>NC_072445.2:24547500-34547500 GCF_028878055.3 Symphalangus syndactylus
GACACAGAAAGCAGTGTTAAGGAGACTCACAAATACTTTATTTTAAAATTCTTTTTTATCATTTATCTTGAAAGATGAAAGAAGTTAAAAAGAAAAAAAAATAAGAAACTAAGAAAACAACCCAAACAAACACTGAGCAAGAAACACAATGTTTTTATTTTCCCAAGGGTTGTTTTCTACAGACGGAAGTGCTTCATGAAACTGTAAGCACCTTTTGTGGTGTGGTTCAGATAAGACTTGTATCTGAATTCACAATTCCCAGTGCTCTTCCCAGAGTTGTCAGTGGTACATACCTGACAATTTGTGTGAGACTTACTGAAACATTCCAGGCCTGAGAAATGATGCACCACTGCCTGGGTCCTGAAAGTTGCAGCCACTGTTCTCTGATGCTGCAGCTCTCACTGCCCTTTCAGACACGAGATCCCAAATGTGTGTAACCATGACCTACCTATTTTACTTGCCAGTGCTTAATAGACTTGGGGAAAAATGAATTTTTTTTAAAAAAGGAAACAATAGCAACATAGAATTATCTAGAAACAAGTGATAAACAGAGTTAAAATCTAGGAGTAAAGCTATGAAATTTTTGATGGCTATAAGAACAGCTGCAATTGAAAACTTTGCTCAAAATTTCACTGATGATGTGCTGCTAACAAACTGTTTTCCCCGCCAATTTTGTGGCCTTCTCATGCGTAGCGGAGCCAAGCAATGGGTGGTGGTCAGATGTTTTAGCAGCACGCTGAATTAGGGGAGTTAGTAAATTCTAGTCACACACTAATTCAAGTTTTTAAAGAACACATTTTTAACAACACTTAGTAGGTTATTACTAATTCACCTTTAACCGTATGTAAAAATTAAAACCTGTGAAATTGAACTGTCAGCAAAAATTATTACAGAATTCCAGTTTGTTTGTTTGAGATGGAGTCGTGCTCTGTCTCCCAGGCTGGAGTGCAGTGGCGCGATCTCGGCTCACTGCAACCTCCGCCTCCCAGGTCCAAGCAATTCTCCTGCCTCAGCCTTCCGAGTAGCTGGGACTACAGGAGAGTGCCACCACGCCCGACTAATTTTTTGTATTTTTAGTAGAGATGAGGTTTCCATGTTAGCCAGGATGGTCTCGATCTCTTGACCCCATGATCCATAAATAATTCCAGTTTTAAAGAATCAGATAATCTATCTGGAGAGCCTTAGCAATCCCCTACTGGGCCATGGATCACACTCAATAATGTTGACCATGACAATATTAAAATGGAATGTGTGTATTAGCATGGTTTGCATAACAAGATTGCTTAATGTGTCAATGTTTTATTTAAATATAGTGTGTACATATTTCAAGACCACAGACTTCACCACAGCAATACTTCTACAGCAGGAAAGAGCAAGGGATACTGTGATTAACATACAGCTTATTTATACTTCTTTGGTAAAAGCTAGTCATTTTTTTAATTTAAGGTAGATATTCTCTCTATAAATTCACAATCCGGTTGGGAAAAAAAAAACATGAAAATCTTAAAAAATATCCTGCAATATACAGTGTCAAAATGATTAGTACAAAGTACACTATGGACATTTGTGAAGAAATGATATTAAAGCTAGGTAAATTAATATCTTTGAAAAAAGGTACATAAGAAACAGTGCAGGAGGTTTAAGAAACATATTAAAAAGAGGAGAGGTTGGAAAATTAGGGCAGTGTAGGGTCAGAGGAAGGACAAAAGAGTGGAAAATGTTCTCATTAGATGCTTCCGAGAAGCTAAAAATAATGAGGAGAGCCCATTCTGAGATTAAGTGGCAAGGAGTGAGAAGTGGGGGTGAGCAAAGGGGAGGGAAAAATCCAGATTGCTGGAGTTTAAGAACAGAAGAGATGGTCAGATTACTGCAGACAACAACATTCATTAGAGAAGTGCAGCACTCTAAGATGAGAAAAGGAATGACATATATTGTTAAGTCTTTCTTGATGCTCCCATCTCACGTTGAACTCGACTTTCTGTAAATTCTTTTCCTCTTAATGAAGCAGTGATTTATTATTTTAGAAAAGTATTTCCCAGCTTGCCTGATCAAAGATTCACTGGGCACTTAATAAAAATATAAGTTCACAAGCTACACCTCAATGTATATTGGAAACTCCAGTGACAGGACCTGAAAATACATACTTTTCATAAAAGAAACCCAGGTCATTCTTGTCATAAGAGGGCAAGTCTGGGAGACGCTTGGTTAACACATGAAGTTTTAGGGGAGAAAGAATAATTTTTCCTCTACTCTTGATCCCTCTAACAACAACAACAAAAAGATGAAAAAGTGAAAGAAGTTTATTAACATGTTACTTCATATATACATGAGAGAAAACTCAGAAAGAGTAATTATCAAAGATGAGACCTAGAACTGTGGCCTATGTAGCATCTCCAACTAAAACAAAGAAAGAAGAGGGCAGGGAGGTGACATGGAAAAGCAAGGTAAACAAGAGTAAGGCTTGTTATGCAGGTCTAAGTCCATGCCCTCTTCATTGATAAGAGCTTTGTGATTCAGTCATCTTTGTCTTTCTGTTACTTAGGAGGAGACACCCCTACAAACAGAAATGTTTGTTATGCATGTAAATTTCCCTTACAGAACAGTAACTTCTCCTCTGTTTTCAGTACTTCTCTTGTGTTTGCTATTTCTTAAAATAATCAGCTCAAAATAATTCTTATTCCAACAAGCTGTATTTTGGAGTGGCACATTCTGCTTTTCTAGAAAGTTGTATCATGAAGTTGCTTTTTCTGCTCGTTAATTTACATTTTGCTTATCCAAGAATTATGTATTCCTTGTGCACATAGATTGTGCCTTACATTTCTTTTGTATTCCATAGAACAATGAAAATGTCATGTTGAAGCGGAAGTGAGGGAAAAAAAATCCTATGTTAATTAGCTAAGTTTTATTTCTTAGAAGCCTATATTATTAATCACACCAGTCCATGATGGAGATTTGTGAGCATATCTATAGCATCGTTTCCTTATAAACTCAGTGTCATAAGGACTCTGTTGCTTTCTGGTGGTTTGACATATTCTACGTGAAAAGTTTTATGTGAATTATGTGGAGGGATTCTAAAAATAAACTAGAAGAGGAGCCCTCTCAAAGTCAGGAGCTGAAACAGTTTTGCCAACAAATCAGTCCCTGAATGTTTTGGGGAGAAAAAAGGGTTAAGTTTGGAAGCATGTTTTTTCATATTATTTAGGTACACTGTTTATATTGACCAAAATACATTAGGCAATTATTTAATTGTGCATAAACCTACTTCTGGTATTTTTGTCTATTTGTTCAGGTAAGGGAGAGCATTATTATTATTAGCACCTCTTACCCTGGAGCAAATGTTCAATTCCCTGTGAATGTTCAGTTTTTATTCACTCAGCATGTGTTTTCTTAGCAACTATTATGTTCCAGGCATTTTTCTAAGCACTAGGGAATACAGCCAAGAATAAAATCGACAAAATACTTGCTCTTATGGAACTCACATTCTAGGAAGAAAGGCAGATAGTATAATAAATGCATATCTAAGTTAGCATATGTCAGTGCATAGAAGAAACAAAACTAGGGTAAGGGGGGTTGTTAGAGATAAGGCAGTCAGAGAAGACTTCTGCAAGCAGACACCTGAGTGAGTGGAGTTGGGGAGCCCTGAGGAACCCTGGGTGAAGAACACTGGGCAGAATGAATAGAAGTACAAATGTCTTGGGCTGAGAGTGCGAGGATTGGAGTGGAGTGAGCAATGTGGAGGCAGGAGGGGGATGGTGCCAGGAAGGCAACGCAGTGGGAAGGCAATATTAAAGATCTTAAAATAACAGATGATATTTATACAGCAGTTGCTATATTCCAGGTACTGTCTGAAGAATTTTATAGATGTTAACTTATTTAATACTTGCAATAACTCTGAGTGTGTGCTACTACGATTCCTATTTTAAAAAATGAGGTAACAGAGAGAAGTTCATTCACTTGTTTGAGGTTCTCCATAGATACATCTACACAGCCTATAAGTGTTGCAATTTGAACCCACTGCTGCACTCTTATGTATTCTACTGGCCTTTGAATGAATTTTATTTGTTTTATCCTCCTTTCTACACCCTACATTTTGCTTATAGAAGGGAAATAGGTATAATGGACATAAAGGAATAAGACTGTAGATATTGTTTACAGAATCTCCATCCCCCTTCTCAACCTTTACCCTTGCTGGGAAAGATTGAGAAGATCAAGGAAATTGGATTTTTGTGATGTGTCCAAGATCAAGTTTCAGGCAGTAAAATTATTTTTTTTGTTGTTGTTCATTTTCCTTGTGAATCTCCCCACTTATTTTCCATTTGATTATTGATCTAGGGTCCATGACCTAGGTGCTCTATATACCAAATTTATGTATTGATTTAGCCCGAAAGACACGTAGTTTCAGCACATCATTTGTAAGAGGGGGTTATTGTGGTCAAGCAGGCATGCGGGCTTCACCTACGGCCATTCCTTTGATCCCTTTGAGAATGATCCATGCTCCCTTGACAGTCTGGGCCTTTCAATGGAGATGATAGCAGTTATAAAAGCACGTACAGACAGCTGCAAGGACCCCATCTCTTATCCCATGAGGTTCCCACCGTTTATATTTTCAAGAAGAAAACAGAATGTATTGTAGATATTTGTGTGTTTATATGTATTTCTTATTGATTCAAATATTATTTAGAGAGAATCTGGAGTGCTTCGTGCTATCTCTGAAGGTAACCAGAATCTACTCATTGGAATGAAAATATAAGAATATTACTGAGGGCAGGGGATTAGACAGCACGGGTTTGGAAGACAGAGATGGCGACAAAGATCATGCATTCTTCTATGGCACGTAAAACCAAGGAGGCAGAGGAAAGAATTTGAAAATGAATCATCACAAAAAAATGTCTGAGAATAGAAGAAAGAATAAGAGAGGAACATTTCTCTGCTTCTTAGTATCATGTAGTGGGAAGAGAAGTGGAATGGGAATTGGGAGATTTGGCTTCTAGTTCCAATATGTTTCTTGGCCACCGGATGACCTTAGACAAATCATGTAGGTGTGTGGACTCAATATAGCTATAACCATAGGCAAATTACTTCACCTCTCTGTGCCTTAATTTTCTCATCTGTTAAAATGTCCACAATAATAGTATCAAACTCATGGGGTTGTTGCAAAATTAACCAGTGAATGCAAGTAAAGCCTTAATGTAGAATCTGACACATAGTAAACACTCAAAAATGTCAGTTGTTATTATTATTAATTTCTTAAAGTCTGATTTTCTCATATAAAGGGATGAACATCTAATTTTATAAATACACAGTCTTTGCATTATTTTCAAACTCTGAAGAACCTCTTCATTTGAAGAACTTGCTTTTCTTCCCTGCTCCCAGATGCTGGTTAAGAAAAGTATGAGTACTCATCACCTAGAGAAAAAGCCCCAGCTTCTTAGCCATGCATTTAAAAGCTTTTGGAATCCTGACCTACTTACACTTCTAGACCTTATTTCCAGTCACTTCTGTTCACATAGCCTACTCATAGGAAAGCTGGAGCCACCTGCCCTTTCTTATGTGTGCCATGAGAGAGCCTAACACTTTCACTTGACTCTGACTACCCCCTGCCTTCACCTCAACTTAGCATCTCAAAATAGGTTTTAACCATCATTCAAGACTTAACTCCATACCAACTGTTTTTGGAAAACATTTGTCACTCTCTTACATGCTCTTGTCCTTCTTAAAACTTTTCTAGTACTCATTTGTGTATCTGTTATAAAACTGATTGTTTCCTATTGTGCATTACAGTCAAGCTTATGTTATAACCTTCTGTGGTATATTAAAGATAGCCACAAACTGTCAATATTCTTCCCATTCAGAGGTGAGGTTTGTGTTCCCTCTCTATAATACAGGATAGGCTCAGTGACTGCTTGACCCATAGAACATGTGGGAAATGATCCATAATACCATGTTAGCTTTTAGATCCAGCCTTAAGAAACATGTGGCTTCCACTTCATGTCTCTTGAACTCTTTCTCTAGGGAAAGGCAGACACCATGTGCAAAGTCTTATTCTGTGGCTACCATGCTGAAAGGGACTTATAGGCAATCTTGCTGACAGTCCTCACTGACTCCCTGACTTCCAGCCATCCCTATGTGGACATGCCAGCCCGTTCACCAACTGAATACCACGCCAGCCCATCCACCTGCTAAATACCACGCTGGCCCATCCACCTGCTGGATACCATGCCAGCCCGTTCACCAACTGAATACCATGCCAGCCCATCCACCTGCTAAATACCATGCTGGCCCATCCACCTGCTGATTTTCACTTAATGTCTCTGTCAATACCATGTATAAATAGAATCACCTGGCTGAGACCTATCTGAATTAATGGCTAAAAAGATTTGAGCCATAACAAAACAATTGCGGTTTTAAGCCAGTTGTGTCTCCCAAAATTCATATGTTTTGTCTCCCAAAATTCATATATTGAAATTTAATTGCCAATGTGACAATGTTAAGAGGAGAGGCCTTTAAGAGATGATTAAGTCATGAGGGCAGAGGCCTCATGGGTGGGATTAGGGTCCTTATAAAAGGGCCTTAAGCCCTTTTACTCTCTTATGCTCCTCTTCCATTTGAATAAACATTATTTGTACCCCTATTTTTGCCCCTCCATTCCTTCTGCCACGTGAGGAGACATAGATGGTGTCATCTATGAGGACCTTCACTAGACACTGAACCTGTTGGTGTCTTGATCTGGTACTTCCCAGCTACCAGAATTGTGAGGAATAAATTTCTGTTTCTTTTTAAATCAATTATCTAGTCTCAGGTATTTTGTTATAGCAGCACAAATAGACTAAGACAAGATGGTTTGTTATGCTGCCATAGATTTTTCTGAGTTCTGAATTCTTTAATATCAAAAACTCTATGGCATTCATCTTTATTTCTCGACAGCAGCCACCAATAGGCCCAGGCATTTGCACAAGGGTGGTTTCTTTTCTAGAAGTGTCCCCAGAGCCGGGCGCGGTGGCTCACGCTTGTAATCCCAGCACTTTGGGAGGCCGAGGCGGGCGGATCACGAGGTCAGGAGATCGAGACCACGGTGAAACCCCGTCTCTACTAAAAGATACAAAAAATTAGCCGGGCGTGGTGGCGGGCGCCTGTAGTCCCAGCTACTCGGAGAGGCTGAGGCAGGAGAATGGCGTGAACCCGGGAGGCGGAACTTGTAGTGAGCCGAGATTGCGCCACTGCACTCCAGCCTGGGCGACAGAGCGAGACTCCGTCTCAAAAAAAAAAAAAAAAAAAAAAAAAAAAAAAAAAAAAAAAAAAAAGAAGTGTCCCCAGACATTCAAATGTGTTTCTGAATCAGAGATTTTCATCTTTGACTGCACATTAGAAGCAGGGAGATTGTTCAGTCCTGGCATACAACCCAATCACATGTGACATATGTTATAATTACTCCTTTATGAAATAGAAGAACATGGTAAAATGAAAAAGCAAATACTTCTTCAATTTATGTTTAAGAGATAGGCAAATGGATGAATTAAAACATTTCTATTTGATTTTATTAAGGTATGAGTGTTTCTTTTAAATTAGAAATTACTGAAAAATCTTGTTTTTCTCTGAGCTATGGCTTTCCTCATTACAGGGGATAATGGGAACTGCATTTAAATCTAATAGATGTAAATTCATCATTGGTAGACATTTATGGACTACCAGTTATGCATTTTATCCAGTTCTGAGTGGAGATAGAGGCTAGAAAAAAATATATAAAATACTGATCTTGTCCTCAAGTTGTTTATGTCTTATCAATTATGTTGAGCAATACAAGGAAAAGAGATAAGTAAAGGATGTAATGATCAAAGATATAAATCATAAACATAATTTGGCCAAGAAAAGGGGTTGCCAGGCAAAAAGAAAAACATATGTGAAACCATAGAGACAAAATAAGGTTAGGTGTTTCTTTGTTGGAGGACAGCAGAGACAAGCCTGGAGAGTGGACATGCTGGGGAGAAGAGAGGAATAAAGTCAAGCTGGTTGCATGGGAGAAAATTATGAAAGAGATTCTTTAAAATCCATCAAGTCTTTTCCAAAAAAATACAATTCTATTATATTATGATATTGAGTAGCACACAAACCATTTGATCTCCAGATGCTTAAGTAAAGGTAATATTTTGTAGAGGTAAACTAGCCATACCTCAGCGTCATTTTTAAAGTTCCTCTGGTCAATTGTGAACATGACCTTTTGCCCCAAGGAGGTGAGTCTCTCACACAGGTACCACCTCTGCCCGTGACTGAGGAGGGGGAAAGATGCAAAATACAATTGTCCCACTTGGGCAGTTGGATATCAGTTGTCAGTCCAGCCTCTAGAAAAATTTACAAATTTGGTGTAAGGAAATAGCTTTTCTAATGCTTTGGGACCCTGTACACCAGAATGATAACCTAGGAATACAGGATGCTGTAGGGGAAAATTATTCTTACGCCTGTGAAAATCTCCCGATGCTAAGGGGAAAATTGAGAAGTCTGTTCATCTTTAAACTCATACACCCATTTTTCTATGGCTCTTTCTTTGACTAAATAGCAATTAGCCTACATACACCAATCATTCAACCACTGTTAAAAATTCTAGCATAAATCAATGATCATATCATAAATATACTTATGTATACTGTACTTGGTTGTGTTTATGTGTGTTAATGACTTCATATTTGCTAAAGATAGAACAATGAGCAAAACAGACAGGGGTTCTGCCCTTGTGGTGCTTGAAGTCTATTGGGGAATAAGACCTTTAGCAATGAGTTATTTAATTATACATTTAATTAGTGCATTAAAGAAGTATGGAGTATTAAGATTTGCCAAAATGGAGAGAACATCCTGGCCACAACAACTCAACAATCCTACTTCATATGGGAAATCATTTATAATTATAAATAAATGGGTGTTCTGATTTCATACCTCAGTGTCAGGAACATGTTTATGAACTGGTCTCTGGAAGAAGGAACTGCTATAAGAAGCTGCAGATGCAATTGCAGTTAACAGAAATACATAAGGCCTGCCCCTTTAAGGCCACCTGGGAAGTGGCCATGCCACATTCTTCAGGGACCAACCTCTGCATTGTAACAGATGAATGAGCCCTATTCCTAGATGGCTACACTTATCAAGGAGTAAAGAGAGTTAATATGTTTTCAATAAACTCCTGACAACAAGGTTTAAATCCGAAAAGTGTTTCTGGTCAACTAAGTTGATTTAAAAATTCAATTAACAAAAATCTACTCTTCTCTTTACATCGTAGCTGATGTTTGACTGAATCGCTTTAAGATATTGGTCCTCTGGAGAATGAGGATGGTGACTGAATAATTCCACGATTAAGGAAAGATAATTTTTTTCTCTTAATTAAAATATAGCCATCTAGTTTTTAAGAAGAACCATATTTCACATAAAGAAGTTGAAGAGTTTTACAATTATTATTATTTGTCTATAAAATTAATACCCAGTTGGCATTAGGATATCTGCTCAAATGACCAGGTAGGAGTAAGTTCTAGTTTTGAACATTACCTGTGAATATTATCACTAAAAACACTAAAGTATTGCCCCTTCCTTCATAGCAAAGTGTCATCTCTTCAGAGACAACAGGGCCATTTGACAAAGGCTCTTGCTAAAGTATAATTTTATCTGACTTAACCTAAAGGTTAGTTGAAAGACTTAGTATTACAAACCACATATTTTTTTTAAAGGTTTGAGAATAATGTATAGGTAGAGGAAAATGCAAATCCTAAAAGTAAATATTAATACTGACTGCTGCCCCCTCAAGGCATAACTCTTATAACTTGGATCATATTAACCATAATTTGGAAACAAAATTAACATTTGAATTGTTTTTGTTCTCTTCAGCACTCTTTCTCCCCTTTGCATTCCCTCATCCCTACCCTGGACTCCATTTCCTTAAGCACTGAAAAGGAGAACTTCTCTTTTTCCCACTATATTAGTTTCCGTGGCTGCCATTACAAATTACCATGAACTTGGTGGATGGAAACAAAGAAATATATTCTCTCATAATTCTGGAGGCCAGAAGTCTGAAATCAAGGTGTCAGCAGTGCCATACTCCCCTTGGAGGCTCTAGGAGAGAGTCCTTCCTTGCCTTTTCCAGTTTCCTCTGGTTGCTGGCATTCCTTGACTTAAGGTCACATCGTTCCAATCTGTATTTTCATCATTACATTGCTCCCCTACCCCTCTGTGTTTTTTCCCCTTCCCTCTCATAATGATGCTTGCAATGGCATGTAAGACCGACATAAAGATAATTCAACATTATCGCCTTCTTTCAAGATCCTTAATTTAATCACGTCACAAAAATCCTCCAAATAAGGTAACATGCACAGGTTCCAGGGATTTGATGTGGGTATCTTCTGGAGGGGGGCATTTTTTGCTTACGACATCCACCATTAGGAAGTGACACTCTTTCACGTGAGTAAGGCTGTATTTCCTACAAGAATGTATGCTTCTGGATGACAGGGAGTAATACCTTTTGAACCATTTACAGTACCTTTTATAGAGTGAGGACATAATAGAGGCTTTATTAATTCTTAGCAAATGGTAGAAAATATATAAACTAACCTTAGATGACATATAGAAAAAATGAACTTCTTGGAGAAAAAGTGTTATGTATGACCACAAGTTCAAGAACAAGTTGCCAGAATTAACCATTTAACCTACTACATCTTCACCAACCCATAGTAAAGATGATTTTCGGGGACCCTAAAACCCACCTCCAGTTAAATTATCCTCACTTCAGTCATGTTCAGTCATGTTCCAAGTTCTCCAGCTGCTGCTCCTCATTCTCTTCCTCTCAAAGATACCTTCTACTTTGGGCTTGTCACTATTATATCCCCCACCGATGAAATTTACCTAACCTGATGCTTAGATGCGTAGATCTCAACTAGATAATGCAATAGCTAATCTTTCAGAACATCTCATTGATCAACTAGCCAACATCAGTAATAAGAGCTTCCGAGTAAGATGCTTTTTAATTGCAGCCACCGTGGAGTAATGGTGCTCTTCTGTTGAAATGGGAATTGAAAGGCTCATGACACTGGAATGTTTGCTATGGATTTCCTAAAATCATATCTAATAAGTGGAAGATCTGGGGCTTGGGTTTTAGGTGTCAAATCTCATTCTTTGTCCATTTTACAACAACCACTTCTGATCACCAGCTGAGAAGGTGCTCTTAATTGTGCCCCAAACCTGGCCATGTTTACCTCCAGGCTAGAAGATAGACCTGCTCCCAAATTTGGTCCTATTTAACTTTTAACTTTTTGTAACTCAAATCTATTTTCTCCTTTCTTTTTATTTATGTATTTATTTTTTGAGATGGAATTTTGCTCTTGTGGCCAAGGCTGGAGTGCCATGGCACAATCTCAGCTTAGTGCAACCTGCACCTCCCGGGTTCAAGTGATTCTCCTGCCTCAGCCTCCCGAGCATTAGAGGCATGTGCCACCACGCCTGGCTAATTTTGTATTTTTAGTAAAGACAGGGTTTCTCCATGTTGGTCAGGCTGGTCTCGAACTCCCAACTTCAGGTGATCCACCCACCTCAGCCTCCCAAAGTGCTGGATTATAGGCATGAGCCACCGCGCCCGGCTATGTCCTCATTTCTTTAGTGAATTTTTAAATTTGAATTGGGCAGGGCTCCATTTTTCTCCTTTGGCTTCTCAAAGATAGAGTGATAGGAATTGAGCTGGCCTCCTACACCAGGGGTAAGGGGCTTTATTACCACACCCACTTTTGAATCCTGGAATTTACTAGCACAAAAGGGAAGCTTTTCAAAGTCCATTTTATGCCATTTCTCTCTTTTCAATCATATAACTTTAAAAATGCCCCAACCAACTTATATATATATATGTTTTGTTTTGGTGTTTTTTTTTTGTTTTTTTTTTTTTTTTTTTTTTTTTTTTTTTTTTTTTTACAAAAAGTAGAAAATTCCCTTCTGGACTTATTTTCCATGTGCTGAGTTTAAGCCTGGAGCACATTTTTACTGCTGGAAATAGGGGGTTATAATGAAAATGCTGACACAACCTCAACCATAGAGGTGCTAGCAGGCATTGCTTTAATAAATAATGTGGGAAATATTTTACACTTCAAGGCAATTACATGTTCAGCCATCTTTAGGATAGCTGGCCCATGAAGGGTAGGGATTAGGTTTCTGTGACAAGTGTAAAAGACCCATGACTCATGAATGCCGGGAGGTATGAATGAATTACAAGAGCTGAGTGAAAGCCACATAATTACCTATCATAGGTAAAAAATATTCTGTTTATTTGCAGGAGAGAAAGATGGCAACATCCAGCCAAGGCACTTCTGCCAGTTTGGGATTTGACCAACAAGGCTGGAGGTGGTGAGTGTTGGGCAATGCTCTCTGTGAACTGCCTCATGAGCATAGAAGCTGATTTTTATTCTTGGCCTTTTCTTCATATAAATATGTTTTCAGTGGACAGTAAAGTGATGACTTATGTTTCCTGAAGGATGAGAATGTCTATGAATCCACAGACAGTAATGCAGACAGAGGGGCACTGGAGATAGTGACGGAGCATTCACTAACTCAGTTCTGCTCAGTCTGTGTGTTCATTGGCATGCCCTGTCTTGTCTTTTGATTGCTACATTCATTCTCTCCTTTGTAGCTGAGGAAAACAGCAGTGGCTGTTCAGGTGCCTTCTCCCAGGGGCTATTCACCTGTAGGTATGGGAAGTTTACTTTTACTTCTCTTCCTCCCCAAGTGTCTAGAATAAACTTGGTGTGGTAATGAATTAGGTTGTATGAGTTACAGATTCCCCTGTGTGGGTTAGATACTCCATAGCAGTCTCTAATTCCTGAAACATAGCACTTACAATATTTTATTCCTTCTACTTCGTGACTGAATTCTCCCTTCCTTTAGACTGTAAGCTTCATGAGGATAGAAACTGCATCTGTCTTATTTGGAGTTGTACTTTCAAAGCCTAGCATGCTGTCTGGCACATGGCTGAAACTCTGTAAATAAATTAAAGAGTGGCCTTATTTGTTAAAACATCTTATATGTCCATTCATTTCACAAACAATAGTGTGCCTGATCCTATGTGCAGGCATTGCTTTAGTCATTTCAATACAAATGAGTGACATTCTCTACCCTAGAGGAGCTTTCATTACAGTAGAGCACTTAACTGAGTGAATAATCACAATATAGTCTGACAAAGGCTGTAAACAGTGGCATGAACCAGACAGAATGTTGGCAAAAGGGAGGAGTGATCAATTCAGTATATGTCACTTATTAACTATAGATGCTTATAATATTTAGCCTTGTATTATTAGTTATCAGTTCATTTATGCATCCTATCACCCCCATCAATCATCAGCCATATCTTCTACATCTTCATTCCTTCTGCAACACCTAGCTCAGAGTATATCTAGGTAGTTACTGAAGAGGACATTATGATGAAAGTAGACATGTGTTTTAGTCCATCTGGGTTACTCTAACGGAATGCTGTAGACTGGGTGGCTTATACACAATTTATTATTTACACTTCTGGAGGTTGAGATATTCGAGATCAAGGTGCTGGCAGATTTGGTGTCTGATGAGGGCTTGCTTTCTGGTTCATAGTTGTATTTCGGCCGGGCTCTCACGTGGAAGGAGGGGCAAGGTTGCTCTCTGCAGCCTCTTTTCGAAGGGCACCAATCCCATTCGTGAAAGCACTATCTGCATGACCTAATTACCTACCAAAAAACCCCACCTCTTACTACCATCACATTGGGGGTTAAGATTTCAACACATGAATTTTTGTCTGTTGGGGAGCAAACATTGAGTCTATAGCCATGGGGAATATAACTTAGATTACTTGGAAATAAATACCAATCTGGCTCCTTACTGACTTGTGACCTTTAGTTCACTGTTAAACCTTCCCTAAACCTTCTGAGCATTAGTTTTTTAGTCTATAAAACTATGATATTTATCTCACAGTTTTATTTTGGCAATTAGACAAATAGCAATTAAATGAATTCTATGAATTCAGTAAGTATTTTTGTTTATTTTTTGCTTTTGTTTTGCATCTAAATAAATATCAGTTTGTTCATCATGAGATAAATTACATGTTGAACTAGAAATATAGATGGTTGGCAATTGTGAAGCTGACATTTCCCTTGAAATGGCTTGGTATTTTATACAATTTAACAGTTTGGTGGTCCTAAGTTTAGGATAAGTTATGTGACAGAATAGAATTTGTTCAGATCACTATTTGCAGACTTATCTGGGTAAGCATCTTCATATCACTGTGCCTAAACTTATTCACCTGTACTTCATTCATCAAAAATTTCCATTCAAGTTTTAATTTGAAAATCCACTAACGAAGATGGTAATAGTGGGAAGCGCTCACCACCACTTCTCACTGTACTTTCCTCACTTTTTTTTTCTTAACTTGTAGGAAACTATAGACAATGCCAAGTCAGAGAAGAGAAACATTTCATTAACTAAATTCTTTGAAGTTCCAGATAGAATTTCAGCTGTAGTTTCCATACCCCTGATGGAAGAACACATGGGAACTGTGCCTTTCACGTGTGTGTGTGTGTGTGTGTGTGTGTGTTTTGCGTAACTGCCAGTAGCCAGAAGACATAGGAAAAATCAGAAGGCCCTGTATCATTAACAACAAAAACTTTACTCCGATTATCACTTTGGGTCACACAGCTTCTGGGACTTCTTCCTTCTGAGCCATGAAGGTTGAAGTGAAGCTGGCTGATCCCTGAGAGCCATTTTGTGTTCAAGCTTATTCACTCTGGAAAATAATAAAAGATAAAGCCTGGGGACCACAAATTTGTATTTATTATATTTTGGATTTTAACATGAATAAGTGCAATCTTCTAGTTGAACTATTATTTGGTTAAATAATTGACAAGTGTTTGTTTTGACATACACATTCCCTGAAATGTTCTATTTTTGATAACAGAGAACCTAGTGAATTAAATTATCTTAAACCCATCCTCCTGCTGTCGGAGGTATGAGTAGATACCTTTATAAACGCTGTATTTAATTGTTGCTTAATAAAATTGTAAAGTGAGTCACAGTATTTCAGAGTTCCTCTTTAAATATTTGCAAGGCTGTATTAAGTAATGTATTAAAGTACATGTATAGCATGTGTATAAATTTTTCATTCCTAGACAAAGCCATGATTATTAAAGAGGTTTAAAATAACATGCACTAATTTATTATCACTGGTTATAAAGACTTTGGAAGGGTGCGCTGAACATTATGTTAGCATTGATGTGTCAATCTTTTAGTTGAAGGATGGCACGTCTGAATCCCAGAACAGCCTTAATTAACAGAAAATAATTAGCATCATTTCCCCAGCAGAGAATATGAAGCTTTTTTTTTTTCCGACAGAATCCATTGATTGATAATTAAGGAGGAGTTAGTTGTAATAAAACTCCCAGTATTGCAATTTCTAATTGGCCTTTCAGGACATTTTACAGTTACAGTTACTTTGTTCCAGGCATTTTCTGCCTTTTGAAGAGTTTTAATAAGAATCTTTCCTCTCCAAAGCCAAGGCTCTGCAGGTGATGAAGGAAGAGGAGGTGGCAGCGCATGGGAGTGCATTAATATCAGGTGGGCAGAGCAGCGACTGGAGAGTTTTTCATTTCCTTTTAAGTTTTTGTGGTCACCATATTTTGTTCCTTCAGGGCTAAACTTGTTCGTGGAACAAGTAGGACCTGCCTGAGGGTCTCTCTCTGCAGGAAGGATTCTGCAATCTGGGGACCCTTTCGGTTGTAGAAGGCCCTTTAATAACTTTTCATTAAGGGACTTTTTTTTTTCTCTTCTTTTTTTTTTTTTTAAATAGAGTCTTGCTTCCTCTATATGATGTACAAATCCCTGATCATCCCTTTAAGAATGTAAGAATGTGCTTCTTTTCTTGAAGACCTACGTTTCTGCCACTTTCAACACTTCCTTTCTGTCTTAATTTCTAACTTTCTCTGGTCTGCTCTTTTGTGTGCAAGGCACAAAGAGGAACATATTTTATATGCATATTGTAGAAAAAAATGAGTAACAGTAAACTGAAGAAGAAAGTAAAAATACATTCTGCTGATTATACTAATTGAAATTTTGTATTTTGGTGTATTTCCTTCTGGTCATATTTTCTATGTATTTTCTACATATTTTCTACGTAATTCAGTTCAAATTTTTAATGAAACATGAATTTCTAGAAATTCATGTTTTATTTTTCTTTAAAGCTAAAAAACTGTACCAATTTTTTGACTTAAATGAAGTAGCTGTTTGCTGTTTTGATTTGTTCTTTGATGACCCATTTGGTTGAGTGTAAGAATTCTGTTATTCTTACCAACAAGATGTTTATATCTGATGAGTTTTATTTACAATATGAGAATGAAATTTCCCTTCCATTTTTTATAAATATAGTTTTTAATTTAGAAAGATAAATTAGGTCCAGCCTTGTCAACAGAGTGAAACTCCCTGTTTCAAAAAATAAAAAAAGATAAGTTAGGCAGAGGAGATAAACTAAATAACTAAATTATAGGAAAAAACTGTACAAGCCATGGATCATTGTATTGATTTTTGAAAAGATCATACTCCTCCCATAGAGAGTAGCTCAAAAGAAAGAAAAAACTAAATTTAGGCTTTTGATGATCTGTTTGAAGATATATCTGTTCATAAAGTTTCCCATAGATTACAACAGATGTTCAATTTAAAGGAAACAAAAGAATAGGAATTTTTAAAATCAGAAGAAAAATGCACAAAACAGACAAATGTAATAAATATATTCACTCAATACAAGTTATTAAGATTGCATTGCCTTTTATCAACAAATATTAACACACTTCGAGGAAATAGTAAACAAAAATAAAATGGAAAATTTCTATATAATGGGACACATGAGTACAGTAGGTGCTTAATATATTTTTTAAGTTATGTAAGGAAAATATAGTTTAACAGAACATTGATTAGAATACATTTGATACATAAAATATCACAAAAAATTTAAATGTCTACTAAATAAAAAATGTATATGTATTATTTGAATCACAACCAACTACCTATCTCCATTTTTCTCATGTGGATATAAGGTCTCCCTCTTCCCCAATATGAATAAATAGCCGATTACATCCCTGGAAATATACACAAAGGAACAGAAGGCCATGGTTTGATTTGGGTCGATATTTATTGGAGGATGTTAGTAGTTGCCCTCTAGGACTATAAAGATATCTCAGTAATCTCCTTCTATAATGCTAGCTCTGAGCAACACAGCTTCCTGCTGAATCTACAGGATGAATTAATCACAAAATGTATCCCTATGTAATTGAATGAATTTGCTGACCATCACTATATATAAACTAATCACATTTTAGAGAGGACATCTAACCCCAAATACCAGATCATTGTAGATTCATTTCTATTGACCTATATTTTTGGGTCTTAGTTAACTTCCTATTTTAGTTATTTAGAATTAAAAAAACTAAAGCCTGAGTATTAGTTTCACCACTAAATTAGCAAGAAGTAAAAAACTTAAAAGTAGAAAAAATATATGAAGCTTTTTATTTTAACATTAGTATATATGAAAATTTATTTTAAAGTATTTTTTAAAAATTATTTATTCAGTATGTGAATACACACACACACACACACACACACATTGCAGAACACTATTCAGTCTCCCAATATGTGAGTGTAAGCCAATCCAAGGAGAGTTGGCCTGTTAGAACACACAATTCTCAGATCACAATTGGATATTTCCATATTGTAACCTCTTTCTGTTAGCGAGTGCTAGATCCTACTATCTTGAGTTCTGAATGATCCACAGTATGTGTTGTTTATTTTTCTGTGGCGTCCTCTTTTTTACTCATTTGTTTCAGTTATGTCAAATGTTTTGAACCCATAAGGGCTGACAAAATTTTGGATGTGACAGTCCTGGACTTGCCATATATATATATATATATATATATATATATATTTTAGGGTTAGAATCTACAGTATTAGGAAACCAAAAAGTATACTTCCTTAAACAAGACAGAGTTTTAAGGGAGCCTGGGAAATGTAACTGTTTAGGGAGCCTTGTGACGAGAAAAAAGTCTTATATGATGGAAGAAAAGGCAAAGTGAGTAAGTAGGGCAATGAAAGGCTTCAAAGAAACAGAAGAAGAGGCTTGTGTTAGATTAATTTCCTTAGAAGCACACAAGTGGCCATGAGCATATAATCACTATTGAGAGTGCTCTCGGGAGAAACAGGTGACAGGTGAGTTGAAGAGACAGGGAAAGGGAAGGAACTACAGAGGAATGTGGTTTTATTTCATCCTGATCACGATGGGAGTCCTGGAGCAAGAATGGGTTGCAACAATCTGTCTTACCTCAGACAAGGAAAGAGACTTTTAGAATTGCAGTCATTCAATAGTCATGGACAACTGCTTATTTCTCTCTCTCTCTCTCATTAATTACAAATTTATTAGCTTTTCCACAATTGATGATGCTGTAGAGGAGGAGAGGCAGGAAGATTGGGAGACACCCCCTGTGTGTGTGCTACGGGGGTGGTTCTTTGTTCTATAGAATCATAGTGCCTGATATCAGAAATTTGTGATCACATACCTCAGTTATTTGATTATATAATGTAGACAAATAATCTGTTTAGTATAGCACCTCTACACACTGAACTTAAGTATGAACAAATGAACAACCTTCTACAAGAGTTTTAAATGCTGCTTCTGACAAGATTCTAAAACTACTAGGTCATCTCTTGGGAAAAATAAATATATCTGGGTATATGGAGTGTTTGGTATCTTTTCTTTTTCCTCCTCCTCTCCCTCTTCCTCCTCCTGCCCCTTCTCTTTTTTCTTTCCTTTGTGCTTGTTGCTTCGCCTCATCTTTGATGCCAACTTAAAAGGAAGAATTCAAATGAATTATAACTGTAAGATTGTTTTTTCCTCAAAAAAATAAAAGAATAGTGCTCTTGTCCATAAGGCCATCAAAAACCAGTAGGAACATTTGGTGCAATCAATCTATTACAAACCAATTTTATAGCTATATAATGAGATCTAATTGCTGCTTTATTAGTCTGGCTAATATTAAAAGTGTCAGTAATTGCTTTGCATTTCAGTTGGTTTTCCAATTTAAATTGCATGTCCAATACATTACCATTAACTTATGTACTGCTTTTATTTAATAGATTTTTCTCTTTCTGGTCTGCTTTTATAGAATTTTCCCTTTCTGACTGGTTGAAATGGGAAAAGGAGAGAAATAGGATAAATGAAAATTTATATTGTAAATGCTTGCATTTCTGGGTTGCTATAATGTATCTTCAATACTAAAGAATTCATGTGATCTGAGATCTTTATCTGGCTATTACTCCAACTACATGCAAAAGAAAAGTTGAGCAAGTGAAATGTTTTGTCAGAGTATACAAAATGCTATTAATAATTGAAATAACTAGCCATTTCCAATTCATTTCATTCAACCATATTAATTAATAGATCAACGTAATGTCTGATGAAGTAACTTGGTGATTGGTGATTGGGGAAATCAAAGAGATTAGAAGGAATCAAATAGATCATTTATACAATTATTTTAAATTACTGTAGAAATGTAAGGAAAATATAGTTTAACAGAACATTGATTAGAATACATTTGATACATAAAATATCACAAAAAATCTAAATGTCTACTAAATAAAAAATGCACATGTATTATTTGAATCACAACCAACTACCCATGTCTTGCATGCCAATGACCAAGTTCCATGATCATATCCTCTGGAAAAAAAATCTTTGTTTTCCAAAAACAATGTATACCTAATTCTTTATTAGTCCATTCCACCTTGAGGTAAACTAAATCAGGTTTCTATGGAAATCAGTAGGAGCCAAGTGTTAATTGTGGGAAACATTCTGTATTTTATGGGTGATTTACTAAACCTGAATTTTCACGTCAAGGGCTAAAAAAACCAATTTGTATTTCAAGTCAATCTCTCTATCTTCAAGGGCTAAAAAAACCAATTTGTATTTCAAGTCAATCTGTCTATCTTTGAGACATATATGATGTTTTTTACATTTTTATAATAACTTTAAAGGGATAACACTCTTGACAACATTTTTATCCTACTTGGTACTTAAAATTTCAAAGCTTCTTCACGCTTTATTGCAGTTCACCTTGTCAGTATAGCTACAGTGACTAGACCATGAGCTCTGGAGTTGGACAACCTAGATCAACATCCTGGATCCTCTTCCTACCTGTGTGTCCTTGGCTAAGTTACTTAATCATTCTGTGCTTCAATTTCCTCATTTGTAAAATGGGGATAATAATAAAAACTGCTTCTTAGGATTGTTTTGAAGTTTGAATAAAATAAAAACTAAGCACCCTCTCTATAAAAGAAGCTTTTATTAATATTACTATTATCTTAAACCAATGGTAGCAAATTAAAAATCCATAAGATATTTAAATAATATTTCTACCAACACATGGCAGAGTAGTTCTGATCTAGCATTTAGTGACCATTGTAGTTGTACCATGTGTTTTGCCAGGTACATAGAAAGACTTTTATGAACATTTCTTGAATGAATGAGTGTTCAGACCCTAGATAATGTTTGTTAAAAGAAGCCTGGCATACATACTTTCAGATTACCCTGATGCAATAGTCTGTTCAAGTCAGAAGTCATCTTTGACACGTAATCTCATTTTAGTAGCCCTCACTTATTCCATCACTAAGAATTTTTGATGTGAGCAGAAATTGTCACTCTAATCTAGAAGTTACCAATTCATATGTAATATAAAGAGGGAAGGTATAAGACCATAAGAAGTGAAGAGTTCTAAGTTGAAGTAAAATAAATATGTGCCTTCTATAAAAAGAGCAGTTGTTTTGTGGCTCTTACCAATTTTACTGTGAAGAAATTTGAGCACAATGTCGCCATGATTTCTAGTGATTCAAGAAAAGCTAGAAATCTGATGAAGTATTAAAATTTCCTCAGTTTTTATTGTCTGGGCCAAAAACCAGAAAAATAAAAATGCGCAAAGAACAAAACAGGCTCTTGTGAGATATAGGTTTACAGCTTCTGGCTAATTATTTCCGCTCTCCTCTCCAATTCCCAAGCATCTGTCTGTGCAGTACCTGTTTCCTGCCCCACCATCCTCACTCATCATCCTCACTGCATTTACCTCCAGAAGTTCTTCTTATAGCTCCTTTTGCCTCCACATTGCAGCCTGAATGCCTTCTTAGCACATTGATTCAGTCATACCATTTCCTTCTTTAAACCCTTGGGTGGCTGTCTATATGTTTCTCAGGATGAAGACCAAATGTTCAACGTGTTCTACAAGGCCTGCCCACCTGGCCCAAGCCCCTCACTCTGCACTCTCGACATGCTGCTTCATTTCCAGCGTATGGGGTACCGTTTTTCTTCCTGTTTCATGTACTTTGCACATGCTAATTCTAAGAACTCCGCTTATTCCCTGTACTGGGTTAAATAATGTCCTCCCTCAAATTTACGTTCATCCAGAAACCGTGCATGTGACCTTATTTGGAAATAAAGTCTTTGCATATATAATAAAGTTAAAATGAGGTCTTACTGAGTTAGGATTAGGGTCCTAAATCCAATGACTGGTGTCTTTATAGGAAGAGGGATATTTGGACACAAAGACACACACAGGTAGGATCTCATGTGATGATAGAGGCAGAGATTAGAGTTATGTGTCACAAACTTAGGAACATCAAAGAGTGCCTGCAACCACCTGAAGCTAGGAGAGAGGCATGGAACAGATTTTTTCTCTAAGCCTTCAAAAGGAACCAGCCCTGGTTCCTTTTGATTTCAGAGTATTGGCCTTTAGAGCTGTGAGATAATAAGTTCTTATAGTTTTAAGCCTCCAAGTTGTGGCAAATTTTTATGGCAGCCACAGGAATCTCATACCCTCTCCCCATGTGTCCACATCCTTCACTTCTCTGCTCATTTCCTCAGAGAAGCCTTTTTAGATTCTCACTTAGATTATGTGTAGGTTTCATACAATCAGTGAAGCAAAATTGCAGTGATATGCAATATATTTATTTACTTGTTCATATGGGAGAATTTTTGATTACTATTTGTCTCAATGGTTATCAGGTTGTGAACTCCAAAGGGATGGCAACAATCTTTCTTTTTTTGCCCACCTTTTATTCCCCTGACCATTAAATGAGATGAATGGATGAATAAAATTGATGACTATTGATGATTTAAGAAGAATCAAAATGTATTAATAGTTAATTTCTCAGTTACAGTTTTTTAATTGTTGTTTATCTTTGAACAAGTCACTTCATCTCTCTGGGAATCTGTTTTCTCACTTACGAAGCAAGGCAAGAGGACTAGATTATTTCTGAGGCTTGGTTCAACTGTAACATTCCATGGGTCTGTGAGTCCTGCTAAAAATTCTTCCTGAGACATTGGCCACATGGGTGGGCTCACACATCTGTGGAAAATAGGTCAGTTTCAAGAATATTTTATATGATTTTATAGCCACTATTAACATACGATTTACTGTGACTTGAATGTGATGAACAATAAAAATATGTTTACATGTTATATTCCCAAAGTCTAGCATTGTTCCTGGTAGTTTTAGGCACTCAAAAACATTTGTTGCAATAATTAATTAAGGCAAGGACTAAATGTGTGTTTGGAATGGAGAATCTTTGGAACACCACAGTGTACTCAAATTGTACCATCAAGGTTCTCTCTTACCCCAAATAGTGGTGACTGAAACCAATATGAGAGTTTAGAAGATCAATATTTTTCATTTTTTTCTTATTCTGGTCTCCTAAATGCCTTTATCATTGAAAAGGCCACAGGGAAAAAAATCAAGAAAAGTTAAGACATAAAACCAGATATCTGAGGTAATTAGATTCATTTCACTTCAGCTCCATCATCAGCTGGGTCCTTGGGGTCTGTCAACAAAGAAAATCTAGAAAGAAAATGGAGATTTTTTAAAAAGTTACTTGACTTCATGTAGGATTTTGAAGGCAACCACTTTGAGGCTTTTTCTTTTCTTTTTTTCCCTGCCTGGTCTTGTCCTGAATCTTCATCCAACATGCTGTGATGCTGGTAATTTGTTAAATATCACACAGATCCTCCGTGCTGAGTGAGGCTTTATATGCTTTATATTTTGCACATGTTGGGTAGTAATTGGGGATTTGTATTTTCCATGGGGAAATTTATCTGAGTAGTGAGGTTTGTTTCTCTTTTATAAAAGGATTGCTTTTTTTTTTTTTTCTCGTGGCTTGGCTCTTGTGATCTCAGATTATTTTTTTTAAAGGATGACCTATGCCACCCCAGTATGGTGATTATGATTTCTAATGCTGATTATTTATTGCCTCAGGCAAGGGATACCAGGGTCCCACTCTGTAGAAAGAAGCATCTCAGGAACCACTAAGAAGTGAAGTGCTGGCTTTTATATACTCCCAAACTGAAATAATACTTATTCTTTGTAATACTGATTAGAAGAAATATTAAATATTTATATAACTATTTGTGTAATGGTCATCCTTCTTGCTGAAATTTTAACTCCTTGAAAGAACTATGGCTTGTTAAGAATCCTACATGTGACCAGATATTTGGAGAAAGAAAGAATCCTTATCTCATTCTTGATTCAAACTTAGGCATTCTTGCCTTGGGTATGGGAGGCTCTCAAAAAGGGGAGGTCTTAGCCCACATTGCCCTCAAAAGTGGAGTCAGAGCTAAAGGCTCATATGCAGGTGATTTATTTCAAAATTGGCACCAGGGAGCAGGAGCGAAAAACAGGGAAAGAATAGAATCAGGGAAGGGAGAATAGCCAATATAAAGATTCAGTGTTGAGTTGACAATTCCTGTGGATATCTGGTGCTCATTGCCACTGGGACCTCCTGAGTAGTATCAAACACATTTCACACTTGTCTGTCCAGGTTCAAATGGATAAAGCATTTACCACTTGCTATCATCTGTTGTTGGAGAGTTGTCCCAAGTTTAAGTGTCCTGTAAATTAGAATTGGACCATGTGAAATGCCAAGTGGGCTCTAACAAACATCCACACTGTGGTGTCCAAGTAGCACTCAGACAGGAGTGAGAATCACTCCGTTAGTGCCAGAGATAGACACTGCTAATGTGCATCTGCTAAAAGTTTGCACAGAACCACTGGGGTTGAAAGGAAGTGAGGTAGTGTCCAAGAACTTGCTTGATGACAATAGTAACTCTTTTGATCTAGACAGGTGTCATGTCGACATAGAAGCTAGACCATACATAATCTGTAAGTTAGTACATAAGTCTGTAAGTTAGTTCTCATGTCTGTGTGGTACACATTAAGTTAACCTGCTTCTCTATTCAACAAAAATATCTAACAAAGGATTAATTCAATCTAGTAATCCAGCTTAAGATTGTCTTGTCAGCCAACCATGGGACTGGAATTTCCTAGTTTTATAAATTCCATGGACCCCAAAAGTAGAAAGATGGTGTCCAGTGAAGTGTTGATAAATACTTATCAACACTTAAAAACCAGCGACCTAGGAGAAAAATAAATCCTTGATTTCTAGTTTGAAAATTTCTATGGGACAAATATTCCCATCATGGCCAGTTTCAAGCAACTAGTGTGATGTCACTTAATGCAAAGCTGGGAAGAGATGTGCACAATTTGCTCTTGAGAGCTAGGATTAGTCAACCCCAGTGCAGCAATGGGGGTGCCATAGGTACACAGCTAATTAGAACAAGAATTTCTATAGCAAGATCGTTAGGATTTAGCATCTGAATACCAAAGTTTAAATCCTAACCCTATTACTTGTACAACTTTGGTAAATTTCCTACCTCCTCTATGCCACGATTTTTCTTCTCTAAAATGAGCATAATGAAAGTACCATCTTATAGGGTTTCTGTGAAAATTGAGATTATTCATTCAAAGCATTATCGATTTATTATATGGTATCTGGCGTATGATAAGTACAGGTGGGTGGGCCAGGTGGTGAAAGAGGCAGTCCTGGGGCATATATGAGATGGGAAGTAATAAAAGGAGTTTAACTGAAATTTTGTACTTTAAAATATGTACAAAAAGCAATTGTGAATAGCTTAGAAATATTCAAACTCTGCTCATCCATTCCACCTGCACTGGACATATCATAATATCATAATTTGTTTTAGAAAATGATTCTTATATTATAAAGGAGCAAATAAAGTTCTTAGTCAATTGATAGGAATATTAATAGTACAGAATATGATATCAAATCAAAATATAATTTTTCTATGAGCCATCTTCAAGTGGCCTGGATATTATTTTGTTATGAGGAAATTTATTAAGGATTTTAGGATGTGTTAGCAAAATTTTGTCAAGAAAACAGAATAAAGAAAGAAAGAAAAAATAAAAAAGCTTATTTAGTAGTAAAACTATTTGGTGGCCACATTTCCATTTAAACAGTGGATTTACTAATTTTAACATGTATAGTTATTAATATTTTTCTAAGAATCCTTAATACAGATTAGGAGCCGAGCACTTACCACCTGTTTACTATGTGAACTTGAATTAATGAGATTATATTTTCTTCAAAATGTTCTTCTCTATTGAAATTTTCTTGTAATTCAGAATGGCCTCACCATACCCTAGTGCTTCTTATTAAGTCAAATTAATGAGGTCTTACTATGGTATATGTCAGAAAAGAGATAATACATCGATTCTTATAATTGAGTAATCTTTTTACAAAAATGATAGCCCTAACAGTCTATTATCTCTGTCATATAAACTTGGAACCCCAATTCAATGTTTGATTTTTCCCTCACCCTCCACATTTAATCTCTATAACCAATTCTTTTGATATTAAATATTACTTGCCCTATAAGCTTGTTGTAAGTATTAAGCAAAAAATACATATCAGGGTTTAGAACAATGCCTGACCCATTGTAAGCTAATTTGCTCTTTATTTGTCTACCTCGTCTATCCATCCATCCATCCATCCATCCATCCATCATCCATCCATTCATCATCCATCCATTCATCCATCCATCCATCCATCATCCATCCATTCATCATCCATCCATTCATCCATCCATCCATCCATCCATCATCCATCCATTCATCCATCTCTGTTATTACAATTTCACCATTATGATGCCTCTTGCATGCAGCTCTCTATTTGTGCTTTCAAAGAGTTTCAGCCCTTCACTTTTCAGCCTAAAGTACTGCATGAACCTTACAACTTACACACCTGGCTACAATTCTTCTCCTACTCCAGACTTTGAGTGAAATATAAGAATTCACCATTTTCTGCGATCTAGCCCCAAACTGACATTTTGGCCCATCTCCCATGATGTAACTTGTCAACTAATTCTCAAGATCATTACTTTCAGCTTTTGTAATTTTTTTTTCTCTGAGTGGTTTTAACATGACACCATAAAAAAAAAGATACAGGAAATGTACAGATTAACCAGAGAGGGAGAAAATAAAGACGAAAGAAACAATAAAGAATGTGGCATTTTTAGTCCTTAAAGTTCAATTTGCTGAATGGTTGTGAAATATCGAGGGGAATCTGATATCTATGGGAACCTATTTCTTTTGGTTGAATCTTTTTTCAAGACATGAGGCATGATACACATTAGGAGAAGAAAAGCAAACTTGTGCACTGATTGGATCAAGGGCCTGGGAGTCCAAATGCCAGACTTCCCTGCCTCATCTGCTCCAAATGCAGGGAAGGAGACTGGAAAAATGAGTTGCCATCAATTGAAAATACTTTGGCTATATTTGATAATCAAATGTAAACTTATTCAGTCTATTTACTTACCCTAAAATGAAGATTTAGCAAAGATTCAAAAGGATGCCTAATTAAAAAAAAAAAAAAGTTTGAGTGTTGCTTTGAGTCATTCTTCACCTGATAGCAGTGCATTCCAATGTTTTGGAAGTGGTGTAGATTTCAATATTGTACCATATAAGAAAGTAAGCCAGATTATCATTACTCTGTATAAGGTAAACAAACCTTCTGATATTCTCAACAGAGCAAGTTACTTCAATTTTTGAAAAAGAATTGGAGTGACCTTATTCCTTGTTATGTACATTCTATATAGATAATTATATCTTATAAAAATAATGTTGAATATGTCTAAATTTTGAGGCAGGCTGAGAAATTTAGTGAATGCACTTAAATGCTTAGAAATTCTTGAGTAGAGTAAAAATAATGTTATGAAGGCACTAACAAGCAGCTATATATATATATATATAGACTAATTTCTTAGTCTATATGTGTGTATGTGTGTATATATGCCTATATGTGTATATGTGTATGTGTATGTGTGTGTACACATGTGCACACACATACACACATACCCATATACACATATGTGGACTAAGAAATTGGAGAAACTGACAGGATTATTTAGATTCATAGGAATTTACATATTGCAGTAGGTTTTTTGGTTTTCTAAGAGAAAAAAGATGTTTCTTTTATTCATGTATGGAGGAGCATTTTGTGTTTTGGTAGCAGGCACTTGGCATTTGGTTAGTCCCAGTTTCTGCTCCAGAGTAAAACCATATTGAGTAAGATGACCCTTCTACCTTAAAGGTTACTATTGCTTAACAGATTGCAGATTTTTAACCTGGGGCCACAGCATGAGTTGGAAGAAGGATTTCAGAACCCGTGCCCAACAACACAATCAGTTCCATTATGTGACTTGTTTCATGTTACATTCATGCTTTATTTAGTCCTGCTTCTGACACATTTGTTTTAAAGGGGTTTGTGTGTTTGCTTGGTTTATTCCCTTTCAGAGGATATGTATGTTTCTGAGAAATACTTGGTTTTCATCCTCACTTTTGAAAACATAGATCAATTTAGATCAATTTGGAGAAGTTTGTTTTGTGGGTATCAACATAGTATAATAGTGACTTTGAATAGCTGAAGTCCAAATAGATAGAGCTCATCATATTTAAAAACTAAGAGCCTAAAGAGCCATTCTCACTTTAGGAAAGGATGTAGGTGCTTTGGGATAAGGATGGAACTGGTATAATTGACCAAGAGAGTTTTGCTCCTAAGTCTATGTGAGTGCTTATGTCACGATATTAAATTGTCTACTTATGTGCCTGTCTCCCACATCTGACTATGAGCTCCTTTCCAGCAGAATCCATTTATGATTCATCTTTGTATCCTGAGGCCTGAGGATACAGGACCTCACCTGGTACATAGTGGGTCCTCAATAAATGTGTGACAGGATGAGATAAATTTAAATGACTTGACCATTCCTTTGAGTTCTCAGCAGTATGCAGCAGATGTGTTCACAGGTGGAATCCTTTCCTATTGAACAACATCCACTCCAATGTGTTATAGCAAGAATATTATCCCTAAGCAAGGCTCCCTTTTATAGGCATTAACAGGTGAGTCCCAAGCCCTTGAGCATAAAAAACCGTGCAGAAGCTAAAGCCCATAGTGCTATAAGAACAGGGTATGTGGCCTCCTAGAAAATGCCACCATTGTCTTGCCAGGAACATAAGCTAGGAACAAAGTGAGGCAGTCTTACAAGGCACACCTAATCCACGTCTAGTGTAAGAGATGATCTGGGGCTACTTGGGTGGGTGCCTGGAAGTTATTTGAGAAGTAACTATTTATTTACTCATTCATTGAACAAACGAGTACAAATGAGTCCATACTGGGTACTAGGCATTGTATCAGGAACTGGAAAAAAAGAAAAATAAAGATGTGGCCCCTGCCCTTAAGAGGTCCACAGTTCAGTACAAAACATAATAATCCTTTGGTTTCACCAATGTTATAAAATAATATTAATTAATGTTACTGTTAACGCAAGTTGGGCATGACACATAATGTGTGTGGAGTTTGCATCAGACTTTTAAACATTTGGTGTTTGTGCTTGTTTTGCTCTTTTATTTGTTTTGTTTATGCTCTTTTGTTTGTTTATGCTCTTGTTTATGCTCTTTTATTCAGTATCTATGATGCACTTGGCACTATGGGTATATAAATGAAGATGTGATATCTTCCTGCAAGCACTTATGATGCAGCAGTGTTGCTAGAGGAACACACCGAAGTATGCCTAGTGCCAATATGGAAAGTTGTCTGAGTACAGAGGCTGTCAAAAGACACAAGGAATGAGACTTTCCAAAATACTATGGGCCAAGTACTTCAACTGGTTCAATGTGCTTCCTAAACAAAGACAAAAATAATTTTTTGTTCAAAAGATGCTACATTTGGGAAGAGAAAACTTTTTCACCATTATCAGTCATTGGCTGTATGATCCTGGATAAAATCTCCTGAGCCTCAAGTTTTTTTCACTTGAGCTAGAGAAGCTCTAAGACATCTTGGAATTCTATTAACAGTCAAATGTATTAGTCAGGGTTCTCCAGAGAAACAGAAGCAATAGGATATATATAGATATAGAAGAGAGGGTTTATGATGGGAGTTGGCTCACAGTGTGCCACCTGCAAGCTGGAGAGGCCAGAAAGCTGGTGGGGTAATTCAGCCTGAGTACGAAGGCCTGAAAATCAGGGGAGCCACAGGTTTAAGTCTCAGAGTTCGGTGGCCCAAGAACCAGGAATTCTGATGTCCACAGGCAGGAGGAGATGGATGTACCATCTCCAGAAGACAGTGAATTTACCCTTCCTCTGACTTTTTGTTCTGTCAAGGCCCTGTTCTACAGATTAGATAATGCTGGCACACATGGATGTGGGCAGATCTTTACTCAGTCTACTGATTCAAATGCCAATCTCTTCCAAAAACATCCTTACAGATACACCTGGAAATAATGTTTTACTAACTCTGTGGCCAGTCAAGTTGATACATAAAATGAACCATCACAGCTACTATAAAGGTACACACCATAAAATAACTCTAGCACCATACAGAACAAAACACAATCAAATCTTAGAGTGAAGCTCAAATGCTGTAGTGAAGCCAGACCCAGAATCTGAGTACATTTCTGATGTAAGCCAAGTTGAACTTTAAATTTAAAAAGAACAATTCAAGTGTATTACTCTTTGCAATTCCCCAATAACGTGCCATTCAGAGAAAACATACGTAATGTTAGGATATCACATTTTGCAAATTTTCTTCAGATACGAATCAACATTTAGTGATTTCCACTGGGAAGTTTTAGAAAGCCTGAGAACATAGATGTCACTAAATTGTGTGGGGAATCACATTTTGTAGACACATGCTCTCTTATCTCTTTTATAGTCATAACCTGGTGAACTGTTAGTGTCATGCATTAATCTGTAGGTAACTGACCTACTGGGTAAAGGCAATCAGCAGTGCCAAGCCTGGGGCATGTTTCTTTCATGATAATTGTCTGTTACCCTCTTGCGCACTCCATGTAGTTTGGGTTTTTTTTTCCCTTTGCTTTCAGCAACAAAGGTTTGGTGTATCACTTAGTACAAAGTTTGAATGTTCTAAATAACCTCTAATTTATTGAACTCCACCTCACAAATACTGGGTCCTTATTTTGCTATCTGGAGGCTTCTCGGATTACCATCAACCACTGAAAAAAATGCTTAATCTATTCTCAGCCTTTCTACTTTAAACCTTCTCTACCCTTCACCTCAAAGAATAAGAAAAGAAAGTAGTAAATTATTATTTTAGCAAGATATATGAAACTATTTCCCACATTTTCCTGTCCTAACAATGCTAACTTAGCCTGGTAACTGTGTCTCAGAGGACACCGAGGTTGGTTGGGTAGTATCTGCACTTGATGAAACTCTGCTTACTTAGATTTCTTTAGTTAGTTGCTCCGGAATTTTGCCAAAGATTAAGGTAAATTTACTACTTTCAGACTCCAGAATAATATTTATCTTATTTGTGAAAACTGGGTCAATATATGGCCATTTCAAAATTATGAATATCACAGTTATCATATAGTTTTTATATGATTCACAAATATTTTTAGGCATTGAAATAAAAATTATGGTGTTTGGACTTTCTGTCCTTAGACTCTAAATGTTAGAGGGTGAGTGTGAAAAATGCCTGTAGTTGATAATTGGCAAATTTAGTGCTTGGTTCTGGGCGCCTTTCATCCCGCTGAACCTGGGCCCTCATTTTCTTCCTCTCCTTTACTCGCTGCCCTCCCTTCTCACTTCCCGTTCCATTGTGCATGTGTCTGATGAAAGTTACTCACCTTGTAAATTTCTGCTTAAGAATCTTCTTTTCATTTATTATAAGGACAAGTTGCTCAATCCGCCACATGTGCCCTGCTATGTGCTACATATTGACAGCATAGGGTGGTTAACATCTTTTCAGCCCAGTTTGTGTATATGTCTAATGCCTCAGCCCACTGCCAAGCTCTCAATGTGTATAAACTTGATGAAGTCAGCAAATTGTGTCTTCCTAAACTCTGTTTTCTCTACTGAGAGCTACAGTGTCTAACACATAGGGACAATAAAACTTACTGAAAGAAAGAGAATTCAGCCTCAACTTTCATGCCTCAAAGATTCAGAAAATATTGTGAAATAGATGCTGCTTGTTCCTTCTTTCTCTTTGCCTTAGTATAGAAGTAACATAATTTTCTAAAGGTGATAGAGAGATAAATTATATAATTTCTGATATCTGACAATAAATTAATGAGGTTGTATTTTAAACCATGGCAGGATATTTGCCCAAATGAACATCATCTGCTTGCATGCAGTCATCTTGGAAGGTTAAATAATTGGCATGAAGTTGTTGCCATTGCTCAAAACTACAGTTCCGGAACTTCTTTGCAAAATTGCTTTTCCAGTCCTTTTTGAATATTCTCCACATGGCAAATCTTCATTTTCTAAAGTTGAATTAGATTTCTTAAAACAGCCAAAACTTTTTGGGAGCCAAGGGTGGCAGAAGTGAATGCTCAAACTGTATAATGTCACTGTTAGCTATTTTGGTACACTATGCCTCAGGAGAATGGTGCCTTATATAATTGTAAATTGCCTCCATTGGGAGAATAATGAGAATAATAATGCAACAGCTGGCCTGCTTCCTCTCATCCTCAGAGTTCCACCTTGTGTGGTCTGCTGTGCATTGACCTATTTCTACACAGTTAATAAGTGATTTCTTTTCTAGTTTTTTTTTTTTTAATGATTAGAATGTACACACACACACACACACACACACACAGCCTCTCCAGGTCTTATTTGCCTAAGTCTGCTTTTCATAATGTCCAGCATAAAATACTAGAAAGAGCCTTGTTCTTATAAGTAATGAGGGTGGACTCTGGAACCAGCTTAGCCAGTTATAAGCTGCAAGACTTTGGACAAGTAACTGAGTCTCATTCTCCCTATCTGTAGAATATACATCGTTATATCAGGCCTACAACCCTCAGAGAAAGGTTGGAGGGTTATATGAGAAATGAATGTGAAGGTACTTCCTTTTAGGCACCCACTTTACTATATACATTATTCCAACATAGTGTCTCTAGCCATGTATGGCACTGGATTGTTTGTTTGTTTGTTTGTTTTGCTTCTCTCCCTCCCCTGACAAAGAGTTTGAACTCCTTAAGAGTTCTACCATGGTAGACTTGTATCAGTATTCCCTGTTCAGATTTTGGCACCTAGTAAGCACTCAATAAGTGAGTTTTGTACATAAATTTATAAATGTATTAAGTCTTGATTTCTGTAGAATAAAAATTTCAATTCGAAGGAAATATGCCCATTACCACTTTGCATTATTCTTAGGAACTTTAACATTTGTGGGAGAGATGCTATTTGTCCCACAGTGTCCTTTCTTTCTTCCTTCCCTTTAGTAATAGAAACCTATTAGTTTAGCAAAGTGTGAGTCTAGTCAACTGCAGACTATTAAGTGATAGTTGGGACCATATCACTATGATATGGTTAGTGATGTTTGAGCAGAAGTGACATGTTCAATGCCCTTAAAATAAAGTAGCTTTCCCCTGGATAGGATAATGTTGAACCAGCTTTGAATATGTGGATGAAGGCTACATCCAGGTGCTGCAGTAGTAAGACAGGGTCCCTGGATCTCTGAATGACCTCACGGAGTGCAGCAGTCTACCTCCCTAAACTTCCTGCCTACATCTGGGTTGTTATGAGAGAGAGAAATAGATTTGCATCTTACCAAAGCCACTGTGTTTTGTGGTATTTCTTATTACAGTAGTGTAAATTATACTGTGATAAATATTTTTAGGTTGTATAAAATTCATTTGTAGATTTCATCCAATACATTTATTGGCCATCTGTTCTTTTGCCTTCTTGCTTTCATCATTCTTTCCCTCGCTGCACCTTAGATGCCCTTTGTCTTAGTCTCCCCTTTATTCTTGTTGACAATGGTAAGTACATCAGACTCCAAGGCCTTGTCTTCAGAATCTTATCTATAACCACAGAATTTGTTTGACTGCATCTAACCATCTGATTTATTGACACTGCTAATTTCTTCTTATCAATTCTTCTGCTGATTCTCACTAACTTCCTTACCTAGATAAAATCTCATGTCCATCTCTAAAATCACTTCCTTATAGATACTTTTGCCCAGCAAAGCTGAAATTGTGATGCATCCCAACACCCCACATCCTGTACTCATGCAGCTGGACATTGCTGGAGGAAAGCACAAGACCAAAAGGCTATGCTTATGCTTTTTCATATCCCCCCTTTCTCTTCCTCAGCTCTCTTAACCTCCATGCCACATCCCTTAGATAAAAATATTTCTTCTAAATTCATTAAAAAAAGGAAACCAACAGATCACATATCTGTCCTCCTTTGAAGCCACCAATCTGTCCATGTCTCTACTCAAATGCCACTCCTTGCTTACTACAAATAAGTTGTGCCTGCATCCATCAAAGGCCAACCCCACTCTGGTGCTTAGAGTCCCACCCCATCTTACAGTTTCAGGGCCTGTCTTCTAGTAATCATTATCAGTTTCTCTCCCACTCTACTGTATTTTAATCTATCAGCAAACAAGTTTGCTATTTTATCTCTGATATGTTTTGGCTGTGTCCCCACCCAAAACTCATCTTGAGTTCCCACATGTTGGGGGAGGGACCAAGTGGGAGGTAATTGAATCATGGGGGCAGGTCTTCCCTGTGCTGTTCTGGTGATAGTGAACGAGTCTCATGAGATTGGATGCTTTTATAAGGGTGAGTTTCCCTGCACAAGCTCTCTCTTTGCCTGCTGCCATCCATGTAAGATGTGACTTGCTCCTTGCCTTCTGCCATGATTGTGAGGCCTCCCCAGCCACTTGGACTTGTAAGTCCATTAAACCTCTTTCTTTTGTAAATTGCCCAGTCTTGGGTATGTCTTTATCAGCAGCTTGAAAATGGACTAATACAATCTCCAACTTAAAAAAAAAAATACCTAGACGTCTACACCTCCTCCCAACTACCTCTCATTCCTTTACTTTTCATTCACTACAAAACTTAGTGAGGAAATTGTCTGTGGTCACCACACACACTTCCTTACATGATATTTTCTTCTCAATCCATTCAAATTGGGCTTCTTTCACTACATGTCCACTGAGGCTGAGCATATTCATCAGAGTCATGAATGACATCTCTATTGCCAAATCCAATAGCTTTGCTTTTTATTTTACTCCACCCCAGCAGCTTTCTAATTAGTTAACATTCCTTCTTTTTTTTAATGCCCTTTATTTTCTTTGATTCTGTAACACAATATTTTCCTAATTGTGCTCTTTATTCGTGGGCTACTTCATTTTTAATTTTTTAAAAAATTTTCTATTTCCATAGGTTTTTGAGGAACAGGTGGTATTTGGTTACTTGAGCAAGTTCTTTAGAGGTGATTTGTGAGATTTTGGTACACCCATCACCTGAGCAGTATACTCTGACCCTCGAGGCTACTGCATTTTTAACTCCTTTGCTGCTTCCTTCTCCTATCCTCATCTTCTAAATATTGGCATACTGTAGGTTGCGACCTGAGCTTTAATTTTTCCAAATGCTTCAGGAATCTTCTCTTTTTATCCACTGTTATATCCCCAATACCTAAAACAGTATATGTCACAGAGTAGGACCTCAGTTAATATTTTTAAAGTGAATGCATATACATTATCTAGCTTCTTGGGAACAGTGACAATAAATACTGTCCCTCTCTTTTGCTCCACACATCCATTTTGGCATGTTTCTGGACTTTGGTCTACTTATGTCGTCCTCATGTGTTGGAGTTTAATAATTGCTCCCTGAGTGGGATGACCCAGCAACTGTTTTTACATGAGCTTATGGAATTGTGCATACAATAAAATAAACTTAATAAACTATGCACACATAGACAGAAACAATGGAGTGTTAAACAATTACCATGTGAATTTGCTTTAACTAGACAACTAATATAGATAACTCAGTTTTTAATCTTATTTCCCTTAGCACGGTATTTTTTCTTTTATATTATAACTTGAATTATACAAGCAACAATTCTAATTATAAGGTTCCTCTAAAAGAACTGTAAATTCCAGTTTGCATTTTACTATGTTGTGCTACACTCTTTCTGTCTTTACAAAATGGAGAAAGCATTTTGTTTGCAGCATGCTTTGAGGTCAGGAATGAAAGATCTGGTAAGTCCATGGCATTATGAGTACAACGTGCTTAAAGTGGCCTAAGCCATTTGCACAGGAAAATAACACGTTCTAATCCATTTAAGGGCCTTTGTAAGTAGTCAGGTCTCCAAGCTTTAATCCACTTCATTATACCTTGGTAGTGAAGCATAGAGGTTTTTAGATTCCTACAATTACTGGCTGATAAGGTACAGTGACTACCAAAGATGCATTAGGCAATGATATTCTTTTTTTTTTTTTTTTTTTTTTTTTGAGACGGAGTCTCGCTCTGTCGCCCGGGGTGGAGTGCAGTGGCGCAATCTCGGCTCACTGCAAGCTCCGCCTCCCGGGTTCACGCCATTCTCCTGCCTCAGCCTCTCCGAGTAGCTGGGACTACAGGCGCCCGCCACCACGCCCGGCTAATTTTTTGTATTTTTTAGTAGAGACGGGGTTTCACCGTGGTCTCGATCTCCTGACCTTGTGATCCACCCGCCTCGGCCTCCCAAAGTGCTGGGATTACAAGCGTGAGCCACCGCGCCCGGCCTAGGCAATGATATTCTAAAGAAAGCACTTACAGCCTGTGACCACATGACACAGAGAGGTTTGGATTGGGCTGGGTGTATGCTGAGGTAGCACATCTTCTTATATAACCTGGTCTAAAATTGCCTAAAATATATCTTAGACCAAGCTACCTGGTAAGGGTTGGTTATCACCATCCTCTTTGAGAGCCAGTGTCAGGCATGACTGATGCCTCCAGAAACTCAGGCCATAAATTGAGTAGTCCTAGGTGTTAATCACACATCTAGTAAGCTGTTTTTTTCTCACATTTATAACCCCCAAATAATTGCACCAAATATTTTATGTCTCAGGCATAGCTCTTCGGTTTCTAGCATTCATTCTTATATGTTCTAGCTAATTAAAGAATAAAGCCCTGCTGATGACATCCTGCCACAAGAGATGTATTGTTTAGTATCTGATGACTAAGTTGGCGCTGTAGTCAGCAACTCCACAGTAACAGTCCCACCTGGATGCATCTGTAGTACAGACATGCAGTGAAACAAACTCAGTTCTCTATGTTCAACACTTTCCTGAACTTTCCATCTAAATAATAGACTGTGATTTTCTTTTATAAACTGCAAACCAAACAGGAAAACTTCAGATTTAGCTAATCTATTATGGGCCAATAATATTATCCTTTTGCAAAAATATCTATCAAGAAAAATATAAGATTGTTTACCAGTCTTCTCGACATTTTCCTTTGTGTTTTACTTTGTGAAATAATTTGTTATAGCCTAATCTGCATGACATCAGTGGTCAGTATAGACCCCTGGCTATGTTTTTTAAGAAATAAATATTCGAAGGTATTCATTAAAGCTTTACTTAGTAGTCAAATATGTTATCCAATATTTATTAGCTTTTTTTCTCATATATCGTGAAATATTACTAATTATTTAACTATCAGAGTTTACTAAAATTAGGATTAAATTTCTCCATGTCTTGGAATCTGAGGAAAGAATGAGTATATTCTGTACTATATCATTTCGTTACAAATAGAAATTTATAAGACCTTTTGAATTGTTTTATTGATTTGGTATCCCTTATAATTCAACATTTCTGATTCTGAAGTTTGCATTTGTTCATATTTTCCATCTTTTAAGTGTTTTCTTATCAAAACAGATACATAAATAAGATTGTAGTATGGGCACAGTGCATCACGCCTGTAATCCCAGCACTTTGAGAGGCTAAGGTGGGCAGATCACGAGGTCAGGAGTTCGAGACCAGCCTGGCCAATATGGTGAAACCCCATCTCTACTAAAAATATATTTAAAAAAATAGCTGGTAGTGGTTGCACGTGCCTGTAGTCCCAGCTATTCTGGAGGCTGAGGCAGGAGAATCCCTTGAACCTGGAAGGCAGAGGTTGCAGTGAGCAGAGATCATGCCACTGCACTCCAGCCTGGGTGACAGAGTGAGACTCTGTCTCAAAAATAAATAAATAAATAAATAAATAAATAAATAAATAAATAAAATTGTAAGTAAATAATAATGCTAATTATCATGTGGTTGTCTATTGGTTACCCTGAGTTTCAGAATGTCACTTCTTGGGAGGTAAACAATGTTCAATTTTAGCTCCTCTATCTTATGTATTTGAATGTAATGCAATACAACATGATGCACACTTTGTATCAAATCAAACTAACTTTCCTCCTCTCTATACATGCATGTAATATGAACACTATTAAAGATTCTGATGCTACAAAAGCTGCTCAGGCATAGTCAACTAGGATGTTCAAGTCCTCAGGAGTGAGGGCAAAGGGGATTTCAGGTGAGAGTGTAAGGAATACAACAAAGTGTTTTTTGTTTCATTTAGTGGTTTTCTATCGGTGTTTTTGAAATCCTTTCAGCAAAGGCTCCAGCCTGGTGAAGCTGAATTTGAAAGTTTTTTCTGGTTTTCGCCTATACCTCCTAGAAGCTGATAACCCACATAGGAGAGATTTTCTCAGCTCTTAAAACTTCCCATCGTTGCTCTTGGGGCATCTCATCCTTGTAAGGCAAGTGTACTCTTACATGTAAAAATGTAAATAGGTAGTGCGATTGGATATGTTAGTATTCCACTCCATCTTTAGGAGGCTTCTTTCTACTCCATCATACTTTTCAAGGCCCTCATATATACCTATATTTCTCATGCTTGTCAGGAGCCTCCCTAGAGACAAAGTTAATGTGAGAAATCCCATTTGCTCCAGATTCCCTATTTCTCATTCCTACCAAAATGTCTGCTTACCATTAAGAAAATTCATAATCACATCCAAGCACATGTTAAGAAGTTCTATGCAGTGATACTCCTTCTCCTCCTCCTGATAAGGTATAGATTAACAAGGACCTTATGGAGGCAATGATAGAAGATTCATATAACCTGGTATCTGGTAAAAGAAACCTATTTGATCAGTCCAGTCTCATGGTAGCTCTCGTTGCATACCATGAGGGAATGAGATATCACAGTTTAAAAGCTGGCCTGTGAAAAGTCACTATTCTGTCCTGAATAAGTGCCGTTAAAAGAGAGATGGCTTATGTGTTATTAAAAATAAGTTAATGTGTTCTTTTCTTGGTGAATTTGAAAAATATCTGAAAACACACACATTTCTGGTTGTGGATGTGTAATTGTAAATCTGCTATTAAAAACAGGTTGACATATAGAAACGTTAAAAATATCTGTATTATTAAGATCTCCCAAAATTATTCCTCTTCTAATTATATACATATATATATTGCCTATATATTGTTATATATACATATATAACTTAAGGAGGAATACACAAAACAGGCTCCTCCCTCCCCTGTCTCACCTCCTCTCCTGTCAAAAAATTGCACTCTATTGCAGGGGTGTCCAATTTTTGGCTTCTCTGGGCCGCATTGGAAGAAGAAGAATTGTCTTGGGCCACACATAAAATACACGAACACTAATGATAGGTGATGAGCGAAAAAAAAAAAAAAATTCGAAAGAATCTTACAATGTTTTAAGAAAGTTTACAAATTTGTGTTGGGCTACATTCAAAGCTGTCCTGGGCCACATGTGGCTTGCAGGCTGTGGGATGGACAAGCTTAATCTATTGTTTCAAACTCAGGTAAATTTCACAGGTAATCCTGATAAGCATATCTGGTATAATTATTCATTGCTAGGTTGGACCTTGGATAGGTTTCAAGAAGTCCACGGATTGTTCCCTCCTGCAAATGAAAAGCAACACTTTATGCTTGTGACTTTGGTTGGTATACAGAAATAGATCATTAAAAAAATAAATTATGAAGTGGGCCTGTAACTCTCCTATTTAAAATCACTTCGGTACATTAAAAGTATAAATCCTCAGTGGAAAATATTCACTTTTCTCATAAAAAGACAGTTATTCTCCTAGCTGTTATTAATAAGACTTTCTAACAAGGCTTCCTAGCTAGATGAAACTTTAGAATTACCTTTTTGAAAAGGTTACTTTAGTTCAGTTGTTAAACACTAATTAATACTAACCATTAGTCACACACTTTTCTATGCTCCTGGGAAGATGAGGCTAACATGCTCTTTAGGATATGTTTACTACTGTGAGAGAATTCTAAGTTTACTGAAGTGTAACCATCATTCCTTCACTGTTTTATTAGAATCTCTAGTTTTTCAATTATAAAAAAGTGTACTAGTGAAATAATTTATAGTTGATATAGTTTGGCTATTTGTCTCTCCCCTCCCCACCGCCAAATCTCATGCCGAAATTTGAACTGCAATGTTGGAGGAGGGGCCTAGTGGGAGGTGTTTGGGTCATGGGGTGGATGTCTCATGAAGACCTTGGTGCCATCTTTGGGGTAATGAGTGAGTTCTCTGTTAGTTCCTCTGAGAGCTGACTGTTGAAAAGAGCTTGGCTCCTCCCTCCCCTGTCTCACCTCCTCTCTCGTCATGTGATCTGCACACACTGGTTGCCCTTCACCTTCCACCATGAGTGGAAGCTTCCTGAGGCCCTCATCTGACGCAGATGTTGACACCATGCTTCTTCCATAGTTTGCTGAACCATGAGCCAAACGAACCTTTTTTTTTCTTTATAAATTACCCAGCCTTAGGTATTTCTTTGTTCCTTTACAGCAACACAAATGGACTAAGACAATTAATTATTCTCACTACTCCCTTTCCTCCATTCCCTAGAGATGGCCAATACAGAGTGTCCTATGTATCAGGCGAGTACAAATACATACTGTGTGTGTGTGTGTGTGTGTGTGTGAGAGATTTTAAAAACAAAAATGCAACCACATAATTCAATTTGCTTTTCTCATTTAACAACATATCTTAAAATATTTTCCAGGACACAAAACTGCTTTTGAAAGCATATACAGTATTATTTTCTGAAAGCATCAGATCTTTCATAATGAGCATGCTTTCTGTGAAATGGAAATGGAAATATAGTCTTGGAATATCAAAGTCAGCTACTTTTATCAAAGCCAGCATTCTCTTCTCCCCTGCGTCCTTCACCTGTGCATGCTCTATAGTCCTCCACCCTCTGCCTTCCTTCATTCACCCTAGGAGAGGACGGTGCCCTGCTCTCACTCAGCCTGTGCAGTCCTTTCAGAAGACATTTGCAGGGCTCTGAAATTGCTTCATACATAGGTTTGCTTCTAATACACATTTCATTCAGAAACTATTCTGTTGAGTGAGCTTGCATGCATGTTTTCCATTGTGAGCAAAGAAAAATAGATTTAGCACTAAAATGTACCATCTGTGTCAATATGCGTCAATATGTGATGGCATAGATTTAAATCTGAGCACATTTGTTAGTTTTAATTCTAAGGCATCCAGGGTTGCAGTCATTGTTTCCCCAGGCTTCTGAAGAAAGATCTTCCTGAGATCACCAAATCCTTTCTTAGAAGTTGGGTCAAAATTCTACTGAGAAAGGTCTTTCTTGGGTAGGAGCTACCCAGAACCTTCCTGCCTGAGTCTTTTTACACCTAAAACGGCACTGTGTAAAAGGCTACTGAGAACAGAGTTAGAAGTGAGATCTTATCTTTATCTCTCATACCACAAATCCTTTCTCTTTTGCTTTATGCTTTATGTTATGCCTTGTTGCAACACAAACATTTAAGATTAGTTTTTTGCCCCCAAGATGCCCCCTTCATTGAGAAGTTTCTTCCTAGTTTGAGCCAGGATATCAGGAATGTGGGAAAGCCAGTGAAGTTTTAATTGGATTAAACTCTGTGTGTCCCTCCACCCCACAACCTCCTCACTGGCAACTTTTTGACAGCTTAACTAACAAGATAATATGCAACAAAGAGATGTGGCATTCAGCAGGGCCTCCTGCCTTACCTGGGGGGAATACACCTGGGCCAGCTTGAGTAGCAACAGGATAACAGGTAACTGACAACAACCCCCACTCTGATACTGTCACCAATTCTCAGGCTTTGTGCATTTCTGAGATGAAATTCAAACCTTAAATTTTAGCTGCTCAAAGTGATTGGATTCAGCAGGCGCCTCCTGAACTTGCGGTGGAAGTGCCGGCGGGGGGAGCAAAGCCACTTCCCTGGTCTTTAATTTCCTTAGCCAAAAAAATCAAAATCTGTCCATTTGGCACCTTTGAGAGGGAAAAAGGGCAATATAAATTTTCCTTAATAAAATAATGCCGGCTATTAAAGAGCAGTCTTGCTGATGTCATTTGACGCCCTTCTCTCACAGAGCTGGCAGGCACAAGGCCAGGGTGTAGGGAAGTGCAATTGGAGACATTAGTTACAGCACCTTAGGTACGGTAGCAAAATAATATTTGATAAATGAAAATAAATCCAGGCAGACACAATTTCCAAATAGTTTTTAGAAGTACCTGTCACTTCCATACTCTCTTCTTAAGCGTAACCCTTGGTGAGCGAATCCATTTTACCGCTTCTTCCAGGTAGAAAATTTTAGTGTGCCCTTAAAGAATTCAGTATTTCTAGAAGGAGATTGACAGTCACATCTTCATGAGAATGGGAGACTCTGCAAAAGCTCATTCCAAATAGTTTTCATCTAAAACTGGACTTATTGAATGCCTGTACTTTCACTTCAAAAGCCTTGGGAGGAATCAAGTGACCCCTAAAATATTGACCCCCACAAGCAGAAGTGTTAGTATCTCAAATACCTGTCACAGGAAGACACCCATTTCATGTCATGAGAAGGCGGTTGAGGTGTCTGATGTGTAGTGCAATGCCAAAAATAATCCTGTAATGATCTGGAGCATTATTCGAGTTAGGGTGTAAATAAAACTCACTGAGACTGGCAGCTGTGCTTGAAAATCCCCACTAAGCGGGGGTGTAAAAGGGTTCTACTTGATCCTGTCCTAAGGACAAGTTTTGATCCTGGATAGTGCAAAGAGATGGAGAATACAGGGGAAGCTGTAACCTAGAGATCCAAAGATGAACTTCCTGCCTTGAATGCATTTTCCACTTACATGCAAAAGATCTGTTAATATGGGGAAGGTTGAGCCAAGAGTTCCAGTAACCAAAAGGTAGAAGAGGGGAACAAAAACAGATACTGTGTAAGAATGCAATTAAAATGACCTGAGAAGGGGTCTAATTTGACATAGTTTGAACTAGAAATAGCACAGTGTTTTGACTTTTTGTGTTTTTAGGTTCACTATACCCAACAGTAATAAAGAAAATGTTATCTGTGTGCTGGGAAACTTTTATTGTATTAGAGAGTCAAGAGTGGGTATAGTAGAAAGGTGTCAGGAGACCTGAATTTCAGTCCTAATTTGGTACTTACGGACTATGGTTTATTACTGAATAGGGTAAGTACCTCCTATGTTACTGGCACTGTTTTATGAGCATCTAAATCCTCTATCTAGGTCAGTTGATCTTGGGAGCTTTAGTTTCTTCAATATTACATTACATAATAATGTAAAGAAAATAGTCTCTCTTTGTCCTCCTCCTCCTCCTCCTCCTCCTCCTCTTTCTCCTCTTCCTATTCCTTCTCCTTCTCATACTTCTTCTTCTCCTCCTCCACCTTTTCCTCCTTCTTCTCCACCTCCTCCTCCTCTTCCTTCTTCCTCATCTTCTTTTGTAAATTCTCTAATGTTAAGCTCTGTTCCTCAGTTTCTTCAGCTATAATATGTGCATAGTAACAGTACCTACTTTATAGGGTTGTTGTGAAGATTAAATGAGGCAGTCCATCTTAATTGCTTAAGAATGTACATGGTGTGTACTAACACAGCACTCCTCAATTGATTTTATCAGGGATTAATATTACAGCTATTTGATTATGTTTATGCACGTTGCAATCTGGTGAGAAGTATGCAAGAGAATGCAGGATTTCTATCTCCTGTTTTCACTTTTGTCTTTAGGTATAGGAATTTGGTCTTAAGACAAATTTGGTCCTTTCACAACAGGGCACAGCATGAAAAGCTGCCATGGAGGAGAAACTTTCCATTCCACTGAGGCAGCTGGTGACAAGGACTATCCTGATACAAGAGTAAGGCAGGAGGTTGTGGTCACCCTTTCCTATTCAAAGTTGACCCAGTAATAAGAGGCTGGCCCCTCACCATCTTAAGAAAATGAAACTAGACAACTCTACCTTGGACTGCCAAAAAATCCTACTGCCACCTCCTACAAATAAGGGAAAAAAATCTGAAAAAGAAGAAAAAAAAATACAAATTATCCTCATTCTGTAAAAAAAAAAAAACCTGAAACAGGATTTGTTTCACCACATTTCTGAAGTCTAGAAAGTCAGGCTTTCATTGAAGGTAATGAAAGGGTAGTTCATTGTTGTCTTACTCTGCAAAACTTTTAGAAATAAAACATGAAATACTGGGCTTCTGACTAATGACAACGAATACAAAAAAAGAAGATTGAATGCTTAGACTAAGAATTATTTACTATGCCCGTGAATCCGTAGTAGATGTATGAATTGACTTCATGGATTATCTGAAAATTCTAAAATTATAAGCAAATTTAGTGGCTCTATACATGCATTTTTGTAAAAAGAGTTCTGAACTTTCATCTGATGTTCAAAGAGCTCTAAAACTTCCAAAGGGTTAAGAACTCTAGATTAGACAGCAATATGCTACATTTCTAAATAAGGGTTAACTTTTTTATCTTCATGTTGCACAAGAAAGTTGCAAAAGCACTCTACAATAACTTGGCATCATGGCCAGAGAAATGTTGACTCTCACTTTCCTGAGAGCCAACAGGAACTGTGGGAGTACGAAGTGGCCAAGGCCTGTGTCTTTGGCTTCCACTGAGGAGGTCAGTTAACTTTTCTTGTGTTGAATGAGTGTGGGAGTTTTCTGGCTCTCTCCTAGACTCTGGGAAAAACATCCAATAGTGGCCATGATTTTTCCTGAACATGATGTGGCTTTTCAGAATTCCTCCCACTTCCATCAGACCCTTCTCTAAAATTAGTTGCTGTAGAGGCCACGAGCTTGAAGTTCTTCTCCATTTCATCTCAGGCATTACCTCAAGACACTTTGTGTCCCTCCCCCTCCACTGGTCCCAAGGAGGATGAGGCTAGACAGTGAATGGTTCATCACAACTCATTCCCATCCTGGAGACCTACTAACAGTGAGTGAGGAAGAGCATGTGTCTTTTACTGTAAGTAGAATAGATAATCTTTCTTAATATTAATATCTATCATTAGTGAAGGTTTTCTTGATTGTTCCAAACAGTAGACACTTTATATTTTCACACTTAATCCCTGTAACAACCCTATCCCAGTGTTAAAATTATCAGGATGTGGATAAGTGAATTAGGGCTCACAGAGATTAAGCAAGTTGTCCCGGGTAACACAGCCAGCAAATAACAGAGTTGAATTGTAATGCATGTTGCAGTCTGTATGACTTCAAAGTTCAAGCTCTTAACTAACGTTCTGTGGCAGTATAATGATTTATATTAGATTGTAAAGTATCGTACAGTTTTGCTTATCCCTAGTTTATTTTAAAAGACATTCAACTGTTTGGTTTTAAAGGATCTTCCCTAAACATAAACTTCCTGCATAGTCCTATGACTGATAAAATGAATACTCCTTCTATGTCTCTAAATGATTAGTTGCAAACATAGATACTGAAAGATGGGAGACACAAGAGTGAAGTAAGCTAGGTGGTACTGTAAAATATGGCATGGATATTATTTAAACATTTGTTATGCATATCAGTTTATGGCATAGGATATTCTTTAAAGTTTTTTAAAAATGTATCCATGTAACTAATGTTTTAAAATGTATCCATGTAGCCAATGTTGCATGGATATATTGCATAGTGGTGAAGTCAAAGCTCTTAATGTCTCCATCACTAATTTTTGGCAATGCTGACAAAAACACAGTGAGGAAAGGACACTCTTTTCAGCAAATAGTGCTAGGAAAATTGGGATCACCATATGCAGAAGACTGAAACCTGACCCTTATCTCTCACCATATACAAAAATAAACTCAAGATGGATTAGAGACTTAAATGTGTGACCTGAAACTATAAAAATATTAGAAGAAAATCTAGGGAATCTCTTCTGGACATTGGTCCAAGCAAAGAGTTTATGACTAAGACCTCAAAAGCATAGACAACTAAAACAAAAATAGACAATGAGACATACTTAAGCTAAAAAGCTTCTGCACGGCACATATGATGTTTTTTATATCAGGATCGTAGTTAACAATTAACAGAATATATGAAAGACTACATCTTAAAAGCAAATGAGGACTTTGATTTTCATACTTCAGAAGTGTGTAAGTGAGCCATCCATGGCTATGTGGTGGCTCAAATGTGCCATCAGGGTCCAGCCTTCTTCTGTCTTCATCTTTGGCCATTCTTAGCCTATTCTGTCTTCATAGTCATAAAATAATGACTGTACCTCTGGCCATTGTTTTCATGTTCCAAGAGGGCAAAGGACAAAGATCAAATAGAGAACTGGGACCATGGCAGCCAGGTCTGCCCTGGTGCCAGTCACACAGCCATTCCTAGCTGTAAGGGAAACTGGGGAGGTGAGTATTGTTTCTGAGCACATTGCCATTGCAGACAAAGATGAGGCTATGCCAGTAAGGAAGAAGAGGCGTACAGTTATTGGGCAGAAGGCTATAGGAGCAGCAACAGTTCACAAAGGTAAGCAGCCTCAGGGCAATTCAGGGGAAGCTCCCATTTCTTTAGCTGCAAGTCAGTGTTGTCACCTTAGCTACATCACTCCATTATACAAACCCTGGGGTAAAACATAGCTGGGGCCTGTGTTATGTACAACTCCCAGGTTTCTGTTGTGTGCTGTCCCAGATACAAAGAACTCACTGAGAAACTGTGCTCAGTGCTATACAACTGAAAAAGCATGGGCTTGGATTCAGAAGACCAGAGTTCAAGTGTTTCATCTGCCATTTACCACCAGTGTGACCTTAGGCAAATCATCAGCCTCAAGTTCTTCATGTGTAAAGTGTGGATTATAACACTGTCTTAGGAAATGAGGTTTCTGGGAAGTTTAAATGAGATGATGTTTATAAAAACACCTTATGGGAAATTGAATATAAATATCACCTATGGTTATGATGATTTTCAATTGAGCACTCAATTTGTTCATTTACTTCATTTTATTATAGAATCACTTCATTTTAATAATTGTATATTCAAGCCTTTGCTCTACACCAGGGGATTTCAATCTTTTGGCTTCCCTGGAACACAGTGGAAGAATTGTCTTGGGCCACACATAAAATACACTAACACTAACAATAGCTGATGGGCTAGAAAAAAAATGCAAAAAAAAAAAATCTCATAATGTTTTAAGAAAATTTACGAATTTGTATTGGGCTGCATTCAAAGCCATCCTGGGCTGCATGCAACCCACAGGATGTGAGTTGGACAAGTTTGCTCTACATGAATCATCATGCTATGCACTGATACTACAGAAAGAAATATGTAGAGGTATAGACAGCATCCTTAGGGTGCTCACATCTCACAATGCCTGTCTCCCTTTCAGATATGCCCTTCCCCATCTTCTTCTGCAGAATAATTTCTCTGTGGAACTCAGCACTCAGCTCAGAAGCATCTTCAGGGCCTTCCCCAAGCTCTCTGTGGTCCTTCGGCTTCCACAACATTGCACTTTCCTGGTTCATCTCAAATTGTTCTTCCCTTTTGTTTTTACTTTTTCCTCTTGTCTCTTTCATATTTGGACTGCAGACACTCTCAGGTTCTCTGTGCCTCCGCCATGACTCTTCTTAACTGGCAAGTCCTATGGTTTAACCTCAGCCACATTCATGCTTCCTGCTATTTCAGTGTGCTGATGACTATCTAATCTGTATAAGTGATTCGGACCTGTGTCCCAAGCATCAGAACCATGTATCTGACAGTTTGCTAGACATTGCCAGCAGATATCCCAAACCACCTCAAGTGCAAAATGTTCAAAATGAACTCTTCCTCATCCTGTGGACTGTGATCCCAATTCTATATTTTCTATTTCAGGTAGCCTTACTATCTACCTACCTGTCTGAGCTAGAATACTTTGAGTAAATCCTCATCCTCTCTGTGTTCCGTTCCACGTCCAATCATTTATGAAGTTTTTCCTTAGCTCTAATATATTTTTCTCTTCTTCCTCATGACCACCACTGTTGATTTGAAAGCTTCAATCACCCCCTGTATGAAGGATCTTAACAACATCCTATCTCACTCCAATGCCAGCCTACTGGTCTCAGGTGCTGGCGTGAACGACCTCACCAAAACAAAACTGACCAAATCACTCTGCTTCAAAGCCATTGGCAGCTCCCTATGGTGTCTCCCACTGAGCATTTCTACTGCTCACTCTCCAAGGCAGAGACTTTTACTCAGCATATCCGTGAGTTGCCTGAGGACTCATCCAGCATGGAGACCTCTCTATTTTGGCCTGTGTGCACATGTATGTAATGATGTCTCCCCACAGCTCCATGGAACTCATATTCCTCAGTCAAGCACTGAATTTGCTGGACTGCACTCATTATTCTATGTATATTTTTGTTTTGTGGTTTAGATTGATTATATTGACATTAGCAGTTAAAAAATTGGGAACCATTTTGACACTTAAATGGACTACACTTAAATCTGGGTGTGTGAAGGGTAGGTCTTTTTTGCCCTTATATTCTATAAACCCTGCATCACATTCCGAAGTGGAATCAAGAAAGAATGTGACAGCTGGAAAATTGATCAGAACTCCTGAGCAGTTTCTTGGACTCCGTCTAGATTTTTTTTTTCCCTCACTGATGTAGCAGAGCCCATTAATATGGAAGAACCTGAGTAGTCAAAATTAGTCCCTCCCTGAGACTGCAGGTAGGAAAAGCATGTCCTTTGATGTTAACCTTCCTAAAAGGCTCAGATACTCTAACTACAGGCATGGTGACGTCACCCCTTTGTGTTTGTGTGAATGGGCTAGATTAAGGAGATTAAGAAAGGAGTGGGTCAGAGGTAAATGTGGTTGAATGGAAGTGGAAGGGGTGGGGCAGCAAATCCTCAGGATCTTAAGAAAACAGTCTTCATTCACGTCTTTACATGCATTTGGAAGCAGAGCAGCAGGTAGATTTTCGAATCGCAACCTCTGCTCTGGGCTCTGTGTTCAATTTTAAGCTCTGGCTCTAGCAAACAGAGGACAAGGCTCATTACTGCATACATGAGGTTTTGTTTGCTTTTCAATCAAAGAGGAAGAAGCATTAGGTCGTTCTCATAAGATGACACAGAAAGCTTATTGAAATGCCTTTGCAGATAGTGAGGAGAAGTGTTGTTACCTAAATTTAATGATTAAGTGCATGACATATTAAACCACCCTCCTCTGGGACTTACATGCTAATGAATAGTTCCAGCATTCATTTCAGGTTTTAGGTACCTAAGGCAAAATGATACACACTCTATAGAGTATATAAGAATGTCAGCTTTACACATTATGTTTTCTAATTTTTAAAGAAGTTATCAAAATGTACAGATATCTCTTTCCTCACTAGTAATGTTCCTGTCTAGTTATTGGTTCATTAGTGCTGCCAATATGACTTGTCAAAAAATGCAAATCTATCCATAGCATTTTCTGGTTTAAAACCTATCAACATAAGATACATTCCAAGCCCCAAGTATGAAATCCTTTACCTTCTTGGCTCTGAGTACATCTTTCCACACTCACTTTCTCCTCACACCAGTTTCCTTATTTACACCACATACAAGTAATATATACACACATGTACAAAGGCACAGGCACACAAGCACATGTACATGGGCACACGCCTCACACAAGGACACAAATCTGTTTGCACATTCACAGCTCGTACATGTATACAAAGATGCATATATACAAGTGGGCAAACATATAAGACATACAGCCACATATAAAAGAACATGTATACAAGCATGCATATAGGCATACACATGATGTGCATATACCTAGGAATACACATGGGTGCATATACACAAGCATTTATGTATATACCCACCCTGGCACACATGTATGCACACACACACACATACATATGGGTATGTACTGGCACACAAGTATACATGTAAGAACACACACAGGTGTGCATATGCACGTACACTCATGGAGCTATGTAGAAAGACACACATGGGGACATTCACACATACACACATGCAGACATCCAAGGACACACACCTATACTCCACTTCATGCAGATTAATACACGTTCCTTCTTTGATCTCACTCTCAGCAAGGTAGTATAGCCTTTTATTTAGTTCATAAACTAACCAGGCTTCTTGCTTTTCCCAAGAGCACATTAATGCTACTCTCATTTTAGCAGACTGCTAAAACAACCTGGCTCTTTCCCTCACCCTGCACGTAGAAGTACTCATCATAGAAATCTGTCAGGAAGCATCATTTGAGCTCACCATTGTTCAGAAATAGGCTTTTATAGAGGATCATACAATCGTGGCAGCCCATACATTCTCTTAGACCACAAATATTCAAAAGAAATATAATGAGAGCCACAGATGTAAGGTACACATATACTGTAAAGTTTTCTAGTAGCCACATTGAAAATAAACACGAAGAAACAGATAAACTAAATTTTAATAATGTGAAGACTTTGCAAAATTCTCTCTGGATCAAATCAAATCAATAAAGAGTCAAGCATTGAAGGCTCAGAAGCTTAGAGATAAATGTGTGGTTCATCTCTGGCAAATATGTGTATGGAACTTGAAGCTGGTCTTTTGTAAACTTACTTAACACCAGATTCATTCATTTTGATCTTTTTTTTCCCTCTGCCTAATTTTTAAGTTGTTTTTCATGTGTTTTGCACCTTGCTATATTAAATCCATTTTTGGCCGGGTGCAGTGGCTCACACCTTTAATCCCGGGAATTTGGGAGGCCAAGGCGGGCAGATCACTTAGAGTCAGGCATTTGAGACCAGCCTGGCCAACATGATAAAACCCTGACTCTACTAAAAGTACAAAAATTAGCCAGGCATGGTGCTGCACACCTGTAATCCCAGCTACTCAGGAGGCTAAGGCAGGAGAATCTCTTGAACCTGGAAGGTGGAGGTTGCAGTAAGCTGAGATCATGCCACTGCACGCCATCCAGGGCAACAGAGGGAAGTCCTGTCTCAAAATAAATAAAATAAAATAAATGCATTTTTACAAGCCATTTTAAGTCCTCTTTTTGTTGTCTAGTCTTATAACGAGGCAAGTTAAAAAGAAGGAAAATATAAGAAGATACTCATGTTCTTTCACATTTCCATTATTATCCATGTTCGCCTCTTAGGGAAGACATTTCTGAAGCCTTCTCCCCTTGCCAGGGCAGGGAGCTCCTTTCTCTATGCACTCCAGGGGCTTACAGTACAGTTCATTCTACAAAAATAACCACATTATGTGTTGCTCAAAACCGCTGTGTTACAAAAAAATCAAGCAGTAAAAACCACAGGACTCAACGGGGAAAATGGGACTGGGGCACAACATTTAAAAACTTTGTTAGTGACACATTAGCATGAAGAGGATAGAAATCTAATAAAAACAACAACAGAGTTTGACACATATGAAATGGTTAAGAAATACATAAATATTATGCTCACAAAAACCACAATCACTTTTGCATTGACCTAATGTTACAGTAAATATGGCGCTTAAACTTGAAAAGGACTCAAAATTGGCTTGTGGAAGTGGGCATCTGACAGGTTCAGCTCATGAGTTATAGTAAAGAGATGGAAGGAGGGTTATCTGAAATCGGATGGAAAGTTGAAACACTACACGAGGATACGTGTGTTTCATAAGCCATGAGGTGAGTTGAGGAGGCTGACGCATGTTCAGATGTGTGCATGTGAGTTTTTGCAAACCCACACGCTACTCAATTCAATCTGGATTCAGTTTTCTGTGTTCATCTAATGTTCCTTACAGATGCAAAATTCATTTATGCCTACATTGTTCCCTATGTTAACAATCCTTGGAACAAATTTGTGTGTTTGAAATTGAGCACTGTAGCCTGAGTGCAGTTATTTCTATTATGGCCATATTTATATCTATATATTTTTGGCTGCATTCATGTTGTACTCCTTTTCTGGTCTAGACTGTAGATCCCTTGGAGGTAAGACTCACATATCATCTTTGAATCATCTTTCTATCATCTGTTCTTCCCTACCCCAGTGCCTGACACACAGGGAGTACCTGATGTATTATTCAAATTGTGTTAATCTATGTTATCGTTGACATATAGTTCTGGGATACATGTACAGAACGTGCAGGATTGTTACATGGGTATACATGTGCCATGGTGGTTTGCTGCACCCATCAACCCATCATCTACATTTGGTATTTCTCCTAATGCTATCCCTCCTCTAGCTCCCCACACCCGACAGGCCCTGGTGTGTGATGTTCCCCTCTGTGTGCCCATATGTTCTCATTGTTCAACTCCCACTTACGAGTGAGAATATGTGGTGTTTAGTTTTCTGTTCCTGTGTTATTTTGCGGACAATGATGGTTTCCAGCTTCATCCATGTCCCTGCAAGGGACATGAGCTCATTCTTTTTTATGTCTGCATAGTATCCCATGGTATATATGTGCCACATTTTCTTTATCCAGTCTAACAGTGATGGGCATTTGGATTGGTTCCAAGTCTTTGCTATCGTGAATAGTGGTGCAATAAACATATGTGTGCATGTGTCTTTATAATAGAATGATTTATAATCCTTTGGGTATATACCCAGTAATGGGATTGCTGGGTAAAATGTTATTTCTGTTTCTAGATCCTTGAGGAATCGTGCCACACTGTTTTTCACAATGGTTAACTAATTTACACTCCCACCAACAGTATAAAACTGTTCCTATTTCTTCACATCCTCTCCAGCACCTGTTGTTTCCTGACTTTTTAATGATTGCCATTCTAACTGGCGTGAGATGTTATCTCATTGTGGTTTTGATTTGCATTTCTCTAATGAACAGTGATGATAAGCTTTTTTTCATATGTTTGTTGGCCACATAAATGTCTTCTTTTGAGAGGTGTCTGTTCATATCTTTTGCCCACTTTTTGATGGGGTTGTTTTTTTCTTGTAAATTTGTTTAAGTTCCCTGTAGATTCTGGATATTAGCCCTTTGTCAGATGGATAGATTGCAAACATTTTCTCTCATTTTGTAGGTTGCCTGTTCACTCTGATGATAGTTCCTTTTGCTGTGCAGAAGCTCTTTAATATAATTAGATCCCATTTGTCAATTTTGGCTTTTGTTGCCATTGCTTTTTGTGTTTTAGTCATGAAGTCTTTGCCCATGCCTATGCCCTGAATGGTATTGCTTAGGTTTTCTCCTCTAGTTTTTATAGCTTTAGTTCTTACATTTAAGTCTTTAATCTATCTTGAGCTAATTTTTGTATAAGGTGTAAAGAAGGGGTCCAGTTTCAGTTTTCTGCCTATGACTAGCCAGTTTTCCCAACACCATTTATTAAATAGGGAATCCTTTCCCCATTGCTTGTTTTTGTCAAGTTTGTCAAAGATCAGATGGTTGTAGATGTGTGGTGTTATTTCTGAGGCTTCTGTTCTGTTCCATTGGTCTATATGTCTGTTTTGGCACCAGTACCATGCTGTTTTGTTTACTATAGCCTTGTAGCATAGTTTGAAGTCAGGTAGCATGATGCCTCCATCTATATTCTTTTTGCTTAGGATTGTCTTGACTATACAGGCTCTTTTTTGTTCCATATGAAATTTAAAGTAGTTTTTTTCTAATTCTGTAAAAAAAGTCAATGGTAGCTTGATGGGGATAGCATTGAATCTACAAATTACTTTGGACAGTATGGCCATTTTCACGATATTGATTCTTCCTATCCATGAACATGGAATGTTTTCCCATTTGCTCATGTCCTCTCTTATATCCTTGAGCAGTGACTTGTAGTTCTCCTTGAAGAGGTCTTTCACATCCCTTGTAAGGTGTATTCCTAGGTATTTTATTCTCTTTGTAGCAATTATGAATGGGAGTTTACTCATGATTTGGCTCTCTGCTTGTCTATTATTGGTGTATAGGAATGTTTGTGATTTTTGCACATTGATTTTGTGTGCAGAGACTTTGCTCAAGTTGCTAATCAGCTTCAGGAGTTTTTGGGCTGAGACGATGGGGTTTTCTAAATATACAATCATGTCACCTGCAAACAGACATAATTTGATTTCCTCTCTTCTTATTTAAATACGGTTAACTTCTTTCACTTGCCTGATTGCCCTGGCCAGAACTTCCAATACTGTGTTAAATAAGAGTGGTGAGAGAGGGCATCCTTGTCTTGTGCTGGTTTTCAAAGGGATTGCTTACAGCTTTTGTCCATTCAGTATGATACTGGCTGTGGGTTTGTCATAAATAGCTCTTATTATTTTGAAATATGTTCTATCAGTACCTAGTTTATTGAGTGTTTTTAGCGTGAAGGGGTGTTGAATTTTATTGAAGGCCTTTTCTGTGTCTTTTGAGATAATCATGTGGTTTTTGTCATTGGTTCTTTTTATATGATGGATTACGTTTATTAATTTGTATATGTTGAACCATCCTTGCATCCCAGGGATGAAGCTGACTTGATTGTGGTGGATAAGCTTTTTAATGTGCTGCTGGATTTGGTGTGCCAGTATTTTACTGAGGATTTTTGCATCAATGTTCATCAGGGATATTGGCCTGAAATTTTCTTTGTTGGTTGAGTCTCTGCCAGGTTTTGGTATCAGGATGATGCTAGCCTCATAAAATGAGTTAGCGAGGAGTCCCTCTTTTTCTATTCTTCAGAATAGTTTCAGGAAGAATGGTACCAGCTCCTCTTTGTACCTCTGGTAGAATTAGGCTGTGAATCCATTTGGTCCTGGGCTTTGTTTTGGTTGGTAGGCTATTAATTACTGCCTCAATTTCAGAACTTACTATTGGTTTATTCAGGGATTTGACTGCTTCCTGGTTTAGTCTTGGGAGAGTGTATGTGTCCAGGAATTTATCCATTTCTTCTAGATTTTCTAGTTTATTTGCATAGAGGTGTTTATAGTATTCTCTGATGGTAGTTTGTATTTCTGTGGGATCAGTGGTGATCTCCCCTTTATCGTTTTTTGTTGTGTCTATTTGATTCTTCTCTCTTTTCTTCTTTATTAGTCTGGGTAGTGTCTATCTATTCTGTTGATCTTTTCAAAAAACCAGCTCATGGATTCATTGATTTTTTGAAGGGTTTTTCATGTCTCTATCTCCTTCAGTTCTGCTCTGATCTTAGTTATTTCTTGTCTTCTGCTAGCTTTTGAATGTGTTTGCTCTGGCATCTCTAGTTCTTTTAATTGCAATGTTAGGGTCTCGATTATAGACTTGTCTCACTTTCCCCTCTGGGCATTTAGTGCTATAAATTTCCCTGTAAACACTTTGGCTGTGTCCCAGAGATTCTGGTATGTTGTGTCTTTGTTCTCATTGGTTTTAAAGAACTTATTTATTTCTGCCTTCATTTTGTTATTTACTCAGTAGTCATCCAAGAGCAGGTGGTTCAGTTTCCATGTAGTTGTGTGGTTTTGAGTAAGTTTCTTAATCCTGAGTTCTAATTTGATTGCACTGTGGTCTAAGAGACTGTTATGATTTCTGTTCTTTTGCATTTTCTGAGCAGTGTTTTATTTCCAATTATGTGTTTGATTTTAGAATGAGTGTTATGTGGTGCTGAGAAGAATGTATATTCTGTTGATATGGGGTGGAGAGTTCTATAGATGACTATTAGGTCCACGTGGTCCAGAGCTGAGTTGAAGTCCTGAATATCCTTGTTAATTTTCTGTCTCATTGATCTGTCTAATACTGATGGTGGGGTGTTAAACTCTCCCACTATTATTTTGTGGGAGTCTATGTCTTTTGTGGGTCTCTAAGAACTTGCTTTATGAACCTGGGTGCTCCTGTATTGGGTGCATATATATTTAGGATAGTTAGCTCTTCTTGTTGAATTGATCCCTTTACCATTATGTAATGCCCTTCTTTGTTGTTATTGATCTTTGTTGGTTTAAAGTCTGTTCATCAGAGACTAGGACTGCAACCCCTGCTTTTTTTTTTTTTTTTTTGGTGCTTTCCATTTGCTTGGTAAATCTTCCTCCATCCCTTTATTTTGAGCCTATGCATGTCTTTGCACTTGAGATGGATCTCCTGAATACAGCACACTGATCAGTCTTGACTCTATCCAATTTGCCAGTCTGTGCCTTTTAATTGGGGCATTTAGCCCATTTACATTTAAGGTTAATATTGTTATGTGTGACTTTGATCTTGTCATTATGATGCTAGCTTTTTTTTTTTTTTTTTTTTTTGTCCATTGGTGATGCAGTTTCTTCATAGTGTCGATGGTCTTTACATTTTGATTTGTTTTGGCAGTGGCTGGTACTGGATTTTCCTTTCCATATTTAGTGTTTCCTTGAGGAGCTCTTGTAAGGCAGGCCTGGTGGTGATAAAATCCCTCAGCATTTGCTTGTCTGTAAAGGATTTTATTTCTCCTTCACTTATAAAGCTTAGTTTGGCTAGATGTGAAATTCTGGGTTGAAAATTCTTTTCTTTAAGAAAAGAATTTGGCCCCCACTCTCTTCTGGCTTTTAGGGTTTCTGCAGAGAGATCCACTGTTAGTTTGATGGGCTTCCCTTTGTGGGTAACTCAACCTTTCTCTCTGACTGCCCCTAACATTTGTTTTCTTCATTTCCACCTTGGTGAATCTGATGATTATTTGTCTTGGGGTTGGTCTTCTCGAGGAGTATCCTTGTGGTGTTCTCTGTATTCCTGAATCTGAATGTTGGCCTTTCTTGCTAGGTTGGGAAAGTATCCTGAAGAGTGTTTTCCAACTTGGTTCCATTCTCCCGTCACTTTCAGGTACATCAATCAAGCGTCAGTTTGGTCTTTTCACAAGGTTCCATATTTCTTGGAGGCTTTGTTCATTCCTTTTTATACTTTTTTCTCTAGTCTTGTCTTCATGCTTTATTTCATTATGTTGATCTTCAATCTCTGATATCCTTTTCACTGCTTGATTGATTTGGCTACTGATACTTGTGTATGCTTCACGAAGTTCTAGTGCTGTTTTTCAGCTCCATCGGGTCATTTATGTTCTTCTCTAAACTGGTTATTCCAGTCAGCAATTCCTCTAACCTTTTATCAAGGTTCTTAGCTCCCTTGCATTGGGTTAAAACATGCTCCTTTAGCTCAGAGAATTTTGTTATTATCCACCTTCTGAAGCCTACTCCTGTCAATTTGTCAAACTCATTCTCCATCTAGTTTTGTTCCCTTGCTGGTGGGGAGTTCTGATCCTTTGGAGGGTAAGAGGCTTTCTGGTTTTGGGAATTTTCAGCCTTTTTGAATTGGTTTTTCCTCATCTTTGTGGATTTATCTACCTTTGATCTTTGCTTTTGGTGACCTTTGGATGGAGTTTTTACGTGGTTGTCTTTTTTGTTGATGTTGATGCTTTTGCTTTCTGTTTGTTCGTTTTCCTTCTAACAGTGAGACCCCTCTTCTGCAGGTCTGCTGGAGTTTGCTGGAGGTCCACTCCAGACCTTGTTTGCCTGGGTATCACCAGCTGAGGCTGCAGAACAGCAAAGATTGCTGCCCGCTCCTTCCTCTCGAAGCTTTGTCCCAGAGGGGCACCCATCAGATACCAGTCAGAGCTCTCTTGTATGAGGTGTCTGTTGACCGCTGCTGAGAAGTGTCTCCCAGTCAGGAGGCACGGCGGTCAGGGACCCACTTGAGGAGGCAGTCTGTCTGTTAGCAGAGCTTGAGTGCTGTGCTGGGAGGTCCACTGCTTTCTTCAGAGCTGGCAGGCAGGAACAGTTAGGTCTGCTGAAGCTGCATACATTGCCGCCCCTTTCCCCAGGTGCTCTGTCCCAGGGAGATTGGAGTTTTATCTATAAGCCCCTGACTGAGGCTCCTGCCTTTCTTTGAGAGATGCCCTGCCCTGAGAGGAGGAATCTAGAGAGGCAATCTGGCTACAGTGGCTTTGCTGTGCTGTGGTGGCTCTGCCCAGTCTGAACTTCCTGATGGCTTTGTTTACACTGTGAAGGGAAAACTGCCTACCCAAGCCTCAGTAATGGCAGACACCCCTCCTCCCACCAAGCTAGAGCATCCCAGGTCGACTTCAGACTGCAGTGCTGGCAGTGAGTACTTCAAGCCAGTGGATCTTAGCTTGCTGGGCTTCTTGGGGTTGTGAGCTGCTGAGCAAGACCACTTGGCTTCCTGGCTTCAGCCCCCATTCTAGGGGAGTGAATGGTTCTGTCTTGCTGGCGTTCCAGGTGCCACTGGGGTACGAAAAAAAAACTCTTGCAGCTAGCTCGGTGTCTGCCCAAATGGCTGCCCAGTTTTGTGCTTGAAACCCAGGGCCCTGGTGGTGTAGGCACCCAAGGGAATCTCCTGGTGTATGGATTGCAAAGACTGTGGTAAAAGTGTAGTATATGGGCCAGAGTGCACCGTACATCATGGCACAGTCCCCTATGGCTTCCCTTGGCTAGGGGAGGGAGTTCCCTGGCCCCTCGTGCTTCCCAGGTGAGGCGACACCTCACTGTGCTTCTGCTCGCCGTCTGTGGGCTGCACCCACTGCCTAAGCAGTCTCAATGAGATGAACCGGGTACTCAGTTGGAGATGCAGAAATCACCTGCCTTCTGCATTGGTCTTGCTGGATAAGAACTGGAGCTGTTCTTATTCGGCCATCTTGCCTGGGAATCTAACTGTCTTATATTATAGTTTGGGTTTCTCAGGGGCAAATGCCATGCACTTACTCATATCTTCAGGCTGTTTTTCTGCCTAAAACTTAGTAAGTTTGGAATTAACTGGAAAGCAAACACATGTACAGTAGATATACTCTGCTGCGGGTGCTCATTCACCACCATCCTCTCTTTCCCTTATCTCTTGGAGACTTACCCTCTGCTAGGAAAATGTCAGTGACTTAGTCAATGGATTCAGTGTCTTCACAGAGCAGACTGAGGGGAGCCAAAGCAGGCTAAGGAAACAATGGTCAGCGTTGTTTTTCCAAGTCTTTCTCCAATCCCTCCGCTGGCGTGGAAACCCTTCCAGGCCTCTCTCCAAACAGGGCCACAACCTCACCAGTGCTATAGAAATCCTTCTGTGCAGGACCAAGGTAATGAAACCAGTAAAAACAGTGTTCTTTTCCCATTGGCTAAGTTGGAATAATTCCTCACCCTTAGCAAATGGGCAAGTGGAAATTCTAGTAGGGAATTTAGAACACAGGTCTACACACCAGAAACCGTCAATGGAGTCTAAGGTTCTTTGTATACATATACATTGTATAGATAAAAGAGTAAAAGAAATGAAATCAGCTGAATCCAGAGAGATTGTTTTATTTTGTTAGCAGAATACCAAAAGCGTTTCTCACTTTTGAACTTGTGGTTTTCAAAGTCTTGAAAAGAATGTGAATATCCTTGTGTGTGTCGTTGCCCTCTACTGGATAAGCTGGGTAATATTATCACTAGTTGTCCATACATTATTAATAATATACTGAACAACATCTTATACTTGGCTAACATTTTGTCTTTTCATTTTTCAAGATGATTATACATGTAGCATTTTAATTTACCCTTTTCATAGTGCTGTAAAATAACTAAGCTATTTTTATTCCCATTTTACAGATGAAAAACTGAGGCAGAGGTACATTATTCACTCAATATACACACTTAAATGAAGCTGTATATAAAGAACTATGCTAAGCCATTTACAAAGGTGAATAAGATGATCTATACTCTCTGGGAGCTTAATTTGTTACAGATAAGATATATACCCAAATATCTATAATGAAAATAAAATTATGATATAGGAATGAATTAAACTAAGAATTACTGATTGTAGAAGGAGCTTGTATGTGTTACTTTAGCCTCACAGTAACTTTTTTGGTGTATATCATGTGCCTTGTTTTACAAATGACAAAATCGAGGTTGGATGTTTCTAAGTCATTTGTCAGATGCCCCACAGAGAATAATGCTATGGGAAAGGAAAAGAGGAAGAATTTAAAACCGGTAAAAATCAAGAAAGGCGTCATAAAGGTGGTGAGGTTTGGCCTATGGCTTAAAGGATGGGCAGGGGCTGGGTGTGGTGGTTCATGCCTGTAATCCCAGCACTTTGGGAGTCCGAGGTGGGTAGATCACTTGAGGCCAGGATTTCGAGACCAGCCTGGCCAGCATGCTGAAACCCCCTCTCTACTAAAAATACAAAAAATTAGCAGGGCGTGGTAGTGCACACCTGTAGTCCCAGCTACTCAGGAGGCTGAGGCAGGATAATCACTTGAACCCAGGAGGTGGAGGTTGCAGTCAGCCGAGATGGTGCCACTGCACTTCAGGTGACAGAGCAAGACTCCATCTCAAAAAAAAAAAAAAAAAAAAAAAAATGGCAAAAGAAGGCAGATGTCAAAAGGAAGCTTTGCTCATGATGTTGGCAAAGTGTGAGACTCACTTGGAGCATGACAGGTCCTGCAGAGAGGGTGGAGCTTGGGCTATAGGGAAGGAATTATTCTTGGTACAGAGGATGTATCCAAAAGAAGTCTTGGGAACAAACAACAAAGTCAGAGCTGGTCCACATCTGCTCCATTGTGCAGTGAAGACAGGGCTCTTAAGTAAGGGTCTGGCCTTTGGGTGGTCCCTGTGCTAACAGGAGGCAGTGATGGCTGGCCTGTTTGTGCAGTGAGGCTGCCAGTTTTGTGGCCTGGTTTCTGTTGCTTATGGATATGGTCATAGGTCAATGGGAGGTTGGTGTGAGAAGCCTGAGCAGGCTATGGCAGCCTGTGCTCTTGAGAGTCAGTAAAGAGTGTCACATAACAAGGAAAATTCTGAAAATCATTCACTTTCACATTAGAAGTTGCTGAGCTGTGGCACCTCCTCTTTCCTTTAACAATCTGGACCAACGGCCTAAAAAACAGAATGTGAAAAAATAAAATAAAATTGAAGACACTGTAACGAATGAAACAGGACTCTCTTTGTCCTTTAAACGAGAGGCTTAGCCTCATTTAGTACTTGGATGATTTTGCCTGGAGTTTTCCTTTTCTGCCCAACAATTCTGCAAGCCTTCCATCGTCAACCATTACCACCTTCCAGGTATTCTGTTCCTGGTGGTTTAGCAGAGAATCTCAGGGTCAGAATAAATAACAGGGATCACAGGGAGTTCTCACAGCTTACAAGGCCATGGCCTTGCTGCCAGAGGTCTAAAGGGGCTGGAGACAGGGGCTAGAAGAGAAAGAGAAGGAACAGAAAAAGCCAAGACAGTTAAAGGAATGGATCTAATCTTGTTTGACAAAGGAAACACAGAGTTGGACATTTTTTTCTCTAAATCTTTTCTGTTGTGACTCCTTTAAGCCACTAAGAAAGAAATACAAGAGAAAAAGACCCAAAGATAGATAGATAAATATATAGATGGTTGCAGAGACAGATGAACAAACACACAGAAAAAAAATGAGCTGTAAGTAATCATGACATTATCATATATTTTTCTTAAAAAAGGGCCATTTCTATTGACTCAGTCTTGATTCTCAAATAACAAACTGAACTAGTACAGTACATTTAGTTCTTTATTCTATGCATATTTACTGAATATCTTTTACACCTTTCCATGTACTTATCCATTAAGAATGTATTAAGTACCTACTAGGTACCAGGAGCTATGCTAGGAGTGGGAAATACAAAGGTAAATAAACAAAGTCTCTTCCCTTACTTAGCTGTGAGCCTTTCCCTCAAGGTGTGCTGAACCCACGGGATGTTTAACAAGTGTTGGATTGAGTTGCACTGGTATTGCCTCATCTTCAGCAGGGTTGGGACCTGGGAGCACAAGTTTCACCACTTTTCTGGCATTAACTGAGACAATGCATAACCACAAGTCAGATGATATATGTGATCCTTTGTCCTTCTTGTTAGGATCTATCTCTAAGCTTTGAGTTTGGGAGAAGGAAACACACCATTGGCATAAAAGATATTAGGGCAGAAGAGTCCAGGTTCTTGCCTCTCTGGCTGAGCCACAGGCTTTTCTTATGGGAAACTCACCACCTTCATTATCAACACTACCCTGTCTTCATTATTTGCCAGGCAGACTCATGTGATGAGTGCCACTGAAATGAGATTTGTTTTGTTTTTTTTTTAAATTATTGAGACACTAAGCTTCCTCTCCCTACCCCACCTGATGCATACTTGTTTGGAAAGAGGGGAAGACTGAGTGAGCTGTGACATCGAGGTAGGAAGCAATTGACAGCTGCGCTGTAGCTTCATAACATCAGGAAAAGCAAACTGAAGTGGATCGGGCTGTGTTTATCCTTTAAAGTAGAAACATAAACTGACTTAGAGTAACAGTTCTTTCCTTTTGGTGTACTTTGTTGACAGTTTTGTCTTATTTTCATGTAAATGGACCTCATTCTTCATGTTGGCTTTTATCTTTATATTTACGCAAGATGTCTAAGAACTGTAAGGTTCCAGGGAGGTCACAAAATGGGGCATTTTCCTATGGTTTGTGCAATTTGTCAAAAAAAAATAGATGAATAAGAGTTTGAAAATGATGTAAAGCTAAGGCCAGTTTGTCCAGAATTTTTTTCTCGTTTTAAAAATCCATTGAAAGTTTTCAGAATTTTTCACATGACCCCACCCTATACCAAGACTCATCTCAAAATTATCTATTTAATTAATGCTTCCCAGATTTTGTATCTCAAGCTCCATTTAAAAGAAAGAAAGTCAAAACAATACACGAGGAACTGACATGAAGTACCAATTTTAGGTTTGCTTTTCTAGAAAATAAAAGCTAAAAAAGTAACAGCAGCTACCATCAACTGCCACCATTATTTTCCAAGTGACCTTTGACATCACAAAAGGAAAAAGGGAACAACTTCATACAATTGGACGATCCCTTCAATTTAATCAATTTAGATTTTTTAAAAACTCACAACAGTGGCTTATGTTATTCGTTCTGCAACAAGCCAACAACAGGTTTTCACAGACCACTGAGGGAGCAGCCTGTGGTAACTCCTGCCCGGCATCACGAGTTCCAGTGATCTAGAAGGAGGAAGTCTAGCATGGAGATCAAGTCCACACAGGCCTTCCTAGACAGAATCCAGACTCTAGCCACGGGGAAATCTTGGATGTTACTGCAAGCCCCAGTTTCCTCATTTGTAAAATGGAGTTGCTGTTATTTACCCTGAGAACTACTATGTGTGATCAATCAGTTAGTGTACTGAAAGCAACAAGCAGAGGGCCTTGTCACGGGCTCACCACGAGGCAATTTTCTTTATCTCCCTCTCTTCTTAACAATAAGGCCTGAACCTTACTCTTTTCATTCCCTAGAACACCTTGCAGTGAGCTTTGTAGTTAGGAAGTAGTCAATGAAGATGTACTGCATTCAATTTGTATGAATGTGACTCATAATGTCGTGTCTGTTATGCTTTGTTTATAGTAAATCACCTTATTAAATTTATAATAAATCACTTACTTAGTAATTACTCCTTGTCTTGTCTCACTTACAAAGTCTATGTAACTTTTGGATTTAGGGATGATATCATTCATTTTTCTACTATCACCTTCCTCCCAAGTACCTGGCACGGTACAGGTTATATCCTAAAGGCTGTGTAAATACTTGATAATTAGTCACTGATTAAAGGACACAATCTGTCCCTTTGTCTGAGTGCACTGAAAAGTGTGTGTGTGTGTGTGTCTGTGTCTGTGTTTCCATGCATCCATTCTTATGGGCCTTTTTTTTTTTTCTTCTAGAAATTTCAGTCCAACTTGGAACTTCAGTAATAATTCTGAGTTTACAGACATTCAGCAAGGATGATCAGATTGCACTTTTGGAAAAATCTATTTCAAGTGTGATAGCTTGTGTGCCTAGGGCAAGCATTCTTTCTTTTCCTACTAATAACTCAACAGGTTCAGCAGGCAATAGCACTGCTTACAGGTTCTTCATTCTTCACAGGTGAGGACAGTATTACCTTGTATAGGCAACTACATTTTACTTAGTGGTGATCTGATTACCTTGATCTTAAACATTTTAACTTTGCACTATCCATGCCCACGGAGAGTTGGGTAAAATGAGAAGGGCCTGTGGAAAATACACATCCAATTTTATGTTGCAGTTGTATTGGTAATTGCAACTTAACCAGCTTTACTGCTACTTCTAGAGGGAAGTGAAATTACATACACTAATAAGATTTTTGGAGAAATGGATATGATACATAATACAAGAGCATTCCTTGATGAAACAGCTAATACTTAGTACATATATGGAAATCTAATAAACACATTTTTTACTAAGGATAATTTTTTCAATACTCAATAACAGAACCACTGGGAATGACCGTCTAGGGAGTGTATGCTGTGTTCCTACATCTTTCTGAATTAAAATGGTATTTTTCTCTTTAATGTGTCTTTGGTGAAGGTTCATTGAGACTGGGATGTGAGGAAATAAACGACATTCAAAATATTTTTTAGACCCTTTGAGACTTAGTGTCTTCGCAGTGACTTGGATCTAACCATATCAAAACTTAGGAACTTCTCAGGAATTAATTCCATGATACTGGTAAACTGAACATGATTACTAAGATCAGTGTTTTCTTTTCATCTTATTGGATATCATAGTTTGATTAAAATATTTTGAACAAACAACTCCAGTGATTTATAGCACTGATGTTGAATCATGTTGAGTTTCTGAAAGCATCTTCTGTGACCCAAATGAAGAGTAACTAAGCTTTCTATTATCCAGCTTATTGTTGAATAATATTTACTGAGTGTTTGCTTTGCGTTCAGTGCAGCTTGATGCAGTGTTTCTAATCTCAATGAATTAGCCCTGGTGTCAATTCTTGCTTAGCATATAAGAGTATCAAAATGCAAGTACAAAAGTAAGTAGATATAGATATAAATGGAAGCACCAAATTAAATATGGCTAATTTCTGTCAAACTCTTACTCAGCTCTTTTATTTTTTCCTTCCCTGCCCCTCAGCTCTTACTGGAACTCAATGCCTTTTTAGAGGGAAGTAGACAGTTTGCTTTTTTCAGAAATGATAGACATGCCCTGACCCACTATAATTTGCTATTAACAATTTGTTATGCAGCTCTCATCTTTGAATTTATCTAAACCCTTCCTGTGCCTATTTTTACTTTCAGTTCATATAAATAATTGACATAATAAATTCCATATGTTAACTTATTTGCAGTTAAAAGCTTCCTTTCAAACTTCAGCAATGTTTCCCTGTATTTGCTATCACAGGATAGAGTAAAAACTAATGTCTCTAATCATTATCCCTACTTCACTTCCATCACTTTCAAATTGTAGCTTTATAATCTTTAAAATTTTCTTGGCATTGAAAACAACAACAACAATAACAACATTTTACAGAAACGATTCATTGAAAGATAACTTTATCTAAATTGTTCAGTTCAGCCAACACTTATAGAGTTGATGCTGGTGGCCAGGCAAGGGGATGCAAAGTAGAACAAAATATAGCTCCTGCCTTCCAGGAGCCCTCAGATGAGCCAGAGAGACAAAGTGTAAATGGATAAGTATAACACAAATACAACTGAGTTGTGTAAAATGTTATGGATGGCAACACAGTTGGGAGAGAAATTGCTCCTGAGAGACAGAAATCAGTGAAAGATTCAGAATTGAGGGGATACTTGAGTCTTAAAAAGAGAGAAGCCTTGTCTCAAAGATAAGTAGTGACAAGCAATTAATATGGGGGTTAAGCACATGGGGTTTGCAGTCAAACAGAGCTGCATTTGACTAATATTTCTTCTATTTTGTAGATGTGTAGCCTTGGGAAAATTGCTTTATGTTCTAAAACTAAGGTTTCCTCTTAAATGCAATGAAGATAATGATGGTGCACCCCTAGTTTTGTTGTGAGGACCACCTGCTATATGTGTGCATGGTTTGAATGTATGTGTTCCTCCGAAATTCATATGTTGAAACCTAATACCCAGTGTATAACATTAAGAGGTTGGGGAGCTTTTGGGAAGTGATTAGATCTTGAGGACTCTGGCCTCATGAATGGATTTGTGCCCTTATAAAAGAGGTTGAAGGGAGCACCCAAATGCCTCTTCACCTCTTCCACAATGTGAGGAAGGAACAGCACACCCTTACCAAACACTGAATCTTCTGGCACCTTGATCTTGGACTTTCCAGCCACCAGACCTGTGAGAAAAAATGTCTATTATTTATAAATTACCCAGCCTATTTTCTTAGAGCAGCGGGAATATACTAAAATTGTGTTTAAAACCTTTAGCATAGTTCCTGCTACATTTAAGCATTTATGAGATAACTATCATCATCATCATCATCATCATCATCATCATAACCATCATCATTTTGACTATTCAGATAGAGATCCAAGTTCTGATTTCATCCAAAGTCCTTAGAGTAGCATTCAGTTGTCTTTTCTCCTTTCATGGTTCCTAATGAAATGTATCTGGAGCCTCAACTTTGTGAATGGTCTTCATGAGTACTTACTGGAGGCTGGGGGCTGGGGCTCAGGGGACACTGAGAGAAACACAAAGATGTCACAGAGCATACTGCTTAAAGTGTGGGCCATTAACTCTATATTTGAATCACCAAGGGCATTTGTTAAAATTCAGATTTCTAGACCAACCCTATCTACCTACTTAATAAGAGTCTTTGGGATGAGACTCCAGAATCTATTTTATAAGCTCCTTAGGGCAATTCACATACGTACCAGCATGTGAACATACTTTCCTATGTTGACTTAGCTCCAGTTTGCTCAGGATCTTTTGTTTACTAGAGGTTTCCCCAAAATCCTGCAGTTCTTTTTTCTTTACAGCTCCTCACCACAACTTCCTACCAGAATCATTTATAATGTCATGCAGTTCCCTTGGATACTCTGTTACCCTCAACTACAGGTTACTCTTAGTGAGACTTCAAATTGTTATGTAGTAGATACTTTGCCTTATCTTCCTGATTAAGCATCATCTAGCTCGATCCACATCTATTTGTAATATCTCTATCACTCATGTATTAGATATTACAGATTTCTAATATTTCTGTCTCTATCTCTGACAGCTCACACACACACACCTCCTTTTGGGCAAAGCTCTATAAACTCACACTGACTCTGTGTCAGTGAGAAATTTCTGTGTGTTTCTTGTTGTACAAATCTTTATCTGCAACATGATTTTGTCCAAGGTCCTTTCTATAACGAATGATTTTCTGTTCTATTAGTTCTGTTCTAGACTATTAGTCCATTTTGCATTGCTATAAAGGAGTACCTGAGACTGGGTAATCTAGAAAGAAAATAGGCTGACTGTCATAGTCTTACCCTAAGAAGAACAGTGGGGCATGGATATGCATGTAGAAAGGCTGCATAGGTATCAATTGCAACAGTCTTGTACTTCACCCTTTCTGTCTTAGGGACCATTTATTGGCTACAGAATTAAATAATTATGCCCTAACTCTTTTGTATATATAAGAATTTTACAACTGTCTGGTGACTTCTTAAACTGAGAGGTTTCAATCTTTCCAGGAATAGTAGATAAAGATATGCAGAATAACTAGCTGAAAAATCAAAGATCCTGACTTTAAATTTGATGCCTTAAAAGGAGAAGCCAAGAGGTATAGTAAAAGAAACCTTAAATCAGGGTCAAGAGACTAGGGTTGAAGTATGGCTCCAACTGTAATTAGCTATAGGAATAGATCAAATTTACTTTGTATTTCAGGTCTTCAGAGTATCAATGTCAGGGACTGAATCAGAGGGCTTCTAATGTTCTTTCCAGCTTTACCATTCTATGTCCATATAAGTTTATAATTCCTCCCTCTTTAGAACTCACTGGGCTGTCAATATCATGGTATTGTAATTGAAGGACAAATTCTTGATATGCACCTTGAAATTAATATTTGTGATTATATATAGTGTTAATTATGTTTTTTTTAAAAATTAAGAATGTTAGATTTAGCAGTTTATTTGAGAAAATAACAATTCATGAATCAGGCAGCACTCAGAAACAGAAGAGGCTCAGAGATCTTTTCCCAGCAATGGTAACAGTTGGCTTTTTTTTTTTTTTCCCAGATGGAGTCTCACTCTGTTGCCCAGGCTGGAGGGCAGTGGCACAATGGCACAATCTTGGTTCACTACAACCTCTGCCAGGTTCCAGTGATTCTCCTGCCTCAGCCTCCTGAGTGGCCGGGAGTACAGGCACCCACCACCACACCTGGCTAATTTTTGTATTTTTAGTAGAGATGGGGTTTCAACATATTGGCCAGGCTGGTCTCGAACTCCTGATCTTGTGATCCGCCCACCTCAGCCTCCCAAAGTGCTGGGATTATATGCATGAGCCACTGCGCCCAGCCAACAGTGAGCTTTTATAAACTGAACATGAAAGCAAAATAGAGAAATCACATAATTGTCTATAGCTAGGCATCTGCCTTACTTGGGCGTGGTGTGATGAGTTGGCTGCATATGATTGATTGAAAACCAGGCTATTTGTTACAAAAATATAATAATCCTAAGTTAGGTTTTAGTTTGTTTACTTACCAAGTTAGATTGTGGTTTGTTAGGTAGGAATTTAAAGTATGAGGACAGGCTCAGACTAATGATCTCCTGCTTATTTAATGATAAATACAATATTTTTTATGGTATTTATATATTACTTTATAGTTTTTACATTTTATGTACCCCACTTTTATAATAAAAACAACTCTTTGAGACATGTTTTACAGAATTATTGTCTATTTTTCAAACAGAAAAACTGAAGCTAAGAAAGTTAGATGATTCACTACATGCCATACTGCTAATACATGACAGAGATAGAACTTAATCTAGTAATCTTTGCTCCATGCCACATAGCTGCTCAGATTTGAATAGAGAAAATAATGTTTCTGTGAGCACAAAGTAGGCTTAACAACTGTGAAGCCAAAACTTCACCCCAAGAAGCACCACAATGAACTATAGTATCTAATGAAGTTAACAAAACTTCAACAATCCATGGCTCTCAAGAAGATAGGCAGATCTGTCCAGGCTGCTAGTTTATAAGATAAAAGTGAAAAGATCTAATATTTGTATACAACATTGTAGTTTTCAAAAGACATGCAAGTGTAGTAATATTTAGAGTTTTTTTTAAGACTCAAGCAAATTATTATAGGTTGAAACCGAAGCTCAGATAGATGCCACCAGATAGATTCCAGGTTTTTTGATTCCCAGACTCTAGTCCCACTCTATCACATGGGGTGACCCACTGTCCCAGTTTGCCTGAGGCTGACAAATTTCCCAGGACGTAAAATGTTCAGTGCTAACACTGTGAAATTCCCAGGAACACTGAGATAAGTTGCTAACCCTACCACCAGATTTTTAAACTTGACACATAATGGCACAATTCTCATTTTACACCAGGCAATCAATGGTTAAGTCGACAGGTCTCTGGCATCACTAAGTGACCCATCTTGTTATCAAGATGAAACAGGAATAATAATGATAATTGTGTAACCAAGATCTTGATTATGATACTAATCAAAACATTTGCCATAACAATGTCAATTATCATTAAATAGCATTTCCTTACTTATAATGTGGGAACCAAGCCAACGATATAATAAACCACCCACGATGGAGTGAGGAGATCTTGCCTTTCTTCTGGAAAAGGACCACATAAAACAAACTCTAGAAAATTATTTATAAACTGATGTGATAATTTGTGTGTGTTTCTTAAAATTGTTAGGACCTTTAAGTGCATTTTTTTAAATTCCAAAACAGAAAATGTCACTCACCCAGAACAGAAATTGACTATAAAATGTAGCCATTTGAAGACATGGTACTCTCTCCCATCATAAATAGAAAACAACTTCCTAGAACTTTTATTTCTGTTACTTCTTTTGTGGCACTTTATATAGTTATCAAATGCTTTGAAGCTACCCTCAGACTATAGATGTATTTTGCTTTTGTAGTCTCTCAATTCTAATATCATTGGTGAGTTTATAATAGTACCGAGCTCTTTTTAATCTCTGTCAACTTAGATTAAGTCAAATTAGTTCTCATTTCAATATTGACAAAGATCTTGTTTGACAGCAAGAGTGACCTCTGGTTTCCTCCCAGGGACATCTTATCTACAGAATAAATCGTCAACTCTTTCTTAGAGGATGGCTTAGACATCTTAGGTGTTTCTCCTTAAAGAGAGTTAGAGAACATGAGGGAAAGGGCTGAAAATCATGGCTCAGGACATCTAAGTTAGACACAAGGAGGGACTACCTGGTTTAATGTTTGGGAAATCCTGGGATTTATTCCTAACTTATACCAAAGAGTTTCCTTACATGGAAATACTGAGTGAAATGTATAAAGAAAAAAAGATAGATTTGAGAATAGTTCTGACCAAAGTTGTAGTGAATCATAAAAGTTTGATTGGAAGGCAAGCAGTGAAGTGTGGGATAAGAGATTCATGGGAAGAGGGGAGCGGTCACATTTGAAAAGGTTATGCTCTCATCCATCTCTAGATTTGAATGTGTTTGAATCTAGATTCAAAGCTGAGTAGTATCTCAAACCAGCTTCTTTCAGTCAGGCCGCTGAATTTCTAAACTTTTATATTTTTTATATGAGGCTTTTTTTTTCTGTTTTCTAAATAAAACATGGGAGTGAAAAGAATGACAGATATTATTAATAACTAGTTGCATGCCCTCATTTTTTTAGACAAGGATACTTAGGCTCAAAGCTGTCAAATGATTGACTCTACTGGGGATTTTCAGAGGAGTTCTGAATCCAGGCTCCTTGTCTCCTTTTACTGTGCCTTTACATTGAACATCTCTTCTGATCCCATTTATTACATTTAAGAGGTGTTTTCTCCTCACTATGTGGCAGTCTTACTAACTATACAAATAATCACAGCAGGTTGGTGGACTAAAACAAGTTACATCATCTGTCCCATAGAGTATATTCTAGGTTGGAGGCCCTGGTAGTGCTCTGAGTCTCTAGCCTACCAAGTTTTTGATGTTCTTGATGCTGATAGCTCCTCATTTCACTTGTGCTCAGAGTGAGGGGACCACTTCGTTCTGCAGAGTTATTAGGAAATAAAATGTGTATCCCCAAATAGGAAGCACACAAAGGCTATGAAGCAAACTGTGTGAATAGACACAAAGTGTGCTACAACATAATAAAATTGATTTTGAAAAGAGATGTAACAGAAGGTAGATGTTCAAATGAATATCATTCTGTGTATCCAGTCAAATGTTGTTTGCATGGTGTTGGGGTCTCACTTTAAAAGGCATCATCCGTTTCAGTTTCTTGAGGCATAAGGGCTATCAGTTTGAGAATTATAATCACATCTAAATTTAAACAAAAGAAAATCGTTACCAAGAAGGATCATCCATCTTTTTGCAGATTTCTGCCTTGCTCATTTCTATCCTGTTACATGCTGTGAGCAAAATATTTTTGCTTAATTCAATCAAATTGAATGTAATAGATGAAGAGTTGATGCCAGATAAGTCTTCACTATTACTCAAAGTTAAATGTTTTCACAGAGAGTACGTTTGAACTACTGAAAAGAATGCACGGTCTAAAAACATTCACAGAGAGGAATGACAAATGCATTTGCAATAATTGGGAAGCATTTTTGGAATGTATGCGTCACTTCAGAGTGACGGATTTGAAAGGTAACATTTTTTGGTTCTGGAGTATTTGTTGAAACCTCAAATTGTATTTGCATGATAATTTTCAAATTGTTTATGTTGAAATATGGCAGGTTTGTCAAGAGAGTTAGAAAATATGTTAACATTTCAATCTTACCAGGCTCTGACAATTATAGCAGTGACTTTAAATTAAAGGTTTGATGACATACTCTTGTTCTTACTTGTTTAAAAAATATACAATAAAATTGGTCTTTGATCTGAGATCAGGAATTATAGACTCTAGTTGGTCGAATATCCACATTTGGGAATGTAATTATATTCAATCATCCTGTCTAGATTCGGGTATTCTTAATGGCTGGGATGGATGTATTTGATTAAAATAACACTCAGATAAATTAACTACTCCTTAATTTGTAGTTTGTTAGACAGAAATCACTCAGCCTCCAGAGTTTATTCAAGTGTTTCTCAAAAGGTGTGTGTAGGCACTACAGAAAGATACATTTTGTGTGTGTGCAGAGCTGCAGTGAGCCCTAGCCACACACTAAAAACCAGAAGGACTCAGGCAAAAGTGTGATAAACAAAAATGCTCCACACATTTCCAAACATTTGTTGGTGGCAGAAGAGGAGGTACTGACTGTTGTTGAAAACTTCTGATCAGATAAAAATAATATAAAATGTGAAAAGATAAAGTAGAGCTTATTAGTAGTTGTGGGGCCTGGAGCAAATTATTTATCCCTGGACCTCAGTTTCTTCGTTTGTGTAATAAGGTTAAAAATAAGGAACCTCATAATATTATTATTAATGTGATGATAATTAATGTGATAATGCATATAAAATTCCTGGTGAATCTCCTCATAAATAATAGGCAAAGAGTATATAATTAATTAATTGCTATTGCTTCTTTCTTTTCCTAATTTTAAATTTTCAAAGAAAAGACTAGACTTTATTGCTGGGCAAGTAGGGCTGTTGTGGCAGATGCGTCTGGACATGAAACAAAGGGCCTCAGAAAGTGGGATTGGTGTTCTAGAAATGGAATATCCTCCTAAAGCAGATTTGAGAATTTCACTTGGTTGCAACTTATATGCATAATTCACTTCCTGAACATTTAATTCTCACTTGAAAAGTAAGTTTTTAATGATGTCCAGCAAAAAGTTTCCTATGAATAGGTTTTATCTGTTGCAGACTGGTTGTGACCAGCAGTAACCTCTGAGTTGATATGACCCGCAGATTTAGATATTTCAAACAGCTCTTCCTGATAGAAAGAAAAAATTAGATTGAGTAGTTACTGGTCATTTTTCCGAAAATTTGGCTTCTAGAGAAGCAGCAGCCTTAGGTAGGTGTCTTGGCAAACTCTCATGCATGTTAGTTATTTGTCAGTTTTAAGTGCTATAAATTCTAGATTATCTTATCTAACTCTTCAATTCTGTGTGGTTTTTCTAAAACACAATATCATGTACTGGAAATTTTGGAAGCATTTTCTCCCCCAATGGTGTTTAGCTTGTTTTAACTTCTTAAACCTGAAACAGTTTCCCAGAGATTCCAAAGTGCGTCAAATACCAGTGTCTGGTTCTTCATTGCCTCTTCAAATATACCTACCTATAAAAAGGTCAAAATGTTCTCAGCTGTCAGTGTCTCCTTCGAAATGGAAGAAGCCCAGAGAAGAAACTGTTCGCTACAGGATTCATTGTTTCCAAGATTCAATGAACACTTATTGAAAATCCACTTGTGCTAGGCCAAGGTCAGGAAAACCAGGACCAGTCACATGGACAAGCTAGTGAAATAGATTAAGAGTAATCGTAGTAAAAATGACTCTAGTAATAATGTTTATTGACTCAATGTTCTAGGCAGTTTTTCTGAGCACATGAAAGTATTATCCAATCTCATTAATTCTATGAGGGAGTTACCATTATTGTTTCTGTTTTACAAATAAGGAATTGAGCCTCATGGGATTATATTAATAACTTATTTTGTATCAGGCCAATCATTTAATGGTGGAGCCAGGATTTGAACCCAGGTAACTTCGTTCAAGACTTTAGCCCACAGAAGGGCATGATTTGCTGTCTAGAGGACCAGAGGGGGAGGTTCCACAGAAGAGATACCAAAAGGATAAATGGGTGTCCTCCAGGCAGGTAAGGAAGAAAATGGTATTCTAGGCAGAGGGAACAGAATTTAAACAGGCTTACAAAACACAACACTAAGTATACTGTGGCACTCAGAAGGATAATTTGAGAAAGTTTAATACAGGAACTGGTTTAATAGAATGGGCGAAATTTAAGGAAACCAACAAGGGGTGATACAGTGCCCCTAGGGGCTAGTAATAGCAGGGAGTTATTATCACCCCAAGGCCTAAAAAGAGCCTTTAGTAGAGGAATGTAGCTGACACACAGCAGCCTAGCATGGGGGGAGCAGGGAATACATCCCCAGATTCACTGCCCACTCCCCAACTCTAAGCTTCTACCTATGCTGTCCACTGGCTGAAACCAGCTGGAAACCTGAGGGCCAATGACTCCCTGAATGCTGTCCATAAGGGTCAGCCTCCCTGGGTGAAGAGCCGGGCAAGTATTGTGCACAGTGGATCTGGACAGGCAAATGGACAACCTCCAGAATACAAAACCAATAAGTTATGGAAGTTTTGGCAAATTTTTGAATTGTTTTTGACAACTTAACTTTTGAGTAATTTCCAAAGGCCAAGTGCATTGACTGACAGTAGAAAACCTATGTCTTTCCCTGGAGAAAGAAGATCATAAAACCATAGTTAGTTATGTTTGATGGGAATCTGTTCCCAGATGTTTCTGAAATATGATCCCATACAAATACAGTAGTAACTTAATACTAGCTCACATTGAGGAGCTTCGAAAGCAAACTTTTCTCAATTGCCTTTAACTTAATTAATATTTTCATAATTAGCCAGGAGACTTCCTGAGTGAAGACGAGATAGATGAATACTTTCAGCTATTAGTGAATTATCTGGGCACAGAAACAGCCCTGTGTTTCTTTCAGGCAGAAAAATAAAATAATTTACTTTCATCTGCTTCTAATTCAAAAGTAGACAGAGTGAATTTGATTCAACATCATAAAAAAATCACCTTTGGCTGAGATCATGCATGGAAAAATTCAACCCCAAAGGACAGAATGTTGGAACAAAATATGCAAGCAAAAAAGTGGGCTGAATAAAAAGGAAGAAAGAATATTCCAGTCAAAATCTGCAAATAATATGAGCTTACCTATTAATGTTCACTTCTGCAAATAAGAAGAGGATTACAGTGCTACCACCAAGGAAGATGGAAGACCTACCCTATAGACAAGCTGTTCAGAGCTTGGGTAATTGAACTACTGAGTAATAAATATAATAGCTAACATTTGTATTTGTCCAGACAATGTAATAAGCACACTCTCTCTAAAAGGTAAGTTATTATTAGCTGTAATTTTTGTATAAGGAAACCGAGGTTTATAGAGATTAAATGACTTTTTCAGGATTCCATATCCAATAAGTGATATTGTTGAACCATGGACTTAGGTCTTTTTGACTCTACAGGCCAGCACGTTTATTTAAGAAAGGGAGAATAAATGTCAGGGTAACACTATAATAGGCATACTGGTCTTCAGTGATGTAAATTAATTGATTCAGATATCCAGTAAACTTGAAAATACAGCTGATGACTTACCACTTCTGTGGTGGATATACAGTGTCTTTCTTCATTTTGTTTCTAAGCTTTATGCATTTCCTGAGTAGAAATCAGAACCACTGGTAGACTGTAAAACTGCTAAGATAACCAAAGCTAGGCCAAAAGCACAGCATTTTTTTAATGTGGGATATATCAGTAGCCATGATTAGCCCAAGGCCGACCTTGACTTCAGTAGTGTTTCATAGAGAAAGTTTCTTAGAGAAAGGTGCCTCAGGAACTTTGTGCAGTGAGACCTACGCTTGTCTTGTAAGCTAACAAGATTCGTAGTATTCCCTGGTATGCCTATGTCTCATAAAATGATGATCAATCAACAACTAGAGGTGAAAATATGTACTAAGCCTAGTAGACTTGGGGTCAATCAATTAATACAGTTAAAAATATGTATTAAATCAATTAAAATCTCAGACTAAACCATCTCTTGAGGTTAAGGTATTTTCATTTATTCCTCTTGTCTAAAACTAGGAATCCCATATATCTTCTGTTCTGGGATTAGGTAAATCTGTCTTGGGCTTATAAAAAGCCCTCACAACATAATAGTTATTGAGTTATTGACTACATGTGGTAAATGTTTCCATGTTCACCCAATCCATATTTTTATGGCTAATTGACCTTAATCAGTTCCCCATTCAGATTTTATAGTTATATACAGTATTAAAGAACACTTATTAATATATGAAGTATTCTTGTGTCAGTAAAGTAGTATATTAAGTCCGTCCTTTTCCTCTTCTTTGCTCTTATATATATAATATATATATAATATGTATATATAAATATATATATATTAGAATAGAAAACATCTAATTCTTTGGGACATACATATATATATACACACACACACGTATGTGTGTGTGAGTGTGTATGAATGCGTGTGTAGGAGAATGTGTGTGTGTGTATATGTGTTTGTGTGATTCCTATTGGTCATGGCATGCAGAGATAAAAGGCTAGGCAGCACTCTGAGGCAGTGGGGCTGCAGTATATAATTATGTACCCTACTCATGACAAAATAACCTAGAGGGGCAAAGGGATGGTCTACAAAAGAACTACCCTCACCAGGAATGCTGGCAGGAGAGGCAGGGAGTGTCTTCCTTTTGCTTTTTATAGCAGGTTATACTCCTAGCATCTTGCAGGTACATGCATTGAGGCAAATGCCTCATGCCTGTCTGGGGAGTGTGCGGCAATCTAGAATTCGAGGAGACCATTTGGCCCTGACATCAGGCCTCCTGGTCTGCTTTGGTGTTGCCTAGTTATTCTACTGAATCCTTCAAGAATTTGTAAAAACAAAAGCATTGTCTCCAAAAGAACGCACACTAAAGTGTACATTATGCTACCTATGAGGGAAAGATGAATCCATTGTCTGTATATAAACATGAGCTGATTTTCAAGATGATGCATGGTGTCTCATGCGTGGGAACTTGGGAGTTGGGTAGAATCTTTGTCTGAGGGTTTGAGGCTGTCTTGAAGGAGGCACACAGAGACTACTGAGGGAGCTAAGCCTGGAATTGTGCAAGCCTTCATATGAAGGAAAAAGGAGAGTATTCCTTCTCTATTCTTGTAGACAAAGAATGGGGAGTCAGGGTTTGCCATTGCATGGTTAGAAAATAGAAAGAGGATGAATTAATAAAAGAGGCAGGGATGAGACCAGGCAAAAAGGAGCTTCCCAAAGAACAACTGAACCTCTTTTTCTATTTCCCAGTTTTACTTTTGTTCAGTCCTGTCTGTAAGGGCAGTATGGCCTCTTTGGTAATTCATGACTGCAAGTGTGTTTCTTTAATGTTTTTTAGTAAAAGGAGGTTGAGCGTTAAGAGATATGAACCCAAATTCTATTTCTCTCTAACTTTGGGACTTTCCATTTGATCACTCCCTCAGCTTGCACCTTTTAAAATTACGATTAACATCTGCCCTATCTCAGTATTGCAAAGTCAAAAAAATGTGAAGTGACTTTGAAAAGTATAAAGCGTTAGACGGACGTAAGAGTAAGTATGATTTAAAAATTTTCCTTCAAATTCTCTTAAGATTTTTTAAGACTAGTTGATCACTATACACATATTCTATTTGTACACACTTTGCTGTGTTGACTGCATATATGTGTATGAACACAAACAAACATATGCACTTAGTTTCCTCTTTCTCCTTATTTTAAAAATCATTATTACCATTAGATAGGAAAAAGACAGAAAAGCATTTTATGAGTTTAAGCAACAGAAATATAGGAAAAGATAATATATGAAAATAAACTAGACAATGAACATTTTTATAAGTAACTTTAAAATCTAAAGCACTTATAAGTTATTTGCTTTTGAGGTTTTTTAAATGAACCATCTAAGAAAGTTAACTTTTTTCACTTAACTTCCTACAGTGGGTCTCCATAGGAAATAATTGGAACAATCTATGGAACACTTTTTTTCTGTAGCTTCTAAGCTCTTTTTTAGTCAGTAGCAAAACTGCCTCACCAATAAAATATGAATAACCATTTCCATTTCACTCCTATAATCTGTTATTTACTTCAGGGTCGATGTATTATCAAATGTGGAATCAACAGTTCTCTTATATGTAATTAGAATGGCAATGATTTAACCCAGCTCATCTTATTTTCAAGCTGTCGACTCTCAGGGGATATGGTGCCAGTGTGTGATGAGCATTTTAGAGAAGTTCCCTCAGAAATGAGAGACTCATGCAAAATATAATCAATGCAAGGAATTTTTCTTTTAAAAAGTTAAGACAAATAAAAACATGAACATGAACTTTAAAAAAGAATTCACTTAAAATGTATAATCTAGTATAAATTTAATATATGGGGTTGTAAAAATAATAATACGCTTTTAGAGATGATGTATTCAAACAAGAAAGCAAGGATGTAAAGAATGATAGGACGGATGGAGTAAGGAAAGTAGGCATTACAGAAATGTAGAAACTAGGCAAAGGCTGAGATACTCCTGTAGTGTAGAATGTAAGGCTAAGTGTGTATGTATGTATACTTGTACTGTATTGCATAATTAGGAGCTGGGACTTTCAGTTAAATAGCTCTATGACCTGAGAAATAAGATTGTTTATTTAACTGGTTAAGTTTATTGCATTTAAATATTCATGAACTGGCACAACTTGATTATGACACTATCTTTACAATTGTGATAGAGTTATCTACATATACTTAAAGGATGGATGAATTACTCATGTCTAGGCAGCCCCACTGTTGAGTGTCTGGCTGCTTGATAGATATAAGTACTCCAGCCAGTTGGCCCAATACATAAAGAGCATTTAAAGTCAACAGGACCCTTACCTGGTCCATGTGCTAATATTGCATGGCAGACGCCTGCTGATGCGGCATTATTCTCCCTCATCAATTAGAATAGAAAACGTCTAATTCTTTGGGACATAAAAGATGCCCGAAAGAAACTTGGCATCCTTCTCTGCTGTCCACAGGTACAATTTCCTGTTCAGAAAGGCAAGTGTTGGTAATTCATAGTTCATCTTCATGGTACTGATATTTTCCCATTCTCCCCTGCTGGATCTTGGGGGTTAGAAGGTGGGGTTAGAAGGTGACATTAAAGCTTGTGTTTATCCTATACTTACCTTGCCTAAGTGTGTATAGTCTTAGTTATTCAGAGGAAAGATAATCTGTTTCTAAATCCATCTCTGGACTAGAAAGTTAATGCATACTCTGCTAAAGCATATTTGTCAATTTATTACACTTTGGAAATTCAACCACTGCTTTCAGACATTAAAGGTAGCACTATGCTCTGCTATCACTATTTAATATTGGGGATACTATGGTAAGAAGTTGGATGGTATATTGCAGCTGGCCTTTGACATAAGATTTAGGTTCTGCTATTTAGTGTTTATTTATTTGGCAATTCACTTAACCTATCCAGGACTGTGGACTCAATAATATTCTCATTTCGAGGATATGGGAATTATAATAATACCTATATAATGAGTTCTCTTGGAAATCTATGAAGTATTAATAAATTTGCTTTATTAGCTCTGAAGCCTCACTAGGCAACAGAAGTCATTCTAAAATGTCCCCAGATGGTCATGTTGCATCCTTTAGTATGGAATATGTTAGTCAAGTTTTGCACATTACAGAAGTTTTCATGCATCACAAAATCAAAATGTTTATAGCTTCACTCCTCTTGTGTCATTTCTTTTCAGAGGTTGCTTAGATCCATTCAGTTTTTTAACCATAATTTTAACAGCCTTCATAAAACAAACATTAAAATACCATGTTCCATGATCAAGCTATGAATGTCTCTGGTGCTTACATATCAAGATGTACCAGTGGCAGCACAAATAGGTGCTCAGTAAATAAATTATAAAGAAATTTTGGGAAGAAGGCAATCAGAGCATGTGTCCTTAACTCTTTTTCCCTCCTATGGTCATAATGAGGCATTACTAAAGAAAGTGTGTTTGGTACCCTGAAGGTTGGGCCTGAGCATTTGGGTTCTAAGGAAATAGATGGTTCAGCATTTGAGTTTTAGATAGGCAGAAGCTAGGATTCCAGTCCTAGAGAGGAGAGATTTTTTGTCCCTGAAGACCAAGGAGAAGTCTAGAATTCTGTACCTTCCCGAGTGTTTAGTTGATAAGATGCCCTCCAGCAAATAAATGTTCCATCATCCTAGGGAGGCTTGCCGGTCCAGGTGACCTTGGAGGGAATGGGGAGCAGCTATGTGAGTGGGTTCAGTTGCTTCCAGCCTCTGAGATTAGGAGAGGGCTGCCACACATTCCTAGGAGGTCCAGGAGCAGAAAGCGTCAGCAGAGGGTTAACTACCAATCTGTTCTCCGATTGTCCATAAAGATAGAGGCTGTATTGTCTTTCCCAATGTTCTGATTTTTCACTGTTTGATTTGACTTCTTGAGGCACCATAATGAGACAAAGACAAATTACAATCAAGGGCATTAACAATCTGAAAGAAGACTAATCTGATTGTCTGGAACAGGCAGCCCCTCCATTGAAACAGAAACAATGGAAATGTCAGTCGAGAATTTTATTTAAAAAATTGAACTCTTAAGTGAGTAAATTGGAATATGCACACACAAAATGCTTCTGTTTAGAATTTAGGAAACATGGTCCATGGCTTTCAAAATCCAAAAGGTGATTTAAAAAATAAGACAGAACCTGTTGAAAACAGGTGTGGTAAGCTGGCAGATCAATGGAAGAAAAAGCTCAGGCCACAAACAGGCAAAGCTATGGAATCCATGAGAAAAGGTGAGAGACTGAAAGGGCAGGTTCAGCACTCACGTGCAAGCAATAAGAGTTCCAAAGAGAGATAAAGAATAGAGAGAGGAAGAGTAATACTTATGTGGATGATAAAAGAAAATGTTGCTAATGTCAAGAGGGACTTAAATGAACAGATTGACTGAGTCAACTTAATCTTAGGCAGAATTAATAAAAGACACTCTTTCGGGATACTCCTGAATCTATGGAAAAGAGCATGTGTCATAAGCTTCCACCCAGAAAGAACAAGTCACTTACAAAGAAAAGATCAGACTAGCATCAGATTTCTCATCTATAATCTTGAAAGCCTTAAGATCACAAAATGATAGTGACTACTTAGAACAGAAGGAGAGCAACATAGACAAGATGACATTCATCTGAGGAAAAATTCAAGAAAATATTTTAAATAATCAATAAATGATTCATAGTAGCAAGGTATAAATGAAGAATACTGATAATATTGGCAAGCAAGAGGTTATGTAATTCATAAGTCAATATAAATGGCTGGGAAATGTTGAAACAGCTTGGTAATGTATTTGTTAGATAATGGTTTTTGAAACAGAAGAGGCATTATATGAGGGGAGAAAATAAAACTAATAGCCTGGAACCAAAGTTTATCTTAATAAAATCTAAGAGTTGGGATATAGGAAAATGACTCTAAAAGTAATATTCTGTCTTGCTGGGCTGCAGTAAAATAAGAAAGAGTAAGAAGACTAACTCTCATATTCAAATACAATCATAATAGTTAATATAATAATTATATTAATTATATTGGGAATAGAAGAGTCATAACTAATCACAATAAAGATTATAGTAAAACTTCCAAATTATTAAGAGGGTAAAAGGGAATGAACAAAAACTTGATTAAGCTGAAAAATATATGAAAGGGTAAAAGAAAAAAACACAGTGCATACTAAACATATCATGAAAAGGGTAAATTCACTCATTTAGTTATTCCACTAAAAATGAATGGGATGAAATCCTCTTCCACCATACAGGAGGCACGAATGGTGGTCATGTAATATTGATATTAAGCTGCTAGCCTGAAGACAAGGAAATGTTTTGTTAAATGAATTAACTTATACGTGCAATTTCCTGGATTTATCTCCCTAGGTTAGTTAATATATACACTATGCCGTGCAACCCCTTTTGTGAGTGTAGCTATTTCTACTATGTGTCTTCTCAGTAGGGAGTAGTCCCTGTGTCAGACCTTTAGAGTAGACTTTGCTCTCCAAAAACAGCCCACAGGTGGGATTTTGGGCAATGGGACACAGGGATCACACGCAAATTTGGTGAGAAGTAGGCCAAGATCCCAAAGCTATCTGTGCCCTGCACTAGCTTTATAGTTTTATACAAGTGACTTCACCTCGGTGAGATTCTGTTTTCTCATCTGGTGACACAAATGCTTACAGTTGTTGTGATAATTGCACTTATTGATGCATATGGAATATTTTGGAAATTTCTGGCACACAGCAGGAAGTCAGTGAATAGCAGCTATTTTATTATTTTCTTCCTTTTCTGTTCTGCGAGACTCAGCTAATACGCCTTCGCAAACAAAATTCACAGATTTGGGTAAGCCACATCATTAAGACTTGACACAGCCAGGAAGAGTGTGGAAAGACAGAGGAACACACATACTCTAGAGATCTCCCCAAACCTTAGAGTACAGCAAAAGGTGCACCTGACCGAACAATGTATTTCACGCCAAATTGCATATGTTCAAATGCAAAATTTCAAATTCAGCAGTGTCTATTCAAACCCGCTGTAAGGTTCATCTGAACATTCTTGTTTGGTAGTCAACTGTGCCCCATTTTCAAGTATAGCTATGACAATAATTTGTATATCATAGTTACAATATTCCCTGAATGTGATTACTCATCATGATCATTGAATAGTTTACACTTTTCTCTTTTCTCCTTTGCTGTGTCTTTTAAATTTTTCTTTTTGTATATATCTTTAAAAACTGTTTTAGAAGTTCATCTACTAACAGTTGATTTTTGTTATGCATAATATTCTATTAAAAAGGGGATCTCAAAGGCAAATAAAACATACTCCTTGATCTTACAAAACTCAGGCTATGATGAGAACACAAGCAGAGAAATAAATTTATTATAGAAGATGCTACGATAGAGAGAAACTCAGGTGCTAGGAGAGCATGAATGAGAAGTCTTTGACTCAGACCTGGAGAATTAGCAAGGGGGTCATCTGTGAGCCTAGTCTTGAAGGAGTGTTAGATTTAGAAAGATGGAGTGGAGTGGAGTAGAGAGATTGGAAGGCTGAAAAAGATGGCAAAGGAATAATGAAAGCAAAAGGCCAACACTTATCACTTATTGATAGGTCTGTAGAGTGCTTGTGAATATTGATTTAAAAAAATAATAAAAGAATCCTTACTGGATATTTCTGGCATTGACTATTCCAAAGGCCCAGGACTCATGGATCTTTCTTTCTTCTGTTTTTTAACCAGAAGAATCTGTGATTCTGATTTCATTTGACAAAGTTCCTGGAGTTTTTGCTTATCTGGGGACATGTTCCCCTGAAGGAAGAAAATTAGGACCTTTGGGGTGGGGAGAAACATGTAGTTTTAAAAGCATCACATTTGTTATTTTCCCAAATGACAATCATTACCACAGAGTGAGTTCTCACAAATGCATCCCCTCTCTATTTTCGAAGTCAATCACTAAAGAGATCCACATCTTCTAGTTCTACATATCACCTTTTTAGGAGACCAAAGACACCTGCTTCATTTTTCCTGGATCCATTTATCTTGGCCAGTTTTCAGTTTTTAAACCCTCCACTCTAGTGGCACCATGGAGTTTTCCTAGTTGGTTGACAGTCTTTACTGTTGGGGCTTGACTTTCAATTTATCTATGCTTACATTTTGTTTCCATTTGTCACATGCTGTCTGGCCAAAATCCCTACATTCCTATGCCAGGAGAAAGCTCACTCATGGTCACAATAATAGATTTTAGGCTTTTAAATCAACTCTCAGGACCAGAAAGATCAAAATAGGTATACAATTGGAATACTTATTGGTTAGTAAAGGTCTTCTCTCATCTTGAGGTGTCAAAGCTGGTATATTTAAGACTACAAATTAAAAATTTGGAGGGAAGAAGGAAAATAAAAATAAATTTTATTATGCTGGTAATTTTATGAAAAGTCTACAAGCTCTTATGCAGAATAATGTGATTTTCATGCACAGAAAATATTCATTAAAATGTGTGTGTGCACACGTACACACATGCATACCACAAGACAACAAAAGGATTAACCTCTTCTAAGATAAGGCAACAAAGTACATAAGCATCATATGGGCTATGCAAACCATGAAATTATTTAAACATTTTTTGGTGTTTTTAAAGCTACAAATTATAATCTCAATAGATATCAAAATTAATTGCGTAGCTCTTCTAGCTTTCCTCTCTTTGTGGAGAGAACCTATACCTCTTCTTTCTCTGATGTGTTTCAACAATTGTTCACATGCCCTGAAGTGTCAGATGTCATCATCCAATATATTTTTGCATAAGACTGAAGTCAGTTTGATCATAGTTCGGGATCATAGTTGTTTTGGTAGGGTGTGCTCCCCTGCAATTTCTTTCACGTCTTTAATATGACTGTAGTTAAGTGCAGGGCTTATCCATTAGTGTGGTCTCCTGAAAAGTTCTGGGAGCAGGGTTGCTAAATCTTTTGCTTTCCTATGGGATGCAATTGGATAAAGTGGGAGATTTATTCCTTCATTCGTCCTGGGTACAGGAAATAAAAGGCAGGAGCACTGAAGTTCTAATGCTAAGGCCCACATTTTTTCTTTCGATATACCTCTGCTTCTCCTGATTTTGTGTCTTCTAGCATTTATATACGTTCCTAGGAAAACCTTGTTGTTTACTTTCTGAGCAATGGTCAGTCAGTAAAATCTTTAACCTGGAGGCAGACTAAGCTGTCCCTAAATGATCAGGGCAGCTCCCCACAGCACTGAGGGGTGCAGGTGGCCATTTCAGCTGACAAAAATTTTCATAGGCCTTACAGGTAATTATAATTTTATAGATTGACACTAAACCTATAAAATGATGCTGAATCCTAAATAATAGAGGAGAAGAAGGAGGAAATGACTTAAGCAAGTCTAGATTGTTACCAACTTGATGTCAACCCTTCTCAAATTCAGAGTCTTGGCAGCTTTGAAATTCATAGTGGTGGGTGGAGATGATGCTGATGGTGCTGTATTGATCAATAACAATACAAGATTTTATCTGGGAAATGCTCCTTATTAAAAGAAGGAGTGTTCTGGGAAATGAAGAAATTTCCAAAGACCTCCTGGCTTGTCAAATAAATGAATGAATGAATGAATGAATGAATAAGAAAAAATCCAGATTGAAGGGCAATTCAGTCAAGTTACCCTAACGTAGCCTGTATTTTTTTCTATTCAAATGTGTTTGCCCCAAAGCTAAACAGCCAGCTGTGTTCTGCTGGGTGATGTATGAAGCAGAAAGAACACTGTCTAATTTTTATATCCAGTTGAGCCTGAAGTACCTTGAGATGGGAAGGGAGGTGGCTCATCTCACTCCCACTCAGGAAGTATTATTCATGCAAGAATCACTCCTCAGTTATCTGGTAGCCCTCCCTAATTCCATTAACCCCTCAAGCACTGGGTGGTAAACAGGAGGAAATTGTGATCTAATTAAAATTAATTGGTTGTATGACAATTAAGAAGGAGCTTTTGGGTTTTGTTTTATTTGGAGGGGTGGTTGTGTTTTATTTATTTGGTATTTCCTTTTTAGGGAGTGATAAATATTCTCTAGCTCTCTTTTCATACATTTATTTCACTTTTAATTTGTTTTAGAATAGTCACCTGTATTGGGGTTAAGTGCTTATGTAAATGAGCAAGTGTAGCAGAGTACTTATTTAGCTATCTCCTTAGGTAGAAATCCTCATTGGAAAACCCCTTCACCTGGGCAATTTAGCTCAAACAACAACCCCTTGGCTTTTATGGGATTCTGGGAAGTTGTTGGTTAGACTTTTGCTTCCTCACTCACCCCACAAAACACTTACATGGAACCATTTAGAAATGATCTCAGAAACAAAATCAAGTGCACACAGAATTAAATAAGGGCTCCTTGCTTTTGACAAAGACCAAACAGAGGGTAGGCTGCTGAGTTGGATATAGATAATTGTTAATTAACATTATATTTACATGACTGTTAAGTCAATTGAAATAATGTTTACAGTGTGTTTCCATAGCATTTATAGAGTTAAAAAGGAGACTGAGGCCATTATCAATATAGTGAAGAAAATTGGGATTCCAGCAGTGATTCTAGTGCAGTTAGTCTACTAAACCAAAAAAAGAAAAAAAAAAAAAACAGGGTTGCAGTATGTTTGATCCATTTGTGAGGCAAGGTATTAAAGATTGCATGCAATACTTAATAGGTACTAAAAAAAGTCTATAAATTTCATAGCCATCTGTAGATAAGAACTTGTAGAAACTCAGATGTTAAAAGAAAAGTGACATATGGATCTTAAAACAACACTGCTGCATTCTAGTTCACCAGCTACCAGGTACGCCCAAGCCATGCCTTCCCCCGTGTTAAGGAGGTGAATGGCAAGGAGGAAAAGCGTGCCATGGCCCAGCTTTGTTAGGGTTGCTACACACCACTTACTGCTTCCAGGGAGAAGCAATAAGTAATAACAGATTCCTCAAGCACAATCACAGTTTCAAATAAACTGTGTTTGGTGTATCAGGAAACAGAATGACACTCTATTGGTTAAGAGCGTGAATTCTGGAGACAAACTGACTGGATTCAGTTCTATCCCTGTGTGACCTTAGGTCAATAGCATAACTTCTCTGTGCCAGTTTCACTATCTATAAAATCGTGATATAATAAGACCTACCTCATACCTAACTATGTGAATTAAATGAGTTAGTATTTGTAAGGAGCTTAGGATAGAGCTTGACACATAGTAGTGTTATTTTTTAAACTTTTTATTTTGAAATAAGTAATGCTCTCTTACGAGCTGGGTATATATTATTTTTGTTATTGTGTTGCTGAGTTTAAGTCAATGCCTTACCCTAAGTGAAATCCCTTTAGCTTAAGTCTCATGTCATTTGTGAAGAAGTTCCTGGCCATTTCATCCCTCAATGATTCCCCATATATCTGAACTGAAAAGGGGAATTAATATTTGCTGAGCACTCACAATGTGCTTGAAATTTTACATGTCACTTTCTATTTCTCACAATAACCCTGCCAAGTGGGTATGATTACTTCAACTCGACAGATGAGAAGACAGAAAAACCTAACTTCACCTCTTCTCTTAGACTTAATTTGAGCATATATAAAATGAGGACAATGATACTTTCCTCTCAGAACATTCAATGAAAATGACTTATAAACTATAAAATTATATGAATTTATAGTTCTGAGAGAGACATATTACTTTTTTGTATCACAAGTTAGTTTAGCTTTCTGGAATATCCCTGATTTAAAGAAGCCAATAGTCCCTACTTACAGACAGTGCATACAATGCTTAGTAGAAGCCCTTTGGGACCCCATAGTTGGTCAGTGCAGGTCAGAGTATAGTTCCCTGAAATTTCCATGGCATTCCTCTTCAGCAGCTTCCTCCTCCACAGAGATATGGCTGCCTAGTGGCTTCTCTGTGTGGTCATAAGAGGAGTCAAAGGACTTTTGCCCCGCGGCAAAGAAAGTGGAAATGAAATGGAGTGGGGTGTGGTGATCATAAATTCTGTCCCCTCAATATTTCTGGTCCTCCTTAGCATTGGGTTAAATTAGCACCTGCACTCTTGAGGTCAGGTGTGGTCATGTGACTTGCTTTGGACTGTGAAAACTGATACACATCACAACCCATGAAGGTCTTACAGATAAGCAAGATTCTATAAGCCTTGTTGTTTTAAGCCATTCACTTTGGGGTATTTGTAACAATAGCATAACCTAACCTATCCTGACTAACACAAGTGGAAAATGTGTCCCTTGATATGATGTACTTGGAAGTTCCATAGTATTGAAATAAAGCAGTTGCTTTTGAGATCTGTCAGTTGAGCTTGGGGAAGTTGTTGGGGACATAGGAAAAGAGGAGAGAGAAGATAGTGAATAGAAGGATCTAAGTCACCCAGGTTTTAAGTGACTACCCTAGCTTGAGATGAGGTGCCTGGTTCTTTGGCAGGCATTTGTCTTTGATACACAGCTGGGCGTTTTTCCTGCAGAGGTCACCTGCTCTCCTGATTTTGCCACCTTCTATTAATAGCACAGTAATTCATTCGGGAAAATAAAAGGCAAATGGCAGGTGGTGAGAACATAATGAAAAATGTGACACACTAGAGATATAGGGTAGAATTGGTGTAAATCACTGTTGCCAAAAGGTGAACCTCAAGTAGTCTTGCAGAACACCTGAGAATGTCCAATGAACCACAGTTATTTAAGAGAGACCACTGAAATTCTGTTGCCTACCATTTACTCCAGTAATACTAGACTTAGCTAAACCTTTAAATAGACAGTTGAGTTTAAAAGAAGGGAGAGAGAAAAAGAAAGACAGAAAGATGAAAGAGAGAGAGAGAAAGAAAGAAAGAGAAAGAAAGAAAAGAAAGAAAGAGAAAGGGAAAGGAAGAGGGGAGGGAGGGAGGGAGGGAAGGAAGGAAAGAAGGAAGGAAGGAAGGAAGGAGGGAAGGAAGGGAAGGAGGGAGGGAGGGAAGTGGGGGAGAGAGAGAGAGAGAGAGAGAGAGAGAGAGAGAGAGAGAGAGACAATCCCCCTGGTGTCAGAAACATAAAATAAATAACTTAAAGCCAGGTACAAATCTCATGAACTAGTACCGTCAATGCCCAGAGAGATACCCGATCGGATATAGGCTTTAGAGTCTAAGGAATTGGGTTGAATACCCAAACAAAGAGATGTGGCCTTAGGCCTGTGATAGGTAGAGAATTTGAGCTTACATAAGGACAGACCCTTAAATGATAGAACTAGAAAGGTTCTTCCCACTGGCACGAGGAAGTGACCTGGATGCATTTTTCTGCCCTGGGCTACAAATGGACAAAAAGTCTCCCATGAAAAATTGAAAACACCAGGCTTGCCTGCACAAGCTGTGGGCATGGGCTATAATTTTCACTACCTGCACACTACAAGACATTCCCCCAGGGGATAAACTAACGTAGAACTGAGGCTAGACAAGGACATTCCTAGAGTGCCAGCAAGAAACAAAGGCAAGTGTTCTCCGTGGCAAAACTCCCACAGTGTCCAGCTTTCTGTGAGAAAACAGTAACGTGCTAAGCTGAGCTCACAATAAAAATTGTAATCCATGTGAGGGAATAAGAGACCTTAAATACATCTATTTTAAGTAAACAAAACAGCATGAAAGCCATGAGGGAAAAGAACCCATTATAAATCAGAATAGGTATATTGGGAAAAGATCCAGATAGAACTTCTAGAAATAAAAAAACAGTTATTGAAATTTTGTAAAACCTAATTTGGTGTAATAAACACCTAGTTTAGACTTAGATAAAGCATTAGTGAATAAAAAGACTTTTTTTTTTTTCTGAGACAGAGTCTTGCTTTTTCGCCAGGCTGGAGTGCAGTGGTGCAATCTCTGCTCACTGCAACCTCTACCTCCTGGGTTCAAGCGATTCTCCTGCCTCAGCCTCCAGAGTAGCTGGGACTACAGGTGTGCACCACCACGCTCAGCTAATTTTTGTATTTTTAGTAGAGACAGGATTTCACCATATTGGCCAGGTTGGTCTCAATCTCTTGACCTCGTGATCTGCCTGCCTTGGCCTCCCAAAGTGCTGGGATTACAGGTGTGAGCCACTGCACCTGGTTGAGATTTTTTTTAAGTAGGTGAGAAGGACATTAAATCCAGACAGAAACAGTGAGATGCAAGAAGCCATGGTGAACAGGGAGCTGGCAAGCTGTTGGTAAATCTATATAAGCATTGTCTGTGGGGAAGGGGTGAGGCAGACTGAGGTCTTGCCTGGTGTGTGGGACTGGTGGACAGAAGGAGCCCTGACACAAGAAAGCATGAGGTGAGCCTCCACCTCACTGAGAAGAGGATTTGAGCAGAGAGGGCTGGGGAAGAGATGCTTAGTTGTCCCCAGGGGACAGCCTTAAATTTTCAAGAGGATTTTTAATTTTGAAGTTCAATTTTTAAGCCTAGTTATATAATAAACACTGGGATACTCATTTGCTGAAAGTCTTAATACTCGGGCTTCTGATCCCCTTCTTCTTCTTCTTTCTTTCTTTCTTTTTTTTTTTTTTTTTTGTTGAGACAGACTAGTTTGGGGAACGGACCCATGTCACATTTTCTGCTTTGGATCTTGGACCAGTAAGACCTGTGAGTGGCTAACAAAGAAAACGGTTGATACAGCATCACACATCCCATCTCGCTGCATCACCACCCTGGCCAGTCTTAGGCTCTAGTAACTTTTGGAACTTAGGTTCCTGGTATTTTACCTGCTTGGTTTGGGCCGTGCATTTGCCCAAACCTGGCTCCTGACTGGTTCACTCCTACCCTGGTTTCTCTCTCCTTCGACTTAACCACCCTGTGCACCCACCCTAACTTACTCCAGCCCTTTCCCCCTCAAATCCATCACTGTAATCTTGGTCCATTCCCATTTGTTGCATTTCTACTCCTGAGTGGCCACTCCCATCCTACAAGGCCCAATGATTAACATTTGAAACTCTTTTCATATTTATCTCCCTGTCACAAGTTCTTTCCTCCTTCCTGTTGGTTTAAGGGCTGTAGTTTGATTCAGGGTGCTTCAGAATTCCATGGAGGGGTGGTTAAAACAGATTAATGTGCCACATCTCAGAGTTCCTGATTCACTCAATTGGAGGTGGGGCCTAAGAATTTGTATCATTCACAAGTTCCCGGGTATTACTGATGCTTCTGGTCTCAGGGTCGCAGATTGACAATCACTGGGAGTCCCTACTCTGTGAAGAAAACCATATTTTCTCTCCTATCTTCTTAGATTATTCTTGATTGTGCTGTCTTTGCATTTTGTTCCCACCATTATTATGGTGTAGATAATATTGTGTTATATTATATTATGTTATATTATATTATAATTAAATCGTGCTATATGGGAATTATTTGCCTATACATTTATTCAGGTAAAAGTCCTTTATCTAGGCATAATCCAGATATCTTAAGAAACTGAATCACCTCTTTTAGTTTCTGTTCAAACCATTTTGAACCTAATATCTTGTTGTCTCCTTGACATAAAGAGACAACTGGCATGGGAGAGGTAAAAAGTCTAAGTTCTATCCTTAAAGTAGACTAGGGCACTGGGAGGTTTAAGATTGAGACCTTGGCAACAGGTGTTTGCTTTTCTGCAGCTTCCTGCAAGGTTGCCATCTGCATTTATTTGTAGCTAGCTCTTCACGCTTACCATATATTGGACAGTACACTAGATGCTCTGAACATCTTGTTTGTCTATATAAAAATTGCATGGGAGGAAGACACAGAGAGCTCAAGGAACCTACCTAAAGATCTCACAGATGATAAGTCACAGAATTGGTTTTCAAAGCCGAGTCAAAATAAACTCAATGCTCGTGCTCTTGGGCATGGTGCTGTTTTGCCTTACCACAGTTTATTTCATAGAGCTGTATTGGGAAGGGCCACCCCATGTGGATGTGATATTGCCTGCAGGTACTGGCTACATGGAACATTCCTGGGAGGATGAGGTCTCCTTAGCATTAGGGTTCAGGGATAAGGAACTGAGATGGATACTGGACTAATGCATCCTTCTTTACCTAGAAGAGTACACAGCTTGTGATTTGAAGTAGATGATGGGGCAAATCATACCCATTATCTATTAATCTCTTGGTGAGAAAAAAATTATTGATAATATGATATTTTTCTATAATACTGTATAATATTGGTATCTAGTATATTCCAGGAAATGAGTGGTTTCTGCAGTTGATAATGAAGAAATGTTAACGCACATTAATCACCCTGAATTTTCTTTGGTGAAAACATCCTCCATAATGTTGCTTCCAAAGGAATCCATTGCTATATCTTCCTTGACCTCTTTTTATTGCTCATAGTAAAGCACTTGGAGGTCCTACTCCCACCCAGCGTGTACAATTGCTAAATAATTTATAATAGAATTAGGGAAGTGTTTTTTGACTTGGAGCAAAATAACTTCCATTTCCTCAGGATAAAATGCTGTGTCTTTGTGTTTTCTCTTTTTCTTTCTTTTCTGTTATTAGAATTCACCTGCATTTTTTTTTAAAAAATTGGAGAACCTCCTTGAGTTTCTTTTGCATTCATTCAGCCTCACTTAATCTCCTGTCACAGGCCAAAGGAGAATTACTTAATAGCATTGATGTAAACCATATGTTAGAGAAATTGAGCTCTCTCCCACTGGTTAGAAAAAGAATTAGATAAGGCTGGTCTTCATATAAATAGTTTAAGGAACAGCAAGAGTCTTCTCTTTCAAACTGTTGATACTTGACATTTCTTTAAGGCAGTAGTTCTAAAACCCAGTTACTTAATAGAATTATGTGCTTTAAAGAAATAGTAATGCCCAATGCTTTCCCCCCACCCCAAGACTCGGATTCAATTAGTCTGGACTGAGACCTGGAAATCAATATTTTAAAAAACAAATCAAAACCAAAAAGCAAGAATAAAAAATACCTCAGGTGACTGCAACTGCTTTAAGGCATTGGTTCATATGTGTTCTTTTCTTCTTACCCAATACATCTATGAAAATTGAGACACTGGCCCAAGGACACATGAGATGCTACAGAAGCTAGGAAAGGGTTTATATCAGAATTGCTTAGACCATTGGTTCTCAAAGTATGGTATCTGGGAACTTGTTAGAAATACAAATTATTGGGCCTGACAGAAGAACTTTGGGGGTGAGGTTCTACAATCCATATCTTAACAAGCCCTTCAGGGAGTTCTAACGCCCACTGAAGTTTGAGAACCATTGTGTAAGAGCCTTTTTACCCAGAGTATGTTCCAGTCTCAGAATCATTGAGAAGTCTGTTAGAGATCCAGAAAGTCAGCCTTACTTCAGAATCACCAAATGAGAATCAACATTTTAACAAGAACATGTATTATTTTTTATGCATAATAAAGTTTGAGATGCATTGTGTTAGAGGGAGAAGTATGTGTATTTTTTTTTAATTTCACTGATCCCTTTTAAGATGTATTAATCAAGACAATGCTAATTGTTATGAAAGATGAATTCAGTAATCTTTGGCTTAACACAAGACAAATATATTTTTTGGTCAACGTGAAAGTCCAGTTGGTGGTAGAAGTTGTGTGTTCTGCACAGTCATGGCTTGGGGATGACAGAAACTGCTACTTGCAACAATGGCTTCATAAAGAAAGTCATCCTGAAAATCAGCATCCAGTAGCAAAAGGGAGAAAAGAGAGTGGAGAATCCTTTGGGCAGTTTTCTTGATCCTGACCTAGTAGTAGTGAATCTCCCACATTCCATTGGTCAGAACTCAGCCAAACAGCTCCACCTAGATGCAAGGGATGACTGGAAAAGATAATCCCAGCGTGGGCAGTGCAATCCAGCAACAACTCTACCTCCCGCAATGGAAGCATGAACTTCTCGCAACTAGTAATCGAGCTTTGCCACAGTAGGGAGACTTAGCAAGAGAGAGATGGGACTTACTCCACTTCCCCAGAATCACCCTGGAGAGTCTTCAAGGCAAAGTCCTGTACCTTACCAATTAGTTCTTCATATTTTTGTATGAATTGCAGACACTGTCTTATGGTTTTTAAGTCTTCTCAGGTATCAGCTTCAGAAGTTAGTCATTGTAGAGATTCATATACAATGAAAGTATATAGGTAGAGAACAATTACAGTAGATGAAAACTCAAAGAAAAGAGGAGGCCTGAGTGGCCAAATGATATTAATTGAAATTAGTGTTGATGAGGCACATTCACATTTGTTATATTTTAGATGTAGCAACCTTATTAACTAGTTATTATTGTCTAAAATTTTCATAAAAGGAAAACAGGTCCCAGAGAGGTAGAAAACTTTCCTGAGGTCACAAAGCTGGTAGATCCAAGGCTTTCATATTCAAAGGCATCTTTATTGTAAAATGTGACAGAGTTGTGACAGACAGACTTTGAGGTGTCCTCCATCATCCCTTCCTTCTTGTTCATGCCCTTGTATAAACTTCGCTTGAGGAGTCTGTGGGCAGGACTCATGATGTACTTCTAATCTACAGGATATGACAAATGGGGTGAACTGTCACTCCCATGACTATGTTGTGTTACTAGCAGATAACTCTTTCTTGGTAGCAGATTTGCTGAAGAGTCTGTCTCTCCTCATTGCTGGCTTTGAAGAAGCAAGATAACAAATTAATTAATCTCACAATGTAAGAAAATGGATTCTGGCAGCATACTGAGGAAGCTTGAAAGTGACTTCTTCTCCAGTTAAACCTCTGATGAGAACCCAGCCCCAGCTAACACTATGATTGCAGCCTTGTAAGCCTAAAGAAAGGATATAGCAAAGCTATGCCCGGACTCCTAAACCACAGAAACTGTAAAATAATAAATGTGGTTTTTTAAGCAGATACATTTGTGATCTTCAAGTTTCAAAGGCTTTGGGCTGTATTTTTATGTACACACATGGATTTTGTACAGCCCAGTTAGCTCTGATCTAACAATTACTTCATCATTGATCTTCCATAGGTACAATTGCATTTTCAGCATCCAATTATTCCTAAAAAATACAAAATGATAGCGATTGGATTTTCCAGTTGCCAAATCTTTATTAACCCAGCCATATAATATTTCATTAATAGGGGCAAAGGATGATTTGATATATTTATTGTAATTTCTTGACTCAAATTTTTAAAAAACACACAGAAAAGACTGATAGTATCTTTTTTCCTAACTCCTTGATGCTATTGTCATTTTCTTTGACCTCTTTTTACCAGAAATTTTCTCCCATTTATAGCAGCTAATGTAACAGCTGCTTGTTTGTGCTTATAAAATTTCATAAAATATTAGGAACCATTGCTTGTATGCTTTGTTTTTATTTTAAAGCTCTCATAGGATCCTGTTTTACTGAATAATTGAAGTACAAGGGCTTCAATCACATCTTCTACTTTCCCTACGTAATGAGTCCCACTCTACCTATTCACATTGCAGGATATGAAGAAATCATGAAGAAGGGCTACACCATGAAGGACAGGAGGAGGGAAAGCAGGGAAGGGGTGTTTTGGGCTCCAGCTGGGATCAGAGAAAAAGAGGCACAACATTGAGTCCAAGCTCTCTTCCTCTAGCCCACTCTGGGTATTTTGTTACAACCAGGAGGATAAGAAGAAGGATGAACAAAATAAATTATGCTCTTTTAAGATAGAAGGCAGATTCCTCTATTTTCTACCACCAATCAGCTCTAAGCAAAACCCAGTGCTGATGCTGTATGTATTTCAAATAATCTACATTTAGACTTTCCTTTTTTTTAGAAAAAAAGCCTGATTTTAAAAAGTATGTGTTAAATGTTTTCATTGTAGGATTCCCTTAAAGGGTATCTATAGATGCATACTCACAGGTAAATTTGCCTTTTGCATATAAAACTAAAAAGTGTATCCTATTCTGTTTTAGGTACTGTAAATTTAATTAAAGGGATACTATCTGAGACAATTACAACACTATAATTAAGACTAGGGGTCTTATCTTGGACGTATTCATTCATTCATTCATTCATTCATAGTTTCATTAATCCAACTTTTATTTACTGAACAACTACTATGTTCTACCCGCTGCCAACATGGCTTAGACCAGAGCTTGGAAATCTACAGTTCAAAAGTCAAATCCTGTCCACTGCCTGCTTTCGTAAATAAAGTTTTAGTGGAACATAATCATAACCAGTTGTTTACATACTGTCTATGGCTGTTTTTACACCAGAGACCATGTGGGCTGCAAATATGAAAGTAGTTACTATCTGGCCATTACAGAAAGTTTATGATCCCTGGCTTACAGGATAAGAGATATTGTGCCTGAGTTAGTTATCTGATTTGAATAATGAGGACGTAAGCGTTTACCTGGTGAGACTTATATTGTTCGGCGTACATAAAAGTGATATTTTAAAATATGAAGTAACAAGAACTATCACTCATTGACAACTCGTCAATGAGTCAGGTGTTTTGCTAAGCTGTTTATACCAATGAACTCATTGATTTCTTACACCTACAAGGGAGCTACTCTCATTGGTTCCCTGTGACAAATAAGGAAATGGAAAAATCCAATTTAATTAACATGGTTAGAGTGTCACTGCCAGAAACAGCAAAGCTTGTCTACCCCGCTAAGGAAGATACATTCTCAGTTCCCTTATCTGCCTATCAAGACTGAGTATCTTTCTGGGCAGGGTTGGAGGAGAGACCGAATGAGAAAGCCAGCCTAAAGGCTTGGCTCAGCACAGAGTTGTGACATCATAATACTAAATTATTTCTGAATAATCATCTTTCAAGATTATTTCACCAGAGCTGCCCAACAAATATATTTGGGCAATTATCCATTTTGAGTATATTTATTCTTTATGAGCACTTATGTCCAATGACATAAATGTGGTCTTAGAAATTATATGTAAATTGTATGCACTCGTGTACTATTTCTGTCCTGCCTGAATGTCTTGAATTCAGTTACTTAACTCAACCTGTCCTATGTGTCTAATGAAGTATTAAAGGCTATACTCTTTCTGTAGAACACTCAATATTAAATGATCCATTTTACATGTTATGCAAATCTTACAGTGGCATATGCTGCGAAATATATTTGGGAATGAGGGAGGGAGTGGGTAGGTAGGTAACCACCCTAAACGATGAATCACTCTCTGTTTAAATGCTGTTCCATTAATTCGAGTGACATTTTGACAATAGCATGCTGTCAGTCCAATGGTTTGACCTATACAACAACCTGTAATTATTACTAATTAAATAATTAATTATTCATAGAAGTGCATGCCATTAGCATAGCAGAGATGTGTTGGAATATGAGTTATATGAGGTTTATGAATCTTCAGAAAATAGATTCTTTAATAAATTAATAAAGGGGCTCTGGGGTTTCATTAAAAGGTGGCTGGAGGGTGTGCTTGCCTGTTTCCAAGGAGACCACAGGTGGTTCGTTGCTTTTTTTTTTAAGTTAAACTTGTTTGGGCTAGATGATTTTTTTTTTCCACCCTTTTCTCACTGCTCTGTCCTCAGGCAGAGAACGGAACATTTTAATGAAACCCCTGTTGTCTTCATATCACTTTGATCCCCCTGTGTTCTCTCCAGTCTACACATTGGCCAGTCGGATGAAGGGTTTCAGATTTTCCCCCCAGTATTAAAAACTGTGGCATGCCCTCCATGAATAAACAACGTTGCAGTGGAGACCCAGTGAAAGAGAAAGGCAGAGCAAACAAAGGGATGAAGGAAAATGCATAAATTCAAATGACACCGGCCTCATTTACCCACTTAATTACCCTGACTCCTGACTCTGTTAGCCACTGCGATTATTTTTCCAGTTAAGTCTGATTTAAAGAACTGAAAGAAAAATAGGCTCATCCATTTTTTTCTCCCTCAACAATCTCTTTGCCACATGGAGTTCCACTTTTTCGTTATCTCACCGTAATAATGATCATGGTGATATTAGTATCTTCCAGCGCTGCTCACTAAATAGTGATAAAAATAGTAATATTAATGTTTTCCAACATCCATTTTTGATGCTCTGAGGCACATTATAAATTCTGTCTTTGTTTAAGCAGTGGGGAACCCACAAAATATCATTACAGTTATCATTAGAACTCAAGGGCACTCTCCAGAAACTGAAACCTAAGTGGGGCTATGTCAGCAAGCATTCCAGGGCCACGGATGAAACAAAAAAAAAATGGAAAAATTAATTTTTAATACTGTTTCAACATTTGACCTATTTTGGAAGAGATGCCATTTTTTTTTTTTTTTTTTTTTTTTTTTTTGATCTGCTGGTTATTCTCACAAATGGCGAAGAAGCTTGTTTGTTTTTCTGAACTTAGCCACAATCAGCCCTTCAAAATCAGTAGGGTCCATCCATTTTTCTCCCACTATCTTTCACCTTCTATAAACAGGAGGGGAAATGGATCTGCAGCAACAGCAATGATGTGCTTCCTTTGCTTCCAGAGCCATGCGACTATTTACTTGGGTAGCATTACATCCAGGTGAGGGATGCAAGAAAGAAAAGGAAACCTTCCCATGACTGAGCTGTGGAAGGCCAAAGTGGAAATACTGAGTACATTTTCATTACTAATGGGGCCTGTTAAATGGAAACAAAGCTTTCCTTGGAAACCTGTAAAAGAAAATACCCTCTAGTGTTAGGCTTAATTTTCTGACATTTCCTTTTACCTTCACCCGCTCCATATGAAGAACCAGCTGCAAGCTTTAGCATACCCCAACCACTCTGCTATGGCTGTCAGTCACTGGGAGACTGGAGATACCTTTGCACACTTGGGGCATGGAGTTAGCAGATCCTGGCCTTAGTTCAACACTGTGTGGCTTTCTTCCTTTTTTTTCCAGCTCTCTGGCTTTGGCAGGTCTTTTTGGTTGTTGCTTTTGTTTTTATTTCTCTCTTTTAAATTCTCTCCCTTCTCTTCCCAGCTCCTCAGCTACACCCTCATCTGCTCCCATGTCTCCTCCACTCCATCACTATTTGTCTACCTGGTTATTTTCTTGAAGCTGTCTGCGAAGTGGGCAGTTATTTTCATTTTATTTTTAATTTGGCAAAAAAACATAGGTGGCACAGTTTATAAGTATCTGGACTGGAACATACAATCAAGAGAGGTAAAATAATATCAAGCCATTATAGTTAATTACTAACACAAACGGATGTTTACTAATACTTATAGGAATAAGAGTCATTGTAGGAAAATATTATTAACCCCATTGGCATCCAGGGCTCCACCCTCCTTTCTAAAAAATGAACTCAGGGAAGAGTAAAGCCTTAATTAAATACATACTTTATTTCTGTATTGGTATTAAGTTTTCACAAACGACAGCCTTTTAATGTAAAACTGACATTCTGGCATCACTCACACGCCCAGAAGAGTCAGCTAATCAACAACAGTTTATAATAACACCACACTAGAATAATTAATAAAGTATGAAGTTCAGTGAAAAGAAGTGTGTGCTCCCCAATAACACAATGAGAAGATATTCAATTCCATGTGTAATATAAAGGTTTGAGGCTCTGAAAATTAGTGAAAGAAATTAAGTATTTGGAGGCTTGTGACAACTTTGCCCATCCTATCCGTCTTGGTTTCTAACTTTTTCTTCACTTTTTTTTTTCTCTGGCTTCACTAGATGAGATTTACTTCTCAAATTTGCTGGCTTTCAAAAATATGCCAATCCTGTAGTAAATTCAAACCATGTTAATATCAAGAGAGAAATATTCTGTTACAGTGTAATGATTATTTACATTCTTAAAGATATATAATTGCCTATTAGATCCAACTTTGTATAAAGAAAGAGCTAGGTGATCTCTTGAAGTTTTTCCCAGGCTTCTGAGTCCATCATTAACTTACCAGCCTATGGCAATGTCTGTGCAAGTCCAGTGAATTATTGTTCTCTGTAAAATCAAAGCAAGAGGTTAGTAAATTTAGCTATTTCATGCTGAGGTTTGAAAACTTAAAGTGAGCTTTTAGAAACACTGTCTTTACTTATCTAAGACAGTGATTAATATTAATGAGGAGTATCATGATAAATCTTTCCATGCAAGCATCCATCCATCACTCACCCATGAAAACTTGACCAAGTGCCATGAGAAAATCAGCATTCTGAATCCTATTTGCAGACTTAGAAAATGAAAATGAAAACTTAAAAACGAAAACTTGGTGTTGTTTAGAATTAGTATTTGGAAGCACGTTTTAAACCCATGAAAGATTTTAAGATTGGCCTTCAAATTTGTTGCTACTCTGTTCTTTAAAGCCCATTCGTCCTGCTACTCTCAAAGCTGAATATTCCGTATCTATTGTCTTCTGACCCCCGTGGAGCCATAATTGGGGGGTCCATTCCATGGGAGTAGAGCTGCACTCTTACTCTTATTTTCTCTTCTACATGGGCATGAATAGTGCTGAGTCTTCTACCTACCTCAGCTTCTTCCCCTACCCTTTCCCACTTCTTTTTTCTCCATCCTACAGACACACATGCCCATTGCTCAGCTACAGTGAGATAATCTGGAGAGAAGTCTGTGTTTTATTTTAATTCTATAATGTCCCCGCATTCAACATGTTGAATATATCATAATAAATATCTTTGATGAATAAGGTTGAATCAAGCCTATTAAACAATGCAGCACTGACTAGCTCTTAGCTACTCTTTTAATAAATCTTATTAATAATAATTTATATTTATACATTCATTAACCTCTATTTATGGTGCTATTATCTGATAAGTGATAATGTACTACCTTTCTCAGAGACATTTGCCTTAAGTTAGAAAATATTATCTTTACAAAAAGTAATTATATAATAGTGATGCTTCATACACATTAGGGGAAATAATTTTTGACAGAGGAACTTCCAATATCTCTCAAATTGTGTTGCCATATATTGGTCTTGTTCTGGTTCCTTCATTAGTTGCATTTAGTATTTTTCAGCTACTTGTATGGTCAAATCATCATTTTTCTGGGTGAGTAGAAAATCTTTGGACTGGATCTCAAAACAGGATTTTTATCGTGGTATTAAGTTCCTATTGTTGTCATAATAATTACCACAAACTTAGTATCTCAAAACGACACCAATTTATTATGTTACAGTTCTGTAGGTCAGAAGTTCAACACTGTTGTCACTAGGCTAAAATCGAGGTGTCAGCATAGCTGCATTTGTTTCTAGAACTTCTAGAAAAGGATCCATTCTCTTGACTTTTCCATCTTCTAGGGGCCACCCACATTCTCTGGCTTATAGACCCTTTCCTTCATTTTCAAAGCCAGCAATATTGCATATCTCTGACCTTACTTCTGGAGTGACATCTTCCTCTGAACATAGCTAGGAAATAATCTCTGCTGTTAAGGATTCATGTAATCGTATTGGACTGACCCAGATAACCCTGGATACCTCCTCATCTCAAGGTCTCTACTCTTAATTAGATCTACAAAGTTTCTGTGCCGTGTAAAGTTACATGTTCACAGGTTCCAGGGCATAGACATCGTTAAGGGCTATTATTCTTTCTACCATACTCATTATACCATAAAATATTTCAGAAAAAGGATATTGTCAAAAAGAGAATTAGAAGATCAGAAGCATGGATACTGTATTATTAGGATTGAGAAAAAAGCAGGTGCCACACACAGGCTGAATAATCAAGGATGATTCAATAAAGACTATTTATAAAGGTAAGGGGAAGGGTAGAGAAACCACAGGGATGGGTCAGCACCACAGGGCTAGTGAGAGCAGCAGAGCCATTACGAACCTTTAACTGACTGGGCACTTGGAACAAGCAGTTACCAGAACCTGGTTAGATAACTGCATAGAGAGGGCTGCCTGACAAACATGATGGCTTTTTGGTACATGGGAGTTGTCAAACGGGGATGACTGTGCAGGGAGATAATCTGGGAAATAAATGGACAAAGACCACTTCCCTCCATCCTCCTTCAAGCTTTTGCCAGTGCCATATCAATTTATCCTCCACCCCGTTGGCTGCATCCAACCATCAGAGGCCAGCAAGGGAGCCCATCGACATAGTCCTTGAGTGCAAGACAGGATGAATGAGAGTGGGAAATACATCTCAATTGACAAACAGAAGATATTTTGTGCAAATAGCAAACAGAGCATCATGCTGGAGGATGTAGGCACAACTTGAAGAAGATGAGACTATCCAGAGGCAAACAAATATTTATAAATAAATGGGTCAAAAAAAAGTTCTATAGCGACTTATTCTGACACCAATGACCGTACTAAAAGCCTATATGCCCCAGATTCAGAGAGAACGGACAGGACCTTAAGGACATAAAATCATGCCAGACAGTAATGGAGCTAGGTGCATAATCCTCAGTTGAAATCTGCATAGAAGTAATGACAGTCATAGATGGGAAATCACTCTGCCTGAATACTTTACACATACTATTTCACGGGCCAGGTACGATAATTGTCCTGGTTTCAACCTGATCCTGAGTTGAATAGGACAATGAGTGGGTATTAATATTTATTGAGCACATCCTATGAATTGGACACTTTGCGTATATTATTTTTTAAAATACTCATATAAACCCAGAGGCACGTGTTACTATCTTCATTTCACTAATGAAGAAATGGAAACTGAGTGACATTCAGTCATCTACTTGTACCTTCACTCATTCAAGAATTGTTTATTCAGTGCCTACTGAGTGCCACTTAGTACATGAAGTATTTAGATACAAAGTTAAATAAGGCATATTTATTTTCTCTTAAGCAGAAACATACATTTTCTGTTCTGTTTCTGTTCTCTCTTAAGCAGAAATATACATTTTAACAGATAATTTCTATAAAATGTAGAGCATAAGGAAGAAATATGTTCTTGAAAGCCCACCTGAATTCTTCCTTTAACCTGAGCTCATGCTCTTACCACATAAAGCATCAGTTCCCTGTCTTTGCATGTGGATCTCCTGGGTGTATCCACCACTAGCAGAGAAAGGGTTTTCCATCATTTTGTGTTAACCAGGAGAGCTCTAGGCAACTGAGAGTCAGAGTCCATTCAGATAGCAAGATACGTGACAGAAGATTGACTGTATTTCCTTTTTGTTTATTTTTATCCTCTCTCTGAGTAAAGGGAAAAGAAAAGAAGGTCCAATAATATTCAATGGATATTCACCAGGGTCTAATTTTGAAGAATGTATTGAATGGAAAGAAACTTAAATTTGGTGTCTCCATCCTCTTCCATCCCATTGATGTGAATATTTCAAATGGTTCATACACTATACACCCTTTCAACACACACACAGACACATACACATACACATACGCACAAACTCCTACAACAGCTGAGTCTGGGTCCAGGCTTCTAATCCTTCTCAGTCCAATGTCCCAGGTAGCCACTTCCAATGGGTCAAAGTAGTCACTGAAATGTGTTAAGACCAATGAAGAGTAGTGAAACACTTGAGACTATGTACGTCAGTGGTAGACTGTTAAAGTGGTCATAATATGCTATAAGGATAGGATTTTAGGCTCTCAGGAAGCTATCAAAGAACTTACTGCTACTTCTTACTGTATCTCTGCCCAGTGAGCTCTTAATTACTTATTTGATTGCTTTGCAGCATAAATGTAGGTGATTTCCTAAAGGTTTGACATCTTCTAAACGTTTGGCCATTCCAGGTTAATGGTTAATCTGGCTTCAGTAGCTCTTAATAATGTGTCTTTGTCCTCAGGGTCCTTGCTATGATTACCTTTAGGCAAGGTTATCCTTGAGAATCCAGGCAAATGGGGGCTAGAAATACATCTTACAAGTCCTTCCTGTAGATTTAGAAAGCAAAATCTCCAACTTAGTTAAGGCTGAAAGCCAACACAAAGGAATGGATCTTAGCCTGAATGTATCTTACAGCCTTAAATAGGCTACAACTACACTCAGTCAAAGACTTCATCAGCCTTGGTGATCTGCTAAGAAATCCCATTTTCCAACTTTACCAGATGAAACTTGGGAGGACAATTTAATGCCAACCTTGAGGCTGACTACACGGAAGAGAATTACTGGTCTACTAGATGGCCTGATATCTGAGTCATACTTAGTGTCAATCCTTAGTTTCTTGTACATGATTATACAGTGACTCACATGCCAAGATAAGGAGTGGAGGAGTCACATGGTGTATGTCACCTGAGAGAATTTGTAAGGAGACTGGGAGTGAGTCTGTATAAGCTGGAGCTCCCAAGAGCGCTTCTTGGCATTTTCCACTTCCAGTGTATTTGGATAAATGTATATGGGTATTTCTGACATTACCCTTAGCTGGATATAGCAAATTGAGTTACATGTAAATATGAAATGCAAATGAGAGTCACAGGTCTGTGCCTCTGCCACAGACCTAGATATGAGAAAAGACAAGGATATAAGCAAACTGGCTATAATGTTCTAGTTTCCACCAAAGCGTTGGTCATGTTAGTGTAGATGAATCAGTGAATAAGTGTCAATTACCTCATTCATATACCTCCTGCCTTTCTTTCTCAAGTATTCCTAGACTTGTTGAATCTCACTTGAAATATACCTTAAGGATACAATTTGAATGCTAAAAGTTATAAACCCATAACTTCCCATTTGAGGAGAGATATCAGACTAAATAAACATCACAGCACGTCCTCTGTAGTCACTTTATCTTCATGAAGCATCCCCTTATTATAAAAATATATGTTATAAATGTGTGTTTTCTATTATCTAATAGATAACACATAAATATATACAAACATGTAACATGACTGTACATACCATATAACATATAGATGTATAAGATACATGTGTATGTGTTTTTAGAATCTATGTGACATATCACATATCTGTGCAGCACATGTATACATGTACACATATGTGATGCAAATATATGCACACATGCAAAATGTTTATAGCATATGTTGCATGTAGCATATATGCATACAATACGTATATATGTATTATAAGGCATGTGTGCACAGTATGCACATATATAAATATACACTGCAGATTTATGTGAGTAGGTAAGTATATAACATATATCACATAAGTAATATTTATAGCATACAAAATATATATCTATATAACATATGTACCTAAACCATATGATATATATGTGCATATCTCTATATAACAGAAGACATAATTCTTCATAACTATTCATAACTTCAGAACACATACATAAAACACACACAAATAACAACTTAAAAAATATTTGTACATGTACAATATATTATAAATATGCTCTCCTTTCTCTTCCAAATTGAAATTCATAAATATAAAATGATTTCACATGCAATTTAAATATTTAATAAAATGCCCTTTAATAAAGGAGAAATAGAAGGAAAGCAGTTATAATAAAATAATATGTATTCCAATTTGGAAAATCTTGGGCATGACTATACTAGAAGTCATGGTGATTAATTAGATTTTTTTCTTTACCCACTTACAATGACTATCTTTGGATTAAGAGTTATAAAAAGATCATAAGTCATTTCAGTCAAGCCAAAGAGGAAAATTAAAGAACTGAGGTATAAGCAAATACTAGACTAAAAACCAGCATTAGGTTACATAATAACAGGCCAAATTTATTAGCATAATGTGAGAGCAAGAGAGAAGTAATCCCAACTGAAGTAGGGATATAATGCTAATCACCCCATATATTTGCATACATGAATGGCCAGTGATATACAAAACGTCATGAGTGATGTAGGACAATTCTTTATTGTGTCAGACTGCTCAAACACTGCAGGACATTAGCATCCCTGGATCTCACCCACTAAATTCCAACAGCACATCCAACTATTGGGAAAACCAAAATTGTCCCTGTAAATTTCCAAAGCACACCCAGGGACTAGACCTCTGTCCTTAAGAGCCACTGTTATGGGAAATGAACTAAATATTGCTTTTATCCAGATCTGCCACCTCCAATTAATGGATTTGAATGAACAACAGCATACAATTTAATTTGAGATTAATAATTCTATTCTGTTCATATTTAAAGCAACTTTACAATGTTTCCATACACTGAGTATTCTTAGCTGTCATATCATACATGTAATAATGTAAATAGGTCTCAAACATTTGGTACATTTGGTCTACTCAGGATAGTCTAAAACTCTACGAGACGTCAACATGTTAGTCTTGCCACCCATAAGACCACTTATGCAATGAGGATAATGCCACAGTGATATATATATAGATGTCATACTGAAAGCAGCCTCAATAATTAACATCCTTTTGCACTCAATCTCATTACTAATGTGGTTCACCTATGGCCTAGTGAAACTTTGTACACAGGAAAATTATATTAAAATATATGAAGAGATAGCTTTCAAGGGAAAATGTCACCCAAGCATAATACATCATCTCAGGGGTATCAAGAAGGAACAGCCTTTTAGCTTTGCTTGGTGATTTAGGGGCAACAGAAAATGACAGTATGAGCATAATTCAAAGACCTTTTCTTAGGACTCATTTGCCCTCGCTCACAAGGTCATTGCCCAAACTACCAAAACTTCCCAAATATGGGGTTTGAGATGACCACTCTGATTCCATGCATCCTTATAACACTCTCTAAACAACAAGGAGTAAATAGGGATTTCATTGCTGGCATTCCTGTATCCAACCTGGGTGATGAGCTACATTTAAATGCTTCAAAGTCATAGAGAAGATACAAGTGTGATTTGCATTTTGTTCTGAACAAAATCTTAAGCAGTCACATTTCATACATCAAAGAGAGTAAACTCACAGTAAGAACCATTGCATGTGTTATCTACTCCTATGTGAAAATGTACAGGGAGGTACTGGACTTCTATTCGTCATTGATTAATAATAGCAGGCCGGGCGCGGTGGCTCACGCTTGTAATCCCAGCACTTTGGGAGGCCGAGGCGGGCGGATCACGAGGTCAGGAGATCGAGACTATGGTGAAACCCCGTCTCTACTAAAAATACAAAAAAAAATTAGCCGGGCGTGGTGGCAGGCGCCTGTAGTCCCAGCTACTCAGAGAGGCTGAAGCAGGAGAATGGGGTGAACCGGGAGGCGGAGCTTGCAGTGAGCCGAGATCGCCCCACTGCACTCCAGCCTGGGCGACAGAGCGAGACTCCGTCTCAAGAAAAAAAACAAAAAAAAACAGCAAACATTTATGGAGCATTTATAATGTGCCAAGTATTCTTTCAAGTGCTTCACTGATACTAAACCATTTAATCCAGATAACAACTTCCTGAAGTATTTTCTATTTCTCCAAGTTACAGATGAGAAATTGGGGTCCAGAGAGATTGAGTAACTTGCCCAAGGTTACATATTAGGAAATAAAACACGTGATTCAGATCCATATAGTCTTGTCGCACAGCCTTCTCTTTTAACCAATACACCCTATTGTCTCTGTCATTCTTTACTGTCCTGCAAAAGAAATGTATCACCTGTGTTTTAAGAATTAAAGAGAAAAATTTTGTGGTTGGCTAATCTGGTCTTGATGCCTGATTATAAAAAAACAAAAAAACAAAAATCTATAGCATTGTCAAGAATCTATTTCCTATTTCTAAAAGAACTTTTAATTTTCTCACTAGCCTTAAAAAGAAGTGTCTTTTTAAAAAAAGCAGTTGACTTTCCATCTTATGAAATATCTACCTTGCATAATGTCAGAGAAACTCATTCTAATGCTGCCCAGGAAAACTGAGATTAATTGGAGTTAAATCTGATTGAAGGCTATGGAAACTATGTTCTTTTGGTTACTAGATCCACTCTTCTGTTTGCATGGATCAGCATCCTACCTATTTTTCTGACTCCCAAAAGTATTAGAAGCCACAAGCACAGCTCGCTCCATTTCTCTTCTCTTTTTATGCTTCCCCTTTTCCTTGTAACCAGCATTATCCACGGGAGAGGTTCCACATAGGATTTTCCAAGAGGCCAGGCCAGCTTGACACACAGCGCCCTTCCTTACTCAGCCCAACCCCAACCCTCTTCCACCTCCTGCTTCCCCTCTTGGTGGAACACACCACACCCCTCATCTTTTTGATTGTGTGTGCTTTTCCCTTTCATTACTGCTAATGGCTCTGAATGGGTCTCTTGTGCGTAAGGAGAGACAATAGTCTTCATTTAATGGGATTATTTACAATAGGAAAAATAGTTTTAAAAAGAGAAAGTGGGAGATACAGTTATAGCAAGAGGCTTGTGTGTGAAGCCTCTTTTATTAGGGGTCTGGCACCTCCGCACCTTTTCCTGGCCATCAGCCAAGCTCTCCTTCACTCCAGAGCGGCCCTTGAGTTTTGCTACAGTTTCCGTATGATGCCACAGCAGCCAAGTTCTGTGGTGTGACTCATTTCCGCAGCGAGAGTGCTCCAGTACATTAACAGCTTTGTCTTCTTTGATCAAGTGAGACCAGGGCATCCATTCTCATGGCCAGTGTTTTCAGATGATTAGTCTTTTCCCAGGCACACCTCCATGGAGGACAGAACGCTGCCTGTAGAGGAAGCTGCTGAGCCTGATTTCATTGTACGTGAAGAAGGGGTAGCTGAGACCCCAGGGCTACTCTGGCCCAGGCATGGTCCTTGTGAGAATTTGAAAACTCTGTCCTCTTTGAGCCAGTGGATTAGGAAAAGTCACCTGTCTCAGTGGACACAGCCCTACAGCCCCCCACTGAGGTCCACACGCACTTGCACAAATGCAGGACTACATGCAGCTACTTGAGCAGGATTTGATGTCTCTACCAGCCATTTGAGCTTCAGCTGACAATAGCAGTGACGTAGTGCCCTGGCAGAGGGCATGGTACCCACACCCAGACTGTGTCTAGAGTTTGAATCTTGGGTTTGCCATTTGTTGGCTGTGCAGGTCTATTATCTTGTGCAAGTTATTTACTTGTTCCATGTCTCAGTTTCCTTATCTGTGAAATGGTTATGCAATAATAGCATCTAATTCAGAGGTCACTGGAAGGATTATGTGAGGAAACTTATAGAAAGAATGCAGAACAATGCCAACCATAAAGAAGGCTCTCATCAAATGCTGTCTGTTGTGATTTACAAATAGCAGCGTGCTAAGGTAACCTAGACCTTAGCAAAAATAGAAAATCGCTGATGTTACCTCCAGGAATTCCAGCCTCATCCTCTGTACATTTTTTAATTATCCAAATTCTCCCCATTTTTGAGTAAAATAACTAATAATGATGGGTTTTGTTTTTAATATATGTGTTTATTATATGTCAGACTCTATGTTAAATACTTTGCAAATATGATATTGTTTAATCATCCCAACAACTTTCTTAAATAGGTTCTTCTATTAACCCTGTTTTCAGATGAAGAGCTTGATGCCCATAGAAGCTGAGCAACTTGTCTAAGGTCCAAAAGCCAACAAGTGGCTCAGATGGCATTTGGGGAAAACCTCTTATCTGTATAAATATGCATACATTTAATCTTAATCTTTTTTTCTTCCCTACTTTTATGTCGTAAAATTGTATATTTCTTAATATTCATGCTGACTCCTTTCTGAAAGCAGAGATCATAGTATGGCCCCTTAAGACTTTACAAATAGTTTGGTATGACTGCCTATTTAGAAATAAAATGAAAGTGGTAAACTTATAAATAAAGAACGTCCTACCCACATGGTATGAGTTTAAAATAAAGTATAATGCATTGCCCCTTCCAAGGGGCATATTTAGTGTGGAAAAAAGAAATCAGTCACATCCTCTCAAAAGCCAGCAAGACTGGTGGAGATGGGTTGAGGCTCTGGGGGTCGCTCAGTGTCTTCAAAATCAAAGCATTATCAGCCATAACCACTTTTGTGTATTTTTAAGTCTGGTTCTATCTTGTGTCCTGGCTAGTTTTTCTTTTTCTTTTTTCTTTTTTTTTTTTTTTCGTTTTTGTTTTTTGTTTTTTGAGACAGTCTTGCTCTGTTACCCAGGCTGGAGTACAGTGGCATGATCTCAGCTCACTGCAAGCTCCACCTCCCAGGTTCATGCCATTCTCCTGCCTCAGCCTCCCGAGTAGCTGGGACTACAGGTGCCAGCCACCACGCCCGGCTAATTTTTTGGATTTTTAGTAGAGATGGGGTTTTACCGTGTCAGCCAAGATGGTCTTGATCTCCTGACCTCGTGATCTGGTTGCCTCGGCCTCCCAAAGTGGGATTACAGGCATGAGACACTGCACCCAGCTTGTATCCTGGCTAGTTTTTCAAGTAACACCTATTAGCATTAGTATTTTATACCAGTATATTAGTATTTTAATATAGATAGCTTTGCTAACAGACTATATTTTTCTCATTCCTTTCCTAGACTATTATTTCGTTTGTCTCTTTCCTATTTTATTTATTCAATTTTCTTCAAATTACGCCATTTGTTACCTGGCCTGAGGGAGCACTGGCTATTAAAACTGCACTAATAATTTTAATTGCCTTAAAATTATGTAAGAACAGCACAGCAGCCAAGAAGTATGGGGCCTCCAAATAGGTGCAACAGCAGAGAGAATGTGTTGAACAAAGCAAGGTGGCTTTAGGTTCTGAACCCCCAAATTTAGCAGGATGTTACTGAAGAGGAGATGGTCTCCTCAGGAAGCCCATATGGGCCACATTGCAATGCAGTTATGCTTCTATTTTAATACACATTATAGTGGAAAATTTAAGTTTCCAGAACGAATCATTGGGGCGAGAGTGCCATGAGGTGCAATTATTTACTGTATAAAAGTTGTCTCCATTGAATATACCCTAAGAATATTTAAAATTTGATTTAAAATCTATTTAAACTATTTATATATAATTGTTTCAGACTGTACCTTCACTATAGGATAAAATGCATCTATACATCTCTATACCTCTGACTAACCCTGTTCTAACATCAAATCTAACAAGAAGTTTAAAACAGAAAAAAGAAAGTAAAGGTGGTGGAAGTATCTACTGTATTTCAGAAAAGTAATGTATACGTGGGCATTTGAAAAGTAGTGAAAAGACAATTGCCTTTCAAATGGTATTGGGTGGCTGTTGTAGTCTCAATTTTTCTCTTCTTAAAGTGGGAGAACACTGATACCTGATCCAGCAAGCTTTATAAGTGGAAAGAGATGATGTATGAAACAGCATTTTGACTGCCACAGTGCATGACATATTTATGAGGAATTACATGGCCATGCTTTATGGAGGGCGTATATGTTCTAGTGTCAGCTCCCAGAAAGTGGATCCTAGTGCAGTAATCGCACCACACAGGCAATCCCAGCCATAACATGATGGCAGCCATTTACTCTCCCTTAAGATCAAGCTGGAGAAAAGTATAGTTATACAGCATATTGGAAATCTTAGGGATTATTAAATGCAACTTATATATTTTACAAAGGAAAAGCTGAGAGCCAGAGAATAGTAAGTACTGGCCCAATGTCACCATCTAATTACAGGCAGTGGCAATACTAGAACTCACATCTCTCAATGGTTCACCATATGGTTTTCTCTGCAATATCATTCTCACTACTTAGAAGCAGTGTGACATCTTCATTTCCTCGCACTACTCCTCATTTCCATTTTAGTCAGGACATATTACCTAACGGATTTTGGAGGGAGTTGTACATTCATGTGCAGTGCCACACAAATGGCATACAAATTATTTCATCTGAAATACAGGCTCAATTTCATATGATGCTAATAAATAACATATATCGCATCAAAAGCTATCATGTAGTAACATCAGTAGATAACTGATGTTATAGAAATGCAATACCTTCTTCCCAGTAGATAACTGATGTTATAGAAATGCAATACCTTCCCAGTAGATAACTGATGTTATAGAAGTGCAATAGAATTTAGGATTTAGTTCTGCCTTTGTAACTATTTCCTACTCTTAGCCATACTGGAAAAGGCCCACAGTTTCCTTCCAAAGACCTTATAGTACTTAGAGTATACCTCTATTAGATCACACATTATCTCCAGCTGTCAGGATGGCAGCTGACAGCTATCAATTACTGTATCTCTAACAATAAGCACAGTACCCGAGTACCTAATAAATGCTAAATTAAACTTTGATGAATGAAAGAGGAAAATGAGTGAATGGACAAATTTAGAAGTGATAGCTTGTTGGGCTGGGGTTGAGGCAAGATACAAGTCTTGGGAAGGTTATGATAAATGAGACAAAGTTCTTATTTCAGCAGGATCTTTTTCATTAGACTCCTCCCCACTAGGACCCTTCTAGAGTCTTGAGTACTGAGCTCTTGACTGGAAACTTGATAACAACTGGCTACTGCTATGTGACTTTAGAAAGCTCTGCTTCTGTAGTATCCATCTTATTATTTTAAAAATAAATTGCCTGAATCTGATCAGAAACTGAGTTGCTTGTTAGTCTAGGCTAAGGCTGGTGGATTAGTCACACATGACAAAATGATGAAATGGGCTGGGGAGACACAGATATGATGAATACAAGCATTGAGAAAAGTCTTACTGGAGGACGGGTACAAGAGATTTTATCATACTATTCTCCATACTTTCGTATGTGTGAAATTGTCCATATAGAACATATAAATAAGTTTTGTTTTGTTTTGTTTTGTTTTGTTTATGAGCGACTAGGCCTATGAGTAGAAGTTAGAGCTAGAGCAGCAAAATATATTGAATTTGGGAATTGGGTCTGTGCTAAAGAAGCACCAAGAAGAATGTCCCATGGAGACATACTGGTGTCTGGAGGTGTCACTGATGTCTCTTCTGTTGACTCCTGTGCCTTTCAATGCAGTCTTCGTTGGTGTTGGGAAGCTCGGGCTTGTTAGGGTAGATCCTGCTCTTTCACTCCAGTACTTTTGTCACCCTCCATCCCCTGTAACTTTGATAACCATGGACATTGACAGTGATAGAACTTTGGGTCAGGTTGGGGGCTCAAGTTGGGAGGCTTGGTTACTTCCGAGTTGGATGAGGATTTTTGCTTATTTCAGCAGGATCATTTTCATTAGACTCCTCCCCACTAGGCCCTTCCAGGGTCTTGAGAACTAAGCTCTTGATTGGAATCTTGATAACAACTGGCTACTACTATGTGACTTTAGAAAGCTGACCCAGCCTCTGTGGTCTCCATCTCATGATTTTCAAAATAAAGTATCTGAATCTGATTGGATATTTCAAAGGCATGCCTCTACTCATCAACATTTTACTGTTCTTTGTTGCTGAGCACAGATTTGGTCTGAACATTCTTCTCAATTTAGTATGACAACTGGCAATATCTGGCATCTCTATCAAATAATTTCTGAGTTCCTTTTAAATGAGCATGTTAAAATACTAAATGCCCACGTTCTGGTTTCTTGTATATTTTAGGTTGATCTCTGGTCACAAATTCAGGTGACTGAAATTAGATGATCTTCTCCATATAACTTTAGATCTTAGCTGATTATATTTTTGTTTACTACATTCAAAAATGAATTTATACCATGTAGTCTCTCAAAGTTATCTATCCATTTATGTATTTATTAAATGAATATGGAGTCTTCACCTTGCATCCTCTCATTTCCTGGGTAAAAAAAAAGCTGAATTAGACGATGACCTTGTCCTCTGGGAGCTTTCAATCAAGTAGGAAAAATAAGGAAAGACATATGAATATTTAAAAAATGAAGCAAGATGTGATAAATGACAAAATTGAAACATAGATGAAATGTTTGGGAGTTTAGGAAATAAGAAAATATTTCTCACTGGTGTAAATGTATATAAAATTTAAACATGAAAAACCTATTAGAAGCTCTTTTTGTCCATCTGATGTAAGAACTGGCTTCCACAAATGATGACCAAGAGCCTATCGTTATCCAAAAGGAGTGATTTGATAGTCTATACCAAACCTGGATACGTTCTACTGACTTTTCTGTTGTTTTTCATAAACTCAAAGAGACAAAACTGCTCAGATATATTTTGCAAGGTTACTTGCTACAGCTTGAATTTTATGGGAGCTGGCATTAGATTACAGAGTAAGCCATACAGCTGAGGAGCAGTTAAATGTGGTACATCTGTCTTGGCTTCTAATAGACGTGCACTGATGAAAGTGGTGGGCATTTGAAAGGGGAGTATCTGTACTCTTTCTGAAAGTGAAAGAATTAGTACAAGATTTAGTCTGTAGTCTATAGTATACATTAAAACTTATTTCACTGTAGTATTTAAAAACTTGACACTAGTTCCATCTTTTCAATGAAGAAATATACATGCAAAGAACTGAAGTGTATTTCTTAAGTAGCCACTTTCACTTCATAGAAAATCTTGGACCAGAAAGCACAATTCCTTGCTTTCCAAGCTACCACAACATCATAATTTCTACTATTAATTAGGTCTGTTTTTCTTTCCATTAACTTAAATCATCCACTATCCCCCACCATCAACTGTTCCAAATTTTTCAGACTGCAATAAATCTTATCGTACAATTGTTCATCAATCTATATTGTGAAATAGCTGATAATCCTTGCAAGTGTTGCAAGCATTGTACAAGACCTAAGCCTGCCATTTTTTATTTGTGCTGTCTTTCCTACCTGGAAAACTTTGATTATGGGGCATTTCAAAGGGGCCACACACCAGCACAGTTAAAGAGGGTTAAATGACTGTGCTTAACTGAAGATTGTTTAGGTGCAATTCTAAATGCTCACTGTATGCAATGAACAAAACAAGGCTTAATTAGCTTGCTGGAAGACTGCTTTTATTTTCAGTCTTTTTTTTTTTTAAAAAAAAGCCCACATTAGCAATGTTTTGAAAAGTATTTCATTTATATATTTAATTTCTTGCAATGTGGTATCAATATGTTCCCTTTAAAGTAAAAAAAAGCTATTGCCAATAACTTGGTTTCATGTATTGAGATAGACATCACATCCAATTTCTATATGCCTGTGAAAGATACTGCCCAAACTACACACAAATGATATAATTTCATAAATGTAGATGCACCTAAGTAGATATGAAAAGGAGGGAAATTTGCCATTATAAAAATACATAGCTAGAAAGCCTTATTTATCAGAGATAACATTGAATTCTATAGAATACCCCGGTGCCTGCTTTCTGCACCTGCACCCAATAGACTGAGCAAGAAAATACAAATGAACAGAAGGAGGAGTATAGAGTATGACAAAAAAGGAGTATAGAAAATGCCTGATTTCATGCCTGCCTTCTAAATAACTCTGAAGTTTTAATTTATTTTCTTAACATATTGAATAATGGTGACATTTCTAACAAAGCACATATAATTGGGCCAGAGTAAAAATAAATTAGTGTGTATAAAAGGAAGAGGAAACCAATGTTTTCTTGGTCTCTTGACATTATCTACCACTGTCCAATTCCAGGTTGTTTTCCTCCTTTCCTTTGTTTCAATTTAATTCTATCCAGTTCCAGAAGTACTTACGGAGTAGATGCTGTGTGCCATGCACTAGACTTGGTACAAGAACTATAGAAACAAATAAGATGATGCCCATGTTGCCAAAGAACTCAAAGGTGGAGGAGAGGAGCTGCACTTGCCTCACTGTACCATAGTTTACAACAAAAAAAGTGAATCCAAAAAGGATTCGGAAATGGAAAGTGAAGATGGCTGTTAGGGTGTCTTTCCAAATGAATAGACACATGAAACAAGTGTTCAGGGATAAAAGGTACTTAGCTGGAGGAATAAAGGAGGAAACAGCATTCCAGAAAGGTATAAAGTAGAGAGAGAATCCAGGTTTCCAAAGGAAATGTAAGTAGTCTAGTAAGATTATAATGTAGATTTTAAGGTAACAAACACCAAATTATGAGCAGGGAAAAAAAAATACGGGATCCAGAAAATAAATAGGAAAAAATAATTTTGAAAGGTGTTGGGTAATCATAGGTAGAAGTGAATGCTGAATGAATTACACATAAGGCTCACATAATTTTTAAGGGATATTTAGGACATTTCTAATGATAACCAACTGAAAATAAAGCTCAGGCACAGTCATCAATTCAATGATATGGACTGGGTATCACTATGTACCAATACTGTTCCTGGTCCTGCAAGAATGGAAGTGAGCAAGATGAGTGGGATCCCTGCTCCAGTAGGGCTTATGGGCTGGTAAGGGGAACTGACACTAAAACTAAACAGAGAGATGAACAAGGGAGTCTCAGATCATGAAGACAAGAGGACAAGTAAGTGGCACAAGGCGAGTGATCACTGAAGAGGGGTGCTTAAGGGATGCCGTTTCTGAAGAGACTTTTTGCACAGAAACCTGGATAAAGTGCAGAAATTAGATGCTGGAAGATCTGGGAGCAGAGTTTTCCAAAAGGAGATAGCATAATTGACAACACAATGAACTTGGATTGTTGCAAGCAAAGCGAGAAAGGTAGCCTGACTAGAGCAAAGTGAGCAAGGGAAAGAGCGGGAGGACAAGAAGTCAGAGAAGTTGGAATGGAGCAAATCATAAAGGGCTTTGCAGGCCATGGTAAGAAATTTGAACTTTATTCTCAGTATAATGGAAATATTGATTAGTTTTCATTGGAGGGGCAATATGATCTCATTTGAATGCTCCCTTTGCTTTGTTCCAATATTTGTGGTCACATCATGTCCATAGAATCCACATCCATCATGAAGGATCTACAGACTATGTTTCACGTGTTCAAGACAGAAACAATGCCTCTATGTGACTCTCCAAAGATGACTACTATGAATTCCTTTCCTTTCTATGTACACATGTTGCTCTTAATGTCAAGGGATAGAGCCCCATTTCCCTTTCTTTGAATCTAAGCTGGATTTAGTGGCTTGCTTGACCAATATAATGTGGCAGAAGTGATGGTCTGATTTTCAGAGGTTAGATCATAGAATTTCTTACACTTTTCACTGGATGTCTTTGGAAGCTCCTTTTTGGAATGCTCCCCCTAAAATCCCAGCTAACTCACAATATAAAACCTAAGCTACATGGAGGGGTCATGTGTAGGGCACCTCAGTGGAAATCTCCAGCTGAGCTCCCCACTGACAGCCAGCATCAGCTGCCAGCCATGGCTGGACTGGATAAACATCAAGTCCAGTCAAGACTTGAGAGACTGTAGTCCCAGCCAACATCTGACTACAATTTTACAAAAGTCCCCAAGCAAGAACTTCTCAGGTGAGCCCATCAATTTATGAAATATGGGAGATGTTAACAAATAATTGTTTTAAATTTGGGGTGGTTTATAATGCAGTAGTAGTTGTTCAGAATGGTCTCTTTTTTTAAAATAATTTAATTACAAGTAATTGTTTTTGAAATAATTGTTTTAAATTACAAACAAAAAAATCAACCCATTTGTAAAATCAATTAACCCACAAACATAATAGAAAGCACTTTGAAAGATATACCTCTAAACACTCTTAAATGTGTACATTCTCACATAAATGAAATATTTTAACTGAACTGGACAGGTTATTTCTGGGAATCTTTCTTCCTCAAAATTAAAACAGAAAAACAGTAAAGCGAAGACACACAAACACGCGCACGTGTGCGCAACCCAAAGCAAAACCCATTCCACTACTGGAAATATTCCAGACAGGGGATTGCCTGAGTCATTATTTGTTTCAAATTAGTGATGTATTTATAGTACCTGATATACTCTGGCTTACAGCCAATTTTACGGAAAAAAAAAATCCATTTATAAGTGATTCAAATAAATCATGATTCCTTAATATAATGGAAATACACTACGTAACCATTAAAAATGTAGTTGTCTAGATACACTAAAAAATGGAAAAATGCCAAAGAGACCAAGTAAAAAAAACAAGGTGCAACTCATCTGTGTTTATGGTATGATCACATTTGTTTAAAACAATATACATAAAATGACTGTATATGCATAGAAATTATCTTCATGATACCCAAGAAAAAGTAATAGCAGTTACTGCTCCTGGAGAACAGAATGAGGATGTCAAGGTCACATCCAGGAGTGACACTCACTTTTCATCTCCCCCTTTCTCTAGAGCATTTCAATTTTATACGCAAGCATGTATTATCTTATTAAAAGAGAAAATTTTAACAATGACAAGAAAAAAGCCATAGAACTCATAACTGTTATCTAAGTGGCAAAGAAAGATGCCTGCTAAATTTGAGTACATGTTAATAATACATTTTATGGATTACTTTTCTACTAAAATCTACTAAAAAGATACTTAGGCCATTTCTACTGTGAACTTAAATGGCACAAAATATTTACAAAAGCCTTAATGCACGCACATAAGCTAATTTCAAACAGATCTGGTTACTTACCCTCCAACCCTCACAAATAGTGAGAATTTTAGATGCAGATTTCTTGCTGAAAATTCACACAAACCACTTTTTCAACCCACCCTCTGCCCCACAATCAGTTCCCTAAAGCACAAACATATGATGCTCACAATTGATTTGAATGATTAAGAGAGAACTTCAGTCACCCTTGTTGAAACTGCACTTAAGTGTTGGGACAAGCTGGAACATTTATCTTCCACTCATCTTAGACTCCATTATCACCAAGCGAAAATTTGAATTGGTGACTTATAGAATGATCTGACGGAAAAAATTCACCTCCAGGATTGGATGGAAGCATGAAGAAAATAATGCCTCATTTATCTAAATGATTAAGTGAATTTGCTAGAAATGATCAGTATACCTTTTTTCAATTCATAAAACATCTTACTTAGGCCAGCCCACTGTTCCAACACATTATCTTCTGGCAGGCACCCTGTGAAGCTGTCCCACATTACTTTCTACTGCAATACCCAGGGACAAATTGTCATAAAAGTAGCAAGTGTCAAGTCTCCTTGTCTTTTATGTAGGTCTTTTAAAAATGAGGCACAGCGCCTTTTCCTTCACTTTGAAGAGCACAGCAACACTATTTCCAGAATGAATCTGCTCTCCACAGGCCCTCCCAGCCCCAAATTAAAATGTTAAAGAGTACAACAAAATCATCATAATATTATTTGAACTTAAAAAAAAAAACAACTATTTCAAGGCACATTTAATTTAATATCAAGAGTGCAATACGAAAGGCCCAAATACAATGAAGGAACACATTCCCCCATTAACACCAACGACAATGCTCTTTTAAACATGTGCCTGTTGAATGGAATGGGAATTTCATAAAATTCACCAAAAAAAATGCAGTGAGTCTCATCACAGCTAATATCCTTATACAATCTAGTTGTGAAATGAATGTTTATAATGCTTCAAACAGTTTCAACCTGAAGTTTGATACCACACCTTCACATCTGTACAGTCCTCAGTAAGATTATCTACAGTTTCTGCAACCATTCAAAGAACAAACCATTGAATAAAACCACATTGATTAAGGCTCTTGTAATACAGAGCCCCAAACTAAATGGTTAAATATATGTGCTACTTGTACGGACATCTATTATTTGATTATCTCATGACTATTAAAAGTTGGTTCTCAGCAAATAACCCTTTAAAGGCAAAATCCACCTCATTTGAGTTTTGACCCAGAAGTTCAACGACAATCACGAAGTCCACAGTCTTATTGGCAAAACTGATACACAGTGTCTCTAAGTCACTATGCTCAAGGTTAAGAGCAATGCATATTCCATTTTTACATTTTACTGGAATTTTACATGTTCATGATTTAAAATCTCTACGTTTTCATTCCTTCAAACTGTCTAAAGACACAGTGTCCCACAGACTTAAGACTTCTGTTTCTCCCTCTATTTTCTTCAAACGGAAACATTTCTCAAGTGTCTACATGTTCTAGAAGGGGAACTTTTCGGAGGTGGCCACTTTTTCGGAATAGTCCGACGCCATCAGGCCTCTGAAGCAAGGGGAAGGGGAAAAGAAAAAAGCTGAAACCCAAGGTTCATCTGGTAAGTTTTACATTAACCATTACAAGCTGGACAGTGTAAGAATGTGGCTTTTTTTTTTTTTTTTTTTTTTTTTTTGGCTCAAAAAGTCTGAGTCTTGGTGTGGAAACGAGTACTTGGCTGCCCCAGCTTTCTCGTAGTGGGACTGTCAGGGAAATCTTAACTGGGGAGTATGATTTGTTTACCTATCAGCCGTAAACTTCCAGGCACTCAGTTCATTTTGGGCTCGTTCCAGTTTGTCTTTAGTCTGTTCCAGTTCACCTTTCATTTTTAGGAAAAACAAGTTGATCGCTGGGTCTACCATTGTTGATCTCAGTTGGGCAACAACGCTCGGCTGCTGGACTTGCTTGAGGTACTGGATTTGAGTAGTACACTCTTGCATCTCTTGTTCCTTGGTTGCTAGTCGCATTACAAGGATGTTTTCCCTGCGTGCAGACTCCTGCTGTTGTTGCTTTAGTTTTTCTTCAGACTCTCTTAGGCCAGTTACATCATTAGAGTTTAAGATCTGTGTACTTGCCCTCCAAAGCTTGTACATATGCTTCATATTGTTTCCATCTTAGGATTAACTCATCTCTTGCCATTACTTTGAAGTCTGTTTCACTCAGTCGAACCTTCTTGGGAAGAGGTTCTTCGTTGGTCATCTTGAATCAGAAGAGTCGCCTTTCAGGCGTGGCCGCAGTCACTTGCCCGCCGCCGGGCCGGCCAGGAGAGGAAAGGTGAAGGGAGGGAGGCCGCCGGCCCAGCCCGATTGGGGCCTTGAGGTGCAATGGAGCAGCTGCTCCCTGGTAACACGCCCCGTCCTTTGCCGGGAACCTGGCGCGAGCTCCGCGGGCTCAGAATGGTCTCTTTTGCTAAGAGTTCAGAATCTATTCCAACCATTCTCCTGATGCCAAATTTGGCACTCCAGACATCACTTATCCCTCACTCTCTGTTTTTTTTTCTCCTTGGTTTTTCCTAAATTTCAGAGGTTTTCTTGTGAACTAGAAGCAGGTTGTTTTTTCACATACTCCTGGCTTAAATTCAGGAATAAGTCAGCCATCCAGTTCCAGATGTCCCAGAGCTGAGCTCAATGATCTCTCGTAAGAGCCATGAAGAACACCTGATCATGAATTCTCTTCTACAGGGCGTTCTGCTAATGCCTCCTCACCTCTTTCTTCTTGCAGTTTCAGGCATCTTCATTGAAGTATTTAATTGTTATTGTTAACCAACCAAATGATGTTCATCTTTATCGGCAGGCAGTTGGTGACTGCATTTTTAGGTCACCGTGATTCTGCAAATGTGTATATTTTATCCAGATTAGATAATCATGACTGTAAAACACAGGACAGTTCATTGATTAATTGATCATCACAGAGTGAGATCTCTTCTTTTTAATATACCAAGGCAACCGAAGTCTGATTATGTCATTTGCTATCACATATTAGATTGGCAATAGTTTATAATTAATATCTGTATATTACTTACTGCCTAAGTAACTGGTAACAAGAACTGTGTTCTTTAACCTTATTCTGAATCAAGTCAGTGAGATTTAGATAAGGATGGCTATAAATGTAGCTCTTTCCACATCCATAAGCATGGATAAAGACAGGATTATGTAGAACAGAGAAAAATAAAACCCCTGACCTCACACAACATTAAGATCTTTTTAGAAAAAAAAAAAAAAAAGGAAAAAATAGAGCAGATATCCTGTGGAACCTTCATGTCCTTCCATTCTTGGAGGTAAAAAGCTGAAGCCAATCTCAAACCACAGGGAACATTTTGACTTGGAGTTACAGTGACTGAGTTTAAGTCAACAATTAGTGCCAGTCATCTGTTGGCTCAGCAACACATATGGAAATCAGTCATAATAAATTATTTTCTATGGTCTTCCTAATCTTACACAAAGTAATTCTTTATTGCCTTACTGGGTCTATTAAAAAAGGATTTTGATGGCTCTAAATAGCTATCAATTAACTTTCTATTTCCTGTTATAAAATGTGAGCATTACAATAGTTTTGAGTCACCCATGAACCCAAGGGAAAAAATCACTTTCGTCATCTGACCTCCTTTACATGGGGCATAAATGTGGCCTTTATATATTGCTAATCATAACCACAATAGGACTAATCATGTTCTGATACCAAGTTAACTTGAGGAATTAGAAGAGTTCTTTCTAAGTCTTTAAAAATCTGAATGCAACCCAGAAGTTACCCAGAGGAAGTCTTTTTTGGAGGGCTTGGTTTTGGCAGAACTGAGTCTGAGGAAGGGGCCTTCTGTGATCGGTGGCACTCTGGTGTTGCTTCATATGTTGCTCTTAAAAAATATTGAAGTTTCTGTTGAATTATTTTTCCTAATGATGAAAAACAGCTGAAATTAATGAATGTTGTGAATTTAAATAACATCACACCATTAGTCATAAATATCTCAATAGTAAACAAGCATATTACCATTAACATTTCAAATGATCAACAGAGCTGCTCAAGCTACATTTTTTACTGGGCAAATTTATCAGTTCAAGGTTGGTTCACATTATTGTGCCCTGTCAATTCGTATTATTTGGCTGCAAGATACACCAACGTATTTTGTTTTGAATAACTGCTAGTTTTTCTAAAGTGATCTATTTGGGAAGGAGGTGGCCAGAGGGAAGACTGAGGAAATATAGTTAACCTAATTACAATATTGTGTTATTTTTCCTTTTAGTAATTTGTACAGGATGTCTTGAAATGTCTTTCTGTAAAGAAAATGTAGGCTTTTTCTTTATCAGGCAAAGTAAATGAAAATGCTGCTAATTGATTTTAAATGAAATTCTTTAGGTTAATTTTAATTTTTTGATGTTTGAAGGCAAAGTATACCTATGCACATATAAATGGTGCAAGTCTGACATATGTAAGACTATTTGGTCAGATCACCTAGGTTTTATGAAGAAGGCTGTGTGTGAGAGCCCTCAAAGGAAAGGCAGGGACTAATGTTTCCTCCACGGCATGCTGCTCTGCCTTGCTGCATGAGAGTCCCAGCCTGCAATTCCTTTCCTCCATTTGATGCCTTAGGGAAGAGCATCCTATTTTCTGTCAGCATCTGCTCAGGAGTAACCTCCTTTATGAGACCTTCCCTAATTTTAATATTTTGAGGTTTTCTACCACTCAGCTTCCAGAGTCTCAGTAGCATCTCTAGTAGTGGGCTCATCTGATATTATGTACGTATCTTTCCCCTATCCTCTTCTTCTGACTAAAAAATAAGGAAATATAAAAAACGTCTATGGCCCCCTTAGGGCAGAGATTGTATCTTATTCCTGTTTCCCTCTTTATATCCCATGGATTTAGTACTGGCAGCTATAGATACTTCACAATGAAAAGGCTATTCCTAAATGGAAGTCATTTTGTAGAAGTGTGATCTTCTTTCAAACATGGTTACTATGCTGGGAAATACTGAAATTTCTTACCATTTAAACCAATTACTTGTATGATTCTCTTATCTGTCACAGTTAACCTTGGTTCATAATGTTGAAAGGTTTAAATGCCCTTTGAAAGGTGATATGGTTTGGCTGTGTCCCCACGCAAATCTCATCTTGAATTGTAGTTCTCATAATCCCCACACGTCATGGCGGGGGGATCCAGTTGGAGGTAATTGAATCATGGAGGTGGTTACCTCCATGCTGTTCTCGTGATAGTGAGTGAGTTCTCAAGAGATCTGATGGTTTTATAAGGGGCTTTTCCCCTTTTGCACTTCTCCATTCTGTCACCATGTGAAGAAGGATGTTTGTGTCCCCTTCCACCATGATTATAAGTTTCCTGAGGCCTCTAAAATCATGCTGAACTGTGAGTCAATTAAACCTCTTTCCTTTATAAATTACTCAGTCTCGGGTATGTCTTTATTAGCAGCATGAGAACAGAATAATATGAAAGGGATGAGGCATAAAAGTATAGGAATCATCCCTCCCTAAAGTTGAGGGAGTAGAATTTTTCCAAATAGATAAATAATACTTCTTAATTTGTTGATCATTGATGTACATAAACTGTGCATGCTTATTTAAAATAGGGATGATGTAGATAGGTTGTTTTTTAACGTTAATGTGTTGTAGATTGGCTGAAATACTTATTAAAAATGCAGATTCTCATTCATCAGGGCTTAGTGGGGCTCAGCCATGTGCATGTTAAACAAGGATTCCATGTAAGTCTGATACTGGTGCCAGCCAACTGTACTTTGAAGACACATTACTGTGGATGAGAAGCTTATGTGCTTAGGAACTAGTTTTCACATATGTTATTATGCACTTCTGTATGACTTTTTTTTTCTCTCATCCACTTAGAATACAACATCACCAGGACAAAGACCTGATCTTTTACTTTCTTCTCAACTCCATTGCACTGAATTCAGCACTCTGCCCTTATGGTACCCTCGGGGCAGCATGGATGAAAGATCCTTTCAGTTCTTAGTTTATATGAGGCTAGGAGAAAGGGTGAAATCTGAGGTGGGTAACAGAACACAGAGGGCTTCACTTTTCTCAGGTGTCTTATAAATATTTCTGGTTTTTAGTACCTGCACATACTAACAGGGCAGATGAAAGACAGTACTTGTGAGTCAACACACATTTATGCCCATGTTCATAAAATACCACTGCCTCAGACAGCATCACGGATGTTGATGCAATATCAATCTACTGGCACCCATCTATCACTGCCATGCTTAAAGGCTGTCATTCCTGGAGTCAGGCCTTACCTGACTCCAGGGATGAGCCTGAACTCTGATCCTCACTGATAGGCTCCTTGTGAGGGGCTCCTGCCTTTCTTTCCAGCTTCAACTATTTTGCCTGCCTCAGATACGCTGCTGTCCAGCCATATGTGACTTCTTGGAGGTTCCCTAATATTGTAGTGAGCTCTTTTGCAGTGTCCATGTACATGCCGCCTCCCACCTAAAAGGATTTTATAACTTTGAGTTCCCTGTTAATGCCTACTCAGTCTTTAATGCTCAATTCCATTATCACCTCCAATGGGAAACCTAAAGTGACAAAGCCAACTGTTCTCATGTGTTTAATTTCTCTCTTTTCAAATGCTCATCAGGCTATCATAAAAAGTTAACACTAGCTAACCTCAAATATATTAGCTCATTTAATTGTTTTAACAATCCTATGAGGCATTTTTCCATTTTACAGATGAGTGAACTGATGCATTGAGAGGTGAGGTAACTTGCCCAAGTCTACACACAAGTAGTAACTAAAAGAGTTAGGACTCCAACTGATGTAGCCTGTCTCTTGCCCCAAGCTCTAAACATTTACCAAATAGTCTTTTACTTGTGTGCCTTCTCCACTAGGTGAAGTATTCTTTAAATACAGGAGCCATGTCTTATGTTTCCCAGGATTCCAATTTCCTAGAAAACTGCCTAGTCCACAGTAGATATTCAATTATGTGTGATTCGATAAGTCCTTTAACAAAATCACATGACTTTCACCTTGGCCAGAATTACAAGGGCAGTGGAAGCCACACACAAAAAAAAGGCCTACTTGAGTTATCCAACCAGAGCCCATTAGGACCACCTAGTTACAGCCTATGAGGGCTTTGGAGAGACTTTCAATTTCTACATTGAAGCAAGAAATTAGTAAAATGCAATAAAACGCAACAGTAACTTACTTGCAGTTGGCTTCTAGAGCAGAGATGTCAGTTAGGAATGACTTGTTCTTTTGGACTCATAACTATTTCTGGATTTCTTTGTGGCAAGGGACATTAGTTTCACCTCATGTGATGTGAGGCAGTGATGGGCCTAATGATCAAAGTGCCAATGATGCTTTGTGTTCAGAGGCCTCTGACTATCATTCCTTCCCGTCAATGTTCCCAGATAGCACAGCCCAATGCAATTTCAGAACAATTCGGTCTTCTGAGCTTTTAGCTTTGACCTTTTAGCACATGCCTGAACTTGAAGGTGGCTGTTAGTTGTTCCAAGTAACTGAGCAACTTCATTCCTAACAAAGCACATACTCCATGCTTTTGGGTCAGATAGACCTGGGTTTAAATTACAGTTATACCATTTACCATGTTTGAGTTTAGACAATATGTAGGGGTTCTTTAAGCTTTAGTTTTCTTGTCTCTAAAATAGAATAAACAAAAATATTCACCTTATAGGGTCACTATGAGGATTAAATGACACAATTTGTATCAAGCATTTCTGTGCAAGGTCACATGTCTTATAAGGCTGGGTCCAGGAAGCAAGTTCAGTTCTTTTGATCCCAGAGCCTGAACTCACAGGCCTTAGTCCCAGAACACATGTTCAACTTGCTTAGATGGAGAAATGTAGGCTATCCTCATTGCTTTTCATGGTAAACCACTTTTTTATCCTGCTCCAATGGACTCTGCTTTCTGGCACCACCACACCACAGCAATGTCTCTCTAGGTGGTGAATGATGATAGTTGACTATGCTGACAGTTCATATGTCATCAACTATTCTATTAATTTGCAGTGTTCAAACTGTGAGTTTCTGTCTTGTTTGCCTGATGTGCTGAGTGGTTTGGGTTGGCAAGATGACAATGCTCCACAAACTCATTTAGATTTAGCTCTCAAGCTGATGTGGTATTCTTTCATCACTTGGGGCTTTCACTTGGGGTGACTTTCATTCAGTTAGCCAAAAGAAAAGAGCATGGAAAAGTGTCAGGCTGAGGGTTCTATGGACATGACACCATAGTGGCACATAGCACTTCCACTCACGTTCCATTGTTAGAACATATAAAATGTGAACATATAATTGTGAGGCCAGGTAGGGGAGGAGAATGTTGACTTTCTTGATCACCTAAAACTCTTTGCAATATTTATAGGAAAAAATAAAAATTATTATTAACTTTAATTTTTCTGATATCAGTTCTCAGTGTACCTTTACAGCCCCTTTGGAACTACCTCTGTACTTTCCCACCATGTTGTTTTTATCAGACTGTTTATTCTGTTTTAAATGATTCAAATCACTTTCTTTCATCTAAAACCCTTTAAAGGAAAAGCACAGTGCCAACTCTTTCACTGTTTTCTTTCATGCTTTCTCTCAGAAGGTGGAGGACAAAGGTGAACAGCAAACGTTTTCTACCTTAGGTCACCTAAGATCAAATTATAGCAAGTTAGGGTAGGAAGAGGCCCTAATAATGCTTAGCTCAAAGTTTTGTTTGTTTGTTTGTTTTATGTTTTTGTTGTTGTTGTTGTCACTTTGCATGGAAGAAGAAGGTAAGACCCAGAGAGATAAAGGAGTTGCCCAGGGCTGAACCACAACTGGAGACCAAGTCCATTGGATTCCATTTTTAGTCTCTTCCTGACACCTCGAGTTGTCCCCTCTTGCTGTAGGGCCAGCCCTATATGGGCAATTTTACTCATTAATGTTTCCAGAATTTCTCTAATTAACCTAAAATGTGTATTAAAGCAATAAAGTTTTGGAGTTTGTAAAAGATACTGCCAGTAAAATCTTCCTTGTATAAACTGACTGATTAAAAGATTTTTTTTCCTATTTCTGCTTCATAATTCCATACATTTTGAAAATCACTTAGTTTTTCCTGGTGATTTCTCAATTTCAGTGAGAATGAATATATATATATATATATAATCTTAATTCTTGGCAATTGCGTTTAGTGATAATTGTTTTTGTGCATTAGTCATAATCATTTTTTAAGCAGCAAAGCCTATTACTGTTACAGAGTCAGTTTCAGATGCCCCGCAGATTTGAGTAATTTGGGGTAATGCAGCTGTGTGTGGTAAAAAGATTTTACAATGCCTATAAAATGTTGCCTCATGACATGTTCAGCAGTGAATCTGTGGCACCATATAACAATTTCAGTACTTTTCATTAAATACCAGATACCATTTACATTGTGCAGTTTTTAAACAAGAGCCATCCTCTGAGATTAGGAGAATCTGCAAGTTGCAAGGCATCTGGGAGTCCTGAATACATGGAAGGGTCTTACAGATATTTTTCTAGAAACAAATACAAAAACAACAAACAAAACCAAAAACATTCCACATGAGAGAATTGTATTTTGTCTACATTGTCCTCAGCTGCACTGAAGAGTATTAGCACTTCTTTTTCCTTTTCTCATCTCCCCAAAGAGGATCAGAAGATCTGACTGGCAGCAAGTAGTTTGCCTGAATATACAGTTTCCCGTGAAAACAGAACAAGAAGAGAATGGGCAAACCACAGTGCATTGTATATTATTTCCGTTAAGTGTTTGGAATCACCTATCTTGGCTTCAACTACCTTTGTTGTTATTGGAAGTTAACAGATATAGTTATTAAGTCAATTATTTATGCATTCAAATAATTTACAGATATTTATTTAGTCACAATATGTGCCAGGCAAATGGTTACAAGCCCAGGATAAACAATGACTATAAAAAATAAGATCAATTTTTAAAAAATTGTTTCTGTCCTCAGAAAAGATCAAAGAGTTGTAGCTATAAATCAGAAGCTCTGGCTTCTAACCTAAAGTCAAGACTCAACTGACCATTTTTACTTGGATGTTCTAACATTGACTTAAACTCAGTCCATTCAAATCAAAGTTCATTATTTTTGCTGCAACCATCTTTTATCTTTGACTAAAGAAAATTATTGTATTCTATAACAGCAAAGCACCATATAAGTGTTTGCTTTTTATTAGCGTTATTAATACTAGCACTAGCACATTAATATTTAATACTAGCATATTAATAATTATCTAAGACACACAGAAAATAATATTCTGGTTTTTTAAAAGTATTTTCTTCCTTTCCTTTCTTTTTAATGATTTATTCATTTCAATAGGTTTTTGGAGGAACAGGTGGTGTTTGATTATATATATGAGTAAGTTCTTTAGTGGTGATTTCTGAGATTTTGGTGCACCCATCACCCAAGCAGTGTACACTGTACCCAATATGTAGTCTTTTATCTCTCATCCCCCTCCCACCCTTTACCCTGAGTCCCCAAGGTTCATTGTATCATTCTTATGCCTTCACATCCTCATTGTTTAGCTCCCACTTATGGGGGAGAACATACGGTGTTTGGTTTTCCATTCATGAGTTACTTCACTTAGAATAGTGGTTTGCAGTTCCATCCATGATGCTGCAAATGCCATTATTTTCTTCCTTTTTATGGCTGAGTAGTATTCCATTGTGTGTATATACATTTTCTCTATCCACTTGGTTGATGGACATTTGGGCTAATTCCATATTTTTGCAATTGTGAATTGTGCTGCTATAAACATGCGTGTACAAGTATCTTTTTCGTATAGTGACTTATTTTCCTCTGAGAAGAAACCCAGGAGTGGGATTGCTAGATTAAATGGTAGATCTACTTTTAGTCCTTTACGACATCTCCACACTGTTTTCCACAGTGGTTGTACTAGTTTACATTCCCACCAACAGTGTAGAAGTGTCAAAAAATAACAGATGTTGACATGGATATGGTGAAAAGAAAACAAGATTTTGGATTCATCAGTTTTCCAATTCCCAAGTTCCGTCAAATAGTGCAGCCTAAGCACATCCTTTCTGGTAGAGTGTATTCACCTCTTGATGTCTGCTGCCTCCAGTCTGCCTCCTTTACTAATCCATTCATTATTCTTTACCATGTAGTCTGTCTCTCAAGCTTTGTGATATCATCATAACTAGGTCACAGACTCTTAGATTTCAGTTCATGCATCTTCAGCCTCTTCTCTTAGCTGTGATGAAGACTAATATAAGTTAGGAACTGAAAAATGAGTTCAAGTTCAGGCCCTGATTCTATCCAACTGTGTAACCCAGTGAAAGTGGAACAGCTTTTGAACCTCAGAATACTCTTCTGTAAAATAAGGAGAATAATTCAAAACTCAAGAAGTTGTATGGAGAATTAAAAAGAGTATATTTAAAAGTCATTTATGAATGTAGACCTCACACAAATGCAAAACTTAGTATTATGCCCCATAATTTCTAGCTCAGCACAATAAACATTAGTAGATTAATTGATTGATTGATTTTAAGGGAATCTCCCAAATATACTAAGGCCCTGGAAGCTTACAAGCAAATATTTGCTTTTATGTTGAAGGATAAACCTTTGAAACTGGTCCTATTGCTCTCTGACCAATTTATTCTCTGGACGGAAATAATGGCATACGTTCATTCTTAATCCTGATGCAGATACCTCTGTGTGTTTTCTAGAGTTCTGCATTGTATGGGATTTTGTCTTGAAGCTCAGTTAGGTTTCAGGATATTTTAGAAAGAGAATTGAACTTTATTACTTTTTTAATCGATTTAACTAAAATTTATTGAAGATACATGTAGGATGTGCACATATATATTATCTGTGCCATGTAGCGATAAATTCTAGAAATACACAGACAATTTGAATGTATAAGTTCTATCCTCCAGGAGCATCCAGTCTGGTAAGGGAGTTATATATGAACTTCTTGGACTCCAGAGACCTACTCATATTATTTGCTGTGTTTCCATGTGCATATCACTTTACCTCTCTGAATCTAAATTTCCTTAATTATTAAATGTGATTACTTCATGGAACTATATTGAAAATTAAGTATGCTAGTATATATCTGACAGACACACAGATAATAAATGCTCGATTATTTTCCTTCCTTCATAATTTCATGTAAGTTAGGCCTTAACTAAACAAATAGGTGAATATTCGAGTTTGGAGAAAGAGTCTGACCAGCAGTCACAGACACCATCCTAACCAAGATAGTTTTATGCTCTGTTCATCAGGTCCCCGGTAATATTAACATAATGCTTAGTATTTTATTGACTGAATAGCATGTGGCAGGAGCTTTATATGCATTATCTTAAGTCTTTATGACAACTCTAACATGTAGAAAGTATCCACATTTTCTCAGGTGACAAATTAGGATTGAGGCATAGGTATGAAGGGAGGGGGCTGTGGAAACGGACTGCTTTAAAAGGAATCCCAGAGCTACCTATACTTGCTATGGGACTGACCTTGGATAAGTTCTGAATTTTCAAAACTTGAACATAGCCACTTCAGTAGAATGACAGAACCTTACATAAAAGGGATGATGAGATTAATATGGCAGATGAGAGGCAAGACTGTCTGGCAGCTTCTACTCAGTCAGATAGAGTAGCATGTGGAGGCTCACACCTTGAACTTTTGCTCCAAGAACTACCACAGAAACATTACTAGGAAAGCCGAAAGAATCCACAGATCCTTTGAAGGAACTGGATCACCACTGCAGGCTCTCTGAGATGCCAAAAACTGTGAGTCTGCTTGGTTTCTCAATGGGGAGGCTTGTGGTCTGGGGCAAGTTCTCAGCCCTGGTCACCAGCTGCCTGGAAATATACTTGATGTTGCTAGGGGAGCACAGTGGTAGTGAGACAGGCCTTTAGGACTGTGAGCTGTGTGGGAGCAGAGGGAGGCCCACGACTGCCGGCTTTTGCTGGGGACCTGTATGATACAGCAGAGGCAGCCATAATACCCCTAGGAATATAACTCCTTTGGACTGAGAACCACACTCCTATGCCCCATAGCAGCCACAGCAAGCCCTGCCCAAAAAGAGGCTGAGCTCAGACATGGCTATCCCTGCCCCCCAACCTGGTGGTCTCTTTCTACCCACCCTGGTAGTCAAAGACAAAGGTCTTAATCTTTTGGGAACTCCATGGCCCTGCCCACCACCTGAGAAACCTGAATACTTAACCAGGTGTCCCTAGAGTGACAAAGATTATGCTCCACTTAAAAGACACAGAAAGGCAAAATGAATAAAAATTCACCAACCAAGTTTCTGCTGTCTTCAAGAGACTTACCTAACACATAAGAATTCATATAAACTTAAAGGGTAGAAAAAGATATTCCATGCAAATAGACACCAAAAGCAAGCAGGATTAACTGTTCTTATATCAGACAAAAGAAACTTTAAAGCAACAGCAGTTAAGAAAGACAGAGAGGGACATTATATAATAATAAAAAAGACTAGTCCAGCAGGAAAATATAATATCACAATTCTAAATATATATGCACCTAACACTGGAGCTGTTAAATTTATAAAAAAATTACTACTAGACCTAGGAAATGAGATAAATGGCAACACAATAATAGTGGGGGACTTTAATACTCCACTGACAGTACTAGACAGGTCATGAAGACACAAAGTTAACAAAGAAACAATGGACTTAAACTGTACCCTACAACAAATGGACTTAACAGATATTTACAGAATATTCTACCCAACAACTGCAGAATATACATTCTATTATCAGCACATGGAACATTCTCCAAGATAGACCATATAATAGGCCTCAAAACAAATCTCAGTAAATTTAAGAAAATCAAAATTATATCAAATACTCTCTCAGAACACAGTAAAATAGAATTATAAATCAACTCCAAAAGGAACCTTCAAAATCATGCAAATACATAGAAATTAAATAACTTGCTCCTGAATGATTGTTGGGTCAACAATGAAATCAAGATGGAAATTTAAACATTCTTTAAACTAAATGATAATAGCGATACAACCTATCAAAACCTCTGGGATACAGCAAAAGCAGTGCTAAGAGGAAAGTTCATAGACTTAAATGCCTACATCAAAAAGTCTGAAAGAGCACAAATAAACAATCTAAGGTCACACCTCACAGAACGGGAGAAACAGGAACAAACCAAACTTAAACCCAGCAGATGAAAAAATGACAAAGATCAGAGCAGAACTAAATGAAATTGAAACAAAAAAATACAAAAGATAAATGAAACAAAAAGGCAGTTCTTTGTAAAGATAAATAAAATTGATAGATCATTAGCAAGATTAACCGAGAAAAGAAGAGAGAAGATGCAAATAAGCTCAATTAGAAATGAAACAGGAGATATTATGTGAATACCTGTATGTGTATAAGCTAGAAAACCTAGAGGAGATGAATAAATTCCTGAAAATATACAACCCTCCTAAATTAAACCAGGAAGATATAGAAACTCTGAACAGACCAATAACAAACAACGAGATTGAAATGGTAATTTAAAAATTGCCAATAACAACAAAAAAAGTCCAGGACCAGACGGATTCACAGCTGAATGCTATCAGACATTCAGTGAATTGGTACTAATCCTATTGACACTATTTCAAAAGAAAGAGAAAGGGGGAATCCTCCCTAAATTATTCTTTGAAGCCATTATCACTCTAATACCAAAACTAGGGATGGACATAACAAAAAGAGAAAACTACAGACCAATCTCCCTGATGAACATAGATGCAAAAATCTGGAACAAAATACTAGGGAATTGAATCCAACAGCATATCAAAAAGATAATCCACCATGATCAAGTGGATTTCATACCAAGGATGTGGGGATGGTTTAAGACGCATTTACATTAACAGATATTTACAGAACATTCTACCCAACAACTGCAGAATATACATTCTATTCATCAGCACATGGAACATTCTCCAAGATAGACCATATGATAGGCCACAAAAAAAAATCAGTAAATTAAGAAAATCAAAATTGTATCAAATACTCTCTCAGACCACAGTAAAATAGAATTAGAAATCAACTCCAAAAGGAAGTCAATTTATAAGTCAATAAATGCGATACACCACATAAACAGAATTAAAATAAAAAATCATATGATCATCTCAATAGATGCAGAAAAAGCATTTGATGAAATCAAGCATCCCTTTATGATTAAAACCCTAGGCAAAATCAGCACACAAGGGACATACCTTAAGGTAATAACAGCCATCTATGACATACACACAGCCAACATTATTAAACAGACAAGGATGCACACGTTCACTACTTCTATTCATCATAGTACTGGCAGTTCTAGTCAGAGCAATCAGACAAGGGGAAGAAAGAAATAAAGGACACCCAAATCAGTAAAGAGAAAATCAAACGGTCGCTTTTTGCTGATGCTATGATCGTATACCTAGAAAAACCTAAAGATTCACCCAAAAAGCTCCTAGAACTGATAAATGAATTCAGCAAAGTTTTGGGATACAAAATTAATGTACACAAATCGGTAGCTCTGGTATACTCCAACAGTGACCAAGCTGAGAATCAATTCAAGAACTCAACCCCTTTCACAATAGCTGAAAAAAAAAAAAAAACTTAGGAATACACCTAATCAAGGATGTGAAAGACCTCTACAAGGAAAACTATAAAACACTATTGAGAGAAATTATAGACAACACAAATAGAAACATATCTCATGCTTAGGGATAGGTAGGACCAATATTGTGAAAATGACCGTGCTGCCAAAAGCAATCCACAAATTCTGTGCAATTCTTACCAAACTACCACTATCATTCTTCACAGACTAAGAAAAAGCAATCCTAAAATTCATATGGACCAAAAAAGAGCCCTCGTATTCAAAGCAAGTCTAAGCAGAAAGAACAAATCTGGAGGCATCACATTACCTGACTTCAAACTAAACTATAAGGCCATAGTTACCAAAACAGAATGGTACTGGCATAACAAAAGGCACATAGACCAATGGAAAAGAATAGAGAACCCAGAAATAAAGCCAAATACTTACAGTCAACTGATCTTTGAGAAAGCAAACAAAAACATAAGGTGAGGAAAGGACACCTTATTTAACAAAAGATGCTGGGATAATTGGCAAGCCACATGTAGAAGAATGAAATTGGATCCTCATCTCTCACCTTATTAAAAAATCAACTCAAGATGGCTCAAGGACTTAAATCTAAGACCTGAAACCATAAAGACTCTAGAAGATAACAGCGGAAAAACCCTTGTAGATGTTGACTTTGGCAAAGACTTTATGACCAAGAACCCAAAAGCAAATGCAACAAAACAAAGATAAATAGATGAGACCTAATTAAACTAAAAAGCTGCTGCACAGCAAAAAAACAAGCAGGGGAGTAAACAGACAGCCCTAAATTCATGAATTTTTTTTTAAGTTCTGAGTGTTTGTAAAAAGAATTTCCCAACCAAAGTATTTACATTTATTGCAAGCAATTTTTTATTTAATATTTTTAAGAAGTAGGCCAATCGGGTAATATAGTGATTTAGTTTTACAGATAATTAAAAGAGAAAAGCCTCCTTCTGCCTAAATGATCTGTGGAAACCAATAAAAGTCACTTTGGGGCCTGGATAATTATCTCAACCCTTTTAACTCTGCTGTTCTGGGCTCATAGTAGACGCTCAATGGAAACTTGTTGATTGATCTGCCTTTGACTATGAAGACTTGACCCAATAATTCTGAAGGCCAAATGCCCTGGGCACTCAGGAAAAATATGTTTGTCTACTGCTGCTCATGTTGGAGTCATAAAACTCTATAGAGAGTAAAAATTTCTATAGTCATTAGAAAAATAAAATAAGGTAACACAAAATGATGGGAAAATACATGATACTTTCTTTAGTAACAATTTATGTTGTCCTACAAGTCAATGAATCAAAAGTTATCTCTTACATCTTAACCCAAACCAAAGGTAATATTATTATCATTCTCTGATTGGTAAATTTAAGTTTTAACAATTTTTTCTCCATTGAAAAGATAGAAAGCAGTGAGTTTTCATATTTTTGTCTGTATGCTAGATTCAGCAACATTGAAATTCAGGATGATTCTTTATGCTTTGGTTTTTAAAGATGTAAAGAAAAGGTGATATCTATCTTGAATTAAATTAAAGGATACGTGTAAGGATCTGTACTGTCTCTGCAGAGGTCTAGTGGTGCATGAAGTAATTCCCTTGGAGCATTCATTTTGGACACTGGACCTCAACTCACTCCTAAGATAGTATGAATGGATATGAAGACTTATATTCAGTTTCTGAATAATAGAAATAATCATATCTTATTTTTAGTGCAATTTTAAGGCATCATTTACATAAAATAAAGTGCACAGATTTTAAGTGCTCAACTTGGTGTGTATTGACATTTAATATATAGCATTTCCATTAGCCTAGAAAGTTCTTTATGCCCCTTTCCAGTCAATTCTTAACCATTTGGAGGCAATCATATTTTAGTTTCTATTACCACAGGTTATTTTGCCTGTTCTTGAACTTCATATAAATAGAATTGTACAGCATTAATACCTTACTTCTGGCCATAAAATTACAAAGCACTTTTAATTTTATTATTTCATTAGATTTTTTTTAATTTCCAATTTTTATTTTAAGTTCAGGGGTACATGTGCAGTATGTGCAGGTTTGTTACACAGGTAAACATATGCCATGGTAGTTTGCTGCACAGATCATCCCATTTACCAGGCATTAAGCCCAGTATCCATCAGCTTTTCTTCCTGATTCTCCCCCTCCTCCTCCCACTCCTGCCCTCTGACAGGGCTCAGTGTGTGTTGTTTTCCCCCATGTGTTCATGTCTTCTCATCATTTAGCTCCAACTTATAAGTGAGAACATGTATTTGGTTTTCTGTTCCTGCATTAGTTTGCTAAGGATAATGGCCTCCAGCTCCATCCATGTCCCTACAAAGGACATGATCTCATTCCTTTTTATTACTGAATAGTATTCCATGGTGTATATGTACCACATTTTCTTTATCTAGTCTATCACTGATGGGCATTTAGATTGACTCCATGTATTTGCTATTGTGAATAGTGCTGCAGTGAAAACACGCACACATGTCTTTATAATAGAAATATTTATATTCCTTTGTGTCTATACCCAGAGCAAAAATCCTCAACAAAATACTGGCAAACTAAATCAAGCAGCACATCAAAAAACTTATCCACCATGATCAAGTAGGCTTCATCCCCGAGATGCAAGGCTGGTTCAACATACGCAAATCAATAAATGTGATTCATCACATACACAGAACTAAAGATCACATGATTATCTCAATAGATGCAGAAAAGGCCTTTGGTAAAATTCATCATCTCTTTATTTAAAAACTCTAAATAGACTATATATTAAAGGAACATACCTCAAGATAATAAGAGCCATATATGACCAACCCACAGCCGATAGCATAATGAATGAGCAAAAGCTGGAAGCATTCCTCTTGAAAACTGGAACAAGACAAGGTGGCCCTGTCTCACCACCCCTATTCAACATAGTATTGGAAGTTCTGGCCAGGGCAATCAGGCAAGAGAAAGAAAGAAATCAAATAGGAAAATCAAATAGGAAATCAAATAGGAAATCAAACTATCTTCTTTGCAGATGGCATGATCCTATATCTACGAAACCCCATCGTCTCAGTCCAAACGCTTCTTAAGTTGATAAGCAACTTCAGCAAAGTCTCAGGATACAAAATCAATGTGCAAAAATTGATAGCATTCCTATACATTATTAGATTCTTATGTCAACAGATAGTGCTAAATGTACCAAGATACTAATTTTTACAGATTGGGCCGCTGAAACTCATTGAGTTTTCATGACTTGCTTAAAGTCATAGTAGAAGACTTCAGAGGCAGAATCAAACTTGAGTGTTCTGGTTCCAGGTTCAGCACTCCTGTTGAGTTCTACTGGATTCTGAAAGATATTTGGACTCATTATCATAACAGAACAGTGATAATAATACTTGAGTCTGAATCTCAACTTTGCTTTTCTTTATGGATGTGATTTTTCGTAAGTAAGTTATTTTGTTCATTTCAGATTCTCTATAAAGTGAGAATAGTGATATTCTCATTCCTGGACCTGACATATTCTTGTTTGTACTCTAAGTCTTTCATTTCTTCATGATTTCTGCTAAAGACCCTGTAAAGCCTCTAGTCAGCAGGCAGTTATAAAATAAATATTGAGGCAATTACACACTTGGTTTAAGTCTTTTGATCATGTTTTGTTTCCATTTTTCTCTCTCTACAAAATCAGGAGCTCCATGAAAACCGAGTCCATTTCTTGCTCACTTCCATTTATCAAGTGACTAGGAAAATATCTGGTCCAGAAGTGATGGTCATTATAAGTTCACTGAACCTGTAACAAGTAATGAGATATAAGGGCAGGCAAAGCTCTTTTGTCTCTACCTACCTACCTCAGTGTTTCTTGCCAGATGGAAGTTGCACATCTGTGGCTCTTGTAAATATGATGACACCATCCTGGGAAAAATTTGTGGGTTCTAATAAGAAGGCATAACAAATTAGATGAGAGAATTTTCATGATCATGTTAAAAGTGTTAAATTATACCAACCTACAAATAGTCACATTTGTAAGTTGCATAAAATGCAAATCAGTTTAGGAGCAGAGAGTCAACCTACCTCTTAGAGACGGATGTCTATAGGGCCACTGGAAGGACCACTTTGCCTACTGCTACACTTCCTCAGGTGGCCTCCTACTAATTCCCCAGCTCCGCTTTTTGCCAGCTACCTATTGTTAACTGCAGTGCTGTGGTGGTATTAAGGGAAACAATAATGTCTGTTAATGCTGTCAACACCTTGGCAATATCTGCCTTTCTTCAATTACTTTTGTTTACAAATTACTCCTAATTTTGTTCTTAAAAGCTAGTTAAGAACAAATGCTGCTAGGATTGATGGGAAGCTAACTGCATGATTAAGTAATTACGTTTTTAAAGCTTGCCTTACACTAGGACTAATGATATGTCACCCAGTAGCAGAAACCCCAGATAATGAATGAGAAATGTTTATATGTACTTAGTTGCTTTTAAATCTCCCTTCACGCTAGAGCTGGTGCTATGCATGGGGTACTAGGATGAAGAAAAGCAGTGACAGCTCAGCCTCCCTAGCCATTATGTGGAACTGTAAACTCCCATGAAGGCCTCTTTTCTGCTCCAGCCGACGCTTTATTTTTTGTAGGGTTGATTGTTCAGTTGGTCCACTGATGAAAATGCTACATCGTTTTGTTGAATAAAGAGCTGAATGAATTTAAACAGTAGGCGATTGTCCTTTCACTGCAGGGACCAGATTTAGAGTTGATCTTTTGCATATATAGAATAGGATTAGAGTCAGGGCTGAAGGGTTCCTGTCACCCCTCCTCTACCTGTGGACTATTGTGTGCGTGTTAGGGGAGGTGGATGTTGGAGGAGAAAGACACAAGGGATGGAAGAATGAGGAAAGGAGGTCCTTCATACTGACATCCGAAGATTCTTAGATCATTCTTAGGGGTGCACGACCTCTAAACAGTAGAGAGAGGCATCAACTCTTTTTGGGGGCTGCAATCCTGGAGGTGGAGTTAGAACTCATTACCCTCTACTCATTGTGAGGGTAATATTTCCTCGACTATGAAATAAGCTTTCCAATTGCACAGCAGTTTTTTTCTACGTAAAGAAAGTGGGAACATAATTTTTTATGTGTGTATATGTATAAAATTACTATGTTTAAATATATTTCATATATAATTTTATGTATAAATTTTATATGCATATGCATTTACATATAATTTACATTCATATTTTATTGAATATCTATTTATATATACGTATCTATAACAATACCTGCATATGAAAAGCATAGCACAATAAATACAATTAGTTCCTATATGTGTAAATTTATTATAATGAATGTTTCTATATTTATATTACACATAAACTCATCAGTATATGATATGTGTAAATGCATACTATACCCGCATAGACACATATTTACATATTGCATATCTATACATACATTCTCAAAAGATATATACTTTAGCAATAATGTTAGAAAATGCATGTACTAATGGGTGTGCTCTAATGTGATGTTTTCATCTATTGGCTTATACAGAATGCGGAGAGTAAAATAATTCTGGGTTTAAAAGTAGGTTCACATTGGCCAGTTGCTTATCTTACTTAAACTCTAGCAGGTTTTCTTCCGATAAAATTTGGATTATAAATATCAATCACATGAAGTTGCTGTGAGGAGTAAATGGGATTTATATGGAATTTATCCAACGGTTCTGCATGTAGTAGGTACTCAATAAATAATTTTCTTGCCGAAGAACTGTAATTTTACTCAAAAGTTGAGTAATAGTGACCCCTGAGAGAAGCAACAGACAATACAATTTTCTCTGCTTGTGAAATTCAAACTAGTTATCTCTTACTGCTGAATAATAATGGCTGTAATAAACTGAGGAGATTTCCGTTTAAAAAATGGATGATTTTAGCTGACTCTGGAAATGTAAATGTACCCTAATTAATGAATGCCTTAATCATTCTTCCTGTTTCTTCTTTATAGACACATTGTTTCCTGCCTAGGGGTGAATACATTTGGTGTACATACGTTCAGATATAAATATACATACGCATATATATTTTCAGTGTACCAGCTTTAATGGAGAACAAAGGATATTCATTAATTGGAGCTACAAAAATCTCTTTGCATCAGAATAAAGTCTATCTTTCTTAGTCTGGCATTCAAGGCCTTCTGAATCTGACTTCAACTATGTTTCACCAGATATTTCATCTTCCCTGAGCAACTAGCTCTCTCTCTTTTGAATTTCCAGCAGACTCATTCTTTGTATCAATAATTTGACATTTATGGCTCTATTTAAAAGCCTTTTGATGCCTCGCTTCCCAGAACAAAGAAACTAGGTTTTGAATTTAACTGATGAACATTTTCTATTACTTAAAAATATACGATTTTTTAGCATATAATATTACAGGTTTAAGTTAGAAAAATTTTAATATATAACACACTATGAAAAAATTACCTTCGATCCTATTACAAAAAGATAAAACTTCTAACATCATAAAAAGATATTAGTTAAGTTCCTTAGAAGATTTTTTCATGTTTTAAAAAAAAGAACCATATCAGATTATTTATATACATATTCCATGTCAATTTTTGAAAATTTAGAATTCTGTTAGGCATATATATTTTATATCATGCATTTTCAGTAATATTTTATAGGTGTTTTCACAATTTTATGAAACATTATTTGGAAACATTTTTAATAACATGTTAATAATGCTCCTATGAAAGAGTACTATAGTTAATTTATCACATCCATTTATTGTTGGTAATGTATGTTATTGTACTCTTATTCCTCTAACCAATACTGATGAAAGAAACTGCTTTTATTCCCAAATCTTCATTTCATATCTGGTTCTACTCTCAGAATATACATTCTTTAAGTTGCATCATTATCGTCAAAAAATATAAATTTTTAAACACGTATAACTAAATCATTTTCCAAAACAATTCTATTCACTTACACCCTTCGCCAAACAATATTGAGTATCTCTCTCACTGCCTCCAAAATATCGCATGGCCTTACTTTTTAAAAACACTTTTGGCACATAACTCAGTACAAATTTTCCTATCTATGTTTACTACAAATATAAAATATTTTCAAATTGTAAACTTTTCCACTCTGGAAAAGAAATCTGGGATCAACCTTATTTCTTTAAAATTAGCTTCTTTTTCCTCTTGTCTGGTACTTGACTAATTTATTCCAGAAAATTGAAAGTTTCCATAAAATATATCTAGATATTGGTCTCTTTTACTTCTTGTTGCTTTTCTCGAACATGTTCAGTGATTTCACTGTGCAGATTATAATTCTGGGGAGGTTAATATATCCACTGACGTTTCAAAAAGTAGCCTGCAGTTCTTTTGCTAGAGAGGCAGGTTGCTCTTCCTGCCTCTACCCATCTAATTCAGGATGAACATTCCAGGATGCTGGATATGAGTATTCATCACTTGTCACTCCTGGCCACTGCATATTTGATGTCATCGTCTCTCAGAGGGACACCACAACAGAGGTCCTGATGGAATTGAAAACAGAGAACTTATGGAGGGAGTAGACACATCTGAGCACCTGAATCACTGGGGTCAAACCTAGAGTAAATAATTGATGATACAGCCCAATGTTTTGATATAAGAGAATTTGGGGGTGGAGGCATTACAGAGGGGAGTGACTGAATTTGTTTAGTCTCTCTTTTTTTTTTTTTTTTAACAATTTCTTACTAGTTTTATTTAGTTGCTTTGTTTTGTGGGTTTTGACACAAGTTGGTGACTAAGATTTCCTGATTCATCCACCCATGCTATCCTACAGTTGAGGGCAATTCGTTCATGAAATTGACAAAGTTTTCAACTAACAGACCTTAGTTTTCAGGCAAATACCATCTCAATGACAGTTATAATTCTCAACCCTAGTCATTGGTCCTCACAACCAAGAAATGATATGACCGTTCTTCCTAGGACAAACAGCCTTTTTCAAAATTTGCTTTTTTCTTCTTTCATTAAAAAATATAACCAGAAATTATGACTCGTTGAGTTGTTATTTAATGGATTGGTAAAAAATAATTTTTGAGTTATAATTTTTCTCTCAGTTTCTAACACATTAATACCTAATTTTACCTTCATGTCCTAGTAGCAATTACTACCAGGCAAGTTACTTAATGTGGCAGGTTACTTAAGGCAACAGTTATAGTGATATAATTTGAAGTTTCTTAACCCAACCATACCTTGTGTACATAAATTTTCTCTCCTATCCTGTTGGGCCACATAGAAAGAAGATGTAAAGATTAGTTTTCATATTCGTATCCTAATATGTTCACAGCTACTCAAGAGTAGATATCTACATTGTGGAATTCCATGGGGCATCTTCAAACAATGAAAACTCTTATCAGTCCATCTATCATCTTTCATCATCTAGCAAGGTATTAATCTACCATCTATCATGTCTGTCTCATCTACCTATCTGTATTTATAACCTTTTCTCTGCATTATTTTTAGTCTACATTAGAGATAATGTTTCAAATGTAAATAACCCTAAGAACAGATACAGGTTGACAAAGTTAGGCTCCGAAAATGGTATCTCTTGGATACTTTTGAGGATACAGGTTTTGATGTGGGGATGAGAAACCAGGGAGTAGGAGAGCAGAGGATCAGCTCACTTTGGTTTCTGTCATAATCTCCGTGCACCCTCCCCGACACATTCCCATGCCTGAGTTAGTATTCAAAAGAGTGTGGAAATTACTGCCTCAGCTAAAATGAAAATAAGGAAGTACTTACCTTTTCTACCACCTGTGGATCTGCGTCGCTGCCGCATAAAAAGGGCAGCACATTTGTATTATTGAATAAATGATTTTGGTGCACTTTTCCTCTCAACCCTTTAAGACTCAAAGTTCAGTTAGGGCTAGGGTCAAGCTATTAATAATACTTGTTTGTCTGGGGTTAACAATGAGCATTACCTTCTAGTTCACAGAAGTGAGGAGGGTGAGGAAGGGGATGAAACATGTCCCCAGAACCAAGTGGCTTGCTTCTATTATAGATACACGCCACATATTATTTATCCATTCATCTGTTGATAGACACAAGTCAATGCCATATCTTGAATATTGTAAATAATGCTGCAGTGAACATGAAAGTTCAAATATCTCTTTGACATACTGATCTCCTTTGCTTTGGATAAATACCTAGAAGTGGAATTGCTGGATCCTATAGTAGTTTATTTTTAATTTTTTAAGGAAATTTCATGCTGTTTTCCACAATGGCTAAATTAATTTCTATTCCCACCAACAGTGTACAAGGGTTCCCTTTTGTCCACATCTATACCAAAACTTATCTTTTGACTTTTTGATAAAGCCATTTTTATAGTTATGAGGATATACCTCATTGTGGTTTCAATTTGCATTTCCTTGAGGATTAGTAATGTTGAGCATGTTTTTATGAACTTGTTGGCCTGTATGTCTTATCTTGGGAAGTGTCTGTTCAGGTTCTTTGCCCATTTTTAAATTGGGTTATTGGTTTTCTTGCTCTTGAGTTGAGCTCTTTATGTATTTTGCATCTTAGCCCTTTATCAGATTTATGGTTGCAAATATTTTCTCCCATTCTGTAGGTTGTGTCTTTATTCTGTTGATTGTTTCATTGGCAGTGCAAATGTTTTTTAGGTTGTTGTACTCCCATTTGTCTAGTTTTGCTTTTGTTGTCTGTGCTTTTGGCATCACAGCCAAAAAATCTTTGCCCAGACCAATGTCAGGAAGCTTTTTTTCCCTATATTTTCTTTGAGTAGTTTAGCTGTTTCACGTCTATAATCCATTTTGAGTTGATTTTAATATATCATGGGAGATAAGGGTCCATTTAATTTTTCCACATGTGAATATCCAGCTTTTCCAAAATCATTTATTGAAGAGACTATCCTTTCTCACTGTGTGATCTTGGTAACTCTGTCAAAGATCAGTTGGTCATAAATGTGTGGATTTATTTCTGGGCTATCTTTTCTGTTCCATTGGTCTATATGTCTATTTTTATAAGAGTACAATGCTGTTTTCATTATTATAGCTTTATAGTAGATTTTAAGTTCAAGCCATGTGATACCTCCAGCTTTGCTCTTTTGTTCCAAGATTGCTTTGGTTACTGATTGTATTTTGTGGTTCTATATAAATTTCAGGATTGTTTTTTCTGTTTCTCTGAAAAATGCCATTGGAATTTTGATCAGGATTGCATTGAATCTGTAGATTGCTTTAGATAGTATACACACTCATGAATATTGCATGAATTGCAATATTCTTCCAGTTCATGAACAGTGAATATATTCCATTTATTTGTGATTTCAATTTCTTTCATCAACATTTTATAGTTTTCAATATAAAAATCTTTCACCTCCTTGACAAAATTTGTTCCAAAGTATTTTAATTTTTTATGTTATTATAAGTGGAATTGTTTTCTTGATTTGTTTTCTGGGTAGTTTATTGTTAGGGTATAGATATGCTTGATAGTGACTTTTGTATGTTAATGTAGTATCTTGCAACTTTACTAAATTAAATTGGTTTATTAGTTCTAGTTATTTTGTGTGTGTGTGTGTGTGTGTGTGGAGTCTTTAGGGTTTGTGTTATACATAAAGATCACGTATCTGCCAACAGATAATTTGACTTCTTCCTTACCAATTTGGATGTCTTTTATTTCTTTTTCTTGCCTAACTGCTCTGGTTAGGAATTTCAGTACTGTGTCGAATAGAAGCCATGAGAGTGGGCGTTCCTTATTGTTCCTGATCTTAGAGGGAAAGTCTTCAACTTTTTACCATTGAGTATGCTATTAGCTGTGGCCTTGTCATATATGGCCTTCATTGTGTTGAGGGATGTTCCTGGTATACCTAATGTGTTGAGAGTTTTTAATCATAAAATGTTCAATGTTGTCAAATGCTTTTTCTGCACCTGGTGGTAAGATCATATGGCTTTTGTCCATATTTTGAAAAATCCTTGTATTCCAGCAATAGATCCCACTGGATCATGGTGAATGGGCATTTTAATGTGCTATTAAATTCATTTTTATAGTACTTTGTTAAGGATTTCTCACCTATGTTTATCAAGGATATGGGTCTGTAATTTTCCTTTCTTGTAGTGTAGTCTGGGTTTGGTATCCGGGTAATGCTGGCTTCATAAAATAAGTTTGAAAGGATTCCCGCTTCTTCAATTTTTAGACAAGTTTGAGAAAAATTGATACTAATTTTTCTTAATGTTTGGAAGAATTCAGCTGTAAAGCCATCAGGTCCTGGGCTTTTGTTTAATGGGAGACTTTTTATTACTGATCCAATCTCCTTGTTATAGTCTGTTCAGATTTTTTATTTCTTCATGATTGAGTCTTGAAAGGTTTTATGTTTCTAAGAATTTATCCATTTCTTTTAGCTTATTCAATATGGTGGCAAATAAGACATAGTAGAGTCTTATAATCCTTCATATTTCTTTTTCTTTTTTTTTCTTTTGTTGTTGTTTTTGGAGATGGAGTCTCACTCTGTTGTCCAGGCTGGAGTGCAATGGTACGATCTTGGCTCACTGCAACGGTACGATCTTGGCTCACTGCAACCTCTGCCTCCCGGGTTCAAGTAATTATCCTGCCTCAGCCTTCCAAGTAGCTAGAATCACAGACATGCACCACCATGCCCAGCTAATTTTTTTGTATTTTAAGTAGAGACAAGGTTTCACCATATTGGCCAGGCTGGCCTCAAACTCCTGACCTCAGGTGATCCACCTGCTTCTGCCTCCCAAAGTGCTGAGATTACAGACGTGGTCCACCATGTCCCTGGCCTCTTTATATTTGTGTGATATCATTTATAATGCTCCCTTTTTCAATTCTACTGATTTGAGCCTTCTCTCTTGTGCTCTGATCTTTATTATTTTCTTCCTTCTACTAACTTTGGGCTTAATTTGTTCTTCTTTTTCTACTTCCTTGAGGTGTAATGTTATGTTGTTTGCTCAAAATCTTTCTTCTTTTTTGATATAGATGTTTATCACTGTAAACTTCCCTCTTAGAATTGCTTTTGCTGTAGTACTCCATAAGTTTGGATATGTTGCATCTCCCTTTTTTTTGTTTAAAAATATTTTTAAATTTCCCTTTTGATTTCTTCTTTGACTCTCTGATTTTTCAGGAGCATGTCATTTGAATTCCACATGTTTGTGATTTTTCTAAAATTCCTCCTGTTATTTATCGATTTGTAGTTTCATGTCATTCTGTTTGGAAAATATACTTGGTATGATTTCAATCTTTTTAAATTTGTTTACCTTTTTTATTGCCTAATAAATGATCTGTGTTGGAAAATGTTCCATATGTGCTTAAGAAGAATGTGTATTCTGCTGCTGTTGGATGGAATGTTCTGCATATGTCTGTTAGGTCCATTTGGTCTAAAGTGTAGTTCAAGTGTAATGTTTCTTTATGGATTTTATGTCTGAATAATCTATCCATTGTCAGTAGTGGAGTAATAAAGTCTGCTACTACTGTTATATTGCACTGTATCTCTCCCTTCAGATCTATTAATATTTGCTTTCTGTATTTAGGTGCTATAATCTTGGGTGCCTATATACTTACAATTGTTATATCTTATTGATGAATTGACTCTCTTTATCGTTATATGACTTTCTTTGCCTAAAGGAGAGTTTTTGACTTTCTATTGTGTCTCATATAAATATGACCGCCCCGTTCTCTTTCAATTCCATTTGCACGGAATATCCTTTTCCACCTCTTCACTTCCGTTTTTGTGTGATTAAGGCTAAAGTGAGTCTTTTGTAGGCAGCATATTGCTGGGTCTTGTTTTTTTGTTCACTTATTCTATATCTTTTAATTAGAGAAGTTACTCCATTTACATTTAACGTGATTATTTATAGGAAATGACTTGCTACTGATATTTCATTAATTGTTTACTATTTTGTAGTTGCCTTGTTCCTTTCTTCCAATTCTGCTGTCTTCCTGTTTGATTTGTTGAATGTTTGTAGTGGTATGCTTGGATTCCTTTCCTTTTATGTTTTGTGTATTCACTAGAGGGTTTTTTGTATGAGTGTGATTGTCATGGGGCTTATGTAAAATGTCTTATAATATTCTAATTTAAGCTGATTACAGGTCAACTTCAACTACTAACAAGACTATACTTTTATTCCATACACACACATTTTATGCTATTGATGCCACACTTTATATCTTTTTGTACTGTGCAGACATTAAAAACTTTAGTTATAGTTATTTTTAAATATTTTTGTTTTTAACTTTTATACTAGAGTTAATTTACACACTACCATTACAGTATAGAGCATTCTGAATTTGACTATATATTTACCTTTGCTAGTGAATTTTATACTTTCATGTGTTTTCATGTTGTTACTTAGCATTATTTTGTTTTAACTTGGAAAACTTCCCTTAACATTTCTTGTAAGGTAGGAAGGCAGGTCTCATGATGATAAACTCCTTTAGCTTTTTTCTTGCAATGTCTTTATCTCTCCTTCATGTTGGAAGAATAGCTTTTATGGGTATTATGCTCTTGGTTGGCAGATTTTTTTCTTTCAGCATTTTGACTATTTTATCTCAATCCCTCCTGGCTTGCTTGTGATTAAGAAGTCCACTGAAAGCCTTATAGAAGAGGTTCCTCTATGTGTTATGAATCTCTTATCTCTTGATATTTTTAATATTCTCTGTTTGTCCTTGACTTTTGACAATTTGATTAAAATGTGTCTTGGAGCATTCTTCTTTGGACTGATCTTTCTAGAGATCCTTTGAGCTTCATGAAACTAGATGTTAAAATCCTTTCCAAGATATATGCAGTATTCAGCCAGCAATTATTTAAATATGTTTTCTGCCTCTTTCTCCCTCACTTCTCCTTCTGGGACTTTCATAATCGATATATTTGTATGTTTGATGTTGCTACATGCATTCCTTACTTTTTCTTTACGCTTTTTTCAATCATATTTCTTTTTTTTCTCTATTTGGCTAATTTCAAATAACCCATCTTCAAGCTTGCTAATTCTTTTTTCTGCAGGATTGAATCTGCTATTGAAGCTCTTTACTGAGTTTTTCCACTTCATCACTGTATTCCTGAGATTCAAAATTTCTATTTGGTTTCTATGTTTTTAATTTCTTCATTAAAATTCTAACATTTTCTTGCACTATTTTTCTAACTTTTGCTGGGTTTTTTTTTGCATCTCATTGAGCTTCTTTAAGATTATTATTCTGAATTATTTATCAGGCAAATTCATAGATCTCTGTTTCCTTGGGGTCACTTACTGGAGCTTCATTGGTTATTTTTGCTAGTGCTATGTTTGCTTGATTATTTGTTATCTGTGTAGTCTTATATTGATCTGTACAATAGAAGGAACGCATACCTCCTCTAGTCTTTATAGATTGGTTCTGGCAGGTCTTCTGCTATAATAGTTCTCTGGTTGATGGGATTGCCTCTATGATCATGGTTGAGTGGGGTTGCAACCAGGTCACATGGCTGCTTCTAGGTCCACAGTGGGGCCCAAGAAGTTGGTGGATCTTTTATCTAGTGTTTCTAGTGAGCGTGGAACCTGTCTGTCCCTGGGTGGACTAGATTGGTCCATTGAACTGGCACTAAGATAAAGATCTACAGACAGTGAACATATTATAAGGTATGTGGACAGATGTGGCTTTCTCAAGTTCCCTGGGAAGGCACCTGCCAGATCACTTATTTGGGTTCACACATAGAAAAGTACTGTTCCAGTCTATGGCTTAGAGGGGCTGGAGCCAAGTCACAGGGCTGCTTCAAGGCTCACAAACAAGGATGAGGTCTTCGGATCTATCTCTGGGGTTATGGATGTGTGTGTATGTGTGTGTGTGTGTTTTGTTGAGCTCCTGGGTGGGCAGACCCATTCTCAGTCTGCAGTTAAGAGGGGATGTAATTGATTTATAGCGCCATTTTAAGATCCACATTGAGACTGAGTTCATCAGGTCAGTCTACAGGGGCACTGACATACATGCTTCCCTTGGGGTCCCAGGACAGACAGAACTGCTCTCAGATTACAACTGAGAGGGGTTGGGGCCAAGATACATAGCTGTTTCAGGAATTTCTAAGGTACCAAGCTTGGCAAGCCTGTCCCAGGGACCCAGATGAACATGTTCTGGGAGGTGCCTGACTGGGTAGAACTACTGCCTGATCATAGTCAAGATGGGCTGGAGCCAAGATTTAAGGCCCTTTCAGGAACTGATTTTGGCATGCCTGCCCCAGGACTCAGGAGGATGTATCTACCTCTGCATCCTTGTATGAGTAGGACTGATCTTAAACCACAGCTAAAGGATGCTAGAGCCCAGTTAGAGGATAGTTTTGGGTTGACAGCTGGGACCAGTATCAGCAGACCTGTGTTTTGTTGTTGTTGTTGTTGTTTTAGATGGAGTCTCGCTGTCTCCCAGGCTGGAGTGCAGAGGCACAATCTCGGCTCACTGCAAACTCTGCCTCCTAGGTTCACGCCATTCTCTTGCCTCAGCCTCCCGAGTAGCTGGGACCACAGGTGCCCGCCACCATGCCCAGCTAATTTTTTGTATTTTTACTAGAGACGGGGTTTCACCGTGTTAGCCAGGATGGTCTCAATCTCCTGACCTCGTAGTCTTGCCCTTGGCCTCCCAAAATGCTGGGATTACAGGCATGAGCCACCGCACCCAGCCCAGACCTGTGTTCTAAAGCACTAGTGTGTGTTACTCCTCCTGGACCGCTTGGTGGATGGTTTTGGTAGCAGAATCAATGCCAAACATGGCTAAAGAAAGTCCTTAGGGGGCTGGGACTGTTTCCAGGTTTGGAGCCTGAACTAGTAGTCAACGAGTCTGCCACCTGTGTGAGGGTCTTGCTCTCTCTTAGCTGCTACTGCAGAAAATTCTAGTCTCTTGGCATCGTTGGCCTGCATTCAGGTGTCTGGTGCTCATCTTTCATTTGAGCCAGTAATTAAATAATATCATCTTTTAGTATCCAGCTCTTTGTTGAGGGGGTCAAGAGAGGAACCTGTAACAAAGGTACTGAAACCTTGAGTGCACAGTTCTTGGCTTCTACTTCTAAGTCAATCTTCACAAAGTCTGGAGTCACATTAACCAGATAATCACGCAATGTAAAAATGTGAACTCAAAGTGTTAACTGCCATGAAGGAAAATATAATCAGGCATCAGATCTGGTCTGAAGATAAACTGTAAGGGATGAATGTGAATAAACCAGGTACACGAGAATTGGGGTTGGAAAAAAGTGGGGACAGATAAAAAACACCCTAGAGAAAGGAAATGACATATTCACAGGCTTGAGTTGAGATGGAGCATGACAATGTCAAATAATGAAGGCCACTGTGACTGGAGTACAGAGGAAAACAGCAGAGGGACACCTGAAGGTGGTGGGCCAGACTGGTAAGGATCTTCCAGGACCTGAATATTTATAGCATCATCTGCAGACCACCAGCACTGGCATCAACAGGGAGCTTGTCATAAATGTAGAATCTCAGGCCCTAGCCTGACCCACCAAGTCAAAATCTGCATTTTAGAAATATCTCCAGCCGATTTGTGTACACATTAAAATTTGATAGGCATTGATCCAAAGTTGATTAGAATTTTTTAGTTGTAATACTTAGAGTAATAGAAAGTCATTGCAGGGTTTTTGCAGGTTGGTGAAATAATCAAATATATATATTTTAAAAAGATTATCCCGGTGAAGTGTGGAAGAACAGAGAGAACTACAGAGACCAGGTAGGAAACTGTATAGTGAGGCAAGAGACAAAAGTAGAATGGACGAGGGTAGAGTCGTTCTACATAGAAAGAGTGGAATGGAGAGATATTTAGATGGTAAAATCTCTAAACTTCCGTGGTGCTAAATTGATTTGATGAGTGAGAGAGTTGCCCAGGGTAAATGTCAGACTTCCAAGTTTCACATTTTGATGAATGGGGACATTCTTTACCAAGTTAGAAAAGACTGGAGCAGGACCAGGTGTAAGGCTGTTTGGAAAACATAATGAGTTCATCTTTGAATGCAATGAGTTTGATGTGCTTTTGAGACACCCAAGTGGAAATGAGAAGAAGAAGAGAAAGGCAGAGAATTATCTAGATACACACACACACACATAATCAGAAATGAGTTCTGAGTTGGCAATATAAATTTGACTTTTGGGAGTATGAAAGAGATTATCCAGGGAGAGATGGCCTGGAATACAAGTCTTGGTTCTGGCTCCACTGTGAACTGAGCAAGTGAACTTCTAAATGTTTACTAATCTAAAAAAAAAAAAAAAAAGAAGGATAATAAATATTTTACATTTTTACATTGTTACAATCATAGGAAAATCAATGTATATGAAAACAGGAAGCATATTAAATTGTGCTGATATCGAAAAGATATAAAATTAAATCACTTATTACAGGGTCTCAGTTTTCTCACTTGTTAAAAAGGGAGTTATAGGAGATTAGCTCTAAGATCTCTTGCAGCTCAGCGTAGGTCTAAGTCTGAAATATTTTCTCAATTTTGCAAAAGTACAATTCTTTCCATCAACCTTGATTCTATGGTACATGGATTAGGCTTATGATCCTCTTGCAGAGATGTTCAATATCATATGTTTTCCCCTTCTCTAATTGCAGTACACATTCATAACATGAAATGACGATATTGAATGTGTTATTTTAAAGCAAATTATCAAACCTTTATTTAGTGTTTGCTTCATGCTAAGTACTGTGAAAGGCAAAAGAAAAGGAAAGCATACAATTTAGAGAAATAAAGCATTAGTGTGTAAAATGATGCTAGCAGAATAAAATAACAATAAATACAATAAATATAGAATACAGAGATGTCTTGCAGAAAAATATGATTTATTGTCCTGGTACTGGGAGTAGAGATTTTTAGCATGGTATTAGAGATTTTTAGCATGGTATAAATGCTAGTAGGAGGGAAGTCATAAAAAGGAGGCACCATGGCCAACTGGGACAGTTCATTAAACAAAAATAATATTTTCACACAATAATAAGATCTGAGGAGGGCATCCCTGGTGAAGAGGATGGTGTGTGTGCAAAGGCCCAGAAATGAGGATCTATAATACATGTCAGTAGGATGTAAGAACAGAAATCTAACTAGGAAAGAAGATCCATGTAGGGAAATAGTCAGAAATCAGGCTGAAAATAAATATTGCATAGAGAATACGGTGAGGCATTAATATTTGGGCAAGCCAGTTTGAACTCAGAGATATAAGGTGTTTTGGAGAACAACAACAACCAAAAAACCCAATGTCTAAACTATAAAATTCAAACAAAAAATGTAAAAAGTGTAGCCTTTAAAAATTTTGATCCAAGCTATTTTTTTTGTATTTACAGGACCTGCATTCACTGTTTTCTATTGGATATACATAGCAGATAATATTCTTCATGTACATTAAATTAAGAATGTGAGGATATTGCTACACTCAAAATCCAAGTGACTATTTAAATGGGAGAACAGCATATATAGGATCCAGATGCCCTCCAATTGTTTGTATTAACTCTTTCCCACAATCACCAGGTATAAGAGGATAGAAACATAATGGAATATGGTTCTGTAGGCTGCTCTTATAGAGAGACCGCCCTAGAAAACAAGACAAAGATTTCCTTTTAAAGGAGAAATCTCTTGATGTGAAAGAGTATCCTGATCTCTGACATGGATCTCATATTTCTGAAGCACAATGTACCATTCTCTTTTCATGATGCCAAGGAAGATAAGATATCCTCTTTCCATTCAAATGAATACAAATTGGCAGAAACCATTTCTGATGAGTGTTCTATTTCTCTGTATCTACCCCACCATCCTCTATCAACACCTGCCTCCACAATTATACAAGCCTATGACTTTAAAGGAACCTATACTGAAGTTACCTTTATTCACCTTTCCCAAAGCAAACTATAATTGGAAAGTAAACTAACTGTTCTTCAAAAACAAACAAAAAACATTGCGTATGACTATATGAAAATTTGTTTCCAATGATTCCTAATGTTGGCAGCCTAGGAAATTCTGTTAGTGCTTAGACTAAAATTCTTCTAAGGAATTTTTCTCCTGACTTTTTTCTCAGTTACATGTAACCTTCTTTCCTCTAGCATGTGAGTAAAGTTTCAGTATCTATTTTACAACTCATACTGGCAATCCTAATGACCCATTCAATTCAACATATATGTATCAATAAACCAACTCTACAACATGGTTCTGGAAGCAGGAGAAAACCCCAAGCGTACCATTTTCCTCTAGAGATTTGCTGTCTAGTTGGAAACACAAGACACTGATGCCGAGACTGTTAATTGATGGTACCGGTATATCTACCCGATACCTTCCTAGGGCAGAGAGAGGACCGTAAGCCACATAGTCTGTAGAAGATGAATGGCAGGCTGGGCTGGGTGTGGAAGGCTTCATGGAAGAGCAATACCTTGAAGAGTACAGAGTAGAATCTGAATAGACCAAGAAGAGCAAAGATAGTGATCAAGGTGAGAGTCAGGGGATGGCAATCTAGTAACGGCTAATAGACCAAGTCCTGGTATTAAGGTATTAAGTTTCCTTTATCCGAGCTTTTCTACTCACCTAAAAGAAAAATCTCCTCTTCTGCTGTTTTGTTAAAGCTCACCAGACTGCTTCCTTTAAGGTAAACTATCTTTCCAGTCACAGCAAGGTCCACCTAGGATGGCGATGAGAACACGATGCCTCTCTTTAGGGAAAGAACAGATAACTAAAAGAGACTAAAGTCAAAAGAGGAGGTTTTCACCTTGACTCTCCTTGATCTGCCTCCACACACTCACCACCAACATACACCTCCTCCAGGGAACAGCAATGAGTCCTGAAGTTTCCTGGACTTTACAGAGTCTTTTGGGTTTCACCAGATGTTCGATCTCTAATTTGTATGTGACTCTATCAATTAAAAAAAAAGAGAGAGAGAGAAAATTATTAGTTTTTTAAAAATCTTGTTCTTTGGCTTAATGCCAAAAAATGCTTTTCTCCTGCTATGCTATTGCTTATTTTCCTTTTCTCTCTTTTACAATAAGCGCCATTGTAAATTACAAGGCACATGCAAGCATACACATGCACATGCACACACACACATACACACACCAAAATTTGGATTCTGCCCTTTCTAATTACAAATCACCACCTGTGGTAAAATTATTGAAAAACAGATGAGCTTTTCATTCCAGCAATAGCCTTAAAACAAGCAGCAGTTCCAACTGCCAGTGTGATGTATAGACACCACAGAGGGCAGATGAGGGATTAATTAGGTCTGTCCTTGCACATTGCCAGGGGAGCACTTCTGTAGAGGTGATTGAAAACTAGAAAGAGTGGCATTAGTCTTCATTGTTGGTTAAAGGCAACAAAAATAAAGATGCAATTGAGTTGACAAAGCTTCAAGGTATGTGGCTGAGTCATTTGGAGGTGTCAAAACGATCAAACTATAATTAATTAGCTAAAGTGCTATATTTAATCCCTCAACTTTAATGAAGAATTCTGCATCCAAGAACAAATAGCAAAAGAGGTACCATCGGTTTCTGATATTTGTTAGATTTGGAGGGAGGGGTAGCTGTTTGTTAGGGGAGAATTAAACTTTTTTTTTTTTTTTCTGGGCTGTAATGATCAACACTCCCTGCTTTTAATCTTATTGTCATTTCCCTTTTTCTTATAGAACAGTGGTGCTGTTCTCTGCATTTCTATGAGGGGAGCAATTACAGGCATACAACTCTGTCAGTGTGTGAAGTCTTTTTAAGAAGGCATGGCAGACTGACTGTGGGTTCTTTGGCTTTTGACTACCTACAGATTCCTTGTAGGTTTTCTACTAAGTATTGGGTCTATTTCAAAGCTGCAGGGTTGTAGCTTGTGGTCATAAAATAATAAACAATTCCTAATTATGATCAGGAAAACTTCACTGAATGCCTACTATGTGTAGAGTACTTCCCTCTCTTTAAAAGTCTTTATGCATGGGACCTACGATGATTTTATTGTATTTTTTCCTGTTTTCTGTAAAGTTTTTGCTCACATTATTCTTTTTTAAATTGATTTTCTGAGCCTCAAGGGAGTAGCAAACAGGTGAGGGTTGCTCTCTTCCCATGGGGCCTAACTCAGGCACTTAGTGGTTCCTTGATGAGGCTCATGATTCAACTAGTTCTAAGTGAAGGCAGAACTGAAATGTATTAATATTTAGTATTTTAACACATTGGCTATAAATAGCAAATTTCCTTTCTGCAATGATATAGAATTTGTGTTTCTTTGTTATAATTTAGTATTGATTTCCTTTTATTTAAATTTGTAAAAGTATTTTGTTTTCTTTTTCATACATTATTACTCATGGAGACTTGGGAAAAGCACCACCCTGTTATTAAAATAATTAAAAAAAAAACAGAATTGGAGAGAAGATAACCAGTATTCAAAAAAGCCATTATTTTTAGCTTTTCAATCTGCAAAATTATTAAAATATGTGAAAAATATGGGGATCCCCTCAGGTGCCATGTAATACAGACTTCATACAAAAATAGTTTCTCCTCTCTTTTAAGGATTTATACTAAAATCTCTATTTTAGTAACTTTTTATATACAAACCACTATTAAAAAGGAAATAATTAAACCACATTGATAATTATGCCTAGGACAAGTATTATTACACCTCAATATATTAATTAATTTAATTAAGTAGTTTAGCTATTCTCTACAAAGGTCTTCTTGCCTAGAGTAATAGCATAAAGTAGTATAATCAGAAATAACTAACTCATTTTCTCCCTCTCTTAACAAGCAAAATATGGAAGTTAAGCATTTTTTAACTGAAAGTTGAAAGTTTTCCCTTGGAGAAGGGCTATTGTCAAAGAAATGTAGCATCTGCCCTTACTACCAAAGAAACATTTCAGATTGAGAGTGCTTCCAAAAAGAAATCGCTGGGAACAGCAATCTTCCCATTCATTCCACATACTAGTCTTGCTCCAGTTCCCAAGATGTTTTAAGCATGTGACCTGTCACAAAATTGACTATGTATTTGTTTCTTTAATACTTGCACTTGGACTGTTCATGTAATTTTATCTGTCTTCAATATTACGTTCCTTAGGGGCTGGGATGATGTACATAAAAAATGTCAATTGGAAAATGTCACAAAGCAAGCAAAAGTTATAACTAACATGTGAATGTGAGCAGTGTTTTGTGATCATTCCACACACTATGAACTCTCATGAGTGACTTCCTTTGCTCATGTGACAAAGAAAAAAAGCCCTGGGCCACAGTAACGTCAAGCATTTGTGGTGACAATGGTAGTGAAGGCTCCTTAAATGCAGAATGCAATTATCACAAACTTTAACAAAGTGAACAGGCAGTAGTGGACAAACCTTCACCCGACATGCCTTTATTTCACATCTATGATTTGCCAAAATAATGTACTAGACACTGAGCTGCTATTTAAATAAATAACAATTATATTACCATAATTAGACATCTTAATAAATAAACAAGATATCTATTAAGAGAAAGTTTTGGATTAAACATCTTGCTTTGTTTAAATCCCAAAGTACAACTTTGTCTTGTGGTTGTTGTCAAAACTAGTGTTAGAGGTGAAATGTAGTTCGTGAATTTTTGAGGTGTTTACAATATAATATTTGCTGCTCTTTAATTTTTGAAGGAGATGAGTCCAGCTATGACTATAACCTGTACATGGCTTAAAGTACCAAGGTTCTTCTCCTCTCTGCAAAGGCAGAACTCCAACTATCCTTTGGGGATGACTTTGTAGGCTCAACATGACTGTCTTTGCTTCAAAAAAAAAGAAGCTTGTGCTATTCCTTATTAGTGAGCCACGAAGTGGGTATACTAACGCTGGTGGTGTTTGAAGTATGGGAGAGGTTGGAAAAATGGGTATTTCTAGATGCTTTATAGGGAGCAAGGAAAAGGCATTGGAGAGAACAGCTGACCAGTTAGCTGTAAATCTGAGAAATGTTTACACAAAGAGAGACTCACCCTGGGAACCAGCAGGTTGCTCTTTAGTTAATGCTAAAATAATGAACATTCTTATTTCCTTGCAAGAAGTAAGTTACTGGCAAGTGAGGAGGAGAGGTGAAAGCTTAGAATGAGCTTTCGACAAATGGGTAGAAAATATTTGAATCTAGCCCATCTTTCTCATCTTCAGCCTAATTTCGCTTGCTTTTTCCCAGACTGTTAGCACAGGCAAAGTGGGGAAATCTAAAGGCATACATTCCCAAATATATTATTCCTTAGTCTCTTCCGAGCACAGTTCTTAAGAAAAATGTGACATGGTAAGGATAACTATAAATGTACTATTTTAGTGCATAGCACACAAGCAAAAAAAAAAAAAAATGTCAGTAGCATATTTTCATAGCTGACATGTAACAGCACACACCTCTGGGGGCTTGGGCAAACTACCACAGTGTCCCACAAAGTTACCTGGCAATCAAGGCTCTTTACAAGACAACAGTTACATATATATCCTTACATATGGTTCAGGACAGTGCCGGCATTTGAGGAGTGCCAAGTGCCAGGCGGCTCTTGAGGCCAGTTAAACCAGTTTCACACTCTTGCACACATCGTGTGGCTGGGCCACTTGTCCTCTTTTTATGGAGGCTGTTGTGCAATAATTTTCTTTGCATATTCATAGTACTTTTCTGTTATTGACATACTCACTTATAATACAGTTTAAGTGCCAGTCAATCTTAGGAGAACACTGAATCTATTTATTGTCCCAGAGTACTGAAAGGTACACAGCCTTGGTTGTCAGGCAGACATCCTTTATTTTTCTGATTTCCTCCTCAACGGCTATAGCTCTGTTATGCTACATCTCTGAAGGGACTACTTCCGATTGCAGTGGTTCTCTTTTGTGGCTGGATTTCTGCTACACCCTTTTTTTTCTGGAATTTTTTTGGGGGTAACTGCTGTATGATCCTTTTTAAAAAAAATCAACAACTGGATTGTATGTCATTGTGTGTTCCATCTGGAAGGCATCAAAGATCAATAGACACAGATCCTCAAAAACTGTCAAATAAAAACAAACACCATTCCTCCAGTTCCTGTTTCCAAATCCCAAGATAGTGCTAACTGCCAATAGATATACCTATAGCCCTACACAGGATTCGAAGAGACCAGGAGGCAAGCAAGGGCTGCAGGTAACTTGAAAGTGGAGTAAAGAACACGAACTGCAGCTTCTTTATTCTCTGGGAAAATGCCAACTATATATCTTCCATGGCTGTTATTTTCCCAGATGGCTTGGGGAGGGGATTGGAGCCCCTAGATCACTAGTTCTTTACTGGTGCAATTTTGCCACCCCAGGGGACATTTGACAAAGTCCAGTGACATTTTGGTTGTCACAACTGGGGGTGCGATATTAGCATTTGGTGTGTATAGACCAGGGATGCTGCTAAACATCCTGAAATGCATAGAACAGCCCCCCCAAACAAATATTATTCATCCCAAAATGTCAACAGTGCCAAAGTTAAGAAACTCTGCTCTAGAAATATAGGTATGAAAATAATTTAACTAGTCACTAGAAAGTTTCATTTATCTTTCATGGGATTTTCTCTTTTACCCATGAATTGTCAATCGGTGAGCCATTGCAGTTAGCAGTTTAGATGAATATAATGGCAGAAAATGCGAGAAGAGGAGATAGAGCTAGATAAACTGAGACTGAGTCCAGAAATGAACTGAACATGAATTGCAAAGCCATCTCTAATCACCCAAAGTTTCCCCTACCTTCCCCAGTAATTTCTCATTGAAAACGAAAAAAATCAAGTTTTGCAAATACATTAAATCTCTTTCTTTGTTTTAACTAAAGGTCTGCCCAAGCATGTTTGCATATTCAAAGTGCTTTTTTTTGCAATGTCAGTCCGCAGACCTTCAAATTAAGGAGAATGTACATCCTCATTTTATTCAGAAGAAGTATGGTTGTGACGATAAACAGCTCACACTGATTAAATGAATCTGAAAAAAAAGATAAGTTTACATTTCAGAATCTCTTGAGTGATTGAATAAGCAATAACCAATCTTATTATGGTTCTTGGGGGATAGGGGTGAAAGAGGTAATTGCTTAAGAAATGTTTACCATTTATTGCATGTGTACTATGTTCCAGGCACTGTACTAGGTTCTTTATTTATCTTCTTTAATGTATACTAACTTTGAGGTAGATATTATTTCCTCCTATTATGTGTGAGGAACCCGGAGTTCAGGAAGGGGAAGTCCCCTGCAGAAAGACACACAGCTGGGAGTAGCAGAGTCAAAACTTCTGATCTGGTCCAAATTACCCTCAAGCCTGTGTATGTGTCTCATGTCAGAGAACTCAAATATGCTGGGGGTATGGAGAGTGGTAATGCCTGGCCAATCAGGGGAGTGAAAAGCTATTTGGATACTAGAAATCAGAGCTGTTAGTCTGAGAATTACAGACTCATGGAGCCGTAGAGATTGTTTTGCCCTAAACCCTTTATATTATTGGTGAGGAAATAAGGTCCAGAGATGAGGTGTGATGGGTATTATTCTCCACCCCCAGATCCTTTGTCCTTCTATTTGTACCACTGATCATTGCAGCATCTATTAGTGCCTGGAAGCATGTAAACAAGTCAATGCCAAGAAAGTGTTTCTCCCTGTCCACCACTGGAGCAGGAAAAATCAGCCAGCTCCTTTCGCTAATATTCCTGATTTGCATTTCAGGGAAGTGGAATCTTTTCTCTGGAATTCCCTTGCTCTCTGCTGAGACAAAGCCCCAGTTTATTTACCTTTAGGCCACAGTACAAAGCAGCCAGTTTAGTATTAGCAGCACACATTTTGCAGACTTAAAAAAAAAAATTCCTTCTTTTCAACTTGGCTGGTTAAAACTCACTAAGTGTTAAATCATAATACCAATGGGTTAGGATTAATTGTGATGTTTATTTTGGTACATTTGCCTCAGGATCTGATGTGTGTTTTCATATATCTAACAAATAATTTTACCTAGAATACCAGACACTGTTCAGCCCCCATTAGCCACGGTTGGATTTGAACCAGTGACCTCAAGGTGAGAGGCCACACATCACATTACTGATGTGCCAGGCCACAGGGTTCACTTGCTGGCTGTTTCTTTAATGTAATTGCCAACAGCAAGACCAGCAGTGGGAATTCTCCCCATTACGTGGATCCTAAGGTCTTAGAAATTCAGCAGTTGAGACTCTTCTTTTTGCCTTGGAGTTTGGACCTATTAACTAACAAACAACATTGCTGGAGAAACTGCAGAGGGATAAAAGATGGTGTGTTTTCAGCATTGTTCTCCTAGAGAAGAAGCAGGATATCAGGTTATAACCATCTTATTTCCTGTCAGCCTGGTTGATGGCTCAAGTCACCAATGTCCATGTTAAAGGAAATATTCGAGAGCATTAATGATTTCCTGGTACCAAGAGATGTGATGAACAGTTTAAAAATACTGCCCCTCGATGGGAGAAAATGTATTTCTATTAAGGGACCAGAATTGTGCTACGCTTGTTGGAATTTTTGCTTGTGCACAGGAATTTAGCTCGAGGTCTATGTCTGTCACTAAAATTGACAACTGCCTATGGCTCTGCACAATTGAAACGTAGATCTTAAATTTCACATCATTATCCAAATAAAATATATCTGCCAAGGGGGACTGGTATTACACAGTTAGAGAACTGTGATACCAGTTGTCTGATTAACATATTGAGAGGAATGTAAGAATTTCTTAGCTGCTTTCCAGAGGGAGGCTGGCCGGGGAGCTCCTGTTAAATGGACTAATTGATCAGTCTCCCTGTGCTAAGTACAGAGATGCCCTGTAACGTGTCTGGTCTGTGGAGGCAGGGTTTTCCTGTCATACATAATATCAGTAACAACAACAACAACGATGACGAAAAGGAATGGGGGCCAATTCAACATTTCCTTAATCCCATCTTCTAAATGGGAAAGATGAGAAACCACTAGCCCTTGATTACCTAGTCCAGAGTGATAGCTCTTGCGCCTCAGATTTACTCAGCACTACTCAGAAGGAAGGCACACACCCAAACCTTCTCTTCTCAAAGCCTTATAATAAGAGCCAACACTTGGATAACTGTGACTTTGGAGTATTTATAAAAATATCAAAGCCATGTAATACTAAAAATTACATGCTTGTTCCTATGAGGAAACAAATGCATATGAGATTAATTCTAGGTGACCCCAAATTATTGTGTCCCTAATTTACTGTTTTTAAAAATGAGGTGGCAGTGGTTTACTCTAAGAGATACATTAGCAGTCATTAGTACGTGGTAGGTCACGTGTTTTCTGGCTTAAGGCTCAATTCCAAACTCAGATGGGCAGGTGTATGTAACTCAGAAATTTAGATCACAGGAAGTTAGAGAATCACAGATACATTTGGTTTTTCCAAGCTGAAAGTAACCTTAATAATCAGTATTGTACAACTTTTTTTTTCCCAGATGAGAAAACTGGGGGCCAGGAGTTGAAATGACTTATCACCTAATGAGCTAATGATATTTATAATTGCTTTAAGATCTAAAGATTAACAAATAATTGTTATAATTATTCCCATGGCATCACAAGGATTCATTCTGCCTTAGTGTAGCCTTGGAGAGGGTTTCTAGAAGTATCATCTTGTGATAATTTTCATCAGCCTATAATCTCTTCCTACACTTACAGGTATATTTGTGGTTTTCATTCAAAATCATCCAATGTCATTCTTTCAGTTCTACTTAAATTCATGTCCCATTCCCATCCATCTACTTTTTTACATCAGTGTAATATGGTTTGAATCTTGATATTTTACATTGTGGGGTGTTCAGACATGGCTTAAAAATGTGAGCTGCAAACTCAAATCTGGCTTTTTTAAGTTACTGTGAGACCTGAGGTAACTCACTGAATCTCCCTCTCCCTCTCCTTCTTCTTGACAGAGAGAGGAATTTCTCATTTACTTCTCCAAGTTGTTCAGAGGTACCAACACTCCTTCAATATTAGCTACTATAACTCTAAATAAAAAGACTTAAAAGGATAAACAATATTTTTGGATCAATCTATCCATTCTGAGTCTCAATTTCCTAATAGGAAAAAAATGAAAATATCAAGACCATTGTCTCAGATTAATTTTGAAGATTAAATGAGAAATGTATAAAACCAAAGTACCTAGCATACTAACTGGCACCTAGGAATACTTTAATTCCCTTTCTGCCTTAGCAATCACTTCTACTTTCTCTGGACTTATATATAATTGATTATCAATACTTTTACAGGTGACATTTTTCATACTCTATCTTGTCTTGCAGTTAGGGATTAGTCCCTTAAAATTCTAACCGGTCTGCACATTTTGGGGTGATCTAGAATTTATCTCATATGCATTTGTTTCCTCATAGGAAGAAGCACAAAGCCTTACTCTATACATGTTCAATATAGTCTTACTTTACTTACTGATAAATGGGAAGATATTCAGGCTACTAGTCCTTCTGGGTAGTAATGTTACAGATGAAGAATTAACTGAATGGTTCTGCTTCAGATTATATAAACTACAACACTATGGAGACTTTCCTTTTGTACTAGTACCAAAAACTGATGAGACATTTTCCTCCATGCTATGCCCTGTAGACCACGGGTAGATAGGGTGGACAAATTATGGCCCATGGGTGTGTAGCCATCTTTTTTTTTATAAATAAAGTTTTATTGAAACACAGTTACATTCATTTATTTATGTATTGTCTATGGTATCTTCTGCACTACGATGGCAGAGTTGAGTAGTTCAGATAGAGACCATATGACCTGCAAAGCCTATAAGGTTTACTATTTGGCCCTTTACCGAAAAACTTTGCTGACTCTGGTATAAACTCACACTATACTATATACTATACTATACTACATTACACTACACTACACTACACTACACTATACTATACTGTACTATACTATACTATATTGAGTTCCTTGCTGCCAAAGAAGAAAAAAATAAAACTAAAGTGAAGAAGTCATGCTTTAGCCTTTTAATCTCTTGGGGCCCATTCAAATTAATTAAGATTAATGTTTATCAATTTGTCCTCTGAAAGTGGCTATAAAAATAATATCAATATATACAGGCATGTGTTACAATTTATTATTCAACATTCCAGTTTTTTTTAACAAAAAACAAGCATAACATAATTCCTTGTAATCCACAGTTCACTCTAAGTATGTATTTACCTCTGTGTAGCTTTACATCAACTAGTTTACAATTTTATGATACTGCCATGTCTATATGCATGTGGTGAAACCAGATAGAATTGAAAGTTCTAATTGCTTTCCTTGTCAGGATTTCACAAGACAGTCTTGGATTCCAGGAGCCATGTCCTGATTCCTGCTATTCACGGGGCTATGTGAAAGAAGATTGTTAAATTGGGCCAATAAAACAAATTTTGTACACAAGCACAGCTTTTGTTTGCTCTGAAAGCTCACTGAGTGTCATTTTTGTTTTTGCTACCACCTTGGGGATTGTGTGTCTCCCTAGAGAAATGTTGCGTGAGTAGGGGCTATAAAGAGTTAAGAGAAAACAGAAAGTGAGAAATGAGAGGGAACTCCAGTCCCTGGGGCTTCCTATTTACTTTGCTTTTAACAAACAAAATTCCCCCTAGTCTTTACTGAGATTCATCAGTACTTTTTGAAATCATAAAGTGTGTTACCCTGTTCAGGACCCAAAGAATTTTATAGTACATACAACTTCCCTGTGGGTCTTAAATTTAGTCTGATCAGTATTCATCATTCCTGTGAAGAACAAACAAAAACATAGTCCCACTGGGAAGACAGAATCTCAAGCATGAATTAGACTCCTTTTGTTCTTTTACTCTTTCCTTCCCTTGAATCCATAACCCAGCTCTGTCAAAGTCAAATAACTAGCAAGTAACGTGAAACAATAAAGCATCAGCCATGTGAAACTTCTCTAGGAAAAGAAAAGTAGTGGGATTCGGAACCATGTCAAATTACTGTCAGAGACCCTTGGAAGGTATTTTTTAAAGGCATATCATTGGGATGTAGAAGAAAGAGCAAGAACAAACATAAAAACAAGAAAACAGATCAGGAATCTTAAATAGTTAAAGATTTACCAACTGAATATGAATTTTGGCAACAGTGCCCTGCAACCATGTACATTTTCTTTTAAGAATAAGAGAGGGAGAGAAAGGAGAGAAACAGAGAGAGAGAGAGAGAGAGAGAGTGAGAAAGAGAGAGACGTTACTGACCAACGTACAAAGACTTTGGCAACACAATACTTTGCCCTGCCAACAAATTAATTGAAAGATAGAAGGATGAGAATCCAAAAAGTCTAATTTTCTTTTTGTGATTATGTTTTATCAAGTCATTTGCTTTCACCCAGAATTGGAGACTGAGACAGCTTGCATCTTCCTCTATCCCTCTCCACTCCTTCACCACTCATCACCAGTTAGGTGAGGAATTAAGTTGAACAAGACTGAATTCAAGGATTTAGAGAATGCAACAATCCTATAGCTATATTAAGAACTCATTTTAGTCCATCAATTTTCCTTCAAAATTCTTAGGTAGCTATTTGATTTTCTAAGCCATCTTGGGGAAATTTCTTATCCTTCCTTAATTGACTAATTTATATTGCTAATGAGCTATATGGGTTCACAAATTTAGTTTTCATGTTTACATTCTTCCATGGCAGATTTGTATGTCTCCTTCCTCTCCTAGCTGATTGGGAACCAGAGCCCCTGTGAAAAATACCTCTAGCATTTGTAAGGGAGAAGAAAGACGGATTTTGCTGGGATCTTCGTATTCCTCACAGCACAGACTAAACATTCCAAAGTGCTCCAGAAACACAGCATGCTGTAGGTTGAAAGAAAATTTTGACACCATATAATTCAACTTATTAACTCAGTTTCTGTCATAGCTTTGTAGGAAGTAAAGTTAACTTCCACCAACATCAAGTACCTTGGCATGGCTTAGTGTGATGGAAAGTGGAACCAGTTATAGACTCAGATGATCTGAGATCAAATCCTCACTCTGCCACTTACAGAGTTGTAGGATGGTGGGCATCATTTGAATTTCCAAAACCTCAATTTCCTAATCTAACAAAGATGATAACAATCCCTTTTGTGTCTACCGCATAAGGTTATCACGTTAATACTACGAAGAAATGAATGTAAAGGCACTTTGTAAACTGTAGGTGAGGTACCACATGCAATCAAGGGACTATTCCACTCCATCTTATAAAGGAGCATGACGTATTAAACAAGGAAGTGGGGACAATGAGTCATGGCTACAAGTGATGCCATGACTTTCATATAGGATACCATCTCTAAATGTAGGCAACTGTCTTCTTCAGATAGAAAATACATTTTTTGTGCTATTTACTTGGAGATGGGTATGTGTGTGGGGGGTAGAGGGAGGATCAGAAGTGTTCTAAAATTAAGCTCTTAAAGCCTTTTCTGATAATTCCAAACTTAATGTACCAAAAAATTTTGTGTTTTATTTTATACCCACCTCTGAAATTATTAGATTCTTATCAATCTTACCTTAGAAGAATGTATCTCATGCCTGACTTATTTGAAATAAGTGTAGAATCTGTATTCTGCAATAGCTCTACAGTGTATAAAATTACAATATCTCCCACATAGAAGAAGGATTATGAATATAGTCAGTGATGCAGTCATATAAAACTAAGCTGAATTAGGAGGTTATGCCACTCTTTCTCACAAAACTTTTCTTTAGAAAAAAATTCTGGAAATTGCAATTGACTTTATATGTAACCCATAAACACATAAAAATTAGGAAGACTGGAGATAAAATTAAAAGAAGAACACTGAAGAGCTGGGATGAATGGAGACATAAAATATAGAGTAGTCCTTTGGTACCTGTGGGGGATTGGCTCCACAACATCCACAGATACCAAAATTAGCAGATGCTCAATTCCTATAGTATTCGCATATAATGACTGCACACCTCCCCATGTACTTTAAATCATCTCTAAATTACTTATAATACCTAATACAATGTAAATGCTATGTTAATTGTTGTTATACTGATTTTTATTTGAATATTTTTATTGTATTGTTATTTTTTTATTCTTTTTTTCGACTTTTTTTGAATCTACAGTTGGTTGAATCTATGGATAGAAACCCCGTGGATAGGTAGAGCTGGCTGTATATTCCTTGAGACACATTGCTCAAATATGTGAAAAATATAGCTTTTGTGATAAAAAAAAAAAAATATTGTGCTTCTAAGTCCCCTATTTATCCCCAAATGGATGCTAGATAAGAGACATACCTACTCTCTTTGTTTCACAGGCCTGATCTGGGCTATGAAGATTTAAATGAAATAATAACCTTCCAGGGCTCTAAATAGGTCTGGCTTGATAATAAAGCTACATCAGATTTTGAACTTTGAGGTAATTATTCAATTGCTCCCCTAATTGCAACAGGAAGCTCAGCTTCCCAGGGCAAATCTGGGAAAAATAGGTAGAATTTTTGGTGATATGATAAAACCACCAAAAAACTCCAAACCAGCTAGAAAATGATGTAACATAATTTGTGGTTTTATTTGTTCTGGAAATTTTATAAATTTTTAGTTAGTACAGATCACAAGAACAAAGAAAACAAATACCTCAGGACACCTAAACTAACATACTTCAACTGTAACATCTTCTAATGAGAGAACCATTGCCACAGCCACGTAATCTGGGTCCCTATATTACTTGAGCCTGAGACCGCCTATCTATCTAATTACATTCTACTCTCCCATTCTTCCACTTGTTTTATGACACAATTTACAAGTCCATAAATTTGGTGGAAAGAATGCCTATCTATAGTGAATGTGCGTACAGAGTATTCCTTTAGTGAGTTTCAGGTCAGGTGCTCACAAAATTAAAATTATATGGATTCTCTGTGTAATCTCCAGTCAAGTAGCAGAATGACAATAACCTGATTAGACTGTTCAGGTTTGTCCCAGCTGAGGCTGATTTTGAATCTGAACCCTCATACGCTATAAGTAACATTAAGCCCCTGAAATTTAAAAATTAGTTCAAATATTTTTAAGCAGGTGGAAATTTACAAAGGAACTCAGAAGCCTTCAAGTAATGTTTAGGGAAGAACTCTGCTTGCTGTTGCATTTCTTCATTGTATGACACTGGCTTTAAGATTTATAATCTATTACAGTAATATAATATATCATGAGATCTAATCTCCAGCAAAATCAAGCATACACAATAATAAGCATAGGAGCTAAATCAAGGAGTAGTCACAGCTATTTTTCTGGAAAGAACACCTTAAAAAAAAAAAAGAATGTAGGAATCCAACTTACAAGGGATGTGGAGGACCTCTTCAAGGAGAACTACAAACCACTGCTCAATGAAATAAAAGAGGATACAAACAAATGGAAGAACATTCCATGCTCATGGGTTGGAAGAATCAATATCGTGAAAATGGCCATACTGCCCAAGGTAATTTATAGATTCAATGCCATCCCCATCAAGCTACCAATGACTTTCTTCACAGAATTGGAAAAAACTACTTTAAAGTTCATATGGAACCAAAAAAGAGCCCGTATCGCCAAGTCAATCCTAAGCCAAAAGAACAAAGCTGGAGGCATCACGCTACCTGACTTCAAACTATACTACAAGGCTACAGTAACCAAAACAGCATGGTACTGGTACCACAACAGAGACATAGATCAAGGGAACAGAACAGAGCCCTCAGAAATGATGCCGCATATGTACAACTATCTGATCTTTGACAAACCTGACAAAAACAAGAAATGGGGAAAGGATTCCCTATTTAATAAATGGTGTTGGGAAAACTGGCTAGCCATATGTAGAAAGCTGAAACTGGATCCCTTCCTTACACCTTATACAAAAATTAATTCAAGATGGATTAAAGACTTAAATGTTAGACCTAAAACCATTAAAATCCTGCAAGAAAACCTAGGCAATACCATTCAGGACATAGGCATGGGCAAGGACTTCATGTCTAAAACACCAAAAGCAATGGCAACAAAAGCCAAAATTGACAAATGGGATCTAATTAAAGTGCTTCTGCACAGCAAAAGAAACTACCATCAGAGTGAACAGGCAACCTACAGAATGGGAGAAAATTTTTGCAACCTACTCATCTGACAAAGGGCTAATATCCAGAATCTACAATGAACTCAAACAAATTTACAAGAAAAAAACAACCCCATCAAAAAGTGGGCAAAGGACATGAACAGACACTTCTCAAAAGAAGACATTTATGCAGCCAAAAAAACACATGAAGAAATGCTCATCATCACTGGCCATCAGAGAAATGCAAATCAAAACCACAGTGAGATACCATCTCACACCAGTTAGAATGGCCATCATTAAAAAATCAGGAAACAACAGGTGCTGGAGAGGATGTGGAGAAATAGGAACACTTTTACACTGTTGGTGGGACTGTAAACTAGTTCAACCATTGTGGAAGTCAGTGTGGTGATTCCTCATGGATCTAGAACTAGAAATATCATTTGACCCAGCCATTCCATTACTGGGTATATACCCAAAGGACTATAAATCATGCTGCTATAAAGACACATGCACATGTATGTTTATTGCGGCACTATTCACAATAGCAAAGACTTGGAACCAACCCAAATGTCCAACAACGATAGACTGGATTAAGAAAATGTGGCATGTATACACCATGGGATACTATGCAGCCATAAAAAATGGTGAGTTCATGTTCTTTGTAGGGACATGGATGAAACTGGAAAACATCATTCTCAGTAAACTATCGCAAGGACAAAAAACCAAACACCGCATGTTCTCACTCATAGGTGGGAATTGAACAAGGAGAACTCATGGACACAGGAAGGGGAACATCACACTCCGGGGACTGTTGTGGGGTGGGGGGAGGGGGGAGGGACAGCATTAGGAGATATACCTAATGCTAAATGATGAGTTAATGGGTGCGGGAAATCAACATGGCACATGGATACATATGTAACAAACCTGCACATTGTGCACATGTACCCTAAAACCTAAAGTATAATAATAAAAAAGAAATTCAAAAAAAAAAAAAAGAATGCCACTGTGATGTCGTTTCAATCATGCAGTGTCAAGAAGCAACAAGTACAGTAATAAGCTTATTGCCATATACTGATCTCCCATGCATGCTCTTTCATGAGGACTTCTCATTCATTGAGTTGCATTACCCTGAGAAATAAGGATTTTTATTCCCATTTTAAGAATGAGGAAACAGGCCGGGCACGGTGGCTCACGCTTGTAATCCCAGCACTTTGGGAGGCCGAGGCGGGCGGATCACGAGGTCAGGAGATCGAGACCACGGTGAAACCCCGTCTCTACTAAAAATACAAAAAGTTAGCCGGGCGTGGTGGCGGGCGCCTGTAGTCCCAGCTACTCGGAGAGGCTGAGGCAGGAGAATGGCGTGAACCCAGGAGGCGGAGCTTGCAGTGAGCCGAGATTGCGCCACTGCACTCCAGCCTGGGCGACAGAGCAAGACTCCGTCTCAAAAAAAAAAAAAAAAAAAAAAAAAAAAAAAAAAAAAAGAATGAGGAAACAAAAAATATTAGTGAAGTTTAATAACATGCTCAAGTTCATCCAGCTTGTGGATTGCTAAATTGGGGTCAAAATAAGGAATAAAGGGATCAAATGTACAGTGATACTTCAATGAGAATCAGCTTTCTTGAGAATAAAATTAAAATTATTTCATGTCTTACTTTACATTCATTTCATTTATTTATTTATTTTTACCATTCATTCACTTATTCATCCAACAGATGCCCCGAGTGCCAACTGTGCCTTTCACTTGCACTTGACTGAAAACACCCAGAAGACAGAAAGGCACAGTTTTTGCCCCCAAGAACTTAGAGTTTGGTGGGGAATCAAGCATACGAACTATTGGTAATAAACAGAGAAACACTGCTTATCCTCTGAAATCATAAGTCAAATTCTTCCATATACTAAGAAAATAAGAAAAATGAGGGTACTATTAGGGCATATAAAGAACATTTCTCCTTACTCTCTTCAGGCTGTGTCTTGATCATTAAGAGCTTGAAGGATCATGGTCCTCTGATGACTTCATGTTAGTGCCACCTGTCTGGGCCACTGAAAACTCATGATGGAACTCAGAATCTGAGGAAGGGAGAAAAAAAAGATAAAAAAAAAAAAAAAAAGGATCATGGACGGGGGCAAAATAATGATGAACTGGAGAGGGAATTTCTTTATATGTCCTGGCAAGGGTGAGCTCTGAAACTGATGTCATAGACAGATCTTAGAGCCCAGCTCCCAGTGGGAGTAAATTATCTTCCCATAAAACTCATTCATATGATAACCCTCTATTGATATTATCAGAGAGGAGTGTCTTCGATTAACAAAGATGCATACTCTTAACCATACCAAAAATACTTTAGGCTAATCAAAGGTAGACATTATGGAGGAAACAAGTCATTTTTCATGTCATTGATAAAGAACTCTCAAGTATTCTTTTTCAAGAACACTTTGATAGTTGCCCTGGTGGTAGACTTGGATCTGCATAGCATCAAGCCCTTCATTCATTGTCATTTCCTATATGGATGAGGGGAACTATTTTAGAGAGGCTGGCATTTCCAAGGGTACCTGGTTAACTTTAAGGTCTGTAAGAGTAGGACCATGCTGTTTTTTGTTATCACTCTATTATCAAAATTTGTCACAGTCCCAGACCCATGACAGAACTAACATGTACATTGGTTAATGAAGAAGTAATTTAATCAAATGCAATGATTCTTTCCCAATTTGTGCTATTAAAAACAACAAACTAATATTCTGTTCTATTTTTAATGATAGAAATCTTTTTAGGCAGGTGAGAATCTGATAATGTTTATAGTTGAAAAAAGTCATTAATAAATTAATTGGTTCTGAAATCAATTCCCCCTGAAATACTTCTATTGCTATACATAATGTAAATATTTATTATAATCCAATATGAAAGAAACTCCTTAAAATTTCTCCATTTCTTTGGAGAACTGGACCTAGACTTATTTTGAGAATAATTAAAAGTGAGGTTTCACCTTGGTTTATGTCAAATCATTACACCAGAAAATAGCTAAGAACATTGTCCTTTATATAATCATGCCACTAGTATTATTATTTATTTTGATTAGAAGGATTTGTTATCAGAAGCAATATTTTCTCTCATACCAATTACATGCAACCACTAGCTTTTGAAAGACAAGGTAAGTTGCCGCCAGAATGACCCACAAGTTCCTATTTTCCTTTTTGTCTCAAGGTCATGTTAAAAAACGCATTCGCCCTTGTATGGCTACTTTCGCTATTTTCTAGTGTTACTATTCATATGTCCTTTCTCCAGTTTGGGCTGCTATAGTCCTTTGAAGCCTTGTTTTTGTTTTTTTGTTTGTTTGTTTGTTTGTTGTTTTCTATCAACTTCCGATTGAACTGGCTTCCTTCTTTCAGATGGCACTCACCATGTCAATGAAAACAATCAACAAAAGACACCCATACACCCAAAGCTTGCGCCTTACTCACCGAAACCGAATCGTTTACTTGTACTACCCGCCAACTGATTCTTAAAAATACACAACATACTCATCCCTATAAGCTCACAGCAGCATTTTCACTAAAGGATGAAATCCTGGAACATTTAATTATCTTGAAAGCAAATGGTAATTAAACACTTTTCCTAACACTGGGAAGCTGGGGTGGTGAAGGAAAGAAAGCTAGGGATTGGAATCCATTATGTGGCTGAGGCTTCTGTCTGGTCGATTTAAGCAGATTGGAGCCGAGGCAGTCGCACATAACCGCCTCAGGTAAGGGAGCGCAGTGTTCCTGTGGGGTTATCAAACCGGCCAGGCCTTGAAGGCAGAGCAAAGCCCTTCCAGTGGGAAGTTCTTCCTAAGTGCTTGCATGGCATCCGCGGGATTATCCCACCCCACTCACACATCATCTGGCTTTAAACTTCAGGCCCTCTGGCAAAGAAGAGACGAAACATCTATTCGTCCCCTCCTCCCTCTTATCCCTCCATTCTGCCTTTCCCATCCTGTTTCCTAGCAGCCGCTGGCTGAGGCCTGCCCTTCTCTGCCAAGCACCAGGCTGGATTAGCTGCAAGCCAATAGCTGGGGGTCAGGATTAAGAGGCCAGCGTGCACTTTAATACAAGCTGCCTATAATTAATGGCATTATTAATAGCTTGACTGAAAAATTCATTAAAAAATCCATTAAAAATAAATACCCTTTTACAAAAGGCATTGCCTTGGGTAAGAAAAACAGAAAAAAAGATAAAGGAAAATTGATTGGTGGCTTTCAGTTCACAGAAAGACAGACCATAGTTCAAACTGATTAAAATTGAACATTTTAGATTAAGCACCCTTACCAAAATATTCTCTGTAGTTACCCAATATGAAAATATTATGACATGTCACATATTTATATTTTTATGTATCAAGGGTTGGGATATAAGACACACAGGTAGCTGTTTGAAGTAACTTTCTTCAAGTGAATACTCTTGACCCTCAGTAATAGCAGAATGTCCCGTGAAATGCTGGTTAACTGATTAACTCATAGCCTCAAATGCAAAAGATCTGTTGAGAGGTGGAATATTCCCCATAAATTTATGACTTGGTCCAATTGTTTATCTACTTGAATATTTTCTGCATAAGTGCTAGTATTGGTCCTTTTTCTTCTTGTTTTATTTTTTTGCATTCATACCACAGTTGTTCTTCTCCATATATCGGGCTCTGTAACTTGGAATCAATCTTATCGAGTTTTGCCTCAGCCCAAATAAACAGTGTAGAAGGAGACTGGAATGTCTGTGGTTCGGATGTTTGCTAGGAGAAAAGTGGTGATGGAAGGGGAAAGTCCTGTTGGGTACACAGACTCCCCTGCCCCCCTTCCCATCTTCTTCCCTATAAAGGTTTGTTTGTGTTGATACTAAATCTGATCTTTTGGGTCAACTTTTCTCTGAGTCTAATCTGCTCATTGGTGTGAGATGAACATTGTCTTCCAGAGGTACAGGCGACCATGCCCTCTGAAAAAAAGACCCCATTCATGAGAGTATTTGCTTGAAGAGAGCTTTTATTCACTTCACCTGTTATGTTGTGCCTATAGAGCACAAAGCCAAGTGGAGATTAGGCAATTATCTGGTTAATAGGATCAACATAGACAAGAAGTTCATTCAATAGGCATTTCTGACTGCACACCATGCACAGCACAGCCCTGGATGGGTTGAGAGGCACAGGGTGAAGAGAGAACATGCTGCTGCTTAGTTCCTAACACAATAAAGGAAATGAGACATAAACACAGTGAGCAACTGACATGCAATTTACAAGCAAGGGAAGAATCATATGGGATTCTATGTACTAAAGTGGAGAATACAGCAAGTTAAAAATTATAAGAGGTGGTTAAGCTGAGGTACATTTCTTGGAAAGGGAAATCAATGTCTCTATATGTTCAGAACTCTCCAGTTCACCCCCTTTTAAACCTGGTAATTTCAGACAGTGGATGCATGCTCTTTTAGAATGAATTAAATTTCCTTTGTTGCCACTACACTAAGTTCTCACAATTTATACTTAAGATGGTATTTAATTCCTGGAAATATTGAGAAACTTTTTTTAAAAATTCTGGGATTCACAGGGGCACCCACGGATATATTAACACTCTGGCATTGTTTCAGCTCTCACTTTTCCCTCCTTGGTACTTGCAGAAAGTTATTAGTGCAGTGTGATAGATATTAACTGAGCAATGAACTTCCCAGTAGAAAGATACTGATTTTAAAATGCCTGTGCTCTGTGATTTCCACTTTTGTTTCCAATAAAATATGGCCCTAATTAGCAAAGTGTTGACTAACTTCCCAAGTACGATGTGTTAGTTTGTTCAACATTTTCCATTCTCTTTCATTCTCTTCCCATAATTTAGACTGATGGTAGATTTTGCCTAAAGTACAACATTTGCAATTTTGTGAGGTTCTGAAAATTAAAAATAGGTGCTCTGGGGTGAGATCCTCTTGCCTACTACTCCTAGGCATGAAATTCTCACCTTACGGCTTTTACTTCTATGTTAATGTGAAAACCTACACTATTAGTTAAAATTTTAAAAATTATGTTGGTTGGCTGTTTTGTCTGTGTGTAACAAACACGTTTACCTAATATATTTCTGAAATGTCTACTGATGGAATCAAATAGTTGTGTTGATACACTTTAGATAGAGGCTGCGTGTAGGCAATAGAAACAGGAAGGTAAGAGGGAAAAGGAGAAAGCGCTACAGGGCGGAGGCAGGATTTTGGATGAAAGTTACTTGAGGAGATGGTATCACTGTTCAGCCTTGTCATTTAGTACCTGGCAGGTCCTCCGTTAGGTAAATTAGGGGTGATAGAACACCTTGATTTTGGAAAGGAAGATCTTGACAATTAGGAAAACAAGATCAAGCAAAGGCTGATAAGGCTATTAGTTCTACATTTTATTCAAATACTGTAATCTCACCTGTCTGAGTAGGCTAGGAAATTTACCAAACTTCAAGCACTTGGTGACCAACTTCCATCAAAGAGGGATCAAATAATTACAGACATGGGATGGAAGGAATGTACCCAGGATGTGGTGAAAAATTAGCAAGCATTAGGAAATGAAAGAGGCAATTTTATTAATACAATCATCCACCTTTTTCATCACTACCAAGGTCGAACAAAACCTGGCATACATTATATAAACAGATCTCAATTCAGATGCTGGATCATTCACTCATTCATTCAAGAAATCATTATTGAACACCTACTAAATGCTGAAATTATCCCAGGAACTGGAGACAAAACACATAACAAAGCAAAGAATCTTGTCCTCATGAAGTTTATATTCTAATGAAGGATATGAATAGTAAAGCAGAAATATAAGTAAATATGTATTATGTTAGAAAAGGTGATCACTGGGATGAATGCGTTAGGGAAGTATGTTAGCAAGAGTCAGAATAGGCCTTCTCACTGAGAAGATGACATTTCAGGAAAGACCTGAAGCAAATGAGGGAATGAGTTAGGTGGGCATCTGTAGGAAAGGCATTCCAGGTAGAGCGGACAGCAATATATTCCTTGAGGGTGTAGTATAAGGTGGAAGATAGTGATAATGCTTTTCCCAAAGTTAGACACATAAAGTCATAAATATTCAAAATGGTAAGCTGCTTCTGATGACAAAGTGGAAGCCAACGATGAGGGCATGTTGTAGATCCAACCAAGTACTGAGAATCATTGTTTTGACTCTTGTGCAAATAGGGTTTGCTATCATTCTGTATTAGTCCATTTTCATGCTGCTGATAAAGACATACCAGAGACTGGGTAATTTTTTTTTTTTTAAGATGTTTAATGGATTCACATTTCCACATGGTTGGGGAGGCCTCACAATCACGGCAGAAGGTGAAAGGCACTTCTTACATGGCAGCAGGCAAGAGAGAATGAATCAAGCAAAAGAGGAAACCCCTTACAAAATCATCACTTCTTGTGAGACTTATTCACTACCACAAGAACAGTACGGGGGAAACTGCCCCCACGACTCAGTTATCTTCCAACAGGTCCCTCCTACAACACATGGGAATTATGGGAGCTACAATTCAAGATGAGATTTGGGTAGGCACACAGCCATGTCACATTCCAAAAAAAATTGTTTTCTGAATTTAGCAAGATGAATGGAATAGGATTTGGGATTGCTAATTCTAAAGCCTACTCAGTTTCACTAAAAGTAGTTGCCAAAAATGTTTCATGCACTCAATGCTAGTTTAAATTAAATTCTTTCTCAATGTCTTTTGGATCATTTTTACCACTACGACTTTTCGTTCAGAAAGATTCTGTTCTCCCAGAATATAGTGCTAGATAGCAACCATTGTGCCCTATGTCAGTAATTCATATATCTATATGATTATTCAACAAGTATGCATTGAGAGTCTACTAGGTAACAGTCACTCTTCATAAACCCGAATAAACACAAGATAAACGATACCTGGTCCTTGTCCTCAAAGAGTCACTACAGTTCAATTTAGGGCACAAACAAGTAATTTGTCATGTGTGGTACAGGGTAGTAAAATATGAAATCCAGGTAAGCTCAGAGCACTATAGGAACATACAGATGAGAATCTCTACCCAGTCTGCAGACAGGTAATTTTATCGAGAGAATATTCCTAAACTAATCCTTAAAAGATGAAGAGGATCTAGCCAGTTTAAGAAGTGGGGAAGGACATTTCTTGCAGAAGAAGGAGCAGGTAAAAATTCAAAAAAGTGAGAGATCAATTAATGAACAATGATTAAAAATGATTGTAAAGGAATTTATGGACGGTGGGACTAGACAGGTAGGCAAAGGACAGTGCAGAAAGGGCCTGGCTGTGTTATCTTGAAAGGAAGATGTTATTTATAAATTCACCAGTTCAGTGATATGGTTGGCTCTACATCCTAGAACGATTGCTCTGAGATGCAGTATTAAAAGTGGGAGTGCTACTATAGAGATGTGGGAACAGGTTAATGGCTCATTTAATTTAGGAAAGAAATTATATGGGTTTGAAGGTCCTATGAATGACAGTAGTAGTAAAAATAACAAATGAAGTAAAAATTATGAAGATTATGACTATAAGAGATATTTAACAGTTAGAATGTTAGGATGTTTTTGAGAGAAAGGGAGGAGTCAAGATTGAACATAGATTCCTGTATTAGCCAAACTGAAAAAAATCTTCATAACAAAGAAGAATCAGGTTTGAGGGAACTAATAACGTTGACTTTGAACAGCTTGACACTGAGGAATCTGTATGATGTCCTCATGAAAATGGCCAGTGGGTAGTATGTAGATATGTTGATCTGGCAAGCAAGATGTGAGTAAAGCTGACATTTCTGAAGTCTCATTAAACCTTGATCATATCTCAGTTTATGGCTGACATCCTATATTTCAAATTGCTTGTTTGATGCCTGCACTCCTAAAGAGTAAGCTTCCTGAGGGTGATGACATATTTCCACCTTAGTGTTGCTCTTACAGGGATCCTTAGCCTGTTTTCCACCAACAACTAATGACAGGTAATAACTCTCCCATGTAACATACTTGAATGGGAGAACATAGGGCAATAAACCTTTTCTTCCAAGTATATTGGAATGCAAATAAGTGAGAATGCTTTCTTTTGCAGGTTTTTTTTTTTTAATTCTTCATGGCAAAATAGTTTTGGGAATTCTTTGTAAAAAAAAAAATTTTTAAGCCCTGCTACATGTAAGCAGGGACTTTGCCATCCTGACCACTGTTTTCACAGTGGTTAGAACAGTGCTTAGCATAAAGGGACTGCTCAACAGACATTTAATGACTATCTTAAGAAATACCGCAGTGTACTTGGAGACCATGGTGGATAAACACTGCCCCATGACTTATTAGAGCTCCTAGTGAGTAAAAACCTTCCAATTCTTCACAAAATGAATGAATGAGTGTTTTCTACAGGCAAGATATAGGCTCTTATGTGGTTATTGAGTCACTAAATCTGAATTTTGTGTTAAAATAAGGCCTCTGCTTACCTGTCTAGTCCCATCGTCCATAAATTCCTTTCCAATCATTTTTAATCATTTGTTTATTAATTGATCTCTCACATTTTTAAATTTTTACCTGCTCCTTTTTCTGCAAGAAATGTCCTTCCCCACTTCTTAAGCTGGCTAGATCCTCTTCATCCTTTAAGAATCAGTTTAGAAATATTTTAACACAAAATTCTGTATGAGAACATCATACAGATCCCTCAATGTCAAGCTGTTCAAAGTCAAATGAGTATTTGTTATAGGCAAGATAGAGGATCTTATGTGGTTAGTGAGTCACTAAATCTGAATTTTGTGTTAAAATAAGGGAATCTGGAGGATGACCTCTCTAATTTGATATGGAATTATTGAAATCTAAAGTGGCTGTTTGCATTACACCATCCTGTTAGAATGCTCTGATTCTCAGATAGTTCATTATATATTTTTCCATATTTATCATCTCCTTAAAGGTTAGAGCTAGGGAGGGAGGCTGTTGCCTACCTTGTACTATGTTAGGGGTCTTGGTTAAAACTCTCTCCCTAACTATATTCTTATGTGTTAACTCATGGAGTTCGCAGTAACAGTTTCAATCTTTTCTCATAAGTTTAAATATTACATATGTAATTCATATTCACCACACACAGATGTTATTATGTGTTCTTTAGCATAAATTAATAGCTAATACTTAAATGAAGGTTTTTGGACATGGAATGGGGAAAAAAGATGAAAGGGAGGGAGAAAGCATGTAGAAACAGAGAATCTGAGAGAAGTGCCATTGAAAGCAGGAAAAGTGCAGTATGGGGGAGTGAAAAGACTGAACTCTGAAAACTGACATTTCCCCTGCAGTAGAATAAAGGTGAATGATACTTTGGTACCCTGAAGTAATTAAACTGACTCCTCAAACACTAGACAACCCTCTGCCTATGACTTTGTTTTTTCCATTTTAACTCTTTAAGATAGTCCAAGCAAATATTTCATCACTTCTCTAGGGACTTCTGCTGAAAATTTCAGAATGTCTCTCTGTGCACAGAGTCCTGGGCCCTTTCTAGTACCTCAGCTCAAGGATTCCAGGCTGTGGAAAGGTAGGGTAAGGCTTTACCTAAAGCTTGGAGTGGTTTTCCCTCTGGGATGAGTCACCTCCAGGATAAAATTCCTAAGGGATTGTTTACAAGAAGTCAGTGAACAGGTTTTTCCTTTCACTGACTTCCATCACCTTAGGCCAGAGTTTCATGTCGTCTGTGTATCAGCAGCATAATCACATGCACGTAGGTAATGCTGAGTGCCAAGCAGGCTTAGGGTAATCAAACTTGCACTGGGAATTCAAAGAGCTAATATAAAAGAGGTAATTCCTGGCACTCTCAAAGGTCTTGGATTTAACAGGGATATGATCCAATAGAGAAAAGGAAACAAATTAACAATAAAGTGGCAGCATATGGCGAATACAAAATAAGCAAAGCAAACATTATGACAGTAAGAGGTGGTGAGTGGAGATGAGTCTTGGTAGTTTTGGTTCCAGAACTCTTTTTTTTTTTTTTTTTAATGGGTGCATTTAAATGTATACATCATTCTGAGAGTTGGAAAAATGTTGAATATTCCACAGAGGGACACTTTTTTTTTCCCATCCAAATCAAAATTTATTTCAAGAAACTCTCATATGCCTCCATCAGTTTAGAATTTGGTCATATAAAATTTTGCTTAAAATCAGTGGGCCAAAAATTATGATGTAGAACCATCTGTATACAGAATTCTTTTATAACAGGATGTGACAGGCAATCACATAGAGGTGGGAGAGCCTGGCCAGTGGACTTATGGATGAATGAACCATATTTCGATTTGAAGCTTGGAATACAGAAGGATTAATGACACTTTTAGTAGTCCAAGTAACCTGATTTTTCCAGCCATTGCGAAGGCATGTATATTAGATAGCTTTGTAAATGAAAATGATGCATTTCATATGTAAAGAAAGTGAGCTTTTTATTTTTGACTAATTGGGAGGATCAGGACATGTATTTACTGGGGACTCCCAGAAAGAAGATGAACAAAAGACATGCCCAGTGACTTGGCGAGAGCTCTAAAGAAAGCAAGAACGAGTGCCGTCTCAATTTAAACATGCTGAGACAAGAGGAGGAGGCCAAGAATGTTGACTTTCAAGTGAAACCAAGCCAGAAAGCTTCAGAAATATAAATAAAATAAACACTGCCTTGAAGGAACTTGATATGGATGAAAGCAAATGTTTTCTAATTATTTCAAAATGGTCATGAAGTTGCCTTTTAGAGAATGTAGAGGAATACCTTATCTTGAGGTAAAAGCTTTCCAGCTGGTGGTCATAAGGAGATGGTCTTAAGACATGGGATATCAAGAGAGGCTCACAGAATGGGCATTTTTGTTGCACCCTTAGTTTAGGCAGCACATACCGTTCAGCTGTCTGCCTTCCTCTCTGTAATCGACTCCACTGCGCTCTGCACTTGCCAGACAGACACGCCAGTTTTGACGGCAGGTGCCCTGCTCTGTATGCAAAAGATATCCATGAGTATTAACTAAGTTTGCAAGAGGAATTAGGATCTGTAATAAATGCTTTAGCAAAGAGGCTTTTGGGAATAAAAATGTGTCTTCAGGCAAAATTCTCATAAACTAGACATCATCTTTGATTTACAGTTTATAGTATTTTTGTCACTGTATCCAATATCCCCAGCTTGAGGGCTCCTGCTCCATGTGGTATGATTGACTGCCCAAGGTGGGAGGGTAGTTCTGTGCACTGAAGTCAAGTCAATTGAATGAGAAAATGAGGAAAACATAAAACAAGCAAAACTGTAGCATTTTTGTGGTCTTTTTACTTTTTTTTTTTGGCTTTTTTGTAGTTAAAAAAATGTTTATGTATTACTCCATTTACCATGCAGGAAACCATTTCAAAGATTTGACAGCTGTTTTAGAAAAAAGCATTCTCCAGAATCTCTTTTGATAATAGGCACAAGATGAAGACCACAACCACAACCAACTAGGATACTTGGTACTACGGGATATCAGAGATTCCTTTACCTAGAGCTGTCAAACTTGGAAAGGAGGCCACTTCAATGCAGATGGAAGATGACTCTTTGAGTTCCCCAAACTCTCCTTCAGATTTTGAGGGTAAACAAAGAAGGGGAGAAAATGAGATATAATTAAACAAACTTGATTTAGCATCAATTTTGCTCAAGGTCCTGTGCTAGGCACGTTGGCACATCATGTAAATCAGGTAATTTAACGGCATAGGGTATAGAAATAGCTCAATATCTTATAAATCTACGAGAGGGATTACAATCATTAGTTAACAAATATATAAAAGGATAAGAAAGAAATGAGTAGTTTACATAAAATTTTACCTTTTTTGAGCCATGTTTATTTTCAACATATAAGACTATCAGAATGATTACCTTAAAGGTAGCAGAATATTATTCTACAAAATTATATAAACATATATAGAAATAGTTGGAAAACATATTTAAAGCTATCACTTTGGCAAATAAGTGTACGGGTATGCATGAGTTGTAAGTTCCTTTTTGCTCATTTATTCAAAGAGACACTGATGGTTAAAAGCATCTCTGAGCATATTTTACACTGATAATTCTAATGTTAGTGCTATTAAACAATTTAAAAGCTAATATCCAGTTAATGAGTAGGTTTCAAAATAATAATCTCCTTGTCCCTCTTTTCCATACCTCAAAAGTTACTTATATTTGGCTGGAAGCCATGGAAAAATACATGGTTATTGCCAAGATGTCCTTGTATATATACGTTATAAGCAATACTGGAAAAAAGAGAGGGAAAGGTAGAAAATGTGCTGAAAACAGTAGTATTCTGAAAAATTAAAGGTTTTTCAAAGAAATCAATAAATGGTAGGAGGAGATAATCAGGCAGTACTTGGGAACTTTGAGAAGAATAATCCAATTGCGTGAGTTAATGCAGATGGTCAGAATAAAATGGTTCCATAAGGGAATTGCTTAAGCTAGCCCTCCCCAACACACTAAAGACTGAAAAATTTGTATGGTGGCTATGCACCAAGTCTGGAAAAGGCTTATGTGTCTTTAGTATGTATATTGGTTCCAGATCATCAGCTCTGTTTCTGGCTTTGAGTTTTGTCATCTGAAAGAAATGTTCATGAATTCCTGGGAAAATGTCTGCTCTCAGGAAATCTGGGTTTTCCATGAAGTAGATATACCAATACCATGACCAAAACTTCATCTCTATGTCTTCAGAGGACACTGAATGAGGCTATTTTTAACCTTCTTTTTTTAAAATTGCACTTGAAATGATCAAATCTGAGACACTGTGAATATTCACATTCAACAATTACTATTTGACAACTTCATTTGTGTTTACTTCCTTAACTACATTATACCTTTTGTCTCAATGGGTCACAAGTCTTCTCTATTTTAATGAAAACCTTGATGTTATCAAGAAAAAACAACGACATATTTTGAAGCAAATCTGAGCAAATTAAATGTCATTCAACACAAAATTTAACACCACAGTTTCACAAAAAATGTATAAAGCTAAAATTAATGAAACTAAGTAATAAAATCTGGGTAGAGGAAAAAAGACAAAATTACTTTTCACTTTCCGTTTTCACATCCTACAATAATGACCCAAATGGATGCTATTGAGATTTTTCCCATTGATTCATTTTGGTATGAGACTGTGCAGAGGATATGCAAGAAATAAGAGATGTCAGATTAAGAAGATAAAGCCTAGTAAGGTGGGTGAGTTTCAGAGTGGGCCGTTGGGCTTTAGTGTTTAGACTTAGAGAGTACATGAACCTTTGGGAACAAATGCACATATTCATCTATTAGCCTAAGGGAAATAGTCTCTAAGCAACTTATTTTCAAATCATTTTCTAACGCTATTGTTCTTATGGCGGGGGGCGGGGGCGGTAAAAATAACAGCAAGAGAGCCTTCCTAGATCGTGTGGACGCTTCATACTCCTCTGCCCTTATCTATCTGGTCTTCCTATCAGCAGAAACTATGGGGAATCATCCCTTACTGCAGCACACACTGAGACTAAAAAACATGATCGTGTGCTCACGGAGATTGGTTTCTCTGTTTCGTCCTGTAAGTTTCATGATGCAACCAGGAGAGTAAAGGTATACCATAATGAGGGTTATAAATTATAATATAAAGAGGATATATATAAATCTGAAAAATCTGCAAGAGTTTTGCTTTTATATCTGGAGTTATATTTGGGTTAACCCTGATCCCTTTCTTTTTTTTTTTAACTTTTATTTGAGGTTCAGGGGTATATGTACAAGTTCGTTATATAGGTAAACTGTGTGTTTACCTATATATGTGGGTTTGTTGTACAGATCATTTTGATCCTTTTCAATCTCTTTTTTCTCCTTCCCACAAATGACTCCTGAATAAACTCCATGATTTAGCAAATAAAAAAAAATTCATACTTTGAAGATGATTGTTTACCCCTTCTTCCACAACAACAACACACACACACACACACACACACCATCAATCTCAGGTCTTTTCGAGAATATTTGCAAAGTTACGGAAGTTTCTTCTCAGAGTCCAAGCTGATCACTAAAATAAAGACGGACAGAGTCAAGGATACAGTTCTAGTCTTTCCGAGCTGGCTTTTGGCCTACTGTGCAGCAGCTGACTCTGCGATCTCGGCATCAGTAAGGGAGGCGCTCTCCCTATTTGTATTGTGTGGGTGTGTTAATCTACCACCCATGTCAAATTGCCTCAGCACTAAGTGTGTTTGAAAGGTTCAGCTTGTGAGGTGGCTGAGGATTTGGGGGAAGGGTAGAAAAAGCTTGGCTTTTCTTATCTCATTCAAATTGGTTTGTCCATCTCTGCTACCATGTGTCTCACAAAAATCAAGATGGGTGATCTCCTGGGGGACTTTTAGTACATTCCCCTCCGTCAGTTGAGGATTATATCCTACAATCTGTCCCCTAGCGCTTTATACACACCCATTTAAAATAACTCCAGTAACAGGATCTTTAATTGACTCAGGGGATGGTGGGGGGTGTCCCAGTATGATTGTCGTTTTGGTTCAAAGGAGAAGAATGAAGTTGATTCTGTGCCTTGTGTCCGAGTAACAATATGTGAAAAGATTCATTTAGTTCTTAATCCTTATGGAGGATCTGAAAGGAGCTGATCGTTTAACAGCCACACAGTGTTCTGCTTTCGAGCTGTTTTTCTTATTTATGTCTTGGTTGTTAAAGCTTTAACTGTTCCCTTTATTGTTCAGTAAAGGGGAAAAAAGAAAGAAAGAAAGAAAGAAAAAGACAAATTGGTATTAGCAATTCACACAGCAAAGACACCACACTTAAAAATGAAATCTACTAAAGTCTTGCAGGAGGTAAAAGTTTGGTTTGGAATATTTCGTGAGTCATTAGAGAACAGAGCCTCTGGCATGATAACTGCTTTCTTGTGGGGAAATATGGAACAACGTAACTAGGCAAAGGAAAGCATCTACTTTGAGTAAACTGATGCAAATGAAAAGAGCATCTGACTTTACCCCAACTGGATCTGGTCCAGCCATACTGCCTTGCATAGACACAAATGAGTTTTGGAACAGGTACGAGATTACATTGGTCCAGGTATTTATAGCAAAAATAGCGGACAGGTTGGCATTTCCATAATTAAAGGTTGGGGGATGGGGAGACACAGATAAGGGTTTTCTCTCAATTTGCATTTTCTACCACATCTTCAGCAGTGAATCAAACTGAGAATATTTTATTACAAAATTGGAGGAGCAGGAGGTAAAGGGATTAGGCAGGCTGGTAACTATAAGAAACAAAATGATTGGCCGTGTGCGGTGGCTCACGTCTATAATCCCAGCACTTTGGGAGGCCGAGGCAGGCAGATCACCTGAGGTCAGGAGTTTGAGACAAGCCTGGCTGACATGGTGAAACCCTGTCTCTACTAAAAATACAAAAGTTAGTCGGGCATGGTGGCGTGTGCCTGTAATCCCAGCTACTTGGGAGGCTGAAGCAGGAGAATCCCCTGAACCCGAGATGGGGAGCTTGCAGTGAGCTGAGATCGCACCATTGCACTCCTGCCTGGGTGATAGAGCGAGACTCCATCTCAAAAGAAAAAAAATATATTATTATGTCTCTACAAACAATACTTGCATATCTCCATCTGTCCTTGCCAGGTCATGTTGTTGTTTATATCATTTGGTAAACTAGAGAGAACAAGCTAAATAAAGTTCCCCAGAGTTTCATGGATGGTTAAATGTAGGGGCTGAATAAAACTATGCTAATAGATAGGTTTCCTAATTTCCTCTGGAGTGGTGAGTGGCTTACCTACTCATATTAATGTGACCTCAAAGTTTAGTGCAATGTGAAACACACATTGAGAAACCCAGTTTGGCTGGGATATGGATTTTTCTTGCCATATTGGATCATGATTCCAGATATGTGCATATGAATACATCCTGATGCAGAGCAGTCCAGGAAGGTAAATATATGAAACAAAGCAAACAGAAGGAGTATATTTTGTTAAAATAACACAAGGTCCAATAAGAGAAGGGTCATAGTCCAAAGCACACACGCATAAGCAACACCAGAATCACTAAAAGAACAAGAAATAACATCTAGTATCTACTTAAATCCTGATCTGGAATTTTTCTCTTTTTTTCCCCATCTTTTCCTTTTTTATATTTTTGCAAGAATCAAAGGATTTGGATTTAGTATTGTAAGATGAAATTTCAAAGGAAATTGGCCATCTAGGAAGAAAATATTTACATATGAATATGGCCCTTAAGACTAAATGAAATGACTTGAAAATAAATCATCAGGTGAAGAAATTCTAAGTTATTATTGAAGTAATTTCTGGAGAGACAGTTTAGAAAGGAGCCCATGCTGAGCTATAACCCACCATAGGAGTCTCCAGCGTTACTGTATAACTAAATATTTAGCCAAAAACAAAAACAGAGAACTACAAGCTCTTCATAGCCTTTAGTGAACAACTAATGGCCACTTCATTCTTTCCCACAGTAAGATTTGGTAATTTAACCAATACTACAAAAATCAACAGTGTATCTTTCTCTAGTAGTAAGGGCTATTATCACAGAGTATAATATAGAGAGAAAGTAATTCAAATATGGTATCTTGCCTGTCTTATCTCATGAGTCACCTCAGTTAGTGTTCCAGGGTCCAAGGCCAGCCAGACAAGAGTATAGTAAGAGGATGGCTTTATTGTGGGGTGCCTAAAGGAGACTCCTTGTAGTAAAGCATCTTCTTCGATGTGTTGGGTACCCCAAGCTTATGGCCCCTCACTGAGATAATTTTTTTTATTATATTTCTTTAAGTTCTAGGGTACATGTGCACAACGAGCAGGTTTGTTACATATGTATACATGTAGCGTGTTGGTTTGCTGCACCCATTAACTCATCATTTACATTAGGCATTTCTCCTAATGCTATCCCTCCCCCATCCCCCCACCCCACAACAGGCCCTGGTGTATGATGTTCCCCGCCCTGTGTCCAAGTGTTCTCATTGTTCAATTCCTACCTATAAGTGAGAACATGCGGTGTTTGGTTTTCTGTCCTTGAGATAGTTTGCTCAGAATGACGGTTTCTAGCTTCATCCATGTCACTACAGGGGACATGAACTCATTCTTTTATGGCTGCATAGTATTCCATGGTGTATATGTGCCACATTTTCTTAATCCAGTCTATCATTGAAGGACATTTGGGTTGGTTCCAAGTCTTTGCTATTGTGAATAGTGCTGCAATAAAAAATATGTGTGCCTGTGTCTTTATAGTAGCATGATTTATAATCCTTCGGGTATATACCCAGTAATGGGATGGCTGGGTCAAATGGTATTTCTAGTTCTAGATCCTTGAGGAATTGCCACACTGTCTTCCACAATGGTTGAACTAGTTTACACTCTCACCAACAGGGTAAAAGAGTTCCTATTTCTCCACATCCTGTCCAGCACCTGTTGTTTCCTGACGTTTTAATGATCGCCATTCTAACTGGTGTGAGATGGTATCTCTTTGTGGTATTGATTTGTATTGCTCTGATGACAAGTGATGATGAGCATTTTTTCATGTGTCTGTTGGCTACATAAATGTCTTGAGAAGTATCTGTTCATATTCTTTGCCCACTTTTTGATGGGGTTGTTTGATTTTTTCTTGTAAATTTGTTTAAGTTCTTTGTAGATTCTGGATATGAGCCCTTTGTCAGATAGGTAGATTGCAAAAATTTTCTCCCATTCTGTAGGTTGCCTGTTCACTCTGATGGTAGTTTCTTTTGCTGTGCAGAAGCTCTTTAGTTTAATTAGATGCCATTTGTCAATTTTGGCTTTTGTTGCCATTGCTTTTGGTGTTTTAGTCATGAAGTCCTTGCCCATGCCTATGTTCTGAATGGTATTGCCTAGGTTTTATTCTAGGATTTTTGTGGTTTGGGGTCTATCATTTAAGTCTTTAATCCATCTTGAATTAATTTTTGTATAAGGTGTAAGGAAGGGATCCAATTTCAGCTTTCTACATATGGCTAGCCAGTTTTCCCAGCATCATGTATTAAATGGGAATCCTTTCCCCACTTCTTGTTTTTGTCAGGTTTGTCAAAGATCAGATGGTTGTAGATGTGTGGTGTTATTTCTGAGGCCTCTGTTCTGTTCCATTGGTCTGTCTTGGTACCAGTACCACGCTGTTTTGGTTACTGTAGCCTTGTAGTATAGTTTGAAGTCAGGTAGCATGATGCCTCCAGCTTTGTTCTTTTTGCTTAGGATTGTCTTGGCAATGCAGGCTCTTTTTTGGTTCCATATGAGCTTTAAAGTAGTTTTTTCCAATTCTGTGAAGAAAGTCATTTGTAGCTTGATGGGGATGGCATTGAATCTATAAATTACCTTGGGCAGTATGGCCATTTTCACGATATTGATTCTTCCAACCCATGAGCATGGAATGTTCTTCCATTTGTTTGTATCCTCTTTTATTTCATTGAGCAGTGGTTTGTAGTTCTCCTTGAAGAGGTCCTTCACATCCCTTGTAAGTTGGATTCCTAGGTAGTTTATGCTCTTTGTAGCAAATGTGAATGGGAGTTCACTCATGATTTGTCTCTCTATTTGTCTGTTATTGGTGTATAAGAATGCTTGTGATTTTTGTACATTGATTTTGTATCCTGAGACTTTGCTGAAGTTGCTTATCAGCTTAAGGAGATTTGGGGCTGAGATGATGGGGTTTTCTAAATATACAATCACGTCATCTGCAAACAGGGACAATTTGGTTTCCTCCTTTTCTAATCGAATACCGTTTATTTCTTTCTCTTGCCTGATTGCCCTGGCCAGAACTTCCAGCACTATGTTGAATAGGAGTGGTGAGAGAGGGCATCCCTGTCTTGTGCCAGTTTTCAAAGGGAATGCTTCCAGTTTTTGCCCATTCAGTATGATACTGGCTGTGGGTTTGTCATAAATAGCTCTTATTATTTTGAGATACGTTCCATCAATACCCAGTTCATTGAGAGTTTTTAGCATGAAGCACTGTTGAATTTTGTCAAAGGCCTTTTCTGCATCTATTGAGATAATCATGTGGTTTTTGTCTTTGGTTCTGTTTATGTGATGGATTACGTGTATTAATTTGTATATGTTGAACCAGACTTGCATCCCAGGGATGAAACCAACTTGATCTTGATGGATAAGCTTTTTGATGTGCTACTGGATTCAGTTTGCCAGTATTTTATTGAGGATTTTTGCATCAATGTTCATCAGGGATATTGGTCTAAAATTCTTTTTTTGTTGTGTCTCTGCCAGGCTTTGGTATCAGGATGATACTGGCCTCATAAAATGAGTTAGGGAGGATTCTCTCTTTTTCTATTGATTGGAATAGTTTCAGAAGGAATGGTACCAGCTCCTCTTTGTACCTCTGGTAGAATTCGGCTGTAAATCTGTCTGGTCCTGTACTTTTTTGGTTGGTAGGCTATTTATTAATTATTGCCTCAATTTCAGAGCCTGTTATTGGTCTATTCAGCAATTCAACTTCTTCCTGGTTTAGTCTTGGGAGGGTGTATGTGTCCAGAAATTTATCCATTTCTTCTAGATTTTCTAGTTTATTTGCATAGAGGTGTTTATAGTATTCTCTAATGGTAGTTTGTATTTCTGTGGGGTCGGTGGTGATATCCCCTTTATCACTTTTTATTGCATCTATTTGATTCTTCCCTCTTTTCTTCTTTGTTAGTCTTGCTAGGATTCTAGCAATTTTGTTGATCTTTTCAAAAAACAAGTTCCTGGGTTCATTTATTTTTTGAAGGGTTTTTTGTGTCTCTCTCTCTCCTTCAGTTCTGCTCTGATCTTAGTTATTTCTTGCCTTCTGCTAGCTTTTGAATGTGTTTGCTCTTTCCTCTCTACTTCTTTTAATTTGTGATATTAGGGTGTCAATTTTAGATCTTTCCTGCTTTCTCTTGTGGGCATTTAGTGCTATAAATTTTCCTGTATGCACTGTTTTAAATGTATCCCAGAGATTCTGGTACATTGTGTCTTTGTTCTTATTGGTTTCAAAGAACATCTTTATCTCTGCCTTCATTTTGTTATTTACCCAGCAGTCATTCAGGAGCATGTTGTTTAGTTTACATGTAGTTGTGTGGTTTTGAGTGAGTTTCTTAATCCTGAGTTCTAATTTGATTGCACTGTGGTCTGACCGACAGTTTGTTGTGATTTCTGTTCTTTCACATTTGCTAAGGAGTGCTTTACTGACAACCATGTGGTCAATTTTGGAATAAGTGTGACGTGGTGCTGAGAAGAAGGTATATTCTGTTGATTTGTTGTGGAGAGTTCTCTAGATGTCTGTTAGGTCTGCTTGGTGCAGAGCTGAATTCAAGTCCTGGATACCTTTGTTAACATTTTGTCTCATTGATCTGTCTAATATTGACAGTGGGGTGTTAAAGTCTCCCATTATTATTGTGTGGGAGTCTAAGTCTCTTTGTAGGCCTCTCAGGACTTGCTTTATGAATCTGGGTCCTCCTGTATTGGATGCATATACATTTAGGATAGTTAGCTCTTCTTGTTGAATTGATCCCTTTACCATTATGTAATGGCCTTCTTTCTCTCTTTTGATCTTTGTTGGTTTGAAGTCTGTTTTATCAGAGACTAGGATTGCAACCCCTGCTTTTTTTTGCTTCCCATTTGCTTGGTAGATCTTCCTCCATCTCTTTATTTTGAGCCTATGTGTGTCTCTGCACATGAGATGGGTCTCCTGAATATGCACACTGATGGGTCTTGACTCTTTATCCAATTTGCCAGTCTGTGTCTTTAAATTGGGGCATTTAGCCCATTTACATTTAAGGTTAATATTGTTATGTGTGAATTTGATTCTGTCATTATGATGTTAGCTAGTTATTTTGCCCGTAGTTGATGCAGTTTCTTCCTAGAATTGATGGTCTTTACAATTTGGCATGTTTTTGCAGTGGCTAGTACCAGTTGTTCCTTTCCGTGTTTAGTGCTTCCTTCAGGAGCTCCTGTAAGGCAGGCCTGGTGGTGACAAAATATCTCTCAGCATTTGCTTGTCTGTAAAGGATTTTATTTCTCCTTTACTTATGAAGCTTAGTTTGGCTGGATATGAAATTCTGGGTTGAAAATTCTTTTAAGAATATTGAATATTGGCTCCCACTCTCTTCTGGCTTGTAGGATTTGTGTTGAGAGATCTGCTGTCAGTCTGATGGGCTTCCCATTGTGGGTAACCTGACCTTTCTCTCTGGCTGCCCTTAGCATTTTTTCCTTTATTTCAGCCTCGGTGAATCTGACAATTATGTGTCTTGGAGTTGCTCTTCTCAAGGAGTATCTTTGTGGTGTTCTCTGTATTTCCTGAATTTGAATGTCGGCCTGCCTCGCTAGGTTGGGGGAAGTTCTCCTGGATAATATCCTGCAGAGTGTTTTCCAACTTGGTTCCATTCTCCTCGTCACTTTCAGGTACACCAGTCAAACGTAGATTTGGTCTTTTCACATAGTCCCATATTTCTTGGAGGCCTTGTTCATTTCTTTTTACTCTTTTTTCTCTAAACTTCTCTTCTCCCTTCATTTCATTAATCTGATCTTCAGTCACTGATACTATTTCTTCTGCTTGATGGAATCAGCTACTGAAGCTTGTGCATGTGTCACGTAGTTCTCATGCCATGGTTTTTGGCTCCATCAGGTCATTTAAGGTCTTCTCTGCATTGGTTATTCTAATTAGCCATTCATCTAATCTTTTTTCAAGGTTTTTAGGTTCCTTGCAATGGGTTCGAACATCCTCCTTTAGCTTGGAGAAGTTTGTTATTACCGACTTTCTGAAGCCTAGTTCTGTCATCTCATCAAAATCATTCTTTGTCCTGCTTTGTTCCATTGTTGGCAAGGAGCTGTGATCCTTTGGAGGAGAAGGGGCACTCTGGTTTTTAGAATTTTTAGCTTTTCTGCTCTGGTTTCTCCCCATCTTTGTGGTTTTATCTAACTCTGGTCTTTGATGATGGTGACCTACAGATGGGGTTTTGGTGTGGATGTCTTTTTTGTTGATGTTGCTGCTTTTCCTATGTGTTTGTTAGTTTTCCTTCTAACAGGTCCCTCAGCTACAGGTCTGTTGGAGTTTGCTGGAGGTCCACTCCTGACCCTGTTTGCCTGGGTATCACCAGCAGAGGCTGTAGAACAGCAAATATTGCAGAACAGTAAATATTGCTGCCTGATGCTTCCTCTGTAAGCTTTGTCTCAGAGGGGCACCCAGTTGTATGAGGTGTCAGTTGGCGCCTACTGGGAGGTGTCTCCAAGTTATGCTACACGGATGTCAGGGACCCACTTGAGGAGGCGGTCTGTCCATTCTCAGAGCTCAAACATCATGCTGGGAGAACCACTGCTCTCTTCAGAGCTCTCAGACAGGGATGTTTAAGTCTGCAGAAGTTTCTGCTGCCTTTTGTTCAGTTATGCCCTGCCCCCAGAGCTGGAATCTACAGAGGCAGGCGGGCCTAGTTGAGCTACAGTGGGCTCCACTAGGTTCAAGCTTCCTGGCCACTTTGTTTACCTACTCAAGAGTCAGCAACGGTGAACGCCCCTCCCCCAGCCAGGCTTGCTGCCTCTCAATTGGATCTCAGATTAGCAGTGACAAGGCTCCATGGGTGTCAGACATGCTGAGCCAGGCGTGGGATATAATCTCCTGGTGTGCCATTTGCTAAGACAGTTGGAAAAGCGCAGTGTTTAGGTGGCAGTGTCCCAATTTAGCCGATTTTCCCGGTACAGTCTGTCATGGCTCCCCTTGCTAGGAAAGGGAAATCCCCTGACCCCTTGCGCTTCCTGGGTGAGGTGATGCCCCACCTTGCTTTGGCTTGCCCTCTGTGGGCTGCACCCACTTTCTGACCATTCCCAGTGAGATGAACCAGGTACCTCAGTTGGAAATGCAGAAATCACCCATCTTCTGTGTCAATCACCCTGGGAGCTGCAGACCGAAGCTGTTCCTATCTTCTGTGTCAATCAGGCTAGGAGCTGCAGACCGAAGCTGTTCCTATTCAGCCATCTTGGAAAGGACCTCAATAATTCTTTAAGATGAAAATATTCCTGAGAATCATTGCTTTTCTTTCCCTAGCAGTGTATGAAAGAGTTTTTCATGCTTTTTCCAAGTTAGAAAAAATTAGGATGAAATAACTGGGTAGAGATTCATTCTAAAATTAGTAGAGATCAAGAAACGAAGGAGAGGAGTAGGGACAAGAAAGGTCTAACAATATAGAGTGCAAAATTTCCTCCACTTCACTATCTTTGCCTTAGAGTTCTGGCCAGGTCTTTTGGTTGTCAACAAAAATTTGGGTAGTGTCTTCCCAAAGGACAGTTCTGATAGTTAATTTACCCCAAAATACTTTCATATGTGTAACCCATTTTTGATGGGCAGTGAATAAAAGATTTCCTTCATGGCAACCCTTCAACTGTCCAGATCACTTTGACAAGCAGACCAAAGTCACCCTTATTTTTCCTTTTAGAAATGCCATAAACGAATTCTTAAACTTGTGCAAATGAGTTATTTAAAACAATATCCTTCAGCATTCATTTCCCTGTGCATGCTGATAGTGCGCCACCCAAATATGCTCTATACACATTAACTATGTGATACAATTTCCAGCAACTTTGAGCTTTATAGACATTTAGAATTGAATTTTTAAATGATGCATTTGTTTTTCTTCAAACTAGAATAACATTGACTTTGGCTCAGTTTGATCTTACTCTCAAATCTTAAGTCCCTAACCATGTACCTTTTGAGAGCCATCGCTAGTTTCTAAAAATGTCTTTCATGTTAATGAAATGATAAAATAGATTTTTTAATTTCCCTAAAACTAAAGCTCTATCTCCTTATAACTTTACCTGGCCCCTTTTATCATGCATTGCACATAGTAGGTTTTAAATATATTTGTTGATTTGTGGATTTAATATCAGTAGATAGCATAATAATAACAATAATAATATTATAGTATTTAGGTAGAAAGTCTTCTTTGTGGCTCTGACTAAAGCAATCTCATTATTCTTTGGGTTAGTTAATGCCTTCTAATGAAACCAATGAAGAGAGGTAAGTCAAGCATTAGCAGGAAAATGATAGTTTTCATTACCTTTTGAAGATGCAAAGGGATGTATCAACATAATTCTACAACTAATAGAAACTTGCAAGCAAGGAAGCTTCAAGATGCCAAAGGAGTGAGGCATTGAATATTCAACACAAGCAGTCACAGCCAAAATATCTTCCATAGCTGTACAACTTCATAGTCCCATTAACCATACACCCATTTTAGACCTTGACCCAATGCTGCCCTGTTTTCTTTTGATTCTGTAGTTCTGACCTGGCAATCACAGCAGAACATTTTTCCACTGCCAACCTGAGACACTGTGTGCTAGTAGCTACAATATAATAACAACCAGTTTGGTCATTTAAATAAAGGCATGAAGAAAATTGGCTGCTTTTTTATAAATTATAAAAGCAAAACTAATTGGCTGACTCAGCAAACAAGAGCAGTTCATGTTGCCATAGTGTCGAAAAGGATAAAGTGGGGATTGGAAAAGTTCTCAATGTTTATTTGCTCATTTTGTTAAGTTCTGTAAATAATAATTCCCTTTATTGTAGGGATGAACAGGAGCACAGATGATGTCCTTGGCTCTCCTTGATGGGCATTCTGAAGCATCAAAAGCTGCTGAGCTAGTCACCTTCCCTCTTCCAGGTCTATCATTAGTGCCAGTCATGGAAGTCAGCTCGGATTTTGGGTCAGAATTTGACTTTTAGTACAACATAATTGTTTCTTGCCAAGAGTGTCATTTATTTTAGTCTTAATCAAGCTCCATAAATAAACTTTCTTTTAAGTCTTGCTTGAACAAATAAACCTTTAGATTCTTTGAAAACTGTGATAGATTGCATGGTTGGAGTGTGGGCTCTTCCTGAGAAAGACAATTAAAAGCTTGCTTTTTTTCCCCCATGTATATCAAAGCACAAATCTAGATGTGGCTTCCTAACAATCAATATATAAATTGTTAAGACTTGAACCATATTTTATGCATGTTAGTATTGAATAAAAAAACAGAAACCACACAATAAATAAAAAACCAAACAGAAAACATCGATACTCATTGTTTATATTTGAGTATTATAGAGAGAAAAATAGGAGGAAACCAGATTTTATTTATCATTTTAATCCTTATAATAACCCTGCAACATATGTACTATTATTCCCATTTTCAGATATCAAATGTTAAACAATTTTTCCAAGAATTCAAACTAGTTATTTCTGACCCCAAAGTCTAGTTTTTATTTAGTGGTTTTTGTTTTGTTACCACACAAGCATGGTGGAAGAGATTGATCATGGTCCTATCTACCCCCTGACCCGACAGGGACCGTGGCAATCAGATATTTATATTTTCCTATATTCATCTTGAACCATTAATGGTGGGCAATAAAGACCCCCAGAGGCACCCATTTCTAATCCCTGGAACCTGTTAGATAATGTTAGATAATGTTGCTATGGTGAATTAGTTTGCTGACAGAATTAAGGCTGCTAATCAGCTGACTCTAAAAGAGATAATAAATATTTGTCTGGATTACCTGATTGGGATTGGTGTAATAACAAGGTTTTTTTTTTTTTAAGTAGAAGAGAGAGATATGACTATAGGCGAATGTTCAGAGAGATGCAATGTGGCTGGCTGTGAAGACATAGGAAGTGGGCAATGAGCCAAGAAATGTGGGTGGCCTTTAGAAGCTGAAAAAAGCAAGGAAATGAATTTTCTACAAGAGCTCCAGAAAATGAGTGTACCCTGCCAGCATCTTGATTTTAGCTCAGTGAGACCCATTTTGGATTTCTGACCTCCAGAACTGTAAGATAATAAATTCACACTTTTTAAACCACTAAGTTTGTGATAATTTTTTACAGCAGCCATGAAAATTAATACCACCAGTATATACTATGTACCCCCTTCTTCATTCATCTCTGCTGGCTTTGTACCTAACCCACAGCTTCATCTTCTAATCTGGCTTGCTACTAACCTCAGACCCTGGGCCTTGAAGTTGGTAGAACATTGAAGACCACCTGTTTTAAATCACTACAATGAACAACACTGAGGACCCTAACCTAGTAATCCTAGCTCCAATGTTGGACAAGTGAACACTAATAGTAAGACTCATTAGCATGTAATGCTATCTCATTCTAATGAATGTATTGTGAGTCAAATGAAATAAAAGTTATATGCTTTTAATATATCATAGTCTTAAGACTGGAAAGGATTTTTTTAGACTATCTGGTGTAATAGTGTCATTTCAAATTCTTATCTTTCAGATGGGAAAACCAAGAAACTGAGAATCAGAGAGGTTAAATGACTTGAGAAAGACTTCACCTCTAATTAGAGGCAGAGACAAATCAAGAATTGTTCCTGATTCTGAGTGCAGTGCACTTTCCTGACCTTCACTCAACCTGAGTTTGATCTTACAGAGGAAGTCTTAGAAGACCTGCTGGGACAATTGTTTGTTTCCCCCAGAATTCTCGGATGCTCTATTTCCTTAATCCTGAAATTCCAGCTCAGTACTTATTTTCCAAACCTGTCACCATTAACTTGATTTTCTTCCTTTCCTCTTCCTTGCTCCCCATCATATATAAACTCTGATTTATATCTGACCAGGAAACACACTCAAATATATTTCTCAAGTGTTTACCCAATGGTGCCCCAGGCAATACCAATAACGAAGAGCTAAACAATCATATTTTATTGTCTGTGAATATTTACTTTATGACAGAGTCCTAATCCTCTCCCAAATGGTTAGCAAATTCACTGAAATTATTTACTGGAAGAATTCTAATTTTTCAAATAATTCTTCTTTATCTAAGTCCCACAATTATCTTCTCTTATCCAGTTTCCCCCAAGCCCCACTTCAGACCTTACTTACTGAATTTTTTCTAGTTCTTTAACCTCTCTGTAGTACTTCATCCCTTAATGCTTTTGTTCTTACTGATTATTTTCTCCTAAAATATATCCATCATCCTATTTGTTTATACATTTATTATAGAATGCATTTTCTAAACACTTGTGTTAGGAATGAGGCTAGGTGCTGGTGTGGTCATCAGCAAAGTACACAATCCATGAACTCCTAGCAGGTAGGATATAGACAAATGAAATGGCAATTACAAAAGCACATGAAATAAGTACAACAATTAGATAAGTGTAGATATGTTGTTGGGAGAAACACCTAAGACGGCCTTTGTGGAGGGAATCTGTATGCATTTGAAATCATGGCTTGTCCATCATTGTATTGGCTGGGAATGATGAGCACATGATATGTAATACACACTCAATAAATGTTGGTAGAACTAATGAGAAAGATCTGTGGCGAAATGACTCCTGAGACAGTGACTACGTTCTCTTTACTTCCAGGTCACTTTGCATCATAAACATTTAATGTCTGTCTAGATAGAATTAATCAGAGTGGTAGAAACTATTAACACCTGGATACTTCAGTTTTATAAACTAAAAGCTTTTGAGTTATTTTACCCATTGAATGATCTTTATTGCCTGCTCAGACTGAGGAAAAATGAAAGTTTATCCTTTAGATATAACAGGTTTGAAACCTGGCTCTGCCATTTATGAGTATTGACTTTAGGTTCATTAATTAAGCTCTCTAAGCCCTAGCTGTTAAACGGGCATAATCAGGATATGTTAAAAGAATTAAAAGTAATAACATGCAAAGGAATCGAAACAGTGCTACACAGTAAACACTCAATAAATGTTAATCCTCTTTGCATCCTCCTCTAAATCTTTGATAATATATATTTAGCATAATATTTTGGAATATCTGAAAGTAAATGAAATCATGCACAAGTAATTGAATTTCTATTCATATTTTTGCATAATAGTTACTATCTGGATACTAGGCTGAAAAGAATAAAAAATTGGAACTCTTTAAGTAAATGCCCTTCTCTGTCTCTTATATACATCCGGTTGGCTATTGAAACAACATGGGAGAAAGGCAGGCAGAAGCACGATTCTCCATCCACTTACCTTATTTTTTCTCTATATGAAATAAATGATTTATATTGTGTTTCTGGATTTTTAAAGTTACCTTTTTTTTTTTTTTTCCGGAGTCTCGCTCTGTCGCCCAGGCTGGAGTGCAGTGGTGCGATCTCGGCTCATTGCAACCTCCGTCTCCTGGGTTCAAGCAATTCACCTGCCTCAGCCACCCGAGTAGCTGGGACTACAGGCACCACGCCCAGCTAATTTTTGTATTTTAGTAGAGACAGGGTTTCACCATATTAGCCAGGATGGTCTCGATCTCCTGACCTTGTGATCTGCCCTCTTCAGCCTCCCAAAGTACTGGGATTAGAGACGTGAGCCACTGTGCCCAGCGTTACATCTATTTTTAAACATGTTTGTATCATTTGGAAATTCAATTACTTGGAAACTTGATGGTCTAGGAATATGTCATGGACACCTCCGGGTCATCTCCTTTTCTTCCTGAGCCCACAGGGAGTCTACATTTCCAGGCCTCTGTTGCATCCAGGTGTGGCCCCACATGATTGGTTTCTAGTTAATGGAACGTAAGTGCATGTGACATATGCGACTTTCTAAGCCCACCCATAAAATTATCCCACTTATGATTCTTCATATTTTTACACTTCCAAGCTAATTGGAAAGCATGCGCCCCCTAGTATGACCTTGGAGAGATGACAGAAACACAGGATGGAAAACACCTGAGTCCCTGAATCCCTGTTTGGAGAGCTACTGAAACAGGAACATCCTTTTGGATTATTTGGATTATCGAGTGAGAAATAACTTCTATTATGCTAAGCCACTTAGATTTGGAAGTGCTTCTTCTGCAGTATCCAGCATTATTCCTTTCTAATACATGACTTAAAAGATAAATATTGAGACTTTAGTTCCAGTCCTCTCTTTACTAGCAATTGGTTTCATTTTAAATAATGGTTTCCCTTTCCAAGGTTTTAGATAGACTGTTTAAGAAGAGATGTTACTTCTTAGTTTTCTTTACATTCTCAACTCACAATGTAGTACCTAGAAAATAATAGTGGCTCAATAAAAATTTGATAAATAAAATAATTTCATTCAATAAGCCATTGTTTTTATACTGAGAAGAATCTATCTGAAATGTTGTTTATGTGCATAAACTTTCCAGTCAAACTTCCTGGGTTCAAATCCTGGCTCAAACACTTAATGACTCACTGTGACCAAGTTAATTAACCTCTCCATGTCTTAGATCTCTTATTTGTAAAATGTGGATAAAAATGGAAACCTACTTTGAAGTTATCCCCACTATTATTATGGGGGTTAAGGAGCTAGTAGATTTCAAACCCTTAGAGCAGGGCATGGGCACAGTAAAGATTTCAGTAATATCAACCTGTATTTAGTATTTCTATGTGACAGATGATGTTCTAGTACCATTATTCTACCAAAGGCCAAGTATATGTTCTTCATAGAGCCCACACCTGTATTTTGTGGTGATTTATTGGAATCCTATATGAGAGTGTGCTTTAATGAGAATGATTATGCTGGGTTTCTGAAATCGAGATTTAGATGTAAGAATATTTGGTGGGAGAGTGCTGGAGCCAAGATGGCCAAATAGAAACAGCTCCAGTCTACAGCTCCCAGCCTGAGCGACACAGAAGACGGGTGATTTCTGCATTTCTGTTTAAGGTACTGGGTTCATCTCACTAGGGAGTGCCAAACAGTGGGTGCAGGACAGTCGGTGCAGTGCACCCTGCGTAAGCCTAAGCAGGGTGAGGCATTGCCTCACTCGGGAAGCGCAAGGGGTCAGGGAGTTCCCTTTCCTACTCAAAGAAAGGGGTAACAGACGGCACCTGGAAAATCGGGTCGTCCCACCCTAATACTGCGCTTTTCCAACGGGCCTGGAAAACGGCACACCAGGAGATTGTGTCCTGCACCTGGCTCGGAGGGTCCTATGCCCACGGAGTCTCGCTGATTGCTAGCACAGCAGTCTGAGATCAAACTGCAAGGTGGCAGCGAGGCTGGGGGAGCAGTGCCCGCCATTGCCCAGGCTTGCTTAGGTAAACAAAGCAGCCAGGAAGCTCAAACTGGGTGGAGCCCACCACAGCTCAAGGAGGCCTGCCTGCCTCTATAGGCTCCACCTCTGGGGGCAGGGCACAGACAAACAAAAATTCAGCAGGAACCTCTGCAGACTAAAGGTCCCTGTCTGACTGACAGCTTTGAAGAGAGTAGTGGTTCTCCCAGCATGCAGCTGGAGATCTGAGAACGGACAGACTGCCTCCTAAAGTGGGTCCCTGACCCCCGAGCAGCCTAACTGGGAGGCATCCCCCAGTAGGGACAGACTGACACCTCACTCGGCCGGGTACTCCTCTGAGACAAAACTTCCAGAGGAACTATCAGACAGCTGAATTTGTGGTCTTATGAAAATCCGCTGTTCTGCAGCCACCGCTGCTGACACCCAGCCAAACAGGGTCTGGAGTGGACCTCTAGCAAACTCCAACAGACCTGCAGCTGAGGGTCCTGTCTGGTAGAAGGAAAACTAACAAACAGAAAGGACAACCACACCAAAAACCCATCTGTACATCACCATCATCAAAGACCAAAAGTAGATAAAACCACAAAGATGGGGAAAAAACAGAGCAGAAAAACTGGAAACTCTAAAAACCAGAGCGCCTCTCCTCCTCCAAAGGAACGCAGTCCCTCACCAGCAACAGAACAAAGCTGGATGGAGAATGACTGACGAGCTGAGAGAAGAAGGCTTTAGACGATCAAACTACTCCGAACTACGGGAGGAAATTCAAAACAATAGCAAAGAAGTTAAAAACTTTGAAAAAAAATTAGACAAATGGATAACTAGAATAACCAATGGAGAGAAGGGCTTAAAGGAGATGATAGAGCTGAAAGCCAAGTATCGAGAACTACGCGAAGATTGCAGAAGCCTCGGTAGCCGATGCGATCAACTGGAAGAAAGGGTATCAATGAGGGAAGATGAAATGAATGAAATGAAGCAAGAAGGGAAGTTTAGAGAAAAAAGAATAAAAAGAAACGAACAAAGCCTCCAAGAAATTTGGGACTATGTGAAAAGATCAAACCTACGTCTGATTGGTGTACCTGAAAATGACAGGGAGAATGGAACCAAGTTGGAAACACTCTGCAAGATATTATCCAGGAGAACTTCCCCAATCTAGCAAAGCAGGCCAACATTCAGATTCAGGAAATACAGAGAATGCCACAAAGATACTCCTTGAGAAGAGCAACTCCAAGACACATAATTGTCAGATTCACCAAAGTTGAAATGAAGGAAAAAATGTTAAAGGCAGCCAGAAAGAAAGGTCGGGTTACCCACAAAGGGAAGCCCATCAGACTAACAGCTGATCTCTCAGCAGAAATCTACAAGCCAGAAGCCAGTAGGGGCCAATATTCAACATTCTTAAAGAAAAGAATTTTCAACTCAGAATTTCATATCCAGCCAAACTAAGCTTCATAAGTGAAGGAGAAATAAAATCCTTTACAGACAAGCAAATGCTGTGAGATTTTGTCACCACCAGGCCTGCCCTAAAAGAGCTCCTGAAGGAAGCACTAAACATGCAAAGGAACAACCGGTACCAGCCCCTGCAAAAACATGCCAAATTGTAAAGACCATCGAGGCTAGGAAGAAACTGCATCAACTAACGAGCAAAATAACCAACTAACATCATAATGACAGGATCAAATTCACACATAACAATATTAACTTTAAATGTAAATGGGCTAAATGCTCCAATTAAAAGACACAGACTGGCAAACTGGATAAGGAGTCAGGACCCATCAGTGTGCTGTATTCAGGAAACCCATCTCACGTGCAGAGACACACATAGACTCAAAATAAAGGGATGGAGGAAGATCTATCAAGCAAATGGAAAACAAAAAAAGGCAGGGGTTGCAATCCTAGTCTCTGATAAAATAGACTTTAAACCAACAAAGATCAAAAGAGACAAAGAAGGCCATTACATAATGGTAAAGGGATCAATTCAACAAGAAGAGCTAACTATCCTAAATATATATGCACCCAACACAGGAGCACCCAGATTCATAAAGCAAGTCCTGAGTGACCTACAAAGGGACTTAAACTCCCACACAATAATAATGGGAGATTTTAACACCCCACTGTCAACATTAGACAGATCAATGAGACAGAAAGTTAACAAGGATATCCAGGAATTGAACTCAGCTCTGCACAAAGTAGACCTAACAGACATCTAGAGAACTCTCCACCCCAAATCAACAGAATATACATTTTTTTCAGCACCACACCACACCTATTCCAAAATTGACCACATAGTTGGAAGTAAAGCTCTCCTTAGCAAATGTAAAAGAACAGAAATTATAACAAACTGTCTCTGAGACCACAGTGCAATCAAACTAGAACTCAGGATTAAGAAACTCACTCAAAACCACTTGACTACATGGAAACTGAACAACCTGCTCCTGAATGACTATTGGGTACATAATGAAATGAAGGCAGAAATAAAGATGTTCTTTGAAACCAATGAGAACAAAGACACAACATACCAGAATCTCTGGGACACATTCAAAGCAGTGTGTAGAGGGAAATTTATAGCACTAAATGCCCACAGGAGAAAGCAGGAAAGATCCAAAATTGACACCCTAACATCACAATTAAAAGGACTAGAAAAGCAAGAGCAAACACATTCAAAAACTAGCAGAAGGCTAGAAATAACTAAAATCAGAGCAGAACTGAAGGAAATAGAGACACAAAAAACCCTTCCAAAAATTAATTAATCCAGGAGATGGTTTTTTGAAAAGATCAACAAAATTGATAGACTGCTAGCAAGACTAATAAACAGGAAAAGAGAGAAGAATCAAATAGATGCAATAAAAAATGAAAAAGGGGGATATCACCACCAATCCCACAGAAATACAATCTACCATCAGAGAATACTACAAACCCCTCTACGCAAATAAACTGGAAAATCTAGAAGAAATGGATAAATTCCTCAACAAATACACCCTCCCAAGACTAAACCAGGAAGAAGTTGAATCTTTGAATAGGACAGTAACAGGGTCTGAAATTGTGGCAATAATCAATAGCTTACCAACCAAAAAGAATCCAGGACCTGATGGATTCACAGCTGAATTCTACCAGAGTACAAGGAGGAACTGGTACCATTCGTTCTGAAACTATTCCATCGATAGAAAAAGAGGGAATCCTCCCTAACACATTTTATGAGGCCAGCATCATCCTGATACCAAAGCCTGGCAGAGACATAACCAACAAAGAGAATTTCAGACCAATATCCTTGATGAACATTGATGCAAAAATCCTCAATAAAATACTGGCAAACCGAATCCAGCAGCACATCAAAAAGCTTATACACCATGATCAAGTGGACTTCATCCCTGGGATGAAAGGCTGGTTCAACATACGCAAATCAATAAATGTAATCCAGCATATAAACAGAACCAAAGACAAAAACCATATAATTATCTCAATAGATGCAGAAAAGGCCTTTGACAAAACTCAACAACCCTTCATGCTAAAAACTCTCAATAAATTAGGTATTGATGGGACGTATCTCAAAATAATAAGAGCTATCTATGTATGACAAGCCCACAGCCAATATCATACTGAATGGGCAAAAACTGGAAGCATTCCCATTGCAAACTGGTACAAGACAGGGATGCCCTCTCTCACCACTCCTATTCAACACAGTGCTGGAAGTTCTGGCCAGGGCAATCAGGCAGGAGAAGGAAATAAAGGGTATTCAATTAGGAAAAGAGGAAGTCAAATTGTCCCTGTTTGCAGATGACATGATTGTATATCTAGAAAACTCCATCATCTCAGCCCAAAATCTCCTTAAGCTGATTAGCAACTTCAGCAAAGTCTCAGGATACAAAATCAATGTACAAAAATCACAAGCATTCTTGTACACCAATCACAGACAAACAGAGAGCCAAATCATGAGTGAACTCCCATTCACAATTGCTTCAAAGAGAATAAAATACCTAGGACTCCAACTTACGAGGGATGTGAAGGACCTCTTCATGGAGAACTACAAACCACTGGTCAATGAAATAGAGGATACAAACAAATGGAAGAACATTCCATGCTCATGGGTTGGAAGAATCAATATCGTGAAAATGGCCATACTGCCCAAGGTAATTTATAGATTCAATGCCATCTCCATCAAGCTACCAATGACTTTCCTCACAGAATTGGAAAAAACTACTTTAAAGTTCATATGGAACCAAAAAAGAGCCCACATCACCAAGTCAATCCTAAGCCAAAAGAACAAAGCTGGAGGCATCAGGCTACCTGACTTCAAACTATACTACAAGGCTACAGTAACCAAAACAGCATGGTACTGGTACCACAACAGAGACATAGATCAATGGAACAGAACAGAGCCCTCAGAAATGATGCCGCATATCTACAACTATCTGCTCTTTGACAAACCTGACAAAAACAAGAAATGGGGAAAGGATTCCCTATTTAATAAATGGTGCTGGGAAAACTGGCTAGCCATAAGTAGAAAGCTGCAACTGGATCCCTTCCTTACACCTTATACAAAAATTAATTCAAGATGGATTAAAGACTTAAATGTTAGACCTAAAACCATTGAAATCCTACAAGAAAACCTAGGCAATACCATTCAGGACATAGGCGTGGGCAAGGACTTCATGTCTAAAACACCAAAAGCAATGGCAACAAAAGCCAAAATTGACAAATGGGATCTAATTAAACTAAAGAGCTTCTGCACAGCAAAAGAAACTACCATCAGAGTGAACAGGCAACCTACAGAATGGGAGAAAATTTTTGCAACCTACTCATCTGACAAAGGGCTAATATCTAGAATCTACAATGAACTCAAACAAATTTACAAGAGAAAAACAACCTCATCAAAAAGTGGGCGAAGGACATGAACAGACACTTCTCAAAAGAAGACATTTATGCAGCCAAAAAAACACATGAAGAAATGCTCATCATCACTGGCCATCAGAGAAATGCAAATCAAAACCACAGTGAGATACCATCTCACACCAGTTAGAATGGCCATCATTAAAAAGTCAGGAAACAACAGGTGCTGGAGAAGATGTGGAGAAATAGGAACACTTTTACACTGTTGGTGGGTCTGTAAACTAGTTCAACCATTGTGGAAGTCAGTGTGGCGATTCCTCAGGGATCTAGAACTAGAAATACCATTTGACCCAGCCATCCCATTACTGGGTATATACCCAAAGGACTATAAAGCATGCTGCTATAAAGACACATGCACACGTATGTTTATTGCGGCACTATTCACAATAGCAAAGAGTTGGAACCAACCCCAATGTCCAACAACGATAGACTGCATTAAGAAAATGTGGCACATATACACCATGGAATACTATGCAGCCATAAAAAATGATGAGTTCATGTCCTTTGTAGGGACATGGATGAAACTGGAAAACATCATTCTCTGTAAACTATCGCAAGGAGAAAAAGCCAAACACCGCATGTTCTCACTCATAGGTGGGAATTGAACAATGAGAACACATGGACACAGGAAGGGGAACATCACACTCCGGGGACTGTTGTGGGGTGGGGGGAGGGGGGAGGGACAGCATTAGGAGATATACTAATGCTAAATGACGAGTTAATGGGTGCGGGAAATCAACATGGCACATGGATACATATGTAACAAACCTGCACATTGTGCACATGTACCCTAAAACCTGTAGTATAATAAAAAAAAAATAAACATAAAAAAATAAAAAAAAAAAGAAAACTACTGCAGGAACAGAAAAAAAATAAATAAATAAATTTAGTGCTATAAATTTTCCTCTCAGCACTGCTTTACCTGTACCTGCCAAAAAAAAAAAGAATATTTGGTGGGAAAATTATGAATAACAGGGAGCTTCCAACTTCTAAAAATAAGTTTTTAAATGGTGAAAGCTAACAAGAAGCTGCAGAAATGTCTTTGCCTGAAATAATTACCCTGGGATGGTGAGAGAGTCATGTTAATTCTCGAAAGCTAAGCTCAAATGTTACCTCTTCTGCAAAGCCTTAGCTGAGGGCTCCATGAAGCAATTATGAGTTCCTTCTCAGTGCATTTTAAATTGTTCACCTTTTTCTACCTTGAACTGTAGATATATATATATATATATATGCTTTTGTTTTCTCTCACACTAAATATAAGCTTCTAGTGTCTAAGTCCACATGATTGTACTCATTTTTGCATCTGAAACATGAAGAACAATGGAAAAATGGAACAAACTGGACAATTCTACTGTCCTTTAATTTTTAGGCTTTCCTGAAGTAACATCAGGGAAAAATGGCACCCTGTATCTGGTGGAAGAGGCAAATCTCTAAGAAAAAATTCTGTCTTTAAGAAAATTATTGAAGGTGATTTGATTTTAAAATAGAACATGGGAGTATTTTCATAGCCCTCTAAAGGTTGATAAAAAAGGCAAAACCAAAGAAAAAGCTGAATAGCCATTGCTTTAGGGACTCTGGGAGTAGCACTGGCTGGCTCAAAGCCCTGGGAAGCAATTTAAAGTCATCCCTTTCTAACTCTGCATCACACTTCCACACTTTACACATAAGCCAACTCTCAACTTGCAGACCAATGCCAGAGATCAATGATTCATATAAATGCAGCCAGCAGATAATTGGCCAGTTGGATCAGAATCACCAGCCTTGTTTCAGTGATAGAAACACCTGCCTGAGATAGAGGTCCGATTCTCTTTAGCAGATTCTCACCTGTCTAGCTCAGATGAGTTACGTAAGTACTGACGGTGGAGCTGTGGCACAAAATCCAAGTCTGGAAGTCGAAATCAGAGCTCTGTCCTTGACCTAGCAGAGGGTCTGGCACATATTGAAGAGGCAAAGGTCACTGACTGGCTCTGGACAAGCCATCTAAATTTTCTGGGCCTCAGTTCTCCATAATGAGAAACGAAGGAGTTGGACCACATTCCTTTTCAGTTGGTTGGCGTTTGAGGGTGACAGAATGAAAGTGTATGCCCTTTCATAATATCCATATGAAAGACAAGAGCTAAGGTGTTATTACTTCCTCATTGGCTACCTTCTCCAATACAAGCATGCACACACACACATAGACACACTTGCAACCACCTACACATACACTTGCTCTGGCATTATTCATACAAGGAAACTAAAAACAGTTTACTGAATTTTCCCCTAGTGGCCTAACTGCATACTGCATCTCCCTAGGTGCTTGGTGATGCAGGCAGTGACCAGCTAACTTTGAATCAGTGACCCCCGAAGGTTGATACTACTGAACAGGTTATCCTGGCTGCACATATCACCTGAGTAGAAATCTTGGTGTAGCCCAGAGATTTCTAAGGCCTGTGAATGCATACTTGGTAAAGCAATAATTTTGAGAAAAAAAAATCCAGGTAATTAGAATATTTCGCTGTGCTCTTATAATTTATTATATTGACATTTGAGCCATGAACTCTTCAGATCAACCTTTTTTCTTGGGTTGAAAAACATCCAGAGAGGCCCTACCTAGCTCTAGAATTTGAATCCAAGTGTTTTTTTTTTCGCTGGCAAGCTGGCAAAACCAGAACACTTATGTATCTGCCAGCTAGAAAAACTGGTGAGATCATAGGCTATTCTTATTGGTAATTTATTGAGTAGAGAAAGCTGATTAAAAAGCAAAGAAAAAAGCCTTCATCTCACACACATATGCATACATAAATGCAACTGCCTCCCTGCCTCGCTTTGCAGCCCAACTGTGCAGGCCCCTGGACACATTAGCATTGAACAGGACAAATGGCCTATTTTCAATCAGCTGGAGTCAGCTGCCTCCCACGTGCCACTGCCTCTCTGGCTTCTCATTGTTTTTCAGGCCTCCAGCAGCAGGAGGTAGGGGACATGTGGAGCCACTCTCACCCTCTGGCCTTGAATCCAGTCCTTTTCATCACATCATAGACAGATACTTTCCAAGAACTTGAATGGGGATCCACAACCTCTCCTCTGGCTGCGCATTAATCTGCTCGTTCAAACATTCCTCTGCCTTTTTGCTGGCCTGGCCAACTGCCCAAAACGATAATACTTAGAGTGGGACGACTTCTTGTGAACAATAAGTACAGTTCAGGAAGGCAGGGCCATCTAATAGCATCTGAGCCTAAAATAGAGCTGAGCTCCCTAAATGCCCATCTGGATCTGGAGTATGTGAGTTGCCATAAAATATTAACTCTGGAAGGTGTGGGCATATAACCACTGGGAGGCTACCATGAGTAAAGGTCTGCTAGGTGCCTGGTGATGGATGATAAAGAGGAGGCCTTTTATTGTTCATCCTTGTCTTTAAGGAGCTGCTTTTAAAGAGCTATCTCAGAGTCAGTCTTTGCCTTTAAGAAGCCGCCTTTCTAGTTGGGAAGATAAAACATAACCACATGAAGAGGAAGTAAATTATGAATTTAACAGTGTCAGAGAGAAGGTGAATTTCCAAGCTGGAAGGCTCATGAAAATCTTGAACGAGGAAGTGGGATTTGATTTGGGCCTTAAAAGATTGGCAAGATTTGCACAGAGATTGGAAGGAGGGATAATGATTTCAATAACAAGGCAGGGAAGTATGAAAGCATAGCGTGTGGTGCACTGGACAGGAACTACCCTGGGGTGACTAGGGCAGAGGGTTGGTGACATGAATGATTGGTGGCAAATCTGGGAAGCTGAGCAGAGGGGGTATTCAAAAGACCTTTATTTTCTTCTATGACTGCTGTTGAATAGAGTCATTTGCCAGCTCTCTGCCATTTTTAAGATAACACAGAAAAAAAAAAAAAGACAACATAGGAATACCTCTTTAGTGCCTCATGGTAATGTGGTGTGGGTGGCTGAGAAGCTGTTTGTAAAGCACTTAGAAACAGGCAGCCCATTCAAAACAAAAAAGATATTGCCTTATAATTTCAAACCGAGCCTTCTCTGTTCAATGAAGCAGCTTCTCACCTAAGCTGCTCCCTGGGTGTTCACCAGGCAGTTTAGGAAGCAGTGTGAAATCTCTGCTGGGCCCTAGGCTATCATTTAGCACACTCAAGCAGTGACTTCTGGATGGTCCCGTAGCATCCTGCCAGGATCTCCTTCTCCAGTTCTCTGCAAGGTGTTCATTTGACTCCCAGGAAAGAGGCTGAGCCAACAGTTATCGAGGAGCATGCACAATGTGTCAGCTGCTGAACAGAGCACAACTCACCCTTATTTGATTTATTGGAATCAATAGTAACTATGATTAGGGACACATTGCTGGAAATCAGGATATCTCTGCACGCACTTCCTTTGGCACAGGGAATGCCTTCTGAAGTGAGCACCACATACTCACTGTCATGACTTCAAGAGCCAAATGTGGATCTCAATTTGGACTCCTCCTTGTGCCACATCACCATTGTGAAGCCTCATACCACCTAGTGAAGCCCACTTCGTGGTGAGAAAAGCAAAGCAGATGTTATGTATTGAGATGCATTCTATACATACTATATCCACCTTGCTAGCTTTTATCTTTTAAAAAGAAATACATCTTAAAATGTGTTTTATGAGGTCACCTCTTCAATATTACTGTCCCACTCTATCCCAAGAACCATCACAGTTTCATGGTTTTAATGGGAATAAAATTTCCCTTGTTAGTGCACCTGGGGAACAGTTTTCATTCCTATTTTAAGAACATAGTTGTACTGTTTTAGAAAGCTTTCCTATAAGTCTATGTGTCAGTGTGTGTAAGAAGAGTAACAGTCTCTCTTTTTAAACTTTCAGATCCAGGAAATATAAGTTTACAGGGGGAGTTCTCTGTAGGAACAATTGAAAGAATAAATACAGAGCTGCAGAGAGCATTTCAAATGAAGGCATCAGGCAACTTTCAGATGAGGATCCCAACTTCCCTGACCAGTGGTCCAAGAATGGCAGGTACAGAACCCTCTGCCCTTCCAAGCGGAAGAACCACTTCATCTTCCCTGCTTCCTGGATTCCAGACCACAGTGCTCATCCCAGGAGCCCCAAGAGATTCAGTGGCCTGATGATGAGAACCCTTAATCCAGCACATGCTGATTTTAGGATGAGTAAATCTTGGTTTAGGATGCTGGGGAGAGGATGAAAGATGAGGCTAGTGAAAATTATGTTATACAAACTTTGAAATGACGTATTTCCTTAACTGCCTTCCTTCTCACATCTGGGCTAACAAAGAGAACTATACAGACCCAGAAATTTATAGATAGAACAGTTATTTAGGGAACTTTACTGACCTTCTTTCTTCTCCCATCCCTCTTCTTCACCAACCCACAAGACTAGAGAGAGAAGTATTCCTTTTGCTCAGTTTTTTCAGACAGAAAGAAGGCCTCATTATTGATACTGTTGATGGTTCAGAGGTGAGAATTACCACAAATATTACACAACATTAAGAGGTTAGATTTGCATTCATCACCAATCTCAGTTTCCACTGTCAAATCCCTATGCTTTTCCTCCACAAGGTTTTGCCATATCTTTTTAGACTCTTCTAAAAAGATATAGCACCACCTGGCCTGACACTCGAGCTTCTGCAGTTGGGCTGGAGTTAGATTGAAGGCGTCTTTTCTGTGGTTACCTTATGTGGCTTTTTGAAGAAAAACTTGTGGAGGTCACTATTAGTTGCCCAGAATTTCCAAATAGGCTTAAACTGTTCTGAAGTGTTTTGAAATATCATGACTTCTTCTTGGGCAGTGCTTTTGAAATGACAGTGGCAACCCATCAAAGGGTCCTGATAAGAAATGGAAAAAATAAAGGCAGAAGAAAAAAAATAAAGTACAGAAAATATGTCAGAGTGTATTATATGTAAAGAGGGTGGGTATTGTCTTTTAAAATTTGTTTTAATTATATGGACTTGAAAAGACACACATATGTGAGGACATGTGTGCATGTAAATACTGGGTCACTCTATAAAGCTCTACTCAATAAAGAAAGTCTCACTCAAAAATTTTTTAAGACTCTGCTGTAGGGTAAATAAAATGTTCCCAGCCCCCAGCTCCGTGACATACTCTTGTTGGGCCTCAGGGTACAATTTTGTACTCTACATTTATTCAACAAATGGTACCCCAGTGACTGAACTATTTAATCACATGTATTTTATCCACCCTGACCCATGCCAAAATCAAGTATTCTCACTTCTACTCAGATTCCAAAAATGGGAACAAAACAATCCACATTGAATAAGTTGCCTTGATATCCCTTGTGATTAAAGTATTTGCATCAGGCTGGAGCATTGCTTAAGCACCCGCTCTGGGCTAAGCATCTTCATATGTGCCAGGTCACTTCATTTCATTTCAGGGGTTGCAGCATGAGCCTACCCGCATACGCTATAAGCTGCCCAGACACACTTGGAGAGGTAGCAGGGTAACCCACCAGACATTTATTTGCATAAGGGGCTGAGAAAAGCTCTGGGAAAGAACACAACTCCAGTAAAGAGGGAGTTTGTCAAGACAAACTTCACTGAGGAACACAGCTTTAGTTATCTGAGTACAACCTTATTGTCCTTCAGCCTTGCCTTTTGGCCAAAATGTCAACTGAGTCATGTTTAAATCCTGTGAAGCCAGAGTATTGTGGGAGAATGAAGGAAAAATAATGGCTAAGAGTTAGTTTAACTAAAATTCTGTACAAAGTGGCAGTACCCCTGGACTCCTTTAAGCAAAGTAGCTCATTCATAGTATGAGAAGACTTTTCCCCACTTCCCCTTGTGTACTCATGTGACTGTGACTAGAGTTCCTGTCCTTCAACAGCAATGCCAAAGTAGGACTCTGTGGAGCCCAGCAGAAGACAACACTGCCTAGTGGACAAGTCAGTACCTAAGCAAGGCAGTACCTCAACAACCTCCTGGCATTAGCTGGGGGTGATCACTGATTGAACATTCCAGCACATGTGAAACACTCTGTGGAAATTCCCATGTTTTCTTTAAAGCTAGGACTTTGGAGTAATTTGGTGTTCTATATAGAATGATGAGAGAACTAGCCAGAGCGATATTGGCTACTCACAATTTTTATATAGATATTTGCCCTAGTCACTTAGGCTGCTACAACAAAATACTGTATTCTGGGTGGGTTCTAAACGACAGAAATTTCTTTCTCACAGTTCTGGAGGCTGTTAAGTTCAAGATCAAGGCTCAAGCAAATTCTGTATTTGGTGAGGGCTTGCTTTCTATATTAGTTCATAGTTAGCACCTTCTTGCTGTGTTCTCACACGGTGGAAGGACTGATGGGTCTCTCTAGGGCCTCTTTTAGAAGGGTATATAATCTCATTCATGAGGCCTCTGTCTCCACGAACTAATCACCTTCCTCATAACATCACCTTGGGCATGAGGATTTCAACATATGAATTTTGAGGGGACACAAACATTCAGACCCTAGCAGTATTAAGTGTCAAAAAAATACCATAAATCAAATATTTCCTTTAAGTATCCTTTGGAGAATTCAACCTGTGATACTTTAGCTACTTGTTTTTCTAAGTTATTAATAAGGACTACACGGCATGTACAAGGAGATGCTCTACATAATTGGAAGCTAGATACAGACACACAGATCAGAGAATCTGGGTCACAAAGGAGAAAATGCTTCAAACTTCCTGGACATGCACTAAGGCAGATATCTTGCTTCAGGCAAGCTCTGATAAGAAGTTACTAAGAAAAGAAATAGGAATTGATCATTTCCAGATTCATTAGTTTACAACTGATTCCAAAGTTGTGGAGAGGTATCAGGGCGTTTGAAAATTAAAATAACCAAATAGTAGTTTTTAAACTTGCTGCAAGCTATTTCAGCAATGTAACATATCAAAATGCATTATCTAGTTTGCTTGCTGGAGTGTTTTCTGTTTATCTACAAATGAGATGATATCTTAATATTAGATAATATTTTTAGTCTTTTTTTCTAGTTTTACTTTTGTGTAATTTCTTAATTTTAAGTGAGGACTACTTTAATCTCATTGGGGGAGCACAAATGCTATTTTTTTTTTACAACTTTTTGTATTTTATGATCTTACACTCTGAAATTATCAGTTTGGCAGTTTGAAGAAGTAGTACTTTGATATTAAGCTCATTCTCTGGTGTTACACTATGGTTTTTGATACATTCTTTTTTCACATGTAGACCAGCAGCTATCAAATAGAGATGTACATCAAAATAAGTATGGTTCTCAAAATTGTCAGGAAAGACAATGGCATTCAATAAACTTGAGAATGGCTCTTTAGGTTTATTACATATACGATTAATGCATCGAAGGAAGTAGGTGGGTAAGCATTTGAAATATCAAGTCCACCTCTGTTCCATACCATTTATTGAAGAGCCTACCATATACAGGGCACTATGTTGACTGTAATACAGGCAAAACTGGGTCAGTATAGGTGAGTTCTTGAGGAACATGTGGTCAGCAGAGACTAAGTAAAATATACCAACCACTATTAAAAGAAAAAGTATAAGAGATGATGCAAAAAATTTACAAGGGCTTGATGGGGGAAGAGTATTGGTGGTAGGGAGGTGTTTGTGAGTGTGTGTGTGTGTGTGTGTGTGTGTGTGTGTGTAAAACTTATATCCTACTGAAGGAATCAAGGAAAACCAAAGATGATGGGTAATTTAAAATAGGGCACAAGAGTGGGTAAGAGTTAATAAGCAGAGATGTGTATATTTCTTTCTGAGGGAAGAGCATCAGCAGAGACATGAGAAAACTAAGCTTAGGGGGTCAAGCAGTTAACATGGGTAGGTGGACTGGAGTGTGCAGGAGATGCTGAGGAATAGGATGCAGTCAGTATAGTTTGGAATCATAGGGGGAAAAGACCTGAACTAGCATAGAGATGCTACACTTGGGTTGATAGGCGTGTCTTTGATGATCATTTGATGGAAATTTTTAGGATGAACTGATGGGAAGTCAGGGACAGTATGGTATTGGAGTGGTTCAGGGGACAGAGCCTAAACTAAAACAGTGGCAGTAAAAATACAGAAGAGGTTAAAATTGGAGAAAGGGAGGCAGAATCTTAAGTATATGAAAACTTAAGTAAAAAAGAAAATCAAAATTTTAAAATGACTTACCTCAAGGTAGATTAGAGCACAGTGTTGCCACTACCAGAAACATGAGTGTTAGGGGGAGAAACCGAGGTAAGGGGTGAACCAAGAGTGAGCCCAGGTTCAACACATAGTGTTGAAAGTTGGAAGTTTTGACAAAACATTTAGATGGAGATGTTCAATAAGTAAATGGAAAAGATTTAGATGCAATGGCCAGGCCTAACACCACCCCCTGTTTCCCCTAGAGGGTCAGTTCTGAATTGGGACAGGAAGGATTTTAAGAGCTCCTGATCCAAACTCTGAGACTCAGCATCAAATAATTATTACTCCAAGTCCATTGCTGCTGCCCTTGGGAACTTGGTTCTAGTAACAGAGTCTTAGCAACATGCTAAATACTAAGCTATGAACTTTTGTATCTATTATGTTTTCTTTTACTGTTTTTATCTGAGTGTCCAGTCTTGTGCCCATTTTTCTCTAGCACTGAGGTCCCTCAAAATCCCTCCAGGTGGCTGGGATCCTTAAGGCCTAGATTTCCAGAGATCAACTGTCGCATGATTTCACATCATCATGCTCTACCCAGCTGTCGAGACATCCTGGTTATTTCTCGTTAGATTTTTCTTTCCCTCAAGACACACACACACATACGCATACATGAACACACACACACACACACGCACATACATGCACACACACGCCACCACCACCGCCACGACCAAGATACACACAAGTTCCTACTACTTATTTAGTATCTATTGATAGATGTTTGGAAGACGTATACGTTTTGGGCTGAATTTCCTCTCAGCATCTGAAATAGTTTTCTTTAGAAAAAAATTGGCACAAATTGCATGCCCCACCTTTTTGTTTGCTTCATCCCATGTGATTGACTGTGTCATGTAGAGTTACGATAATATTCTGGTTTAAGGTGTCATAGTTACACATGTAGATGTGAGAACAAAAGCCATGGGAATGAGTGAAATGTCCGAAGAAGTGGTACAGAGAAAGAAAAGACTAAGAGAGGATGTTGTAGAATGTCCATCTTTGGCAGGTGGGGAAAAGAAGAGGAACAAATGAAAAAGGCTCAGAGCATAGGTCAAAGAAGAACAAGGATAGTGCAGAGTTACAAAAAGTAAAAGAAGATTTCAACAGAAGAGGCTGTGACCAAAATAATTAAATGCTTCAAAAAGCTTAAACTAGAGAAAAATAAAGAAAAAAATGGTTTTGTGTTTTATGTTTTTGTTTTTGTTGAATTTCATCTCCCTTTTATGCATGAGGAAATATGCATAGGACTTAAATAATTTTTAAAACTTGCTTATGTTCATTTTGCCAGTCATTTAAACATGAATTTACCCATAGTGTCTTGTACCTTTAAGTAACATTGAGAATAAGCTGAGGTTAACCAGCAAAAACTGCGGAGGATGAAATACTTTTTAATAGCTTCATGGATAAAGCAGAGAAAGTAATTAGGGAATTTACACAGAATTGAGAAATAGCACAAATCCAGAGATTGAAAAATCTAGTGGTGGAATTGGTTTAAACGGCTGATCCTGGGTTGCAAAATGAACAACTAGAAAAGGTGTGATGACAACATTAAGTGAATGTGTCCTGTGGTTGAAATTTTCCATGAAGGGTGAAAAACAAGCTTAGTAGGAGAGAGAGAGTGGAAGAGGTGTATTCAGAAAACAATTTCAGAGTTTAAGATCACAGAAGTGGAGCAGATGCAGAGTGATGGTGTGTGACAAGTAGATATTCAGGCAGGCAACTGCTGAAGCAGTAGGGGTGAGGTTACTGAGTTGAGGGAACTGAAGTCTGGACAACAGAAGTGATGTAATGGAAATCTTCAGGAGCCATTTAGAGATGTAGGTTAGCCATTACTCTCATATCAATTAGCTAGGAAGTCTCCTATTTTGCTTGAAAGCAGGCATTAGGGTACTTTTTGAAGCAAATTGGACATATATTTCTCCTTTTTCTGGTTAGATCATGTACCTATGACTGGATTGTGAGAATGAGGAAAACTAATAGCACCTATATGTATATTGTTCTTCACCACTAAATTCTGAGTGACGTATTACACCATATTAGCTCACATGATTATCTTATATTTTCCAGGAATATATAGAGTAATTCAGGCACAGAGAAGCTGCCTCTGTCTTTGTTTCTGAACCTACCATTAGAGCAAAGTTCTTAAAATTATACAGTAACAGAGAGAAGAAAATACTGAACACAGTCTACTAACTGCTGAGTTAACTACTTGACATGGTATGATAGACAGTTTCTAAAATGGCTTCCAGTGATCTCCACCTCCTAATATTAATGTCCATGTTTCATTCTTTCCCCTTTGAGAGTGGGCTAGACCTAGTGACCTACTCTAACAAATACAAATGTGACTGAAGTGTGGAATGGCACTTCTGAGGTTAGGTTACAAAAGGCTGTGACATCTGTCTTAGTTGCCCACTCTCGGTCTTGATTCTCACTTGCTCACTCAGATAAACTGAGCTTCCATGTTGTAAATAGCCCTATGGAGAAGCCCACATAGCAAAGAACTGAGGGTGGCTTCTGATCAACAGCCCATGAGTAGTGGAGGCACCCAGTCCAACAAATCTCCTACAGCCGCGTGAGTGAACTTAGAAGTAGATCCTTCTTCAGTCGAGCCTTAAGACAGCCATTGCCCCAGCCCACACCTCAATTGCAGTGCTCAGGAGATTCTGAGTGAGGGAACACAACTAAAACATACGTGGCTACCTGACCTACAGAAACTGTTGTTTTTAAATCACTAATTTTGGAGGTGGAGGTAATTCGTTATACAGCAGGAGATAATGAATACACATGGAGGATTTTAGTTAATGTTCCCAATAACCCTGTGTGGTAAGTGTCATTATATCTACTTTAGTGAGGAAACAAAGTGGTAGACCTGGAATATTAACCCAAAAGTGGAACTTTCCTCTCTAACACAGGACTGCATAACGTAATGAAAAATAGGTAGATGGCTTATAAAATGAACATCTGTAGCAATTTTATTCTGATTTTATGTTATTGTTATTATGTGGCCAATTATGACCCCAGTGCCCCAACAGGATTGAAGCAATTCATCTTAAGACAAACTCATAGTGCCAAATTTTATGACCCTCAAAAGTCTTCATCTTCATTAAACCTATTTTGGGGCCTAAACTGCAATTTCTTTTAAAAGACCAGAGGGTATGGTAATCTTTCATTTCAAAAGGTGGTGGAAAATATGTCACCTGATCGTCGAATGACCTCTGGTGGATGAATCTAATTGATGACAAATACAGCTCACTGTAAAATGTTTTCTAAAGTCTTGTCCTATAGTGAAAATTTTTAACCTCGAAAACAACTAAAATCTTGGCTCTTTTTTCTGGTAACTCTTGAGACTCTTCTCTATGGCCTAATTTCAGAAATACCCAAGAAAAATAGATCTGAATTATCTGTGTGTGCAGCCAAGGTTAAATGTGCTAGAATCCACTTTTTTCTTCTAACCACTGTACTGAAGTATTTTCCAAAAAGCTATTTACATAGAAAATTGTGGTTGTTATATTTACAGAAAGCATTTTTATTTAAGAAACATAAGAAAATAAACCTCTATTTGCTATGAATAGCAGCTCCTTGGATGCTGGTGTCTGATGACCATCACACTAAGGTTTCCTCTGTAGATGATAAATGTTGATACCAACATGGAGGGCATATGCGAATGCATATGTGTATATGTGTGGGTGTGGTGTGTGAGTGTGGGTGTGTATGAATGTGTGCGTATTAACGCTTATGTGCCTGTGCTCACCATATTTGCTATTTTTGTAATCTCCAGTCTTGACAAATCAGTTTCCCTATCACCCTCTCTTATTCTTTACAGTTCCTCCCGTATCACCCATAAAATTATTTTAAAAGTTAATACTGTAAGGGATCTTAGATATTTTCTCTCAAATGCCATTTTACAAAAAATAAATGAGGCTCAGAAAGAATAGACTAGGGTAGAGGACCAGAAATAATCATTATGATTCATTAAGCCAGGCACTGTTCCGAGAGCTTAACTTGAATGAACTCATGTACTCTTCAAGACAATACACAAATCAATAAATGTGACTCACCACCTAAACAGAACTAAGAACAAAAGCCATATGATCTTCTCAATAGATCAAGGAAAAGCATTCAAGAAAATCCAGCATTCGTTTATTATAGAAATCCTTAACAAATGGGGCAAAGAAGGAACATACCTCAAAATGATAAGAGCCATATATGACAAACCCACAGCCAACATCATACTGAATAGAGAAAAGTTGAAATCATTTTCCGCAAGAACTGGAACAAGACAAAGATATCCACATTACTAGTTCCATTCAACATGCTAGTGATACTAGTGGAAGCTCTAGCCAGTGCAATCAGTTAAGAGAAATAAATAAAAAGCATCCAAATTGGGGTAAAAAGTCAAATTATCTGTTTACTCATGACATGAATGTATGCCTAGAAAACCTCAAATACTCCTCCAGAGGACTCCTAGATTAGACAGCTTAGTAACGTCTTAGGATACAAAAGTAACATACAAAAATCAGTAGCATTTGTATACGCCAATAATATTCAAGCTGAGAAACAAATGAATAACTCACTCCCATTTACAACAGCCACACAAACACACAAATACCTAGGAATACATTTAACCAAGGATGTGACAAATTTCTACAAGGAGAACTACACAACAAAACACTGATGAAAGAAATCATAGACAACACAAACAAATGGAAAAAGGTTCATTTGTTAGCATCCTTAAAATCAACATCTACAGACTGAACACAATTTCTATCAAATTACCAATGTCATTTTTCACAGAATTGGAAAAAACAATCCTAAAGTTCATATGGAACCAAGAAAAGGCCAAAATAGCCAAAGCATCCTTAAGTAAAAAGAACAAATACGGAGGCATTACATTGCCGCACTTCAAATTATACTACAAAGCTGCAGTAATTAAAACAGCATAGTGCTGGTACAAAAATAGACACATAGATCAATAAAATAGAATAGAGAACTAAGAAATAAAGCCGTATATCTATGCCAACTGATATTTGATAAAGTCAACAACAACAACAAAAAATGGGGAAACAACACCATATTAAATAACTGGTACAGAAAAAATTGGCTAGCCGAATGCAGAAAAATAAAACTGGACCCCTATCTCTCACTATATACAGAAATTAACTCACGATAAATTAAAGATCTAAACAAAAATGCAAAACTATGAAAATCATAGAAGAAAACCTAGAATAAACTCTTCTGGACATTGGCCTAGGCAAAGAATTTATAACAAAGACCCTAAAAGGAAATGCAACAAGAACAACAACAACAACAAAAAAGACAGAAAAGACAAACGTGATTTAATCAAACTAAAAATATTCTGCATAAAAGAAATAGCCAACAGAATTGTCAATCAACCTATGGAATTGGAGGAATTATTTGCAGAGTATCCCTCTGACAAAGGAGTAATATCCAGAATCTGTAAGGAACTCACACAACTCATCAAGAAAGAGACAAACAACCCCATTAAAAACTGGGCAAAGGACATGAACAGACATTTCTCAAAAGAAGATATACATGGAGATGAGAAACTTATCAAAAAAATGCTGAACATCACTAATTGTCAGAGAAATGCAAATTAAAACCACACTGAGATCATCTCACACCAGTCACAATGGCTGTTACTAAGAAGTCAAAAAACAACAGATGTTGGCATGGATATGGAGAAAAGGGAACACTTATACACTGTTGGTGGGAATATAAATGATTTTAACCCCTATGGAAAACAGTATGGAGATATCTCAAAGAACTAAAAATAGAATTACCATTTGGCCCAGCAATCCCACTATTGAGTATCTACCCAAACGAAAAGAAATCATTATATAAAAATACACCTGTACTTGTATGTTCATTGCAGCACTATTTTTTTTTTTTTTTTCTGAGACAGGGTCTTGCTCTGTCACCCAGGCTGGAGTGCAGTGGCATAGTCTCGGCTCACTGCAAGCTCTGCCTCCAGGGCTCAGGTGATCCTCCCACCTCAGCCTCCTGAGTAGCTGGGACCACACGTGCCCCACCATGCCCAGCTGATTTTTGTATTTTTTGTAGAGATAGGGTTTCACCATGTTGCCCAAGCTGGTCTTAAATTCCTGAGCACAAGCAATCCACTTGCCTTGGCCTTCCAAAGTGTTGGGATTATAGGCCTAAGCTACTGCCACCAGCCTGCAGCAATATTCACAATAGAAAAGTCATGGAACCAACCTAAGTGCCAGACAACAGTTAATTGGATAAAGAAATGGGGTATATATACACCATAGAATACTATGCAGTCATAAAAAATATGTCTTTTGCGGCAACATGGAAGGCCATTATCCTAACCAAATGAACTCAGAAGCAGAAAATCAAGTATCACGTTTTAACTTATAAGTGGGAGCTAAACAATAGGTACACATGGACATAAAATTGGGGATAACAGACTCTAGGGCCTTCAAAAGCAGGGAGGGAGGAAGAGGGATGAGGGATGGAAAATTACTCATGGAGTACAATATTCAACATTCGGGTGATGGGTACCCCAAAAGCCCAACCCCCACCATTATGCAATATACCCATGTAACAAACACATGTACCCCTTTAATCTAAAATAAAAATAATAATTATGAAAAGAAAACTGAAGTTAGCCACATGTTCATACATACACATTGTATTATATAAAAGTTTAAACCCACCACTAAAGTAGTTTGGTCTGAAGAAGAAAAAAAGGACAGTATTATCAGGAGGCACTATTAGTATCTTCATTAGTTTGCTAATGAAACTAATAATATTGCCTTTTCCTCCAATAACATGGAAGAAACCTTCCCTAAATACGAGGAAACTAAGGAACAAAAGTATTAATTAGTTTGTAAAAAGTCACGCATGGTCTGAGAGATGAAGCCAGGATGGAATGGAAGGTTAGCGTCTGAATACATGATTTCTAATCTCGTGTATAACCTCTCCATTCAGAAACCATGCTGAAAAAACCGTGCTAAATTGGTTTGGGTTTTTTGTTTTGTTTTGTTTTGCTTTTTTTGTTTTGTTTTGTTTTTTTGTTTTTTACTATATCAACTTCCTTTATGTAAATTCAGACAGGTCTGTAATCTTTAGTGCCAGGTACTGACTGAGTTTATTGAATTTTGAGGAGCATTCTGGAATATTGGCCACCTACTTCTTTTCTAACTCAACAAGTTCATTTGATGGGTTCACAACTGTATATTACAGATAACAGCTTTTGTAGAATACCAACTAAAATGTCAGTCTTAATATTTAACTGTATTCCATGTAGTATAAACATAGCGTATATGTTTTCACCAAAGATATATACGTGCTTTACCTGTGATATATAAAGCACAATCTGCAAAATCTAAAATTGTACCATAAATGCCTTTGTAGAGTAAGAAACACAATCATATACAGTTTAACACTCTATTTTAAATTTCCATTTATCACTTTCAAAAATCTGAGAACAATAAACATCATTTGGGGAAAAAATGATTATTTCATTATGATGAAAGGAAACATGATTCTAGTAACATACACTATATATGCACATATCATTAATTCCTTTATTTGTGTTCCCCAAACTAACCTTTCTTCACAGGTTCCGGAGTTATCCATATCTAGGCTAAGATGTCATAAAGATAAACATCTGTTATTAGATCTCATAATAGTTTATATACCGGTATCTCACTACAAAACTTGCTATGTCAGAGAATTAAATATGAGACAATTAGATTTTTCCTGAAAGCTGTCTAAGGAGATGCAAAAAGAAAGTGTATATTACTTGAGAGGCCAGAGGGACATATCATATCACTACATCACTTTTAGGTAAGGTTCTATGCAAGGATGCTGAGTAACTCCTGTTAATCACATTACTACTACTATAATTAATCTTAATTCTTTGATCAGAGGTGTAAGATCAGAGCTCAACAGTTTGTGAGTTAATAATGTGTGAGTAGAGGAAAGAGGTCATCCATTAAGTTAGGAGTTGACACGTGTTTTCTCTAATGGGCCAGATACTAAATATTTTAATATTTTCAGGCTTTCAGATCCCTGTTGCAATAACTCAGCTCTGCCACTATAGCATAAAAACAGTCATAGACAATATGTTAATAATGGGTGTGGTCATTTTCCAGTAAAACTTTATTTGCAAAAAAGGTGGTAGGCCATCTTGGGCTAGTTTGCTGACCTTGCGTTAAGGTTCACTATTAATTTCATTTTAACATGCATTTAGTAAGTTCGTAAATTATGTAACACATGTATGGAATATAAGGAAAAATGCAGTTGTAGACAACTACACCCCACTCAATAATTTAATCACTTGTGCTGGGCTGTAGGCTGTGATACTTTGGGAGGATAATTAGGCAAAAAGCAACTGTAAGATCATATACAAAACAAAATAGTTTATCTTATTTATGCATTTCTTAGAGTGTCAGAAGACCTTAGATCTAAAAAATGGTTCGCAACCTGAAGGCAGTTAATCCTCCATTTAGCTATTTATTAGATACTGGGGAATGCTTATGTGTCAGGCACTTTAGAAGAGTGAGGGAGATATGAATTAGACCTCATGGCATTGCAGAATACAGATGTACCAATGCCAAAACATGATGTGACAAATTCTAAAGATACTATGTGCCCCTGCTTTCTTATAGACTTACTCTTCCCATTTTGCAGAAGAAATGAGGTTCAGCGACATTTCCAGTGTCACCTATTTAAGGAAGTTATTCTAGATTCTTCAAGTTTAAGGCAGTTTTCCTTTTTTTTTTTTTTGAGACGGAGTCTCACTCTCTCGCGCAGGCTGGAGCGCAGTGGCGCGATGTCGGCTCACTGCAAGCTCCGCCTCCCAAGTTCACGCCATTCTCCTGCCTCAGTCTCCCGAGTAGCTGGGACTACAGGCGCCCACCACCACGCCCGCTAATTTTTTGTGTGTGTGTTTTTAGTAGAGACGGAGTTTCATCGTGTTAGCCAGCATGATCTCGATCTCCTGACCTCGTGATCCGCCCGCCTCGGCCTCCCAAAGTGCTGGGATTACAGGCGTGAGCCACCGCGGCCGGCTGTGTAAGGCAGTTTTCTTACTGCCCCATACTACCTCTTTCCAGAATTACCTTCCTACCTCAGCTCTGACCTGCTCCAATCTGTGCTATCATTCAGATATGCAAAATGAGAATAATGATATTTAACATTTTTCTACTTGCATTTTGAAATTGAAAGCTGTTTGTTCTGGAAATGCTTACCCCTTTACTATTCATGGTTTTTGTTTTTATTCTTGTTGTTATTTTTATTGTGAAATTATTTACATATTGTTGGGGACAATAATCCCTAAACTTTGTCTTCAGGATCAAGCCTTCAAACCTGTTTATTCACTTCTAATCCCACATAAAGACATAAAGCGATGCACATTGAATTGCCAGTATCCTCAATGCTGTCTGACTTTGCTGAAAAAAAGAGTAACCGGAACTCCCTAATGCATTTTCCTTCATATATATTTGATTTTGACACTTACTTTAATTTTTAAGCCTGTGGTTTAGGTAAAATTTATCAGCACATTTTTTGTACTTCATTCATTTTTATGTCATTGAGTGATACTTTAGTGTTGTAAGAGAAAAAGAAATAACTTAGAGTTAGGTACAAAAAATGTGCCCTATAAATAACAATCAGCTTATTCTGTGGGTCGTAAGGCTAAATCCCCTCCCCTCTTCCTCCTCCTGGAATCTGAGAAATGGCCAGTTTGTAAGCCACTTGTTGGCCTTCACAGCTACCACATTAGCTAAAAGACAATCCAGCTCATTTCACCTACCTATTGAAAAGGCAGTATTTATTTTTCAGTTGGAGAGGTAGAAAAGGATGGTGGGAAGTTCTAAAAACTCTCTTTCAACCTCTGACCTACAATCTACAGAAAGAAAAAGAAGCCCCCAGCCTACCATAAACAGTCAGGAAACCCAGAAGCTCTGATTTCCAGCTGTGAAACTCACTCCCACAAGGGCCTTGGAGCAAGACCTTACCTCTGCCAGAAGTGCCAAGGCCGTTTCAGTCCCAAAACCCTCAAAGAAATAGAAAAAGATGAGAGGAGACGGTATCCATTCATTCACTATTACAGTTTTCTCTCATTGCCTCTTTTGGAAGTTTGATGTTCTCTTTCTCGGGCCATGGAAGCTGGACGTTCTTTTGGTCCACAGTCTCATTCTAAGTGTAGGAGAGTTAATGAATACTGGGATGCCCTTTGAAGAGTGTGGATGCAGAAAATACTAAAGTAATTCAAAGTGCAGCCCACATTGATTGCAAAGCCTTAAGCTGACCACAGTCCCTCGTAGTGTGGCACATGTGATAAAAATGTAAAAAATGAAGTCAATATATAAAAACTTATCCTCATGTTTGTTTAATTAAAATGTTAGATTAAAACTGAATGACTAGAAAACAGAAGCATTTAGGGCAGTTTTCACTTTTTGTTATTCTCAGCATATATCATTTGTTGTAATAAAGGGCAAAATTGAGTGGAATCATATAGTGATTTAATCTCAATCTTTAAGAAGAAAGGGGGACTAGGGTAGAAAGAGATTTTCTTTTGTTTTGTTTTCTTGTTTCAGTTTCTGAAACTCCTGTAATTATGTGCAATTACCTATTATGTCGGAAATTGGTTCTCAAAGATGTAGAACCTACTTTGTGTTCTTTAAAAAAAAAAACTGTACAAAATATGCAATTTAAGAAGGAAACAGTTTGAGTGTGGAGAAAAATGAGGCTACAGCTGTAAGATTTTGTTATGCTTTTAGTACCAAATCACAAAACCCATTAAATTATTTATCCTACAGGCAGGCGTTGTACTGCAAACGTTGAATACAATTGCAGATTCTAGGAAAAGAAATGTGTGCATTTTAATTGCCTCTGATTTAAACAACCTCTAATTTCATTAGTCTTATTTTTTTCTTCAAAAAATACAAGAGTTTATTTTTAGTCCTAGGATGCAAATGACACTAATATTTTTTCTTTCCTTTGAAGAAGCAGGCTATTGAGGATCAAGCCATACAGGAGCACATGTCCACATATACATGCAAGAAAGCTGCATACACATGCATAACACGTTCTCCCATGTATACAATCTGCAATATGCCCCCAAAGGATTCATGGTGCACCTACCATATTCTTTGCTCCTCATACATGCATATAGATTGGCTTACAATATTTCACTTCCATCATTTCTCCCGATACTATGTTACAAATGAAGATACCCTCCAGGAGCCCTGCTTACAAAGCAGACTATTGTTCCCAGGCGAAGAAGACATATAAATTCATCAAGGGTTGGGTAGCATGGGAGTGAGGGGAAAGCTCTCGCATGTCATACTTTTGGGTTCATTTGAAAAATCTTGGCTTTGCCATCCTCTGTAATTAAAACTCTTCTGTCTTAAGATTTATCGGTGCAGTAGTGAACGCGTTTCCAAAATGTTTCTTTACAGCAGCTATTGGAAATCTCTAACTCTGCCTCAGGCAGGATGCTGCGGCTGCTGTACTTTTTGGGGTCTATTCTCCCCATGATAAATGAGCTTAACTTCAAAGATAAGTTACAACAACTCTCAGAGGGGAAGCCCTTATTACTGTTAATATACATTACTCTCTATCATTGCATTTCAAATACTATTGCATGGAAAAGAAACCATACAAAATTGCTGAAGTCTTGCTTTGTCAATAGAGTCAGGGTATGCACATGTAGACTTTAATTGAAATATAGGATAATTATTTCTCCCAAGCTATAGTTACTTTTGCTGTGTGTGTAGCAAAACCAGTAGATTGGATAATATACAATCCAGTGTTGCCTCCTATACATATAAGCAACACTTGTAGTAATGGTGATAACAGTATTACTTACTATCTTAATCAATATCATGCAACTTGATAAAACTCAGATTTCTTAAAGTGAGATTTCACTCAAATGATACACAATCTCTAAAAGAATATATGTGATTTTAATGTGATTTTGACTATTTCAGATTTAACAGTATATTTTTTTCTTTCCAGAGCCCATCTTATTTCCAGAAATGTTGTGCTCTAGCCATTTCCCTAAAAGTATGCTTTCTGAAGTTGTTTAAAGACGAAAATTTAAAAGAAAAATTGACCCATCATTCCACTGTGTTCCTGCTCAGAGATTGAATTTGTTCTCTGGGCTGATGAATTTTTACTCCTCCTTCTGGTTTGTTAGCAGAGCAACATACAGATGGATGGGTGTGTGCAGATTGAAACCTGGTCCTTTATCCTTTGAAAGGGTTAAAGTGAAAAGGGGGCTTTTTGAAACTGGGGAGTCAGTAGGGTGGGGGTATGAGGGAAGGAAAAAGGAGAAAGAAAAGGTTAGTGTTTTCTGTCCATTAAAGGGACTATTCTGTTCTGAAACCAAATTGGTCATGCATTCCAGAAGCGTTTCCTGGTAGAGCGGAGTCTGACCGGAGCACCTGCCTTGCTATTGTACTGGGTCTGGGCTGCTGTCCTCCAGCCCTTTCCTTTATATGAGGCAGAATCTGTCACTTATTACAGACAGATTGCTCGTGGGCCCAGAATGGCTGTGCGCCACTGAAGGGATGGGGGAAAATACTGTGACCGCGTGAATCACTGCCCAAGCCATCATGTACACACAGGTTTATTTTTCTTCTCTAAGCACTTAAAAGATAATGACGTGAAACCCTAATGACATCATGTTGAAGTCTACCAAAAGATTAAAGCATCTGAACCCAGGGTACAGATAGGTTAATATTCCAAGCTGAAGAGTAACAAAATACAAAGAAAGGGTGGACACTGGGTGCTCAGTTTCAGGAGCACAGAGGAAAAGAGAGTGTCAGTGGCCAGCATGCCGCAGGTGGAATCTATTAGCTCTGTAACACCGGAGGTAAATAATCGGACTTGCTCTGTGGATCCTGGAAGGAATTCCCGGTGTCCCAGCTGTGTTTTTTTGTACCCCACAGAGTACCTCCCTGGATTTATGCCCTGGACAACCTCAGCACTGAGGAGGGACACCTTATCCAGAAATGATGTCATAGTTCTGCTACTGCATGCTTCAACTAGTTATTTTTTAAAGCATGTTGCTTAACAGGCACACACATTGTGAACATTTTTTTTAAGTTGCATACTTTAAGGGATTAGACGGTTTCTCTTTCATCTAGTCATTTTGTTTTCTTCTTCATTCAAGAAGTGAGTAATGAACAGAAGATTAAAAACAACCAAGTGTTTTTTTTTTGTATTGAATTCTTTTTAATGGGTGTACATCGAAGGAAACTTGCTGTGATAAAATCCAGTTGTGGAAGATTCACATTGCCCTGTGGCTATCTGTTCAGATTAATGAAAGGTGGCTTTTGTAACCAAATCTGCCAACCCTAGGGTCACTCTCTCTGGCCCTCTAGAACTATTAGACAGAAAGCCAGAGCTTAAATATGCTGGTCTTTGGTATCTTTGCTGACATTTCTGGACAGATGTTAATTATAAGAAAAATGATAGTGGAAATGTAGATAGTATAGAAAAGATCTATTAAATATCTATTAAAATTAAATTTTTTTTTATTGTTTAGTTTTCAGTTAAGAGATTTGGTTAGGAAGAGCACATGGCAAAGACTTACACAGAGCACCCCTACCCCCTTGTGGCACAATGGCACTTGTAAAATGGAAATTTCATCATCTTTTTTAGAGCTGTTGAGTCTTTTGAACTCAGAAACACCCGAATTAAACCCCTTGAAGCACTGTCCTGTTGAAGATCAAAACATAGAAAAGTAGACAATTTCTCAGCTCTAGAGAGAAGAAAAAAGATCTGAGGTATTTTTCTCTTGAAATATTTTAGTTTTTATTTTTATTGTAGATTACAGTACATTAAAATATATGTCACCTATTTAATCATCAGGCAGCCTGGCTAAAGATAAGGCCCCATTATTTATTTAGCTATTCTTAAATATTTATGTTATCCTAATCAAAATAAATAAAAACTTCATCATTTATAAAAAGTTATTACAACTAATTTGATGCTCTCGATCACTCTAGGGAATAGTCTGTGGCTATTCTCATTTTGAAAATGAGAACACGGGAGCTCAGAAATGTTAAGGGTCTTGCCTAAGTTGGCATCATGGTCAACAGAAGCATCCCAGGGGAACGCAGCTGGTCAAGGGGGAAGCAAGACCTGAGCCCCGATTTTCAAAAACTAAGGCTAGGACTTTGTTGTATACCACCCATGCCTGTATAGAATTAACTGCACAATTTTGCACATTAATCTCTCATACATGGTCCTCCACACTGCCCTCATCTCCAATGTCTTCATTCACTTCTCTGCCTAAACTCCTGTTCATCTTTGAAAACTCAGAAAAAAATGTTATTTCCTCAATGAAGCCTTGTGTGATTCCCATAAGCAATGATTCATTTTCCCCTTCTATATTTCCTCTGCCCTCTGTTCATTCACCTATTTTGGCAGTTACCATGTTGCACTGGCATGATCATTTTATTCATTTATATCTCCCTCTAGACTGAGTTCTGTCAGGGAGAAATCTTGTCTTATTCATGCCTATATCCCAACATTTACCATGGACCTGGCAATGCCAGCTATTGGGAGATGTTTGGGGATCCATATGTGTAAGTTGGGGCTCCATGCAATAAGCTGAGTTACCCTCACTAAGCCTCTTGTCAGTAATGCTGACATCCGGCAACTCTAAAAGGGCCTTTCTGTGGAAAAGCTCCAGGAAGGATTCTTAGATCCTTCCTGGTTCTCCTTGTTTTTCTATCTTCTCTGTAGCAGACACCTATTACCTAGGATGCCGCTGGCTTCTAATCATTCATCCACACATTCATTCATTCACACATTCATTCATTCATTCACACACTCATTCATTCATACATAAATTCATTAAACAGATGTTGATTACTTGCTCCAGGGTAGGCACAATGCTAGGTCCTGGGAATATAGATGTTAAAAAGATAAAAGAAATAGACAGCTTCTGATTCCAAGAAACTCAAAGGAAGATGGGAAAGATGGCAAGCAAATAAGCATAATGATTGGGGTAAGCTGGGTCCTATGACTGTTCATGATTTTCTATGAAAGGCAATTCTAAGAGACAGGATGTAGGTGGAGGGATAAGCCTATAAAGTTTCCAGGAGGGGGTCATATTTGAGTAGTACTTTGACTCATGAGTAGGCATCAACTAGAGAGAATAAGAGTGGAGCAAGGGGAGATGTGGAAATAGTACCGTAATCAGAAAGATTACAGTGTAAAAAGGGCCTAGAGATGATGAGAGACCACAGCACATTCAAGGTATTGCAAGAAGTTCAATATGGCAGTTATTGGATTAAGGAGGAAGATAGTGAGTGATGATGCTGGTGAAGGCAGCAGGAAACCCACCATAAAGTACATGATAAGTCATACAAAAATATTATCCTCAAAATATGAAAGCAACAAGGAGGAAAGTTCACTTTGATAGAAGTATGAGGAATGCCAGAAAGGTCTAGACTTGGGGAAGAAGCTGTGGGAAAAGAACAACAGTCAATGTGAAGAAACAATTGGGTTATTACACCAACTTGGGTAACAATCCAGGTAATAACTGATCATGAAAGAAATGAGAGCACGGGTGCCCTGAAACATATTTATAAGATTTAATTCTATATAGGAGACTGAGAGGAAGAGTCTGAAAAAATGCTAGCAGAAGAAATAAATTTAGAAGTAGAAGAGAGAAATTAGTAGAGAACTACCACTCAAAATAAGCATGCAAACCAAACTTTCAAGACATATGAAAAATCAAGCACTAAAACAAAATTAAAATCAGATTAATTCATTTAATAGAGAATTCTCACAAAGACTATAAATATGTCTGTCTAAGATTTTTAAAGGGATAAATTAAAGTATAACACCCATTTAAAAATAATAAAATGAACCAGAAATAGATAAAAGTGAAATTAAAACAGATATGAAAACGGACCAGTTGGAAAACTTACAAATAAAAAATAAAATTCAATAGATAAAAATATACTCTGGATTTGAATCATTGACACAGGCATAAATGTATTGAATTATTAACCCTGAACCCAGCATCAAGGGATAAGGAGATAAAAATATGAAAAAGTAGATTAATGTTTACTGAGGAAAGCCTGAATGGATCTACAAGTATGTAATAAGACTTCCCATAGAAGAAAATGCAAGGAATGGCAGAGAAGTATTAAATATCACAAAATTTTCCAAAATTAGAGAAAAATCAAAAGTGTATGCCAAATCACCAAGTAGGATAAATAACAATAAAGCTGCATCTAGAAACTTCATAGTGAAAGCACAGTCCATCAAAAACAAGCGAAAACCCTCAAAAGCTATCAGGAGGAAAGATAAATTAACAGAAAAAAATTAGATTAACTGTACACTTCCTATAAGCAACAATAAGTGCCAAAGCCAATGGAATACCACCTTCAAAGCACTGAGGGAAAATAGTTGCCAACCAAGTATTCTATATCCAGGTATATTTCCATGTAAGCTCAAGGAAAAAATAAAACATTTAAAAACCAACAGAACCAGAAGAGTTTACACAAAACTCAATAAACTCCATTAGATGATGTTTTTAAGCAAGAAGAAAAGTGAATTCTGGAGGAAGGAAAAAGGTAATAACAATAACAGCTAATAATCAGAGTATTTACTTTCTGCTGGGCACAGTTCTGAGTGACTACATCATTAGCTCCTTTGGTCCCAATAACAACGCAATAAAATAGAGACTACTGTGAGGTTCATTTTACAACTGAGAAGATATATGTCATGAGAAAGACAAAGAACTTCCTCACAGCTAAGCACTGGTAGATCTGAGGACTGAACCTCAGCAGACTGACTCTAGGACACACGTTTTATCACTACACATTCTGCCGCAATAGAACAAACAAAGATGAACAAAGAACTTGATGAAACATTACTAAATGTAATTATTAGGTGTAAAAATAACTATTTTTTTATTATTTATAAAACTGTTAATAGAAGTCCTCCAATAAAAGGCATAGAAGTGAAGACTGGGAACAGTTCTTGCTATATAGGGCAGTAGTTAGATACAGAGAGAAAAATTGACTTCAATATCTATATGCCGAGGGGTTGAGTTCTATGAGGGGGAATGGTAGAAGTGGAGGGGTGAATGTGGATAAACAAGGTTTCAGAGGCAGCAAAACAACCCCAGACCCAAGGTCTGGGAAGCCTTCTTATTAATAGATAATACCTCCACCCTCTGACTTCTTACAATCTTTAGGATCTTAATCACACACATTAGCAGGTAATTAAAGACTGAAATTCTTTTGTTTGTATTCCATACATATTATCATCCTGTTGCCCCCAAGTAAAATGAGCTCCTTGAGGTAAAAAATTGCATTTTATAGCTCCCTTATCCCCTTCAAGTGGCTAGCACACTTCAGAAAACTTAAAAGTAAATTATTATAATTTAATGGTTGATCCATTATGAGGTAGTAATCCATTCGATAGGAATTATTAATACATGATTATCTATATGTTAGGTAGCTCAAATAAGGGAGCAATATTTTTAAGTTATTTATATTTTCATAGACTTTATATATTTTTCAAGAAGCTTAAATCATTTAATTACTTAAATAGTAGAAACCTTGGAAACACTGTTGTTGGGCTCATGTCACTCTTCTTAACTCTTTGGGAGTAAAGTATCTACTTCCACTGATAAATGTCTCTATAAGCTATAAAAATATATAGTAGATCTCCTTAAGCTGATAAGCAACTTCAGCAAAGTCTCAGGGTACAAAATCAATGTACAAAAATCACAAGCATTCTTATACACCAATAATAGACAAACAGAGAGCCAAATCATGAGTGAACTCCCATTCACAATTGCTTCAAAGAGAATAAAATACCTAAGAATCCAACTTACAAGGGACGTGAAGGACCTCTTCAAGGAGAACTACAAACCACTGCTCAATGAAATAAAAGAGGATACAAACAAATGGAAGAACATCCCATGCTCATGGGTTGGAAGAATCAATATCGTGAAAATGGCCATACTGCCCAAGGTAATTTATAGATTCAATGCCATCCCCATCAAGCTACCAATGACTTTCTTCACAGAATTGGAAAAAACTACTTTAAAGTTCATATGGAACCAAAAAAGAGCCCGCATCGCCAAGTCAATCCTAAGCCAAAAGAACAAAGCTGGAGGCATCACACTACCTGACTTCAAACTATACTACAAGGCTACAGTAACCAAAACAGCATGGTACTGGTACCACAACAGAGACATAGATCAATGGAACAAAACAGAGCCCTCAGAAATAATGCCACATATCTACAACTATCTGATCTTTGACAAACCTGACAAAAACAAGAAATGGGGAAAGGATTCCCCATTTAATAAATGGTGCTGGGAAAACTGGCTAGCCATATGTAGAAAGCTGAAACTGGATCCCTTCCTTACACCGTATACAAAAATTAATTCAAGATGGATTAAAGACTTACATGTTAGACCTAAAACCATAAAAACGCTAGAAGAAAACCTAGGCAATACCATTCAGGACATAGGCATGGGCAAGGACTTCATGTCTAAAACACCAAAAGCAATGGCAACAAAAGCCAAAATTGACAAATGGGATCTAATTAAACTAAAGAGCTTCTGCACAGCAAAGGAAACTACCATCAGAGTGAACAGGCAACCTACAAAATAGGAGAAAATTTTCGCAACCTACTCATCTGACAAAGGGCTAATATCCAGAATCTACCATGAACTCAAACAAATTTACAAGAAAAAAACAAACAACCCCATCAACAAGTGGGCGAAGGACATGAACAGATACTTCTCAAAAGAAGACATTTATGCGGCCAAAAAACACATGAAACAATGCTCATCATCACTGGCCATCAGAGAAATGCAAATCAAAACCACAGTGAGATACCATCTCACACCAGTTAGAATGGCCATCATTAAAAAGTCAGGAAACAACAGGTGCTGGAGAAGATGTGGAGAAATAGGAACACTTTTATACTGTTGATGGGACTTTAAACTAGTTCAACCATTGTGGAAGTCAGTGTGATGATTCCTCAGGGATCTAGAACTAGAAATACCATTTGACCCAGCCATCCCATTACTGGGTATATACCCAAAGGACTATAAATCATGCTGCTATAAAGACACATGCACATGTATGTTTATTGCAGCACTATTCACAGTAGCAAAGACTTGGAAGCAACCCAAATGTCCAACAACGATAGACTGGATTAAGAAAATGTGGCACATATACACCATGGAATACTCTGCAGCCATAAAAAATGATGAGTTCACGTCCTTTGTAGGGACATGGATGAAACTGGAAATCATCATTCTCAGTAAACTATCGCAAGGACAAAAAAACCAAACATCGCATGTTCTCACTCATAGGTGGGAATTGAACAATGAGAACACATGGAAACAGGAAGGGGAACATCACACTCTGAGGACTGTTGTGTGGTGGGGGGAGGGGGGAGGGATAGCATTAGGAGATATACCCAATGCTAAATGACGAGTTAATGGGTGCAGCACACCAACATGGCACATGGATACATATGTAACAAACCTGCACATTGTGCACACGTACCCTAAAACTTAAAGTATAATAATATTAATAAAATAATAATAATAATAAATAGAAATAAAAATTTTGAGGAATCTCCAAAAAAATATATATATATATAGTAGAAATTGTTTAAGAAGTAACATGTCTCATTCTTGGACATTCTCTCACACCTGAACAGCTTCCACTAACCTGATATGAACCTAAATTTGAAGATCCCAGAAATGAGCCTGTGTAGAAAATCCCCCCTTTAAAAAGAGGGTAGGCATTTCTCTCAGTTGAATCTCTTAGAAAATATTTTGATAATTGTGCTAAGCTAATAGTCTCTTATTTCTTACTCTACATTCCACCAGATATATAAGCTGTCTTCAAACATTTAGTCAGTCCTACAATATTACTGTTGAGTTTGAGGTCAAGATAATCTTCTCTCGATGATTTAGTCCAAATCCCAAGGTTCCTCTCTCCTTTACTAACTTTAGCAAGATTACCTCTAGAGGGGATCTAATCATAAGGTCTCTAAGATCTCTTTGGGACCTGCTGGGCATAGTGATCCCAAAGGGTTATTTTTCTTTCGTTCTTTCTTTCTTTTTTTTTATTCTTCTCTGATGCCTTGGACCTGCTTGGGGTTGCTCAGCTTGCAGGAGCCCTGCAGACCATCTCTGGCTCCATTGCCCATGGCAAGAAAACTGCTTCCTTAACTTTCTCCAAACCTCTCTGTGGGATATCCAATCTAACACACCAGGGGAACTCAGGCAGGGGTTAGCGGCTAAAAGGACCATTGATCTTCAGAACTAAAAAGTTTCTATAAACAATCCATACGCCCTCCAAGAATACCCTGCAGCTTCTGCTGGCACTTCTTGAGAAGTGCTATGGCTACTGAAATGCCCCACAGGACCCACTAGCATTTCCAGATACCCAGTGGTGAAGCACCCCCAAGGGACTCTCAGGCTCTGGGAAACAATCATCTTCACCCCTCTAGAATGTCCACAGACTTTTCTAGCACCTTCTAAAAGTGCCCTGTGGGCTCTTCTGTCTTTTCATTTTTCCAGAATCGCACTATGCTTAATCGACTACCCTGCCCACTGCATCAATTTGTCAGGAGCTCAGCTGAGCTGAAGAGAGCTGAGTTGCCAGGTGTTTGAGTAGCTCATTAAAACAAAAAGCCAAAATGGAATTAACAGGGAAACCTTTAATCACCTTCTGCAATAGTATGAAAAAGAGGCTAAACAAGAGTAAATGTCCACTCTATTTTATTCTATTTTCTCCCCATGGAATGGCACCAGTCAAAGGTGAGGTGAATCAGCAGAGCCAAGGAAGTTCCAAACAAAAAGATCCTGCAGTTTTATGAACCTGGGTCAGGGTGGGTGGAAGACAGAGATGACAAAAGCGAAAAGACTAGGAGTGGGAAAGTATAGAGCACTGCATTGAAGTGGAGAAAAGTAGCTTCAAACCTGCCCCCCACAATCCCGTAAGGAGGTCTTGGCAGAGAGGCCTGAGAAAGGCCTTGAGCAAAAGCCCCATTAAAGGCCTCTGAATGAAGGCACCTGAGCTAGGAATGCAGCTATGCCCAAGACCATGGCTAGTCAGGAGGACCTGAGTCCTTGACTGTAGCTGCCCTCGGAGGCTGCAACCCACCAAGCCTGATGTGAGGAGAACAGCTTTCTCCATGAGCCCTGTCAGGTAAAGCCTTTACTATTATCAACAGTTGGGCCTGAAAATTCATTCAGAAGTTTGTGATTAGAAGCCAGACTCCCCATCTAGCACAATTTCCTCTCCATGTAGCACACTTTCCTCTCCATGTGAACCTGGTGAATTTATAATCACCATCATCTTCCTCTCTCTCTAACCCCTATCCCAGCAACTGGCCAATACTGAGCCAATTAGGGTACTTTATTTTCCATTCTCATCCTTCAGCCTGGTCTGAAGGATGGAAATGGAGTCAAAGTTTAGCAAATGGGAGTGTTTGTTCAGGATGTTAAAAATTAGTATTGATGAGAGTAGTACTTAGCTCTTCCTTCTAGGTCATGAGGTCCTGGTGTTGCCAGAGCCATGTGCCATCTTCCCTGCCACTGCAGAAAGCCTGCCTGAGAACAAAGCCCACACGGTGAAAAGGCAAGCTGACTGACAGAGGGAGAGCTAAAGCTCAGGTTGAACGGCCCCTGAACTTTTCAGTTATACCAACCATAATCTCCTTTCATTTTGTTTAGGGAGAGTGGGGTGAGTGTCTGTCACTTAAAGCTAACTATCCTGACTCATACTTTTCTATTTCAGTAGTCATTTCAACTATCAACATCCCCTTCACACTTCTACCCCAACCTCATGTCTAAACATCACTACACACACCAGCCTCCCGATTCATTCCAAACACTAGACCTGTGTTCAACTATTCTAAGACTCACTGTAACTCTGCCTCCAACCAGTTCAGGCTAAGCCATTTATCTACTTATCATGTTAAATATCAGCTTCAAAACCTAGAGGAGTATAGACTCAATTATGCTTTTGGAGTGGGAAGACTTCAGATGGAGTGGTAGAAGCTTTTCCTGGTGTGCCTAAAATCACAAGAGAAAGGAGACTAGGATCTGTCATTTTATTTTTAGAAAACATCTGCCTGTTGGTTATTTTGATTTTCATAAAAGCCCTTTGAAGTAGACAGGTTTTAATATGTGATCCAAAAGAGAATTATTGCATAAAATTAGGCATTTATAAGGTGAGTGTACAGACAAACAACAAAGTGACAAGATTGACTTGCATTTCATTTCATTAAGTCACAGAACTATGACATACTAGCACAGATTAAACCATGAAGATGTGAGGATTGTAGGAAATTATGAGCTTACAATCACTACGTTCCTTTTGAATGAAAAGCCACTTGCAGATTCAAGTTTTCCACTAATCAATTTTGCTGGATTGTTCAGGTACAATAATTTTCTAAACCAATCTAATATTTCTTACATAATTTTTAAGCAAATGCTTAGCTGATTTTTTCTCTCTTTAGGGAAATGCTTTCAAATTAGGAATACCTTTATTAAATCTATAATGTATGATTAACTGTAGAAAAAAATAAAAAATATTACACATGTGCTATTAATAAAGTTGATAGTCACTATCTGAGATTGTGGGCTGTATATTTTTCTCATGTAAATAATAAAATCCCATTTTACTAACAAGGGGAGTCCGAGGGACATTCACAATAATCCTTGTATGTTAGGACATCGGCTCGAGCTAAAGAGCCCACTTTTTCAAGCGATAGTTGAGGATACCAAATAGTTTGACTGGCCCATCTCTTTCTCCTGCTTTCTGACCCAGCTGTTCAGTAAAAACAGTTTCCATCTGGCATGAGACAATCTGAGAGTTCTTCTTCAGAAGGATGCTGCTATTCCCTGGAGCCACTTCCCCTAGGTCCAATAAAGGGGAGCCTCCCCTTGAAGCTCTGGGGTTTTAACCATGCTAACTCCATGTTCTAAATGGCTACAGAAAATCTTTTCTGACAAGTGTAATTAAAAACAAGGAGTTTAGAAACTAAGTGAAATTTGTCATTGTAGAACTATTAACATTATTTAATGTACAGTTAAGTAATATTTATTGAATATATTATTTATCAAATTTATTTTGAGTCCTGAATGATTTTTTCTCTAACATCGATTACTATTCTTTGGAACTAGTGGAAAGTGGGAAAAACCATGCTCAGATAAATGGAGTAATAGACGTTCCCTATGAGCCACCTGCCTCAATGCTTCATCCTATTTAATTCTCACAGCAACCTATGAGGTTGATTCTTTCATTATGTAAATTTTACAGCTGAAGAAACTGAGTCATAGGGAGTTTTAATATTGTGCAAAGTCACACAGCTTGGTTGTGCTTGGCCATGCTTGGCTGCAGACCCAGAAGTCCAACTCTATGGATCACATTCTTAATTACTATACCATATGGCTTCTATTTAATATTTCCTGACTGCTGATTGTGCATTGTATACTCACCATGATGACCATATGTAACTGCTTGAATGTAAATCACTTTACAGTTTTGGAAATTTGTACAGAGCTTCTGCAGAGCCTGACGGCCAGGCCATTGCTAACTTACAGTGCGACTTTAAATATCATTTGGTCACCAGGGTCTCAGTATCATGCTCTGTAAAATGGCCACAGAAAGAAGCAATGTCTCACAGGGAGGATAATGACAGTGAATTAGGTTAGCTGGCCTCATAAGCTTCTCTCTAGGAATACACCAGATGCTTGTGGAAGCTGAACGGTCCTTTCAATCAGTTAAAACAACTGGGGGCATTATGGCTCCTGTGCCCTAAATGTTCAACTTGTGGGCCAGAAGCCCCAAAACCTGCCCATTTCAGGTAGCACTTAAAGATCCCTTTCCTCCTGGCTTCCCATGGTTTATGTAGTGAGATACCAATTCGTCAGCAGGAAAGCTCACTCTTAATAAGTTTTTTTTTTCTTTTTCTGGTAACTTCTTAAAAGTTAAAATGGTCTAACAGAAAATCAAGTTCATGTTATGATCTGATGGATTTACTGTGTCTTTAACTCATACTTTTTAATACTGCAACACATTTTATACTTTATTCATTCCACTCGTTCATAAAATATGTGCTGAGAATATACTATGTGCATGGAACTGTGATAGTTAATGTGAGATACTAAAACCACTCATTTGTTGGAATTTGTTAGAGAGAGAAAGCATAATTTCTTCTTTTGCAGAAGTTATTAGACATCCAGTGTATATCTTATTTTTAAAGGGAGGGAAGAGTACTTAACACTTATCAAAAAACTACCATGAGTTAGCCATGATGGTAGGTCCTTTATATACACCTGATCCTCACTTCAATCTTTTGAAATTCATATTATTTTTTCATTTTCATGTATTATGTACAAATAAAATGAAAGCTCAAGAAATTAAGATGGCAGTTCCACGTTCACACAGCTAGGGAGGTGAGCAGGCTGGCTCCAAAAGCCCATTTTCCTTTCACTAACCTAGTCTCCTCTTCATTACAGTATATCAGAGGATAGATAATAATAATTGTTGGGAAGAGCCAATGAGGAAGTAATGACTTCAAACCCTAATCCACAAAACCTATGATTGTTAGCGATAACCTATAGGAAAATACAGAATGCATGTATTAGAATGGAGCATTGTATCTGAATTATCTTCCCAGTCCAAATTCAAAGGATAGGGGTTGGGGATTGCTTGAAAGATAGATAATCATGTTAGAGAGGAATGGAAAGCAATGAGTTGAGAAAATTGTGATTAAGTTTAGGAAAACAATTGCATGTTTAGACTTAGGAAGACTTGGGGGTTTATCCACAGAACATTATAGAACATAGCACATATTCCCGAGAACATTCCAGCCAGGGACAAAAATGAAGCCATAGTAATTTTATCTCTTTGGTTATCATATGCATTTGATACAAGGGAAAAACAGCTCCACTGTTTCTGGAAGGTGCATTGAGATATCTTACCCTTATTATTAGAAGCCCTCTTTAAGGACTTTCAGTCTCCATTGATTCCAAGGGATCCACCCTCCCTGAAGCCTCATCAAGTTGCCTCCCCTCAACTCCCTGTGCGCTCCCTCATAGCCAGGCTGCTTTCTGAGACTCTTTCTCAGGCGGAGCCTTGAGAATAACTTCCAACTCAACCCAGCAATAGGGGAGTGAGTCTGGCCCTTAATTCCTGAAGCCACAGCATCCAGGGGCTGAGAGACTTCTAAGAAATGTATCCAGCTGTGCCCAAGATTGTACCCTGAACTTCTTTAGTTTGTCTTTGACAAACAATTACATGTGTTTTGGGGGACCCTAAGGGTCATGTTGAACACCAATATCAAAGCAGATTTCAGAACCCTGAAAGTCAACAGTGACTAGGCATGTGGTGTTTGTCTCTATAATGGTAGACATTAACTCCTCAAAGACAGGGCGCATGTCTTCTGTCTTTGCCCATGACCCAGCACCTGATCACAATATGTGTCCAATTAATGTTGAGCAGAAATTAAATACAAGAATGTTTCCCAAGACACTTTCTCTGAAGCCTGCATTGCTTGTCAGTAGTCAACACTGTACACCCTCTACGTACAATAATATTCCTCTTGTTGATTTTCCTAGTCATGAGTAGGATCTCCTTTTCATCATTTGGTAGTTGACTTTCCAAAGACCCACTCTAGTAAAGGTAGCATTTGGAACTCAGAGTATGTTCTGGGAACATTTCACTCATGGCACCATAAAGGGCTAATGCAATTCAGAATGAGAAAGAGAAGGGAAGCTGCATGTGTATGCAGAGTCCATATTCCCAAAATTCTTCATCCCAAGGCCAGCCAAGTCAGGTGAAGACAAAAGTGGAGAGGGGACATGATACATCACACATAATGGTTTTGTCAAAGCTCTAAGAGAAAAGACTGTCTAATAGAGAAACCAACAGTCAGTAACTCTGGGGAAAGACTTATTAGACTCCTGGACAAAACACCTTCCATAGGATAACATTTCAACTCTTCCTTTTTTGTAAACAATAATCAGTTATAACAGAAAACTACAAGTTCTGACATCTGAACGTAGGGCTTCACTCACTGGGGCAGGTCAGCTGCAGTTGCCTACAGATTATACAAGGTGGCCACAAATAGCCCCACAAGTTATGCCTGGGACAACTATGCAAGGTGCCATTTTATTCTAATGTTTGCTATTGTTTCCCTGAGATACCAGATTCTTTTCAGAGCCCTAGGAAAGTGGGAATCCCCAATATTACATGAGTTAAAATTCTAACTGAGATCTCTGTTTTTAAACTAGCCTGGTTAATACTTGGCAGGTGGCAGTGTTTGGATGCTGCTTTCTGAGAGTGAGTTTCCAAGAGCACCCCAGGCACACTCTACAGAAGTATTTGTGCTAAATTCACGATCACTTTTTTTTTTTTCTGTAGAGTCCAGTGTAGTCTACATCTGTTTGCCCCATGAGTCCACTCATAAAACAAGAATAGAATTAACAGTTTGTGAGGATTCTTAGGGACTTTATATGTTTGTGAAAATGAAACTAATTCAGCCTAACTCCAATATAAGTGCTGCTGCATGCTGCGCACAGCACCCTGCAACCCAGTGGGTTCTGCTAACTGTTGGTGACTGACTGATAAACAAGTTCTAGATTTCTAATTGGCCACAGCCTCCCTGGCTGCTCTGATGATATATCGTTTTGGGTGGAGGACCCAGCCTGTATCACTCAGAAATAAGCAAAATTAAACTAAACTAAAACAATTGTTTTGCAAAGAAAAGAAAACATCTAATGTTTGAACCCCCACCAATACCTAACCCCCTCTTCTTTCTGGGTAACCCTGGGTCTGAGGCCCTTAGAAGATGCAACTAGACCTCTTGAGGACATGTGAGTAGTGTGAACCCAGAGGAAGTACTCAGGAGCCACCTGTGGAGTCAGGGGAGGACAAATTCAGTTCAGTACAAAGGCAACCACTCCAGCTCAATAAACACTTATCCAGCAACTTTGTGGCTAACTGTACAGTGGAAATGTGCAGCAAAAAGCACTCTTCCTGTTCAGAACCTCCCAGTCCAATGGGGTAACAGATAAATAATTATAGTACTACGTGATAAGTGCTATTTGAGAGGTTAAAGGGAAACGCCTTGGAAAGTCACCAAATACCTGAAGGAGTTTGGAATCAGGGAACCTTTCCTGAGCAGAGATTTGAACAATGAATAGAAAGGATTCTGTTGAAGATGGTGGGTGGGGCCAAGTCGAGGGGGATGCAGGGGTGAGCCCAGGGGAAGGCCAGAAGGGTGAGAATGGCTCCGCACTGGCTAGCTTATATATGCACGGCACCATGCAGGTTGCAAAGGGCCTTCACTGAAGTATTTCATTTGACTTTCTCGCAAACTGGTGGGGCCGTGTAGTGGACAGGATGCTCTCTGGGTCAGCTGTAGCCACTTCCTCTTTTGAACAGAGATGAAACTGGTTGACTCTCTCTGTCTTCACCTACTCAGACTCTCTGTCGTATTTAGAATGGCCTGTCACTACTCTTCTTGAAACTCTCTTCTCTCTTGGACACTGTGGCACCCTCTTTCCAGGTTTCCCCCCTCTTTCAGATTTGCCATCTTGTCTCCCTTGTGGGCTACTCAAGCTCTATGACTCTCTCGGGGTTACAGTGTCCCCAGAGATCTGTTCAGAACTTTATCTGCAACTTGTCCCTAGGTGGTCTCATCCAGAGCTACATTTTTAATAGACTTTATTTTATAGAACATGGATTATTTCTTTTAGTATTATCTTCTGATTGATGAATTCTGAGTCTGTTTCCAGCCTGACCACTTCCAGAATGCCATGCTTGTATATCTTGCTGCGGATTACACATCTCTACTTAGACCTCAAGCCTCACATGCCAAAACAGATTTATTGCCTTCCACTCTTCAAATTGTACCTCCCATAGTCTCCCCCATTTCGATAAATAGCACTACTAATCACTCAGTTGCTTACATAAAAAACTAAGAGCCACCCTCTATTTCTATCTTTCCTTCATATTCTACTTCCAAGCCATAAACAATTTCAGTTGGTTAACTTTCAAAGTAAATCTTCATTTTAATTATTGCTTACCCCTTCACTTCTTCTTTCTTTCTTTTTTTTTTTTTTTTTTTTTTTTGAGATGGAGCCTTGCTCTGTCACCCAGGCTGGAGTTCAGTGGCGTGATCTCAGCTCACTGCAACCTCTGCCTCCCGTTACCCCCTCAACTTCTAAAACCCTAGTTGAAGACCCATCATTTCCTATTTGATGAGAATGCAATATCTTCCTAATACGTTTTCATACTTGATCCTTCAAGTCTTTTCTCATGTTTTATTCATTTTTACAAAGCAAAGTCAAATAAAATTTTTCTTTCTTAAACTACTCAATGGCTTCACATTGCAGTGAAAATAAAACCTAAGTTCTTTTTCACAGCTTGCAAACCCCTTTGCATGCCATCCCCTTCTCTGCCTCATCCCATTCACCCTCCTTTCAATATTCTTAATATCCCAGAGCCTCTGATATTTCTTCTCTTCCTTAGTCATAACAAGTCAGGGCCTCACATTCAACTATTCCCACTGCTTAGAATGCCCTTCTTTAAGAACCAGCAATGCTGTCTCCCTCCTTCATGTTTCAGCTCAAATGCTTCCCTCTCAGAGTGCCATTCTCTGAAAATTTGAGGTGTGGGGGTCACAATCGCCCTCACTCTCCTCTTTATGTATGACCCTTTTTTACTTTCTTCATATATTGTAGTGCTATCTGAAATTATCTTGGTGATTTAGTTGTCTACTGACTATTGTCTCTTCCCAACTGACTGGAAGGTAGGGACTTTGCTGGGCTCACCTCTGGATCCCCAACGCCTAGAGTAGACCATGACACATAGCAAGGGCCCAATACATATTTGCAGGTGACCATATGAATGTCTGAACCAAGAGCAGTTAGCTGTGAGGGACTCCAAGTGAGAGCTCTGCCCAGCCAAGATTGTTGTCATTAGATTGTGAAAGGCTAGATGCATCAAATCAGCTCTCTCAAGCATTGTGAACGAGAGACACAGAGTGAGGCAGTCGGTAGCAGCAGGGGCAATAGAAGCAGAGACAGAAGTGATGAGTCACAACACTGGTGGCCTGTGAGAGTGGAGATGAATGGCAATGGGTTACTGAGGAGATAGCAAAATAACCAGATTGCCAAAATGCCGCAGAGCCTGGTGTCTCATTTGATTTGCTGGGAAGCCTCACTCTGCAGCTTCTGAGATTGTTTTCCATTCTTCCTTACTTCCTCATTAACCTACTTAGCCTGAATATGCCTCTCTGTCCCTCCCACTTTACAAGAGTCTAACTAACAGAAATAATTTTTGTAATATATTCACTTTAGCTAAAAATATGCAGGGACACAGAGGAACTAAGTAACTTACCCAAGATTACAGAGCTGGTCATTGCTGAGTCTTAAACTTTTCCACTATTGTAATCACCTGATGGGTTCATCTTGCCCGTGGCCCAGAAAAGCCAGTTTACTGAGACAGCATTATGGCAATAGAGAAAAAGTTTAATAAACACAGAACTGGCCAAATGGGAGACCAGAGTTTGATTATTACTCAAATCAGCCTCCCCAAAATTTTAAAGGATAGGACTTTTTTAAGGATAGTTTGCCAGGTAGAGGGCTAGTGAATAGGGAATACTAGTCGGTCAGATTGAAGATGAAATCAGAAGGAGTGGAAGCTGTCCTCTTTTGCTGAGTCAGTTCCTGGGTAGAGGTCACAAAACCGGATGAGCCAGTTTACTGATCTGAGTGGCACCGGTTGGTCCATCCAAATGCAGGATCTGAAAACCACCTTGAAAACCAATCTTAGGTTTTATAATAGTAATGTTATCTATAGAAGAAATTGGGGAGGTTAGGAATCTTATGGCCTCTGGCTGCATGACTCCTGAGCCATAATTTCTAATCTTGTGGCTGATTCATTAGTTTTACAAAGGAAATCTGGTCCCCAAGCAATGAGGGGATTTGTTTTGGGGAAGGGGCTGTTATCATCTTTGTTTCAAAGTTACACTATAAACTAAATTCCTCTGATAGTTAGCTTGGCCTATTCCCAGGAATGAGCAAGGGCAGGTTGGCGGTTAGAAGCAAAATGGAGTCAGTTAGGTCAGGTCTCTTTCACTGTTGTAATTTTTGTAAACGCAGTTTCACTATGTTGGTCACCTAATTTTATCTTCACAACTGACCTAGGAAGTAGGAAAGAATTGGACTACCTTAAGATAAAATCTCTATCCCTCAGAGAATGCACCTAGAGACTGGATCACTAGTTATAGGGAATGCCACAGTGGAGGTCCAAGATTTAGATTCATGGAAACTGGGATAAATTGGCCTCTTATACAAATTTAAACCCTGAGACTCCATGATGTAATATGAGAGGATAGGGAAAGCATGGTGGGTTTTCTTCTACATCTCACAGTGGGTTTTCTGCTTCTCCACAGTGCTTGGGGACTCACATCAATTTGGTGATCTTGGTAAGGTAATTTCTTTTCCAGAACTTCGGATACCAAACATTCTCCTCATTAAACTTCTGCTGGTGTCTCAGGTCCAAAGGTTTCTTTACCATTTGGATTTTCTGCTGCCACTCTCCTGGTCATTGAAGCTATGAATTTCTGGGCCACGATGCCATTAGTAACAAAGATAAATCACCAAGATAAATCACAGTGCCTGGGACATGCCTACCTTACTGACAATGGAATAGTCCACTGGTAAGGATACAGCAGCTACAGTACTGTTAGCATCCCTCCTTGTGAATAAATTCTGTGTTTTCATGGTGCAGTGACCTAGCACCAAAAGAAAGTGATTTGTCTTCACATTTGCCACTACCAGCCTGGAGTTTAACCCACTACCTTAAAACTTAAAGTGTTGTTATACTCACCTTTCTCAGAAAGAATAAACCATGTGTAAACCAATCTAGTGCTAACATTGTTCAAACATTCCCCATAGTGGAATAAAATATCCCTTTCATACTAAACTATATTCTTTAAAAGTCAAAAGAGTTGTTCCCAAGTAGTTTCTTCAATTAATCATTGAGAGTCATAGTCACAACTTTGCTAACCAGGCTGTAGCTGAAATTACAGATCAGCTTCCTCACTGAGGTCGGGTACCTCACAGAGCTATGTAAGAACTTTTTAACCTAAGTTAGAATATTCACAAAATGATTTTGAAGCCAGAGCACCTAAACCTGATAGAAACTAGTCCAGCCCTCAAAGAAACCAGGCAATAGAACAATATAAACATAATTTTTAAAAGCTATCACATGGGCCTTGGTGCACTAAAATTGTAGTTCAAGATGATGATACTGTTCGATGCACTAGATTCTGTGTATTGGTAAGCATATTTACTGGTCTAGATGGAAAGTTTTGGGTGGCATTTGGCCTGAGGAGACAATGAAAGGGACTCAGAATATCTGTCCTCCTGGGATTCTTTACAGACTGTACATTAGTTCATTGACATATATTGATTTAGTGCCTCCAAGTCATCAGCCAAAAAGGGAGCCAAATGTGCTGTCCTCCCACCCTAACATGAACAGGAACACTAATATTCCTGCCCCCACCCCTCAGCATGTTTTTAAAAAAAAAAATGTTTCCCAGATAAGCACAGAGTGGAGACCTTGAATGCTGTGCAGTAGTCATTCAGTGAAAAACCAAATTAACACTAATTATATTCTGGCTTGCTGTGGTGCAGACAGTGTGACTTCACAAGGGGAAATGGCATTTGTGGCACTAGGTGGCATCATTCTGACACATTTACAGACCATTAGCCAGAGCTAATATCATTTCAAAGGGCTGGTGTCAGGACGGGTAGGGCACCCTGGGAGCACTTCGCTCAGCCCTGTGTGATCTGTGAGTGAAACTCTAGGCTCCCAAAGGAGGAGGGCTTGGGCAGGGATTGGGCATCTACCACCTCCCTAAATGTAGGTCACTTGGAGCAGGTTGTGTCCTCAGGCATCTAAGAAACTTTGGGAAACTTTTGTTTTTTTGACAGGAAGAAGAGTCTTATCAGGAAATGCCCTTGCCTCACTCACTCACAGAAAGATCTAAGTTTTTCCTCAGGATCTGTGACTAGTGGTCTCATGGTCCAGACATTTCTGAGGTAAAAGTGGGAGTCGGCTTCTATAATTGGGGTTTCAAAATGAGACTTCTGAGCCTCAGCAAGCCTGTAGCAGAGGGAAGTGGGCAAGATGACCCAGTGAACTGAGGTGCTAGACTGATGGGAAATTTAGGGAACAGTCATGGAATTCAGAGCACTAAGGCAGGAGGATCTCTAGAAGTTTTCTAGCCTCTTGCCACTCTAAGTGTGATCTATGCACAAATAGAAGGGTCACAGTTGGGTGGGTGGAGGGAGCACTTTCAGGAATGCAAACTCTCAGGCCCGCCCCAGCTTTTCTGAATCAGAATCCAGATTTTAACACAATCCCCACATAATTCCTGGGCAAATTAACACTTAAAAAGCACTGGTCTAGTCTATACCTCTAACTGCAAGAATGCTTTTAAAGAGAAGACAATTACCTTCTTTTTTCCCCCTCTCTTCTTCCTCCTTTTTTTTTTAAAGAAATTTTCACTCCCTACTCTCAAAGCTCATTTTTTTGGATTCTGGACCAACCCTCCACAAAATTTTTCTCACATTCCCTTTCACTTGTACTCCCTTTCACCTCCTTTTTTTTCTCTGTATGTTCCTCCCTTCTTCCATACTTCCAGCACATAGATTCTGCTCTTGTGGCCATCTGGGTCCTGCCAAGAGAAGGCCTATTCTGAAGTTAAAGCAGTTAAAGTGGGAAAAGCACTCAACTTTGAGCACAAAAACCAAACTCAAGCCTCAATTCTGCAGAGTCTTGAACATAAGTCTTTTCATTTTCCTAGTAACACCCATTTTCCTGAATACAGATATGAAATGTAATAGTGTATGTAAAATAACTTTATGAGCTATAAAACATTAAAGATATGTCTAAGATCTTGTTCCCCAGGTGGCTGTTTCTGAACACATGCTATTCATAAAGGGGGCAGTACTGTGTAAAGTTTAAGAACATGGGCTTAGAGCAGATTGCTGGGGTTCAGATCCCACTTTGCCGTTTTCTGGCGATCATGTTTGACTCAACTTCCCCATTTGTAATAGGACCTACCTGTTACCATGATAGGCCTGTCATAAGGAGTAAAACTTTATGCATATGCAATACCCAAACATTCCTTGTCCTATAATGTGAACTGTGATTACTTCTTGTCCATAAATGTCTGTAATATCCATAAATTTCAACTATGACTAATTACTACAAAGTGCAAACTTTACATCTGAGAACTGTATGTACATTATCTCTAAGCAAAACGCAGAGACATGCAATAAATGAACAGGGAACACACTCAGGGGGCATTTGAGGGTGAGGATAAGAGGGAAAGAGGGAGAGAGATCCAGAGATACAATGACATAGAATTTATGTCAGGCTAAGCAGTAAGCAGAGCTACAAAGACAAAGGGGTAGACTTTATATTATTAAAGAAACATAAGTGTTCATGGGGGCGTTATCTCTGCAAGAAAATCACTATTTGTCACAGAAGAGAGCCAAAGTGGACTAAAGTCCTAAGACAGGTGCTTGATCTCCTGCCCAGATATAATTGACATTATTACACACAAAGGCTATTTCTACATATTAGATGAGTAAATCATTGCACCATGCCCTTAAATAAACCAGCTCATATTAATAAGAACACGATTTTTTGCAACACAATAAAAGTTTGAAGATGCCCTGAAATGCACTTACCCTGGATCTCCAGAAAGATCTCTATGTGCCTGCATTTGAGGTCATTATTCTTCTCTTTATGGAAGTTTTTAGTTACCAAGACAGAGCCCTGACCTTAATCATTCCTCTGCTGGCCACATAGAAGACCATGAGCACTCTGTGAAATACAGCTGTTCCCCTTTCCTGAAGCCCTGGAAATCCCCATTCCAGCCATTGCTCCAGGCCCATCTCCCATTCAGCCATTGATTACAGTGTCCCACATCCCTTTTTAGCCACATGGTCGTCTTTGGTAGGATCTTCTTCTGTCTAGTCATCTAGTCTTTTTTTGGGGAAGTGTTTGATGTTTGCCTGGATCATAACTTCTCAGATAGCTGACTCTATCTCTGAAGCCTAGTACAGCTCCAGGACTCCTGCTTTTTGGGGTTTAGGTCACCTCTTCCAAGTTCCTTGTGCACTTGCCTGTACTCCTGCCATCAGGTTAAAGACCGTGGTCTTGAAAGATGGTCTCTTGTAGAGTATCAGGTAGGATCCTGCTACTTCACAAACGCCCCAAGATTAATCGAATAGGATCAATAGGAAAGTGAAAACGATGATGACAATCAAAGTTAATCTTAAGGAGAATTATCAACCAAATGAATTTTAAACTTTGTTCTTCTCTCATTTACAGAAACTTTTTCTTCTCTTCCAAGGTTCTCTTGCTTTCTCTCAATGTTCTCATTCTGCTTTATGTTGAGCACAACAACCCACCATGCCACTCAACTCATCATTGGTCTGTCTCAGCATCCAGAAATTCCACTGTTATATATCCATTTTTTAACGTAAGTATCTCTCAAAGGAGTCTCAGGAATGAAGTTATTAGTAAACAACTGGGAGAGGTTAGGAGAAAAGGGTCCAACACCTTCAAGTGCTTAACATTTGATTGGATGAAACAAAATTCTACAATGTGAGGAAGTGCCTATTAGAACAGATTCCATCTAGTAGTGAGAGAATAAATGGGCTAGCTCGTCACTACTGGATCCTTAGGAGGCTGCATTTTGCAATCAACGAGGCAAAATGAGAGGAAATTCCAAGAATGCTCCATCCTGTCTTGGTTATTCTGAGATGTTAATTGAACTAGCAAGATCATTTCCAAAGTTCTCTAAAATAATTATACATATGAAACTTCATAGATTGGTGTTGGAAGCCATTAAATGTTTCTCGAATCCAAAAGATTCTACAGTTCCATTGAGAATTCAGTTACCAGCCTTGCCCACTGATAGCAGGATGCTGGGTCGAGTGATATTAAAAAATACATGCTTTGATAAAGAGTAATTTAGTAACATTTGCAGACACTTTCCTGTGGGAAAAAGGTGGTTCTTTGGTTTTAAAATAATCTCCAATAGCTATTGATTACAAGCACATTCACACACACATTTCAAGGTATCAATGTGTTTTTTATTTCATTCAGGCGTGTACCCTCACTGTCTCTCTGCTATTCACCTCTCTGTCTCTGTCTCTTGAATTATTTAATGTTTTTTCCCAGTTAATCTAAATTAGACTTGGTTCTTTTTTTAAGGGGGATGGGAGGAAACTAAAAATAGTCACTGAAGCCAGGATATATTACACCAACTGCTTTTGCCTCTGGTGGTTACTGGAGTTTCCTTTGTTGTCTTGTTTGATTGTTTCATTTATATGGCAGGTTAGACAGCAACAGACTTCTGTTATTGCCTTTTCTCAGTGGTGGATTTTTTAGGCTCAGATCCCCCTAAGGCAGCCACTCCCCATCCGCAGCTGGTGACAAGAGGTGCTGTTGCTCTCAGTACTTACACCTACTGGAGAAAGATCAACAGAGATGCTATTAAGTGACATAGAGTGTCTCCATTTTTAACTGTTTAGGCCTTTGTTGAAAGACACAGGGAAGGAGAAAAAATGAGAGAAAGAGACTTAGAAAGGATGAGAGAGAGAACATTGAACAAGTTGCATCTTCCAGATTCTTTATGAACTACTTTTGCAGATGTGAGATTGCATTTGCTTTATTCCTGCCTTCCCACCACCAGCTTCCACCCTCTCCTTTAAAAATGTTCGGTTTTTTCCTATTTTTCAGTAGTCAGAAATAATTTCTTAAATCAAATGGTAATAGAAGTATGTTAAGGTGGAGAAGACAATTTTTAGGGAACAGGGTTTTCACAACAGACTGAGAGTATAAGGATCAGTAATTCAGCACTTGGGGCTATTTTTTAAAGTTCCCCTAGGAAACTTTATGTCATTAGTTACTTTCTAACTTTCCATTACTCTTTCAGCTAATGTGGCCACAGAGCATCATCCTTGGCATAAAACTGGGAATGGGGAGATTTATGGAGGAAAAGGAAGTGCAACTTTGCGAAATTAAACAGATTAGATGGCTCTGGTAATACTTAAGGCAATAAATTAGCACTGCGAATTGAGAAGAGACCCTAAAGAATCTTGGTCATTAGGGGACGGTTTCTGCCCTCTTATCTTGTCTCCTTCAGGCATCTCAGCTGCTTTTTTATTTCCTTTTAGTTCATAGAGCAGAGAGCCAGGGGAAGGAACCTCCAGGTATTCACTGTTAAATTATTTGGTCTGTTTATTTTTCATTAAGGGCATAAAACGCCAGGTAAGGAAATGTAAGGTTAAGGACATCATCTAATCTTCAGAGGAACTTTAAGACCAAGACCTCCTTGAGCACTTTCTATGTGCATACACCGAGGTCTATACTACCACATGCCAAAAGAAAAATAAGGAATTTTAAGAATGTGTTTTTTAAAAGGAAGGTGACCCTGGAGCCAGGTACCTGAATTTAAAACCATAACTGAGAAGACCTTCTGAAGGAGATTACAAGAGAAAAATTGGAGACTTTCTCTCATAATAATAATACAAGACTCCAGATGCCTAAGAGCCCATGTTAATTCCTAAATAAGATCAAAAAGGCTGGGGTAGTGAGAGATGGCCTGCTTGTGGTGATCTTATAACTGGGAATTGAAAAATGAGTAGGATTTAGATAATTACTATAGATAGATACAAGGCATTTAAAAATTTTCCCCTCCTTTCATAACTACAAACTTAGGAGTTAACCTTGGCTTTATCTTTTAGAAAATGCCCCAAGTTCTAGCTTTTTTCTCATTTGAATAAACCAGATGTACTTCAATAAATACATTGAACTTATGAGCAAAAATAGTGAATACATGATGATGTCATAACATAGAACATTAGCAGGAAAAAGGCCTTGGACATTCTGTGACTTCAGTCTCATTTCTCGATTAGTCTGTAATGGATGTTGTAGTATTTTAAAACTGTGAAACACGTTCATGGAAACATATAATCTTGAGAAAAATATAACCATGAGTAATTTATAAACCATTGCATTGATTTTGCATGGTATAGAATAGGGGCTTTTTTTCCCCACGAGGCATTTTATTTGTAAATATATATTACATCTCTAGAAAAAGAATCCCAGGATTTTCCCTCCTGCATTTTTAACTTGCTTCTTCATGGTCCATGATGCCAGCTGCAGTTATCAGTATAATGAAACCAAACTGGTGGGATGGAAGCAGATTATTCTGCCATGTTTCTAGATTTTTAAGTTGGACATCAAATCTGGGGCCGATCACTCCACACTTGTGTAGCCTGCCTGTGAGGTTCACAACAATTTTCTCAGCTCTGTTATCATCAATGATTTCCAATTCGCCAATGCTATCATGCTTCATCGTCACAGTTAGAAACCAGATGATGACTTTGGAGCATGGCCCAATAAGAACCTAGCGTTCGCCTCTCTTTTCAGCATTGTTGATGCTTTGGAGAGCAACAGCCAGGATGTCCATGCACACCACTGTGGTGGTGCAGAAAGATGGCGGAAAGAGAATACACGGACATTTTAAAAATAAAATCTATTTTATTCTAAGACAAAATAGGATTCAAAATTATATAATGAAGTACTTCTAATATAATAATAATATTTATTACATACAGAAGTAAATTTTTACTTTTTCCTATTTAACAAACATATACAGCTTAACTTACTGTTTTAATTATGTAAGAAAAAGCATTATTTACATACAAATAAATTTTTTAATGTGTTGAATTTGAGAGGTATTATTTGTATTAAAACGTGGATTGAGAATTAACTATGTTTTGTAGCATCAGAATCTTAAAAACACTATAATCACGTATTATTTGGAATTATTGAACTTCGCACTAATTATTATTTTTTAAACTTTCATTCTGCTTCTAAGGACAAGATTAGAGAAATCTGGGGGCTGCTATTTACATTGCCTCTCTACGAATAATGCATTTGGATATGGACAGTCTTTATTTGCAACGAATGAACAGCCAAATTGGCCATAATCATTGCTATATTTCCCATATTCATTTGGAAGGACTGAAGACACAGTAATCTATTTTAAGAACCCTGATCACATGAGTGCACCAGACAGGTTCTGAGGCACCTTTGTAGAGAGCCAGCACAGTGTGATGCTTAGGAGAGGGACCCCTGGAGCCAGGTACCTTAATTTAAACCTACCTTCCCTGTTTCCTTGCCTTCCTACTATGCAGCTTTCTAGTTCTGTGACCTTTCTGCGCCTCAGGTTCCTCATCTGTAAAATGGGGATCACAACAGTGTCCATCCCATAAGATTGTTAGAGGGATTGAAGGAAATAGTATTTTGAGGCAATTAGAACAGCACCTAGCACACAATACCTTCTATAGCATTATTAAATAATTGTTTATATTCTCCTTACTAACTCCAATTAAAATGAAAACATCAGTGTTTTTATGTCCATTACTTGTATAAATTATGCCCTGATTTCCAAGGGTAAAATGATTCTAAAATGTGTAATCATTACAATTACAGTGTTTTCGTTTTTGTTTTCTCTGCTGGATGTCCAAATCCCGAGTGGCTGAATCACAAGCATGATTATAGAATCTATCGGCCAGCATGCAAATTCTGTCCTTATTTACATATGTTCAGGTTCCTTCTACTTCAAGGGAAACTATTTAGATAATTATTTTTAGTTAAAATTGAAACTGACATCATTACCACCTTATAAAACAGAACCTTCCTGGAACACCTTTACAAATTCCATAATTTGGAAAAGTGACCAACAAAATCTCTAGGTTTGAAGGCAGCTCATAGAATTTTGGAAAGCCTGATGATTTTGGCTCAATATAGAGAAACATTTTCCATTCCTCAGAGTTTATATACTCTGAGCCTTCCCTGTACAGCTGTACAGGCTGGTTACTGCACATCTCTAGGGCTCCTCGGCCATTTTCTAAGTGAATGCTGCCACCAGAATTGTGCAACTGAGCAGCCTGAACACAGCAGTCCCCAAAGGATCCCCTAGGCCATTAGGACCCACCTTGTCCCTCTGTCATATGCCAATCCTCCTTCCAGTACTTGGAGATAGCGATCATATTATTCCAAGTCTTCTCTTTTCCAAGTTAAACATCGTAACTTTCATCAGTCTTGCTTCATATGGCCTGTTTCCAAATCCTAAATTTGTTCATTCAACAAACATTTACTGGGTCCCTACACTGTGCCAGGTGGTGATACCCAGATGAATAAAGCATCACCTCTGCCCTCAAAGTCCGTATAGTCCATGCCCTAGCCTGATGATATCCCCTTTATTTGCCTAGGATAAACGAACATATTTGCTTGATGAAGTCAGAATTGCATCTACTTTTCTCGATTGCCACAGCATACTGCCAAGCTTGCTCAGTGCCAAAGCTCACATAGCCTATGCTTAGCCATATCTTTCCCTGCCTAGGCTTTTGCACTTTGGTTTGCAAAGTTTACAATTTTTCCTGCTGAATTTTATTTTCAACAATTTAGACTACCAAGCCCCAGCTATCAACAATTTTTATACATTCAATATGTTTGCTTTTATTCCAAATGATATGGCATGTAGTTATCAAATAAAAATGTTGAGCAAGGGGGAGTCTACGATGGAGCCCTGCCATATTTACCCACATACAATCAGTGGTCCTCAAATTTGTCCACAAGGCTCTCACAAAGAGCTTTTTCAAATGTTTCCCCAAAGTCTCACTTCTATGTCAATTACATTTCCCTAATTATTAGTCTAAGGATCCTCTCAAAGGAAGAACTGAAGATGGAAGTAATTGCTTATTTTTGATGACCCCTATGTTGGTTCTTAATGGTAGCTACTGCATTCTCCAGGGATTGTTAAACCAGCCTTTCACTTAAAAAAAAAATCTGATTATTTGAGGGTGGAGGGAAAAGTACTAGAATTAAGAGCCTTGGTAACGTGTTTGGAACATCTCCTTTATTCCTCTTAGAAATCAGCCTGGCAACTCCAAATTCTCAGTTTTTTTGTCATCTCTCTTGCTTTCTCAAGATTTCTCCAAGATCAAGGATTACAGTTCAGCCATTTCAATTGCAAATCCCTTCTGCAGAACTAAAGGTCAGGGTAGAACTCTCTAAAGCTGACAGGAAACATCCCTTGCCTCAGACAAGATCATCCTAATTAATAATAATCACAATAATATCGTGCTCTGCATTTTATCCAGGGACACCTGAACAGCAGAATGCTTTATGAACATTATTTAATTAAGTCTTATGACAGTCCCGTGAGGGGAACTGGGAAACTGAGAGATTGGCTTAATCTCTGCCTAGGTAAGGAGACCTGTCAGGAGGAGCAGGGCAAACATGCACGAAGAGACAGGCTGGGAGGTTAAGCAGAGAATGGGGATTGATAGCAGACGTGCATTTAAACCTTTCTAACCATCTATGCACCTGGAGGAAATACCTACATCTGAATCCTTCTGAGGTGCTCCTGTGGAGTTTTATGTATGTCACTCCAAAATAATAGCAATAGTCTACGTAATTCAGTGATTTTAAATTCACTAAAGCAAATGCTTGTTAAACAATATTTGCATTTTCTCTCTCTTTTGCTCTCCTCCCTCCCTCTCTGTGGCCACCTCTCTGGGGCTCAAATTTGTCAGCCACAAGATTGACTGAAGTACAAGCAAGTAAAGCAAATGACCACATTCATTGTCCATGACAAACCCAAACCATATTCCATCACATCCCTGCAGTCCAGAGCCTCAAGATCTAGCCTGGAGAAAGCTATTTCAGTGTTATCAAGGGCCATTCCATTCTTGCCCCGGAGGGACATGTGACACCCGGTATACTGCATGGACACAGGCTGGTCTGCCCTAGAAAACTAGACTATGTAAAGGACTCCCCTAAACACCTAAGATAAAAATAGAATAAACAGTCCAACCTTTTTGTGAAACTTCCTTGAGAAACAAAGTGTGTGTGATATTGGATAATGACAAAAAATAATAATTTTCATCTTATTATACTTGACTTAAATATAACATATGGAGACTATTTTTTTTCATCATGGGGACTTTTGAAATAAAACTATTACCTTCCTGAGAAGTACTTGGTAAACTAAATCGTCTAACTTAGCATACAACCACAAAATCAAGGTGTGCTGAATTGAATTAAAGTAAGTTTAACGAAATGCCCTTTCCCCACGGAGTTTTCTTCCCTGGCACTTCACCACCTCCTAGCACTCACACTTTCAAGAAGTGTCATAACAGGGTTCCCTGGCTGTGGTTCTCTTCTCCTGTATCCACACCTCACACTTACACCTCTGTGGACACAATGATGTACAAGAGGAGAGCAGAGAAAGGAATAACTGGTTATTGAGATAAGCATCAACAAATGATCACTTGGATTACTGCATAATCTGTGTCAGACGTAAGCCTGGGATGTATCACCTGCACTTTGTGGGAAATTGCCATAATTCTCATTTTCACATTTTCACCATGGAAGGAAGTCAGTACAGCAGGCATCACTGGGCTCAGCACATTTAAAACAGCTCACACCTATTTTTCTGTTATGAATTCCTCATATATATATTCGAACATGGAGAGAAAAAATACATATACATTTAAATATATATATATACAATTATATATATGCATATATATACACATGCATATATACACACACACACACACACGCACCATATATATTCTCACCTCATCCATCCACTAGCAACACAGATTGCTTCAGAGATGAGGAAATGAAATGCTATTTTTGGAGAAAAGACTGATCTTTCATACAGATTGTCCAGAAAATGACCCAGCCTGCCACCCATTCAGACCTCAAGGCATCCAAGTGCTGCTTTGTTCCAATGCCTACATCTATTCAAAGTTCATACTCCAAGATTAAATGAGCCTCCCTGAGCCAAAAGAAAAGGCTTCACTGGCATTGCTGCCGATGCCATTCTCCCTGTGTCTGCAGTACAGGAGAGAAAGAATGAACCCAGGCTTTTCAAAACGGGCTGCCCAATTATATTTTTAAAAAGATGTTTTGCTGACATCTAGAGGCATTTGGGTAATAACACTTATTAATAATGATTCTTCCCACTTATAGGGCGTCTTGCGTCGCGTGATCCCTCAGCTCTTTACACGCATTAATTAATTACGCATCACAGCACCCCTGTGAGGTAGAGTAGGTAAGCATTATTATGTGCAAAGGATTTATTGATTTTTCAAAGCAATATATAGCTGAGGCACAGAGGGGAAAACCATAGGAGCATGAATTAAGGAAGGGAAAAAAAAAAGCCATACAATGAATGTAAAAGAAAACAAATAAAAGTAAAAATTACCCCCACTGTGCTCTTTAGAAAGGAATGATTACTTCACAAGTTTTGAGGGCCTGAACATTAACTAATTTGGTTGTTAGCAACTTATGCAAAGGCACATAGGAAATTGGAGGGAGAGAGTCATCGATAAAATTTCCAAGTCTTCCTTTACAATCCTATTGACAGTGCTCCCAGCTCTCGGTACTCCTGCATCCTGGGAAATCTCAGTAGTCACTGAGGAGCTGTGACATCAGGATGGCCCTTAAATTTACGATGGAGGCATATTACATGTTTATGGCAGGGGCGGGGATGGGGATGAGATGCGGGTGGGGTGTGTAGTAAAGGAGGGGGAGAACTACAGCCAAGTTTCTATGCAAAAATATGTTTGGAGGCTGTGGAATTTAAAGTATGTCACTGAGTACAGCAATATAAATTGACTATCATTTTGAATTCTTCTAGTCTTGTTTTATGGTAGTGGCTCAGCTGCTCTTTTTTAAAGTAGTAACTATGCTAAGTTCTTATTTTAGGCATAGTTCTTATTTATTTTCATGGAGCTAACACTTCCGGGGCTTACTATTTATTTCTAAACTGAAAGGTAATATTCTACTCAAAAAGAAGAGTGTCATAAAATCACTAGCTTGCAGACACCAAGACATGATTAAAAACCCAAGAAATGCATTATATTCTTTCTATAAGTTATTGTAATGCTGGGTTTTTATGAGGATAACAATAAGTTGCCTTTCAAACAACTTATTTTGCTCAAAACTTTTATATTCATTGGGTTTGAAAAAATGTGACAAGAAAGTAAAGTGAACATAGATGGGCATACATGGCTCCCAGAGATTTGGAAGCAGCTTATCTTCTAAAGTTGGCACCAAAAAAATAAAATTACAACTTTGCCCTCACCTTCCCATTCACTATTACTCCTCCTCCACATTCTCAGGCCCATCAAAATATAAGTTTATCACCATAAACACTTACACCTTCCTTGTGTCTTCATTGAAAATTAAACATGCAATCAAGACTTAAAATTAGAGAAAAAGCCGTGTTGAGAAAAGCAGGGCCAGTTATGAGAGCCAATCCCTGGGGTGTTTTTCCAGGTAGGGTCCCTTCTCCTATGGTCTACTAATGATGCTTTTGCTTGTGTGTTTCACTTCATACCACCATACTGACAGAAAGTCTACTGATCTAGATTTATTTGTGTAAAAGCTATTCTTTTTTTTCTCTATTTCATATATGTCTGTTCTGTTAGTCATTCGCTCCTCAAAACAAAGGACTTGGATCAATTTTCCCCCAAACTTATAGCTTGGACCAGATGTCCTGAGACAGAGAAAATTTCGTTTGAGATAGAAGTGAGGTAAGTCATTTTGAATCATGGGTCACTCTTGGGAGAGGCCAGGCCCCAATGTTACACAATACTAGGCTTAAGGCCTTTGGGACTTGGAAGGAGGGCTACAGATTAGATGGGAAAAGATGTGCACAGGAAGCGATGGATAAGGTACCAGATCCAACAATCAATTTCAAAATGTTGCCTGGGTATGTCTCAGGGACTCTGAAGGGGAGAAGAAACTCCTTCCTCTTTCTCTTCCTCCTGCTCTCCCTTCTGCCCTTGGCTCGTCCTGCTGAACCCAGACATCACATCTTTGCCACAACTCAACTATGCTTTGGATTGAGGATTCTTCAGGATCTCACCCAGGAACCCAAGCACTGTTAATAATCTTGTTTCTCAGGGAAAATGTTTTAAAGTTCCAAATCATGGTGTAAAAAGACAATTTTGAAAACTGCCCACTTCAAAAATTGGAGACTGCTTCTTCCTCAAACAGGTAGTGGTAAAACAGCCAAGGAATCACATACCAATCCATACGGCAGTAGGTTTCTTTTTGTTTCAGTACCTTGCTCAGTTCATGAGTGTTGCAATTTATACATTCTATAATTTAAGATACTTTACCTTCAGGTTTCCTATGTACTCTTTTATTACAAACAGATATGCCACCACTTACCTAAGATGACAACAGTATACACCAGGTGAATGTTAACAAATATGTATTTCACTCTTTATAGTTATGTGCCTCCTGGGTGAAGAGCAAGCTGGAGAGTTAAAACATTGTCATGCACTGGTAATATGTTCCCATTTGCAAAGAAGCTAGTGGTAGGAAAGAACATGTGTGGGTTCTAAAAATTAAGGGATTTGCAAAAAGACTTTTACTTTTAGGACTTTCAGCCTTGGAGGGTCATTTTCAGTTCTGTGTTATTTTATGAAAGTTTATTTAATAAAACATTTGGATTTAGTGGGATCTAAATAGAGGTTTAAAAGGACTTTTTGCTGCTTGGCTTCATCTGCAGTTCAAGGGTTATGTAGGGAAAGAGGAGACACAGGCCGGCGATGTGTTGTTGATTCCACATGTGCATCAGTGTTGAATGCAGCCATCGGCAAGATTTCTTCCTCATCACTGCTGCCTCTTGCTAAATGTGGGACCCTCACTTTGTTTTTGTGATCACAGCTACACCCAGTTGGTTCACATACCTGACCCTGAGTAAGTACTAGTCTCTGGTTCAAACGATTAGGAGACCTTCTTAATTTAAGTGTCTCTCCTTTACCCAAAACCCTTTAATTATTTCACATCTCAACAGAGAAAAGCCAAAGTCCTCATCATGGTTGCCATGGTCCTACCTGGTCTGTCCCCGTCACCCTCTGACCTCAGCTCCTACCCTCTCCATCATTCACTCCACTCAGAACTCCTTGCCATTCCTTAAGCACTTGAGAAGCACTCCTGCAGCGCCTTTGCACTTGCTGTGTCTTCTCTCCTTTGATTGCCTGGATAGGTACAGGGCTCACCCCCTCACTTACTTCAGGTCTTGACCTAAGTGTCACCTTCTCTGGGAGGTCTTCCTTTGCCTTCATCTAATTGTTCAATATTCCTTTTCATTCCCAAAGCCAGCATGCTTTCTATCACCCAGCCTTGCTTTATTTTTCTTCTTGACACTCTTAGAAACCTAATAGTGTTTATATTTTACCCCATTATCTTGATTGATCGTTGGCATCCCTCAATGTAGAATGAAAGTTTATAAGGTCAGGAATTGTTTCATTGTTCACTGCTGTATCTCCAGGATCTAGAACAGCATCTAGCACTTAGTAGGTGCTTAATAAATATGTGTTGAATGAATCTTGTGGAAAGGCCTGGGGATCAAATGTAGAAATTGTTCCTAGAGATCTGACGCATTAATGAGGGAGCACTGGGCAGTAAGTTTAAGCATAGGGAGAAATTAACTTTCTTTAAAGGGGCCAGTTGAACAAATTGAAATCACAGACCAAATTATACCATCAAGCCTTTAATGAAACTGTCACCCGTTCATTTAAGGCCACCCAGATGATTTCAAAAGCAATGTGGCAGAGTGTGTCTATTTCAGAGTGATAAATGCATGTTCAACTGCTAATGTTTCTTTCGGAAATCTTGTGTAGCTTCAGTAAAGCTAATTTATAAACCTTAACTACTGTAGCTAATTTAACTCGCTAATTTTAGACACTGTGTTGAATTAAAATCTGCATTTTATTGTGTATCATTTTGTCTACTGCTAACATTAATATGCATTTTGTAATGTGGAACTACTAATGTTTTAAATATATATTTAGGCTTTTGGAAGCATTTGTATTAACTAGATTTTTTTTCTTTTGTGCATTTTAGTCGATGTCCTGTCAGATCACACATCGTTAGACAAAGTTTTACATGCTTAAGGTCTGCATGTAGATACTAGACTAGACTACTTAAGTCTAGTATCCTTGACTTTGAAAGTACCTTCCACTTCTGAAAGTCAGGAAGGATACTAGACTGAAGGCCTAATAAGAATTCAGGAAACTCTTTCTTTTGTTTCTCTCCCCTCATTGGGATGGTAAAAAAAAAAAAAAAAAAAAATGTGGTTTGGGGAAGTATGCTGGTATAGTCAATTGACATCTACATGTGACCCTCAGACTAATGAGATGAGAGCACTAAAGGGACTGTGTTACCAAATACAAATTTTTAAAAGGTGTCATTGGCAAACTTAGCTGTCTGTAAGCATTTTTGAAGAGCTGGCTATGTTTTATAATTCTTATTTCTAAGACAATTTAAATGTTTTTACTACCTATAACCCTATCTATGTTGAGAACATGGTTTACATTTTTCATCTGTGTTCAATGTATATTCATTCTTTCTCCCTTGCAAGCTTCTCAAATTCAGGTCAGAAATTTGTCTATATTTCTCAGTGTTTTACGTATGTATATATTTTTATGTATTTTGTAGATTTATTGGAATTATATAATATGTAATACTGGGATTTTATATATGCATATAATCCATATATATACATATAATCCCAATAAATCTATATGATATATATATACACATTATATATAGAGACATAGATATACTCACATCACTGCAAGACTACTATATCCCCACAGCAGACTGTTATGTTTCAAGCTGTTTCTACAACTCTTAAACTACCTACTTCTTCATGGAAGGGCAATATCTTTTCACAATTTATTTCCCCCAACTGTGAGACTGCATGTATGCATTTGATGCTTATTAGTAATAAGGACTTGTACTGTATTATCCATAGTCACAAAAGACTCTTAGACCAAGTTTTGGAAAAGAGTAGCTCTGTTATTTGCAGGGAACCATAGTTCTCCATTTTTAAAACACAAGAAGGACAAAGAGTAACATTCCCCCCTCCACTTCTCTTAAGCATACTTGACATTTCCTTTGAGTTAATATCTATAAAGAATCTTTGAGGGACTACTCCAAGTTTTAGTAAAGTAATGATGACATAAAAGGAAAAAACAGTAATAAATAGAAGATATGGTTCACAATAGACTTTGCTGGAAGACAGGAGTAGTGCAAAGAGCATGAATTTTGGTCAGATAAGCATGGACTTAAATCTTACATCTACTATTGACAAACTGTGTCATCTTTGCAAAGTTAACACTTAAAACCACTTTTTGAATTAAATTCTAGTACACCTATTATATAGATGAAGAAACAAATACTCAGTTTACAAAAGAAAAATATATAAGTAACGTGTGTAACACACAGTAGAAGCTTGATAAATGTTAAGTCTCTCAAAATAACAATAAAAACAAAAATATTACCCATACTTATGAAACCTTAGCCATGTTCCCACATCGTGTAGAGTGCTTTATCTGTGTTATGTCACTTAATCATTACAATAATCCTGTGATTTAAACATTATCTCCTTTTTGCAAGGGGGGAAACTAAGGCTTAGAAAGCTAACACTCACTCTTAACCACTATGCTTTTTCCTGGGAAAGACCACAGTAGCTGAGCATTTGCCAAGGGCTTCATTGCAGCGCCAACTTTGGGATTCAGTTTTCTTGATTTATTAATCCCAGTGCAAACCTAAATCCTTAAATTCCCTTTCCACTTCAAAGGGCAATTATGTATTGAGTCATCTTTTTAGATATTTCAAAATAAGCCCACTTTTCCTAAGCTTTCAAAATTAAGTGAGGCACATTTTGTTTTGGAGAATCTGAATCACTGGTATTTGCCTTCATTCGTAAGTTCACTTTCCACAGCCAAGGACATTTTTTCCTGAATTTTGTCTTTCCTTAAATGGCAAAGAAATAAGATCTTTGGCCTTATAGAAGTGACCCATTTAGGTACCTTCCTATGCTACCTATGTAAGACTGTCTAGGGGACCCCCATGTCCTCTCAAGAAGCATCCTCAGTGCCCCTGTCCAGATAAAATCCTGTCTCAATGCTTTGTAGCAATTCTGATATTCAAAAATCCTCAATCATAATGTTGTAAATAGGATTGGAACAAACGACTAGCGCTGCTGGAGGAATTCATGATCTCTTCCTGGTCAGCACTGGGCTCTGAGAATTAGACATTAACAGATCATGCAGACTTATGAATTGGAAGCCCTACAATTTTGTGAGGATGGAAACATCCCCACATGCCTCCAAGCTTAGCACAAAGTCAGGGTAATACCACTAATGTTTACCAGTGGAAGATTGAAGAAATTGAAATAAATGGTGTTGTAAGTGACTAAGGAACAGTGGTGAGCACGGAAAGAGGAGAGGGACAAATTCTATCGTAGTTACCTATGAAAAGCTTGTTCCTACAAGGTATCACATGAGAATTAATATGTTTCTCATTGGAACAAAAGGGGGCTAGCAAGAAGGGTTATGATTTTTATAGCAGCTAACAAATGTTTAGTACTTTATAGTTGACATAATATTTTTCAAATTAATTATCACTTTAGCAACTTACAAATGCCCTGTGAGATAGCAGGAATCATGATAGCAGGAATCATCTCCACTTTACAGATGAGGAGAATGAAAGCTCAAAGTTAAGGGAATCCATGAGAAGGTTGGTGCTACTGGCAGGCATTATGCAAACATCACCTCCAACCATCACACTTTTGCAAGGTCAGATTTATGGGTGTCCGTTTTCTTGAGGAGGAGGCAGAGAAGTTAAGTGAACTGACTGGAAACGAAGTTGATGAGTGGCAGATGTGGAATCTTTGCACTACCCTGTCTGGCTCCAAGGCTATTGCATCGTGACAACGCCTTCCCTAGGTCTTTCCTTTCCCTCTCTCTGGTCTAGTGAGCTTCTGTGGCTCATATGCCAACCCCAGCAGGCCTCTGTAAGGCTCATACATGGAAACAGGTAATTTAAAGTACTTAGATGCACATCAAGTCGGGATCCTCTTAGGTTGGTGCAAAAGTAATTGTGGTTTTTGCCATTAAAGTATGGCAAAATTACTCAGCAGGAGTGGCTGCTGATTCTTTGTGTCTGCACTTTCTTTTTTTATTTTTGCAAAAGTAATTGCGGTTTTTGCCATACGTTAATGGCGTAATTGCGGTTTTTGCCATACTTTAATGGCATACTTGAATGCCATACTTTGATGGCAAAAACCACAATTACTTTTGCAAAAATAAAAACAAAAGTGCAAACACAAAGAATCAGCAGCCACTCCTGGTAAGCAATTTTTCACGGAGAACAAGAAAGTGGAATCTGTCTGAAACACATAATAAATGTCCATAAAATTCAAAGGCATAGTACAAAATGATACACTTCTCTTATAAAACATGTCAGCAAGATCAAGAAGGCACATATGTCAGAAGAGCTGTGGACTCCTAGCCTCAGATGACCAATACACTATTTTGTGCTTGTGATTTCCTCTTACCCTCATGTAAAATTTAAGCCTTTTGTCAAATGTAAACAAGTGTTTATTGAGAGTCTACTGCGTATAAGGTATATGGAAATTAAGGTGTGAGCATCAGGAAAACCTGCCATGTCTTTCAGCTTCCCTTATATCTCATCAATGATCTCAAGTCACTTGAGAACATGTTTTGTTTCCCTTTTTAAAGCTTTCTAATGTTTTAGTGAAGAAACTTAATAAAAATCCACACAAGCTTGTCAAGACACTTCTCCCATAAAATGCAATAGTGTTGATATTTATCTATCTACCTATGTATCTATGTATCTGCCTATATATTAGATATATTCAATATATTACACATTAAATATTATATATATGTTTTATGTATATAGATACAAATTAGATTTAATATTTGTATATTAAATGTTTTAATATATTTTATGTGTATAGACACAAATATATGTTATGTGTGTATGTATATATTCACACATATACACACATATGTATGTATAATTAAAACTTACTAAAGATGATAATGGCCCCACAAAAGTCATTGCTTAGTAGAGACCTAGTCAAATACTCTTACAAGCCAAGAGGTTTAACCTTATTGTATTTAAAAGAGGGAGAAGTACACATATACAAGTAATTCTTCAGTATCTTTTTTTATCCCACTGTGTGCTCTGCCTCACATAACTCTCCTTTTTCTTTCTCTGTTCTTCCTCTCCCACGTCTCCTTCCTTTCCTTCTTTTTGCCTTTATTAGGGAGTCTTTGTCCCCTAGCCAGAAGCAAGCCTCCAGGCGATACCCCATGTTCTAATAAAGCAGCCCTTTTGTCAATGGTGATAATGATTACCTCTTTTGCAGCTGCCCCTGGTGTTGCATTTTGTAACACAATTTGGCCTCTTTGGCTCTGGTTAGTCCTATTTAACGTACTGCAGGGGTTCCCTGTTTGATCTCTAATTGATATAATTGACTGGGAATAATCGGGAAGGCTTTATAGATGTTTATTGATAGCTAATTTTCCTTCATCCATTGTTTAATTCAATAAGAGCATAACCTAATTTATTGTCACTCCAGTAGAGATCCATTACCCTTTTGATAAATGCTTCTGGGGCCAACTTGTCAGTAACTGATTTCAAAGAGCTGTTAAGCCCACAGAGTCCATCATTAGTTAATGGCAGTTTAGAAAGCTAATGATGTTATAAATTACAATCAATAAGAACATGGAAATTACAGTTGTTGAGCAAGATAATACTATATTATTAAACTAACACTAAAACCTACCTTTGCTTACTATACTTTTGGAGGATTTCTAAATCCATTTAATAATATCCATGATTAACCAATAAACCCATGGATCAGGAGGCAAATTGGGAATGAAGATACTCATACTTAAAAGAACATTTCAGAAGGATAGAGGAATTACATTACATTCTTTGATAATAAAAGGAATCGGGGGGACCAACACACCACCACAAACATGTACAGAGATCTCCATCATCTCATGTCTTGAATCTGATCCTATTGAAGGAATCTATCCTCAGATATACCACAACTTAGGGGTATCATACTTTGTAAGTCTTTACTTCCCAAGAATATATAAAACCTAGATGCATAGGTTCTCTGTGGCTGCCAGTTTCTGCCCTTTCTTCTTATAACTTACAATTATAATAGATAGATAGATGCATATAAAATTTCTTATACTTAGTGTTGGGCTAAGAAAGCAAAAAAATGGACATAATTAGAACAGAGTTATTTGTTCCCAAAGATAAGATCAGTATCTGATATAGGGGAACTACATAAACAACTTAACAAACATTATTGCTCATGATGGGAAACATATTCCTTGTTTTACCCACTCTCCCTAGAAATGTAAGCTCTGTGAGGGCACCTATTTTTGTCTGTCTTTTCACTTAGAGTACCTAACACATAATAGATGCTCAGTAAATAGTTTTTGACCATCTTTGTTAAATGATTTATCCTGGAATTGTATGTATTTAAAGCAACTTCTACACAATCTCTGATTTTACAGGACTATACAATTCAATTTTTCATCTATTTATTCAATATTTATTGAACAATTGCTATACAGTCAATGAGAATATAATGGTGAGAAAGCCGAAAAGAGTGCTTGCCCTAATGAAGAATATAGTCTAATTGGAAAGACAAGTAACAAGGAAATAATCAAGTAAATAAAATATAATGACAAACTGTATGGTAAGAACTGTGAAAGAAAAGTACAAGGTTCTATGAGTATACAGTATGATGTGAGTCACAAGGATGACCCCAGGGATTAAACGAATCTGAATTTATCATAAACCCTGAAAAGCAAGACTATTTTTTGTCTTTTAACCCAGCATTTAGCTTAAGGCTTTAAACACAGTAGCTTATTAATAGATTTTTATTAAATAGAGTTATTTTAAAACTGATCATCTATATATTTTTATTCATTAATAAATGTCAATTCATTAGAATATTCTATTACGTGTCTAGTAATTATAGATAAACAGTACTTACTCTCACTTTTTTCCAAAAAAAAAAAAAGATACGCCTTCTCTTCCTTTTGTGACTTTGCATGGTGTAAAATTAAGTTCAAATCCAGGCATATGGAAATTAGTTATTTCCTGTTCATGTTAGTTTATTTCCTTAACATGCCAATTTAATTAATGCTATGGAGAAGAGGCAACTCTATTCAATGATCATGTGTGAAGTGTGTGTAATGTGTAATGCCTACCATTTCTATGCCTTTAATTTTCACTGAACCACGGCATCAAAGAAACTTTTTAAACACGTTTTTGCTGTACAAAGCATGAACATACTACTGTGCATATTTCGCATTTCCCTTAGGACTTAAAATTGGGCCACATTTCACAGAACCTCCATTTGGGGGCAGAAGGAGGAGTACTGAGAGGAGCAGGGGGGTTCCCCTGAAAGATCTGTCTCTCCTTTGTCTCAAGTTCTCTTCTTATCATCTCCACCCCCTCATTGGTAGCATTGAAATCATGTTCATAGAAACCATTGGTAATCTTGCCAAAATGGATCATGATGTTGAGCTGAGGGTAAACAGTAGAACGGATAAGATCTTTAAAAAATAAATGTGCAGGCATGGACCATTAACAATAAGCAAGGAAAGCACCATGCAAGTCCCACAGACGGAACAAATCTGAGGAGACTATGCATCCGTCTTCTGTGAGCCACTGGCTGCTCTTCCGCTGTGCACTCTTTGCTACTTTGAAAACACAGCAGACAGGCTAGCGTGTCAAAGGAGCTACTTGTAGATTGATTTCCTTGCTTTGATAGCTACTTGACATTGCAAAGTTTGGCTCCATTCTGTTTTCAAATTGAAAATTTATACAGAAATGAGAAAAACCACCACACCCAGCAATGAATTAATAATAGCTGCCAACTAGCTGCAAGAACCATTATATTTATAATGCTTCCCGATGCTGTTCGCATTGCCCGCGAAAGGGAATTTGTCCTTAAGCTGCTTATTTTCAAACTACATGTGAAGACAACAAATTGTTTGGCATGTTTATCCAATAAGGCATAGCAAGAAAACTAAAGGATCAGATGGGAGGGAGTGAAAAGAAATAGAAATTTAACAGCTAGAGAGCCCGAAATAAAGCAGGCAAGATTAGGAGACACATGTACAATTCTCCATGGTCCCTAAAGTCTCTAGCGAAAAGGTAGAAATGAACTAATTTATTAGTAAAATCACATCAGGGGCAGTAATTTCATGTTAGTGAATTTACATGTAATAACATTAGGCTCCCAACCTCCATTTCACCAGCGTGGCCCTCTCCGATGATGAATGAGGCGCCTAAAGAAAGATGATAGTTTGATTGTTTTCACAGCAAACAGATCAGCATTTTAATTTCTTGCCTCTGTGTTTATTGCTTATTTGGCCCCTTGCTCAGCTTGTAAAAACTTGGCTAAATGGAAATGAATAAATGTAATTACTGCGGGTGACAGTGGTAATCTGTGTGGGTTTTTCATATTGGCTTTGCCAGCGTTAATCTAATCACCGGAGAATACGTGTCACCGCACAAATGCACTGACAGAAAGCAGAGTTTTCAGTCAGTGCCAAATATACACAGGCTGGGAAGCACAGACACAGACGGCGAGTTCTGCACCAACAGCTTGTCTCTCCTCTGCTACAGGAGCAGAAGCCACCAGAGTATCCTGGAAGGTGAATGTGTATGTATAAAATGGTTCATAGCTTGGGGGAACCCAAAGAAGGCTCACAGATGACCCTGAATCCAACAGAAATGGCAACGAATGGGCCTGGCATGGTGGCTCACACCTGTAATCCCAGCACTTTAGGAGGCTGAGGCCGGCGGATCACCTGTGGTCGGGAGTTGGAGACCAGCCTGACCAACATAGAGAAATCCCATCTCTACTAAAAACACAAAATTAGCCGGGCGTGGTGGTGCATGCCTGTAATCCCAGCAACTAGGGAGGCTGAGGCAGGAGAATCACTTGAACCCAGGAGGCGGAGGTTGCAGTGAGCTGAGACAGCCGCCACTGCACTCCAGCCTGGGCAACAAGAGTGAAACTCTATCTAGAAAAGAAAAGAAAAGAAAAGAAAAGAGAAAAGAAAAAAGGCAACCAATGTTTCCCTAGTGCAGGAATGAGGTGTCCCAGGGCATAGGAAAGTGGAGACTGAAATTTTCCATTTCTCCCCAGTAGTAAATGGCTGGGAGGGCTGGTTAATGAGTGACTTCACCTTTCAGGGTTTGATTTGCCATCTCTAAGACACGGATGGGACAAATCAGATTGTTTGATGTTTGCATTGCAGAAGTAGCATCAGGGGGTGAACCAGGCAATCAGTGCAGGGTAGGAAGGATGAAATGAGATAATGTAGCTAAAGTGTCTTGCAAACTACAAAGCAAAGCTAAATGGAGCAGAAGAGAGTCCTCCAAAATAGAGTTTATTATATTTAAGGTTTATTTTAACAAAGCAGCAGGGAAGTAAAGGATTATTCAATAAATGGCAATTGAATGACTGGTTAGCATTTTGGAAAGAAAAATAAATCAAGACCGGTAACTTAGAATATTGATCAAAAGGAATTCCAGATGGATAAAATCATTAAATATGAAAATAAAATGTTAGGAAAACCAGATGAGGAATTTAATATGCACTAGATTTGGGGGATTTGAGAGAGGGCTCCCTACACTGAAAAACAGTAAAAAAAAAAAAAAAAGTTATGAAAAAAGAATAAACAAGTTTGATGACATTACGTTAGAAGCTTCTGCTGTCAAAATAAGGTAGCCCAAATGGGAAAGCAAATAGTATTTTCAGTAAATAAGGAAAGGGCCAATAACTATATTAAATAAAATGCTCACAAATACTTATTTTTTTAAAAGGACCCCATTAATAACTGATAGAACTAAAACAGATGAATAAGTGTCCAAAGAGAAATACTACTAGTAAACTCATGAAAAATGTTCAAACTTGATAAGAATCAAAGAAAAGCAAATTTGAACAAATTAGCAAAAATAGATAATGCCTGATATTTTCAAAGCTGTGGACAGACTAGACATTTCTAAACTTCTAATTGCAATTGAAGGTCAGTGTAAACTTTTTGGAAACCAATAGACATAAAAGTTGTCTAGTTTTGACCTAGTAATTCTACTTCTGGAAATATAATTTAAAGAATATTTTAAAAGAATGAAAGGATTGTATCTCTAAAAGTATATGTAGTAGTGAAATATTAGAAATAAACTGCAAGGCCGAGCGTGGTGGATCACACCTGTAATCCCAGCACTTTAGGAGGCTGAGCTGGGTGGATCACCTGAGGTCAGGAGTTCGAGACCAGCCTGGCCAACATGGTGAAACTCCACCTCTACTACAAATATAGAAATTAGCCAGGCATGGTAGCACACGCCTGTAATCCCAGCTACTCGGGAGGCTGAAGCAGGAGAATCGCTTGAACCGGGAGGCAGAGGTTGCAGTGAGCTGAGATCTCGCCATTGCACTCCAGTCAGTGACAGAGTGAGACTTTGTCTCGAAAAAAAAAAAAAAGAATGAAAAAAAAAAACTTCAGGTATTCCTCAACATTTAAGTAATTAAGCAAATACTCTTCCTGCATAAATAAGATTTATAAATAAAAATTATAAAGACTAACAATGTGGAAAGTATTTGGTAGGCTACTAAGCAAGAAAAAATTGTGCTTTCCTGGAAGCTTTCATTGGGTTTTTAAATCTCATGTGCCAGTATCGGGTCATATGTTTATCTCTAATGCCATCATGAGGACGAACAATGGGATAACTATGATGGACTTTGAACAATCATTTTGGGGAAGAAATAATGGGTGATACTGAAAAGCATAAAGGAATGAGGACCATCAAATGATGTTCTTGGCGATAGAATAAGCACTAGACATGTGAGAGTAGGGAGAGATGGATGATGTATATAAGACAATAAAGAGAAATTATGTGTATTTAGAAAATTGGGGAATTAGCAGAATGACTGGTTACTTAAGTAAGATATAAAAAATCTTTCTCTCCAATCCCTAAGGAACAGAAAGGGAAGGAGGAAGGAAAGAAGAAAGAAAGGAAGGAAGGAAGGAAAGAAGGAAGGAAGGAAGGAAGGAAGGAAGGAAGGAAGGAAGGAAGGAAGGAAAGGGGAAGGAAGAAAAAAAAAACATGAGATGAAGAAAGGAAGGAGTGAGAACAAAGAAAGATAAAACATTACTTCCACAGATTTTCAATCTTAGAAAAGGGGGTATCTAACCCCCCTCTATATAAAACAAAGACTTTTATCATCATGTTTTCAACTTACAGATAGTATCAGGAATATAAGGCCTCAGACAATCTGCTAGGAAGGTAGCTGAAAGGCTTAGAACTTTCTTGTGAAGCTTAAAAAGCAAGAAAAAGCAAACAACAACAATAAAAAGAGTGAGGCACTCTCCAAAGAAGGCAATACAAGATCCAATTTGATCCGAAGTACAGTAGGTAGACCTCTACTCTTATAAGGTGCAGTGTGCAAACTAAGCCATGATAAGAGACGAAACACTGGGAAGGTGTAGCAGTCAACCAGAAGTCTCAACAAAGAGTGTCTTTCCCTCAAGAGTTGAACTTAAAAGGAAAAAAAAAAAAAAACAGCTCAGGGAAGATCAATTCAAAGCAGCCAACCTCTCTAACGATGGAACATCAGAGACGTGGGTAGACATTGTTTGGAAAATGCCTCTTGTTTACAGTTCATTTGCAAGGGAGATGATAATATCCATTTTTATATTCCTCCACTAGCCCACATTTCTGGAGTGCTTTGTGATGAGTTTTAGGTAGGAAAGCAACAGATGTGTTGTAATCACTGGAAGAAAGAGTCTAGGTCTAGGAACGGGCATACTTCCCTGTTGACTCCACTGAGGCTGTGCAGCCATTTTTCCTGGAAGAGAGTTGATAGTTACTTTTATTGAGTATCTACACAAATCTTTTCAGAATACGGAAATATATCCATTAAATCTTCCAGAAATTGGATTTCCTGGTTCTTTAAGTCAGTGATGTGAATTATCACTTTGTCTGGGCATCACAGAGATGGTTTCCCTCCATTGATACCCAGGAAGCTGTGACCAGGGGATCCTAGGGAGAGAATTCAGTTCACCCACCTACCACCCAACTTTACTTCTGGTGATGATAGGAAATAAAGTGGTTTCACTGCCGCCAGTCTTGAATGTAAAAATTAAAGTACAAACTCAGTGCTCTCACTTGACAAAAAAATAAAGATGGGAGAAGTTTCTTTTATGTTTCAGGAAATTATTACATTTTGGTGAAACGCTTAGAGGTATAATATGAGCTGGATAATTTTCACAGCATTTGATGTACTGAATGTTGTGGGGCTTTTCCATGACACATAATCAGTATTAAGCCAACATTTATAAAATAAAAAATGAAACCAAGTTTCTCACCAGGAAAATTGGTTTCCATTCAACAAGATATCCTACGGCATCCTTATAATTTTTAGGTTTCAGTTCTCAGTAGTCCCTTTTACCACAAGGGATGACAGTTACAAAATAAAGAATCCTTGGTGTCCCCTCAAAGGAAGTGTACCAAAATATTAGGAGAGTATCTGACCCCAAGTAAATTAATATTTAATGATAACCATTGGTTTGGTATTTCTTCTTGCCCTTTTTGATTATAAAAAACAACAAACATTGCTGTTGTATTTTATTTTTCTCTCCTAAGTAACTTTATAGGTCAATCCTCTTCCTAATATTGTATTTAGTATAATAAAATTGATTTTAACATGTCTGAGAACATAAATTAATGCTATTGATATTATATAAATTTAAGGCACTGTATGAACTAAATAGGGTAAGATACAATCCCTGCCCTTTAATAGCATATAACTGAACAAGGGAACTAAAACATATACACTTATAAAACTAACAAATATACATATATATATGAAATATACATATACATATATATATATGAAGGACTGAATGCTAATAGAGTAACAATAGGACTAAAAACAGTGACCAAAAAGGGTTAAGGACCACAGTATTTTCAGCATAAAACTAGGAGGTAGGTGCAACAATCATATGTATATATATATGATTATGTTGATGCTTGTCAAAAGCTAGTCTTCTACCCACAATTCATATTAAATACATTTAGTAGCCTTGTTAAAATGCATGTGCCTAGGTCCCCTCTCAGACTGATTAAATAAAACATTCAGGAGAATGGGGCCTAGGAAGTTGGATTTTAGAGCCACTCCAAAGCTTGGAAAATTTTGCATGATATAAACCTACCAGAAAATATTAAGGACTAGAAGTTCTCCAAGGAATTAGTGGCAGGAGATTACCACTCGTTGAGGCAATCGGGAAAGGTGACTGAATATGTGAGATTTGAACTTGGTTTTTGAATAACAATGCATATTTTGGCAGTGGTAAGAACACATTACAAAAGTTCAGAAAGTAAAACATTAAAAATATGTCGATGGGAAAAGAAAGCCAATGACTTTTGCTAACATTGAGAAGTTCTTGTAGAAGAAACTAGAAAGATCATTTTAAAAGATTCTTGAATGCCTAGCCACCATCCCTAGAATCTCTCTAATTTTCAAAACATTAGGTAGGTAAATATTTATTTATAAGTAATACAATTACACTAATAAAGCATGGCTTGTTTTAAGATTGCAAATGTTTCTGAGTTGCTGGGATACAGATGGCCTTAACAGAGCACCCACAATCCTAAAAAAAATAAATAAATAAATAATAATAATAATAATAATGTTGAAATCGCTCTAAATCGCCTTTCCTAAGTACTGTGCCGGCCCCAAAGAAACCAGGAGTTTTGTGAGAATTACAAAAATAAATGTTCCTGCTCCCATGGTGGCCAGTAGATACTCTGCTTTCTATTTGTAATTCAAAGCAGCTGATGTGTGTTCTGAGTCCTCCCTCAAATGCATTTATTCTCTTTCATGAGAGGGGAAAGGGAGCACTGCAAGTCTATTCTTTGTTTCTTCTTTTTTCAAATTGACACATAATAATTGTACATATTTGTGGGGCACATGTGATATTTTCACGCATTTATACAATGTGTGATGACCATATCAGGGTAATAAGAAAATCCATCACCTCAAACATTTATTGTTTCTTTGTGTCATGCAAGTCTATTCTGATCCCGAAAGTCAAAACTCCCATCCCACTGGTTGCCGAGTAAGGGAAACAAGCTGAAAAGTTAACTGTTGGAAAGTCTAGCACAGTGTATCTACTTCCTACTTTGTATTTGTATTAATAGGTGAGTTCCCACCACTGCCTTTTTCTGTGAAGGTGAAACCTGATGTGAGCCGCATCTCCATTCCTTCTAGTGCCCTGCTGGTGGCAGCAGGAGAGCGAGTACAGGTAATTCACAATTAGGTGTTGGACAGAACAAGGCTGTCAGATCCAGGTAGAAGCACACCATGCTGCTTGAAAGATCTGGTCCCTGGTTGGGAATGCCTCTCTGTTTCTTTGAAGACTTTCTCCTCAAGGCAAAAGCCAAGATCTAAGTAAATAAAAGAGGAAAGGAAAAAGAAGGAGACTGCAAGAAACTGAAAGAACAGAACAGAATGCAATATTTGAACCTGGAGAATGCTGTAAGTTCTAAATTAATAGGACCATAATTAAAAATAGATCTTGCTGGCCGGGCGCGGTGGCTCACGCTTGTAATCCCAGCACTTTGGGAGGCCGAGGCGGGCGGATCACGAGGTCAGGAGATCGAGACCACGGTGAAACCCCGTCTCTACTAAAAAATACAAAAAATTAGCCGGGCGCGGTGGCGGGCGCCTGTAGTCCCAGCTACTCGGAGGCTGAGGCAGGAGAATGGCGTGAACCCGGGAGGCGGAGCTTGCAGTGAGCCGAGATTGCGCCACTGCACTCCAGCCCGGGCGACAGAGCGAGACTCTGTCTCAAAAAAAAAAAAAAAAAAAAATAGATCTTGCAAAGTAAAGTTCTAGTAAGATCAAGGATCCAAGAGAAAAAAATATATATACGGGGGTTTAACTTACACTTTTGAGAATGTTTTTATGCAACTTTTTTCTTATATCCACATGAAGCATAAAAGCCTAGAAGAACTCAAAGGGACGTGGTACAAAACAAGAGACCAAAAACTGAAGTTTAAAGAAAGTGGTAAAATAAGTAAAGAATTAATATAGTTAGGAACTGAAGAGTACCAAAGAAAATGGAGTTGGTAAGAATGAGAATGTGGTGGAAAGGAGTAGGGTGGCAGGGGAGTCAAGAGATTTTAGTTAATGGCAAAACACACCTGAAGCAAATTTAAAAACCCACAAATAGAGAAACAGCTTTTGAGATTTTCCTGTCTCTCCTATGATGATTATGGCATTTTTGCTGCACCAGAATGGGCGAACATCGTCACAGCAAGCTCTTCTCCTTCTGCAGCTCCCAGGGTACATCCAGTTTCACCTCCTGCTAAACTTTATTCTGCTTCCTTTTAGGACTTGAGATATATTTTGTGAAACTTCTGAACATAATTGTCATTCACAATACCAGAATTGCTGGGAGAAACTACTTTTCCAGGAAAAGTTCTGCATAGTTGTTTTTCAGACATATCAGCTCTAGAGAGTGTTCACCATCATACTTTTTATTGAAACATGTTGCCCACACATAGGAGGCATGTTCAGAATAACCCTGTGCCTAGATTTTGTCCTGTACTTCTTTCTGCTATTTTGTTCACGTACATATTCAAAGTAAACTCGAGTCTGCCTTTCCACTTAAGAAAGACTGCCTTTCTCAACACAATGGGATAAAAAACAAACAAAAACCTCTTGAACTTGCTCCCAATTTCTCTCTGTGACAGAGTTAAATGAGAGATGCTGAGGTGATAGTAATCACTATATCCTGCATCATTATTATAATGATACTGGATCATTATTATATTATGCCTATATTATTATGCAAGTCAATTAAAATGATTATTAAAAGTAACTAATTGTTTTTAAGTCTTACTGTGAGCCAGGCACTATTCTAGGAGTTTTTCATGTATTAGCACATTTAATTAAAACTAGGAGGTAGGGGTGATAATGAGCCTTGTTTTACATATGCAAAAACTGACTCGTAAAGAAATTAAGAAGTTTGCCCAAGATTACTTAGCTAGGAAGAGGCTGAGCAATAATTCTAACCCAAGTTTTACAGCCCTGAATCCTAATAACTTTTTTACTTTTACAAAATAAGTGGGATATATATTTGTATATATATATATATGTGTGTGTGTGTGTCTGTATATATATACTTGTGTATATATATACACACACACACACATACTTACACAACCCAAACACATAAGCAACACACACATAGAACTTTGATTTATGTACAATGAGCATCCTTCGTTCAGCCAAGTAAAAAGCTTATAGACAACAAACCCAACACACATTACCATGAGAGATTTAATAATAGTCTGGAAGGACTGAATGCTAATGGAGTAACAATAGGACTAAAAACAGTCACCAAAAAGGGTTAAGGACTACAGTATTTTCAGCAGCTTTGGTCCGAATGGGTGCCCTGAGTGTTTATCATGTAAGTAAACACTGGAAAGAGGAAAACGCTCAAGAAGTTTCATGAATATGGGGGAAAGAAGTCCACTGATACAGGAGGTATGAGTTGACAGGGGACCCCCCCCCCATCTGAAATGCCTAGGGCAGCTTCATTGGAAAGGCTGGTTATGGGTTTCTAGGATACTAGAGCTGAGACTGAAGTATCTTTTGAGGTCTTCTGTTCAGTAGAGCCAATCACTTCTTGCCCACCTCTATGGCCCATCTATTGGTTACTTTGCATTCATGTATCAGAGGGTGACAAAATTGACCCTGAGCATAAACTCTTGTATTGGTATTCTGTGTCCACTGGCAATTGTCTCAAGTCTTCCTCCCTAAGGTGTCAATTACAGAAGATAGTGTTAACTTTTCATAGGCTACAATTTAACATCTGCTCCTGCCAGGTTTATTTCATCTGGCGTGGGAGAAATAACATAAGTAACACTTCCCTTCTCCCCTGCTCTGCCTGATGAAATGGGATGTAAAACACAGAATGGTGGCAAGGAGGAAAACATATTGAAGTTCCTTCACCTTTGCTGGATTAAGTATTCAGAGATCAAAGAGAGTATTAACAGAGCCTTAATTAGGTGATAGAGAAAAGAATATTGATGCACTTTTCTTTCCTTTGATGGGTTACAGAATATGGGTTATGTGTCATTATGTAACTATCATCAGTCCCCTCATTTACAACTGGACTAAAAAGGCTGCATGGATAAGGCTTGAAACAAGAAGTAAAAATAGTAACTAGAAATAATAATAGATGCAAGTAAATATGGTGTAAAAAGGCAATAACTGTAGGATCTTTCATTAATCCTTACTCCCATTTCTAATAAACTTAATGGGAAGTTGTAATATGTATCTTTTAGAAATACATAGTAGCAGCCCCATGGATGTGAGACAGAGGTTCATAGAAGGGAATCTTGCTGATTTTGCTGTCTAGACTAGGGCTTACATTGATTAGTTTTTATAAAAATAATGAATGAAGACCTGGCCAATAAAAACAGAATTAACTAAAGGAAGGCTTTGGGACCCAAATGCAAGTTAAATGCCTGCAACTCCAGGAAGAGAATTCGTTATTGGTTATTTGATTTTTGTAGATGTTGTTGTCTGTGCATAAGTAACAGAAGATAGTTGGCCACATCCTGTGACTTTAAACTATCGAAGCTTTGCCCCAAATATTGTTTCTCAAACTGTACTTGTTCAGACAACAAAGAGGTTCCTAGGCTGTCTCCCTTAGCTAGAGAGAAGAATTAAGTGAAAGTGGAAGTGGTAAATTGAGACAGAACACCTGGCATTTTTAAGAAAAATTAGTAATAGAATCTTTTTAAAAAATTATCTCTCGAGGAAGTAAAATTTTAGGTTAAGGAAGAGCTTAACATTTTAAAGAAATACCATGTTCTTTCTTGATCTGGACTCATTCCCTATAATAAAATGCCAAACCAGAAAAGTCACAATTTCTTGTGAAATTCAAGTACGCTCCTTCTTAAGAAGAGGTTTTAATTGTTATTAGATGAGACATGGCCAACAAATTGTTACCTAGTTTATAACAAAACTATAAACATGACCCCAATGAGTCAATTAACCATAGTTGTTTAAATATATCAATACTAGTTCCTATATATCACTGCATATAAGACATCTATATGAGAATTGTGTTCCAAGTAGGGATGTTGCCCCACAAAATGAAAAGAAAGTTTTCTGTGCAGAGTCTTACTGGTGAAACATATTCTGGATAACAAAAAGTTAGAGTACCTATTATTTGAAGCATGTTCCGCCTAAGAAATACCACCTGTGTAATAGGACAGAACACATTGACTCAACATTATTTTAAGGTAGATAATATATAAAATTATAACAAGGCAAGAGCTGATTATTTTCAGTATAATCAAGAGATTACACAATATCCATTGATTTTCCATATATACAAAATTTAAAATGTTGCATCGTAATTACGTTTCCCTAGATCAGTAACACTTGGAAAATTTAAATTGAATCACTTATAACAGTATTCTAAAAATAACATGTCTAGGAATAAGTCTATGAAATGTATGTAAGACTTATATGGAGAATATTATAAATTTTAATGTAAAACATTGTTGAGATCTAAATAAATGGAGACACACACTCTGTTTGTAAAGTCTCAATATCATAAGGTCAAATTTTCCCAAATTGATATATAAATTTATTGCAATTTCAGTCAAAATTCCAGAGTTCTTAAAACTGAGAATTGACTCAATGCTTCTAAAATTTAAAGGGAAAAGCATTAAGAATAACTAAATACTTCTTAAAAAGAACAAAAGGAACAAATGTGTGGCATGAAGGGTGTATACCACACACTAAAAATGAGAGATAACAAATGAGAAAGCTACGCATAGGCCCATAACAAAGGAACGAAGAGACCAGGAGTTGGTCCACGAAACAGGTTGATGCATATATGGGATCTTGTCATATGACAAAGCTGCTATAACACATCAGTGGGTAAATGATACACAACTTAACACAAGGTGTAGGGGAAAAAGAACAATTATTCTCATTGGGAGAGAATAAAATTCCTGGAATTTTCACAAAAATCAATTTCAGGTGGATTAAAGACTAAGATGCAAAAGACGAGACTTAAAAGTGTTTTCAAAATTACATAAGAAATACTTTTAAGAACTAGGATAGTAAAGGGGTTCATAAACCAGCTACTTTTAAAAAAAGATTGATAAATTATTTCATTAAATTTGAGATCTACAATTTAACAAAATATTCCATGAAGAGACTGAAAAGACAATAAAATACTTGAAATATGCATAACAAAAGGATTAGTATCCAGACTACATAAAGAATTCCTTCATATCAGTAAGAGAAAAATGCATAATAGCCAGGAACAGGCGTTTCACCAAAAAGAAAACACAATTGAACAATAAACATGTAAAAAGATATTCAACTTCATTAGTTACAAAGGAAGTATGAATTAAAATCAAAGTAAACTATATTTCAAATTAGAAAACAAATAAAAACATGTCAATGCCTTAACAGGGATTAACTGTCAATGTAGAATGAGTAAATTGCTTGTGGTATATTTATTCACAAATGTAATTTCAATAAAGATGAATGCCTATTCATAAAATGAAATATTAGTGAAAATGAATAAAGTCAACTACACATTTCTACATGGAAAAACCACAAAAATATAATTTCCATGAGAAGAATGCAACTCACACAAAAATGTAGTCTGTATAATGTTGATACAAAGCTTGAAAACAGGCAGAACTAAACAATATATTATCAGAGAATACACACAATTATAGTAAAAATACAACTTAAAGCCATGTAAAAGATTAGCATGAGTCAGAATTGTCAATACCGGCAGAAGGCAAGGAATCATGGGTGATTAGGGAGGACAGTGCAGTTGTGGTGGGACACACAAGGTGACAGATGACTTTTATTCCTTAAGCTGAGCTGCAGATGTATGTCTACATTATTATTTCTTAAGTGATATATAAAAGTTATTGATAACTTATGTATAATATATTTTACACTTTTAAAAATTGTTCACATGTAGTGAAATTTCAAATTGAGTCTAAGATACATCCATTACTGGGGCTAAGGTAAATTTGTGGGTTTCTGGTAAACCGATTTATAGGGAACACCAAGGAATTCCTTTGGAAATAATGTAGTCTTGAAACAAAGTGGTCGGGTATGTCACCTTTATTACTGAGAAAAATTAGAAAAGACAGAAAGTATGTCCTTAATTTTACATAGGGCTAGAGCTCCTGTTAGAGTAGAGGGTTAACACCCAGGAAATTTTAGGATATCCACATGTTTATCCTATAGTCCTTATCTAGGAACCCTTTAAATTAGGCATAATTTTCTCCATTCGGGAATGGGCTTTTCATGGGTTCCACAAGAAGATGGGCTAAATGATGCCATTTATTCTACGGTGAACAGATCTGAATTCTGAATTCTAATCCAGGGCTTCAAGTAGAGCCCATACTATTTCCCCTTCCCTGGAATTTCTGACCTTCTTTACTATTGACATTTAGGGCTGGATATTTCTTTGTGAGATCTTTCCTGCGCATTGTAGGATGTTTAGCTGCCTCTCTGGCTTCTATCTAATAGATACCAGTAGCACACCATACCCCCATCCCCAAGTTGTGACAGCCAAAATATCCCCAGACACTGCCAGATGTCCCCTGCATGGCAAAAGTCCCTTTTGGAAACCATTGGCCTACACCATAATGACAAATGGGACCATGATTTTAAATATGTATGCTTATGCCCTTATGCATTCATGTAAGAGTGAGATTCTGAAAGCAGCTTTTCTTACTTAGCTCTCCAACTCTAAAATCCACACCAAAATTACCTGTAGCAGGTGCTTATTAATGTTCAGAATCTAAGTAAAGGTGCCCAGAAACATATCTAGATAGAGAGAGGCATGGTTATACACATGGAAGGAAAGGAAATACAAGATTGCATCATTTTTAGGTGCTGAAGTAGAGAGTCCTTTTATTTGCTTTCTTTTAATTTCTACCTCAAAAATTTCAAGTCAATAAATTCAATCAGCTGAAATAACTCCAGACAATATGCAGGCAAATCTAAGGAAATAATAGTGGTGACTGATACATAAATTTAATAACTCAATCATTTTCATACCAATCTGAAGGCTTTCTCATATATATATATATATATATATATATATATATATATATCTCCTCATTAATTGGTTGAAGGTTTCTTATAATTTGTTAAATTGCAAATTGGAAAATGTGCTTTCATTATGTTACAGGGGTATTTGGAAATTGAAAATTTATCTGTACATCTGTAAATTTAAAAAATGAGTCTTTAATTTATTAAAAAATATTAGTACCTATTTAATACCTGAAACTATGCTAGATAGAAATGTGATGAAGAAATTTTTAAGATGAATTTCAATGCTGCTTATGAAATACTAATCTATCATGAGTAGGAAAAATGGCATGATATGACTGATTCTGTTACGGAAAAATGATGCCTTCTTGGGGAATTACAATAACATACATGTGTTTTGAAGTCTAGAGGAAAAGAGACTTTGAAATCTCTTCATGATCTCCTTACACACTGTTCTTAATTAAGACTTCAGCATTGTCATTACAAACAGAGAAAATATTATTAATACTCTTTCATTTACATCCCAGACCAATTTTCATCCCATCAAAAGGAGCAGAAAGCTGAGAGAGATATCAAGCATAGTGACAATACTTTTATGTCAGTGACTTCTCTTCATCTGACCTATCTTCAATATGCTTTATTGGTATTTCCACTTTATTAGTATATACACACATGGATACACACACATATAGAGTTTTCTGCAGGATTCAGAAACATAAGCTCAGTGCCTTATCTGAGGTCTTAAAGATAATCATAGTAATTAATTACCTTTATTTCTAGCATAAAATTGAGATAATGTAGCCATCTCATTCATGAATGTGCGACTGTGTGGATTAATGTGTTTGTTAAGACAGCGGTGCTATTTGTTTAACAAACTGGTGGGATTTTTAAAATATAACCTTATTATTAAAAGCAGAATACATGTCTTCCCCTTTAAAAATCTTAGCACTTGTGACATAAGATAGGTTCTCTATTTTTCCAGTCTTCTAAAGATTGAAGACCTAGCTTAATTGTCAAAACTTATTTTGAATTAATAAGTGCATATTAATTGAGAAAATAATCTTGAAAACTAAAGTTTTATTAATGAAGTAGTGATTTAACTGAATTTACATTTTATTTATCACGACATCAATAATATTTAAAACTATATGTGAAACATATTATTTAGCTAATAGAAAATGCTTGGCAAGCAAAAGAGCTTCTCAAACACTCTGCAGTTTCTCAGATATCAGTAAATATAAAATGGAAAATATTGAAAGAAACAGAGGAGATGCAAGAATAAAGAATATTTTTTCCCAGGATCTTGGGAAAGACAAAACCAACTAGAAACAAAACCAGCAGGGTCCTTAGAGACTTTCAGACATCAATTTCCTTGTGTATAATCTGGGGACAATAATTCTCTTCAGCACAAGAAATGTTTGGTATTAGATAGCTATAAAGTAACAGATTTTAAAACTGAAAAAAGAATCACTGAGTGATATAGGAAGTCTTATTCTTCTGAATTATTTTAGCCTGTGTCACTCATTTGACAGAAATTTGTATAAAGTGCAGTGGGTTTTTAGGAGTACAAGACTTTTCTCTCCAAATCAGATTAAAAATTTCTGAAAGACTTTGCAGTATCCTCACACAGCCTTCTCCTGTAGAATCCTCCTAGCACATACTAGTTGTAATTTAGATGTCAGCCAGAGGGTTTTTTGTTTTGTTTTGTTTTGTTTTGTTGGTTTGTTTGTTTTTTGCCCTTTGAGATCCAGGTAAATTTGGCTCAAACTTTATTCTTTTGCCTTATAGAAGTCATAAAACCTCATAAAGCGTTCTGTGACTTATTAGGGATCTTAATTATTTTTGTTTGTTGGGTTGGTTGGTTTGGTTTCTGTGCATGCACGTATATGAGTGCATGTGTACTTGCTGTTCTGCACTACCGCCACTTGGTTTTTACATTAAAATTCAGCTCTCGTCTTTCTGTGCCTTAACATGATGTCCTTCAGGTTTATCTATGTTGTTATAGATGACAAGATTTCCTTCCAAAGGCCGCATAGTATTCCATTGTGTATATATACCACCTTTTCTTTACCTATTCATTCATTAATGGACATTTAGACTGCTTTCATATCGTGGCTATTGTGAATCACACCACAATAAACAGGAATGAAGATATCTCTTCAACATACTGATTTCACTTCCTTTGGATATTTACCCAGTAGTGGGATTGCTGGATTATGTGGTAGCCCTACTTTTAGTTTTTAGAGGAATTTCCACACTATTTTCCAAAGTGGCTGTACTAATTTACATTCCCACCAACAGTGTACGAGATTTCCTTTTTCTCCACATCCTCTCCCAACACTTACGTTTCATTCTACATATATGCAGAATTTTAAAAAGTCAAACTCTTAAAATGAGGGTGTAGAAAACTGGTTACCAGAGACTGGGTGTGCCAGGGTTGGGAGTGGCAGGGAGGGACAGAAAAAGGGAGATGTTGGTCAGCGGATAGAAAGTTTCAGTTAGATAAAAGGAATAATTTTAATGATCTATTGCACAGTAGCTGATCATAGTTAATAATAATGTAATAATGTATTTCATATCTCAAAATTGCTAAGAGTAGATTTTAAATGTTCTCACCACGTAAAAAAAATGATAAGTGGGTAAGTTGGATGTGTTAGCTTGATTAACCTTTATATAATATACACATACATCAAAGCATCACACTGTAGTTCATTAATATATACAATCATTAGTTGTCAATTCAGAATTAAATAATAAAATAATTTACTCATACAACATACTCATAAACATAACAGGCTTTTACAAGAGGTATGAGTATAGAGAAAAAATAGAGTAGGGGTCATATTATACACAAAAATAACTATAAATTACCAAAACAATGATGATGGCATCATTGTTCTTATACTGTCCTTTGGCCACCTTACTATTTGGGAATTATTGCAGGCCTTGCATCCCCTATCTTCCAGGTTTTTTCAATTTGTTAATTATTCTCTTCCTCCCTTTTTGTCTGCTTTTAGAGAGGACCCAATTGATTGCCTACCCAACATGCATTTCCCTTTTTCTCCTACTAAGGGTCTCATTTGGATTAGGTATCTTCCCTTCCTTAAGGAAAGCAGACCACACCCAGCACGGAGGTTGCCCTGATCACAGTTGTAAGTGCACAGTGAGTCATATGGCCTTGGATGACCCAATCAAGCTAGAAGGAAAGATGCTTGAAGAAGGACTGTTCCTTCTCTTACTTGTCCAAGACAAGACCCAGCCATCACCCGCAGCTGGCTTACCACCATGAACAAGACACAGATGCAAGTAGCAGGGTGAAAAGATGTAAAGAACCTGGGTTCTTCATGATGTGAGCCTCTGCCTTCACCGACACTGGCAGCCATACCACCTCTGCACGTCTGAGAACATAATGTTTTACTATTTAATTTGTTAAATGTTTTGCTATTTAAACCTATCTGAATCAGCTTCTTGTTACTAAGAAGTAGAAGTGAGAGGTGACAGTGTGCTGGCAGTCCTCACAGCCCTCCCTTGCTCTCGGCGCTTCCTCTGCCTGGGCTCCCACTTTGGCGGCACTTGAGGAGCCCTTCAGCCCACCCCTGCACTGTGGGAGCCCCTTTCTGGGCTGGCCAAGGCGGGAGCCGGCTCCCTCCGCTTGCAGGGAGGTGTGGAGGGAGAGGCAGGAGCGGGAACCGGGGCTGCGTGCGGCACTTGTGGGCCAGCTGGAGTTCCGGGTGGGCGTGGGCTTGGTGGGCCCGGCACACGGAGAAGCCGGCCAGCCCTGCTGGCCCCAGGCAATGAGGGGCTTAGCACCCAGGCCAGCAGCTGCGGAGGGTGTAGTGGGTCCCCCAGCAGTGCCAGCCCACCAGCACTGCGCTCAATTTCTCACCGGACCTTAGCTGCCTTCCCGCAGGGCAGGGCTCGGGACCTGCAGCCCGCCATGCCTGAGCCTCCCACCCCCTCCATGGGCTCCTGTGCTGCCGAGCCTCCCCGACGAGCGCCACCCCCTGCTCCATGGCACGCAGTCCCATCGACCACCCAGGGGCTGAGGAGTGCGAGCGCAAGGCGCGGGACTGGCAGGCAGCTCCACCTGCAGCCCCAATGCAGGATCCACTGGGTGAAGCCAGCTGGGCTCCTGAGTCTGTTGGAGATGTGGAGAACCTTTATATCTAGCTCAGGGATTGTAAATACACCAATCAGCACCCTGTGTCTAGCTCAGGGTCTGTGAATGCACCAATCGACACTCTATCTAGCTGCTCTGGTGGGGCCTTGGAAAACCTTTATGTCTAGCTCAGGGATTGTAAATACACCAATCGGCACTCTGTGTCTAGCTCGAGGTTTGTAAACACACCACTCAGCACCCTGTGTCTAGCTCAGGGTTTGTGAATGCACCAATCCACACTCTGTGTCTGACTGCTCTAGTGGGGCCTTGGAGAACCTTTGTGTCGATACTCTGTATCTAACTGATCTGATGGAGATGTGGAGAACTTTTATGTCTAGCTCAGGGATGGTAAACACACCAATCAGCGCCCTGTCAGAACAGACCACTCGGCTCTAACAATCAGCAGGACGTGGGTGAGGCCAGATAAGAGACTAAAAGCAGGCTGCCCGAGCCAGCAGTGGCAACCCGCTCGGGTCCCCTTCCACACTGTGGAAGCTTTGTTCTTTCCCTCTTTGCAATAAATCTTGCTACTGCTCGCTCTTTGGGTCCACACTGCTTTTATGAGCTGTAACACTCACCGCGAAGGTCTGCAGCTTCACTCCTGAAGCCAGCGAGACCACGAGCCCACCGAGAGGAACGAACAACTCCAGACGCGCCGCCTTAAGAGCTGTAACACTCACCGCGAAGGTCTGCAGCTTCACTCCTGAGCTAGCGAGACCACGAACCCACCAGAAGGAAGAAACTCCGAACACATCCGAACATCAGAAGGAACAAACTCCAGACGCGCCACCTTAAGAGCTGTAACACTAACTGCGAAGGTCCGCAGCTTCACTCCTGAGCCAGCGAGACCACGAACCCACGAGAAGGAAGAAGCTCCGAACACATCCGAACATCAGAAGGAACAAACTCTGGAAACGCCGCCTTTAGAGCTGTAACACTCACCGCGAGGGTCCACGGCTTCATTCTTCAAGTCAGTGAGACCAAGAACCCACCAATTCCGGACACAGAAGTATCCTAATTAACTACAGTTCTCTTTTCTTCTTCTCAGGAACAAAACATTGTTATTTCTTTTTTTTAAACCCGTATAGAACACGTTAGTCCTTTAGAGACTAGTGACCCTTCGTTGTTGTTTAATCTCCTGTGAATTTCCCCAAGCTTGGAGTCCCACACTCTGCCCTAAGTAGATTATCAAAATAGGTTTCTAAACAAAGATAGTTCCCATTATAAGAAAAATGCTAGCAAGAGCTGTTAAGAAAATTATGATTTCCTCATTATATATCCATTAACTATTATTTCTTCTCAGCTCTGCTACAGTGCTGGGTCAGTTCTTGTCTTCCTGTCCAGGTGAAATTACCACCACCCCACAGCCTGCCTCATTATTCTGCTACAAGATAGAAGAGGTGCTCTACTTGCTCCAGCTGTGAAGGAGGAAATCTTCTTAAAATGCCCCAGTCTCCCATTCGCTGGTCTTAACCACTGGCAGCTGCAGAGCATGGATACCCAGTAACCCCACTGAATGCAGCTAGAGGGAGTTATCTGCTGTATTAGACACTGTGCTATGCTGCCCAGATCTCCTTTCTAAATTGAAGGGCCTGTTTCTCACCTGTAGAAACTACTACTCACACTCCATCCTCTGTTTTCTGTGCTTTCCAGGAATTGCCTTCTGCTGAAGAGAGCTGCCTGACTCAAAGTGATATCCCTTCCAGGATGCAGCCTGGATCAATGATGGGCTAATGCAGAACAAACGACCAGTCTCTCCTTATCTAAATTTGACCAACTCTGCAGGGCCACCTGAGCTTCAGAGCGCCCATACGTTTTCCAAGACTGAATCATTATGCCTGTATTATACCTTGATTTTTCCTCTGCTGCCTGTGTTGTTTTCCCTTCTTTTATAGGTGTTTATCATACACCCAGGCACTTCCTAATAACCCTCCTGTATACAAATCTCCATCAGAGTTATTTTCTTTCTCTGATGGGGGAAGCTGATGGTAACAGTTGGTACCAGGAATCTGAGAAAGCAGATGCTAACATGAGATTCTGAAGCTGCCTCACCTGTCACCCAACAAGGATCAAGTGACTCATCACTGGTGGAAGGTGGAGAATGAATAACCTGGCAAAAGGCAGCAGGGCGATTGTTAAAGCTTTCACCTGCGGGGAATTGCGATGGCATGCTGGTAGAAGGAAATGCACTAGTGGGTGTAATGCATCACGTGTTTGAGAAATATAGAGAAAATAGTAATTAGGGAAACAATGAACTTGAATAGGTTTTACTGTGGATATTTGATTCCTTAGAAAACAAATAATGAAAAGCTGAGAGTGATTAACTGGAAATTAAAAGCTAAATGTGAAAGCCAGAAGACCCCCTTGGCAACATATAAAGAGATATCCATCTCTTACAGTTGAAAGATGGAATGAGCTGAGGACCAGACAAGGGTTTAATCACAAGAATAGCAGAACTCCAGAGAACCTGAGCATGTCTGCTATGCCAAGGTCAGACACTTGATTAGGAAGAAGTGGAATACTGAGATAATTGATAGGGACATCTGGCAGGATGTGCTTGAAAATTACAAATCCCCAAGTCCCCTAAACAAGAATTTCTCAACCTCTGCACTATTGGCACTTGAAGCTGGATAGTTCTTTGTTTTTGGGGGCTGTCCTGTGCATTGTAGAATGACTATTCAGCAGCATCCCTGGTCTCTACTAGATGCCGGCAGTACATAGCCCATCTGCTCCATTTATGAAGATCAAAAGTGTCTGCAGACATTGTCAAATATGCCCTTGGGACCAAAACTGCACCAGTTGGGAATCAGTGCCCTAAAAACCCTCTGTATTGGTGAGATTGGCCTACTCCTCCCTGTTAGAATCTAGTACTCCGCTCTTACTTGAAGATAGCACAGAGAACTATATCTTTCGAAACAAAAAGGGCCCCACTTGTGATGTAATTTCATGGCTTCTAAGCCAATGATTAAGTTTAAGTTACATTCTAACCCAGCTGGGGCAATATTGAGCTTGCTGAGGGAGTTAAAGAATCATACTGTAAAGAAACTTTAGTACTTAGCAATCAACTTCAGCAGGACCTTGGAGAGTTCATATGAGACCCTAAGAACACTGGATTGAAGCTGGCAGAACATGAAGTCAGGAAAGGAGGAGTTTTTCAATATGAGAACATTCTCCCATGACGTAGGACTCAACATTCTCGCAAGGACCCTGGGAAATGGTGCCAACACATTCCTAGGATGGCTTGTAAAAGCTTGGGGAAGACTAAAGCTATGGTAAATACATAGTGAAGCATAAGTGCCATAATTTCCATGGCTGATGGTCGAAGAATGAATAAAAAGGCATAGAAAAGTAAGCATGCTAGAGTACATATACTATGCACGGCCAAGTAACTCATTAGATGACTATTACCACACAGGAGGGTCTGGGAGATGCTTCAATTACAAAATGTTAGAGAATTTGCGGATGAGAGGGGCACCAAGATCACTGCGAGGCTTACAGTAGGAGATGAGATATGTCAAGTTAGAAGTGGGCTCAGGAGAATAATGGGGATGATTGGCCCATAAATGATAGAGGCTACATGGTAACACAGTTATCACAATCAGACTTAGATTGCCTTGACATCATCCAGCACATCACACTGGTCCACTCATTAGTGACATCATGCTCGTTGGACTATCTGAGCACGAAGTGTCATATGAAGCACTACATATGTACTCTAGAGAGTAGGGAATAAAGCCTGAGGATTCAGAGGCCCATCATATCAGCAAAATGTTTAGGGATGCAGTGGTCTGGAACACACAGAAACATCTTATCTAAAATGAAGCACAAATTGTTGTATTTCACATCTCTCACCATGAAAGCTAAGTGGAATGCCTGGCAGGGTTTTGGAGGCAGCACGCTCCCTACCTGGGAATCCTTCTCCGCTTCTCAGCGTATATACTGGGGACATAGTTTGAGTGGGTTGAGTGGGAAACTGAGCAAAAATGGCTGTTGCACGGATCACATGACCCAGCAGGCCCTATAATCTTGGAAACACATATGGTGGGAAAGGTGCCATGTAAAGTTTATAACAAGCCTTAACGGAATCACAGTATAGGTCTCTAGGATTCTAGAACAAGATAATGCAATCTACATTAGATAATTATACACTTATCGAAAATTAGCTCCTGGTGTGCTGCTGGGCCGTGATTAAGGAAGAGCACATGACTTAAGCAATACCAAGTGACCACGCATCCAGAATTGCCCACTATGAGCTAGAGTCCAGCAGAACCAAAAAGTCATATAGTTGCTTAGGACCAGTGGCAATCTACATTAATGTGAATGGTACATCTAGGATCAAATATCTAGTAGAACCAAAGGGCACAGGTGAGCCACACAGGGAAACAGCCCTGACTCTCCTATTATCTATCACCATTACGTCATACCTTTCCCCTCAACTCACTCCTGAATGGGGTGTGTTCCAATATGACAAGCCAACAGGAGAGAAAAAGCCAATATTGGCTCATGGATGGTTTAGCTTGGTATATGGGTACCAAATGAAAATGGACTGCATTGTACTATAGCCACCCATATCATGGCCTTAACTGAAGGTGGTGGAGAGAAATCCTTCTGATGGATGGTGCACCTAGCCCTCTACTTTGTGTGGACCCTAAGGAAGCAGAGATCCTGTCTGCCTCCTTCATCTCTGAATTCCTGAGTACATAGAAGGTAACAGGCAGAGAAGAGGTACTCCACAAACATTTGTTAAATGAATGAGTCAATTCAACAAATATTCTTTATTTATTTTTTGTTTGTTTGTTTGTTTTTTGAGATAGAGTCTTGTTCTGTTGCCCAGGCTGGAGTACAGTGGCACGATCTCAGCCCACTGCAACCTCCACCTCCCAGGTTCCAGCGATTCTCCTTCTCAGCCTCCCGAGTAGCTGGGATTACAGGCACATGCCACCATGCCCGGCTAATTTTTGTATTTTTAGTAGAGACAGAGTTTCACCACGTTGGCCAGGCTGGTCTTGAACTCCTGACCTCAAGTGATCCATCCACCTTGGTCTCCCAAAGTGTTGGAATTATAGGCTCAACAAATATTCTTTAAGCACATACTCTAACCAAGGTATGTAATAAATATTTGATGGCTTACTGATTAAGACTCTTGGTGATTTTATACCTGGAACAACAGGTTGCCAAGGCAGAAACTAGAAAGTGTGCAGAATCCATTAAACCACAAAAAAAGCAATGGGTAGATCTTAGTCTTTTCCTGGAGAGACAGTTCATGAATGAATAACTAAAATTGGGGAAGAATCACAATTAAGATATCCAGAGACAGAAATAGGGAAAAGGAGACACTATTTTCCACTTACATTTCCATAATTCTAAAAGTTAAAAACTGTTTTATTTATTTTGAGCCAGATGAACATATTGGCCTCCTACTTATTTCAGAAAGAAAATTATTATTTTTAGTCATTATTCCAGTACAACCTCTTGTATGACCCAAGCAATTATAGATGTGTGCTGAAATCAATTGTTTAGTTCGATGAATATACAGAAAAGGCAATGAAACATGTAGCTTAAATCAGGTAATAGTCTGTGTAACGGTAAAATCTAAATCAATTAGATTGGTTTATTTGTGGTAATTGTGTACAATAGTTCATACACTGCCCATAGATTATAAAATGGATAAGTGTACACACGTAGGTGCAGTAGATTATAAAATGTATAAGTGTACACACATAGGTGCAGTCCTGGCCCTTACAAAACTTCTGTTTAAAATCTGACATGTAGAAATGAGACTAGAATCTAGAAATTAGACTCCTTAGAAATTATCCAAATGAGTTAAAAATGTATGTCCACACAAAAACCTGCACACAAATATTTGTAGCAGCTTTATTCATGATTGCCCAAACTTCAAAGAAATCAAGATATCCTTCAGTAGGTAAATGGTTAAACAAACTGTGGTACATCCAGTCAATGGAGTATTATTCAACCCTAAATAGAAAAAAGCTATCAGGACATGAAGGAACCTTAAATCCATACTACTAAGTGAAAGAGGCCAGTCTGTAAAGTCTGCATACAATATAATTCCAACTATTTGACAGTCTGGAAAAGGCAAAACTGTGGAGACAGTACAAAAGATCAGTGTTTGTCAGAGTTTGTGAGGAGATAGGGATAAATTGGTGGAACACAGAGGATTTTTAGGGCAATGAAACTACTCTGTATGATACTATAATGGTAGATGCATGTCATTATAAATTTGTCCAAAACTATAGAATATACAATTTTAAGAGTGAACCTTAACATAAACTATGGACTTTGAGTGTTTATTATGTGTCAATGTAAGTTCATCAGTTGTAACAAATTAAAGCAATGGCAAAAAAACGCAATTACCTTTGCACCAACCTAATACCACTCTGGTGCAGGAAGCTGATAGTGGAGGAGGCTGTGCATGTGTGGGTGCAGGTAGTATATGGGAAATCTATGTACTTTCTGCACAATTTTGTTATGAACCTAAAACTGCTCTAAAAGAAAGTTAAAAAACTATTAAAAAAAAAAACTTCACTGGTAGACCAATCTTTCTTTCTTATCCACTTATAGGACCATTTTCTTAATAAGACCTTTTCTTCTCCCAAATAGTATAAAGCAACTTGATCTAGAGTAAGCAAGAAAAAAAAGGTGATTTTCTATAGGGACACTCATGGTTTATGAGCACAATGGTAGCCAGGCTTGATAAGGGACTGGAGCAGAAAACAAGAAAACAGAAAACTTTGTGGAAGCAGGCAGGCACTCTCCTATTCCCCTTCTCTTTAGATTACCCAATGCCAAGTCTATTTTTTTAACTAGTATCCACCCTACACTGGTGGTTGCTCACACAACGTCTAGTCTCAGTATACTCTCCTTTCCTTCATTACTAAGAGAACTTCAATTTTGTTCAGAGAGATATGTTTAGCTCAAAGTTTTAGTTGCCCAGATACCTTTGCAACTAAATATTGACACAGTGACATTGTCTAGGCTAATGAGATGTAAGCAGAAGTAGAAGTTGTAGGTGGTTACTTCAGGAAGCTGTTAATGGAGGAGTAGGCTTTCTCCCTGTCTGCCCAGAATATAGGTACCATGATGGGAGACGAGATAAGTATTTTGTAACCACGAGGTTGAGAGCTACATGGCAAGACCAGTGGACCAGAAAACTAAAAGTGCCGTGGGTGTTTTATCAGCCCAGGACTATTTATCTCTGCATTTCTTATCATACGGAAACATTTAAAAAAGTAAGCCACAGTAGTTGGGTTTCTGTTTCATGCAGCCTGTCCAATTCCTAATACGACATCCACTCGATCTGTCTTTCTCAGCAGATGGACACTCTCTGTGCTGTAGTCACTAAAGAAAGACAGCTGCTCTCATATTTTCAGTTTATATTACCTCTGTTTATGCTAACAGTACAGATTAAACTAGAATTTTTTAGATCCAAGATGAACTTTACTAGAGGAAGAATCTGATTAACCCAGCTAATCAATTATGTGCAGGGTCAGGATAACTTATACAAATATGGCTGACGGGTCCATCTTGGAAGGATTTTAGGGAAAATTGTTCATGATGAATGAAGAACAAAGAAGGCAGCCCGATGATATGAACCACTCTTACTTTATCAAAACACAACTAATTCAGCCACAGAATCTGACTCTCCCAATCATTTTTACTATACATACACAGATGTGACTGTGCTCAATGGTTTAAGTTCTTCTTAGCTGGAAACACTCCTGGATGAAAATAATTCTTTAGGAAAACAATTTGAAATTAAATATGTGCATAGGAAGGTCCTTGGTGTGGCATCTAATTTTCAGAATTTCTGTGTCCAAGTGTTTTTTTTTTTTACTTATTTGCTTATGTAAATTTCATCTTTTATTTTAGATACAGGTGGTACATATGTAGGTTTGTCACATGGGTATATTGTGTGATGCTGAGGTTTGAAGAATGGATTCCGACACCCAGGTAGTAAGCATAGTAGCCAATAGGTAGTTTCTCAACCCGCACTCCTCTCCCCTACCAGTACTCTGAAGTGTCTATTGTACCCATATTTATGCTTATGTGTGACCAATGTTTAGCTCTCAGTTATAAGAGAGAATATATACTATGTAGTTTTCTATTCCTGCATTAATTCACTGAGGGTAATGGCCTCCATCTGCCTCCATGTTGCTGTAAAAAAACATAAGTTCATTTTTTATGGCTGTATAGTATTCCGTGGCGTATATGCACCACATTTTCTTTATCCAGTCCGCCACTAATGGGCACCTACACTGATTCCATGTCTTTGCTATTGTGAATAGTGCTGTGATGAACACACTGGTGCATGTGTCTTTTTGGTAGAATAATCTATTTTCCTATGCGTGTATACCCAGTAATGGGATTGCTTGGTTGAACGGTAGTTCTGTTTTAAGTTCTTTGAGAAATCTCTAAACTGCTCTCCGCAGTGGCTTAATTAATTTACATTCCCACTAACAGTATATAAGCTTTCCCTTTTTTTGCAGCTTCGCCACCATCTGTTGTTTTTTGACTTTGTAATAATAGCCATTCTGACTGGTGTGAGATGGTATCTCATTGTAGTTTTTATTTGCATTTCTCTTATGATTGGTGATGATGAGCATTTTTCATATGTTTGTTGGCCACCTGTATGCCTTCTTTCGAGAAGCGTCTGTTCATGTCCTTTGTCCACTTTTTAATGGGGTTATTTGTTTTTTGCTTGTTGATTTGTTTAAGTTCCTTATAAATTCTGGATATTAGACATTTGCCAGGTGCATAGGTCGAGAATATTTTCTCCCATTTGGTAGGTTTTTTGTTTACTGTTAAATTTTCTTTTGCTGTGCTGAAGATTTTTAGTTTAATTAGGTCCCACTTGTCAATTTTTGTTTTCATTGCAATTGCTTTAATATATACATAAGTAGAAGGTGAATTCCGCTAGGATACTGCCTATTCTGTGTACTCTTCAGATATGTTCCACGCTGTGCAAGGATTTGAAAATATAGTGACAGGAAACTTAGTACCTGCACTTCGAGACTTAACAATTGACCTAGGGGGAAAGCTGTAAACATAAGTAATTCATAATGCAAGTTTCCAGTTTTTCTGCTGCAAATATGTAATTTATAATTGTTATTAGATCAGAGGAAGAAGAGAAGATGGCCCCTTGTCATTAAAAAATATTTGGAAAATGACAAAATGAGTTCTTCCTCAAGGTTAAGCAAATACGACAATTAGACAAAGAAAACACAAAGCTACATGTTGTCCATTCAACTGCAGAGTGAGTGTCTGAACATTTACAAATGTAAAAAGAAGTAACTCCCTAAAATCTTTACAACACAGAGGGAAATGAGGTCTGGTACTCTGCAAGTATTTGATGTCACTATAATATGTAAGCATATACCTGACAATCTAAACTTGCTACCTGTCAATGAATATGTTAAACGAAATAATGCTACATGTCAGTTTCTCTTCATATTGGAGTCTCTTGGATTCAGTCTGTGAGATATAGTTTTATCACTGGTGTTTACAGAAACATAGTGGCAGTTAATCTATACCTTATTTCTATAAATTTTAAAGACAACGTTTTTTTATAGAATCCAAAGACAATGAGCCTGCTAGATTCTTTTCAAATAAAAATTTTGATAGAAATACTATAACAATCATTGTTTAAAATTTAATAGCCCTCACAGTATTGTATCCCCTTGCTACTCAGTCACACTTTAGTCACACATTCAGTAAATATTTGTTGAGTGCTAGCAAACAGCAGACACAGTGCTGGGCACTAAGGAGGCAGTAGCAAATACTGTACAAACAGGGGGTCCTGGCTTTATGGAGTTAAAAGATTAATGGGGAAGACTAGCATTAAATACTTATAAGTGTGAAAATGTGTGAGAGAATGCACACAGACTATGATAAAAGGACCTACTGCTATTCATGAGAGAGAAATGTTACTAAACATCTACACTCTTTCTCCATAATCTAAATTTGAAGTACTGAGTTATCAACCTTTGAACACTAGCTCAGACCAGGATAAGACCAGAAGATGCTAAATTCCGAAATCAATTTCATTTTGTGGAATGGTTGGATGTTTGCCAACATCACACCAAAAATAAATAAATAAGCAACAGGACCCATCTATATGCAGCTGTATTGAAAATTGTATTCCATATGTGACAACATATTATTAAAACAGCAAAATCTTAGCTTCCATCTGCCTTTTGAGATGCACAGCGTCACTCCTTTCTCTGTAATGTTAGACTTTATTGCATTTGTCGGCAGCATATTCCATTTTAATATTTGATAAATAGATATGGAAGGAATTGTTTCAAGCTACAATCCTGTACGGTTTCAGCTGTTCACGTTCTTTCTGAAGCAAACTCTCTATCCTCAAACTAATATCTCCCTAAAAAGAAAAATCAATTTAAAATAACTGTGAAAATGTGTTTATTTTTCTACCCTCAGGATTAAAAAGCTGAGAAATGATTAATAATAATTTGTCTAGAAAGATAATGCAGGCATTTTAGGGAGGTAGTGATTTTGCATCTTTAATTTTCATCAGTTCTAACATTTTATCATTAAAACTGCATGACTATATGTATATATATATATATATATAGAGAGAGAGAGAGAGAGATAAAAGAAAACGAAAGAGGTGGTAATACCTCATATCTCTTAGGCGGTATTTTCTATGTTTCAGATTTCTACATTGTCTGACCCCATTTCAGCCAATTTTCCATAGCCTGCCTGTCTCATATCCGCTGAGGGAACACACTAGTGCTGTGTTTATGCTAATTTTATGCTCTCTGAGTTGTGTCTGTTATTCAAAGCAGTTGAAGCAGTTATTGCCAGTAATCTTATTTCTGTGGGAGCCCCAGGGCAGACGAGGCCTCAAAATCAGGCCTGCAGACCGAGGCAAAGCCATCACAGCCTGCTGGTAAATAGCAGTTCTTTCCCTCTGAATCTGATATCAGTTACTTCGCAAACACAGTAATAAAATGAAACAAATCAGATTTTCAAGTAAATAAACCAGACTTCAGTGGGAAGCAACAATGGTCAGGGCAACAGGAGTTTAATAAGTGATACATAGGGGGAAATACAAAAGCACCATGGCTTACTCCTCTACTCTCTTTATTTCAAAGCAAAGCCTCCCCAACCTCCCAGCTCTGAAAAAGGAAGGTGTTTTAACCCAACAGCAAAAAAGAGGGGGAGACGTCAAGTAAAACAAGCAGCAAAGTAGATGTTAACTTTCTCTTATCAAAGATCAAGCAACAATACTGAAAATTCTATTACTTGCCTTTGAAGAGCATCTAGGGATGTAATATAAAACAAAAGATTCACGAAGACAAATTGACTCGTCCATTCTTCTTATGACAAAAAAATAATGCCTACTTAGAAATCTCAAGCAAATGGATACAAAGCTAACCAGTCGAGTTTCCTGATGTAGAGACATTTTTCCTACTATGACATGGGGTAACAGGGGGATTTTGATACAGCAAAAGCAGTGACCAAGTTCTCTTTGCCAAATCAGAGAATCATGGACTTATGGGATCATTTGTTTCTGGCAAGTGCTCCTTGTTTTCCAATGTGTTCTTAGTTCCAATTATTCTAAGCTGCTCTGCACTCCATCCTCCTCCACTCTATCATTCATTTGTTGGAACCAATTTTAATGTCTGACCAAAAATAAACAGTAAAATGAGAAGTGTCTAAATCTCAGCAGCATGACAGAGTTTTTCTAGAAACCAATGACGAATATCTTTCAAAAATTTGGATCAAGTGCTATGTTGATAAACTTATATTTGTTCTCTTTAATCTGTAGTGCCTTGCCCCAGTCCTTCCCAGCAGCAGGACTCATTCATTCAACAGAATGCTCATTCATTCAGCGTACTTTACTATCTATTTTATGCCAGGCACTGTAGTCAGAGCAGGAAATATAGACTCAGATTCCAGCAGAGACAGAATTACACAGTATTAGAGCCATATTTATTCATCCAACTGCTATGAGTAAAGGGTGTAGAAGACACTGTAGAGACACAGAGACCCACTGATGGTTAGAGATAGGCTTTTTGAGAAGGTGACTTCTGAGTTGAATTTTGTAAAAAAGAACAGAAATTTACAAGTCAGGAAAGCATTTACTAGGTAGAGGACTGAGAGAGTGCATTTGTAGAGTATTAAGATGATCAGTATGAGTGGGACAGGGTTTGAAGAAGTGGCGAGGAAAAATTCTAGGGACTCAGAGTCATAAAAGACTTCATATGTTCCCACTACTAGTGCACTCAAGGGTTTTACACAGGGCACTAACGTGTTCAGAATCTGAGTTTATAAAGACCATTTTTTCAATCAGTGTGGAAGATAGAAAATAGAGGCTTTTGCTGAAAATAGAGAGGCTAGTGGTGAAGAAAAAGGGAAGGATAAGACTCACAGTAGAATCTGAGGAAAGAGGCAAAAGAGATGAGACATTTACGGTGAAGATGTCTACCTCAACATGGCACATTGAGCACATAATTTTATCTCTGCTTATTCCAGAAAAAAACAGTAAGATGACAGTAAAGGAAGAGGATAATTAAGGCCCCCACATAAATAAAAAGAACAGAAAAGGAGGATACAACAGATGAAAAACATCAAGAAAATGTTTAAATGGAAAGCAGACGCATGTATGTAACTGAATTAACAAAGAAAAGAAAGCTAAAATCTAACTTCTCTGGTGAAGCCACCTAATTCAATACCTATTGCAGAACCCCAAAAAGATCTAGGAGTTGGAGGCATCAGTATCTCTGAAAGGTTAAGTGTAATACTTAGTTGAAAATAAAGAGGATAGGTTGTTAGTTTGTAAGGAAGTATTTAGAACCTTAGACCCATTTCCCAATCTCAACAGAAGAAAGAAAGTTTATTCCTCCACTGAGGTTAAATTACAAAAGTTTGGGTTTAGGCATACAAGTGGATAAAATTAAAAGCTGTATCCCAGATGCTGAGAATTTCTTAGTATTCTTTCCCTGTTCAGCTTTCAGAACAATAGCAGATACGCTTACAAATCCCAGGCAAAGATTAGTAGTATTTTTTTAGAGAAACAGCCCCCATTCAAAAGAGAAAACTGACAGACACTAATATAGTAGGACCTCTAATGTAATAGTCAAATCCTAGACCAATCAACATACAGTGAGCCACACTAAACTCACCCAAGCACACAGGGCTTCCAATCACCTTTTTCATGCCTTATTCAAAATCTAAATATACAGCCAGAGATTACCAGCATTTTGACAGATCTCCAACATATCAAAACAAACCAAAAATAAACAAATGGAACATGAAAAAAGAGAATTAAACCAAAACGTCTGTAATATGCATGTGTGTCTGTGTGTGTCTCTGAGTGTGTGTGTGTGCATGTGTGTGTGTGTGTATCTTAGTATCCTAGAAGAACTAAGATAATAAAATACACTTTCATAAAACAAGGACAGGATACTATAAGTAAGAAACATTTCTTTTTCTTTTCTTTTCTAATTTTTTTTTTTTTGAGGCAGAGTCCTGCTCTGTCACCCAGGCTGGAGTGCAATGGCGTGATCTCAGCTCACTGCAACCCCCCACCTCCCAGGTTCAAGCAATTCTCCCTGCCTCAGCCTCTCGAGCAGCTGGGACTACAGACATCTGCCACCATACCTGGCCAATTTTTGTATTTTTATAGAGAAAGGATTTCACCATGTTGGCCAGGCTGATCTCGAACTCTTGACCTCAGGTGATCTTCCTGCCTTGGCCTCCCAAAGTGCTGGGATTACAGGTGTGAGCCACAATGCCTAGCCAGTAAGGAACATTCTAAGAATACAAAAGTGTTCTCATAAACTAAAAATATATTTTAAAAAAAGTAAAAAAAAAATAGAAAAGTTTAATGGTAGAATGAAAGAATTATCACAAAAGGCAAAGGAAGAAAACAAAGATATGGGCTTTAAAAAAGAAGAGCCAATAAAATTAGAGAATTTATATTGAATATTCAATATCTAACAAATGGAACTACCAGTAAGAGAGGACAATGAAAACAGAGGGAAAGAAATCACAAAAGAAATAATTCAAGAAAATTTGTAAAACCTGAAATTCAAGAGTGTCATGGTTTAAAGAGTCTATTGAGTCTCCAGCACAATACACGAAAAAAAAAAGTGCACTAATAAATTTCAGAGTAACATTAATGAAGTGATTTTTAAAACCTTCTGAAAAGAAACAAGTGAGAATCAGAATAGCATCAATTTCTAAACTTTAACAATGAAAGTTAGAAGGCAAGAGTTAAACAACTTTAAAACCCTGAGTGACTGGGCACTGTGGCTCACGCCTGTAATCCCAGCAATTTGGGAGGCCAAGGCAGGTGGATCACCTGAAGTCAGGAGTTTGAGACCAGCCTGACCAACATGGTGAAACCCAGTCTCTACTTAAAATACAAAATTAGGCGGGCGTGGTGGTGAGCACCTGCAATCCTAGCTACTCGGGAGGCTGAGGCATGAGAACTTCTTGAACCCAGGAGGCAGGAACTGCAGTGAGCTGAGATCATGCTACCGCATTCCAGCCTGGGCGACAGAGTGAGACTTTGTCTAAAAAAAAAAAAGTTCTGAGTAAACATGATTTCCAATACACTCTATACCCACTAAAATTATACACCAAGTGTGGGTGTAAAATAAATATATTTTCCGATATGTGAGCTCTTAGAAAACTCACTTTCCCATACACTCTCAGAAAGTGATGAGAAAATATGCAAAACAATGAATTGAACCCAGAAATTAGAAGAGGTGGGATCCAAGAAACAGAGGTTAAACACAGGAAAGAAGAAGAGGATATCATCATTCCAAGATAATACTGTAGACACATTCTGAGAACCATAGCATGCAGGTCTATAGAATAACTAATTCAAACTGGAAGAAGAAGACAAAGAGTGTTACAAAGTATGATTCCAAAATAATGTAGAAATAAAATATATCTCACTGTTTGACTATAGTAAAGGTATTTTATAGTTTTATTGGAGAGTTTCGGGCTGGGTAGTGATAAAAACATAAAAAACTGAGCAAACAAAGACAACTGTTAACTGTTAGATAAGTAATAGTAATACAACAAATATTTACTACAAATTAGAATAATAAAGATGTCAGAGTGTTGGTATGAAGAAAGGAAGTAATATAATAATAGCTAACACTTAAGTTCCATTCAAGTGCTTATTATGTGCCAAGCACTCTGTTACATACTTCATTTGAATTAGTTTGTTTAATCCTCACAGTAATTCTAAAAAATGAGTACTGCTACTACTGTCCTCATTTTACAGGTAAGACAAGTAAGGTAAAACACTTTCTCTGAATCACAATGCTAGTGTGCATAAAAGCCGGGATTTAAATCTGACAATGTCCAGGGTAAAAGATTTTGCTCCTGACCACATAATTGTAGTCCTTCCCATCCCCTTTTACCGCCTACTCATTTCTGCGGATGAGATGAGACCTGGACCCTATTTCCAATATCTTCATATCCCACATATTTGATAACATGCTTGTTCTTAGGCCGCCCAGAGTCTCCTGTTTCCATGCTCCCCACCTATCACTTGGCTCTCTTGAATATTGGATTTGTGTCTGAATTGGACTCCAGTGGATTAAGCACCTTGAACTACTCTAATGAGCAGAGTTAGTACAGTTCATATTTCTCTTTACATCTGAAGAGGAAGGTAGATTGATCTATTAGATATTTGTTTTCTTCATTTCCTTTCATTCTCTTACATATATTTACAGTTACAGAATAGATTTTTTCACTGCATAATTTAGTATAAATACATAAGTCAACTCATTTGGTTATTTATATTTTTCTCCATGAACAGCTTTATGACAATGGACAAGAAGATTTGAAAGTAAAACTTAAACACAGGAAAGTTTAGGCCGGGTGTAGTGGCTCGTGCCTGTAATCCCAGCACTTTGGGAGGCTGAGGTGTGCCTATTGCTTGAGCCCAGGAATACAAAACCAGCCTAGGCAAAATAGCAAAACCCTACCTCTACAAATATATACATGTGTGATATACGTGTGTGTGTGTGTGTGTGTGCACGCGTGCTCAGTTTTGGAAAATTTAGGGATCCTTCTAGGGTGGCTAACTGTCCTAATTTGCCCAAAACTGTTGAGTTTCCTGTGATGCAGGTCTTCCTGTGTTAAAATTTGGAGAGTTCCAGTAAAACAAAATGATTGGTCACTTTCGTCAGAATCTTGAATTTAGTATTTAAGGACTGTAGCCACTAAGCTCTGAAGTGCCCTCTTTTTCTGTGAGTCTGTAAGGTTGATCTCCTACGTCTTGTCAAGAGTGAAATATTCTGGGAGATTTGGAAGAAGCAGAGATGTGTAGAGGAAGGGATTTTGCTTTGAAATTTTTTAGATGGTGCTTGGAAAAACTAAAATTGTGGAGAAAACTCCTCATGTACTAGAGAAGAAAGCCCAGAGTCTAGCCTAGTCTAGTGTGAGGAAACAGAAAGTAGCGCCTGGGTGTTGAGACAACCAAAACCCTAGAGAATCCTTGAGAATAAAGAGTATTTGCTGGTGTTGCGCTGGACTCATGACCAATGCAAGATTATATGAAGTTAATCAGACCAATGGTAGAGGACTGCTCAAATCAAATTGCCCTTACTAACTAGGATATGGCATAGATGGACCAGATAAAATAAGAGAAATTCTGCAATGATGATGCCATCAGAGACTATTCAAAGATGAACAATTTGCATTCCAAAGTATTAGGAGGGTTGTTTGGAAAAATTTACAAGACATTTGATACTTTATTTTTGCAAACATTTTTGTCCTTGTCACCATAAAACAAAATCTATATGTGAAGGATTTTGAATCATACTACTAAATAATTTTATCAAAATTTACAATCAAACATAAGTCATTCATTCATTGTTTAAACTATCACAATTATAATATATTTTGTGATCTATAAGATAGAATATTTTCATAAAGTAATAACTGCATTGTTAATTTAGTCCCAAATCAAGTTTACTTCTGTACATCTGTTTCAGATCCTTAGTAATATTCGTCATTTAAACCTAACAGGGTCTTAAAACTAGATATCAGCTATACTTGAAGACATATCGTGCTAAATACTCAAATCTAGCTCCCACAACCCAAGAAAAGCTAAATGATAAACATAGTTATTTACTGAATGCTCAATAATACTCATTACTGCCAAATATGTTACTTTCATTACCTTAGTGAGTGGTAGACCACAAAGTAGCAAAAAAAGTACGAGTTATTTGTTTGGAGGTTGGTACTATTGACTTAGTTCTCATAAAGGAGCTTATGTGTGAATGGTAAACTTTGAATAAAAGTTGTTGCCCATCAATAAGTCCTCATTTTTGAAGCAGAATAACAGAACTGAACTCTGAAAATAATCACAGGCTTGTGTGCTAATGGTATAAAACATTTTAAAATAGCTTATAAATTAAATGCTGCTTTTAAAGGCAATTCACTTCATTGCCTTTTAAAATTTATTTTTTTAATTACCATAATGTTAATCTTTTTGAGCAATTCTATGACTTTTAAGACATGTATGTATCTGTGTAACCACCTATCGCAATCAGGATACAAAATGGTTCCATCACCCCAAAAACCTCTCTCTTGTTCTACCTTTATAGTCATATCTCCCACTACCTCCAACCTCTGGCAACAATTGATCTGTTCTCTATCACTATTGTTCTGCCTTTTGAGAATGTTATCTATGAAATCGTATAGTATGATAGCTTTTAAGATTGGCTTCTCTTATTTAGTGTAATGCTTTTGAGATCCTTCCACACTGCATGCATTAATAGTTGGTTCCTTTTTACTCCTGCGTAATACTTTGTTCTTTAGATGTGCCACAGTTTGTTCATCCATTAAAGGACGTTTAATTTTTCCAGTTTGGAGCAATTATGAGTAGAGCTGCTATTAACATTCATGAACAGATTTTTGGGTATACATAAGCTTTCATATTTTGGGGATAAATACCCAGGAGAGAAATCACTGAATTGTATGGTAAATGTGCATTTAATTTAATAAGAAACTGCCTGTGTTTGTCCATTCTCATACTGCTATAAGAAACTACCTGAGATTGGTTAATTTATGAAGAATAAAGGTTCAGTTGGCTCACAGTTCTGCAGGCTTAACAGGAAGCTGACTGGGAGGCCTCAGGTAACTTACAATCATTGTGGAAGGTAAAGGGAAAGCAAGCATGTCTTGCCATAGCAGAGCAAGAGAAAGAGAGAGAGTGCAAGGGGGAAGTGCCACACACTTTTAAACAGCCAGATCTCATGAGAACTCACTCACTATCATGAGAACAGCATGATGGAAGTCCACCCCCATGATCCAATCACCTCCCACCAGTCCTCCTCTGACACATGGGGATTACAATTCAAGATGAGATTTGGGTGGGGACACAAAGCCAAACCATTCTATTCTCTTCCACCCCTGTCCCTCTCCAAATCTCATGTCATTTTCATATTTTAAAACCAATCTTGCCTTCTCAACAGTCTCCCAAAGTCTTAACTCATTCCAACATTAACTCAAAAGTCCAAGTCCAAAGTCCAAACACATCTTGAACGCTTTGCTGCCTACAAATTTCTTCCACCAGATACCTTAAATCATCTCTCTCAAGTTCAAAGTTTCACAGATCTCTAGGGCAAAGGCAAAATGCCACCAGTCTCTTTGCTAATGCACAGCATGAGTGACCTTTACTCCAGTTCCCACTAAGTTTCTCGTCTCCTTCTGAGATCAATTCAGCCTGGACTTCATTGTCCATATTCCCTATCAACATTTTGGTCAAAACCGTTCAGCAAGTCTCTAGGAAGTTCCAAACTTTCCCACATCTTTCTGTCTTCTTCCGAGTCCTCCAAACTATTCTGTCCTCTGCCCATTACCCAGTTCCAAAGTCGCTTCCACATTGTCAGGTATCTTTAAAGCAGTGCCCCACTCCTGATACCAAATGTCTGTATTAAGTTTGTTCTCATACTGCAATAAGAACTACCTGAGACTGGGTGATTTATGAAGAAAGGATGTTTAATTGACTCACAGTTCGACAGGCTTAACAGGAAGCACGACTGGGAGGCCTCAGAAAACTTACAATTGTGGCAGAAAGCAACGGGGAAGTAAGTGCTTCTTACCATGCGGAGCAGGAGGGACAGAGAGAGCAAGGGAGGAAGGGCCACACACTTTTAAACCCTCAGATCTCATGAGAACTCACTCACTATCATGAGAACAGCATGGGGGAAATCCGCCCCCCATGATTCAGTCACCTCCCACCAGGCCTATTCTCTGACATACAGGGATTAGAATTTGAGATGAGATGTGGGTGAGGACACAAAACCAAACCATATCACTGCCAAACCATTTTTACAACGGAGGAACCATTTTTTCATTCCTCCAGGAATGTATGAGGTTTTCATTTCCTCCACATATTTACTGGCACTTGGTATTATGCAAGCATTTTTTATTTTAGCCATCCGAAGGAATGAACAGTTGTTTCTCATAGTGACTTTAATTTGTATTTTCCTAATAGTCAATGATGCTAAACATCTTTTTATGTGCTTTTTTACTACCCCTTTGTCCTTTTTATTGAAGTTCAATCAAACTCTTTGCCCATTTTAAAATTAGAGGGTTTTTTTTTTGCTTTAATATTATGGAGTTTTGAGAGTTCTCTATTACACGCTGCATACAAGAAAGTCAGTTGTTCAATATATATGACTTGAAAATACCTTTTCTCAAGCTGCAGTTTATCTTTTGATTCTGTTAATAGTCTTTTACAGAGCAAATTTGTAAACTTTTGATCAAGTCCAATTTATAAATATATTCTTTTATGAATTATGCTTTTGGTGTCATAGCTAAGCAATTTTCCTCTAATTGAGTTCATGAAGATTTTTTTCAAGTTTTCTTCTAAAAGCATTATACACAGTTTGACATTTTACATTTGGCTCTGTAGTCCATTTGGTATTACATTTTTTAAGTGGCATGAATTTCATGTCAAAGTTTGCCTTAACTTATAGATGCCAGATTATGTCAACATTATTTTTTGAAAACTCCATTTTTTTCTTTTTAATTTATTTTTATTGTATATATTTAAGGTGTACAGCACAATGTTTTGAAATACATACACATAGTGAAATGGTTACTACAGTCAAGCAAATTAATATATCCATCTTATGACACAGTCACCTTTTTGTGGGTGTTTGGTAAAAAGCACCAGAAATTTACTCTCTTGGCAAATTTCCAGTACAAAATACAATATTATTAACTATAGTTGCCATGTTGTACATTAGATCGCTAGATTTATTCATATCATATAACTTTATACCCTTTGACCAATATCTCCCACATGTCTCCTCTCTCTGTGGGTAACTACCATTCAATTCCCTATTTCCATGTGTTCAACTTTTATGGATTCCACATATAAAGGAGATCATGCAGTGTATTTTTTGTTTGTTTGTTTGTTTTTTATCTCTGGCTTGCCTCAGCATAATGTCTTCTAGGTTTATCTATGTTGTCACAAATGGCAGAATCTCCTCTTTTTTAGGGCTGAATAATATTCTGTTGTATGTATACCACAATTTCTTTATCCATTCATCCATTGACAGACACATAAATTGTTTATGTATCTTGGCTATTGTGAATTATGCTTCAGTGATCATGGGAATGCAGATATCTCTGTGAGGTACCAGTTTCATTTCCTTTGGATATGTTACCAGAAAAGAGATTGCTAAATTATATGGTAGGTTTATTTTTATTTTTTCAAGAGAACTCCATACTATTTTCCATAATGATTTTATAAAATTACATTCCCAAGAACAGTGTACAAAGGTTTTATTTTCTACACTTTTACTAAAATTTATCTTATTTCTCTTTGATAATAGTCGTCCTCACAGGGATGAAATGGTATCTCACTGTGGTTTTATCTTGTATTTCCTTGATGATTACTAATGTTGAGTACTTTTTTATATACCTGTTAGCACCCCTTTATAAACCTTTTGGTAATTTTTATGTCTTCTTTGCCAATATATCCATCAGATTTTATTTTTTTATTTTTAATTCAGTTTATTTGTGGGTTTATTTTTTTTTTTGCTATTGAGTTATGTGAGTTCCTTATATATTTTGGATATAAGGCCCTTGTCAAATATATAGACTGTGAATATTTTCTCCCAATACATAAACTGCCTTTTCATTTTGTGAAATGTTTCCTTTGCTGTGCAAAAGCTTTTTAGGTTGAGGTAGTCCCATTTGTTTATGCTTACTATTGTGGCCTGAGCTTTTGGTGCGGTATCCAAAAAAATCATTACCAAAGCCAATGCCAGGGTTCTTTCCCTTATGTTTTCTTTTAGCAGTTTTACAGTTTCAGGTCTTGCGTTTAAGTCCTTAATCCATTTTGAGTTGATTTTTGTGCATTTTATAAGATAAGGATCCAATTTCATTCTTTTGCTTGTGGATGTTCAGTTTTTCCAACACCATATATTGAAGAGACTATCCTCTTTCCATTGTGTATTCTTGGTGTCCTTGTTGAAGATTAGTTAACTGTATATGTTTGGGCTGACTTATGGTCTTTCCATTATATTCCATTTGTCTATTTACCTGCTCTCTCTCTCTCTCTCTCTCACTCTCTCTTTGTATATATACAGATATAGATATATGTTCTATTATATACGTATATATTATATATGTATATAATATATATATTCTATTATATTCCATTGGTCTATTTATACTAGTATCATATTGTTTTGATTATTATTGCCATGTAATACAATTTGAAAGCAGGAAATGTGATGTCTCCAACTTTGCTTTTCTTTCTCAAGACTGCTTTGGCTTTTTGGGGTCTGGGGTCTTTTGTGGTTCCATGTAAATTTAAAAATTCTTTTCTATTTCTGTGAAAAATGCCATTGGAATTTTGATGGAGAAGGTGTTGAATCTATATATGACAGTAGAATGAACGTTTTTATAATAATTATTCTTCTACTCCATAAATATGGCATATCTATTTATTAATTAATAAATCTTTTTCGATTTATTTAATTAATGTTTTATAATTTTCAGCATACAGATTTTTCACCCTTGGTTAAATTTATTCTAAAGTATTGTATTCTTTTCATGCTAATGTAAATGGGATTGTTTTTCTTGACTTCCTTTCTGTATAGATTATAACTGATGTAAATAAATACAACTGATTTTTTTACTTTTTATTTATTTATTAATTTATTTTGAGACAGAGTCTCGTTCTGTCACCCAGGCTGGAGTGCAGTGCCACGATCTCGGCTCACTGCAACTTCCACCTCCCCAGTTCAAACAATTATCCTGCCTTAGCCTCCCAAGTTGCTGTGACTACAGGCGCATGCCACCATACCTGGTTAATTTTTGTATTTTTAGTAGAGAGAGGGTTTCAACATATTGGACAGGCTGATTTCAAACTCCCGACCTCAGGTGATCCACCTGCCTCCGTCTCCCAAAGCGCTTGGATTATAGGTGTGAGCCACATGCCCGTCCTAAACTGATATTTTTAGGTTGATTTTTGAATACTGAAACTTTATTGAATGTCTTCATTAGTTCTAACAGTTATTTTTTGGAGGATTTAGGGTTTTCTACATACGAGATTATGTGTCATCTGCAAACAGAGACAATTTAATTTCTTCCTTTCCAATTTAGATTATTGTTATTTCTTTTTCTTATCTGTTTGATCTTGCTAGTACTTCTTTACTATGCTGAGAAGAAGTGGTGAGAGTGGGCAGCCTTACCTTGGACCAGATCTTAGAAGAAATGATCATAGTCTTTCCCCATTGAGTACAATGTTAGCTGTGGGCTTTTCATAACTGGCCTTTATGGTGCTGCAGACATTTACTTCTGTACTTATTTGACTGAAAGTTTTTATCATGAATGGACATTGAACTTTATCAAATGCTTTTTCTGCATATATTAAGGCAATCATGTGGTTTTTATTATTCATTCTATTAACATGTTGTGCCACATTGATTGGTTTGTGTATGTTAAACTACCCTTGCATCCCAGAGATAAATCTCACCTAGTCACGTCATACAGCCTTTTTGATGTGTGACTGAATTCGGTTTGCTATTATTCTATTGAGGATTTTTACATCTATGTTCACCAGAGATATTGACCTGTAGTTTGTTTTTTTGTTTTTTTCCCCCATGATATATTTGTCTGGCTCTAGTATTCAGACTGATGTTGGTCTCATATAATAACTTGGAAGTATTATCTCTACTTCAATTTTTTTGGAAGAGTTTAAGAAGTATTGGTATTACTTATTCTTTGAATGTTTGGTAGAATTCAGTCATAAAGCCATCTGGTCCTGAGCTTTTCTCTTTTTCTCTTTTCTTTCTTTTTTTCTTTTTCTTTTTAGAGATGGAGTCTAACTCTATTGCCCAGGCTGAAGTACAGTGGCATGATCATGGATTACTGCAGCCTCAAACTCCTGGGCTGAAGAGATCCTCCTGCCTTGGCTTCTCAAAGTGCTGGGATTACACGTGTGAGCCACTGCACCTGGCTTTCTAGGAGGTTTTGTATTGCAATTTTAATCTACTTATTTATTATCAGTATATGTAAACTTTCTATTTCTTCTTGATTCAGTCTTAGTAGATTGTATGTTTTTAGAAATTTATCTATTTTTTCTAGGTTATCCAATTTGTAGGCATATAAGAATTCAAATAGTCTCTTAGATTGTCTCCTGTTTCATTTCTGATTTTATTTATTAGTGTCCCCCCTTTTTTATTTATTTGAGTCTTCTTTTTCCTTAAATCTAGGTAAGAGTTCGTCTATTTTGTGTATTTTTTCAAAGAAATTTTTTAAAATTTTTTCTATAGTTTTAAAATTCTCTATTAGATATATTATTGCTCTGTATCTTATTACTTTATTCCTATGCTATTACTTTATGCTTAATATCTTTTTATAGTTCCTTAAGGTATAAAGTTAGGATGTTAACTTGAGATCTTCTTTTATAATGTTGACATTTATCATTATAAAATTCCTCTTAGTACTGTCTTTGCTGCATCCCATAAGTTTTAGTATGTTGTGTTTTCATTTCGTCTCAATCTATTTTTAAATTTTTCTTTTGCTTTTCTTTTTGACCCAGTGATTGTTCATGAGTGTGTTATTTTGTTTCCATATATTTGTAAATTTTCTCATTTTCTTAACTATTATTGGTTTCTAGTTCTATTCCACTGTGACAGGAAAAGTTACTTGGTATGATTTGGATCTTTCTAAATTTGTTAGTATTTGTTTTGTGACCTAACATGTGATTCTATACTCGAGAATGTTCTGTGTGCACTTGAGAAAAATGTATAGTAGTCTGCTGTTGAAGAGCAAGTTCTATACATGCTTGTTAGGTCTATTTGATTTATAGCATTATTCAAGTCTACTGTTACTGTATTGATTTTCTATTTAGATGTCCTATTCATTATTGTAAGTGGGGTATTAAAGTCTCATGCAATCACTGTATTACTGTCAATGTCATCCTTCAGATCTGTCAATATTTATTGTGTATACTTAGATGCTCTGATGTTGGGTGCCTGTATATTTATAATCATTATATCTTAGTCTTGAATTGACCCTTTTATTATTATGCAATGATGATCCTTGTCTCTAGAGGCAGTTTTTGACTCAAGGTTTCCTTTATCTCATATAAACATAGCCACTCTTTCTTTCGTTTGGTTGCCACTGCATACAATATATTTTTTCATCCCTTCATTTTTAGCTTATGTGTCCTTGGCTCTAAAGTGTTTGGATGCAGTTGGATCTCGGTTTACTTATTTATATATTCAGTACCTCTGTATCTTTTTATTGGACAGTTCAGTCCATTTACATTTTATGTAATTATTGATAGAGAAGGATTTACTATTGGCATTTGTCAACTGCTTTGTGTCTATTTTGTGATTCCTATGTCCCTTTATTCTCCTTTGCTGTCTTATTTTGTGTTTAATTGTTTGTTTTCTTTGTCTGTTTGGATGGGTGTTGATTCTTTTCTTTTTTTCTTTTGTGTAATTTTGACAGGTGTTTTCTTTGTGGTTACTAAGGGGCTTACATAAAATTTCTTGTAACAATCTGTTTTAAACTGACTGTTTTACACAACTTTATCCACATACAAGAACTCTGCATGTTTACCTCTCTTCCTCCCACATTATATGCTTTAGATGTCTAAATTTAAATTTATTGATCTTATGTATCCATTAACATAATCTAAATTACAGTTTTAAAAATAATATTGTCTTTTCCCTTTTATAGTAGAATTAAAAGGCATTTATCCACCACCTTTATATTAATGGAGTATTTTTTGTCTATATATTTGCCTTTACAGGCAATTGCATACTTTCTGATGCCCTCTTTTTGCTGTTTAGCATCATTTTGTTTCACTTTAGAGAGTTTCTGTTAGTTACATTTCTTGTAAGACAAGTCTAGCAGTGATAAATTCGTTCAATTTGTGTTTGTCTGAGAACGTCTTTTTCTTCCCTTTATTTTTAAAGGACAGTTTTGGCAGATATAATATTCTTGGTTTATAGTGTTGTGTTTGTTTTTGCTTCAGCACTTTAAATATATAATCTCACTCCTTTCAGGTCTGCAAGGTTTCTGCTGAAAAATCCACTGATGGAAGAGTTCCTTCTATGTAACAAGTCACTTTTTTATTGTTGCTTTCAAAATTCTCCTTTTGTCTCTAATTTTTAAAAATTTGATTATAATATATCTTGATGTAAGTCTGTTTAGATTCATCTTATTTTTTGGGCTGCCTAGATCTGGATGTTCTTTTCTCCCTGTTTTGGGAAGTTTTTAGCCATTTTTTTTTAGTACTTTCTTTTCCTTTCACTATTTTATTTCCTTTTGGCACTCCCATTATGTGTGTATTTGCCTGCTTGATGGTGCTCCATAAGTCACTTAAGCTATCTTTACTTTTTTCATTTTTCTTTTTGCTCCTCTGGTTAGATTATTTCCAATGACCTGTCACTGAGTTTGCTGATTCTTTCATTTGCTTGATATAGTCTGCTGTTGAATTCCTCTATTGAATTTTCAGTTCTGTTATTGTATTTTTCAACTCTATGATACCTGTATGGTACCTTTTTATATTTTCTGTCTCCTTGTTAAAATTCTCACTTTGTATATGCATTGCTTTCCTGACCTTGATAAGTATCTCTGTGATTATTGTTGTGAATTTTCTGTTAAGCAACACATGTTGATCAATTATGTTTAGTTCAGTAGAAACAGTCTCTGGAGATTTATTTTGGTGTTCTGTTTGAAACATGTCTCTCTTTTTTTTTTTCATTTCTGCATTTTCCTTGACTCTCTGTGTTGGTTTCTGCACATTAAACAACCACATCTCTGTATCTTGACAGAATAGCTTTATGTAAGAGATAAGCTTACCCAATCAGCCCAGCCAGAGGTTACAAGTGCCTCTCAAACCTTTGTGTTTGTCCAAACTGCAATCTGTGTTCTTACTGGGCCCCCAGAAGATTAGGTTCTACCAAGTCCCATCAGGGCCCCAAGGCAGCTGAGATAGAAGCCAGTCCCTCAGGAAGCAGCTGCAGAAGTTGAGGTGTTAGAAGTATGACCTGGTTTCTTTTCTCCTCAGGGCAAAGTGGGGAACTGGTGTTTATCTCCCAATCACTCTGCAGTAAGTCAGGTAGAGGATCTGTGGCAAACACTTATATTCATGTTCAGACCACACACTTTCAGCCCATCGCTTTGCTCTTTGTTGCCAGGCATCTAGTGAATGTCAGTTTCTTAACTTTCAAAGACAAGAAGGTTAGCTTGAGGTTTGATTCTGCCTCTAGGGTAAGCCAGGGAGAGAAGCGACAAGAAGTGCCTACGTGCCCATTCAGGCTCCCAGAGTACTAATAATTGCTTTCCCTTTCAGTTCCCAAATGTAGGCTAATTAAAAGCCTAACTCATGGTCAGAAGCTCAGAAAGTTAAGGCGTTAGTGGGCAGTCAAACCTCTTCTAGTGAGAAACTGAGAGCTTGATGTTTTTGCCCGCTTCCTCTGCACTGAACTAGGGGAAATAGCCACTGATAGCGTTCCTGTGCCCATTTAAAACCACTTTCATTCTTTATGTTCCTGAAGACTCACAAATGCTGAGCCCTGTTAACTCCTAAGTGATTTAAGAGCCAGTCTCTTGTATGTGAGCTGTAAAAGTTGGAGTGTTTGTTGTGTGGATAAACTGTCCAAAAAGTGGCTGGAAATTAAATTTACTTTTATCATTGGAGCAAGCCATGGGGGAGGAGACACAGGAAACACCCAAACACCTGTTCAGGCTCTTGGAGCTCTCACTAATTCTCTACTCCATCAACTCCCAAATGCAAGCTACTTAAAAGTCCAATACTTAAATAGCAACTGAAAATGTGTGCAGTCAAACCTCTTCCAAGGAGGAACTGGGGGCTAAAACTTATTGCCTGTTCATCTGTGCTGAGCCCTGGGAGAATGCAGACTGACTATTTGTTCTTTTCAGTCCTGGGGGACTGACAAATGCTAAGCCCCATTTACTCTCAGAGCTAGGTAGGAGCTTCAGAGTCCCTCCAGTGGGAGCTGTAAAAGTTGGGGTGATATATGTGTGTCTCAAGCCCTTCATTCCTCAGAGAGGAGCTGGAAATGAAGGGTTCCCTACAAATTGTAACGCACTGTGACTGGGGTGGTATTTGTGGCTGAAGTGTGTCTCAAGGAGGGTTGGTTTGTTTTCTGTTTTGTTTTTTTACCTGTTTCAATGTGGATTATTTTTCATTTGTAGTATGGAGTCTCTCAGCTAGCACCTGAATTTCTCTCAGAGGGAATTATTCCATGTGTAGCCATTTAATTGTTGCATCTGTGGAAGGAGAAAAGTCAGGCTCCTCTTATTCTGCTACCTTGCTAACATTAAAAACTATTATTTCTTAATTGATTTGCTTTTGTATGTTTTCAAGAACAAATGGCTATATTCTGTAGATTTATTTCTGGACTCTCTAATTTATTCCATTGATTTATGTAGCATTACTTTTCACAATGCACACTGTCCTGACTATTGTAGCTTTATAGTACAGTAGGGTGATTTCTTCAACTTTATTCTTTTTAAAATTGTTCTAACTATTCTGTTTATTTTGCTCTTCCATAAACATTTAAAAATCATCTTCCCTTTACCAATGCAAAATCCTTCTGAGAATTTTGACTGATATTGTGATAAACCTATAGATTAATTTGTGGAGAATTGACACTTTATTATAATGAGTGTTTCAAACCAAGAACATCCTATCTACCTCCATTGATTTATGTCTTTTTTATTACGTTCATCAGCATTATGTAGTTTTTAGCATAAAGCTTTTGTACATGCAATCAATGTTAAAATTATACCTAAATATTTATTTTTATGGAATCTATTATATATAACATTGTTTTTGTTCAATTTTGCTTTCAGACTGTGCATTGCTGGTACACAGAAATATAATTTTTTTGTGTGCTAACCTTGTATCCAACAACCTCTAGGAATCTTGTAAAGCTACCCTGGGTTTTATTACACAGGAAATCATGTTCCTGTATATAGGAACAATTTGTTTATTCCTTTCTTTCCAAGTTGTATGTCATTCATTTTGTTTTCTTGCCTTATACAATGGCTCAGATTCCAATACTATTTTGAGTAGAAGTTTTAAGAGTGGAGATGTTTGCCTTGTTCCTGCTATTCGCAGGTAAATCACTTAGTCTTTCACCAACAAATATGTTTCCTATAGGTTTTTTGTAGATATCCTTTATCAAGTTGAGAAAATTTCCTTTTATTTTCTCGTTTAATACAAGCTTCATATAATAGATGAATGTTGTACGTTATAAAACGCTTTTTCTGCATCAGTTAATATAATCATATATTTTATACTGTTAATATGGTGAATATGTTGATCTGCTATACACCAACAGTGACCAAGCTGAGACACAAATCAAGAACTTGACCCCTTCATAACAGCTGCAAAATAATAAAATACTTAGAAATATACCTAACCAAGGAGGTGAAAGACCTCTACATGGAAAACTACAAAAGACAGCTGAAAGAAATCATAGAAAACACAAACAAATGGAAACATATACCATGCTCATGGTTGGGTAGAATCAATGTTATGAAAATGACCATACTGCCAAAATCCCCATGAAAATACCACCATCATCCTTCACAGAACTAGAAAAAAAATCCTAAAATTAACATGGAACCAAAAAAGAGCCTGCATAGCCAAAGCAACACTAAACAAAAAGAACAAATCCGGAGATATCTCATTACCCGACTTCAAACTAAACTGTAAGACCATAGTCACCAAAAATAGCATGGTACTGGTACAAAAATAGGCACATAAGCCAATGGAACAGAATGGAGAACCCAGAAATAAAGCCAGATACATATAGCCAACTGATCTATGACAAAACAAATAAAAACATAAAGTAGGGAAAGGACACCCTATTCAAAAAATTGTACTGGGATAGTTGGCAAGCCGCATGTAGAAGAATGAAACTGGATCCTCACCTCTCACTGTATTAGTCCATTTTCACACTGCTGATAAAGACATACCTGAGACTGGGGAGAAAAAGAGGTTTAATGGACTTACAGTTCCACATGACTGGGGAGGCCTCACAATCATGGCAGAAGGCAAGGAGAAGCTAGTCACATCTTACATGGATGGCAGCAGGCAAAGAGAGAGAGGTTGTGAGGGTAAACTCCCATTTTCAAAACCATCAGATCTCATGAGACGTATTCACTATCACAAGAACACCATGGGAAAGACTCCACCTCATGATTCAATTATCTCCCCCCAAGTCCCTCCCACAACACATGGGAATTATGGGAGCTACAAGGTGAGATTTGGATGGCGGCACAGAGCCAAACCATATCACTCACTGAGAGGTGACAACATGCTAGCAGCCCTCGCTCGCTCTCGGAGCCTCCTTGGCCTGGGTGTCTGCTCTGGCTGGGCTCAGGGAGCCCTTCAGCCAGCCACTGCGCTGTGGGGGCCCCTCTCTGGGGCTGGCCAAGGCTGGAGCCGGCTCCCTCTGCTGGCCGGGAGGTGTGGTGGGGGAGGCCCAGGTGGGAGCTGGGGCTGCACGCGGCACTTACGGGCTGGCACGGGTTCCGGGTGGGCCCTGGCTCGCTGGGCCCCACACTCAGCGCTGCCTTCCGGCTCCTGCTGGGCTTGATCGAGGGATGAGCTCCCTCTCGGCTGCCAGAGAGCCCGGGCTAGGTGCCGCAAAGTCTCCCAGTGAGTACCATTGAGAGGTGAAGCCAGCTGGGCTTCTGCCTGGGGTGGGGATCTGGAGAACTTTTCTGTCTAGCTAAAGGTTTGTAAATGCACCAATCAGCACTCTGTGTCTAGCCAAAGGTTTCTAAATGCACCAATCAGCACTCTGTGTCTAGCTAAAGGTTTGTAAACACATCAATCAGCTCTCTGTAAAACGGACCAATCAGCTCTCTGCAAAATGGACCAATCAGCGCTCTGTGTCTAGATAAAGATTTGTAAACACACCAATCAGCGCTCAGTCAAAACAGAACAATCAGCTCTCTGTAAAACAGACCAATCAGCTCTCTGTAAAATGGACCAATCAGCTCTCTGTAAAATGGACCAATCAGTAGGATGTGGGTGGGGCCAGATAAGGGAATAAAATCAGGCCACCCTAGCCACTCAGATCCCTTTCTGAAGCGCTTTTTCTTTCGCTCTTCACGTAAATCTTGCTGCGGGTCGCTCTTTGGGTATGCACCACCTTTATGATCTGTAACACTCACCACGAAGGTCTGCAGCTTCACTCCTGAAGCCAACGAGACCACGAACCCACCAGGAGGGACAAACAACTCCGGGAGGGACAAACAACTCCGGGCGTGCCACCTTTATGAACTGTTAATACTCACCACGAAGGTCTGCAGCTTCACTCCTGAGGCCAGCGAGACCATGAACCCACCAGAAGGAAGAAACTCTGGACACGTCTGAACATCTGAAGGAACAAACTCCAGACACACCAACTTTTAAGAACTGTAACACTCACCGCGAGGGTCCGTGGCTTCATTCTTGAAGTCAGCGAGACCAAGAATCCACCAATTCCGGACACATCACCTTATACAAAAATTACTCAAGATGGATCAAAGACTTAAATCTGAGACCTGAAACCATAAAAATTCTAGATGATAACATTGGAAAAACCCTTCTAGACATTGGCTTAGGCAAAGACTTCATGACCAAGAACCCAAAAGCAAATACAACAAAAACAAAGATAAATAGATGAGACTTAGTTAAACTAAAAAGCTTCTGCACAGCAAAAGAAATAATCATCAGAATTAACAGACAACCCACAGAGTGGGAGAAAATCTTGACAATGTATACATCCAATAAAGGACTAATATCCAGAATTTACAAAGAGCTCAAATGAATCAGCAAGAAAAAAAAACAAGTAATCCCATCAAAAAGTGGGCTAAGGGCATGAATACAGAATTATCAAACAAAGATATACAAATGGCCAACAAACATGAAAAAATGCAAAACAAAACCACAATGCAATACCCCCTCACTCCTGCAAGAATGGCCATAATCAAAAATCAAAAAATAGTTGATGTTGAAGTGGATGAAAAGGAACATTTCACACTGCTGGTGGGAATGTAAACTGGTACAACCACTATGGATAACAGTGTGGGGATTCCTTAAAGGACTAAAAGTAGAACTATCATTTGATCCAGCAATCCCACAACTGGATATCTACCCAAAGGAAAAAAGTTATTATATGAAAAGGATACTCGCACACACATATTTATAGCAGCACAATTTGCAGTTGCAAAAATATAGAACCAGCCCAAATACCCATCAATCAACAAGTAAATAAAGAAATTGTGGTATATATACACCATGGAATACTACTCAGCCATAAAAAGAAATGAAATAATGGCATTCGCAGCAACCTGAATGAAATTGGAAACCACTATTTTAAGTGAAGTAACTCAGGAATGGAAAATCGAACATACCTTCTCGCTTATAAGGTGGAGCTAAGGAATGAGGATGCAAAGGCGTAAGAACCATTCAGTGAACTTTGTGGACTCTGGGGAAAGGATGCGAAAGTAAGTGAGGAATAAAATAACATACATTGGGTACAATGTACATTGCTTGGGGTATGGGTGCACAAAAATCTCAAAAATTACTCCTAAAGAATTTATTCATGGAACCAAACACCACCTGTTCCCCCAAAACCTATTGAAATAAATGAAAATAAATAAATAAATAATGAAGGGAAAAAAGAGGTTATGCCAACTTACTCAAGGTTGCAGAGCAGGTAAGTGGTGAAGATTCAAACCCCAAAAGCTGACTCTAGAGCCCCCCTCCATCTAACCACAAAAGCTGACTTGACCCAACTACATAAAGCTAAGCACACGTGTAAAGGGCAAATTTACGGAAATGAGGAGGGAGATAATTAGCTTTATGTCCAAAATCCATATAAAATGTGGGAGCAGTCTAGTGGTTTTTGAAAGCCACCAATAGGCCATGTAAAAAGGCTTGATAAGGAATTTTTTACATTGTCTCTTTGCTTCTTTGTGGAATTTGATAATTTAATCTATTTAGATTTTATTCCTTCTCTCTAAAACAAGGACATTAAATGGAAAGAAATTCTTAAGTTCCCTGCAATGGTATAAGTCCACTAGTCTTATGTGTGACTCTATGAAGGCAAATCAAGACAATGATAATCTCAAAACTTCCAACGAAAGGAAAACAGTATGCTTAGATAAAATAGAAAACATATGCAGCTACATAAATGGACAGTATGTATGTATTATGTTGTAGAGTGAGGAGGTTGGTAGTTTCAAGCAAGAGTAAAATATTTTTTAGTTGAGATATGATCTTGTCCCAAATGGATATCATTTTGGTAATACATTTGGTTAATAAAATTCATGAAATTTTCCTCCAGAATAAATTTTGGATCATGTGGGAGTTGAGCACACAAATCAAAAAGATGAGAATGAGAGTTTAAGAGGCCCAGGTTCTACAGCTTCAAGCAGGCTACAAGAACACCCCTGGCCTGACTTTCTACAGTGGAACAAAATAGATCATCATTACACCATCCACTTCAGAGGAGCTAGTCTTGAAAATGATTTGAGTTCTCTTTGTATCTGGAGGTTCATGACCTTAAAGCCAAGAGATCTAAGTTTATTCAAAACTCAGAGCTAGCTCTAATACGTCTTACGATGTCAGGCAAATCACTTCGCATTTCTGAGCTTCAATAGTCTCAAGAGCAAAAAAGGAATAACAATGCTGACAGTAATTATAGCTATAAAATACCTCACATTGTATAGTATAAGACTGATAATAGGCACTTTATCTGTTAAGTGGGTTTGACTTCATAGTGGATCAGTTTAGGTATTGTGATTTACAAAGCTTTAAAAATCATTTTAGGATGACTTCTCTTTATAGAATATAAAATGATGCTATACTTTTAAATAATGTACTTTCTTAAGACTATTTATATAACACTCTAACAAGAAAGTGTAAACATTCTGATGCCCCACTGGAAAGGCAACAAAGTGAATATTAAGTGACACAGTCATCTTAATTTTGTTTTTAAGAGGTATGACCTTTAGTTAACTCTATTAGCTTGCTTATCTGAGACACGGAAAACTGTTTTTTACTATATTCTCCTCACTACAAGCTATGATTTTATTATTTTTACAATTTCTAATGCAATGCCTTTTTAAGAAAACTATATACATGTCAGTTTTCCTTTAACTTGTATGCTATTTCAAGAAACAAGTTTCTCAGTGTTTATATAAGCATTTTGAAGGAGTAACAAGGAAAAAAACTTCTTGGGGCAATCTAATTATCACCAACAGCTGTAACCTGTTGCATTCAATGCTGAAACTACAAGTAACCTGCTTTAACCAAATGTTCAAGCATTTTAAAAGCTTCTTTTATCTTCTGACTTAAAAGGAGATTTGAGTAAAATGCCTACATAAGATACAAATGTTTTTCTACCACATAGAGAAAATATTAACCTATCTTCAGTTAGCCTTGACACTTAAGAACTATGAGACCTCTTACCTCTTAAAAAATGAATTTCCGACCGGGCGCGGTGGCTCACGCTTGTAATCCCAGCACTTTGGGAGGCCGAGGCGGGTGGATCACGAGGTCAGGAGATCCAGACCACGGTGAAACCCCGTCTCTACTAAAAAAAAAAAAAATACAAAAAATTAGCCGGCTGTGGTGGCGGGCGTCTGTAGTCCCAGCTACTCGGAGAGGCTGAGGCAGGAGAATGGCGTGAACCTGGGAGGCGGAGCTTGCAGTGAGCGGAGATTGCGCCACTGCACTCCAGCCTGGGCGACAGAGCGAGACTCTGTCTCAAAAAAAAAAAAAAAAAGAATTTCCTTTCCTAGAGATAGAGATGTCAAGAATTTAATACAATGTGGTTTTGTTTTCTCTGCTCCATTATATGTTGCTTTAAAGAGGTATCATTGCAGTTTGTCTTATTGATTGGAATAAATTGGTATGGTGTTTCATGAGAAAACGATCTCATTTTAACCAAACATAATTATTTCAAAAATTCAGATTTGGGCTGATTATTTTATTTGAAAATCATAATTTAAAATACCAAGTTGTCCCAATTTACTTAGAAGGTTTGGTTTTATATAAAACTTGCATTACATTTCTTATAACAATTATTTTATGAAGTATTTTGTCTAATGAAGGGGAAATTAAGTTCTGTTTCATCTCCAGTTGAAATAGGTTGTGTCTTTCCCTCTTCAGTACGTCCTCTTAAACTTACTTTATAGTATATGAGAGGCAAATAATCAAAGCTTCTTACAGAAAAATCTTGTACATTGTCAATGATGCTCCACTCTCTTTAATAAAGGAGTTTTCTTCATTCATACAATGGGAAAGGGGTGAAGTGGAGAGAGGTTAGGAAATTAGCTATAAAGAAAGAACGGTATAAGAGACAGAAATAATTAAAACTTCCATAGATTATTCTCTGATAAGGCAAACAACATGTGAAAACCATAAGAAATCTTTCTTTGTTTTAACTAAATTAATGGTAATTTCTTTTTCTAATAGTCATTGGGTGGGGGTACCTTAATTATTTGTGTAATGAAATTTGATAATTTATATTGTTCCTTTCTGGCTCTCTGCAACTTTGCCAAGGGTGTGGAATGATAGTGTTTTGTATAGTGACTTTTTCTTTTCCCTCCTTCCTTCCTTAAAATAAAGTTTATTGCCTTTCCTAAACAAAATAAAGCAGAAATATATATATTATTGAATTTACTTTTTAAAAAAGAAACCCCAAATGCGTGTGTTCAAACATTTCTCCCCTCACATAGAGACTTGGGAAGAATTTAGTGCTAAATAAATGCTGCCTCAAACCAGGCAAGATAAAACATAAATCATTGCATTAAAACCTCTAACAAGTCTATCTGCTTTTTGAAATGACTGGGAGATGAAAGCGAGGAGTCTCATTTAAGAAGGCCCAGCGGATCAGTTCTGCATTTATATAGCTGTTATCAAAAGCAATTCATTTGGAGATCAAATAGACTGACAGATAGGACAAGCAGGGGATCACCACTGCCTTCAGGCAGCCCAAAGCTAGGATGGCTTCCCAGCACCTCACTAATATTGGGTCTAGTCAATGCTCGTGTTTATTACCACTTCCATCCTCTGTCGGCTGCACACTAACACATACTTCTGTCCCTTCCTAGCCAGACAACTATTGGGACAGCAGTAATAAGAATAGTGTTTACCCAACTCGATTGGGTGGAAAAATTCCTTCATTGTACTTCAATGAGCAGACCACGTTCATCCAAACTTTGGACAAGCAGGACAATGATGTAGGGCAGTAAAAGCAGGAAATAAGAGAAACTTGCCAAGGGGCACGGGTTTCATGACCTCATCAAGATTGGCAGTTTCCCCAAGTCTTCTCCAGGTTGCAGATTGAGCTGAATGCCCTGCAGCTGATTTGCCCACAGTAGGTGGAAGGAAAGCACACCAGTTTGAAGTGAATTTGCACAGGTGAGCATTTCCAGGGTTAGCATTGAGGATATTTATTTACCAGTGAAAAGTGTGGAGTTTCTAGTTCTCATTTAAACATAACATACTGAATTTTGTTTTCTCATTAAAAGACAGCATGTTAAATTGTCGAAATTCTGAGTAATATAAAAACAAAGAAGAAAATAAAAAATAAAAATAAAATATTTCAGAGATAACTCCTGCTAATTAGTACACATATAAATATAAACATAAATACACAGACAAATTTAGATGAGCTCACACTATGGAGTCTATATGTTTCACTTAACATTAAAAAGTAAGTTTTTATGAAATTATTATTTGAAAGCAGAATTTTTAGTGAATCAAAATCTTTTAGTTATATGGATGTAGCAATCTTAATTATTTCTCTTTTGTCAATAACGCTTTTGTTGTTGTTGCTTTGTCATGTGAGTGTCTAAACTTGTTTGACACTTAAAACACACACCATTTGGCATAGAATATTCTGGAAAAATAAACATAAACTGGCTAACGCCAACAAAAAGTGAAACCCAGTATTATTTTCCTTCCATAGGACTTAAGGTAGCAATCAATCAACAAGTATTTACTGAGCGCTTACTCTCTTCTCATTGCCTAGGTGACTCATACATATTTAGAAATATTTATTTACACATATATTAAAAGCACAATTCTTGCCTTAAGTCTGAGTCAGGAAAACAATATTTTCTTATACTCACTCATTTAACATTCACATCCACTCTGTTACTACATCACTGTATTAGAAATGAAGTAGAGAACCCAGTGATATGGGGGACATGGTCCTTGCTGTCAATATGTTTATAATCTACTTGAGGAAACTGACATATTCTGTAAAGTGGTAACAGCTACTCATCACCTTGTATAATTGCAAAGGCAGCATAGACAATCTCAAGCAAGGGAAAGCTCACCTGGGCATGAGAGACCAGAGATAGACCTGGTCCCAGGCTCAGAGCATATGTAGGACACGAATAGTAGAAGGACAAGAGGGAAAATTGTAACTTATAAAGAGAAAAACAAATGTTCCTTCTTATATTTTTAAGACTTAAAACATACCACATTTGCCTTGAGAACCAACAGGCCAGGGACTTTTACCTTTGTGTCTATGGTTCTACCACTTAAATTCCTGTGCCCCTGTCTCAGCAGGACTGAAAGGAGACTTTAGAGAAGTGCTGACAGAAGAGATTCATTCTAGGATCTCTCCATTCTCACCACACCATGGACCAGGTATATGACAGTAGTGGAGTACTATAATAGAGGACTCCATCCTTAATTCCTATATTATATGCTCAGCTGCATTCATGGGTAGGGTTTGTCATTAATATAGATTTCCTTTCCAATCTTACCCATAGACATAAATGGCCAGAGAAGATATTATTTCTGGTAGGTTGAAAAATGGGCACTCCTCATATATCCTCATCCAAACCCTTGGAACCTGTGAATATCACCTCACATAGCAAAAGCAACTTGCAGATGTGATTAAGTAAGGGTTGTTGGAACAGGGATATTATCCAGGATTATCCAAGTGGACCCTAAGTGTATTCACAAGGGTATTTATAAAAGAGAAAAAGATCAGGAAAACAATAAGAGACGTGAAGCAAGAAGTTGGAGTGAAGTAGATGTTGGAATAATGACTTTGAAGATAGCGGAAGGAGTCACAAGACAATGAACACAGGCAGCCACTAGAAGCTGAAAAGGGAAAGGAACCGGCCTTGACTCCGCCTTTATTTTAGCCCAGCGAAACTGATTTTAGACTTCTGACCTCGAAAATTTTAAGATAATAAATTTGTATTGTTTTAATCCATGAAGTTTGTGGCAACAGCAGCAATAGGACACTAGTGCATTATTTAAGGTACTTCTATAAAATAACCTCCATCTTTAGATATAAATCCTTTTGGGCTATGGATTGAGAAATACGTTAAAATGAAAATACTCCTAAAAGGTATGATATATTTAACATTACAACATTGGTGTGGATTATTCTGTAAAACTTCCATAAATTCTAGAAGAAATAGGTCAGTGGATAGGTAAGTTTGAAAGGAAGGACAGAGAAAGGGTAGGCCCAGTGCTTGAGATATATCTGGAATGAGCTGGTCAGAGCTCATGAGATTTAGTCAGTAAGTTTAGAAGAATTAAGATAGGCCAAAGGTAAAAGAAACCCAAAATGCACACGTTAATAATAATTCTATAATTTTGCCTTGAGATAGCCTTGGTTTTTTTTTTTTTTTTTTTGAGACGGAGTTTCGTTCTTGTTGCCCAGGCTGGAGGGCAATGGCGTGATCTTGGCTCACTGCAACCTCTACCTCCCAGGCTCAAGCTATTTTCCTGCCTCAGCCTCCCAAGTAGCTGGGATTATAGGCACCCGCCACCATACCCAGTTAATTTAGTATTTTTAGTAGAGACGGGGTTTCTCCATGTTGGTCAGGCTGGCCTTGAACTTCAAGTGATCTGCCCACCTCAGCCTCCCAAAGTGCTGGGATTACAGACGTGAGCCACCGTGCCCAGCAGCCTTGCCTTTATACTCTTTACACATAGAATTTTTACACATTCTCAAGCCAAGTACTCTAGTTTTAATTAGTACATAAAAATACTAAGAAGAAATAATAATTATGTAAATGAATGCAGCCACTATGGAGAACCGTACTGAAGTTCCTCAAAAAACACAAATAGAACTCCATATGAGCCAGCAATCCCACTACTGCAAAAAGGAAAGGAAATCAGGAAGAGACATCTGGACCTCCATATTTATTGCAGCACAATTCACAATAGCCAAGTTATGGAATCAATCAAGGTGCCTAACAATAGATGAATAGATAAACAAATGTGGCATATATACCATGGAATACTATTCAGCCGTAAAAAAGAAGGAAATCATGTCATTTGTGGAACATAAGTGGAACTGGAGGACATTATGTTAAGTGAAATAAGCCAGGAACAGAAATCTGAACACTGTAGGTTCTCACTCATATTTGGAAGCTTAACAAAATGTTGATCGCATAAAAGTAGAACAGAGGATAATAGAGTCTTGGAAGGGTGAAGAAAGGGATAGAGAAAGATTTGTCAAAGGATATAAAATTATAGCCAGATAGGAAGAATAAGTTCCAGCGTTCTCAGCACTGTAGGAGTACAGCTAACAATAATATATAGTTTCAAATAGCTAAAAGTAGGACGGTGAATCTTCCCAACACAAAGAATTGAGAAATCTCTGAAACGATGGTAATTGCTAGTTAACCTGATCTATTCACTATACATTGTACATATCCAAACCTCACTATATACTCCATAAATATATACAATTGTTACGTGTCAATTTAAAAAAAGAAAAACAAGAAACATGAATGTATATTGAGCTCTAAATAATAAAATGTGTGCTGAAATGTTTAGAAGTGACCTGTACCAATGTCTGTAATTTACTTTAAAATGCATAAAACAATAAGCTGGACTGATAAATGGATAGAGGGATGGGTGAATGGCTAGGTGTGAAATAAAGCTAATACAGAAAAATGTTAAGAAAGAAAAATATATCTAGTTGAGCAATCAAGGATTATGGATTCCAAATACAATCATTCAAGTTAAAATGTCTACATTATAACCGTATAAACTCTCTCCTTCTACAGAATCATGACTTTATTTCTAAATTCCAAACATGATGCTTTCTATCTCAGGGACCACTTCTGCTAGGTGAGAAATGATATAGCTCTTTTGGAAAGTGAATGCACTGTTTGGTCCAACACTTGTTTTACATTTTTGGACCTTAATTGTAGAAATGCATCTAAACTGGGTTATGTCTTTTAACCAGACATTTGTTTATGAAATAGCAGTCGTGTTCTTTCAGCACATCCCTAAGTATCCAAAAAGCAAAACTCAGGTTCTTATATACTGACCACTTACAACCATATCACAAAGAATGTTTTTGTTTTTGTTTTTTGGTGACATAGCAAATATATTTATATGAAGATTCTTACCTAATCACGTGGGAACTACATTTGATATTTGCTAGTTTATAAAAGGAACAAAGAATAGAACAGTAGTTACAAAGCAATTTTAATTATTTTTTAGAAGTAGATTATGCAAGTATAGAAGTCTGATGCTAGAAGAGAAAGAAAAAAAACACTTATTTTCTTATGCAGTGAAATATAATTCTAAAGCCAGTATTCAAAGCTCTTTAGGACTTAATTAAAAAAAAAAAAACCCACAAGTCAAGAAAAAGGGAGAATAAGAATACCATTTCTGAAATAACAATAGTAATGTTTGAGTCCTGCCTCCCATCTTTTGGAGGTCTGAATTGTGTCTGCCAAGTTTGGACAAATCAAGGAAAGTCCTTTCAGGCACAGCTAAAACTTCATTTAACTTAAGACGATTTTACAAAAATATATAGTCTGTGATATTAATAATGTATTAACATATAAGGAATTACTATTTTAGTGTGACTCACCCTCATTTACGTGGGACTTTTTGGAGCTTTTTAGTTTACCAAGGAAAGTCCCATGTCCTCAGAAAACCCCCAGTCTCAGGCAAATCAAGACAGGTAGTCCAAATATAAATATATTTCTCCTGATAAAATATCATTTCAAAAATGATTTTATCCACTTAGAATGAGAAAATTAAAAAATAGACTAGATAGGCCGGGCGCGGTGGCTTACGCCTGTAATCCCAGCACTTTGGCAGGCCGAGGCGGGCGGATCACGAGGTCAGGAGATCGAGTCCATCCTGGCTGACACGGTGAAACCCCGTCTCTACTAAAAATACAAAAAAAAAATCAGCCGGGCGAGGTGGCGGGCGCCTATAGTCCCAGCTAAGCCGGAGGCTGAGGCGGGAGAATGGCGTGAACCCTGGGGGATGGAGCTTGCAGTGAGCCGAGATCGCGCCACTGCACTCCAGCCTGGGCAACAGCGAGACTCCGTTTCAAAAAAAAAAAAAAAAAAAATAGACTACATAAATTAGCTCCTTGTTAAACAAAGGCAGTATTTATGATTTTTATTTAAATGAGGTAGAATATAGATAGAGTGTATATTTTAAGTCATGGTGGTATTGTAAATGTCAATTTAATTATTGGCTAAAATTTTAATTTATTTTTATTGCAATGTGAAATTAAAATGTACTTTTTTCTTTTTAAGTTAATCATATTTTTAAAGCTCCAAATTAAGATTTTCTCTATGCACAGACACCACTTATCAAAACCCCAGACAAGTCAGCAATTGTGCACATATTCACACCCAGAATAAAGCATTTATATTTCTAATGCTATTTCAAGGCCGTGTATCAGGTTTAAGATCTTTATTATCTCTGAGACAGGACAGCATGCAGACAAATGTTCTAATGGTCTAAGCTTTCAAAGAATGTTGGCATTTATTCTGTGGATCTGCATCTCTGCACAGCGACCAGACAGGACTGCGCATGACACAGCTAAATACAATTCCATCTTCCCAGTCCCTTCTCTTTCCCCTTTACCCCCAAATCCTCCTTCTTCTCTTTTCTGCTCCCTCATTCGAATGTTCATTTTGAAGATATGCTTTTCACCGGGATTAAAACAGGGTTTGCATTTAAAATTTTCATTTACCAAACAGAAAAATATTTTACTAGAAGGGAATGGTATTAAGGGGAAATGATTTTCCGTGTGCCCCGAGGCCCAGCATAGACAGGATTTGATTTGCTATGTTCGGCTGGAATCTGGATTGATACGCAGAGATGAGAGGGGGTGTTTAATAAAATTTACATTTCATTTTCTCACTTGACACCAGTCTCCTGTCACTCATGGAACTGATGGGAATGCTGCAAATAACTTTTGTCAGAATCTAGTGGGGGAAACAGACTGAGAAATGAGAAGACAGAAAGGGGGAAAGGGAAGAGAGAACAGTCTAGCTTGTTTTTGTCTTGTGGCTTCAGTGATGGAAATAGACCCATTGAATCTGGGGGACATGACAGTTGGTCACCTCCCCACTGGAAGGACCAGGTGCACCAGTGAGAAACCTGGGAAAGGCACCTAGGAGTGGACATGATCCAGCTATGCACAAGGGCAGTCGTGCTTGGAGGGGAATCTATGGATTGAAGGAGGGGTTTAAGCTTATGGATGACTAGAAGTTGTTTGTGTCAGCTGAAAAAGAGATCAGAAGACATACAAGCAAAGGCAAGAGGAGAGGATTAAACTCTTCTTTTTTCAGTGAAACCATAGTGTCTATAATTTTACGCTTCACTCTAAACCAGAAGTGCCTGTTTTCCACTTCTGTGTCACAAATTACCACAAACATAGTGGCTTAAAACAACACCCATTTATTAGATCTTGGTCCTGTAGGTCAGAAGACTGGGCAGGCTCACCTGGATTTTGTTCTTAGGGTCTCATAAGGCTGTTATCTAGATGTTAGCTGGTCTGGGCTTTTATTGGGAGTCTCAGGAAGAATCAGCTTCCATGCTTATAAAGGTGGTTGGCATAATTCATTTCCTAGTAGAGATAGGACTATAGTTCCCTTTCCACACTGGCTGTCTTCTGTGGGCCACTCTTAGTTTGAGAGGCCACCTGCCATCTCTTGCCAAGTGGCCTGCTCCATCTTCAAAGGAGCAAGAAATCATTCATGTTCAAAGGACACACGAAATCATTCCCAAGTTTGACATACCTCTGACTTCCTCTTCTGCTATCAGCCAGTAAACAAAAACTCTCTTCTTTTAAGACATTCCTGAGATGAGGTAAGGCCCACCAAAATAATTTTCCCACCCTAAGGTCAACTAATTAGTAAGCCTAATTTCATCTGCAGTATCCCTTTGCTATTTAATCATGGGTGGGACATCAGGTGGCTGAGATCATGGGATCACCTTAAAATTCTGCGTATCACATTGTCCTTCCTATGTATGATCCATGAGTGCCAGCCCAGGGGAGGTAGAAGGGCATGTTGCTGTGGCCAGCATAGCTGGTGACTTCTGAGAAGCCCGAGATCCAGAAGGCTAGAAAGCAAGGCGTTTAATGGGGTCCCCCTAACGGTGGAATCTGTGAACCAAAAAAGGATGTATGGTCACCATGAGTTCCAGATAGAATCCCATTTGGGGCCTGTTTTTTGTTGTTGTTGTTGAACCTTAGAAATAATAAGGATTATTTGTCAAAGAGAACTAAGATATTATTAAGCAAGGGAGGGCCTATAGAATCAGAAGATATTTGAGTTACATATTTGTAAATGTCTTAATCCGTGTCTTTCATAAGAACAAAATGAGACTCAAAAGTTAAAATTACTTTCTATTGATAAGAAAGTTAGTTATAATTACTTTCTATTGATGCCAACAATGGTGTGACATGTTTCTACATTCTAATTCAAAGGGTTTTTTCCTTCATTTGACTTGGTATAATAAACAAAGAAGGAATCTAACAACAAAAAAAAAAACAGCACTTTGGGAGGCCGAGGTGGGCAGATCAGGAAGTCAAGAGATTGAGACCATCCTGATCAACACGGTGAAACCCTGTGTGTACTAAAAATACGAAAATTATCTGGGCCTGTTGGCGTGCACCTGTAGTCCCAGCTACTTGGGAGGCTGAGGCAGGAGAATCACTTAAACGCAGTAGGTGGAGGTTGCAGTGAGCCAAGATCAGGCCACTGCACTCCAGCCTGGCAACAGAGCAAGACTTGGTCAAAAAAAAAAAAAAAAAAAAAAAGCCTCTGCAAGGTCCAGAGGGCTCAGGGCTGTTTGGGCAGACAGTTCCGCCTTGAGTATGCAATGGATGGTCTAAAAGGAGTGGGCATGGTGTGTAAGTGGGCACATCCCCTTGACTTCATGGATTCCCTGTCTGTGTGAGAAATGTAGCTAGGGGTGGGGTGAAGCCAAAGTGGAGCCCTCTAGAGCACAGAATTTAGGACAGAAACTTCTATTCACTAGGTCTAAAGGTACAGTATCAGCTGGGGTGTCATATATGTCTGATGCAAGTTTCATTCGGCATATCAAGAAAAGAGGAAATTTAGAGACCATTTACTCCGTGATCTCCCAGTGTATAAATCAGACTAGGGAAGAAGCATTTAACCATGTCTTAAAAATATCAACAGAGTAGGATGCTGAAATATTCATAATACTTGCACTTCTTTCCAAGTAAGTAGAATTCTTTCCTAATACCTAATCTCTTCAGTTACAGTGGATATTCTTCCGTCTGGCCCAATCTGAATTGAAACCACGCCTACCATCTTTTTAATATAATTTCACATGTTTAAAATGGTTATTAATTATTCATTCAGCCTTTTATTTCCTGTACTCTACAGCAATTCATCACTGATGAATCCATGATCTGGGAATCAGCAACTCTTCTAGTCACACTTATATATTTCCTCCTACCTGAAAGGTCCTCTTCTCTATCTACTTATACCTTACCTATTATTTTAAGTCATGCTTAAGTTTTCCTTCCCTATGAATACTTATTTTCTTATTACAAATATTATTTCCCTCTTTTTGCAATTATTATTGCCTAGTATACAAGAAGGATGGGCAACAGAATTACTTGGAGAGAATTGAATCTGTAGAAAGAAGTACCCAAATGTTTAAATAAAGTAACAGAAAAAAGATAGTATGATTTTCTAATTATTCCTATACAGAAACAACTCACACTGGTTTCTGACACCTTTTCTAAAACACTAAAGTTAGAAAACACTCGAATGATGTTTTCAGAACTTTACAGAGTAAAGGTTCCATGTATGAAGCCATTTTTATGACAAAGTGGCTTAGGAATAATATATCCCATGTAACTTACTTGAAAAAAATTACTAGAAGATGTACTTCAACATATTAAGATATAACTATGATTAATGGGTCATAAATTGGTAAGCCATGATAATAAAAGATTATCTAGTAACACAAGAGTAAATTCAATATAAAGACACATCCAAATAGTTGTTATACATTTGGTTATAAAACAAAATGCAAACACTAAAATCATTTTAAAAGAAAAAATACAAATATTAAAAGAATAACTTGAAATGGCTGTTAATATAATTTGTGGTTGATATTACCAATCTCACTATCCAATAAAAAAATTGGATGGGTGAGACTGCATTGAGGCAGGAGTGTAAAATTATATTAAATTTAATGCATTAAAAAAAAAGATACCATTTCAAGCTTGCAAACCTTTAAAATATACACTTTCAAGAATATAGGGGAAAGCATATGCAATATGAAAAAATGTCTTAGACATTTTGGGCCACCGTAACAATCTACCATAGACTGAGTGGCTTAAATAACAGACACTTACTTCTCACAGCTCTCGAGGCTGGAAAGACCAAGATCGAGGTGCCAGCAGATTTGGTTCCTGGTGAGGGCCCTCTTCCTTGTTCGCAAACAGCCAGCTTCTCACTGTGTCCTCATATGGCAGAGAGAGAGCGAAAGAGAGAGATGAAGGAGACAGATCACGCATTGAAGTAGTTGGCAGAGTGAATGAAAACCAAGGAAGTAATAAAATGTGTGAACGAAAGTCTTTCAAACAAATTTGCTGGAGTGGAGGTAGAAAAATTGTAAAGAGATTCGAAGAAGCCTATTGAATCAAGGAATGTTTCCTTTTTTTTTCCTTTCTTTCTTTTTTTTTTTTTTTTAATAGTGGGAGCTTTTTAACCATGTTGGATACTCACAGGAGTAAACCAGTAGATTGGGAGAGATTTATGATCCTGGAAAGACAGGATAATCGAAGCAGTGACATTCTTGAAAATACAATAGAAATATATGGGTGGGAGAAACTCTTGATATTTGGTATTATTAGACTTATAGCCCGAATTTATAGCACTTCTAGAGTTCTCCAAACTACAGATGAGCACCTAGGATTATTTATTCATGCAACAATTTTTTAAAATTTTAGAGAATCTTATTTCTCAGGCCACATTCGTTGTTTGCAAATTAAAGCCCACAGCCTCTTGACTTCAGTTTCTACTACAGGAGTCTGAATCTGTGGAACCTCCCCGATAAGTATACAGTGATAGCTGCTACCAAGAGTCAGACCTTTGTGTTCAGGGTTATACATACATTCATTGTTTAATGACAGGGATACACTCTGAGAAATACATCATTAGGTGATTTCATCATTGTGCAAACATCATAGAGCGTACTTAAACAAACCTAAATGGTGTAGCCTACTATACACTGAGGCTACATGATATAGCCTATTGCTCCTAGTCTACAAACCTGTACAGCAAATTACTGAACCAAAGTCAATTGTAACACGATGGCATGTATTCATATATCTAAACATATCTAATCATAGAAAATATACAGGAAAAATATGGCATAATCTTATGTGACCACCATTGTATTGTGGTCCATTGTGAACCAAAATGTTATGCAGCACTGAATATCAATATCACATAGTACAGGCTTAGAATAAGCTCTCATGGAGTTGGACTGGAAGAAATACACGAGGTGGCACTAGCATGGGGGAGGGAGGCATGCTATTGGATGGGCACATCTCAGTGCTGTGGGTATTATGTTGACTTGGGGTACACATGTGCTTCCACAGGGTCTCCTCCATATAAGAGTGTGATGAGAAGGAGACTGTTTTATATCTGGATTTTAGGAGTGATACTGAGGTCATAATCGTATATGATTTTTCCTTATAGGCCCTTCACCCAAATGGAACCCTTGGTGGCATGCCTCGTATAATATCCCAGGGACACTGTCGCAGATCCAGTCACACTCTAACCATTATTGTCCATAGCACCTTCTCTTCCTCACCTATAGACTTCCCTTCTTTTCCTTTCATTCCTCCCTGGCCTCTTTTCTCAGTCCATTCATCTTCCACTCAGACTCTTTTTCTTCTCCTTTGCATCTATTTTAGTTTTTCAAGGACTAACACAGCATTTTCTGTAAGCATTTCTGCAAGGACTAAGAGCATTTTCTGTAAGCATGTCCTATCCCCTGGCTGAGATCTAAAGAGACTGCCAATCTCTGGTCAATCATAACTTGGAGAAAATATTTTTAAATTTATTTTCATAGTAAATGTATTTATAAAAGTATTGAAATACAAAAGGATATAAGATTTGAAGTGCAAATCAACCCATATTTTCTACTCCATTCCCCAGAGGTACCTATTACTTACAAAATTATCTTGACTATCTTTTCATAATTGTTCTATATATAAGCAAACTATAGTAAAAGCGTACTATACAGATTGTCTTGCAATTTGCTTTTTTTTTTTTTTTACTATAACAGCATAACTTGAATAATTTTCTACATGAGTCATTCTACTAAATGACATACCATTAACTTGAGGAAATGTTAAAAGGAAAAAATATAGTCCAGACAATTTTTGTAATTTGCCTTGGACTCTAACAAAGTTATGGCAACTGACTTTTTTATTTATAAAATGGAGAGAAGAGTGGGTATTTCCTTCACCTTGTTATAGCTACTAATTTTGAAATAAAATGTAAAGTGATAATAAATAAGATTATCTTGAGACTGATAAGAGATAATGTATGGACAATTAATTCTTTGAATCCCTTAAAATCTAGAAAGTCCTAAAAACACATTAAATAAATTTTCTAAATTGTTCCAAGCAATCACCAAATAAAAAGAACAAATGCTAGAAGAATATTTGTAAACATTCAAATCTCTGTATTCTGCCACTTAATCCACATTTAAGTTTACAGAAATGTTTTATTTCTTTTTAAAAATTACCTTGTAGAAATGTGACTTTTCTCTCAAATATATCTGTAATTAGTCAAAGTGCTACAGTGTATGTTGAAATCAACAGTTCTATACTCAATAGTATTTGATTCCTTGTGCTTATAGTTTTTTCAAAACTGACATTGACTATAAGTTCTGAAAGCAAAATATGGAATGCATGAATTTTAAATGACAGAATTAATTAAAATTCTTCACTGTTATTGACACGTACAATTTTATAGAAGCTTGGTTGAATAATATTTGCATATGATTTACATTTGATTTCCTCATACTCATTTTTGCATATAGTTTGCATGCATTTCAATGTATAGTAATTTCATATATTTGGAGTAAGACTGATAGATGGAAGGGAGTCATTCAACTAAATTGTTGAAAGGGGTGGGCCCTGAGAGAGCTCAACTGTTCTTGGTCCTTGGTGGCCTCATTGGGCAGTAACCAGGGCAAGTCTATTGAAGAGCAAGTCCACCTTGATCAGATAAGCTGCATCTCTCACTCTGGAAGAGACTTGAAGTTCTGTTGGTCAGGTATGTTCCCTGAACACAGTCCCTGCCCCCTAAAAATAGTCCCCCTCCCCAAACAAAAAGCATGGAGAGATGGTCAAAACAACTGTAGCTCCATATATACTTCTTTCTCAATTTTGACATCTATAAATATTTATAGATGTTTTTTATTTGACAAATAAAAATTGTATATATTTATCATATACAACTTGATAGTTTGAAATATGTATACATTGTGGAATGGATCAATTGAACTAATTAACATATGTATCACCTCACATACTAGCATTTTTTGTGGTGAGAACACTTAAAATGTACTTTCAAACACTTTTGAACTCTCTAGACTTTTAGCTTGTCCAATCTCTTGAGAGAAATGAGTCCACCAATACAGAAAATCAGCAATGGGAGGCAAGAAGAGATTCTTTGAACTAACACAGGAATAAAGCACATCTCAATATTTATTTAGATAAAGGGTGTAGATTGTCACTGCTGGGAAATATTTGCTGGGTTACCCATGTTAACGATCTGAATAAATTTAGAGTTGGCCTACATTGGTGCTCAAATTGGCTCATCTCCAGACATGAATGAACATAGAGCTGCTTGCTCTCTTTGCTTTTGGTGTTTCCCCAATTCTCTCGTTTTTTTTTTAGGAGAAAGAGGAGTAGCTTAACTATGGGTTGAGGAATTTTCGCTAGATGCCAAAATTCCATGCCACATGCTAGAGCCTGGCAAGTTACTGAAGATGTTTATAGCTGCTATTTAGGCCCAAAGAGTCAATTCTGGCCTCAGGGATTGCAGGCTTTTCTGGGATGGAATTAGTAAGATAATTATGGTTATTCCTACACAGAGGGATAGGATAAAACACGCCTCCCGGAAAGATTCGTCTTGTGACTCATAGAGGATAAATAAGAAGATAATAAGAATTGGGAGAAGGGTAAAGAAGGGGCAGAAATAACAGAGCTAGCAGCTAACTCTTTGCGAAGGGCGAAATAGAATGAAGAGTCATGACTGACTTCTAGATTTCTGGTCTGAGTGCAGTGATGTCATTCATTCAGTTGGAAAAAAACAAGGAGAAGTAGGTTTTCGGGCTGTGTTAACTTCATAGTAGCTATAGGATAACCTACTGGATATTCTCACTAGGCAGCTAAATGCATGGTATAGAGCTCAGAAAAAATACCTGTGGAAAAAAACTTAAAAAGTGGTGAAAGAATCCGCGGAAATAAAAGAAAGAATCTGCAGGTAAACTGAGGCAGGGCAAGGACTAAGACTGCTACCATTTTATAATCCTCAACAGCCTTCACTTCTGAAATGTTTTTTTCCAAAAAGCTTACAGCTCTTTGAGGATCCAATGAGTTTACTAAAGTAGAGATTGCAAAGGCAAATGACTTCAAGACTGAGAATCTACAAAAAACGATAAATAACTGGTTATAACAGAGACTAATTAAACTAAGGAAGACATGTTCTGCCTAAGTCATTCGAGTTTTTTTTTTGTTTTTTGTTTTTAATTCTGTTGGTGCCCAAGCAAAATACATCATCTACAAAGAGGACTTACTCAGCAGGCAGCCAGCTTGTGCCTCCAGAGTAAACGTCTATAAACCAACTTCTTGCAAATCATTCCCTGAACACAGATAGCCTGGATGGAAATCTCTTGGGGAGCACTGACCTTAACATCTACTTATATTTTCTTCCAAATCCAACACAGTGACCACAGAGAAGGCTACCTACCTCCTTTTAGGGACAGCCTGAAGATCTGCAATACACACCAGATGCCTAAAGAAGAGGTTAAAACATTTCTGCCAATTCATAGTAGGGTGAGATACACCTCTCCCTTGATGCCCTGCAGACATAACAGCTTTCTGCCAGTACTTCTCATAGAACTAATTCAGGGCATCATTATTTAGAATTCAGCAATGAAAGAGTGTGTTTCCTTTCTCTGTTCCAACTCAACCACACAACAACCCCTTAACGTTGTAGAGATTGGAAAATCCTGGTTTTCAGGATTTTCAGGAAAATCTGAGAGCAATCTCTTTTTGGAAGCTCTCCACATTCCTGCAATCTTTTCTTTACATGCTTGGAGCATAAGGCCTTCTGGATCCACAGCCAAGGACACAGTCAGGCTGTTTAAAGTATTCTTCAGTTTGAAAAGAAATGGGCCCCGTATAAATGTGTGAATTTGGTGAAATTGCCTTTAACACCCTTACCAAATGTATCAATACCAGGTGAGCCTTTGTTCTGATCTCCATTTAAACCCCCTGCACAGCCTAGAGCAGTTGCACATGACATAATCTCTCCTCTCCTTCGTATCACAGCTTTATGCATCATCTTCTCCAAAAAGCAGCTTTTTGATAAAGGACTTGGCCACTTGGCTTTCTCTGATCTCCCAGTGTAGTTCTTTTCCAGTTGTAAATGTGACCCAGCTACTAACAGAGAGAATCACTGAAAAATGCAATGTGGTCACACACAATTTCCTTTCCCAAATTTGGCATTTTTACATCTTTGTCCTTAACTAAACTCTCAGCAAAGCCCATGAGAATATCAATTTTCATGTGTAAATACTCGTGAAGTGCAAATTTGATATGCTCACACTACTGTAGGCTCTCGATAATGATTGAATTTAAACCATGAAATAAAATCCACTTGTAAAAAGCCAGGAAGTTGCCTTGTGGTTGGAAGGTAAGCTCTGACAGACCAGGGAGCGGGGTGTTGAACTGTCCCTTCAAATGTTACTACAGGATAAAGAAATGCTTTTCTGTAACAGTGTGGAATTAAACTGTAGCTGACCAGAACTTTTCATGATCCCTTCTATAAGAGAAGCTCAAAGCATTGTGGGTGGTCAATCCAGAGAATGCTTAATAATAACCCCTGCTGGTGTAAAAATCAGTATTACGCCATTATCAAGTTACTGAAATCAGGCTTAAGTTAAAAACCGGTAAATAATTAACAAGTGCCATCATTTGCCTAGCATTGAACTGGGATCGTGATAGCTGCAAAATACGTATCAGACATTTTTCAGTCTATAAGCATTTATATGACTGTTTTCCATTTTAAAGTTGAAAAAGGGATTCAGAGTCCACATTCTCTCTTCTTAGTTGTCCCAGCAGGACAGTCCTCACTTCCCCTGCTTATTATCCAGAAATATTTGGAACATTCTGCCTTTCAGGCCAAATGCCCACAACTTCCCTGATCAGAGTTGCTCCTGAATAGTTTCCGGGTGTACTGAATGAAGGCAGAATGCCTCAGTGGCCCCACAGGAGGCTTTCTTCTCTTGGGAAAGCCCCAAGCTGCCACTTTGCTTACTCAGCTGACTTTGCCCTGGAAACTGCTGCCTCTCTTGTCTGAATTCTGGGCATAGCAGCAGCAGCTGATCTTGGCCTGCCAGCTGGTATCTGAGCAACTGCTCTTGGCCCTCCTTCCAGTTCCCAGTCTCTTGCAGGTACACCTGCTGAGCAGGAGCACCTGGAGCACAGATGTGCCCATGGGACGTGATGCCGCTAGTACCAGGAGCAGGCACAGCAGCCTCTTCCTCTTGGACAATGTGGCGGCTAACTTTCCTTCTGGACACTCCATTCATCAACTGGTGGGGGCACTGGTTCACCCTGCCCAGCATGACCTTCATTCTCATATCTGGGGAGAAAAGAAATAGGGGAAGAAATGGATTTAGTTTTCAACCAGTTAATTATACATTTTGCATAGTTAGCATTTCTGACAAGATATCGTCAAATCAAAGATTGAATTACATCAGCTCTTTGATTTCCAAATATCTTTTATCAGACTCTCCAAATATGTAATAAAAAAATTGGTAATACTTCTTCCTCAAAAAACACTTATATGATGTTGATAATTGAATGAGGATTTTTCATTGTAAGCGCTAGGCTTCAATGCAAAAACCAGACCATGGTCAGGCCTTACCAGTGGGCCAACTCACACCTGTGTTAAGAGATATGAACTATAAAAACCAGTCCTCACTTTGGGAGGCCGAGGCGGGCGGATCACGAAGTCGGGAGATCGAGACTATCCTGGCTAACACAGTGAAACCCCATCTCTACTAAAAATACAAAAAATTAGCTGGGCATGGTGGCGGGCACCTGTAGTCCCAGCTACTCGGGAGGCTGAGGCAGGAGAATGGCGTGAACCCAGGAGGCGGAGCTTGCAGTGAGCAGAGATAGAGCCACTGCACTCCAGCCTGGATGACAGAGTGAGACTCCGTCTCAAAAAAAAAAAAAAAAAAAAAAATCCAGTCCTATCTAATACTTAGGCTTTTATGCCAAGTTCACAATTTAAATATCTTTGGTTTTATAAAAACATGAATATAAATATTTGTAGAAATAATCACATAAACATCTATGTATATGAGTGTGTATATGTATGGTTGCATAACAGTAGAAGGACAGATGGCACATTACACTCAAGTAGCAAAATTAGGCCCAAGTTCCCCTTCTCCTGCTATCTGGCTTCATGACTTTCATCCTTTCAGCCTCTCTGGGCTTTAGTTGCATAATTTTAATTTATTCTCAGGTGCTACTTCACAATTTACTAAAATATATTTATTTTAGCAATGTTGTTTTAATTGATTTCCTCTTTGACATTTTGTCTTTTATTTTTCTATTAAACAGAACTAAACATCAACTCAGAAGAGTACAATATACATAAACAGATGACCTAGGCACCACATAATACTGTGTAAAGATAAAGACTGCAATGGAAAGTTAAGAATGTTCAGTGGGATACATGCATGGGAGTATATCATACATGCAAAGGTCACTATTCATATGCCTTACAGTGAGAAAAAGGTTGAACTTGTCCTAAACCCTGGGGGGTAGGTGGTAATACTGTCATCTACTTTTACTACATTACTGTCCCTGCTTTTCTCACATCTCACCACCAAATACATTAACCACGCATTTGTATGTATTGAAGATGCTTAACTTATTAAGCTTTTTGTTATTTTTGTCCTGAGTTCATTGAGAGCTGTCTTGGTTTGTGTTAGGAGACAGTAATCCTGTCTGATTCATACTATAAGAGACAGTATTGGGATAAAGAATACCAATTTCTCACTTCAATTTAATCTGGAAAATGAGGTAAGGATGAGAGAAAGTAATAACATTTTATATATATATATATATATATATATATATATATATATATATATATGTAATGCTTTTGATTTAGAGCAGTAAAAAAAGATAATCATGTTGTTCCTATTTTTCCATGACACATCGATTAATATTATGATAAGCCCATGTTATTCACATTTTCTGTCTCCTGCTCCACAGTCCATTTGTCTAGCATGTATCTTCTACAGCCATCAAACTATGGGATGATTCACTTGCTTAGCGCTATAAGAACTTTCAGGTTACCCTAGTTTTCCTATGGGACCTGCAGCTCCTTCCAGAAGTGTTTCTTCACAGCTCAGACTACATTGATTTATGCCTCAATACTTGTCTGGAGTTTCTTATTTGACCTGCACAGTTGCTTCTATTATTGGTCACCTTTCCTTATGTGACAGTCTCATCTTCCTCTTAGGAATTTGAGTTCCTTCAAGGAAGAAATGTTTGTGTGCCGTCAACCTTGCTCTCTCATTATGCCCAGTCCCCTGCCAAGCACTGAGCTGGGCATCATCTCCATAATTACTGCTCCCACCAGGTGGAAAAGACATAGTTTATCAGGATCAGCAAATAACCAAAGAACAAGAATAATAAATTATCAGGTAGAAGCAAACTTTAAAAAGACAAAAAAGGCTTTGAATTTTAGTCCCTTGGTAAAACCAATAGTGCTTCATATAAGAGGAATCAAACACTGCAAGTCGCCTATTTTCAATCCATTGAAGATACTGTTCTCTTGTTTTTGAGAGACCTTCATTGGAAATCTTTTCCCCCTTGTTCTTTAAGTCCGCATCTATTCATGAAAGACGAACACAAGCATAGCTTTCCTTTGCAGACCCCATAACATTTAAAAATCTCCCATGAATTATTTACATGGCAGCTCCAATCAGCAACATACCTGACAGACTCCCCAGCCAAAGTGAAAGTTCACTGTGTAAAGGTGCCCAGAGAGGCTGGCCGCCTCCTTCTGTGAGGTTATAGACAGAACTAAGTTAGCACACATTATGTGTCAGCGCCGACATCAGAAGGAATCAAATCCTTTGATCTCGGACCTCCGCAGGAAGCTTAGATCTCAGACAAATTAGATAAAAAATGAATTTATAGCAGATACGTGTCCTAAGGCATTCAGCTGAATGTTTGGGTTTTAGGGAAGGAAGGATAGTGAGTATCAAAACATATGAATTGGCATGCCTCCTTTCCACCTCTGCCTTGTTGATGAGTCCCCATTAAAATGAAAACACGGGATTTTAAACTGTTCCTCCATGCCTCTTAGAATCCCACTGGTGGATCTGATCAAGTTTTAGGGAAAATGGGATACAATATGGGGAACCTATATCTCTTCTCTATGGAAAGGAAGACTCACTGGTTCTGGGTCCTTTCAGGTCCACCCACAGTCAGCTACAGCTTTTCCAGCTATCCTTAGCCTCTTCCGACTTCCAAAACTTTCTTGAGCAGCAAATATGCAGTGTGCCTGTGACTTTTAAAATTTGTGTGGGTACTAGTCACTGGCTTCTTTTGCAATAAGAATATTAACAATGAATCTCCCTCTCTTTCTCTACCTCTCCCTACCCTGTTCATATTTTTTGAGCCTAGTTCCATGTGCAACATTCAGTGTTGGATGATCTGGATTCAGTACAGAAAGCCAAATATAATTGCCTGGACCTTTGAGCCTAAACAGGATCTGAAGCAGAGGGATGAACAACAGATCAACCAACAACAAGAATCAACCATCTTGGTTTCTCATTTGTCAATAACGGGCAACAGTCCTGCTCACATATCAGGGAATGTATATGCCATAATTAAATACTAATGCTTCTGTCTTCTCTAGAGAATTTGTTCCTTTATGTGAAAAATATTATTTCTTTTTAATAAGCAATGCATGACAAATGAGGAGGCATAAAAATTAGAGAAAAATAAAAAGGAAAATGTCTGTAGTTGCACATTATATCATAAGTAATCTGCATTTTATTGTTTTTGTGATACTCTAGAAATGGATGTGTTTTAGTAAACCTAATTTAACTCATTAATCCATCTGGAATTTCCTTTGTAATATTTTATAAAATGTGAATCTAGACTGATAAATGTTCTAAATAGTCAAATTTGCTAAACCTTTTATAAACTGTTTTCCTTTATATTTACTTTTATTGTTCTCTTTTATTATATATTTGATTTCTGTATCTATTACCTATATATGATATCTATATCTACCTAATTGGGGCTATTTCCACTAATGTGCCCATATATTCTTGTAACAGAATCACATTATCTTAAGAATAGTGACATAAATATTATTTCCCTGATAGGGCTACCCATTTCCACTATCATAAAATCTATTTATTTTAGAAAATTGGCTTTGTATCATTAGCCTACATTTTCTGATGAACTTTGGAATCCATCTTATGCTATTCAACATTGCAAAGAATGATTGGAATTGCATTAATCCCATTTATTTGAGAAAAACTGAGGCATTTGCAATAATAGTCAATCTAATTAGAAACATACTATAATTCCCTATGTATTCAAGTCTTCTCTTTATACTATTTAATAAATTATAGTTTATTTTTATATAGGTTCAACATAACACTGGTTAAGACTTTCTTCAAGGCAGTATATCCTTCGGTCTCTATTGTACATTTCTTTTTTTTTCTAAAGATATACCATTGACCTATACAATTTTTTGAACTGACATTATATTTGAGTGAGTTATTCAAAATATTTATGAATCATGGTAGTTAATGGTTGAATCTTTCAAGTTATTCTTTAAAAAGCATATCATCTGCAAACAACTTCCATCATTGTCCTCTTAATTTGTTGTATTTTTATTTATCTTTTTTTTTTTTTTTTTTTTTTTTTTTTTTTTTGAGATGGAGTCTTGCTCTGTCACCCAGGCTGGAATGCAGTGGCGTGATCTTGGCTCACTGCACCCTCCACCTCCTGGGTTCAAGCAATTCTCCAGTCTCAGCCTCCCAAGTAGCTGTGACTACAGGCACGTGCCACCATACCCAGCTAATTTTTTTTTTTTTTTTGTATTTTTAGTAGAGACGGGGTTTCACCACGTTGGCTAGGCTGGTATCAAACTCTTGACCTCAGGTGATCTGCCCACTTCGGCCTCCCAAAGTGCTGGGATTACAGGTGTGAGCCACCACGCCTGGCCAATTTGTTTTATATATGCTGCGTTTCTTAGGATTCCAAAATATATGTTATAAAATTATGGTAAGAATGACTTACGTGTTTTCCTCATTTGAATATGAATTCCTCTAATATTCCATTGTTAATTATGATATTGGATCTTGATTGAAAATAGAATTGGAACTCTTCATTCTTCTTTAATTTTTTTTTTTTGAGAGACTAGGGTTTTATTATGTTGCCCAGGTTGGAGTGCAGTGGATATTTTCATAGCTCACTGCAGCCTCAAACTCTTAGGCTCATGCAATCCTTCCACCTCAGCCTCCTGAATAGTTGGAAATACAGGTGCATACCACCATACCAGCCTCTTCATCTTATTCAGTGGGCATGCTGTTATTCCTGATTATTTTTTAAAGTTGTCTTGTGGGACAACTACTATATTTTATCCATGTTTTAAAATAGAAAATGTTCATTTTTATTATATGACATGGACATGTTATTTATTAATAATTTCCAAACATAGTTTTGCTTTCCTGAGAACTTGAGACAATTTCTAGTTCTCAGCTCCTTTGCTTCCAGATGAAGCTATCTCTGTCCTTCCCTATCCCTGTCATTCTTATGAAGCTAAAGCAGCCAGCAGAAAACTGTTAGGACCCCAAAAAAATGTGCATTCGTCACCCTTTTGTACAGTTGGTGAACCTGGATAAAATTTCTATTAATACATTTCTTTTAGAAGAAGGCAGGGCAGGGTCTTTTTTTTCCCAGCAGTTGTAATAACTACTGGAATCCAAGAGACCGTTGGATGTGAACACATATATAGCGCACATAGTATGCCTTAAGTTGTTCTGTGCTCTTTACTGACAGTAATTCACTTATTCTGTATAATAACCATAACTTTGGCCAGTATCACTAGGGCCATGTTACTGATGAGGACACTGAAACACACAGAGAAGTTAGTTCTGTTACTTGAGGCCACAAAGTCTGTCAGCAGGGAGTCAGATTTAAACCCAGTCTGTTGGACTTCTGGGTTCTATGCTCTTAACTGTCACACTGTCCTGATTCTCCAACTGACAATGAGAATTCATTAAATCTTATGAGTAGAAGAGTGACATGAGCAGATGTGGATTTTAAAAGAGGGCTTAGATGGCTCTTAATATCAAAAACCCTGGCAACAGTAAAATAGGAGGGATGTATACTCAACTCTCTTCTTCCCCCATCACAACTTTCTAGCACCCTGACAGTACCCATGCAATTTTTGGTAAAAGCTGTAATGTGGTAAATGTATAATCTGAATCTAGTATTCATGCTCAGTTCCAGCAGCTCAATAATCCTAAGTGCTATGGTAGTGCTTAGTGAAGGCAAAGTGCTGGAGAGAGAGACAGCCAGTCACTTTATCAGCAAATGTTAAAAGTTTAAAAACACAGAGGGAAAAGGGAAATTAAAGTGTCATGGCAATAATAGAATAAAACAAAATTTATATAAAGCTACCAATAATTAGGTGTTTCATAGCTGGTAATAATTTCCAAAGAAAAGCAGGAGATGCCTCATTATTTGTCTTCAAAACGATACTCTTCAGATTTGTACAAAGCTTAGAAGATAAGGAAACAAATCTGCTGTGATCCCCAGAGGAGGATTCAGGTAACACATCTTTCTATTTTTAACTTGTATGTCCTAATAAAATGGCCTCTTTGATGCTCCCCTCTCTTCAGTCTAAACTTTTCCACAGAGCCCTGTTCCTGTCTCATTCCTAATAATTTATTAATAAGCCATCACATAAAAAATGTTCCTTGATAAAACAGTTAGGCACTGTGGACTGCATAATGTAGCTAATTTAAGCGGGCCACTGAAATTCACATAGATGGCCATATGAGATTAAGAGAGAGATTAGTACTACTCCTGCCATTCTCTGCAGATGGCAGCTGAATACGAAGAGCTATTCAGATGGCAGCGTTCAAACACCTGTCCTGAGTTTACATGCAATAATACGGTCAAGAGGCATCTAAAAACCAAAATTAGAATAATCTTAGATGGAATCTTGAATAATTCCCATCCCCTTCTCTCTTTCTCTATTTTTTTCAATAGCACTCCCATGCACACCCCCATAACCTCTACCACCTTCTGGTGCAGGTCCAGGAACTGGAGTATGGCTAACTAATACGATGGGAAAATTGAAAAACAAACAAACAAACAAACCTTTATTTCCTTCATGGAAAAATATACAAACAAGCAAACAAACTGATACACACACATGCTCATGCATGCGTGCACACACACACACACACATAAACACACACGTGAAAGGTCTCACTTAGCTACTTAGAGGCAGAATAACATTGGACTGCTATTTTTTGCTTAAACACACATTCAGAACCACTAAGATTGGTAAGCCTTTTCAAGCAGAAAATATGATAATTGACTCTTTGGAGTACATGTTTTAAAACATTTCAGGCCCATGGAAATTATATGAATATTTTTCATGTATCATATCCATACTTGGCAAAGCCATCTTGTGCTCTGCCCAGTCTTCCTATTTGCAGCATTCTTAGTAGGACAAGGGCAAAGCATTCATCCCAGGCAAATGCTTATCTTTTCTCTGTTTGGCACTAATTCTAAAGGCAATTTAACAATATAACAAGTAATATCATCTGGCATAACACATCATGGAGGCAAATACTACATTTTGCTAAAAGTACAACTAAACAGCAAAGCACAGCTTAACAAAGCTGACTCATTTGTCGAGGGTTCTGTACTCAATCTAATTTGCACAGTTGGTATTTGGCAACTGTACTCTTCTTTCCCAAATTCAATAATGTTGCCAAACTGGCAGCTTTGCAATAGCTAATGGAAAGATTATATGCCTACACTCTGGTTTCCCCTTTCCTCTATGTAACGAACTCAAATGTTAAACCAATAATCTTCTACTAAAAACAATATATAAATATCAATTCAAATAATTGGTGAATGGCTGAGTGAACTAGCCAGACCTGTGTATTTTTCTGCTGGGGTATAATTTCTTTGAAGGAAAGTAACAAAGACTAAGAAGCGGCTATAAATCAAATTGCTTCAGAGACAGAGCTGAAGGAGAGGGAGGCTCAGACCATCCACAATGGGTCTCTCCTGTGGGGATCATCTCCACCCTCCAAGCTTACCTTCTCCCACCGCCGTGTCTTCTTTTTTGGGCCCTTGTGATTCTCGGCGTTTGGATGAGATGTGGATATGATTATTTTGATTATTAGTCTGGGATTCAGGAATCTCTTCAGGTTTTGTTTCTGTATTAATGGAGAAGAAGAAGGATTTTTTTGTTCAGATAAAAAGAACATTTTTATTTGTAAGTGGGACCATCAGCATTTAGGTGTTTCCCTTGTATGTACCCTTGTCCCAAAATTATCACATACATGCAATAGAAAGCATATAACATATTCAGAGTTCAAGAAATAATGGCATAAAATCCTATATACTGACCACCAACTTTATGGTATAAAACTGTACTGTCTGATACAAATAGCAGACACATGTGCCTACTGATCACTTAAAATGTTACTAGTTAAATTGAGAGGTATTGTAAGTACAATGTACACACTCGACTTTGAAAAAAAAAGTGTAAACTACCTAATGTTTTTATATTCATTACATGTTGAAATAATATTCTTGATATATTATGTTAAATGGCTACTAGAGATTTACATATGTGCCCTGCATATGTGGCTCATGTTATATTTCTGTTGGACAGAACTGATTAGCTAGTGACAGAATATTACTAACACTTTTTTTAACCTTTAATTTTGAAATGAGTATTGATTCACAGGCAGTTGTCAATAAATATGCAAGGAGGATTCAAGCATCTTCACCCAGCCTTCTCCATTGTCAACAACCTGTGTAACTACAGTATGATATCAATACCAAAGAATTGAGACCGGTACAAGCCACCAAACGCAAGATGAGGAGGCCTTTTAATAGAAGATTGTATATCTTCAGTCTATCCCTGGCTGAAGAGATACTTCATCTTCTATTCATTTATTTAATAAATTCATTCATCTAAAATATATTTACATTCCTCATGTCAGGCACTGTTTAAGGCTCTGGGAATACTACGGTGAGTAAAAAAGATCTGATCCCTGCCCTCACTGAGCTTTTATTCTAGTTTGGATGGCAGAGGACAAACAAATAAATTTGTAATATGGCAAAGTAATACCATAAAATGGCATGAAGAGGAGATAGTTATGGGTGGGAAGTAGACCTTTTTTTCTTCTTTTTCAACTTTTATTTTAGGTTCAGGGGGTACATGTACAGGTTCGTTACAGGTAAATTGCATGTCACTGGGGTTTGGTGTACAAATGATTTCACCACCCAAGCAGTGAACATAGTACCAAATAGGCAGTTTTTCAACCCTTACCCCCCTCCCACCTTCCTCACTCAAGTAGGCCCTAGTCTCTATTGTTCCTCTCTTTGTGTCCATGTGAACCCAATGTTTAGCTCCCACTTATAAGTGACAACATGCAGTATTTGGTTTTCTGTTCCTGCATTAATTCACTTAGTTTAGTGGCCTCCAGCTGCATCAATGTTGCTGCAAAGGATGTGATTTCATTCCTTTTATGGCTGCATTCTATTCCATGGTATATACGTATCACATTTTCTTTATCCAGTGCACTGTTGGTGGGCATCTAGATTGATTCCATGTCTTTGCTATTGTGAATAGTGCTGCAATAAACATTCAAATGCATGTGTCCTTTTGGTAGACTGATTTATATTCTTTTGGGTATATACCCAGTAATGGGATTACTGAGTTGAAAACTTCTGTTTTAAGTTCTTTGAGAAATCTCCAAACTGTTTTGCATAGTGGCTGAACTAATTTACATTCCCACCAACAGTGTATCAGCATTCTCTTTTCTCCACAACCTCGCCAACATCTGTTACTGTTTTAACTTTTTAATAATTGCCATTCTGACTGGTATGAGATGGTATCTTATTGTATACTAGACTTCAAACTATACTACAAAGGTACAGTAACCAAAACAGAATGGTACTGGCAAAATAATAGACACATAGACAAATGGAACAGGTGAGAGAACTCAATAATGAAGCTGCACACATACAACCATCTTATCTTCAACAAAGCCAACAATAACAAGCAATTGGGAAAGGACTCCTTTTCAATAAATGGTGCTGGGATAGCTGGCTAGCCATATGCAGAAAAATGAAACTTGACCTTTTCCTTTCACTATATGCAAAATTCAACTGAAGATAGATTAAAGATCTAAATGTAAGACCCAAAACTGTAAAAACCCTAGAAAAAAACCTAAGAAATACCATTCTGGACATAGGCCTCAGCAATGTTTTCATGATGAAGTCTCCAAAAGCAAATGCAACAAAAACATAAATAAAAAAAGCGGGACCCAATTAAACTAAAGAGCTTCTTCACAGCAAAAGAAACTATCAACAGAGTAAGCAAACAACCTACAGAATGAGAGAAAACATTCACAAACTATGCATCTGACAAAGGTCTAATATCCAGCATCTATAAGAACTTAAATCAAAAATCAAAAAAGCAAACAATCCCATTAAAAAAATGGGCAAAGGACATGAACAGACACCTCAAAAGAAGACATACATGTGGCCAAAAGTATATGAAAAAAATGCTCATCATCACTAATCATTAGAGAAATGCTAGTAAAAACCACAAGGTATACATTTTTGGATAGGTGTGATCAGGAAGGATATACCCTGAAATAAAATCACAGTAAAACAAAACAAAACAAAAAACCAACAAGAAGAGAAAAAACAGAAGCCAATTTTACTTAAGAATATCTTTGATAAAGCAGTAAAGAAAATTAAATTTTATTTAAAATTCGTATGTGATTTTCCCAAGAAAAAGCAATTTTGCCATTGAATTTTGAGGTGAACTAGCTATTTTTTCATGGAACACCATTTTTACTTGAAAGAGCTTGAAATAATGATTGAGAAATTATGGTTATTCATACTTGTATATTTGGCAGATTTTATTTTTTATCAAATGAATGAAGTGAGCTTGTAAAACAGAAACAACTTACAGTGTTTGTTCCCAGTGATAAAATTCAAGCTTTCATGGGAAACTTGGAATTTGGGAAAACTTGTATCAACTACATGAGCTTCACAGGTTTCTAATTCTTAATGATTCATGTTATTAACAAATGTGATCTTTTTGAATAGTAGAATGAAATACATCAACGTTGAGAAGATCTTTACGACTCCATGAAACAATATTTTCAAAATGATCAAAGCATAATGCATGGATAAAAGCTCCATTCAAAGTATACGATGAGACTGGTGGATTTTCATGTAACAAAGTACAAAAAGGACATTGAGATGGCACTTTAAGTAACTACTTCTTGTCAAGTCTGGGTGCAGTAGGAAAGAAGAATGTCCACTATTATCTGTAAAGGCTATTAAAATGCTCATCCCTTTCTACAATGTATCTGACTAAGGCTAGTTTTCTTCATATACTTCAGCAAAAACAATACATTGCAATAGGTCGAATGCAGAAGCTGCCAAGAGATTCCAGCTGCCTATCAAGGAAGACATTAAAGAGGTTTGTAAGAATGCCACACTCTTTTCACTATATATTTTTTGAAAATACAACTTTTTAATTTAAAATGTTATGTTTACATGCAATGCATGTATTATTTTAAAATAAGTTAATGAGTAAATTTAAAATTTTCTGTTTAAACGTCTAATTGGGGAATACTAATGGATATAGAACACACATAGACAAAAGTTGTTTAGATTCTCAACAATTATTGAAAGCATAACAAGGTCCTTAAACCCAAATTGAAAACGACAGACACAGAGAGCATATAGCTTAACCAGAGAATCTTTTTTTATGAGTAAGTTGTGGAACAATATATTTTTCTGATTCTGAAGAAATGAATGTTAATTTTAGAAACTTAATAAATATAAAATACAGAAGGTATAAGGAAGAAAATACAAATCACTTATACAGATCTGACTACTGTAAAACTTTCATAAAGTTCCTTGCAATTTCTTTACATCTTTTTTGTTTGTTTAACATAGTTAGGAGTCTGTGCCCAGTCAAGAAAATATGGGGATATCATGCAAGGTAATGTGTCCACAGATATTGAAAGGTTGAAAGAGCAAAAGGAAGACACTGAAGTAATAGATATATTTGTAAATGCAGGAAGAAGTCACGTCTAGAGCTGGGGGATCAAAAGTGGAGTTAGCAGAGCTTAGGAGTTAGAAAAAGCCTTCTCTAGAGCTTAGGTTTAAAAGTGAGGTTAGACCTTAGGGAGAGACCCCTGCATGGCTACTAGGTTTAGATACAAAATGGAAGATGAGAATCAAATCACCTACTTCACGGGATTACGTGAGATAAAAATTTATGAAAATTCTACTTACAAGCAGACAGCACTACACACACCGAATGTAGATAGAACTTTAAGAAGGAAAAATTAAAAACTGCAAATCACAGCAACATAAGGCAGAATGAGGTCAAGATCCCCTTCTTCTTCATAAAGACAAGGAACTGCCTTGTAGTTAGTCCAGTCCTGATCAACAGGATGAAGAGAGAAACAGGGATACCAGGCTGTAGCTCAGTTCAAATACAGAAAATGTATCCAGTGGATCCTCTTTTCCCAAGCATCTCTCAGAGCTGCAAGCCCAGTGAATGTTGTTGTAGTGGGACTATGCTACTTCCTCTCACCTTTATTTTGACTTTTTCTCTTTCCCTCTCTTTATTTCTCCTCTTTTAAACTTCACTCTTGCTTTTACTTTGGTTTTGTAGGGCCTCCTAGTAACACAAGTATTTCTTTCACTCATTGGATGGTCTAGGGTTGGGGTAATGGGTGGAATAAGGAATTTGCCAATGTCTGATCTGCTCACCTATCTCCTCCACTCTAAGATAGAAGCTTCATTTACAAAGCCTCTTTCCCTCAGTGACTACAAAGTCTCCAGCTTTAAAAAATTAAAAAATAGCATCCACTTCTGGGAAATATTTAGGAACCTACTTAATTCCTATGCTAAGAAACAAACAAACAAACAAACAAACCACTAAGCCCTCTCCCCTTTTAAAGAAGACGAGAGGATGACATTTCCCCTGATTCTTTTTTTTTTTGAGACAGAATTTCACTCCTGTCATCCAGGCTGGAGTGCAATGGTGCAATCTCGGCTCACTACAACCTCCACCACCTCCTAGGTTCAAGCAATTGTCCTGCCTCAGCCTCCTAAGTAGCTGGGATTACAGGCACTTGCCACCATGCCCAGATAATTTTTGTATTTTTAATAGAGACAGGGTTTCACCATGTTGGCCAGGCTGGTCTCAAAATTCTAACCTCAGGTGATCCACCCGCCTCAGCCTCCCAAAGTGCTGGTTTCCCCTGATTCTTTAACTCACTTTTTGAAGGCTCAGCTGGCAATGGAGTATAGTGTTTCAGAGAATGCAATCTAGAGCCAAATTGCCTGGCTTCTTCATGATTTTGAGACCTTGGGCAGGTGACTTGCCCTTTTTGTCCCTCTTTCTCTACATACATAATGCAGGCACAATATTTATCACCCACTTCATTGGGTTGTTGTGCGGATTAAATAAATTCCTTTATCTGAAGTGCTCAGAATGTGTTCCATGGTGAGTATTTAGTAAACATGAGTTATTATTATTATTGCTATTATTACTTAAGATTAGGCAGTCCTTGTCTCTAATGTATTAATTGAACAATTTGGCTTCGTGTAATTTTATATTTTAGAGAAGCTCACAAAAATTTGTCTTTGGGGAAAGAAAAAGAATCATTAATATGTTATGCATGATGACTTTTTTTTTCAGAAATTTTCATTCCAAAATAAAAAAAAACTACATACTTCTACTTTTGCTTCTTTTAAGCCAACAGCACACCAGACAGCTCAGAGCCAGCCATGAGGCCACAGAGGACAGGCAAGCAGCCAGGATGATGGTCGACTTCTCCTTCCTAGTCACAGGCAAGACAGTAAATGGCTTGGATCGAGCTGTAAAATTGACTCCTATGGCGGGGAAAAGAAGATGTTTCAATGGTATGTTAATAAGATGATAACATAATTAAAATATGGTAAAAATAAATACATTCATAATAGTATCTGGGACATAGTAGGTGTTCAATATATATTCATTAAATTTAATAAATTATAAATCCAAGATTTATATTTCTAGAGAATCACAAGATTCCAACAATAACACATAATAGTTATTTCCAATTCTGTCAATTATTGATTGAGAATTCTTTCAATTCTCTCTTTTAATTTTCAGGCCTACCTTCCATGCCAATGCAAAATTTCAGCTTCTTTCACTCATGTTTCACTAATTAGAATAAAAATATTTTCAGCTCCAGAATGTGTGAAATTGCTTGCTCTGATATAGGTATCTACTCAATACACGCCATATAACACATCAAAACAGGGGCATAGGGACTCCTGCTGCAGCAATATATTGTCTTAGAGAGTTATGTTATCTGGAAAACTAGGACTAGAACAATGGCAGATAGAACCGCTGGCCATGAATGATGGGGCAAGATGGCATCCTCCTGTTGAGAGAGTTCAACTCTGTAAGAATTCATCTAAAACTCCTCCCATTTTTGGAGACAGAAAAATTTCTCACCCCATTATTATTTACGAAATGAGGCATAAAATAATCTAAAAAAGAAGGTTACCTATCTGCATAGAAACCCATACATAAATGTTTTTAGCAGCTCTGTACATTGCAAAACCCAGGAACAACCCAAATGTCCTTTAGCAGGGGAATGGATAAACAAACTATGGTTTATCTAGACAATGGAAACTACTCAGCCAAAAAAGAAAGAAAGGAAAGAAAAAGGAAAAGAAACAAACACACAATTGATAACCTGTAACAACTAGAATGAGCATAAAAGGCGTTATGCTGAGTAAGGGAAGCCATCTCTGAATGGTACATACTTGTAGGATTCCATTTATATAACATTGTAGAAAAGACAAAACTGTAGAGTTAAAGAACAGATCAGTGGTTGCCAAGGATGAATGGTGGAGAAACGCTACATGTATGTGAGAACGGATTTTTTGGGTGATGAAATGGTCGTTATCCTGACTGTGGGGATGGTTACATGGATCTATACATGTATTTGAATTAATAAAACCACATACAAAAATGTCAATTTTACAGTACATTCATTTTAAAAATAAATTGTTTGAAAACTTGCCTTTAATTTTGGGGGTGATGAATATATTCATTATTCTAATAATGAGGATGCTTTCATGGGAGTAGGCATTCACCAAAATGTATCAAATGGTATGCTTTAAATATGTTTATCATGTGTCAATCATATCTCAAAACAAACAGGTTTATTTTTAAAAAAACTTGTTTATGAACAGTTACAGCCAGCATTTTTAAAGCAGCTCATTCAAAACAAACAAGCAAACTTCAAACTTCTGCTTTCATCCACATAACTCAGGCAAAAAGAGTTTTTATTTTATGTACTCAAGGAAACACCATGTTTTTCTTTGCTGTGCTTTCACTGGGCTGAACCTGACAATTTTACTGGAAGTCACGGTCAGATCTTCAATCTCTTGACTTCTGGCTGACTTGGTCCCAAAGCTACTACAACAAAATCTCCTCTATATACATCATGTATCTGAGCCATATTTGGCTTGTTTGTTATCAATTAATTGCTTTTTATGGGCATCTGAATAAGCTCAATCAGGCCCAGAGATGGGGCAATAGATTTTACTTGGGATTTACAGAAGTAAAAACTAAATTCTTCATACTTTTATCCATTTTTCAATGATTGCTCAGTAATTGTTTACTGGGTCAAGTTGATAAGTGACCAGTTCCCATTCTTAAGATATTTACAAGCTAGTAAATGAAATAAGATACACATAACAAACATTTGTTAAACAAATTAGGATGTGACACATGCCACTAGAATAATGCAAATCAATTGCTTTGGATGTTTATTTTCCATTGATATGATTAGGGAAAGCATCCTGGAGGAGGAAGTATCTGAGGGGACTTTGAAGGCTGTGCAAATACATGAACAAAGACAGAGAGGAGAAAATAGCTATTGATACTTAGGAGACTTATGCAGGAAAATACTGGAACTTAATGCTAGAAGAATTTGAGACAAATCTGGATGGGCATTAAATATCAGGCAAAAGGCCCTTGAGAACATTCTGAAGGCATGAAGTATCACAGAAGAAAATATTCTTTTTTATTATTTTTGTTTTGTTAATAGAGACAGGATCTAGCTCTATCACCCAGACTTGAGTACAATGAGTGGCACAATTATAGCTCACTGTAGCCCTGAACACCTGGGCTCATATGATCCTCCTGCTTCAGCCTGCCAGGTGGTTGGAGCTACAACCATGGGCCACCACACCTGGCTAATTTTTTGTTAATTTATTGTAGAGATGGGGTATTGCTATGTTGTCCAGGCTAGTCTTGAACTCCTGGTCTCCAGCGATCCTTCAGCCTCAGCCTCCCAGAGTGCCAGAATTACAGGCATGAACCACCCCGCCCAGCCTAGGGGAAGATTCTAAACCGAGAAGTGACATGAGCCACATAAAATATAGTCAGTCCATTTTTGTATAGAACACAAAAATGACAGAGAAGCTAAAGTCAGGGAGACCAGGTGAAATTATCTAAATCCAAGGGTGGAGACCACTGGCTCTCAATTATTTTAGCAGCAGAACATTTTTTAAAACTGCAATCTTAAAAATAATCTCAATATATTCACTTATTCATAAACAAATATTTATTTGTAGCTATGATGCACCAGGCTTTTCTACACCCTTGGGATATAATGTCAAACGAAGCAGAATCTCTGTCCCTTTGGAACTTTGGTCTCAATGGAGGACCCAGCACACAGACAGTAGACAAATAAATACATAGATACTATAAAGCCAGGGAGTGATAAGTGCATAAAGAAAATTAAGTGAGTTTATAAGACAGAATGGCTGGAGGTGTGGGGAGGATTGGGGATGGTATAGACTGAGTGATCCAAAAGAGGCCTCTTTGAGGAGGAGACATTTGAGAAGAAATCTGAATGAGCTGAGTGAGCCACGTGACTTTCTAGAGGGAGAATATTCCAACCAAGGAATTGGCAACCACAGGTAGAGTTTCTCTGGCTAAGTGTATGTGTGGTGAAGGTTGAGGGGGGGCGGATTTGTGGGTGATACCTGGTTACATTAATCTCTTCTCAGCAGCAGCCCCTGAGGGCCTCCTGAGAACCCCATGGCACCAAGAAATGGTCATAAAAGCCACAGCCTACACCATGGTAATGATAGTGAATGTGGAAAGGCTGGCTATGAAGTCAGTGCTACAAACTTACAGAAACCCTTATCTCTTGACAGTGTCTCGGGAAGTTTAGAAGTGATAAATGAGCTGGATTTGATAATATATCAGACTTAAGAGGATTCCATAAATACTTGGGCAGATCTATTTTCTGTATTTTTAAAATAGGAATAATAATTTGTTTTTCTCTGTAAGATATTGGAGAGATGAGGGAAAATAGTGGAAATGACTGCAAATTCTCTGCTTGATTCATGAATGAATGAAACAACAGGCCAGGCACGGGGACTCATGCTTGTAATGCCAGCATGAGTCCAGGGGTTTAAGACCAGCCTAGGCAGCATAGTAAGACCCCATCTCTACCAAAAAATAAAATAAAATAAACTAACTGGGTGTGGTGGCACACATGTCTGTAGTCCCAGCTACTTGGGAGGCTGAGGTAGGAGGATTGCTTGAGCCTGGGAGGTCGAGACTGCAGTGAGCCATGATTGAGCCACTGTACTCCAGCCTGGGTGTTGGGTGACAGATTGAGGGCCTCTCTAAAAATGACAACAACAACAACAAACACACACACAAAAAAAACAACAAAAGAACCAACAATAACATAAAACAATGCTTATCAGACCTATTATTTTGAAGCCTATTAGAAATAAGAAATTTCATTGATTGGCGAAAATGTGTGAATATACGCTGCTTTCCCAAACATTCTAGCACTTGAAATTGATATACTTGGAAACAAGGAGTTACTCTCTGGACGTGTACCATTACTCAGCGTGATGTCAACAATGTGTCACAGAAGTGCAGATCTTTAATATTTTTCCTTTCTTTGTATCCTCCATCTATTCTCTCCAAATTTAAACTTTTATAAATCTCATTCTGAAAGAGTCTCACCTAATAGACTTGATCTTGAAAATTATGAAGAATAATTTAGTGAAAAACACTAAGGGAAAACTTTCCAGATGATTCTTCAGTTAGTTCTTTTTACAGGCTGTAAGTAGAAACTACAATAAAGCAGTAGTCTACTAAGTGTGAACACCAAGACCAGTTCAAAATCACAGGAGTTACCAAGAAGCTTCTGTCTACAATACGTTTCGCATTTGGTTTTACAACCTATTCCTTAAAATAAACTTGATAACGTATTTGGTTAGTCTTAATTAATTACTGAGGTAATTAAAGGACAAAGGCCTTTTAAATGTCAGACAAATCTAGAACAAAATATGCATTCCTGCCTGTCGTACCCTTTAAAACATATCCATTCAAAAACTCAAGCTTACGGCACAATCCCTGGGAACTGGGAATCCCACGGTCAAGGACACTACACGTTTGTTATGAACCTGTACTTATGTTAGGACACTTTGACACATAAAGTGTGTGTAAATTGCTCTTTTAACAAGTATTTAAGCAATCATCCTCTGAAGTATAAATGTAACTCTCATGAAAACATACAATGAGCACTTGTAAACAGGTTATTTATCTCATTAATGAAGAAACCAGGAAGAACATGAAACTGGCTTAAATAGCATTTAAGAGATAATGATCATATAGCCAGGGAGCAATAATATTATCTGATCTCAGAAGATAGTCTTTTTGTTAAAAAAAAAAAAAAAAAAAAAATCCAGGCTGGGCATGGTGACTGATGCCTGTAATCCCAGCACTTAGGGAGGCCGAGGCAGGCGAATCATGAGGTCGGGAATTCAAGACCAGCCTGGCCAACATGGTGAAACCTCATTTCTACTAAAAATACAAAAATTAGCCAGGCGTGGTGGCGCGTGCCTGTAATCCTAGCAAATCAGGAGGCTGAGGCAGATGAATTGCTTGAACCTGGGAGGTGGAGGTTGCAGTGAGCCGAGATTGTGCCACTGCACTCCAGCCTGGGTGACAACGTGAGATTCCATCTCAAAAAAAAAAAAAAAAAAAAATCAAAAACTTGGAATTTAAGGAAAAATGATTATGATTACAGATCTTATCAGTGTCATACTGGAACATTTTCAAAAGGCCTGTTGAAAGTTTATTAAGTTCTCTCAAACATAAATTTGTTTCACTTACTATTTATTTATTAGGACCCAGACATGTTTATTTGTAGAAGATTGACATGCTGAAACAATTTTTATACAGTTAAGGATGCAAATGATATCTGTAAACATTGCACTACAAAAATTTTGCTTTTATTGCCCTGTATCCATTGCAAACTTATTTCAACATTTCTTCCCTGGCTATATGATCACTATCTCCCAAATGCTCTTTTAATTAGGTTTCTTATCTTCTGATTTCCTCATTAGTGAGTTAAATAACATGTTGACAAATGATCATTATATATTTTCATGAGAGTCATATTTAATACGCCAAAGGGTGTTTTTTTTTACATGTTTTGTCAAAAAGAACTGGATCAAATATGCAATTTACACACCCCTTATTCTGAAGTGCCAGGATGTTGATGGGTATTGTCCCCATTTGGCAGGGGGTTAAGGACAGGACCCAAAGTTAAAATTTCAACATCCCATGACTCTCTTTCTTATAAGTTAACATTCTCCTATTAATATCTAACCAAATGTCATGTAAGTAAATAAAGGAAAAAAACAAGTAGAACACTGAAAGTAAACTTCATTGTTGAGAAGGAAATGTACATTTAGTTTCTTGCTCACCAGGAGTAACCTGAAGTTTCCATTTCTACATGTGCTCTTTCTTCTCAAGCTTAATGATACAGTCAAGTGAATTTATTTTCTAAACTATGATGACTTCTCATTCATGATAGTAGCTATTCCCACTATAAGGGAGAAAGGATTATCTTCTCAAAAAAAAAAAACAAAAAAACAAAGAATAAAAGTACAGCATATAAAATTACCTGGAGGAGAAGTGACAGTAAAAATAAAGTGCCAGTTTGACCCAGAGATCAAGACTGCCAAGTTGTAGAAGCTAACATAACCATCTTGAGTTTCTGCCTGGGTGCACCCTACAAAAAAGCACAAAACAAAAATTAGCTGTTTATTATCTAATCTCGAACAAAGTCTTCATGTCTTCTGTGAAGGCAGACATTTGGACAATAAAGGACAATTTTTTAAACTCAAAGAGGTTGCCTAATCCATCAGGTTCTTCTTAGTCAAGACTTAGAACCAAATGATCCAAGACAGAATAATAACAGTTAACATATACTGAAAGCTCCACTATGCCAGACACTGTTCTTTATATACACGATTGCCTACAAACTACACAGCAACCCTATAAAATACGCTATTATCTATATTCTAGCCATTAGGAAATAGGTTCATGAAAGACTAAATTATGTGGTACTGGGGTTACAGCCCAAATCTACCTGATTTCAAAGTTTGCATTCTTAACCACTACAATATATTGGCTATATTATTATTAAATGTATAATATATAAAGGAAGAAATTCTATTATCTTTCTAGGTGGTCAGTTTCTACAGTCTGTCTTTCTTCTATTCAAGTTGTCTATAGTTTATGTGGTACCAGAGTTAGGCCAAGAGATCAGGACCATGGCAATCTATCAAATAATGACTGATAAAGCTACTCTGATTTAGCAACTTGAATTGCCTGAGCCTCGGCTTCCCTAACGAAAATGAAAAAAAAAAAAAAAAAAAACCTTGCATCTTCTAACAGTAGATCATCCATTTATAAAGTGAAAAAAGGCAGCTTAACTCAGTATCACATTCACAATACCATTAATCATCTTTTGACTCCCCCATCCCTAAATTATTTTCCTAATTAACAGCTGCTAGACTTTACTCTGGAAATGTCAATATGATTGGCATGGTGGACAAAGGGTTATGAAAGTGGTCTGAAAGTTTATAAATTGGTTTGAGATCTCTAAGGCTGAAACATGTCATAAAGATATAATGTGCTTAGTGTTAGATTTTTCAATTCAATTGCTTAATCTTTTTGTGAAAACATTGTCTTTCTTCATCAATTTTGCAGAGCTAACTAAAACTTCTTTTTTGAGAAAGATCTTTTGCTTCATCTCTTCTGAGTTCCAAAATAAATAAAATGCCCAGTAAAATGAAAATAAATAAGCCAAGACTCAAATAAATGATAGGCACCCAAGATAAATGCAGTTTATACTCTTTAAAACTATATGCATCAAAATTATGGTCAATAAACTCTTGCAAACAATGAACTGCAGAGTACAGATGTTCAACATGAAATCATTTGCTGCAGTTTTTCCTTTGACAAACGTCCTTATTGTTCTCATCTTTGGAAGAATACAAAGCAGCATTTAATCGAAATGTGTCCGTAGAGCACAATGAGTTGGCCTCGTAGAACAGCCGCCAAATTGCCTAATGGAAAGTGCTTTAGTTCTAAATGGGTTTGCTTTTGCGTTAAATACCAGCTTGCCTTAGAGATCTCTACAAAGATTCCCATATATATCTATGATATTCTCAGATTTGAAGCATATGTGCCCAAAAGCTGAGGCAGTTGCTGCCAAGTACAGTACATTACTCCAGGGTTCATCATATCTTCAGAATAGCTATGATGACATATACAAATGCAATTGACAGGCTCCCTGATCAAGCTGGTATAAACAGTATACTGGCTGGGGGACTTGGGATGGGGTGGGGTGCTGGGCTCGAGCAACTTTGGAATTGATTACACAACTACCAGGGAATGATGCCTGAATGGGTTACTGCAGGATAGATAGTTTCTAAAATACCTTTGCAGCCCAAATTATCCCCACAGCTATCCCATTCACTCCTAGGTATGCACACTATCAAACTGTTATATCGTTAATGTTGAGATGTTATCTTTAAAGTATTGATGACTTTTTTGTGCAACTATGATCCATAAATGTCAAAGGATATTGAAGACCTGTAAATAATTGTGCTTGAGTATATAAATTCACTTTTTATGATAATAGGTTGTAACCGCCTTTTCACTGAGGAGGGTCTACTAAAGAAAAAAGAATGTGAAGTTAAATTGCAGAACAAAAGATTTAGAGGAGATATATAGATATGGTTTTGTTGTTGTTATTTTGTTTTTCTCCAGGAAATACTTATAGTAAGTTAGATAATCCATCCCAAATACTTTTGGTGCATTCTTTCTGAAGTGAAAAAGTAGTATTTCATGATGGCTTCAAGAGAAACTTTCAATCATATAAAACAGGGTATTTTGGTGACATGGGTGTGCTAAAAACAGAAAACTACATGTGATTTCTTCCCTACTTCATGACTCACTCACATAAAAAATGTGTGTATATAAGACACCCTCAAACTAGTCCTCACACATTCCCATTGGATCTCTTAAAAAAAAGACAATAGTGACAATACTGATCCAAGTGAGCTAGTTGGCTTTAGTGTGGCTTGGTGTTCATAGAATAAAAGAGTTAAATGGTATCTCATCTCACACCAGTTAGAATGGCAAACATTAAAAAGTCAGGAAACAACAGATGCTGGAGAGGATATGGAGAAATAGTAATGCTTTTACCCTGTTGGTGGGAGTGTAAATTAGTTCAACCATTGTGGAAGACAGTGTGGTGATTCCTCAAGGATCTAGAACCAGAAATACCATTTGACCCAGCAATCCCATTACTGTGTATATATCCAAAGGATTATAAATCATGCTACTATAAAGACACATGCACATGTATGTTTACTGCAGCACATTCACAATAGAAAAGACTTGGAATCAACACAAATGCCCATCAATGATAGACTGGATAAAGAAAATGTGGCACATACACACTATGGAATACTATGCAGCCATAAAAAGAATTAATGTCCTTTGCAGAGACATGGATGAAGCTGGAAACCATCATTCTCAGCAAACTAACACAGGAACAGAAAATCAAACCGCATGTTCTCACATGGGAGAAGTGGGAGTTGAACAATGAGAACATATGGGCACAGGGAGGGGAACATCACACACCAGGGCCTGTCAGGGGGTGGGGAGCAAGGGGAGAGATAGCATTAGGAGAAATACCTAATGTAGATGACGGACTGATGGGTGCAGCAAACCACCATGGCACATATATACCTGTGTAACAAACCTGCATGTTCTGCACATGTATCCCAAAATTTAAAGTATAATTTAAAAAAAGTAAATAGATAGATAGATAGAGATAGATAGATAGATAGATAGATAGATAGATGATAGATTAGATAGATAGATAGATTAGATAGATAGATAGATAGATAGATGATAGATAGATAGATAGATAGATAGATAGATAGATAGATAGATGATAGATAGATAGATAGATAGATAGATAGATAGATAGATAGATAGATAGATAAAGAGTAAATAGTTTCATGCCTTATTCACTTTGCATGGCCACAACATGATTCTAAGCTGGTCGGGCATGACATCCTTAAGGTTACTGAAAGAAAAAATAATGAAAGATGAGGTGCAATAAATGTCAGGACAAAGTAAAATATAAAGTCTCAGTAAGGTATGATATAGGAGAAGGTATGGAGAATAGGTAAGGAATAAAGCATGAGTAAGGTACTGGGTACAAATAATGTGCAAAGTGTGGCAAGGTACAGAATACGAGTAAGTAAGATATGGACTATGGGTTAGAAATGAAGTGTGAGTAAGGGTCTGGAGAATGTGTAAAGTATGTGTACTCAGTAAGGTACAGACAATGGGTAAGGTATGGAGTGTGAGTAAGGCAGGAGTATGTGTAAGTTATGGAATATGGGTAAGGCATAGAATATGAGTAAGGTACTGGGCATGGTAATGTATGAAGTATGGCAAGGTATGGGGTATAAGTAAGGGATGGGCCAGGCACGGTGGCCCACGCCTGTAATCCCAACACTTTGGGAGGCCAATACGGGCGGATCACCTGAGGTCAGGAGTTTGAGACCAGCCGGGCCAACATGGGAAAACCCCATCTCTACTAAACATAGAAAAATTAGCCAGGCATGGTGGTGGGCACCTGTAATCTCAGCTACTAAGTAGGCTAAGACAGGAGAATCGCTTGAACCCGGGAGGCAGAGGTTGCAGTGAGCCGAGATCACACCACTGCCTGAAAAATACATTTTGGACAACACAAAACCAACAGAAATGCCTTACCTGATTCATGAGGTGCACAGGAAATTGGATAAGCTGACTTTGTTTTGTTTTGTTTTCTTTTGTTTTGTTTTGTTTTGTTTTGTTTTGAGATGGAGTCTCATTCTGTCACCAGGCTGGAATGCAGTGGGCGATCTTGGCTCACTGCAACCTCCACCACCCAGGTTCAAGCAATTATCCTGCCTCAGCCTCCCGAGTAGCTGGGACTACGGGCACATGCCATCATACCTGGCTAATTTTCATATTTTTAGTACAGACGGGGTTTCACCATGTTGGCCAAGATGGTCTTGATCTCTTGACCTTGTGATCTGCCCACCTTGGCCTCCCAAAGTGCTGGGATTACAGGCGTGAGCCACCGAGCCCAGCCAATAAACTGAATTTTTAAAGAGTGGTAAACACATCCTCAAATTTGCATAAGAATGGAGATATTTGGCCGATTATAAAAAGGTACATACACACCATATCAATTTATAATTTTCAGTGATTTATTGGTATGAAACTTCCTTTCAATATGTTACTGGCAAATCTCAAAGGATGCTTCATTATCATTACGATACTAACTGTATTAAAAGCCAGTGCTTGAAATCACACTTCTAGAAAGAAGGATTTGCAAAAGTTAACAAGATTTCCTACTTATTCCCCTATTAAATATGCAAATATCATGGTAGTAATAAATAATTGTGCTTAAAACAAATAACCGTTTTTTTTTTTTAATTTTTACCAGTACTGATATATATCTCTTTGTATAGTATGTATATTTTGAAAACATTATTTTCTTTTTTCTTTTTTTCTTGAGACAGAGTCTTGCTCTGTCACCCAGGCTAGAGGGCAGTGGCGCCATCTTGGCTCACCGCAACCTCTGCCTCCTGGGTTCAAGTGATACTCATGCCTCAGCTTCCCAAGTAGCTGGGATTACAGGTGCATGCCCACCATGCCCAGCTAATTTTTGTATTTTTAGTAGAGATGGGGTTTCACCATGTTGGCCAGGCTGGTCTCAAATGCCTGACCTCAAGTGATACAGCCGCCTTAGCCTCCCAAAGTGCTGTATTACAGGCACGAGCCACCGTTCCCAGCCTGAAAACATTATTTTCAAATCACATTTGAAATCACAAAGAATTTATAAATTATTTCTCATCTAAAATAGCAACACAATATTTAGTACAGAGATTTGCTTGAATCCTAGCTCTTGGTCAGAATTATTCAACAATTCTGAATTCAAGGAGTCAAGATAAATCCATTGGCTCTATTCTTTTATTGGGACCCTGTAAGGATTTTTGAAAACTGTCTGACATAGAAGTTGTGGGGAAGGGAGTGAATGCTTTCCTTTCTGAGGATATTTTCCATCTACCTGAAAAATCATTTTTACTCCATTTGAATTCTTGGGACACTTTTTAAATTTTCTCATTGAAACTAGTGGGAGAGATTAAAGAAATTTAACAGATTCACTTTTTCAGACTATTGTAATCTCCAGCTCCCTATTCAAATATAGGAGATGATTTTTAAATGTTCCACTGAACCCTTCTATTCTAGGTTATATCAGGTTGACATAAAATGAATTTCTCTTCACCTCAAGGTGAAGCCCAGAATTGGACTGTGATATTGTGCATGATTGGGACTCCCTCCGATGAGAAGGAAATACACAATCCTACCCATAAGCAGAGGAAGAATTTCAAGGTGCTGTGATGATTGTGAGGCCCCTTGTGCAGAGAGGAAACCCCTATGCATGAAGAGTTTGAGGCTGTCAGGCAAGATCTGTGTGTTGGGAGACTGACTGCACACAGTAGGGAGAAGGCTCCTGGCAGGAAGCATGATTAATAATTTATGGGTTATGCTGGAGGGAGGCAGGTAAGAAGAAAAAAAAACTCTTGTGACACCCGGAACACAAACTATATTAATTGTAAAACACAACCTCTTGCTCTTACTGCCTTAAAACTGAAATCAAAAGGGCCTGAGTCTTAATTTGGCCCAGCAGCCAGGTTGTACTCACCTTTTCGTGTTTCTCGTCATAAAAACTCTTGCTTTTTGCTCCCAATCCAGTCTTCCCCATTTCAGTAAATAACACCAGTATCCACCCAATATAACAAGATCAAAACCTAAAAGTTATCCTTAAGTCCTTGTTTTCTTTACTCCCAGTAGATTCTGCTGATTCAGCTTCTAAAAGACATTCTGAATCAATCCAGTTGTGATCTCCACCATCTCTTGCCTGACCTTTTGCAATCACTTCCCAACTGGCTCAGGAGGTTCACTCTTGCCATTCTCCAATCCACCCTCCACAGAGCAGAGTGGTCCTCTAAACATGTGAGTCAGACCTTGGAACTGGCCTGCTTAAACCCTCCAATGGCTCTGCATCTCACTGAGAGTGCAGCCCAAACTCCCCACCGTGGTCCCCAAAGTCCTCTTGACTGTCTGGCTCCAGCTCCTCTCTCACTTTTCCTCTTCCCTTGATCTCCCTTAGTCATGAGGCTCCTTTGCCTTAATTCTGTTTCTCAAACACATTCTCCTTAACATATTTTCTGTGGATAACATATTGTACTGTTTTACAGCATAAAAACACAATGATTGAACTATTTCATAATAAATTAATATGTGCCTCTTTGAGTAGGTTGTATTTCAATGGTTTTGTGTGTGAGAGGGTTAAGTAGGAATTTAGAACTCAGAAACTATTTTTCCCATAAAAATCATGTTATACCTGCTTGCTTCTCTCTGGACCAGGCCCTAAAATGCACATTCTTGGGTCCTTCTGCAGAATATGTTGCCAAACTATCTTGGGCCTAGTAGAAATATGCATTTTAAATAGATTTTCATATAAACAAGCTTCAAGGAAAGTAAGTGGAGCTGGAAGTGGTGCTGGGATAGAACGGGAAGGCAAAAGAGGGTAGACAAAGATAAAGAGGAGAAAAACTAGCTGAGGGCTGCTGTGGGTCAGGTGCTTTTGCATTTATCAACACATTTATTCTTCATACCACTGAGTGCAAGTCTTTCAATTTCCCCACAGAAATCATATTGTACTTGGTAAACTGCTCCCTGGCCCAGTCCATGATACTATATCAAACAAGGGTGTGTCATGGGGGCACTGAGTGGACTGTAGAAAACCTAGGATTTGACACTCACCCAAAGATGCCATGCACTTTTCCTTAAACTACCCTAAGGATATGGATATGTTGAAAACGTTGCTTTATTGTGAAAGGGAAGGGAGAGAAAAAGTGGCGACTTTAGGATTTGCTGCCAGCCTAATCTTCCTTTTCACAGATACTGACACTGTAGATTAGGGATGAAGGAATTTCCTTCCAAATTACTGAAGAAATTCAGTATTACCAATTTTGCTATGAATTCCTAATGGGTGCAAACACTTTCTGTGCAGATAAAGTGGTAACAGATATCTGAAATTTACAGATACTTTACCCACCTTTTAGCACTGAGTCTGATGCTCCTTCCAGGGAAGCTGAAATTGTCCATGGCTCTGAAGGAGGTCCCAGGGACTCCACTCTTCGATTCTAGAAATGAGAATAGGAGGAGGGAGTAAGAAAAAGTTGGATTCAGAAGATAATTTTGTGAAGTTAGAAAAGATGGTTCAGATATATGCTTTTATAAAGTACATATTCAGTAGAAATAAAGGAAAGAAAGTGATAAATAAATGTTGTCTTTCTCATGTTAAGAATATATCAGAATTAACTTATTGTAAGAAGAGTGAGGAAATTATTGCAAGACAAGTTGGGGCAGGACAGTGAGGAGAGGAAAGGAAAACTATGTTTATAGAAAAGAATGGTACTATGTGCTGAAGGTTCACAAGAAAGGAAAGGTAAAGAGAAGAAAACAGGAGAGAGCTGGGTGAGTGCCAGACCACATCAAAGTTGACAGATTTCCAAGTGTGGACCTCAGTGCCACAGATTTCTCTCTGCAAGCATGTCAGGGGACGCATTTATAAACAGAAGAAAGCCAATTCAACAATCATGGTCACTGTGAATTTTGTAAATACTGAAAAGATAAAATAGAATCAGGACACAAAGCCTGAAATTAGAATTAGGCACAGAACCTTCTTGTTTTACTTAATCACATATAAGAGAGATTATTTTAAAAAACCATAAAACTGTAATGTATCTATAATGTCACAAGTTCCTTCATTAGCATGTGAAAAACTTCTTCAGATATAGATCCACTTCTTTGTGAAGGCTAGATTTCAGAGAAGATGTGACAGACCTACTTCCAGAATTTGGTTGGGGAGGAAAAGTATCAGAATTTTATTTTTACCCTTGATCAAATTCTGAATGTGCAGAGAAAATAGAAAGCAGGCAGGCTGTGAAGTGGAAGGAAAATGTGAAAGTAGAGAGAAGCTCTAAGTGCAACAAATTGCACACAGTGGGCACTCTGTAAATGCGTATCAATGATGACACACTCTAAAAGACAGGCTGAATGCTACATGCTACTTAGCTCTAAAGACAGATTGTTACCTGTGAAAAGTTACCTGCTCATCCAAAAATACCAATTGTGGTTGCACTGGAAGCTCATTTCCCACTTCTCCATCTGAAGGCTGGACTACGATGGAAAGGGCGTAGGGCCGAATATATATCAAGTTCCCAGTTTTAAAACTGCTTGTATTTCTGGCAGATATCAAAACAGACAAAATACATCCTTAGGATTACACATATCCCTATGGTAGCAATTTTCCACAATCCATTATTACCAGTGAAAATATTTGCATTTTCCTGTGTTTCTAGAAAATAATACATTGTGTACTGAACATGGCTTTATAGCAAAGGTTAATTATGTATGTATTTGATATGTTTTCTTAGCTATAATGAAAATGGACTAGGGGGTAGAGAAAATCACAAATTACGAGTGTATATTTTTATCATCATTTATTAAAATCAGCCAAAAAATAAAAGCCTCAGTGAAAATTAGCCTCAGACTAATATAGATAATAATAATAAAAGCCTCAGACTAAAATGAGAGGACATAGACACGTCCAATAGTAAGCTATTAAATCAGCTTTCCAAATAATGCCCTGATTTGTGGGTGTGTTCCAATTCTGTGATATAACTACTACCACCATAGCTAATTCTGAGATGACAAGATAATATCACTGAGCAGAGCTGGGAAAAGATGCCCAACAGCAAACTCCAGTACACCACTGTTTTACACAGAATAGTTCATTTAATCTTCACAACAAACCATATTTATATTTTCCGAGTGTGCTTGTACTAAATGGATTCAATAACTATTAATAGCATTAATGAATTAATTTACTTCAGTTGCATGAAGCATCTGAGGAGAATAATACTTAGAATTGATATTTACTGAGCACATACTGTATACCAAGTTCCATGATAAAGTGTTCATGTATAAATTCATTGCATCTTTAAAATGACACCATGTGGTAGGTACTCTTATTTATATAGGAAGAAACTGAGGTCCAAAAAGGCTTAAATAACTTGCCAAAGGTCCTACAAATAGTAAGTGTTGACCAAGATCTAGAGTGGTTAACCAATGACCTATATTGCTTCTTAGTTCCTTTGAACATATTAAGTGCTGACATGACTTAGCAACAAAATGGAACACATAGAAAATAGCCATATAATTCACGACAGTGTAAAACATATTTCACTCAGAGTTTTGGTATTTTTGATGACAGAGCCTGCTTCATTAAAATAAAATTATGCACCTATTGTCCCATTAAGCCTATTGTGTATTACGTATCATAGGCATGCAACAGATGTTTGGCAACTAAATGGAGACACCTGGACATCACATATCATATATGGGACCCTGACATACAGCATCCCTTGGTGACTTATCCTCAATAGCCTAGGCCAGGTCTCATGAGGCATTTATTTATTTATTTATTTATTTATTTATTTATTTATTGTTAAAGTAGCCTACTTTGCTTTCTCCATTTAATGTTTGTAAGTTAACTATTTCCTAACTACCTCCCCTTCCCTACCTGAGGAGGAAAGAATACAGTATTTATTTAACGTGGAGGGTGCATGTCAGGAAAGAGTCAAGATTTGTTCTGAAAGAGGAAATAGTGGAAGAGGAAATACGATGGATCACTAAATATGAAGTTTCCACTGGAAGCAATTTTCTTCTCCCCTGGGAATCCTAGGAAATGTGGGCAGAGTGCAAATATGTGGTCCTAAGAAGCTCTTTCGTCATCTACCAGCGAAGACCCTGGCTTTTTGGCTGGAATCACTCCCTGGGAATTCAACACACACTAGCCCCCATCATCATTTCTTAGTTTGCTTAGCCCGAGTGGCTAGGGCTCCTTTCCTTTTTTAAAGGGAACAATTTAAACAAGATTTTTAAAATCCATGCTATTAATTCTATCCTTCTGTGGGTTCCAGGTTATTAGAAAATTCTAATGTTGTTATCAGATCCTATTTCTCCCCTAACCTTTTCCTTAAATTCTTTCTGATAGGGGCTAGGATGCAGGCAAGCAGTCTGGGTTAAAGAGACTGAAAGACCCCATCAAAGATTCTCACATAAGTACATTGACGTCTAGAGATGAAGGGAGGGAAACCAACTGCCTGAACACCCACAAAAAGGCCCATTCCTGACACACTTTAAAGTTTATTGTGAGCAAACATCTCTTGTTAAATGTAAACAGCATCTCACCGGAGGTCACAGACTTGCTGCTGCAGCATATCCCAAGGTAATACCACTTTAAGCTCCACATAAACTCTTAAGCAGTTTCTATCCTAAAACCTGACCGTAGGTGGTACAGTTTTTTACGATATGTTATAATAGTGCAATAAATCTGTTAGCTTAAAATCGAATCTCCGTGGCCTTTTAGAGAAATCATCATTAAATGCAGGGTCCTGTTAATGATGCCATCGAAGTGAAATTGTTTAATCTGCTAAGGGGGTGAAAGGTCACCAAATGAATTTTTTATAATACATCAACTTGACACGCAATAGGGAAAACTGTAATAGATAAAAGCAAAGGAAAAGGGCACTGTCTTCTTCTGATAGGTCAATAGCAGCCAAGAGAGTCACTCATCCACTTTCCTTTCACGATGGGGCTCCTTTTGCATTTAATATGGACACCCAATTAATACCTCAGCACCACAGACAACCTCATTTTAGGTGACTTATAGCAATTTCTCCCCCTTCCCTGAAATGAAAGTGATCACAATACATCATAGCATTGTGCGAATTAACGTTAATTGATTCAAGTTACCAAGCAATGATGGGCCACTTATATAATCTAGGCGTTATTGGGTGCTAGAAGGGATGGAGGGAAGATTAGATTCCAGTGTCCGTTGCTGTGACGACGGGAGTCACCTGATGCCTTGTTAGACAGTTGTAAGGTTCTATTGCTGGCCCCAGTGGGGTCGTCAGTAAACTGGAGTGATGTCCAAACATCATTACATGCTGCTCCAATATTAAAGCAAAGGGATTAGCAACTTATTGCAAGCAACCTGGATTTGTCATTGTGCTGTCGTTATCCAATTTCCAACTGCTAATGTGACTGTAGCCTGCAGGCAGAAGGACCTACAGCCAAACTTTAAAAAATGGGGGAGAAAAGTTCCCTCCATTCATCCCAGTTTTTACCATTATTTAATAGCTTCCAATACCCAGTTAGGTATGTGAAAGATTTTTTTTTCTGCAATGCTTAAATGCAGGCTAAAGGAGAAAAGTCAAGAAAATACAGAAATTTCCCAATTAAGAGATCACTCCTATTCATGTCATTATTCTTGCTTTTCGATTCCACCAGATCTGAAATGTTTACCCTGTAGAAGACGGAATTATTTCTATTTGCAGGGAAAACTCAGAAAGCAAGTAAGTTTTATTAGTGAAAACTGGCTCTCAACAAGACCTACTGTGGTGGGGTGAGGTGAAGTTGGGGTGGAAATCAGAGATACTCTCTCTTCGACCTTCTTCTCAAAGCTACTAAGCCGAGTTCCTATAAAAAGTCTCATGTTTTGATTGAATGCTTCATGATGTCCTGAGCATTTTTTATCTCTCTTGTTTTAAATAGGCTAGATAAGACCAAATATTCTATATGTGCCACAAGGGGACTTGAAATATAAAATGATTTTGGAAAATTTTGTACCCAGAAAGAAAAAAGTAAATTCTTTAGCCAACTCTAAAGAATTCTAAAATATATATATTATGTTAATATATATAGGGAAAATACAAATATAATATCAACAAATTTATATATAGTTAATAAATATACGTTAACCCTTCTACTATGTACAAACATTGTTCAAGGCACTGTGAGATATGCAGAGACATAGAGCACTATGATCTCTCTCCCTCAAGAATAACCTTCTGTATATTTTGTATGACAAGAATGACTTTTCTGGTTATCCTTCTGAGTTGATAGATACAATTTTCTGATGGTCCTGATGCTCCCTGTTAAGCCTATCTAGGCTTCCTTAACAAATAGCCAATTCCTAAGAGGGAAGAAATGTCTTATGATCTGACGGGTTTTTTCTGGCACTGTGGTCTAGTAGTTCCAAGCCTGGCATGTTGTAAGCACCCAGTACATGTTGCTATAGTAACACTTGCCAAATGAGTACCCATTATGCATCCCCTCTGTTCTTAGGTCACTAACTGCCTCTGAAAAACTACCACTCATCTTTGCCTTCAACTTCACATTCTGGGGCACTCCTCGAGCAGTGTGCTTACTTCTATTCTGTGATACTTCTGATTAAACTCTTGTGATTCCATGGAGTTATTCATTTAAAAATGAGATTCCAGTAAACTTAGGTATAACTTGCAGTGGATCAGAAGTATATAAACACACAGAATAAACACGGTACATCTTCCAACAATTCAGGGGACAAATACACCTCTTAGGAGTTGACTAGCTGTTAAGTAAGCCTAGATGGGTTTAACAGGGCATAAGGACAATGAAAGATAAGTAAAATCAATTATAAGCAAAAATCAGGGGACAAAAACCTAAGTATTTTAATTGGTAAATCATTTAAAACAATATTTTATAATAAATCTAGCATGAGTATTTTATCTAGGAGAATGAAAACTCTGCATTTTTAAAGACCATATGCAAAATAATCAAATTTTCTTGTTTAGCCTAGGGAGATGTAGCAGTCATAAGTCTGTCCAGAAAAACAGAAATCACTCAAGGTCTTTCTAATGGAAGAGATTTAATTCAAGATATTGGTTGCACAGGAGTTTTAGAATAATAGAAAAGTAAAACAGGCTACGTTTCACTGTATGTGATATATTGAATGATAATTTATTGTGATTTACAATGTGCATAGGCACACTTGAGAATATAATCATAAGTCGAAACCTTGACCACCTAATAAATTTTATAAAGATTAACATTTTATACTCAAGTTAATGTTACGAAAAACTGGATTAATGGCTAAGCAGCTTCATAGAAAATTAATGATTTATTTGTAATAGATACGGAATGAGATTTAGTATAACATCTTCTCATTAAATAGTTGAATAAATGTTTCTTTCATATCCATTAATTTTCAAATCTCTAGATTCTTATAGGGACCATATGATATTTTGAACATAATAGCTGTTTGGTTAACATTGGGGAATTAAAAACATTGACATGTAAGCTTTCAAGAGTCTATTATATTTACCTATGAGTTCACCATGTGTACAAACAATTCTTAAATTAATTGATTTTAAGTTAGTGTCTTCTGATTTTGGAATTAGAACTTTTCTGGATGTGGATATGTCAACAGCAACAATAGATTACAATTAGCATCCTTTTCACAGAAAAATAGCAGAAAAAATACAAACTGCAGGACAAGAATTAAAGATTTAGTGGTCCGGCACCATTCGGTATAAGAAAAATAGTACCCAAGGGCATCACAGCAAAAACAAGATTGTGAAGTAAATGACAGATTTAATGATGACCATGAATCGTCATAACAAATGTGAACAGTCTACATTATTTCCCATTTAATAAGCCTGGGTATTATGTAATCTTTGTCTTTTTTTAACGTTTAAGAGTTGAAGACTTTTAAAAATGCTTGTTATTAACGGAATAATTTTTAATTGTATGGAAAGCTTGCTTACGTAGAACATCTCACTTTCCCACAAAGCCACACATATGAAAGAAGATTACAATAATTTTGCCATCGACTCAATTAAACAAAGTAGTGAATTTGTACTGTAGTGAAAAGAAGAAATGATGCAAAAACACTCTTCAATGGCAAAGTTGTGGTTTTTGTCATGGGGAAGAAAAGAGACAAGCTGGATATATAGGAATCTCTTCTAGGATGAACGTTCTGCCGGTCTGGAAAAGAACATACTTCCTTGCTGATAGAAAGATTCGACTCTTTCATGCTCCAAACAGCTGTCTTCTAGAAAGCAGGTGCCCAGGATACATAAAGAGGAGAAGACGCAGAAGAGAAAATGTTAAAGGTGACTGAATGCCAAAAGACTTGTATAATGTTTTGGCTTTCCTGGTTTTCTTCTCTATTCCAAAGCAACCTGACAGGGTGCTCCTTATGCAGAATGGGGGAACTTAAAAAGCCACTAATATGATAAGTATATACACATTGCACACACCCAGACACACTCTCCCACAGTGTCATGCTCACCCTCACGGTAACTGTTTTCATAGCACAAAATTCATGGCAATGTCACAAACAAAGAGCTTTATGTGATATGGCATATTACTTTCTATTGCCGTATAACAAATTACCACAGTCAATGGCTTACAGTAACACAAATGTGTTATCTTCAGGGAGTGGGCCAGGAGTCCAGACAGGCTTGGCTGGGTTTACTGAAGAGTTCACTTCCAGACAGGTTGTCGGAAGAGTGCATTTCCTATGACTACAGAATTGAGGTCCCTGCAGAACCACAATGAGATACCAACTCATGCCAGTCAGAAAGGCAATTATTAAAAAGTCAGGAAACAACAGATGCTGTTGAGCCGGTGGAGAAATAGGAACACTTTTACACTGTTGGTGGGAGTATAAATTAGTTCAACCATTGTGGAAGACAGTGTGGCGATTCCTCAAGGATCTAGAACAAGAAATACCATTTGACTCAGCAATCCCACTACTGGGGATATACCCAAAGGATTATAAATCATTCTACCATAAAGACACATGCACACATATGTTTATTGCAGCACTATTCACAATAGCAAAGACTTGGAACCAACCCAAATGCCCATCAATGATAGACTGGATAAAGAAAATGTGGCACATATACACCATGGAATACTATGCAGTCATAAAAAAGAATCAGTTCACGTCCTTTGCAGGGACATGGACAAAGCTGGAAGCCATCATTCTCAGCAAACTAACACAGGAACAGAAAACCAAACACCACATGTTCTCACTCATAAGTGGGGGTTGAATAATGACAATACATGGACACAGTGAGGGGAACATCACACACAGGGGCCCGTTGAGGGGTGGGGAACAAAGGAAGGGAGAGCATTAGGACAAATACCTAATGCATGTGGGGCTGAAAACCTAGATGGCGGGTTGATAGGTGTAGCAAATCACCATGCCACATGCAAGAAGACAACAAATGACAACAGAGGTCAACAAAGTTTTGGAAGTTGGAAAACATGGTGATGGAAACTTAGCTAAGCAGATGATTCTTGAATCCAGATGCCTCTAGAGGAGGAGAAAGACCAAAGAGGCCAGTTCACTGTGTATCATTTACTTTAAAAGTAGATGGCTACTCCGTTTCTTCCCACAAAACAGAGTTGGTAGCTTGTAGCTTTCCTTTCTTTCTTTTTTTTTTTTTTTTTTTGAGACAGTATCTGGCTCTGTCACCCAGGCTGGTGTGTAGTGGCACAATCTTAGCTCATTGCAACCTCCCTCTCCCAGGCTAAAACAATCCTCCCACCTCAGCCTTCCAAGTAGCTGGGACTACAGGCATGCACCATCACATCCACCTAATTTTTGTGTTTTTGTAGAGACAGGGTTTCACCATGTTGCCCAGGCCGGTCTCAAACTCCTGGGCTCAAGCTATCCACCTACCTCCACCTCCCAAAGTGCTGAGATTACAGGTGTGAGCCATCACACCTGGCCCAAAGTTGGTAGCTTTTGAAAGTAGCTAGTACTCTCTTAGAAAAATGTGTCCAATATGGCCTGAATTTGTTGAAATGCATATAAGCTCATTAAATTAACAAAAGCAAACTACTAGAGAACATCCTTGGTACTTTTCCATGAAAGAACTGCATTCCTAGACTCATTTCTGCTGGCTTAAGGTCAGTTCATTGGCTCGTCAATAGCTCTCCAGTGAGTTCAATGGAAGACCCAACTGACTGTGATAAAAGCTGAAAGAAACAAGGCTGGCTCTGGAGCCTGTGTCGGGCTTTAGAGTTTTGTTTTGGTTTGGTTTGGCTTTTTATCATACTGTGCAACACTGGGAAACATGAGAAACCTTGCTAATTCTCATTGAATGCCATAGGATATGGCATTTCTCATTTGGGAGAGATTTGTTCAGATATACTTAAGAAGCAGCCCTTCCTTATCTTCAGAAGATTTACTCTTTGCCTTATGTCTAGAAAATGTCTTTTAAAATATAAAAGAAAAAGAGAGAGAGATAGGGGGATAGAACACATTCCAACACAAAATCAATGCTGTATTATACACTTTCAACTGTTTCTTATTAAATCAGAAATAACTGAGTCAAAAGTAAAAAAACATGATGGCTATGACAAATGCTGGGTGAAAATAAAAGTTATCTTTTCTCTGAAGCTGTTTCACTTCCTCATGATAGAATGGCATGCCCCACATATATGTGTGTATATACCTAAACTTGTGCTGGATCCACTCTCTGCTGGTTTTCCTCTGATGTACCTCTATTTCTTCTACGTAGAATCATTGGCTTTTCTGTTTCTAGTTAAAAGCACAATATTAACTGAGTCTTCTTTTATATATAATGTAAAATCAGTCATTTTGGAATTACGACCTATTAAAAAGCTCAGTACTGTAAAATCTAAATAAAATTAAGCAATAAACTGACTGTCTTTCTCTCTAGATAAAAATTATTCATGTATGTATACTTATACTTAAAAGAACTCAGTGGGATCTAAATAAAATTGGGCTAAAGGAAAGATATTTAAATGTAAGCTAAGATGCATCAGTATCATTTCTTTAAGCATTGTAATTCTCATACCACCATACCTAATATTAAAATAATGTCACTAACATGGTGAAGGTTTGGTAGTTGACAAAAATATCCAAAACTGAATAAATTTTGAATAATAATAAGCTATGAGTACCTTTTAATTTTAAGTTAACAATTCCCAAAGGCCTTAAATCAACCAGATCCAGAAAAATTTGCTTGCATTTTTTCTCATCTTCTCTATATATCAATGTATAGCAGGAAAGAGGAACATCTATCTCTATTATAAACACAAAACACTAGCTAAACTTTCACTTGGATATGTTGCTCTGTGTACAAAAAGGCAATCAATGTATTAGCTGAATATTTCTCAAGAGTGAGGACGTGGTTTTCTTTTCAGTTTTGCTTTTTATTTAAGTTCTACCGAATTCCACATCCATTGGAGATGGTTGTATAGAAGTAATCGCTACCCGGTAAATACTAACAGCTTATTAGCACTATCACAAATAAAATGATATAGCAGTAGCAACAGTATAATATCTATTTCACTTTACCAACCTTAGAACCTAGCCCATTGCTTAAATTCATTAAATAAATAAATAAACGATCAAATGAACTAAAAACAAGTTGCTTCAAAAAAATCTCTTCCTACATGCTTTTCACCTTAAGGAATCAAAATATAATGTTTTCTACCACCTTGGAAACAGAATAATCATGAAAAACATGAATTTAATACAGAATCTAAAAACTAAGAATTTAAGTCTTTAAATGACTCTGAATTTTTATTCTTGTCTTAAAAAGCAGACAAGTTATATGATTCAGTGTAAGTAGATTGACATTTGCAACATATGTCAATATGGACCTAAAAAATCAGCCCTCATTTGGATGTGAATATAATTGGTACTTACCCATAGCCAGTGACTCCCTTTGACTGAGTAACTAGTAAGGCCCCGATAGTCATATTCAGAACATTCTCTAGTACCCCAGTCTGTTGAGCAGTGATGACTTGATGAGCCAAATTCTGTAATTTGTTACTTGATAAGGATGAAATCATTCCAGTGCTCCTTACTGTTGGTGAATCACCAATTTCAATGACAATCACTTTGGAGATCGTTTCCACAGTCGTTGGGGGTGAAGCCCTATATGAGTTCATTTCCATCATGAGAGGCCTACGTTGACCAACTCTTCTATAATGACTAGCGCAAGTCACAGTAGGGCAATTGCGCTTTCTTTTTGCTCTACTGTCAGCAATGGCCTTTAAGGTCTCTTCATGGCCAGGCATCTCACGAATAAACCTGATTTGGTTTTGGCCAATCTGTAAGAAGTTAGTTAGTCTTTCGACTATTACTATTTCCCAGCCTTTTTCTAAGACTGAAACCATCACAGTGAGGGCCAAGTGAATGGAAACACCTGAGCGTATTTCAATGGGCTCCTCTCCTTGTAGGACAACATACAAGAGGTTATCCATGATGTTGAAATAGTTGGCACCAATAGATTCATTCAGCAATAAGGAAGCCGACTGAACCAGAGTGGGTGGAATAAAACTTTCCCCTAAGAAGACGTGGGGGCTCTGGAGCTCATGGTAGAATACAGCCAAGAGAAGCTTGGAGGTACTTTTGTTCCCCAGTAGAAAAAAGCGCAAAACTTGAGGAGTTTGATCCATGAAGCAGACCTTGGTGATTTGCCTGGTGGGTAAGATAGAATAGAAAGTAGACACCGACCCAGAAGTAGAGCAGGGAATATTGGCATTTACACTACTAAAGACATCAACAAAACCACTAGTCACAGATACAACTGGATATAACTTCTGGATTGCCCAAATGGCATCAGCGCTATCGAGAATTAGGACCACTTGGTCAGTCTGTTTGCAGATGAATCCTTGCATCAGAAATCGGTATGTACATTTCTGTTCTTCTCTAAATGTACCTATAAAAGAAAAGAAGCAAAACCAGCGATATACGAATTACAATCTGTCAATGATTATTTGTAATCCATCACTCTTGCCATCATCTATAACTGGATAAAATATTTATTAAACATCTAATTGTGCCAGATTCTGAGAGTGTAAGGAAGATTGGGACAAAATATTAAAAAAAAGTAAATAATTGTTCTTTAATATATTTTAAAAGTATATGTTACATAATATGTTATTTAAAGTTAATAATGGAGATAATAACTGAGAAAAGGAGTTAAAGAAGTAAAAGAATCAAGACAATGAAATAATCATTAAGGGCCCCTGAGAGAAAAACAAGATAAACTGTTTTTTACTACTCTCACACACTCCATATAACACAAAATACCTCACCTCTGGTAACCAAAATGTGTAGGTACTTCTCCACACCAACAACCAGTTCTCCAGTGGATACAAACTGGGTGTCACATAATTTAACCAAATTCTGATACTAAACAAAGTTAGTGCAGACTCCACAAGGTAAGGGCTCAGTCTTACAAGCATGCCCCTATTTTAGATGCCAATTGCAAGTCCTAGGCTGTGACCTGTGCTTCTGAACAACTGGCTATAAATCAGGGCTCTCACGACTCCATCCTTGAATTCAATTAACTTGCTAGAGAAGCTTACAAAACTCGGGGAAACATTTACTTATGTTTTTTCGTTTATTATAAAGGATATTACAAATGATGCAGATGAACAGACAGATGGAAGAGATGCATAGGACAAGGCATGTGGGAAGGGGCATGGAGCTTCCATGCCCTCTGCATGTACCACCCTCAAGACACTTCCATGTGTTCAGCCACCTGAAAGCTCTCCCAATCCTGTCCTTTCAGGCTTTCATGGAGGCTCCATTATGTAGGTATGATTGACTAAGTTATTGGTTGTCAGTGATCGACTCAACCTTCAGACTCTCTCCCTTCCCCTGAGATGGGGATGATGAGGAGATGAGGCTTGATGTTCCAACCCTCTAGTCACATGGTTTGTTCCCCTGGCAACCAGCCCCCATCTTGAGGATATCCAGTAGTTGAGCTGATGCTCATTAGAAAAAAAAGACATTCCTATCATCCAGGGAATTCCAAGGGATTTAGGAACTGTGTATCCGATGTTTCTATCACTTAGGGAATTACAAATGTCTTAGGGCTTCTGTGTCAGCAACCAGAGTCAAAGATCAAATATTCGAACAAAAGAGTCTCCTAGTGCTACTGATTTTAGTAGCTCTGCCTCAGGAAGCAGAAATATAGATACAGATACAGATATAGATATAGATATATAGATATAGATATAGAGATATAGATAGATATAGATATATAGATACAGATACAGATTTAGATAGATATAGATATAGAAAGAATCTCACAATATCATAGCTCCATAATAGAAATAGGGTACAAGAGAAGGGGTAGTAACATCCAAGCGAATGGGAGAAGAGGTAGATGGAGGGGAATGGGTGGAACAGAGAAATTATGAAGGCATATTAAAATTGAAGAGGTGTGTCTGACCAGATTGTGAAAGAGTTTGGATGTCAAACTATATAATTTTATCATACTCTATTTTTCCCTAATCATAAAAAGTAAAGAAATACAAGAAGAGGGAAAGAAGAAAGTAGTAACTTGGGAAGTTGTTGATATTAAAGAGTCCAAGTTGAGGATGGTGAGGGTTAATAAAACATTTAAAGGAACAGCATTGTTCATTATCCCACCGTTCCTAATGCCTCATATATGAACCTAGAATAGTTCTTGTTTTGAATCCACAGGGATATTTTATCTTTCAATAAAGAATTTCTTTGATTTAAAATTTATATTCACAAAATCATTCTGTATTGTTTTCTAGATTTTTAAAATTTGCCTTAGTGTAAGTTCATAAAAGTAGCCTAAGAAATGGAACAAAAATTCAAATTATTTTTAATGTAGGAAACACTAGATTTGCATATAATCTAGTCTTTCCTATATTCTTCCATCCATATGATATAATTATCAATCTATGCTAAACCTGTCCATGGTGTTAATAAATTTAACTACCAAAGTGTTGGTTCAGAAGTAGGGCACACGGTTTACTTTCTCTTCAACAATAACAGCAAAAACAGGGATGATTAAAAGTCACATGGAAAATTATAAAATATTTAAAACAATAATAATTATACTTTTACTATATTAAAATTTTGGGAATGAAGTTAAAACAGTACTTTTATGCGAAAATTTATAGTGTTAAATGCTCATATAAGCAAAGAAGAATTATCTAAAAGCAATGTCCTATGGTACTACCTTAAGAATTTTGAAAAAAAGATATAATGGACAGCATGGTGATTGTAGTTAATATTACCGTATGGTGCAATTAAAATTTGCTAAGAAGGTAGATCTTAACATATTCTCATCACACACACACACACACACACACATGCACACACACGCACAAGTAAAAAGGTAATTATGAGGCAATGGATATATTAATTAGCTTTCACAATGTATATCTATATCAAAACATCACATTATATAGTATATCCTAAATATTTAAAATTTTTATTTGTCAATTACGCCTCATAAAAGCTGGAAAAAAATAACAGAACTGCACGTCAAAAAATTTTTTAAGGAATTTAGAAAAAGAGCACAGCAAAGTCAAAGAAAGGAAATAATCAACATGATTGCAGAAATCAATGAAGTAGAAAAGAAACAAACAACAACAAAACAAAATAAAACAACAGAGAAAGCGATAAAACAGCAACAAAATTGACTAACTCTTCCCTAGACTGATCAAAATAAAGAGAATACAAATCACCAATTTCAAGAATGAAAGAAGGATTATCATTACAGATTCTGCAGGAAAAAAAGAGAAACTATTACAAACAAACATTTGCCAACACATTCAACAACTTAGATAAAGTAGAAAAACTTCTTTAAAATTGACACAAGACGAAACAGAAATTTTGAGCTGTTCTATATCTCTTAATGAAATTGGATTCATTGCATTGAATGCTAAATGATGAAATAAAAATTTAATTATCAAATTTAGAGGAATAGTCTTTTTTTTTCAACCTTCACGTTGTTTTTTTTTTCCCCTGTGATTGTATCACAGGCTAACTCTGATGTTAAGAGTTGTCTTCAGAAGCATGGATCCAGTATGAAGGCAATTAATTGCATGGTCTTAATGGCCCTAGAAATTTTGTTTTGAGATCATCATGCACCAATCTCTACTACAGTTATATCTTTTCCAAATAATATAGTTAGGTAACATCTCCTCATGGGAAATCCTCAAATCACAGTGGTTCCCCTTTTCTAAACTTGGCAGCTCACTCTCCTTTTTACACATTTTTTTCAGCCATGCTGATGTTATTGATTAATCACTCACATTCCATCCAATTTTATAAATCTCTGGCTTTGTTCTTCCTACTTCTCATCTAAGAGATATAATGTCTTAAAGTGACCTCTAGAGATGTACGGTTCTGTTAGAATTATAAATAAATAATTAAACTAAAACAATCACTTCCTTTGTTGATGATTCTCAATCATTCTCTGCTACCATCTAACTGTATGTAATTTGATAAATCACATGACGTTAGTAGGCATCAGTGTTCTTAAGGGTTATCTCTTCAGGCCAGGGACGATATCTCATCTCTAAATCACCACAAGGGTCAACATTCTACCTCAAGCACAGTAGATGCTTTTAATATATATTAGCTGATTGATATGTAATGTCCTTTTCAAAATTCCTATTCTTCAAATCACTTTATGTGTTCTTGTCAGGTGTCTAATTGTAAGACTCTTACTCTACAGTACAAATATATTTTAAGTCAACTCAACATAACAACAATAATTGAGTATATCACAAAAATTTATTGTATCTCCTCTAAATTGATTCTTAATATATGTTTGGCAATATTGTAATACATCTATTTCACATGTATCCATAAGATTGAAATTATGGCTGACTATACTTTTATAAATTTTCTTCTGCTATTGTATCACATAGTTGATTTGTCCACAACAGTTTCCATTGTAATAAAGCATTTGGGGAACAATTCATTTATTCATTAAGTAAATACACACGGAGGAAAATAAGTTTTTCTTTCATACCTCCATTCCTTATGACAGGTAATCTCCAAGGCCAAAATAATAAAAAATGGCCCTTTAAGATGCAATTAACATTTTTTTTGGAGTAATAAGGTACAGGAGTTATACTAGTAGGATGTATACCTTCAAAGAGGCCCATTACTACTTATTTATTTATTTTTACATATTCCACCCAGAAGCCAATCTGTCATAAAGGCTGGTCACCCAAGCCATTTCTGCCCTAAGGATCCAAAGTTCCCCATTCCACTATTCAGTCATGACACTGGATGAAAAAGAATATGACAAACTACCTAGGTAGAAGGCAGGAGCTTGAGAGGCAGAGAAGGAGACAGAAGGAGAGAAGGGTTTGAATTGTGCAGGGTTGGAGCTCGAGAGGGCACAATCTCTGCTGAAAGTGTGTGATGCAGAGCCCTTGCACACCCTGGAGAGTTTAGCTCAGGCCCGGTCCATGAGGAAACTCAGGAATAAGATGACAGAGAATGAAGAATCACGAATCTTTATGACCCATTGGAATTTTGTATGAATTTAATTACAAACCCTAGATTGTGGTAAGGTATTGAATAAACATTTATTTGGATTCCTTGTGCATGCAGTAAGATTTTGTTCCTATGGGTCCTCTCTCTAGTTGCCATATTGTTATTATTAAGCACTGTGCTAAAACTAGAGATCAAATGCCAGGCTTCTCAACTATGTGTTAGTTATTTGCTTGTTTAAACTTAGCCAATTACCTTCCTGATTGCAAAGGAACTAGTGCAGTGCCAATTACACGCATTATTTTTATTCCTATTTTCTCCTATTTTTATGTTTTAACCCTCTGTGTATGAATGCCTTGCTATGAAAGAACCACATGGATTTTGATTTCTCATAGTTGGTTGGAGATTTACCCCTATGACCTTCACAAAGTTAATAATTAGTATCTTCTTATTTAAATAGTTTCATCAAATATTAGTTATTATAAAATATTCTCATCATTCTTTCCTTTCCACACTCCCCAAAAAAGAAAAGTATATTCATTTTGATTCAAGATAAGAATAAAGAATATTTAAATTACTTCTTTGGTTCAGATCTTCTTGACAAAACATACAACAAACAAGATATCTTTTCTCCAGAATATACTCTTTACAATTTTTTCTACCCCAGGAAAAATACTGTACAAAAAAATCTGTAATAAATAACAAATTAGTTATATTTTAAGGCTATGTAGTCTTGTCACAGATATACTTTTTCTAGCCCAATGTTTCTCAGAAGTCAGACCTGAGGTTTCTTTGTTAGTAATATGAGAATGATGATTGGGATGTGTCTGCCCAAAACTCTTTATAGAGATGAAGCTATATACAAGTAGCTTTACCCACTGAGGGGAAAAATGATTTGTATATCAGATATATTATTGTGGATAAGTAAAAAATTTTCCTTTTATAAAGAAAGTTAAAACAGACCCCAAAAAACCCCACAAATTAAATAATCCCACCAAACAATTAGTCATCTCTGATAGTACAAGCCTATTTCAGTAAGAATTTTTACCTTAGAGTTTTGACAATAAGGATTCTGTACAAGTGAAATGCTTTACATGAGCTAAAAAGTAGGTTCTTTTATCTTTAATGTTATTGGAATAAACCAGTCTAACACAATGAAATTGTGAGAAGCAGCTAATGCATAGATATTATAATTCAGAGTCTCTTAAAATGTACATTTCAAAAAGGTAGATTGTTGTGTTTAGATGCAAGCTGAGGTGCTGTAGATAAGACAGAACTCATAAAAAGTGAGAGACTAATGTTGGAGGGAGTGGATGACTGACACAGTAGGCTCTCTGAGAGGCTAAGGAAGAACGGGGTCCACAGCCTTCTTAAATAAGATGGGACTGGATAGGTTGAAAGACTTCATCTCCCATGAAGCAGGAAGGAGGGCAGAGAGTGTAAATGCAGGTGGCGGTGGGTGGGAGATTGAAGACACTCTATCTGCTGGGAGGTGTGAGGCAGGCACGGTTATCAACAGGAAGTCAAGTATGACGGGGAGTACTGGGGGCTAAGATGAGGGGCAGGAAAGTTGGGTCAAATGTTTGTGGATTGAGAAGATGGTATAAAACAGTCATTGTGAAAGAGGTGCAAACTCAGTCTTTCTGTTATTTTAGTGCTTATACAATGTGAGGGAACCATTCTATGAAAGTAGGCACAAAGTTATGAATTCAAAATTTGGAGTGGGAATAAATTATTTAAAATGAGAAAAAAAATCACAACACAATTATGTTTTAAAAATCTCGTAAGTACCACAAACATGATAAAATCTAGGGAAAGGTAATATATATACTAACCGGCTTACCTCTGTATCATCCTTCCTATATTTTATTGTAACTGTTGTATTGCTTCTTCATATAACAACGTTGTAATATTTTTTATAGAGAAGATAGAAAGATAATTTAGTTTTTTCTATAGCTTGGATGATTGACGTTTGTTTTCCATAATTTCATTGGTAGTTTAGAAGAATTTCTTTCAGCTTCACAACTCATTATTGGTATGTGTAAATGTTTAGAATTTTCGTCAAATGTGGGAAGTCTCTTAGAAAGGTTTTCTAATGTATGAGCTGTAATACTTGAATAAATGTTCACAGAGTAGCTTTTGTTGGACTATTGCCCCAATCCTACATCTCTTATACCTTTCACTTTCTCCTCATGCTTTAGGATATGTTCATAACACAGTGTGACCTAGGGTCTGGCTTCTGTGTGTTGCAACACTGGGTAAGTCGACATAGATGTCTAGTAATAATTTTATATAGAAGTGATTAGGAACCATACAAATCACACCCTACTAAGCCCAAATCAAATGCATGTCCAACTCAATTTCCCCTTAGCTAGATTTCAAAAATGCTGTAGCTAGTCCACTGTCACTCAACCCCACACCACTTATGATGAAGGAATATTTAGAGTGGCAAGAGAGAATTATCCTAATTCTGGTTAAAATATCTTAATTTTGAAAATTTTACAAAAGCACAGATCTATGCAAACACATAGCTGAGATTTGTTTTGGAGCCTTGGAAGGGGCCCATGTAAGTGAAGAGCCTGAAACCTAATCTTTAACATCTTCACAGAAAATTTAGTCTGCCTGTGTTGTGGAGAATGTATGAGTACATGCTTTGGCTATGCCCAGTAAGATGGAATGGACAAATAGAATGGCTGAGTTTATTCAAGATTGAGTTCATGCCGGTCTATGCCAAGAACAAAGAGTCATAGGTATTAAAGGTATATACAAAGAACTGATGATAGGAAAGCATAGCTCATTTCAGCTGCATAAGAAGGGACATGAAGGGAAGGCACTCATGCATATTAGAAAAATGCACATGGCAATGAGTTTAATGCCACAAGGAAGGGGCTCTTGAACAATTTGAGTTGGAAAGGCCTGAATTATTCCTTGAAAGTATGGTACTTAAGTTCATGATTTTGAAGTTCAGTCATCATGACAATTTCAATGTTATCACTGCGTCAGTGACTAGTAAGGTACAGTGGGGGAAAAAGCATACCTGATAGAAATACTAACAACAATGGCTAACATTTACTGAAGGCCTTCTCTGTGTCTGGCATTCTTCTAGAGAGGACTTGAAGATGAGATGAACAATGAGAGATAATATATAAACTGACAATGTCTAGACCAGATACCGAAATAGAACTCTGACCAACAAACAGCAGTAACAAGTCCTAGAAGACCAAATAACCCGTGAAACAACAAGCCTCAAACTGTCAGCTTCCCTGTTTTCCCTGATAATTCCCCAATTTTTGCCTCAGTTTCCAACTTAGAACCAATTAGAGAAAGCAAAATATGTATCCATAACCAATCACATAGGATGCCCCACTTCTAGTTTGCCTGTGTCCAACTTCCCCATGCCAACAGCATTAATCAAAGCATTAACCTGAAGCTTTCCCTTTTTTCCACTATAAAGCTTTCCTACTTTTCTGTGTGCCTTTGCATCTCTACCAAATTGAAGTGATGGTGGCTGACTCTCTTGCTATAGCAAGTTCAGCTAAATAGAAATTGCCGGTTCTTTGCACAATCTTTGTTTATTTTCACAGCACTCAAGGTTTTGAATGAGTTATCCACCTTAAGAAAATCATGAAAGAGTTAGGATGAAGAAGAGAACAGTGATGCAGTTTCTTTGGCCTTCAGGGAGTGAAGAGCCACCCCAATTATGTCAATAAGACTCGTGAAGTAGGTAGCCAGCCAGATGGTGTCAGCCTCAGAGGGGCAGGGGTTTTATTAAGGGATATTATACAGGGCATGGGAGCAGCATGGAAACATGAAAGACACCTTAAGCGTTGAGAGTGTGGCTTAAAGAGACTTTAAAAAGAGTGGAATCTTTAGAAGATGGCTAGGTTCCAGTTGAGGTAAACGAGTGAAAAGAATGTTCTTTGAATATAAAGAAGAGTTTGCTGATCCCAAGTACAAACTTTCTCACACCACTAGGAACAACTTTTGGAGGAATGGAGTAAAAGGTTGGGTGAGCTCATGAATGGATTGGGAAGGAGATGTGTATTCTAGAGATGGTAGATAGAGAGTGGTAGACATGTAGGTAGTGACTGAGGAAAGCCGGGATATTAAGAAAAGCATATTGCATCCTTATACTAACAGTGGTGTAAAAACTAGGGACTATCAGAGGAGCCTGAAGGGTTTCCCACAGTTTTTGTCAATGGGAGGCTCTGGTATACTGCTTAAGGAGATCTTATGTGGCAGGATGGTGGTCACCCCATGGTCATTTCAGCTATCACATAATGGTTGCTTAGGAGAGCTGTAGGTACAGATATATCTGTTAAGAAGCCCACAGACTAATGAGTGTGGTGCTTGGAAGTGGGACAGGCCAGGATAGAGATTAGAATGGCAAAGAAGAAGCTTTGACTTCACTACAAAGATGCCCTCAAGACAAAAGGTTGGTGGTACTTGCTGCCTCCTTTCCTTCCTTCTTCCTTCTTCAATTCTTTTCTTCCTTCTCCACTTCCTTTCCCCAAAACTTTCTAATAGCAAGTTTAATTATCCATAGTTCATAGAGAAAAAACTTGAGCCACAGCAATTTTAACTCAGTATAATTGCTTAGTAGTAATGATGAAGATGAGGAAGAAGAAGAAAAGCATATTTCTAAACTTCTACCTGTCCCTTTGGCAAAGTTAAATGTAGTCTAAATAACTCCCCTTTTGGCCTGTGTTTAGACTTAAGGTTCAGGGTGATGATTTATCCTGTGAGAAAGGGGCTGTAGTAACTAGAAGTTCTCTCTGCACAATTTATTGACAGGACACATGGAAAGGTTTTTGACGATTTGTCAAATCACATATTTGGCAAGAGTCCATTTGCTGTGTTATGTCTTCATTTGGCCCCTTTAATATTTTATCATACTATCCCAGGAGTATAAAGATATAGCCACATATTTAGCAAAGTCAATAGCCTAAGGATTATCAACAAGTAATATTCATTATCCGCTTTTGTAGCCAGACTTGAAATCCTGGTCTTCATAAATTAAAAAATATATTTCTTTTTATTTTTTCAGAGTTTACCAATGACTAAGAGATGGGGTAGTTTGTCAGTATCTTATTCATTTTCCTAGGTCACCTTTAATCAACCCTCATATTTTAATTTTGACATGAGGCAAAAATAAAGCACACGTAAGCAGGGTTCCAGGGCCACTAAATGGGTGTATTTCTTAATTATGGCAGAGAATACACATTAACTACTTAAGAGGGTGACAGACCTCAGAGCTCAATCCCCAACCGCTACTGGCGGGAGCCTGCAGTGACAGTTCAGCATCACTTCCATAGAGTGTTCCATTTTTCCTGCCTCTGGATTTGTTTTCTTCCTGCTTCTGTCACTTGGGGAAGGTTTAGTTTTGAGTAATGATTATCTTTCCCCCTTGTTTTTGTCTTTTCTTTTCTCCTACTTCTCCAAATGGCCTATCTGCCAGTCACAATTTTTGTGGTCTGCAATTCTGATCACTTTTAAATGAAACCCATGCTGGCTTTGGTAATCATAATGTCATTTACAATTTACCACTAAACACGTTTATTCAGTTAGTAGCACACTGGAGAAAGAGAACTCCATATGAACTCACCGTGAAAGGCCTAATCTGATTATTTCCTCATGAAAATCCAGGCAGGGGTGCTTGTAAGAGGGGCTGAGAAAAGAAGGAAAAAAGCGAGATCTGGCCACAGCTGACTTTCATAATCAATGTGAATAGATAAGTGACAGCCTGTCAGGGGCAGCCGCCCAGCCACCCCAGGGCATTCCTTTCCAAAAGGCTAGGGTGGACAGAGCTTAATAAACGCTGAGTGACCAGCGAGTATTGGCTTGGCATATGCTATTGCATTCACGATGGACAAGAACATGATAAAGTCCAGAAGCTCTTCTCTAAGTGGGGAAAATTAGATTAAGCAGGTTGTATTTGTGTGTGCATGTGTGCCTATGAGCACTTGCTTTGTGTATACTTTAACTTCCTAAAATACCCTGGTCATTCAGTATGCTCTGTCCACCTTTCCCTAGACAGGAAGCTACAGACTTAGAAACCAAGGCAGTGAGTGAAGTCTGTCTGGTGGCAGAGGAGGAGGAAGGAGGCGGGTATGTATGTGTGTGAGTGCGTGTGTAGATTCAGGTTGCTTCCAGGGTTCTAACAAATATTAACTTTGTGTCAATATTTGTCCTTCCTGTCGTGAAATGAGGATTTTCCACCTCATTTCACATTTGAAAAGAAAATATGCCAAAGGGGTCGTCTTTGCTAGGGAAAAAAAAAAATTAAAAGAAAAGAAAAAAAACAACTTCTTTATTTAGAAAAATGGATCCGAAGGAAAGAAAAAAAATTTAAATAAATGTTCTGACCCAAAGGCACATAGAATCCTTCCGTATTTCTGTTTTCAACAAAAAAGAAAAATTTATATGTTTAAAATTGACTGAAATACATCAACATTAATGATTTTTTCCTCGAGGTTAACACCACCATTTCCCTCAATAATTTTTTTAGTCATTTTGTAATATATTTCACAATTCATGGTAAAGTGTAGGAGATTTGACAAAAACAAAATATATACTCTTTCTCTTATTTTCAAGAAATGAAATCATTTTCAATTCTTTTCTGTCAAACAACATTTATACCTCATTTTATTTCTAATTTAACAAATATAAATGGTCCCAGGTCAAATAAAGTGAGGACAGGTTGAATTTATCCCCATTTATATATGTTGTCACAGGCCCTCAGGCTATGAGGAGTGAAACTCCAAAATCTCAAAGCTGTGCTCCTCAATACACAAAAGAAGTAACTGTGATCTTCCAAAGAATTATTAAAGAAAATATGTTTTGGTCATATTAGAAATAATAGAGAAAAACAGTCTGCTTTTCTAGAATGGGCAATTCTAAGCAAAAAATCATTTGTTTAAACATCAAAAAACGGGTGTATGTTATATTTATAAGGTGAAGGCATATTGAGAGTGATGTTCTTAAGCAGAATAGATTCAATATAGGTGATAGGAAACACATTCTTGATAATCTGGAGTCTAGAATTAGAGTCAGTTAAAGTCTATCGAGGGACCATAATATAGTAGTTCTAATTATTATGAAAAAGATATATATGCTTGCACATATACACACTGATAGGAATTATTATAACCAAACTAAGTACAATTATAATAGTTATTATTACAAGTATATGAGAAACTTGAAGTTCATTAGATTGAAGAAGTACAACATGTATTCACTCACTGCTTAGGTCCTAGAGCTTCAAAATTAATTCATTTTCAGATTGGCTTTCACAGTTTGTTAGACAGTGGCACTTCAGAGTATAGTCACCTCTGGCACCATTTTCAACAAGGAGGACAGCACTCTAATAGCTAGTTACTGGTGTAGTGAAGTGGCTTTCAATGCTTGGGAGCCACAAAATTCCCAAGGGTGAAGACAGCTCGAAAGGACTCAAGATACTGCCTAAGAACAGGAAGCTGCTGTATGAGGAATATATGCATCTGCAGGTGTAAAATGGGCTGGTAGACTTCAGGAACTACAGATCATAGGATCTGTCAAAATTTTATGAGCAATCTCGCCAAAGTTTTGTAGTTGGGCCTATTTTTCATGAGGATGCACTTCCAAATTAATACAAGAAAAACGGAAAACTACATAAAACCAGCTATTGCATGAAGCAAAAAATGTCTGTAAGATTTTCTGTTAAAGGGCTTTCTGTCTCTACAATCAGTTCTTTCAGTGAATATCTCAAAACATTTGTTCTCTTTTAATAAAAGTGTTGCATTGATAAAAAAAGATCAAGAGATGAAAGTTAAGTGATGGCATGACAATAAATATGAGACAGAAGGTCAGATCTATGCCCAATAGACCCTTATTCAGATTCAACCATTTTTCCTTTTTACTTTTTTAAATTAAAAAAAATCCTTACTTTTATTAGTAGAAATCTGTTCAAACAAATTCAATAGACTATTTTATAATTCTTTTACTATGGTAAAATGTCATCATCTATACACTGCTTGAAAACGTGGTTTAGAAAGTGTTTTTGTATTTTCATTATTTTGTTGTAATATGATTTCACCTGAAAACATCAAAGAATATGGTCCCAATTATGATTTTATTATTTGAATATTACATTGAAAACAGCCCAGGCAAATTCAAACTCAGGAAGTACAGCTTAGTGAGTGGGAGATCAGATTTTCAAGTCAGAGAGATTTGTATTGCAACCTGGCTCTGCCACTTTCTAGCTGTAAAACACAGACAAGTTACTTATCCTCTCTCTGACTCATTTTTTTCATTGTCAAAGGGATTGGAAATGGTACTTAATTCATAAGCTGATGGAGAGGGCTAAGTTAGATGATGTATGCACAGAGTGAGAGAAAAACACATGTTAATAAATACAAGCGGTTACATTCCTATAATTTTAAAAAGAGAATTTTTAAAGCTACCTTCCACTCTCCTTTTGCCTTTTATGGCTCTATCCTTATCTCAAACCAGTGTTTGTCTAGTATTCTGGAACAGCACCTGAAGTGTTGCAAACATTCATAATAAACACTGTTGAAAGAGACAAGTTACAGGTGAAGAAAATGCTAGAAGGTAGAAATGACAATCTATGTTTTCAAGAAAATATCAGCAAGAAAGAAATGCACATACATACATACATATACATCTGTGTGTGCCTGTGCACACATTTCTATGAATAGATCACCTATATTTTCCACCAATCAAGAAAAAAACCCAACCTGAAAATCTAAGATGATTTTCCTGTTCATCTATTCTTAACTTTCTCTTCATTTCTTTTATAATATTTGCCATCATCACCCTATACCTTCTCTCTACCTTCTTACTTTTTAATGTTAATTTTATTTATTTATCTATTTATTTATTTATTTATTTATTTATTTATTTATTTAACTAGCTAGCTAGCAAACCTTGCCTGCCAGCTTTAAACAAACTGATGTTCATGGGTTAAACACAGGAGCAGCTAACAGCATTCTTTGCAGATACAATTCCTGGCACACTCTTTCCCCAGAATGATAAACTTATCACCTCTCCAGCCCTCAGTTTGAAGCTGCAGCAGTAATTTCTGCTGGATGCCAAAACTAAAATGAATGTGACTGTGCCATGCCCTGCTCTGAGCTGTGGCTATAATGAGATTTGAATGGGAAGCCCCGGACACAATAAATCTGCGCCATATGTGACCATTTCCTGTGTCAGTTCCTTTCTCATAACCAGTGGAGACTTTTTTTCCCTCTCATGACCCCACACCATGACTCTGAAATCTTTCATGGCTGCTTATGGGCCTCAGGCTTTTTGCAGCAGTTGTATAAATAAATGAATTTGACAGCAAACATCATAACAGTTAGCAGTAATGTGTGTTCACCACAAGTGCCTATACTACTCACTGGAGAAATGGCAGAGGAAACAGCTTGTTTTGTTACCTAAACAAAAGTAGTTTCGTTTGACAAGTGGTGAAAGAATTAGTCAAATAAACTTGAAATCCACTAGGACTTTTTTTTTTTTTTTTGCCAACTCTCCCTGCCAGGGGAATGTTCCCAGCTCCTGAGTGTCCGTGACTCACAGAAGGTAAATTTCTCCCTTTTTATTCTGAGATAAAGATCTGGACTGGGAATACAAAACCTTCGACTGATATTTTATATTAATCTTTTCAAGGCAAGAGTGTCATGTATGGGAACTCAGGTACAGTCAAGGATTTCCAAGGAAGCCTGTGGTAGAAATGCCAAGCAGGATGTTTCGGGAGGAAAGGAAAGATGGTAATAATGACCCAACTCACTGATTCCCATTGAAAGCAAACTGAAGCTTACGAGTGCTTCCTTTCCTTTCACACTGCCTTTAATTCAGGAACAAAAAATCTCTCTACACAAGTTGCTGAAGGAAAGGAAATTAGCATTTTCTCTATATCTCATTTCTCCACCTTTCCTCTGGCATCTTAATGCCAATCCTGTTCTCTCTGCTGTATAAGATGTTATACTACAGTGATTATTCTCAGGACTCTGGTGCAAACTGCCTAGGTTCAAATCCTGGCTCTGTTTCTTACTCTCTGTGTAACTCTAGGCAAATAACTTGGCCTCATTGCATCTCAGTTTTCTCCTTTGCAAAGTAGGAATAATAATGCTACGGTATCAAGCTCCTAAGGTGTCTGTGCCAATTAAATGTATTTTAAAAGGCTCAGAACAGTATCTGAAACATAATTTGTATTATCATTATTAATTATTATTATTATTATGCCAAACAGAGAGAGTTGGAAAATAGTCTCTCTAGCAGTACTAGAAATTTTTTCCACAATGGCTTGATATTGGCAGCTAATCTCAGAAATGAAATTTAAAACTTTTTGGGGAAAATCATAATAGGAGCTTCATGTAAACCATTACGATTAATTTCAAGGTACAGTACAACACTACTTGAAATAAAAATGTCACCTGGACCTTGAAATTTTTTCTTATATGAAGGTTATTTTCACACTTTTAAAGGTGGTTACACTTTATCGTAAGTGGCCAAGTAACTATTGACCCTAGAATCTTCTCATATTGCACAGAAGTATCACTGATTAGGAGAGCAAAAGTCAAGAGTTATCACAAACTAATAAATCTTAGTCCAGGTATATGTTCTATTTTGGTTTTGGTTTTGGTTTTAATTTAATAATTAAAATGTGTTCACTGAAGTATTTTGCTTGTGTGACAATTACAAGAAAGTGCCATAAAATTTTAGAAGGCATGGACAGTAATCAACATGAACAATAATTTCCTATTACAGAGATCCTGCTACCTACGCTATAGATTCCTAGTGTCTTTATTTTAATTAAATAAAAAATCCACTTGAATATACATTTCTCCATACTTAAACTTCCAGATTATAGTGAAAAGTCACAAATATAAACGAATTAAACTATTGTAAAGACAAATGAACGGTTAAAGTTTTGCTTTGAGAGCAATGCCAATAAAACTTGAAAGGGTGTTAACTGAGGGTAAAAAAAAAACCATATGCCTTTATAAGACAATGAAGAACCAGTAGGGGGACAGAATAAATATACAGTTAAAAATGTGTTGGTTGTGAATTGGGGTTAGGGATTGACAGAAAACCAAATACACAAGTGGCATCCTTCTATTGCAAAGCAAGTTTAAGTGCAACTCCATTTCTAGTAAAATCAATGGAAAACCCCATTTTGTCACTGCTGCCCGTGTATAGACTGCATTGCTACATCTAGGAAACCTCTCAGAAATTGATCTATGAGAAAATGACTTTTTCCCCAAGGCAACTTCACAGCTGTGGAATGTCATCTGATAAAATGCCTCCCTTGCTACTTCCAAATCCTTTCCCAAGATCAGCTTCTAGAATGTATTTCCTAGCTCACCTTAGGATTTCCAAAGGTGAGGATTTAATGCTGTGAATAACTCCAGCTCTTCAGACCAGACATTGCCACCAACCCTGAATAAACACGGGCCTTAGCAATGTCATGTTTGGTTGACGAACCACTGCTATTGCCCCTTAACTAGCAAATAAATACTGCCACCTTGTAAAGTCTGTTTTTCTGAGTTAAAGAGAGCACTGAAGGGAACAGACGAACTTTAAAAGACCAGTAGCCTTAGTCAAGCATTGTAGATCTGTGAAAATAACTGCTCAGCTATTTCTTCATTGTTTTCCTTGTATGTGTGTGAATACATATAAGGCTAGCCTTGCACTTCCCCATTATCTTATTGGTATCTTAATGACTAGTTAATAGGATCATTAACTAGTCATTAACCATTGAGCAGAGGTAACTAGTGTCCCTTTTGGGCCATACTATTTAATAGAAAGAGGTGGTGAACTACAAGCCACAGGCCAAATCAGGCCCACTGGCTATTGTTATAAATAAAATCTTATTGGAACACAGCCATACGCATTTGTTTATGTATTGCCTGTGGCTACTTTGCACTACAACAGCAGAGTTGAGAAATTGTGACAGAAACTGTATGGCCTACAAAGTTAAAAATATTTGCCACCTGGCCCTTTACAGAACATGTTTGCCAGTCTCTGTTCTAAGAGTTCTGAGTTTGTCTCTTGAGACAGTGGCCAGAAAAGTATGAGATGGAAGCTGATCTTTGAGCTTGAGTTCCTGCCAACCAGAGATGGACAAGAAGTACAAATGAGGAATAAGCCTTTGTTGTTTTAAGCTGTTGAGATAGATACAGCATCAGGGTAGACTAGGTTAGGATGTCAGTACCCTGATGGATGCAGCATCTATAATATTCTTAGATGCATCTTTTCCTCAGAACATATAAACTATCTCCTGCTTCAGGGAAGAGGATAAAGAACATAACAGAACTCTTCTTTTGTCCCCAGGAGACCTAGGATGAAAACAGAAACATAACACAATTTTCTCTCTAAACACAAGTTTTCTTTACATAATTTATCATAATATTCACTTTTTCTAATACCTGAGCATCAGTATTCTCTGTTAAAGCTCTTTGCAAAACTAGTTCTATGAATCTTTTCAAATTTGCTTTCTTTTCCAGTGTGATATAAAGATGAAATTTACTTGACATACTGCACATAGAAGATTACTGAAGTAATTAGGTAAAAATATTTTCATAAGCCCAGAATTGGGATGCTCTAGTCTCTGAGAATGAGCTCTTATATTTGGGCTTTGCTTTAATATGGGTGAAAAATGCACACAGCTGGCTCTGCTTGCTCATTTTGCTATGTCCAGGTCTTCTCCTTTGGAGGAAAAAGAAACAGGGCAAGTTGAGTGAACAGCTTGCCTCTGCTTCTGCTTTTTGGAGGTAGAAACTGATGGAGACCACAATGAGAATACAATGTTCCTTGTATCAGCTATAGAAGGGAAAGCCTAGGGGAGTCTTACCAATAGAAGCTCTGTGACCTGAAGAATAGAAACACTAGATTGAAGTGTCAATTCCAGTTGATTTTCTTCCTAATCCTGATGACTTTGAAAACAGACAGGCTACCATGCACCTCAGTTTCCTTATTACGCATACAAAGCAATATACCTGGATATTTATCTAATACAGGGAGAATACATAAAAGTTATTTGTACTAATGTCTGGGAGACATGGCAGGTGAAAATATATTGAAGAAGGAGGCTTTTACCCAAACAATCAGCTAACTAGCAGTAATAAATAGGATCCAGAAGAAAGAGTAAATAAGAAACATGATGAGATCAACCAGATACCATTTAGTCAGTTGAACAAATCAACTATGAAGATCTTTTACAAACAAATTTGCTAGAGTTCTTACAAATAAGATTCTGGGTCAGAGGATTTCAGGTAAATTACTGCTAAGTTATCCTTTAAGTTCAATGACTCCTCCTGAAAACTGGTGTATCATCATTCAGCAAGGTGAGCAAATTTTAAGGACAATTCGGGATCCAATTTTGAGTCAGAAAACATAACTAGATTACGGAGATACACAATTGACACTAAACACTGTGAGACAGAATGGCTTACTTATACCAAAGGCTTTATGCAAACTTTGAGGCAAAGTAGTGGCTGGAACTATAAGAACAAATACCAAAAAATATATTTACAGATGCCAATCAGACAACAAACACAATATATAAGCTCAGGATGGGAAAGTATACCTGATTAGGCAAAATTATACCTTATTTTCAACCACATATAAGGTTAAAGAATTATAAGCAGCTGTGTACTATGGTCTGCATATAGAAATACTTCAGGACCATCTCTTCAATTTGGATGACGTATGGCATAGACTCAGGAAATCATAGTAATCCTAGGTTTTATTCCATCACATCAGATGTTGGTAAATTCCAGGGGCAGTGTGAGTAATACAGGAGAAAAACAGGAAAGAATGTAATTTTCTAGCTCTTCCACTGTATAGTTGTGATATTGTAATCATTGATTTTATACTATTTATTGACCATTTGCCATTATCCTGATAATGAATTAAACTTTGAGATTATAATGGTTGAAAATTAAACGAGAGACACAGTGCTTGCCTTCATGGAGCTTACTCAGTCATGTTTTTAGAAACAAATTTTCCTTCTCTTTTAGAGACAATGAGCTCATGAGCAACTTGAGTACAGATATCAGCCTTATTCACCTTTGCATATGTCCTTCCACTCCCGTATACTCAACCAGTGCCCAATATACAAACCAAGAGAGAAGAAATATCAACATTTCCTGAGTATGTACCATGTTCCAGCTATTCTGAAAGTCTTTCAATCAACAGTTCTTATTTTATTTAATTATCACAGCAAACTGAGAGGTGTGTTTTTATTGCTTCCATTTTCCAAATAAGAAAGTTGAACTTGTAGCTGTACTTGAAGGACTGTGAGATGACAGAACTAAATGTTAGAAGCAGCCTGGTTCCCTGAGTCACCACCAGTAGGTCAGCTACCAGGAGAGTCACCCAACCTTCTTCAGGCTGAGATGTGAGTAAAACAAAGTTTTTCTATTCTTAAACAACTGAGATTTGGAGATTATTTGTTAATTGGAGTAACTCTGTCTCATACAATATCCATGTTTTATGTAAATAAAGAAAATTTAAAAAGTAAGTACATACAGAGAGGCAATGAACAAACAATGCTGAGGTCCCAGTTAGTTTAGAAGCAAAAGAAAGAGAAAAATACAAGCAATCTGACATTGTGATCTACACTACAGCTACCATTTAAAGAGGCTCCAAGGGGATCTATAGGACATTGTTGCCTTCATTCTGTGTTCTTGGAACTTCACTAAGAAATGACTGTGGATAAGCTTTGCCCTGCTAGATATTGCCCCACTTGATGGCCAGCTTAAAATTGATTTAGAAGCTTTTAGAGACTGCTAGGGATTCACAGCTTTACTAAGGTCTGAAAAGCAAGCACTTAAGCAGCATACTGCATGCCAAGAAACAAAATCAGAAGCTACAAGCAGCTGGTTTGACCTTTGAAAAAAGTTTGGCAAAAGGGCAAGAGCATATTTATAACTCCTATGGGACAGTTCATGGGCTTTCCTTTGGACTTGCTCTGTGTCAAAGGCCAATTTCCATCCATTATGATTCACTAAGTTAGTTTTATGAATATTATGTTTAGAGAAAATCACACACTGGGTCAAAAGCAAAATTACAGCATATCCATCATTGGGGAGTTTATCATTTCACCAAGTATAAAATTCTTTTTGCTTGAATTTAAGGCTGATTTTCCCTGAAATACATGATTTTCCAGATAAAACTAGCTACTGATCTTTGAAGAATAGTTTTCTGGGTCAATAGAAGCTGCCTCCTGGGAAAATATTACACCCCATTACGCATCTGGCCAATTCTTTGAGGCCATTCAAACTGTTAGGAGTAAGAGTGGGAGAATTCCTTCCTGTCCTCTGAGAGGATCATTTTATACCCCAAAACTTCAACCTCGTTATTCTTATCTTAGGGCATAATTACAATGTTATTATTGGTCATAAAATTAACCAGATTTTCCTCTCTTTTCTTTTCCTCTTCAGCATTTGACTCCCTGACCTTCTTCAACAGAAAAGTCTATGGGCTGATTATACGCTAAGAATAGAAGTATTTCCTCTTACTTGTTTTAAATTTTCCCACTGTTAATTTCATTGAAAGCATACTTGTTCTCATATAAAACAGCATTAAAAAATTTAAAAAAGAATTTTTTACCAGTTCTATAAAATCTGAAAATTTTTGCTCTTGTATCCCAGTGCTTCTGAGATTGGTCTCTTTTGTTATCTCACCATCCAGAGGTCCTAGCCTACATTTACGTTGGCCTATAGGTACATGATTCAACTTATAACCTAAGGCCCCTTGCCAGTTTCTCCCTTGCACTTCACTTTACTATTTCCCAAAGCAACTTCTTTGTTTTAGTTGAGGAGGGTTGCTACCTTCCTGTGGCAGTGGTTGCCAAAGTATTGTTTTAAGAACCATTACCAGGCCATGTAAGGACTCGGTAGAAAAAAAATAGTTTTATAGATTAGCAGTCTGCTGATGTGAGGGGTGGAAGATGTGGTGGAACCTTGGCAAAACTCACTGTCAGGAAAACACAGCTATACCTCCTATGCAAACACTGCTCAGTAGCACTCAGGCACAACTTACCTGCTGTCTAACCCAGAACTCCACCCAAATTCCATTCCACTCATCCATGTCTGACACTTTTTAAGTTTCTATAAAGATTTTTCTAACACTCTTTCTCTGCTGATCACTGTCTGACAAAATTCATTCTATAATTCACTCTAAAATTGACAGCATTGTCCTAGATGGATGGCATGTTTGGCTGACAGCACCTAAATCTTACCTAGAGATTCAAGGTGAGAAGCTTTTTGAACCCCTAATTCATGTTCGCCTTGTAAAGAAGGATGATCATCCTTCTATTGCTTATATTAAAATGATTAGACTTGGTAATCTTTAAAACCACAACAAAAGCTGGACTGCTTTCCAAAGAACCAGAACGCTTTACCTCTGACCTTGTCTTCTGCTAATTCCCCTCCTGGTCATTCTGCTCAGGCCACTGTGACTTTCTTGCTAATCCTCACACACTGCAGGCACTCTCCCCACTTGGGGCCTCTGCCAAGGCAGATCTCTCTACTTTTCTCCCAAGTGTTCCGGTGGCTCAATCCCACGCCCTCTTCTCTGTCTCCTTCTCAGTGAGGCCTACTTTAGTCAGCCTATGTACAAGCATTCTTATTGCCTCCTACGATGCTCTACATTTTTTCTTTTGTCTATAGCACTTATACCTTTATAATCTACTAGAGAATTTACTTATTTATTATGTATATTACTTAGTCTCTCCTCTAAGTAAGCTAAGAAAGTAAGCTCTATGAAAGCAGGGTTATTTGTCTAGTTTTAACACTTTACAACTAGCCAGAAAAGTACTAGGCACACAGTAGACTCGGTAATATGTGTTAAATTGAATAAACTTAATATATCCATTCTTTTATTATTATTATTATACTTTAGGTTTTAGGGTACATGTGCACAATGTGCAGGTTTGTTACATATGTATACATGTGCCATGTTGATTTCCTGCACCCATTAACTCGTCATTTAGCATTAGGTGTATCTCCCAATGCTATCCCTCCCCCCTCCCCCCACCCCACAACAGTCCCCGGAGTGTGATGTTCCCCTCCCTGTGTCCATGTGTTCTCATTGTTCAATTCCCACCTATGAGTGAGAACATGCGGTGTTTGGTTTTTTGTGCTTGCGATAGTTTACTGAGAATGATGGTTTCCAGTTTCATCCATGTCCCTACAAAGGACATGAACTCATCATTTTTTATGACTGCATAGTATTCCACGGTGTATATGTGCCACATTTTCTTAATCCAGTCTATCGTTGTTGGACATTTGGGTTGGTTCCAAGTCTTTGCTATTGTGAATAGTGCCACTATAAACATACATGTGCGTGTGTCTTTATAGCAACATGATTTATAGTCCTTTGGGTATAAACCCAGTAATGGGATGGCTGGGTCAAATGGTATTTCTAGTTCTTTTTTTTTTTTTTGAGACAGAGTCTTACTCTGTCTCCCAGGCTGGAGTGCAGTGGCACAGTCTTGGCTCACTGCAAGCTCCGCCTCCCAGGTTCACACCATTCTCCTGCCTCAGCCTCTCCAAGTAGCTGGGACTACAGGCGCCCGCCACCACGCCCAGTTAATTTTTTGTATTTTTAGTAGAGACGGGGTTTCACTGTGGTCTCGATCTCCTGACCTCGTGATCCACCCACCTCGGCCTCCCAAAGTGCTGGGATTACAAGCGTGAGCCACGGCGCCTGACCTCTAGTTCTAGATCCCTGAGGAATCGCCACACTGACTTCCACAATGCTTGAACTAGTTTACAGTCCCACCAACAGTGTAAAAGTGTTCCCATTTCTCCACATCCTCTCCAGCACCTGTTGTTTCCTGACTTTTTAATGATCGCCATTCTCATTGTGGTTTTGATTTGCATTTCTCTGATGGCCAGTGATGATGAGCATTTTTGCATGTGTTTTTTGGCTGCATAAATGTCTTCTTTTCAGAAGTGTCTGTTCAGGTCCTTTGCCCACTTTTTGATGGGGTTGTTTGTTTTTTTCTTGTAAATTTGCTTGAGTTCATTGTAGATTCTAGATATTAGCCCTTTGTCAGATGAGTAGGTTGCAAAAATTTTCTCCCATTTTCTAGGTTGCCTGTTCACTCTGATGGTAGTTTCTTTTGCTGTGCAGAAGCTCTTTAGTTTAATTAGATCCCATTTGTCAACTTTGGCTTTTGTTGCCATTGCTTTTGGTGTTTTAGACATGAAGTCCTTGCCCATGCCTATGTCCTGAATGGTATTGCCTAGGTTTTCTTCTAGGGTTTTTATGGTTTTAGGTCTAACATGTAAGTCTTTAATCCATCTTGAATTAATTTTTGTATAAGGTGTAAGGAAGGGATCCAGTTTCAGCTTTCTACATATGGCTAGCCAGTTTTCCCAGCACCATTTATTAAGTAGGGAATCCTTATCCCATTGCTTGTTTTTGTCAGGTTTGTCAAAGATCAGATAGTTGTAGATATGTGGCATTATTTCTGAGGGCTCTGTTCTGTTCCATTGATCTATGTCTCTGTTTTGGTACCAATACCATGCTGTTTTGGTTACCGTAGCCTTGTAGTATAATTTGAAGTCAGGTAGCATGATGCCTCCAGCTTTGTTCTTTTGGCTTAGGATTGACTTGGCAATGCGGGCTCTTTTTTGGTTCCACATGAACTTTAAAGTAGTTTTTTCCAATTCTGTGAAGAAAGTCATTCTTTTTCAATGATTAACTCTAGAATTTTCCTGATTCACTCAGATTGAAATTGAACATTCAAGTTGAAACTATGATCTACTCACTTGTATGTTTGAAATCTACAAGGACAACTTTCTAAAAATATTTTGCAAGGACTGTGTATTTCATATGTCTTTCAGAGGCCAGATATGAAGTTACATTTTCTCAGATACTTCACTTTCTCTTGGTTTTCAGAAAAGTTGATGTTCTTGCCCTCCTGAAATCATGGCACCAAAAATGGGGATTAAGTTCTTTCATTGTCAAGAGTGAATGAGAAGGAAAGGGGAAAAGAGGAGCGGGGAAGAAATGGATAATACTATTTCTAGTACCCTTCCTTCACAGAGAGGAATGAATTAAACGTGAGGCAAGAAGGTCACCAAGTTAGTTAGGTGTATAAATTAAATCAGATTGTCTGAAGAAAGTACTCTATGAAGATAGGGCACAGATAAAGAATACAACAAAAATCAGATGATAAAAAATGAAAAAAAAAGTTGCATTTGTATGGCACATTTTAATACGTTAAATACTAACAATAACACTTGCCATTATGTGTTAATAATAGATCCTCTGTATCAGCTTTATTGTATGCATTATATATAAATATTGACAACATGAAAAAGAATTCCTGTATTTCTATTCTACAGATGACTAAACCTAAGCTCATGGTGTTAAATATCCACAAACACCCATCTATTCAGTGGCCAGCAGGGCCTGAAGCCATATGAGAGCCACCATTCCACACATTTTGCCACCATGTCACCTGTTATCATTTGCCCTTCACAACAACTTTAAAAGGCAGAAATAAGAAGTGGAATTTCCATTTGCCTGATGTAAAAACTGAGTTTCTTAAAATTTAGTACTTGCCCAAAGACAAAGTGAATTAATTAAATACTGGTCTCTTGACATCTCTGCCTAATGTTCTTGTCATAACATGATGCTCTTGGTGTTGGTAATAAAACGAATGTATCTCAAATAGAGGATGAATTTGTGAGTTAGTAAGTCAGTTCAATTTTGACACTGCAATCTCCAAAGAGATCCTAAAATTATTTTCATATTTTCAAACCATGTGGATTAATACTCAGTATCAGATTGCATTCTACAAATATTATTGCCTTGAGATACGTCCACTTGAATTAACCAAAAAATACTACTAATTAACTAGACTTAAGAAAGGGCTGATACTAGGCAATGTGACTTTTTTATGTCATATGTCACCTGGATTACATTTTCACTCTGATGTACATGTCATTGACGGCAGTAGGCTGCTAGAATTTGACACCATGAATTTATCTGATGAAGTGCACAGAAAGAGATCAGTTTATTAATTTGTAAGCACAATCTAGAGCCATTTTATAATACAGTATTTCCCCCTTCACAGAATGAATCAGTACTTGACTGTTTTAAGTATAAAATGCCTTGGTTTGTTAAACACAACCCCATATTAGGGAGAAGAGGACTTGGGTTCTACTAGCAGTTGTCCCAAAATTTGCTATTCTTAAACAAGTTGTCTTCCCTCTCAGGATTTCAAAGTCACCATCAAAAACTTAGAAATATCTCAAGTTAACAACCTAATATCACAACTAAAGCAACTAGAGAACCAAGAGCAAACAAATCTCAAAGCTAGCAGAAGACAAGAAATAACCAAGATCAGAGCTGAACTGAAAGAGATAGAAACACAAAAAAAAAATTCAAAAAATCAACAAATCCAAGAGCTATTCTTTTTTAATAAAAATAAATAATATAGATAGACCACTAGCTAAACTAATAAGGAAGAAAAGAAAGAAGATTCAAATAAACACAATCAGAAACAACAAGGGGGATATCACCACAGACCCCACAGATATACAAACAACCATCAGAGAATATTATAAACACCTCCAGTGTTTTCTAGTTTATGCATACAAACTAGAAAATCTAGAAGAAGTGGATAAATTCCTGGACACATACACCCTCCCAAGGCTAAATCAGGAAGAAATTGAATCCCTGAACAGACCAATAACTACCTTGAAATTGAGTCAGTAATAAATAGCCTACTAACCAAAAAAAGCCCAGGACCAGTCAAATTCACAGCCGAATTCTACCAGATGTACAAAGAAAAGCTAGCACCATTTCTACTGAAACAATTCCAAAAAATTGAGGAGGGACTCCCCACTAACACATTATATAAGGCCAGCATCATCCTGATACCAAAACCTGGCAGAGATACAACAAAAAAAGAAAACTTCAGGCCAATATCCCTGATGAACATCAATGCAAAAATCCTCAATAAAATACTGGCAAACCAAAACCAGCAGCACATCAAAAAGCTTATCCATCAAGACCAAGTAGGCTTCATCCTCAGGATGCAAGATTGGTTCAACATATGCAGATTAATAAATTCGATTCATCACATACAGAACTAAAGACAAAAACCACATGATTATCTCAATCGATGCAGAAAAGGCTTTCGATAAAATTCAACATCCATTCATGTTAAAAACTCTCAATAAACTAATTATTGAAGGAACATACCTCAAAATAATAAAAGTCTTATATGATAAACCCACAGCAAATATCATACTGAATGAGCAAAAGCTGGAAGCATTCCCCTTGAAAAGTGGCACAAGACAAGGATGTCCTCTCTCACCACTCCTATTCAAAATAGTACTGGAAGTTCTGGCCAGGGCAATTAGGCAAGAGAAAAATAAAGAGCATCCAAATAGGAAGAGAAGAAAGCAAACTATCCTTGTTTGTAGAGGACATGATCCCATGTCTTGAAAACCCCATAGTCTCAGCCCAAAAGCTTCTTAAGCTGATAAACAACTTCAGCAAGGTCTTGAGATACAAAATCAATGTGCAAAAATCACTAGCATTCCTATACACCAACAACAGAGAAGCTGAAAGCCAAATCACAAATGAACTCCCATTCATAATTGCCACAAAAATAATAAAATACCTAGGAATACAGCTAATTATGGAGGTGAAAGATTTTTTATCAAAAACTAATGCTCAAAGAAATCAGAGATGACACAAACAAATGGAAAAACATTCCATGCTTATGGAAGAAAGAATCAATATTGTTAATATGGCCATACTGCCCAAAGTAATTTATAGATTCAATGCTATTCCTATAAACTACCATTGAAATTCTTCACAGACCTAGGGAAAACTAGACTGGGCACGGTGGCTCACGCCTGTAATCTCAACATTTTGGGAGGCAGAGGCAGGCAGATCACAGGGTCATGAGCTCGAGACCAGCTTGGTCAATATGATGAAACCCCGTCTCTGCTAAAAATACAAAAATTAGCCGGGCATGGTGGCATGCACCTGTAGACCCAGCTACTCGGGAGGCTGAGGCAGAAGAATTGCTTGAACTCGGGAGGCGGAGGTTACAGTGAGCTGAGATCATGCCACTGCACTCCAGCCTGGATGACAGAGTGAGACTCCAGCTCAAAAAAAAAAAAAAAAAAGAACTAGGGAAAACTATTTTTAAATGTACGTGGAACCAAAAAAAGAGATCAAATAGCCAAGACAATCCCAAGCAAAAAGAATAAAGCTGGAGGCATCATGCTATCCAACCTCAAACTATACTACAGGCCTATAGTAATCAAAACAGCATAGTACTGGTACCAGAACAAGACACATAGACCAATGAAACAGAAGAGAGAACCCAGAAATAAGACCACACACATACAACTATCTGATATTTGACAAACCTGACAAAAACAAACAATGCAGAGGGGATTCCCTATTCAATAAATGGTTCTGGGAGAACTTGCTAGCAATAGGCAGAAGATTGAAACTGGACCCCTTCCTTCACCGTATACAAAAATTAACTCAAGATGGACTAAAGACTTAAACGTGAAACCCACAACTGTAAAAACCCTAGAAGAAAACCTAGGCAATACCATTCAGGACATAGGCATGAGAAAAGATTTCATGACAAAGATACCAAAAGCAATTGCAACAAAAGCAAAAATTGACAAATGGGGTATAATTAAATAAATAGCCTCTGCACAGAAACAGAAAATACCAACAGAGTAAACAGTCGACCTACAGAATGGGAGAAAGTTTTTGCAAACTATACTTCTGACAAAGGTCTAATATCCAGCATCTATAAGAAACTTACATTTACTAGAAAAAAAAATCCCATTAAAAAGTGGACAAAGGACATGAACAGACACTTTTCAAAAGAAGACATACATGCAGCCAACAACCATACGAAAAAAAGATCACCATCACTGATCATTAGAGAGAAATGCAAATGAAAACCACAATGAGATACCATCTAACACCAGTCAGAATGGCTATTATTAAAAACTCAAAAAATAACAGAAGCTGGCAAAGTTGTGGAGAAAAAGGAATGCTTATATATTGTTGGTGGGAGTGTAAATTAGTCCAGCCATTGTGGAAGACAGTGTGGTGATTCCTCAAAGACCTAAAGACAGAAATACCATTTGACCCAGCAATCTCATTACTGGGTAGATACCCAAAGGAATAGAAATCATTCTATTATAAAGACACATGCATGCATATATTTGTTGCAGCACTATTCACAGAAGCAAAGACATAGAATCAACCTAAATGCCCCTTAATTATAGCTTGTTTAAAGAAAATGTGGTACATATATACCATGGAATACTATGTAGCCACAAAAAAGAATGAGATCATGTGCTTTGCAGGGACACTGATGAAGCTGAAGGCCATCATCCTTAGCAAACTAACATGAGAAAAGAAAACCAAATACTGCATGTTCTCACTTATAAGTGGAAGCTAAATGAGGGGAACATATGGACACGTAGAGGGGAACAACAGACATTGGGGCCTTTTGATGGATAGAGGGTAGAAGAATTAAGAGGATCAGGAAAAATAACCAATGAGTACTAGGCTTAATTACCTGTGTGACAAAATAATCTGTACAACAAACCCCCATGACATAAGTTTACCTATGTAACAAACCTGCACTTGTACCTCTGAGCTTAAAAGTTTTAAAAAAAGTGGAATTAGATTAAGTAAATTATCATCGAAGTGCCTTTCAGCATTCACCACCAAAAGTATTTTATCACCTAGAAATCACCAAGCTGCTACCCAACCTAATGGCAAACGCTGGCTCTTTTCATTTCTTAAGAACCCTCCATCTCCAACATACTAGACAAGGAAACTGGTCTCTCCAACCAAACCTCCTTCTTTTCCACATTCACTCTAGTCTTCAGTTGTTCAGCCCTCTCTGGGCTTCCTCCCATTTCACACCTGACAGTGACTTCTTTCTTCATCATTCACTTAAGGCTCAAATAAGTATTCTCACTCCTCCCAATCTCTCAACCTTCATTCTTCTCCCATGTTCACATTGAAAATCCCCCGTTCTTGGCAAAGCTATGTATCCACTGCCATCACTTTCGCTTCTGGAAAGTTTAAGAATTCTGTAGAAAATCACATAATTCACACACACACACACACACACACACACACACACCACCGAGTTCTGTGTCATTTGGTGCCATCACAAATGCTTTATTTCCAAACTTAATTGAGCCTTCAGTACTAATCAACTCATCTTCCATTCATCTCTAGTTAAAATTCTTTTCTGTTCAAAGCTTGACCTCTTGCTATTTTTCTACCTCCATGACTTGGTCACTGACTTCTCAAACAAATCTGAGGACACTTTTACCAAAAACTTTTAAAAATATTCACTCTTCCTTACCTCCCTCCGACATGGTTATTCTTCCTTTTCCCTAGATATAGTTTCTACACAAGTGACCTTGTCCCAGTCCACTCCTCCTTGAATATCACAAGTTAGTCTCATCCATTTTTTTCCCATTTCTTAGATGTTCAAAATTCTTCCCATCAACTGACACATGCATAAGGTTTCTATGTAATAAACATCACCTATCTTTTTTTCCACTTACTGTCAAATTCTTTGAAAAGCTAAGTTTTCTTATGATTTTGTTTTATATTAGTATTTATTATTTAATTTTTCTCATGTTTTTGATAAATCTCAATCTACTGAAATCTAGATTTTGCCCCAATCACTCTGTCAACACTATCCTCAGTAATGTTATTAGAGGCCTTTATTTTCTGATTTAATCACTTTGACTTAATTATAACATTTTTTGCTGTTATTGAAATGTTCTTTGGCTTTAACTCCTAGGGCATCATTATCTCCTATTTCTCTCTTATCTTTGTTTCTCCTCAACTGTGGTATTTATTGCTGTTTTTTGCTTTTTTGGTGGCTTTCCTTCACCCAATCATTTATGAAGTGGTATTCTTCAGGGTTCAGTTATTTGTCAACACATATGCCCCCTGCACAAGTGCACATTCATATACACACGTAGAAAGGGAGCGAGAGAGAGATTCGTGTACTAATAGGCCCCAAAATCATCATCTGTCCTGAATAACAGAACTGTATTCTCAGCCACTTTTCTCTATGAAGGCATTTCACACATAGCTCAAACATAACACTTTCCCGTCAGCCCTCCAGGCCTCCCTGTGAACTATATACTTACTATCTACTACTTAACAATGATTTGACTTAAGAGACCCAGAAAATAAATGGCTTATGTATTCCTTATTATACATACACATTTATACAAAAAGATTTCTTTAGAACAACTTCTAATGTTTACCTAGAACTGACCATGTGCCTGGGACCTTGTGAGTGGTTTACAAAGATTGTAGCAAATCTAATGATTACAATAAAACTAAAAAGCCCATGTTATTTTTATCACTATCAAGATGTAGAGATAGACTAAAGAGAAGTTCAGAAATCTGCTGAACAAATAAGTGATGGAGACAGAAAACCCATCCAGCCCAGCTGGTTCGGCGGACGATTTTGCCTCCAGAAGACAATATGGGCAGCTTCACTAAAAACATGGGATGGCAGTGGTACAGCCATTACCTCCTTTGCTCATTGAAAACAATAACAACAACAATAATAATAACAGATGACATGTACTGAGTGCTTACAATGAGACAACTGCTGTTTTTTAAGTGCTTTATAAGCATTAATTCATTTAAACTCCATGATAAAAAGGTATTACTATTACTCCCATTTTACAGATGAGCGAAATGAGGCATATAGAGCTTAAGCATCTTTTTCACTTTTAAGTAGCTTGCAGAAAGTGAACCCAGGCAATGTGATTCAAACCCCCTGTCCTTGACCTCTACATTATATTATTTTGCTATATAAACAATTAGTTAAGCTTCTTAAAGTAGCATTGAGTGCTGAGTCCTAGGTACCCCATTCCCGCCTCTCTCACCACCACCACTATGCCACTTGGCTTCATCTTAATAATTAATATTCTTGCTGTTATGATGCTTTTTTAAAAATTTTCTCCCTCCTACCTGCTTTCGGCTTGTTAGTTTTTAACAACGTCTGCAAATGTTTTCTTTCTCAGTTCCAAAAAAATTCTACTGCATTCTGATCTCATCCTGGATAATCTAATTTCACTGATCTTTTTCTCAAGCTACACCCCCACCACACCAGCAAAAAATGAACCACTTGAAACCACTACCACTCTTCCATATGGATTTCTTTTTTTAATTAATTCATTCAATTTATTTATTTATTTATTTACCTATTTTGAGATGGAGTTTTGCTCTGTTGCCTAGGCTGGAATGCAGTGGCATGATCTCAGCTCACTGCAACCTCTCCCTCCCTGGTTCAAGCAATTCTCCTGCCTCAGCCTCCCAAGTAGCTCAGATTACAGGTGCCTGCCACCACACCCAGCCTTTTTTTTTTTTTTTTTTTTTTTTTTTTTTTTTTTTTTTTGGTTGAGACAAGGTTTCACCATGTCGGCCAGGCTGGTTTTGAACTCCTGACGTCAAGCAATCCACCCGCCTCAGCCTCCCAAAGTGCTAGGATTACAGGCATGAGCCACTGCGCCCAGCCTTCCATATAGATTTGTAAGTCGTGAGTAACCACAAAATTTTACTGTTTAAATCAAGAGTTGGTGCTATTACAATGATGCTGGGACAGTGTGTATAAACAGACTGAGTAAACTGAGTGGTACAGACACATCACTTCTGACCCACAGAAGACAACACAGCTGCACCGCCACATTGTCACTGCAGAGATTTCCTTGCTAACAGCTTTCCCACTGACAATGATATTATGGTTTCTTCCAATGGCACTGACTACAAAAAAACTGGAAATTCTGCTGGGATCTATGAATAACAACAAGCACAAAGAAAACAACCTTGCCAAAATTTTAAAATAAAAAATGAAGAATAAAGGAATAAGATTTAAGGTTTTAAGTCTATTATAACCAATGGCAAGTAGACAAAGCTGAATAAAAATGGACTTAAAAGTATTTAATAATATTTCTTTAAATCAGCAGGATTTAAAGAACAGAGACCTTACTTCTTAAAGTCTTTTCAATAAAATCCACAGTATAATCTCATTGAAAACACTCATCTTGTTAAATAAACATTATCTAATGAACAAAGGATTTTCCCCAAATCCTTTCATATCTTGTTATTCTCAAGTATAAATTGAAGCTTTTAACTTGTCTTTATAATGCAACCTCAATCTCAACCCTCTAACCCTTCTCCATAGCACTTAATACTGTTATTTCTGAAACATAAATATCGCTTTGCCAGAGAAGAAGAAGAAGAAAAATGAAGAGGAGTAGGAGGAGAAGAGGAAGAAGAGGAGGAAGGAGAGGAGGAAGAAGAAGAAATCTTTAAGTCCATAGTTTATTAAATTGGTAGGAATCAGGACATAATTTGTATCTATGTAACATATTCCTAGGATTCATTTCTATAGTTATTCAGCTTGAAGCAGTGTTGTGTTTACCTGACTCTCAAAAACTGATACTCTTGACACCCTGAGAAAGTTATTTTATAGGTTGTGAAAATGATGACTGATGGCTGCCTTATATCCTTGGTTTAAAATAATAACAATATAGATATATGTGAATATCTCTGAAAAATATATTAACAATAAATTTCTGGGTTTTGTAAAGGCTAAAAGGTGGAAAAAATTCTTTATGTAACAGTGGATTCTAAATGAAATTTTTAATTCCTTCTCTTCCCCGCTTTACTGTCTTGTATCTGTTGTACATTTAAATATGAAGAGCAGAAGAAAAATGGCACAAGCCCAGAGTGAAATTTTGAGGTAAGGAAAGTTTGCCTTGATGGTCCTTTTGCTTCTTGAAAAATAACCTGTTCCAAACTGGTGCTCCAAAAACTATATCTGTTTCTTCAGAAGAAAGAATCTGTCATCTTTATTTGAATTGTAATAAAAACTTGTTCCAAGAAGCTAGCACTCAGTTTGCATTTACAAATATGAACATTAAAAAAATATCTAGTTGTGGACTGAAAGGAATTAAAGCACCAAGTTTCAAGCAGTGCTGTGGTTTTTAGAAAAGGCTCTTCTCATTGTTTGCAAACCTGTAGCACTTGGAAGGCGACTCTGCAGCCAGTTCTGCTTTAAAGATTTGGAAGTGATGGGCAGACACAAAGTCAGCAGAGAATGGTAGCTGATCTTTAATCGTAGATACATCAATGATCACTGGAAAGAAGAAAATGGGGCTGAAGCTTCTAGAAGGTTAGTTCTCAGAAGCCGCAGAGCAAGGTTCATGAGAGCCATCATGAATATCACCCAACTAAGCAAAAATCTGTCCAAATGTCTAGAAAGTGGCTATCTTAAGTCCCAAACCGAGGACTGAGAAACTCAACCCCACCTGTGCACCCTCCCCTGATCCATTATGTAATCATCTCCTGGTCCAGAACTCTTACCCTACTGTTTTCTATCTCATTATAAAGAGTTTATTTTCAGAATTCAGAAAGAGACAAAGCAAATGGATATCCTGCTCTAAAATCCACGAACTTTAATAGGATCAACAGCTAAGGAGGGGATGAGCAAGCCAGGTTAGAGGTGAAACACAGGGGACTGTGGCCCTGGAGAACTGTGCGTGGGATTAGAGCCCCAGCTGATGGGATATGAGGTCCAGAAACTACGTGTGTCATCGATAGTGGGAGATGGAAAAAAAAAACCAAACTGATGACCAATCCTTGAAAATTAACTGTAAAAGAGAAGAGAGGAAAACAGTATTTAGTCTCACAGGTTTAAAAGGATACTCACAATTGGGCCTGTCGTGGTGGTTTATGCCTGTAATCACAGCACTTTGGGAGGTTGAGGTGAGCAGATCACTTGAGGGCAAGAGTTTGAAGCCAGCCTGGCCAACATGGTGAAACCCCATCTCTATTAAAAATAGAAAAATTACCCAGGCATGGTGGCACACGCCTGTTGTCCCAGCTACTCAGGAGGCTGAGGCAGGAGAGTCGCTGAGGCAGAGGTTGCAGTGAGGTGAGATCGTACCACTGCACTCCAGCCTGGGCAACAGAGTGAGACTCCGTCTCAAATAAATAAATAAATAAATAAATAAATAAATAAATAAATAAATAGGATACTAGTAATTGTCCTCTTAATGAGCTGCTTTGGACGTGTGCCTAACAAAACACGCTGTGAGGTAATTGTAGTGCATGTCATGAAATTTATGTCAGATTAGCATTTATTTGCAATTATTTTGATTACAATAATTGAAATCAAATCTGATTTGAGAGGTCTCTTGTGAAAATCCCATCAACACATATTCTGCACCTACCACGTTCAAAGCATGCTCAATGCTGAAAACACATTCTCCTCACTTCAGAATGGGGGTTCTCAACCTTGGAACTTTTGAGATATTGAACTGGAAAATTGTAGGAGGCTGTTCTGTACATCATAGGATATTTAGCAGCCTCCTTGGCCTCCACCCACTAAACACCCATAAGTACACCCCCGTGTCCCCAGTTGTGGCAACTGAAAATATCTACAGACATTGCCAAATGTCCCTGAAAGGCAAAATCATCCTGGTTGAGAAGTCAGTGCTATAGAGAGATTCTTCACATACCCTGTTCTTAGGTTTCTTACTGCTCTTGTAGCATGGCTGCCTTCTTATCATTTTAACACCTCAGCCAGAACTCTGACTATAAACAACAACAGCAAACATTCTTATTGAGTAGGATGCCCAAATTTCAACTCCTGGGCATTTGCAATATGGTTTGTCTCCTACCTGGCATTTAGTTTTTTTAAATCCTCATTAAGAAGTTGTAAACACTAAATACGTTGCTGCTGGCACTAAAACAATGCTTATACATTCAACAAATATCTAGGAGATAGGAAGTAAGGAAAGGATCACATTATATTAGCCAATTAAACCATCCCTTTCTTAAGGAATCAAGTCATCTGTTAGAAAGTAAATGGTACAAAGTAACTGTGTTGAGTTATTAATTATCAATTATTTGGAAATAATTCACTCAGAGACCACTAAACAACTCTGAACAGCCATATTACAAACAGGAAGAGGCTGATTTGCTTTTCTTATAAAATGTTGAGGTTCTAGAGGTATAAAACCCATCAGACTAGACAGAATAATTGTGTTCCCATTCGTACAGACTCATTGTAGGGTAGAAAATCAAATCCTTGGGAATTAGATTAAGTATATCATAGCATTCTTAATTATTTGGGATCTAACCAGAATCATTAAAATGGTAAAAACAAAATTATATTTTAAAAGTACAAAAGAACTTAGTTACGATTATCATCAGCATGGGTTTCTCATCTACACTTCAACAATGAGATTAACACTACACGAAACACTGGTCTAATGCTTTACAAGAAAGAGTTAAACGTCCCTCAAAAGCATCAGCTAATTACCTAAGCCAGAAGCAAGATGTTAGACTAGGCAGACTAATGATCTGATCTAGGATGGTAATTCCCATGGTTCCTAAGGAGCACAAGCATCAATCATTTAATAAATACGTGGTTTCCAGTGGACTCCAGAGTGGGTGAAAAAAAATCTCAGCAGTAAGAAAATTGTCCAAATTTTCCTGGTGTATCAACATGTATGTCCCTTAAAGCAAGTCTATTTCTAACATAACACATTTCTAATCTTTCTTTCATATGCTATTATATTAATTAATGCAAGAATCAGTGCCAGAGGGGGAAGTCCACATAACTGGACAATAAAGTGATGGGTTTTAACAAGATCTCACAACTCTGAGTTTTGAATAATTATAGGCAAATATCCTTTTTGATCATAACTACTTTATTTCTTTTTAAAAAATTATACTGTAGCTGACTTTTCTACCTTTCCACTTCTCAGATAACTATATCATGGCTTTCAAAACCCATGGTCTCTAGTTATGAAACACCTAAGAAGACTCCACTTGACTCTAAGTAAGCCTCAGTTGGTCAAACAATTATCCAAATCTGAGAGATTTTTAATTTCATTTTTAAATTCTCATATGGTAATTTTTTTCTTTTGATGTAAAGTTCTATGAAGTTCAACAAATGTATATAGATTCATATAACTACCACCACAATCAGGACAAAAAACAATTCTCTCATCTCCCAAAAGTACCTTGGGCTACCCCTTACAGTAATACCCTCACCACACCCGCATCTCTGGCCACCACTGATCTTTTTACTGTCTCTATAGTTTTTCCTTTACCAGAACGCTACACAGTTGCAATCATACAGGATGTAGCCTTTCATACTGTCTTCTCTCACTCTGCATGTCTGAGAATCATCCAAGTTGTTGCATGTATCAATAGTTTGTCCCTTTTTACTTCTCAACACTAGTCCACAGTGTACTTATCCACACTCTTGATGAAGGATATCTGGGTTGTTTCCAGTTTTTGACTGTCACAAATGAAGCTAATATGAATGTTCATTCTTCTAAAAATTTTTGTTGAATATAACGTTCTATTTCTCTAAGGTAAACAACCTGGACCAGGGTTGCCAGGGTGTATGTTAAGTATATATATAACTTTATAAGTAACTGCCAAACTGTTTTCTATAGTGTATGTATACTTTTGCACTCCTACCAGTAAAATTCTCTAAAATTGGGTTATATAATGTGACAGAGGAAGCTGTAATGGTCATAAATGATTTGTTTATTTCTTTTTGTATCTGTGCTAACTATAAAATGTGCTCCATGCTTTTTGGGCTATTACAAAGACCAGAACCACACTCATTAATTCAACAAATATTTGGCGAGAACTATTATGCTGGGAACAGTATTAAATAGAACAAATTTGGCCTCTGGAATATATATATGGAGTGTGTGTGTGTGTGTGTGTGTGTGTAAAAACAGTAATAAATTACCTGAGTAATTTTTCATTCTAAGGATGTGTATCGAGTATATTAGCTAAAGATATTTTAGGAGAACTTGGCCTTGTTTTGATCAATTCTAGGTACATCTCACAGGAAGCACAAATAAAAAAGTTAACTATGCTATAATTCTGATTTGATAACAAATAATGAAATTACCAAATGTTTCTGACAAATTGGTACAAATTAGAAACTAATTAAAATATAATACAAATTTTAATAACTGAACAAGAAACTTTGATTCCAAGATCTAGAAAAAGCAAATTTAGAATGCAGACAGAATGAGAACTATGAAAGGTACTTTAAAATATCAAAATTCTTTTGATAAATGGAGAGAGTATTTGAATGTCATCAATGGCTAACACTCAATTCCCCTCTCCGGCTGCACAACCTCACCAAACTCAATCTCCTCCCCACCTTCTTTCTCTGAAAGTTCACCCTCTTGTCCAGATTCCCAGTATTCCATCTCCTTATTAAGTCTCATTCTAAGATTTTCACTCTCTAATTCCTCTGGATTGATGGGTCACTGCCTCGAGATCATGCCTGCAGCTTCCAAGTGGAAGATAATAGCCCCCCCCCCAAGGATTGAATCTCTCTCCAGCTCAGACTACTAGTTTACTGCACCCCAGCCCCTTATTTGGGTCATCCAGAAGAGGAATCTGAGATTAATATCTAACTTGTGATTCAGCAAGGAAGGGAAAGTAAGCCAAAACCATTCTATCTGTGTGCACTTAACATTGCTTTCTTTGGTAAAATGCAGCCCATTACCTGAAAAGCCTCTGAAATTTGCAGAGAATTAAAAAACCTCATGCTTATATAAGAGGCTGAGTCATTTTCTAAGTTAGGCAAGCAACTCAAAGAGTTCAACTGCTAAGATTCTTCAGAAGTGAAGCCGCCTGAACATAATCAGTTCACCCTAATTGATTGCATACAGTTTTATTACATAACTGATGGTTCTAAACCCAAGCCAATTAGTTTGTCAAACAAAGATTAAATTCTTGACTGGTTTATTCAAGTTAAATTTAGGCAGGATTCACAATAGAACCCACCTTATCCTGGCAGCTGAAAATGTACTCTTTAACAACTAAAATTATTATGGGACTTTCCTATAACCAAAAACAGAAAAAGAGAAAAGTTTCATTAAGATACAAATTTTGAATAACTAGAACATTAACTCTGGGTTTTATTTTATCTAATGCAATTTCCTTTGCTATATAGTTTCCTAATTTTGAGATCTTTTTAAAAAAATTTTGATTGTATCACTGGTAATGCCATATTCGAAATTATTAAACTAGAATTAAGCAAAAAATTAGCCTATTTGGCCTGACATTGATTCCAAAGAATCTCTTAGGCTGCTTGAGTCATCATTGCCAGTCAATCATTCACAGATGTCACCAACTTCTAATGTTCGGTAAAGAGTTAAGTCTGTCCAAAGATTCTGACATTTATTTCTTAGCATATTCCTCATAGTAGAGCCAAGTCATTTAAAATAATCCTCATTATAAATACTCATGTTTACATGCATTTTTAGTATTCCATTAATTAAATTCTAGTATGATAAAGCAAAATCTTTTCCTAAAAACGGGTAGCTAGAGAAATAAATCAATTAACCAATTTTCATTAAGCACTTGTTATTCATTCAGCCCTATGCAAAGTAAAACAAGATACAAAAGAAGGATTAGAAATATAGATGAGACACAGAATTCATGATTTCAATGTCCAGGCTAGTGTTAAATATTGCACTGGAAAAATTTTTAGAAACTAATTTTTTCCCCAACTTTATATAAGTTTATATTAGTATTTTATAGTGCAGAAGTCAGCAAAATTTCCACAAGAGACCAAAGAGTAAGAATTTTAGGCGTTGTGGCCAAGAGTAAAAATCAAGGATATTATGTACACACTTATTAAAAGAGAAAATTAATTTCCACATTTTTATTGATAAAATTCAAAAATTATATCAGATTAATCATATCTCAAACAATAAAATTTGTGGAAGTAATTACTATGTTTTATTTTATAAGACCTCAATACAGAATAGAGAAGTCATTATACAAGAAAACTACTTGCACACGCATGTTTATAGCAGCACAATTCACAATTGCAAAAATATGGAACCAGCCCAAATGCCCATCAATCGATATATATAATCACAATTTTTTATCCATTTGATAATATATATATATATTAGATTGATATATATATATTAGATTGATTACATATATATATATATATAATGGAACACTACCCAGCCATACAAAGGAATAAATTAATGGCATTTGCAGTAACCTGGATGGAATCAGAGACTATTATTTTAAGTGAAGTAACTCAGGAATGGAAAGCCAAACATTGTATGATCTCACTCATAAGTGGGAGCTAAGCTATGAGGATGCAAAGGCATAAGAATTAAACAATGTACTTTGGCGACTCAGGGGAAAAGATAGGAGGCAGGTGAAAGATAAAAGACTACAAATTGGGTTCAGTGTACACTGCTTGGGTGATGGGTGCACCGAAATCTCACGAATCACCTCTAAAGGACTTACTCATGTAACCAAATACCAACTGTTCCTCCAAAACTTATAGAAATAGAAATAAGAAATTAAATAATAAATTAATAAATGCACTTTTCTTTTTTTTTTTTTTTTTTTTTTTGAGACGGAGTCTTGCTGTCTCCCAGGCTGGAGTGCAGTGGCGCAATCTCTGCTCACTGCAAGCTCCGCCTCCCGGGTTCACGCCATTCTCCTGCCTCAGCCTCCCGAGTAGCTGGGACTACAGGAGCCCGCCACCACGCCCGCTAATTTTTTTGTATATTTAGTAGAGACGGGGTTTCACCATGTTAGCCAGGATGGTCTGGAACTCCTGACCTCATGATCTGCCCGCCTCGGCCTCCCAAGTGCTGGGATTACAGGCGTGAGCCACCGCACCCGGCCAATAAATGCACTGTTAAAAGAGAAAGAAAAAGGAATAGATAATTCAAATGTACCAAATTTTTTCTGGGATTCAGAATTATCAGAAATCAATTTTTTTTTTTGCTTATGGTTACCTTCAATTAAATAGGTGTCAAGTTTGCCTATAGTTTGTTCTAGATAAAAAGGAAACAAAGATAAATGGCCTCCTGCCCTCAAAGCACTAAAATGTAAGAGGAAAAGACAAATAGACAAAGCACAACGATGGCATGTAATGTGTGCTGCAATAAATGTCTGTATACAGATTACTCCATAAACATTTATAGAAAGTGCTCCATAAACAAAGATGAAGGACTTATGAAAATATTGTTGAAGGTTTATCTAAAAAGGTACATTTCTCCCCTTGTGGTCTTAGTAATAAAAACGCTGGGCCTTCAGAGTGTCTAATTGATTGAGGATCCTTTTGTTGCTTCTGAATGATGGTTCTGATCTGTTTTCATCATATATTAATAGCTTTATAGTGGTGGGTGTTCCATAATTTGCTTGAATCAGAAGGGACTGTAAGGACACAGTCAAGAAGTACTTTATTTCTATGTTTTCACTAAGTCTATTACAGTGCATTTTCTTTTCTCCTGGCAAGTATGATTCTGGTTATTTGAGGGCTCTAGTTGATGGAGAACTTCTGCCTAGCAGTCTCAAGCACTAAAATGAGGATTGACAAAAAACAAACAAACATAATCCAGATTATTCAATATAATTCCAAGCCAGAAGAAGGAGGGGAATAACTATAATTTTATTATCTTTTTTCAAACCAGTGTGCCATACAGTAGGCAATGAACTACCAAAGCCACATACTTATTATCTAAATTCAGAAGGAAATCAAACTCTCAAGTCTCCTCTCTCCCAAGAAGGTCTGTTGTGAACTACGACCTAAAATGTAGCAACATGCCTGATTGATGACATATTAAAGAATCTTGCAACCTTTTCTCTTCAAATATCAACTAGATGATGACTTCAGCATCTCCCTGTACTATACCAAAAGGATGCAGATGGTCCACATTTTGTGTTTTAATTCCTGGAAAGCTCATCTGGAAATAAACATAAATACAAGTCAAGATGCTCTACTGTTTTGGAGGGAATGCAGACCATTCACGTTTCTGCTCCAGTGATCCTCATTTGAAGGGTACCTAGCTTATTTCCAAGAGCCTGTTTCTACCTCAGAGTCACATCAGCCATGCCAATACTGACAGGAGGCACTAATGAGATCACAATAGCTACATCTTCTACCTTTCTTTATCCTCCCTCTGACAATTTTAGTCAATCAACACCTCTAGAAAGGGAGTTTACTCTGCATTCTCTTCTGGCATGCAATCTATTTTCTAGATTGGTAAATAAAGCATAGACACCCATCAAACTAAAGACAGAACCAGAATAACATATTGCCCAGAGGTACAGAGGCCTCAAGCAACAAGCAGTGTTTATCATACTGCAAAGGAGAGTGGTGCCTGGAAAGGAGACCAGAGTCTTGTGATAGAGGTTAGATTACAAAGCACATCAAATGTTATACCAATGAACTGAGATTTTCTTCTATAAGATAAAGGGAAGCCAGCACAAGTTTTATATGACACTTACATAATCAGATTAACATTTTAGAAAAGAGCGCTTCTTTCTGTAGACTGTGGAATTATAGACATTTAGACTAGTAAAAGAACAGTATTTACTGCTATAGCTCAGTTAAAAGCTCACACCAAAGCAGTAGCAAGAAAACTAAGAAGAAAGGATGGATTTAGCAGCTATTAAGAAGAAGAACTTTGCGAGTCTTTGTGACTCTGTGAAGGATGGAACCGAGGGAGGTGCAGTCAAGGGTGACTACTAATTTGGGAGACTGGGTGGAGAGTGGACTGTTGAAAATAAGGCATTCTAAAACAGGCGGAACAGAGATGTTGGCTAGGCATAATAGTTGGATATTCAGATCTGGGGATAGTGGATGAAGGTAAGACTAGGTTAGAGACAGGGATTTGGGATCTTCATCACAGACCTGACAGTTGAAGGCCTGGGCTTTGATAAGATCAGGAGGAGAAAAATTAAGAGGAAAAGGAGAAGGCAGTTAAAGATAAACTTTAGAGAACACTAACATTGGAGGTATAGGTAGAAAAGGATTCAGAGGGAGAATATGCAGAGGAGGCAATGTCTGAGGTAGTGGTGGCTCCCAAACTCCTATTTCGAAAGGACTGAGATCAGCAATGAGGTCAGAAGAGGGCTTGAAGATTTGTTTGCACAGTACAGTATTCAATCAAATAATTGAGAAAACTCAGTTGTCCACATCAAAGAATGAGGGCTGTTGTGCTCATTATGTTCCCAACCCAGCTCCACCTTTCAGTTACTACAGTACTGAGAAGTAGAAGAACCAGGAGAGTGCATGGCCTTGAAAAATCAAAGGAGGATGGGATTTTAAGAACCAGGGAGTGGACTTGGTGTCAAATTCCCCAGAGATCATAAAGTAAGGACAAAATACCAGTCAATTTAGCAGTGACTAATGTTTGCCAGTGCAATTTCAGTGAAGTGATGAGGGGAAAAGCCCATGGCAGTGAGGACAGGGTGAGTAAGAGGTAAGGAAGAGTCAATGTGGGCAGACCTCTTTAAGAAATTTGACTATGAAGCGATGAAGAAGAATATGACAGTAGCTCCAGGGGGATTCTGGGTCAAAGAGCCTCAAAAATAGTTTGACTGCACGAGTAGAGACCCTGTATTAGAGCTACCCCTCAGAACTCCATGATACACCTGCAATGCCAGCAGCACAGATCGATGACTGTTCTTCTCTGGAAAATGTCTCCCCCACAGGGCCCCATTTCCATCTAAAAGTCCACTAAGAAAGATTCATTTAGTTGGACCTTAAAGGCTTTTTACTGGCAGCAATTTTCTATTAAAGTGCAAATACCCAGTAACAACTGGAAATGAGGCTAGGATAGATGTTTGAAGTAGAAAGGGGAAGTGATAAAGCAAAAGCCAAAAAATAAAAACTAAAAAAATCTTTGCCTGCTTCATGGTCATGGGCAGAGAAGGGCAATTGTGATTAATCACAGGTGTTGGTTAGCTGAAGTTATTCTTTATGTCTTATATACAGACAGGCATCATACACAGAGTATCAATTTTTAGAATAAAAATTCAATTTAATAAACTTAATACTAATTTGGATCAAAATTAAGTCTATTAGGTGATACAGATAGCATTTACAGATATTAAATGCCCCAGGGTAAAACTTATGGAGATCGTTTGTAATTTTCCCTAAATGTATAATCATAGAAGTAAAGGAAGGACTTGGGAAAATCAAAGCCTGATAATGATTACTAGGTGACTTTCTCGAAATGTTTTTCACAATTGAAACAGCTCATTGATACCGTTGCCTGTTGTGTCTGCTGCTGTCTCCATCCCAATTTCTTTCTTCTGATCATAGGTCCACAGGAACCGTGTTGTTGACTTATATATTGAATGCAGTCATTCACAATTTATGTATCTGCAATCTACACATGGCCCTTTATGCATGTAAGAAACTGAAAATAATGCCTCCAACCTGTCTAAGAGATACTGCAGCCCAAGTAGGCCCTTCCTTTCTGCTTCAAATTGAACATCCTTTCCCCACCCTGTCAAGGATAACTTTATATATGTATCATCTCTAATTCTCCCATGTTAAAAAAAATGAGTAATATGACTAATGAAAGAGGGAGGTGAAAGAGGAAAAGGAGGAGCAGCAGAAGGAGAAGGAGCAAGTGGAAGAGGGGTCAGTAAATGCCAAAATCATTTTCTATCCATTGAATCACTGATACTCCACTTCCATCCCTAAACTCTGTCCCATTTCGTCATTTGTCCATTAATGCCTTTTCCCTACAGTCCCATCCCAAGCCAAATTCTTGTAATGAAATGCCTAGAAAAGTGTGAATCTGATTCTCCTCTGAAATATTTTGAATTTTACTTTAATTTTTGGAAAGCTGACAAAGTAACATTAGCTTTTATATGTGAGGTTGCCTTTCTCTAAAGTTGTGCTCAGACCCTGGCTCTGAGGATCTGAGATGTGGCACTGTTGCTATAAGTTGAACTCTCAAAATTATTGCAAAGGATTTGAGGATTCATATGCTAGCCAAGCATTGTGTAAACTGGAAAAATATTAATTTAATGCATAGATTTCTACTCTTTTTCTTTCAAATTTGATTATCTGTGTGGTGATTACTAAAACATGTTCACTTAAAAGACTTGCTGAATATATAAGAATTGCTTTATATCAATGTGTATATTTATAATAATCAATAAATAAGAAATCATTGCTACTCTGACAGCCTAAGTTTGTTGACATTAAGTATGCTGGAGAGTGATTTCCAAATTAAAAATGTGACACTGTCCCAAGAAAGAATGTTGAACTAAAAATGGTATCTGAAAATAAATCCATCAGCATTCTTCACTCATCCTTTCTGCTTTCTTTTGCCTCATTTGATGTTCCTATTCCTGTAAAAGGCCCTCTAGCCTACAGGGTGACTTTTTGCAACTGAGAACAAGGCACCTCCAGTATGACGCATCCCATACCAGGTGAACAGAGTACAGGCTGGCCTCATTGGCAAACTCAATTTTTTCCACCTGTGCTCTGAAACCCACATCCTCCCAATTTATCAAGTAATCTTGCTCCCGTACTTTCACTCTAAGTCTATTGACTTATCCTCATGAGCATTAAAACATGTCTAAGACCTCCTGGATCTTAACAGACCCTTTCCCCAACTCCAGCTACCACCCTGTCCTTTTTCCTCCAACGTTTTATACTTGCTAGACTTCTTGGCAAAATGTTTTACTCTCACCATCCCTACGTACTCCCACTTACCCCCAACCCATTCCTGTCTGACTTCCAGCCATGCCACTTCTCTGAAACTGCTTATATCAAGATTATCAATAAAGTCTGTTTTATCAGATCCAATAATTTCTTCTCAGGACTCATTTTTTCCCTAGTTGAAGGATTTGATACTGTATCATCCCACCCACCTTGGAATGCTTTTATTCTGTGAATTTGGTGACTCTAAAATTACCCTGTATTCCTCCTATATGTCTGCCTACTCCTTCTCAATATGCTTTGTGAGATCGTCCTTGTCTAGTCATTCCTTCAACATTGGGGGGCTCTTATTCTGCACACATAATTTTATTCTGTCCCTGAGCCTTGGTTCCATCTATAGGGCGATCCTCAAATCTTTGACCTGTCATGTAAACTTCAGAACTGCATATTTAATTCCTTACAGGGTATCACCACTTGAATAACTAGCATATACCTCATACTCAATATGTCTAAAACTGAATTCTTCAAATCTGCTTCTCCTGCAGGATTCTCCCAGTACATGGCACCACCAGCCACTCAGTTGTTTAAGGAGCAACCTAAAAGTCATCCCTCCCTCCTCCTCTCTTTTCCTCATCTCCTACCTCTAATCAATCAAGAAGTCCAGCTAATTTCACTTCACAAATCTCACTGGAATCCATGTATTTCTCATGTCATCATCCTCATCATTTGCTGCCTCATTATCTCCTATGTCATTATTCTGAACTGAACTTGCTGCTTTCTCTCTTGCCCCTATCCAATCTATTCTCTGCAACACAGTCAGAATACTCTTTTAAACATGCAGGTCTGATCATGATATTTCCTCATTTAAAATCCTTTATGAATGTGTCACTGCCCTTAGAATCAAGTCCTAACTCCTTAACATGGGTTATTATATATTCCAGGAACTGAGATTTCATGCTCCAATATCATCTTGGTCCATTCTCCAGCCAGGTTGGACTTCTTTTCATTTGTTAAAGATACAACAGTCTCTAATCTATGAGCTTTTGCACAGATTCTCCCTCCATCTCATGTACTTTTTCCAACAACTCTTTCTATACAATGATAACTTGTCTTTCAAATCTCAACTTCCATATCACTTGCTCCAAGAAGCTTTCCCTTCTCTCCTAAATCAAATATTGACAAACTACGGCCCATAGGGCCAATTTGCCCATGGCCTGTTATGAAACAGCCCTCAAGCTAAGAATGGTTTTAAACTTCTAAAAGGATATTAAAAGAAAAAGAAGAAAAAGAGAAAAAGAACAGGAGGAGAAAGGGAAGAAAGAGCAGGAGAAGGAGAAATGAAGACCATTTATGGCCCTTCTAGCCTAAAACAGTTGCCTTTAAAAACTAAAATATTTACTATCTGACACTTTACAGAAAAGTTTGCTAACTCCTGCCTTATATCATAAGCATAGGTCCCCCTACTACGTGCTCCCTTGATGCCCTGAACTTTCCTGGTTATCACATTTGTGCTTTGTATTACAATCAGTTTTTTAATGTCTCATTTTCACACTAGACTATGAGCTCTCCGAAGTCAGGCACCATGTTCACCTTTATCACACTACATTCCAAGTATGTTGTACCTGATAGAGTCTCAGTAAACATTTGTTGAATGAACCAAAATGAAAATGAAAACAAATGACAGCTTCCATATTGCTGGTGTCCACAAAAAGGCCATGGAAACACTTCCAGGGGTGTATGACTAAGACAACCACACATCCCCATGTTTTTCAGGGCAGTGATGATTTATTCTTGCTGTCCCAGCAAAATTAACTGTTTTCCCTTTCCCTCTCAAGAGTATCTCACTTTGGAGGAAGTTAGGATACTCGGAAAAAGTTCTTAAGTCCAACCCCTGGGAAGACTTTCTAGAGACCATTGTTGCAGAAATGATAGTGACCTTTGTATCAAAAGACAGCACTCTTTCTATGGGAAAAAGAATCATTGTAACACATAATGTTCAGAATCCAGAAAAATATTAGTAAAATGTGTTTATGGAATATTATGATTGAAATAGACTTTTGTTCACTGACCTAAAGGTTTTCCTATGATTTTTAACATAGTCATTGTGTGAAATATGTTGCAAATAACCAACTTTTATAAATCAGTCCATCTTGAGTTTGGAACAGTCAATATAATTACATTTAATGAATAAATACACAGTAAGTTTTTTTGTGTGTACCTGACATCTATGCTTTAGTCACCTTTTTTTTTTTTTTTTTTTTTTTACATAACTGGCAAAACAGATGTTCTAGCTAGTCAATGTGCAGGATTGATTTTAAAAGAATTGGCTGGGCACGGTGGCTCATGCCTGTAATCCCAGCACTTTGGGAGGCCAAGGAGGGCGGATCACCTGAAGTCAGGAGATCAAGACCATCCTGACCAACATGGTGAAACCCCATCTCTACTAAAAATACAAAAAATTAGCCGGGCACGGTGGTGGATGCCTGTAATCCCAGCTACTCAGGAGGGCTGAGGTGGGAGAATTGCTTGACCCCGGGAGGCAGAGGTTGCCGTGAGCCAAGATGGCACCACTGCGCTCCAGCCTGAGTGACAGAGCGAGACTACATCTCAAAAAAAAATTATTTTCAGATATAGAATTGAATTAAAGTTAAGTTTGGGAAACTTCTGGCTCAACATTCCTATTTTATGGATATAAATATGGATGACAAGAGAGGCCAATATTCCTGCAGTGGATAAGGCTCCTTTGAAATCATCAATAGTCCCGGCTGAACATTTTTCCATAAATGTAAATAAAATTAAACATAATAAAATATCATATTTATATTGCATTCCTTTTTTTAACGACTTTGAAATCACTTTGGAATCTTCATGTCTCAGATTCACCTAACAGAAATCTATATTGTACTTATTTATACATGAATCTTATCTATCCAATGGAAGATATGAGTTCTGCATCTTTTAATTTCCTTTTCACTTCTCTAAATAGTGTTTTGCCACCACTGTTCTGAGACCCAGGCCAAACTCATTAAATATATATATATCTATTACTAATAATAATTATATTATTTGAATATATGTTGAATATACACTCAATACTCAATATAAAATTTGAATACTTATTGAATATATGCAACATATTAGGCAGTAATCTTATGTAATGTTTTTACTCGTCACAAAAACCAAATGAGGTAAGCACCATCTATTTATAAAAATGAGAAGACTGAGGCTAGGAGCAAACAACTTGCCTAGAGATACACAGCTAGTATGTGCAACACATGGGACCTCAATTCAGAGCTTTCTGAGTTGACTATGAACAACAACACTACCATAACCATTTCCTTAGGAGGCTGTATTAGGTACCTCTTGTGTGCTACTTCAAATCTTCTTGGTCTCATCTTTTACTTTAGCCACTGATGAGGCTCCCAGTTCCGTGCAGGAGGAAGCTAACAGTGTCCTGCCTTCTGCCCCAGGCCTCTTTGATGCTACTGCATGAGATGAACCACTTAGCATTCATACATGTGCAACCAAGAAGTGTTGGTGTTGGGGATACTTTAACCAATCGGAGACATGAACGTGTCCCTTCCCGTTTCCCATGGGCAGTGTTGGGATATATTTCATAAGGATCCTGAGAAAGCCTCACAAGATCAGCATTTCCTGTAGGCATCCTGAGTTGCCTTCCCTCCTTCTTTGTTTCACTAATGCAGTCCCCAACTCCTGTTCCCTGGAACCATCTCCCAAATAACGTATACGCAAGCCTTTGTCCCAGGCTCTGTTTTCAGTGGCATTCAGGATAAGAAGAAGCCATTTCCCTCACCAGCTGAAATCATCTTGTTTCTATCCCTGAGCTTTATGGAACTAATATGCAACAGCTAATATATTTTATCTGAAGAGGAAATCCCCTGTCTCCGATGGACCTGACTTCTTCATTTCCTGTGAATAGCAGAGCTATCTGCATCTGTAGGGTCTCAGGACCATGTTGAGAATATTTGTCTACCTCTGCTGGAAGCCCTTCTGATTAGTCAGGCTCCTTGAGTTGGAAACATAAGGATTTATAATGAAAAAGAGTCACATAGTAAAAACAGAAAGAATGAAAAGAAAACAAACCAATAAAGAACCTATCCTATCATAACATTTGAGGTTCTGGTATTTGCTGGCTTTGGAGGGAGTTCAAAATAAATGAAAGAAATGTGTATTTTATTAAATGCTAATATTTAGAAGATGTGGGGGAAAAAAGAAAGATAAATGCTTCCAACCATATTTGCAAATATGAGGCATCTCCTACCCCTCTCACAATGGTTAGGTATTTTCCCTGCATTTGAGCAACCTACATAGTTTTGGAAGTAATGCCCGGAACTAGCCAAAAACATTGTACTAGGAGTAGCATGTGAATCTAACCAACAGAGATTGCACCGCATTATGCTCTCAGCCTAGATCACAATAAAATAATACGCTTTCTCTAGTCTAGTTGTAGCTGCCACCTGACTTCCTCCACAGAAAGGGCCTATTGCTTCTGACTCCACATAGATCAGTCTATAATAAACTCTATCCTTTCCTTGCAACATCTGCTGTCGTTAACATGATCTCTGTTTGTCTTGAAGTATAAATCGGTCCCAAATTTCAAAAGTTCAGAACACACTGAACCGTAACTGCATAGCTTCTTCCTTTTCTTCTTGGTAAGAGCCTTATCCCTCTCTTGGGTTTTGGAATTCATTTTAAAAACAACAATGAAATAAAGTGGAGAGGAAGAAGATTTGGAGGGTCAGAAATACTCCAGGGGGTCAGAAATGAAGACTTCCCTTTGTTTTTGTTTTTGGTATTTTTGTAATAATACAGGTTGACCATGAATTTAAACCATTTCTTGTATGCCTTTTTATCCACACTAAAGTGAGGAGTTTATCATCAAGATAAGTCAAAAGAAGAAACTAATTTTAATATTGATTATTTTTATTCAGTACTCAAAGTGGTTTACAAGGTTCAGATATACCATTTTTTTATTTTGCTTGAACAAAACATTTGTAATTAATGCACTTTTTTCAAAAAGAGAAAACAGGTGATTCTTATATTTCCTCTGATGTAGGGTATTGATAAAGGGCAAAGCACTGAGGCCTGACAGCCCTGTATTCCCAGCCTAGCCCTGCGATCAAGCAAATTGACTTCACATCTCTGAAATTCAACTTACTCCTCTAAAACGTGAATGAAATCAGTAATATTTTCATAGTACTGTTTAAGTAGTAGATGCAATAATGCATGTGAAATGTTTGATATGTGTGTTTAATAAATAATAGATGATAATGATTTCCCAAAGGCATAATTGGATCTTCCAATGTGACTGACAAAGCTTTATGATCCAGTTATCTAACTAAATCAGATATAGACGGAAATCAGTTTCATATGTATCTCCAGCTGACGGGTTAAAACAGATAAAATGATTAGAAGATTGTCTAGCAGGTTGTAAACACTTGATAAATGTTAGCTATTCATCACTATCCTTATTAATATATCATTAATAATGTATAATTATTCATATTATTGTAATCAGTTTACTGAATGACCTGGGCTCAGCAGGTGCAAGAGAGGAAATTTAGTCTTTCTAACCAATTTGTATTTAACTCATACTGTCAAATGATTTTTCTTAGATCCTGGATAAAACTCTAAGCAGATGACATAACTTTTTTGAATAGTTTCAAATATGAAAAATTCCAGTGCAATCTAATGCAATCTCAAATCCTTTTGAAAATTTCTTCCTTCCCTCAGCCCGAGCCTGCCTCAGGCTGGAAAATCTGTGATGGGGAAAAAAGGTTTGGTTGGCTTTGGATCATTTTCCTCGACTCCTCCTCCTCCACTCACTATGAAGCCTCTGGTTCTCCAGGATTGAGCATAGGGCCTGGAGTTGAAAGAGGGAAGGGCAATATAAGATAGAGAAGATCTGTCATGAGTAAGAACACTGATAATCTAGCTTTGATTTTTGCAGATTTATATCTAGCTTTGATTTTTTGTGAGTTTTGCAGATATCTGAAACTGACTCCTTTTGGAGTCAGGCCCTTCTGCAGGTTCTGCAGAGATTTACACTCAAGATATGCAGTTGCTTGCCTGGCATGGACAATACCTGTTCCTTCTGTCTATTTAAGATTTCTCTGGTAGACTCTAGTGTCCAAGTTCAACCCTGCACTTGAGGTCACCTCACTCCTCTTGCATGGGTCCCTGTTAAAATGAGCCATGATACACTCCCCTAACAGACACATATCTGGTCTTCAGTTGGCCAGGTATCTTTGCTCAGAAAGCTGAGCAAAGTGGACCCCTCTTTAGCACAAGTTGCTTCAACTAGTCTCTCACCTGTAGACTCTTCTTCTTCAGGAATTGTATCAGACAATTCCTGTCTATCTGTAAACTCCTTAGTGGTGCTTTAAAGATAAACTCATTGGTGTGGGATATGAGGTCAAGCCCTATGCTCTTCCTCATCAGAGAAGAGATGAAGAATTCATAACATATTGAGAAAAAAAAATTGGCCAGGCACAGTGGCTCACGCCTGTAATCCCAGCACTTTGGGAGGCCGAGGTGGTCGAATCACGAGGTCAGGAGTTCGAGACCAGCCTGGCCAATATAGTGAAACCCTGTCTCTATGAAAAATACAAAAATTAGCCAGGTGTGGTGGCACACGCCAGTAGTTCCACCTACTCAGGAGGCTGAGGCAGGAGAGTTGCTTGAACCCACGAGGCGAAGGTTGCAGTGAGCTGAGATCATGCCATTGCACTCCAGCCTGGGTGACAGAGTGAGACTCCATCTCAAAAAAAAAAATTGTCTACAGATGATTCTCATAACAGTCCTCTTCTACCTTCCAGTGAACACTCACCTTTCTTATATACCATGGAAGTGCATGACGGGTCAGAAGAGCAGAAGCCACACTAAGTTTTAGCCACTTCCTTTGCAAGATCATTATAAGTGGTCTTAGTTTACACTGTCCAACACAGTAGCCACTTACCATATATGGCTATGTAAATTTAAATTTTAATAAAAATAAAATAAATGATTCAGTTTCTCGATCTCATTAGTCCTATTTCACATGCTCAATGCCTACCTGTGGCTAGCAGGCTACCATACTGGATAGAACCAATATAGAACATTCCATCACTGTAAAAAGATATACAGTCAGAGCCAGAACTCTGGAACCTCACTTCAGAAGGTGAATGTTTTGTCATCTATTTTTTTGTTCTCAGATCTTCTCAGATCTTGGGCCCTCTGTTGAAGTTACAATACAAGAGGAAAAAAATCACATTTACCAATCTGTTACATAGTAAGTAAGGTTTTAGCATCTGAGTTCTGGCTAGGAATATGTCTGAACACATGAATACAAGACCATTTTCACAATTATTTCCAATATTTTATTGGAATTTTCACAAATTCCAATAAAATATGGAAATAATTAATTAGAATTATTAAGATTGAGCCTCACGTCTAAAAAAAGTCCACTCCGGCAGAGTAACCATTCTCCATCCTTCCTAACCCCATGATGGAACACAGAAGAGCCTCTACCAAAGCTAGTCTCCTTTATACTTGTGGTCTTTTCTAGTTTAGGAATTGTCTCTCTTTTTTTTTCTAAAAGCAACTTCCAAAAGTAGGCAGAACAGTTACTATCACGCCCATTTTTCCAATGAGGAAATGGGCTCAGGGAGCATAAATGAACTTGCCTAAGTTTACAGAGCCAGTAACTGGGAGAGTCAGGTATTCCCAACTCCCCTCCTTCATTATGCTTCTTACTGAAAAGCAGGAAAAATTTAAAATATAAATTCCCTCTAACATGCAGAGAAAGCAGGAATTCAAAATTGAACCACTGTCAAAGGCCACTGCAATTTTGATTTATCACTCATGTATATTCTTCCAGATACCTAGTATGCCCAGAATTAAAATTAAAGGCTATTTTATTAGCAAAATATTGAGAACAACCTGGTCTGATGAAGACCGTGAAACACACGCTAGAGCCTTTCCATGTCCCTTAACAAAATTGGAAACTGGGTTTTGGTCTTTCTGAGCACATTTCTGCTTTGCCTGTTTGTATCTTCATGTCATTTACTCAACAACCTTAACAGAGTCAGTGCCAACCACTTGGGAGGACATGGGAAGAAATGTAGCACCTACTAGAAAGAGACATTTAAACACAGATTAGAGTGATGAATGTCACTGACACTGATACTCATCTACACAGAGGAGCTGTTTGTTCATGTTTTTGTAACCAGGCTTAACAAAGAAGAAAAATAAGAAGAAACGCATAGAAATAAGAAACAGCAAATTCAAGACAGTTATATCTGAGAAAGGACAGGGAAGGAAATTCAAACGGAGTCCAGAAGTCCAAACTGTCTTCACAAGTTGGGAAAGTTTTACTTCTAGAGATGGATACTGGCTATGTGGGTGTTCACTATACTATTAAAAAGTGGAATTCTTCAAAATCAATTTAAAAAATTTTTTAAAACTTACTAAAGGCACATTTGTTAAAATAGATTATTTCTACAGTTCTTTTGGTCTCATTTGTTGAAAGAAAATTGTACTTGTAGTGTTTGAAGTATTTTTGTATAATAAGGCCAACAGAAGACCAAAAGCTAGAATGTTCTGTGAATAAGGCTGGCTTTGCCTAGATGTGCTAATACAAGAGAGATGTGAAATTAAAATAATATTCATTTAGCTTAACCCCAGCCTTCATATGAGTCATTAGCACACTCTTGATCTAGGCGGAGGAGCTAAGGGGAGATAAATCAATTATCTGAAAATATTACAAAAGCATCATCAACTTTAAAAAGCTTTCAAAATTGTAAATACACAAATGTAATACAATGGTTTAGGTTCATTAACAGGCAGAGGCACCAAGAAGGGGTGCCCATTCTCACTTCAGGGTCACAAAAGGCTTCATAGAGTCCCTCCCTTAGTGGGCCTTAAGTGCTGATTAGAGTCCTGTGTGTTGTGTAGCCACTGCTTGGCTGCCCCACATGTTTTTGCTCCCCTTTCTTCCGGTTATGGATCCTGACCTCCGGCCACAAGAGTAGATCTATAACTGAGTTCCAGCCAGTCATATTCCCTTATTCCATTGGTCTCAGGGATTGGTCCTGAAGTGGGTGTAACAGCCAAAGAGAAATTATCAGTATTTCCCTGGGCCTGACATATAGACATCAGGAGAAAAAAATTCTTTGTCACCTGAGATGAATAAACTGGGGTTACTGAGGCAGTACCACCACCCTCCTCCAACCACATGTAGGAAAAGCCCTTTGGCAGCAGAAGGAAATAAGGCCAAGAGTCATAAGGAGCAGAGGCAAGCAGAAAAGAGAAAGAGAGAGAGGGCCAATAGCACTGAATCCTTGACACTAATCCTGGTAGTCCAAGGCCATGGTTCTTCTAGCTCCTTCTTCAACTGTGTTAGGGATTGCAGTATCCTTCCCAGAGGCACAAGCCAAATACTTATGTGTTGCTTAAGGTTCTTAGAGTTGTGACTCTCTTCCTTGTCCTGATTAATACAGTCACTAACTACACTACGACATTCCAGTCAACAATGGACTACAATGGCTCACGTCTGTAATCCCAACATTTTGGGAGGCCGAGGCAGGCGGATCACTTGAGGTCAAGAGTTTAAGAACAGCCTGGCCAACATGGCAAAACCCCGTCTTTACTAAAAATACAAAAATTAGCTGGGCATGGTGGCATGTGCCTGTAATCCCAGCTACTCAGGAGGCTGAGGGAGAAGGAGTTCTTGAACCCAGGAGGCAGAGGTTGCAGTGAGCTGAGATCGTGCCACTGGATTCCAGTCTGGGGGACGAGAGCAAAACTCTGTCTCAAAAAAAAAGAAAAATGGACTGCATATATGACGATGGTCCCAAAAGATTAAAATACTGTAATTTTATAATACTATATTTACTGTCTTCTATGTTTAGATAAAGAAATATCATTGTGTTATAGTTGCCTATAGTATTCAGTACAGTAATATGCTGTGGTGCAGGTTTGTAATCCAGGAGCAATAGCTATGCCATATAGCCCAGGTTTGGAGCAGGCTGCACCATCTAGGTTTGCCTAAGTACACTGTATGATGTTAACACAATGACCAAATAATCTAAGGACACACTCCTCAGAACATATCACCATTGTTAAGCAACATATGACTGTATTTTGAGTAAGCGATCCCTCAATAGGCAGGGCAAAGAAGGAGACTGGGAAGAGAGTGGAAGGGACACAGGCATGAAGGTACGAAATAGTGTTAGAGAAGAAGGTAGCCTGAGTTCAAAAAGATGGGTCTCTTAAAAAATAAAGCCAGCGACGTAGGCAAAGGCCAAGCCAAGAAGACCTTGTTTTGCCTTGGCCCTCATCACAAGTCTCTGCCACGTGCGCCTCATTTCCAAAAGGCCTTTCTCTCAACAAAGTATTCCAGCATAGACACCTTTGGCTAAGGACGCCTTGCTAAATGGTTTTATTCTAATGGTTAACAACTTTTGCTTCATCTCAGATCACCGACATTTTCATAATGGTCTGCTCAAGACAAAACAATTTTTTAATATACACAATGGATCAATCTTTTCTGTTGGAACTTAAGGCCTGAGGGCAGGTGAGCTGATTAGACATTGCAGGGGAAAAAGCACTTCCCTAATCCCTCCAAATCATGCCCTGTGGACCACGGTTTACTAGGCCTACAAGCCAGGCTTACTTCCTCTCTCTGACTGCCCTTTCACCATGTACAATTTGCCACATTATCCCAATGAGGGGTGGCATTCTCCTGTGTCCTAGAAACCATAAGCACACTTATTCTATCATGATTATTTCTCCCGGGAAAAGAAAATGGGGAAAATGTGTCTTACGTTTCAACTAAATCACAAAATATTGTCACAGCCTATAAATGTGAGTTAAGTCACCGTTGCTTAGGAGGTATAATTTCTAAAGGGTACATAGAAATATTTAGAACTCCTTTTCATTGTATCTACTTCAAGTTTAAGCAATCAGGATATTACTGATGAGATCTGAAGTTGAGCACAGAGAGATTATACCGCTATACTATGTCACATTCATTAAATAACTGGTACTATTTGTTATCTGATCTATAGATAAATAAAGATGGTCTCGATGGAAGTGATTTATGATATTTCCAGTTTCTTTCACATAAAATGGAACAACTATAAATGGAGATATAATCAAATAAAAAAGCATGGAACTGACATTTAAATTTGATAATGCACTTTGATGTGATCATATGTGCAAGTATACTGCATCAAGACAAAGGGAAATACAAGAGCAATCATCATGCGTTCAGAGTTTATTTCACATTTATGTTGTAAGAAATTATCATTTAAGTACCTATAATGTGGCACGGGGGTTATACATTTTTCTACTTAAACTGTTTTGATATTTCATGGTTTTATTTAATTCAGAATATAGTCCACACAGGCTTGGGAACAACATCCTAGCTGGCTAGGATGTCCAGGTACTAATATATTAACATGACAGCTTCATGAAAATATACAACAGCCATTTTTAAGTGCATATATAATATAAATATATTTAGTTCGAATATCAACTATTAAAGCTTCTAAAACAAGTAGTGTAGTATAATAAAGAGTGTGCCAAATTAAAAGTTAGATCATGCTTTAGACAATTTTTTTTTTTCTTGAGACAGGGTCTCACTCTGTTGCCCAGGCTAGAGTGCGGTGGCGCGATCACGGCTCACTGCAGCCTTGACCTCCTGGGCTCCAGCAATCCTCTTACCTCAGGTAGGCAGTCTTTCTTACGGTCAAAAAGGAAATCACTTAGTACAGGGTTTCTCACCCTTGACTATAGACATTTTGTACTGGATGATTATCGGTTGAAAGGTGCTATACCGTGCATTGTAGGATGTTTTACAGCCTCCCTGGTCTCTACCCACTACATGCCAGTAGCACCCCTCCAGTTGCGACAAACAAAAATGTCATCAAATATTGCCAAACTTCCCCTGGCAGCAAAATTAATCACTGACACCCTCTCCCCACATTGAGAAACACTGACTTGGAGAGGTTTTATGAGACCCCAAATGTGTTACTGTTTTTATAAGTTGTAAATTATCTTACGAATATGTTATCTCTTTATACAATAACTAATTTTCCAATCTATAATTGGACAAATTATATTATATACTGTACAATAAATGGCATTGCTTTCTAATAGCAAAAACTTTATTATGCTGTTGGCAAAATTTATAAACAAAGCAAGGTCTGGCAGCTCTTCAAAAACAGGATCATTCTGACAAAAACAAGAAATGGGGAAAGGATTCCCTATTTAATAAATGGTGCTGGGAAAACTGGCTAGCCATATGTAGAAAGCTGCAACTGGATCCCTTCCTTACACCTTATACAAAAATTAATTCAAGATGGATTAAAGACTTATATGTTAGACCTAAAACCATTAAAATCCTACAAGAAAACCTAGGCAATACCATTCAGGACATAGGCGTGGGCAAGGACTTCATGTCTAAAACACCAAAAGCAATGGCAACAAAAGCCAAAATCGACAAATGGGATCTCATTAAACTAAAGAGCTTCTGCACAGCAAAAGAAACTATCATCAGAGTGAACAGGCAACCTACAGAATGGGAGAAAATTTTTGCAACCTACTCATCTGATAAAGGGCTAATATCCAGAATCTACAATGAACTCAAACAAATTTACAAGAAAAAAACAAACAACCCCATCAAAAAGTGGGCAGAGGACATGAACAGACACTTCTCAAAAGAAGACATTTATGCAGCCAAAAAACACATGAAGAAATGCTCCTCATCACTGGCCATCAGAGAAATGCAAATCAAAACCACAGTGAGATACCATCTCACACCAGTTAGAATGGCCATCATTAAAAAATCAGGAAACAACAGGTGCTGGAGAGGATGTGGAGAAATAGGAACACTTTTACACTGTTGGTGGGACTGTAAACTAGTTCAACCATTGTGGAAGTCAGTGTGGCGATTCCTCAGGGATCTCGAACTAGAAATACCATTTGACCCAGCCATCCCATTACTGGGTATATACCCAAAGGACTATAAATCATGCTGCTATAAAGACACATGCACACGTATGTTTATTGCGGCACTATTCACAATAGCAAAGAGTTGGAACCAACCCAAATGTCCAACAACGATAGACTGGATTAAGAAAATGTGGCACATATACACCATGGAATACTATGCAGCCATAAAAAATGATGAGTTCGTGTCCTTTGTAGGGACATGGATGAAACTGGAAAACATCATTCTCAGTAAACTATCGCAAGGACAAAAAACCAAACACCGCATGTTCTCACTCATAGGTGGGAATTGAACAATGAGAACTCATGGACACAGGAAGGGGAACATCACACTCCGGGGACTGTTGTGGGGTGGGGGGAGGGGGGAGGGACAGCATTAGGAGATACACCTAATGCCAAATGACGAGTTAATGGGTGCAGGAAATAAATATGGCACATGGATACATATGTAACAAAACTGCACATTGTGCACATGTACCCTAAAACCCTAAAGTATAATAAAAAAAAAGAAAAAAAAAAACAAAAAAAAAAACAGGATCATTCTTTAGTCACATTTTTTTAGCCCCGGCATCTAATACACTTCCTGACATATATGGCATGTCTCCATAAATCTTTTGTGAATGAAAAAGAAAGTCTTAAAAGAGATTTTACTATGCATATTTTTAAGAATGCTTTAACTTTAATAGGTACCAATGAATTACACATAGTTGTGATTCTAATCACTAAAAAAGCTTTCAGATGTGTGTGCATGGAGGCAGGGTAAGGGGGCACCTTGCAAAATGGCAAAAATATCATTAATCAATTCTATTGTCCATTATACTTTTCTATCTTGTGTGAAATATTTTCAGACTTTCAGAAAATTAACAAAATCTTCACTGCCACCAGAGTAATCAACATTACCACCATGAATCACTGAGATAGAACTGCTAATTCATCTCTCTCTTACCCACTCTTGCAAACCTTCCAGAGTTTTAAAAATGAGAAGTAAATTACATCAGTCTCCTCTGCAAAGAAAAAAGGAAAATCTCGTTTTCTTCAAATGTCCCACAGGGCTCCTCAGGAACCAACTCTCATCCACATATCCAGCCTCATCTCAGGCTGCTCATTTGCACGGCACCCTTGTTCAGTCCCTACAGCCTGCTTTCCTCCTGTGCCCAGGCTCTTTCTTACTTGGGGTTTCCACACAAACTGCTCACTCAGCTGTGAGTGGAAGTGGAAAGCATTTCCCTCCATACTTTTTCTGGCCATCTCTTACTCAATTTTGGTTTCAGTTTAAATGCACTTCCAAGAGCCACCTGCCTTGACAACTCACATTGCTCCCACCACCACTATTCTAAATTTTGATGCACTTATAGCACTCCTATTTTTTCTTCATTATATAGCATTTATCATATTTAGGATATTATTCATATATATCTATTTACCTATTTATAATTATACATTTGTGTGTGTGTGTGTATATATATATATATATATATATACAATTTATCTCTTTTTGTTGACTCCCCCAATAAGAAATGAAGGCAGAGATTATGTCATTTTGTACATACAGCATTTATTACAATACTTGGCATACAGTAAATGCCCAATAAATATCTGTTGAAGAAATGAGTAAATCTACACATTGACTTTATGAAGGAAAAGATCTTGCAGCAAAGGTAGCAATTTTAGGATAGAAAGGAAATGATAACATGGGTAAGGGAAGTATCTGGAGGTCAATAAGGCTCTGGGGAAACCAATTCCTCAAATCACATTGTATCTGTACTTATTTCCTCCATCAGTGCACAAGAATGGCACACTGTTCCAATAATGGAACGCTGGGCACATGGGAGTTATTTATCTCCTACTGCTCAAGGTCATGGCCAAGGTCTGATTTTGCAATTCAAAAAATTGCAACGTCCGGCATAAATGGATTATCTTTACCACACCAATATTATTGATAATAAACTTGCATTTATGTTCTTTCTTTACCAATATTATTAACAATAACCCACTACTATTGGTATATTAGTATTAGTATATTATTGGTAATATACCTATATTATATTATTAATATACCAATAATAATATATTATTATATTAATAATATACCAATAATAATAATATATCAATATAATTGGTAAAGAAGAGAAAAATAAAATAAGGCTTCTCTACCATATTATTTCACCTATCACTTTATTCCAGATCATTTATATCTAGCTGCAATTTATCTCCAAAGCTCTAATTCCAAAGATTTCAACTACCAACTTAGTATCTGAACGGCTCCTCTCCCATATAGTGGGTACCCCAAACTCACTAAAGGCAAAGCTTAAGCAACCATCCTCTTCTTTCCTACTCCCCCATATCTGCTACTGGAACTTCCATTCCCAAAGATATCCTGACTACGGACAATGGTATTACTGTTGACACCCTCTCCACAGTCCCCAGAGTCAGGAGTAAGCAAACTCTATTTCCTCTCTTTTCTATTTCTTTGATCTGTACCATCCTCTCCATTCTGGCCGCCATCAATCTCCTCCCAGTCCTCAGTCAATTTCTTCTCAATTTGAACAATTGAAACAGTGTCTTAACAAGTCTTTCCATTTGGTCCACCCTCCAACCCATTCTTCACCCTGCTTCCTGCCCTCTCATTAATCTTTCTAAAGTTCAGCTTCCTACAGGCTCCTCCTCTATTCTGAAATCTTCAAAGCCTGCTCAGTGGTTACTGAAGTAAATAGAAGTACTTTAGTCAGACATTGAAGGCTCTCTAAAAATATGTCTCCACCCTTCTTTTCTTCTCGGCATGCTTTCCACACTGCATCCAAATGAAAATACCCCACACCTTGTAATATCTGAGCTCTTTATTCATGCCTGCGCTCAGTGTGGAGGGTCCTTTTCTCCTTCTGCCAAAATCCCACTAACTTGGAGCTCTCAGAGTACAGTTTATACATTTCTACGTGCTTATCTTACATTGCTTTGTATTACAGTTGGTTACTTGGATTTTCCTTCTTACTGAATTATTATTTCTTTGAGGTTCAAGGTTGCGTCTCACTTATGTCTAAACTCCCCAGAAAGCTTATATGCACGAAAGCTTGCACATTAAGAAAAAGCATGGGCCCTGAATTCAGATAGACTTGAATGCAAAGCCTGGCTTTATCACTTGATATAAAAAAGCAAAGTCCCTAAACTCTGTAAGCATTGGTTTCATCACATTTAGAACTGATTAACCAGAGGCTTATTTTCCAAGTTATTGTAAAGATCTGATCCATAAAGCATATAACACAATGCAGGCATGTAAGAGGCACCCAGTAAATGGGAGCTATTGGAATAGTAGTAACTATTACCACATTGTAATATATAATCAATTTATATTGGTTAAATTAAACTAAAATTAACATAATAAATCTTTCCTGCCCTCCAGGAGGATATAATCTAATTGGGGAAAGCCACATGCTAATGTAATTAACCATTCTAAGTAAAATGTAACATGAATGAATGGAATCAGCTGTAAGTTCCAAGGTTATGTGAAGAGAAAGACTGACTTCCTCCCAGGGTGCAGAAGACGTCCCTGAAAAAACACAGGACCTCTGCAAAGTCTCCTGCAACAGGGAACCACCACAGAAATAGGCATGCTCTGAACAACAAAGGGTCATTCTCATTTGTTTTCATTTTTGGTTTCAAATTAGGCATGTTTTAAATGAGTCATTAATCATGTACTCACTTCACTAATTACTCATTTCTTTCCTAGCTAATTGTTTATTGAAAGGCATCCTAAAACTGGGAGAAAAGATATTGTCTTGAAAAAGAGAATAAAAGTCTGCTCAGAATCACATCTCAGTTTTTTCTCTAAGACCAAGTGTCAGAATCTGATGTGATAGTCTATATGATCTTAAAGGAGTCCTTTTGCTCTTGGGACCTCTATGGTGTCAGGTCCAAAATGGAAAATACAGGAAACAGCTAGGAAAGACTGTGGTGATGAGCCCCATTTTCAACAGATTCCAAGTGCACACATATGGTCAGTCTAAATAGCTTTCTCCTTGACACAAACAGAGAAAACCTTTGTTAGTGCTCAACCTCCTGCACTATTCATTCCCCAACATGCGTGATCCTGTTTAGAGTGGGGAATGTAGGTAATCTGGCCTTTCTAATTACCTGGGTACTGTCACATAGATCAATGTCAGAGTATATACCATAAAACTATTGACTATTGAAGAACAATTCATGGTAAGTAAAGTAATTTTAAGAAAGCTGGGAAAATGAATTGTTGAAAATTTCAAAGTATGATAACATAACTAACTCCAAAACAGAAAGTGAAAACAAGATTAAAATAAAAATTGATGGTGAAATGTTATTTTGGACCAGTTATGTGTGGGTGACCAAGAGTGATTTAAGATATTTTCTTTTCTCTTTCTCCATCTCTCTCAAAAGGAGAAAGGAGAAAGAAAATATCTTAAATCACCAGGTCTGGGCTTTCCAGATATAATTCCAGAGAGAGAAAGAGAGAGAGAGAGTTTGGGTACGTAGAATGGTACCCCAAAGTATGGTATGATACTTTGTCATACTGAGCACTTTTGAATTAAAATAAATTGAAAAACCTTAGAAACTGCCTCAGAACCAAGAACTTTCTAAGCTTCTCTTATTTCTACTGCCTCCCCAACAAGTGTAGAAAGGTATTCTCTCTGGTATCTGAGTAAAGAAAACTTCGTCCAAAAGAAATGCAATTGTCTTAAGATCCCCTTTCTAAGAATCTTATCAACTAATCAAGAAAAATTAACCACCAGAGAAGAGACTAAAAATTGTCATATGCCCACAAAAACTTTTCACCTATTCTTCTGAGGGCAGCTGCAAAAGATTACCTGAGAGACTGTATCTGCATAATAAGACAACCTACGTTCACAGTGTACTTTCTCCCCTCACCTTCTCATAACTTGTCCAAAGACTATTGTTTGTCCTTAGGTCCCATTCAGTGTTCAAAGGGAATAATTTGCAAACAATTATCTAGTCTTTCAGACCACTTACTCCCCCTAGAAATCATTTGCTACTCCTCTAAACTGCCTACAGCCCCTCATACCACTCTCTCCTATAAAGAAGGTATTTAAGCCATAATCATCTGGCCCTTCTTTGAATCTGGTATTCTCTATGGCTCCCACACTTACATATATTAATAAATTTGCATGTCGTTTGTCCTGTTGATCTATTTATTGTCAGCTCACCTCAATAGACTGGAGCCTTCAGAGGAGGAGGAAAAAATCTCTGCACTCTACCACTAATATCTATCTATCCATCTATCTAATCTATCTATATCTTGAAATCTTGGAATCACTGTGTATGTTAGTCTGAATAATGACCCTAAGATGGCCATGTCCTAAACATCAGTATCTATGAATGTTATCTTATATGGAAAAGGGGACTTTGCAGACATAATTAAGTTAAGGATCTTGAGTGAGGAGTGTATCATGGATTATCTAGTTGGTAAATGTAATCACAAGTGTCCTTATAAGAAGGAGGCCTAGGGATATTTGACTACAGTAAACGAGAAGGCAATACAACCACAGAGACAGAAATTAAAGTGATGCAGTGACCATGTTAACAGCAAGGGGTGAACTAGATAGCAAAAAATTTTAATCATGCAGTGAAGGAGGTTAGGACAACCCCTAGCTGTGAGGTTGTATGAAGAAGAGGGTCAAAGAGAGGAACTACTACAAACACACCTTTATGTCATGTGGCTCAGATCTTCTTGGATGGAGCCTTTAGTAATAAAAAAGTTAAAGTAGGTCCAGAAATAAGGAGAAGCTGTTCAAAATGAGTCAGGCTGCTGGAAAACAGAGGGGGGTTCCTGTGATCCCTGTGTGTCCCTGCAGTGGGAAGGACCCTCGCCCCAGGCTAGTGAAGGTGCCTAGCTGTGTGACATGATTGGCATCCCCAGTGTGGGACCATGTAAAACCTACGGATCTGGAATAGGCATCTGGATCTTTTTTAAACAGGACTAAACAATTGCTCCTTGTTTTGAAAAACTTTTCTGTTGCTGTTGGTATTTTCATGTCCAAGGCAAACAGAGAGTCATGTGGATGCTCGGCAATTGAAACCTTGCCCCTGTTTTGGAAGAGATGTGTTTCAGCCCGTCCTTCAAAGGGATTTCTCACCATGCAATCTGTTATGTTCATATTTTATTTGGAAAAATGGAGAGAAAGAGAAGAGGAAATGCAAAGAAGAAGGAAAAGAAACAGAAGTATGGGAGCAAGAAAGTCCAAGAAAGAAAGAGACCATCGGGTGCTTGTGCATGACTCTCTTTCATATGGAATTAATGGTGGTTTAATGGGGTATGAAAGGATGTTTTACTGGAAAAAATGAGGAACAATTGTCTAGCTCACGTTTCATTTCACAGGTCATTATTGCATTAAGAAGTAAATCGACCAAGTCCGGTAAATAACAGTCTATGTATTGCCGAGAGCTTCAAACCAACAATTTTAGCCATCACAAACTAATATCTCTGTCATTTTAACCCTTGCAGGGTTGTGCTAGGGGCTAAACAATTACAGTCTTCACCCAGTTCTAGAAGGTGAGCATAATTCATTGCCCTTCTAGTCCCTTCTTTTGCAAAACCCAGGAGGCCATATTTTAGCATTGTTGTTTTGTTGATGAGCCAGCCTTAGCCAAATGCAGCTCTGGTGGCCTTGAAAAACAACCCCCATTTTAGTGAGTGCTGCAGGCATCTTTAAACACACTGCTTCCTCTGCAAAATTAATTGCTGCAAAATGCAATGCTCCCTCATCTAAGCTCAAACTCAGCTATTTGGGTAGGTCATAGATGTGTCTGAGAGATCCAGGGAAAATGAGCTGCTTTTCTTTATTATAGAAGTTCACGTTCATGTCACCAAACATCATCAGGCACTGGACATACAGGAGTTTCTAATGCTTAAATTCTGGTTCCATTAACTCAGGGGCAATTGGTGGATGAGGTCAATCCTGGCCGTATTTTGAAGCAATCGTGTAGTAAATAAACACGTCAAAGAGAGTTTATTGTAAACAATCATACCTAAAATACATATGGTAAAATAAAGTGCATATTAAAATAAAATTTTCTTGCTTCAACTTGTGACAAAAATGAGACAAAAGCCGGGTTAAGATTTATAATATTATATAATCATGTCAAAGACAAACCAGGCTATACTGGCCCTGCAGGAACTGGCCTCAATTGCCTCTTTCCTGCCATCCTATCCAGCATTTTACATCTCTTGGTATACCCCACATGAACTGACCTCTGCTCCCTCTAAGTTCCCATTACTGCTTCATCCCCCTCCAGCTTCCTGGGCCAGCCCCATATGAACTGTCAACATTTCCTCATAATTTTTCAATCAAAAACTGATGTTTATCCTACAGAGTGGATATGGAATTCTCCACACTTCCACAGTACCTCAAAAACATGGTAAGTAAGGTCTAATTTCTTTCTTGAAAGAGAAAAACTCTTGCAGAGATGGCATCAGTATTCCAATGTCTTACTTTTATTATTTCAACTAACACTAAGGTCTTACAAATAACTACGGTGTGCTGAATAACAGCCTCCCTAGGATGCTTATGCCCTAATCCTGATTATGTGAATATGGCAAAGGGACTTTGAAGATATTATTAAGTGTATAGATCTTAAAGTAGGAAGACTATCCTGGAATATAAACCTTAGAAGCAGAGAACTTTCTCTGGCTAGAATTAGAGAGTTATAGTAAAGGAGAAGGCGGGAGAGATTCAAAGCATGAGAGGCACACAATTAGCTATTGCTGATTTTGAAGATGAAGACAGCCACAAGTCAGGGAATGCAGGCAGCCCTAGAAGTTGAGCATGAAGCCTGGCCTACAGTGAACAAGGACACAGCACCCATAACTGAGCAGCTTAGCAGCTGAGCCTCAAACTGCATTTTAAACTTTTTTTTCTTATTTTCCTTTTCCTCTTTTCCCTTCCAGTCTCAAGATACAATTTTGAGACAAACTGCATATGTTACTGATGGAAGGTATCCGAATTACCAGCAGTAAATCTGTGTGGGTCCGCAGCAACCTCAATTTCTGCCTCCTCAGACGAAAGAATTTGGCAGAGCGGTATAAGGCAGAAAAAGAGACCAAGACAAGTTTCAGAGCAGGTGAGGAAGTATATTTTAAAATGCTTTGGAACAGGAGAGAAAGGAAAGTATGCTTGATAGATATCCAAGCAGGTGACTTGAAGAACAAGTGTGGTGTTTAACTGTTAACGGTGATACTAGGACTTTATAGGGTGGCCCCCTTCTGGCGTCTATAAACCCCTTCTCATGATTCTTCCCTTAGGGTGGTCTGCCCACATATGCAGTGCCCTCCTTACCCTTGGGAGGTGAGCACACACAGTGTGTTTAGGAAATTGTACGCATGCCCATCTGAAGCTTTCTTCCCTTTGCTGCTGGTGTGCCCCTGGAAAGTCAAACTCTGCCATTTTTGTCTCTTAATGCATATGCCCAGGAAGCTGCTTCTCCCTGGTGTCTCCCCATTCAATTAACACTTCAGTGCAACAAGTGTGGCCCATCAGGAAATGGCCTCTTCCTGGCACCATCTGCCAATTTGTCACTTTTAGAGAGGCAATGTGATAACTGCCAAACCATCACTCAACATTCCTAGTGGGTAGGGGAGAGCCCTCTCCCACCCTACTCTATGCCTGTCTAACAACCTATAACATATCTATGTTACCTCTCATATTAAAATACAGCCTCAGTATGTGCTGTGAATCTCAATTCCTTTTCCTTTTCCATACGATACTCCCATGCCTTATGCACATTTATTTACCTAAATGCTTGTTAAGCACACACCATGCTTTCTTATCTGGTCATGTATTTCCTTATATACTTTAGGAGTCAGATCCTGATAGTGACAAGGCACCTCTGGAATTCTCTCTCCAACAAAAGATTGCTTAAAGATGGAACCCACTCCCAGATGATGAGTGACTACAAAATTGACTGAAAGTAATTTATAACCTGGCAGCGTCTACGATGGCAGCACCCCCTTTGCCAAATGGGACAACTGTTCAAGAGGGGCCACTGGAGCAAGTCACGCTACCTCGCACCCCTCAGCCCCTATGCTTCTTCTGCATTCCAAATCCTTCCTTTAAAAACCTCTGTGGAACTGAAGAGTGGAATTGCTTTCTACTCTTCCCCTGCTAGCATGGATAATAAACAAATTTTGCTTCCTTTTATCACAACTTATTATTTTGACTTCTTTTCATAAGCAATGAGCAGCCGGACTCTTGCCGGTTACACGACCACAGTCCTACAACTACATGGAACTGAATCTGGCCAAGAACCTGAGTGAGATTGAAGGTGAAATCATCTCCAGAAACTCCAGAAAGAAACACAAGCCTGCCATTACCTGAATTTTGGCCATGAGAGAGCTGAAGCAGAGAAACCAGCCAAGTTCACCAGACTTCTGACCTACAAAACTGTGAGATAATACTTAGGTGTTGTTTGAAGCCACTACCTTGTTAATAATTTGTTATAGCAGCAATAGAAAACTTGTACAAAAACCAGGATGTCATGCTCAAATGTTCATCACCATTCCAACCAGGATCATGATAAGTGGTGGCAGTGGTGGCAATGGAATGGAATAGTCAAGTCATTTAGTGCTTATCCTATGACAGGCCTGGGGTCAAGTTTTTTATATGCATTTTGTCTACAAAGTTATAAAGCTCTAAGATTTCCTTTGTCTGTAACGTGTTCAAACAGAAAGACAGTATACAGCCTACAGATATGGATAGGCTGGTTTCCACATGGGCAGTGCCCAAGAAAAGTTGCATCCTACCAATATCACCCAAAAGGGAAGAGATTATTATTCATAGCCATATTAAAAAATGGCTTCAACTCCCTTCCTTTATGGCAATGACTTTCAAGAACTTACATTCAGTTTTTATTAATATTTCTCCTGTGAGGAAGCTAATCAAATTCAAATTGAGTCATACTGGAAGTCCTTAATTCTGTAGTAGAAAGATTGGCTTCTAGGTCTAGGAAAATTTCTTTTCTTTGGTGACACACTTTACGTAATCACCAACTCATTTTTCAAGATTCTAGTTTTCCATATAAATGAGTTATACTATCATTATTCTTACTATAAAAACTAAGTTATACATAAACTTTTTTTAATGGCAACCTATTCTTACTATAAAAACTAAGTTATACATACACTTTTTTTTAATGGCAACCTTCTAGTTTTTCCCTCTGAGTAGCAGTGCTGAAGATCAAGATAGCAGAGGGGTAAGAGGCATGATATCTTTTCTTTTTCATTTTCTGTTTTACTGTTTTATTTATTCATTCAACAAAAATCTCTAGGATAATGTCTTAAAAGTGAAGTTGCTAAGTCAGTAGTACAGGGCTTTAGGTGGTAGCCAGATGACAAAAAGCTAAGAAAAGTGATATTTGAGAACGAAGTTTGAGAACTCTTTCTCCACATTTTCCCCAACACTGCAAACTATCACACTTTTTAATTATTGCAAATATCATTGGGAAAATAATTAATAATAATCATAGTAGCAGTGGTCAATATTGCCTCATTAGTGGTGGACATCTTTATTAGGTTTATCTTTTTAATCCTTATAATAATCATTTGAGTACATAATCTTAATATCTCCAAGTCCTAAATTTAAAAACTGAGGCTTAAAGGAGATGAGCAACTTGCTTACAGTTGCACATCTGGTTAGTGGACACAATCCAAGCAGCTGGACTCAGTGCAAGAACTCTTAACCTGTGCTTTGATTGTGAGAAAACATTGGTTTTTTGTATGTTTATTGATATTTGTTTCATTTCTCTGTAATATGTTTCTTGGAATTCTTTGCATATTTTTTCAGTTGGTTTGTTCCTTTTTGTTCCTAAATATTAGTAAGTTGTTTTTACATTAATGAAATTAGCCCTTTGCTAGATGAGTTGCAAATTTATTTCTAACTTTTTAGTTTTGCTTTTAATATTCTTTATTTTCAGAAGTTTTAATTCTTTTATATTCAAATTTTTAAATCTACCCATGTATTTTCTAGATTTTGATTCATACAAAGAAGTATCCCTGTAACTCTAAATAACCTCATCAATATTTTCTAGTAATTCTATGGGGTTTTCCATCTTTAATCCACTTAAAATTTATTTCTGTAAAGAAAAAGATAAAAATTTCTGAATTGTTTTTTCTCCCTACGTGATAAGTCAAATGGTTCAACATTGCTATTTGAATAATTTCTACTTTCCCATAATTTAAAATGTGATTTTTGTTATAAACTAAATTGTCAAATGCATCTGAATCTATTTCTGACTTTAAGAAGTTTATTCCGTCAACATATTTATTTCTAGAATATTTTTAATGAATGCTTCCAATTGTCAGAAACTAAGATTAGTTTTTACATCTGATGAAAATGTAAATACATAAAGAAAAAACTGTAAACCAGACAAATGAATTTTTCAGACCCACAATATTGAGATGAGAATTTGCTTAGTACTTATTTATGAGCTGGTTTAGTATCTATTGGCAAGGCATAAGCATTTTATTTATTGGAGGGACTGCTCAAGTATTCCCTTCCATTAAAATGTGCATATATGCATACACATGAAAATATAAAAATAATGAAACTGAAAATAGACAAACATTTATCCATTCATCTTAGGCATAAAATAAGCTTAAGTTTGAGATTCTACCTTCTAAATTTTTGAGAGGTTGAAGGGAGGGAAGAGAGTCTCACTCTGTCACCCAGGCTGGAGTGCAGTGGCACAATCATGGCTCACTTCAGCCTTGACCTCTCAGGCTCAGGTGATCCTCTTAACCTCAGCCTCCCAAGTAGCTGGTACTATAGGTGTGCACCACCACACCTGGCTAATATTTTTTATTAAATTTTTCAATACTATTGTACTGAAAGGAGTAAAGCAGCTATGCAGGGTTACTCCATTATTAAAATGTGAAGACTAGGAACACAGCTTACTAGTCAATGAAGTCCGTGAAATAATATGGGAAAAAAAGAAATAAAAGAAATAAACTGAAATAAAAAGAAATAGAAAATATATTTACAAGAAAAAAACAAACAACCCCATCAAAAAGTGGGCAAAGGACCTGAACAGACACTTCTCAAAAGAAGACATTTAGGCAGCCAAAAAACACATGAAAAAATGCTCATCATCACTGGCCATCAGAGAAATGCAAATCAAAACCACAATGAGATACCATCTCACACCAGTTAGAATGGCGATCATTAAAAAGTCAGAAAACAACAGGTGCTGGACAGCATGTGGAGAAATAGGAACACTTTTACACTGTTGGTGGGACTGTAAACTAGTTCAACCATTGTGGAAGTCAGGGTGGCGATTCCTCAGGGATCTAGAACTAGAAATACCATTTGACCCAGCCATCCCATTACTGGGTATATACCCAAAGGACTATAAATCATGCTGCTATAAAGACACATGCACACGTATGTTTATTGCAGCACTATTCACAATAGCAAAGAGTTGGAACCAACCCAAATGTCCAACAACGACAGACTGGATTAAGAAAATGTGGCACATATACACCATGGAATACTCTGCAGCCATAAAAAACGATGAGTTCATGTCCTTTGTAGGGACATGGATGAAACTGGAAACTATCATTCTCAGTAAACTATCACAAGGACAAAAAGCCAAACACCGCATGTTCTCACTCATAGGTGGGAATTGAACAATGAGAACACATGGAGACAGGAAGGGGAACATCACACTCTGGGGATTGTTGTGGGTGGGGAGAGGGGGGAGGGACAGCATTAGGAGATATACCTAATGCTAAATGACGAGTTAATGGGTGTAGCACACCAACATGGCACATGGATACATATGTAACAAACCTGCACATTGTGCACATGTACCCTAAAACTTAAAGTATAATAATAATAATAATAATAATAATAAATAATAAAAAAGAAATAAAAAAAGAAAATAGAAAGCCAGTTTATTATCATGGCAAAAAATCAAGTAATTTCATTTAGGGATAGGTATTCAAAAATAGCTCCTCTTGTAGCACACTGATATTACTGCTTTTCAAACATACAATAAAACAGAGAAATGTGAATAGATTTCTCATAAAGGATTGTTAACTTGAGTAGTAAAATTCTCAGTCTCAGAAAATCTTGATGCTTTGTTTGGAGGCTTGAGTATTTAAATAATACCTCCTGCAAATGGCAGGTAATCCAAGTCTAGATAAGCTTTGTTTTTTAATTGACTGAATTATATGCCCAGAATCAACTAGGTGCTCTCTAGATTGGTTTCTAATTCTGTGATTCATTTCTAATCCTAGGAACCCAGGATACATCTGATGATCATTGACTTATAAAAATGCAATTTACCAGGGATAAATAGAGTCTAGTACATGGCTTAAAAAATCAATTCTCTTTAATGTGTATCCCTCAGAACAAAGGAAGAAAAATATCCCTATGATGAATGCAGCTACATGTAGCTATTTAGTCTTTGAAATGTGACTAGTGCAACCAAGGAGCTAAGCTTTAAATTATGTATAATTTTAATTAATTATAATTTAAAATGTAAAACTGATAACAATTATTGGAAAAAGTTTAGGTATATTTTAAACAATGTTTATATGTGATTCTACCTTTTCAATTGCAAAGTTTATAAAATATAGGCAAAGATCAAATACTTTTGACAAAAACACTTTATAAACTGACATGTCGTAACAGTAAAAAGCACAACAGATTTTAAACACATAGTATAAGAAACAGAATGCAAAATATCTCAACTTTTACACTGATTACATATTAAAATGATGATTTTTAAATATATTGAGCAAAATTAAATGTATTACTAAATTTAATTTCATCTGTTTCTTTTTACTGCTTTTAGCCTGGATGCTAAGACATTAAGTCACACTTGTGCATTATATTTCTATTAAACAATACTGTTCTGAATGGGTAATGCTCAGTTCTTATTCCTAGATTTAAAAAAAAACACTGAAAACTAAAGATCATCAAAAATATGCCAGTCCTTCATAAAAATATCAAAAATTTGTGGATCAAAAAACTCAATCAACAGAGTGAAAAGGAAACCTGAAGTATGGGGGGAAATATTTGCAAATCATATGTCTAGTAAGGGATTAATATCTCCAACACATAGAGAACTCCTAAGATTCAACAACAACAAAAAACCCCAAACAGCCCAATTCAAAAATAAGTATGGGACTTGAATAGACATTTCTCCAAAAAAGATATTCAAATTAACAATGACTCCATGAAAAGATGTTCAACACTACTAATCATTTGGGAAATGCAAATCAAAATTACAATGACATATCACCTCACACCCATTAAAATGGTTACTATCAAAGTAGAAAATTTCAAGTGTCAACAAGAATGTAGAGAAACCATTGTGTACTCTTGGTGGGAATGTAAAATGGTACAGTTATTGTGGGAAACAATATTATGGTTCCACAAAAGGTTAAAAATAGAACTACCATATGACCTTGCTATTTCACTTCTGGATCTATACCCAATAGAATTCAAAGTAGAGTCTCTAAGAGATATTTGTATACCATATTCATAGTAGCACTATTTACAATAGCTAAAACATGGAAGCATTCCAAGTGTCCACGGGTGGATGAATGGATAAGCAAAATGTGGTAAGTTCACACAGTGGAATGAAATTCCATACTACGCTGCAATGTGGATGAACCCTGAGAACATTATGCTAAAAGAAATAAGCCAGTCCCAAAAGGTATTGTATGATTCTACTTATATGAGGTACTTAAGGGTAGTCAAAATCATAGAGCCAGAGAGTGGAATGTTGGTTTTCAGGAACACGGGGTAGGGAAGAATGCGAAGTTACTGTTTAATGACATTAGAGTTTCAGTTTTAAGAGTTGAAAAGACTTATGGAGAAGTATGGTAGTGATGGTTGCACAGTACTATGAATGTATTTAATACCAATGAACTGTACACCTGTAATCCCAGCACTTTGGGAGAACGAGGTGGGTGGATCACCAGGTCAGGAGATCTAGATCATCCTGGCCAACACAGTGAAACCCCGTCTCTACTAAAAATACAAAAAATTAGCCGCGTGTGGTGGTGGGCGCCTGTAGTCCCAGCTACTGAGGCTGAGGCAGGAGAATGGTGTGAACCCAGGAGGCGGAGCTTGCAGTGAGCCAAGATCACACCACTGCACACCAGCCTGGGTGACAGAGCAAGACTCCCTCTCAAAAAAAAAAAAAAAAATGGTTAAGATAGCAAATTTTATATTATGTGTATTTTACCACAATAAAAACATAAGCCAGTCTAAAAAGTGAAGAACTAAAAGAATGTCATATGTTGGCCGATAGAAGGAATTTAGAATTCCTATGCTTGAAAAAGTCTTATTTGGCTTATTATAAAATCATTGTCTTACTGTCTTTGAATATGTAAAAGGCTGTAAATACAGAAAGACTTCTATGAAACATGGAAAGACTTATACTCTGTCATGCCGAAAGGCAAACTAGGTCACTAGGTAGAAGTCATAGAAGGAAGAGCCTGACAATAACAGTTATTCAAAATATAATATAGGCAGCCTTAAAAGGGTGTGAACTCCCACTTCCTGGGAAAATGAAAGGTAAAGGGCACGTATGCATGTGAAGTGAAGCTGATTGATCTTCAAGGGACCATCCAAATCAAAGACACTACAATCTTGTCATTTCTTTCCAACTAGCATGTATTCCTGTAGACTAATAGATTAACATGAGGAAGTATTTCCCAAAATGTGTTCTGAAGTACACTAATTCCAAGGGACTCTAATGTGTAGTATGAACAGGTATTCTCTAGTCAAAAAGCTTAGGAAATACCAGGTAACACAAAATTAAACAGTATTTTTAAAAATTTAATTACAGAACTTATCGGAATCTTTAGTATTTTAATACACATGGTGGTCTCCAAAATAGGAATAGTCAGAGTTTTCAAAATTTATTTGGCCATGTACCACATTTTTTACGGTCTCCTGAAATTAGAAAATGGGGGAATATTCTTTGAAAATGCTAAAACAAATTATGCATTAATTAAATCTATAAAATTTACTTTGTGGAAGAGTTGACTGTCAAACTAAACTTAAATTCTTGACTTTCTTATTCATATTTGTTCCCTCATTCAGCAAACATTAACAAAGCGTATATTATATTCCACAAATTGTACTAGAAATTCAAAGATGTTTACCTTGAAGTCACTCACAGTCTGGTAAGAAAGCAGACTTGTAAAACGATGGTGGTAGCCCACGAGAGGGGCTGTAATGGAGCTGAGCAATGGGTGAAGGAGAGTTACAAAGGTCCTCCATATTCCTGAGTTCTGCATCAGTGGATTTGACCAACTGCAGATCAAAAATATGTGAAGGAAAAAAAAAAAACTCTACAAAGTTCCACACAGAAGTTTCACTTGATTTTGATTTTGCCACATGACGAGTACTATGTTGAATCCACACAAACGAAGTGATGCATTAGCCATCTTATTAGGTATTATAAGTAATCTACACATGATTTAAAGTGTACGGGAGAATGTATGTAGATTAGATGCAAATACTACACCTTTTTAATATAAGACTTGAGCATCTGTGGATTTTGGTATCTGTAGGGGTCCTGGAATCAATGCCACATGGATATTTAGGAATAGCTGTATATATATTATGTATGAAGAAGAGGAACTAAATGAGTTTTTTGTGGTTGTTAGTAATGTCGCCCTTCAAAAATGTTAAAGTACTCGACAGTTATTTGTTAAACTCTAAAAATCTATTTGCTACCAAGTAAAGTAAAAATATGTGAATGATCCAGTTAAATGTATCTCTGTATAGAGTCCTACCAGTTGATTCAGACCACACAATGATAATTATCCAGAAGTGGTTATGAACTGTGGCTTTGGAGTCAGACAAATATAGATTTAAATCTTAGTTCTGCACATTCTAACTGTGGGACTGTGAAAAATTAGTTAACTTCTCCAAACCTCTATTTTGCCAAATGCTGAAGGTGGATAACGATCCCTTCATGTTAAGGTTGTTGTAAGGATAAATGAGAGTATTTATAAAGTATTTAGCATAATGCCTGGCACATGGAATGCACTAGATAATGGCAATTATTATTATTGTTAGTTTGTTTGGATAATTGCTAGAATATTTGTACAATCTCAGTTTACTTTGTTCTGTGTGGACAGAGCTTTGTGTGCGATGAAAGCTGATAGATCTAAAACAGTTAACACTGAAGAATATAAAGAAAGAAGGCGGAAAACTTGGATAGAGGGTACTAGGTAGTATAGCATAGTCTTAAAAACACAGTTCGGGGCTGGGCGCGGTGACTCATGCCCATAATTGCAGCACTTTGGGAGGACAAGGTAGGAAGATCGCTTGAGCCCAGGAGTTTAAGACCAGCCTGGACAATATAGTGAGACCTCATCTCTACTAAAAATTTGTTTTAAAAAACTCGCCAGGTGTGGTGACATGTGCCTGTAGTGACAGCTACTTGGAAGGCTGAGGTGGGAGGATCACTTGAGCCCAGGAGTTGGAGGTTGTAGTGAGCTATGATCGTACCACTGCACTCTGGCCTGGGTGACAGAGTGAGACCTTGTTTCTAAAAATAAAAAATAAAAATAAAAACACAGTTCAATCTGAACCTTGTTAATTAGCTTTATGACTTGGACAAGTTACCTAATGTCTACATCAGTTCCCACACCTGTAAAATGGAGGCAACAGGACTATCTCTTAGAGTAGATCCCGTTGATGGCATTAAATGAGGTAACTCATTGAAAGGTCACAGCACAGAGCCAGAAATACGGTGGACACTCAGCAAGTGTTAGATGCTGTTATTGTTAATGGAAGATTTGAAGAGCAAGACAATCACAATAATAACATGTCTAGATTGAGGAAAGGAAAAGGAAATTGTCCCCATAGATCTCATGCCTGTTCATATCATCCTTTATAGATCACACATGAAAATCATTCCAACTCACAGCATGGACTACTTCAAAATGTAATCAAATATTGTTACGCCATTCACTGCCTGGAGACCAGGCAAGTCATGAGGGAGCGAGAAAATAAGGTGAAGGAAAAGTACTCTTTGGGTCTGAACGATGTACCACTAGAAGCCGTATCCCCCTCTGCTTGGGATTAAAATCCCTTGCAGCCACGTATCCCAAAGAGTCTAATATTTTCCGAGACTCCACTGTGCCTTTATGTTTTAATACCCTGACATCTGGAATCCTAAAAGTCTAATGTTTAACCATAAATATCTGCTGAGATTAAAGAGCTATATACCAAGCTTCAATCTTTGGGGCCTATAATTGCTTGGGAAAAGAGAATGGTATTTTCCCCTCCAGCTAGAAGAAAAAGACCTCTGCATGCACAGATATTGGCAGACAAATTTTCTAACAACCATTTCCTCTCGCCATTCTGTCCTCTCATTTTCTCCCTCCCTCTCCAATCTCCCATTTTATAATACCATCTTGCTGTCATTCTCAGGACAAATGGGAAGAAAGAGAAGCCTAGAAAGCTTAAAGAAAAGACACATTTCAAGGTCTGGCAACAAAAAGTTGAGAAACTGCAAACCACTCTCTGTTAAGCAGCTGAGCAGACGTCGCCACAATACCTGAGCTTTCCCCATTATTCTGTTAGAAACCACTTCATTACTCAGTGGGCTGACAGTCAAATGCCAGCTTTATTTTCTTTTTTTTTTTTTTTATCAACCTAATCTTTTATTTTTGATTTGAGGCCAGTCACTTTTAAGGTCTCCACAGTGGTTTATAACTTTCTTTCTTGAGAAGTGTCCAAGAAGTAACACAATTTGAAAAATGGTCCCTACTGTCTCATGGTAAATGGGAAACTCACCTGCCCTGAAGGTGTATGTGGTCAGAAATCTTGGTCAGACCACAGTACTTTGCTGGAAATAATGTCAAGGAAAGTGTGGGAAAAGCTTATCATGAGTTTATATTTTTAATATAACTATTCAATGTGGCACTTAAAACATAAACTTAGTATCAAACCCATTTTTATCCACTGATATATTATGAAAGTGACATTTTGAGGTCAGTCACCTCACTTCTAGGAAAAATGATCTATTTAAAAAGAGGTTTAATATGTTGTTTTTATTCAAATACTTAAGATTGTAAATATTCCTGAATCTTTTTAGCTAATGTTCTTTTCTCTTGTGGAAATATATTCAGTGTGTTCATAAGCAAGTATGTTTATATCTGTCGGTATTTGGCACAGAGAGCTAATTCTTGATTATTCATTAAAACTTGAAACTATGCACTTATTAAATTAAAAATATTGTCTTCTTAATATCTTGTTTATTTACTTCAAAAGGAACCTATAACTCTATAGTGATGATTCTCAAGCCTAACACAGCAGAATCACTTATCGTTTGTGTGTGTGTGTGTGTGTGTGTGTGTGTGTGTGTTGTGTTTAACTCAAAGGTCTGGACTTTACATACATCTATTGATTCAAAATCTCCCTACATGCCAATGAATGTTTAATGTCCTAGATGACCCTAATGACAAGCCAGTTTTAGTAGCTAGTGTCCTGACCACATCATGAAAAAATATTGGCAGGAGAATGAGGGGGGTTTGTTTTGTTTTAAAATTTTCAGTCTATTGAAGAGTAATAATTTTTTTAAAAAAATACAAATTATCAGACAAATTAGATATACAAACTATAAGCCCCAAGTTTACTTATTAGACTCAACAGACATAAAATTACTCTGCCAAATTGCTGTGTTTCTAAGTGGTAAATTTCTGTGAATACCTCACTGTAGACAGGTAGCCGATAGTTTGTGGGCCAGCATGCGTGGAGCAGCTACCTCCAAGCCCCACCAGCTCCCCTTCCACCTGCACAGCTTCTTGGCTGCACTGCCCGCCTCCAGACAGCTAGCACACTCCAACACAGCTAGCACAATCTTTTCAGGGAGCGAGGAAAATCCTACTGCCACCTTTCTTAAAATCTCCCAAAATATATAGATACAGAAAATAAAACTGAGGTTAACAGAGACAGGGGTTTGGGAGTGAGAGGAAATGAGGGGATGTTGGTCAAAGGACACAGAGTTGCAGATATGTAAGGATATGTAAGGCGAATAAGTCCAGAGGTGTAATTCACAACGTGAGGACTCTAGGTTAATAATATTGTGTTGCAGTCAGGATTTTTGCTAATATTATGAATTATAGATGCTCTTGCCACAAAAAGTAGGGGTGGTTAACCATGTGAGATGATGGATATGTTCATTTGCTTCACTATAGTAGTCATTTTACCATGTGTAAGAGTATCAAAACATCATGCTGTACATCTGAAATGTACACTAAATAAATAAATAAATTGAAATAAAATCCAAACCTTTCACTCTGGCCAAGAAAGAGGCTGGCTCCTGTCTATCTGCAACTGCTTCTTCTCTCAAAAACTGCACACAGTGGTCTCCTTTCCACCCACCTCTCACACATGCTGAGGCCCTTCCGGGTCTCAAGAGTCCCTGCCCTGGCTGCTCCCTCTGCCTGGAAGTCTCCTCCCTCTGCTCAAGGCAGGCATTCCTCACTCCTCATTCAGGTTCCCATTTGAAATGCAACTATTTCAAACAGCAATTCACCTGCACACAAGACACACACACACACAGACAACTCAAACTACCTTTCCAGCCCAAAACACTATTGTATTTTTTTCCATTCTTCTCATCTCTCCTGGAATGCGTGTGTGTGTGTGTGTGTGTGTATTTTTTATATATTTTTTATTTTATATATATGTATTTATATATATTTATATATTATATATATTTTTATATATTTATATTTTTTATGTTTTTATATATTTTATATATTTTTATATATATTTATATATTTTTTATATATTTATATATAGTTTTTTTATATTTTTATATATTATATATTATGTATTTTTATATATTTTTATATATATGAAATACACACACACATATATATAAAATATATATATACACATATATATGTGTGCATGTGTATGTATATGTATTATATATATAATATATATAATTGTTTTAGAGACAGGTCTCACTCTGTCAACCAGGCTGGAGTGCAGTGGCATCATCTTGGCTCACTGTAACCCCTGCCTCCCGGGTTCAAGCGAGTTTCATCCCTCAGCCTCCTGAGTAGCTGGGATCACAGGCATGTGCCATCACACCTGGCTAATTTTTCTATTTTTAGTAGAGACGGATTTTCATCACATTGGCCATGCTGGTCTCCAACTCCCAACCTTGGGTGATCCGCCTGCCTCAGCCTCCCAAAGTGCTGGGATTATAGGCATGAGCCACCAATCCCAGAATATTTTTTATTTGGAATTTTGTTTATGTACCTCTGGAATTTTTATTTGTTTATGTACCTAACCCTACTGGAACATAAGCTTGATGGCAGCAGAAATGTTGTTTTGTTCATCGCTATAGTTTCCATGCTTAGAGAGGCTCTGGTAGACAGAAAGTAGGCAAAATACACTTGCCAAATGAATGAAAATGCCTATTTCAGCGTGTAGCATAAAAAAGGTGCTCATGCAATGCTAGTTTTCATTTTACCTCCCTTCCGCTTTTTTTGTCATGGCTGAGAAATTGTTAAATGCTGTTGAAACTGAAGCTCTGATTACTTTCTGCTGCCTCCCGACACTGCTGGTGCCCCACATGTGTGAACCAGGTTGTGAGGTGATGCCACCCATTTGTAGTCTGGGACAGACAGATACTGACTTTGGAGCCAGAATGGAAAGCTCTGGTATCTGCCTAATTCTACCTGAATGGGACATTAATTTCAATGCTTTGTTCTTCTAAATGATTTTGAATGTTCAGATCATCAGATGCCTCCATAATCAAAAGGAATCCTTTCGAGAATAAAATGTAAATGGTTCTCAGAAGATCACCTGCTTGGCACGAGCTGTCTCGCTCTCTACTGTTATACATTTTTCCAAGTTGGCTGCACATGCAAACTTACAGATAAGTATAAAACAAAATTAGCAGCTCTCTTCTCCCCTGGCTACACACCCTGCATTACACAGATAGCAAAACCCACTAGCAGAGTGTTCCTCAGAGCTGATCCACATGGATGGTTTTTGCTCCTAATGCCAGAATATATGACAATATGCTGGGACCTGTGGATATCTGTCTGGGTGAGTAGTTTTTGTATGAACTTATATGTGCAAATAAAATCTGTTATTTTCCAAATTAAAAATCAACCTCAAAGGCAATGGACTCCAAATGACTTGGAAAGATATGTTTAAAAAAATACGGAAAGGATATAAGGGTCTTTTAAACTCAATGACATTTGGAATAAATATAAAATTCCAGTGGTCTCCATTTTCACCTTAGCTGCATTGCTTTCTCTGGTTTACTGAAGATGAACATAGATTCTTGTCTTGAAGAGAAAAAAAATACAAAATAGTCATTAATTATCCTAAGATTAAATCTGTGCTTTCTTCATCCAACAGATTGTGGACAGTAACTGGAAAGTAGCTAAGAGAAAATGTTTTAAAAATGAAAAGAAATTTGCATTAAGGAAGAAGGGATTTACTCCTACTTTGGAAGTCAAAGAAAAATACTGCAATCCTGTCAGCACCCGGAAGGCACCATTTACTATGTGCTGTCTCTTTCATTGCAAGAGGACACAGATTGTATTTTTACTGCAGTAAACAGCAGATTCCACTGTGGGAATCCTTGCAGTTGGTACTTACAGCAACCTCATTTAAAATGTTATAAAACTCTAAAACATCAGGAGTTTAGGCAGTCAGTCATATATACCTCCATGCAGACATGCAGCCACTCACACACATACATGCTTGTCCACACACTGATAGCAAATCGTGTGTAATATGATATTACTCATGGAGTTTTACCATTGAATCATGTTTGACAGCCATGGTAAAGAGCTGAGAAAAAGCAAATATTCTATCATTGCAACCAGCAGCAAGAACATATTTGTGCCTAAATAGTGTAATACACCACCTGGTAAGTAACCACCTAAAAAGAACATTCTTATGATTTAAACATGGAGAATTTGACTGACATTTTAGAGTTTCTATATGTAACAGATGCTTTTTAAATTTTATTATTATTATACTTTAAGTTTTAGGGTACATGTGCACAATGTGCAGGTTTGTAACATATGTACACATGTGCCATGTTGGTGTGCTGCACCCATTAACTCGTCATTTAGCATTAGGTATATCTCCTAATGCTATCCCTCCCCACTCCCCCCAACCCACAACAGTACCCAGAGTGTGATGTTCCCCTTCCTGTGTCCATGTGTTCTCATTGTTCAATTCCCACCTATGAGTGAGAACATGCGGTGTTTGGTTCTTTGTCCTTGCGATAGTTTGCTGAGAATGATGGTTTCCAGTTTCATCCATGTCCCTACAAAGGACATGAACTCATCATTTTTTATGGCTGCATAGTATTCCATGGTGTATATGTGCCACATTTTCTTAATCCAGTCTATCGTTGTTGGACATTTGGGTTGGTTCCAAGTCTTTGCTATTGTGAATAGCGCCACAATAAACATACGTGTGCATGTGTCTTTATAGCAGCATGATCTATAATCCTTTAGGTATATGCCCAGTAATGGGATGGCTGGGTCAAATGGTATTTCTAGTTCTAGATCCCTGAGGAATCGCCACACTGACTTCCACAATGGTTGAACTAGTTTACAGTCCCACCAACAGTGTAAAAGTGTTCCTATTTCTCCACATCCGGTCCAGCACCTGCTGTTTCCTGACTTTTTAATGATGGCCATTCTAACTGGTGTGAGATGGTATCTCATTGTGGTTTTGATTTGCATTTCTCTGATGGCCAGTGTTGATGAGCATTTTTTCATGTGCCTTTTGGCTGCATAAATGTCTTCTTTTGAGAAGTCTCTGTTCATATCCTTCGCCCACTTTTTGATGGGGTTGTTTGTTTTTTTCTTGTAAATTTGCTTGAGTTCATTGTAGATTCTGGATATTAGCCCTTTGTCAGATGAATAATTTGTGAAAATTTTCTCCCATTCTGTAGGTTGCCTGTTCACTCTGATGGTAGTTTCTTTTGCTGTGCAGAGGCTCTTTAGCTTAATTAGATCCCATTTGTCAATTTTGGCTTTTGTTGCCATTGCTTTTGGTGTTTTAGACATGAAGTCCTTGCCCATGCCTATGTCCTGAATGGTATTGCCTAGGTTTTCTTCTAGGGTTTTTATGGTTTTAGGTCTAACATGTAAGTCTTTAATCCATCTTGAATTAATTTTTGTACAAGGTGTAAGGAAGAGATCCAGTTTCAGCTTTCTACATATGGCTAGCCAGTTTTCCCAGCACCATTTATTAAATAGGGAATCCTTTCCCCATTGCTTGCTTTTGTCAGGTTTGTCAAAGATCAGATGGTTGTAGATATGCGGCATTATTTCTGAGGGCTCTGTTCTGTTCCATTGATCTATATCTCTGTTTGGGTACCAGTACCATGCTGTTTTGGTTACTGTAGCCTTGTAGTATAGTTTGAAGTCAGGTAGCGTGATGCCTCCAGCGTTGTTCTTTTGACTTAGGGTTGACTTGGCGATGCGGGCTCTTTTTTGGTTCCATATGAACTTTAAAGTAGCTTTTTCCAATTCTGTGAAGAAAGTCATTGGTAGCTTGATTGGGATGGCATTGAATCTATAAATTACCTTGGGCAGTATGGCCATTTTCATGATATTGATTCTTCCTACCCATGAGCATGGAATGTTGTTCTATTTGTTTGTATCTTCTTTTATTTCATTGAGCAGTGGTTTGTAGTTCTCCTTGAAGAGGTCCTTCACATCCTTTGTAAGTTGGATTTCTAGGTATTTTATTCTCTTTGAAGCAATTGTGAATGGGAGTTCACTCAGGATTTGGCTCTCTATTTGTCTGTTATTGGTGTATAAGAATGCTTGTGATTTTTGTACATTGATTTTGTATCCTGAGACTTTGCTGAAGTTGTTCATCAGCTTAAGGAGATTTTGGGCTGAGATGATGGGGTTTTCTAGGTATACAATCATGTCATCTGGAAACAGGGATAATTTGACTTCCTCTTTTCCTAATTGAATACCCTTTATTTCCTTCTCCTGCCTAATTGCCCTGGCCAGAACTTCCAACACTATGTTGAATAGGAGTGGTGAGAGAGGGCATCCCTGTCTTGTGCCAGTTTTCAAAGGGAATGCTTCCAGTTTTTGCCCATTCAGTATGATATTGGCTGTGGGTTTGTCATAGATAGCTCTTATTATTTTGAGATATGTCCCATCAATACCTAATTTATTGAGAGTTTTTAGCATGAAGGTTGTTGAATTTTGTCAAAGGCCTTTTCTGCATCTATTGAGATAATCATGTGGTTTTTGTCTTTGGTTCTGTTTATATGCTGGATTACATTTATTGATTTGTGTATGTTGAACCAGCCTTGCATCCCAGGGATGAAGCCCACTTGATCATGGTGGATAAGCTTTTTGATGTGCTGCTGGATTCGGTTTGCCAGTATTTTACCGAGGATTTTTGCATCAGTGTTCATCAAGGATATTGGTCTAAAATTCTTTTTTTTTTTTTTGGCTGTGTCTCTGCCAGGCTTTGGTATCAGGATGATGCTGGCCTCATAAAATGAGTTAGGGAAGATTTCCTCTTTTTCTATTGATTGGAATAGTTTCAGAAGGAATGGTACCAGCTCCTCCTTGTACCTCTGGTAGAATTTGGCTGTGAACCCATCTGGTCCTGGACTTTTTTTGGTTGGTAAGCTATTGATTATTGCCACAATTTCAGAACCCATTATTGGTCTATTCAGAGATTCAACTTCCTCCTGATTTAGTCTTGGGAGGGTTTATGTGTCGAGGAATTTATCCATTTCTTCTAGATTTTCTAGTTTATTTGCGTAGAGGTGTTTGTAGTATTCTCTGATGGTAGTTTGTATTTCTGTGGGATCGGTGGTGATATCTCCTTTATCATTTTTTATTGCATCTATTTGATTCTTCTCTCTTTTCTTCTTTATTAGTCTTGCTAACGGTCTATCAATTTTGTTGATCTTTTCAAAAAACCAGCTCCTGGATTCATTAATTTTTTGAAGGGTTTTTTGTGTCTATTTCCTTCAGTTCTGCTCTGATTTTAGTTATTTCTTGCCTTCTGCTAGCTTTTGAATGTGTTTGCTCTTGCTTTTCTAGTTCTTTTAATTGTGATGTTACGGTGTCATTTTTGGATCTTTCCTGCTTTCTCTTGTGGGCATTTAGTGCTATAAATTTCCCTCTACACACTGCTTTCAATGTGTCCCAGAGATTCTGGTATGTTGTGTCTTTGTTCTTGTTGGTTGCAAATAACATCTTTATTTCTGCCTTCATTTCGTTATGTACCCAGTAGTCATTCAGGAGAAGGTTGTTCAGTTTCCATGCAGTTGAGTGGTTTTGAGTGAGTTTCTTAATCCTGAGTTCTAGTATGATTGCACTGTGGTCTGAGAGACAGTTTGTTATAATTTCTGTTCTTTTACATTTGCTGAGGAGTGCTTTACTTCCAACTATGTGGTTAATTTTGGAATAGGTGTGGTGTGGTGCTGAAAAAAATCTATATTCTGTTGATTTGGGGTGGAGAGCTCTGTAGATGTCTATTAGGTCCGCTTGGTGCAGAGCTGAGTTCAATTCCTGGGTATCCTTGTTAACTTTCTGGCTCGTTGATCTGTCTAATGTTGACAGTGGGGTGTTAAAGTCTCCCATTATTATTGTGTGGGAGTCCAAGTCTCTTTGTAGGTCACTAAGGACTTGCTTTATGATTCTGGGTGCTCCTGGATTGGGTGCATATATATTTAGGATAGTTAGCTCTTCTTGTTGAATTGATCCCTTTACCATTATGTAATGGCCTTCTTTGTCTCTTTTAATCTTTGTTGGTTTAAGGTCTGTTTTATCAGAGACTAGGATTACAACCCCTGCCTTTTTGTGTTTTCCATTTGCTTGGTAGATCTTCCTCCATCCCTTTATTTTGAGCCTATGTGTGTCTCTGCAAGTGAGATGGGTTTCCTGAATACAGCACACTGATGGGTCTTGACTCTTTAACCAATTTGCCAGTCTGTGTCTTTTAATTGGAGCATTTATCTCATTTACATTTAAAGTTAATATTGTTATGTGTGAATTTGGTCCTGTCATTATGATGTTAGCTGGTTATTTTGCTCATTAGTTTATGCAGTTTCTTCCTAGCCTTGATGGTCTTTACATTTTGGCATCAGTGATGGAAGATGAAGTGAATGAAATGAAGTGAGAAGGGAAGTTTAGAGAAAAAAGAATAAAAAGAAATGAACAAAGCCTCCAAGAAATATGGAACTATGTGAAAAGACCAAATCTACGTCTGGTTGGTGTACCTGAAAGTGACGGGGAGAATGGAACCAAGTTGGAAAACACTCTGCAGGATATTTTCCAGGAGAAATTCCCCAATCTAGCAAGGCAGGCCAACATTCAGATTCAGGAAATACAGAGAACGCCACAGAGATACTCCTCGTGAAGAGCAACTCCAAGACACATAATTGTCAGATTCACCAAAGTTGAAATGAAGGAAAAAATGTTAAGGGCAGCCAGAGAGAAAGGTCGGGTTAGCCACAAAGGGAAGCCCATCAGAATAAGAGCGGACCTCTCGGCAGAAACTCTACAAGCCAGAAGAGAGTGGGGGCCAATATTCAACTTCTTAAAGAAAAGAATTTTCAACCCAGAATTTCATATCCAGCCAACTAAGCTTCATAAGTGAAGGAGAAATAAAATACTTTACAGACAAGCAAATGCTGAGAGATTTTGTCACCACCAGGCCTGCCCTAAAAGTGCTCCTGAAGGAAGCACTAAACATGGAAAGGAACAACCAGTACCTGCCACTGCAAAAACAGATGCTTTTGATGCCACACCCATGTATTTTTGGCACCACCTTCATACACCAAAGGCTGCTACCACAAAACCTATGACTTTCTTCTGAAAAAGCTCTTTTTTTCTTTTGATAACTTTGGTATCAATGTTTTTCTCTCTCTTTTTTTTCCTTCTGAGAGTTTTTGGTGGCCTCAAGGAAGAGCACAGTTACCCTGTGTTCAGAGAAAGCCAAAGGGCTGGAGAGTTAATGGCCCTAAAGCATCTCCCAAAGTCCTGACAGAAAAGAAAGGTAAGCTCCAAGACAGAGGAGCTGGGATTTGAAATATTAATACATGAGCTTCCCTGTGGCTTAGCTGGGATATTTTGGGGTACTGTTCCCATGGTCTCCCGCAGTTCCCTATCAGACTTGAGCGCCAGCTTCCACAGTTGTGATCAGTTTGATAACACTTTCCTTATTGGCCTTATTTCTTTTCCTAGGATACTTCCTCACTTTCCTGCTGGTGCTTTACGGGATCACCCCCCATTAAACTACTTGGATTCTAAGCCTTGTATCAGGGTCTGCTTCTGGGACAACCTAAACTAAGACACTATCTTCAGTCTTTATTCCCTTCTGTTAGGATAAAATATAATTTTCATCAAATACTCTGGAACATACATCCCCTATGGATTCCAAAGAAATGGGATCCTCACCAAAAGCTCAAGTCCAGAAAAGTCCCACAATTAGGCATGTGCTTATTTTAATATATCAGAATGTTTTCCCCATAGCATAAATACCTGTAATGGTGGAATAATTCTTAAAACCAATAGAAAACTTACTATAGAATGCCATTTGAGTAGATCTAGGGGTAAATAGGAGGGTAGCCCCTTATCTTTTCTTCTTTTGCTACTTTCTTTTTAGTGCTACCCATATATTTTCTCAGTATAAATGTGTCCCTGAATTTCATTCTTCTGTGCAAAAAAAATGTATTTGCTGATTCTATTCAACAAATGCGACCAACATATTAAAATGAACATTTATTCAGCATTTCTGTGCACTTGGCGCTGACTTTAAAACCAATACTGTAGTCCTCACAGCTTTTCACTCTATTCCAGAGATAAGCCTTCGACATATGGAAAAACATAAAATAAATGTTAAAAAGTTATAAATATTCAAGCATGAAATTGTATGGTAATTAAAAGAATTATATGTAGAAACAGCTCCAAATGTCAAATGCTGTACTGTAGCAGTAGTTTAGGTGAAAGAAAGGTGAAAACAAGTCAAAAGATACCTAGAACTATCTGAATTGTAGGCTTTCATATTACAGATAAATTCTTAAACCAATGACCTGAAGGCCTCAGTTCATTCTGCATGCTCTTGGATGATGTGAAACAGCAAACTATTCTGGCTGGTTACTTATAATCCATTCATTTGATCAGTCAACCAAAATTTATTGAGTATCCTCCCAAATACACATCAGTGAGCAAAAAAAAAAAATTCCTGCCCTCATGAAGTTTGTGTTGTAAAAAGGATAAACAGTACATTAACATAAGCAATTATATTTATAATATAATGTTAAGTACCACGACTCTAACAAACAATAAAGCAAGCATAGTAGAGCTACAGAATAATGATCTCATGATTATTTTAGATAGGGTGGTCAAGGATGGCTTCTCTGAGGGTACCTTATTTGAACAGCGGGAACTAGCTCCCAAAGAAGTGAGAAGAAAATATTTCAGGAAGAGGAAAAAGCCAGCACAAAGGCCCTGATGTAGGGATATGCTTACCATGTTAAATGAAAAATAAGAGACCAGGATAAGTAAGTAAAAGGCGTGTCACAAGAGAGGAGGTGAGAGAGTGGGCAGGAACCAGGGGCTACAAGACTTACAGGCTTGTAGCTGGGACTTCGTTCTGAATGGGTGGAAAGCTGAAAATATCCCTCAGGCCATTGTGTGAAGAATAGACTAGAGACTACAAAAGTAGAAGAAAGAAGACCAGCAAGGAGGCTATTCCCTCATCTGGTGAGAGACAATGGTGGCTAGTAGTAAAGGGAATGGTGAGAGTGGTAGTGGTGGAGGAAATGAGAAGTTTGAGAATTTGGGTTAGGAAACAGAAAAATAAAAGATGACTCCCAGGTTTTTTACTTAAACAGCCTCATAAATGGTGGCACCAGTTACTGAGGTAGGGACAGCTAGGCAAGAAGCAGGTTGTAGATGGGGGCAGAGATCAAGAATCTTTTTGAGGCATATTGAGTCTGAGATGTCTGCTATCTTTCCAAGTAAAGTCAGTTGGCTATACTAGACCAAATTTCAGCGTCGAGTCTAGGCTGAGGATATAAATCGGAAGTCATCAGCATTTGATGGTATTTCAGTCTTGGTCCTGGGGAGCAAAATTAGAGAAAGAAGGAAAAAGGTCTCAGGACATAGTCCTGTGACAGTCACACATTCAAAAATTAAAAAGGACAAGGGAGACCAGAAAAGAAATCTAAAAAGAATCAACTAATGAGATAGGGAGAAAACAGAAAAACTTCTTCACGTTTGACCGCAGCAGGTTCCAGCTGAACACAAATGGGAATTCGGAGTCAGCTTGTTAGTGGAAATAAAAAGACAATGATCCCTCCAGGGGTCCAGCCATAAAAATTGATATAAAAAGGGGCTTTGTTTGCATAAGCAAGAAGAGGAAGAAGTTTGGAGCACAGCCTTATTTGGGGGAGAGTTGGAGAATGGAGAAAAGGGAGACAAAACACATGACATCTACCCTACCACTGAGAGGGCGCTTTAAGTCCTGACAGAAAAGAAAGGTAACTTAAAGAAAAAGGAGCTGGTTCCATGGCAGACAAGTATGAAACACTGAGCATGATGGCTGCTTCAGGCCCAAGTGCCCAAGCTGGGCGAGAATTGTCCTCCCAGCTGTGCACCAAGCTGGGCATTGAGAATCTGCACTTTCGACATGGACATAGACAATCTCATAGAGGGCACAGCAGTAAAGTTGTGAGATCACATAATGACTCAGCATTCCTGTAATACAGGTGAATTGGCAGCAGATTAGCACAGACTCCAACTCTAGAATTTAGGTCTTCACCAGTACATTTCATTCTCAATGAGCACAGCAAAACCAGCTCCTTCACAAGCACCCTTGCCTCTACCACAGGCATTGCATTCAGATATAGCTTACCTGCATTGAAGAAGGATGCAGTCCATTCTGCCTCTGTTTTAGGAAATACAGAAACTGGTGGAGGCAGACCCAGGGCTCTCCCATCCAGATCCTTGAAGAGATATTTTCTTGGACTTGCACAGTCTAATTCAGGACAGACTACTTTTCCTAAATCTTTCCTGTGAAGACAGTCAAAAAGCAACTCTCATTTCATGATAAGCAGCAAGAAGAAAATATACATTGGTAGTGCTAATGTTGTATAAAATAAATTCAACAGATTTTTATTATTGATAATGTGTTACATAGATATAAGATAAAACTCTTTATGAAACAATTTATTTCCCAATTATATGGTCAAGAAGAAAGACATTCTTACTAACCAAATATTTTGGATTTCTAAATATGTAATCTTTATATAGATTGCTGATTTTTTAAGAAGCAAGATACAATAAAATGTTCCTCTCATAACAACTGAACATAATGTAATTATTTTTAGGAATTTCAGGGGTTTGCAGTATTTTAGAATTATTATTATAAATATCAATTATATTTATGCTATATACAAAGAAAAATAGATATTCTCATTCAACAAATATCTATTGAAAACCTACAAATGACAGGCTGGGTAACATGATGGTAATAAAGACAAACATGGCACCTGCACTTTCAGAACTTAGAGTCAAGTGGGCTATATAAACAATTAATAGATAATTATAACATTGACTTACAGAGAACTTATTTTATTTCCCCTATTCTAATACTTTGAAATACCATTAGTAATTATATTAAATATTTATTGTATACCAACAATGTATTGAGTATTATCAGCAAAAAGATTCAGTTGTTAATATCACATAGTACTATGATTTGAATGATGGTCCTTTCAAATTTCATGTTGAAACTTAATCCTTAATAGAACAGTATTAAGAAGTGTGGCCTTTGGGAGATGATAAAGTTATGAGGACTCCATTCTCATGAATAAGATAGTACCCTTATAAAAGGGCTTGAGGATGAAGAGAGTACTCTCTTGCCCTTCCATTTCTTCTCCTATGTGAGAACACAGCATTTCTCCCCTCTGGAGGATGCACAAACAAGGCACCATCTTGGAAGGCGGGAGAAACCTTCACCAGACACCAATTATGCCAGTGTCCGATCTTGGACTCCCCAGCCTCCAGAACTATAAGAAATAAATTTATGTCCAGGTGCAGTGGTTCAGCCTGTAATCCCAAAACTTTGGGAGGCTGAGGCGGGAGGATCACTTGAGCCCAGGAGGTCAAGGCTGCAGTTAGCCATGATTATGCCACTGCACTTCAACCTGGGTGACAGAGGGAGACCCCATCTCCAAAAATAAAATAAATAAATTTCTGTTCTTCATAAATTATCCAGTCTGTGGTACTTTGTTATAGCAGCACAAACAGACTAAGACATGTAACTTTACAGCTATATCAGCCAGGCGTAAGACATGAACATAAGGAAAATTCGATAGTAAATTTTAAAAAGTGACAAAATAATACAAATTGTCTACCTAATCATGTTTAAGTACCTATAATGATTCAGGGATGGCAACAAAAAGAGACTCATGTTGAGCCAAACACATGAATGTTCTAATTAGGGTGGTTTCTTTCTTTTTTTTTTTTTTTTTTTTTTTTTCCAACAAAAGGAGTTTGCCCCAGTGTTGTGGGAAAGAAAAAGTAATTCACTCTTCCTGTTTCTAACTTTCTACTCTCTTTCATGGCAAAAAAAAAAAAAAAAATCCTATTTAGTTTTCACATATTTGAATGAAACTCTTAGATCATATGTCAGAAAACAGTATTTACACCTGGTCTGAAATGCCAAAATCTGCTAGACCTCATTGTTCAGTTCAGAGATTCCTGTCAGCAGACACAATCTCCTTCTATTTACTAGTTCCTACACAAAAGGCTCCCAAGGTCTCCTTCTGAAGACCACTGACACTTTACTCCAATGAAGAATGAAGAATTAGAGTCAATTTATTACCAGAAAGTTTGAAAACATCCCAAAGAAGTCTCTCTAATTAAGATAAAACAATAAAACGATATCAATAAAACTTGCACTTCATTATTTCTGCCTCTTTTATTAGCTAAAGGAAGTCATATGGCTGAGTCCAGATTCAATGGGGAGGGAAATAGCCCCTGCCTCTTTAGTGAGAGATATTTTAAAAATCATATATCACAAGGCATGAATATAGGAGGGGTAAAGAATTGGTCATTAAGTTAATGTACCTTACCATTCTAAGACTCATTTCTATTTCTTTGATGATTTTATTCTTTTTAAAACACATGTTTAGGGTTTGAAGAATCGCCAAGTACTTCATTAATATGGCTTATTAAAAATACTAAAAATTATACCTGGGTTGTAATGAAGGAAAGTAGAACTTGTTTTTATCTTTTATCTTTAGCATCCTGGTCCTCTCTGCTGTTATTGGGTGCAAAATTCCAGTGTTCTCTGCATTTGGTAGAATGCAGACATCCAGGTCATCGCTATAGCAACTCTTCACAAAACTAGAAAAGGTAACATCTGAAATTTTAAAAATATATATCGTAACATTATATCATATAAACCACCAGCCATAAACATCGAATATACAACTAAAAATTGTTATAATAATGTATACCCCAAGTTAGTTTAAGCTATCCAGGATAGCCTTAGGAGTTTACATACATCTTGATATAAAATATCTGTAGTTCTTCAATACATGGACATTGCATGCAACAGAGAAGAGTATTTCAATACATTAAAGCTTTAAGAGCAATAAGGCTTTTCCTTTGAGGCTTAATCGAAATCCATTCATTTTGCAGAAAGACAAACCCACTCCCAGATAAACTAAGTAACAGGGGAGAGAGTACAATGGTACAAGAGATCTAATAGAAGATGAACTGCACCAGTCATGCCACAACTTTGATTTTAACCCTCACTGCTCAACCATCTACTAAGCAACTTCAGATGAGACACAACTTCTACATTTCAATTTCCTCATTTGTATAATAGGAAAAATAACACCTAACCAAGAGAGTTCTTATGTAATCAAGTTAAATAATTGCTGTGTTAGCCAGGAGTGGTGGCTAATACCTGTAATCCCAACACTTTGGGAGGCTGAGATGGGAGGATTGCTTGAGGCCAGGAGTTTCAGACCGGCCTGGTCAAGATAGCAAGATCCCATCTCATTATATTCAAATTTTTAAAATTTTTATTAAAAATAATAGTTGTTGTAGAAAGCTCTTCAATATGTATAAAGCAGTGACTTTTGTAAGAAATTATAAACTACCATTGTGGCTTTCAATACTCAGCAGATTGGACAGCAAACACTAGTCCACAACATACCTTTTTGTTGATAAAATTTCAGAATGCTATTAAAATTTTTATGCATAGATGTATGAAATGGCATTGCCTAGATAAGACATCCTACCTTGAAGTTTCATGATTCCTGAAATTGCATGGTCATTCTTCACTTTGTGCCATGGCTCCTGAGGCCACTGATTTGGTTCTGAGGTGAATACAGGCCACAGAATACCAATTCGACCCCCCCTTGGATTGGAAGGAGCTCTATCTGTTGATGTCAAGTTGGCTGAGTGAGGCTTCACTTTGTCCTGAATGCAGTCAAAAGAAGAGCTGGTGGCCACAATGACTGAATTCCTAAGCACAATCTGCACTTTTTTGATGGAATTTTGTGGAGCAGAAAATACATACACTACTGCCAAAAGACCAATGGTATTGTCTACCAGAGTAATGTTCTCTATCTCCACACTGTTCTCTACATGTAACATGGCACCGTAGTCAAAGTTCTTGAAAGCCAAGAAGCCAGAGATTCTGGTACAGTTGTCAAGTCCACTTTCCTTATAGAGATGAAGGCCATGAAGACTTGAGTGGGCCACATTGTCAGACCAAAGCAGTTCCCAAGAGGAGCACTTGTGGCCTCGGATGTGAAAGCCAAGTCTCTCTGATCCTGCCACAACGTTGCCATGGAGGTTGATGTCCTTTACCTGGTTCACTTTGATTCCTGCCACCCAAATGGTGGACCATGCTGGCTGTGTCATCAGAACCACAAGGTTATTAGTGACAGTATAGGCCTGACCCTCTAAATCTATGCCATGGCCAGCTGTGCCAAACACAATATTGTCATTTAAAAGTACTCCATGACTGGCAGCTGCATGAATGCCCCCGCCACAGCTCTGGTGCAGAGTAGATGATATGATCCAGGATCCCGCTGACACATTACTGAATTCAACAGATGAGTACAATGGTGACCCAAAGTTCTGAATTTCCACATTGAGAAGTTGAAGGACACCTATAAACAAATGCATGTCATCAGGTACTTTCCTCTTCCCCACAAAAGGCTGAAGAATGGCCCATTTTGGGGCATTAAGATATGAAGATTTTTAATGAAAATCTAAGTTTATTCTCAACACCAACATTATATTTCACACCATAGATTCTCAACTAAAAACGTAGGAATCATTACAAGTATCACATTAATGCCTGGATTGCATGTGCAGTCTGAAGAGTCTGGTGATAGGATGGGGAAAGATGACAGGAGAAACAGGAAAGAGGCAAACTTTGGGGATGGGCATTGCTAAGTTTAACAATTCTGTGTATTTGTCGGGGGCCGGGTCAAAGAACTGCGTAAGAATAGATTCTGGGTTTCTGGCCCTTCACCTCAAAGTCAAGTCTCCCTCTCAGCATCTCAGTGACACCACGTGAAAGGCCACAGCCATTCCCATGAAGACACTGTACAAATGAATATTAAGCATTTCTGAAGAAGAGTATGAGTGCAAAATTTCCTTCTGCTCAGTTGATGTCCAGAAGCATGATATTCAATACATGCTTCTGATTAAAACATGGTAGGACCAATAACATGCTTTTAAAATCACTTTAAAGATTCTGTAAAATCTTTTCTATATTTTTATCCTGGCTACACTTTATTCACTGTTTCATTTTTATAATAAGATTTTCTATATCTTTTATGTGAGGAGAAAATAGTGAATTATTTACTCTCATTTATAGTTTTATTTGTACTGTTTTAAATAGATAATGTTAAAACACACTATAAAATACAGCCAGTAGGTTGATTTAAAAATGCAATGATTCGGCACACATACTCTTGGTAAAATTAATAGTAACATGATTATAGATGAATTAATATGAAATAATAATGAGGTGAATTAAAAACTTTAACTCTCATATAACACTCATTATTTGCAGACACTGTTCTAATTCTTATTCATTTATTTATTCATACTCCTAATTTTCAAAAAAAATCCTATGAGGTAGGTACAATTATTATCTCCATTTTACAGATAAGGAAACTGAGGCAGAGAAGAGTGAACTAACGAGCTAGGACTTAAACTTAGGCATATGGATGAGAAGCCGCACTATTAACCCCATGCAGGCATCCTGGAAAGACAGGAAGACTTGCTGGTATAAAAGTAGCATCTCTACATTATGATTCAGATAACCGCCCTATAGCTATGAGCCAATAATTAGTTGTGTGTCCTTTGCTAGGTAGGTCACAACTTTGGCTCCTTTTATTTCATTTTTTAAGATATTGGCTAAAGTAAACTATAAAGTTATTTATCTCATTAAAAATAAAGGAAGCGATACATTTGAAGTTTCTGTTTCACTGTTTTAATAATAGTATTAATAGTATTTAAGGTTCAAAGACAGTACAGCCTAACCCTCATTTCTCCACTACCTTTTCAGAAATGAGAAACTAGAACCCTTGCGAATCGGCTGCCATGAAGAAGCAAGTCCTTCTGAGAAAGACAGGCTAAGTAAAGGAACCTATACGTCTACTTGGGGCCAGGCAACAGGATTCCAGCGTATCTAAATTTCTCAATGGGTGCTATTGAGGAGGCATTTGTAGATGGTGTGGACATATTCACAGAACAATAAAACATCCAAAAGCTATTTCTTGGGCAATATCCCTCACCAACAGCACATAGCTGAAAGGGCTGGCAAACCTGCTTCGTAGAACTTTAGCACAAAGAACGCCAAATGCAAGCATAAGTCCATACATAAATAGCTTATTTTTAGCATTTAATGTGATTTTAGAATCTCTGTCAAGGCAACATGTCAGTATTATTGTTATTTCCTAGGTTTCTTATAAAGGATATTACAAGGGAGATAAATAAAGAGATGTGTAGGGCACGGCATGAGGGAAGGGCATGCAGCTCCCATACCCTCCCTGGGCGTGCCACCTTAGTCTAGGAAGCTCCACGTGTTCAGCTACCCAGAAGCTCTCAGGATTATTTTAATTACCAGGTTTTTTAATGTCTTCTACTTCCATGGATTTGATTCATAGTTTTAAACTGTACAAGGTCTTTTTACTTCTGTGCACATTAACCAATGACTGAAAATTAATCAATTAGTAAAGACTTAAAATGTCTTGAGCATTAAATAAAGAATTAAGCAATTTTTTTTGAGACAGAGTTTCACTCTGTTACCCAGGCTGGAATGCAGTGGCATGATCTCAGCTCACTGCAACCTCCATCTCCAGGGTGCAAGTGATCCTACCACCTCAGCCTCCCAAGTAGCTGAGACTACAGGTGATTGCCACCATGCTTGGCTAATTTTTATATTTTTAGTAGAGACAGGGTTTCACCATGTTGGCCAAGCTGGTATCGAACTCCTGACCTCAAGTAATCTGCCCACTTCAGCCTCCCAAAGTGCTAGAATTATAGGCATGAGCCACTGTGCCTAGCCTGAATGAAGCAATTATTTTATTCACAACTATTTTCCTATTTTTCCTTTTGAAAATCACTACTGAAAAATATTCCAGCAAGTTAAGTATAACTTGCTGGGTATTATCCAGGAAGAGAATGATGGAGGCCTCCAATATAAAAGTAGGACTCAAAAGTCTTGGCCTGCTTTTCTGATCTATAACAAATCAGTACCCATATCTGGCATCCCTTACCTACACTTGCATATCCCTTCTTATTCAGGCCCTGGACTATGTTATAGAAAAATGTAAGCATTCTTAATGCAGGGTATAAACCTGAATTGAATTCTGGAACAGAAAAAAACTGGTAAAATCTGAAGAAAGTCTTGAGTTTAGTTCATGGTCATGTACCAATGTTAATGTCTTTGTTTTGACAAATATACTAGCATTATATCAGCTATTAATGGAAGAAAATTGAGTGAAAGGTATACAGGATCTCTCTATACTACCTTTGCAGCTTTTCTATAAATCCAAAATTATTACAAAATTAAAAGTTTAATTAACAAGAACTAGGCTTGAATCTACCACTTACTAGTTGAATGACTTTCCTTACTCTTCATTAATATTTTTCATTCATATTTATTAAGTACCTAATGTACAGCAGTTACCACACTAGGAAAACAGATGAAAGACCTATTTCTCACCTCAAGGAGTTTATAAGCTAATGAAGGAGCTACATAAATAAATAGGCAATAGTACTACAGACTCTATTTCCTGTAATAGGAATATAAAATTCCCTTATGAGGATTTTAGGATTAAATAAGATAAAATTTTCACTGTGTGAAAACCAGCACAGTTTCTGGTCCATAAGAAGCACAAAGTAGAGTTTCTGTTTCCCTTCCCCAGGGGCTGATTTAAGGATCAGCATTGTCAGAAGTTTAGGATCAGGTCAGTCTTGCTGCTGGTTCTGCTCTGGCTTGGTGCTCAGCTGTAAGAACTGGTCTTCTGTCCTGTTCCTGTGACCATGCTCCAGCTTGGCCTGTGGTTTCAGTTAACTGGGGCCTTATCTTGCTCTCTCCTTCCTGATTCCCCATCTTCATCAACCTTAGAATGGTCTATTCTTAAAAGATTGGAACCAGCCTTTGTCTCCATCATCTAGAGCAGGGTTCTCAACCTCAACACTATTGACATTTGGAGCCAGATACTCCTTTCTTGTGGGTGGCCGTCCTGTGCATGCTAGATGTTTGGCACTACCCATACATGCCAGAAGCTCCCTCAAGTTGTGACAAGTAAAAATGTCTCCAGATATTGCCAAATATCACCTGGGGTAGCAGGCAGAAATCACCACTGATAAGGGCTTATGGAGACAGAGCTTGTTCTATTAACTAGAAATCTTAAATGTTTGATTTAAGGTCCAAACACCGCCCTTTACAAAACTGGTAAAATAGTTGTGCCAACAAAGAGTGTCCCGTACTGAATATATTTGGGAAGTGTTTAGATCCTTTATTCTCGGCCTTCCCCAGGCCTTTATATATTGATGTACACCATGATTTTCTAAGTTGGAGCTACGGTGACAACCAAATTATTTGATCAGGAAAGAACTTTGGAATAATGTGTAAGGAACACAAGTTTAAGAAATGAGGTCCTAATCAAATAATTTTGCAGCATTCCAAAAGGGCTAAAACTTGAAAGAAATAAGAAAGATTGAACTGATCCTTAAAGCAGTCTAGAATATGGAAATCATTTTTATTTAAATTTACACTATTAATTTATAGCATGAACTGATGCCTGCCATCAGATATAGCATGCTACTGGGAAAGAGTAATAGAAATTCAGGAAAGAGATAAAATTGAAGTGGTCATTAAATCATCTATAATTTCAAAGCAGAGGAAATTTCACATCTGCTGAAGATGTTTTCTTTGAGGTAAAATGTGCATATGTGCTGATCGCTAGTATATTATTTTAACATCACACTGATAATTCAGCACAGATTAGGACTGAAAATTCATAGCTTCTCCAAGCACAAAGGAACTATCTCATTTGAACATTTTGTTTTATAAATGAAAATTCTCACAGTTGGGATTTCTGGGTGTCCCAGATGAATAGGCTCCAATTGGTAATGCCTAGTTACTTAAAATTTCATTTACCTGAAAATTCTTCTCGGCTGGACTTCCTGAAGGACCCCACAAACAGTCTCCCCCTACATGATACATCAGGCTGAATTTGTATATTTCGGGTCAACAGTCCAACCTCAGCAGCCAAACGAATGTGTCGGCCATCCTCCGTGACATGGACACTTCCTGGGGCAATAGGAGTTGGGGGAAAAAAAAACTTTAAAAACCTATTTCAAAAATCACTAGCTGGGGACCCAGCAAACCTGCGAAATGAAAACATCCTTTCCCCTCGGAAGTTCTACCAACATTAAGGTCTGCTTTTCCTCGGGCATTCTCCACAAAGGTCAGCTGAGAAATAAAATAACCCATTCACTTGTCTCTCTTTGGGATCAGAGTCAGAGTGTTTGAGCAAGCATTCATTTCTTCTTAATAACTGTGGGTACTGGGACAGGTCACTGGTTCAGGGAAGTCAGGGCAGACCTGTCCAATTAGTGGGGTCCCCAACCTCCTGCCTTAAATAGGTCAGCGTGAGACTTCAGTGTAGGGTTGTACATTGTCCATGGACCTCTTTCATGAGAGTGAGGAGTCCCAGATCAACCGAGGCAGTGACAGTGCAAAAGCAGCTGTGTGTAAAAGGAAAGCGAGAAGCAGCACCAGGAGGCAGCAGCGCCCTCTCATGGTGGATCTTCCACTCATCACGGCCTGAACAGCTTCCATAGCAGTGGGAACTAAGCATCTTGCTAGTTTGTTTCACTGTCTACCATTGCATTTCACCTTGCATTTTACTGAAATCATTGCTGAAGATTTCTTTTTTCTTTGCCACTAATTAAAAAAGAACTCCTCCTGGGAACATTGATTTAGACAGAGCTTTAGACATTCCTGGTGATACCGTGGATTTGCCTCTCACGTATCAGAGACAAAAAGACATTCTCCATCCCCTTTATTTCCACAGTTTATTACTGATTAGCTATATCTCCTGGATTAGATTTATTTATTAGACTGAATCAGGAAGTTATTGTGATTTATCATTTATGTGTAGTACATTCTGTGTATTGTGTATAAAAATATTTGGTACCTTTTTTATTTAAAAAAGGTCTGGGCTTTTTTCTTTCATTTTTTGCAGTACTAATAATAGTAGTAGTTAATACATAAAATGTACTTCATGTCAGGAAGGACACATTTCTAAGTATGGAAAATGAAATCATTATTTACAGTAACTACAATATTCTAAGGGATTATAATTCAATGTGTCAGGAAATAAACTGGAAACTCAGTGCCCATGAGTTTTATTCTGGCTTAGCCAGAAAACTGCCCAGTGACCTTGAACAGGACTCTTAACCCTTCTGCTCTTAGACTTGCCATTATAAATAAAAAGCAAAATGTGTGTGCGTGTGTATGTGTGTATGTGTATAACATCCAAGTATTCTTTAAAAGTAAAGCAACAAAATTAATGAAGGAATACAGATAAGGCCATGTGGCATGAGTCTAGCGCAACAGGAAGGCATTGTTCTTCCCCTCTGAATGGCAAACAGATCCAAGGTCCCCAGCTAGGTTACCAAACATGGTCTTCCTGGCTCATTCACTTCCCTTAACCAACAAACCAAAGCCTTACCAATGTGCCGGTGTTTGAGCCGTTCATAGATCCTCACGTGGTGGCCTTTGACTTCTTTCACAGTGAGGACCTCTGCTTCATGAGGCTCATAAGAAGAGGAGCTAAGGACGATTTTGTCATGGGGGCGCCAATCCACTGCATCTTCTACTATAATTCTGTAACAGCATAAAAATGGCATTGGATATACTGAGAGTGCAGCACAAATCATCTATTAACTCCAGATCAAGAAAAGGAAATCCACTGCGACCAACATATCCCACCAGAGAAACTGAAATAGAAATAAGACATGACAGTGGAAAAAGTCTTTTGCAAACAGTTTAATTTAGCTAATGGAGTCAGTTTTCTGGCTTGAAAATGTATATGTTACAGAGACAGTGAAGATATTCCACGACCCCTGAAATACAATAAACTGATAAAAAACAATAAAAGTTCCAGAGGTTAGTACACATGTCTACATCAGCAACCTTCCTTCTGGATTAGGGAACAGATTCAATAATAACAGCATTTCAGACGAGATCTTTTCTCTAATTTTCTAAAGAAATATAATGCCATTTTTCAACAACTTTGGACATTTTGAACAACTTTTCATCATGTGTTACAAATTCTACCTTCATGATGAGACAGATACAAGTGTGAATCGTAGAGGTGTCACTTACTAGCTGTGTGACCTTGGGAAGTCACTTCACTCCTCAGCTTTATATCCTCATCTGAAAAGTGCTATATTTGTACTTTCTCTCTTCTCTTTCATCACATTATGAAACAATGAGGGTTGTATTCATTTTTGGTGTTTTTCAAGACACACATTTAACACAATTTCTGTTCAGTCTTTCACTGCCGCCTAGCATTCCCTCTGAATATGACTGTTTTATTTTCTTCATAGTCATTACCAACTTCAACACCATAAATTTAATTGCCTGCTTCATTAGCTAATGCCCAAAGTTTAGCAAGCTTTGATAAAGAGTCTCCTCTATAGTGAATGTTCATTCAGACAACAGTGTCCATGTGCAGGGCATTCAATCATGCAACCTCTATTGACTAGCAAATCTTATGCACCAGACAATATAGTAGATGCTAGAGACATACGATAAATAAAACATATGTCATTTGTATTAAAATACATAACTTAAATTCTGCCTAGCACATATCTTTAAAGAGTCTACTGTATGGGTGTGTATTACACAGTATTCTGTGTAATATTATGGGAGTACATATTAATAATACAGATGTTTAATATATAGTATTAAGCCCCTAAAAGGAAACATAAATTAAACCTAATCATTTGTAAGTCAATGGCATGAGTCTAATAAATGAAATATTATAATTAATTCATATCTATGTACCTAAGGTTGGAGAAAGAGTCATAGAGAAGACAAAAAACTACTATCAATTGATGCAACTTTAATGAAGGAATTTAGAGTCTTAGCTCTGTTCCTGATTTGCTATGACTTCCTAGAAAACTCCCAGTTACAGAATATTTAAGCAACACAAGCTTTGAGAGGCAAGGAAACTAAGTTCTAAATAGATTTAAATAACAAAATGTAAGACTAAATAAATACATGGAGCCAGTGATTGAATTAGGACAAAGGAAGACTACCGATGAAGTCCAGCATTTTCCACTAAATAATCTCACTTTGCCTGTCTCATTTTTAGTTCTTCAGGTGCTAAATGGTATTAGAAGAAGAGTATTCCCACATTTCATAATCTATGAAATTATAAGAAGTCTATGATCCATACAGTGGAATACTCTATAGCCATTTTTAAAGTATCTTGTTGAAGAGCACTGAATTACAGGAAATTGTGTTCATGATGTATTGATTTCAAAAAGCAGGACAGAAAATAATATGCTCCATTTTTTAATAAAAATAATACATGCACAGAAAATAGGAAAGATGCATGTTAAAGTGTTAGCCTACCTATGGATAGTGGGATTATTAGTGATTTTCACTTAAATCTCAATTTTCTAACTTATCAGGTAGTATATTATAGTTAGGGGAAAAAAAGTCAATCTGCTGTACAATTGAAATTAATCCTTTACTTCATAGTTAGTATTTCTCAGTAGTCCCCAAGCTTTTTGGCACCAGGGACCAGTTTTGTGAAGACAATTTTTCCACAGGGGAGATGGGTTTGGGATGAAACTGTTCTACCTCAGATCATCAAGCATTAGATTCTCAAAGGAGCATGCAACCTAGATCCCTCACATACACAGTTCACGATAGAGTTTGCATTTTTATGAGAATCTAATGACTCCTGATCAGACAGGAGGTGGAGCCCAGGCAGTAATGCTCCCTTGCCCACCACTCACTTCCTGCTGTGCGTCCTGGTTCCCGATAGGCTAAGGACCTGTACTGGTCTGTGACCCTGGGGGTTGGGGACCCCTAACCTAGATAATCTTTTTATTATTATTTATATTGTTGAATAAAGCTCTTCAAATAATAGGTCACTATAATATTCTGAAAAGTTTCATGTGAAGGTGAGATTAAAACTCATCCACATGAGATTTTTTAGGGCAGTATTCTGTGTAATACTATGGGAGTATATATGATCACACATTTATAAAAATCCATAGAACTGTTTAACATTGAGTGAACACTAATGCAAATTTAAAACTCATAAAGCCTCATTTTCTAACTTCCTTATATAAGCCATCTGCTCCAGCCAGATGAATCAGTTCACTCTCCCCTACTTTGCTCTTCAGGTCTCTCATTCTTGAAAATTGACACAAGTCACTATGGTCACTATGCCTTCAAGAAGCCTTCAATGGGAGTCTCTTTCACTGAATGCCCAAAGCCTCCCCACTTTCTGTACCACCATCAATTTGACATAACAAATGCTGTTTATTGCCTTGTGACTGATTTTGTATTCTTGTCTTCTGTGACCATTCAACTTTTATATTGTTCGTTGATCTTCAATAAAAATAAGACTATATAAGGCCAGGTACAGTGCCTCTTGCCTTATAATTCCAGTACTTTGGGAGGCCGAGGCAGGAAGATCACTTGAACCCAGGAGTTCGAGACCAGCCTGGGCAACTAGAGTGATCCCATCTCTACAAAAGTGAAAAGAAAAAAAAAATTTAGCCTAGCATGATGTCACGCGCCTGTGATCCCAGCTACTTGGGAGGCTGAGGTGGGAGGATGGCTTAAGCCCCTGAGGTTGAAGTTAGAGTGAGCTATGATCGTGCCACTGTACTCCAGCAGCCTGGGGAACAGAATGAGACCCTGCCTAAAAAGAAAGAAAGAGACAGAGAGAGAGAGAAAGAGAGAGAGAGAGAGAGAGAGAAAGAAAGAAAGAAAGAAAGAAAGAAAGAAAGAAAGAAAGAAAGAAAGAAAAACAGAAAACAAAGCAAACAAAAACCACTATCTAAACCCCATAGCACCTAACAATGTTCTAGGAATTATTAAAATTATTAGTTCAAATTTTATATTAAAAACATGAATGAACTTAATCTGACCTTTTGTGTTCTGGCTTCCAAAACCTTATGAGTTCATTAACATGTATCTTTCCTCTATACTCCTGAAGTCTTTCGGGTTCTATACATCATGAGAACCATACACAGATGTCAAAGGAGCATTGCCCTTTCCACTTCTATGTCCATATAGCAACAGTGGTAACTTCAGAGGAAACTGGGGTCTCACTATCAATAGCCTAGTTGGTTCTGCGAGTCAAATGTCAGTTTTCCTTAAATTCCAACATCCACTATTCCTAGTTCCAGTCTTCAAACATTATGGTTACCCTTCAATCATACGAAGAAATCTTAGCTTAATGACTGGCTCAAAATCCCAGCTGTATTCTACGCCTCTGATTAGGATGACTCCTAGACTTCAGGGAAGAGGGGAGACTCGCTTGTTGTTATGAGCAAAACATACCTCAAATAATAAATAAACAAAAAATTAAAAGACTTTTTTGCAACATAATTGCACCTAAATAGAAACCATATGAGAAGAGGAAATTATGAATAATCACTGTGAAAGTCTTTTTAAAGATAACTCTAAGAAAATATAAACAAAATATCAGTACAGTTTATTTATTTTGGCATAACTTTTGACCTAGTTCAGAGAAAAATAATATTTGCTAGTCAAAAATATTATACTTATTATTTACAGAGAATTAAAAAATGCTTCAAAATTTGATTTAAAAGTTTTTACAAAAATGTATAAGACATTCACGTGTAAACACCTACAACTTAAATGAATTTGTTAACACTTGTAAGATCTTAATGATAATAACTGTATTTGACCACAGGCTCAGAGTGTACAGATCACAAAACATGCCCCGTTTCACCTGCACCCCCAGGAATAGGGATGGCCAAAGATTTCTGAACTCTACTAACATTTCGTCTTTTTCATTTTGTAACTTCAGTTTAAAATTTTTCTATCAGTGCCATTAAAATGTAATGAGGATTCTCAGACTGTATGAGTCTATGCTTGATAGTGAAGAAATTGAATTCTATAATGATGCTGGTAAAGATGGTGAGTGACAACAATTATAGCTATAGTCAATACCAATTATTTGTCTACCTGACTTCCTCTCCGCTTCATTCCAGGAAATCCCTCACACCTCATCTGAGAACTGCTCCCATCCACTATACTGAAATCTGTGAGAGCTGCAGGTTAAAGTCCCACAAACCCCTCACCAAAGGCTGGGCATAGGATCCAACCTGCATTCATTCACCAAAATCCTTTCCCTGGAATTTTGAATGAATCTGAGGGGAATTAGTCGTAACCTCCTCACTGGTGGTAAAGCTAGGAAAAGCCAAACAGATCTGAGTTCACTTGCACCATATAGAATGAAGAAAACTATTCTCCAGTAGAAAAAAAAAAAAAGAGGTTGAAATAAAGAAGTAAAAAAGTAGAGGAGGAGAGGAAGGGCTTGATATAGTCTTCAAAATGGCTTAAGAAGGGTTACTTGTACTTTCCACTTAAAGAGTCCTGATTGCCACAATGGCTACCCTGTCTTAAGGCTTACACTGTGCCAGAAACTGGGCTTAACACTTTATGTGCATTAACTCCCTCAATCCGTATAACTGTTCTATTAGCTATGTATTGTTACTCACATAATTAAAGAAAATAAAACTGAGGCTCGGAGAGAGTAATTTACTCAAAGTTACACAGTTAGCTAACTACCTAACTAGAATTAGTCTGCCTGCCCTCAAAGTTCAAACTTCTTTTCATTGCAGAATATATTTCCAACCTACCTTCCAAACATATGCCTTTCACCAGCATCAAAATAGTAGTGAATTTGGGAATAGGACCCAGTAGTTTACTGGACCTCTAACATATGAAAAAAATCACCATCTTTTAGAGGTTACATATGTGATCCTGAACTCTTGCCAAGGAATGCATAAGGCCACCAACTCTATATCCTAATACTTGAACTAAGTTGGTATAATAATAAAGTTTCAGGAATGAGCAAAATAAATTATAGTAGTATTCGAAATTAAATTCAAGATTCTCTCATTTGTTAGATAATATGCCATTGAACCAAGAAGCTCAATACGTTCTGATTTCTAGAAAATACACATCAAGTCAATGTAGCATGCATTTATTGGAGCCCTTCATGTTCTGCTGTGCACTAGACACTAATATACCAAATCAACAATAACAAAAATATATCTCTCCCCTATAGAAGCCACTTGGAGGAACAGGACACACAAATGTTAAACATCTTAGTGTTATGTTTTTCTTAAAATTACAAATCATAAAATCACATCTTACGTTCAGATGATGGGAAAATTTGTAGAGTCGGGGATACCTAAAGCCCTGTGTCAGATGTAATGGAATCTTTAAGGATAAGTAGGAAGTTATAGAGTCAAGGAGGAGATGCAAGAATACTGCATCTGATACTCTTATTTCATTTATTAGGTACTTAATTAAAAATAGAATATGATCCAGCAATCCATTTTCTAGATACATATTCCAAGGATATGAAATCAGTATGTCTGAGATGTCTCCACTCCCATGTTCACAGAAACATTATTTGCAATAGCCAAAATATAGAGTCAATGTGGGTGCCCACTGACAAATGAGCAGATAAAGAAAATGCAGTATACACATACACTCTGGAATACTATTCAGCCTTTAAAAAGAAGAAAATCTGGTCATTAGCATCAACATAGATGAACCTGGAAGACACTATGTTAAGTGAAATGATCCAGGCCCAAGAAGACAAATACCACATGATCTCACTTGCATGCAGAATCGAAAAGAATGGAACTCATTGAAGCAGAGAGTAGAATGCAGGTTACCAGAGGCTGCTGGTTTGGTTGGTGGTGGGGGGAAGCAAAGGTTGAAGAAATGTTGATAAAAGAATACAAAATCTCAATTAGATAGGAAGAATAAGTTCAAGAGATCTATTGTGCAACACAGTGACTACAGTTATTAATATATTGTATTCTTTAAAAGTGCTGAGTGTGGATGTGAAGTATCCTTACCACAAAAAAAGATAACTATATGAGATAATACATACGTTAATTATGTAGATTTAGCCAATCCAGAATGTAATACATGCATCAAAACATCATGTTATACACCAAAAATACATAAAATTTTTACTTGTCAATTAAAAATAAAACAAAATAAGTCAATTACTTGAGAAAGAAAGGATAACAGGACAAAGAGACTGGGTGTCTTATATATTTTCTTGAAAATTTAATGAGATAAGAAATAAGAAAAAATAAGAATTTGGGGGAAGTTTCCTCATAATCTAGCTCTTCTCCCTGTTTTCCCCTACTCAGTAAATGGCACATCTCCTTACCTAGTTGCTTAGGTAAAAAATTTTAGAGTGATCTCTGACTCTTCTGTTCCTCTTTTCCTCAATATTCAGTCCATCAGCAAGTCATGTCACTTCTGTCTTCAACATATATTTCGCCACATCTTTACTCCTCCACCACTGCCATCCTAATCTAAGCCATCATCATGTGTTACCCGAAAAATTGCCATAGCAATGTCTTAACAGTTAGTGTCTCTATTTCCACTCTTATCTCTTCCCCATCACCACCACCAATAGTCAATTCTCCACACATCATAAATCAGATTAAAGTATAAGTCAGGCTCTGTCCATGCCTTGTTTAAAATCTTCCAATGGCCAGGAAAAAACCTAACCTTTATCATAAGATTGGTTGCCAAAGTAACCATTTAATTTCAAAGATCACATGGCTACCCTTCAAAGACTCACAGTAAAAGATATACATAACACTTGTAATGGGTAAAGGCAATTTTGTTCTGTCTAAATCTAACTTGTCTTGATTTATTTACAATCCAAATAAAACTTCAACAGTTTTGTTCATCAGTCTTCACAAATCAACTCAAGCAAGCAACAACAGAGAGTAATTTAGAGATAAATTGATAAAACACAGACAAAAGAAAATAATTTTTCTTCAAAATATCTTGCTAAGCTTACTTTGGTTGATTGTGTAAGATACAAGTTTATAAAGTTAACATGAAACTTTTCCTCCGAAGTTTTCACACTACCATTATTCATATATATATATGCATATATATATGTGCACATATATATATGCATATATATATGTGAACATATATATATGCATATATATATGTGCACATATATATATGCATATATATGTGCACATATATATATGCATATATATGTGCACATATATATGCATATATATATGTGCACATATATATGCATATATATGTGCACATATATATGCATATATCTGTGAACATATATATATGAATATATCTGTGAACATATATATATGCATATATATGTGAACATATATATGCATATATATGTGAACATATATATGCATATATATGTGAACATATATATGCATATATATGTGAACATATATATATGAATATATCTGTGAACATATATATGAATATATCTATGAACACATATATGAATATCTATGAACATATATATGCATATATATGAGCATATATATGAATATATCTATGAACATATATATGAATATGTATGAACATATATATATGAATATATCTATGAACATATATATGAATATATATGAATATATATGAGAACATATATATGAATATATATATGAGAACTATATATATGAATATATATATATATTCAGGTATCAAATTCTGTTGGTGAAAATTCATGAAACAGTTCAACTGAAATATGCTTATATCACAATATATTAGAAAGACTTATTGAACTGACTTTTAAGATTGTAGACCCATGTTTAAAAAGATGGCCTAAATAAGGTCTGTAGTTCAGTTAATACCGTACCAATATCAACTTGCCAGATTTGCTAACGTTCTATAGTTATGTAATATGTTATCATCAGGCAACACTGAGTGAAGGGTATACATAAACTACTATTTTTGCAACTTATTTTGAGTCTGAAGTTATTTTTAACATTTTAAAAAGGTTTTAAAAAGAAAGAATTCCATAAAATGAATATACTACATTAATTGCACATCATTTGTATAAACTCATTAAATTACTCCTCCTCAGGACTGATATTAAGAAATTTTGTTTTTAATATTTGTAATATGTAGAACACATGCAATGGAATCAGACAAATCAGGGTAAAAAAATCCAGCCTCAGGAATTTCTAGCTTTATGAACTTGGAACTTTTACTTAACTTCTCCAGCCTCAGTTTTCATATCCATAAAATGCAGATGATAATATCTAACTTATAGCATTGAAAGATTTAAATGAGATAATGTATGTAAAATGCTTAGTAGAGGCCTGACATATAACAAGCTTACATGATAAGAACCAAATAAATGGTAGCTAGTTAATGACTATGGATAGTTTTAATTAATAAAATTGAGTTCCTTTCAAAATAGCCTGTAGCTCAGACTCTGAATGAGGTTTTTAACACATTCTTATAAGAAAAATCCATTCATATGGTCCCTGCCAAATTCCAGCTTGCTAACCTTTTAATTATAATTAAAGTTTCTTATTGATCCTTGTTAGAAATGCTTACTTCACCAATCCTTTTGAGTATCAGAAAAGCACTTTAAATTCAACATGACCTAATCTGAATTCATAATCTTTTCTCTAAACTTAGTCCTCCTCAAGTGAATGACACCAATATCCAGCTACACAAACCAGAAACCAAGAATGCACTTCATATTCAATGTGTCTTATAGATTTTATCTCCTGCCTCTAAATCTGCCCACTTCTCCATTGCTCCTGCAGCCCCTGACTACAATTACACTGTCTCTTACTGGGTGTCTCTGGATCTACTTTCGACCTCTCCTGCTGTCTACATTCTGCCTACAATATTTTAGATGTACAAGTATGATAATAAGTGCTACCTCCTATCCATACTACCCCCTTAAAAACCTACAACAGCTTCACAATGCTCTTAGGGTAAAAATTAAAATTCTTGATATTGCCAATGTATGTGGCCCTGACACTTAACCAACTCCTTGGAATCCTGTGATGATCAGCCCCTACTCTCCACATCAACCATCATGGTATTCTTTCAGACCCTCATGTTCTCCATTCTCCCTCCCACCACAGAATCACCTCTCCACCCTCTGCTTCTCAATCACCTGTGCTGACTCCTCAATATCTAAAAAGTTAGAATGCCCCCAATCTCAATCCTATGCTCCAAATCTCTCTTCTACCCAGTCTTCTTCAATAATGACATCACCTACTTCCAAGATGTCTGCTCCCAAGCCCTAAATTATGCATCTGATTTCCTTCTTGGCATCTACTCTTGGTGTCTCCAACTTCGCATGCCCTTGCTGCCTTCCATCCTGACAAACCTATTCCCCTCTCAGTCTTCCCATCTCAGTGCGTGCTTCCACCATTCATCAGTGTGCTCCATCAAAACACCTGCAGCACTCTTTTCTTGCCTCCACGTGCAGTCATCAGCAGGTCCAGCTGTTCTCTCCATCTCCACTGCCTCTTCCAGAGTCCCAGCTACATGATTTCTGGCCTCAACTGGCCTCCTAACTGATATCCCAGCTCTACTCTTATCTCCACAGTCCATCATCTACACAGGCAGAGAAGTTTTTTAAACAAAAATCCGATTCCACTATCCTCCAGCATAAAACGTTTCAGTGATTTCCCCTTTGACCTCTCACACCTGAACAAGGTCCTGTATGACTTGGCACTTGCCATATCAGACAATGCTGCCCTCTGCTCACTCTGCCCCAGCTATAGTGGCCTTCTTCCTGTTTCCCCCCTACCCCCACCCTAGGCCAGCTGGTTACCTCCCATCCTTCAGGTATCAGCTCAAATTTCTCTTCCTCAAAGAGACTTTCCCTGTCCATTCAATCTAAAATGGTACCCTTCACATTTACTGCCCCAGCTATTTTTTATCATACCACCATATTGACTTCCTTACCAGCATATTTTATAATCTCAACCACATGATCTATATTTCTGTATTTGTTTGGGTATCGTCTTTCTCTCCACTAAGATCTGAGCTCCCAGAGGGTAGCAATCCCTTCTAATTTGCAATCTCTTCTATACGTCTAGTGCTTACAGTCCAACCTGGCACATAGTAAATATTCCTCAGATATTTGCTTAATAATTGAATGCTGTTTGCTCTGGCTAGAACAGCGTTTCCACATATAACCCACCTTGATTAATTAAAGCCCATTCTTCTTTCAGATCCCACCTCTGAAATTATGCTTCAGGGAAGCCTTCTCCAATTTCCCGTAAATGCCTCAAGTTGACATACTCGTGTTTTCAGAATCCTATATAACCCGCCCCTTCACAGAATTTATCGTATATGTAATTTTACATTTATTATTTGATTAACGTCTGAGTTTTTACTTAATATCTCCAGATCATAGCTCAATGTTTGACAAACATAAGTATTTGTGAAAATCATGTCAAATAGATAATTTTAAATAACTATGAACATAATACCTACTCTACAAAGAAATTCTGTACATACAGAAAAGCACACCAAAGCATACCTATCAAGATATAAGATAGCTACCTATCATTTCACCAACAGGGATCCCTGCTGTGCTGTACGTCCTTGCAGGCATTTCCCTATTATGTATATGCATACATATTTTTCTTTATCTACAAAACTAGGCTAGTATGTAATATTAATTCCCAAGTGAATGTGAACCTCTGCTCTATTTTGCCAACTTGGAATTCACTATATTCCATCTTTGCCAAATTAAAATTTAAAAATGGTATTCTATTACTTTTATTATTATTATTATTATACTTTGTTTTAGGGTACATGCGCACAATGTGCAGGTTTGTTACATATGTATACAGGTGCCATGTTGGTGTGCTGCACCCATTAACTCGTCATTTAGCATTAGGTATATCTCCTAATGCTATTCCTCCCCCCTCCCCCCACCCCACAACAGTCCCCGGAGTGTGATGGTCCCCTTCCTGTATGCGTGTTTTCTCGTTGTTCAATTCCCACCTATGAGTGAGAACATGTGGTGTTTGGTTTTTTGTCCTTGTGATAGTTTACTGAGAATGATGATTTCCAGTTTCATCCATGTCCCTACAAAGATATGAACTCATCATTTTTTATGGCTGCATAGTATTCCATGGTGTATATGTGCCACATTTTCTTAATCCAGTCTATCGTTGTTGGACATTTGGGTTGGTTCCAAGTCTTTGCTATTGTGAATAGTGCCACAATAAACATACGTGTGCATGTGTCTTTATAGCCGCATGATTTATAGTCCTTTGGGTATATACCCAGTAATGGGATGGCTGGGTACTACAAGGCTACAGTAACGAAAACAGCATGGTACTGGTACCAAAACAGAGATATAGACCAATGGAACAGAACAGAGTCGTCAGAAATAACGCCGCATATCTACAACTATCTGATCTTTGACAAACCTGACAAAAACAAGAAATGGGGAAAGGATTCCCTATTTAATAAATGGTGCTGGGAAAACTGGCTAGCCATATGTAGAAAGCTGAAACTGGATCCCTTCCTTACACCTTATACAAAAATTAATTCAAGATGGATTAAAGACTTACATGTTAGACCTAAAACCATAAAATCCCTAGAAGAAAACCTAGGCATTACCATTCAGGACAAAGGCATGGGCAAGGACTTCATGTCTAAAACACCAAAAGCAATGGCAACAAAAGCCAAAATTGACAAATGGGATCTAATTAAACTAAAGAGCTTCTGCACAGCAAAAGAAACTACCATCAGAGTGAACAGGCAACCTACAAAATGGCAGAAAATTTTCGCAACCTACTCATCTGACAAAGGGCTAATATCCAGAATCTACAATGAACTCAAACAAATTTACAAGAAAAAAACAAACAACCCCATCAAAAAGTGGGCAAAGGACATGAACAGACGCTTCTCAAAAGAAGACATTTATGCAGCCAAAAAACACATGAAAAAATGTTCATCATCTCTGGCCATCAGAGAAATGCAAATCAAAACCACAACGAGATACCATCTCACACCAGTTAGAATGGCGATCATTAAAAAGTCAGGAAACAACAGGTGCTGGAGAGGATGTGTAGAAATAGGAACACTTTTACACTGTTGGTGGGACTGTAAACTAGTTTAGCCATTGTGGAAGTCAGTGTGGCAATTCCTCAGGAATCTAGAACTAGAAATTCCATTACTGTTTTAATTAATGTTTACTTCAATTGTAGTAAAGAAGACCATTTTTTCTATATGTTAGCCAGATGTACATTTTCTTTTGTGGCTTACCTATTCAAACCCTTTCACAAATATGTTTCTGGTGTATTCATATTTTTATTTTCATTCTTGACATATAAAAATTCTTCACATATAAAAATATTAGTCCTTCATCTGTACTATTGTATGCTGCAAACATTTTCTAGTTGATCATTTGTCATCACATTGTGTAATGGACATGCAGAAATACTGACCTTGTTATATTGTCAAATCTATTATTTATTGCTATGGCTATTGTTTTGCTTGTTATGATCAGAGCAGTCTTTACTAGTTAAAATTACATGTTTAGTTAAATTTTCTTCAAATAATTTTATGGTTTTAATTTTTTTACATTTTGTTTTATAATCCACCTATAATTTAGAGTAAAACATAAAGTGGGAATCTAATTTTATATTTTTCCAAAGGATTTACTAATTATTCCAGCCTCTCTTCAACTAAATTCAGATACTAATTTATTCAAATTCTAAAAATAATGCATGACTGTGTTTATTTCTTGGTATTCTTTTTAGTTTTGGTGCCAACAACAGATTACTCATATTAGAGGCATAATTTTAAAAAAATAACTGCTAATGTTTGGATATTTTCAAGTGTTTATTGTTCCAAAGAATTTAATGAGTCAGATTCTGATGCATATATTAGACCTGTGATTCAAGTTGTATCAGATTTGACATCTTTAAAATAGTGAACCATCAAATTTTTGTTATGCATCACCATTTATTCTAGACTCTTTATGCTGTTTAATAGTGTTTTATAGTTTTGTTTTTGTTTTTATAGGTTCTGTAATTTTTCTTAAATTTACTTCTAGATATTTGTGGTTGAAATTTTAAATAAGATTGTACATTATAATTTAAAAGTTTACTGCTTGTATATTAAAAAGCTGTTGATGTGCATTTATTGAAGGCAGCTGATAGTTTTTCAGATAATTCTCTAGTTTTATAGGATGAAATGTACATTTTATAAACCACATAAAAAGATAGTTTGGATTATTTTCAATAATTGGATCTAATGTATTTTTCTTGCCTGAATACATTGGCAAAAACTTTAATAATAATATTTAATGATTGTTGTAATAAACAATAATATTTAATGTCAGTTTTTCTCCTAAAATACAAAACTGTTTGAGAGGAATCCTTTAGTGTTTATTTTGTATTATTATTTAAACCAGTGCTTCTCAACTAATGGTTATACCATCCAAATAAATAGCATTAATTTAAAAGAAGTATCCTTGTAGTCTTCATTTACTGTTTATTCCAAGAATGTTTGCTGAATTTTATTAAACGTATTTCCTTTTCGTGCCAAATTGGTCATGTTCTTAATCTTCACATCTGGTATTAAGGTAAATTATATGAATGGATTATTTCATTTCAAATTATCTTTGTTCACTTGAGTGAAACACATTCAAACATAGCTTGCTTTGTTTGTTGCTTTTTTATTTATGATTTTTACATTATATTGGGATGTTTTCTCAGTTTTCTTTTTTGAGTTATTTTTAGTAGCTATAAACAAGTATAAAGATTATTTTATGCCTGTTCCCTTAAATTAACTGGGAATAGATTATATAACATGGGAATTATTTGATATTCAACTCATTGGAAGAACATGGCATAAATTTATGTGAGCCAAATGTATTTTTGGAGATAAATCTTTGATATATTTATATCTTTCACTATTATTTGTTCTTTATGTTTTATTCTTCTCTAGCCAATTATGATAGTTCTAAATTATCACTAAAAATTCCTTTTTATAAAGTATTTTTCTCAAAAATGTTAAAGTTGCACTATACAGATTTATATTTTTTACATTATAACTAACCTATTCTGCACTTATATTTGAACTGTCATTTCTCATTTTATATATTGGGGTTTTCTTGGTATGATTAAAGTTATTAGAGATTAAACCACTACCTCTTTTTAAAAATTTAATCTTACTAATTTTCTACTTTCTATTTCACCAATTTCTGCCTTTTTTTTCCATTGATTGAGTTCATTAGACTTATGGGTTATTTTGTTTCTAATTTCTCATATTGACAGTTGTTCTTCTTTGTTTAGAAGAATTCTCTTTGTTTAGAATAACTGTCAATATGAAAACTGTCAATAAGAGAAGTTTGCTTATTCAATCATGAAAGCATTTAATGTGATGACATGTTTTATATCTCGTATGCTATACTCTCATTATTGTTATTTCCCAGCTATTCTGTTGGTAAAGTTTTGATGATTTCTTGGATACAAAAGTTATTTAGAAAATAATTTATTATATCTTTTTTATTGTAAGAAATTAAGATTGTTGGTTTATATTTTATTTTATTCTCCATGTTTATTATATTGTGATCACATATTATTATGAAAATTTATTAAGGTTGTAATTATGGATATATATTTTTTAGGGTAAAGGAGTAGTTTGATATATAAATTAAATTGCTTTTATTATATTATTTATGTTCTTCATGTTTTCTTCACCTTTTTAACCTAATTAAAAGATTTGGAACTGAAAGAGATAAATACATGTCTTGGACTGTGATTTTTGTTTCTGTCAATTTCACCTTATCTTTCTAAGAGATTTGCTTTATATTTCTACACTGTATTATCTGCTGTAAAACTTTTCTGACTGTTAGGGTCTCACTATGATTGAAGGCTTCAGTAACGTAAAGTATAATTATTTAACCAATTTGAAACATTTAGTTTGATTTTTACCTGTTTTGTTAATAATTTTGAGGATCCTTTATTTTGTTTTAGATGTCAATGATTTATTCTTATCCAATATTTAACTTTAAATTTCTCCTAGTTGGTTTTAAGTTTTCCTCTGGTAAAAAAGTTATAATTACATTTTGTCTTTTAACCCAATTTTTCTATATAGCATTATTTTTAACAAATATTTTGTTTTTGTCACTGGCAAATTTATACTTACTTTCTTATTTGTTTTTTTAAATATACCTTTTTTGTTGCTTTTATTCTTTTACCATTTCATTTTCTTCTTTTTTTTTTCTATTTTACTATTTATTTTATGGTTTCTTTCATTTTTTTCCCCACTGGTGATTTGGAAAGTATATATACTATTCAAAATTCTAATAAAACAAATTAACTCATATTTACCTCCTATGGCTATAGTTCCAGATTTTTATCTGATAATGTTGAATGGTGAAGATTTGTTTATGTGTCATATTTGCTAAGCTATTATACACAGTTACTCAATCAAACACTAATCTAGGTGTTACTGTGAAGGTATTTTGTCAATGTAGTTAACACAGTCAGTTGAGTTTAAGGAGATTAGGCCACCCAATAATGTGGGTGGGCCTCATCAATCAGTTGGAAGACCTTAAAAGCAAAACTGAGATTTCTTTGGGGAAGAAGAAATTCTGCCTTAAGACTGCAAACCAGTTCTTCCGTACATTGCAACGTGCTGGCCTGCTTACAGATTTCGAACTCTCCAGCTCCCATAATTGTGTAAATCTATTTCTTGAAATACATCTCTTTATATATAAATGTATGTATATTAATATTTACTATATCTATTGTATAATTTATATACATATAACAGGTAGGATACACACATACACACACACACACATGCACATAACCTACTGATTATGTAGTTTTTGTATAAACAGAATCCTAACTAATACATTAACTTTTCAAATGTTATGTCATTTCTTTTACAAGAACAGTTATTAGAATTTGTTTTAGGCCTGTAATCCCAGGCCTTTGGGAGGCTGAGACGGGTGGATCGCCTGAGGTCAGGAGTTCAAGACCAGCCTGACTGACATGGTGAAACATCTCTACTAAAAATACAAAACTTAGCTGGGCGTGGTGATGTGTGCCTGTAATCCCAGCTACTTGGGAGGCTGAGGCAGGAAAATCACTTGAACCCAGGAGGTGGAGATTGCAATGAGCCAAAATTGTGCCATTGCACTCCATCTTGGGCAATAGAGTGAGACTGTGTCAAAAAAAAAAAAAAAAGAATTTGTTTTGTTTTAATAACCATAGTTACACTATAATATTTAAATTATTTCAGTGCTTCTTAGTTATTTATATTATTCTCAAATTTTATTTCTGTTTCCGAATTTTTAATTTAGTTTAATTTCTTTATTTGAACACTGAATTTTCTTCCATTTTTCACATGAGCATCTTAGCAGTGTGTCCAATTCTTTGGTCACAATATTTTTTTCCTTAAACATTTATAGATGTAGCATCATGATCTTCCCACATGTGATGGTGTAGAGGTGAATACTAAGGCTAGAAAGCTTGATGTTCCTTTCCTTTACTTTTTGTTCACTCTATTTTTCTTATACTATGAAGATAATGTAATGAAGCAATCACCATCCTTGATATTAATCTTTTCTAATAAAATGTTAACTATTCCCATATTTTCTATGTGTATTTCAGTTATAGTTTTCATTATTCTTTCTGTTGTAGTTATTCTGAGTTCTTACTAAAAAGACATATGACCCATAGATAGCTTTTAATTTTCTGATCTCTATTTCTAGTACTTTATCTTTTGTTATTTTTATTTCCTAGTCTTATCCTCTGTATTTGGATAGGTCTCCATCAGTTTGTTCTTCATTTTACCTATGCAGTTTGAGGAAGCAATGATTCTGTTCTTTACTGCCTCCAATGCATCATTAAATTTCACAATATACTTCATATGTTTCATCTCCCTCCTATTTTATTTCTGTCTATATCTTAATGAGCTACCTTTTCAGCTTAGACATAGTATTCTTACCTCAAACTTCATCTCTTATCTCATGGAATTCATATATTTTAAGATTTCATGGACAGCAATAATTATGTATTATCTAAAATTTTCTCCTGAAATAAACCGTGTTCCTCTACTACCTTTTGCATGTTTTGTTCTCCTTCTAGTATGTTATAGAGATATTTTTTAAATTCCCTATAATCACTTATTTTTCTCCTTACTCATCCTTTAATTATAATGTTTAACCTAAAAATCAGTTTCATATTGTAACAAAATCTCAAGCAGAAGCAACCTAAACAGTAACCAAGAAAAAGCCCTAAGTTACTCTCATTCCTTACCTCTCATTTCCTGAGGCAATATCAGCTCCAAGATGTGTCCAGGAGTTCTTAGGATAAGCACTGCAAAGCTGAACTTTCCCATAAACCCCTGAAAATAAAAGGAGTAAGAGTTGGATAGAAAAATCCTTCAGAGGAATGAAAGCCAGGTAAGTAAAAGTCTTTCCAGAGGCTGTTATGCAAAACATGTGATATAGAATCTCTATATGAAGCTTCCATATTATCAAAAGCATTATTTAAATGCTCTATTTTACAATACTAAGATATATCTCACATGGCTATGAAACTTACTCTCTCAAATGCTATAGAAAAAAGAATGCTACACCACATCACAATAATCTAAAAGGTGGGAAACAGACCACTCTAATGACTAAAGTTGAAGAGGTACTCCTTTCCACTCTTATGTGACTCCAAACCATTTGCAATTCTTTTGGAAGTTAACCAGTTTTGATATTTTTTGTTATACACTAGGTTCTCCAAAAGCATGGTTAACTTTATTTCCTTAGGATAGAGTTTTAGAGCTATTAGCTTTATGTTTAGTGGCTGGACTTAATATTTTGTCTTATAAATGTCAAGGGAGAGATTTCTAAGTCCTTTGTTTCAAAATGCAATTTATTTCAGACTAATAAAGTCTTAGCAGGAACATGCTTGATACAGCCCAATTTTACTTTTTCATGTCTTTCCTCCTATATACTTTATTGCCATTTTCAATCATAATTCCTCATATTCCAGTGGTTTACAATGTTTTGACCATGAACCTCACCAGTAAAAGAAAAAACATGTGATTGTGTACTCTAAGCACATATTTATTTTATTTAGATAACTCAGCTATTTAGATAAAAAATATACACATATATGAATATACTAATATATATTGGAATAGAAGTTCTAATATTTTATTCCTGCACCCAAATGTAGTGTCTGCATATCCCTGGATTGATGCACCCTATTTTATTGCAAGTCACTAATATAAAAATTTAAAAATTTTACAATTTTCATCAGAAAACATAGAAATAAAAGCAGCAGGGAACCACTAAGGTACAAATAATATGGCTTTGGTGTTCATCTGATATGGACCAAAAAAAAATCCCAATTAATGAGAACTTAACCAACTGCTTATATCAACATCCATATTTTTTCCATATATCAACTATGAAAATGTCAGAAGATAAGAAAACTAAATCAGGATAAATGGATATAAAAAGAACCCCATTTTCAGGACGTGTCCTGAAACCAATCTTTCATAATAGCATTTATATATTTCATAAGACATCATCATCCAAAACAAAAATCCATCTTTTTTCACTATAGGCTAAGTAAGCTAGGCTGAGAAGGATCCTGAAGTAATTTAAAGAGATTTCCAACCAAAACATTTATAACAAAAACCAGTTCATGTCCTTAAATTTGAATTATGCAGAAAATTCAATTGACCAGAAAAGCAGATTTCTTGGTCATTTCCAATCATCAAAGGTTTACTGTAAAATGACACCATTTCTTAGTTGTTTCAAGAAGATTACAAGTGATTTAATACGATTAAAATTTGTCATCTACTTACGATACTACAAAAATGTGAGCATGCAGTGAAAGAAATACTTCATTCTTTATTTCAATTTAGTATCAAAGAAAATTTCAAAGACACTAGTTGGACCGTACAGCCAGGATCAGGGATCAGAGCAGGCATCTGTGGATAGTCCTAACAGAAAGTTTGTTCCAGTGTTATCACACTACAGAAAAGAGTGGATACCACAGGCAAAAGAAGATCAAATGTTCTTATAATAATCCATCTAGTTTGTCAACTTGGAAAAATTAAAACATTTTTGAACCTCTTGTTATTAGAAAGATAAAATAAATAGCATGCATGGAAAAAACCTTTGGAAACTATAAAGTGCTATCAACATATTATATGACAATAGTTATATATTATGGAACTAAGTTAACAAACTTCATACTGTCTTAACATTATTGTCTCCACTCTATTGAGTACTGAGATCCAGAGAGGGAGCCATTGACTGCTAATGAATATTAAATTTATATCTCATAGTGTTCAGAAACCTCAGAAATGATGGTCCTTGCTCTTTTTCCACAAGGAAAAATGGCTTACTTGAAAACCTCCAACATAGCAATGCATCTAAGGGAGAATCCAAGGAAATTAACAACCAATTTTCTTTAAGAATGTTCATATTTTTTTCTTTTAGTTAATTTTTTTCTCACATAATAGTTGAAATAAGTTCACTATATTTTATTATTCTTTTAGCTATTATATTGCCACACAGCTTAAATATAACATATTTTTAAATATAATAACATATTTAAGCTGTGTGACAATACAATATCTAAAAGAGTAATAAAGTATAGTGAACTTATTTCAACTATTATATAAGTGAGGGAAAAATAACTAAAAAAATGAACATGCTTGAAGAAAATTGCTTCATGCCAAGAGTTATCCCTCTTTACTTATAAAATTAGTAATGCCCATATAGAAAAAGTGAGAAAATACTTTAAATCTGATGAACATTCTCTTATCCCTCAAAACTGAGTTAGTTGGGGATACATACATATGGTTATACAAGGCCAGTCCCCGTTTCTGTACTTTTACATAGACCAATTTAAAATAGGATTTGGTATTGTGGCAATAGCAAATAAAGAAATTGTCAACAGTGAATGCTTCTTACTAATTTATAGATCTATCAGTTGTATAAATGTATCAATAATCGAGTAGTATTTATAGTTGATAATATTGACTCAGTCTAAACTTTAGTGTCTGACTAATCTGGATATTAATCCAAATGCTGACACTATAAAGCTGTGTGGTTCATCATCTCTGAGTCTTAGTATTGACATCTCTAAAATGGACACTGCTCACAAGAGAGCTGGTAAGTGAAATAATAAATATAAATTACCTAAAAGGGTATTTGGAATTTAGCATATGTTCTATGAATATTATTTCTCTATCAGACACAAGCACACAATACACACACATGCATTTTATTTTTAATAAAAACTATATTATACTCTTACCAATTGTTCCTGGGTCAATATGAATTCCACTCATACGGTCACAAAAGACTCCCTCTGAGGCTCTAAGGAGAATCAGAAGCTTTTGTTCCTTTTCTAAGGGATTTTCTGAAGTACCTGTTTACAGAGAAAAGCATATCATTCAAATCAATTTGAAATTAAAAGAAAGAGAGGGAGGAATTGCGGTATAATTTCAATAATGCAATGTAGATACTGTGAAGTAGACTATATGGAGGAGTCAATGGTTACGCAGATGAAATAAGAGTAGGAAAAACAAGATTCAGTACACTTCCTTGAAGGAGACTCATGTATTATTCACCAGATATTCACTCTTCTTTCTTTATTAGGGCAGTGTAAACTTTCCTGACCTACTAATATTTATCCTGGTCATATGACTTGCTTTGGCCAATGACATTTGTGTGAAAGTGGTAGGAATATTAGTTTTCAGTTGATGCTTTAAGGGACTTGGCAAGTTGTTTTGTTTTGTTTTGTTTTATTTTGTTTTTTACCAGATCTCTTTCAATGTTGTTCTCTACCATGAATAGAGAATTCCTTAAATAGCCTGTGGTATCTGAATGAAGAGATATACAGAGCAAACCTGAATAGAACACACAAGCTGGAGCCAAGTTCAACCAAGTCTAACACAAATATTTCTTGATGTAAACCACTGAGATTTAGGGATTATTTGTTACACACCATTATTATGGCAAAACCTGCCTGATACACTGTCTATGGCTAGATAACCTTCAAATTTCTTTATATGCATTTTAGCATTTACTCCTCACAACAAACCTGAGAAGTCAGTATAATTATTATCCCAGTTTTAAATATTTGCACATGAAGAGGCTTACAGGTTAAGGGACTTGTCTAAATTGATCCAACTATTAAGTAACAGAATCTATTTAAACAAAGATCTGTTTATGCTAAGTGTTTATTTAACAGATAAGAGGTTATTTTCTAAAACTAAATTCTTTTAGCAGCATAAAGACTCATAAAGACATAAGGCTATGATACTCAGACAGCAGTTGGAATTGTTTCTGACCTTATTTTATTGATGTTAACAGTGGAGTTTGGTAAAAAAAAATCATACTTCTGTGGTATGAGAATAGTTCAGGGAATTTGTCAAATTAGTGTTAGTGAGTATGGACCTGAGGAAGGTTAGTGTCATTGGAAAATATGCCTTAGAGTACAAAAATATTAAAGTTATTAAAGTCAGTTGTTTGAGAAGTAACTGGTGGGAAAGTAATCCCAAAATTATATTCCAAATCAGACAGGTTAATAAAAACCACCGGCTATCAAATGCGACTTCCCAGTTTATAAATTCCCGAAAAGATAACCAAAAATGGCATTGCTAAATACAATGTGAAATAACTAGTAAACTTACAATTGCCTGGTTTTCACCTTGGTTGCTGGTCTTCCGAGCAACATAAAATCATCCCCGCTAGCTGACACTTCCTATATACCTGGATAGCCAAAAGGCACAAGGTAAGTCTAAAGCTTGCTACATACCTATTTTTATAGTTCAGTCTTCACAGCCATTACTCTAGTACTCTGCTGAAAGCAAGCAAGATTCAGACAGGTAAGTAAATCCACCTAGAGGCATACAGTAGGTCAATGGGTGAGCAAGCCTATGTATTTCCAATAATATGCAAAGGTGTGTTGCTCCTCTGTGTAGCTAATGCCACTCCTCAGCTGAGAGCCTGATGCATCATCTTAGTGAAAATAAAGATGTGCTAGAGCAGAAAGAAGGGGGAAGCGGGGAGGATGAAAATGTTTAGTAAATGTTTACAGCGTAGCTGTTATCTTGCCGTTACAAGTCTGTCCAGTAAAGCTGTTTTCCAACTGTGATTTCATTTATTTCACGGAGGGTAGTTTAGAGTCTTTGGGAAAAAAAATAAAATGGACTAGCACTAAAGAGATACCAGAGAGAAAAAAGTAGGACAGTTTTTGCCCTAGAGAAATGTATGCAGAGTCCCACAAAAAGAGTTCAGCGTTCCTCTAAAATTAGAGATTAAATCAATTATGCAACCCAACACTGCAGCACATGTGGAGCTTTCGCAGAAAGTCTGGGCAAAATTATTTAGCCTGCTGTGATCTTTTGCTATCTGCAATGACCAGAATTTGGCTTCCTTTTTGTAACTGAGAGAAAACAAAAGATGAAGAATAGGGACTAAGTAGAAAGAAGGCAAAGGTGACCTAAGAGAAGGAAATACATGCTATTGTAACATTAACATGAAATGCTTCTTGAATGTGTAAAAGTTGATAAATGGAAAGCTTTAAAGGCTGAGATCCTCATTTTCTTCTCAAATCTAACAATCAAAGAAAGGTGAGGTGCTCTCTCCAGCATGGACTTTGCCTCTAAATGAGGGTAGCCACGTCTGAGACAGAAGATGCTCAGGATATGCAGCTCATCCTTGGTTTACCTTTGTAAAGCTTCTCTAAACTATAGCAAGAGGCATATTAAACCTGGGCAAATTTATGCATTCATAATGGGAGGGAAAATAATTGTCATTGTGCTGCAAAGACATTCTGGATATTTTCACATGCACAATTCTCACAATTTTATGATGAATACAGTTGAGGTTCTGATGAGGAAACTGAGGCAAAGAGAGGTTAAGTAGCTTGTCAGGAATCACACAGCTGTTAAATGGTGAAGTTGGGCCTTAGACTTAATAAGTACCATCCTAGGAAGGACGTGTGGATATGGATGAATAGAAAAGAAATAAATGGAAGCAGACATTACTTAGTATAATGGTGGGCAGTGAAGGGAAAACAATGTGCTCCAGATGCTAAAATCACCTGGAGAGATGGAAGAAAATGAGTTCTGGCATACAGAAGATAATCATTATAATTCTTTGGGGAATATGGTACAAATGGGTTCCAGGAACTTCAAAAGGTAAGAATAAGAAAAAGAGACATTTCATTATTTTATTAACTAAAGCTCTTTGATGGAATCAAGTATAATCCTAGTTTGCACTTAAGCCCACTCTATCAACGAGACTCACCAGACCTTGTACCAAGCCAACCCATAAGAAATTATTTATCTTTCCTTCAACTCACTCTCCTCTGTGCTCATGAGATTTCCCAGCGCTTATATGTTTTACCTTCATCTTAACTAACTCTGATTCATCCCTCAACACTTGGCTTCACCATAATTTATTCCTAAAAGCCTTCTATGATCTTGAATTAGATGCCCCCTTTTGTGTGTAAAATGTTCTGTACCCCTTGCTAAAGTAATTCTACTTCAAGAAACTTGTCCTAAAGAACTAGTAGGGGACAAGGACAAAGAATAATGCTCAAAGTTCTCCACTGTAGTGTTACTTATTTATAATTGGCAACATTTAAAAACACCTTGAAATAGCAAACAATTAGAAATATTTTTGTCCATTTTAAAAGTTTGTCCATTTCTTCCCAGACTTTTTGACATACTTAATAGCTGAAACGTACAAGTCCCCAAGCAACCATATACTCCCTTGCCTCTGCCCCCCTCTGCCTTCATTCCTATTCTTGTCACAGCCAACTCTTACATACTTTCAAACCCAGTTCAGATGCCACCTCTTCTGGAAATGCCCTTGTCAACTAAGTCTGGGTTAAGTGGCCTTCTAAGGGCTATCACAGAATGCCATGTTTTGCCGCAATACTTCTAAAACTATACTGTGAGGGCCATTTCCCTCATTGCCCCCTTCTCTCAGTGAGCGCAAGAAGAAACTATGTACTCCCAGCAGAGTTTATTTGAAGATATTTTATGCCGGAAATGTTTAACTTGGTAATTTTTACCAACCCTCCTGGAGAAAACAATTGGAATAAAGAGAAATACCCCATAGTAATAAAAGACTAACTTTACCAGTAAATTACAACTTTTAAGCATTTATGTACCTACCATTATAGCTTAAAAATATATACTGCAAAAATCAACAGAACTACAAGGACAAATGGATATACCTATAATACTTGTAGTAAAGCCAACAAAACTGTTGCTAAAAAAAAATACAATAATGATACAGCAGTTTTGAATAATGCAATTTGCATATTTGACATAACAGGCATAGATGGAAAACTAGACCCACAAAGAATGCACATTCTTTTAAAGCTTGCATAAGACATTTTAAAAAATTGATCATATGATGATGATAAAGCAGTTTAACAAATTTTTAAAAATTGGAATTATGCAGCATTTGTTTTCTGACCATAGTTCCATCAAAATTTATAATTCATAATAAAAAAAATTTCAAAAGTGAGCTATATTAAAGATCTTTCCAATTGTCAAAGAATACCATTAAGAAAGTAAAAAAGCAGCCAGATGTGGTGGCTCATGCCTGTAATCCCAGCACTTTGGGAGGGCCGAGGCAGGTGGATCACAAGGTCAAGAGATCTAGACCATTCTGGCCAACATGGTGAAACCTTGTCTCTACTAAAAATACAAAAATCAGCTGGGCGTGGTGCCACACACCTGTAGTCCCAGCTACTCAAGAGGCTGAGGCAGGAGAATAGCTTGAATCCCAGTCGCGGAGGTTGCAGTGAGCCGAGAACGCGCCACACTGCACTCCAGCCTGGTGACAGAGCAAGACTCCATCTCAAAGAAAAAAAAAAAAGAAAGTAAAAAAGCAAGCCACAGAGTGGGAAAAGACATTTGTACTACATATAGCCAACACAAGATACATTCCAAAATATATAAATGACTTTGATAAATCAATATAAAACAGGTACATTCATCATTAAAAAAGAGTAAGAGAACAGCTATTTCACAAAACAAGATACTCAAATAAAAAAAAAATACATTCTACTATGCTCAATCATATCATAAAAAAGAAATAAAAATTAAAACAAGAATGAGATCTCACTACATATCCAGTAGACTGGATTTATAATGTTTAATTAAGCACACATTTTTCATTTTATAAAATTTGTTGCATATGTGTGTCATTTTCCACAATTAATAAAAATATATTAAATGACTATGTTCCAAGAATACTCTTCAATGAGTTTTGTTGATCAAAAGAGGGGAAACTGGCCAAAATTTTAGTCACATCTTCTGAATATACTATTTTCCGGGTGCTATTCACTGAATCCAAAGCAACAAATTGTATTTTTATGTAATTTGTATTTTTATCTGAGTTAATCTTAAAACTATAAATATCATGACTGCACATGAAAGTAAAGAAATTACCCCCAAAATAAGTTTTGTACATTTTTCCCTTGTCCTCAGAAGTGGGTTAAATGGTGATGACTTTGGAAGTTGAGCTTCTACCCGAAGCATAACTATTTTTCTCATGCCCTGCAATAGCGATTTTCTCCAGACCAGAGCCTCTAGAACCTTCTTACTATCATATAAACCCAAGCAGGTAAATAGCACTGAACCAAGTAAATTGCAGCACATATTTTTTTCTGAATTAGCTTTTAATTCCCAGTGTATATTTGACTCGCTTATTCCTAAAACATTCCTCCTCCCCAGTAGAATTGATTTCATCTGAAAATAAATGTAGGGTAGAATGGGGCTTGCAGTCCAGTAAGATAAAAATTGGTTATAAAAATCAGTAGGCATTATCAAATTATAATGTCCAACCCCTCATACAGTGATTTTATTCAGGCTAACAAATTTTCATTTTTAATGAGGCCTCTCAATTTATCAATTAATGGGATATTAAAATAAACATGAAAATGTAATTCACTACTTGCAAAATGTACAAAAATTCTTAAAACTTCCTCCATAAGGTCGAGCAAATTACCTCATTTCTTTAAGCCTCAGTTTCCTCAGTGATAAAATAGGCACAATAATAGCATCCACTTTTTGTGAGGTTAAATTATTTAGTCCATGCTAATAGTACATGGCACAGTGTCTGTATATGATACATGTTTTTTAAAAATGTTGGCTCTTAGCAATATTAATAATAGTAGTAAAAAAAACAGTAACCATGGAGGTATCACACTTATTCAAAATTAACCTTTAAATTTGAAAACAAAAAAATAAGGCAAGCTCTTCCTAGCAAGTAATATCTAATTCCTAAAGCACTAGCTAGACGCTAGACATTTCAAAGCAAAAATATTAAGTGACTACTTATTTCAATGTCCAGCCCAAGGAACTTCAGAAAACACAAAGTTTACCTTAAACTGAAACATTCCTGTAAGTTTTCTAACTAAAAAAAAAAAACATTCATTCATTCATTTATTCACTAGTTTTCCTAAAATTATTTTGTTTGTATGCAAAATTAGTTTATAATAAATTTATTATATGATTAATTATTTTAATAACTAAATAAATCCCTAAGAAATATTATATTACTGTTATATGGATTCATGAATCAAAAGTACAGTTTAAGAAAGACTGATTTAAAAATTATTAAAATAGGAAAGATTATTACTGCAAATGCCTTTAGTAGAGACTAACTGATGTCCCAATAGGACAGAAGAATCTTTATTTGTATTAGTGTTTGGCTTAAAAAATATATTAAAACTACATACACACATATAGATTTAAGGATAATGTGATGTTGTGAGAGAACTAATATCCATCAGAAAATTAACAGATCTTTGTATTCTTAATATCATTTTGAAATAAGTATTATTTAACTGTTGGTTGCCAGCCTTATTAGGGACTCTCCAAGCACAGAAATGAGTTTTAGTATTCCTGTACCTCTAATGGGCAAAGTTTTTACACTTTTGCTCCTATGGTTAAATAAGTAACAGCTTCAAAAGTCACATCCCTTTTATGTCACCTTTTTATTTTATCAAACAACTGTTAGTTTGATTAAGGAACTGTGCATCTAAATAAACTGAACAAACCATCTATTTTGCAGATATCTATGTACACTTATACACATTGCATGTGTGGGTATTTGTGTCATTTTCTAATCATAGTTAAATTTGAAGGAGGACATACTTTTTTAACTTTATATATATTTTTAAATGAACATCACATACAAGATTCTCTCTGGCTGCTCAATGGGTCTGACTACTGGGTATTGTGGCTTTAAGCTGGAGGATATGTTTTAATCTACGCTTTTCAGGTTTGTCTCCTTCTTATTACTTAATCATCCAATGAGCCTTACAGAACTGTCAGTTTGAAAGGCAATAAACTGTGTATGGATTTTTCTTCTTCTTTAGGATTGAGAAAGTCCCAATCATGGAAGCAATGAAAGAAACTTCCATATACCTAGTACTTCATTTCCTGACAATCAAAGGCATGTGCTAATGATGACCTTAGGCTCCTGGCTACAAATGTGAGACAGGGCTGACAAATACCCATCACTGACCCTGAAAAACAATATGTGACAAGTTTTAGGATAAAAGCCCGAGTGCCTAGTATAATTACTGAGCAACTAGACAGTGCATCATGTGACCTGGTTGTGACAGGCCAAAGAAACAATGAACTTCTGTGTCCCCAGGGATACAAATGGTTGGGGCATATCTTGTTGACTAGGGATCAAGGAGGGTTCTATTAAACTTTAAATATCCATTAGAATATGTGTTTCAAAAATGTATTTTTACAATACAAATAAATTATATAAAATTATATAAATTTATTATATTATTTAAATAATGTTTATTTTATATTATTTTAATAATCAATACAAATGTACTATTATTGGTAACCCCTATCTGAAGTCCTCCTAAAAGTATTAAAAGAAGATTTTTCATTTGCGGTTTTAAACGTACAAGATTAAAACAGTCTTTATTGAGTTGAATGTTTGGGTCAATAACAAGTTGACAGCATTGATATCTAAAACAACAAGGAACATATTTGTTAAAGCATGAGAACAATGTCTTGTATAAGAGGAGACACTGATGAAAGGGATGGGCTCAGACAGTTATTCATGGGCAAAGCTTTTATATATTTAAAAAAACATTTAAATCAAACAACAAATGCTAATTGAACAAGCTTTGAGTTGGGGACATTTTTAAGTCAGTTTTCCTGTTCTAACAGGTTGTAAAAATGAAAATACTTTGAATCCTACAAGACACCAACTTTTTCAATTTGTTTTTGTACCTCCTTTGTTCCTTTCACATAGGGGATAAATATATTGTAGTCATTTAAATATTAACACCATAATTTCTTCCTCACAGATGTAGACATTTAAGTGTAAGGAGATTGAATGTTTTCCAAGAAAAAGGCAGTGAGCTGAAAGACAAACCTAAATATGCCCATTCACTTATGTATATATTATTAGTCATAACAGCATATTATCAGAATTCTACAATGCAGTAGGTACTAGGGTTATAAAATTTTCTGATTAAGTCTATCATATAATGGAGATAGGACACTAATTAAAACATGCTATTCATACCATTACCGAATGCAGTAATGGCAACATGAATGAGTAGCATGGACCAGAAGGAAAGGTACACTGAAATCTACTGCATGGAGACAGGAGAGGTTTCATATTAGGTTGGTGCAAAAGTAATTGTGGTTTTCGCCATTAAATAGTAAAGGTAGTCCTTGGGCAAAGGCTTGAAAGATGATATTTAATATAGCTAAAACAGCCACTTGTCCTGGTCCTGTTTTTTTGTCAGCTCTGAGACCTTGAAACAAATCAATGATCTCTCTGGATTTCGGTTTCCTTACCAATGAAACGAGACAGACGTTTCAAACAATCACAGAGATTTGCAACATCACAGTTATGAATCTTCTACTGGGGAATTTTCCAGAAATTGTACAATGAGTTACTAAACTAAAATCATAATTCATGTCTCTGGAATTTCCATATTTATGAAGCTAATTTCTGTCTTGTTAAAGCCATGCTCAAGAGGCTATGAATAAGTAGCAATTCTCAGCATAATTTGGACTCATTTAGAAAACAACACTGTATATCTCAAAATCTAGCCCATGAAACTCATGATGTTCACTATAAACTCACTACTGTTCACTGTTCTTTAGCTACAGGGGCTGCCTTTCTGCCTCACGACTACCACACAAAGCACATTTCTCCCTCGGGACCTTTGCACTAGCTCTCCCTCAGCCTGAAATGCTCTTGTTCAAATCTTCGCAGGTCTAGCTTTTTCTTGTCTCTATAGTCTGATGTCATGTTGACTTGTTAGAAAGGTCTTTGCTAACTATCTAACATATGGTTGCCAGCATCCAACCTGGACCTCTCATTAATTACTTTTCCTATTTAGTTTCTTTCAGAGAATGTATTACCATCTAAACTTATCTTCCTCATTTATTTTACTATTTGTCTGTTTCCCCCAACAAAATAATGCAAGCAGGAATTTTTCACTACTGAATGTCTTGTTCACTGTGGAATATTCAAATGCCAGAAAGAATGCCTGGTACTGAGTTGGCATTCAATGAAAGAGGGAGGTGGGAGGAGGTAAAGGAGGAAGGGACAAATCTACAAAGGAAACTTCGGAAAATCACCATATCAGAGGAATTATTTTCTCCTTAGTATCTATTCATTTCATTTCCCCATCCAAAAGAAAATCAATTATTCATGAAAGCAATCCTATAAAGGTCTGATGCCATGACTCAATATGGACAACCATTCATTTTCAACCATGAAATTCAATATGTTCAATGACACCTCAGGCTATATACTAAAAACAAAAAATGAAGTTGTTAAAGAATAGATAAATGGTATTGAGCTTATGAAAAGTTATTGCTCCTGAAGCAGTAAGTGTTGCATTTTTATTTGTTTTACATGAAAAGAAATAATTTGTGTCAAAACTATATTTATCAGCCATTATGAAAAACAAAAAGCTGGAATAAGATGGCCAATTTTGTTTTCTATTTTCTTTGCCATTTCCACTGTATCTCATATTACTGACCACTTCCTCTTGTAAATTGCCTCTTTTGTTTCAAGATATTATTTTCGTGTCATTTCATTTTCTTTCCACCTATACAACTGTTTCTTTTCCATTCTTATTCCTGAACTCAGTCTCCTCTACGACCCGTCAAAGACTTGCGCTCCTCAAAATTTCTATCCACAAAATCTGTTTGGCCAATTTTATTCACACCTTTAATTTCACATTTGAGCTGATGATCCTCAAATACGTACATTTAACGCAGACCTCTCTCACTGGTTTCTTTATTCATAAATCTACTTGCCCTCTAGATATTATCACTTACATCTTTCATTGAAATCTAACTTTGAAATTTATGAGTCTGGGTACTTAACAAACCACTCTATAAAGTTTACTGTATACTCAACATTGTTCAAGCACTTTAATAAATATTAACTCATTTACTTTTTTAAAAACTCTATGAAATACGTACTATTATTATTTCTACTTTGGAGATAAGGGTACTGAGACACAGCTAGTTCACATAACTTGCTGAGGGCCATTCAACTAATGAGTGATGGAAAGGGCACTCATTCCTGGCATCCCCATTGGCCCAGATCTCCCAACCCAAAACTTTGGATGTATCCCAAATAACTCTTCCTTGCCTCAGATCAAAATTCTTACTAGGTTCTAGTGATTTTTACCTCCTCAATGCTTCTCTAATTAATTCTTTACTCTTTAACTCCTGTACCTTACTTCACTCCCTTACAATTTCTTTCCTGAAACATCTCAGTAGGCTTCTCACTTTTCACTGTGTCCCTTTTAAGTGCGTTCTCTACACTTCCAGCACTAATTTTTCTAAGAATAAATATAATCATGTCACTTCCTTGCTTAAAACTATCCAGTGACTACCCACTGCCTTCATAGGAAAATCCAAACTCCTTGGCATAGTATATCAGGTCAAGGTGCTTCATCTACTACCACCATTTCGTACAAAGCCTACAATCCAGACATACCCATCCCTTACAGTTTCCCAAAAGTATAATGCTCATCTAAAATATGTACCTGTTCACATCTCTTCCCTTATCTTTAAGCTCCCTCTAGGTTGGAAGACATGATCCTTCCAATCATGTTTTTACTCATTTGTCACGCTATTTTACTGAGACACCTCTTGAAAGTTCAGGTTCATGATTTCTGTTTCTATATGCCCAGTATCCCACATGGTACTTGGTACATGGCAGACACTGAGTAAACCCATGATAAATGAAAGAATGGACACACATGTGAAATTCTTTAAGCTTATCTTAAGTGTTTTATCAGACTAATGAGGCAAGCACTGAACGAGGAATGAAATTGAGTTTGGCATTTGTGATGCAGCTATGGCCCTCTAAGCAAAGCTTTGATCTTGAACTTCCTTTCTAATTCTAGCATTCTATGATTCAACTCTATTAAAAGTCCAGTGATACCTGTGCCAGCACCAGTTGCCTTAAAATCAGGACCGCCGGCTGGGCATGGTGGCTCATGCCTATAATCCCAGCACTTTGGGAGGCCAAGGCAGGCAGATCACGAGGTCAGGAGTCCGAGACCAGCCTGGCCAACATGGTGAAACCCTGTCTCTAATAAAAAATACAAAAATTAGCCAGGCATGGTGGCGAGTGGCTGTAATCCCAGCTACTTGGGAGGCTGAGGCAGGAGAATTACTTAAAACTGGAAGGCAGAGGTTGCAATGAGCTGAGATGGCGCCACTGCACTCCAGCCTGGGCAATAAGAGCAAAACTCCATCTCAAGAAAAAAAAAAAAAAGCAAGATCACCAAAAAATATAATTCCACAATGTTGGGACTTGGATCAAATGGCATCAGATAGCAGGCATACTCTGGCAGCACTCGGTGCCAACGTCCAAATCTATTAAGTTTGTTTACTAACTAGTCTTATTATCTGTTTCATGTTGGGATTTCTTTAGGGTGTGGTGAAATTGGACAGATGGGTTGAAAGTCTTCCTTCAGGCATAATACACATAGGATTGGGCAGATGGGTTCCAATAACCAACGTTTAGGCCCGGAACACATGGATGAAGTAAAGAGAAAAAGAATACACCACTATCCAGTGACGGGTAGAAAACAGAATTGGGAATGGAGAAATTTTTAAATGAGACCTGAAATATGCAAAGTAAAACTGGAAAGTGGCACAGTGTCACTTACCTTCAAAGGTACAAATTTTTCAGGCAGCAAGCTATATATTATAGTAATGACTGACCTTAGAAGTCTAAATATAACTTACTGAAAAAAGAGATCAATCTTAGCAATAGAAGATATCAACTGGAAATAAGTTTTGTAGTAACAAGAACAGGGCTCAATTGTATTTAATATCTCTCAATTAATTGGATGAGGATTTTACAGAATATTAAACAAACGGGCAAATGGTAGTAATCTGTGAGGAAAAGACCAGACTTCAAGAGAATATCTGCAGTGTAGAAAGATGAATTGAAATAATCAAATGAAGAGACAGGTAAAAAGTATTGCCCTTAGATTCCCTCAAAACCCAAGGGAAAACAAAATAAGCCCAATACAACTGTACAATGTAGAGATATGTATTTGTGGCAGCACAAATAGAAAGAGCAGGAATTAGAGCCGACAGTATAGTTGGCAGGACTAACAGCATGACCTGGCTGGAAAAAGAAGTCAGTTTAATATTTGACTGTATTAACAGAAGAATCACATCTGTTCTGATAGCTGGAGGCTGACTGTGCTGGAGAGCTTCTGTTGACACCTCCATTTCCAAACTCTGCGCTTCGCCACCCTACCCAGTGGCCCAGGATGTGGCTGACCTATGTGTACTGCATCAAGGAGTTCTCCTTTACTCTGACTTCCAGTCGGATGTGGCCAAATGGTAGCACAAGCAGAAGACAGAAGGGAAGCAGAAGAATGAGGTAAGAGTGTTTATTCCTGTAGTTCCTTCCATGTACTGGTTGAATCCCAGCCATACAAAGGCCATGCCTCTGGGATGGTCTGACAACCCTCTCTAAACCTCCCTCTTTATCTCTGGGTTCCTGTAACATTGTTTTCTTCATCCTTTATGGCAAGAGGTAGTAAGGATAACTGGCTTTACTAGCCCTAGGATATACCTCATCCCATTTGGATATTTGTAAATCATTCCTTTATTTAAATCCCTTCAAACTGTCTAATGCATATGACATATATTTTCTGTTGGCACCCTGGCTGATAAACATTTATTGAACACCTACTATATACCAAGCACTTCCTATGAGCTGTTATGTTTAATATCCCTCTGAGGAAGGTTCTACTGTTATCCTACATACGTTACAGATGAAGAAATGAAGGTGCCCAGAGGTTGACTTGCTTAAGGTCAAACAGCCAACAGGTGGCCAAGGTGGATTTGGTCCCCCCACCATCTGACTTAGAGCCCATTCTGTTAACCGCTATACTCATCTCACTCTGTTCAGAATAGTCAGATCCCACCTGGGAATAGTTCTTCCTCCCTGGCTTTAGGAGGAATTAAACAAAACAAAGTCGTGTTTAGAGGCAATGCCAGCAAGAAAGAGGGAATCTCATAACTATGGGAAATGGGGTGGACAAATTTGTAAAATTTTTCTGAAAAGCAATTTGGCAGGATGTATTAAAAACCTTTTAAAAATGTTCTTATCCTTAGGCCCATTAATTTCATGTTTAAAAGCCCATCCTAAGGAAATGAAGATATGAATAATGATTTAATTATTGAATGTTCATTGCAGAGTGAGTTACAAGGACAAAAATCTGAAATAACTTAGATGCTTAACAAGAGAAAAATGGCTAAATTATTATATATACATGTATATCCATACATTCCCATATATTATATACTGTTGAAATTATTAAAGTTGGGCCTTTGAAATATAATGAGTTGTGGAAATTCTTACATTGTTTATACAGGATCAAAAAAATCAAGTATGTACCCTACATTTTGAAATATATGTGTGCATGTGTGTGTGTGTATGCGTAAGAAAAAAAATGACTTTGAGATAAAACACCAAAATATTAATTGTGGTTATATTTGCACTTGGAAATATTTGCACTTGGAAACTTTGAGTGATCACTTCATTTCCACCATTTAATTCTCTTTGTTTTTCTGTATTTCCAGTTTTGTACCATAGACTAAAAAAAAAATACTTAAAACAGCAATAACTATGAGCCATAGTTATAAACTGTATGACCTAAAACAGAAAAGATTCCAGAAGATGTGAATAAAGGGCTATAGAATTAAAAGGAGTATGATACTTGTCCTGAATGGCTCAAGGGGAAGAGCTTGAACCTATAGAAATGGGAGGAAGATGGACTTTAGCTTAATAGAACAAAAAGAATTCTAATAGGATTTTAAACAATGAGAACAGGTTGCCTTGAAAGGTTTTGATTTTTTTGCCACTGGAAGTATTCAAGAAAAGGATTGACCATATTTTTTCAGAAATCTTTTTACAGTGACTTAACCTTTGTTCAGGTAATTAGACCTAGAATTTTCTCCCAGCAGAGATTCTAAACTTTTCATGCTACCTAACAATGATATCTAAATATTTCCTTACCACCAGAGATATATTTCTTTGGAATATGATATGATTTTTTTCTGAGAATTCTCTTTTAATCTTCTTCCTGGGGCAAAGTAAAATGCCTTACTAAAGTTCTAAAGTAGTTCCTTTGGAGACAGGGTACATGTCTTTTCAGCATTTATACCTATTGCTTACAACAGTTCTAAGTACATAGTCTACCCATAACATTTCAGGTTTTTTTTATTTAAATAAGCCAAATCTGGTTAATACACTACCCTAGATCCATTCCATTCTGCCTGTCCTGTGGCCTCAACAACATGATCCACTTCCCAGCAAGAGGAGCCTCATCTCCTCGCATCTACTGATTCTCTGGTCCTTCCACTAGCTACCCAGGGAGCCACAAAAATAACAAAGTCAGAGGAGTTAACGGCGCGGAATGGGCCAGGTGAGATGCTTGCCTTCTCCTCACTACCTCCCCCATATTGTCCCAAGATATGGTTGTTCTAATAAGGCTTCTCTCAAGATATCCCACATAACCAAGCAAACCAAGCATGCTTCTTTGAGAAGCTGTATTTGCTTGTATTTGCTACCTTGTATTTGCTTTCCCTCCCTTTCCTCCTCACTTTTCTTTTCCCTTCACTCTCACATATTTGGGATTATTTGTCCCAGTAAAGTGCTAGCACATAGCTTTGCTTTCAAGTCTATTTTCCCAGGAAATTATGTTAAGACAACAATTGAAATTTTATTGTGAGTTAGTTGATCAGATGATATCAAATCCATCCTATGATATCTTCTGAAAGAGTGAGTTACAGGCATAGTCTGACAAAAAAGAAAACCTAAAGGAAGAATTGATCTGCAGCCTGGAGGAAGTAAAAAATAGCCCTCGAATGAGCAGCAGCAGGCAGACCAGAAACAGCCTGATAGTACACGGGCATGAAAGAATGACCAATACAAGCCACCTCTGACCACGTGTAAAGCTTGCCAAAGAGTAACTTTACTAGTACACTCACTACTACCTTAACCCTCCCTAAACTCTGTTAAGCAACCTGCTTGATGATATCATGTTTCCCAGAGCCTCTTCTCACAGAGTATAATTCCCAACATGCTGGCAATCCTCATGCCTTTACTCACCAACTTTCAGCTCCCCGCCTGCAATGACCATGCATGCCACACTCAGAACATTGCTTCTGTCCACAGGGAAGTCTAAGGTCCCCATCACATACAGCCCTTTGAAGAATGGAAGATCTGTATCCACAAGGACAGTTCTGTCTGTGGAAGAAAAAGAAATTGCTCAGATATGTCACAAAAACAAGAATTACATGTTTATTCTGGGGTTTTCCCAGCAGTTTGGGAGCTGTGTACAGTGTTATCTAAACCAGGACAGGTATAGCAACTGGAAGAACAAGTAGTCTGCCAAAGGCTAGGCCTTACTGAACAGGAAAATAAGTTCTGATTGATAAGTGCTGCCATTGCTTAACACACCATGTTCATGGACAAAATGCACTGCTTATGCACCAAACAGCTGCCCCAAGTCTACTGCAGTGGAAACACACAGATCGAATGAGCTCCCTACACTTTGTTCCTGTCTCTTCACTTTTGGCTGTAGTTTCAGGGATGTACAGAACAGTAGACATGACATTGGCCTCTGAAGGCAGACTATTTGGATGTGAATACCAATTCTGCTACTTGCTAGCTGTCTAGGCAAATAACTTTATCTCTCTGTGCCTCAGTTATCTCATCTGTGGAATGCGAATAATACTAAAAATAACTGTTTTGTTCATGGGACTTTTTGTGAGAGTTAACTCATTTAAATGAGTTAATAGATTGAAAATGCTTATACAATATTAGTAAGCTATCTCTAATTTCCTAAGTCACATTGTGTAAAGTGAAGTACATGGTGCATGCTTAATAAATGCTTGATGTTATTTTTACTATTGTCCCTTAGCTTCCCATGCTTATAGAGCTTACTGGACAATTTAAAATCATTATGTTTTATTTCCCCTTTCATAAAAGCAGTCTTCATATAACTTCAGAAGAAATAATCATAGCTTTTGCCTGAGATTTACTATAGAGTAATATATAAACACAACACTTTCATTTAAAACAATAAGTATTTCATGTATGCCAAAGCATTAAGTGTTACTTTCTGAAATTTAGCAGTAATTCAACACTAATTAATGTTACCAAATAAAGATTTTTGCTTAAATTTCTAGTACCATAATCACTAACACATGTAAAGTTTTATAAGGAATTATTTTGTTAATATAATCTCATCTCTCATTCTAGGAAACAATGCACTTGCTCTTCTTAAGGACATGCCCAAGCAAAGTAACTTGTCATGAGTTGTCTTTCCTAGCCCTTCCCTGCTTCCTGCATTATAAGAATGGCCATACCCTCCTGTGGCAGAGACTATAGGGTTACAAACCAACCATTTCTCTTGTTTACTAAGTTCACAGTTAGACTACAGTTTCCACCTCCTTTGCAGGTTGATGAAGCCATGTGACTGGGTTGTAGCCAATAAAATGTGGGAAGAATTAAAGTATGACATCGCTACGCCTGGTCCATAAATTCTGTATGGCTTTTCCCTCCCCTTTTCTCTCAGTTAGATGTAGAGCAGTGGTTCTCAAAGTATGGTCCTATCCCATCAGGATGCAAAGCAAGCAGTAGTTCTGCTAGCAAGCTACTCTCTCTCCTCACTGGCTCCACCACTTCCCCTAGGGAAACAAGCTCTCTCTTTTACACTTCAGTGACACCCTGTACGTACATCTATCAGAGTACTGAGACACATTATTCAAATTATATACATACACTATTGTACGTGAGGAAGTAACTGTCACTGGGCTCGTCTTCAGTGTGATTATGACTTCCTCTCCCACTCTGACTTCCTTAAGTGATCATTCTTTTTCTTTTTAAATCCCTAGTGTTTTTGCAATACTGAAGATAAAAACACTAAATAAATGTCGTCCAGATCTGTTGTGTTTAATCCCCTATATACCTTAAATTCAAGAGCTCATTGATGACTGGTACAAAATGAATGATCAAGCTAAATAGACAAAAATAAATATATATCTTAATCTCATCTCTTGCACTTTTCAAAATATTCAAATAAAAGAGTGAAGTACCTAGAGAATGTTCTAGGTTTAGCATACATTTTATGGGTTCCTGACTTTAAGAATTATTTGAAGCAAAATTTGTAAAAACAAGAGGGTTTTGCCTCTATTTACTTATTTATTTTCATATTTTATTTTAAATTCAGGGATACATGAGCAGGATGTGCAGGTTTGTTAACACAGGTAAACTTGTGCCACGGTGGCCTGCTGCACAGATCATCCCATCACTAAGGTATTAAACCCAGCATCAATTAGCTATTCTTCCTGATCCTCTTCCTCCTCCCACCCCCTGCCCTCTGACAGGCCCCAGTGTGTGTTGTTCCCTGCCTTGTGTCCATGTGTTCTCATCACTTAGCTCCCACTTACAAGCAAGAACATGTGGTATTTCGTTTTCTGTTCCTGTGTTAGGTTGCTAAGGGTAATGGCCTCCAGCTCCATCCATACCCCTGCAAAGGACATTATCTCATTCCTTTTTATGGCTGCATAGTATTCCGCTGTGTCTATGTACCACATTTTCTGTATCCAGTCTATCATTGATGGACATTTAAGTTGATTCCATGTCTTTGCTATTGTGAATAGTGCTGCAATGAACATATGTGTGCATGTGTCTTTAAAACAGAATGGTTTCTATTCCTTTGATTATATCCCCAGTAATGGGATTGCTGGGTCGAATGGTATTTCTGCCTCTAGGTCTTTGAGGAATCACCACACGGTCTCCACAATGATTGAACTAATTTACACTCCCACCAACAGTGTAAAAGCATTCCTTTTGCTCCACAACCTTACCAGCATCTGTTGCTTTTTGACTTTTTTTTTTTTTTTTTTGAGAGGAGTCTCACTGTCATGCAGGCTGGAGTGCAGTGGCGTGATCTCGGCTCACTGCAAGCTCTGCCTCCCAGGTTCACACCATTCTCCTGCCTCAGTCTCCCGAGTAGCTGGGACTACAGGTGTCCACCACCACACCTTTTTTGACTTTTTAATAATAGCCATTCTGACTGGTATGAGATGATATCTCATTATGGTTTTGATTTGCATTTCTCTAATGATCAGTGATGTTAAGCTTTTTTTCGTATGTCTGTTGGCTGCATGTATGTCTTCTTTTGAGAGGTATCTTCATGTTCTTTGCCCACTTTTTAATGGGGTTGTTTTTTTCTTGTAAATTTAAGATCCTTATAGATGCTGGATATTAGATGTTTGTCAGATGCATAGATTGCAAAATTTTTCTCTCATTCTGTAGCTTGATTACCCTGATGATAGTTTCTTTTGCTGTGCAGAAGCTCTTTAGTTTAATTATATCCCATTTGTCAATTTTTGCTTTTGTTGCAACTGCTTTTGGCATCTTCATCATGAAATCTTCACCTGTGCCTATGTCCTGAATGGTATTGCCTAGGTTTTCTTCCAGGGTTTTTATGGTTGTGGGCTTTACGTTTAAGTCTTTATTCCATCTTGAGTTGATTTTTGTATATGGCTTAAGGAAGGGGCCTAGTTTCAGTTTTTTTGCATATGGCTAGCCAATTCTCCCAGCATCATTTATTAAACAGAAAACTCTTTCCCCGCTGCTTGTTTTTTGAGGTTTGTCAAAGATGAGATGGTTGTAGTCGTGCAGTCTTATTTATGCCTTCTCTTTCTGTTCCATTGGTCTATGTGTCTGTTCTTGTACCAGTACCAGGCTGTTTGGTTATGCTGTTTGGTTACTGTAGCCCTGCAGTATAGTTTAAAGTTGGGTCACATGATGCCTCTAGCTTTTCTCTTTTTGCTTAGGATTGCCTTGGCTATTCGGGCTCTTGTTTGGTTTTGTATGAATTTTGAAATAGTTTTTACTAATTCTGTGAAGAATCTTAATGGTAGTTTAAGGGGAATAGCAATGAATCTATAAATTGTTTTAGATAGTGTGGCCATTTTCATGATATTGATTCTTCCTATCCATGAGCATGGAATATTTTTCCATTTGTTTGTGTCATCTCTGATTTCTTTGAGCAGTGGTTTGTAGTTCTCCTTGAGGAGGTCCTTCACTTCCCTTGTTAGCTGTATTCACAGGTATTTTATTCTTCTTGTGGCAATTGTGAATGGGAGTTCATTTGCGAGTTGGCTCTTGGCTTGTCTATTGTTAGTTCATAGAAATTGTAGAGATTTTTGCACATTGATTTTGTATCCTGAGACTTTGCTGAAGTTGCTTATCAGCTTAAGAAGCTTTTGGGCTGAAACAATAGGGTTTTCAAGCTATAGGATCATGTCATCTGCAAACAAAGATAGTTTAACTTCCTCTCCTCCTATTTATTTCCATCTCTTGCCTAATTGCCCTGGCCAGAACTTCCAATACTATGTTGAATGGGAGTGGTGACAAAGGGTATCCTTGTCTTGTGACAGTTTTCAAGGGGAGTGCTTCTGGCTTTTGCCCATTCAATAGAATATTGGCTACGAGTTTGTCATATATGGCTTTTATTATTTTGAGGTATATTTCTTCAATACTTAATTTATTGAGAGTTTTTAATTTGAATGTATATTGAATTTATCAAACAGCTTTTCTGCATCTATTGAGATAATCATGTGGTTTTGGTCTTTAGTTCTGTTTGTGTAGTGAATCACATTTACTGATTTGCATATATTAAACCAACCTTGCATTCCAGGGATGAAGCCTACTTGATAATGCTGGATAAGCTTTTTGATGTGCTGCTGGATTCAGTTTGCCAGTATTTTGTTGAGAATTTTTGCATTGGTGTTCATCAATAATATTGGCCCAAATTTTTCTTTTTGTCAGGTTTTGGTATCAGGATGATGCTGACCTCATAAAATGAGATAGGGAGGAGTCCTTCCTTTTTAATTCTTGGAATAGTTTCAGTAGGAATAGTACCAGCTCTTCCTTGTAACTCTGGTAGAATTCAGCTGTGAATCCACCTGGTCCTGGGCTTTCTTTGGTTGGTATGCTATTTATTACTGCCCCATTTTCAGAACTCATTATTATTCAGGGATTCAATGTCTTCCTGGTTCGGTCTTGGGAGGGTGCATGTGTCCAGGAATTTGTTCATTTCTTCTAAATTTTTTACTTTATGTGCAAGAGGTGTTTATAATATTCCCTGAGGGTTGTTTGTGTTTCTCTGGGGTCAGTGGTAATATCCCCCTTGTTGTTTCTGATTGTGTTTATTTCAATCTTCTCTCTTTTCTTCTTTACTAATCTAGCTAGCAGTCTATTTAATTAGTGTTTTTCAAAAAAATCCTACATTTGTTGATTTTCTGAAGGGTTTTCATGTCTCTATGTCCTTCAGTTCAGCTCAGATCTTGGTGATTTCTTGTCTTCTGCTAGCTTTGAGGTTTGTTTGCTCTAGGTTATCTAGTTCTTTTAGTTGTAATGTTAGATTGTTAACTTGAGATCTTTCTAGCTTTTAGATGTGGGCATTTAGTGCTATAAATTTCTGTCTTAATGCTGCTTTAGCTGTGTCCCAGATATTCTGGTATGGTGTATCTTTGTTCTCATGAGTTTCAAATAACTCTTTGATTTCTGCCTTAATTTCATTATTTACTCAAGAGTCATTCAGGAGAAGGAGAAGGTTGTTCATTTCCGTGGTGTTGTGTGGTTTTGAATAGATTTCTTTTTTTTTTTTTTTTTTTGGAGACAGAGTCTCATCACTCTGTCGCCCAGGCTGGAGTGCAGGGGTGTGATATCAGCTCACTGCAACCTCTGCCTCCTGGATTCAAATAGATTCCCTTGCCTCAGGCTCCTGAGTAGCTGGGATTACAGGTGTCTTCCACCATACCTGCCTAATTTTTGTATTTTTAGTAAAGACAGGGTTTCACCATGTTGTCCAGGATGGTTTTGAACTCCTGATCTCAGGCAATCCACCCACCTCGGCCTCCCACAGTGCTGGGATGACAGCTGTGAGCCACTGTGCCTGGCCTTGAATAGATTTCTTAATCTTAAGTTCTAATTTGATTGTGCTGTGTTATGAGAGACTGCTATTATTTCAGTTCTGCATTTGGTGAGAGTGATTTACTTCCAATTGTATGATCAATTTTAAAGTAAGTGCTGTGTGGTGATGAGAAGAATGTATATTCCTTTGTTTTTGGGTGGAGAGGTCTGTAGATATCTATCAGGCCCACTTTATCCAGAGTTGAGTTCTGGTCCTGAATATTTTTGTTAATTTTCTGTCTAAATTATCTGTCTAATATTGTCAGTGGGGTGTTAAAGTCTCGCACTATTATTATGTGGGAGTCTAAGTCTCTTAGAAGGTCTCTAAGAACTTGCTTTATGAATCTGGGTGCTACAGTATTGGGTGCATATATATTTAGGATAGTTAGCTCTTCTTGTTGAATTGAACCCTTTACCATTATGTAATGCCCTTCTCTGTCTTTTTTGATTTTTGTTGGTTTAAAGCCCATTTTGTCAGAAACTAGGATTGCAACCCCTGCTTTTTTTCTGTTTTCCATTTGCTTGGTAAATTTTTCTTCATTCCTCTATTTTGAACTTATGTGTGTCTTTGCATGTGAGATAGGACTCTTGAAGACAGCACACTGATGGGTCTTGGTTCTTTATCCAGCTTTAAAAGACTCTGTGTCTTTTAATTGGGGCATTTAACCCATTTATATTTAATGCTAGTATTGATACTGTGTGTATTTGATCCTGTCATCATGATGCTAGCTAGTTATTTTGCAGACTTGTTTATGCGGTTGCTCCATAGTATCACTGGTCTGTGTATTTCAGTGTGTTTTTGTAGTGACTGGTAACAGCTTTTTGTTTTCATATTTAGGGCTTCCTTCAGTTCTTGTAGGGCAGATCTGGTGGTACCAAATTCCCTCAGCATTTGCTTATCTAAAAAGGATCCTATTTCGCTTTCAATTATGAAGCTTAGTTTGTCCAGATAAGAAATTCTAGGTTGGGAGCCAGGTGCAGTGGCTCATGCCTGTAATTCCAGCACTTTGGGAGGCCAAGGTAAGTGGATCACTTGAGCCTAGACGCTCAAGACCAGCCTGGCCAACATGGCAAAACCCTGTCTCTACTAAAAATACAAAAATTGGCCAGGCATGGTGATGCATACCTGTAATCCCAGCTACATGGGAGGCTGAGGCACAAGAATTGCTTGAACCCAGGAGACAGAGGTTGCAGTGAACCGAGATCACACCACTGTACTCCAGCCTGGGTGACAGAGCAAGACTCCACCTCAAAAAAAAATAAGAAAGAAAGAAAAAGAAATCCTGTGTTGGAATGTCTTTTCTTTAAGAATGTTGAATATTTACCCCCAATCTCTTTTGGCTTAGAGTGTTTCCATTAAGAGGTCTGCTGTTTGTCTGATGGGCTTCCCTTTGTAGGTCACCTGGCCTTTCTCTGGCTGCCTTTAACATTTTTGCCTTCATTTTGACCTTGGAGAATTTGATGATTATGTGTCTAGGGAATGATCTTCTCATGGAGTATCTTACTGGGGTTCTCTGCATTTCCTGAATTTGAATGTTGGCTTGCATAGCTAGGTTGGGGACGTTTTCCTGGATGATATCCTAAAATATGTTTTCCAAATTGGTTTCATTCTCCTTGTCTCAAAGCAAGAGGTTTATACAAATTGGTTTATATCTGTTCCAACCTATAGCACACTCAACTAATATTCAGCTATTAAACCTGATTGTACAAAACAATAAAATTGGTTGAACTAATGCTTTCTCTCATCCACAGAGTACTCACACATACATATAAAAGTATGATAGTATGTGCTTTTAGATGTATTTCTCAGCTAAAATATGACAAGTACATGAAGTTTAAATTATACCCCTTTTAGAAGAAATTTTCCCTTTTAATTGCCTTACCAACTCCAAATGTACCAACAAATTTCCCATGAATCACAGACAGACTATTATAACCACTTGAGAACAGGAACACAGCTGATGTTCTCACTTATTTTCTCAGGACCTAGAAGAATAATATTTAACCCATAATAGATGGTCAAAAATAACACCACACACACACACACACACACACACACAAGCACATGTGTGTGCACACACATAAATTCCAATAGTTATCAAAGGAAAAGTATAGAATGAAGACAATAATAGAAACATTAGTCTTATTTCTTTTGGTGCCACACTTTTCACTTTGAAATTCCCTGGATTCATCTCTCCATTTTTTCTTCTTTCTTTCTTTCCTTCCCCATAATGTGACAAATCTTGATGGGTGGTAGGAATTTAAACATGAGTGAGTCATGTTTCCCACCATCAGATGAAGACAGGTATATCTACAAATAAATAATGTGATATACTTGAAATGATGACATACTTTTTAATTACATGGAGGTTGACTCTGTTTTTATTCCCAGCTGCTTCAAACTGGAGTCTATCAATGCATCTATTATAAGAAAATTCTGCTAAAATAAAATAAGCACATGCCATATAGAGATTGTTATAAAGGAGTTCTCCTTGTATCACAGTAATAAAGATTTCAGCTAGTTACATGAGCAAAAGAATTCACCCTAATGTACCCTCCAGAGCAGATCATCTGCAGGTCTAAACTGACCAATCCTCAGCTACAATGACACTTGCAGAGGATTTCTCTCTTTTCCAGGAGAGGAAAGCTGGCATCTATGTGCCACATTCTCTAGAATTAACATTCTTTCCATAAAATTACTCAAGATATTTCAGAGCAATCACTCAGAAATAGCTATTTATACAACTTACTTAATAATATAAGTGATGGACCACCTCTAATTTAAGTGTGCTCCAGTGCTTTCCACCCTGTCCTGCCTTGGCTACAGATATTCCACCCTATTCTGTCAGTGACCAATCTATCCTACTTGAGAGAATGAGCACTGGCATATGGAGGGAACCATCTGGAATTTCTGTTGCTCAATGGGTGGCTGATGGGGGAGCTGATCTGGAAAGAGGCTCCAAAAAGAATTAATGAGTTCCAGATGTAATTAAAGACTGCTTTTCCCCCCAAAGGGGCTCAGGACTAGCCATGGGGTGGTGCCTCTTGGTTCCGAATTACACCCTTTAACCACTTGTTCATCCATCAAGCACTAAACACCACCATCTTTATCCTAGTGTGTTTTGCCAAGCGGTGTTTTGGCTTTTTGGTCTTTTTTTCCTCAAAGTGTTCTATTTTTACAATTAACACTAAAGCTTAAAAAATAATATCTGGAAAGTTAACAATAAGGAGAAACCCCTGAATTTTTCCCTGCACCAAATGCAACAACAACAACAACAGCAAAAAAGACTCAGTGTTTTATTAGAAATGCATTAACTAGCCTCAAGACCAGAAAACCTGAGCCAGACTGAAAGACAGATGTCTCTGAAAGAGGGCTGGGGCTTCTTTTGTATCAAGAACAATTTGACTACCATACTTACAAAGCATTCCATGTAAGTTCAACACTAGATTTAAACTCACTTTTTTTCCCAGCAAAGTAGAGAATCAAGGTCACTATTGTGTAGCATTCCAAGGGTCTGACACTTGTCTAAATCCCGTAGAAATGAGATCAAGGGCAAAGGGCACAGATCCTGGGAATAATGATGGGGTCACATGAACAGGCATAATTTAGGGCAGGCAGACCCACTGCTTGTATGGTATGCACTGTATCAGGCCCCATAACTTAGGTGGTAAGACAGTTTCCACTACAACCCTGCTATTGTCATGAAAGCAGCCTATACTGACTTTGGACACAGCTCAGACTTCTGAGGGAGAGCAATGGCATGCCAGGCAGAGCAGGACATACAAGGACTATTTGTGGGCTTGTTATTTTCCTGTACCTTCCATAATTAATGGTTTTTTTTTTACATTCAGCCTTGGCCCCTATATTTTCTATTAAATATGTGAACCAAAGGAAAAGTAAATTTAAAGCCATTTGAATCACTATTAAATGATCTAATCTTCCTTTGTAGAAAGAAAATATTTTTAGCTCCAAAGTGACTACTTTAAATATATATTTTACACAATGATTGGTGATATTTTCTTTCTTTTGTGGTCTTGTTTAACTTTGGAGGCATCTAACAATTTATCTAAATAGTCTATCATAATTTATAAAGATGAATGATATGTCCAAGAAAAGTATTCTTAAAACAGAATGGAAACTCTTATACATAAATAGTTCACAGAGATGAAAGATGAACATGATTGAAAATTAGTGTCAAGTAGACTAATTTACTGAGATGATGGTATTCAGTTCTCTAGAGTTCATTCTCTTGTAGAAAAAGCTGAACAGAGACGTGCTAGAAGATAAGGATGCAGTCTTTCTATAACTAAACTCTTTTCAAAGAGTTGTTGGCTTTATAGTCTGCCTTTTTCATCAAATCCACACAGGTGGTTTCTTTATTCTACTCTGCCTATCATTTTTTTTCAAACTGGTCTTAAAAATCGGCAGAAGTGGCAGTTTCAAAGTGCCCAGAGGCACACGATTCAAGCCTAAAAGCCAGTTTCCTAACACCTTGAAGAAAAACCATCTGCTGGCCTGATTGTGTGTGTGTGTGTGTGTGTGTGTGTGTGTGTGTGTGAGAGAGAGAGAGAGAGAGAGAGAGAGAGAGGATGGAAGGGGAGGAGAGGAAAATAGCTCTTCTCACTCTCACCTCATGAGAAGAGTCCCATTTAAACTTTGGACAGTAAGTCCCCATCCCACTCCCCACATTCTTTCTGTGTCTTTTTCAATATACACAGACATGCATAATTCCCATAGTAGAATAAACATTTTAAATTATGATATTTTAATTGATCAATAAAATGTTTAACATACAATGTTTATTTCTTCCTCTAGTCTATACCATCTGTTCTTCAGAAATATTTTGAATCTATTTAATAGGAAGGTTTTTAAGTAAAATTACCAACTGTATCAGATCAGTCCTCTGCATCCCAAATTCTGAAAGGAAAATACCAGAAGGTGCTGCTGTTTTCATAAAAATAGAAAAGAATCTGTGCCTTCTGTCATCCCAGGCTTTATTATTATTGTTTTAAATCTAGAGACAGTGCTATGCTACTGTTCTCTTCATTAGACTTCAAAGAAATCAGAGTGGTCGACATGGCATTGCTATTTAAACCAAGGTCTATAGTTGTTACCTTGCTCAGATGGCTCAATGCAAAAACAACAACAACAACAATCAAACAAACAAAAAACCTAGACCTTGCAATCCCCAGAAGACCTAAAAAGGAACAATATGCATTTTGATAAACTTTAGGTCTGATGTTAAACTACAGTTTGGCTTTATCCACATAATTCTATTACCTCTATACATTGTTAACGAATTCCAACTAACATGAGGTTTGGGGATAAAATCCCTCTCCAATCCTGTAGTGAATAATGCTTAATATGTGAAAAGGCATAAACCGGCAACTCTCAGGTGATCCAATTATTACATTTTTACATGTTACAGTTGGTGTTAAAGCCAAACTAAGCACCAAACTTATTTTCCTATGTGGGTTTTTGTTTTGATTTGTTTCCTTAAGAATAATAATACGATCAACTTTTAGTAAATAAATATATTTTGTACTTTTACCCTGAATAGAAAAATATGAATATCTATGAAATAAGTGATTCACTCCTGAATGGTGCTGTTTAGGCAAAGGTCCAGATATCAAATATTGTATCAAATAAGTTTATTTCTCCTCATCAGCTCTTTTTTGAAAATAAATCTTCTCTTTTTATCTCTGCTTGACACTAGACAGGGCAATATATCCAAAAAACTACGAGATTCTTTAATTTTCCTTGGTGTTATTGACATTTTTTCTTAAGTTCTCAATTGTTTCTTCTGCAGGAAAAGAAACCCAAAAAATTATTAAGATCTTAACAATAAGATGCTTGTATCCTATTTGTTTGTTAAATATACATATATTATATCAATTATAATTGATGTTTAAGAGTGAGTTTAAAATGTAGTATCTAACAAATATTTAGTAAATAATCTCTACTTTCTATTTTAATATGTTGTACCAAAATTTATATTTTCTGAGCAAACCAATCTATGTGTTGTGCTCCTAAATTAATAAAGTGCTTATATTTTATAAAGTACAAAATAACTTCTGTAGAAGTTGTCATTGTTCTCAATATTTTTATATTTTCCATATTTTTTGGAAAGTCCCAAAAAATTAAGTCCCTTAAAAGTCTTGTAAATTCCAGTAAATTACATGTATTCAAAGCAAGGAGTTCTTGCTTGGGGTTTCCAAAATATGTTATTTTCCACTTGAATTCGAATATTGTCCCAGAGATCATGAAGGCTCCTAGAATGTTTATTCACAATTCTAAGTATTCTAACAATAATATCTGCATTCTACAGCCTCTATCAAAAGTCCCAATACTCTAAAATATCTTTGCATGGTAAACATACTGAAATCCTTGTCCTTAGAGTTAATTCCTCTTTTTAATCCAAGGTCACTAGAAGACCCCAGGAGAAAAATGATATATAAAGAAAAGGTATTATCACTGACCAATACATTTGTTCATTCATCCATTCATTCACTTAGCAAATACTACCAAGTGCTTTGTCAGACACTGTAATATATGCCAAAGAAACAAACATAAATAAAACAAGGCTCCTACTTCACGTACAGAAGAAATTTTTTTTTTTTTTGAGACAAGAGTTTCACTCTTGTCACCCAGGCTGGAGTGCAATGGTGCGATCTTGGCTCACTGTAATCTCCGCCACCTGGGTTCAAGCAATTCTCTTGCCTCAGCTTCCCTAGTAGCTGGTATTACAGGTGCCCGCCACCAAGCCTGGCTAAATTTTTGTATTATTAGTAGAGACGGGGTTTCACCATGTTGGCCAGGCTGGTCTCAAACTCCTGACCTCAGGTGATCCACCTACCTCGGCCTCCCAAAGTGCTGGGATTACAGGTGTGAGCCACCGGGTAATGAAATTGATGGGGTGAGTTTTGGAAGAAGAAAGAAGTAGATCTGAAGTCCTTTTAGTATTTGCTTCTGATACCCACCAAAATGATCACGGCAAAGCCCAGGCAACATTTCAAAGTAAAAAAGACTACTTCTGTTTCTTCTTTCTTTTGAGTGCCCATCCATCTCTGAGAAACTACTGACCTCATTTGCTCATAACTACCAAATGGCCAGAATCCCACTGATGCCCACCCACCAACAGCCCACACATATGAAGGGTCTCAGTAGTTCTATAGTTCCAGTAATTTATCAGCTGTGTCCCAAGTCCCTCCAGGTTCAACTCACTTATACATGACAAAGTAGAGAAATACTACTTCATGGGGGTAACAGAAGAAATTAAGCGAAATGCCACATAAAAAATTATTACAGTGCCTGGCACATAAAAGGCATTCAATTATCAGCTATTGTTTTCATATGCCCAACATGTAGCTTGGAGTACTTGCTCTATACCTGTCACTTCACTATCGTGTGAATCAAAGAAACACAGTTCCTGGCCTGATGAAATCTAAAATTTTGTAGGAAATAAGACATTAATACACAATTGCAAAATTTACTTCATAAGCACAAACTCTGCAAATTGGTAAGAAGAAAAACACATAATACTATGAGAGTAACAGCGAGGGATCAAGGGTGAAACAGCTGAGAACTAAAGAGTGAGCAGCAGTTAACTAGGTGTAGAGTTGCTCCAGAGAAAGGAGGCAGGACAGATGAAAAGTCAGAAGCGGGAAAGAGCTCCATACATCTGAAAGACTGAAAGGCGAGAAATGCAAATCAAAATCACAATGAGATACCATCTCACACCAGTCAGAATGGCTATTATTAAAAAGCCAAAAAATAATAGATGCTGGCGAGGCTGTGAAGAAAAGGGAATGCTTATACACTGTCGGTGTGAATCCAAATTAGTTCAGCCACTGTGGAAAAAATGTTTGGTGATTTCTCAAAGAACTAAAAATAGAACTACCATTATAACCAGCAATCACATTACTGGGTATATATCCAAAGAAAAATAGACCATTCTACCAAAAAGACACATGCACTTGTAGGTTTATCACAGCACTGTTCTCAGTAGCAAAGACAAGGAATCAACCTACCTGCCCATCAATGGTGGATTGGATAAAGAAACTGTGGTACATATACACCATGGAACACTACACAGCCATAAAAAAGAATAAAATCATGTTCTTTGCAGCAACATGGGTGCTGCTGGAGGCCATTATCTTAAACAAATTAACACAGGAACAGAAAACCAAATACTACGTGTTCTCACTTATAAGTGGAGGTAAGCATTGGGTACACATGGACATAGAGATGAAAACAACAGACACTGGAGACTGCCAGAGAGGGAAAGAAGGGATGAAGGCAAGGGCTGAAAAGCTACCTATTGGGTGCTATGCTCACTACCTGGGTGAAAGGATTCATTCATATCCCAAACCTCAGCATTATGTAATACTTACATGTAACCAACCTGCACATGTACCATCTGAATTTAAATGAAAAGTTGAAATTATATATTTTTAAAAAGACTGAAAAGCAACAGGAATGCCCACATTGCTGAATCTGGAGGAGAGAGGTAAGAGGCAGGGCTAGAAAGGTGGGCAAGAGAGCAGATCAGGAAGGCTATGTAAAAACCACGAGATTTTTGTCTTGAGAATGAAAGTAAGCCACTAAGGGGAAATTAAAGAGGAAAATTACACAGCCAACTCATATTTTTAAGAGTGCTCTGGCTGCAGTGGGGGAGAATGGAGTACATGAGGGTAAGCACAGCAGGAGAAGAATAATTAAGAGGCATTCTGTGGCTGCATAGTATTCCATGGTGTATATGTGCCACATTTTCTTAATCCAGTCTATCATTGTTGGAGATTTGGCTTGGTTCCAGGTCTTTGCTATTGCGAATAGTGCCGCAATAACATATGTGTGCATGTGTCTTTATAGCAGCATGATTTATAATCCTTTGGGTATATACCCAGTAATGGGATTGCTGGGTCAAATGGTATTTCTAGTTCTAGATCCCTGAGGAATCGCCACACTGACAGGAGGGGGGAGGGATAGGATGAGTTAACGGGTGTAGCGCACCAACATGGCACATGTATACATATGTAACTAACCTGCAGGTTGTGCACATGTACCCTAAAACTTAAAGTATAATAAAGAAAAAAAGAGGCATTCTAGTGGTTCACCCAAGAGGCCATGAAGCATATATTAGGGTGGTGAGAGAGGAGATTAAAAAACACATATTTGAGTAACATTCAAGAAGCAGAATAGCCAGGATTGGATAAAGCGTCAAGAAAAACCCTGAGCAATTGGGAGTGGAAGATGGTGCCATGTACTGGACTGGGAAAGCTGGAAGAAGAGTAAGTTGGCCACTGGCAATGGCAGGCTTGGCAGGGAGAGAGCAGGAATAGAGGATTCTCTCTGAGTTATTTTAGTGTAAGATAACTGTACATCATCCCGGTGCAGATTTCAAGTGGACAATTAGACATATATGTCTGATCCTTGGGAAAAGAAAAAACATTTTGATGAGTTTAAGTACAATCAATAGCTTCACAACTAGAAAATGTATGTTCTCCAAAACTCACCAAGACAGAATGAGAAGAATCATTATTTAAAAATAGATGAGGGTTTTTTTTTAATTCAAGGGAGTTTTTAAAATCATATGGAGCATTCAAAAAATGTGTTTGCTAATAGGAGATGTCATATAGAGAGGGAAAGACTGCAGACAAGAAAGAGAAAGGAAGGAGACAAGTATGGACTGAGATATCTGAAAAGGAATAACAGCATTAAGATGCAGAGAACATGAGGTGAGATTACCTTTCGGAGAAGGTAAAACACTTTGTTACAACAGGAGGAAAGAAAGAGAAAAAAGGGGTGCTGCAATTTATACATACTTGTCTCCTTTAAAGAGGAGCCTGAGGATACCTAAAATGCCCTGAAAAAGACTATGAACTTGGGACACATTTTCAGTTCACCTCTAAATCATATCATGTAAACATTAGACTCCATCTGCTAATAACCAATAGAGATCAGGGATGATCTCTACTATAAAACTCTGTGTGTAAAAACATATCTATCTGGCCAGGCATGGTGACTCATGCCTGTAATCCAAGCACTTTGGGAGGCGGAGGCAGGTTGATCACCTGAGGTCAGGAGTTCCAGACTAGTCTGGCCAACATGGTGAAACCCCATCTCTACCTCTCTACCAAAAAAATGAAAAATATTAGCCAGGCATGGTGGTGCATGCCTGTAATCCCAGCTACTTGGGAGGCTGAGGCAGGAGAATTACTTGAACCCGAGAGGCAGAGGTTCCAGTGAGCCAAAATCATGCCACTACACTCCAGGCTGGGCAACAGAGCAAGACTCTATCTCAAAAAAAGTGTGTATATATATATATATATATATATATATATATATATATATGTCTGAGTGTGTGTGTGTGTGTATATATATATATATATATATCCATCTATATGAGCATTTGGCTTAACGTCTACTTAAAAAACTTTATTACCTTAACACCATCTGAACAGGATTCTTTTAAAAGTAACTAATGAGAACTAATACATAAGAATGAGTGACTGCGGTGTAAACACATAAAATAGTTAATGAAATTAATGCACATGCATCTAGACATCCATATATCAAGCCAAGCTTGTATTTTACATATGGGGTCTTTGTAGCCATCCATTCGTTCTCAAATAGAGACTAGTTCTACATTACAACATGGATGAAACTTGAGAACATTATGCAGGGTGAGAAACTTCACTGTGTGATTCCTTTTATATGAAATGTCTAGAGTAGGAAAATCTGTAGAGATGGAAAGTAGATTAATGGTTGCCTGTAGCTGGGGAAGATTGCGGACTAGAGAGTTATAGCCTAAGGGGTATGGGGTTTCTTCGGGGGGTAATCAAATGTTCCAAAATTAATTGTAGTAATTGCATGTCTCTGTAAAAAACCACGAATTGTACACTTTAAATGGATCAATTTTATGGTATGTGAATTATATCTCAATAAATCTCTTAAAAATTAAAGTACTTTTTGTACTAATATGGAATAATCATATCTTTCTGTACTAATATGGAACAATTACATGGAATAATTATAGCTTTTAAAGCAAGGCACACATAGTGTATAATTTGTAATATTTATACAAAGGGAGTGAATAAAAATAAATGTGTGTTTTTTTTTCATTTTTGCATATGCAGCATAGAGTATCTTTGGAAAGATACCAAAGGAAGGAACCAGTAACACTGTCATCTTCAGGAAATGAAACTGGCTGGCTGGAAAACATGGGTGAAGGGAAAATTTTCAGTGAGCAATCTTTTTCTCTTTGAATTTTGAACAAAGTAAATACACTACTTTAAAATCTTTTACAAAATTGAAATGAAAATTAAAAGTAGAGACTAGTCATAATTTTATTTGAAATACAAATTAAAAAAGAATCTCTCACACACACATACACATTTGCATGTGTGTGTGTGTGTATGTGTGTGTGTGTCTTTTAGTCCTTGTCAGACATGTAATTTTTTTCTGCTGACAGGAATATAAGAAATATGAGAAAGAGAATAAGCTGTGCAGACTTCTTATTTGACCTGGCTTTGACTTCCTGTTTCTAATGTCCCTTAGTTTACATTTTGATATGTAATGTTCCCTTCTCATTTTATCTTCATATTTGCAATTTTTACATTTGGATATTTATGGAATGCTTCACACTGTTGAATGTCTGTGGATCTAGGCAAAATTTTACTCTGCCATTGGAACTGGAGTTCAGTATGATGTTTCAATTTATTCTGACTTTAGTTTTTGCTTGCTAAGTTAATATTAGGACAAGATCAAACTCCATTATCTTGCATAGATTACTCTCTAGAAAGTTCTGCCCATTGCCACTTTGCTGGTCCATAATCACTGGAGACAACTTCCTGAAATATGGATTTATGGGAAGGCAAACAAAGAATTATAAACACAAAGAAAATCAGAAAACTATGAAAGAGATATACTGAATAATCAATAATCAATTCAATATCCCAAGAACTAATACTCGAAGATACAAAATAAGGCAAATGGAAAATTTAGCTTAAGCATATTCCCAAACACACTTTAGAAACACAGAATATTTCAGAAGCATACAAAAATAGTTTCTTGTATTTCCTTTTGATTCCTTTATATTTAATATAAGACTCTAGTTCATCTGGCATGGCATGACTTGGGAACACAACAGAATTTTTTTTAGCATGTGGGTAGACAACTATTCCAACATAATTTACTGAAATGTAGTATTTTCCCACTGTTTTGAAATGCCATCTTAATTCCTAAGTACATTCTCTTATATCCATGGGTCTGTTTCTGGACTCTATTTTGTCTCATTCACTTTCCTCTCCTGCCTCTTCCTGTGACAATATCATACCAGCTTTATCTAAACCAACCCTCCCCAAAATAATCGGTTATTAAAATCCTTGCCAGTTGTATATTTGCTTTTCCTAAAAATATTAGAATCAGCTTCTCACATTCTAATTTTTTTTAAAATCTAAATGCAATTTTAAGTAGGCTTACTTGAATTTATAAATCCATGTGGGGGAGAATATTTTCATCATTGTGTTTTCCTGTATTTGTACGGCATTTCACCTATTTAGCAAGGTTTTCAGGGGGGTTTTCTTCACATGACATAGGAATTTTTTGTTTATATCTAGGTATTTTACCTTTTTCTATCAAAAGTGGAATCTTTTGTCTATTGCATTTTCTAATTGGTGATTGCTATTATACAGGAATGCTGTTGTTCATTGCATGCTAGTGTTGTTGCCAGCCATTTTACTTAAATATCTTGTATTTTTTCTAGAAAAAAAAAATGTAGGCTTACCAGTAATTGTTTTCCTGCTTCTTTCAAGTGGCTGTGCTTTCTATCCTATTTTTTTCATGTACTATTGCATTGTTTGGTATCTCCAGTAATAGAAATAAGAGTAGGCATTCAGGTTTTATTCTTGACACTAACAGGAATGAAATTAACCTTTCACAATTATAATATTTCCTACGGACTTCTTGTAAACACCTTATATCCACTTAAGAGAAATTCCCCTATTTCTGTAATAATAAATTGTTGTTGAGTATTAACAGATAGAAATTCATCAAATGCTTTTAAAAAAATTGATTTGGGGTCTTGGAAAACACCCTACAAAATCCACTTGATACTACCATGTAAACACTTTTTCTTCTAATGGGAAGCAGATGAGTTTAACGTACTGTAATTATTAACTCTTGCCCTTAACCAAGGGATACAAACACTCCATGCCACATTCAAGAGGAAGACAGCATATTTTCTACACCAAAAGAAAACAACAACAAAAAACATGAAATGCCTTCAAAACTCTTGTTTTAAATGTCTGCTTAGATTTCAGATTTCTTTACTTTAGATGCTTCTATAAAATAACAGAGAAATTTTACCCTCAGTATCCCAAGTTTTCCAAGACTTGTGATTGGGAACCATAATAAGCCTATTAATTTCTGTTTTGGTTCATCTTCTCCTTCTTCAACCCACTGATACCATCCTTCACTCTACCCCACTGCCCTAGAAATAGTTTTCTCTGCTCACTCACCCTTAGCCCCCTAAAATATGCAACACTTCCCCATGGCCCTGATGTGCCCTGGAACCTTGTACATTCTGAATATTTAAGAAGCCCTTACCCAGACAAAGAGACAGAGTAGTGTAGGCAGAGGCTGGCACTGCACGTGACAAGGGGAAGAAAGACAATAAAACTTATTTAGTCATTCTTGGCTCTGAATATATGGAATATATGGCCTCATTGTTATAAAAAGAAAGTACAATCTTGGGGAAAGAGAGAGAGACTTCTCATTTTGTCTTACTCAATTATGTTAGATTTTTTTCCTGATGTTCTAGAACTATCCTTGCATTCGTGGGATTAAACCCTATTTAACTATAATTTGTGATTCTTTGGAAGCACAGGTACATTGGATTTGGTAAGACTTCTCCTCAGTATCAATGAGATTAGCCTTTAATTTTCTTCTTTGTGCCACCTTTATCTAATTATATAATCAATCCTATGGCCTTAAGAATTAATTAGGAAGATTTTTATTTTTCTCCGGTTCTGAAAGAGTTTATAATATGGTGATAATGTGTTCCTTGAAGGTATGTTTTGCATTTTTAAAGAGGTAACATGGGTGATCTCAGCTGTAGGTAGGCTATGAATTCACTTCAAGATCAACTGACGTGAAACAATTCTCCCACTTGTACAATGAGGCATAAATATTTTTGTTGTTGTATTGTTTATAAAAGTGAAAAAATTGGGGTGAAAATTTGTGTTCATCAGTAAGATGGTAATTCAATAAATTATACCACATTCCTACTCTGGGTAACTACACAGTCATTTAAAAGGATGCAGTAGATTTGTCATTACTGATATGATAGTATTTTGAATACAGACGTAACTTTTTTGAAAGTCACATATGAATAATGAGAACATATGTTTTTCATTGCTGAATTAAGGAACATCTTAGCATGGCATATAAGAGTTCTAGAGTCAAACTACTGGGTCCAAATATTGTCCCTCTACCAGTTTTATGATCTCTATTTCTCAGCTTCCTAGCTACCTGATAAAGAGAGATGGTAATAGTGCTTCACAGGGTGTTGTGAGGATTCCAAAATGAATTCATCCACAATGCTAAGGATAGAAACTGACATGTAGTAAAATACTCAATTAATTAATATATTTAAAGTTATGCGTTATATAAATAAATACACATATTTTAAAAAATGCAATCCCAACTGAGAACAGCAGTTATCCAGGGGAGGGCAAAAAGAAAGGGCTAAATGGTTCTTGATATTTTGCTTTGTATATTTTTACATTATTTTGAACAGAAAAAAATTACGTATTATGTATAAAATTTTTTAAAGAACAAAGTTACAGAAATCTAATACTAATTGTAAAGATGTCAGATAGTCATATAGAATTAGATGTCTAAGACAAGAAAGGTATCGAACCTTCATTCAGGTACAAAGCAACATGGAGACCAGCATGGAGGAGCAGCAGGAATGAAACACACCTGGATTTACATCCCGCTAGGTCCCTTTCTAGCTGTGGGACCCAGGGAATATTACCTATCCTCTAAGCTAGGGTTTTTCAAAAACCTAGCTAGTAGGTCCACAGACACCCTATTACAGTTTCAGTACCATTTGCAGAGTTGGTTCAAAATATAGATCACTAGTAATTTAGAAACATTTCCATTGATTTTTATGCACGCTAAGGTTTAAGAAACAAAATAAAGTTAAGAAACCAAAATAAAATACAATAAAAATTCTAAGCCTCCCAACCAACTGAATGGATCCTCCTTTCGGCCAAGGGGATTCCAAAGAAACCTGAAAAACTAGCTCAGGCCATGATGGGAAGGAGCGGTCATCAGACATACCTCATTATACATTCCTGCCTTTGGAATTTAGGTACAACTGACCAGCACTAACATTAAAACAGAGATATTAAAACTGACAAACAGACTATTTTGGAGCAATAAGGTACTAAATTCCAACCCCACTCTAGTAGAGCATCACATGACAGATAGCAGGTCCTAAAAGTATCAAAGTATTTTACCCCAAAATATATTTGTCTGTCATATTTTGAAATGGCTATGCAAAGCTGTGTCTTATGGGGGAAATTTACATTGTTTAGAGAATTGCATTCCATCTCCAGGTCTTTTTTAGATCCTGAAGATATTAGCTGAGAGTCTAGCACCTTTTAAATCTCTGAATAGGAAATGTTTGCTATCTATTGCCTCTAAGGGTAGTCACCTAAAGACTTCATCTTCATAATAAGAACCTTGGTATCCACAACCCCTTATCTTAACCCAGACACTCCTTTCTATTGATCCCAGGTTTTTAGATAATAATTTAACTCTTTCAACCAATTGCCAATCAGAAAATCTTTGAATCCACCTATGACCTGTAAGCCTGCTTCTCACTTCAAGTTGTCCCACCTTTCCAGAGCAAACTAGTGTATACCTGACATGCATTCATTGATGTCTTATGTCTCCCTAAAACATAAAAAAACAAGCTGTAACCCAACCACCTTGAGCACAAGTTCTCAGGACCTCCTGAGGCTGTGTCACAGGACATAGTCCTCATATTCAGCTCAAAATAAAACTTCAAATATTTTGCAGAGTTTGACTTTTTTATCAACAGAACTGCTCTCAATCTTGATTTCTTAGTGTGTCAAACATGGTGCCAATGTCACACCATATTTACAAAGCTTTAGTGAGATAAAATAAATATTTAATACCGTGCCTGGAACATTAAAAACTGAACTCATGTTATTATAATAATGTGTACATTGTTGCTAGTACTACCACTGTTATCACCATACTCTATAATAACTGTTCCTATTTTTAAATGAAGGATCTGATATTTCCTCAACATGCCATAGCCTTCTATGGCCTTATATTTATACAACTTATTACCTTTTCTGGCTCAAAAAATAAATGTGAATATCTCTACTATTTCCTACATTATTTTTTTACTGGTAATATTTTATGGCCTTCTGATTTTAACTTCTGACCACTATTATTCAAGTAACCTGGGATCTTGAAAAAATAAGTACAGTTCTTGGAACTAAAATTCTGGTATGGTCCTTATTAACGCAATATCATTTGGGCTTGACTGTGATGGGAGATTGTAGAAATAGGACAGGAAAAGAAAAGATATCGGAATAGTAGAGCTTATAAGAATTGTGGTTAAAGTTTTCCTCTCTGGGTGAGGCTTGTACTAAGCATGGGGTGGCAAAAACTATGTTATTAATAAAATACTATATTTTCTAAGAACAAACCAGCCTTTCCCTTCTCTGTTACCTGAAAAACTTAGGCATAAAGCTACATGAGTCTTTGGTCCTGATTCTCCATTTCCTTTGGGGGGAAAAAAAGTCCACATTTCTCACACAGCTTTGAGGGAAAGACTCATAACCATACTTAACTAACGTATAAAAGCTGTGATTTCCATGCAAACTGCTGCTTTCCCAGAAAAACGTAACAGCCCCCTTTAGCAGTTTAAAAATCCTTTAGCCATTTCCTTCCTGTTCCACTTGAACTAGGGGCCAGCTTGCTCTGCCTAAAGCCTTCCCTCAGTGTCTTTCAGATGAGTAAGTTAATTTTAGAAGTATTAGAAACATTCTTAATTCATTCAGACTTGTAAGATATCATTAAATACCAGGTACATAAACTGGGAGCCAAGAAGAGTTACTCTACAATTCTCTCAGTCACAAATAATTTCCTCACCGTACTGGGATTTAGGCCTAGCACTGCAAACAGCAAAACTTGGGCTTCCTCACAGTAGCCAATGTCATAGCTCTAAGCCTGCATCAATGTTTACTCATTTACACTCTTTCTTTTATAGTTTCACCAAAAAAGAAAACAGACAAAAACAGGTGCATCCACACTATACAAATGAGAAGAGGTAACCTCTGAAACCATTTCACAGCAAACAGAAGATCCACAAGCTGCTCACTAGCTAAAACCACAGGAGGTGTGTCAGGCACCTTGATGCCGAGCCACAGGAGGCCTGCAGGCTGGGAAGGCAGTAAATCCCCACAGAGCTCTAAACTCCTGATTGGCAAGCCACACCAGGCCCATCAGCTCCTCAGGTGCTGAGCCACAGGAGGCCTGTCAACTGCTCAAGTGGAAGGTGCAGGAGGAGGGAGGAGGGAGGCAAGCTGTGTGGAGGAGCTTGAATGAAAGGGCACCGGCTCACCAGGGGAGACAGGAAATGAGAGGTGTCTACTGGGAATACTAGAGTTCAGAGAACTTCATCAAGAAAAGGAACGAAACCACCCCCTCCTTGCATAGTGCATCTTCTTACCTGCAGGGAAGCACATCTTACAGAGAGTACATTTCTGGCCCAGGGATTCTAAATAAATAAATGGTAATGTAGAATGATTCCCAGATTGAGTTCTGCAGCAGACCACCAGGTCTTCCAGAGAAAATCAGCACCTCCTTGTCAGTTGCTAAGGTTCTTAGGGAATGGCCACCCTCTATCCATCATTTGTTTGCCAAGATTCTCAGTATGACAGTGACACAGTGACGTCTCCCCCTTTAGTTTCCAAAAGTCCTGGAAATACTTTAATAGGGACTGACTAGTCAGTGACTGCATCTGACTCTTTCATTTATTTACTCTAGCGTTTGTTGTGGCTATAAGCCAAATCCTCTGCTTTGAATTAGAGATATAAAAAGCCAAATAAGACATAACCTCTGTTCTCAAGGTGACATAAAAGTAAGTAATATTTACAGAATAAGGGTATATGACAGAAATATATCCAAGGTGTTGTAGGAACCCAGCGGAAGAAGAATTAAATCAAATGAGGATTCAGGGACACTTTCTAGAAGAGGTGCCTCCAAGTTGAGTGTTAAAGGGCAAAAATAAATAAGCTGAAAGAGAGGTTTAGGGTGGGGAGGGAGAGAAAGGAAAAGAAAGGAGAAGTGGAAAAAGTTACAGGTAGTAAAATGAGCAAGTAAAAATAACTGGAAAAGAAATAGTCGATTCCATCCAAGAAGAGTGAGTAGATAAGTGTAACTGGACAACAGTGCACGCAGAACAGCAGACGATGAGGCCAGATCACAAAGGTTTGCAGTCCAAACAAATACGTTTGAAATTGACTCTGAAAGCTTCAGGAAGCCCCCAAGTATCATGCAACACCGATATCCAAGACCAAGGCCTCAGAAAAATTAAAGCCTGCTGATCTTGAAAATTGGGTTTCTCAGGTTTCTGTAAAGGCTAACCTATTTCCAACAAAATAAGAAAAAAATAAAATTGTTTCAAATTCATAGTCTAGCCTTAGCTCTGGTTCCTGAAGTAAAATTTCTCACTTTATATTTTGCCACTTGGTTTTTAAATCTTTTGTAAAACCATATACATATATGATCATGTATGGCATCCATAGCACATATTTTAGTAACATGTCTTTAAAAACGGATGCTTGCCATAGTAAATAAACACTAATATGATATTAAAGCTCAAGTAAATGCCAAATATTCCTTTTCTGGAAGGGTAAAATTTTAACCATATATTCCCAATATGATTTACTTTCTCATAAATGTATGAATAAATTGCTAATTACATATATGTACTGCAATACTAATGTAATAAATATTATCTACATAATAAAACATATACAAAAAGAAAATTTGCAAGGAATAGAATAAAAATAAGGAAAAATAAAGTTTTGATATTTTCTATTTGTTCTTCAATAAGTCATCGTTCAAACCAATGTTGGAAGCCCCCTACTTAGACAGCTAAGACAGATCTACACCCCCATACTTCTGTGCTCTGTGCAATTGCATGTAGATGTCAGTACACCTTTCATTGAACCAAATCAACTAAAGGAAGAGGAACAGAGATAAGGAGAGTGGTGAGGTAACACACGTGTGGTGGACTGTGTAGCCAATAAGAAGCTGAGGCAGTAGAGCTGGATGGGAGAATACACCTGTTAAATCAAGTTTAGCCTAAAGCTGCCTCCTTACATATTTTAAGTCAGGCTTAAAGGCTTCTCTGTACGTAGTGAATTGTAACCTAACTGGATATGTAAACAGACTGTAACCTATTCTTGTGCCAATCACAGAGTTTCAGCCAGTCAAAGGCGGCCAACTGATCAAACTGTGTGCAAATAAGGCAAATGCTAAGCTGTAACCAATCTGGCCATTTCTATACCTCATTCCTATTTTCTGTATATCACTTTCCTTTTTCTGTCCATAAATCCTCCGTCACATGGCTGCACGAGAGCCTCTTTGAGCCTACTGTGGCTCAGGAGGCTGCCCCATTTGCAAATTGTTCTTTGCTCAATTAAACTCTGTTAATTTTAACTTGTCTAAGGTTTTTCTTTTAAAATACCGTTCCCTCTGCTCCCTGGGGTCAATGTGAGGGTGAAGGAAAACACAAATTATGAACCAAGCTCTTGATCATCTTTGTAGTACATGAAAAGCAACCTGGGGTGAAGGCAGGGATAGAGGCAGGACGTTGTATCTGAGGAGCAAAAGAGAGTCATGGGGCTTCCAGGATAGCCTTGGCCCCAGAAGTTCTTTCCCATATTACCAGAACTCTGGGATCTTAGAGACAGATTTGTTTTTTGAGGGGTTGATTTTCCCATTTTTCTCTAGGAGCATTTAGAAGTCAGCAATTTGGGAACCACTCTACATAAGGTATGTGCCTCTATTTCCTTGCTACAGGTGATCTTGCTAAATGTAAACACTATTCACAAAATGTGTGTCATCATAGGATCTTGTCCGCTTCTCTTTTCCGCAGGATTTAGTAAGAAAAAAAAATGCTATTGTGGTGAAGATTGGAATTATCAATACCTCAACCTATGGGAGGAAACTCTGCTCTAGACACCCATTCCCCTAGATTTCTCAAGAAGAAGGGGCTGCCACACACTACTTCCTGCCCTATGATATACTGAGGGGAGAGGGAAGGGGACTGGTGTGTCAGTTTCAGAGTTTTGATTCGGGACTCCAGCCATGTCCCCAGAGCAAACACCCCAAGGCATTCAGCCTCACTATGCCAACAGCAATCATTCCTGCTGATCCATCACACGTTCACCGATTATGCCATCAATATGAATGAATGAGAGCAGCTGGGATTTAATCAGCATTCTATTCAATCCACCATGCCTCCATCCATTCATTCACTCACTCGCTCACTCCTCTAACAAATAAACAAAGAACTTCTACTCTTCTGGAGCTTCCCTGGACACAGGGAGCACAAAGATGAGAAGGCCCCATTGGTGTTAATAATATTCTGGAAGACAGCAGAGAAGTGCCTGCCATTTGCACTGCTGACCACAGCCCAGCCAGCCTGGGCACAGTGCAGAACACTCACCACCTCCACGCATGGGCTTTACAGACACCGTCTCTCCACACACTACTGCTGCCTGAAAAATGCAGTCAGATGGGTTGTCATTAAGCCTGACAAAAACCCAGCACCATCTAGGTAAGAGCAATGTTTTTTATCCAGACACTAAATTGCAATCAGGTGACATTATCATGTAACTAAAGAGGCAAACAGATGGTTTCAAACGAGATCCAGGGCTTTCAGAGCATTGCCGATGTTACAAATGAAGAAAAGCAAGGACAAGCCATTAGACACAGAGCGAGCCCTGGAGTGCACAGCAGCCCAACAAACAGAATCCTGGCCTGGATAATGCAGCCAAAACAAAAGGCAGTCACTTACTGCTTGCAATTGTTTGTTAATCAAATACCATTAATTTCCAAATCTGGGGATATGCTCTAAGAAACATATATTCATACTTTTTCCTTAAAATACTTTGCAGCGGTGTCATCTATATATATCACCATGACCCTTAATAACACAGCTTTTGAAAGGCTCTGTTTTATTTCCTCCCACATGTTTAAATAGCAACAGTGTAATGAACTAGACAGACTCAAGGAATCCAGAGGCCTAGATTTGACTCTACTGTCTCTGTGATCTCTGAGCTCTTTCTTGGGCATGCCCTCTTGCGATCATTTCCCTCAACTGTAAAATGTGAAAACAAAAAATGTGGCAGAGGCCATTAGCTGCTTCCCAGTATTTATTCTATCCTCCCTTAGTAATAAGAACTCCAATTTTTAGCTGAATAGATTGTCACCTAGCCAAAAGACTACATTTCCCAGCTTCCTTTCCAGGTAGAAGTGGACATGTGGCTAAATTTACACCATTAAGATGTAAACAGAAGTGTCATGTGAGAAGTAAAAGAAGAATCCTTTCTCCTTTCTGCTGCCTGGAATGTGGCTGCAATGGCTGGTGCTCCAGCACATTGATGGACCACAGAGTGACTTTGGAAATAGAAAAAACACTGGACGACAAAAAGGTAGAAGGGGTCCAAGTCCCTGACACCATGGAACAGATTTTTACGTAAGAGAGATATAAACTGACATATCTATCAACCTCATACCATAATAATAATTTTTAATAACAGTAATAATTTCCAGGTTTTTTTATTACAGAAGACTTAATCTTCCTAATACCTGGATATCTAAACCCCTAATTCTTAATACCTGGACACCAAAACTCCCAGAATGGTTGTGAGTGTTAAATTAGGTGTGAGAACTCTTTGTACTCAAAAAGTTTCCCTGAATCCTCAGCATGATAAGCTGCTCTGTGAATAAAAGTGTTACATGATCAAACATCCTGGAGAACAGCTCGTACTATATCCTCCTCCGAAAGTTATACAACCCATATTGTCATATAAAAGGATTTGAAAAGACCAGAAACAAAAAAAAAGTATTTATCTGTGCTTAGTCCAAAATTTTTCAAATTTGTTTGACTTACTTTGTTTTCCATGTGATGCTTATAAGGAGCTAGTTTCAGAGGAAACTGAGAAATCCTGGGTAAATTTCTTGCTAGTAATAGTTAATATCTAAATTGTTGCTTTTAGCCTTCAAATACGAATTGTAATTGAATTTACTTCTATGCCAGTCCAGGTCCAGGTCCCACAGTATATGCTTTCATTACTCTCTGACTGTTTCCTATAGCACATTTGTTAGTCGTGCTCATTTTTAACTACATGCAATTACATTTCTATTTCCCCAGCTAGGCAGTAAGTTCCAGGTGGGTCTCGGAACTATTTTGCTCATCATTTTGTCTCCAACATGAGGCAAAGTGGCACATAATAAGTTATGCACCCAGTAAATAGTTGCTCAATAAATGCATGACTTCTGAACTCTGTTTTCATATCACACATTATGCAAACAGCAGTGATGGAAAAAATGTAAATCAATTTTGGCTTTGCGAGGGGTTTTAATCTCTTTTAGCTCTCTTGGATGGCGTTTGGACCATTAGCTCCACCAGTGCCTATGTATGTATATACTCTTAATGAACTGAACATTAGAATGTCCCTTCTAAGTATCATTATTTAGTAGACATAAGAAATCCTGAGTAACACTGAACTAAAAAGAAAATTGGAGATTTTTAATGTACTTGCAGATAAAGAAAATTTCAGAATTCTCAGTAAGACCCATTATTGGGCTCAACTGGTCTGGATATCCAAGATAGATCACTTACATAGCTGGAAGCTGAGACTGGCTCTTGGCTACAGCTTATCTCCATCTGGGGCGGCCAAGCAGTGCTACAAAAATGACCTTTCCATATGATTTGGATTCCCGTAGCCTAAGGGGTGTGTTCCAAAAGGAAACACCCCAATGGCACATGAGACTTCTAGGCAAAAGGATCTTCTAATGCCAGAGTTCTTGTGACCCAGCCTTCAAAATCCCAGAACACTATTCTGTTAATACAGTCTGTCAGTCCATCTAGTCACAAAGGCCAGCGCAGATTCCAGGGGAGGGCGGGAAGCTCCATGTCTCTATGGAAGGAGCAGCAAGCATTTATACGAAGGAACAAAATTTATGGCAGCCCTTTTTGGAGAATTTCTGCAATAACGACATTGAAATTATGATACCTATTAGAACCAGTGCTAGGTTCTGTTACTCAACCTTCTAACAGAGGAGCATATTATTATATCACATTTTATTTTAATATTTTGATAACCATATCAATATAACTGATTTCTTTTATAATCCTACTTTATTTTATGTATCAAAAAAATTATTTAGAGAATGGATCTAGGCTTTACCAGACTGCCAAAGGGATCTAGGACATATAAAATGTTATATACATACGTTACATACATATGGGACATATAAAATGTTGAGCTGCTTAATAGTGTGGTAACCTAAGGGGCAGCAATGAGCCAACTATGCCATTCCTGCCCCTGCTGGCCTGCCTGTACCTACAAAGACCTTGTCACTTCAGCAAAGTTCTTATCTCTAAACCTCTGCACATGAGGAAACTCCAAAAGCTCCCTCGAGGGAGTATAATCAACTCAAGAAATGGCAACTGTACCTAAATCAACGATTGGGAAATCATGAATTATTTAATTTTACATTCCAAAAATATCTGCATGGAAAACAGACCATAAAGAGAAAAAGAAGTAATTCAATGAGAACACGTGAAAAAAGCCCTGCTCTGCATTAAAAACTCCCACGGGCAGCTGCTCCTTGCTTGGCTTGTACTTCCCAACCCCAACCAGGGGGGTAAAATACATATGCAATCACTCAGGTTCCCTTCTTTTGTAAGAAAGGCCTCGGTAACACTCCTCAAAGAACATTAATTGCATGAGACAAAGTTCTTGGGGCAATAAAACTGGGTAAAATATGTTTATGCATTTTAATCAGGGGAAATTTTCATTAACCCTCAGCAAACTTGTTGCAGTGCAAATCATAGAATATGGGGTTGGTACAAACTTTAATGGTGATTTCTTAGTAGGGTGACCCACTCATTCTGGTTTGCCTCAGACTTTCCAGGTTTTATCACTGAAAGTCCTATGTCCCAGGAAGCCCTCAGTCCTGGATAAACCAGGGTAGCAGGTCATTCTCTTTATCAATGATTTTAAAGATATTAGTTCCTGATATCAATGTCCCCAAATAAATATTAAAGCCTATGGATGCCACTGTCAGTATTCCAGAACTGAAAGGAATTAACCAATTAGCTCTGATAAAGTAACATTGCCCGTTTTAAATAACACGGACTTCAATTCTTACCTCCAGAATTGAACTCATTCTAAGAGTTATACATAATCTCCTAAATTTTAAAACAAAATATATGTTGTATTGTGTTGTGTTTTTGTAATACCCTACTTTTAGGAAATGACAGTGATTCAGTGATTTCATTTTTCGTTTGTTTTTTGTTGTTGGTTTTGTTTTGTTTTTTTGTTTTTTTTTTTGAGACGGAGTCTCGCTCTGTCACCCAGGCTAGAGTGCTCCACCTCCTGGGTTCAAGTGATTCTCATGCCTCAGCCTCCCAAGTAGCTGAGATTACAGGTGCACACCACCATGCCAGGCTAATTTTTGTATTTTTAGTAGAGACAGGGTTTCACCGTGTTGGCCAGGCTGGTCTCAAACTCCTGACCTCAAGTGATCCGCCTGCCTCAGAAAGTGCTGGGATTACAGGCATGAGCCACTGCACCTGGCTGACAGTAATTTCTTAAATGACATAACCTATTCTATTTTCCAAATCAAGCTGATTGAGCTATACACATTACCCAGTTTGGTGGGACTGAACCTATTACCTGAGCCTATTAATTTAGAACACTTGGCAGTATTGTAACCAGAAAGTGACCAGGGACAACCTGGCTGCCACCTTAAATGTCTGCTCATGGGCAGTAATGGCTTTTAATTTTAACAAAGATATGGGTATCCTTGAAGACATTGATACAATCCAGATGTGTGAAACTATAAAACAAGCAAGAGATGTTACATTAGATTTTGCATTTAATTAGTGGGAGCCTGCACAGAGGATATAGTTTATTCTCAAGCAATTTCCAAATTACCATCCTCCTTGTCCTCCTTGGAAAATTTACTGTTAACCACCTCCATCATCTTGGTACTGCTCCTTTCTTGCCTTGCCTTCTGCTGTCCTGGTTCTGATTTCATGACTACTCGTTCTATGATATCTCTTCCTGCAACTTAAATTAGCATTGCCCTAAGATGCTGACTTCTACCCAGTCCTTATATCTCTCTGCAATAGCTCTCATATGAGTCCTAACCGCCATTCAATACTCAAGGTTTCCTTAGTCAGTTCTTCTGAGAATTACCAAATTGCAATCCAGATTCTCAATTGGCCTTCCTTTCAATCTTCTGGTCCACATTTCCTGTTACCATCTAAGCATCTGCACATGAACCTGAGCATATGTCTATAATGGAATTTATTATCCTCCCTGCTAAACCTACTCCTTTACATGCATCCTCTATTTCTATTAATGGTACCCCTAGGCATTCACCTGTGTGCAACAGTTCCGGTCATCTTCTCAGCCTCATTTTTCTTTATTTTTTTACAATCGATAAATTGATAAGCCCTATCAATTCTGCTTTCCCATCAAGTTTATGATACTTATTATATTTTTCCATAGCAGCCATCATTGCATTTACTGCTACTATATAGCTTGTAATTTGTATTGTTAAGGCCAAAGTATACTTGAAATCCTGGGGAAAGTAATGTATAGTTTCTTTAAGAAATAGTTGTAAACTGCTGCTGAAAGTTTGTACAGGTTAAGTAAGAGAAAGAAGTTGCTATAGTAGCAAAAAAAAAAAAAAAAATTACACCCATTGCAACTAAAGGAAAGCATCATAGGTGTTTTACAGGAATACCTGCTAGAATCCTCTCAGGCTACAACAGAAGGTGCCCAATACGGTCACACCTCTGGGAGACTGAGGTGGAGTATTTGAAACCATAAAAGAAGGCTGGGCGAGGTGGCTCACGCTTGTGATCCCAGCACTTTGGGAGGCCGAGGCGGGTGGATCACGAGGTCAGGAAATCGAGACCACGGTGAAACCCCGTCTCTACTAAAAATACAAAAAAATTAGCCGGGCGTGGTGGCGGGCGCCTGTAGCCCCAGCTACTCGGAGAGGCTGAGGCAGGAGAATGGTGTGAACCCGGGAGGCGGGTAGTTACAAGTTATAAGTAGTTATTCTCTAGGTGGGAGCACGTACCAAAATAAAACCTGAATCTCTTATATACTTCATGCTTGCCAATTATCCCCACCCCATGATCTTTACATCCTGGGGGGACGTGTGCCCCTCCTAGAAAATTACTATGATCCATGATGCTAATGCTAATGGGCCATGACAATGAGTGTGTTTCTCAGGTGAGTGAAAACAAGAAAAGGTTTGTAAAAGCCCTCTATTAGAGTAAAACTCGAATTAGTTCCAGCAAGTTAGCAAGCCATAAAGAGTGTCAAGGCCTACATGACTTTGGATCCCAAGAGTAGATCCTAAGTGAGTTCTAATCAGCCCAGAAATAAATGCCATGATTGAATCAAGCAGAGGCGGACAAATTAAGATTAGAAAAAGAATCTCAACCTATTTCAATACATTTATATTTTTATGTTTGTCACAGGAAAATGCACTGTTATTTTAATCGAAATTTCATTTTTATGAAGAAAAGCATATGTAGTTGGGGCAAAAATTCTTTTTAATTCCAACTCCTAATTGTCCACCCTGGCAAAAGCACTGTGTCACAGGTCTTGGTCAGAAAGTTTAGGGGACTGCTGCTACTCATTTGGGAGCATCCGTTTGAATCACGGTCATTGCAAGTAGAAGGAACTCCCTAGCCTCTAAGTGTTTTGTCTCAACATTCAATCCTATTTTAGGAACAAAATAAATAAAACAATAGTAGTCCCTCTAATAAATTTTAGGGGTCAACTTAAAACACTGGGTTGAAGCATGGGGACTAAAATTTCACTCAGCTTTGGTATAAAACATCATATAAGTTTGGGCAATAATCTTAACATATGTCATAGCATTTTACAATTTATAAAACACTTACATTATTATTTAAATTATTATTAGTTGGATTAGAAAGCCACTATGTTTCCTACCAATTCAACAACTATGTGTCTATAATTTACCTATATATTAATATTTATAAGTAAATCCACCTCAAAAGAAAACAAATAAATTACTAGGTAATCAGTTCATCAAGGGACCCATATAGCAAAGCACTTTATACTTAGACTGCTTTAAATTGTAAGTTTCTATAGTATATTTTTAAATGATTTGATATATGGAAGGTTTATTTACATTCATCATTTCAAAGATAAACTACTTGGGGATGTTGGTGAGAACACCTGCTCTGTGGAGTCTGAAATCCTGGTTCTCCCTTCTAGTGGTAAGGACATGACTTTGACATCCTTAAAGCAAGGTTCACTAAGGTCTATGATTCTCTCTAAGAAATTGCCTAAAAGGAAGGAGAAATAGACAGTTTCCAAAGATCCTTTCATCTCTGACTTCAGGTTTTCTTTTTATTTATTTTTATTTGAAAATAATGTTGATTAAAGTTTTTAGGTCAAAAGTAGCTTAAAGAACAGCTTTTCCATTCACTTTCTAAACAAGGTCAAAGGAAAGTTCCAACTGTTGTCTCCCTGGATCTTTAATGTCTGCCCTGAAAGAAAATGCTCAAAATATGTTTCCTCCATGTCTTTCCTCATCCCACCATATCCCTCTCTTCTAAGAAGAGGCTCTGGTCACACATGTAAAGATTTGACCACAAGTTGCAGTTCAACAACTATCGTCTATTCCCACTGCAAAGTGAGCAGTTCCAAATTGGGGTCCCAGTTATGTTTGGAGAGTTGACAAATACCACTTTCAGGCAGAGAAGAGGTGGTGTAATTAACACTAAGCATTATAGGTAAAAATAAAATAAAATAAAGAAACTAAAACCCTTTGAATAGTCTGTCTCCTGGTGTTCTGTAATCTCTTATTCATGCAAGCCAACGGAGTCTAAATAACGTCTGTCCAGACAGGGAAGACAGCACAAATTTAGCAGGCTCTAAAGCACTTTTTGAATTAAGTCAGGTACATCTGTTTTTAATTACATACATGCATATATACTTACACACATAAACACATACACAGAGGTAGATTAAAGACAGCTGCAAATTCTTAGCTATTCCTCCCATTGAGAGGTGGAACCTAATTCTCCTCTCCTAAATCTAGGCTGACCTCAGGACCTTGCTTGACCAAGAAGTTTACGGCCATGATATTCTGAGCTTGCCAGAGCCAGCTCAGAAGGCATGTGGCTTCCACACAGGTCTCTTGGACCGCTTACTTTTGGAACACCCTTTCTTAGGCTATTCTTTCTTGGAATCCAGCCACCATGCTGTGAGGAAGCCCAAGCAGCCCCATAATAAACCCATGAGGAGAGGAACTGAGGCCTCTTAGTTGATTATCCTAAGCTCCCAACCAATAACCAGCATCAAGGCCCAGCCATATGAATGACCCATCTTAAAGGCATCTAAAGGCAGCCAAGGTGAGCCTATCAATGACCACAGTCCAGCCACTATCTAACTAGAACGCATGGAAGAACCCAAATTAGAACACCTCGGCCTCACGCTTCCCCATAAAATTGTAAGCAAAATAAAATGTGTGTTTTATGCTGTTAGGTTTCTGGGTGGTTTGCCAGGTAATGATACAGTTTCAGAACACCCACTCCACTTGTTACCATTCTGATGCCACACATTACAAAAAGGACTCAAGTAGCTGAAGCCCAAATTTCTTCCCCTCCCACTTGCTAATCCAGAATAAGTGGGGTGGTGGTCTTTAGTGCTTTTATGTCCCATCCAAAAGGTACAAGACCAAAATTTGAGAACTACACAAGCTACAGAAACATCACCAATATTTGTTTGGTTTCTAATTGGTGTTGTAGACGTACATCTCTGCTATAATTCAGTATGAAATACTGAATTACATATAATCTCAGATAAGAAAAAGGTGAATGAAGTCAATAGTTCTATAATCACAAGATTTTACAGAAGTTCCTCCCCTCAAAAATTACTTTCTGATTTATGATCATCTTGCTTCATATCACCAACCTATTATGATGTTTTGCAATTTAACAAGAAGGTGCTTTACATATTGCCATCTTTGAACATCACATGACTTTGATAAGCTTCTCTGGCATTTAAGGTACTGAATATTAAAAATCAGAACAAACAGAAGAGCTATTATAAAAGAAAAACAGTACTCTCCCATCCATGTCTTCAAATAAGGACAGTTCAAAGTAATATACAAAATGTAACAGTGAATTCTACCACACACATAAACACACAAAGATGCTGGAGGCTACATGATATCATATTTGCACCGTTCAAAACAGAATCCTGAGAAAGCACTGGAGGCATCTTATACAAATCCACTCAGGTCAGTTTAGAACAAGGCATAGAGCAGAAACTAGAGGGATCTTTTGCCATTTGGCCAGCTATTCTTTATGAAGGTTTGAGATTTGCATAGTAAGGCAGAACTTGTTCCTACTACTTAAGAAGTCGAGAATGCATTCAGGCCAATTTTTCCAATATTTAGAAAGAAAAGACAGTCAGATACACTTACTTGTTGAAGCAAAGTTATCATGAACTTAAACTACAAGAGTAAATTCTTAATGATTACCTCAGCTTATCCATATAATACCACAGAGAAGAATTTACAGCTCTTTCAAAATCCAGTGTCCATAAAGATAGAATGCCTTGAAGGAAAATGGTACCATACTTAAGATAGTGATATCTTTTATTAGTACAGTAAAGTCCTATTTTTATGGAATAGGATGGGTCTGAGGTCATTCCATAAAATTGATTTCCCAGAAAATGGAAATAGGCAATTTACCCTAAGAATTTTATTGAAAAATTATGCTATTCTACTTGAATAATGATGGGAATGTTCTACACGTTTCCTTTATTAATGAATTAAAATACACAAAACACCATAAAATTATATTAGAGGTTCAAAAGTATCACTTAAATCTTTTTTACCAGTCACTTTCATTTTGTAAAATCAGCAGTTCCATTAAAATCGTATTATGTAAAAATGGGTTTTTACTGTAATAATAGTTATTACCTATTTAGCTCCCAAGGATGTTGTGAAAATTAAATAATAAGGCATTGGAAAGCAAATACAAAGCGTTGCTAATACCAGAGGCCAAGAGGGGCAGCCAGATGGAAAAATGAAGGAAAAGAGCACCTGATACATTACAAATCACAGCTTTCATCTGTAATTCCATTAGCGCCAAAACTCTATGCGTTGGTCATGTGCACTGATGTTATCTCATTTCATCTTTCTTAACATTATGATAGATTAGTTATAGCCCTAATGTTATAAATAAGGGTCAGAAAGGTTTACAGCTTGTCCAATGTCACACCGTTGTAAATGTCAGAAGCCAAATGTGAACGCCAGGTTTATCCTAGTCGACGGCTCATCCTATATCCTGAAGGATTCCCAACATACACTTGTGTCTCATAACTGCCCCTCTAATTCTTACCTCATCTTTCAAAATTCACTTCAAATGCCTCTTCTTCCACGAAACCACCTTTACCCCAGAGACACTATGATTCTAAACACATTATTTATTACGGCTATTTGTTGTATTATTGTGCATTATGTGTTTTATTAACCCAGCAAAATCCCTGGCTGTTTGAGGTCACAGTTGTATGGTACTTGACTTTGGGTTTCCAGATCATGAGCACCTTGAACACAGTGAATGTTTGGTAAATATTTGCTAAACTGAACTGGAAAGGGGTGTTCATTTGAATTACAACTACATTTGCTACCAGATGCAAAGCAAATGCTTTTACTAATGGTTCATTGCATTAGAATAGTTCTAATGCAATGGTTCACTGCATTGCATACCTCTTTGGGAAGTATCTCGTTTTTCCAAGCATGTGTGATAAGATTAAATACCTCAAGCAGTGTATCTGACATACAGTAGATACTCAACAAATAGTAGTTTTTTATTTTATTTTTGTTTTATTTCAAGTTAAGGAAAGAATGCGGATGGTAAGAGAAGAACGTGGAGGGGCATAAGTTCAGTATAATATATAGTCTAATTTGGAGATATCAGAGCAGGTATGGATGGTAAGTTTTTTTGAAAAAAGAAAGATACAATGAAGAGTTAGAACTAATGATTTAAATTATCCGATTTCCTGCCGAGCTTCTTTACTTACTGGTTGGGTAAAACTTGAGCAAGTTACCCTCTCTGCATCCCAGATTTTTCATCTGTAAAAACAGGGATAATAACAGAATCCACTTATAGAGTGGTTGTGAGAATTATATGAAAAAAAAAAGTCCTTGTAAAATACTTAGTATAGTGCATGTCACACACCAAGCACTCAAGTTGTAGTTGCCACTATCACCATCATTACTATCATCATAAAAATCATTTCATAATTCTTAGGAATCTATTCAAAGGAGAAGACATTTTTTTCCACAGACTGTAAAATCCTATAGTGGTATGTGTCAACACTCTCAAACCCAAAGATTTATTTCTGCTATTGAATTATGGATGGGAGCAATGAGTTCATGCACTTCATCCAAATGATGCTTACTGAACGTCTACTTTGCGCCAGAGTCAGGTGGACAAATTTATTTGATTTAAAGAAGGCTAGGAATGAAAGAAATAAGGGGAGCCAGGAAAAGCTGAAGAGTTCAGAGAGAGACAAAACCACAAGCAGAAAACAAAGGTAGATTCAATCCAGAGAGCCATCAGAGGTCAAAATATCAGCCTGTCAAAAATCAGAAGGGAAGAGAAAGGCCGAGCAGCTCCTGCATAAGACCCCAGTCCAAATGGCACAATGAATTCAATTGCTCATCAATCACAGATTATTTGTCGGAGATAGAAGAGGGGTTATTAGACAACAGGAGAGGGACGATGAGCAAGGATTTTATTTTTTATATATTACACATCTGTTTTTCATTAATAATGAAAAATAACTATGTATGTTTTAAAAATCTTAACTTTTCTGATTATCACAATAACACTGAAAGGCCAACTGGAAAGTCCTTTCTACATCCAATGCCTGTGCCCCACCTCCTTTCCCCCACCCAGCATTGATTTGTGCTATTTAAGAGCAGCTTCATGGAGAATTCAGGCCCATCCTATGATCTTATGAGCTGACCATAGACAAAGGAATGAAGAATAGTGGAGAAAGCCAGGGATCCCGGGACCCAGGGCACACAGTGGACACAGTCAACTGCAGTGCCAAGCAAGATGGCCAAGATCGCTCCTTGCTGGGCATAAAAACCCCAAAGGATACTAAAAGCTTGGCAACCTTCAAAAGCTTCTTTTGCTTCCTGCATGGGGTGGGGAAAGCAGCTTGCTTAGTGGGGAAAAACCATAGCCCAGGGTGAATCCGCTGGCTAGATTCATCAAAGAGATGGCTGAGACAGAACAGATTTTTCCTTTTCATATAGGAATGACTCACGAGCTTGTTTATTCAAAAGGTTACATCCTCCATCGAAAAGAGGTGGTTGATGGGGAAGCGGGATGATAATAATAATTGACGTGTGTACTGGTCAGCCCACTTACACCTGTCCCTCATGTCTCTGGGCACAGTCACACAAACACACCACCAATGATAAGAAGGTGGCCAGTATATCTTCTTTCATTCTTCCTTCGTTCTGTCACACAAATAAAGCAAACAATAGAGTGACCCTCTTTTGTTTTACTCGTAGTCATTTTAGAAAGGGAATGTGCGTTATTGGTTCAAGATGAGGACTGGAAGAAAGACTGCTTGGGTTCAAATTTTGACTCTGCAAATTGCAAACTGTGGGACCCTGAACAAGCGACTTAATTGTCCTGGGCCTCTGCTTCTCTGTCTGTAAAAATGGGGATAATAATGTTACTTATTTCATAAGGTTATTGTAAGGATTAAATTAGTTGGTACATGGAAAACAGTTCCCGGCACGTTGTTAGTTCTCAGTAAATGTTTGACATTATCATTATTATTACTTCACAGATGGTTAAATGTTCTTCCATTACGGATCTTCTTTTATTCACTATTATCTTAAGAGGTTCAAATTAAACCATAAATGTAATTAGGTCTTTGGGGGAAAATATAATTGTCCTATGAAAAACATTTTCTTCTCAGGCTAGGGAGATATTCTGGAACTTTTGAAAACTCTCTTTTAAATAAGAAGAATTTTGTAAGTATGGCTGTGTGTTTCTGTATATCTAAGGAATCATCTTTTTTATAACATATGTGTGTACTGGAAGATAGGTCTAGACAAACAGATGAATAGATACATAGATAGGTATTTTTCTATTTTATTAACCTACTTCTCGGCAATTTTGAAAACTCATAGCAACCGAAGAGCTTGTCATTTTTCCTCGGTCCTGTATTTCAAAATTCCCAAAGGCAAACCATCAGAATGCATTAATAAACTGTTGTCTTCCATACCCTCTGTGTCTTTCAAACTTAAGGATACTAGAACCTGTAAATCCATTCTCTGACACATGAAGAAAATTAACTAGTTAGTGGATTATTTTAACTCCTTTCAGCATGACAATTACTTATTCCACTTTTAATGAAGATATGCTAGGTTAATTGTGGGGGGATTTCACTGGTCTATGAACTTGTTCTCCTACATTAACCCCTCCCAAAAAGAGGAAGAATGAAACAACATAAGTGCCTACTTATTTCCAAACTCTTTACTGTGTTGTACAATATAAATGAAACATAATCAGATGTGGCCAGGTTCAGCCTGTCTATGATTCATCTCTTGGGTTGTTTTACTCACTGGGTAAAATGAGAACGTCATCCCCAGGGCCTGGAATGGTACTGTTGTATCCTCCCCAGCCTTCTTCAACACCTTGCCATGTTTCAGGGAGGGACCATTTAAAAGCTGATTCAGATGCAGAGGTAGAAGCTAGAAAATAAAAAAATTTTTTGAAAATCTAATCCATTGTGGTAACTTCCAAATTCTATCGTTATTTTAGGATGCTAGTGGTATTTTCACCTCCCAAAGAAGCTGCCTATTAATATTTTATAAGTTTCCGTACAAATATTTATCAGCTAAAAAGCAAGTAATTATTCAATCCTTAGATTACCTTCACTTCTGAAAAAAATCCCACTTTTGTTATTATACATCTGCTTTGCCTTATAATAAATATGGCATGCTTATCATGAAATATTTAGAAAATGCAAATAAAGGTAATAATTGCCTATAATCTCACTACCTTGCAATAACTACCTTTTATTTCTGTTTCCTTCCAGAATTTCTCAGAATTTTTACATAATTGAGATTACATCAAATCCTGTTCTTATTTTTTACACCCAGTTCTACTTTTGCTTAGCTTAGCCTATTTTCCTATGCATTTTATAATATTATTTAAATGCCTTGTAAACATAATTTTAGTGGCTACATATCATATTTTTAAAATCCATAGTTTACTTAATTCCTAACGTCTGACATTTAGACTCTTTCTATTCTCTGTTTAATTGTAAATAATGCAGTGTTAACTGTCTCTATGCAAATCTCTCAATAATCCTGATTATCTTCTTCAAATACATTCCTCAATGGAATGACTGAGTCAAAGGTTATGTTCTTCCCACAGCTCTCCCTACATATTAAAGGCGGGGTAATAATCTAAAAACTTCTCAGGGTGGTAACTTACCGACAGATCATACATTCCAACCAGTTTCTATTGATTCTGCCTTTGATGATCAAATGGCATATTCTTTTCAACCATTCTCCTAGTATCTCATCGCATAATTGAAATGTAAATCTAATAATTTCCAGTGGGGACTGTCCAATATCACATCACGCACAACACCATGCTGAACCATATCTACTTGTTCTTTCCTGGGATGTGATTACTGGTACAGAGTCAGAAGGGCAGAGAGATTGTCTCAAAAGGGTAGAATGAAAAGGCCTCCTCTTTCGAGGGGAGGGAGGGAATCATGCCCATGATTTGCTAATTTTACAACATAAATAGTGAGCACCTTCTCTATTAGAACTGCCCTTAAAAAGCAGGGATACAAAAAGAAATAAAATGTCACCCTTGCCTCCAAGGAGCGGATAGTCTTATATCAGCATTAGGAGGATTAAAAACGCTGCACAGGCACTGAGGGGAGTTCTTTTTAATGGTACCTGATGACGAAAGGAAGCAAGATTTTGCCAGGAGAAGCTTCCCGAGGGAAGTAGTAACTCAGCTGCATTTTAAAGGCTTAGAAGTTATTCAGGTAAAGGGGAGGTTGTGATAAGTGTATGACAAGAGGGTTGCACTGCAGACAGAAGGATGAGCATGAGCCGAGGCAAAAAATGGGAAGTCAAGTGGAGGAATGATAAGAAATTTGGGTTGCTGAACCACAGAGCTAGAAGAGAGGTAAGTGACAAGGTTGGTAAAATAAACAGAGGCCAGAGTATGAAGGATAACAAAGGTGGAGGGGCCAGAGACTTCTAGCACATTAAGATAGAAGTGGATGAATACAGTTTGTGCCATAGGGCATTTAGGGCATCTCTGTGGTCTCCAGATGGAGTTATACAGCAAGCAGTGGAAAAATATGAATTGGAAGGATGGGAAGAGCTCTGAGCCCAAAGATGAATTTGGCATCATCGGCCTAGGAGCTGTATTTGAAACTCTGAGGATGGTTGTAATAGCTCCAGAGGATTTCAAGGTGACAAGTGAAAATACCTGATGTCAGACACACGAGGAACACTTATTTTTTCTACCAGACCCAATTCCTCAGTAGTCATGGTTTAATTAGAGCCCCAGGATAACCTAAAAGTATATAGATTGTGGTCAAGCAGAAACCGTAGGCAATTTAATTAGTACAAAATATACCACACACCTGGGGAATAAGGCAATGTCTTGGAATAAGGGTCACTCAGTAAGAGGCCTTATAAATATTTCATAAATTCCAATACTGTAATACCTTGCTAAGTTTTCTCCCAATGTTGCCTTCTTCCCAACATTAGACCCAAAATATTCAGTTGGGGGTAGAGTAAGGGGTATTTGTCAGGGTGACCCCTAGCTTGCCCCACAAGGTCCAGATATAATGTCTCTGATGCCTCATTTCCAGTGATATTTCAAACAAGCAATGATTGTTCTCTAAAACCTCATGCCAAGCTTCAGGAATCTTTAGTTACTCCAATTTTATATCACAGATGATGGAAACAAACATTCTGTACTTTTTTCACCTTTACTCTTGCTTATAAGAGGGCTGACACAGTCTTTAGTTGGACAAATTAGGCCTTAAGGTAGCTATTCTTTTTTTTTTTTTAAGGTAGCTATTCTAATGAAGGAATGTTATTATGCACAAATTTAATTATTCTGTACCATCCTGCCTTAAGATAAGAACACTAAGGGATAAGAAAACATGTTTCAGTCTCCTGTAAGAGTTATCAGATTTCTATACAACTAATATCAGGATTCTATATGACTATTATTGACAATCAAATTTGAGGAGGGAAAAAGAAGCCTACAAGAGTTAAAGAAGCAGCAGTCAGAGATCTACTGGGAGAATCAGAAGAGAGGAAGGTCTTGGAATCCTAAGTAATACAGCATCTCCAGAGAGCACAAGTGACTTTGTTAATAGTAGAGCTCTGGTAAGAGAGAGAATTAGAAGTGACTGTTAAACTTAGCAATCAAGGCATGGGTGATCCAGATGACAGTGGTCCCAGTTGAGTGGTTGAGATAGAAACCATATTACAGTGGATTGAGGAATGCACTGGAGGTAAGGAAGGAAAGACGTTGGGTCAGACCATCCAAAAAGCTCATTGAGGAATGGACAGTCTTAAGAGTTGAGAACCACAGCCTTTGATCTGTCTTCTGAATCTTTAGATAAATTAGACTAGTTTCAAAACTGGAGCCCATGAATTTTGGTCTGGACCAACATTCCTGATGAGGCCTCTCCTTGCTTCCCTGTACAAATTTGTCACTCAACAAGCAGCTAAGATTTTAGGTAGTCTCGAGTCTAATATATGAGCCAAATGTTGCCCTCCACGCCTTCGCTCTTCATCAACCCAGGTTTTCATGGCTCTGCATGAAGAGGAGGCTAGGCTTTTGAGAGGTTTGCAGGACAGCTGTCTGCTAAAGGAAAATTCAGTATCCACAAATTTGTTTTGTTTCTAAATGGGAGGCACTGAACAGAAGAAGCCAGTAAGGAAAGAAAGGTTAACTACACAAGACAATGAGTTGTTCGCTGATGGGGGAAAGTGTGGAAGATGCAGGAAGGGATGAGTTAACTTTGAACAAGACTAGGGCTGCCTGATTCTCAGAGATCAAAGAAAGGGACAAAAACTTAGGTCTGTGGGAAAATTTAGGAAAAGAATACCCGATGATCTGGATGTTCTTATATGACCATGGACAATATGTGCACTTAGTGTGGGTACATATTATCTACTCATATGGGTTAACATGTAGCTAGATGGTTAACTCATTCAAACATTGGATTGACCCATTCAAACAATGGAATGAATGAGTTAACACGGATAGATGTGTTAACTCATTCATTCATTCATTCTTAGTTTTGGCCAAAATGATATTGCAATAATTTTACTGTCTTACATAGAGCTACTCATTAAACAAAATACATTACCATATTTAAATTTTGGCACTAGCACAGATACTACATACATGAGAATTAGGCAATGTGTTGGAAGTATGTTATTTAAAATTTCTTCCTGGTGAATGATATTGTACTAAATCTGTAACTCTTTGTGTTTTGAAATAGTTTTCTGTCCCAAACTATATGAGGTAGGAAAACTGGCTAGATTTTAATAGAACTCATAAGTTAATCTATGCTCAATAAGGCAATTTAAACACATTAGAGGCTACATTGTATAGCACAAGGAACACTGGGCTGAGTTGAGACACCTGAGTTCTTATCTAGGCTCATATGACTGACTACTGATAAGACTAAGTTTAATATCTGGCCTTCACATCCCCATTTGTAAAATGAGGCAACTGGATAGGATAGCCTGTAAAGTCTCCACCTTTGTTAAAACCCACAACTCTATGAAGTATGGGCTATTTATCAGCAGTTGTAATTGACAGTTGTAATTGAAGCATCTCCAGTTAAACTGACCCCTTCTAAAAAGCTCTGAATGCTAGACACCACGCCGTCCTTTCAAAGAATCCTTAGTACAGAAATCATCATACTACATGCTGAGTGACATGCCACCCTGACTACAGATGGTTGAACCAAGAATGGCCATTCATAGATGGGCCAGTATCCACAGAAGGGGGCCTGGCATGAGAGCTTCCCCAACAGGTATGTCCTCTACAGAATAGACACTGACACAACAAATCAAATCTCTTCTTGGAGAATTTGAACATAGAAACTTTCAGAGAAGAGAGAACTATCCTTTTCCTTATAACAGTAATTTTTAAACAACTGTATTAATTGATTACTTAATAGTTTGACTGACATCCCCAAGAGATCACAAGACCCCATAAAGTCAAAGTTCATTCCATCTTGCTCATCATGGTATTCCCCCACACCTTGCATAAAAGGCACTCAATAAACAAGGCATTTTGAACCATCTAAAGGCAAAGAGAGATGAAGGACAAGGAACACAAAAAACAAAGTGTGGTGGCAGCTCAGAAAACATTCTGAAAACAATCTTGAATCACATTCTTCATAGTCCAATAAGCATGGAGTGGTAACCTTCAGGATTATCATTTATAGTTTTAGTCCAGTCCTCTTACCTCATTTATCTATTAATTTAAATAGAGGAATTAGATCATTTTCTGATTAGCATGGGCTCTGCTCTGACATAGCACAAAAATGCCACTGAAAATTAAAAGAAATCTCTGCCTTTGAAAAGATTTATTCCTCCTGCAAATGTATAGTTAAATTGATTCAGAATAAACAAAAACAAACAATGAAATACATCAGAAGGTGCTTAGGAGACATTTAGTCTTTGAGAATTTGGCTTTTTGAGTTAGATTTCATAGAACCATCTGACTTTTGAGGAGGGTTTGTTTACTCTGATTTCCTGAAATTACCAGGAACAATTAAAGTTTAGAGATACCCTGAATTTTTCTTTCCATTTGGAGGGGGCCTAATAGCCCATCTGCAGATCTGGAGTCCTATGTGCACATATGGTCCATAATTTATGAAATGTGCTTATTTACATGTTTCAATTCTTACTTTCATTGCTTTGAAAAATAAATGCACCTTTATATCCTTTTTTGACATGCAGATACATATTTTAGTTACAGGACAACACAATAGAGAGTTATCAGACATATAAGCTTTAGGACTGATATCTGCCTGTTTATTAACAGTATGACAAGGTGGAATTTGTAGAACTACTGGAGGACATTCTGCTATACTAGACACTTCTATTTCGTGTGTTAATACTCACCTGAAATAGTTGGGGGCACACCTTCCTTCACCCGGAGAATGACTTGAACTTGGCCTTCACCTGAAACTAAATACCAAAAGCCACAATTTGCATGTGATACAAAGATCATCTTAATATTAAAGACAGTCACATGTGAGAAAAGAAGAATTTATGCTAAATTCTAGTTGCCTAAATTTTCAAAACAAAAAAATGAAATCCTTGCTAATCTAACAATTGATTTCCAACATTTGATTTTGATTGCTTTCATTTGACTAAACGTAATTGCAGCAAGGTCTCCAAGAGAACTGGCACATAAACAATTAGGAAAAACAAAAACAGAAATGAAACCTTTAGCCATATGTTCTAAGGAAGCCAATGGTGTCCAGCAGGCCATATACCTCATATCCTATTTTCTCTTCATCATTTTGTAGGCTAAGCTTTTAGAATTCATGTGTTTTTCACCAATAGAGTTCAGATCATCCATGAAATGTATTTGGTTACCTTTATCCAAACAAATTGTCCCTTTAATGAAGCCTTTTCCACACCCCCTATCCTCCTCCCATCATCCAAGCCAACTGAGCACATTTAAAAGGCCTGGGGTTCATTAATTTTAAGTGTTCAATAAATTAGTGGAAATAATCAAAAGGCCTGATTCTTTCTGATAATGACAATTTGATGTCAGTATAAACCAGTAGATTAAGCTGGGAACATATGCTCCTTTGCCAAGAGAGGCTGCTATAATTAAATAGTGAATGCGTCTACAAGGTGCTCTCACGCCTGATTAATTAGTAATCAGGTGCACAAACTCCATTTTTCGGTCACACCTTGTCTCTTATTGGTTAATTACCTTTCTGCCTTATCGTTTGTCACATGAGCCACACTTCCCACCACTGGAGGGCCCTGTGTTGCTGAAGGCTGCAGCCTTGGGGACTTGGCCAAACTCACACTCTCCACTTTTGTTTTCCTGGAACCCTAAACCCTTTCCTCCATCAGATGAAATAAACAGAGGATCATTCTTTCTAAATATAAAACATAAGCAGCCAGGCGCTGTGGCTCATGCCTGTAATCCCAGCACTTTGGGAGGCTGAGGTGGGTGGATCACTTGAGGTCAGGAGTTCGAGACCAGCCTGGCCAACATGGTAAAACCCATCTCTACTAAAAACACAAAAACTAGCCATGTGTAGTGGTGCACTCCTGTAATCCCAGCTACTAGGGAAGCCGAGGCAGGAGAATTGCTTGAACCCTGCGGTGTGGAGGTTGCAGTGAGCCAAGATCACACCACCGCACTCTAGCCTGGGTGACAGAGCAAGACTCTGTCTCAAAAAAAACTAAAAAATAAAAAATAAAAATAAAATATAAGCTTCAGAATATTACAAAGAAAGTGATCCCCAAAGAGATCCATGATGAGACCTCTTCAATTCCTCTAATCTTATTTTGGTCATTTTCTCTTTTTAAAATTTTTCTAAGAATATAAAGCACGAGTTTGTGTCTTTCTCCTTACACTGCCACATGTTGAGACCTGGTGCAATGACAACATGCTCTTGACATGTTCTACCTTTATCACCACTTCCAAGACTTTGCTTAAATTGTTCCTTCATCCTGTTGCTTATTTCATGCATCTTTCTAATTTAATACTAATAATAAAGCCACCAGTCAAGGTGTCATTTCCTTTTTTTAAAATAAGGTCTAACTCATCCACTTCTGTTCACATTGATTTGTGCATTCTCTAAAGTTCAAAAGTACTTCTAAATCCATCCTGTGATATTCATCCAAAACTTGTTCTCAATTTAATAAATATTTATTGAGCATCAACTGATAATTTAAGATTACATCAATAATTAGCTTTGTCTTCAAATTTTTGAGACAGAGACTTTTCTCATGTATCTTATGAGTACTAGATATTGCTAGAAATGTAGATATTCATTTTCATGGGCCAATTTAGAAATCCTAGGTTTAATCTCGTATCTGTAGCTCTTTCCACTACACTGCACCAATGGCTTCTGGACTGAGTGGTGACTGATTTTCTTAAACCTCTACACACGCACAAATGGTCCCTACCTCCAGGAGAACTCCCTACCAAAACAGACATTGTAAAACTAAAAAATATATTGAAAATCTATTGCTCACTTCATTCATGTTGAGTGTGTGAATGCCAGTCATTGAAGAGAAGTAGTTTCAGGATCAGGACAGAGAAAAGTTAACAAAGGCAGGAAAAATTAGAAGTCTGATTTCCTATACCACCATCTACATGCCTCTGGGGGCAGAAGAGTACGAGTCAGAGGGCTATCTCTTCCCAAACACCATTTCCTGGTCATGGTCATGACAGTAGTGAATGGTGGGAAGAATGTGCGTGCTGGAGCCCAACAGCCTGGATCTGAATCCTGGCTCTTCTGGTTCCTAGACATGGGCCACTGACAAGTTATTTGCCATTTCTAAACCTCATTCATTTCATCTAAAAGTGGGAATAATCATACTATCTATCTCATAGGGCTATTAGAAAGAAAAGATAGACTAGTCCATGGAACATGCTTAGCACAGTGCCTGGCACATCATGAACAATAAACGTTAACTGTTATCAATACTGTCATTATGGCATGTTCATGATTCCAGGTGCCAGTCAACAAGGTTCAAGAAATATGCTTTTACTTTCTACTCTTTTTACAGCTGTATCTAATCACGACGAGCTGTAGTATTACAGAGTTGTAAGCAACTTAACCAGATCTGCTAAAGTTTGTTAAGTGTGTTGACTCTATAAAGAACTGTAAATGTGAAGTGTCATTTCCAATTTGAATAAATACAAAGAGGGATGAAAATCATTTGAGAATGAAGGTATTGACTTGGGAAGAGTTTAAAAGCCTTACACAATCTGTGATATTGGACATATGTTTTCTCAGTGCTTATGATTTCTGATTTTGTATTTGTAATATGAGAATGGTTAATCTTCCGTGTTTATAAATGGAGCCCCATTGTAGTTGATCCTTCCCAGATTGTAAGAAGATCTGATGCTCAAAAATACAAAAAAAAATTCTTTGGGCCAATTATTGCCAACTTTTTCTGACGAGTGCTATATGATCTAAACTTGCTATAAACACAGACATCTGGGGTGAAGAGGAACATGTGCTAAGAAAATGGCTCCTGGTAAGAGAAAAGAGAGTTACTAAAGTAGATGTGATACAAGGTCCTACCAGGTTAATGTATTATGTCTGATGAATTCTGTCCTCACTTAAGGCTCTAGGAAAGAGAAAAATTAATTAGTTCTCTCCCTAAGCAGGTCTAACTCTCTCTTGAAATTTTAGAGGGAGAAATAAGCACCCATTTATTTAAAAATAAAAAACACATGGAATCTTAGTAGGTTACAGACTCCTTCCCTATTTCACTCTTTCATTCATATTCTCGTTCTCACTTTGTCGTTTTAGTTTATGCACATATTAGGACCTCTCACTCAGGCCACATTTATCTAGTGTGTCAGCCACTGACTACACAGTGAAAGAACATAAAATAGCAACTGCAATTGGTATCTTCAAATGTCATGCAGTCCCACCCTGACTCATGACTTCTCTTTCTGTCTCTGTCTGCCCTGGACCCAAGCCACAGCTCTGTCTACCTGAGCCGGCTGTTGGCTCTCTCTGCATTTTTACCTCTTACCTCCACATCCTCTCTGTTACCTCCTCTGTTGCCTCCACATCTTTTTCCTGTCCTGACTCACAAATCTGTACACTCCTGTTCCTCCTGTCCTGCTCAGTGAACTTGACCTCATTCCCAAGAAGCTGACCTCTTTGGCTTAGCCACAGAGAAGGCTTGCTTGTCAGTTAGTCCCTGGCAGCTAAAGCTTGATTTACAGGACCACACTCCTGTCTGATTCCAGCCTCGGAGGCAGCCATGGAAGGCATCTTGGCCCTCGTAAAACACGATCCTTTAAAGGCCTTCACAGAAATAGTATATGAAAATCCTGTGATTACCTTTGAGTCTTCTATTATCCCTGCATCATTCACTTATGAAACAGTGAATTTTTGGGGAGACAAAAGGAAAAGAACTTGATCAAGACACCAACACATATGTCTGCATTAGCCACAATCCTGAAAGTTAGCTCAATTAAACCATCTTAATTAACTCAGAGAAGAATAACAATTGTTATTCTGACTCAGAGCAATGTTTTTCATACTTCTGTGGAGGTATTTCTGATTGCCCAGACCCTGCCACAGACCTACAGAGCCCGAACCTCTCAGGAGGGTCCTGGGAATAAGCATTTCAGCTGTTTACCCAGGAGGCAAAAAAAAACACAAATGTAAGGAACTAAACAAATTTTCTCATACTACACTCTTAAAATATTGTTTGTTCTCAGGAGCAGGTGTTCTCACCAAGTGAAGAGCGAGACCCAGATGGAAAAGATCCTTACTCCACAATTCGTACTTTTTTTCAATTATACCAAACCCTTACAGACCAAATCATATTCCCAAGATGTAAAATGCACAGTGGTTATTTTAGAGGCATAAAAAGTTTCATTTTAGTATCCATACATTGTAACGTATTTTAGAAAAAACAACTAACCCATTAAACCCATGATTTCATGGATATTATTAAGAAAAGTTAGGTTTTAAAAATAAGATAGTACAGAAATTGATTTAAGAAAAATATTGAGTAAATAATCAGACAAGAGGTATAAGGATATGACATAATTATGAAAATGGTACTAAAACATCTAAAGTTCAGGAAGCACAGTGTTAACTAAGTATCGTTTTTTTCTTATAAATTGAAAGAAGAAGAGTTGGTTTATAAGGTTAGGTATGTAAGCTCAGAATTAAAAAAAGAAAAGATGGTATACTAGAAAAAGCACTGAACCTAGAGTCAGAAAAGCTGTTTGAATACTGGTTGCACCACCTACGACCTGTGTGAATTAAGGCTAGCAACTCAGCATTGTGGAGCATTAACTCCTTAACCTGAGCGATTCTTAAAAGATGCATTTGATTCTAAGTTTCCTTCCCTTTCCTTTCCTTTCTCCTCCTCTCCTCTGCTCTCCTCTCCTCTCCTTTCCTCTCTCTCCTCTCCTTTCCTTTCCTTTCGTTTCTTTCCTTTTCTCCTTCTCTTCCTGCCTTTTCCTTTTGGAGTTATTTCCAACCAAGAGGCAAAATCCCTGGTCACATCCCCAGCCTCTGTTCTGTTATCTATATTTTTGCCACAAAGGTTAGTGCAGTTCCCTGAAGTCAATTCTCTACATTACTGCTAAAAATCCTTGGGGATCTTTGGGAATGAGTTTTTCATAAGAATGTAAATTAATTTATTAACTAGAATGCTGCGGATTGCCTTAGAGGGGCTCAGCATGGGAATGGCTGCAGAGTTGCAAAAAGATTCTGATTCCACTTTGCCTACAAAATCTTCCCCAAGAGGTCACGGGAGCCATTTGACGCCACTCTCCTCCTTAGATCCTAAAGGAATTCTTTTCCAGGATTTGCAGGGAGTCTTCTAGACCAGCTGAAGAAGGGAAGATCTATGCAAGCAGCCTGCTTGGCTCCAGGGCCCTTGTTGCATTGAGGAAAGGAAATCTGGGCAGTGGTAGACAGGATCAGGAGCCTAGGCCCCAACCCAGGAAAGCACTCCTGATTTTTTAGGCTCTCCCAAATTAACAGCATCTTTTCTGACCCATCTTTGTGATGAGACAGACCTGAGTTCTTCTTGGCAACTTGGCGCACACAATAAAGTCCATCTGCCTTTCCATGCACAGCCCTCTTGCCTTTTATTCGTGGTGAGGCGGACATTTGGACACAAGTGTTGGCCAGCCTGGCTAGACATGTCCTTTTTTTTTTCAGTCAGATCAGAAGGTGGTGGTGCAGCAGGAGCCTCAGCCTCACAGGCAGACCTTCTCAGCTGCCGCCTCACACAATGTCCCAGCTCGGCTGCATCTCTGCTGCATGAGTGGGGGCTGTGTGAACTCAGGAGGGCAACTGTGAATGGTGCAGCATCTGATATGAATTTATCACCGGCTGCTGGTCGGGAGGGGGATCAAGCTAGGGGAAGGGGCTGTGAGTGTTTAATGCACCCTGCCACAACCCAACAGTTTGCCCTAAAGAGCCTTTTACCAATATAAAAGGACAGGGTCAAAAGTAAGTTGACCCCTGACAGAATGTACAATTATTAGAAGAAGGCTGTGTGCGAGCAGCTGCTGGAACCCCACTGACTCTGCATCGGGCTTCCAAGAGTCAGATTATGAATAATCGACTCAAGATTGTTTTCTCCACCCTTCTCAACTTACCCCCCCGCCTCCCTCCAATCTTCTCCTCCTGTTTTGGGCAAGTCCTATTCTATTTCTACAGGAAGAAGCATAGCCCTCCCTAGCAGCTGCAGTAATTGTGTTCCTATTGTGATGAAGACTTCCTCTTGGCCACCCCCCTACAAGCGGCCATTGTGAGTGGAGAGTCAGTGATTATACGCTCCCTCTGATGCTTTGGGGCACCCAGCTGCCTAAGTGCTGACACAGGAGTGTGCAGAAGGCCAGGGAGGGGGCTGGTGGAGGTGGAGGCAAGAGGTGGGGGAAACCCACGTCTGTGAGATTGGACTCTGACACACCAGACCTTTTGCATAAGTCAAGCCAAGAACAAATGAGGCATTATCAGGCCCCAGTGTTGAGAGGTCTCATCTCCCTTTGAAGTGGAGCTAAGCGTGGGGCCGAGCAGCTTTTCCTCCTTTGGACCAAGCAAACATCCTTCTTTTGATATGCTACATGCTCATTATCTCTGCCCCATTTAATGATTTTTGATTGAAGGGTGGCGGCTGGGATGCCGAGAGGATCGTTAGAGAGGCTCCATACAGCCAAGCCCATAAGAAAGGCTTTCCTTGTGCCTGGGCCTAAATTTGGAATTTCTTAACAGTGTGCGCTTGTTCTTAGAGGCAGATAAGGGCTGAGCGTGAAATTCTTAATTAAGCAATAAATAGAGAGTGGGGTGTCAGCAGATGTAGCCAGTAGCCATGGCAACAGGAATCACATGGGCAAGGGAGCTGAGACTCGATGTAGGCCTCAGGCCTGGGCCTGACTGACAGCTGAAGAATCCTACAAAGCTTGTAAACCAGATTAATTAGCTGACTAATTATTTCATAGCGTAATGTAACTAAAAAATAAAAATAGTTCACCATGAACTGAAACATCCTTGGAAAAAAACAGCAGGGAAAGAGGCAGTGGGAAACTGGCTCTGTAAGGCAGAGACATGAGCAGTCAGGGCATCAAATCGCATGAAGGGAAAAATAGGCTTGCTGGATTTTTCTCCCAACTTTGCAAATATAAAAGAACACTTGTTCTACAGTCGTACCCATTCCCAAGCATGGCATAGAAGCTACAGTTGGGATATGCAATAATAGTTCATCGTATTCGTAATAGTTTATCACATCAAATATTGCTCCTGCAGCATCCTAGCACAAACAATAGTGCACACAAGGTACTTCACTTGTGGTCTGTTTCGTAAGTAGCTCCTTGGGCAAAATTCTCAGCGGCTTTAGAAAGGCAACATGAACCAATCTCCCTAACAGATCTTTTTAAATGAGTGAGGTTATCTTATTCTGTGGCTAACAATTGCTTAAGTGGCATCACATTTCAATCATGGGAACAATATCTCATATATGTCATATTACGGTGAATCCCATTTATCTCACAAAAATCTAGTAAAAGAAAATAGAGGGAGACCCTTTCAGAAAGAGTTATAACATATACACTGAGCTCTTGACACATGATATTGTTAATCTTCTAAAAAGAAAGAAAACTTCTAGAGAAATAGTCTATCAGGAAAACATTGGTGAAATAACATGGCACACTAACCACACTTGAATATATTTGGATGTTTTGTGCCACAATTCCAAGAGACAAGTATTTTCTTAACCTTGCTGTGTAAATAAAGCCACTGAGGCATGGAGCAATTATAACGCCATGCCCCAGGTAAAATAACCAGCCAGCCACTGATTAAAACCCTAAGCCCCAAGCGCTGGCCATGAGCTTTCCAAAAAAAACTGCATTCCGTGAAGATGTTTGCTGAACAAAGGCAAAACTTGCCTTGGTAGAAAAGAAAAATGCAAGGGTCAAAACATATTGTATGTGTATGATTTTTTTCTTTGTCACTGGGAATCCTTGAGAAGTGTTCTCCCACAACCCTGCCTAGCACCCCCGCCATCCTTTCTGGTCAGTGATCCACGATTATTTAGTGGGCAGCACACTCTAGTGGAGAGAGCCACAGCCAGGAGCTAGAATGCCTGGGTTCAGGTTTTTTCCACTCTCAGCTGGGTCGAAGATGAGTCAGGTATCTTAAATCACACATGCAGCAGCCAAACAAAGGAAATGAAGATAATTTTGATTTTTCTAAAACTTCCTATCCTGGGGGATGTGGTAAAACAATACAAAAGATGGCCCACTTAGAAATGGTCAATCAGTGAATGAAAATTCAGCCAGTTGTCAGTGAAGCAGCACTCTGAATGAAATGCCAGCCAAGAAAAGGAGCCACACCCCCCAAAGAAATCTAATATGGAATTCCGTGGCCATGATAGAGATCAAGCAGCTTCCCTACAATAAAATAAACTTCTGTATACACACATTTCCCATGTTTTCCATCCCAGGAATATGTCCACATAGACTATGTGGTCTTGACTTACACCATCTGCATAGATGAAATGTATTTTATGTAAATTATCCCAGTCATGGTCCTATAAAGTCAAGTGGTCTGAAAAAAACAGTTAAGTGAAAGTTACAATCTTATCAATATATAAAATGCATGGCACAGAACTGGAACTCTACTTCTTGGGCTCTTGCTCGGGTACCAACAACAGCAACTACCATTATGGCACTGGGAAATGCAGTCAGGTATATGGAAAACGTGGAAGCCTAATCACCACCTTGCTGAAGATCTTATAAACTTTACACAGATGATATCCAAAATTACAGCTAAATTTACACAACCCAGTATAGCTACATGGCGCACTGCCATGGAGGAGCAGGGTGAGCCTCAGTTCCTCCCGAGTCCTCATACCATCACTGCGACAGCCCAAAAATGAGAACAGACGTGGCTCTAGCCAGCTATCTACTCCATACACTCAGAGGATAAAGGAGGCACCAATGACCATAAAAGCTCCTACGGGGAATCCCTTCAAGAAGCAAGAGTCTCCAAGTTTATTAAACATTCAACAAATCCTCTGTGACTTCTTATTCCTTTTCCAACTCATATTCGAAGGAGGAGATACTAGGATATTCCAATACAAATAATTTTTAAAAATTAATAAAGGCTATCTACCTAATAGAAATGTTTTATACTAAGACATTCATTTACATCATACATATGCAGATACAGATGTACATCTACATATAAGCACACATGCACATTCACACAGCTACTTACACAGATGTGCATTTATACCATATGTGTATATATAATCGTATAATTTGCCATTAATTCAATTAATAATGCTATCATAAGGGAAGAAAATCTATAGCTGCATGATTTGATTTTTTTTCTTTGTACCATAAATGGTTTTTATATTATGTTTAGCTTATTTGAGTATTCAAATTATTTTGCAGTTCATGAACAGAATATGACCTATGGACAAGACAGCCTCTTCAGAAGCAGGCTAAGTAATGGAAAGAGAGCAATTCAGATTAAAATTTTGTCCCAGAATACATATCAAGTGAATAGCCATAAAGTTAATGGCAACTATTTACTCTTATTTATGGCTGTAGTCAGCTGAAGTGGTAAAACAATCTCAGGAATCTCTGTCCATCTCAAGTTTTTATAGTTTTAAGTTACATTTATGAATGGATCAAATCAGAAATAAACTTGGAATGGTACAATTCAGTGCAAATAAAATATACAACAATCCTTTTGGCAAAGACATAAAAAAATACCAAGGGACCACCAGACTCTCCTCTCTGATGCTATTAAAATTTAACAGTTCTGGGGCTCGCCTGTAGGTCAGACTCACTGGACTTAACGGTCAGGCACAAGTGAAAGAGGCAAAGGACGGACTCAGGACCATTGCCTCGCCCTCTAAATCCACGGCCGCCTTGGGCTTGTGGCAGGGGCTAGAACTTGTTACGCTAATAAGATCCCCTGGATTTGACCAGGATCTACTAAGAGCAATTTATAACAAAATTGTCACTCTTGAGACCTATTTAGCCAGATTCTCCTTTTTACTGTAAGAAGTGGCCTCACAATGAGCTGCGGTTAGAACAAGCAGGTACCATGGTGCTCAGAGTGACCAATGCTGACATGGTATAGAAAAGGAATATGAAATAAACTCCAGGAAATCAAAAGAAGTGGATGGTCCTGACACACTGGGATCCCGTGAAACATGCACAGTAAGAAGATAAGGAAAAACTTTTGGCCTCTGTGACTCGGCAGTCACAGTAGGGTTCCTGATTCCTTCATCCTCATGTTTATCTTGACATAAAACAGACACAGCCCACCCCTAGTGCTCATATCAGCCCTCCATGCTACTCATCTTCCTGACCTCAGATTCTCATCAAAAGTTTTCCTTCTCACCTTCTACATAACTTCCGTCTTAATTCAGTCTCTCTCTGCATTGGTACTCTCTACCTTGGACTCTCTACTGTTCCTCATACCAATGGTCATAATCAGCCATCCATTTTTTTCTCTCTTTTTCTATCTTTGAGATGGGGTCTCAATCTGTTGCCCGGGTTGAAGTGCAGTGGCATGCTCATGGCTCACTGCAGGCTCGACTTCCTGGGCTCAAGCTATCCTCCCACCTCAGCCTCCCAAGTAACTGAGACTACAGGCATGCGCCACCACATCCAGCTAATTTATTTAATGTTTTTGTAGAGATTAGGTCTCACTCTGTTGTCTAGGCTGATCTCAAACTCCTGGCCTCAACTGATCCTCCCACCTTAGCCTCCCAAGTAGCTGGGACCACAGGCACATGCTACCATGCCCAGCTTTTTTTTTTTTTTTTTTTTTTTTTTTTTTTTTTTTTTTTTTTTTTTTTTTTTTTGGAGACATGGGGTCTCACTTTGCTGCCTTGGCTGGTCTCAAACTCCTGGACTAAAGCACAGCCATCCATCTTTACATGTGCAGTTTTTCCACTACAAACAAATATGACACTGCCCTAAGACGAATTAAAGATATTATTAGTACTAACTACCAACGTCTAGTAAGCATTTTTTGTGGGCTAGGCCTTCTGCTCAAGAGTTTTACATGTTATTCTTTATTTAATTTCCTATCCTCTGAGGTAGGCCCTATGGTCATACTTCTCTATAGAGGAGTAGGCTGAGCCTTAGAGAGGCTCTGTGTATGCCAGCCGGTGAGTGTTGGAGCTGGGATTTAAACCCAGGCAATCGGACTACAGGGCACATTCACTCAACCATAACACACAGCTGTCCCTTTCAGTTCCTCAGCACTTCACAGCACAAATGTCTGGAATTGAAGGGTGATTGGTGATTTCTGACTATGTGCTCTCAAAACATTCATCCAATTGGATACTTACCCAGATAGGTGAGTTGCCTCAGCTGGCTATTGAAGAACCAGTCACAGCCTTGGTTCTGACCTGGTGATGGAAGAAATGGAAAAGACAGACCCACTCGACTCCCACATCTTAGGAGGATGTCAGGGTAAGGCGGCAAATCTGTGTGCACCAGCAGTAGGTAATTACCAGGAGCAAAGTTGTCAAAGGTTGCTGAGTACTTGAAGTGAAAGAAAAACACAATAGTGCTCATTTAGTAAAGAACCCCATCATTCCACCTACTCCACCACACCACCCTGCCAAAACAACTACAGAGAACAAAGATGGAGTAGTTTAGAAATCATACAGTTTAGACCCAGATTGTACTTTTCTTGTGGGAAATGGGAATACTTAAATCTACTTCTTAAAAAATTCATAACTAGAGCTACAAAATCAGACTATGAAGACTGAAAGATGCCATAAGGTTCATCTCGTTTAACAATCTCAGTTAACAGAGGAGAAAGCCAAGGCCCAGACATGTGAATTGACACGTCTCAGGTCAAACAGCTAGAAGAGACAAGGCCAGGTCTAGAATTCCTTTCCAGCTTTTCCCACGACTTGAAGCGAAGGCACTGCTAGGCACGTCATCCATTTATCACAGTAATAGCTAACACTGTGGGAGCATTTACTATGCAATCAGCACTATTCAGTCCTCGAAAGGCACTCCCATCATTGTTACTCTTACTGTCCCATTTTTACAGTTGAGGAAACTGAGGCAGGCAGAGGTTCAGTAGCTTGCCCCATATCACAAAGCAGAAGAGTGCAGTGTCAGGACATAAACCTAGGGTATCCACCTCCAGAGGCACACCCTACTGTTTTCACTGCATGAAAATTCTCCAGAATGCTCTCATGGGAATCTCAAGGCAAGAAAAGAGAGGCGTGCATCCTTTCTGAAAGCCATGGAGAGAAGATCAAAAGTGATTCTGTTCTGAATTCCTCATAACCATGGCAGGGCTTCTGTCTCCCTAAGATAGGCTCTCAGGACTATTAGGAAGAATGTGTATGATAAGATAGGAAGAAATACATGTGTTAAAAGTATGAAAATAAACAGGGAATTCCACTGGATTGCTGTTTAAAAATATGGAAAAATGTACCCACTTTCCTCATGGCCATTTTTGTTTTATTTTTATTTCTTCTAAAAAAAAAAAAAAAAAAAAAAACAAGATACAGGTGCAGAACGTGCAGGTTTGTTACACAGGTATATGTGTGCCATGGTGGTTTGCTGCACCTATTGACCCATCCTCTAAGATCCCTCCCCTCACTTCCTACCCCCCAGCAGGCCCTGGTGAGTGTTGTTCTCCTCTCTGTGTCCATGTGTTCTCAATGCTCAACTCCCACTTATGAGTGAGAACATGTGGTGTTTGGTTTTCTGTTCCTGTGTTAGTTTGCTAAGGATGATGGCTTCTAGCTTCATCCATGTCCCTGAAAAGGACATGATCTCATTCCTTTTTATGGCTGCATAGTATTCCATGATGTGTATGTACCACATTTTCTTTATCCAGTCTATCATTGATGGGCATTTTCCATGTCTTTGCTATTGTAAATAGTGCTGCAATAAACATACATGTGCATGTGTCTTTACAGTAGAATAATGTATAATCCTTTGGGTACATACCCTGTAATGGGATTGCTGGGTCAAATGGTATTTCTGGTTCTAGGTCCTTGAGGAATTGCCATATTGTCTTCCACAATGGTTGAACTAATTTACATTCCCACCAACAGCGTAAAAGCATTCCTATTTCTCTGCAGCCTCACCAGCTTCCATTGTTTCCTGACTTTTTAATAATTGCCATTCTGACTGGCATGAGATGGTATCTCATAGTGGTTTTGATTTGCATTTCTCTGATGATCAGTGATGTTGAGCTTTTTTTCATGTTTGTTGGCCACGTAAATGTCTTCTTTTGAAAAATGTCTGTTCATATCCTTTGCCCACTTTTTGATGGGGTTGTTTATCTTTTTCTCGTAAATATGTTTAAGTTCCTCGTAAATTCTGGATATTAGACTTCTGTCAGATGGGTAGATTGCAGAAATGTTCTCCCATTCTGTAGGTTGCTTGTTCACTCTGATGATAGTTTCTTTTGCTGTGCAGAAGCTCTTTAGTTTAATTAGATCCCATTTGTCAATTTTTGCTTTTGTTGCAGTTGCTTTTGGCATTTTCGTCATGAAGTCTTTGCCCATGCCTATGTCCTGGATGGTATTGCCTAGGTTTTCTTCTAGGGTTTTTACGGTTTTGAGTTTTTCATGTAAGTCTTTAATCCATCTTGAGTTAATTTTTGTATAACGTGTAAGGAAGAGGTTCAGTTTCAGTTTTCTGCATATGGCTAGCCAGTTTTCCCAGCCCCATTTACTGAATAAGAGATCCTTTCCCCGTTGCTTGTTTTTGTGAGGTTTGTCAAAGATCTGATGGTTGTAGATGTGTGGTGTTATTTCTGAAGTCTCTGTTCGGCTCCATCGGTCTATATGTCTGTTTTGGTACCGGTACCATGCTGTTTTGGTTACTGTAGACTTGCAGTATACTTTGAAGTCAGGTAGTGTGATGCCTCCAGCTTTGTTCTTTTGCTTAGGATTGTCTTGGCTATACAGGGTCTCCTTTGATTCCTTGTGAAATTTAAAATAGTTTTTTCTAATTCTGCGAAGAATGTCAGTGGTAGTTTGATGAGAATAGCATTTAATCTATAAATTACTTTGGGCAGTATAGCCATTTTCACGATATTGATTCTTCCTATCCATGAGCATGGAATGTTTTTCCATTTGTTTGTGTCCTCTCTTATTTCCTTGAGCAGTGGTTTATAGTTCTCCTTGAAGAGGTCCTTCGCACTGCTTGTTAGCTGTATACGTAGGTATTTTATTCTCTTTGTAGTGATTGTGAATAGGAGTTCATTCATGATTTGGCTCTCTACCTGCCTATTGTTGGTGTAAAGGAATGCTTGTGATTTTTGAACATTCATTTTGTATCCTGAGACTTTGAAGCTGAAGTTGCTTATCAGTTCAAGAAGTTTTTCGACTGAGATGATGGGGTTTTCTAAGTATAAAATCATGTCGTCTGCCAAGAGAGACAACTTGACTTCCTCTCTTCCTATTTCAATGCCCTTTATTTCTTTCTCTTGCCTGATTACCGGGCCAGAACTTCCAATACTATGTTGAATAAGACTGGTGAGACAGGGCATCCTTGTCTTGTACTGGTTTTCAAAGGGAATGCTTCTAGCTTTTGCCCATTCAATATGACATTTGTTGTGGGTTGGTCATAAATAGCTCTTATTATTTTGAGATATGTTCCATCAATACCTAGCTTATTGAGAGTTTTTAACATGAAGGGATGTTGAATTTTATCAAAGGCCTTTTCTGCATCTATTGAAAAACATCAAGTGGTTTTTGTCTTTGGTTCTGTTTATGTGACGGATTACGTTTATCGATTTGTGTATGTTGAACCAGCCTTGCATCCCAGGGATGAAGCCAACTTGATAATGGTGGATAAGTTTTTTGATGTGTTGCTGGATTTGGTTTGCCAGTATTTTATTGAGGATTTTCACATTGATGTTCATCAGGGATATTGGCCTGAAATTTTTTTTTTATTGTGTCTATTCCCAGTTTTGGTATCAGAATGATGCTGGCTTCATAAAATGAGTTAAGGAGGAGTCCCTCCTTTTCAATTGTTTAGAATAGTTTCAGAAGGAATGGTATACCAGTTCCTCTTTGTACCTCTGGTAGAATTCAGCTGTGAATCCATCTAGTCTTGGGCTTTTTTTGGTTGTAGGCTATTAATTAGGCTATTAATTACTGCCTCAATTTCAAGGCTTGTTATTGGTCTATTCAGGGATTCAGCTTCTTCCTGGATTAGTCTTGGTAGGGTGTACGCATCCAGGAATTTATCCATTTCTCCTAGATTTTCTAGTTTATTTGCATAGACATGTTTATAGTACTCTCTGATGGTAGTTTGTATTTCTGTGGGGTCAGTGATGATATCCCCCTTATCATTTTTTATTGTTTCTATTCGACTCTTTTCTTCTTTGTTAATCTAGCTAGCAGTCTATCTATTTTGTTAATTTTTTCAAACAACCAGTTCCTGGATTCATTGATTTTTTCGGAGGGTTTTTTGTGTCTCTATCTCCTTCAATTCTTCTCTGATCTTATTTCTTGTCTTCTGCTAGCTTTTGGATTAGTTTGCTCTTGACTCCCTAGCTCTTTCAATTGTGATGTTAGGGTATCAATTTGAGATCTTTCTAGCTTTCTGATGTGGGCATTTAGTGCTATAAATTTCCCTCTTAACAGTACTTTAGCTGTGTCCCAGAGATTCTGATACATTTTCTCTTTGTTCTCATTGGTTTCAAAGAACTTCTGTCTTAATTTCATTATTTACCCAGGAGTCACTCAGGAGCAGATTGTTCAATTTCCATGAAATTTTATGGTTTTGAGTGAGTTTCTTAATCCTGAGTTATAATTTGATTGTACTGCGGTCTGAGAGACTGTTTGTTATTATTTCAGTTATTTTGCATTTGCTGAGGAATGTTTTACTTCCAATTATGTGGTTGATTTTAGAATAAGTGCCATGTGGCTCTGAGAAGAATGTATATTCTGTTGATTTGGGATAGAGAGTTCTGTAGACGTCTACTAGGTCCACTCGATCCAGAGCTGAGTTCAAGTCCTGAATATCCTTGTTAATTTTCTGTCTCATTGATCTAACACTGACAGTGGGGTATTAAAGTCTCCCACTATTATTGTGCGGAAGTCTCAGTCTCTTTGTAGGTCTCTAAGAACTTGTTTTATGAATCTGGGTGCTCTGGTATTGGGGGCATGTATATTTAGATAGTTAGCATTTCTTTTCTTGTTGCATTGTTCCCTTTACCATTATGTAATAACCTTCTTTGTCTTTTTTGATCATTGTTGGTTTAAAGTCTGTTTTATCAGAGACTAGGGTTGCAAACTCTGTTTTTTTTTTTCTTTCCATTTGATTGTTAAGTTTTCCTCCATCCCTTTATTTTGAGCCTGTGTGTGTCTTTGCACATAAGATGGGTCTCCTGAATACAGCACACCGACGGGTGCCTGACTCCTTATCCAATTTGCCAATCTGTGCCTTTTAATTGGGGGCATTTAGCCCATTTACATTTAAGGTTAGTATTGTTATGTGTGAATTTGATCCTGTCATCTTGATGTAATTTGGTTATTTTGCACACTAGTCAATGCAGTTTCTTTGTAGTGTCATTGGTCTTTATATTTTGGTGTGTTTTTATAGTGGCTGGTACCGGTTTTCCTTTCCATATTTAGTGCTTCTTTCAGGAGCTCTTGCAGGGCAGGCCTGGTGGTAACGAAATCCCTCAGGATTTGCTTATCTGGAAAAGATTTTATTTTTCTTATGCTATGAAACTTAGTTTGGCTGGATATGAAATTCTGGGTTGAAAATTCTCTTCTTGAAGAATGTTGAATATTGGCCCCCAATCTCCACTGGCTTATAGAGTTTCTCCTGAGAAGTCTGCTGTTAGTCTGATGGGCTTCCCTTTGCAGGTGACCTGGCCTCTCTGGCTGCCTTTAACAGTTTTTCCTTCATTTCAACCTTGAACAATCTGATAATTATGTGTTGGTCTTCTCATGGAGTTGGGGTTGGTCTTCTCATGGAGTATCTTAATGGTGTTCTCTGTATTTCCTGAATTTGCATGTTGGCCTGTCTTGCTAGGTTGGGGAAGTTCTCTGGATAATATCCTAAAGTGTGTTTTCCAGCTTTTTTCCATTCTCCCTGTCTCCTGGTACTCCAATCAATCATAGGTTCAGTCTTTTTATGAAATCCCATATTTCTTGGAGACCTTGTTCATTCCTTTACATTCTTTTTTCTTCTCTGCATGTCTTATTTCAGTGAGGTGGTCTTCAAACTCTGATATCCTTTCTTTTACTTGGTCAATTCAGCTGTTGATACTTACCTGTGTGTGCTTCGCAAAATTCTCGTGCTATGTTTTTTGGCTCCATCAGGTCACTTATATTCCTCTCTAAACTGGATTATTCTAGTTAGCAATTCCTCTAACCTTTTATCAAGGTTCTTAGCTTCTTTGCATTAGGTTAGAGCATGCTCCTCTCACTCATTATAGTTTTTTAATACCCATCTTCTGAAGCCTACTTCTCTCAATTTATCCATTTGATCCTCCATCCAGTTCTGTGCCCTTGATGGAGAAACGTTGTGATCATTTGGAGGAGAAGAGGCACTCTGGCCTTTTTGGTTTTCAGCATTTTTTCGTTGATTCTTTTTCATCCTTTTGAGCTTGTCTAGTTTTGGTCTTTGAGGCTGTTGACCCTTGGATAGGATTTTTGTGGGGACCTTTTTGTTGTTGTTGTTGTTGTTGATGCTGTTGTTGTCGCTTTCTGCTTGTTTTTCTCTCAGGTCCCTCTTCTGTAGGGCTGCTGCAGTTTGCTGGGGGTTCACTTCAGGCCCTATTCATCTGATTTGCTCCCGTGCCTGGAGATGTCGCTCAAGGAGGCTGGAGTACAGCAAAGATGGGTGTCTGTTCCTTCTGGGACCTCTGACCTCGAGGGGCACCAACCTGATGCCAGTAGGATTGCTCCCGTATAGGGTGTCTGACAACCTCTGTTGGAGGGTCTCACCCAGTTTGGTGGCACGAGGAGCAGGACCTGTTCAACAAAGCACTTTGTCCCTTGGTGGAGAGGGTGTGTTTCACTTGGGGGAAACCCACTTGTCTGGGCTGCTGGGATTCCTCAGAACTATCAGGAGGACAGGCCAAGTCTGCCGGTCCACGGAGACTGCAGCTACTCCCTCCCCACCAGGGCTCAGGCCCAGGGAGATATGAATTCCGTCCCTCAGCTTCTGGCTGGAGTTATTGGAGATCCTGCGGGGAAGCCCTGCCCACTGAGGAAGGATGGGTCAGTTAGGCCCGAAGAGGCACTCTGGCTGCAGACAGCCACAGCTGGTATGTTGGGCTGTGGGGACAAGTCTTGGGACAAAGCCATCCAGCCTCCCTGGCTCCAACAGGGAAAAAGCGCAGCCTAGAGCTGCTATAGAAATGGGTGCTGCCTTTCCCCCATCCACAGAGCTTAGCGTGTTAGGCAGTTGCAAGTCCCAGTGCCGGCTGCTGCCTCTCCTGAGCTCCAAACTGGGAGCTCAAATGGCTTAGACAGCAGGCAGCTGCAGCCGGTGCTGGTCGCCCCTCCCCCACCCGGAGTTTGGTAGGCTTAAGCAGATTCCAGCTGAGAAGCTGTAAGAATCTGCTTAGGGCGCTAGGCCCCGGTGGTGGTATGGGTTCGCGAGTGGGATCTTCCGATCCATGGGTTGCACAATTCCGTGGAAAAAGCAGTTTCCCCGGCTGGGTAGCGGCTCACTCACCGCCTCCCTTGGCTGTGGGGGACGGAGTTCCTTTTCCCCGTGTGGCTCTCAGGTGGGCCACCGCACCACACTGCTCTTCCTTCTCTCCCTTGGTCACGCCAGCCTTCTAGTCAATTTTCATCAGAGAACCTGGATACCTTGGTTGCCGATGAAGGCTTCACATGCTTATTATGTTTTTGTTTTGTTTTTTCGATGGTAGCCTCCGAACGTCTCTGCTTCCAGTAGGCCATCTTGCCACATGGCCATTTCTATCTTCACTGCTGTTATTTGTCTCCCTTAACCCAATCCAGCCTGGGGACTCATATAGACTTCGATTTGCAAGTTAATCTTTGACCACAAGGTGGCAGTATGCAATGTATAAATGCTTCGGTAAGGTATTTTTTCTGGCTACAAACACTTCTCTCTAGGGTAAATTCGCTATTAACCAATAAGTTTTAAAGAAATGCAATCCTATAAGATGTGTAGAGGTTGTTTCTCATTGTATTAATAAATTTAAATTTTCAGGCGGAACCATTCTGCATTCACAGTAACACATAGATTCTAAAATTTTCAAGTTTAAAAAGCAACCAAATCTCATATCTAGCTTATATTCATCTGGCCAAAATACTACTGAAGTTTTCTTTACCTGCATCAGAATATGCCAAGACTTTCAATAACGAGATAACCTGCTCCTCTTTCAACCTATTATCTCAAAAAAAAGAAAGATAAGAACAAATGAGAATGTGGCATACCAACTAATGGATTCCTTGGGTTACCTGCAGAGATCTGTTGATCCAAAGGTTCTCAGATTGCAATGAGTAGGTCTCTTGGTCCAAGAGCAGAGCCATCCAGCCATGAGGGTTAGACAATGTATCACGTACATAATTGACAGTGGTTGTTTTATTTCTGCTGTCAGTCACGGTTAAATCGTAAGAAACTTCAGGAGTATTAGCTCTAGGGTGATTTTAAAAGGAAAAAAAAATGGGTTGCAAGATTATTTGCTCATTCTGAATCCAATACATTCCTCTTTCATCAATTGCAATCATCTTTCCATTCTCTCCACATATGTCTTAGGCCCTCTTCAGTTGTATGTCTAGGGAGGTTTTAGCAGTCACTGTGTGAGTGAAAACAACCCAGTGGGAAATTGCCATTGGATCATTTGCAAATTACCATGTCCTGGTGAACTGGAGGTGGTGATTCTCAGGTTTTTTGTTTGATTGTTTTTTGTTTTCTTCCTTGAGATGGAGTTTCGCTCTTGTTGCCCATGCTGGAGTGCAATGCGTGGTCTCAGCTCACTGCAACCTCTACCACTAATAAATGTCACATTAATGATTTTGTATGAGCCAAGACTATATACTACGATTTTAACAAATAAATGTCTATGGCCAGAATTTTGCCTTGGACCAGATTTACCAACAGCAAAAAACATTATTATTGGTAATTGGATATTCACATGAGGAACAACTGACAGAGGCCTGGGACCTGACATGCCTAGCTGCTGAGACTCTCAGAAGTCCTGCTCAAAACGCCCAGCAGGAGTGGCTTCAGCATCCTTCTCTAGAATGATGAGGTAACCTGCTCCTCTCCTGCAGCCTTGTGTAATGCCTAGTGCTCACTGCTGTTACAGTACCTATGTGTTCTTGGCTTTGCCTTTTTAAAAACATAGATTGTAAGATCTATAAGTTAGAGGTGTTTTCCCCTTTCTTATTGGTATCCTCGGCCCTGGCACAGGGCCCAGCACACAATGGCACCCAAATCATGTTTGTTATATGAATGAAGAATGCATAGATGAGATCTTCCAAAAGCAGCCAGTGACATTTTCTAATGTATATAAAGTGTTCTAGAAGAACTGCATTTTACCAAATGAGGAGACTGAGGCAGGGTAGAGCAAAAGCAATATGTGAGTATCACAAAGTAGAACTAGAAATTTGTGAATCAAGTTACCCAACTTATTCTATACAGCCATCCCAGAAAATGATTTTTAAGACTTCATTAAAACATAAGTAGATTTAGCCAATGATTAGACCCCTAAAAGAGAGTCAAAGTGGACCTAAAGAAATAAAGCAAAAGCCAAAAAAAAAATCAATACACATTATGACTGTTCTTCCTCCTTTGGTTTAGTTTTCATGAGAATCTTTAACTGTGGCATTTTGCCGCAGGCAGATAATTAAATTCTCAAAGTAAGGGAAATGAGTCAAAAGAGGACATTGGATTTTCACAGTGAGATAGGGCATGAGTATATCTAAAGCCAATTTATAATCCCATGGAATAATTCAAAAAGGACCTTTTTTTTAGTGTTGCACACTTGGGCACTGGAACCAAATGGGTATCAACTGAAATCTAGATTGGCACTCAGTAGGTGTGTAAACCTGGGCAAATTTCCGCACCTATTTAACCTTTAGATTCATTTCTTTTTAAAATGGAGGCAACAATAGAATAGATCTCATATAGGTACTATGAAACATAAAGATAATCTACATAAAGCACTCACCAAGGCCAATAACATCTACTTAGGTCTCATTTATGAACCTCAAATATGCCAGATTTACCATTCTGCACTACTTACTTGAATGCCTAGAAGTTTATTCAGGATATTCGGTCATTTAAAAACGTACCAAAAACCCTTCCATGGTACAGATCATTGACACTGGCAATGTAGCACTTGACACATATTTCTTGCAAGATTAAATGTATTTGTTTCATCCATTAATTAATGAAATGAAAGGGATGAAAAATGCTCGGGGCATTTGGGAATGAAAGAACTACTCTTTTTTCAGATTTCCCTATGCAGCATTAACTGAACCTTTAGAGATCTTGGAGGAGGGGGAAACGTCTTCCTTTCTTTGGGTTTTAGATACTTAGGTTTGTTGTCCACCCTTCCCCACCCCACCCTTTCAGGATTTAAACTGGAACTAATGGACAATTCTCAACCTATATTCTTAGAATCAGAATGAACACAAAGATCATCTGTTCTAATTTCCAGTCCAGTGCAGGGATTCCCACCATATTTCATCCCTCCCCTTCTTTCAGTTATGGGGTGTTTACATCTTCGAATAGAAAATATTCCACATATGGAATTTAGCTTTAAATTGTAATCTTTAGAAAAGGTTTAGAATGTTAAACTTCCCTTCTTAGAATTTCTAGCCATTTGCCCTCAGTCATCATGGCTCTCTCTTCCCCTGATGGAAACCATGAGTCCCATAATCCCAGGATATTGTCCAGGAACAATTTGGCCCAACTATATTTAGCAAATAAAAATAAGCTTTCGGGACATAAGTGTAAAACAAATATGATAAGAAGAGGTAAGTTCGAACTAAGAAATATCAAAATTGGCTACAGTAGGTACTGTGGTCAGTAAATAAAACACGCCAGAAATATCTAAATTTTCTCAAGTACAGAGAATGATTATAAGTGTTTCAGATTCCAAAAGTATATCCTTCCAGTTTTTACTGAGATATATGGGCTTAGATTTATTTAAATAAATCTTGTGATTTATTTAAATCACAAGACCTAAATCTAAGAGAGACTAATTGATAAATCAGAATTTTTAGTTAATGATTGACCATAAGAAATAAAAGTGCCTTTCATATAGTGGGAGTTTAACAAATATTTTCTGACTGAATAAACAAGTGTGATATGCACCAGAACACTCCAGCTGGTTAGGCCAGTAACATTTCTCCCCAACTTGGAAGTCTACCTAGAAAACCACATGAGGGTCAAGAGATTTCCTGCAAACTTATTTTCAAAAGAAATCAGCAGTTGGGGCATCCTAAGTTATTAGAGCTTGATACAATCAACCCCATATCAGTGGGATATTTGCCAAGAGGACAAACATAGTTAGTGGTCAGAAAACCTCTCCTGGGCACATACAAGCAGTGTGCACTAATAATGGTGTCTGGTCTAGGAAAATGCCATGATTTCCTCGAAAACTCATATTTCTTCAATCCTAGTCAAGTGCTGTCAATTAAACAATTTTTAAAAAATAGTTTTAACTACAAACCAAAAGAAGATCTCTGTTCAAAAGCATCCATCTGTTCACATTTAATTCCTCCTGCCTCACCTATCTTCTTATGCATACCACGTTGATCATTAAAAAAAAATTACCTCAGCCAGGAGCGGTGGCTCATGCCTGTAATCCCAGCACTTTGGGACGCCGAGGCGGGTGGATCATGATATCAGGAGATCGAGACCATCCTAGCTAACACGGTGAAACCTCGTCTGTACTAAAAATACAAAAAATTAGCTGGGCGTGGCAGCGTGTGCGTGTAGTCCCAGCTACTCGGGAGGCTGAGGCAGGAGAATGGCGTGAACCTGGGAGGCGGAGATTGTAGTGAGCGGAGATGGCGCCACTGCCCTCCAGCCTGGGTGACAGAGCAAGACTCCGTCTCAAAAAAAAAAAAAAAAACATTACCTCAATATGTGATAATATAATCAATTGGGTAGATATTTCCAGAAATATTTTTTAATTCCAGCAATGTGGTCCCAAGAATTCCCCTGGTCACCTTGACTGGACTTAATTACTCGTCAAATTTCAATTGACACCACATTTATAGACCAATTTTTAGGGTGTTATTTCCCCTGACTCAGTTTCTATAGACAACAATTTCAATTATTGAAGGAAGGATTTTTCAGATCATCTCCCCAGCTTCTGAAGGCCCATACAAATGTGGTCCCTCTCCAAATAGCGTCAAACTGCTAAATGCTAGCAATAATTTGGTTCTATTTGTCTTTGGAAACATTGCACCTTCCTTTTGAGGTTCTTTTCCTTCTAGTCAGAATCCAATAATCTGATGTAAACTCCTTGGCCAGCCAGAGACATACCATAGCACGCTGTGATCCTAAATTACCCTTTCTTATTTCTCCTTCATGCACTGCTCATTCTCTCAGAGCCTTGAGTCTATCAAGCTCCCCTCACCCATCTCAACTAAGGTTTATTAGGGATGCAATTTCACAGGCACTCATGTGCAGCACCAGCTTTCTGTAGTTTAATACAGATAGAGAAGGAGGTTATCACATATACTACACTTTTATCACAGCTGGTAGTAGAGAGGGTCATATGGTAAGCATTCAGATATGCTTTCCGCTCTGAAAAGCAACTCAAAAAGCAAAAGACCCATCTCCCATCAGGCAAGATGCCTTGTACTGACCATCACCAGGGGCCAAAAAATTCAGTCGGATCATCTCCTGTCCTCCTAGGCCAAATGCCAGAATTGACCATGGAAGGGGTCTTCTGAAAAGCACCAAAAGAACATCAAGAGTCAAAAAAACACCATGAAGAGAACTTACCAACCATAATTACTACAATTTTCACTTGCCCTAAATAGCCACCAATTTCCCCATGCCCTAAATAGCCACCAATCTCCCACTCTTTACTGTTAATGAAGCAAAGGAGCACAAAAGTATTTCTAATTTGGAGGAGCCAAGGGAGTCTGCATGGGCCATTAGCAGCAGAGAGCTTCATTACTAGGGGAAGAAGTCTCTCCCTGAACTTCTCATGGCTTTATGTGCAAGAAATCAGGAGGCAACCAGTCCATTTTAAATGTTAACCCTTACCTCTGCATCAGCAACAGCTCCTCCCGTCTATGATCAAAAAGACAAAAGGGCTATAAGCCTTATGTGTTGTTTTTCTTTTCTGTGGGCTGCCTTAATGTTTGTTCTTTTTAAATTTATTTTATTATTATTATTATTTGAGATGGAGTTTCACTCTTGTTGCCCAGGCTGGAGTGCAGTGGCATGATCTCGGCTCACTGCAACCTCTGCGTCTTGGGTTCATGCAATTCTCCTGCCTCAGACTCCTGAGCAGCTGGGATTACAGGCACCCAACACCACACCCAGCTAATTTCTTATATTTTTAGCACAGATGGGGTTTCGCCATGTTGGCCAGGCTGGTCTCGAACTCCTGACCTCAGGTGATCCACCCGCCTCAGCCTCCCAAAGTGCTGAGATTACAGGCGTGAGCCACCATGCCTGGCCCAAACTTGTTTTTAATTCAGGGAAATGTTCCATTAGAAATATAACACTATCACTTGGTAAAACTTCCTGGTCAAAGTACCAATTTACCATACTAGTTACTTAAAGAGTTATGTAACTTAGTGCCCATGTACTGTGCAGAACTGTTGAATCCCACAAAGGATTTGTTAGGTAATCAATAATACCAGAGAGCAGATATTAACTCCCTGGTTTTTGCTTACCATTAGCTTACTTTTCCTGAGGGTCCATATCTGTGTATTAAAGACAAGCATTGCACTGAGCTCTAAATGCTCTTGATTTGGAACAGTTGTGAAATAAATCCTCTATAATTATCCATCTCCTAAGCCAGACACACCACAATACCTAACCTCAAATGGTGTTGCAAACATCTTCTGAGTATTTGTGCTTGTTGCTGTCACTCTCATCTTTTACTGCACAAAGGGGAAGAAAAATCAAAACTATGAGCACAGCCAACAAATTTCTATGGCATGGCTTTGCATGAGCATCCTTTAAAAATACACCATGCTCATAACAGTCCTTGTCACAGCACCACTGTTCTATCTGTTAACCTGCCACCATTCAGTAATATTTCATTATCATTGTATCATTAAGTTTTTCCATCCACAGCCTTATGGATTCAGAAACACTTAAATATTTCTCCTCTAAGGAAGTATCTACAGTTTTTGCAACATAGTTATCTGCTGTTATATTAGGACAATACTTTTTGCCCATTCTATCTTAATACATGAAGAAAAGCAATAGATGCCCGTCATCCTACTTTAGGTGACCATATACCATTGCATCTCTACTTTTGATCTGCTGAGTCCAATTGGAATGGCTGTTTGAGAACATGAGAACGCTGTCATTGAAGCTATGCAACCAGAAGGTAGACAGGTGGACAACTGCTTGTCAGGGATATTGAAAAATATTTTATCCAGCAGGTAGGAAGTTAGACTAAGAAGCTTGTCCTGCCATATATATATGCATACCAGAGCTGTGATGGGGATGACTGACACTGGCTGGCAGAAGCCCATCATTGACCCTTCTTCCCAACTTCATGTTCGGTGCTTTTAGGTTGGAAACTTAAAATAAGGCATGTGAGAGCATTTTCACCATAGAATTAGGCAAATGAAATAAACCAGAGCTTTTTATTCTGGAGAGCTAGTTGTTAAACATTTACCAGCATACCACTGCAACCTTTTATTATTCATAAAACTCAATAACCATGTAACATTGTTAATGATATTCCTCAGTTTGGAGTCCATTGTGATTTTTAGATTTTTTTCAACTTTAACTCTGTAACCTTTGCTGCCAAGAAAAGATAATACATCTTTGAATTTTCTTGTCTCACACGGTTGTTTTTTAAGGACTGAAAAGATACCATTAGTGATGCCATGCCTATTTATGCCTAGGAAGGAAAGTCGAGCAATCATTAGAGGAAAAGCTAGGCCAAAATTTCCATTTGAACTCTTCTTTACTTTTGCATTCACAGAGGCAAAACACTGACACCTTAAGAGTGGTTACATAGGTAAAAACTGAACGCAAGCACTACAGGAGAGGATATTAAGCAAGATCTAAGAATCAAGGTGATCAACAAGAACATTAACCTTTTATTTTCCAGGAGAGGTGGGAAGGAAGAAACAGAAGGTACTGGGGCATGATGAATCGAAGTCTATGCCCTGAATGACCTCAGATTCTACAACCACCTGGGAGGTTTTGCTGGGTCAGTACAACGTCATGTGATTATTACAAATTATTCCCTATTTTTCAGGAATTGGATTAAGTTACATTACCTAATTCCCTTGCCAGGCATTTGTTTCTCAGAAACAAAAAATTCTGCAGGAACCTATTCAATTAGTATTATGCCTATGCGTTGTTTTGTAAATCACAAATGTAAAATAGATATTCTTTAAAGAGTACCTACTACGTGTCAAGCAATGACCCTGAGGGATAAATACCATTATACCCATTTTAGTGATGAAAGAACTGAAACAAAAAGAGGTAAAGTAACTTATGCAAAGAAATATACCTAGGAAGTAGAGGGGATATGATTTGTACCCACAAAGGATTGTTAATTACTTCTCTATTCTTCAGTCTGAAAAATAATTTCAAACATGTACTGTATATATATCCTGACTATTTTATGTACATCCTATAAAAACTCAGAAGGATTGGTCAGCCAACCTACAAAATCTTGCAAGCTCTTCTAATCTCCCTCACACTCAATACAGTCAAAAATTCGAAGACAGAATCAAGGTCTGATTTGTTGATATCTCAATGGGTCTACGACAAGTGAAGAAGTTACAGATTGCTGTAAACAACAATGACAAAAATTTTCAAGAAAATAATTATAAGAGTTGAGCTTACATCCTCTCTATCACAGTTTTATGTATCTATTCCACCAGGACAAGAAAACAATTACAAATAAAGGCAAACTGATGATTGAATGGGGGTAGAGCAGGGTTGGATAGAGAAGGAATCAGCAATTAGAATAAATCCTCCAGTCAAATGATTGCCCCAGGAAAGTAAAAGCCCAGAGAAGATTATGAAAGAACATTCTTAAATACTAGATATTCCTAGGAATTTTAGAAGACTGGAGATAGCATTTTACTCCTGGGTCTTCTGAAGAAAAGCCAAATGCTGTGGACTCCTCAAGAACATGTCCTAGGAGAGAAATGGACAACAATGACACTAAAGGAAGATTTGGGGGCAGTCCACTATTTTTTATTTATATTTTTTTACTCAACACCAATTTTGTTGAGTTGCTATGTGTTAAACAGAGTTTGGGGCATAATAATACAAAGAAAATCCCTATTTGCCCTCCTTGCCATCTATGAGGAGAGACGGACAATTTAGAAAGCTATGCAGGTGCTATAAGTACTGATTAGAGCAAGTATAAAGAGCTAGCACACAACAGAGGTATCAAAACCTGCGAAGCATGCTCACAGAAGCCTAGCAGAGAAAACGACCTCTATGCTGAGTTCATGGAAGCTGAACATTATGAATTGAAGAGCACAAAGAAGTTGAATGTGGCCATGGGACAGAATGCAGGAAAGGTAGAGCAGAGTGCCGAGAGATAATGCTGGAACCCAAAGCAGACAGCAGGACATGGAAGCTCCATGACATATTAGGAACGTCAGACTTTCCTTGGAAAGTACTGAGAATTCCTTAAAAGTTTCAAGCAAGGGAATGGATGGCAAGATCAGATCTGCATTTAGAAAGTTCAGAGATTGAAACACCAAAAAATGGCAAGCTAAGCGGCTGTTGTGGTTCTACAGGTGAAAAGTAATGGTAGCCCGGACTGGAGAAGGATTTGGGGAAGGAGAGAAGTAGAAAGACCCAAGAGGGATTTCTTAAGGAGAGAAAATTGAGCTGATAGGTGACTAGTGTGGGAAATAAGGTACAAAGATGAGTCAAGGATGACTCCATTTTCAGGTTTAGACCAGCATTTGCCTCAGTGGGATTCTGAGCACCCAGAGAGAAACAGGTCTATAGAAAAAAATCATAAATCCAATTTTGGCAAGTTGAGTTTTAGAGTAGCCACACTAAAAAGCTCAAAATAAACAAGTTAAATTAATTTTAGTAATATATTTAGCCCAATCTATCCAAAATATTATTTCTACATGATCAATATAAACAAATTATTGAGATATTTTACATTCTTTTTTTCACATTAAGTCTTAGCTACATGGTGGGTAATTCACTCTTATGGCACATCACAATTTGGACTAGGGAGATCTAAAAAGAGCACAGAAAATCCTATTGATAATATTGTACTTGTTTCGTGTAATTATTTCTATACAGAAAAAAAAAATGTTTACCTAAAGTTTGGGATAGATAAATCCAAGAACTATGTGGGACATTTTATAATTATGGGACCCTGGAGAAAAACTGTCACTGGCATGTATTTCTGATATGAGGTCCTGACTTACATTGGCAGAACTAACACTACCCCTGTCTCACCAGGAACACTGAGGTTCATAGGGGGAAGCTGGTAGAAACAGAAGCTGGGAAAGGAACGCTATCCAGAATACCTGCGGCTTCAACAGAAAGCATGTTTTTAGGGCTGATGAGAGAGAAAACAATATAAGCAGCACTCACGCAGATCAAGCATGCTGTCATTTTAACAAAACATAAACTAGACTCTGCCTTGTAGAGAGTGGCAGTTTTTTCTTCATCCAAATATTAAATAGTGTGGCCAACTTCAATTATTTAAATACTTCTGTCATCCCAACTGTTGGCTTTGAGTCATAGGAAGCAATAAAGCAGGAAGTGCCACAAAGGTAAGCATCGTCAGATTTAAGGCAGTGAGGGACAGGAATAGAAGGTTGCCAATGTCAAACAAATAACTTATAGTGAAAATGGACCAGAGAGGGGGCCTACTAAGGAAGAACTCACACTCCAAGAGCTTGGTTCTTAGCAAAACAGGAAGAGGATATCTTGTTTATGCAGCTATGTAAAGCCTCACTCCCTGCCCTTTCTGGACCTCTTACTGAGGGAGGGAGTTAAGGGTTGAAAGTGAAGACAGCAGGGTGCTTATGCCATATTAGATCTCCATCAACATGCAACCCCAAAAGATCATGACTGTGAGAGCGTTGTAAATCAACTCTTAGGGTGCTTGCCCCAGGGCAAACAGCACAGCAAATTAATCCTTTCTCCATGAAATGCAGCAAAGTTTGTATCTATGCTGAATTCAAATTGCTCATTCGCTCTGACATGTTCCTAATGAGGTTATAATGCTTTGGGACAAAGATCAAGCCACTGAGCACAAATAGCTAGGGATAGAATCATAGAAAGATAAAATTAGAAGGACCTTAGAGGACTGCCTCTCAGACTTTAATACCAATCACCTGGGCATTGTAATTCAGGATATCTGGGGCCCAGTCTGAGATTCTGCATTTCTAAAAAAAAAAATCCCTGGTGCTGCTGCTGCTGCTGGTCCATGGACAACACTTTGAGCAGCAAGGCCTTAGAGATCATCTAATTCAGTTGCCTCTCCTAGAGGAGAGCACATCAGGGCCAAGAGACTTATAACTGGAAGGATGCTGAGACTTCCAGATGCCTAATTAGGGTCAGTTGAGTATTTGTCCATAGACCTGTGAGTCAATCTGAAAATTTTAAATAGAATCTAAGGAGTAGAGTGACCAATCAGCCTAGATGACTGAGGACGTTTCCAGAACATGGAATTTGCCTTTTTAAAACAAGAAAAAATCCAGGAAAACCAGGATAAGTTTTTCATCCTGCTAGACACTTTTGAATCTACTTAGAATACAACACCAGTATTACATTTTTCTTGACCTTGTCAGTCCCCAAGTGGTGGGATCATGAGCTGCTGCCAAGGCAAGCACCTTAATATCCTGTCCCAAAGATCTCAAAAAGCAAATGCTCAAACAAGTTTCAGGTGCTACAGAGCCTTCTAACACCACGTTGACAAGTGCCTCTCCAAGAGACAGCCTACCAGTAGATCTCAAAGTAAAGCATGATAAACGACTATCAAGAACACGCAGAAATAAATATTATAGAAGCATATAATGTTCCTTTTAAGTACACAAATCTATTTTCCTCATTTGATAAAATGCATGTAAGAAATAAATCACTAATTTTTATAACTCTCAAAACACTCATTTAAAACATCCTTAGTAAAAACACTAAAATAATAAAAATCAGGCTGCATCCCCGAGAATGAAGAAAAAGTCATGCTCTGCACAATCAAAATGATTAGAAATAAAAATATATCCCTACATATTATTATTTTACTCACTGGAATTGGGCTCATTAACGTTAGGTAGAATAATGAATATCTAGAAAGCAAAAATGAAAAATTTCCAGACTATTCAGTGCTACCAGTGCATTGCTAAGGCTTCCAAAACAGAATGCCAAAGTACTGATTCCATATGCATTCAAAATACAGAGTTAGTGCAATCCTAACCACAATGATTCTCACTCCCTGGAGTTTACTTGTTCAAGTAAGAGGCCAATGTGGTCCGACTGAATTACTTGACTTAATATTCATGCAGTTAGGACACTTAAGACAAAGGAAGAAAATAAGTGTGGCTAAATATATACAATGCATTTGGAATAAGAAAAAGACAGAACCCTAGACATTCAGCAATCATTACCTGGAAATTAAAGAGGGCAGGAGCAATCCTATTATGTATTATAAACAGCCCCGCTGCTGACTTAATGGTAGTTTGAGTAGCATAACCAAGGAGTCCTTGCTCCAATATTAATAGGAAATATATTGTAGGAATCCAATAGTTCATGAAATTAACAAGGAAAATGAACTAGAGTGAAGCAACCTTGCAAGTAATAGGAGGCATCAGCAATTGCTTCCCCGGAGCATATTGAACAGTTAAAAAGAGCTTGGGAAGAGTACATGTATATAAATGAGAATGGACATTATTAGAATTTTTTAATAATACTTTTAATTTAAATATATTTCAAACTCTTTGTTGGTTGTAAGTCTTTTTAAGAAGAAGTTATTGGCCCAAAATGTCAATGAGAGGTCACAGGCTATGAGATCTGGTCCAAAGATATTGCAAGTTAGCTGCCATTTGAGTCAGCTTAAAACTACCACACATTCACGATTCAGCAGCTGTCAAAATTATTCCCATTTCACTTCTTTAGAGCTAAATACTTCAAATAACCTAGAAAACAATTTCCCTTCTATAAGCCTCAACAGCCAGAATAACAGATGCATGCTCATCGGCAAGCTAAAAAGTATAGTTAATTCCACTTACAAACCAATAGACATACGATGAAAAAGAACACCTCCTCCACAGGCACTGCCATGGACAACCCGACCAAAGCTTGCATTGACCAAACAAGAAGCTGAAAGGGTTTCCATAGAAGCAAGAATGTGACTTCTGTTTTTCCCAGACAGAGACCCATCCAAGTCTTCCAAAATTGCTGCATGAGGAAATGGAAATGCCACTAAGTTTGAAGAGTTTGTAAACTTCAACTGGCTGGTCTTCACAGTAAATCCACCTATAAATTGGAAGACAGAAAGATTATTACACAATGGCACAAATAGCAACTAAATTCACTGGAGTGATGGTCTTAGGATTTAAATTGCATATTTATCTAGTTTTACAATTCACCTATTCATGCAAGAAAAAAAGTGTTTTCTGTGGGTGTTTTACAGTGAGTGTTTACTGTCTACCAAGCTCTGGTGTGCTAGAGATATTAAGAGGTATAAGTGCAGCATTGGCCCTACCTTCATGCAGTCTATAGTCCACATTGTAGCGCAGTGATTTTTCTATCAGGGTTGATTTTACCTTCCAAGAGACGTATGGCACTATTTTCAATCATTTTTGGCTGTCATAATTGGGGAGCTGGCAGTGCTACTGGCAGCTAGTAGGTAGAAACCAGAGATGCTGCTAAATATCCTACAATGCACAGGACAATCCCCACAACAAAGAATTATCTCACCCAAAATGCCAATAGTGCCAAGGGTAAGAAACTCTTGTCTAGTGGGAAATAGAAGCAGAAAACATTAATTTATTAATTACTAAGCACCAAAGACGCTATGGTTTAGTTTTCCAATCTTTCAGCTTTCATTCCTCTATGGTGAGTCTAACCCCTCCAATACCTCTTACTATAAGGTTTATTTAAACATTTACTTTCAAAAGCAAACTCAATTAATCACTCGGGCAAATAGTATTAGTAATACACTTTCTAAGTATTAGCTGTAGGGCCACACTTCTTGGCAGTCTTTCCCCAACACCACTGCCATGTGACTCATTGGTACTATCAGTCCAATTGCCTAAAAGGAAAGTATGGCAGTGATCTTCTAATTCACACACTCATGTCATTAAAGGAGGAAAACTGAGTACACATCTCCCAGTACATACACTACCATACCATAATGTATTATGTACATTATAAAATATACAAAAAAGAAAATAAAATGAAAAAGATACAAATAGAGGCTCTAATGTTTTCATTCTGCAGCCCAATAGAGTACACGCAGTGAATTAATTCATGCATGAAAGGCTACACAATTGCACCTCTTGCAACTTCTGTATTTCATTTAATACCACAAACCACCTGCAGCTCTACATTTCAGTCATACTGGACTTCTTTGTGATTTCCCAAGCACAACTTGCTTCTTGGATTCTGTTTTTTGTGTGTATACTGTTCCTAGAAATTCTTCCTTGCATATACCTTCTTGCAAACTTCTATTCACCTTCCTAAACCCTACTCAAGAACAACCTCTATGAGCTCTTGCCAGACCCCCTTCCTCGGCCCCTTCACTGACTTTGTTGAGTCCTCTATTACTGCGTTCATCATGCTCTCTTACAACAATGGGCTTGGACATTTATTTTAGTGCCTAGATCAAGAGTTCCTGGAGGACAGAAACTATGTGTTTTTTATATTTGTACCCCCTAGGTCCTTAAGCAGAGCCTGAAATAGACGGTATTTAAGCAAATGAAGAGAGGGGTTAGCCAACATTATTCAGTGAAAAGGGATTCGAGTTCATAGGAGTAGTGTGATTTTTTTTCACTGTCTCATAAATGATATGAAATAGTCAAGATATTAAAGAATTGAGGAATTGCGATTGCAAGCACTTGTTATGAGGCATTTTTATTTCTATTATTATTTCTACAATCCTAAACTCAGATGCCACCCAAATAAAAACAATCTTTCATTCTGCCTACATAGGAAAAAAAAAAAGTGGAGACTTGTTGATTATTCATTTAATTAAAAAAACAAACAATTATCTAAATTGGTGATTCAAACCACAAGAGCATATTTACTTGAATTACTTGGTTTGGCTGTTTACAATGATCCAATCAACTAGATTACTCTCTACCTCTTTCACCTTGGCCCATGAGCCCTCCAAGTTATTTCTTACCACCTCTGAGATGTGGTTAAAAAGTGAGCAAGAACTCCTATGGTTCCCTTTGTGCGTACATCAAGCCCTGGACTGTTGAAAACATTAAGTACCTGAACTTTAGCTCTTTCAGGAAAGGTTGTATGCATGTTAGTTTATACCAGGTATCTACCCATCTAACTCCATTCTTTCATTTAATCAATAAACTGCCTACTACGCATCTGGCTCTGTGCTAGGTACTAATAATTAAAACTCTGAGCAAGAAATACATGATCTCTGCCTTTATGAAGGTCAGAGTCCAGCAGAGACATAGGACCATAATGATAGAATGTGACAGGCACCGTAATAGGAGGAGGACAGGGAGCTGCAGAAGTTGCATGGGGAGAACCTCCAGGATGTCTTTTAGGAGATTTAAGCAACAGTTTCTACTGATGCAATCTTATAACTGAAAGAGATAATGATTCACAAAGTATTTGCCACTATTTATAATACTGACTTGAATATTGGCCTTATTTATTATCTGTTCTGTCTATTCAAATAATTACCTTGTCCTTGGGAACAGTCTGAACAGGTTCTAATGGCCACACAGTTGATGAGATCAAAATTAACAAAGGTTGTGTTAGACACCATCAGTTCCCATCTTTTAGGAGTTTTAATCCCAGATGACATACACAGACTTCCCTGTGATTTAAAAGAAAAAAAGATGAAAGCAAAATAAGAAAACTGGACACATGAAATACAATTCATAATGCATGAATAAAAACAAAGATAAAAAAGCGAGCTATTGACTAAGAGAAAATATTTGCCAATCACACATATGACAAAGGACCTATATCCAGAATATAGAAAGAACTCTCAGGTTTCAACAGTAAGAAAACAGACAATGCAATTCAAAAATCAGGAAAAAAAAACCTTCAAAAGACAACCCAGAAAAGAAAATATACAGATAGCAAATAAGCACAGGAAAAAAAAAAAAAAAGTTCAACATCATTATTCACTAGGGAAATGCAAATTAAGAGCACACTAAAATATACTATACATCTATTAGAATGGATAAATAAAGATACAGTGACAATAGTAAGTGCTGATGAGGATGAGAAAGAATTAAAACTCTCCTATGTTTCTAGTGGAATGCAAAATGAGACAGCCACTGTGGAAAACTTTGGCAGTTTCTTATAAAGTTAAATATGCCCTTATCATATGACCTAGCAATTCAACTCCTAGGTATTTACCTTGGAGAAATGAAAACTTACATTTATATAAAAACCTGACACAAATGTTCACAACAGTTCCATTTATAATCACTAAATCTGGAAACAAGTCAAGTGAACCTCAATAAATGAATGGATAAACAAACTGCATTACATCTATCTAATGGAATACTATTCATCGATAATAAGGAATGTAATATTGATACATGCAACAAGTTAGATGAATCCCAATGGCATTCAGGAGTGAAGAAAGCCAGTCTCAAAAGGTTACATGCTATATGACTCCATTTATATGACTGTTGAAAAGGCAAAACTGTAGTGACAGAGAATACATTAGTGATCGCCAGTGGTTTAAAGTAAGAGGAGGCTGTGGCTACAAAGATGGAGCAAGGAACTGGAGTGGATGCAACTGTTTCTGTGTCTTGATTGTCGTGGTGGTTGTTACACAAATGTGTACATGTGTTAAAGCTCATAGAACTGTACATCAAAAAGTCAGTTTTGCTATATATTAACATATTTTAAAAACTTTAACAAAAAGTCTGAAAAGAAAGAAACAATAAGTGTTTTCATGATTTTCCACAAAATCTCTTTGACAAACACTATCCAATCAAGTTGCTGGTGCCTCACTGTTCCATTGTTAAAAATAGTCTTACATTCGAGGATTACCAGAATTTTTTCAATCGCTCCCAACATGAAAAATGATGAAACAATAAACAAATAGCAGAAAAGAAACCCAGTGGACACAAAGCTAGTCTAGAAATCAGAAGAAAACAAAAACTTAATAATGAATGGCCTTGGCAAAATAAGTATATTATATCCATGAAACAAAAAGAAGCCTAAAATATTATTTTTAGAAAAAAAAAGGAAATAGGACAGTAGAAAAATTCAATATCATAGAAAGTAGAACAAAAAGACAAAGAGATGGAAAATCAGTAAGAACATTAAGATAAGAAGAACATTCCAGGAGGCCCAATATTTAAATAATCATAGCTTTAAGGAAAAGAGGAAAATATAGGGGAAAGAATTTTCAAAGAAATAATTGAAGAAAACTGTCCGGAAGGAAAGGATATAATTTTCCAGACTGAAAAGTCCCGCTCAGTATCTAGCACAATGTTTAGAAAAAGAGCCACAGCAAAGTGCATCATATTGAAATTGCAAAACACCAGGGACAAGGACAAGTTTCTAAGAGCTTTCAGAGAGAAAAAAAATAAGTTACACATAAAAATCCTGGAATCTGAGTATTTTTTTTTTTTTTTTTTTTGAGACAGAGTCTCACTCTACTGCACAGTCTGCAGTGCAGTGGCATGATCTCAGCTCACTGCAACCTCCGCTTCCTGGGTTGAAGTGATTGTCCTACTTCAGCCTCCCGAGTAGCTGGGACCACAGGCGCACGCCACCACATCTGGCTAATTTTTGTACTTTTAGTAGAGACAGGGTTTTGCCATGTTGGCCAGGCAGGTCTCGAACCCCTGACCTCAGGTGATCTGCACACCTTGGCCTCCCAAACTGCTGGGATTACAGGTGTGAGCCACTCCATCCAGCCCTGAATCTGAGTATCTTAAAACTATTCAGCCTCAAGACCAGAAGGAGCTACAAGATGATGTAATATTGCCTTCAAAATTTCAATGCAAAATGAACTTCAACCTGGTATCCTATAACCAACAATCTACTAATAAAGGGGTCTCCATATATAGCTCAAAACTTTTACCTTCCATCGCTTCCTTTTTTTTTTTTTTTTTTTTTCTTTTTTCCAGAAAGTTACCTTAGGGTATGTTCAAACAAAATAACAAAATGAGAAATTAAGCCAGAAAGAAAGAAGATGTATGAATCAGAAACAACAGTTCCAATACTAGACAGACATGAAGGAAATCTCCAGGATAACGTTCAAGGGAGAGTCTAAGATGGAGCTTTGAAACCCTTCTTATACATTGCTGGTGTAAGCATCAACTCTGGATTGTTGCTTGGCATTATCCACTAAAGCTACACGGTGATCCAGCAATTTTACAACTTGGCTTATATTCAACAGAAATGCATGCACATGAAGACCAGAAGGCATATAGAATAATGCTTATAGCATTATTATTTGTAAATAACCAAACTTACAAATGATGAAAACAACCAGGTACAATAAATTGCATGCTTTATGATTCCATTTACACAAAGTTCAAAACCAGGAGAAATTAATCTATATCGATAGAAGGCTGAATAATGCTTGCCCTTTGGCTAGGGCGTGCAGAGTGGGGTTGAATGGGGGGACAAGAAGAGGCTTTAGAGGAGCTGATAATGTTCATTTATTTATTAGTTTTTATTTTTTAGAGACAGGATCTTGCTCTGGCAATGTTCTGTTTCTTGTTCTCAGTTGTATACATATACATGGTTGGTTTGCTTTGTAAAAATCCACTGAGCTATTCCCCTGTGATTTGTGCATATTTCTCCATAAATGTTGTATTTCCACGAAACATTTACCTTAAAAAGTAAGACAAATACTAGAGAAAGGTAACATAGAAGATGAGAGGGTAAGGAAAGAAGCTAAAGGAGTTTAATGTCCTTGCATTACTTATGTAAAGTTTAACAGTGCTGATGTAATTTAGACTTTGTTAAGACAAGCAAGCACATTAAAAACTTAAGGCCAACAGCTAAAATAATCATAACAGAATGGATAACTTTCAAATGAGTAAATATAAAAAGATACTATGCAACACAAGACAAATAAAAATAGAAAAGAAGAAAAAACAGAAACCAAAAACGGATCGCAAATTAAGATGGTAGAAATAAATGCAAATACATGGGAGACATCAGCATGTGGAAGGTAATTGAAACCACTAGAGAAAATGAGATTTCTCCCAGGGAGAGCTAGTATATTGAGAAGAAAAGGGGCCCTAAAACAGAATTTAGGGAAACAAAAAGATGAAAGGTCTAAATTGAAGAAGACAAATCCACAAGTGAAAATGGGAAATCACCCCTAGAGAAATAGGAGGAAGAACGAAGCAACTCCATCAGCATCTGTCTGAATACGGTATTTTTTAAAGTAGCATCATCTACTCAAATTAATTACAATAACAACAAAGACAGCCAACCTACAGATACTTCGATAAGTAGGGTGACTGTAATTTAAATTAGAATTAGACATTTTTTTAGTGTGAAAGGGTATGTTAATTAGACAGAATGCGGGGACAATAGGTATAAACAAACTACGCACCCAAACTAGGATATATAGTCATGCTATAGCACATCTCTTTCTTGTATATTTAAGTCATTCTTACTGAAAATTATTCTATTTATCTAAATACAAAGGTAACATTGGCTGTGAGAGTACCAACACATATACAGGTATGCTTACAGGAAAAAAATTCCTTCTAATGATAAAAAGTTCTTCCAGAAAGTAATGTTTATTTTAGGATGTGACTCACAGATAATTGTATGCCACCAATTATATGTGAGTGGAAAGTCTAACAATGGACAGGCCAAATTCTTTAAAAGTCTTCATTCCTGGCCAGGCGCAGTGGCTCACGCCTGTAATCCCAGCACCTTGGGAGGCCGAGGCGGGCGGATCACGAGGTCAGGAGATCGAGACCATCCTGGCATGTTGAAACCCCGTCTGTACTAAAAATACAAAAAATTAGCCAGACATGGTGGCAGGCGCCTGTGGTCCCAGCTACTCAGGAGGCTGAGGCAGGAGAATGGTGTGAACCCGGGAGGCGGAGCTTGCAGTGAGCCGAGATCGGGCCACTGCGCTCCAGTCTGGGCGACAGAGCAAGACTCCATCTCAAAAAAAAAAAAAAAGTGTTAATTCCTAAAGGAATGGCAGGCACAAAAGACAGAGGCTAAAATCAGAGTCCCATAACTACAGAGGTCAGGCACCCTCTTTTTCTTTCTTTTTTTTGAAACAACTGACACCTGGCAACATAGTGGTTCCCAAATAAATCTGAAAAATACTGTGCTAAGTAAAGATTAATCGATTTTCTTTTTGCTTGTTCACTTTAATGCTAGAATTTCTCAGAGCCTTTAGTATATTTTTTCAATGAATTTTATTCTGTATATTTGAGGTTTACAACATATTACAGGGTACACATAGGTTATAGTGAAGCAAATTAACATATCTGTCATTTCACATAGTTACTTTTCTGTGACAAGAGCAGCCAAAATCCACTTATTTAACAAAATTCCCTGACACAATACAATTTTATTATCTCTAATGCTTATGTTGTATATTACATCTCTGGATTTGTTGGAGATTTTGGGAAATAGAGGGTACGGTAAACAGCACAGCATAAATATAATTATAACCAAAGAATCTTCTTTTTCCAGACACTATCTAAGGGCTAGCTTTTCATGAAAAACACTTCAGGGAACACTGGTATGAGCACTAATAAATGTCCTTTGCCAAAGCCATTTTCCATGTGCAATTGAAGAATATTTGACCAGGAGTGGTGGGATATCAGGGTGGTCCTAGCTCCACAATACTAGGCATGAAGCTTAAACTGCCATTCAACTTTCCAAGCCTCCATTTGCCCCTAAATTCAAGAAGTTTAACCAGATCATCTCTTAGGTAATAGTTGGCTCTTTAATTATGTGGTTTTATGATTTGGATAACTAACCAGCATCTAGACATCCCCTAGAACAAAACTGTTTAACATTTTCCACCAGGGGACTCTTGTCCTGCACTTACTTAAGAGACTGAAAGGCCCTCAGCTGTACTACATTCCTAGTGAATTACACCCCAAGGGTGTGATTATTTTTGATTATCTCATGATAGGCACCCTTTTGTCATAACTTATATCTTAATTTTTGTCACTTTCCCATTAATTATGATGTCTATTTAACATCAATTAAGATACTGCAACATTAATTTACCAAGACAGTTACTCAGTTTGCTGGGAATTTTGTTTTTAACATCTACTCTAAGGTTATTTCTGGAAAAGTTAAGGACCTCTGATGTACTACAGCATCACAGAATCTAAATCTGGGTACCATCCTCTCTTGAAAACTACACAGTCTGAAAAGAAGAATCATCTCTCAAGGTGGTAATCCTTTTAGAGGAAAAAAAAAAGCCTGCGACTTATTTATCTCCTGGAAAGTAAAGTATAATTCAAAGGAGATTTTACTAAGAAAAGTTGAGAGTTAAATCCAAGAAAATGTAGCTTAATAAGAAAATGACTTTTAAAATCTTCCCATTTTTATCTATAGCTATGAAATAAATAATCTTCAATGGAAGTATAAGAATCAAACCTTATCATTTAAATTTCAATTGAACTAAGCACTCAGGAACAAACTGAAGAGAATATTCTTCCTTGGCTCCCAAGAAATCTACGATTTCCATAATGATGTGATGACTAGTATGAATGTAGCTCTAATACAAACAAGAACATAGGGGATCCATTATAGACCTGAAGCCTAAGAGACCAATGGCAGCCAGGAACCCCCACTTAGGAATTAGTGCTTCCCACCTGGAAGTACTCTTTGCCCCATCTGCATCCTTGTACCCTGAGAAGTCATCTAGAGTCTGATTTTTATCATGTGGAAATCCATACTTAGGCACATATTAGTGAATCACATACAAAATAATGAACTAGGCAAATTTCTATTTCATGATTTGACCTCTATGAGTAATAATTCTAAATTGCAACCAAATAAAATTCTGTAAGCTTCTTATGACTTCTGTGATTTATGTGTACTCATAGCACTAAAGCCCTGTGTATATATGAGTTCTATTATCAATATCACTACTCTTACAAATAAAAAGCTCTTTTAACTTTTACTAATTAAATACGAGATTCACTAAAGAACGCTATTAAAATTGCATATCCTGGATCATCAGGGGGCCCAGCACATGTAATTTTGTTGTGATTGACAGCCTAAAACAACCACACTAAGGCACTTACCTTGTGGGCAAAATGACCAAGTAATAAGCTGTCAGTAACTGAAGTATTTGCATCACTTTCCAAGACGTCAATTCCAAAATCTCTGCATGAATAAACTTGGAAGTTTTTCAGGCGAAGATTGCTACTTCTAAAAATCTATAAAATACAGCATGTTACAGCAAAGGTCTGAGGCTTGGTTTTTCTTGCAGACTTCCTGTAGCTTTTAAAGTTATTGATTAAGTATAAAGAAGCATGCTATATTGTATTAAAGCACCTTTTGTCCATCAGTGTCAGTACAGGTATCCTGAAGTTGCTGTGAGGTCAGCACTAATGAGTCTCGTTTGGTAACACCCCTTTGTACTTTTCATTTCTCCTCATAATAACCAACACATTAAAAAGATCAATGTGAATTCTCCACATACCTGAAATAAACTTGGAGTGGCCAAATCACACAAAGGTAACAGAGAAAAACATAGCATCCAAGAACTCTAGTGCTTAACATTTTCTTCAATGTATTATGTATTAACTCATATTGTCAGAAGATTGCAAATATGAAATAAGTAGCCCAGCATGACTACAGAGTCACTGTAATTTCAACATAAGTTATGTACATATACGTTTATGATAACCCAAACAGCGGTCATACAATAACAAAATTAGCTTGGTAGAGTGGTAAGCCTCCTACTTGCTATGGTTTAAGCCTGTCCCCCAAAAAGCATGTTTTGGAAACTTAATCCCTGATATAACAGTGTCAGGAGGTGTGTACGTTATGAATGGATCAGTGCTGATTACAAAAAATCTTGGGGCTGTGAGTTCTATCATTTGCTCCTTCTTTGACTTCTTTGCCTTTCTGCTACAGACTGATGTAGCAAGAAGGTCCTCAGCAGATGCTGGCCTCTCAATCTTGGACTTCCAAGCCTCCAGAATCATAAGCTAATAAATTTCTCTTTATTATAATTTACCCAAATTTCATTATTCTGTTATAGCAGCACAAAAGGGACTAAGACACCACTGGTCTGGGAGACAGAGTTGTGCTTATGTTTACATCTTTGACCAATTTTTTGCCAATTTTATTTATTATTAATACCTAATGACTCATTTTAAGTTAATTTTTGTAAGTAGTATAAATTAAGGTAGGATACAACTTAATTCTTTTGTGTGTGACTATCTTGTTGTACAAGCACCATTTGTTGAAAAGACTATATTTCCCACATTGAATGGTCTTGGCATCCTTTGTCAAAAATCATTTGTTTATAGATGTATGGGTTTATTTCCGGACTCTCACTTCTATTTCATTGACATATATGTCTATCTTTCTGCCCATATACCACACTGTCTTGATTATTGTTGCTTTGTAGCAAGTTTTAAAATAGGGAAGGATAAATCCTCTTACTTCATTCTTCTTTTTTGGTATAGTTCAGGGGAAGTTTACGTTTTAAATTTGCTGCTATTACGTTATTTAATTTCCCCCTTATTCTTCACTATAAAAGTGCAATTCCAAGAATATTTTTATTATTTAAACTTTCTGATTGATCAAATTTGAGTGCACAAGAGTTCAAGTTGTAGTTCTCTATTTTTTTCTTTCACAGGTTTAGCATTTATGATTGCAGAATTTCAAAAAATGGCTTTAATAGCATCTTTTAATATTTTCATTTTACTAGATTATTTCCTCTAGAACAAGGCTATTCAAGAGCAGGGAGACAGAGTTTAAGCCCCTGCAGGTATAAATCACTTCTCTGCATAAGAGGGCACCCAACAAATGTTTCCACTAGATTTGTTACCCCTATAATATTTATAGTGCTCATGGGAAGCATTTTATAAAATTAAATGAGAACAAAATACTAAATACACTTCGGACTCTACCTGTTAGCTATCCTAATTATATATTTTTGGGCTTTCTTCACCCACAATTATCTTTCTTTTATGGATATATGAAACAAATGTTTGACTTTCTTATTGTGACATTATTATATGTTTGTATTCTATTTCCTGAAGGCTCTACAGACATATTTCTTCATCTATATATCTTACGCTCCAGATTTCTAGGCAGAGACAAAGTGTATGTAATTTTGCCTGTATTGCATCAAATAGTGGCCCTGAATAAGTTTTATACATTGCTGTTAGCAGTGAGCATGCAAAGCTTCCTTATAAGAAAATCACTGCAATAATGAAGAGTAAATGATTGAACATGAACCTTTTCTTTTCCTTTAAGAAAAAAATGGAAGAAAATTTAGCTTATTGACTAAAGTAAGAGTGGTATCTTGAGCTAGAATGTTTGTGTTCCAATGACGAACAGTGCTTTTTCTTAAGACTGGGGCATGTATTAATCAGGATATCGGGACATCAAATGCACAACATTGGGAGTCTAAATTCTGCACTTGGTTGTACTACTAACCAATTGTGTGACCTTTGACAAGTCCCTTCCCTTTCTTAGCCTTAATTTCTATCTCTAAGTAGGGATGGAAGGAAGGAATAGGGAACCTCTATGATCTACGCTGATTATAAATCTTTATGATTCTGTTGTTCTCTTCTAGGGTTGCCAAAAACACACAATGGAGAAAATGACCTAACCCTGGATTAGTGACAAGGAATTTGTTTAACAACTATTCTACAAGCACCTGTGATCCATTGGTGCTTTAAAATTGTGATAGCACAGCAATGCTCCCCTCAAGGGCAAGTCATTCCCATTTAAGTAGATATGCATAATGAATTGCTGTGAGAAAACAAGTGGCAGTTTTAATTTAAAAAACAACAACAACAAAAAAAAACTTACCTGGGCACCACCTGCACTTTCCCAAACTGTGAAGCTCTGGAACAGAGTGGTGCCAGTGACATTATCCCAAGGTGGCTGAAATTTAGGGTATACAAAGAGACCATACCTAAAAAGTGAAACAAAGAATGAAATTAAGCCAATTTTTATGTTTCTAACTTCCTACTTTTTCTTGTTGAAAAATACAAAGCAAAAGTAATGTATTAGGGAGAGTGAAGGTAGATAGAATCTGTGACCCTCCCCTGACCGTTCTTGCCCACCCCTCAGCCCTCCCACTTTTACCCTCTGTGACCTGCTTCCGAATCCCAACAAAATGCAGATTACTCCAGAGCCCAAGCCCACCAGCCTCCCAGGGGCTCTGCATATTTGGAAGTTTAATTGCTCTCTCTATTGAATTATCTCTGGCCACAAAAGGTACATTCTGTCCTTCTGCCTTTTCATGTTACTCTCTTCTCTTTACCATCGAACTGTTATGATCTAGAAAATAATGCTAACACAATTATATTCAAAAGTCAAGACATGGAGGCAGCCAAGATGTCCATCAATAGGTTAATGGCTGGGGAAAATGTGGTGTATACTTGCAATGGAATATTATTCAGCCTTTAAAGAGAAGGAAATCCTGCCATTTGTGACAATGCAGATAAACCTGGGGGACACTGTGCTGGGTGAGGTAAGCCAGACATAGAAGAGCAATAGTACATCGTATCACTTAAATGAGAAATCTAAAATAGTCAAACTTATAGAAGCAGAGAGTAGAATGAATGGTGGTTGGTAGGGGCTGGGAGGAGGGGAAAATGGGAAGTATTATTCAAAGGGTACAAAGTTTCAGCTATGCAAAATGAATAAGTCCTAGAGATATACTGTATGGCAAAATGCCAAAGTATAGAATACAGCAAAATTAACAATACTATATTCTATACTTAAAAATTTGCTAAGAGGTCAGATTTTGTGTCAAATGTTCTTACAGTAATAATAATAATTCAAATAAAGAGGGCTGGAGGAAAGCTTTTAGAGGTGATAGATATGTTTGGGGCATAGATGGTGATGATGGTTTCAGGGGTGTATACTTATCTCCAAACTCATCAAGTTGTATACATTATGAACAGCTTTTTGTATGTCAATTATACTTCAAAAAAGCAGTTTCAGAAAATATACAGGAACATCACCAAATCTCGAATAAATGCCAGAAGTGCTCTCATTGTGAGCATTCTACAGAAAAATGTGAAATCATAAGACTTACAGCCAAAATGTAGATGAATTTCCCCAAAGTTACCTGGTACAGGAATGTGCAGTGTTCTGAGTGAAGGAAAGAAGTGGAGCTTGTGATGTTTTGTTGGTCATGAGATGGAAAAAGTAGCCATAGCCAGCACCACATACTCTGTTCCCCTACAGAAATTAAGGAGAGTTAAAAAATAGTTACCCCATGTATGATAAGGTTGCTGGAAAGAAAGACTCCTGTTTGTACTCATCCCACTTTTATATTCACTTTCTGCCAAAGTACATTAAAACTCTATTATAGACTCACTTATTCTTTTTTTTTCCTTTTGGGAACAAAAATACTGATATGGTTTGGATCTGTCCCGCTGCCCATATCTCAGGTTGAATTGTAATCCCCAGTATTGGAGGTATGGCCTGGTGGGAGGTGATCGGATCACGGGGTCAGTTTCTTGTGAATGGTTTAGCACTGTCCCCCTTGGTAATGTTCTCACCATAGTAAGTGAGTTCTCATGCGACCTGGTAGTTTAAAAGTGTACAGCACCTTGTGGCCCCCACCTTGTCTTGCTTCTGTTCCTGCCATGTAAGGTGCCTGCTCCTGCTTTGCCTTCTGCCATGAGTAAAGGCTCCCTGAGACCTGAGACCTCCCCAGAAACTGATGCTTCCATGTTTCCTGTATAGCCTGCAGAACCGTGAGCTAATTAAACCTCTTTTCTTTATAAGTTACCCAGCCTCAGGTATTTCTTTATAGCAATGCGAGAATGAACTAATAAAAACATTGTCATTCTTCTTCCTCCAGCCAGCTCAACTAGACTGCAATTTGCCCATCTTAATAACTGGTATCTCATGTTCAAGCCTCCTTCTAAGCTCCCACAGTGAGTTTACTTATGACATCTAAAATTCTACTCTTTGGTGAATGCAAGAGTATATGGCGGCTCTCCAAGGCAAAGGTGTACCTTGAAGTCAAGCCTACACAATGTGTTCTCTCTGGCTCTTTGAACAACTCAATGATTTGTCTGTGGGCTGAAGGCCACATGATTGGACCAGTCATGACTTAGTTCCAAGACAAGGTGACTGAGTTCAAATACAGCTCAAATCTCTTCAAAGTGCTCTTGTCCTGACTAGACTATTAAGTCACCTTGATATTTCTTTATAGGTCTTACTATCTAAATAATTTCATGTATTTTATGTGTTCATATAAATCTGACTTCTATTGGTCCATATGAGTTTGGGGATCTAATTCTGATCAAACTGAACACAATGAGGTTATCTTTATAAATTCAATGAAGTACCTACAATAGGTTCATCCCTATGTAATATAGTCTTAAGACAGAGTAAAAAACTGACTTCCTAAAGGTTTAAGACTGTACACAGATGTATTTTTTCTGGCCTACCCAATGTTCACATTTTTTTGTTTCCAACATGTTCAAACCAAGAGACTTAATAAAAATTTCAGACTTTCAGCTTTTCTGAGCCCAAATTCCTGTGAGGTAGCCACGGGTCAGGTGAAGATAAGAAGGGCCTTCCTTTTTGGACTGTGGATCGTTTTTCCACAGTCCTCACCCTTCCTGTTTCATTCATTTATGATGCCTGCCTAGTCTCTGCAGTATTCGAATTTGCAACCTCAACTACAGGCAGCAAAGTAAATAACATGTTGGCTATTCTATGAAAGTCTCTATTTCTGCTTTCCTGAATCACATCTGAGTTCTCTCAGTGTCACACTCTCACATCTCAAGGATCCCAAGCCCTCTCTTTACCATCAGGGAGGAAGAACTCTGAGAAAAATCAGGGGCCCTATCAGGCTGCTGCACTGCAGTGATGCTATTAGTGGGAGGAATGAAGGGCCAGTCGATCAAGCTATGAGACTACTTCCTATGTGCCCACATACATCTGACCTCTCTCAGCCTGAGTGGCTGTCCAAAGCCAAGATGCCCATGTCTACCTGGAGAACAGAAGTTAAGGAATAGGCTGCTCAGGCGTCAGCCTTGTGCCACATGGATGAAGGGAGTCTCCAAGGCTCCCACATGATTCAATCCTGATCACCTGGGGGTTTTCCATGGCCTGGCTGGTGCGAGACAAGGAATGCCTGGAGTATCCTCCTTGGAAGTCACTCAATCTTGGGAACACAAACTATGGGGCTTGGAGAGCTCATCCTGAACACTGGCAGCAGGGTCACAGTAAACAGAATGGGGAGTCATGAGGACTATGACACTCTGCCACTCAACAAGACATTAAATTCCTTTCTTTAAAAAACAATACTTCAGTGCAGCCCTCTAATGCAGGGCTCAGTGGGGACTATGCTGTGAGCATCCCCTTGGAATAGTTTCTTAAACTTTAGTGTGCAGCCTGGTAGAGTTGTCATATTTAGCAAATAAAAACACAGAATGCCCAGTGAAATTTAAATTTCAGATGAAAAATAAAATATTTTAGTATAAGTGTGTCCCAAACACTATCTGAAATTTAAATTTGGCCAGATATGCTGTATTTTATCTGGCAGGCTTTACCTGGGGGTATATTAGCCAAAGATTTTTAGATATTTTGATTTAGTAGGGGGGTGATGAGGAAAGGATGAGGGACAGTATTCTGTACTCTTGGCCATCACAAGGTGCTCTGATAGGTCTGCTGCAGGTGATATTTTGACCCCATTTTGAGAACTACTCCACAGGTGATTGAGAGAGTAACGCTAAGGGTTACCAACGTTCCTAGGAGACATTTGAAGAGGAGAGAGACACTAGAACAACCATTTCCTGGCGAAGTTTTTTGCCATGAGTTGCTTTGGGAACCCACTGCAAATGGAAGCCACTGCTGAAAACTGAAGGACGATAAAGACCTAGAAATCAGGGGGAGAATCCATTGCTAGGTACCCAGCAGAAACATTGCCCAGCTCAGTGCAAGTTATATGTACGTTGGATTTTTTTTCTTTTCCTTAGAAGTATTTATTTTTTTAAGTAATGAGTAGAATAATAACACTCATAGTGAAAATCTACAGAGAAGGTACTACAGTCCAGGTACTGGATTTTAGAGTCTCATTTATCTTTACAATAGTTTTATGAGTTTTGTATTATTATTACAGTTTCATAGCAAAGAAACTGAAGCTCAGAGATGTTGAGTAACTTTCCCAAAGTCACAGAGCAAATAGTTGTCAGAGCCAGCTCCATCCAAGTCCAAGCCTGGAAAAGTTAGAGACTGGAGTAGAGACACAAAGGTAGGACCCAAAGGCAGGATGCCCGATAATAGGGTGCAAGTGAAGAAACATAAACAAGACAGTACAAAGCAAAGTCTTGTCACTCAGTCACCGACAGAACAGGCATTTGCTGTGGCCTCCCCAATAGTGGAGACAACATATTGAACAACATCCTTTGCAGAAGTCAATGTATCATGGACATTCACGCAAGGGAAATTCCAGAGAGAAATTAACTGTCCAAGTAAGCCAGCTCCTAGAGGTGTGCAACTATAGTCACCAGAAAAAAAAAAAAAAAGTGAATTAATCCTTAAGGCACCAGGGGTAGTGTTTGATATTGCTATATATCAATATATAAGGCACCGGGGGTAGTGTTTGATTTCTCCAAATCTGGAGAGCATTTTGCAGGCCAGATTTAACTAAGGAGTTGCTCTTTTCACACCCCAAATCCAGAGAATGTAAAATCCTTCTCATCCTCACCACATAGGGAAAAAAGTATGCACAGCTTAGCGTGCACAGAGATACACGGGTAGGGGTGTGGGACATTTCCCAAGAGTAGGAAGAAGACATGACATTTTGAAGAGTACATTTAAGGAGGATGAGGGTTCTGGAATTTCAGCATTATGGAGATCAAGTGTTATTAAGGCTCAGACATGTTGACGAGGACTGGCTTCTGAGACAGGAATTTTGAGCAATGACAGATGAAAAGACTGAGATTATCTGCAGTTGTCATCTACTATCAGTGCAGACAGTAGGGATATGGACCGGATGCAGATAAGGGTTAGAATTTAATGAGGAAGTTCTGACCTATCTAAGGACAGGGTCTTGCACTAGACTTTCACACAGCTCAGGGAGTTTTTCTACATTCTCAGTAAGGATGGTTTGAGAGTGAGGACTCCATACCCTTTTACTTGTAGCTATTCTCCATTTCTTTATCCTTAGACTAAGCAAACTCATTTCATCCTATGGCTTCAGTCATTCTAGACTAATATTTTTATTGACTTTAACTTCCAAATGAAAGAAAAACTTTAGGTTTTTTGTTTTTGTTTTTGTTTTTGAGATGGAGTTTCACTCTTGTTGCCCAGGCTGGAGTGCAATGGCACGATCTCGGCTCACCGCAACCTCCACCTCCCAGATTCAAGCGATTCTCCTGCCTCAGCCTCCTGAGTAGCTGGGATTACAGGCATGCACCACCATGCCCGGCTAATTTTGTATTTTTAGTAGAGATGGGGTTTCTCCATGTTGGTCAAGCTGGTCTTAAACTCCCGGCCTCAGGTGATCTGCCCACCTTGGCCTCCCAAAGTGCTGGGATTATAGGCATGAGCCACCATGCCCAGCCAACTTTAGGTGTTATTGAGGGTAACTCTCTGAACCTGGGTGATCCACTGGCAGTGATAATATAACGGCACCCCCGACAGGAGGAGAACTTAAAGGCCCTATTCCTTCCTGAATGTACCACATGTTCCACAAGAAATACACACACACACACACGTTCAGCCAAGCAAAGACAGTATGGGGGAGAAAACTGAAACAGATTGCTCTTAACCCAATAACACCCAATTCCCTGCCTTGTGTGACAGAAAGAATCAATGCCTCAACCCCTGGAGGCCTTCAGTTTTGGGGGAAGTGTGAGTCAGGGCCAGAGTTCCCCCTGACACTAGAAGCCTGACCAGCAGGCAGCAGCCAGGACCTGGTCAGGGAGGCCAGCACATGCTGACACAATTTCCCCGGGCTGTTTATTTAGCTTTAGCTTCAATTCACTGTGAGTCCCAAAGGTTCTTACCCTGGGTATTTGTAAATAGACAGCCATTTCTTCCTCATTTTTCATTCAGTTACAGGATGTTTTGTTCCTTTGTGGACTAACTGGCCAAGTCTCGCCTGCACTTCATTATTTTGGAGTCTGAGCAATTCTCCAATTTCCTAAAAGCACTTAGAATTCAAATCACATATCTCACCTACCACAGGGTGCTCACCAAAAGTGACTTTTGGATATCACTGAATATTAAGGTGAATCACTATCAAAGATGCTAACACGACTTCAAAGAATCAAGTCCATTTCTAAGACTTCAATGGTCTTAGGGTGGCCTAGTCTAGAATGGTGCTTGTCAATCAGGGATGACTTTGTTCCCTAGGGAACATTTAACAACCTCTGGATACATTTTTTATTGTAACAACTTGGAGGATGAAGAAGAGAGAAGAGGGCTACTGGTATTCAGTGCATAGATACCAGGGATGCTGTTATACAGAGGACAGGCTCAACAACAAGGAATTACCCAGCCCAAAATGTCAATATTGACGTAGTTGAGAAACCTTGGTCTATAGTCTACACTAGAGTCACATATTAGCAAAATAACCCACACTCATTTTCCAGTATCCCATCTCCAAATTTTGATGGAAAGACAAGCCTAAATATGAAAACATGGTTAATTACAATAAGAATGCTTTCATAGTCTTTACTAGGAAACTATTCATATCATTTAAAACCATTAGATGAGGCATCAGGCATTCCCATGAAAAAAACGTTTATTAGCATTAAATCAGCTATCTCAATTTTTCTCTTGTGCTAGAAAATAGAGTATGCACTCTTGCTTCTTGGCCTCGAGAAGAATCACTGTCTTAGTTGGCAAATACAAGTGCCCAATGTATCTCTTCAGCCCTTGTAGATACACAAAGATATACCACAGCTGTTGTTCTCAGTCATGATTACACAACACAAACTTTCCCCAAGGAAGTAAAACTCCACCTTCTCTAGGTATGTCTCCCTATACCCATGAGCCTTGGGAAAGGTCAGAGGTACATAAGAACCGAGGGCCAGAGAAGGGGGCTTCTTAAACACCCACCTTGTCTGCAAGTATACGATGAGAAATGTGGACTGGAGGCTAAAAGTGATCATCTCACTTGTCCACACAGCTCTATTTCATTACCAAGGAAATGCTATTTCATTACCAAGATTTTATGAGGAAAGAAAAGATTCTTAAATTTCAAAACTATATTCCAAGGACTGCATCCTTATTCATCACCTTTGCCAGCACAGATGCTCAGAAAGCATGTGTTTCCCTGAATAAATGGATTTGTTGAATCATCTGCCCTAGTGCCATTAGCATTTATGGCACATCTGGGTGATCACATATAAACACTTTCCAAGCGCATTTATAGGTGGGCAGGAGACTGCAACTTTGGTTCTCTGTTAGCTGATAAGACTCACTTTTCTTACAAAAGAAGCACTTGAACAGTCAGATCACATTCCTTCCTGGCCCTTCTTACTCTCAACTCCAATTTTGTATGCTACAAATGATTCATGAGGAAAAACCACGTATTTATGCAGGCAGCTGGCAGCTTGTGGGGAAGGGTTTAAGGCAAGCAGGGAATTTTGTGTGGAAATCAATTCTTTGCGGAAGTCAATGTATTATGGACATTCAAGCAAGAGAAATTCCAGAGAGAAATTAACTGCCCAAGTAAGCCAGCTCCTTGAGGTGTACATCTATAGTCACTAGAAAAAAAGTGAGTTAACCCTTCAGGCAGCTCTTAAATATGCATTACCTATTGAGTGGGGAAAGCTTGAGAACTGAGGTTGGGCCTTTAAACACAGAATTCCTTACAAAATTGATTCACAAACCAGAACAAATTCTCCTCAAATTAAATGCATGTCTCCAAAGGGCTCTTCTTCAGAGTTTTTCCACGGACTCTCCTAAACAGGAGTCTGGTCATAGGAAATTTCCAACACCTACATAAACAAGAGAGACTCTGAGCTCTGGAAGTGAACAGTCCCTTGCTGTTTGAGAGCAAAGACTTCCCAACCAGAGAGAATGAGAACAGGTTCACATAGGTTATGTCTTCTGGAAAGATGCAGCCTCTTGACAGATAACAAGGAGCTCCCGTCAAAGGAGTCCCAGACTCCGGAGCTGGAGCTGCTGAGGGAAGACAGCCTGAGGGTGAAGCGCTCTAAGAAGCTACAGGTGATGCATGAAAGAACCACCACCAACTTGCTTTTGGAAAGCATGGCAAACGCCTATTTAAGAAATGTACCAGGGAATGCCACAGGCCCCTGGAGACTCAAGCACATACCACTCGTGGGTCCTCACTGGCAAGAAGGTACAAAGCTCAGGTTTTGCTTCTCAGTGAAACTGCCCTGGACTCACCTCAGCTGCAGGCTGGGCAGGGAGACAAGCAGACCACCTGTGGCTATGAAAACTAAAAAAGAATATCATATTTGAAATTTATTTGCTTCATGCCAGGTTGAAGGTAAGTGAACTGCAAAGGCGACTGACTGCAAGCCCAGGTGAATTCCTTATGTTGTGGCTGAGAGTTTGGTCCCGGCTCTGCATCAGGGCAATTTAGGAATAATATAAAACCACAAACCATTGCACAGACTTAAGAATCATTTCCCCTGCCTACCTACCTGCCAGGTCAGAGATTTCAAGGTCAGACTCAGGTATGTGAGGAGAGTGAGTTTAGGCTTTCAGAGTTGGTTGCCCAAACATGAAGATTAGGCCATCTTCTTCAAGTCTAAATAAATGCATTTGTTTAATTAATACTATCATACCAATGTCAATGCCCTGGCCTTGGTACAGCTCCATGACTATGGGTATGGTTATGTTATCATTGGAGGGAGCCAGATGAAGAGCACATAGGAATTCTCTTATTTATGCAGCTTCTCGTACGTCTGAAATTATTTTAAAATTAAAAGTTTAAAATAACAACAAAGAAAAATCCTAATTAATCACAATTTTCTATCACATCTCTTTCTGTTCAACATGTTATACACATACACACAAATACATACCCACACATACACACATACCTTGTTATTGTGGAAGCCTCCTTATTATCCCTTTGGAATAAAGGTATATTTCTAAAATATGTTCTTCAAAATACTCTGTGTATCATCCATACAGGACACAATAAACACTAACTCAGCCAAGGACGGTGGCTCACACCTGTAGTCCCAACACTTTGGGAAGCCAAAGTGGGGAGATCACTTGAGACCAAGAGTTTGAGACTCGCCTAGGGAACATAGGTTTTTTTCCACATATGCCCAGTTATCACCTATGTCTTTAAGTAATGGCACATCACAGACAATAGAATACAAAAAAAAAAAAAAGACTGAATAACAGAAAGCCAATGGCACAACTGAAAAACTGGACGAGACTTTGCAAGATCTAATGCTGACGGCCCAACAGAATCTAAATGCTTCCACTGACTAAACTTATTTTTCAGTCATCAAAATGATTTTATAACTTTGGAACTTGTTCTTTACTTTCCTTTTTCTTCCCCCATATAATTTGGTTATAGATTTATACCCTCATTCGCTACATTAAATACATTTTTTTGAGCAACTACCATGTTTTAGACATCGTGCTAGCGTCTAAAAGCTAATGAAAATAGAATTAGAACTTTAAGGTCACCAAGGATGAATATGTCAGGAATAAACCTAATGAATCTACATTACAAGTTTAACCTAAAACTCCATTCTCAAAACATATGCATTGCATTTTTTTTCTAATTTTGTAAAGTGGATACAAGAGTAAGAAAGTAAATGAAGGGAAATGGAAAGCATTGGAGGGAGAGCAAGCAGCTAGTTGTAGACTCAATTTTTCTATTGCTGACTGGGTATTATTCTACAGGTCATTTTGCAAAGGCTCACGCAACCCACAGCTTTTCAGATTACCCTCTGGTTCTCTGCGCCTGCAGCCAGCTCAGCCCTTCTTCTTGTCAGCCAGTGGCCAGTACTCCTGTCCAGCAAACCACATATTACCCAGTGAGACAAGGACATTCCAGCTTTACACAGCAGGGTGAGCTGGGCAACTCTGAGGGTTTACTTTCCTGCATTTGATGTAGTCAACATTATGCTACCCAGAAAAGTACACAAAAACATGGTTTCTTAAGCCCAAAAGCTTGCAGACATAGAAAGGGCACATAGGAACTCTTTTATTTATGCAACTTCTTGTAAGTCTGAAATTATTTCAAAATTAAAAATTTTAAATAACAACAAAGAAAAATCCTAATTATCATTAGGATTTTTGGCCTGTAGTAGCCAACAAGTTAAATGCAGCTCCAGCTGTCCTGGGTCTGGGGTCTGGGTTCCTACAGTCCGTGTAGTTCTGCTTCCTTTGCTTACTGGCGTATTAGCCACTCCCATTAGGCACCTAAAATGGTGTGTAAGTGCTGTGCTTGGAACAAACATAATTAAGAATCTAAGGAAGGTTGAAGAGATAACCACTACTTTTACTAGGGGTTACTCAGCTGAAGGTAATTAAAAACAGATGATCAGTGAGAAAGAAGCTCATCCTCTGAGTTCCCTAGAAACTCAGCATAATGACATAGTGGATGCTCAGAGGAGTTTCCTGGAAGAGTGAGGCCCTTAACTCCTTTGATACATGATCCATGGGATAAAATAATTAGCAAAGGGGAAACGAAATGGCCTGCCACTACCCTGATGCACTTGTTCACTCAGGTCTACAGCTACATTGTCCCCCCAAAAATTAATTTCTTAAATGTTTAAACAGAAATTTACCAAGAGAAACCAATGTTAAGTTGTACTAAATAATGGGATTTTAAAAATCAAGGTCATTGAAGTGGACTTCATCCTCCTGGAATCTGACATGACCTTATATACCTCATGACTCAGTTTTGAACACTCTTAAAGGACAAAATATGGCCACATTAACATAATAAGATAGTGAAGGTTTAATAAGAAATTGGTATTGGAATCAAGAGAGACAAAAATCAGCACCCAGAGTGGGTAGTTCCGGGAGATATTTTAGTTTGCACTACCTAAATGACCAGGAAACGATCACTATCTACTTTGTTTTGCTTCATTACCTATTGCTTCAATAAAGTGTTTCCAGAAATCCTGAGAGGAATGCTTACATTTATCCTAAAGCACTTGTTTAATGCAAAATTATAAATTATTTTCTTGATACTAATATGCAGCAAGTAAACATTTCATACCACACCACCACTAATGCTGCCACCTTAAAGAACTTTTGGAGCAAGCTTGTCCAACTGGCAGCCCACAGGTCACATGTTGCCCAAGATGGCTTTGAAGGTAGCCAAACACAAATTCATCAACTTTCTTAACACATTATGAGATTTTTTTACAATTTTTTTTCAGCTCATCAGCTGTCATTAGTGTTAGTGCATTTTATGTGTGACCCAAGGCAATTCTTCTTCCAACGTGGCCCAGGGAAGCCAAAAGTTTGGACACCCCTGATTGAGAAAGAACTTTATGCCCTCTCGGTTCTGGTCTTCCTGGTAGAGCTGAAGATCTTACCTCTATAACATTGGTGGGACTGCGGATATAGATGCCAGATGGTGTCAACATTTCAGGATTGGAGAGTCCCTCAGCACCAGAAACCCGGATGATCACGTTGTTTCTTATTATATTTCCATGTCCTGACCAGTCTAATGTTTCAACAAACCCAGGGGATCCACAAACATAATTAAAATGTACTCAACTCAACACCCTTGATTCTACTAATACACATCAGAGTTCACATAATGCATTTCATATATATATATATATTTAGAAAATATTTAGTATGCACAATCAACTTAAGAGACCTAACATTTTGCCATCAGGCTTGTCTATAAAATATATGACAATTTTAAATACACTGTAATAGATTTAAAATCAATTTACATATTTACCATCTTTCTTTCCATGATTTGCCTCCCAGGAGATATATCTCATCTCCATGCATGTCCCTGAGAACAAAAGACCCCATTACTTGAGCATATTTTATGTCACTTAGGAAAACAAGAGATGCTGCAACACTACCTCTTTGGGTGTGGGTTGTTTTGATTTTGTTTTTGTGTTTTTATCTGTAAATCAGGGAAAGAGATGCAGATCTTATGAACTCTTCAGTTCTAGAGTATCAGGAATCAGAAGTCCATTTTAAATAAAAAGAACAGAAAAATAGATCTGTTTTACTTTTGAGGAGGAGTCTAAGTGACTATCTCCACTGTTAAGTGCCACATATCCTGTGTCAACACTAACCCCATTCCTAGCTGTTCAAACTGGCCACCTGCTATCTGCATGCCCTCACCTTCCCTTGGAAGATCTGAAATGTCATGTAGGAACAGGATGGACAATATCTAGGACCTTCTCACCCAAACCACTGAGGTTGGAATAGAAGAGCAAGCATGGGCCATGCTAATAGAGAAATTAGTCACTTAAGGGCTATCAATAAAGAGCAGCCCCAAAGAACCCTTCATTACAAAGTCTTTAAGTATCTGGGCTTCCTCATGCCATTTCATGGGTCTGGGCTTGCTCACTTGTTATGTGTGAGATTGAGTGCTTTACCTACCACACATCGATAAAGAAAAATTTTAATTCCCTCACTTGTAATACAATAGATGTCAAAAGCTTATAATTCACAACATTCAAGCACTGAAGGCTAAATTCCTCCTACAGGTTTTCTTCCTTGTGTAGTTAATATCTATTCCACATAATTGTTTTCTGCTAAGGTAATACTGTTAGGATACCTTTCTCAATTTCTCCTTGATGTTTCACCTTTTCCCTTGCACAGACAAACGTAGGAACAAACAAAGTCAATCCTACATCTGTTAGTTGACTTCCCTGTGGCTGTCCTTTTCTAATCAAAAGATTTTTCTGCACCTGATCACCTCAGTTACCCTTAGTTTTTTGTCTTTTAGAGCTAGAGTATGTTTTAAAGCAAATGTATCTGATTCATATTTTCTCACTAGACAGTTTCCATCTCAGGATAGAACTTTTATAGCTTTTATCTCAACAGATTGTTCTTAAATTAAACATGTATTTTCCCACTGATGATACTACAGAATTAAATATCAAATGGTATTTAACAAATACAGTTATATTCTTACTTTCAGTGAAAACCTCTGATTTACTTTTTTATTCTGATAAAACTAGAGACACTTTGTTCCTTAATTCATTCATTTCTTTCAACTAATAGATCTACCATGCACTAGTTAATATGCTAAGTGTTCAGGAGACAATGTCCTCAAGAAATCCAGTGGTATGAAGACATTAATCAGATGACCAGAAATGTGGTATATAATTTTAAATCAAGAAGTACCGATTGGCGCTTAAAGAGCTTAAACAGAAGGACTTGTCTGGGAGAGAGAATCTCGCAGGAGAAGAGTAAGGGGCATGAACAGAGCCAGAGAGCTTGTGCAAAGACCCTGAGGAAGGAAAAAGTATGGTCTTTTGAAGGAACTAAAATAAAATATTTTAGTGTCACTAGAGTATGGAGGAAGAGAAAAAGAACATGACAAGTTTACAGAAGTTAACAGAGACAAAATCACCAAAGGGATCTTTTAAGTCTGGTGAAAAGTTTGGGATTCTATTTTAAAAGCAATAAGAAACTCAATGGAGAGAAGTGATAGGATACAATTTGAGATTTTTAAAGATAATTCTGAGTTTTCAAAGGGGAATGAACTTTAGGAAACAGAAGTAGATACAGGTGATCAGTTGAAGATTCTGAAACATGGGCTTCTTCAGCAAGCCACAGGAGCTTAAATTCTATTAAGAAGAGAATTCCAGATTTTTAAATCCTTGGCCAACATCCAAGTTTGACAGTCTGTAAGACTATACAAAGACATATATATATGTGACTTAGAATTATTGTGAAAATTACTGGTAGTAAACTTTAAAACTTTCCATTATATACTTATTAACCTGAACTAAACTTTAAAAGATCAGTATCCTATGGGTAAAGTTTAGTAAGCCAATCAGTGATGACTACATTTAAATTTAGAATTTTTTACTACAGCCCATTTCTAGTGATCATAAAGCCAATATTTTTATAAATTGAGAATTAGAAATCTGGGGAGAATTCATTGTGAACAACTGTGTCCTACTCAAGAATGCAGAAATTAAACAAGCTTGTTTTACTTACCAACTAGCAGTGCATGACCTAAAATATTGTAGAATACATTGCTGTCTACCTTCAGGCCCAAGGTCCCGCACATGCTGAGGCCTCTACTGAAGGAACTCCTCACTGTGCAGCCCTGTATGAAAGACTCTGAATAGGAGAGAGTAAAGTAAAAATTAGAAATGGCTCCTGAGATTCCGTTGACCACATTTAAAGGAAACTACACTATAGCTAAAGACATTCTCCCACACAATAATGAAACTCAGGAGATAAGAAGTTAGAAGCAGCAATCAAATCAAGAGAATGGGTAATTCAAACAAAGAGGCCTCAATAATGAAAAGGGTGAAATTCAACAATCAGGTGTTAGAAAGAAAAAAAAAAACAATCTGAGAAAGACAAAGTATGTCAAACCAATAAAAGAACCCATGGCTGTCAAGATTTCCAACTGGCCATCATCTTTGGTATCAGCTCTCATCCCAATACAGCAGACGAGAAGTTAAGGATAATGTGAAGAGCACTGCTTATGGGCCAGCCTTGATCTTTGAAACCTGGAGCTGTGAATTAATATTTATAATTTACGAGGCAATAATATTCTTGGCCCAAGATAGCCAGAGACTCTTATTCCTAACTGTAAGCAAGGCCAAAGGTTGGCCTGAGGATCATGACTCTCACATTTGAACTGGATAGGTTTATAAAACCAAAGAGGAAGCTATCCTACTATGCTAAAAAATTGACAATTAGGAAAATCATCACACTGGTTCCATAGGCATATTCTATGACCCCCAAGTCTGGTTATGAGGCCTAGATGAGTCAATGAATACATAATTACTGAGTATCAACTATATGTCTCAGGAATTGTGCATTACATTGTGCTGGAAACATAAAAATGAACGAAACTAAGTAAACTCTGCATTCATGTATTTGCATTCTGATGGAGGAAACTGATATTAAAATAATAAAAATCCATTATTTGAATAATTAAACTACAAATCCTAAAGAGGGACCTTTGTATTATCACTAGGTAGTGAGAAAGATACAGATGCCAAGTGTTGGGATATTAGAAAAGTTATTTTAGTATACAGAATAATTTGACTTTTAAAATTGGGACTACCCAAAAAATTCTCAACTTTAACATGACTATTGACACTGGATCTCCACATTCCCCTCAATCTCAGCTCTTCTACTACTAGGTGCCCTCACATTACTCATCAAGGATCCACCCCAATAAATTAACCCATCCATATCTACTTCTGTAGAAAACACTGCCCGTGGTGCACAGAATCTTCACCATATCACCCAAACAGAATATGCCTGACCATGTGAACAACCAGTAAGTACTTATGTGTTTGTGTAGCTCTTATGGGTGGAATACTGGGATTGGTGAACCTTTAAAAAGTACTGTGCAACATTTACCTATGTAACAAACCTGCACATCCTGCACGTGTATCCTGGAACTTAAAATTAAATTAAATTTTTTAAAAAGTACTGTTCAAAGATCCCAATGCTTTCTAACTCTAGTAGCTGGGAGTAATTAGCTGTGTAGGACATGAGGGGCTTCAGGGTGTTAAACAATAAAAGATTCCTTGATGATCATTCCAAAAGTTTCTAGCCTCTGCATTTTAACAGGGATTTAAAGGTAATAATGTACTAATGCAGTAATTTTCAAACTTTTATTTTTTAAGCACTGAACTCTTTTTCAAATAAAACCTAAAATATAAAATATCTATAAAAATAGATGAATGTGCAGCTACTCTGATTGAAACAGAGGTGGGAGAGATAGGTTAGGTAAAATTTGATCAAGGAAGGACTTTGATTATGTTCAATTGATAACTTATTTGTGACAGCTACCCTCTTTTTTACTGAATTGGCCGCATGTCAAATATTCTGCAGTACTATATACAGCTGACCAAAGAACCAGAGAGAAGGAAATAAAGATACTAATCAATCCGAAGCACTAGGGGAGAGGCCATATGAGGAGCCATCCTCTGAAATGACTCAAATAAATTTAAAAAGATTGGAAAAATTAGAATAAACAGACTTCCTTAGCATGCAGATAATTGGAAATGAAGGAAAATGTTGCTTCTGGCAGTTCAGAATCCTGCCCTCAATGACTTCAAGGATTACTCTGCAATTACCTGTTAGAATCCTAGCATCTCTCAAGAGCCACCTGAACCACAAAGTATGCCCTGATGTCCTTTATCAGGCATCAACCTCTGAACCCCTGGGGCACAACCTCTTTAAAGAAGGCAAAGCTTGAATGTGTGGGTGTTGAAAGTGCTGATGAATGGGGAGGATCACTCAGAAATGGAGCTGCTGTCCTCCTGACTTGGCATCTGCACCCCCATTCTGTGATTCTCTGTAGATCAGCTTTTGGTAATGAGTTTTTGCCCTGGATGTTCCTACATTCAACTTTGATTTTAGAACTTTTATCAGTGCATTGGGTCATATTCTCTTTTTCTGATTCTGATCTTGTTTTTCACCTAGTTGTTCTCACCTGAATTTGATGTTTCCTGCTCCCTTCTTATATCTTCATGTCTGGCCAAGATCTGCACATGTAACTGCTCCTCATTCCCAGAAAAAGCACCTGGGTTTCAGCCCATTCCCCCTCATTTCCCCAGGCAAAAGATTCCTCTGATTTAGGACAACTTTACATAGAAGTGCCTGGACTCCCACAGTGTTGATAATGTAATGCCAATTCACCTGTAGTCACAAAGCTAGTAAGTGGTAGAGACAGAATTCAAAACACAGGATTGTGTGGTTCACTCTCGTGTGCTGTATTATAGTGATAGTTCTCAAAGTGGACTCCTTGGACTGCCTGTTCCAGAATCAAAAGGTTTGTATATTCAAAATACACATTCCTAAGTCTACCTTAGACCGGAATTTCTTGGGGTAAGGTCTATAACTCTGAATTTTAATAAGCTCCACAAGTGATTTGTTTAGGCATACTGAAGTTTGGGAACCACAGACCTAGAATATAACAATTATCCATCTCTAAATCCCTCAAATCCCACATATCATCTATCAATCCTCCATGCATGTAGTGCCTTAAACATGGGAGAAAGAAACATGAGAAGGTCCTAGGTCTGGACCCCCTTACCTCTCATAGCTCCCACCAGAGTGAGTGAGCTCAGATGCTTATGGAAGGCTTGCCCCAAGACTCGAAACTGCACTCCCTTCAACTGGACCTGGCTGGGCTCTTCTGGGAAGGACTGAACGATCACTCTGGCTCCCATATCCCTGGATCCCAGCGTCTTCTCACTCATGGAATACAAACAGTGCTGCAGATTACCTGAAACACAAAATAAAGTCCAGAGAACCTAAAGCATGTAGAACATGCTTCCAGACAAATCTCCCAGTTTGAAAGGTACTGTCAGCACCAAGGAAAAACCATTACTGTTTATTTCATTTAATAATCTTATTTCCCCTTTTCTTTGATTCTCCTCTGTAGATTACTAATTAAAAGATCCGATAAACAGGACATGATGTTGCCTTCATTCTATTTTTTCAAGAAACTCCCAAATCAATCACCTTAATTACTGTCACAAAGAGTCAGACTATAACCCACAAACCCAACCTAAATAGATGCTTATTTCAATCTAAAAGATCCTCTGGAGGAAATGTGCAATAAAATGACCTTCTTGTGGTTGATAATTGTAGGAAAGACATGTTAGCACTGAATATAATAACAGCACTTTTTAATCTTAATCTGTCCAACGAGGTTTCCCCATTACTGTGCTGTTTTATGGTTTGGGGACTTAGCAATAACGCTACCACAGAAATGTCAAAGGACTCCAGAGAAGCAACTGAGCAGCTCCTGCACCAACACCTACTTCCCCAGCTGTGCCACTAATGAGGACAGCAGCAACCTGAACCTAACACACACAACTACAAATGCCAGTGAGGACAGCAACCACCTGAACACACACAACTATGAATACCAGGGAGGGCAGCAAACCACCTGGACCTAACACACACAACTACTACTGCTACCAAAATGTTGTGACCTCAGGATCCAGGGCACCTTCTGTTGATACATGGCATTTGGTGGTACAAAGTAATCTGGAGAATAAATCATCTCTCTAATGAATAATAAAGATTTTTCATGTTAATGATCCAAAGAAGCACCAATAATATAAAACACTGTATCACATCACAGTAAATTTCAGAATCCAGTCATTTGCTAATACCCAGAGAAGAGGTGAATGAAGAGATATTTATATTTGTATGCCTTATCACAATTCGATTATTTGTGCCAGTGATCCATAAGATTTTCAAATGGACAGGCCTTGTGTTATTAAATTCAGCTACCTTGTTCCACACTCCAGCCCCACACAGAAAAGGAATGACTTATTTTGAGAATATTGTAGTTATATTTACGATTTGTGATAAAATCAAGGATGTTTTCCATTTGGGGCTCACAGATTTATAATGGCTTAAACCTAGAAACATGGTCTCACTGGCAGCATGATCAAATGCAATATTTGGCAAAATATGATCTCAGAATACCAAGGAAGTTTGAATAGAATGTAGATCCCAATTCTGCAGAATTGACAAAGTTGGGCAGTTGATGGAAGTGAACCCACTGTTATCCAAACATTCTTTTTAGAATGACACATTTGTGAGTAGATGATTTGTAGGGAGGGAGGTGAGGCCAAACTGCCTCTCTACTTCTAACAACTCCCCACACCAAACCACGTGGCAACATTTTACTCACATGCACCTATATTTAGACACAACTCAAATCTTTAACTCCAGCTCCCTTTGACCTTTCTTCCAGGCTCCACACATTACCAGACATCTCTACACAGTTGCTGGCCTGGCATCTCAGTTACGACATATACAAAATTAAACTCACGATTGCCACTCTCCCACCCCAAAATCTACTCCCTTTCCCATCCCAGCAAATAGCCTCATCATCCATCCAGAGCTCATGCCTGGAAGTCATCCTTGACACCCACACCATCCTGGACCAAAGTTGACAAATGATATCTTCACAACATGTGAAAGCCTCATAATGTACAGCCTGGGAAACCAAAACATGACCTACTAAACTAACCATCCCTGAAATAGATGCTTAATAGGCACATCAATGTGATTCAGTGCCTGCTATTCTACTAGAAGATAAATTGAATTTTTCCACCACTTACCTAAAGTATGTGGTAGTTCACTCAGAAAACAAATCCCAAAAAGGGGATGGGGGAGCCCTACAAGTCTGATCAGTAAGAATGTGCTGCCTGAGCCCAGAACTCTGGCATATGGCTTTCCTGAGAATCTTATAAGTGGCCTGGAATTTTAACATTGAACCCAGAAATGTAATTCAACTCTTCAGATTTAGTTCTTTAATAGAAATATTTTCCCCAGAGAAATAATATTCTATTTCTTTTGTCTTTTGTTTATCTTTTTCACAAGGTTGTTGGGCAGTGGGGCAGGGAGGAGGATGAAATGACAATCAAGAGCATTCTGAAAACTACAGAAAAGTATGGGCATCCAAAGGTTAAGGGCTTACTCTATTTTAAAAGAGGTCAACCATAGCAATGCCATCTATCATCAGACAGTAAGAATATTCATTTTTGCTCATTGGACTTTCCAACAAAACACTCTTCTACCTTCTGGAGCATTGGCCTCCTGGCATGAAACAAGCAGCTTCTCCCTCTCGTTAGTGAGAGTTCCTTGTATGGTAATACGCCTGCTGAGCAGAGCCACAGTGGCCTTGAAAACATGGTGCTCCCCAGCCACCCAATTCTCTGTAAAGTTGTGAGAATATCTGGGGAAAAAAAGAGGATGATAGAACTGAGGACATTACTCCAAATCTTACTAGGAATAATAAGCCACTAGATTGACATAATTCTTCCTTTGGAGATCTATTCATGTTTCTTTAGAAACTCAATACCAAATAGTGAACTATAGACGTAAGTACATGAAAATTAGAAATTATGCTGATCATTGCCCTAATCATTTGTGTAAGACAGAAGTTCTAGAGACTCACAAGACAAACTAACTTACAAAGTCTAAATCTTCAAAACATTTCATGCTTTTTAATTTTCTTGTCAAAATGTCTACCATTATTTAAGCAGAAGAAATAAATCATGTAAAGACCCCAATACAAATGTCCAGACCCCAACACAGTTAAGATCTCATCTTCCTCCATGTCAACTTAGCCAAGCTGACACTCAGTACCTCAAAGGTGACTTAAGATAGAGGTCTGTATCCTGCACAGTTTCCACAGTGACAATCTCTTCCATCGGTTTGGCACCTTCAACACCTGTTCCACTGATGATGACAACTTCATCCCCAGGGTGCCAGTCCACAGCATCTTCTAAAGCCAACACTGTGTCTCGGGCATGGGCAGTTGCTCGAAGATGGGTGACAATTACTTCTGGTAGTGAACCTAAAGCAGCCCAAGGAAAAGTTGTCCAGATAATTTAATTATTAATCAAAACGTGATTAATTAATCATTAATAAATGTGATGTTATTTAGCCAAAGAATCCCATAAAATAAGACCTGGAAAAGCAAGCTTCAGGATAGGTAAGCACCAATTTTTTATATTAGTTTTGTTTTATTTTGTTTGACATTAGTTTTCTTTTTATCTATAAAAAGAAGTCAATAAAAGTAAGCCAGAATAGAGAATAGCAATGTGTAAAAAGCACAAGAATTGTGGTCAGATTACACTTATATTTGAGTCACGGTCTTGTCATATTCTAACCCTATTCTTTAGGGTAATAAACTTGATGAGCGGGCTTCAGTTTCCTCAGTTAAAAACAGAAGTAGCAGGGTCTTCCATCACAGGGTTTTGGAAAGATTCAATGAAATAATATCTATGAAACATCTAGCTTGGATGTTACCACATAATAGACCCTAAATGTATGTTAGTCCTTTCTCTTCCTTTTCTGTGTCACACTGTTTGAGGATGAAATTTTACCACCTCTTTTTTATTCCAAGTAAAAACAAGTGGTTATTAGACTTTCTGATGTAGACCTCCATAACTAATTTCCAGTATGAAGACTTCACAAATAACAAAAATAGAGGTGAAAACAAAAATTATCTCTTAGAGTTGTCATAAGTCTTGGTGTATTAAATGATCCCTTCAAACTCTAAAAACTAGACCTATCTAACATAGGACTGCTAAATGCAGTTGACGAAGGGGAACTTGTGGTTCTAGATAACTTCGTTTGTATTACACTCCAGCATACCCACCTGACCACCCCCATACCAGCATGCTAATCTCTAATTATCAAAGATTCAAGAAGGTCATCTGTCTCACAGTTTATTCTGGTCTTTTCCAGCAAGGGTCAAGGCACAGATTTTTTCAAGGCATTATCTGAATACTTCAGAAAACACAAGGCTTACTCCCTACTCCTTCCTCTTTCTGTAGTGCATTTCCTTCCTCTTTTGCAATGGAGGATAATTTACCTTTAGCCTGCAGCAAGTTACTGTCCTCCCTTGTTGTACTAAAGTAAAGTAATAATACTTGAATCTCTAACTACAGAGGTGGCCGACAATAAATCATTTTCAAATTATTTTCAACTTTCCTCTTTATTTATTTGTCTCCCTGTGCATAAGCACTTGTACCAATAATGTTCTAGGCTTAGAAAGGTCTCTGGGTTAATATTGTAATTTCTGAAGTTTACTTGGGCAATAATTTTGTCTTAAAAAAATGTACAGAGTTCAAAATTTCTAATTATAGGGCAGGTGAAAATTAAGACATAAATCATCCCAAAAGAAAATAATTTTAATTTTATTTCTTGTTTGTATATCTTAACCCTTGGAAACAATAAAATGAAATAAAATTTATTTATATGTATATGCATATATATGTGAATTTTTATAACCCATTCTTGAATGTCTACATAGAAAAATCTCCACCAAGCATAGAAAAATGTTTATCCAAGACAAAACGCCGTCAGATTCTGTGATCAGTATTCACAATTCTCAATTAATATGCAACAAACACCTACTATGTGACTATCAACATGCAAGCTACACATGGCAGAACCAACAGTAGACACCACAAAGGTCTAGCTCAACTAATTACTCCTATAATGGTCAACTCTGAATGGATGAAAAAATTCACAGATAATCTTTGAAGTACATTTTTAAACTATTAACAAAAAGTTATATCTTTTTAAATATTGACAGAGCCTCTAGAAAGCAGTAAAACTATCTTATAACTTATGCACTCTCATTGCAAAAATAACATCTCTATGTGTGTGGTTAAAACATCAAGCCTGGATGTTTAATGAGTGTTGGCTTCATATTTCTAGCTACATAGTAGATATTGACATTTAGATGAGCTACTACCATCTTAAAATTATTGTGATAATTATCTGAGCTAGACCCTCTTGCAAACAGCTTTTATTCCTTTAAGTATTCCTCCTTATGTTCTTTTTTTAAACAAATTTTGTGGTGAGTTATTTTAATTACATCCCTTCTTTGTCCATTAACCTGCAGTATTCTCCTGCAATACTCAGTAACAAAGTCTCAAATTTCCTGCTTGACTTTAAAGACTCTCCATAATGTCACCCTACTTTATGGTCTCTGATTTCTTAATAAATTCTGTTCCAAGAAGCCCAGTCTCTTTACCTCTTCTCATTTAACAGGATCATCCTCCCTCTAATCTTTTGTCAATTTTGTCCTTTCCACTCGTGTCCTTGCTTCTTTCTCTTCATCTATCCTTTTAAAGCACAACTCAAACCAGATCTTTTCAATGAATTTCAGAACATACTTCATCTTCACTTCCTCCTACAGACCTTGTAGTGATCAGTGACATCGTTCCTTCAGCAAAATCTGTGTATACATCTGGGATTTAGGCATTCCCAAGCATGTCTGGGTAGCTTGTGGGCCATTTATTGGAGCTGCTTTGTGTGGGGGAGGAAGTTTGCACAAAGAAACAGATGGGAGAAAGGAAGATGACAGAGAAGATATGGGGTCAATCTCAGATATAGGCCCTCTCTCTTGACCACAAGGACGTGCGACTGAACCTGAGGGAATAATTTGGAGGAACCCTCCAGATGGCTTTGTCACCTGATACTGCTCCACCTGAGATTCTCTCACCAACTCACTCTGCTGCATTCTTTAGAACTTAAACCTGAGAGAAGCCTCCAAGACTTGCTGAGTAGGCAAACCCTGTATATAATCTGTCATATCACCATGGCTGTCTCCTTTCTCACACTTAACACAACTGCAATTTGGCCTCTATTTCTGTACTTAGAATTTGTCTCCCCCACTAAACACAACAGCCAAAACCACACCTATGTTTGTGCACTGTCACAACATCAATGCCTTTCACAGTATCTAGCATATAATAAGTGTTCCATAAATACATCCTGAATGCATAAAATCACAAATGAGACAGAGAAACAAGCGCCCCAATGTCTTGGTGTCCAGTTGATCAGGTGGGACTCTGAGCGGCATGCAGAGACAGTTGCCACATTTCATCATGGGACACAGTACACTCCCACCCTTTGGGGTTTTAAATGAAAGCCCACACCCTCAAACCCATGTGTTCAGCACTCTCATGGCAGGTGCCAGCAGTAGATGCAGAGATGAGGCAGCCCCTACTACCTTCCTGAATGGAGAACAACGACCAAGAAGCCAAAGTAGGAGGAAAAGAACATGAAAGATGCCTCATGGTGACTAAGGCAGACAGATGAACTCACAGAAAACACATTGTGAGAACACCTAGAACAAGCAAGCAGAAATGCTAAAAAGAGGAGAAGGTTTTGTGAGAGTTGGGAGCTGCAGAGAGTAAAATTTTTATCACTATCGAAATATCCACGGGCTGAGCAGGCTCAGGGAAAAGCCCGGGGAGACTTCAGTCATATAAACAATAGTCAGTCCCATGTATCTCAGCACTAAATCATCCTGAAATTACTAAAGTGCATGTGTCTTTTCTCTCCACCTTACAGGTAGCACCATGACTGCTGTGCCGCTGCCTCATGTCTCCTTTATATATGGCACAATTCCTAACACAGCACTGGACACATAATTAACATTCAATTCATAGTGGTTTAAATGAGCTATTTTAAGTATTGCCTTCTGGGCAATCACTTGTAAACTCCCATCAGATATATACCCAAGTGAGTATATAATATTCAATATACAAAAAGCAGAAAAAAATACAAACGTTTATTGAAAACCTAGAATAACCCCAACCTATGCAAACTAGTTTCATTGTCAAGTAAGAAATCTTAGGTTTTTTATTTTTGTTATTTATTTTAACAGATTGTACAGATAGGAAACTATGATTCTTCAAGGACAAGATTATTTGGTAATAGATATCAGCACAAAGTTCTGAAACTAGTTCTTCTGAATCTAAGACCAGAGAACTAGACAAGTAAATGGAATTTGTAGCCTCTGGAAATAGCTGTAAATTAACTGTACCCAATTAGCTTTGATGTTCAAAAAATTATACTCATTACTGCATAAATGTTATTTAAATGTCATACAAGGTGGACCAACTGACTTCTCTGATGAAGAAGGCATTGCACACCTTTTAAATCTGAGTCATTTCTGTTCATAGAACTATTGAAACCCAGGTTGGGTAGCTCCCTTCCTTTCTGTACCACAAATCAAAAAACACATAAAACTACAGTATAAAAAGCTCAATAATTTATGAATATGCTAAATGAAAAAGGACTATGCTTTTAACTTGTAATTTAATACTATGTTTAATCACTTTGGGCTTTCGATGTTGACCTGTTAACCAACAAACTACTCATTTACTCCCACTAATGACTTCTACTCATAATTGTATTTCCTACAAATTATTGTTCAAGCATTTCAATGTCATTCATCCATAATTACACAGTCTCAGAGAACCATTCTTACTAAATGGGCATGGAGAAAAAGAAAATAATCTTTGTGGGTTAACACACTAAAATCACTAATTGTCCTCTGTTTATTTTGTAGGACTTAAATCTTTATTCTAAGAATAACTGCCAAGGCCTTTCAAAATCATTTAGGGTGGGTGAGGGAGAGAGGGAGGGAGAGAGAGAGAGAAAGAAGGAAAGAAGAGAGAGAAAGGAGAAAGAAAAGGATAATTTATTAAAATAATGTTTGCATCAGAATAGAAATAAAGGAACTCACAAGAAAACTAGAAATATCGTCCTCAAATATATACAAATTATTTCCCCCTTATTTCTGGATGCAACATCACCATTATCCATAACAAAACATTGAATGCTGTCTTGTGTGTGGATGAACATTTGTCAAGCACTAGGAAGACAAACACAAAGAACAGAGTTCCTTTCCTCCAGGGCCCATGATCAGTACAAGAAATAGACAGACAAAAATCAGAAGTGCACTGTGCAAGGTGCAGAGTGACACTCAGGGGTGTACAGACATGGAGCACTGCAATCACACCAAGGGTGTGGTCCTCTCCAGGAATGCTTCCCAGAAGAGGTGATAACTGAGCTGGGTCTTGAAGGACAAGCCAAAGTGAGCCAGATGACAAAACGGGAAGCGTACCCTAGGCAACGACAATGATGTATACCATGGTGGGGGACATTCAAATAACCACTACATAAGTGGCATGGCCAGGGTACAGGTATACAGAAGGTATAGACACCTAGTGACTGTCCCTTCATTCTGAAGAGGTGAGCAGGACCCACCCAAAAATGTCTCACAGGCCCTCCCATAGTTTATCCTAAAAATTATTTGGAAACCACTAAATGAATATTTGGGATGAAATCTAAGAAATCATACTGTTGTGAAACTGTACACATAACAAACTAAGAGAAGAAAATCCTTAGTGAGAAAATGGACTTACTGCATGTTGGGGAGAATGAGTCAAATCCAAAGACAAACAAGAGCTAGCCAGTAGGGAAACAGAGAGCCTGATGTGTTACTCTAGGAACTAGATATCAGACCTTTGGAGCACATGAAGAGGACTTGGCAAAATAATGCAGGACTTTGTTGACCTGTTTTAAAGACCTCAAGTTGTATTTGAAATAGCTATAAAAACAAATATACATATATTTCCTTTAAGTTCTGGGATACATGCGCAGAACGTGCAGGTTTGTTACATAGGTATACATGTGCCATGGTGATTTGCTGCACCCATCAACCCATCATCTACATTAGGTATTTCTCCTAATGCTCTCCTTCCCCTTGTCCCCCACCCACTAACAGGCCCTGGTGTGTGATGTTGCCCTCCCTGTGTCCATGTGTTCTCATTGTTCAACTGCTGCTTATGAGTGAGAACATATGTTTGGTTTTCTGTTCTTGTGTTAGTTTGCTGAGAATGATGGTTTCCTGCTTCATCCATGTCCCTGCAAAGGACATGAACTCATCCTTTTTTATGGCTGCATAGTATTCCACGGTATAGATGTGCCACATTTTCTTTATCCAGTCTATCACTGATGGGCATTTTGACTGGTTCCAAGTCTCTGCTATTGTGAACAGTGCTTCAATAAACATACGTGTGCATGTGTCTTTATGGTAGAATGATTTATAATCCTTTGGGTATATACCCAGTAATGGGATTGCTGGGTCAAATGGTATTTCTGGTTCCTGATCCTTGAGGAATCACCACACTGTCTTCCAGTGTAAAAGCATTACTATTTCTACACATTCTCTCCGGCATCTGTTATTTCCTACTTTTTAGTGTTCACCATTCTCACTGGTGTGAGATGGTATATTGACCAGTAATGATGAGCTTTTATTCAGATGTTTGTTGATCGCATAAATATCTTCCTTTGAGAAGTGTCCATTCATATCCTTCACCCACTTTTTGATGGGGTGGTTTTTTCTTGTAAATTTGTTTAAGTTCTTTGTAGATTCTGGAAATTAGCCATTTGTCAGATGGATGGATTGCAAAAATTTTCTCCCATTCTGTAGGTTGCCTGTTCACTCTAATGATAGTTTCTTTTGCTACACAGAAGCTCTTTAGTTTAATTAGATCCCATTTGTCAATTTTGGCTTTCGTTCCCACTGCTTTCAGTGTTTCAGTCATGAAATCTTTGCCCATGCCTATGTCCTGAATGGTATTGCCTAGGTTTTCTTCTAGTTTTTTTATGGTTTTAGGTCTTACATTTAAGACGTTAATCCATCTTGAGTTAATTTTTATATAAGGTATAATGCAGAATACTGAAACTGGACCCCTTCTTTACAAATTTATATTTTTAAAGGTCACCCCGCTTGTTGTATGAGGAATAAATTTCAGGAAAGTGAGTGAAAGTAGAAAGTCTTTGTAGAAGGCTATTGCAGTAATGTAGAAGGTTATCACAGTAGTTCTGGCAAAAGTTTTGGAGGTTTGAATCAGAGTTAGACAATGAATTTGGAGAGAAGGATGCAAATTTGAGATCTCTTTTGGAATATCAAAAGGACTGGGTGATTGGATCTAGAGGAAGGAAGATATCAATAATGTCTTACATCCATAGCTGAAGCAAGTTAGTAAATAAACAGGGACACTTGGGAAATAAAGAATGCATTCAATAAGTATTTATTGAGTACCTACTATGTGTTATATGTTATGTCCTGCTTTAGGTATGGAAATACAGTAGTGAGCAGAACAGTCAAAAACCCCCATCCTCATGTAGTTCATGTTCTAGTAGTATTCATCTCAGACATCTTAAGCTTTTGATAGCCATTTTACAAAGGTTATATTTTAGGTATTAAAGAGAATATCCAAGTGACAAGTTGGGTCTGGAGCTTAGAAGAGAGGTCTGAAGCTAGATACATAAAAAACATATTAATAGAGATTAATAGATAGAAACTACTGGGATTACTTGAGAGAAAGTACAAATTTATAAATGAAAAACACTTGAGACCAACCCCATGGGAATACTGTCATTTGAAGGTTGAGTAGATAAGGAGAAACCTAAGAGAAGCAAAAGGAAGAAAATCAAAAGATGAAGACACATGCTACTGAGGTCTGAATGTGTCCCCAAAAATTCTTATGTTGAAACTTAATGATCAGAGTGATAGTATTAAGAGGTGGGAACCTTAGGAGGTGATTAAGTCATAAGGTCATCCCTCATGGGTGGGATTAGCACCCTTATAAAAGGGGTGTGAGCCTTTTGCCCCTTCCATCCTTCCACCATGTGAGTACATGGCCAGAAACCCCACACCTTGATTTTGGACTTCTCAGCCTCCAGAACTGTCAAAAATAAATCTCTGTTGTTTATAAATTACCCAGTCTCAGGTACTTTTTTATAGTAGCACAAACAGACCAAGATGTATGCTTACCCATAAAGAGACAAAATAATGCAGTAAAGAGAAAGTTTTATTCCTGGATGCAACTGGGGGCCCATTTCCCTCCATTCCCTGGCTCTTCTCTGCTATCGTTAAGGTCTGGATGCCCCACTCAGTATCTATTGTGCCCAAAGCATGTTTCCCACTGTTCATTTCATCCCTCTGCCAGCAGAAGGTAGGATGCATAGTAGCAGAATATGAGCTTTGAAGGGAGAAAGATGGGAAAATCCTGCCCTTCCATCGTTCTTGTGGTAAGAACATTTAAGATTACTCTCTTAGCAATTTTCAATTATGCAATATATTAATATTAACTATAATCATTATGCTGTACAATAGATGTTCAGAACTTACTTAACCTTGGCTAACTAAAACTTTGTACCCATTCCCCAATACCCTTCCTCGCAGCCACAGGCAACTACCATTCTTCCTCTGCTTCTATGAGTTCAACTTTTTAGACATGTGGACATGTAACTGAGAGATCATGCGTTTTTTTGATTTCTGTGCCTGAATTTTTTTCATTTTGCATATATCCTTCAGGTTCCTCCATGTTGTCACAAATGACAGAATTTCCTTATTTTATTTTATTTTATTATACTTTAAGTTTTAGGGTACATGTGCACAATGTGCAGGTTTGTTACATATGTATACATGTGCCATGTTGGTGTGCTGCACCCATTAACTCGTCATTTAGCATTAGGTATATCTCCTAATGGTATCCCTCCCCCCTCCCCCCACCCCAAAACAGTCCCCAGAGTGTGATGTTCCCCTTCCTGTGTCCATGTGTTCTCATTGTTCGATTCCCACCTATGAGTGAGAACATGCGGTGTTTGGTTTTTTCTCCTTGTGATAGTTTGCTGAGAATGATGGTTTCCAGTTTCATCCATGTCCCTATGAAGGACATGAACTCATCATTTTTTATGGCTGCATAGTATTCCATGGTGTATATGTGCCACATTTTCTTAATCCAGTCTATCGTTGTTGGACATTTAGGTTGGCTCCAAGTCTTTGCTATTGTGAATAGTGCTGCTATAAACATACGTGTGCATGTGTCTTTATAGCAGCACGATTTATAATCCTTTGGGGATACACCCAGTAATGGGATGGCTGGGTCAAATGGTATTTCTAGTTCTAGATCCCTGAGGAATCGCCACACTGACTTCCACAATGGTTACACTAGTTTACAGTCCCACCAACAGTGTAAAAGTGTTCCTGTTTCTCCATATCCTCTCCAGCACCTGTTGTTTCCTGACTTTTTAATGATTGACATCCTAACTGGTGTGAGATGGTATCTCATTGTGGTTTTGATTTGCATTTCTCTGATGGCCAGTGATGATGAGCATTTTTTCATGTGTCTGTTGGCTACATAAATGTCTTCTTTTGAGAAGGGTCTGTTCATATCCTTTGCCCACTTTTTGATGGGGTTGTTTGTTTTTTTCTTGTAAATCATTGTAGATTCTGGATATTAGCCCTTTGTCAGATGAGTAGGTTGCAAAAATTTTCTCCCATTCTGTAGGTTGCCTGTTCACTCTGAAGGTAGTTTCTTCTGCTGTGCAGAAGCTCTTTAGTTTAATTAGATCCCATTTGTCAATTTTGGCTTTTGTTGCCATTGCTTTTGATGTTTTAGACATGAAGTCCTTGCCCATGCCTATGTCCTGAATGGTATTGCCTAGGTTTTCTTCTAGGGTTTTTATGGTTTTAGGTCTAACATGTAAGTCTTTAATCCATCTTGAATTAATTTTTGTATAAGGTGTAAGGAAGTGATCCAGTTTCAGCTTTCTACATATGGCTGGCCAGTTTTCATAGCACCATTTATTAAATAGGGAATCCTTTCCCCATTGCTTGTTTTTGTCAGGTTTGTCAAAGATCAGATGGTTGTAGATATGTGGCATTATTTCTGAGGGCTCTGTTCTGTTCCATTGATCTATATCTCTGTTTTGGTATCAGTACCATGCTGTTTTGGTTACTGTAGCCTTGTAGTATAGTTTGAAGTCAGGTAGCGTGATGCCTCCAGCTTTGTTCTTTTGGCTTAGGATTGACTTGGCGATGCAGGCTCTTTTTTGGTTCCATATGAACTTTAAAGTAGTTTTTTCCAATTCTGTGAAGAAAGTCATTGGTAGCTTGATGGGGATGGCATTGAATCTATAAATTACCTTGGGCAGTATGGCCATTTTCACGATATTGATTCTTCCTGCCCATGAGCATGGAATGTTCTTCCATTTGTTTGTGTCCTCTTTTATTTCATTGAGCAGTGGTTTGTAGTTCTCCTTGAAGAGGTCCTTCACATCCCTTGTAAGCTGGATTCCTAGGTATTTTATTCTCTTTGAAGCAATTGTGAATGGGATTCACTCACGATTTGGCTCTCTGTTTGTCTGTTATTGGTGTATAGGAATGCTGTGATTTTTGCACACTGATTTTGTATCCTGAGACTTTGCTGAAGTTGCTTATCAGCTTAAGGAGATTTGGGGCTGAGAGGATAGGGTTTTCTAAATATATAATCATGTCATCTGCAAACAGGGACAATTTGACTTCCTCTTTTTCTAATTGAATACACTTTATTTCTTTCTCCTGCCTGATTGCCCTAGTCAGAACTTCCAATACTCTGTTGAATAGGAGTGGTGAGAGAGGGCATCCTTGTCTTGTGCCAGTTTTCAAAGGGAATGCTTCCAGTTTTTGCCCATTCAGTATGATATTGGCTGTGGGTTTGTCATAAATAGCTCTTATTATTTTGAGATACATCCCATCAATACCTAGTTTATTGAGCGTTTTTAGCATGAAGGGATGTTGAATTTTGTCAAAGGCCTTTTCTGCATCTATTGAGATAATCATGTGGTTTTTGTCTTTGGTTCTGTTTATATGATAGATTACATTTATTGATTTGTGTATGTTGAACCAGCCTTGCACCCCAGGGATGAAGCCAACATGATCGTGGTGGATAAGCTTTTTGATGTGCTGCTGGATTTGGTTTGCCAGTATTTTATCGAGGATTTTTGCATTGATGTTCATCAGGGATATTGGTCTAAAATTCTCTTTTTTTGTTGTGTCTCTGCCAGGCTTTGATATCAGGATGATGCTGGCCTCATAGTTAGGGAGGATTCCCTCTTTTTCTATTGATTGGAATCGTTTCAGAAGGAATGGTACCAGCTCCTCCTTGTACCTCTGGTAGAATTCAGCTGTGAATCCACCTGGTCCTGGACTTTTTTAGTTGGTAAGCTATTGATTATTGCCTCAATTTCAGAACATGTTATTGGTCTATTCAGGGATTCAATTTCTTCCTGGTTTAGTCTTGGGAGGGTGTATGTGTCCAGGAATTTATCCATTTCTTCTAGATTTTCTAGTTTATTTGCATAGAAGTGTTTATAGTATTCTCTGATGGTTGTTTATATTTCTGTGGGATCGGTGGTGGTATCCCCTTTATCATTTTTTATTGTGTCTATTTGATTCTTCTCTCTTTTCTTCTTTATTAGTCTTGCTAGTGGTCTATCAATTTTGTTGATCTTTTCAAAAAACCAGCTCCTGGATTCATTAATTTTTTGAAGGGTTTTTTGTGTCTCTATCTCCTTCAGTTCTGCTCTGATCTTAGTTATTTCTTGCCTTCTGCTAGCTTTTGAATGTGCTTGCTCTTGCTTCTCTAGTTCTTTTAATTGTGATGTTAGGGTGTCGATTTTAGATCTTTCCTGCTTTCTCTTGTGGACATTTAGTGCGATAAATTATAATTTAGTGCTATAAAGATCCATTGTTAGTCTGATGGGCTTCCGTTTGTGGGTAAGCAGACCTTTCTCTCTGGCTGCCCTTAACATTTTTTCCTTCATTTCAACTTTGGTGAATCTGACAATTATGTGTCTTGGGGTTGCTCTTCTCAAGGAGTATCTTTGTGGCATTCTCTGTATTTCCTGAATTTGAATGTTGGCCTGCCTTGCTGGGTTGGGGAAATTCTCCTGGATAATATCCTGAAGAGTGTTTTCCAACTTGGTTGCCTTCTCCCCATCACTTTCAGGTACACCAATCAGATGTAGATTTGGTCTTTTCACATAGTCCCATATTTCTTGGAGGCTTTGTTCATTTCTTTTAACTCCTGTTCTCTAAACGTCTCTTCTCACTTCATATCATTCATTTGATCTTCAATCACTGATACCCTTTCTTCCACTTGATCGAATTGGCTACTGAAGCTTGTGCATGCATCATGTAGTTCTCATGCCATGGTTTTCAGCTCCATCAGGTCATCTAAGGTCTTCTCTATGCTGTTTATTATAGTTAGCCATTCATCTAATCTTTTTTCAAGGTTTTTAGCTTCTCTGTGAGGGGTTCAAACATCCTCCTTTAGCTTGGAGAAGTTTGTTACTACCGATCTTCTGAAGCCTACTTCTGTCAACTCATCAAAGTCATTCTCCGTCCAGCTTTGTTCTATTGCTGGCAAGGAGCTGAGATCCTTTGGAGGAGAAGAGGCACTCTGATTTTTAGAATTTTCAGCTTTTCTTCTCTGGTTTCTCCCCATCTTTGTGGTGTTATCTACCTTTGGTCTTTGATGATGGTGACCTACAGATGGGGTTTTGGTGTGGATGTCCTTTTTGTTGATGTTGATTCTATTCCTTTCCGTTTGTTAGTTTTCCTTCTATCAGTCAGGACCCTCAGCTGCAGGTCTATTGGAGTTCACTGGAGGTCCACTCCAGACCCTGTTTGCCTGGGTATCACCAGCAGAGGCTGAAGAACAGCAAATATTGCAGAACAGCAAATGTTGCTGCCTGATCCTTCTTCTGGAAGCTTCATCTCAGAGGGGCACCCAGCTGTATGAGGTGTCAGTCAGCCCCTACTGGGAGGTGTCTCCCAGTTAGGCTACTCAGGGTCAGGGACCCATGTGAGTCTGTCCATTCTCAGATTTCAAACTCTGTGCTGGGAGAACCACTAGTCTCTTCAAAGCTGTCAGACAGGGACATTTAAGTCTGCAGAAGTTTCTGCTGCCTTTTGTTCAGCTATGCCTTGCCCCAAGAGGTGGAGTCTACAGAGGCAGGCAGGCCTAGTTGAGCTGTGGTGGGCTCCACTCAGTTCGAGTTTCCTGCCCACTTTGTTAACCTACTCAAGCCTCAGCAATGGCGGATGCCCCTCCCCCAGCCTCGCTGCCTCCTTGCAGTTCGATCTCAGACTGCTGTGCTAGCAGTGAGCAAGGCTCCATTGGTGTGGGACCCTCTGATCCAGGCACAGGATATAATCTCCTGGTGTGCCATTTTCTAAGACCATTGGAAAAGCACAGCATTAAGGTGGGAGTGTCCCGATTTTCCAAGTACTGTCTGTCATGGCTTCCCTTGGCTAGGAAAGGGAATTCCATAACCCCTTGCACTTCCCTAGTGAGGCGATACCCCACCCTGCTTTGGCTCACACTCTGTGGGCTGCACCCACTGCCAAACAAGTCCCATTGAGATGAACCCAGTACCTCAGTTGGAAATGCAGAAATCACCCATCTTCTGCGTCCCTCATGCTGGCAGCTGTAGACTGGAGCTGTTCCTATTCAGCCATCTTGGAACCCAACCCCGTTTTGCCAAATTTTTAAGGTAACGTTCATGGGTTCCAAGGATTAGGACATGGACATACATGGGTGTCATTTTTTAGCCTATGGTTGAATAAATAGTGCTGTGAAAATTGGCTACTCATTTGAAAAAAAATAGATAACTGACAAACTATATCAGAATAAATCCTATATTGATTAAAATAAGGGTCTGATAACTTTTTCTGTAAAAAGAACAGGGAGATAATAAAGAGTTTGGGGTTTGCAGACCATGTGATCTCTGTCATAATGACCGAACTTTGCCATTATAGTGCAAAGCAGCCATAGATAATACCTAAACAAATGGGTGTGGCTGTGCCTCCATAAAATTTTGTGTATAAAAGCAAGGAATGGACCAGATTTGGTCCATGGCTCATAGTTCGCTGACCCTAGTTAAAGACAGACACAAATGTGAATAAAAAGAAAAAAAAAAAAAACAATAAAAGTACCAAAAAACAAATAGGTACATTTTTATATAGTCTTTGTACAGAAAAGAATTGATAAACATAAAATCAAAGGCAGAAACCATAAGACAAAATATTTGTAGATTTGCCATCACAAAGATTGGAAAACTCTATAGAAGTACTAAAAGATAAATAACAAGGTATAAAAGAAACTGGTTCTTTGTACGTCTATCAAGAATTTTACAAAGAGAGCTATAAGCCAGAAAGCCCCAATTGGGATCTCAAAATAAGCTGCAAAAGTTAAAATTGAGGAGACTGTTTCAGAAAGAGGTATATTCTGCCTTTCTGCCACAAGTAAATACCAGCTATGTGTACACAAAATAGAAGCGAGCCCATGTGCGTCTTAAGTCCATGAAGAAAATGGAATGAGTTTTAGTTACATCCCCTTCCAGGCCCCAGTTTCATCATCTCTAAAATGAAAGTAACAATCCCAGTCTTTCATGCTTCACAGGGTGGTTGTGAGAGTTAAATGAGAGTAAAGAATGGGAAGCAGCTTTGAAAATTATAAAGTGCCAGGATCCAGGTAAAATCCAATTTTGACAAATATTAAATATAATACCCAATTCAATGATACTCTTTTTCCATGACCAGGCTGAAAGCAATACTATTAATAGTATTGCTTTGATGATGCACATGGAAGAATTCTCTTTGAAGGAAAAATCACAAGCTTCTGCCTATGTAGCTTTCCATTTACCTAACAAAGTTGAGTTTCTTGTGGTACTCAAAAATGTAAAAAAATGAAAATCTAGACCACATTAACCATTTAGCAACCTAAAAGAAGATTACTACTGAAGCATGAGGTGGCCAAGGGGGAGAGTTGAAAAACAGGACAGAAGGTGTTAGCAGGAACCTAAATAGTACCTAATAGCCATGCTAGAAATTTCAGACTTTACCTTAGAAACAATAGAAAGCCACTGAAGAGTTTTGAGCAGCAGCACAATATAAACAGATTTGTGTTTTTAGAAGATCAACTTGGCTCTAGGGCAAAGAATGAATTGGAAAGAACAAAAGTAGCAAATAGAAAATAAGTTTAAAAGTTTACACAATAATCCAGGCGTAAGTTGAAGGTACCATAAACTAAGGTGACAGTAATGGAGATAGAGAGAAGGATATGGGCTCACGAGTTATCCAAGAATTAAAATCAACAAGACTTAGTGATGGACATGATAAGAGGAATGATAAAGGAGGTATCAAGAATGACAACCAGGTTTCTAACTGAGAGATTAATGGAAAACAGTAAACACCACCCCATCCTTAGACTAATAATGGGACAACTTCACCAAATCAAAAGTGTAAACAAATAATAACAATGATAATAATTGACATTTATCGAGTACTTGCTCAACATCTGCCATTGTGATAAGTACATTACATGTTTTATTTCACTTAAACCACATAACAAATATCATGAGAAATGTCTTAAAATAATGTCCATTTTATAGATGTGGGAACTGAAACACTGAGGAGTTTTTTCAAGGTCCACTAGCTAGTTCATGGTAGAGATGGGATTTGGACCACACAGTCCACTTCAAGAGCCCAGGCTCCTCATACTTACTCAGAAGAAGATGAGTGAGTGAGTACTCTATGACGGAGCAAAGTCAAGCTCATCTAGAGAAGATGCAGAATGCCAGCAAAGATCCTCACAACCTAGCGGGAAAACGGAAACTACAGAAATTTTGAAAGGAAGAGATGAACCTTGGAGCTAGTTACTTTCCCTTGAGAAGCTTTGTGTCAAGATGAGAGGCTTGAAATCCTCGTGTGTCTAAAATATGATACAGAGTCAGTTATGAGGTTTGCTTTGGTGACTGTGATGGTTAATTTTGTGCATCAACTTGACTGGGCTATGGGGTACCCAGAACTTCAGCTAAATGTAAATTGTTCTTCGTGTATGTGTGTGTGTGTGTGTGTGTGTGTGTGTAGGTATTTCTAATGTGATTAACATTTGAATCAGTAGACTAAGTAAAGAAGATTACCTTCCTTAATGTAGATGAGCCTTATCCAATCAGCTGAAGGCCTGAATAGAACAAAAAGGCTGAGTATGAAGTAACTTGAACTGAGACATTGGTCTTATCTGGTCTTCAAACTTAGGCTGAAGCATAGGCTCTTCTTGGATCTCCAGCTTGCTGGCTTTCCGACTAGAACTTACACCATTGGTCTTCCTGGTTCTTACACCTTTGGACTTGGACTCTCTATCTACTTCTCTCTCTTTTTCTCTCCCTCCCTCTTTCTCTCTCCCTTCCTCTCTCTCTTTCTCTCTCTCTCTCTCTCGAATGGCTTATGACTCAAATGTGGCGAAAGTTAATCCTGAGGCTTTTGCTCAAGTTTTTCATTCACTTATTCAAGCAAATATTTTTTAAAGCATATTATGAGTCCAGGCACTGTTCTAGGCAATGCAGATAATGAAAAAAAAAAAAAAGGAAAGTGCTTGCCCTCATGATGTATATATTCTTCTGGGAGAGGTAATAAAATAAATACAAAAAAATGTGAAAAGTAAACTTTACGTAATACATTAAATAACGTTGAAAGCTAAGGAGAAAAAAACAGAAGGAGCGATGCAAAACAGTGATGGGGAAATGTTGAAATTTGCTCAGAGGTTAAACAGCCATTGGGAAAGAGGCATTCCCTTTCATCTGGAGCCACAGGACAGCCATTTCTGCCTCCATGAAGGCAGAGTTTGACTGAAAATGAAGCCAACTGAGGGGAAAGCAGAACCAAGAGTCGCAGAGAAACAAAATCTTAATGCCTTCATCAGAGCACCTGGACTCAGCTGTGCCTCAAGTTTTTTCTTTTTGCCTCAAGTTTTTTCTTTTCAGTTATATGAGGCAATAAGTGCTCTTATTTTTTGTTTGAATTGGGTTTTCTGTCACTTGAAACCAAAAAAAGACCTGACTAATGCCAACACTTTCAAGTATATATAGAAACTTGAAGTACCTTACAATGTGTTTTTAAGTGGGGTTCCTGCTGTACTTGGATTATTGAATAGCTAGAAATCATTTCTAATTAGCAGTATACATGTACATGCAAACACCTAAAATTAAAAGACCTTAAAAACAGCATGTTCACTTAAATGTGTTTAAACAAGTTCCCTAAAGTGTGGTTTATACTATTAATTTAAGGAACCCTTTCTTAAAGATTGTTCCAAGGTTACTCTTGTCCAGATCAATGAGATTTTAGCAGACACATATCTGCCACTGTAAATAGAATGGTTATACAGTGTTTAGACTTTTTTGAAGTATTATTAGACAGAACAGAAAAAAAATACCATACTTTTTGTTGGTGGTGTTGGTTATATTTTAGAGGACATAGAGCCAAGGGTCAATCTTCATCTGCTCAAAAGAGAGGACCACTCATCATTCGCTGGCTGTCCTACCACGCTAGGGTTCCAAGTACGCCAAGACCATGCTCGCTGATGTTAACTCAACTATGTAATTATGATCTGCAACAACATGCCAGCTGACCAGAACCCCAACACTGAATTAAAGCTTATTTAAATTTAAGAGTAGAAAAAGCAATAAATACGTTTTTAATTTTCCTCATCCTCCTTTCTCCATTCTTCCCCTCTATTTAATCTTCCTTCCTTCCCAGTCCTAAATAAAAAACAAAGCCAAATAACAATGCAAAATGACAGTGGCTCTCCCCTTCAACACCACATCCCTCTAGGGCACCCGTTTTACATACATAGCAGGTTGTTGGGTGGGACTTCTACTCCTCTAGAACCTACCAGGAGGACACATGCGTGGGATCAGGAGATGATAAGTACCCCACATTATAGGGAAGCCACAGACAGGAAGAAAACATCTCCTTGGGGCTTATTAAAGAAAGCTAATCTAACTCTGCCACTTTTGCCGTCCCTGGAGCAGAGTTCACTCCGTCGTTTATGAATGACCAAAAACAAGGAGATTCAAAGGAATCCTGAGAGATGGGGATGAACCACCAGCCTGGGTGAGCTAACCCTGGCCTTTCCTCCCCTTCCTATACAGTGAGGTATGAAACTACTTCTCTCTTATTAAGCAAAGAAAGAGGGCTGCATAAGTATCAATCATAGAGTGACCTGTAAGAAGGGGAGACTGGCTTCTTTTCCCAGGTGGAATGTCTGCATATGCAGCCTATTTGCTCAGCTGCTCATGCCAATCTAAGCAGGGGAAACAATTAGAGAAAGAGCAGAGCAGAGAAAGGGGTGATAAGTGGAACATCTTTCATGTGGATTTGTATCTGGATAGCTGAATTGTAGGGAAGATAGCTTGGCTTGAACAAACTTTCTAGGACTCCACCAAGACCAACCCCCAAGGTGGATGCTAAGGGATTGAAAACCCAGCTGGGGCTTCCACATCGAGAAACTGTGCAGTGGAAAGTCCTCCTACAAGACTCCAGTGATTTCATGCAGGCATCTTAGGAGGGAGACTCAACAGTCAGCAATTATTATTCGGAGAGAGAGCAACACCCAACAGAGGATATAGGTGCACAGTTAAGTATTAAGCTTGTTAAACCTCTCACCTTACCTCTCCCACCTGCCCCAATACTGAGAACATGAAATAAGAAGGATTAGAGGAAAAGTGAGGGAGCAGACCCTACCATCCCAAGTACCTCAAGTTGAAGCTTTGTGGGTAAGGAAGGTAACATTAAATGAATAGGAGACTGAGCTTTTAAACTAGATTAATCAGGACTGGCATTTTCAATATCTGAAATTAACTGGAAAGCTATTGGTACCCAAGGTGTTGTTAAAGGACAAGAAAAAGGATCCATCAGAATACAGACGAAGGTAGTGACTAAAGAAAAATAAAATCTATTCGAGTCAGACTTCTGTCTAGAAGGTTTGCATCTACCAAACATCCCTAAAAATGTGTCTCTTGCATTTGCTCAGTCCTGTGGCAAATTTACACACCATATCAGCTCAAGTTTCCCATGAAATCACAGGTAATATTTTGTGGTGATAAATGCAAGGGGAAAGCAGAGAACCTCTTCAATATTGAGGAAATCCACAGTTCATGGGAATAAAGAAGAAAATCCATAGCATATACTAGAAAATGAGATTTCCTAAGACCTTGGGATAAAGCTTTTAAAATTTGGAGCAACATTGAGATTTAAAATTTGGGGTTCAATCACAGCAAAAGTTTTCAATTATATATATATAATATACATTATTATATATATTATATTATATATAATACTTATTAATTATATAATATATAATATATACCATATATTATATATTATTCTATAATATATATTATACATATATAATATCTATTATATTATATTAATATTTATTATATTATATAATATATAAAATATATTTATATAATATAATATATATTTATATAATATAATATTATATTTATATATTATATATATCTTCTGTTTGATGGGATCCTTACTAGTAACTTAATGAGGATTTTTGTTTGCCTGATCTCACACACTTGTTTTATTCAGCCTAAATGCAGCCTAAATAACTGATATTAACTTTACATACTGAGTTTATACAACAGTATCGTACTATATTTGAATATTTCTGTCTATGAGTTTCAGTCGCCTTGAGATTTCAGGCTGAACCAGAAGTCAAAGCCTAAGGTTTCAGCTCAGAAGACACCTATGGTTTTGTCTTCCGTGCGTCTCTCCTTTCTGGATCTGGTTGCCATCCCCCCTTTTGGTGAACAGCTTCTCAAAATATACATGCACAAAAACACCCAAACATACACATGCATGCACAGTCATATACATACACACACACACACAGACACACAAACACACATCCCACACCACCCTGGTCTCCCTGTTCAAGGCAGAGCTGCATCTCTTCACATGGCCTTGCATTCCTGGCCTTGAGGGTTGGTAAAGAAGTGAAAAGGTGGCTTGAGCTTGGACAGTCACAGTGCACTTTCCCCCTGGGCACCATGTATAGTCCTTAGTCTGCTAGGTAACTCTAGCGGGACTTTGGGAGGCCTCCCCTAGTTATTTTTTGAAAAGAATACAGAGTTCCTTTCTTTGGTAGTAGAAAATCAAAGTCCACATGAAATCAAGAAGTCCCAATAACCATAGAGAAGAAGGCAATAAGGAGTAGGAGAGAGTGAAGTCAATATATGCAGAGACAGCCAGGGTAAGAGACTGAGGGGTGAGTCCTGTGGACATTCGGACCCCTGAAGACAGTCACATCTAAGGCCATTGTCTTTCTCTCCATCCTGCGTTTTGATTACAAGAATTCATAAATCCTTGGTTCTAAGTTTGTTTCCAGTGGGCTTCTGTCCCCTAAAACCAAACAATTTCAGAGTAATAAAGCTACATATAAAAATGCCATGTCAAAGCTCTGGTTTGTATCTAGCTCAAGGGAACGAGAGACAGAAGAAAAGGGAGGAGTCTTGGTCTAGAAGAAATAGGTAAGGAAATGGGCAAGAGGAGACAGCATTGGAGACTATTAATCAGGTGACGAGACAGTGGAGATTTAAAAATATATTGTTGGATAAGAGGAACTGTTATGACATGAAAATGGGCTCTAGAAAGTTTCACCCTACATCAAAGAACAGACTTTATAGAAAATGTCCCAGAGCTAAATCAGTCTTGGGGAAACAGGAATCATGCAGAGAAGCCCTGGACACCTCAAAAGGATCCATACACCACAGCTAAAAGAATGACCTAGTAGAGTTTTTTAATCACAATTTTAACAGTGGAACTCTTTCTTCTAACAAACTGTTACTTTGAACACAAATATATAATAGATAAAAGCAATAAATCAATTACTTGAGCAATTTAAACCTTTATTACTTACCTCCAATATTTATTGTTTAGGGAACCCCTAAATCCCCTCCAGGAAACATTTGGATTTTGTGGAGCACAATGTGAAAACCACTGACCGGAAACACACTCCCACACACGTGCCTGTTCCACGGACTTTATCCCATGCTTAAAGACAGCCTGATACTCTAGCAACTATGAAAATAGTGCACATCACACAGTACTCATAGAAACCATGGAATTTACATGCAGATACTTGGTACTTTTAGAAGGAAAACAAACCTTATCTAAGCTTGCTTATTTAGACTACTGCTTTTATTTATTCCTACCAAATTCTTATGTTCCTTGCAACTGCACTCGTGCTTTCTTCAATCATGCCCCACATACTGCCTTTTCTCAGGAATTTCCATGTATATTTAATGCCTATATTCTGTAATTTCTTGAAAGGACAAAGACAGAAGTCCAGCCAAGGCCATGGGACTGTTTGTCTCCTAAGAAACTGTCAGCCAAATTTCTCAGGGAGGAACTGGAAATGAAATGAGAGACATTGATAAATTTCCCTGCTGAACAATCAATAAAAGCTCCACCATCCTGCTCAGATTCCCACTGTGGAAGCAAGAGCCGTAATTACATTGTCAAAAATTTAAGTTGCCGAGGCTGACAGCAACCCACTTGAAAAGTGACAAGTGATTGGCACTCAGTTTGGAGTGGGGAACCTGGAATGGCAGAGAGAGTGATGAAGGAAAAAGGCAAGAGTGAAATTTTCTTATTGACTACAGCTACCCAAACCCCAGAATGCCACTCAGGAGGAATCCTGAGACCCTTTAGTCATATTAACGTATCAAAGTGAGCAGCTGACAGAAGTTACTAAACAATCTGAACTCCACCAGCAACTCAGAACCTGTCTTCATCTACTCCCAAACAAACAGAAACAGAAAAGATGGTGCTGTGCGTGGGTGTGTATGTGCAGGTGTGTGTATATGTGAGTGTATAAGGGTGTGGGACTTTTCCTACATTCAAAGAAATACATGAAACGTGCTTTCAACTCCATCTTGCCTTGTGACAGCTGAACACCAAAGCCTGTTTGCTTAGTGATTTTAATCTAAGATAAAAATCAGCTGGAGCAGAAGGGTTTCAAAGAGCAATAATAAAGATTGAGATGGAGGGAGAAGGTGGGAAAGTGATCAGACTGACATGCAGACCATTTGTCTACATGACCTGAGCTGGCGTTATATTAGAATCCATTCAGCATTGCTGCTGAATATTAGGAACCAAATGTCTGCCAAGGGCCTCATTCGCTGGGCAGTGCCCTGCTTCAGACTATACTGGGGCCCATGCAAATAGTTTCTAAGAAGCCTTTTGTAACCATGCCCGGGAATGGTGGTTACCCAGAGCTGAGAAGCAGCTGCACCAAGAGAGATTAAAATCTAAAGGTGCTGACTGGGTGGTGGGAAGAGAACAGAAGATGCCTGGGAATGTTGTTACCGCATGATCTCCAAGGTTAAAACCCTTCTGTTACTCTGATGAAAAGAGATAGACAAGAAAATTAATATGTGTTTTGTGGGCCCAACACTCTGGAACACTTCATGAGCAATAAGTTTATGAAGTAAGAACTGTGTTTTTCTGATTTTTTGGAGATCTGTTGAAGGTCATAGCTGATCTGCGGCAGAACTGGGCCCATTTCTGATTCCAATTTGATTAACCGCTAGAACCAGTGTTTCTCTGAGTGTAGTCAATGGGCCACCTGAGTCACATCACATGTACATTTCCAGGCCCAGAAATCTAGATCTACAAAAACCTCCCCCAAAAGGCTCTTCTGTGCGCCAAAGTTGGTGAATCTCATTATGTTATCCTGGGAAACTGAGTGAATGCTGGGTCATTAGGGACTTCCTGGGTGCAAAGCAGTGAATCAAGTTGCTCACTATTTTGCATACTTGATGGTGATAGAAAATTAGCTTTTTCCTAAAGCCCCAGTGTCACCAGACCCACCTCTGGCCCTGGCAAAAGGCCAGTGAAATTATGTAATGACTTTAGCCATGATATACCACCATGCTGGAGGGGAAACTGTCTGAGACCTCAGGTGGTGAGGGAGAAGTGACAGGAGAGAATTGATGAGCTGCACGTGGGGCTGCGATTCTCTGACAGATACATCACAAAAGGAATCCCTGTCACCCAAATGGCTGAGCTCTTTTCTACATAATATTTCTTTCAAATGCGTGAGATGCTGCTGCATCACATCAGAGAGGAAATGGCTTGATCTTTGCCCGTGTTCAATGGGCAAGCTCCGTGATTCAGGTGAGATCCTAGCCAATTCTCTGTCCCAAATGCTTTGGGGAATGTTTAACCAGTTTTGAAAATGGCCTAATCTGGGAATATAGGAAAAGGGGGAGAGAGAGAGAGGAGGGAGAAGGAGAATAAAGGAGAGGGAGGGAGGAGAGGAAGGGAGGAAAAGGGAGAGAGAGAGAGAGGAGGGTGAAGGGGAATAAAGAAGAAAGAGGGATAAGAGGAAGGGAGGAAGCAGGGAGAGGGAGGAGGGAGGAGAATAAAGGAGAGGGAGAGAGGAGAAAGAGGAAGGAGGAGATGGAAATGAGGAAAGCAGAGGGAGAGGAGGTCTCATTCCCAATATCCAGTAACATCAGATGGCTGGAGTAGCAACATTTTTTCTGAACTTTCAGAATTTTCAAAACATATTAGAGGCATCTACTTTGCTTGAATTGCCCCATACTGACTGTAAGCAATGAGACTAGGGATTTTCTTGACATTTGCTTAATCACAAAGGCTTACATGCACAACGTACATTTAAAATACAGGCACAAAAGGTATATTTATGAGTTATTTCATTGATTCTTCACAATAGAGCATGAGAATTAGATGAGCTTGGAATGAAAGAGGCAGAATAAAATAATTAGGAGAGTTTTCATTTTTCCTCATTTGAATTCCTATTTTCAGGAAGAGCTGTGCTATCTGCATCATACAGGACAGTGGCTCTCAAATCTGAGGATTCCTCCTAAGCCTGGGGTCCTCTGGATGATCTATGGGCTGGCTGAACCACAAATATACACCAACTTATTCCCCAGATGCATTTTTTTACTGGTAAAAAGCAGCTTAAGAGGCCATTGAGCTAGAGCAAACATTTGAAAACCATGGCTGACCTGGGAATAGATCCTGGGCTACAAAATCAATGTAGTTGCTTGCTGATGAAGATAGGAGGTAAAAAGGTCCCCTTGGAAGTTGATCATAGAATCAACATAGCAAGCATTTTGAATTTCTATCCAGTGAGTTATGGGGTATTTTTAACCTCACAAAATTTGATCCCCAGTGTCTAGCACACTGGGTAGCCCACAGTCAACACTTAAATGCTTGAGGAAAAGATCTTGCTTCCTTTCATAGTAAGCCAAAAGAGACACAAGCGTGCTTTTTGACAGACAATGATTGAGGCCTGTGGTCGGTATGAGACAGAGTCTGGACAGAGAAAAATGGCAGATTCCTCAGCACAGCTCCATGCCCTCATCTAGAGCAATTATCCTATGACAAGTGGATTATTTTGTGATGCCAATATAGAAATATCAATGTGTAAATGACGTTATGTTTTCTGGAGATTGAGTCACTATCTGGAGCTCACATTTTTGATCTGCCTTTGACTCTTGCTATGCAACCAAAAGCATATAAATACCCACTGAAATATGCTTACTCATTATTTTATACTGATATTTTACAGTTGATACTAAGGATTATCCTGGCACACCTGGTAATTTCCTGACTCTCAAGAGGGAAAAAAAATGTCCATTTTGCAAAGTGGAATTAGATGATCAGAAAGCAAATAAAGTTGGGGTGGAAACACACTGTAGCCTAATCTATTTTCTCCTAGGAATCCTTAAACACCCCACCTATCTGTAAGAGGATTCTAAGTAGAACTGTAATTAAACCCTGCTCATGGGGTAGGGGGTTTGGGGAGACAGGAAGAGGTTCAACAACTAAATGAGGTTGTCTGTATTTGATTTGGGATACCAGGCTACTGCACGTTGAGAGACATCAGTACATGCTAAGTAATTGTATCAGTCAGTTTTCACTAGGCTATGCTGCAATTACAAATGCAAATCTCAGTGGCTTATGAGAAAGGCTTATTTCTCACTCACATACATGAGAGCAGGAGGTCAGCTGCAGCACTGCTCCATGTCATCTTCGTTCAGGTTCTAAGCAGAAGGAACTGCCCCTATCTGGGACAGGCTATTCTCAAGTGACGGGAAGAAAACGAAATGGCTAAAGCATCGTAACAGGTCTTAAAACCTTCACTTGGCCATGCAGTCCCCCATTTCTGCTCACATTCCACTGACCAAAGCAAGTATAAGTCTGCTCTTGCAAAGGGGCCAGGAAGTATGGTCCACCCACAAGGAGGCACTGAAAGTCACCTAACAGTGGGTGGAGGTATACACAATCCTCTTACAGAAAGGGGAGCAAATAATTGGGAACTGTAGTGTACTCTGCCACAGGAATCATAACAGTTTTACTTGTTATTTAAGGAAATAGTGCCATGCTCTAGCTGACCTGGTTGGTTTAGCAACTATAGTCAAGGACTTCCAAACAGTTTTATCAGTTTCCACTGCTAGACACAGCTCTACTTCATTTCCTCTGATCAATTGCCTCACTCACCGTGCAGAGAAAGAGTTCCATTCCTCACAGCCAGGAACTTGACTCCATAGGGAAAGAAGGGAGTTGAGTAGGAACTCCCGTACAGTGTGATCTGAGCTCTGCCTTGGAAGGGCTTGTCTTCGGATCCAATCCGGAGCTCTCCACCGTCAGAAACAAGGATGGCGTGCGCCCTGAGCTCAATGGGTCCTGGGGCCATGAAAATCAGCTTGCCCCCTAATGGACAAAGGGAAAATTGTCAGTCCCTGGGAGGATAAGGCTTACCGTTTTGTCAGTTTCAATGCCTGATGAAATCCCCTTCATTTAAATACTTCTCCTGGAATGTAGACTTATTTTATCATGCTCTCTCTTGTAGAAGCACAGTAGGGTAGACCAGACATTCAGGAGTGGAAGCACTATTATTTAGCCAGTTTAGGTTAGCTATTACTACTCTATGCTGCTTTATTTATTACATTTTCATGACAATAATCTAAATGTCCAGCAATTTAGGAATGGTTAAATAATGTATGAGAAGACCACCAACTTTACCATTTAACAATAGATAAAATTAAGAAAAAAAAACTGGGACATATACAAGAAATAGGGCTAGAAGATGATGTGCCAAAATTGTAAGAATTACAGTAAAAGGAAATGTAACTAGGGCTAACATTGTGGCATTTGTAGCATTTTAGCTGACCAGCATCCATTATACTTTCTTTTGTTAACAGACCCTAATTTCCTTGAGGTATTGCTCTGCATCATTGACTAGAGCTTAGTGGAACTGTCAAGCAAGACATCTTATCCTACCATGGCCAGAGTCACATACTCGGGCTTTAAGAGAAATATGGAGTAAAAGGGAAGAGAGGTAGCAAATGTTTAGATCTCAGTTCCAGTGGTGGCATTCTAAGGAGCATGGGAAGAACACCTGCTTCTGAGACGTCCACCTGCCCATCTCCCTACCTGCCCCACCGCCCGCCACTTGCATCAAATGCTTTGATTCCTATGTATTTCTGTCCCTGATTTTTGAGATTGTTTTCCACGGATTAGTAGGTTACCCAATACCTTCCCAATAGATTCCATTTTTAAAAGAAAAGTTGGGTTCTCTTATTGGCAACCAGATAACCTTAACTGATACATATACCATTTTGCTCTGATGTCCAAATTTTCAGTAACACAAGAATATTGGTTTATAATAGAATTATTTTGCATTGTGAGATTAAATAATTTAAAAATTAAAAAGATATTTTCACTTTTATAATATCTTTCTTTAAAAGGCTTTAGAATATTTACATTTTACATAGAATTTTCTCAATAATGTCAAAATAATTAAAGCATCCCATATGAATAAACACTTTAACCTCAATAAGCTATTTAGTCCATCTTTCTCCTGCAAGTGGTTTACAAAAACACCAGACTAGCCTCTTCCATCCTGTAACAAAGTAGTCAGAGTTGTATCTTTATATCAGACACACCAGAGGTCCTCTTTTCTAAATCCAACAATAGTTTCCCATCTCACTCAGAATAGAAGTCAAAGTCCTTACATTGGGCTACAAAAGGTCCCTCATGATTTGCTACCCAATACCTCTCTAATATCATTTTCTAAGGCTCACCTGTTCACACAAATGCTCCAAACATATTGGCCTGCCTGTTAGTTCTCAAACAGGCCTCAGGGCATAAGCTCTTCCCTCTGGAAAGTTCTTCTGATATTCCCGTGAATATCATGAATAAGAATTATCAGAAATTTCGGAAATATCTAGAATGTTATTGGAATTATCAGAATGTTCTGATATTCCCATGGCTCACTCTCCTTTGTTGCTATTCAAATGTTAACTTCTCACCGTGGCCTTCTCTCTCCAGTCTATATAAAATAGCACACCCTAGCCCCTTGCCTAAATGTCTTTTTCTTCGTAATACTTGATATCAGGCATATTATATATTTACAGGTTTATTTTCTGCCCTCTCCCCACCAGAATACATGCTTCCTGAGGGGAATTATCTGTTTTGTTCACTTCTAAATTATTGGTGTCTAGAAAAGTGGCTGGTAGGTAGTTGGCACTCAATACACAATTAATAGTTGAGTGAATGAATGAATGGACATATCTTTTTGGAGATTCTGATTTAAGTGCCTCTATTTCCTTATATACAAACACACACACACTCTCCCATTTTCTCAGAAAGGATGTTGTTCTTACACTTAATCTATAAGCCCACATAGTGTCTCAATGAGCAAAAGGGGGCAAAGGAAGTAGAGAGAGCAAAGTATCAGAAATGTCTCAAAAGGCAGATTCTACTATAATAAGAAGAGTCTTGTGAGAGGCAGTGGAGGGCAAAGACTCTTTATCTGCTAATGTAGTCATAAATCCAGAGTGCCAAGTTATTGAGTTGAGTTTTTGTTGCTTTCCAGAAATCACAGCTGGAAGTAGTTAAACATGCACTGGAGAAATGAGAGGGAGAGAGGAAAACGGCAAAAATGACTTTAGTCATTATCATGTAAACCAAAAATAAAATTTTAAGCCCCCCAAACCAACTGAATTGACCCCTCCTCTTAGGCAAGGGCATTCCAAAGTTAAACCGTAAAATTAGTTCAGGCCATGATGGGGAGTGTCAGAGATGCCTCATTATACCCTCCTCCCTTTGGAATTCAGACATAAGTAACCAGCATTAATATTAAAACAGAGACATTAAGACTGACAAAATAGACTGTAGCAATAAGACACCAAATTCCAACCTGACTCTAGTAATAGCACCACATGACAGATAGCCGGCCCTGAAAGAAACTGAAGTATTTTACCCCAAAAGATATTAAACGGCCCTGCAGAGCTGTCTCTTGTGGGGAAAACTACATTCTGTAGAAAATTCCCTTCCTTTTCTGGATCTTTACCCTGAGCCAGGAGAGTGCTAAGAGTCTGGAACTGTTTTAGATCTGCTAGAAACATTTACAGTCTATTCTCTCTGAAGCCTGCTACCTGGAGGCTTCATCTGCATAATAAGAACCTTGGGCTCCACAACCACTTATCTTAACCCAGACACTCCCTTCTGTGGATTCCAGGTCTTTAGGTAAGTTAATAAGTTAACTCTTTCAGCCAATTGCCAATCAGAAAATCTTTGAATCCATCTATGACCTGGAAGCCCCCGCTGCTACTTGTCTAACCTTTCCAGACCAAACCAGTGTACATCTTATATGTATTGACTGATGTCTTACGTCTCCCTATAACATATAAAACCAAGCTGTAGCCAGACCATCTTGGGTACATGTACTTAGGACCTCTTAAGACTGTGCCCCAGGCCATGGTCACTCAAATTTGTCTCAGAATTAATCCCTCCTACAAATATTTTACAGAGTTTGACTCTTTTCATTGAATTGTTTACCTCCATCTTAGTGCAGAGACAGTGATCAATAAATGTTTGACTCAATAGTCAAATATGGAGGCCACTTCTTCCCTAACTTCTCTTCAGCTTTCCTCAGCTCCTTTCCTCAAGCCTTCTTTTCTTCAATTCTAAAGCCCAAGCCATATGCCATCAGTAATAGTCATGGGATGTATACTTGGACCAGACCCCTTCAAGGGCCTTTTCTTTCAGCCACAATTTAGAATGACACACCCCGCATAGGTATCCAGTTTCTCCATCTGTAAAATGGGCACGGTAAGAATTTCACCCTCAGAAGATTAAGGTGAGATTTATTGAAATAATTCTTATAGATCCATGGTCTGGAGTCTGACACCTATTCAACCCTTAATGCAATGGTCTCTGTGGCTGTCATCACACTCACCATCTTCGCTTCCTCCATTATTGCTATGAAACCATCCTCGCAAAGATTCTGACAGTGAGAAAAATCTAACATGGCTTACTCCATCTTGCTCCTAGCCTCACAGGCTGGCTGGCTTCGCTCATTCCTAGGTGTAAGCCAAGCTAACTATGGGAGGAATTTAGTTTATAGTCTGACCTTAAACAAGGATGATAATAGCCCTTCCCAAAATTAAACTACCTTTGTAAAACTAATGAAAGGCCACAAGGCTAGGATTATAAGAGGTGCCAAAATTCTGCTAATATGTTTAGCATATTTAAATGATTACTAGCCATTGTTCGAGAGGTCACAAGATTTGCAACTCTTTCAAATACTCCAATAGATAACATCACTATTTTAGAAACTGTCAGGCCTCTGAGCCCAAGCTAAGCCATCATATCCCCTGTGACCTGCACTTACACATCCAGATGACCTGAAGTAACTGAAGAATCACAAAATCAGTGATATTTAAATGGCCTGTTCCTGCCTTAACTGATGACATTCCACCACAAAAGAAGTGAAAATGGCTGGTCCTTGCCTAACTGATGACATTAACTTGTGAAATTCCTTCTCCTGGCTCATCCTGGCTCAAAAAGCTCCCCCACTGAGCACGCTGTGACCCCCACTCCTGCCCACCAGAGAACAACCCCCCTTTTTCCTTTACCTACCCAAATCTTATAAGACAGCCCCACCCCTATCTCCCTTCACTGACTCTCTTTTTGGACTCAGCCCACCTGCACCCAGGTGAAATAAACAGCCTTGTTGCTCACACAAAGCCTGTTTGGTGGTCTCTTCACACGGACGCGAGTGAAATTTTGGTGCCGTGACTCAGATCAGGGGACCTCCCTTGGGAGATTAATCCCCTGTCCTCCTGCCAGGCTGAGCCAGGTCCCAATTCTTCCTCAGCCTCTGCTCCCCCACCCTATAATCCTTTTATCACCTCCCTCATCACACCCAGTCGGGCTTACAGTTTCGTTCCGCGACTAGCCCTCCCCCACCTGCCCAGCAATTTCCTCTTAAAAAGGTGGCTGGAGCTAAAGGCATAGTCAAGGTTAATGCTCCTTTTTTCTCCTATTTTCTCCTTTTTTTTTTTTTCTCCTTTTTTCTCCTTTTTCCGACCTCTCCCAAAATCAGTTAGCATTTAGGCTCTTTTTCATCAAATATGAAAAACCCAGCCCAGTTCATGGTTCGTTCAGCAGCAACCCTGAGATGCTTTACAGCCCTAGACCCTAAAAGGTCAAAAGGTCGTCTTATTCTCAATATACATTTTGTTACCCAATCCACTCCTGACATTAAATAAAACTCCAAAAATTAAATCCTGGCCCTCAAACCCCACAACAGGACTTAATTAACCTTGCCTTCAAGGTGTCCTATAATGGAGTAGAGGCAGCCAAGCAGCAATGTATTTCTGAGTTGTAATTCCTTGCCTCCACTGTGAGACAAACCCCAGCCACATCTCCAGCACACAAGAACTCCAAACGCCTAAACCGCAGCTGCCAGGGTTTCCTCCAGAACCTCCTCCCCCAGGAGCTTACTACAGGTGCTGGAAATCTGGCCACTGGGCCAAGGAATCCCCACAGCCCGGGATTCCTCCTAGGCCATGCCCCATCTATGTGGGACCCCACTGAAAATCAGACTGTTCAACTCACCTGGAAGACACTTCCAGAGCCCCTGGAACTCTGGCCCAAGGCTCTCTGACTGACCCCTTCCTAGATCTTCTTGGCTTAGCAGCTGAAGACTGATAATGCCCAATCGCCTTGGAAGCCTACAGGACCATCACAGATGCTCTGGGTAACTCTCACAGTGGAAGGTAAGTCCGTTGCCTTCTTAATCAATACGGAGGCTACCCACTCCACATTACCTTCTTTTCAAGGGTCTGTTTCCCTTGCCTCCATAACTGTTGTGAGTATTGACGGCCAGGCTTCCAAACCTCTTAAAACTCTCTAACTCTGGTGCCAACTTAGACAACATTCTTTTATGCACTCCTTTTTAGTCATCCCCACCTGCCCAGTTCCCTTATTAGGCCGAGACATTTTAACTAAATTATCTGCTTCCCTCACTGTTCCTAGACTACAGCCACACCTCATTGCCACCCTTTTCTCCAGTTCAAAGCCTCCTTCGCATCCTCCTCTTGTATCTCCCCACCTTAACCCACAAGTATAAGACACCTCTACTCCCTCCTTGGTAACTGATCATGCACCCCTTACCATCCCATTAAAACCTAATCACCCTCACCCCACTCAATGCCAATATCCCATCCCACAGCACACTTTAAAAGGATTAAAGCCTGTAATCACTCGCCTGTTACAGCATGGCCTTTTAAAGCCTATAAACTCTCCTTACAATTCCCCCATTTTGCCTGTCCTAAAACCAGACAACGCTTACAGGTTAGTTCAGGATCTGTGCCTTATCAACCTAATTGTTTTGCCTATCCACCCCATGGTGCCAAACCCATATACTCTCCTATCCTCAATACCTCCCTCCACAACCCATTATTCTGTTCTGCATCACCAACATGCTTTCTTTACTATTCCTTTGCACCCTTCATCCCAGCCTCTCTTTGCTTTCACTTGGACTGACCCTGACACCCACCAGGCTCAGCAAATTACCTGGGCTGTACTGCCACAAGGCTTCACAGACAGCTCCCATTACTTCAGTCAAGCCCAAATTTCTTCCTCATCTGTTACCTATCTCGGTGTAATTCTCATAAAAACACACGTGCTTTCCCTGCTGATCGTGTCCGACTGATCTCTCAAGCCCCAACACCTTCTACAAAACAGCTCCTTTCCTTCCTAGGCATGGTTGGATACTTTCGACTTTAGATACCTAGTTTTGCCATCCTAACAAAGCCATTATATAAACTCACAAAAGGAAACCTAGCTGACCCCATAGATCCTAAATCCTTTCCCCACTCCTCTTTCCGTTCCTTGAAGACAGCTTTAGAGATTGCCCCCACTCTAGCTCTCCCTGACTCATCCCAATCCTTTTCATTACCCACAGCCGAAGTGCAGAGCTGTGCAGTCAGAATTCTTACACAAGAACCAGGACCATGCCCTGTAGCCTTTTTATCCAAACAACTTGACCTTACTCTTTTGCCTAGCCCTCAAGTCTGCGTGCAGCGGCCACCACTACCCTAATACTTTTAGAGGCCCTTAAAATCACAAACTATGCTCAACTCACTCTCTATAGTTCTCGTAACTTCCAAAATCTATTTTCTTCCTCACACCTGACACATATACTGTCTGCTCCCTGGCTCCTTCAGCTGTGCTCACTCTTTGTTGAGTCTCCCACAATTACCACCGTTCCTGGCCCGGACTTCAATCCAGCCTCCCACATTATTCCCGATACCACACCTGACCCCCATGACTGTATCTCTCTGATCCACCTGACATTCACCCATATTTCCTTCTTTTCTGTTCCTCACCCTGATCACACTTGGTTTATTGATGGCAGTTCCGCCAGGCCTAATCGCCACACACCAGCAAAGGCAGGCTATGCTATAGTACAAGCCACTAGCCTGCCTCTTAGAACCTCTCATTTCCTTTCCATGGTGGAAATCCATCCTCAAGGAAATAACTTCTCAGTGTTCCATCTGCTACTCTACTACTCCTCAGGGATTATTCAGGCCCCCTCCACTCCCTACACATCAAGCTCGGGGATTTGCCCCTGCCCAGAACTGGCAAATTGGCTTTATTCAACATGCCCCAAGTCAGGAAACTAAAATACCTCTTGGTCTAGGTAGACACTTTCACTGGATAGGTAGAGGCCTTTCCCACAGGGTCTAAGAAGGCCACCATGGTCATTTCTTCCCTTCTGTCAGACATAATTCCTTGGTTTGGCCTTCCCACCTCTATAGGGTCCTATAACAGACCAGCCTTTATTAGTCAAATCACCCAAGCAGTTTCTCAGGCTCTTAGTATTCAGTGAACTAATAGTCTTTTAAAAACACACCTCACCAAGTTCAGCCACCAACTTAAAAAGGACTGGACATTACTTCTACCACTTGCCCTTCTCAGAATTCAGGCCTGTCCTCAGAATGCTACAAGGTACAGCCCATTTGAGCTCCTGTATATACGCTCCTTTTTATTAGGCCCCAGTCTCATTCCAGACACCAGACCAACTTGGACTGCACCCCCTCCCAAAATAAAAAAAAAAACTCGTCATCCCTACTCTCTTCTGTCTAGTCATACTCCTATTCACCGTTCTCAACTACTCATAAATGCCCTGCTCTTGTTTACACTGCCAGTTTACACTGTTTCTCCAAGCCATCACAGCTGATATCTCCTGGTGCTAACCCCAAACCACCGCTCTCAACTCCCTCTTAAACTAAATAAATAATCTTTGCTGGCAGGGCTATGCTGAACCTCCTTAAGCACTCTCTAGTTAGATGTCCTGGGTCCTCCCAATTCTTAATCCTTTAATACCTGCTTTTCTCCTTGTCTTATTCCATTCTTTTTTCAATTCATACAAAACCGTATCCAGGCCATCACCAATCATTCTATATGACAAATGTTTCTTCTAACAACCCCACAATATCACCCCTTACCACAAAATCTTCCTTCAGCTTAATCTCTCCCACTGTAGGTTCCTATGCCGCCCCTAATCCCGCTCAAAGCAGCCCTGAGAAACGTCGCCCATTATCTCTCCATACCACCCCCAAAAATTTTCGCCGTCCCAACACTTCAACACTATTATGTTTTATTTTTCTTATTAATATAAGAAGACAAGAATGTCAGGCCTCTGAGCCCAAGCTAAGCCATCATATCCCCTGTGACCTGCACTTATACATCCAGGTGGCCTGAAGTAACTGAAGAGTCACAAAAGAAGTGATATTTAAATGGCCTGTTCCTGCCTTAACTGATGACATTCCACCACAAAAGAAGTGAAAATGGCCGGTCCTTGCCTAACTGATGACATCACCTTGTGAAATTCCCTTCTCCTGGCTCATCCTGGCTCAAAAAGCTCCCCCACTGAGCACCCTGTGACCCCCACTCCTACCCGCCAGAGAACAACCCCCCTTTTTCCTTTACCTGCCCAAATCTTATAAAACGGCCCCACCCCTATCTCCCTTCACTGACTCTCTTTTCGGACTCAGCCCGCCTGCACCCAGGTGAAATAAACAGCCTTGTTCTCACACAAAGCCTGTTTGGTGGTCTCTTCACATGGATGCGAGTGAAAAAACTAAGATTGGTCTTTTGAGATTTTTTTTTTAGGCTTTTGTATTTCTGACCACCAGCTGACTTCACTCAGAATCATGACCCAAGACTCAACCAGTGCTGTGGCCCTTACCTAAAGACAGACTCAGTACACAAGGACTGTTTTCCATACCCCTATGATTTCATCCCCAACAAATCAATATTCCCCATACCCTAGTCCCCTGTCCAACAAACTATCCTTGAAAACCCCTAACCTCTGAGCCTCCAGGGAGATTGATTTGGGTAATAACCCCATCCCCCAAATAGTGTGGATGGCCTTGCATCAGTTAAATGCTTCCTTTACTGCAATGCCATGCTCTTGACAAATTGATTTTGTCTGTGCAACTGGCAGGAAGAACCCACCAGGTAATTAGATCTACAACCTGCTCAATTTCTACAAGTGCCCTACCGCTCGAGCACTGCGAGACCATCTGCATCCAACATCTCTCTGTTACTGGTCCTTTTGAAATATTTTGTCATATATAATATTTCATACTCTAAGGTAAAGCAGCAAGGTCAGTCTACAGGCTCCATGCCAGAGCAGTACCACACTGCTTACCAGACTTCCAAAGGATTCCCTAACAATTTTGACTTTTTTCCTTTCATTGTCATTACATAGAAATGCAGTAATAATCACGAATCCCATTGTGAGCAAGAAGGAAGAAATATGACCTGTGCTACAGGTCAAATTTTATGTTAACTAAAATTTTTCCCTCACAGCCACATGTCATTAACATTCTAAATAATTATATTCAACTGGTAGAACATGGATTTGTATGACAGGACTGCCACATTGTAAATAGTCAGGAAATCTAAACTGACCTTGATGAGCATGTGGTGAAGGCAGGGAACAAAATCAAGGTTCCTGTCCTGAGTCTGCTACTGACCTCTGAATGAGCCTCAGTAAGTCCCATACAATTGCTGGGCCTCAGATTACTCAGGTCCCAAATCTCTCCTCCTCAGTGCTTATCAATGGCTGTGGTTTCATCCGCAAAGTGGAAGGTAGAATCATGGGTTCCTTTTAACTCTAGAACACTTGATGTCTACATCTTTACGAACGCAGTCAGATGTGCATGGGACACTGATGGAGGCACAAGGCTCATGTTTTCCTGACACTGCTTGTGCTGTAGTAATCACTGAATTTCCTTTTGTACAAGATATGAGATGCACAGTCAGGAATTCATATAAGACTACAGTGAAAACAAGAAAGCTAACATTTATTCAGCACCTACCATGTGCCAAAATCTGTAGATATATTGTCTGAAATGAACTTCAAAACCAGTCTGTGAGATCAAGATCACATTCTTTATTTCACAGAGCAGATTGTGGCTAAGAGGCATTCATACCTATTCCGGCCCAGAATAGACAGAACCAAGCTAGAACTCAGGCCTACCCAACCAAAAGGCTCAGATCCTATCCATTTCCACAAACCTTCCCCAGTAGCTCTCAATTCACTAGGGTTGTTCTCATAGTTACATTTAAGGAAAAACATGTGTGAACCTAAGAAAGTTTGCCTATGGCTTGTTTATACATGATTTATTTTAATTTTGTTAATGAAGATATACCTTGTCTTATTCCAAAAAGGATTTGAAACAGATTACAAGGATTAGTGGGTAAATATATAAACCTGGGCTTTGTCCCTTTTACCATGAAGCAAAATATTAAATACACTGCAACAAATTGGTAGAAATGTTGAAACATCATTTACTGACCGGAACTAATAATGATGTTAATGAAGGGAGAAAAACTCATCCCAAAGAAAATGAATTATTTGTGTTGTCAGGAGTGTTATAAACAAGACTAATTAATTAATATGAACATCATTAACTCCTGCTAAAAAGCATCCCCACCCTGCTTTATTAGTGGCAAATATAAGAAAATCTAGGTATATTTAGAAGAAAGTTTGATGAGGAATTCAGCTATTTTTGCCTGAAATAATTAGATAAACAAATGAAACCTTCTTTGTGCAAAAGAAGATAAAGTTTATACTTAATCTATCTCTGTGCCAAGGCACCAAGATTTTCATCCTCACACTTTATTAGTTTAAAATAAATATACAGTGGGCCGCTTTAAAGGATAGTTACTTGAGTATGGGAGGGCTGTGGGAGGACTTTATTCTATACTTTATAGAGCTTGACCCCATTTCTAAATGCTGAAATAAAGAGCAGGGCTGAAATCAGCCTTTGGCTGTGACCCTTAAATTGCTTGTTATGACTTTCATGAAAGCTGACTATGTCCCACAAGTAACCTTGGGTAATTTTATAAAAATCAATCAACCATCATTATTGTTACTTCCCTCTAAAATAAATAAATCAACACAACTTTTTACATGTAATCACCTCTTTCCATTAAACATCTCTTTTGTTTCTTTTAAAGGGAAGTAAAAGAGACTTTTAGCAGCTAGCTAATATTTGCAAAGTACATCAAAATCTGTTTTTGGCTAACCCAACAATTAGTCATCCACTATAATAACCACAAAATAATGTGTTGGTTTTTTTTAAGAAAACAAATACACAATTCTATTTTCCCCCTTACAGAAAAAAATAAGGTATAAATATTGTACCACACAATACTAGTCTTCAAAAGAGTGGCTATACCTACTATCTTCAACTCTTTTTCATGACTGTCTTTTGAACCCTCCCTGGTCAGGCCTTTACCTGACGAACCTGCAAAACTGCTCCTGTCAAGGCCACATATGGCAACCACACTGGTGAATCTAAGGCTCAATGCTCAGTCATCACCCTTCCCGAGTGACCAGCAGCATTTGACACATTTGGTCACTTCTTTCCTAAAACTCCCTCTCCTCACTTGCCCAGCCTGTTTGTTTTTCTTTCTTTCATTTTCTGATCTCTATTTAAAAAATCCAATGTTTCTATACTTCTATCAAATTTTCATCATGTGCTATATTCTATACATTGTATTGAATCTCTAAAGAAAACCTCATAAAATGCAAAAGTGCTAGTAACTCATAAAAGAACAGAAGAATAAACTCTTCTATTTAGAACGTTTGTCTTTCCTTCACCTGGTATCAAATTTCATGTCTTCATTTTTAGCAAATCCTAAGAAAGCTCCCTATTGACTCAATGACAGTGAGCACATGGGACTTTTCTAATTAAGTAGGTTGGGTATAAACCCACCTGGTTTTCCTCTTAATTCTTAGGCATCCCCTTCTCAGCCTCTTCTGCCTGATTCCTCCTGATCATCCCAACCACTGACACTTGGTGGGTCCCAAGCCTCAGCCCTCTAAACACATTTCTTATCAGTCTCTGTAGACCATGCCAGTTGTCCCATCTTGTCTTAAGGTTTTAAACACCATCGCACACTAATTGTCAATGACTCCCAAATTTATATCTCCAAGCTTGTGCCCTCAGCTCAAGATTCACATACCCAACTGCCTACTCAACATCTCTACTTGGATGTCTCATAGTTTCTCAACTATGAGTATCCATGAACTCCTTTTCTTGTCTTGCTCCACAGATCTTCCCTCAGTCCTTCCCATTCCATGATTGGTAACTTCATCCTTGCAATTGCTAAGTCTGAAAACCATAGAGTTAACTTTCACTGTCTCTCACTCCATAATCAATACTTCAGGAAATTTTATGCATTCCACCTTCAAAACGTCCCCTATAACCCAACCACTTACCACCTCCACATCTACTTCTGGGGTGAAAGTCACTCTCATCTCACCCATGGATTATTGTAATAGCATCTTAACTCAGCTCCCTGTTTCTGCCCTTATCCTCTACCTCAGGGTTAATTCTCAAAACAACACTCAGTGTTGTCATTGCTTCTTTTCATGTAAACCATATCATGTTACCTCTCTGCCAAAATTCTTCAATAGCTCCCATCATATTTAGAGTCAAAGCCTATCAAACCCTACAGCGTTGGTTCTCTCTGGCCCGATCTGCCTCTGCTCTCCCCCTTGTTCCAATACTCCTTTTTGCTCCCTTGCCTCACAACCTTTGCTCTCGCTGTGTGCCAATATCCCCAACCACCACCTCCAATGTGTATTCCCTATCCACCTCTCCTGCTGCATTTTTCTCCATGGTACTAAGCAAATTTAACAAAAACTATGATTTGCTTATTTTGTTTATTGACTGTTTTCCTTCTAGAAGTAAACACCGTGAGAGCAAGATTTTGGCCTGTTTTGTTCACAGCCATAGTCCCTGTGCCTGGAATAGTGCCTGGAACATGGGGAATGTGTTAAGTGATCATTCAATACTTGTTGAATAATGAGGAGTTGAAATTATCAAAGTAAATGAGGTCTCCCAGGGAGGACATGTAGAGTAAGAACAGAAGAAAGATAACGTGGGTAAAGGGAGAGAAACAACTGTCAACCATCAACATTTAAAGGCTAGAATAAGAAAAGGAAGTAGCAAGATTCGTGAGAGTGGATCAAAGAATTAGGTGAATTAGAAGGATCATAAGGTTGTAGAGACACAGGCTCAAGAAAGAGCCTTAAGAACTGTTAAAGAGGTAGATGAGTGTGTCAAACCCTTAATGCCGTTTTTAGGAAGATCACGAGAGAAAGGGTGCACAGCCAGCATGTACAGAGTTAGGACGTGAATGTCAGGTGATAAAATAAACCCAGGGAGAGTGATTCTATTTTTAAACAGAGGAAAAATGAGAGGTAAATGGAGACAAGACCAGGGAGGGATCTGAGAACCCCGATTCATTAGATTAATCTGTATCACCAAGCTAGATAATTCATTTACTCAAAGCTTGAACTATCTAAATTTTTAGATGTAAAATAATTCTCTTGCCTATATTGATTAACCCCCAATTCACCATTTTTTCTTAAAAAATTTAGCAGCCTATATCTTCTGGCCTTTCAATTATTAGATAGTCAAATGGATAGTCGAGGAAGCCTGTGGAATTCCCTTTCCCTGGAGAAAAGGAATCATCCATTCAAGATGGACAGATCCTGCTCTCCCTGGGTAAGGAGAGCTGGCTGAGTGATCTGGGCAGGGTTGGAGTATATCCCTGTACCTTACTGCACTGTGCTGCTCTGGGAGCAGGAGCCAGGAGAAGGTGAGGAAGAGGAGGAAAGAGCAGCACTTACAGAAGGCACCCACAGCCCAAAGAAACCTGCATTGTGACAGGGATGCACACAGCTTCCTTTGTTGGCAAGATCCGGATTAGACTTGTGCCTGATCCACTGGAGCAGAGCCTGGGAAGCCTTCGAGGTGGGCTTGTCCCCGGCCAGAGAGGCGGAAAATCAATTTGGCTGGCAAACGAGAGCCCCCAAGAGCTTAGTCCACGCTCCATAATCCTATCCACTAGCAGCTCAGGAAATAGATGCCTGAGCCCTCACATATTCATGGGGGATGTGAGGCATAAATCAGGCTTTAAGGATTGGGGGCAAAGGGAATGGACTCTCTGGCTGGCTACTAATTAATCAAGCACAGAATACCTAAACCTAGCAACCTGGGATGGAGCCACACACACACAGAAGCAGAGGCTGCTGCTGCTGCTGTTTTTCCCATTTTTCAAAATTTCAATTAAAATAGATATCAGAAGAAATTTTCCCCTTTAGCTGATACTGCTTATGCATCCCCCTGTTCTTCCTTTAATTAAAAAACATGCTTATTGCAATACTTGCCAGAATCACTTTAACGGTATTTTAATTGTAATGTCTCTGCCTGATTAAAAAAAGAAAATATGAACTAGAAAGTGTTTGCAAAAATGTTCACAGGATGCAGGAAAAGAATCAGACACCTCCCCAGAATGGATGCCACATACTAATTCCTTAATTAGCCTGGTACTGCAGTCAAATGGGCAATATAGAGGAAAAAAAAATATATATATATATATATATATATATGAAATAAAATAACTGACTCAGAGCCACAAACAATAGCAGTTGGGAGAAACTGTTTTCATCAACTCAGATTTCCCTGGCAGGGTAGAAACCTGTGCATCCAACTAAAAATGCTATGCTCAAGATAAGCCCATTCAATGTGGCCAGCCAAGTTTCCACTGTTCTTTACTAAAGGTCTCAGGGCCTTTGGAAAATGAGGAGTTGGGCCAGGCTAATTGGCTTCTAGTCCTCACAATTCTATAGCGTTCCTTTTATTGTTTTAGGCTAGTAGTTCTCAAACTTGAACATGCGTCAGAATCACTTGGATGTCTTAAAACACAGACTAATGGGCCTCATTCCCAGAGTAGGTTTACTGCAGAGCTCCCAAATTTATAGTTTGTATAAGTTACCAGGTGATGCCAGTGCTGCTGACTGGGGGCTACACTTTGAGGATCACTACTATCAGTAAATTCAGTGATTGTCCTAGGTGCCCATAGGCTGGTGATGTTTGGTATCATCTGAAACAGGCTGAGAAAATACAAGCCTGGAATTATAGAATCATTCCCTTTTACCATTAGTTTCCAGCTCCTCTGCTAGGTACCGAAATAAAAATGTAAAATAGAGTCTCCAGTTCCTGAAGGTCACGGTGAAGTTGAATTGCTCCTCGGGGTGAATGGAAATGTGTTGGTTTTAGTGAATTGTCCCACTTTAGAGATGACTATAAGAGAATATAAAGACTATGACTCAGCTCTTTACTTTTTCTACAAAATATGAAACTCATTAAGGTAACCTTATAACTGTATTAACTCTGTACTAATTACAGAGTGTAAACATATCTGTGGAAGACAAACTATACAGAAATATTTAAAGGAACTCAAACACTAAGTATAAGTAAAGCCTTTGTTATTATAGCTACTGTGATCAATTACTACCTAACTAAACTTTGATTTCCTTTCTACATCCAGAAAACCATGACTTATTTTATCAACAAAGCTTCTGGCATTTAAGTGCCCAAGGCCTTCAACTGTTCCATGGCTTTCTAAAAAGTCACTTAAAATCTCAAGAAGAAAGCTATTTCTAAGGAGAAATAGAAAAGACAAAAAAAAAAATCGTCTTTTTCCCAAGGTCTGTACCAAGCATGTAAAAATCCCCCTAGCTACTAAGTTCATTCAGATAATCTTCCTCTTTCTCTTTATCAAAGTTCAACTAGCACAGACCCAATCTCATTTTTGACCAGCCTGCAATTTGATACACTTCTCTAAGCAAGCCTGTTCTTTCAAAAGGTTCCAAATATAATTATTCTCTGAATATTATAAAAATGATTTGGCTATAGCATAATAGTATTCGAAATAAAAGCTAACAATACTTTTCTTATAGTATTTAGTAATTTTAGAAATGAGAATACAGTACTTCCTACCTTTACCTGACCACAGGAATATTGAATAGAAACTATAATAATGAAATGCTCAGTCTCCAACATATTTTTACCTACACAAGAATCCCAAATACAAAAGTACTTCAGATTTCTAGCTCCACTTCCAGTCCAGGATGAATAGGATATAGGGATCATTAATGAACAAATGAGATGGAGAGGTAAAGACAGACCACGTCCTGCATGACCCTATAAGCCATATTAAGTTTGGACTTGAACTTACAGGCTAATGGAAAGCCAATGAAAGGTTTTAAGTAAGGAAGCTTGAAACATTTATCTTTCATTACTGAAAATATTATAGCTTCTCTGCTAGGAAGGGACTGGCCCCTTTCAGTAGCATTTTTCATGTTACAATATCCAAGTTGTCAAGACATAAAACTGTAAATTGTTTAATATCTATCTATCTGTCTGTCTGCCCATCTATTGAAAGCATGTCCTTTCTCATAGCAATGGCTTATCTTTCATTTAAGGCTAATCAAGTGTGTCTGGGACTGTTCTCTGGAGGTAAATAATGTAAGTCATTGTCTGATTGGAAAAATAAGGGGTCTCAGAGCCAAGTGTCCCCCACATTAAAAAGCCTTTGTCTCTGATCTCCTGATACACAAATAGTAAATAAAATTGGTCACTGTCTGGACTAATCCTCTAACATTTGAGGGTACCAGGAAGGACTCTGATTATAGAGAAATTCTCAGCAAACATGAATCTGCCTCTTCAGGTCCAAAACTCATTTATTAGCTTATTCATTCAGCAATTATTTGAGTACCTGTTTCATGCCTGGAGATAAAATGGTGCTGGCAATACAAAGGTGAGCAAAAACAGATCTGGCTCTTCCTTTCTTCAGCTTACAGCCTAGACCTTTATAAGCCTCCAAAAAGGTAGAGGGAAGAAAAAATACACTTTGATATTCTATTTGTAAAGAATTAATATAAAAATAATTCAAGTTTTTGTTTCTTTTTTTTTTGAGACGGAGACTCGCTGTCGCCTAGGCTGGAGTGCAGTGGCGCGATCTCGGCTCTCTGCAGGCTCCACCCCTGGGGTTCACGCCATTCTCCTGCCTCAGCCTCCTGAGTAGCTGGGACTACAGGCGCCCGCCACCTCGCCCAGCTAATTTTTTGTATTTTTAGTACAGAGGGGGTTTCACTGTGTTAGCCAGGATGGTCTCGATCTCCTGACCTCATGATCCGCCCGCCTCGGCCTCCTCAAGTGCTGCTGGGATTACAGGCGTGAGCCACCGCGCCCGGCCCCAATAATTCAAGTTTTTAACCAATTAAAAATTCTATCTGTAATCCACTTAGCTTTGAATATCAGCAAAGTCCCCCTCCCATAAAATAAGTAACACCTACTTGTCACCAAGAAAAGCCCAGCACATGAAGACACCCAAGAGTTAAGAAAAAAACTCGGGCTAGTTCTGGTGCTAACTTCTTCATCAGGCTTCCCTTCTGGATAATGGCACAGACCAGCCCCTTAGGGTAGTATGCCTGCCAAACATAGGAAGAAAATTTACTCATTCCTATACTGCTCTTCCTCCACAGAGCTGCACACACAAACAACATTAACATCCAGTAGAGGTTTATACAAGACATTTTCTCCCTACACAGGGAAGGGAATCACCATTATTTCCATTTTGTGCATTGATTTAAGGACCAGAGCCTTACCCAAAACCATAAAAGAGTCTGTGACTGACTCAAATTTGAAGTCAGGCTCCAGTTTGCTGACCAAACTACAATGAATCAACCTTGTTGTATTGTCTGCACATAAGCATCCTATCTTCTGGCTTGAAGGGTAGCTATGTTCTGACTACAAGAGAGGGCAATTCAGTCCATCTTCTTTTACAGCCAACTTGCAGATAAATTATTTTGAATTTACCCATTTGCAACGATGTTACCAGCCCACAAAACCCTCCCCTGTTGACCAAGATATTCTACAGTTAGAGAAAAAAATAAATTATTGTTGAATATCATGTTTTTATCAAAATTACTGCCTTCCTTCAGATTTTTTTTTATCCTAACTGGTAGCTATGAAGTCTTGAAACTATAGGCACAGGGTAAAATGCCAAGTGACTCACACAGGCCTGATGCACAAAGAGATCACAAGCAACATCTCAGGAAAGTTCTGTGTTGTAGCATTTCTAGATAACTGCATTGGAAAGCATTATCTGAAGCACGCATCTACTGAATCTGAGGCTGGCTTAGTGCTAACTAGAAGCAACCAAGTATACATTCCCTGGGATTAAAAAAAAAAAAAAGGCTGTGCTAGGTTCATCATTTAATACCTCACTCTGAAATCCTCAAATGCTTGTCAAGGATGAAGGAATTCTACAACGAACCTGACAGTGAGTCAGAAGAAGATGCTTCATCTCAATAAACCAAGAATATGCATTTCCATGCCATAGAAACCCCAGATGTAACGGACTTAAAAAGATCTGAATGTCCTCAAAACTGTGGACTAAAAAACAGTTGAGAGAAAATGAGATCATGTTCCAAGCTACACCAGAAAAACATGTTTCTGTGAAGTCAAAGTAACAAGGAGAATGCAGGCAAGCAAATGGATCCACTTCTCCATCCGTCCCTCCCTCGCAATAGAAGGAAAAACACTTCAATATGCATTCTGAAGATAACAGAAGCAAAAGCAATCCAAGGTCTTTATTACCCAGCTAATTCTTTCAGTAATCCAGTTTGCTTTGTATATAGAAGCAGCCACTATCTGTAAATAAAATTGTAACTTAAGCCTGATATTCAGCCATATCTCCTGTTACCTCTGACAGTCCAAAAGTAACAAAAACTAGCATTAATTGAGTTCTTACTCTGGACCAGGCTGTGTGCTAATGGCTTTACAAATATCCCCTCATTTAACACTCAAAACATCCATACGAGACAGGCAATACATTGTGATATTGCCATGCAACAATGACAAATGCTAGCTCTCATTGTTACTATTATTGTCATTATAACCAGGTATCACCTTAGTGAGGAAAAACCTGAGACTTACAGAAGGTCTGCAACTTGCCCAAGGTCACAGAGCTGGGAAGTAGTGGAGCCCAGATTCAGGCTCAGTTCCTTGTGGCTAGAAATACTGCCAAGCATTTAACTGCTTTAGTATAAGCCAGTAGACCAAAAAATAGAAAATCACATTAAAGGAAATCAGCGCACCATTAAGCAGCAACAGAGACTGGAAACAAGTTTCTGCTCGGACATAAGCACTGGCATTGTGAGTAGTAAGAAACCACAAACTGTCTTCCTTTTTTATCATATATATTTAAGGCAAACAACAGGATGTTTTCATGTGTGTATGTGTGTGAATAAATATGTATTATATATAATGAAGTAATTACTACAGTCAAACAAATTAGCATATCAATCACTTCACATAGTTACCTTCTTTTGTGTTGTGTGTGTGATAAGAGTACCTAAACCTAACAGCTCGACACCAAGGAGAGAGTTCATTCTCCCCTAATTGACCCTTTCATTAATTATTATCGTTACACTACTTCACATCAAGCTGCCTGATGACCAGATCAGAAAGAGATTCATTGCTTCATTCAGGAAATATTCATGTTTCCCCAACTACAGACCACAACCCCAAGATCCTTGCCCAGGATGCAGAATGCTCTGACAAGAGGGTAACGTTCCTTCTTTGTGATTATGGCTCATCATAATTACTTGGAATAAAAATAATAAATTTTAATTCAGCAATGCCTATGGCCGTTGGGCATCTTAACATAAAAGAATGAAAATATAATTAACTAAATCAAGGCAATATGCCTATTTCCATCCCAGCTCATTAGTATTAATTGATTGGGTTAATTCTCTTTTGTGTTTAACGGTACCCCTAAAAAATATTTTTTTTAAAAAAAGGAAGGGAGGGCAGGAAGGAGGGAAGAAGTAGAGATAGTAAGTAAACAAAAGTTCTGGATCTTTTTCTAATTAAAATAAAATAATAAATGCAGCTGAAGCGCTTATCACGGTCACAAAATAATCTGCTACTTTTTAAGTTTGGGAGTCAGTACATATAGCATCATAAATAATGACACAAAACATTGGGGCCACTTAATTGCCCCCCAAAAATTTATGATCCTGCCTTCTACTACATAAGTCATATGTGTAAGAAAAAAATGTCAATTCTATTTTATAGATGAAAATATGAGTAAGGCACAGAGAGTTCAAGACTCTTGAGAGTCCATAAACTGTTGGTTTTCCTGTTGTACGAGCTTAGTTTCTACATATCAGGATGCTAGTTTCCATGAATGGAAAAATAATATAGAGGATGTAATAACTTCATAAAGTAGTTCCAAATGTAGTTCTTAGGTGATCTAGTTTCACTGTTACTTAGCAGTAATCCTGTCAAAATATATCTACTTCATGTAGAATGTATTCTTTGTAATATAGAAATGGCTGAGAAAGTACTTCCACTATAATACTTCATATTTTGTTGGTTCAAACCTTTTGAAGAAATTATTTTTTGGCTTGAAATTTCTCAGGCTTTATCTAAGCCTGCAGATGGTATCAGAAAAAGTAAAGAAAATTTCACTCAGCTATTTTTCTGACACTGTGAATGTATATGAAAAAGATAGTAACTAATATTTGGAGAGTGAGTTACTGTTGTTGTTGATGATGATGACCATGATTATTCAATCTTATATTTGAAGAGCTGTTTATTATCTTTCAAGTACTTTCACACATATTATAGACCAAGGGAAGACATTAAAAGAGGTTTACAGCTATGTTACATTGACCAGATATTTGAAAGTTGTAGTTCTTCACCAGTGAAGACTTTGGCCAAATGCCTTTTAGAAACATAAATATAACTTACCAACAGATTTTATATTTCTAACAATTCATCATAATATACATATATATTAGACAGGTGTGTGTATGTACATATTGTGCATGTGTATATATGTATATGTGAATACGTAAGTGTATATGTGTGTACTTATACATACGTGTGTGTGTGTGTGTGTGTGTGTGTGTAATCAGTGAGAACAACTAAGGACAGTGAAAGTAAATTAGTTGGGGAAAGTGGTATTTAAGAGAGCAAGGGTTTAAAATATATACTTCTTAAATTTCACCCAGGACCACTTACTTGTCCATTCTTTTTACAATCAACATATAATTTTTGAGCCTTCGTCATGCATCAGGCACTATTCTAGACCCTGAAGAGACAAGAGTAAATAAATTGATGAAATCCTTTGTCTTTTTTGAGCTTATTCTAGTAGAGGAGACAGACTATAAACAAGCAAGTAAATTGATAATATACCATGTGATGATAAGTACTATGAAGAAAAGTAAAGCAACATCAAAGGATAAAGAGTCCTGGGGGATGGCTGTAATTTTAGAAATGACGGCCAGCAAGTCCTCCCAGATTAGTTGATATTTTCTCAAAGAGCAAATGAAATAGGTGAGCCAGCCACATGAATGTGGAAGAAGAGCATTCCAGGCCATAGACATTACGGGCAAAGGTCCTGAGGCAGGTATATTCATAGAAGAGCTAGAGCAGAGTGAATGAGGAAGATAAGGTCAACAAGGGGATCAGAGGTTAAATAATGGTAAGGACCAGTGATTTGATTACCAGTGAGTTGAGATTCCACTGGAGGTTTTGAGGAGATATTTGACTTAAATTTTTGAAGGAAATGGACTATAAACTGCTGGGGGTTTACTTTATCATATAGCATAAAAGCCAAGTATCAATTACTAAAACCCATGAAGCCTTATTTTCCTATCACAAAAAGTTATTTCAGAGGTGGGTGGTTGAATGCCTTATCACGGCAACTCCAGAGTCATCAGGGTCCTGGGTTTCTCCTATTCTTCTGCTTTTCCATTCTAACTAACAAGTAGCATCATGGTCCAAAATAGTGGCTGAAAATGTTGCTATCACATTTACATACCAGCAAGTAGGAAAGAGAAAGAAGGAAGGGAAAATAGGGTGTACTTCCTACTGGGTCATCTCTACTTTTGGAAATTTCTCAGATGTTCTGCAGGGTACTTCTTCTATCTCATGGTAAGCCCTTAGCCACATGGCTATGTCTAGCTACAAAAGTGTTCAGGAAACAGAGCATTTCAGCTGAGTATGTTGTTGCCACCAATGAAATTAGGGTTTTACTACTAATGAAAACAAGGAATCTGAAACATGGGAACAATATAAGAGGCAATTTAAGATGGTCTAGGCCAAAAATGTGGTGGTTAAGACTAGGTTAGTACCAATGAAGTGTTGCTACATGGGACACATGTTGAAGATCCAGCTGACGGGGTTCACTGATGGGGTGGTCATAGGAGGCGAAAGAAAGAAAGAAGTCATGGATGCCTCCATGGTATTTGGTCTGAGCCACTGGATGTATACAATTCCAATAAGTGAGATGGAGAATTTCCTCAAACTTTGATTTGTGTATATGTTAATATCTATGTGATCGCAATATGTCTCAGACATAAATGATCTGCCCTTCACCTCCTCTCCACTCTCCAACTCTAATCTTACATAACTGACACCAAGATTACCCCAGTATACATTCGGCCTCACTGCAAGCATCACTTATTTTAGAACCAGAAGTTTTAGTCTTTTATATTTACTTTCTAATGATTTTTCTTTGGTAATATTACATGTTACTGCCAGTAAGTGTTATTCTTCATTTTTTTTCTTGTATTTCACAAAGGAATCCTAGGCCACTCAATAAGCATTCACAAATTATCTGTTGAACAAAATTTGATCTGTGTCCTTGCCCTGTTCTCATTCTTTCTAGAAGTTATGACCTATATCTCTATGACAAAAACCTCAGCGTTTCACTCTAGGCAGCTCTGTTTTTTGCCAACAACTCCTGTATCTTATTCGTGCAGAAACTGGAATCTACTACTTAGCCTTACATCCTACCTACTCCTCCTCCCCAAGAGAAAGAGTAGATCCTTCAGATGACTTACTCTCCCTCTCCACAGGATGAGGGTTTGCCCTTCCAAACCTAACTCACTTATCTAAATAATATGAGAGTGAAATATTACCTAAACCAGAAATACTAAGAAAAACCACTATTGGAGGTTGGGACAAGTATTGGGATTGCTCAGATATTTAAATCCTTAAGAGTGGGAAGCCAAATGAATGTTATACTTATCCTGCCTTTCTCCTACACTTTCATCTCCTTCTGATGCCTCTTCTCTATTTTCAGCCTCTGGTCCTGTCAACACTATTCATGATTTACCTGGAAGTAACAGTACATCCAGAGATTTAGTAATCCAAGACTTTCAGCTGGGAAACTTCTCCCAAATGGTAGTAGCAATATAAGGCCAAGACCTTTGAATGCCTGAAGGGGAGCCCACCCTCCTGCAGAATTTGATTCATACGGAGAAAGCCCTGGTTAAAGGCCTGCCAAGAGTATCTTTTCTCTGAAATGAGGCTTAGGTCTGTAATTTTCCTTTGTCATTGCTGGTCCTTAGGTAGTCGATGACTGTCTATAGTGGCATTCCCATAGCCACTAGCTACACACACACACACACACACACACACACACACAAAGACAGGGCAAGAGCCCAAGCTGACAGACCATTTTATCCCCTAAAGGGCACTAATTAACTGATTTGACTGAAAACTTCTCCTTGCTATAGAAGAGAAAAAAAACAGCTTCCAGAATAGAGAATGACAAAATGCCTAAATCTTGATTCAGTCTAAAAGAGACAGGTATTAAAATTCCATTAGTTCATCCCCTTTAAAATATTTTATTTTTCCCCTCATGTAGCTATATTCTTATTTTAATAAGAATGAATAAACGTTTGTGTGTTACATATATTTATAGTAAAGAACAGTGTTTTAGTGCAGAATTTCATAGATATCCATAACTAATCATATCTCCCAAGTAATTTTCATTTGCCAATGAACAGAGGCACTTTGATAACTATTCCTTATTTTCAGCCACTAAAGTAGGCCATGATTTTTATTCTCATTTAGCAGATAAGGAAAGAAATGCACAAAGAGGTGAAATAACTGACTTAGCCATTTGAAGATGTGGTAGTAGAGTTGAAATTCGAAATCTCAGCCTCTTCCAGCTTCATAAACCCTAGAGCTATATAGCCGGTTTTGCAATAAGAAACCCTATTTATATGACTTTCCATGGGACCAAGAAGTCAAAACCACAACAGGGTGAAAGCAGGAAGACATTGCTTTCTTGGCAGGGTATTTCAAAGGCAGCAATGTTAACCAATTTCAGGGCATTTTGCTATATTGTGGGGGCTGTCCTGGATAAGCATGACTAAAAAGCGCTTGAATAAAGAAGCATATTCTTTGAGAACACTGTTAACCTTCTTGTTTTTGAAAATTTTAAATAATCAAGCTCTGTGCTTATTATGAGTCCAAAGAAGGGCCTTTCACTTTGAACCCTCTGACCACTTCTTCCTTTACATAGTAAAATTTCAGTTTGGTCTGGGGATAAATTGTGAATTAGGTTCTGGAACTTATCCAAAAAGTTTCCCTCCTCCATCCCACTTACAAGTGATATAAGTACATAGAATAATATCGCCAACCTACAAGCTCCACAGACCTTTAATGTGCAGTAAGTTGAGGATGCTTGTGTTAGCGTCCAGCAGAAGCGACTGGCCACTCTCCACTGTGATGTTGTCGCCATCTTGTGGCAGCCTTGCAGGAAACCAGCTGTGAGTCCTGGACCATCTCCGGCAGAACTGTAAAAAGTTGCCCTGGAAAACAGAGAGCTGAGTTGGTGGGTTGGTTGGTTGGTTGGTTGGCTGGCTGGTCCGTTGCTTCATTGGCTGGTTCGCTGGTTTGTTGGTTTGCTGGTTCATTCCTTGTTTTTGGGCGGGATAGTATAAGTATTGAATCAAAATAGAAACTTCTCAAAGAAAGTAAAATTAATTTAAATATTTTAAATGTCTCCATAAACAGGAAAAAATATGAGAGGCAAAATTATATTTGAAGTTCTTCTGTGCCCAGCCTCTGGAATTCTCCAGTAACATGCTGGTAATGTTTTCTTACCTTTTTTTTGCCCCTCTAGCACGGGCCCCATTCTACCTAACAGATGAGGTTGATTCCATTTATTTTTACAGACATGTATTGAATCTTGGACAAAAAGTCATAAATAGCCTGGAATAGGGAGAATTAAAATGTTCTGCTTGATGGGTGGCATTTTGCTTTATGTAATTGGTATCATTTTTCACTGGCTCTACTGCCAAGAGTCCCTGTTTTATAGGAACATTCCTCTTCCCAAGTGCTTGGATCTATCCTCCCACTCGGCCTTTTATGATATTATTGTTGCCTTTCCCCCTGTGCCTGGTACATCAGGGCTGAACAAAGCTCGTACAGGCATAGGCAGAATGCCGACCGACTTCAGATGGCAAGCAAATAGCCTGGAACCTTTGAGTGAGGGGTAGGGAGCTGTACTGACAGAAGGAGCCAGAAAAGGAAGCACTCCCTCTCCACCCCAGCTTTCAGTCCCTCTCTCAGAACTTTTGGCTTTCCTGTTAATTTATGGTCACTCTGATGTCATACGTTTTTTAAAACAGGGACATAAAAATCACAGAAAGCAATATTGAGCTCATCCAAGAGGCTGGGAACATGTCTAAATGCCTTGTGAAGTTGTGGAAACATAATTACAATAAACATAAAGAAATCACAATAGAGAAGGTGATTCCTTCAAGGTAACACATATGACATGTGTAAGCCACTCTCTCCAGTCTTCTTCCCATTCAGATTCCAACAAATGTGAAGCCCAAGTTCCTATAAAAATAAACCACCTAGAAGGTCCTCTCGTGATGTGTTAGAGGCAGATGGGAGAAGATCGTTAGAAGGGAAGGCACGTTTGTAGTATCGACAACTACACCTACACAGAGAATAGTGCTCTAGAGTATTTCTGAGACAGAAAATGGAAAATTGTGTTGCCAGAAGAGCTGTTACATTTTCCAGAAGAGGATACAAACCCCAAGGTACAGTGCTGAGTTGCAGACCCAACACAATCACGGAGAAGGCTTTGCAATTTATTCGTTTTCTACATCTGCAAAGAAATAAAAGTCTATGACTCATCACAATTTAAGAGATGGAAAGAAATAAGGCATAGTGATAACCAGTTCCAGTATCACAGAAGAAAGAATAGGTGATACGGGAGCATCATTGTGAACTGCAGGAACCACGCCCCCATGGTGACTATCTGTAGGCTACAAAAGCAGGAGAGAATTTTAACTCTAGATGATTTCACTATAGCACTAGCTTTAGGTTGGTAAAATAATAAACAGTACTTCTTATAAGGCTACATATATTATACATTCTTATAACCCTTTAATTTTCTCCCATAGAATACAGAAAGAGGAAAGGGAGGCAAATCAAAGGAAACTGGAATGAAAGAAGGTGGGAAAAACAGAGATGGTAAACTGCAGAACAAGGTGAGCCAGGTTATCTGTAGTGTCAGCTCAGAGTCCATGATAAAAGGACATTTGAAAAAACTTGGATTTCCAGAAGGCCAGAGATGGAAAGGACTCTAGCAAAATCCTACCCCATAATTTTACAGATGCTATTTTAGGCAGTGTTCTTTAGAGCTTAATAAAATGTAGATTTCTCTAGTGTCATCGTATACCTATGAAATTAAAAGCTCAAGAAGTGGGATCCAGAGACCTACAATTTTAATGATCCTCTCAGATGACACTTCTGCATCAAAATTTAAGGATCAATTCAGGGCAAGGGCTGGAGGGTAAGGAGATATATCTTTAAAAGGAACCAAGAAGTTTTCTCCAAACCAACATCCAAAGCTTAGGGTCTTTGGCCAGGATCACCCAAAGACTAACAAGCTAGGAAGGATGACGTGTTGATGAACTATAAGAAATATGAAGAATTCAGCAGCACAATGCTTTCTGAGACATTAACCTGGTGGTCAGATCCATAACCCAGCCACAGAACTACGAAGAAAACCAGGGCTCGTTACATACACAGTAAAATGATCTGGAACAACTAGATATTAGTTAGGTATTTAAGTGGGTCAAAGGTAGACTATTTCATGGTGTAACCATTAATTAATTTGAGAACATTTTTAAATTTTTATGATTAGCACAGTTATCTGTTATCTAGCTCTCAATAAGCTTTAGAGACTTTCTTGCTCTGAAGCACTTGCTTATGCCATTTACTGCCTTCCATGTGCTATAACCTCTTGGCCTAGCCTGTCAGCCTTCAAAGATCGCTATACTTGGTCCCAACCCAGTAGGTGGAAAGGTCAAATACTGTTATCTCTACTTTCCAGTGGAGAAAGCAAAGGCTCAAAGTGTTTAAATGATGTGTCAAACTTCACAGTGATGGAGGCAAACTGGAGTCATGAAAAGGAAGCTCTCATCTGAAGTTTTTCCCTTACCGTGGCCTCTCCTGGGATGCTCAAAAGATCTGCATGGCTTACTCCCTTACTTAATTCATGCCCCTGCTCAAGTATCACCTACTTACCTGTATTATTATTTTTAAAAAGCACCCCCAATCATTCCTTCATTTCTTCTCCCCTAATAATGCTTCATTCTAGCATGAAATAATACAATTCCTTGCATATTTGGTTATCACTTACTAAGCTTACTCAAATGAAGCAGGGGCATGGTTTGGGTCATTGCTATATTCCCACATCCCTAAAAGGTGTCTAGCACATAGTAGTTGCTCAATAAATGTTTTTGAATAATTTATTAAATGAATCTTACACCTGCTGATGCCATACATGCTTTTACAGATGTCACACACAAACACACACACATCTCTTCCTAATGCAACAGGTGAACATACAGGTGCTAAGACCTTAAAAATGCTATATCCCCTAGGTCTTCTGAAACATTTACATCCCTTTTCGTGTTTTCAAGCTCCATTTAAACATTAAACCAAATGATGAATAGTGCTACTTAATTGGAACCTGAGACTCAGATTCAATCTCATAAAATCTTCCACCAATTTTTTCTTTCGCCTTAAGTTTCTCTAGTCAATGTGGCCAATGTCAAATGAATACAGATGTTTCAGCATTCAGTTTCAAGAGAGTTAAGCTTCTTTGTGCCCTGAATTCCCCTTAGCATAACAAAGATATCTTGAGATATATAAATGTTTATTGATGTACTCATGCTTTTACACAAAATAATGACTAAATACTAAAAAATCTAAAAATTAGTGCAGCCTCCACTGCTTACCAGCTACCTGGGGAAGAAGAAGAGCAGTATATCTCATGTCTCTATGATTGCAAGTTATCAGTGTAATCCATGATTACATGCACGTTGCCATAAGAATTTTAGTTCTCCTACATTTTCAGTTAACAGAGCTGGTGGTATCACTCCCTCCCAGGGAAAAGGTCCATGAAACTGTGAGGATGGCTCACCTTCCAACATCTTCATCCTCCAATCCGTGTCACCTTTGATCCAATCAAGAAAAAAAAATGCCAACAGCATTGATTAAAGATTTTGTGAATATATTTGAGAATGTTTCTGTTGATACCAACATATTTTTGGTGAAGGCCATGTTCCGTGTCAACAACCCAGCTTACTTCCACCTAATATAAGCTCTTTCCTCTATAGTTCCCATGATGCTCAGCCTTTAGCTTTAGTGTTCTTCCTGGAGATAAACACATCACTCATTCTTATTCTGCAGATGAAGAAAATCCATTCCTCATAGGCATATGGGGACAGGCGTGAAAACAGAGATATAAGGATTGACCAAAACATGACCTCATCTTTGCATCTAGCCCCAAATAAACCCAAAAAAAAGGCAAGAAAAAATCTTTCCTGCCTCAGCTAGGAAGCTTATGCAATTGTTTTCTTCTTACAGCATGTCAGCACTTCTCTGAACTTCAGGGAATGTGCAGTGTCTGCAAATCTTACATGTCACCTTAAATGTACTTGCAACACCACCAGAGTTATCTTGAAAGAAGTCATTGATCAGCAAGTTGGAACACCCGGCAAAGCAAAGACCTATTTGTGAGTGTATGCATTGAGCTGGGGTGGCAGAGGAGGTGGCGTATGGGAATCTCTCTAATCACAGTGTCTCTTGGCTGACAAGAACAAGAAATAGCTGTTCTGACACCTCACCAAAATGTCTTCTTCCTCAGCATCCAAATCCTGGAAACAGGAAAAGACAAGTCCCTGTAACCATTTTCTCCACTCTGTATCCTTCTTGATTTTCTCCAAAGCACTCATCTCTACCTAATACAATGTATACTGGTTTATAATCAGTCAACCCCTAATAGAATATAAGCTTCACAAGAGTGTCTTGGTTTTCTGCTGTATCCCTAGTACCTACAACAATGCCTGGCATCTACTGGCTACCCCAAAAATATGTTTGAATGAATAAATGGTCAACTCTTATTTGGACTTATGATGCCATAATGAAAAATACTTTAATAACTGAAATAATATGATATGAAGCTATAATTTAATTTTATTCAGTTCTTCTTTACATTGAAATGGTTTAATTTTTACGAAACCAACTTTATTTACCTTTTTTGTGACATTCTTCATTATGTTATAGATAAAACATCCTTTTTCATCCTGACATAAATATCACTTATATGTCCTTCTTGATTGGTGGGTTTTATATTTGCATGTTAATCCTCAACTAACTTACAATTTATGTTGATGGAAAGTTTTATACTTTTTTCTTGTTTTTATTCCTTGCTTTTTTTCCCCCCAAATAGCTAACTGATTGTCTTCATACCATTCATTAAATAACATTTATTCTCCCAATTAATACTCTTGGCTATTTTAACAGTTGAATTATAATGTTCAATGATATTAAACCTATTGGCCAATTAAAATTCCAAATCCTTTTGTATGAGCTAATATAAAGGCATTTCTCCCAAATAAATGTGACCTCATCCTTGTTCTTAAGGTACTCATATTATCATTTAGAAAAAATACAAATAGCCAGATAATTAAAGTGTGATTGATTCAATAATTAAAGGCATAACCAAGATGCTATGGGAGTTCAGAGGATTAGACGGCTGACCACAGTAGAGATGGCCTTGCAGGGGAAATCACGTGCATTAAACATCGTTTTCTCTTCTTAATCTGGACACAACAGATGACACAGGCTGAGATTATTTCAGCTGATTATAAAACAAAAGATAGTGTGGAAAAGTCAACCATCTACAAATCCAGGATTATGAATAGAGCCCCTAACCTATAATCTAATAACTCTTTAGGGAACAAAAAGGAAATTGAATTAGTTTGGTATAATTTATTCTTACTGACCTCATGCAGGCTCTAAGTGATCACTTTCTTTTCTCGGTGGTTATAAACCTCTCATGATTACAAGATAACATGAGAATGTCCTTCCACACTGCACTGTGTAGCACATTGACTACTCAAAGAAATGTCAACAGTACTTTTTGTCAGAGATTCCTGCCCAGTTCAAATTGACCCTTTCTCATCATTAGAAAACCACGCAATTCATTGTCTTATCTCTTGGTTCTACACACTCCTATCCTCTGCGATTTCTCAAAGATTGCTGACACTACCTCAGTGCTTCATATATCTAAGTTATTAGCACTCTTAAGCTTCAGAGGAGTTTCAAAGTCTGCAGACAGGACAAATTTACAGTCTTCTTTTATCGTTTCTTCTATTTGAATCTTCAAATCTCCTCTAATAGCATCTCTTCTGAATTTTAAGTCCAAAGACCTCTCCACTTGTGGGAGAAAAAAATGATAATGATAGCTACTGATTACTCAATGTTTCTAATGTCCCAAGCACAATGCTGTACATTTTATTTACAGTATCACTAAGCCTTATGTAAACCCTGAATATCTAAGACAGGTCTCAGTTAATTTAGAAAGTTTGTTTTGCCAAGGTTGAGGATGCATGCCCGTGACACAGCCTCAGCAGGTCCTGATGACATGTGCCCAAGGTGGTTGCGACACAGCTTGGTTTTATACATTTTAGGGAGACATGAGACATCAATCAATATATGTAAGATGTACCTTGGTTCCATCCGGGACAACTTGAAGCAGGGAGGGGGACTTCCAGGTCACAGGCAGATGAGAGACAAACGATTGCATTCTTTTAAGTTTCTGATTAGCTTTTACAAAGGAGGCAATCAGATCTGCATCTATCTCTGTGAGCAGAGGGATAACTTTGACTAGAACAGAAGGCAGGTTTGCCCTAAGCAGTTCCCAGCTTGACTTTTCCCTTTAGCTTAGTGATTTGGGAGGCCCCAAGATTTATTTTCCTTTCATACTCACAACTAAAAAATGTAGGTATTACTCTTTCCACTTAAAGTTTAATTAATAATAATGGCCAACACTTACTGGGTGCACTTAACAGGTATTATCTCATTTTGTTACAGATTCTTCTCAGACTACTTTCCAGGAACTACAGAGTAGATGGATCCCTGCCTTCAACAAATGTTTATTGAGCACCCACTATACACCAAGCACAAAACAAATTCCTGACCGCATGGAGCTTATATTTTAGGGAGATAACAGGTTAAATATATAAAACTAATAGTGTGCTCTGAAGTAAAAAAGAAACAGGGTGAAGTGGATCAGAAGTGCCAGGGTGGGAAGAGCTATTTGATATGGAGTGATCATGGACTGCCCTGAATGGATTGGATTGGGAAAGGAGCAGAGAAGTAGAGTATGAGCCAGAGGCTATCAAAGGAGGACCTTGAAAAAAGGGTGTGCTTGGAGCACTACAGCTGCAGCCAGAAGGATCAGGCGGCTGGCCCTGGAGGAAGGAATGCTGTAGGGCCAGATGGCCTTTCTAGTGATGCAATGAGAAACACTGCACAAAGACCTGGGTAGACATCAAGTTCTTCATATGTCATAGAAAAACAAAATCAAGTAAAACACTCAGTAACATATAACGAGGTCAGCAAACTACAGTCCACAACCCACTATTTTGATATTGGCACATGGCAAGACAATTCATTTACATATTGTTTGTGGCTGCTTTCAGTTTGTGACAGAGGCAACATGGCCCACAAAGCCTAAAATATTTACTATCTGGCTCTTTATAGGAACAGTTTGGGGACTCCTGGTAAATTCTGTTTCATACTATACTATCAGTATAGTACCTATAATATGCTCAGTATAGTGTATCTATGGTACATCAGTATTAAAACATGTGCAAAATGGAACTTTCTGTAATTGAAAATAGGTAGTTATAATACAGCTACCTGAGAGTTGAGGGACTGCAAGCAAAAACATCTTAGTGAAGGATATACATGAAAGTACTGGAAACTGATTCAATTCTTCCCATTTTTCAGTGCACAATAAGCCAGATCTCAGAAAGCCACAGAAAGGCAAGTGGAAGTGTGGGAAGTTGTGTGTGTGTGTGTATGTGTGTATGCCACTCACGCACTCACATGCATGCACATGAATACACACACACACACACACACAGAGCCAGATCAGAAGATTGACAGATACATGCTAGCCTTTTTCACAGAGCTGACACACTGCCATTTAACCAGCGAGCATGGAGCACGTGTTTGTGTTCCCAGTCACTATTAAGAGACAAGGTTAACATTTTAAGTGATGGACTACAACATGTTATTTCCCCATGCAATGGACCCATGACTGCACTGCCTTCGAAAACACTTAATTTCAGTGATTGAATACACAGAAGCGTACTTTCCCTGCTATGAACGTTTGACAGCTCCGCAGTTTCATACACCAGGAAACCTTTTTTTCTCCTCCTTTGCTTTTTTTCCTCTCTTTACACCTGAAGGGAAGCAAAATGAATATGTGGTGGCAGAGGAAAAAGGAAAAAGCCCAGAGAATGAAAACCAGCTTATAAGCTTCTGTGTATTTTAAAATAAAAGTATTTACTGCCATCTGCTCTAATTACTTCTAATGTTTGGGCTACCATCTTCATACAATAGAAATAATGATCTCCTCAAGGGCAAAAAAAAATTTTTTTACGGAAACAAACAAAAGTTGATTACATTTAGCTCCCAGGCTAAAGAAGCATCAAGCTACTTTGTAGTGAACAATCAATTAGGAGAATGGGTAGGCCTCCGATTAACACTAACAAATTAGGTCCTTTTGGTGGTTCCCTCCATTTTCTTCTTTTCCTGCCTCTTTAGAGGAGCTGTGCTCACAGCTCACAGAGGGCAAAGAGCTGACTAGGCATATTTCTGGATCTAGGGTTATTCCACACAAATTCCTTACATTTTCATCAGAACCAGATAAGGCCAAGTCTTCTCCCTGTCTTCTTGTTGACATCAGACATGTCCCAGCTTTAATACTGAATATAGGGCTGGGTATTCTACCAAGACTTCGGATTACTTCATAGAGTGAACTGCTTAGGGGCCACCCCAGACTTGAACTCCTCTAAGGAAGCTAAAGCCCACTTAGCCTCAGTAAAGTCTCCAGGAACAGAAATGATCCAGGCCAGGTCCATTCCTTAGACTTAAGTGAAATACATGGAGCCCAGAAAGACATGGAACAGACTTCTACAATGCCAGCAGGAGAAACGTTGCTTTCACAAAGGCTGAGTCTAGTGACCTTCTCAAATCCTCAAATTCAAACATACTACTTGTATGGAGCAGAATTCTGAGATGTCCTAGGATTCTGACCCCCAGTGTACACACCCTGTGTAGTCCTCTCCCCTTCAGCAGAAGCAGAGCCTGTGAATATGATGGGCTATCACTCCCATGATTAGGTTATGTTATATGGTAATGATGATAGAATTATGCAGATATAATTAAAGTGAGAGGTCAGCTGACTTTGAGTTATTCAAAAGGGAGATGGCCTCTACCTAATCAGGTGAGTCCTTAAGACAGAGCTTCTCCCCCTGGCCTTGAAGGAGCAACCTGCCATGTGGCTTGGAGGAGACCATGTGGCTAGAACCCAAGAACAGCCTTTAATTGCTGAAAGTGGTCACAGCCAACAGCCAGCAAGAAAATGAGGACTTAAATCCTATATTCACAAGGAATTGACTTTTACTGACAACCTGAATGAACTTGGAGGAAGACCTTGAATTCCAGATGAGAACATAGCCATGTTGACACTTTTATTTCAGCCTTGAGAGACCTTGAACAGAGAACCCATCTACCCTCTGCCCAGACATTTTTTTAAATTTTTAATAGATTTAGAGGGTACAAGTGCAGTTTTGTTACATGGATAGATTGCATAGTGGTAAAGTCCAGGCTTTTAGTGTAACCAACACCTGAAGAGTGTACATTGTGCCCATTAAGTAATTTCTTGTCCCACCTTCTTCCCACTCTCCCACCCTTCTAAGCCTCCAGTGTCTATTATTCCACTATATCCATGTGTACACATTATTTAGCTCCCACTTATAAGTGAGAACATACGGAATTTGACTTTCTGAGTTACTTCACTTAAGATAATCGTTCCATCCAGGTTACTGCAAAAGCCATGATTTCACTCTTTTTTATTGCTGAGTAGAATTCCAATGCATGTGTGTATATATATGTGTACACACACATACACACACACACATAAATACATACACACCACATTTTCTTTATCCAGTCATTTGTCAATGGAAACTTAAGTTGATTCCATATCTTTGCTATTGTGAACAGGGCTGAGATAATCACCTGAATGAAGGTATGCTTTTCATATAATAATTTATTTTCCTTTGGGTAGATACCCAGTAGTAGGATTGCTAGATCAAATGGTACTTCCATTTTTAGTTCTTTAAGAAATCACCATACTGTTTTCCATAATGGTTCTACTAATTTACATTCCCATCAACAGTGTATAAATGCTCCCCTTTCTCAGCATCCTCACCAATATCTGTTGTAGTTTGACTTTTTAATAAGAGCCATTCTGACTGGTATAAGACGGTATCCAACTGTGGTTTTAATTTTCATTTCTCTGATGATTACTAATGTTGAGCATTTTTTCACATGCTTATCTGCCATTTCTGTGTCTTCCTCTAAAAATGTCTGTTTGTGTCCTTTGCCTGCTTTTTAATAGGGTTATTCTGGTGTTTGTTTGTTTGTTTTTATTGAGTTGTTTGAGCTCCTTGCAGATACTGGATATTAGTCCTTTGCTGTATCTGTAGTTTGCAAATATTTTCTACTGTTCTGCAGATGGTCTGTTCATTATGTTGATTACCTATTTTGCTGTGCAGGTTTTTAGTTTTACTAGGTCCCATTTGTCTATTTTTAGTTTTGTGGCATTTGTTTTTGAGGTCTTGGTCATAAATACTTTGCCTAGGATAATATCCAAAAAAGCTTTTACTAGGTTTTCTTCTAGGATTTTTATACTTTGGGGTTTAACATTTAAGTCTTCAATCCATCTTGAGTTCATTTTTGTATAAGATTAAAGATAGATGTCCACTTTCATGTGCCTGCATATGGCAGTCCAATTTCCCCAGCACCACTTATCGAGTAGGGTGACTTTTCCCCACTGTATGTTTTTGTTGGCTTTGTCAAAGATTAGTTGGTTGTAGACATGTGACTTTATTTCGGGGTTGTCTATTATATTCCATTGATCTATGTGTCTATTTTAATACCAGTACCATGCTGTTTTGGTGACCATAGCCTTGTAGTATAATTCGAAGTCAGGTATTATGATACCTCCACCTTTGTTCTTTTTGCTTAGGATTGCTTTGGCTAGTTGGGCAGTTTTTTGGTCCCATATGAATTTTACGATGGTTCTTCTAACTCTGCAAAAAATGATGTTGACATTTTGATAGGAATTCCATAGAATCTGTAGATTTCAATCCATGAGCATGAGATGTTTTTCCATTTGTTTGTGTCATCCACAATTTCTTTCATCAATGTTTTGTAGTTTTTCTTGTAGAGATCTTTCACCTCCTTGGTTAAATATATTCATAAGTATTTTATTTGGTTTTGCATGTGCCCAGACTTCTGATCTATGGGACCATAGATAATAAATCAGCATTGTTTTAGGCCACTAAGATGGTGGTCATTTGTTATGCAGCAACAGAAAATTAATATGCCACCATAAGGACCTTCTTGAGAGAACAATTTTCACAGAGAATATGTTTAGATTTTTCCCTCTTTATTAAAGTTACTGCTCAAAAGCATAAATAACAGCAAGAAAGGTGGGATGCCAGTGCTAGGCACAAGGACAGGTCATTCTCTCACTGCAGAAACTCTCCTCACACAGGACATGCAACATGGAATTTTTCGACTTATGATGCCAAAAAATGTAAAGTAAGACCTGATGCAGACCTTTCTTTTGCTCAGGAAGAATTATGACTACCAAAGATATACAGTAAATACCACAAAGACTTCTATGTAGTCACCAATACTCACTATCTAGGCTGAAGAAATAAAAACTTTCTGATCCTGAACACAGCCAGTATATGTGTGCCTAGGGAGATAATGAAGTTTTTTGTTTGTTTTTTGGGTTGGTTTGTTTTGTTTTGGTTTTTGAGACAGGGTTTTACTCTGCACCGATCCTGGAATGAAGCGGTGCAGTCTCAAATCACTGCAGACTCGACCTCCTGGGCTCAAGCAATCCTCCCACCCCAGCCTCCTGAGTAGCTGGGACTACAGGCACGCACCACCACACCCAGCTAATTTTTGTATATTTCTGTAGAGACAAGGTTTTGCCATGTTTCCCTGGCTGGTCCCAAGCTCCTGAGCTCAAGCAATCTGTCCAGCTTGGCCTCCCAAAGTGCTGGGATTACAGGTGTGAGCCAACCACACCGAGGCCAACATGAAGAATTTTTAAAGACCCGTATTCTGACTCTATGTCTGAGAACGATATTTGACTATAATTGGTATTAAAAACACTACTCTTCCACTAGCATTGCTTCCTGAGAAAAGAGGATTTTCTTTTTTTATTTTTCACTTTAAAAAAAGAAAGATAAGGCAACATATTTCAGGGAAAAACCAAGCTCAGGAACAAGAGAAACTCATTCTGTACCTAGTATCTTCACTAGCCTTGACTAAATAACTTTTTCCTAGTTCTTTAAGCTTCAGGTTTGAGGTACTTTTTAGAGAGAAAAAGAAATTCATTTGTTTATCCTCAAAGCAGCATCATGTGTTCTTAAGCTTTCTGCATGTATTGCCTGGTATTTGATAATGTGCAAAGTTATTTGTGTTAATGCTAATACCACAAAATTATCAATTGTACCTGAAGAATGAGGAAACCCAGAAAGATGTTTCAGAGGTGGGGATGAAATCTCAATAACCTAGAATTTGAGAAACTTGCCTGTGCAATCTGATGCAGATGCTTTCCTTGTACAGGCAGATTTTGTAGAATTAAACCATCACCCTCATCTTTGTGAACATTTACTGGGTGCTCACTCTGAGCCAGGAACTGTGTGACCTAGCCTTGTCTGCATGAAGGCATAATTGAATTTCTAAGCTCTTAGAGCCCAGTTTCAAATGCATTGTTCTCTTTAGCCCAGACACATCCGCCACACATTGTCCCTTTTCTGCCAAACCCTGTTTATTGGTTCCAAATGCAATGAATCATTTACTGACTTGAGCAACATTAGAGGTAAACACCAAGGTTAAAACGTAGAGATAATTGAATAACACACCAACTACCAGTAACAGCAGTCCAGGCAAAAGAGGAAATAGATCCAGAGATTTCAGAAAGGGCAATCTGATAGGAACCCTCCATGTCAGGATCAAAACCGCATGCCACTTTGACATGATAGAAAAAACATCTGCATTTTATTTTTTTCAAAATTGTATGTGCCAGTTATTAACATGGGAAGAAGCAGAAAGCAAGCAGGTGGTAACATAACTTAAATACCCCAGTGATTAAAAATAAAACATCCAAAAATCAACTATCATGTATTTAGTATACCAAAACAGTGGTGTAAAGCTGGGTTTTTTTTTTAAATATATGTATCTAATTTATTGCTTTCACTGTTGATGAAGAAGATTAATAAAATATATGCATTTCTTTTGCAGTACACTTTTCTTTGGAGAAAACTCCAGAAAGCAAACATTGTCCAAAGCCCTTCCAAAAAATCATAAAGCTCAATATAACTTCCATATAGCAAAATGTACTTTAATCATGTACTTTACAGTCACCTGGAATTCATTGTATACAATTCACATAATGTCTAAACTTGGGCATATAACATATACACATACATTTATACCAAATTTCCTTTTTATGTGTCCTCAAAGGCAGAAAACTCAGAATCTTTGGTGAATACTAAGCAATCCACAGGCATAGTTTTTTCCCAGGAAGCCCCTCATAGTTCGGAAATCCAAAAGCCACAAAGACCCTCATGAAACAAGACTTCAAGCACAATAGTTAACTACCTTAGGATTCAAGGCTGAATTTACTCAATAAACCATACTAAAGGTTTATCAAAGGCCACAACACCTCTCAGAAACACGTGCAAAATACATTTTCCCGAATTCTCCCAACTTTGGGGAATTACACCCTTGCCAAAAATGAATTGTTCAACTTGCTGAGGATTAATTATTTATGTGGCTCTGTTTTGCTTTAAGAAAACAGAGATTTCTTTTTTCCCCGTTTTCCCAACTAGAAGAAATATAGCTCCCAAGAAGCCTCTGTGTTATAGTTCAGGGTTAATGAAAGCTTAGCTATTGGTTGCAATATCTCATTTTATAAATGTGAAACTCAATGACTGATACAAGATTACCCAATGAATTGAATAGGGGTAGGTCAGGACAAACACCAAATCAAAGTGCTTTTTGGTCTTTTTTTTTTTTTTTTTTTTTTTTTTTTTTTTTTTTTTTTGAGACGGAGTCTCGCTCTGTCACCCAGGCTGGAGTGCAGTGGCGCGATCTCGGCTCACTGCAAGCTCCGCCTCCCGGGTTCACGCCATTCTCCTGCCTCAGCCTCTCCGAGTAGCTGGGACTACAGGCGCCCGCCACCACGCCCGGCTAATTTTTTTGTATTTTTAGTAGAGACGGGGTTTCACCGTGGTCTTGATCTCCTGACCTCGTGATCCGCCCGCCTCGGCCTCCCAAAGTGCTGGGATTACAAGCGTGAGCCACCGCGCCCGGCCTGGTCTTTCAAAATTTTCTTGATAGAGCAATCACTATCATCCCAGTACGGATGAATCACATCACAGACCCCATGAAAAAGGGGGCAAGCAAGAAGCACAGCTTTCTATCATTCTACCATTTCCCACTCATTGATAACCTTCTGATAGCCCCCCCCTCCAGAAGAAGTTTCCCTTACCTGGGATGTACCTAAAGTAGTGTTTGTTTGTTTGTTTGTTTGTTTGTTTTAGAAAATTGAGAAAGAAACAAAAAAAAAAAAAACACTTTTTAATCAATCACCATGAACCAGAAAGAATTAACTTACGTTCTTACCCCCTTCTTATACTCAGCCTCTCTGCAAGTCTTTAAGCTTCTCATCTGGGCAAACCAAAGCAAACTTAAACCATGCTTAGTTTAAAGAATTATTTTAAACCTTTTGAACAGTTTGAGAATATTTAATGACAATGTAACAGGCACAGACTGTTGAAAGCTTGTCCTGTTCCCTAAGCCACCAAGATGATAAGAAGACACCCAAAGTAAGTCCAAGATGATAAGAAGACACCCAAAGTATGTCCAAGATGATAAGAAGACACCCAAAGTATGTCCAAGATGATAAGAAGACACCCAAAGTATGTTTACAGGATAGGAGGTCAATGTAGAAAATAAATGAAGCTTAACCTGGATGGAGTTGGAGACCATTATTCTAAGTGAAGTAACTCAGGAATGGAAAACCAAACATTGTATGTTCTCACTCATACGTGGGAGCTAAGCTATGAGGACTCAAAGGCATAAGAATGACACAACGGACTTTGAGGACTTGGGGAAAAGGGTGGGAGGGGGTGAGGGATAAAAGACTATACATATTGGGTACAGTGCACACTGAGTGATGGGTGCACCAAAATCTCAGAAATCACCACTAAAGAATTCATTCATGTAACCAAACACCACCTGTTTCCCAAAAATCTATTGAAATAAAAAATAAAAATAAAAGAAAGAAAAAGAGATTAGGACACAGATACAGAAGAAAGACCATGTAAAGATACAAAGAGAGGCAGTCATCGGCAAGCCAAGGAGAGAGGTTCAGAAGAAACCAACCTTACCAACACCTTGATGTTAGATTTCTAGCCTCCAGAATTGTGAGAAAATAAATTTCTATTGTTTAAACAACAGAAATCTAAATAAATAAAATTTAAAAATAAAACATAAAAAATAAAATTAATGAAGCTTCATTACATTTTGCATATTAAGCAAGAAAATTGAATTTTAAAGATAGAACTTAGGCTAATTTATAATTCACATAAAAGACATTTCTTTGTTTTTACTTAGGAGAAATATGAATGATATTGTATTTGACAATGATTTCTTGGATATGACACCAAAAGCAGTACAAAAAATAAATAAATAAATGGGACTTCATCAAAATTAAAATCTTTTGTGTATCAAAGGAAATCATCAATAGAGGGAAAAGGCAACCCAGGGAACTGGAGAAAATATTTGCAAATTATGCAACTGATAAGAGATTAATATCCAGAATATACAAAGAACTTCCATAGCTCAACAACAACCATAACAACAAAACCTGATTTTTAAAATGGGCAAAGGACTTGAACGGACATTTCTTCAAAGAAGATATACGGATGGCCAATAAGCACATGAAGATGTTCAACATCACTAATTATGAGGAGAATGTACCTCAAAACCACAGAATAATACTTTGCATCCATTAGGACAGCTATCAGCCATAAAAAAAAAAAAAAGAAAAGAAAAAGAAAGTGAAGTGCAGTGTTGCCTGTAGTCCCAGCTACTCAGGAGGCTGGGGCAGGAGGATTGCTTGAATCTAGGAGTTCTGCATTGTAGTACTGCGCTATGCACTAAGCATGTCCGCACTAAGTTCAGCATCAATATCGGACCTCTCCGGAGCAGGAGACCACCCCATTGCCTAAGGAGGGATGAATCGACCCAGGCTGGAAAAAGAGCAGGTCACAATTCCTGTGCTGATTACGAGAGTAGCTGGAGCCTGCCCGTGAACAGCCACAGCACTCCAGCCGGGATAACATAGCAAGACCCTTTCTCTAATTGAAAAAAAAAAAAAAAACAAAACAGAAAACAACTGTTGGCAAGACTGTTGAGAAATTAGAAATTAGAACTCTTGTGCATTGCTGGTAGAAATGTAAAATGGTGCAATCACAGTGGAAAACAGTAGGACAATTCCTCAAAAATTACATAGATTATAATTCAGCAATTCTGAGTATATGCCCAAAAGAATTGAAAGCAGGGTCTCAAAGAGATATGTGCACAGCTATGTTCATAGCAGCATTATTTATAATAGCCAAAAGGTGGAAGCAACTCATGTGCATTGACAGAGGAGTGGACAAACAAAATGTGATATATACATTCAATGAAATTTTATTCAGCCTTAAAAAGAAAGGAAATTCTGACACATGACACAGCATGGATAAATCTTAAGGACAATATTATGCTAAAAGAAATAAACCAAACACAAAAGAACAGATATTGTATAATTCCACTTGTATAAAGTGCCTATTAGTCAAATACATAGGAACAGAAATTAGAGTGGTAGTTGCCAGGTGCTGGGAGAAGGAGGAATAGGGAGTCATTGTTTAACAGATTCCGGTTTGGGAAGACGAAAACATCCTAGAGATGGATGTTCATGACGGTTACGCAACAATCTAGATGTACTAAATGTACACTTAAAATTAGTTAAAATGGTAAATTTTATGTTGTGCATATTTTATCACAATTTTGAAAACTGAAAGGCCAGGCACAGTGGCTCACTCCTGTAATCCTAGCACTTTGGGAAGCCAAGGCCGGTGGATCACAAAGCCAAGGGATCGAGACCATCCTGGACAACATGGTGAAACCCCGTTTCTACTAAAAATACAAAAATTAGCTGAGTGTGGTGGCGCATGCCTGTAGTCCCAGCTACTCGGGAGACTGAGGTAGGGGAATCACTTGAACCCAGGAGGCGGAGGTTGCAGTGAGCCGAGATTGTACCACTGCACTCCAGCCTGGGTGATAGAGACTCCATTAAAAAACAAACAAACAAACAAACAAAAAACCCTGAAAAAAGATGTTTCTCTATATTTAATAAAATCAATATTCTTGGGTTCTGTAATTCTACAGCTCAAACCCTCAGATTAAAAAATTAAACTTTGTTCAGTGCTTCTCTGTAAAGTCTATCTAGAATTGGGGAATTTTAGAACATCTAACATCCTCATTTTTCAGATGAGAACACTGAAGCCCAGAGAGGTAAAGCGTCTTTCTCAAGGTCCTAAACCCAGGTGAAAGAATGAGAAAACGGAAAAGAAGGCAATCCTCAGTATATATGTTTCCCTCATTGCTCTGTGAAGTGTCGGTTTGCACACCTTGTTTCTGTGTGTGTGCATGTGTGTATTCACAAGCCCTGTTTACCTGTCCACCCTACTCCCCTACTCTCAACCTGAAAACTTACAGAAATCACCTGTAGTCTTCAGATACACTCTGCTATTTCATGTCCCATGCCTTCACTTACAGAGCTTGCCTCCATTAGCTTCATCGAGAACGGCCTTTCACCCCTGTTCTACCAGACAAACTCATTCTTTCAAAGCCAGGTCATTCCTCTTTCTTCCAGAAGCTTTTGATAGTGTCCCCTCACCCCAAAGCAGAGCTACCCCCACCCTTCTTACTGCTTCCACCAGGCTTTGCACATACTGCTGTAGTCCTTACCCCACACTGCCTTACGAAGTTTAGTATATTGTAGTATTTTCTATTTCCACTCTCTAAGCCAGCTCCACTACCTAAGCCAGATGAGTGGAGCTGCAAGAGAACCAATGGGAGAGCTTAATGGAAAAGGCACTAGTATTTGATTCCCACCTGGAAAGTCTAAAGACGAGACTGGCTGGAGCTGCCCTTGCCCAGTGGCAGAGGGAAGAGGGGGCACTGGTTTGGGGGCAAGCTACATGTCACCTCTGGAGAGACAGGCAAATGTAGATCCCACCAAAGGGAACAGGCTGATATGACTTAAAGAGATCTTTCCCAAGAGGCAGACTGGATTGGTGAGGGAGAAGCAAAGCTCCTCACCAACATTCTCCCTGCAAAAAAAAATGGGCCAGCCATTCAGAGAGAGTTGCAGACCTAAGATCCCAGCAGGAGGATCTCTAATGAAGCCACAGAAAATCTCATAAGAGAGAGCTAACACCTGTGCATTTCCCACCCAGATAGCACCTAGATAGGAGCTGCACCTGCCACTCATGTTGTCTCCTTTGGCCCTACTCATCTCTCCTCTCAGACCAACTCCTAGAGAAACGAAGGAAGGAGATGGAGAGAAGAGAGAAACAGCCATTCCCCACCCCACCCCACACCAAGGTTTCCAAGTCATCTAGGGGTGAAGGAGCCTTTTAAAATTAGATAAATGTGGGGGTTTCAAAATTATATTGGACTGAATTGGAGTTAAGAGATTATTAGTGCCCATCAAGATTAATGTGTTCAAAACACATCATAAGATAAAGACTTCAAAGTAGTCTTTGAAGACTACCTCAGCCAGGGGCATTTCAGTGTTCAGGGGCTGTCAAAGCCAAGGAACTTGCAGGGGATGGACTAGAGGTGAGGAACAGGAAACACCCAATGTCACTAGGCTTTCAACAAACACGGGCTGTGAGGGAAGAAGAGACTCAGTCACATGCTAAAAGGGGCCATAAAGTCAACAGAGGGTTAGGGGAAGTTTGGGGTTCTTTATTTAAGATTAAACAGTTTACGCACTGAGAGAAATGCAGAAAAGAGATGAGGCCGTTTTGACATCAGGTGCTACCGAGAAGGAGAGGAGGTAATCTAGAATATGAGTAGGGATCAGCCCCCTTCTCTGCTCATCTCACAAACACTGTAAGTTGCAGGCATACATCCTCTTCTTCCTCATCTGCACATTCTTCCTGGATCCTGTCACTTCCTGTGGCTTCTATTATCACCTACCTCATAATAACTTTCAAATCTGTATCTCAGACTCTGAAATGAAAGGTTCGAACTGAAGGAGAAAGTGCCTCAACTCTCTCCTAAACTCTAAATGGATGGATATCTCCATTTGTATGTTACCTGGAGCATTCAGCCATAACATGTGTATAATAACATTCATTATTTTCCCCTTCCCACAAACTTATTTACTTAGCCATCAATATCGAGTTTACAGTTACCAAACACCAAAAATATAATCACCTGACTTGTCCCGTCCTTAATCCCCAGCGTCCAATAGGTAACCAAGTTGTGTCCACGACCTCATAAATGCCTCTTCATTCATTCTTTTCTTCTCTATGTATGCAGTTACATAGAGAAGAAAAGACCATACAGAACATACAGAGTGTGTCTGAAGACTACAGGTGATTTCTGCACATCCTCATGTAGGCCTTAGTTTAAGAGCTGCTCATCTCTCACCAGAATCTTCTTGACTGTAGGCTCCATGAGAACAGAGAGCATGTCTGTTTATGCATCTAGGGTTTATTGCAGCACTTGTTACATAGTAGGTTTTTAATAAATATTTATTAAATGAATGAATAAATGTTAAATGGATGACCATTGATTGCAACAGCCATTCTGATCTCTCTGCTTCCAATCTCCCCACATCCTTTCATTCTCCTCTGCATTGCTAATATTCTCTTCCTAGGAAAATTAACCTCACTCATTCATTCTCTCTCTGTCTTTCTCCCTCTCTCTCTCTTCCTCCTCTCCCCCTGACACACAGTCACCAACACATACAGTCACCCACCCATACAGTCACCCACCTGACCTGCCTCTCACACACACTTAGAATACACAGAGCGTAGAGCTTAGAAAAGAGCTGACTCCAGTGCCTAGAGAACAAAGTCCAAATTCAAATAAGTATCTAATCCCCTACCCTACAAGTGGTCTCCCAGCCTCATCCCTCGCTTCTCCCCATAATTCTGCTGGATCATGTGCCATCCTCAAGTTATACCAAAAGCCCCAGTGTCCCCTAACATACCATGACTTGTATGCACATATTTTTTCTCTCCTGAGCAGTCCAGTTGTTTTCCAAGGCCTGTCTCCATTTAAAATCTCCCCAGAATGATCTTCTTGGACCCTGGAGAAGCTATCTTCTCTCAGTGCTGCCCTGCGCACAGTGCCCACTGCTTTTGTGCTCCACATTTACATCAATGTTTCACCTTGCTAGAGCGTGAGTTTTAAGGGCAAGGACTATATGGTAGTCACATGTGTATTACAAGTCACTAGCACCTCTCCTGGTACATAATGGGCACTTGCCAAATTAATTAGACCAAATTCATGAATTAGACCCATTTATTACCCGTATGTAACAAGCAACCAACAAATGGGGGATGTCAGTGACACCAAAATGCTTTCTCTTGCCTGAAAGTTTATAATTTCTTTGCATTCTGTTAAAACTATTTCATGGTTTTTTTTCAAATATTATAGAAAATATTCATCAAAGTATAACTCAAACTCCTGGCACCATGTCTGCCAGCAGAATGTCAGTAGACGTGCTTCAATAAATTGATAGCACTTATTTATAATTTGCAGCCTCCACTTGCATGCAAATAATGTACTAGAGTTCATAAAATTGATTTTTGTCTTAAGTTAAATATTCTACCTATAATACTGTTCATGTATCAATTAATGAAGTTTTACTATATTCAACCCATAAACATTTATCGAGCCAGGTACTGTGCTAGACTCTTGAGGATAAAATGACAACATAATTCCCTGCTCTCAAGAAGCTCACTGTTGAAAAGAAACCAACACACAAGCCAAGCATTACAATGAGACAGGCTTGTTTCTTTTCTTACGAGGGCAAAATCTGGATGTTTACAAGAGAAGGTAGAGAAAATGAAAGCTAAAAGGTAGCAGTTGGAATACTTACCCGACTATGATCTTACTTGCAGAAATATCTCATTACTTGGCTTTTAAAAGAAATCATGCAAACTTTTCATACTCTGAACAGTACAGACTGCTCAGCATGATCCCTATTATAACCCTTTATCTGTGAGCCAAATATCATTGAAATCTATGAACAATAACTGAACACAGTTCACTTGAAGAAAGTAACTAGACTCCTTTAAATATCAAGATGGTAGAATGTTTACAATTAACAGCCTTTAGTAGCATAGCAATATTTGTCCAAATCAGTCAGCTTCTTAAAATGTCTAAATAAACTGTTGAAGGAAAAAATAAAAAGTTAAGTTCCTATATTTTGGTCCAAAATGGAAAAAAGCTACAGTGTTTATAACCTGTTTGGAACCCATGCCTGCCTCTAAAAAGGAATCACTATAAACTCTCACAAGAAACCTCTGACACAAGATCCCCTGATAAACATTCAACCTGCACGCTCTTCCTACTACACTCTACCTCTACTCCGATTTGAGTCTTGCAAAAACCTCTGTGCAACCCAAGCTCAAATTCTTCAAAGGCACTGTGGTACAGAGCCCTTTTAGAGAGGCTCCGAAGTATCCACATCTTAACCACATCGGACGCCTTTGCCCAGCCTCCCTGAGGCTGCCACAACACATTCTGAAATCTCAGACGTTGCTTACACAGGGCCCAGGAAGCCTTTACAAGACAAAGGAAGGAAACACAGTAAAGTGTACCCTGAACAAAACCCAAAATCAACAGGAAGGCCAAGTCGTTGTCAAATTTGTAATTCGTAGCTCCATTGTTAATTAATTTGTCAGAGAATTTAACACAGCAGGCCAATCCACAGTCATAACTGCACAAGTAAATTGAGACTAGGTTAAAGAAAATTTTTTTAAATTTAATTTTCTGTACCTACAGAGGTGAGAACTGCCTAGACTACAAAAAATAAGGGGGCTTGCTTGTATTGATATTTTACTTTGAAACATCGTTATTGTGTAAACGGAATCTCCTTTTACATTTGTATTCAGAGACAAGACTGGAAACAGCATCTGAGCACATAATCATATCACAGTGTGTTTCTCTCTCAAAAGCCGAACCTTCTGCCTTAACACTTTCACAGACTCCTCCAGGCCTGCTTCAAACAGACAAAACACTCCTCCTAAAACTCAAAGAAACATCGCAACACCTTTGTAATAGGCCTATTTCCCAAGGGGGGCGGGGGGCAGATAAAAGGACAAAGCAAATTAAGGGAAATGCGGAATATAAACTTGAAAACTACTGTCAATAAAACCCAAAACAAACTCGAAGCGGAGGTGAAGAAAGCAGGGGGAGGAAAAGCAATGTTAAATGGTCATCTTTCTTCTCATTTTATTTGAGGAAGTTAAGTTTGCACAGCTCCTTACAAGCTGTCTTTGGCTAAAATCACTATTAATGAGCTTTGACGTTTGAAATTTAACTGAGCACAAGCTAACAGCTTCCAGCACTGCACCACCCATGAAGGCAACTGGAAATATTTTGCTAGGGCCTAACAGCGTGTTTATTGAAAAGGCACGGCTTTCAAGAGAAAGTGTTTATAACAACCACTTTACCTGCTATCCGTGCTCTGTGATGTCTGTTTGGTTTTAGGGTTTGGGGGGTCCTCTTTAACTCTTTCTAGTCACACTGTTCTAATTGTTTTCAAGTCTAGCAGGAGAATGTTAATGAAGTTCTTTGCTCTACAGCAACCTGGATTATAAGGATAGATTTGAAAACTCTTGAGTTATGACAAAGGGGCAGGCCACAAGGCAAAAAGAAACAAGCCCATAGAGAGGCTTCAGCTCTAGCATTCGCTCATTAGAAAGACAAGATAAAAACATGTATTCTTTATGGGTAATGCCATTAAAATTATCCTTTCCCAAAAGAGAACACAGTGACTAGATCAATAAACCTGAAAGATTGCATGGATTCTTCTTAGCTAAAATCCTGGTTCATTGAATGAAAGTGAATTCATTATTAACCAAGTAGTTTCCCCAAGAGAAAAGCCTGGAAGGAAGCTATTCACTTTACTCCTCAACAAAGAAGGCTTTAGGCATACTGACTTGTTTAAGAAGTAAAATGAAAAAGACGGATTGAGTCTGGAAGAAAAGCATACTCACACATACCCCGCTCTTGCACAAAATTTACATGTTGTCAGTTTCTACCTCTATAATTTATTAAAACAAAGAGGGAGAATTATTTTGAATCTCATGCCACAATGGTCTGTGTTCAGTGATCCTGTACAGATTCTTGACCTTGAACACGCCTGGATGCCAGTATCAGTATGAAATTCAGAACTGCTCCCCTTTCCCTGAAGCCAGTGTTACGCTGGAGAATGTAGGAGTATCCTTTGCCTGAGGCATTTCTGGACCAAGTAAAAGTAAAAGCAGAAATTATAACCTAATCTAGAATGCCTCTAAGGAATGGAGAGGAAATCTCAGTTACAAAGAAAAGGAAGTTCAGAATCTGCGAACTAGAAATAACATATAATTTCAAGGTTTTTATTCACCAAATTAAGGTCGGGTTACCCCTACAATACCAAGGAGAAAATGCCCAAGGATGGTGCTAAATCAGTGAAGATAATTCAGAGGTTACAACTAGAGAAAAAATAAGGAGAAAGCAAGAAAGTTGGATTCTTTGTCCAAAGATATTTTTGTCATTACTAGATATTTTTCCATAGAAAAAACAAAAATTATTAGATTATTAATTATTTTAAAATTAAAATGAAATCTTCATATGTTCCTTTTTTAATGGAAATGTATAAACTGGTACAACTATATTATTTTGAAATACGCATGATCTGTGAAAAAATTAGAAAAAAAACTACATACAATTGAAGGCTATCTCTGAGTTTCATATACTTTCTCAAAATATGTGGAAAGATAAACATGGAAGATGTCTGTTGCAGTATTGTATGTAGAAATCAACTTCTTGAAATAGTTATTGCAAAACAATTAACACATGTGTATTGAATCTTTATTTTGGCCTATTTTGTATGAAAAATCCAATAGTGAATAAACAATAGTTTCTGGGTTTATGGAACATTGTTTAAGAAATATATAACAACCAAAAAATTAAGAGGAATGAATGTTATAAAAAAGAAAGCAGGCCAAGCACGGTGGCTTATGCCTGTAATCCCAGCACTTTAGAAGACTGAGGCAGGTGGATCACTTGAGGCCGGGAGTTCGAGACCCACCTGGCCAACGTGGCAAAACCCTGTCTCTGCTAAAAATGCAAAAATTAGCCAGGCATGGTGGCAGGTGCCTGTAATCTCAGCTACTCGGGAGGCTGAGGCAGGAGAATCGCTTGAACCCAGGAGGTGGAGGTTGCAGTGAGCCCAGATCGTGGCACTGCACTCCAGCCTGGGCAACAGAGTGAGACTCCATCTCAAAAAAATAATAATAATAAAGCATATGCTACCCTAAATGATAAGACACAGGGATATCTTTTAAAATAGAAAGGTTTCTTTTTTACTGATACATAATAATTATACATATTTAAGGGATACATGTGATATTTGGATACTATATTCTCACATGCTATATGAGTTATTTATTTCTAGAAGTTATACAATGGAAAGTAATTTCTTAAATAATTTATGTAACCATTTGTGAATAAGAATATGTTTGTGATAGTTATTAATTCACAAATGGTACCAGTCATATTAACAATTTATTTATAATCAGCAGATTTCCAGTTAGCAAAGTGAGAATGTAAGGTAAAAATGTAATGGGATTAATAGGAATAATTTTGCTATGGGGATCTGTGTAGTTACAATGATTTCAAGTTAAAAAAAAAAAAAACCAGAAATGTAAGTAATATATAGCATTTGTCTCTAATATTATAGAAATGCCATATTCAGACCTGTCATGGAGAGGGACATAGCTGATCTCTCACAATCTCAGTCATGAAGATGACTAATGAGAAATGAAGGGGAGAGGTAGGGAATATATCACAATGTCCACACACCAAACCTCATGTGCTTCTTCAAGATGTGTCTTTCAAGACTGCACTCAGAATCGTATATATCTATTAAAATTTTGTCATCTCGTCAGTTGGTGAAGAAAACAAAAGGATCAATTAAAAGGAAGTAGGGGCTACTGACAGCATCCAGATGTGAGACTTGCAGTCTGACAGCAAAGGAAGGGATGAAATACATCAATACAGTCATGGGCCATTTAGCAATTTCAATAGCACCACCTGGGATAGAGTTATTATTTTTTTAAAAAGTGAAACAACTGAAGTTTGTGCTGATGATCCAGAGGTATCAACAAAATATTTGATACTACCACCTATGTTCAAGTAAAAGGACAGAAAAACCTTCGCGATGTTTTAGAAGATAATATCAAAAATAAACATGGCTTGGTATTTTGATGGAAATGTTTCAGTTGCCTAGCAAATTAACTCCTGTTGGTATTTCTCATTCCCCAAGCAAAATAGAAAAGTGAGATGTCAGGAAACTTTAAAACTGGAAAAATATATGACACCACCAGGAGTTTTGTCCAGAAATGAAATTTGGAAATGGCCTTCATCCAACAAATAGTGTGGCAGCATTTGCTAAACCCCAGGCACAGCAGTAGGTGCTCAGACTACCTCTGGCACATACATAATCTAGCAGGAAACAAATATAATAGCCGATACTAGGTAGAGCATATAAATAGCATGGCTTTAAAGAAGGCGTGCGTACAGACGTGTAGAAATGCTAGATGTGGTTGATTAATGCCTATTGTGACTACTATTAGGTACACAGGATATGAAGACATCAAGATAGAATACCAACCAGGAAGGCTGAGAGAGCCCCCCAGGGTTGAGGGCATAGCAGAGTCTCAGAGTCCAGTTGTTTTCTCACTCACTTCGATACCCCCATTTTGGTAGCACATTAAATAAATTGATCTGGATTTGGAAAATAGCAAACTGAAAACCAGAACAACAATTAAAATATTCAAAGCTGAAGGTATGAGGCTGGGAGAAACGATAATAATAACAAGAATAATAATGATAAACACTGAATGAGCATTTATTAGATGTTGGACACTGAATAAAAACTTTCACTTTTATACCCTGTTTGAACTTCACAATGACCTTCCAAGAGTCTACCTTATTAGCCCTATTTACAGATGAGAAAACTGGGAAATGCAGAGGGAAAGTAACATGACCAAAAACAAAACACTGGAAAGTGGTGGAACCAAGGCTTTGAGAATCTGTTTTCAGACTTTAGCAGCCCATGCCCTTAAGAAATATTAAAAACTTGTCTCAAAAATAATAAAAGTTTCATAAATCTGAAATGATGAGGAAAATATAGCCTCAGAAACAGAAAGGTTAAATCAGACCGAATATCCAGTCAAAAGGTGAGCTCAATCAGTTTTCTCCTCTCACAGGGAAGAAGTTCTTTTTCTAAGACCTTTTTTTTTTCTGAAACTGAAACTGTGAACTTTTGGTATTCTCTGATTCTCTAGAAGACCCTCAAGTCCCTAAGCCCTAGCAATTGTTTTATTTTACTAGTTGAATAAAATGGGCTCTGGAGGCAGTAACACAAATTCAAATCCTAACTCTACCACATAGTCACTCTGTGACCTTTGGTAGTCACCTAATTTCCCTGAAGCTCAATCTCTTATCTTAGAATGGAGATTTTTTGAGGGCTCTTAATGAGTTAATTAGTATACATAAAGGCTAACTCAGTGCCTGACATATAACATGTGCTTGGTAAGTATCATTGTTCACTTCTTGCCTTTCTCAACTTTTCCTTAAACTAAAACAAGGAAAAGATAGATTTCTTAAGATCTAGTTGTTGCATCACCATTTATGGAAAAACAAAGAGAAATGAAAACAAAATCAACTTTCTCTGGTGATGAAAACGCCCTATGTCTTCAATTTGATTCTGGGCTTCACAGTATATACATATATTAATAAGCTACACACTTAAGATCTGTACATTTCGTTATAGGTAATTTATGCCTCAATATATAAGACAAATTCTTGACAAAATAAATTTTTATTTTAAATATAATATCTCAAACACAGTAATTAATTCTATTGGCAAACCAAATTATCCAGCGTATATTTTATGTTGCCAGTTAGAAACTGTTAAAAGTACAAAAAACACATACTACATATTTTTCATCTAGCCCTAATATTTCATTCCCCCACCTTGCTCCCACTTTAAACAATCCTAAGGAAATTTCCAAGAGCCACCGTTTTATTGCTGTACTCTGCAAGTAGCCCATTCCAGTTTTCTATGCAAGCATTTTGGCCACATTATAGCCAACTACCACTACCATATGCCACTGGAGTCCACATTGATGAAAGATCTAAGAGTTGAATGGCACTTTCGTACTTAGAGAGGGCTTTACACCTGTAGATCCATTTAAAACTCAAAAACCTTGCAGGAAGATATGATTAAGCACTATCACCATTACTGAGGGGAAATGATGGCTCTGAGAAATTAAGTCAAGGACCCAGGACCTTGGTGTTGTTAGAGACTAGGACCCAAGTCTTCCAGCATCAAGACTCACAGCTTTTCCATTATTCTTATACCTTTGACAGAGGAAGAGATGACAAGACAAGTCCTCCAACTTGTGCCAACTAACGATGACCCTGCACAGCAATAGCTAGAGAAAATCAACAACGTAAGGCCAGGGGCTCACATTGTTAAAGTCTGTAGCTTTAGAAAAGGATGAAATCTGCCTAAAAAACATTTCTCTACTCTTCCCAGAGTTGCTTTTGGGAGCGATATTTTTATATCCAATATGATCCTTCTCAAAGGAGAGTATTCATGCTGCGAATCCACTCCAGTCTCCAGGGCCTTTGCCCTGGTACCGACATTTTACCTTCTACAAAAACTTCATGAGAGAAAGGAAAAAAAGCAAAAACTAGATTTTTCCAGGTCAAATAAAAAGAAAAAAGTTATACTAATTAAAGCCATACTCTTTTAGACAAAAACACTATTTCAGTTCTCCCTTCTTTGCTTTTTCTGCTGCAAAACATGTTTCAAGGCTAAAAAGGAGCCAATTAAAGTTTCTATTATCATGAAATACAATTCTGTTGGTGCAGTGATACTGAGCAAAAGCAATTTTATTCCTGCCTTTCCAAAAATACGTATAGGTACATGTGAAAACAACTATGCATGCAGGCACACCTGCAGGGGTGTCTCTATGTGCACGTGTATGTGTGTAGAAAGGAAGACCAGAGAGTTATCACAGAATTGAACCTGCACAATGTACCACAAATAAATTAATAATGGCATATTATGAAGATATATTTTCCCATTATCTAGAGGAACTTTGTTTTGCCTGTTTTTTTTATTATTTTTCACTCGAGTCATCATTATCCTACAGAGAGGAAGGCTAACAAAGGCCTTTGATTTCACCACTTCTAGAGATTTAAACAAAAGACTTAACAATCCCAATTAGACCACTAAAATACCTCAAGAGAAAAACAAAGAATATACAGCTATATCTGCTGAACTCCCAGTAATAACTCAAGGTGTATCTTAATTTTTTTTAAATCAGAGAAAATGAAGGGAGAGGGGGAGGGAGGAAACAAGGGAGAAAAGGAAGGAAGGAAGGAAGGCAGGAAGGCAGGAAGGAAGGCAGGAAGGAAGGAAGGAAGGCAGGAAGGCAGGAAGGAAGGAAGGAAGGAAGGAAGGAAGGAAGGAAGGAAGGAAGGAAGGAAGGAAGGGAGAGAAACAGCAATTTCACTATTCCACCCATGCACCTAGCAGCTGCTTTTATTGTTATTTATTTATTTCCTCCCTTTTGAGCTAGATCCTTTTTTTCTCATTTAGTCCGACAGAGATTGTCCTCCTGGTGTGACCTTTTATTCTTCCCTTTTCCTTCACCCCTCCAGGCTATTGCCCTCATGCCAGCAACTAGATAACATACTCTATCAAAGATTTTTTTAAAAAATCATTGGGAAGGCACTAGGGCTGATAGTGGCATCAATCGTAGCCTGACACGAGCTGGGATCAACCATTTATCTCTTCACATAGCCTGTGGTTACTGCAGTGGCCATCTTGACTTGCTACATCTTAACAACCTTGTGCAGATGTTGCCTCTCCCAACACTGATAATATCTGCTCCCCCAGTCCTTTTGCTTTCCTTGTTTGGCATATTTCTTTGTTTTATTCTGGTGGACATCTTTTCATAATAAATCAGGGCAAGAATAAGTGAAGCCCTTCCCGTGTTTCAGAGCCCTTCCGTATTTCAGGGCCAGGGAAATAATTATAGGCTATACAAAGAATCTTGCTCTTTGTACCAATATTTTCAAACTAAAATCAAAACACTTTTGTTCCTTAGTAAATAGTCATATCCTTGAAGTTAAAGTGAATTCATGTAGCATTGCTCTTATTTCACTGGATATGAGATTTTATCAAAAGTTTTTTATGAACTCATTTATTTTCCATTCTATCCCACTCTTTTCCCATCTCTCTCTCTCTCTCCACCCCCAACATACCATTCACTAGCTTTTTTTTTTTTTTTTTTGTAACTTATTCAGCAGGCAGCATCATGATTAAGAGAAAGTATAAAGTTAGGCAGACATTTCAAACTCATAGCTCCAACACTATTAGCCACGGGGCCTAGGGCAAGTCTTTTGAAGCATCCGTTTCCTTATCTGCAAAATGGAGCTAATACTATCTACTCAGAGTGCTATGAAAATAAGGTAGAGAAAATACTTAAATGCCATGTGTTTGTCACGTATAAATGCTCAATGTATTTGAGTTGCCACTTATTGTCTTAAAGTTAATGAAGAGTTAGTTCCTCAGACAATGGAATTTGGTGCCAAGCATGGACAACCCTATATACAAAACTCATCTTTACCGCCACTTTTTCTACCACTATAACTTCACTTATTTGGGTCTCCAAGAAATCTGTTTAAAAATGGAAATACACTTGGGAAGTTTTAGACCTTATAAACATAAACCTTAAATAAGACTGGAATGGAAGATAGAAACAAAAGAAAGAGAAAATAAAAGAGACTCAAAGGAAAACTTGGTTTATGTGTATTGTGCTCTAATTTTTAATACAAACCCTAGATGCCTCATGACTTCTACAAATTCAAATAAATGTAAAATATAGTCACCCTTTTTACACTAAACTATGAGAGATACCCAAGTTAAAACTCATCTTCACCCTTAAAATTCCCATTAGCAGATTCTTCTTTTCAAAGGATAACCTACATAACATAGTCCTCACTTAAAAAAATAAAAGTAAATAAGTTGATAGCTGTTGAAGGTAGACAATGGGTACACGGGGCTCATTATGCTATTCTCTCTATTTTCACATACTTAAAACTGATTATTTTCAAAGTTAAATAAAATAGGCCCCAATAAACACATTGCCTTAAATAGGCTAATTGTGATGTATTTCCAGTTGTGCCAAAGCCTAGTAAAGAATAGGGTCAATTTCCCCTGATGCTGAAAGGGATGGTTTCTTAAGACTTCACAGAGAAATCTTAAACTGTACTTTAATGATGGACTTTATGGATAAATATATAGTCATAGAAATAAATATATCACTCCAAGCATTGCCAACGTTAATCTTATGACCATTCCAGATTTGTTCACTCAACATACAGACAGCATTTTTAAATTATTTCATCATATTCCTAACTTCTACACCCAATGCCTGTAGATACTGAAATCAGGAGTTACTATCTCTAAACTCTCCAGCTTGAAGATTATGGGACAAGAGTGCCAAAGAGTACAGGCTCTGGAATCATTATGTCTCAATTTGAGTCCCTGCTCTGCCACTTTCCAGCTGTGGGTCCTGAGACAAGCTTCTAAGCATTTCTGAATGGTTATCAACCTGTAAAATGGAGATGATAATAGTCATCACTTCAAAGTTTCATTCTGAGGATTAAATGGGCAGTTCAAGTAAAGGGTTTCACACAGTTCCTGACAAGAAGTAAGCATTCAATTAATGTTACCCCTTCCCACTATTATTATTAGTAGTAGTAGTTCTTTACAATAAAATACAGAAATATGCTTCTCTGGGTGGCATCATAGCAAGTATTGAATACCCAAATATGTTTTTCTTTCCATTTTTCTCAATCTTCCCAAAACAGCAATTACATACTTGGTTGTTTCATTTTAATGTTTGAAAAGTATCAATTTATCCAAGTGAAGTTATGAATTCTGTGAGCAGAAGAGGTGAGGCAAAGAAATCAAGAATCACTCCCTGATTCAATGGTGCCTGGATTTGAAAGGGTACAGTATGAAGATGAGTTTAAATGCTGGCATGGCTCTCCCAATTTCCACACAATTTCCTTGTGGAGAAGCCACCAGTACAGGGAAATTTTAGAACAATTTTACCAAGAGAGAAGAACCCAGACCCCTGCTTTCTTAGTCTCCCCTCAGGCGTGGGCACTGAAGGCTTCAATGAGAGGCTGGAAGACTCTAACTGTGGCCCAAATTTCATGCCACATGGCAGAGCAAGGCTTTTTTCCAGGAGCAGTGCATTGTTAACTTATCACACATATTAATAAATTCCTACCTCAAATGTGCAGAAAACTCACACAAAAAAAGAAGCAAGCTTGTCCTCTTTCTGCCCCATTCCAGCTCTGGGTTAAGAAGGTACAACCTTCAGTGTTGCTGGTACAAGGGTCCTGGTTCAAACCTTCAGTCCCTGCCCCCATTAAAATGTAAAACTAGATTCAACCCATCACAGAGTGGCACCAGAGGATTGCAATTTCATCCAGCATGATTTTTATTAGCCTTGCAATTTCTTAATGGGCTCCCCTGAGGGCTGGCTGGTAGAATCCTGCACTACCAGTCCGGATTTGCTACAGGCAGCTTAATAAACATGGTATCTTCCCCGTGACAATTGTCATAACATCTGACCAGGGTGCAGAAGGCAGAGCTAAAGGTTAACAAAACCACTGCTCAGGTGGCAGGGAGGTGAGTGGGGAGAATGTTGGAAATTGTAATCTGAAGGCAAAGGCTGCCTGCTGGGTTGGTGATTCTTCCAGCCTGGCCAGAGCTCCCGGGAGCCGAGCAGGCAGCTTGCTGCCTTCTATAATCAGCATCTTTTACACATCTCATCAGTGTCACTGTTCCTGACGTCTCATTATGCACCAGAGGTGGAAGTGGACAGGTACCGAACACTTGAACTTTTACTTTTCTTATTATTTCCATGGAGCACCATGAAGCTGGGAGTTAATTAAGTCCTGTGGGACAGGCAATCAGTGTCTTTTTTGCTAAGTTAAATTACATTATACACAGATGCAAAAAAGAGGAGAAAAAAATAATCCCTCAGCTGTTTCCTAGTTAATAGAGTAAGTTAGAAACATGATGATGCCAAACTGGAAGCTGAAGTTGATAGCTCCTTAGCATACGAGGTGTCTAATGAAGTCATATGACAAATCCACCAGGGATCTCCTTCCTTAAAGGATCTCAAAGCATTTTTACAAACACTCTTAAAGAACTTCCTGCCTCAACTCTGACAGAAAGTTAATTGGGGGATGATAGTCAATCCGATAGTTTAGGGAGGAAATTGTACTCAGCCAGACTGGAGAAGAAAACTTCCTTGGATGCATAAGGTGTTAGACTGAAAAGAAACCTTCAGAGGTAAGACAGAATCAGAGAGTGTCAAAGTGGAAAGGGAGCTAAAAATGACCTAGCCCAAAGTTTCCCAAAGTGTTCCACAGAGAGCCAATAGGTGTTGTATGGAAGAAAAAAAAATAAGATTCTTATGACCAAATAAGCTTAGGAAAGACTGGTTTCAACAGAGTAAAACTGCCTTCCTTCCTGCAGGATTCTCCAAGCTTTTAATGCCTGACTGGACATCGATAGAATTGAGTCTGCAGCATTCCCCAAACTTACTTGACTACAGAACACTTTTTTTCTTTTTCTTTTTTTTTGAGACGGAGTCGCTCTGTCACCCAGGCTGGAGTGCAGTGGCGCTATCTCGGCTCACTACAAGCTCTGCCTCCCGGGTTCACGCCATTCTCCTGCCTCAGCCTCCCGAGTAGCTGGGACTACAGGCGCCCGCCACGGCGCCCGGCTAATTTTTTGTATTTTTAATAGAGACGGGGTTTCACCTTGTTAGCCAGGATGGTCTCGATCTCCTGACCTCATGATCCGCCTGCCTCAGCCCCCCAAAGTGCTGGGGTTACAGGCGTGAGCCACCGCACCTAGCCCAGAACACTTTTTTTTCTAATGAGACATGTTTTTTTACTAATTGCTTACAGAATTCACATTAGAACATGCTGATTTTGTCCAGTTACAGATGGGGAAACTAAGAGGTTCTTTGGTTTTGTTTTTTTGGGTTTGTTGTTGTTGTTTGTTTTTTTCCTTGAGACAGAGTATTACTCTGTTGCCCAGGCTGGAATGCAGTGCAGTGGCATAATCATGACTCACTGCAGTCTCCATCTCCTAGGCTGAGGCAATCCTCCCACCTCAGACTCCCAAGTAGCTAGGACCACAGGCACACACCACTATGCCCAGCTAATTTTTTGCATTATTTGTAGAGATGAGGTCTCCCTATGTTGCCCAGGCTGGTCTCAGACTCCTGGGCACAAGTGATCCAACTGCCTCGGCCTCCCAAAGTACTGGAATTACAGGCGTGAGCCACCTCACCCAACCATGAGGTTTTCCCCAGACGTGCCTCCAAGCACACGGGTAGGTAACACCCAAGCCTTGAATTAGGACTTAGATCACCCAATCTCAGACCACTACATCATACCGTCTCCCTCTGTAACTTACCAGGAATCTAAAACACCCTACAAGAATCAGGTATGCTCTCTGGTCATTCTGCATTTCTTTGTATTACTTTCAGAATACTCATCCTTCATCCTCTTTCACCTGCAGTCTTAAGACACCTCATTTCCTTATGTTCTCACCCCTGGTGGAAGCACTGCCTGTCATGTAATGGCATCTGAGCTCCAAGAGAACAGCAGCTACATGTTTTAGAACTCACCTCACCTGCCATCAGGCCACAGCTTAGCAAGACTAGACTTCTGACTCTGATATGGGATCTAAGGAACATTTTATGAGACACAGTGGTGGCAACAAAATTTATAAAGCCTCTAACAGCTTTATTTTCCTCCTGAATTAAATCTACACTCCTTAGTTTGGCACTCAAGATTGTACATGACGTTTTCCAACCTTTGTTTCTAGTTACTGCCTTCCTGGTTACTGTCTTTCAAACTTTACACTTCAGCCAAATAAAATCACTTAAACATAAACCGTGTTTTCCCATCTCTGGGACTCTGTAAGACTAGTCTCTTAGCTAGTAGACCTTTGTTCCTTATCTTCCCTTATCCACATCCTGGTCATCCTTTTAGGCCCTAATAAAATGCCACACTCTCCAGGGAGTTTCCAGGTAATTTTTCCACCCAGAACATTTCTTTGCCTTCACTGATTTTCCATATCAAAATACACATATCTTTATTATCACATGATTATATTTTGCTTATAGCACAGTTAGTGGGTTTTTATATCTCCCCTATTAAATAGTACATTCTACAAGGTAGGAGTTGTATTTTATTTCTCTGTAGACTTAAAGCAACCTTTCCAAAGTCCAAAGGGATGAACTAGTTCTAACATTCTAGATACTGAATGCATAATTTTATCTAGGCCCTTTGTAACTTCATAGTTTTTGGTTGTCTCTCAAAACAATCATCTGAAAATCCCTGGGAGGGACTCAGACAATGCCTGGGACCCTCCGAGTGATCTGTAAATCATGTTTCAGAAGGATTAAAGAATGGTAATTTTTTTTTTTTTTTCGAAACGGAGTCTCACTCCATTGCCCAGACTGGAGTGCAGTGGTGCAATCCTGGCTCACTGCAAGCTCCGCCTCCTGGGTTCACACCGTTCTCCTGCCTCAGCCTCCCAAGTAGCTGGGACTACAGGCGCCTGCCACGACGCCTGGCTTTTTTTTTTTTTTCAGTAGAGATGGGGTTTCACTGCATTGGCCAGGATAGTCTCGATCTCCTGACCTCATGATCCTCCCGCCTCAGCCTCCCAAAGTGCTGGGATTACAGGCGTGAGCCACCGCTCCTGGTCGGGAAGTTTAATTAATGTTTGTATAGTATTTGGGAAGATGAATTATGAGAAACCGACACTATAACAGACTATTTCTTTCCCTAGATTGCTCTTTTCTTTATTATTAGAGGAGGGTTCTCTTACATAGAACTGAGTGATCAGCCATCCCCGTTGGGAGCTGGTACATCATAAAAACAGCTGCTGTCATTTTGAAACAGGAAGACGCACATCACAAAATAAACACCTAACTGACTTTAAAGTCCCGCCACTGAAGATATGTGTGTTTTATGTAGTCATTATGCTTTCTCATTTGGTTGTTTGTCTGTTAAAAGCAGACATTCCTACTGAATTCTAAGGGAGACTTACCAAACTGTTTCCTTTTCATTTACCTGACTTACGCAGAAAAGGTGACTTGTTTTCACCCCCTCAAAATCTCATGCAACAGCAAGGCCTTAAGTTAGCAAAAGGAGAAGTGAGGAGCATCAGGGGAAGTGGCCTTAGTGTAGCTATAAAGAGAAAAGCAAGGTCATTGCGGTCAAGTGTTTGCTGACTACCCAATGTCCATTCTCCAGCTTTCCACTTATCAACAGCTTCAAGACTTACCTTCCAGGCATCACTGCTACCATATTTTTACCCAGGTATTTGGGATGGGATTAGCTCTATTCTATAAGTGCACAGTGATCACTCATTGGCCAAAACCAATCAACAAAGCCCATTACCCTGAGCAGAGGGAAGTTTGCCCAATTAACTCAAGTTGGATCAATGAGTCATGAAGACGTATTTGTTGGGGGGTTCTGGGGAAGAAACTTCCTTCTTCTGAACTTCTTTCATTCCCATGTGATATGAATAGGAAAGCAAGTAGGCCTAGAAGCTACTGCCAACCATATTGTGGCCACAGAGAAAGCAACCTTAGGTTGAATCTGACACTCCGCAAGGCAGGGAAGAGACACGGAAAGAGCAATCTCATTAGTGAGCCCTGAGCTGCTGGATCAAGCCATTCCTATGACTCCTTAGTTTTCCTGTGCTGTGAGCCAGTATAACATCTTTATCATCAGTTCTGTGAGCCAATATAGTCTCTTTATCAAATGATTTGAGTCATTTTTCCCTTGTGATTTAAGTCTTCATAACAAATTCTTTTAAGTAAAATTTAAAGAGAAAAAAATGAGAGAGCATAAGTTTGGAAGCTATCTATAAACAGATTATAGAGAGCTATGGAAATGGATGTAAAATATATTCTTTATTTGAGGAAAGTTTCTTGATGCATAATATTCCAGTGTGTTTCTTCGAAGGAAATAAATAGAGACTTAGCACAGGCAGAAATGCCAAGAATAGTCATGTCTCCCCAGAAACTTCCACTGTTTGCAACAACATTGCAAAGAAAGTGATTAATTTCTCAGTACTAGAAAATACCACAGAGGATCTTCAGGGCATCAGGACTACAGATGAGGGTCGAAACACATCACCGATGACATGGGAGGAGAGTGGGAGTCCAGAGGATGGAAGAGGCCGAATGATATCAAATGTCCAGCCACCTTTCCTCGCTAAGCCCCATCAGTCGTTTCTGCCTAATGGTTCCATCTCATAGCTTAACTTGTCATACTTGCCATCAAGAATGTAAACCCGGTTCTGATTCCCTGTAGACTCACAGAAAAACTAATTAAAGACACCATGTGGAATGGAGTGGGTCTGCCACAAGGCTGCAGAGCCACTTGTTAAAAATGGTGTCATCAGTTAAGTCTGGCTAGATTGCATGTGGCAATAAATAATCCCAAGTTTTCAGCGGAGCAATACAACAAAAGCTTATGTCTTGTTCACACAACAACCGCTACAGATGTTGGCAAATCCCTTGGACAGAACAACTGTCCCCCATATGTTGAGGACGTATGTTCAGCCCACACTCTGGGCTATTTAGTCAACACAGAAAAAGAAAAAAAAAAAGGCTAGAGATTTGAGCTCCAGAAATTCAGGGCTTCTACCCACATTCTACACAAGTCCTATGGCCCTATCAAACTTCAAAAGGCTAGGGAAGGGAAGTGCTTCCTTGATCTCAAAATAAAGAACTGGATATTGGAGATCACTGTCGCAGAGGGAATAACTGCAAAGCTGCTGTAAATTCTCTTAGGTAAAGGAGAAAAGGAGTCTAAAAAATCAACTAAGTATCCATTAATTTGAGGAGGTTACTAGCACTTAACTGGAAGTAAGGAAACTCTTCAAAATATTCCAAGTTATTCTGCATCTCTCATCAAAGGGAGAACCTGAGAAAACTAGTTTAGTGATTATCAGATTCTAGAAAGGAGCTAGAGGTTTCTTTGTAAAACCTATAGAATCAAGGCACGCCTTTCCTGTTGTTTATTTGTTTTATTGTTTATTTTGTTTGTTTTTTCCTTTTTTTAATGTATATACTCTTCAGGGCAGTTTATTCCCTCATTAAATGGCTACTTTTCTCTTTTCTCCTCTAGAAAAAACACATTTCCTTTCTTCTGGTGTAGCTGAAATGATCCATTGGTGCATATTTTATGGACAATATCTTCTCATCTGCACACTTTTCTGCTGATTTATATTTATGTTGGCTCCATGGAGAGATACAACCAGAAAGGGACTTTGTGGCATTGTTGGGGTATCCACAACCCTGCCACTAGCCTACCATCAGCTAACTGCAGCCAAGGACAGCCAGGGGACTAGAAGAGGTCTTGCCTAACCCACCTACCAGCAAAGCAATTCAAGAAGACAGTAACTAAAATAAGCTCTTAGAGGAGTTGTGCCTACACACCCTTATTTGACCTGCCCGAGGAGATTAGCTCAAAGCTGGAATGCGCCAGTGGAAAAAGAACAGAAAGTGGAAAAAGCCTATGCCTGAAACTACCATTTTATAGAGTTAATGCAAGTTAACATCCACTCATATATACAGTAATACCATAAAGGTCATTTCTATCTCCAAGTAACAGCCTTTATCTAAAACCAGTTCAATATTCTTCATTCCTCCCAATGCTCCTGCCTCTCCCTTCTGGTTCCCCTTCTCTTCTCCTCTAACTTCCTGAGACACAGGAGTTTTGTTGTTGTTGTTGTTGTTGTTGTTTCTGAGCTGACTTTCAATTTGATGAAGTCAGTTTCCATAATACTTTTAATATCTGAATAACCCATTCATCTTTACCCAAATTTCTTCACCTTCCAGGCTCCAGCTGCTCTGCAGCTATCTGGTCAAGGTTCCCTACATTTTCTAATAAAGATGTGCATGTTAGGAGCAGTTACTGTGGCTCTTTAAAGTAAGAGCAGACTTCAGTGCTGTGGGAATAAAAGCAAGGTCTTTGGAGGGGAAGATTTATGGCTGAATCAACGAGATTTAAAAAGAGGACAACACTGAGGAGAAAACCCAAGTTCTCCAAATTGACTGAATTGCCTTTTGTATCTCAAGGCTGAGATGACTATTTGTTTTTGCAAATAGAAATGCTATGTATATTAGACTCAAAACTGATAACATCTTACAGCTTTCAGCAAAATAAAAAATGTTTAACATATCTAGTATAGAACCACATATCCAAACACTGATGAAACTCATATTACTCCTTACTCAACACAAATACACAACACACACCACAACCACCACCACTACCACACCATACCACATATACCACTGAAACCCATTCAACTACTATCTGAGACCCTTCATACCCGGGAAAGGAACCTACTCATAGTCGGGTGCCCTTAATTCTTCATCAGGCTTCAGGGAGATGGTAGTTTACTACTATGCATTCAAGAAATGGACCTGTGGAAAAGCAAGCTTTTCTCGCACATGAAGAATTAAATATACTGATAAAATAACATATTCACATATCACAGTTTTCACATTCTGTTACTAAGGACTTCCATAAAATCTTTCCATGTCTCAGGTCGAGAAATAGAGACTTGAGATTACAAAACTGAGTTATCCAGTCACCCAATGAGTCAGCAAGCAAACTAATTTGAACACTTTTGGTTCTTCAATTACCAAGCCTCACCTCCCCTGTAGAATCCAAAGAATCCCCATGTGAGGCCATTGTACCCTCTATAGCAATTTCATAGCAAGCAGTCCTCTCTGCAGGATAGCTAAAGTTTCATATTTGGAAAGGCTCAGAAAAAAAAGGTAAGCATTATACTCCTATAGTCAAAAACAAAATAATCCCATGACATATGGTTTCACTGAGAAAATTCCACACAGTATTTATTTAGAAAAAAATAATTTCAGTTTATGAAGTTGTGCTTTAGAAGGAAATAAATAATCATGTCATGTTCCAGTGGGACTACCTTCTGCCTGTCATTAATAGGGACATTTTCACAGGGCTAATAAAGCTCACCATTTTCCACTGAGCACAGAAACTTATTTTAAGATAAAAGTTAAGAGTAGTGTAGCTGAGATAATTCAAACTCCTATATGGTGATGTAATAATTAGTCAGTGATATTATAATAAATTTAAGCACATTGTAAAGAAAAATAAGGACTTTTGGGGGCCAAAATATGACAAAGGCTCATCAAAACCACAGCCTCATTTACTGATAACATACCTTGATATGACAGGAGCAGGCTAATATCATAAACTCATTAGATACAAAGAGTCCCTGATAAACAAGAAAGGCACATTTAACTTGTTCAGATGAGTTTAAGCTGCATTCAGGCTAATTTCCTGAATTCCCTCTTTTTTTCCAATTAGATATATTTTTATTTATGTGTTTGCAGAGTGTACAGCTTCAAACACACCAGGGGACTGTACCTAAATCATTTTTATAATATCATATTTAATGGGAAATTCTTCGTTGAATTATTTTAACATTGAATACAGAAACCCATTCATATGATTCTAAATATTTTTGGCATGAAATATAACTGTGTTATTGCTGAATAGTTAAAGGTAACAGTTTATTTCATATTATTAGATATAGTAGACCTGCCATTCCATTTCCATAAAATAAAAATGCATTGTAATGTTTACATTGATTAATAATAATAACAACACATTAATAGCAGTAACAACATATTACCTAAAATCATTGGTAATAATGTCCTAGGGCAAGAAGATTGTACAAACTTAAGAACTAGATTTTCTTTCAAATCTTTCGTCATATTCTTGAGAGAAAGACAGGAGGAACAAAGTCACTATAGCAAAATGCTTTCTCAAAATTGTTTTCAGAGCAATTGAGGGGAAAAGGCAAGAATTCCTTCTTTTTTTTTTTTTGAGATGGAGTCTCGTTTTGTCACCCAGGCTGGAGTGCAGTGGCGCCATTTCAACTCACTGCAAGCTCCACCTCCCAGGTTCACGCCATTCTCCTGCCTCAGCCTCCCGGGTAGCTGGGGCTACAGGCGCCCGCCACCACACCCGGCTAATTTTTTTTTGTATTTTTTAGTAGAGATGGGGTTTCACCGTGTTAGCCAGGATGGTCTCTATCTCCTGACCTCGTGATCCGCCCTCCTCAGCCTCCCAAAGTGCTGGGATTACAGGCATGAGCCACCATGCCCAGCCTCCTTCTTTTTTAAAAAAAGAAAAAAACAGCAAGAAACAGAGGTATACAAAGTCTTAAGTTCAAATAATTGACAAAGCCTCTTTCACACAGCAAGTTCTGATTATGACAACACCACCATAAACAATTATATAAATTGTGACACCTTAACTTGGCATAACAATTTACAGAGTACTCACAGACTGATTATCTTTCATAATTGTATAGTCTCATTATGTATTTAACCAAAAATGATAATCCCTGGCACGTTTCGAGGGCTTTCTACGAATGAAACACTGCGTTAAGTGCACTACATGCATTATTTAATTCTTACAACCCTACAAGGTAGGAATTAACAGACTCAGTGAAATCAAGACAATTTGCCCAAAGTTATATAACAAGTAAGTAGAAGGATCAGCCTCGAATCCAGTTTTATTTTAGAGTCCAAGCTCACAACTACTATATCGTAATGCCTTTGTTGAACTTTTAGGTTTCTCCTACTACTATGCTTTTATAGGTACTGTTTTCCTCCCTCCAGAAGCTGGAAGTCAGCTAGTACCGATCAATTGAAAGCTTAAGTGAGTTGTTAAATAGTTGTAGTCAAACAGGGACATTGCTAGAATTAGAAGAGAGGCCCCAGGAGTCCTGTTCACTGCGCATCCTATTCTGACTAATTATCCTAAGAAGGCCAAGCCCTTTCAGATGTGAAACTGTCTGCCTTTCCAGCTTCTCCTCCCCCTGAAGTACATAATTCTTATACATTTGGAGCCTCATTTCACAGAGAAAATACAGGCACAAGGGACTCAGTAAGTTTCCTCCAGGACAGCCAGGTCAGGGGTCAATGGTTGAGTTTCTATACCCCTTTTCCCTAATCTAATAACTGGCTCAACCCTGCTTTCTGCAGCACCTCTCTCTGCAGGCACACAACCCTGAAGATGCGCACTAAGTGGGTCTAAAAGGAAAAAAAGAAAGAAGGGAGAGAATAAGAAGGCTAGAAGGGAAGGGGAGGGAAAACAAAAGGGACAAAATTGTTTTTGATTTCTGTAATAGGAGAAACAAAATTAATTAGGGAATAAAAAGTATTTTCAAATTAGCCTCTAAATAGCTATGTATATTATAAAGAAAATATAAATTTTGTCACATAGCTGGATTGCATGAATTTCCTAGAAGAATTTCCTTAAACAAAAAGTGAGGATAAAAATAAGCAGTGTGGTTTGCCTTTTAAACAGTAATCCAGTCAGACATATATGCCTTCATCCATCCATTCATCAAAGAGGAATCCAATATGAAGCTCACTCTCAGAGAGTGTAATGTCTATTTGGGAGTTTAAATATTTAAATAAACACATGTAATTTAAATGTAAAAAAGATAAATTTCTTAAAACAAGTATAATTAAGAACTATGGAATTTCCCAAGAGAAAAAAATATTCTTCAACTTTAAGAAAAGGAGAATCTTCCTAAGGGAGATACGCATTGAAGAGTCTAAATGAATTTTAAAATATAAATATTTTGGAAAAAATTATGATGACTTAAACATTAGGGTTGTCTGAGAGCTATTTTGTAGTCACTAGAAAAACAGACAAGATGAGAAACCTGTGGAGTCTTGGTCTTGTCAAATCAAGTAACACAGTTGCAGACCACAGCTTTAATCAAAGTACCTTTAACTTAAGAAAATGATCTCTAGTACTAATGATAGTGAGCTGTGAACATGAGGAAGGTGCTACTCAACCACAATATTTATCTGCATCTCCCCTTTCCCTTTCTACTTGTGATCTATACCAGTTGCCTGCATTTCCTGGATACTCATATACTCCTTAACCCCCCAAAATCTGGTTTTTCTCCCCACCAATATTGTCCTGTGGCCTCAAATGTCACTAAGGACCTCTTTATTGCAGTACGTTTTGATAACTGTCAACACACACTCCTTCAAACTCCTCCTTCACCTGGATTCTATGACAACTACCACAAGAATTTTCAAACATACTGTTATCAGGAGAACCTTTCTTTCATATAAGCTCTTGCCTACAACTTCAACTGATTACCATAGCTTTATAGTAAGATTTAAAATCGGACAGTGTAAGTCCTCCAATTTTGTTCCTTTTCAAGATAGTTTTGGCTATTTTAGATTATTGCATTTCCATGATTTTTTAATCAGACTGGAAATTTCTACCAGAAAAACCTATTGAGATGTTCTGTTGAAATTGCATTGACTTAAATGTTAATTTGGAATAATTGACATATTAACATTATTCAGAACTCCAATAATGGTTCTCTTTATGTTTCTTCTGCTTAGGATTCATTAAGCTTCTTAGATCGTTGAATTTGTAGTTTTCACCAAATTTAGAAAATCTTTGCCATTATTTATTTATTTAGATTTATTTTATTTTCTATCCCTTCTACCTCTCCTTTCCTTCTGCTACTCCAGTGACTCAAATATTAGACTACTTCATATTGACTCGGAGATTACTATCTATCCATTTTTTCCCTTTTCTTTCTGTTCTTCAGTTTGATTAGCTTTGATTGTTTTGTCTACAAGTTCACTGATCTTGTCTTCTGCAAGGTCTAATCTAATATTATCTAGTGAAATTTTCAGTACAGATATTATTTCTTTCAATTCTATAATTTTTATTAATTTTTGAAATAGTTTTCATTTTCCTGCTGGAATTTCCTATAACTTCTCTTGTTGCATCTTTGTTTTCCTTTGAAACTTTTAATATGCTTATAACAGTTGTTTTAAAGTCCCTATATAGTAAGTTTCAACATCTCTATCATCCATAGGTCTGTTTCAGTTGATTGCATATTTCGCTTTTTTTCTCAGGTTCTTGATTGTATGCTGGACATTGTGGATGCCATGTTCTTGAAGGTGTAGATTTTTTTTATCTTCCTTCCTTTAAAGGGTGTTGAGATTTGCTCTAGCAGGCAATTAATTTACTGAAATAACAGTTTAATTTTGTTAAGCCCTGTTTTCAGGATCCATTCAGTGGGTCTAGAGTAGCTTTACTCCAAGGCTAGAATATTTTATTCCTAAAGTGTGGCTTTTCTGAGGTCTCAACTCAATGCCCTGGTGTTGAGTGGGTTTCTCCACTCTAACCAGTCAACATTTGAAATCTTCTAGTACTGTGCTGTTCCAAAGTACTCCTAGTACCTTAGAGGCTCTATTCACTTCAAGCTCCCAGTAGCTATAGTCTGCTAGACCTCACAGAAATATACTCACTACATGATTGGTTAACTATTTGGCAAAAGACTCAAGGGACCCCTGCAGACTTCTAAAGTTCCTTTTCTGCACCGCTCCCTCCTCTCTGGTATCCTTCCCTGCAAATTCCACCAATATCAGCAGCCCTAAACTCTAATCTCTGATTAGAAACTGAGAGCACAGAGAAATGGAACCCAAAAAGAGGTTTTCGGGTTTCCCTGAAGTCAATCTCAGACAGAAAGGCACATTCCTTGTGTGTTTCCATTCACTCAAGCCTTGTGCTGTATATTATCCAATGCCTGAAATATATTTTGACTAGTTTTTAGTTTTTATCTTTATATGGTGGTATATGACAGAAGGACCAGGCTGAAACTCAATGCCCTCTCATGGCCAAAACCAGAAGTCTTTCCATTTATGTTTAATAGCAATGCAATAAAATCTAAGTAGGTAATCAGTGTAAGTGGGACTTCATGAGGCTTCCAAATGCCAGAAGCTATGGGCCTTTACTTTGGTTTCATCTCTCCAGAGAAGTATCATGTAGTCCTCTTCCTGTGAGGAGTAAAATTTGGTTTGTCAGGATTCTGGAGTTCAGCAGAAGAAAGAATTTAGTGGGGAATGGATGGACAGACTTCACTTTAAAGAGAAAGCAGACCTTTAATTCATCCTCCAGATTTCAGCTGCATTTCCCATCCCTACTCTCCCCCCATGCCTAATCAAGAACCTCATTAATTCCTCACTTTAATTTGCCCAGAAATTATGCATCTGCTTCCTGGAATGTGGGGAAGAAATAGATTTCTGACTTGGTCAGTGAGGAATAGTATCCTGGGGATAGAGCTACTTTATATAGACATTAAACCACCCCCTCATTTTAGCATCCTGCCTCATGCTTATTTTCTGGTACCTAAACTTCTCTAAATCCAAAGTTTTCTAGAGTACCATGGGGCAAATTGTCTTCTTTTTATCTAAATTTCCCTTTTCAGGCAATTAATTTTGACTTTCCTTCACTCTGTTAAGTCATTTGCCATTCTCCCATTTATGTTTCATCTTCATATAATGAGGTTTGTGTTACAAATGACTTTTCATTTTATCAAAGAAGGAGATTATGCCTCTGTTTCTTGATCTTTCATTATACCTACTTGAAACAGGAGGCTCCTGCTTCTGTCTGGTTAAGGGTCTATTCTTAACAACTATATTAAGCCTCACAACGACATTATCAACAATGTTTACTTTGTTGTTGCTGTTTTTCAAGTTCTTTATTCATCCCTTTCTTGAATCCATATCATCTTTTTTCTTGGATTCATTTACAGTTCACCAGAGTGCATTACTTTTTAAAGAGTGCACAAAGGAGAGGAACTTCCTAAATATTGTATAGCTTACATTTCTTTATTTAGTTCTTATTCCAAATAGTATTTTACTGGGTATAGAATTCTAGGTTCAAAATCATTTCCCAGAGAACTTTAGTAGCATTATGTCAGACTTTCTTTTCCACTGACAAGGCAGATTAGATGTTCAGAAAAACCTCTTCAACTCACCACAGCTGAAATTTCTGGGTAAGACATCTGGATGAGCAAAATAAAAGTAGAGGAATTTTTTTTTTTTTTTTGGAGGCAGAAATGAAGAGAAGCTTCTTTCTTCTTCCTTTCTTCCTCTCTCCGAGTCTGTCATGGAGGTCCAGGCTTCTCTTTGATTAACATCAGCCCTAACATCCACAATGGACTGAATCAATCTCCTGTCCCCAAATATTCCCTCTTTGTTTTATAAGCCACTCTTAACACTTCCTCTTGAGAGCCACAGATCCAAGCATATACACAGGGACAGAGAAAAAGAAAGGGAAAGAGAGATGGAAGGGAAATGTCTACACAGCAGTTCTTATTAATTTCCCTGATGTCTGTCCCCTCCTACTTGTGGAATTCTCCCAGAGCTCCACTGAAAAGTGTAGCTATATTCTAATTTCCTCTAAACTTGCTTTGGATTGCGTTTATTCTACTGTGGGTTCTCTACCCATCTAACCCAAACTGCTATTTGTGCTTCAGAAATCCCTCAAAACCTCTTATTGTCTTGGGGCACCCTGTTGTGTTTTCCAGCACTCTTTAGGATTTTCTTCTTCATTTTCTAATACCTTTTCTCTTGTTTCACTGAATCACAGTGTGTGATACCTAGTAGGTATAATCAATGTCTTTTGAAGGAAAAGAAAATGTAACATGTGCTAAACTAAAATGATGACCATGTTGTATTTTTAATAAATCCATTTATGCACTCAATAATTTTAATTGAAACCTATAAAAACTTTATTGTACTATGCTATGTACTAGGCCTAGTTCTAAGTCTTGGGAAAATAGCAGCGACAAAAGAAAATCCCTCTTTTCAAGGAGCTCATGTTATAGTGTGCTACTATATTTTTAAACATACAAGTTGAAAAACAATATAAATAACACAATAACATATTTGTGTGCAAACGGGTCCATGTACATGTATGTGTACATGTGTATTTCTTTTCAGATGAAACTTTCAGGAGCCAATATTGAAGAAGTGGCATATGGGAAGACTTTTTAAACTTTCTGTATTTGTATTTATGCATGTATTTCTGTTTGTTCGTATAGTTGGTTCAGGCTCTTGGGACATACCAGGGAACAGAGTGGGCAAATTTTTCTGCCTTCTTGGAGATCATACTCTAGAAAGAAAAGTCAGACACCAAACAACAAACACAATAAATTCGTATCTTAAGTAGTTGTTAGCAGGTGATAAGAACTCTGTTAAAGCATGATATACGGGGTCAGTGGCAAAGGGTTGCCATTTTCAATAGGGTGGCAGGACTTCATAGAAGAAGTAACATTGCAGCAAAAAGTTCAAGTGGGAGATTGTACTTGAAAAAGAAGGGGGGAAAGAATTCTAAGCAGAGGAAACAGCAAATGCAATGGCTTTGGTGTGGGAGCATGCCTGGTGTGTTGCAGGAATAGCAAGAAGCCAATGTGCCCAGAACAGAGCGTGTGAAGGTGAGAGAAGTGAGAGATGAAGCTGAGAGGGCATTAGGGTGGGAGGTGAGGGGTGCAGGGAATGGCCCTTGAGGTCAGTATAAGGACTGGATTCTTACACAGTTATTGTGAGAGAGTCTGGGAGCCCCTTTTTGAGGAGAAGAAGGAAATTAGCTGACATATTTTGAAAGGATCATTATGGCTCTATTATTAAATAGAGTAGACTAAACAGAGGCAGGGGTAGAAGCAGAGAGGAGGGCTGAGAGGCTTTGCAATAAACAGTAAGAGATGATGCCGATGATGACAGTAGCAGTAGAATTGCTGCAAGGTGGTCAAATGAAAGAACCAACAGAATTTCCTAATGAATCTGATGTGGGTTTTGGAAGGTCAAGGAGGTCTCCATGTCCTGAGCACTAAAAGGACAGAGCTGCCACCAACTCAGTTCAGGACTATGGGGGAGGAAGTGGTGGAGATCAGTTGTTCAATTTAGAACCTGCTAAACTCAAGGTGTCATTTTGATATCAAAGTGACAATAGCAGTAGACAGTGAGGTACAGGAATCTAACATTCAGAAGAGGTCTGGCACGGTGGCTCAGGTCTATAATCCCAGCACTTTGGTAGGCCAAAGTGGGAGGACTGCTTGAGGCCAGGAATTCAGATCAACCTGTGGAACATAGCAAGACCCTCGCCTCCACAAAAAATTTAAAATTAGTTGGGTGTGGTGACACACACCTGTGGTCCCAGTTACTGCAGATGAGTCAGGGGAATTATTTGAGCCCAGGAGTTTGAGGCTGCAGTGAGCCATGATCATGCCATTGCACTCGAGCCTGGGTGACAAAAGCAAGATCCTGTCTCAAAAAAAATAAGTAAATAAAATAAAAAACAAAGTATAGGAGAGAATTCTGGATCAGAGATTCCAACCTGGAAGTCATGAGCACAGATATATAGCACTAAAAATTTTAAAAAGGTCTATTTGAAAAGCCAGCACACAATTTTTCTTACCTACCACATTTAGTCTCCCACAAATTTGAACGCTTTGTCCAACACAAGTTATCAAGTATTGACTATTGAATGTGTTGTCTCTCCATTCCCTCTGCCATTTCCCTGCCCCAGTTATCTCTCACCTAGCTGAGATGCTTCTACCTCTCGTCAGTTTACCAATCAGTTCATCCACACCTCACCGCCAGATTAATGTGACTATAGCTCACCTTTGATCAAGCACTGACTCCTTGGGGATTACCTGTACCTGCTGAATCAAAGGACCAAATGCTTAACTCTAGATCACAATCCAATCCCAGCCCACCTCTCCAAACCTACAACTCTCCATTCCCCTTCACACACACCATGCTCCTTGCTATTCCAGTGGGTTCTAGCCTTGCTGCCTTATGCATGCTGGTTCCCCCACCAAAAATGCCTTTCCTCTGCATCCTGAATACCTAAACCCTATCCTTCATAGCGTAGCACAAATGCCACTGGCGTTAATAGAGCTTAGTTGGCTGCCCCACCTGAAGATGACCTTTCCCACCTCGGAGCCCCTACTCTGTGAGAGGGGAAGAGCATGGCATACACGACACTTCCCAGAGTGAAGGCAGCAGGACAGACGCCAGCCCCAAGAGAAATTCTGGGAATAAAGAGTTCCACAGGCAAAGTTTAGGTAACAGTCCACACCACAGCACTCCCTAGAAATCCACATTATGTATTAATGTATTGAAGGATCGCAAAAGTCCTTTGGTAGGAAAACCTACGTAACTTTTTTTTTTTATTTGTTTTGGTTTAAACTTTTATTGTCAACCTTGAAAAGGAACATATTAACCAGTTATCTTGTGATAAGAGGACAACCTGCCATTTTTCTTAGAATCTAGTAGGCAGTCCTGTGGCCCTAAAGCATGTGGGAGTGGCTTTTTGCACACTTGGCTGTATCCCTCAATGGGAGGAAGCAATGGAAAGAAACGTTTAGCTTACAAACACATCAGGACCTCAAATTAAGTTGTTGAGCCACTTTGATATTTTTTAACAAAGTACTGATCTTATCAATCTTCCCACACTGCCTCACGCCCTCGCATCTAGGTCACTAAAAAATTATATATATATATTTTTTAGATGGAGTTTTGCTCTTGTCACCCAGGCTGGAGTGCAATGGTGCAATCTTAGCTCACTGCAACCTCCACCTCCTGGGTTCAAGCAATTCTCCTGCCTCAGCCTCCCAAGTTGCTGGGATTACAGGCACCACCACGCCCGGCTAATTTTTTGGTTTTATTTTGCTGTTGTTGTTTGTTTGTTTTTGGTTTGTTTTTTTGTTTGTTTGTTTTTTTGAGATGGAGTCTTGCTCTGTCACCCAGGCTGGAGCGCATTGGCAAAATCCCGGCTCGCTGCAACATCCACCTCCAGGGTTCAAGCGATTCCCCTGCCTCAGCCTCCCACGTAGCTGGGACTACAGGTACCCGCCACCATGCTCGGCTCATTTTTGTATTTTTAGTAGAAATGGGGTTTCACCATGTTGGCCAGGCTGGTCTCAAACTCCTGACCTCAGGTGATCCACCCACCTTGGCCTCCCAAAGTGCTGGGATTACAGGCATGAGCCACCGCACCCGGCCGAAAAATATATTTTTTTAATTTTTTATTTCCATAGGTTTTGGAGGAACAGATGGCACTTGGTTACATGAGTAAGTTCTTTAGTGGTGATTTGTGAGACTTTGGTGCATCCATCACTGGAACAATATACACTGAACCCAATTTGTAGTCTTTTATCCCTCACCCACCTCTCACCCTTTCCCCTGAGTCCCCAAAGTCCATTGTATCATTCTTATGCCTTTGCATCTTCATAGCTTAGCTCCCACTTATGAGTAAGAACATACGATATTTGGTTTTCCACTCCTGAGTTACTTCACTTAGAATAATCGTCTCCAGTTCCATCCAGGTTGCTACAAATGCCATTAATTTGTTCCTTTTTATAGCTGAGTAGTATTCCATTGTGTATACATACCACAATTTCTTTATCGACTCGTTTCCTGATGGGCATTTGGGCTGGTTTCATGTTTTTACAATTGCAAATTGTGCTGCTATAAACATGCATGTGCAAGTATCTTTTTCATATAGTAACTTATTTTTCTCTGGATAGATACCCAGTAATGGGATTGCTGGATCAAATGGTAGTCTACTTTTAGTTCTTTAAGGAATCTCCACACTGTTATCCATAGTGGTTGTACTAGTTTACATTCCCACCAGCAGTGTAGAAATGTTTCCTTTTCTAGTGTTCCAAGGTTCTCACACAAGGAATTCTTGAATTTGGAACGGGGACCTGGATTGTAGTCCTGATTAAGCACTTGTTGGTGCTGGTCTTCCCCACGCCCAGATAACCATGCATCATAATACTGGTGGCATGTTTTTCCCAGGCCAAGGTAGGGAAATTGTACATCCCAACATGGGTAGGGTAACCATGCGTCACATATGTATGAAAAGTTGTTCTGTTCCCAAGCCCAGGTAGGGTAATCACACACCCCAACAAGGGTGACATACTATCCCAGCATAATCATTCATTGTGAACCTTGCACTCTCAAAAGCATCCTGGTTTGGGTGATAAATTATATAGTCACTTAGTTATAAGCCCTCCACCTATAGACTTCATTATATCCAGTTCCTAAATCAAACCAAACCGCCCTAACAAGAGTAGAACCTAGAATTAACAATTTTCCCATTACACAGAATGTTGTTTTTCTGGACTCCAGGCCACTGTGTCCAGCCATAGTTGTTTCCTAACTTCCACCATATTGATCCAGTCACTGCGACAGGACCTGTGCCTGAGACTCTTGTTCTATTCTTTAGGGTCCCATTGGAGCTAAACACAGCCATAAGTTCAGACGGGTTTGCCATAAATCCCTGCTGTTGTTCCCCCATGTACTTCTGGCTACTTGATAGGGTCCTGCTCCCAATAGACTGTTCAAAACTATGACGTTATCACTAGCACTTGAGTGTAACACATCACATCTGAAACCTACAATGATGGCACCCATCTCCTCTTTACCCCCTCAGGACTGGAGTTCCCTACACACTGGCACTAGACACATTCCTAGTTCCTGAAGATTAAATGGCTTACTTCCCCCACAATGACTACAGCCACATGGGTTATGAGGCCAGATAACTACCTGTGTGACGTTTATCAACCACCCCTCATTATGAATCTCAGTTAACTCATCTCTGAAATGAGCTGGCTGGTCTGTATGGCATCCAACATTCCACCCAGCTGTGATGAATTGACTCTATGTACCCTTTTTCGAAACTTAACTACGTCCACATAAGGCCTCACTTCCCAAATATCTCTTAAAAGTGGGGTCTCTTTCCATATATTTTTTAAATCTCCTTCAGAACATGGTAGAGAACCTTGAACATGGTTGGAACTCAAATGTATGTCATATAAGGATTTTTAAATGAGTGAGGCATTTAAGCCTAAAAAAATTCAAAATTAGACTTTGAGATGATGGGAAATTAAATAAATCTAAGAAGTGAAATGATCTGGTCAAAGCAGCAAGCACTATAGAAAAATAAATTCATATCATTTTCTAGCACTATGACTAGTGAACTAGCACTGCCAATAATGGCTAACATTGGACATTTACCACGTGTGAGATGCAGCTCTCAGTGGCTCACACCAACCCTATGAAGTGGAAACTATTACTATCCCTACTTTACAGATGAGAAAACTGAAGTATAGAGGGGTTAAAGAACCTGCCTAAAGTCCCCCAGGAAGCAAGTGATGTATTCAAACCCAGGCAGTCTAGCTCCAAAGTCCATGCATTTAAACACCAGGTCAGCCTGCCTCTCCCTCTCTTTCACAAGCATTTGTTCATCTAAGCATCCCAACAACACCAGGTTATTACGCACCCAGCAGAAACTGAGGCCCAGAGAGGCTTAAAGATCACCCAGTGTCCCATAGCAGTCTCAGGGCACTACAATACACTTTTGAAATGTCACTGACAGCTGACTGCTGAGAAACAGGCACAGAACAAAGTAGAAGTGCCATTGGGGGTCAGCGGCTCTGGAGAGAATTAAAATTGGCAGTAAACTGAAAGGAAGAGGTGTTTGTGGGGGACACGATGAAGCAAGAAGTGACAGCCCTGGGCTATCACCTAAAGGGAAGGTCAAGGCGAGGGAGAAGCCTGCAGAGGCCACAGAGTGGATGGTGAGGACCCAGGAGCATGGAAAGGTAGGCACGGAACAGTTTACGAAGGACAGAAAAAAAATGTTGTTTGCCACAGCATACATTTTCAGCACCAGTACAAAAGTTATAGAAAAACACACATTTTGAAGCCAGGAAGCTGACTTTTGGATTAGGACAGTTTGACTGAAGCAGCATTCACAAGAGAATCTGGTATGGCGAGTGCCACATAATAGGCACTCAATAAATGTTTGTTCCAAATAAAAGAGACAAAAAGAGAAAAATCTGAGAACTGCTTTCATAAAGAGAAAGGCACCTAAGGGAGTAGGTGCTCAATAAATATTATTTTTTATCTTTGTGCCGTGAGAAGCCTGGGGAGCTGTAAAAGATTATCTGATCCATTTCCAAAGAGCCCTGAGCCTCTGACTGCAATTCTCGCAAATTCCCGGGGAAGGCTGGGGAATTCCCCTTTGGGGACTTACAAACACGCTTTTAGAAGAGCCACTTGGAGGGAGTGGTTTAGACAATTTCAAAATGGATGAATTGAGGCAGAGAGGCTAGACCGAATGACCCTGTGGTCCTTTTCGTTTCTGATGTTCACGTAATCCCCTGAGAAGCTGAAGTTTCCACTCTGCTCCCCCATGGCACAGAGATGAACCAAATGGACCCGCAGACATTGATGTCCCACCAAGCTGAGGACGGCTTAGTGATTTGGAAGCCTTCCAGTAGGACCTGGTTAAATCGTAGGCTATTTATTTTGTGAAGAAATAAACCACAGAGAGCCCCTTTCAAACATGCATGCAGAAATCAGGACAAAATGCCAAGAAGATTATCTGCTCAGAATTTGCTTTGAAAGAGCCCGGGCAGCACTCATTTATTTTTGAGAAAATATATGATTAACCAGAGTTAACCATGAATTCAGATATTGTGCATTAGACCAGCTCCTCAAAGTTTGAGCGCATTTAATATTATATATCGCTGCCATTTGGACTAAATTGTTTTTTTAATGTACACAATATTACAAATTTAATTTGAGCTGTTTGAATCAGTCTGTAAAAAAGATTTGATTATACCTGAGTGTTCTGGCCCCAGCGTTTCCGTATCTCAGTAATCTTGACGGTAATTGGCTGATTGGGCGTCTCACACTCCATCTCTGCCTCAGTTTCCATGGTAATGTTACAGGAGCTATTATAGATGAGAACTTCATCTCTTTCCACTTTAGGGCTGAAACGAGAGGGGAGGTTAAATGGGGTGTCATCAATCTTAATGAAATGCAATTATTTTTACTCTTATTAATCATTGCAAGCCATTAGCTTGTGGCAACTACAGGCCACCATTTGTCAAATTTTGCAAATTTCTGTAATTTTGTTTCCATTCTTTTATTGTTTATTTGTTTTTCCTTTTATCTGCACACTCTGCAATGAAAATGCACATGGTAAATATCTTTCACTGAGGCCTTTCTCTTTTCCGAATCTATTAAAAACATTAGCAAAAGCTACTCCTAATCCAGCTTAACAAGAAATGCACGGACAATACTTCCATTTCCAAAAAGGGTAATAAATGTTGGGGAGAGTTTTGTTTTTATTTTTTTTCTTTTCCCCTTCCCTCTTCCTGCTCTTACTCATACTTAGTGTTGGGGGAGTAATTGCCTGAATCTCCCTAGGGCAGATGGAGAAATTGGAAAACCCACACAACTGGCTAACTGGTCCCTAATTCCAACTGTGCAAAAATGAGCTCATTTAGGCTTGCAATTCCCTCTCCCCAGCTGATGGCAATGAGGCTCTGTTGCTAGCAGTGGAACATTAACTTAGTAAATTAATTAAACTTACTTAACAGCCCAGACTAAGGAGATTCGATATATGTGCCAGTTATACTACCAGCCACTCACTTTAAAAGTCCTCTTGCTTTAAGGGGAGAAGCCAGACTGGATTTAAAATAAAAAACAGCAGTGTAGCATTACAGAAAGTCTAAAAATATGCCATCTAGAGAAGGTGAGGACATGGATAGTGAAGGGTGTCATCCTCAACAGGTGTGATATTTATTCAAGAATCATCCTGGCTGTAGGCATTTTTGCAACTAACTCAAAAATTATCAGTAATAATAATGCATGATGTTTCATATTTGTCAACAATCTCATATGTATGATCTCATTTCAGCCTATAAATTAGGAAGAGGTGTAAAAAATGTAACCCAAAGAGATCAAGAGATTCTCAGAAAGTCAAACACAGAACTACGGTAGCTCTGAGGTCAAAACCAGATGGTCCTGTTTCCCAGAGCAGTGCTCTCAAGTTTTGAAATGCTGATTGAACATCAGCCAGGAAGATGGCAGATCCCATGGGAAGACCAGGAAGGGTGGAGAGAAGGGCAAAAAGGTCACTGCTTGAGAAACCGTACACCATTTCAAACCCTACCATCTTTTTTCAAATCAATGTCAAAGTGTTTTCTTCCACAATTTGCTAGAAATAATGAGCAGGATAACTAGTACATCTCACCACTTAATCTGCTCTTCTTCATGCTAAAATGTTCTCCACTCTGTATTTACCTAAGACATGACTTCCAAACCCACAGTCCTCTAGACCTAATAAGGTAGATTGTCAATATGTTAACATCATGCCACCCAGATCTGAAGGCAGATTGTTTGGGCTGACCACTGGGACTCTGGTCCGCCTTTATCTGAGCCTCCTTCTCACGGTACCTGACACTGTGTTCATTTTGAAGACCACCGTGCTTATACTTAGATAGTGGTCAACTCAAAGTCTCAGAGCTGCAGCTTTCTGAGGATTTCACCATGATGTGTTGGTTCAAATGATTTTCTGACGAGCACTGTCATGTAAAGCTTAGGCTCGGAAGCAGATCAGCTGGATCTGAATCCCAGGGCAGATGGTTACCGTCTACATGACATTGAAGCCATTACTTTACTAAGCTTTGGTTTCCACATTTATAAAATGGAGTTGCCAATAATCAAGTACCTATTTTGTGGAGGTGTTGAAGAAACTGAGCAAAATGAAGCATATAAATCGATTAGCATGGAACCTGGCGCACAATACGAATCCAATAAAGGCAGCTCGCATTATAGCTGTTGGAGGTAGTAGTTTTAGTAGCATTATTGTTAAAAATGTAAATGTGGAAATTTACATTTATTATTGTTACATTTCTCTCACTGGTTTAGACCCATTGCTCAAATTTGTTTTGAATCTGTAGCCTGCGACCTAGCTGTAAATCCATTTGCTGATCCTTCGTCCACAGGGCAGACAAAGCCACAGGATGAATCCATCCTTTATTCCTGGAGCGTCAGTCATATTCCAAGATTCAGAAAGGAAAAGCAAAGTAATTTAACTTTTAAATTAAAATGTAATGTAATATTTAGATCAATATAGAAATGTGATGGAATCAAATGCAAAATTCACGCAGACTTTTTTTTAAAAAGTCACTGCTCTGCTCACTTCAGAGCAACTTGAGCCTTGCGTCAGACCACTTTGGGCTTTGCACCTAGAACCTTTTTTTGTTACTGGGGGTGGAGAAGTGGTTGGAATAGTTTGTGAAGGTCTCCCTCTATGTTTATATCATAAGTCACTTATAAACCTATCAGAAAGGAAATGAAGTTGGTTTCCCACACCATCACATTCTTCGTAAATTGGTTTCCAGATGGCTACTTTCACTTCTGAAGGCTCACAAACTATCTGATGAATAGTTCATTCTAGAATTTTGTCAGGGATAACATCAAGCTTAGTTGTCTAAATTTCCAGAATTCCTCCTCTTTTTGTTAGGTTCATAGAATATCTGCCCATCACCTCTGTTATGTGACCCCTTCTCATGGTTCATTGCCAGCAATAGGTCCTCAATCATAAGAGTGAGTTTTTTGTACCCAGTTTATGAATGATCTGAGACTACAGACTTGAACTCAAGGAAAGTAGTGACCAACTTCCTTTTACAGCCTTTCTTGGCTTTGGGCTTCCACTTGCCTCATAAACCTTCTTATGCTCTTTCCTGACTCTTCGCTGGCAGAGGTACAAGCAAAATGGGCTGAGTCACTCTGCCCTCTGTTCGCCTGTTAGAAACACACTGTTTTTGCTGAGCATGTTATTCTTGCTCTGAAGAGAATTAAACCCCTTTCTGTTAGCTTGGACTTTTTGTTTACCAGCTTCAGCTCACACTTCTTTCCATATTTCCATAACTACCTTGCTAGGAATTTTTTCATTAAAAAGCCATCACCAAAATTAGTTGAGACACCAGGATATCCAAAATAGGTTAACATTTACAAAATTTCAAAGCTTCTAAATAGCTAGCTACTCTTCCATGGTTTCTTCCACAATAATCCTATGAATTAAGAAGCACAGTTGGCCATGTTTAAGTATAAATATAAGCATATATATATATATATATATATGCAACATAAGCATATATAGACAGAGAGATCAATATATGTACAGATATAGATACAGATATACATGCATACACACTGCACACACACAAATATTTATTTTGGGGGATGTAGTTAAAAATACTGCGTAAAAATGGTGTCAAAGATTGTTCTAGAACTTAAGACTCCTGACTCCCAAACTATTGTTCTTTAGTTGATCTGATTAGATCCTAAAGTAAGCAAGTAACCTTGGCTGTGCTCCTTAGGACAGGGAGAGAAAACACTTTGCAGGCATTTTCTCTCTCTCACTTCCCCTGAAATTGCTTCCTGTGGCTCTGAAACGTCACTGAACTCACAAAGCTTAGCCAGGGCTCTCACACTGAGGCTGCCAGCACAGCATTGCACTAAGCACACTGCATCAGAAGCCTTGAGTTCAGTCTCAACACTGCCATGGCTTGACTGTGTGACTTTGGGAAGTTACTTAATCTTCACTTAGAAGAGAATCCAAACTCTTTACTTTGGCCTTCAATGCCTCACATATCTCTCCAAGCCCACCTGGGCCCACTTTTCCTCCTTCTCAGTCTACTCCCACCCTGCTGGCCTCTGAATGACTTCTTCAGAGAAGCCTCGTCTGAGTATGCTCTCTAAAGTAGCCCCCTTTATTTTTCTATCACTTTATAGCACTTATCACAACACGGGATCATCCTGTTTATTATCTGACTTTCTTCTCTATCCTTAAGGGGCAGGGACTTTCATGACATCCACCATTGAGCCACCAGTACCTGTCACAACACCTAGAACAGAGTAGGGATGTCATCAATACTGGATAGATGGATGGATCATGGATGGATGGATGGATGGATGGATGGATGGATGGATAGATGGATAGATGGATGAATATACTGGATAAACAGATGGATCATGGATGGATCGATGAATGGATGGATGGATGGATGGATGAATACACTGGATAAATGGATGGATCATGGATGGATGGATGGATGGATGGATAGATGGACGGATGGATGAATATACTGTATAAATGGATGGATGACTGGATGGATGGATGGATGGATGGGTGGATGGATATACTGGATAGATGGATGGATCATGGATGGATGGATGGACGGATGGATGGATGGATGGATGGAGGGATGGATGGACGGACGAATAGACAGGGTATAATTTTTGCCACAGATGCACTTCTCTCTTTGTCAAATGACGTCAAACCCCATAGTTGTTGTGGATGGCAGGGAGATACAGCATTGTGTTCCCTTGAAAAACACATAAAAACTCAATGAAGAAAATAAATATGGTCATTACTCCAGCCACCTAGAGATAGGCACCATCAACATTCTTGGATAAATCTTTCCAGCTTTTTCTCTAGTAACCTATGTGCGTACAAACATATACACTATGTACAACAGTAGGATCAAATTGATATAATCTTTTGAGACCTATGATTTTCACTTCTCAATATATTATAAATATTTCCCTGTCTGGTTAAATATTGTACATCCTAATTTTTAAAGGTGACTTAGTATCATATCATTTGAATACATTCTTTATTACTAAAACTTGTTTCATTGCAAATTTTTTTGATACCTGAAACTTCAAAGAACATGATTGTTTATAAATATTACACATTTCTATCTACTCTCTTAAAATAAAATCCTAGAAGAGAAATTGCTGGGTCACAGAGTATAAAGAATTTAAGGTTATTCGTGAATTGGCAAATTGTCTTCTGACGATTGCACTACCTTACCTTCCCACTGGCAACAAAGACCACTGCCAGTTTCCCCCACTCTCATCCCCACTAAACTTTGTTTGTTTAAATCATAGGGCACTTATTGTAATTCTTACTCAAGAAAACATACCCACTTTTGGCCGGGCGCGGTGGCTCATGCCTGTAATCCCAGCACTTTGGGAGGCTGAAGTGGGCGGATCACGAGGTCAGGAGATTGAGACCATCCTGGCTAACACAGTGAAACACCATCTCTACTAAAAATACAAAAAATTAGCCAGGCGTGGTGGTGGGCACCTGTAGTCCCAACTACTGGGGAGGCTGAGGCAGGAGAATGGCTTGAACCCAGGAGGCAGAGCTTGCAGTGAGCCGAGATCATGCCACTGCACTCCAGCCTGGGCGACAGAGCAAGACTCAGTCTCAAAAAAAGAAAAGAAAAAAGAAAACATACCCACTTTTGCCTACTGCAATAGCCAGAACATTGAGCAGCATTCAATCATTACCATTGAAATGATATTCACAGGTAACACTATACCGTCAATGGGGTGTGAGGCTCAGTTGCCTCAGCCATCCCATACAATGAAGAGGAAGAGCATGGAAGAACTCCAAAGGAAGAGTTTCGGGGATTCAGATGAAGTCCCTGAATTCAATGGAGCCAGGAACTACTGAAATGTACTTCCTGGTGTCCAGCATCAGTAAGTTCTGAAATCCAGTCTCACCTGAGTACAATACCCAGCACTCCATTTCCTGTGTGAGCTAAACAGGGTTCTTCTCGCCCTTTTAGAAAGCAACCAGCCAAGGAGGTTCCTCTTTTCCTCCAACTAAACCTAAACCTCTGGTGCCAAATTCACACTAAGACACAAACTGTCTCAGGACATCACAAAGTCAGACTGCCATGAAAAGAAGCTGGTTATCTCTTTCACTGTGGGGAATGGTCTTGTTTAGTTTCATATTTTATAAGAAAAGAGGCAGGGCACGGTGGCTCATGCCTATAATCCCAGCACTTTGGGAGACCAAGGCGGGTGGATTGCTTGAGCTCAGGGGTTTGAGATCAGCTTGGCCAACATGATGAAACCCTGTCTTTACTAAAAATACAAAAATTAGCTGGGCATGGTGGTGTATGCCTGCAGTCCCAGCTACTGGGGAGGCTGAGGCATGAGAGTACCTTGAACTTGGGAGGCAGAGGCTGCAATGAGCCGAGATCATGCCATTGCACTCCAGCCTTGGCGACAGAACAAGACTTTGTCTCAAAAAAAAGAAAAAGAAAAGAGGCCTTCATTAGATAATCAAAGGTAACCACTCTATCTACGTAAGACATAAAGAAGTTTACACGACAATGTTCAGCCATGAGACACCGCCCTGTGTAGGAAAGGAACTCCTTGCTGAAATGAAAGCAATCCAGAATTACTAACACGGTCACACTTCTTTTTTATTTGTTTAGAAAAGGGGGGTTAACTTGGAAAGTTGTGGTGTTTATTTGTGAGGCTCTTTTTTAAGTTGAAAAAAATGCTTATACGCTTATGGCTTCTAAATCCTAGATCTACAGTAATTCCATCTATGCAACCCCCCTTCTTTTGAATAAACATTGTACAATCTGCTGGATTTCTCTATGACTTTTTTTCATACTTGTGAATCTGTTTGGAAAGAAAAGAAAAAGGAAAGCGGGGAAAAAGCCTTCTGTTTTTCATAACGTCTAATCTTTTTCCCCATTGGCATTCACCAGATGTTGCTTTGGATCGGAAGATAAATATTAAAATCTAAGCAAGAACAAAGCGAGCTGTTTACTGGGCAGATTTTTCAGATGTTCTCTCAAACAGTTGAAAAAGACAGGCGATGCTTTGATATGCAGGCTGGCTGGAATCCACAATGGAATGGGCCCTCCAAGAGAGTTGTAGCCCCTACCACGGCTGCCAGGCCACATCCACCCAGCCTACACTCTCTGATGGCTCCATTGGTCCATTGGCCAAGAATTTGTGGGGAAGTTCAGGGAGGGAGAAGGTAAGGTTACCTGATAAAGAGGCCCGAGAACGATGGAAACATTGACTCTGCCCAATGATCTGGTACAAAGAGGCACTGGGAACTTTCCTCGCAAATGTAGAGGTAAGGCCACGATTCAAGCAGTTGCTCTGTCCCCACGGCAACTGTCAAATCACACTGCACATAGGTGTTTCTGGCAGCCTCACAGCTGTCCTCCTCATGCTTCAGGCCACACAGGAAAGCCAAGGACGCTGCAGGAAACAGTCACCGTTAGTAAGAAACCACGGAGAGAACCGAAGGCCTCTAATCGGTTTCACAAATGAAGTTCCTGTGTCCTCCTTTGACCAATAGGAATATGAAGTTAGCAGTTTACTTTTTTAAAAATGTATTGTATATGTGTAATGTACACAGAAAAATACAAGTATCATTTTTGTAAAATATGAATAATCATCATAAAAAAAACTCAGGTGAATTTCCCAGCCAACATAAGATATAAAACACTTGTAATACACTTAAATCTGTGTGTTTCTCCCCAAGTTTGTCCCTTTCCTCCTCATTCTCAGAAATAACCACTTGGCATTTTTTAAATAGTTTTATCACAAACATTTGTATTCCTAAACAAGAGATTGAGTTTTACTTGTTTTTGAACTTTATAAAATATGACACATGATAAAATATTCTTGGGTCTGATTTTTTCGTTCCATATTATATTTTCAAGATTTATCCACATTACTACATATAACTATTGTTAATACATTTTCACTGCTGTTCAATATTGCATTGCGTAAACTACCACAATGTATTTATCTATTCTCTTATCAATGAACTTTTTGGTATTTCCCAGTTATTTATTTGCTACTAAAAACATGTACAAAATTTCGTCTAGGGTGCATGCCTATCAAGAAAATTTCTTATTCAAAGAGTAGGTACAAGTTCAGCTTTACAAGATAGTGCCATATTGTTTTCCAAAGTAGTTGTACCATTTTGTATTCCTACCAGCCATATTTGTAAGTTCCCATCACTCCATATAATTACAAGCACTTGCAATTATCAGACTCTTAATTTTTGCCAGTCAGGTGTGTAAAATGGCATTTCATTGTGGTCTTAATCTGCATTTCAATGATTACTTTTAGGTTGACCAATTATTATTATTATTATTTTTTTGAGACAGAGTTTCGCTATGTTGCCCAGGCTTCTGGCACAATCTCACCTCACTGCAACTTCTGCCTCCCGGGTTCAAGCAATTCCCCTGCCTCAGCCTCCTGAGTAGCTGGGACTACAGGTGCTCACCACCATACCCTGGATGATTTTTTGTATTTTAGCAGAGACAGGGTTTCACCATGTTGCCCAGGCTGATCTTGAACTCCTGAGCTCAGACAATCCACCTGCCTCAGCCTCACAAAGTCCTGGGATTACAGGTGTGAGTCACCGTGCCTGGCCAAGTTGACCAACTTTTTTATGTTTAGTAACAACTCATGTTTTCTCTTCTGTGAAATTCCTGTTTCCCTCATTTGCCCATTTTTCTATTGGGTTGTTTGTCTTATTGACTTGGATAAGTTTATTAATTTCTTGATTTTCACATAATTATAATAATTATAATTATAAACATTAACATGTTATAGAGATAAAAAGCAAGTATTTGAAGCACTCTGACTCTCAGGCCGTTTTTTTCTGAGTCATGACACACATATAAAAAGCATCATGAGGCAGACTGGGAATGATCTTTAACTAGAAGATGAACAAAGCTCCACATGAGATGGTTTCGGAGCAGCTCTGTCTGAAAACCTTAATAAAGAGGGAAAAAGAAAAAAAAATCTCTGTAGCCTGCTTCCTCTGCAGCAAGCCTGCCCGTGCAGGTAACGCAACAAAGGTTATCAAGGGCCGTGGGCTTAGACCTGTGCTTCCCCGCCTCATCAAAGTGCTGCGGCAAGGGTTACCTGAGATAAGTACGTGGGAGAGGGTTTGTAGTTATGCAATCATGCCCAAACAGTACTATTGTTGCTGTCATATTCTAAAGCACCTGGCACCTATGAGGTTGGCTGTGAATGTGTTTTGAATGAATTAGGGCAATAAAAGTGACTGACAGTAGGACTCTTGTATGAACAGACGAAACGTAAGAACTTTCCAGTTAGTAAGCCCTAAGGCAAATAAAAACAAGCTCCACACCTATAAAATAATGAATTCATTAAAGGTGATTAAGTAGATGCAAATTGACAAGCAGGATTATGAAAATCACCCAGGGCTGGAGATCAAAATCTATGGGTTTTACTCAAAGTTCTGCCACTAAATAGCTGTGTGACCTTAATCACTTTACCTTTCCATGCCTTACGGAAAAGTTAAAGTTTCCATGAAAATGTCATGTGGTATAATTCAAGGTATAAATGCAAGAAAGCCAAAGATCAAGATTTTGCTCATTTTAAACAAACACAAAGTATTAGTTTCACCTAACAGGATGTTTTGGCAACTCATTACAAGAAAAAGTAAATTTCTCCTATTGTTAGAAGTACAGTTTGTGGGGTTGGTAAAAATGGGTGACCCCCCAAAATAGCAAAAGCACATTTGTAGAGCCCCCTGATTTAACTCCCCCTGCCCCACACATGTAAAGAAAACATATTAGTCCTGTGGCACAGGCATAAACAAAACAATAATTAGGAACTTTTGAGTTCAGGGTCATTATCTGTAACCTGGAATGTGAAACATCAATCTATTGTACAAAGTCAAACTGAAGAAAAAAACTCAAAACACGGGTCAGAATTCAAAGCGACCTTGGTAAATGAGAGAAGTTAACAGAAATAAACAAAAGAACAAATGAAAAGAGTAAGATAGTAAACTACGAAAGAAAAAAAGAAATCATATAAATATGAGGAAAGTCCAGCTGTGCACAGCCATGGTAGAAACGTGTGCGTGCATACACACACCCCTTGGGATAACAGTAGGTAACAGAAAGCTTATTAACCAGCAAGACTGCAGTATAATTGTACAAACAAATATGGGATCAGACGATACACAGGCATCTTACGATGCTACCCAATTTGGCCAGAACTTGCTTGTATAGAACAGCTTCCTCGTTTGGGGCTTCAAATTAGGAAAGAATGTAGGTTTTCAGAGAGGGCTGAAAAGTGAGATGCTAAAATGTTTACTTGGAAAGTTTCTGATTCAGTAGGGCCCAAGAATTCACATTTCTAACGAGCTCCCAGGTGAGGCCCTTGCAGCTACTGCTCTGGGAAGCACACTTCCAGAACCGCTGCCATAGAGGAACTGAGATTACTCCGCTTCCCAAAGAACCACCCGCTGATTAAGGTTGAAAAAATTAGAGTAGGGGAGCATCCCTTAGGCAGAGGATGGATTTCTCTGAGAAGAGCAACTGCCAAACACTTGTAAGGGTTGCTGCTGGGAAATTCTCCTCCGAAAAATCTTTAAAAATACAAGTGATTCTTAGCTAACTTGGTTGTACTCAATCCTGTCTGAAAATGGAGAAACTAGTAGTAGTTTCTAGTAATGTCTAAGACATATCCCCTTTGACAATTCGATGTCCATTATAGACCTACTTCCTAGGGAAAAAAAAATACACAATCCCGTACTCAAAATGCTTCATCCAGTTTCAGCGGGTTAACAGAATCCCCAAATCCCATCTTGGATCTTAAGTAAGGAACCTCTGGAGTTGGCTCTCACAATTTCCTCTCAATCTTTAGACATTGTGATTGAAAGTCTTTTAAAAGACTTTTTTATGAAAGGAAAATTAAATTATGCATTCCTCTAGAGTAAATGCGTGCCTTGCACAATCAATGAGTGTTTGGTGACACCTAGTGGCCATATAAATAGTTACAGTTTCCAACTAATTTTCCTCTTTAAAAATCAAGGAATGTTGAGTTCTTTCCTAAATCTTTCTAAACACAATAATTATTTCATTATTCTTCCCCAGAAGTTATAAAACTTAAAATATCACAACTTACCTGACCCTGAAACGGCATTGATTTTTATCTTATACTAGTTGAAATTAAGTGTTTTGAAATAATAACACGGGGCTTTTAAAAGTATACTAATTTGAGCAGTGTATATTTGAAAGCTTTTTAAAAAAATGTAGCAGTATTAGTTAAAAATTAGAGCCTATAAATGTGCAGTCTTAGCTTTCTGTTTACGCTGTTTCCCAGTCTCTCATTTCTTCCTCATCAAGCACTAATTTTGCACATACCCTCTGCAACACTGTTCCAAACAGAGGAGGTAGAGCAGTGAATCAAACAGACAATGTTTTCAACTTCAATCTTCTATTGTATCCTAAATTTCCCAATGTGGAATCTATCTCTCTTCCATAATGTGCTTATATACATGATGATAACAGGAAATTCAATTTCTAGCATTTTAAACCACAATTTTTTTTCTCCTCCCCTTCTTCTTCCTCTTCCCTCTTCCTCCTCCTCCCTCCCCTCCTTCTCCTTTTTGTATAAGACAACACAGCTCAAATTTCCATCACAATAGCATTATCCATCATTAAATTCTCATCCAAGCTCAGATGATGTGGTGCTTTTATCATTTTGTAAATCTTTAGCCCACATTCAAGCTGCAGACAAATAAATTAGGAATAAAACCTACCACACTACACAGAAAGGAGGGATGTAAACGGTTAAGTGCACAGGTACAAGATTTATGATTAGGCGAATAAGGTAATCACCTGGCTAAATGTGAGCTATCTCAAATGCAGTTAGGTCCTGCAGTAATAACAGTAATTTCTTCCTTTTGACTTTTTTTTCCTGAAGCTCAGTGGGGTATTACCATGTGTTGTGAATCCCCAAGCTTTGCAACTTCCTCTCTCATCTCTTTCCCCACAAAGACATGGCTTCTCATACCACAATTTATATGATCGCTACGCAGCTTAAAGTAGTGAGCAATTGTGGTGTTTTACTGAATAAGAAATAAGTAATTATGTGAATATTGCAGAACAAGAAGACAACATGAGCGTTGGCTCTTTTGCCTATAATAAGAAACCGAAAACTGAACACACAAAGCTAATTTTCAAGTGATATCCAGCTTGACAATCTCCATCCCTTTACTGGTACCTCCAATAAGCAGATGTCTTCAGCAACCTCATCTCAGAACAAAGCCAAGAGCTTGTTTCCTCCATGACTCCTATAGCTGTCATTGAAACTAACATTCAGAATTCAGAATTACTTCCTCCGTCATCCTAAGACTGCAGTTAAGAACACAGGTGGTAAGTGTTTCGATATTCATCTAACATTGACATATTAATATGACAAAAGTTATGATGAATCATTGTAACAGGTGGCCTCAGATTCTAACTATCATTTTAGATGAGGAGTAGAGAAATTCTTTTCCTAGGCACACATAGAGAAATTAGTAGTCAGTACAGCATTAATCACAAAAATAGAATTAACCAAAGAATATCATTTCCATATATATGCTTTAAAATATATGTGTGTGGCCTCTTTACTCACCATCCAGGGGCAGAACCAAGCAGCTGAAGGCAGACACTGTAGCATTAGCCAGGACCCGGCAGGGAGCACCACACACAGCAGCTGAGACATTCCCTGGAGAAAATCCCGCTCCAAACACATGCACCAGCCTTCCACCCAGGCAGCCTTTAAAGACAAAGGTACAAGTTCATAATCATACAGGCAAATCTCCCTTCTTTACTCAACTCAAAATTCAAATCTTTGCTTCCTCACTACTCATCCTTCTTTTCACATCCTCAGAGTCCACACAACTGGCTTGAGGTGCCTGCTGGCCTCAGTTTCCTCTCTACTTAGGCACTGGCCTTGTCTGGCTCCATCACATTCAATACCCTATTGTGTTAAAGAGATTTTTTTTTAATGTAATAATTTTTATATAGAAAATTAATGCTTATTTGTAGTTTTTAAACTTTTTATTCAAGGAGCCATAAAATGAAAATAAAAATTCCCCCAACCACCTGACTCCCTCCCCGGAGGTATCCAGGTATAGAGTTTCTTATGGCTCCTTCCAGAATTTTTAAGCATCTATGTTTCTGATTCAAAGGATTATTCTATCCATATTATTCTGGAACTTGCTTTTTTGCTTCAAAGTATAGCATAGATATTTTTCCAAAACTCTATGGATCCAGTTCATTTTAATAGCTACTTAGAATTCCATTATAGGGCCCTGCTACAATTTATTTGACAATTTGTCTATTTATTGAAATTTCCATTATTTCTCCTCTTTTGCTATTGCTAATAGTGACGCAATAACTGTACATGTTTTGGGACATTTGTATCAGTAAAACTAGTCCACATTTCTAGTTTACACTGAGATACAGAGTTCCCATCACTACTGCCTTCATACCAGGTCTAGGTGGTAACTTAGCCACTTGACTAACTCAAAAATAATGCTTTTTGTTTAAGATGCATTTCTTATTTCCCTGCTCTTCCATCATAAAAAAACATGGAATCTTAGGGAGTCGTTCCTTTATCAAATAAGGAAGCTGAGTCTTAGAAAAGTCAAGCATAAATTAGCTAAATTAGTGACAGACTAGAGCCAAATCCTAGTCCCCACAGTGTTCCACCAAGCTGAGACCAAATTTGTTCTAAGCAATGTCTTAGTTAGTACTTCATCAGTCTAAGATTCTGTTTCTATAGTTTTTTCTATACTTTCTAAATCACAACCAAATTTGAACTATCTCAAGTGTAATAAGGCTTTAAGTGAATAGAAATTGAAACCTTTTCTTCACTGGAGGGAAAGGCTAGGCAATTTTTGGTATACCTAAAGGGAGAAAACAGTTCAACCAATTTAATTGTTCTGTGCATTTGGCTTATTATTGTTGAAATATGAGTCTGCCTGTGAAATATTACAAAATGATAAAAAATTAATCATACTTAATAAATTTTAAACAATGCAAATTGGCAGATAGGGTCTAAAACTAGGTGAAGGCATTTATGTTCTTAAATGATCAAATTATGAGCTCTTACAAATGGTGTTATTTAATTTAAAATACAAATCCAGTTAATGCATCAAATTAAAATACAATCAAACATTTAGAGAATATGCAGTTTCCTTGATAAAAATTTAAAAATCTTCATAAACAGAGCATAACAAAGACAAGCCTCAGGAAGGAATTGGGATTGTAAGAAGCCAGTGGGCTTCTCTTTCCTTCCATCAGGCAGATCGTGTTCATTTTCTACTTCCCAGAAGTGAAAGGAGCTACCAATTCATTTACATAAAGAAAGTGTGCTGTCTTATTTGCTTGACTTACCGAAGTTCTCCGTCACTGCTGTAATAATAACCCTTGAGGTGAACGCCAGGGCAGATGAGGCCCACCCTCTGACGCAGTCATAGCCTCTGACGTGGTACTCCCCGGCCGGAAGGGAAGGCACCACACACTGAAGAACGGTGTGGTTACCAGAGACACCCATGCAGGGTGACATTCCTATAAAAATGTCAATGTTTGCAGCTCCTGAGATCTGGGCCACTGCAAAGGTTAAGATGTCATCGCTCTGAGAAACAGAGATCAATTCTGGGGTAAAGGCATTGTTATAACTAATGACTCCTATGTGATACCAAAGTCCATCTACCTCTATTTCCAGGGCAACAGAGCCATTCCCTGTGGGAACAATACACCGGATGAGCTCAGCACCGATGTTCACTGTCAGGCAGGCCTGCTGGTCAATATAGACTGACGTGGTGTTCTGTCCTCTCAGGCCTGTGCCCTCTATGGTCAAGAGGCTTCCACCATGTATGCTGAAATTCTTAGGAAAATAATGAAACACTTGGGGCATAATGTAGAAGAGTCTGGAAACATTAGTAGAACAAGCATACCCATTTCTTGTATAAAAAACTGACAGGTAGTGGGGTCCTGCGGCCAAGTCTCTTGTCTGGCACACAACGTGGCTTGCATTAAAAAAAGTTACATTGCAAGGAAGTTCATCATCCACAAACACCATCGGCTCATCACCTGTGGTGGCTAACCTCTGACCCCTAATCAGCACAGTGGTCAGACACCCACTGGTGTTTGTGGACAAGGCGTCCATGACAGGACTTGCCTCTTCCCGTATGAAGAGAGTGCAATTCCCCTGACACTCACTGGTTAGCCCATTGACCAGGACTGTGACGTTCAGGGAGAAGGAAGCTCCAGGCAAGGGGTCACCCTCCAGGCTAACCTGGCAGAGAATGGTGTGGTCTCCCAAACTCAAAATCACACAAGTAAAAGGACCCGAGAGGTCAACCCGAACTGACCTCCTTCTAGAGTTAAGAAGCAACCCCCTCACAGTAAGTATGGTCCCACCACATGCCGAGCCCTGCGATGGGAAGATGGCCATTATCCGAGGCATCACTGCAAATTGCTGGGGCACCGCAGACATATTAGCAAATCCCATCTGCTTCTGACGTACTTGGAGAGGATAGATGCCGGCCTCCAGACTGTGAAGAGGGACGGAGCATCCAGACAGGCTCGCGTTGCCCTGGAAGGACTGGGTCTTAACATCACAGTTCAGGCTCCCCAGAAGGATGACTGAGTTGGAGAGGTTACTTCCTCCCACATGCAGGCTAAGGCTGCTATTTGTGATTTCTCCTTGTATGGCAGTGACTACTGGCGTTGCTGCCGCTTCATACATGAAGGTGAAGCCTTTCCCCACCAAGCTTGGTGAAGGACCATGGGTGAAGGACCTGTTGCCAGCCCAGACTTCCACGGCAGCTGGAACAGTGGGAGCGCCTGCATAGGGTATCTGGGGGGCCGGCAGGGTCTCACACCAGATGCTCACCTCCGTTATGTTCACAATGTCACAGGACCGATTGCCCACAAGTACCCAAATCAAATCTGGGTCCCTGCTGAAGCCTATTCCTGAGATGCTGAGGATGGTCCCTCCTAAAGTATGAATATGGAAAACAAAATATTACAGCTGATATTCTGAACTAAGAACTCACAGCACCTGTGGAAGTCCTAGGGCAATTAAGTGGAAGTTAGGGCATGTGTTAGTGAAACCTCAGTTATTTTTTCTTACCCCCACCAAAGCTAAATTTGTGATTATTTAGACAAGAGTCAGATGTGGTAAATTCACATAACAGTAAAATAATATAAATTGTTATATAGGAAGGATGTCTTCAACACAAACTTTTCAAGTACCTTTGTATATCCTAGAAGCCACCACTTTAATCAACTTACACACTAATGAAAAATCAAATTTCTTAGTCTTCTTATCATGTGTTATATTATTGGAAATATTATCCTGTATGCTATATATAGACTATTTGTACATTGTCATGTATACATTCAACTTATATGCTAGTGAAAAATCAAATTAATTGAAGTCTTCTATCATTTATATTTTTCTATATAATATTCCAATATTCCATATATTATACATTCTAATATATTCTATTTATTGTACCATATATTCTATATTCCATATACATGAGAGACATTAAAAGTCATTGAATCGTGCTGGTGAATTTGCTGCTACCTTCATAGAATCTTTGCCTTACTCTCCAGTAGAGAGGCCACCAAAGATCAAACCCCATCTTCAGGACAGGATTGGGGCAACATGACCCACAGCATAACCAAACTGTACAACGTGGCTTTTAAGAGGATTTTACTATATCCAAAAAGGATAATGTACTGTCTTACACATGATCCCAACTATTATTGACATGCCACTAGATCGCCTTCCATTCTTTCTGAAAATAGTTTTAGAGATTGGTCTATTTGTCCTGTTCTTCCATCTCCCATATCAGCATATGTGTTTCTATTTCTGAGTCTTTCATCTGACTCTCTCATGGAAAGTGAAGACCCACAGATTCAATCCTCCCCTCCTTGCATGCACAGCATCTAAATGGCGAATGCAGGACATGCTGCCCTTGTTTTTCTCATATCCACTCTAGAGTGTCACTCATCAGATGTTTCATCCTCTTTTCATTAGAAAAGCAGGCACATCTCAGCCGGGCACGGTGGCTTATGCCTGTAATCCCAGCACTTTGGGAGGCCGAGGTGGGCAGATCACCTGAGGTCAGGAGTTCGAGACCAGCCTGGCCAACATGGTGAAACCCTGTCTCTACTAAAAATACAAAAATTAGCCGGGCATGATGGTGGGCGCCTATAATCCCAGCTACTTAGGAGGCTGAGGCTGGATAATTACTTGAACCCGGGAGGCGGACATTGCAGTGAGCCAAGTCGGCACTATTGCACTCCAGACTGGGCAACGAGACCGAAAAGGAAAAGCTGGCACATCTTGTCATAAAAATTCCTTAATTTCCTGAGCAAATGAATCACCAAGTTTTAACACCCTTTTAAAAACACCCCTCAGTTCCTGGAGCCTGAGGAAAGTTTCTCTCCTGTTTCCCCTCTCTCTGACCTCACTGGCAAATTAATCCAGAAACAAAATCTGAGTATCCAGCAAATAGAATTGCTGGATAATTGATAACAGTCACATAAGAGCCACTCACCCAGCAGGGACCCACAGCAAGGCTCGATGCTGAAAACTTCTGTGAGGTACTGGATGTGGAGATCAACCCTACAGAAGATAGGGAGATGTTTAGGAAATACCTGACAGAGAGAGAGAAGAAAGAGCAAGCCAGAAGAGCCATATGTATTTTGAGGAGAAGAGCAAACTGTCTGTAAGGTCTCTAAGATTTGTTCCAATGTTATGACGTTCATGTCTTTAACCTCTAACTTCCGAGGGAAAAAGAAACTACCTAACTCAAAGCTAGAATTACCTAGCTGAATGCTAGACCATCAAACAAATCCAAAATTAATGCAAGTGGCCACCTCACCCTTGTGAGCGAATGCTGACCCCATTGATAGAGACGGAAATTCTGTGGCGGCCAGCTGGCAGTGGGGGCAGTGCCACCTCCAGGCCCCAAGCCGACTGTGTGTGAACCGGAGCCAAGGCATCCTGGACGTGGACTTCCACATCCAAATCCGTATAGTTCACCAGCCTTGCCACTCCAATGACCAGGGTCTCACCACCTGTGTTGAGAAGAATCCATTAGCCTCTGAGATGTGGGGTTTGTGGGCTCAACCATCTATTCAATTCTAAAACTGTCCTTTTGGATTAAATTCACCGTCACCCCTACGCATAATGCTCTAAGAGTTTTGATACCAACCTAAACTTTTCAAGAAACTTCTAACAACTTTTTTTTTTTTTTTTTTTTTGAGACAGGTCTCATTCTGTCACCCAGGAGTGCCGTGGTGCAATCTTGGCTCACTGCAGCCTCAACTTCCAGGGCTCAAGCAATCCTCCCACCTCAGCCTGCCAAGCAGCTGGGATTACAGGCATGTGCCACCACACCCAGCTAATTTTTGTATTTTTTGCAGAGACAGGGTTTTGACATGTTGCCCAAGCTGGTCTCAACCTCTTGGGCTCAACCAATCTGCCTGCCTTGGCCTCCCACAGGGCTGAGATTACAGGGGTAAGCCACCTTGCCTGGCCTAACAACTCTTTTAATAGAGATATGGTCTGAAACCTCAATGGTATAAAAAGAAAAATTGGCAGGACAATTGTATTCAAGAGACACTAACTTATTTCCATGCAAAGGCAAATCAAGAAGTTTGCAGAGCTAATGGTCTTTATAACCAGCAAAGAGCACCACATATTGGTTGCTTAACCTCCACTTTTCTACTGAAGCTATATTTGAGTGTGCACTGAACCTTACAGTAATGCTGTATGTGAATTTAGTAGCTCATAACTGACAGAGTACTTTCACGTATGTTATCCCACTTGGTCCACACACTATCCTGATGATTTATATGGGGCAATTAATATGCTGGCATTTTGCATTTGAGGAAACTAAGCTCAGCAGCCACAGCCTCATAGCTATTAATAATTACTAAAATAAAAAAAAAAGGTCAAGACCTGAGCCCAGTCTTCTGTCTTGCATTTCAATGCCTTTTTAGTTTAATTAGCAACTCTATTAAAATGTGTATACTATGAATGAACACTTTCATGCAATTTCTTTTAACTCCAGTATTTATTGAGTACCACGAGGAAGATGCTGCAAGGGGCACAAAATAAGTTAAACACACACCCTGCCCTCAAAGAAGCCTCAACGGTAGTAAAATAGGTGACAAAATTGCTTCAGTAAAAGATATACTATAAGAGAGGTGAAAATTAAGCACTGGGATTGCTCAAATCAGAGCAACATTATGAATATCAGGAAAGATGGAATGGGCAAGATGAGAGTTGAATTGGAGTTTGAAAGATAAATCCAAAAAGAAAGTCATAGAGAAGAGGGGGCTTATCGTTTATTTCTAGAAATTTCACGGTTTTATCCAAAGCCTTTCATAGCAATTTCTTACTTAATCACCCAGTGGCTTGGAGAGAATAAAGAGAATTGGGTGACGTTCTGAAAGGCACAGGTAGGGTTCTGTTTTGGGGATAGGCCAAGTTGACGGTGGTCCTAGGGCCAAAGACCAAGAAAGCCAAGCCAGAGGGATGTCTGCTTAACTCAGTGGACGGCAGTTACCACCAAAGACTTCTAAGCAAGGAAAAGATACGATTAAAACTGTTCTTCCAGTCTTTAAGATAAATTGAAAAGATAAGAGAGGCGAAATCCAATCTGCAGACAATTGTAGTCTTAATCAAGTGGACCAAATCAAGTGGGCAACAGCAGTAGTGGAAATAAATGTCCTTACCTTTCCTGTGTCCCAGTGTGGCCATTGAGACATGGCTTGGGCTAAAGCATCTCTAGCTCCTTTAGCCTGTAACATTTGAGGACTACTGCAGAGCTGGTATCTATGGGATGCCACGGCCAATTAGATGAGGAGGAGAAAGAGGTTGCTTGAAAGAGAAAAGTCAAAGAAGAGGGATGTGGTGTGGTGGGAAGACTATGAATCTGCATTCAAATCCTTGATCTGCCATTTTATTACCTCCGTGACTTTGGGTGATTTACTTACGGCTCCCAAAGCCTTGGATTTTTCATCAATAACATAGTTAATAAAGCCCATTCCATGTGATTTGTTATAAGGATTAGGTTAGATATCCTGGGAAAGTATCTGGCATGATATAGCACACAAAAAGGCCTTAATTAACTTCATTTTCTTCCTCGCTCCCCATTCTCTTGACTGCATGTCTTCCCAATCTCTACTGGGAAGTCTGAAGCTTCAGTGTAGTGAGTTCAAGGGATTTCACTGCTGATCAAAGAAAAAGACATGACTACGGGGTGGCAGTAGCAAAAAACAAGCATTATTTGGGTGGTACTTTGACAGATTCACAGAGGAGGAGGAAGTCTCCCAGCATGAGACCTTCCAGAGGCAACAGTATAGGGCCACCATCCAGAAAGGGAAGAAGGCAAGGGAACTAGGAGGGGGTGGGAAGATGAGAGAGTGGGGTTCTGTGTCCAGATGATGTCACTCAGCAGCCTGGTGAGTAGCCTCTGGGACAGAGAGCTCCAAAGGCATCAGCGGCTTAGGGTATTTTATAGCCCCAGGGTTTTCTTACCTATAGCTGACTGATGGGTGCAGTTTCGTGGGGCATGCAAAGCAAGAGGACTTTAAATGGCTAAAAATATGCTTATTTTGGCTACACTGAAAACAAGCGGATGTGTAAAAGTTTGAATTTATCATTGGCGGGCTTTTGAGCTAATGGAGCTTGGAGTGCTATGAAGAAATAAAAAAAAATAGGACCAATAGGCAGGGCCTTTCTTTGGCTTGTTTATAAAGCATTCAATACCTGGCAGAATTATGGCATTCACTTCAACAAAGGTTTATTGGTGCTTACTCTATGTCAATTCCTGGACCAGGTACTTTTATCTGCTTTATCTCCTATTTTCATGATTACCTTGAAAGAATTATTCCCACCTATCAAATGAAGGAACTGAAGATAAAAGAAGTTAAATATCTTACCCAAGGAGTGTGGTAAGTTCAACTAAGTGTGGCCTAAGGCTGTCTCTGTACCTTGAGTCTCTACATAAAGAAATGCAACCCAACTTTGTGATAAACTGAAAGCCTCAACTACCTGAGCCTCAGTTAATCACAGGCTGCCAACTGATCAGACCATGCTCCAATAAGGCAAACAGGGAGCTGTTTCTGGCCTCACTTCCATTTCCTGTCTACAAATGCTGCCAGCCCATGTAGCATAGTGCAGCTCTCTGAACCTTTCCTGGTTCTACAAGTTACTACGATTCTTTGTTCAAATAAACTCTGTTAAATTTAATTTCTTGAAAGTTCTTTTTAATAAGTGGTTGAGCTGGGATTCATGCAGATTCCATTTTTCCTGACTGCAGAAACCAACACTAATGGTCCTGCACATCGAATTCACCAGCACTCCCCATCCGTGGTCCCTCTTCTGCTTTTATTTTCATTTCATCTCAGCCTCACAGTCATCATCAACATCATCTCTTGGATGGAGATGTGCAGCACTCCAACTTAAAAAAGGCATTCCCAAAAGGCTACTACACTTTGTGCATTTTATAACATGTTCCTTTTTATTCTGCTTGTAGAAAGATTTAAATGCAAGTATAAATTTTGAAAAGAATGCATCGAATTTTATGTATCAACAACATAACTTTTAGAGCTTTTGGTCAATTGTCAAGCTAATCCTAGATGCCTCCTTGGCACTGAAATAATGTATTTATTCTTTTCATTACAGGTAAGAAATTTTATTAAAAGCCAAAATCACTGAAATCTGAATATAACATGGAGCTTCCCCTCCCTTTTCTACCTCATTGGGAAGAATCTATACCACTAAGGAATTTTACACACTTCAGTCGCCTAAGGCAGCAAATTCTTCTTCTGCACTATCTGAGCTGAATAATATTGGAAGCTAAAGGACGCTTCTCTTTATTTATGTACTCTTGAGCTATGGAAAATGAAAATAGTACCAGAAAAATTGAGTTCAGGCTTTTTCTTTGGGAAATATGATGGTCTTTTTACAATAAACCCTTAGATATGGCTACCACAAACCCTGTTATCTGGCATTCAGTTCACCAGAAAGGGAAGTTACCTGCTACTCTTCCAAATCTATATGGAATTACATGATAATAAATTATTATAATTCTACCTTGCCATATCCTCTGAATTATCAAAGAAAAATTCTTTCATGTAGTTGGTGCTAATGAATCCATTATTTTTATACATAGAATGTCAAGAAACAAGAATTCTAAGTTAATCAGAGCATCCTATACTCTAATTATATTAAAAAACTGCTACAGTAGAAGCTGCTGTCAAAAAGCAGTATTTTACAGTTAAATACAAGTAGATAAGTACTTGGTATATACAAACAGATAACCTGTGTTCAAATCTTAGACAAATTACTTATTCTCTCCATTCCTTAATTTCCTGATCTGTAAATTGAAGCTAATAATCCTATAAATTAGTGGCAAGGATTAAATTACATCTATTATATGTTTATGTTATCATTATTGACACTTACTGAATGCTCAAGAAATATATTTTGAATTGTAACTTTTGAATTCCCACATCCTTTTCATGATGGAAATGGTCCCATCTGTACAATGGTTCCATTTTACAGATGGAAAAGCAGATATCAGGAGATTGATTTGATGATGGCTAAGATGAAAAAAGAAATCTCCTAGCTTTCAATAAAAATCTTAAATCCAAAATACAATAAATTTCAGAGGACACTGACTGCCCTTTTTATAGGATCAATGCTCTAAGAAGAAAAAGATCTTGCAGTATCACATATTTTACCTGCTATATTGCTTGTGTTTCTGCTCAGAGTCACAATAACTGGATTTAAGGAAGAGACATATGTAAATGCTCTGGGAAGAACTGCAGAATGGTCCCCTCTGATCACAGTCACATTCACAATGTGTCCATCTTTCCCCTGAAAAATCCATTTTAAAAATTAAACTTCAGTTTTATTTTAAAGTAGGACTGACTTAAGGGAAGAGAACTCCATATAGAATTAGTTTTAAAAGTTAATTTTAAGAAAGTTGTTTTTAAAGGGTATATTTGCTACTTCCAAGTCTCTCTCTTCTCCACAACCCTGCACACTCTCCCCATCCTGCCCCCGATCCCCACAACACAGAGTGATAAGTGCTTGGACTGGTAGGCAAGTGCAGTGTTAGATGCATAACAACATGCTCTAAGGGGTAAATAAGAATTATTTGCAATTAACACACCAATTGTTTCTGCAAAAAATATGGCAATTTCAAATAAATGTCTATACCTAGCTAAACTATCCATCAAGTATGAGAGTACTTTCAGACATGTGGGAACTCAGAAAATTTCTCTCTGACACACTCTTTCATAGGATGTACTTATGGTTATTATCTCATAAAATAAATAATAATTTAAATATATGTATATATCTGAAACCCAAGAAAGCAATCAAAGTAAGTACTAGGATAAAATCTGTAGAATAAACCTAGAAAATAAGCAGGTTAGACTGAAACAGGAGAACAGAGACAGCTTCAAGGAAAACGAATGACTGATATGATGGAACTTTTTTTAAAAAGATGTTGGATTTAACTTATAAAAAAGACATGTTAGCCAGGCACAGTGGCTCACACCTGTAATCCCAGCATTTTGGGAGGCTGAGGCGGGTGGATCACCTGAGATCGGGAGTTCAAGACCAACCTGACCAACATGGAGAAACCCCATCTCTGCTAAAATACAAAAAATCAGCTGGGCATGGTGGTGCATGCCTGTAATCCAAGCTACTCAGGAAGCTGAGGCAGGAGAATCACTTGAACCCAGGAGGCGGAGGTTGCGGTGAGCCATGATTGCACCACTCCAGCCTGGGCAACAAAAGCAAAACTCTGTCTCAAACAAACAAACAAAAGGCATGTTTAGAAAATAAAATAGGAACTCTAGGGGAAAAAAAAAGAACTATAAAAGAAAAAAATATACTACCTGTTCTGCCAGCATCATTTAAATAATTAGAGTAATATAAACAGGTTTTATTAAGATAAAAATGGTATTGTAACTATATTTGAAAGGATTAAAAGTTGTTTCAGGAAGGGGGACTTGAAGAAGGGAGAGGAGGGGCAGGAGAACATAATTTACTATTTTCCTTTTAACCTATGCATCTATCACTTGGATCAAAAATAAAATTTACTTTTTATTAATGTTTATGTTCTCTGGTAAAAGAAGTTAAGAGGTAAATGTCTTACCCATTAAAATGGCAAATATATATTAAAATAATAAAGTGATAACCCAGTATTGACCAAAGTGCCAAAAATCAGACACTTGCACAATGATGGTGGGAGTATAATTTGAAAGGGAATTTCAGACAACTGGATACTACGTATCAAAAGCTTTAGAATTTATATTAATTTATCCTGAGAAAAGAAATGTACCCCCAAAACATAGTTATTAGGATGATTAAAGCCCAGTTGTTTACAGTAAGAAAAATTTAGAAATTATCTAAGTGTCTGGTAATAAGGAATAGTTAAACAAATTAGAGTACAACCACATATTGGAATTGAATGTAGTTTACATATAAAAGTTAGCTTTTCATAATATTTAAGGAACTAGATGAGATTAAAATGTAGGACTAGTGATCAAAGAATATTTTGAAACTTGTCTCCCAGGGGATCTTTATTTTGGGGTCATGGGTGTGCTAGGAATGTTGATGCTGCTTAAGTCAACTCTGAATAGAAAGTTCAGCGGCAGCTGTGCGTGTGACTCTCCCCAACAGTACCAGGGAAGGGCCCAGACTCAAATCCCTTAATAGGCCATGATATAGCACTAATTGAAAGGAAACGAAGAGGTCAGGGACTTGTTTTTAAGGGGAAAAGGAAGCAATGGAGAATAAGAAGATATTTCTTAGAAATCACACATTCTAGAAGTTTCTAAGTTCTACAATTCATACCCATACTAGAAAACAAAATTGCTGATGAAAACTAAGTTATTTGTTGTTTGCTTAATAGAGAAGAGAGACTTCAAAATATATAAGCCTTCCAAGCCAACACCCAGAATGTGCACTAGCTAAATTTATTTGTTATGTGTCACTAATACTCACTGACAGTACAGACAAGAACTGCCTGGTTGTCTTCTTTTTAAGAAATTAATTGATGTTAATTACAAGCTCCATTGATGGGGTCAGTTTCCCACTTTATAGCAAAACAGACAATATAACTACTACAAGCATACTATCATAATGAGAAGTTCACATCAGTTCATTTAGTTCTAAGAAGTGATTCACTGAAAATGTTATATTAATAGTGGTCACTCACCCAGAGAGAAAGAGATATGAAAGGAATCCACTTACCCTGGGTGGAACTTTGCACCGAATTCTGCTTGAATTGCTTGTAGTGACATTGATGGCACAAGAGTAAGATCCAAATAATATCAGGCTAACACCTTCCAAACTAGAGCCTCGGATGGTGGCCCAGAGCCCTCCTGTAACAAAAACAGCATATTCAAATGGGATCACCAACCATACAGGCAGACGAAAATTAATTATGCCCAAGATGGATAAAATGAAATTAAAATATGAAACTCCTTAGTCAAAACAAAGGCAATGCTCAAACTGCAGGAAAAAAACTGGAGTTAAATATATAAACTATCATATAGAAACGGAGAAATAGTGACAGGAGGGCAGAGAGAGGCAGCACTGCATCCTGAAGACCTTTAAGAGTAAAACCTAGGGACACAATCGTGCCACAAGTCAGAACAGGTAGTCTCTGAAAACTCTTTCTGGCCTAGATTTTAAATATCATTCCTGCAATCCTAAAAAACATATTCTTTTCCTAAGAAACCAAGTACAACAGAGCATCATGGTGGAAGGAACAGTGGCTGAGAGTCAGGGCCAGGGCCACAGATTGCTCAGCTACTTTAAGCAGGACCATTGAGGTATGGTCCCTGAGCTGAAGGGTCAACATTTTCCTCATCTTTAAATAATAATGTTAGCCCTTCCAGCTTTGTGATTTGACACTACACATACTAGGTTCAGGTCATTATGAAAATATAGAAATGAGTGGCATCACCGCCCACCGCCATCAGAATTTCTCTACTGATCACTAGAGAGCAACCACAGAAACCCCCATTTCTTCTCTGCAGATGTTAGCAAGAAGAGAGTTGGCTCCAGTTCTGCTATCATGGCACACGTTTCCATGTGGAGGCGCAGCCTTTGATCTAGCTGATGTATGACGATGATTCTGGTCTGCCATCTCCCAGATACAAGAGAGGCAGTGAGGCCACCAAACAGCCTTACCCTCCTTGAAGGTGGGGAGGGAGCAGAAGCAGGACTACTTTCAGGCGTGTTGGGGACAGAAAGGGGAATCTACAAAATCTGATGAAAACCTTTGAGGACAGTGTGACTCGGTGGACCAATACCCTGAAGTTAAGTGCATAACTAAGAGCAATATACAATCGTGATATAAAATATACAGTATCTGGAAACAAACTTCAAAACAAAAATTAAGAAGATAAAAAAATTGAAAAAATATTTGAAATACTGTTGAAGAACTTAATGGATGGATTAAAACTTACATAAGGAAACTAAAATAAATGGATCGAAAGAGTGAACACCATAAAGGTGACGTATCTTTATAAATTAAAGCATAAATGCAATTTCAATAGACATATAAACAGAATTTTTTTTTTTTTTTTTGAGACAGAGTCTCGCTCTGTCCCCCCAGGCTGGAGTGCAGTGGCGCGATCTCGGCTCACGGCAAGCTCCGCCTCAGTTTAATGAAAAATAAACAAGAATAGCCAGAAAACAAAATTTCAGAAAGAAGTGTAAAGAGGTCTTCTGCCAGACATTAAAACATCTTATACAGTAACTATGGTATCAACTATATGGTAAAATAAAATATAGTCCAGAAAGAAATGAAGATCAATATGAGGCTATAGGGTAGGATGTAAGTGACATTTCACATAAGTGCAAAATAAATTATTTATTCAGTAAATAAAATGAGTAAATATCACTGAAAAACACTAAATCTGAATTTCTACCTTATATGCTTCACCAAAATAAATTCCCAATTTATCAAATATTTAAATATTAAAAAGAAAGGTTTTTGACTAGAAGGAAACATGGCAGAATTTTTATTTTCGTATAATTTCAGAGCTGCAAAGTCCATCCTAAGTATTTTACAAGTCCTGAAGCCATAAAAGGAAGATATCTTTTATTATGTAAAAATTAAAAATATTTATGAATTTCCAAAATAAAAAACAAAGAGACAAATGATAATAAAGGGCAAATATCCTTAATACATAAAATGCTCTTTAAAATCAGTAAGATAGAACAATAACCCCATTAGAAAAAATGGGCTAAGGAGATAAACAGACACTTCACTGAAAAGGAAACACAATGCCCCTAAACACATGAAAAGATATTCAATTTCTCTCTCAATAAAATAAATGCAAATTAAAACTACAATGAAATATTCTTTTTCTCCTATAAAATAGGTGAGTGTCAAAAGGGTTGGGAATACACCGTCTTAATAAAATGTAGTAAATAAACACATATGCATTGCTGCATATGCAATAAACTATGCAACCTCTAAAGAGAATCTTTTGATATTTATCAAAATTTTTAATGCACATAACCTCTTGACCCAGCAATTCGACTTCTAGGAAATTATGCTACTAATATTTTTGCACATGTACAAAATAGGACAACTCCATATACAAAATAACAAAGTTGGACCCTGTTTAGGGCTGAATTATGTCCCCCACATCCCCACCAAAATTTATGTTATTATCCTAACTCCCAATAACTCCAAATGTGACCTTATTCAGAATGGGATCTTAGCAGATGTAATTAAACTAAGATGAGGTCACACTAAAAAAAGATAAGCCCCTAATCCAATATGACTGGTGTCTTTATAAAAAGGGGAATTTGGGCCAGGCGCAGTGGTTCATGCCTGTAATCCCAGCACTTTGGGAGGCCGAGGCAGGCAGATCACAAGGTCGGGTGTTCGAGACCAGCCTGCCCAGCATGGTGAAACCCCGTCTCTACTAAAATTACAAAAAAATTAGCTGGGCATGGTGGCATGCACCTGTAGTCCCAGCTACTCAGGAGGCTGAGGCAAGAGAATTGCTTGAATCTGGCAGGCAAAGGTTTCAGTGAGCTGAGATCGCACCACTGCACTCCAGCCTGGGCAACAGAATGAGACTCAGTCTCAAAAAAAAAAAAAAGTTGGCAGGGAGTTGCAAGGGGGAAATCTGGACACAAGCAAGACATAGGGAGAATATCAAGTGAAGGTGAAGGCAGAGATTGGGGTGGTGTTCTATCAGCCAAGGAACACCAAAGATTGCCTATAAGACACCAGAAGTTAAGAGAGAGACATAGAACAGAGTCTTCTCCAAAGTTTGGTTCAGAAGGGACCAACACTCCAGACACCTTCATCTCAGACTTCTGGCCTCCAGAATTACGGGACAATAAATTTTTGTTGGTTAAAACACTCAGTTTGTGGTACCTGATTTCAGCAGCCCTAACAAACAAATACAGACCCCTACCTCATACCACGTACAAAAATTAATTCAAAATGAATCAGGTACCTACATATAAGAGCCAAAACTATAAAACTCTCAGAGGAAAACCTGGGCATAAATCTTTGTAACATTGAATTAGGCAATAGTTTCTTAGATGTGACACCAAAAGCGCAAGCAATAACAATAAATATAAACTGGACTTCAACAAAATTAAAATTTGTGTGCTTCAAATAACACTATTTAAAAAAAGTGAAAAGGCAACTCACACAATGGGAGAAAATATTTGCAAATTATTTATCTGATAAGTGATTAGTACCTAAAATACTTTAAGAACTTACACCTCAACAATAAAATGACAAATAACTCAATTCAAAAATTGGCAAGATTTGAATAAGCATTTCTACAAAGATGTATAAATGGCCAATAAGCACACGAAAAGATATTCAACATCTTTAGTCATTAGGAAAATCAAAACCACAATGAGGTATCATCTCATGCCCATTAAGATGGCCACTATGAAAAATAGTAATAATAATAACAAGCACTGGTAAGGGTGTGGAGATATTGTGATATGGTTTGGCTCTGCATTCTCACCCAAATATCATATCAAATTGTAATTCCCAATGTTGGGGAAGGGTCCTGGTGGTAGATGATTGCATCATGGGGGCAGATTTCCCCCTTGCTGTTCTTGTGATAGTGAGTGAAGTCTCACAAAACCTGGTTGTTTAAAAGTGCATAGCGTGGCCGGGCGCGGTGGCTCACGCTTGTAATCCCAGCACTTTGGGAGGCCGAGGCGGGCGGATCACGAGGTCAGGAGATCGAGACCACGGTGAAACCCCGTCTCTACTAAAAATACAAAAAATTAGCCGGGCGTGGTGGCGGGCGCCTGTAGTCCCAGCTACTCGGAGAGGCTGAGGCAGGAGAATGGCGTGAACCCGGGAGGTGGAGCTTGCAGTGAGCCGAGATTGCGCCACTGCACTCCAGCCTGTGCGACAGAGCGAGACTCCGTCTCAAAAAAAAAAAAAAAAAAAAAAAAAGTGCATAGCGTATCCCCCTTTGCTCTCTCTCTCCTGTCACTATGTGAAGATGTGCTTGCTTCCCCTTCACCTTCTGCCATGATTGTAAGTTTCCTGAGGCCTCCCCAGTCGAGCCTCCTGTACAGCCTGCTGAACTGTGAGTCAATTACACCTCTTTTCTTTATAAACTTTCCAGTCTCAGGTAGTTCTTTATAGCAGTGTAAGAATGGACTAATACACATTGGAACCCTCTTATATTGCTAGTAGGAATGTAAAAATATGCGGCCATTTTGGAAACAGTTTGGCAATTCTTCAAGAAGTTAAACATGGAGTTACCATATGACCCAGCAATTCCATTTTTAGGTATATACCCAAAAGAACTGAAAGCACATATTCCTGCAAATCATTGTACACAAATATTCATAGCAGCCTTATTCATAAGAACCAAAAAGTGGAAACAATCCAAATGCACATGATGAGATGAATGGAAAACAAAATATGGTATACCCACACCATGTAATATTGTGCAGTCATAAAATTGAACAAAGTAATGATATATGTTACAACATACGTGAACCTTAAAAATATCATGCCAAGTAGAGAAGCCAGATGTAAAAGATCACATGTTGCATTATTTTATTTATATTAAATGTCTAAAATAGGCAAATTCACTTAGACAGAAAATAGATCTGTGGTTACCAGGGACTGGGAAGAGGGAGAAACAGTGAGTGACTACTAATGTATATAGGTTCCTTTCCAAGATGATGAAAATCTTGTTGAATCAGGTGGTGATGAGGTATACAACTTTGTGAATATACTGAAGACTGCTAAGTTTACACTTTTTAAAAATGAGTTTTATGATATGGGAATTATATCTCAATTTTTTAAGTTAAAAAAGAGATCCTTGGGGTAAAGAAAAGAATCAAATATTTACTACCCTAGGCCAAGCCAACATTCTCTCTCCCCTGGATGTCTGTCATATCCTCCTAACCGGTTTTGCTGGTTGCATCTTTGCCTCCCTACTGTGAGTTCTCACACAGCAGCCTAAGTCAGATCATGTCACTTCGCTTGAAATCCTCCAATGGCCACCATCTCACTCAGAATAAAAGCTCAGTGAGCTGAGGGCCATTCATATCCCCCAAGGCCATATAACTTGCTTTGGGTCATCTTCTACTACTCTCCCCTCACTCAACTACTCCAGCCATGGCAACCTCCATGGCATTCTGGAACAAGCCAGTCTCACTTTGACTCAAGGCTTTTTGTTCCTTGATGTTCCTTCTGACTTGAACTGTCTTCCCCAAGATTTTCCCAGAATTCATTCCTTCACTTCACCCATATCTCCCTTCTCTAAGGCCACTCATGTCATTCCTCCAATGCCAATGACCATCCCATCACAACCATCTACTCCATCCCTCTTCATCCCTTTCCCTTCTTGATTTTTATCCTACACACTTACCATCACTGCCCCAAGAACAGAGCATTTGTTTTTATTTACTGTATCCCCAGCATTAATAATGCCTGGTAATAAAAGCTAAATACATTGTCATTATGATTATTGTTGATGGTAACAATTAAAGGTTGAAGAGGTGATGATATCTTGCCATTCTCATTTGAAAGTTTAGACTATGGCCACACAAGTGTCCGTACCTTAAAGAAGACAATGCTATCTCAGCACAAAAATGAATGAAGAAAGTACGTAAAGCAAAGCCAAGATTTTCCTCAAAGAAATCCTTTCAAGGGTTTTGCTTCTGCAAATGGGTAAGTGGTGATTTTATCACATTATTGTAACCATTCATTACATATGCAAATATTCTGTAAATTTCTTGCTGATAGGCCCCAGCCTGGTTCTCTTTAAATCCCCTAGAGCATCATTTCTCAAACTGTACTCTTCATAGAGACTGCCTGAGGACATGTTAAAATGCAGATTAATTCAGAAGGTCTGGGGTAGAGCCTGAGACTCTGCATCTCTAACAAGCTCATGGGTATTACAGATACTGCTCGTCCAGGTCCACACTTTAAGGACCAAGGTCTTCAGCACCTCACACAGGGCTATATGGGAATGCCCAATCAGTGTTGAGTGAGTGAGTACTGATTAACTCACAGGTGGCAGGGCAAAGGAAGAAGTAATAGAAAAAGTTTAAATCTAGTAATAAGGAAAGCAGCAGCTAGAGCCTCTCTCTCCCCTCTCCCTTTTCCCATAGTCTTAATAAAAGATAATTTCTACCCGCTTGGCATATCCCTTCTCAGAGTTTTCCATCTTTTGCTAAAATAATGTATAATCCTCCTAGAAATCCCTTCACTAAACAGCATGTTCTGATAGGGTAACCAACTCACTCCAATTTTCCTAGGACCAAGTTTTAGCACTAAGAGTTCTGCATTCCAGTTTTAAAACTGAGTCTTGTGTCTTGGGAACCCCCTCAGTCCCGAGCAAACTTAGGAAAGTTGGCCACCCTACCTGTGCAAAGCACTTTGTCTAGGGGAAACAAAGATGACTGAGTCACCTGTTTGCCTTAAGGTGGAGGGAGCTAAAGAAGGTATGTGTGGCCTGAACAGCAAAGGTAACTTTGAAAGAAGATCAAAGCCCCTTATAAATCTATAGAGAAAACTACACTATGACCTACACTCAAACCAATAATTACTGGATTAATACAGAATATGATCTTTCACTCTGAGCTCCATATATCATCTGATCTTCCTTAAATCATGGAGACATAAGTGCAAGTTATGCTTGCTTAGTTTTATGTGCAGAAACAAGGTGGGGTGGGCCTCATAATTCACTCTTCTAGGCAAAATAGGGTCAGAAAAAAATCTGTTCTTTTGAACAATGAGTTGTGGCCAAACCACACTGCTTTTAAATATGTTCTAAGCTGCAGTCCTCTGGACTCCAGAATAAACCATGACAAAAATCCAAAGCATTAAGGAAATGGGTTTTATGCTGTAATGTTTATTCCTTAACAAACATAAGCATCAGTATTCCTGAGATTCTTGCAATCTGGCTGGGTTGTTTTTAACTGGCTGTGTCCCTCAGAAAGCAGAAAGTCATGGAGAAATATTTGATTTTCCACAGAACTAACCCAATTCATAAGGCTATGTTGACAAGACCCACCACCCTCTGTATTGCCCACTACTCAAACGGCAATTGGTTTTCCATGCTAGCCAAATACCCCAGTGTGCATCAGTTCACAAACTTATGAAATATCGAACACGTATGAAAGTTATGTAGGACCCAATTATGCCTGACACCACCAGCCAAACTATAATCCTTTATGTGGCAAGTGAGTTCATTTAAGGGCTCAAATGTTTGTTGCTCATTTAAATACTTATGTCAGTAAACAAAAGACAGTGAATCACAGTGAATATGGAATTCATTACACAGCAGGACTAGATTCCTATCAGCAAGAACACTAGCTTCAGAGGGTCAGACACACTGTGAGACCCTCCCCAGATTACCAATATCCGCAGCTCTGGAAGGCTCCACCATATCCAGTCTAGGTTCCACATTTAGGAAGAGGTCTTCTCCGGTGGCACTGATGGCAAGACCAGAGGGTCTCACCAACATCAAGATCCGATGCACTCCAACAGGTAGCAAATCTGTCTGACAGACTACATTGGTCTGGTTTGAGAAAATAACTTTGCAATTCATTTTGTTCACCGTAACCTGCAAGAACTGGGAGCCACCAGAGAAACCAGTTCCAGTAATATAAATCATTAGGTTGATGTCACCATCTTAAAGGAGGAAAGAAATTTAAAAAAACAAACAAAAAAAAAATAATCTCTCAGTGATATTACTTCATTTAAGAGACCTCTCACTATCATCAAGTGTTCCTTCTCTGTCCCCTCCCCTCCCAAAATTCAAGGAGCTGAATGCTGACTTAAATATTTGTCATCTGTATTTGTAATTGTAGTACACAGCCCCAATCTTAAATTTTCTCTAACTAGTGAGAAGTGATCACTGCTCAATTTTTTAAAAGAACATAATATTTCAAAATAAAGGACAAAGACAATAAAACATTTTTAGTCATCAAAAGTCCACCTCTCCCCATTTCAATTCATGACCATATCCCTTAGATGGACCAAAAAATACACTTCTGCTGCATCACTCAACCTCCACCTAATGAACTAATGTATCTTCTACCCACCCATCACCAGCTACATGGCCTCTAACAAAATCACTGCAAGTCTCGGGCTTATGCCCATCTCAGAGCCAAGTCACAAATCATACCAACGGAGTACCACACAGAATGGACACAGGGAGTTGACCCTTGGAGGTACTGGAAAGAGCAGGAACCTGGGCAATGAGCTGGTACATCATTCACTCGCACAACCACCTGAAATGAGACAAAATTTCTTTTCCATTTTATGCATTTCTTATCTACCAGGGTATTCATGAAGTATTTGTGAAGTGCTCCCAAGCTGAAACGTGTTCATCATTTGCTAATTCTTATTCCTTTTTTCTATTTTCCCAGTAATTAATCTTAAATTGCAATGAATGGCTCAAAACACATGAAGCTTTCTTAAAATGATGGTGGACATGCTGAAACCCATTTCTGTAATTAAATGTGATAAATATTGAGTAAATTTTCTCTCTGTCATATAGACGTAAATTTCATAAACTTAAACTGCATAAAGACTTCTTATCACTCTGTATTTCCAACCAGGTACCTACTTTATGTGACAAGCCCTTTATTTGCTAGTAAAGACCAACAAATTCGGTGCATTCCTTCCACCACTCTGTGAATATATAACTGAAGACTAGAGTGTATTTGGACACTTTATTTGGGGTCTCTTTTGTCACAGAATGCTAGATTCCTAAAGAGAGACTATATATCTTTCCCTTTCACTGGAACTAATGTTAGTCTAATAGAACTCGAAAACTACTTGGAAATGAGAAAGGTAAAAAATATGCGACCCCACTGACTCTCTATGTATAAAAAATGCATTAATAGCATATAGATTATATTTATGACAGTGTTTCCTTATTAAGGGAAGAGGTATTGGAATGGCATGGACAATAAAGAACACTTCAATTTTATCTGTACTGTTTCATTTTTTCCATAAAGACAAAAAATATAAATATATCAAAATGTTGACAATGTCAATTTTCAGTTTGGGTACCCAGGTGTTGATAATATTATTCTTTATTGCTTTTGTATTTTAAAACTTTATCAAATTGAAAGCAGATGACCTATAACAGAAATACGGGAAGATAGGAAAAAAATAAAAGGACATTTTAAAGACAAAAAGAATAACTAAGCTCATTTACTTTTTGATACCACCAGGTAGAAGCATAAATCCTATTTAGCTATAGAGATTCTCAATTTTTTGCACCGTAACAATAGTATCAATAATTAGAATATTGTAGTTACAAGGCATTTATATTTTCAGGGAACTGTACATACCCTGTGGGGGTAGAAGAAGGACAGCCATAAGTACCCCTGTTTTACACATTGGCAAAATGGCCCTTAAGAGCTAAATCAATGGGTCCATGTTACAAATCAGTGAGGAGTGAGTTAGACTTGAAACTGGAACTTGCACTTAGGGTGGCCCATTCACTCTCACCTGACTATGTTGGTTGGCAGTAGCCAACATGTCTCCAAATATGGGTCCAAGAAAAACTCCACCATCATATACCACACGCGTGGCTGCAGCAGGATTCACTCCAGTAAGGTTTTCATCAGAGACCTGAGATGGTTATATTTCTGGTAAATTCTGTCATGGAACAGAAATCTAATCTTGTCTAATCAAATAATAAAGAGTCTTTTCACATTGTGTTTCAGATAATCAGACAGCTAGAAAGTGAAAGCAGAGTGACAGGGAATTGAAATATAGAAATGTAACAGTAAATAATGGCTAAGGAAAGTCCCAGTAGATTAGAGAAATATTCATTTGCGAGTGGATTGCCAAAAGAGGTACAATAAATCAGTCTTCTCTCTAAGTCTGGAGATACTTTGCTTCTCCATGCTTTTCCATTTTATATGTTTGCAATCCAAAATATTAAAATAAAGTGGAAAGAAACAGTGCCATGAGATAAGAGCAAGATCTCCCATTCTTCCTCCATCTCCTTTCTAGAATTTCGATTGAAAACCAGATAACCCACAACACCATACAACTAGGAAAAATTTTCATCTTGGGCTTCATTTTATAATAACCAAATGCTAGATGATCATTAGATTATTTTTTAAAACCCTAAATATGCAAGAGCATCTGGTTTTGTCATTACACAAAGACAGCAAATTCTTTTCTAAACTTCCTTCTGCTGTGCCATCTGCTTCCACGATCATCTAAGTCAATCACATCTGCTTAAATTATCCAATAACAGATGTAGAATTATTGCATGGTGGACACTGACCAACAACTTCACTACCTACACTGAGTTAGGAAGGGAGATGTTGGGTTTAAATTGCTTTTTCAGGGATATGAGATACAAAATATGTGTTGAAAACTTCCAGAAAGAAAGTTCATAGAATCCCTTTACTCGAATATTCCAACAAAATTAATAATTCATGACAGTTTCCATGCGTATAATTCTGATTTTTTTTTTTTTGCAGAATTTCTCCAGGGCAGCAAATCCATGCCACTAAAAGGGATACTATACATACCCTGATAAAATTGGGCAAATCCCCAATCTGAGTGGACCAGGACAAGGTCCACATGTGTTCGTAGCAAGTGTATAGATCCTCCTTCACAGTGAAGTCACTGGCATTGAGGTACCTGGATGTGAAGTCATTGGCATTATTCTGTAAGAGCTGGTGAAGGTGATGAGCAGAAATTTGTACAGGGACATCTGTGAGAGAAGATTTTGATACAGAAAACACAGACACTAATTAATACACCTTACAGAGTTTCATCCTCAAGGATAACACGATACACACCGGGATGCCTATCAAATTTTCAGGAGACCCTTCTGTCAAAATAGAACTTCAGTAGAATCCCCAGCCCTAATTAAACCATTTTTTCCTAAGGTAAAGACAAGTAGATGCCCACTTTTCATATTACACTATCTTTCACTCATACCATATAACATAGCAATCAGAGAGTACAGCCATGTCAGATAAAACCATCTCAACTGTCAACTCAAAATGTAAACTCCACACACCCTTGTAATGCCTGAAAGCCTTATTAAATATTAGATCTTCCCTGGAAAAATTTAGCTGGCCCTGTGAACAGAGAAAAGTTGGCCACTTTTCACAGGGAGTGAGGGAGGCGTACAGCAGCTGACACCCATAAAAACTTGGCCAGCCCAGCTGAGGAATGTTGGCATTTAACTTCAGTTTCTCTGTTAGAATTTTCTTTAAGCCCAACCACCTGCTTCCCCATTCCATGTCCCCACAGAGGAATAACAGCTCTCTGTGTTTGAACCCTGCTTTGTGCTCTACCAGAAGTTCCCATTTCATTAGCTGCTCCCAGCAGCCCCGTGAGGTGGGTCATTGGGTATCCTAATGCCTACTTTAGGGATGAAGAAAATGAAACCCAACCATACGCAGAAGCTTGCCAATGCAGAAAGACAGGTTTACATGAAAACCCAGGTTGCCTTCTACCTATTCAAGAGCATTTCTCTTGAATTCCACACTGCCCTGAAGGGTTAATAAAATATTACTGCCCTTCTAAATTGCGAACGAAATTGTTATCCTTTTACAAAACATGTTTCTACATTTATACAGAGTTTCAGATCCATCATCATTCAAAAGGCCAGGCCAAGGCTGACTTTCCCAGTTGTTTTACAGGCGGTGATCTGAGGATCATCAGTGATAGAAATCAGTAGCAGAAAGTCTCTGCGGATGAGCTGTCGTCCATGAGAGGTAAAATCAAATATAAATAGCACAGTAATGGGCCTCATAGAGGCAGGGCACGATTGATGTTTATTCCCCCATTTACCAGAATCAACACCTAGGGATCTTCGACGTCTCCTGAGTCACCCTATTATAATAAAAACAGCACCCTGTTCTTCCCACCCAAGAAGGTCCTGTGCAGGCCTAGGGACTTTCTGCTTGGGAGGGCAAAAGACTTTTGGATCATGTTCCAACTTTTATACAGCCCCTCTCAAGTTCTACTGAGCCTTGCTTCTGATTCCCCATGTTTCTACCAAATAAGTAACGTATCATTATCACTTCTAATCTTTGTTCTTTGTGCATTGTATGTATTCTTGAAGATTTACAAACACTAATTTCATCTGAAAGTTCTTTCTATATTTGTTGGGACCACTGAAATCCTCCATAGTATATGGTGTCACCATTGAGTCTAACTCTGACGGACCATGGCTACCACATATCTTGGTCTATAAAACTCTAGAAAGAAGAGGACTGACCCAGGAATCAAATACCTGGGTTCACAACTGGACCCTGTCATCAGCTATTTGTACGACCTTTTGGCAAGCCTCAGTGTAGCTGGCTGAATGATGAACCCCCTAAAAGATGGCCTAATGGCCTAATCCCCAGAAAACATGAATGTTAACTTATAAGGCAAAATAATATACTGCATATGGCAACAGATGTGGCTAAGGGTCTTGAGAGGAAAAATCTGTCCTAGATTATCCCAGGTGGACCCTAAATACAATTGTATAATAGGTACCCTTATAAGAGAGAGGCAGAGAAAATTTTGAGATAGAAGAGGAAGAAGCGATGTGACCACAGAGGCGGTGGTTGGAGTGATATGGCCACAGCCAAGACATGCTAGCCACCACCAGAAGCCAGAAGAGGCAGGAGCAAATACTCCACAGGAGGGTGGCCCTGCCGACAACTTGATTTTGGACTTCTGGCCCCAGGACTGGGAGAGAATCACTTTTTGCTGTTTGAAGCCACTAAGTTTGTGGTTAACTCCTTACAACAGTCCCAGAAGCTGACCCACTCAGTTTCCACATCTATACATCTTCTGCAGCTACAAAATGGAAAGGTTGGGGTAGCATTAACAATAAGTCCCTTTCCAGCCGGGCTCGGTGGCTCACGCTTGTAATCCCAGCACTTTGGGAGGCCGAGGCGGGCGGATCACGAGGTAAGGAGATCGAGACCACGGTGAAACCCCGTCTCTACTAAAAATACAAAAAAATCAGCTGGCGTGGTGGCGGGCGCCTGTAGTCCCAGCTACTCAGAGAGGCTGAGGCAGGAGAATGGCGTGAACCCGGGAGGCGGAGCTTGCAGTGAGCCGAGATTGCGCTACTGCACTCCAGCCTGGGCGACAGAGCGAGACTCCTTCTCAAAAAAAAAAAAAAAGTCCCTTTCCAAATCTTTCATTTTAAGAATGTCACTTTCAGACACTGGAAAATAAACAAAATAGCTTTAATATTATCACCTGACAACCTCCCAGGATGTTGTTCCCTTGGGAATGTGAATGAGACTATGTGAGTGAGAATTGTTGCACCCCCCAATTGCCCCTTTACCAGAAATCACTGTATTAGGAAGCTGGATGCGAAAGTGTCCTCCTAAAGGTGGACTTGTCCGCTGTCGTCTCTGTGTTGTCACCAGGACTGGTCCAGATCCCTCTTCTGTTCCTTCAGTGGGCACAGAGCTGTGGCACGTCAGAAACAAAGCATTAACGTCTGGGTTGGGGTGTGCACCCAGGAGGACCTTGTCTGAAGAGTGTCCTGTCTTGCTTAGGCTGCAGCCTTCCAGAAAGAGCTAAGGGACCTGAGGAAACTCAGAAAGGGAGTTTTCAGGACCACTTGAAGTGAGAATCATTTGAGAGTAACTGAATTCGCCTCTATCATTTCAGAGTGAAAAATGTTGGCGTTTAGAGCCTACCGATACGGTGGGCTTCCTCTCTGCCACTGAAGATGTCTCAGCCCTTCATTTTCAGTTGATGGTTTGATTGCTTTTCCTGCCCAGACGACCACGGAACAAACATTTAGTCAAGGAAAGTAAAGCACGGGTTCAAACTTTCTGCACCTGCCTTTAATATGCCATTGCAGCACGCTGCAAGTACGAGAACTCATTTTGGAACATAGTAGAAAAAGATGAGAGAAAGAAACCTGTAAAGTTATGTATCACTTGACAGTGAGGATACATTTTAAGAAATGCATCCTTAGACGGTCTCATCATTGTGCAACCATCATACAGTTTACTTACACAAACCTAGATGGTACAGCCTACCACACACCTAGGCTATATGGTATAGCCTGTTGCTCCTAGGCTACAAGCCTGCTGCTGTACTGAATACTGTAGGCAATTGTAACACAATGGTATGAATTTGTGTATCCAAACATATCTAAACATAGAAAAGGTACAGTAAAAATATGGTAGTAGAATCTTATAGGACCACTATCATATATTTGGTCCATCACTGATGGATACATTGTTATATGGTGCATGACTGTATATTTAGATATATATGTGTATACACATATATATACAGTGTGAATACATATATATATATATAATCCCTACACACACATATACATATACATATATCAAAGGCAGAGCACTCAATTCTTCCCATTCTACTGGGGTTTAGGTGAAAAATTAAAAGAACAAATTAGAGTATACATGTGTTCCAGAAGCTTAGAAGAAGCCTGATCCTTAGTTACTGCTTTGTAAACTGTGGCTAGAAATGGTTATTATGAAGCAATGCTTATGGGGCTCTAGTGCCATCTGCTGGTGAGTTCTTAGAAATAGCTATTTTTCTTCTCTAGACATTTCACCTGAAAGGATTTCAACAAGATTAATACGGGAGGGATGCAATGAAAGGAAAAACAACAAAACAAAACAGTGGTGACGTGAACCTCTGAACAGCACAAAATGCCACTATTTTTAAACTAACTGACTCGGAATTAGTTCTCATAGTCCCCAGACCAGCAGAATCAGCATCACCAAGGAACTTACTAAAAATGCAAACTGTCAGGTTTTTCCCCAAACCTACTGAATTAGAAACTCTGACAGCAGGCCCAGTAATGTTAACAATACTTCCAGGTGAATCTGGTGCTGCATTCTCAAGATTGAGAACATCGCTTTAAGCAACAAGACAGGTAGCTTTTCCTGAAAAAAGTCTCACCTGTGTCCCCCAAGGCCAACAAGCATTCTTAGGAGAAGGGACAGGTGTACAAAAGCCACTCCTTACCGTGCAGTGATGAGCGGGGGCTCCGTGCCACACCCCGCCAGCCAGGATGTGACACTGTAGACCGGAGGGGATCCCACCACAGAGACTGATTCCACCAGATTCCCCCCTGGGCGAGCCGTTCCAGAATCAGCTTGAGAAACTAGAGACCAGTGATCCAATTACTATCAAGTGACTCAAGATGGGAGACTTGCTGTGTGGAAAATCTCAATTGGAAATGTGAGTTACTCAGATCTCAGCACACACCTAAAGCATAGATTCCTACTTATCTGCTGCCATAAAGAACACATGGAGAGGAGGCAGGAGGATAAGCCATTCAGTTTAGTACAAAAAGGAAAGTGCAAGGTCCTGATTTAAGGAGATGAAGATTGATTCCACAGAAAAGTTCAATAACCCCGCAGCCAGTAAAATGTCACTCCCTATGCTCTTGGAGGCACTCCTACACAGTTAATCTGTTGCAGTGTAGCCTGCCACCCTTTCCTCCTTTCCTTCCCACAGCCCCTGGCAACTCTAGGGATGTTTGGCTGATCCTCTTAGGAGCACTAAACTCAGAGGCACACACAGGGGCACTTGGGTGTTTATCCACAGTGTGGAGCCAGCACGAGTGCAGAAAGAGTACAAGCTTTAAGAGAGACCACTGGTCAAATCCTGATTTTTTCACTTCTATTGGATTCCCACTCAGCTAATCCACACACACTCCATAAGACTCAGTTTTCGTATGTGTAAAGTGGGGATTATGACATGCATGATTGATAGCAATCAACCTGACAAGGAGAGTTTAGTGAGATTTAAGATTTAAAATGATCAGCACAATATCAATATCCTTTTAGCTTCTTCCCCAAGATTGGTTACAATGGAGACTTTAAAGAGTTTAAGGGCAACACCTTTGTCTAATTCATCTTCCCATGCTTGATGCTTAGCACAGGCGAGGCATAGAGTAGGTGGTCAATACATGATTATTTGCTCAGCTGGGTAGAGTCACTGAAGGTTCAGTTCAAGGGTCAGTGATCACTAGATTCCGATCTCCTCCACAGCCCTGCTGTGTGCACTGGGGCAAATTACTCAACTCCTTTTAGCCTTGGTTTCCCCATCCATAGGTGGAGATAATAGAACCAACTCATGGGCTTCTGAGAACTAAATGAGAAATAAATGGAAGCCACCACTATCCAGTGGTAGTGGGAGATACAAAGAAGTTTCATAGAGGACGTTAGTCGGGGGAATATCATCAAGTATAAAATTGAGATCAGATAAATGATATACAATTAACTATGAATATTGAGCCCAATTGTGTAGTTTGTGTTGCCATTAAATAATTCTGAAAACAAAGCCATTGCCAGCAGGGTTAATGTGATAAAGTGGGAGGCAGACCGTTTCATGTATGCTACCCCCATCTTCCCTCTTGTCTCCGCCCTCTCCCTTCCTGCTCCCACCTCACCTCACCCCACCCCTGGATGATTCCAGATACACAGAGAATTTGGTGGCAAAGAGGTGAGGGCAGTAAGAAAAAGTTCTGAATCCTTGGCTTCAAGTGTTTGGAGAGGCAGAATGGCATTAAAGGGAGAGAAAGAAAAACTGAACAGCACCTATTATCCAGTCCTGAGTTTTCCAACTAGTGGGCTCCAGTGTATGAAATATTGATTCCCTCAGCCTTCTGGAAATTGAGACAGCACTTGGGGTCACCAAAGACCCCCAGCCAGTTGTCTTGGGCACCAAAAAATTCAGGCAGTCACCCAGCACGTCGCTTGAGTAGTGTCATTTTCTAAGTGTGCCAGAGCACAAACAGATTTGGAACAATAAGCAATGACCCAGATGTCCCCAAAACACTTAAACTATGGAAACAGAGAAGAGATGGGATTTTGATGAGAATCGAAGATGATGTAATTTCAAGGCTGATAAAGAGTCCTCTTGCCGCCCATCCCCAAGTTCCCCTGCCTTCAGTACTGCAATGTTTAGGCAAAAGACTGGAAAGTTGTACATTTTCTAAATCAAAATGTAAATGAAGGTATCATCTTTTTCTTCTTGGAGAGGGAAATAAACTATAAAAAGTAGGCTAGCTGAGCCCTAAAGCCACAAGGGATTTGACAGAGAAGGAAACACGAGCAAAAGTTGGAAGCCTGAAGACACTGAGGGCAAACTGCACCATTCTGCCTTGGCTATGGGTGCACATCACACACGGACACCTCAGCAGGGCCCCAGAGGAGGACTTTGTCCCTAAGACTAGCGGGCAAGAGCCAGGTGAGACCACTGTGTCCAAGAGTGGTCAAGGGAGACTTCGGGAAGGAAGAGCCAGGCCTGATCTCTAAATAATGAGTAGGAAGAGTCTGGAGAGACAGAAATGACAAGGGCCATCTCTCTGAAGAAGATGATTACCTTCTAACTCTCACTGCATCTGTCTTGAAGGTTGTAAATCAGACTCTTAGCCCATTTACAGAGACAGACACTGCTATGTTCCTTCCAGCACCTGGTATGACATATTAACTCATGGAGAGGTGGAGAAATCCTGCTAGCCTAACGATAATAATAATAATAATAATAATTGCTTATATTTATTAGGCACCTTCTATGGACAAGACCAGTAAGGAGTGCTTTATATTAAACTTTAGTTAATCTTCACAGTAATCTAATGAAGTAGGGTCCTTATTATACCCATTTTACAGATGAAGAAACCAAGACTCCCCAGCAAGAAAGTGGGAAAACTGGAGTAAGAGTACAGATACCAGAAGCAAGAGAAAATAGTGGGGAAAATAGGAAAGAAGAGGGACTAGAGAGACATAGTACCAAAGGCACACAATCCCAGCTGCATCTGTTTTCTAAAGGCAAGACAGGCAAAAAGGAGGATCACCTGTTCTCTCCTCATTAAAAACACAGTAACCCCTAGCAGGAAAGTTTGAGGTGGGCATTTGACAGGCTTGTGGAGGAGAGAGAATTTGATGATTACCTGTTACGTTTGTGTCTGCAATAATAATTTCATCTAAATAGAACAGGCCCGTCTCCTGGGCCAGAGGGAGAAGATCGATCTGATGAACCAGCACTGGGGAGTTTGCCGGAGGGGGCTGGAGATCCCCGGAGCAACGCACACAAGTCTCCCAGAGGTCAGTGCAATGGAACTGCCAGCTGAAAAACAGCACGGAGCAGAACTGGGCTCTCAGGGAGCACTTGCAGCCCTCTCCCGTTAGAGCCCTTATTCCCAACCTGGGGGGCCTGTGGGCTATGCAGCCAGGAGAGAGACCCCACGAACCCCTGCACCCAAGCAGTCCTGGGTGCCATGGGTACAAACACCCCACCCAAGGTCGGATCAGCTCAGCCTTGGATATATCACTAACAGTCACCTTTTAAGTCAATCATTCATCCATGACATGCAATGTCAGCAGCATTTTCAAATTACAGTTTAACTGTGTGTCTTAAGCAAATTATAATGTTAGGCTATAAACACAGAGAATATTGGTACTTCTGGACATTACCAGTTTCATTTAGGTTTAAGACCATTTACAAGACCCATGAGAATTATGTGGAAAGCACTGAATCAAGGGATCAAGACGGCCGAATTTTATTCCAGGGTCACTAGCTGAATGAATTTTATGAATCACAAATTCTTGGGGCCCCAAATTTCCTCTTTCTGTCATGTCAAAGAATGTTCTCTAAGGTCTCCCCCAACTACGCTGTTCTACGATTCTATTCCTATGAGAAATGTCAGACTCCCTCAAGGGAGTAGTATATTCTTAACAACTAACTGCTCTGGAGTCAAACTTTTTTGTCAAATAAAATATATTCAAATCCCCGTATTAGTATACGAGACCCAAATATAAGACCATTAGTGCCTCAGGTGGGTCACTGTCCCCAAGAGAGCGAATCCTCCCGGCTGACCGAATTCCCACCACGTCTCCCCACCAATTAGCTACCTCTCGGGGCTGGTCCTCTTGAGAGTCCAGTCACAGGTGGTGTTCTTTACCATGTTTTGAAAGCCGATTGTGAAGGACACAGTCATCTTCAGGATCTTGTTCATGTGGCCTTTGTATGCAAGACACAACTATGGACACCAAATAAGTCCTTCAGTTCTATTAGTGCAAGAAGCAGTCATTCAAACAATACGTAGTGAGGAGTCCACATCCCTAGAACCCCACCATAGGCTCTGAGAGACTCGACCCAGTTCCTGCCCTTCCAGAGCTTACCAGTATAGCCAGAGACAAATAACTTAAATTGTTATTTCCCTACCTAAATAAAGCTAAGGAAAAATACAATAAATACCTTTTCTGAGACCAAAAAAATGTCATTAAACAGAGTTTTTAAATGCTTAGCACTGTGCTTGGCAGTGAGGATTTTAGAGTATCTCACTTAAGACAACCAATTACCCGTGCAACCTTGAGCAAGTAACTCAACTTCTCCAAGCCTCAGCTCCTCAGCTGTAACTCCCCAGCATCCTTGGTTTCTAACTCAGGTTAGAGGCAAAGCTGTTGCCACAAGAAGACTTTAGAGCAAGAGTTTTCAACCTCAGCACTATCAATATTTTAGGGGTTGGATAATTCTTTGTCGTAGGGGCTGTTCTGTGCATTATAGGATGTTCAACAGCTTCCCTGGCCTCCACCCACCAGATGCCAATAGCACTTCCCCAGTTGCGACAACCAAAACTGTCTCCATACATTGCCAACTCTTCCCTGGGGGGGCAAAATCACCTCCACGGGGTGCCCCTGCAGAAGAGATGAGGCTGAAGAAGGGAGGAGCTCAAGCCTGAACCATTTAGCCCCAACTCCCACAGCAGCCCAACTGGGAAAAGACTAGAAACTACTGCCATGAGCTCCACCACTCCAGCAAAACTCACTCTGGTTCCCAAAGGGCAAATCAGCTGCACTTCTTTTACAAGGGTGGTGGAGCTATCGAAGCAAAGGATGTTAGAGGTGTTTGTGAAATGCATCAGACAATTCAATCCATCAATAATGATAACTAGAGTAACAATAATTAGCCTTCACTGGGTCCTAACTGTTCAGGTACTTTACTAGATTATCTCATTTAATCTATACCACAGTCCTGAGAGATAGGCCACATTACTGTCCATTTTACAGATGAGTAAATGAAGGCATACTGTACTTAAGACAGACTTGGAAGGCACATTGGGTGTGGAATCAGGATTTAAAACCAGATAGTCCAATGACACAGTCTGCACTCTTAGAGATCAAAGAAAATATTGTAGCAAATAAAGTTTCACAAGTCTCACAGCTAATACAAAGGCATTTCCAGGTAACAACACACAAGTGGGGGCCAGTGGTGTCCGTTCATACCTGAAACAGCAGTCAAGAGACCTAGAACCTCAGCCTGAAACAGCCTGGGCAGATCACGGCAATCATTCCTTTGTGCTTCTGAGTTTTCAGTCTCGAATCCACAGAGCAATACCAATACCTACCCACCTGACCCAGAAGCACAAAGACTGCTACTCACGTGTGTATACTGATCTAGCCGATAGCCCTTCTGGGCAGCCGGGGGCGTTAGGACAAGGTGTCGAGGCTGACGGAGGCTGAACCTGCCACAGAAGGGCTCCATCCCACTGGTGAGGTCCCCGTCAGAGTTGGCAACTTCTGGGCCTGGATGCAGTTCAGATAAAATAGAAAGACAGGCATAGCTGTTAAACAAGACAGAGCTTCCTGATATGTGTGCATGAGGATTTTAGAGTATCTCACTTAAGAAAACCCCCGTTCTAACCCAATTACCCGTGCAACCTTGAGTAAGTAACTCAACCTCTCTGAGCCTCAGTTCCTCAACTCTAACTCCCCAGCATCCTTGGCCTCTAACTCAGTTAGGGACAAAGTCGTTGGCACAAGAAGACTTTAGAGCAGGAGTTTTCAACCTCAGCACTATTAATATTTTAGGGGCTGGATAATTCTTTGTTGTAGGGGCTGTCTTGTTCACCATGATATGGGCCCCTCAGCCCTGGGAGAGCTGGCCACAGCATGAGTGCTCAGCACCCCTGGCTTGAAGGCTCCAGCTATAAGAAACTCATTCTGTGTTGCTGGAGCCTTGAAAATCCTTTAGCATTTTCTCTGTGTAGCAGGATATGAAAAACTATTGAGAAGCAAAAAGACAAGGAATATCAAGATGGAAGAGGTGTTCAAAAATAACTAGAATTTAGTTCACCTTAGTAGTTTTAAAAACATACCCTCACATTTTAAGAATTTCTTAAGACTACTTTCTTAAGTAGTAATTCCTTTAGATGTAATTTGAAGAAGATTAGTATGGTTTTGGCTATGTTTGCATGTTTCTCACCTATGTCTTTGACCTTTTCCCACCGTGTGGCATGGGGCGTATAGGAGGGTGCTGCACTCTACCTCACAGCCCAGGAGGAATGCCTTTCCTTTCTATCGACGCCCACCGAGCATCACCCTCCCAAGCACAGTGCAGTGCAGTCCCTCAGCCACTCAGTGTCCAAATCCAGGTTTCATATTTTTTTTTTACTCTGTTATCACCTTGGAGAGGAAATGGGGATTGTTCTCATTTTATAGCAAGAAAGAAGACCATGATGAAAAAGACAATCAGAATGTGTGAAGCCAGGGACAGCACCTCCTTCGAATCCAAGCCGGAGAAGGATGTTAGCCCAAAGGGGTTCCAGTTTGCATTTTACTGCAAGTAACTCCTCAATGGTTGTTTGAATCTATTACAAAGGAAAAAATGCCAGGAATTTATATCATGAGCATAAAGACCACCCCCAGTTCTCCCACCCCCATCCCTCATTTTTTGAAGAAGTCTCCCACCAGATGGGCTGTGGCATTTGCAGGGATTGGCTGACTAGAGACATTGTCCCAAGTAAGGAAGAAGTTTCCTCTGCCTGACACATTCAGCACCTACAAAAGTCAAGAGAGACAAGACTAAATGACAGTGCTAATTAAGCCAGAGAGACAATCTAAGAACACAGGACATTCCTCCTCAGCTTGCTATTTCCTTTTTATTATAATTTTAACTTTTCAATGCTTTAACATTCAGAAATCTCTGAGGAACACAGCATCATCACCTAATGAGAATTTTTGTTGGAATAATAGAGATGTCAGTCTCCCTATTTATCTGTGCCCCTTGATTGAGAGTATGAGATGTAACAGTTGCCACTGAATGCTGCACTTTCAGCCCCTCTCACCAATTGCTTTCTCCCAAGGGTAGCCCAGCAGGCAGAAGCAACTCCATGGCATGCACCCTCTCTTGGAGGCTTATGCAGTCTCTGCTTTGCTTCCAACACATCAACACATTCCCTGTAGGGCACATTATACTTTTGCTACTGAGTAAGTTCTATGCAGCTTTTTTTTTTAGTTGGAGTCTCACTCTGTCACCAGGCTGGAATGCTGTGGCGTGATGTCGGCTCACTGCAACCTCCGACTCCCTGGTTCAAGCAATTCTCCTGCCTCAGCCTCCCAAGTAGCTGTGATTACAGGCACATGCCACCATGCCCAGCTAATTTTTGTATTTTTAGTACAGACGGGGTTTCATCATGTTGGCCAGGATGGTCTCGATCTCTTGACCTTGTGATCAGCCCGCCTTGGCCTCCCAAAGTGCTGGGATTACAGGCGTGAGCCACTACACCCGGCCAGCTTTTAATCTCTTAAATCACTTGTTACTTTCTACCTCGTTCTATGGTTATTTGTGTACATGTTTTACTATTAGACTGTAAGCTTTAGAGGGCAGAGTTCATATTGATTTGTCTTTGTACACCAAAAAGTGAACAACAAAAAACTGTAATACATAAAAACTCTTCAGCAAAAATATGGGGCACAGCTCAGAGACCTAAAGGACATGACATTTTCAAAGTAGACTTAGAAAACACAGCCTATAGGGAAATAGGACCTGAATCAGTCAAAAATTACGGAATTTAATGTGTATATGCTCACATGCATGCATGCACACGTGTCGGGCGTGTGTTTAGAGGACCTTGTCTCTTTTCTGGGAAATAAGTCTCTAAAAGAAGACTTACTTGGAACTTAAATTCCTAAAACTGACTCAATAAGTAAGATAATCTCAGGAATAAGACATCACGTTTTGGTAAACATCTTCACAATGCTGTTAAAGAGATATCCTATTTCTTTGACAGCAAGGTTATAATGACCCCTCAGGTCCCCAGGCTCCCAGTCAGTGCTCCTGCTACGTGGGACTTTATTCCTTCCAGAGTTCAGCTCCATGGGACTGGGAAGAGACACAGACCTGTACTTCTGGAAGCCTCTGGGCTCGGACTCGGATCTGGTGCTTCTCCCGTAGGTAAGTGGTGACCACATCAGGATTCAGCCAGGTGTTGTGAATCTGGACACCAATCCTCATCCCCCTGCTTGGGGCTATCCCATGATGCTCTGCTTCCAGGTAATACTTGGCTCCACCCAACAGCTCCAACTTGGGAGACTTCTGCTGCCAGGTCCCTTCATCCCTATTCTGCTCCCAGGAGTCAAACCAGTCAGCAGTGCCAACGCTGATGGAGGCCACTTTCACCTGTGCCCAAATAAGCATAACATGATCCATACTATGAAGCTTCCAGGCATCTCTTTCTCAGACACTAAGTGTCTGAACTGCTACTAACAAGACAGTTTTGAACTGGTCTGCCTTTTAACATAACATAACCCAGTTACCTAGGCCCTGTGGTTATTTATGCTTCTCCAGCTCTCTATCTATCTATCTATCTATCTATCTATCATATATATATATATATATATATATATATATATATATATATATATATATTTCAATTGAGTAGTACTCAAATGAGACTGGATGGGCCATGTTCAGAGAAGGTACAACCAACCTAAACCCTAGGATTACATGACACTATGGAGAAGGTAGTATTAAGCCCTTCAGAGACCTGGAATGACTTGATCACATCAAAATCTATGACATTTCTCCAATAAACTAGCAAATCAATTTCAGAGAAACATAGTAATAATTTGAGGAAAATATTGTGATTCTTTGTCAATAGCATAAGTGCATTTTGGCTGCTGTTAAAGGCATCTTTTCTTATCCTTCAGTGTTGATGGGGAATTCCTACATATAGCTGCCTACATCTCCACCCAAAATTAGTGGAAAAGGCACAAGTTTTGGAGTCAGGTAAATTTGGGGTTGAATCCTGAACGTGCCTTTTGCTATCCAAGTGGATTGGGCACACAATCTTTCTTTTTTTCTTTCTTTCTTTTTTTTTTTTTTTTTGGTCTCACTCTGTTGCCCAGACTGGAGTGCAGTGGCAGCCACAACTGCCCAAGGCTCAGGTGATCCTCCTGCCTCAGCCCCTCAAGTAGTTGGGACTACAGGCATGCACCACCATGCCTGGCTAATTTTTGTATTTTTAATAGAGACAGTGTTTTATCATGTTGCCCAAGCTGGTCTCAAACTCCTGGGCTCAAGTGATCTGCCTGCCTCAGCCTCCCAAAGCACTAAGATTACAGGCATGAGCCACCACACCTGGCCCACACAATCTTTCTAAGCCTCAATTTCTTCATGTGGAAAAGATACATATATATATCTTTATGTATATATGTGTATATACACACAAACACATACGTAATATATATGCATATATACATACATACATACATACATTTTGCACAGATGCAGTGAAAACTAGAGACAAGGTCTATAAAAGATGTAGCATAATATTTGGCTTACAGTAAATGCTCAATAAATAGTAGGTTCACATTCAAACAAATTCTTTTTCAACAATTAAAGTTCCTGATCATCCAATGGCATGTTAAACTATCTGTAAAACATGAGAGCCTTAACTTTGATTCTTTCTTTCTTCATGGGTATAGGACTGGCAACAGAGAAAAGGAAAATGAGAAGACAGTGAATACCTTAGTCCTTGGTTCCTCTGACCAGCTGAAATGCAAGGAAGCTTGGCTGTCTGCCTGAATCCAGAAAGTGTAATTATTTGTCTCTGGAGCCACAAAGAACCCACTGAGCCGTGCTCTGTAAAGTGGAAGAACATAGAGTCAAGCAAGAGTAACCAAGGCCTGAATCACTGAACCAACAAATGTCTGCCCTTGTCCTTTGTGTTCTTTTATGGTAATGAAGAACAACCTGATTCTTATGCCACATGATTGTCCAGAATATTCTAGAAAGAGATATAGCACCTGCCTAGTCTCAGTAGCCCAAAACATCTCTACATTGGACACAAATCCCCTTGCTGTTGTGTCATGTTTGGGAAAGTTGTAGCCACAGCACACAGCTATACGGAGGCTTAGCTGATAAAACCACCTAACACAGCTATTGCAGGCCCTGGATCATGGTAGAAGCTCAACCTATAGTAAATATTATTCTTATTATTAGAAATAAAGACAGATTGCTTATCAGAATTTGCTCTGAGCTTACCAGCTACCTCAACACCTGCAGAGAGTATTTTTCTAATTAAAAATATTATGATCCACGGATAAGCGTCAATTCAAAATGTCAACAGTTTCAAATTAAAACCCATCAAATGCAACTTTGAAGAAGATTACAGGCAATTTCATAAAACATTTTTTAAAAGATCATATTTTTAATATTTAAATTCCAGCAACCTAATATTATAGGCAGATATAGTTAAGGAACTGATTAGACTGTGTAAATAAATACCAAGAATATTTTCTGATAATGCTATTTTCTTAAATCTTCAGATCAATATAAAGATGTTTTTAAATTTTTCTTTAATGTATATGCATTATCTTTATTTTTGAGATAATTTTATACCTAAAAATAGCTTCAAAAATAACTATTTTAAAGGTCCACAATATAATTACATTAACTTACCAATAAATAAATATTTTAATTTTTTAATTTAAAATTTTTATATTTTAAAGAGATTAATGAGAGAGGGAATGGAAAATTAGTTACTACCTGGCTTGTGGTTCCTCAAAATGGCAGTTAAAGGGACATACCCTGCAAGACCTACTATAGAAGTCGAAATGTTCTTTTGCCTTTTGGGGTAGGCTGACTCACTCCTTAACACTCCCAAATACACCAAATGTAGCTGAAAGATTTTCCTTTGAACATTATTAAATGGTCGTTAAAAACTATGATAAAGATGAATTATTAGGTGCTACAATGGACCAAAAATTAACCGCCACATTTTTGTTTCTTTGTTTCTTTGTTTAAAGACAGAGTCTCACTCTGTTGCCCAGGCTGGAGTGCAGTGGTGTGATCATGGCTCACTGCCGCCCCAAACTCCTGACCTCAAACAATTCTCCACTTCAGCCTCTCAAGTAGCTACAAGTGCACACCACCACACGTGACTAATTTTTTATTTTTTACTTTTTAGAGACAGGGCCTAGTCCCAAACTCCTAGACTCAGGCGATCCTGCCTCAGCCTCCCAAGTAGATGGGATTACAGGCTCAAGCCATAGCATCCAGCCTTAACTGCTACTTTAAAACCATAAACTCATGGTTAAGTACCTAGTAAGTAAGGCTTCAGGAGACACTTTCCTGCTCACAGATTACCAACCCTACTTGGCTTATTCAATGCCTAAAAATTCTCTAAGCTTTTCACTACACAATTGAGTTGAAATCTATTAGACTGGTGCAAAAGTAATTGTGGTTTTTGCCATTACTTTCAATGGTAAAAATGGTAAAATATTTGGAGGAGGTCACAGACTGGCTGAAATTCACACTCATGAGTCACAGCCATCCTCTCTAAGAGGGATTTCAAAGGGAAAAGAGATCCGTCGTTCAGTAAAGGATCCATCCTTCAACATATACACTGAGAACACACTAAGGAAACTGTGTCTAAGCAATTTTCAAGCTTTTATATTGTTAAGCTTACTTTAGAATACTAGAAATTTTGGCTACATCCTTGAAGGGACTAAAAAGACTAAAGGAATTACACACCATTAAACAGGAAAATTAGAATCATGATGCCATCACTACTACTGAAAACAACGTCTCACAGAACCTGCAAGAGCTTCCCCTGCTATACAAGGGCCATTGGGTTGACCTTCAGCACTGGAAGGTTGTTCCTACAGAATGCTGCCTAGACTTTGCTCCCTCATGTACCCAAAGGCAAATTCTTGGATCTTTCTTTGGCATCAACCAGATGTTAGTTTTACCTCTTAACCATGTATCTAAAGCATGTTTTACTCTGCTGTCTTTCAAGTCTCTCGGCCTGCTCAGCTCAATGTTCACTGATAATCATCTCCAAAACAGATTGTAAACTCAGTTGTGGAAAATACATTTTACATATTGATCAAAATTTGTCCCTGCACTAGCATGACCAACACTGATTGAGAATACTCTCAAACTCTGTTGTTGTTGAATTGGTTAGTGTTATAAATTCCTGGAAATCTCGATACCTTCCTTATCTGTCTCCTAGCCTCACCTAGGTTAGTAAAGGTGCTTTTGATGTGGGCTCCCCGACTTTTCCTACAACATACCTGAAAGGTTGTCCTTCCTTTGACCAAAACCCAAATGGAGAACTGGCATTAGGGACAATCTGCCACCTGTACCCTGGGGTGGCTTCAGTCAGTTCCAATCCCTCAACAGCATCTCCAACTTCAAAAAGAAGCCCTCGATTGCCTGTAAGACATGTAGATCTCATAAACATTACAGGGCACACCTTCCCAAATTGGGGAACTACTTTATTTCAAATTACAAGGTGAAAGATGACCCAGATGCTACCTGTAAAGGTGAGTCAACCTGGAGCCAGATAGAGTAGTTATATGAAAGGTTCTGTAGTTAATATGAAATACAAATGTTCTGGAAAGCAGTAAACATTCCATGGGTTAGGAGTTAGCCTTTTTAGCAAGAGTGCCTAGAGAAGAGAATCAAGTCCTGGAGAAAATGTGAATGAGCAAACAGAAGCTGAGGCTGAGTAAAAGGAGGACAATGTGACGTGGCTTGGCCTTGTGCTTCCCAAAGCCGGAAGTGGGCTTCAGTATCTTTTTTTTTTTTTTTTTTTTTTGAGACGGAGTCTCGCTCTGTCGCCCAGGCTGGAGTGCAGTGGCGCAATCTCGGCTCACTGCAAGCTCCGCCTCCCGGGTTCACGTCATTCTCCTGCCTCAGCCTCCGGAGTAGCTGGGACTACAGGCGCCCGCCACCGCGCCCGGCTAATTTTTTGTATTTTTAGTAGAGACGGGGTTTCACCATGGTCTCGATCTCCTGACCTCGTGATCCACCCGCCTCGGCCTCCCAAAGTGCTGGGATTACAGGCGTGAGCCACCGCGCCCGGCCTTCAGTATCTTTTAAGGCCCAGTTCCGCTGTGAAATTCAATTCTTTAAAGTCCTTTTTTTTCCCGTAACATTGGCAATCCTTAAGTTTCTCAAGTGTCATGGCCTCAATTTGTGGACCTGCACACAGAGCCAAATATGTGGCATGCTGCTATTATGTGACATTTTAAATGATATTGTATTAATTTGTATTTTGTATTAAGCAAACCCTGAGGCCAAAGGCACAGGTACAATCAATATTGAATGCTAACTTGGGCTGAGGGTAAAACTCTGGAATCACAGCTAGACGTGTAGCTTTGAGCAAATTCCTTGATGTTCTTGCGTCTTCATTTTCTCATGCATCAAAATGGGACCAATAATAAAATAGCAATAATACACTAGGACCAAGGGAAAATATATACTCAAAGAGCCTGGAATACAGTAAGTGCTCAATAAAGGTAATTATGGTAATTATTATTTTAAACTAATACTGTTGTTCCTCAACAACTCCTAAAAGGGAGAGGTGGATAAGGAATAAACAGAAAAGTAAGAGTATATTTTGAAAATATTACTTTAAACTAGGGTTTCTCAACCCCAGCACTATTGATATTTTAGGCTGGGTAACTGTTGTGAGGGGGTGTCCTGTGCATTGCAGAATGTCTAGCAGCCTTCCCGGCCTCTGCCCACTAGATGTCAGTATGATCACCACCACCACCACTTCCGGTCTAACAGCCAAACATGTTTCTACACATTGCTACGTGTCCCCGGAGGGGCAACATTGCCCCTGGTTGAGAACAATTGGTTTCCGTAGTAATTCGCCCAGCTTCTGTGGAAGAAACTTCAAAAGCCCTTCATAAAGGACATCACTAACTGTCAAACCAGCTGCATTCAGGAAGTTATCCTACCACTACTCAAGTAGCTAAAGCAGGAAATACTCAAAAAGGGAGCAGACTCTCTATTTCCTGACAGGAAACACACATTATCTCGATTACTTGTTTCAGTAGTTTTGTTTCCTCGGATGGAAGCTTTCCCTGAGTAAAAACTGCCGATCTGGGAGCTGGAGAATTCTCAAGCCAAAACTTTGCATGCATTTTCACACCTGAATGCCCTTTCTTTAGAAAGGTTTCTTCCCCTGCTGGGCAACTTTCCTTGTAGGTGCTGTGCCTCTGGGGTTGACTCTCACTGCCTGTAGTTTAACCATTAAGTCAGCCCCTTGGACACAGATGTGCAGCCTGTGGTTCTTGGCTGGGTAACATACCAACTGCCCTTCATCCCTGACTACACTTGAGCCTTCAGTTCTAATGCTCAGCAGAAAAGTGATCCAGTGTTGTGCTCTTAATTTGCTGCTGTAGGGTGGATGCTTTAAACAGAGAAGGACAGCTGGAAGCTCCCTTGCCTCCTCCATTGCTGCCCACTTCAGGCATAGCCTGGTGGCAACATCACAATATATCCCTGTTTCTCAAAGCAGCAGACAGATACCCACAGGGGAGAAAAATTCATATTTAAATGCATCCCATTGTGCCCTACTCTCCGGCCTTGTCTAATGCTGTTGTTTTGAGCATAGCAGAGCACACTCTAATGCTCCTGTCTTCTTAGCCAGTGGACGTGCAACTGACCCATTGAACGAAGGCGGGCAGTTTGGGGGTTTCCTCCAGTAGCTATAACAATATCTTGAGGGCAGTTATGCTTTCTAGACCATGGTCTCTTCTGGACGCCACTGGCCATACAGCTGGCTAGGGCTAGAAGTGCAATGTCACTAAGCACCTGAATAAAGCTAAGAGCCTTCCTGAAAGGAGAGCCTTGACAATGATATCGTGGACCCAGGGCTCACTGAGTAAGCCAGTCAAATAGATGAGAAAGAATTCAAATACTTTTATTTCTACTCGGCAGCCCATCATGATTAAAGATATTCAGAGTTTATTGAACAGCCCTGGTGGCTTCCTTACCTGGCTGAGGGGTGCTGAGCCTCGCATCTTTTCCTGGAGCCCGAGTGGTGCACTCAATCTTCCTGGGAGACACATGTCTAATATCACAAGGAATGCCTAAAGGGAATTAAAGAAATTTGTGTGTGTGTGTGTGTGTGTGCAGGTATACATGTATATGTATATGTGTGTGGGTGTATGTATAATTTTATATATATATATATATATATATATATAGAGAGAGAGAGAGAGGCAGTGGGAAGACGTGATGGCAAGACCAGACTGAAGTAGACAGGCTCCTATTCTAAGGCAAAGGGCTGGGTGTGGATGGAATAGCAAAAGTTGTCACCCCAATTGAAGGAGAAAAGAGAGAGTGCAGAGCAGTGGAGCATAGGGCAGCTTGGAGAATTCAGAAGGAAAGCCATGCAATGGAGTGCTCTTCATTGGGGATGTACTAAACCACTTAGCTGAGCATGGGAGGTAAGTGTGACATGACAGTGTGAGGACACCCTTGGTGTCACCAACTACAGAAGCATCCCACCTACTACAGGACCTGGCAAAACAAAAGGCTCTAGACAGGTCCTCAAAATTGTTTGCCAAGGTTGGGGTGCGGGGGATTTCCAGAATAATCTGCATAGCAAATGCCCACCCACTCTTGCTTGTCTATATCAAGATAGCTAACAAGGGAGAGTGAAGAGAGGGGCTGTTTTCAGTAGAAGTAAACCTTTGTCAAGAAGGAGCTGTATTTCTTTCTTTCTCTTCACTCACAAGATAGGGGCACCTGAGGGAATTGCCTATGCATTGTGAGTGTGTCTACAGGACATTCTGTTCCTGTACCCATGTACTGTAGGACCGAAATCCCACCTGGTCTCAACCAAACACATGACTTATCCAACATGGTAAGTCAGAAGGGGCAAAGCTTGCTTCCTCCTGCATCCCCCATGCCATACAGACATATAATCTCCTAGAGCATCTAAAACTATGAACTATTTTCAGCTATTTCAACACAGTTACCTGCAATGGTAACCTGGGCAGAATTGTCAAAAAAGTCTCCTGTAATTGTGATGTCTGTTCTTCCCCCAAGGCTCCCAGTTTCTGGAAACACAGATAATATTTCTGCAAGAGTTAAAAAAAAAAAAAAAAGTAAGCTTCCAAATATAGACCAGAATATGACCTAGATAATAATATAATCCCAGCTGCTTGGGAGGCTGAGACAGGAGAATTGCTTGAACCCAGGAGGCGGAGATTGCACTGAGCTGAGATGGCAACACTGCACTCCAGCCTGAGTGACAGAGCGAGACCCTGTCTCAAGAAAACATAAAATAAAAAATTTAAAAAAAGAAATTACCTACAGGAGATATTAATAATTTATTTCTTACTTTAACTTTCTAAGTCCAGCAACAGTTGAATTTTTTTCTAGTAATAACTGTTTAAAAATGCACATAATAAGAAAAAGACCAGAAGTATATATTATCGAGGATCAATATTTGAAAGGAAGGGGAAATGTGGAGTCATTCATGGTATCAGCAAAAGCCCCTAGGTACCATGACGTTTTCTCAGAAAATCTGTCTCCTGATCTCAAGGACAATATTGACAAGTCAGGGAACAGTAAGTTACAACACAAGCAGGAATCAACTTTGGGTATACTGGGAAAGGCTTCAGTTCACCCATATGAATCTGTAATTTGCTCTAAGCAGAAGACTGAATTTCACTGTCTTTAGAACCCTCCCACTCTTCCCCACACTGAATGTTCCTTCCCCACATGCACCTCACACCTCATACCCAGTTCTTTCATGCTGCTCCTGATTGTTTGAAATTGCCTACAGTGGCTTAGGCCTGTAATCCCAGAACTTTGGGAGGCCGAAGCGAGTGGCAGGTGGATCACCTGAGGTCAGGAGCTTGAGACCAACCTGACCAATATGGTGAAACCCTGTCTCTACTAAAAATACAAAAATTAGCCGGGTTCCATGGTGTGCACCTGTAATCCCAGCTGCTTGGGAGGCTGAGACAGGAGAATTGCTTGAACCCAGGAGGCGGAGATTGCACTGAGCTGAGATGGCACCACTGCACTCCAGCCTGAGTGACAGAATGAGACCCGGTCTCAAGAAAATATAAAATAAAAAATTTAAAAAAAGAAATTACCTACAGTAATATGACACATAGTCCCCAGAATTTAGCTTTATCTCATTCTTTCCTCTCCTATGATCAAGCTTTGACATTTCTAAGATTCATTCCCTCCAGAGAAAAGAGGAGTTGCATTTTGTGTAAACTGAAGGTACAAAAGCTAATGATGAATGGTTACCCCTGAAAAATAGACATTTTAGGAGGTTATTTTATACTGCTTTTTGTCTTGCCCATGAGACAAAGCAGAGGAGACATATGGAGGCAAAGATTGATCCCTTACACTCAGATACCAAAATTCACCGCTAAACCATAATAACCCCCTGCTTTTAACCCACTATTTTATAATTTCTTTTTTTTTTTAAACTAGCACTGGAATTTTGTATCAGCTTTACGTAGAGATTAACACATTCTTTTGTTATGCATTCAAAATTACACAGATCAAAAACAAAACAATTTATGAAGTTCTTAAACTTTCAACATAGTTGTAGATATTTGATAATTTTTTTCAACATTCACAGAGCACCTATTATATGGTACTAGGGATATAAAGACGAATACAAAATAGTTCCTGTCCTCGAGAAGATCAGCATGGTAAGGCACGTATGCAAAACTATCATTTAATACCTTGGGTCAGAGAAATTAGAGAGTATATGAAAGAACAGAGAAGTTTGGGAGTAGGATGGGAGTATTGAGGTGTAGAAGAAAATGTTTAGAGATGACACTAATTGGAGTCTTAGGGTGAATTAGAAGTGGCCTAGCAAAGAGGAGAAGGAGAGGGCATTTAAAGCAGAAGATAGCCTGAGTGTGGACAGAAGAAATTGCACAGTGCATGTTAACTGTGGCTGGAGTATGAGAGACAGAGATAGAGCTGGAGAAACAGACAAGGAGGACATCAGAAGTTTGGCCCATTTCCAGTAGGGGATAGCAAGCCATAAGAGGATGGTGAGTAGGAGGGAACCATGCATCAGATACACGCTTGATGTAGAGAATGCGGGGGAGGGGCTTGAAGGGGCAGAGGGCAAGTCGGGGCCTCTAGAAATCACTGCAGCATGTAACACAAGAGGGGATGGGGTCCAGAAATGGACAGTTGCTGTACAGATACATCATAAATAAGAGATAAAACTGGCAGAAATTGGTGATTGAATGGATATGGAAAGGAGGAAGAAAGAGAAATTTTGGATGAATTCCAAGATTCTTGCTCCTCTACCTCTTTAGACGACTTTTGGAATAAGAAGGATAAGCACCACTTTGTCAATTTTAGAGATGCTTAATTAAGGCTCAAAAAGCTTAAAAGGCTTAACCACACTCAACTAGTGATTGAATGTCAGCCTCTGAGGAGCTCAGCCCAGGGCTCTTCATGGCTGTCTACACCCTCTCTTCCCACAGCCTGCTCTGCTGTGAAGAAGTTCAGGCCTGTGAGTCCTGATCCCAAGAAGACATTGGCCCTGGAAATGTAAAAGAGCTGTGTCGTCAGAGATACCTGTCAGCCTATCAATCAGTCTAGGGTTTGATAGCGATGGGCAGGCTCACAAAAACCTTGGAATGGAGTGGCAAGAAGAGGGTGCTTCCCACCATATATTGGCTATGGACATAAGATTTGGAATTAGAACTACACATTCTAGCACTAAGACCTTTGGCTTTGGACAAGATACTTTGTTTATCTGAGTCTGTTTCCTTATCTGTAAAATGGGGCTAATGTTAATCCATCTCATAGTTAAGTGAAATAAATATTGAGATTGTATGTAAGACATTTAACAAGGTCTGACATTCTTCCCGTAGCAGCTATCACTATCACCATTACCTTGGGCGCTTCTTCAAACTTACCCCAAACAGACTAGTAATACTGTTTAAAGAAAGGAAAAGTCAGGGTCAAAATGCAGCTGTTGCAGGATTAGGCTATCTAGAGAGTAAATGACATTTTCTCCATGACCTGTGAATTGCACTTTTGACAAAGGTAGATTTCGATTGCTTCTGGAATCTGAACTTACCCCCACAGACATTTCTTCAGTGGCCGTGTGACTGTATTCCATTCTAGGATCTAAGTATTCTTTAGTAGCCAGCTTTCTACTACCAAATCGAGTTCACAATTCCAAGCAAGCTTCCAATTTTCACATTCATTTTTTTACTATGAGGGTTTACTCATCAGATGGCAACAGAACAGCTTAATATCAATATTAGTCACATATTGTTGAATGAATGCTCAGAGATGGATGTTAAAGTAACTGGAAAGATGTGCTTTAAGATTTTTTAAGTGCCACCTTTTTTCTTTTACTTTTAGAAGACAGAATAAGGCAAGATTCTCCTTTCTTTTATTCAGTTTATACCCATAGAATTTGTATAGAGGTTTATTATCGAGTCTTTTTTAATATATTAACTAAACCTGACACGGATACAAGCAATTTAATCTCAACCAAAAACACCAGGCTGTCTATGATTGTAGGGACAGCTTTGGGTGTCAATGGTCATCAAGAAATGGCGAAAAGATAGGGAAGGAGGGGCCAACATTGAGTGAGGCACAAGGGAAGGGGTACTTGGTGAAGGGGAATAGTACCTGAGTGTGTCTGGTATAGGAAAAGGTCCTGTTTAGCACTGATCAGCCATGCCTTCTTGTGGACCATCGACCTTCGAAAAAGACAAAGTTCTGTTTTGAATGAAAATATCAACTGGGATTGCATTTTTTTAGTCGGCTGCCTGAAAGGAAGATTGGGAACTAACCTCTATTGATCTTTAGAACAGTTGAAACAGCAGCTCCCTTGGATGACTAAGGAACAATACCAACAGGACAAAGTTGTTTTCTGATATATAAAATTATCATATGGGAATAATGCCTGCTTCATAGGGTGTCCCAAATGTTCAATGAAATGATGAGTGTGAGAGGGCCTAGTCCTTAGTTGGCCTATAGTCAATACTCAATAGACATTAATTTTATTTCTTCCAAAATGAGAAAGAGAGAAAATCTCCATACTTTGGGCTGTATAGCTATAATTGTCACGTCATTACAATGCAATTATTATCAATTAGACCCTATGCTTTTAACAGAAACACCTGTCAAATTATGTAGGGGCAAAATATAAGGTAAGGATTCAGAATTCCAGAATGCTGATTTATCACTTCAAAGTGTGATAAAATGTGGACCCCTTCCATTTTCAAGAAGGCACTTCCTAGATGGTACAATGTATTTCATGAAACCAGGTTCCTTGTAAGATACTTGTGACAGTTTTCAACCTACAGTACTTTGAAATTACTTAAGATTCAATTCCCAAAATTCTGCACCACCACCATATTGAAACACACATTGCCTACAGATTAGTGCAGAGGACACAATTTTATTCACCCAAGTAAAAAAGTCAAGGAGGACCCTGTCTCTACTAAAAAATACAAAAAATTAGCCGGGCGTGGTGGCAGGCGCCTGTAGTTCCAGCTACTCGGAGAGGCTGAGGCAGGAGAATGGTGTGAACCCGGGAGGCGGGGCTTGCAGTGAGCTGAGATTGAGCCACTGCACTCCAGCCTGGGCGACAGAGCGAGACTCCGTCTCAAAAAAAAAAAAAAAAAGTCAAGGAGGTACATGTGGTCTCATTATACTATTCTGTTTGTCTATGTTTAAAATTTTCCATCATAAAAAGATAAACAAAGTAAGCAAGATCATATAAAATGAGGACAAATTTGCCTATTTCTATACCCAGTTACTTACTTTCCTTTGTTAAATACTGAGAAGCTAACGTTCTGGGAGCCTGTAACACAAAGAAACACACATTAACTCAGAAATCTGCACGAATCTTCTGGGCCAGGCCATTGCTTTCATAAGCCCAAAGACTCCAATATCATCAAATTACCACCCAAACCTGTAATTTCTTTAGTGGTTCCCCCCTGCAAAAAAAAAAAAAAAAAAAAACACCTCATAAGTTTAGCATCATTAGCAATGTGGACTTCTAGCAATAAAAGGGCAAATGTAGTATTGCATAGCAGGGAAGAGCCCAGGCTTGGAGTTAGATGGAGCATCATTTAAATATTGATTTACTGGTAACTAACTTCAATTTTTCTCACCTGCAAAGCCAAAAAAATAATCCCACCAACTTCACAGGTGTATGTGAGCATTAAATTAGTTTCTATATGAGCTGTTTCATATAGTAGTGTTTTCCAGGGAATTCTTAACAAATAGTAATTATTGTTATTATTATTATCCTCATGAGAACCAATCTTGCAATTGCTTTTGTCTGGATACAGAGAAAGAAATGGGTAAGACTTTAAAATTATGTTACTTCTCTAACAGACCGATGTAATCGCCTTCCACATGGCACTGCAGAGTCCCAAGACCATGGTCCTCCTGAATAGGATAACTAAGGAAAAGACAAACAGAGGTAAGAATGACCAGACAACTCACTACCAGAAGATCTGACTCTTTAATCAGGAAAGTAGACAGCAAAAGAAAACCAAATTTGCCAGAGAAAATGGTAGATACAGAAGGTATAATGAGTTCATTAGGACAAATGCTTAGGGTAATACTAACTAGTATTACCCTATATATATATACTAGTTAGTAATCCCCTAAGCATTTGCCGTAGTGCTAACTAGTATTACCCTAAGCATTTGGTCCTTTCTTTTCAAATGTGTCATATGACAAGTATAACAAAACCTTTATTTTTAAAAAAATCTGTTATCAAGTATGAACCCCATAAAGGACAATTCTGAGCAAACAAAATGCAGACACAAGGAAGACTACACACAAGTGCAGAATTTGGCTCTACTATACACCAGTCTGAAAAAGTGAAACCATAGAGTGTCATTCTTGTAATGGCCTCAAAGGAGGAGCAACACACCCTGTCCAGAGTGAAGCAAAAATCCAGCAAAACATTGGGTATTTAAACTGGAGAGTGTAGACACTTACTTCTAAATTTTTTAGTTATTTTTTCCCTTGGCTAGTCACTGAAGTATAGTGGTTAAGATCATGAACTCTGGAGGCTGATTAGTTAGACAGGGTTCAAATCCCAGGTCTGTCACTTGCTGTCTGTGAGAACTTGTGCAAGTTATTTAACTTTTCTGTGTCTCAAATTCCTCATCTCTAATGTGAGACTAATAACCACACATACTCCCAAGATTATTGGGTGACTTCAATGTAAAGCATTCGAGCAGAGCTTGGCCTATAGTAAGCCCCTAACAAGTATTAGCTATGTGTTTTCAAGGAAGGTTTTGGCATCCACTTCAATATGCACTTTGAATCAATCCCTGTGTCTTTTTCAGTAGTCTAAAGATAAGGTAGTAAATAGCTATGTGTGATTTATATTTTAAAAAAACAGATATATGGAGAGTGGGGAGAGAAAGACAGAGAGAGAATGTGTGTGTGCTGTATCCATGTGGAAGAACTTACAAGCATATGCATTGGCAAGATAATAAGACACTCACCAGCTTCCCGTTTGCTTATTTACAAGAGAGCAAGGAGTAACCCATTTGTCTCCTTGAGCTTCCAAGATCACTGGGCTGGATTTAAAAAAAAATGAAAACAAAAGACAGAGATAATTGTGCAATGCTCCCAATAAACATTCCTCACAAAACTCATGGAGGAAACATGGCTATGAACACTCTCCTCCGGATTTGTCTGCACTATTGCAGGTGGCTGAAGGCGGATGTCAAGTCAAATTCTCAGCAGAGAGTAGCGATGCACTCATGGCTCATGCTTTCACACTGAACAGAAAATATTTCTCCCTTCCCAAAAAACCTTCATCATCTCCACACTGGCTATATTCGTTCTACACAGAGATAATATTGCATTTATGCCTTTATTCCCCCTTTCAAAGGCTGTATCCCAGACCAAGGCTGAGATGGGACCACCTAGCAAAATATGGCACATTCCCAAGGATGTAGTAGGAGTTTCTACCCCCGACAAGAAGAGTAGTTTTCTTGTAAGGTAAGTTGACCATTGCTTAATGCCAGAAATGTAAATCCTGAGAGTAATCAGATCATGTTCTCTTGAACTAGGGCAAAATCAGACAGATGGAGTAGAACAGAAGAGGATGCCCCCAACCCATCCAGAGTGAAGGAAAAATTAGACACCATGTATAGAATCTATGCAGCTAAGCATATAGTAAGATTATTTTCCTTCCACCTTATAAATGCTCAGTACAATTGCTTCATTTGTTGAATGATTACAGTTGCCTAAGAGCTTCCTACAGCCTCTACAATTTCAACACTTTTTGTCTTGTTCTCCTCTCTCTCTAGTGTGGATGATTTAATAGTAACACTTTCCACCACGTCTCCAGTGAAGAAAGTCATGTTGATATCCTAATTATTCCCAGAAAATATTAAAAGCTCTATGGCTTTCAATACCTGTGTCCATGTTTTCCTCTGATCCCACTAATACAATTTTTAAAGCACAAATGGATAACAACCAAATAAGAAAGTTATAATGGGCTTTTGGGTTTACACATCATTTTATAAAGAATCTATTTCAGGCTGAGAACAAAGGAAGGAAGGGTGAGAATTCAAAAAGAAAATCCACAGATGCAATTACAGTTCATTTCACACTGAGCCCAGAGTGACTAGTTGTCAGTAAATAAATGGACCAACTTAATCGACCAGTTGCAATTACATTAACAAAGTTTGCTGAAGCCCAGCTCATGAGGGACCATAAACTGCAAAGAGGAAAATAGCAATTCTGTGCCAACTGCTTACAATTTATTGCCATCAGGGAAGCTGGTCCCAGGAAGGCATGCAGCATGTATGTAACTAGTTAAACACAAAAACAAACACACACTTACCTATCAATGTACTCAGCATCAAAATCAAAACTTTCCAATCTTCCAGTGATAATCCAGCCATATATATGTATTAGTTTTCCTGTTTGAAGAAGAATTTTTTTTAATTTAATGGACTTAGCTCAAACTCAATGTATAATAAAAAACCATGTTTCTTTTCGGTTACATATACTCAATATGGCAAAGCAGGTCATGACCCAGAAAATTAATACTTTTAATAAATTGTACAACAGTAAGGTCAAGGGTATGATTTAGTGATCAATATTACACAATATAAAAGCTAAAATAAGCAATTGTTTCAATCACAGACTTAATCTTCTATGCATGGAGCATAGAAGGAATAATGGGTCTTCTTCGCAGTCCCAGAAAGTGTGAATGTTTCAGAAAGGAGGGGCTCATCTCCATACACTGCCCTGTTCCATTCCCTTGGCTCTGTAGAGACTACCCACCCAAAGTAAGATTTAAGAACAATGTGCCTTGGGTGCTCTAGGCTTCATGAGACTTTCCTCTGGGCACTTGCTAAAATGAACATGTGATGTGAAGAGGCTCATATCACACAATCTGATGGGTCTTCAGGGATCCCAAGTATGTGCCTTCCAAATGATTAGAATATTTAACCGTGTGTACTTAAACCATCACAGACAATGTTTAGAGATAAGAGAATGTTGGTTAGTGAGATAAACCTCAAGGAATAGAAAAGAAAAGCATACTGAGGGACTCATGAGGTCATGAAATCCAGAAGACTGAGCCTCTTTATAGACACTGAATGCCACCAAAGAATGTGACAAAAAAGATGTTCCCTTCCTACTGCACTTGTGTGTTATTAATAAGAAGTGACTTTCATCTGCAGTCATTGGATGACTCTCACTAAAACAATAGAAACCTTTCAGAAGGTATTACAGCCACAATTTTATAGGTGCATGGGTAGAATGACCTAATGACAGGCAAAGGTCACAGAGTTGGCAGAAACCCGGAGTCTCAAGTTTCCTGTTACTGCTAAAAAAATCTGTCAGAATAATTCTAATTTTAATAGGGCTAAACGATCGATTCTCTAGCCTTAGTGAGTATGACTTCTAGCTTTGATAGCACAATTTTAAAACTAACAGAAGATTGTAGAAATTAGGAATTTTGTGGGTTTTTGTTTTGTTTCTAAACAAAGATGGCCAGCAGAGGCTGACAAATGGCCACACCAGAGCATGGTGCTGGGGGATTCCATGTCTTAGTGAGGACTGCTAACCACGTATAGAAACCAAACTGCTCAGACAGCGTCGTCTCTCGTGTCCCTACCACCTCCCGCATCTCCCTGGCTGCTACACTGGGCAGGCTTCCCAAATGAAATGAGAGTATTCATCTGGAAAGTGATTACAAAGAGGCAGTCGTATGGATCCTGCCCAGGGGGGACCACTCCAACCCAGCCAGCCACCAATCCTTTCCCCAGAAGGTGGAAGAGACACCGAGCAGAACTCCAGCTTGGTGGGAGAAATGGGCTTGGCAGATCTGGGTGCCAGCTGATATTCCATTTCACACCTCTAATGGCTGTCTGCTTCCTCATCCCTCACCCTAACAAGGCTTCTGCCATCTACACAGGAGTTTCTAACGTCAGAGCAGCAGGGACCCACATGTCTGCATGTGATTTTCACAGACCACATCCCTCTTTCATAAAATATCAGGTCCTGATGATTCAGACAAATGGAAAGGAGCAGATCTGTGAAAAACCCACATGAGTAAGAGCATGCCGAATTCATATTCTCTGAAATATAATTTAAATTCACTCATACGTAATCTGTGTCTACACACACAAACACAGAAAATATAAAACGCTTTTCAATAACTTAGATCTTCATTTTGACATGCTTGAGTGGTTGAGCCAATCAAAACAACAAGATCCGTCTATGCATTTAGACACAACTATAATAAAAATTTAGCAATTTTTAGCATGCTCTTACCATTTTGGAAACCCTAACAAATGGAAACCCTTAAATAAAGGTAGGAATTTGGCAGGAATCAGACAGCAAATTATACATAATCCTAGTTGTGTTTAGTACTTAGTTTTAAGGCAGATTTAGCAATTCCTGAATCCACTTCTCAGTTGCAATCCCTTCTTTTATGTAAATCCCCCAGCTTTATATAATCTTCTTTTCTATCCTCCTGGCTTTTATATATCTGTGTGCTCTCTAACTTTATAAACAAAACCCCTAGATGAAGACTAGAGTTAATGACCTTCCAAGAGGCATCCGGTGCTACTCAAAACATGACAGAATGGTGGATATATGGGCCACTCTGGATTCTGGCTGTCTGGTTCAAATCTCAGCTGTGGTATTTATTATCTATATGACTTTCGGCAAATTTCTTAACCTTTTGCTACCTCATTTCTTCATCTGCAAAATGGGAATAAAAATAGCTCTTCTATTATCAGGTTTTGGTGAGGATCTAGTAATATATCTGAAGAGCTTAGACTGGAGCCTGGCACACAGTTTAATAAAGGTTTATTATTATGGGAATGATTATAAGGTTAAAAGCAAGGATGACTCCTCTTTCCTCCAGTCTCCAACATCAACTCATTTGATTTTGCTGCCCTCTTTTTCTTTTCATGTTTGGATTCCTTTTGTTATCAGTGAAGTAATAGAGCAAAAGTGCCCAGAGGTAAAACCAAAGCACGTTAAAAATGAACCAGAGTTTGACTCTTATTTTCAAAACAGCATCAAAGAAGAAGCTAAATTTTCCCACTCATAAAAACCACTCACCTAGGTTTGCAACAAGCTTTGGCAAAGAGATTCACAATCGTTCCTATTTTAATAGAAGATTTCTTACCTGGAACTCCACTTGGTGGATAAACTTGGTGAACGATGGGTGTCTGCGCCTTGGAAAACTGTTTAGAAAATAGTACCACAAGTGAGCATGTCATTAAAATATTCACAAACACAGGAGGCACAAGCCTTTCCTCAGACAGCATTACTTGAAGGTAATAAATGGTTACATTTACTCATGTCACCCTCACATCTGTCTAGTTCTTTTTATCCTTGTAATATTTCTATGAAACAGAAATGATGGATATTATCATATTTCTCCTATAGATGAGGTAGAGGTAATTTGATTAAGGTCACATAGCCCTCTATTCTGTACCATATTGTCCAAACCTTGACAAGCCTGTTTCTACCTGCCCACCTTCCATACCCAAGAACACATTTTACTAGAAGGAAAGGTAGACAGGTCTTTGTGCAGAATGTCAGTCTTTTAATTCCATTGCTGTAATTTGATGTTTTGGGGCCTTGAGGATTTTGATTTTTCTAGAAAGGAATGCACTTATTTAATTGAATCAAAACTTTAAATCATTATCAGCCAGCACCTTGGTAGGTATCAGTAAGCTACAAAAAATGAGAAGCTGGATAGGCACACAACTGAGGTGCTTACTAGGGAAATTGAAGGTACCTGCTGTGAGGGAAATGACTCCAAAGATTCAAGGAATGGGAAGCAACATTGTTCTTCCAGGAGGAGGAAAGCAGCCTCAATGGGAGCAGTGAGAGCCTGAGAAAGCCTGGCGGTAGCACTCCAAATCATCTTACAATGCCCCCTGTCCCCAAAGCACACCCTCTGTTAACCATAAGCTCCATAAAGGCAGGGACAATGCTTGACTGAGTCGCTGTTGTGTCTCTGTGCATAGACTGGTTGGTATGCAGATGACATTCGAATTTTTGTGAATGAATAGAGTCGCCCAATCTGGGAAGACTGATACACCGTCTGGAAGGAGAGGTGAGAATGAGGCAATCCCAGGAACTCCATCTCACCTGTAGGCATCTGTGTTAGTCTAAGATTAGCGCATTACTCCATCAGGAAATCACAGCAGGGCCAGTGTGAAGAAACGGGAAAGCTTAAGGATGAACTGTCCAGACCAAGGCTTGACCTGTGAGCCAATTACTTACCTAGGAAGAGACCTAGTCTCCCCTCCCTCCCCTCCCCCAATCCCTTCTAGATGCCTAGACTACCACTATTCCACACAACCTACAGTGCTTCCCGTTTGCAAAACAAATTACAGCAGCAAATTGCTTTGTTTGGTCTGCTTCCAGCACCTCAGGAGTCTACCTTCCCAGAGAGAATATCACCAAAGAATAACTCGGTTGTTAATCAACAGCCTTAACCAGACATTGAGAATCAACAGACATTTCAACAAAGCTGATGGTGGCTTGCCAGGCGTAGGTTTTAAGTATTGATCCATATGCTGTACAGTCTGCCATGAAGGCTAGTTTCCTCACTGTCTAAAGGAAAGGGTTAGAAAATAGTTCACAGAAAATATGTGCTGTCAGGGGGTCAAAATAACAATGTTGTTACTTCACAGCTTGGGAACTGGCTCTGATCGCACCAAAAGATAAAGATTAATACAGTTACACACACACCTGCCAAACATTCAGTCCCCACCCCACCCTCCCAGCCAACCACTGCCCCTAGGCCTTCATATCAACATTATTTCAACTGGACTGTATCATAGGAGCCTAGTGAGGTACAGTAGTGGTTATTGACCTATTTCACAGATGTTTAGAACCTGAGGCAGCTGGAACAACTGAGTCCAAACCAAATAAGGAAGCACACCTCTCTATTTCAACCTGAAATCTAAGAGCCACCACTCAGTCTGTAATCCTTCTACCAGACTTCCATGGGAAACAGAGCAACTCCTTTATTACTCCCTCCCAGCTCCTGAGATTGTGGTGGGGCAGGCTTGGGGTTAAACCTCAAAAAGGGTTTCACTTGTGATTCTCTCTGAGCTGACACAACATAACATGGTACGTTTCTAAGAGAAACAGGCCCCTGGTCACCCACCAGGCTAGAGACACGACAAAGTGAAAAATTAATGAGCTTCCAAATCAAGCTTCCCACATGCTGATCCTCGGGCCCCAGTGTGGTCAGTAGAAGCAAGAGAGGGGAGAGGAAATGCAGCAGATTAGGATGAGAAAGCTGCAGCCACCAGCTGTGTGATCAACCTTCTGTGAGTTATTCAAACTTGTCAGCGCCCACAGCAGGCTCTTTGCAGTGGACTGGCAAGATGGGATTAATTTTTAATATTCATGGTTCCCCAGACCCAGTCCCAAAACAAAGAGACATGCCGTGTTTTATTTAGCTTGGAATGCCTCTCATTAACTGCATCCCCTGGTGATTTTTCATCAACTTGCCAAGATAGTTGAACCACTGACGGACTTGTTTTCTTTCATGTGCAATTTTAGGAAACGTTTCTCTTATTTCCCCCTCTCGCTCCTAACCAATCTTTTAATAAGCAGGAAAACTACCATCTGGGGTGAAAAGGATCATGGTGATTAAGAAGCATGCTTGGACTTCTCTCTTCTGTTATGTTCCCTGAGACAGGATAGAGGAGGTGGTGCGGCTCTTAGTAAAAAAGAATGATATAATGTTTTTTCTTTCTGCTACATATGTGCAAAAGCAAAATTCCAGAAAACAAGATTCTCTTGGATTAAGAAACAAGTTATTAAACCTGAAACAATGCAAATTCCAAATTTCAAAAACAAATAGCCTATATGAAACATGGATTATAGGAAAGATGAATTTACAAGGTGAAGCCTTATTCTGAAGGAGCATTCATTAGTGACTGCATTGTATGTTTTGAAACAGCTCTTAAACAGAGGTACCCCGTGTGAAGGGCAACCACATCGACAGGAGTACTGCCAAATCTCTGCCTTTCATAAACCATCTGGGACCTACATTTTCAGAGATTGTTTAAAACTAATCTGAAATGGACAACAGACTGAACCAAATATAAATGAACTCCCAGTATAGGTATCAAGGCTGTAAAATAAGTCAGGCATGGCTTCCTAAACTCTCTCTCTCTCTACTTCCTTTTTGATCTCCCTGAGCATGAAGGAGAATTCCAGCAGCAAATGCCCTTTTGGTTCAGTGTTGGAAAGACTTAGCAGAAATATACCAGGAAGCAGGGAGAGAGGTAGAAATTGGGTCTCCTCACCAAGGAACATGGGGCCTTGAGTCTCTTCAACATGCTGAGACTCAGCATGATCTGAGCTGTAAAACGAAACACTGATCCACAAACGTAATCTTGGTGGCCCCTCTATGGGCTTCTATTTAGATGAGAATTTAGAGTCAGATGCAAGTTGAAGTCTTGGTTCTGCCATTTACTGCCTGATGACATGGGCAAATTATTTAATCTCCCTGAGCCTCAGATTGTTCATTTGTAAAAACAGGACAGTAAATACCCCATAAAATTGTGAGCATTGAATTAAATGATGTAAATAAAGCATTTAGCTAAAGGCTGTCATACAAACGTTCAAAATTCATCTTTCATTAGTATAATCTAAGGAACTCTGTCATTACCATCCACGATTTTTTTAAACCCGGTCAAGCAGACACTCTGGCTCATTTACAATTTGCCTTTCAATAACACAAGCACACCCTCAGGCTATGTAAACATACCTTCCTCCGGCCTTAGAACCCACCTTGAAAGTACAGCTGTCTCGTGGTCCTGGATTTGGGCTGCTTACCAACTGTCCCCCGAAGTATGCTTCCAGGGAGTACAGACCCTCATGTGCTTCAGACAGCACAGATCTGAGGACAGAAAGTGGAAATCCTTATAAATCAAAAACCATGAATTCCCAAAGCTAGCAGCCCACTTGCCACTTCAAATTTCCTCCCTGCATTTGTAAAACAGAGCTAACCAAGGATTCCTATCAGTCACCTTTCACCTCTTTGATCCACTCATAATTATTAGACTTTAAGAACTGGGTCCTTCAGCAAAAAAAAGTTATGATTTTTTGTGTTGAAACTCCCTGAATTGTTTTTAATATGTCATGTTTCTCAAAATCATAGGTTCATCAGACTTTAAGAATTAGAAGAGACTTTGATAATCTATTCCCCATTTCCATGTTGTAAAAAATGTCAGAAAAACTGAGAGACTTATATGTATGAGCTTCAAAGCTTAAGGGCAAAGTGGGGCTTGAATTTAGGCTCTTTCTGATAATTGTCCAAGCAGCCCATAAACACTTCATGTAGCCATCAAAACAGAGAGTCTTGGATCTTCTCTCCTCTTTATACAAATATTGCAGTGGCTTCATTGCCACCTGATGCTGACATGCATGTTGATTTTTGTAAGAGGAAGAATATGACGAATAAGAAAGAAGCCATATTTAAGACATGCCTCCTCTCCAAACCTTCCCAACAAAATCTTTAGTATGATCTTAAATATTTAGATCTGAATTGTCTGTTGTGTTAGCCACTAGTCTTATGTGCTTATCAAGCACTTGATATGTGGGTAGGCCCAATTAAGATATGCCATGATTATAACATGCACACTAAATTTTGAAGACTTGGTATGCAAAAAAGATATAAAGTATCTCATTATTAATTTATATAGATTACATATTGAAATAATATTTTAGATATGTTGAGTTAAATAAAATACATTATTAAATTAATTTCACTTGTTTCTTTCGACTTTTTCAAGTGGCTAAATAGAAAATTTTTAATTACGTTTGTGTTCACATTATATTTTGATTGTGAAGTGCTGCTTTTGATGCTGCAATGGCTGTTTTAGAGAAAACAATTATGTACATGTTTTTATGATAATGATGAATAAGACAGTATTTTGTTAATGATAAACTGTACATTTTTCACACTTAATTGAATCTGATATTTGTCTTCCAATCAATTAGTATATTTAATAGTATCATATTTCTTTTCTTTAAAAAGATGACATAAAATCAATGGTGCATCCAAAAATCATTAGTATGTTGGGATAAAGGAGATAGGACAAGTAAATCTCCAGAGCTTTAACTTATTTCGTGGCAAGTCTTTGCAGAATATCTAGGCCCAAATGTGCCATAAAACCTAAGGGAAATATATAACCCAGTTTTAAAACCAATAGTAGTGGTATAAAAATGTTAAATTCAACAGACATTTATTGAGCATCTTCTACTCATAAGGTATTGCGCAATGCATCATGAGGACTACAATGGTGAGATTAAACACATCCTCTGCCCTCAAAGCACTTAATTCTGTGAGGATGAGTCTGACAAGTGGGTAACTGACGCGTAAGTGTTATGAGAAACTCAGAGCTGAGGCACAGGGTCACTAAGGCTACACATGCTGTACCTTTGTGTAAATTACAAAAAAAAAAATCCCTTCAGGGGTGATGAATCGCACGAAAAAGAGTGGGTGCACACATATACACCCTGTGGATGAATTACTACAAGTTATTCCTTCTCCTTTCAAAAAAGGGAAAGCTAATTTAGTTGAATGTTCAGGGAAGAGGTGGCATTTGTGGTATGGTTGGTGATTTCCATAGTCAAACATGGAAGAGGGGGAGACTTCCTCAAAGAGAGAACAGAAAAGAAAAGGAAATAACAGTGTTTTTTTTCTCTTAATCAATCATCTACTTGTACGCACTTTATTTACTCATGCCTAAGACATGAGTAAATAAAAATGAACATGAACTAGTCTAAATTTCACAGGGCAACAAGAAGTTGAGTAGAAAAACAGATTCCCTGGAGTCTTATAAAAATATTTTCTAAATAGAGGTAATGTCAAACTCAGCAAACAGAGCCTAAAGCAAATTTCCTTTCTAACCAGTTTGGGGTTTATGTGCAATCATTGCAATTATGCCTATTCCAAAAGATGAGTATTTGCAATGGCAAAATGGCACCATTTATTAAAATCTTAATAGCCATAGAACTCTTTGCAAAAAAAAAACAAATGGAAACACAATCCAGCCCCTCCTTACGAATATCTCAAAATTCTTCCCCATACTCTCATCCTCCCTTAAGCTCTAGATCCCAGCTAGGGACCTTTTAGAAAGTATATTCACATGAAACTTTTTTTAACAACTACGGCTGGCAATTGAATCACAGCAAAAATTGCTCTAATATGTCACCAAAAGATACTGAGATAAGCAAAAATCCCTCATCCTGTCTGGTCTTCCTATTCCTAGACAGTTATACCTGGTCTGGCACATCACCACAGGCAAATCCAAGAAAACAGGAAAGACATCACAGGGGATACTCCGCAGTGCGGGCACCACCATGTTCACGTTCACCAGGTGTATCTCCAATTGAGAGCCATTGTTGGGGTAGAGAACACCCAACTCCAAACCTAACACAAGGGAAAGAAATCGCAGGCTGCATAGAATTGTCATCGACACAGGACAGTGTGAAACTGTGCTAAGATCCTGGGGGCAATGTAAGACATTAAATTTGCCCAAGGATTAAATTAATACTCCTCATTTCCTCATAGCTGCTGTATAAACAAGTTTTCTCATTTATGATTTTATGAAAGAGTTTTCTCTCTTCAGGTTCACCTAAATCCAGAAAAGAATTTTTCAGCCCTCAGATTTACTCTTTACTCTGCTGGGGATGGATATGCTAAGCAATGGTGCAGAAGCTCCCAAGTAGAGGACTGTCTTTAAGGAAGATAGCCAAGATTCTGGGAAATGCATTGCTGAGCACTATGCTACACACTTCCATATCATCTCATGTAGAAATCCCAGAGTCCCATCCCACAGCCTGGAATGGGAAAGTGGACACAGAGTTGTCATGGTATGCTGGGCTTTGCTTCTGTGACATTAGCAAGCCAGTATCTAGAAAGACAGAAGTTGGTCCGTCTGTTCATCGCCCTTCAGGCCCACTTTTACACCTGCCCTTAGACAAGGAAGAAAACCAAAGACTCGTAGGCTTTAGGATTGTGGGTCAGTACATAAGAAACGTGCACTTGGTAAAACCCCAACCTACCATCAAAAATGACTGTGATCCACGTTCCCCCTCCAAGGCTACCTTCTTCAGGTTCAATATGTAAACTCAGGTGAGGTACTGTAAGTAAGTGAAAAAAACATTGGTTTTGAAGGTCAGATTCAAACCACTACCTTCCCCAATATTTTAAGCAATATTTAACCTGCATCAGAATCACCAGAAAGGCTTGATTAAGCACGGGTTGCTGCGCCACATCCCCAGAGTTTCTGGTTCCGTAGGTCTGGGGCAGGCCCAAGAATCTACATTTCTAACCAGATGCTGCTGGTGTGGGAAACACATCATCAGAAGCCCCATTTTAAGGAAAATTTTGACCAATTCTTCTCATCTTAGACATTCAAAAACCCTGCATTCATCAGGACAATTCTGAATTTCTACTTCCTTTGGAAAGAGCCTGAAGGACATATTTGGGTCCTAATGAAACCCATACTATCTCTCTCTGCTCTCTTTCCCACTCTTTAATCAGGTGGCCATATTTCCCTGCAAAGATCACCAATTATTTCCAGTCCTGGAGAGAAAAAAGGACCTCCATTAGGTTGGTGCAAAAGCAATTGCTGTTTTGCATTTCTTTTAATGGCAAAACCGCAATTACTTTTGCACCAACCTAAGAGAAGCTGTTCCTATTTCAATTCTCCTGCTTAATATGCTGCTTAATATACCAGTTTCCCCTCGTGATCAGAATGACTTCCCAAATGAATACAAAATTCCCTAGATTTTTGCCTCGCCTGCTTAGAGAGGGGGTGAAGCATGGATCATTGCTGGAATTTCCTTTTGTTTAAAAAAAAAAAAAAGCAGTATAGAATTTATATACTAGGCTAGACTGGATTCTCCTGTATAGATCGCCAGCTAAGCATGGGCCTTAATCCCTCCATCTTTGAAGACGTTCCTGGACATGCCTTGATGAAGGAAAGGCCAAGTTAGGGAAGCCAGCAAAAATCATTCAGCTGCTCAGTGAGGTAATAAACAAGGAAAGTGTTACTGACATAATTATTTATAGTTTCTTTATCAGAAACTGTGTCTAGCCCAGGACTTCCATGTACAGTTATTCTCATGATGCACTTCACATCTGAGGGTGGTGGGGAACCATGTCACATTAGCACAACCATTTATGGCAGCCTCAGCCAGACTAGACCATCCTCCAAAGATGATTAGATACTTCTGTCAAAAGAAGCCCCAAAACAAATGCCATAAAAAGATACAGAGGATAACCAAATTCACAGGGAAAATTGAACAGATGATTTGAGATAATACAAGCAGTCTAATGATTATGACAAGTTAATCTCTTTGGGAAGGTCAGACAGCAAAATCTAAAAAGAATTACATCACATAGCCCAAAAGGAATTATAAAAGAAAGGTTATAAGTTATTATTAAAAGCTCTGCACTATAACAATAACCTTCACTGACCATTAAAAATTGAAGTACATAGTCATAACATTTCAGTATATAACCTCAGCTGTTAAACAGAAAAAAAAACAATTATTCAACAGATAATTTAAACCCAAAAGCAAATACCTTAACACCTCCTCTGAAAACAGTATTTTTAACTCAATTTTTTGATTGGCAAGTTAAAAATGCATATATTTATGGTATACAACCAAAATAATACTTTAAGTTTCAATAATAGCTCTCAAGGTAACCTATTGTGTTCTTACCTATAACTCCTTCAAAACACATTCTACTCACCTGCCAAAAGTACTACTTCGATACTCATCAGAGAGATCAGCCAGGCAGTCATCCTGTCTACTTAAATCAATACTCTTAAGATTGCTCAGACATTAAAAGCATTTTCAGTTTTGATTGGAGCAGCATAGCTTTTGTGCTTCATAAAAAAAAGAAAAAAAAGTAAAAAAAATTATCATTTTGTTTACATACTATTATTCCGCTGTACTGAAACCTGGGAAATTAAGGAGATGAGATAAACATGGCCTAAGTGTCTTCAAATGGACCCACCATTTTTCCAAGCTCAGGAGAAAAGGATCATCTAAGAACCTTGCATAAAATCATCCCCACTCTGCCCCCCTTGTCCCGCCAGCTTATTGTATGTATGTCCCACCAACTTATTTTAAGCTGGATAAATAATAAGAACCTCTTTCATTAACTCATTATTGAACAGAAGCTGCGTTTTAAAAAGAATTCTAGAAATTAAAATTCCAGTTCATGATAGGGTGGGGTCTGTTTCGCTTTGCCCTGTGCTGGCGTTCCAGCTTTCCCTCGTGCTGCTCTCCAGTTTGAACCCTGCACTGCAGCCACACGCCGTTCTCACCGTCACTCACACAAGCCTTCCACACATCAGCCTCTGCCTTGGCCCCTGCTGGTCCCTTCCTGGATCCCCTCAACTCTCTCCGTGGCCTCAGGAGATCCTGGCGCCCCTTCGTGGTGCTACTCAGGAGCCCCTCCTCCGCCGATTCTTTCCTCCGCCATTCCGGTGCTCACCACCTTCCCCCTGAACCTCTAGCTTCGGTGCTGTAAAGCCTAGACCAGATAATGTGGCACACAGAGGCCTCTTCTTCCAGACGGCAGGTTCCTTGAAGAGACCCAGGAACCAGTCTTCTGTTTCCACAGCCTTTCTAGTGTGAAAGTGTGAAGGTCCCACACAGGGCTCAGTACACTGGAGTGGATGAGGACATATTTAAATACCCTAAATCTGGGTTTACCTAATCTGAGATGAACAGCTTTCACTCTCATGTGGGACAGCAGAGTCCATGGAAGCCTGGCGGAAAACTCATGCCTTCGCACCCTGACGCCTGCTCTAGGGAAGGGGTTGGGGCCTCCAACACCTCATGGCAGAGGGCATCGACAAAATCCTCTTAAAAATAGTGCCTCTGAAATTTTCTGAGAGTTTGAAAATTACAGAATTAAACACCCACACGTACTACTAAATACACATTTAATATATATATTTAATTATGTTTGTTTATTACATATAAATATATAAATATATTTAATATATATATACATACCTACATACACACACTTTGTATGTGTGTGGTGGGGAGGCAGGGTCTCATTCTGTCATTTGGGCTGGAGTGCAGTGGCATGATGTCAGTTCACTGCAACCTCCACCTCCCAGGTTCAAGTGATTCTTATGCCTCAGCCTCCTGAGTAGCTGGGATTACAGGTGTGCGCTACCACGCCCGGCTAATTTTTGTATTTTTTGTAGAGACAGGTTTTCACCATGATAGCCAGGCTGGTCTTGAACTCCTGGCCTCAAGTGATCTCCCTGCCTCAGCCTCCCAAAGTGCTGGGATTAAAGGCATGAGCCACCACACCTGGCCATTTAATTTATATTTTTAAGAAAACACTGAGATTAGCAGAAGAAGTTACATCATTTCTGAAAATGTAAAAGCTACAATATACTCCCCCCCCAAAAAAAAAATCTGCAAAAACTTTGCAATAAACTTACCTTACTGGCATGTTCTGATTGAGACAGCTGGAAATCTATAATCATTTCTATATAATCCAACACTGCAAACATTTATTTTATGCCTACTACATGCTAAGCACTATACTAAAAGTTGGGAAAACAAACAAATAATCTATGTACCTGCCCCCGAGTCATTACCAGATAGGGTAAGTGTGGAGGCTACTTGGATTTAAGAAAGGAATTCCAGTATTTTCAAGTGGATTCAGCAAGTGTTCCTTTTCGTTGCAAAATTCCCAAACTTTTACGTCTATTTGAAATAGAATTCAACTTATAAATATACAACTTTCAGAATACATCTACTGCATAGGGAAAAGTACCCAAGCGTATTTGCTGCTTAGTCCAAAAGCACGAGATCTGACTTGCTTGTTACACAGACAAAATATACTCAGCACAGGAGAGTCTATTTTCAATCTGGCTACGTGATTTTAACATTTCTTCTTAACGCCTACTCCCAAGCTCAGAACAATAGAAATAAACATTCGCACATTGGTTTTCTTAAAACCCTACATTTGGAACTGCATCTTTTTCATGTCAATTATAAATGTAATTTTTTATTAGTCTATCCACTAATTCTTCTTAAAAATAAATTCAGACTCTCTTTATTTGTCACAACTAAAATTTTTCAACCACAGAGGAGAGCTGTGTACATTTATGTAGTCACGTTTTTGTTCTCCTCCTCTCTCTCTCCTCTCTCTGCTCTCACTCTCTCTTCCCTTCTTCCTCCCTTCCCTCTCAGCTTCTCCTTTGGGACATCGAGGAACAAAGCTACAAGGCACTAATATAGATCTCCCATTTCTTCCTTTTGTTCACCAGAACGTTAACAAGAGATACAACACCTAGAAAACAGAGAGCAGAGACTTTTCTGGATCAAACAGTACCTTTTTTTTTTTCTGTTTCTGTCTTCTTATGACTCAAGGGAGAAATGATCCTTTCTTTCTAAGTGATCTTATTTCTCTCTGTCAAGAATCCGTGGCCATGTTATCTGGTTAGAGCTCAGCCTGCAGCCACCACGCAGGTAACTCACTCACGTTAGACTATAACTCACCTAACTCGTTTGTGTCCCAGCCAAATGTGTACCAGAGTAAAAGTTCAGACCTGACCATGGGCAAGTTTAATGATTAACATAAGCCACTCAGGCTTTTTCCTCAGGGCTCGTTAGTAATGACCAAAGGAAAAGTGTCTTACATTTTTCTCCACTTACTGCATGTGCCCCAGATAAGAATTTTAAGTAAAAGTTCACCCAGTGAGACAAACAGGCATTCAACATTGAAAGAATTTGCCAGTAAATCAGTGATTGAACAGAGGGCTCAAGAGAAAGGACCACTAGAGGGCTGATCCCCATTCATGAACAGTCTCTCACTCTTCATCCCGAAGAGTGACTCGTAAATACCAGGTTATGGGCTGTTATTCATATACCCACTGTAGGGGTATGGGTCTAAAGAAGTACAGAAGGGAAGTGACTTGGTCAAAGTCTTGCTGAGAAACGGTTGATTGATTCTCATTTTTCTACTCCTCATCCTCCCTCTTGACCTTGCTTTTTTAATCAAGAGGAAGTCCTTGACTTGTACTTATCACCCTCCAGTTGTACCCAGACCATGGGCCTCAGTCATTGGTTGAACCGGTGGGCCTAGGAAAGTCAACAACACCTTCTTACTTGGTCCATATCTGCCTTCTCTGTTCCTGTCCCACTGCCCATTCTGATTCACATCCCCCGATTCCTGATCATGTTTGTCTATGTCTGGCAATACCTGACGTCCTCATCTTCTATCCCCTCCCTTTCTTTTGAGGGAGAAGTGATTTTGGTTAAATTTGATAGCCCTGAGTCTCCACCTTCAAGGACCAGCAGTAGACCTGGAGAAGCATCTCCAGCAAAACCAGATTAAAGCCATGGAAATACGACCACAACTCTGATGACAGTAGTAAAACTATCCTCTAGAAAGTGTGGAAGTTTACATCAACTCTGCTGTATATCACAGTTTGGCAACCCATGACAAGCTGAAAAATTTTTGTAACCCTGAAGCTAGTGGTGTAGAGAGAGGGTGCTTGGCCACATTGGGGCAGGTAGGGGGTCAGTCACCCCACCACCCTACTACCTGCCTGCCTGCTGAACTTCTCTCAGTTTCCACTCTAGATCTCTTCCATGCAGGTCAACAAGCATCATTTGAACGACATTTGTGTGCCTGGCATGTGGGTAATGGGAAGGAGGGGGCAGACTAGTTTGGGGGTGATAGTCAAAGGAGATTTCAACATTATTAGTAACTTTTATTTTTATAAAAATGATATTCATGAATCACTTAGATAATTCAAAGTTATATTTTTAAAGAGTATGACCCAGTTTCTGCCTTCAAACTGCTTACCATCTGGCAGAGGAGACAGAAATATAATCAGATTATTTTATTATATTGTTGTAGAGTCTCCTGATAAGTTTCCTAAGACTTCTGTTTTATTTCTTATTATTTCAACAAGAGGTTTCCATAAATTAGCCCCACATCTATCCTCGGCTAAATAGCCTATAATAAATATTTATAAGTATTTTTGGCAGCCTAGCTATCAAGGCCTCATCCTAAAATCACCCCAATTTTCTCAGGAGGAGACAGCCACCTCTCTACTGTGGACTAAAGGGGTCCTAATGACACCCAGGACTTTGGTTTCTGTGCTCTGTGTTCTAGGTATTTTGTGGTGGACAATCAAGCTCTCTTGTAAAAGAAATAAAGGACAATGGGTCATTTCTTGCCTTGAGGCCTAAAAGGAAATGTTGTAGAACTCTAGAGAAAGTGGCTATACCACATGAAGCTTTGGGGAGCCTCCAGTATTCCTGTCACTGGGATATGTCCATGGAATATAAGCCCCTTATACTCCAAAGCCTTTTTCACATAGAAATTCTAAAGCCTTGAGCTCAAGTCTCTGAAAATGCTTCTCAGGAGGCAGCCTGAGCGCCATTCCTCTGCTATTCCAAGAAGGGTAGCCATGCCCACCACAGACATTGACAATACTCTGCAAGAAGTAATTCCTATGAGTGCTTATGAAATTCTCAGCACAAAAATTGTTACTCAGGCCTATGATGCAAACTCAGAGAGGTCAGGATAGAGGGTTAATCTCTGACCCCTTTCTCTTGGATTCTAACACTGCTCTGAATTCCTGGAAGACTGTGAGGCCCATGAGAATGCACCTTGCAGATCTCCAATCACAAGCAGCATAATTGATCAAGGGCCTAGTTTCTTTGCCGTAAAATTCATCACTGCATTTGGACCAAGGCCACGCTTCTACAGGCTGCTCCCAGCCAAGGACTGAGTGTGGCAAGGATAGTAAGACAGGTCCATCCAGAGGAGACACAGGACTCCTCCAACAGCGACTTTGCCTTAAAGCCTGCCTGATGACCTTGCTGAATCTTCCTAGAGTATGTGGCAACCTAGGATGCTTCCACCCCTCTCTCTTTCACTGTGGTCAGACTGGCAGCTTGCCCAGTGTTCTCCAGTTCCAACCCCATCTTTTCTCACAGGCACCACCTTAATAGAATCCTTGCACATTTCATCCTGTTTTAGCATCTGCTTCTCAGAGGACCCAGACTAACACAGGAACCCTGTGGTAGGAAAATACTATTGATAGGGGCTTTGGACTTTGCATTAGTGGCCTCAGGAATGGTGTCAATGGTGAAGAGTCTTTAGAAGGGTTCACAGGCTATGGATATGAAACAAAGGAAGCCAGAATAGAAGAGGAAGGACAAAATGAGCATCATCTAAGAAACTCTGAAATTATCATGCTGGATACCTTTCATTTAACCCTCCAGACCTACTCTCTACCCTTCTCCACCCTGCTGTGTGCCCTTGGAAGGTGACCTGTGTGGGCTGCACCAATGCACTTCCTTGCCCATTGGTATCTGGTTGGTTTCACAAATGGAGGCCACAACCAGGAGCCCAGAGGAAGGGGCAGAGAGACAAGATGTGATAACAGTATTTTCCCCCACTTCCATCCCTACTAGATCTCAGCTTCTGACAGAGGGGCCTTTCCATATAGCACCCTCACTCTCATTTTCTCACTCTTTCTGCAGGTTCTAGTGCCCCTCCTGTCTTTATTTCTTCAGGCCTAAGGGTGTTAACAGGTCCTACTGTTCCTAGCTTGCATACACTGCACCATCCCTTCTTGCTCTTCCTGAACCTTGGCCACACCTCTTAGAAATAATTTCTTTATTAATTTTTCAGTCTACACATGCCATCTCTCTAGGCCCTAGTGAGACCCTAACTAGAATAGATAAGCTCTAATAGATAGCTAAGTTCACGCATGGGCCAATGTAGAGTTCAAAGCCATCAAAATGTGGGTGCAACTGTAAATATGCCCCCATGTGTACGCATAGGCTGATGATGCCAGCCAACACTGCAGTTACACACATCATTCCCAAACAGGATGGTATGGTTCTTAAGGAAAAAAAATTATTTCTATCCCTTCATATCCCAAAACATTTTGCCCTGTACCTTATATAGAGTAGGTACACAGTAACATGGATAGGAATGTCTTAGGAACCAATTTGAGGAAAAGCGCTCTGGAGTGGATGAAGGCAACAAAAGTCAAATATAGGTTTTAAGTGGAAACTAAGAATGTTCAATGCATTTTTGCTCTTTTATCTTTCTCCGCATCAAAGTTGTTTTATTATGTTCTCTTCAACTTATAGGCATTTCTGACAGAAGGCAGGTGGGTCATCCAGAGAGCAGAACACCAGGATGGCCCCTTTATCTAGGTGAGAGCTTCACTGGGTAGGAGGGGCCCTGAATTTCCTATTCTTCTGCAGGCTCATCCCATGGTGCTGTGGCCCAGCTACACCCTCATATTCTCTGCAGCATCAGAATCCTCCCCAGGAAATTCCCCTTTTACCTGTCTGGGATTGACCCAACTCTTCCTCCTTCCTTTTTCTCAAATTTTCTCTGTCTCCTTTCTTGATGGAGACACAAAACTCAGGCAATTACATTCCCTGTGGTTTAATATCATATTTCTGATTAAATTGAGATCCTAAGATAATGAGTACATAGACTCAAATTTGTAGGGAAAATATATCTGTTCCACCAGAAGGTCTAAGCTATGTGTAAAATATTTACTTCAGACAAAGTTTATTATTTAAGTTTCTTTAGACAAGTTTTCTTTCCCACTAAGTGAAACTACTCAAAAGTAATTTATCATTATTGCCTCTGTCCTAAGTCCTTTTTGCTCATTATCTTATTTTGAGAACAATGATTCCTCTTATCCAGAAGCCAAACAGTGGTGACCTCCATCCTGAAAAGTCCTGAAAACCTGATGAAAAGTCCTGAAAACCAGCAAGGCCACTGGGCAGCACAGGTGCAAACAGCTTACAAAGTCCTAGTGGGTGGCATTGAAATACAGGTAGTTCCTCGCTGGGACGAGTAGAGCAACTGGCTACTCTAACATGCCGTGGTCTGGGGCGCCAGTGCCATACACTGCAACCGTCCTGAGAGCATCATTGGATTACAACACTCAACATAAATAGTTCATAGTGGTGACATAGAGTCATCAGAAAACTCCAAAGTGAAGACCAGGCGCAGTGGCTTACACCTGTAATCCCAGCACTTTGGGAGGCTGAGGCAGGTGGATTGCTTGAGCTCAGGCATTCGAGACCAGCCTAGCCAACATGGCAAAACCCTGTATCTACTAAAAATACAAAAAATTAGCCAGGCGTGGTGCTGTGCACGTATAATCCCAGCAACTCAGGAACTGAGGCGGGAGAATCACTTGAACCCGGGAGGAGGAGGCTGCAGTGAGCCGAGATTGAACCACTGCACTCCAGCCTGGGTGACAGAGTGAGACCCTGTCTCAAAAAATAATAATAAAATAAAATAAAAAGAAAGCTATGAAATCAAGTTCACATTTAACTATAAGGTAACTAGCTGTCCCAGTCTGCCTGAGCCTGGGAGCTTTCCCAAGACCCAGAACTTTTAGTGCTAAAAGAGGGAAAGTTTCAGATGGTTAATCACCCTCCATCTGAGAAAGCAGGGAAATAAGTTCAATACAATTTAGACAGATCTTATTCCAGAAAAATTAAACATTTTCTAAAACACTTGGCACTCAAAGCTGGTAGACTTCAGTTGCTCACAAAATTCATTGAAGTGGAGTAACTCAATCTCTGCCATGTCAGATAAAATAGATGTTGCAATATCCAACGTTTTCCAGACCACAGAAACATTTTCTTTGAATTCGGTGCCTCTGTGAGAGATGTGGGCAAAACAACATATGACCGTTTCTGAATTGCAATACAACTCCTTCTCCCAGGGTTCAGGAGAATTTAAAATAAATCATACCAGCAGGGAGCAGCAGCACAAAAGCAATTAATTTTTTTCTAGTTTGATATCGTCTTACTATCTGAGGTCCAGGAGCCCCACTGAGATTTCTGAAGTGCATCTCACACTTAGTTTTAAAATTATGAGTGACATTGAAGTCATACATTTCTGCAGCTCGGTGGAATGCTTGCTTTAGGAGCAGAATTTTATGATCCTGTCAGATTTTTTTATCTTAAAGAAGACTGTTTAAAAAATGGAAGAAACATTTGCCCCCTGCCTGGCAAATGTTGCACAGCTGACAAAACAGCATCGAGTCCAATACCTGATATGAGGGACATATAAACAATGAAATCAAGTGGACTCCGAAAATCTAGAGGTAAGACTGCCTTCACACCTAAATGATGAAAACAACAAGTAATGGATCAAATTGCTTAGTAAGACTTAAAGCTGTCCATATAGTGTAGAAAACCATTCAAATAGACTATTTGTGAAGATGAGGAGTATAGCGGTTTTAATTAAACGGTCACAAATTATTTGTCAATTATCTCATTGAAAGGTGGGATCTGTATCTCCCTCCTCCTGAACCTGGATGGACTTGAGACTCACTGAAAGCCAATAGAGGCCAGATGCAGTGGCTTACGCCTGTAACCCCAACACTTTGGGAGGCTGAGGCAGCCAGATTGCTTGAGCCAGAAGTTTGAGACCAGCCTGCGCAACATAATGAAACCCCTTATCTACCAAAAATACAATTAGCTGGGCATGGTGGTGCACGCCTGTAGTCCCAGCTACTTGGGAGGCTGAGGAGGGAGGATCCCATGAGCCTAGGAGATGGAGGTTGCAGTGAGCTAAGATTGTTCCATTGCACTCCAGCCTGGGCGACAGAGTGAGATCTTGCCTTAAAAAAAAAAAATTAATAGAAAGCAGCAGCCCCACATTTGGCTACTGAGACTGAAACCTAAGGACAAAAAAAGTGTCAGATACTCACCACCACTGCCAAATTGCATCAAGCCCCTCCTCATACTGAATTAAACATAGCTGAACAGGCTCTAGCACTAGGAGCAGCACCCATATTGTTCATAGGCTAGCACATAATAGGTACTCAGCAAACATCTTTTGAATGAATAAGTGAATGCATAGGACCAGTATACACTCAAGACAGACATTTAATACTAGTAATTAGTAATTCATAGCCTTTACTGAGCTCTCTGTTAAGTGTTTTGCTACTTCATTTATTCCTTACAACTGCCCTATTAGGTAGGCGCTACCTTTATCTTCATTTTACACAAAGGGAAAATGAGGCACAGAGAAGTTATGAAAAGTGTCCAAGGTCACCCCACTCGCTAGTGGGGGATAGATCTGCTGATTATGCTCCAGTTGCCACCCGTTTGTGGAGAACATGGCATTAGGTATGTAAGCTGGATGCCATTAAACATTCAAATCCTGTCACCAGCCCCAACTTTTGATTCCATGCTGCCAAACAAGCCTCTGATTACAGTCTGGCTCTCAGATGCATATGCAAAGGGAAAGGATCCCCAGATCACAAACTAATGAACATTGGAGAATAACACTGTAGACTCTTAGAATTTGATGAGGAACTCATCTAAGCAATAGATATCCTTGTTCTGCTGGTGAATCAGCTTTCTGAAGGGGGCTTCATCACAGACTTGGGTAGTTCGCCCAAGAGATTACTGCCACCTGCAAGGACCTGTGTGAGTGCCAGTCAGCCTTCCCCAGGTGGTACATGCAGCTTCACCATAGGCTGTATAAGCCTTTTAATGTTGGTACATCATGATTGGTACACTCCAGGTGCCAATAATGGTAGATGGATGGACAGATAAATAGATGATAAAGATACAAATCATGGGCAAGATTATAGCAACACATCTGCTATATTCATTATGTATAAGACATTATGCTCGAGATATTCACATCCTATAATAATATAGTTGGGTTTTTCTTGCTGTGGGGGTGTTTGTTTTGCTTTCTCAGTTTGACTTTTTTTACACAGTAGCTCATGTAATCCTTATCACAGCCCCACAGTATTTCACGGATGGAAAAATAGCGGCACCCAGAAAATATCAGACAACTCTTCTAAAGTCACAGCTAACTAGCATGGAGTTAGCTGTGTCTAACTAAAGAGTAGGTTGGTATCTATGGATAAAACACAAAGTTTTTCTTTAAAGAGGTACAATTTGATCCAGTCCTCCTTTGGTGCCCTCCAAACCCGAGACTGAGGCTCCTGGCTCCCTCGGCTAAAGCTTCCCAGAATCTGCCCTCCTCAGTCTTCCAAATCTGTTCTCTTCATCTATCTGCCTCTGATTGCAGACTCGCCCATTCAGAGCTGGTTTCCCTCAGCCCAGTTTTCCACTCCTGAGTAACACTGCCCTTCCACTGCTCCTGTAGCCCTGGGGCAGCATCTTGCACTCCCTTCTGAGCTTCACTCCCTGTGTCTCTCAACCAGCCCCACCCACTCCTGGCCAGGACTGCAGAAAAATAGTTATGATTGGCTGTTTATTTTGTTATTTCCTGTAAAGACCAGTAGCATCACCTTAAGAAATAATTGAAATAATTGCATCCCCCAAATAAGCCAAACCAAATGAGTTCAGTGTGGGGTAGGGAGCAGAGCCCGGAGAGATTCAGAAGTGGCAAGACTGATCATTATAGAATAATCTCTGACCTTCTCAGGTTTCAAAGGCAAACAAACAAATAAACCTTAATCGGAAAAGACACTAATTAGATTATTTTAAATTAAAACAAGTGGAACATAAGAGAAATTGGAGTCCACACCTGGTAGCATGGTTCAGACCTGAAATTAGAACCAGAGCTCCCACTCCCAGTATCTGAGTTTTTAGACAGTCCTTCAGAAATAGACAATTTCTCCATATTAACCTGAAATGTAAACCTCGGCACAAAACCACCACTCTTCATTCATTAATTCATCAACAAAAACTCAGTGGGTATCTGAGAATTCATGAACATGTGGCTCTGAGAAGCAATAGGAGAATGAGAGAAGTACTGACAGGCAGGTGGGATGGACCAACTTATGAAGAGTGTTTCTGACCATGCCATGGAAGTCATTATTTTATCCTATTGGCTTTGGAAAGCTGTCAGTGTTTTTAGGTCATCAATTGATATAAACAGACAAAAAAGGATGACTCTGGGGACTATGTGGATGGGTGGAGGGGAAAACAGAGGCAGAAAATGGCAGGGCTTTGGGAAAGGTCCAAGGAAAATGGACTGATATAATGATAATGATTTGACAGATATGCAGGAATAAAATAATGATGATACCCTCAATTCCAGCAGTAGCCAGAGGCATGGAGGAGGCAAGTTTCTAGAATTCTGAAAGGAATTTCTAGCACAGATCAAGAGATGTTTCCCCATGGTGTAATGTAACAGAAAGAGACACTGAAGATGAGTGAGGTTTCTAGTTTGGGCAGCTGGATAAATGGCAGTGTGATGATTGAGATCATGTGGCAGCAGCTGTGGATGCCCAGGTCAGATCCCTTTACCAGGCTGGTGTCCCCACCCCCTGGCTGCTATGAGTGTGGGTTCCCTTGCAGCCACACCCTCCTCCCAAGAATTACCCTCAGCCCTGGGAGCCACCTTGCCCATGAATGCCTGGAAGATGACATCCTTCCCCCAGAGCAGCACAAAGGCATGGACTGACTGCTGCAGAGGGCAAAAGGACAGCTTCCTTGCCTCAAAGAGGAACAACTCTCTGCTGCATTCACTCTCTGGAGCTCCCAGGGGGATCAGGCTCAGGCTATACTTGAGGTAAACCATATCTTTGCTTGGCTTCCTCCCCTGCTCAGTCTCTTTACAAATTATCTCCTGAGGCTACTTCCTTAATAAACACCTTGACCAACAATGCCTGTCACAGGCTCTGATCTACGGAACCTAGCCTAATAGAGACAGCAAGATAACTAAGGAGAGAAGATGGTTTAGAGGCAAGATGATAACTTTAGTTTGAAATGCTTCCAGAGAAACTAATATTTAAAAAAAGTGTTAGGGAGAGGGAACAGAATCTGAAATCAAGAATCAGGCAAATGTGGCCTCAAATCTACAATTAGTCTTGTAGTCTTGGACAAGTTACTTAACTACGAATGGGTCACAGGTGTACTGAGGTCTTGCCATCTTCAGCACCACTGCTAGGTGGCACCTTGCGCAGCTGGAGACCAAGGCCAGTTACCTGCCGTGAGTGTCTCTCTCAGTTAACCTCAGAGTGAAGTTTAAATATGACCATCATTCATGTGTGCCTAGAAGTGAAAAATTAGAAGCATTGGTTAACCTCTCTGTAACCCCAGTTCCCCATCTATGAAGTGGAAACTCTTATGCCCCAAATCCAGGGTGTGGTCATGAGGATGAGATGAGATAGCCTAGCATAGTATAGTCAAGGATAAGACAAAAGTAAACCCCAATCAATGGAGTTATCATTAGTGCTACCTCCCAGGGAGATACCCAGGAGGCATCACTGTGCAGGCAAAGTCTGAACTGATGTGGGCTACTGGGCTTTCATCCAAATGCTCATTTCTTTTTTCTTCCTTCTTGTTAAAGGGAAGCAAAAAAGAGACTGCTGAGTGTGACAGAGCTTTGATTATTCTCTCTGGGGCCTTCATGTATTTTTTACACTAAGTTGGAGGTGGGAGGATCGAAGAGAGGTTGAGGAAGAAGAATGAAACCAGGATTCCTCTCTAACACCATCCTACACTTTCAGTGTGCTTGTGAGTGAGCTGTGCCCTTCATCTTGGGGCTTTGATGGCACTAGGCATGCCTTATTTATAGACAACAACTGGTACAGAACTTCAAAGGGGGCACATATCCAAGCCAGAGATGTGGAGGGAACACTCTGAAGTGCTAAGTTCTCAAATTTAGAATGGAAAAAACGCTCCACAACAACTTCTGAGACCTGCCTGTGAACCATGCCAAGAATGCCCAATTGTCCCCCAGTGTAGTAGACGGCCAAAGCTGTTTATGTCCATCCCAGAAGTCTAGCTTTTGGCCAAGGCAGGCAATCCAAGTGGGCTTTATCTGCCTTTCTGCCACCATCTGACAAACTGTCATGTTTACCAAATTAGCCCATGTCCATTACAGACCATTATTCTCAGAAAATGAACAATTAATTTTCATCTTAAAATCTTTAAAAATACATAAAAGCCAGTGTAGAGGACTGAATAATGGCTCTCCCAAATATGTTTATGTCCTAATCCCCAGAATGTGTGAATAGGTTACCTTACATGGTAAAAGGGGCCTTGCTGATGTGACAAAATTGGGACAGGGAGATAATCCTAGGTTATCTGGTGGGCCCCATGTAATTGCAGGGTCCTCAGAAGAGGAGGGCAGGAGGATTTGAGTCAGTTATAGAAACTGTGATGATAGAAGCAAGAGGTTGATGTGAATGGGAAAGGGGCCACAAGAATGCAGGTGCCTCTAGAAGCTACAAAAAAAAAAAAAAAAGACAAGAAAGCAGATTTGCACCTCAGAGTCTTGAGAAGGAACAAGTCCTGCCAACACCTTGACACTAGCCCAGTAAGACTGACTTTGGACTTTCGTCCTGCAGAACCGTAATGGAATAAATCAACCTTGTTCTAATCCACTAAGTTCCTGGTACTTCGTTACAGCCACTACAGGAATCCACCACATCCAAGAAAGATTGTCATTTGGTGCCATTAGAAGTGCATATGTTCCTTTTAGAAGACATGGGTACAATTATCCATACAACATAGTGGGTTACTTAGCTCCTGCATTATCCTTGTAATATTTCACCCTCTCTCTCCTCCTACCCTCTCCAAATGACCAAAAATATCCAAGGAGCAGGTTCTTAACCGAGGTTCGAGTAAAATGTCCCCCCAAAAAAGGAAAAAAAAATCTTTTTTAGTTTGGGGGGATATAAACTTGTATGTACTTGTGTAGATGAAAGAAACTGAAAGGACATACACATCAAAGTGGGGTTAGTTAATCATTCATTAATACAATGATGAGTTTTTAATTTCTTCATTTTCATATTTTCTCATTTTAAGATAAATGTATATATTCTGTGTCATAAGGGATTTTAAGCGACATCATGTACAGTAACAGTATTATCTTTTGTGATTTAAAATATTTTATTTTGCAGACACTGCCACAGTCACTTCCCAAGTTTAGTATAATTGCATAGAAAACTCAGGATCTGACTGGACCCACTGGGAGGCAATATTGAGCCCTTGAAGATGAACACAGAACCAGATTGCCATAAGTAAATATTAAGTAGGAAAAGATGATCGCCGAAAATATTTTCCCACCAAATCAACTTCACAGAGAGCATTAGAGCAAGTTCTTTCATTTGAGGTAGTCTTCAAAAGTATATTCTGTGCAACTCAGTAATTTAGAAGGGCAGTCCACGAAAAAATAAGTCTGTGGTCACGTAAGTTTAGAAAATGATAAAAGTTATACTCTTCCCGAAAGATTTGCAGAGTGTACTGACTTATTAAAACCTCTGAGAAATACTGCATAATGGAATCCTATTTAAGTTTGTTCAAGTATTTCCCAAATACTTATTTCATCACAGAGCCATTGTTTTATTCGGATCTAGTGTTTTTAATATTCTTTAAGAAATTCTGATTTATAGACTTGGATGCAAAAAGCCCCAATATGTTTTCTGGGAGAAGCAACGTATTCTACAAACACCAAACGGGATTTTGGAAATTGATTTTTCTGTAGACTGGTAGAGTTTGACCATTTCCAGAAGAACTAGCTGCCTGGTCCATGCTGTTTATTCTTTTGAATGCCGACACATCCCTTATTCACGAAAGAACTTATGAGCTAGGAGCAAAGAGATTTGATCTCTAAAGTTCTGGCATGTAGAACCAATGAAAGAGCTTAGAGACATCCTGGAAACTATGCGATGGCATCATTGCTTCTCATGGAACTTTGAGCTGGGGGAACCCCAGGTATTTAAGCCCTTCTACAGAAAGGTGATAGAATAAGTGTGCAGACTCCAGTGTTTCTCTTCAGATGGTCCTTCTCAGCTATGTGGAGGAAACTGAGGCACCTTAGCAAAGTCATCATCACCAGGTAGCCCCTGAGAAGGAATCATTCCAGAAGATAGTGGGGCATCAGAATGAAGGGGGTTAGGTCTGGAAGAGGAACAGGATGTAGCTGCGTAGATTAACACCAGCAGGGGCTGGGAGGGAAAAGGAATCTGAAGGGAGTCGCAAAGCAAAACATGGTCAAAGGTGTTTAAAAGCAGAGAAGTGACATCCCACTGCGCCATGGTGTTGCTGATCTCGTGGGCTGGGAGGCTTGATATTTGCATCAAGGGATATTAGAATTACCAATCTATTGATTATAAATGTCAATATTATCATAGCAATCACCTCATCTAACTCCCTCATTTTAATGATGAGGAAACTGAGGCCCAGAGGCAGAAAATGGCTTGCCCAAGATTCCACAGCTGGCTGGGAGCAGAGGCAGACCCAGCACCCAACTCAATGGCTTGCCCATTGCACATGAACTGCCTCAAATGGGCCTCCTTCACTATCAGAGGCACTGAATGAATGGAAACCCTAAGGCATGTTGTATGTGATTTTTCTTGTGGCCTTAGCATTGGCTCCTTTTACAAACCTGGCCTCAGTTTACACCATGCTTTTAGAATAGGCTGTTTTCTCCATTTGTCTATCTCAGGGCAAAGACAGTTAATTCTAGTAATTTACATATAAAGACAGGGATCAGAATATGATGAATACCCAGCCAAACCTCAAAGGATGGGGTCCAGATAGGCTGGCCCCCTTTAATAAATATAAAGCTCAGAAACAGATCATTCTCTGAGTTTCACCCTCATTACACAAGAGTCTCCCCAGCAGCATGCCTATGCAGGTGAAATATGGATAAAATGAGTTCCAAGTGCTGACTTACATAACTCAAGACATGTAACATAGCACTTGAAGGGAATGGGAGGAAATGGAGAAGAGCTGTCCCACCTGGTTGTTTTGCCTTGATGTAATGCACGAGGGAGTGAGGGAGGAAGAGTTGTGGTGTGGGATATGTACACCATTCCCCCCAGGTTTGCCTTTTTGAGTGCTGGGTTGTTTAGCACCAGCTGGCTGCCTTCTTGAATCCCAGTCCATTCCTTGTTCACTAAATCAATGCACCATCACCACAGCCCAAATCAGTGCACCGTCACTCCCCACCCCCGGTATGGGATCTGAGAAAGTCACCTGATTTGGGTGGAGTGCTGTTAGAAAGGGGCTGGGCCAGGCTCAGGAGACACACCAAGCCTCTGGCAGAAATTGAAGGTTACTGAACTAAATTAGAAAACAGACCAGATTTGCCTTCTGTCCTTTCACCTCCAGGAAGCCAGCTTCTCCCTCTGCCTCCGCCCCCTTGTCCCATATTTGCTCTGGAAAAGTCTTCCAGCTGGAGCTGTTTTCCCAGGGTCTTTCAAAAGATTTACAGATATGCACCATTAGCTGAGAACACTTTCTAGTAAATGACCTCCTCTTGCTCTATCCCACTGTCAACGGGCCCCTCTTGGGGCTAAGATTCTCCTCCACTCTGTACATATGGTGAAGGGAAAGCCACTGTGGAGAGGTAGAAAGAGCCTGGTTTGACTGCTGCAATCCCTCAATCTCTGTCTTTCAGATTCTTCCTTAGTCAGATGAAGGAGGTAATTGATCTGCTGCTTCTGGAGATTAGATGAGAGAACAATTATAAATATATTTTGTAGACATAAAGTGCCCTCAAATGCAAGACATTAGTGTTTTTGAAAATTTTACTAAGAGGATGTATTCCTGCATAACAGGTGTGATTCAAAAAATAGAGATGAATGGTACTGAGAATGAAGGTAATGAAATAAATGAAGGTAATGAATGACACTAACAGTATGTTTCAGAGCCAAATGAGGATAAGAAAGAATATAAATACAATAACATTGTTATGTGCTCAATTAATTTAAATAAATTACTGAATTTAAATTAGATTTCATAATACTATACTTCAAATTCGATTGGAAATGAAATAGAAAAGTTTAAGAGGAAAGGTAAGATTAAATGAACCAAATAATTTTTAGAAGTGTGGGTTGTTATGATGCTCGTCATTCACTTCCACGCACAGTTGAAGGGAACACAGGAAGTTTCTGGTCCACTCTGCCCACCGCCCTCCAGAAGGCCCTTCCCAGCCCAGGGCCTTGTGACTCATTACCCCCCTTTGGAGCCTTCTGATCCCCAGCACGCACTTCACAGCCATCCTCAAGGCTTCTCAAGGGCAATATGAGATTCCTGAAACGTGATCCCCGGCTCACTGTCCTGGGGACAGTTGTTCACAGTGGAAAAAATCTCCCTGTGGTATTCAGCCTGGTTGGCAGTCTCTGCTGAGGAAGGGGAAAATTTGCAAGGGATTTGGTGGCACATTGCTAGCTTGCCCCACCTGCTCCCCCACCTCCTGAAGGGCAGCAGCTGCCTGTCCTCAGAGCATGCCATCTCTTGCCCAAGAATTATAAGAACTGACTGCACTCCCAGGTGCTTTGGAGTCAAAAGCTGCCTGGAGAAGCCACGTAGAAGACCCCAGCACAAGCAAGATATTCATTCTAACAGCTGCTCCTAAGAAACCTGAGCAGAAGCAGAGTGAATCCTGCCAAGTTGCTGAACCCAACCAAATTTGAATTTAAAATAAAATTTAACAGGACAACCAATTGAACCAATTTAAAAAGAGAAATCAGAAATGTAAAGAGAAAAGGAAAAGGGACTCATATTTTTCACTTATACCCTTTCACACTGAACTTTTTACAGTAAATATGTAATGAATTTTTTACAGTATTTTAAATAGAAAGAGGAAAAAAGCCAAAAATAAATGTGTGATTTTCTACAACTGACTTAGGATAAAACAAAGATACTAAATATTCACAGAAGTATATCAAAATCTTCTTTCCATTTAAGACACTTCCATTAGTCCTGCACTCCTTCATTCTTGAGCCATCTATCCCCTTGTTCCCTCGTAACAGTGAATAACAGGGGTCCGATCATAGGCACAGATAAAAGCCCCAAAGGGAGAAAAGTGCTCCAATCTGCAGCAGGGCTGGGTGACTGTCACCATCCCTCACTCCTTCTTTACAGCCAGTTGGTAGATGGGTCAGGCTCTCGGTGATGCAGAAGGAAGACCTGAAAACAGAACTGAGTCTAGTGACAGGGTTGCAATTGTGTCCAGAGTAATCCTGATGGGAGGGTGACAGACAGGACTCAGTGGAAGGAAGATGTTGACCTTTGAAGGTTCCAACTGAAGACTGAGTACTATAATATGACACTCAATATAGCAAATGAATCTCCCCAGAGAGAAATAGCCATGTTGGAACTGTAAAAATATTCAGTGACTTTTGGTCTCACAGGTGCAATCTGATACCAGTTTTTGTTTATCATTCACTTCCATGGCTTCACATACTATCTGTATGCCGATGACTCAAATCTTCTGAGCTCCTGACCTGAATATCCAACTGCCAACACAGTATTTCTACTGGGCTATCTCTCAGACAGCCAAAACTCAGCAAGTCCAAAGACTTTGAGCCCTTGATCTTCTGCCTGAAATCTCTTCCTCCTCCAGTGTTTTCTGTCTCCAGGAATAGAACAACTGTTCACATAGGTACTAGTACTAGAAACTTGAGATTTGTTATTGACACAGCGTAGCTTCCCACTTCTTATCAATCACCACGTCTTACAGACCTTACACCACCTCTTCACTGTTTCAAATATACTCTCTTCACCATCCCCACTGCCACACCCCTAGTTAGGTTATTACTCTTTCTCCTGAACTTCTGCAAGATCCCCCTAACTTATTTTTTGTTTCTATAATTCTTTTATATATTTTTTTAAATTATACTTTAAGTTCTAGGGTACATGTGCACAACGTGCAGGTTTGTTACATATGTATACATGTGCCATGTTGATGTCCTGTACCCATTAACTTGTCATTTACATTAGGTATATCTCCTAATGCTATCCCTCCTCCCTCCCCCCACCCCACAACAGGCCCTGATGTGTGATGTTCCCCTTCCTGTGTCCAAGTGTTCTCATTGTTCAATTCCCACCTATGAGTGAGAACATGCGGTGTTTGGTTTTTTGTCCTTGCGATAGTTTGCTGGGAATGATGGCTTCCAGCTTCATCCATGTCCCTACAAAGGACACAAACTCATCATTTTTTATGGCTGCATAGTATTCCACGGTGTATATGTGCTACATTTTCTTAATCCAGTCTATCATTGTTGGACATTTGGGTTGGTTCCAAGTCTTTGCTATTGTGAGTAGTGCCACAATAAACATATGTGTGCATGTGTCTTTATAGCAGCATGATTTATATTCCTTTGGGTTTATACCCGGTAATGGGATGGCTAGGTCAAATGGTATTTCTAGTTCTAGATCCCTGAGGAATCGTCACACTGCCTTCCACAATGATTGAACTAGTTTACAGTCCCACCAACAGTGTAAAAGTGTTCCTATTTCTCCACATCCTCTCCAGCACCTGTTGTTTCCTGACTTTTTAATGATGGCCATTCTTTTTTTTTTTTTTTTTTTTTTTTTTTTGAGGCGGAGTCCTGCTCTGCCGCCCAGGCTGGAGTGCAGTGGTGCTATCTCGGCTCACTGCAAGCTCCGTAATGATGGCCATTCTAACTGGTGTGAGATGATATCTTATTGTGGTTTTGATTTGCATTTCTCTGATGGCCAGTGATGATGAGCATTTTTTCATGCGTCTATTGGCTGCATAAATGTCTTCTTTTGAGAAGTGTCTGTTCATATCCTTCGTCCACTTTTTGATGGGGTTGTTTGTTTTTTTCTTGTAAATTTATTTGAGTTCTTTGTAGATTCTGGATATTAGCCCTTTGTCAGATGAGTAGATTGCAAAAATTTTCTCCCATTCTGTAGGTTGCCTGTTCATTCTGATGGTAGTTTCTTTTGTTGTGCAGAAGCTCTCTAGTTTAATTAGATCCTATTTGTCAATTTTGGTTTTTGTTGCCATTGCTTTTGGTGTTTCAGTCATGAAGTCCTTGCCCATGCCTATGTCCTGAATGGTATTGCCTAGGTTTTCTTCTAGGGTTGTTATGGTTTTAGGTCTAACATTTAAGTCTTTAATCCATCTTGAATTAATGTTTGTATAAGGTGTAAGGAAGGAAGATCCCCCTAACTTGTCACTCAATGTCTACACTCATTCTACCAATCCAAGTCACCAAAGCCATCATTTTTCAATGGAAAACTAATTGGCACTTTTCTCCTCAAAGTTGTTCAATGGCTCTCCAATAAAGTCTAGAATTTGTAATGGAGCTGCCTGCCAGAATCTACCTAATTTTTTTTTTTTTTTTTTTTTTTTTTTTTGAGACGGGGTCTGGCTCTGTTACCCAGGCTGGAGTGTGATGATGCAATCTTGGATCACTGCAACCTCCACCTCCTGGGCTCAAACCATCCTCCCACCTCAGCCTCCTGAGTAGCTGGAACCACAGGTGCATGCCACCATGCCCAGCTAATTTTTTTTATTTTTGGCAAAGACAGGGTTTCACCATGTTGCCCAGGCTGATCTCAAACTCCTGGACTTAAGTGGATCTGCCCACCTCGGCCTCCTAAAGGGCTAGGATTACAGGCATGAGCTGCTGCACCTGGCCTGAAATCCATCTAATTTTTCATTCACTCAGTAAATGTTTACTGAGAACTACCATGTGCAGGGAGGGCACAGTCACTGAAATTCTGCAGTGAATAGAACCGACAAAAAGTCCTGCCCTCAGGAAGCTTACAGTTTAGTGGGAGAGAGAGATAGTAAACAAGAATAGTAAGTAAAATAAATAACAGGTTAGACTGTATGAAGTGCCAAGGAGAAAAATATAGAAAAGAAGAGATGAGCTCTCATGATGGGAACTAGAATTTATGATACGGAAGTAAAGAAAGCCATGAAAGAATGAAATAGCAAGCCCATAGATGTCTTGGGTGAGTGAGTTACCACCAGCAAAGGGACAGCAAGTGCAAAGACCCTGAGAAAGGAAAGTGTTTGGCATGTTCAACATTTAGTGAGTAGCCCAGGGTGACCAGAAGAAAGAAAGAAAACGAGCTCAGGGACAGTGGCTGGTATAGTACAGGAGATGTTGCATACAGGAGATGTTTCATACAGGACCTTTTAAGTCATCAAAAGTACAAGGCCTTTACTCAGCATAAGATGGGAAGAAGTGAAGGGTGGTGAGCAAGGGAGTGACTTATGATTACCCACTGTGCACTCTGGGGATTTGCCGCAGGCACTGGGGATTGGGTATTAAATGAGATAGTCAAGGTCTGTGTTCCCACCCAGGTCGCATCCTACTGGGGGAAGACAGACAATATGCAGTAAATAAAAAGTGAACAAGATAATCTCAGATCTTGAGAAACACTATCAATAAAAAAGTAAAACCTATAACGATGAGATGGGGGTAACAAGTTTGCCCAGCATTTTCAGACGCTCAGGGAAAGCCATTTCAAAGCAGTGTTTGCTGAGTCTGAAACGTAAAGAAGGAAGTAGCCTTGTGAAGATCTGGGGGCAGAGATTCCACACAAAAGAACAAGTGCAGAGGGAGTAGAGTGGGCATGGGCAGGAGTATCTAAGGAATGGAAGGGAGGCCTGTGTGGCTGGAGAGGAGTTTGTGGGTGGTGGCAGGGGCTGACATGAAAGAAGCCAGCAGGGTGTATGCAGTTTATAGAGGAGGTCGTGGCAAAGCTTTTTTCACATTTTATTTTATTTTATTATTTATTTATTTTTATTTTTTGAGACAGAGTTTCGCTCTGTCACCCAGGCTGGAGTGCAGTGGCACTATCTCAGCTCACTGCAAGCTCTGCCTCCCGGGTTCTTGCCATTCTCCTGCCTCAGCCTCCCAAGTAGCTGTCATATTTTATTTTAAATAAAAGGGAACGCTAGCCAGACACGGTGGCTCACATCTGTAATCCCAGCACTTTGGGTGGCCGAGGTGGGAGAGATTCTAACTAGAAAGCTTTAGACCAGGAGTTTGAGACCAGCCTGGGCCAAAAAAAGTAAGACTCTCATCTCTACAAAAAAAAAAAAAATTTTAATTAGCCAGGCATGATAGTGGCCTGTGGTCCCAGCTACATGGAAGGCTGAGGCAGGATGATCACTTGGGCCTAGGAGGTTGAGGCTGCAGTGAGCCATGTTCGTACCACTACACTCCAGCCTGGGTAACAGAGTGAAACTGTCTCAAAAAAAAAAAAGAAAGAAAATAAAGAAAATGGTACCCATTAGAAAACTGTATAATAAAAAATCTGATTTGTTGTAATCAAATTACTTATAATAAAACATAAATAATCACATTATTTATAATAAAATAATCTGGTTTTAAAATGCAGCTAATTTGCTACATTAATTAAAGGGAAGTAAAATCTGGCAAAAAATGCCAATGGCATGGAATAAGGTGGTGACAGATGGGAGGAGATAGATATGCGTGCTATTTTGGAGGACTTGATGAAAGACTGGGTATAGAGTGTGAAGAAAAAGAGCAATCAAAGATGCCACCACCATGAATATGGGGCCTGCGCTATTGAGCGTCATTTTCTGAGATAGGGAAGAACATAAAGTAGGGGTGAGAATACAAAGTTATGATTTAGCCACATTAAATTAGAGGTACTTCTTAGACTCCCAAATGGAGAAGTCAGGTGGGAAGTTGGATATATGAGGAGAAAGACTGAGGATAAATAAGTTCTGGAGTCATCTGCATGTGGATACTATGTAAAGCTTTGGGGCTGTGTAGAATCACCTAGGGAGAGATTCTAACTAGAAAGGTGTAAGAAGTCACCAGGGCACTCTAATATTTACAGGCCAGGCAAAGGGCCAAGAAAAAGTAACTGAGAAGATGCAGCAAGTGAGTTGAATGCTGCGGCTGAAATGCCAATACAGCACCAGAAAAACAATGGTTGAGCCTGGCAATCTGAGAGTCATTGGTGACCTTGCAAGAGTAATTTCACTGCAGGGAGGAACAGAAGCTCATCTGTTAAGAGGTGCAAATAAGATGAAAGCATGGATACCGAGACAATGAACAACTTTTTCGAGAAGTTTTACTACGGCAGGTTTTTGTGGTGCTGGGGGTTGTTTTTAGTGATGATCTTGAAGCATGCTTGTATGACAATGGAAAAGTTCCAGGAGAGAGAGGAAATGATTCTCAGTAAGGGGTGTAATCCTACTGCACTATTCAGACTTTGTCCTAATTAATTCCAAGTTCCCAAAGGTGCATTCCAGTTGATGTTTCTAACCTTCCAGAACCATAGATTGTGTCTCCAGCTGTGGCTGGTCATTGGGGAAAAGATTGTCCTTAGTCATCAGGAGGCTGGATGATAGAGCGTGAATGAATCAACTCAAATCCATTTACACAGCTGGGAAAGAACTCCAAATGCAGGCCATAAAAAGAGTGCATCAGCAATGGCACCAAAGTTACATGCCGCTGATTATTGTTGACTGACATACAGAACAAGCCTGCTTTTAAATTTGGGGGATGTTCTCAATACCCAACAAGGATAGACAGCACCTCAGGACAGAGAATGTCTCTAAATCATTCCAATATCCACAGCACCTAGTATAATAATTGGCACACAGGAGCTATGCAATAAAAGTTTGTTGGATGAATGATAGGAAAGAAGGAAGGAAGGAAGGAAGGAAGGAAGGAAGGAAGGAAGGAAGGAAGGAAGGAAGGAAGGAAGGGAGGAAAAGGAGGAAGGGTACGGGAGGGTGAAGGGAGGGTGATGGGAGGGAAGGAGGGAATTTTGTAAGATGTAAAATTACTGTCCAGATGCATAAGTCTAGAGATCTAAAGTATAACATGAAGATGACAGTTAATAAAATTGTATTAGGGACTTTCGTTAAATTAATAAATTTTACAAAAAAGGTAACTATGTGAGATGATAAATATGTTAATCTGCTTCACTATTGTAATCTTACTATCTACATGAATTCTATAATAGCATGTTGTAAACCTCAAATACACACAATAAAATTTATTTCAAAAAAAGATTACTGCCCCATCATGGCTCTACTGACCCATGTGAGTTTCTGTTTGCCTTTTTTACTTAACACTCTTCACCAACACCAAGTAAACTAAAGCACCTGTTAAAATTTGAATTTGTTAGTAAGCCACTTCTCAATACACATGCACACCATCCACACAAAAGCACACAATTTATGTATGGTGTATTACCCTCTCTTGGAGATAGGCAAAGGACCCCACTTGATCAGCCAAGTTTTTAACTAGCAATTAATCAGTAACGGTAAAAAAAAAAGGAGCATAGACAAATTCACCAGGATCCCTTTCCGTCACCTGTAAAAAGACATTTATGATGCCATAAAGATCAAAATGATAAGAGGCCCGGGAAGACCCAGAGGAGGGCTGCCTTGTTATTTACTTTGCAAAGCAGAGGCTTATTTCAGTGCTTCCGTGGGAATGGGAGTCAGCCTCGTGGTGGAACCACCCACCAGTGCAGTAAAGCATGCCTGCCTCACCCTGATTAAGGGAATCCAGAGGAAAATATGGCCATGCATTTTTGTCTTCAAGAAAGAACCTGGATCCCTGCACTTATGAGCTCTGAGCTGGATGAAGAAACCAAAGGGAAATCTATAACAACTATAGCTGCTCCCGTTTCACTTCCTCCCCTTTGACAGCCACTGGATCTGCTTCTACAAGCAATTTATGGTTTATGCAGCTGCTTTGACAACAGGTTTGGGGCTTCTTTGGTTTCAGCCATCAGCTCAGCTCCATGCAGCCCTCCTATATCTGCCAGGGCTTAGGAGGTGTGCTACCAGCCACCCCCATCACAGGGGCAGCAGATGTTCTGAGTGACGGGAGGGGGAAAATGAATGTGTCTTTCCCCCTCCACCCTTACCATCGAAACAGCATGGAGTGTCAACTCTGACTTTCTACAGGTAAGGTCAGAAATAAGCTGGGAAGATGGGCATATACCACTCAGTAGCATGGCACAGTGCTCTCCACACATTTGTTTATTCAGTGACACAAATATATGGGAGAGGAAGAGAGGACCAGCCAACCTCCTTGCCTTATAAAGTAAAGCAAAGCTGTCACTGATGATGTTCAAAACTTCATCTTCAACCAAGTTCCCTTCCATCCCGTGATTCAAACCATTTATCATGTATCCTACTAGATATCATCACAACATGCTTAAACTGAACTCATAATCTACCCTCATAACATTTCTGCCAAATGGACATCTTCCTTAACTTGTTCCTCCCGTCCAAGCCCCCTACAATAGCCAAGTCTATGAAGTCCTCATCTTATCTCTCAAACTCAGTTACCTCTCACCTTCCCCACAGCCATTACCCTCACTCTAGCACCCAGTACCTTTTGCCTGAATTACCATTGCTGTCTCCTAACTAGCCTTACTTCCTCAAATCTTGGAAATCTCTGCATCTAACAGTATGTGACAACACACCCTAAGGTGACCCCACTGCGCCATGCACTTGTATAACACCCTCCCCTTGAGTATGTGCAGGACCTGTGACTTGTTTCAGCTTAAATAGAATATGGCAAAGATGGTGGGCTGTCACTCCCTTGATTACGTTGCATTACATAAGAATCCATCTTAGCCAAAAGAAGTACGAGATTCTCCTTCTGACTTTGAGGAAGCAAACAGCTATCTTGGGAACTGCCTATGGTGAGGGCCATGTGGAACAGAGCTGTGAGCAGCCTGTAGGAAATGCAGGCGGCTGGCAGCTGACAGCCACTAAGAAGCCAGGACTCCCATCTATACAGCTACAGGGAAATGAATTCTAAAAAAAAAAAAAAAAAAAACACTCATTGAACTTGAACTTGGAAGCAGATTCTTCCCCCAGTCAAGTCTCAAGTCTCAAGTCTCTGGATGAGAATGCAGACCAGGAGACATTTGATGGAAACCCTGTGAGACTCCGCAGAGGGCCCAGTTACATTGTGTTTGATCATCAGTCAGGTAAAAAACTGAGATAATCATTGTGTGTTGTTTTATGCCAGTAAGTTTGTGATAAATTGTTACTTAGCAATGACAACCAATAAAAGCACTAATACTTTATTCATGTTTAAACTCATGAAAAAGCAGTTTATTTACTTCTTCAAACCCCTACTCCCTTGACTCCCACGTCCACTCCATTCTTTCCAAATCAGTGAGAGTTCCTTCTGCAGTGCACGTCCCTTATACCCTGGCACTTCCCAGGGCTCCACTGTTGACCACTTCCCCACTAGCTCTTTGTAGTCTCCTCAGTCAGTGTCATCTACTCCCTCTGCCTCTGCACTGATAAGTCTCAAATTCAGACCTATCTCCTGAACTGCACAGGGGACAGATCCAGCTAGAGGACTCACAGGCCCCCAAAATTCAACTTGTCCAAAAGTAAAGCTATCATCCTTTCTGTTAAACTTGTTCTTACTCCTCTTCTCTCCTTATTTTATGGCCAGAACCTAGAATCACCTTAGACCCTTTCTCCCCTTCACACTGATGCCTTGTCAACCACCAAGACTCAATTGTTTGCCTTCTATTTCTCTATGTCTACTGCATCCCATTCTCTCCATACCTATCGCCTTTGCCCTGGGTCAGGTCTTCATCCTCTCTCATGGTGTTTATCACAAGGATCTCATAATAGGTCACTCTACTTCAAGTCTTGCCACCCTAAACTTCACCCCCTGCCTAACTGCCAGAGGGGCTACACAAAACATAATCTGACTACTATTCAAACTATTCAGTATAGCATCATGTCAAACATATGCAAGATGCTCCACAACCTGGCCTTTACCCATCTCCCCAACCTGAACTTCCATCACTTTACAAAGCCAACTTTAAAAACTTAACTGAAATATAACTAGCATATAATAAGCTATACTTATTTAAAATGTATCATTTGATAAGTTTGGGCATATGTATACATCCATGAAACTATCACCACTATCAAGATAGTGAAAATATCTATCATTCCCAAAGGCTTACTCATGCCCCTTTGCAATATCTCCCTCCCACCTTCCCCAACTCATCTTCCCAAGCAACCACCCATCTGCTGCCTGTCACTATACATTTATTTGCATGCTCTAGTTTTAAAATAAATAATTTATCTAGTATTTCTTATTTCTGTCTGGATTATTTCACTCTGCATAGCTATTTTGAGATGCATCCATATTGTTGCATGTATCAGTTAATAGTTAATTCCTTTTATTACTTAGTAGTCTAGCATGTGTCTATGTCATAATATGCTTATCCATTCACCTGTTGATAGATAATTGGTGGTTTCCAGCTTTTTGGTTTTTACAAACAAATGCACTGTGAATATTTGTGTATGCAAGTCTTTGTATGAATATATGCTTCTTTTGTGGGGGTAAACAACCAGAAGTAGGATGGCTGGATCATATAGTAAGTATATATTTAACTTTTTAAGAAACTACCAAACTGTTTTCCAAAGTGGTTGTACCAATTTACATTCCCACCAGCAGTACATGAGAGTTCTAGTTCTTCCACATGCTCACCAACACTTAGTATGATCACTTCTTTTTCTTTTCATCATTCTAGTGGTATCCCATTATGGCTTTAATTCTCATATCCTTAACAACTAATAAGTTTAACGTGTTTTCATGTGCTTATTTGACATCTATATATTTTCCTTGGTAAAGTGTCTGTTCAAATCTTTTGGTCACTTTTTTTGTGGGGGTAGGCATGGTTTATTTTTTATTATTGAATTTTGAGAGTCCTTTATCTATTCTGGATAGAAGTTCTTTATGAGATTTAAAATTCTGCAACTGTTTCTCCCTAGTCTGGCTTTTTTTAAGCTCTCAACAAAAGATTTTAATTTTGATGAAGCCTAATTTATCTTTGTTTTTTTTTTTTTTTTTTTTGTGGATTAAGACTAAGAAAATTTAGGCTTGACCCTAAAAGGTATTAGGCGTAAGAAATCTCTGTATAACCCTAGGCCACAGAGATTTCTTTCTATGTCTATTTCTAGACATTTTATAGTTTTAGGTATTGCATTTAGGACTATGATTAAGTTTATGTTGATTTTATTGATTAGACCATGAATCAAAGTTTTTGTTTTGTTTTTGAGATGGAGTCTTGCTCTGTCACCAGGCTAGAGTGCAGTGGCGTGATCTCGGCTCACTGCAACCTCCACCTCCTGGGTTCAAGCAATTCTCCTGCCTCAGCCTCCCGAGTAGCTGGGACTACAGGCACATACTACCATGCCCAGCTAATTGTTTTGTACTTTTAGTAGAGACAGGGATTCACCGTGTTAGCCAGGATGGTCTCAGTCTCTTGACCTCGTGATCTGCCTGCCTCGGCCTCCCAAAGCACTGGGATTACAGAGGTGAGCCACCATGCCCAGCCAAAGTTGTTGTTGTTGTTGTTTTTTAGCATGTGCATATCCAAATGTTCCAGCAACACTTGTTGAAAGATTCTTCTTTCTCTACTAAATTTCCTTTCCATCTTTGTTAAAAATTAGTTGTTCATATACATGTGGGATTATTTCTGCACCTCTATTCTGTTCCATTGTCTATGTTAATGCCAATACCAGGCTGTGTTAATTATTGTGGCTTCATAAGAAGTCTTAAAATTAGATAGTACTAGACTTCCAAATTTATTCTATTTTAAAGTTGTTATGATTTGGTCCTTGTGAATTTTGGAATCAGCTTGTCGTTTTCTACTGGGAATACCCATTTCCAGTGATTCTGTTTGAAATTGCATTGAATCTGTAGATCAACTGATATCTTAATATCACTGAGTCTTCCAACTCATGAACAAGGTATATTTCTCCATTATTTCATCTCCTTTAGTTTTTCTCAAAAGTGTTTTATAATTTTTTTTTTTTTTGAGATAGAGTCTCACTCTGTTGCCCAGGATGGAGTGCAGTGGTGTAATCTCGGCTCACTACAACCTGCACCTCCCAGGTTCAAGCAATTCTCATGCCTCGGACTCCCAAGTAGCTAGGATTACAGGCATACACCACCACATCCAGCTAATTTTTGTATACTTAGTAGAGACAGGGTCTCATCATGTTGGCCAAGCTGGTCTTGAACTCCCAACATCAGGTGAGCCACCCATCTTGGCCACCCGAAGTGCTGGCATTACAGGCGTGAGCCATCGCATCAGGCCATGTTTTATAATTTTCAGTGAAATATAGCCACCTTGGTCTCCTAGGAACCTTAGCTTTGTGACCTTAATTCAGGAAGTCTACTTCTACTTGGTTTCCCTCCCTACACCATAACCTGGAATCTATCTCAAGGCAGCAATATGGGGATATCTTAGAGGTCATTCTCAAGGACCACTGTCCATTCCCTGATGTCCAGTTTCTTTAAAACTGTGTTTTACATTATTTGTCTGGGTTTTTTGGTTATTCCAGGCAGTAAGCTAAGTCTGCCCGTTATCCTCTTAGCAGAAGCAATAGTCTCTATCAGCTGATTGTCTTTCTCCCCAGCATGCCGTTCTGCTTCCTTCTCCGACGCTTTGCTCATGTTTTTTCTTCTACATCGAGTGCCTTTTCCCCCTTTTAACCTGGGTAACTCTTGCTTATCTCTCAAAACAAAACTCAAATCAAACATTAACTTCTCTAAGAACATCTCCCCCGTATCCCAAGGCTAAGTGATGCTCCCCCTCCTCTTTATCCCCATATTATTCCATGGATGTATCTGCTACTCTCATCTTTACCACTTTAATTTTCAAATTACCTGTTTATATAACCATCTATACACTTGATTAGAAGCCCTCAAAGAGAAGGGTCAAGGCTTATGTTTTTTCTTTCTTTTTTTTTTTTTTGGAAACAAAGTAAGAGACTCTGTCACCCAGGCTGGAATGCAGTGGCACAATGGTCACTCACTCTAGCCTCAACCTCCTGGGCTCACGTGATCCTCCCATCTCAGCCTCCCAAGTAGCTGGGAATACAGGCACACACCACCATGCCCGGCTAGTTTTGTTTTTTTGTATTTTTGTTTTGGTAGAGACAGAGTCTCGCCATGCTGCCCAGGCTGGTCTTGAACTCCTGGGCTCAAGCAATCCTCCTTGTCTCAGCCTCCCAAAGTGCTGAGATTACAGGCATGAGCCACCATGCCAAGCATTCTTTCTAACCTTAATGTGTTGTGAAGGCTTTGGCACAGAGTAGGCACTCCATAAATATTAGTTGACCCACATCTTTGAAATACAAATTATGAACAATCATTAAGAGATGCCTTTCTTCCCTTATAGACTATAAATGCCAGGAAGGCAGAGATGGTGTCTCCTGAAAACAGCAGTCAATTCCACTAATTAAATTCCACTATTGCCCAGCGTAAGCTGAGTAAGCTGCTTCTAGAAGCCGAATTGCTGGTTTAAATAGTATTTTAAACGTAACTAACTAATGGCAAATTATTCTCCAGAAAGCTATCAATAATGTATAAGAGTTCTCATTTCTACTCATCCTCAGCAACACTAAATATTATGCCTGTTTTTTCAATGTTGCCAACCTAATGTAGAAAATCTTTCTAAACATTACAATTTAGTACTTATTTGTGAGGTTGAGGAGCTTTTAAATGAATCGAATGTTTATTAGATGCTAAGTTTTAAACTGTGGATTTCTATTTATCGCTGTCCTGCTTATCCTCTGCTTGCTCCCACCCCCGCTACATGCATTCTTTACTCTCCTATGCTCTGTTCTGTATCATGGGGGCTGACTTGTAAGAACTGCACCACTCAGGCTCAGACCCAGGAAGCAAGTCCCCTCATCCGGAACTCCAGCTCTCTCCAAGCTCCAATAAGCAACTCCTTCCCCTGATGCCTGCAGATCTAGACATGGTAATGGTTTCTGGATTTTGCTAGTATTTTTGATGTTTATTCTCACAACCTGGCCACAACTCTAAAGACTGTTCCTTCATTAAACTCTTCACTGAAATTCTTTGAGTGAGCCATTGTTTCCTGCTGGGAAAGACAGACAAGAGACACAGACTCAGGGGAGGCATGAGGATAGAGCACTGGAATTGGACTGGAGTTTAGAGACTCAAGCCACATCATCTCTAAGTCGTGATAAAGTTGAAATATGACCCAGAAGATACAATAACCTTTGCCTGTTTTGATATTGTAATTTCATTTTATATGTAATGATTTGTAGGAGCTCTTTATATATTGTAGATATATTTCTCTTTGCTAGTATATGCATTGCAAATATTTTCTCCCAATTTATAGTTTGTTTTTTGAGGTAGTCTTTGTATTTTTTTTTCCTTTTTTTTTTCCCCTTGGTTCAGCTTAACAATTGCAACACTAAATCTGAAGGGGGTGGGGGCAGGGAACACACTCTGGCTTACTTACAGATTTTATTAGAAACTTATTTATATGCCATTCTTAAGTCATTTCCTGGAGTCAGGTTAGGTCTTTCCTGGAGTTAATACAACCTGGATTACTTCAGGCTAATTTAGCATCCAAGTGCTCCCAGCCTTCTATTTAGAGATTCCTGTGGAAGAATTCAGATTGCCATAGGCCTCATAGCTGTCTAAGCTTCCTCTCTCTTCAGTTGTCCAATGGCATAAGTAGGAAAGATCTAACTTCTCTAATATACTAAGCTCCAAGAAGACGGGGATCTTGTTTCTGTGTCACCACTGCATCCCCATCTTCTAGCAACAGTGCCTAGCATGGAATCAGTGTGTAATAAATGTTGAATGAATGAGTGAATGAATGAATGAATGACAGAGGAGAAGGAACAGCATTTCCTCTCTACCTTCCTGCTCCTCAATTCTGTATCACCATGACACAACCTCGCTGATGTTGGGCCAGTTATTATCCCTTATGAAATGCAGTTTTGTTGCTTCTTCTATCCCATTAAATACTCATAAATAGCATCTATGCTTCCTAAGAACCTTTATAAAGTCAATGAAGAGTATGAGCCCAGAGGTGAGCAGTCAGATTTCACATGCAGATAATGTATTTGCCCTGTAGCAAAAATCTTGACAGACTATAAAGTTGTGTTTTTGTTTCCTTTTCTTCATCTTAGAACTGTAAAGGTAGCTCCCCTTTGGAGGGGATATATGTATGGATCAGGACAGCTATCCTAAGACTAGAAGAAGGAATGTTATCATTTGGATAAAAGAGTAGAATCAACATTTTGTTAATTTTTTTGTGAGAAGGCTAAGATGAGGGGTAAGAGAGACATACTGGGGGGAGTTATGGAGATTGGGCATTGGGACTGTACTGGAGATTGGATACCTGGACCATATCCCTGAGTCATGATAAAGTTGAACCATGGCCCAGAAGATGCAAAAGCAGTGCATCCGGAAAGCAACCACTATGTGAATCACCCAGGGGTCCGGAAGCTGGGCCAGTCTTAGCAGGCTGTCCCTGATGTGAGTAGAGCCATTCATTCAACAAACACTCTTCTAATTATTCAGGATACATCAGTGAACAAAATACCAAATTTAAATTTTAGCCATCATCTTTTCTGTGCACTGAAACCTTACCTACTCACTCTCCAGATATTGCCTGTATGGAAGCATGACCTACAGGTAAAAGTTCTCTAATAGATATTCATTTGTCCACTGATGCTCCAGACACTTATAACCCCTGAGGCCAAAAATCACCTCTAGAGCCCTAGCAGAGTGGAGAAGCAAGGATGCCTATGTGGGGTCTGCTAGGACACTCCCCACAGGAAAGAAGGGATGTGGGTCCCCCTGGGACATGTTCTTTCATTCTTATCAAACAAATCAAAATAAAATACAGCTTATTCAATACAGTCTTCCATCACCTCTTATTTCCAGAGCAGGCGCGGAATGTCAAACATTTACTTAGTTCTTTCTCTTATTGCCAACATAAACCACATTTAATCAAAATTCCAAAACATTCTTCCAGGGTGGTTAAGAGAGGTTAATGATTGATTGCCTGTCACAAAAGAACTGACAGGATGATCCTTCTCAGAAGCTGCTTGAACTGAGTCCTCCACTGAATATTTAGCTGTTCTGTGGACCCAACTCATGGCCAACCTTGTAGCTGGTTTGTGTTCAAAGAGTCCAAGATCCATACTGGCGTCTGGGATCCACTGACCTTCTTAGTGCTACACGCTTGCCCTAAAATTCTAGGGTCTTCCTCAGAACTTTATTTTTCCTGACATAAATGCTAATAATATTTTCCCTGAGAAGCTGAACTGCCATCTCAGCAGGAATTATTTGAGATAATATATCTAGTGTTCTCTGCCCAAGAGAAATTCAGGAGGGGGGTTTCAGCACGAAAGGCTTTTGTGTTTAGCGGGAGTGGGAATTTCCTACTGTTCAACAGGTTTTTGTTGTAAACATTAACTAGGTGACCTGCCAGCATTGGGTTTGGAGGGCAGGGTGAAGCTGGGGAAACAGATGGGAGGGAGTGCCACTTTCTGTCCCAGGAGGGAGGCCAGGCACCAGGCAGCCTGCATTCACCATTCTCCTGACGTCATATGAGGATCACCCTCCCATTTCTCCTTCAAATGATTTTCAGGAAGACTGGTGATCTGTATTGATGTGTCCATTAGAGGGTTTAGACAGAAAATTCACTCTTACTTTGGGAAAAAAAAGGAGAGAAAGGCTCGCTTCACCCAGAATTATTGCAAATGAGTAATTCCCAGTCCTAGCCTTTTCTGAAAGTGGGAAGGCACTGGGGATGGTAACTCAAGAGGCAACTAGTAGGGAAAAAGGAAGGGGTTTCACCAGTTGCTGCTCACCAAGAACTAAGGGTTTTTTATGTAACCTGAGTTTCCACTGGCCCCTGGCCCCCACATACATTGGAATGTAGTGGCAGATGGGGTGTTGTCATCAACCTCAATGTCACAGGAACTTGCTCTTTTCTACACGTTCAGCGGAACCTTAGCTTCCTACAATTCCCCCCAACATGTTAAAATTTCTGACTCTCCTCTGAGAAGTTTTATATGTTCACAAGTAAGTGCATCAGCTACCAATGGCCTCTGCTAGATGCTACTGGCAGTCCCTTGGGAACCAAAGATTGAAAAATGGATGCCACACTACTTTCTGTGCAATATAATTAAACACCCCCTCTGACTCAATCATTCTACAAATTTAATTTATATACATTTTACATACACCAAATATTAATATAATAAGACTCACACGTAAGCCAGGCAATTTGGCATGCACCCGTAGTCCCAGCGACTTGGGATCCCTGAGCCCAGGAGTTGCAATCCAGCCTAAGCAATATATTAAGACTCTGTCTCAAAAAAAAAAAAAAAAAAATACATAAAGAGCAAGAGAGCAATGTGGCCTGTTTATTCTTGTATGATAATCTCCTAGATGGAATTAGTGATATGTGAAACTGTTGCTCCATTACAAAAGGAAAAAGCATACTTCAAAATGGTGGAATTCAACCTGGTACTCTGAAGAAAGTTGATTTTTCATTGTGGTTGAAAAATGTAAAAGGCAGTCACTTGGCTGTCTCTCCAGCTTGCCTGCTTTTGTACCCTTACGCATTTTCCAATGGAGTAAGCTTATTTCACCATTTTATATGAAGTATATTTAAATCTATAGAATCCATGACTGTCAAATATCATAGCCCCTGAGGATGACAAACACCTTCTTCACTCAGCTCCATGCCATAATAATGTAAAATCCTTAACTTGAAAGAAGTCAGCCCAGAGTGCCACAAAAACAGTCGCTTTTTTCCGCAGCTCTTCTCTGCTCTCACTCCAACCCCAAGCAAACATTTTTCAGTTGGTTAGGCTAGATGTCTGAAAACTGGAGTAAACAGAGACCTTCTAACAGGTACAAGGGCACAGACAGTTCTAGGGGAACCGCTTCCCAAATCCTTGGCTCCCACATAGACTCTCTGCTGAAATTCATTTCTCACTACTTCAACCAGGTTGTCCATTTCTATTTCTCCTTTCACAGCCTTACTTTTACCACTGTACAGAAAGAAATATACACCTTTAATTTCTCCTGAAAATGTGGTGCATTTTCCCAAGGTGTAATAAAAACTCTGGGGTGCGAAAAATGGGCAATGTGAAATGTTGGTGCCTGTAAAACCTGCTTCAGTCAAGACAATGAAGTTACAATAGAGCTGCCTGTCTTTTCCTTCTTTGATATCTTTCTGTTACTACAAAGTCTGGCATTAGAAATGGGAATTTGAGCCAATATTAGGATGTTCTAAATTTAGATATGTAGAAGAATAGGATGGAAGGAGTGATGACAATTTTAAATTAATGACTTTATCTCTTTAATTCCATATTATTAAAATAGACATGGCTCCAGAGAGAAGTCACATAACACTAGATATAAACAATTATATAAATCTTGCAGTATCTTTTATTTTCAAACATCTAGATTTGAAAAATAAAACTATTAAATTTTTGTTAATGAAAACTGAGGAGATTGGCAAAAATGTAAATAATTTTAATGTTTTCATGTAGTTATCAAAGTTGACTTTGGCAAATCTATTACAAATTAGCAACATTCATTGCAAAAAATGGAAAGTATTGTATGATTGTAGAAAAAGTTATAATTCTTTATGCACTGTTGATAGCTACAATTATGCTAGATGCCAAGAGCATCACTCATTAACTCAGTGATTCATTAATTCACTCATCCACCAAATATTTCATTCCTCTGACAATTAATTCATTCATTAATTCATTAATCCAAGGGCATCACTCATTAACTCAGTGATTCATTAATTCATTCATCCAACAAATGTAAGTAACTACTAAATTCCAAGCACTGGTCAGGGTAATCAGGATACATTAGTAACAAAATAGAGATTTCTGCCCTCATGGTGTTTATAAACTAGCAGGTAAAAGCATAGATAAGTATTAGCTATCTTTATGGATATCAAATTGCCCCAAAACTTAATGGCTTAAAAGCACATACATTTTTTTTGTACACAGTTTTTGTGGGTCAGAAATCCAGGCACAACTTGACAAGATCCTCTGCTTCACAGTCTTTCACAAGATTGCAATCAGAGTGTCAGCCCAGGATTTGTGGTCTCATCTGAAAGCTCCAGTACGGAAGGATCCACTACTAATTTCATTCAGTGATTGTTGACACTGAGTCAACACTTCCTTGTGGGTTGTTGGACTGAGAGCCTACGATTATCAGGCTTCTGGCCAGAGGGCCTCTCAGGTCCTTGAGACATGAGCTTCTCTCACATGGCAACTTGCTTCATCAAAGAGTGCAAGTTGAGAAGGCAACAGACAGAATCTGCTAGCAAAATAGAAGTCAAAGTCTCATGTAACCTAATCATGGAAGTGACATCCCTCAACTTTGTCATATTCTGTTAGTTTGAAATGAGTTACTCAAAGAGAAAGGATTACACAAGGCTGTGAATACCTGAAGGTGAACTAGGGTCCATGATAGAGGCTGCTTACCGCAGATGGTAAAGGGGAATTAGGAGTGTAAGCCAAGGAATATGGGTAGAAGTTTTCAACATTAATAGCATTCCCAGAGTAGGCCTCATTAAAAAGACAACTGAACAAAAACCTAAAAGAGGTAAAGTTGTCGGCCATATGAATATTTGTGGAAAACATTTCAGGCAGAGGAAATAGTGACTGTGAAAACTCCAAAGTGGAAATACCTTTGGCATGCGGAAGAAACATCAAGGAGGCCAGTCAATGTTGTGAGGGGAGTGGGCAAAGGGGAAGAGTAATAGGTGATGAGCTCAGGGAATGGGGTGGAGGATTATATGGCCCATTGTAAAGACAATGCTTTTATTCTGAGTAAAAAGGACATGCTGCAGGGCATCCTGCAGAGAATGGACATCATCTGACTTATGTTTTAAATGATTGTTTCAGCTGATCTGTTGAAAATAAACTGTAAGAGGGACAGGCAGAAGCAGAGCTCTGCCTTCTTATGAGTTAGGAGGCTATTGCAGTAATTCAGACAGAAGAAGACAGTGCCTCAGGGTAAGGTAGGCATGGTGGAGGTGGTGGGGAATGATCAGATTCTGGATATATTTTGAAAGGGAGCCTGTAAGATTATGTAATCAATTGGGTTTGAGGTGAAGATGAAGACAGGAGTCAGAGATGACTGACCTGAACAACAGGAAGGATGAAGTTGCCATCAACAGAGATTGGGAAGGCTGAAGATGAAATTATTTTAGAATTAAAGATTAGGAGTTCAGTTCTAGAGATGCTGAGTCTGAGAAATCTGTTGGAAATGATGGGGGAGATACTCAGCAGGCAGGTGAACATGCCATTCAGGAATTCAGGAAACAACATTTCTGTAATTAAAGGAATTCTCTAATCAGATACCTTGGTACCTCATTGAAAAGATAGTTGGCAGATTGTCGCAAAAATTGCAGTAGACAAAACATCTCCCTTACCTATTAATGAATCCAGGGATATTTTTAATCTCTCTCAATTAATAATCTATATCCACTATTACAGCAAAGGAAATAGCATTACTGTTTTTAAAAAAAAAACATAGCATGCAAAGACTTTTCTAGTTTTGCATTGGAGAAATTATTTTCAAATTTTCCTACTTTTATTTGTGTTGATTTGGGCTTTCTTTGGAAAGAGTGAATAAGAACATCTATCATCTATGGAGCTGCTTCAATGCCCAGGCACGGGAGAGGCTTCATTTTTCAGATCCATTCTTTTCATCTTAATGAAATGCTACTTTATTCATGAACAAACTTGAGTTGCCAAAAGGTTGAGTCTGAATTTGCCCAGAACATTAGATATTGCCTTTAAGATGGCAAAATGGTATAAAGCTAAGACAACTGAATTCCATGTTTTTGAGGAGATACGTGAGGAAACTCATACCCATTCATTGTTTTCTTCAGAAATAAAATGGATGTCCCAAAAAGACATCTAACACCTTTATTTGGATTGAAAAAAATAAAGGCAGAGAAGTGACATCGAATAAGTTTATTTTGGCTGATTGTCTGACCAGTAGGGATCAGCTTTGCCAATCAGACATTCCCAAATATCGAATGAACTAAGTCTGTGGCTCCAAGTTTAGATGAATTTATATTTAAAGATCATGACAATATTTTAAAGTGATTTTCAAAAATATCATATTGACAAAGGTATATCAAAGCTAACAAATTTAAAATTTGCCAACACTTTGATTTTATTATAGTAAACAGGGCATCTCCATGTGAAAGAGTAACTGGTACAATTAGCCATCATTCAGTGAGTTGGGGTAATGTCTTCTTGGCATTCTTCCCAGAAATTAAAAATATAAATAAGTCACGGTCTGTGAAGGATCTGGGATTTTTTTCTACTTGCAAGCTAATAAGCTAGTCTGCTACAATTTCATGGACAAGACATGGAACTCCTGGCTCAGAGACTACAACCTCTATTATTCTCAACACAGCAAGAAGCATGAGCATGATGTTGGCTCACGTCAGTTTCCCGTGTTCCCCATGTTGGTTTCCCATGTCCCCCATGTCTAAATGGATACTGTGTATACTGTGGGTTTGTATCATACAAATGCCTCTCCCAAGAAAATACTCTCATGATTGGGTAACAAATTTCTCTACAAGTTGCATCATTTCCATTTCTTAACCTTGAACAAAACTGAAGGAGAACCTCATCAAGTCGTCAGTGATGGACCATTAATAATAATATTCATAATAGAATACTACATGGTTTCTGGCAGAAAACTCAGATATAGTTAAAAGAATTTTGTTAAATTGCCATAATAAAATTCCTTTCATTCCCACCTTCTTATTTATGTGAGAGCAAACGCTCTCAGTGCTCACATCTGTAAATGGAAAAAAAGAATAGACTCAATGCCAAACCTTCAGGCAATTAATAATATCCATTCTGGATATATGAACTCATGGAAAAATTAAAAGCCCTATCAATTTTTAAGATATATTTCCAATAAATGGTAATTTTAATATTTAGTAATTATTATTTTTAACATATTTATGCTATTTTGAGTAACCATGTACTAGTAATAATGATAATGATAATTCAGTCCAAATGAAAAATGTTAATACTTAGCTCTATAGTTGCTAGAAATTAAAACAATTTTATTGATTGATCGATTGATTGAGACAGGGTCTCCCTCTGTCACCAGGCTGGAGTGCAGTGGTGTGATCGCAGCTCACTTAACCTCTGCCTCCAAGGTTCAAGTGACCCTCTCTTCTCAGCCTGCTGAGTAGCTGAGACCACAAGTGCACACCTCCATGCCCAGCTAATTTTTGTATTTTTTTGTAGAAATTGGGTTTTGCCATGTTGCCCAGGCTTACTTTTATTTTTAATTACAAAGTTTAAATTTGAAGTTTAATTTCAAGTTTGTATATACATTTATCTGTTGAAGTGAAGTCTCTAATAGGGTAATAAATAACATACTTGCAAACATAATGCACTATATTAGGATAAAATTTGTCATGGGAAACAAAATGGGATAACACAGGTTCCAGAAGGAAAAGGAATGCTGCAAATTTCCAACTGTTTAAAAGAGCTTGCATTTATCTTTCTTTAATGAAAGAGGGTGGGTGTCAAATTGCTATGGATTAGATTTCATTGCATATACTTGGAAGGATGAAAGAACATTTGAACTGAAATGTCAATATTTACAAGACACCAGAAATTAAGTCCTTTACATAATTATAATTTTAAAATTCAGATATAAACTTTCAAATGTGTTAGAGGATATGTCATTTTTAAAAATTATTTTAAGTAGCATACACACAAGACATAGGCTATATTTTTAAAAATAATAATCTGAAGGCAGTAGAATATGAGAGACAGGGAAAACCACCCCTATTCTTGAAGCTTAGCATATATTGGGGGCAAAGAGAAGTTTTGTAAAGATTAAATGAAAAAAGTGTATGAAAACACCCAGCTTGGAGCTGTCTCATACCAGGGATCTGATACAACATAGTTTCCCTTATATTGAACTAAAATCCCTTTGTTGCATTGAAATCACATGTCCTTCTCTTATATACAGGGGAAACAATCACACAACTGGTAATCACCCTTCATTAATATCTCTTCATAACCTAAAGAGGGTTAAATCACCTTTCCAATTTCTCTTAAATAAGCCTTAAACGTTAATATTCTTTAAAGAAGAAGAAAGAAAGGACAAGGGAAGGGAGAAAGGAAGAAAGGGAGAGAGGAAAGGAGGGAGCTTTTAAACACTACAGCACTGCTTTCCAAAACCAAGCAACTGAGATAACTTTTGTGTTGATTTAAGCACACATTTAGCCAAATGAATTTTCCATTGCCCCCACCTGTTTCCCAAATAGTTTCAACTGTTTTGCCTTTGACCTGCTTTGGCCCAATCCTATATGAAGTCTATGCTCTCTGAATATCCACTTCTGGACTCCTCCACCACAGGGTTGCCCTTAGCAGCAGCTGGGAAAACCTCCTGGGGAACAGCTGGTGTCCAAGGCCCCAAAGCTCTGCCATCACCCAGGGTGATTATCAGTTTTCTGCAATAACTAGCTTTGGGGGACACATTTCAATAAAATAACACTTCACATTTGTGTAGCATTCTACTGCTGATGGATAACTTTCACAATCATTATCTCGTTTGTTCTCACTTGGTCATGAGAAAAACCTGGCAGACTCTGTAACATCATAGCTTATTCCAAGACTGACAATGGGGAGAAAAATCACTTTAACTCTCAAGACCCCATTTCCTTACTACACAATGAGAAGCCCAGACTAGATGTCCCCTTGAAATGTATAATTGTGGGCAAATGCCTCATACTCCATCTACTGCTGAATCCACCTTCATGACACCCAAACTGATCCCTGTGCCTTCATCACACTACTTACTGCTTACCCACTCAAAGGACAACTAAAACAACCAAGACACAAACCAAAGAAGTTACTTCACTTAAATCCTCCAAACAAGCTAGTAAGAGAGGTGGCTGGGTTATTATTACCTCTGGATTTTAGAAGAGGACATTAAGGTGAGAATCAATGACTTCGGCAATTACACAGGAGCAAAATCCTGCCTTCTAGTTCAAGGAAACTAAACCATCTTGGAAACAAAAAAGTTAACAGAAGTTTATTGCTGACACTATCTTCATGGATATCCAGCTCCACAACACTGACAACTGTCAACCATTTGGTTAGAGGCAGTGTAAGCAACTAGGGCACATGATACTTTAGTTTATCTCTGGTCTACACAAGCCAGTTCGTGGAGCCATACATGTCTCTACGTCAAACTTGACATTCTGAGCAGATTTTCAAATTGCCAATTCCTTAAAAGCAGAGATGGTGTCTAAATTGAAGCCTTCACCTCCAAGGGGCTCTGCCCTGTGTGTGCCCTGCAAATACTTCTTGATTTGTTTCTCCTGTATTGGGGTGGGTCTCTCCTTGACAACTGGGGGCCACATTTAGCCAAGCAGCTGCCCACTGGCATCTAAAGCCTGCGATATGTAGTTCTGGCAGCATCTGAAAGGATTTATTATTACCATCCCATGATTTCACTATTATTACTATCACCCTTATGAAAGTCAGTGGCTGAACCCACTATAAAGCATTAAAACAGTTTTTAACATGGAACAGTCTGTTTTCTGCATTCCCCTGCGCCCCCACAGTTATGGAGTTTTTTCACCTAGTTTCTGCTCACTATTGTAGGGCTCTAAGAGATGGGCCTCCAGCCACGAATAAGGCAACCTGAGTATTCCCTTCACTATTATCACCCTGTCCCAGCGGTGGCCTTGGGGAAGAGAAGGCTCTTCAAGAGTCTCATGACCAAACAGGAGGCAATCATGATGCCTGTGTGTGATACAAAGCACACTTACCAAGGAGTCAGGAGATGCGGGTTCTGTGACGGGGGGCAAGACTCATTGCTAAACTGGGCCTTGGTTCCCTAACACACTAAGTAAGTAACTAAGTAAGATTTTCCTGAAGAATACTTCTTGCTCAGGACCAGCTCTAATTTAATCTTTTTCCTGGCTTCTGGAGATTTCCACAGGAAAGATCATCTCACTGGGAAAGATCTCAGGAAGAGTCCCCACTCCTCATGTTCACTTCTAATACTTCACTCATCGAGTTGCATCATTTTAAAACCAACCTGATTTACATAAGAATTTAGAGAAAACAAAAGTAGTTATTTATCAGGAAGTCAAAATTTCTGACCTAAAAGGTGCTGAGGTGAAAAAAAGATTTTATTAGGAATCCTAAGGCTTGAATTTGATCCCATATTTTTCAGTAGATGATCTCATCTTTTCCATGTGGCCCTCAGCAAGTCTGCTCATTCTTCGTCTTCCAAATTTGAGTATCAATACCTTTGGCTTACCTAACCAAAATAGTGCACGAGACTCATAAGGATTTGTGACTTGAAAACCTGAAGTATCATCTTATATATAGATAAATTATTAAATTAATATCAGTTCCCTCTTTTGACCCTAGAAAAATCTCAGAAGAAGTAAAGGCTTGACACAGTATTCAGAAGATGTTTAGTAATGTGGCCGTTGGGTTTGTATTTTGTATTCTCTTGTAGAGTTTTAGTGTTTTGATCCAATTTGACTTTAGCAACCATTCATTGGGAGGCCACTGTGTCCTTATATTGTGCTGCAAACAAGCGAATAAATCGAAATAAGTATAAACTTGACCTCCAGAAGTTTACAGTGCTGTGAATTCTAGACTTACATAAAAAGAAATTGTAAAAAAAAAAAAATTAAGGCTGGGCATGGTGGCTCATGCTTGTAATCCCAGCACTTTGGGAGGCCGAGGCAGGCGGATCACGAGGTCAGGAGATCAAGACCACGGTGAAACCCCATCTCTACTAAAAATATTTTAAAAATTAGCTGGGCATGGTGGCGAGCGCCTGTAATCCCAGCTACTCAGAGAGGCTGAGGCAGGAGAATGGCGTGAAACCGGGAGGCGGAGCTTGCAGTGAGCTGAGATCGCGCCACTGCACTCCAGCACTCCAGCCTGGGTAACAGAGAAAGACTCTGTCTCAAAAAAAAAAAAAAAAATTAAACAGGAAAAAGACATGTTAAAGTGTATCTAGACCCATAACAAATGCATAATCCAGCCAAGGTGGAATCAAGCTTTCAGTAAGTGGAAAAAGTGATGTTGAGTAGACTTTAAGGTCAACTGTGTGAGGGAGACAGAACTGGTGATAGACTGTGAATGAGTGGGGCTAGCAGTTTTCTACATTTATAACAGCAGACCTTCAGTAACAAATGCCAGAAAAAAAAATAATAATAAAGAGACTTAATATTCTAAAGATTGGAGAGAAATGTCTATTTCTCTCTGAATATTCAATAGCAACAAATTTCAGACTATGATTATTCAGATAATAATTATCAAACCATCCAAATTCGTATGCATTTATAGAAACCATATCAAAACAGAATAACACTACTCTTTTTAAATATAGCTATCTGTAACTGTGTGGTCTAAAGGAACTCTTTAAAACATTGCCATCTCCTACCATGAGTATAGTTTCCCAGAAGGGCTCTTTGTGCCCGAGGCCTTCCCCAGGCTGACCCCTTCACAAAGCATTGGATCCAGACACAGGTTAATCAGTATTTCCTGAACACACTCTGCACATTCCTGCCTCTATGTCTTCGCTCAAGCTGTTCCTACATCTGAGAAAGCCCTTCCCTCCCTCTCCATGTATATAAGCTCTCCCTATCATTCAGGACCTAGCTGAAACCCGTCTCCTCCATGAAGCGTTTACTACCTGGCCCACCACTTGTTAATCTCTGCTTCTGAATACCAATAGTGCTTATTTGCCATTGTATCAGTCTGTAATTATTATATTTTATATATGTGTATATGTCTGTGCGTGTATTTCCCCCAGATTCAAGTCCTATCCCCGAAAGAGCCTGTAAGTCTCTCAAGAGCAGGGAACATAAACGACTTATTTCTAGTGCTTAATATGGTGCACTGTGACTTGACAGGCAGTCACTAGACCATGTTATCGAGCGTCCAGTCAAGCCCCACACCACCCATGTTTCCCATAACTCCACTATAACTACATCCCACTTGAAAAATGGCCCAAATAACTTATTAACAAGCTTAAAGAGCTGTAACTGAGGTCATACATACTGATACAACCTAAAAGAAACCCAGTATCAAGAGATAGGGATTCATTCATTTGAAAAAATCAACGTTCTTACTTTTTAAAATAACACATGCATCATTTCAGTATATTCCATCAACAGAGGCATTAATATAGATTTGCCTATCTGAAAAAGGATTTAGCAGAGATCGTTTCTCCTTGCAATGGGACAGCTGAAGAGGTGTAATTTAACAGCTTTCAGAGGCCCGTCACTGGGGTGATTGAGGTGGACAGAAGGCATGGACAGGACCAAGTCCCTTAAAAGACACAGACAGGTGGGAGAGTGTGCTGGGGGTGGGCAGAGGACTGGAGAGTACAAAAAGAGGAGGCTCCCCTTCGGAGAGCAGAGATAAGAGGAGGCAGGGAGTGAAACTGCCCAAGGAACAGAGAGGAGAGGGGAGGAGAGGAGAGGAGAGGGGAGGAGAGGAGAGGAGAGGAGAGGAGAGGAGAGGAGAGGAGAGGAGAGGAGAGGAGAGGAGAGATCAGATCTGTGGCTAGGTCACATCTGGACAGGACCCAAGTCCAAGGTAAAGCAAGAACAAGTGACAGAACTAAAGAATGAAGGAGAAATGGGTGGACAGGGCACAAATTGGGGAATGACAGCCTATTCAGTGAGGATGGGAAATGCACATAAAGGACAGACGAAGATGATTTCTCTGTGTGTGATTAGAAGGATAGCAATTACAAAGATAAGAGTGAAAGGAGAGGGAGGAAAGGGGAAAAGGGAATAAGTAAGAAGACAAGCAATGAGTGTCTAAGTACCAATCTGAATGCTTAGAAAATCACCAGGCTGTTAGGCTGAGCCAAAAGAAGAGCCACAGCTGTACCCAAGAGGGGACCATCGGAAAGACAGAAGCAGGCAATTTAAGTAGCTAGCTACTGGGGTAAAATGAAAAAAAAAGAAAAAATAGAAGATAGAAAAGGTGAGAAGCAAAAGAGGGAAAACCCAAAGGAGACACTGGCCCAGAAACCTTTTTAACTTTCTGTAAGAATCTTCAAGGCCCCAAACTAGGCCAAGATTCTGACTGACATTTCTGAGCTCACCAGCTGCCGTTTCCTTGAGAGAATTCTGACAGGAAGGCATAGAAATGCGAGCCAACACTGCCAGCTCTGGAAAATAAATAAATAAGTAAATAACTACCCACATCCTAAACACCTCAGTGGGGGCCGAAGCCTGCTGGGGAAGAAAGCCCAGCGAGGAGGAGGGACCCGCCTGCAACTTTTCCCCAGGTATGTGCTGAGCTTTCCCCGCGCGCTGCTTTCTCCTCTAATCGTCCTCTGGCCGTTCCTGCCTTGCCCATCTGTCTTTCTTTCTTTGTGAATTTTTGGGAAGCCCTGCAGGCGATCTGCTTCTGTCATCTGAAGCCAGCAAGGCAGCGTCTGTAGAAGCAGGTGAAGCTCCAAGTTCTGCATCTCAGACAGGCGGGGGAGGACAGCTGGAGTCCAGATCCGACAGGCAGAGCCAGGCATGGGGAAATGAATAAGAGAAAAGCCCCCAACCCCCAGGCCGAGTGCATGGGAATGACTTGTCCGCCAGTACTGACAGTGGACTTGCTTCTGGGTGCTGGAGCTTGAAGCAAAGGCAGAGGGGGAGGAGGGTGGGCCTGGAAGACAGAGGGACAATGAGGGGAGAGATTTCAATCCCCGAAGGGGCTGGTCAGTTACCTAAAGAAGAGCTACCGGTGTTAGGAGAGATGGATGAGAACCTGACAGCATGTGACCTTGGACTTGTGGCTTGCCCTTTGAATGCCTTGGCAAAGTATTTTGAATATCTATTGAATTTTGCTCTCAAGCAACTCAAAGAAATTTATTTTTAATATGTAATTTATCTCAAATAGTCAATTGCTGCACGAGGATGGGTTTTTGGATGACCCCATAGATGTCCCCACTAAGACAATTTAACTATTCCACTAAGAAATTAAGTCCCTGAGCAATGTATTTATTTGGAAAACTAGGACAAGAACCCCATGCTCCTGACTTGGTCCCTGGACCTTGAGCAATTCTTAATCCTCACTCAATTTAATAGGTGCAGGTACAAATTTTTTTTTTTTTTTTAAAGTAAGAGCTTTGGGAGCTGTAATAAAAAGCTTCATCATTATTCTGTATTATTACATTGTATTATATTATCTTTATGATCCCTCTGCAAATGTGATATAAAGTCAAGTGAGTCAGTGGACTCTCTGCTGGGCTATCTTCTCAAGAAAAATACGCATCCCATTTTATACACATAAGAAAACTTATTGGTAAAATTTGGAAACCAATGAAATCATTCCTGGTGGCAAGCAACTGCTCAAGCCAAAAGCACTAAGTGTTTCCCTCTCTTTTGAGTGCTGACTGCCTGTCCGCACCCTCATCAGTGAAAGCACCTACAACCACGCCCTTGGAAAGGGCTCACACCTTCCTAACTTCTGTGTGGTTTCTATTCCTCTCCCTCATCTCTTTGCTTTTAGGAAGCTCAGAATGTAAGGGCCAATTTTTTGCCCTCAAACTATGGAGCGTCAGAAACACTGACCTAGAGCAGTGGTTCTCAGAGTGTGGGCCCCAGACCAGCAGCATCAGCATCACCTGGGAACGTGCTAGAAATGAACATTCTCAGTTCCTACCCCGGCTTCCTGAATCAGAAACTCTGGGGGTGAGACCCAGCAACCTGTGTTTCAGCAAGCCATTCACGTGATTCTGATGCACTAAATTAATCAAAAGTTTAAGAGTTTTTAAGGACCTCTTCCCAGAATCCTCAGTATTCAGATCTCCTTACATGCTGATCATCTACAGAGCTAGACTTTGTAAAAGAGACCCGTCCACAAAAAAAAAAACCTCTCAATTCCCTGTTCCCTCCACCTGTAAAATAGAAATATTTCTTTTTTTTTTTTTTTTTTTTTTTGAGACGGAGTCTTGCTCTGTCACCCAGGCTGGAGTGCAGTGGCGCAATCTTGGCTCACTGCAAGCTCTGCCTCCCGGGTTCATGCCATTCTCCTGCCTCAGCCTCTCTGAGTAGCTGGGACTACAGGCACCCGCCACCACGCCTGGCTAATTTTTGTTTTTGTATTTTTAGTAGAGACGGGGTTTCACCGTGGTCTCGATCTCCTGACCTCGTGATCCGCCCGCCTCGGCCTCCCAAAGTGCTGGGATTACAAGCGTGAGCCACCGCGCCCGGCCAGAAATATTTCTAATATACTTGTTACAATGCTTAAAACAGGACCTGCACACTGTGCTCTGTAAGGGTGATGGTAGTGGTGGTGGCTTTATCCGCTTGACCCTTACTGTGCAAAAGGGACTTTGGCAGATGGCTGAGAAATCAAACGTGAAGCAGTTAGAGTGCTGGCCCTCTAGGAGAAGAGATGTAGATGCATTACAGGTACACGAGGAATTAGACTTCAAGATAACATGTGATTTATGCCCAATTACAGACATAGGAACTAAGAAGAGGAAGAGAATTGAGAGAAAACTTTGGGAGGAAAGTGGTTTTTGAACTTTGGGAAGAAAGTGGTTTTTGAACTAAGCCTTAAAGAAAGGAATTTTAACTAGTGAAGATGGGCAAAGGAAAAGGAATATTCCTGGTGGAAACTGAGCCTGGGGAATATTGGGAAGGTTAGATATTACTGGTCACCTCTAGCATTCCTGTCACTAAGATGTTGACTACTCATATTGTACAGAGGGATCACCCTGTTTCTGGATCTAACCATTTATCACCATGTTTGCAGAGATTCATCCTTTAATCCAAACTAAGTAATTTTCTTTGGACTGCTGTGAAGTGGGTCCTTTCCAGGATTAATGATTTTATTACTATAGAATCCATATCCCTCTTTCTTGTTTATTTTTAGATCAATGTTTTGCAAAGTCTTCTGGCCACTGGTAACAGAATAAAATGGTGGGGGTGGGGAGGATGATTATGTGCAAAAATGCAGGTTCCTGGGCCCTGACCCAGGTCACTTATCCCAGTGTCTGTCAGATCAAGTCAGAAGAATCTGCATAGAAACTTGGGATTCTAATGTTCCTTCAAGTGTGAAAGCAACTGTCCTAGAGCTGTTATTTCCTAAATTTGCTGAGCATAGAAGTCACCTAGGAGTGATTGCTTTAAAAGTGGATACCCAGCTATTACCTTGGAGATTCTGATCTCGTGGCTCTGGAGTGGAGTGCTCCCCTACCAGGGAGCGGGGATATTAATAAGTGCCTCAGAGACACCCAGAATCAGGCAAGGTTTGGAAATACAGCATATTAGAACAAGTGCATGCTTTGGGTTAGAGAGTAACATCAAGTCATAAGTCTGCCATTTACTTGCTGAATGATTTTGGCAAGTTCCTTAGCCACTCTGTCTCCAAATTACTTAGCCTGCTTGCAACAGTTTCATCAAATGCCTTTCACAGGATTGTTGTAAGCATGAATCCTCTAAACAAATGGCTTGGTATAATGTTGGCTCCCTCGCCTCCCCTTACCCTACCCTCCCCTGAAGTTCCAGCTCCAATTCTCCTGGATGAGAAGCAGAGCAAGGACAACAGTGATGGTGAAATGCCACTGATACTTACCTCTTCTGGGGAAGGTGGCAGAATGCCAGCAGGAAGAGAAGGTGGGCTCTTGGAGCTGGCATTGCTCTTGGCTGCCCCTGGGAAGTTAAATGGGACTGCTGCCTGTGATCAAATCAACATTCAGAACTAGCCAGTTCTCTAAAAATAGCACGACATTCTGGCTGAGCCCCAGAAAAAATAAGGTCTTATCCCGACTTACTACCCCATGCTTGCCTTAAAAGGAGGGACCTCTACTTTATTTCCGACGTCCTCAGCCAGATGATGGTAAGCCCCAAATAATTTGGCTTTTACTTAGTGGGCAGCAGAATCACTTCTGTTTCACGGACAGCCACCAGGAACACCAGGAAGAGATACCAGTGTTTAAGGTCACAAGTCCTCAGACTTTGAAGTGGGTGCATCAGTGCAGGCCACGCCTTCTGCAGACACTAGTAGGGCTCTAATTCCCATAAAAGCATGCAATTCTGATTACACTTTAGCAAGCTAGTATCAGTTGTTTAAAACTTCCAAGCTTCACCAGGGGCAGAGAAGGAATAGAGAGAGCTAAGATGCCTATATCAGAAATTCAGAGAGGCACCTATAGGTGATTGTTCTGCAGAGAATCCTGGTTTTCTATCCTCATCCAGCAAAGGGCAGACAAACGAAGATCAGATCTATCATCAGAGGGAAAATCCCCTGTGGTCAGTAAGGGGACAGTCTGAGCATCCCATCACATATATCCTTTCATAAAACTCCTAAAAATGAGACTGGCATCCCAGACATTCGGAACCTGTAATGATTCTTGTCAGAAATGATACTGATTAATACCTTTTTTTAACAAATCTGCTAAAATTGTAGGAGGAATATTTTTGATAATATTTATGCTTTCTCAAGTATCTTTGAATAACCCTTTACATAAAAACAATTGTCATGTTAATGAAACCCCTTAAAGTAGATCAAATATAAGGATTTCTATGTAGTAAGTAGATTCCATTGCCAGATTAATACTAATTAATATATCAATTACACATTAATTAATAATATAATACATATAATTATTAATAAGATCAATATTATGTTGATTGTATATTATTAATAGATAATGTTAATAATAGTAATAGAGATTATTTATTAGACTTCAAATATTATGCTCATGGCACACTACATAAATCTAATTTCTCCCGTTGAGGAAGCACTGTTAGTCTCACTTTACAGATGAGGAAGCTGAGGCTGAAAGAGGTTAAGTAGCTTGCTCAAGTCACAGATGTCCAAGCCATGCTGTTTCTCCCTGCATCCCTCTATAGCCAATAACCTTGAAGATCACAACATTGCATTTGTCTTACTCAGACTTCTCTCGGTCTCAACCTGTCCTTGATTTTACCCAAATCCAATAGGCTTTCTAAGGACCATTAATGAGAAATAAGCATCCTTCTGTCTCTTTAACGTGTTGAGTCATTTATGTCCAAATACTGTCCTGCTCAGCCAAGGAAACTGAAAAAGAACCGTGATTGCTGTTAATGCTTTTGAGGCTACTTTTTTTACTGTTACTTAAGTCTGGAACGCTTTTAAATGGTACTTGCTTCTCAGGACAAGGGAAAGGACATGTTAGTAATTTAAGGGTTTTGAACAGTTGTCTGATCATGAGGCAGGGCTGGGGTGTGGAATAAATCTTGTTTTCAATAACCTGTTGAATGACATTTTATATTACCATTGGCCCATTCTCCTAAGAAACTCAAGATATTCACATGTGTTATCTCATTAATCTTCAACCCATTCTTTGGTGGGCAGCTGGGGTTACACAACTGCTATTTACAGATAAGCAGCATGGGATTTGGTATAGGAATGAGGACAGAAAGCTGGTAATTTGGCCAATATCACCCAGCACACAATTGGCCAAGTGACACACCACATCTTCTAATTTTTTCCATTAACAGTGCCTACTAAAGTCAAAAGATTTGGGTAGATAGGAAACTAAATAAATAATCCGGAAAAAACCCACATCCAGTTGTCATATAGATGCCCTTTGCCCTATGCAAAGCACAGAGAAACGTGTCTTTATGTTCTCCATCCCAGATTTTTACCTACTATTTTTGTCTTGTCTGAAATATGTTGGTTTTGTCGTAGTTTGTTTTCCCAGTCTACCTTTCTCTCCATTTTCTAACCTGTTCCATGACTTTTCTTTCTTGTATCTTAAGCTAGATGTCCAGGAAAATGGGAAGAAGGTTTAAACAAGGCTTTCATCACAGATATTCCCATTTCAAACTCTCCCTCGACTTTCAAAATTCTCTATTCATTCTAAAGTGATAAGAATTTAGTTACCTGGACTCATGAATTGTCAAGTAATTGGTTATTAACAATTTGTTTTTCTCCTGCAGATTTTGCAGTGAACTTTTAAGTAATCTTTTCACCCTACAAGGTTGGGCTTGGCAAAGACAAAACAATTCACACCCAAATGTTGGGGACAGTCTAATGGGATAGTTTACACTCTCTTGGCTATCTCAAATCTTTTCCCTGGAAATCTTTTTCTTTTGTATTCCTACATAAATGTATGAAGCTCAGCCTGGCTCATGAATAGGAAGTCTCTTAAAGCTGGCTCTTTCTAGTTCTTTGAACATAAAACTCGATGGTTCCTCTCATCGGTGCAAACCCTCACTCCTCACAACTCAAATGCCAAACACTTTGGAGGATCTCCATCTGACAGATGTAACTAGTTAAAATGGACATTTATTCAGCTCTTAAGTTCCCTGGTTCTATGAAAGAAATGAGACATTTTTATTTTCTTAGAGGCACAGCCACACCTCCTTCCTCCTTTGACCAAGCTGCCTCCCTGCCATTAGCCCCTGATAGTGTGTTTTTGGTGGCCCACTGCCCCCAAACTTAGAGAAGGAAGGGTAGCCCCAAACTCTCACTTCTACGAAGCTCATACTTGACTATGGGAGAAAACAGTGTTTTCAGAGCAGAAGCTTACATAGCCATTGGATGGAATTGGATGAGCCATTGGATGATTCCCGAGGTCAGCCCGAAAGATTTTGACTGGGATGCCAGAGACATTTTCCTATTTTCCTAAGAAACAGTATGGTTTCTAAGCCACCTCCATCACTAACACCCCAAGCGCAGAGTTACAGAAAGGATAAAGGTACACCAAGTCAAAAATCCATAGTGTTTCCTTTTCTTCCTTCTCAACATTTTTTTTTACCTTCTAAGCCTCTCTTCATGGGTTGATCCAAAACTGTGCCTCCAATCTGATTAGTTTTTTTAAAAGAATTACCATTTACAAATATGATAATTAATTCGTTTCTATGATCCTCATTTTCCTCACCTGTAAAATCAGATAAAATCGCTACATTTCATAGAGTAGGTAGGATTCAAGGAGCTCACATATGCAAAACACTGTAATGATTCTGTTATAGAAAGCATACTTATAAAAAGTTACCTCTTATTTTTTATTACTGTGATTAAATGTTTTTAACCACCCCAGCCAGTGCTGTGAGCCTCAAACCTTTTTTGGGGGCCAACTCTTTCTTTGGCATGTGTTTCCCCATTTTCTGGCAGAGAATCAGATACTACAAAGTTCAAAACCCCATCTCCCTCCAGCCAGGGTGGCCGTCCAGACCACGAGTGGCTCAACAGCTGCCAATGTCCCTCATCCTTCTGAGGCTCAGGCCTCACAGATTGTGGGGCAGGTGATGGGCTAGGGGGAGCAGAAGCCCGACAAAAGGATCCTTCCCACAATGAACAATGTGTGCTTGGAATGCTGCATGGGCAGCTGCTGCCCATCAACAAGCACCCAAGACAGATAGGCGTACAGTAGGAAGTACAGGAGGGCCGGTGTGTTTCTAAGCATGAGTGGTTCTCTGCGTGAATGTGGAAAATTTCTCTGTTGGATTCTCTCTTCTTTTTAATTTTCCCTTCACTGGATCCCAAACATTAAAAAAGAATCACATCAAAATGCACAAAAACAGCAGCAGTGAATTAATTAGTAGTAATAAAAAAGGACTGGATAGACTGTAGCTGCACGAGAATAGGCCAGGGAAACGAGGTGCTGTTTACCTGTGAACAAACAGTAGGAAGGATTTGGTCCCAAGCAGCACTGCCATTCCTCACAACAGATCTATTTCAGGATGATTTGGCGGGGGCGGGGGGGGGATTTAGGACGAGTTGAGATCCCAGTGATCCTTCTCGCTAAGCATTTCCTGCCTGGGCAAGGAGGAAAGATGCTACAAGTGGCCCACGTCTGAGATGCGGGCTGCTTCTGGATGACACTGCTTCCCGAGGCCACATGCTTCTTTATATCCCCATATGGATTACTTTGCTATGGAATGTAAGGAAGTGTGTGGTTTCGGCAAGTGCCTCCTCGCTGGCCCTAGGGTACCACCCGGAGCACAGGCTCGGTGACCTTCTTCCTCATCAGGGCTTTGTGCCAGCAAATGTCTCCCTCACCAAGGAAGCAAGAGCCTCTGAATCCCATCTGGGCTCCTCCTGAACACCCCTATCTCCCCTTCTTGAGGTGTCCTCGCTCAGCCCAAGGTTTCAGGCACACTGACTGCTGTCCCACAGTCCCCGCTGTGGCCAGCCTCCCAGACCTGGCTCCTCCGGCCAGCCTGGTAAGGAAAGGCCTTTCCCCCAAAGGTTTTTCACAGAATCAGCCCTCACCCTCCTAGCTCCTTCCTCTGGTCATATTGCTCCTGAAATGAGAGGTTTCTATGAACCAAAGTAAATCATAATTTCTTTCGAGCCATGTGTATTGCATGTGTTTCTCAGGGCTTGCATTGTACTGAGGCAGGTGCTGTGAGTGAGGTTCAGGAAACCATAATAAGTGGTTCATCCCGGGTCACAGTCCCCTGACTCTGCTCTGCTCTGCTGTCCTTTCCACTTCATGCCACAACCCTGTCACAAATGGACTCTGCAAGGCTGTTTGAGGAAAAGCCTTGAGATGCTAAAATCGCGATTAACTCAACTAACAGGCAAGTTCCTTTCTCCTCTGTTTCCTAAACCCCTGTGTTCCCAGCTCTGACTCCAAAGGGCTTGAACCCACACCAAGAAAGTGCTGAATCTACAGAGGGAAGCCTCAAGCAGCAGGGGAGGCTGCAGTCACCCAAGGCTCATGCCATCATGAGTTTCAGAACAAGGGAGGAAGATGAAGGGGCCTCCTTCCCTCACTTAAACCCCCGTTCCAGGATGGCTCCTGCAACCCACAGCTCTGACTCCTTGTTTTTAGGGTGAGTGCGTGTGAGAGATTACAGCTGGGACCACACTACATTTACACCTTGAGTTCTTAAACAAAACCACAAAAGAAAACCAGAGAAGATTTGACTGAACTGTGCCAAGATGCACAAGACAGGACTGTCAAATGAAACTGAGCAGCAGCAGAACAAGGACATGGGAGAGGAGGAAAGGGAGGGAAGAAGGGAGGATGCACCATGTTTGCACAGGAGATGGCAGACGAGTGCAGAGCAGCTGGAGATGAGGGGCCCCCTGCCCAAGGAGGCGACAGCACCCAGAGCACTGGGCCAAGGCTCCCCTCTGCCCCAACTGGGCTCAGTAACACCTGTGACACAAGCCTCCCACCTCTGCCAGAAACCAGTTATCTAATGGCCTTTAAGAGCATAAAATCTGTACTTTTTTGGGGGGGGAGTGGAAGGAACTTGGAAGAACATGGTAAATTACTAGAGATGGGACAGCTACAGAACTGAGCGCAGAGACTTCTCACTTTAGATTAGTGGTCCTTCAAGTGGAGACGATGTCATTCCCCAGGGGCATTTGGCAATGTCTAGAGACATTCTCGATTGTCACAACTTGGGGGTTCCTGGCATCTAGGGGTTGGGGACCAGGGATGCTGCTGAACATCCTACAATGCACAGAACAGCCACCCCCTACCCTCCAACACTCAGCGAAGAAATATCCAGCCCAAAATGTCAACATGCTAAGGTTGAGAAACCTGGTTTTTTTGATAGTGGTGCTTTGAATAAATGAAGTCTCTGACATCAGCATATTATGGCACATTATATTTTCCAATGAAAATTACTGTCCTTCATTCTAAAAACTTTGGTCTTCATGTCTGTAAAATGGGCAGATAGCTCAAGGTTGTGCTTCTTCCCAATGACGTTTTCCCTTTCCTAAATCATACCTGTTCTAATGATACACTTCCTTTTCCTACCCTGGAGATTAATTTCATGTCCTCTGCTCAGAAACTGGGGTATGTTGTATGGGTGGCTGTCTTGCTGGGGGTGGGGCAGGACATGAGTAAAGAAGAGAAGAGAGAGATGGTGGGAGAAAGTATCCAGAATTGAAGAAACTGCACAAAAAGAGGTTTGTTATTTTGGCTGGCAAGCTGGACACATGTGCTTTTCAGTCCTGATTTCAGACCATCGGGCTGCCCCCTGCCCCTACAACTGCCTGCTCCCTTGCTCCCCAGGAGGAGCTAGAGGAGGAGCAGAGGTTAGCCAGAGGACGAGCTGGCAGGCAGCAGCTTCAAGACAGCTATGTCACTGGCAGGAGGAGGGAGAAGGTAAGATGCCAGGACTACAGGGCCAGGAGGATGCACACCAAGGAGGAGAGGACAAGCGAAGACAGAAGCTTCAACGCAACCCTGCACAGACCACTCTAGAGCCAAGCCATGCTCTGTGGTGCCCTGCTTTCTCACCACCACCATCATTGTGGGCTTTTACCTCATTGCCATTTCTACAGTGCCTTATTGAGTGCTTTGATGTCTGGGATATCTTATTTATTCCATACAGAGCTCCCAAGCTCGAGTCCATCTTGCAGAAGTTGGCTTGGCTGGTTAAACTCGTTCTGTGTTTCCTGATCAGCAGTTTCAACAACTTCAATGATGAAATGCAAATACTTGCAGCTGAGGAAGGGAAACATGTAAAGAACAGGCTGGAGTTGAGAGTGAAGTTCTTGGCCTCCAAAGCAGTCAGGATTGTCTCTAGGACTTGCCCACACCCCTGACACTGTCCATGGTGCCCACTAGGGACGCAGTGCACTTTTCCTTCCTTGGTATTAAGCCTTGCAACAAGCAAGCAAAGTAGATACAACCTTCTCCTGCTGTACAGAGGTAGAAAATCAGGTTGAAAGATGTTCTGTAACTTCCTAGCAGCAAAAGAGCCAGGAAAGCATTGGTAGGATTTGAACCCAGATAAGTGTGACTCCAAGGCCACATGCATTCCACTCAATTTTACTTGTCTTCATCAGGAAGAGAAAATAAAAGGGCTGGAATGCCTAGCCCCAAGGGAGAAGGACAATTTTCTAGCATCGTTCAAACTATCCTTTCTGCCTACCTCTTTTCCCACCTGCTCCCATACACTATGAAGACTGGCAGGCCACCTTTCTGGGGAGTTTCTTCTTCTTAGTCAGCTCTCTCCCCCAGCTCACATCTCCCTAGAAACAGAGAAACCAGTGGGTACTCCTGTTAGTTCAGTGGTTCTCAAACTTGAGCTGCATCGGAATCACCCAAAGGGCAGGTTATAGCACTAATTTCTGTGTCCTACTTCCAGATGTTTTGGGGCTGGTAAGTGTTGCCATTCTTTTACAAGGCCAACATACAAATCCAGAGTTCTTTAAAATTGGCAAGAATCAAAGATTTCCCCACCTCCTTTGAGAAACGGTTTAGTCAATGCTACCCCCTTGTTAAACCAAACAACCTCAATGTCTATGGCTGGGAGAATAAATAAATTATAGTATATTCACACAGTAGAAAACCGTAAAGCAATGAAAATTAATAAACTGCTGCTACCACATCAATATGGATGAATCTTGCAAATATCATTTTAAATGAAAATATCAAGTCACAAAACAATACCTATGATATGATGCCATTATATACTAAAATATGCATATATGTTGTTTAGAAATATATGCATAAATGGTAAAAACTACAAAGAAAAATATTAAAATCATAAGAAAAAATAAACTCAGTGTGATTGTTACCTCTGGGGGAAACATAAGGAAATAAATTGGAAAAAGCATTCAGTACAAAGAAAGCAATAGTATAAAACAGTAAAAAATAGTTCTTTTTAAAAGGTAGATCGTTGGGCCAGGCGCGATGGCTCATGGCTAAAATCCCAGCACTTTGAGAGGCCGAGATGGGTGGATCACCTGAGGTCAGGGGTTTGAGACCAGCCTGGCAACATGGCAAAACCCCATTTCTACTAAAAATACAAAAATAGCGGGGCGTGGTGGCAGGTGTCTGTAATTCCAGCTACTCAGGAGGCTGAGGCAGGAGAATCACTTGAAACAGGAGGCAGAGGTTGCAGTGAGCTGAGACAGCACCACTGCACTCCAGCCTGGGTGACAGAGTGAGACTCCATCTCAAAAAAGTAACAACAAAAAAAAGTAGATAGTTGTTCATGGGTATTGGTTTTACCATTATGTACCATCACTTACATATTATAAATATTCTTTTATAACTATATCATATTTGAATTAAAAACATAATTTAAAGAAATTAAAATGTTAAGCATTCAAAGAATATATGCCAAAATGTTACATTTCTTTTGGAAAATGGGAAGAGGAAGCATTATGGCATACTGTCATTTTCCATATTCTATAATTCTATATCATATTTGTTCTTCATGATGTTTCTATTTGAAAAAAGAATAAAGATTAAAGAAAAAAATAAATTGAGGTCATGCAACGCGAAATACAAATTATGTATGATTTGTATGTACAAATTGTATGAGATGTATGTACAAATCATGTGGCAGGACATTCTGGACAAGGCAAGCTCCTGGCATTCGATAGACGCTAATGCTGCTTCTTTTTGCATTACAGGCTTAGACAACTGATGCTTGAGACACACCAAGGTACCTGCACACTAGAGGCTGCAGTCACCTCAGAAGAAAGATGCCCCCTGCTCTGGCTGGTCAAACGGAACCAAGTCCGTCTTCCTGAGAGGTTTGGTCCCCTTCAACCAGCTACAGCAGGGCTGGCAATGCCCAGTCCTTGGAGAAACAGAAGAGATTCAACTGTGACTGAAATTACCTACTAAAACTTTCCTTGAGAAAACAATTCTGGTTTTTTCACCATACTCTTATGCTCCCAGGAAGGAAGACAAGAGGAGTCCTGGAGTCAAAAGTGAGCAAGATTTTAATGCTCAACACACACTGTTCAGTGCCTTTGCACTCACAGCTACAGCCACTCACATGCTTTTGACAGACACACAGTCAAGAAAGAGTTTGAGGATGGAGTTTGTGCCCACCCTAAGCCAGCCAGGGGAAGAGCATGAGACATAGAAGACAGGGCTCCTGCTCATTAGGGGCTAACAGTCTAAGGAAAGAAATTAGACATGTATATATGGCGTGATCCAATTGAATTGCAAGTTATAGCATGGCTAGTTCCAAGGCATAATTCTTCTTACCTATCCCACCAAATATGCCCAGCACATTATGTATCATCAAGTCTCTATTGACCTATTCAGCCCAAGATGTCTATTCACTAAGCAATCATTTCTCAGTTCCCTGATCTGTAGAATGGGGATAATAGTACGTGTCACACCAGGCACAGTGGCTTATGCCTAAAATCCCGGCATTTGGGGTGGTTAAGACAGGGGATCGCTTGAGGCCAGGAGTTCCAGATCAGCCTGGTCAACACAGCAAGATGCTGTTTCTACCAAAAAAATTTTTTGTTGTTTTAATTAGCTGAATGTGGTAGTGCACACCTATAGTCCTAGCTAGCTACTTGGGAGGCTGAGGCAGGAAGATCACTTAAGTCCAGGAGATGGAGGCTGCAATGAGCTAAGTTCTCATAATTGCTACCTTTTACTAAGGGAGAATTCTGACCTGTCCTTCCAATGTATCTTTTAAGATTTGTATCTTTTATGGTGTGTGTCTGGAACTTAGACAGTAATAAGTAAATATTTGGGTTTTAAATTCTATAGCCATGTGTGTTCACATGCTGTATTCTGACACAAATGGGGTAGCATAAGTGCCTAGAGCCCACCACAGTGACCTCAGAGGAGAACACAGAGCTTACTTGCACAAATCTTTGCATTCAGGAAGACCTGGGGTTGAATGCTGCCCCTCTAATTTATTAGCTGTGATATATCCTCTCTACAGCTCAGTTAACATTGCACAAGCCTTAGTTTACTCATCTGTAAAATGGGGACAATGATACCAACCTCAGTTACCATAAGGTTTAAAACAGACAGTGTTAATAAAGAGCCAAATGGTAGCTGTCGTTTTACTGTTGTAAATGGCGACAGCACGAGGACAATGCTGTGTCCACAGGCACTTGTATGTGGAAGGAAAGAGCCAAATTTAAAAAAAAAAAAAAATAGGAGAAGAACTCAAAAAATACATAAAGGCTCATTGTAGGGTTTTGTTTTTTGTTGTTGTTTTGTTTTTGTTTATTTTTTGAGACAGGGTCTCACTCTGTTGCCCAGATAGGAGTGCAGTGGCACGATTTCGGCGCACTGCAACCTCCACCTCCCAGGCTCAAGTGATTCTCCTGCCTCAGCCTCCCAAGTAGCTGGGATTACAGGCACGTACCACTACCACCCGACTAAATTTTATATTTTTAGTAGAGACAGGGTTTCACCATGTTGGCCAGGCTGGTCTTGAACTCCTGACCTCAAGTGATCCACCCACCTTGGCCTCCCAAAGTGCTGGGATTACAAGTGTGAGCCACCGTGCCCAGCCTATAGGGTATTTTTATATTCCAGCTATTAATTCTACTAGCATGTAGCATACATGCATTCACCCTAGTACATATGACTAGTATATAATATGCTTTACTTTTTAAAAATGCTTTATACATGAGACTGATCTTACCATCTTCAATATCCTGTCTGGAAAGCCTTCATTTGTGAGTGCTGTTGAGATCACATGTCCTCCCGAGTAGGACATGGAGCGTGAAGGCCATGGAGTGGGTGTGCCAAAGGGCAGCACAGAATGGAGTTTAGCTGTAGGTGCTGGGAACACACTACCTGGGCTCAAGTCCCAGCTCCCCACTCTCCAGCTGTGCCACTTGGGCAAGTTGCTTGAACTCTCCGGGCCTGAGTTTCCTCATCTGTAGAGTAGGAATATTGATAATAATATCTACTTCATAGAGTTTTATGAGAATAAAATGAGAATACATGTAAAGGCCTGAAACCAGTATTGGGTACATAATAATACATTCTTAAGAGTCTTTATTTTTGACAATGTACCTGAAATGTTCCTGAAATTAAGTTGGTGTTCAATAAAAACTTGTTCACTGAAAGATCAGCTTCTTTGTTTATTTTAAGCACAAACTATGGGATCATGTAATTTTTGGTTCAATTATTTCTACTTATCTCTTTCAATGCAGCACACTGGTTCAAAGCAGTAGTAAAGTGTGGGGGGAAGGATGGCAACAAGCTTCTCTCTGCTTCCCAGGCCTGGGATGAAATGGAACTTCCCTGCGAACTAGGTGTATGCCTCTGGGAGTAGAAGCAGGGTGATCTTGAAGCGCAGTCGCAGAGCTGTCACCGGGAAGTCGCCTGGCAGAACAGTAAACAAACATATGTGGCCAAATACCAGCTATCCTTAACAGGAGGGATCTTTTCCATCTGGAAGGGCAGAGGTCATGTAGGTAAAGATTAGATAAACAATGCCAGGTATAGGTAAAAGGAGTGTAAAGAAAGGGTCACTTTCATATCTGGGATTTTATGGCTAAAATGCCTGATAAAACTGGACAAGACATATAAGGCTAAGACTAAATAATGTCTTCTCTCTGTTAGAAAGAAGCCAGCCAGGCCAGGCATGAGGGTTCATGTCTATAAATCCCAGCACTTTGGGAGGCCAAGGCTGGCGGATCACTTGAGCTCAGGAGTTCAAGACCAGCCTGAGCAAAACCCCATCTCTACAAAAAATACCAAAAATTAGCCGGGCACAGGGATGGGGACGCTAAGGTGGGAGGATCGCTTGAGCCCAGGAGTTTGATTGAGGCTGCAGTGAGCTGCGATGGCACCGCTACACTCCAGCCTGGGTGACAGAGTGAGACCCTGTCTCAAAAACAAAAGAAAAAAAAAAAGGAAAGAAGAGGGAGGGAGGGAGAGAGGGAGGGAAGGAGGGAGAGAGGGAGGGAAGGAGTGAGAGAGGGAGGGAAGGAGTGAGAGAGGGAGGGAAGGAAGGAAGGAAGGAAGGAAGGAAGGAAGGAAGGAAGGAAGGAAGGAAGGAATTTAAGACGGGAGAGAGGGAGGGAGGGAGAGAAAGAAGGTAAAGGAAAGGAAGGAAGGAGAGAGAAAGGAATAAAGAAAAAGAAAAGGAGAGGAGGGGAGGGGAGGGAAGGGGAGCAAGCTAGCACACTTCTGGCAAGGGTTGGAGAACACGAGTGAACATTGTCATCCAACTTTCTACCTACCCCCTTGCCCTCAAGGGTCTTTGCAGAACACATCTTTGAGGGCCACAGGATGGAAGGAGTTCTAGTCATAGCCTGCCTCCAAAGTCAAAATATCCTACCGTCCCCTCTTATTCACTCCTGGAGAATTCAACTTCCATTCACATTTCTGTTTGATTTTCCTTAAACCAGGAGGGGAGCAAATGTATTCCTGCTTCCACTCACCACTATGAAAAGACAGAAGCTTTAAGAAAACATGTTTTCTGGTAAGTCTGAATGACCTTGATATCCATGTTCAAAGGTCCCACAAGCCCAAACTCTCCATTTCAGTAAGAAATCAAGAGGAATCAGAGAATGGGGACTGCTGCCCACGGGTTGCGGTTGCTCATCCTGCCACAGCCCCTCTTCAGGGCAGAAATCTAGGTTAGGCCACCCAGTGGGGTGTGCGGTTTTGTGATTGCTGCTGTGTCCCTTTATGTGTGTTCCTGTATCATCATCAGTCCTGTGCCAGTAAGTGGCAGCCCATGACGTCACACCGGTCAAACATGACGACTCTTGGTCACCGTGAGAATGGACCCCACCTCCACATTTGGTGAGTGTTAGCAGGAAGAAAATGATAGCATAGGCGTGCTGAAGGAGCTCTTCCCCGGAAGGAGTTGACGGAAAATAGTGCGGGGCTATCTAACTGGCAGGAATCCAGACAAACAAGAAAATCCCATTACTGCAGTCCATCATAGAGTTTCTTTCTGACGGTAATTCCCAGGACTGGCAAGGCTATTAGACAACAGGCAGCTCATACATAGCTGGGAGTGAATATAGGTCTATACTCTTCAAAGCATCATTTATCAATACATATGCATCAAGGAGGCTATTATCTTCTCTGCCCAGAATCTTCTCTTTCTCTGTTAACAGCTCAGTCTCCTTCCCTTGGCTATTCTTTTTTTTTTTTTTTTTTTGAGATGGAGTCTTGCTCTGTTGCCAGGCTGGAGTGCAGTGGTGCAATCTCAGTTCACTGTAACCTCTGCCTCCCGGGTTCAAGTGATTCTCCTGCCTCAGCCTCCCAAGTAGCTGGGATTACAGGCCCCCACCACCACGCCCAGCTAATTTTTGTATTTTTAGTAGAGACGGGGTTTCACTATGTTGGCCAGGATTGTCTCAATCTCTTGACCTCATGATCCACCCACCTCGCCCTCCCAAAGTCCTGGGATTACAGGCGTGAGCCACCGCGCCCAGCCCCCTTGGCTATTCTTAAAATTACCTCTCCCTCCCTCCATTCATCATGTTTCCCCGAGAACCTTTACAACCCTGCAACTTTCTCTAACTTAAGCCATCCTAGTGAGCCCTTTCATGGGAGTTTAGATTATTGGTCTATAAAAATTAAAGCTGTGTTTCCTTGGAAAGTTAAAATAGAAAGATGTGAAGCTTCAAAACTATTCCCAGTATTTCTCAATAGTGCTCAGTAAGAGATAAGAATGAACGAATTACATAAAAAGAAACCAAAGAGAGAACAGATACAGAGCCCCGGAGGTATTTCAGTCCTGGATGTGGTTGTTCCCAAGGCCCAGTTCCTATATTCTGTATTCCTTTTTACCTAAGGCACTTAACACTGAAATTACATCATTTGAAAACAAAAGTGCCCTAACTCATATAGCATCAAGTATATACCCTTTGACACTCTGGAGACATATTGTTAACTCACAAAGGGAAACTAACACAATCCATTTCTGTTTTTAAGAAAAATACATGTATGTATATGTTAAGAAAAATATGGAAGAATCTAGACAAAAGGTCCAAGAGTAAATATTTCTAGACAATGGATTTTTGGAGAAAGGCCTCTCTGAATTTTCTAAATTTTTCCCAGCTAGCATGTATTACTTGTAACAAAAAGTAAGCCACAGAGATTTTTTTATTTTTATGTTTTTTTATTTTTCCCAAAGCTATACATGTACAAGGTTTAAATTTTTAAAGCTTATAATGTAAAATAGTAATCCCCTGCCCCACCCCCAATTTCCAACTCGCAGTGCTATCCAAATTTAAAACAATAAAAATATGTAAGGAGAGAACACAGGTCACTATGGGAGATGAAGTTTGGCAGCCTGCTGTGAATCAGATCTCACCATCCTTGCTGTACATCTGGCCATTCCTCCACCTGATGGCTCTTTCAAAAACAAGGCTGAGTTTTACCCTAACTCACCATTCACTAAATCACCATTCAGTGTCCCCCTAAATCCCTACAGACAGGGAGAGCTGGGGGAAGGGTCGGTGGGGTCACCTTAGACACTATGTCATCCAAGACCCCGTGTGGTCCCTGCTCTGACCATCCTCTATGCCAAGGAAACATGCTCCATGCACATTCTTGACAGAACCTTGTCCTGAACACGCTCCTTTACGCCCCACATAAATCCCCCCTACTGCTGTGTAAACCCATTTCCTCTTGAATTTTCCTCTGGGGAAACTAAGAATAGCTGCATTTTCATCCACCCCAAAATAATTTTCAGTTATTTCTTCATAGAAGGCCAATAAGTGGGTCTCAGGTACTTAAGAGTTTTCAACCGAAATATCAGGAATTATTGTTCTCTTAATAGAAAAAAGTATTATAAATAGGAATCACACTTATGAAACCACACTTCTAAGATACAGAAGCTGATGTACTCACATCCAAATTTCCTGACATTCCACAGCTTGACTCACCAGACCACACCCAGGTATCAGGTTGGTGCAAAAGTAATTGCGTTGCTGCAGTTACAATTACTTTTGCACCAACCTAATAGTCTCTTCACAAAAATTTAAATTATTTTATAGATAGAAACAGAACCAATATATATGAATATATAAGTACATATTCACATATATGTGTATACACACACACGGAGAGCGAGAGAAACAGAAACAGAGTTATTGCAGGGAATTGGCTCATGTGACTACGGAAGCTGACAAGTCCGAAAATCTGCAGGAAGCCGAAGACCCAGGAGATCCAATGATGTAATTCCAGCCCAACGTTAGTCAAGCAGGACGAATTTTCTCTTACTCAGGGGAGCGTCAACATTTTTTACCTGTTTGGGCCTTAAGCTTACTGGATGAGGCCCACCCACATTCTGAGGGCAATCTGCATTACTCAGTCCACCAATTTAAACTTTCATCTCATCCCTCTCAGAAACACCCAGATTAACACTTGACCAAACATCGGTGCACTCTGTAGCCAGTCACGTTAACACATTAACCATCACAACAGGCTTTTCTTCCAGTTAGTCCAAAAGACAGAATCGTTTCTGTTTCCTCACAACTCCAAGAGGGAGAAAAAAAGTCTATGTGAGAGAATAAAAAACTTCATGTATCTTTAATGTTGCTATTTAAAATTTCTTTACCTCTCTTTGCTCATATTAGCCCGAGTATCTAAAATTTTATTGTGGCCATTTTGATGCAGCTGTTTTGACTCCAGTGATTTGGACATTTACACGCATTTCATGTCTTTTTAAAAACAAACCACTAACTTTTCAACTTTTCCTTATTATCAAGTTACATACATGGCCACATTACCTCTCTCTGAGCCTCAATGCACCGCAGATCTCACTCCATCCCCAGACTTCCTCCAATCCCAAATTTTTACCTGCCTCTCTGGGGTTGGTTGTGGAGGAGGCATGCAGTGAAGGTAGTGTAGGCAGATTAACTGACCTTGGTTTTATAAAAAAAGGTAAAGACCCATGCCTCCCTTTTCAGTTCTCATTGAAATAGACCAGTAGCAACATTACAATGGCTTTAAAAAATATCCCTTCTGTCATCACATAAAACCGCAGGTACTCAGGAAGTGCCTGAAGGAACAGGTTTCAATGGTGTTTGACAGCCCTTAGAGGGCAATCAAATTCTGACCAGTGGCATCCTCTAAGTAATGTGCATGTTTCCTGCCTTTGTGGGCTTTGTGGTGAAGGACCATTGGTCAGAGATTCCATCCAGTGGCCTAAGCTCACAACAATGCCCTTGTAACTGCTTGACCCTGCTTGGCTCAGCTGTTTCGCATATGTGAAAGCCCTCATGGCCTCTGTCTCCTCTTCCCACATCCCCCAGCCCCCGTCATTCCACATCCTCTTCCAGAACCAGCAACTGTGGGCACCTTGGAGAACTGGAAAAATGCCACCCCAATAAAACAACCACCTGTTGACCAGCTTTTCCTGGGCTTCAACCTCCCTAACCAAGGACACTCAGTAAAACGTGTTGGCCAGAGTGACCCGCTGTTCTACTTGACTTATCCAAACTGGAATATCCCACAGCAGCAAGGGGCGCCCACAAAAATAAAGCACTTCCATTTACAATGAAGAAAAGCTCTCTTCCCTTCCTGTGGCAGTGGACAGCACTCACCCTGCCCGCAAACACACACACACACACACACACACACACGTAGGGTAAAGAAAGAAAATCCAGAAAAGGAAAGAGAAAAGGAGTCCTTTTAAAAATAAGCTTCTTATATTACAGACATTCCTCTGGCTCCCGGCATTTGCAAGTGGCAAATGGCACTTCTCGGCACTCTCTACTGAAGCTCATCAATGTGTTTTATTCATCAACACACATACATGTGCAAGGAGTGGGTGTGCTGGGGCATGAGGGTATGAGAGGGGGTGAAAAAGAGTGGAAAAAGAAGGATGGAAGAGAGTATGGTGTAAAAAGAAAGGTTTTATTAAAAATACTGAAAGCAAATACTGCATTCCTGAACTGTATATTTTCCAAAAGACTAGTTGCATGTTGGCAAGTAGCATCTTTTTATTTAATCCACAGAATGCTTTTCAATGAAGAAAAAGGACTCCAAAAGAGTCCCAAGGGGAATTGGCTTGAAGAATTATCAAGAAGCAAACATTTAGAAAACAAAAACCCAATGGAGAGTGTAAACACTAAAAAAATTCTCTGTGTGTTACTAGTTTCAAGTATGTTTCTTTGTTATCTATTTTCCTCTCTCACTTCTCTTTGTCCCTCCCTGCCTCCATCTCATTGGGTCTCCCTGGGAGGCCCTGCCTTCATTGTGCACATCATAACGAGTCACAATATCATCAGACTGGGCCGAATCTCTGAGCATCACCCCCAGGAGGGAGCCTTGGTTCCCTCAGTCCCAGGGACCCCACCTAGCCCAGTCCTTCAGTCATCTGCGAGAATGTCGCTGAGTCCTTCCAGCCAGAGCTGCCAAGCTTCAAACTGCTAAAATAGTGGAGGAACTGAGCCAACAAACTTCCCTCTGCATCAGCTTTAGGTGGGAGTAGGGGGAGGTAAATAAAACCAGACTAGGAAAAAGCCGAGAGCATCCGGGAGAGCTGACATGACCATGAGCTGGAGCCCGTGTAGAGCACTGTATTTCCACGGAACTCACCCAGCATGTGTTGGTCATCATTTATGCCACTCCTACTTCCCCCAAAGAACACAGACTGTAGACACTTGGTATTACAGTTTTGACTCTTCGTCAGTGACTCCAAAAGCCCATGACGTAGTCATTTATAATTTAACTAAAACAGAAATCTGTGCTCCCTCTGAGGTCGTTGTGTAGAAGTGAGTCATTTAGGAAGTGAGTGAGTCCCAACAGGCTGCCCCACATCTGCCTCTCAGCTTTAAGGTTCTCATTTCATTCACAATCTCATTTAATCCTGATAACAACCTAGCAGATGGCTGTCTTTATCTCCATGTTGAAGATGATGAGCTGGCAAAATCAAATGCTACAATCAGGTACTTGAGATTTAGATAGTCTCAAAGATTTTAGAGCTCTTAACAACAGAGTCAGAGTATGGTCTGAAATAGGTACATGAGAGAAGAACCCAGAACTTGGGAAAAGATGGTCACTGCTCTCAGGCATTAAACCTAGCCATGAGCTTCCTGGCAGCCAAGGCAAGGAGGAAATACAAAAACGTTCAACCAACTAAGTAGCTTAGCATTTCAGTCTTTATGATATTGCTTACTGAATCATCTTTATTTGGTTGTTAGATAGAGAGATGCTGAAAGACACTTCTTCAAAGAGTCAGGGCCCATCAGAGTTTGAGCTTTTGTCTCATGGGTCAGTTCCCTCACTGGAATCCAAGTGACAAATCTCACCATTCACCTCATACTAACATATCAGTGCTACTAAAACATGTGTTGTCATCAGTGAAATTATTTACTTCAAACGTTTATCAAAAAGGACTACTTCTTAGGGTTGTTTTTATTTTTTAAAAAATTACAAAATGGTGCTAAATGTATCCCAAAAAAATGCCTCAATGGATGGCCAAGAAAAGAAACAAGAGAATTCACTAGTAGCCAGCAGGCCAAATGATCATAAAAATTTCCAAGGATCATATTCTTCTTATTAATATGTTTTTCTTATAAATGTATTTGTGATAAATATAATAATAAAACAAGAATATTAAATGAACATAAATGGTAATCTAAAACTACCAAGAACCCTCTACAGGTGAAAGCTACCAAAACAGAGTTAATACTCACTTTAAAGATTGTCCAGAAAATAGAAAAAGAGAAAATGCTATCCAATCCATTTTAGGAGACTAGTGTAATCTTCATTCTGAAACCATTTACAAACTATACAAACAAGAAGATTTTTCTCTCACTTTTAGTTTTGAATATGAATGTGATCATCCTGGGTAGAATACTTGCTAATCAAATTCAAAGAGTAATAGAACAATAATAATATATCATGATCAAGAAGACTTCCTCCCTCAAGAAATACAATAGTTCATTTTTAAAATCTGTTAATGTAATCTACCACACCAGTCAGTTAAAAGAGCAAAATCATCTGATTGTTTCAATAGGTGCAGAAAAGGCATCTGATAAATTTCATCAACTATTTATAACTTTTAAAACAACTCTTAACAAACTAAGTTGATATTTCAAGTTGGTAAAAGTTATACACCAGAAATTAGCAGCAAACAACACTTCATAGGGAAACTTTGATGCATTTTCTTTAAGATCAGGAACAACATAAATAATCACCCCCCAACACACACACACCCACTACTGTTTCAAACGTGGAATTAGAAGTCTCAAACAACATTGGGTAGGGGAGAAAAGGAGAAAAGAGGTTTAAACATTGGAAAGGGGCCGGGCGCGGTGGCTCAAGCCTGTAATCCCAGCACTTTGGGAGACCGAGGCGGGCGGATCACGAGGTCAGGAGATCGAGACCATCCTGGCTAACATGGTGAAACCCCGTCTCTACCAAAAAATATATAAAAAATTAGCCGGGCGTGTTGGCAGGCGCCTGTAGTCCCAGCTACTCGGGAGGCTGAGGCAGGAGAATGGCGTGAACCCAGGAGGCGGAGCTTGCAGTGAGCCGAGGCGCCACTGTACTCCAGCCTGGGGGACAGAGAAAGACTCCGTCTCAAAAAAAAAAAAAAAAAAAAAAATTGGAAAGGAAGATATAAAACTATCATTGTTTGTAGATGGTATGATTATCCCACAAATAAATACCAACAGAATCAACAGATAATCTAATAGAAAATAAAAAAAAATTAAAAAGAGAATTCAGCACAGTGGATGGATTCAAGATTGGGCATTAAAAAAAAGCAATAGCATTTCTTTAACATCAGCAATAACCAACTGCAAAATATGTTTTGAAAATTAGATACCATTTGGAGTTGTACCAAAACTATGCAGTATTTTAATTGAGAAGTTCTCTTTAAAGAAAACTTTTAAACCCAATAAGGGACACAGAGAATGATCTGAATACATGGAGAGGCATTCTTTGGACTGGATGGTTGATATCATATAGCAGACAATTCTTCCCATTAACCTGTACATTTAATGTAATCCCAAGTGAAATTATATTTGAGTTACTTTTTTTAACAGACCAATTACATTTAGTCAGAAATTAATGAAAGAATAAATGTCAACAGCTGGTTAAGTCAACCTATAAAGTATCTTGCCCTAATAGATATTAAAACCTACAATAAAACCATAGTTTAGTGCAGTATTAATACAAAACAGAACAATAATGAAAAATATTAGACAGATTAGGGACAGTTCCATATACACAGAAAAAATATAAGATTTTTTAATAGTCCCATAAATCAATGCAGAAAAAAATGCAGTATTATGAAGATGGTGTAGAGAAAATTGGCTCATTTTATGGAAAGCAATGAAACCAGATTTCCATCTAACATCACATGCAAAGGTAAACTCCAGGCAGAGTAGAGTTAAATGTGAAAAGTAAAGCTTTAAAGTTAATAGAAGAAAATGTAAAAGGACACCCTTGATGCCTAGTGAAGAAGCACTTTTTAAAATCTCCAACCATGAAATAAAAATATGGATTTGTTTTATTATATCAAAATTATGAATTTCTGTTCAATAAGGAACACCCATGCAAACACCAACAAATAGACTATTGATTCAGAGATCTTTTCAAAGTATAAAACAGGTACTGTAAGTCTCAACAACTAATATTTATAATATACAAGTAAATCCCACCATTCAGCAATAAAATGAAGAAATCCAAAAAGCTAACAAGCCTCAAAAGAGATGTTCAAAGTTAGTTATAATCAGAGAAATACTAATGAAAACAACAGTGAGATATAACTTGACTAGTAGATTTGCATAACATCTAGAGCTGGCTATAAGAACCACCACGTACTTCTGGAGGGAAGAAAGACCGAAGAGAGCTCTGACACATCTCCCTAGAATAGATATGATCAGACTTTGTGACTCAGAATTTCCACTCCCATGTGTATAGCTTAAATAAGTTCCTATCAAGACCGTAAGTGGCATCTACTACATATTTATTTGTAGTAGAAGCAGAGGGGGAGTTGGCAGCAACCTGAAATCCATCCCTGAAAGAGGGGCTGGCTGAAATGCACAGCATACACACCATGGGGTCAGAAACAATGGTCAAGGTGTTCATGGAGCAACTTGGATTGCCCTTATAACAATATCATTTTGGTAAGTTTGAAAACATCAGAGGATGTATGGAAATGCCTGGATGTCCAGGCAGAAGTCTGCTACAGGGGCAAAGCCCTCATGGAGAGCCTCTACTAGGGCAATGAAGAGGGGAAATGTAGGATTGGATCCCCCACACAGAGTCCCCACTGGGGCACTGCCTAGTGGAGCTGTGAGAAGAGGGTAACTGTCCTCTAGATGCCAGAATGGTAGATCCACTGACAGCTTGCACCATGCACCTGGAAAAGCTGCAGACACTCAATGCCAGCCTGTCAAAGTAGCCACGGTGGCTGTACCCTGCAGAGCCACAGGGGTGAAACTGCCCAAGGCCTCGGGAGCCCACCCCTTGGATCAGTGTGACCTGGATGTGAGATTTGGAGTCAAAGGAGATTATTTTGGAGCTTTAAGATTTAATGACTGCCCTGATGGCTTTTGGACTTGCATGGGGCCTGTAGCCCCTTTGTTTTGGCCAATTTTTCCCATTTGGGATGGGAGCATTTAGCCAATGCCTATAACCCCATTTTATAGCACATTGGAAGTAACTAACTTGCTTTCAATTTTACAGACTCATAGGTGGAAGGGACTTCCCTTGTCTCAAATGAGACTTTGGACTTGGACTTTTGGGTTAATGCTGGAATTAGTTAAGATTTTGGGCAACTATTGGGAAGGCAAGATTGATTTTGAAATGTGAGAAAGACATGAGATTAGGGAGGGGCTGGGGCAGAATGATATGGTTTAGCTCTGTGTCCCCACCCAAATCTGATCTGGAATTGTAATCCCTGCATGTTGAGGGAGGGATCTGGTGGGAGGTGATTGGATTATGGGGGCAGTTTCCCCTATGCTGTTCTTGTGATAGTGAGTTCTCACAAGATCTGATGGTTTAAAGGTGTAGCACTTCCCCCTTCACTCTCTCTTTCCCTCCTGCTGCCACGTAAGACATGCCTTACTTCCCCCTTACCCTTCTGCTGTGACTCTGAGTTTCCTGAGGTCTCCCCAACCTTGAGGAACTATGAGTCAATTAAACCTCTTTTCTTTATCAATTTCTCAGTCTCAGGTAGTTCTTTATAGCAGTGTGAAAATGGACTAATACACTTTCCTTTTAGGTACTTTCCATAGACAAAGGTCTTCACAATATTTTAAGCAAATTATAAGTGCATATTATGAATATGCCATAGAAACAACTGTATTTCAAACTGTAAGGCTGGAGGCATTTAAATAAAATGGAGTTTGTACTGCTTCTCTCCTGAATATCCGTGGAACACTGTCTTAGTGACTCTCCCCACCTACTGTTACTTAAGCATATTCTGTCCACCAGGTGTTTCTGACAGTCCCGGAAAGAGTTTGGCCCTATTGTTTCTAGATTCTCTTTTAGCCATTACAATGTTTGTGGAACCAAAACCTTAGTTAGAAGACTGTCATGCAAAAGAAATGAAGGAGGTTGTATTGATTGGATTCTCAACCACACCAGCCAAACACCTACTTCCTTCTCATCCCTCTCTCATGTATGTTGAACCTCTAGCTCATCATAAGACCAGGTTTTAAGAACAATGATCCTGTCCAATCCCATCATTTTATATAAAAGAAAATGGGACCCAGAGAAGGGGAATATGACCAAAGCCAGACTAATGTAAGTCTCTCTTGAAACATGAAAGTATTATTAACTAGGTAGCATTAGAGCTAAAACTCAAAACCAAATCTCCCACTTCTAGTTTATTCTCCTTGTTGGCCATCTTAGCTTAGTTGTTCATTGTAAAGCAGTGGTTAAGAGCACAGGCACAGGAATCAGATCTCTTGGTGTTACAATTCTGACTCTACCATTTATCAGTGGTGTGATCCGTGCAAGTTACTCAACCTGTCAATGCCTCAATGGTATAAAAAGAAGATAATAATGATATCCACTTCATAGAAGTTTCATAAATACTAAATAATATAATCCATGTTAAGCACTTACAACAGATCCTGGTCTTTAGTACAGTTTCAATAAATATTGGTTGTTGTTGTTATTACCTGAAGAAAGATGACCTAAGGCATTAGTTTATTATAAATCCTAGTTCTGTCAAGAAACTTAATCATATGAATCTTAATTTGATCCTATGCTAGAGGCAAACACAGTCGGAATCCATTTTGCCAAATATCAAGAGAACATTACTGTTCAATGCAGAAGATTTCTGCCATTCCTCAAATTTGCCACCAGATGACAGCAGTTGATAAGAGGAAAGACAGCTCAGGTATGACTTGACTAATGCTTCCTCCTTTAAAATAAAAGCATCCTTTACAACCATTATAAAGCCCTGTTAAAGAGTCAATTTCCTTTCCTGACTATAACTCAGTAGGGGAGAAAAAGTAGTATTCTTTTCTCACTCCCACAAGGGTCATGGCTGACATCCCTATAACAAAAGACACATTAAAAAAAGAAATGTATAAGAAATTTAACAAAGTTTTACATGAGTCTTAAGAAATGAAGACCCAAAGACCCAGGGAAAATTGTGGATGTTTATGTTAAGTCTGATGAAAGAACTGGATGGTTGTGGAGAAATATGATTGGACAAAAAGGAGGATGACGTAATGGTAATGAACAGGGGGAGTTCAACAAGGCCTGTTTGTTCATATTCTTTTCTGTGTCTCTGTAGGACATTCATTTTCTGCAGATACAGGGCAGGACACCTGTCGCATAAGGACCAACTAATAAACAGATCTTTAATTCTATCAAACAGCACCCAAGAACCAGTGTTCTCTCTCTGAAGTCCCCAGGTCTGAGAATGATCCAGGGATTGCATCACCATTGCATCACATAATTCATGTTGTAATGCATGTGTTGGCATATGTTGTCTTTTCTACTATCTTATGAATGGTTTTTATGTTATTGTATGTTGAAATGACAGCATTTTAGATACATTTGGTTAAATAAGATATATTGTTAAAATTAATTTCACCTGTTTCTTTTCACTTTTTTAAAAATTGAAATAATATGTATGTCTCTCATTATATCTCTATTACACAGTGCTCTTCTAAAGGAACTACATTCAGAGAGTCACCTTATCAGGAAAGAGCCTGAAACAGAGGATCTGACCCCTCACATACACTCCTTGGTGCTATGCCTTTGTGCTTTGAATATGTAAATTGCTTGAGCTTGAACTAGAACAAGACACAAAAATTGGCTCAAGATTTCTTAGCTCAAAGGTGAAATCCATGTGTAGCAGATAAAAGATAACTGGCTAGGGAGTAAGATAGCAGGAAGCTCATCCGGTCATAAACTAACTTAGCCTTGACCAAGTTGTTTAATTTCCTCACACCTGCTTCCTCACCTAGGATGGGCTAAGATACTTCCTAAGATGCATTTATATTGCAAGTTTCATGATTAAACCAAGCTACCAGGGTCCATTCTCTTCTAGGTTATTGAAAAGTGAGTCCATGCTCACAGATTCAGCAAGATAACATCAAGGCTTTGCCCTTTGTGACAAGGAGGAAGAGGGTGGACAGACTGTGGGAGGACCAGCACAGGGCCTTCACTCTCTGGGAAAGACAAGTTCTGCACGTTCATTCATCATCTATAGCCGATCCACTTGGTTGTTCACACACACCCTCCCCACCCACATCTCATTATCTGACCAAGCACAGATATGGACCTAGCCCCCAGCCAACATCCACTGAAAAAATGACACTAATCTCAAGAGCACTTATTCATCCACTGAGCAAATAGTGTGCATACACTGTTCACAAGGCACAAGATCGATGCTGGGGAGAGCATGGGAGCAAGATTGAAATATCGCCTACCTTCAGGGAGCCTAAATTCCAGCAGGAGAGGAGACATGTAAGAAAGGGCTGGACAGATAATTACTTAGTGTGGTACAAAGTAGGAAGAAGAAACACTGAGTGTGAAGAGAGCTTAGAATAGGGTCACCCATGCTGTCTGGATAGTGTTTCTGACATGCATGGTAAGCCAATGTAGTTGAGTAGTGAAGAAATTGGATTCCACGTGCAGATGGTTGGGTTCAAAGTCCAAATGTGCAGCCTGCTAGTGATGAGATTTTGGCCATACTGTTTTAGGTACTCTACTCTTTATTCTTCTCACCTGAAATATAGGGATGATATTAATAGTATCTACCTCCGAGGTAGTTGGAAAAAGTTAGTGGATCAGTATAGAACACCAATGGGTCAGTTAGAAAATGCCTGGCAAGTAGTAACACTACTTCCCAAAGGTTTGTTAATTATCACTGGAGATTCCAATGGAGTTTGGAGATTCTCAGATATCCATTTGTAGTTGAGCCCATTTTAAAGACTTTCTTTAGTCACAGCTAATAGAAGATTCTACTGGGGACCTGAGCCAGTCTCCCAAGTACAGTGTCCTCCCCTTACAGATGTTAGCCTCCCTCCAGATAGTCCCAGGTGTCAGCATAGAAACAATTCCTTCTATAAGTTTCCAGACCCAGAAAAATCGCTGATAATTCACAGAAGAGAAATAACCAAGAGGTAATAAACAAGAAAAACTGCCCAACTAACCAGCCTCCAAAGAAATGCAAATTAAACAGCTAAACACAATTCGCTGTGTATCGATTAATGAGATTTTTGCCTTTATTGATGTCAATGTTGTTTTTGTCTAATTTCGATTGGCTTTTATAATTCTATTTTTATTTTTTATATTTTAGAGACAAAGTCTTGCTCTGTCATCCAGTCTGGAGTGCAGTGGTGTGATCAAAACTCACCCCTGGGTTCAAGGGATCCTTCCGCCTCAGCCCCCTGAGTAGCTAGACTACAGGTGCACACCACCACACCGAGCTAAATTTTTTTTTTTTGGTAGAAATGGGGTCTTTCTATGTTTCCCAGGCTGGTCTTGAACTCCGGACCTCAAGCAAACCTCCCAGCTCAGCTTGCCAAAGCACTGGGATTATAGGCATAAGCCACTGTGCCCAGCTTCGTTCAGATTGATTTTAATAATAACAATGCCAGGAAGGGTTCAATGAAACAGATAGTTATCATTCCTTTCATTCGATAATTAAATAATATGTATACTAGAAACTGTACTGTCTTTCTCAGCTAGTAGGAGTATAAATTAGAAACCAGGTGTTCAGTAAGCAATATGACAGTATGTAACACAGCTCCCAAAAATGTTAATACCCTATACATTTCACTTTTAGGGATTTTGTTTGTTTGTTTGTTTGTTGTTTTGAGACAGAAATCTCACTGTTGCCCAGGCTGGAGTGCAGTGGCACGATCTTGGGTCACTGCAACCTCCGCCTCCCGGGGTTCAAGCAATTCTCCTGCCTCAGCCTCCCGAGTAGCTGGGACTACAGGCACCCACCACCATGCCCGGCTAATTTTTGTGTTTTTAGTAGAGACGAGGTTTCACCATATTGGCCAGACTAGGGTCCTAAGAAAATAATCCAAAGTGGAGACAAAGATTTATGCACAGAGATGTTTATTACAGTATCGTGGTAGAATACTGGAAATAGTCTAATTACTCAATAATATGAAAATGTTAAACAAGTTATGGTGCAGACACACAAAGATATTTTAGGTATCCATTAAAGATTTTTACAAAGATTTTTAACAATATATGGAAATACATATCCCATAATTTGAAATTTTAAAAATGTCAGGCATAAAACTGCATATCCAGACTATCTCAACCACTTAAGACAATTAGACATAAAAAGAGGGAAATACACCAGAAAATTAACAGCATTTATCTTGAGGTGATAAGTTATAGGTGGATTTTACTATTATATGAATATTTTTCTACAGGTTCCACTTTTTCAAAATGTGCATAGAAGCGTTGCTTGCTTTCATGTTACTCCTAGCCAATGGCAATAAGCATGGGCATGTGACTGCAGATGTCCAGGACTGCAACTGGAGCTGAATTTGGAAGAGTGGCTTCAGATCCTGGGGTCTCTAGTCAAGGCTACAAGCCCAGGATTTAAGAACAGCAAAGACTGTTCTCTGAACACACGATGAAGGAGGGAGATTTCTCTCCTTTGCCCTTTTGACGGTCTGTTCTCCACCCTTTTGTCATTCTACCCTTTCCCCAATGCTTCCTTTCCTCAATTTCTAGGTGCTCTTAGAGTCACAAGAGAGACTTACCCACACCACCATGTGCACAATTTCACCTCACTCTAATTTTCTTTCTTTCTTTCTTTCTTTTTTAGACAGGGTCTCTCTCAGTCGCCCAGGCCAGAGTGCAGTGACACTATCTCAGCTCACTGCAAACTCTGTCTTCCAGGCTCAAGTGATCCTCCCACCTCAGCCTCCGGAGTAGTTGAGACTACAGGTGCACACCACCATGTCCAGCTAATTTGGGGAGTTTTTTTGTTTTTTGTTTTTTCTTCGTAGAGATAGAGTCTCACCATTTTGCCCAGGCTGTACTTTCATATTAATAAAAAGACAATTTCAGGAAATGGCAAAGCTTGTCTGTAGGCAAAGAAATGTACCTTGGACAATGTCCTTTCTAACACTGTAGGACTGCCTGGTGAGAAAAATATGACAATCTGACTATATTTTGAAGATACTGTGGACCTAGCCCCACCTAAGTGCAAATACAGCCTGGACTTTGGCAGCTGAAGCTTTAAACCTTCTATTTCAGAACAGAGAACCCAGAAATAAAGCTGCACACCTATAGCCATCTGATCTTCAACAAAGTTGACAAAAATAAGAATGGGAAAAGGACTTCCTATTCAATAAATGGTGGTGGTGTAACTGGCTAGCCATATGTAGAATAATAATACTGAACCCCTATCTTTCACTATATACAAAAATTAACTCAAGATGGATTAAAGATTTAAATTTAAGACCTTAAACTATAAGAATCCTAGAAGAAAACCTAGGAAATACCATTCTAAACATCAACCTTGGGAAATAACTTATGACTACATCCTCAAAAGTGTTGAAACAAAAACAAGGATTAACAAGTGGGATCTAATCAAACAGAAAGGTTTCTGCACAGCAAAAGAAAACTATCAACAGAGGAAAGAGACAACTTAGAACAGGAGAAGGTATTGTAAACTATGCATCTGACAAAGTTCCAATATCCAGATTCTGTGAGAAACTTAAATCAATAAGCAAAAAGCAAATAACCCCATTAAGAGGTGGGCAAAAGACATGAACAGACATTTCTCAAAATAAAACATACAAATAGCCAATAAACATATGAAAAAAATCTCAGCATCGCTAATCATCAGAGAAATACAAATCAAAACCACAATGAGATACCACTTTACAACAGTCAGAATGGCTATTATTAATATTAAAAAGTCAAAAACAACAGATGCTGGCAAGGCTTCAGAGAAAAGAAAATGCTTATACATTGTTGGTGGGAATGTAAATTAGTTCAGCCACTGTGGAAAGCAGTTTGGAGATTTTTCAAATAACTTAAAACAGAACTACCATTCAACCCAGCAATCCCATTACTAGGTATATAACCAAAGAAAAACAAATCATTCTACCAAAAAGGTATATGTACTCATATGTTTATTGCAGCACTATGCACAATAGCAAAGACATGGAATCAACCTAGGTGCCCATCAACAGTGCATTGGATAAAGAAAATGTGGTATATATACACTATGGAATACTACGCAGCCATGAAAAAGAACAAAATTATGTCATTTGCAGCAACATGGATGCAGCTGGAGGCCATCATCCTAAGTGAATTAACACAGGAATAAAAAATCAAATACTGCATTTTCTCACTTATAAGTGGGAGCTAAACATTGAACACACATGGACATAAAGATGGGAACAATAGACACTGAAGACTACTAGAGGGAGGAGGAAGGGAGTGGAGCAAGGGTTGAAAAACTAACTATTGGGTCCTATGCTCAGTACTTGGGTGAAAAGATCAATCACACCCTAAACCTCAGCATCACCCAATACAACCAGGTAACAAACCTGCAGGTGTATCCCCTGAATCCAAAATAAAAGTTGAAATTATTAAAAACAAAAGCAAAAACCTTCTGTTCCCTTTCCCTGTGGGCACCAAAAAGTTTTCCCTCCCCTGCATCATCTTAATCAGTCTCTAGTCTCTAGTCCCAGAGACCCTTGGATGGGTCTCACCTCATCCAAACATGGAGTGCATCTCATTAAAGAAAAACGAACTGCATCAGTTTTCTTCAAACCCCACCTCACTTCAGTCTCTGTTACAGCACGCATTAGTTCATTTTCATACTGCTGATAAAGACATACCTGAAACTGGGAACAAAAAGAGGTTCAATTGGATTTACAGTTCCACACGGCTGGGGAAGCCTCAGAATCATGGTGGGAGGTGAAAGGCACTTCTTACATGGTGGCAGCAAGAAAAAAATGAGGAAGAAGCAAAAGCATAAATCCCTGATAAACCCATCAGACCTTGTGAGACTTATTCACTATCACAAGATCAGCCCCCATGATTCAATTACGTCCCCCTTGGTCCCTCCCATAACACATGGGAATTCTGGGAGATACAATTCAAGCTGAGATTTGGGTGGGGACACAGCCAAACCATATCCTCTCACCCCTGGCCACTCCAAATCTCACGTCCTCACATTTCAAAACCAATCATGCCTTCCCAACAGTCTCCCAGTCTTAACTCATTTCAGCATTAACCCAAAGTCCACAGTCCAAAGTCTCATCTGAGACAAGGCAAGTCCCTTCTGCCTATGAGCCTGTGAAATCAAAAGCAAGCTAGTTACTTCCTAGACACAATGGTGTTACAGGTACTGGGTAAATACAGCCACTCCGAATGGGAGAAATTGGCCAAAGCAAAGGGGTTACAGGGCCCATGCAAGTCCGAAATCCAGTGGTGCAGTCAAATTTTAAAGCTCCAAAATGATCTCCTTTGACTCCAGGTCTCACATCCAAGTCACACTGATGCAAAGGTGGGTTCCCATAGTCTTGGGCAGCTCCACACCTGTGGCTCTGCAGGGTACAGCCTCCCTCCTTGCTGCTTTCACTGGCTAGTGTTGAGTATCTGTGGCTTTTCCAAGTGCAAAGGTACAAGCTGCCAGTGGATCTACCACTCTGGGGTCTGGAGGACGGTGGCCCTCTTCTCACAGCTGTACTAGGCAGTGCCACAGTAGAGACTCTGCATGAGGGCTCCAACCCCGTTTCCCTTCTGCACTGCCCCAGCAGAGGTTCTCCATGAGGGCCCCATCCCTGCAGCAAATTTTTGCCTGGGCGTCCAGGCATTTCCATACATCTTCTGAAATCTAGGTGGAGGTTCCCAAACCTCTGTTCTCAACTTCTGTGCACTCACAGGCTCAACATCACGTGGAAGCTTCAAGTCTTGGGGCTTCTACCCTCTGAAGTACCTTGGCCCCTTTCAACCTAGGCCAGAGCAGGTGGGACACAGGTCACCAAGCCCCTAGGCTGCACCCAGCACGGGGACCCTGGGCCCCGCCAATGAAACCACTTTTTTTTCCTGGGTTCCACGCCTGTGATGGGAGAGGCTTCCACGAAGGTCTCTGACATGGCCTGGAGTCATTTTCCCTGTGGTCTTAGGGATTAACATTAGGCTACTTGCTACTTATGCAAATTTCTGCAGCTGGCTTAAATTTCTCCTAAAAACAAATGGGTATTTCTTTTCTACTGCATTGTCAGCCTGCAAATTTTCTGAACTTTTATGCTCTGTTTTCCTTTTAAAACAGAATGCTCTAAACAGCGCCCAAGTCACCTCTTGAATGCTTTACTGCTGAGAAATTTCTTCCACCAGATACTCTAAATCATCTCTCTCAAGTTCAAAGTTCCACAAATCTCTAGGGCAGGGGCAAAATGCCGCCAGTCTCTTTGCTAAAACATAACAAGAGTCACCTTTACTCCATTTCCCAACAACTTCCTCACCTCCATCTGAGACCACCTCAGCCTGGACCTTGTTGTTCATATCACTCTCAGCATTTTTGTCAAAGCCATTCAACAGGTCTCTAGGAGGTTCTGAACTTTCCCACATTTTTCTGTCTTCTTCTGAGCTCTCCAAACTGTTTCAACTTCTGCCTGTTACCCAGTTCCAGAGTCGCTTCTGCATTTTCGGGTATCTTTTCAGCAACACCACACTATACTACTGGTACCAATTTACTGTATTAGTTTGTTTTCATGTTGCTGATAAAGACATACTCAAATCTGGGAACAAAAAGAGGTTTAATTGGACTTCCAGTTCCACATGGCTGGGGAGGCCTCAGAGTCATGGTAGGAGGCAAAAGGCACTTCTTAAATGGCAGCGGCAAGAGAAACATGAGGAAGAGGCAAATGCAGAAACCCCTGATAAGCCCATCAGATCTCATGAGACTTATTCACTATCACAGGAATAACATGGGAAAAACAGGCCCCCATGATTCAATTACCTCCCCCTGGGTCCCTCCCACAACACATGGGAATTCTGGGAGATACAATTCAAGTTGAGATATGGGTGGGACACAGCCAAACCATATCACAGCATCAGATCTAAGATCCACTTACCTAATCAAGCAGGTCCACAACAAACTCTTCACTCATCTGCAGCTACATGATTAAGAATGCTGGAGTGCGGCTTTCTAAGGGGGTTCCCAGTCTCAGGAGATAGTTTTTATTATGGAAGCATGTACTACTTCTAATGACCAGGAATGTGCCATGTAAACCACAGCCTCTGGGGCCTGTTAGCCTGCGGCTCAGATACCTGAAAGGCATCCAAGGGCATCTAAAGCCTCTTAAAGTGTCGCATGCAAGAAAGAGGATTATTTCCTCCTCAGTTGTGCCAAGATGCTGGTATTCTGCAAATTCCTACATCAGAGATATCTGAAGAACAAAGCTCACAATTATACCCATTTTCAAAAGATCCTTAAAATTTTGAAAAAAATTTTGTATTTTCTGACCATTTTTCCTTTCCATTTGTATTAATTCACTTTAAAGAAATAGCTCTTTATGAAAGATAAAAAACGATAAAATATTTACTACCCTAACAGTGCAGATTTCATTTCAGTTACAATTTCATTCCTTCTTATATTTCCAATATTTAGCTTTGACACATTTTTGGGCTGTCTTTTTAATTGCCATGTTGTTTGAGATATCAAATCAAAGTCATTATATTTTTATTCAATATATCTTTCTCATTACATGCTATTTTACTTATACTTCTAAGACCATGTTTCTATGCCATCTGCTAACTTTTCATCAATTTTTTTTACTTCTTCTAGGGATTGTATTGTCAGATTATTAACTTCAATCAGAAAATCTTTTTGTAGGAAAAATACAACCCTTTTACTTCTCTCATCTTGTCGATTTCTCATCAGTAAGGTATGATCTCTTTTCATCTGCATAGTTTCTGTTAGTAAACTTGAAACTTTATTTCCTTAGAAAATAGGTCATAAGGGCCAGGCACAGTGGCTCACCCCTGCAACCCTAGCACTTTGGGAGGCCAAGGTGGGCGGATCACTTGAAGACAGGAGTTTGAGACCAGCCTGGCCAACACGGTGAAACCCTGTCTCTACTAAATATATATATATACATATAAATTAGTCGGGCATGGTGGTGCACGCCTTTAGTCCCAGCTCCTAGGGAGGCTGAGGCATGAGAATCATTGGAACCCAGGAGGTGGAGGCTGCAGTGAGCCAAGATCATGCCACTGCACTCCAGCCTGGGTGACAGAGCTAGACTCTGTCAAAAAGAAAGAAAGAAAGAAGGAGGGAAGGAAAGATAAAAAGAAAGAAAGAAAGAAAGAAAGAAAGAAAGAAAGAAAGAAAGAAAGAAAGAAAGAAAGAAAGAAAGAAAGAAGGAAGGAAGGAAGGAAGGAAGGAAGGAAGGAAGGAAGGAAGGAAGGAGGAAGGAAGGAAGGAAGGAAGGAAGGAAGGAAGAAAGAAAGAAAGAAAGAAAGAAAGAAAGAAAGAGAAAGAAGAGAGAGAGAGAAAGGAAGGAAGGAGAGAAAGAAAGAAAGAAAGAAAGAAAGAAAGAAAGAAAGAAAGAAAGAAAGAAAGAGAAAGAAAAGAAAGAAGGAAGAAAAGGAAATAGGTCATAAAATAATCTTAACTATTAAGAATCCCTCTATTTTTACTAACATCCAATGATTAGTAAGCTGCAACCCAGCAGTTTAAATTATAGTATTAACCTATTTTGTTAACTCAGCAACATTAGATCGTTCTGCCAATTGATATAAACTACGGATTCTTCTTTCCTTAATAATCTTAATAATATCTCTTAATAAAGAAACTATATACAGTGAACTTCCTCCTCTTGCACTTATTTGTATTTGATTGCCTGAAACCTATTAGACATTCTCCTTTTATACCTCATAGTTGTAGTACGGATCTAATTTACCAATGAATTCTACTTAGTTAAATTTGAATTCATTTATTTCTGAAGTGTCTCTTTATTAAAAAGCCCTACTTTTATTATATTTAGCATATGGAATTTAAGATACATTGTTTTAGCTGCTTTGCTTTTAAATATATCTTTCTGCCTTTAAATATGATCAATCTCTATTCTCAGTATCCAGCATTTTTAACTGACTGCAGTGAATTGATCACATTCTCATCAATTAGCTATTAATTAACTAAAGATGAAGAACCACGATTTAGGAAGTTTGTATAGTTTGTTTTAAATAGCTTAGATTGTAGAAGAGCCATGATTGCAACCCATGTAACTGACTCCAAATACCCTAAAAGAGCTTAGAATGTTGCTGGAAAAGATAAACACTCTCACAAAGAGAGAGAGACAGAAACAAATGTTAAAACTCCTTTTTTTAAAGAAGTGGTACATGCAATATGTGTCCTCAACTGGAGGGTATGGTGGGGTGTTATTCAATGAAATCTTCTCAACCTCATCCCTAGTTAAGAGGACGGCTCCAGGAGGAAAGAATGAAAGATTTGTCAGCAGAGACAGCCCCATGGATTTGAATGTGATCACAAGACAGGTAGGTAGGCTATGGATATTGGGTGTGGGAGTGCTGTAAGTGAAAGACCCTTCTGGCAAACATCAATCAGAGCTGCAGAAAGGGAGTTCTTCTCACTACCAGCTGCGCCATCTTGCTTTCCATCATTCAGCTAAGACAGACCCTATCACCCTCCCCCCATACCCTACCACTTTCCTAAGATGCCTCTTCTTCAGAGTCACATCTTCAAAACATCTTTATCAAGTTTTGAAAGGAAAAATCACAATAAATAAATATGAAAGCAAAAAAAACTGAACATACAAGATGGCAGATATGAAACTTAGATAGCTAAACTCTAGTCACAAATTTCTTAACCAAGAATATGTTCCCTGCACGTCTTTTCATGCAGGGAATACCCCTGCCTGAAATTATTTTAGGGTGGCCTCGTTAAAAAGGAGATTAGTCCTTTCCAGAATTCAGTTTTTAGTCTTTCAAGGATGCCCCACATTCCCTTCCCCCCAACTAGTCAGTTGCATCCTACCCCCAAAATCAGTGCTCTGAATCAGCCAAATCTGTGGTTTCCCTAATTTCTGACCTCTTTTGGTGAGAAAAGTCCTTTTCCAATCTGGGCCTAAGAAGTCTTGGAGGACTCTGACCCTCTAGGGGTTCTAGGATCATCTTGTGTGTGTTCTCCTGGCCTGTGATAGTGCTTGGCTCAGCATTTAGTGAGATGGCTTCTTCACCTTGAATTTCCCCAAGCGCAGCATCTAAGCAAAGACTCCATCACTATGGTATAGCATGAGGTGGCAAGTTTCATGTTGGTCTGGCTCAGTCCCAACTTCCCACACTCTTTTGGCCAAATCCCTAACTAAAGCTGTTTGCCAAATGTCCTATGTCTTTTAATGAGAGCTGTGGATTCACCCCCTAAAAACAAATTGCACACACACATGAATCTTTGCATGTGATTTTAGGAGGTTCACAGGTATTTGGAATCTCATTCATGGATTTCCTAGAGATCCATGGACTCTACATTAAGAACCCCTGTCTCATAACCTCCCATCTTTCCCAGGTTCTGGTCTAAGGAAACCATACAGTACCTAGCTTGTGTGTAAGCACAGATGTCTCATAGCTGCAAAGCTCATGTCATCAATCTATCCTCTCAACTCTGCTCTCCTACAATGGTCTAATAACAAAAGTTGAAGCCTTTATCATTGCAGTTTTCAAATCATGTAGCCATACAACTGTCAAAAAGAGAGGGACTGTCTACTCTCTGAAGAAATAATTTACAGGAGAAAAGACATGGAGAAACAATGGGATCACTTTGAAAGACAGAAAACTAGCTGAACGGAAGCAGAGCTGGAGTTATAAAGGACGAGGCTGGGCAAGAAGGGCAGCCCCACATGCGGAGGCCTTGATGTAAAACTGAAAAGTCCAAGCTATCCTATAATAATTTTATTTACGAAAACCTTTGAGGGAGAGCAATGGCTTAGAAAGATGGATGTGGTTTTGAGGAGCAAGATGGACAGCAAGGACGAGGGTCTAGAAACCGGAAAGTCCATAGCAGGATGTAGTGACTAAGGTAAAAGCATGAGGGAGTGGGGGTCTGAACAAGGACAGAAAGAACTTCTCCAACTACATGGCAGAACTGTAGAGAATCAACAGGACTCCGCAGCAAATTGAAATTGGTGACAAGACTCAGAGGGAGGTAGAAGGGGAAGAGGAAAAGATAATGAAAAAGCTTTGAGCCTAGTTGATTTTGAAGATACTGCTTAAGGATAAAACAAAACAAATTAATTGGATTTACAACTGGAATTAGTTCAGTTAGAAATGGAGATAAATTTCCACTGCAATTGTAGCATCTCTTTCGCTGAATTGTTTAGATAAAGCATAGATGTTTAGCAAGTTTCTGACACCTAGCAAATTGACTGGATATGCTCTCAGGACAATTTCTATTTTTCATTCTGTAAGTCCATGAGTCTAAAGCCATATAGACATGCTGACCAATGCTGCAGATGAAAAGTGAAAAATCAGCCCATCTGGATATTATGGTACATAACTAAGTTATATTTGTCAACTAGTAGGCAAGGCATTCTAATGAGCTGGATTTTTCTTTCTTCAAATGTCTTGTTATTTCACGAATCCACCCCATGTGAAGCAATCTCTTACTTACAGTGACAGCCTGGGCAGGTAGAACTTATGTCCTATATATTCCACAATGCATAAAATTTTGAGCTTCATCAGAACTCATTATTGTAGATGATGCTTAAAAATAATAATACAAGCCGGGCCTGGTGGCTCACACCTGTAATCCCAGCACTTTGGGAGGCCGAGGTGGGTGGATCACCTGAGGTCAGGAGTTCGAGACCAGCCTGGCCAACATAGTGAAACCCCATCTCTACTAAAAGTACAAAAAGTTAGCCGGGCCTGGTGGCAGATGCCTGTAATCCCAGCTACTCAGGAGGCTGAGACAGGAAAATCGCTTGAACCTGGGAGGCGGAGGTTGTAGTGAGCTGAGATCGCACCACTGCACTCCAGCCTGGGCAACAAGAGCAAAACTCCATCTCAAAAAATAAAATAAAATAATAATAATACATAATATTTATGATTCTGTCCAAAGAGCATTATACACAGTATCTACTCTAATCCTTATAGTAACTTTATGATGTAAGTGCTATTACTATTATTGCCATTTTAAAGATGAGGGGTTTGAGGCTTAGAGAATATTAAGTACGAAGATCATGTAGCTACTAGGCAACAGAGTAATCCAGGTGTGTTTAACTCCAAAGCTTTTCTATTAGTTTGTGAACAGTTTGAGTGTGTCTAAGCCAGTGGTCCTTGTAAAACTGTATATTCCCTGCTGCTTTTTTTGAAAGTAATTCTTCAATAAATGTTTATTAGATGGATAGATAGGATGGTTGAATGGATAGATAAATGGATGGGTGGGGATGTTTGATGAATTAGGGCAACCAATGGACAATACATATCTACTAAGAACCAGGCTCCCAAACAAAAGCATTTGTAGAGCCTTCCTGTTTGTGTACCAGGTACTCAGCTGAAGTGCCTCTTCTAGCAACAAGCATAAAGGCAGGAGATAAGTGTGTTTCTCACCTGTGTCAAGTGGTCTGTCAACCACTTCCCTGATGGCTATTAACTCATCATCTCCAGCAGATGTTGTGTTTAGCTCAGATAGGGCCCTGGCTCCCCATCTCTCACTTTCAGGTGTTAACCTCACTACATGTGGTTGCAATGCTCTATACAGCATATCTTACCAAAAAAAAAAAAATCTAAAAACCACATAGGTTCAGCAGGATCCACATAGACGTGTATAAAGCGCATAACTATTTTTAAAGGTGACAGACAAAATGTCTACATCCAACCTTTCCAGACAGGGAGAGCATCTTTAAAAGATAATAAATAGACATGTACTATACATCTATCATTTATGTTTTGCACAATACTAAGAACTACAACTTAATAAATTTAAGTGGAGATGGACCAAAAAATTTATAGATACAGATATATACACAGAAGTACATATATGGATTATACCACACACATATACATGCACCTTATATATAAGCTATACATGTATGTATAAATAATTGAAATATAATGCAATAAATAAAATGGAAGCAATTGCAACACTCAGACTCATGAGAAATAATAGAGCTCAGAGCTGGAGGCATTCTTTGCCAAGACTCAATGGTATGAAGGAAAGAAACTATGCCATCTACATACATTTTTCCTCTGTTGTGGAGAAAATTAACTTAGAGTGCACACCTTTTAGAATGTCTGCCCAGCCCACACCCCTCTTCTTTGAGAACAGGTACCCCAGCATCCCTGTGTGTACTACATGATCCTGTCCAACCATTGCTGATTAGACACATGACTCAAGTCAATCAGACTCTCCTGAAAATGTGGCTTGCAACTGAGAAATGCCTATCGAAGGGGACCTGACAATGTGTGAACTTGGGAGAGCCAGAAGCATAAAGACATAGATGATAGGAATCTGCAGAGAGAGAGGAATGATACAGTTCAGGAAAGAAGGATTTTGAGAGATTAAGAAAGTAATTGCCTTGACACCTGTTAGTTTTTAGCTCTAGTTCCAGTACTTTCCTGAATCCCTGCTTTAATTCCTGCCTTTGTGTCTTTGAGGCATCTTTATATCCTTATAATTGATTTCTCATTTGTGCTTAAACTAGCTCTATTGACTTTCCATTACAGGCAGACAAGGGAACTATATAATCTTCAAGATTCTTTAACAAAACATAGGCAATAATATAAAAACCTTATATATCCTGTAGTATAATATATATTTGAGAACAAATCTGACTAGTATGATTTTTATCACCGTATTAACAGTAAATAATTTAGAATGAATTTAAAATACGTTAATAGATGAAATAAATTATGGTACATACACACAATTGAATTCTAGCCAAAAATTTTTAAATGATGTGTACATCAGAGAGTTTTCAAAATTAGTTATTTTTTCCTTATTATCTTCTTATGCTTGGCATCAGGTTCATGGAGCAACTTAATACTGGTCAAATATTTAAAATGCTGACTACTGCAAAATTTTTCTACAAAAACTAAATGCATAGCTAAATGCATTATGACTATAATGTCCTAGTTATTCAGAACAAAATGAAGACCAATCTGTTCACAGCCATCATATAAGATTACTCTGTGATTCTCATATGTAAATTATGCTTCCTTCAATCCCCTTTCTAAGAAAAAAAAAGGAAAAGAAAGAAAAGTTTAATGATCTTCTAATCCAACCAGGAAACTAAGCACAAATCCTGTTACCTCGATCTTCAGTAAAACATAGACATATATGCACCTCTCTTTGCACCTCCCTTATTTTTTTAAGGAAATCTCTACTTCAGTGGGATTACAAAATAAATAAGTGTTGGGATTCTCATAGTCTAGACACAGGAATAGCCTGATCTAGCACTAGAGAGAGAGGGGTTGTCACTAAAGCAAAGATAATGGACAAGGGTAAATGAAAGAAGTGATAACCACCAAATGGATAAACCAAAGATAATTTGATAATTTTTGAGACTTCAAAATACCAGAAAGTCAGATGCAAAATAATTTTTTAATTGGCTTTCAATATCAGTGTTTTTAGTGTGCCATAGTGGAAAAACCCATAGACTTGAAAGTCAGCAATATCTGTGACCAAACAGGACCACCACCTGCCTACTGGATGACTTCAGACCAATCACTGAAACCTGCCAAACCTTAGTTTTCTTCCCTGTATATTTGGACAATAATATCCTAAGGAATTGTTGTAGAGATTAAATGAAATAAGAGAATGAATAATTTTTTTAAGTCTTGCTCTTTGATGCCATACTGATTGCCATATAATGACATAAATACTATACTGTAATAGTATTTATGTCATTGACCTTTGGTGCCTACCATATGGCAAACCACTTTTTTGCATAGTCATTAGCCTTTGTCTTGTAAATATTTTTGTTAATATCTTTTTTTTATGACTGTTGCCTCTGTAATATCATTACTTAAAAGGTTTAACAAGCTTCATAGATCTCTGTCAACTTATCTTAAGCATTAAAATAGAAATTTGGGAGCAATCAAAATATTTAACAGTAAGCAACCAGTTAAATGGCCTATTTCTCATCTCTTTCTCAGGATGTTGGGTAATCAATCTGTTTCAAACACACACATACACATACACAAGCTTTAAAAAAACGGCAAAATGTTTAGAATATATTGTAAGATGAGAAAAAAGTTTACAAAACAGTATTATAATGTGGCCCAATTTTGTAAAAAAAAAAAAAACGTTTAGTAGAACAATACACTTAAAATGATCCCAATTTTGTAAGATAACAGAAGGTGCACCTTGAAAGCTTATTTCTAGCAACTAGGATTATGGATTAATTGTGCTTTCTTTCTTTTGCATATGTGGGTATATGTGCAAATAGCTAGATAGAAAAAAAGATAGAGTTCTAAAATACACACAGAATGGCAGTTCTTGGTTAAATTTAATATAATCTGTGGTAAACCTTGAAATTCCTTAATTGTTGGTGCAGTAATATATAAATCAGGAAGACAACTTCGTAATTTGTAGCAAGGACTATTCCTTTCCAGTAACTAGAAAGCCTGTGTCTGCTATCCAGGGCCCTGGTTTCCAGGTTTCCTACCTGAGAAGCCTAATTCATTATAAGCAAATAGCCTGGTAAACTCAAAATACGAATAAAGGGACTATACTACCCTGAATGTCAGTTTCTTAAAAGCAGAGCTTTGTCTGCTTGCCCTGCTCTATCCTGAGTCCAGCACAGTGCCTGGCACATAATAGGTGTTCAAGAAACATTTGTTTAATGAATGTCTATTTCATCTAGGACATGTGGAAGCCTGAAGGTATCTCCCTACTTCCTCACAGAGTAGATATTCAAATGAGCAGATAACTAGTGTCCCTCAGACCCAATGTCTCCCTTTCCTCAAAAAGTTTCCCCTGACAGATTCTCACACACACACATTCTTGTTAATATTAACATTGAATCAATATTCATTGAGCATTTAATACATGCCAGGCCACATGTATTATTTCATTTACTACCTATAAAGCGTGTTCTATTGTTATTTTCATGTTGTAGGTAAGGAAACTGAAATGTAGATGGTGTAATTTTCCCAAGGGCACACGGCTATTAAGGTGGAACTGGGATGTGATCATGGGAATGTCTGAAGCAAAAAAATTGTCCTTTCCCAATATACCATATAGGACCATCTATAAGCCTCAGACAAAGATTTTATCTTAAAATGTAATGATAGGAAAAAAATCTACCTCAGGAATTAGCTAGCTTTTTCCTTCTGAAAATGAGACTTACATAATTGAGCATTTCTCCTTTTTTCTTTGGCTGCCAGGAAGCTCGGAGACAAATGCAAATATGTTGGCTCTTACAGACAATAACTTTGGGTTTTCTTTTCCTAGATCTTGACTTTTGTCTCTGTTTCCACATCCTCTGAGCTTGATTTATATTTCTACTTCTACTTTACTCTGCTGAATTTTTGCTATAATTACCTTAAATTCTCTGGAGGATTTCAGAATAAAAGAATCATTCATTTGGGATAGAGAAATACATCATTATGTGTTGATTTTTTCATATTTCCAATTCACGAAGCTACCACCTCACCATAGCAACCTCTATATTGCCTTGAAAAAAAACAATTAGCAATTTGTTCCAGGTTCATATACTGTATCTTCCTTTTAAATATATTCTGTGGTTGTCTCTAAATCATATTAACTTCGAAATTGCTGAAAAGAAAATAAAGCTGATAACTTGATAGCCCAACCACAATGTGTGGTTTGGTTTTCTTGTTTAATTTTAGACCCTACTTTTCAGTGACATCCGTTCAGACTTGAAACTTCAGTCACTTGCTGACCTTAATTCTTAGAGTATGAGATGAAGTCAGCATTACCAAAGGGAAGTCCACCATAAAACAAATTTGCATGTGCCTGCTAACGTATAGGTGTATAATTCTACATGAATTGTTTGAAAAAGAAATGGAAAGTTTTCTGACCCACTTTAAATCAGTGTTTCAGTAAAAGACTAATGACAAACTCACCTAAGGAAGAGGCTTGGTTTCCATGAGGTTAGTAGTTATTACTCAAAGGAGAAATTGACATGCTCATATTATCTGCTTGATTGTGGATTTTAATGTAGGGATTGGGGAAACACTGTTGATGGTTTGCAGTTGTTTTAAGATGATGTGATATGACACATTTTCTTTCTTGCATGGCTTGGTCTCTAATACAGCTTTCAGTCATTATCTCAGTGCTTTGAGACTAGCAAAGAGGATGTGTTAAAGGCCAGCCCCATTTACTCAGGCGATAAAGGCATTACACGTTATTTGGAAGTCACCAGGCACAGAATGCCTTTCTATCAAACACTTCACATGAATAATGGCTGTTCAATGTTCTTTTGACCATACAGATTGGGTTTATTTTTCACAGATGTCCAAACAGTTTTGTGATCTGGTTCCATCAGATAAAAACAGCCTGGTGTGCACTAGGTAGAGGAAACATCGAAAACCAATAGTAGAAAAAAGAAAATTAGTCACTCAAAGGAGCTGCACAGATGGTCTTCATCCAGGCAAAATGCCTACCAAGAGTTAGAAGGACCAGTGGTGAGGAAACAGGACCCAAATGTTGAAAAAGGATTCTGCCTGTCATCTCTCAGCACTCACCATTAACAATGACTCTATAAAAACATCCTCATTGTTAATCATGCCTTTAATTCATCATGTCATATAAAAAGAGAATTTTCTCCAGCAGGGATTCCAGCACAGGATGAAGCCTGTACTCACCCCCAAAGTGTTCTCATCCATCAGCTCACTGTTCAGGACGGCCCTCAGGAGCACAGCCGTGTGAATACAAACAAGCATTATGCTGGAGAGGAACAATGATGCTATCAGGCTGGTACCAAGATTGATACTTCTTATTTAAGAAACCATGTTAATTATATATGTATTAAGTTCTGGTTTTTGCAAGACAACATCGGTAACCTCAGAGATGAACTTCTAGTATGTAATAGTATTGATATCTTCAAATTCAGGGTTGATGATCTAGAGCTTGATAAACCAGGTCTAAATCTGAGTCTCAATTAAATCCTGACTTTATCAACTCCCCAAGGCCTTCCAGATGGCTCTCTAAACATCACGTCTTCCTTTTAAGTGTCTGTTTGACATTGCTCATTGTGTGCTGGCCCATTTGCAAAGTATCAGCCCCTACATTTAAAATCCAAGAGAATTCTCTCCAGCGACTCATTTATTCTCTCTATATCAAGTGAAGATCAAGAGAGTAGTCTTGCCTGGTGATGTGCACAGCATTAATCAAAATGGCTCCAATCTTTTTGAACAGCCACCATCTTTTATTAACTTTAAGCAGAAACAATGGCATGATGCCTCCTCTATACTGAGACCTTTGTTACTTTTTATAAAATGGCTATAGAATATAAATTTAAAATATATTAATCTCTCAATGGTAACCTTACTACCTAAGCAAAAATTAAAATTTATTTATTTTATCTTTTAGCAAGCCTTAATTTTCCACCACACTGAGACAAAAGACTCAAAAATACTCTCGCCAGGACACAAAGGAAAAATTTTTCTTTCCACCCCTTACATTATTCTCTATTGCAAGTAGAAAGAAATACTGTTTTTTTGTGTGTTTTTTTTTTTTTTTGAGACGGAGTCTTTCTCTGTCCCCTACGCTGGAGTGCAGTGGCGCAATCTCGGCTCACCGCAACCTCCACCTCCTGGGTTCACACCATTCTCCTGCCTCAGCCTCCCAAGTAGCTGGGACTACAGGCGCCCGCCAACACGCCCGGCTAATTTTTTGTATTTTTAGTAGAGACGAGGTTTCACCGTGTTAGCCAAGATGGTCTCGATCTCCTGACCTTGTGATCCGCCCGCCTCGGCCTCCCAAAGTGCTGGGATTACAGGCTTGAGCCACCGCGCCCGGCCGCAAGAAATACTGTTTAATGGCCTAATAATTTCAAGGAGCCTTGAAAATCATTTCTCTAAATCAAGAAGGGCAGAAACATTTTACCACTATCATCCCTTCAAATGCATGTTTGTCTCCTGGAAATCTTTCCCTGTCTCCAGTTGCATACTTGCCCCTGCCCACTGAAGCTCTGAACTCACAACATGCAGTTCCCCATTGCTTACGGTGATCTGTTTCAAGCCCTCAGAGAAGCAAGATTGATAAACCTGGAAGACAATCACAAAATAATCATCCCTAATTTACTACTCCCATTTGTTCTTTATTATATTCATTCTCCAGAAAATCATAGATGATGAAAAGATTACCTGGTGCAAAACTCATTTTATAAGACAGAAAACTAAGCCTCAAAGAGGTGATGTACCCAAGGGCATGGGTAGTTAGTGGCAGATTCACAATGAAAACAAAGGTGTCCTCTCATTCAGTGTTCTAGGCACTCTAATGCCCAGTCCAGCGTGCACTCCACCTCAACAGTCCCGGATTGAAACCTGAGCCAGCTGCCTCTGCAGACAAATGCAGAGGAAGAGCCCTCCCGACTGGGAACACACTCTTAGACTTCCAGCTGCTCCTCCAGGAGCCACAGGCTTCCAGCTCAAGCAAACATCTGGGAAATCAGCCATACTCAAGGCTGGACACACCCAGCTCCAACCACCATGTCAAAATGATCATTTTTACACTTCTGTGAAAACCCATTTTGTTTCCCCATTTTATTTTAAAGCATTTCAAAGCATAGCACACAGGCTGAATTACATAGGCACAGGAGGCAAGACTAGGGAAAACAGCTAGAGTCAGCTTCTCCCCCTGCAACTTCAATCAAAATAGTTCACAGTAAGCACATTCTCCCCTCCTTTCTTCCTTGCCAGAAAGCAACAACAAGGAATCCTCCACTCCAGGGTGATCCAGAATAGGCTATAGCCTCATCACACTACGTTCAAAAGGATCAGAATGCAGAGCCAAGGCACTAGACAACTCAGTATGGTTACTGAGATGCAGGTAGGTTCTAAGAAGAATATAGAAAATTCTGAACTTCTCAAATAACGTTACTCATACTGTCAATTAATCAAAATGTTGAACAGCTACTATTTACTAGACACTATGCTAAGTGCTACAAAGACCAATAAGACTACTTGTCTTCAGGTAGCTTGTAGTCTAGCAAGAAATGAGCTACAAAGAAAACAAGAAAGTCAGTATGTAAATGAATGGCAAGCAATACACTAGAAATATGCATGAACAGCCCTGTATCAGAGAAGAACAAGCAACACAAAAGCAGTCTGTGAAGACCCATGTTGTATAAAGGGCCACATTAGGCATCACAGGAGTCACAAAGATGAAGAACATACCAGCCTTGAAGGCGACAGTAAAATCTAAACATGGAAATAAACACGTCTTACCCATAGCTTTTAAAGCCAAATAAAACACATTACAAAATGAAAGAAAAGTTACTAGAGAGGTAGGTGTAAGCTACATGTGATGGATGGAACTATTTATTTCAACTGAGGTAATCAGGCCAGACCTGGAAGATACATTTAAACAGGATTTTGAAGGACAAGTAGCATTTTGATAACCTGAGGATGGGGAACGGCATTTCAGAAACAATACCTTAACAACGGGTGGGTAAGCTTTGAAAGAAGGCCTAGAGAAAAATCAGGATCCCATCAGCCCGGGTCCTGGAGCATGGTGGGGGGTAAGGCTAGAAAGGAAGTTGTACGAACTCAAATATTAATTCAAATGCTAAGAGGCTTACACTTCCTTCTGTATGCAAGCTAATGGCAGAAGAAAAGGCACAATTAGAGCCAGGCTTTGAGAATCATTATTGAAAGCATGTCGAAGATGGTCTGAGGGAAGCAATTGGGAAAAGCAAGCATAGCTCGTCTAAGTGGGTGAGAGTCTGAGTTAGAGGAAGCTTGGAAATAGATGTGAGAGATGCTGCAGCTTCTGGGATTGCTGCCTGGTCGTGTGTAGAGGAGGGGCAGTAGGGCTCATTCTGAATCTTGTCCTGAAAAGTACACAGATAGTGATGCCAAAACCAGGACTAGGGAAGTCACTTGAAGCTGTATCCTACCTCCTCCTCCATCTGCATCTGCTTCACCTATCAAGGATATCTACCATTACCACTAAAATTCAAGTGCTTATGGCCTCCCTCATTCATCAGCCAGGGTTTATCTGGCCAGGAAACAGAAGCCCCTTCAGGCATTTGCAACAGAGAGAGTTTGAGTCAGACAACTGGTCACCCTGGTAGTTGAGATTGCCATCAGCAAGAAGCTGTTACCATTCCAAGGCTGCAGGGACAAAGGGAGTGAGCAGTCCTCTGGGAGACTGAGGAAAGAAGCTCCTGGCTTCTCCCCACTTTCCACTTCCCACTTTTACTCATCTGTCCTTCAATTCCCTTTTGGCTGAGCCTAGCTGAAACCCAGCTGACAGGGGAGTTTGAGCAAGCATCCTCCAGGGTCAGCCCTCTGAGTTGTAGGTAGAGCAGGACAGGGAGGAATGGATCTCAGGACAAACAGGTTCAGGATCCGGCAAACTAATTTTACACTCCAGCCATTGAGTTGGAACTACGGGCCAGCCTCCCCCAAGTTAGCGTGTAGAATATGGGATACCAGCTGAGTGCCTGAGAGGTATCATTCACCTCAATGGGGGTAGGGGCAGAGAAGGGTGACATATAGCCGGCCACATCTATATCCACTGGCCCTTCCTTGTCCTAGTCCTCTGTATTCCTGAGAAGGAACTATTCTCAAGGACCTGAGTCCAAGTTCATCTTACTTAGAGTGCAGAGAAAAGAACAGCTAATTCCTTCTCTCTTTCCTTGTTATCCGCCATCAAGTCTCCTCTCCTTTCTAGTTCTCATCACTCTCTACTCCCCCCGCCCTCCTTTTCTCCATCTTCATCACCTTTGTCCAGTCTCCATCCCCATTTTCAATTCCTTCCTCAAAACACCAAGTTGCTTGGTAGCATGCAGGGTTAGAACATGCCTTTAACAGAAAATCTCGTGTCTCTTTAACCTAGTTATTTATTGCTTGAGCAGAGTAGATATTCAACAAAAGAATTGTTAAATTCAATTAAATAGGATATATCTTATTATTAAATAATTTATTCATTTTTTGTTTACTTATATGATGGGAACTTGAGTAGTTTCTGGAATTGTCTCCACAACACCTGGCCAAGGAATCTGTGAGGAAAAGAAAGATCAAATAGAAAATCAAGGTACATGACACCAGAAGACCTACATGTTATGTCAAACTTTTTCTTCCTCATGAACCATTAAAATAGAGCATAATTCTTCTGGCAGCTGTACATATGTTCATAAATACATGATATTGACCAATAGCATAGCAGCTCTGCTCAGCTTCTAACAAGTAAGAATGAAAAGAGAACATGGTCTCTAGGAACATGAATTTCTGCCCTTCCGATTTTCCTTCAGAAGAAGAGATTCTTCTATGACCTCATTGGGGGCGGAAATTTTAACCAAAATGGTGTCACCCCTGAACCCACTGCGACACGCCACGTAAGTGACCACAGAAGGAGAAAAGCCCTATAAAAAGAGAGACGATAGCGCTACATTTTGTCCATCTCATAGCAGGCACAAACTCATCCATCCCCAGTTGATTGGAAGAAACAACGATGACTCCTGGGAAGACCTCATTGGTGGTGAGTCCTGCAATAACGTGCGATGCTCTTGTTGATTTGGACTAGATAATATTTCTGGACTGTGGGCATGAAATGCTGAGTTCTGACTATGGAGATCCAGGAATACTGTATATGTAGGATAGGAAATGAAAGCTTTGGTAGATATTTAAGTCATTGTGCAGCATTTTCAAGAACTGATATACAGCAGTTTGAAAGATAAGATTAAAACTGAAAGATAGCTATATTGGGGCTAAACCACACAAGAAGTGTCACATGATGCTGTGCAGTAAGAAAGAAAATTGATTGAAAGTCTGTTTTTCTGAGTACAAAGGATTTAATATAATTCTCCCACGGCATTTTTCTCTAAAATGGGTCACTATCCTTGAGATTTTGAAAGCCGTAGCAGCAACAATCTTTGTTTCCATTATCTCGTACCATATTCTCAGTACATCGAAACTATGTATTCTAACTAGATATAGGTATAACTGTTTTAGAATAAATGGGGTTTATATCTTTTAAATATTTAACTTCAAGTATCTTTTTTGAAATCTGATTTTATTACAGAATCAATACATTTTAAATTTAGAACAACTGGAAAATATACCTAAGAAAACATGAAGGAGATCGAGTTTTTAGTTGGATGCCTGCCGGAAGCACCAACAGCACTTCTAGCATGAATATTGATACCACATAGATTTTCTATAGCTCTTTCTTCCAATGTGAATGTTTGACTTCACATTGAGTTTCACAGAATGTGGGACTGAGAACAATGGTGCAGGAGGACATTTCTACCTAGAAGATCAAGGTCATTGTTCCTTCCCAGACCTGACAATGACGCATGTGCTGATAGGCTAATGACATGCCATGACTTGATATTTTTACTAAAATTATTGCCAACCAATGGATAACATGTCTTTCCTAAGTCAAAAGGAGAATGTTGAAACTAGTTTTTTTAAAAAAATTTTAAAGCCATGGTGTTAACATTATGTTGGTCATCTACCTAGATTTTTCTCTAGCTGATCTGGAAAATGTAGTATAGATTGTCCTGGAACATTGTGTGTTCTCTATGATGAGCAATGTATCATCATCACAATTAATTTGTCAAAAAGAACCACATAGTAATCTAATCTCCAACCTCTCTCTCTTTTCCCATTCAATTCTAGTCACTGCTACTGCTGCTGAGCCTGGAGGCCGTAGTGAAGGCAGGAATAGCAATCCCACAAAATCCAGGATGCCCAAATTCTGAGGACAAGAACTTCCCCCGGACTGTGATGGTCAACCTGAAAATCCATAACCGGAATACCAATACCAATCCCAAAAGGTCCTCAGATTACTACAACCGATCCACCTCACCTTGGAATCTCCAGTATGTAAAGCTTCCAGATAAAAATACTATATTCTTCATCCCTCTTATGCATCAGACTGCCAGTTAAATCTCCCTGAGGGTGATTTTATTCATTTAGAACTACCAGTCAAACCTGGAAGGACCACTGTGAAGAGCAATTCTCAAACTTTCTACAGATTTCTTTAACAAAGCACAGGACAGCCTCCAATAACCCCTATCCTGTTAGATCGAATTGTCACTGACACCAATAATCAACCCAAATTAATTATAATCATTATTCTAATATTTATGAGACCCCAAGTCTATTCTTTATTTATTCAAAGAATAGACATTTATCAAAGGGGATTAATGCTTTTATTATCTTAACCAGAGCTGCCATTGAGGAGATTTATTGCAAATAATTAGTAATTAGGGTTTTTTACTTTTTTTCTTTTGCCTATTTTTTTTTTGAATCCCAGTGGAATAAGTATCACTGGGGTATTTCTACCCCTTTGTGTGTTAGATAGTCTTGATCTACTTCCTAACATACCTATGCTTGCTGTGTCCTTAGTATACCCAGTATTTAGACCCCATCAAGGGTTAAATACCAGATGTATTTTGATCATTTGACTTTATACAAATAAGTCTCTGTTCTATGGAGCCTATAGATTGGTCTGATTGTAGGATTTCTTCTCTTCTTCCCATTACTGGGAAGAGTCAAAATAAATCAATTCAAAAATGCAAGCAAATCATTCACTGAGCTAAAAGAGAGAGGGAAGAGAAGGTTATAGAGACACTTAACCCTTTGTTTCCAGCCCTTTATCTCAGCTCTGGGCTCTGTCCCACGAATGTGATCTCAGATAAAATTTTGATGTATTCCCTCTTCAAAGACAGATTTCATCAAGTCAAATAAACAACTATCTTATTCTAGATGGTTCCAAGTCTACTCTTCCTTTGGTCTTCTTTTGTCTGTCAAATATACCCTTAAAAAGCTATCATTTGTGTCAAACTTCAATTTTTTCTGTGGCCTCAGTCTGTCTTATTTTATGCATTCTTCAAATAAATTGGAGAAAAACTGATCACTGTCTTCTTTTCTATAATAATTCATGTGCTTGAAAAAAAATCCAATTTGTCCCCAAAGTTCTTCTTCAAACTAACATCATTTAAAGAATTTGCAATGCCTATAATTTGCCATCCTGTGAACTTGCCTCTCTTCATGTATTCCTGTTTTATTTCTTTCCCATTTTACCAGGAATTCACTTTCCTCCTGATTTTTCTCCCCTCTGCAGCCGCAATGAGGACCCTGAGAGATATCCCTCTGTGATCTGGGAGGCAAAGTGCCGCCACTTGGGCTGCGTCAACGCTGATGGGAACGTGGACTACCACATGAACTCTGTCCCCATCCAGCAAGAGATCCTGGTCCTGCGCAGGGAGCCTCCGCACTGCCCCAACTCCTTCCGGCTGGAGAAGATACTGGTGTCCGTGGGCTGCACCTGCGTCACCCCCATTGTCCACCATGTGTCCTAAGAGCTCTGGGGAGCCCACACTCCCCAAAGCAGTTAGACTTTCTGGAGAGCCGGCCCAGCCCTTCAGGAACCCTCATCCTTCAAAGACAGCCTCATTTCAGACCAAACTCATTGGAGTTCTTAAGGCAGTTCGTCCAATTAAAGCTTCAGAGGTAACGCTTGGCTAAGAGATGAGATCTGAATTACTTTTCCCTCTTTCCAAGAAGGAAGGTTTGACTGCGTACCAATTTGCTTCTTGTTTACTTTTTTAAGGGCTTTAAGTTATTTATGTATTTAATATGCCCTGAGATAACTTTGGGGTATAAGATTCCATTTTAATGAATTACCTACTTCATTTTGTATGTCTTTTTAAAGAAGACAAGATTCCAGGCTTGGGAATTTTATTATTTAAAAGGTAAAACCTGTATTTATTTGAGCTATTTAAGGACCTATTTATGTTTAAGTATTTAGAAAAAGGTGAAAAAGCACGATTATCAGTTCTGCCTAGGTAAATGTGAGATAGAATTAAATGGCAGTGCAAAATTTCTGAGTCTTTACAACATACGGATATAGTATTTCCTCCTCTTTGTCTTTTAAAAGTTATAACGTGGCTGAAAAGAAAGACTAAACCTACTTTCATATTTATTAATTTAAATTTTGTAATTTGTTGAGGTTTTACAAGAGATACAGCAAGTCTAACTCTCTGTTCCATTAAACCCTTATAATAAAATCCTTCTGTAATAATAAAGTTTCGAAAGAAAATGTTTATTTGTTCTCATTAAATGTATTTTAGCAAACTCAGCTCTTCCCTATTGGGAAGAGTTATGCAAATTCTCCTAGAAGCAAAACAAAGCATGCCTTTGAGTAACAATGACCTGGAACTATCCAAAATTCCAAGTTCTTGATTTCACAGGCCTTCAAGACTGATGACCAACTAAGGTTTTCATACTATTAGCCAATGCTATAGACAGAAGCATTTTGACAGGAATAGAGCAAATAAAATAACGGCCCTGAGGAATGGCATGTCATTATTAAAGATCATATGGGGAAAATAAAACTCTCCCCAAAATATAAGAAGTTCTGGGAGGAGACATTGTCTTCAGACTACAATGTCCAGTTTCTCACCTAGACTCAGGCTTCCTTTGGAGATTAAGGCCCCTCAGAGATCAACAGACCAACATTTTTCTCTTCCTCAAGCAACACTCCTAGGGCCTGACTGCTGTCTGATCAAGGCACCCCACAACCCAGAAAGGAGCTGATGGGGCAGAACAAACTTTAAGTATGAGAAAAGTTCAGCCCAAGTAAAATAAAAACTCAATCACATTCAATTCCAGAATAGTTTCAAGTTTCACATCATAATCATTTTCACCCCCATGGCCCAGTGTGCTGTCTCGCCCTACTTCTGAAGGCCTCTAGAAATTCTCAGGCCACTCTGCAGGCTCCCTGCTTCTTGAAAGACCTTCCTCTTCACTACGTCCTGCTCCATCCAGCGTGCTCCAGCCCACCCAGAGGCCCATGGCTTTTCTAGGCCTCTTTCCCTATTCCAAATCCAGGGGTTGGCCTCTCCAGCCACCTCCTCTCAGTCATTTCGTGCTCACATCTTGATTCCTGTGACCGTCCCTGCCACCATTTTCCTACAGGAAATCCCCCAGGCAGCTTCCACGGACAGTTCCCCACAGCCTTTACGCTTTCAAGCTTCTCACTAAAAACCTGCTGCTCGTTTTCGAGCTTTCCCTGAACGGTAATGATGAAAAGAAAAAACTGTTTTTGTTTTTGTTGGGAGACGGAGTTGTAAAAGGATGTATATGTCTATGTGTGTGTGTGTGTATGTGTGTGTGTGTGTATGTGTGTGTGGTCCTGAACGATTATTTCCCACTAGATTTTGGGTGGGGGGTATGGGGGTGGGAAGAGACAGTTGCTTTCCATGTACTCCTCCCCTGATACACTTTGCTTTTGTTCTCTCTTCATTTTCCCCAGTGAGCACTACCATGTACCTAGTCATCCAAGCTAGAAATCTGTGTGGCTTCCCTGAATCTTTTTCCTTCTTCCTCTCCCTCATTCCTAACATCCACATATCACCAAATACTGTATTCTCTCTTCCAAGGAACCCACACCTCCCCACCAATACCATACTACCCAGGTTCAGGACTGCATCTATTCTCATTTCTCTCCCCCGTGATTGCTACAACCTTCCACCTGTTCTTGCTGCCATTGTTCCCGTCTCTCAATCCATCCTCCGACCTGTACCTATGACACAAATTCAAATATAATAAAAAGCGCCCCCCAGCAATCTGGCCCTGCTCCCTCTCCTGTTCTATCCCAGGGTGCTTCCTCCTTGACGTTTTACCCTCGAGTTGTGGTGAAGTTGTTGTGGAGACCACCATGCTGTTCTTGGCCTTGATGCCTATGCTATGTGGTCCCTTCTGCGTGAACGCCCTTGACACCTTCTCCCTGCTGTCCCTCCAGTCACATGCTGCCCTCCCCACTCTCCCCCACCCCTATGGCTCTACTCACATATTAAAACTTTCTTTAGGTCTCATCTTCTCTAAGGAGACTCCTGGACCCATCACTGCCTGTTATCCTAGATTAGGTCCCTCTCTTTCTTACGGGCTCCAAAAGCACTGGGCAGATCCTTTATCATTGACCTTACATACTATATCAGCTTTACCTATTTAGCCAGTTTGTGGTTCCTCGAGAGCAGAAACATCAGCACCTGACATGGCAGGTAGTAGACAGTCAATACTCAGCTGAACTTTGAACCAATAGTCCACAGACACCTCAAAATCAAGAGACAAAACTAAGCTCACTAGCTTTCCTGCCAAACTGGCTCCTCCTACTGCTTTTTTATCTACTGGAATGGCATCATCTACTCATCTGAGCAAGAAACCTAGCTTTCTCTCCATCTCTCATTCCCCTCATCCAATCAATTACCAACTCTTCATCAATGTCTCACATGTCCTCCCCTTCATTGCTAACTCCAAGTTTGCTATTACAGTTGCATTATATTATGACACTAACTGGCCTCTCTGCTTTGCTTCTTATATTTAATAATTCGATATCTCTCAAACTTGTAGGGGAGTCTAATCAGAGTAGGTAATTAATAGCTTCTGCAACAGACAAAGTCCAAGTAAACAAAGGTTTGTTTCTTGTGCGTGTTACAATCCAACAAGATCATTAGGGAGCTTTGCTCTACTTGGCCACTGAGAGACCCAGGCTGACACGGAGGTTCTGACTTCTACAACACCATCTAGCACTGCAATGTCTATCACAGTAGCCACGAGGCATTTGTAGCTATTGAGCGCTTGGAATGTGGCTAGTCCCAGTTGAGTTGTGTTATAAGTGTAAAATACATACTAGATTTCAAATACTTAAGTTTTTTTAATGTAAAATATCTTTTGTTACTTTTTATATTGACAAATGTTAAAATGTATTTGGTTAAACATATTAAATTTATTAAAAATTCATCTATTTCTTTTTACTTTTTTAAATGTGCTTGCAATAAATATATAATTAAAATGTGGCTAGCATTGTATTTCTGTTGGACATATAACCAATGAAAGAAAAGAGAGAGCTAAAAACTACACGTTCAGTGTTTAAGGGCCAGTCTTATTGACCAGGACTCAGTCACATAGACCCAAATTAAAACCAGTGGAGACTGGGAAATGAAATATTTCTATGGGTCCATGAAAAAGAAAATGAAATGGGATTTGGTGAACACATAGCATTACTTCTGCCATCACACATATGATGAATGAAGGCTCCTGCATGACATCTTCCCACAGTCACATAATTCTAAACAGCTGAGCTGTTACATGGCCACTTCCTGGTGGAAGAAGGTCTAGGGTGCAAGTAACAGTGACATTAGTGTAAAAATAACCTTCAATGTACACTAATTTTTTTAAAAGAACCTTCACAAACTTTGGCAATTAACACACTATAAAACAACCCACATGGGACATACCTCACAACTAACTGCGGCACACCTGTGTTTTGAAATTACACAGCAATTGTCACTCTTCCATCTCTCCCCATGTTTCAAAAGGTCCTCTCTAAAATGTAAATCTGATCACATTAATCCCCTAATTACTCCGCAGTACCTCCCCCATACCTATAAGATAAAGCACCGCCAATTCTCTTGCATGACACAGAAGGTACTCTATGACCTGGCCCAATCTACCTCTCACAGTATTCCAACCTACCATCCTCCCTCCCTGTTACCAGTATCAATGCCATGCCTAACTGGTTCTCACAATCTGGGACTTTGCTTATTCTTCCTGCTTACCTGGAATAGCCTTAGTATTCCTATTTCTCATCACCATTAAACTGATGAAACTATCAACACATTTTTAAAAATCAGATTAAGCAAAAAGACATCTCTGGAGATGGAATTTGAGAACTATTCTTAACATGTTCCCCAGTTGATTTTGATGCATCCCCTCCAGCAGCCATCCATTGACCAGCCTCTGGGAACCATTGATGGAGAAGCAGTTAGAGATGCTATATCGGAATACAGATGAAGATTAACAAAGAAATACATTGATGATAAATAGAACTGGGGCTGGGCACGGTGGCTCACACCTGTAATCGCAACTCTTTGGGAGGCAAGGATGGGAGGATCACATGAGGCCAGGAGTTCAAGACCAGCCTGGCCAACATGGTGAAACGCCATCTCTACTAAAAATACAGAAATTATTTGGGCGTGGTGGTGCACATCTGTAATTCCAGGTACTCGGGAGGCTGAGGCACAAAAATCTCTTGAACCTGGGAGGCGGAGGTTGCAATGAGCTGAGATCACGCCACTGCACTCCAGCCTGGGTGACAGAGTGAGACTCCATCTAAAAATACATATTATATATATATATATATTTATATATATATATTTATATATATATAAATATATATATATTTATATATATATTTATATATATATAAATATATATATAAATATATATTTATATATATATATTTATATATATTTATATATATAAATATATATTTATATATATATATTTATATATATTTATATATATAAATATATATTTATATATATATTTATATATATTTATATATATAAATATATTTATATATATTTATATATAAATATATATATTTATTTATTTTTTTTGAGAAGGAGTCTCGCTCTTTCACCCAGGCTGGAGTGCAGTGGCACAATCTCGGCTCACTGCAGGCTCTGCCCCCTGGGGTTCATGCCATTCTCCTGCCTCAGCCTCCCGCGTAGGTGGGACTACAGGTGCCCACCACCTAGCCCAGCTAATTTTTTTTTTGTATTTTTAATAGAGACGGGGTTTCACCATGTTGGCCAGGATGGTCTCGATCTCCTGACCGCGTGATCTGCCCGCCTCGGCCTCCCAAAGTGCTGGGATTACAGGCGTGAGCCACCGCGCCCGGCCTTAACATATATTATTTTTTATATATAATATATGTTATGTATTATACAATATATTTTATATAATATATTATATTATATATTTTATATATTACATTATATTATATATTTTATATAATATATTATATTATATATTTTATATAATATAATATATTATATATTTTATATAATATATTATATTATATATTTTATAAATATATAGTATACATTTTATGTAATATATTATATATATATTTTATATAATATATAATATACTTTATATAATACATAATATGTAATACATATTACATATTTTATATAATATATATTTTAAATAATATATTTATATATTTTTATATATTACATATATAATTATATATTTTATATTACATATTATTTAAATTATATATATAAATTGATCTTAGATAACAAGGATAGGGAATAGAGATAAAATTATGTGAAAAAAAGAAATTTCAAATAAGAAACCTGAACAAATTAAGGAGACAATAAGGAAAGTTCTAATGGGAAAAAAGATTCCTGGGTTGGAATTTAAGTGCATCTGAAAACTAGGTTTAGACAAATTAATTTTAAAAGGCTATAACCAAAACATATTCAAAAATTTTTTTAATTTTAAAAATAAAGAACATAAAAGACTCATATCCAGAAGTAATATATAAAATATCTCATCAGGAACCAAAATTATATTGACATCAGAATTTTTTACATAACACTGAGAGGTAATAAAGTAAAATTTTCAAAGCACTAAAAGGGAGAAAGTAAAGGTCAGGCAGCATCTGCTCAGGCAAGTCTTCCTTGACAACCCAATGAATGATAAATTTGTAATATTTTGTTGAGTTGCATACTTATGGGTTGTGCATTTTTCTGTATGTATGTAATAGCTTAAATTCTGCTTACATTTGACTGATAGTTTCAGGTGTCAACTTGACTGGATTAAGGGACATCCAAATAGCTGGTGATATGGTTTGGCTCTGTGTCCTCACCCAAATCTCATCTCAAATTGTAAGCCCCACATGTTGAGGGAGGGACCTGGTGAGAGGTGATTGGATCACAGGGGTGATTTCCTCCATGCTGTTCTCATGACAGTGAGTGAGTTCTCAAGAGATCTGATGGTTTAAAAGTGTTTGGCAGTTTCCCCTTCACTCTCTTTCTCTCCTGCCGCCATGTAAGATGTGGCTTGCTTCTCCTTAGCTTTCCACCATGATTGTAAGTTTCCTGAGGCCTCCCCAGCCATGCAGAACTGTGAGTCAATTCAACATCTTTCCTACAAAAACCACCCAGTCTCACATAGTTCTTTATAGCAGCATGAGAAAAGACTAATACAGCTGGTAAAGCATTACGTCTGAGTATGTCTGTGAATGTGTTTCCAGAAGACAGTGGCATTTAGATCATTGGACTGAGTAAGAAAGATCCACCATCATCCAATGTGGATAGGCACCATCCAGTCGGCTGAGGGTGCAGATAAAACAAAAAAGCAAAAGAAAGGCAAATTTGCTCTCTCTCTGTCTCTCTTTCTCTCTCTCTCTCTGCTTCCCTCTCTCCCTGTCTTCTGGAGCAGGGATACCCATCTTCTCCTGCCCTTTGACATCAGAACCCTATGTTCTCTGGCCTTCAGACTCCAAGGTTTGTGTCAGTGAACCCCGAGGTCTCAGCCTCACACTGAGAGTTATACCATTGGCTTTCATGGTTCTCAGGCCTTGGGACTTGGACTGAGCCATGCTTCAGAATTCTCTGGATCTTCAGCATCTCTGACAGCTTATCGTGGAACTTCTTAGCCTCCACAATTGTGTGAGCCAGTTCCCCACCTCTGACTGAGAGATGAATCAAAGCTGAGAATTTAAGATGAATCAGTCATGGGCCCTCTGTGAGCACTGAAACTGGGTCTACATTGAAATATATCTAAATAATGGTTATAAATTTTTTTACATGAATCTTAAAGTCAAATAAATCCTTTGCTAAAAAAGAATATCTAAATTATAGGTTAAATGATATTATTTAACCTATACAATAATATTATATAACCTATACTTCAGATATTACCATCATTTAAGTCCATACTCTAGATAATAACCATCATCTAAGTCCATAATCCAAGATTCAGCAAAATAAGCAAAAAAAAATAAAATAAAATAAGGGTGGAAAGGAGTGACAGGGTAGAAAAACACAAAATTCCTCTGCCTCAGTAGAGTAAAATGAAGTTATTGCTCCATTCTTGGCTTTGATAAGTAGACAATTTAAAAGCGACCTAATGTGATAAATAAGGCTAAAAATCTAAAGGTAACTATCAATATATATATAAAACAAATTGGAATTCTCATAAACCTCAACACAGGATATAAAGAAACCAAATAATGCTCAAAAACCAAAACAAAAAAAAACTGAGTTAGACCTAAAACCATTACAATCCTACAAGAAAATCTAGGCAATACCATTCAGGACACAGGCATGGGCAAGGACTTCATGTCTAAAACACCAAAAGCAATGGCAACAAAAGCCAAAATTGACAAATGGGATCTAATTAAACTAAAGAGCTTCTGCACAGCAAAAGAAACTACCATCAGAGTGAACAGGCAACCTACAGAATGGGAGAAAATTTTTGCAACCTACTCATCTGACAAAGGGCTAATATCCAGAATCTACAATGAACTCAAATAAATTTACAAGAAAAAAACAAACAACCCCATCAAAAAGTGGGCGAAGGACATGAACAGACACTTCTCAAAAGAAGACATTTATGCAGCCAAAAAACACATGAAAAAATGCTCATCATCACTGGCCATCAGAGAAATGCAAATCAAAACCACAGTGAGATACCATCTCACACCAGTTAGAATGGCCATCATTAAAAAGTCAGGAAACAACAGGTGCTGGAGAGGATGTGGAGAAATAGGAACACTTTTACACTGTTGGTGGGACTGTAAACTAGTTCAACCATTGTGGAAGTCAGTGTGGCGATTCCTCAGGGATCTAGAACTAGAAATACCATTTGACCCAGCCATCCCATTACTGGGTATATACCGAAAGGGCTATAAATCATGCTGCTATAAAGACACATGCACACGTATGTTTATTGCGGCACTATTCACAATAGCAAAGAGTTGGAACCGACCCAAATGTCCAACAACGATAGACTGGATTAAGAAAATGTGGCACATATACACCATGGAATACTATGCAGCCACAAAAAATGATGAGTTCATGTCCTTTGTAGGGACATGGATGAAACTGGAAAACATCATTCTCAGTAAACTATCGCAAGGACAAAAAACCAAACACCGCATGTTCTCACTCATAGGTGGGAATTGAACAATGAGAACTCATGGACACAGGAAGGGGAACATCACACTCGGGGGACTGTTGTGGGGTGGGGGGAGGGGGGAGGGACAGCATTAGGAGATATACCTAATGCTAAATGACGAGTTAATGGGTGCAGCAAAATAACATGGCACATGGATACATATGTAACAAACCTGCACATTGTGCACATGTACCCTAAAACCTACAGTATAATAATAAAAAATAAATAAATAAATAAAAATCTGAAAAAAGCACAGAAAACATAAATAAGAGACAATATGAGTAAATATTTGTAATTCACCTCTTAAAGAACAGAGTCCAGCTGGGCGGGGTGGCTCATGCCTGTAATCCCAACACTTTGGGAGGCCAAGGTGGGTGGCTCACAAGGCCAGGAGATAGAGACCATCCTGGCTAACAGGGTGAAACTCCACCTCTAATAAAAATACAAAAAATTAGCCAGGCGTGGTGGTGGGCACCTGTAGTCTTAGCTATTTGGGAGGCTGAGGCAGGAGAATGGCATGAACTCAGGAGGCAAGAGCTTGCAGTGAGCCGAGATCGCACCACCACACTCCAGCCTGGGCAACAGAGTGAGACTCTGTCCCAAAAAAAAAAAAAAAAAAAAAAGAACAGAGTCCCAAATTTAAGTACTTCTTTTTTTTTTTTTTTTTTGAGATCAAGTCTCTGTCACCCAGGCTGGAATGCAGTGGTGTGATCTTGGCTCACTGCAACCTCTGCCTCCTGTTTCAAGTGATTCTCCCGCCTCAACCTCCTGAGCAGCTGGGATTACAGGCATGCACCACCACGCCTGGCTAATTTTTTTTTTTTTTTTTTTGAGACAGAGTCTCACACTGCCGCAGGGGCTGTTGTGCATGGCACAATCTCGGCTCACTGCAACCTCTGCCTCCTGGGTTCAAGCAATTCTCCTGCCTGAGCCTCCCAAGTAGCTGGGATTACAGGCGCCGGCCACCATGCCTCAGCTTCCCGAATAGCTGGGACTACAGGCGCTCGCCACTACGCCCAGCTAATTTTTTGTATTTTTAGTAGAGACAGGGTTTCACTATTTTGGCCAGGCTGGTCTTGAACTCCTGACCTCATGATCTGCCTGCCTCAGCCTCCCAAAGTGCTGGGATTACAAGCATGAACAACCGTATCCAGCTAATTTTTGTATTTTTAGTAGAGACGGGGTTTCAGCATGTTGGTCAGGCTGGTCTCAAACTCCAGACCCTGTGAACTGCCCACCTCGGCCTCCCAAAGTGATATCCTAAAAATACTGTGGTATTTTTAGATTTTTAAAAAATTAAGTGCTTAGGCCAGGCGCAGTGGCTCATGCCTATAATCTCAGCGCTAAGAAATATCCCAATTTCTTAACTCCACACTATCCTTAAAATAACATAGAAAGTTTAAAAATAAAGGGGTAGACAAAGAAATATATCAAGCAAATGCATACTAGCAGAAATCAAGATAATATCAATATCAGAAAACATAAATTTAGAATCATTAAATGGGAAAGAAATGTTACATCATTTTGGTAAGATTTAGATTAGTAATAAAAAAAGTTGATAAAATTTATGCACAGGATAACTTTTAAATGTTTAAGTCAAAATATAGCAAAAAAAGTTTTAATACAGAGACATTATTATTGTTTAACATTGTGTGGAAGTCCTACCCAGCAGTGAAACAAACATTGGAGAGGAAGACACAAAATTATGATTATTTGCAGAGAATAGCATTACATACCTAGAGAAAAAAAAATGAGTAAATCAAGAGGAAAACCGTTAGAGAATGCTCAGAAACTGGCTAGCAACAAAATAAATATTTTTAAATCATTCGCCTGTATAGTGGTAATAACAAGTCTAAAAACATAATGAAAAAATTATCATCCATTATGGAAAAACAAAAGCCTGAAATACCTGGAAATAGCCTTATTAAAATATGAGAGAGACGTATATAGACAGAACTATGAAACAATGAATTACTATAAATAACTTGAATAAATGGTCAGAAATACAATCTTCACAGAAGGCAAGACCACATGCACAAAAAAGAAAACAATTATTTTCTCTTTTTTTTCTTTTTTAGAGACAGGGTCTTGCTCTGTTGCCAAGGCTGGAGTGCAGTGGCTATTCACTTCACAATCACAGCTCATTACCGCCTAGATCTTCTGGTGTTAAGCAATCCTCCTGCCTCAGCCTCCTGAGTAGCTGGGACTACAGGCTCACCCCACCATGCCAAGCTTCTAATTTGTTTCTATGTCTAATGCAATACCAAACAAATTATTATTGGTAAGGCTTTATGTGGTAATGTAGCAAATTTCTAAAACTCTTCTGAGAAGATTTAAATCATCAGAGACCTGTCCTCAGGGAGTGAAACAGTTTAAAGTTGGCATTTTTAAAAAATAATGAGATGTGATAATAGAAAACTCAATGAACAAATTAAATAACTCAGAATATACCATGGGTATATATGAAGAATCTAAAATATAGTAAAAGTAAACTGTCATCACAAAACAGTATAATGGGGAATTATTTAGTGAATAGGTTTGGGTTTCTTTATTGGTTAACTATTTGGAAGAGAAATAAAATCAAAGCATAGCTTTCCATTACATCATGCATCCAAAAGAACTTCAGCTAGATTACAGAAGTGAGAGAAAAATCCTAAACTGTCAGAGGGGAAGCTGAGAACCAGCCCATTTCATGCCACCAATTCTCCAAAGGCTAAGGCCCTAGCAGCACCAGGTCCTGCAGAGCAGGAGCTGGGAATACAGGGGGAAGAGGGAGATTTAGAGGGCCAGTGTGAAAGTTGTTTGAGCAACAACTCAATCCCCAACTTTTCTTCCCAGCACTCCACTGCTAGGCAAATGCTCCTCCCAATTCTACCAGAAAATTGGCAGTTTATCTCTGAAGAGGGTAAAACAGAGGGCCTTTGGATTGGGGTCTACCAGCATGGGTGAGGGTGTGGGACCACCAAATACAGAAGGATCAAGTGGTCATACAGATTCTGAATGCCAAGGATGATCCCACCCTCAGGCCCCTTTTCTCCTCAGTTTCCAGAACTCTTAACAAGACCTTTTCCTTCTGGCAAGAGGTTGAAGAATCTGATCATCCCTAAAGGAAAAGCCTAAATATATTTAGAGGGGGCTCCCCACAAATGGCCCACCCAGATCACCCCATAGTGAAGGTCAGAATCCCCAAATTTCCCCATACACAATGAGCTTCCAATCAGCTTTTATTTTAATCTTGAGCAGACCCCTGAGGAAATCAAACATGAAGACAGATATGAAAATAAACAAACAGAAAAGGGCATTAGGAGGCCAAGTGCAATGGCTCATGCCTATAATCCCAGTACTTTGGGAGGCTGAGGCAGGTGGACTGCCTGAGGTCAGGAGTTCAAGACCAGACTGGCCAATATGGTGAGACCCCATCTCCACCAAAAATACAAAAATTAGCCAGGCATGGTGGTGTGCACTTGTAATCCCAGCTACTCGGGAGGCTGAGGCAGGAGAATTGCTTGAACCCAGGAGGCAGAGGTGTAGTGAGCCAAGATTGTGCCACTGCACTCCAGCCTGGCCGACAAAGTGAGACACTGTCTCAAAAAAGAAAAAAGAAAAGAAGAGAAAAGGAAAGGAAAGGTATCAGGGGAACCAGCCCACAATATTTCAATGTAGCTTCTTTTCTATTTTCCCTAAGTGTCGGCCGGTCTGAGAAATGAAGAGAAAGAGTACAAAAGAGAGAAATTTTACAGCTGGGCCTCCAGGGGTGACATCACCTATTAGTAAGTTCCATAATGCCCCTTGAGCTGCAAAACCAGCAAGTTTTTATTAGGGATTTCAAAAGGGGAGGGGGGTACAAACAGGGAGTAAGCCACCAAGATCACATGCTTGAAAGGGCAATAAAAGATCACAAGGGCAGAGAGGCAGAGCAAGATCACAAGTCCAGGGCAAAATTAGAATTACTGATGAGGTTCCACATCCTGCTGGCCACGCATTGTCATTGATAAACATCTTAACAGGAAACAGGGTTCAAGAGCAGACAACCGTTCTGACTAGAATTTGCCAGGCTGGAATTTCCTAATCCTAGCAAGCCTGAGGGCACTGCAGGAGACCAGGGCGTATTTCATCCCTTATCTTCAACCGCATAAGACACACTCCCAGAGTGGCCATTTATAGACCTCCCCCTGGGAATGCATTCCTTTCCCAGGGTTATTCCTTGATGGGAAAAGAATTCAGTGATATTTCTCCTATTCACTTTTCGCAAGAAGAGAAATATGACTCTATTCTGCCCAGCCCCGCAGGCAGTCAGACCTTATGGTTATCTCCCTTGTTCCCTGAAAATCACTGTTATCCTTTCTTTTTTAGGATGCCCAGATTTTATATTGTTCAAACACACATGTTTTACAAACAATTTGTACAGATAATGCAATCATCACAGGGTCCTGAGGCGACATACATCCTCAGCTTATGAAGATGATGGGATTAAGAGATTAAAGACAAGCATAGGAAATTATAAAATATTAATTTGGGGAACTAATAAATGTCCATGAAATCTTCACAATTTATGGTCTTCTGCCACGGCTTCAGCCATTCCCTCCATTCGGGGTCCCTGACTTCCCACAACATCCTGACTTCCCACAACAGAAAGGAAGAGAGGGGAGGGAAGGGAAGGGGAGGGGAGGGGAGGGGAGGGAGGAGAGGGGAGGGGAGAGGGGAGGGAAAAGGAAAGGGGAAGGGGAAGAGAAAGGGAAAGGGAAAGGGAAGGGCATTAGGAGGAAATAGAAAATATGCAAGAAAAAAGGCCTCAAAAATATAATTAATATCCTCAGATAGAGAAGATCCTTGAAATCAAAATAGGATACTACTTTAAAAAGGGAAATATCAAAAATTTAAAAAAGATTATCTTGGAAATTAAAAACCTCATAACTGAAATGAAACAGTCAATAGAATCCTGGAAGAGAAAGTTGAAAACATCTTCCAAAAAGTAGAGCAGAAAGATTAAAATATGGGAGAAAAGATCAGGGGTCCTATCCAGGAAGAACTACTGTATATCAAAATAGAAAGTGAGTAATGGAGTAAAACAGTGAGTAATGGAGGAGAGGAAATCAGTAACTAAACACATGAACGAAAATCCCCAGAACTGAAGAATATGAGTTGCCAGAGAAAGACTCATCAACTGTCTAAATGAAGCACTCACACCAAGCCACATCTTAGTGAAATTTCAGAATACTGAAGGCAAACAGAAAATTCTACAGGCTTCTTGGGAGAAAAACAGATCAGATACAAAGGGCCAGGAATCAAAATACCTTCAGAATTCTCAACGGTGACCCTAGAACCTAGAACAGAGTGGAAAAATGTACTCAAAATTCCAAAGGAAAATTATTTCCAACATAAAACTCCAAACATGATGAAATTATATGACTAAGGAAGAAAAAAGACATTTTCAGATAAGCAAGATCTCAAATAATTTGCCTCCCATGCAACCTTTCTCACGAAACTACTTGAGGATGTGCTCCATCAAAACAAGATAGTAAACCAAGATGTAGGAAGATATGAAGTACGGGAAACAGAGTCAACACAGGAAAGAGAATAAGGAATTTCCCTCCAGGATGGCAAAGGAGATCCCAGGGTGATAGCTGCACCAGGAGTCGAGAGTACCCAGTCTAGATTGGAGCTGTGTGATTCAAGAGACAGACATGTTAAAGGATGCTTGAGCAATACCCCTGAAGCCATGGAATGGTTTTGTGAATCTGAGGACAGAATAGCCAGGTAAGCCGATCCAAGGTTCTTACCGGTCCTTAGCTTCCCTTGGTTATAAGCTGATGAATTTCCTCTTATCTTCTCCTTGCCCCACTGCCTGGATTAAAGGCACTCATCTCCCCTTCAACCACCAAAATGTCTGTGTGGACTTACCTTTGAAAACCAGAGATTAGGTAAGGTAGCTTCAGAAATGGAAAATGCAGAGCACCCTGCTCACTTTGACCCCATTTCGGGTGGAAATTAAGAACCTGCATTTTCGGTTAAGGTAGGCTAAAGAGCTGAAGGACAGACCCAGACAGAAGTTTCTCACTCACACAGTTGTTCAAGTGAGGTGTTCCTAGTGGGCATGTCTCCTCCATGTGGGGATTCCAGAACTGTCTCCTTTTCATCTCACAGATGTAGGCGAGCTGGGAAAGGAGGTCCCTGGAAGAGCAGATGCATCCCAAATACAACTTTACACTGGATTCTGGGTGAAGCCGGCCAGGTCTTCTTCACTGGCCCTGCCCCATAGCCCTCAGGGTTCCCCCAAGTCTTCCTCATTATCTCCCCAGAAAGTGCTCTTGTAAAATCTCAGAAAAGCTGAAGCCAGACTATGAGCAAGATAAAGGAAGCAGCTCGGCTCCTGGGAGCCTCCTCTAACAGTGGGAACATTGCCGTCTCCTAACCAGCTGGGTTTGTGTTTGCCCATTTGGTTCTTCAAAACTAAGCAACATATCATTTAAGGATGCAAACACAGGTGTGATACAGCTATAAAGAAAAGCAATGGAAAGTTGGACACAAAAGTCAAGATAGTGGTTCCTCCTAGAGGAAAAAGAAGGAGAAAAAAGAGGCACCAGGGCTTCAAGGTTCTGGCAAGGTTTCACTTCCTAACCCGCATGCTGTGGTGTCTGGTGTTTGGGTTTGTTGTTTTTCTAATTTTTAAACCCCTTGTATATTTCAGTCATTGTTTTGCATATATGAAATACTTTAAAATTAGAAGTTTTTTAAAGCTAGGGAAGGAACCACAGAGAAAAAGAACAATAGATTTAGCTACACAAAACTGTAAAACGTCTGTATGTTAAACATTAAACAGAAAGGCTAACAACAAATTGAACAAATATTTGCCACAAATCCTGCAAGTGATTAATATCCAGGGTATGAACTATGAACCTGAATACTGAACACAATCCCATCTCGCAGCCTTTGTTTTTTCTCCTTGCTGTTCCCTCTGCCGGGTACACTCTTCCACTGACAGCCTGATGAACAACTCCCTCCCTTCATTTGTGCAAATGTCACCTTCTCAGGGAGCTACCTCTGACTGGCCACCCTGGCACTCCCTTTCCAAATTCCCAAATTTATTTTTCTCTGTGGCATTCATGTCCTTCTCATGTCTATTTAATTTATTTATTCTGTTTTTGTCTATCTCTCTCCACCAGAATGAGAGCTCCATGCAGGCAGAAATTTTTGTCTGCTTTGTTCAATGCTGTGCCCCTAGTGCCTAGAACAGTATCTGGCACATGGTCGGTGCTCAATGAATATTTGTTGAATGAATAAACGAATATGAAAAGTCCATGATAATTGATAACACAAGCATTAAGAACACCTGCTAAAAGAACAAAAGATACAAATAAATGTATCATAACATAAGTTTACGTAACATAAGGCATCAAAATGTCTTAGAAGCACATGGATAAATATTATCACTAATAAACAAATTCACACGTAACAATCTTTTTTTAGCTTCAATGTAACAATCTTTTGTCTATCAAATTAGTAAAAATTGTTTTTTAACTATAGTAAACAGCATTGGCAAGAATATGCCAAACTGAGCAATTACTCACTGCTAGTAAGTATAAATGAGTACAACATTCTGAAAAGCAATTTTATAACTTAATTCAAGAGCCTTAAAAGTGTTCATGCTTTCTGGCCCAGTAATTACACTTCTAGAAAGTTATCATAACAAAATAATTTAAAACATACAAAGAGAGAGACAAAACTGTGAATAAAACTTCCATAGCATTTGAAATAAGACATTGAGAAAAACAGAAAACAAATATGTAAAATGCCAACAAGAGGAATGGACAATTTTTACTTTTTCTTTATAATTTCTTATTTTATTTGATCATCTATTTCTTTTAAAATGGGGAGTGCCGTTCATGATCCGAAAATTGGCAGCTTTAAAAATAATTGCTGGTGTGGTGGCTCACACCTGTAATCCCAGCACTTTGGGAGGCCAAGGTGGGTGGATCACCTGAGGGCAAGAGTTTGAGACCAACCTAGCCAACAGAGTGAAACCCCGTCTCTATTAAAAATCCAAAAAATTAGCCAGGCATGGTTGATGGGCACCTGTAACTCCAGCTACTGGGGAGGCTGAGTCAGGAGAATCATTTGAACCTGGGAGGTGGAGGTTGCAGTGAGCCAAAATCCTGCCATTACACTCTAGCCTGGACAACAAAAGCACAACTCAATCTGAAATAAATAAATAAATAATAATTGTTGTTTGGTTATTTCGATAAGTTATTTTCCTTTTTTTTTTCTTTTTTTTTTTTTTTTTTTTGAAATGGAGTCTTGCTCTGTTGCCCAGGCTGGAGTGCAGTGGCACCATCTCGGCTCACTGCAAGCTCCACCTCCCAGGTTCACGCAATTCTCCCGCCTCAGCCTCCCGAGTAACTGGGACTACAGGCACCTGCCACCACGCCCGGCTAATTTTTTGTATTTTATAGTAGAGACAGAGTTTCACCGTGTTAGCCAGGATGGTCTCCATCTCCTGACCTCGTTGTCTGCCCACCCCAGCATCCCAAAGTGCTGGGATTACAGGCGTGAGCCACCGCTCCCGGCCAAGTTATTTTCATTCTTAAATAAGTTATTTTCATTTTCATTCCAATGAATGGAAAAAATGAGATTATTTAACAGTGGCTCCAAGACACAATCAACATTTGAAACCTAAAACCTCAGTCCAAATAACACAGAGAAAACAAAAACAGGCCACCATGTCTATAGGCTATTGCACCCCCTGGTGGCAGCATACTCAAATAGAGAAACAGTAAAGTGAAAACCTAGTCAAACTGGAAGAAAACTATAAAATCTAGCAAATACTTTAAAAACAAAGCTTCATCTTCAGATATCAGGAAAAAGATCTCATACACACAAAGCAATGCTAAAACATATGCTTTCATCTTTTTATGTTGTCAACATCAGCGCCCTAGGATTAAAGACCTGGAGCCACATATACTGTGTTCTATGTCACTATTAAGTAACCATTCATGTTGAAGGATTCAACAAGTCTACTTTGAGACATAAATTTTCCAAATGGATTATTGATCAAATGCAATCACGACTGTCCCATCTCCATCATTTCCTGAGCCTTGAGGTGTCTCAAGTGACAAATAAATCCAACAGGATCAAAAAAAAGTTATGGTGGCATGGCAGAGGTGGGGACACAGGAGGAAATTGGGTTCAGAAGCTTTTAAATATCGAAATATCATGAATTGAAATGCTTGGATAGTAATAGTAATTTTCTACCTCTCAAATTGGGAAAGATTTTAAAATATCATTACACCCACTGTAATCAAGTTTTCACCCTGTCATTACCTCAAAACAGCTCCCGCTATCGTCACTAATGACTATCATATTGCCAAATTCTATGGTCATTTCTCAGTCCTCACTTTACTCTTCTCTCAGCAATGTTTGAAACCCACGAGCTCACCTTCCTTCTTTCTCTTATTTCCCCAGCTCTTATTCTATGGCTGACCTTTCTGCCAGCAAGTTTTCCTCGTGTTTAAAAGCACTAAGATTGAAGCATAAAAGACAAATGGAAAGATGAAATACAGAAGCCCCACACTTACAAGCCCCTCCACATGCCAGGCATGTTCCTTAGGTTATCATATTTAGCCCTCATGGCCTCCCTCCCTTTGTCTTCAACATCAAGAAATGCATACGATGTTCTCACATATTTGTGGGACCTAAAAATTAAAACAATGGAACTTATGGACATAAAGAGTAAAATGGTTACCAGAGGCTGGGAAGGGAAGTAGAGTGGGATGGGGGGAGGTGGGGATGGTTAGTGGGTACCAAAAAACCAAAAAGAACAAATAAGACCTACTATTTGATAGCATAACAGAATGACAATGGACAATAATAACTTAATTGTACATTTTCAAATAACTAAAAGAGTATAATTCAAGTGTTTATAACACAAAGGATAAATGCTTGAATGGTTGGATACCCCATTCTCCATAATGTGATTATTATATATTGCATGCCTGTATCAAAACATCTCATATACCCCATAAATATATGTACCTACTATGTATCCACAGTTAAAAATAAAATTTTAATAAAATTTTTTAATAAATTTTGAAACAAAAAAATGGAAAAAAGAAATGCATACCTTTGATGGATTCCTGAGTTATGGACCTCACCAACCTTCCTCTCCACCTTCCTCTTCAGGCTGCATGGCTGGAAGGCCACGTGTGCAGGCTTCTTCCAGGCTACTGGCAAGAAAGTCTGAACTAATTTCCTGGAGGGAAAACAAAGGCTTCACCTTGAACAAATCCCAAGACCAAAGGAAATCCTTGCTTCCCGCATTTCTACAGCTGCCCCACCTCCAGGTGTGGCTCATACCCCCACATGTGAACTCAGTGCACCTGGCTGGATTTCACGGTGGGAGGATGACCTTTTTCCCTGAGTAGCAATGTTTTGGGCTCTGAAAGATTCTCAAAGTGTCCACCAAGAGGCCCTGTCTTATAGACCTACTGCAGGCCTGCCCTGGATAAACTCGTGATGAGATGAAATCCAGCTTCTTTTGGCCCATTCAGTGATCCTTTTCCCCAGCATTTTGTCAACTGGCTGTTGACTGCAGTTCACCTTGCTAACTGAGACCATATTTCTGAAGGGAAAATACATTAAGACATGAGGGATCTGTGGAGCTTGGGTATAGTGGCTTGTGCTTGTAATCCCAGCACTTTGGGAGGCCAAGGCAGGAGGATTGCTTGAGGCCAGAAGTTTGAGACCAGCCTAGGCAACATAGGGAGACCCCATCTCTACAAAAAAAAAAAAAAAAATTAGCTGGCACATAACTGTAGTCCCAGCTACTCTGGAGGCTGAGGAAGGAGTATAGCTTGAGCCCAGGAGTTTGAGACTACGGTGAGCTATGATCACATCACTGCACTCCAGCCTGGGTGACAGAGTGACCCTGTCTCATAAAAAAAATAAAAGGGGTCTGTGGGCCACACTGGGAGAGGAGAACTTGAGATGAAGATGTATAAACTTCAAAGTTTGAAACTTTCAGGATAGATTCAGTGATTTAGGGTGCAATGGAAAGAATATTTGAAATTCAAACTGGTTTATGCAATTGTAAGACAAATGGGGGCTCTTGTTCATTCCAAAAGCATTCCTTTTATTTACTTCTGCTCATCAAATCTAGCTTTCTATTCTCTCTGTATCTTTTCCTCAGCTACCTTGCAGAAGAGTTTCTGATCATACTATGACATGAATGGTGTACATTAAATGTATCATCACTGCTCACACATTTTCATTTCCAGAGTGAAATGAAAGAATTACTAAGAAATATTAGAATTACTCTCATGGTGGGACATGCATCAGCAGCAGGTGAATTAGAAAAGCAAAGAAGCCTTTTCTAAATCACTAAAAACTTCAGGCAGCTGAGCATACTGTGAGTACATAAACTCATTTTCGAGTGTTTCAGAGCTGATCAAAATCTGGTGTTAGCTTTAGTAATTTTGTGACTTTAGGCAAATTATATGATGTCTCTGCACCTCTATTTTACATAATAAAAATAAAGATAGCATTAGGGAAAAAAAGTAAGTTTATTTTGAGAATTAATTGAGGTAACATGATAGTGCCAGGGTGTACAAAATGCTCAATAAATGTGGCTTGTTATTGTGTTTTTTTTTATTGTATCAGCTAGGTAACTGGCTATACTATGTATAAAGTGGCCAGTGGGGAATTGTGACTTGCCACTAGTGTGGTGGTGAAGTATGAACAGGGAGAAGGTGACCCAACTGAGAGAGACCTAAGATAACATCTGCTGCCTCACGTTTGAATTTGCTGCCGGGGTCGGTTTCCTCTTCTGCTGCAAAGGCCCCTCTACCCTTCTGCATGGATTTGCATCCCATTTGGAGGTCAGCCTGCACCATAGTTGCTGCCTTCTAGTTGGCCCTAATCAAACACCAGCACAAGGAACTGAAAAATTCAATGTAATAATGTTTTTTGCTGATTTGATGAGTTTTCTCATTCTTTCAAGTATTCATTGGGTGCTAAATCTGTGCATGTTTTATATTAGGCGCTTATGGCAGTAAAAAAGAAACAAGGCCGTCTCTCTAGGGTAGATAATACCTACCATTCCTTCTCCTCCTCTTCTTTCCCTTCTTCCCCCTTCTCTCCTCCTTCTTTTTCTCTTTCTCCTCCTTATTCCAGCTTGCTTGTTTGATATAAAAGTTCATCAAAAAAGACAAAAGATAAGCTTCTCCAGAAGTAGGGGTGCATAAATAGGTCCATTTTACAGCTTTCCAAAGCCTTGGACACTCTTTTGAAGGCCCATGCACATTCGACCCAATCATAAAAATGCATTCACATCCAACAATTAGCATTACTCATAAATAATTATTTGAATTGAAAAAAATTGCAGTTGACTAACATGATATTTCATTCTGTAAAAGCATGTAGTTTAACTTCATTTTGATAATTGTTGGCTTACTTTGGCATTTTGAATCCAATTAGTTTCTTTTTCCAATCCTCAAGCATGTTTTGGGATCTGAAAAGCATATAAACCCTGAACACTGTGCCCTAGGGCTTTAAGGACAAAACAGTTCTGGCTAAAGTTGGGTTTAAATCCTAGCTCTATCTGTTATTTAACCCTGTGAGTTTGAATAAATTACTTAAGCTCTCTCAGCCTCAATCACCCAATCCATCACGTGAACCCATTCGGACACACTTAGCAAGTGCCAAGCTCATTGCTTTTGAAACCACCTTTGCAAAAATTATAACTGAGGAAATTATGACAGTGAAAGAGATCAGACCTAACCAACTCCATCTTGCTTCTAACCTTTAAGCTGTCCTTGTTCATTCCTGGGCATAGGCTGGACTAACCTTGGGAAGGAATTTAGTTTATGGTTTGGCCCTGAAACAAAATTGACAATAGCCCTTTCCCGAAAAAGACCCCCTTCTTGCGTTGGGACCAGTCTGCCTTTCTAGGACTAACAAATTAGCTACCAGACTAGAAATTATGGTTTAAGGGTCATGCAGCCTCTAGCTTCAAGAGTCTGAACCTCCCCAGATTGCTCCTGGGGATAACATCACTATTGTAAAACCTAAGATCAGTGCTTGAGATATTTTGCAGACCCTCACTGGATGGATCAGCTGACACCACCCAGACCAGTAATCTGGCTCAAACAGTTCTGTGTTCCCACCCAGGAACAGAGGATGGCAAGAAAACCCCACTTCAACCCCCTGTGATTCCATCTCCAACCTGACCAATCAGCACTCCCCATTTCCCAAGCCCCTACCCCCTACCCGCCAAATTATCTTTAAAAACTCCGATCCCCAGCATGCTGGAGGAGACTGATTTGAGTAATAATAAAACTCTGGTCTCCTGCACAGCTGGCTCTATGTGAATTACTCCTTCCCCATTACAATTCCCCTGTCTTGATAAATCGGCTCTGTCTAGGTAGTGGGCAAGGTGAACCCATGGGGCAGTTACACTTTCCATAGAGAAACAGCTCAACAAATATTTCTTTTTATTTTCTTATTCAGCGTCTACAATGTAGAGTTCCCAACCAAGTTACTCAGAGCTAAATAGATTGAGGTTGAAGTTCCAAGGCTTAATCACTAAAGATCTCAAGAGGACTGTGTAGAAGAAAAATTCTACAGGAATGACAGATTTTCTGAGAAATTCCTACTCTCACACTTCAAGCCTCAGGCTTTGCATTCTGTGACAATAACAGCACAACATTATTGGAGAGCAATACATCCTCAAACATTAATGGAGAGTAGCCATCCTTGGGATCCCAGCCTCAGGCATTTTACTTTCTTGTGTCTTTGTAGGGGGTTCTATGAGGAAACAGGAAGTGATAAGAGAAGCTTACAGGTGGATTCAGGCAGCAAGGACTGAAACCAAATGCAGGCATCTAGGAACACCAGTGGTGGTGGAGGGCGTGCAAAGAGGCAGAGAGCAGTTGGCTGCACCAACTGAACAGCTTTTCTTAGTTGTTCAAAGCAAACACAAATGACAAAATGCAGTTTACTTTTTTCTCAGATATTACAACTGTCATCCACAGAGCCACGGATCAAATGCAATATGGACCAATCACTTTATTTTTTTAATTATGTTGAGCATTTATTTTGGGTAGACCACCATAGTAGGGGCTATGGATGAATGATGTGATTCCTGTCCTCAGAGAGACTACAGAGGGGAAAGCAGGAGTAGGGATGGACGATAAGTGCAAAGAAAGGTTTGTGGTCTCACAGCAGGTATATGTAGGCTAAATTAGTGAGACAGATTATAAGTGTCAAGGATGTTCAGAAGAAAGGCACTTCACTGTTGGATGGAATGGTCAGAAAGAGCTTCATCCAGAAAAGGGAATTTGAGCTGTGCCTGGAAAACATTTCAGAGTAGCTGAAGAGAGAAGTTAGAAAAGGAATTGAAGGCTTAGGAAAAACAGAGAAAGAGAGTACACAGGGACAGGATATGTGATTTTTCTGTTTAACTACAAAGGCGTATTTAAAATCCAGGTTCAGAAGTTCAGAGCCTGTCACAAAAAGACCAAGTCAGAAAGCAGAGTATTAAGCACCCATAAGAGATGCCTAGAAACTTCAAGGGTGGTGGTTTATCCTCACATGTCCCCACGTCCTCAGACATCAACTCTCACCAGGTGAGGGCAGAGCTGACAAGGCTGGTTCTCAAAGCATGAAGCTCATTCTTGGTAATTAAGGGAAATCAGTATATGTCTGTGGTTAAAAGCAAGCAGGTTTAAAAGGCTCAGATCAAAGGTGACCTATACTTCACATGTCTCATGCCGGAACACCAACATAGGTTACTCTCATGAGTTCCTGAAAGGAGTAACAATGCACAGTGGTTTGCACGCACCCAGATGTGTGCCAAATATGGATAATGGTGGTGGTGATGATGATTATTATTATGATAATGAAGATTCAGTCATAAACATTTACTGAAGACACCTGTGACATTGGTCTTGTGTCAATTATTGGGAAGACAAAGGTAGGAAGGCTGACTCATTCACTTTTGCCTGCCCAGTGCCTTCCTGGAGGAGTAGGTCTTTGGCTGACGCTTCCTGGATAATTATGAAATCACAATCTCGGAAGAGTTTAAATGGTCTTCCAGTCCATTTTTTTAACAAAAGATACCATATAAAAGAAAGTAATACCATGCATATGCAAAAATATTATCAAGCCTACTTTTTAAGCACTTTAAATATAAAAATACTACAATCCAGTGTGATTCATTACCTCCCCCCCAAAAAAAAACAAAAAGTCCTTCTTAATATCCAACTGAAATATTTCTGTCTTAAATTTGGATCATGTAGTTTTATACAAAAAATTTTTTACAACTATTAGTTTGGGGGAGGTGCAATGGGATACCAAAGAAGCCATAATAACCTTACTTTTTTTTTTTTTTTTTTTTTTTGAGACGGAGTCTCGCTCTGTCACCCAGGCTGGAGTGCAGTGGTGCAATCTCGGCTCACTGCAAGCTCCGCCTCCCGGGTTCACGCCATTCTCCTGCCTCAGCCGCCCGAGTAGCTGGGACTACAGGCGCCCGCCACCAAGCCCGGCTAATTTTTTGTATTTTTTAGTAGAGACGGGGTTTCAGAGTGTTAGCCAGGATGGTCTTGATCTCCTGACCTTGTGATCCGCCCGCCTCGGCCTCCCAAAGTGCTGGGATTACAAGCGTGAGCCACCGCGCCCGGCCAATAACCTTACTTTTTAATCAAGAAAAAAATGAACACACATCATTAATTCAGGAATAAAGCAGCATTGGTCATAATGGCATTATGTAAGGATGTAATACTATGTTCAAATTCTATTCAGTGAATTTCATATTGCAAAGTGGCACTACCATTTTGGGAAAATCTGTGACAATGTGAATTAAGTAATAACGACAGAGACACCTTTGTAGGGAAGAATTCTGAAGCAAGAAACTTAAGTAGGGATGAGGGGATGGGAGCCCATGAACAAATGGAGAAGTCATCCTTAGCTGGGAGTAAAGTCAGGTCATCCAGAGCTAGAGGAGAGTAAATGGGCCCAGAAATGTGGTTAGATGTATAGCACTTCTAGATGTTCTCTTCTGGGTTGCTTTTATTTTCTGCATAAAATAAGAGGCAAGGCCATCTACTGAGTGTAAAGATCGTGGAAGTTTGAGGAGTGTATTAATATTGGAGATTTGAGGAGTATATTAATCAAGTACATCTGGAAATGAGAGGCAATAAACTGATAATTGGCATAAAGAGATAAGAGAAAATATAAAATAGGTAGGAGAGTGGGAAAGCAAATGGATGTTTGGGTAACATTACAGACCCAGTTGAAGTTAGTGGTCACATATTTAAAGTGAGACCAGTCAGCATGGTTGTAAGTTTTTCTCCAGTTACATTCAGCAGTGTAGCTTTAAGCACTGAATAAGTGAAGACTGGAATTTAACTGGAGTTGGGATTTTGCCAGTTGACTATGGACCAAGTGAAAGCAGTAAAGGACTGAAAGCATGTGCAAAAAGAGTGCTTGAAAGAGGTAAAGGGCTGCAAATGTGCAAAAAGAGTGTTTGTAATGATTGGCCATGGGATGTATGCTGGGTTAGAAGAGAAATAAGAACTTGAGGACAAAGGACAGTAAATTGATTATAGGGTTTAATAGAGATGTGTTTAAAAGATTGTAGGAGTTGAGGTACTTGACTCTGATATCTAGTCACCAATAACTGTTTATGTTTCCATTCTACTTGCACCTCATTAGTTTAATCTTCTCTAATCAATGTGTCTGACTCCAAACCAGGCTGGAGAATGATGAATTTTATAATGTGCAGAATAACCAGTGTGGGGTGTGGGGTAAGGTGGAAATAAGGAAAGATCAGTTAAGGTTTAGTGAGGAAGCAGTCAAGAGGAAGTATCTACGATAGAATAAAACACTTAAATAGAAGCTGATATTCCCCCTTTAATACTACCCTCCATATAATAGGCAATTGCTGAACATGTTTGACTAATGAAATTGGATGGATGAATCCAGTTGAGAAGATATGATTTTCCTGAGGGAGAGAGTAATGAGTATGGTAGTGGCAGTGAAAGTGACTAGAAGAGATGGATTTGAGAAATACTAAGGATAAAATCAACAGGACTTGATGGAGTGGTTGGGAAGAAGCAAGCAGGAGTGCAAAGAGGCAAGGATGGCTCCTAGATTCTGACTTGGCTAATGGGGGTGGATGGCAATGTCTTTCAATAAGATAAGGAGTGGAAGGAAGAAGAATAATAGGTTTGGGGCCAATGAGAGTAGTGGATTAGCTTTGAGCATGTTGTAAGATACCTGTGGGATACCCAAATGGAGATGTCCAGTGGAAAAATGGAGAAATGAGCCTGAAACTCAGCAGAGGTCTGAGGATCTTAAGGTAGCAATGTCTGTTAGGCAAAAGCAGGTGGGATCCAAAGCACGGCATGGACCTGTTAGCAATTATCACAAACCATGAGTTCCTTGGTGTCTCCTTAAGGGAAATTACAGAGTGAAAGGATCTGACAGCCAAAGATTGAGCCTTGCGCAACTCTTGTGTCTAAGGATCAAAAAGACGAGAAAAGCCAGCGAAAGAAAGAGCAACCAAAGATGTACACAAATAAAAATTGGAGAGAAAAGTGAACAGAATAGAGAACTTCAAGAAGGAAGTGGTCATCTGAATGAAATGTCAAGAAATGTCAAATAAGTTGTGACCTGAAAAGCATCTGTTAGCTGTGGTGAACCAAGGCATTGAGCTCTACAAGAAGAAGGTAGAAGCCTTCTTTGGAGTGGTAGAGACCAAAATCAGATTAGAATAGAATAAGGAGTTAACGGAAAAGTAGGAAGTGGGAGACACAAGAAAACGCTCTTTTTCAAGTAGCTTGGCTAAGAAAAGGAAAGAGATAGAGTAATGGCCATGGGAACCTATGAGTTATTCATAGTTATTTTTAATTTTGTTGTTTTGAAAACTGAAAATTATTGAGCATGTTGATAAGCAGGGAGGAAACGATCAAAGTTTGAAGATATAGGAGAAAGTCCAGGACAGTGAGAGTCTTTGGGCAAAGGCATATGGGGATCAAAAGCAGAGAAAGATGTTCACTTCTTACCCTGTTGGAAGGCACAAAGGATGGTTTAGAGGGAGGTATGTTTATGTCTGCCTCACTTATTGAAAAATACATCTGTACTTATGCCCTCCACTTTCTCATTAACTATTTCTATGCATTCTGGCTTCTTCTTTTTTTTTTTTTTTTTTTTTTTTTTGAGATGGAGTCTCACTCTGTCGCCCGGCTGGAGTGCAGTGGCATGATCTCCACTCGCTGCAATCTCCGCCTCCCGGGTTCAAGAGATTCTCCTGCCTCAGCAACCCGAGTAACTGGGACCACAGGCGCACGCCACCACGCCCAGCTAATTTTTGTATTTTTAGTAGAGAAGGGGTTTCACCATGTTGGCCAGGATGGTCTCGATCTCCTGACCTCAAGTGATCCACCCACCTTGGCCTCCCAAAGTGCTGGGATTACAGGTGTGAGCCACCATGCCCAGCCTGCATTCTGGCTTCTAACTCTACTATTTTGCTGAAACTGAACTTCCCAAAGTGTCAAATAACCTCCCAATTTCAAATTCGGTGGCATCTTCCCAGCTCTTCTAAACGTCTGTGCAGCATTTACCCAAATGAACACTCTCTCTTTCCTAAAACTCTGTCTTACCTTAGTTTCTGTGATACTGTGACACTCTTTCTCACCTCCCTATTAATTTATTTGGTCTCTGCATTGGTTTCACTCCTTTGTCTTGAACCCTAAATGTAGGTAAGCTCCCAAGATCTGTGGCTTCAGCTGTTATCTTTATAAACACAGCATTCAAATTTACTTTCAGTCTCTCTTATGTGGCTTCTGCTGTCCAGGACTTTGTGGTTCAGACCTCTGACTCAAGACATTTGTTAGAAATGGAGTAGATCAATCAGAATCACTGGGCATTGTGAACAGCACCAAATCAGTAGGAGAATGGGAGTTATCAGTGATGACTGAACGAAGTTTCTGATATATGACTATGATCAAGTGACTGTGGCATGAATATGAAAGGCAGTAAAACCCAGTGTCACCTGGGGTGGGTTCAGAACAAAGGTGAATGCCAATCCACTAGGAGATAAGAAAATGGCAAATGGTGGGCTCAGCACTAAGGAAGGATAAAACTGGAACCAGATTACTCATAAGGGACACATGCACAATACTGTATGTTCTGTGAAGAGAGGCTCGTCAGTACAAGATCAAGACAAGGTGACAGAAAAAGACAGGTAGAAAATCAATTTTTCTGATAAAGGCATCATCTAAGATGGACTTGCAACTGGGATTGGCCACTTGTACCTGCAAGCCCCAAGCAGTCACACCTAAACGAAAGGACAGATCTCTTTGGTGTAATGCATGTTTAGATCGCTATATTGTAACACGCAAATTAAAAGTACATTGAGATACCTTTACACATCCACTAGATTGACCAAAATTTAAAAACTGACAATACCAAGTTTTGGCAAGGATATGAGAGGAACTAGAACCCTCATACATTTCTGGCAGAAATGCAAAGTGATACAGTCTGTTAAAGTTTAGGGGAGGCCGTTGTTTTAGACTAGGCTCCTGCAGTAGGCCCCAACAGACCAGTCCAAACCAGAATGGAGTCACATGTGCTAAGTTCCACATAATTAAGCTGAACTTTGAAATGGGCCAGTTTTCCTTAAAAAAAAAAAAAAAAAAAGAGGAGATTCCAATCAACCTGAGTCAACAAAATAAGAAAGTTACCTCTGTTTTAACCCTAGCAGGAAAATAACTTTGAAATGACCAATCCACTTTTTGTTCTCTGTTTCTATTCTCTTCAGCCCTTTTCTACCTATAAAGCTAATCCCCTGTGCTCAGCTCATCATAGTACTCACTCTATTTCATAGAATGAGATGTTCCTCAATCTAGAATCACAAATAAAAGCCAATGAAAATTTTTAAATTACATATGTTGTAATTTTGTCTTTTGGCAAGTCACTTTGGAAAATAATTTGGCAATTAAATGTACCCTTACCATAAGCCCCAGCGATCCTACTCATAGGTATTTATCCAAGAGAAATTAAACATAAGTTAACACAAGACCTGTATGTAAAATGTTAGCCATAACAGCCAAAAATTGTAAACGATCTGCTGTGGTTTGAATATGTTCCCCAAATTTAATGTGTTGGAAGCTTAATTCCCAAATTCATATGTTGATTGGAGGCATCAAATCCTCCAAGTCTTGAAGAGGTAGCCTTGGAGAGGTAACTAGCATTAGATAAGATCATCAGAATGGGGCCCCCGTGATGGTACTGGTGGCTCTATAAGAAGAGGACGAGAGACCTGAGTTGACAAGCCTGCTCTTGGCCTCTCGTCAGGTGTCCTCCTCCATGTTATGATGCAGCAAGAAGGCCCTCACCAGATGCAGCCCCTCAACCCAGGACTTCCTAGCCTCCAGAAATTCAAGAAATACATTTCTTTTCTTTACAAATTACCTGGTCTGTGATATTCTGCTGTAGCAACAGAAAACAGACTAAGACAAGAAAACGTATACCAAGAGTGGAGTCGTTGCTATAACAATACCTGGAAAATGTAGACTTGGCTTTAGAACTAGGTATTGGGCAAAGGCTGGAAGTATTTGGAGGAGCAGGCTAGAAAAAGCCTCAGTGGCCAAGAACAGAGCATTAAGGGCAATTCTGTAGGGGCTCAGAGGACAAGAAGATGAGAGGAAGTCTGGAACTTCTTAGAGATTATTTAGGTGATCAAGACTAGAACTCTGATAGAAATATAAACAGTAAAGGCTCTTCTGATGATGTGTGAGATGAAAATGAGCAACAAGATATTGGAAACCAAAGTAAAGGCCATTCTTATTATAAACTGGAAAAGAATTTGGTTGGATTGTGTCCATGCCCAAGGGATTTTTGGAATACAGAACCCAAGAGCAATGAATTAGGATACCTAGTGGAAGAAATATCTAGCCAGCAAAGCATTCAAGCTGCTGCATGACTACTTTTACAGCTCACATTAAGCTACAAGAGGGGAAAATGATTTAAAGATGCAATTTATCCTCAAAAGGGAAGCAAGGCAAAAAGGTTGGAAAACTCTTACCCTGACCCTGTAAAGAGTTAAAAAAAAAAAAAAAAAAAAAAGCAGTTCAGGAGACAAAATCAAGGATATGACCCAGAGATCATTTTCTAAGGAGATTAGCACAGATAGAAGGAATCACCAAGACAACGGAAGAAAGGCCCTGAAGATATTTCAGAGATCTTCAAGGCTTCCCCTTCCATCAAAAGCCCAGGGGCCTAGGAGGGCAGAATGGTTTCAAGGGACAGGCCCAGGGCACCCTACATGGGCTTACTACCCAGAGCCCCCTTTGGTTTTTTCTCCAGGCATTACAGTGCAGGAATCCACAGCCTCCTTAGCCATGTCTCAAGCAGGCCCAAGTACAGCTCCTGCCATAGCTCTGAAGGGCACAAGTGATAAGCCTTAATGGCATGAACATGGTGCTAATTCTGCACACACCCAGAATGCAAGAGCTATGGAGGTATGGCAGCCTCTACCTGGATTTCAAAGAGTTTACATACAGCCTGGGGTCCCAGGCAGAAACCTGCCACAGGGATGAGGCTGCCACAAGGAGGCCCCTCTAGGATAATGCCTAGTGAAGCCATGGGTGTGGGACTGCCACCGAGACCCCAGAAATGTAGGACCACCAGTGTGCAGTAACAGTCTGGGAGAGTTGCAGGTATGAGACTCCAGCATGAGAGGGCTGAAGTGTGAGCTGAGCCCAAGAAAGCTAAGGGAAGAGGACTTCTTGAGGTTTTTGGGGTTCATTCCCAACCCCAGTGTGTCCAGGAGGTAACACATAGAGTATAAGATTATTCTACAGTCTTGAGATTTAGTGTCTGCCCTTTTGGGGTTTCAGACTTGCTTGGGGCCCATTACCCCTTTTTTCCTGCCTGTCTCTCCCTTTTGGAATGGAAATATTTACTCCTGCCTCTTCCACCATTATATTTCAGAAGTAGATAATGTGTTTGATTTCACAGGCTCGCATCTGGAAGGGGTTTGCCTTGAATTTGAGATGACTTTGGACTTTGGGTTTGGACTTTTGACTTGGTGCTGGAACAAGTTATGAAATTTGGAACTATAGGGATAAAGTGAATGTACTTTGCATGTGAGAAGGACATAAGTTTTGGGGACTAGGTGTGAAATGCACATTGTACCCTATAAATACGTATAATTATGTGTTAATTTTTTTAAACTGAAATATTATACTGCCACAAAAATATGCTTCCAACATGGTTTTCATAACATGAGAAATGTTTAAATTAAGTGTCCAGTAAAAGTTGTTTTAAAAAATGAAGAAGAAGAGAAACTTGAGCTGGTACACACACTCTCGTCCTCTCCCCACGGGATGCCCCCACCACGTTATGATGCGACAAGGCCCTCACTAGATACAACCTCTCAACCTTAGACTTCCCAGCCTCTAGAACTGAAAGAAATACATTTATTTTCTTTATAAATTGCCCAGTCTGTGATGTTCTGTGATGGCAACAGAAAACAGACTAAGACAACTCAAATGCCCATTAACTAGTGTGTGAATAAATCAATTTTAGTATATCCATACAATGGGGTATATTCAACAATGAAAAAGAACAAACCGCTGGCACACAATGACATGAATGAATCTTAAAAGCATTATACTAAAGTGAAAGAGCTAATTACTGGAGAATACAATCTCAGACTACCTGCTGCCCAAATGTTGGCAAAAGCCCTCTTGTTAAAAAAAAAAAAGAAATCATATTTATATTTGAACCATATATTCAGTCTGCCATTTCACTTACCAGTGATGAGCATATAATTTTGCCCAAGCACAAGTTCCAAAAAAGAAAAAGAAAAATATTTGTAGGCTACCATTTATTTAATAAATTGTATATTTTCTATCAGAAAGTTTAATATCTGCAACTGGCCTTAAGCATTCATTTAACATTTTTTTAACTGAGGATTTCAGATTATTTGCCAAAATTTCTTAAATGACACACGGAGTACATAGTACAGTATCTGGTTTCAACATTTTGCCCTTGAATAGATGTTGTTGTTGGGTAAATTATTCACATGTCTTCACTGTCCCACATAACTTAGACTTTATCTCTGTGTCACATCCAGTTGCTTCGCACAAGCCCCTGCCTCTCTCGCCTCGGTCCACCTTCTCTCTCAGCAAGCTCTGTGGTTAACCAAACTGTCTACAGCCCTCCTGCTCAACTGATGGCTCACCATAGTGATGCTCACCACAATAATCTTATAACCCTGTTCTCAGTTCCAGACAGAAAAAAGGAAAAAAGGGTGCGTATGCTTTCTTCGCTGCAGCCAAGTAGAACTCCTCATTTTGAATAATAATATGGGTGAATTAAGCACAATCAGAGAGAAAACCACTCCAAAGCCATTCTTTTTGGTGACTCTTCTCCTTCCTTCTAAGACTCTTTGTCTATCCTCAGCGTCAGCTTCAAGATGAGGGCTAAAGAAAAATTAAACAGGACAAACTTTTCTCCACTTTTGGAAAAAGCAAAATATTCCACAGTCATTCATAACTCGATCTGGAATACTCCTGAATGTTACTGTAGTTGCAATTTCTCTAAATCTCTTCAAACACTGCTAGATCAACAAGTCTAAATAAGTTCTAAACAAAATAAGAAAGAATAATTGGAAAACGGAAAGAAGGAAGAAGGGAGGGAGGGAGGGAGGGAGGGAGGGAAGTCCTACAAGGAAATTGTTGTTCCACATACACGACTTTTCTAAGTATTCATTTTGGATTACTCCTTAAATGCCTTGAAATGGGCTTTGAGCATTTTACAACTAAGAGAACTAAGGTAAGACAGGTGTCCATACATGTGCTAAGTACTCAGATATGACTTAAAGAATCGATTATCTTAATCACTCATGTTTATGTAAGCAGCACATATTAGAAAATGGGTCCCAGTGCTTTGGGAGGCTGAGACAGGAGAATTGCTTGAGGCCAGGGGTTCAAGACCAACCTGAGCAACAAAGTAAGATCCCCCACCATATCTAAAAATATTCGTTTAAAAAATTAGCCAGGTGTGGTGACACACTTCTGTAACCCCAACTACTTGGGAGGCTTAAGTGGCAGAATCACTTGAGCTCAGGAGTTCAAAGTTACAGTGAGCTATGTTGCACCACTGCACTCCATCCTGGGTGACCAAATGAGACCCTATCTCAAAAAAAAAGAAAGAAAAAGAAAATTAAGTTGATCCATCTTAAGAATAATCATGACTCAGCTACACTATTCTTCCACTTTCTCATCTCTATTCAGATCAGTTTCAATTAAAGGACAAATTTTAGAGACATGTATTGTGTCTCAGCTTACAGAGTGATTTTTAATGGACAAATGCATGTGATTGACTGTATATTGTTTTTATTGCATGTAAACATAGCACGTCTAAACAATGTAAACATAAGACAGACATAAGGTTGAGGTAAATCCTGTTAAGGAGATATGTATTAAATTTGTCAATATCTCTCAGCAACTCACAAAAAGTCTATGATTCCTGGGTATTCTGTTGCTTGAGTATGTCTAGGAACATCTGCCCCAATAATCCCGATGTCTACTCTGCCAATTTTTTTCATTCTCTTCCAGAGCTTAACGCCCACCCACACGCCCCCCCATCATTCTCTTCTTGCTCCCCAGAGCACCTTTCTGAGCTGAAGGCCTCCAATGTGCATCTTTTCCTCAGTTACAACCCTTCTTTCTGCCTCAGAGGCACTCGTCCCCATGTCTGCCCTCTCACCCTCTGCCACCTCCTTGAAACCATGCGTGATTCCCTTTCGCTTTGGTATCTTTCATCTCATTTTATTCTTGCTGTCTTTCATCTCCTCTTCTCCGTGGGACCCTACTGCTGTAAAAGAGATTTGTCCATCTAAGATGCCTAGAAGTTAAACTTCCCAAGAACTCTTTATCCAGCACAAATGTGTACAACAATGTTTTGAGAAAAGTGACTCGAGGAATAATGCTCCTTGTCTTTGTTTAGCAACCTCTCCCACAACACCAAGCAGCAGCACACTTCAAGATGTGAGGACCAAGGGTGACCTGTCTGCCCCAATTCTTTTAGGCTATGCTGCTGTGAAAGAGTGCACAGGCTAAGTCTTCTCAGGCCTCAGGAGACCCTTGAGAGCTACATCCTCAGTGCTCACATTGCCATGGTCACCTCATCGTGCAGATGAGGACAGCTGGGTCCTTTACCAAAACCAAAGAAAATACTTGTTTCCTTCGATGGCTGAGTCTCAGTGTTTTGTCATAGAGCACCATTCCCAATCCTTATGGTAACTGCTACAGCCACGACTGCATCTCTCACAGCCAGCTGCGATGACCAAGCAGTCAGAACCTGTCACTTTCTACTTCCTCACCTCTCCTTGCCTCCTAAGCCTTTGTATTTGGCTTCTATGACAATAAAGCAATCAAACTTGATCTCTGCAAAATCATCTTCTAATCATTTTTTGAAAAACGTCTCCACTCTTGGTTTCACCCACATTTCACTCTTCTGGTCATTTACTTCCGTCTTGGTCTCCTCTGAGACCTCTTTTTCCTTCCCCCAAGAAAATATCCCCCAAGGAGTTGTCTTCAAATCAGCTTTAGCAAAATGACACCTATTGGCCCAAGTGACTGGGAAGGGGAAGGGGCTACAGGACCTAAGGCCCAGGAACTAGAACTGAACTCTCCACCTACCAGGACTCTCACTGTCTACATCCATCTCTCATCTCTGCTTGCCTCTGCCTCTGAGTGTTAGCCTCATCCCCTCCTACTGCAAAGAAACTTTGCTTATATGATGGGGAATGTGCCCAGGTGCAGCCCAGCCATGAACTCCCAATGAAAAGAGAGCACTTTCTTCTCCCTTGTTGGCTGAGGCTTTAGGTAGTTCCAGTGTCTTGACGCTGTCACAGAAACCGGTGGCCTTAGTACAGAGTTCCTCCAATAAAAATGGTTTCTGTATGTTGACGTATCTCTGAGAAAATCCTAGGAAAGCTGAATAGGTGACAAAACCTTGCAAGGTGCCCGCTAGACACTGGAAGCAGTAATAACTCCTGATGGATGGGAGGGCTCAGCCCTTCCTAAATAATTTATCCTTCACGCTCCCGTGAGAATCTTATCCCAGGCTTTCCAGAACAGTCATTTTCCAAACTGGCATTGCCTGTACACCTGGAAACTTGCAGAAAAACCAGAGGAATGAGTGAGATAATAAATAATAAAAGAATCATAACTTATGAAGACTTCCTTGTAGATACCAATGATTCTTTGGGGGGTTTTCTTGCCCAAGAGAAGCCACAGGTAAAGTTGTGAAGTTGAGAAAGATGTTATTTGGTGTCCTACCCTCTTCTTTCTGTCTCTCTTTTCCTCATCCTCCAGACATCCAGTGACTCCACGGTACCCTTCATCATCAAAATCAAGGACTATACATCCAAGGTCTCTCTAATTTTTTTCCCAGAAGAAAATTCCCTTTTATGGTGAAATAATCTCAGTTGGCAGTAAGGAAAAAGAACCTCATAAAACTAATTCACATTAAGGTGTGCATGCCTAATATACAATCTTTCCCTGGTTTGTGTTTCTGAACCACAGGTTATATAGACTGAATCACCAACTATCCCAAGAACTCCACAATTTCTATTTCTGGACTTTACCTTGAGCTTCTTCCTATGAAACTGCATCAATATATCCAATTACCCATAGGCATCATATTTAACATCTAAACTCATTGTCTTCTCTACCTGGAAAATGCTCGTCTTTAAATAGTGTCATTTTGGTTTCGAGCCGAGGCATCCACCCATTGGCCCCATCAGACCCTGGAAAGTTTTCCCAAACTCCTCTGTCTCCTTAGCCTCTCCCCACCCCCAATCCCAATCAGAGATGAACAGTCACCAAATCCTATTGATTCAATATTTCCCTATCCTCCAGCCCCACTGATGTTTCAGGACTTCATCGTTTCTTGCTTGAGTTTTAACAATAACATTCAACCATAGCATCTCCACACAACACCAACCTGATCAAATCTGATCCAACCTCACCCTGTTACCAGAGGGAGCTCCCTAAAATGCAAAATTGATCATTTCACTCCCTTGCCTAAAACCTTGAAGTAGCTCTCCATTATTTGGAGAAGAAAATCCAAATTTCTTAAAGGCCTTAAGTCACTTCATATTTTGGTCCCCGTTTATCTCTTTGGTCACATGTTCTTCTGCCCCCCTGCCCCAGAAACTGTACTTCATGCTTCTGCTTTGACAACCATTCATATTTTCTGAGCATGGGATGACATTCTGTGCCACCGTGCCCATGCACACACTGTGCTTTCCAACCAAAAACCCCTCTGCCTCCCAGTCTTCCTAGTAAACTTCTATTCATCCTTTATTTAATGTAATTATTTATTTACTTATTTATTTATTATGAAACAGAGTCTCATTCTGTCACCCAGGCTGGAGGGCAGTGGCACGATCTCAGCTCACTGCAATCTTTGCCTCCCAGTTTCAAGTGATTTTCATGCCTCGGCCTTCCGAGTAGCTGGGATTACAGGTGCCAGCCACCACACTCAGCTAATTTTTGTATTTTTAGTACAGATAGTGTTTCACCATGTTGGCCAGGCTGGTCTCAAATTCCCAGCCTCAAGTGATCCACCCGCCTTGGCCTCCCAAAGTGCTAGGATTACAGGTGTGAGGCACCACGCCCAGCCCAATCATCCTTTAGTTGGAACACCAATGTCATCTTCTTTGGCAACCCATATAGGACCAACCCTCTATCAAAAAGCAACTCAATGTCACTTTCTTTCATCTTGACTCTGTACTTCATATCTATTTATATTGTTATATTTGTCACACTGTATTGGAATTGTTTTTGTAGACATGTAAAAAAAAGAAATTTCTATTTAAAACCACAACCAACTTCATTGGTTTTGCCCTCAGGGAGTGGCGTTAATTTTCCCCTGAGTAGAAATGTTTGCAAAATACTTGGAAAGGCAGTATTTGGTGCAAGGGATAAGGTCTCCAGGACCTGCATTAGCAGACAACAGAGAAACAAAAAGCTAAACCATACTGCAAATAGAAGGTGGTAAGCAGGAAGGGGGACAAGGTGAGGGCTGAGGAAAGATGGAGTCGGGGCAGAACTACCAGGAAACAGGCAAGGAGCCCATGGAGAAGTGTTAGCCTCTGACAATTCCTCAATGCCAATGGTGGCCAAAGAATGTTTAAGAACAGGAATACCTACTATTAAGCATGGAGTTAATTGCACCATAGTGCTGCTGAGTAGATCCCTCTGTCACTCTACATCTCTGGTGACATCTACCACACACACAAATGCCCAGTGTGCTTTTCCCACAAGGCAAAGCATCTAGGTCAGCTCAGAGCAGTGCCATTTGCAGGAGGTGGGCCGCGAGTGCAGAAGATCAACAATGCAGCACCTTAGGAAGCCAGCACACTAAAGGAAGGCTAAGATTCCCTAAGGAATCCCCACAGGTATGGAAGGAGGGCCCACTGGGTGGTTTGAACCAATTATTGACTAAATTTCAATAGACATGATGACCCCAGCTGACAGGGGTTGAATTTGCTAACTTTTTTTCTGTCTCCCTTCCCAACCATGAGCATCATAACAGAAAGAATGGTGCCATATTGATCTGTGACTCCCCAGTGGGGAACATCGTGCTGCATGTTTAAAAGGAAGGTTTTCAGAGGATATCTAGAAAATGGAATCTACCTTACCAGGTTAATGTGTCAACCTTCTAGAAGTGCATATTTTTCAAAAAGCCCTCAAAAGTGATGTCTTAAAGAGAGTATTTCAGCAGCGCACAAAAATGTATTTTGGAGACAGAGTCTCCTCCCAGTGCCTCATAAATTACAACACGTAGAGAAATGGTCTGTTTTTCTAAGCTTGAGTTGCAGCCATAGCTGACATTCCTGGAGCCATACAGGTATAGGAACAAAGAGCGGAGGCACTGGAAGTGGAGGAGGCAAGTTTTCCTAAAGACATGAAATAGCACACCCACAAAGACAAATGGTTACCCACTCAACCCTACTGCCCTTTCATGTATCAGATTCAAGAAGTTTGGTGAAGACAACGGATTTCAAATAATCTTTATGTTAAATGTGATTGTCATGCAATGTTAACTTTTATGCATTTAACCTTGAACCACTACGAGTAAAATCAGGGTCATTTTGGAGGCTACAAATGTAGGTCAGACATCTCAGTTTAAGTTTGTGGAAGGAGCACTCCACCAACACTGACTTCCTTCCCTTGGGGTTACTGTAAGAAGTTGTCTGTTTGGGCCAGATGGCGAGAAGCCAACTTTGGGCCCCATAGCGCTCTTCGTTGTCCCACACAGGGCATGCAGCAGTCAAACCGAAACAGCATCCTTGCTGCTTGCTTTCAGAATCCACCACATGGGTGAGTCAGAAACATTTCCCACCCTGCATCTTCTGCTGTCATCAAACACATTGTTTAGCTGGGCTGGCCACTGGAGAAAGCAAATCGTCTGTAATAGACTAATTGAATTGAATTGGGGCCTAGACAAAATGAACCTGAATTATGGCTTTGCAGAAGGAGACATTGACATAGAGATTGCAAATGGGTAGATCATGCCTAATAATTGCTAGAGTGAATGCTCTTCCAGCCTGGAAACAGAATGCTTAGGCTAATCAAATATCCAATTTGATGAAGAGTTACCCATGCAAGAAAGATTTTTCAAAGAAGAAAGCACTCAGATACACGTAAGCATACTATTAGTTTTCTATCGCTACTTTAACAAATTACCACAAAGTTCTTGGCTTAAAACTGCACACATTTCTCTTACAGTTCACTGGGCCAAAATCAAAGTGTCAGCCAGAATTTGCATCCTCTGGAGGCTCTAGGAGAGAATCACGGTTTGCCTTTTCCAGCTTCCAAAGCTGCAGTCTTTGCATTCCTTGGCTTGTAGTCCCTTCCTCCATCTTCAAAGCCACCTCTGTAGCACCTGTTTCCATCCTCACATTGCCTTATGTCTCTGTAGTCAAATCTCTCCTGCCTCCCTCTCATGCAGAATCTAGTGATTACATTCAGGGCCCACCCACATAATTCAGAATAATCTTCCCATCTCAAAATCCTTGATTAATTACATCTGCAAAGTCTCTCTGGCCATATAAGGAAATATTCGCAGGTTCCAAAGACTAGGACATAAATATCTTTGGTGAACGTTATTCAGCCTAGCACATCATGCAGGAAAGATTTTTATTTTTTTATTTTTTTTGAGACAGAGTCTTGCTCTGTCGCCCAGGCTGGAGTGCAGTGGCGCGATGATCTCAACTCACTGCAAGCTCTGCCTCCTGGGTTCACACCATTCTCCTGCCTCAGCCTATCAAGTAGCTAGGACTACAGGCACCTGCCACCATGCCTGGCTAACTTTTTGTATTTTTAGTAGAGACGGGGTTTCACCGTGTTAGCCAGGATGGTCTCGATCTCCTGACCTCATGATCCGCCCACCTCAGCCTCCCAAAGTGCTGGGATTACAGGCTTGAGCCACCATGCTCAGCCAAAAAATTTTCAAAGAAGAAAATCAGATACACCTGGGGCTGTAACACAACCGAACATTCTCTTGATTATGTAGAGAACGGTATCTAAGGTTATCATTATGAACATCAATTCATCACCATATTCTAACATAAATTCATGACCATATTCTATTCATATTCTATTCTAACACAGCAATGCTTGTTAATACAGAGTGCTGATAAATAACTGAAACCAGAGGCTCAGCTCTATTTTACTTCAGAATAAATTATGAAGTGTGGGCTTGTTTTTCATTCAGTATCTTGGGGCAAACAGTAGAATCTGAAAATCTGCATTTCCAGGAGGCAAGCATTTTTCTGCCTTGCATAAAATATGTCTTGAAGCTCCTTATTTTTTTCTGAAAAATGCATGTATGTGGGCCCTTTAATTATGCAGATGTAAAGAGACACTTGAAAAGCCATGGTTCCTGGGGACTAAATTGCTCTTTGTAAAAGGTGATATAAAAGGTCATATATACTGTAGGCAGAGTTGCATTTCTTCAGACTATGCCCTTTGTAGAAAAGTGTCTTTCTAACTAATGATATATACTGGGCTGTTGTGTACTGTTGCTGCTTATTATATAGAGGTGTATATTTTCATGCTTTTCATTTTAGTTGTTGAGATAGCCAAAATTGCAGCAAAGATATAAAGGCACAACTTTGAACTCCTGCTGGATGATAAAACAAAAAATACAATTGGGTTAGATATAATCCAGCTTCCTTAGACACAAATATCAAGCTAAGTGAACATTTAGAAAATGTAGGCCAGGTGTGGTGGCTCATGCCTGTAATCCCAACACTTTGGGAGGCCAAGCTAGGAAGAATGTACAAGGCCAGGAGTTCAAGACCAGCCTAAGCCAAATAGTGAGACTTTGTCTCTACGAAAATAAATAATCAACCCATTGTGGTGGTGCACACCTGTAATCCTATCTACTCAGGCTGAAGCAGGAAGATCGCTAGAGCCCAGGAGCTCAAGGCTGCTGTGAGCTGTGATTGGGCCACTGCATTCCAGCCTGGGCAATAGGGCAAGACTTTGTCTCTAGAACAAAAAGAAAGAAAAGAAAATGTAATAATATTGGGCTATGGCAGTCTAAAATAATTGTTCTTGGAACCTCATGTGATTACTAGTGCCATGTAATAAATCATCCCAAAATTATATTATGTAAAACCAAAGCCATTTTATTTTGATCACAAAAATTCAGGAAGAGTTCAGCTGGGCAATTCTCTTCAGATCACGTAAGCAGGCAAGCATCATAGGCATGTAGGCTGTGTAGTAGTAGCACAGGGTCCTGCACTTAAAAGGGCCCCACAGTTGTTTTAATGTTCTGCTTGACAGTCTTAATTTTTTTAACAATAGGACCCACACTTTAAGTTTTGCACCGGAATCCACAGATGATGTAGCTTGGCCTACTCATGATGTTGCATTCAGATATTGGCTGGAGTTTCATCAGCTGAAGTCTCAGCTAGGCTGGATGTCCAAGATGGACTCTTCACATGGCTGGCAATGGATAGGGGCTATTGGCTGGGAGCTCCTATGAGACTGCCAACCAGAGCACCTACAAGTGGCCTTTCCTGGAGGGAAAAGGTAGTTGGACTTCTTGCATGGCAGTTGGCTTCCCGACAGTGAACATTTGAAGGGAATAACGTGGAAGCCACATAGACTTTTATGACTTCGGCTTGGAAATCATGGAGCCTGACAGATGTTACCAGGCCTCTATCTGCAGGTGGCTGAGTGGGGCAGGAATTGATGTCTAAAACCAGACAGTTGGTCAAAGTGGTGAACAATTTCAGGAAAAGTTTAGAGGAAATGAGGATGTTGCTTAAAGCTTCCCAGAAAACCCTGGGGACAAGGGCTTGGCAAAGGACTGGACTTCCCATAGGGAAGCAAGATGAGGGCCATTATAATTCGAGATATTGGTGGAAGCTGGCCAACCCAAGGATCTATTGGTTAGCTTTCTAATGAGCTTACCACAAAGCTTAAAATGTCGTAATTGTATGACTAAGCAAATATTGTAGCTTGCTCTCCCTGACCATTCACAGAAAAAGTGATCCTCAGAAAAGATGCCATGGTTTAGAGCCTCTCACAAAGGAAAGTGATTTGTGGCGGATCTCCCACAAAAGGCAATGGAGCTTGGTGATGAAATGCAGAAGTCTACCATCATATCACTATTATAACCTTAAGAAAGATACTATCTCAATCTGTGCAGCAATTTTCTCATATGTAAAATGGGCCTATTTAATATTTCCTACCTCACAGAGTTATGATGATGATTAATTAAGTGCATGCATGTGAAGTTAGAAGTGTGTTTTCTATTGTAACCAGTGAGCAAGTGTTAGCTTTTATCACAAAGCATTCTAGTACTAATGAGAATCATGGAGAATCCCTTGGTACTCATCTACTGTATAGTAGGAGTAATTATATCATTGCTTCACCCAGCAAAACTCATTTCCATATGGCAAGAACCACAATTCATTCCAATTCTTCAACCAAAATCATAGTTCTTAATAGATCTCACAAAGCTCAGCAACATAGATCCGAACAGAAAGATCTGTTTTCTTTTATATTTAGTTCTATTTCCTCTGTACTTTGAAATACAGTAGCCAGAAGTTTGGCATCCCATATGTAGCACACTCAATATCAAAAGGCAGAAGCAAACCTTGCTTTCTTAATGGATCCCACTTGGGGTTTGAGGTGACCGCAGAAGACAAACAGACTTTTGACAAGTGGTCTGTGGGAAGTCTGAGCATTTTTTCCCTTAGAGGTTGAGAAGCCCAGGAATGTGAGATCCGCGGATGCCTGGGACCCTGGGGAACTCTTGCCTGATGGATTAGTATCTTCAGAATACTAAGCACTTTTCCATGAGCACGGTGTCCCTTACAAGGGGGACAGTCACACTCAGATCCCACTCCAACGTTCAGCCTACACGCCCCATCCAAGCAGTGCCTCCCAGAGCTGATTTCTGTCAAAGCCATGAGAATGTGGTTGTGGGAAATGGTTACAGGGCTTCTGGTGTTGTCACCACTATAAACAAAGTCTGGTCCTCACCTCAGGCCATACAAAGGGCTGCGGTGTGTCACCGATAGATAGCACGTAACAAAACCACGGAGGTAAGCCAGTGGAATCAGAAGGCTCTGAATATGTTCACAGCCACAACCCCAGAACAACTCATAAACTCATTTTTGTCTAATGCATTGATTTCTTTGGCTTTGAAAACAAGAATTTAAAGGTGGAAACATTCATTCACAGGCTCTGCAGAACCACTAAGACTAAAACAGCTCACTGGAACTGGGAACTGCCCTAAATGCTTTACATGTATTATTTCTTTTAATCCACTTTACAATCCTATGAGACAGACATTATCACCCCACTTTATAGTTGAGGAAACGAAGACTCAGAGAAATTAACTAATTTGCCCCAAGGTAGGCTATAGATATGAAAACACACACACGTACAGAATTTTGATATTCAAGGCAACTATCCATATGCAAAGACATAAACTCTTCTGTTTGTATTATATAGTTTATAATTTTAAAAAGTAATTAAAACAGTTACAAGCATTATTTAACTTTTTAAAGTTAATAGTTATTCTTTTATTTTTGGAGCTAAAGGTCCAAAAATAAAAGAATAACTAAATAAATTCTGGTTCATCAACTTAAAAGAATTACACAGCTACTAAAAATCATTGTGAATACTTTATGGAAACATTGGAAATACATAGAGTATAATGTGAAGTTAAAAATTACCAAATACAAATTGCATGTATCTTACAGTTACAGCCTTATAAAATATATATCTGTGAGGCAAATGAGCAGAAGAGAAAGAAAAATATTAACGTGATCTATTATTGTGGTAGAATAATAGATGGATTTTATCTTTCTTAATAATACACTCAACAATACACCTACCATGCCAGTAACTATTCCAAGAACCTTATAGATTATTATTCTATTCTCTCAATAACTTTATGAAGTAGGCACTATTATCATCGCTATTTTACATTTGAGGAAAAAGAGACACAGAGAGGCTAGGTAACATGACCCAAATCATTAGCAACTAGTACAGCTAGGAAGGTCCAGAACTGATATTTTAACCTGGCATCTGGCTCCAACGTCCACAACGTCCACACTACATCATTATGCCATGCTCTCTGATGTCGCCATGACATCTGTACCATTTAAGAGAAGAAATCAACATTTTGCCAGCAAGAACATCTTGATGCTCAAATCGTGATCATTTTTTATCTTAGTTTTGAAATATGTTCTTCTTCACTACTGAACAAAATTCTCAAAATCAGTACCCACTGAACTGGCAGAGAGCCAGAAATAGGTCACAATTTTTAAAGCACACAGTTATCTAGCTGAACATGTATCACTCCTAAAACTTATTGAGCTAAAAATATTTTTCTTCCAATTTATACCAGTGGAGTGGGATACGATAGACATTTGGGTCCAGGGGGAATTTTTTAACGAATTGAATCTATAGCTTTCTTTTTTTTTTGAGACAGAGTCTCGCTCTGTCGCCCAGGCTGGAGTGCAGTGGTGCAATCTCGGCTCACTGCAAGCTCCGCCTCCCGGGTTCACGCCATTCTCCTGCCTCAGCCTCTCCGAGTAGCTGGGACTACAGGCGCCCGCCACCACGCCCGCCTAATTTTTTTGTATTTTTAGTAGAGACGGAGTTTCACCGTGGTCTCATCTCCTGACCTCGTGATCCGCCCGCCTCGGCCTCCCAAAGTGCTGGGATTACAAGCGTGAGCCACCACGCCCGGCCCCTAAATCTATAGCTTTCTTAACTTTTCACAGATGCAAAATTGATTTATACACAGGATCTATATACTAATATATACCTGCACTATATATACTATACTATATTAATATATGTATAGAAATTAAAGAAAGCAAATTTGAAAACCATGAGGAACAATATAACTGTGTTTTTTTTTCTTTTATGAATGTCTAATCTGCCAGCAAACTGTGGTATTTAGACATAAAAGTGGGTTCTGAGTTTCTTTGGGCCAAGCAAAATGGGAACCCTAAGTCCTCCTGTGCCTCTTGAAATAATGACTACCAGTTACCAAGCCTACTATGACCTGGTTACTGTATTAAGTAATTTACCTTTTTTTTAATTTCGATTGCTTGACACAGAGCTCTTTAAAATAGATATTATATTTCATTTAACGTATGAAGAAGCTGAATCTCAGAAGGACAAAATCGACTAAATTCATACAAGCAGAAAATGGTAGAACCAGGATTCAAAGCCAAAAGCTGTCTACATATTAAATGCATATTTTCTACCTCTCCTTTTATGGAAGAGAGTGGGGGAAGAAAAACCAACTTTCTCTTTTTCTCACTGTAACTTACAAGTAAAATTCCTCACACAGAGCTTTATATATATAGGTGACTTTTATCCAAATTTGGGGAGGTAGGGAACGGGAAAGGAAGAGAGAAACAGAGACAGAGAAAGAATATGTTGTTTTTTTTCCCCTTAGCCAAGCATTCATCAAAAAGAACTGGATGTTGAAAGAAAAGACTATATGCTTTCAAGTTTCCATGTGGAAAGAAAGGTTTCTCTCTCCACACATTATGAAGCAATGGTGTACTTGAACACCTAAACTGCTCAACTTCAGCCACTTCTCCTACAGGAAAAACAAAGGCGCTCCCAGAAAGCTGAGCGCAGAGCAGAAGAACACAGTCTACTCACTCTGCCTCAGCAGTGGCTTCCAGTCACCAAATAAATTACCCATAAAGCAGTCATTTCTTTCCTTTCAACGTATACTGAGGAATCTGGGGACAACTGGACACAGTTCGCCACCTTGTGAGCAGGAGAAGACATGCAGTTTCCTGAAGGACAGCCATCCCTCAGTGCAGAAGCCACAAAGGGAAGCTTTGTGACTCAGGGCCCCAGGCTCCAGAGCACCACATACGATGTATTTAGAGATGTGCAGTGCGGGGTTATTTCTGCACTCTCTCCCAGGGCCAGCCTGAGGCCACATAGAGAAATGACTGAAATGGGTCTTTATTGCACATACTACAGCATTGCTGCAAAACCCTTATCAAAGTCATGAACTTGGAGTCTATGAACCTATTTCTGCTACTAACTACCAAGTGACTTTGAGCAAGTCGCCTAATTCCTGTGGGCCACGTTTGCAAATGAGAAAGGTTGACCAGGTGATCTATAGGGGCTCATCCAGCTCTAAAAATGTGAGTGTTCTGTCGGAGTGAAATTGCTTTCTCTCTGATCTTCTCACTGGCCTTCAGATTTCTGATCTCTTTTGCGCTCTATCACCAAAGTTATCTTGTGAAATATAGCTATACTCCTGTCGTTCCTGAGTGGCCCATTTGCCCACTGTTCTTTGTCTACTACCAAGTGAATTCATTCATTTATTCATTAAAGAAATATTTGTTATGTGTTCCCCACCGTGTCCCCATGTCCACACTATCCCGAGCACATAGAACTACTTCCAGTCCCCCAGCATACCAGGTTTTTCTGTATCTCTTGACTTTGCTCATGCTGCTACATTTGCTTGGAATGCCTTTCCCACATCTTCCTCCAAACCAATTCATATTTATCTCAGTGCAAAAGTCATCTTGTTTCTGAAACTTTCCAGGAATTTCCTATGTTTTCCTAACATTTCATACCTTGATTACAGTATTTGGCACACTGCCTTGAAAGTACATGTGTAGATGTGTAATGAAATATGAAATAATGTCTTTTTTTTTTTGAGGCAAAGTCTTACTGTCACCGAGGGTGGAGTGCAATGATGAGATCATAGCTCACTGCAGCCTCCAACTTCTAGCTCAAGTGATCCTCCCATCTCAGTCTCCCAAGTAACTAGGACTACAAGTGTGCGCCACCATGTCTGGCTAATTGTGTGTGTGTGTGTGCGTGTGTGCGTGCGTGCGTGTGTGTGTGTGTGTGTGTAGAGAGAGAGAGAGAGATGGGGTCTCTCTGTGTTGATTAGAGTGGTCTTGAACTCCTGGTCTCAAGCAAATCTCCCTCCTTGGCCTCCCAAAGTGTTGGGATTACAGACATGAGCCACCACACTGGGCTGAGATAATATCTTGATACACTCAGTGGTGCAATTCTTTTCTCCCTGAAATTTCCTTTATACTTCCCCCACTACTCAGACAGAGGGTTTTTCACATGCACTACCCTTAGGGTACAGCTATTACTGCTCAGATGAACAGAAAATTTTCTTCACACAGATGTGAGCATCACAATGAACTTGTGAAATTCAGAGCAAAATTGTGAAGCTGATAGCTGTGAGAGGAAGGTATTTTACATGTTAAGAACCTGAACATTTTAAGTACACAAGTCAATGTTTATATCCTAAGCACAAGATTCTGGAGCAAAGAGATAGATAAAGAGCTAGCCTCCCCAACCACTCCCATTCCACACCCACCAACAGACTAAACAGTTCAAAATGGGAACCGGGCTCCTGCTGACTGCCCATCCTCAAGCCAAGTCCTAGGTGAGAGTGAGAACTTACAGCCCACTTTCTCTCTGGTACCTGGCAGGCAGCAGCATTGCAGATGTGCTCTGAGTTAGTGGCATGGTGGAAATAAAGAAGAAATTGTAGTGTGCAACGGAAGCACCAGAAGACCTCTGAGTTTCCTCAGAGTGGCATGGAGATCAGAATCTGGAAGCTTGTGTGCCCCTAAGATGTGAAAGAGATGGACAAAAGACAAAGAGTGACCCCTAAAGGGCCCAGAAGTCAGAGGAGGAAACAAAGTGGCCACTATGGCCCTTATGACCAGGGGCTCTTTGGATGGCCTCTATCAACACATGGCCCTTCCATATGCATTTCTTACTTTTCTTTGTGTCTCCACTGGCTAGCACCGTGGCCAAGAAGTACTTGCTTTGTAAAATAATGTAGTCGGGATAATGACGCAGTAAAGTGTCACTAGGGAACCTGAGTTCTGTTTGCACCATTTTCCTTAACTCTCTATGTAACCAACCTCCAAGCACCATTAATAACAAAACAACTCTAACACTGGTGCTCTGATGAGGAAATATGAAAAACAAACGATCGGCATATAGAATTCCAAAATGTGCAGGGCTACACAGTCTGTGAGTACAAGCTGGGATTGCAAACAAACACCTGAAGTATTTTTAAATTATTAATACTTTATTATATTAGCACTGAATATATTAATTTTTCTCCTAACATTTTAGATATCAAATATAAAGTGTAGTACATACACACATACATTGTGAATATTTTCTGTTTCCATCCATGCAGGTCTTATTAAGAGTCCTGTGAAGTGGAGGGAACTGGGGGTCAGACAGGACTTGTTGCAGAGCACTGGGTAAGGAGTGGCATTTCTACAGCTTCTTCAGCTGAGTGGATGTGCACCTCTTACTGCACATGGTGGATGACAGGGGTGACGCAGGTGCAGCCCACAGTCACCAGCACCTTCTCCAACTGGAAAGAAACAGAGCAGCCTTGGTGCTTCCTCCGGAGGACCAGGGTCTCTTGCTGAATGGGAACAGAATTCATGGAGATATCTTCCTTTCCTTGAGCATTGATGCAGCCCAAGTTCCTACACTGGGCCTGTACAACTTCCGAGGGGTACCGGTTGGGGTCCCAAGTGACACTGCAGGAGGAGCAAGCCAAAGCACAATGGTGAGGCATGGGGGAGGAAGACAGCGAATGAGGGCCCCACAGCACCGGGTGTTCACCTGCAGGGAGGCAGTTCTGCAGGGCGGTGGCACAGGCTCTGGAGCCACACAGCCTGGAAGCATACACCAGCCTCTGGCAGTGGCTTACCTTTGTAAGCCTCAGTCTCCTCAACTATAAGATGCGGATTTTCATATACCATTTTCTTATGCAACTGTTGAGAATGCTCAGTGATACGAGTACATATAAAATACCCCACTGTACAAATGTTAGCATTCAATTAACATTAGATCTTTCATTGGCATTATTATTATTATTATTCTTTATTCTCTGCCTGGAGATTGAACGTCACTCGTCAGTCTTCCATCACTAGTCGGTCTACAGAGCCTGCTGCTTGGAAAGGAAAGCCACAGTCCCAGAAGTCTGTGAATCTCAGACCTTCTCTCCATTTCTCCTTTAATAGGCCCCTCTGCCTGGAGGCATAAAGACCACAACATTTATCCTGCCAGCTTGCCATTGTACATATTCCACTTGTAGTGTGACACAACTCCCACCAGCTTACTTGAGGGTGTGTGTCCACTGTCTGAACCCTGAAGGATGGGCAGTGAGCCAAGGACACCATGCACAGCCAAGGAGCAGGCCACTGAGAACCCAAACATCTCAGAGAGTATCTGAGAACCTACCAAGGAAAACAGTCCCACTGGACACACACAGTAGGCAAAGAGCCAGAAAATTCTCTTAAGAGCAGCTTAGAGATGGGAGGCGGAGTGGATCTCTAGATCTGTCCTGCTGTGGCCCTAGGGTGCCCCATATGTAAGTCTTAATAAACTCATCCACTCGCTAAGCTGGACTTGTCCAAGTCATTCTTTGGTCTCTCCACATCTTCCCAGTTTGAGGCAGGGGGCACTACAGTCCCAAGGTTTTCTCATAACACACTCACATGAGAAGCTACGTGACAACCCCAGAAGCACTTCAGTTGTCCCTGGAATCTATTTTTATACTTACATTTGGAGAGTATGAGGGAGTGCTTGGTGTTCCAAGAACCTGTATCTTAATGCCAGATTACAAGACTGTACCCTGAAGGTCTCCACCTAACATCCCATTTCCCAGACTGGCCTTTCTCCTCCACTCATTCCCACTCCTTAAAGGATAATGTCTAACCTGAGTGAATCTCTTAAACCGACTTTTCTGTTTCCCATTTATCCTCATGAGGAGATAATTATGCAATCTGCTTTAAAGAACCCTCTCTTCCAACACAGGAAAATTTGTGAATTCTATCCTAGAACTACATGAAGCAGAAAAAGGTACAAAGTCTATGAGAATGTGGAACCAAAATATTAGGTGATATTTTTGAACACAAAGGTGAACCTAGTTCAAAACAAGAAAGATATGAGCTCCCAGGTAAAGTGAAATTTTCATTGTTAAGAGGATTTTCCCTTTTACTTTTTCTATATATTCTACATTTTCTACTTTATGATTAGAATGAATTAACATATTTTTCCAAAGAATGTGAAGATCAGTCTCGTTTGCACTTACGTGTAATTCCAGGGGGAGGTGGAGCGGCTCTCGATGTTACGTGACATGGAAACACGCTGGTTTTCATTGATGATGCCAATGTCAAGCTTCATACTACCTCCTGGCACAGGCGGGCAACTCTCAGGCTTTTGGAAAAAAGTATGTCCTATTTTGGGGATTTTCCGAGCTGCCGCCTCACTCAGAAAGGCAAGCCCCAATATCGACAGCAGCAAGTACTTGACCTGGAAAATAGAAGATGCTGCAATCAGTTAGAGACTCGCCTCACCTACTAGCAAGAGATGCATGGTCTGGCGGAACTCAGCATTCCTGTCCTTTTATGGGATCAGGGCTTCTCTCTGCACCTCAGTTCCTCACCTGGAAATGGGAACACTCACACCTAAAGGTATCAAGGTGCCAAACTGAGAACTAAACGCATTAGCCTAGCTAGTAACTGAAGCCCTCCGTAGTCTAAAAGCTCCCAAACAGTGAGACAGAAAGATGCTAGGGTCTGAGATTGAGTTAAAATCCTATCCTGGCTTCCTTGCTGAGCCTCTAGTTTCTCTTCCTTCCAACTGGATAATAATGCTAACTTTATAAGACTACTAATGAGATTAAATAGAATGTTCTATATAAAACACCTATAAATCTGTATAACAAAAATAGAGGCTTAATAAACGATAGCTCTTGTTTTTATTTCCAACTTGATATCCCATGAATCTCCCACAAAATCCTTCTTCGGAGCCACCCCTCTACCTAGAATACACTGCCTAGAATACCCTGTCTGTCAAAATCCTACCCTTCCATTAAGGCCCAGCTCAGATGTGATCTCCTCTAAGAACAGTCTCTAAAATGGTTCAATCAGAAGTATGTTTATTATCCTTAAACTATAAAGCTTTGATCATCTAGCACTCAAGCAGCATTTTTTAATTGTCTGGAAATGTAGTATTTGTGTTCCTGTCAGATCTACACCCATTAGATTGTAAGTTCCTGCATATTACACATGTTCCATAAACACTTCTGGAATGAATGAAAGAGTGAGTGAGTGAATGAATGAACAAAATGATACAGCTAAATTGAACTATTTAGTTAAGCTCACTGCATTAAGAAAAACATTATGCAAAACCAACGATAGCAAAGTTCCAATTATCCATGCTAATTGAAAGAAACCGGGGCACTAATGATGCACAACAACAGAGAATATGGAAACTATTTCTCTTTAGCTCTGGAGCATTTTTTTTATACTTACGTTGAAATGCCAGTTTATCTGGTGTTATACGCATGTGCAAAGAATGAAAATGCACTAAGACCTAATGAAAAGAAAAGCTAAAAATCTTGCCAGATTCCCTTTGTCACAACCATGCTTTGCTCACCCACCATTGCCACTGACCCTTACTGGGGATGAGCAAGGCCCATCACCAACTCTCAACATAATACAGAAGAAGAGCTGAAGGCCAGGTGTGGTGGCTCACGCCTGTAATCCCAGCATTTTGGGAGGGCGAGGCAGGCGGATCACCTGAAGTCGGGAGTTCAGGACCAGCCTGGCCAACATGGTGAAACCTCGTCTCTACTAAAAATATAAAAATTAGCCAGGCATGGTGGTGCACGCTTGTAATCCCAGCTACTTGGGAGGCTGAGGCAGGAGAATCCTTTGAACCCAGGAGGTGGAGGTTGCAGTGAGCTGAAATCGCACCACTGCACTCCAGCCTGGGCGACAGTGTGAGACTCCTTCTTGGGAAAAAAAAAAAAAAGAGCTGAAGATAAGCTATTTTTATTCTCTAGGCTTAGCATTGTTCAGGCTCACACCTTCTATGAGTTAAGGTAGGGAAGGTGATTAGACATGTTGGTTTCATAGGCCCTCCTTTTCATATTTTGCAGATACTAGAGACAAAAAACAATAAGAGTAAACAAAAAGGTCATAGTGTCCATTTGCCACACTGAGTATTTGCCATACTGAGGAAGCTGATACTAAAAAGAAGCTGAAAGCAAGGTTGACCCAGAAAAGTCAGAATGAGGCTGATTTGCCTTTAGATAATCAGCAATCAGCTTTCATCCCCCACAGTCGTTCATTCATTCAACAACTAGTTCTTGACTTTATAGTGTGGTAGCTCAGGGCATGGGCTTCAGAGTCAGAAGTCCAGGGTCTGTAACTCAATTCCAGGACTCTTAGAAGCTATGATTCTGTTTCCTCAAAAAAAAATAAATAAATATGTGAAGATTAAATGAGATGATCCATATAAATCATGAAGAACACTGGCAGCATATTATTAAGTATCCAGTACTGGCGACTCTTGCTAACTCTATATTGCGCTACACAGTGGACTAGATAGATGTGGAATTTACACTTATATACCTTCTGTCTTGACAAACTGCTATGGCGTTTGTTTGTTTGTTTGTATGTTTGTTTGTTTGTTTTGATGGAGTCTCACTCTGTCGCCCAGGCTGGAGTACAGTGGCACAATCTCGGCTTACTGCAATGTCCGCCTCCCAGGTTCAAGTGATTCTCCTGCCTCAGCTTTCCAAGTAGCTGGGATTACATACGTGTGCCACCACACCTGCTAATTTTTTGTATTTTTAGTAGAGACAGGGTTTCATCATGTGGTCAGCCTGGTCTTGAACTCCTGACCTCAAGTGATCTGCCCACCTCGGCCTCCCAAAATGCTGGGATTACCGCACCTGGCCTGCTATGACTTTTTTTTTTTTAAAGATGCCAACTTATATTAGAGGGTCTTAGATAACTTCCCAAGCCTACCAATCACATCTTTAGGGTTCTTAAGTAAATTCCTCCTTTGTGTTTTCTCTTTCCTCTTCTGTGTCATACTCACTGAATCACTATTAATTTTCATTATGAAAACTTTTAAATACATACATTGGAGTTATATGATTTAGCAATAATTACCATGCTTCTAACAAGTCATTATTACATTTGCTTATATATTCTTAGAGTATATTAGAAAATTCTTTCACATCTCTTTAAACACTGGATTTTCACAACTACCTGGTGAGGTAATCAGAGCTAGTATTAATTATCCCAATTAGACAGGTGAAAGAGTTCTGTCCCAGAGGGAATAAATAACTTGATTGGGTTCACCAGCCTATGAGTACCAGTCTGGGGACTCAAGCCTAGGTGTCAGTAGTCAGTGCTATTGTCATTGAAGGTCATTTTTATTATTACCAACATTAATCTTAGTTTTGTCTCATTAGAAGAGCCAAGTATTTTAAGTAATGTGACAGCTGTACTAGCTGTGCATAAGTGTTGTAGGTCACATAGCTCGTTATCAGGAAATCAGATGATGTCTGCAAATTACTCCAATTTGCTCCACAAAGCTTTTGATCTGAAACTGTAGATTTTAGCGGTTATGTAATACAGAGCAGGAGCTCTGAACCAGGCTGTTGCTGGTTCTTAAGAATGATTTAAACAGCACCTCTCACAGAAATCCAGAGCATGACTTGAACTCTTATATGCCACCTATAAAGCAGATGAATAGATATCGCTCTCAGTCTGTAGAATAGAGGACAGAGGCAAGGAAAAGCACCAGGTGAAGGTGAACTGTAACAGGACACCAACCTTCTCAGCCTAGCTTTGCACCTCACTCTAATGTGAGCCCACCTGAGCAACCTGAACATCCATCCTCTATACTCACCAGCAATGTGTGAACGCATGTAAGCATGCACCTGGCCAACCTCTAGGTCCATGAGAATTTGCCTCAACTACTTATTGAGGATGTCCTATCTGCCTGCACCTCTCAACTTCTAATCCTATTCCAATGCTCCTTGCACTCTTAGGTTTCTTGCTGACAACCCAACAGATTTCTTTAAGGAAACTAGAAATAGAAATAGCTATGGAGCACAAAGCTACCCAACAGAATTGCTTGGATACAATGGCTTTAAATTCAGAAATCTTGCCTCTGATCCATTCAAAGAGAAGCATACTGTATGTGGAGACAGAAAGCTTAGATTGGTGTACCAGTTCTTGTGCTTACAGTATCCAGCAATGTTAAATAAATAGCTTATTTGAGCTTTTGTTCATCTGTATAAAGTGGAAAGTATTCCCATCTACTTCAGTGGATTGATCAGAATTTCCAGGATAATAATAACAATATTAATATGAACAGTTAACACTTACTGAATGCTTTCTCTATCATTATCAGTCCTTGTTTATTAGAATGGCCAAATTAACTGAAAATTAAGCATACACAAATCTGCCAGTACAGAGTATAGACTCATTTATTCTCAAAGACATTAATTAATCCTCCCAATAAATGCCATGAGAAAGATGCCATTGTTATCCCCACCGTAAAGTTGAGGAAACGGAGGCACAGAGAAGATAAATAACTTACCCAAAAATCCTACATTTAGCAAGCAGTGGAGCCAGGTCTGCCTGACATCAAAGCCTATGCCCCTAAATATGGCACTTTTCTGAGCTACATGTAATCTTTAAAATAACACATAAATATAAAATAAAACATACCGTTGCTATATGCCATGAACCTTTTATGATATTCAAGCTCTTTTAAGTTGTATGGCTTGTAAAAGGAGAAAAAAGGGAAATTATCTAAGCTAGTAATATGATGCAGGATTTCCTAACCCCTGTTTTCGTGTACCTCTATAGTAAATTCTTCCCAGGCCTTATCTGACTAATGCCAGGCAAGATTCCAGACCTGCTGGGGCTAGATTTTCATTGCATTAACATCTCTCTTTCCTCCAAGAAGAATGAGATGGTGTAAAATAAATAAACAGCAATCAGAGACATGGGAAATTTCCCTTCTCTAGGAGCTGTCCAAAGTCAACACTGGGTGATTTCATTTCTTCCATCCAGGGCACTCCTGTAGTCTCAGGGGAATCATTAAACCTCTTGAGGCCCCAGTTTCCTTCGTTAAAATGTATATGTACATAATCCCTAAAGGGCTGGCCAAGCTCCCACCATAAGAATTTCAGGCCAACCTGACTCTATAACGGATGGCCACAGGAGAGAACATGCTAGTTGTCTGTGATGCTAAGGACTGCACACACTAACACCACCTGGGCAAAAGCCATTGGGTGAGGAGCTGCATTTTTTTTTTCTTTGAGACAGAGTCTCGCTATGTCACCCAGGCTGGAGTGCAGTGGCATGATCTTGGCTCGCTGCAACCTCCGCCTCCCAGGTTCAAGCCATTCTCCTGCCTCAGCCTCCGGAGTAGCTGGGATTACAGGCAACTGCCCCACGCCCAGCTAATTTTTGTATTTTTAGTAGAGACAGGGTTTCAAGTTAGTCAGGCTGGTCTCAAACCCCTGACCTCAAGTGATCCACCCACCTCAGCCTTCCAAAGTGCTGGGATTACAGGCGTGAGCCACCAGGCTTGACCTAATTTTTGTATTTTTAGTAGAGACAGGGTTTCGCTATGTTGGTCAGGCTGGTCTCGAACTCCTGAACTCATGTGATCCGCCTGCCTTGGCCTCCTAAAGTGCTGGGATTACAGGCATGAGCCACCACGCCTGGCCAGGAGCTGCACTTTTATGCCATTATAACTTTTCTAGTTATTTTTTTCTTTTTCTCCACCAGACAGGAGTGAAAATTAAAGTCATCTCTGTTTTTTAAAGAAGTAATTCCAAAAAGACCCCAATCAAACCTAATTCCTTAGGATTCTGTTTTCTGAAATCCTAGGCATGACTGTCCTTAAACCAGAACGATTGCTGCTACTCACCATGGTTGGGCCATGCAGGGTCTTCACTGTCATGTTGTGCTGGTGGCTTGCTTTGTGCAGGAAGCTCTTTCTGTGAATGTATCTTCCTGTGTATGCCTGTGTTCTATCAATGAGAGTACCTGTTAGTTTTATAGCTATCATTGCCCCTGTTTTGATTGACCTGCTTACTGTCTTTAAGTTGTGGTTGACCCAGAGTTACTGACGAATGCAGGGGTTTTTTTTTATTCCATTTCCCGAAGGGGAACAAAAGGGGGACCCTAAAGAAAAGGATGACAGGAAAAGGACCAAATTTTTCTTTCCTTCTACCCTACTTCCACCCCCATTGCCCACAAATCAGAGCAAAATTTTTAATTTACTACAGAGATGAACCAAGTTAGAAATTGTTGTCAAATCTTTTTTGTTCTTCCACCAATTGCCAACACCCTTGTCACGGACCATATGTTCTACTTTCTAGTCATGCAATATGAATCGTGATTTAAATGGGAGAAAACTCATCCTTACAGGAGGCTTGGTACTAAACTATCTTTATCTCCATTTTATGAATGGGAAAACAAAACTAAAGAAATGAATGACATCAGTGAAAAAATTCAGAAATGATATACCCTGGTAGTTTTGTTATCTCCCAGAACTAATTATTTTTTAACCGCATGGTTAGACTCCTACTGGTGCTTAATAAATAATTATTATTCATTGTGTTGAGAAAACAAACTGTTTTCCTCTGCTCTCACACCACAACCAGCAACACAAAAGATTTCCATGACCATATATGTGGGGATTCATCTACATCAACAAGCAAGAAATCAATTCTTCATCCAATGCCAGCTAAGCATCTTCTAATCCAATTCAATTCTGACGCTATCTCCAGGTAGGTAGAGTCAGATCCCACAGGCTGAGGGCTCAGTCCCACAAAACCACTCCCACTTTAAGCACCAATCACAGGTCCAAGCCTCTGGGACTTCTGACCGACTGGCCTCAAGTTCAGGTTCCCACAACCCCTTGAGTTTGATTAGGCTTGTTAGAACAGCTCACAAAACTTAGGGAACACTAATTTATATTTACCAGTATATTCTAAAGGATATTTTTAAGGATACAAGTCAGATAAAAAGGTACATAGGGCAAGGTTTGAAAGGGTCGCAAGCACAGAAGTGTTCCTTCCCATGGAGCTGGGGTGCACCACCCTCCCAGCACAGGGATGAGTAACTGTTTACCTTTCTTAGAACTTCCACGCAGTGGTCCAAAGGCTCTTTGTATCCCATCCTCTTGGGCCTTTTATGGAGTCTTCATTGGGCAGACATGATTACAACATGGAAAACTGTAAACAAATGTGATTGGATAAAAAGGGTATAACCTGATATTAATAGGTTGAATGAGGAAACTCAGCCAGGCCTGTCTGTTCAGATTCTTCTTGGCCTCTCTGAGCAGCCTTCCTTCCTCCTGGGTAGAGGGAAGGACCTTTCCTGAATTGAGGGTCTTATGGCCTACGATTAGACAAGGTGAATCAAAGAATTTCTTTATGACCAGCTCCAAGACAAAAGGTGTGGGGGTGATGTTAGATGACAGGATATTTTCCGTTTCTATGGTCTTGGGGAGAAAACGTGGGCAGGAGAAGTTCAGAGAGGGAGATTCTTTTTTCTGAGGCCTATTTCTTAGGCCTAAAGCACCCCAACATTACAATAAAAGACAGTCTTTTTCACCTTTATTGCTCTGAAGCTGTCTGAAGCTGCTTCAGGAACCAAAGACAAAAAAGCTAAATACCCTAACAAAAGATATGCTTATTATTTTTATCACTTAGGATACAATGAGGCTATGGGAGCTATGAACCAGGAGCCATGGACAAATATACATATACGTAAAATCACATTTATACAACACTTAAATGCCCATTACTTTGGCTATCTCTAAGAATGATTTTTTTTAACCAAAATTAATTAGCAAGTAGAAGCCTTTAAATGCAAGATTGGCAGCCCTGGCGCTGCAGCTAGGGCAGCAGAGCCAGGACGGCCCAGTAACTGACAGACTGAGGGACAGGCAGACTGACCATAGCCTACCAGCCAAAGCCCATCAGCCCGCTCAAGAACCTGCTGGCCAGCGGCTTTAGTGGCACGTGCCTGGTGTTCATGGGGCACCCTCTGGACACTGTCAAGGTCCAACTGCAGACACAGCCACGGAGTTTGCCTAGACAGCCTCCCATATACTGTGGGACTTTGACTCTCTCCCAAAGACTCTTAGAAGGGGCATCACAGGGCTGTATCAGGGAATGGCTGCCCTTATCATCGGTGTCACCCCCATGTTTGCTGTGTGCTTCTCTGGGTTTGGTTTGAGGAAGCAACTATGACAGAAACACCCAGAGGATGTGCTCGGCTATCCCCAGCTGTTTGCAGCTGGGATGTTATCTGGTACATTCACCACAGGCATTGTGACCCCTGGAGAACCCATCAAGTGCTTGTTACACTTTCAGCCTTCTTCAGGGGAAACCAAGTACACTGGAACCTTGGATTGTGCAAAGAAGTTGTGCCAGGAGTTTCAGATCCGAGGCATCTACAAAGGGACCGTGCTTACCCTTATGTGAGATGTTCCAGCTGGCAGAACGTATTTCATGACATATGAATGGCTAAAAAATATCTTCACTCCAGAAGGAAAGCAGGCCCGTGAGCTCAGTGTGCCTTGAATCCTGGCGGCTGGGTGCATTGCAGGGATCTTCAATTGGGCTATGGCAGTCCCCCAAGATGTGCTCAAGTCTCCCTTTCAGACTGCACCTCCTGGGAAACATCCTAACGGTTTTGGAGATGTGCTGAGGGAGCTGATCTGGGATGAAGGAATCACATCCTTGTCTAAAGGGTCTGATGCAGTGATGACCCGAGCCTTCCGAGCCAGTGCGGCCTGTTTCCTTGGCCTTGAAGTTGCCATGAAGTTTCTTAATTGGGCCACCCCCAACTTGTGAGGCAGAAGGCTGCTCAAGACTTCTGGATGCTGGAACTGTCGCTGAGAAGGAAGAGTAGTGGGCAGAACTAAGCAGACTTGGAGAGTGAGGGGAGGAGACGGTGGGATCAGAGCTCTGCGCATGGACTTGGTGAGACTATTGCCTTAATGACATCCTCTACCTTGTATAACTTGGTGTGCCATTTCGCAACTTGAATTCATTCTTGTCAATGTAAGGGACCTTAAGAGGATTTGGAGATCTAGTAGTTTCTAGACCAGATACTACCTGTGGCAAGAATACTGCCTACCAGTTGATGGTTGGCCCTACCACACCCAAAGTGTTTCTCATTAAAGAGGTAATCTCAGCTTCTCACTGGAGGCACTTTGGATGTTTTCAACCAGCTGACCAGGGGCTGAGATTGTCTTCAATCCCTAGCCAGGAACACTCACTTGATTTCCAGGGTACCACCTAATCCTGGGCTGCACATGGGGATTTGGACTTGAGCCCCACATCTGTGTCCAAGCGGACTGGGCATATATGCCCAGGAAGAGATAACCTATTAGCTGTTGGATTTTGCCTTTTTTTTTTTTTTTTACACAAGTAATCAAAAGTAAAACTAGAGTAGAATAGCCTCATTTCCCAAGAATAGGTGAAAAACTTTCCTTTCTACACAGTGAGGACAGGCCCAGCCTGCTGGGATAAGTGAGAAAACCCAGGGTGAAGGAAGGCTCTTTCTGCATACTCTTTTCTCATGAGAGCGCCATATTTTAACAAGAAACAATAAATGTTCTTTCTAATTTTTGAAGGAAAAAAAGAAGCCTTTAATGCTCTGACATGAAATTTAAATGATCTGCAAAAAGTTAATTTGTCTCAGTTCAGTTCAGCTTGTCAAACATTTGTTCAACACATTCTATATGTCAGGCATTGTGCCCTAGAGATACACAGACATTCCCCACAGAACAGTAACTTATCTTTTTTTACATCCATTAAGATTGGGTAAAATTATACATCATTTTTCACAAGGCAGGACACATTCTAGCAGGGCAAAGTTATTTTCCTCTAGCATAACATGTTCGAACAACTCTTTGTCATTTTCTTCACATGAAGAAAATGAAGAGAAAGTTGTTTTTAGGTTCATTGGAAGGCCCTCCAAAACTGATCAAAATTCTGTGATTACAGGCCTTCCATCCACCCTGCTCCCCTCCATGCCTGTGCAGTCCTCTGCACCTCTCTCTGGAACAACCAGAAGTGTAACTTCTACAAAAAGATCTCCTCAAATCACCCTTTCAGGCATTGTTCCCTTCCTCAACCTCTTGTGCCAATACTTGTGTATCTCGCCCTCACGTACATGTTTTAGGATAGTTCCCTGGGGTCTTCATATATCTCGGTAACTTTACCCTGCTTCCCAATAATCTCTACCAGCCTCCTTCTCCAAATATACATCCTCAAATATACAATCTAGATTAAACAGTGTATTCTATGCAAAGACAGACTCAAGTCCCCTGGCCAACCCCTTCTAGCCAGACTGAACCCCCTAAGCCCACCTTATGGAGAATTTTCAAGGCCTCCCTGGGAGTGACCTTCCATGTGCACAGTGAAGCTAGCTCCATGAAATCAAGAGCCATGTTTTCATCTTTGCTTGTATCACTCATGCTCCCAAAGCAACATGTGCAATAGACCTTTAAATGTGTACTAAATTGAGTGGATTGAGTCACTCACTTTCTTCAGTGATCTCTTTTCCATTCAGAGCTGTACCTCAATGCATAGAAGAATATACCAGCTCTCTTGAAAGAAAGAATGAATAAATCAGTTGGAACCAAGAGTACCTAATTCAAAACAAGAGGATTTGCTAGATTGCAGGGGAGAACAAAATGGTTCTTCATGTAAGCAGGAGGCAACACTGATCTTTGGTCACAGTTTTCCCCCTTGGGGTAAAAACAACTGTCTTATCAGGATGCCACACTGGTAACTGGCTACCACTGAGTTCAAACTAAATCAACAGATCCAGATTCTTATCTAACATTCATTGAGCACTTCCCATAATGTAAATCATGTGCTAATACCAGGGACACAATAACGAACATATGATGGGCAGATGGCTGACTGTGGTGGAACCCTTCACTGACTGGCTCTATACCACTCATGATCTAACCTGTCACCAGCTTTAAGAGTTTCAATAATGCATTGGAGCCATTATTCAACACACTGACAGTGAGATGACTACAGTCAACTCCAAGAGCCCACAAAGAGATACCAAAAGACTCTGTTGTCTTAGCAATGAGTTACACACAGCCTCAAATGTGGTAAAATATTATAGTTCGTCAAACATCCAAATCAGCAAGATGTTTTCATGACCTCATATGTGCTTGAAGCCATGATACATTTTGTTGGGGCTACTAGCACAGGCAATAGACTATATTATTAGTCTCTACCTTAATGAGCTTAAAATAGTCATGGAAAAAAGTGAACACGCACATATAAACCAGTAAGATAATAACATGAGATTGCTGGGAATAATGATAAAATAAATGTATACATTTAGTTTAACAAATCCAACTTTTAAAAGGTTTTATTCTCATTTTAAAAAGGGGTATCTAGCCAAGTGTGGTGACTCACACCTGTAATCCCAACACTTTGGGAGGCCAAGGAGGGCAGATCACTTGAGGCCAGGAGTTTGAGACCAGCCTGGGCAACATGGCAAAACCCTCTACAAAAAATACAAAACTTAGCTGGGTGTAGTGGTGCACACCTATAGTCCCAGCTAATTGGAAGGCTGGGGCCAGAGGATCACTTGAGCCCAGCTACTCGGGAGGTTGAGGCTGCAGTGAGCAAAGATTGTGCCACTGCACTCCAGCCTGGGTTACAGAGTGAGACCCTCTCTCAAAAAGAAAAAGAAAAAAAGTGCATCTAATCAAGATATACTACTGCAACATGACAGTATATCTGCAGTTACAGAAATTTATGCCTTGAAGTAAAGTGCTATCATAACAAAAAGCATGAAACAGTGGTCAGGTAGCAGGCCATAATGGCAATAAAATTGTAGGCTGGATAGATGATAATCCATGCTCTACAATGGCAAAACATTTAGTTAAACTATTGCCTGCAATAACTTGAGAGGCAGATCTTGTACCTAATAAACTTGAAGCTCTAGAGAAAGAGATTAGAAAACAGAATGTTAGTTGCATGTGTTTGGATACTGTTGTCTGCATTTGGCAAAGTAACACATGAAAGAGATGAGCTCAGGAAAGAGTTGGCAGGTTGATAAACAAAAATGAAAGGAAATGAAGACAGTTCGGAAATTCAGAACCCTAATTACCCAGGCGTGGCAGTGGGTGCCTGTAATCCCAGCTACTGTGGAGGCTGAAGCAGGAGAATCACTTGAGCCTGGAGGCAAAGGTGAGCCAAGATTACGGCACTGCATTCCAGCCTGGGCAACAGAACAAGACTCTGTCTCAAAAAAAAAAAAAAAGGAAAGAAATTAAGAAATTCAGAGCCCTGTAAGGTTGCAATAGAAGATTGAAAAAGCCTTTGAAAGAGAAATGCACAACAAAACCTTTCAACCAAGTAAATTACCTAAGGGCAAGAATTAGAATGAAGCATCTGGAAAAAAATGTTTAATTGGACAAAAGGACTCAATTAAAAGTGTAAAAGTATAGTTCTAGTAATCTGCCATCAAATCAAGACAGAGTTATAGGAATGAAGAAACAAAGAAATAGAAATGTTCTAGGAATTATGCCTCAAAAAGAATTGACTTAGATTAGAAGTTCACTAAGTTTTTGAGAGAGCTCTAGAAATTAATCAGGAACCAATCCTCAGTCCCCCAACCATCAAGGAACAAGAACTAAAGCTCTAAGAAAGGTATATTCACCAACACCATGTCAGATGTGACCAAAGAGATTACAGGGAGAAAAAGTAAATTTTTTAAACCTTCCAAGAAGTGGAAGGGACCACAGAGTAAAAAGGAAGTGAGCCTCTCCCAAAAAGCAGAAAACTACAGACCCCACAAACTCTACATCATTCGTGGGTTTTTTTTTTTCCTTTTAATGCAAAAGATTTCCAGTTTCAGATTTTTTTTGAACCTACTAATTCAATGTTTCCTATTTGTTTGAGTCAAATATTCAAAACCATTATGCACTTTCTAGAATCTCCACAAAATCACAATTCATAGAAACTAACCCTTCTTTTTAAATGTAACGATTAGGTATGAGTGCGGTGGCTCACGCCTGTAAACCCAGCACTTTGGAAGGCCGAGGCGGGTAGATAGCTTGACCTCAGGAGTTGGAGACCAGCCTGGGCAACATGGTGAGACTTCGTCTCTACAAAAAAAATACAAAAATAGCCAGGCATGGTGGTGCACACCTGTAGTCCCAGCTACTCAGGAGGTTGAGATGAGGGGATCACTTTAGCTAGGAGGTCAAGGCTCCAGTGAGCAGTGATCGTGCCACTGCACGCCAGCCTGGACAACAGATCGAGATCCTATCTCAAACAAAAGAAAAGAAATGATCATTTGTCAGATGAAAACGCTGTGCTAGGGTCTTCACATGCCAATATTTGTGAAAGTAGAAATTACTTGGGGTATAGGTAAACAGAACATAAAAAACACAGAAGTCTTCCTTTCCCTTCTGTCTCTGTAGTTGTCTCTCATTCATTCTCTCTCTTTCTCAAAGCATGTAATTTCTGATCTTCTGATGAAAAAAAAGCCAGGAGAGACAGCAGTGAGAGAAGGGGATCAGAGGCAAAAGCTGAGAAAAGAAAAGTAAGGAGAAAAAAAGACTTCAGAAAGGAGTTTCCCCAGAGTGCTGTGTGAGGATCCTGGACGGAATACAGTTTAAGTGGCTGGACAAAGTTCCAGATCGCATGAGGGACCTCTCAATTCTGAATCTATTCTGTAGACCTGTGAAGGCTTTTGCATTCAAGTTTTATCTACTTGTTAGCAGAAACATCATTTATTAAACACTCACTCTGTACCAGTCTCTGTGCTGGGTAACAGGAAGAAAAAGGTGCTACCAAAAAAAAAAAAAAAAATTGCCATAACAGTTTTCTCCTTCCAAGAGAGCTGTGAATTTTATATCAGACCAGATGGCACTTCTGTCTTGAAGAGAACTTACCTTTTTGGAAGTGCAAAGACAGAGCCTATTCCAGGGTAAAGACAGGGAAATTGCTACACATAAAAAATAATATGGTCAGGCACAGTGGCTCATGCCTATAATCCCAGCACTTTGGGAGGCTGAGGTGGGAGGATCACTTGAGGCTAGGAGTTCAAGACCAGCCTGGGCAACACAGAGAGGCCTCTGTCTCTACATAAAATAAAATAAAATAAAATGCTGAGAATGGTGGTGTGTGCCTGTAGCCCCAGCTACTTGAGGGGCTGAGGTGGGAGAATCACTTGAGCCTAGGCAGTCAGGGCTTCAGTGAGCCATGACCCTGCCACTGCTCTCCAGCCTGGGTGACAGAGCAAGATCTTGTCTTCAAAATAATTATAATACTAGGAATTTTAGTTAACCCTAGAGAGAAGAGAAATGAGGAGAGCTGCCAGCCAGAAACTCCTAGTATCTGAGATGACCAGGGAACTAAGAGTCATGAGCCTTACATTCAAATTGTTTCAATGTGTATGTTGTGCTTTAATTCTTTAATTAATTCATTAATTCTCTTCCATTATTTACATGTCTAAGGTAAACCTCTTTATATACAAAACAGGTTTATGATGTCTACATGGAGCATATTATATATATACATATATATATATATAGAGAGAGAGAGAGAGAGAGAGGACAACAGCCTCAGGAGGGGAGGCAGCACGTATGGATAGAGCAAGATTTAGAATGAGAAAGTTGGCTCTTTCTTACCCCTCAATCCTGCAATCTAGGAGAATCTTACTGCTCAAAGTTTGGTCCTGGGAACAGCGGCATCTAGCTTGTTAGCACCTGGGGGCTTGTTAAAATTGGAGACTCTCCAGCCCCCATCCCAAACCTACTCATCAGGCTGCATTTTCACAAGGTGCCTAAATGATTCATATCACATAAAAGCCTGGGATGTACCTCGTTAGGGAACATTAGGGAAGGTGCTGAACTTCCCATAAAATTGCAGTGAGGTTCACGGAACACATGACATTTTCTGAAACAGAAATTGAGACTCAAGTATCCTTGAAAGGCCATTGAGATTTGAAAAAAAAAAAAAAAAAAAAAAGACGTCTTAAATCTCAGAGCTTCACTCCCTCGTAGCTAAGAACCATACCTATCTTCCTACTTTGGAAGGTTCTTTGGCAAGCGTGGGGATGAAGAGAATAATGGGAAACTGAGGCTGTTCTTTGTCAACGTTCGGCGGCAGCCTCCGTGGGCGTGGTCTGTCCTTGCAACCGCGGGCTGGCAGCAACTCCTCAGGGTTCCGTGCAGACTTCACTTACTCAGCAAGCAAGCTGATTTCCTGCGTTGAGGTGGATGGAATTAATCAACATGCTGCCAGATATGCAATGCCTGGGGAAAGCCCAGCTGAGCATCTGTCAAACGCTGTCACATTTTCCTGGCTTCCTCCCACCAAAATTTCTCCTCAGCTTGATGAATCTGGGATCAGCAACTTTTGCTCCTGTCCTTTCCCCGAGTCGTCATACTGACAACCAATAGAGTTTGGGGATGTTGGGTGGGGATGACAAGCCTGGGCCCAGAAAGATGACCTTTCACTCCATTCTTGCCCAGGATTACATTCCCAAGCCTTTAGGCATTGGCCCAAATCTCATGCCTGCCCTTCAACCTCATTTATTAAAGCAAATTCTTTCCCAAACCCTCCATATGCGACACACTCAATTTTCTGCTTTTGCTCCACAAAATAGTTTGAATTTCTGAGTCTTCACCCTCTCCAGGCTAGTGTCTTGTTCCTGGAATACCATTTCAGTTCTGCTCACCTGGGTTCTATCCAACCTCAATATCCACGTCCTCAGACCCAAAACCCACTCGTGTCTTTCCTTCTTCCAAACTCTCATCATACTTTCATGACATTTCATTTAGCAATTAACTAGAGACAACGAGAGACAACTTTTTAACTGTCTACTTGAATGGCTATTTGTACGTGCTTTGGCTATTTGTATGTGCTTTGGCTTTTTACATTTTAAAGTGTTTATTCCTAATCTGCTCTCTGGATCTTAAACTTGTTGAAGGAGACAACTGTGACTTCTTTCTGCCTTTTGCCCTTCCCACCATTCTCACACCCCTAGCAAATTATTCTACCCATAGCTGTAGATATTTATTCACTTGATTTAATTTGATGTTAATACTAGCTTATTTCTTCTTCTACCTAATTTCTTGCTACCTTCAATTTCTAATATATCAGTACTCACAAAGTTGTCAACAAAATGATTAAAGTCGGAATGTTCTAGAGGAGAGAAAACTTACACCACATATTTTCAAAACTTTAGAAATTTTTCAAAAGGGAAAGAGATTGGACTGTCTCTAGAACACCAAAGCTTGATGAACATCTAGTAGTGACGTTCCAGAGTGGAGTTATGCATGGAGGGGTTGTTTGGATTGGACCACCTCCAAGGTCCCTTCCAAATTTGTGATCCTATGGAAATTCAACAAAAAAAATGGTATTTCATTTAAAGATACAATTTCAGTCTTGGAAGTAGGGGCGTGTGTGCCTGTGTGTGCACGCGCGCATGCGCGTACACAGATGCACACATGTATATGGGGTGGGGTAATATAACTTCTGCCCTCTTCAGTTTTTTCCTCTTTCTGTGGAAAACAATCACATGACTCCAAATGCTAAAAATTCCAAGTGTCATAACTGTATGTTTCCCATGAAGATCCGGATTGAGAAGAGAATAAGAGGCAGCAGAGATCCAGTGAGAGCACTGAAACAACCACACTTCTGAGAAATGTGTTACTTTCACTCCTGCACGGATCTGACTCAGAATGACGATTCTCAGGTTCTCCTAATTTCAGTTGAAATGCTGTGGAAGGACACAATGAAATGGGTTTCCTGTGAGGGACAGTTCATCTGTGCAGAGGTAAGGGCTTGAAGGATGTATGAAGGGCAAAGGAGAAAAAAAATGAACATGGGGAGGTACCTGGGGAGGAAAAGTGGAACCTGCCTGCTCTTCCTCTGTCTGCCCTCCAGGCTCCAGAGCAGAAGGCAGGAGCTCCTAAGTTAGCAGGTCTCATTCCACTGCTCTCTCTAATGCTTTTGGCCCTGAGAGGGACTGGGGACAGGGTAGTGTCAAAGGAAGGTGGATGAGAAAGGACACCAAGGAAAAAATAAAGACTGAAAAGGTTCTTGGCTATGCAGAGCCCAGCCCTTGTTTAAGCTGGAGAGAATGCTTCGTGTAGATTGCACATTTATGTCGATTATGCAGATTTTGCGTTAAACAACTCACTAGCAACTTTGTTATCCTGTGACATCTCTGATACCTTACAGGTCATCCCTAGACCTGGAAACCCGTTAGTTTAGCCACTAAGTCAGGCAAGACATCTCCTTATCTTTGATATCTGCACCTATCATAGATTTCAGGAGCCACACAGGTCTTCAGAAACAATCTGGTGCAACCCACTCAGCTGATGATGGGGATTGAATGGCTTTCCTACAGATAGCCAGTGGTGGAGAAGCTTGGCATGGACCCAGGCCTCTTGACTCCCTCTAGACTCTGTCTACAAATAAAGGGATCCCTCTCTCCAGCTCTTTCAGGGCCATTTTTCCCTGGTCTAACACTATCAGCTCTTTAACAATGTGCTGACAAAGGAGGGAAATTATTATAATAGGAATAGCCCTGAGCTCTGCCTCCTGTCAGATCAGTAGGGCATTAGATTCTCATAGGAGAGGGAATCCTATTTTGAACTGCATGTGTGAGGGATCTAGGTTGTGCGCTCCTTATGATAATCTAATGCCTGATGACCTGAGGTGGAATGGTTTCACCCCAAAACCATCTGCTCTCCAGCCCCACATTCACCCTTCGACTGGGAAAAACTGTCTTCCATGAAACCAGTCCCTGGCACCAAAAAAGTTGAGGGGTTGTCAGAGGACCAAACTTATAAAGCAAGCAGCACCTTCTAAGTGATACCTAGGACTTGGGGTTAAGATACCTGAGCAATTCTGTTCTCTAAAAATGAGAAATGAAATTAGTCTTTGGACTTTTTATTCTAAACACTTTTTAGCCTTTATACACTATCTTTTATATATTTATCTTTGTATGAGGAAGATTTTTTTTTTTGAGATGGAGTTTCACTCTTCTTGCCCAGGCTGGAGTGCAATGGCACAATCTCAGTTCACTGCAACCTCTGCCTCCCTGGTTCAAGCGATGCTCCTGACTCAGCCCCCAAAGTAGCTGGGATTACAGGCATGTCACCACGCCCAGCTAATTTGTTTTGTATTTAGTAGAGATGGGGTTTCACCATGTTGGTCTGGCTGGTCTCAAACGCCTGACCTCAGGTGATCCACCCACCTCGGCCTCCCAAAACGCTGGGATTATAGGCATGAGCCACCGCACCCAGCCTGTATTAGGAAGATTAATGGAAACAAGATCAGACGAGGTCATTTCAATAATAGTGGGTTTTTTCTTTTTCTTTTTGAGACAAAATCTCGCTCTGTTGCCCAGGCTGGAGTGCAGTGGCACGATCTCAGCTCACTGCAACCTCTGCCTCCTGAGTTCAGGCAATCCTCCAGCCTCAGCCTCCCAAGAAGCTGGGACTACAGGCACGTGCCACCACACTGGCTAATTTTTTGTATTTTTAGTAGAGACAGGGTTCACCATCTTGCCCAGGCTGGTCACAAACTCCTGAGCTGAGGCAATCCACCCACCCCAGCCTTTCAAAGTGCTGGGATTACAGGCATGAGCCACCGCCCCCAGCCAATGATAGTTCTTAAGATGCAATATTCCACCAACTTTTCACCTCAGGTTCTCAAAGCTTATACAGTGGTAAAAGTTGCCTTTTCTGCACTTTCTCTGTTAATAATAGGAAGACTTCATAAACCACTTCCATAACTCTGAACTGCAGATATTACTGAAAGTATTACGTCATGAGAAGTCTATGTGCAAGATCTTAAAAATAAACTTCAAATCTCAACCAGACTAAATGTGGCAATTTTTAAAAGGTAGGGATGGGATTGAGGATTACACCCAGTGTCAGCAAAGACGCAGGACAATAAAAGCATCCTCATACATACATGTGGTATATAAATCAGCAAGTTAGTGAGGCATACCTAAAACTTTAATAATGCTCCTATTTTTGGTCCAGCAATTATACATCTAGGAAATTGTCCTACGTAAAATAAGCATGTGCACCAAAATTTGGCAACATGGTTTTTCATCACAGCATAATTTGTAATCTGAAAAACTGATAACAAATATCCAGCTACAGGTATCTGAAAAAACATACCAGATAAGTTTTCTGTGGGTGACTAGATCATAAGTATCTTTTATTTATTTCTTATGGTTATTTATAGTGTTTCACCAATGAAAAGATCCTAGTTTTGTAACAGGAAAAAAAAATATTTGAGTTGTTCTTCGTTTAAGAATGTTAACAGGCTCCAGCAGGGCAGTTTCCTGGTAAATAGAGTGACTACACTAGCACAAGCTTTGTGAGACAATATGAAATAGCAAACTCCAGTCACTGCCGAACAGGCCCCTTTGCTCTCACGGCAAATCCCTGAGATGGCTCAGACGGCATCACCAGCTAGGGATGGTCTTCCACTTCATCATCACCAGCTAGGGATGGTCTTCCACTTCATCATCACCAGCTAGAGATGGTCTTCCACTTCATCATCACCAGCTAGGGATGGTCTTCCACTTCATCATCACCAGCTAGGGATGGTCTTCCACTTCATCATCACCAGCTAGGGATGGTCTTCCACTTCATCACCACCAGCTAGGGATGGTCTTCCACTTCATCATCACCAGCTAGGGATGGTCTTCCACTTCATCTCTGAATGCCGGTACCCACATACCTCGCCTCGTCACACTAGAATTCTGTCATCCCATCCACGAGATTCACTCATAGATATAGCTCTGACCCCAGAGCACTCCCAGCCCTTTGAAGGGAGCACACAGTATTCTGGTTAGAACATAGTAGTTGGCTGGGTGCGGTGGCTCACGTCTATAATCCCAACACTTTGGGAGGCCAAGGTGGGTGGATCACCTGAGGTTGGGAGTTCATGACCAGCCTCACCAACGTAGAGAAACCCCGTCTCTATTAAAAATACAAAATTAGCCAGGCGTGGTGGCGCATGCCTGTAATCCCAGCTAGTTGGGAGGCTGAGGCAGGAAAATCACTTGAACCCAGGAGGCAGAGGTTGTGGCGAGCAGAGATCGCACCATTGCACTCCAGCCTGAACAGCAAGAGCAAAACTCTGTCTCAAAAAAAAAAAAAAAAAAACCATAGTTAAGAATCAAGAGTGCCAGTAGGATCTCCACATTCTAGCTCTGAGACCCTGGGCAAATTATCTCATCTTTCTAGGCCTATTTCCTTCTCTATAAAATTGAGATAATAAAATCCACGTCACGGGGTGGAAGATTTAATTATTATAATTTATATGGTGCCTAGTATATAGCAGCAGGGCCATCGCTTCTCATCTGCCCCAGTCATGGGTACATAAAGTTGTGCCTGGGAGCCAAAGTTTGGTTGGGAGTTTAGAACCTATATACATCATCCCTGGTAAACCAATTTTCTCGGCTTTTTATTCTCCATTAGGGTTAAATGTGACCTGTGAACATTTGCCTTTCTCCTGCAATCAGATTTTCAAACATGACTTTAAATTCAGTTTCAAAAACATTTTTTGTCCCTAAATTCCTAAACCAGTTTGTTAATCTCAAGTGCCTAATCTGAAACTTGCTTATACAACTGGATATTCTATGAAGTGTCACTCTTAAAATTGGTTTTAAGATTCACCAAAAATGAGTTATAGTAGTTAGGGTAGTAAGGTAATTTTTGTTCTCTAGCTTCCTGAATATTCCATGTTATATTCGTAGTAATAGTTTCTTTAAATAGGCCAGGTGCAGTGACTCATGCCTGTAATGCCAGCACTTTGGGAGGCTGAGGTTGGAGGATTGTTTGAGGCCAGGAATTCCAGACCAGCCCAGGCAACACAGAGACCCCATCTCTACAAAAAGATTTAAAAATTAGCCAGGCGTGGTAGTCCCAGCTGTCTGGGAGGCTGAGGTGGAAAGATTGCCTAAGCCCAGGAGTTTGAGGCTGCAGTGAGCCGTGTTTGCACCATTGCACTCCAGCCTGGACAACAGAGCAAGACTGTCTCAAACAGAAAAAAAAACAACCACACACTTTTGTTTTTGGAGGTTTTTATCAGGTTTTATTGTGGTTCCTATTCAGGACTACATGCACTAAAATTACTAGAAAAGCAGCACACATGAGCAAGATTACAGGAGCTGACCTTTCTATTGCAAGGTTAAATAGTGGTACTTCAAGCTAGGAAGGTTTAGCTTGCCACAAAATGTACCTGCTGGGAGAACTATTATCAGAATGGTAAATCTCAGCAGAGGCTAATATCCTCCCACAGGCTGTGGGAAAATACTTAGAACTTAATAGTAAAAATATTCACGAAAAGACTGAAGAGAATGAGCTAGAATTACACGCTGGTTAATAACGGACCAGCCAGAATCCAAGACACATCACTAAGGCACCAGACTTGAAAAAGAAAGTAAACCAGGTTTACTTTTCAGGAATTTAAAGTGGAGTTAAAATTAATTTTGTTCTAAAGTATTTCTAGGATGGCCAGGTGCGGCGGCTCATGCCTGTAATCCCAGCACTTTGGAGGCCAAGGCGAGCAGATCACCTGAGGTCAGGAGCTCCGGACCAGGCTGGCCAACATGGTGAAACCCCCATCTCTACTAAAAATACAAAAAGTAGCCAGACATGGTGGCAAGCGCCTGTAATCCCAGTTACTTGGGAGGCTGAGGCAGGAGAATCAGTTGAACCCAAGAGCCAAGATCACGCCACTACACTCCAGTCTGGGCGACGAAGTGAGACTGTGTCAAAAAAAAAAAAAAAGTCTTCTAGAAATTCAATAAAATCTCTTGAAATAATTGGCAACAACCTGGGACACTACCCACAAAATAAGGAAGCATAGAAATCACTGTCCCTAAAAGGCATATTTAACATGGTGACCAACAACCCATTCTGACCTGCCTCTCCAAGCAGTCCAACCCAAGTTTTATCAAGTGGTGCCAGTGCTAACGTCTTGTGGGTGGAACTGGCACTGAATGTAAAGAAAATCATGGCCAGGCATGGTGGTTCATGCCTATAATCCCAACACTTTGGGAGGCTGAGGTGGGAAGCTCACTTGAGCTCAGGAGTTCAAGACCAGCCTGGGCAACACCAACACCGTCCTTACAAAAAATGTAAAAATTAGCCGGGCAGAGTGATGTGCACCTGTGGTCCCAGCCGCTCAGGTGGCTCAAGAAGGAAGATCACTTGAGCCCAGGTTGAGGCTGCAGTGAGCCATGTTTGCACCACTGCACTCCAGCTTGGGCTACAGAGCAAGACTCTATCTCAATTTCAAAAAGAAAGAAAGAAAAGAAAATGACATGCATTACCAGAAGGGACCTCAGAAATCATGTAGTTCAACCACCTTCTTTTCCAGATGTAGAAACCATGCACTTTCCTCTAAGTGGCCAGCCTAGCTTGGCATGTTAACTCTGGTACCTAGTGTCAGAAAAGGAGCTCAGATGCACATGCTTTTGCTTACCAGTGCAGGGCTCATGTCACCCTGCCAACCTTTTGGCTCTCAGGTGAGATTTCCTATGCAACAAGTTTAACACTCCACCCTCCCCACTTCCCTACATGTACACAGCAGACGTGGCATTACCTGGCTCTTGAGGAAGGGGGAAGGAAAGCATGGCAAGGAAGGGCAAGAGCTTGCACAGAGCTTGTTAGGGCTGAGCACCTGAGGCAGCCAGCACACAGGTGACTCTTGCACTTGCCATATTCTACCGACCAAACCCTCCAGGCAGAGCTCACTTCACAAGCTCAGAATCATTAGGACAACTGGTGTAGTCTGAAATCTCCTCAGGAGACATGAGAAAGAGAGGGCTGGCAGATTCACTGGTTTCTGTGAACCTTTCTCCTCTTTATCTCCCTTGATGTTTTCCTACCAGCCGGCCCAGTTGTGAGGTAACACTGTCCTCAGGAGAAAGCTGAAAAACGCATTGCCGAGCTAGCACCGAGAGGGTCCTCTCAAGGGGAAGTGCTTGCCTCAGAGCCACACTGACCAGAATGTGGGAACCATCAGAGAGTGGAAAGGCAGGGAAGGGATGAGAGTTCAGGAATGCAGCCAGGGTGAAATCATTGTAAATGGTTTTGATTAAAGGATCACGTTTCATAAACGTTTGTCAAAATGAATCACTTTGTTTTAATGGGCCCTCAAACTTGCAGTAATCAAACCACTGCCATGAAGTAGTAATACGCCAGGCGGGAACCCGCCATCTGCTTTCCCAATTATGTCTCACAAGCACCCCACAAGGCAGGAATCATCCCCGTTTTACAGCTGAAATAAAGAGTAGCATAAAACTTACCTGAAGATATTTGGTAAATGGCGGAGAAGAGATTCAATCTCAACAATCCTTACCAAATTGTCCTTTTTGAAAATCACCCTTTCATTTTGCCACTTCATTTATCCAGGGGAGTTAAGGAATAAGGTGCCATTTTTCAAGATACAACAACTTACTTCTCTAAGCTCCCCAAATTATTTTAACTACAGTATTTCAGACCACAAACCTAAATGTAAACAGACTTCTCTTTTGGAATGAAGCACATAGATAATTCAGTGGTTTTCTCTGGTCAATCTGGGTCACCACTGCAATCTCTGCAGGGTGGCAACGGCAATACCCTCGGGGGTGACTGGCCTTGAGACATGTCAGCCCACCTGAGCAGCCTCTTTCAGGTCCCCACAGTAGGTCCTGCAGTGGATCACCTGTCAACAAGCAAGAACCTATCCTGGAAAAGCTTACCAGCTCTTTTCTGTTCTTGTAAGCTGGGAACTACACACACAAGTTTCTTAAAACTCAATGTAAAGGTTGAATCATGCTATTTTAATACAATTAATATCTATTGTGGCTGCTATATAGTCTTCTACCTACTATTCTTTTGACTAGCTTGAAGAGTGATGAAATGGTCAGCAAAGTAAACCTGATATTACAGCTATTATCACAATGGTAGGTGCACATATCCCCCCACTCTGTGCCTCAGTTTCCTCAGATGTGAAGGACAGACTAAGAGTCCTACTGACAGAATGTTTGCCTTTCTAGAACAAATCACTTGAGGAGATCCCTAAGAACTCCTAGAACTGTTCTTCATAGCTGTACCCCATCAGTCGCACCTGACATCCTCATGGTCCTCCCTGGATTCCTATATCTCTGTGTGTGCCCTCATTTGGTATATAATCATACTTAATTTTTTTTTTAATAAAGACAGGGTCTTGCCATGTTGCCCAGGCTGGCCTTAAACTCCTGGACTCAAGCAATCCGCCTGCCTCAGCCTCCCAAAGTGCTGAGATTACAGCCATGAGCCACTATGCCGAGCTGTATACTTGATATTTTGAAATTTTCACCAACATATTGACATATCCCCAGCCTAGAGGCCTCAGAGCAGAAAGCGCCACTTTTGCACCCACTGCTGTACCTAGCACAACTTCTGATTCATTGCCAATGCTCAACAAATGGCAAATTCCTCCTTCTGGTACCACTGCACTCTCCTTTGAAACTGTGCTCTCTAGACTACTTCCAACAAGACTTGGATCTCGCATCTGTGAGGGGAAAAAAAAAAAAAAGTCACAGATAAAACAGAATTCCCCAACAATTCTGTACTACTCCCTTTAAGAGAAAAATCCCTTTGTCCTAACGAACCAAAGAATATCTCCTGCTTTGTGGTAAAGGATCACCCCTCAGCAAAAACGAAGAAAGTACCTCAGCAATCTTGCAGCCAAGAACTGGCACAACTTCAGAGCCACATCTGCCACCAGAAAGCAGCTTCCAATCCATGTGACCGAGGCCCCCCATAAAGTCACATGATTAAGTAACTTGAAAAATTCTTCAGAAGCTATTCAAACCATGTAACGGTAGGACAGAAGTCCCGCCCTGGCCCCATCACAAGCTTTTGTGCAAACAGGCTAACCTACCCCAAAAAGTGGACACCCAGGTAGTTTCAAAAGCATCCTGTAGGCTGGGCACAGTGGCTCACGCCTATAATCTCAGTTTAGGAGGCCGAGATGGGAGAATCACTTGAGTCCAGGAGTTCAAGGCCAGCCTGGGCAACAGAGAGACCTCATCTCTACTAAAAACTAAAAATAAAAACTTAGCTGGGCATGATGGCACGTGTCTGTGGTCTCAGTTACTCGGGAGGCTGAGGCAGGAGGATCACTTGAGCCCAGGAGGTCGAGGCTGTCGTGAGCTGTGATTGTACCACTGCACTCTAGTCTGGGCACAAAGCGAGACCCTGTCTCAAAAAAAAAAAAAAAAAAAAAAAGATCCTGTAACAAGATCTCATTATGGGCAAGAACTCCCAGGATTTTGAGGCATCTGACATATCAGGTATTCTATCTTTATGAAGGGTAAGTTTAGATTCAGGCAAAAAGCGCCAGGCAGAGGGGCAATTCTTCTCCTGAACTTTTACTCACTGGCCTCCCGTGGCCATTTAGCTATTTTAAACTGGCGGGGTTTGGTCTATACTATCAATTTTGACTGATAAATGCTGGTGCTGCTGAGGAAGAAAACTGCCTCTAGAGAAGACATGACCCACAGAGAGCTCACAGAAGGCTGCTGCCACCTTGTGGTAGGATGCTGCAAATGCGAGAGCAGCAAACTGCACGATTGCTCTCAAGGAAAACAATTCAATGTTATGTATAAAAAACACACTATGATTATTAAGACCATGTGTACAAAATGGCTACGTTTATTCAACATCTCAGATATTCATCTGGATATTGGGTTTGTTTTGTGGTACAATACATATTCACCTTAACTGGTGCTACTGCAAAGAAAGCTTTCTTGACCTGCATGACGTGCCTCAGAGCTTCTCTCCACCAGTTAGAACCACCCAAAGCCTAGTCTAGACCAAAGTGCTCTGGAGGAAAAAAAAAAAACAAAAACAGCAAAAAGAAAACAGTTGTGCCCCCAAAAGTACTCAGAAGTCATGTTATTTACAGTTGGGTTTGTGTGGGATGGGAAGTAGGGCGGATGAGCCAGTGCTTTTGCAATGAAGATGCAATAGTCATTGTCCTCTCCCACTGTCTCCTCTTTCCTCACCCCATGGCAGCTTTCACGACCCATTCCCAAAGGGTCCACCAAGTCCTGAACTCAGCTTCATTACCAACATTCCTCGCCTTCAGTTCAATTCAACACTGTTAGGGGAGTCGAGGCAAAGACTCGGGTCAGGGAGAGGGTGGGAAACACAGAACACACTCTCGGCACAACCCAAGTTCAGAGACGAGGCCTCCTCAGATGAGGAAGATGATGCCCTCAGACACCATGACTTGATTGTCATCCTGCATCTTGCTCAGAGCAGCCTGGATCTCAACTGAAGAGAAGGGCTCTTTGCTGTCCCGGTTGATGGATTCTGTGAGGCGATTCATGCCGATTGACTGCGCATGAGCTTCCCGGAACACATCCAAGAGGGCCACCTTGAATGCCTTCAACCTGCCCCAGACAGGAGAAAGGGGGAAGAGGAGTAAACAAACCCAAATGCTCTCAGGAAAGAGCTATACTAGGAAAATCCATAGTATTAACACAGTAGAAGCGTCCTCTCAATATTCTTTCTCACACACACATCTGCCTCTGATGGCAGCGCTACCCTTGAGGAGCCCCCTTTAAAGCTAAACTATTGTACTAGCGTGTGGGAAATTGGCATTCCCATTCACTGTGAAATAGTAACCCAGTCAGTGTCAATGGGGGACAATTTAGCAGCACTTACTAAAGCCTTAAAAGCGTATATCCTTTGGCCCATGGAGCCCATTTCTAGGAACTCACAGCTATACTTGCATGAGTGCACACTGATAAATTTAATACTGTTTTACTGTCAACAGGGAACAACCCAAATGTCTATCATCAGAGAATTTCGTTAAATTTTTACCCATCCATACCATGGAAACCCTGCAGTCATTAAAAAGAATGAGATTAAACAAGCACAGTGGCTTATGCCTGTAATCCCAGCCCTTTGGGAGGCCCAGGTAGAAGGACTGCTTGAGGCCAGGAGTCCAAGACCAGCCTGGGCAACATGGTAAGACCCCGTCTCTACAAAAAGTAAAAAATAAACACTGTAAAAAAGTAAAAAATAAACACCGCACTCCGGTCTCAAAAAAAAAAAAAAGAAGTGAGATCTATACGAGCTGATTCAAGAAGCATTTTAAGATATGGTTGAATGGTTGTCCTTGAGGGATAGAGTTACAATTGACTTTAATTTTTTTTCTAAATACTTTTCAATGTTTTTCAAATTTTTTTCAGTAAATACATTGTGTTATGTGTTTGAAGTATAAAAAGAAAAAACATAAAACTTGGCTATGGAGTTTCTTTGTGTCCAGTAAACAAAATTCATAGATAAAAATGTTTCCTAAAACCCTGGTGGTAAAAATTCATCATTTCAAAAACAAATGGCCAAAATGTATCTATCCCACCAAGAAGAATCTGAGGTTACAGTATGACATAAGTTTTATCCTTATCGTAAAACTCTTCTCTCTCAGAAAGAGCGAATTATTAATTTAAACAACTGAAGATTCTGGGTAAAGGACATCCAGTTCTTCATGCTTTTCTCATAACTTTTCACTAAGTTTGAAATTAAATGAGAATATAAAATGTTAAAAGCCGCAGGCCTCTAGTTTTGAGTTCTATCGATGACCAGCAGTTTCCTACTCTCTCCAAGGGAACAAAGTCCCTTCCTCAGTGATACACAGAATTCTTGAAGGGGCAGGAGCAACATCGTACTCACCTGGATTCACTCAACTCCACTTTCTGGGATTCCTTGGTCTCCTGTGCATCTGCCGTCTTTGGAGTGTGTACTTCAGAGGGTTGATGGTTGTAGAGATGGGGAAGATGAGCAAGGTGAAGCCATTTCCACAAACACTAGAGAAATCATCTCCACTCCCAATCCCTCACTCAGCCTGCTGAACAATCCTGTTTCATAGGGTTCTTGTGGGGCCAGGCAGAACAATTAGGATAAAGGGAAATCTTCATCGGATGATGAGGGAATTTAGTCAGGCGGGAGACCCTCAACATACATATTATCTGAAATGCTTATACCAGGTAAAACAGCACAGCACAGTTCATCAAGGAGGCGTACACAATATAGCAAAGCTTTTTCCAAAGTTTCCCCTGAAGCTCTCTTGGGACTAACCTCTTGGACATAGGCCCCAAGCAGGGAGCCAAACAAACAAGAGTCCACAAGAAAATAAAGTGCACAGAGCAACTGGAAAAGTCCAAGAGTCACAGGAACAACCTCTTTCATCAGTAAGTGGCGCTCACTCACCTTGAGGCATTTCCTCCTCTGTGTCACTGAAGTCATAGGGGTCGTATGAATCCCCATCTTTGGCATCTGGCTGGCGAGTCTTCCTTCTAAAATACCCACAGCAGTTAAGAGAGAGAAAGAGTTTGGAGACAGAAAGGCAAGGGAGCCCCATCTTGTGCCTCTAACTACGGAGAAAAGGAAAACAGAACCACTAAGTCAAAGTGAAGCACTAGGCTTAGCCCTTTGCAAACTGCTGCTTGTTCTAAACGAGACCAAGTCCCCAGACTAGTACACAAACAGGCGCTGCTTCCCAATGCTCTTTTCCACATCACTCGCCCTTATAAATTCAACCATAAGCATGAAGGTTTTTCTCTTAGAATTTTGAAGTATATATTCAAAACCCTCAGTGGTTGGGATGCTGTTCCTACTATTTAGCATTTCTTCAGTAGAGGGGTCAAAAGCACAAGAGAAGGACTCGCTCTCCTTCTCTTTTACCCAGGTTATCTTTTTTTTTTTTTTTTTTTTGAGACGGACAGAGTTTCACTCTGTCACCCAGGCTGGAGTGCAGTGGTGTGATCTCCGCTCACTGCAAGCTCTGCCTCCTGGGTTCACGCCATTCTCCTACCTCAGCCTCCCAAGTAGCTGGGACTACAGGTGCCTGCCACCACGCCAGGCTAATTTTTTGTATTTTTAGTAGAGACGGGTTTTCACTGTTAGCCAGGATGGTCTTGATCTCCTGACCTCGTGATCCGCCTGCCTCAGCCTCCCAAAGTGCTGGGATTACAGGCGTGAGCCACCGCGCCCGGCCTACCCAGGTTATCTTCATCCTCAAACCCTGCAGGTCTAGGAACACCCTCCATGAACAACCTGACATCAATAAGCACCGCTGGTTCCACCTTCTACCCTCTACTCCTCTCCCCAGTCCCACTGGAACTTATTACTTTTTTTTTTTTTTTTTTTTTTTTGAGATGGGATCTCTCTCGTCGCCCAGGCTGGAATGTGGTGGCACGATCCTGGTTCACTGCAACCTCTGCCTCCCAGGCTCAAGCAATCCTCTGACCTCAGCCTACCGAGCAGCTGGGACCACAGGTGTCCGCCACCATGCCCGGCTAATTTTTCTATTTTTTGTAGAGACAGAGTTTTGCCATATTTCCCAGGCTGGTCTCAAACTCCTGGACTCAAGTGACCCACCTGCCTTGGCCTCCCAAATTGCTGGGATTACAGGCATGCGCCACCAACTTTTTGGCCACCAATTTTTTAATCTCATTTGCTTGCCCCACCTTACCTCTTCCTCTTCTGCTCCTGGTCCTCTTGGCTTTTCTCCTCTTCATCTTCTGTCTCTGCTTCATCCTCACTTCGCTTCTTACGTTTCTTCTCCTTCTCCAGAACCTAAGACCAAGGCAAGTGTGGCTGGGCTAGAGGGGTCACTGATGCAGGGGAACTTCATCAAGAACTCCCAGTCCCTTCTGCATCATAAGCAGGAATGACTTCCATGTTTCCAATGGTTTACCTAGCTCCTCTTGTCCCTAAGTCCCAGGACCAGGGGCAGAAGTAGAGACTGCTACCCATCTTTTTAAAATGCTGGGAAGTATGTTAAATGCTGTTCATATAGTAGGTACTTAATAAATGTTTCCTGAATAAAGAAACGAATGTCTCCCCATAATGGTTAAGTGAAAAACAATCCATTTCCTTATAAATCAGGTGTCTAATTGAAATTCAAGACAACCCTTAACCTAGAAAAAAGCGAGGAAGTTTATCAGACTCACAACTCAACCCTTAACATAGCAAAAAGCGAGGAAGAGTTTATCAGACTCACAACTGAACCCTTAACCTAGCAAAAAGCAAGGAAGAGTTTATCAGACTCACAACTCAACCCCAAAAGGCTAAAATTCACCAGACTGGGGCGGGAGTGGGCAACTAGGAAAAGGGAGTCTAGGCTTTGAGGCTCGATATCTAAAATGACAGAGATGCAATGCCACAAACAGAAATAGAGAAACAGGATGAGTGGCAAGTTTGAGAGTCCAACTTTAAACATGAGCTTCTGAGGTGCCAATGGGACATTTGAAGAGACTACCAAGAGGAAAGGTATAGAGGGACAAGGAAGATTACCAAGGTAGCTCTTTTGAAAATACCTTTTTTTAAGATGCAAAAGAAGTAGGGGTAGACAGAGAAGCAGCTAACTGAAAGTACTGCACATCAACTAAACCAGAATCTCTAGGAACCCTGGAATCAGCATTTTAAAGCTTTCCATCTGATTCTCCGGTGCAGTCAGGGTTGAGAATCACGGAGTGTTTCAGAGGAAAGAGTGAGGCAGACTGATCACTAGAAGACAAATACTGCTTTCTGTTGACAATCCAAATGTAGCTGTCAGCCACGGAAGGCTGGGAAGCCCATGCATCTGTAATATATTCAGGAGAGCCTTTCATGCCCAGGCATCTGAATCCTCACCTTCTTAAAGTAAGCATACTGGACCAACTCCACAGCTTCCTCTGCATCCTGCAGGTCCACAGTCTTGCTCATGCGGGCCTTCGCATGGGCTGTGGCCAGTCGAATCAGAGTTTCCAGTGTTCGGGCTGTAACTGGAGATGTCTAGGGAAGAAAAGGGAGGATCGCTTATCCCACGTCTTTTAGGCATGCCCATCAATCCTACTGCACAGAAAGGGAAATGACACTACCAGAAAAGCCCCAGGAGGCCCAAGTAGAGAATTCAGAGCTCTGTGTTCTCTATAGATACCATATAAAAATGAGAAAGATGGGCCGGGCACGGTGGCTCGCGCCTGTAATCCCAGCACTTTGGGAGGCCGGGGCGGGTGGATCACGAGGTCAGGAGATGGAGACCATCCTGGCTAACACAGTGAAACCCCGTCTCTACTAAAAATACCAAAAATTAGCCGGGCGAGATGGCGGGCGCCTGTACTCCCAGCTACTCGGGAGGCTGAGGCAGGAGAATGGCGTGAACCCCGGGGGCGCGGAGCCTGCAGTGAGCCGAGATCGCGCCACTGCACTCCAGCCTGGGCGACAGCGAAACTCTGCCTCAAAAAAAAAAAAAAAAAAAAAAAAAAAAAAAAAAAAAAAAAAGCCGGGCGCGGTGGCTCACGCTTGTAATCCCAGCACTTTGGGAGGCTGAGGCGGGCGGATCACGAGGTCAGGAGATCGAGACCACGGTGAAACCCCGTCTCTACTAAAAATACAAAAAAAAAAAAAAAAAATTAGCCGGGCGTGGTGGCGGGCGCCTGTAGTCCCAGCTACTCGGAGAGGCTGAGGCAGGAGAATGGCGTGAACCCGGGAGGTGGAGCTTGCAGTGAGCCGAGATTGCGCCACTGTACTCCAGCCTGGGAGACAGAGCGAGACTCCATCTCAAAAAAAAAAAAAAAAAAAAAATGAGAAAGATGATAGCAATGATCAAGGAAATATACACAAGAGTGTTGCAGGAAGGAGGAGCAAGTGAACAGGGAAGAAAATTAGGCATCTAACAACTGGAAAGATAAAAGGCTACAACGTAGAAAAGAGAAGGGAGAAAAATCATCAGTGATTGCAGGCCTGCAATGCAACAGGAAGTTTGCCTTTATATATATTCTATCATTTCACCCTCTTAATAACTTGGAGAAGTTTTATACATGAAGGAAATGGGACTCAAAGACCTTCAAGGAGATTTTCCAAAGTCACACTAAAAGAGGGATAGGAAAGAAGTACTCTGAGGACAAATATGTAACTTGAGTAAACTCAGTCCGGAGAAGGAGAACTCTTGACACATTCCTAACAAATGTTTCTCACAGGGGCCAGTGAATAACAAACCGGGGTGCTTTTATCTTTTAAAATGCTATTGTCTGAATGGCCTTCTTGACCTAATCAATCAGAATGAATTGGAAATGAACAAATCAGAAATCTCAGTGTTTAGGACTAGATATGTGTACAAGTTTCAGGTGATTCTGATGTGTCCAATCCTCTCATTTTATGGATAAGGAAGCTGACCTGACAGGTGAAAGGATTTGTCCACAGTCCAAAAGCTAGCTGCAGAGCTGGGATCAGACATGAAACTACTTCCAGGCCGGACGTGGTGGCTCACATCTGTAATCCTAGCACTTTGGGAGGCCAAGGCAGGCGGATCACAAGGTCAGGAGTTTGAGACTAGCCTCACCAACATGGTGAAACCCCGTCTCTATTAAAAATACAAAAAAAAATTAGCCCGGTATGGTGGCACGTGCCTGTAATCCCAGCTACTCAGGAGGCTGAGGCAGGAGAATTGCTTGAACTCGGGAGGCAGAGGTTGCAGTGAGCCAAGATCATGCCACTGCACTCTAGCCTGGGCGACAGAGCGAGACTCCATCTCAAAAAAAAAAAAAAAAAGAAACTACTTCCTTCTGTCAGACCTCCCGGGTCTCCCATTAATGACCCATCACTGACGTATCCTGGTCACTTCTTGTTTCAAGTTTCCTAAATTACCATGTATATCCACAATGACATTCAAAAATAAATACATTCACATTTAAATTCATTCATCAAATCTTGTAATAATTTAGAAAGCTACTGGAGTTTGGAAGTCATACACTCCATGACAAGTTCTAATTCTTGAACCACCTAAAAAGCTGGTGAAATCCTGGCCTGCACTAGCAGACCTCCTAGAGAATCCAAATTCTCTTGGAATTCACTTACAGACCCCACACTAAGACAACTAAAATAGTGTATGATGTTCATTCAGTTCTAGGTTCAATGAGAGGGCCTGGGACACAGCAGAAGTTCGCATGTGGAAAGGAACAGTTAAAAAGAAAGTAAGCTGTTTAATGAGGAAGACAGGTGATACACAATCTCCAGAAAACAAGACTAACACCCACAGGTAAAAGTTGTGGGGAAATAGGTTTAAGCTTAACAAATATTCTAAAATTTCAAAACAGTAATGTTCTGAGCATGCTGTCACTGGGAGTATTAAAAAGTCCCGGCCAGGCGCTGTGGCTCATGCCTATAATCCTAGCACTTTGGGAGGCCGAGGTGGGCGGATCACGAGGTCAGGAGATTGAGACCAGCCTGGCCAACACAGTGAAACCCCGTCTCTACTAAAAATACAAAATTAGCCGGGCAGGGTGGCACGCACCTGTAGTCCCACCTACCCGGGAGGCTGAGGCAGGAGAATAGCTGGAACCCGGGAGGCGGAGGTTGCAGTGAGCCGCGACCATGCCACTGCACTCCAGCCTGGGCAACAGAGCAAGACTCCATCTCAAAAAAAAAAAAAAGTCCCAGCAGGGATTTGAGAAGACAGAGTGGGTGAGGCTGGAGTAGATGATCTGGGATCATGTCTAATCCAAGAATCTATGTCTATGTAACACAATAAGAGTTCTGGACTTGGGTCTTTCTGCTGTAAAATCCTATGTGAACTACACTGCCCCTAAAAGATTTAGACAACTTTGGGCCAGGCGTGGTGGCTCACGTCTGTAATTCCAGCACTTTGGGAGGCCAAGCCGGGCGGATCACCTGAGGTAGGAAGTTCCAGAGCAGCCTGACCAACATGGAGAAACCTGGTCTCTATTAAAAACACAAAATTAGCCGGGCGTAGTGGCACATGCCTGTAATCCCAGCTACTCAGGAGGCTGAGGCAGGAGAATCGCTTGAACCGGGGAGGCGGAGATTGCAGTGAGCTGAGATCGCGCCACTGCACTCCAGCCTAGCCAACAAGAGTGAAACTCCGTCTCGCCAAAACAAAACAAAACAAAAAAAAGATTTAGACAAATTCATGGACACCCATATTAGGTTACCAGAAATTGCTTTGAATAACCATCATGGTTGCCTGTTAGTCATTTTTTCAAAGTCCAGTCCAAATATCATACTCTCTGGGAATCCTTCCTTGATATTCATACCCCTTCAGGGAAGTCAAAAAGAAAATTAACAGTTTCTTCGTCTATACTCAGCCTTTCACATTCATTCCTTTGTAAGTACCACACTGGGGTAAATATTTATAAATATGTACGGATGTCTTTCTATCTACCTTTGTGCTTCCCCTTCCTGGATCTGAGCTCTTTGAAAAGAGTGTTTATTAATTTTACACTGCTTGTAAGAGGAGAGACTAGGTCACTTCCCAGAAGTCACTCCTATGTTTGCTGAATGAATCACAGCTTCTGGAGGCCAATGTCATTTTAACTAATGAGAGACATGTTATCTCTGGGGTCCTTATTTCATTTTCCTTTATAAAAGGAAATGATTAAAATTGTATAACAGGAAGCCCTTCAGACCAGGAAAAAAGTCACTAAGTTAAAATGCTTTCAAAGCTCCCAGATAGCAGGGACTCCTGCCCAGCCATATACCTAAGGGACCCCAGGCCCAGGCTCCCCCAGGCACTCACCCTGGCGGTGTCCGAGCTCATGCTATCCTGGCTGCGCAGGCGTGAATACTCTTCTGCAATGTAAGTGGCCGACTCCTGTGTCAGGACAGGCTTGATGATTTTGGCCACATGGATGTACTTCTTCATGAATGCTGCACTCACCATCTTCTCCCTGGAGCCACACACAGTGAATTCCATCTCCCTGCCACACCTTACCACCTGCCCGGATTAGTGGCTTTGCCTCTCAGAAAAGCCAGGGTCAAAACAGACAAAGCCTAGAACCCATTATCATAACTCCCATTTATATGGAACATATACAAGACTCTTTCACATATTTTTATTTAATTATTGCAGATATTATTTGTAAGTTAGGTAGTTTAGGTAGAAAGTTTAGGTATTATTTGCTCTACTTTGTAGGTGGGAAAACTACAGCTCAGAGAAGCTAAATAGACTCCAAATTCTGACTCCAAATTCTACATTCTTAAACCAACAGCTTTGAAGATTATGCTATGCTTCTTACTGCATCATGGCCAAAAATAGAGGTGTAAGATCCCACATTTCATGCTTTGAGCACCTGATCACACGTCTCCTTCACCCAAGTCTACCTACAAAGTCTCAAATGTTTGCTATCTGCTGACCCTTCATCACAAATGGCTACATGACACTTGCCATCTTTCATGTACGAGGCACACCCACCATCAGTTAGGCATATCATCAAAACTCTATTTTAAGAAAAGACCTGAACCTGGGCTGAATCACCCAAACATTTACAAGGCAACTGGCCAGGATAAAGGATATATTGTGGACCCAGAAAAGAAGAAAATTACAAAATTAGTCCACATGGTTATGACTCCAGGCATGGCTTTGATCTGGGCACATAATGCCTTAGCTAAGCTTAGATATACACATGTTCTAATATAACACAAATTTCAGGTTCCCTTGAGGAAGAGTTATGAGAATGCTCACTTTTTCTTCTTGGTCCCATGTAGAAGGTTGTCATGCTTCTCATAAATCTGGGTGTCCTGCTGGTCTTCCTGGCTAAAGTTGGGATCATCTGTGGCCAGGATATCCACAGCACTACCCAAGGGCATAGCTGGTATACCCAAGTTAGGAGAAAGGACAGTAATAAAGAGTTTAACCCAGGGGAAATTGCTTCTTCTATAGCACAAGAAGGGGAGACACCAAGATTCATAAAGGGCCCAAAAAGAATCAGACACATGGAACCCACAAATAAAGATGGTGGAACTGCCTGGCCCACAGAAGATGCTCAGTTATCCCCAGACCCAGAAATGGACAAAAGACACACCTTAGGATAACCTCCAGTAAGCAAGAAGGGCAGGTGGCTAAACAGTTGAGGGCTCTTCAACATCAACCCAGACACGGAAACACCTACCACCACCTGGGTTGGGCCTGAGAAACTACCATCTGTTTAGCCCCTTTCCATTAGTTACTCTTATCATTCTTATGGCCTCACCATCACCATCCTGCTCCCCAGGTGCTCTGTAACGGTGCATCCGAAGGACATGGTCTGAGATCTCCCGATCCTGCTCAGGATCCATCTGATCCAGCATGATGAAGAGCAAGTCAAATCGAGACAGCAGTGAGTCCTGTAGTCCAATGTTCTCCATTGGAGTCTTATACTGGTCATACTGGGGAATGCGAAGACAACAGAAGTGGACATGACATCAATAGGAAGAAAGAACAACAAGGCTGCTGCAGTTCTGGGAGTGGGAATGGAAGGCTTGACCTCAAAGAGCAAAACAGACAAAAAGCAGTGAAAAAGTGAAGTATTTTAAAGCCATTAAACAATGTAAATCATCTCTTCTACCTGCAACCATTCTTTAACTGAGCTTCCTAGGAAGCCCCACTTCCTACTACAGGAACCTCTAACAGGCTGAATGTAGGTCTCAAAACGAGGCCCCTGCTTCCCAAACCTTATTCTGCTCTTCTCATTCCCAAGGCAGGACCTGACTCTGAAAGATGATCCCTTTCCCCTACCTGTCATAAAGACAGGGCAAGTTGGTTAGGCTACAAGCACTTAGAACTTTTTGGAGTCCCTTACTCAGAAGATACGAGTAAAACCTCAACTAAAATGGTCAATGATCTATAAATCATAACATCTTAGAAACTGGCCAGGCACATCCACTCACACCTGTAATCCCAGCACTTTGGGAGTCTGAGGCAGGTGGATTGCTTGAGCCCAGGAGTTCGAGACCAGCCTGGACAACATGCAAAACCCTGTCCCTCTAAAAATTAAAAAAAGAAAAAAAAAATCTGTCAGGCATGGTGGTGCGCATCTGTAGTCCAAGCTACTCAAGAGGCTGAGGCGGGAGGATCACCTGAGCCCAGGGAGGTCGAGGCTGCAGTGAGCCAGGATCACTCCACTGCACTCCAGCTTGGGTGGCAGGGTAAGACTATGTCTCAGAAAAAAAAAAAGAATCAAGGGAGTTTTTCCTTGGGATTCAAAAACCCCAATACTCTCCTTTCAATTCTGGGCCTACTGGACTGATACCTACCCATCCACATACACTTCACAGTCAGAGAACGTAACAACCTTTAGGTAATAATGATTTTGACCATGTTCACGTTTCAGGTCCTGCCATTTTTCTTATATTTCCCGATCACTCTTGAGAATGACATAAACATACATTATCATTTATTTTATTTCATTTTACTTTTAAAGATGAGGTCTCACTATATTGCCCAGGTTGGTCTCAAACTCCTGGGCTCAAGTGATCCTCCCACCTCAGCCTCCCAAAGTGCTAGGATTACAGGCGTGAGACACTGCACCCAGCCCTACCATTAATTTTAAAACCTATGGTTTTCAACCTTGGCTACACATTAAAACCAAACCGGCCGGATGCAGTGGCTCACGCTTGTAATCCCAGCACTTTGGGAGGCCGAGGCGGGCGATCACGAAGTCAGGAGATCGAGACCATCCTGGCTAACACGGTGAAACCCCGTCTCTACTAAAAATACAAAAAAATTAGCCGGGCGTGGTGGCGGGCGCCTGTAGTCCCAGCTACTCGGAGAGGCTGAGGCAGGAGAATGGCGTGAACCCGGGAGGCGGAGCTTGTAGTGAGCTGAGATGGCGCCACTGCACTCCAGCCTGGGCGACAGAGCGAGACTCCGTCTCAAAAAATAAAAAAACCAAACCTGTGGAGCCTCTCTAAACCATAGCTACCAAGAGCTCCAACTCAAGAGATTTCACTTCAGAAACTGAGCTGGGGACCATGCAACTGTATGTATTAAAAAACACCATCGCCAACAAGGTGTTCCCATACACTGTGGGATTGATTATAAACTGCCAGGACACAGCATGAGCTCTGGGCTCAAATCCTGGCTCTGCGATTTTCAAGTCTGTGGTCTTGAGCAAGTTACATAATCTTTTGTACCTCCATTTTCTCATCTGTAAAATAAAGATAACTACACATTGTGAGGTAGTTACTGATAGGATAAAAGGAGTTGGTAAATACAAAGCATTTATGAGCATTCATTAATAGAAGTATTAATATGGTACAATCTTTAAAGAGGGTAATTTTGCAATCTCTACCAAAAGAAAAATGCACATAACTCTTAATCCAGTAATTCCCTTGCTAGGTATTTATACCACAGATATATTCCCAAATCTATCCACACACTTAAAGGGATGGCCACTACAGCTTCATTCAAAATAGGGAGGAAAAAAAGGAAACCACTAAATACCCATCAGATGGAGACTAGTTAAATACATCCCTATGATGGAATACTAGAAATCTATTTTTTTTAAAAGGAAAAACTCACCAAACCCCAGACACAGACAAATATAAAAGATTATACCTAGCACATCACAGTCATGATAAAAACAAAGAGATAATTCTTAACAAGGAAATAGTGTATTTGCTGGTACATGCTTAAATTTTTGTTTCCTGAAACACTTCAAAGCTGTTATTTCTTGGCAAAGTGACAGGAGAGAGAAGCAAGTCTTTTCGTTTTCATACTATATCCCTGTTCTGTTTAGAAATTCTCCCGCCACATGCATGTAGTCTTTTTATTTAATGGACTGTTAAATATGTTAAATGGACTGTTTAACTGTACTGTTAAAAAGTTACTTTTAAATAAGGAACTTTCCAGGCGATTCTGCTGTGCAGGAATGGGTGAGAAACACTGCTCTAAACAAAGGACAACAAGAAAATGGCCTTACTTTTAGTCTTTGGCCTATTATTCCCCTGGGTCACCTAGAATACACTTCTCAGCCCAGTTAGTCAGCAAAACCAAATGAAGGTGAGGACAATGGTTGGGGCCTGATTCCACTTACTCTGCCGTAGACGGGGTTGGCAGCTGCCAAAACACTGCAGCGGGCATTCAGCCGAGCATGGATGCCAGCCTTGGCAATGGTCACTCGACCCTGCTCCATCACTTCATGGATGGCTGTGCGATCCATGTCAGACATTTTGTCAAATTCATCAATGCAAACCACGCCTCGGTCAGCCAGGACCATGGCCCCTGCTTCCAGACGGCGCTCTCCTGGGAAGTGAGGAGGTAAAAATACGTGCTACAGTCTAGGTTATAGGGGCCAGAAGGGAAGGATTTCAATCTCCTTCCTAGGAATCTCTCACTTTGCACGTGAGAATGTGGCAATGGTGTGTTGGCTCCGAGAAACTTAGAGGAAACCCTGGTGGGTCACCTTTTCAGCTCCAATCTAAATATTATCTCTTTGTCCCACTTTGACCCCTAAGTAAGTAGCTTCTCACAAATTTCCTTTATAGATTCTCTCTTCGGCCTCATCCTCAAGTAATATCCCAACCTCTGCCTTCTCTTCACTGGTCTCCAAATCCCTTCCTCTAGTTCATAAAACAGTATAATCTTCACTTTTATTTCCTTTCTAATGTGCTAAGACTTAATCTTTTAAATCAAAAACATTCCTGTAAATAGATGAACACCAAAGACTTAAATAATTCACCCACCATTGCTAAATACTCAGTCCTCTATAATCTGGCCCCAACTAACCTATCAACTGTATCTTCAGAACACAAGCCAGGGCACACAAAGGATCTATGCTCAGTCTCTCTGCTGGGCCTTTGCCAAGGACCCTTATACCCTTACCTGTTTCCTGGTCTGTGGTGACAGCAGCCGTCAGACCCACTCCAGAGGAGCCCCGGCCAGTGGTGGGGATAGCTCGGGGTGCAGTGCAAAGCACGTATCGCAGAAGCTGAGACTTGGCAACGGATGGGTCTCCTGTAGGGTGGGGGCAGTGATGACTCTCTAGCAAACTCCCCAGCACCCCCAGCAAGTTCTGCCTTTCTAGCACAGCTCTTGACACAACAGAGTCATACGGTAAGTGGATTTTAATATTTTTCCTTCACTTTTCCCTTCACCACTCATGGAAGAATATTTTATATACTATAAATCAGGAATTCCAGACATGATTTAAAAAAAAAAAAAAAGATTCATTTTAGCCTTTTGTCCTTTGATAGGACTGAAATACTGCTAAGTACAGAATACACAATCTTATATATTATAGGTCTCCACGACCACTCCATAAGAACAACAGTCTAAAGCAAATCCCCAACATCATACCTATTAGAAGAATATTGACGTCCCCACGGATGTGGCTGCCATTTTCTAGGTCTCGTTCCACCCCTCCCAAGAGCAAGCAGAGGATTGCTTTCTTGACATAGTCATGCCCATGGATACTAGGGGCCAATGACCTGGCCAGCTGGTCAAAGATATCCTACAGGAGAAATAACCAATGGCAAGCCTAGTGAGATTCAATGGGACTTTGTGGAGCTCCACTTTATATACTTTGGCCTATAAAAAACACTTGAAGAGGGCCAGGTGCAGTGGCTCACGCCTGTAATCCTAGCACTTTGGGAGGCCGAGGCAGGCAGATCACAAGGTCAGGAGTTCGAGACCAGCCTGGCCAACATGGTGAAACTCCATCTCTACTAAAAATACAAAAAATTAGCCAGGCGTGGTGGTATGCGCCTGTAATCCCAGCTACTTGGGAGGCTGAGGCAGGAGCATCGCTTAAACCCAAGAGCTGGAGGTTGCAGTGGGCAGAGATCGCACCATTGCGCTCCAGCCTGGGTGACACAGCAAGATTCCGTCTCGAAAAAAAGAAAAGAAAATACTTGAAGAAACATACAAACAGGTATATATTGTTCCTAACTGCAAAAACTTCTAAGACAAATCACATTATCAGGCCATTATCAGAGTAGGCACAGAGGCAGCCTGGCTTCCAAAACTTGTTTAGAGGTTTAATCTTTAAGGGAAAAAAGTATTCCCAGGTTCAAAACATTGTAGGTTTAGTAAGAACACGTACTGTGCTTGAACAGTAACCTTTGTCATCACACATTCATATACGTAGTTCAATTCTAAATGTGGATATACATCCTATCTTGATAAGAAAAACAAGTTGGAGAACTAAAACAAAGAAAAAATGTTTAAGTAGTAATGCATCACTAATGTCTTCAGTAATAAATAGACTTATTGGTACACCGATAAGTTAACACCTATCCTAATATTCGTACTAGGCTCATTTAGCAGCCCAGCAGGTAGCAGGTATTAAAATTCTGTTTAACAACAACAGAATTATTAAAGAACAAACAGCAAAAACACCCTTCACTTATTGATTGAGACAAAAACAGAAAAAGCTAACACCAAACACTTCAGAGAAAAAAACCTCAACCCTTCCTTCTGATCTAGTACAAAAATAGCCATGCACCAAAACACAACTCTTAGAAATCCATTCCCACCCTCAAATTTCTAAAGGATGCCCAGACCTTGGATCGGGTTTTACTGAACTTCTTGATCTTGGCTATATCCTCAGCAGAGAAAGAGGGCTGAGCATCCTTGCTCATCTGCTTAACATTACAGGCAATCAGGACAGTCCTGGGACAAAGGGAATAAAGAGGAAACCCGTTATATTCAATTCCTAACATCAGTAGTTAGTACCCCTAGCAGGAGTAAGCCTTTTTAGGCTACCAAACTAGACCAGCCAATCAGAGTTGGCGGGGAGGGGGCAGGTAGCTGTTGTGAATCAAACAACTGGTTCTGTCTGTGATCCAAATATGCTGATCATGCCCCACCTCTGGAATTGACCCACAGAACTTCAGACAGAACTGTGTATGGGGATGAAGCGTAATTAAATGAGAAACTCCCAGGAAAGCCATGAGGCTGTAATCATTGTCACCGATAACTCTCATTTTTGGCATATGATGGTAAGTATCACCAGCTTTATCTGATAGAAAAGAGGTATTGAAGGTATCCTGTCTCCCAGGCAGGTAGAGTGCTCCACCTATCGGATATAACTCTCTGGAATACGGCAAACTGGAGAAAGGATATTACCAGAAATGGAAGCTGTCAACAGCATTCCATACACTTTAAGGCAGACCCTTTACCTGAAGGTCCCAGAGGTGTAGCCTCCCTTCTTTCCAGGAAGGCAACGGTAGGTTCCCACCACCTGAACCCGGTCACCAGGCTTCGCTTTATCCACCAAGTCATCATCCAGAATGACGTCCACAGAGCGGGGGAGCTGGCCGGCCGGGGCCTTCTCCGGCATCTCCTGGATGGTGATGGTCTGGTGATCCTTGTAGACAGAAAGGCCATATTCCGTCTCAAGGGGATTGTTCTCCTCATCCTAGAAAAAGGCACACAGAGGGACAGCGTGATCTCCGTCCTGTCTTAAAAATGCCACACTCACCTGTCATGGCAAATAAGATGACTTCATAAAATTTTATTATTCAGGAAGAAAAAAAGCCAAGTACCTTCTCTAGCTTTTTGTGTTCCCGTCTGTTTTAGTAACAACCATCGAATGCAAGGGGCAAACCACAGTCTGAATGGACTATGGTTATATTAACATCCAAATTAAGATTCTTACTTCCCCTCTAAAGCTGAATATATGCTTACATCTGAAGCAGTTTTTCCACTCCCAGGTAATACCCAACAGAAACATTCACTCAAAACCATGCATTGTAATGCTCATAGCAGCATTATGCCTAATAGTCAAAAATTTTAAAGTATAAAAATGCCATCAATAGTGTAATGGTTAAATAAACACGGTATATTCACAGAAATGAATACTATACAGCAATGAAAATGTATGAAACACACCTATACATAACATGGATAAATCTCCTCAACACAGTGTTGAGCATATGACGCCCAAAAGGATTTAAATAAAATAGAAAAACAGCCGAAAGTAATCCATACTGTTAGACATCAGGACAGTGGTTATCCCTCAAGAGGGACTTCTGAGTGCTAATAGTTCCTCATTTGGAGCTGGTTACACAGGTATACTCAGCTTGTAAAAATTCATCAAGCTATATACTTATGTGAGCTTTCCGCTACGTATATTAAAGTTTTACTTCCTTCGCATTTGAATTTTCTAAAAACACAGTTGTCACTTACTGAGTGTTTGCTATGTGCCAGGCACTGTGCTATTACTTCACAAAATTATCTCATGTAATTATCACAACTTTGTAAAGAAGGTATTTTTACACATCATGGACAAGGAAACGAGGAGACTAGGAGACATTAAGTAAGTTCCCCCAGGTCACACAGTTAAGTAGCAGAGTCTTGACTTGATACAGGTGTTAACTCCAAAGCCCACACTCTTAAGCATCATCATAGACAACCTCCAGAAGATCTGGTCCAATGTATTTCACTTCTCAAGTTAAGAAGCTTGGCCACAGTAATCAACAGAAGAGTACTTCCCAAGTACTTCCTGAAGAGGAAATTCTAAAAAAGTGGAGAACTTAAGGTCCAAAGAAGACAACAGAATGACTTAGAAAATACAACTGGCATGAACTAAAGAGACACAGGTCCTAGTCCTTAAGGCTGTCACCAACTGGGTCCATAAGCAAATTGTTTAACTTCTCTGATCTCAGCACTTCATCTGGAGGTAGACTAAATGATGCTAAAGTATGTTTAAGTTATAATTCTAAGATACTCATTCTTGTTTTTGTTTGTATGTTTCATTTCTCCACCACTGTGAAGACTGATGACGAGGACTGGGTCTTATTTATATCCTTGTCCTCCATAGCGCCTAATAGTGCTTTGAATACAGTAGTCCTCAATTAAAATTTGATGAGGGGAGGAGAGGAATTCTTTGATAGAATGAGTTCAGACATCAAGTAATCAATATTAATGATCTTTTGTCTCCAGAGGAAAGCCCTGCATTATCCTCAATCCAGATCAATCTGAACACCAGGAAGAAAGCATTTTCCTATGCCAACCTGCTCCCAAACCCACAGGGAAATATTTGTAAAGACTGCATAACAGTCTAGCATTATTTTTCTACTTTTTAAAAAGCAGATTACAAAATTGCATTATAACATTGTTAAAACATCTATGTAGATGACTTCTTTTGATTATTCCATAATTTTCTAAAATGAACAAGTGTTTTCTTAAAAAAATAATCAGAGTTGTGGCTGGGCATGGTGGTTCATGTCTGTAATCTCAATACTTTGGAAGATGGAAGCAGGAGGATCACTTGAGGCCAGGACTTCAAGTCCAGCCTGGGCAACATAGCAAGACCCTGTCTCTAGAAAAAAGTGAAAAAAAATTAGCGGACCTGGTGGTGCATGCCTATAATCCCAGGTACTCAGGAGGCTAAGGTGAGAAGATTCCTTGAGTCCAGGAGTTTCAGGCTGCAGTGTTCTAAAAATGGCACCACTGCACTCCAGCCTGAGAGACAGATCCTGTCTCTAAAAAAAAAAAATAAGAATTGTGAAGCCAGGTGGCGTAGCACATGCCTGCAATCCCAACTACTTGGGAGGATCACTTAAGCCCAGGAGTTTGCAAATTTAGTGCACCATGATTGCACCTGTGAATAGCCACCGCACTCCAACCTAGGAAACACAAGAGAACCTCATCTTTAAAAATAAATAAATAAATAAGAATTGTGGGATTTTCATATTAAAACTCTCGCCTGCAATCAATCTTTCCTTTGGATTAATCCTTATTTTTCACCCTTTACAGAAAAAAGACTTCAGATATTACACAATTCCTTGCCTTAAAACAGGTATCTTTGATTCCAACCTCCAAGACAGCTCAACTGATTTATCCCCCTTACCTTGGTAGGATAGACAGAGCTGGAGGGAAAGGCCACCAGGGTGGTGAGATCAGAATAACGTCGCTCTATGGTCTTCTTAGTAGCAGGACAGTAGTGGACACTGCGGACGACTTTGGGACGAACTAGAGAACCTAGGAATGGAAAATGTGCATATATAAACTCACCCAACTAGACAATGATACAGGTGGAACCCAAACCTATGTAAGCCCATGATGACTCCAAATACTGTGTTTTTTTGACTAGGTTATGATATTTCAGTATTACCTTTTATTCACTTTTTTATTTATATATAGACCACCACCATATCCATGTAAAATTTTAAGTACCACCGATCCCAACTAATAAACGGGTGGAGTTAGGGGTTGGAATGAGAGATTGCCAGGAACCAAGACTCCTCCAGCTCTCAGCAGAATTCATCATTCTACTAACACATGTGATTACTCAAGGTCCCCCAACATTGTACACCCTGAGCCCCTCCAAGTTTTACCATATAATTCCAATGCTCCACCTCTTTGAAGCCACAGGCTACCCAGATCTACTTTGCCTCTCCTGCTTTCCCCATCTCCCTGTCTATTCATTTCCTTAGTGGGCCCCCTTTAACCCACTTACATTTAGTGACAATGCCCTCCACACAGACCACACAGCTGAGGAAGCAGGAGGTAAGAGTCCGCGGAGAGACGTGCTTGGAGCCAAAGCTGCCTTCCAGTCCTACGTAGAACTCCTCATACTGCTTGGCATAGGTAGCATCAATGGAGGCCACAAAATCCTTTAAGGCCCGCTGGAAGGCAACCAGCTCCTCAAAGGCATTGTTCAGAAGCCTGTACATAAGCAAGAGAAAGAAAAATTAGACAGGGCAGAACTCAAAAAAATGGATCCTCAAAACAGCAGACATTCTTAGATCATTAAAAACAATGAGAAAATCCAGCTTCTGCTTTCTCCTATAAGTCTCAGTAAAATACCATCCTATAAGACTCAGTAAAATACCAGAACTAAGGACCAACTTTAATTCAACTTATCAAAGATTAAAAAATCATATTCAGCTAAACACTGGAAGGAGGGGCATTTGGGAGGAAAATGCCAACTACCTACATTTTGAAAAAAAAAAAAAAAAAAAAAAAAAGGTGCAGGTGAGCTATGAGGGCTTCTAGATCAATCCTGTTTCATACAAGTCCTCTCCTGAGAGGCTGTTCCAATCCGGCCAAGAGGGAAGGGAGCCATTCTCACTGACAGCCAGTTCCAATCCGGCCAAGAGGGAAGGGAGCCATTCTCACTGACAGCCAGTATATCCCCTGGCCACTCACCGGTTAGCCCTCTTCTCGTTTTTCCTACGCAGGTCATTCACATTGACAATCAGCCGGTATTGGTTGTCACTGATCAGCTCCCGAACTTTGCTCTGATAAATTCCCTGGTCTTCCTGCAAAACAGCCACCAAATATCAACACAGCCACAAATTCAAAAACGATGTTTCTAAACAGAAGTAGTTCTCACAGCCAGATAGCTAAGTCAATCTCTGCAGCAGAGCTAAATCCCCAGTATGTATGTGCTCACCAATTTCTCTCTTTCATTCACTATCTTTAGATTCGAAATAACACCCTAAGAGGGGACTGTAAGAATTATAATGACTTCCTCAAGGTCCATGCTGTTATTCCCATCATCATGGACAACTTTTCTGCATGCTGTAATTTCTGTCTTTAGTGGAGAATTAAAATGAGCTCATGAGAAGTCTAAATGGACAGTAAGTGCAAACTTTGTTAAAATGTTAAGTTAAATCTAGCAATGTGAATGTTAAAGGTAACAACGTGAATAGATGGATATGTTGTTTCACTGTAGTAATCATTTCACCATGTATATCAAAACGTGTACTTCAAATAGATACAATAAAAATGTAAATTAAACAGACTCTTAATAGTCATATTAAAATGGCTTTTAAGAATTATGTAAAAAGTAATATTTTTCCCAATCATCTCTGTAATACGGAAAGGGTTCTCATAGCTCGACCTAAAGGAATAGAGAATCTCAGCTATTTGGTCACATCATCAACCCTTCAAGATGGTTTTTCAACATTCTATGGCTTTAAGTCTTGGGTTGCACACAAAATCCCCTTGGCCTGCACACAAAACACTTTAATCTGCATCTTAGTTGGTATTGAAAAAGAATGCAGGCCGGGCACGGTGGTTCACGCCTGTAATCCCAGCACTTTGGGAGACCGAGGCGGGCGGATCACAAGGTCAGGAGATCGAGACCATCCTGTGAATAGTGAAACTCCGTCTCTACTAAAAATACAAAAAAATTACCCGGGCATGGTGGCAGGCGCCTGTAGTCCCAGCTACTCGGGAGGCTGAGGTGGGAGAATGGCGTGAACCCAGGAGGCGGAGCTTGCAGTGAGCCGAGATTGCGCCACTGCACTCTAGTCTGGGCTACAGAGCGAGACTCCATCTCAAAAAAAAAAAAAAAAAAAAAAAACATGCAGCCGAATTAGGGAGTCTTTTCCCCCGGGTAGAAAGTCAGTCCCTAAAATCTGAGCACTCTGCAATGCGGCTGGTCACTATAGCCCTAGAGCAGCCCCTCCCCCACAGTCTCCCCAAATCAAGAGAGAGCAGTGAAATGCAAAAGGCCGAAGTGGGCTTTGCCAATCTGCTTGCACTTAATGGGAACCTGTCGCCTTTCGCGCGCCTGGACCATCGCTTGTACTTAGGAGAAAGTTGGCTTCCTAAGAGTTCACTTATCGAACACAAACTAGCGAGTCTGGCGTTGAGAAGTTACAAGATTGGGGCGGGAGGCTCGGGCCCGGCAGGCTCCGCTGCGGCACACGGTCTGGAGGTCTGCAGGGCCTCTGGCTTCCCGGCCGGGCCGCGTCCGCAGGGGCTCCAAGCGCTAGAGCCCGCGCGCCGGCGCCTCCCTCACCTCGTCGTCCAGGAAGTCCAGGTAATCTCTCTGAGCCTCCCGCAGCTCCACATCGTCCAGCACCACGGTACCCGCCATGCCCGCTGCCAAAGAACTACCTCCACCGAAGTAGCGCGGAGGTTCCCAGGGTGACTCCACCCCGGCGCGAAAAGTTCCGAACTTTTCCCGCCACTAAAGGTTACCTCGAGGAAGAGGCGGGGACCTTGGGAGCATATAAACATTATGATTGGCTGAGTTCTCTGAGGCCAGAATAGCGACTGTCCAATCAAAAGCTTCTTCTTCTTCGGGTTTTCCGCTGGGCGCCCCGCGGTGGCGGGAAACGTACCATCCGGGATTCTCTGTTCCTCCCCTCCCCCCGCCTCCCTCACTGACGAGCAAACTGACCAATAGGGCTGAGAGGAGGCTCACAGAGGCTGGTCATTGGGCAGCTGGAGGGGACAGGCTGGCGAGAGGGAAAGCGCTGCGTTCTGGGAGTTGTAGTGTTCTCCCTCCTTTCCGGATGTTTTGCAGAGTTTTTCAAGCTGCAGAACTTTTGACCCCATGCAACGACCAAATTCAGGCCGGCGGTAGGACTTTCCTTGAAAGTAGACTAAACGTCAGAGGATGGTGCTTTATAACGCAGGGAGATGAAAACATAAAAGCAAATCATTTTTAAGATACATCCAAATCAGAACTGCCCTCAAGTGGCATCCTAGTGTAAAAGTGGATTTTGAGAATCTATAGGATAGAATATAGAACTATAGTATCTTAGGGAAAGATTAGTGAAAAACTCATTTGCTATCTGATATCGTTGCCTGACGAACTCCATAAAGACATCGCCGCAGAGAAGGATGAAGTGGAAAAAAAAAATCTGTGATTACCCTGCCCTCTAGAGACTTCATCGTGTGTTACACAAATTCTGGAAACCGTTACTACTCCATCTTACTTAGTAACGGCTAAATTAAAGGCGGTAAATTAAAGGTTGTCTGGTCTTATAAAAAGATCACAGGATCCTTTTAAGTAACTTAGCTTACTGAACGATCAGCACAAGAGGGGGAAAAGTGTTTCATGCCACTTTGATTAAATATCAATCAGTAACTAAAAGCAAATCTGAAACTATAATGATTAAAAAATCATTGCACGTCCAAATTTGTATGTTTGTTTTCAGTCCGTCGTGGCTGGCTTTTTGTTATATTTTTAGTTTTATTTTGAGATATAATGTATATACAGTAAAATGCACAAATCTTAAGTGTACAGCTCAGTAAATTTTTACCTGTGCTTACACCCATGTAACCACTCTGCACAATAAAGAGCAGGTCCATTGCCCCAGCATGTGTTTTTAATTTTACTGAGCAAGAAGCTGAAATACTAGATCGCCCAACATCAGACATTTGATAACTCTTTATCTGAAATTTCAGCCAACCATTAGCTTATGTTTTAAAGTCTTCAGGACTCACTATGTACTGATAAATATTCTAAGAATAATCTGCCTAAACAAAATATATATGCCATCTATTTGTGTGGGTATATGTATTTCTAGTTATTATTCAGTTTATAGTTACTATATGTTTTGTGCCATCCTAGTGGACGGATAAATCGATCCTTAGCCAAAGCAAAAATCCTGTCATTTGACTGCTTGCTTTTGTGTTTATTAACGGGCAAAAAAAAAAAAAAGAAAATTCTAGAATAAAGATACTGTTTGCAGTTATATAGCAAGAGGTAATTACTGATTTACTTAAGACTTTTTACTCATAACTTTTATTTTATGAATTTATTGGACAGAATACTGAGATATCCTCTGCTCTGGAAACAATTTGAAATTAACACTAAAAGCACCGGGAAGCTTAGTTCAAACTAGCAAAGAAGTCGAGTCATTTGTAGTAGAAAGTCCAAAAGAGTGGAAATCTGAAAACCATATCTTTGATTCTCACACTTTTTTCTGGGCTTGTTTCCTTATATACAGTATAAAATGAAGAAACTGAATTCGAATATCTCTGATAATCTGTCTTACTCTAACATTCCATGAGCTAATGGCAAATTTGGAAACTATGTAAAGACAATTCGGCCGGGCGCGGTGGCTCACGCTTGTAATCCCAGCACTTTGGGAGGCCGAGGCGGGAGGATCACGAGGTCAGGAGATCGAGACCGCGGTGAAACCCCGTCTCTACTAAAAATACAAAAAATTAGCCGGGCGTGGTGGCGGGCGCCTGTAGTCCCAGCTACTCGGGGGGCTGAGGCAGGAGAATGGCGTGAACCCGGGAGGCGGAGCTTGCAGTGAGCCGAGATTGCGCCACTGCACTCCAGCCTGGGCGACAGAGCGAGACTCCGTCTGAAAAAAAAAAAAAAGAAGACAATTCTATTTAATGAATTAATCATGCCATGGTCTTTGATAGACTTGATTTGTCCCAATATAACCATCTTCAGCTGGGAAAGACACACCGATATTTAATTGATGTTTCTCCCTTCTTTCATTAGGGCATGAAATCTTTAAGCAGAGAAAATGTGTTTCCTTTGTTATCCACGACACCTGCAAACTGTCCAAAGTCAATCAGGTTGTTGCTACAGAAAAATTAGGGGCATTTGTACATATCTCATAAAAAGTCCAGCTGAGCTTAGCCCATGGTCCTCCTCTATCCTGATTCAAAATTAAAAAGCACATATAAGCTAATAAAGTAGTGTATCTACAGTTTCCATACTTGGGTCACATTCCTGCTTTCCTCCATTTCAATTTTCTTTCCACCCTTGACTTTAATGGACTCAAGCCCATCTCCAAGGCTGCCTAAACGCTAGGGGGCTCCCTGGAGAGCAGAGTATACAGGAAGAGAATGGAAAGAAAACAAGATTGCAAAGAGATTGCAAAATAGATGTAATACTGCCATTTTTCTATGTCCGCAGGGTCCAAAAAATACCCAAAGACACAATACAAATCCATAATAAATATTATTACATGAAATTATATATACCTTTGTTCAAACTAATGAACATTATATGTTGCAAAACATTTCAAATAATACCCTGTAATTAATGACTTGTTTAGGCACTCAGGAAAGTGCCATAATTCATTAGTAGTCCTTTGACATTTACTGAAAGGCCACCAAAGCTTGGAGGTGAGTAAATCTATGCCTCCAGGTGTCACAGCAGCTCAAGGAATCATCTGCAGGCACAGGCTTGCCCTAACCTCACAGTTCTGCAGTGTGAAGTCAGAATCTTCAGATGCTATAGCATCTAGAGTTTCAAGCACCAAGACAGGCAGATTTGGTTACTCTTTCTGGCTGCTCTGTATATTACCTGTGCGACTAGGCAAGTTACTTAACCACTCTGTGCCTCAGTTTCTTCACCTTTCAAATTAGGTTAGTAGTATCTAACTCAAATAAAGGTTTAAGTATCCAGTGAAGTCATAACAGATGTAAACTACTGAAAAAAGTGCCTGGTATGTAGTAAGCATTAAATAAATATTAACTGTTGGTAGTGGTGGTGAATGGTAGTTGGAGAGGAGTCAAGGGATAGGAGAAGGGGAGGAAGCACTGTAGTGCATTCTGAAACAATCCAGACAACCAAATTCAAGCCCCCTTCCCACTTCCACCAAAAAACTTACAATACAACCAACCCAGACACTTCCTTGAGTGGGACCTTTTTCTGCTGGAAGTCCAATTGGCTAAAAAAAATAACATAGGCAGGGTATTGTTTGGCTCGGATTCTGACAGTGTTGGAAGCCATCAGATGCATTTACTCCATGCTCAAGGAACATTGTGGAATGCCAAATGGACTCCTTTAGAAGACTCTTTTAAAAGAGTCTGATTAGCCGGCACGGTGGCTCACACTAATAATCCTAGCAATTTGGGAGGCCCAGGCAGGTGGATCACTTGAAGTCAGGAGTTCGAGACCAGCCTGGCCAACATAGTGAAACCCTGTCTCTACCAAAAATACAAAAAAATTAGCTGGGCATGGTGGCCGGCACCTGTAATCCCAGCTACTTGGAAGACTGAGGCAGGATAATCGCTTGAACCCAGGAGGCAGAGGTTGCAATAAGCCAAGATCACGCCATTGCACTCCAGCCTGGGTGACAAAAGTGAAACTCTGTCTCAAAAAATAAATAAATAAATAAATAAATAAAAGAGTCTGATCACCTTTCTTGTCTCCCTTTTGCACTCTTCTGTTGCTTCCTGGAGTCCTTCCGGTTAGATATGCTAAAAAGAGCCGGAAAATCCAGGAGCCAGATAGAGAACATCAGTGATCCTGATTTTCCCATTAAATATAACAACACAGTTGGCTTGCCAACAATTAGTGATTCATTGGTATTTGCCAAGGTTAATTTCAGTAATCTGATTTCTTAGTCCATAAGAAGTCATCCCCATTCTTTTTTTTTTTTTTTTTTTTTTTTTTGACGAAGTCTCGCCCTGTCGCCCAGACTGGAGTGCAGCGGTGCGATCTCGGCTCACTGCCACCTCTACCTCTTGGGTTCAAGCAATTCACCTGCCTCAGCCTCCCAAGTAGCTGGGATTACAGGCAGGTGCCACCATGCCCAGCCAATTTTTTAGTAGAGACGGCGTTTCACCATGTTGGTCAGGCTTGAACTCCTGACCTCATGATCCACTCACCTCGGCCTCTCAAAGTGCTGGAATTACAGGTGTGAGCCACTGCACCTGGCTGAGTCCCCATTCTTAATTGTACAAGTATTTACTGATGCTCTGAAGAGCTTTGTTTCAATGCTTAGAGCCACAGATTTGCAGAAGGAAATGACTAAAAACAAATTGAGTGAATATGAATATAGCCTATGAAATGCTCTAATAATAACTCCATGCTGTAAATCTGTCTAGATTTGTTGTAAGCATGCATTTTTAAAGATACAGTCCCTTAATGTAATAAAATGATGTACATTGGCATGGTAGGGGAAAAAAGAAATAAAAAGAAATTAATGTTTTTTAAAATGATGAAGAGCTTTAGCCATACCAAACAATCAAATATTAGTTAAGCATCTGTAATCTGTATACCTAATTCTGTCCTGGAACAAAGACTTTTAGATCAGCGCTGCTCGATAGAAATATAATGCAACACACATACATAATTCTAAATTTTGTAGTAGCCACATTTTAAAAAGTAAAAAAGAAACAGTTGAAATTAATTTAGTAATATATTTAACCTAACATATCCAAAATATTACCATTTCAACACGTAATCAATATTAAAAAGTGTTGAGAATTTTTTCTTTTTTTTGACAGGATCTTGCTCTATCACCCAGGTTGGAGTGCAGTTCTTCAATCACAGCTCACTGCAGCCTCAACATCCCAGGCTCAAGCAATGCCTCAGGCTCCCAAGTAGCTCGGACCACAGGCATGTGCCACCATGCCCGGCTAATTCAATTTTTTGTAGAGATGGGGTCTCGCTATGTTGCTCAGGCTGGTCTCGAACTCCTGGCCTCAAGCAATTCCCCCACCTAGGCCTCCCAAAGTGCTGGGATTACTTTTACTTTTTTTTTTTTTCCTTTTTACTGTCTTAAAAATCCCGTGTGTACTACCCCCATCTCAATTCAGACTAGCCATATTTCAAGTGTTTCATCACTACATGTGGATACTGACTGCTACATTAGACAGAAAGCTTTAGAGTATAAAAAATCTCTCTTGAACGGCCGGGTGCGGTGGCTCAAGCCTGTAATCCCAGCACTTTGGGAGGTCGAGGCGGGCGGATCACGAGGTCAGGAGATCGAGACCATCCTAGCTAACACGGTGAAACCCCGTCTCTACTAAAAAATACAAAAAAAATTAGCCGGGCATGTTGGCGGGTGCCTGTAGTCCCAGCTACCGGGGAGGCTGAGGCAGGAGAATGGCGTGAACCCGGGAGGCGGAGCTTGCAGTGAGCCGAGATGCGCCACTGCACTCCAGCCTGGGGGACAGAGCGAGACTCCGTCTCAAAAAAAAAAAAAATCTCTCTTGAAATAGTTTATCATTCAGCTTGAAATAATACTAACCATTCATTGAGCATGTACTGTGTGCCAGACACTTTGCTAAGCACTTTATAAACCATAAAATCTCATTTAATTTTTACCTCACCTTGTGAAGTTGTCATTTTTAATCCTCATTTTACAAGTGAGAATACTAAAGTTTAAAAGATCTCAGAATTCTGTACTAGCAAGAGGCAGGGGTAGGATTTGAACCCAGATCTTTATTACTATATCAAATAGCATTTAAGAACAAATGAGGGCTGGTCACGGTGGCTACGCCTATAATCCCAACACTTTGAGAGGCCAAGGCAGGTGGATCACCTGAGGTCAAGAGTTCAAGACCAGCCTGGCTAACATGGCAAAACCTCATCTCTACAAAAAATTAGCCAGGCATGGTGGTGTGCACCTGTAGTCCCAGCTACTCCGGAGGCTGAGGAAGGAAAATTGCTTGAACCTGAGAGGCAGAAGTTGCAGTGAGCCAAGATTGCACCACTGCACTCCAGACTGGGCAACAGAGTGAGATTCTGTCTCAAAAAACAAAAAAACAAATGAATATGTTAATGTTCAAGTGTAGAATCTGATCCTTTACACTCAGTAGAATTTACTTCAATATTAAGTGAACAGGTATTTCTTATTTTAAAATATTTTAATTGAGTTAAAAATACGTGATATAGGTGTAGTATAAAGCATCGTATTTATTAAAAATAATATATAAATTTTCATTGATTGAGGGAAGGCTAATGAGAGGAGGGAGTATTTGACTTGAGGATCAAAAGTGGGCAATATTGCCTCTAGAGAGATGTGGCAGCAAGGACATTTTCAGTAAAGGCAGACATGGCCAAGCCCTTAGGAGATACTAATGTGACTAGAATGAAGGGTCCACAGGAAAGGTGAGTACAGGGTATGACTGAAAGCAGCTGGGTACATTGGGCCTGACTCTAGAGGTCACAGCCAACAGAATAAGTACACAGTGCCTGATTTAGTAGGAAAAAGGGAGCCATTGATGGCTTTTGAGCAAAGGAGAGACTTTCAAGGTTGTGCTTTAGGAACATTAATCTGGCCAGAGCATGTGTAGAATTAATTATTTCAATCAAATAAAAGGAAATGAGGCTAGGGCAGGGCTCAGTGGCTCATGCCTGTAATTCCAGCACTTTGGGAGGCCGAGGTGGGCGGATCACCTGAGGTCAGGAGTTTGAGACCAGCCTGGCCAACATGGTGAAACCCTGTATCTACTAAAAATACCAAAAATTAGCCGGGTATAGTGGCGCACGCCTGGAATCCTAGCTACTCAGTAGGCTGAGACAGGAGAATCACTTGAACCCAGAAGGCGGAGGTTGCAGTGAGCCAAGGTTGTGCCATTGCACTCCAGCCTAGGCAACAAGAGCGAAACTCCGTCTCAAAAAAAAAAAAAGCAAACAACAAAAAAAAAGAGAAATGAGGCCAGGAAAAGATGTTCAAAAAGGGATCAGAAAGGAAAGGATGAGGGCAAGACATTTCAGAGGGAAAACTGACAGGTAGAAAAGCTATTTGGATAGAAGCAGGAATGAGGGAAAAGGAGAGTGATATGGTTTGGCTGTGTCCCCATCCCCGAATTTCATCTTGAATTGTAACTCCCATAATTCCCACGTGTTGTGGGAGGCACCTGGTGGGAGATAACTGAATTATGGGGGCAGTTTCCCCCATATTGTTCTGGTGGTAGTGAATAAGTCTCACGAAATCTGATGGCTTTATAAGGGATTTCAGCTTTCGCTTAGTTCTCATTTCTCCCTTGTCTGCTACCATGTAAGATGTGCCTTTCACCTTCCACCATGATTGTGAGGCCTCCCAGCCACATGGAACTGTGAAGCCTTTAAAGTTCTTTTTCTTTGTAAATTACCCAGTCTTGGGTATGTCTTTATCAGCAGTATGAAAACAGGCTAATATAGAGGGATAAAAATTATATGTAGGTAGCATAAATTAGACACAGTGCCTCAAGGGCTTACAGAAAGCATAGAAATGTTAAAGATCTTTATTTAGATCTTTAGTTAGAATGAACAGTTGTTTTATAGTTAACACAAAGGAAAAGAAATTTCAGAGACAGTCAAGTCTCCCAAAACATCAGTAGTCAAAAGAAGAATTCAACCTTGACATTTAGTTTCAAAACTTTGTCTGGCGCCGGACGCGGTGGCTCACGCCTGTAATCCCAGGACTTTGGGAGGCCAAGGTGGGCGGATCACGAGGTCAGCAGATCGAGACCATCCTGGCTAACACAGTGAAACTCCGTCTCCACTAAAAAATACAAAAAGCAATTAGCCAGGCATGGTGGCGGGCGCCTGTAGTCCCAGCTACTCGGGAGGCTGAGGCAGGAGAATGGCGTGAAACCGGGAGGCGGAGCTTGCGGTGAGCCGAGATGGCGCCACTGCACTCCAGCCTGGGCAACACAGCGAGACTCCATCTCAAAAAAAAAAACTTTGTCTGGGACAGTATAGAAAAGGAAGGGAAGTTATATTTTGTTGAATTTTAAAACAAAGTACCATATACAAAGTATGTCTCAATAAGGGAAAGTATACATAAAGTATGCCTTAACCAAGTTTACTCTAAAAACCTAAGCGAAGGAAATAAATAAAATTATAAAAGCCTCATGACTGCATCTGGTTAGAAAGGGGGCTAGAGAACCAATGCTCCTTGAAATGAGTTGAATATTTCTTTTAATTGGTTCCATGTTATTTGCCTCAGAAACTATAGCTCCTATCCACAGCATTCACACCATCAGTGTGATAGGCTGATAGAAGCCAGGGCTTGGGACAACTGCATCTCATTGTATCCTTTACTCACAGAACATTTGACAACACAGGAGCAAAACCTGAAAGATGCTTGCGAGGCACTGTGAGATACAAGCTGCAGAAATGGTTGTATTGATCAATCACTTGCCCTTCAGAGAAATATAATAAAATCACCTCTCCTATCCCTCACCTCAGGTCATACCCACAGTTCCCTTCCAGCATCTTACTACATTCTTCCAGGTCAATTTCAGGAATCTTTAGATAAAAAGAAACACAGTCCTTTGTTACTGTTCTTCCAGCCCTCCTGTATTCTGCTGGTTTTAGAGAGTGTAGAAAAGCTGTTGGAACTCTAATTTTATATTTTATGTACTATATGGATCAAAACAAAAATATCTGAGAAGCTTAGAGATCTAATGTTCACCTCTTTTTCCCAGCCTTTCACTGGATTCTTTGATGAGCCTCCAAAAAATATCTCTGATCTGAAACCAAACCCAGATGGAAATTTTTCCTGGCCTCTGTCCATCTGGTCAGCCACCTGTTTCTCTCTATGTTAATACAGGAAGGGGATATGAGAAAACTGAAGGTGTTGGCTCAGAGCCTGTAGAGGTCTGGAGAAAGTGGCTTTTAAAATAATCATTCTTTATTCACTGGCATGCTTCAGTGCCACCTTCATTACTTGGAAATGCAAAGTACTCCAACAATATTTATTTAAAAAATAAATGAATGTCAGAGTACATACTAAAATTTCAGAGCTGGAAGTCACCTTACAGGCCATTTAGTCTAAAGCTCCATTTCATAGTTTAGATAACTAAGGTCCAGAAAAATCGATTACACTCTAAAATTAACATATTTAAAATGAAATGTTTTTTAAAAGTAGAGAAATACTCAGGACAGAACAAGACCCTCAAAGAAAAGTAGATTTGAGCAAATCATACTTTTAGGATTCAAAAATACATTATTGAAAGACTAAATTAATGGACTGGTTGAAAGCAGAGCATACTTATTTGAAAAGAGATAAACTAGGAGATGGAGCTGAGGAAATTGCTCATGAGATGGCAGAGTGGGGGAAATGGAGATATAATATGAAAAATAATTTAATATTCTTTGCTTAGGATTTACATTTTATATCCCTATAAATGCAAAAAACAATGGTAAGCAAATAAATTGGTAAACACGAAGGTAAATCTAAGAAAGTCTTGACTCTAAAAATCAGTACTAATAATAATGACTAGAAGGCCGGGTGCAGTGGCTCACACCTATAATCCCAGCACTTTGGGAGGCCGAGGTGGGTGGATCACGAGGTCAGGAGATTGAGACCATCCTGGCTAACACGGTGAAACCCTGTCTCTATTAAAAATAACAAAAAAAAATTAGCCGGGCATGGTGGCAGGCGCCTGTAGTCCCAGCTACTCGGGAGGCTGAGGCAGGAGAATGGCGTGAACCCAGCAGGCAGAGCTTGCAGTGAGCCCAGATCACCCCACTGCACTCCAGCCTGGGTGACCGAGTGAGAACCTGTCTCAAAAATAAATAAATAAATAAATAATAATGACTAGGCAGAGAGTTAAAAACTAGATGTAAATAACTAGGATTGTCTTGCAGTATTTTTTTTTTCAATGATGGAAAAGTTCTGTATCTGCTATGTCCAATCTGGTAGCCATTAGCCACATGTAACTATTGTACATTTGAAATGTGACTACGCAACTAAGGAAAATAATGTTTAATTTTATCTAACACTGATTAAATTTAAATAGCCACATATGGCTAGTAGCTATTGTATTAGCACAGCTTTAGACAATAATAACATGGCAAGTGAGTAGAGCCAATCAAAGTTAAAAATCTAAGGTCTTTGTACTATTTGGGAGGAGAATGCAGATTTTGAAGGCAGTTGTTTGTGTTAAAAATTTAAGGATAAAGGCTAGAAAAATAAAAATAGAATGTATCATTTCTAAAGTAATAGAGGAAAAGGAAACAAAGAAAACACTATAAATAAAAAGAAGATAGTAAGAGAGGTGGAAAAAATAAAAGAAAAGCATGGTAAGTAGAAAGCACAAGAAATACGATGGAAATAAATAAGCAATGAACTAGTTTATTTTTTGGTAGAATACAGAAGTTTAATGGAGCTACCATATGAGAACCCTGGGTGAAAATATCAGGTAACAAAAGATATACACAGTATTAGGCCTTTTTATATAAAGTTTCAAAGCATACAAACTTACTATTTATTTTGCTAACACAAAAATATAGCAAAATATAACAATATTCCTGGGATGGATGACACAAACCCACTCATGGAAGAGGGACAAAAGAAGGGCACGTCTTTGCTTGAGTATAAACATGTTATTTAAAAAAATACTTGAAGCAAAATGTTAACATATACAAAACCTGGGTAGTGAGTGTGAGTTTCAAACTATTTTCTGTTTGAAACTGATAATAGTTTCAAGCTATTATCTTTTATAAATAAAAATTAAAATTCAAAAGGAACACATTAGGCCAAACCATCCAAATACTTTCCTCTTTTCTTTGTGTTGAGTTATTTCTATCTGACTGGTTTAGATCTTAGGAATTAAACTTGGTTTCTTGTTGATTAGGAAAGTTCTGTCCACAAAATAATAATCTAACATTATTATTAATGCCCTCCCCACAGCAGAGGACTAAGGAGCTGGATATCCCATTTCCACAAGGAAGTTCTGTTTCCTTAGAATAGGGTGATGTGATTTAGATGTTTGTCCCCTCCAAATCTCCTATTGAAATGTAATCCCCAGGCCGGGTGCAGTGCTCATGCCTGTAATCCTAGCACTTTGGGGGGCCAAGGCAAGTGGATCACTTGAGGTCAGGAGCTCGAGACCAGCCTGGGCAACATAGTGAAACCCTATCTCTACTAAAAATACAAAAATTAGCCAGGCGTGGTGGCATGTGCCTGTAATCCCAGCAACTCGGGAGGCTGAGGCAGGAGAATCACTTGAACACGGGAGGCAGAGGTTGCGGTGAGCCAAGAATGTGCCATTGCACTCCAGCCTGGATGACAGAGCAAGATTCCATCTCAAAAAAAAAAAAGAAGAAAGAAAGAAAAGAAAAGAAAAAAGAAATGTAATCCCCAGTGTTGGAGGTTGGAGGTGGGGCCTGGTAGGAGGTGTTTGGATCAAGAGGGCAGATCCTTCACCAAATGGCTTAGCACCATACTTCTGGTGATAAGTGAGTTCTTGCTGTGATCTGGTTGTTTAAAGTGTGTGGCACTTCCTGTCTCTCTCTCTTGCTCCCACTCTCATCATGTGATGTGCCTGCTCCCCCTTTACCTTCTGCCATGATTGTAAGCTTCCTAAGGCCCTCACCAGAAGCCAAGTGGACATTTGTGCCGTGCTCATACAACCTGCAGAAGCATGAGCAAATTAAACCTCTTTTCTTTATAAATTACCCAGTCTCAGGTACTCTTTGATAGCAACTCAAAAATGGACTAAAACATGGGGTTAGCAAAACCTTCCCATGCCCCCAGTGGATACCTGAAATGGCAGATAGTACAAACCCTATATATACTACATTTCTTGCTATGCATATGATTATGTTTAATTTATAGATTAGGTTCAGTAAGAGATTAAAAACAATAATTAATAATAAAATAGAAAATTATGATATACCAGCATCACTACTCTTACATTTTGGGCCAGCATTAAATTTAATAAGGGTTGTTGTAGGGAAATGTGGGGATCCTTGGTTCTTGTCTTCTTGACAAAAAGAATTCAGCCAAGAGACCAGTTAGTGAAGCAAGCAAAAATGGTTTATTATGGAAATAAAAGTACACTGTAAGAGAGGAGTGGGCTGACCTGGCTGGGAACAGCCCCGAGAGTTCTGCAATGCAGTTTTTATGATGTTGGACTTTTTGTTTAAGTTCTGGCCTCTGTCTCAAGCCTTTGTCTTTGTCTAGTTTCCTGGCTTCTGTCTTAAGTCTCTGCCTTTGTCCCCATCTGGTTTCCTGACCAGCCTTGTGGGACCCTCCCTTACTGTTGGTTAATGCGCATGATTGGGGCCCAGTGATCCATATGAATCCTACCTAATGGCAGTGTGTGTCATAACCACCACCGCAGGAAGGTCAAATCTGTATTTATTGCTCCTGTGTATCTCTTAGGAATTCCCCTTTTGCCCTTTTTCCCCTCCTATTAGCATGTAGCTAGCGACATTCTGACAGTTTAACCACAGAATGAACGATTACTGGGCCTTTTTTTTTTTTTTTTGACAGAGTCTCTCTCTGTCGTGCCCAGGCTGGAGTGCAGTGGCGCAATCTCGGCTCACTGCAACCTCTGCCTCCCGGGTTCAAGCGATTCTCCTGCCTCACCCTCCCGAGTAGCTGGGACAACAGGCGCCCACCACCACCATGCCCAGCTAATTTTTGTGTTTTTAGTAGAGACGGGGTTTCACCATGTTGGCCAGGATGGTCTCGATCTCTTGATCTTGTGATCCACCCGCCTCTGCCTCATAAAGTGCTGGGATTACAGGCGTGAGCCACTGCGCCTGGCATAATTTTTTGTATTTTTAGTAGAGACGGGGTTTCACCATGTTGGTCAGGCTGGTCTTGAACTCCTGACCTCAGGTGATCCACCCACCTCAGCCTCCCAAAGTGCTGGGATTACAGGCGATTACTGGGCATCTTAAGGGGCGTTTCAGTGTATTCCTTTCTGCATACCTTGAGGAAGTACCATTTCTCAGTGTCCCCTTCTTGAGGCGACATTCCTTTCGATATTTCCCCTCCTCTCCGCTCATACTTAGCATGCATGTTTCAGGCAGTCTCTGAGGTGCTAGATTTTCCAGCGCTTCCTCCTCCAGGGGCTCCCTCTCATGCTCACGTCTAACTATCTGCCTGTTCTAACAGCGTTACTTGAACACAAGCACTGCGATACCGCCACAGTTGATGTGATCTCCAAGACCCTGTTAAGTGACTAATGGGAGGGTAGATACACTGGGCAAAGGGATGATTCACCTCCCAGGCAGAACACAGGGAACAGCAAGAAACTTCATCATGCTGCTCAGAATGAAGGACAATTTATTATGAATTATTTCTAGACTTTTCCATTGAATATGTTCAGGCCACAGTTGACTGTAAGTATCTGAAACCAAGAAAAGCAACACTGCAGATGAGGGGGGACCCTTGTATTCAACTCTGTTCTATTAATGGAATTAGTGAGTATCCTTAGGTGCCATTTTATGGCAGTAGAGGAGGAGGAAAGAAGAGACAGAAGAAAAGGATAAGGATAGAAAGGAGAGAAGGGGAAAGAAGGAGAAAGGGTTGTGGTAGAGGACTTCCAATTGCCTTTGCTCACACAGAAGCCGCCAGCACCATATCCCTATAAAAGACAGTGGGATGGAACAACCTAGTCTTCTTGCTTTGACATTTTTCACTGGGCGCTTCTTTCATCATATTGCAATTAGTGTTTACATGCCTATTTACTCCAGTGAACCACGTCTTGTTCTGCTTCTTACCCTGAGCGCTTAGCCCAGTGCTTGACACAGAGTAGGCCTTAATAATGTCTGTTGAATTAACACTGAATACACAACTTCAGATCTTAATTGATTTTTTGCCCTCTTGTTTCCATTCATACAGCTTCCTTTTGTTCCGTGAGCCCTCCCAGGCTTTCTCTTTTGATTCATCAAATTCATTGAATTCATGGTCCCCCTTTCAGGCCCTCAAAATTGGAAACCTTTATGCTTTTTCTTTTTTTTTTTTTTTTTGTTTGTGAGACTGAATTTCACTCTTGTTGCCCAGGCTGGAGTGCAATGGCACCATCTTGGTTCATTGCAACCTCCACCTCCTGAGTTCAAGTGATTCTCCTGCCTCAGCCTCCCGAGTAGCTGGAATTACAGGCATGCACCACCATGCCTGACTAATTTTGTATTTTTAGTAGAGACAGGGTTTCTCCATGTTGGTCAGGCAGGTTGCGAACTCCTGACCTCAGGTGATCCGCCGGCGTCGGCCTCCCAAAGTTTTGGGATTACAGGCGTGAGCCACCACGTGCGGCACTTTTACACTTTTTCCATTTTTGGCTCTAAGTTGGGACACTTAAACTAGTTCTAGCTGGCCCACAGAGTGCCTTCTTAGGAAGACAAAGGAAACAGGTTGGGGACAGTGTCTGGGAACAGGAACTTTCTGGGGCCCCAGAAGTATCAGTATCACCAATTCCTGAGCCTGACTTTTTTTTACTTTGTGAGGGGTTTGACAGGGAGCCATGGTTGAGAGGATAGAGGAGAGGAATGTGGCAGTTCCTGATACCAAGTTTTCATATCCTTCCCACCCCTTTGTCCCAGGCTGAAGCGTGGAGCCCCACAAGCATTCCCTCACACCCAGCCCTGGCCTGCCAAAGCCAGCCCTGGTCTTTATGGTAACAAACTTCTCTCTCTTTCCCTCTCTCCATTTTTTTTTTTTTTTTTTTTTGAGACGGAGTTTTGTTCTCGTTGCCCAGGCTGGAGTGTAATGGTGCAAACTCGGCTCACTGCAACCTCCACCTCCCGGGTTCAAGTGAGTCTCCTCCCTCAGCGTCCCAAGTGGCTGGGATTATAGGCATGCACCATCACGCCTGGCTAATTTTGTATTTTTAAGTAGAGACTGGGTTTCCCCATGTTGGTCAGGCTGGTCTCAAATTCCTGACCTCAGATGATCCACCTGCCTTGGCCTCCCAAAGTGCTGGGATTACAGGTGTGAGTCACCACGCCCGGCCACAATCCTCTCTTTTCAAAAGAAATCAGCTGTGCTTACAGCTGTGGGTGGGGTGGTGCTCTCTTACTAGAGAAAGAAGTCTAGCCTGGCAAGATATTTCTGTCAACTGCACTGTGGGAACCAATCTGTTCTGTTAAGTTGTAGCTCAAGGGATTTTCTCAAGAAGACATTGGGTGCAATGTCTCCTGGAGGCCAGCTGGCCCACCTTGGGCCCATTTCCTCATTGGCCAACCAGCATACAAGACCTGCTCACTGGACAGCAGTGAGCTGGTTGACAGCCATATTGAGGTGGAGGCAAGTAAGGAGGAAAGCTGAATGTCAGTGAGATATTTGCACAGATTTCGTACACTACGGTGAGGCAGATACGTGTGGGCAGAGCAACTTGTGGCTTACTTGGAGGAAGCCCGCTATTTGCTTCAAGAGACGACAAAACCAACAGGTCCATACTTATCTCTCCCTGTCAGCAGATTTGGGTGGCTGTGGCTGGCCAAGGACACAGCCATGAGATAGACTCATGAGACAGCCAGTCTCACTGGGCTCTGGACAGGACTTGGGTCTCTGGATGGGTCAGCCTGGGTGAATGACAGCCAGGAGAACAACTCTCTGGTTCCATTCCTCCCTGCCTTAGGCTCTAGCTTGAGCAAAGCGGTGGCAGAGCACAGGGGTCTAGGACATTAGCAAGTTCAACTATCTCGGAGCCTTCACAGAAGCATCTGTTGTTCTAGGAGCATCCCTGATGAGCTCCAGCAGTTAAAGGAGGATGAAAACAATCGCCTCAGCAAATTCTGCAGTAGTTGCAGGCATCCTTGGGAGTCTTTTTTTAATAACATTGTCCCTCACCTATTGCATGACCAGCCACTCTCTGAAATAAAGGTAGAAATAGGTGCAGGATCTTTCAAGTTAAGCCTGGCTAAGTGAGGTCCATCCTGACCCTCCCATCACCCACTGGGGTTGGAAAGAAAGAATAGGAATCCTCCAAACTTCCCGACCCATAGCCTCCAAACTGCCCCAATAGGAAGGCTATGCAGCAGGAAGGAGTTGTGAACTGTGAACCTTCACATAGCACCAAGGACTTGCCCAAACACTGTGCTAAGAGACTTGACCAGACTTCAGCCTGGTTTCTGCCTATACTAGACTGTGTCCCTGTCTTAGTCTGTTTGTGTTGATATGATAAAATGTCTGAAACCTAGTCATTTATAAAAGAACAGAAATTTATTTCCACATAGTTCTGGGGGCTGAGAAGTCCAAGATCAAGGCATTAGCAGGTTCAGTGTCTGGTGAAGGCCTCTGTCTTTGCTTCCAAGATGGTGCCTAGAATGCTGTATCCTCACATGGCAGAAAAGCAGAACACCAAAAGGGGGCTCGTTACCTCCAGCCACTAATAAGGTCACTAATCACATTTTATAAGGTCGCTAATCACATTTATGAGAGCTCCACCATCATGACTTAATCACCCCCTGAAGGCCTCACTTGTTAGTGCTATCACATTGGTGATTAAGTTGCAACATGTGAATTTGGGAGACATTCAGACCATGGCAGTCCCTAAAGGTGGCCCCAGGCCCTGTGCTAAGTCTTTGCTCAGAGAAACACAATGCTGCTAAGCTGCAAAATGTACTGTGTCCCAACCCACTTTGCCAAACAGTTTTCAGTAATTTTCCACTCACCTCTTCTGTAATTTTCCATTTTTCCCAGACCTTCTTTGTCCTCTCTTTTTTTTACTTCCCCATACCCCCGTTTAATTACCTCTATGATCTCCCTTTGAATGTCCCATTTACCATTGTCTTAGTTGGAGGTGAGCTCAGTTTATACTAAAGTCTCTCTTCAGTACTGCAGTGGTTCGAATAAAATATCTTTCTTTAAAAAGTGACTGGTGCTGCTTCTCTTTAACAAGACCAATCTGAGATTTCCACCAGTGGCCTCAGCCCTCATGCTCCCAGGCCAAGAAATAGTGGGACCATCTCAGGCACAACGGTGGGATCCATATGGGGTCTGCTGAGCCCTAGCAGAGATATGACACAGGCTCACTATCATGGAGAAGCCAACCATCAAGAGGCCCCTGAAGATAGTTGACCACAACACTGCCCTCCTGACCTAATCACCTCCCCAAAAGCCCCACCTCTTAATATCATCGCCTTGGGAGTTAGGTTTCAACACATGAATTTTGAGAGGACCCACACATTCAGATCATAGCACCATTAAACAACAACTTTGCCCCTGACCCTAGCTCCTGGTAATCACCATTCTACTTTCTATACATACATATGAATTTGATTACTTTAGATACCTCATATTATTGGAATCATGTAGTATTTTTCCTTTTGCAATTGGTTTATTTCACTTAGCATAATGTCCTCAAGGTTCATCCATGTTATAGCATGTGACAGGATTTCCTTCATAATAGACAGGCCACATAATATTCCATCGTATGTATACACCACATCTTGTTTATCCATTCATCCATCAGTGAACATTTGGGTTGTTTCCACCTCTTGGCTATTGTGAATAACGCCGCTGTGAACATTCTGTATCTCTTGACATTCTGTTTTCAGTTCTTTTGGATATATACCCAGAAGTGGATTGCTGATCATTCTATTTTTAATTTTTTGAGGACCCACCATACTGTTTTCCAAAGACGATGGGCATTTTTATTATTGGTGAATACCCTGGACTTAATATAATGCCTGGGCATAAAGGAGATCTTCAAACGCTTTTTGAATACATAAATAATAACAGAAGAGACTAAGGGTAATAAAAACACAGACTTAGGCCTCTCCACCGTGACCTTTTTTAGCTAAGGCCTAGCCATAATCATTAAAAGCCCTGATCCAGAGGCCTATCTATTCCATGCTTCAAAGCTGAGACAGAGTGAAACACAAGAGCTGAGTGCAGTGGCAGATGCCTATAAATTCCAGCACTTCAGGAGGCTGAGACAGGAGGAACACTTGAGGTCCGGAGTTTGAGACCAGCATGGGCAACATAGCGAGATGCCCCGTCTCTACAAAAAAAAAAAAAAAAAATTTAATTAGCCATGGGTAGTGGCACATGCCTGTGATCCCAGCTACAGCTACTTGGGAGGCTGAGGCAGGAGAGTCACTTGAGCCCAGGAATTCAAGTTTACAGTGAGCTATGATTGCACCACTGCACTCCAGCCTGGGCAACAGAGCAAGACCTTGTCTTTAAAAAAAAAAAGAAACACAATTCATTTAAGGATCTTTTAATTAAAATCCTACATTTCTTTTCCTTTTGTTCACTTTGTTATCTATCCATTTCCTTTATTACATTTTTAAATTTCTTCTAACAGAAAAAGTATTGATGCCAGTTCTAATAGTTACTTTCCTGCCCTTTGGGGCAGGACAGTTCAATATGGGTGCCTCCAGAAGCCCCAGCACACATTAGGAAGCCATCTTTGGTCCAGAACTTCTCTATCTGTGCTATCTTTCCGCACCTCCTCAAAGTCAGGCTGGTTTTCCAGGTGATAGCACAGATGGCATCCACAGCCTCATAGAAGGCATGCTCAGCAATAGATCTGTGTACCCCAAGGAACTTAGCAGCAAGCCACGGAGGCACCAGGGAGGCCAGCAATGCAACCCAGTAGCTACTTTCTGAGACACAGACAGAGGCAATTTTATGTGGATGGTTTTCCTTTGAAGATGTGTGGCCAGCTTTTCAAAGATAAAGTAAAATGTCTCCTAAGACATCAGGAAGGTTTGCCTCCAACTGTCGGGGATGTCTACCCACTCAGAGGTCCTGCTGAAGATGGGACAATGTGGAGACAGCTCTGGTCCTGTAGGCCCTAAGAGATCAGGCATCTGGCTCTGTGAACAGGGAACAGATGACCTGCTTTGGTTCTCCAATATTGATTCAGTTTGACCTGCATCGTCTGGGCCAGGGAAGCCACCTGCTCAGCCTCTTCACTCTCAGCCACAAGCACACCAGCAATGGCTCTCCTTTGCAGGACAGCTTGTGCAAGACGTTGCAGTCCCCCCTGAGCTCGATGCTGAAAGTATGCTTTGAGGGTGGTGGGGGCCTTTGAGCTGAGTTGGGTACAGTGATGTGTGAGTGTGTGTGACTTTCCTAATAAAAGTCAATGAAATTTTCCCCCAGGTAACTGTGGAAGCTCAGGGTTGAGTTAGTTGATGAATATCAGGCCTTCCATTATGAAGTGACTGTGGGTGCGAATGAAATTATATCTGTGTAACCACACATCAGTATTTTCCATCCATGTTCTTACAGAATCAGTCAGCAATACCAGAGCCAAAGTAAAACAGCTCAGAGAAAATAAGACTCATTCTTAGTGTGGGTATCAGTTTGCATTCTTTTCCTCACACAGACTTCCTCTCTTTAATGACCCCTTCTAAAGGACTTTTCATTTTTCCTGGCCTTCTTATATCAGGACGAGCCGCAGACAGAACTCCTCAGACACGGAGTTAAAGAAGGAAGGAATTTATTTGGCCGGGAGCATTGGCAAGACTCCTGTCTCAAGAGCCGAGCTCCCTGAGTGAGCAATTCCTGTCCCTTTTAAGGTCTCACGACTCTAAAGGGGTCTGCGTGAGAGGGTTCTGATCGATTGAGCAAGCAGGGGGTATGTGACTGGAGGCTGCATTCACTGGTAATCAGAATGAGACAGAACAGGACAGGGATTTTTACAGTGCTCTTCCATACAAAGTCTGGAATCTATAGATAACATAACTGGTTAGGTCAGGGGTCAATCTTTAACTACCAGGCCCAGGGCGCGGCGCTGGGCTGTCTGCCTGTGGATTTCATTTCTGCCTTTTAGTTTTTACTTCTTCTTTCTTTGGAGGCAGAAATTGGGCATAAGACAATATGAGGGGTGGTCTCCTCCCTTATTCTGATACTCTTCACCAAGCAAACACATTGGCAAAATTCTACAGGAAGTCCCTCCCACACACTAAAATCAAGGAGTGCCCTGAAAAACCAAAATAAGGGCCGGGCACAGTGGCTCATGCCTGTAATCCCAGCACTTTGGGAGGCCGAGGCGGGCGCATCACCTGAGGTCAGAAGTTGGTGACCTTCATGTTGGTATTTTAGGAATACCACGAAGAAACCCTGTCTCTACTAAAAATACAAAAAAAAAATTAGCCGGACGTGGTGGCACATGCCCATAATCCCAGCTACTTTGGAGGGCTGAGGCAGGAGAATCCCTTGAACCCGGAAGGCGGAGGTTGCAGTGAGCAGAGATCGCACCATTGCACTCCAGCCTGAGCAACAGAGTGAGACTCCGTCTCCAAAATTAAAAATTAAAAAATTTTAAAAAATTTTAAAAATTTTTTTAAAAAATCTTTTTTTAAAAATTGGCAAAATTCTACAGGAAGTCCCTCCCACACACTAAATTCAAAGAGTGCCCTGACAAACCAAACTGCTTCACCAGTTTTACTTGCCCTGATCATCTAGTGTCCCCCACAAGCAGGCACATGAAGATGGTTAGTTTTTTGTTTTGTTTTTGTTTTGTTTTAAGACAAAAAGGCAAGACCTTTTTCAATCTCGGGCTCCTGCCTTTTAGTTAAAAAATTTACTGTATATTTCAATCTATTATGAGGAAGGACCTGCTTGACAGGAGTGAAAAAAAAATCAATTATTCCTTAAAGTTTTCAGAAAGAAAAACCACATGGAAGAATAGACTTTAACATTAGCATTGGATATTTCTAGATCTCAGAGCTCTCCACAGCCATGTCACTTGGAATGTCTAATCAGCTGCCTAATGGAGGAACTGAGACTGCAAAGCATTCTTGACACACCACTGCAATGCTTTCTTTCATACTACAGTGCTTTCCTGCTGTTTCTTACTTAATGAAAATCTACTTCCATAATATCATGATGTGTTTTTTGAGCTGCTCTTTCTCTAAGAGCTGGTGTCCATCCTAGGCGGGGCTAGGAGTCAGAAGATGCATGCATATTCTAGCTCCAAAGGGTGTGTGACCTTAGGAAAGTTACCTTCCTTTTCTGTGTCTCAAGTGTTCTCCTTATAAAACAAGCATATTGGACTCACCTAATCCTAACTAAGGCCTTTAGTTGCTGTAGCATCGTAAAGTTAATTCAAAAGACCAGATCTCACAGGATGTCTGCTAAGATGGCTATAACTTGTCATCTTAGAGATTGTTTCTAAGGTAGTAAAATAAATACAACGTGGTAAATATTATGAACTCAGCAATGCATTCCACAAATATTTATTGAGCCCTTTTAATGTGCTAGGAATTATGATAGGCACAGGAGATGAAGTGAGACAGCCATTATAGATACTAAATCTCATGTTGGTTATCAGATCAGCAGCTTGGAGAAAGGATCAGTACTTTGTCATTTCTTTCTAGGTAGCTGTTTGTAACTGGAAAGTCTGTGCTTGTTATTGATGGCAAATTCTTAACGTGGGCAGGACTGCATATTCTGGCACTTAGGACTTTAATGATTTCCATGAATATTTTCATGTAGTAATTAAACATATTTCCTAAAATTCTATCTAGGTGGGAGTCACTGCCACCACCTTGAGACTTACTGTAGTCTCATTGTAATAGTATGCTTCCTGTCTACCTGTCTGAAAAATTACTCTATTACTGGACTTTTTGGCATCTTCCACTTGAAAATGACAGCTTAGCCAACTGCCAGTGATCAAGAGGAAATGAGAGTTTCTGTTCTCCTTTCTTTGCCTTATGATTTATTTTGATGTAAGACATCTTCATGATCCGACTTTAGCAATACCGCCTCCTCATCAGGCTCACAACTCTGTGCTACGTGAATTCCTTTGCTTCCTCCTTAGTTATTAACTCAAGTTACCATCTTAGATGGCAGGCCTTTTCATAAAGCCACTTAAAGTCTCTCCAAGCAGTGCTAGACTGCTCTCACTGGACCCCACCAGGGGAGGTGGAGGTGGAGGGGAGCCTCAAGCTGATTCCTCCCCACCCCATTTTCTACCTAGGAGCAAGGCCTGCTGCTGCTTTCTGTCTGTTCATTGGTTGAGACCTTTCCATCTGTTAATTGGTTGGAGAAAAGAGGAAGAAAAACAAGGGATCTTGACCCCTGCCCTCGTCTCACATCGCCGTCCCCCACCCCCAACACCTTAAAAAAATAATAATAAAGTACATGAAGACAGTTTGAGAGCTTTAGGTTTCCCACTGACGTTTGGAGCTTCTCTCATGGGAACCGGTCCCCAGGCTGCCTTCATGAATGGTTCTCATCTCCATTCTCCCACAGGTTTGTTCTCCACCCGCAGCCCCCACCTCACCCCACTATCTTACTCCCTGCGATTTCTATAGGAAAAAGTGTGTTCCTGGCAGGGCGCAGTGGCTCATGCCTGTAATCCCAACACTCTGGGAGGCCGAGGAGGGTGGATCACCTGAGGTCGGGAGTTCGAGACTAGCCTGACCAACATGGAGAAACCCTGTCTCTACTAAAAAATACAAAAAATTAGCCAAGTGTGGTGGCGCATGCCTGTAATCCCAGCTACTTGGGAGGCTGAGGCAGGAGAATCGCTTGAACCCGGGAGGCGGAGGTTGAGGTGAGCCGAGATCGCCATGGCACTCTAGCCTGGGCAACAAGAGCGAAACTCCGTCTTAAAAAAAAAAAAAAAAGTGTGTTCTTAAACTGGAAGACCTCGGTATGTCAAGGCCTGCACTTCATGTGTCCGGGCCCAGATGAACCGAGGACTGACCTCAAATGCCTCGCTCACCTGGCTCCCAGCTCACCTGGGAGAAGCGTTTCTGTTCGCGGAAGCTGAACTTCAGGTTCGGGGACGAGGAGGTGGCTGTCCCCCGTCCCGCCCCCAACCCGACGAGGGCGTTGTCAGCCGGGGGGCCTGCCAGGTGTTCACCCTCATCCCACGGATATTCTGCATCCCTGGCCGCTTGGCGCCCCACGGACCGATGGACAACAGCACTGCAGCCACAGAGCGTCGCACAGCAGCCACCGCTCTGGCCCCGGGCCTCCGCTCACCTCCCTCCCTCTCCCGGCCTCCCCACTCTCACTCCTTCTTCAGCGACCTTCCCCTAGCTTCCTCCAAGCCTCCTTCACTTTTTTAAGAGACTTCACTTTTTTAAGTAACTTCCTCCTCCTCCCTGCTTCTCTCCCTGCCCCTCCCCTCTCCCTCTTTCTATGATTTCCAGCTTAGAAAAGTTTCCAAAAGGGTCCAAGGAACTCTCATCTGCCCTTTTCCCAGATTCACCAATTGGTTCCTTTCTCTCCATATTCAGACACTTTTAATAACCTCAGAGATGGTCCCTCTCTCACTCCCCGGAACACCTGAAGGATCTCTCCGCATCATCTGTTGTTGAGGGGCCTGCACCTCCAGAGACAGAAAGTTGACTTTAGAGTTAAAGAACAGTAAACTGCATTTACAGCTCTTGGGAACTTTTTAAAAAGAAGAAGAAAGTGGCCGGGCGCGGTGGCTCACGCTTGTAATCCCAGCACTTTGGGAGGCCGAGGCGGGCGGATCACGAGGTCAGGAGATCAAGACCAGGTGAAACCCCGTCTCTACTAAAAATACAAAAAATTAGCCAGGCGTGGTGGCGGGCGCCTGTAGTCCCAGCTACTTGGAGAGGCTGAGGCAGGAGAATGGCGTGAACCCAGGAGGCGGAGCTTGCAGTGAGCCGAGATCGCGCCACTGCACTCCAGCCTGGGCGACAGAGCGAGACTCCGTCTCAAAAAAAAAAAAAAAAAAAAGAAGAAGAAGAAAGTAAAAAGAATAGTCAACTGCAAATGTCCCCCAGAGGAGGTAACATATGACTGCAGGGTATCATTTTTGGACCTTAGATAACCTGGGCTACCTTGCTGCTATTAACACCTAAAATGAATGAGTTTAGCAAACTTATTTCAAGCTGACTCTTAGCTAAAAGCATATCCTTGCAGCAAAGGAGTTGATCTGCAGGGATAGGTCAGAGGAAAGGAAGAGACCAGAGAAAGAAAGAAAAAAGTATCCAGTCTGAAAAACAAAAATAAAACAACAGCAAACCCTTAAAACCACATGTTCTGGCTTTCCACTTCCTCTCTTTGTAGTAAAGATTTCCCTGAGTGAATACAAAACAAAATTCACAGACCTGATAGTCCTTGGTGTGGGCAGTTGGCTGCTAGAAGACTTTGACTGGTAGAGAAATAAATGCTTAAATCCGACCTGCAACAAGATTGTTCTGGCTTTGTCAGCAGGCTTCTTGACCTGTTGCTTCTACAACCAGCTGTGTGGCCTCCAGAGTCCCTTCCTTCTCTGTAAGGGAGGATGTGGACTGGAAGACTATTGGCACCTGCAACACTGAATACTCACAGGGCAAGCTCATGGCTTGTGGACTCAATTCTGCCAGGGTAACTGTTTTGTTGTAATTTTTAAAATTAGTTGCTAACATTAAATTTTAGGAGATTGCTTATAAAAATCTGGACTTCTGGCCAGGTGCAGTGGCTCAGGCAGGTAATCCCAGCACTTCGGGAGGTCGAGGCGGGTGGAAAACAAGCTCAGGAGTTTGAGACCAGCCTGGCCAAGATGGTGAAATCCCGTCTCTACTAAAAATACAAAAATCAGCCGGGCGCGGTGGCGGGCGCCTGTAATCCCAACTACTCAGGAGGCTGAGGCGGGAGAATCACTTGAACCCAGGAGGCGGAGGTTACAGTGAGCCAAGATCGCGCCACTGCACTCTAGCCTGGGTGACGGAGCAAGACTCCGCCTCAAAAAAAAAAAAATCTGGATTTCCAGCCTTTTGGAAAAAATATGCTTTTTGTCAACATGGGCCGATATTTCCCACATATCAGCAAAAGACAGTTATTAGACACATAGACACAGTCCTTACCAAGCCAGATTCACACGTTGCTACCTGCCAGATCCCTCTAGGCATTTGGGGGTTCTGCTCCTCCTCAGCTCTACCTCCGTGCTAGTGGGGGGAGAGACATAATAAACAAGTGAACAAATACATATGACTTTTTAAAAAAATGATAATAAGGTCTATGGAAGAAATAAAGCAGGGAACTGAGGCAGAGACAGCACTCTAGGATAGGCGATCAGGGAAGGCTTCCCCGTGGAGGTGACTTTTTTTTTTTTTGAGGCAGGGTCTTACTCCGTCACCCAGGCTGGAGTGTGGTGGTACAATCATAGCTCACTGCAGCCTTGAACTCCTGGGTTCAAGCAATCCTCCCACCTGAACCTCCCAAGTAGCTAGGACTACAGGTGCATGCCATTGCTAATTTTATATTTTTTTGTAGAGATGGGGTCTTGCTCTGTTGCCTAGGCTGGTCTCAAACTTCTGGCCTCAAGCAATCCCCTACCACCACCTCCCAAAGTGTTGGGATTACAGGTGTGAGCCACCGTGTCCAGCCTGGAGGTGACCTTTAAGCTGAGATCTGAATAGTGAGATGGACCTGGACTAAGTGTATCTGGAGAACAGTGCTCTATGCAGGAGGAACAGCAAGTGCCTTAATATTGATGATTCTTTGTACCATTAGGGATGAGTATCTGAACACCTTCTAAGAGTTAGGTGGGCCGGGTGCAGTGGCTCACGCTTGTAATCCCAGCACTTTGGGAGGCCGAGGCGGGCGGATCACGAGGTCAGGAGATCGAGACCACGGTGAAACCCCGTCTCTACTAAAAATACAGAAAATTAGCCGGGCGTGGTGGCGGGCACCTGTAGTCCCAGCTACTCGGAGAGGCTGAGGCAGGAGAATGGCGTGAACCCGGGAGGCGGAGCTTGCGGTGAGCCGAGATTGCGCCACTGCACTCCAGCCTGGGCGACAGAGCAAGATTCCGTCTCAAAAAAAAAAAAAAAAAAAAGAGTTAGGTGGTATACTGTTTTTTGTTTTTTAGTTTTTTTGAGACGGAGTTTTGCTCTTGTGGCTCAGGCTGGAGTGCAGTGGCACGGTCTCGGCTCACTGTAACCTACACCTCCCGGGTTCAAGCGATTCTCCTGCCTCAGCTTCCTGAGTAGCTGGGACTACAGGCGCGTGCCACCATGCCCAGCTAATTTTTTGTATTTTTAGTAGAGACGGGGTTTCACCGTGTTAGCGAGGATGGTCTTGATCTCCTGACCTCATGATCCGCCTGCCTCAGCCTCCCAAAGTGCTGGGATTACAGGCATGAGCCACCGCGTCCGGCCTACTGTTTTTATATCTAAGTAGCATGGTCCATGATGGTCAAGGCCAGTTATAATGGGGTTATGCATCTTACCTAACTGACCCAATGACTATGTCTATAATGTAGCAATCCTTTCCTTTAATAGAGCCAAGACCCTCTCCCCAATATCCAACATTCGTCCCTGACTGATTTTCTTTTTGCTCTTCTCTCACTTAAAATACTATTTCTCTCTTTTGTCCTTCAAGGTTTAAAGTTCTATCTCCCCCATTAAGAAAGATTCTTTAGTTGGAGCTGTTTAGTACCTTGACTGCAATAGTGGATAAGTAACACTACATAAGTGATAAAATTGTATAAAACTTAATACATACACACACACACGAATACAAGTAAAACTGGGGAAACTGGAACAACATCAATGAGTGTGTCAATGCCAATTCCTGATGGTACTATTATACTACAGTTTTACAAAATGTAACCACTGGGGACACTGAGCTAAGTGTACAGGGGAGCTCGCTATATTATTTCTTTTTTTTTTTTTGAGACGAAGTCTTGCTCTGTCGCCAGGCTAGAGTGCAATGGCACAATGATCTCGACTCACTGTAATTTCTGCCTCCTGGGTTCAAGCGATTCTCCTGCCTCAGCCTCCTGGGTAGCTGGGATTACAGGTGCATGCCACCACACTCAGCTAATTTTTCTATATTTAGTAGAGACGGGGTTTCACCATGTTGGCCAGAATGGTCTGGATCTCCTGACGTTATGATCTGCCCACCTCGGCCTCCCAAAGTGCTGGGATTACAGGCAAGAGCCACTGTGTCTGGCCTCTGTACTATTTGTTATAAGCATATGTAAATCTATAATTATATCAAATTTTTAAAATGAATAACCAAAAAATTATATTTCTCATGGAAACAGTCTTATTATTTTTTATTATTTTTTTACAAAATAGATTTTTCAACTGCTTCATGAAAACGAGCAAAATGTATTGTCTAAATAAAGCCATATCAATTTTTTACGTTATGAGAAATGGAAGTTAGATTCATCTGGAATAATCTCTTCTCAGTGAAAACTTGCTGGTGCCTAGCAATGACTTCCCTTTTTTTATGTTTATAGGATGCCCTTCAAGAACTTTGCCCAGGACTCTGGCATCTACGGTTTGCAGAATCAACCTTCTTCCCCTTTTCACAAAATGGAACAGTGTGTACCCAGCCACAGTCTTCTGGCATCTCTCCCTGGCCCCACAGTCCCTGAAAAGCTTGCCAACAGTCTTCTCATATATAAATTCTGTTGGTACCCCAGCCGGAATTTGTCCAAGCCTGGAGACATAAGCTCATTGAAAGCTAGGCATTCTCATACAATACCCCACTTATTTTGTGCCTCAATGTCTTCCTACTGATATTTGTATGAAAAACATTCAACTTTAGAAAAGTTGGAACAGGGAAGCTGGTGTTTAGAGGTGGAAGACAGTAAGTTCCGGGTGCAAATCCAGATTCTTTCATTCTCCAAAGGTCTGATCTTGGGCTAGGTTATCCAATTCTTTCAACTTCAGTTTGCTAATCTGTAAGATGGGAATAATAATCGCTATTATTATTACTATTGGGTTTCAGGTTGTAGTGAAGATTGAATAAGATAATATTTGTAAAAATGCAGAGCACGAATGGATAGTAACAACAAAGCAGATGAGATGAACAGATCTGCTTCCTCATAGATATGGGGATTAATGGAATTTCAGAGTTGGAGAGCACTAGAGAAGTCACCCAGTCCTACCTCCTGCTCAGTGAGAGTGGTACTCATGAGCCAGCACGTTTCAGCATGAACCAGCTTCTCCGTGTCACCTATCACCATCACATTCGCTCCTCAACAACATGCCTGTACCTTCCATCCCCCATCAAAACCTTTAGAAGGCCTTTTCTCTGCCAGTACTTTAAACCCTTTATCTCATTAATCCTTACAACAACCCTGTGATACATGTTTAATGTTCCTTTTACAGCTATGGAAACTGAGGCTCAGAGATATTAAGTAACTTATCTAAGGCTACACAGTTAATAAACAGGATTCAGCCCAGGTCTGTCTGTAACCAATGCTCCTACTCTTTTCTGCAATATTACATTGCCTTTAAAAAAAAAAAGTTCTTATTTTTCTCAAACAGCTCATTCTTGGCTTTATCCATTTTGACAGCTGTCCTGAAAGTCCCTCTTTTAGGTGTCCCCCTCTTAGGTGTATCCTTCTGCTATGCACTAAATAGTGTCCACTGAAAATTATATGTTGAAGTGAACTTTAATCCCCAATGTGATGGCCTATGGAGATGGGGCCTTTGGGAGGTACTTAGGATTAGATGAGGTCTGACAGCGAGACTGTCACACTGAAGTCAGTGCCCTCATAAGAGGCACCAGAGAGCTCACTCCGCCACAGCCCCAGCACACAAACAGGAGGTCACGTGAGTAAACAGTAATGGCAGCCTCCTACAAGCCGAGAGAAGAGGCCTTGGGATGAGACCTGCCTTGCCAGCACCTTGATCTTGGACTTCCCAGCCTACTGAACTGTAAGAAATAAATTTCTATGCCTTAAGCCATCGAAAAGTCTATGGCATTTTGTTATGACAGCCCAAGCAGACTAAGCCACCTTCATTGCATCTACATTCTCTTTTCTCCATGTGGCATTTTTCAAATCTGAGCTGACTAATGAGTTTGCATTTCAGCTTGACGGGTCTCTCCAGCTCTCAATTTCCTGCCTTCCCCATTGTTCATTGTATCCTCAGTGTTCAGTTTTTGACAGTTCTCTTATTCTCTGGAGACATCCTCCTGTTTAGCGTCTCAGGCCATGTAATCAGATCTGTGATTTTTCCCTGAATGGTTTGACATTTGCCTTCATAACATCTGACAGTGTCCATTCTTGTGTACTCCAAACTTTGAAAAGATACATGTCTGCTCAGTTCTGGGGCACAGTGAAAAAAAGAAAGAAAGCATGGATACTTTTACCTAGGCTTCTAGTCCTTCAAGTTGACCCCATTCGTTTCTGCTTGGAGAAACTTTGGGGTCCAAGTTATGCCCAGACTACAGTGTCCCCTTACTTCCTCTGCTTCCTAGGAGCTGCAGTTCTTGACCAGGCAAATCAACGGGTTAACAGATATGACACGTAAGCTTTCTTGCCCTTACTGATACCTCCTTTCCCTGAATTGCTCTAGCATTTGTTGTTGATTCCTTCCAGTTCAGCCCTTGATTGCTGGGCCTTGTATCCATTAGGCAAAGCGCTCAGAACCTACAGTTTTTCTTCTATTTTTAATTGGCTCTTATTGGCAAATCTGGAATCAGGCAACATCTCTTTCTACAAAATAGAATGAGTATTCCTGGACCTACAGTTCTTTCTAGGGCCCACAAAAATGTCTGAGACTTTCAGGGATGAGGGGAGAATGACATTAAAAAAAAAAGTTTGCAAAATCAAAATTAATATATGTATCTTTAAGTGTCCATAAATTTAACGTGATGAAAATTAATTAACTGCAACTCAATTCTACTCTAATTATGTGGTGATATACATGGTGTTTGATATAAAATGTGGGTTCAATATATTTTGTACTATGTGGGGGTAGCAGAGCCTCTGAGATTAGAAATGCCTGGGACCTACCGGAGTCTTAAAACTGCTCTGCTTGATTGTTTTACTCTATACTTTGTTCTAATTTCTTACATCATTCTTGATGATTTAGTAGCATCATGCTACTAAATAGTCAAATCCTTTAACATATTGCTATACCATGTGTTAAGTACTGTGTTCAGTACTTAGGGTGGGAGTGAGGGGTGATTCACAAAAGATGAAATGGGGGCCCTGGGCCTAAGGAGTTCAAGGTCTAGTTGGTAAGAAGGGGCTTCATCTTTCCCCACTTTCCTTTGCCTCCCCTCGCTTCTTTCAGTTCCTCAAATTCACTGAGTTTCTTCCTTCCTACCCCAGGACCTTTGCAGATGCTGTTCCTTGGAATACTTTTCCTGCTACCATTTGCTCAACTTCCTAACTCCTATCCATTCTTCATTTTAAATGTCACTCCCACTGGGCACGGTGGCTCATGCCCGTAATCCCAGCACTTTGGGAGGCCGAGGTCGGCGGATCACAAGGTCAAGAGTTCGAGACAAACCTGGCCAATATGGAGAAACCCCCATCTCTACTAAAAATACAAAAAAAAAATTAGCCAGGCCTGGTGGCGGGTGCCTGTAGTCCCAGCTACATGGGAGGCTAAGGCAGAAGAATCGCTTGAACCCGGGAAGTGGAAGTTACAGTGAGCCAAGATCTTGCTACTGCACTCCAGTCTGGGCGACAGAGCAAGACTCTGTCTCAAAAAAAATAAAATAAAATAAAAATAAATGCCACTCCCTTAGAGACTTTTCCTGACCACACCCTGCCTTCACCCGCTAACCCATCTAATTTAGGTTCTATCTGCTATTCTTTCATAGCTTCCAAATGTTTTTGGTTTTGCCTTTGTAGCCCTTAGCATTTGGAATTACTTTATGCTTGCTTATTTATTTACAGTTTATCCTGCCTCACTTAAGGGTAGAATGAGGGTAGAGAAAAGGTTGGTTTTGTTCACTGCTGTCTGTCAAGTGCTGATCACATCGTCTGGCAGACAGTAAGTGTTCATTAAGCATTTGTTTAATAAATAAAAAAGGAAGGGCACACACTCTTAAAGCAGTTAGATAGCAATGTGAAAATGCCTAGAATGAAAAGGAAATCAGAAGCAAGATATGGATATATAAGGGGGGGGGGGGTTGGGAGAGTTTCAATGAAGAGGAAGGATGGCTGCGACCTGGATAGATGGAAAGGAGGAGGCTGGGCATGCTGAGTTGGGGGCAACAGCGTGAGGAAGAGCCTGGATTGCTGGTCTGGGAACAGTGGAAACACTGGCCTAGCTGCCTGATTCACTCTCCCTGGTGGTAGAAGACCACATCAGACAAGTAGGTTCAGGCCATATTGTGGAGGGCCTTGAAAGCTGTCCTAACAGAAATGGGAAGCCATTGATGATAGTGATGAGACATCATAAAAGCAGTGGGAAATTAACTGCAGAGTGGATGGTGAACTGGACAGAGAACAGAGACAGTGTTCAGGGAGATCAACTAGCAGATCCTTGCAGTTACCCATAGTTGAGATTATTCATTCATTCATTTATTTATTTGAGACAGAGCCTCACTCTGTCATAAAGGATAGAATGCAGTGGAACGACCTCAGCTTATTGCAACCTCCTTCTCCCAAGTTCAAGTGATTCTTGTGCCTCAGCCTCCCGAGTAGCTGGGATTACAGGCGTGTGCCATCAGCCCAGTTAATTTTTGTATTTTTAGTACAGACAGAGTTTCGCCATGTTGGCCAGGATGGTCTCGAAATCCTGGACTCAAGTGATCTGCCCGCCTCGGCCTGCCAAAGTGCTGGGATTACAGGCATGAGCCACTGTGCCGGGCCCTATAGTTGAGAGTCTAAGGGCTCTTTGAAAGCAGGTATCCTATTTTTTGTATTATTTTATATCCATCACTATTCCATATTAAATTCTATGTACTCTATGGTTTGAACCATAAGTGACATAGACAAGAAAACAAAATCTGACATTAATTCACCAAATAATACTTAGTTGGAAAAATGTGAAAACAGAAGCATAAATTTCCTTGAAACTTCAGAACAATCTGAACCATAGGTTTATTTTGTTTTATTTTTTATCATCAAGTATTTGAGATAATTAAAGCATGAATTTACATTTTTTCTTTCTAAATAAAAAAAGAAACAATTATTCAATCTTCATTGCATAGATGGATAATAGGGACACAGACGGAGAAAATCAGGACTATGTTGTGTGTTTGTTGCCCTAATATTGCTGCCATTTTTCTCCCACTGCCCAATACAGCATTGTCTGCCCACTAAGCACAAATCTGTAATTACGGAGGCTCTGACTGCCACTGGGTCAACTATTGGCCTTTGTGACTGGGTGTCTCCATGTATTTCCTCATCTTACCTAGTTCTTTTCAAGTTTCTCTTTGAAATACAGACCTTATCCAGTGAGAAAAATGCTTACTCCATGTAAAATATAAAGCTGATACTAAAACAACATTGAATTAAAGGAAAATGTGAAATATAAATATCTATGCATTTGTTGTTTGTATTTTTTGCTGTGGAGGAAACCCATGTGGCAAAGACCCTCATGTCCATTCTTTCTTTGGTTCATATAGTAGAACCCCCATGATGAGCTGGTCCTGCCATTTCTTGCAGCTGGATGTGGACATGTGTCTAAGTCCTTTATAGGTCTATAGTAACATGCTTAAATAAGAATATCTTACATCTCATCTCATCATTCTTCCTAGAAGCTCAAAACGTTTTGTTTTCAAAAATAACACATTTCATTAAGCAAAATTTCAATATTCATAATGTTCAAGGTATTATAATATTCCTATCACCAAGATGCTTTCCAGCTGTTTTATTTTTTTGTTTGTTTTTATTTTTATTTTTTATTTTTTTTGAGACGGAGTCTCGCTCTGTCGCCCAGGCTGGAGTGCAGTGGCGCAATCTCGGCTCACTGCAAGCTCCGCCTCCCGGGTTCACGCCATTCTCCTGCCTCAGCCTCTCCGAGTAGCTGGGACTACAGGCGCCCGCCACCACGCCTGGCTAATTTTTTGTATTTTTAGTAGAGACGAGGTTTCATCGTGGTCTGAATCTCCTGACCTCGTGATCCGCCCGCCTCGGCCTCCCAAAGTGCTGGGATTACAAGCGTGAGCCACCGCGCCCCGCTACAGCTGTTTTAAAAACCAACCACTTTCCGGCCGGGCGTGGTGGCTCACTCCTGTAATCCCAGCACTTTGGGAGGCCAAGGCGGGTGGATCACGAGGTCAGGAGATCACCAGCCAGACCAACATGGTGAAACCCTGTCTCTACTAAAAATACAAAAAATTAGCTGGGCCTGGTGGTGGGCACCTGTAGTCCCAGCTACTGGGAGGCTGAGGCAGGAGAATGGCGTGAACCTGGGAGGCGGACCTTGTAGTGAGCTGAGATCGCGCCACTGCACTCAAGCCTGGACGACAGAGGGAGACTCCGTCTCAAAAAAAAAAAAAAAACAAAAAAACAAAACAAAACATTTTCCAACACACTCAAGAACTTTCTTTTTTTTACTTATTTTAATACCTGTATATGTCGTTGAAAGAAAATGGAATAATGAAGAAAAAAGCAAGTGGTATAATTGCATTTTTAAATGTGAAATAATTTTCTTGGCCGGGCGCGGTGGCTCACGCTTGTAATCCCAGCACTTTGGGAGGCCGAGGCGGGCGGATCACGAGGTCAGGAGATCGAGACCACGGTGAAACCCCGTCTCTACTAAAAATATAAAAAAATAGTCAGCCGGGCGTGGTGGCGGGCGCCTGTAGTCCCAGCTACTCGGAGAGGCTGAGGCAGGAGAATGGCGTGAACCCGGGAGGTGGAGCTTGCAGTGAGCCGAGATCGCGCCACTGCACTCCAGCCTGGGCGGCAGAGCGAGACTCCACCTCAAAAAAAAAAAAAAAAAAAAAAAAAAAATTAGCCGGGCGTGGTGGCGGGCGCCTGTAGTCCCAGCTACTCAGAGAGGCTGAGGCAGGAGAATGGCGTGAACCCGGGAGGCGGAGCTTGCAGTGAGCCGAGATCGCGCCACTGCACTCCAGCCTGGGCGACAGAGAGAGACTCCGTCTCGAAAAAATAAATAAATAAAAATAAAAAAAGAAATCAGCCTCGCTAACATGGTGAAACCCCGTCTGTACTAAAAATACAAAAATTAGCTGGACGTGGCGGTGCGTGCCTGTGCCTACAATCCCAGCTACTCAGGAGGCTGAGGCAGAAGAATCACTTGAACCCAGGAGACGAAGGTTGCAGTGAGCTGAAATCATGCCACTGCACTCCAGTCAGGGTGACAGAGTGAGTGAGACTCTGTCTCAAATAAATAAATAAAGTATTGGGAAAATCATAGAATTTTCCAGGGTGTGAACACCGTGACTTAGAGGCCATATTGCAAAACTGACATTCCTGAGGAAGTTTAAGTTCTGTAGTCTTAAAGTGGAACTATCTAGTGGAAACTAAACATCCTGGTTGAGCAAAGGCACAATTTGGTGACTTTGGCATGCCCATGAGGGATAAAGGCATTCTTGATTATAAAATCAGGAAATCATGGCCTAAGGCTTAAGTTTAGTTTACATGACAGAGGATGACCAATATTTCTAATTTAAGTGCAAATACATCCACCATCTCATCAATCTTACAAAATTGAAACCACAGGACATTTTAAATAATGCATATATCTTATCTGTTGTATTACAAATACAGATTAACATACCCAATATTAAATAGCCACCTAATTTATTTGTGCATATTCAAGCCTCAAAAAGTTGCCCCCTTCAACCCCACCCCAAACTCTCACAGTCATTGAAGCCACTATTCAGAATTTAAAAGGAGTTAAAATGGATTACTGGCGACAGTTCAGGCACAGGGCAAGAAGCCAGTCCTGGCATTCTGACTGAGAAGATTGCAATACCAAATGGCTTGTTAATTCTTCCTCTGACCAGAGCAGAAAGTACTTTTCTCTACAGATGCTTGTTATGAGTCATCCAGATGCCTTAACTCTGGCTGATTTCAAGGTTAGAGAGACAGAGTGAGAAATAAAACGTCTTTCAACACCCGCACCTCGATTTTGGCCATGCCCTTTGGGACCAGCATTTCAGGACGATGTCCACAAGGAATGTGGACCTCACCTGGAAGTGTAGTCTGATAGTTATTTGCTGCTTGTGAAAGAGGAAATGCACCACTGATGTTCTTTTATTGCACAAACTCACTACTTTCAAGACAAGAAGAAAGAGGATTGATAATAAAAATTTCTAGCATTTATTGCGCATACACTATGTGCCTGGGATTGTGCCAAGCGCTTAGATACTTTATATCCTTTCCTCCCTGCAAGAATTTCTGTGCAGAAGACACTGCTATGTCTCCATTTTACAAATGAGGAAACTGAAGCTCTGAAGGTTATACAGCTTCTTCAAGGGACAAACACATAAATAGCGAGAGGTAGCCTGGGACTGGAATCCAGTTTGTATAATGCCAAAGCTGGTGTTCTGAGCCACCATGCCACACCCTACATCTTTCCTGTAGGATCCTCTAGCTTTCTTTCCTTCTTTGCCCATTTTCTAACCAGGACTGCAGACTTTCAATATTCTCCACTACTTACCTGTCAGTCCATGGCAAGACCCCAGGACTTTAATTATTAGTATGTTCTTACTAGACTCTCAAAGAATCAGCCACAGGATGATGAAATTATCATGCTAAGCACTCTCTTTTTTTTTTTTTGAGACAGAGTCTCACTGTGTTGCCCAGGCTGGAGTGCAGTGGCGCAATCTCGGCTCACTGCAACCTCCACCTCCTGGGTTCAAGTGATTCTCATGCCTCAGCCTCCTGAGTATCTGGGATTACAGGCATGTGCCACCACACCCAGCTAATTTTTGTATTTTTAGTAGAGGCGGGGTTTCACCGTGTTGGCCAGGCTGATCTCGAACTCCTGACCTCAGGTGATCTGCCTGCCTCGGCCTCCCAAAGTGCTGGGATTACAGGCATGAGTCACCGCACCCGGCCAAGAAAGCCATTTTTACAGCAGAGGTTACTACATTGTTTTATAGTTATAATTATATGCTGTAGTTATAATCTTTCAAGTGGCTGTCTCGATTATTAAATTATGATCTTCCTGGAGGGCAGGAATTGTTATTCACCTTCATGTCCCCAGCACTTAGCTTTGTAATCTTGACAAATGGTTTTTTGAAAAATTGAAGAAAAACCAATAATGCCACTATAAATAGGTTAAAATAACTATCATTTATACAGTGTCTGCTAATGTCGTCTGGTATTAATGTCAACAAGCCTTATTTCTCAAATTTTTTGAGACCCTGAAACATAATATGTTTTTTAGGTCACAACACATTCTCACTTCAGCCTAGATCTCAGTTCTGCCAACAAAGTATCTGCTTTAAATACCCAACAACTTTTCTCTATCACCAAACACCGTCTGCCCAAGAGCATGTGAACTGTGCTGGGCAGCTCCAGTACACTGGACAACCCAGAGAATTGAAGACTCCAACCCTCAGGTAGAGGGCAGAAGTAATGTGGATGTTTCTTTTTTCTTTTTTTTTTTTTTTTTTTTGACATGGAGTCTCGCTCTGTCACCCAGGCTGGAGTGCAGTGGTGCCATCTCGGCTCACCGCAAGTTCTGCCTCCCGGGTTCATGTCATTCTCCTGCCTCAGCCTCCCGAGTAGCTGGGACTACAGGCGCCCGCCACCATGCCCAGCTAATTTTTTGTATTTTTAGTAGAGACGGGGTTTCACCGTGTTAGCCAGGATGGTCTTGATCTCCTGACCTCGTGATCTGCCCGCCTTGGCCGCCCAAAGTGCTGGGATTACAGGTGTGAGCCACTGCGCCCGGCCAGTAATGTGGATTTTTCTGAGTACAGCTTGACACAGCATTTTGTAGCGCATAAAAGGGCACTGAAATCATTTTGACCATATATCCTTTCCTCCCTGCAAGAATTTCTGTGCAGAAGGCACTGCTATGTCTCCATTTTACAAATGAGGAAACTGAAGCTCTGAAGGTTATGCAGCTTCTTCAAGAACAAACACATAAATAGCAAGAGGTAGCCTGGGACTGGAATCCAGTTTGTATGATGCCAAAGCTGGTGTTCTGAGCCACCATGCCAGAACACAGATGGGGCTGGGAGCAGTGGCTCATGTCTGTAATCCCAGAACCGTGTGAGGCCGAGGCAGGTGGATCACCTGAGGTCAAGAGTTCGAGACCAGCCTAGCCAACATGGTGAAACCCTGTCTCTACTAAAAATACAAAAATCAGCCGAGAGTGGTAGCAGGCACCTGTAATCCTAGCTACTCAAGAGGCTGAGGCAAGAGAATTGCTTGAACCCGGGAGGTGGAGGGTGGAGGTTGCAGTGAGCTGAGACTGCGCCACTGTACTTCAGTCTGGGCAATGGAACGAGACTCCATCTCAAAAAAAAAAACACACACAGATGGTAACTGACCTCAGCCACAACTTGAGGCTACTTCCACTGACTCCAAGTCTCCAAGTCAAGTGTGCTTTCCATTAGGAATTCTCTTTTCTGAGCAGATCTCAACTGTTGGTTTAAAATATTCAGTAAACCATGCCATAAGCATACGCGCTGTCATCTCAGCCTTGTTTTTCCATTTATAGAACAAATGCAGAGTAGATTTGGCATAATTCTTAAGGGCCTTTGGATTTTCAAAATGGTAAATGAGCACTGGCTTCAACTTCAAGTCACTGGCTGTATTATCTCCTAATAAGAGAGTTAACCTGTCCTTTGAAGTTTGAAGCCAGGCACTGACCTCTCTCTCTAGCTATTAAAATCCTCGATGTCATCTTCATCCAATAGAAGGCTGTTTTTTTTTTTTATTTTTTTTTTATTTTTTATTTTTTATTAATTTTTTTTGCATACAAAAACAATAATCACTTTCTAAAAATACATACAAACAAAAAGATGCGTATCAAACATATTAGGAAGGCTGCACATGGGAAGTCGGGGAATAGAAATGGGGGTGGGAGTTAAAATAAATGAGAGAGGGACTTTATATGGATCAGTGATAATAACTCAATCCTCTATTTGACAAAGAAGAGGGAGAAGGAAGAGGAAGAAAAAGAAAGTGGGATAAAGGATCAGAAAGGGAGGAAAATAGAAAAAATTAGAGTATGACTCCAGGGTAGACCTGTTTTGTTGTCATTGAGTTGGTTGCTTGGTTTGTCTGTTGTATTCTTCATGTTTCACCAAGTTGGCCAGACTGGTCTCGAACTCCTAGCCCGAAGTGATCAATCCGCCTCGCCCCCCAGAGTGCCGGGACCACAGGCGTGAGCCACCACGTCCAGCCCCCACATTGCTTCTGGCCTCCGTGGTAGACCTCCCAGACGGAGCGGCCAGGCAGAGGAGCTCCTCACTTCTACCCAGACACGGGGCGGCCGGGCAGAGGGGCTCCTCACTTCCCAGACGGGGCGGCCAGGCAGAGACGCTCCTCACTTCTTCCCAGACGATAGGTGGCCGGGCAGAGGCGCTCCTCACTTCCCAGACGATGGGTGGTCGGGCAGAGGCGCTCCCCACTTCCCAGACAATGGGTGGCCGGGCAGAGGCGCTCCTCACCTCCCAGACGATGGGTGGCCGGGCAGAGGCACTCCTCACTTCCCAGATGGGGCAGCCGGGCAGAGGCGCTCCTCACTTTCCAGACGATGGGTGGCCGGGCAGAGGCGCTCCTCACCTCCCAGACGATGGGTGGCCGGGCAGAGGCGCTCCTCACCTCCCAGACGGGGCGGCCGGGCAGAGGCGCTCCTCACTTCTTCCCAGACGGGGCGGCCGAGCAGAGGCGCTCCTCACTTCTTCCCGGACGGGGCGGCCGGGCAGAGGCGCTCCTCACTTCTTCCCGGACGGGGTGGCCGGGCAGAGGCGCTGCTCACTTCCCAGACGGGGCGGCCGGGCAGAGGCGCTCCTCACTTCCCAGACGATGGGTGGCCGGGCAGAGGCGCTCCTCACTTCCCAGACGATGGGTGGCCGGGCAGAGGCGCTCCTCACTTCCCAGACGGGGCGGCCGGGCAGAGGCGCTCCTCACTTCCCAGACGGTGGGTGGCCGGGCAGAGGCGCTCCTCACTTCCCAGACGGTGGGTGGCCGGGCAGAGGCGCTCCTCACTTCCCAGACGGTGGGTGGCCGGGCAGAGGCGCTCCTCACTTCCCAGACGGTGGGTGGCCGGGCAGAGGCGCTCCTCATTTCTTCCCGGACGGGGCGGCCGGGCAGAGGCGCTCCTCACTTCCCAGATGGGGCGGCCGGGCAGAGGCGCTCCTCACTTCTTCCCGGACGGGGCGGCCGGGCAGAGGCGCTCCTCACTTCCCAGACGGTGGGTGGCCGGGCAGAGGCGCTCCTCATTTCTTCCCGGACGGGGCGGCCGGGCAGAGGCGCTCCTCACTTCCCAGACGGGGTGGCCGGGCAGAGGCGCTCCTCACTTCTTCCCGGACGGGGCGGCCGGGCAGAGGCGCTCCTCACTTCTTCCCGGACGGGGCGGCCGGGCAGAGGCGCTCCTCACTTCCCAGACGAGGCGGCCGGGCAGAGGCGCTCCTCACTTCCCAGACGGGGCGGCCGGGCAGAGGCGCTCCCCACCTTCCAGATGGGGCGGCGGCCGGGCAGGGGCTGCAATCCCAGCACCCTGGCAGGCCAAGGCAGGTGGCCGGGGGGTAGAGGCTGCCGCGAGGCCAGACCACGCCACCGCACTCCAGCCCGGGCAACACCGAGCACTGGGTGAGCGAGACTCCGTCTGTAGTCCCAGTACCTCGGGAGGCTGAGGCGGGCAGAGCACTCGGCGTCAGGAGCTGGCGAGCAGCGTGGCCAAGATGGCGAACGCGTGCCTGCATCCAAAGGAGAAAAGGCAGGCAGCGGTGGCGCGCGCCGGCAGACCCAGGCAGTCCGCGGCGCGGGCAGCAGCAAGCCGAGTAGATTGTAGCCTGGGCCAGAGAGGGAAAGAAAGAAAGAAAGAAAGAAAGAGAGAGAGAGAGAGAGAGGGAGGGAGGGAGGGAGGGAGGGAGAAGGCTGTTTTATCTACACTGAAAACCTCTTGTTTAGAGTAGCCACCATCGTCAATGATCTTAGCTAGATCTTCTGGATAATTTGCTGCAGCTTCTAAATATATTAGCACTTGCTACTTCACCTTGCACTTTGAAGTTATGGAGATGGCTTTTTTTTCCTTAAACCTCATACATCAACCTCTGCTAGCTTAAAATTTTTCTCCTGAAGCTTCCTCACCTCTCTCTGTTTTTGCAGAATTAAAAAGAGTTAGGGTCTTGCTCTGGATGAGGCTTCGGCTTGAAGAAATGTTGTAGTTGGTTTGATCTTCTATCCAGACAACTCAAACTTTTTCCATATCAGCAATAAGGCTATTTCACATTCTCATTATTCATATGTTCACCAGAGTAGAACTTTTCATTTCCTTCAACAACTTTTCCTTTGCATTCCCAAATTGGCTGTTTAGTGCAAAAGGTCCAGCTTTCTGCCCACCTCAGCTATAAATATGTCTTACTCACTAAACGTAATCATTTCTAGCTTTTGCTGTAAAGTGGGAGACGCGCAAATCTTCCTTTCACTTGAACACTTAGAGGCCATTGTAGGGTTATTAATTGATCTAATGTCAATATTATTGTGTCTCAGAGAATAGGGAGGCCTAATCAGAGGAAGAGAGATGCGGAACAGCCAGTCATTAGAGCAGTCAGAACATATACAGCATTTACCAATTAAATTTACCGTCTTGTATAAGCATGGCTCGTGGCACCCCAAAACGATTGCAATAGTGACATCAAAGATCGCTGATCACAGATCACCACAAAAGATATAATGATAATGAAAAAGTTTGAAAATTTGCAAGAATTACCAAAATGTGGCACAGAGACATGAAGTGAGCACATGCTGTTGGAAAAATGGAGCTGATAGACTTGCTGGACACAGGGTTGCCACAAACACTCAATTTGTAAAAACACTATATCTGCTAAGTGCAATAAAACAAAATATACTTGTATTCACGATCTCTGTCTTCTATCCATGATAGAGTACCCTCACCCTGTGGCTTTCCTGAGTGGTATGACCCAGACACTTGTCCCTCAGGGGACTGAGCTCCTGATCACCTTGCCCTCCTCAGGCTCTGGCTGCTGCAAGGGAGTACCAAGTAGATCACCTGGAGTCAGAAATATTCTTTCCTTTCTCCATTTTATAACAACAGGGCTACCTCCTCTAGAAGATTAAAACTAGTTACCTCTTCATGCCTGCTGATTTCTTGGCAGGAAGGACCTAAAGTAACAGGGCAACAGACGATGCTTCAAATAGAATGGGACTCTTACTGTATACCCTGGTGGAACATCCTCTTCCCGGGAGTGGAAATCTCTAAACTCACAGGGCCCAGACTTGTAGGGACAGGACGCAAACATTCTCCAAGTGGGTCCCTGGCGGTGTGGGTAAGCAGGGCCACTCCTGCTCCTACCTCTTGGTTCTCAAAACCATGTGTTCTACCTATTTGGGACACCACACCATATGATGATGTTGCTTTAGGATATACACTGTAAGGGTCGGGCCTGGTGGCGCACGCCTGTAATCCCAGCACTTTGGGAGGCTGAGGCAGGTGGATCACTTGAGGTCAGGAGTTTGAGACCAGCCTGGCCAACATGGCAAAACCCATCTCTACTGAAAATACAAAACATAGCTGGGCGTGATGGCGAGCACATACAATCCCAGCTACTTGGGAGGCTGAGACAAGAGAATCACTTGAACTCTGGGGGCGGAGGGTGCAGTGAGCAGAGATCATGCCACTTCACTCCAGCCTGGGTGAAAAAGTGAAGCTCCGTCTCAGAAAAAAAAAAAAAAAAAAAAAAAAGCATATACATTGTAACGTATCACCTTCAAGCTGGCCTCTCATTTGCACCTCTACAAGCCATTCTGCTGCTGTATGTGGTGCAGGGTTGTTAGCGATGGAAGAGATCTGAGTTACCACGAATTACTGGCAGTGAATCCATAGGGTCCACAGCAACTTAAGTCTGTGCCTCTTCAGAAGAAAGAATTAGAATGAGGGACATAAAGCAGAAAAAAATACCCAGGCAAGTTTCAGAGCAGGAGTGGAAGTTTATTTAAAAGTCTTTGGAACAGGAAAGAATGGAAAATTCTCTTGAAAGAGACTCAGCCGGACACCTGAATGTCCAAGAAAGAAAAGGGTGCAAAAGAAGGCAGAAAAAAAGGGGTCTTTAACCTTGATCCCAGGACTTACAGGCTCACCTCTTTCCCATAACTCTTCCCTTAGGGTGGGCTTTCCGCATGTGTGCTGCTTTCCTTACCCTTTGGAATTGAGCAGGCACCGTGTGTGTAGGGAGTTATATGCATGCCCATCTGAGGCTTTCTTCCCTTTTCCAGTGGAGTGTACCCGGAAGATCATACGTCAACATTTTTGTCTCTTAGCATGCATGCCCAGGAAATTGCTTCTCCCTAGGGCCTGCATTCAATTAACATTTTGATGTTAAGAGGTGTGGACCATCAGGAATTGGCCTCTCCCTGGTGCTTCTAAATTGTCATTTTTAGAGAGGCAATGCGATAATTGCTGAGCCATCACTCGACATTTCTAGCGGGTGCGGGGAGAGCACTCTCCTGCCCCGCTCATGCCTATCTACCTGTAACAGTATGGATAGAGCCATTGAGTACCATGCCCGTGTACTCACTGTCACATCTTATGGGTTGTAAAGTGTGTCCTTTATTCCAGTTTGATCTTTTGTAGGATCTCCTCCCAGTGGATCACACACTCTGTAAGCCTTGGACAGTGGTGCTGTCTGGGGCCTTGTAAACAGGAAAGACAGAGGCAAAGCTAATATATTTGTTGATTCCAGTCAAGATGAATTGTCCCTCTTATCAGAGCTTTCTTTATTGCTTTGGTAAATGAAATGTCCTCTAGACCCCACCATGGAAAATAGTCATCTGGTGGGTTTTCCAGCCTTACATAACAAATCCAGTCAAACATGCCCCTTTCTATGAGATATTTGATTCCTTTTTCCACTGTTTGCAACAGAAGTTCTGATATTTACTTCTCATTTAACGTGGGCATCACTTTCTCCAAATGTGTAAAGAGCCATCCCAGCAGTGTACTGGGGTCCATGCCAGGATATGAAATCCTATATCCCAGAAAAATTGTCCCATATCAATCAACTCTCCCTCAGCCTCTTCCTCTTGATCCTATAACCTCAGAATCTAAACCCATATATCATCTTATTACCAGTGGAGGGTCTTGACTACTAGTTGTCCAGGTCCTTGGTGTGTTTTTTGTTTATTTTTTTGAGACATTCTCACTCTATCGCCCAGGCTGGAGTGCAATGGTACAATCTTGGCTCACTGCAACCTCCACGTTCCGAGTTCAAGCGATTCTCCTGCCTCAGCTTTCTGAGTAGCTGGGATTACAGGTGCCCACCACCACCCCCAGCTAATATTTGTAATTTTAGTAGAGATGGGGTTTCACCATGTTGGTCAAGCTGGTCTCGAACTCCTGACCTCAGGTGATCCTCCCGCCTTGACCCCCCAAAGTGCTGGGATTACAGGTGTGAGCCACTGTGCCTGGCTCCTGACAGCTGGAATTTATTAAAGCAAGAAAACACTCCGCAGGGTGGGAGTGGGCCCAAGCAAGCAGCTCAAGGGCCCAGTTACAAAGTTTTCTGGGCTTTAAGTACCCCATTTGAAGTTCTTACCGGATACCCCTTACCTGGATGAAGGATTGGGTCTGTGGCTAATTAAAGGCTGAGGTGGGCCGGGCGCGGTGGCTCACGCCTGTAATCCCAGCACTTTGGGAGGCTGACGTGGACGGAACACGAGGTCAGGAGTTCGAGACCAGCTTGGCCGACATGGTAAAACCCTGTCTCTACTAAAAATACAAAAATTAGCCGGGCATAGTGGTGCGCTCCTGTAGTCCCAGCTATTCAGGAGGCTGAGGCAGAAGAATCGCTTAAACTCAGGAGGCGGAGGTTGCAGTGAGCCAAGATCGCACCCCGTACTCCAGCCTGGGAGACAGAGTGAGACTCCGCCTCAAAAAAAACAAAACAAAAAGAAAGAAAGGCTGAGGTGAATTGGGGCCCTATGAAGATAAAAGGGACAGCCCGTGCTCGGCCTGCGGCTAATCCAAGGCACTGTCCCTTTCCATCTGGTATGTGGTGGAAGGGGGAGGGTTGCAGGGAGAGTAGCCTTTGATCCTTTGTTACTCGGAGCGGGGAGATGGAGTTTTTCCCGTTTGGTTTAGCCTTAGGAAGTTTGTGTTAATTGGCTTTAGGTTGCCTGCCTTCAGTCCCAGGTGTTTTCCTTTTGATCCAGCTTTGGGAAGTCAGGATGAATTGGCCTTAGATTTCCTGCTCCCAGACCTTGGTGTTTTCTCTTTGAGGAAGTCAGCACAAATTGGCCTTAAGTTCCCTGTCTCTAGGCCCTATTCTCTTGCCTCAATCTCTTTCAGCTCTGCTGGTGCAGACTGACCAGGTCCTGCAGCTCCTATAGTCCTTTTCCTCCTTTAGCTGCTGAGAATTTAATCTTTTTTTTTTTGGGAACCTTGCTACTTTTATGCTTCAGTGCCTAGCCTGATCTTCAACCTTGTCTGTCCTCCAGCTATAGGAGATGAGCGTACCTTGTACTGACAAGAAAGTCCTCTGACTTTTATGTTTAGCTGATTTAATTGCTGGGTGAATCACCCTCAGCCTTTCCTTGTCTTTCTCCAGAACATCTTTTGCCCTCAGCAACAGTCATCTGATCCTACTGTCCTTATAATTGCTAATTTCCTCATGCTTCTCAAATACTGGTTCCATTGCCCCAGCCAGTGCACTCCCTTCCAAAGGTATGCCCTTCCAGAAAGTGTTGGCAATCATTCTGCTACTGTGTGCAATGCTTTATCCATGCTCCACCAACCACCCGTGATGGGTCTGTCAACCAGAAAGTATCTGAGGCAGGGCTCCATCAATTTAGAAGTTTATTTTGCCAAGGTTAACGACAGGCCCAGAAGAAAGGAACACAGAATCACAGAAGTAATCTGTGGACTGTGCCTTTCTCTAAAGATGAATTTGAGGTCTTCAGTACTCAAAGAGGGAAAGTGGGCTGGAGGGGAAAGAAGGAGGGTATAGTAATCCACATGTTGCAAGGGAAAAGGAGTAGGTGGGGGATAGTCAGTGATGATGTATTCATATTGTGCTCAGTAAATCGGCACTTTATATAAGGTGAACATAGAGTGAAGGTATTTAGCCTTTTATTTAAATATCTCCTACGGAGATATTTAGCCTTGTATTTGTAGTTATTTGCTTAGGAACAAAAGGAAAGGCAGTTTCTTCCATGACTCAGCTTACAGCTTAATGTTTTTTTCTTTTGGCATAGTGAATTGGGTCCCTAGATTTTCTTTTCCTTCTTTCCAGCCAGTTGGTGGATGACCAGCTTCAGCGCCTGCTTTCTTGCACCATATGGGTCTCTGGAACTGGGATGACCCTGAAGAGTTGTCCTCATGTTGGGGACATTGACCAGCCATTGAATGGAGCCTGCCCTGGGAGGAGGAAGGAACCTTGGATAAAGTTGCTATCTGCATAGGAGGATAACTGCAAGAAAATGGGCTTAGCGGCCAGGCGCGGTGGCTCACGCCTGTAATCTCAGAACTTTGGGAGGCTGAAGCAGGTGGATCATGAGGTCAGGAGTTCGAGACCAGCCTGGCCAACATAGTGAAACCCCATTTCTACTAAAAAAAAAAAAAAAAAATACAAAAATTAGCCGGGCTGTAGGAGGACAAGCCACAGACAAAACCCCTCAGACACCGAGTTAAAGAAGGAAGGGGTTTATTCGGCCGGGAGCTTCGGCAAGACTCATGTCTCCAACAACCAAGCTCCCCAAGTGAGCAATTCTTGTCCCTTTTAAGGGCTCACAACTCTAAGGGGATCCACGTGAGAGGGTCGTGATCGATTGAGCAAGCAGGGGGTACGTGACTGGGGGCTGCATGTTCTGCTAATTAGAACGGAACAGAATAGGACAAGGATTTTCAATGCTTTTCTATACAATGTCTGTAATCTATAGATAACATAACCCATTAGGTCAGGGGTGGATCTTTAACTACCAGGCCCAGGGTGTGGCGCCGGGCTGTCTGCCTGTGGATTTCATTTCTTCCTTTTAGTTTTTACTTCTTCTTTCTTTGGAGGCGGAAATTGGGCATAAGACAATATGAGGCGTGGTCTCCTCCCTTAGGCATAGTGGCACACGCCTATAATCTCAGCTACTCAGGAGGCTGAGGCAGGAGAATCACTTGAACCCAGGGGGCAGAGGGTACAGTGAACTGAGATCACATCACTGCACTCCAGCCTGGGCAAAAGAGCAAGACTCTGTCAAAAAAAAAACAAAAACAAAAAACCCACCAATTGTTCAGGAAAAAATGGTAACACCTTTTGTGTTCCTTTGTTCAGAGACTTAGTAGCTTGTTCTGGGGAAGTTTCCCCACTTGATGACCCAGACCTCCCACAAAACAAATGAAAATCTGGGAGTGGCTTGGTTAATGAAACTACTGATAAGGGGTCAATAGGCCTCTCACATTCCTTGTAAGCTACCCAACCCAGACCAAAAATAGGCTAGTATGGGTGTGGATTCCAGGCTGTCCCATAGCAGAACAGGCAGGGAAGCTTGTGTAACCCCAACAAATAAATCAAGGCCTGTGTGCTTCTACTTTGAGGCCTGTTGCCATGTGGAACACACACTAATCAGACACACGAATCTGCCTCCCAAGACCTTGAAAGATAATTTATGTCTTTATGAAGCCTGGTGAAAAGGAAGTTTTATCCAGGCTGTCCTACAGCAGAACAGGCAAGGAAGCTTGTGTAACCCCAACAAATAAATCAAGGCCTGTGTGCTTCTGCTTTGAGGCCTGTTGCCATGTGGAACCTACACTAATCAGACACACGAATCTACCTCCCAAGACCTTGAAAGATAATTTATGTCTTTAGGAAGCCTGGTGAAAAGGAAGTTTTATCATATTTAATAAAAAAAAATTATACTTTAAAAACATCCTACTTGGACAGCTCATTTCTGAGTTCCCTCCATCCAAGCTGCTGCTCTCTACATCTGTCTTATCTGCTGCTGGCAAACCCTAAAAGCCCCTTTCATCTACCTTCTGAATGTATTCCTTTCCTTTACAAGTGTATATGCAGAAAATTTTTGTAAGTTAAATTTGTCTTTCTCTGCACTTTTCAATTCTCCTTCCCTCATAGTAAACATCACACAAAGGGCAAACACAGACTCCTTAACAGAGTGGAGTGTGGGGGGAGGGTAAAGTTTGATCCTGTCACACTTGGATTGGTAAATATATTTTTAATGCTATATTTGACTGTGGCACACTTCACCAGGTGAGAACCCAATAATAAATTAAAATGTTTGAATTGTCCCTTCTTTGCAGCTACCATCTCATTCTTATGATCACCCACCCCATTCTCAGTCTCCTCATTGTCTATTAAAGTGTTTCCATGGTGCTTTGTCTGCAATAGACCTGGCTGCTTTCCACTCTTCCTTTCTTTTCTTTTTTCTTTTCTCTTTTTTTTTTTGAGACAGAGTTTCACTCTGTTGCCCAGGCTAGAGTGCAATGGTGCTATCTCGACTCACCGCAAACTCTGCCTCCCGGGTTCAAGTGATTCTTCTGCCTCAGCCTCCCAAGTAGCTGGGAATACAGGCATGTGCCACCACGCCTGGCTAATTTTGTATTTTTAGTAGAGATGGGGTTTCTCCCTGTTGGTCAGGCTGGTCTTGAACTCTTGACCTCAAGTGATCCACCCGCCTCGGCCTCCCATAATGCTGGCATTACAGGTGTGAGCCACCGCACCAGGCCCCACTCCTCCTTTCAAAGAAGCCTTGTTGACCTGCCCTATAAAGGAGAACACATGAATGTGAGGTGCAGGCTTACGCAAATACATAAATATAATTTTGCAAATCATTTAAGGGAGTTCATGGACCACTCGATAATCTCCAGTTAAAGACCACTTATTTAGTCTTCTTGCCTAACAAGCTCTCAGTTCCTGAAATTCTGATGCCAAGATATTATTTATTTTTATTTTTTGAGACAGAATCTCACTCTGTCTCCCAGGCTGGAGTGCAATGGCACGATCTCAGCTCACTGCAACCTCCGCCTCCCAGGTTCAAGCAATCCTCCCGCCTCAGCCTCCCAAATAGCTGGGATTACAAGCGTGCACCACCATTCCTGGCTAATTTTTGTATTTTTTAGTAGAGACAGGATTTCACCATGTTGGCCAGGCTGGTCTCAAACTCCTGACCTCAGTGATCTGCCCACTTTGGCTTCCCAAAGTGCTAGGATTACAGGCCTGAGAGACTGTACCTGATCTTTGATGCCAAAATTTTAACTAACTTAATACACACTTAGATGCCTGCAATAGGATGCAAAATCATTTTTTTTCTGTATTGGCAAGTGAATAGTCTTTATAAATTGCATAAAGCATATGTAGATTGTGTACTAGAGAAGCCAACATTTTTTTTTTTTTTTTTTTTTTTTTGAGACGGAGTCTCGCTCTGTCGCCCAGGCTGGAGTGCAGTGGCGCGATCTCGGCTCACTGCAAGCTCCGCCTCCCGGGTTCACGCCATTCTCCTGCCTCAGCCTCTCCGAGTAGCTGGGACTACAGGCGCCCGCCACCACGCCCGGCTAATTTTTTGTATTTTTAGTAGAGACGGGGTTTCACCGTGGTCTCGATCTCCTGACCTCATGATCCACCCGCCTCGGCCTCCCAAAGTGCTGGGATTACAAGCGTGAGCCACCGCGCCCGGCCAGAAGCCAACATTTTTATTCATTCATTTGTTCATTTGTTGATTACTCATTCATTTTACAAATATTTGTTTAGGCACTACTATTTTGGAGTAATACATTTATGTAAAATCAACCTCCAAATTTAAAAATCAGACCAGTTAATGGGAAAAACCAATATGTAAATAGACAGTTAACAATAGTGTGCTATGGCTGAGGGTGCTGAGGGAGCCTTGGAGAAAGTGAAGGGTGAGGGGAGGGTGGTGTGGAGAGGGCACCTAATTCAGCCTGGGAGTTGGGTATGGGCTGAGAGTGATTTCAGGCAGAGCTTCTGGGAGAAGGTGACACATAAACTGTATCTTGGGGGAATTCTTAGGGTTCTTAGAAGGCAAGAGTGAGAGAAAGATAATCTCTCTAGATGGAGTAGTACTTTCAAAGAGCCAGAGTCAGAAAACAGCATGGTGCATTGGAAAGCTTGTCGTTGGTTTGCTTCGGCTGGAATGGAGTGTGGATATGGAGACATGGCAGGAGCTGGAGCAAGGGCCACTTCACACAGGGTGTGAAATGCTAGTTGGAGGAACTTACTCTTTATCTCAATGGGGTGTGGAGCCTCTGAAAGCTATTTAGCAAGGCATGATGTAGTCAGATTTGCATGCAGAATGGCAAGGTACACTGGTAATCACACCCATACATGGAGATTGTTTCTATATACATTGTATTTAAAATTGGAAAGTAGTAAAGAATTAAAATTGTGAATGACTTGCTTTTCATAAATTAAAATAGGTACCAGGCTATGCCTTTAATAACAGCACTCTCAGCTACCTGTTTTTTGCTTTTTTGTTTGTTTGTTTTTTGAGACGGAGTTTCACCCTTGTTGTCCAGGCTGGAGTGCAATGGTGCGATCTCAGCTCACCACAACCTCTGCCTCCAGGGTTCAAGAGATTCTCCTGCCTCAGCCTCCCGAGTAGCTGGGATTACAGGCATGCGCCACCATGCCCAGCTAATTTTTTGTATTTTTAGTAGAGACGGGGTTTCTCCATGTTGGTCAGGCTGATCTCAAACTCCCCACGTCAGGTGATCCACCTGCCTCGGCCTCCCAAAATGCTGGGATTACAGGCATGAGCCACTGTGCCCGGCCTGCTACTTGCTTTTAAATATTATTTGGAATGGTGTTAATGCCAGAGCTGAGGAAATAGCACATATAACTCACATTCCAGCTTGTCTTTGTCCTAGCTCTTAGAGAAGAACGCTGTATAACCTCTAATACCAATGGCGATTTAAGTATTGTAGTGCTTCTTTATAACTTTATATTTATTTCCAATTTCTCTTTATTTTTTCCAATAATTACATTTTTAGTTTAAAAAAGAGAAAAAATAGAAAGGAAGAAAACATTCATAGGACAGGTATATCATTCAATGAATATTTTACTTACTCACATGTTTATAATATGTTTTTATGAATATAATACCTCTTCCCTGAGTAGTCTGTGGTCTATGCTTTACTTTCCAGCTAAATTTTAGGAAACTGCATCAGAATTTAAGTCAAGGGAGCGAGTAATGTATGTGAATATTATCTGTTATTGGTATATTGCAACAGGAAAAAAATAAAACCTAACTGACTGACTCACTCAATGTCTATTTCAATCTCTTTGAGTATGCCTTCCCATACTGCAAAATTGGAAAGCCAAAAACTACATTTTCCAAATACCTCCAGGTAGGGTTTCTAAGGATGTGACTTAGGTTGTGACAATTAGACACACTGACATAAGACTCCAATTTCAGAGTTGAATGAGTTGTTGGGGGGCAAGGCAGGCAGAGCAGGAAGCATCTATTCTGCTTGTGCAGAGCACAGCCGCTCTAGGTTGTGAGTTTGCTAGCTCAGCTGACACTCCCTAACTGTGGCAGAAGCAGCAACTCCGCGGGCAACTCAGTTCTGAGTGTGACTTTGTTCCTAGTAATTCAGCCTCAAATCCACTTCTTCAGCTTTCCCACTGATTCTGTAAGCCAACTAATACCTTGCAATAATCCTTTTGGTTTAAACTAGCTAGGGCAGGCTATGCTTTCTGCACCTGAACCATGACCAATGTAGTCAGCGAAACCTGAGCCTTTGAGAAAAAGCTGAGAAGAAGCCAGAAATGTAGCAGTAAAACCAGGACAGGCTGCTACCCTAAAATCAAGGCAGAAGAGAGTTCCAATAAGCAATGAAACACTGCGGAGAGGCCAAGACAGACACAAATATGAGGTAAAAACGATTCAGCCAGGAGGTCACAGATGATGCGGAGAGGAGCCATTTCATGGAGTGGCAGGGGACGAAGCCATATTGAAGGCGGTTCAGGAGAGTCTTCCATTTTATTTGGACTTAATTTTTCTGAGACAGGTCTCGCTCTGTCGCCCAGGCTGGAGTGCAGTGGCGTGATCTCGGCTCACTGCAACCTCCACCTCCCGGGTTCAAGCAATTCTCTGCCTCAGCCTCATGAGTAGCTGGGACTACAGGCACCCGCCACCACGCCCGGCTAATTTTGAGATGGGGTTTCACCATGTTGGCCAGGCTGGTCTTGAACTCCTGACCTCGTGATCCACCCGCCTTGGCCTCCCAAAGTGCTGGGATTATAGGAGTGAGCCACCGCGCCCAGCCTGGACTCAATTTATGAAGTACGAGTCAGGCACTGACTACATGATGTGAGAGGTACAGGGAGGTTTTTACATTTCCTATTACTGTGCCTAGAAGCCTATATGGTGGCCCATTCAGGAGGTAGGAATTTTTCTTCTGTCGTCATCTATTAAAGGGGCTCTAGCCCCAACTCTGCCACTGGGAGTTCTGTGAAATAGTTCTCTGAACTTCCATTATAAAAGAGAAAAATTTCTTTAGAAAATGGGCTTATGGTTAGGTGCAGCTGCTCACACCTGCAATTCTGGCACTTTGGGAAGCCAAGGTGGGAGAATTGCTTGAGCCCAGGAGTTTGAGACCAGCCTGGGCAACACAGCAAGACCCCACCTCTAAAAAAAAAGATACAAAAATTAGCCAGGTATGGTGGTATATACCTGTAGTCCCCACTACTCAGAAGGCTGAGGTGGGAGGATTGCTTGAGCTAAAGAGGTCGAGGCTACAGTGAGCTAGGATTAAGCCACTGCACTCCAGCCTGGGCAATGGAGTGAGACCCTGTCTCAAAAAAAAAAAAAAAAAAAGCCGGGTGCGGTGGCTCACGCTTGTAATCCCAGCACTTTGGGAGGCCGAGGCGGGCGGATCACGAGGTCAGCAGATCGAGACCACGGTGAAACCCCGTCTCTACTAAAAATACAAAAAAATTAGGCGGGCGTGGTGGCGGGCGCCTGTAGTCCCAGCTACTCGGAGAGGCTGAGGCAGGAGAATGGCGTGAACCCGGGAGGCGGAGCTTGCAGTGAGCCGAGATCGCGCCACTGCACTCCAGCCTGGGCGACAGAGCGAGACTCCGTCTTAAAAAAAAAAAAAAAAAAAAAAAGACAAAGAAAACAGGCATACTAATACCTGTCCTGCCTTCTGCACAGGCAGAATGGTGAAAGAGATAAAAGCACAGGATTTGGACTTGGTCAGACCCAGGCCTTAATCCTGATTTTGCCGCTAGTTAGCTGTGTGACCTTGGGCAAGTTATGTACACCTAGCTTCTCCTCTGGAAATTAGGGATAAGAGTATCAGCTGCACAGTGATTATGATGATTAGTTGAGGTATGTAAGGCATTCAGCACAGCGACTGGCAGGTAGCAAGCTCTCAGAAGATGACAGTTAATTTCATAAGTGGTCCAAAATACCTTTTGGGAGATAATGCTCACCAGTGTTTTATTCACAGGGTTGCCGGCCAAATGAGAAAATGCACAGGAAAGCAAAATGTAATAGGCCTATCAGGATGAAAACACACTGTGAGAAAGGTCACACCTTAAACCACAAATTTTCTGGGTTCCTTGACAACTAGATCGTGCTGCAGAGTTGGTAGGGTAGGGAGGAAGAGGAGAAGTTCACCTTCAACTGTTGCAGTTTTTCCTGGGGCTGGCCCTTGTTAGAATAATAGACACTCTACCATAGAGAGGCAGTTGATTCATGTATACCTGTTGGATAAAAAAGAAAACCACGTGGCTGGTGGAGCTGAGAAAGTGGAAAGAATAAAGGGAGCAGAAGATATATTGCTTGAAATCAGGCAAAAGTTCCATATATTAAAAGCCTCATTCTGGCTGACTTCATCACCAAACTCCCCTCCCAGAGGCCTCTGCCTGGGCTTTTGCAGAAAACATGTACAAACTCTGTGCAAAGTAAGAATCCAAAATAGCTTATTTAGAAATAAACCACCTGCTTGTACAAACAGGAAGATCTGAAATCCCCGCAGTTGGGCAAGTGAGTTCCTTGCTTCCCTGCCTAGCCCAGCCTCCTCCTGGACCTCCACTACCACAAAGGGGTGGAATTACACTCCTTTCTCTCCAGCCTCTTTGCTTTTTCCTTTTATTTTTAGTTGTCATGTAATAATTGTACAAATTGATGGGATATGGAGTGCTATTTCTTTTTTTTTTTTTTTTTTTTTGAGATGGAGTCTCGCTCTTTCACCCAGGCTGGAGTGCAGTGGTGCCGTCTCGGCTCACTGCAACCTCCGCCTCCCGGGTTCAAGCAATTCTCCTGCCTCAGCCTCCTGAGTAGCTGGGACTACAGGCACGCATCACCATGCCCAGCTAATTTTTTGTATTTTTAGTAGAGACGGGGTTTCACGATGTTAGCCAGGATGGTCTCAATCTCCTGACCTTGTGATCAGCCTGCCTCAGCCTCCCAAAGTGCTGGGATTACAGGCGTGAGCCACCGCGCGCAGCTGGAGTGCTATTTTAATACATGCATACAATGAGTAATGATCAAATCAGGGTAATTAGCATATCATCACTTCAAACACTTACCATTTCTTTGTGTTGTGAACATTCAAAATCATCTTGTAGCTTTTTGAGAATATAAAATAAATTATAGTTAACCACATTTGCAAAGCACCAGAACTCTCACCCTCCTCCCCTCCCTCACCCACCCTTCCCAGCCTCTAATACTCACAATTCTACCTCTACTTCCATGGGCTCAAAAAATTTATTTTATCTCCCATATGAGTGAGATCATGTGGTATTTGTCTTTCAGTGCTTGGTGTATTTCACTTAACATAATGTCCTCCAGGCTCATCTATGCCATGAATGACAGGATTTTCTTGTTTTTTATTCCAACCCCTTTTCTTTGTTCCTTCTCATGGGAACACATCAATAAAGGCACCTACTGGTGGCCAAAGGGGGCCCCCTGATGGCACCACCCCATTCCCTACCCCACCCTTTATCCCATCCTTTATTCCTGTCAGAGACTAAACAGAGACAGGGGAATGAGTTTTCACTGTGGATTACTTAATTTTTTCAGGTCACAGTGTTCTAATCAGCAATCATCCATCTTTCTGTTACCTCATTCTGTGAGGCGAAGAATTCAAAGCATGCTTGAATTCAAGGTCAGGCTGCCTTCTGCAGCTGGAGGCATCCCCAGCAGGCCAAGGCTTCACTCTCTCAGCTGGTGTCAGGGACCCTTAGGGAGCGGACAGAATAGCATGTGGACAGAGGCAGTGTGACCAGCCTTGCCACCTGTTTCACAGGTGGTACTGCTGGCTGAGTCAGTCTGCTAAGAAGGACAGCTCTGGAACTGGTCAGAGAAGGCTTAGTAAATCTCTTCTGATTGCTAACCTCTGAGACCTCACAGCCTGTAATTTCCCAAGACAGACCTGTTATTACAAACAGTCAACCTAGTAATCACTGCCCAAGCCCAGGTGTCCTGAAGAAGTAGGGTGGAAGCTTGCATTGAAAAAGGAAAATGATAAGGACGTATTTGCCCAGCAAAGACATTCTGTAGAACAGATAACATGGGCACATTATACTGCCTTCCTCCATCTTCCCACAGCACCTACCAAAGTCCTGGCAAGCAATCAAGTTAGGCTTATAGGTAGCTGCCCTTTCTGAAGGCTACATTCAAATTTTTCTAAAAGATAATTTGATTTCATTCAATTCAACCCAGTGAGTTTATACATTTATTTTAGCTTCTATTCTATGCTTGGCACTGTGAGGATGAGGCATGAATTAAAATATCAGGTCAGCGTATACTCGACAGAGTTGTAGAAATGAGAGCTTTTACTTTTTCACAGTGAAGACCAAGGAAGCTGAAAAGAATGCTTTTGGTTTTCTTCCCTCTACCCCAGACTCTCCCAAGGCCATACTTTTCTCTCTCTCTGTCTCACTCTGGGAGAAGAAAAATTGAAATTTTTTATCTAAGGCTTTTTCCTAGAATTTGAACCACATGGGGAACATTGCTTCATCAACATTTTCTTCCATTTTCAACCTCTTTCCACCTGTCCTAAAAACATGTTTGAATCTAACCCACTCCTACTGTTCTTTCTCTACCTTCGTTTCTTCCTGGGATACAGTTTTTCATCTTTTGCTCATGCAATTAATTATTCACTCATTAATTTAACAAATACTTAGTGATGAACAGTATGAGTAAGGCCCTTTCCTAGGCTGGAGACAAAAATGAATAAAGCCTTGTTCCTTTAATGAAGCAGTCCCTAACCTTTTTTGACACCAGGAACTGTGTGGCCTAAGTGAGTTACATATTCCCTCTGAGACTCAGTTTACCCTAAGATTCTGTTAACTGGGAATAACTATGTATTTGAGAGTTATTGTGAGGGTTAAATGATATATCGTGTGAAAAGCTCCTGCCACATGGTCAGTGCTAAACAAATATTAGTCACCTTTCCTTGCATGACACTATACATTCTTAGCTCTTTGCCCATTTCTCAGACTGCTTAACCTAGAATTTCTTTGCTGGATCTATGTCATCCCTATCCCCCTGAATTGTAGGCATTACTTAATAGAAATTTGTTTTTGAGGGTTACCCAGGATCCCCTCACCAAAATTCCAGAGAAAAGTTCAGGACTGTAGTTTGGAGACTCCGCCCCTTCCCACTTCCAGCACCATCCCTCATCCCCAGCCTGAGTGGTCTTGGGACAGCAGAACTGGGGGTGACATGTGACACAGGCTTGGCCAATCAGAGCCTTGCATTCTCCTGAAAGACCAATGATTGGTTCAATGATGGGCAGGAGACTCCTCTAGACTTCTTTGCTTATATGAGCCGCGAATTCCTCCTTTTGCTTAAGCTCTTAGGATTGGGCTTTCTGACACTTAGAAGCAAAGGAGTTTGAACGGAGAGAGAGATAAGTTAACACTCACTCCTTATTCATTTAACAAATGCTTACTAAGCATCTTCCATTTACTAAAGACTGTGCTAAGAAAGTGGCTAGACACCATCCCTATCTTTAAGAAGCTTATAGTTTCATAAGAGAAAAGTAACTAGGTAATGACAATACAATGCTATTGGAACTACAGAAAGGGGCTGTACCACATGGTCTTAAAGCCCATAGAGGGGACAATCTAAGTTGGTGTCATGGATGGCTTTCCAGAGTGTATAATCCACATGGAGACCCAAAAGATACATGGCCAGGCAATGATAAGGGGAGGGGTGAAGAGTGTTTTATGCAGTGAGAAATAGTAAGCAAAGGCTTACAGAAAATAGCACACGCATTTTTGGAGACCTGTAAGAAGTGTAATAGTGTTCTAGGGCGAAGGTCAATCAAGAATCTAGAGAGGTAAGCAAGAGCTAGACCATGAAAGACTTTGTAAGCTTAAGGAGTTTCAGTGGCAATTTGAAAGGCTTTGAGCAGGCACGTAGGAGGAAATGGTCACCTACTGCTGCATACACAAATGTGTCATCCATTCCCACAGCTGTAAATTTCCTCTGCTTCTAGGTAGATTAGGTCCCAATCTACGTCTCAGGCCTTGTCTTGAGCTCCAGGTAGGCACCTCCATGCGGATTTCCTATAGGCACTTCAGATAAATCTCTATCTGACTCCTTTCTCTTCTTGTTCTTTATAAGTCCTCAGATTCAATAATAGCATTGTCCTCTTTCCAGTCACTGGCTGGCTTTGAGGCCCTGAGTCATCTTTATTTCCTCCCTTCCCTACACCATACTCAATGGCTGCCAAGTCACGGCAATTATATATTCAGAATGTCTCTTCCATTTTTATGTGAACTGAAGGAATTATATTTTTAATTTCCCAGAAAGCTTTTTCATCTTTCTTCTGGTAACTGAGCTGGGTATGTGACCCAGGCCTGGGTACTCATGGTGTATGCGGCAGATAGATGCTAGGGTGACCCCCACAGGATCCCCACTTCCTGGCGTTCATGCCTTCATGTGACCCTCTCTCCTTGAGTGTGGGAAGAAACTATAACTTCCTTTTACGCAATAGACTATGGCAAAGGTGAGACGATGTCACATTCATAATTACATTACGTCGTATGAGATTCATCTTGCTAGGAGACTTGCTCTGGAGACTTTAATTGCTGTTCTGATGAAATTCGTAGCCATGTGGGGAAAGCCCACCTGACAAGGAACTGTGGGCAGCTTCTAGGAGGTAAAAACAGCCTCAAGCCAATAGCCAGCAAGAATCCACAGACCTCAGTCCTACAGCTACAAGGAAATAAATTCTGTCAGCAACCTCAGTGAGCTTAGAATAAGATCTTTTGCAATTGAGCCTCCATGTAAAAACCCAGCATTGGCCAACCCCTTGATTTCAGCCTTGCAGAAAATCCAGGTAAGCTGTGCCAGGAGCTGTACTCCTGACCTATGGAAACTGTGAGATAAGAAATGCACCTTGGGTTGAAAAATTACCTATTGGTTACAATGTGCATTATTCAGGTGATGGGTACACTAAAAGCCCAGACTTCACCACTATTCAATATATGCATATAGTAAACCTGCACTTGTGCCCCCCAAATATAGAAAAATAAAGATAATAAAAAATAAAAAAGAAACGCATCTTGTTTTAAGTCACTAAGTTAGTGATAAATTTTTATGCAGCAATAGGAAACAAATACAGTGTCCCATTCTCATTGCCTGGAAGATATGTTAGTTGCATATATACTGACCATTTTTCTCTATGTTCTTTCTGTTAAAATACTAATTATGTTTTAGATATTGGGAACCCATGTGCTTTGAGGGTACCTCTCCAACTCTAGGGGGTATAGGGTTAATTGGTCCAAGCCAGCCGTATTTTATCCAATTTGCCTCACCAACGACAGGCTATGCCAACACGTGTATCCTATTCCATAAAATTTAACAGGATATTTCCTGGGACACTTTCCTCACCCTTAATATGGATACAAGTCAAGGACTTGCTTCTTCCTGCCCTAGACTTTGCTACTTGATATGATTCTGGGATATGCAGGAGCCATCTTGCCCTTGAAGGGAAAGTTAAGAGAACAGCAGAGAAGCCTACCAGGGCCCCTGATGTTATTGAGTATATATATATATATATATTTTTTTTTTTTTTTTTTTTTTTTTTTTGAGACGGGGTCTTGCTCTGTCGCCAGGCTGGAGTGCAGTGGCGGAATCTTGGCTTGCTGTAAGCTCTGCCTCCTGGGTTCAAGCGGTTCTCCTGCCTCAGCCTGCCGAGTAGCTGGGATTATAGGCACGCACCACCACACCCAGCTGATTTTTGTATTTTTAGTAAAGGTGGGGTTTCACCATGTTGGCCAGGATGGTCTTGATCTCTCTTTTTTTTTTTTTTTTTTGAGTTGGAGTCTCCCCCTGTCACCCAGGCTGGAGAGCAGTGGCGCGATCTTGGCTCACTGCAAGCTCTACCTCCCGGGTTCATGCCATTCTCCTGCCTCAGCGTTCTGAGTATGTGGGACTACAGGTGCCCGCCACCACGCCCGGCTCATTTTTTGTATTTTTAGTAGAGATGGGGTTTCACCATGTTAGCCAGGATGATCTCGATCTCCTGACTTTGTGATCCACCCACCTCAGCCTCCCAAAGTGCTGGGATTACAGGCGTGAGCCACTGCGCCTGGCCCAGTCTTGATCTCTTGACTTCTTGATCCGCCCACCTCGGCCTCCCAAAGTGCTGGGATTGCAGGCATGAGCCACTGCACCTAGCCTGAGTCACTATATTAACCTCATAACTTCTTGTAAGTAAAATATTATATCATCCTCATTATTTAAGCCATTTTTAAATGGGTATCAGTAGCTCCCAGCCAAAAGCGCTTTAACTGAAACCTTGTAAAAGATTCAGAGCAAGGAATGGGCATGTCACCAAAGCAGGGCCTCTCAGAGCTGATTGATGTCTGGATTCTGGACAAAGTTCTTTAGGCTTGCTAAGTTGGAGAAGGAAGTGAATCCCAGACTAATGGGCACTGTCTTTACCATCACATTCACAGGGCCTCTGTGCAGAAATGAGTGAGGCCAAACTCATGGAGAGAGGGAGAGACATAGCAGTAATAAGTCGCCATGCTGTCACTGAAGCTTCGGTGTCCTGCAGCTTATTTTGTTTGGTTCTTTTAAATTACCTCACATTCTTTCCAGTTATGTCAACTAATAAATGCATTCTTTTGCTTACCTGAGGTTGCGCTCTATTTCTATCAGTTGCACTGAAAGTAACCCAAAAATACACTTTCTTTTCTGCCCCTCTAGAGCCTGCAGCCCACTGACATAATTTATTGCCCACTAGTTTGTCTCTCTCACCCTTTAGTCCATTGTTTCTCTGTATATGGTTAGCCATTTCCCTCCTGAAAAGCGCCCCGTCTTTACATGTGGTGGTAAAGACAGGGCTCCTCCTGGAAGGCAGCTTGAAACCAGAATTCCTCAGACTGACATTCACAATCTAGCCCCAGCTTACCTTTTCAACATTTTCTATTACAGTGTTTCTTAAACATTTCATTTTTGACTATCACTCACAATAGGAAATATTGTATATACAAGCATTTTAAACTTTTATTTTATTTTATTTTATTTTATTTGAGATGGAGTCTCGCTCTGTCGCCCAGGCTGAAGTGCTGTGGCATGATGCATTTTAAACTTTTATATTCAATTGTTACAAAAATATTAAGAGCTCCTACCTTACCTTGAGATGCATGATAGTAATAAGGTTTTCTTTCTGTCTTTAATTTTTATTTATTTATTTATTTATTTATTTGGAGACAGAGTCTCGCTCTTTCGCCCAGGCTGGAGTGCAGTGGCATGATCTCAGCTCACTGCAACCTCCACCTTCCAGGTTCAAGCGATTCTCCTGCCTCAGCCTTCCGAGTAGCTGAGATTACAGGTGTGCTTTTTTTTTTGCTGAGCATGATTCCCTTGAGATCCATTCAAGTTGTTTCCTGTATCAATGATTCATTCTTTTTTATTGCTGAGTAGCACTCCATGACATGGATGTAACACAGTTTAACTGTTTCCCAGTTGAAGGAATTTTTCCCAGTTGAAGGAATTAGCCCAGCTAATTTTTGTATTTTTAGTAGAGACAGGGTTTCACTATGTTGGCAAGGCTGGTCTCGAACTCCTGACCTTAGGTGATCCACCTGCCTCGGCCTCCCAAAGGTGGGATTACCGCACCTGGCCTATTTCTGTCTTTAATTTTAAGAATCAGTTGTTTAGTGACATATTGAATATTTTAAGAAAAGTTTTTTTTTTTTGTCTTATATATGAACAGGAAATGAAGTAAGTAGCATTTTCAATATAAATCAAAGTGTTTACACATTCAAAGTTTCCCCCAAGAAGAGCTCATTTTTTTAAATTTAATTCAAGGGAAGCCAGTAGAAAATGTTCTGTCAAGTTACCTAAAATATAGCAGATCTTTAGTCACTTGAAATAGAATTAAGGGAGTAAAAAGGAAGTTTGCATTAATGTTGATATAACAAGTTTCAGTTGAAAGGAGTTGGCTTGCTGCACATTGATATTCTCAGCACTCCCCATCTCTGTTATGAACACATTCCTCTATCTTTCAGTAACATCTTGTATTCTTTTCTCGTAGACCTTGCCAACCTCCAGCCACCATGTTGTTTCATATATTTTTTAACTTTTTATTTTGAGATACTTGTAGACTCACAATTGTGAGAAATGTTATAGAGAAATCTCCCATACCCTTCACCAGTTTCCCTCAGTGTAACATCTTGCATAACTATAGTACAATATTACAACCAGGAAGTTGATGTTGATACAATACGCTCATCTTGTTCAAATTTCACCAGTTTTACATGCACCCAGTTGTGTGTGTGTGTGTGCACATTTAGTTCTATATAGTTTATCACAGGTATTGAATTGTATGACCACCACCACAGTCAGATATGGAAAAGTTTCATCCTGGGGATTCCTCATGCTGCACTTTTAAAACCACAGCCACATCCTGCCCTTCCTCCTCCCCTAAACTTTGGCATCTACTAATCTAGGGGTCCCCAACCTCCGGCCACTTTTTGATACCAGGCTGCACAGCAGGAGGTGAGTGGCAGGTAAGCAAGCATTGCTGCCTGAGCTTCGCCTCCTGTCAGATCAGCCACCGTGTTAGATTCTCATAGGAGTGGAACCCTATTGTGAACTGCACACGCTAGGGATCTAGGTTGCATGGTCCTCCTGAGAACCTAATGCCTGATGATCTGAGGTGAAACAGTTTCATCTCAAAACCATACCCCTACTCCCCATCCATGGAAAAATTGTCTCCCATGAAACCGGTCTCTGGTGTCAAAAAGTTTGGGGACCATTGAACTAATCTGTTCTCCATTTTTATAATTTTGCTATTTCAATGATATTGTGAAAATGGACCATTTAGTAAGTAACCTTTTAATATTGCTTTTTTTTTTTTTTTTGCTTAGCATGATTCCGTTGAGATCCATTCAAGTTGTTTCCGGTATCAATGATTCATTCTTTTTTATTGCTGAGTAGTACTCCATGACATGGATGTAACACAGTTTAACTGTTTCCCAGTTGAAGGACATTTGGGTTGTTTCTGCTTTGGTGCTATTATAAATAAAGCTATTAAAAATTCATGTAGATAACAAAACTAAACAAATGCTGGTTACAGCCCACTAAATTGATTTCATGGCCAATGAATGGGCATGACCTGCAATTTTTTTTTTTTTTTTTTTTGAGACAGAGTCTCACTCTGTCACCAAGGCCGGAGTGCAGTGGGACAATCTTAGCTCACTGCAACTTCCACCTCCCGAGTTCAAGCAATTCTCATGCCTCAGTCTCCCAAGTAGCTGGGATTACAGGCGCCTGCCACCACACCCAGCTAATTTTTGTATTTTTAGTAGAGATAGGGTTTTGCCATGTTGGCCAGGCTGGTCTCAAACTCCTGATCTCAGGCGATCCACCTGCCTCGGCCTTCCAAAGTGCTGGGATTATAGGCATGAATCACCACACCCGGCCTATGACCTGCAATTTTTAAAAAATGTTTTCAGTTACTTGGCCTTAGTAACATTGTTCTCAAGCCACACTAGAGGTCTTGCTTTCCTCATACATGGCCCTTAGGCTCCCTATTTCTGTACTCCTGTTCAGGCTGTGCTTTGTGCCAAAAATTCTCTCCCTGAAGCATCTTTGACTATTGAAGTCTCACTTATTAATATAAGTTAGGAATGCTTTTGACTACAAACCACAGAAAAAGTTGACAAAAATATTTGATATCATTTGGATATTTGTCCCTGCCCAAATCTCATGTTGAATTTTAATCCCCAATACTGGAGGTGGGGCCTGGTGGGAGGTGTTTTGATTATGGGGGTGGATCCTTCACGGCTTGGTGCTCTCTTTGTGACAGTGAGTTCTCGTGAAGTTTTTTTTTTTTTTGAGACAGAGTCTCGCTCTATCGCTCAGGCTGGAGTGCAGTGGCACAATCTCGGCTCACTGCAAGCTCCACCTCCCGGGTTCATGCCATTCTCCTGCCTCAGCCTCTCCGAGTAGCTGGGACTACAGGCGCCCGCCACCACGCCCAGCTAATTTTTTTTTGTATTTTTAGTAGAGACAGGGTTTCACCGTGGTCTCGATCTCCTGACCTCGTGATCCGCCCGCCTCGGCCTCCCAAAGTGCTGGGATTACAAGCGTGAGTCATCGCACCCGGCGGAAGTTTGGTTTTTTAAAGGTGTGTGGTACCTTCCCCCCACCACTCTCTCTCTTGCTCTGCCCTGTGACCTACCTGCTCCCCCTTTGCCTTTCTGCCATGATTGTGAGCTTCCTGAGGCCTCCCTGGAAGCCAAGCAGATGCTAGCACCATGCTTCCAGTAAAGCCTGCAAAACCATGAGCCAATCAAACCTCTTTTCTTTATAAATTACCTAGTCTCAAGTATTTCTTTCTTTTCTTCTTTTTGAGACAGAGCCTCGCTCTGTTCCCCAGGCTGGAGTTCGGTGGTGCAATCTCAGCTCACTGCAACCTCCGCCTTCTGAGTTCAAGCTATTCTCCTGCCTCAGCCTCCTGAGTAACTGGGATTACAGGTGCCCGCCACCACACCCGGCTAATTTTTTTATTTTTAGTAGAGATGGGGTTTCGTCATGTTAGCCAGGCTGGTCTTGAACTCCTGACCTCAGGTGATCCGCCCACCTCGGCCTCCCAAAGTGCTGGGATTACAGACGTGAGCCACCGTGCCTGGCTGCATTTCTTTATAGCATTGCAAGAAAAACCTAATACAGGAAAGAAAGAAAAGAAGAAAGAAAGGAAAGACAGAAGAAAGGAAGAAAGAGGAAGGAAGGAAGGAAGGAAGGAAGGAAGGAAGGAAGGAAGGAAGGAAGGAAGGAAGGAGAAAGAGGAAGGGAGGGTGGGAAAAGAAGAGATTTTTCTTTTGCCATAACAAGTATTGCCTAGAGCAAGGGTTGACAACCTTTTCTATAACCAGAGAGTAAATATTTTATACTTTGCAGACTAAGCGGCAAAATTGAAGATATTGTGTAGGCACTTATATAACAGAAAATAAAATCCTCCCTGTCCTATTTGCTTGAGGTGGGCATGCTTTGCATCCAGTTGCCTTCTGCTGCAGTCTTGGAAGAAAGAGCTTATCAGCCCAAGGAGGGGCCTGGCCAGCCAGGTGTGTAATAAATATTGCCAACCTCCCATGGTCAGTTTCACTCTCCACCCCGGTAACATCCAGTGCCCTGTGCACCCTTCTCTACTCCTGGAAAGCCCAGCCACATCAATTTGGGCAGCTAACCAGAGACAAGGTGGCTTGCAGGGTCACCAACTCCTGGAGTGAGATTCCAGCACTCAGTGCCCAACAGCTGTCAACAATGGAGTCCCCAATGTGTTGGTGGCAACCAGCTGGGCCCTAGGCACTGCAGTGCATAGCTGCCTACTGGCCTGGGGGCAAGTGCTGGCAGCAGAAGGGAAAGTAGGGGCAGAGGATGCCTTGGCTTAGTCTCTTGGCTCCCAGTGCTAGCCTGCTCAGGCGCACCCCGAGGCATATAAACAGATTTGCCATGGGGGCTGCAGGTTGCCATTCCTTGTTTACAGCAAGTAATTGCTAGTTATTGTTTGGGTAGCTTGAAGATACCAGGACTCACATCTCTGTGATTCTGTGATTCTCTTGATCTTTCCCTCGTGGTCTCAAGATAACTGCTTCAAATCCAACCTTAACATTTGCATTCAATTCAGGAGGGAAGATAAAATAGAAGGGACCATAGACTGTCTCCTTTACTAACAGATGTTTTTCCAGAGCCATGACCAGCAGATTCTCTTTATGTCGCATGGACCAGAACTGGGTCCATGGCTTAATTCTCAATGTCTCTCAAAATGGTGATCTGCATGCCACGGCAGCATTGGGCTTCTGTGGTCCTCATTTAGCAGATAAGGCAGAAAAAAAGTTTATCTCTTTACTAATGATTCTTGCCAGTCCTGGTGGTCCAGTTCAAATGGTCCAGTTTGAGTTACATTCCCATCCCTGTGGCCAAGGGGATAAGAAACAGTGCTTGGCCAGCCTGGGTCTATTCCTTCCCCATAAGCCGGGGGATGTGATTGTCAGTGCTGTGGTGTGAGGGAGGGTGTGTTTCTAAAGGAAAATGTGCCAGGCAGAAACAAATATGTACTCCAGATGGGAGTCAATATGGTTTTGCCAAATTAAATTGAAGTATGACAATGAAGTAGTTATACGCAAGATTTTAATGGATTGTTAAATACTGCTATCCTGGCAGCATTCTGGGCTGTATACAAAATCAGTGATAGTATTTGCCTTCAAGAAGTATACAGCCAGCTGGGCATGGTGGCTCACACCTGTAATCCCAGCACTTTGGGAGGCTGAGGTGGGCAGATCACTAGGTCAGGAGATCGAGACCATCCTGGCTAACACAGTGAAACGCCATCTCTACTAAAAATACAAAAAACAAATTAGCCGCGAATGGTGGCACGCACCTGTAGTCCCAGGTACTTAGGAGGCTGAGGCAGGAGAATCACTTGAACCCAGGAGGCGGAGCTTGCAGTGAGCCAAGATCGTGCCACTGCACTCCAGCCTGGGTGACAGAGTGAGACTCTGTCTCAAAAAAAAAAAAAAAAATGGGTACCTCAATATATTAGCTCAACACATAAACATACATGGGCATGTAATGGAAGTCAAAGGCAGAGATACAGCCAGCTTGCCAGAATGAATGGAAGCAGGGACTTGAATGCCCCTAAGACTTTAGATTCATCTCTTGTAGCTGCTCTTCTCTTTAGAACTAGTTCACTCTCTTATCTCTGTCATCTGCTGAGACAAGTTTCACCTGGTTTTCCAGTTAGTATGCTGCCAACATCGCCTGAGTTTACTTTTCGTTGTTGTTCAAAATATCACATAGCAAGGATGAACCTAATCCAAATTCCTCTTGAAGGGGATCTAATTGGCAAAGCTTGGGTCAGTTACCCTTACTTGGACAATCTAACTGTGACAAGGCTGGGATCCTATTGATATTACTATGTGGATGGTGGCATAGGAGGGATATTGATAGTTTTAACAATTGGTATGGTATGGGCAGAACCATTGAGAATGGACACAAGCCATTAACAATCCACTGGTTCCAGAGTCAGACCAGGGCATTCTAGCTAAATATCAGCCTGGGATGAGGAAAAAAGAGGACCAATTTTCAGAAAATGGAGAATAATTGTGAATTGAGCAGTAATCCAAGAGTATAAGAAAGAATCCAAGAGTACATTACAGAGTACAAGAAAGAAACAGTCAGCCCTTTTAAAAAATGAAGTAATAATGTTCCTGGAAACTTTTTAGCAATTAGAGGGATTAAGTGCCATTTTGGTTTTTATTTGATTATAGGTAAGAGTTCCATACAATAGTGTGCTAAGTATTGCAAACAATAAAGGAAAAATACAGCATAAGATACCTCTTACACTCTGCCCTCAGAAGTTTTCACACTGATTTGAGAAGTCAGACACAGTGAACATTTACAGAACAAGGCATTTAATTGTATAGCCTACACAGTGAGTGCCCCAGGAGTCAGAAAAGAGTTTCCTGTGGCTAGACTAATCAGGGACGCCTTCAGGGAGCAGCTGAGGATGCTTCTACAGCTCCTTTCAGCATAAAGATTTTCCAAATTCTATGGATTAATAAAGAGACATTCCTCCATTTGGATTTTGAAGGATGTACTCTAAAGGTCTGGGAGAGCTTTCTAAGTCAAGGATGGGAATGCAAAAACTTTCGCTAAAAGTTAAACACCAGTCTTCTGAATAAAGTACGGATGCATCCTACAAAATGGATGAAGCTTGAAAACGTTACGCTAAGTGGAAACAGACACAAAAGCCACATATTATATGATTCCATTTGTATGAAATATCCACAATAGGCAAACTCACAGACACAGAAACACAATTAGTGGTAGCCAGGAGCTAGGGGGAACGGAATGCAGAGTGACTGCTAATGGATGTGGGGTTTCTTTTGAGGATGACAAAAATATTCTGCAATTAGATAACATGACCATTGTACAACCTTCTAATTATACCAAAACCCACTTAATTAGATGCTTAAAAAATGGTGAATTTTGGCTAGGCATGGTGGCTCATGCCCGTAATCCCAGCACTTTAGGAGGCCAAGGCGGGAAGATCACTTGACACAGGAGTTTAAGACCAGCCTGGTTAACACAACAAGACTTCATCTCTGTGGACAAATTAGCTGGGTGTGGTAGTGTGCACCTCTAGTTCTAGGTACTCATGAGGCTAAGGTGGGAGGATCCCTTGAGCCCCAGATATCAAAGCTGCAGTGAGCTATGATTGTGCCACTGTATTCCAGCCTGGGCGACAGAGTGAGACTCTGTCTCTAAAAAGAAAAAAGACAGGTGAATTTTATGGTATGTGAATTATAGCTCCATAGAAATAAAAACAGTGACAAAACCAAAATAACTTGCCAGCCTTCTGGTTAGAAATAACTTCTTTGGGCCGGGCACGGTGGCACACTCCTGTAATCCCAGTACCTTGGGAGGCCGAGGCGGGTGGACCACCTGAGGTGAGGAGTTTGTGATCAGCCTGACTAACATGGTGGAACCCCGTCTCTACTAAATACAAAAAAAATAAAAAAATAGAAATACGCCAGGCGCGGTGGCTCACGCCTGTAATCCCAGCATTTTGGGAGGCCAAGGTGGGCGGATCACCTGAGGTCGGGAGTTTGAGACCAGCCTGACCAACATGGGAAATCCCGTCTCTACTAAAAATACAAAATTAGCCGAGTGTGGTGGCACATGCCTGTAATCACAGCTACTTGGGAGGCTGAGGTGGTAGAATCACTTGAACTTGGGAGGCAGAGGTTGCAGTGAGCCAAGATTGTGCCATTGCACTCTAGCCTGGGCAACAAGAGTGAAATTCTGTTTCAAAAAAAAAAAATAGCTGGGCATGGTGGCTGAGGCAGGAGAATCGCTTGTACCTAGGAGGCAGAGGTTGCAGTGAGCCAAGATCATGCCATTGCATTCCGGCCTGGGCAACAAGAGCAAAACTCCATCTCAAAAAAAAAAAGAAATAACTTCTTTGGGCTGGGTGCAGTGGCTCACACCTGTAATCCCAGCACTTTGGGAGGCCGAAGTAGGCAGATCACAAGGTCAGAAGATCGAGATATCTTGGCTAACACGGTGAAACCCCATCTTTACTAAAACTACAAAAAATTAGCCTGGCGTGGCTGCACACTCCTATAGTCCCACCTACTTGGGAGGCTGAGGCAGGAGAATTGTTTGAACCTGGGAGGTGGAGGTTACAGTGAGCCGAGATCACGCCACTGCACTCTAGCCTGGGCGACCGAGTGAGACTCTGTCTCAAAAAAAAAAGAAATAACTTCTTTGTCATTTGTCCTCTTTTTTTACCCTCTATACTTGTACTTGTCCTACCTATACCTGTGCTATGAATGTCCACTAACAACCTCCTCATATATCATACCAGACCAAAACTTGCCCCAGTCTTCAGCTGCAGCTGAGTATTTTCCCTGGTGATCCCATAGATACCTCAAATAAAACATGACCAAAATGAAACTGCAATTTTTGAATCAAATCTCCTTTTCCTCCTCTACTTCCTCTGTTAGTTGGTAATTTCCCTAACCACCAGTCACTTAGGCCTTCTATGTGCAGGTAATACTTCATCTAATTTATTCATTTGTTTGTTTATACATTTAGCTAACTTTTTAAAAGACTTGTATCTATGAGGCAGTGTGCTTTGTCCTGGGAGCATAGCTGTGAACAAGATTCACATGGTTTTAGCTGTCATGGAGAAAGCTTTAATAAGAAATTCCAACATAGTGTGATGAAAAACTACAACATGGGCCAGGCGCGGTGGCTCACGCTTGTAATCCCAGCACTTTGGGAGGCCGAGGCGGGCGGATCACGAGGTCAGGAGATCGAGACCACGGTGAAACCCCGTCTCTACTAAAAATACAAAAACAAAAATTAGGCGGGCGTGGTGGTGGGCGCCTGTAGTCCCAGCTACTCGGAGAGGCTGAGGCAGGAGAATGGCGCGAACCCGGGAGGCGGAGCTTGCAGTGAGCCGAGATCGCGCCACTGCACTCCAGCCTGGGCGACAGAGCGAGACTCCGTCTCAAAAAAAAAAAAAGAAAAACTACAACATGGAAAATACGGAAATCTATATGAATGCACAGCATAGGATCCAGCTTCCTACCTATAATTAGCCACCAAATGCTACAGACTTTGCCTTTGATTATGAATACCTCTTGGATCTGGTGTTTGCTCTTCAGCCACAGTAACCTTGCCTTCCTTCAAGCTCTTAGCATCTCGCACCTACAACTGCTTTCTAACCAGTGTCTTTGTCCCAGTTTCTTATGCCTGGAGCCTTGCTAAGTCTCAGATCCTTCTCCCACACTGCTGCCAGCAAGATTTTTCAAAAACAAAGTATCTCTTCGTGTGAATTCCCTGCTTATAATTTTTTTATCTCCAATAGCAAGCAACCCAGCACCTGAGGGCTATAACTTGCTCCCATCAGAGCAGAGGTCCACATCAATAGAGCTTGAGGACATGAAGGGGGTTTATCCTTCTTCCCCAGCTCTGGTGGAAAATCATTGTGTAGTTCAAGTTCCTTCTGAGGATATGCAAAGTCCTTCAAAATGTGAGCCCTGCTTACTTCTCCAGTCTCATATCTTGCGATGGTTCCTCCCATTTGGTCGGATAGATTTTCTTTCTCTTTAACCTTCCCCAGGCTCCATGGTTTGCACATCACCAAGCTGAGAATGCTCTCTAAGGCAGAGAAGTTGACAGATTTTCTTTTAATATCGTAAGTTATCAGGTGGCTAAACTAGACCACATGAAAGGCCTGATGATCTTTTTCAGATACTTGAGGGTAAGGCCAATTCATGGGCTCTATCCCCCCACCTACTTGATTTGAAGCTCCTGACCCAGTCCAGTAGCAGCAGTGGATGAAACTGAGTGACTTAAAATGTACCTAAGACTGAACATAAGAAGAGGCCAGGTGCAGTGGTTCACACTTGTAATCCCAGCACTTTAGGAGGCTGAGGTGAGAGGGTTGTTTGAGGCCAGGAGTTTGAGCCCAGACTGGGCAACATATGGTGACCCCATTTGTATGAAAAGTTAACCAGATGTGCTGGTATGTGCCTGTAGTCCTAGCTACTCGGGAGGCTGAGGCAGGAGGACTGCTTGAGCCCAGGAGTTCAAGGCTGTAGTGAGCTATGATTGTGCCACTGCTCCCCAGCCTGGGCAACAGAAAGAGCCTCTATCTCTAAACAAAACAAAAGAGAGAGAGAGAGAGAAGAAAAGGGAAGGAAGGGGAAAGGGAAGGGCAAGAGGAGGAAGAGGAAGAAAGAAGAAGGAGGAGGAGGAGAAGGAGGAGGAGGACAACAACCACACTGGGCAGAGCTGGGAGTGGAGGGAATGAAAACGTTTAAATGGGCCAAAGAAATGGGGAAGGAGAGAGGAAGCAGAGAGCCCAGAGGAGAGATGACTCTCCTGCCCTTGCTTACACAAGGTGCTGACCACAGAGCCACTGCGAAAGTTGATACTAAACCTTGGTGCTAGTTAGAGGAACTGGTAGGTTGAGTGAAATAGGAAGAGGAGCCGCTCCTGAATATCTATTCCCCTGAGGATTTTATATGAGTCAGAGCATGCCATGGGACCCCAAAGTAAAGGACTGTGTTTGCTTTCTTTTATACTTCACGTGCATGATGAAGTGACTAACAGTCAAACTATTTGGTCACGGACTGTATATCCCCCTCTTCCATGCTGAGGGGTATAAGCAGGAGTTGCACCCATGATTTTTTTCCTGTAAGTGTCATACTGCTGTGTGCCTCTGTGCTTTTGCACCTGCTATTCCTCAGCCCTGAATGCTTTCCTCCCCTCTTGTCTGCTTATTAGTCTCAGGCTTCATAACTCACCCTAAGCTTTTGCTGACCCTCCCAACACTAAAAAGCTTGGTAACTAGAGAGCTAGGTGCGCCTCTTCTGTTTTTTTCATAGTGTCCAGTGTACCTTTCTTGTAGCCCTTGTAGCACTGCATTGTCATCATTTCTTTAAATATGTCTTCTCCACTAGATCAGAGAGTGAAGATTGCACCATGTTCATTTCTTTGTCCTGAGATCTTAGCAAAGTGCTTTTAGCACCTAGGTAGTTTTCAATGAATATATTCTGAATGGATGAAATGATTAATAATAGAATATTGCATATTGAGCAATAGCCATGTGTCCCCTTTGTCCCCAGACTAAATTTTATTTAATGTCTTCATGGCATTGTAATAAGGTACTTCCCTTCTGACCTAAACAATTTGCTGACCCCTTGTCAGAAATGTGGAGGGATCAGGGCTAATTGGATTTGTCCAAAGAGAAAGAGAGAGAGATTTAAAGCAGTCAGGCCTCATCCTGCTGCAGCGTTTGCTGGACTCAATCTCAATAGAACTGCATCCGCTGGCACAATTCTTTTCCAGTCCTGATTTAACAGAGGGGACAAGAGATGTCAAATGCACCATTAAAGAGAAGCATAGGTGGAAGGCAGGCTGCTCAGATCCAACGCTGCTAGTCAAAGGACCAGATGTACCCATTAGTGGCTGTTAAAAGGGGGCTCATTGCCTATTACATTTAGTGTCCCCTCCAAGAATCTCAGGTTCCTGGAAGTCCGAGCACACCAAGACTGACCTCCCTGCCACCCACACCTGCTGTACCACAGATGATGAACTGACTCTGACAGTTTTTGGTTGCCTGTAGCAGGTTACCTCTCTTAACATCTAATTTAAAAGAGAATAAATATTATATTTTTGTTGTTATGAGCTCAGAAGCACAGGGTGTTCACAAAGCACCCCACACATCACCATCACAATTGCTATAATTAACTTTACTGTACTTTTGTTGTATAATAATCTACAACTACAACTAATTATAGCCCATTAGAACTGTATGTACATACCGAGCAATTAGCGACAGCCATTTATGTATGTATGTATTTTATAAAGAATATTTGAAAAATATTGGAAATTATTTTTTAAATATTCTCCTGGAAATGTCATTATAAATGTACAGCTTCTTTCCCTTTTCTTTATTTTTTTTCTTTTTTTGCAGTGCATGTACAGTGTATCTTCTTTAAAAAAAAAAAAAAAAGGATCACTTGGCTGGGCATGGTGGCTCACACCTGTAATCCCAGCACTATGGGAGGCCAAGGCAGGCAGATCACCTGAGGTCAGGAGTTCAAGAACAGCCTGGCTAACATGGTGAAACCCCATTTCTTTTTTTTTTTTTTTTTTTTTTTGTATTTTTAGTAGAGGCGGGGTTTCACCGTGGTCTCGATCTCCTGACCTCATGATCCGCCCGCCTCGGCCTCCCAAAGTGCTGGGATTACAAGCGTGAGCCACCACGCCCGGCCGTGAAACCCCATTTCTACTAAAAATACAAAAATTAGCCGGGCATGGTGGCACACTCCTGTAATTCTAGCTGCTTAGGAGGCTGAGGCAGGAGAATCGCTTGAACCCAAGAGGCGAGGACTGCAGTGAGCTGAGATAGTGCCACTGCACTCCAGCCTGTGCGACAGAGTGAGACTCTGTCTCAAGGAAAAGAAAAATTGGATCACACTGCACTATAACCTGCTCTGTTTCACTAATCCATAGAACCACAGACTGCATATTTCTCTGTGCCATACAGTCTATGTGATTTTTGAAGACTGCACAGTATTTCCCATCATGTGTAGACCCTAGTTAATTTAGTCAGTCCTCAGTCATCATACCTTATTGCAGAGAATACTTGCTTTGTTAGCCTCCTGCTGGAACTTCCCCTTGACATTGCCAGGATTTGAAGGCTCTGGTCAAAATCCCCAGGCTGTCAGATGACTTTTGGAGGCTACCAGGAACGTTTAGGGGGAAAGACCCAATAAACCTTGCTTTCACACTCAGAGTAGCTTCCAGGGTTCTTCCTGGATGTCCTCAGGGCTGGAGGATCCCAGGCTAGTGGGAAGGATAATCAGAGAATTTTAATTTAATTGAGAGGGAGAACAAAGGGGAATTTTACTTTAGTTTGAACTATTCAGGATAGTTCTTCAGTATGTCAAATTCTTGCAACTCAGTTTACTTCGGTTTTTTGTTTGCTTTTTAAGACAGAGTCTTAGTCTGTCGCCCAGGCTGGAGTGCAGTGGCGCAGTCTCGGCTCGCTGCAACATCTGCCTCCTGCGTTCAAGTGATTCTCCTGCCTCAGCCTCCTGAGGAGCTGATATTACAGGCATGCCCCACCCTGCCAGGCTAATTTTTTTTTTTTTTTTTTTTTTTTTTTTTTTTTTTGAGACGGAGTCTCGCTCTGTCACCCAGGCTGGAGTGCAGTGGCGCGATCTCGGCTCACTGCAAGCTCCGCCTCCCGGGTTCACGCCATTCTCCTGCCTCAGCCTCTCCGAGTAGCTGGGACTACAGGCGCCCGCCACCACGCCCGGCTAATTTTTTGTATTTTTGGTAGAGACGGGGTTTCACCGTGGTCTCGATCTCCTGACCTCGCGATCCGCCCGCCTCGGCCTCCCAAAGTGCTGGGATTACAAGCGTGAGCCACCGCGCCCGGCCCAGGCTAATTTTTTGTATTTTTAGTAGAGATGGGGTTTCACCATGTTGGTCAGGCTGGTCTCGAACTCCTGACCTCGTGCTCCACCCACCTTGGCCTCCCAAAGCGCTGGGATTACAGGCGTGAGCCACCACGCCTGGCCAGTTTACTTCAGTTTAATTCAATTTGACAATTTAAAAAATTGAGCGGTCTGTTACTGTAGCACTGCTTGCTGGGACCAGAATTAACCCCTGCTCATTCTTTTCCCTTCTCTCTCCCTTCCTCTCAGATTGGAAGACATGCTTCTCCTTAACTGCTTCTTCTTGTCCTCCTTGTTTCTACCCCTGGGGCATGTTTTTTTCTTCTGGTACATTTGTAGGTCATTCTAGCCTTCTCTAAGGGTTCTGTAGTAAATGATGATGGACTCCTGGACTAAGTGGATTCTCAATGTGCCAAGAATTTACATTATTTGGTTCATACATTTAACAAATATATTTTGAACACGTACTATTTGTTATGTCATATGGGTAGGACAATGACATATGGGTAGAACAATGATTATCATGTATACAAACCTCTCTCCGTAGGAGCTTACAGTCTAGCGGAGGAGCCAAAGAAGTAAAAAGAGATTTGCAAAATGAAAGTATCACAAGAGAGGTCAACTGAAGATGCTATTTCCCATCAGACCAGAAGTCACCCTCGACTAAAACCACAACTTTAAACTTGGCCCAACGTCCAGTGCCTTGTCCCCAGGGGTACAAATACGGACTGGAAAGGACCCCAATTTATCTGCCCTGCCCTGAGGTCTGGGCTGGGATATAGCCCAGGTCTCATCTATCCTGAGGGGCCTTGCAGATGGACAGACACATGGACAGCCAGTTCTGGCCCCCTGACTTACTCCTCTGTAGTGAAAACAGACTCAGTAAACACAAGCTGAATTAAACTGGCCAATTGTTGCACTGATTTTTTTTTTTCTTTTTAGATCGTTAAAACCCTGAAACCAAGGCAGAGTCAAGCATAAATAATGCAGTTGCTACTCATCTTGTCCAAGACTGCCATTTTCACCGTCCCATCCTATTTAAAGAAAGAGAGAGCTGAGATAAGTATCCCTGAGAAAGGCTTCAACTAAAGAGCTATGGACAGGGACACTCTGTCACTTCCTGGGATTTTGACCCCCAGCTGTCCAACAGGGGAGGGTCTGTGCCTTTGCTCATTAGCCTAACTTAGATAATAGGTGAGAGGCCGGGCGCGGTGGCTCACGCCTGTAATCCCAGCACTTTGGGAGGCCGAGGCGGGCGGATCACGAGGTCAGGAGATCGAGACCATCCTGGCTAACATGGTGAAACCCCGTCTCTACTAAAAATACGAAAAAATTAGCCGGGCGAGGTGGCGGGCGCCTGTAGTCCCAGCTACGCGGGAGGCTGAGGCAGGAGAATGGCGTGAACCCCGGGGGGCGGAGCCTGCAGTGAGCTGCGATCGCGCCACTGCACTGCAGCCTGGGTGAAAGAGCGAGACTCCGTCTCAAAAAAAAAAAAAAAAAAAAAAAAAAAAGATAATAGGTGAGAGACTGAAATGAGCTATAGGGAGTTGTCCACTTCCAGGCTGCTATCAGTATACCAGCTGGGGTGTGGCAAAGTCCAGAGGTTCAAGCCTCGGTTTTTCATCCTGGGTGAGTTCACATGGCTTTCCTTTTCTAGTCCTAAGCCTGAGAAATTTCTCTCCAAAATCTTCTTTTAGAACACAGTCCAGATTGAATTGAAGTTGGGCAGAGTAAAAAATGTTTACTTCTGGTTGGGCACAGTGGCTCACACCTGTAATCCCAGCACTATGAGAGGCTGAGGTGGGCGGATCATTTGAGGTCAGGAGTTCAAGACCAGCCTGGCCAACATGGTGAAACCCCGTATCTACTAAAAATACAAAAATAAGCTGGGTGTGGTGATGGGCATCTGTAATCCCAGCTGCTTGGGAGGCCGAAGCAGGAGAATTGCTTGAGCCTAGGAGGTGGAGGTTGTAGTGAGCTGAGATCGCACCACTGCACATCAGCCTGGTGACAGAGTGAGAGCTTGTCTCAGAAAAAAAAAAAAAAAAAAGAAAAGAAAAAAATGTTAACTTCTTGAAACTTTTGGTATCAGTCTGAAGTTCAATCTTTCTGATTTTCCCAGTGCTCAGGAATTGCCCACCTCCCTCTCTCCCCCAGGATAAAATGACTGAGAATCAGGAGCAAAGTGGATAGAAGAAACAAAATTGTCAGACCCTTTAAAGAGGAGGGAAACCAAGTCCATTTACCCTAAGGCTTTTTAGTTGCAAATTTCTGCTGGAGAATAAGGAAAGGCCCTGTGTTTTGATATCTATACTTTTATTTGCTGTTAAATTACCATGATCCAATTACACACTGTATTTCCTAAATCTGGGTTTTGTTTAGGAACAGGTGTTAAAACAAACACTTACACACATCAAATGTTGTTGGACTTTAGGAATTCATATTATTTTATTAATACTATTCAGCTGTAAAAAATGAAATCCTTTGCACCAACAGGAATGGAACTGGAGGTCATTATGTTAAGTAAAATAAACCAGGCACAGAGAGACAAATACCATATGATCTCATTCATGTGTGGGAATCTAAAAAGTTGATTTCATGGAGGTATGGAGTGGAATGATGGTTACCAGGGGCTGGAAAGTGGGGGGGGTTAGTGAAGAGGGGTTGGTTAATAAGTACAAACATACAGTTAGGTAGAAGGAGTGAGTTCCAGTGTTCAATAGTATAGTAGGGTGACTATAATTAACAACAATATATTATATATTTCAAAACAGCTGGAAGAGAATATTTGAAGTGTTCCCAACACCAATAAGTGATAATGGTGGCTCACGCCTATAATCCCAGCATTGTGGGAGTCCACAGCAGGAGGATCGCTTGAGCCTGGGAGTTTGAGACCAGCCTGGGCAACATCGTGAAATCCGGTCTCTACAAAAAAATACAAAAAATTAGTCAGGCATGGTGGTGTGCACCTGTAGTCCCAGCTACTTGAGAGGCTGAGATGGGAGGATCACCTGAGCCCAGAAGGTTGAGGCTGCAGTGAGCTATGATCGTACCACTACACTCCAGCCTGGGCGACAGAGTGAGACCCTGTCTCAAAAAAATAAAAAAAGTAAATTGAAAAAAAAAATTAATTTAAAAATGTTTTTAAAAAGATAGATGATTGAGGTGATGGGTACCCTAAATACCCTGGTTTGATCATTACATATTGTATGCGTATGTCAAAATTTACATGTACCTCATAAATACGTACAATTTATTAGTATCAATTAAAAATTTTAAAACAAATAAACTAGATAAGACTTTTAAAATAATGCTCAGTCCTTTTATCATTTATTCTTATAGTTTGCCATCTGAAACTCTTCAACTAGGAATGAGTTACATTAGAGAATGAGAGATCAGATATAAGGCCTCAAAACCTCACATGTGCCCAGGGCTTACTGAGGGCCCAGGGGCAATTTCTACATCTTCTCTTTTTTGTCTACATGGGTTAATCTATTTGCTCCCTGAATTGTTATTATTATAAGTAAACAAAAAGGAAAAAATGACATGAGCAATTCCTAATGAAAATCAAATTAGCTTTAGTGAGCCCCTACCATTCCACCATTAAATGGATAAAATAGACAGACGGTACAAGAAAATCATGATTTTTATTTTTAATCTGACTCAACCACAGTTCTTTAGCATCCTGTATGTGAAATTAGTATCATGGTTACTTTTCCCAGTTGGCCATTTGGCAGGGGATCTAAATAGAAAACCTAAGTATGGATGGCTGTCTGATCATGGAATGTCAAGGAATGATGGATTTGACTTTACAGTAAAAAAATACAGACATTCAAGTTTCCCCAAATTCTTTGTATGTAGTCCACTGGGATAGTATATCTTTTCTGCAAGTAGAAAGTATTGAAACAGGCCAGGTGCGGTGGCTCACGCTTGTAATCCCAGCACTTTGGGAGGCCGAGGCGGGCGGATCACGAGGTCAGGAGATCGAGACCACGGTGAAACCCCGTCTCTACTAAAAATACAAAAAAAATTCGCCGGGCATGGTGGCGGGCACCTGTAGTCCCAGCTACTCAGAGAGGCTGAGGCAGGAGAATGGCGTGAACCCGGGAGGCGGAGCTTGCAGTGAGCGGAGATTGCGCCACTGCACTCCAGCCTGGGCGACAGCAAGACTCCATCTCAAAAAAAAAAAAAAAAAAAAAGAAAGTATTGAAACAAAGATCCCATAAACAACCACCTAAGCTGGGCGCGGTGGCTCACGCCTGTAATCCCAGCACTTTGGGAGGCTGAAGGGGGGGGTCACCTGAGGCCAGGAGTTCGAGACCAGCCTGGCCAACATGGCGAAACCCCATCTCTACTAAAAATACAAAAAAAATAGCAGAGTGTGGTGGTGGGCGCCTGTAATCCCAGCTACTCAGGAGGCCGAGGCAGGAGAATTGCTTGAACCCGGGAGGTGGAGGTTGTAGTGAGCCGAGATTGTGCCATCACACTCCAACCCGGGCAACAAGAGCGAAACTCCGTCTCAAAAAAAAACCCACTTAAATGAAGTCATTGTCTTTTCACCCATTTAATCAGGCCTTCATTATATGATATGTGGGTACAATTATTATCTTTGTTTTAGAGATAAGGATTCTGAAGTATAGAAAAGTTAAGTTACTGGCCAGGCATGGTGCCTCATGCCACATCTCTACTAAAAATACAAAAAATTAGACGGGCATGGTGGTGTGTGCCTGTAATTCCAGATACTCGAGAGGCTGAGGCACGAGAATCACTTAAACCTGAGAGGCCAAGGTTGCAGTGAGCCGAGATCATGCCACTGCACTCCAGCCTGGGCGACAGAGTGAGACTGTCTCAAAAAAAAAAAAAAAAAAGAAGGAAGAAGGAAAGTTAAGTTACCTACTGAAGGCTCTTACTCCCAAGGCCACACTTTTAACCACTATGCAAAGTGCCTCTCCTTTTCTCTGCCAAGATAGTGAAGAAATTAATAGTCCTCAGTCCTTTCATAAGATGTAAAAAGAAAACAAAAATAGTAGAGCTTTTAAATAACTCTTCACTGTAGCAGTTTTCACAAATAGGTCTACTTTTAGTATAAACCAGTATGTATACCAGAATGTTCCAGGCAAATGGTTTTAACTATTTCACACTTCCATTTCTCCATGTTACAATAAAACTACCAGTTTTTACCCCTTTCCTACTTCATATAAGTGTATGAAGTTGAGTAATGTGATGTCATCAAACATACTCTGAGCTTCTTGGAAAAGTGATACTATGTAAACACAAAGAGGAGGGTTTATAAAAACAGTGTCAGTGTGGTATGTATCCAATGTAAAATAGATCAAATTATTTTATTAGCGATTCAGACAAAAATAGCTCTTTAATCTTACCTATTTTTTTCATCATTTTGCATATTGCCTGTGTCTGTGGCTTTCAAGGGCAATCTGAAAGGGAACTAGGTCTGATACGTGTCGATTGGATTAGCAGTTTAGCATTCTCCTTATTGAGGAAACACTGCAATATCCAAGATCTTGGCTGTTTCCAGGTTTTGGAAAAATCTCAGGTCAAAATTTTGTTGCCAGATGGGATTATTACATAGAGGAAAGTTGGCTGTGAATTTCCATATACCAAAGGCCATCCTAACTGTCTTTTATGAAGGACCCAATAGGCTTTTATTATAATTCAAAAATAGCCAGGTCACCGTAGGATTTTTTCAGTATTACCAAAACATCACTTTTACTGCCCAAACGGAAGTAGGCCATTACCTCACAGAAGAAAATAAAAGAAGCCAGCATGAGACCAAGGTAGTTTTAAAAGGCATGAAGGATGAGAACGACCATTCTTATCTAGTGGCTCTGGACAGCGTCACTTGCAAACAGAACTGCCTCATGCATAGATAACAATGCCTGACACCCGTTACACTTTACATGCATGTTCACATCTGCCTTTTGGATAAAGGGCAAGAAGAAAGGAACATTTCCCATTGAGAAAGAATTAGAAGACTTGTTAGTCTCCTTTTAAGACTTCTTCACATTCCACATGGAGTAACTCTTAGGGAGAAAAACACTGCAAAAATAATCAGCAATGCATTTCAGAGGCTCATCAGCTCCCAGCTGACAGCTCACGTTAGTTGGATGAAGGCTGTGGATAGGCTTTTAGATGTGCTAACCTGTAATTTTGTTTCCAGAGTGGCCCAAAGTGGAAGGAGTTTTCACTCCCTCTCAATAAGCCCACTTGGACAGTTGTGACCTCTGGCCTATCATAGGTTTTTGAGGATGAGGGAGAGCCCAGGATTTTGAGGACAAGGGAGAGTTCCCTGACATCTTTGGGGTGAAGAAGAGATGGAGGGAGCAAAGCTGCCAAAGACCTCCTGTGACATTTCCACTAGTATCCACCTATAAGTAAGTGCTGGACTATGATTCCCTGGGGAGAGCAGTGGCTCTAAAGGCAGGCCCCTGGGCTCTTTCCTGGCTCTGACTCAGCTTCAAACCTGCCATGTAACTGCACAGAGTCTAAATGTCTTCATTTATGGAACTGAAATAATCCTGCTAAGATTACTTTCTTTGCTTCATGATGTTTGCCTGAGAACAAGTAGCTAGGACTACAGGCATGTGCCACCACGCCCATCTAATTTTTGTATTTTTTGCAGAGACAGGGTCTCACCTTGTTGCCCAGGCTGGTCTAGAACTCCTGGGCTTAAGCAATCTGCCCACTTTGACTTCCCAAAGTTCTGGGATTACAGGTGTGAACTATCACACTCGGCTAAAATGTTTTGAAAAATAGAAACATTGTACAAATGTGATATGTTGTGCGACATGTCACTGAAACACGGTGGTATAAGAGAAGTTTTGGGAACCAGCAGACCAGAATTAGGCCTAAGAAAATCTTACAGTAAGCAGACCAGAATTAGGCCTGTCTGAGAAAATCTTACAGTAAGCAGGCCATCTTCCCAGGCCTTCTCTTTTCTCCAGATAATGAAGAAGGCTTTTTAAAAGCAAAGCCAACTTGATTTGTTAATGGATCATCCAACTTCTTAACTGTCTTTTTCTCATGGTAAAATACAGAGAACATTGTGGGTGAGGAGCAAGTCGGGAGGTGGAACCCACCCCCGCACCCTGCCTCTGATAGATTGTATGTGTGGGTCGCTATTGCTGGGACCCACGAGGGCTGTGGATTGAGGACACAGGGTAGAAGTGGGATCCTCTGCAGGGCAGTGTCAGATGTGTCTGTGTGATGTAGTCATGGGAGAGGCGCGAGTCTTGGGCGGGTGTATCTTAGGGGTGTGGAAGTGTCTGCAACGGCCTCCGTGGTATGTCATCACATTATTTATATCATGGGCATGACCCTGAACGTTCACCCGAGAGTGGTGAGAGAGAGAAGGCCAGGATTTAAATCAGTCTTGACAGCGCAGATGAAGTTTGTTATTGTTTTCCGCCCTTCCCGAGGGACTTTGGAAATCGCCCCCTGGGAGGTTAATTCTTGGAAAGAATACGAGGGCGGTTAAGGCGTCTCTGTCTTAAATTCTCCGGTTTTTTTGCAGCTACCAGGGACTGCGAGGGTCTGCGTCCTGGGTGGAAGGAAGCGGCGTCAGTCAACTTCCTCGCAGCGGCGGCAGCGGCAGCGGCGCGGGCTGCAGCGCAGCGCGCGGGTCTGCGCATCCCGCCCCCGGGTCGGGAAGGGGCGGAGCCGGGCGTCACCCGCCCCCGGCGGTCTCCTCCTCCCGGCCGCTCCCCCGAGCCGAGCCCGCCGCGGTCACAGCCGCCCGCGGGAAGCTCGTGGCCGGGACACCGAGGCGGGAGCGCGGGCTGGGCCGGGCTGGGCTGCGCGCACGGGCTCGGCCGCCGCCCCTGCCGGTGAGTCCCGCCGCGGAAGGCGCGGAGCGGGTCGAGTTGGGTATCGGGACCGCGAGGTCGGGGAGCCCCGGGGCCCGAGCTCGGGAGGCGGGGACGTCAGGATCGCGGCGTTGGGGAGTTCTAGCACCCCGAGCTCGGAGGGGAGGTCCAGAGTCGCAGCGTTGGGAACCTGAGGCCAAGGGCCGGAGTTCAGGGCCCCGGTGTTGAGTCTCCGACTCCAAGCCCGGAAGGGGGGACGACGGGTTAGGATGCTGGGGAGCCCTGGAGCTCTGAACGGCTGTAGTGGGGTGGCCAGGACTACGATGCTGGGGAGTCATGGATCCCGAGCCCGGAGAGCTGGCGGGGGTGTGGGGACCGCGATGTTGGGAAGGCTGAGCCCGGAGGGCGGGAGATTCAGGACTGCGACGTGGAGGAGTCCGACAGGGCAGAATGAGGGGCGCCCTGTCCTCATTTTTGGGGCGCCCTCCGCAGGGCGGAGGGGAACGGAACCTGGGAGGGGAGTGCGGAGGAGAGGAAGCCCGGGGCGGTAGGGAGAGCCCGAGGAAGGGCAGCCCGAGGTAGGGGAGCCCGGGAAAGAGTAGGGTGGGTCTAGGCGTGTGCTTTCGCCCAGGAAAGATGGAGGGGGCTTCTCTGAGAGGGTGGGCGCGAGGAGCGGAGTTGTGATGAGAACCGCCGGCAGCTGGCTAATGGGCGGATGCTGGGGCTTGGCTGGATGGGAACGCCGCAGTGGGGTGTCGGAGGGGGCTGGTGGGGCTGGAACGCTGGGAACGTCTGTCTAGGCTATGGGAACGCAGCGCCCTCGGTGGAACAGGGTCGTAGACAATTCGAGAGGGAATCTAGTCTGGGGAGCAAGACCGGGCATCCCCAGACGGGGGCGGATGGGGACCTCGCACTCAGCGCGCTTGGGGAATATATTCGGAGCCTGGGTTTGGGGGGCTGCTGCACCTCGCCGATCTGGTGCGGGGACCTGGAGGTAGCCGGGCACCGCAGCTTCCTGTGCAGCTGTGGGTGCTCCAGGCACTGGCAGACTAGCGGGAAGTCCAGGGGCCTTGGCAGGCTCATTGTCTTGACCTAAGTTGCATTCCATATTTCTTAGCTGGGTTAGAAATGATTTTGTCTAGCAACCCGATGAGAAAAGCCTGGGCTAAAAAGAATAGTTATGGAGTGAGATTTCAAATGTACAGGTAATACCTACCTGTGTGTGTGCGCCTTAGGGATAACTCATATAATACACCGTATGTGTGATTTTTAGACCCACGTGTACTACTTGTTCCAGTACTCTGAGAAGCTGTTTCTGGGTAAAAACGAGGAAAATCCACAACCCATACACACACCAAACAATGTCCACAAACGCACTGCATTCCAGTCGAGTTAAACATGAGAGTATTGTACAGTTTGGGAGTATTTGCTTGTTAGTGAAGACTCCTGTTACTGAAGTTAATAGGAGTTGCCTGCATGGAAGGTAGACTGCCCTTGACTGCCCTGTTAAGATCATCCACAGCGTGTACCCAGCCCTGAGCTGCTGCACCCTTGACCAGGTCAACTGGAAGGGAGCCAGACTGCTTAGGACCTCAGTGGATGAGTATCCAAGTGTGTATCTAAAAACAAAGGACCAAGGCATGGCTTTTGTTTTCGTTTTTGTTTTTTATTTCTGTTGTTTGTCCTTGGGTGCATGTCCTTCAATTATTAGTTAAATGTTGACTATCTTACATTAACCCATCTTGTATTGTTAATTATGTATGATAATTATTTCCGTTATTTGGCGTAACAACCAATTCTGGAGGACCCAGAGTAGAGGAATCTTATTAAGTGGATATATCCATTGAAAGGTTTTTTTTTTTTTTTTTTTTTTTTTTTTTTTTTTTTTTTTTTTTTTTGCGGGTGTGTGTGTGCACCAGATTTCCTTCTGGTGCATATAGGTCCATCTTCTCACACACACTGAGATTTGAGCTTCATTGGATAAACAAGGATTATTTTGGCAACTAGCTTTTGTTGGGTCTGTTTTTCAATTCATGAAAAGGAAATCTTTAATAATTGTGCAAGGTAACAGGATAGAAAGCGATTTATTCATTTTACAAGAATCATTTCAGGACAAGCATGTTTCCATTAAGGGTGTGTGTATACCTTATTGAGTGGTCAGGACCTTGCATCAAAATCTGCACTATCATTCCTGCAGCAGTGTACTTATTCACTTGGACGTAACACTTGCTGATGCTTCCAATTCTTTATCCAAATGTTAAAATAAATATGCCAGTATTTATACATTCAAATCAGTATTTCTCCCCTTCAAAAGCCTGCTCTTGGCAAGCTGTGTACTAATTCTAGTGATGCTGTCACTACTGAGAATAATTTTGGAGCTCCTGCTTTGGAGTTGCCTTCCGAGTTTGCAACACATTTCCTGATTGCCTCAGTGATGGCAAACCTTCCTCAGCTGGGAAACAGCCAGGCACTGTGCGGGGCCAACTTGGGCTTCCGAGGTGGGAAATCGAGGTTGTCATTAGGAAGTATGCTCATTAAAGTAATGAAAATTCTCTTGAAGGACCAGCAGTTCTAAAAGGGGCATTTAGTAATGGCATGGAGTATGTATTTAGGATTGGAAGGAATTACAGTTGGTCCCTGAAGAACACTGGGGTTAGGGGCGCCCATCATCTCTACAGTGAAAATTTTGAGTACAACATTTAACTCCTCAAAAACTTTTAACTACTTTGAAGCGCAACCTTCATTTTGGTGTTTATGCTCTGGTATGTATGTAAAGTAATTGGTCCTGTCACTTTGTTGTTATAGCTTATGGCATATTGGGCTAGAAAAAGTAAGCCTTTCTTTGCCCCTCCTGATACTTGTTACTAGGCAGTCTCTGACATTGTGGATTTTTACAGAAAGCAAAACAAAAATACAAAAGACTTGTTGTCTCACCAGAAAAAAAAGGTACCCAGAAAGCCATTTGCCCCAGCTGTAGGTAATGCCTGGCGTTTGATTTTTGATGTGAAAGGATCTACAGAAGTAAAGGGAAGAGAATGATTTCTGAAAATTCATTTCAACTTTGGGATTTCATGGCACACAGTAAAAAATGAACTGAACATCCCTTTTTAAAATCCACTTTTTTTTTCAGGTTGTGTAGCATAAAGCTTCATACAGCCACAGCTTGAGTCTTGATCTAGCTGTGGTTTGGGGCAAGTTGTTTCATCTCTTTTGGCCTCAGTTTTCTTAAAATGAAGATATTAATGAGTATGTACCTCATGGGGCTGTGATGAAGATGAAGTAACATTGATGCATGTAGAACACTTGAGTTTGGTGCCCGACACATCATGAGTGCTCAAAAGAGTCTAGCTATTCTTGTTAGGAATATTATTTATTGATAGTCTTATGTTAAAATTCCTTTGAAGCCATGTGGAAATTTATCATTTCCCAGGTAATGATATTCCCTTCAGTTAGGTTTTGCAACTAACTACAAATAGAACATTTTGGTTTTTGCCCTCCTGGTCTTTTAAGAGTTTTTAAAGGGTAACCTGAAAAGCAACCACAGTTAGTTACTTTTTATTTATTCAGAAACGAGGAAATACAGACTCCAAGTAAGTGGAGTCAGTGCTCCCAGTTACTTTCTTTTGAATTCAGATTTTTTTTTTAAATGAGCATTCCTGTTATGATTGTATATTAGGTATAACAGTTTGGTGTGGTAAGGCAAATCTGAAAGAAAAAAGTTTAAAAGCCTCTCCTCTAATTTTTTTCCTTTCATCCAATGAAAATATTATTCTAACGAAACAGCTACAGTTCTCTTGGCACGTATTGAAAGAGACGATTCTGGTAAACATTCCCTTCATTCCAAATGTGAGTTTTGCTCTGCTGTGTTTTTTAAACAATAGGGAAGAATAGCCTGGCACTGAAATCTCAGCTCTTCTGTAAATGTCAACACTAGTTTTTTTTCAAGTTTATAAATTTTATTTAATATATATATGTACATATATTAGAAAGATGGGAAAGTTTCATCTTAATTTTAATCAGATGATTAGGGGCTGCTATGAAATAGTTAATGTTTCATGAAATGTTGACCATTTAGTGAGAATTCTCTGTTCTAGGCAAGCAAGTGCTGGAGATGGAGAGGCTTGAGACAGGCTTTGCCCTTCAGAAGTTCATTCACATCATGTGCTCTCTTACAATGATGCCTGAACAAAAGTTTCTTCTCCTAATGGCCATTGGAGCTAAGAATCAATATGGATTTTACTACATGATCTTTTCCTTCAATTTCTCAAAGAAGGGTAAATAGGTGGATCTCTCAATAGTGTTCATATTTTTGAGGTGGATTAACTCTTTCAAAATTAGATCCCAATATGCACTCAGAGGCCATAAAAGGAGAAAATAGCTATAATTAGTGAATTACAAAGTGTATCTGCAGGATAGGGTGGTATTATTGCTATACCAAACTTTCCTGGAATGTCGTGTTTGGTTCTTGCTGTCTTCTGAGTAGCGGTTTATGTACTTGTAAAGGACCAGGAAACAATATACATTGTGGCTTAGACTGGAGCTGTGATTCTTTTTTTTTTTTTTTTTTGAGATGAAGTCTCGCTGTCACCCAGGTTGGAGTGCAATGGCACGATCTCGGCTCACTGCAACCTCCATCTCCTGGGTTCAAGCAATTCTCCTGCCTCAGCCTCCTGAGTAGCTGGGATTGCAGGCACGCGCCACCACACCCAGCTAATTTTTGTATTTTTGTAATTTTGTAATTTTTGACCACCATGTTGGTCAGGCTGGTCTAGAACTCCTGACCTTGTGATCTGCCCATCTTGGCCTCCCAAAGTGCTGGGATTACAGGCGTGAGCCACTGTGCCTGGCCTGGAGCTGTGATTCTTAAAGGGGAGAAGGGGGTGGTGAATTTGCCCCTCTTTCCCCCAGAGGATGAAATTTGGTGATGTCTGGAGACATTTTTGATTGTCATACCTGGAGGGGGAGGGATGTTACTGGCATCTAATGAGTGGAGTCCAGAGATGCTACTAACCATCCTATAATGCACAGGACAGCCCCGCACAAAAAATAATTATCTGGTTCAAAACATCAGTAGTGCTGAGAAGCCCTTGGCTACAGCATGGGATTTGGAGTAAAAATAAACCTGCATTAGCACCCTGACACCACCATTTCTTAACTGTGCCACCCTGGGTGTGTTACTTAATCTGAGTATCCATAGAATGCATATCTGAAGAGATGTGAATTAGAGTGTGTATGAAATGCTTAGCACACAGAAGGATCGCAATAAGTGTCAGCTCTTAGTATCATGACTTGTAGATCTAGGTCAAAATCCAAAGACTGTGCTTTAAACAGACACAGCTTTTGTTTCTTAACCTATTATGTACAGAAAGAATTCAGGTTTCTTGTTTTCATTTGTGTGCCCAAGGATAGGGCAGGGGCACAGATATAGGGCCTCCAGCGTACCTGGTACCTTCTGCATTTTGGCCTAGGTTCTGCCAGACAGCTAAGTGTACTCTGCAGATCAACCAAGCAAACAGGACAGTCCTCCAGACTTGTGTAGAGGAAAGATGAGGATGCAGGAACTTTCTGTTCCATGTGGGCTACACTTGGAAGGGGGAGATAGCCAGGCCAGGAAGTTCCTTCTGATTGAACTTATCTCCCAGGCTTCTGAAGGCTCTTCTCAGACCCTTGTCTAGACATGACCAGAGAGTTTCCTTTGCTATGTGAGCAGGTGAGGAGGTCTAGCCATTTCCCTTCCCTTTGCTTTTCTTTAGCCGGGTATGGTGGTTCATGCCTGTAATCCCAGCACTTTGGGAAGCTGAGACGGGAAGATCGCTTGAGCCCCAGGAGATCAAGAGCAGCGTGGGCAACATGGCAAGACCCCATCTCTACAAAAAATACAAAAATTAGCCAGGTGTGGTGGCACGTGCTTGTAGTCCCAACTACTTGGGACATGCACACACACACACACACACACACACACGAGCCACATGAGTGAGTAATCAACTCAGTAACAAGCAGACCTTCAGCAAACAGGGGCAAGTGGAGCAAATTCTGGGCACAGAGAAGGTTTAGCAGATAAGGATGTAAATAAGTAACAGTGTTTTCTTAGCTGTGATCTAAAAACCATTGGTACTGTGGTTCTCAGTCCTGGCTATAGGATAGAATCACCTGGGGCTAAGAATACTGATGCCCTAGCCCCACCCCAGACCATTGTTTGTCAGTGAAGGTGAGTAGCGCCTGGGTATCAAATTTTTTTAATTCTTGGGTGTGAGTTGAGGGTCAAGGACCACTGCCTTGTGAAATGCATGACTTGCATTTAAAAAAAAAAAAAAAGAAGAAGAAAAGGGAATTAAAAATATCTAAGTAACGTAAGTGTTGATAAACTTTTTTTTTTTTTTCCTTGAGACAGAGTCTCGCTCTGTCGCCCAGGCTGGAGTGCAGTGGCGCAGTCTCGGCTCACTGCAGGCTCCGCCTCCCGGGTTCACGCCATTCTCCTGCCTCAGCCTCTCCGAGTAGCTGGGACTACAGGCGCCCGCCACCACGCCCGGCTAATTTTTTGTATTTTTAGTAGAGACGGGGTTTCACTGTGGTCTCGATCTCCTGACCTCGTGATCCGCCCGCCTCGGCCTCCCAAAGTACTGGGATTACAAGCGTGAGCCACCGCGCCCGGCCAAGTGTTGGTATTTTGTTTAGTCTTGGGTGTATGCTGGCTTCTAATTGGTTGTGGTCAAAGTTTGAAAAACATTGTTTTAGAACCTTAAAGGTGTTTAATTAATACTGATAAATTTACCTCATTCAATATTTCTGTGTACACATCTGCTGGACAGTTTTCAAAGTGGTTTTATATGTCTTCTCAAATATGACTTTTGCTACCATCCCATGAGGCATAAAGAGCAAATATACTGATTTTTTTTTTAACAGATGAAGAGTGATATGGTTTAGCTCTGTGTCCCCCACCCAAATCTCACCTTGAATTGTAATAATCCCCATGTGTCAAGGGCGGGACCAGGTGGAAATAATTGAATCATGGGGGCGGTTTTCCCCATGCTGTTCTCCTGATAGTGAGTGAGTTCTCTCCAGATCTGATGGTTTTTTAAGGGGCTTCTCCCATTGCTTGGCCCTCATTCTCTCTCCTGAGAGAAAGATTTTTCTTTTCTCAATGTCTTGGAGGGTATAGGCTTCCAAACCATCTAGGTGACAAATAAACTGCTCATATTTTCCTATGTGAAGAATATTCAATACCATGTCAGAGCAATATTTGTTGAATGAGCAAATAATAATTGTGATGAATGTTAATATACAATGGAGGTAATAGGTGACTTCAAAATTTCAAGACAAGTACACCTAGGGAAGACCCAAGGCTGGTTCACCTCTCTTTCCAGGGTGACCTGGTTCCTGACTTTAATCAAACCTCAGTTCCTAGGGCTGTAAGAATTTGAGAAAGACCAGAGCTAGGGTTATTGATTTAAGAGCTCTTTGTTGATTTTGAGACACAGCTAACAGTAGAGGTGGTGACATTTATCCTTTTCAGGTCCAAGATTAAAAGGAGCAAAGAAGAAGAAAAAAATCTCTTGTCAAAGAATAGAGAATTGGGTACTTTCCAACAATATTGTGAAACTCTGTATTTGCCCTGTCCTTAACACCTGCTCTTTTGACTCCAAGAGAATACCAAAAGGTTCAAAATAAATCCGTAGTCAGGAAACTGGAGGTGAGCTACCAAACCAGGCAAAGATGGAAATAAAATATACATACTCTGCTGAATAATGTCTATGGATCATAATTTTGAGAGAAATGACTTTTTGTTGGTGAAAACTATAAAGAGAGTTGGGTAAATCTGTATAAAATATGGAAGAGCAGATAGTATATAGTCAGTGATGGAGTTTAATGGCTCTCAAATTAGAAAATTTATATTTTCCATGGTGAATTCATTCCAGAAATCCCATCTTAGCTTTTTGATTCCTGCGCTTAAGCAAGATAAAGGCATTACTATTATTCCCTTGAGTTGTCAGAGACCCTGAGCACTTTAGAAAGTGGAATTAGTTTCACGGGCTAATATTCAATTGCCTGCAGTACTAAAATGTTACCCAGATAGGTTCAAGAATGTCATTGAAACTAGGTGGCATTTCAAGAAAGTAGAAACTGATTCCTCAAATCTTGGTTTGATGAAGAGGTTCATGTTAATTCATGAAGTGCTAAAGGTATTTCTTGGATTGCATGGCTTTTTTTTTTCCCTCTTTAAAACATACTGAATAACGACTTGTTTATGACTTATATCTCTGGAACTATTGCCACCTTCTGAGAAGCTGCTGGTCTGAGGGTCTCAGACAATGTCTTTGTCTCATCTGGGATGTAAATATCTTAGATTTTTGTAGCTCTCAAGAATCAGTCTAACTTGGACACTTGGGAGGGAGAGGGAGAAAAAGGCAATAGATGTTGTTGGGGCATAAATGAAATAAGGCCAGAGCGGCAGAGGTGGGGTTCAAATGGGAAATTTGTCAGTTCATTTATAGGGATATTTTTGGCCACTTAATAAGTACCCAACACTGCTAGATTCCTTGAGAGATATAAGAGAAGTGTAAAACACATCTTTTCCTGCTTAAGGAGCCTAATACATTTGGAGTGTCTGCTTTTTTTTTCCATGAAGGAGAAAACTTTAGAATGTTTGTAATTGTGTGTAGGACTCTGCGGCACTGGTAGTAGGTGCAGTACCCCTCAGTGTGAGACAGGGTAAAGTCAATGGGAGCTCTTATAGCTTGAATGTAATTCAGGAGAAACAACCTGAGTGAGATCTTGAAAGAAGAATAATATCCAAAGAGGGGGACATTTATGATGGGAGACATAGCTTCTGCAATGGCACAGAGGCAAAAATCAGAATAGTATATGGTATGTAAGGCCCTGAGGAAATCACTTTATTTGGCTTCATTTTTCTTCATGTCACTTGGCACCACTTCACATGTATGTGTGTGTGTGTGTGTGTGTGTGTGTGTGTGTGTGTGTGTTTACTCCCTATCTTCTGCATTGGATTGCAGTGGTCAGCTACATAAGGAATACATAGAGCAGGACCTCAGATCTAGATTCTCTTTTGCAATTGGGTGTTTGCAGAAAGGAAAAAAATTAAATCATTCATTGAAAAATATTTTTCAAGAGTCTACTTTACTATATGCTTGGTTGGCAGAGTTCTAGGTACAGGAGATACAGAGATGAACAAGGTCCCTGCCTTCATGGAACATATATTCTCTTGGGGGAGACAGACAATAAACAAGTAAATCAGGACATGTATGATTTTAGGTAGTGAAAAATGCTATGAAGAAAAATAAATCAGGATAAGGGGAAAGAGGGTGCCAGTTTTAGGTAAGGGTAAGGTAAGGGTAAAATTTTAGATTAGCTCGCTCTTAGCTTCCCTAGAGAAGCCAAAGACCACTGAAGTCTTTGCTAATGGAGTTCCAGCTTTATTATATGCTCATCTTGTCCATTGACCCTCTCAACAATATATATACAGTGGACATTCAGCAAGTATTTCCTAATAGTAATAACAATGGTCTTGCTAGACTTGAATTGGAGCACGTTTTTTCTCCTTTTTACTTTCTATAAAATGTTTTTAAGTTTAAAATATATTGTCACAAGACATTTACAGAAGAAGCATGAATTGCATAGGAGAGGACACATAGGTACTGTTGACAGTAACACAGTGATCCATACATCCGTCTCTGTGGAAAAGAAGATTGAACACAGCTGCGCCAAAATTTTGTCACATGAAAAAGAAAGAAAATATTAAACTCTTTATAATTATGTGGCTGTGATACATCTCATGGCTTGGAGAACCATTGGGTCTAAATATTGACCAGATTCCAAACGAGGTAATAATATATCCATGCATACGTAAAAACATACAAAGACATAAAATAGCTACCATGTATTGAGCAATCACTGTGTGCCAGGCATTGTGCAATGTACTTTCCTTGCATTACCTTTGGTCCCTGCAACAACCTTAGAAGGGAGATATCCCAGTACAAATGAGGAAACAGAGATGAAGTGGCTAGTGCAAGGCTCTTAAAGTTAGTGTCAGAGCAAAGATGGCAGATTCCTTGTTTGTGCGGGGGCATGGAATTGAGTTTGGAAATGCTGGTTTAATTAAGGGATTCCTTGGAGTGCATATCTAGCTTGGCATTACTCCAGGGTGGAGTTCCCTGTCTGTCCAGCTCAGCACTCTATCTAAGAAATCCTAGAAGCTGGGAATTTCTGGGGCTGGCTCTGAATTGATGTAAGTGGTTCTCAGAACCCATTGGAGGCATGGAGTGCATTGAACATTTTTTCACTATTTTGTATGCCTGTGAAACCACATACATGTCTGTCAAGCAGCTGCACGAGCCATTAAAACTTGGAAGTGCTTAGCTTTTGGCTGGGAATGACAGTAGCTCAGTTTGGAGCCACCATCAGCTCAACTAAAGCTGACTCGGAACTCTGTGATTCTGTTTATCTGTAAAAGATCTAGGTAATGGCCGGGCGCGGTGGCTCACGCTTGTAATCCCAGCACTTTGGGAGGCCGAGGCGGGCGGATCACGAGGTCAGGAGATCGAGACCACGGTGAAACCCCGTCTCTACTAAAAATACAAAAAAATTAGCCGGGCGTGGTGGCAGGCGCCTGTAGTCCCAGCTACTCGGAGAGGCTGAGGCAGGAGAATGGCGTGAACCCGGGAGGCGGAGCTTGCAGTGAGCCGAGATTGCGCCACTGCACTCCAGCCTGGGCGACAGAGCGAGACTCTGTCTCAAAAAAAAAAAAAAAAAAAAAAAAGACCTAGGTAATGAATATTGGAAAGATGTGAGATTTAGTAAACTTCCAAAGCATAGAGGACCAATAATAATCAACTTATTATTGTTACTGATAGTGAAAAGGTTGGGCAGTAGTGGATGATCTAGAGTGACAGTGAAGTTTTCCATGTGTTTAACTCCCTCATGTTGGCCCCAGAACCCACCCATGTTTCTAGAGAGGCAGGCTGGTCTCTTGGCACCTCTGTGACCTGGAAACAATGCCCTCAAAACCTGTGATCTACAACAGATTACATTTAATGAGCACATGTGTGCTAAGAGTTTTACATGTATTTCTCTCTTTCTCTCTCTCTCTTAAACTTTCTACTATTGAAATTTCAAACAGGCAGAGGTAGACAATATGGTATAATAAATCCCCATGTGCCCACCAACCAATTTCAGTAATATTAACTCATGGCCAACTCCATATATGTATATCTTCAGATTATTTTGAAGCAAATCCCAGACATCATATTATTTGTGAACATTCTAAAATGTGTTTCCAAAAGATAAGGACCCTTTTATTATAATTCTTTAAACTTCACAATAACACCGTTAGGTATCACTATATCCCTATTTGACAGATGAAGGCTCTGAGACACAAGGAGTTTAAATTACTTGCCCCTGGTCACCCAACTTGTAACTGACAGAGTCAGGATTCAAATCCAAGTTGCCTAACTCCAAAGCCCATCTTGTTTACCACCGTGCTACATGGTTGCTACCAGACCCCACTGTTGTAGCTAATCCTTACATTACAGAATTGGATCCTGGGATTAACAAACTCCCGCAGACATGACTGTTGATTTCTATGAATTCAACCATTTTCCCATTGCTGCAAATTGGGTTCATTTAGGTACACAGGGACAGAATAGCTGTGAAAAGCTATTCTGAAAGAAAGAAAGGACCAGCCTGTCTGGAAGAAAGAAAGAAAGGACCAGCCTGAAATATTAATGGATTCTATTAGGGTAGCAAAACTGATAAAGCAGTCAAACCCTTCTTGTGATAGTGTTTTAAATCTTGGAGAAATCCACAATGAAAAGGACTTAATAGAAAATATGACTGTCATTGGGCCATAGCTGCCAAGGGAACTAAAAGGTTTCTTTTAAATGAATTCTCCTTTGGTTTTCTCTTGGCGGAAGGAATCAGCCGTCCCACTGAGTCTTTTCAGTTTGTTTCTAGCACAGCTAATTGTGTTTATTTGTCTCCGGAATCACATGCCTCTCTCCTCTTCCTTGCTTTTTCTTAGGGTTTCTTGCCTGCTGTGTACTGCTTTTACTGCCAGAAATGTTCTCCTCACCTGGGAGCCAGTTCGCTGCCAACACTGAGTAGGTGCTGGGAGGCTGATTCTGCCTTTCCAGAGATCTGACCTGGCCTGGGTGTCCAAGATTGCCTTAGGGTAGAGGGAGAGATTGGATAAGCTGGCTACAAAAGGATCTGTTTTTGTTTTTTGTTTTTTTTTTTTGCCTCAGATGTGTCCACTTGGTCCATAACAGCATTAAGAACAGAGCAGACAGCAAGTAAATAAATAGTACTGATTAATTATCAAGATAGCTTTGCTAGTTGATATGGTTTAGATCTGTGTCTCCACCCAAATCTCATGTTCAGTTGTAATCCCCAGTGTTGGAGGTGGGGCCTGTTGACTAACTAGATCATGGGGGGCAGTTTCTCATGGCTTCACATCATCCCCATTGAAGCTGTCATCCTGATGGTTCTCATGAGATCTGGTTGTCTAAAAGTATGTGGCACCTCCCCACTCCCTCTCTTACTCGTGTTCCAGCATTGTGAAGTACTTGCTCCCCCTTTGCCTTCTGCCATGATTGTAACCTTCCTGAGGCCTCCCCAGAAGCTGGGCAGATGCCAGCGTCATGCTTCCTGTACAGCCTGCAGAACCGTGGCCAATTAAACCTCTTTGCTTTGTAAATTACCCAGTGTCCAGTATTTCTTTATAGCAGCGTGAGAATGGGCTAATATATTAGTCAAGTTCAAGAAATTGGTTCTCCATTTTTCCTATCAAAACATCACATTGACTTTCCTGCTTAATAGTTTCCTTTGTCATTGGGATCACTGCACTGATATTTACTTGATTCTTTCCTCCTTTCCTCCTCCTTCCCTCCCTCTTTTTGTTTTGTTTCGTTTCTTTCATTTCTTCTTTTGACAGAGTCTTACTCTGTTGCCCAGGCTGTAGTACAGTGGTGTAATCATAGCTCACTGTGACCTTGAGCACCTGGGCTCAAGTGATCCTCTTGCTTCAGCCTTGTTATTAGGTAGGATTACAGTCACATACCACCATGCCCAGCTAATTTTTTGTAGGGTCTTGCTATGTTGGTGCCCAGGTTGGTCTTGAACTCCTAGGCTCAAGTGATTCTCCTCCCTTGGCCTCATAAAGTGCTGGGATTATAGGTATGAGCCTATAGGTATTTGCTTGATTCCTAAACTTCTGTTCCCTTTTCTTCCCCCTTACCTGTCCTGTCCCATCACAGAAGCCATATAACTGCTGGAGAACTTCCTAGCTCTTTTTTAACCATCTTACTCATGGAGTTCTAGAAGATGGTAGTTGTCAGGATGCAATTGAAGAAAAGCCTACAAATTCCACCTTTGGCTCTCTATGGGACGTGCCAAGGAGGACCTCATTATTCTTAGAGATAATAATTATAATAATATAATATCTCTATTAGAGATAATGAGGGAAATACATTTTCAGGGAAATGTATTTTATTTAAAGATATGTTATTGCAAATATTTTGAAATAGTTTTTTATTATTGATATGATCACTACTTTTTAAAAACGTTTAGTGGGAAAAACAGTAGACAACAAGTCACTTAGTTGTCTATAGTAGAGTCAGCTCAGGGGTGGCAAATATACGGCTCTGTGCCACTGTTCCCTCCTGAGCCCCACCTCCCTCAAGAGCTTGTGGCAGGCATTGTAAATCCATAACACCTTGCCCTCTAAACTCCAGTCCAGGCCTGGAATGCCGCTCAACACATGATTTCAGGAAGCCATTACCAAGCAATAGAGGTTGGCATGACGAGTGAAATCTATTTGCCATCTCCTAAATAAGTAATCGATAAAGCCCTTCCTGCACTAAAATTCAGTGAGCTTTTTAGCTTGTGGTCATATTAGGTCCCTAACAGCTAGGGAGCAGATCTCCTCATTCATTGACATTACCACATAGATGCCAAACCTTCTCTGGAAAACAGATGAGAAAGGAAAATTTTTTTTTATTTTTTTTTTTATTTTTTTTAAAGATGCAGGGTCTCGCTCTGTCACCTAGGTTGGAGTGCAATGGTGTGATCATAGCTTACTACAGCCTCCTCTCCTGGGCTCAAGTGATCCTCCCTCCTCAGCCTCCCAAGTACTTGGGACTACAGGTGCATGGCACCACTCCTGGCTAATATTTATTTATTTATTTATTTATTTATTTATTTATTTATTCTTTTGTACAGACAGGGTCTGTGTTGCCCAAGCTGGTCTTGAACTCCTGGGCTCAAGTGATCCTACTGCCTTGGCCTTCCAAAGCACTAGGATTACAGGTATGAGCCACCATGCGTGGCTGGGATGCTTTGAACACTGATGGTTCATGGAAGATTTGGAAGTTGCAACTCTCCCTTTGCAACTTATAGTAGGTCCTTCAGTGGTTTGTCAGTAAGTCTAAATCAAATCATTCTTAAGGAAGAAACAGAATGCTAATGCAGTGCTGAAGGGGAAGAAAAGGAATTGAAACCCAGAGCCTGTGCTGCAGGAGTTCCTGCTCTGGTATAGCAGTTGTATTAAACTGAATCTAGATTATGTGTAGTTTAATGAGATGGGAAAGCAAAAAACTTAGTGCCTGGTTATAACTAACTTGCTATCATGTAATAATTCTCTTTACTTTTGAAGAAATTTGCAGAGTATTAAGATAATGCCTATGAAGCATCAAGACTTCCTTGACGAGGTTTTAAGTGTTCATGACCATATTTTAGACAATGTATTGGACAGCAGTAATGGCTTAGGCCAGTCCGTAATCACCAAAATATTGCGAGCTGGTAGGCTATGCAGGCAGAAGCTGTGTGGGCTGCTTCAGGCCTGCCTGTCTCTAAGAGGCTTGACAGAGGATGCCAGGCTGCTTTCTGGGTGGTTAAGATCAGACTGTGTATGCACTGGTGTGGTTTTCTCTTGTTTTAATCAATAGTACATTCTTTTGCAAGGAAAAGACAAACTGAGGCTCATTTTGGAATGCTCTGATTTCAGAGCAAGGACAGGCAGAGACACTTTTCCATTTTGGAAGTCCTAACTGAATATTGGGTATGGGGTGAGGAAAAGCAGGAAGGAAAACCCATATAGGTTAGACAAAATATTAGATTAGCCAAGTATTTTTAAAGTATTTTCTAAAAATTAGATAAGATTTAGAGCTTACCCCCACCCCATTAATTGTATACTTTTATCTAGTGATGCACATGTAAAAATCATACTTAAGCTGAAATCACTTCTGGCTTACTGTTGTTCTTTATTTTCTGCATCTTTTTGGATGTCATATAAAAAGAGGCCCCCCAAATCATCATTTGCTTGTTATTTGGGAATGTGAAAGTAATTGAATTCTCTGGAGTGAGGAGTGGTGGGTGAGGCTGAAATAGCAAGTTGGGAACGAATGCAACTTTTCAGTAGATACTATAATCCTTTGTCAAAGGGAGTGCTGGGGTGATGGAAATGAAACTACAAGTGCTGACCTTGAATTTCTGGTAACATTGAGTGCTTGTCTCTTCCTAGCCCATGTGATCTATGGACTTGCCCAAATAGCTTCTTGTTGGTACTGTATCCTCTGTTTTCTAAAGGCACCTTAGGGACTTCAAAATGCACACTTTTGCTTTAAAATGCATCGTATTTTAATGTTAACTCGATGATAAACTTATATAATATTGGCTGTTAGACACTGAATAAGCTGAAAATGCAAAAGTGACACTTTCTCGACCTGCATTCATCTTACTGCTTGTAATTGCATTCATTTTTTTTCAACTTTAATTCAGAAATCTTTTTTTTTTTTTTTTTTTTTTTTTTAGAGACGGAGTCTTGCTCTGTTGCCCAGGCTGGAATGCAGTGGCACGATCTCGGCTCACTGCAAGCTCCACCTCCTGGGTTTGCGCCATTCTCCTGCCTCAGCCTCCCTGGTAGCTGGGACTGCAGGCACCCGCCACCATGCCCGGCTAATTTTTTTATTTTTTTTTAGTAGAGACGGGATTTCACTGCGTTAGCCAGGATGGTCTTGATCTCCTGACCTCGTGATCCGCCCGCCTCGGCCTCCCAAAGTGCTGGGATTACAGGCGTGAGCCACCGCGCCCGGCCCAGAAATCTTAAGTAGTTGGCCTTTATTATTCTTTTCAGTTTAGGGCATTACTGGTTCCAGAAGGATTGTGGTTTAAGTATGTGATTCATTTAATCTGATGGGACTCAGGCTTGGGCTGTCTGCTTTCCATCCCACTTTGCCTCCAAGATCAATGCAACCTCAAAGAAGGAAAGTTGTCAGTTTTTTAATGGTGTTTATGATTGATGTACCTTGTTGATATTAATAACTATATCTGCTACATTACAGCTTTGATTAATCACAGTCTTCAAGTAAACTGACTTGTTGACATATTCCACTTTAGAGAAAAAAATATCAAAACACAGGAAAATCAAATGCCATTAGGACTTTTGTTTAAGAGCAATTTCCCAGGGAGAACATCCTTGGGAATTGTTTAAGAAGCAACTTCCCAAAAGCCTAGGAAGTTTTGTTTAAGAGCAAAACTTAAAGGGGAAACTTAGTTTTGGTTAAGAGCAAAACTTAAAGGGGAAGTTAAGCTTCCCCTTTAAGTTTTGCTCTTAAACAAAACTTCCTAGGCTTACCATAGACACAGTCCTATCTTCTTCGCATTGGTATCTCCATTAGCCAAACTGCCTATGGAAAGAGATAAAGGACCTGGACAAAATTATGTTCACTTACACATTTAGGAAAGTAGACTAATACACTGGTAGAATGATTTCCAAAAGATGAGGTTGAAACAGCATTTCCTGAAGAGCATAAAAGTTTAGGGCATGGGCTCTGGAGCCAGACTACCTGGGCACAGATTCTGGCTCCACCACTTCTCGTCTGGATTTTGGGCAAGGGACTTCACCTGTTTCCTCATCTGTACAATAGCTAAAAATAGTAGATTCCGTTTCATAGAGTTGAGAGGAATAAATGTTTTATTTATTTAAGTCACATGCAATGACCTTAGAACCATGTGTAGTAGAGAGTAAGTGCTCAATATATGTAAGTCATTTTAGTAATTATCACTGGCAACTGGATAAAGAACAGTAACAGTGAAGAAGGAATGCTATATCTCTGGTTTCTGGCTTGAGCACCAGGGTGCAGCCATTTACTGAGATAGGAACAAGAAGCACAGGACAGAAGTAGGGTTAGTGGAAGAAGCTTGATTCTCTTTTGGTAGTGTTCATTGGAAGTATCTTTGTTACAGCTAAGCAGAGCTATCGAGTGGGTATCAAATATATCCCATTCTAGATATAACAAAATTTTGTGGAATATTATTCAGCCTTAAAAAGGAAGAAAATGGGCCAGGCGTGGTGGCTCAGGCCTGTAATCCCAGCACTTTGGGAGGCCAAGACGGGCAGATCACGAGGTCAGGAGTTCAAGACCAGCCTGACCAGCATGATGAAACCCCGTCTCTACTAAAAATACAAAAATTAGCCGGGTGTGGTGGTGCATGCCTCAAATCCCAGCTACTTGGGAAGCTGAGGCAGGAGAATTACTTGAACCTGGGAGGTGGAGGTTGCAGTGAGCCGAGACTGGGCCTCTGCACTCCAGCCTGGGCAACAGCAAGACTCTGTCTAAAAAAAACAAAAAGGGAAGGAAATTGACCAGGCATGGTGGCTTAAACCTGTAATCCTAGCACTTTGGGAGGCTGAGGTGGGTGGATCACCTGAGGTCAGGAGTTCGAGACCAGCCTAACTGATACGGTGAAACCCCCTCTCTACTAAAAATACAAAAATTAGCTAGGCATGGTGGTGGGCGCCTGTAGTCCCAGCTACTCGGGAAGCTGAGACAGGAGAATTGCTTGCATGCGGGAGGCAGAGATTGCAGTGAGCCAAGATCATGCCACTGCACTCCAGCCTGAGTGACAAAGCAAGACTCTTTATCAAAAAAAAAAAAAAAAAAAGGAAATTCTGGCACATGCTATAACGTGGATGACCCTTGCGGATATTATGCTAAGCAAAATAAGCCAGTCACAAAAGGAAAGCACTGTATGATTCCACTTATATAATGGACCTAGAGTAGTGTTCTCTGAATTTATAGAGACAGAAAGTAGAATGGTGGTTGCCAGGGGATTGGGAAGAGGGAGCAGTGGGGAGTTGTTTAATGGATACAGAGTTTCAGTTTTGCAAGATGAAAAGAGTTCTGGAGATTGGTTGCATAACACTGTGAATTGATTTAACACTACTGAACTGTACACTTAAAATGGTAAGATGGTAAATTTTATGTTATGTGTATTTTACTTTATTTTTATTTTTATTTTTTGAGACAGAGTCTTGCTCTGTTGTCCAGGCTGGAGTGCAGTGGCGTGATCTTGACTCACTGCAACCTCCGCCTCCTGGGTTCAAGCGATTCTCCTGCCTCAGCCTCCCGAGTAGCGCACTGCCACACCCAGCTTTTTTTTTTTTTTTTTGAGACGGAGTCTTACTCTGTCCCCCAGGCTGGAGTGCAGTGCCGCGATCTCGGCTCACTGCAAGCTCCGCCTCCTGGGTTCACACCACTCTCCTGCCTCAGCCTCCGAAGTAGCTGGGACTATAGGCGCCCGCCACCACACCCGGCTAATTTTTTGTATTTTTAGTAGAGATGGGGTTTCACCGTGTTAGCCAGGATGGTCTCGATCTGCTGACCTCGTGATCCGCCCGTCTCGGCCTCCCAAAGTGCTGGGATTACAGGCGTGAGCCACGGTGCCTGGCCGCTATTTTGTATTTTTAATAGAGACGGGGTTTCACCATGTTGGCCAGGCTGGTCTTGAACTCCTGACCTCATGAGATCCACCTGCCTTGGCCTCTCAAAGTGCTGGGATTACAGGCGTGAGCCACCCGGCACGGCTTGGATTTTTTTTAAAGTGTGAGCAAGAAAATAACATGTTAAGTCACAAGGTGATAAGTAGTACTATGGAAAACAAAGAAAAAGTAGAGCAGAGTTGGGTGTTGTGGAATGCCAGGGAGAGTAGAAGTGCGGTATTAAATCAATAGGGTGGTTGGGAAGCCTTCTTGAAGAGGTGGGATTTGAGCAAAGACTGGAAGGAGTTGTTTGTCTCTTGGCTACTATTAAAATCTATGTCTAAATCTGCCAGGGTCCACCCATGGTATGGCAATGCTCAGTAAATAATCAAGCGGCACGTATCTTTTAAAGTATGTATTGGTGGGCAGCTGTGAATGTGGACATTTCAACTCATTTGGAAAAACAATCCAGGCAGTCAGGTAGCACTTCACAGATTATAATCAGATGTCATCTGAGACTTGAGGTTATGTTACAGTAAGGACAAATGGTTATTCTTATATGTGGCCTTTTCTAAAGTCAACGTATAACCTAGAAACAAACACCAAGGGTTTGATTTCTTTAGTTATTCCAAAATTTGCATGTTGTTGTTTGTCCTGAGAAGTTGTGGTGCCTTGGGAGCTAAGAAAACGTACATTTTTCAATATGAGTTTTAAATGCCTTCATTAAGACTAGGATTTTCCAGGTTTCAGCTGACCTTCCTGTCAACTTAAAGAGGGCAGCTTAAAAATTCTTATTTCATGTATTCTTTATTTGATGGATCATATGGCATGGAATGGTGAGCTGCTTATAAAAATCCTGTGACCTGGACATGTTTTATTACAAATTTATGAGGCTGGTATAAACAGGTATCAACTTGCTCTCATTTAAGCCAATACTTTGTACTCACGAACAAACTGAAAGAGGTTTGCATCCTTGGATACTTGAACTGATTTTTCCACATATAATTTCTTAACTTCATTTTTCTAGGTCTAATAAAAAGAAGTATACCGAGCATAAATCTCTGCTTTGGAACCGGGAAAAAATCTTCCCCACCCTCCTGCTCCCACTGAACTTTGTGGGGAAATTAGTATCTATTGATGGACAGGCACCTTTGCTTTTCCCCAATCCTGTCTTCTGGTCAAGAATTCTAAAGCTACACACTAGCAGCCACTCAGAACATACATGGCTGTTTGTAACTCTCTTGCCAGGCCACATTTATAGAATAATTGCTAAGGTGACAGGAACTAGGTAGGGGAAGATGAAACGGATTCTCTCTCTAAGTCCTTTCTACACTAATGGCAACAAGCATTGGTGGATTTAAAAAGCACAGCAATGGCTGACTGCGGTGGCTCAGGCCTGTAGGCCCTATACTTTGGGAGGCCAAGGCGGGTGGAATGATTGAGCCCAGGAGTTCAAGATCAGCCTGGTCTACATGGTGAAACCCCAGCTCTACAAAAAGTACAAAAATTAGTCAGGTGTGGTGGTAAGTGCCTGTAGTCTCAACTACTCAGGAGACTGAGGTGGGAGAATAGCTTGAGCCCAGAGGTTGAGGCTGCAGTGAGCTATGATTGTGCCACTGCACTCCAGCCTGGGCGAGATCTTATCTCAAAAGAAAAGAGAAAAAGCACAGCACCAATCTCAGAAATTGCCCCCTACTCCAATTTTTGGTAACATTCTTATCTACCCAATGTTTGATTTCTTTTAGTTCTGAACACAATTCTTATAAAATTACTGGCATAAATATAGTATTTTGAGTGATGTAACAAGAAAGGAGGAGAAATATTTTCCTTTATCTTTATGCATACACAGCTCCCTATGGGCATTTAGCCTCAGCTGGTTGTTGAGCTCAGGGTATACCCTAAACATTTAGTTTCTCCCATATACATTAGAGAGCCCCATGAAAATACATAAATAATAACACGTGAGAATGTAGCAGCCATTAGGTGTATATTATTGTCATAAGATATATATCATTAGATAATGATAGCAGTACTTGGTAGCAAAAGGAGAGTTTAGTGGATTCAACAGATGTTTGTTGAGGGGCCACTCTGGCAAACATCTGTGCTAGGGTCTAAGCAGGGAGGTACCATACAACACAATACTTGCCCATAAGAAACTTATGGCCTACTTGGGAATACTCAGATAACTACAGGACAAGGTCGTATATGGTAGCCATCATTTAAGTGACACCAACTGGAGGATGCAGGAGAATGGATGGAAGAAGATATTGCTTTGACCAGGTGAGTTGGAAGGCATGGAAGAATTGGCATGTGAGAGGTGCCTTCAGGGACAGATAAGGTGTTCTGACAGGAAGCTATTCCAGGTAAAGGGAACAATCTGGGCAAAAGTCTATAAAGGAATCCCCTTCTAGTCATATACATATACAAGAAGACATGGGCAAGACTAGACTGCAGCCTAGTGTGTGAGAGCAAATTGCTAGAAACAACCTCCATGTCCATCCACAGGAGGATGAACTAAAGAATTGTGGTATATTCACACAGTGGAAGTAGTCAGCAAAGGAAATGAGTCAACTAGAGAATAGCAACTAATGTGGAAAAACACAAACGTAGATTAAATGAAAGAAGACTGTTAGGTACAAAATTTGTATCAAGGTTAAAAATATCCAAAAAAATCTTATTTATAAATTTCATGTGGCTTTATTATATCATTATATGTAGATACAACTATAATTTTATAATGTTTTCATGTGAAAACAGTGGGAATGAAAGCCACCCACAATGCATAGAGACTGCCAGTGGGGAGGGTGGGAACGGAATTGGTAGACATAGGAAGCTACATTTCAGTTGAATCTATTTTTTTTTAAGACAGGGTCTCACTCTGTCACCCAGGCTAGAATGCAGTGTCACTATCATAGCTAACTGCAGCCTCAGTCTCCCAGGAGCAAGCAGTCCTCCCCCTTAGCTGGGGCCACAGGCACATACTACCATGCTCAGCTAATTTTCTAAAAGTTTTTTGTAGAAACAGGATCCCCCTATGTTGCCCAGGCTGGTCTCAAACTCCTGGGTTCAAGTGATCAGCCTCCCAAAGTGTTGGGATTATTGGTGTGAGCCACTATGCCCCGGTAATTGTATCTGCTTTAGAGAGAAGAAGACAAACAGATAGATACACTAATATATTTATATACACATATAAACACATATACTATGTACATATCTATTTTAAGATCTAAAGTAAACATCACGTTAACATGTGATAAATGTTACATTATTCTCTACACTCTTCCATATACTTGAAATATTTCGTAATATAAAAATGAAGGAGAAAGTCACAGTTCAGGTTTGGGAATAGCAAATGGTATAGAACAGTGATTCTCGGCCGGGCGCGGTGGCTCACGCTTGTAACCCCAGCACTTTGGGAGGCCGAGGCGGGCGGATCACGAGGTCAGGAGATTGAGACCACGGTGAAACCCCGTGTCTACTAAAAAATACAAAAAATTAGCCGGGCCTGGTGGCGGGAGCCTGTAGTCCCAGCTACTCGCAGAGGCTGAGGCAGGAGAATGGCGTGAACCCGGGAGGCGGAGCTTGAAGTGAGCCGAGATTGCGCCACTGCACTCCAGCCTGGGAGACAGAGCGAGACTCCGTCTCAAAAAAAAAAAAAAAAAAAAAAAACAGTGATTCTCAAACTTTAACATGACCCTTGGCAAGAAATACATTTTATTTTAGAAACCAGGAGTTCCATGACAGTACTTATCCTTAAGATACTGGATGTACTCTAACATGTTATATTTACTCATTTATTCTGTATGATATCAAGCAGTGGGTGATGCTTACAGATGCAGATAAAGGCTAGGTTCTGGAAGGCTTTGATGGTCAGGCTTAGGAATGTAAGCTTTAGTTGGCAAAGAGGAAAGGCCCAATGGTGGCTTTGGGGCATGTTATGTGAGCTAAACTTTAGCTAAATCAAAAAAGATGGAACTGAGGCCAGAGATTGGATGATCCAAAATCAGTCAGGAGGTTATCACCATTAGTGTAACTGGAACAGGATATGGGTCTGCAGGGGAAGTGAAAAAAACGGACAGGTTTTGCATTTGCTTTGATTAAAAATAATACAGATAATATAGATTTGATGACTGGGGTTTCAGGGAAGTGGGAGGGAAATGAGACAAATTTCACTCTTGATTTCAAGGCTTGATGCCTGAGAGATTGGTTACATCAATAACAACTATGTATATCAGGAGAAATTTGGTTTTAAACACAATTTTTAAGGTGCTGATGGGGACATCTACACATATGTAGTGAAGCCATGGCTGAGGTTAAAAGGAATGCATAGGGGGTGGAGCCAAGATGGCCGAATAGGAACAGCTCCGGTCTCCAGCTCCCAGCCCCAGCGACACAGAAGATGGGTGATTTCTGCATTTCTGCTTGAGGTACCGGTTTCATCTCACTAGGGAGTGCCTAACAGTGGGTGCAGGACAGTTGGTGAAGCGCACTGTGCGCGAGCCGAAGCAGGGCGAGGCATTGCCTCACTCGGGAAGCGCAAGGGGTCAGGGAGTTCCCTTTCCTAGTCAAAGAAAGGGGAAACAGACGGCACCTGGAATATCGGGTCGGTCCCATCCTAATACTGCGCTTTTCCAACGGGCCTGGAAAACGGCACACTAGGAGATTGTGTCTCGCACCTGGCTCGGAGGGTGCTATGCCCACAGAGTCTCGCTGATTGCTAGCACAGCAGTCTGAGATCAAGCTGCAAGGCAGCAGCGAGGCTGGGGGAGGGGCGCCCGCCATTGCCCAGGCTTGCTTAGGTAAACAAAGCAGACAGGAAGCTCGAACTGGGTGGAGCCCACCACAGCTCAAGGAGGCCTGCCTGCCTCTGTAGGCTCCACCTCTGCGGGCAGGGCACAGACAAACAAAAACTCAGCAAGAACCTCCACAGACTTAAATGTCCCTGTCTGACTGACAGCTTTGAAGAGAGTAGTGGTTCTCCCAGCACGCAGCTGGAGATCTGAGAACGGACAGACTGCCTCCTAAAGTGGGTCCCTCACCCCTGAGCAGCCTAACTGGGAGGCACCCCCCCAGTAGGGACAGACTGACACCTCATTCAACCGGGTATTCCTCTGAGACAAAACTTTCAGAGGAACTATCAGACAGCTGAATTTGTGGTCTCACGAAAATCCGCTGTTCTGCAGCCACCGCTGCTGACACCCAGCCAAACAGGGTCTGGAGTGGACCTCTAGTAAACTCCAACAGACCTGCAGCTGAGGGTCCTGTCTGGTAGAAGGAAAACTAACAAACAGAAAGGACATCCACACCAAAAACCCATCTGTACATCACCATCATCAAAGACAAAAAGTAGATAAAACCACAAAGATGGGGAAAAAACAGAGCACAAAAACTGGAAACTCTAAAAAACAGAGCACCTCTCCTCCTCCAAAGGAACGCAGTTCCTCACCAGCAACAGAACAAAGCTGGATGGAGGATGACTTTGATGAGTTGAGAGAAGAAGGCTTCAGATGATCAAACTACTCTGAGCTACGAGAGGAAATTCAAAACAATAGCAAAGAAGTTAAAAACTTTGAAAAAAAATTAGAAGAATGGATAACTAGAATAACCAATGGAGAGAAGGGCTTAAAGGAGCTGATGGAGCTGAAAGCCAAGTTTCGAGAACTACGTGAAGATTGCAGAAGCCTCAGTAGCAGATGCGATCAACTGGAAGAAAGGGTATCGCTGATGGAAGATGAAATGAATGAAATGAAGAGAGAAGGGAAGTTTAGAGAAAAAAGAATAAAAAGAAATGAACAAAGCCTCCAAGAAATTTGGGACTATGTGAAAAGACCAAACCTACGTCTGATTGGTGTACCTGAAAATGATGGGGAGAATGGAACCAAGTTGGAAAACACTCTGCAAGATATTATCCAGGAGAACTTCCCCAATCTAGCAAGGCAGGCCAGCATTCAGATTCAGGAAATACAGAGAACGCCACAAAGATACTCCTCGAGAAGGGCAACTCCAAGACACATAATTGTCAGATTCACCAAAGTTGAAATGAAGGAAAAAATGTTAAGGGCAGCCAGAGAGAAAGGTTGGGTTACCCACAAAGGGAAGCCCATCAGACTAACAGCTGATCTCTCAGCAGAAACTCTACAAGCCAGAAGAGAGTGGGGGCCGATATTCACCATTCTTAAAGAAAAGAATTTTCAACCCAGAATTTCCTATCCCGCCAAACTAAGCTTCATAAGTGAAGGAGAAATAAAATACTTTACAGATAAGCAAACGCTGAGTGATTTTGTCACCACCAGGCCTGCCCTAAAAGAGCTCCTGAAGGAAGCACTAAACATGGAAAGGAACAACCGGCACCAGCCACTGCAAAAACATGCCAAATTGTAAAGACCATCGAGGCTAGGAAGAAACTATAGCAACTAATGAGCAAAATAACCAACTAACATCATAATGACAGGATCAGATTCACACATAACAATATTAACGTTAAATGTAAATGGGCTAAATGCTCCAATCAAAAGACACAGACTGGCAAACTGGATAAGGAGTCAGGACCCATCAGTGTGCTGTATTCAGGAAACCCATCTCACGTGCAGAGACACACATAGACTCAAAATAAAGGGATGGAGTAAGATCTATCAAGCAACTGGAAATCAAAAAAAGGCAGGGGTTGCAATCCTAGTCTCTGATAAAATAGACTTTAAACCAACAAAGATCAAAAGAGACAAAGAAGGCCATTACATAATGGTAAAGGGATCAATTCAACAAGAAGAGCTAACTATCCTAAATATATATGCACCCAACACAGGAGCACCCAGATTCATAAAGCAAGTCCTGAGTGACCTACAAAGGGACTTAAACTCCCACACAATAATAATGGGAGATTTTAACACCCTACTGTCAGCATTAGACAGATCAACGAGACAGAAAGTTAACAAGGATATCCAGGAATTGAACTCAGCTCTACATAAAGTGGACCTAATAGACATCTACAGAACTCTCCACCCTAAGTCAACAGAATATACATTTTTTTCAGCACCACACCACACCTATTCCAAAATTGACCACATAGTTGGAAGTAAAGCTCTCCTCAGCAAATGTAAAAAAACAGAAATTATAACAAACTGTCTCTCAGACCACAGTGCAATCAAACTAGAACTCAGCATTAAGAAACTCACTCAAAACCGCTCAACTACATGGAAACTGAACAACCTGCTCCTGAATGACTATTGGGTACATAATGAAATGAAGGCAGAAATAAAGATGTTCTTTGAAACCAACGAGAACAAAGACACAACATACCAGAATCTCTGGGACACGTTCAAAGCAGTGTGTAGAGGGAAATTTATGGCACTAAATGCCCACAAGAGAAAGCAGGAAAGATCCAAAATTGACACCCTAACATCACAATTAAAAGAACTAGAAAAGCAAGAGCAAACACATTCAAAAGCTAGCAGAAGGCTAGAAATAACTAAAATCAGAGCAGAACTGAAGGAAATAGAGACACAAAAAACCCTTCAAAAAATTAATGAATCCAGGAGCTGGTTTTTTGAAAAGATCAACAAAATTGATGGACCGCTAGCAAGACTAATAAAGAAGAAAAGAGAGAAGAATCAAATAGATGCAATAAAAAACGAAAAAGGGGATATCACCACCGATCCCACAGAAATACAATCTACCATCAGAGAATACTACAAACACCTCTATGCAAATAAACTAGAAAATCTAGAAGAAATGGATAAATTCCTTGACAAATACACCCTCCCAAGACTAAACCAGGAAGAAGTTGAATCTCTGAATAGACCAATAACAGGTTCTGAAATTGTGGCAATAATCAATAGCTTACCAACCAAAAAGAGTCCAAGACCTGATGGATTCACAGCTGAATTCTACCAGAGGTACAAGGAGGAACTGGTACCATTCCTTCTGAAACTATTCCAATCGATAGAAAAAGAGGGAATCCTCCCTAACACATTTTACGAAGCCAGCATCGTCCTGATACCAAAACCTGGCAGAGACTTAACCAAAAAAGAGAATTTCAGACCAATATCCTTGATGAACATTGATGCAAAAATCCTCAATAAAATACTGGCAAACCGAATCCAGCAGCACATCAAAAAGCTTATCCACCATGATCAAGTCGGCTTCATCCCTGGGATGCAAGGCTGGTTCAACATACGCAAATCAATAAATGTAATCCAGCATATAAACAGAACCAAAGACAAAAACCACATGATTATCTCAATAGATGCAGAAAAGGCCTTTGACAAAATTCAACAACCCTTCATGCTAAAAACTCTCAATAAATTAGGTATTGATGGGACGTATCTCAAAATAATAAGAGCTATCTACGACAAACCCACAGCCAATATCATACTGAATGGGCAAAAACTGGAAGCATTCCCTCTGAAAACTGGCACAAGACAGGGATGCCCTCTCTCACCGCTCCTATTCAACATAGTGCTGGAAGTTCTGGCCAGAGCAATCAGGCAGGAGAAGGAGATAAAGGGTATTCAATTAGGAAAAGAGGAAGTCAAATTGTCCCTGTTTGCAGATGACATGATTGTATATCTAGAAAACCCCATTGTCTCAGCCCAAAATCTCCTTAAGCTGATTAGCAACTTCAGCAAAGTCTCAGGATACAAAATTAATGTACAAAAATCACAAGCATTCTTGTACACCAATAACAGACAAACAGAGAGCCAAATCATGAGTGAACTCCCATTCACAATTGCTTCAAAGAGAATAAAATACCTAGGAATCCAACTTACAAGGGATGTGAGGGACTTCTTCAAGGAGAACTACAAACCACTGCTCAATGAAATAAAAGAGGATACAAACAAATGGAAGAACATTCCATGCTCATGGGTTGGAAGAATCAATATCGTGAAAATGGCCATACTGCCCAAGGTAATTTATAGATTCAATGCCATCCCCATCAAGCTACCAATGACTTTCTTCACAGAATTGGAAAAAACTACTTTAAAGTTCATATGGAACCAAAAAAGAGCCCGCATCGCCAAGTCAATCCTAAGCCAAAAGAACAAAGCTGGAGGCATCACGCTACCTGACTTTAAACTATACTACAAGGCTACAGTAACCAAAACAGCATGGTACTGGTACCACAACAGAGACATAGATCAATGGAACAGAACAGAGCCCTCAGAAATGATGCCGCATATCTACAACTATCTGATCTTTGATAAACCTGACAAAAACAAGAAATGGGGAAAGGATTCCCTATTTAATAAATGGTGCTGGGAAAACTGGCTAGCCATATGTAGAAAGCTGCAACTGGATCCCTTCCTTACACCTTATACAAAAATTAATTCAAGATGGATTAAAGACTTATATGTTAGACCTAAAACCATTAAAATCCTACAAGAAAACCTAGGCAATACCATTCAGGACATAGGCGTGGGCAAGGACTTCATGTCTAAAACACCAAAAGCAATGGCAACAAAAGCCAAAATCGACAAATGGGATCTCATTAAACTAAAGAGCTTCTGCACAGCAAAAGAAACTACCATCAGAGTGAACAGGCAACCTACAGAATGGGAGAAAATTTTTGCAACCTACTCATCTGACAAAGGGCTAATATCCAGAATCTACAATGAACTCAAACAAATTTACAAGAAAAAAACAAACAACCCCATCAAAAAGTGGGCAGGGGACATGAACAGACACTTCTCAAAAGAAGACATTTATGCAGCCAAAAAACACATGAAGAAATGCTCCTCATCACTGGCCATCAGAGAAATGCAAATCAAAACCACAGTGAGATACCATCTCACACCAGTTAGAATGGCCATCATTAAAAAGTCAGGAAACAACAGGTGCTGGAGAGGATGTGGAGAAATAGGAACACTTTTACACTGTTGGTGGGACTGTAAACTAGTTCAACCATTGTGGAATTCAGTGTGGTGATTCCTCAGGGATCTCGAACTAGAAATACCATTTGACCCAGCCATCCCATTACTGGGTATATACCCAAAGGACTATAAATCATGCTGCTATAAAGACACATGCACACGTATGTTTATTGCGGCACTATTCACAATAGCAAAGAGTTGGAACCAACCCAAATGTCCAACAACGATAGACTGGATTAAGAAAATGTGGCACATATACACCATGGAATACTATGCAGCCATAAAAAATGATGAGTTCGTGTCCTTTGTAGGGACATGGATGAAACTGGAAAACATCATTCTCAGTAAACTATCGCAAGGACAAAAAACCAAACACCGCATGTTCTCACTCATAGGTGGGAATTGAACAATGAGATCTCATGGACACAGGAAGGGGAACATCACACTCCGGGGACTGTTGTGGGGTGGGGGGAGGGGGGAGGGACAGCATTAGGAGATACACCTAATGCTAAATGACGAGTTAATGGGTGCAGGAAATCAACATGGCACATGGATACATATGTAACAAACCTGCACATTGTGCACATGTACCCTAAAACCCTAAAGTATAATAATAAAAAAAAAAAGGAATGCATAATGGTTTCACAATGTATTATGGCTTTCTATAGCAGTACACAGTACCTGGTGAGGGAAAAAAATGAAAGGTGTAATCAAGGTGGGGCCAGGCAGGCAGACCTAGCAAAGGTGTGGCGGGTGGAGGGTGAGGAGTGCTGGTTAGGGCAGAGTGAAATGGCTAGCACTGGGTTGGGTTTGTATTGGGATGGCAGTTGAGTCCAAATGCAATGGGTGCACTGAGAGAAGAAGGGTTGGAAGACTGGAGGTTATGAGACACCCAAAAAGTATCTTTAGCAGGTGTGATGAAATATTACAGGTGGAAGTTAGGAGTGTTGTAATCAAGGGAGAGGAATTTCAGATCTGAAATCTTGGAGCTAAGATAATTCTAAGTTAGAAAAAAAATACTATTCTGAAATTCATATGGAAACAAAGAGCCTAAATAGTGAAAGCAATCCTAAGCAAAAGGAACAAAGCCAGAGGCATCACATTACCCAACTTCAAAATACTACAAGGCTATAGTAACCAAAAGGCTACGGTAGCATGGTACTGGTACAAAAAAAGACACACAGACCAATGGAATAGAGAACCCAGAAATAAAGCTGCACACCTGCAATCAACTGATCTTCAATAAAGCTGACAAAAATAAACAATGGGGAAAGGATACCGTATTCAATAAATGGTGCTGGGAAAACTGGCCAACCATATGCAGAAGAATGAAACTGGTCTCCTACCTATCACCATATACAAAAATTAACTCACAATGGATTAAAGACTTAAATGTATGATATGGTTTGGCTGTGTCCCCACCCAAATCTCATCTTGAATTGTAGCTCCTATAATGCCTACGTGTTGTGGGAGGGACCCGGTGAGAGATAATTGGATCATGGGGGCAGTGTCCCCCATACTGTTCTCGTGGTAGTGAATAAGTCTCACAAGATCTGATGGTTTTATTAGGGGAAACCCCTTTCACTTGGTTCTCATTCTGTCTCTGCTGGCTGCCATATAAGACATCCCTTTGCTCTTCCATCGTCTTCTGCCATGATTGTGAGGCCTCTCCAGTCATGTGGAACTGTGAGTCAGTTAAACCTCTTTACTTTATAAATTACCTAGTCTCAGGTATGTCTTTGTCAGCAGCATGAAAATAGAGTAATACAATGTAAGACCTCAAACTATAAACATCCTTCAAGAAAATGTAGGCAGTACCCTTCTCGACATAGGCCTTGGGGAAGATTTATAACTAAGTCCTCAAAAGCATCTGCAACAAAAACAAAAAATTGACAAGCGAGACCTAATTAAACTAAAGAGCTTCTGCAAAGCAAAAGGAAAACTATTGGCCATGCACCATGGCGTATGTCTGGAATTCTAGCACTTTGGGGGCCAAGGTGGGTAGATTGCCTGAGCCCAGGAGTTTGAGACCAGCCTGGGCAACATGGTGAAACCCCCTCTCTACAAAAAAATAGAAAAAATTAGCTGGGCATGTGGTGTGTGCCGGTAGTCCCAGCTACTTGAGAGGCTGAAGTGGGAGGATCACCTGAGCCTGGAAAGGTTGAGGCTACAGTGAGCCATGATCACACCACTGCACTCCAGTCTAGGTAACAGAGTGAGACCCTGTCTCAAAAAAGAAACTTTCAACAGAGGAAACAGACAACCTACAGAATGGGAGAAAATATTCATACATTATGCAGAGGTCTAATTTCCAGCATCTATAAGGAACTTTAAATCACCAAGCAAAAAACAACTCAGTTAAAAAGTGGGCAAAGGAAATGAACAGACACTTCTCAAAAGAAGACAGACAAGTGGCCAAAAACATGAAAAAATGCTCAACATCACTAATCATTAAAGAAATGCAAATCAAAACTACAATCAGATACCATCTCACACCAGTCAGAATGGCTATTATTTAAAGTAAAAAAATAACAGGTGTTGGTGAGACTGCAGAGGAAAGGGAACGTTTATACAGTATTGCTGGGAATGTAAATGAATTTCAGCCACTGTAGAAAGCAGTTTGGAGATTTCTCAGAGAACCAAACACAACTACCATTTGACCTAGCAACCACATTACTGGGTATGTACTCAAAGGAAAACAAATTGTTCTACCAAAAAGACACATGTACTCATGTTCATCACAGCACTATTCAAAAATAGCAAAGATCAACCTAGGAATCAACCTCAGTGCCCATCAACAGTGAATTGGATAAAGAAATTGTGGTGTATACACATAATGGAATACTATGGAGCTATAAAACAGAATTTGCAGCAACATTATCTTAAGTGAATTAAGAAAACGAAATACCACATGTTTTTACTTATAAGTAAGAGCTAAACATTGGGTATACATGGACGTAGAGAAGGGAAAAATAGACACGGGACTACAAGAAGGGAGAAGGAGGGACCAGGGCAAGGTTGAAAAACTATCTGTTGGGTACTATGCTCACTACCTGGATGATGGACTCAGTCGTACCCTAGACCTCAGCATCATGCAATATACTCTTGTAACAAACCTGCACATATACCTCCTGAATAGAAAATAAAAGTTGAAAATTTTTTTAAATGAAGTAATTCTGAGTGATAAATAATCACAACCTTTGTAGATACTACAGGTTAGGTAGGTAGGTAATTGTAATATCATGGAGATGAAAGCTGTAGCTGTGTGATAGTTTACAATTACTGATCTGAACTGAGTAGATTGACTTTTCAAATGAAGCTCTTCTATGGAATAACTAATGATTTTTTTTTTTTTTTTTTTTTTTTTTTTTTTTTGAGACGGAGTCTCACTCTGTCACCCAGGCTGCAGCGCAGTGGCACGATCTCGGCTCACTTCTCTGCTACTGATTATGAATTACTACTTCTAATTACAGAAAAGGCCACACTGGGAAGTGGAGCAGGGTCTTCAGGGGTGCCCTTAGGAAAGAGCCCTAATGGGATGTCTTGGGAGAAAAGGCTCTGGATAGTGCTCCTGGGTCACTACAGTGAGCCAGGATTCCTAGTCCATCAGCAGCTCAGAGATGGACAAGCACTATCTTCTCATCTAATACTTCCTTTTCATTCACAGCTGATAGACGTTCTTCCACAGAGACACAGTCAGTTGGCTGGACTCTTGGGACACAGGGGTCAGAATTATTGGGGTCTGCCCATACATTATTGCTGATTTGGTTTAGGGCTTTGAATAGGTCACTTAAATTCACTGTACCTCAGTTATTCTCACAATCAAGTAACACAAGCTAAAATCTTTGAAAAAATATTTTGAATAACTTCCTTATGCAATCCAGCGAATTTCACAATTTAATATAAACGAAGACACATGTATAGCCAGTTACAGCATAATGCTAAGAGGATGCTATAAACTGAAGTGTTTCCCCAAATTACTATGTTGAAATCCTAACCCCTAATGTAAGGATATTAGGAGGTGGGGCCGTTAGGAGGTGATCACCTAGATCAGGGACCCCCCAACCCCCAGTACCCGTCTGTGGCCTGTTAGGAACTGAGCTGCACAGCAGGAGGTGATCAGTGGGCGAGTAAGCAAAGCTTCATCAGTATTTACAGCCACTCCGCTTTGCTGGCTTTACTGCCTGAGTTCCTCCTCCTGTCAGATCTGCAGCAGCAGTAGATTTTCATAGGAGTGCCAACCCTATTGTGAACTGCACATGCAAAGGATCTAGGTTGTACTCTCATTATGAAAATCTAATGCCTGATGATCTGTTACTGTCTGCCATCACCCCAGATGGGACTGTCTAGTTGCAGTAAAATAAGCTGAGGGCTCCCACTGATTCTACATTACAGTGAGTTGTATAATTATTTCCTTATATATTAAATGTAAAATAATAGAAATAGGCTGGATCCAGTAGCTCATGCCTGTAATTCCAGCACTTTGGGAAGCCAAGGTGGGCGGGTCACTTGAGCTCAGGAGTTTGAGACCAGCCTGGCCATCATGGCAAAACCCCATCTCTACAAAAATCAGCCAGGCGTGGTGGCACATGCCTGTAATCCCAGCTACTTGGGTGGCTGAGGCACGAGAATGGCTTGAGCCTGGGAGGCAGAGGCTGCAGTGAGCTGAGTTGGCATCACTGCACTCCAGCCTGGGCAACAGAGCAAGACCCTGTGTTGGGAAAAAAAAAAAAAGCAAAAAATGTAATGGGCTTGAATAATCGTGAAACCATACTCCTCAACCCCCAGCCCCCATACATGGAAAAACTGTCTTCCATGAAATTGGTCCCCGGTGCTGAAAAGGTTGGGGACCACTGACCTAGATGAATGGCTAGATGAATGGTATTACTGCCTTTATAAAAGAAACTCAGGAGAGCTCCCTTGCCTCTTCTGCCATGTGAGAACATAGCAAGAAGACAGTCATGTTTGAACCAGAAGTGGGCCCTCACTGGACACCGAATCTGCTGGTGCCTTGATCTTGGACTTTTGCAGCCTCTAGAAACTGTGAAAAATAGATTTCTGTTGTTTATAAGTCACCTAGTCTATGATATTTCCTTACAGCACCCTGAATGGACAAAGACAGAGGGCTTAATAAGACATGAGTTCTACTTCAGGCTGTCGCTAAGCTTCACAGGGAGGGGTTATATCTGAGCCTGAATTTGAGAGAGAAGTGGGTTTTGCCAGGCACAGCAGGCTACAATAACATTGGCGATGTCAAGTGTGTGGCTTGTTCAGGCAATCAGGACAGTCTGTTCTGCCTTTTTGTATGCAACAAGAATAAAAACGAGTTCTAACAGTGTTCCAGTGTTATTTTACATTATGTTTCTCTGCCTGGCCTCTCCTTTTCCTAAATCTTTGCTTAGGCATTCTTGGTCATAAAAGTGACAAATGGTAGGAGATGATAGACCAAAAACAAGCTGATGGTTAGAAATTCAGCCAGCAATTTAAATATTGGTGTGGTTACCTAGCAAGTGGATGAACCACACAAATAAATAAGATCCAACTCAAATGGGGTTTTCTTTTGAAAACCCACATTTTCGTTATCTTAGATCTCACTGGTTTTTACCTTTAGAAGCAGGCAAAGGATAGTCATTTCACTTTGTTTTTGAACAATGATCTACTGACACATTCTGGGGGCATCTTTCCTCTGACTGTTTGCTTATAGAAATAAAGCATAGGTAAGCCAGTGTTCCTGTCTCCAGAGGCTTGCAATTCAATAAGCAGAAGAGAGAAGGCTCTCTGCACACACAGTAGTGAAGTAATGAGCAAGCCCGATGTTTACTTACCAAAATATGTGGAATAGATAGATAAGTGTTGGGGACGGGGGAGGAATCAAGATGGCCTGGAGAAGGCTTTGTGGTGATTTGGAATTGAACTAAGGCCTTGGGGATATCTAAGGAGAAATGGAGAATAAAGTGACTTGCTTGACTCTTTATAGCAAATAAAAATGCTGGGTCTTAGAACCACCGGGAGAGTGTACTGTTGTCACTGCAGAAGAGTTAATATTTAATTGTTAGGGAACACAGCTTTCTTTATATGGTGCTCCAAACCCTAGCTCGATTTGTTATCTGATTTTCTGCTATGGAAAGGGCATTTCCAAGATTGATTTCCTGCCAGTGGAAATGAGCAGCTCTCTTCACGTTCACCCAGGCTGGCCCAGGTCCCAGCTGGTTTGCAGATCAGTGATGAAGCTTCCTGCCAGTGAGAAGCTAGATCTAGTTGAGAGGTTGCCTGACTGAAGCCAAACCACACCTGATGAAGCCGATAGTTACACTCATGTAGAAAGTCCAGGGGACACCTGTCCCTAGGCTTTAATTAGTGAGAGTTTCAGACAGCAAAGTTTACCTTTACTCAAACAAGAAGCCTCAGAAGAACATGATCCTCACACCTGAACTGTTGATTGCCCGGAGACTGCTCAGTGTGTTCTCCCAGTAAATTGTTCCCAGCTCCTCTGACTTCTCCCACTCGACAGATTAAACACAGATACTATTTATTCCATGTGGCAGGTGCATTCTGTGTCTGTAATGATGCATTTTGAAACCAGTACTTTCTCAAGTGAGATTAGCTGAGATGTGGAAAGTATAGGAAGTGACAGGACAGAAATTCTAGCTAGAGTGTTCTAGTTAGACAAAGAGAAAAAGGCACTCAGAGGAAATATGCTCTGCTTATCTTTCCCAGGGCACAGCAACAAATAAAGGCTGTCTTTTCTTTCTCCTCTTAGGAATACTATAGGGCACCACAGAGGAAAATATTCATAAGTGGAGAGGTCACTGAGCCCAGAAAGACACATCTTGCTGCCACATCTGTGGCAAAAAGGTGTACCTTACTTTTTTTTTTTATAGGCACGGTTCAGCCGTACCACAAACCCACATGGTCAGGAAGTGACCCACTTATTAATGCCGTTTCAGTTTGTGCGCTGTGGGGAGTCTTTTGACAATATTGTGTATACCTGCTTTTCCAATCTAAGATAACATCTTTGCTGCATTAACAGTAGATGTTACATATTTTTTTCCCTTTAAACCCCCCATGACCAATAGCTTGCCCTATGGCAAGTATAGTTAGGTTACTCCTAATAATTAATTTGGTATGCTAACTAGTTGAGCTCAGAAAAATGCAAGTATGCATGTATTCCTTTATTCCTTTATAATGCTGGAGTGTTTCTTGGGGAGGGTCTTAATATTTTACCAACTTAGGTTTCACCAATTTTTGCATATTTATGTCAAATATTCCTATTTGCAGAGTAGTACTAACTTTTGCTTTCCAATTACAAAAGTAGTAAATGTTTGTTGTTAAAAAGTACTATAATGATAGTATTTCCAGAAGAAAAGTAAAATTCCCCACAATCCCTTCATGGTAATAGCTGTATTGTTTTGATTATATGCACTTCCATACTTCATCTGTACCATGTTTGTATGATTACAAAAATAGGGCTGGGCGGAACACATACTTTAAATTTGTTTTTTCCTTTACATGTCTTTGACTCACTTATTCATTCAAGAAATCTTTTTTGAGAATGTACAATGTGCTAGTCCGTCACTTTGCTAAGTGCAGTGGAGACTACAGTGAAAAACCAGTGGAGCACACATATCATGTGTATCTTTGTATAACAATAAATGTAAATATGCTAGTTATTTTAATAAATGCATAGTATTCTATTGTATAGATTTATCTTAATTTACTCAATCAAATACTCCATTTTTGGATGTCGAGATTCTGTTTTGTTAGGTTTTGTTAAATAAAGGGGGAAATACGCACTGACCATTGGTGAATCTGAATCGATCTCTGCTAATAACAGGATTGCACTGGTAGTGCCATTCTTTCAAATATGACTTTACAAATAGTGATATGCTCCTTGGAAGATGTAGCTATAAAGATGAGTATGAGCCCAGAGTTCTCTCACTTAATGACTACGGAGATCCTGAGGCATGTGAGACTGTTTCCAGCTCCACCTCTGGCTCAAAGGCTGCTTAAAGCACAGTTCCAGTCCTTATAAATGGACACCAAGTTGTCATTTTGGTTGCTATTCCTTTGCAGCCATTTATAGTTATGCAGTGATGTGTGAAGCTGGGCTTCTGTGAATTCTGGAAGCATTTCTTTTGCCTTTGATAGGAATTGCTGCTCATTTGTCCTCTATCCAACAACCAGCAGGTCACTTTCCTACCATCTGTGTGAGTCCCACACACAGTGACATGAAGTGATGTCACAGGATCTGTTTGTTGGTGATTTCAGCATGCTGCTTGACATTCAGTACAAAGCAAAACATAGCCCAGATGAATTACGGAATTTTACAGTATTAGAGCTTATATAGATTACGCCCCCATCTTATGGACAAGGGCACCAAGGCATACAGAGGTTGAATAATTTGCTTAAAAATCACTTAGAGCACTTTGGGAGGCCTAGGCGGGCAGATTGCCTGAGCTCGGGAGTTCGAGACCAGCCTGGGCAACACAGTGAAACCCCGTCTCTACTAAAATACAAAAAAAAATAGCTGGGTGTGGCAGTGTGCACCCTTAGTCCCAACTACTCGGAAGGCTGAGGCGGGAGAATTGCTTAAACCCAGGAGGCGGAGGTTGCAATGAGGCGAGATCGTGCCACTGCATTCCAGCCTGGGTGATGCAGTGAGACTCCATCTCAAAAAAAAAAAAAGTGTCACATAGTGATAGAGCTAGAATTAAACATTGGGACTTCTAATTTCTTGCCCAGTGTTCTTTCCAGGGAATCAGCTATTCCAAGTTTGTGGTAGATTCACATAGCATCCTTGTAATAGGTCAGGAAAGACTATTGCTTTGGAGTGCTTCTATTTTGGCATCCAGATAAAATGTCTTCACTACCAAACAATGCCAGTTTCCCAAATATGGAGCTTTTCTTTAATTCCCCACTTTGTTAATTTGGGAAAGGCTTTTTAGGTAGCTTGCTATATGCATAGCAGAGTTAGTGATCTCATTGTCATCGTGCTTTCCACCAGTAGGCTGATAAATAACCTCAGGTTTATGATTGGAATGTCTCACTACACCAGTTCTGTAAAGCTAGCCACAACAAACCATGTGTCTCTTCAGTATGAAAGAGGCCCATCAGATTTATGATCATATTTATCTGGGCTAATAGAACTATGGATTGTTTGATAGATTCCACTCAGATTTTGTGGAAGTCACATTTTATTCTCTTAGGGAGTACTGGAATCTGATTTACAAGTAAACTCAGTGTCAAAGAACTGAGAAACTTTGCAGTACTGATTTTTTTTGTAAGGCCACCTGCAAGTTATCTTTGTTAATGAAGCAAAGCAGTATTGCAGCAGCATATTTGAAGTTGTATATCAAAAAATATTAGGGTTTAGTCATAGAGCGCATTTTTTGAGGCATAGTGGTTAAGAACGCAGACTTTAGAGTCAACCACTTAGTTACCTCCTGGATCTATCACATACTGTGCAGCCTTGGACAAGTTATGTAAACTGTCTGTGACTCTGTTTCCTTATCTGTGAAATGGGAATGATAATAGTACTGGTGCCAAGTAGTTGTTGGGAAGTTTAAATTATTCTTAATATTTAAATATTAAGTTAATATTTTCAAAGCACCCAAAACACTGTCTGGTATGTGCTAAACATCATATAAGTGTTTAATACTATAATTTTGACACTTTCTTTCCCTTTTTTTTTTTTTTTTTTGAGACAGCGTCTTGCTCTGTTGTCCAGGCTGGAGTGCAGTGGCATAACCATGGCTCACTGTAGCCTCAACCTCCTGGGCTCAAGTGATCCTCCCACCTCAGCATCCTGAGTAATTGGGACTACAGATGTGCACCACCATGCCTGGCTAATTTTTAAATTTGTTTTAGAGATAGAGTCTTGCTGTGTTGCCAAGGCTGGTCTTGAACTCCTAGGCTCAAGCTATCCTCCCCATTCAGCTTCCCAAAGTGCTGGGATTACAGCTGTGAGCCACTGTACCTGGTCGATTTGGACACTTTCATTCCATTCATTCATTCATTCATTCAGTGATTTCTTGGAATATCGATGTGATAGGCACAATGCTAATGATAAAAATATTCTCAACCCTCAAAGGATCTCGCAGTTTAGTGGTCAGAGAGACATATAATGCAAACCATGTAGGCATACAGTAGGAAAAGTCCTATAATGAAGGACTATAAGTGCAGTGGCAGTTAGGTGAAGGAGCACCTGAGGGGAAGGCTTCACAGAGGCCATTTGAGATGGGACATGAAGCATGAGTAGGAGTTGGCCAGGGGACATCAGTGGTGTGGGCATTCCAGGCATGCACAGAAGCACAAAGTCCTGAGAGGATGGCAGAATAACTGGAACACAAAGTGGCAGAGTGGGAGATGCTTTGGGGACACTTAAAGAGACGCACAGGTAGGGACCAGGAAGGCCTCCTGTATCCTACAGAGGTTTCTGTGAGAGACAATAAGCACTCAAATTCAGACAGGGGCCAATGAGAGGGAACCCAGCAGATGGAGGAGATGGCCAGGAGCAGTGAGTGCAGTGGGCATACCTGTTAAACACGGTTACACCTGTTTCTCAGGTGATAGGAGATGTGCCCAGGTGCTGCTCTGCTTATCGATACAGTTCCTCTCTGAAAGTTAAATGGTCTCTTATGGGTACTTGACGTATTTTCACTGTGTTTTCAGGGGATAACACCTATCACCAAAAACGTGTCATTTCATTGTTTTATTATACAAACTTTTAAGTTTCAGTAATTAAAAGTTACTGAAAAGGAAATGCATTTTAGGTAGTTTCCACCAGTCAGAACTACGAAAACAAAACCAAACCTTAAGAATACAGATGATCCCCAACTTAGGATGGTGTGAAAGTGATACACATTCAATAGAAACCATACTTTGCATTTGGGGTTTTGATTTTTTCCAAGGCTAGTGATAGGTGGTGAAATACTCCAGCAATTCTGGGCAGCAGCAGTAACCTGCAGCTCCCAGTCAGCCATGTGATCTCAAAACAACCAATACCCTACAGTGTCCTCTGTTGCCAGATGACTTTCCCCACCTGTAGGCTAATGTGTGTGTTCTGAGCACATTTAAGGTAGGGAAGGCTAAGAGTGGTTAGGTTCAGTAGATTAGGTGCATTAAATGCATTTTCAACTTCAGACGTTTTCAACTTAACAATGAGTTTACTGGGCTATAACCCATCATATGTCAAGGAACATCTGTATTTAGCTTAGTTCTGTGATTTACTTTTAAAAAGAACACCTAAATGCACAATTTGTGGCTAAAATGTCAAATTTTAACCATGAACTTGGGATTTTTACCCCATTTTTCTCTTTCCATTTAAAAAAAATAATAATTTGAAAGGCACTTCTAAGATAAATCTTTAAGATTAGATCCCGGCTGGGCACAGTGACTGACGCCTGTAATCCCAACACTTTGGGAGGCCGAGGTGGGTGGATCACCTGAGGTCAGTAGTTTGAGACCAGCCTGACTAATATGGTAAAACCCTGTCTCTACTAAAAATTCAAAAAATTAGCTGGGCATAGTGGCATGCACCTGTAGTTTAGTCCCAGCTACTTGGGAGGCTGAGACAGGAGAATTGCTTGAACCCGGGAGGCGGAGGTTGCAGTGAGCCAAGATCACACCATGGCACTCCAGCCTGGGCAACACAGCGAGACTTCGTCTCAAAAAAAAAAAAAGACTAGATCCCTACATAATGCAAGGCATTATTCAACATTTTTTTAACACTTATAAACATTAAGTGAATTCATGGTACATATACTCAGTAAATAGAACTTTTAATTCCAATTCCATTATAATCTGACTCTAATTAAAAATCCTTAAAGGAGACAGGGGAATTCAAATATCCCACTGCTCTAGATGTGTCCAAATGAATGTCCTCCATGGGCACTTCAAACTCAACATTTTCAAACATGTCTTTCAGCCCAGACTTGACCCAGGGAGGCAGTATTATGATGATTCCCAGAAGTGTTACAAAAAAAAAATATTCCTTTTTGATTTTTAAAAAATTGCATTAAAATCAATTATAAGGTAGAAAGTACATGTGGATAGATTTATTTTTACTAAGTTATATCCTTCAGTGAGCTATTTGAAATATTACTAGGACTTTATGTGCATGTTTTGCCTCTTGAAAGTACTATTCCATTACTGACCATTTTGTTATTATTCATTCTGTTTTCTTCCTAAAAAGTGGATAGACAGGAAATCACCTCCTCCCACCCACCCTTTTTTATGAGGACAATGACACTGAGTAATTGATTGTCTTAGGTATAGCCACACACCTGAGTAGAGCAAATACTAATAGCCAGACTTCCTGACTCCCAAACCATTACTTCTTTTTTCCTTCACCTTTGCAGAAGAGAAGGAAATTGGTGCCATGAGCCTGGGCCTAAAGAACTGTTCATTCAGTAAGTAATTATAAGGTGTGTTCTATATGCCAGGTATTATTTTCAACATGGGGACTTCTGCACCTAACAGTCCCTGCCTTTAAAGGAGCTGGTGGCTAATGGGAAAGTAAGTGGAGTAAACAAATGAACCCAGCTCCATGAATGAAGCAAACTGGGAGAGGCAAGGCCAGAGTCTAATGAAGGCCGGAGAGAGCCCTAAGCCAGTCTGGGAGTTAAGAAAAGCTTCCTGGTGGAGCCGACTTCTGGGTAGAGGGTTGAAAATGAGCCCGAGTTGCTGGGCTAGAGGGTACTGAGTTTGCATGCATGGGAGATAGAGTGTCAAGAACTCCCAGTATTAAGAGTATTAAGATCTGGGCCAACAAAGTGGCTTTAGAGGTATGGGCTCTGGGAGAGGAGGCTGGAATAGGAAGGAAAACAGAGAAAGGATCTGTTTGATTAGGGCTTAGAATTTATATTGTAAACAAACAATGGTGAGCCGTTGAAGAATTTTGAGGAGGGAATGATAATCAGATTTCCATTTTTAAACTGTTGCCCTGAAGTGATTTGGAGAATGAAGTGAGGGTTGGGGATGTGAGTTAGGAGAGCCATTATTGATGAAGAAAGGTCAGTTATGAGACTGCTATTGTCATCGTTAAGTTAATTTTGAAGGCCTAAATTAAGGGAGAGCAGTAGAAATGGAAAGGGCAAATGGATTCCAGAAATGTTGAGATAAAATCAGCAAACCTCGATTCTGATTAGATGTAGGGGACGAGTCAAGTCTGGGTTGAAGGAAATGTCTGGAGATGAGTTTGAAGTGCCCATGGGGGACACTCTTTTGGACACATCTAGAGCAGTTGGATATTTGAATTCAAACCTCAGGAAAGATCTGGCTGGAGGCAAATTTGGAAATCAGCGGATACAGGTGCTAGCTGAAGCTAAGGGCCTGGGAGAAGTACCTGTCTGAGAGGCACTGTGGATGGTGAAAAGGGGGCAGATACCACAATTGACAGGGATGGTGGGAGAAGAAAGCCAAGGTGGGGCCAGAGAGGGTAGTGTCATTGTCACTTAAGCCAAGAGAGGAAGCATTGGTTAGCATTGGGAATCCTTGCAGAGTTCAGGGGAGATAAGCACTGAAACAGAGTAATAGTTTCAGGGGAGAGAAATGACTCCCATTTCCTCTGTAACATCAAACCTAAACTTTCACTAATTCCACTGCACCTAGCCCACTCCCTTCCTCATTACTCCCCAGTAGCCCCTCTGCTCACAGACCTACCAGGAAGTCATACCATTCCTATGCTCTTATTTTGCCTGTTTGCTAGAATGCTCCAATTCTCACTTGTCTGAGCTCTATCCAGCCTTCTAGGGCTAACACAAGCCCACTTCCCCCCAACGCTGCCCCAGCATACTCTGAGTGTGTTCTCTTCTATAGATCTATTTGTATTTCGCTCTACTTTACACTTGTGTATGTGTGTCTTCTGGTGTTGTTGGCTGTTGATTCATGAAGTTTGACTCTTCTAAGCTTCTTGAGGTAAAGGATCTTATTGTATTCTTCCTCTGGGGCCTTGGTAGCCTGGAATAGTGTTGAATAGATAATCCTTGCTCTGAAAAAGATTTCTGGTTGATAAAAATTACAAGACTTGAGATTATCCAGTTAATAAAAATTCTTGAGGAAGATTTAAATTTCAGCTGTCCAGGAGTTGGAGTGAACCCTGTGCAAAGGAGATCGTTCTAAGGTAGAATCTTGGTCAGCTGATAGTCACATTGGGTTAGGTAGGAGGGCGTGGGAACAGAGGCCAGAAGTGAGGGAGGGGCTCTTACTCAGTGCAGCCACCTGGGAAGGCTGGGAGGATTCAACATCATGATGACAATATGTGGTTTCCTCCAAAACGGGCTCAAACTTTACAGCTGGTCCTTTGAATCATGGAAGCATTGCCCATACCTGCTTGGTGAAAGTGAGGCCTAAGAGGGAGGGGGGCAGACCCCACTTGACAGTGGTTTCTGAAATTAATGATGGTAAAAGAATTATAACTCATGGTACCATTTTTGTAGCTGTGTTAGCTGCTCTCAAAGGGAGAATTTCATGGCAGGGGAAGAGGTGGTTGCTAAAGAAATGACAGAGAGGGGGAAAAAGAGAAAACAACCCAAACCCTCTTTCTGACCACAAGTTTAGAATTTTTCTTTTCTTTCTTTCCTTTTTTTTTTTTTTTTTTTTTTTTTAGGCAGTTTTGCTCTTGTTGCCCAGGCTGGAGTGCAATGGCGTGATCTTGGCTCACTGCAACCTCCACCTCTCGGGTTCAAGTGATTCTCCTGCCTCAGCCTTCTGAGCTGGGATTACAGGAGCCTGCTAACACACCCAGCTAATTTTTTGTATTTTTAGTAGAGATGGGGTTTCACTATATTGGCCAGGCTGGTCTTGAACTCCTGACCTCAGGTGACCCGCCCACCTCAGCCTCCCAAAGTGCTGGGATTACAGGTGTGAGCCGCCGCGCCTGACCTTAGAATTTTCATGACCTTGCACTACCAAAGGGAAATTTAAGTCCTTTGTTGTTGTTGTTTTTGAGACGAAGTCTCGCTTTGTCTCCCAGGCTGGAGTGCAGTGGCACAATCTCGGCTCACTACAACCTCCTTCTCCTGGGTTCAAGTGATTCTCCTGCCTCAGCCTCCCTAGTAGCTAGGATTACAGGCACCAGCCACCATGCCCAGCTAATTTTTGTATTTTTAGTAGAGATGGTGTTTCAACATGTTGGTCAGGGTGGTCCCGAACTCCTGACCTCAAGCAGTCCACCCACAGTGCTGGCATTACAGGCGTGAGCCACTGCCCTGGCTGGGAAATTTAAGCCCTTTTTACCCTCAGAGGACAGATCTTTGCAACCCTCTCATTCCTGAGAGAGGTAAGGAATCATATTCTGAGTTAAGAGGCCGTGGTGGTTGTATCCCTGGACTCTCGGGTTCCTTTGTGGGTATTGGGTTACACACTCCAGGGGGTGGAGTTATTAAGAAGACCCTGAGATCTCTGTGGCTGCATTTTAAAGATCTCATTTGTAAGGGAAATGATGATTCTGCCAATTTCTTTCCCCTTGTGCACCTTTTCTTTTGAAGTTAAAGTTAATATCCTTTTGGACTTGTACCTCTCTGCTTCTTAGTTCTATAAATCTCTTCCCAGTTTATTTTCTGTAAGAGTGAAGTAGAAATAATTTCCAGAAAATAACTTGTCAACAAAGTCATGAGGGAGGCTGGTGATATGAGAACTAGAAGGAACTGTCAGAGCTCTGCAGTCATGGTCTTCTGCAGACCAATAATAAGGCAGTATCATGTTCTGTCCTTTCTCCCTCAGAACAGACAGATGCCAGTTAGTTCCCAGGTCTGAATTGTGCTCCTTCCAATCGCTAAACTACTAAACCCCAAAGTTTTAGTCTTTAGAAATTCAGCTGAGTTGTCAGTTTATAAGAACCTGCTATGTGATGGATACGCTATTTTAAGGATATGAAGATTAGCAGGAATTGTGTGGTTATATATTATTTAACTCTGGATGCAGGAATTGTCTGATTGGTTTGGGTTCCCAAAGATAAGAGAAATAGCCTTGATTTTAGACAGCATGCAGACAGGGATACTGGAGGCATCTCTGGGGATTCCTTCTTCTATAGCTTTATAACCCCAGTGACTCACCTTGATTTCTCCCAGCCATAAAATCAGACTGGTAATTTTATCTGGTTTGCTGTCTACTTCACAAGAGGTAGTAGAAGACTATAGCTAAAGAATAGAACACTTTAATTCCCCAGAACTCCAACAAGCCCAGCACCCCCAGATTATATGTTGCTAACAGCAACAGGACAACTTGAGAAGTTATCCCACATCCCAGGCCCATTCCTGTAGTTCGTCCACCAAGGTCAGTTGGAGAAACTTCCATCCAGAACTGAACTCTCAGGCACTGGGATCCCTCTGCTGGCTGATAGCAGAAGCACAGCTTAGCTTTTTCTTTTCGTTTTGTTTTTAAATGAATTCAGGTATTCTAATTAGCATTTTCTTTCTCTCTCCCACACTCCCTCTTTCTGTGTTTCTCTTTCTGGCTGACTCTGTAATCCTTAATACACTTCTCTTGGTGCCTTTAATTCCTACATTGAGCTTGAGTTCATAGCCCATTCCTGGTAGAAGACCACTGTCTGATGGGTGCTGGCTAAATGAATGCCTCAATACAGGGTTACAGGGACTGCCATAGAAATAGGTTCAAAGCACAGAGGGGACATTAGGCCCTGAACTCATGAATAATTCCTGCATCTCATATCAGTGATGGTCATAATAATGGCAAGTAGTTATGCAGACTTGGAACCAAGCACTTTGTTAAACACTTTACAGGCATTATGTCATATAGTTCTTTTTCAGCCCTGTAAGGCAGCTTCTCTGTCATTTACTCCACAGATAACAAAGCTCAGGCTGGATTCACGCAGCTTGTTGATGGTGGGGCTCAGGATGTGAGCTCAGGTCTCTCTGGCACCAATGTCATAACTGCAAACTACAGTGACCTCAGATACTCCAGGCTTTCCAAGCCCGTATCTTGGCAGAAGTTCTTTGACCTTGCTGTCTGCCTAGAAGTCTCTTCCGCCTTTATCTTTTCTCAGGAATTCTGATTTTTCCTTCAAGATTCAGTTCAGGGTCACTTCAAGGGGCTATACCCCCATCCTTTCCCTGTTTCGGTTGTTTGCTGAGACCCCCGTGAACCACTGTTTGTCTCTAATGGAGCACTTATTGCACATTTTTGTGTTGATTGCCCTACATGTCTGTCTCCCCAGTAAACTTTGATCTCTTTGAAGGCAGGAAGTGTATCTTACCAGTCTTTGTATCCCTAGTACCTGGTACCTAGCACAGAGCCCAGCTCAGAGCAATAAAAATGACAGCAATACTTCACATTTACTACGCACTTACGTTGGGCTGGGCAGAATGCTAAGCACTTCATTTTTTAGACCCTCTCATTTAACTATCACACAACCCATATAATACATAGAATTATGAAGAAACGGAGGCTGAGAGAATTCTATAACTTGCCCAAGGTCACCCCAGTAAGTGGCAAAACTGGAACTTGACTCCAGGTCTCCCTGAACTTCTTTACATTTTATTAATTTTCATGCCCTACACTTTTTTACCTGATTAGGTATTTTTTTCTCCTTCAATATTGATTGAGACGTATGAGTAGGAATTATATTTTCTTTGCTAAAATTAGTAAGCACCTTGAACAGTACTTGCTGTATGTGCTCCAATACTTGCTGTATGTGCTCGTTGTATGTGCTCCATTTAGATAAATCAGATATTAAATTTTTCTGAAGAAAAAAGCTTGGGAAACATAATTACATAAAGTAACTAGAAATGATCAAAATCTATTTCCTTACCTAGCAACTTCACATGAAATTTTGCAGCAGTTTTATGAAATATTTTATGAAATAATTGCTGTATTCATCTGTCACCGAGAAATACAAGTATAAGTTAAGCATTTCTGAAGCCTGAAATTCACCGAGTACAGTTTTAATTACCCAAGAGAGGCAAATTTAAAACTACTTGCTTTTCAGAGCATAATTTAAAAAAATGAACAACAATCTTTGCAATTAGATTTTATGTTAAATTTAGGTCACATGTTAATTTTAACTGTTAGGATATCCTAGAATGTGCATTGTTCTTTACCAACCTAACTGATGAGTCAATTTGCCCGTCTTAAATATGAGGCTTAGTCAGTTGCTCACCTCATATTTCCAAAGTACCAGTGAAATTAGCGGATAGTTTAAGATTAGGTAGGTGCTAAAGAAATACAGTCTATCATTAGCTATATCAATATTTGTAATTCTTAGACTCCAATATGATATTTCATGCTATTAAAGCCTGTTTTATTATTACATTTTAATATCGAGAAAACCCCATATCCTTTAAAGGTTACCTTACTTATAGATATAATTAAATCTTGATAATCACTAAGTCATTGATATCACTAAATTATGTTAGGGTAGCTAACATTTCCATTTTACAAGATGTAACTTTGCCTCACACTGAGTGTAGTCAACATAGAATATTGGGACAGGCCAGGCATGGCGGCTTACGCCTGTAATTCCAGCACTTTTGGAGGCTGAGGCGGGAAGATCATTTGAGGTTAGAAGTTCGAGACCAGCCTGGCTAACATGGTGAAACCCCATCTCTACTAAAAATACAAAAATTAGCTGGGCATGCTGGTACACGCCTGTAATACCAGCTACTTGGGAGGCTGAGGCAGGAGAACTGCTTGAACCCGGGAAACGGAAGTTGCAGTGAACCAAGATTGCGCCACTGCATTCCAGCTGGGCGACAGAGCAAGACCCTGTTTCAAAAAAAATTTAAAAAAAGCTTTGGGAGACCGGGATGGGAGGATCACCTGAGGTCAGGCGTTCCAGACCAGCCTGACCAACATGGAGAAACCCCATCTCTACTAAAAATGCAAAATTAGCCAGGTGTGGTGGCACATGCCTGTAATCCCAGCTACTTGGGAGGCTGAGGCAGGAGAATCGCTTGAACCCGGGAGGCAGAGGTTGTGGTGAGCCGAGCTGGAGCCATTGCATTCCAGCCTGGGCAACAAGAGTGAAACTCTGTCTCAAAAAAAAAAAAGAAAGAAAAAAAAAGAATATTGGGACAGTAAGGGATCTTGGTCCAACTCCATTATTCTACAGATGAATTAAAGGAGGCTCAAAGAAGCTGTCTGCAGCTCCTTGCTTCCTCTACTGTACCAGAAAGCCACGTTACATTAAAACAACCACAGATCCTAGCCGGCCTGGTGGCTCACGCCTGTAATCCCAACACTTGGGGAGGCTGAGGAGGGAGGAGTGCTTGAGCCCAGGAGTTTGGGCCCAGCCTGGTGTACATAGCGACACCCCCGTCTCTACAACAGCAGCAGCAACAAAAAATTATCCGGGCCTGTCAGCGTGCACCTATGGTCCTAGCTACTCTGGAGGATCACTTGAGCCCAGGAATTAGAGGTTGCAATGAGCTGTGATCGTGCCACTGCACTCTAGCCTGAGCGACAGAATGAGACCCCGTCCCAAAAGAAAATAGCCATAGTTCCTTGTCCGTCTTAGCTGCATTCATGTCTCACTGCGGCTTTGCCAATTTTCCTTTCTTTTCTGCAGGTTGCATCCCCTGTCCTTAGGGCGCGGCACGGTGTGCAGGCGGGCCGCAGCCATGACGACCGCCATCTTGGAGCGCCTGAGCACCCTGTCGGTCAGCGGGCAGCAGCTGCGCCGTCTGCCCAAGATCCTGGAGGATGGGCTTCCCAAGATGCCTTGCACTGTCCCGGAAACGGATGTGCCCCAGCTCTTCCGGGAGCCTTACATCCGCACCGGCTACCGCCCCACAGGGCACGAGTGGCGCTACTACTTCTTCAGCCTCTTTCAGAAACACAACGAGGTGGTCAACGTCTGGACCCATTTACTGGCAGCCCTGGCCGTCCTCTTGCGATTCTGGGCCTTTGCCGAGGCTGAGGCCTTGCCATGGGCGTCTACCCACTCCCTGCCTCTGCTCCTCTTCATCCTGTCGTCAATCACTTACCTCACCTGCAGCCTTCTGGCCCACCTGCTGCAGTCCAAGTCAGAGCTCTCCCACTACACCTTCTACTTTGTGGACTATGTTGGCGTGAGCGTTTACCAATATGGCAGTGCTTTGGCTCATTTCTTCTACAGCTCTGACCAGGCCTGGTATGAGCGGTTCTGGCTTTTCTTCTTGCCAGCAGCTGCCTTCTGTGGCTGGTTATCTTGTGCTGGCTGTTGCTATGCGAAATATCGTTACCGGAGGCCTTATCCAGTCATGAGGAAGATCTGTCAAGTGGTGCCGGCAGGGCTGGCCTTTATCCTAGACATCAGCCCTGTGGCACACCGTGTGGCACTCTGTCACCTGGCTGGCTGCCAGGAGCAAGCAGCCTGGTACCACACCCTCCAGATCCTCTTCTTCCTGGTTAGCGCTTATTTCTTCTCCTGCCCGGTGCCTGAGAAGTACTTCCCGGGTTCCTGTGACATCGTGGGCCATGGGCATCAGATCTTCCATGCCTTTCTGTCCATCTGCACGCTCTCCCAGCTGGAGGCCATCCTCCTGGACTACCAGGGGCGGCAGGAGATCTTCCTGCAGCGCCATGGACCCCTGTCTGTCCACATGGCCTGCCTCTCCTTCTTCTTCCTGGCTGCCTGCAGTGCTGCCACCGCAGCCCTTCTGAGGCACAAAGTCAAGGCCAGACTGACCAAGAAAGATTCTTGAGGCTGGCAAGTGGGGCAACGTGTGGAGGAAGCCCCTCATAATTTGGAGAAAACTTGATACAACAGAGGCTGACTTTTAAGGGATTGGCTTTTAAATTAATACATATATCCAAGGATATGTTATAGCTGCAGTGTTTGAAAGCCAAAGGATTTAAGAGTTTTGTTGTTGTTAATAAAAGGAATACTCCTTTTCCTTTTGGATCATAGCTTAACAAGGCACAGGAAGGGAAGAGATCTTGACTAAGATTCATGAGACATTGAATTAAGGAGAATCATCTTCATGCCTGAAAATTTAGCAAAATTCTGACTATGGCCTCCACGGTCAATTCCTAAAAGCTGAATGGATAATAAAATTGGACTGGAAAGTAAGTAGGTGACTGGTCCTCACCCTGTTGGAATGGCTATCTTACTATGCTGTTCTTTGGTAATGGAATAAATTGACCCAAGGACCCAATTTCATTTGGATTTCAAATTGTCCAGAGTGGAAAAGCCTTCAAGATGACATAATGAATTACTCAGTTCATCTGATTTCTGGTCCCTCCTTTCTCGACAACTATAATACTAACCCTTTTCTCAGGATAACTGTCTACCTGGCAGTTTTCTCTAAAGTGCTGTTCACTCCCATCCCTACCTTGCATGGTAATATAAAAGACTAGGAAGCAGTCATACTTCCAGGAAATGCTTGGATTCGTGTGGACATTCAGGAAGCTTATTCTCATATAATACTAATCTAAACAGTACTAGAAATTACAGTGCCAAGAGCCCAGCCAATAACCATAGATACTATATGGTGTCATGGGACCCGTCTATTTTTTACCGGTGGACTACAGGATTACTTGAGAGTTATCAGGGCTACCTAACAGACCAGGAGATCTGGGTGTTGCACCAGGGAATCTCCATATTTGACCAGCATGTTTTAAAAGCTCTTGGTAGGATTAGTTGGTTCTAAGGATCCCTCTAGGGACCTCATTATTTCAAGAGGAACCCAAAGTCCAGCCTTCTACATAGATGCTGCCCCACGAAGGACCCACATAACTAACCCCATTCAGGGTTCTCAGGCAGGCAGTCCTGCCTCAGCTTAGAGCAGAACCCTTAAAATACTCAAGTACAGGGATAGGCAAGCATGTGTGTTTACTGTAGATTGGTCCCTGAAGGCTCCTTCGGGTGAGAACATGTGAACCAGGCACCCTGGTTTGTTTGGAGCATTGCTGCCCAGAAGCTTCTATGGGATAGGTGGTGCTTGGGATTGATGTGTTCTGGCCATGCAGCCCTCCCTGAGGATTGACTTCTGCACTAATCCAGTGAAGGAGGCTGTGTCAAAAGAAGGGCTCAGAAGCCCTCTTTTCAGAGGCAATGATTCCTTTCAGTATGAGGTCCCTTAGTTACCAAAAAGGGACGTGATTGAACTCCAGTTTGATGAACCTCCTCTGAGTTTACTTTATTGTCTTGAAATCTTTTGTTCTTCCTTTCTGTGAGATTTGTGAGTTTTGTGCCTTATAAATGGAAATGTATGAACACTTTACTTAATATATGCCCATGTAGAATTTTCTGTTTTGGGTTATTGGGATAAGAAAAAATATATATTGCTCTTCAATTCGTGAATGAAAGAAACTTCAGAAAGCTAGAATTGCTTATCAGACAAAAGACTTTCTGAATCTGTATTTTGGCTACAAACAAACATATTCAACTGAAGCTTTCCAATAATCTTTATATCAAGAAAGCATGCGTCTTGTCAGCTACATTGTTTTCTTAGATGGATTTCTCCTGTTAATCCTCAAATATCTGAACTTCTGTGTTACCCAAGTGTCTTATACAAGCTTCTGGTGTCTAGGACAAATTTATGGCAAATAAAATTAGCAAAACTGAACTGGGTTGAACTGAACAAGAGGATGGGGGAATTGTGCAAATACGTTGTTAGTAGAAGGTCAATTTAAAATAGGGACTAGAAATTGTTTGAAGTTTTCTTTATTACAGATTCAAAGACTGTATTATTTTGAAAGTTGGAAGGAGAAGGGAGGGAAGAGAGCAGAAGGGAAGAAGGTGTAAGTCAAGCTCTTGAAGGTAACTGGTGGTATTGTGGGCAGAGATCTTTAGTTCAAATTCACTTATTTTTTAAAAGAGAGAACCGGAGGTAGAGCAGTGATCAGATGGGTGCACAGACCAGTGCCAATCTGAACATTGTTAATGGCCTGTGACATGATGAGCACAGGAACAGGCATTAAGATATTGCCATACGATTTTAATGTATACAAGTATTGGCCCCTCAAGTGGTTGGAAATTTTTTTTTTAATCTCTTTTTCTGAGACAGGGTCTTACTCTGTCGCCCAGGCTGGAGTGCAGTGATGCAATCACGGCTCACTGCAGCCTCAACCTCCCCAGCTCAAGCAATCCTCCCACCTCAGCCTCCTAAGTACCTGGTACTACAGGCGCATGCCACCACACCTGGCTAATTTTTGCATTTTTTGTAGAGACAGGGTTTTGCCATGTTGCTTAGGCTGGTCTTGAACTCCTGAACTCAAGTGATCTTCCCACCTCAGCCTCCCAAAGTGTTGGGATTACAGACATTAGCCATCATGCCCACCCTAGAAACAGTTTTTTAATAGGAGATATTTGAGAGGCATTGAGGTAGGAGACTCTATGACATGCCCTCAGAATATCAGAATCTTCTTAGAAATAAACTAGGAAATGCAGATGTTTTTAACTACTCAGACTTTTCAGGAATTACTCCTTTTAAAACATTTTTGTTAAAGTTAGTGTATCAGTAAGAAACAGACCTAGTTTAAAAGGAATAATCAACAATTTTATAAAGGAGATGGCTTATTCCACCATAGCCCCTCCAACATACCTACTGGAAATTCTGCTAGTTAACTTTATCTCTCCTCTCTCTTAATTTAGACTTTCAACCTATGAAAATGTAAATACCTTTGAAAAAACTAAACTATCTGTGATTTACATCTTCTCATGAATGAAATGCAGTGGAGGGAGAGGAGATGGCAGGACACAGCAAACAGGACACATTTGCCTGCTTCTCTCTTGCCTAATTCTTCCTGACCTGTATTTACTGATGAGTAATAATACTTGTAAGACTCTAGGGGTTCATTTCCCATTTCAGCGGAAAGTACTTCACTCAATAACAATATTCTCAAGAGTCTTCTACTGGAAGCTAGAAATAAATAGGAGTTTAAGTCCATAGAATGAAGGTAGTTATTCCTGCCTCTGTTGCTCACCTGTTCACAAAAAGTACCTTTATGCTTGAAGACATTAGATTCTTTGGTTACGGCACCGTAGTTTCAAATGGATCCTCCAGATGGCATTCATGTCTTACTCAGAAAGGGCACAGCCATTGTCCCCAAGGCTTCTGTCTACTAATTCTATTGGTCTGGTGTTTTGCTTGATTGCTTGGCAAAAAAAAATGGAGCTATTTTCTGTCTATATCAATCTACTTATATGAATAACCATTAAAGTGATTTTGTATATGCATTGTTGTAGTGTCAGAAATTTAAAGAAACAGCTACCTTGTTTCTTTGACAAGGTCTTAACAAGGACTACCTTGAAGAGGCCCCCTCTAAAAGGTTTTATTTATACAAACATTGTCAGGAAAAGGAGGTCAGGACACTACCTCTACCAAGAAGCAGGAAAGTATAAAAACTTTTTAAAAATCTCCATACCCTATCCCCCATACACATATCCCCCATACACACACCCTAATACCTACTTGTGAGTAGAACAAATTGCTTCCCCACAAAAAGCTATGAAGTTGATTTCTCTGAAGATTTCAATGTAATTAAATAAATATTCCTAGTTTCATAGATAATAGTGTTAAAGATTTCAAAATTTTTAATTTATTGGCTACAATTTTATAAATGTAAAAATTATGAATTATACTATGATTTAACTATAGCAGGTATTACAACGTACGTGTTGTGAAATGTGGCATCTATCAACCAACTAATTATATAGCCTTCAAAGTTAGACTGAAAGAGCGTGTAAAAGGTGATTCTCCAGGCAACTGCAGCTTCAGGCTATAGTACTATCACAATCACTAAGAAAACAGCATTTCTATGGCTAGAGGCTCCACTGGTCGAATTATGGTTGTCACTCTTGTCCAAACCCCTTTTTTCACCAGCAGGGGCCCTAGGCAGTTTGAAAATGCTTCTGTTGTTACTGTTACTAGTTTAACCACTCTTCAGTTATTAATTTAGCAAGAATTTATTGAGCACCTATTGGTGAAAGGTACCACATTGGCTCTGGAGACACGGCAGTGTGGAAAAACACACTCTGTGGGCAGAGTCTGCCATCTGCTAAATGAGGACCAGTATCTTTTCCTTGGGCCATGAGGGTCCCTCTCCCCAGATCGTGGTTCCAATCACAGCCTGAGGGCCAAGAGGCTGGGACCTGGTTTGGCCCAGAACTTCTTCATAAGGATTAAGCTCTCTCTCCCCTTTACCTCCAGAGGTTGGAAACATCTTCCCCTGTAGCAAGGCAGTCACCTTAAAGCTGCCTCTACTTCCCGTTACTCATGCTACTTCTCCAACCCTTCTCACTACCCTCTAGTTGTTTTAATTCAGTCCTGGGGACACTTGACACATCCAGACACAGAGAGAGAGAAGCCCTAAATTTCCACAAGCAGTAGAGACTTCCCAGGTACATAAAGTCCCATCCTTCAAGGAAGAGGATGTGTGGTTCCAACCTGAGTACAGGTTCCTAACTTGGTAAGTTGAAAACAGCATGTTGCACTCTGGCTACCTCCTTAAAACAATAACCATATCCTTTGTGGACTTATTATAGAAGTAATTTAACATGGAAGGAAAATCACTGCATTAAAAAGATAATTCATTTAAATATTAACTTTGGGAGCATATCTATCTATGGTAAGGGCTTTTCTTACATAACAGGATTCTCACTGGAAGAGGTATTCACTATATTTTAAGATTCCAGGAGGCCTGGACCATATGGAAGGCTACAGAACAACAGCTCAAATTTTATTGTGCATTATGATTTCTAAAACATTTCCACATCAATATGAGCTTCTAAACTGTATGAGGTAAGTAAGGCCAAACAGGTCTCCATTGAACTAGGAAACACTAGAAAGGTCGAGTGACTGGTTTGAAGCCACACAACTAGTTATAATGTTTAAACTCATTTTTCCTTCAGATAAATTCACGGTCCAGCTAATCAGAAACACCAGCACCAAATACTTGCAGAGCTTTTTACAGCAAATGAAGCACTTTTATGCATTATGTACACTTTGACATAATCTTTTAGCTTTTGATCCTAATAATCTCATGCATAGCCAGGGTTGCATCATTTCTTTTTTGAGTTAAAGTGACTTCACTCCACCCACATCCTTGGATGCAGAATAAAGCATTCATTGCATCACAGAGGCTTCTCAGAACCCCAAAGTTCATTGTCCATGGGCCCTTGGGGACTGGATTATAAAGTCAAGTCCTACTCTCCAGTCAGTTTCCTGAAAATATGTTTGGATCCTTGGATGAGAAAGTCCTGCCAAATCTCAAATCCTCCCTTTTATCTTTTGATGGGATTGTCAGTTCTTTAAACAATCACCTTTCCCCGGGATTTTGACAAGAGATATGAACTTGAACATGGGATTTTAAAAATCTTTCTCTGCCATGTGAGTTTTGCAGACTTACTAGAAAGCACAAAAAAAGTCTTTGATTATTTCTCAAAGCAATATATGCTTATTAAAGAAACTAGAAAAGTAGGAAGAAAAGTAATCCTTGGATCCATCAGTAAAATAAAATCCCTGTTAGGGAAAAATAAGGCTTATGTCAGAATATTGTCAATGATAAAAGGTGTAGCAGTGTCATGTAAAGATTCCTGAAAAAACAGATATTGTAAACTAGAAATTTTTTTTTTTTTTTTTTTTTTTTTTTGGAGACGGAGTCTTGCTCTGTCGCCTAGGCTGGAGTGCAGTGGCGCAATCTCGGCTCACTGCAAGCTCCGCCTCCCGGGTTCACGCCATTCTCCTGCCTCAGCCTCTCCGAGTAGCTGGGACTACAGGCGCCCGCCACCACGCCCGGCTAATTTTTTGTGTTTTTTAGTAGAGACGGGGTTTCACTGTGGTCTCGATCTCCTGACCTCATGATCCGCCCGCCTCGGCCTCCCAAAGTGCTGGGATTACAAGCGTGAGCCACCGCGCCCGGCCGTAAACTAGAAATTTTAAGCAGCCTAGTATTTTATTCTCTAAGTTACAAAATCAACCTTCTGGCTCAGTTTACAGGAGTACCGAGAATGACATTACACTCCCTTCTGACATTATATTATGTAGGTAATTTGATGTTGTGGCTGATACTGGCTCATTAATCCAAGCCAATGATACATTATCTCTCATGTTGAAAGAATTGCGTGGAATGTTTCTCCTGAATCAAGCTCTCAGAGAGAACTGTGCTAGAAATAACTTCACTGGGGGTAAGGACTGGCCTGTTGAACCTGTGAGTATATGGATTCATTGCCAGTCCTTCCACAGTGAGCACTACTAGGTACCAGGCTCTGTTCTAGGCACCTGGGATGCAGGAATGAATAAAACACACAAATTCCTGCCCTTATGGAGAAACAATGAACCAAATCAATAAATTATATATTAGAAGGTGATGGTGCCAAGGAGAAATAGAGAGCAAGGAAGAGAGATAGACTGGAGGAGTGGGTAAGTGCGCCATTTTAAACAGGGTCAGGGAAGAATACCAAGAAAGGTGATGGAGCCAGCTCTGTTTCTCACCCAGGCAAAGGGAAGAAAGTGCAAGGGCTCTGAGCCCAGGGCATGCCAGGAATGGCCAGGAGGCCAGTGTGAACAGAGGGAGAATACAGCAGAAGATGAGGACAGGTTGTATAGGTCTTGTGAAGAATTGCTTTTACTGTGACTTTGGGAATGGGGTATGTGAGGAAGAAGTCTGTCCAAGGAAATTAAGGGTAGCTATCTATCGATATGGATTAATTACTAATTGCACATTACTTTGCCTTTAGAAAATAGAGCAAATTCTGTTTCCTGCAATATGCACAAAACCAGATTGACATCAAGTTATTCCACGTGTAGTCTGGGCCCAGCAAACTCCGTGTTCCTGTGGCCACACTCTCATGCTTGCAGAATTCTTCCCAGATTCCTCCCAGAGCATTTTTAAAGTGCCCAGAATGTTGACCTCCGCTTCCGACACAGGCTTTGAATGTTTTCTCATTCTTTGGACACTAGTTTGTACTCTGGATAATCCTCTGGGCAGAAATGGAATGACATGTCTAGGGCAGAGCCTATAAATTGGGGATAATAACAGTTTACATTATCTAGTATGCACCACTTGCCAAGAACTGAGCTGAGCTGTTTTCCTAGATTCTTTCATTTAACCCTCATAGTAGCCCTGTGAGGTAGGCACTAATACTGCCTCCATTTTGCAAATGAGGAAACTGAGGCATAAAGTAAATTTGCCCACAACTACCTGTCTCTTAAGTAGTGGAATCTCACAGATACTCAGGCCCTTGAATCTAGGGTCTATATTCTTGGCCACCAAAACTAAGTGAGTGTAGAAGATTCTTTTGTCTAACTTCTCACATTGTCACTTGTGTGAACTATAAAAAGTTTAAAATTAAGAGGGAAGTGTAATGTAGATTTCCATCTCCCCACCCCTGATAAATGAAGTAAACCTAAGGATGCAGTTCTCACTTTATTTCTAGACACTTTAGCCAAGCAAAAGTCCTTATACTGTTATTGTCGAATGGTACCAAGGCTGAGATTCCTAAGTGTATTTTGTGCTAGAATACAACATGGCGCTACTCAGCATTAGAATCTCAGAAGCCCTCTGTAATGACCTGAAGGATCTGAAGGACAGAAACTCACTTCAAGAACCACTGACTTCAAATTATTTTCGCATGCTTCTCTAATGTTTATAAAATGACTCTAGTGAATACTTTCTTATCTTTAGGACCTGTTAATATATCTTATTCCTCATTAAAATAAATTTGAGCACGATTCCAGGCTAAACCAATTTCTTAAAGACAACAATGGCAACATGCAAAATATCTCCATCTAGTGTTTTTTCTTTTCTAAACAAGAACAAATTATCTTGGAATCTGACTAATTTTACTCCAGGAAAAATACCTTTGCACACAGTACTCGGCACAAAGTTTGTGTTCAGAAAGTGCTAGTGGTAATCACACAGTCATTATTTCTTTTTCTATTTTTATTTTTTTTTGAGACGGAGTTTTGCTCTTGTTGCCCAGGGTGGAGTCCAGTGGCGCAATCTCAGCTCACCACAACCTCTACCTCCCAGGTTCAGGCGATTCTCCTGCCTCAGCCTCCCTAGTAGCTGGGATTACAGGCATGTGCCACCACGCCCAGCTAATTTTGTATTTTTAGTAGAGACCAGGTTTCTCCATGTTGGTCAGGCTGGTCTCGAACTCCCACCCTCAGGTGATTCGCCCGCCTCAGCCTCTCAAAGTGCCAGGATTACAGGCCTGAGCCACCGCACCTGGCCCACAGTCATTATTTCTATCACTTCATGCTGAGCAGGATGTTGTGAGTTCTGCACAAATTCATCCACACTCTCCAAGGGCGCCCAGACGTCTCTCACCAGAACAGGAGCTCTGTGTCCTTGGGAGGGATTTTTCTCCACCCACAACAGAATAAGATGTAGTTCATCTTCCCTGGGAAATGGGAGATTTCTTGCTTTCCTCCACATTCCTTCCCTGACGTTCAGTCTGCATGATCACAGACTCAGGCATCAGGCAGAACCTTCCATTGGTACACACACACATCACCCAGACATTCTGGCAGCACCGCCCTTTCTCACTATGGTCCCCAAGTGTTCTCAGACTACAGAAGAAACCCTACTGGTCCACATACTCGTTTTTTGTACCTCTTGATTCCCATGTATTGTGTGTTTGTGTCCCTTAGATATATTGAAGTCCTAAACCCTGCTACCTCAATTAGTGACCTTATTTGGAGACGGGGTAGTTGTACATGTAAGCAGTTAAGATGAGGTCATACTGGACAATCTCTTTTTTTTTTTTTTTTTTGAGACGGAGTCTCGCTCTGTCGCCCAGGCTGGAGTGCAGTGGCGCAATCTCGGCTCACTGCAAGCTCCGCCTCCCGGGTTCACGCCATTCTCCTGCCTCAGCCTCTCTGAGTAGCTGGGACTACAGGCGCCCGCCACCACGCCCGGCTAATTTTTTGTATTTTTAGTAGAGACGGGGTTTCACCGGGGTCTCGATCTCCTGACCTCGTGATCCGCCCGCCTCGGCCTCCCAAAGTGCTGGGATTACAAGCGTGAGCCACCGCGCCTGGCTGGACAATCTCTTAATTCAATATGACTGGTGTCCATATAAGAAGAGGAGAAGACACAGAGGAAAGACAGCCATGTGAAGACACAGAGACACACACAGGGGAGAGCATCATGTGACAATGTAGGCAGAGATGGGAGTTATGTATCTGCAAGCTAAAGAGTGCCAAGGATTGCTGGTAATAAGCAGAAACTGGGGGATGGGGTGTGTGGGTTAGGGTGGCGGGGCAGGCAGAGAGAGAATGGCCTTGCCAGCACCCTGATTTCAGACTTCTAGCCTTCGGAACTGTGACAGAAAAAAAATTCTGTTTTAAGCCATCCAGCTTGTGGTACTTTGTTATGATGACCCTAGAAAACCTAATACTGCATCCCAGGGCCAACCTCAGTTTTTACCTATGAAATGGACAGTTTTTTCCTAACCAGTGGTTCTTGGTCTCTCAACTCAGCAAGCACAGGTAGAGAATGGGACACGAAGACCCCTCCCTTCCCCCGCATCTATACCCTATTAAAGGGAGAAGTGGGATTTGCAGATCTCAGCAGAGATACAGATGGGAAGCTTATCACGTGTGTGAATACAATAGAACCTCTGTGGTAGGGAGTTAAGTACAGAGAAAACGTTGTGAACAGCCAGTTTCCGTGTGGCTGTGTTTCCCATCTGAGTCTACCCTGTGTAAGCAGGTGCTCCTGGGTTGCACCTTGGCAACTTCCTACCTGGGTCTTTGCCTCTACTCTTGGTACTCACAACCAACTCATCTACCTGGAAGCACCTTCATCTTTGGGTGCAAAGGTTTTATATTCACCGTCTGCTTCGCATTCTAGTGGTGATAAAAAAAAATAGTAAACCAAACAAATAGGGAAAAGACCATGGCTCCGCGGAAAGTTCCAGCCATCTAGCCTCCTCTGTGGCCCACCAGAAAGCCGCTGTGCTCTTTTCATAAACTCTACCTTGAAAAGAGATTAGATGCCCTCCTACCCTCTAAAAGGATGTCTCTGTGTGTGTGTGTGTGTGTGTGTGTGTGATATTTATTCAGAGTTGGTAGGTGGGGGGCGGGTAAAAAGGAAAGAAAGACTTAAGTCACACAAACCAAACCCTTCTACATGTTGCATTCTCTAAAGTGCCCAACATATTTCCCCAACCCCCTTTTCTCGTTTCTTTTTACCTTAATCTGTCTTTAATTTTCCATAGTTTTTCCAATTCCCAGTCACTGACCAAACTGTCCATTCACCATGCTCCCCCAGACAATGGTAATGGCAAACAGTCAGTGAGCGCTTACTATGTGCCAGGCACTACAGTGTAAGTGCTAACATATATGAACTCATTTAATGCTCACAACAACCTTGTGAATTGGGAACAACAATTATTATTCCTGTTTATGGCTATTAAAAAGTTAAGAAACTTCTGCAGGGTCACAGAGCTGGTAAGTGGTAGGATTTGTACCTCTGCAGTCTGACTCTGCAGTCCATAATATTTTATTTTTATTTTTCTATTATGAAAAACCTTGAACATATACAAAAGTAGATAGAATTGTATGATGAATTCCCATGTAATTACATACACAATTATCAAATCATGGGAAATCTAGTTTCATCTATATCCCTACTGGCTTCTGTCCATATTATTTTGGACATTATATAATTATATAATATCTACTATCTTATATATTATATAAGATATATAATATCTATAATTTTATAGATGTTATATAATTTTTTCTACAATACATGCTTTTTATGTATCCTTAAAAGATGATGACTCTTTACACAGGAATACAATACCATTATCATGTCTAAAAAACTGAAGAACAATTCCTTACCATCAAATATCCTGTATTTGAATTCCCAATGGTCTCACAAATGTCATAATTATTTCAAAGTATTTAGTTTAAATCAGGATCCCAATAGGACCCACACATTGCAATTGGTTGACTTTTTACTTAAATCTCTTTTTAATTTATAGGTTTCCCTTCTACCTCAGTCTTTTTACTCCTTTCCAATTCGGTTGTTGGTCAAACAATCATTTGTCCTGGAGAGTTTCCTACAGTCCACACACTTTACCGCTACATCATTCTGCCTTTGGGATACCATATTGTAGACTTTTCATTCCATAGATTTTACAGAGGGGAAAACTCAATGAAGTGATTTCTAGACTCACTGGAGCTTTCATGAACTACATGAAATTATAAGTACATGTGAATGTGTGCATTTTAGGGAACAAAAGTCTAAAGCTTTTACAAGATTTAAAAAATGATCCCATGACCCTCAAACAATTAATGATCATTAGTTCTGGTCTTGGCTTTTCATTTTAGAGATGAAAAGCAGGAGACTTGGGTAGGTAAGTTGTCCAAACTCACACAAATACTCTTAACAGGACAGGAATGTGGCTCTCAGGACCTAACCTGTTCCCACTTTCTGTTTCATGCTGCATATGTGAAAGGGGAAAAGGAAAGTGGTTTGAGATGCTCAATAGAAGGTGTCAATTTCCCCATTGTTTCAAAGTTGCCATTTACCTGAATTAATGAATTCACTTCTTGTCCACATTTGGAATCTAAAACTCTAGTCGATGTTACTACCACAACATTCTCACACTTCTCTTTCTCTGTACTATTGAGAACTTTATTATGCCAGAGATGTCTCACAAGCAGGATGCCAAGATCAACGATCTGTCCTGAGCTAAATGAGGACTGTCTTTCCTAGATGTCAGGGGATTGAGGTGGAGTGTAAGAAATACTCAATTGGGAACCAGTCATTAATTGATAGTTCCTTGATCTCTTTTGGTCTGGAGATTTCTCATTAGTAAAATGAGCTAACTGGACTGTGTCAATTTTCAAGCATTTTGACTGTGATCACGATATACTCTCACTATGAATGTATATGTATGTATCTATCTTGAAAAAACTTTCACTGAATTATTCTTCCAAACAAAATGGAATGCATCCGGATAATTTATATTCTATCCTTTTTAAAAAATAATTCTCGTTGTGGTCACAACCTATTAAGTTGATTTGAAGAACTGCTAAAGGAAATCTGCAGCAGTTTGAAAAATACTTTCCCAGGTGACATTCGTTCATTAACTGTAGTAGGTCAGTCATTTTACAACTATTTAATGGGCATCTATGTAGTGCTAGGCACTGTGATGAGAGTTAGGAAAATGGCAATGAAGAAACGAAGACCCTCTTCTTATGACGCTTATATCCTGTGAAGTAAGTTTGATCAGCTTTGACAAGGAAAGAGAATTCCAACGGAATCAACTAAAGCTATTGAATAGGTTTGACTTCAAGGAGGAAAAAACAGCAGAAATACAGGTTTTCCCAAACCCCAGGCAGGAGCCCACGTCAAGACTAAAATAGTCTAGACCCAAATGATGTAATTTTTGTGTCAAATGAAGATCTCCTGTGGATCCTAAATCTAATCACTGGATGTTTCTCCTTTTCCCATACTTGGCAAAGATCGAAGTGGATGACTGGGCCCTCTTTTTAGATAAAATATTTCAGAGGCCATGGAGTGATGGAAAGGAATGCTAGAGAGCACTCTGACTGAGGGACACCCCCTGGCCATATTCACATGCTCACCACACCCCCAAGTACCTGCAAAACCTGCCGGTATGTAATTGATTGTTTTCTTTTCCAGAAATTTTGCTGTACCATTTTCATCCAGCAGAGGGAAGCAGAACACCAAATCACCGCAGAAATAATCCAGGACACATGCACACACAGCCCTTTGATATTTTTTGTCCTGTGAATTTAGGTATTACAGAATGAGAATGTCACAGTTTTGAAAACAAATTCTGGGTAAAGCTAGCTCTGGGCAAAATGCTGAAAGAGGAGAGGTTTATTTTAGCTGACTGCTTATGGCCCGTCCCATCAGGATTGCCTGGAAGACATTACCCAGCCCACAAGGCCCGCTTTCAGGCTTGGCTCCTGGCAGTCTGACCTTTCCATTTTTTTCCATTCCCCAAGTTTTGGAACACCTGCTAAAATCATGCAATATTTCTGTGGTCTTCTGAGTCAGGCTTTATGCAATGGCCTTTCAATCACGGCATTTCTTACTTTAGCTGCCAGGAATGGTCAGTTTCCTGCCCTCTTTTATATATTCCACTAAGTGGGAAGTGGTGGGTACAAACTGAAGTGCAATGCATGCTAAGTGGTCGTGTAGACTGGAATGCAGTGGCACGATCTCTGTTCACTGCAACCTCTGCCTCCCCGGTTCAAGCGATTCTCCTGCCTCAGCCTCCTGAGTACCTGCGACTACAGGCATGTGCCACCACGTCCAGCTAATTTTTGTATTTTTAGTAGAGACGGGGTTTCGCCAGGCTGGTCTCAAAATCCTGGCCTCAAGTGATTTGCCCACCTCGGCCTCCCAAAGTGCTGGAGTTACAGGCATGAGCCACTGCACCTGACTGGGATACAAACTCTTAATCATAGCAGACCTTCTGAGGATCCAGGTACCTTTCTGAAGCCCTGCCTTTCCTCCCGCCCCACTTCTTTACAGACCTATCCCTGTGCCTTTTAACACTGATGCAGTATGTCTGACTTCCCATCCTCAGAGATGATAGCATTTTTAGGAGGCCATAGACCAACAGAAGTTGTTTTCATGCATTTCTGGGGTCCGAAAGTAGTTAAAACGCAACCCTTAGCCATTTAACTGGTGTGCTTTTCTGGAGAGAAAGGCATGAGCAGAGGGCACTCCTCAAATAGAAACAGATGCGATAATGAACTATAGGCCTAGCATGACTCAGCCTGTCCAGCTCCACACGCTCCTTCCCTACCCAGCCCAGGAATATAGATCCAAGTGCAACCATGCACTTAGTCAAGAAGGGCTCTTCAAAGTGTGTCCTAATGCCATGAAATTTACTTTTAATAAGAGAGTGGGTGGGGAGGGATCATGGAACTTCTAACAGTTTAAGGTTATCATGAAGAGTCAGCAAAAATTACAGTAACCAGTGATTCTGGGTAATCAGCATCAATGAGGTGGAGAGAAGTGGGAGAGGTGCCTTATCTTTGAAAGGTTAAACCTGCCATCTTTTTTTTTTTTCTTTTTTTGAGACGGAGTTTTGCTCTTGTTGCCCAGGCTGGAGTGCAGTGGCGCGATCTCGGCTCACTGCAACCTCTGCCTCCCAGGTTCAAGCGATTCTCGTGCCTCAGCCTCCCAAGTAGCTGGGATTACAGGCATGCGCCCCCACGCCCAGCTAATTTTGTATTTTTAGTAGAGGTGGGGTTTCACTATGTTGTCCAGGCTGGTCTCAAACTACGGACCTCAGGCGATCCACCCTCCTCAGCCTCCCAAAGTGCTGGGATTACAGGCGTGAGCCACCGCCCCCAGCAAACTTGCCATCTTGACATATTCCTCCAGTGACTGGCATCCAACCTCGGTTGGTGTCTAAGGTATAATACAACGGACAGGTGCTTTAAAAGTTTTCAGTAACTTCCACAGCGCTAATCAATGTTTGAGGAATGTGATTACATTTCTTTTTAAAAAAATAATTTAAGCAAGTTTTGTAAAAAGCACCAAAGGCAAAGAAACTTCATTGAAGTTTTTAAAAAATGTATTAAACTGCTGCATTAAGGTAATGTACTTACAGAAAAAGAAAAAAAGTTTTAAAAAAGGACAGGAACAGGAAACAGACATAGTAAGGGGAGAAGAGTTAGAAAAGAAACACTCTGGGCAGGGTATGGTAAGCAGGCATCAATAACTGCCTCAGGTGCCACTTAGTGCATTCATGTCCTGGGCCTCCTGAGCATCACACAAATTAGTGAAACCCAACAGGGGGATTTGCTCTGACAAGCAGCAATAAAAGTAAAGCGGCTGTCTGTATTGGCAGTAAACCACCTGTAACACTGAGATATGCCTTCTGTGTCTGGCTTATTACTCTATCATGTTCCTAAACTGGTTTGTCACAAACGCCTGTTACAAAAATCAGATTCCTGGCCTCCATGTCAGACCTAATGAATCCAAATCTCTCGGCACCTGAGTTTTGATTACTTTTTACTTTTAAGCTCCTCAGCAATAATGGATAACTTTCTTCCCCCTCCCCCCCCACCCCAGCAAAAATGTTTCAGGAATAGGATTACGTTTCTTTTAAGAAAAAATAATTTAAGCAAGTTTTGTAAAAAGCATCAAAGGCTATACCTGTGATGCTGACAATATTTCACCTCACTCATCTGCTTCTTTCCCAAGACTTAGTCTTTCTCTTTGAAGGAGCTGTGTTTCTCCTAGTGGTTCTGATCTTTTCATTGCAGCTGCAGGTACAAACGAGGGATTGAGGTGACCACCCTTCAACCTCCAGCTCTTCAGTCAACAAAAATCAAGTACCTATCACAGTGCACCCTGCCCTGCAGCACATATTCAAGGCTTTCCCTACAAGAACGAAGGTGTTTAACCGAAGAGATTGATGGTAGAATAAAGAGAGCTGGGCGCGGTGGCTCACGCCTGTAATCCCAGCACTTTGGGAGGCGAGGTGGGCGGATCGCTTGACCCCAGGAATTCGAGACCAGCTTGGGCAATATAGTGGGACACCATCTCTACGGAAGGAGGGAAGTAGGGAAGGAAGGAAGGAAGGAAGGAAGGAGGGAAGGAGGGAAGGAGGGACAGAGGGAAGGAAAGGAGGAAGGAAGGAAACAAAGAAAGAAAAGAAAGGAAAGAAGGAGAAAGAAAGATTGATTTTAAAAAAGTTAAAAAGGGAAAAATACAACGTGGCAGTGGGAGAATTAAGGATGAGATGATTGCATTAGTTCACTGACCATCCCTGAGCAACAGAAACACAATCATGGGTAATCCTCGGCCCCTGCCTACAAGAAGCATGGATCTAGTTTAGTAGCACTGCCAACCGGATCGACCATTTACACTTCTGTGTGACATGGGGCAGAGCGGGGAGAAAAGAGTGCCTGAGCTCACAGCGTTGGCGGGGCGCAGTGAGGTCAGCCAGGACTAGGTGGAAGGAGAAAAGGAACGTCCCTATCTGCAACTCATCTAAGGGACTGCTCGGACTCCGGATCTCACAGCGAGAACTACCGCCTCCCTACACCCGCCTTTCCCCGCGCCACCCAACAGCTCCCACGTCTCATCCTCAGGGAGCGGGGCGGGGCGAAGCGGAAGGGGAGGGGCCGACACAACCACGCCCACTAGCCGCGCTCCAAGGCCGCGGCCCCCTTACCGCGAGAACGCGGAGTCCCGCGGACGGCGCAAGCGCAAACCTCCTGTGACGACTGCGTCTCCTGGCCCCGCCCTCCTCTCGTGGGAGTTCCGGATGTTTAGCGTTACCATGGAGCCTGGAGGTGCCCGCGAACGCTGCTTGTCGCCTGGGCAACCGGAGAGGACGAAGCAGGACCTAGGTGGCGGCGGTGGTACCGGCTGCAATGGTGTCCAATCCCGTGCATGGCCTGCCCTTTCTTCCGGGCACGTCCTTTAAGGACTCTACGGTGAGAAGTTATCTGCCAGACTCCCACCTGTCCTCACCTTCCAGCAGCCCGGGAGGTTTCCCCGCTCAGTGCACCTCCATTCCCCTCCACTCAAGTCTGTCTTCTCTCCAAACACGTCTTCTGTCCTGACCCTGTTCTTAATTCTGGGCCGAACTTCTGCCTTTCTTCCCTAGCCAGCCTCATTCTCTCTCTCCGATCCTTTGCCCTCCGCCTCATCCCTCTCTAGTTTTTCCCCACTCCATCTTGGCAGTGTGTTGGCGCCTTCATTCTCATCCCGTTAGCCGCGTTCTTTCTTACGGCCCTGCCCCTCCAAGCCCCTGCCTCTTGTCCCTTTAGATCACTATTTCCCCCACCCTACTCCCAACCCATCTCTGGACCCTCTCCCTAGCTCATTCTCTCACATCATAACCTGTCTCCTAACATCGCCACCCTTAAAACACCTTCATCCTCATTCCCACAGGTCCGTCATTCCCGCCCCACCTGCTTCCTCTTCTGAATCCTGTACCCGGTAGTCTCTCCCACTCCCAGCTCCATTTCCTGTTTTGTATGTATATCGATTCCGCTCCTCTTCTTTCCGCCAGGTCTTTTTCCTTTCTTCTTTATGCTTGCATCCAACCCCATTCTTTTCTTTCCATTTTCTACATTTTCCACAATTTAGTCCCATCCTCTCCCCATTCTTTTCTTTCTCCATTGCGGGTTTTCCCCAAAACTTGCTCATCTTCCTCCCAAACCGTCTTTCCCTGCTTTGTAAGAGATATTCCTTTCCAGTTCCCTCAAGAATTGATTAGTTGCTGTTGGTATTCTTCCCCGGCCCTATTCTTTTTATTCTAATGTTTTTGTAAAAAGATTCCTGTTTAAATTTTATTTTGCTCCTTCTCCCAACCTTGTGTTTTTATTTGCATTTTCTAGACAAAATTTTTTAAAAAGCAGCAGCAGCTTGGATTCTTTTTTTTTTTTAAACTCTTGCTACAGTTTAGCTCTTAAAATTATTTGTATTTGTTTTAATTCTAACAGGGCTACTGAAATGTATGTGCTGAAAAATCAATAATGAGATTCAGTAGACTGATCATCACAGATGAGCTAACAGTAGTTTATGTTTATCTAGTTTAATACTTTAAACTCTTGCCTTCCTCTCCAGCTTCAAAAAGTTAAGATAAAATATTTTGTCAATTTATTTTCTTTGGGAGAATAAATTTAGAATGAAATCGAAAGTTCGGTGAGAGAATTTGTATTCTGAATCTCTGTAATTATCCCTGCATTAAGACACAACATCATAGATTTTTAGTTCCAGTGGACTTTTCAGTTTTATGTAATTTAGAAAATGTTGTAGGCACTTGCCTGCCCTATACAGGATGAGCTTAAGCTTTTGGTGTTGCTGAGTGTAGACAGGGCTGAGTTGATACAGGGAATTACAGGGGTGTGGATGGAAGTGCAAAGCCCTAAAAACATATTGCTGTATTACAAGTAAGATGAACTGTGCATTGGACATATTTCAGATTTTAAATACACTGGCCAAGTGTCAACCAATTTGCCCTATTTGAAATTTGAAAAGCATCATCAGTGTATCTTCAGCAGTGAAGGACTGAATATGTATTAATGTGATTCTAAAGACATGCAGATAAGAAGTTAAAAAATTTTTAAAGGGGAGCGGGAAAACGATTTTAAAAAAAGACACACAGAAGGTGAACCATAATGGACAAGAGGGGTGGAAAGGGCCGAGGTTGCCTTGCCTGGGGTGTCTGTGAGTTATGGCTGAATGATGGTAGAGACATTTGTCTAAAACAAAGAAATAAACTGAAGTCACTGATGTTGCTTCTGTCTTTGGTGGTGGAAGAAGAGCTTGAAGTTCCATAAATTACCCAATGAGGATGTCAACTCAGCACATTTTGTTCTATGTCATGTTTCCTATATACCTGGAGCAGTCCCTGTCAACTGACTTGTGACTCTGAATACATGACCTTTAAAAACAAATGTCCACAGTTTATAACCCTTTTAGCAAAAGAAGTTTATTCTGTTGTACCTTTCATGTTAGTACAGATCTTGAAAGATGATAGGCTGGGCTCTAAAGCAATTAGGATGTAGAAAGTTTTTTTCATAAAAATATTTTTTATGATTAATCCTAAATTGTATCTATGTATATATTTGAATATTATATATATATAATTTTGAAAGTATCCTCACAACAGAAAAAGGAAACCATTAACATAACCTCTAATTTGCCTTTCTACTCTTTTTTATTTAATCTTTTAAATAAAAATGTGTTCATTGTAAAAAATCAACATAATTTAGAAATGTATAATACAGAGAACCAAACCAGTCTCTTCATGCACATATTTCCGTGCTTATAATTGCAGTACACATATAATTTTATATGTTGCTTTTTCAGGCTTATTAAATCATAAATATTTTCACTAGGTTGCCACATGATCTTTAAAATAAATATTTTAATGACAGCACCATAATCCGTTGAGTGAGTTTTCGATCATTTACTCATGTCTTCATGTGATTGTCTCTTAGATTGTCTTCAACATTTACCATTGTAATGGGCAGCTTCAGGCATATAGTTCTTTCTCATAATTCTGGATCATATTCGTAAATAAATGGTTGGGGTAGAATTATTGAGTTCAAGACTTTAAATATACCATCCAGTTGCTTTCCAAAGAGTTGTAAGAATGTATCACTGTCATTGTGACAAGAGGGACAGGTAAAAATAAATTCACTGCATGTAAAAATAAAATTCACGGAACCATATCTTCTAGGTTCTACAGTTTTTACGGCCACCAGATATCAGATGAAAAACATGAGAAGACTAGTGAAAAACTTGAGTATAGATGAGATACTCTTTTAATCTCTCATGCAAGGTGAATTGGTAGTTAAATTGGGCATTACAGAGCACAGCTTTAAATTTTACTTTAAGCTCAGGTGGCTGCTTTGCTCCTTGTTCTTCTTCAAGTGTTTTAAAATACAGAATCTTTTAATGTAGGTAAGCTTTTGTTTTTTTTGAGACAGGGTATCACTGTTGCCCAGGCTGGAGTGCAGTGGTTTCAATCATAGCTTATTAAAGCTTGGACCTCCCAGGCTCAAGTGATCCTTCCGCCTCAGCCTCCCAAGTAGCTGGGACTATAATAGGCACAAGCCACCACACCCAGCTAATTTTTTTTTTTTTTTAGTTTGTGTAGAGACAGGATCTTGTTGCCCAGGCTGGTCTCGAACTCCTGGGCTGAAGTGATTCTCCCTCTTCAGCCTCCCAGAGTTCTGGGATTATAGGCATGAGCCACCATGCCCAGCCTTAATGTTGGTAAGCTTCTTGATGTAAGTTTTGTGATGCTTATAAGCAAAGATTTAAGTTACATTTTTAAAAGTTTTTTTTTAACCTAACAAATATTTGTCTAATGTTATTAATGACACATTCTTTTCTTCTTCAGAAAACAGCCTTCCATAGAAGCCAGACGCTGGGCTACAGGAACGGCTATGCAATTGTTCGACGTCCAACAGTTGGGATAGGCGGAGACCGGCTCCAGTTCAACCAGCTGTCCCAGGCTGAGCTGGATGAATTGGCCAGTAAGGCACCAGTCTTAACTTATGGCCAACCTAAACAAGCCCCACCTGCGGATTTTGTTCCTGCGCATGTGGCCTTTGACAAAAAGGTATCATCTGGAATTTTAGGGTACCCCTTGAATTAGGGTCTGAGAGCCAACTGCTTGCAGAAAAGTTAAAACAGTAAACCACAGAATTTCCAAAGTGCTCTGAGGAGAAAATTGTTCAGATGCCTTAACCCTTAGTCATGGACAGCTGAACTCAGGCTAAAAAGAGGCTTTCTTTAGTCAGGAAGCTGATTATAGGGAGTAAAGTAATTCCCTGTAGACTTCACCAGACTATTTTCCAAATGCAGTTAAAGAAAAGTTGGCTATAATTCTGAATTCTTGAATTTATATTCTATGTTTATTGGCCATGTGTTTCCCACTTTTTAAAGGTACTGTATTCTGTAATGGTGACATATCTAATCTTCATGAGATGCAGAATATCATTATGAAAACAATGACTCCATCTATTGTCAGTGTTCTGCAGGCAGTCTCCATAAGTTTTTGTTTTTCAGGGAACATGTCATGTTTGGTATTACATAACCAATGGGTGGTATAACATTTTTGTTTGTTTCTCATTTATCTTTATGTTTTTGCAGTGAGTTTCCTCATTTCCATCTGTTGACATTACCACATCATTCTTGTTTTTCCTTGTCAATGAGCCTCCTCTTTTCACTAAAGTGAAGTAGCCCTAGCCCTGACCATGTAGCAGAATCACTGGCGAGATTTTTAAGAAAATCATGTTATTCCAACCCTCATCATTTCTAATTTCCAGATGAGTTTTATGTGTAACTGGTTCTGAGAAGTACTGATCAGTTTTGATAAGTTACCTTTCTTCATTTACTCTTAGTCTGTTTCTTTCCTTGTCTTAACTTTTATTTTATTATTCCTGTGAAATGTCTATAACATTTTCATCCAGCCAGCCAACTTTTATTGAGTACCTGTTGTAAGCTAGAGGCTGGGGAGGAACTATGCCATTTACTTTGATAATCACTTATTTTTAAACAATTTTAGTCTCTCAACTAGAATCCGTACCATTTCCTCTTCTCCACTTAACTCATTTATAGGGACACATTCACATATGCATTCATAGGCCGAACCTAAACATCCACTAAACAGTATGATTTATATAATTGGATATATCTTTTCCTTTTGCTTGTTTCTTTTATTTGTGGCTTTGACAGGCACTGCAAAATCAGCAGAGAAGGGAGAGGGCTGAAAATACAAGAGAGAAGTGGGATAGACACTAAATAATTACCAAGATATGAATCCTGGTATGTTTAATTTTTACTGAAAAGAATAGTAAGTAACTGTTATAAAGTAGAAGGTGATACAGTGATATATGTCGTAAGAAAGTACTAGTAAAATTCAGAGGAGAAATTGTGCTTGAGTAGGAAATAGGCTTCCTATTTTTTGTTTTTCTATGTTATTTTACACTAATTGTTGTTACTTAATTTGTACTTATTTAATATTCATAATTCATTTCTTTAAAGATAGTGCACATAAAAATATTATTTTTATTTTCCAATGCATTTTACTTGGATCATCACAATTTCTAGATAAATGAGCCTTAGCATAGATAATGGGGTAGAGAGAAGCTAAATGCATGACTTTGAAACTAAGTTTGTTTGTTTATAATAAGGGAATTATGGTTTCTCTGAATTAAATGAAGGTTCTAATTTTAAATGAAGGACCTCTAATACCCGGAGGTCCACATAATAGCCAACATATTTGTCTATATTTTGGAAATTCTTAGGACTGTTCCTCATAGACAGAATATAACTTCATTTCTTACTTAGGTCATAAAGACCAGGGTATCTATTCCAAGTGCCCTCCTCTTTCCCCCTTGCTCCCATATAATTCCAGCATCACCCACTATATTCTGTTTCCCAGACTGACTTCCAGCTCTTTATTTCTGATGTTCTTCTTTCATCTTTTTCATCTTCAAGTTTCATACTATTTCTATTTCAGACACTCTAGTGACTACTTCTCTTGTTAGAGTCATATCATCCTGTCCTCTTTCTATAATACCTTGTGACTCCTTTAAGCAAGAGAACTTTGTTTCTCACTTGACTGTCAAATCACTTACAATCTGACTTCTCCCTACCCACAGCCCCAAAATACTTTCTCCTAGGTAGCCAGTGCTGTCCTTTTACCAGATCTAGAGAGGTTTACTTTGCCAGCATTCTCTTTGGTCTGTTTGTGCCATCTGACACTGTTGACCCTTCCTCCCTTCTTGAAACTGTGCTCTTCTTTTGCCTCCATGACTCTCATTTTCTTCCTTCTTTCTATGTGGTTTCTTATTCTTTAGCCTCCCTTCTTTTTTTCAATTCTTAACTTACAAGTATTTTCAAGGTTCTGTCTCATTCTTTATATAATTTTCTTGAGATCTCACCCACTTTCGTGATTTCAACCATCACCTCACTGTAGACAATGTCACTATTTAGTTCCAACTCTGACATCATTGAGACTCCAGATCTGTATCCCCCTGGCCCATGGGATATCTTCACCTGGATGAACTGTTGGTACCTCAAGTTCTGTATGTCTCTAACTTATCTCTATCCCTCACCTTTTCCCATACATCTGCTTTCCCTGTGTGGTTCCACTAGGTAATCCAAGCTTGAAACCTGAGCCATCTTTGGCTTTTTCTCTCCTTTATCCTCCACACTTAATGAGTTGCCAAGTCAAATATCTCTCACTTTCATTTCCTCTGCCGCTATCATAGTTCAAACAAGCCAAATGACTACCTAACTGTTGTTTTAGTCTCATTCCTAGTCCTTATCCTTATAACAGGTATGCTGTGCTGCCTTGTTTATTCTCTAGAGTTCAGCTCTGATTATGTCATTTTTCTGGGAAAATGCCATCAGGCTTTCTTAACCAATACAGTAAACGTTACCACCATTCACCTCACTGTTCTAGCCCCCAACTTGAAAGTCATCTTTCATTCTTCTTTCCCCTCACAATCCACATCTAATCTATTAGCAAGTTCTATTGTTTCTGATTCTAAAATATGTAACTAATTCATTTACTTATTTTCATCTTCACTATTACCATAAATTTATTTTCTACAGAGCTGCCAGGCTTATTTTTTGAAAATCAGATTATGTCACATACTGACTGAAACACTTCCATGGCTTCCCTATCATCTATAAAGATCCAACTCTACAGGTTCCTCACAGCCCTACTGGAGCTGGCCCTCCCTGTTCTCTCCCCAACCTCATCTTGGGTCCTTTTTCTCACCTATCATGTTTCAATACATTGGATTTATTTTTACTGATTTCCTTGAAATGGCAGCATTTGAAAATTCCAATTCAAGGCCTTTTTGTACATGGCGCTTCTCATATTTGAAAATTCCAATTCAAGGCCTTTTTGTACATGGCGTTTCTCATATCCTCACCATCCTTAAGTGGCTGACTCCATCTTTCCTTTCAGTGCGGCTTTTCCTGGCCACTCTACTATGGCAGTTCCTCCTCATTTTTCTATATCACTTCCCTCTCTTTTTTTTTTTTCCCTTCGCAGCACTATATTATAATTTGTGTTGCTGATTTGTTTAGTGTTTATCTGTCCCACCTGAGTGTATACTTCATAAAGGTAAGGAGTTATATAGTTTATTATATATTTAGTGCTCAATAAATATTAGTTCTAAAATGACATGAATAATTAACAAATAAAATTGATTTCTTTTCTATGTCACTACTGAAAATTGGCAAGCCAAACATGTAACATATATGCTTATAATAATGTAAAATTAAAAATATGACTTGGCTTTTTATAATTGTGTGTGATATGAAAATATTTATGCAGCATTTCCCCCCTTCATCTTGAAGTAAATACAAATATTTTTATGTTTATTGTGGCATTCTGAGCACTTCCTGGGAGTTAGGAGACCTGGATTCTAATTCTGGGTCTCCTACCAGCTAACATTGTGACCTTGTAGTCACAATCTCTAATTTCCTCGTCTATAAACTCAGAAGGTTAGAATACATGATAACCAGGAGCCCAGCCTGCTATAAAATTCCATGAAAAGTATATTTTTAAACACAGTATTTAAATATATTTTTTCTTTTCTTTCTATGTAACAATCAAGTTCTTATTCTACCTGGGAAAGCTGATGTTATCCCACTACTTTAAAAACAATTTTTTTTTATTTCCATAGGTTATTGGGGAACAGGTGGTGTTTGGTTACATAAGTAAGTTCTATAGTGGTGATTTGTGAGATTTTGGTGCACCCATCACCCAGGCAGTATACAGTGCCCCCAGTTTGTAGTCTTTTATCCCCCACACCCTTTCCCCCTGAGTCCGCAAAGTTCATTGTGTCATTCTTATGCTTTTGCATCCTCATACCTTAGCTACCACTTATGAGTGAGAACATACAATGTTTGGTTTTCTATTCCTGAGTTACTTCACTTAGAATAATAGTCTCCAATCTCATCCAAGTCACTGTGAATGCTATTAATTCATTCCTTTTTATGGCTGAGTAGTATTCCATCATATATATCACATTTTCTTTAACCACTCATTGATTGATGGGTATTTGGGTTGGTTCCACATTTTTGCAATTGCAAATTGTGCTGCTATAAACATGCATGTGCAAGTATCTTTTGTATGATGACTTCTTTTCCTCTGGGTAGATACCCAGTAGTGGGATTGCTGGATCAAATGGTGGTTCTACTTTTAGTTCTTTAAGGAATCTTCACACTGTTTTCCATAGTGGTTGTACTAGTTTACATTCCCAACAGCAGTTCCCAGTTCATTGCATCCACACCAACATCTAATATTTTATGATGTTTTGATTATGGCCATTCTTGCAGGAGTAAGATGATATTGCATTGTGGTTTTGATTTGCATTTCCCTGATCATTAGTGATGTTGAACATTTTTTCATATGTTTGTTGGCCATTTGTATATCTTCTTTTGAGAGTTGTCTATTCATGTCCTTAGCCCACTTTTTGATGGGCTTCTTTGTTTTTCCTTGCTAATTTGTTTGAGTTCATTGTAAATTCGGGATATTAATCTTTTGTCAGATGTATAGATTATGAAGATTTTTTCTCACTCTGTGGATTGTCTGTTTACTCTGCTGACTGTTCCTTTTGCCGTGAAAAAGCTCTTTAGGTTAATTAAGTCCCAGCTATTTATCTTTGTTTTTATTGCATTTGCTTTTGGGTTCTTGGTCATGAAACCCTTGCCTAAGCCAATGTCTAGAAGGGGCTTTCCAATGTTATTTTCTAGAATTTTTATAGTTTCAGGTCTTAGATTTAAGTCCTTGATCCATCTTGAGTTGATTTTTATATAAGGTGAGAGATGAGGATCCAGTTTTATTCTCCTACTTGTGGCTTGCCCATTATCCCAGCACAATTTGTTGAATAGGGTGTCCTTTCCTCACTTTATGTTTTTGTTTGCTTTGTCGAAGATCAGTTGGCTGTAAGTATTTGGCTTTATTTCTGGGCTCTCTGTTCTGTTCCATTGGTCTATGTGCCTATTTTTATACCAGTACCATGCTGTTTTGGTAACTATGGCCTTATAGTATAGTTTGAAATCAGGTAGTGTGATGCCTCCAGGTTTATTCTTTTTGCTTATTCTTGCTTTGGCTATGTGGGGTCTTTTTTGGTTCCATATGAAGTTTAGGATTGTTTTTTCTAATTCTGTGAAGAATGATAGTGGTATTTTGATGGGAATTACATTGAATCTGTAGATTGCTTTTGGCAGTATGGTCATTTTCACAATGTTGATTACCATCCCATCAGCATGGAATGTGTTTCCATTATTCGTTCCATTATTTGTGTCATCTATGATTTCTTTCAGCAGTGTTTTGTAGTTTTCCTTGTAGAGGTCTTTCACCTCCTTGGTTAGGTATATTTCTAAGTTTTTGTTTGTTTGTTTGTTTTTCAGCTATTGTAAAAGGGGTTGAGTTCTTAATTTGATTCTCAGCTTGGTCACTGTTGGTGTAAAGAAGAGCTACGGATATGTGTATATTAATTTTGTGTCCAGAAACTTTGCTGAATTCTTTTATCAGTTCTAGGAGCTTTCTGGAGGAGTCTTTAGGATTTTCCAGGTAAGCAATCATATCATCAGTGAACAGTGACAGTTTGACTTCTTTACCTATTTGGATGACTTTTATTTCTTTCCGTTGTCTGATTGCTCTGCCTAGGACTTCTAGTACTGTGCTGAAGAGGAGTGGAGAGAGTGGGCATCCTTATCTTGTCCCAGTTCTCAGAGGGAATGCTTTCAGCTTTTCCTCATTCATCATTATGTTGGCTGTGGGTCTGTCATAGATGGCTTTTATTATGTTGAGGTATGTCCCTTTTATCAATTTTGCTGAGAATTTTAATCAGAAAGCGGTGCTAGATTTTGTTGAATACTTTTTCTGCATCTATTGAGATGATCATGTGATTTTTGTTTTTAATTCTGTTTATGTGGTGTATCACATTTATTGACTTGCATATGTTAAATCATCCCTGCATCCCTGGTATGAAACCCACTTAATCGTGGTGGATTATCTTTTTCATATGTTGTTGAATTCGGTTAGCTAGTATTTTGTTAAGGATTTTAGCATCTATGTTCATCAGGGATATCAGTCTATAGTTTTATTTTTTGGTTATGTCCTTTCCTGGTTTTGGTATTAGGGTGATGCTGCCTTCATAGAATGATTTAGGGAGGATTTCCTCTTTCTCTATCTTGTAGAATAGTGCCAATAGTACCAGTTTTTCTTCGAATATCTGGTAGAATTCTTCTGTAAATCTGTCTGGTCCTGGACTTTTTCTTGCTGGCAATTTTTAAATTATTTCAGTCTTGCTGCTTGTTGGTCTGTTCAGGGTATCTAATTCTACCTGAATTAAGCTAGCAGGGTTTTACCTTTCAGGAGTTTATCTATCTACTCTAGGTTTTCTAGTTTATGTGCGTCAAGGTGTTCATAGTAACCTTGAATGACCTTTTGTATTTCTGTGGTGTCAGTTGTAATATCTTCCATTTTGTTTCTAATTGAGCTTATTTGGATTTTCTCTCTTCTTTTCTTGGTTAATCTTGCTAATGGTCTATCAATTTTATTTATCTTTTCAAAGAACCAGCTTTTTGTTTCATTTATCTTTTGTTTTTTTTTGTTTGTTTCAAGTTCATTTGTTTCTGCTTTGATCTTGGTTATTCTCTTTCTTCTGCGGGGTTTGGGTTTGGTTTGTTCTTGTTTTTCTAGTTCCTTGAGGTGTGACCTTAGATTGTCTGTTAGTGCTCTTTCAGACTTTTTGATGTAGGCGTTTAGGGGTTTGAACTTTTCTCTTAACACTGCCTTTGCGGTATCCCAGAGGCTTTGATAGGTTGTGTCATTATTGTCATTCAGTTCGAATAATTGTTTAATTTGCATCTTTATTTTTGACCCAAAGCTCATTTAGGAGCAGGTTATTTAATTTCCATGTAGTATTTGCATGGTTTTGAAGGTTCCTTTTGGAATTGACGTCCAGTTTTATTCCACTATGGTCTGAGAGAGTGCTTGATATAATTTCAATTTTCTTAAATTTATTGAGGCTAATTTTGTGGCCTATCATGTGGTCTGTCTTGGAGAAAGTTCCATGCGCTGTTGAATAGAATGTATATTCTGCCATTGTTGGGTAGAATGTTCTGTAAATATATTAAGTCCATTTGTTCCAGGGTATAGTTTAAATCCATTGTTTCTTTGTTGACTTTCTGTCTTGGCCTGGCTAGTGCTGTCAGTGGAGTTTTGAAGTCCCTGCCTATTATTATGTTGCTGTCTATCTCATTTCTTAGGTCTATTAGTAATTGTTTTATAAATTGGGTGCTCCAGTATTAGGTGCATATATATTTAGGATTATGATGTTTTCCTGTTGGACAAGCCTTTTATCATTATATAATGTCCCCCTTTGTCTTTTTAAATTGCTGTTGCTTTAAAGTTTGTTTTGTCTGATACAAGAATAGCTACTCCTGCTCACTTTTGGTGTCCATTTGCATGGAGTTTCTTTATCCACCCCTTTACCTTAAATTTACATGAGTCCTTATGTATTAGGTGAGTCTCTTGAAGGCAGCAGATGGTTGGTGAATTCTTATCCATTCTGCAATTCTGTATCTTTTAGTTGGAGCATTTAGGCTATTTACATTCAACATTAGTATTAAGATGTGAGATACCATTCCGTTCATCATGGTATTTGTTGTCTGTATACCTGGATTTTTTGTTTTTTGTTTTTAATTGTATTTTTGTTTTATAGGTCCTGTGAGATTTATGCTTTAAAGAGGTTCTGTTTTGATGTGTTTTGATTTGTTTCAAGATTTAGAGCTCTTTTTAGCAGTTCTTATAGTGCTAGCTTGGTAGTGGCAAATTCTCTCAGAGTTTGTTTTTCTGAAAAAGACTGTATCTTTCCTTCATTTATGAAGCTTAGTTTCACTGAATGCAAAATTCTTGGCTGATAATTCTTTTGTTTAAGGAGGCTAAAGATAGGGCCTCAATCCCTACTAGCTTGTAGGGTTTCCTGCTGAGAAACTGCTATTAATCTGATAGGTTTTCCTTTATAGGTTACCTGGTGCATTTGCCTCACAGCTCTTAAGATTCTTTCCTTCATCTTAACTTTAAATAACCTGAGGAAAGTGTGCCTAGGTGATGATCTTTTTGTAGTGAATTTCCCAGGTATTCTTTGAGCTTCTTGTGTTTGGATGTCTAGAGAAGTTTTCCTTGCTTATTCCCCCAAATATGTTTTCCAGACTTTTAGATTTTTCTTCAGGAATGCTGATTATTCTTAGGTTTGGTTATTTAACATAATCCCAAACTTTTTAGAGGCTTTGTTCATATTTTCTTATTCTTTTTTCTTTGTCTTTGTTGGATTGGGTTAATTAGAAAACCTTATCTTTGAGCTCTGAAGTTCTTTCTTCTGCTTGTTTGATTCTATTGCGGAGACTTTCCAGAGCAGTTTGCATTTCTATAAGCACATCCATTGTTTCCTGAAGTTTTGGTTGTTTTTTATTTATGCTATTTCATTGAAAAAAAATTCCCTTCACTTCTTGTATCATCTTTTTTATTTCCTTAAATTGGGCTTTGCCTTTCTCTGGTGCCTCCCTGATTAGCTTAATAACGAACCTTCTAAATTATTAGGTAAATTAGGGATTTCTTCTTGGTTTCAATCGATTGCTGGTGAGCTAGTGTGATTTTTGGGGGGGCATTAAAGAACCTTGTTTTGTCATATTACCAGAGTTGGTTTTCTGGTTCTTCTCATTTGGGTAGACTCTGTCGAGGGAAGGTCTAGGGCTCAAGGCTGTTCAGATTCTTTTGTCCCACGGGGTATTCCCTTGATGTAGCATTCTCTCCCTTTTCCTATGGATGTGGCTTTCTGAGAGCCGAGCTGTAGTGATTGTTGTCTGTCTTCTGGATCTAGCCATCCAGCAAGTCTACCAGACTCCAGGCTGGTACTGGGGGTTGTCTGCACAGAGTCCTGTGCTGTGAGCCATCTGTGGGTCTCTCAGCCATGGATACTAGCACCTGCTCCGGTGGAGGTGGCAGGGGTGTGAAACGGACTCTGTGAGGGTCCTTAGCCTTGGTTGTTTAATGTACTATTTTTGTGCTGGTTGGTCTCCTGCCAGGAGGTGGTGTTTTCAAGATAGCATTAGCTATGGTAGTCCGGGGGGGAACAGGCAGTGGGTGGGCCCCTAGAACTCCCAAGAGTATATGCCCTTTGTCTTCAGTTACCAGGGTGGGTAGGGAAGGACCGTTAGGTTGGGGCAGGGCAAGATGTGTTTGAGCTCAGACTCTCCTTGGGCAGGTCTTGCTGTGGCTGCTGTGGAGGATGGGGGTGAGGGTCTGAGGTCAATGGAGTTGTGTTCCTAGGAAGATTATGGCTGCCTCTACTGTGTACTTCAGGTTGTCAGGGAAGTGGGGGAAAGCCAGCAGTCATAGGCCTCACCCAGCTCCCATGCAACCCAAAGGTCCAATCTCACTCCCACTATCCCGCCCCTCTCCAACAGCACCAAGTCTGTTTCCAGGCAGTGGGCGAGCAGGGCTGAGAACTTGCCCCAGGCTATCTGCCTCCCAGCTTCGAAAGCAAGTGGGGCTTTCGTTCTTCCCCCACCTGTGGAATCTGTACACTGGATTCATACCCTCTCCCGAGTTCTGGCCAGGAGACTTCTCGATTGGTTCAAATTGTTACAAAGTTCAGCTGGAGGTTCCCTTCTTCCTGCGGCCTTTTCCCAGTGCCTCTGGTTGCCCTCCCCAAGTACCCCTGTGAAGCAAGGCAGAAATGGCTTGGTAGGGGACCCCAGCGAGACCATAGGACTTTTCCCACTGCTTCCTCTACCCCCGTATTTCACTCGGCTCTCTGAATTGACCCAGCTCCAGGTAAGGTCAGAATCTTCTCCTGCTCCTGTAATCTAGATCTTCAGGTTCCTCAGTGGGGGTGTGTGTTCGGGGGCAGATGATCTCCCTTTCCCACTTCCATAGTTTGGGCACTCACAGTATTTGGGATGTCTCCTGGGTCCTGCAGGAGCAATTTGCTTCCTTCAGAGGGTCTGTGGATTCTCTCTGCTTTCCTAATTTATTCCTGCAGTCATCCTGGAGCAAAAGTTCACAGTGCGAGCCTTCACACGCTGCTCTGCCCATCTGAGTGGGAGCTGCAATCTAGTCCTGCCTTCCATCTGCCATGATTCCAGGGAAACTTTCCACAGAGCTTTTCTACATTAACGCTTCTACCCCATTTATTCTTTGTGGGAGGAGCACAGAACTCTTAATTCTGTTCTTAATAAATAGATAAGTGCCTTTTAAAAATTAACAATCAGTTAAGTAATTCTTTTCAGTTAGCATATTCTTTACCTGAGACCTTACATATATATATATATAAAACAAGACTATATATATATATATATAAAACAAGACTATATATATATAAAACAAGACTATATATATATATAAAACAAGACCATATATATATATATATATATATGTATGTATCTCCTTGCCTCCCATTCTGAGGCCAACTTCCTGTTGCCATAGGCATTTTCTTTTTTTTTTTTTTTTATTAATTTTTTTTGCATACAAAAACAATAAACATTTTCTAAAAATACATACAAACAAAAAGATGCGTATCAAACATATTAGGAAGGTTGCACATGGGAAGTCGGGGAATAGAAATGGGGGTGGGAGTTAAAATAAATGAGAGAGGGACTTTATATGGATCAGTGATAATAACTCAATCCTCTATTTGACAAAGAAGAGGGAGAAGGAAGAGGAAGAAAAAGAAAGTGGGATAAAGGATCAGAAAGGGAGGAAAATAGAAAAAATTAGAGTATGACTCCAGGGTAGACCTGTTTTGTTGTCATTGAGTTGGTTGGTTGGTTTGTCTGTTGTATTCTTCATGTTTCGCCAAGTTGGCCAGACTGGTCTCGAACTCCTAGCCCGAAGTGATCAACCCGCCTCGCCCCCCAGAGTGCCGGGACCACAGGCGTGAGCCACCACGTCCAGCCCCCACATTGCTTCTGGCCTCCGTGGTAGACCTCCCAGATGGAGCGGCCAGGCAGAGGAGCTCCTCACTTCTACCCAGACACGGGGCGGCCGGGCAGAGGGGCTCCTCACTTCCCAGACGGGGCGGCCAGGCAGAGACGCTCCTCACTTCTTCCCAGACGATAGGTGGCCGGGCAGAGGCGCTCCTCACCTCCCAGATGATGGGTGGCCGGGCAGAGGCACTCCTCACTTCCCAGATGGGGCAGCCGGGCAGAGGCGCTCCTCACTTTCCAGACGACGGGTGGCCGGGCAGAGGCGCTCCTCACCTCCCAGACGATGGGTGGCCGGGCAGAGGCGCTCCTCACCTCCCAGACGATGGGTGGCCGGGCAGAGGCGCTCCTCACCTCCCAGACGGGGCGGCCGGGCAGAGGCGCTCCTCACTTCTTCCCGGACGGGGCGGCCGGGCAGAGGCGCTCCTCACTTCTTCCCGGACGGGGCGGCCGGGCAGAGGTGCTCCTCACTTCCTCCTGGACGGGGCGGCCGGGCAGAGGCGCTCCTCACCTCCCAGGCGATGGGAGGCCGGGCAGAGGCGCTCCTCACTTCCCAGACGATGGGTGGCCGGGCAGAGGCGCTCCTCACCTCCCAGACGATGGGTGGCCGGGCAGAGGCGCTCCTCACCTCCCAGACGGGGCGGCCGGGCAGAGGCGCTCCTCACTTCTTCCCGGACGGGGCGGCCGGGCAGAGGCGCTCCTCACTTCTTCCCGGACGGGGCGGCCGGGCAGAGGTGCTCCTCACTTCCTCCCGGACGGGGCGGCCGGGCAGAGGCGCTCCTCACCTCCCAGGCGATGGGAGGCCGGGCAGAGGCGCTCCTCACTTCCCAGACGGGGCGGCCGGGCAGAGGCGCTCCTCACTTCCCAGACGGTGGGTGGCCGGGCAGAGGCGCTCCTCACTTCCCAGACGGTGGGTGGCCGGGCAGAGGCGCTCCTCACTTCCCAGACGGGGCGGCCGGGCAGAGGCGCTCCTCACTTCCCGGACGGGGCGGCCGGGCAGAGGCGCTCCTCACTTCCCAGACGGGGCGGCCTGGCAGAGGCGCTCCTCACTTCCCAGACGGGGCGGCCGGGCAGAGGTGCTCCACACCTCCCAGACGGGGCGGCCGGGCAGAGGCGCTCCCCACCTTCCAGATGGGGCGGCGGCCGGGCAGGGGCTGCAATCCCAGCACCCTGGCAGGCCAAGGCAGGCGGCCGGGGGGTAGAGGCTGCCGCGAGGCCAGACCACGCCACCGCACTCCAGCCCGGGCAACACCGAGCACTGGGTGAGCGAGACTCCGTCTGTAGTCCCACTACCTCGGGAGGCTGAGGCGGGCAGAGCACTCGGCGTGAGGAGCTGGCGACCAGCGTGGCCAAGATGGCGAACGCGTGCCTGCATCCAAAGGAGAAAAGGCAGGCAGCGGTGGCGGGCGCCGGCAGTCCCAGGCAGTCCGCGGCGCGGGCAGCAGCAAGCCGAGTAGATTGTAGTGTGGGCCAGAGAGGGAAAGAAAGAAAGAAAAAGAAAGAAAGGAAGGAAGGAAGGAAGGAAGGAAGGAAGGAAGGAAGGAAGGAAGGAAGGAAGGAAGGAGCGAGCCATAGGCATTTTCATGCCCACCAATGTTAGAAAACAGATGGTTTGGGAACATGGCTGTGGCCACAGACTTGATCTTTGGTTATCTTCTCTGTGATTCTCTTCTCACTCCTTCGGTGAGTTGTCCAGGTTCATGGCTTGAAATGTCCTCTTTATGATGATAAGTTGTCCTCTAAACATATGTATACATAAATGCCTATTTGACGTCTCCTCTTGAATGTCTAATAAATATCTCAAATTAAGCATATCTAAAACTGAATTCCCAATTTTGTCTTCTTACCCCCCAAATCTGTTCTGCAGCAATCTTCAGATCAATTTGATAGTAATTCTATTCTTTCAGTTGCTTGGCCAAAAATATTTGCATTATCCTTGAATGTTCTGTAATATTTACTTCTTCCCCTAAACCCAGTCCTGTAGTATAAATTACCCCCTGCAGTATACAACTTGTGCTGTCACTTAAATTCAGTAAGTCTAAAATCAAACTCACCATCTGCCATACCCAAATTATCTTCTCCTTATGTTTACATTTCTATGGGATCACCACTATATCGCCAGCACTGGGTTTTCCTCAGCACCTCATCTGCTTCCATCTTCCCACTTCCTTACTGTCAATCCAGTCAGACTTCTGCTTTTCCATTGCTGGTAATTAATTACTGCAGACCTGGACTATTGAAGGGGCTTTCAGTCTGATTGCCATGCCTAGTACTTCCTCCTCCATCATAGCCTGCATACTGCTGCTGGGTTTCCTTCCTCTGCTTCTGTTATTCCTACTGCTTAGAAGCCCCCCTTGTATCCTCTGCTGATCTAAAATCTTTCACTCTTCAAGTCTAATACGTCTCTTGTTTCCTCCTAGTTAAGCTTTCTCTGACCACTTTAGCCCACACAGGTTCCTTCTTGGAACCACGATAGCATTCGTTACCTGAGAAGTAGCAAGATGTGTGGAGAGAATATTGGGTTGTGAGTTAATAGTCTGAATTTTAGTTCCAGTTCTGGCCCTAACCCCTTACATGGCCTCAGGCAAGCCACCTTACCACCCTGGGTCTCAGTTTCCTCCCTTATAAAATAAGTGGGGTTGGGCTAGCTGATCAGTTCAGCTTTAACGTTTTATGTATTTATAAATATATGGCTCAGATACAGGCCATTTTATATATGAATCACTATGATCATGTCCCCCCTTTCAGTTCTTTGCAGTTGATCTAAAATGTTACTTCAACATTATCTGTCCTTTGCTTTTACCATGTTATTTTTCTCCTTCAAACATTCCACTGCACTTATCCATTTTGTCCTTTTACTATGAGTTTTAAGGCCTTCATTATATTCACATTTCTCCTATGCACTTGTATGCACTTGCCAGTTCTCTTGGTTTTTATCTTGTTTTTCCACAGTAGTTACGCTACCCTTTTGTTTTTTTAGCAACAGTGCCCGTGTATAGAATCATTTCATCTTTCCATTTATCAAGCCATATTTGTGTTTCATTTAGGATCTTCTTGATTTGTTCCTCTTATTCTAGCAGAAGCTTGGGTAAACTATCTTGCCTGCTTAGAATCCCATTCTAATACTTTCTCTCCTTGAAAAGACACATTAAAAACCGAGACAAAATAACAGAGATTGAAAAATCCCAAAGCATGTTAACATATGCTTTTTATAATATTGTTTTATGCTTTTTATTTTTTAGTTTTTTGAGATGGAGTCTCACTCTGTCACCCACGCTGGAGTGCAGTGGCGCTAACTCAGCTCACTGCAGCCTCCACCTCCTGGTTTCAAATGATTCTCCTACCACAGCCTCCCAAGTAGGTGGAATTAAATTTGCCCACCACCAAGCCTGGCTAATTTTTGTATTTTTAGTACAGACAGGGTTTCACCATGTTGGCCAGGCTGGTCTCAAACACCTTAACTCAGGTCTGCCCGCCTCGGCCTCCCGGAGTGCTGGGATTACAGGCGTAAGCCACCGCGCCTGGCATGTTTTATGTTTTTTAAATGTGCAATCTATATATTGATACCATTTTGACTTCACATTGATGATGATGCTCCCCAGAGGACCAATGGTTTGCTCGATGTAATATATATGTTCCTGAGCACAATGAGGGTATTTACACATCTTTTAGAGATTCTATAGTGGATTGATGATGAGGGTATGTACACACCCTTCAAAGATTCTATAGCGGATTGATGATGTGAAAGTCATTCATATAAAGTCTATAATAATCAATGTAATTAATATACATTTACAAAGGACTACACTTCTAAAGAAGTGCAATTAAGCCTTCATTTTCAGTTTGAAACCAAAAATCGCAATCTTACCCAAGATTTTTTACTCTTCCCAGAAGTTCTGGGAGGGACTTCTGACATGGAGGTGAAGCAAGTAGAGTTAAGTCCTTTAAGATGTATTCTCACCAAGGAACATATGCAATAAATAATTTATACACATTGTGAGTATTTAAAGCAGATGTCAACAAACTTTTTCTGTAAAGGGGCAGTTAGCATATATTTTGGCCATTGCAGTGGTTTTAGTCTGCAAAGTCTGCCACAACAAAATACCACAGATTGAGTGGCTTAAATAATAGAATTTATTTTCTCACAGTTCTGGAGGTTGGAGATCCAAGATCAAGGTGCCAGCTGGTTTGAATTCTGGTGAGGGCTCTCTTCCTGGCTTGCATACAGCGGTCTTCTTGCTGTGTCTTCATGTGGCCTTACCTTGGTGTGTACATGTGAGAGTTAGGCGAGGGAAGTAACTCTCTTTCTCTTCTTCTCTTCTAAGGCCATCAGTTCTATGGGATTAGACTTAAAAGTGGCATACCTCTATCCTTAAGATCTCATTTAACCTTAATTACTTCCTAAGGATCCTGTCTCCAAATGTAGTCACATTGAGGGTTAGGGGTTCAACATAGGAATTTTGGGGATGAGGAGGACACAATTTAGTCTGTGTATCTCTGTCACAACTATTCAACTCTTCCCTTGTAATGGGAGAGTAGCTGTTAACAAAAAAGCGTAAATTATTTACATAATTATTTGTGGATTGAAAATTTAAATTTTTATAATTTCCATGTGTTATGAAATATTTTTTAAAAATTTTTAAACCATTTAAATGTGTAAAACCCATTCTTAGCTTGCAGGTCATAAAAAAAACAGGTGGCAGGTTAGGTTTGTCCCATGGACTATAGTTTGCAGTGTCTGTAGTTTTAGAGTATCAAGATTTACAGGATAGGAGTGATGAGTGTTAAAATCTCCCTGTGTGGTTCTGTTTTCAGGAAGGTACTTGATATTTTTCAGATGACTATGACAAGCTAATAGTACACCATTTCTCCTTTCCTTGCATGTTATAGGTACTGAAATTTGATGCCTATTTCCAAGAAGATGTTCCTATGTCAACTGAGGAACGGTATAGGATCCGTCAAGTGAACATTTACTATTATCTAGAAGATGACAGCATGTCTGTCATAGAGCCTGTTGTAGAAAATTCTGGAATCCCTCAAGGCAAGTTAATAAAACGCCAGCGGCTAGCCAAGAATGACCGGGGTGACCATTACCATTGGAAAGACCTAAATCGAGGAATAAACATCACAATTTATGGCAGAACTTTCCGCATTGTTGACTGTGACCAATTCACACAGGTATAGCATATATTTTTGAAAGTTGTGGGGTCTGAGGCATCATTCTAATTTATAGAAGGATACATTTCTTTTATTAGGGTAAGGGGAGGACATTGGTAATCTGTTCTGCATGAATTATTATGGTTGGCTAGGTATTTGCATGTGTGTATGTGCTAATATGTGCCAACACCAGTAGTAACATAATTTTTTCAGAATGGTATTAATACTTATTGACTCAAAATCAAACTCTCATCATAGCTGAATAATTTGGTAAGAAATCAGGTTAAAATGGCAGTTCAAACAGGGAGTAGGGGAATAGCACCCCTGCTGGGATGGAAGTATGGAAGAGGGATTAAACGTTTTATCTTAAGTGTGAGTTTACGAAAATAGCACTACTTCTATTAGCAGATATGAGCCTAAAATTTTTTGTGTAGCTCATATATTTTTGGTAAATGATACTTGCTATATTCTAGGAAAGCTTACCATCTAAAGAATTTCTGAAATAAAACCATTTTTAAATGAAAAAACCTCTTCTATATGTAAAAAGTCCTCTACTTTCTTTATTTCATGTTTGGATTTATTTTACTATTATTATACTTTAAGTTTTAGGGTACATGTGCACAATGTGCAGGTTTGTTACATATGTATCCATGTGCCATGTCGGTGTGCTGCACCCATTAACTCGTCATTTAGCATTAGGTATATCTCCTAATGCTATCCCTCCCCCCTCCCCCCACCCCACAACAGTCCCCGGAGTGTGATGTTCCCCTTCCTGTGTCCATGTGTTCTCATTGTTCAATTCCCACCTATGAGTGAGAACATGTGGTGTTTGGTTTTTTGTCCTTGGCGATAGTTTACTGAGAATGATGATTTCCAGTTTCATCCATGTCCCTACAAAGGACATGAACTCATCATTTTTTATGGCTGCATAGTATTCCACGGTGTATATCTGCCACATTTTCTTAATGCAGTCTATCGTTGTTGGACATTTGGGTTGGTTCCAAGTCTTTGCTATTGTGAATAGTGCCGCAATAAACATATGTGTGCATGTGTCTTTATAGCAGCATGATTTATAGTCCTTTGGGTATATACCCAGTAATGGGATGGCTAGGTCAAATGGTATTTCTAGTTCTAGATCCCTGAGGAATCGCCACACTGACTTCCACAATGGTTGAACTAGTTTACAGTCCCACCAACAGTGTAAAAGTGTTCCTATTTCTCCACATAAGTTTGGATTTTTTAATACAAAGGAAACTTTTCTTAAAGTTACATGCATAGAAGATATAGATGGCCTTTCTTTACTACAAAGTGTAGGAATTAGGAAGTCAATTCCAAATTTGTCTTAGTTAAAAAAATATTTCTAGCAGCAAAGATACAGTTTCTGAAGTATTTCATGTCCTTATTCCAGGATACCTAGTGCCATATGTGACTAATTTTTACCATGCACTGAGCTCCTATGAATCCATTATTGTTTTCATTTAGTGGTTTGTTTAACAAATATTTATTTGCATGCCTGCTTTGTTCCATGCACAGTTCTAGGTGCCAGATGTAAGGACTTGCCCCTATAGAGGTTCCAATCTTTTTGGAGGAGATAAACAATAGCAAATAAATAGATTGGTTATATGTCAGATGATGATAACAGCAATGGAGGAAAATAAAGCTAAGTAAAGGGAATGGAAGTTGAGGGGCTCTTTATAGAGCCAGATCAGAGAATGCCTCAGTGGTAAGATGACATATGAATAGAGGCCTGAAGGAAGTAAAGAAAGGAGCCATGGCATCAGTGCCATTCCAAAAGAATAGAGAAAAATAGCTTCAAAAGTAGAGGTGCTAGACCATCTTTGAGATATTCTCCCATTCCAACATATTTTTATCTCTTTGCTTTTTAGGTGTCTGAGGTCTTCTATGTCATAGGCAGTTTCACAATTGTACCAACAGTGAGAAATGATAAAATGTTATCTAAACATAAATGTATTAACAATTATTTTTACAGTTGTGTTTTCATAACAATTATTTTTACAGTTGTGTTTTTATGGGCAATTTGAACATTTGCAAGTTAATCACTGAGCATTTGACCTAATCTATTTATAGTCGGTTCTCATTATTCACAGTAATTAGGACTGTAAAGTCACCACAAACACTGAATTAGTGAATACTGAACCACTGGTCTTAGAGGAAATACAGGGTTAGGTTCCTACCAATCTCTGGCCACATTTTTGTCAACTGATCAATACATAAGTTTGATTTATGTATGTTTCTGTTTAAAGACACCTTATTTAATATATACGGTTGATTCATTAACATTAAACCCACACCCAACAGCACTATAACTCATGTCTCAACAAAGCTTATCTAAGACATGCATTTTCTCCATGAGGTGTGTTACGGTCTTCTTGTGCTTAGGAACACTAAATAGCACTTCAGCACTAGGCATTGGGACCCTTTAAACAGCAAAATCACCAACAAAAAACACAAAAATGAAAACAATCTGGCACCTTCATGTATATGTATCACATTTTCTTTTTCCAGTTTACTATTGATGGGCATTCAGGTTGATTCTATGTCTTTGCTATTGTGAATAGTGCTGTGATGAACATACTTGTGGATATGTCTTTATGGCAGAATGATTTATATTCCTTTGGGTATATACCCAATAATGAGATTCCTGGGTCAAATGGTAATTCTAGTTCTGTTTTCAGGTCTTTTAGGAATCACCACACTGCTTTCTACAATGGTTGAACTAATTTATACTCTCATCAACAGTGTATAAACATTTCTTTTTCTCCACAACCTTGACAGCACCTGGTTTTTTTTTTACTTTTTAATAATAGCCATTCTGACTTGTATGAGATGATGTTTCATTGTCATTTTGATTTGCATTTCTCTAATGATAATGATGTTGAGCTTTTTTCTTCATATGCTTATTGGCCGTGTGTATGTCTTCTTTTGAGAAGTGTCTGTTCATGTCCTTTGCCACTTTTTAACGGGGTTCTTTGCTTTTTTTCTTGCAAATTAAAGTTTCTTATAGATGGTGCATATTGGACCTTTGTCAGATGCATAGTTTGCAAATATTTCTTTCCCATTCTTTAGATTGTCTTTTTACTCTGTTGATGCTTTCTTTTGCTCTGCAGAAGCTCTTACGTTTAATTAGATACCATTTGTCAATTTTTGCTTTTATTGTGATTGCTTTTGGTGTCTTTGTCATGAAATCTTTGCCCATTCCTATGTTTAGAATGGTGTTGCCTTGGTTGTCTTCCAGGGTGTTTATAGTTTTGGGTTTTACATTTAAGTCTTTTATCTATCTTGAGTTGATTTTTATATCTGGTGTAAGATATATGGCTAGCATATGGCTAGCAGGTTATCCCAGCACCTTTCCCCATTGCTTATTTTTGTCAACTTTGTTGAAGATCAGATAATTATAGGTGTGCAGCCTTATTTCTGAGCTCCCTGTTCTATTCCATTGGTCTGTGTGTCTGTTTTTGTACCAGTACCATACTGTTTTGGTTATTGTAGCCCTGTAGTATAGTTTGGAGGCAAGTAACATGATGCCTCCAGCTTTGTTCTTTTGCTTAGAATTGCCTTGACTATTCAGGCTCTTTTTGGGTACCACTGAATTTTAAAGTATTTTTTTCTAGTTCTGTGAAGAGTGTCATTGGCAATTTGATAGGAATAGCATTGAATCTGTACATTGCTTTGGGCAGTATGGTGACTTTAAAGATATTGATTTTTCGTATCCATGAGCATGTAATGTTTTTTCATTTGCTTGTGTTATCTCTGATTTCCTTAAGCAGTGTTTTGTAATTCTCATTGTAGAGATCTTTCATCTCCCTGATTAGCTGTATTCCTAGGTATTTTATTCTTTTTGTGACAGTTGTAAATGGGATTGTGTTCCTGATTTTGCTCTCAGCTTGGCTGTTGTTGGTGTATAGGAATGCTGGTGATTTTTGTATATTGACTTTGTGTCCTAAAATTTTGCTGAAGTTGTTTATTAACTTAAGGAATTTTTGGGACGAGGCTCTGGAGTTTTCTAGATATAGAATCATGTTGTCTCCAAACAGGGATAGTTTGACTTTCTCTCTTCCTACTTGGATGTCTTTCATTTCTTTCTCTTGACTGATTGTTCTGGCCAAGACTTCGAATATTGTGTTGGATACAAGTCGTGAGAGAGGGCATCCTTTTCTTGTGTCAGTTTCCAAGAAGAATGCTTCCAGCTTTTCCCTGTTCAATATAATGTTGGCTGTGGGTTTTTCATAGATGGCTCTGGTTATTTTGAGGTGTGTTCCTTTAATACCTAGTTTATTTATTTATTTTATTATTATACTTTAAGTTATGGGGTACATGCGCACAACGTGCAGGTTTGTTACATATGTATACATGTGTCATGTTGGTGTGCTGTACCCATTAACTTGTCATTTACATTAGGTATATCTCCTAATGGTATCCCTCCCCACTCCCCCGACCCTACGACAGGCCCCAGTGTGTGATGTTCCCCACCCTGTGTCCAAGTGTTCTCACTGTTCAGTTCCCACCTATGAGTGAGAACATGCAGTGCTTGGTTTTCTGTCCTTGCAATAGTTTGCTCAGAATGATGGTTTCCAGCTTCATCCATGTCCCTACAAAGGACATGAACTCATCCTTTATTATGGCTGCATAGTATTCCATGGTGTATATGTGCCACATTTTCTTAATCCAGTCTATCATTGATTGGCATTTGGGTTGGTTCCAAGTCTTTGCTATTGTGAATAGTGCCGCAGTAAACATATGTGTGCATGTGACTTTATAGCAGCATGATTTATAATCCTTTGGGTATATGCCCAGGAATGGAATGGCTGGGTCAAATGGTATTTCTAGTTCTAGATCCTTGAGGAATCACCACACTGTCTTCCACAATGGTTGAATTAGTTTACACTCCCACCAACAGTGTAAAAGCATTCCTATTTCTCCACATCCTCTCCAGCACCTGTTGTTTCCTGACTTTTTAATGATCGCCATGCTAACTGGCATGAGATGGTATCTCATTGTGGTTTTGATTTGAATTTCTCTGATGGCCAGTGATGATGAGCATTTTTTCATGTGTCTGTTGGCTGCATAAATGTCTTCTTTTGAGAAGTGTCTGTTCATGTCCTTTGCCCACTTTTTGATGGAGTTGTTTGATTTTTTCTTGTAAATTTGTTTAAGTTCTTGGTAGATTCTGGATATTAGCCCTTTGTCAGATGGGTAGATTGTAAAAATTTTCTCCCATTCTGTAGGTTGCCTGTTCACTCTGATGGTAGTTTCTTTTGCTGTGCAGAAGCTCTTTAGTTTAATTAGATCCCATTTGTCAATTTTGGCTTTTGTTGCCATTGCTTTTGGTGTTTTAGTCATGAAGTCCTTGCCCATGCCTATGTCCTGAATGGTATTGCCTAGGTTTCCTTCTAGGGTTTTTATGGTTTTAGGTCTAACATGTAAGTCTTTAATCCATCTTGAATTAATTTTTGTATAAGGTGTAAGGAAGGGATCCAGTTTCAGCTTTCTACATATGGCTAACCATTTATTATTTTATTTCCCAGCACCGTTTATTAAATAGGGAATCCTTTCCCTATTTCTTGTTTTTGTCAGGTTTGTCAAAGATCAGATGGTTGTAGATGTGTGGTATTATTTCTGAGGGCTCTGTTCAGTTCCATTGGTCTATATCTCTGTTTTGGTACCAGTACCATGCTGTTCTGGTTACTGTAGCCTTGTAGTAGTATAGTTTGAAGTCAGGTAGCGTGATGTCTCCAGCTTTGTTCTTTTGGCTTAGGATTGTCTTGGCAATGCGGGCTCTTTTTTGGTTCCATATGAACTTTAAAGTAGTTTTTTCCAATTCTGTGAAGAAAGTCATTGGTAGCTTGATGGGGATGGCATTGAATCTATAAATTACCTTGGGCAGTATGGCCATTTTCACAATATTGATTCTTCCTACCCATGAGCATGGAATGTTCTTCCATTTGTTTGTGTCCTCTTTTATTTCGTTGAGCAGTGGTTTGTAGTTCTCCTTGAAGAGGTCCTTCACGTCCGTTGTAAGTTGGATTCCTAGGTATTTGATTCTCTTTGAAGCAATTGTGAATGGGAGTTCACTCACAATTTGGCTCTCTGTTTGTCTGTTATTGGTGTATAGGAATGCTTGTGATTTTTGCACACTGATTTTGTATACTGAGACTTTGCTGAAGTTGCTAATCAGCTTAAGGAGATTCTGGGCTGAGAGGATAGGGTTTTCTAGATATACAATCATGTCATCTACAAACAGGGACAATTTGACTTCCTCTTTTCCTAATTGAATACTCTTTATTTCTTTCTCTTGCGTGATTGCCCTGGCCAGAACTTCCAACACTCTGTTGAATAGGAGTGGTGAGAGAGGGCATCACTGTCTTGTGCCAGTTTTCAAAGAGAATGCTTCCAGTTTTTGCCCATTCAGTATGATATTGGCTGTGGGTTTGTCGTAGATAGCTCTTATTATTTTGAGATACGTCCCATCAATACCTAGTTTATTGAGCGTTTTTAGCATAAAGGGCTGTTGAATTTTGTCAAAGGCCTTTTCTGCATCTATTGAGATAATCATGTGGTTTTTGTCTTTGGTTCTGTTTATATAATGGATTCCATTTATTGATTTGCATATGTTGAACCAACCTTGCATCCCAGGGATGAAGCCAACTTGATCGTGGTGGATAAGCTTTTTGATGTGCTCCTGGATTCGGTTTGCCAGTATTTTATGGAGGATTTTTGCATCGATGTTCATCATGGATATTGGTCTAAAATTCTCTTTTTTTGTTGTGTCTCTGCCAGGCTTTGGTATCAGGGTGATGTTGGCCTCATAAAATGAATTAGGGAGGATTCCCTCTTTTTCTATTGATTGGAATAGTTTCAGAAGGAATGGTACTAGCTCCTCCTCGTACCTCTGGTAGAATTCGGGTGTGAATCTGTCTGGTCCTGGACTGTTTTTGGTTGGTAGGCTATTAATTATTGCCTCAATTTCAGAAGCTGTTATTGGTCTATTCAGGGATTCAACTTCTTCCTGGTTTAGTGTTGGGAGGGTGTGTGTGTCCAGGAATTTATCCATTTCCTCTAGATTTTCTAGTTGTTTTTTTTTTTTTTTTTTTTTTGCGTAGAGGTGTTTATAGTATTCTCTGATGGTAGGTTGTATTTCTGTGGGATCGGTGGTGATATCCCCTTTATCACTTTTTGTTGCATCTATTTGATTCTTTTCTCTTTTCTTCTTTATTAGTCTTGCTAGCAGTCTATCAATTTTGTTGATCTTTTCAAAAAACCAGCTCCTGGATTCGTTGATTTTTTGAAGGGTTTTTTGTGTCTCTATCTCCTTCAGTTCTGCTCTGATCTTAGTTATTTCTTGCCTTCTGCTAGCTTTTGAATGTGTTTGTTCTTGCTTCTCTGGTTCTTTTAATTGTGATGTTAGGATGTCAATTTTAGATCTTTCTTGCTTTCTCTTGTGGGCATTTAGTGCTATAAATTTCCCTCTACACACTGCTTTAAATGCGTCTCAGAGATCCTGGTATGTTGTGTCTTTGTTCTCATTGGTTTCAAAGAACATTTTTATTTCTGCCTTCATGTACCCAGTAGTCATTCAGGAGCAGGTTGTTCAGTTTCCATGTAGTTGAGTGGTTTTCAGTGAGTTTCTTAATCCTGAGTTCTAGTTTGATTGCACTGTGGTCTGACAGACAGTTTGATATAATTTCTGTTCTTTTACATTTGCTGAGGAGTGCTTTACTTCCAACTATGTGGTCAATTTTGGAATAAGTGTGATGTGGTGCTGAGAAGAATGTATATTCTGTTGATTTGGGGTGGAGAGTTCTGTAGATGTCTATTAGGTCTGCTTGGTGCAGAGCTGAGTTAAATTCCTGGATATCCTTATTAACTTTCTGTCTCATTGATCTGTCTAACATTGACAGTGGGGTGTTAAAGTCTCCCATTATTACTGTGTGGGAGTCTAAATCTCTTTGTAGGTCTCTAAGGACTTGCTTTATGAATCTGGGTGCTCCTGTATTGGGTGCATATATATTTAGGATAGTTAGCTCTTCTTGTTGAATTGATTCCTTTACCATTATGTAACAGCTTTCTTTGTCTCTTTTGATCTTTGTTGGTTTAAAGTCTGTTTTATCAGCGACTAGGATTGCAACCCCTGCTTTTTTTTGTTTTCCATTTGCTTGGTAGATCTTCTGCCATCCCTTTATTTTGAGCCTGTGTGTGTCTCTGCACGTGAGATGGGTCTCCTAAATACAGCACACTGATGGGTCTTGAGTCTTTATCCAATTTGCCAGTCTGTGTCTTTTAATTGGAGCATTTAGCCCATTTACATTTAAGGTTAATATTGTTATGTGTGAATTCGATCCTGTCTTTATGATGTTAGATGGTTATTTTGCTCATTAGTTGATGCAGTTTCTTCCTAGCATTGATGGTTTTTACAATTTGGCATGTTTTTGCAGTGGCCGGTACCGGTTGTTCCTTTCCATGTTTAGTGCTTCCTTCAGGAGCTCTTGTAGGGCAGGCCTGGTGGTGACAAAATCTCTCAACATTTGTTTGTCTGTAAAGGATTTTATTTCTCCTTCACTTATGAAGCTTAGTTTGGCTGGATAAGAAATTCTGGGTTGAAAATTCTTTTCTTTAAGAATGTTGAATATTGGCCCCCACTCTCTTCTGGCTTTTAGAATTTCTGCTGAGAGATCCGCTGTTGGTCTGATGGGCTTCCCTTTGTGGGTAACCCGACCTTTCTCTCTGGCTGCCCTTAACATTTTTTTCCTTCATTTCAACTTTGGTGAATCTGACAATTATGTGCCTTGGAGTTGCTCTTCTCGAGGAGTATCTTTGTGGCGTTCTCTGTATTTCCTGAATTTGAATGTTAGCCTGCCTCGCTAGGTTGGGGAAGTTCTCCTGGATAATATCCTAAAGAGTGTTTTCCAACTTGGTTCCATTCTCCCCATCACTTTCAGGTACACCAATCAGACGTAGATTTGGTCTTTTCACATAGTTCCAAGTTTCTTGGAGGCTTTGTTCATTTCTTTTTTACTCTTTTTTCTCTAAACTTCTCTTCTCACTTCATTTCATTCATTTGATCTTCAATCACTGATACGCTTCCTTCCACTTGATCGAATCGGCTACTGAAGCTTGTGCATGTGTCACATAGTTCTTGTGCCATGGTTTTCGGCTCCATCAGGTCATGTAAGGACTTTTCTACACTGTTTATTCTAGTTAGCCGTTCCTCTAATCTTTTTTTCAAGGTTTTTAGCTTCTTTGCGATGGGTTCGAACTTCCTCCTTTAGCTCAGAGAAGTTTGTTATTACTGATTGTGTGAAGCCTTTTTCTCTCAACTCATCAAAGTCATTCTCCATCCAGCTTTGTTCCATTGCTGGCGAGGAGCTGCATTCCTTTGGAGGAGAAGAGGCACTCTGATTTTTAGAATTTTCAGCTTTTCTGCTCTGGTTTCTCCCCATCTTTGTGGTTTTATCTACCTTTGGTCTTTGATGATGGTGATGTACAGATGGGTTTTTGGTGTGGACGTCCTTTCTGTTTGTTAGTTTTCTTTCTAACAGTCAGGACCCTCAGCTGCAGGTCTGTTGGAGTTTGCTGGAGGTCCACTTCAGACCCTGTTTGCATGGGTATCACCAGCGGAGGCTGCAGAACAGCGAATATTGCTGAACAGCAGATGTTGCTGCCTGATCCTTCCTCTGGAAGCTTCGTCTCAGAGGGGCACCTGGCTGTATGAGGTATCAGTCGGCCCCTACTGGGAGGTGTCTCCCAGTTAGGCTACTCGGGGGTCAGGGACCCACTTGAGGAGGCAGTCTGTCCGTTCTCAGATCTCAAACTCCATGCTGGGAGAACCACTACTCTCTTCAAAGCTGTCAGACAGGGACGTTTAAGTCTGCAGAAGTTTCTGCTGCCTTTTGTTCAGCTATGCCCTGCCCCCAGAGGTGGAGTCTACAGAGGCAGGCAGGCCTCCTTGAGGTGCCATGGGCTCCACCCAGTTCGAGCTTCCCAGCCGCTTTGTTTACCTACTCAAGCCTCAGCAATGGTGGGCGCCCCTCCCCCAGCCTTGCTGCCACCTTGCAGTTTGATCTCAGACTGCCGTGCTAGCAGTGAGAGAGGCTCTGTGGGTGTGGGACCCTCCCAGCCAGGTGCGGGATATAATCTCCTGGTGTGCCATTTGCTAAGGCCGTTAGAAAAGCATGGTATTAGGGTAGGAGTGTCCTGATTTTCCAGATACCATCTGTCACAGCTTCTCTTTGCTAGGAAAGGGAATTCCCTGACCCCTTGTGCTTCCCAGGTGAGGCAATGCCCTGCCCTGCTCCATGGACTGCACCCACTGTCTGACAAACCCCAGTGAGATGAACCCAGTACCTCAGTTGGAAATGCAGAAATCACCTGTCTTCTGCGTCACTCACGCTGGGAGCTTCAGACTGGAGCTGTTCCTATTCGGCCATCTTGGAACCTCTCCTACCTAGTTTATTGAGAGTTTTTCTCATTAAGGGATATTGAATTTTACCCAAAGTCTTTTCTATAGCTATTGAGATAATTATGTGGTTTCTATCTCTAGTTTTGTTTATGTGATGGATCACATTTATTGATTTGTTTATGTTGAACCAACTTTGCATGCTGAAAATGAAGCCTACTTAATTGTGGTGGATTACCTTTTTGATGTGCTTCTGGATTCAGTTTGCAGATATTTTGTTGAGGATATTTGCATTGATGTTCATCAGATATATTGGCCTGAAGTTTTCTTTTTCTGTCGTGTCTCTGCCAGGTTTTGATATCAGAATGATGCTGGCCTCATAGAATGAGTTAGGGAGGAATCCCTCCTCCTCAACTTTTTGGAATATTTTCTGTAAGAATAGTACCAGCTCTTGGCCGGGCGTGGTGGCTCATGCCTGTAATCCCAGCACTTTGGGAGGCTGAGGCGGGTGGATCATGAGGTCAGGAGATCGAGACCATCCTGCCTAACACAGTGAAACCCCGTCTCTACTAAAAATACAAAAAATTAGCCAGTCGTGGTGGCAAGCGCTTGTAGTCCCAGCTACTTGGGGGCTGAGGCAGGAGAATGGCGTGAACCCGGGAGGCGGAGCTTGCAATGAGCCAAGACTGTGCCACTGCACTCCAGTCTGGGCAACAGAGCAAGACTCCATCTCAAAAAAAAAAAAAAAAAATAGTACCAGCTCTTCTTTGTATATCTGGTAGAATTCAGCTGTGAATCCCTCTGGCCCTGGGCCTTTTTTGGTTCATAGTCTATTGATTACTGATTCAATTTCAGAGCTTGTTATTGGTCTGTTCAGGGAATCAGTTTCTTCCTAGTTCAGTCTTGGGAGAGTGTATGTGTCCAGGAATTTATCCATCTCTTCTAGGTTTTCGAGTGTGTGTGCATACAAGTGTTCATAATATTCTCTGATGGTTGCTTATAATTCTGTGGGGTCAGTGGTAACATCTCCTTTGTTGTTTCTAATTGTGTTTATTTAGATCTTCTCTCTTCTACATTAGTCTAGCTAGTGGCCTATCTTTTTATTAAAAACCAACTCCTGGATTCATTAATCTTTTGAATGGTTTTTTGTATCTTGATTTCTGTCAGTTCAGCTCTGATTTTGGTTATTCTTTGTCTTCTGCTAGCTTTGAGGTTGATTTGTTCTTGCTTCTGTAATTCTTTCAGTTGTGATAGTAGGTTGTTAATTTGAGTTGTAACTTTTTGACATGGGCATTTAGTGCTATAAATTTCCATCTTAATACTGCCTTAGCTGTGTCCCAGAGATTCCGGTATGTTGTAGCTTTGTTCTCATTACTTTCAAAGAAATTCTTGATTTCTGTCTTAATTTCATTATTTACCCAAAAGTCATTCAGGAACAGTTGTTTAATGTCCATGTAATTGCATGGTTTTGAGTGGTTTTTTTTAGTTTTGACTTCTATTTTTATTATGCTGTCATCTGGGAGTGTGTTTGCTATGATTTTGGTTCTTTTGCATTTCCTGAGAATTGTTTTCTGTTTGATTATGTGGTTGATTTTAGAATATGTGCCATGTGGTGATGAGAATAATGTATACTCTGTTGTTTTTGGGTGGTAGTTTCTGTAGAGGTAGGTCAGATCCATTTTGTCCGATGTTGAGTTAAGTCCTGAATATCTTTGTAATTTTCTGCCTCAGTGATCTGTTTAATACTGTCAGGGAAGTGTTAAAGTCTCCCACTGCTATTGTGTGGGAGTCTAAGTCTCATTGTAGATCTCTAAGAACTTGCCTTATGAATCTGGGTGTTCCTGTATTGGGTGCATATGTATTTAGCATAGTTAGGTTTTTTTGTTGAGTTGGATCCTTTACCATTATACAGTGCCCTTCTTTGTCTTTTTTGATCTTTGTTGGTTTAAAGTCTGTTTTGTCTGAAATTAGGACTGCAACCCCTGCTCTTTTCTATTTTCCATCTGCTTGGTAGATTTTCTTCTATCCCTTTATTTTGAGCCTTTGGGTGTCATTGCGTGTGAGATAGGTCTCTTGAAGACAGCATACCACTGGGTCTTCCTTTTTTATCCAGCTTGTTATTCTGCATTGTGGTTTTTTGTTTGTTTTTTTTTTTTTGAGACAGAATATCACTTTGTCACCCAGGTTAGTGTGCAGTGGCATGATCTCAGCTCACTGCAAACTCTGCCTCCCAGGCTCAAGTGATTCTCCTGCCTCAGCCTCCCGAGTAGCTGGGATTACAGATGTGTACCACCATGCCTGGCTAATTTTTGTATTTTTTAGCAGAGACGGGGTTTCACCATGTTGGCCAGGCTGGTCCTAAACTCCTGACCTCAAGTGATCCACCCACCTCTGCCTCCCAAAGTACTGGGATTACAGGCATGAGCCACCATGCCTGGCCTCTGTGCCTTTTAAATGGGGCCTTTAGCCCATTTATATTTAAGATTAGTGTTGATATGTATAGATTTGATCCTGTCATTGTGTTGTTAGCTGGTTATTATGCTGGCTTGTTTGTGTGGTGGCTTTATAGTGTCACTGGTCTGTGTACTTAAGTGTGTTTTGTATTGGCTGATAATGGCCTTTTCTTTCCATATTTAGTGCTCCTTTTAAGATCTCTTGTAAGGCAGGTCTGGTGGTAATGAACTCTGTCAGCATTTGCTTATCTGAAAAGGATCTTATTTCTCCTTTGCTAAGAAACTTAGTTTGGCTAGATATGAAATTCTTGGTTGAAGATTTTTCTTCTTTAAGAATGTTGAATGTAGGCCTCCAATCTCTTCTGGCTTATAGAGTTTCAGCTGAGAAGTCCAGTATTAGCTTGATGGGGTTCCCTTTGTACGTGACCTGCCCTTTCTCTGTAGCTGTTTTTAACATTCTTTCTTTCATTTTGACCTTGGAAAATCTGATGATTATGTGGCTTGGGGATGATCTCCTTGCATAGAATCTTGCAGGGATTCTTTGTATTTCCTTAATTTGATTGTTGGCCTCTCTAGCGAGGTTGAGGAGGTTTTTGTGGACAATATCCTGAAATATGTTTTCCAAGTTGTTTGCTTTCTCACTGTCCCTTTCGGGAATGTCTGGTGAAATTTGAGCACTTGGTTTGTCTTTCCTATTTTGCTAAAACGTTTTCTGGTCTAATATAACCAGTGGGTATGCTTTCTTTTTTTTCCTTTTTGGTGAAGGGAAGGGACTTAATCATATACAGTATTTGTTTTAAGTGAATTAGAAAATTGGGAATATGATTTCAGCCTAATTTGGCCATTGTGCAGCTTGCCTCCAGACCTAATAGGAATTACATATTGTTTGAAACCATGGTTAGGTTCCAGATATATGAAAGTAAGCAATCCTAAGACTTACTCTGTTACAGGCACCTAACTAAATTTGATTGATTTAAATTATTTAAAAGCAGTTATTTTGCCATCGTGCCTCCCAACGAGCTTAGCAAATACCTAGCAATATAACAATATAAAATACTTCAGGTAACTCTCAATTACTACCTGCATTATGGAGTTGGCTCAGTTGGAGACTTAATACAGCTTACATGCGCTCAAGCAGCAAACTAATGTTTAACTTGAGCAATGGCATAGAAATCATTATTACACTTTTTCTTTCTTTTTTTCTTTATTTGAGGCAGGGTCTTGCTGTGACACAAGGCTGGAGTGCAGTGTCATGATCATGGCTCACTGCAGCCTTGACCTCCTGAGCTCACTCACTTCAGCCTCCTGAGTAGCCTGGACTGCAGGCAAATGCCATCAAACCAGTCTAACTTTTAGATGTTTTTGTAGAAACAGGGTCTCACTATGTTGCTCAGGCTGGTTGTGAACTCCTGCGTTTCAGGAGTCCTCCTACCTCAGCCTCCCAAAGTGCTGAGATTGTAGGCCTGAGCCACAGTGCCTGGCCCATACACTTATTTTTATATCATCAGTTTATAACTTACTCTAAAAAGCTCCAAGAAAGATGATTATTGTTAACTTTCAATTATTTAGGTATTTTTAGAAAGCCAAGGAATTGAATTAAATCCACCAGGGAAGATGGTTCTTGATCCTTACACTGAACTCCGAAAACAGCCTCTTCGTAAGTATGTCACCCCATCAGACTTTGATCAACTCAAGCAATTTCTCACCTTTGACAAACAGGTAAGTGACATAGGAACTGCAGTAGGCTTACTTATTTTCAAATGTGACCTATATTTATTGGCAAAAGGTTTGGGTAGCTGTATTGGTAACTATTTTGAAATATTACAGCTATAATTGAACTGTTTGGACACAGTACTGTCTTTCTGCTTTCATCAAGGGTTACAGGTACAGGAATGCCTACATTTCATATGGAGATCCAAAGAAGATTGTGGAGTTGCAGAGCTGTTTTGTGAATCTCACCAAACATTTAAATCTCAAAACAATTCCTGAGCTACATCTGCTTCCCACCTTACGTTTCCAGTTGACAATTTCTTTCCCTTAAAATGAGCTAATTTCTTTCTTTTTTTTTTTTTTTTTGAGAAGGAGTCTCGCTCTTTCACCCAGGCTGGAGTGCAGTGGCGCGATCTCGGCTCACTGCAGGCTCTGCCCCCCGGGGTTCAGTCCATTCTCCTGCCTCAGCCTCCCGCGTAGCTGGGACTACAGGCGTCCACCACCTCGCCCGGCTAATTTTTTTTTATTTTTAGTAGAGACGGGGTTTCACCATGTTAGCCAGGATGGTCTCGATCTCCTGACCTCGTGATCTGCCCACCTTGGCCTCCCAAAGTGCTGGGATTACAGGCGTGAGCCACCGTGCCCGGCCAAAATGAGCTAATTTCATAGACTCCTTTGCAAAACCATAAATCGATTATTAGGAAATTTCAAAAATATGCATATATGTAGGTTCTAATGTTAAAATGTTTAATTTCACAGAAGCCCCACTACAGATGCTTCCTTGTTAAATGTTATATTAATATTGGAGTCCAGAATGTTCTGAGCATTTTCCAACTCTGTTCCAACCTTCCTAATCCTCTCCCTTGTGAGCCGATGTGTATAAGCAGATTTAAATCCTTCCCTTTCTGTACTAAAGGGAGAGAGAAAAGGAAGATATCACCCTCAGTGCTTCTTTTCTGCTCCTTTTCTTTAGACATTTAACCCCTTTTAGTTCAGAAAATGTAAACTAGCACTAGCATGGTCTTTTAAGGATTTTGTTCATATCAGTCATATATCTGTTATTATTTTGTATTTGAAGATTGTGTTTATTCCCATGATTTGAAGAAGCCTAGCCAAAAAAAAAAAAAGATTGTGTTTATATTATTGCTAGAAGATATGTGTTGATGGGACCAAAAAAAGACTGGTTAATAAATAAAAATTTTTTACTATACTAATATATAAACCATATTCACATGTACCTTTATTAATATATATATACCACTATGTAAAGAACTTCATTGCTCTTTTAATTTAGCTTCTGTTTCATTGACTAATATTTTGGATCAAAGTGAGCTCTTCTTTTTTGGCACAAACTTATAATCCTATTATTTAATTCTTTCCAGCTGCTGACATATAGTACATAATTTCAGATGTTTTAGTATGTTTGATGAATATTTCTTTTTTTTTCAATTTACCCCATCTGAAATTACTTCATAGTCTTTCTAGCTAATCTTTCCATCATTGATACATAATTGCCAAAGTAGCCAAGTTGAACTCCCTACTTTTAAGATTCTTGAGTCACTACTTTGGATTCTTCAAAGGTCCTTCGATTCTATGCGATCTGGGATGATACAGACAGCATGTATGGTGAATGTCGGACCTACATCATTCATTACTATCTTATGGATGATACGGTGGAAATTCGAGAGGTCCACGAACGGAATGACGGGAGAGATCCTTTCCCACTCCTAATGAACCGCCGGCATATGCCCAAAGTTTTGGTGGAAAATGCAAGTATGTTTGATTCAGTTTATTCTCTGTTACTTGGGATGTTTTTAGGTTCTTAAAGGAGTTACTTAATCAGTATGCAAAATTCGTTTATACTTGGAAGCCTCTAGCTATTTTTGCTTAGATGCTCAGAAAATGGCTTCCCACAGCTTTCCTCCTTTACTTGCCCCTTGGTCCAGGCATGCCCCCAAGACAGTCTGGTACCCAGGTCAAGGAAACAAAACCAAAACAGCAGTGGGAGATTTATTTAAAGTGCAGCAGAGCAAGGTTTCTGAGCTGAAACAATTTAATATTAGATGTTTAATGCATTTTTCAAACAGGCTTGTTTTCATTCAAGGATATGAATGAAAGCTTAGCTTTTCTTTATATGCTTTCCTGACTTTGCTTCTCACTTCAACTACTTCCTAAACAGGAAGTTTCTATGTGGTTTAACTTGAGATTGGAAAAGGCATGTCTGTGACTCATAGAGGTGAGGTCCATTATGTCAAACCCAGCTCATTCTTTGCTGGTTTAAAATTACCTAGCATGGGCTGGGCATGGTGGCTCACTCCTGTAATCCCAGCACTTTGGGAGACTGAGGTGGGTGGATTGCTTGAGCCCAGGAGTTTGAGACCAGCCTGGGCAACGTGATGAACCCCCCCCTCTACAAAAAATACAAAAATTAGCCATGCTTGGTGCCGCACACCTGTATTCCCAGCTACTTGGGAGGCTGAGGTGGGAGGATCATCTCAGCCTGGGAGGTCGAGGCTGCGGTGAGCTGTGATTGTGTTGCTGTACTCCAGCCTGGGCAACAGATGAGATCCTATCTCAAGAAAAAGAAAAAAAGTACCTACCATGTTTGGGAGTGGCAGTGCAACAAAATGGCAGCAAATACCTGCTGTTCACTATTTCCTGGGATGAGTAGGCTTGCTTTAGTTATTGTCTTAGTAGTTTTTACATTTCTCTTAGAATAATGTCATCTTGGTCACATGTAATGACTGACAGCTGTCATGTTTGGGTGGTTGACAATTCTGTAAATGTGTTCATTGATTTTTTTTTTCTTTTTTACTATATTTTTTGGGAATTAGGATATAAGAAATTTCAGGTATTGGGGCCTGGCACGGTGGCTCACGCCTGTAATCCCAGCACTTTGGGAGGCCAAGGCAGGTGGATCATGAAGTCAGGAGATCGAGACCATTCTAGCTAACATGGTGAAACCCCATCTCTACTAAAAATACAAAAAATTAGCTGGGCGTGGTGGTGCGCACCTGTAGTCCCAGCTACTCAGGAGGCTGAGGCAGGAGAATTGTTTGAACCCGGGAGGTGGAGGTTGCGGTGAGCCAAGATTGCACCACTGCACTCCAGCCTGGGCGACAGAGCGAGACTCTGTCTCAAAAAAAAAAAAAAAAAAATTTTCAGGTATTGAGCAAGAAGTTTGTCTACATTAGAGGTTATAAATACACGTGTAGTCTGAGGCTAAATTCAACGTGTCCGTACGTATTGCTTCGCTTGCACAGTGCTTTTTTATGAAAAATGCAGTATTATTTGTGGGCAAGGAGTTGGAGATTTCCATCATTGAGAGAGTGGATAAGCAAAATGTAGTGAAGGTACATTTTGATTAATATACAGTATTTAGAAGCAGTAAACAAGATGTACACAGAAAGCAAGTGGATGGATCTTAAAAACATAGTGCTGTGTAGGAAAAAATACATAAAATTAGATGTATAGTGCTATAACACATGCAAAACATAGTACACATAGGACACATTCAGTCACATAGCTGCATTAGAATGATTGCATGTGAGGAGAGGAGAATGATATTGGGGAAAAGGATAAAAGGGAGTGAAAATTGTCATCATTTTAGAATTAGGAAAGTTTATATTATATATTTTTTTTAAAAAATGAAAATAACTGCTAATTCAGCTTGTATTCTCAAGTAGAAACAACTGGATCTGTGCCCTAGTTCAACATAGTTTGGCTTTTACCTACTATACATATTCTTATAATCAGTTCTCTACAGAACCATCTTAGAGTTCAATGACAATGGGACTAATGTACTAATTTTGGCCTTTCAGAATGCTTAAACAAGCCTAAAATCCATGCAGTTCGGAGCTAACAAACATTAGATTTACAATAGATAAAGAATGAATAGGAATATATTCAAGGTGGCATGAAAAGTCTCACTGAAACTAAATCCCTTTAAATGACAGATTCCAGGTTTGTCTCTGCCTTATCAATGTGACTTATATTGAAAACTTCATATATAATTATCCTCTTCTATAATTTCCCAATTAAAAATTTTTTTATCAAAGTTGCATGGAGAGGCAGCCTGGTGACATATATAGGGTTCTTTTAAAAAGTAGGAAACATGTCCTTTGCCCACTTTTTGATGGGGTTGTTTGTTTTTTTCTTGTAAATTTGTTTGAGTTCATTGTAGATTCTGGATATTAGCCCTTTGTCAGATGAGTAGGTTGCAAAAATTTTCTCCCATTCTGTAGGTTGCCTGTTCACTCTGATGGTAGTTTCTTTTGCTGTGCAGAAGCTCTTTAGTTTAATTAGATCCCATTTGTCAATTTTGGCTTTTGTTGCCATTGCTTTTGGTGTTTTAGACATGAAGTCCTTGCCCACGCCTATGTCCTGAAACCTAAAGTATAATAATAAAAAAATTAAAAAAAATTTTAAAAAAAGTAGGAAACAGGCTGTCGCTGTGGCTAAAGCCTATAATCCCATCACTTTGGGAGGCCAAGGTGGGAGGATCACCTGAAGTCAGGAGTTCGAGACCAGTCTGGCCAACATGGTGAAACTCCGTCTCTACTAAAAAATACAAAAATTACCTGGGCATGGTGGCAGGTGCCTGTAGTCCCAGCTACTTAGGAGGCTGAGGCAGGAGAATTGCTTGAAGCCGGGAGACAGAGGCTGCAATGAGTGGAGATTGCGCCACTTCACTTCAGCCTGGGCAACAGAGCAAGACTCCATCTCAAAAAAAGAAAAAAAAGCTATCAGTCATGAGGTACAGAAAAGGCTATGTTCCCATCAGCTAGATAATTCCTTTAACTAGAATGGTAATGTTAAAAGAATGATGTCTAGTTGACTCTCAAAGGCATTTATCCAATGGGTGATTTTTATTAAACTCAGTTAAACAAGAGGTAAATAATCTGCTATGGGAACCATTTCACATGCTAAATGCTATGGAGGACAAAATGTAACTCCCATTCCTAGAATCCTATCTTTCAGTCATTTCTAGTGTCATTAAGAAGACAAGGCATATAAAATACACAAAGCTGTTAAGTAATAACACTAGTATACCAGATTATCTGATTATGTAATTAGTTAAGTCATGCAGACCGAGGTCAGAAGGAGAAACGTGTGGGCCTGAAAAACTAAAGAAGTCTTTGTGGAAGAGCTGGGATTAGACTCAGATTTAGAATGGCAGAGAATAAAGAGCACACTAGAAAGAAGAACAAGAGCAAAGGTTGGGAATTAGGAACAAGTATGGCACGTTTGGGGGCGCCCAAGAGATGGTGGCTAGGCAGAGAGTTTGTATTAGACAGTAATAGGAAATTATGGGAGTAACTTTCAAAAGTCCTCTCAACCAGGGCCTTCTTTTAAGTAGCTAAGATAAATAAAAATTATATATTTATAATGGATGGAGTTAAAATATCAGAAATTCTGAAAGTTATTTCTTTGTCAAGAGCAATTGCATATTACCAATAGGTGGCAGGTCATGTCAAAACAGGACATTTTTTGGCTTACCAAAAGCTTTCTACTCAGCTCTTGAACCCAAGGAGCCAGGTTCTGAAAGTCTGAATATGTTAGTTATCCTTCAGACTGGCTTTCATAGTTTGATCTTGCCCTGGCCTGTTAGATGAATCTTGAACACCCCTTAGACCTTTAGTGTTCCAGAAAGTTGAATGTTTTTCCTCACTTTCTGTGCATCTTTATTGGCTCACTCAGTCATCCAAATAATATTAATCGAACATCCATATAGATGAAGGAAACACCGTACTAGGCAATGGAGATCTGAAACTACTATAAGCCACATATCTCAAAGACTTTACAATCTGATGAGATCAACATACAGATCAATGAAATACAACAAATTGTCCAGAAATAGATGCACACATATGAGGTCATTTGATTTTTGACAAAGGTAAAAAAGCAATTTGGTGGAGAAATGATTGTCTTTTTAACAAAAGGTGCTGGAACAATTCAATAGCCTATGCAAAAGTAAATAAATAAACTTCAACCCTTACCTCACCATACATAAAAGTTAACCCCAAATGGATCATAGACCTGGGCGACAGAGTGAGACCCTGTCTCAGAGCAGGGAAAAAAAAAAAGCAAATGTAATAAAAGCAAAAATTGAGAATTGGGACCTAATTAAACTAAAGAGCTTGTGCATAGCAAAAGAAACTATCAACAGAGGAAATAGCTTACAGAATGGGAGAAAATATTTGAAACAATGCATTTGACAAATGTCTAATATCCAGAATCTATAAGGAACTTAAATCAACACGAAAAAAAACAAATAGCCGCATTGAAAAGTAGGCAAAGGACATGAACAGACACTTCTCAAAAGAAAACATACAAATGGACAACAAACATTTTAAAAATGCCCAATATCACTAATCATCAGAGGGATGCAATCATACCAGTCAGAATGGCTATTATTAATAAGTCAAAAAATAACAGATGTTGGCAAGGTTGCAGAGAAAATGGAATGCTTATACACTGTTGGCGGGAATGTGAACTAGTTCAGCCCCTGAGGAAAGCAGTTTGGAGATTTCTCCAAAAATAGAACTACACCAATCCCATTATTTGGTATATACCCAAAAGAAAATAAGTTGTTCTATCCAAAAGATACTTGCATTCATGTTTATTGCAGCACTGTTCACAATAGCAAAGACATGGAATCAACCCAGGTGCCCATTACTGGTGGATTGGATAAAGAAAATGTGTTAATGGTACATATACACCATGGAATACTATATGGCCATAAAAAATAAAATCATATTCTTTGCAGCAATGTGGATGCAGGTAGAGGCCATTATACTAAGTGAATTAACACAGAAACAGAACATTGGGTACACATGGACACAAAGTCAGGAACAATAGACACTGGGGACTCCAAAAGGAAGAAGTAAGGGAGAGGGACAAGGGTTGAAGAACTACCTATCAGGTACTCTGTTCACTATTTGGGTGACAGGATCAATGGCTCAAACTTCAGCATCATGCAATATAGCTGTGCAACCAACCTGTACATGTACCCCCGAGTCTAAAATTTAAAAATAAATACATAAATAAGAAAAGTTTCGCTTTTCAAAAGACACTGTTAGGAAAGTGAAAGGAAAAGCTAAAGATTGGGAAAAATATTTGTAAAACATATTTGACAAGGTACTTGTCATAGGATATATAAAGTGGCTCTTAAAACTTAGTAAAACAACCCAAATAAAAAATAGGTAAAGGATTAGAATAGATACCTCACCAAAAGTATGCATGTATGACAAGTTAGCACACAAAAAGATATTTACCATAGTTACTTATTAGAGAAATGCAAATTAAAACCATGTAAGATACTACTGTATACCCACTAGAATGTCCAAAATTAAAAAGACTGACCATACCAAGTGTTGACAAGGATGTGAAGCAGCTGAAAATTTCACACACTGCTAGTGGAAGGTAAACTGAAATAAACACTTTGAAAAATAGCGTGACAGGTTTTGTTTATTTGTTTGTTTGTTTGAGATGGAGTCTCGCTTTGTCGCCCAGGCTGGAGTGCAGTGGCGCGGTCTTGGCTCACTGCAAGCTCCGCCTCCTGGGTTCACACTATTCTCTTGCCTCAGCCTCCCGAGTAGCTGGGACTACAGGTGCCCACCACTACGCCCAGCTAATTTTTTGTATTTTTAGTAGAGACGGGGTTTCACAATCTCCTGACCTCGTGATCCACCCGCCTTGGCCTCCCAAAGTGCTGAGATTACAGGCATGAGCCACCGTGCCCGGCTGACAGTTTGTTTTTTAAAATTGCACATATATCTACCATACAAACCAGCCATTCTTTTCTTGGGTATTTGCCAAGAGAAAGGAAAACATATGTCCACACAGAAACTTATGTGAATGTTTATGGCAGCTTTTTTAATAATAGCCAAAAGTTGGAAAGAATGCAACTGTCTATCAACAGTTAGTGAGTAAACAATTATTGTATATCAGTACTTTGGAATACTACTAAAAAATAAAACAATTATTGATGTATGAAACAACATGAACGAATCTCAAAGTAACTATGCTAAGAGAAAGAATTCAGATAAAAATACATGCCATATAATTCCATTGGTGTAAAATTATTGAAAATACAATATAAATAAGCAAAATAGATCAGTGATTGCGTAAGGATGGTGAGAAGGAGAGTTAGATTATAAAAGGTCATGAGGAGACTTTTGGATGTGATTGGATGTTTATTATTTTGATTGTAATGATGGTTTCATGGGTAAATACATATGTCAAGCAACATCAAAATATACAATTTTTGTATACTCCAAAAATGTGCAGCTTATTGTAGTCAATTACACCTCAGTAAAGTTGTAAAAATATAAATTCCTATCTAGATGTGTCATAGTCAAATGTAAGAACACTAGATTCAAAAACATCATGAAAGCAGCTCCAAAGAAAAAGGTAACCCATATCAGATGGAAGTTAGAATGACAACTGACTTCTGTAGCAACAGTGATTACCAGAAGACAGTAAAATAATATCTTCAGAGTGCTGAGAAAAAAATAGAATTTAATGCCTAGAGAAACTGTCTTTCAGGAAGACGGTGAAATACATTTCCAGGCAAACAAAACAGATTTTACTAGCAGCAGACCCTTACTGGGAAAATTCTAGAGTATACTTCAAGTGGAAAGAAAATGAATGCAGAAGTAAAGTCTAAGATACAAAAAGTCGTGAATAAAGAAAATAGCAAAGTAGGATAAACCTAAATAATCATTAACTATACAAATTAAAAGAACAATATTGAATTTGTGAGAGTTAAAAATATCAAAGTAGAACTGAAATGTATTACAGTAATAGCATAGGAAAGGGTGATAGGATTAAATATATAACAAGTTTTGAAAATTTTTTTTTAAATTTTAAGTTCAGGGGTACATGTGCAGGTTTGTTTTATGAGTGAGCTTGTGTCATGCAGGTTTGTTGTACAGATTATTTTATCTCCCAGGTACTAAGCCTAACACCCATCAGTGATTTTTTCTGATCTTCTCCCTCCTCCCACCCTTCACCCTCCAATAGACCCCAGTGTGTATTGTTCCCTCCCATGGGTCCATGTGCTCTCATCATTTAGCTTCCACTTATAAGTGAGAAATGTGGTACTTTATTTTCTGTTCCTGCATTAGTTTGCTAAAGATAATGGCCTTCAGCTGCATCCATGTTCCTGCACAGGACATGATCTTATTCTTTTTTATGGCTGCATAGTATTCCATGGTGTATATATACCACATTTTCTTTATTCAATCTGTCATTGATGGGCATTTAGGTTGATTCTATGTCTTTGCTATTGTGAATAGTGCTGCAGTGATCATATGCTTGCGTTTCTTTATGATAGAATGATTTATATTCCTTTAGGGATATACCCAGTAATGTGATTGCTGGGTCGAATGGGTAGTTCTGTTTTTAGGTCTTTGAGGAATCACCACACTGCTTTCCATGGTGGTTGAACTCATTTACCCTCCCATGAACAATATATAAAAGCGTTTTTAAAAACATACTTAAGATATAGGCAAATATCTTTAAAAAGACAAATAAATAGCAAAAGAAACTGATGAGGTATAAAACAACTGATGAAGCTATATTAGTATAATACAAATAGATATTTGGGCAAAAAGCTTTGATTGAGATGAAGAGGATCATTACCTATTGCAAGAATATTTTATTTACTAGGAAAATATAATAATTCTAAACTTGAATGCAGTAATAACATGGATTCAAAATATAAGAAAAATCTGTAGCACCATTATTCAATGAGACTGGAAAAATACACCATAATAGTGGGAGCCATTAAAACATTTCTTTCAATAGTTATTAGATCAAAAAGACAAACCAATAAACATGTATAAGACTTGAATAATATTATTATTCATTTAATAAATATATATATACTTACCCAACACCCAATTTTCAACAAAATTAAGTTAGAAGTCAATTTTGGAAATATAAAAAAAACCATGTATTTGGAAATTGAAAAACATATTTTCAAATAACCCATGAGTTAAAAAAAATTATTGTCGGCCGGGCGCGGTGGCTCACGCTTGTAATCCCAGCACTTTGGGAGGCCGAGGCGGGCGGATCAGGAGGTCAGGAGATCGAGACCACGGTGAAACCCCGTCTCTACTAAAAATACAAAAAAAATTAGCCGGGCATGGTGGCGGGCGCCTGTAGTCCCAGCTACTCGGAGAGGCTGAGGCAGGAGAATGGCGTGAACCCGAGAGGCGGAGCTTGCAGTGAGCCGAGATTGCGCCACTGCACTCCAGCCTGGGTGAAAGAGCGAGACTCCGTCTCAAAAAAAAAAAAAAAAAAATATTGTCAGAAAATACCTAGAACTGAATGGTAGCAAAAACTCTTAAAACTCAAAAAAAGATGTACTTGGAGGAAAATATATAGCTTTAAATGCTTACTTAAGAAAGGAGAAAGATGACAATAAGTTAGGTATATTTCTTAAAAAGTTAGAAATCTAAAGAATTTAAAAATTAAAATATTAAGAAATTAAAAGAAGGAAATCATAAAATAGCCTGAAAATAATGAAATTGAAAACAAAGGTAACAGAGAAGATTTGTCAAGTCAAAAGTCATCTCCTTGAAAGGACTAATAAAGTGACAAACTGTAGACAAGATTTATGAAGGGATAAACAAAAGAAGGCACATACACACAATATTAAAAATGAAAGAAGTGGCTGGGCGTGGTGGCTCACACCTGTAATCCCAGCACTTTGGGAGGCCAAGGCAGGCGGATCACTTGAGGTCAGGAGTTCAAGACCAGCCTGGCTAATGCGGTGTGAAACTCCATTTCTACTAAAAATGCAAAAATTAGCCTGGCCTGGTGGCGCGAGCCTGTAGTCCTAGCTACTTGGGAGGCTGAGGCAGGAGAATTGCTTGAACCTGTAAGGCAGAGGTTGCAGTGAGCCGAGATCGTGCCAGTGCACTCCAGGCTGGGTAACAGAGCAAGACTGTCTCAAAAAAAAAAAGCATTCTTTAAAGTGCCATAGCCATTAAACATAAAATAAAATAATAATACAACTTTATGCCAATAAATTTAAAAACTTAGGTAAAATGAGCAAAGTTTTTTCTTTGTTTTGTTTGTGTTTTTTTGTTTTTATTTGTTTTGTTTTGTTTGTTTTTGTCTTTGAGACGGAGTCTCGCTCTGTCGCCCAGGCTAGAGTTCGGTGGCCTGATCTCAGCTCACTGCAAGCTCTGCCTCCTGGGTTCACACCGTTCTCCTGCCTCAGCCTCCTGAGTAGCTGGGACTACAGGTCCCTGCCACCACGCCCAGGTAATTTTTTGTGTGTATTTTTAGTAGAGATGGGGTTTCACCGTGTTAGCCAGCATGGTTTTGATCCGCCCGCCTCGGCCTCCCAAAGTGCTGAGATTACAGGCGTGAGCCACCGTGCCCGGCCAAAATGAGCAAAGTTTTAAAAAAGTATAACTTGTTTATGAAGAAATAGAAAACCAAATATCTTCAACCATTAAAGAAATAGATTTAGTTTAAACATTTCCCACAAAAAATCCAGCAGATCAAGATAATCTTACAGATGATTTTTGACAAACATTTAAAGAACAAGTAATTCTAAGCTTAACACAAACCCTTTTAGAGAGAAGAACTTCTTAATTCTTTCATTTAAAAAGGCCAGTGAAACCAAAGTCATCATGAGAAAGAAAAACTACAGTCATTCTCACTTAAGAAGATATATGCAAAAATACTAAATAAGATATCAGTAAACCTGATCCAGCATTATATGAAAAAATAATTGGTTGAGCAAACAAAGGCAGATGGCTGGACAGCACACACACATATACCAGATCTCCTGGAATATTGTATACTAAGGGAACTTCATATAATCACAAGCTATGTCCCCCATTGCCCATCACTTCCTGGGGAAGCTCAAAGGGAGGTAGTAGGGTTGGGAATAGACATAGGGAGACAGATCCCTTGCACTATAGAGCTGTTATTAATAAGATGCATTATTAGGGAAATACCAAGCCCTCCTTTGCCATGATCAAGGGCTGGAGTTCAAACTTTTATGCCTGTTATAGCAGAAACTTAGCCGTATTCCAGTTTTTCAATCTCAGTAATTACCAGTTAGGAGAACATCAGCCTACTTTTCATCCCCCTTGTGATCAGGGTTCTGTGCCAAAGCTTTGTGGTTACAACTATAAGATGTGGCACTCTACTAGAACTGATTGACTCTTAAGATTTCCTTGGATGCCAGGCTGCAGGTAATCAATCTTGAACAAGTTAATCCTTAGTTCTCATGAAACAGTAAGACAAGACTGGAATTATTCCACAAATGCAAGATTGATTCTACATTTGGAAATTATTTATTCCCACATGAATGGATTATTGTCATCATCTCATTGACTGTCCCTGCCCCCGTCTCCAGGACTAGCTTACACTGTCCTAATAGCAGTGATTACAACCCGAAATGAAACCATTATTTATATAATTTTTTAGTGTCTGTCTCCCCAAACAGAGTATATTCTCCATGAAGTCAGGAATTGTATCTACAGTGTTAATTATCGTAATCCCAGTATTCAGCAGTGCACCTAGGACATGATGTAGGTGGTCACTAGTAATTGTTGGATGAATGGATAAATGGGTGGGGATTTGAGCTAAATGACTTGGATCTTTCCTAGAGCTAAGACTTTATACTTATAGAAGGACATTTGTTCTTTCCTCCTGTAGTGATTTATTTTAAGCATTAATTTGCTAAAATTAGTGATTTATGGTGATAGTTTGAGCTGAATATGGGAGAGAGACTTCACAAAAACCATATTATGTATGTGTCCTATCAACAGATGGAAATACACAGCCAAGTGTGCTAGTGGGAATGTCGGGGAGACCCTGACCCTTGACCAGAGAAAAAGACTGCACTCCCTCAGGTTCTCAAGAATGCCTGGCTGTTGTGTGTCAAGTCTTTCTTGACACACTCATTCCTTCTTCTTTTCTCTCTAACACCATCTTATATTAGAGAACTTCCCTCAGTGTGTGCTAGAAATCTCTGACCAAGAAGTGTTGGAATGGTATACTGCTAAAGACTTCATTGTTGGGAAGTCACTCACTATCCTTGGGAGAACTTTCTTCATTTATGATTGTGATCCATTTACTCGACGGTATTACAAAGAGAAGTTTGGAATCACTGATTTACCACGTATTGATGTGAGCAAGCAGGAACCACCTCCGGTAAAACAGGTAATCAGATAGTACTTCTTAGTGCTGTGAGAAAACTTATTTTTTGAGGTAGAAATTTAAGAAAAAAAGACTTCTATGCAAATATTCAATAAATAATGGACAAAGTATATGTAATACAGTAGTTCACAAAAGAAGAAATACAAATGACAAAAAAATTATGAAAAGACCCTCAATCTAACTGATAATCGATGAAATAGAATGAAAATAATGATGTTGTTTGATCTGTTCAATTTTAAAAGATTCACGATATCCAGTGTTTGCCCTATATGAAGAAATGGGAATTTTCATATACTGTTTATAGGAAAGCCAATCAGCGTAAACTTTCTGAAGGGCAATTTGTTGTCTATTTTATTTTGAAAAAATAAAGTAGACGTTTTATTTTTATAAGTAAATAAAATATATATTTTCTAGCCAGGCACAGTGGCTCATGCCTGTAATCCAGCACTTTGGGAGGCCAGGGCAGGCAGATCCCTTGAAGTCAGGAGTTCTAGACCAGCCTGGCCAACGTGGTGAAACCTTGTCTCTACTAAAAATACAAAAATTAGCCGAGTGTGGTGGTGTGCACCTGTAATCCCAGCTACTTGGGAGGCTGAGGCATGATGATCACTTGAACCTGGGAGATGGAGGTTGCAGTGAGCCGAGATCATGCCATTGGACTCCAGCCTGGGCAACAGAATGAGTGAGAGTCTGTCTCAAAAAAAAAATATATATATATATTATATGTAATATATATAATATATATCTAATATCTAATATATATAATATATATCTATATCGATATATATTATAAATCATGTTGTTTATAATATATTGGATATATATGATAGGACACATACATAATATGGTTTATATTATGATATATAGATATAGATATATCTCATATCTTTTACCTGGAAATATACTTTGGGAACTCTAAAAACGTATATGGAAGAACATGTGTTGTAGCATTATTTATAAAAAAATAAAGTGTGAGGAGATTGACAAAATAAATGATATCCATTCATGAAATGGACGTATGAAAATACATTTATTCATACAATTAAAAGACAATTAAAATACACCCATTCATAAAAGACTACTATGTGTGTAAAATATCACTGGGCCCTTTCTCCTCAAAAGAAAGGCATGAATAAAATTATGGAATGATTGAGTACCTCTAGCCAGGGCCCTGCCTTCCCCTCCAGCAGCTGCTCCTCTTGCTTGCAGTTGGCCTCCAGTCGTACTGAGTTCTGTGGCTCTACCAGTAGAGCATCTTGTTTTACTCCCAGGAACTTTTGCTTGTGCTCTTCCTCCTTGAACCACTTTTCTGTTGTTCTTACATGCAGCTCTTTTTTATCCTCCAATACCCAGTGTAGGCTTCTTCCCCAAGAAGTCTTTTCTAAAGCTCCAGGTAGGGCTAAAAGCCTTTCATCTCTATTCCTGGGGTATTCTCTGCCTCCCTCTACTAGCACTTCTCTGTTATATTAAATTATCTGCTACTGAATCTTTTGTACTAGATTGTAACTCCCTTGAGGCCAAGGACTATGTCCTATTCATCTTTCTCTGCTAGTACCTAATACAGTGCCTAATAAATAGGAGGTATATAATATGTTTCTTGAACTGGACTGAAGAAAATTGGCTATGAAGGTGTTCTGCAAAAAGGAAGTGATGTCTTAGGCAAAACTTTTAGAAACAATGTTTTATGGAAATGATTACAAAGAAGGATTTGGATTTTGGTATGCTGTGAGTTCCCAGAGGCAATACAGTTTCTGGCAGGAAGTGTGGGTGATAATACCTCTTGCTGTCAGTTTTTTCTCTGATAGATTTCTTTATCAATGATGTGTTCATTGATTAAGAACGATGATAAACCCTCTCCTGGTGTATATGCATTGTGAAAAGAAAAACATTATGATAAACCCAAAGAATTATGATAAACCCCCTGTCCCTAAGTTTCTTGGCAGCATTTGATGCAGTACACAGGGGAAAATACCATGAGAACAGATTTAGATTTTGATCAAGGAAACTATTTTAACTATTTTACCACTTCAGTTTATAGATAAGGATGGTTATCTAACCAGGAGGTAGAGCAGTGAGAGATTGCAACATAGTGATGCCCTTTTCTTTGTGAAAGGACTTTGACCTTTTTTTTTTTTTTTTTTTTTTTTTTTAAGACAAGGTCTTGCTCTGTCTCCCAGGCTGGAGTGCAGTGGTGCAATCTTGGCTCACTGCAACGTCCACCTCCCAGGTTCAAGCGATTCTTGTGCCTCAGCCTCCCCAGTAGCTGGGTCTACAGGTCGTGCCACCACACTCAGCTAATTTTTGTATTTTTAGTACAGTCGGGGTTTCACCATGTTGGCCAGGCTGGTCTGGAACTCCCTACCTCAGGTGATCCACCCATCTTGGCCTCCCAAAGTGCTAGGATTACAGGCATGAGCCACTGCACTGGCCTGATCTGTCTTTTGAGCCAATGAAAGCTTTTGAGTCTTAGAATACCTTTGTTCCCCATCCTTATTACTATCATCTTTTTTTTCTCCTAACCTATCTTGAAGTAAAGAACAGAGAGGGAAGCCCTGGATAAAGAGCAGAGGGGAACTGAAGGTCTACTGTAGATTTTGGTTGGTTATTTTGCTCTATCCCAGCCCCTTTGTATAATAAAACTAATTTTATATAATAAAACATCGATACATATAGCACATTAATTATAGTGTTTGGTCAGTCTCTTTCCTGTACTTTCTCTATAATAAATAGCTCTATAATAAACAAATTCCACCTGTCCATGAAATTTGTTGGAGATAAATAGAATGCCAATTACCAATCAGCCAGACGCTTATTAGTCATTATACCTCAGTCATTTTAACCCTAAATAACATAAATGGAAACCAGGGATAGGGATTTGTAGCAGAGTCTAGAGGGATAAAGCTAGAGCCAAGCCAGTGCAGGGATAGAAGCAGATATGAAATGGATATATTCAATTTGAGAGGCATGGCACTTCTAAGTCACGCTTCTCTGCTAGATCAGGAATAAGTAAACATAAATGCAATAGCCAGATGTGTTTTCTGTCAGGCTGGCTCCATCTGGAGGCATGCTGGTAAGGAAAAGAAAGAAACCAGAACTAGGAGAGCTAATCTGCTATGGAGACTGCCCCTGAAAGCAGTTTCTGAAGGTTATGGTACTCTGGGGTTCTAAGTGTACTACTAGCTTGGTTGAAGATGTCCAGACAGAAACTCTGGTAAGTGGATCATATGAGCAGGATTATCTAGGAGTGATGATATCCATAGTCAGATGAGTGTTCATCTAGTTTACAACAGGACCCACCCAAGCAGTAGCTTGAAGTATGAGAAGCAAGATGCCAGGATACCATGCATATGGACTGATACTTAGGGAAGGTCTTTATTCCAGGCAGGGGAAGTGAGTATATTCAGGAAAAACAGGTAAAGTCTGTTAAAATACAATAGGAATTTGAGAAGAAGGCCCAGAGGCTTTATAGCTACCTTCTTATTGCAAAATCCTTCAACCCTCAGTGACCTCCCTACTGGCCCCCCAGCCAGGATGCTCTCATTGTGTGTTGTTGGTACAAGTGCAAAGCAAGTTCAGATACCACCACTATGCAGTTTCTGCCTAGCCTCCAGAGAAATCTCAGATGCTTAGCATGTAGGCCGTCAGCTCAGGGTTCCTCTGTCCATAGTAACCTGTAAATTCATTGAGTAGTGGTTTTGCAAATGAAGCAAATTAGGTCATTTTCCATCTGCTAAATCCACTAGTCATATTCTAACCATGATTATCACATTAACTACAGTCCCAGCAAGTGATTTTGGGGTCAGCGTTCCAAGCAGTATGCCGTGGACAAATTTAATAGTCCTTTGTTGTTGAAGAAATACTCTGTTATGGATGGTACTAGGGACTATATGGACTTACTTGTTAAAGTTCCTGAAAATAATATATAAAAAGATTTTGTGGAGGTATATACAAGAGAAAGTGTGTGCTACACAGGACCCTCACTGGGGTGGGACTAGGTCCTGCTTTTGTAGTAAGGGGTCAGTGGACATCAGCAATAGTTTCTCTCTAGCCCTGAGAGTTACTTTAGAGCATCATTAGTTACTTCTGTGATCAGTGAACATGATGCAAAATCCACAAAGAGGAAGGGGATAAGTGATATGTTATTTTTTCTGACTATATTTATGTAGAAAATATATTTGCGTAAGTATTTTCTAGAGTTTTTTCTTTAAACTTATAGTTACCTTTAATGTAATCTTAACACAAGTAGCATCTGCCTTACTTCTTGCTTCCTATATATCTCCAGGAGTTGCCTCCTTATAACGGTTTTGGACTAGTGGAAGATTCTGCTCAGAATTGTTTTGCTCTCATTCCAAAAGCTCCAAAAAAAGATGTTATGAAAATGCTGGTGAATAATAACAAGGTGCTTCGTTATTTGGCTGTACTGGTGAGGCTAATTTTTATATACTAAAGATTCTCTTCTATCTCAGTACTGTGTACAATTGTTTATTTTGTCTGTAAGCTGTAGATTAACAGCTGTCAGAGTTATGTGTTGACTCAACCAACCATTGTGTCTAGTACCCAGCCTTCAGGGAGGTTGCATAGTATTAAGTATGGTGCCCCTGAACTAAGACCTAGGTGAAGTCCTATCTCTCCCAAGAATCTTTCTTAAGATCATTAATCTCTCACTCTTACACCTCAAATGTTGACAGACCTTTTGCCTCTATGAAATTGCTTAAAATTCAAACCATGTGTGTATCTGTGTGGCTTTTTGGTATACTGTGATTTCCTTGAGGTTAGGGACCATGTCTTAGTAAGTTTTGCGTTTATCTGTGATATCTTGCCTGATATCTTGAGAGGTTATGTGTCTAATAGTTAAGAGCATGGAGTTGGAAATAGACATACACTCAAATTCTGCATATCCCATTAATTAGCAGATTGTATGACAGAAGTTACTGATAGAAATTCAAAGTATAAGGTCTTTAAAATGGAAAAAAAATGTAGAATAGGAACCTAACCATTTTATTGGAAATATGGACATAAATAGCAGAAGTTGAAATAAGTTATGTCTGGGAATAGGAATTAGGAGCTGGGGTTAGGAGGTGTCAGGTGACTTTTCAAACTATATACATGTATTTGAAAAGATAAAAGCTAAGGTAAAGACAACTGAATAATAGATTTTAGAAAACGATTGTACAAAGCTTTAAATAAAAAGAGAGTTCTGGCTAAAAACAAAATTTTTTAAGAAAACAACAAAACAGCAAAATGTAGGCCAACTAGAACACTCTCCATAAGAATTCTGACCAATAAAGGTTTTGTAGTACTAGATTCTTTCAGTTACTGTTAAAATTCAAGCAGCTTGTTGAATTATTATATGGTAACTATAACTCCTTAAGGGCAGGAATCATGTCTTTCTAGACTTTATAGGTACTCAGTAACTGTTTGTTCAGTAGGCAAAAGAATTTATATCTGCACACATTATCCATGAGTAAGGCAATATAATATTGTACCCATTTTATGTTTCAAAACTTAAGAAACAGAAAGGCTAATTGTCTTGTCCCAGGTCCAGTGCTGCTTAGACAGGGGTAGGACTAGAACTCAGCCTTCTGGCTTTCAACCCAGTATTCTTTTGATGAAGAACCAGTATAATACTTAGGATTAGAAAAGGGAAAGGAACTCCTATGAGTTTGTAAACTGCAAAATTGTAAGCTTACCTTTGATAATGAAAAACCTGGAAAAATTAATACAAAGTTGATTACAAAAATGGCTATGAATAGTGTTAGATATTGCTAAATGAGGAGAAAAGATAAATTTCTTTTGATTGCAGCCTTCTGTACTCACAAGCAACCTGGTCAAACATGATATATCACAAAAAGTTAAAGCATTTACAGAGGACTTCTATTTCTAGCAATGATAGACCAAATAATTTGGATCAGCCCTCTTGCTAAGGTGTGTGTTTGTGTGTATGTGTATGTGTATGTGTGTTAGCACTTGAAGGTGCTGAACAACTAGCAAGATGTGAAGAATAATAGAGCAAGAACCAGGGGAACAATGAGAACCACAGAAGTGAACCTGACATTTGGGTTCATTTTTCCACTAGGCGTATTTGCTGATTCCAGAAGACCCACCTGTGAGGACAAACATTGGAATCTATTTAGGGCCTGTCAAAGGCAGAAGCTCCTGGTACACCCTCTGTGCTTAAGTCTGTCTGTAGCTAATCTTTGAAGGGACTATTGTCTGGCTTTGAATTATCATAGTCCCTGATTGTCTCAGTTTTACAAATCAGATTAAGGTGATCCTGGATTATAATAACCCCAGGTGACTGTCAGAAGCAAACAAATTCTCTGCAGATGACATCATTTTCAGCTTCAATTTATTTCTACAATTTTAAAAATACAATGTGTGGCACTCACAAAAACAATATTAATAATACAATGTTCAGAAACAAGACAAGATAACATAAAGAAAAGTGACCAGAAATAAGAGACAATAGAATATACTTACAGGGATTTCAGATACTGGCACTATGAAACTTAAACTTAAGCCAGGAGCAGTGGCTCACACCTGTAATCCCAGCACTTTGGGAGGCCAAGGAGGGCGGATCACTTGAGGTCAGGAATTTGAGACCAGCCTGGCCAACATGCTGAAACCCTGCATCTACTAAAAAAATACAAAAATTAGCCAGGCATGGTGGCATGCACCTGTAATCCCAGGTACTCAGGAGGTTGAGATATGAGAATCACTTGAACCCAGGAGGCGGAGGTTGCAGTGAGCCAAGATTGCACCACTGTACTCCAGCCTGGGTGACAGAGCAAGACTCCGTCTAAAAATAAAATAAAATAAATAAATAACTAATAATTAAAAAAAAAATTTTTAAAAACCTTTGTTTACCATGTTTAAGGAGATAAAGAATAAGATTATTTCAGCAAAGAATGAGAAATAAGCCAAAAAAGTCTATTTCAGTTTTGAAACATCATCACATTAACAGAATAAAAGAGAAAAATTAGATTTTGAAAAGCGTTTGCTAAAATCAATCTAATATGATTTAAAAATAAAACTCACATATACCCCTGAACTTAAAATAAAAGTTTAAAAAAGTAAAAATGAAAGAAAACAAAACTTTTAATTAAAAAAAAAGAATAAAAGAGAGTTTCCTTAATCTGTTAAAGGTTATGTATGCAAAGTCTACTGCAGACGGCTTACTTAGTGATGAAATGTTGAAAGGGTACTTTCTAAGATTAGGAACAAGGCAAGACTGCTATCACCCCTTCTGGTCCACATTGTTCTGGAAGTCCTAGCTGGAACAGTGAAATAGGAAGCGAATAAACAAGTATATGGATTGAAGAGGAAAAAATAAAATTGTCATTATCCAAAATGAACAATTGTATATATAGAAAATAAAGAATCTACCTTCTACATCAGGGAAGTCAATATACAAATAGCAACAAAGAAAACATAAAGTTAAAAAATACCACTTACTATAGCATCAAAAATATTAAATTCCTAGGTATAAATTCCTTAGCATAATATTTTAGGTGTTACATACAAATGATATGTAACACCTAAAAGATGTATCTTTATCATGCAAGAGATATGTAATATCTTTTACATACAAGAGATATGTAACACCTAGGTGTTACATATCTTTTAGGTGTTACATACAAAAACACTTTAGGTGTTACATATCTTTTAGGTGTTACATACAAAAGATATGTTACATACAAAAATATGTAACACCTAAAATATTATTGAGAGAAAATTAAGAAGACATAAATAAATGAAGGGATATGCCATGTTCATTGGCTAGAAAATTCGTTATTATAAAAATATTTTCCCCAAATTGATCTATGGTTTAAAAGCAATTCCAGTCAAAAAATCCAAAAATGTTTTTATTTTTACCGACAAATTGATTCTGTAATTTAAGTGGAGAGGCAAAGCACCAGGAATAGCCAAGATACTCTTGGAGAAGAGCAAGATCAGTGGATTTTGCTCACAAAAATATCACTCTGTATTAAAAGTCACAGTAATTAAAATAACATGTTACTGATGCAAGGATAGACAAACCAGTGGAACAGATTAGACAGCCCAGGAAAAGACATATGACAAACACAGCACTGCAGAGGGGCTGGGAAAGGAAGATGTTTCTAATCAGTGATAGCAAACAATTAGATATTCATGTAACAGAAAAGAAGAAAATTTGACCTCCATCTCACTCCAAAAGTGGAAATCAAGTCTAGGTAGATTGAAAATCTAAATGTGAAAGGTAAAACAATAAAACTTCTTAGCAATAAATAATCTTAACATTATAGCAGGGAAATATTTAGTTAGTTGGATACAAAAAAGTGGTCATGTTTTAAAAATGGATAAATGGCGGGGCGCAGTGGTTCATGCCTGTAATCCCAGCACTTTGGGAGACCAAGGTGGGCAGATTGCCCCAGCTCAGGAGTTTGAGACCAGCATGGCCAACATGGTGAAACCCTGACCCTACTAAAAATACAAAAAATTAGCTGGGCATGATAGTGCATGCCTGTAGTCCCAGCTACTTGGGAGGCTGAGGCAGGAGAATCACTTGAGTCTGGGGGGTGGAGGTTGCAGTGAGCCGAGACTGAGCCACTTCACTTTAGCCTGGGTGACAGAGCGAGGCTCTGTCTCCTAAATAAATAAATAAATTAATTAATTAAATTAAATGGATAAATTTGATTATATTAAGATGAAGAATTTCTGTTCTTCCAAAAAACACCATTAAGAGTGTAAAAAAAGGCAAGCTTCAAGTGGGAGCAGATGTTTAATACAGAAATCAACCAAGATCTTATATTCAGAATATATAAAGAACACTCTGAAATCATTAAGAAAAATGAGCAAGAAACTTGAACAGGCATTTCACAAAAGAGGATATCCAAGAGGCAACCAAACATATAAGAAGGGCCAGGTACAGTGACTCATACCTGTTTTCCCAGCACTTTGGGAGGCCGAGGCAGGAAGATTGCTTGAAGGCAGCCTGGGTAACATAATGAGACCCTGTCTCTACAAAGATGAAAAAATAAGTTAATTGGGCTTGGTGGCATGTGCCTATAGTCCCTGCTACCTGGGACACTAAGGCGGGAGGATCACTTGAACCCAGGAGTTCGAAGCTGCAATGAGCTATGATCCTGCCACTGCACTCCAACCCGGCCAACAGAGGCTGTCTTTAAAAATATGTACATATGAGAAGTTGCTTAGCTTCGTTAGTAACTAAAGAAGTGCAGATTACAATCATAGTGAGTTGCCTCTACCCACCCATCAGAATCATTAATATGTTGATGAGAATATGGAACCATAGGAACTCTCATACTCTTTACTGAGAGAGTATACCCACTTTGTAAAACAGTTTGGCATAATGTATTTACTAGATTGTGCTAAGGGTGCAATATATGTTCACCAAAAGATAAGAACGTTTATAATAGCATAATTCATAATAGCAAAAATAGACCTAAATGTCTACCTACAAGAGACTGGATAAGTTATGGTATATTTGTGTCATAATTTGATTTCTGTTCAATGAAAATTAATGAACTACAGCTACTAATAAACAACATGGCTAAATCACATAAACACAATTTTGAATGTAAGAATCCAGACACAAAAGAATGCATACATATTATGTAATTTCATTTATATGAAGATTAAAAAGCAGACAAAACAAAACTTTGTGGATGTCTGCTTTGTAGCAAAACTAAAGAAAACCATACAGTTCAAGGCAATGGCCTGTTTGGTGGGGGAAGGATAGAATATTGATTGGGAGGTTCTGTCAGCGTTTTGTTTCTCAACCTGGATGGTGGTTATATGGGTGTTCACTTTATTAAAATTCTTTCGTCTGTGCATTGTGATATTTTTATTGTTGTTTTGTTTTTTTTTTTTTTTTTTTGCAGTTTTCTCTCTGTGTTACTGCTCACAGTAAAAAATTTTAAAAGAAAGCCAACAGAACTATTAGTAAAGAAATAGTGGATACCTTTATGTGGGCAGGAAAAAAGAAGTAATATCCTGGTCATGGTAATTTTCAGATGTTTTCCTCTGACCTATTTGGTGAAATAGAGAATGTATTCATTAGACTCATCACAAAAGTTCTTGAGGAAGAAAGGTGCTTGACAATAAGGGGAAAAGGTTTACGAGTGAGGTGGGGACTTCAAAAGAAAATATATGGAAATTCAAAAAGAAAGGAGTATGCTACAGAAATGATCAGAGACAAATTAATTAAATCCCATGGAGGTCAGGCAAAGACACTGGATGTGTTCTGAGAAAATAACATACCAAATCCTAGTAGGCAATTGGTGCTTAAGTAAAAATATGGTGGTAAACTCTCTGGGACTGAGAGTGGAGTGCTGGCTGAGAAACTTGGCAAAGCTTTGGAAGAACATAAGAAATATGATTTGAACCGTGATCTTCAAAGCAGCTGAATGTCTTCCAAGAGATATGCAAGACAGTACCATCTGTGATGTTTGTTAAGAAAATATTACAGCTTCTGTTTATTTTGTTTACTATGAGTGCATTTATTTTATAGCCTCTGATATTTTTATATGTTCCTTTTAATGCACAAACTATATTTATATAGAACAACATATGTTTAATTATTAATTCATTCAACAAATATTAAAGGACTATTCTGGGCTAGATATGGTTCTAGATACCAAAGGTGCAGTGGAGAATAAGATAGACAAATATTTGCTCTCATTCTAGTTGACATTCTAGTCGAATACATTGTATAAGGATAGGTAGTAACATGTGCTGTAAAAAATAAAACGAGACAGAGAATGATGGGGAAGGGGCTCATTTATATCAGCAGAATGGGGAAAGCCTCTCTGAGGAGGTCATAGCAGAGCAGAAACCAAACGAATAGCTGAGGGAGCCAGCCAGGGGAATATCTGAGAGAGCTTCATGTAAGACCGAGACAGTGTGCAGTGAATGGAGGGCAAAAAGGTGGAAATGACAGGTCGGGGGCCAGTCAGGGCTCTGCAACCAGTGGTATAACAAGGCCAGAGGAATGGGCTGATAGGAGCAGTCCAGGTAACAAGAAAGTATAGATAACAAGCTGCAGAGAATTTAAAAATAAAACCAACTAAAAGTTGGTCTGTTTCTTCTTATCATGTGCCTGTAATTCTAAACAACATTAGTGATACTCATCCCCAAAGGGATGGCTCCTCCATACAGTAGAATTTCAGTTAATTAATGTAAAAGAAAAGTGGGAAGTAGAAAAATTATCATTAGGCACACACTGCTGTAATCACGGTTGCAGATAAGATCCAGCAATGGCTGCTAAAATTAGTGGGAAAACCTTTGAGGAGACACAGGATTCCCATAATCTCAAAACATCTCCCCCAAGATGTTTTGTAATTGCAAAGAAATATGGTAACTTTAAGGGAAGAAATCCAGCAGAAACCTTAACTAAGTGATCAAGGTCAGTGTTATCCATAATAAGATATATTGACATCATAAACTCCCTGGTATACACTAAAGACATGATATCTTTTCTGGGATACTTTTGCCAAAAATGCAAAAATGAGATGCCTGAGGAACATTCAAGAAAATAATTGATGAGTAGTCTTCAAAAGCATCAAAGTCATGAAAGAGAAGGGCAGATTGAGGAACTATCTATCACATATTGGAGGAGACTAAAGAGAAATAATAACTAAATGCAATGTGGGATCCTGGATGGGATCCTGAAACAAAAAGAGCATTTGTGAGAAACATAGTTTATTTACTAATATTGTACTATTGTTATTTTCCTGGTTCAGATAATTGTACTAATGGCTATATAGGATGTTAACATTAGGAGAAACTTGGTGAGGGGAGTGAGAATTCTCTGTAATGTTTATGCTTTTCTATAAATGTAAACCTCATTCCCAATAAAGACAATAATTTTTTTAAAGTTTTATAGTACTCTTTCCTGCCATAGTAAACCATTACCATTGTCCCCCCACCAACCCCCTGGTATACCCCTGCTTAGGAGTTTGTATTTTATTCTAAGTGTGATAGAAATTCTTTGAAGGCTTGAGAGCAGAGGAGTGATATGATTTGATTTTTATTAACTATATTGTGGTTGTTTATTTAACATTTATATTTTCATTACATGGGTGTACAATCCAAATGATTTGGAGACTATTAGATGAAGGAATGATATGAGAAAATTATTTCACTAAGAGAAAAATCTAATGACTTCTTTTTTTTTTTTTTTTTTTTTTTTTTGAGACGGAGTCTCGCTCTGTCGCCCAGGCTGGAGTGCAGTGGCGCGATCTCGGCTCACTGCAAGCTCCGCCTCCCGGGTTCACGCCATTCTCCCGTCTCAGCCTCTCCGAGTAGCTGGGACTACAGGCGCCCGCCACCACGCCCGGCTAATTTTTTGTATTTTTAGTAGAGACGGGGTTTCACCGTGGTCTCGATCTCCTGACCTCGTGATCCGCCCGCCTCGGCCTCCCAAAGTGCTGGGATTACAAGCGTGAGCCACCGCGCCCGGCCATGACTTCTTTAATAGATAAGGAATTATTACACAAACAATCCCATGGTCTTAATGAGAAGATGTGCTACAGTTACAATATGAGCGGATTTTAGTCAGGAATAAGCAAATCTGTATTAAGGTTTGTTGAAACTGGAATTTCTTCCTTAGGGGTTGTGTGATCACTCTGCAATTTGATTTAGAAAAAGTCTTGTCTACAAGGTAGTTTCTCAGAATCACTTTCAATTCTTTGATTTTATATTACTCTTATCCCTTCTTTTTGAATTTTATTTTTTACATTATGTATATAAATTGATTTGCTTAAAAAATAAAACCTTGCATAATCATCTTAGTGTTCATGAAGTTGAACATAATGTCAGCCAACAGGTCTCAACTAGCAGCCTGTGGTCAGAATGTAGCCCACATATATGTTCTAGCATACTGTGTTTATTTGGGCTTCATGGTGCTTTAAAAGAGTTGGAGTAAGTACTTTAAAATCAGAGGTTTAAAATAATAATCCACATTTTTATCTTTTGAAAAACTGAAAGATCCAGCAACATTAGGCCTACATTCTCACAAGGCAACAATTGAGTTGCGTTGGTGTGACCTCCCTTGGGAAGCCTCCCTTAGATGAGGCATGTTCTTCCCAGAGACGCCAGAGGTTCCCCATAGATGGTTTGTTTATATTGTAAGAACCCAGACTGCTTCATTTATATCCTATACCTGGCCCCTATAGGCATTTACGTTTGCACGTCTGCATAGACCATGAACCTTCATAATATCCTCTTTTCTTCACCTTTGTAGGAATCCCCCATCCCAGAAGACAAAGACCGCAGATTTGTCTTCTCTTACTTTCTAGCTACCGACATGATCAGTATCTTTGAGCCTCCTGTTCGCAATTCTGGTATCATTGGGGGCAAGTACCTTCACAGGACTAAAGTTGTTAAACCATACTCTACAGTGGACAACCCTATCTACTATGGCCCCAGTGACTTCTTCATTGGTGCTGTGATTGAGGGTAGGTCTAAACACAGTCCAGAATTTCCTACTGGCTGCCTGAATGAGTTCTTAATTGGAATTTAATTCATTTAACCTTGTAAGAGGCAATTAGATTGTATTGCAACTGAGATAATGCTACTATCCTTGTATATATGGTATAATGTGTTAATCACCTTCCTAATCAATTAAACTCTAAGTTGATTGCATTTGTTGGCTACAGATGTCGACAATAAGTTTTGTGAATACTGAGCAAACGACTGCATATTAGTATGTTGTTTAAAGAAAGCTCATTAGTTTCTGTCATAAATGCATACCTGTAAATTTATCATTGGAGGGTTAATACTATTTTACTCCTGATTGCGTAAGAGAACATCACCAAGCTAAGTGTGTTGCTACCTTCTCTCCAGTGTTTGGTCACCGGTTCATCATCCTTGATACAGACGAGTATGTTTTGAAATACATGGAGAGCAATGCTGCCCAGTCTTCGCCAGAAGCACTCGCATCAATTCAGAACCATGTCCGAAAGCGAGAAGCACCTGCTCCAGAATCAGAAAGGTGTGTGTTTGATTGCTAGGGTTTGGCACACTCAAGATATTTAGGAAGTAATTCTTGAGAAAACAAATGAGTAATCACATTTTAGATTTTCCAATTTCTCTCACCAGGTGGGAATTATTAGATATAAACAGAAGGTTCCCTGTGTCAATGTAATAACTAGTAACTTAGAACTTTTTCAACTTCATTTATTTAGCAAATACAGTTGACCCTTGAACAATGTGGGACTTAGGGGTACCAGCTTCCCTCCACAGCTGAAAATTCATGTATAACTTTTGACACCCCAAAACTTAACTACTAATAGCCTACTTTTGACTGTAAGCCTTACTGATAACATAAACAGTTGATTAACACATATTTTCTGTCGTGTGTATTGCATCCTGTATTCTTACAATACAGCAAGCTAGAGAAAATAAAATTAAGAAAATCATAAGAAACAGAAAATTATTTACTATTCATTAAGTGGAAGTGGATCATCTTAGAGGTCTTCATCCTCATCTTCGTGTTGAGTAGGCTGAGAAGGATGGATTGGTTTTGCTGTCTAAAGGGTGGCAAAGCAGAAGAAAATCCAGGTTTTAGTGGGCCTGTGCAATGCAAATTCTTGTCGTTCAAGGGTCAGCTATAATTATTAAATGCCTATTATGTGTCAGAGACTATCACCAGGCCCTTGGACTTTTATCAGTAAACAAAAAAGAAGTTGCTGCCCACATTGAGTTGACCTTCCAAGCAGCAGGATATAGACAATAATACAAATAAATTATACAGTATATTGGGTGATGAATGCTGTAAAAATTGGAGCAAATTAAGAGTAATAAGTGTTTCTGGAGAGTGGCAGTAGGTTGTGAAGGTAGGTCAGGGTAGGTGGTTGTACCTTGAGGTGACATTGAACAAACACTTGAGGGGAGTTAGCTGATTGGATTTCTGGAGGAAGTGCTTTTCAGGAAGAGGAAATGGTGCATGCAAAGGCCCTAAATACTAGCATATTTTACTTAAAATACTCAAGGAACATTGGGAAGAAGTAGGCCAGTGAGGGTGGCTGAAATGGAGTGAGTGAGAGGAAGAGGAGTAAGAGATGGAATTAGAAAATTAACAATGGGCTAGATTGTGTAGGACTTACTAGTTCTTTGGAAAGGTGCTGGCTTTTTTCTCTGAATGAAATGAGCCATTGGGAGCAGGGGCATCTGAATAGAGGAGTAGCAAGATTTGACATATATTTTAAAAGAACTATCCTGGCTGTTGTGTTGAAAATAGATTAGGAGAGAGATTAGTTAAGAGACTTTCAGTATTCCAGGCAAGAGACGATGATGTCTGGGCCCAGGATGGTGGTATCAGTGGAGGTGGGGAGAAGTGGTCTGATTTGGATATATTTTGAAGGTAGCACCAGTTGGATTTCAGACAGATTTTCTAGGGGATGTGAGGGGAAGAGAATAGTTAAGGATGACTCCAAGATGTTTGGCCTGAGCAACTGGAAGGAAGAAATTGTGATCACCTGAGATGGGGAAGATGTGGGATGTGGATAGAGCAGTTGCCTTCTTTGTTGGTTGGGGTGGGGATTTCAGTTCTGGATATATCGTATATTAGGTTTAAGACAGCGAAGTAGAGACCATATAGTCTGTTGGATATGTAAATCTGGAGTTTGAGTGAGAGGTCTGGGCTGGCGATGAGTTGTTGGCATATAGTGGTATTTTAGGCTGTGAGACTGCATGATCTCTCTCTCTCTCTCTCTCTCTCTCTGTCGACAGGATGTCGCTCTGTACCCAGGCTGGCATGCAATGCCGATAGTGGAATAAGAGCTCACTGCAGCCTCAAACTCCTGACATCCTCCCACTTCAGCTTCCCAAGTAGCTGGAACTACAGGTGCACGCCACTATTCCTAGCTAATTTTTAAATTTTCAGTAGAGACAGGGGTCTCAGTTTGTTGCCCAGAACTCCTGGGCTCAGGTGATTCTACCTCCTTGGCCTCCCAAAGTGCTAGGATTACAGGCGTGAGCCATTGCCCCTGGCCTGGATGAAATCTCTAAAGGAGTTAGTGTAGCTAAAGAAAAGAATGGCTCTGAGAACTAAGCTCTGGGGTCCACCAACACTTACAGTTAGGGAGACTGAAAAGGAAAATCAATAAAGCAGGAAAAAAATGTGGTATCCTGGATGCCAAATGAAGGGGTAGCGTAGGACTCTAAAAGATAACATGCAAAACAATTCTAATAATCAAAGGGAAAATGTACAATTGTTCTGTGCCCTTTAAAAATTTTTGTCACTGCCAGGCGCGGTGGCTCATGCCTGTAATCCCAGCACTTTGGGAGGCCGAGGTGGGCGGATCATGAGGTCAGGAGTTCAATACCAGCCTGACCAACATGGTGAAACCGCGTCTCTGCTAAAAATACAAAAAAATTAGCTAGGCATGGTGGTGTGCACCTGTAATCCCAGCTACTCAGGAGGCTGAGGCAGGAGAATCACTTGAACCCAGGAGGCGTAGGTTGCAGTGAGCCAAGATTGCGCCACTGCACTCCAGCCTGGGCGACAGAGCAAGGCTCCCTCTCAAAAAAAAAAAAAAAAAAAATTGTCACAACATTAAAAACTTTGATGGTTATAAATGTATAAGGACATGAAAAAATAGTAAAGCTAATTTTTACTTAGCACATTGTAATTTAAAACATTGATAACATTAAGAATTAAAGTGTTTTATTTCTTTATAAAAACTTTATCAAAAGTGGTTTGAGCAGCACTTGCCTACTTCTCATTGTATAACTTATGATGCAGACTGAACATCTGTTCTATGCCTTGGTGAATTGTCATATTCCTGTTTAAGATTGGATCAACTTCCAACATTTTATGATTTTTGCTTTCAGTGTTATAAAATATGTCTTAGACTTCCTTTAATGAAAATGAGATATCTCTGAGAGTTCTTTTAATGTGAAGCATTTTACAGTCATCTGGGATATCTTCATTGTTTTCATTACAACCACTTTTCTCATTTATGTTGATAGGTTTGCCTTCACCAGTTTCCACTGGCTGCACATCCAGAGTCTCTTGAAAGGCAGCTGTGTCGACATTCCTACAGTCAGCTTTCTCTTCTGTAACTCCATTTATATTTGACTTGAATTCACTTCTTGCATCTTTGCTGTACTTTCATCCTTATTGACCAATTCTCTCTTTTGATTTTCCATTTTTGTAAAATACAGTTTGTGTATCACTGAGAGACAAGGAGGCAACATAGCTACACATTTTACTGTCTGCGTGAACTATAAAACAAATATACAGTGACTAGTCACCAACAGACTTTGAAAGAAGTGATGTAATTGTCACTGATTGTGATATGCATCTGTTTAATTACATTGTAGTTAGTGGACTAAAGTCCTGACAGATAAGTTTGTACTTTATGCAATTACTCATAGTTAATAACTGTGTTAACTGAAATTTGAACCATGTTGTTGGGGGAATGGGTTATTTTACTAAATGGTGGTAATCGCAATTCATGCGTCTTGGAACTGTGCAAACTGAGAAATGCCTTCGTATCAAGGAAGACAGACTTGATGGAGGACAGGTGAGCTTCAGAATTAGGGCTCAGCCAGGGAGAGTTACTGGCTTTTCCCAAGAAAGAATTCCAGGGAGAGCTGGTGCTGTTAAACAGCAACTGTTTTTAAGCAACAGTGTGCAGCAGCAGCTGAGGTTCTGCTCCTTGTAGAGTAGGGATACCCCATAGGCATTGTGCCCAGAATTGTAGCTCAAAGGCAGTTCTGCACTCATATTATGCAGAAATTTCCAGGAAAAGGGTGGTAACTTCCAGGTGTTCGCGTCATTGCTGTGGAAAGGGGTGGTTACTTCCGGATGTTGTCATGGCAATGGTAAACTGATATGGCACACTGGTGGGCATGCCTTATGGAAAGCTGCCTCTGCCCCAGACCTATTTTAACTAGTCCTCAATTTGGTCCTGTGTCCGAGCCGAGCCTCCAGAGTCGAGTCCCACTTCCTACCTCAGAATGATTCATTATGTCAAATGGGGATTTAGCAATATTAAGGGAATTGGGGACCTTGGAGTCCTTAATGAGGAGTTTCAGTGGAATGGGAAGACGGGGAAAACCTGATGGCAGTAGATTTAAGAGAGAATGGGAGAGAGGAATTCTGGATCAGAGTGGAGAGACTACTCTTTTGGGGAGGTTTGGTGCAAAGGACAACAGAGAAATGGGGCAGCAGCTGGCAGAGAAAGTGAAGTCAGGAGAAGGTTTTGTTTTATTTTGTTTTTGCTTTTGTTTTAACATAGAAGAAATAGCATGTTTGTATGTTAATGGGAATGATTCCATAGAGAGGAAAACATTGATAAGTGTGTGAGAGAGCGGGGAGAATTTCTGGAGTTTGTGAGAGGATGGGGTTTAGTATGAGAGGAGGAATTGGCTTCAGATAGTAGCACTAACCATTCACCTAGGGCAGTATTTCTCAAACTTTCTGGTCTCGAGACACCTTTATACCCTTAAAAATTATTGAGGGCCCCAAAGAGTTTTTATGTGTTTATATCTATTGCTATTTAGCATATTAGAAATTGTATCTGAAAAATTTTCTAATATTAATTTATTTTGAAAACAATAAACCCATTTCATGTCAACACAAATAACATAATTTTGTGAAAAAAAACTATTTTTACAAACAAAAAAAATTTAGTGAGAAGAGTGATATTGCTTTACATTTTTGCAAACCTCTTAATGTCTGACTTACTTAGTAATAGAAGATGACTGGATTTTCATGTGCTTTTGTGTTCTGCCTGCTGTGATAGCCTGTGTTGTGTGACCTTTGGAAAACTCCATTGTGCACTTGTGGGAAAACAAGAGTAAAAAGACAAATAATGACTAAGTATTATCACAAGAATAATTTTGACTTCACAGACCCCTGAAGGGTCTTGGGAACCTCCACGGGTCCTGGGATTACTCTTTAAAACCTTGATCTAGGGCAGCAGGCAAAAGGCAGCATACGTGGGTTCAGATTCTGGTAGGTGGGTAGATATTGGGAGGCCCTTGTGATTGTTTCGTGATAGTAGTGCAGTTGAAAGAGTGAGGATAGAGGGAGATGTTGGAGGTTTCAAGAGAGAGGAGAAGTTATGAAATGCTCTATTTTATTGAATATATAAATATCAATAAAATGAATATAAAATAAAATTTAAAACAACATATTTTAGCTACTACTAAGAAAGAAAAAATTGCCAAATATAATCCATATCATTAATTGAAAATGCATGTTAATTCCAGAGATGTTAAAATGTAAAAAAAAAAAAATTGTCTCATTTCATGGACACATCTTTAAAAAAAAAAAGCCTCAGGACTTAAACAAATATGACAGCTGTCCAGGAAAGTGGAGGCTGAACGGACTAGAGAAGCATAGTTTGGTGGTTGGACAGCATTAAAGGCCCACTTCATATTCATAGTCATATATTTAATTCAAGTACTTCCCGAAAGTTTTTTTCTGTAATTGTCCCTTGTTTATGCAAATACCAGCAGACACTGGAAAGCTTCTTGCTTCAGCATACCACTAATTAAATCATCTTTAAAATTTTTTTAAATTTAGTAATTTAAGTTTTTAAAAATGTAGTAATGAGGAAAAGATACCACTGTGACTCTTAGACTATGATATCAGTAAAAATAAGGAGAAATTCAAATTTTAAGTTGCCATATGGATATGGTTTGTTTGGCCGCACCAAGCCTTGTGTTGAAATCTGATCCCCAGTGTTGGAGATGGGCCTCATGGAAGGTGTCTGGATCCTGAGGGCAGATCCATCATAAATGGCTTGGTGCCATTCTCATAGGAATGAGTTCTCACTTGTAGTTCCCATGAGAACTGTTGTGGAAAAGAGCCTGGCACCACCTACTCTCTCTCTCTTGCCTCTTCTCTTATCATGTGATCTCTGCACATGTCTGCTCCCCTTCCCCTTCCACCATGAAGGGAAGCAGCCTGACATTTTCACTAGAAGCAAATGTTGGTACCATGTTCCTTATACAGTCTGCAGAACTCTGAGCCAAATAAGCCTCTGTTTTTTTTTTAAATAAATTACCAGCCTCAGTTATTTCATAGCAACACAAATGGACTACGATATGGGTTAAGAGATCCATTGCCATCCTCATTTTGATCCTCACCCCCGCCCTTCTTCTCTTGTTATGGGTCAGAGAGATGAGTTAGGAAAAACACATGGAGACGATACAAATCCACTGTCGCATCTTCTGTTTCTCTTAGCTATTCTGCATTTAGCTCCCGACTCACCCATCTGATAAAGAATCCTGCTCTAAGGAAATGCAGTTATAAATGTATTTTGCCACTCATTGCAAAGAGTCATGAAAGGGGATCATGAGTACTTGTCAGACCAGTACTTTTTATGTCAATTGTCAGTTCTAAGATGATGAAATTTGGAGTTGGCCATTTGCTTTCTCTGAGCCAGAAAATTAGAATAATGCATAGGTAACTGAGTATTAACTTCATCTTCAAGTTCTTAAATACTCTTTGGGTTTGGGGTCCTCCACTGCAGTATTTTGAACTTAGACTTAAGGACAGCAAATGCACACACTTATTAACCCACCCTCCACAGGAAATCCACATGTGTGAATAGCATAGATACATACACACACTTGTTCATATGTATTATTCCTGTTCCATTAACATGCCCATTTGTGCACTTCAGCTTCAAGAGGCCCCTACTCACTTACTCAGTTACCTTTTTAATCCTTTTCTTTTTCACTTCTAGCTACTTTTCCCATGAGAATTTTCCAAATATTCTCATTTCCTTTTCCATTTTCTTTAAGGAAATGGAAGTAATTGGTTTCAAATATGAGATCAAATGATCCAACGTGGGCTTCATCAGTTTTCTCACTCTTTATCTTAGAATGTTTCTCTACTATCACTCTTCTTCTCTTTACCTTCTTTTGTCAGAGATAAGTAACTCCTCCTATTTCTTCACATCTAATTCTTCTATTTTGTGTCTGTAACCACTTCCCTCCTGACTGCTCCAGAATCTTTTTGACTTTTTTAAATGACTGCTTCATAAATTGCTTTCTTGAAGGTCATTGATTGTTTCCAAGTATAATGGACTCTTCTCATTTAGTCATTAATTCAACAGATATTTGAGCTTATACCATATACCAAACTTTATATTAAATGCTTAGGCAATTATATGAGAGAATAGGGAGCTCACAATCTAGAGAAGGGTTGGCATTTTTTTTTTTTTTTTTTTTTTTTAGTGAAGGGACAGGTAGTAAATTGTTTAGGCTTTGTGGGTCAGTCATACCTTCTTTGGCATGACTACTCAACTCTACCCTTACAGCATGAAAGCAGCCATAGACAATACATAAATGAATAGGAATGGCTGTATTTCAATAAAATTTTATGTATAAAAAATAGGCAGCAGGTTGGCTTTGGCCTCGGTGTCATAGTTTGCTGACCCCTTGGTCTAGTCTTTAGTTTTTCTGATCTACATATAATATTGATTACTCTTTATCACCCCTCTTTTGAAATCCTCTCTTGAGTTCTGGAAATTCAAAGTTTCTGGTAGTCCTACCTCTCTTAAAGCCTATTGTGTGTGTCTTTCCTACTTCTGTCTACTAGGTTGGCATTTCTCAAGGTCCTGTTTTTGGTCCTCTTGCTTGCCTTCTCTATACTTTCTCGACATTGCAGTATCTGAATTGCTCTCCGTTCTGCTGAATCTATTTTCAACATGTCTGTCCATCTGAGCCACCAGCATCTCTCACTTTGTACAACTAAAAATGAAGCCATTGTCATTTTCATCTTTCTAGCACACCTGCTCTTCCTTATTCCTTCTTTTTGCTTATCTGTCTCATTTTCTAAGTGGAGGACTTTGCCAGGATGCTCATAGCAAAATATTCTAAGAGCACACAGAAAACTGTGACATCCCTCTTACCTCTGGAAGATTAGCCATTCTATAAAACATGTTCACTTTTATGGAAGTTAAGGAAGGTCATTGGAGGGCTTGGCAGAGTCTTCACCCAGCATGTTAGGACCTCCAGCCACCTCTCAGTTGGCAGTCCCTGTTGGGCATAGCCAGCTGGTCCCTCTGTTTTCTTGTTGACCCATGTGAGCAAACCTTGCCCTGTAACTTGCAGCTCTTTTCCAGAATGTGCCCTGACTTGGGCTTTGGCAATAAAGTAGGGGCTGTAACTTTAACTAGCTCTTCCTTAAACAGTACCACCTGTTGTCATCTATCTGTGAATTTACTCCATCTTGCTCAAAGGCAGCAGATGCCATGAGTGTTTTTCCTGCTGTATAAAGGGGAATGGGAATCTGGCTTCTTTGGGAAAGGGAGAGTTATTGTCTCTTTCCCCAAATGATTGGATGATCACATTTTAACTTTATATGTTTCATGGCTCTAGTTCTTGGAAACACATAGAAGATTGAGGCTTGACTGCTTTCTGCCACTAAAATAGCTCACTGGTGGTCATGATAATTTAGTATATATGATTTGAATTACATTCATCAGATAAACATATTCTGCTTCTAATAATTAATAATGCCAGAGAGCATTTAGATATTGGGGATTATTACAACAATTTTTATTGTTCTTGGCTTACTACAAAAGTAACACATGACCAGAATTTGAAAATTTAGGGAATAAAAATCTAGGTAATACAAATGGAAATAAACAAAAATTTTTGAAAATCTTATAACTCAGAGATAACTACTTCTAATATTTTGTTTTTAAAGATGCATATAAAGTGGAAAATTCTGTAATACTATTTTGCTTTTTTCACTTGATAGTCTATCATGAACCCTTGTGAAATGAAATATTTTAAGACACAGATATGAAGGGACCAAGGAAAAGCTTTGCTCCTACCCCATCTTTCATGTAACTACTTCTTACCCTCCACTCTCCATAGGTAACTACCTCTTTCATTGATTTTTTTGAATATCTTTTCAGAGTTTCTTTAAATAATATAAGCAACTTTAAGTATATACTCTTATTCCCCCACAACTTTTATAACACAAGGTAACACTCTATACATACTTTTATGTCTTGAGTTTCTCACTAAAAATGTCTTTATACTGTTTCTGCAGCGTTGTCAATGGCTACAGTATTATTCTGTTGCTTTATTGTAGTGTAAATTATTTAATTCCCTATTTTTGGACATTTAGGCTATCTCAAAACAATCTTATAGTTGTATCTTTGCATACAACCCATGATTATTTCCTTAGGATAAATTATTTGAGACTATTTGCTGGACTTTTGCTTCATGTTTCCAAATTTTTCCTGAAAGGTTATTCCACTTTATACCTTCCCCAGCAAGACTTGCCAGCAGGTAAAAGAGGGAAATAAGTTAAAAAGAGGTGATTTGCAACAGTGAACTTTAAAAATATTATACACAAGAAAAATAAATACAGAAAAGCAATGGTAGATTGATAGTTTTCAAGTTATGGAAGGAGAGGAATTCAGTGAGAGGTGACTGGGCATAATTCAGAGAATATGTTGGAACTGGAGTGGGATGTGAGTGCTAGTCTTGCCGCTGACATGGGATCTGGGATCAGTCACTCGGGTCTTCAAGTGTGTTTTCTCATCACTGAAAGAGGGAAGAATGCTCACTGAGTTTATTTGGCCCATTTTGTTCTAAAAGGATTTATGAAGATGAAATATGAGAGAATCTTTCAGCTCAAAAATTTTTAATTTTATAACTGTACCTTCATGTTCAGAGGAAATAAAAATTGAGCCTCTACTTATTGTGGTTGTTTTTTGAAGGGTTAGACCTCTCTCTTCCCAACACCCTGTGTTACTATTCTCTCTTAATTTCAGTAAATGCTGAGCCCAAAACTTCTCACTCTACCTCACAGAGCAATCTCTTAGCTTCCATAGATAACCTTTCACAAAATTCAGTGTTAATTGGAGAGGGAATAATATTAAAACTATAAAAGGTTGATTCTTGGCTACAGATCTATATCTATATATTTATATCTATATCTGTAATCTCTATATATATATCACTCAGGCATTTAGTTGTAGATGAGGAAACATTAATCTGCAACAGTAGTAAGAGACAATGATGTGATTCCCACAGATACCAAATTTGGCATGGTGGTGGTATTAGATTTGCCTCCTTGTGGTGCAGTGATTAACAGATGGCAGGAAAGGAGGCTGAGCAAGAAGGGAGGAAATTCAAAAACTGCCCCCAGTCAGGCCTTCCTGAAGTGGAGGTCACAGCCCTGTGGGCAAGTGTTCAGTTATTGGTCAGCTCAATCTCAAAGCTATGATTAGAAGCTTCCCTGATTTCATCAAGTAAGAACTTTGGTCACTGAGATGAGATTGATCAAGAATAAATACCATGTGCTGTCATTTCCTTCCTTTCTCTACAGCAAGCAAACTGAAAAGGATCCAGGCGTGCAGGAATTGGAAGCATTAATAGACACAATTCAGAAGGAACTGAAAGATCACTCATGCAAAGACAACATTCGTGAGGCATTTCAAATTTATGACAAGGAAGCTTCAGGATATGTGGACAGAGACATGTTCTTTAAAATCTGTGAATCGCTTAACGTCCCAGTGGATGACTCCTTGGTTAAGGAGGTCAGTATGAATTACTCTTCTGAGTTGATTGCAGAGGCTAAGCACTGATCATTCTTTCCTAAAGGCAATTGTATGTGTATTTCACTATAACTGGGCCAGATTTAGGGTGTTCAGATCAGATCTACTATTCTGTCCTGATTAGGTATTGCCCATTGATTCTAGCATTGGCATTCTTTTCTAATTGCTGTTGCAGGGCATCTCTGTAAGTGGGCCTGGGGCTGAACAACACAGAGTGGTTACTAGACCAATATGTCAGGACTGAAGAAGGGCAACAGAGACGATCAGGAGGGGCAGCTACCAAGGGGAGACTCAAGGATAAGTTGATTGAGCAGACTGGTTGGCAGCCTTTGATACCCTTCACAGCTGATGCCTACACTGGCCCATCAGTAGGGTTAGCATGGAAGAAGGCGTGACCACTGCGGGAGGGCTGTGGCATCTGTCAGTAGTAATGGTAGCATGGCCAGCAGCTGATGGAGAAAGGGCATGGAAGTTTTCTTCCTTGAATTTTCATAAGTGAGTTGAAGGGGGACTTTCATGCCTTTTCTTCATTATAAACCCTTTAGCCAGGGTTCCCTTGGAAGTCAGAACAAAGTCCCCCTGAGAAATGCCAAGGACTGTGGCTTATTATCATTGAGAAATTCTTACTGATTAAAAATATTGAGGTTCTGTAGGCCTTTTTAAAGATCTTTTAGCCAAAACAGGTGTTCAGAATTTAAGAGTCATTTAGGAAAGAGTTTGGTTTAGGGCTAGTGACTAGGTTGGAGATGAGGATTTTTCATAGACAGAAACATTAGCAGGGAGTAAGTAGGAGGGCAGATAGAAGAGTATTTGTTCATGTGGACCAAACACACATTTAGCTCCCCAAATTTTAGGTTGACAGCATGCCCAACTTTTGATTTTCAAATTCATACTCTGATGTGGGAACTGACATGGGAGAGAGGGATAGCAGTCATTGGCAAGTGGAGCAGGGAAGTGGGGGTGGGACAGATTTGCACGTCTTATAAAAATAACCACAGAAAATCAGTCTGTTACCAGTCACAGTTGAGTTTCAAGGACACAGGTTGAGCAGTGGCATAACCAGACCCTTCTGTTAGGCTGTGGTAGCAAGAGCCTGCTATTTAAAAAGTCTTACTCCTCATGAGCTGAGTGGACAGTCTTTTATTTGAGTATAAAAACAACTAAAAGTGCTTTTATAAATATGGATGTTAGTTCTGAAATCTTGGGAAGTGCGGCAGACTGCCACGGTTACTTGAGACGTCTCTACGACAATTACTACTGTTACTACTTGAGACCGTCATTACGAGAGTTAACAAAGGAGGATGAAAGCAGAAATGAAAACTTAAAACAAAAGGAACTATTTTAAAGGAAGGGAAAGAAGAGAGCTCCCTGCTTCTAATGAGCAAAGGCAACCGCCCGAGCCTCTACAGCCCTTCATATTTATTGGGTAGAAAGAGCAGGGATTAATTGATCACAGGTTCACATTATTGCTAACAGGCTTCAGATGTGTCTAATCACAAGAAACACTTGTGCCTGGGTGGTGACTGCCTTCAGCATTCCTTCTGGGCAGCAGACGCAGTTTGTCAGTTTGCCAACATCCTGCTTTCGTGAGAAACAGTTTACTGTTTACTCATATAGCCTCCAGTGGTATACTGAGTTGATCATGACCCTCATTCTTTCATCCTTCAACAGGGAAGGTCATTTACTCCATCCAGCTTTGGTTTCATTAAGTGTAAGATGGGGATAATGTCTGTCCCACCTGCCAGGTTCACAGGATCATTTCAGAATCAACTTGAGGATACAAAAATTCTGAACTGATTTACAAAGGCTGGGGATCATTATGTATAAGTGCACTCTGCAGTTGAGCTGACGGAAGCCCTGCAGATCTGTCTCACCTATTCTGTTTGCTCTTTGCAGTTAATCAGGATGTGCTCTCATGGAGAAGGCAAGATTAACTACTATAACTTTGTTCGTGCTTTCTCAAACTGACCTGCTGATGAGAAAATGCAAGACAATTTTTGATATTGGAACTATGCTTTGAAATACACCTTACACTCTTCATAGAGGTATTTACAGAGTTCCTGAAGTTTTATTTTTGTTTTCGTTCTTATTTCACTACTACTGAAGTCGAAACTAAATTGGATCTAATAGGATCTAAGATTGGTGCCTTATTTAGGGTGATAGGGGTATAGCAATATCTAATTTTGTGTGTCAAATTGGCTTGGCCACAGGGGGCCCAAATATTTCCTTAATTTCTTTTTTAAAAAATATTTTAAATTTTTTTAGAGATGGGATCTCACTCTGTCATACAGGCTGGAGTGTGGTGGCACTATCCTAGTTCTGTGAAGCCACAGACTCTTGGGCTCAAGTGATCCTCCCACTTCAGCCTCCCCAGTAGCTGGGACAACAGGCTCAAGCCACCATGCCCAGCTAATTTTTAAAATTATATTGTAGAGACAAGGTCTCACTATGTTGCCTGAACCTGTCTCAAACTCATGAGCTCCAGAAATTCTACCACCTCAGTCTCCAAAAGTGCTGGGATTATAGGCATGAGCCACTGTGCCCAGCCTCAGATATTTCATTATTCTGGGGGTTTCTCTGAAGGTATTTTTGGATGAGATAAACATTTGAATCAGAAGACTAAACAGATAGTCTTCCCTAATGTGGGTGGGCCTCCTCCAATCATTTGAAGACATAAGTGGAATAAAAAGGCTGACCTTTCCCCAGGTAAGAGAATTCCTCCTGCCTGACTGGCTTCAAATTGGAACATCAGCCTTTTCTTGCCTTCAGACACAAATGGACACATCAGCTTTTGGTCTGGAGCCTGCTGGCCTTCAGACTGGACCTAAACCATCAGCTCTCCTAAGTCTTAGGCCTTTGGAATCAGACTGGAATTATACCTTTAGCTCTCCTGGGTCTCCATCTTGCCAATTTACCCTGCAGATCTTGGGACTTGTAAGCCTTCATAATTGTGTGAGCAATTTCTTATAATTCTCTCTCTCTCTCTCTCTACATATATATATATTATATATATATATACATTCATACACACACACGTTTATATGTATATATATGTGTGTATATATAGTATGTATATGTGTATATATAGTATTATATACATATATATGTGTACACATATATGTGTACACATATATCCTATTGGTTCTCTTTCTCTGGATAACCCTGACTAATTCAGATGAAGAATGATCAAGAGCAGGAGGAATGTTAGAATTCTCTAGAAGCATCATCTGGGATGTTGGAATCAGTATGCAGTATCGCTGTTGCTGCTTGTCAATGGCCCCACCACTACCCATCTGCCCACACTGACACTGAGGGAAATTTACACCTGTTTTTCAAACTGTGGTTTGAGGCCCATTAGACCTGCATTTAAAAAAAAAAAAAAAAGGAATGTAATAGAAAATAGCTGGTATACCTAGCAGGGTATTTTTTCTTTTTTTCTTTTGTTTTGAGTGAGACAGAGGCTTGCTCTGTCACCCAGGCTGGAATGCAGTGGCGTGATCTCAGCTCACTGCAACCTCTGCCTCCCGGGTTCAAGTGATTCGCCTGCCTCAGCCTCCCGAGTAGCTGGGACTACAGGCATGCGCCACTACACCCAGCTAATTTTTTTTTTTTTTTTGTATTTTTAGTAGAGACATGGTTTCACCATGCTGGGCTGAGGTTTCTGTTTCAAATGAGAGTGTATTTACTGGATCATGATGTAAAATGTATTTCTTGATGTGGGTTGTAGTAAAAAAAATAAAAATAAAAATATTTGGCTGGGAACACTTGCTCACACCTGTAATCCCAGCACTTTGAGAGGTGGAGCCGGGTGGGTCACTGGAGGTCAGGAGGTCGAGACCAGGCTGGGCAACATGGTGAATCCCCATCTCTACTAAAAATACAAAAATTAGCCAGGTGTGGTGGCATGTGCCTATAATCCCAGCCACTCGGGAGGCTTAAATGGGAGAATCACTTGAACCCTGCAGGCAGAGGTTGCAGTGAGCCGAGACCACGCCACTGCACTCCATCCAGCCTGGGTGACAGAGCAAGACTCCATCTCAAAAAAAAAAAAAAAGGTTAGAAAAATACTGCTTTTAGAGAGCCTGGCCTTGAGAGAGGAAGGAAGGACTAGTTGCAGTTACTATTCTCTAGTGAGCTCTGACTGGCTTTTTACAAACAGCGCTGCTCTTTGGTTGAAGTCAGCCACTAAGTTCATCTTTAAACATGCTATCTCAAATTCCCCCAAGCCACCCGAAATGTGGTATGAATGAGGATAGAGTTACACAGAATTCAGACTGCTTTGCCCTCTCAGAACTTCTAGGGAACTTCGCTTGGTGTTTCCTTCCCTAACGAGCTCAGCCACTTGTAACCAGCTTATTGAAAGGGCTGTGAATGTATTATACTGATTCCTTTTCTGTTCCAGGTTATTATCTTGGGAATAACCCGTGTTTTGTTTTGTTTTACCCTCAGTCACTTATAACTATTTAAAACAGTATCTTACTTTCAAGTACAGATGCTCCTGTACTTATGGGGTTATGTCTCAATAAACTCACATAAGTAAGAATATCACAAGTTGAAAACACATTTAATAACCCTGATAAGCCCATTGTAAAGTAGGAAAATAAGCTGAACCATTGAAAGTTGGGGACTATCTGTATTTTAGAAGTTTTTTCAGCTTAAAAATTACCAAGCTCTATCCTGCTTGGCCCAGCTCAGTCCTTCCCCAGGCTTAGAAGCCTGTGGTAAAGAGTGTGTGTATACTGGGGTGATGATAGTGGTTTCTTCTTACTCCCTTCTTTCTGTCCTCTGCTCCCTTTGTTCCTATTCAGCCATGCTGCTGTTTCTAGCCCTTGTGGGCTCTGGGAAAGGTTAAGGGGGTAGAAACCAGAGAAAAAGGGCAAAGTCTTATTTCTGTGGCTAGTAATGTCGTAATGTGGGGCCAGGTCTGAGTGACATGTGCCCAAAAGCTGACTGTTTCTCCCAGAGCACCTTTTTTCTCTTTTTGGATTCAGGGGGTACATGTGCAGGTTTGTTACATGAGTATATTGCACCTAGGTAGTGAGCATAGTGCCCAGTAAGTAGTTTTTCCACACATACCCCCGCCTTCCCTCCCCACTTTGGTAGTCCCCAGTGTCTATTGTTCCCATCATTATGTCTATGTGTATTCAATGTTTAGCTCCCACTTAGAAGTAAGAACATGCAATATTTGGTTTCCTGTTCCTGCATCAATTCACTTTAGGATAATGGCCTCCAGCTGCATCCATGTTGCTGCAGAATACATGATTTCATTTTTTGTGGCTGCATAGTATTCCATGGTGTAGGTATACCACATTTAAAAAATCTAATCCACCATTGATTGGCACCTAGGTTGATTCCATGTCCTTTGCTCAGAGCCCCGTTTTGGTGAGTTCTTAGAACTCTTTCCAACCGGAAACTGCCCAGTGCACCACTCTCAGATGGAGGGGACCCACTCTGTACCTGACCACCCCGGCTCTAATGGTATGCTCTCCAAGGCTCCTTCTGATCTTCCCAGGAGGCCCTTTCAGGCTGACACACCTTCCAGGGTGTGCAATCTCGCCATGTTCTCACCCAGATGGCTCTCTTGGCTGTGTAATTAGGCAGCTCAATCCCTTTCCTTTAGACTGTTTCAGGGGAGAACCAGGTACCCCAAATCTTGTGCTCTCCAAACTCCAGGGGACAGACACATGTCAAACCCTGAGTCTTTTAAAGTATCCCCTCGCTTAGCTTGCAGACCCAAGGCACTCCAGCCCCTTTCAAGAAGCTTGCACTTTCTGATATTTTCTCCATCACTCTTGCCTCCTGTGATAGAGGAGCTTTGGGCTACTCCTTAGCAAGTCATTCACGGATCGGCAGCAAATCTGCAACATATGGAAATATTTGCCAATTTTTGTCACCAGCTTTGGGTCTCAGCCAAAATGGAGATTTAGGAAAGTCTCATTTAGCATCCTCTAGCCTATTTTTGGTTGTTCTGTTTTGTTTTTGTGTTTGTTTTTTAGAGACAGGGTCTTACTCTGTTGCCAGACTGGAATGCAGTGGTGTGACCATAGCTCACTGCAGCCTCAAACCCCTGGGCTCATGCAATCCTCCTGCCTCAGCCTTCTGAGTAGCTAGGCCTATAGTCTCAGAGGGAACTGTCTTCAATAAAATCGGCACTATCCACATACACTCCTTAAGTTTGCTGTCCACTTCTTGCCTTGCATCTCCTTTTAAGTTTACTTAAGATTGAGAAGCTGAGATCTGACAGCACCAACACAAGGTATAAAAGCGATTTCATGAAAGAACAAAGCCAGCAGGCCATTTCTATGGTGTCCAAACACTCACTGCTCACCTGTTTATACAAAGCAGCAAGTATAGGAGCCACAAATGTCAGAGCAAATCACTTTTTCTACTAAAATCCTTAATGGCAGTGCAGCCATTAGACATCACTAATTACCTTATGCTACAGTTATAGCTGGCATGCATCTGGAGTGTTAGGTTCAGGTGATGGAAGAGAGCTGAGCATTAGCCTGTAGCAAGCAATATTGTAGGAAGCAGAAATGATCACTTCAAACTGGCCACCAGGGAGTTGAAAGATTCAAATACACACACACACACACACACACACACACACAGAGAGAGAAAGAGAGAATGAGAATTAAGATTAGCACTGGTAGCTGAAGCTATCAGGTCTAACTGAAGAATTTGACTAAGACTGCTTATAGTGCTTACGGCTTTGGGACTAATAAAAATCTGTCTTGTGGGTAAAGATGGGCTGTGAGTTAGCTACTACTCAGAAACCTGGGCCTGTACCTTGTCTGCACCATCCGGGGGCCTTGAAAATACCATCCAGTTAAGGTGTATCAAATCCATATCTATAGGCTTTGAGGGTATTTGGGACGAATAGGTAGAGAAGACTTCTCTAAATGTTGTCTCCAGAGAATCCACTTGGGTAAGTGACTCCTGAATATCCTGCTGGCACATAAGTTCATTTTAAAAAGCCAATTTGAGTGCTTTATATGTACCATGAACTTAGCATTCAGTATCTCTAAATCTCTCACCACCATTCCCCGCAAAACATGAAACCCTTTTGACACAGATGAGCAAAAAGACTCAGAAGGGTTAACTGCTTGAGTTCACCTAGCTTCTCACGGCAGAGCAGGACCCAACTCTACAATGAAGCTTGCCGTGCATCAGAACCACTCACCTTCACCTCAAGCAAACATTTCCTCTTTCTCACACCCCATGGGTGTCCTTGACTAACTGCCACTTGTAACTGCATTCATCTTTTGAAATCTCTCCAAAGATGGTTCTGGTAAACACAGCAAGCAGCTATAGGCAACAGCAGCCATGTAAGTGACACCAGCAATCCCCACTATTACTAATACTTGGATGTCTTCTAGTCAGCACCAACATATTTGTTGGCCTTTACACAAACGAAACCCCATTTCCTCCAAGCTAAATAACGTCATAGTATAGCAGGCATCAAGGATGATGTGCTTGTTTCTGGAGATTCCTACCCACAAACCCCATGTTAAGAAAACCCCTTTTCCACTTTACTATTAAAGATTCAAATAAAAAGATGCTTATTGCTATCCAGCACTTGACATAACTGACTCTCCATCCTTAATTCTAATTAATTCCCTAATTCATATCACAATGGACAAATACGGATCAAGATATATAAGAAATGACTAATATAGTGAAAAATATTAGACATGAGGGCTAAAATTCATTGCAGACTCCTTTAAGCAAACGTAAATATCCATGTTAAAAGCATCACTGTATAAAAGCACGTCAAGGAAATTATGAGACAATTCTGATAATTTTCTGCCTTTTATTGTTATTTTGGAAAATATTTGATCATTTGTTCCAAAATGTACATTTAAAAAATCCATACAAAACTGTAATTTGTTTTAAAACCAGACAGAAACAGTGGAAAAATGATTTTGAAAAAAAGTTCACCAAAAGTAAAAAGACACCCCTCCCCCCAACCCTTTTACATGAAAGCATAAATACGGCAGGTACACATTTTCCTTGAGTTCCTTGTTGAAATTTGGTCCATATGAACAGGCTAGAGTAGAAAACAGACAATCTGTCCACATTTGCATTATCAGTTGCTCAGGGCACCAGCAGCCTTAGTTCATCCTTCAGATGTTTTTTTAAACAGAGGAACTAAAAAATGAGGTTTACAGTCTCATCACATGAACACTCAAATCTGTACCCAAGGAAACGGTGGTATTATATTTACTATCACAGCTAGAGCCTATCAGGTGAACAGGGCTATCCACCTGCGGCTGTTGCTTGGCAAAATATCCTTCCTCTCCACGTGAAGAAGCTCTAGAATGCTTTTAGGCAGAGTGACGGTGATGTCATGGGCACCACACCAATCTTATTCCTGGACAGTGACTTAAGCCCCATCATGAGAATGGTTTTTTCCTCTTCAACAGATTTTTTAAAAATAGACCTCTAAGATGATGCTACATGTTCTAAAAGAGTGCCACAGAAACCCACCCAGGATCACGAGAATGACAACAACAAAAGGAAAGTGGCTATTTCTTGTCTAAGGGATGATGACTACCCCTCCCATGGGTCCCATTTCTCCCCCAGTTGCAGGTGTTTTAAGGGACAGAAAGGCTGTGGAAAGGACCACTGGCTGGGAGAGTTATTGCACAACCCGGAAGAGTGAGAAAAACGTGGGCAGGCAAGGGGCAGGGGAGAGGGTTGCTGCGGCTAAAACAAGGTAACACTGAATTAGGAGCTGGAGCAGTTCTGCAACAGTCAGACATGTACGTGTTAGCACTTGAACTGGAGACTGGGAAGTAAACGTAAACACCTTTATCATATAAACTTTGGGCTGAATGGGAAGCAAAATAGACCAAAAGAGGTTACGGCAAGTGGGCCTTTTAAAAAAAAAAAATCTGGGGGTGGGGAAAATAATGGAGAAGCAGAGCTTGCTATGTGGGGCCAGAGGAGAGTTTTCGAAGTGGGGGCTGGAAGCTCTGGGCTTCCCTTAATAGGTATGCTTGTGGTTGGGCCACCTCACAGACTTCCACAGCCACCCAGCTGGGCCAGAAAAGAACTGACACAAGGGAGAAACCAAAAACAAAACAGAACACACCACAGACTCTAATGCTGGGCAGCGGGGTTAGGAACAAATGGGGCGAAACTGTCACAATCCGTGTCCCTTTTATAGGTAACTGTACTGAGGTATGGTGTCCTTGGCTGCCGTCGAGCCCTGGCAGCTGGGGGCTGGCCACGGAGTACAAGTGAAAACCACACAGCAAAGTAAGGCACTTATTCTCACACACACACGGGCACGCGCGCAATCTGCTTGGGACAAAAAGTCTACAGGGGTTGCCAAGCACAAAAGGCTACATGGAGACTGCAAATCCCAATGCTCGTCTTTATAGCTCTGCCAGTTCAGGGAACTCCATAAAAGAATGAGGCAGCTTTCACTGGGGAGAACTGGTCTTCAGCCTTTGCAAGGTGGAGCTAACACTCATGCAAGTAGCGGGGTAGAGAGAGAAGTTGGTAGTCTTCCTCACTGGGACAACCTTGGGCGGGAGAGGGATCCTATTTAGGTTTTCCAGTCATCTGACAATGACCTAATCCTCCAATAATCCCTAAAGTCCTCTCCTGAGAAAAGGAACCATAAGCTCGGAAGGCAGAGCGAGGGAGGAAGAGCACTCCACTGTCTTGACTCAAAAGCTTTCAGCACTCCCTCTGTTAGAGGAGAGGGCTTAGAACATCAAGAATTGAAGTTTGTGCACTTGTGCCATAGGCCCTTAGGCAGAAGAATTAGTTACGTGCAGACTTCCCTACCTCTCACACCAGGACTAGAAAAAACCAACGAGGAAGGCTGAAGCATACAAAGGAAACCCAAGCCAAGGCCTTTTCTAGGCACAAGGGGGTCGGCAACCCACTTCCAATTAAAGCATCCATGGAAGATAAGAATTTTGTTGTGGAATCCTGGGATGAGATGCACTCTTTCACCCAACCTCATATTAGCTGCTTAGAAAAAAGAAGGGGTACTGACAAACGAGGTCCCAAAAGAGACCCCAGAAGCACACACCCAGCCCAAGCTTCAGGGGTTCTTAGGGTCCCAGGGTTTCCGGTCAAGAGAAGGATCTGTGAACGTGGCCAGGGCAGAGGTGTCTATTGGGGTTTCTTAAATGTTGGGAAGTTAGGCCTTGGGACATGAACAGACAAGTTTCTCAGCAACCATTTTGGTCTGGTGGCCCAGACACACATAGGATTAGAACTGACTCGAAAGGGAGGACAGCAGCTCCCCCCGTGGCTCAGCCTGCTCCCCTCTTGCCCAGAACCATCCCCTACCTTCAAAAGGAGCACATGCAATTTATTAATAGTGCAGCTATCAGCACCCGGATGGTAAAAATAACTCCCATCATCACTGCACCTCCAAGGAGGGGAGCAGGTAGCACGGATCCTTGGTCCACCGGCGCCACCTCCCTCTCCTCCTACTGTGTCTGTTGGCTTCCCCACAAATGTTAGTTAGCCAGGGCTGTCAAGAGACCACAGTTGCTGAGGTAGGTTATGTCTTTTCTCCTGCTCTTGGTGGATGGTGCTGAGCTCTCAAGCTTGGAGGTGTCTGGCAGAGCCTTCACAAATGGCTTGGCACTTTGGGGCAGGAGAGAATGCATAAAACTGAAGAAAACAGCCAAAGTGGCCAAAATTAGAACAAGCTAGCCCAACACGCTCATAGGATGAAGTGGAATTATTTCAGCTCTGGCAACAGTCTGTGTCAACCTGCCAAAGACTTGGCTCTGCTGTGAAATAAACGTGCCAGGGAGGGTGGCGGAGGGAAGGGGGTGACAAAGTACCCTACAGCTACCCTCTAACCACCCCCACCCCAAACATCCCTGAAGCCCAGGCTGGCAAGATGCCAGCCCCACTCATGGTCTCAGTTTTTTTTTTTTTTTTTTTTTTTTTTTTACATAAAATAAACCCTTAGCACACCCCTGTCCACTGGGAAGCAGAGCCTAAGTTGACCCCAGCCACTGGGCTGGTGGGACCATATCCAAGGCATGATGTACTGGCAGCACAGGGAGCTTGCAAGAGACAGGGACATCAAGTTGTGGCGTCTCTGGCATCCAAGTGTCCTGGGACAGACCAATGGAAACCTACAGGCATGAGAATGAGGGTTGCTTGATGGCAAGATTTCAGCTGCTCTGCTCACCACTACCTCTCCAGCATCTGGCACAACGCAGGCACCTGGCACATCCCAGCATGCCATACATATCTGTTGAAGCCACAACTCAACAGTTTAACCTGGGCCCACCTGAGAGGCCTCCTGCATGTAAAGCCCTGCCAATGACACACCCTGGAAAGCACCCAGAATGGGTGTTCTATAATGAGGGAGGAAGGTGGGCTTAGGAGGCTGCTGGCTGAACACGCCATTTGCAGTTATTAGGCAAGGTGGGGGGCCTGAACTCAATTACAGCCTCTTTCAGGGCTGTTTGACTGAAGTGGCTAAGGGATCCCGTATCAGGTCTGCTGTGTTGAAACCAAACTGCCTTTTTACCACAGTTTCTGCTGTGCAGCCCAGAGAAGTGTCAGGGAAGGAGAGGGAGAAATGGGAGAAATATATATTTTCAAAAACACTGTCTCACTTCCTAAGGGTAATCAAAAGCAACCACGGGCAGCTCTTCCCATTTCTGCAACCTTATCGTACAGAGGGATGAAGGCCTTCAATGGCGTTAGGAAACAAATCCCTCAGTTACTGGGAAGCTAAAATTTATCTATGATGTAAGTGACTTGGAGAAGGGGAGTTGCCTTGATGAAAAGACCCATTTCCCCCTTTTTGAATCTAAATCCAAGTTTTGGTTTCTACTGTGATGACAGAAAGATGACCAGTACTCCAAATGACACTACTATTCCTGCACCTACCAAGAACTACTCCCCTTTGCCTCAAAACAGAGTTCGGAGGTTCTTAATTAGGACTTTTTTTTGTTTTTTTTTTTAGACAGAATTTCGCTCTTGTTGCCCAGGCTGGAGTGCCATGGTACAATCTCCGCTCACTGCAACCTCCACCTTCTAGGTTCAAGCGATTCTCCTGCCTCAGCCCCCCGAGTAGCTGGGATTACAGGTGCCTGCCACTACGCCTAATTTTTTGTATTTTTAGCAGAGATGGGGTTTCACCATGTTGGCCAGGCTGGTCTTGAACTCCTAACCTCAGGTGATCTGCCCACCTCAGCCTCCCAAAGTGCTGGGATAACAGGCGTAAGCTACTGTGTCCGGCCGTAATTAGGACCTTTTTAAAGCTGAACGCCCCTTCTAAAAGTCCTCACAAGGCACCATAAGGACTTGGAGGCCTTGTCTTCAGGTGGAGGGGAGGGGAAAGAATCTGTGAGGGAAGGGGCCAGAAAGGCGCCTATCATCTACCCAGAGAGTGACTCTCAGTCAGTCATGGTTTCATGCAGTCTAAAATGCCGTAGTTGTGCTCAAAAAACGACAATTCCAAAGAACACTCAACGAGGGCGGCCAGATGAACAGTGGTCCAAGTGACCCTCCCTGGACACCAAGGGACCGGCATGGGGCTGAAGCCCTTGAGGCTTAGTGTTTCTGCAGCTAGAGATGAAGTCAAGGTAGTAAGTTTGGCCCCTGACGGGGCTGGCTGGCTCTGGAGGTGAGGACCAGCCTATCTCAGGCAGGTTTATGAACTGCTGTTTGGTTTGGTTTTGAAAGCTTGTGAATGGCTGAAAAGGCAATGGCAACCGGGACTGCTGGAGAAAGGCCTAGGTCGACTCCACTGTGGGTTCTGCCACCATTACCTTTCTGGAGGCACCTGCTGCGCAGTTTGCTCTGCTCTTGCTCTAAGCAGTGGGAAGACGTGTCTCCCCCACAGAGCGACAACAGGCTGGCTTCCAATCCGTGGCCAGCCACTGGTAGGAGCTTGAGTCACGGGACCCAACCGAGTTCACACCATCCTTCTGGACTGAGTTGTCACGTCCCAAAGCCAAATGCCTTGGCATTTACAACGAGCAGTGGCTGCTGTGCCTCAAGATGGTACATGCAGGACTGGAATCATATATCTCGTCAGTTAATCGGCACCAAGGAGATTATGATCCGAGAGGGTCGCTCTCTCTTCTTGCCCATCCACATGAGGACCACCAAGGGCCTGCTACCAGCCCCAGGCTTCTGACCAGCAGGCCCTGGGGGACCGAAGGACAGGACTGCAATCTTAGCTCCCCTCCCATTGTAAAAATCAGACAGAAAAATTGCAAGATAAGGTGAAATTAGGAAGTAAAACGGAAAAGCAGCAGCCATGAGGCAAGAGACAGAGCAAGCAAAAAGGTGCCAGCCATGGGCGCCTGGCATTCTGGAAAAGCCAGCACAGGACAGGAGTGAGGACAGGAGGTGGCCTGAGGGGGAGAAAGAGAAAGATTTTTGGCTTTATTGAGAATGGTTTGTGGAAGAATAAAAGAAAGCCAAGAAGAAGAAAAGCGAAACGCCCCCTCCCCCCCATTGAAAGACAGGTTTCGGCTGTTTGAGACGGAGCATCACAGGCAGGAAGGAGGAGGCAGGGAGGGGGCCTGGGCTCCTCGCCCCCTGCTGGGCCCCCACCAAGAGGATTCCTGTTCTTAGCACTTTGGCCTTAGGGAGACTTGAGTTTCTTAGTCCGTGGGGAGGTTCCGTTCTCTGCCTTCACCACTCCATTTTCATGGTAACCTGGGAAGTGGAGAGAGACAAGCATACATGGTGTTTCTGCTGAAGCTAAGGCAGAAGAGGGGAGGGTGGGGCCAGGCCAAGGAAGGGGCCCGGGCAGCCCAGCTGCTATACGTGGATGCACCAAAGGGGCGCCGGGCTGCAGCCTTGCACAGCAAACCCAAGCCAGCAGACGGCTCCCAGGAGGGTCCTGTCTTCCCCAGGGCCCTGGACTAGTGGCTCTGTTTGAGAGGCTTGGTCTCTGACTGCGCTTTAGCAGGAGGGGCCTGGGATGACACACGGTAACCCAGCAACAACAGAGGCCAGCCTGCCCAAGCCTGAGGCTGGGACTAGATACTCGCCGAAATCACTTAGATGCTGTCACTGTCTCACTGTCCTCAGTTCCTCTCAGGCCCCTGCAGGCCATCAGCCCATTTCCAGTTCAGCGAGAACTCCCAGGAGCAGTGGCCACAGAAGGGAGGGGGACAAGAGGCTGTAGGAACAAGGCCTCGCACGGATGCCTGACACTCCTCTGGCAGAAAAATTGTGCTCTATTGTTCAAAATACCTCCGTGCGCCTGCTCAAATTCAGAGGTACTGGCTGCAGTCTTATGCCCCATACCTCCCCCCGCCAGCCAGGCCTGACTCTGCGACACACCCAGCTGCGCGCGTCTGGTTCAAACACACATAAGCCTTTGCCAAGCAGGTGGCCACCTAGAGAAAAGCAAGTGAGTCAGAAAGCAGCGCCCGGTGCAGACAGGCCCCCAGGCTGGGCAGAACGTGCGGGGCTGGCAGGGCCTGAGGACCTGCTGAAGGTGGGTGATGACTGGAGTGCGTGCAGGGGCCAAAGATTAGTGTCCCACCCCTACCCCCCACCTAGCACTATGTCACTGTGAGTCACTCTTGGAGACAGAGGAGGAGCCAGCAAGCTGGGAGGCAGGGGCAGGCTAAGATGTGGAGCAAAAGGGCAGGTGAGGACAGAGGCCGCCGTCCGGCACTGAGAATGGGCGGCGGCGGCAGCAGCAGCACTTGGCTGGGGTCCATAAGCCACCCTGAGGACACACTTCCTGCCAGAGTTCCCCACCCAGCCACTCCCTGCCCCGTGGTGGCTAGGGCTCCCAGCCTAGTTAGGGCCAGCCCCACCCACAGCCTGTCCCTGGCCAACACCCAGCCACGTGCCAATCAGGGAGCTAGAAGCCCCAGCCCTGAGGTAGGAGTCAGGAAGGAGAAGCTGGCAGGATTGGTCTGGGAAGCGCCCAAGAAGCCGGGTGCCTTGGCTCCTCCCACCCATCCCAGACAGACTTCCCTGGCTCCACTCTCTGCCAAGGGCCCTGGCACTCACCAGATTCCCTCTTGATGAGCCTGGCTGGTAGTCTGGGTGTAGCTGGGACTCTCCGCTTTGCACTCTGCTCATTCCAGTATTCCCGCCAGTGCCGCAGCTGGGAGTGGATGAAGCGCCACATGAGCCAGGCCTGGGCGGCACACACCAGCAGCAGCACGCAGAGCCTGCAGAGGGGCAGGGGGTGGGCTTAGGCTGGGGCTTGGGCTCACAGCCTTGGGGCTGGGTTGTGCAGGAGAGAACAAGGGCCAGGGGCCCTGCAGTTCCCATGGCTCATCACCTCCACCTTCACCACTGGCCCTCTTCCATACCACCACTATCACCAGGAAGAATGTGTGCTTCAGTCAGTCTGTGCTCCAGCACACATCACATGTGCCACGGAGACGGGAAGGAAGTGGCGACAGACGTACGGCCAGCTCTACAATCACGCTACTCCCATGACAAGGGAGGGGGTCCATGGCTGTGTCTCTTTTGCGCCCATTGCACAGAACAAGACTAATGTAAGCTCCACAAATATTGGTAGAATTCAAATGAATTGAATTTCTGGAAGAGTGGCTTCTCATTTAAACATGTCACTTAAAAGTGGAGCAACTGGACAAATCACTCTCCTGGGCCTAGGGGCTCCGGGAAATAGTGGCTTCCTCACTGCCTTTCTCGCTAGTACAGGAGGTCACTGGCCAAGCCATTGAGCACATGGTTTTAAAGCACCCACACGCAAGAAGAAGAGGAGAATGATATCAACTGAGAGACTGGGTGTGACGCCTCTGTGCGCCACAAAGTGCCAGACAAATGTAAGGGATTCCTATTTGGACTACAGTCTGAGCAAACCAGGACCAGGGGGTGAAGATGGTTTGGATGGAACCAGAGGCTGCTATCTCTTCTCCCCTCAGGCCTGATATCCAGAGATTTCCAAAAAATAACAACATATGGGAGACTAAAGGGTCTGCGGCCTCCAGACCTTCTGCAGGGGCTGTGCCGAGTTCAGGAGGCCCCTTGCGGTACTCAGGAAGCCCTGGCTTATCACCTTGGACCTTCTGCTCGACTCACCTGCAAAACAAAGTGTTGAAGTTCCCTTTCTCGGGATCAAATGCCTGGTTTTCCATGCGAGCCAGTCCAAAGCCAATGGCCAGCACGGCAAGGGTGAGGATGAAGAGGCGGGTGACCCCAAAAACAGCAGCCCAGGCACTGAACCTGCTCACAGAGGCAGAAGAGGGATGTCAGTCTTGAGCGCCCTTGAAGGAATCTTCACCCACTTCTCCAGAAGAGACCCCGAATGGGAAGAGGATTCAAGGGTGGCTGGGGAAAGTGCTTGAGGGACGAGATATCTAAAATCAGATGTTCCAGAAAAAAATAACGTGAGGGCACCACCTGCAGGTAAGCGGGCAGTGTGCACCCAAGGAGGGACCCTCCAACCATCCGGGCCTCGGGGGAACCCCTGCCCAGGCCTCTGAGCAGGCCAGCCTGCAGCAGCCCCACTTACAGTTTCTCGTTGTTTTCATCTGCAAAGTAGAAGAGTCGAGCCGTGTGGAAGAGGAACTCAGTTGAGTACTGCAGCAGCAGCAAGATCAGGCCCAGGCGGCTCAGGCTGGGGGTGGGAAGACTAGACTTACATTCCCTCCACGATGCTGCGTGGAGCAGAAGCCATTGCATCTTGGCTCAGGCTGCCCCGGTGCCTGGCTGGGCTCTGCTTTCCACTCCCACTTTCCCTGGCTGGCTCTGCTCCATCCTTTAGGATTCAGTTTAGCTCTCACACCTTTAAGACATTTTTCCTAATACCGACCCGCTGGCCGTTCAGCTGTCCTGTCTCGGTCAGATGCCCTCGCCTGCTCCCACAGCAAACCTGGCATAGGCCCTTCACAGTACTTAGCACCTTGCACTCATCACCCAGGCTGGAACCAAGTACATAAAAGATACTCAGAACACATTTGCTGAGCTCTGAGTATAGGAATATGACATGTTCCTGTTGTCTGACTTTCCATTATCTAAGTCTTCACAGCTCCGAGCTAACATGCAGAAGCAGCAAGTGCTCCTTCTGTGTGGTCCTGCTCATACATTCTTCCCCGGTCCTCGCCACTGCTACGGTGACAATGCAGACTGGCTTCTTAGACCCGTTATGCATGTGACACATGACCATCCAACACAAGGGCAGAGCGGGCATCACCCCACAGCCTTCGGCCCTCAAAGACCCATCCAGGAATTGATGCTGCTACAGGCCACCAGAGACAGGAGACAGTTTGAGAGCTCCCTCCCTGCCTCAATCTTACTAATCCAAGTCAGTCATTCGCACAGGATGCCTGCCGCAAGGACCTAGTCCAACGCACCTCGGGATTTCCAGGCACCTCGGCAGCAAGTTACACACAGTGAGCTCTGTAAGTGCCAGTCTAGAGAAAGTGTGGGGTGCTCTCTTTTACTGCATGGACAACACTCAGCAAAAGCCCAAATTATCAATGACACAGCTTATTAACATCAAAAGAATTCTTTTCATAAAAGAGGCTCTTCGAGAACTAATATGATAGCAATTCTTTCTGCTTCTAGAACAACCAAGAGAGACCTACTCTCCATGTCATTATAAACCAAAGGGAAGGGAATTCCAGGGCTACAAGCTCTAGCAGTTTGCACTGGACATTGTGAGGTAAGAGCCCAGCTTTGGGAGGCCTTCAAGCCGCAAAGCCATGGTTCAAAGGCCAGCATCCATTGGAAGTCTTCCTGGCTCTCTCTGTTGAAGGTCTTCTTCTGTGTTGCAAAGCAGATGATACATACCGTGTGATGGTGTTCATCACTCTCAACTATCCTTACTTATGTCTATAACTGTCTCTTCAGACTAAGAATGAACCACTGAAGATAAAGAATCTTCCATTACCATCTTTGTATTGCCAAGTCTTAGCATAGTGCTAGGCACACAGAGGATGTCAACAAATGCCTGATAATTACATGATTGTGTGGACAGATGCATGGACATAAAAGGGCAAGGAAATCTGGCTGGCTGCATGGTCTCACTCACTTTAAGAGGTATGCTCCAGCAATATGCACCAGGTACAGGCAAATATACTGGAGCTGGCGGGGAATTTCCTCCTGGAAACAAGAGAAGCAGATGGTAAATTTGCTAATTCCCTAACTGAAGATTCAGGGAAGGGGGAAAAGTGCAGGGGCATGAGAGAGGGCCAGGCTCCTCTGGGCTGCTTTAACACACAGTCCCATGTCCCACAAGTCCCACAGTCCCACTGCACCAGGCTTCTGAAATTCAAGGGCATTCAGGTCCATTCCCAAATTCCAGCAGCCTTGAGTCTAGTGTCAGAGGGCGAGGTTTGGACTGAGAAAGAAGAAACAGGGACTGGAGAAGAGGGCTCTTGGAAATAATTCGGAAGGAAACTATAAAAAGTAAAAATAAAAAAAGACTATGGAAATGGCAAAGACCTCTCCTTTGACATCTATAAGATGAGAGTTAGGTTTCCTCCAAAGCCACAGGTCTGGTGGAAGAGGCAGGCAAGAGACTGACACTGGTGGTCAACTACCTGGCACTTCTCCAAGAGATGACTCAGCATGTTGCTCAACCCCCAACATATTCCTATCACCACCCAACACCCCATGCTTCTGGAGGAAAGGAAGGGAGGTACCCCTGGGAATAGCAGGAGGGGAGTGGTCAATGAATGGCCTCCAAGAAGGGGGAGAAGTGAGCACTCACCTTCCGTACCTTCTGGAAGTATAGCTCAGGAAGTGCGTGCAGCCAGTAGGCCAGCTGGCATAGGTAGAAAAACTTCACCTGGAAGCTGGAGACAAGGGGGCAAGTCACACGGGCAGGATAGAGAAAAGTGTCCCTGCAGGCACTGGCCAAGCACGGGAGGGAAAAGCATGGGCCGAGACTCTGCCTGTGAGGAGCTGGTCCAGGAGCAAGGGAGTTAGGCCAGTGACCGCTGCACCCTGAGCCTGGGACCCTGGCTTCTCCGTTGGCCTGTGCCTTGTTCCACATACAAGACCACTTAAAGGACACGGAAAGTCCACAGAAAGAAACAAACATGATTAAAATAGTGCAGAGGAGGAAGAATCCTTCAGCCTTGAGGAGGGAGCTGATTACAGAGCACTGTTGATAGAGATAGGGACCAACAGATACACTGACACAACAAAGGGCTCTAAGTAGCAAGGGAAGGTTCTAACTCAGCCCTACATCCTTTGCTATTGTTGCTATTAAAGGTCTCGGGAAAGGCAGCCAGGCGCGGTGGCTCACGCCTGTAACCCCAGCACTTTGGGAGGCTGAGGCAGGTGGATCACCTGAAGTCAGGAGTTTGAGACCAGCCTGGCCAACATGGTGAAATCCCGTCTCTACTAAACATACAAAAATTAGCTGGGCGTGGTGGCACATGCCTGTAATCCAAGGTACTTGGGAGGCTGAGGCAGGAGAATGGCTTAAACCCGGGAGGCGGAGGTTGCAGTGAGCTGAGATCGCGCCATTGCACTCCAGCCTAGGCAACAAGAGCGAAACTCCATCTCAGAAAAAAAGGCAAAAAACAAAGATCTCGGGAAAGGCAAAGGGTGGCCTCCTGAGGGAGATGGCCCCGGGTATTGCCCTCGGGGTAAACTGCCCTCTTGGCAGCACTATATGAGGCAGAGGACGCTGGCTCTGACAGACCACCAGCCATGGCAGGCCAGGAGGAAAGACACTCTATGGATGTCAGGGGGTCGCCAAGAAGGTAGAAACCCAGAGGGCATTATGGAGGGTGATGTTCTCCTTCTGTATCTGTCTCATGCAGTTGAGGCACCTCCGTGATGGGAGCCAGCACAGATGGCATTTCATCTGGGGATTCTCTGGTCAAGCATGCTGAGAAGAAGTGGCTTCCAGACAAGTCTACCATCCACAATAGGCTCAGGGCATGATCTGCTCGTCAGGCCAGCTGGGCCTGTGGTGTTCCTGGCCACACTCCACTGGGAAAGGAAGGCAGTGGGCCCGGTCGCTCCTCCCTGGGGCTGAGTCAACAGAATACTCACGGGAGGTGCACATGCGGGTAGTCTTCCCAGAGGCTTCTTGGGTTTGTTAAGTATCCTTCCTGCAGTGGGCGAGAAGAGAGACCATTTAGAGATGTGGACATGAGACCTGCTGGGGCCCTGGGACCGGTCCAGGGGTCAGGGATGCATCCAGCCCCCACCTGACAGAAACAGGAAGGAACAGGAAATGTGAAAACAGAGAACTTCTCTGTGTGGGACCCCTGGCGCTTGGCTGGTTTCTTTACTGTGGAAGAGTCATGCTGGAGTAGGAAGGGCCACGCTCTGAGGTCCAAAGACCCACATCTGAAGATGAGTCTGACAAGCGAATTATTAGTCTTGCTCCTCTGAGCAAGCTAATTAGTCTCCCTAAGCCACAGCTGGCTCATCTGCAAAACAAAATAAAAATACCCACCCTCACAGAGTTATTGTTGGAAATGAATGGGACAGTTTATGTGCCAGTGTCTAGTCCTGTGCCTGGCATGCCGGCGCTCAGGAAATGCCTCTATAATGAATAAGCAAATGAACTCTAGAATCACCACTCGCTGGAAAAATGAAAAGCCTTTGGCTTTTCACATCCTGCTGAATAAAAAACATGGCAGGACCCCATAGGCCTCACCATGCAGCTGGACTCTGACACCTACCACACTGTGTCATTACTGTCAGTTGTTTCCATTACTCTTGCAAGTCCCTTCACACTAGGGCCTTTTCTTGCCTGTCTTTAGAATTCTAACATCTAGCCCAGCATCTTATATGGGGTGGGGGTGGGAACATGAAAATCCTTCCATCACAAAACATCTAGAAATGCTGGGTGAAATCTAATGAAGATTCTTTTAAATGCAAAGAGCTGAGCTCACAGTAAGAAAGGGAAACCCCCTGGGACCCAAAGAGAGAGGTAGGCGAAAAGGCAGAGCAGTAAAGTGACACTGTAGCAGCCCAGAAGGCACTACTCATGGGCCAGGGTTTTTGTGCCCATGTGAGAACAGAAGATGGTGCCTTGGGAGGTAGAACCCAAGACCCTTGTATAAGACCAGGACCTCTGAAAGGCCACAATCTCAGAGAAAGGAAAAGTCTAGAAAGTGTTTGCTGACCAACACAGGGAAATGAAGATGTCTGCTCAGCCCATACTCAAGGTAAAAACAAAATCATTTATTCTAAAAATCTGCAACCTCAGGTTCACTCTGAGTTTGGAGGTGAAATATACTACCTGTGTGATCCAAGAGCCGCCAAGGTAAGAAATTAGAATTAATAGTGTGGTGGGCCAGTGATACCCTAGGGACATACCCTCATCCAAGGATGCTCAGGATTCCCACAGATAAAACCTTGCTAAAGATGAATTTATAATCCAAGATTACAAAGCACGGGAAGAAATAATCTACCACAAGCAAGAGTCAGCTGACACTACAGGAGTGCAATAAACACCAGTTGGTTGAATGAATGAATGAGGAATGCTTTGGGCAATTTCCCTCTTCTGAAGAAAGGGCTCTTACTTGTCACTCAGAGAAGGCAGAGCAGATTAGATTAGGATGACTTCATTTTAGAAATGGGAAAATGAAAAAACAGATAGGAAGGATCTCCTGAAATAAGATAGTTTTGTTTTGTTTGTTTTTTTGATACAGAGTTTTGCTCTTGTTGCCCAGGCTGGAGTGCAATGGCACGATCTCAGCTCACTGCAACCTCTGCCTTGCAGGTTCAAGTGATTCTCCTGTCTCAGCCCTCCCGAGGAGCTGGGATTACAAGCATGCAGCACCATGCCTGGCTATTTTTTGTATTTTTAGCAGAGACGGGGTTTCACTATGTTGACCAGGCTGGTCTCAAACTCCTGACCTGACTTGCCTCGACCTCCCAAAGTGCTGTGATTACAGGCGTACACCATCGCGCCCAGCCAAGATAGTTTTTCAGTAGCACAGCTGAAATCGGAGTTGGGCCACAAACCTTCTGGTCCAATAACTTCAGGCCAGGTTGCTTCAGTAAATCAGAAAATCAGCTAAGCTGGTGGCTTCGATGAGAAGGCTGAGAACCTCAAATGTTCACACTGGGATTAAAGGCAGAGGTTTTACAGTGCTCAGAATGAGGCCAACAGGGTTTAGTAGAAGCATTCTAGGTTATTGTCTATTAGGATCTTTAGTTGTATTTCCAAGTGAGGGCCGATCCACCCACCTCCGAGTCACTAAACGCCCTGTGACCTATCAGCATGCCTTTCGGGTATAGTCCACAGCCCTAATCCCACAAACTTGGGCCTCCATGAGCACAATAACCTGACTGATAAGTCCAATCGGATACATGTATACCACTGTAGTCACAGTCACCTGGATTAGAAGGAAATGATCTCACTTCGAACTTACATGGCCTCATTTCTAATCTCTTCTCACTACCACTGCCCTCCTCTCTCCTCCCTGGGTCATGTGCCTATTGAGGAATAAAAGTGGATGAGGCTCTCGGGTGTTGGCGTGTGTGGCAGTGGTGACAGTTGTGAGCTCATTCCAATACACTGCTTCTATCACCTCCACCTGCCCCCTCTGTCGCACATATGCCTACCTTCATCAGCTCTCCTGCCCCTAGCTACCTCATTCCAGGGACATCAGAGAGGTGAGAATGTCTCTTCCTAGAGGAAGCAGGAATGTACTTAGCAGGAAAAATGGTACTTCTGAAACTGAGGTGGGAGAGAAAGTTTTGCCAAAACAAGACTCGCCAAGAAAAGCAGCACTGAGAGCAAATGTAAAGCCCAGAAACTCTCGTGATTTTAAACAGGAACGCTCCTTGGCTTGGCCTCTTACTTAGAGACAAAGAGGTCAGAACTTTGAAGCCAACAAGCAAAGAAACTCCCCAGAAAAATGTTGCCTGCTTGTGAATGTCCAGTCCACTGGGACTGGAGGAGGAAAGGGGTGGAGGGAGGAGAGCAGGGGGAGCCAGAGGAAAAATGACTCACTGCTCTGAGAACAGCCTTTTCCAGACCTCTGTCCAGGCAGCTGTCTGAGGGAGGACTGAGGCTGGGGCACCCTCTGAGCTCAGGCACGCAAAGCACCTGAGTCCGCAGGGGGCTGAGTGTGACCCAGCAAGCACCTGAAACCCACCCCAAATCCCATCCACTGACAGGCCCCAGTGGATGGTTTGGAGAAGCTTTTGAAATCCTTTGTTCTCTTTTGATTCTACAAATCCACCCATGAGCTAAGCAAGGCCTCAACAAGGTAGAGAGATCCCTCCTGTTTTCCCAGCAGCCTTGCTTTTGGTATGTGAACAAACACAACCACGAAGAACAGCATAATTCACATATAGCACAGGCAAGTGCTACATAAATTCAGACATTCCTTATATTATTTGACCATCAGAACAACCATGCACTAAAAATCTGCCCTAAAGCAACTAGTCTGTTAGTAGAAACCAGTCCTGGTAGAAGCACCAGCATTAAGGACATTCCCTCTACTTGGCTCTAAAATCTACGGTGGGTTTTAGGTTCTAAAACATGAAGTCAAATATAGCAAGGAAGGCAGACGGGGAAGACCAAACGCCCACCCATCCTGCTTTCTCCAGTGGAGTGTTTTTTTCTTTTTCCCTCAACAATGAGTAGTCGATCAAAGGTAGATTAAAAGTTGGAGGTTGACATTCCTATAAAATTATTGGTGGTCCAGCCACACTCCCACTGCTCTGCCTCTATATATGCAGACAGAAATGTTTCAATCAAACACCAAAATAATACTGGTATTTCTGGTGGGAGGAATTTGCTGTTTTGAACTTCTCTATATTGTTCACTTTTTAAAAAATGATCATTTATGATATTTATTAAAACAACCAATTACTTAAAAAATGTTGAAGGCCGGAGAGAGAAGATGCGTTTGCAGTTTATTCACTCATTCTCGTAGCCAACATTTAGTGGGTACTTAGTATGTGCCAGGCACCGTACCAGGGATACAGCAGTGAGCACGGTGCCTGCTAGCAGGCAGCTCAGAATCTAGTGGGAGCAACGGAGAATACACAATCTAGAAAAGCACCAGCAACAGGCACAGCACAGAAAACGCAAATTGGTAGGGGTTTCTCTGAGGAGATGGTATTTAGGCAGAGACTTGGATGGCAAGAAGTAGTTGGCCATGGGATGGCAGGGGATGGAGCCCTTGAGCAGAGAAACCACCAGTGCAAAGCCCAGGATGCAGAACAGCCAGGACAAAAGTGGGGTTGTGGCCAGTGAGATGAGACCAGCAAGATCAGCAGGGCCCAGATCACATGAGTGGGGAGGAAAAAACGATTTCACTGCAAGTGTGATGGGGCTTTTAAGCACGGGGATGTATGGTTTTATTTCTGTTTTAAAAGATCCATCTGGCTGAGCAGAAAATGGATTGGGGTGGGAGGGTACAAGAGTGGAAACAGTCTCCTTCTAGAAAAAAAGACATTCAGTGTCTACAAGAGATGATGGTGGCTTGGACTACACAGATCAAGGTTTCTCAATCTTGGCCCTATGACCAGATCGTTCTTTGTTGTGGAGGCTGTCTTGTGCATTAAACGCTGTATCGTAGCATCCCTGGCCTCCACCCACTAGATACCAGTAGCATATTGTCAAATAGCCGCTACAGGCCCAAATCTCCCCGGCCAAGGGTCACTAGACTAGGGTTGGTGGTGCAGGCAGAAAGTGGCAGACAGTCTCAATGCATTTGGGAGGCAGAGCTGGCAGGACCTGCCGATGAAATGACTGTGGAGAGTGAGAGAGAAAAGAGTCATGAAAAAATTTGCATCATAACAGAAAAATATTATTTAAAAAAAAAAAAACAAGCTGTTCTTATGCCTTTTACAGAACTACCTCTCTTCTTCAGTCACTTTCCTTCCAGGAAGCACGGTTCCAATGGAAGAGGGCAAGGAGTCAAATGTTGTTAGGAAGAGTTGTGTGTGGGGGGGGGGGGGTCACTGGAGCTTTCCATGGTCCCCTGGTCTCTGTGCCTATTGAATATGTTGAGTGGGGAACTGGCTTTCCCCAGAATAAAAGACTGTTATGTGCCTCCCCAAGAGAAGTCTATGTGCTCTCAAACTAATTAGCATCATGTTCAAATCCTTGAAGAACTGAGAGAGGCAAAGGCAGAGCTGCTGAGCATTTCACACCCTGGAAGCGTGTTAAGCAACTTGGCTCTAGCCTCCAAATCTGGTCGCCACGTGTCACAGCTGGGGTGGAATGTTTGGGGGTGAAGTTGAAAGGGTAAAAGTGATTCAGAGATGAGGCAACCCTTCTCCTGAACGGCGGTTAAGCGTCTTTGGTATCTTGAGGCTGTTCTGCTTCAAAGCAGCTTAGGCCTCCAGGGATGGGCATGAACTGAACATCAAGGGACTGGGTGTGGTCTGAAACCTGGAAGTCTAGGGACTTGTGTGCACGGCACAACAGCAGGGATGCACTGTTCACACAGTGTCCATCTGCCGCTGGGACTGTGACAGAGTAGCTTTGCTTGAGAGGACAGAAGTCTTGGGCCCCTCATTTAAAATTCCTAGTGTTCTGCTTAGGAAAGCTGTTCTATGATGAAATGATAATAGGAATAAAAACAATGTACAAAAGGACATGTTGACTCTGGCTTTGAGAATAGGAATTCAACATTCAGCTCTGGAGACAGAGTTCCTTGTGATGGGAGGGCCGGTCACTGTCACTGAAAGAAGAGGAAGAAAGAGAGGGATCTGTGGAAGGCCGGGAAGGAAATCTTAAAGAGGTCACAGGGTTGCTGAATTTTCCAAGACCCAGGCATGGATTTCTCAGGGGGCCAGGTTACAGGAAGGTAGAGCTCCAGGTGGTGGTGGGTACTAACTCAACACTTCCTAGCAGGACAGGCAAGGTCTTGTTACAGGAAACTCCAAAGGACCATCCACATTCCTTTCTATGAGGGGAATTTTGCTGTACCAAAGGTTGCTTGAAATAAGAGACTGTTTACGTAGAAAGGAGGAGAAAATTGTCTGATCCTGCAGGCATTTGTTGAAACGGCATTGACTCTCACAGGATTTGATGAGCTGACAGAGTGAGGCTGGCCTTATCTATAGAAGGCCAAGGTAGTAAAACAGAGAGTAAGCTGGGCTTGGAACTCTACCTCCAAGTCCAAACTATCCTTTGCTGTTTCAAAACCACAGAACCACAGGCATACTGCAAAATTTGTAACATGGGTATCAGAATGAACATCAAATGTATCTTATGGGACAGTGTTTGTCGAAGAGCCTTGTAAAACAATACAGTATTATGTAGACACATGGTATCATTACTGCAGTATTGCATAATGATTATAACAAGTGGTGACTGTTGGCCAAGATGACTCTCTCCAGCTATAAAATGGCATCTCTCCACAATACCATGAGGATGCAAACATAGTTTCAGTTCTAAGAAGCTAAGAAGGTTCTAAGACACTTGTTCCCCTTAACAGAAAAAGAAAAAGAGCAAGGGGTCCTTTGCAATCATTTGATTAGCAATCCCAGAGCTGGAACTGCCCCTTGGTTTGAGCTCTCCTGCCGCAGCAGTCCTGAGAATGGCTCACCGTCACCACCACGTAGAAGCACCAAATCACCGAGGTGAAATGAAAGACGACCAGCTGTCCAGATTCATTGAACTTGCTGTGTTTGACCTTGGAGAGATGAAGCCGTTTGCTGATTTTCTAAAGAATAAAGAAAACCCCTCATATTAATATACAAATGTATCCACATTGGGCAGGTTTCAAACTCCTGTTTTCTCCCCACAGAAGGGTTGAACATTGTTAGAAGTTTGCAGCTGGCCATAATCCAAGTCATTTGGTGTAAGCCTACTGTGTGCATACAGTGCTTGGTCTAAGGCAAACATTTTGAGAAAGTGGCAAGATGAATGTCTCTAGCCTACATGTAAAGAAAATATCCCCAATTACTCAATGTGCCACAGACCCATAAGGACACCATCTCCAGACAGCTTTCTCTCTGTGTAATAAATACTGCTGTCCCATGTGCCGATTAAAGGAGCCTGTGAGAGGGAACAGACACCAAAGTGTGGTGAAGGAAGCCCAGGCAATAGACCCAACCAGCGCAAGCAAGTTGGAGGATGAATGGGTGCAGAGCTGCAGTTTCCTCCAAGGCCAGGTCCTCCACCCCAAGACACCTCCCCAGCTTCTGATCTCAGAATCCAGACATGTCACTTACATCTAAAATGTACTCCTGAACCACAGCGTGCAAGATGATGGTGATGAAGATGTAGAACAAGACTGTGACCAGGTCCTTAGGGCCATAGTGGTAGTGCACGGTCTCACTGTCTGTGGAGGTAATAAAAGTCCCATCAGCATCCCTGGGGGAAGGAAATACTCTGGGACCCAAAACTGAGATGAGATGGGAGGCAAAATGTGCCATCAAATGCTACCCGTTTGCTATAGCCGCAGACTCAGAAGAAGGTTTCTGCCCCAGAATCCTGCCCACCCTCTGGTCTTAGCCCTTGGAAGCACCAATGGAGGTGGCTAAGGAGAACCAAGTGCAAGGCTGTACTGTCGTAACAGTATCTCCTGAGTCTGTGCAGCAGAGCACAGTGGTTATAACGGAGCCAGGGTTAGAGACCACCAATCCCCATCACTGGCTCTATCACTCCCTAACTGTGTGACTGTGGATAAAGGATTAACCTCTTTGAGCCTCAATTTCCTCCCCTGTAAAATGGGACTGCAGTTACGCTTTTTCAAGAAGGCACCGCGTAAGGGTGGACTCAGAAGCTGGACTCTTCAGTTTCTATCGCAGCTCTGTCCTATGTGACCCAGGGGTATCTCCATGTGTGACTTTTCTGTATCTCAGTTTTCTCATCTGAAAAATGAGGACCTTTCCTGCATAGTAGATTTATTATGAGAATTAAATGAATCAATAAATGTGAAGTGCTTAGAACAGTGTCTGGCACATAGTAAGTGCTATATATGCACTTGCTATTATTTTTGTTGTTGGGCTAGTGTAAGGATCAAATGAGATAATTTGCCTACAACAGCGCCAACAATTTACAGTAAGTCTGCAATAAATGATGGCTTATTAAACTACAATTTAGTAGTAATAAATTAGACAACATCCCAGGTATAGAAATCTTGTGAAACCCTGCCATTGCAGCCTGTGGACAGAGGAGAATCTGCATCCTTGCTCCAGTCAGTGGGCAGCAGGCTGCGGGGCTGTGAGCCTGGTGGCTGTGTGCCTGGGTCTGGGCTGCTCTCTGCAACCCCCCACCTCCACCAGGCAAATGGCTGCTCTCCAGCTGTGCTGCGTTCCCTCTGAGTCACACACACATGAGTCATCTCACTGCTGGGATGCATTTACCAGAAGGTAGCCAGGCTCAGTTTGTTTCAGGGTGGCCAGGGAACAAAGTCAAGCTGATTGGGTCACTCTGGGAGTCCACCCTAATCTCAGCCACCCTAGACTGGGAGAATGTAACGGTGGGCAGTGGTGAGGGGGTGGGAGGAGGTGGTGAGGACAGAGAGAACATGATCTTTGAAATCAGACAAACTTTCCTTTTTCCTCTCCCTCTTCCTTTCCACAAAGACCTATTCTGTGAGAGGCACTGGGCTAACTGTTGAAACATGGAGATAAAAGACACCACCCCCGGTTGAAAAACATACAGTGCAGCAGGGGGACTAACAGACAGAAGTACGATTACACTACAGACAGGCAGTGCTCCCGAGAGGCACACACAGTGAGCCACAGCAGGCGAGGGCCCCACTCTGGCTAGGGTGGAGGCTGTGGGTAAACTGTTCACTGGTCAGGGTGAACAGAACAGCACTGGAACTCGGGGACCAGCAGGGGAGGCCGGTAGGGGGGGCATCCTAGCCAGAGAAAGCAGCATCCACAAAGAATGAAGGGACTGCGTCTGGAGTGCTGGGGGCGGAGGGGAGGTCACCGTGGTAAGCGGCGGGCTGCTGTGCGTGGCCTTATGTGCCATGTAAAAGGGTGTGGACTTTATCCTGAAGGCAACGTGCAAACATCGAAGAATTCAAATTAAACAGGAAAATGATGACATTTGCGTTTTGGAACATTTACTCTGGCAGCAGTGAACATGGCCAGAGGTAAGGACACCGGTTAGAAAGCTGTTCCTGTGATCCAGGTAAGAAGCCACAGGGCCTGAATCAAGGCAGGAGAAGAGAGAGGAAGGGAGAAGGAGGGCTGTCAGTGAGAGAGAGCTGATGAGCCTTGGCCACTGAGGACCAAAGGGCTGGGATCCAGGATGGGGAGTCAGGCCCTGAAGACCCGAGGAGAAGACACGAAGATGAGGGAGAGGAGACTCATGGCCCAGCCTCTCCGCTCTACCATGTGTGACGCCAGGATTACATTTTCCTTGCCTTCTTCATAAAGAGACCAATTAGGTGGCCGCATATTTTGAAATTATAAAATAACTAAACACAGTTTCATCATCATGATCACCCTTACTAGGCAAAATGGGATTTATACTCAACCAAACAAGCACAGTCCAAAAATCAGTGAAACAGTACCTGACAAGGCCTTAGATTATCCATTTTAAAGCCCTTTACGAGGGTCACCTGCCATTCTTGATCTCAAATACTAGGGTTCCAAAGAGATGTGACTATAATCTGAAATCCTTCTTGAAACTAGAATGAATGTAGAAATAAACACAGACTCATGTTCCTCTGCTGTTGAGAGCTGCACACATGCATCCTCATTGGCTGACAAACCATGCACAGGGCTCCATGCTGGGCGCTGGGAGACGGCAGTGAGCAAGGGGGGCACAGCCCCTGCCCTCTTGGAGCTTAGCAGGTACACACTGCATCCTAGTACACTTAAACACCAGAGGCCAAAGAACTGTAACTCAACAACAAAAAACAAACAACCTGATTCTAAAAGGGACAAAGTTCTTGAAGAGACATTTCTCCAGAGAAGAAATACAAATGGCCAATAAAGACATGAAAGATACTCGAAACCACTCATCATCAGGGCACTACAAATCAAAACCACAACAAGGTTATCTCCTCACACCCATAAGGACAGTTACAATGAGGAAAAAACAAACAAACAAGCAAAAAACAGAAAACAACAAGTATTGGTGAGGATGTGGAGAAATTGGAAACTTTGTACATTGTTGGTGGGAATGTAAAATGGTACAGCCACTGCAGAAAACAGTATAGTGATTCTTCAGAAAGTTAACGATATAATTACCACATATTTCAGTAATTCCACTTCTGGGTGGTGGGGTAATTGAAGGCCGAATTTCAATAAAATATTTGTACATCCATGTCCATAGCAGCACTATTCACAATAGCCAAAAAGATGGAAGCGACACAGGTGTCCATGGATTGATGAATGAATAAACAACATGTGCTGTATACGTACAGTGGAAGATGATTCAGCCTTGAAAAAAAAAGGAAACTCCAGGCCGGGCGCGATGGCTCATGCTTGTAATCCCAGCACTTTGGGAGGCCGAGGGGGGCGGATCACGAGGTCAGGAGATCGAGACCATCCTGGCTAACACGGTGAAACCCCATCTCTACTAAAAATACAAAAAAATTAGCCGGGCGCGGTGGCGGGCGCCTGTAGTCCCAGCTACTCAGAGAGGCTGAGGCAGGAGAATGGCGTGAACCCGGGAGGCGGAGCTTGCAGTGAGCCGAGATTGCGCCACTGCACTCCAGCCTGGGTGACAGAGCGAGACTCCGTCTCAAAAAAAAAGGAAATTCTGACACATGCTACAACATGGGTGGACCTCGAGGACATTAGACTAAGTTGAATAAGTCAGTCACAAAAGGACAAATACTGTATGATTCGATTTATGTATGAGTTACCTAGACTAGTCAAATTCAGAGACAGAAAGCAGAATGGTGGTTACCAAGGGCTGGGAGTGAGAGGAATGGGAAGGTGCTATTTAATGGGTACGAGGTTTGTTTTGCAAGATGAAAAGAGTTCTGAAAATTGGTTGTACAATAACGTGAATGTACTTAACAATACTGAACTGTACACTTAGAAATGGTTAAGACGGTAAGTTTTACGTTATGTGTATTTTACAATTTAAAAAACAACAACAGCCAGGTGTGTCAATGCTCTGAAGTGGACTGTAGGCTGGGGGTGTGGAGCAGGAGGTTGGGGACCTGCAGAGGTGGGAGATCAGGAAGGACCCCTTAGAGGTCAGGGCAAGACATGTGGACTGTACCCTAAAGGAATGAAAGCTACTGGAGGATTTTCATCACATGTTCATAGAGACCTCTCTTCTGCCACAGGGAGAATGGGTTAGAGTGGCAAGGCTGGAAGCCAGGAGAGCATTCAGAAGGCGCCCGTGGGAATTCCAGGCAGAGCAATCGGAGAAGACATGGGCGTCAGGTAGATTCAGTGGCAGAATCAAAAGAACCAGCGAACACGCTGGCTATGCGGATTGATTCTCAAGTTCCTTCTGGAACAGTACCTATATTCTGTAGCCTCTTTCATGGTTTTAAAGTTCTGCAACATGCATTATCTCGTCTGATCATCGTAACTATCTCATGAGATGAGCGAGGAAGGAGTTCACAGAGTTAAGGGACACAGTCCGTTTCTTGGGTTTCCTCATTCCTGGAACCCAGCCACCAAATGCCACCTCAAGGTCAACACAGCCCCCCATCCCACCCCATTACAGCTCCATTTCTGGTAATACACCATTCCTCTGACCTCTTACTCCTACGATCATAAGGAACAGCTTCATACACAAATACTCAAAAGCTATATTCTGATTCGCACAAATTACCTCCATGGTTTCCCTCCTTACCCTGCTATCCTCCTCTTTTTTGTTTGTTTTGTTTTTTGAGACAGAGTCACCCAGGCTGGAGTGTAACGGCACAATCTTGGCTCACCACGACCTCCCGGGTTCAAGCAATTCTCTTGCCTCAGCCTCCCAAGTAGCTGGGATTACAGGAGTCGGCCACCAGTTCCGGCAATTTTTTTTTTTTTTTTTTTTTTTTTGTATTTTTAGCAGAGATGGGGTTTTGCCATGTTGGCCAGGCTGGTCTTGAACTCTTGACCTAAGGTGATCTACCTGCCCTGGCCTCCCACAGTGCTGGGATTACAGGTGTGAGCCACCGCACCCAGCCCTATCTTCCTACTTTTGATCAGAGGAGGAAAGTAGTAGGTTGGTGCAAACGCAGTAATAAATTGGTTTGGACCTGTTTTCATAGAGCTATCGAGGATGGACCTTTGTCCCCTTCCAGATGCCTATAAACAAACTGATGTTTTTGATTTTTTTTTCTTTTTAAATTTTGGTTGCTCACTAATTCTTATAAAAATCCTCACTCAAGGCCGGGCAAGGTGGCTCATGCCTGTAATCCCAGCACTTTGGGAGGCCGAGGCAGGTGGGTCACGAGATCAGGAGATCAAGACCATCCTGGCTAACACGGTGAAACCCCCGTCTCCACTAAAAATACAAAAAAAAATTAGCCGGGCGTGGTGGCGGGCACCTGTAGTCCCAGCTACTCGGGAGGCTGAGGCAGGAGAATGGCATGAACCCAGGAGGGGGAGCTTGCAGTGAGCCGAGATCGTGCCACTGCACTCCAGCCTGGGCTACAGAGCGAGACTCCGTCTCAAAAAATGAAACGAAATAAATGAAATGAAATGAAATGAAATAAAATAAAATAAATAAAAAAATAGAAATCCTCACACTACCCAGGTTAGAGCTCCCACTTCTCATAGCCTGGCCCCTGTCGTGCATGAGTTCTCAAAAAGAACAGCAATCGTTTGGCAATAATCTATTATTTTTTTTAGAAGAATAAGTCCAGCACATTTCTGGCCTATGAGGCCAGAGAGGTGACTCTGATTCTGGATCAAAACAAAATGCCTACAGGGACCAGGGGGAGCACAAATGAGCCAGGTGGTCCAGGTGTCTTAAGATAGCTGCTTTCAATACAGAGGCCCACTGCATTAAGCAGGTCATATTCTTCACTTCCACAGAGAAATATGCTTTCCACTGTTTTTCTTTAAACATATCACCCTCTTGATCTATCTTTCAAATCTCCACTTTGAGAGAAACAAGTTTAAGAGATATCCACTGACCTTTCAACCTTACTAAAATAAATACACGTTAAAACTGAGATGAACGGTAGTACCTGGCAGCCTCGATGTCAGGAACACACTAGAGAGGAGGGGCACACCCCACACTGGGTCCCACAGGGGTGAGGGAGGCAGTGGCGAAGATACGTCTCAGCCACTGTGGCTACGGGGGAGGCGCAACCCAGTGGCTGGAGTCCCAATGTTTCAAAAGCAAAGAAAAATCTTTAAGTGAAATCATCTGATTTTAAAATGCTGGTGACTAATTCGAAATTTGTAAAAACACTGTATGGGCCAACATCAGACTGGCCAAAGAAAACACATCTGTAGGCCAACTCTGACTACAGGCCACAGATTTGGAACCTCCAACCTTCATGACCCCTGATGCCTTTCTGACACCAATACTCTTGAGCCTTCTTCCTATATAACCCTATGGAGTATGCCAGTATGCTCTAGTGTAGGAATTAATCTAGCTTTGGTAAGAAGCACCTTCAATAATGACCTTCCTACCATAGTGGGTTATCCCACCTCCCATCAAAAGTGACACTTGCTTTGCTTATCTTTGATTACAGTTTAAAGAGAGACCTGAAATAATCAGAATCTTGGCTGTTTTGACAGCCTCTGTGAGCAGCTGTCCCTTTTGGGGAGCCACATTCTGCTTGACCTCCTGCTCCGTTTCCTATGACTAATAGATATTTTCCTGTTTCCTTCTGAGGTCACCTGCAAGCGGCTTCTCCTGCCTGCCTTTACATTTCCCAATCCTGTCTGGATCCCACTGTGCGGTCTCTGACCTCCTCTGCACAACCTGAGCTGGTGTCCACTTCTTACTGCCATCCCATCTGCTTCTGAGAACTCATGTGAGCCAGGGCAGGCATCTGCCCTAGAAGCTTCTTCTTTTGTCTGAAAGCCAGTTGTTTAAAGAGCATCACTGTACTCCCAGTTTCTTTCCGAAGCCCTGCAAATCTGGATTTGTAAAATTTTCTTCTATTGGTTTCTGTGCCAAGAGCCAACTCTGTTTTCATATTATTTTGAATCTTTTACACTATATATAAATCCAGAATTAGATATGGAAACACCACCACAAACAAAATCCGGAGGCAAATGATCACCTGGGGAAAATATTTACAATTCAGATCAGAGACAAAGGGCTAATCTTGCTAATATGTAGTTAAGTTGCTATAATTTCACAATAAAAGGATTTTTAAAAATCGAGTAGAAATGAACAAAGGATATAAACAGACAAGCCACAGAAAAAAGAAACACAGAAAAGATGGCCATTATACTTTTAAAAAAATGCTCAGCCTTACACAGAAAAGAGATGCAAATTAAAACTACACTGAGATACCATTTCATACCTACCAGATTGGCAAAAGCTTGACAATATATTCTTGCTAAGGCAGTGGGGAAACAGACTGTTTCTTACACACTGCCAGCAGGAATGTAAAACGGTACCACCTCTTTGGAGGGCAATTTGGCAATCTCTATTGAGATTACAAACGCATCAATCCTTCGACGCAGCTTCTGGAAATTTATCCTGCAGCTGGTACCTGCTACAGTCAAAATGACATGTGTACAAGGTTATACACCACAGCACTGCTTTTAATGGTAAATGAATGGAAACAACCCATGTTGTTTTATCTATAGGGAACTGATAGATATAGTTATAATACACCAGGGTTACTCAACATGTGGCCATGGGCCAACAGCATCAGTAACACCTGTGAGCTTAAAAACACGCATTCTTGGGTCCTACCCCAGGCCTATTGGCTCAGAAACTTAAAGCAGAAATCTGTATTTAACTACACCTCCAGGTGATGCTGACCCAGCAAAAATTTAAAAAATATTTATGTAAGCAATAGAGCGATTTAAAAACAACAGAGAGAAATGAAATCAAGAACAGGTAAAACTGTAACCAGGAGATTTATGAATCAGAATAGCGGTTACTTTAGGAGGGGTGCTGACTGGAACGGGCAGAAGGAAGCTGGGGTGCTGTATCTTGATCTAGGCTAGAGCTGCACAGGTGTGTACATATGTAAAAATTCATCAGCATGGGCACTTGGCTACATTAAACCTCAAAACACGTTTTTAGAAAGCTGATGACGCTCTCTACATATTGATATGAAATGATATCTAGGATACATTATTTGGTGGGGAAAAAAGCCAGGTACAGAAGAAGCGTATAGTATTCCATCAGTAAGAAAGGGCAGGAAAGAAAAATATGCATTTGTATTTGCATAAAACAACACTGGATTGCCAGTTAAGAAATTCTGGGGGAGGTACACAAGACACAACAGGGACTGCCCACAGGGAGTAGGGGTGTGAAAGGGAGGGAGGGCAGGGTGGGAACAAGACTGTCCCTCTGTAGTCATGGACTGGATGGGGCACAAGGAAGCTAGGAAGTGGGAGATACTCTATCTTGGTCTAGGTTCAATTGGTACAAAAAACCTTGACCGAGGTTAGAACTGTACAGGAAAGTGTTTTGATACAGATTTATACTTGAACTGTGTGAATGTATTTCTATTCAAAAAACAATTTTTAAGTAAGTCTTCAAATTCTTCCTGCTTTGTACAGATAAAGTGGTATCTTCTTCTCTACCTTGTTGCTCTATTTTTTTTTTTTCCACAGGGAGCGGGAATGGGCATGAAAAGACCTGGAGCTCACTTCTGGAGCCGCCACTTGTCTGTCATATGATCCGGGGTCTCTCTGTCTTAGTTAACCCTTCTGAACAACGGGATAAAACCATCTGCCTTTTCTCACAGAGCTATACATTGTAAGGTGCTATGCAAATAGATGAAAGTATTATGCCTATTTCCAACAGAAACAATCAGACACTAAAGGAACAGAAGAGTCACTTGCTCTATGCCATGCATGATACTGAGCACCTCTCATGGGAACATTTACTCTTCAGAGTAATCCCAGATATCATCTCCATTTACTGACATGGCAGCTGAGGCACAGAGGTGAGCAGTCGCTGTGCCCCCAGGACCTGCAGCTAGGCAGCAGTGGGGCCAGGACTCAACTGTGCTACTGATGCCAGGGCCAAATCCATTAGCTCCCCACCAGGCCTCTCTGCCTCCTGATGCCCCTTCAAATCACACAGAAGGTGCACTCATTAAACCCTGAAGGCCTGCCCCACTCCCCCAGGTGGCAGGGAAAAAAGAGGAGCTTAAGACAGGCATGGGGCAAGCAGCCTCCAAGGGCAGCATTGTCCCCACTCTCCGGACTACTGGTCTACTCCCTCTGTGGCCTCCCAACCTGGAAGATGTGACCAGTGGTGTTTTAACTACAAGCATCACCATAGTTCTCAGACACAAAAGCATAGATACACACACACAGAGGCTGTTATGGGTTGAATTGTACCTCCATTAAAAAATATTTGGGCCAGGCGCAGCGGCTTACGCCTGTAATCCCAGCACTTTGGGAGGCCGAGGCGGGTGGATCATGAGGTCAGGAGTTCAAGACCAGCCTGGCCAACACAGTGAAACCTCGTCTCTACTAAAAATACAAAAATTAGCTGGGCTTGGTGGCAGGTGCCTGTAATCCCAGCTACTCAGGAGGCTGAGGCAGGAGAATCACTTGAACCCAGGAGGTGGAGGGTGCAGTGAGCCGAGATTGTGCCACTGCACTCCAGCCTGGGCCACAGAGCTAGACTCTGTCTCAAATAAATAAATAAATAAATAAATAAATATATACATATTTTTATACTTGAAGTCCTAATTCAGATAGAGTCTTTACAGAGATAAATTAAAATGAGGTCATTAGGGTGGGACCTGTTTCAATATGACTGGTGGTCTTCTAAAAAGGGAGAAATTTAGACACAGAGACAGACACAAACAGAGGGAGGGTGATGACAAGAGACAGGGAGAAGATAGCCATTTACAAGCCAAGAGAGACCTAGGACAGATCCTTCCCTCACAGCCCTCAGAAGGAATCAACCCTGCTACCATCCTGATTTTAGACTTCCGGTCTCCAGAACTGTGAGACAATACATTTCTGTTGTTTAAGCCCTTCAGTTTGTGGTACTTTGTTATGGCCATCCTAGGAAATACACACAGACAGACATACACACACACACACACACACACACACACACACACACGCCAGAGAATTAAAGATCTGACAGATCTTCAAAGTTACCATTTTAACCCCACATTGCATGCTTTGTAATGTATTTTCTCCATTTTTATAGTAAGGAAGGAAGATAAAGAAAGGATACTTCCATGACATAAAACAATGTAGCAAAGATGAATGAAGGGCTGAAGAGAAGTTGATAAGATCCCGGGTTTCTGCATTGCTTTTTGTTTTTTGGGTTTTTTTTTTGGCCCAGGCTGGAGTACAGTGGCACAATCTCAGCCCACTGCAATCTCTGCCTCCCAGGCTCAAGCGATTCTTGTGCCTCAGCCTCCTGAGTAGCTGGAATTACAGGTGTGCCCCACCACACCCAGCTAATTTTTTTGCATTTTGAATAGAGACTGGGTTTCGCCATGTTGGCCAGGCTGGTCTCAAACTCCTGACCTCAAGTGATCTGCTCGCCTCGGCCTCCCAAAGTGCTGGGATTTTAAGCATGAGCCACCTTACCCAGCCTGCATTGCTTTCTTGATGCACCATTCCTTTTTATAAGGCTGTAACCCTCCCTGTAGCTTTATAGAAAGAAATATACAAGGATTCCTAGGTGCTAGGCACATACTACAGACTCCACTGTACTTCAAAGTTCTGTGGCTTCTGCATACAACATCGCCTGGGCATGACACATGCATTCCATAGGCTTCCTCATGTGAAGAATGCTTACAGCTAGGGGAAGGTGTGAACTTTTTAAAATTCATTGACAGCTATTAAGAAAAAAAAATCTCAAGAATCACATACAAAAAAAATTTTTTTAATTAAGGCTTTTTTTTAAACTTACATGAAAAAAATAACACTTTCAACAAACTCACTGTTAAATTGACAAAAATTATTTCAGTAAAAACAACTGATTAGAAAAAAAAATTATCCAGCTGGGCATGGTGGCTCACACCTGTAATCCCAGCACTTAGGGAGGCTGAGGTGGCGGATCACTTGAGGTCAGGGGTTCCAGACCAACCTGGCCAACATGGTGAAACCCCATCCCTACTAACAATACAAAAATTAGCCGGGCGTGGTGGCAGGTGCCTGTAGTCCTTGCTACTCGGGAGGCTGAGGCAGTAGAATAGTTTGAACCCAGGAGGTGGATGATGCAGTGAGCAGAGATCGCGCCACTGTACTCCAGCCTGGGCAACAGAGCAAGACTCTATCTCAAAAAAAAAAAGAAAAGAAAAGAAAAAAGAAAAAAATTATCCTACCTAGATAGAAGAAATGATCTGATCAGGAGAAATAGGAAAGTGAAGCTCAAGTAAAGATGTGGGATGGGGTCCAAGTCAGAAAGGGTGTGGGGTGAGGTGGGGGGAAGAGCAAGATGATTCACTAGGAGAAGAGACATTTGGGGGCTCAGTGCAGCAGTTCAAAGATGTGGGTCTGCAGGCTCTGGCCACCGTTTCTGCTGACCGCAGGCTTCAGGCTGGTTAACAATCAGCCACAGCCACTGTGGTTCTGCTTATTTAAACCTTACAAGCTCCACACCGAATGGGATAAATTATCTGAGCTACGACAGGGAATTGGATAAAAATCAAGCTGCGTCTGAAGAAGACACTTCTAGGTTGCATGGAGGTGTTCAGTGTGTGAAAATTCATTGAGCTGAACACATGATTTGTCCACCTTTCCGCACAATTGTTACACTTAGTAAGTTCTAGTTATTGGGAAAAAAAATCAAGTCCAGGGCTGGCCATAAGTCCTGCGTCAGAGGCTCCCCATTCTTTTTCAGATGGCCAACCAATAAGGCCAGGGACACTGGGGGCCACGGTTTTTCTCTTACTCATACAAACAGAACCTCAGGGCCAGAGAGGTTTGTGGCTGTTTGGCTCAATAGGGTCAGGACAGAGCCAAGTCTCTACCTCCCTAGTTGGGACTGCCTATGCCCACTGCCCCATTTGATAAACCCAGCTTTTCTAAAGCTTTCCAGAACCCTGGTGCTGTACAGGTGTGAGCACCTCAGCCCCTCCTTGGCTCTCACTAGTGCATCCTTAGGAGCACGAATCAATTCTCTGAGCCTCAGTTTCCTTGGCTATAAAAGGAGCAGGCCAGGCTAGATGAGTCTCAAGTCTCCTCCAGGTGTATGGGCCACTGATTAGGTAGCTTTCATCCGTAATCAAGTATGGCTTCCATCTCCAGAGCCACCGCTGCCCACCTGTCTCTTTCCTTTCTTGACCCCCATGAGCTCATCTTACAAAGAGGGGCTCAGCTTGATATGTGATGTCAATCTTTTAAGTATATGATACAAACAGGAGACAACACTAATTCCTGCCAACCAGCAAAGGGAACAAGAATCATTTTGAGCCCTGGAAAAAGGCCTTTGGCTGAATGAGGTTTTAAAACCATCTGTCTGAGGTTGTTTTGACTGTAGCGAGTCTCATCCTAGAAGAGGCTGAGAGAACAATGGCCAAGCTATGGTGTAGGAGGTTCTCAGGCCTTTCATCTCTGGCTGCAAAACGCAACAGAGCAGATGGTAGTAATAAAGCCAACTGGGATCCTCAGGGCCCGGGGATGGATCCTTGTTACCTCTGATCACCGTAAAACAAACCTTCCTCTGGAAGAGTTCCCTCAACCTCAGCCTTGGTGTTCTAGGTGTGCAGCAGCAGGCAGGCTGAGCAACGTCAAAGCTACCAGAACTTCTGCCCACACTGCCTTACAAACGTGTACATGACTTTTTTTTTTTTTTTTTGAGACCGAGTCTCGCTGTCACCCAGGCTGGAGTGCAGTGGCGCAGTCTTGGCTCACTGCAACCTCCACCTCCTGGGTTCAAGTGATTCTCCTGCCTAAGCCTCCCGAGCAGCTGGGACTACAGGCGCCTGCCACCACGCCCGGCTAATATTTTTGTATTTTTAGTAGAGATGGGGTTTCATTGTGTTAGCCAGGATGGTCTCGATCTCCTGACCGATTGATCCGCCTGCCTCAGCCTCCCAAAATGCTGGGATTACAGGCGTGAGCCACCATGCCCAGCCACCAACGTGTACATGACTTCTTAGGGAGCTGTATAGCCCCAGTTGGAAACCAACTCCACCAATGATACTCCCCACCTCCCCCCACCTTTCCCAGACCACATATTTATAGAAAAACCAAAACTAGAAAAGGACAGAAAGATGCAAATGAGTTACTGGGTTTAGGGGTTTCCCTATCTTACCTTTGAGGTTAGAAGCGCAGGATTATTTGGAAGCCTAACTAGAGATTTTCGCCCACCTCACTTCAAGCCGTGCTTCTCGGCCTTTATGGGACACAGGAATCTCCGGAGCTCTTGTTAAAATGTAGGTTTTGATGCAGCAGGTCTGCGGTGGGGCCTGAGAGTCTGTGTTTCTCACAGGTTCCCAGGTGGTGGTGCCGCCGATGGTGTTGGTCTACAGAAAATCTGAGTAGCAAGCCCTTCAGAAGACTCCCAGGGCTTCCTGTCTATAAGAACTACTGGGGTTGAGGGAGTGGTCATCACTCTGGATTTTGCAGATGGGAGATGGAGATCCAGGTGTTAAGTGTTTCACCCAAGACAATTCAGCAAATTAGTAGCACAACCCAAGACAACCTTGTGGCTAAATGCTTAGCCCATTTGGGCTCAACTGTTCTAGATCAGAAAGGAAGCCAGCAGGCCTGGAATCTGCCTGTGGGAAGAATCAAACTTTTCTTTTCTGGCCTTTATAGTCTATACATTTCTGATCACACACTAGATACTTTGTGGTAGTTTAATCAGAAAGAAGGCTTAGAGTGTGTAATGGTAAGACCTGAAAACACATATTTTATTCCTTACCAGAACCGAGCAGGGTGGATGGTTGTGGCCAGTTAAATTTGAATTTCAGATGAATGATGATTAATTTTGTAGTATAATGCTATCTCATACATAATTTGGGACGTAATTATACTTTTAAAAAGGTATTTATTGTTTATCTGAAAATTTAACTGGCAGTCCTGAATTTTTATTTGCTAATAGGCAAGCAGGAATGAGGAGAGCAGGAAGTTAGTAAAGGAATATTTCCTGCTTCATCACTGTTGTCCTTAAAGAAAACCTCAAGGACGCCAGGGTGGCAGGGGCTCCACCAGGATGCATAAATGCATCAGTGCCACCACTGTGTGCATCTCTCTGAATGAAGCTTAATCTTTTTAACCAGCTGATTATAATGCACAAAATCATAAATTTATAGCTGGTGTTATGAGCTAAATTGCGTCTCCCCCACCTCCACCAAAACTCTGGTTGATGTCCTAACTCCCAGCACCTCAGAATGTGACCTCATTTAGAAACAGGGTCTCTGCAGATGTAGTTAGTTAAGATCAGGTCACCGTGGAGTAGGTTGGGCCTCTAATCCAATATGACTGTGTCCTTATGAAAAAGAGGAATCTGGACACACAGACTGACATGCACACAAGGAGAAGTCCGTGTGAAGACTGGCACTTCACATGTGAAGGAACTACCAGAAGCCAGGAGGGAAGCCTGGACCAGATCCTTCCGAGAAGTGCAGCCCCTCTGCTGGCCCGGTGGTCTCGGGATTCTAGAATCCAGAAGGCTGGGATGGTAAATTTCTATTGTTTCAGCCACTAGGTTTGTGGTACTTTTGTTACACCGGCCCTAGGAAACTAATACTGGGAGCTGGGAAGAAGAGAAATGAGTATAGAAGAAGAGGGAGTTACGGCAAAACAAAACCGTCAAGAAAAAGCCTCATCCACATTACTTATTAGCTTTGTTCCTTAGAACTTGGGAATGTCCGCTGAGGAAGACACAGGGATTTGGAAATGATGGACCCCCTTGTATGAAAACAGTTACTGGCTCTACTAAAATTCAGTTTTAAATGCTGCGTTGAGCAGGTTACACACTACTTAAGGAAGAAACCTTAGAAGTCAGAATTTACCCTGGTTATACAAAAAAAAAAAAAAAAAAAAGGTACATTTCCAAGAGTAAAATACGATCTAAGGAGATTTTGGGGAGGGTTTTAAAAATCACAACCTTAACAGACTTGTTATTGTAAAGTGTTTTTTCCCATGAGAAGTTTGCTTTCCTCCAGTTCTTACAAACCAAACATTACCGTATTGGGTTAGTGATTAAGAAGCTCAAAACAAAATTAAGCAGGCTATCCTGATTTCATTGTCTCTCTTGATTATTTGCTTGTCATATTTCCAACAGCCCCAAATGGCAAGATTTAAATAAAAGATAGGCTACTTAAAACACTTTATCTTTTCTTTCTAAAGTAACTGAAACCCCCTCCATTTAGCATGTACTTCACTGTACCTTTTCCTCTACCCAGGCCTGTTCTGGGCCTGGAGGAGGGTTCCAGGAGCAGAATTCAATAGTCCCACCCTGGGAAAATGCCAAACCCCACTGGCTCCAGTCACGCTGGCCTATGTACAGCTACTAGAACCCGCCGAGGTGTCTGCGCCCTCACTTGAGGGCTTTTGCATATGCTGGTCCCTGTGCCCGGAGCGCTTTCTTCTGCCCAGACCTCTGTCTCTACTCATAACACAACGCAACCCCCACACTCAGAAACATCTTCTGTCACCACCCCTTTGTTTTTCCTTACCACATAACCTTGTACATTTCCTTCATCACCCTGTTACAACTACAATTTAATTCATTGTTTACTTGTTTATTACCTAACTCTCTCTAATAAATGATAAGTTTCACGACATCAGAGATCAGATGGGTTCTGTACATTATTTTACACCCAGACCCTGGCCCACAATGGGCACACAAATATTTGCCTAGCTTGATTAATTAATTAAGCAAATGAAGGCATGACATGATCCACAGTGGCACTCCACTACCCCCACTCCGCCTTACTCAAACACTGTAGGAAGCTTTTTCTGCCCAGAGGGTCTGAGTTCAGCTCTAGAGTGTGCTGTCTATGCTTCTCATGCTGTTGTGAGAAGAATGCTTGAGGATATCACTTGTCTGCCAATGTCTCTGGGAAGGTTTCAAACTCAAAAATCAACCCTCTGATCGTGATCTGGCTTCACAAATAAGCCCTTCTTATAATAAAAGGATGCCCAATCACATGCACATCAACTTTTTTGGTCTCCAGGATAATTCCTTCTCATGGTAAATTAGTAACACAGCTCTGGGTATGTGGGGTATGATCCAGCATCCCCTGTAAGTTGACTTCAGGGAGAAATGTAATGAAAACACCAGCACAATGTTTGATAACTGGCTATCTCTATAGACATTTATAAACTTGCATTCTGATTTTTTTTTTAATCCTGTGCATTTTATATTTACAAAACAACTTTAAATTTAGGGTTTATGGGTCATGAGTATTAAATGACAGAAGGTATTTTGGCAATACATACATAAAACCTTTACATACTACTTAACTCACAAATTCCAGTAATAGGAAGTTATCCTAAGAAAGTCATCACAAATAAATGTAAAACTTTAGCCACAAGAATGTTCACTGTAGTACTATTTACAATAAAAACAGGAAACTTAAATATCCATATGGGGCTGATTGGATAATTTGTGGTAATCCCTATTAAGAAACATCCTGCAGCTTTTCAGAATATCTGGTTGAATGGAATGATAATTGATGACACACAAAAAGGTTCATCATACTATAATAACAAAAAATTGTGTTACAAATCAATATTCCAAAACGTTCTAACTTTAGTTTTTTTCTGGGTGACGGGGTCCTGTGTGACTTTTATCTTCTTATGGTTTTCTGTGTTATAATTTTTCTCTAAGAGTTATATATCACTCACATAAATGTATTTTGAAAAAGTGTTTAAGAATAAATTTTAACTGGCCGGGCGCGGTGGCTCACGCTTGTAATCCCAGCACTTTGGGAGGCCGAGGCAGGCGGATCACGAGGTCAGGAGATCGAGACCACGGTGAAACCCCGTCTCTACTAAAAATACAAAAATTTAGCCGGGCGTGGTGGTGGGCGCCTGTAGTCCCAGCTACTCGGAGAGGCTGAGGCAGGAGAATGGCGTGAACCCGGGAGGCGGAGCTTGCAGTGAGCCACGATCGCGCCACTGCACTCCAACCTGGGTGACAGAGTGAGACTCCGTCTCAAAAAAAAAGAATAAATTTTAACTAGTCACAAAAGGTCAAATACTATATATGATTTCACTTATATGAGGTACCTAAGGTAGTCAAATTCACAGACAGAAAATGGAATGGGGGCTGTCGGGGGCTAGAGGGGGTGGGGAAAGGGGAGTTAGGGTTTGGTGGGCAGAGTTTCAATCTGCAAGATGAAAAGAGTTCTGGAGATAGATAGTGGTGATGGTAGCACAACAATGTGAATGTACCTAATGCCACTAAGTTACACACTTACAAATGGTTACAATGGTACATTTTATGTTATATATATTTTAGAGTTTTTTTAAACTAAAAAGTAAATCAGTAAATCTTGAGTACAGCCAAGTCTCTGTTATTAGGATTTTCAAGAGGCAAGAGTAATAAGCCCAGATTTGACTTAGAACACATAGCCCTGAGCCACATCATCCACGTGCCCTCCAGCACTAGAGTGTGCCCTGGGATGAGCGGGCATCTGTCTGCTTCCTGACCACTGGTGCTGGCCACATGTTTCCTGGCCCACTGAGGGCAGAGATGCTCTCCAGTCTCTTTAGTAGCATGGAGCTTTCTTCCTCTCTTGCCAATATCCCTCAGTTTGACTCTCAGACGAAGAAACTGACTTGGTTGCCCCAGAAAAGCATGGCTTCCTTCCAAGCCTGGCCACAGTGACTGCACGGGATGGCGGGCCCAGGAAAGATTCATGGCTATATCCTCCATGAGCCACAGCTTCAGGAATTTGCCCCCAAAGACCTTTAGCTAGTAGCTGGCAGAGCCAGACAAGGAAAAGAATCTCACCTTAAAGTCAAGACAAGTCACTTCTCTACTATAAAGAGGAAAAGGCTGGGTGCAGTGGCACCTGCCTGTAATCCCAGCACTTTGGGAGGCTGAGGCAGGTAGATTACCTGAGGTCAGGAGTACAAAACCAGCCTGACTAACATGCTGAAACCCCTTCTCTACTAAATACAAAAAATTAGTCGGGCATGGTGGCGCATACCTGTAATTACTTGGGAGGCTGAGGCAGGAGAATCACTTGAACCCGGGAGGTGGAGGTTACAGTGAGCCAAGATCGCGCCATTGTACTCCAGCCTGGGCAACAAGAGCGAAACTCCATCCAAAAAAAAAAAAAGGCTGGGCACAGTGGCTCACGCCTGTAATCCCAGCACTTTGGGAGGCCAAGGTGGGCAGATCACCTGAGGTCGGGAGTTCGAGACCAGCCTGACCAAAATGGAGAAACCCTGTCTCTACTAAAAACATAAAATTAGCCTGGCATGGTGGCGCATGCCTGTAACCCCAGCTACTTGGGAGGCTGAGGCGGGAGAATCGCTTCAACCCGGGAGGCAGAGGTTGCAGTGAGTCGAGATCGCGCCATTGCACTCCAGCCTGGGCAGCAAGAGTGAAACTCCATCCAAACAAACAAACAAACAACAACAACAAAAACAAAAAAAGAATAAAGAGGAGAGAACTAGGTTCAGCAAACAAAAGTCCTTCCTTTGTTCATCAAGAGGCCATCCAGGACTTTGCCACTGAGAAAGGAGTGATACTCAGGTGCTGGTGGCGGGATCCGAGAAACCCAAAGTTGCAGACCTGTGCCCGAGGGCTGGACTCGGCCTTCAGATGTGTTGGTTTGATTTACACAATGTTGACACGCATGGTGTTTGCAGAATTTCTAAAGTAGTTGGCAACATTTAAAAATCAGAGTATTTCTACCTAAAAAGAGATTTCTGTGGATTCTTTTGTGGGGAGTGGAAAAGGAAGCTCTTAGGTACACAGGGTTTACACTCCTATGTGACAATTGGCTGGAAGTGAGCAGCAGCTACTCCTTTAGATAGACCCTCTCTCCTGTCCAGTTCAGCGATTTACCTGCCTGGCCCTGCTGCTCCTTGAGCTGTAGCCCCTCAACTGTACTGGGAACTGCCTGTGAGGCCGCTCTGCTACCTGGCATGATGCTGGCTGGGCTCCCTGTAAGTGCTTGGAAATGCTCAGCCACTATGGGGGAAGCTGGTGATGCAGCAGCTCTAGTCAGTGGGCCTTAACAACAGTCCTGTGACAAGACTTGTGGCTGGACCTGAGGTTTAGTCCTTACCCCAACCTAGTCAGAGTGCAGCACCTTGGGCCCCAACCATGCTTCCATGCACTACCAAAACGTAACATCCTGCCCATTCTCCTCATGGAAAATGTTAAAAGGAAGCCATGCTCTGGAGAACAGATCAATGGTCATGATGCCTCACATCCTGTCTCCAACAAAACTCAATGTTAGATGCTTTGGAGAGAGGAGTAGGAGCTGCACGAGGCACCACGTGGTGCAGCAGGTCCTCTTCTGATGAAGAAGAGAGAGAGCAGAAGAGAGGGAAGTTCTTAGCTGTTAATGCTGCACCACTGCAATCTCAGTGGTGGAGGCTGCCAGAGGCTGGTTTAAATATCTAAAAAGATTGTACACAGCTAGGCGTGGTGGCTCATGCCTGTAATCCCAGCACTTTGGGAGGCCAAGGCGGGTAGATCACGAGGTCAGGAGTTCGAGACCAGCCTGGCCAACATGGTGAAATTCCTTCTCTACTAATACAAAAATTAGCAGGGCGTGGTGGCACACGCCTGTAATCCCAGCTACTTGTGAGGCTGAGGTAGGAGAACTGCTTGAACCTGGGATGTGGAGGTTGCAACGAGCCAAGATTGCGTCACTGCACTCCAGTCTGGGTGACAGAGCAGAGACTCCATCATGGGGGAAAAAAAAATTGTACGCAGATGGGGAAAAAGAAGCTTTCCAGGTCCTTCAGGGTTAACAGGGCCAGGAGAAGATGGAGACCAGTGATTCTTACCTGCTGTAGGCACGCTAATGTTATACTGAGGTAAAATAAATAGAAAGGCAGTCTTGGCTGTGACCTGTAAAACAAAGGAAAAGAGTTCCAGTTTAGCTTTTGGCCACATCAAAAGAAACAAGTGGAAGCTGCTAACTGCCCCTTTTACATCTTAGACCCTCAAACCTCTTGACTGCAGGGTTCCGCCTAATGCAGAGTTAGCACTAGTTTTTGTTCTATTTTTCTTTAATGACATACCTCTCAATACCTGTACCCTCGGACTCAGATGGTATCTAGACTGGTACTCACTGCAGATGAGATGAAACAAGCTGTGCGTGGCAGGACGGGAGCTCACAAGTGAATAGTACAAATCTGTCGGCCATTCATTCATTCAGATATTTATCAGTTTAGTTCTGTGCATCAGCATTGTGGAAGACAGAAACTAATAAATAAAGTCACAACCTTCAAGAAGGTTAGGGCCTAGCTGAGGTTTCCCCAGCACTTTGGCTGCCTGTGCATTGGAGAGCAGCCCTGAAAGTTGACACCTGAGCTTCAGAAACAGAGAATTCCAGCTGCTAATTTCACATCTACCTTACTGGGAGGCATGGGGCCAGAAGTAACATCCCACATTGCTGGTTTGTTTATTTCAAAAACTGCCTTTAAAATCTTAGTTGTGCTGTGAAACAAAAAACTGTGGTTGCCACCTAGTTATGAATGGCCAAATCAGTACTGTGACAGTTTAGCCAGCAGGGGAGGGATGACAAAACCTGGGGGTTTGAAGCTTGGACTCAAGAATCAACTACCTCGGTTCAAATGCCAGCCCTACCATTGTCTTGCTATGTAACTACCAGCAAGTAATCTTATACGCTGAGCCTCAGTCTGCTTGTCCATAAAATCAGGGATGTTTGTAATAACTCAGCTAGTTTGGGTACTACAGACTGGTGTGGCGCTGGCCCAGCTGCTAGCGTTATTCAAAGCTCCCCAGAGGTTTCGGATGTGCAGGTGGGCCTGAGAACCACCATCCACACTGTTCTGAAACCTGCATCAAGGCCAGGTGAGGAGGAGGCCCAGGATCAGGCCTTTCCCAAGCGCCCTCTGGAGACACCTCGTCAATAAAGGGGTGCTGGTTCTTCTCTAACAGAGGTTTGAAGGATGCACATGTAAGGGATAGGGTGGAGGACAAGGACAAACACACTGGACAGTGGCAAAGGCAGCATGGAAATGAGTGAGTGATACATCACAGACGCCCTGTGTTGCCCAGACATGCCAGTGAGAGGTCACTATCCTCAGCTACCTCTAGAGACAACCCTCTCCTTTAAAGAGCAAATCTCCCCACTCCCCTGGTCAACAAGACCCATCCCACTCAGTGGGTGTCATCTACTCTGTACACAGAGATGCAGGACGAGCCTTCTCGTGTCTTTGTGCTGCAGCCTTAGACATGTCCTATCAGGCTTGCGGGGAAAAACCCAAATGAGATTAGCTGAGAGGAGTGATAGAAAACACCGAGCCCTATCCGAATATACAGGTCTTCCTAATCCCCACCCTAAAACCTTATTACCTTTGGTCAAGACCTTTTTCAGTGTTCTCAACCTACCTTCCTGTCCAACTGCCTGTATTTTCTTTAGAACATATGTGCTGGGTTTCAGCCAATACATTCTACTCACTACTTCCTTTGGGGAGTTTTAGCCCCTCTCATTTGTGTCCTATCTTTCCTATACCCACCACCACACACACACAGTTCTCCTGATTAGAATCTCACGCATCCCTTCATGGCCCACCTCAGTTGTAACCTCTGTGAAGCCATTCCCAGCTGTTCAAGGGGCATGATCTCTGCTTGCCGGATGCACTGTGTGCCATGCTCTGCTGTTTTTATCATTTCCATACCCTTGTTCATAGTTCGCATCAGGCTCTCACCTCCTCCACAGTTCTCATCGGACTCCTCACAGTCCCACAGGCAGGGACCGTGCTGTCCTGTCCCATTTATCCTCGCAGCCCCTCTTAGGTAAGGAGCCCAGATGCACACGGTAAGTGCTCAGTAACGGCTCGTTGCTTAAGATGAAAAATCAAAAGCCAAGTCAGCTTCACTCAGCTTTACTTATTCCCCCCTCTGTCATGGGAGCTGCCCCAGTGCCATCATTCAGGCTGTTCTCTATCACCAATGGCCTTCTCTGTGAGACCTGTCCAGGCACTAAGCCACCTGAATCCAGCTCTGCCACAAAGCCCCTCCTGACCACACTAGCCATGTTGGCTCTCCCTGTCTGAACTCTGCTCATATAGGTCATTCCTGGCCCAACCACCTAACACTTCATATTGTCTGACATGACTCCTCTGAAAATAAACCTCATCTTCTCAGCCTGAAATCCCTGTGAAGGAAGATCAGAGGAGTTGGAAGAAATGAGAGAAAGGAGGAGCCAGGAGGAAGGCAGGCAGGCATTAACCAACACTCTACTCTGCCTAGGCACATATCTCCCACTTGATTTCATTCGGGAAATGCACATGTCTTTTAGAGCACAGGGTGGAGTGGACCTCTGTGGGGCTTGGGCTGTCTGCCATCCATTCTCCTCTCTTAATGGCACCAGGGTTTCCTGAGGGAAGCCTCTCTCCAGCTGTGTGTGGGCATCGGATGTGTGTGGGCATCGGATGTGTGTGGGGTCACTACAGGGGATGGGAGGATGGAGGGGATAGAACCTCTCCTCAGGGCAGGAGCCGGGCCAACCGGACACCCTCCCCTGGGCTCTGGATCTTGGGCGGGTATGAGGAGGTGCTGCTGGCCCCCAGAGAGCCTCCTTCAGTTGGCCAGGGTCCACTTCTAAGACACATTACCATTCAATGTGAAGAGCGCTGGTGTTCAACTTCGGCTGCACATTAGAATCCCTGGGGGAGCTTCTAAAATCTCTCTGCCTGTGCCACGCCCCAGCCAATTAAACCAGACTCTTGGGGGCATGGGCATTTTGTCAAACTCCCCAGAGCATTCCGATGCGCTGCCAAGTCTGAGAACTTTTGCATTTTTTTTAAAGGAAGATAGACATCTGGTATGTGGGCTCTACATATATTCTTGCCCTCACCCAACATATACAGTTAACTGTCATCATGCACACGAGTTATGTTCTCTCAAGTCACTGCAAACACTGAACTAGTGAACACTGAAACCTTGCTCCTGGGAGAAATACAGGGTTAGGTTTCTGCAAGCCTCTGGTCCCATTTTTGTCAACAGATCAATTCATAACCTTGTTTTATGTGTGTTTCTGTTTAAAGGCACCTAATTTAACATATATTGTTGATTCATTAACATGGAATTCATGGCCAACAGTGCTATAACTCATGCCAAAATAAAGCTTATCTAACCACATATGCTATCTCCATGAGGCACATCGTAGTCATCCTTCGCTTAGGACGCTAGACAGCACTTCTGCATGACAGTTGGGGGCCAGTTTTAAATAGTGAAATCACCAAAAAGCAGCATAAAAATGCAAAAAATGTGGCACTAAAGAGACTGAAAAGGACATCTGTCTACAGGATGAGAGCCGGAACGGGAGGCAGAGTGTCGCCTTGTTTGGCCTCAACTGGGAATGTGAGTGTTGGGCAACCCAAAAGTGTTTGCAGCTCTGCACATCTCTGTGAATGACCAAGGAAGCTGATTTGGGGGTTACAAATAAATCTCAGCAAGTAAGCGAATTTGCAAAAACAAAATCCACAAATAATAAGGATCAAACGTATCAGGGCAAACCTGAACGTCGGCAACATGAGGGCCAAGATTTTTTTTCTTTTATAACAACTGTATTCAGGTATAATTTACACAACAACAACAAAAAAAAACATCAACCATTTTAAGTGTACAGCTCTAAAGCATTTATCTTTATTTTTAAACTGTCTCTTCCTTGGGGAAACATAAGCTGTAGGGGCGTGGCGATCTGACCTGCCTTGATGATCTGACTTGCCTTGTTTGAGGCGCACATCCATGGACGGCTTCAAACTGTCCCAGAACAGAGTGGCACTCAGCAAATGCTTAAATGAACACAGCAACTAAGCAGGAGAGAGTCGGTGCTGTGCTCAGCTATCTGACCCTCATCCTGTCATCTGTCCACGATTATTCTTCTATGTATGTCCTCTCTCTCTCGGTCTGTCCCAGAGCTGGGTGAATAGTAGGTTTCTCATCAATTCCTATTTGACAAACTCATACTGTAAGCAGCTATAATATTTAGTGACTGCAGATGAATGCTTAACGTGTTTTCTGAACATGATTCTGAGAGAACAGGATCTACGACCATAATCGTGACAAAAATACTAGATCCCAGTATTTTTCCATCCCTAGCCCCCCTGGTAGTAGCAGCAGAAGCCATTCTAAAAAGTGCAACTTTCTCTGTAAACAGCCATGCTTGCTCCCACATTACCATGACTCAACAAGATGGTGTCAGTTTCCCTGGTTTATAGATGAAAAAGCCAAATTTGTGGCACAGAGAGATAAAGTAGGCTCCCGAGACCTCACAACTATACAAGCAGAAAAGGCAACATTCAACTTGATTTTTTAAAAACCTTGTCCTAAAAACAAACTTAGGAGGTGCACAATACTGCACATAGAATAGAATGGTAATGTAAAATGGAAGCAGGAAAGAACACAAAAAATATGCATTTTAGGCAAAGAAAAGCAAGGAATGAGGCTGATCCACAAAAACGCATTCCAGGAAGTCCTACTCATTGGCTAAAGGTGGCCAGAAGTTTGGCTCCAAGCTTTTCTGCAGCCACCTGAAGGAGTGATCAGCTTCTAGACTGACCACGTCCATCCATTAAAAAAGCAAAAAGCACTAGTCAAGAGCAGACTTACTTCTTCAGCCTTCTTCTGTGCCTTAAAAGGTCCTTTAGCACCCCAAATCTTCACTCCATGACCCTCTCCCGACCTCAGACTACGGATGAGACCACTAACAAGTCCCTCTCTGCGAGCACCAGCTGAGTTCCTATAGCACACAGGGCTGAGAACCAGGAGCCTATTAAAAATGTCATTCCAATTATTTCTCATCCCTCTAAGGCTGTTTATAGGAAACACTATTGAGTTTAATAGCATTTTAAATGCCAAGCTCAGTGGGTAAAAGGTTAAAAGTGACAACGTGCTAATACACTAATGTAAAAGGAGAACACTGAAGTATGTAGGAAGGGTCACATCACACACACACATATACACAGAGAGAAAGAGACAGTGAGAAAGAGAGAAAGTTTCATTAAATTTTTAACTAAAACAGGGCATCAAACACAAAGGCAAAGGCCTTGAGCATGCTTGTGTAGCCATAACAAACCAAAACTGTTGCACATGCCATGCTGTATTAGGGGCACATGAACCTGAGCTCTTGGCTGCAACTAGACCAAGGATGCTGGTGAAATAGCCGCTTCCAGCTAAGCATGGTGGATGTGGATTCCAGTCCCAAGTCTGCTGTGGGCCAGCTGGGTGACCTTGGGCAGGACGTTTCACCTCTCTAGACCCGTTCACTCATCCATTAACAACGACAACAACAGTTAATGTTATCAAGTGCTTAGTCGGTGCCAGGCATGAGTCCGAGGGCTTCACATAAGTCTATCTCATGTCATCCCCACAATGACCCTACAAGATAGGTACTAATCATGTCCCCATTTCACAGATAAGCATGGGAGGGATAAAGCAAAGGAGCAGCTCAGAACGAATGTCCTTAAAGGTCCTTCTCACCCTCAGCTCGCAAAGGCAAACTTTACCTGATTCTACTTACTTTCCAATGCCCAAAACGCAACCTTACACTGACAAACTTTCTAAGAGGTCTTTCCAGAAGTTTAAAATATATTGTTGCTTCTTCAACTCTGTGAAGATAAGGTCTGGGTATCATCTATGTCTGACAGAGCAAGAAAATAAGGCCTCTCGGGTTAATCCACCACCTGCCAGCCACAGGCACTGGGTACACCTAGGCTTCCAGATGTCCAGATAGGTTCTCCTTTCACTGCAAGTTGTTAGCCGGTCACCAAAGATGAAAGAGAAGAACTGTGATGAAAGCAGTTTCATGGCTTCTCCTTTAAGTATTAAATCCTTTGGTTCGGTTTATTGTTTTTTGTTTTTTTTTTCTTGGCAGACACATCCATGCATTGGCACTTGGAAGGGGCTGTGTGGGCAGACCAGCCCCTGGGGGCAGACAGGGTACAGAAGGCCTTATTTTCACAGGAGCAGCTCTGCTCTTAATGACTTCTGTCCCATGGACACCACCCCTCCCACCTAAAGGACAAAACACAGAGACACATATGTCCCACGACTGACAGCGAGGACCCGCATTTTTTCTTCCTGAGAAACACAGGGTAAAGCCAAGTGACAGGTCCTGCTGAGGCTGGGAAACTAGGTACCTAAAACTTCCCTTCTTCTCCCAGCTTGGCCTGTTTTTGGAAGCCAAAGGGTCTTCACTAAGGCTTTCCCCAGACTGATTTTGCATCTTTCTGCAGAGGAAGTGAATAGGAAAATTTCAGGCAGACAAGAAAACCTTGGAAAGTTACGCCCAATTGGTGGGGAAGAGATTTTCGGGTTTTGTTTTTTTTTTTTAACAAAAGAGTCTTTTAGCCTTTTTTCCTGGAGTGTTTATGTCCCAAGCCCACTGATCACCTGCATGCGCCAGGTATGTGGTCAGGGTGTGATGGACGTGGGTTTGCAGCCCCTCCACTGCTCGATAAAAGGCAGATACAGCCGAAACAAAGACGCTTTTCACTTGTGCTTTCTGAAAATCTCCGTTTTGAAGGGCCAGAGGCTGGCTGTGAGGGCTGAGCGCCTGAATCGCAGGGGGCAGAGTTCTGACAGTACCTTTCTGTGTGGCTTTTAGCAACGCCTAGAGATTCTGGTTTTTCACCTGAAAAACTGCCTTGATACAAAAATCAGGCAAAGATAAACACGCACACAACAGATGCTCTACAAGCCTGTGATCACGATGTTGAATAGACTCACTATTAACAGTTTTGATAGCAGTTTTAGATTAAAAGTGACATTGTGTATTTATGAAAAAAACTCGCAATTTGAATAGCCACAATAAAATTATATTACTTGGTTAGTTACAGTCATCGATTTAAAAGTCTAAACTTCATATTGGGATACAGAGGAATGTAGAAAGAGTCACAATAAAGGGTTTAAAAAATCTTTTGAAGTTGGGCTTCTTAAAAAAGAGAATAAAGCTTGAACTTGCCATAATATACATCTCCAATTTGGGAAATTAATTGGGCACTGAAAAACAGAGGGTGGCCTAGGGAAAGCCCTTCCCCACTGCCTTCATATCCACAAGTTAATTATAACTTTAAGAAGACTGTGTATTTATGCAATTTATGCTGGTATAGCTTGAACTTGGCCTTCTACGTGCTTTATAGATAGCCTTATATAAAACATAGGAATTTGCCTGAAGTAAATGCATTACTTCTTTGAGAGCCTTAATATATATATTCTCATCCTCCCCTAAAAAAAAGCACTGACTAGGTATTTCTAATACTTACCACTTGATTATATACTTCACTCTCACTCACAAGCACCTGCCCCCACCAAGTAGCTTTTCCCCTTATCTGGATAGCATACTCATAAACCATTCCTTATGGAAGCTAAAAGCTACATAAAAAATTTTAAATGCTCAGGCAAAATAATTTTCCAGAATAGTGACATTCTTAATATTTATTTCTCCTGCATCATGGGGCAGAGTTCATATTACCGGTTGTGTTTGGATATGAGTAAAACACACATTGGTCAGAACAAAATGTTTTTACTTTTGGCCAAAAGCCACCTGTTCTGATGCAGTATCATTGATACATTAAAAATAATAACATAAAAAAGAAAGGATTATGGAGTGAAAAATTTTAGGTTGTGAGTGATTTTTGGAGAGTTGAGATTAGGTAATATTTTAGACTTGACTACAGAAAAGAAACCCCTCACCGGTATAGCACAGTGTCATTTCAGCTGTAGTTTTTAAAGATGTTTTTGCTCCGTTAAGACAGAAAGCAAAAAGAGAGGAGGGTCATTCTAATCAGTATAGATGTGTCTGCAACATCCTGTCTGTCACTAATCTTCAGCAAGCAACAAGAGTGGGTGCCAGGGAGAATCATCCCCAAGGAACTTCTGGCATTTCCTGGTATTCAGGGAAATAAAAGGATTATTCAAGGTCTCCACAGACTCAGGGTAGCTGGACCAGGCAGGACCCAGGTATATTTGCCTTCATTTGCTTGTTTGCTCTTAGAGAAAGCAAGAGTTGGCAGACAGTGATCTGCTGCAACCATTTTAAATTATTCTCCACCACCTTGAAAGTTTCAAACATCAACATGTTGACCCCCACATTTTGACTGAAGAGCTAGGCACGTGGATTAGAGCCTGCTAAGAAAACGAACCGTGAGTTTTTAATGATGGCCATTCTAACTGGTGTGAGATGGTATCTCACTGTGGTTTTGATTTGCATTTCTCTGATGGCCAGTGATGAGGAGCATTTCTTCATGTGTTTTTTGGCTGCATAAATGTCTTCTTTTGAGAAGTGTCTGTTCATGTCCTTTGCCCACTTTTTGATGGGGTTGTTTGTTTTTTTCTTGTAAATATGTTTGAGTTCATTGTAGATTCTGGATATTAGCCCTTTGTCAGATGAGTAGGTTGAAAATGTGGCACATATACACCATGGAATACTATGCAGCCATAAAAAAGGATGAGTTCATATCCTTTGTAGGGACATGGATGAAACTGGAAAACATCATTCTCAGTAAACTATCGCAAGGACAAAAAACCAAACACCACATGTTCTCACTCATAGGTGGGAATTGAACAATGAGAACTCATGGACACAGGAAGGGGAACATCACACTCCGGGGACTGTTGTGGGGTTGGGGGAGGGGGGAGGGACAGCATTAGGAGATATACCTAATGCTAAATGACGAGTTAATGGGTGCAGGAAATCAACGTGGCACATGGATACATATGTAACAAACCTGCACATTGTGCACATGTACCCTAAAACCTAAAGTATAATTAAAAAAAAAAAGAAAAAAAAAAAAGAAAATGAACCGTGAGTTCACACAGCGATGGAGCAGGCTGAAGCCATCTCCAGGGCCCATAAACCAGGCCCGTCAGCAGGGCTGCAGGCCAATTCTCACAGGAAGCCTTCAAATTCCTCTGGGTATTTGTGTAGGGGCACATAAAGACAGGCCTTGACCCTGGATGTCAACCTCCGCCTATCACTAAACTAAGCAAACTGGGGCTGGAAAGTGAAAATACGAGTTTTTTAAATGTTAGATGTGTGATCTCTGTGTCCTAGTTTCCATACTATCCCTACTCCATGGAGGAGTGTGTCAGTAAAAGAGCTTAAATGAGGGGTCCCATGGAGTTGGCCATGGTACCATTCCAGTAGCTTTAGAAGTCAGGGTCAGGCTTGGGACCTCTGCTATGTGTGTCTAAGTTCTGAATCACCTTGGTTTCCTACCACTCTCTGTTACAACAGTGCATCCTCCTCTTGTGGGAAATGCATCCTAACACACGCGGCACTGGCGTTTGAGTCCATCTTGCTTGAGTCTACAAAGACCGGCCAATGACCACCTACGTGAGGGAACCCCGATAAGTGGAACTTCATGATGATGATTTGATTCCAGCGTCTTAAACCAAGGCCAAGAACATTAATGAAAAACATCCAGCACTCAAACATCTCTGTTTGTCAGCAAATAATATTCACAAGAGGATATTCAGAATCGTCTTCAAAGTGGAGAAGGAAAATAACAACATAAAAGGCAAGAGTTCCCAGGAAAATGTGCTACAGATGAACAGGAAATACAAATCTAACACCAAAGGCAGGGCCTCAGGTAAACACTCCCCACACTTTGCCACAAACCAGTCTCCGCATACCCCTAAGCCAAATAAACAAAGCCTGGGCAAATGTCAGTATTTAAATACCATATCCCAAGGTTTCTCTCTCTCTCACATACACAGTTATATACATATAAAATCTCATTAGACTAACTTGAAAGTGGGTTTTAACTAAAATATAAAAAGACTTGGGGATTTTTTCTCAGTCCTGCTAGGCTAGTCTCCATTCCAAGCTCTAGCATCCCAGGAATCTGATGGTGACTTCATGCAGGGCAAAGGTGGCCCAGGAAGAAAACCAAAAATCAGATGGAGAGGCTGGACCCCCATCGGAACTCACAGATGGGTCTCAGAGGTTGACAGGAGGCATCAGACACCCTCGGCCATGGCTCAATGTGCAAAACCCCACTTGGTGCTGAATGCAGGCCTTGGAGCAAGGTCCAGGAGGCCAGGTGTCCCCCACCCGAGGCCCACTGAGTAAGTCTCTTTCAGGGGGCTACAAGAAGGGACAGGAACTGCCCGGGACACGAATGACCTTAAGCTTTTGCCAAGCACAGATAATCTCTCTGTAAGAAAATCACAGAGTAAGAGCATAAGAAGGGGCGGACACAGACACACACAAAGAGAAGGAAAGAGGAAAGCAGCTCTCCTGCCAAGGCCTTGCAGGAGTAGGGAAGGAATGGAGAGCACGGTTCTCTTCCTTCATTCTCCTAGTCACTGCTACTATGAATCCCACCCCCACCTACTGCACACACACCCCAAGCAGGAACCAAGGCCATGGCCTTGCCGAGGGCAGCCGGAAGAACCACCCCCAGGTGCTGTTTCTGCCATCTCCCTCTGACCAAGCCCTGGAAAAGACAACAGATCCATCTTAAAATTCCACAGGCCCTGTTCCATAGTCCTCCATGGCTCCCTATTGCTCAGGAGAGAATCAGGACCTATGCTGACATTCCAACTCCAAGGTGGCCCTACCTTGCTTTTCATGTTTTGCCCCCACTCCCACACTCAGGAATTTTGCTCCAACCCCACACCCGGCACCACCATCCCAGGTAGGAATGGTACCACCACTCAAATGTGCAGCCCAGACAGATAAATCAGTATGCAAAAAAGGCATTTACAACACAACAGAATCATCATTCTCACAGGGCAAGTATGGGCGGTTCACGATGGAGAGGCTCCTGACTGTGAGAACTGAGGCTGCCCCACCCCAGGGAAAACTTCACCAGCAACGTTCTACCTGATCTGCACTCTGAAGGGCTGAAGAGGCAAACAGGAGGCAGGAAGGGTGCTACAGGCTGAGGGAACTGCATGCACTAAAGCAGAGAGAAAGGAGAAAGTGACTCCCTGGGAAAATGAGGGGCCTGTGTATGGATGGTAGTGAGGCTGAAAGGTTGGCAGAAGGCAGGTCCTATGAAGGACTCTTTACAGCAGCAGATATAAAAATCGAACTTCGGCACTATTCACAATAGCAAAGAGTTGGAACCAACCCAAATGTCCAACAACGATAGACTGGATTAAGAAAATGTGGCACATATACACCATGGAATACTATGCAGCCATAAAAAATGATGAGTTCGTGTCCTTTGTAGGGACATGGATGAAACTGGAAAACATCATTCTCAGTAAACTATCGCAAGGACAAAAAACCAAACACCGCATGTTCTCACTCATAGGTGGGAATTGAACAATGAGAACTCATGGACACAGGAAGGTGAACATCACGCTCCGGGGACTGTTGTGGGGTGGGGGGAGGGGGGAGGGACAGCATTAGGAGATACACCTAATGCTAAATGACGAGTTAATGGGTGCAGGAAATCAACATGGCACATGGATACATATGTAACAAACCTGCACATTGTGCACATGTACCCTAAAACCCTAAAGTATAATAAAAAAAAAAAAAAAAATCGAACTTCATCCTACACGCGAGAGGTAGCCACTGATGGTTTTCAAGCAGGGGACGACCCAAGGTGATTTCCATTGCACAAATCTCATCTTGCTCACAGTGCAGAGAAAGGGCTGGAGGCAGGAGGTGAGCCAGGCAGTACAGAGACTTAGGTTACTGCAAGAAGAGATCATCCAGGCCTGGACTTACATAGTGGCAACAGACCTGGGGTGGTGCTAGGCAATTTTCAAAAGACTTGATGGCACAATTAATTAAGGTGAGCGAACGGCCAAAAGTGGTGCTCAGGTCTTGTTCGGGAAACAGACACACAAATGTCCAATTTAAATAAAATGTGCTAGGGGTGATGACAGATATTCACAGGGTGTTGTAGATGGCTGGGGGTGTGAGAGGGGAGAAGGGCGCTGAGAAGGCACAGTCAGAGGGGCCAGAGGAAACCCAGAAGGAGCCCAGCAGCCCAGGGAGGAGACCATTGCAAGGAGTCAGCTGCACACCTGCAGATGCCCCAGGTAGGACCAGTCAACTCAGGACTGAAATGTGAGCAGCCCGTGAGCAGGTTTTTGTTTTGTTTTCTGATGGGTCCCAAGTGCCTACAATAGCGCTTGGCACATAGTGGGGACTTAATAAATATTTATGGAATGAATGTGTGAAGTGTCCATCAGATTTGTAAACCAGAGGTCACTGGTAAATGCTGCCAAAGCTGGAGGAAAGGAGGGGCAGAGCTGGTGTGTATGGGTGAGCATGGAGTGGGAGTGTGGAGACAGAAGTGTGGACTGCTCGGTCTAGCAGCTCAACTCTGAAGGAGAGCAAAGAGATCGGGAGCTAGAGAGGAGTGGACAGTCAGGGAGGCGTGGGAGAAGCTTGGACCATGTGTGGTGACGAGAAGGACCATGGAGAGAAATGTGGTTGGATATGCAGAAAAACAAGGGGGCCTAGAGAGGATGATCTCCTGGGAATTACACCAACCCAGTGGGTATTTCTTCAGGAACTGAGATCCAGGGCTGCAGAGAGGGATGCCCAAGAGGGAACACTGGGCCTGGGCAGCTTTTGTTAAGACCACGCCCTTTCTCAGTTCCCCAAGACCCTTGCTGCTTGTGCAGTTTGGACACCTTGTCTTGATACACACACCAGCTATGGAGAAGATGCTCAATAAACACCCCATGAATTAATGTACTTTCAGAGGAGCTGGAGGGGAGAGAGGCAAAAACAAAATTAACATCCTCCCTCCACTATGTTCACAAAGGGGCTGGGAAATTTTCTGCTATTTAATCAATTCTTTTGAACCGATGCTACACTGCCACTCTCAGCAGCTGTGACTTTACTTTCATTCATTTCTCTAGAGGGACAGGCAGGGCCACCTGGATGGATTTACAAGGGATGACTGTTCTGCACGTTTCCAGGCGGAGAACTGTCAGGGTGCCAAAGGGGTGGAGGGCCACGGGAGGCCTCCGGTCTCCTCTCAGCCTGTCAGCCTTTACTGCATCGGCTGGACTGATAGAGTTCAGAATCAGAACCCACAGACATGCAGATAAGCACCTGGCCATGGGCCAGGATCCACATTCACATTCTACAGCCGCAGTGACTGCTGCCATAACCATGGGGCAATTCCAGATCTGACAATGGCCACACCGGGTTTTCTAAACAGATATGTCACAGAAAGCATTAGAAGTATGGTGTGTTTGTGTGCTTCTGTTCATGTGCACAAAGCTGGCTGATAAGACACTTTCACACCCTAGTAATATGTCTTTGTTAAGCACTGTCCCTACAAAACAAAATATAAACATTTTTAAAAATCAATTCTTCAATCACAAAATATTGAGCACATGCTCTGGGCAAGGCACAATGCTACTGGAGATGAAAGCAATTACAAGACCCACTTCCTTCTCTCAAAGGCTCAGGACCAGAATCCAGAGTCAGGCTATACATCTACTCCAACTTCATTATCACGAAGACGATAAAACCAACCACTCTTCTTTGAATATTTACTGCAAGCCAGGCAAGGTAAAGGCACTTTACACAATTACATCAAATAATCCTCAGCAACCCTGCAAGGAGCCACAATGACATCTAACATGTGAGATCTTATGAAATGCCAGGCATTGTGCTAAACGCCAAACAGGATTACCTCATCTAACCTCCAACTCTATAAGGAACTGCTACATGACTACTATTCACTGAACTTCTATCACCTGCCAGGAACTGCTCTGAACACTTACAGAAATGATCTCACTTAATGCTCCCAGAGGCCCTAATGTGCAGAAAAGTGAGGCCCAAAAAAGCTTAAGCAACACGCCCCAAGGCACATGGTTAATAAGCCCCAGAAGCAGGACTAGAATCCAAGATCCATCTGACCGTGACATCTGGACTGTTAATCACCATGCTACCTGAACGATGTGCCTAAGATCTAATGATCAAAATGAGACCTTGATGTATAAAGGGTTCATTTTAAGACAAGAGATGTCATAGATCAGGACAGCGTTAGGCAAAGGGCAAGTGGAAGCTCCTTTGCTTTCTCCAGGGCAGAGACCATGTCTTTATTTATCTCCATATCCACAGTGTTCTTGGCAAAAAGGAGAGACCCAAAAAACATCTGTTAGTGCCCTGGGTTTGGAGATTTCTGGACCTTCTCTGAGAAGATTTCTGGGAGGGGGTGATTTGAGCCAGAAAGATGTACAGAAAGTGGATTAAAGGGGGCAGGTGAGGGTTAGAACAGAATCATAATGGCACTGAGAAAGGACTGGAGAAGGCCTAGAGATACAATGGTTTAGCTTAGGATAGTCACGACGGCTTTACGGGGGCTGTCCACTGTGTGGTCCAACTTCAGATCTCAGCCATGCCCATTTGTTTCAAACGAACTAGTCTAAAATGGAAGAAAGTATATCTGGCCCTCAGACCCCTTAAAGCTTTCCTTCCCTTCCTTCCCTCCTTCCCTCCCTTCCTCCCTTCCTTCCTTCCAAAAGCTGCCCAAAATCAACTGTCTGTCTCCCGAGTTCATCAATGGGGATATCATCTATTCCAGCATGGTGCACATTTCAAAGCTTTGCTTCCCACAATGATTCAAGCCAAGATAAAGAAATGATTGTCTCCCTCAAAGTATAAAGGAGGCAACATTGTAACATAAAATTTGAAACTCTTTTCAGCCACAAAACTCTAAAAAACCATCTCATATTTCATAATTAAACAATTAAATTTCATCAGTTACCTAACAGATACGTGAGTCCAAGCTCCTGCATGTGAAACCGTCAAGAAAGCCATTTCCTGTTGGATATAGATATTCAAAGACTAGCAGTAATTAGACACGGTGATTAGAATCCCATTTATGCTGCACCAGAAACTCCTCTTGGTCCCTGAGGGCTAGTGTGCAAAGCACTGGGGCAAGAGAAGGAAATGGGTTTAAGTGGTGCTTGAGTATTATCTGAACCAGCCAAAAGATGGAAGTGGAAGCATTTAATACGCCATCACTTTAGGAAGCAAGGGTGATTCTAAGTCTCACCAGAAATCAGGGCAAAAGTAGCTTAAAGTTAGATGTGTTGCACTATTTGGCTTATTACAATCAGGAAACGTCTGTCCAAAAGTCCTATTCTCAGAGATGGTAGTAGGGACATCAGTTTAGCTTTGCCACCCTTTGATTGCCTGTTGTCATATATGAGGTAGGATTCAAACAGAAGGCAGAATAGCATCTGTAAGTTCTACTGGGCTGCACAATGCTCCATCCTACCCTGTGTCCCAGAACAGACAGCTTCACCTTTATGGAGTACTTCAGTGGGCCTCCGATGGAATCTGCAGAACAGGAGAGAGCATGAAAGGGGTATTCGTCACCTGGCTCCTTTCCTGCTGGACAGTTCTGGCAGTGACTGCAACCCTCCACCAAAGCTCCAGCCCCTCCCCTTCAACCACAGCTCTCAGCGGTATTTCCTCTCTCTCCCTTCCCTCTTAGTTCTAGATCCATGCTATCCTCAGCCCCTTCAAGCTTAGGGATATCTTCCCACGTCTGCAAGCCTTAGAATGCTTTACTGTTCCTTATCTGTTTCCTGAGCCAGTCCACGCCCTTGTTAATAGTGCCTACATAACCGTTCCTCAATTACCCCACCTGTTTCCTGTTGGGACCCTGACTGATGGAGATATGCTCCTCAAATAAAAGAATACTAACACCATATGATAATAATTAACTTCATCAACGTAACCGCTGGCAATGGGACACTATTTTTATTTTTTATTTTTATTTTTTTTGCGACAGGGTTTCACTCCCATCGTCCAGACCGGAGTGCAGTGGCAAGATCTTAGTTCACTGCAGCCTCTGCCTCCCGGGCTCACGTGATTCTCCTGCCTCAGCCTCCCGAATAGCTAGGATTACAGGTATGCACCACCACACCCGGCTAATTTTTGTACTTCTAGTAGAGATGGGGTTTCATCATGTTGGCCAGGCTGGTCTTGAACTCCTGGCCTCAAGAGATCCACCTGCCTTGGCCTCCCACCTGCCTTGGCCTCCCAAAGTGCTGGGATTACAGGAGTGTGCCACCATGCCCAACCAAATAGGACACTTTAAACCAGCAAAATTATCCTCCACACACATCCTGGTACTATCCCTCATGAAACGGAGGCAGACAAATTGCCACTCTTTATGGGCCATCTAATTTCCAAAGGACCAACAGTGTTGATAACCAGCGTCAGAAATTTCTTCTTTAGGGAAGACACCCTGGGACTGGCTTCTCACAAACTCAGATCAAGATAAACTACCGCGGTGGATGAACAATTTCCTGCCTGAGTTTTTCAAGGGGGCCCTTACCGAGGCAGGAGGAGGTGAATATAGGATCTTGAGGACACCACTGGCCTCAGGCTGCAGTGATGAATATGAGTCCTGGCTTCATGAACACTCGATCACATAGCTTTATTATTCTGGAAAAACATATCCGTTATGAATGGGGACTGGCTCTACACTAACCAATACTGTCTCCTAATTAATATCTGATCTGTTTCAGCCCGGAAGGCAAAGGATCTTTTACCTTTATGTGCTCAGAGTGCCACACAGGGTCGCTTGGATGAAGGGATTACGCTGCTAGTCCCTAACCATTTACCTCCCTTTCACAAAGGGATTCTTTCTAACGTTTTCAGGATAGAGCAGCAACTGGAGTGAGGGTGGGCATGCAGGGGAGGGTGAATGAGGGAGGAGGGAAAGTCTGCAAACAAACGGGCCACTTATCTCCAGGAGTCTTTCTACCTTTTCCTACAGCTGAGTAGCTTGGGGGAAGGTTGTCTGCCAAGCTTCCCTGGCCCGTGTAAACACTCTGGCACCAGCTGGGGTTTGGAATCCGCTGACTCTCTGCCAGCTGGCAACCTGGAGATGGGTCAGATTAAAGGAATGCATAATGAAGAAGGGGGTGGGGGATAGAGGCTGTATTTACACAGAGGGGGTCTGCAGGGGTCAGTACGGCGCTAGCCAAAGGGGCCTCTGGAAGTGGAAAAATAGGAAGGGAAGAGGAAGGGGTTTCAATGTGCCCAAGCACCATGCCCCACCCAACTGGCCCAAGACTGTTATGTTCATCTATTTTTTTCCTTTTAAAAACTGACTTCTTTGTCCCCTTCTCAGTCCCCCGCAGCATCTCCCAAGCCAATTACACACAGCCCTTTGAAAGGTTTGCAGCTGGCCGCTTGAGAAGGCTCAGCGTGATCAGACAACACGGACACTTGATCTTCTGAGATCCCAATTTGGGAACGTTAACACGGAAACCCTAGCCACGTGCTGACAAGCAGGCCCTGGGCCACATTCTGCCCCAGACTGAGCCCGAGCAAGAGGAGAGGGCACAGATAGCCAGCAGTCTCAGGCAGCCATCCTGGCTTCCAGCCTTAAAGAGAGAGAGATTCCAGGCTCCCCCATGCAAAGCCTAGGGGGCACAGATGCAGAGAGGACAGCTCTGGGACAGGACCAACAGGCTCCCCAGCCCTTTCACTACCCTGAGGAGGCAAGGAGGACAAGAACAGACTGAAACCTGTTGGGTATTTGGTGGCCACACCTGCTAGGAAGGCCACCTGCAGCTCTACTGAAGCCCGTGCAGATAGGTAAAGCTCAAATGGCTGTACATATATTATTAAGAGGCAGCAGAGGGGAGAAAACTGCAGTGAGGAGGCAAGAGACCTGTTCCCTGACAGCTCAGCCACAAACCCGACGGGCTGCTTCCAGCTGCTCCCATCCACCTCACTGGGCCTCAGTGTTCCCATTTTTTAAGGGTGTTCTCTGAAGTCCCTTTGCATCCACGGATTCTTCCCCATGCTTCTGGGACACGGCTTCACCTCCAGGCCCACGGTGCAAGCCTCAGCTCTTCTTGCTTTCTTGGAAATCTCTGCTGTAGCAGCCACCTCTATTCCAGTGACACTCAGATCTACTTTTCCTGCTGGAATCTTTCTCCCCAGGGTGGGAGGTGGAAGGCTGCATCTTTACCTAGATAGTGCATGATTAACTCCCATTCAACATGCCAAACCTGGTGCCCAGGAGAAAGCTCTATACTTGCCTATGTCCCAGGCTGCGGTCAAAGACTCCCCACCTTTCCTTATAGCCCCTTGTTGGCTTTTTCCTTCACTATTTTAATAAATCCATCATTTCTACTCCCAATGCTGCTAAGAGCTTCATATTCTCATTTGCCACCAGCCTGTAGGAGAGACTTCTAACCGGATCCTCAGCCTCAAGACTCAAAACCCTTTCCTCCCCTCCCACTATCCATAGCTAGAACAGCCAGGCATATACACACAAACATACACGCACATACCACAGCCCCTTCATTGCCTTCTGCTGCTTAAAGGATAATGTCTACCTCATTAATCTGGCATTCCTAATCCTCCCTGCCTCTCCACATTTGGTTATCACAACTTTCCAAACTAATATGATAGCCCTGGATGTCCTAAAGGATATATTAAGGATATTATTCCATTAAATACTCTCCAAGATCAACAAATGTATTTGGTAGAGAAATATGTAACTCAATACTATATGAAGGCTCTGACAAGTCCTTCAATAAACAGTAAAGAAACAGCCCAGCATTTCCCAGGGCAATCTGGCCCAGGAACCCTTGTGTAGCAGTATGCGTAGTAGCCACTTTCTTTCATTCTCTGAATGTCCTTTCTCGCCTGCACTCCAGCCATCTGCTCCGCCCCAGCACACCATCCGCCCCAGCACACACCATCCGCCCCAGCACACCACACCATCCGCCCCAGCCCACCATCCGCCCCAGCACACCACACCATCCGCCCCAGCCCACCATGCGCCCCAGCACACCATGCGCCCCAGCACACCACACCATCCGCCCCAGCCCACCATGCGCCCCAGCACACCACACCATCCGCCCCAGCACACCATCCGCCCCAGCCCACCATGCGCCCCAGCACACCACACCATCCGCCCCAGCCCACCATGCGCCCCAGCACACCACACCATCCGCCCCAGCACACACCATCCGCCCCAGCACACCACACCATCCGCCCCAGCACACCACACCATCCGCCCCAACACACCATCCGCCCCAGCACACACCATCCGCCCCAGCACACCACACCATCCGCCCCAGCACACCACACCATCCACCCCAGCACACCACACCATCCGCCCCAGCACACCACACCATCCGCCCCAGCACACCACACCATCCGCCCCAGCACACACCATCCGCCCCAGCACACCATCCGCCCCAGCACACCACACCATCCGCCCCAGCACACCACACCTTCCGCCCCAGCCCACCATCCGCCCCAGCCCACCATCCGCCCCAGCACACCACACCACCCGCCCCAGCATATCATCCGCCCCAGCACACCATCCGCCCCAGCACACCATCCGCCCCAGCACACCATCCGCCCCAGCACACACCATCCGCCCCAGCACACCACACCATCCGCCCCAGCACACACCACCCGCCCCAGCACACCATCCGCCCCAGCACACCACACCATCCGCCCCAGCCCACCATCCGCCCCAGCACACCATCCGCCCCAGCACACCAGCCCTGAGCAAGAGGCTCTCCCAGGCAATCAAGTCCTAGAACTTCACAGAAGCCCCTCAATGTTACCACCCAGCCCTGTCCCCACCGCCTGTTTGCTTACTGCACCCCGGGAAGGGATGCGGAGGCAGGGCATCTCACTTTGGTTTTGAAAATCAAAGTGGGCCAGGCGCGGTGGCTCCCACCTCTAATCCCAGCACTTTGGGAGGCCAAGGCAGGTGGATCACCTGAGGTCAGGAGTTCGAGACCAGCCTGGCCAACATAGTGAAACCCTGTCTCTACTAAAAATACAAAATTAAGCGTGGTGGTGTGTGTCTGCAATCCCAGCTACTCGGGTGGCTGAGGCAAGAGAATCGCTTGAATCCAGGAGGCAGAGGTTGCAGTGAGCGGATATCGTGTCACTGCCCTCCAGCCTGGAACAGAGTGAGACCCCATCTCAAAAAAAAAAAAAAAAGAAAACCAAAGTGAACAGATCTCACCCAAAAGCTGACTGGGTAACTTATTTCCACAGCCTCTCAATGGGGCAGTAATGGGCTACTGTGTTGGGGTTTAAAGTTTTCAAATTTTCACCATTTCAACAACCATTTCATCACAGGCCATTTCATCCATGTGGCTTGTGTAGTTAATGTCTAGAGGTAAGAAGTTACATTTCCACTTTAGAGGCAATCTTTTTTTTTTTTTTTTTTTTTTTTTTTTTTTACAGAGGGTCTTGCTCTGTGGCCCAGGCTGGAGTGCAGTGGGGTGCTACCACGGCTCACCGCAGCCTTAACCTCCCAGCCTCAAATGATCCTCCTACCTCAGCCTCTTCAGTAGCTGAGGTACACGCCACCATGCCGAGGCTGGTCTCGAACTCCTGGCCTCAAGGGATCCTCCTGCCTCAGCCTCCCGAAGTGCTGAGATAACAGGTGTGAGCCACTGCGCCTGGCCAACTTCTAGTTAATCCTGACTTGAGTTTTTCATGATGCTTTTGTATCCTTCTCTGACTGGTCTAATACCCTCACTTTCACATTCTGAGCCACTGTTCAAAAGGCTTCTGAAAAGTAACGCTTTGATTTCTATTAGATGGGAATGGTATCTGTAAGATCCAGGGTGCGGGCTTCTCTTTCCAGCATCCCTTGGCTGTCAAGCCCCCTCCTCCTGCCCTCTTCGCTCTCCCACTTCCACCTCCATCCTCCACCTGTGCCCTGGCTTCTACCCCCAACCCACCACCTCTCCCCCAGCAGCAGGCTTGTCACTAATCCAAACTTTCCATCTTTCCATTCCCAAAACGAAACCACTTTAATATTGCCTTTTTCTGATCATCAAAATAATATGCATTTCATTAAAACAAATATATATATATATATATGAATAGACAGATATAACCACGGAGAAAAAAAGTAAAATTACTTAAAATCCTACGACAGAGAAAAACACTGGTGCTATTTTGATGATCATCCTTATAGGTATTTTTCTATAAAAATAAAACACATCCAAACGTTTACAGAAAAAGGCCCACACCAATATGGTATTCTGTAAGCTGCTTTTAAAAAAACCATAACCATATGTTTTGGACATCATTCTATGACACTGCATACAGATTTATGTCACCATTTTAAATTGATCTAACCAATCCCTTACTGGTAGGCATTTAGGACAACCTCATCTTTAAAAAATGCTAACATCTCAAAATATTTGGATATACTATTGAATGGGAAAAAAATCGGAATTCAGCCTGTGCATTTTTATTACAACCATAAAAAATCATAGTGTCCAGGCATAAAAACAGAGTAAAAATTAAGTCAATTTTGTAAAGTGGAAGAGCTATAGGAAATCTGCTTATAAAAGTGGTATTTACACAAAAAAGAAAGTCCTTCAACAAAAACAACGTGTAAAATGCATCTCCATTTTTTTAAACATGTTATGGTTAGGTCACGCCTCAGTATAAAATATTTCAAGCAGCTGATCTCCATTTGATTTAACCTCATAGTTTTCTTCCCAGTGGGAGAGGGAGACAGCAGTAAGCAGTGCTGAAGCCATATGAGCTTTGAGAAGGGACAAGGTGAGGGGTAATTCTGGAGCTTGTGGCTCTTGGGGGAGGGCATTCATGGGCAGAGCCGGGGGCTGGGGGCTCAGGCACACAGGGAGAAGTGGGGCTCAGAGGTCACTGAGAAGCCCTCCACACACCCACTCAATCTGTACTTTTTGTTTTGTTTTTGGTTTTTTTTTTTTTTTTTGAGACAAAGTCTTGCTCTCTCGCCCAGGCTGGAGGGCAGTGGCATGATCTTGGCTCACTGAAACCTCCACCTCCCGGGTTCAAGTGATTCTCCTGTCTCAGCCTCCCAAGTAGCTGGAACTACAGGCATGCGCCACCACACCCGGCTAATGTTTTGTATTTTTAGTAGAGATGGGGTTTCACCATGTTGGCCGGCCTGGTCTCAAACCCCTGACCTCAACTGATCCACCCACCTTGCCCCCACAAAGTGTTGGGATTACAGGCGTAAGCCACTGTGCCTGGCCCAATCTGTAAATTTCTTAACAGTCTTCGTGGCCCAGGCAGCAATGTTTGAGTGTAAAAGGTATAGGCCAGGCACAGTAGCTCATGCCTGTAATCCCAGCTCTTTGGGAGGCTAAGACAGGCAGATCACTTGAGGTCAGGAGTTTGAGACCGGCCTGGCCAACATGGCGAAACCCCATCTCTACTAAAAATACAAAAATTAGCTGGGTGTGATGGTGTGTGCCTGTAGTACCAGCTACTCGGGAGGCTGAGGCAGGGGAATTGCTTGAACCCAGGAAGCGGAGGTTGCAGTAAGCCAATATCATGCCACTGCACTTCAGCCTGGATGACAGAGTGAGACTCCATCTCAAAAAAAAAAAAAAAATCATTTTGGGAGGCCAAGGTGGGCAGATCACCTGAGGTCCGGAGTTCGAGACCACCCTGGCCAACATGGCGAAACCCTGTCTCTACTAAAAATACAAAAGTTAGCCAGTGTGGTGGTGGGCGCCTGTAATCCCAACTACTTAAGAGGCTGAGGCAGGAGAATTGCATGGGCCTGGGAGGCGGAGGTTGCAGTGAGCCAAGATCACACCATTGCACTCCAGCCTGGGTGACAAAGCGAAACTCTGTCTCAAAAAAAAAAAAAAAAAAAGATATGTCTGGTGAGGAATGGGTGCACCAGGATGTACAGACTGTACATAACCTATAAGATGAAAATTAGAGGCACATAAAATGGTTGCTTAATGATAGAGACAATACTTACGGAATTAATTAATTAATATTCAGGTACTCTGAACAAATAATATTGAGTCCTTACTGTATATCAGGTTCTATATAAGGATGCTTATTTGGTCCTTTCAAAAACTCACTGAAGTAGGTTCAAGAATTTTCAACCCCATTTTACTGCCAAGGAAACGGCCACAGTTAAGTAACTTCATCATGTTATCTAGTTAAGTACAGGAGTCGGTAAAGAATCAGACAATCTAAATCAAAGCCTGCACTCACCACACATACATAACACCATATTTATAAGCCCCATGTGACGTGGCAATGAGAAATGGAGAATCAGGGTGCATGTCCTGATAAGGCAACTGAGCCTCAAATCTGCAGCCTATTTTTCCAGGGAAGGAGAGCCTGCAAGTTAATCATCATAATAAACCTTTTCTAAAAGGAGCTCTATATACTATATAAGAATACCCTATCTTTCACTTTCAAGAGGTCTCCATGGAAATGAACAAAATCAAATGTGACCCGGAGCCAGTTCTCTGCGATCTGTTTAGTTTTACACATCCCCCTAATCTGGGACTTCGGCCACGTCACCATGGCCATTTTTTAGATACAAAATGAAGAAAAGGCACTTAGGAGTAATCACAGAAGTCACTCCTGGAGGAAGCTGAGCTTGCAAGCTGAAGGACAGTATATTTAGCTTAAATATGATGACTGGAAAGTCTAGGATACTATATTTGGGCAAACTGTTGATTTGGGGTTTGGTGAAGTTCTGGTTTTGGCAGCAGCACCCTTCTCCTGCCCTACCCCCACCTCAGGCCATGTGGGCTCAGCTACAGAGCACAGCTCTCGCACAAGCAAAACCTGCAGACTTGGCCTCCCCGGGGCTCTGGGGAGCAGAGCAATTCCTCCAGGGATTGACAGGGTGAGAAACTACTTGCAATCAGCAAGTAGCCAAACCGGATGCCAGAAAAGGAGCCCGGGAGCACCAGGTGGGAGCAGGCCCAAAAGCCCCCCAAGTCTAGTCCCATAAGGAGCACCTCACCACTCTGGCCATCCTGAACTGTAACCACTGGTTTTCCTGTCTGTCTTCCCCATTAGACCGAGCAGGGAGTATATCTTGATAATCTCAGAACAGCTGCTCAATAACTGTGGAATGAACTGAAGAGTTCTGGAGATTGGTTGCACAATGTGGATGTGCTTAACGCTACTTAACAGCACACTTAAAAATAGTTAAGATGGCAGATTTAATGTTACATGTATTTTACATCATTTTTAAGAAAACACAATAGTGACACTATTACAGCAAACAAAAGGTAATGGCACTTGGATCCTTCTAACACTCACTGTATGAAATCTGATAGAGTGTAGGTGGAGTAATTTGAGTTTAGGAAGTATGGGAGTGTTAATTAGGTAACCTCCCATACACCCTGTTAATGGTGAATCATGATTTGCTGCAACAAAAAGTCACAGAGCAATGGCAAATACGATCCCCCATTAGGCTTTTCCATGTGTCCTAAAGAAGGAAGATTCAGGAAAATGTGTCAGTGGCTAGAGATGTGGCCCCAAACCCAACCAAGAAATCACACTCCATTAATTCCAACAAATATTTTTCCTCACACCCTTCTAGCCTCAGACCTTGGAGCTGGCACTCTTATTTATTAACAGAGAGAGAAATGAAAAGCTGTTCAAGAATCTGTGCCTTCCTTATAGGACAAGAAGATGGCATTTCACAAAGTGGGATCTGTGGAATGTTACTATACACTACTTGGAAAGAGATGGTCACAGACTTGAGAAATGGTGGATACTACTTTAGAAAGTTATATGCTCTGTGAATCTCCAAGAAAGGGAGCATGGTAGAAAGAGTTCTGCACACTTCTCTGGCCCAGAACCCCCAGCCCCCACTGTCATCCCCAGGGGTTTCAACAGCTTGGACTCCACATCAGGAAATATCAGTGTAACAGACGCGACGGATTACTTGGAATATCCTGAGTTCAGATCCTGGCTCACCAATTTACTAACTGTATCATCTAGGGCGAGTGACTTGAATTCTCTTGGCCTCCATCTCCTTCTCTTTAAAATAAAGGACTCAGGCTGTGAAGTCAGATACACGGACCTTGAATTGTGGCTCTGGCATTGATGAGCAATGAGAGTCCTTAGTCTTTCTAAACCTCAGTCCACTCATCTGTAAAAAGGGAGGCACCACAGTATTTGCCAAACAGGCTGATTGTGGGGGCTGAATGACAGAATACAGGTAGGGTGCTTTTTACAAGACTGAACACAAAGCAGGTAGTAAATACAGAAGACACACTTGTGATCTTTGATTCTATAAACTGTGAAATGCTCTATAAATGCTACCTATTCTTTAAGGCCCAAGTCAAGTCCCATTCTTCATGAAGATTCCCTGATTGCTAGAACCTAAACACTCTCTCACCTCTGGGCTTACCCCATTTGTAAACTACTATGTTTACCACAAATGTATCTGCATTGAATCATATGCCAGTATGTGGTATTATATCCTACATTACTATCCAGTGATTCAGACATAATTCTTATCTCAAGTTTTTTTGTTTTTTTTTTCCCCTAAAACAGAATTGTGGGAAGTTAACTGAATTTAAAAGCAATACACATATACACCTACTGTAAGAAAATTTTAAAAAAGAAACATATAGGCTGGGCACGGTGGCTCATGCCTGTAACCCTAACACTTTGGGAGGCTGAGGCAGGTGGATCACCTGAGGTCAGGAGTTCAAGACCAGCCTGGCCAACGTGGTGAAACCTCGTCTCTACTAAAAATACAAAAAAATTAGCTGGGCGTGGTGGTGGGCGCCTGTAATCCCAGCTACTTCAGGAGGCTGAGGCAGGAGAATGACTTGAACCTGGGAGGTGGAGGAGGTTGCAGTGAGCTGAGATCATGCCATTGCACTCCAGCCTGAGCGACAAGGGCGAAACTGTCTCAAAAAAAAAAAAAAAAAAAGAGAGCGAAACATATAAAGTTAAAAGCTGAAGTCGTCCATAAACTATCTCCTAGAGAGATACCAATGTTGACAGTCTGCTGTGTGTGATCTTTCCAAGTGTTGCCTGTGCATATATAAACATAAGGTTTTTTTAATTAAAATGGGCTCATCCTATACATACTAATTTGTAATCTATTTTTTTTTGTCAGATATCAGTCCATGTCAACACAGCAAGATTGATCTCATCCTCTTTTAAACAGCCATAGAGTATTCCATTGTATGGCTATACCACAATTTACATAATCCGTTCATTGTAGGTGGATATTTGGGTTATTTCAAATGAAGTCTGCTGTTAGAGCAAGAGCTGTGTCCTGTGTCCTGTATGTTTTGGCATCTCCATGGAGTTCACACTGTCGTATGAACTCTAACAACATTTGCTCTGAGTCACAGAGGATTACTGGCTCACAGTTTATCAAACATAACTCTCAATAACCAGCACTGCTGGGTCAAGCCAGAATAATGGGCAATATTCAGAATACTGGGCCTGAGCTATCACTCTCAGATCAAAAAGACAAGCTGTTCAATATCGTTTTGATGCTGGCTCCTTGCCTATATGAAAATTAATTAATGACCCAGCAATTCCACCCCCGAGGTATATATCCAAGAGAACTGAACACATGACATCCACACAAAAACTTGCACATGCGTGTTCAGAGCAGCATTATTCATAATCGCCAAAAGATAGAGACAAACGTCCATCAACTGATGAATGCATAAACAAAATGCACTTCGCAGTACAATAAAATGATTCAGTCATAAAAAGAAATGAAATACTGATACATGCTACAGCATAGATGAACCCTGAAAACATGCTACGTGAAAGAAGCCAGATACAAAATATCACATATGGTATGATTCCATGTATGTTAAATGCCCATTTGCCAGTCCAGAGACACAAAGTAGAGAGTTGTTGCTGGGGTGGAGATGCAAGTGGAGATTAAGGTGGGATGGGGAGCAATGGGAAATGAATGCGAACAGTTTTTTGTTTGTCTGTTTGTTTGTTTTGTAGAGACGGAGTCTCGCTCTGTCACCCAGGCTAGAGTGCAGTGGCGGGATCTGGGCTCACTGCAAGCTCTGCCTCCCGGGTTCACACCATTCTCCCATCTCAGCCTCCTGAGTAGCTGGGACTACAGGCGCCCACCACCACACCTGGCTAATTTTTTTGTTGTTGTACTTTTAGTAGAGGTAGGGTTTCACGGTGTTAGCCAGGATGGTCTCATCTCCTGACCTCGCGATCCACCCGCCTCGGCCTCCCAAAGTGCTGGGATTATAGGTGTGAGCCACCGCGCCCGGCCCTAGAGACAGAGTTTCACTGTTTTGCCCAGGCTGGTCTCCAACTCCCGAGCTCAGGCAATCCACCCGCCTTGGCCTCCCAAAGTGCTAGGATTCCAGGCGTGAGCCACCGCCAAACAGGTTTCTTTTGAAGATGATGGAAATGTTTTGAAATTAGATAATGGCGATGTTGTAAAGCATGGTGAATACACTAAAAATCACGGTATCATACACTTTAAAAATCCCTGTATAGTACACTTTAAAATGGTAAATTTCATGGTACGTGAATTCTATCTCAATTTAAAAATGCAAAAAAAATCCAAAACTTTAAAAAGGGGTTATCAACTGGTAATTCCACTTTACCACTCATGTATTGAAAATATATGAGATCCGATAGAATTGTCAAGTGCTGTGCTGGGTACTGCAGATACTATGGTAAGCAATGCCTCCTGCCCTCAAAGAATGCACAGCAAGGTTGTGGAGTGTGACGGGCTGCACCTGATAAACTTGGGGGTCATCAGAACCATGATAAGGAAAGCACAGGGAGAAAGGAGGGCTTTCCAGAAAAAGTGGGCTGCAACTTGAGGAATGAGGAACAGCTGGCCAAGTGAAAAGAGGAAGCATGTCCCAAGTAACTTGTATGAGGTGCCAGAGGCAACAGAAACATCATAGAGGAGCTGAAATATAATCAACAGGAGACAGCGCCATGATCCAAATGTGCCCAACAGAGTAACTTTAAAACTCCAACATGTATTTTGCCTCCTGTTACATACCAGGCACTTGCTAGATGCTGAGAATTTTTTTTTATTATACTTTAAGTTCTGGGGTACATGTGCAGAACGTGCAGTTTTGTTACATAGGTGTACATATCCCATGGTGGTTTGCTGCACCCATCAACCTGTCACCTACATTAGGTATTTCTCCTAATGCTATCCCTCCCTTAGCCCCCTTAGCCCCCTCACCCCACCACAGGCCCTGGTATGTGATGTTCCCCTCCCTGTGTCCATGTGCTCTCATTGTTCAACTCCAACTTATGAGTGAGAACACGTGGTGTTTGGTTTTCTGATGCTGAGAATTTAGCAGGGAGCAAGATCAATGAAGGCACTGGTAGAACTTTTAGTATGTAACCATACATTTTCATGGGTATACAGTAAACAGTCTATGGCTAATTGATTCATTGACCGGACGTGGTATTTTAAAAGGACCAGTACAATTTGTCAATATCTATCAAAAATACAAATGCAGTTAACGCTTTGACCTTATTATCCCACTTCTGGGAAAATATCCAACAAGATATGCCTGTGTAGGTACAAAATGACATATGTACCAAGATATTCACTGCTGCATTGTTTATAAGAGCAAAACATTGGAAATGACCCAAGTGTCTGTCAAAAGGGGACTGGTTAAATGAATTAAGGTGACCCTGCACAATGGAAGACTGTGCAACCTTCCACATGAATGAGGAAATTCTCTGTGTACTGACAAGGAAAGATCGCCCAGATATTTTGTTAACTGAAAAGGCAAGGTGCAAAAGTGTAAATAATACACTTCATTTTGTATAGGAAAGGAAACAGACAGATAGATAGACAGACAGATATAAGGATATAACTTATTTATAGCTGCTTGTATTTGCTTAAATAAACCCAACAAGACAAATACATAAAAGTCAATAAAGAGTGGTTACTTGGGGCTGGGCGTGGTGGCTCACATCTGTAACCCCAGGACTTTGGGAGGCTGAGGTGGGCGGATCACGAGGTCAGGAAATCGAGACTATCCTGGCTAACACAGTGAAACCCCGTCTCTACTAAAAATACAAAAAATTAGCTGGGTGTGGTGGTGGGCGCCTGTAGTCCCAGCTACTCAGGAGGCTGAGGCAGGAGAATGGCGTGAACCCAGGAGGCAGAGCTTGCACTCCAGCCTGGGGAACACAGCGAGACTCCATCTCAAAAAAAAAAAAAAAAAAAAAAAAAAAAAAGTGGTTACTTGGGGACAGGGGAGCTGGATGAGAACAGGTGGGGAAGGACAGTTCTCAATGAATTCCTTTTTTATGTTTTTTATTTTTGAGTCATGTGAATGTATCACCTAATGGTACCGAATCCAAAACACTTTTTTTTTTTTTTTTGCCACGTGAATATATCTCCTAATGGTACCTATTCCAAAAAAAAAAAAAAAATTTAAGCTTTAAAAGGCTAAGATTATAGGCTCTCTATCTGCATGCACATGCTAAAGTAGCCAGCATTCCTAATGTGCTCAAAAGCATCTCTTACTGGTCACCCGAGAACCCAAAAGAGACAGCATGGATAGAAAAGCTTCAAATGACCACCAGCAGCAGAAAGGCAACTCACACACACACCATCCTGTGTGTGCATGGGACCATACCTGACAAACTCATACTGACTACATGGTAGGTACAGAGGTGCTGGGGATACTGAGAAAATGTGAAACACCTCTTTCCTTGGGTCGTGGAGGGATGGCTCACGGCAAGTGCAAGGAGCCATGCCCGGCCCTACTGCCAGTGACCTTGCTAGTACAAATTGGAGTCACTCTCACGCTGAAAAATTTTCAATGGCTCCCTTTTACCTAAGCTGAGGACCAAACCCCAATTTTTAAACAAACACTTCCATGGCCAGAACCCTGCCTGCCAGTCCAGTGTCACCTTTCACCACTTCCACCATTAACCAGCCCCTACCCAGCCCACTCTGGCAATATAGAGACACTTGCCATACTCCCCCTGCGCCCATGCCTCCTCTCTGCCTGGAACTCCCTCCCCCCAGCACATCTGCCTGCCTCATGCCCCTCGAGCCTCAAGGGCCAGCCCAAACCTCTCCTTTTTAAAATGAACAGTCCCTACCCTTCCCAGAGGGGTTATGCTCCCTTCCCCGACACACACACTGTAACCACCACACACAAGAGCAGCAGTGACACTGTCACTCCCTAAGAACTCTCAGCTCAATGGAGGCAGAATCTTCACCTCTTCATCCTTTATGCCTAGCCCCAGGAACAGGGCTTGGCAGAGAGCAAATGCTCGGTCCAAGTCTGGCTGAATGAATAAACAAGAGAAAGACAGAGGTGGGGAGAAAGGAAGAATTAACCCTCTCAGGGCAGAGGGGCTGGAAAACGCGTTCTGAGCAGGTGGTGCTTTTGCCGTATCTAAGGTGGGCCTTAAAAAAGAAATAGCAGTTATAGGATGAAATGGGGAATGAGATGACTTGGAGTGCAGGGTGCATGAACAAAAGCAGAGAAGCATGAAGGAGGAGGGAATGTTCAGGGAACACAGGTAGGTTGGTCTGCAATGAGGGTCAGGGCAGGGACGAGGCCTGAGGGAGGTGCAGAGTCCAGGACAAAAGCTGATCAGACTGCGGGGAAGCTTTGAAGCCAAGCTAATTGCCCAGCCTTTAGGCGGGCATCTTGGAAGTAGTCTAAGTAGGGAGACCCATGCTCAGCTCTGTGTTCGAAGACAATCCGTGACAGCTATGAGGAGAAAGGATCAGAAAAGATGAGAGCGTGGGGTCCAAGTTAGGACCAACTATAGCCATTTAGGTGAGGAATATCAAATGCCCGAGCTAAAACAAAAGATCATTAGGGCGAGAGGAGACCTGGGGGCAATTCAGGAGGTAAAACCACTGGACTTAGTGAACAGACACTGGGGGCAAGGCAGGGGAGGGCAAGTGACGGCTGCGGGCTTCAGTTCTCGTATATACACTTGCTGAACTTCCCTCTCCTAGAGACCATGCAAACTACAGTCATGCATGCGGATGGTGGTATGGGAGCTAGTAAAATTGTGGTGTCACCAACAGGCCTTGGTAAGAAGACCCCTAGATACTCAAATAGTCTGCTAGAAATCAGACAAAGGGAAAATCTCACTGCGTCTATTTCTAGGGGGTCTGGCAAAAGTTTAGAGATGAACAGTACACAATGGATCCACCAGTCCTCTTCATGTTATCACATGCACTTCAAAAAATTACTTACTGACACCTTCATCAGGAACTTCCAGGTGCAAAATATAGGTAGACCTCAGTACACAGCGAGTGCTAAGTAACTTTTCTGAATAAATATTACATACAGGCTGTGCCTACTTCTTCTGTCCACTGAACATGCCATGTCCCTCCCAACCTCCACTATCTCTGGAAAAGCCTCCACAAAGGAAGTTCCCACCCCCTCTGCCTCCACTGAACACTGGAACAAAACCAGTTTCCTTAGGTAAGGCCACGGTACTTGCATGCAAGCCTCTTTACAGCTTATTTAGCTAACAAAACAAAAGATAGAGGAAAAAGATGTTCTAACTCACTGGGTCCCTACCTTTTAAGAAATTAGAAGTTACATGAGATGCAAACAAATACCTTTTTATTATAATAAGTCCATACGACACTTCAGTGATAAAGCCATACGAAGGCAATGCAAGACGGTGAAACGGAATGATAGGCACGTTCAGGAGCACCACCGGCATCACTGCACACCTAGGGTTGTAAGAAGGTCTAGGGAAAAGCCCTTTCTCTCTCCCAGCTTTCACTGTCCTTGCCCTCCCCACTACTGCCCTGCTGCTTGCCTGTGGCACATGAAACATAGGAGAAAAAGAGCTGAAAATGGTCTTGCAGTTTCTTGCAGTTTCTGAAGTCTCTGAATCAACACCAGAGACAGTTCAGCTGCTTTGGGGGCTTGCTTCCTGGTTGGGGGTTGAGACTGAAATTTCCCCAGCTGGAAGTTCTCACCTGGACCAGTGCCCCAGCCTCCTAACCAGACTTCCTGTCTCTAATCTCTAATCTCTACTCTCATCCCCTAAACCACTCTGGTAGTCTCCAGAGCAACCTCATCATACCGCTGTCTTTCCTAACAGTCTTTAAAGGCTCCCATTACCTTCAGGACAGTCTCAACTCCACGGCAGGACCTAAGGGGCCCTGGGTGATGTGGCCCCACCTCCACCCTTGTCCCCGCTGCGTCCCACCTCCAGAGCATCCTATGACACCAGTGTGCTGAGTGTCCAATGCTTCACACCAGCTCATCTGTCTACAAAGGATGGACTGTTCTATCGCCCTCCCATGTCTCCTTCTTTCTCTGGCCTTATCTAGCATCCATCTATCCCTATTCTGAGCTAGGAGGTCCCCCTCCATGTTCCCAAAGCATCCCCTCTAGTAGACTACACTTACTGAGCACCACTGTGTGCTAGACCAGAAGACCCACGTGGCAGCTCAACTGGGGTAGTCATCATCAAGTGACTGTACTTGCCTCCTTTTATCTATCTCCCTTATGAGACGGTAAATTCCTTGTGATTAAGCAATGTGTCCTTTTTCTCTGTGTTCCCAGCATCTAGAATGATGGTTCACACAGAAGCACTGCTTAATCAACATTTGCAGAACAAGGGGCAAGAGGTCAAAACCAGCTCAGTTCAGACTCACGTCCCTTGGGCCATGTGAGCAGCAACCCAACTGGTAGGGCTGAGAAACCAACAACATTGGGCAAGTTACACTTAACTATGCCACAGCTGCAGGCTAAAGGCGTGGTAAGTTGTCAGTGAAAATCTGGCGAGGCCATAGTTGTCATGCCTGAAGTTATCTGTACCCAGGAAATGCAGGGAAGAGTAGCTGAGAAGTGTCACATTCTCTTCTTTCTGAAGCTCCAAAAATGAGCACAGTAGAGAGAGTTGTATCAACAAATATGTTAGCTGGCTTGCATTTCATATTTCAGTGTTTTGTACAGAGTAGGTGTATTTGCTGAATGATTATAAATAAAATAAAACTCAATGGCCAAATGGTTGAATAATGTTGAATGCAGATATTTCCCAGGCTGGGCGAAGAATGACAGAAATGTTTCTTTTACATTTCTTGGGTAATAAAATGTACTATGCAGCAGACCAACTTTGCTTTTTACTTCAGGGCTATAAAACTGTAGCTTTCCAGAAATTTCTGCGGATGAATCAGTCTGGATAGCCAAATTCTCCATATTGCCACAGATTTAGTTTTGAAACTTCAACACTGTTCATTATGGATGGCAATCTTAAAGTCTCAAAGCCAAGCCCAGACTCCTTTCCAATATACAGATTTTCTCCTTCTCCACCATGGGTTCTGCTAAGCCGTATTTCATGTCAACCCCAAATTTGTGCTAGAACCTGATTTCAACTCAAATAATAAATGAAACCAAGATTAGAAGTGAGCCCACTAGCCTAATGGAGCACAATGTTTGCCTAGCTACTACTCCTAAGTCTACAGGATTGGAGAAAGGCGCCTCTCTCCTTCTCCTCCAAATGTCTCACTGGCAATTTGAGTTTTATATACATTTTCCTGTCCTGTTCTACATGTCCATGTTAAGAAGGCACAACCGGCAGGGCGCGGTGGCTCACGCCTGTAATCTCAGCACTTTGGGAGGCCGAGGCGGGCAGATCACAAGTTCAGGAGATCGAGACCATCTTGGCTAACACGGTGAAACCCCGTCTCTACTAAAAATACAAAAAATTAGCCGGGCGCGGTGGTGGGCACCTGTAATCCCACCTACTCGGGAGGCTGAGGCAGGAGAATGGCATGAACCCGGGAGGCGGAGCTTGCAGTGAGCCGAGATAGCACCACTGCAGTCCCGCCTGGGCGAAAGAGCGAGACTCCGTCCTAAAAAAAAAAAAAGAAGGCACAACCACCGGACATTTGACACATCCATGAAGCAGGTGAGCCCCAGAGAGGTGAAGGGCCTTGCATGGGCCACAAGGCTATTTAACGGAAGAATGGAAGAATCCAGGCCCCTGTCCTCGCCCCTTTCACTGCACGCCTCCCTGCTGTAGGCCCTCCACTGGCACTAGCCATAATTCATTCCTCAAGAACCCTGAAAGAAGGGCACATGTTCCAGCCATCATAACCAAACCAGAACCCTGCTATTTTTTAAAAAAATCAACTACCACCTGTTCCTTTCTACGTCAACATTCCTCCTCCAGTCACAAAATCCATACAAACAAGTTATTCCTTGCCCGTTGAGGTCACAAGTTGATCAACTACAAACTAAAAACACAGTCTCAACTCCAAAACCATGGGTCTGAAAAGTTCCAATTCTGCTCTGAGTTCTGAGGAATTCTTCTCAGCCGGAAACCAGGCATTGTGAGGCTGGCCCTGTGATTTCCTGCAGGACTCCAGGAATTGCTGGAGGGAAAGCCTGTTTATCCTGGGATTGCTCCTCCAGGTCAGGAGCTCCCAGACTGCTCTTAACCTTCATGAAAGGAGCTGATAAATAATTGCGTAAGTTCTGTCTCTGTCCTTTGTCTTGAGGTAGTACGTCCTTCTCCCTCTCCAATAGCCACAGAAGTCTTCATGACAGTGCTGGGCCCCTCAACAGTCTCTTTTTAAAAGTCTCTATAAAAAGAAAAATTAAATACCCTCTAAGACAGAATATCTACACTTATATAATAAAGATGAAGGAACAAACTGATTAACAATAACTGCAAAATTCAGGGGCTTTATTAAAAAGTCCTCTTTCCATTTCAAAGGCAGGGCAACTGAGGCTCAGAGAGCTATGTCCTTCGCACCAGAGGTACGATCATCAGCTCCACCGACCCAAAAAAGCCATTAGAGATCATGTTTGGGTTTGATGTTTAAAGTCTTAAGAAACCATATGGAAGAGTTCTCCTAACTCCAGCCAGGGTTTCAATCAATACAGGCCAGCACCTTGATCTTCAGAACTATGAGAAATAAATGCAGGGCCAGGCACGGTGGCTCATGCCTGTAATCCCAACATTTTGGGAGGCCAAGGCGGGCGGATCACCTGAGGTCAGGAGTTCGAGACCAGCCTGGCCAAAATAGTGAAACCCCATTTCCACAAAAATACAAAAATTAGCCAGGCATAGTGGCAGGCGCCTGTAGTCCCAGCCACTTGGGAGGCTGAAGTGGGAGAATCGCTTGAACCCGGGAAGTGGAGGTTGCAGCAAGCCGAGATTATGCCACTGCACTCCAGCCTGGGCGACAGAGCAAGACTCCATTTAAAAAAAAAAAAAAAAAAAAAGAAAGAAATGCATGTTGTTTAAACCACCAAATCTATGGCATTTTTGTCATAGCAGCCCAAACAGACTGCCTTTATGCAATAACGTATGTATAAGGGTACAGACTGTGCCTCACAAGGTATCTAAAAGTGACCACCACTCTTCTCCTCGAATACTAACCACACTACACCCAGGGCATTAGTTCTTAATTTAATAAACCACCCCTTCCATCAACAGCAATGGCTCGAGGTTGATGCCCAATAGTTTGAGGACGCACCTGCCACTCACATCAAGTTTAAGACCTGACTCCTATCCACAAATAATCTATCAGCTCTAAGCTACCATACTAAGACCTCTTTGAGAAGAGGGACCCCACCTATTCATGTCTGCATTCCCAGAGCTCAGCACAGGCCCAGAACAGGCACTCAAGCACTCAATAAAATGCTGCCAAATAAATGAGCAGAGCACTCAATTTCAAGACTTCTACATAAATATTGGCATTCAAATATTGGAATTCAAATTCACTAGAATTCCAGTGGGCAGAGCTGTAGAAGACCACCAGAGATGAGTCTGAAGACTTGGATTCTAGCCCCTGTTTTGCCAAAAATTCACTCTACTATCCTGGGCAAATCTCCCAGCCAATGAGGGTCTTAATTTTGTTTTTCGGTAAACACAGTAGAAGACTTCTTAGGTTTCCCTCTAAGATCTTAAACTTATAAAATACAAAGCAAAGATGTGCCCTTGAGCTACAGCTACAATGTTAACTTGATGATAAGGGCAGTAACAATATAACAGCCAGAGTCATCTTTTCTTACACAGATGCTGGGTAGCAGCGGGCAGTAACTTTACTAGTAGGTAAAGCTCCTGTGTGTTTGCTTATGTTCACACATTATATACACACACATTTGGGTCACTCCCTGTAGTCTCTTTCAGGGAGATGCAAATTTCAGTAATTGTTCCAGGCAGAAAAGCCTCCAAGTGGAACAAAGACCCACAGACATTACTTCCAGGTAATAAACAGATTCCACTCAGACAAAGAAAAATAAAGCAGCCGGTGGCTACATTCCATAGACGCCCCATTTGTGGAAGCATTGGGGCTGAGCTCTAAATGTGAGCCAGACATTGCTGAGTTCTTATTTTGGCTCCGACTCTAACTTGGAGTGGATGGTCCTTGGCCAAGTCTCTGCTCTAGAAGCCAGGTTCTGGATGAGTATGGCAACCCCCATAAACCATCCCGATTACAGGGTGAGGCGAGTGAAGCATTTCACAGATGTAAAGGGCTGCCAGCCCCTCCAGACAAATGAGGAAAGCCGTCACGAGGCAACGTGGCTTGGTGGAGAGCCACAGAGCAGCCCCTCTCCTAATCTTGGGCTCCTACAAACTCACCAGAGGCCTCAGAGATCCGCCCCAATCCTCCCTGCCCCCCCCCACACACACACATGCACACACACACACACACACACACACACATACATCCTGCCTCCATTTCCCCTGCTGAAAAGCAAGGACTTTTTGCAAGAGTCACTTGCAAAGCTCTTTAAACCACACAGTTAACTCGCAATGTTACCCAGCTGCAACCAAGTTAGGTGTGGTTCTCCTCTTCTGTGGGACATCTGAGACAGTAGAGGTATACCAAGGCAAAGTAATAGAATGTATAAAAGATAAAGGTCTGTTTGTGAAATAAGAAGGGCTGTTCAGGAACCACGTTAGTACTTTTACTGTTTCCCCGCACCCCTTTCTTTAACCATTAGGTACCAATGGATACCAGATACACAGAGCTGAATAAAAAGGTTAAGAGATACTATCAGTAAAGTTTCCCACCAAAGCCTGCTAATAGCGCTCTCGCTGATTAGAAAGCACTTCTGTCATTTGGGAACTCTAATCCGCTCTTATCAACCCTCTGGCTTCGTCATTTATAAGGGTGGGAATGAGAGGTACATCAGCTATGCCACAGAGTGATTTCTGGGGCCCCTGCCCATGAAGAAGCAGATCAAAAAGGAGCTCATGCCTGCCAGAGTGAAGCTTTCACCATAGCAACACATGTTATTCTACAAACAGTCGGGACTAAGGCACTCTGTTGTGACCGGTCCGGACAGTGCCCCCGAGAAACGAGTGACTGAGGGTTCAGACAACAGAGCAGGCAAGAGAAAAGTGGTACCTATTTAACTTGCAGGGCAGTCTCCCTGTGGTTTTTACATCTCCACAAAGTTAATAGTGGCAGCCCTAAGACCCTCCAGTACCCACGGACTGTGTTCTAATAAGATAGATGTCAAAGAGAAAACAGGTGTTCTCCGTGGAGCAGCTGCACCACCAGGCTCCCTGGGGAAAAGAAGTTCTGGGGTAGAGAGATTGGTCTGTTTGGAGATTAGATGGCTAGCAGTGGAGAACTTGGGGGAAAGGTCTCCATCTCAAAACATATCATCTCTAAAATGAAATACAGCCGGGATGCTCAATGAGCCACCTGAGGATAAAACGTGGACTCCCAGACCCACCAATGAAGTCAATAACAATAGTCATCCGTGTACTTGTTGAGACCATTAAGTGCCCATGTGCCAGGTACAGTGCTGGGTATTTTTACACATATTAGCCTTCACTGGGTAGTTAGGGTTAAAACGTCATTAACCGATCAATGTCACTTTTCTGGATATCACGTTTGTGACAAGGAAAGAAACAGGAAAAATCAATGTGCCCTTACATCCCATAGGATAGGATTACACTTGAGGCTTGACCAGTAGAAAATCTAGCTCCCAATTTCTGCTCTGTTGCTCATATCATGGAGGCATCTGTGTAGAAATCCAACCACAGAACAAGAGCGCTCAAGAGAATACGTGACCCTCCTTGGTTTCCTCTGTCTAACTTCTCTAGAACACCGTGGATAGAGTAAGTAAAAGGCTAAAAGGGAGATGCATAAAGTTAGGAACTAAAAAAGGTGGCAAAGGCACTTCTTCGAAAGTGCATTAGAAGTTAGTCAAAGAGGCCAGGCGCAGTGGCTCAGGCCTATAATCCTAGCACTTTGGGAGGCCAAGGTGGGAGGATCACCTGAAGTCAGGAGTTCGAGACCAGCCTGGCCAACATGGTGAAACCCCGTCTCTACTAAAAATACAAAAATTAGCAGGGTGTGTGGCATGTGCCTGTAATCTCAGCTACCCGGAAGGCTGAGGCAAGAGAATCGCTGGAACCTGGGAGGTGGAGGCTGCAGTGAGCTGAGATTGCACCACTGCACTCCAGCCTGTGCGACAGAGCGAGACTCCTTCTCAAGTTGACCCGTGTCCACAGATGTATTATGTGTGCCATTTGCACACATCTTTCCATGAACACAATAGAAGTGGGATTGTTTTATGATGCTGCTACCATTCACAGACAGGACCCACAGCCACATTTCAGGTTACGATGCCTACAGATAGTCTGGGAGGATGTGAACCAGTGCCAGGGAAGCCATGTACTAGCAGGTGGTGACACAATGGGCTCCCATTGTATATGCTGCAAACATTTCACCCTGACAAGTCAGTGTCCGGAGCAGGGAAGAAGGTGGTTCCTGAAGAAAAGGTAAATCTGCCAAATCTGCCTCCAAAACAATTAAAAAGCAAAAACCAGCCATCACCAAGAACTCCGTCCCTGAACCTTTAAGTCATCCCAGACCAAAAAGAAACCAACCCTACAAACGATAGGCTCAGAATTGTGGAAATATTTCTTTGCAGCTGCAGAGCCTGTAAATGAGCTTAAAAAAAAAAAAGTTTCAGTCTTGAACTGACATTTTAAAGGTAGTATATAAATTGCTTCCTCTCTCTTCGGTGCACCCCCTTTTTCCTCATTCTCCATTCGCTAATGAAAGACTTTTCCTCTTCCCCTGCCTGTTTCAATTTGAAACGTGGCACAGAACGGGACACTGGAAGGAGAAGGGAAGGTGGAGGGGGAGGAGGCTACTTTCAAATCTGACACACATACCCCCCAACCAGCTGTCCACACCCTGGTTGATGGTCAGGCCAGACTCCACCTAAGACAGGACTGAAGGACCAAAGAGTTGAGTAGAAAACTCCCCCTGTGCCACCTCTCCCAAAAGCACACTTAACGGTGGAAAGGAAGGAGGGGGAAAATAAAGTTCCACATTCCTGACATTTTTTAGCCAAGTGCTGTGGCTGCACAGAGCAGCTTCTCTATTCCAAGCAGCCTGTAGGACCGGGAGAAAACCTGGGTTCAGGGGGGAAAAGCTGCCCCCCGCCTTCAAAACAGGATGGCTCAAAACTGAACCAAAATTGGGGAAGCGATAGGGGTGAGTGGTGAGGGGAGAGACAGTCTTTCATGTGTGTTCCCAAAAGGAAATTATCCCAAGGGAAAGAATTCAGAGTCATCATCTCCCTGGGGACAGAGAACTAAAGCACTGGGGTCCCTAAGGGGGAAACAGAAGCTCCCTGAATGCAGAAGAGGTGACCAGTGAGTTGGGGCTAAAGAGCAAGGCAGGGATGCAATGCAGACACAAGGGCTGTGGCTGCCTGGGGCGTGGGCTGGTACGGGGAGAGGGGCCCAGCCCATTGGCAGAGGCAGGACAGAGGACCCCAGAGGGAGGAATGGCCAAGAGAGTCGCTCTTTGTGGGAAGAATTATAATTGAGTTTTCCTGGCTCAGCTTCCGAATGAAGGAATCCTAGCCAGGGCCAAGTCAGAACCCCAAGAGTCTATGTCCTCTCACCCCTTTCTCCCATTCCCCTTGCACCTCTTCCTGCCGTCACTTCTAGGAAAAGGGTGGTGAGTCCCCAGTTGCACCTCCCATCACACCATATGCATCCCTACATACCCACACATGCACACCACACACTTCTAGAGGGAAACCCAGAAGATCCTAAGTGACATCCAGCCAGTCCTGTGCTGGATTATGACGCGTCTCCCCCTGCTTTACTCTGAGTGTGAAGATGCCCACGTTTGTTTCTCTGTGGTACCTACAGTATCCAGGACGCTTCTGCTCTCATTTGATAGAGGCAGCAGTTCCAAACTCCCCCTCCCCACCCCAGGAATACTTAATCTCTGTGGAGAGTTAGTCAGTGGGTAAAGACAGTGAGGCCCCCCGCCATGTGCCTGGCACAGAAGAACACAAGACCTTCTTACTGGAGGCTTAGGGCAAAGCCCTCTTTCGCCCAGAGAAGCACAGACTGATGATCTCACAAAGTACCTCCAAAAGGAGACAACTGCCCTGTGGGTCCTATAGGTTCAAGGTGCTATGGGAAGAAGTGATGGGCTTGGCAGGAAAAGGGGGCCTGTAGGCATTTCAACCAGAGGCCTTGCTACACTCCCCAGTACAAGCCTAAGGGGGAGGAAGAGTAGTTTCGTTTGTTTGTTGTTTTCTGGTCTTGGGCCTTTCTCTTTCACCAGATACTGGAAGTAAGAGCTCTTAGCACCTTTCAGCTTCTAGAGTGGCAGGTTTAACGCACAGGACTTTCCATAAGACTAGAGACCCAGGAAAGGAGGTAGGTACCAAACTCAAACGCTGGCAGCTCTTTCTGAGCAAAGATAAAGCAGGTAGGGCCACAAACCCTAACAAATGCTAGAAATACGACAGAGAGAGCCACAGGCTATGCGAGAAACTTGGCCGCTGCAGAGCCTGTGGCTTTGAGGTTTACAGCTGTCACGTGTATCTTTCCAGCCACACCCTCCAAGGCTGGGGACACGCACTTGGAGGCCTCTTAGAATGGAGGACAGCAAACAGACAGGAGAGAATGCGCTGGGCAAAGGAAATTCTGTTATTTTGTTAAGCTGTTATTATGATAAACAATCACGGGGCTCCAGGCGCAAGAGACTTTTTCCTGTTGGTAGGAGATGTTATGGCTTTTGTTGCCGATATGATCTCAGTTAAACCTTACAATCACCCTGTGAGGAAGACCAGTTTTATGAACGTCTTTAATGATGGGGAAACTGAGGCTGCAGTCAGTTTTCAGACTAGTCACAGAACAGGGACTAAGACACACGGATGTGACTCTGTGTGACACCACACACTTCCAGGGGAGAGCCCAGAACAAGGTGAAGCGAGCCTGATCCAATATACCACTAGAGAGAGCTGTGAGAGGGAGAGGAAGGAGAGAGGGACTAACTAAAGGTGCACTACCAAAAAGTAGAGAGGAGACCCCAGTCCTAGCACCACCGTTTACTTCCTACAGACCCTAAAGCCCAGCCACGGACACATTCATTCATCCAACCCTGACTTGGCCACCACAAGAATGTTCCCAGCTTGAGGGCAGCTTCGCCAGCCAATTAGGGCCCTTGTCATTCGTAGAGATACAGGGAACCCGAGACAGAGGGACAGGGAAGGAAATTTAGCCAGGCAAGCCATCCTCCATCTCCAAGGAAGTCTGTAAATGATCACAGCTTCCTAACCCAACCGTGAGAATGCAATAAGCAAGCTGGCCCAGAAGGGAGGACAAGTAGTTTCAGGAACCAGAGGAGACCACGGTGAGAGTGAGGGGAATGTCGCTCACATATCTCACTTCTGAGACAAGATATACCGCAACAAACCCATGCCAAGCTTCCTCCAGTTCTTCCCACTTTTGAATATCACATTTTTCTTGCTCTGCAAGAGTAGGGAATCCTTCCCATCAGTCCTGTGGATTCTGACCCCTTGCTGGCTTTCTACAACTCCCTGCCTGGGAGACCGACACCAGGACATTGCTGTTGGGGGTGGGATGCCCATCCTCTGCCCCCCACTCCTACACTATAAGAGAATCAACTCCCCAAAAAGTGGAAGGCATCCCTGTCTCTCTTCTTGTCTCTGTAAAGGGGGTGAAGCTCTGGGTCGCCGCAGATGGATCTAAAGGGACAGTCCACGGAGTGGTAAAAGGATATCCCAAAACTGGCCTTCTAGAGCACAGCAAAAAAGTGGGAGCGAGAGGAGCGCAGAAGGCCACTGCTGGGATGCGGCCAGGGCCACACGTGAACATCCGAGCACGTTCCAGAGCTGAGATGCAAAACACCCAGAAAATCAGATAGGAAGTGGAAAAGGGTCAGGGTCTCTCCTACTGGAAAAGCCCAGAAGAGCTAGTGGCCACCCCTTGGGGCAAGAGGGGGTTGTGCAATGACTGCGGGTCTGGGAGTCTCTGGGCTTGGCTCCTGGACGCCAGAAAGGAAACCCCACGCGTCAAGCCAGGGTGGCAGCGCGGCGGTTGGTTCGAGGCCAGGCTGGGGTTTCAGGGCTGCAGACAGGCTGCGGGATACGATGAGTGCCCAAGGGGGCGGCAGAGCATGGCATGGCTGGCACGGCGCGGAGCTGGGGGTGCTGTCTGGGCTGGCCGGGGTACAGGCCGGAGGAGTACAGTGCACAAAGCCGGGGAGCCGATAACGTACACGGCAGCCAGGAGCCTCCGATCAGAGGAGGGCCCGCTGACCTGCAGGGGTGTGCCGGGCGGCGCACGACAGGGGGCACTGTCCCTCCAGCTCCCTCCTCCCCAGGCTCTCACCTCGAACATAAGCCCGATGAGGACGCAGAGCACCAGGCAGAAGCCGATGTCCGCATGGTTGTGGATGACGAACTCCTGGCTGAAGAGCGGATAACTTTTCGTCCTCCTGCGGAAAGCCATGGCAGCGGGCGCGCAGCGGCCGGCGGGGCCCGCACCCTGCGCTCACGAACCGCAGCGCAAACTTCTCCAGCCCCGGCCCGGTCCGCCCGCCGGCCCGCCGCCCGCTCTCCTACAGCCGCCCGCCCGCCCAGCGCGGAACAACTTCGGGGCCCGCCCCCTTCCTCCGCCTGCCCCCGCCCCCGCCGCCCGTAACCGCCCCCGGCCGCAGCCCCCGCCCAGCCCGCGGCCCGCACTCGGCGCGCCTGGCCCCGCCCCCCGCGGGCTTAACCCTCTAGCCGCTGGGCACACGCGGGCGGCCGGGGCGGAGGCGTCCGGGGGCGGCGAGCGGGAATCGGCTCCTCCTCGTCCCGCGCCAGCGCCGCGCCCGGCCGCATTCTCAGCGCCCGGGTCTCAGCCGCTCGCGGCGGAGAAAGCAGGCCGCGGAGGAGGCGGGCGCCCGGACCTGCCCGGACAGGAAGTGGGCCCAGGTTTCCCACTCCTCGCTCCGCTCCTTCCTCCGCGGGAAGGGCAGGCCCGGGAGGCAGTGAGCGCCCCGGGGGTGGCCGGGCAGCCGGATGCTCCCGGGGTTGCGGGCTGTGGCCCCGGGGGCTGAGGGCGGCGCGGGTGCGGCGGAAGCAGGGAAGCCGCGAACCGGCCTTCTCGCTGGCCACAGCGCCCTGCACGGACGATCAGTGAATGGAGATTACTCAAATATTTATCGAGAAATTGCAGTGGGCTAGGCACGGTTCAGGTTGTGTGAATGCGCAGATAACCGAAAGACCCTGCCCTAGGGGAGCTTTCGCTCCATTGCGGGGAGAGGGTGGACGATTGCAGTTTTGCTTAGTAATTTTTGGGACCCTCACGCCACCATTAATTAGCTACACACATCTCACCGAAAGTCTACCTTACATATTAATCAGAAGAAGTGGAAGAATAAACACAGAAGAAGCAAAAAAGGAAGGAACTTTCTCACTGAAAGTTTCTATTTAATATTAAGTCTTAAAAGTACTCCTGGAAGGACAAAAGGTGTTCTTAATAAATTAATTTATATTCGCAAATATTGAATTTAATCCTACCAGTAATGAAGGAGTCAGTTACTTTCTAGATGTACAGAAATACGTAATGAACAAAAAAGCTAATTCCTATTCCATTTTTTATTAGGTCCACAGTTATTTCACTTCTAAGTAAATATGATTTTTTTTAAAGTGGCACGGGGTAGAATGTAATTGAGACAGGATGGAGTTCCCAGAGAAATTATACTTCCTCAATTTGTACTCCACCTTACTTAGCATACAGTCTTGGGTCTGTAATTCCCTTATCTGACTCTCAAGGAAATGAAAAAGTAATGCCTAGATTGGACTAAACCTCATTTAACTTCAAGACTGACCTTTCTCAAAGTTGAACCTTCGTCTTGTGAGGAACAGAAAGATCAAGAACTCTGAAGCATCTCTACTTTCGACCTGTGAAAATGTGTTCAAATTTGCAACGTGCGGCCACATCTATGAGGTTGAACTTTATACAATTGGTTTCTTTATAGGTTTAGATGGTTGAATTTAAGTTACCCCCACCGCTATTATTATTCTTATTATTATTATTTTGAGACAGAGTCTTAACTCTGTCGCCCAGGCAGGAGTGCAGTGGTGAGATCTTGACTCACTGCAACCTCTGCCTCCTGGCTTCAAGCGATTCTCATGCTTCAGCCTGTAGCTGGAACTACAGGTGTGTGCCACCACACCTGGCTAATTTTCGTATTTTTTAGTAGAGGTGGGGGTTTCACCATGTTGGCCAGGCTGGTCTTGAACTCCTGACCGCAAGTGATCCGCCATTTTTTGAGACGGCTTCTCTGTTGCCCAAGCTGGAGTGCAGTGATGCCATCTCGGCTCACTGGAACCTCCTCCTCCCGGGTTCAAGCAATTCTCCTGCCTCAGCCTCCCGAGTAGCTGTGATTACAGGTGCCCTCCACCACCCCCTGCTAATTTTTGTATTTTTAGTAGAGACGGGGTTTCACCACGTTGGCCAGGCTAGTATCGAACTCCTGACGTTCAGTGATCTGCCCGTCTTGGCCTCCCAAAGTGCCGAGATTACAAGCCACTGCACCCAGCCTTTTGCTACACTTTTGTACTAAACTACACTATGGGGCAGCACAGTAAGTTTGTTTACACCAGCATCACCAGAAACGCGTGGTTAATGCATCTACAATGTTACAGTGGCTATGACATCACTAGGTGATAGGAAATGTTCAGCTCCATTACCGTCTTATGAAACAACTGTTTTATATGTTGTTTGACCGGAACATCATTACGTGGCATATGAGTATGTGTCCTCCAGTTTTTCGACATTCCTCCCTTCAAAAACAGGCAATTCATTCCCCTCCCCTTCAGTGTGGGCTGGACTTAGTGGCTCACTCCTAATAAATGGAATGTAGCATAAGTGATGGTATGTGACTTCCAAGACTAGGCCAGAAGAGGCATTTGGGGGTTTCTGCTTTCTTGCTCTCAGGTCACTCCCTCTGGAGGAAACCAGCTGCCACTTTGTGAGGATATTCATAGTCCTGTGGAGGCATATCCTCCATAGGGCTGAGACCTCCTGCCAACAACCATCACTGACTTGCCAGGCATGAGTGTGCCACCTTGAAAGCAGATTTTCCAGCCCCAGTCAAGCCTTCAGATGACATCAGCCCCTGCTAATCTCTTGACTACAACCTCATGAGAGACCTTGCGCCAGAACTAGCCAGGTAAGCCACTCCTGAATTCCTGACCCACTGCACCTGGGAGAGAATAAATATTTGCTGTTTAAAACCACTAAATTTTATTGTAATTTGTTATACAGCAAAAGGTAGCTAATACACACTGCTAAAGCTTACAATCTTTTAGAATTGACTGAGACATCATTACAATTCAATGTGATGATGGTGACTCTAAGAACAACCTGAAATATGCACACTCTGAGTACAAGGAAAGGTAACTTAATTCTGCCTGGGGTGTAGGGAGGAGGTCATTTGGGCTGGGCCTTTACCTGACAGATGGTACTAGTAGACAGAGAATGCAGAAAAGGAGTGGTAGATGAATTTGGAGAGTTAAGATAGAGCTGGATTGTGGCAGGTTTTGCATACTGTGATAGAGAATTGTGACTTTATTCTGCAAACAATGGGAAGGAATGGAAAGTCGGTGTTTTTTGTTTGTTTGTTTTTGAGATGGAGTTTCCCTCTTGGTGCCCAGGCTGGAGTGCAATGACACCATCTCAGCTCACCACAACCTCCGCCTCCCAGGTTCAAGTGATTCTCCTGCCTCAGTCTCCCAAGTAGCTGGGATTACAGGCATGTGCCACCATGCCTGGCTAATTTTGTATTTTTAGTAGAGACGGGGGTTTCTCCATGTTGGTCAGGCTGGTCTTGAACTCCCGACCTCAGGTGATCCACCCACCTCAGCCTCCCAAAGTGCTGGGATTACAGGCATGAGCCACTGTGCCTGGCAAGAAATGGAAAGCTTTTAAGCATGACCAGATCTGTCTTTAGAGGAGAGCTATTAGGAATATGGAAGGCCATCCTGATTTAAACAGGAAGACCACTTTGGAAACTATTATAACAGTCCAGTAAAGAAATGGACACTTCTCTCTTCTTTTTGAGAGAGGGTCTCTGTCACCCAGGCTGGAGTGCAATGGTGCAATCACAGCTCACTGCAGCCTCACCCTCCTGGGCTTAAGTGATCTTCCTGCCTCAGCTTCCGAGTAGCTGCGACTACAAGCGCACACCACCATGCCTGGCTAATTTATTTTTATTTTTTGTAGAGACAGGTTCTCCCTCTGTGGCCCAGGCTGGTCTCGAACTCCTAGGCTCAAGTGATCCTCCTGCCTCTACCTCCCAAAGTACTAGGATTATAGGCATGATCCACTGCGTCTGGCTAGCACTCCTCAAAGAACAGTAGCAGTAAGAATAAAAGGGAGTTGAATGAGTCAGAACTTGCATCTGGGATAACATAAATGATGGTGGGACCATTAAAAAATTTATTTGGAATAACAGATAAAGAGCACGTTTAAGGGAGGAGAAGAAGATGGCCTCTGCTTTGAACAAGCTGAGGTTGAGGAGCCATGGAACGCTTTGGCAGCTCAGTTGGAAAGTGTTGGATTGGACTTGGGGAGGGAAAATCACAACTAAAGTATTTTCAGTTCATCTTCAGTAGGACTGTTGAGGTCATCAGGTTACATAAGTGTTCTGAGAGAATGAGAAAAAGTCTGAGGTCAGCAGAATCCTAGTGAACCCCGACACTCGGAATGGGGGAAGATGAGGAAAAGGAAAGGGTGGCATAGAGGAAGCCACGACTTAAGAATTTTGTTAAGGACGGGTTGAATCAGGCAGAACAAGAATGAGATGAAACTCCCAGATTCAGCCATCATGGCTTTTAGAGAACACTTAATTGAACATTAGAGTGGGCTTAACAGTAGGCAGAAGTTGAGAAAAGGAGGTGGGTAAAAACGTCTATTTGTAAAAAAATGTTTTGTGAGAAAAAGAGAAATGGATGGTGTTTTGAGGGCTATGGAAGATCTAAGGAAGGACCTTTAAATTATATTTAATTTTTGAGATTGGAGCATATTTGGAGACAGGGAGGAAAAACCCAGGAGAGAGGGAAATACTGCAAATACTTGAGATACGGGAGATCAGTGATGAAACCGAAGAGGAGACTGGAGAGTGGCTCCAGCAATAGGAACAGAAGGGAAAACTCTCCTGAGATGGATCAGGGACCTAAAAACGGGTGAATACAGTTCCATCTGGATGTGGAGGAAATAACAACCCCTTACGTTTATATTGCACTTTCCAGTCACTCTGTGAGGGAGGCAAGACAGTTATTACCAGCCGTTTCTTGTAGGTGTTCTGAGACATGAATGACCAAGGGCCACATAATGAGTGGGTAGCTGAAGCTGGACTCAGACCAGCCAGTCAGGCTCTCAGCACAGGGTTCCCTTTGCTGGACCATACTTCAGCCCACTCAGGCTTCCTAAAGCACAGCACTGTCAGGCAGGCACCACCTGTGTCCCTCTCTACCTGAATAGTCATGGCTGCCAACAATTCAGCTGTATCAACTTTTTTTTTTTTTTTTGAGACAGAGCCTTGCTCTGTCACCCAGGCTGGAGTGCAGTGGCACGATCTTGGCTCACTGCAACCTCTGCCTCCTGGGTTCAAGTCTCCCAAAAGTACCTGGGATTACAGGCATGTGCCACCATGCCTGGCTAATTTTTACACTTTTAGTAGAGATAGGGTTTTGCCAGGTTGGCCAGGCTGGTCTTGAACTCCTGGCATCAAGGGATCTGCCCACCTGGGCCTCCCAGAGTGCTGGGATTACAGGCATGGGCCACTGCAATTGGCCTCAACGCTTAACTAAATTAGATTACTCCCTCTTTACAAAACAGAACTTATGGTTTCCGATCTCTATGTCTATGTGTTTTTGTTCACCTCTCAATGTTAACCATTTTTCAAGAAAAACAGTGTGCACCTCTTCTATCACTAAGCTTCATGGCATTAGTCTGGGGGCATCAATACAGCAATTTGTGTGTAGCTCTCAGCTAGCACCAGGTCCTCCTGCAATTGGTGTGTTCGTCTATGAATTTTACCCCTCATTACATGATGCAATCCTTCAAGGCATGAATCCTGCCATGGAATACTGTCATAGTCCAACAGCATAAAGCACAAGAGTCCCGCATTTTATGTTCTCATCAGGTATTAGTTGAATGCATGATTGAATGAGAGACGCTGTTGCTGTAGGCTGTGTGAGAATGACCACTATCCCCAGCCTTATCTACATGGAGCACAGCAGGCTTTTGTGTTGATGAATTCTTTCCAGTAGCTGTCCTTTCCCCAAAGTGGAAAATTTATTTTTTCACATAACAAGAAGCCCAGAGTTAGTTCATTCCTAGGGATGAGTAATGCACCCAAGACCAGGGTCTCACTATCCTCCCACTTTGAAACTTGTTTGCTTTTATTGCAGGCTTACCCCTCATGGTTACAAAGTGGCTGCAACAGCTCCAGGTGTTCTATCCTTTAACACAGAATAACTCAAACAACAAGACCCAATATTCAGACAAGAAGGAAAGGGACTTTTGGAGAGTGAAGAAAACTTTCCTAGAAACCTCAGACTTCTCCCCATGCCTTATTGGCCAGATTGTATCCCATGCCCATTTCTAAACCAATCATTGGCAAAGTGAGTGGCATTGACGTGATTAGATTTAACTTTACCAAGAATGCATCCTCAGAGAGGCTGAGAAAAAGTCCAGCCTCCTTTGAAGACCCTGGCTACCTTTTACCTGAACAAAACAAGAATTCTGATGAAAAGAAAAATGGAGAATGTATGTGGAGCAGGCATCTGGAGTGTCTATGCCAGGATTTTTTTTTCAGTGCATTTCACCAGTTATATTTTTGTCTCTTTACCTTACAAGATATGTGGCACATTTGCCTAAAACAAGCCTTGCTTTCTGATTTCTGTGCACTAGGCACTTAAACCTTGCAAATGTCACTTACCTAACAGTCACCGTCAAGGAGTACCTGGCTAAAGAATCTCCAGCTAGACAAAGTGGAAGTGTCTGTGCTCTGGCAGTTGAATATATTGTATCAGGCTCAACAGCACCTTTCACCAAAGGAGGAGACTTCACAACCATTGGATCTTCTTTTATTTTGTTTTTATTAAAAAAAATTTTTAACACACCATTGCTAACTTGAAGCCATTAGATCTTCTTACCCCCAATACCACAAAAGTTTAGTGGAATCAGGGGTATATCAAGGCAGGTGGAGTAGGGGAGCTGGGAGTGGTCAGCCCCCAGGGCAGGCAATGAGGGACTGTGGATCTGTGAAGAATTTTAAAGCAATGATACAGCTCTAAATGTGATGTACTATCCTGGACTTAGCCCTGGAAGAGAAAAAAGATATTAGTGGAAAAACTGGTAAAATTCAAATAATGTCTGTAGTTTGTTTAATAGTATTATACCAATGTTAATTTCTGTGTTTTGATAAATGTACCATGGTTACGTAAGCTGGATGAAAGGTATGTGGGAAATCTCTCTACTATTTCTGCAACTCTCCTGTAAACCGAAAAATATTTCAAAATAAAAGATTTAATGCTAAAATTGACTGAAAATTGATCTGCTTTTTTATTATCACCATGCACTGCACATGCTAAACAATGTTAGGAATAAAATACTTCCTCCCCTCCTCCAAATCTTTTGGTCTAAGTTCTAAACAATTGCTGTAGATGCTGTTGAATCTTAATAATATATATGTAAATTTCAACTTAGCATATTTTTATTATTTGTTAATGAACTTTGCAGGCTGGGTGCAGTGACTCAGGCCTGCAATCCCAGCACATTGGGAGGCCAAGGGCAGAGGATTGCTTGAGCTCAAGATTTCAAGACCAGCCTGGGCAACATAGCAAGACCTCATCTCTACTAAAAAAAAAATAAAAAAAATAAAAAAATAAAAAATTAGCCGGGCATGGTGGCATGCACCTGTAGTTCCAGCTACTGGGGGCGCTGAGGCAGAAGGCTAGCTTGACCCAGGTGGTTGAGGCTACAGTGAGCCATCACTGCACCTCTGCACTCCAGTCCGGGTGACAAAGTGAGACCCTGTCTCAAAAAACTAAAAAAAAATTAAACGTCGCATTCTACATGCAAGTTAATCCTAGAAACTCATCTACCCAAACAGCCCCTGATGTGTGCAGCCTCAGGTGCACATATTTGTTCATACCCTATTGGAATCATCTGAGTTTGTTTGGGGCACAGTTCACATTTCCAATCTGGTACTACAGATTCTTGTGTTTAAACCAAAAATTTGAAAAGTGATGGCATGGTGATTGTAAAGACAAAGAAACAGGACTGGTTACTTTAATTCTGTCATTCTACATGACCACTTGAACCTTTTATTTGTGTTTAAAACTTAAGTTAGTGAAATAGGACACAATGCCAGTACTGTCATTTGTTTCATGGAAGGATTTGTGTGTGTGTGTGTGTGTGTGTGTGTGTGGCATTCTTGTCACTTTCATTGAGAGGAGCAGGGGATTAAAAATGATCTGCTCCAGGGCTGGGCATGTTGACTTATGCCTGTAATCCCAGCACTTTGGAAGGCCAAGGCAGGAGGGTCACTTGAGCCCAGGAGTTTGAGAACCACCTGGGCAACATAGGGAGACCCTATAAAAAAAAAATTAAGAAAAAAAGATCTCCTGGTATCAAATATGCTAAATATAAGAGTGAGTGGAATTAAGATTCGAGGTATTAGAAACTACCTTAGGGCTGGGTGCGGTGGCTCATACCTGTAATCCCAGCATTTTGGGAGGCCGATGCAGGTGGATCACCTGAGGTTCGAGACCAGCCTGGCCAACATATAGTGAAACCCTGTCTCTACTAAAAATACAAAAAGTAGCTGAGTGTGGTGGTGCACACCTGTAGTCCCAGCTACTTCGGAAGGTGAGGCAGGAGAATTGCTTGAACCCGGGAGATGGAGGTTGCAGGGAGCTGAAATGGCTCCAATGAACTCCAGCCTCAGCGACAGGGCAAGACTCTGTCTCTCAAAAAAAACAAAAACAAAAACTACCTTAAACATTATAGATCCACTTTCTTACTTTAGAAGCAAAGAAAGGAAGGCTCAGAACTTGCTGCCATTAGTAAGGATTTCGTGAGCAGGGTTGAAAACAGGCCCCCTCCCTCCTGGTCTGTTGCTGCCAGCACTGCCTCTGAACCCTATGCCTGTTCTCCTTTAGCAGACAGGTGATAACTCAGAAAAACCAAGTCCCTTGTCCAGTGGCCACTAGTGACTCAGTGGCAGAGTAGGCGTGGGAACTGGGACTCCTGACAGCTCCAGGGCTCTGACCACTGTGCCCAGTTTCCCCTTTCCAGCTCTCATTCACCTAGAGACAGATAAATTCCATGCAACTAATGAATGTGCCACTTGACTTGCAGATGGGAAGAGGGGAGCAATATTAAAAACAGACTTAAAAAAAATGACACAATTTGACACTAGACATGAGTAAACTTCAGCCAGAATTCCCATCACCAGAAAAATATTGGGATATGACATTTGGGAAGCAAGGGAACAATTTCAGGCACTGTTTTCTTCTAATTTGGGAGACATCTTTGTTTTCTTGTTGTTGTTGTTGTTGTTGTTGTTGTTGTTGTTGTTGTTGTTGTTTGTCTCATTCTGTCACCCAGGCTGGAGTGCAGTGGCGCGATCTCGGCTCACTGCAACCTCCACCACCCAGGTTCAGGTGATTCTCCTGTTCCAGCTTCCTGAGTAGCTGGGATCACAGGTGTGTGCCACCACGCCTGGCTAATTTTTGTATTTTTAGTAGAACTGGGGTTTCACCATGTCAGCCAGGCTGATCTGGAACTCTTGACCTCAGGTGATCTGCCCCCTTCAGTTTCCCAAAGTGCTGGGATTACAGGTGTGAGCCACCGCACCCGGCCTAATTTGGGAGGCATGTTTGGATGCAAAGTATATTAGAAACTTAAGCTGCTCACAAATATGCTTATTCCTTAGGGTTTTTTTTTTTTTTTTTTTTTGAGATGGGGTCTCACTCTGTTGTGCAGGCTGGAGTGCTGTGGCACGATCGTGATTCACTGCAGCCTTGGCCTCCCAGGCTCAAGTGATCCTCCCACTTCAGCCTTCCCAGGGGGGTGGAGCCACAGGCACATGCCACTGTGTCCAGCTAATTTTTAAAATTTTTTTGTAGAGACAAGGTTTCACTATGTTGCTCAGGCTGGTCTCAAACTCCTGGGCTCAAGCGATCCTCCCACCTCAGCCTCCCAAAAGTGCTGGAATTACAGGTGTGAGCCACTGTGCTGGTCCTTAGTTGTTCTATGTACACAAAGAAAGCAATAATTACCAGAGGGACACTGTTATGATATAGTATGCCATCACACTGAGGAAAAGTTCAATAGAAAGAACTCTGTGGAAAGAAGATTTTCATGAGCCAAAACACAACTCATGAACCCCTGTTACTCAACTGCCATGCCTGCCTTCTCTGAGCAGTTGTCTCCTAGGCTGCAGAGAAACTCAGAAACTGTCTTGATTAAATTTAGGCACCTCTCTATGAACCTTGTTACCAGCCCTTGCAATTTATCCCATCTCTGCTTCTCAGATCACAACCCAGTGTTCAGGAACCATTCGCTTGTTAATTATCAGGCACAGAATGCATGCAACTACTAGTGTTCTGTCTTTACACAACTCTCTACCACAGTAATTGGTTATGTATGACCTGCTCCCTGCTGGACCAATAAATGAACTCTTACCACGTGCTTGGAAGGTTGATGGATGAGTGAGCAGAAGACAGATGGATGGATAGGTAAATGGATGAGTGATGGATGTGTGGGTGGATGGATGCGTGCATGTATGAGTGGATTGATGGGTGGTAGGTAGATGGATGAATGGGTGAATGGATGGTTGCTTGTGTAGAAAGGTGGCTGGCTGGATGGATTAATGGACCAAAGTGTGGAAATCTGTATCATTCCATCTTTATGTTGCTACCTAAGGTAATTCCACAGTGAAGATGCCCCAAGTGGATTCTGCTTCCACTTAAAAGATATGTTCAGGACCAAAGTTATGTTTAGATTTGGTAGAAGTTTCCCTTGGAGTAGACTTTAAGACCCTGAAAGGCAGGTATCATAGCTTTCCATCTATGAGACAGTAACCATCATTACCTGCCACATAGTAGGTACTGAGTAAATATTTGTTGACAAACATGTATGAATGAATTATTTGGGAAACACAAGGATGGCTCTCCTTGACTCTGAAGTTCAACCCCACATTCTGATTCTTCATGCCTATACAGTTTTAAAATTGTATTTCTTTATAAATCGGTTAGGCATCCAGAAGTGTCCTGTTACGATGCAAAACATTCTTAGATGTTAAAAATATTAAACCCTTTGTATCTGTTGTCCCTTTGTCAGGAATTAGCTGGTCACATTGCTGTCTCCTTGATTCTTTGCTGATGATGTTGGGCATGGGGCAGGTCTGGTGGTTTCTCTGACTGGGCTGAAGGACTTTTGCTGACAGGTAGGAGAGGGTCCCTTACAGTAGGAATCACCAAGCCTGCAAGGAAGGACCCAAAGGCTCTCTTCTCTCATGATCTCAGCAGCCATCCCCTGCCCACAGTGCCTTCTTGGCAGCCCTGCTCCTGATTTGAAGGGAATTCCTCACTTTGTCCCATGGGTTTCTGCAAGCTGAGCAGGACACTAGGTGAGGACAGAAGTAAAAAGAGAAGAGGAAAGGTGAGAGCAAGAAAGGAAACATGAGAAAAAGGGAGACACACAACAGTAAGAAGAGAGGAAAGAGAGGGATATGAGCAGGGGGTAGGAGAGACAAAAAACAGATTGTATTTGCAGCACAATGCCTCTAGTAATAATATTATCATTATCTTGCCTGAACAGATGTGCAAGGACTCCCATCTACTCATTATCCAACATGAAAATGGAACACGTTTCTATCAGCCTCATCAGAAATCTTGGCAGTTGCTGTCAGAAAATGTGTGCTGTTCCTGAGATGTGATTTTTCAACAGTGTAGACTGTACTATTTGACTAGGGGTGGGAAAAAGAGGAGAGGGAGTTGATTGTGCTTTCTTTTGCTTCTGTTTTTAATTTTGAAATTCTCCTCTCCAAGGGGGCCTTGCCTTGGACGATGTCCAGCTTTGCTGAATAGCCATGTCTGCATGACCAGTGGTCTGGGGCTGGCCAGCGTCCCAGGGCCACACCAAAGCCCAGTGCCAAGGACCCGTTTCTTTGAAATAGTTCCCTCATGGCTCTCACTTCCCCTTACTCCAACATTATTCGTACCTACCATGCCCCGCTATTCCACTTCTTCCCTGACCTCAGTGTCTTGCATGGAGACATTTGAAGAGTGTGGTTCAAGGAAACAGCATGTTTGTTCCCAGCTGAACAAGGCTCAGGGAGACTAGCAGTGCCAGAGACAGGAGTGGGCACCATTTCTCTGTGAATTAAGCCATGCAGTGTGCAAGTTCCCCATGGCAAACACCACCTTTCCCTGGGAAGACAGCCAAGGCCTGGAGCCCCATGTAGGAAATCTCCTGTGAGAGGCCCTTCCTGAGCCCCACAGAAAATGATTCTTTTCATAGGCACTGAGTCCCCTTTTTTTCTAGCCATAAATGCCCACATCACATTCCCCCTTCCTGGCCTTCTACACTCTGCTCCCATGCCAAGTGCCCTCACCCAGGCCCCCTCATAGCTCATGCACCCCTTTCCCTTCCTTTCCACACTCAACTGGCCTCCCCAAGCCCTCAGAAAGCCTCTTCCTTTCCCCAGCTGGGCTGTTGACTCTCCCTCCACCCTGCACTCTATGCCTCTCACATGAAACTGCTCCATGCCGTGACCTAACATCTCCAGAGGCTCCTCTCGGGTTGAACAGACATGATTTGTTGACTTTGCCAGATTAGCAAAGGGAGCAAATTCCATAGATGCCTCTGCACCTAAGTCTCAAAGTGCAGACCTTCATCTTGATAGCAGGAGCGAGGTGATGGAGGCAGCCTGGGATTGCATAAAACAATAACAGCAATATGATGACTCTGTAGGGCAATTACTCCCTGGCAGGTCTAAGGGCTAAGCCTTAATCTTTCCAACAAGGCTCTGCAGTAGGTACTATTACTAGCCTCATTTTATAGTCGAGAGAATGGAAGGCCAGGTGTTGTGGCTCATGCCTATAATCCCAGCTCTTCAGGAGATGGGCGGATCGCTTGAAGTCAGGAGTTCAAGACCAGCCTGGCCAACATGGTGAAATCCCGTCTCTACTAAAAATACAAAAATTAGCCGGGTGTGGTGTAAACCCAGCTACTCCAGAGGCTGAGGCACAAGAATTGCTTAAACCTGGGAGGCAGACATTGCAATGAGCCAAGATTGCACCACTGCACTCCAGCCTGGGCAACAGAGCAAGACTCTGTCTCAAAAAAACAAAAACAAACAAACAAATAAACAAAAAGGCCCAGCAAGGTGGCTCATGCCTGTAATCCTAGCACTTTGGGAGGCCAAGGTGGGTGGATCACCTGAGGTCAGTAGTTCAAGACCAGCCTGGCCAATATGGTGAAACCCCGTCTCTACCAAAAATACAAAAATCAGCCAGGCATGGTTGTGGGTGCCTGTAATCTCAGCTACTCGGGAGGCTGAGGCAGGAGAATCACTTGACCAACACTCTCGCCTTAACTTGGGAGGCGGAGGTTGCAGTGAGCTGAGATTGTGCCACTGCACTCCAGCCTGGGCAACAAGAATGAGACTCTGTCTCAAAAAAAAAAAAAAGAGGAAAAAGAAAGATGTTAAGTGACTTTTTCAAGGCCCTGGGTTAGCAAGAGACAGACCCCTAGCATGCCTGGGGAGGGGCTTTGTGCACTCATCCGGCTGCCTTTCCTGGCATGCCCTGGGGATGGCAGGAAACCTGGATCCCTGCCCGGCTCTGTTGTTTCTAGGTAGCTTACCTCAGGTCAGACACATTCACTTCCCAAGTCTCTGTTTTCTAATCAGAAAAATTATGGGATTTGAGGTGATTTCTTAGGGCCTTTTCCATATGGTGATGCTGTCATTTTTTTCCTAATGATAAAAGTATTCAGAAAGCTCTTCAAATTTTCTGAACTCGGGGCCAGTCCTAGGCAAAGGGAAGAAATAGGAGGCAACATTGATCTTTGGTGACACCTAAAGGCTCTATCTGTGCAACCTTTTCCTCTGTCCAGAATAAGCCTTTGGTGTAATCCCTGCTGCCTCTGGGGACCCCAGGGCAAAGTCTCGGGGAGGGCACAAAGAGGGCTTGTCCATCACTTGAGGACGCAGAGGACACATGTGCCCTGCACATCAGGATGAGTAAACCTGAGCTCCTTACTAAAATAAAGCTGTCTTTTGAGTGTGTCCTCACTTGTAACCGGGGTAAATGCGCTGATCAGTGCTAGTCAAAGATGACCTCAACAACTGCTCCATTCCAACTGTCTTGGGCAAGAGGAGAGTGACCCTTTATGCTCTGATATGAGATGGAGTCATAAATACTGTTTCAGATGTTTCAGATGCCAGGGGAACATATGATCAGAGACACCAGCATCATACTGTCATGCCAGGAAACCGTCAGTGACTGCCTGCTAGAGGAAGCCCACTTCCCTTAGCTTGGCTTCAAGGAGCAACACTCTCGCCTTCCCACCTTGGCCTCTGCCTTCCTTAGCTAGACACTCATAAGTATACATCCCCCCAATTCCCCGACCAATTTTGACTGAGCCAGCAGCACATCAAGGGTTAACCCTTACCATTGGTGGAAATTTTGTATCATCATGTTTGGTTGATTCTAAGATGCATGCTTTTTCTCATGTTAACCTCTTACTCATTTAACATTGATGTTGCAATCAATGACATGTCATTGTTTTGTGGCACTTTTTCTTTCTTAGTGGTTTGTAAAATAATGGTGCATCGTGACTGAAGGCCTCTTGGATTTGCCGAAATACTGGAAGTAGCATTCTCCAGATTTGAGCTCTAGCAGCTCAGCTGGAAGCCAGGAACCTGTGTGCCCATACTCTGAGTTTGTTTTCCCAGTTGGGACTGGGTCCTAGTGTAATGGGGTGATATCTGGGAACCTATATAGCTCCCTAGTTATAACCAAGGGTGATATTGAAAGTGTTTAATGACCATACCAGGCCAGGTGCAGCGGCTCATACCTGTAATCCCAACACTTTGAGAGGCCAAGGCGGGCGTATCACTTGAGATCATGAGTTTGAGACCAGCCTGGCCATTGTGGTGAAACCCTGTCTCTACTAAAAATACAAAAATTAGCCAGGCATTGTGGCAGGTGCCTGTATTCCCAGCTACTCAGGAGGCTGAGGCAGGAGACTCGCTTGAACCTGGGAGAGAGGTTGCCATGAGCTGAAATTGTGCCACTGTACTCCAGCCTGCGTGATAGAGCAAGGCTCTGTCTCAAAAAAAAAAAAAAAATTACCATACCAATTAGAACAGAAGATGACTGAAAACAACTGGCTTGTGTATCCTGGAGCTTACCTGCTGAACCCCAGGCCTACTACCATGCTCCTTACCTGTTGGTTCTCAACTCAGCTCATTCCTTATTTTATGGATACTTTACAGCACACTCGGGGAACACGGCCTGTTGCCCATTCCCAGGAGACATTCCCTAATCAGGCTGAGCCAAGCATGGTTACCCCAGGCTGCTTTAGGGGAGGGTATGTGTGCTAGTTTTCTGTTGCTGTTGTAACAAATTACTATGACTTTAGCTCAAAACCACACACATTTCTTTTCTTTCTTTTTTTTTTTTTTTGAGACAGAGTCTCTCTGTCGCCCAGGCTGGAGTGCAGTGGCGCGATCTTGGCTCGCTGCAGGCTCCGCCCCCCGGGGTTCACGCCATTCTCCTGCCTCAGCCTCCCGAGTAGCTGGGACTACAGGCGCCCGCCACCTCGCCTGGCTAATTTTTTGTATTATTTTCTTACAGTGATATAGGCCAGAAGTCTGGTTCATGTCTCACTGGGCTGAAATCAAGGTGTCCACAGGGCTGTGTTCCTTTCTGGAGGCTTGAGGGTAGAATCCGTTTCCTTGCTCTATCAGGTGTTGGCTGATTTTTGTTCCTTGCAGCTGCAGGACTGAGGTCCCTGTTTCCTTGCTGTCTGTCATCTGGGGGTCTCTATTAGCTTCTAGCAGCCTCTCTCTGGTTTTTTTTTTTTCTTTTTTAATGATTAAGTATAGAGTTTTTTTTTAGGCTAAAGCTTGAGGATAGCCACCCAAGGGCATAGATTCAAGTTGCCCTGAGTGTACATTCCTATTAGCAGTAGTTGCAGGTGGCACTTGTTTGTTTTTATTGCTACATTATATGTATACATATTTAAGGGATCTCTCTCAGGTTCTTACACATCACCTCCTACATCTCATCCCCAAATCCTTCCCATGCTGCCATCTCCCTTACTCCCCGGGGCTAATGTGATTAAATGGGGCGCACTGGTAATCCGGCATAGCCTCCCCATCTCAAGATTCATGTCCTTAATCATATCTGCAAAGTCCCTTTTGCCATGTAAGGTAACATAGTCACAGGTTCCAGGGGACTAGAATTTGAACATCTTTGACAGCATTATTCTACCTATTACAGTATCTAAACCATCCTTGCCAATGAAATGTAGACAGAAATCTGCTGAGGCTTGCAGGGAGGATTTTGCTCTCTGATTAAGAAGAGAGAAATAAGGAGGTCTGCTTTGATTGAGGTGATGTGAGCTGTGGCAGCTATCTAATGACCATAAGGCCTTAACACCAAGAATAAAAGCAGACACACTGAGAACAGCAGTAAAAGTATCAAAGTGAAAAAGTAGAAAGAGCTTGGCCTTTTGATAACAATGTTTAGCCACCAAGCCAATCCTAGAACACCTACTTCCAGACTTCTTGAGAGATAATTTGCTATCTTTATTGCTTAAGCCACTGTTAGTTAAATATTGTTACTTGTAGCTAAAATCATCCCAATATTCTGTTACTTGTAGCTAAATCATCCCAGATCATCCCAATATTCTGTTACTTGTAGCTAAATCATCCCAGATCATCCCAATATTCTGTTACTTGTAGTTAAGTCATCCCAGATAAAATTTAACACCTTCATTATTGGTCCATTTCAACAATATCTTGATTTACTGCTTGGTAATTTCTTTGTCTGTCCTACCTAGTAATAGTATCTTGGTCCTACTATAGTACTGATACTACCCACCTCCTCCCTAAACTTTTGCCTATTTAACTAAGGTCCTGGCCTCCTGCCTAGTTTCTCCTGGCACCCTCTTTAGGGGCTAGGCAAGGCCCCTATATTTCCTGTTATGGCTGGGGATTAGTCTTGGATGAACAGATCTCCCCAGCCCATGACACTGCCTGTAGATTGTACCTCCTAGCTGAGATGATTGTCTGAATTATACCTGACTTTGCTGCCTTTAAAACATGATTACTTGGAAAGCTGACTGGCTTCACAGTGGCTCCATCTCTCTAGCCCTGACCCATCCAGTTTCACTGTTTAATCCTGCATTTCCGGGGTCATATCATAATACACTTTGTCCATCTTGATATCTCTGGTGTCTCTCCTTTTGTTTTTTTGAGACAGGGTCTCACTTCGTCACCCAAGCTGGAGTACAGTGATATAGTCTTAGCTCACTGCAGCCTTAACCTCCCAGGCTCAAGCGATTCTCCTGCCTCGGCCTCCTGAGTAGCCGGGACTACAGGTATGCACCACCATACCTGGTGTTTTTTTTGTAGAGATGGAGTTTCGCTGTATTGCCCAGGCTAGTCTCAAACTTCTGGGCTCAAGTGATCTGTCTTAATATCCAGGCATACTAGACCACTAGCCATTTTTTGACTAGTCTTTTCACTTTAATGCTTTTACTCAACTTCTCATGCTGGTCCTGTAATCAGAAATGCCCTTTCTAGACTCTTATACCTTTACCACTAAATCCTCATGACAATCTTGTGAGGAAGTGCCATTATTCCCATTTTGCCAATGATTAAAAAAAATTAGGTAACTTATTTAGGGTCTTATAGAGTGGCAGACTGGGATGCTAACACAGGTATTTCTTACTTCAGAGCTCGTGTCCTTTCATTCCCATGTTTGGCATTTTAGAGATAGACAGTGCCCAACCCAAGACTTGAAGGACTTATTTCCCTCAATGTGTTATAAGCACCCTGTGGGCAGGTCTGATTATTTATTGACCACCAGAGTCAGTGGTGTGCTTGTAAAGGGTTAACAACTGACTCTCCAAAGGGCATGGGGGATGCCCTGATTTACAGAGGTTTTCTGAGTCCTGTGGAGTAAATACTCCCATGTGGCTGATTCCGAGCTACTAGCATGACGTATGTCACTGAACAAGGGGTAGGGAACAGGTGCGCAGTAGCACACGTTAGAGGGTATTTCCACTACGCAGACATCATTCATCTGAGCAGCCTCAAGGGCACAGTTAATAGTAAAATGGGAAATAATTAAGAAATGATGAGCTGGTATCTTTACTACCTTCATTTTAAATCTGATTTATTCAACAGTGATTTTATGTAATTTAATCTTTAATAATCATTACATTTAACAATCAGTTTGCAAATTTCCTAAAAATTTAACAATTAGACTAATAAACTGGTTTGAACTAGCTCCAGCTCACCACTGCTAGAGTCTGTTATAATACTTTGCTTTTAATAGACACGGAATGGTGGTAAGGATGCTAATAAAAAGAACATGATTCTCCACTTATGAGCTTTGAATGCAACTGGTAACCCAGATTTCAATATTCTTTCCTACATCTGAGACTTTCTTAGTTCTATCTCTCACACTTAACAGAAGGCCAAACAAAAAATAGTTGAGGGTGGATACCAAAGAATAGCCAAAGCTCCAACTAAGGACTGCGAATATTGAACTCCACCCAGGGTCAGGGTGGGGCCTAATGCCTGCTTGCAGTTGAAAACTGTCCTCTACAATTGGGTTGAGCAAGCCTCTGAGCTATAACTGTCTTTTCTCCTCGCCTCTTCCTGACCACGCCCACAGCAAGAGAAGTACTGAAGAAAAAGTACCAGTCATAATATTCCATTACATTCCAGAAAGGACAACCTCCCAGGAAGTGGGGAGCCTAGAAACAAGTAAAACCTAAGTTGCATCCTCCCAAAGGAGGCGAAGTCCTGAACTTCAGCTATCTTAACCTTTTGTTATGGGTGCAGTGCTGATCTTAATGGAAACTGGAGTGGGCAGGCACAGCTTAGGGAGAGAGGGACAGCTGGTGAATCAGCTGTGTTGCATTACAGTCAGCACTATCCCTGTCACGGTTCAGGGATTATACCATATATGGACTCAGGCTCAGGACAGGCGAGCCTGCTGATTTGCATCAGGACTCCCCTAAAATTGCATCTTGGGATTAGGTCATCATTACTAGAAAAGGGAGACCCCAGAGAGGTTGTCAGTATGAAGAAATCAGGACCAACTGTGGTCTGGTAAGGCGAAGATGAAAGAAGGAGGGTGCAGCCGAGCTGTGCTTGGGAATGAAGTCCAGAGCCTGAGAAAGCTGTGGGAGTGATTCTGAGAGTGGTTGCAAAGGGAGTGAGGGTTACAGCAGAGGACTGGCCCCCTTCTGCAGACTCCATCCTGCCTCTCACCCGCCTGGGGCTGCGGGAGCTGTATCCTGAGGCAGACTCAGTCCAGTTTAATAGGGATCAAGGGGAATAGCTCCCAAATTTTAAACATGAGAGGCAGTTTCTCTTACTGTGGGTGAAGGTGGCTGTGATGCTGCTGAAGATGCAGAAACCCTACTGGCCAAGTTGGAAACAGTCCAGGCTCTGAGTTATTCTAAGGTCAAGGTGGGTTCACCCAAGTAGAACACAGCTCATTAACCTCCATCCCCCAACTCTCTGTTCAGGCTGGGTGATACAGCGATGTGGCGCTATGGGCATCTAGGGGAAAAGAGAGGAGAGAGGGATGGGGGAGTGATCTGGGAAAGCGGCTTTTAAGAGATGGCCAATAAATTGGATCTAATTTGTAAAGATTAAACTACATTTTTTTGGTGTTTGAGCAATTTCATTGCTTTAACTTTTTTTTGTTGTTTTTAAGGACCAGCTTGAAGTGTTTCAGGACACTTCTCTCTGTGTGTGCCTCTTGATTTGGTTCAGAAGCCCAGTACTATGGAATACTCTATCGCAGTGATAATTAACTACTCGATATGCAAAACACAGACAAATCTCACAAACATAATGTGGAGCAAAAGAAGCCAGACACAAAAGAGTACTGTGAAATCCCATTTATGTCAAGCTCAAAACCAGGCAAGACCAATCTGTGATGTTAGAAGTCAGGATAGTGGTCCCTTTGTTGGCGGTTGTGGCTGGGAGGGGCTGGAGGGCTCCAGGAGTGCTGGTAATGTGCTAATTCTTTGTCTGGGTGCTGCTTACACAATGTGGACATACTGGGCTGTCCATTTATGATCTGTGCACATTTCTGTATGTATGCCATATTTCAATCAAAAGTCTCAAAAAAAAAAAAAAAAAAAGAGACACAGAGAGAGAAACCAGAATGCAATCTTGTGAAATAAGTAGTCACAGGAAGTATGAACTATGTGCCAACCAAAAATAAGCCTCTGAGGATTGGTGAGGCTGGAGAACAGTATCATAGGGCTAAGAGTCAGAAAATCTGATTTCCAGTCCCACTTCTGTTATTCACTGGCAAAAGGATGCTGGAAACTTAGCTCCCCTCAACTCATAACAGCCAGTGATTAAATGAAGGCCTTCAGGAAAATCTAAAGATGTTCCCCATTCTATGCCTTGCCAGGAAAGGTTAGGGATCCCAGCTGAAGACCAAACACCAAGAAACTTGGATGAATAATAACAATCTCATGTTTGTATAATGCTTCCCACTCCCAAAGCACTTTCATAATCATTATGCCATTTGATTTTTCCTAATAAGATCAGGAACGCAGGCCCTAGGGCCAGACTGGCTGGGTTGGAATCCTACCTCCAGCTGTTGCTAGCTGCTTGACCTTGGGCACATCGTCCCTCTGCCTCGGTTTCCTTATCTGCAAAACAGGGACATGAGGGGATTCAATGAATTTAACATGAAAAGCATTTACAATGATGCCTACCACAAAGTTATCATTTGATAAATGTTAGTGAAAACAGGAACAAAAGTCCAGATAGCGTTATCTAGATTTTATAGATGAAGGAACTGAGGCTCACAGGCTATCACAAGACTAATCCACAGCAGATCCAGAACTGAAACCCAGGCCTTCTGGGTTACAGCACTGACTTGTTAGGTTATCTGGAATAATCTAAATGGACTTGTCCATTTTTATGTGATAATACTAATAACAGTAATAACAATAACACTACCTTTTACTGAGTACTCACTAAGTGTTTTATGTACTATGTCTTATTTAATCCTCATAATAATCTATGAGGCATGTGTTGTTATCCCCATTTTAAAAAGGGACAAATTGAAGACTAAAAATTGAGAAAGCAAACCTGGATCACCCAGCTAGTGACAGGGAAGGCCAGATTCTGAATGCAGGTCTCTGCAAACCCAGGACCTGCGTTTTCAACCACTGACATTTCATAACCTCTGGGCAGAAAAAGACCACCATGGTTGCTGCTTTATAAACATGTGGGGGTTTCTGGGACAAATTGGTTGATTTTTGTAAGTTCCACAAGGTCAGGCAGAGCCCTTCTTATCCATCCTTCATCCTTCTCCTGTGCATCAGGTACTGGACCTCCATAGGTGTCCCAGAGGCTCCCATGGAAGGATTTGCAAATCAGTTTCCAAGAGCTTAAAAAGCCAGGCTTAGTAGTGGAGAGGCACCAGATGAACTCTTGATAGCCCAGGCAAGAACTGGGCACCAGCAACATTACTTGATGGTGTCAAAGAGATAGAGGACCAAATGCCAGGATGCAGAGGGAGCCATGGTGCCTGGGCACAGAGACTTTGCAACAGATATCAAGTTTGCAAAATGAAAACAAAGAGAGAGATTAATGAGTCTCCACCTAGAGGCAGCCACTCCTGGACAGGCTGCCCCTCCTAGATGGCTTCAGATGGCTGCCAGGGAACATCTGCCTGGTTAAGATTTCAAGTGAAGACCTAATTGAAGCAGCCCTTTGGCAGGCTTTGCACTGGACGGCCTGACTCTGACATACGCTCCGATGCCCACACATGGTTGTGGCTGGCAGCTCAGACAGACACGACTGTTTTGGCTTCTGTCATTTCTTTTTCTTCCTCCAGGCGCTCAAGTGCTTGATCCCAGCTCGACTGATTAGGGGTCGTCGTCAGTCCGTGCACCGTGCCTGTGCTTCCTGGGGCCCCCTGGTGGATGATCAAAGGATAAAGGGATGGTTTGAGGCAGGAAAGAGAGAGTTGAGGATGGTAGTGCAGTGGAGTGTGTGGATCTTTCCCCATAGGCTTCCAAGAGGTCTTTTATGAATATCTCTCTCGTCCCCCACTGGGTGAATGATTTACTATGACTAACGGGGCCGCACACACAACAGCTCTCACCCTGGAATGGACTTTGAGAGGGAAGCAAAGGAAGCGTTGCCCTCTTTCCTGGACTTCCCTTTGGAGCACCCCACAACTCTCAGGGGATTTAGAAGGTAACACATTTAGAGCTTTCCCAAAAGAATGTGTGGCTGTGGCTTGAGCAAAAGGTGTTTACTCCCACGGAGGTGGGATTTTTATTGCTAGTTTCAACATCAAGTAAGTGTGAAAGTTATATACAAATCCTGACAATCAATACCACCTGAGAAAGGCGAGAAAGAGGGCTGCAGGGGCCAATGCTTCACAAACTTAAGGTGCACAGCTTGGAAGCATTGAATGGTGGGGGGTGGGGATCTTGTAAAGTGTAGATTCTGAATGAGTAGGTGTGGGGTAGGGCCCACAGTCTGTGTTTCCAACATGCTTCTGCCACAGCAAGACTGCTCTGGACTAAGAAATAGTCCTGTGCATTTCTTCACACCAACGCTCACCTCCCCCACCAAAAACATGAAATAAAACAAAACAGGGACGCTGCATTTCCTGGAAGTGTCTTACATGACACCAATTAAAACTATCTTTTTTTCTTGCTCATAAATTTATTCTTTTTCCTTTTTTTTGAGACGGAGTCTCTCTTTTTCACCCAGGCTGGAGTGCAGTGGTGTGATCTCAGCTCACTGCAACCTCCGCCTTCCGGGTTCAAGCGATTCTCCTGCCTCGGCCTCCTGAGTAGCTGGGATTACAGGCGTGTGCCACCACATCCAGCTAATTTTTTGTATTTTTAGTAGAGACGGGGTTTCACTATGTTGGCCAGACTTGTCTTGAACTCCTGACCTCAAGTGATCCACCTGCCTCGGCCTCCCAAAGTGCTAAGAGCTACTGTGTCCAGCCTAGAAATTTATTCTTTTTTTTTTTTTTTTTTGAGACGGAGTTTCGCTCTGTCGCCCTGGCTGGAGTGCAGTGGTGCGATCTCGGCTCACTGCAACCTCTGCCTCCCAGGTTCAAGTGATTCTCCTGCCTCAGCCTCCTGACTAGCTGGGACTACAGGCGTGCGCCACTACGCCCAGCTAATTTTTGTATTTTTAGTAAAGATGGGGTTTCACCCAGCTAATTTTTGTATTTTTAGTAAAGATGGGGTTTCCACCATGTTGGTTGGCCAGGATGGTCTCCATCTCTTGACCTCGTGATCTGCCCGCCTCGGCCTCCCAAAGTGCTGGGATTACAGACATGAGCCACCGCGCCCAGCCGAAACTTATTCTTAAAGGTGGCTTTGACTGGTGTATATAAAAATCACTAGAAAACATGGTTATAGGTAAATTTTATTATTTCTTCGTGTTTTTCTACATTTCCCAAACTTTCTACAAATGAACCTATATTGTTTTTATTTTTCTTGAAGGCTAAACTTGAAACATCTTGTGTTGTTTCAAGGCCTTTTTTCCCCCCTGGTGCCAGCTAGACCAGAATGGATTGTTTAACATCTCAGAGCAGATGTCTGAACCTTTGCAGGTGTTGGGAGACTCAGAATCTTCTGGTGTTGAGGAGACCAAGCTTGGTCAGGTCGGGACCGTGTTGAATCACTGTTTAACATTGAAGGAAGGCCAGGGAAGGCCTGTGAGGGACACGCAGTTTCTGCCTCCCGAGGTCATGCTGACCGCTTGCTGGCCCAAGTCTAATTTATTTTAGTTTCTATGTCTGTGAACAAGGCCAATTTGCATGAATGATGGTCTGGCATCTTGATCCATGTTTACAAATCAATGAGCAGACCACCTAAATCAATGAACTGTGCATTTTATAGATGAGAAAAGGCAAGTTGGGGGAAAGAGACTGGAGAGGGTGGTGGTAATTATAGAAATGAGACCTTCATAACTCAAGTTTCCATCCCATGGCGTTTTCTTTAAATAAGGGATTCCCAATCTTCAGAAGCACTAGTGCACTTTAACTTTGGATAAACACAGTTCTCTCTTATCAGCACATTGTTTTGTATTCAATAGGTACTCAATGTTTAACATGTTATAAAATATAATTTTTGAATACATTTTTTTCTATGATGGTCTGAGTACACAGCACAGAGCAATTTTAGGAAATTGCCATGCCTTCCCATAGTAGCTATAAGCTTTGTGTATCCAGTCACCCAGGACCTATTTGTTAGATAGGATAAAAGAACATTGAAGTGACAAGATTTGACAGAAAACCTAGGCAATACCATTCAGACATAGGCATGGGCAAAGACTTCATGACTAAAACACCTAAAGCAATTGCAACAAAAGCAAAAATTGACAAATGGGATCCAATTAAACTAAAGAACTTCTGCTCAGCAAAGGAAACTATCAGAGTGAACAGGGTACCTACAGAATAGGAGAAAATATTTGCAATCTGACCAAGGTCTAGTACCCAGAATCTACAAGGAAATTAAATAATTTTACAGGAAAAAAACAAACAAGCCCATCAAAAAGTGGGCAAAGGATATGAACAGATACTTTTCAAAAGAAGAAATTTATGCAGCCAACAAATACATAAAGAAAAACTCATCATCACTGGTCATTAGAGAAATGCAAATCAAAACAACAGTGAGATACCATCTCATGCCAGTTAGAATGGTGATCATTAAAAAGTCTGGAAAAATAGATGCTGGTGAAGCTGTGGAGAAATAGGAACACTTTTACACTGTTGGTGGGAGTGTATATTAGTTCAACCATTGTGGAAGACAGTGTGGCAATTCCTCAAGGATCTAGGACCAGAAATACCATTTGAACCAGCAATCTCATTTCTGGGTATATACCCAAAGGATTAAAAATCATTCTACTATAAAGACACATGCACAGTAATGTTTATTGCAGTTCTATTTACAATAGCAAAGAATGGGAGCCAACCCAAATGCCCATCAATGATAGACTGGATAAAGAAAATGTGGCACATATACACCATGGAGTACTATGCAGCCGTAAGAAAGAATGAGTTCATGTCCTTTGCAGGTACACGGATGAAGCTGGAAACTGTCATCCTCAGCAAACTAACACGGGAACAGAAAACCAAATACCACGTGTTCTCACTCATAAGTGAGAGTTGAACAATGAGAACACATAGACACAGGGAGGGGAACATCACACACCGGGGCCTGCTGGGGAGTGGTGGGCAAGGGAAGGGATAGCATTAGGACAAATAACCTAATGCATGCTGGGCTTAAAACCTAGATTATGGGTTGATGGGTGCAGCAAACCACCATGGCACATGTATACCTATGTAACAAAGCTGCACGTTCAGCACATGTATCCCAGAAATTAAAGTAAAATTTAAAAAAAAGGAACATTGAAGTGACAAGATTTGGGAGGACTGAAACAAAACAGACTACAAGGAACAGGAGAAAAGGGGCAACTGTAAGAGTGGTAATATTCTTTTATATTTATGCACGTAAGATGGCTGTACTGGTTTCAAGCATCTGACTTTTAATATTTGAGGAAATAGAATGCCTAATATTTGAGGAAATAAAATTCTTGCTTAGATCCTTCCACCCGCTGTTCAAGAATGAAGATTGACCTTCTGTTACCATCTTAGCTGATCTATCTGCTGCTGCCTTTTTGCTTGTCCTATTCAGTTTTGAGTAATTTTCATCCTTCATGCTCTGGGCTGCAAAAATAAATATAAGCAACATTTGCTGTCTTCATCTCCAGTCTTCATTCTTCTAGGTCCTTTATTCCCTCGACCATGACCTTTCCCACTGGTGTTCAATATTTCCATGGCTTCCTCTTAGAAAAAAGGAGAAATTCCTTTATACAGAGGTACAAACAACTGATAATGGTTTAGAGTAGCATAGATAAGTTCTATTTCAGGCCAAACTGGCAGACAAAATTCTTCTCCTAAGGATCTCCTTGCCTGGTTTTGATCCTTTGTTTACAGTGTTAGGATGTCTCTGGGTCTAGGAGTACCTCCCTAAGGCTCTCTATCCGCTAGGGAAAGGCTCCCTATTTGAAACCTTGCCCTAACCACCACACCTCTCCCACTCTCACCATCCCAACAAACCTTCCAAACTTGTCCCAGCTTTCAGTGTCTTCATCATAAATGTACCAATAAGTCCCCTTAATAGTGAGATCAGGGGTAAGAGCATTTTTGAGACAAGAGAACTTTAAATCATCAAATGTAAGTGGACCTGCTCTTTTGTCCAGGGGTCAGATAAAGGTTGATGGCAGTTGAGTTGGGCTGTGGCCTACTATTGACCTTCCCTCCATTCCAAAGCACCTTCCTCAGGCCTTGTAGGTGTCAGTGACTTACTGGTAGCCTGAGAGGCTCAAAATGCTCCAAAAGTAAATCAGATAAGATGAAATCACAAGGCGGTGTTTGCCGAGGTGGATTATCGCCATTTAGGCAGGTTTCCATTGGCTCTTTCTGATCTGAGGTCCCTGGCTGAGTAAACTGAGACTTGACCAATTAAATTTCCCCTGTAGCAAATGTAGCACATGTCCAAAGCCTCAGTCATCATGAAGTACATTTCCTGAGAACTTGGCTAATGGAAGAGGGCTCTGCATCATATGGAAGAACCAGAAGACCAGATGTGGGGCTCGGACTCCCATTTCCCTTGGCAAGAACCAGCCCTGAGTTCCCCATAAACCTGCCATGCCTTACCACTGTCCTACAGTGGAGCTCTGTGATTGATCATGGGAAGCAGTCTGCCATGGAGGAAAACAGCTGGGAAGACTCCAGGACATCCTGACTTCTGGGGTGTGCTGGGATCAGCGGCTAATAAAAACAGTGCTTCATTCATTTGCTGTCAGTGGAGCATGAGCTGGAGTTCTCAGACCCAGGTCAAGCCCGCATAAACTTGAGAAGGGAGCCCTCTGTACTTAGGGGAAGAGTCTGGCATCTTTGGTTTGCTAGGCTGCAGGGGTATCTGGGTCAGCATGTCAAGACCCCAGTTTAGAGTACAGGTTGGACACCTTGTCAGGAGCTTGAGCTAGGGTGGGTCACATACTCCTTGGAACTCTCCAGGGGACATTTTTAACCAACAATCATCCAGCTCTGACTCATTCTTAGTCCACTTAAGACTGCTGACAGGAAGGGGCCTCTCAACTTAACTGAGGATGTTAGATTGGGGCAATTGGAGAAATATGTTCCAGGATGTGTATGTTTGGGGGACAGGATGTACCACTTATTTTCTGATCTGAGAACAGATGTGATTCGATTAAAAAAGATTCCAGGTAGAGTAACATGCAAATACAAATGTTACCAGTTTACCTATCTTGAGAGGCTTTATAATATAGTGTTAAATCCACAGACTTTAGCATCAGACAGATCTGGGTTCAGATTCCAGCTGTACTTGCTGTGTGGACTTCGACAAGTTACTTAACTTCTCTGGACCTCAGTTCCCTTATCTAAAACATAGAGATGATGATAATAATAGTGCCTTCTAAATAAAATTATTGTGAGGATTAAATGAGTGAATGTAATCAAAGTGGTTAGAACAGTGCATTATTTCATAAGCACTCAATAAGTGTCACGTATAATGTTGGCTATGTGAAAGCCCATCATTTTTAAAAAATAAAAGTCAGGTTTATGGAGGTCCATTTTATGTACAATAAAATCCATTTCTTTTAGTGTACGGCCGTGTGAGTTTTAACAAACACAATCATGTAACCACCACCACAATCAAGATGCAGGATAGTTCTATCATCTCAAAAAGCTCCTTGGTGCCCCTTTGTCATCACACCCTCTACCCACCCTTAGCCCTGGGTAACCACGGGTCTGTTTTCTGTCCCTGTAGTTCTGTCTTTTCCAGAATATCATATAAATGGAACCACACAGTACCTGGCAGAAAGCTCATCATGTTTAAAGGCTGGCCTATATTTGGTATCCAATAAATTTCTAAATGCATTTAGAGAATCAAGTTAGAATTTTTACTCCAAATCAGATTATATATTTTTTTGTTGGTGTATTGAAGAGGTATAGTATTTTTGGAATGTTCCTGATTTCCTTTCTTTATTGGTGTGTCTTCCTCATATGCTGTGGCTACCTATCAGTCATTGAGTGTCAACCTTGAGGCTAAATAGTTGTTAAGGAGGAGGATGGGGGCATCATGAAAATCTCAGATATTCAAAAAGTGGGGAAAAAAGAAACATTCTCCTTCTTACCTGAATGGGCAGAGGGAAAGGAACTAGAGTCACGTGAGGAAGTGAATTATATGGTTCCCCATCTCTTCATTTTGGGAGAAACCTGGGGAGCTATGGAGAAGAATGCCAAAAGCAGGGGCATTCTTTTTTATTTGTTTGTTTGTTTTTCCAATTCATAACTTGCACTTAGAGGATATTGCCTTGTAGCCTGCCTTGCACCAGACCTAGGAGATGGCCATTTCAAAGTAAATTTGGTGGCACAGTGACTATCTCAGCTCCCATATGGTATGGAGGAGGCTCAGAAGTGCCTTCATGAAGTGGGAGGAGAGAAAGTAGCTGCTTGAGAGTGGCCCACTGTGACAAGTGGAGATGTCTCTGCAAACATGGGCTAACCACCTAGACAAGGCACTAGACCAAGATGGCGGTTGAGAGGGATTTCACACGAAATCCTGTCAAGAGGCCAGGAAGACCCAAGCAGCCAGGATCACCCCCAAACCCTGGCTGAGAGACCAGATGTTGGAGCAAACCTACAACTGACTTAGCTGCAAGGGTCAGCAGGAAAGGCAGTGCCCAGACTAGCTGCTGGGGATCAGTGGGCAGGGGCAGGGTAGGGTAGGAGAGATGAGTAGAGCATCCTCGGACACTTCTCGGATTCCAGAAGCTCTTTAGTCTTATGACGATTCAGTTAACACACCCCTCTCCCCCATCCCATTTTATGGAAGCAGAGGAGAAGGTGATAAGATTGGGAAGATTGAGCATCTTATCTCAAGTACTGGTTATATTATTGCAGCAGACTAAGATGATTCAGTGGGCCAGGGCTCATCAGAAAGTCAGGCCAATTAGAGATTAAAAAAAAAAAGGAGCTATGTTTTCTCAGCCCTCCTGAGCATAACGTGTGTAAATCAGCAGCCCCACTATAGTCTCATTACAACTTCACAGCTGCTGTATCTTAATTTCTGGGCTATTACGTCTTGACAGTGCCTGCTAATAGTGTAGCTTTAAGAATTTTGGTCTAGCAACTTCTGTGAGAGCTGGACATTTTAAGTAGTGCAATGCATATATACCTCTTCAAATAATGATTTAGAAAAGTTTTGTAACTAAAGTAGGTGTTCCATAACTCATGTTTCAATTCAGGATTTTACCCTTCTTCCCTCCCTTCCCCTCCCCTCCCCTCCCTTTTGTTCCCTTCCCCTCCCCTTTGTTTCCCTCCCCTCCTTTGTTCCCCTTCCCTTTATTCCCCTCCCCTCCTTTATTCCCCTCCCCTTTGTTCCCCTACCCCTTGTTCCCCTCCCCTTTGTTCCCCTCCGTTCTCTTCTTTTTTTTTTTTTTGAGGCAGAGTCTCCCTCTGTTGCCCAGGCTGGAGTACAGTGGTGCAATCTCGGCTCACTGCAACTTCCACTTCCTGGGCTCAAGCAATTCTCATGTCTCAACCTCCCCAGCAGCTGGGATTACAGGTATGCGCCACCACCCTTGGCTAATTTTTGTACTTTTAGCAGAGACAGGGTTTCACCATGTTGGTCAGGCTTGTTTCGAACTCCTGAGCTCAAGCGTTCCACCCACCTTGGCCTCCCAGAGTGTTACCCTTCATACTTCTTCAAATGGGCCCCTTCTCTTTCTTTTTGGATACACATAAAGGCACATTAGACTGTTAGATGTGTTTATGCATTTCCATAGGCAAACATGAGCTTTCAATAATGAGCAATCAGAATGAAATTTTACTGCCAGGAAAAGATTAAGAAAATGATTATAAATAGGAAGAACAAATGCTCTTTATTTGGGAACAAATAAACCTTAAATGTTAGGATGGGTTACAATGTCATGGTGATAAAATAATTAGTAGTTCATATTGAAACAAACTTAACCCAAGAGAAACTCCATCAGCAATTATATTTCCCATGTGTAACTGGGCAGGAAAAATATGAGACCTAAGAAAGCAGAAAAGAAACTTCTTTGTAGACATCCATTAAAATGGAATGTTGGAACATGAATGCACCCTTTATTATATCATTATTTTTCTGCACCCTTTTATCACTCTGAAGCAAGAAAATCAATCCAGGGAAAATGCGAGAGAGAGTTGGCATTTTGAAATGTGCTGAGAAATTCTAAATTATGAGAGGTATTGACAAAGCTGGTATTTATAGCTCTATCAAGGATGTTTATAATATTTGCATCTATCTGGACTATAAACACAGTCAGAGCTCACAATCCTATTTCAATTTATTAAATTAATGCTGTTTCCATCCTCAAAGTCACTAGATTAAAGTATCATGACACTCTTCTTGCAGCCAAATACATGCAAGACAGAGTCATACTGAGAGGTTAACTTGGATCAAGATTTAAAATACAGATCATTTAAAATAAAGGTCACCCAAGCCAGACTACGCACTTTGACAAGTTATAAATTGGATCTAAATTGGCATCATCAAGGACATACATTTTTAAAACTAATCAGCTTAATTTAAGATTCAAGAGATATAGCTTTGATACTCATCTGCAAGCATAAATTCTTATAGCAAAGTCAGACATTGTCCAGGCATATAAAATGTCCATGGAGCTGAGGGATTTCTGATTCCTAAAACTGTGGCAGAGTTTTCTCTAAAACCCCACTTTCAGATTCTGTAGCTGGAAGAAACATATTCAAACAGGAAGAATTAACAATTGGCTTCATCTTAGCACCTCTGTTCATTTCCCCCAGGTCTTAATTTCCCCTTCCTTTGGTGAGGTCTTCCATTTCATTCATTCATTTATTGATACAAGCATTTGTATATTGTAGTATTTATCTGTTGTGGTATAACAAGTTACCCCCAATATTTAGGGGCTTAAAACTGCACATATTTATTTGTTTTCAAATGTTTCTATTATTTATTTATTTTTAAAATTTAATTTAATTTTATGTTCCAGGACACATGTGCAGGACTTGCAGGTTTGTTACATAGGTAAATGTGTGCCATAGTGGTTTACTGCACCTATCAACCCATCATGTAGGTATTAAGTGCCACATGCATTAGCTAGTCATCCTTATGCTCTCCCTTCCTCTGCCCCCCACAGCAGGCCCCATTATGTGTTGTTCCCCTCCATGTGTCCATGTGTTCTCATTGTTCAGCTCCCACTTACAATGTGGTGTTTAGTTTTCTATTCCTGCTAGTTTACTGAGGATAATGGCTTCCAGCTCCATCCACATCCCTGCAAAGAACATGATCTCATTTATTTTTATGGCTGCATAGTATTCCATGGTACATATGTACCACATTTTCTTTATCCAGTCTATCATTGATGGGCCTTTGGGTTGATTCCATGTCTTTGTTATTTTGAATAGTGCTGTAGTGAGTATACACGTGCATGTATCTTTATAATAGGATGATTTATATTTCTTTGGGTATATTCTCAGTAATGGGATTGCTGAGTCAAATGATATTTCTGTCCCTAGGTCTTTGAAGAATCCCCACACTGTCTTCCATGATGGTTGAACTAATTTACAGTCCTACCAACAGTGTAAAAGCATTCTTTTTTCTTCTCAATCTTGCCAGCATCTGTTATTTTTTGACTTTTTAATAATCAACATTCTGACTGGTGTGAGATGATATCTCATTGTGGTTTTGAAGTGATGCTGAGCTTTTTTTCTTATGTTTGTTGGCCACATAAATGTCTTCTTTTGAGAAATATCCGTTCATATCCTTTGCCCACTTTTTGATGGGGTTGTTTGTTTTTCTCCTGTAAATTTGTTCAAGTTCCTTATAGATTCTGGATATTAGACCTTTGTCAGATGAATAGATTGCAAACATTTTCTCCCATTCTGTAGGATGTCTGTTCACTCTGATGATAGTTTCTTTTGCTGAGCAGAAGCTCTTTAATTAGATCCCATTGGTCAATTTTTGCTTTTGTTGCAATTGCTTTTGGTGTTTTCATCATGAAATCTTTGCCTGTGCCTAGGTCTTGAATGATATTGCTTAGATTTTCTTCTAGAGTTTTTATAGTTTTGGGTTTTACATTTAAGTCTTTAATCCATCTTGAGTTAATTTTTGTATAAGGTATCAGGAAGGGGTCCGGTTTCAATTTTCTGCATATGGCTAGCCAGTTTTCCCAGTACCACTTATTAAATAGGAAATCTTTTCCCCATGGCTTGATTTTGTCAGGTTTGATGGGTGTAGATGTGTGGTCTTACTTCTGAGTTCTCTATTCTGTTCCATTGGTCTATGTGTCTGTTTTTGTACCGGTACCATGCTGTTTTGGTTTCTATAGCCTTGTAATATAGTTTGAACACTGGTAGCGTGATGCTTCCAGCTTTGTTCTTTTTACTTAGGATTTTCTTGGCTATACGGGCTCTTTCTTAGTTCCATATGAATTTTAAAGTAGTTTTTTCTAATTCTGTGAAGAATGTCAATGGTAGTTAAATGGGAATAGCATCGCATCTATAAATTACTTTGCGCAGTATGGCCATTTTCATGATATTGATTCTTCTTATCTATGAGCATTGACTCTTTTTCCATTTGTTTGTGTCCTCTCTGATTTCCTTGAGCAGTTGTTTGTAGTTCCTCTTGAAGAAGTCCTTCACTTCCCTTGTTAGCTGTATTTTTAGGTATTTTACTCTCTTTGTAGCAATTATGAATGGAAGTTAATTCATGATTTGGCTCTCTGCTTGTCCATTGTTAGTATATAAGAATGTTTGTGATTTTTGCACATTGATTTTGTATCCTGAGATTTTGCTGAAGTTGTTTGTCAGCTTAAGAAGCTTTTGGGCTGAGACGATGGGGTTTTCTAGATATAGGATCATGTCATCTGCAAACAGAGACAGTTTGACTTCTTGTCTTCCTATTTGAATATGCCTTATTTCTTTGTCTTGCTTGTTTGCCCCAGTCAGAACTTCTAATACTATGTTGAAAAGGAGTGGTGAGAGAGGGCATCCTTGTCTTGACTGCACATATTTATTATCTCTCAGTTTCTGAGGGTCAGGAATCTGGGCGCAGCTTAGTTGAGTCCTCTGCTTTGGGGTCTCTTACAAGGCTGTAATCAAGATGTTGGGATCTCATCAGAAGGCTTACTGGGAAAGGATCTGCTCCCAAGCTCATGTGGTTGTTGGCAGAATTCAGTTCCTTACGGGTGGTTGGACTGACAGCTTCAGCTTCTCCCGAGGACACCCTCATTTCCTTGCCGAGTAAGCTTTCCCAGCACAGCAGCTTGACTCTTGAAGCATGTAAGCCAAGAAGGTAACTAGCAGGATGGAAGTTACAATCTTTTGCAACCCAATAATGCGACTGGCATACCCTCAACATCATCATATTCTAACATTTAGAAGCAAGTTATTTAAGGTAAGATTACACAGGGCTGTGCAGACTAGAGAATGGGGATCATAGGGAGTCATCCTAGAGGTTGCCAACCACATGTATTAAGAATTTATTCAGCATCCCCCAGCTGCCTGACACTGCTGGGTGTTGGGACTGTAGTGATAAACATCCTGCTCTTATCAGAACTTGCAATAAAGCTGGGGGAAGGGAGGAGGCATTAAATAGATTATTGCAATTGTGATAAGCACACTAAATGAATACAGGGAATAAAAGACGCCCATTGTTGTCTAGGTTGAGGAAGATAGGATGTTAGGCAGGGAAATTTCAGTGAAGACTTGAAGAAGGACTGGCCCGACAGGCAGAGGGAATCCTGAGGCAAGAAAGATGATGCTGCAATTGGCAGAAGAGTTGCTGGAATATAGTTTGAGAGTGGGAAGACCAAGAGAAGGAAGTGGGGCTTATCTGCTGCTATGTTAAGGTGGGTGGTCCAGAGTCAAGACCACAGGGAAGCCTTGAGAGGTGACATAGAAGTCCCCTTTGGCCAACTTTCTCCTTGTCCTGCAGGTCATCTCTCCACTGGCCTCTGGACTGACTGCTAGTCTTGAGGTTGTGACCATGCTTGGAGACTCTCAATTCCTCTTTGTCCTGTAACAACGTCCTGCTGATATTGTACCAAATGATCCCACATGGCATAGTATTATAGCAGGACAGGTTCTTCCTTCTGCATATGGTATTTTTCAAACAGTTTTCAAACAAAACTAGACATGATATACCCCTTACATATAAAACAGATAAAAGCAGAACCACTTAGATCTGAAAGTTACAAGAGGAGAAGGGCACTCAGGAACATGTTCCCCCACATTCCCATGGTGGTCCCCAAGAGACCCCTCTGGAGCTCTAGGACTCTGCAAATTCTCATTTGAGAGGCACATCTGTAGGCCGCAACATTGCCAATGGTTGTTCTCAATGACTCATTCATTTGATTACTTGTATTTAATCCTTACGATGTGTCAGGGATGAAGTAGGCACTGAGAATACAAAGGTGACTAAAACAGTCTCTGCCCCTCTGTGAACTCACTGTCTAAGGAGGGATTCACATGGATAAGAGAATGCTATGGTGTGAATGTGTCCCCTAAAAGTTTCTGTGTTGGAAACTTAATTGTCTTTGTAACACTATTAAGAGATGGGGCCTCCAAGACGTGATTAGCCCATGAAGACTCTGCCCTTATGACTCACTGCATTATAAAGTGATGTGCAATTAGAGAGGTTTGAGCAGCAAACAGTGGTGTACTTCAAAGGGGCACAGGAAGACATCACAAGCAGAGAAGGCTTGAACAAGAGGCCTGGTGGTGCCTGTCTTTGAGGACTTTCTCTTGCATCTGAAATTCCTCCTGTTACTCTGCCCATTTCAGACCACACCGTCTAGATGGCTTTCTGGAGCCCTTTCTCACTAGGCTAAAACAACTCTCCTATGCTTTTTTTTTTCTTTTGAGACGGAGTCTCACTGTTGTTGTCCAGGTTGGGCTGCAATGACGTGACCTTGGCTTATTGCAACCTTGGCTCACTGCGAACTTCACCTCCTGGGTACAAGAGATTCTCTTGTCTCAGCCTCCTGAGTAGCTGGTATTGCAGGAGCCTGCCAGCACGCCTGGCTAATTTTTGTATTTTTAATACAGACGGGGTTTCACCGTGTTGGCTAGGCTGGTCTTGAACTCCTATCCTTAGGTGATCCACCTGCCTTGGCCTCCCAAAATGCTGGGATTACAGGTGGGAACCACTGCACCCAGCCAACTCTCCTATGCTTTAAGTAGAAAAGCCTCAATTGCTCCCCTAGGTTCTATAACAACTATGATGTTAGAAAGCTTGTATTAGATTTTAAATTTCTCATAGTTTCTGGATTGGAATAGAAAATGAGCAACTTTACATGGTTCTGTGCCCCAAATTGTCTTTCTTCATTTACAGGAAGGAAGGAGTGAGAACACTCCCTGTATCCTACCCTAGTATATTTCCTGCCTACCAGGGCTCTGCACAGATGAGGAACTGGCAGCCTTTGACCTCCTATCTGATCTCTGAGTCTTAGCCCTGAAGTCACCTCTCAGGTCTAGCATGTTCTGTTGGTCTGTTGTATCCTGCCTCATGTATTTGACAATCCAGAATTCTAAGGTAAAATGACTTCCATTTGCTGATTAATTATCCAGGGATTTGGCTAATTTTTCATGATGATGAACTGAAGTCCACACCAGTCCTCAATTTAAAAAAAATATGTAATATTATTTAAATAGAGACGAGATCTCGCTATGTTGCCCAGGTTGGTTTTGAACTCCTGAGCTCAAGTGATCCTCTTGCCTCAGCCTCCCACAATATTAGGATTACAGGCGTGAGCCATCGTGCCCAGCCGACACCAGTACTCAAACAGTAAATTCAGTAAATTTACAATCCTAAAACTGGAAAGGGCACAATGGTAGGTTGAGGTTATACAAGATCAGAACAACTGGGGCATTCAGAGGAAAAGAGTTCAGACCGGATGTTGGGTTGTACAAGCTAGGCAGTCTGTTGTTTAATTGTTTTATCTCTTGGTGACCATTGGGCATCTTTTTGCTTAGTTTCAAGGCATGTTTAGATAATAGCAAAATAATCCAGCCCAGCACTCTCCTCCTTCATAAGAGCTTTCTTCCAACAAAGAGTGAGCTCTGTCTTTGTCTTACAAACTCAGATCACCTCTGGATTTTTCCATATCCTGTTAAGTAGTAGTATAGTTATCTCGGGATACTTCTTAAAATGTTTCATTAAAATTTTACACTGTTTTCCTTCTCCCATGATGCACTTTGTCTGCCAGAGTAGACTGTAAGCTCTTTTTGGGCTCTGGCATTGCTTTACTCATACTGGTATTTCTTGTCCTTTCCCATCTCCAGAATATTTAGCCCAATGTCATACAGGGAGTAGGCACCCTATAAATATTTGTGTATGAATGAATAACCATGGCGCTTGCCTCAGGCATTACACAGCCAGTCTCAATGACAGGAGGGTGACCTGTGGGTGCATTTGTGGGGGAAAGTAGTTCTGGCAGGCAGTCTGTGTGGGCTGCATATGGTTCACAGCTGGCACACAACCTCTGTGGACCCCAGGTGGAGTATGTGTGAAAATCAACATCTCCATGCCATGGAGGGCAATTACTACTCACTTAACCCCAAGTTGAACTACACATATCACTAGGCTTCACTGGAGCCCCTTCATTTTGGTGTCATCTAACTATTTGTGCCACATTTTACTTCTTTACCCAAGAAAGCATTCTTTGGAAACAACCAACCTGAGGATTCTATTAAGAGCAGAATGGTTTTTATTTCCTTTCACTATTGCTGTTTACCTAGATGACAGGCAATTAGTTTCACCTCCTTCAACCTAGATGAAAAGTTGAAGAGTGAGTAATACATCCAGAGTGTCATGATGCCCTTATTCAAAGACAGGATTTGCTTTTTAGTGCAATTATAGAGATCGTGTGTTCTTAGCCTTGGATAATCCCGCCAGAAGGGGTTTAGACTTCTGTTCTTATATAGTCTTTCTGGGTTTATGACTGAGCGATTCTCTCATTCATCAGGAAACTTTCCAGCCATTAAAGGTGAGAAGGACAGGGGTAATATTATGAATTGCTTATCAGGCTTATGGACATTATGAGAATGAATTGCTTTTGGTTTGTCCCTTTTAGAAAAAAGATACACCGTAAAATATGGATTTGTAGACTTATCATTTTCCCAAATTGGATCCTCTTCCCATTTCCTTTATTTCTAGCAATAGTAGCGTTTTCTACTTGACAACCTTCCAGAGGCAACCAGTCGACTCTTACCAAGTCTTCCTTTTCAAAGTCTGTGCATCTGTCCTTTTTTATGTACCTCATTTAGTCACCTAGTGACTACTACAGAGCATGAGTGAAATGCAAGCCACTGTATTGGTTGCAAGGGATAGAAATAAGAATAATACTTGGTCTCCCAATTAGGAAGCTTGCAAAGCTCCGTCAGTGTCACAATTATCAGCTATATTCTCAAATTTCTTTCCTCACACCCGAGAAAGTGAAGTTTCAAGTGTCATCTCCCTCCTGCAATCTCTTACTAATTTTCTCTATCAAGCATTCTACTGACAGACTAATATTCTTAAGCAAACATTTTAATCATGTCATTTCATGGAGTGAAAACATTCAATAGCTTTTCACTGCTCACAGGATCAAGATCAATCTCTCTCTCTTTTTTTTTTTTTCTGAGATAGAGTCTCACTCTGTCACCCAGGCTGGAGTGCAGTGGCGTGATCTCAACTCACTGCAACCTCCACCTCCCAGGTTCAAGCAATTCTCCTGCCTCAGCCTCCTGAGTAGCTAGGATTACAGGTGTGCGCCACCATGCCTGGCTAATTTTTGTACTTTTAGTAGAGATGGGGTTTCAGCATTTTGGCCAGGCTGGTCTTGAACTCCTGACCTTGTGATCCACCCACCTCGGCCTCCCAAAGTGCTGGGATTACAGGCGTGATCCACTGAGCCAGCTAAGATCTTAACCTGAATGGTTAAGAGTTTCTAAAATCTGAAATAACCTTATTTCCTGAATTTACTTCCCATAACTCCTCATTATACATTCTCTGCCTGGACAAATTGGTCAGACTATTACACTAAAAATATACTTCCATTTTTTTTTTTTTTACTCCAGTCTATTCATTCATATATTTAAGAATGTACTGGAGGCTGGGCATGGTGGCTCATGCCTGTAATCCCAGCACTTCGGGAGGCCTAGGTGGGCAGATCATTTGAGGTCAGGAGTTTGAGACCAGCCTGGCCAACATGGTGAAACCCCGTCTCTACTAAAAGTACAAAAACAAGCCAGGCATGGTGGCATGTGCCTGTAATTCCAGCTACTTAGGAGGCTGAGGCATGAGAATCACTTGAACTGGGGAGGCGGAGGTTGCAGTGAGCCAAGATCACACCACTGCACTCCAGCCTGGGCAACAGAGCAAGACTATGAAAAAAAAAAAAAGAATGTATTGGATGCCTTCTATGTGGTGGTGCTGTGAGAAAATATGGTTCATGGTTTCTGCACTTAAAGAGCTTATTGTTTACTCAAGGATGCAGACAAGTGACTTGAGCATGGCAACGATAGAAGGAACACTGGACGTAATGAAGCACTGGATGTGACAGGAGCCCACAGAACTGCACCTAATCCAGCCTTAGAGAAGTTAGGGGAACATTACTCAGAGAAAGTGATATCTCATGTGAGACCCACAGATTGAGTAGGGGTTAGGCAAGAAGCTGAGGAAAATGTACCAGAGCAAAAAACCAGTGTATTTAATGGTCTGATGATTAGAATCCAATGGATTGGAAAACAGAGAATTTGAATCAGAATGGAATGTGGAATACGAGAGAGAGAGAGAGAGAGAGAGTGTGTGTGTGTGTGTGTGCGCGCGCGCGCTTGTGTGTGTGTGTAGGGTGTAGGTAGGGCAATTTCAGGAGGAGAAGCTGATGAGAAAAGCAAGGCCACATCATTCAAGGTCTCATAAGCAAGGCTAAGGGGTTTAGGCTGGCAGGTTTGGAGCAGCAGAGTGTCATGACCACATTTGGCTGTCATCTGACAAATACCACACCCCGGTCCTGTAAATCAATGCTGTACCTGTCAATCTTTTTTCTTTTCTCATTATTTATACAAATCTTTCCCAGTTGTCAAGCTCCAGATCAAGTCTTACATTCTATATCAAGCCTCTTTTAACCATTTCAGCACACAGTCATCAATTTTTGTTTTTTCATAACACCATCTAACTATTAATCATATGTAGCCTTGTATTGACATCCAACTTTGTGTGCATGACTTCTATCTGCAACAAAATTGTAAATCATGTTAAGATAGAAACCATCTCCATACATGTTTTTACAAGAGTCAGCAAACTTTTTCTGTAAAGGGCCAGAGAGTAAATGTTAAATTTAAATTTTATAAGCCACATATGGTCTCTGTCATAGCCATAGAAAATAGATAAACAAATGGGCATGTTCTGATAAAACTTATTTACAAAAAGAGGCAGCGGCCAGATCTAACCCACAGGCAGTAGTTTGCTAATACATACCTCATAACATCCACACAGTACCTAACATAGAATATGTGTTTAATAAATATTTGTCAGATAAATGAAGAGGCCAAGGAATTGATGTTTTGGAGAGTTAAGTAAGGCCTTGCTTTTCAGGATCGTTATTAATGATCTTCTTAAGATGTCTGCAGTTTCCCTGCATTGGTCTTGAAAGTATGAGAAATGCAACGGAATCATTCTTTTAGAATTCAGGCCTTTGTAGGGTCTTAGAAGAATGATATGGAAGATTTGCCTAAATCAACACATGACAAATATATTCCCGGTCGTATTTCATACCAAATTCTTCGCTTAAAGATAATAGGTACCATTAGGTTGAGTGCCCACTACACGCTCTTATATTAACTTATGTGAGGTATGTATTAGTATACCCATTATATAGACTTGAAAACCCATTCTCAAACAATTATGTGATTGGCTTGAGGTCTTGCTCATTACGACCAAGTAAAGCTGAGACTTAAGCCTAGATCTGCCTGATTTCAAAGTACAAGTAATTTTAAGGTCCTGTTTAGTTAAAATTTATTCTATATTAATCAAAGGTATTTTAGGATCTTTCCCTTCCATCATCATTTCTCCTAACTCCAGATGTATAGGCTACTCTACTCTGTCTGGGGTGGGAGGTATAAACAAATACACATAGCACTGGATAAAGAAATAAATCAAGGAGGGATACTTCAGGGGAGATGGTGAGGGGTAATTTAGGGCAATTAGTGCTGCTGAGACATTGCAGAGCAGAATTTAAACCATGCAAAATAAGTAGGACTAATGCTTCTCTCACTAACTTCAACTTCGATCCAAGCCCTATGGTAATAACTAGTGGGTTGGAGTGAAATTGCTTCTTTCCTACGGCCCATTTGAGAGGTATAATGAATGGTTCCTTACATAAGGCTCCCTTGTATGGTGTGACCAAGTACACAAAACTGAGTCCTCCAAAAACAGAGGCCCATGTCCAGGTTTTAAAACCACCAACCAACCTGCATCCAGAAACAGTCATTTATTTAGATGTGCAGGAACTGAACAACTTCAGAAATGTTCCAAGACAAACGGCACAGGGTAAAAAACAAACAGCAACAGCTTACTCGCATGATGTTTCCAGGAATCACCCTGCCCAGTAAAGAAAACAACTGCCCAGATCTGCGTGTTAACCCATTCACATCTGAGACTGTAACTCTGGGTTTCAGTACTATTTTAAAGTGCAAAAATAGACCTTGAAAATAGGTTAAGAACTCAATGAAAAATCAGAATTTCTATTCTATCACCCTACTGCCTACTGTAGGGAGCAAATATGACAATGTTTACTATAACATCGCATGGGGCCAGAAAAAAATTGGAAACAACCTCAATATCCATTAATGGGGAATGACTAATAAACTAGTGTAGTCATATTTGTAGAATATCACCCAACAAGAAAAAGAAAGTACTAATGAGCACTAATAAGTACTCAAATGGACAGTTCTGCTTATCATCCAGTTGAGTAAAAAAAGTAAATTGCAGGACATTAAGTAGTTTGACAATATCAAAAAATCAAAATATCAAAAAAGTACCCAAAAATAGAAAGTAAAGCTAAATTTCAGCAACTCTACGTCTTTTCTGAGAGTTAATGTACTGGAGAAAGTTATGGAAAAATACATAGCAAATTGATGAGTGGTTCCCCTGGAGAGGAGGATGGGATATGGGCTGAGGAAAAGGTGGGGACTTTAGTTTTATTTATAATTTTTTTAAATTTATTTTTTATTTTTTTGAGACAGAGTCTTGCTCTGTCACCAGGCTGGAGTGCAGTGGTGCGATCTCGGCTTACTGCAACCACTGCCTCCTGGGTTCAAGCGATTCTCCTGCCTCAGCCTCCCGAGTAGCTGCGATTACAGGCATGCGCCACCATGCCCAGCTAATTTTTGTATCTTTAGTAGAGACAGGGTTTCATCATGTTGGCCAGGCTGGTCTTGAACTCCTGACCTTAAGTAATCCACCTGCCTCGGCCTAACAAAGTGCTGGGATTACAGGCGTGAGCCACCGTGCCTGGCTAATATTTTATTTTTTTACAAGGAGATGTATTCATGCATTAGTTATATAATTATAAATTAGTAATAATTATCAAATTGATAGTAGTAACAACTTGAAAAAAAGAGGCTTCTTGGTTACTAATATGAGGATCCCACCTAGATATGTGCCAAATTCATGTAAGAAAAAACAAATCTCGAAGAAGAAATTTAGACTTCTCAAGGAAGAACTTCCATTATTAGTGTTTTGAGACTATAAAACAGATAACCAGAAGAAGAGTTCCCTATGAAAAGCTTTGTTATTAGGAAATACTTAATGAGTATAATTAAAGAGTAAATAAGGGGCCACCGCTCAAATGAAGTGGAGTAAAATATCCGAAGTTATGCTCAGTTTTCCAATATCCAAGCAATTATTGATTAGAAGACTCTGATGAAAATGATTATGTGTATAATAGCAGTAGAAAAACATAAAACATCCCAGAAAGTACAGGATCTATATGACCACAACTTTATTAAGAAATATAAAAGAAGATTGAGATTAATGGAGAGAGAATGTTCCTTGGTGAGAAAATGAATTGTAGTAAAGGATAAACAAATCATTTCCAAATTAATTCACAAAATTAAGTCCATCTCAATAAAAAATTCCAATGAAACGTTATTATTAGAATTTGAGAACATGATTCTAATTCACTTGGAAGAATAGACTGAAGAGAAACATCAAGATTTTTTTTCTTGTTCTACTATATGTTAACATGAACTATTATATGTAAAATTGTAGCACAGAGCTTCAATTTTAAAAATTTTGTGTTATCAGTACAAGAGTCAAAATAGGAATTAATGTAAAAGAATAAAACAGTCTAAAACAGATTATCTATATACCTCTCTCTATATATGTGAATGAAATATCACAATCCAATGATGGAAGAAAGGATTATCAGTAGGTGATTTTTTTTTTTTTTTGAGATGGAGTCTCACTCTGTCACCCAGGCTGGAGTGCGGTGGGGTGATCTCAGCTCACGGCAACCTCTGCCTCCCGGGTTCCAGCTATTCTTCTGCTTCAGCCTCCCGAGTAGCAGGGATTACAGGTGCGTGCCACCACGCCAAGCTAATTTTTGTATTTTTAGTAGAGACGAGGGTTTCACCATTGTTAGCCAGGCTGGTTTTGAACTCCTGATCTCAAGTGATCCACCCACCTCGGCCTCCCAAAGTGCTGGGATTATAGGCATGAGCCACCGTGCTCAGCCAATAGATGATATATATATATTTTTTATACTTTAAGTTTTAGGGTACATGTGCACAACGTGCAGGTTACACATAGGCATGGGCAAGGACTTCATGTCTAAAACACCAAAAGCAATGGCAACAAAAGCCAAAATTGACAAATGGGATCTAATTAAACTAAAGAGCTTCTGCACAGCAAAAGAAACTACCATCAGAGTGAACAATAGATGATATTTTTAAACAAAAGATTATATGAAAACAACAACTAAACCAAACTTAATTTCAGTGTTTTGACTTCACAATTTCCATACATCTTTGTATCCACTGAAGTTCAGAAAAAAATTTCCGTATAAACATAAGATATATATTTGTATTTGAAAATGTAGATTAAGATATTGATATTTATAGAGAGGAATAGTCTAAGCATAAACAAAGAAAGAGGTCATAAAAGAAAATATTATATTTTGAGCACGGAAAAAAGTAAAACTGATTCACAGGGTTTCTGAGTTCTACAATTGCAGGGGAAGGATGGGAACTCCTGGAGCCTCCATAGCCCCACATGGGGTCTTGCTTCTGTAGATCAAAACACAGCATCATGCCAATTAAATAGAGGCACTTCCTCAACATACATGACAAAGAGATTTAGACAGAGTGGTTATTTGTCACACAGCAGATCACCTCCCTCCTCTATTCAGATCCTTTCAGTGGCTTTCATCACACTCCAAGTAGAAGCCGAAGTCTTTCCAGTGGCCTCAAAGCCCTATGGCCACCTCTTGGACCTCGTCTCTTTCTACACTTTTCCTTAACGACTCCACTCCAGCCACACCGACCATTGTACCTGCAACTCATCAAGCACACTCCTGTTCCTGGGTCTTTGATTTTGCTGCTCCTTCTGCCTCAAGGCCCTCTCCACTTTCTTCAGCCCTCTCTGTTTCTTTTTCAGCAGGGCTGACTCTTCCCTGGCACTTGCTTTATTTTCCTCCATACTACTAATCCCCACTGACACTATGTACTTACTCATTCCTCTGTTTTTTATCCCTCTGCCTCTGGAATGTAAGTTTGAGACAGAGTCTACTTTGATCACTCCTATATTTCCAGCATCTAGGGCAATGTCTGCATATGGTATTCAGCATTTATTGTTAAATGATTGAATAAATATACTTATTAATTAGTACTTTGTTTTCCAAGTAACAGAGAACCATTCAAACTAAAGTTAAAATTGGCTAAGGGTAGGGAGGGAGCTGGACCATAGGACCAGGGACTGGAGTGTTATAAGCATCTGAGGTTGTTCTCTTTCTCTGTTTTCTACTTCATACTTGCCTCTCTCCATAGAACCCCATCTCCGTTTCTCAGAGCACATGGTGAACAAAGGGCCCCAGCACTCAAGTTTTACCATAACTGGTCCAGTTACCTGGGGAAGAAATAACCTAATTCTGTTGATTCTCATTTCAAGTCCCTGGGGAGGCTGTGAATGACTCAGTCTGGACTGATGCCCGTCCAGGAGCAATTGACTGTGGTCAGGGTGAAAGTGGGGGTGGGAATTTCATTGTGATCCTATGGCTGCCCCGCTGCAACCATGCATAGAGGGGAAGGCAATTCCTAACAAGGGGTATTAGGCAGGCAAGCCAATAGGCATCTACTATAACATAAAATAAACTCTTTCAGTTCAATTATAAAAAAATGCCAAACCTAACTTAAAATTGGAAAAGATAAGAACAGATAGTTTGCCAAAGAGGAAATACAGTTGTTCAATACATTTTAAAAAGTAGGTTGGGCATGGTGGCTCATGCCTGCAATCTCAGCACTTTGGGAGGCCACGCAGGAAGATTGAAGCAAGGAGTTGGAGAACAGCCTAGGTGATATAGTGAGATCCTGTCTCAAAAATTAAAAAAAAAAATAGCTTGGCATGTTGGTGTGTGTCTGTAATCCTAGCTACTCTGGAGGACAAGGCTGGAGGACTGCTTGTGCCCAGGAGTCTGAGGCTGCAGTGAACTATAACCATGCTATTGCATTCCAGCCTGGGTGACAGGGTGAGACCCTTTCTCTAAAAATAAAAAAATAAAGTGTTTGATCTTATTTATCCTTCAAAAATACTACATGAGGTGGTGGTATATTATAAAGTATTGTGATACTGGCATAAACACAGACATCTAGACCAATAGAACAGCATAGAGAGCCTAGAAATAAGATTTCATAAATATGAGATGAAGTGATCTTTGACAAAGGTGCCAAGGTCACACAATTGGGAAAGGACAGGCTCTTCAACTAATGGTGTTAGGAAAATTGGATATCCACATGAAAAAGAATAAAATTGGACCCTTACCTTATACCATATACAAAAATTAACTCAAAATTGATCAAAGGCTTAAAACTGTAAAACTCTTAGAAGAAAACATAAGGGCAAAGCTTAATAGTAAATTTGGCAATGATTTCTTGAATATGATGCCAAAAACACAGGTGACAAAAACAAAAATAGACAAATGGGACTATATCAAACATGAAAACTTTTGTTCATCAAAAGAAACAATCAACATAGTGAACAAGCAGCCTACAGAATAGGAGAAAACATTTGTAAATCATGTATCTGATAAGGGGTTAATATCCAGAAAATACAAAGAACTCCTACAACTCAACAACAACAAAATAAATAATCCAGTTTTTTTAAATGGGCAAAGTACTTGAGTAGATATTTCTGCAAAGAAGATATACAAATGGCCAAGAAACACGACAAGATAATCAACATCACTAACCATTAGAGAAATGCAAATCAAAACCATGTGAAATATTATTAGGTTGCTGCAAAAGTAATTGCAGTTTTTGCCATTAAAAGTAATGGTAAAAACTGCAATTAATTTTGCATCAACTTAATATCTGACATCCATTAGGATGGCCACTATCAAACAAAACAAAACAAAACAAATCAACAAGTGCTTGTGAGGATATGGAGAAGCTGGAACCTTCCTGCACTGTTGGTGAGAATGTAAATTGGGTAGCTGCTACAGAAAACACTATGGACTTTCCTCAAAAAATTCAAAATAGAATTACCGCCTGATCCAGCAATCCTACTTTTGTGTATATACCCAAAAGAATTGAAAGGAGGATTTCAAAGAAATTTTTGCACACCCATGTTGATTGCAGCGTTATTCACAATAGCCTAGAAGTGGAAGCAGCTCAAATATCCTTCAAAGGGTGAATGGATAAACAAAATGGGATCTATACAAACAATGGAAAATTATTCAGCCTTTCGAAAGAAGGAAATCCTTTCTCATGCTACAATATGAATGGAACTTGAGGACATTAGACTAAGTGAAATAAGCCAGTCACAAAAAGACGAATACTATATGATTCCACTTATATAAGGTACCTGGAGTTGTCAAATCCATAGAAACAGAAAGTAGAATGGTGGTTGCCAGGGGTTGGGGGAAGGGAAAATATAGAGTTGTTGTTCAATGGGTATAGAAGTTTAGTTTTGCAAGATAAAAAAGTTCTAGTGATATGTTGCATAACACTGTAAATGTATTTAATACCACTGAACTATACTCATAAAAATGATTAAGATGGTAACTTTTATGTCATGCGTTTTTTATCACACAGAGGAAAGAACCCTATGAGGGTTTGTACATGCATTCAAATTTGAGATGCTAATAACTTTGATACTTTACTGAGTTTCGAGCTTATAAACTCTTAAAAATTATTTTATATACATTATCTGGAGAATATAACAAAACATGTGAACAAAGCAATGAGTAAGATGAGAGGAGATAAGTTATACCTTTCAAAAATAGTATCCACCAAGGAGATTTAATGTTGTTTTATAGATACAGAACAAGTAAGGCTTTCCCTCATTGACCAGAGTGCAAAATTCCAATTGTTAAAAAAAATGTATGGATGGTCAAATAAAGAAATTTGGTGATCTCTGTCTTAGGCATAGCAACCCACTTGGTAAGATGAAAGGATAAAAAAAGATATACTAATCCCATCTATCAAATTGGTAAATATAAATATTAAAATATAAAAATATTGAGAAATAATATGCATACAGTAAAGGACAAAAATAGTACATGTAATAGTCAATAAATTTTCACACACACACAAACACACACGCACACTCACAGTGAAACCAAACTTCTAACAGTCTAGAATTCTTTCTCATTCCCCTTTTCAGTCAACCTCTCTTGAGAGTGTTTTAAAGATAAATACTAAGTACTTGTTGTTTGGCATGCACTTTTCATACATCATTAATAGAAGTGTAATTAGTGGAAGCTTTCGATAAAGCAACTTTATAATACTTTTAAGAGTATTAATTATGCAGAAATTCTTTACTAAGGAATTAAGCTTCTTGGACTATATCCTAAACAAATAATCGGAGATGCAATAAAACATATACATATAAGGATGCCTACCACCACAAAAATAGTATCAAAAAATTGGAAATAGCCTAAGTATCCATCATGAGGGAATGCTTAGATTAAAATATATTCACTTGGCAGGGCGCAGTGGCTAACACCTATAATCCCAGCACTTTGGGAGGCCGAGACGGGCAGATCACTTGAGGTCAGGAGCTCAAGACCAGCCTTGCCAACATGGTGAAACCCCATCTCTACTAAAAATACAAAAATTAGCCAGGCATGGCAGCATGCACCTGTAATCCCAGCTACTCAGGAGGCTGAGGCAGGAGAATCACTTGAGCCCGGGAGGTGGAGGTTGCAGTGAGCCGAGATTGCATCATTACACTCCAGCCTGGGTGACAGAGCAAGACTCTGTCTCAAAAATATATATATATATATAAAATATATATTATATATTATAATATATATTTTATTATATATTATATATTATAATATATATTTTATTATATATTATAATATATATTTATTTATATATTATATATAAATTATATATTTATTTATATATTATATAAAAATATATTTATTTATATGTATTATATATATTTATATATTATATATAAATATATATTATATTTATTTATATGTATTATATATTTATTTATATATTATATAAAAATATGTATTATATATTTATTTATATATTATATAAAAATATGTATTATATATATTTATTTATATATTATATATAAATATGTATTATATATATTTATTTATATATTATATATATTTGTTTATATATTTTATAAAATATATATTATATATAACATATATTATATATAATATCTATAATATATTATATATAATATATTATATTATAAATATATATTATATATAATATATTATATTATAAATATAATATATAATATATTATATTATAAATATATATAATATATTGTTATATATATTTATTATAAATATATATAATATATTGTTATATATATTATATTATAAATATATATAATATATTGTTATATATAATATATTATATTATATATGTTATATATATTATATATAATTATATTATATATATAATTGTATTATTTATAATTATATATAACATAATTATATATAATTATTATTTATATTATTTATATATTTATATATAAATAATAATAATATATAATTATAATTATATATAATTATATATTTATATATAAATAATGATAATATTTATAATTGTATATTTATATATAAATAATAATAATATATATAATTATATACAATATTATATAATTATAATTATATATATTTATATATAATTATATATATTATTATATATTATATTATAAATATATAATAACTATATTATATATTATATAATATTATATATATTATAATATGTAATATTTATATATTATTATATATAAAATATATATTATATAATTAACATATTATAATAACTATACTATATATTATATTATATATTATATATAATATAATATATAATATTTATATATTATAATATATATAAAATATATATTATATAATTAATATATTATAAACTTAAATACTGCATGTTCTCACTTAAGTGGGAGCTAAATGATGAGAACATATGGACACATAGAGAAGAAAAACAAATGCTGGGGTCTACTTGAGGGCAGAAGGTGGGAGAAGGAAGAGGATCAGGAAAAATAACTAATGGGTACTAGTCTTAATACCTGGGTGACAAAATAATCTGTACAACAAACGCCCATCACACAAGTTTGTGTATATAACAAACCTGAACATGTACCCCTGAACTTAAAATAAAAATGAAATAAACAATTAGGCTTTTGAAAAATTTGTGACATGAAAAAAACTCATTATGATTAGATATTAATAAATAATGATGAAATAAAATAGTAAATTGAATGTGATCCTAATTTTGAAAAACATTATTTTTCATAGAAAAATTTACTATCTTGGTATTATCTTAAATTAATGGCATTATAGATAACTTTAATTTTGTTCTTCTGTTTTTTGTATTTTTCAAAAATTTTAAGAATCACATGTATTTCTTTTATAATCAGAAGGAAACAGTTTTTTTAAAAAAAAGCAAGGAAGGAAAAAGTAAATGAATCACAGCTGGTTCAGTTCCTTTGATAATGAAACAAATGCCTTTCCATGGTTGACTGCAATTTCCATACAATTTACTCTGGAGACTAAAATAAAGAAAACAACAAAATACAGAAGAGATCGAAAGTCAAATGGGTACTTCTATAAAGAATCTCATGACACACCTTTTTTTTAATAGACAATTCATAAAGGCTCATCATTGTGACGTTTTGTCAAAAGGAAAAGACCATGAAAGTTGCATAAAATTCTGTACTATTTCTTCCATGGAAGGAGAGTAGGGAGATAAAAGAAAAAGCCGAACCCTCTGTAACAACTCATTTTTATCTGCTTTCTGGAGTTCATAGGAGAGGTCAAAATTAATCCAATCTGGGATCTTCTGGAGGGAACCCAAAATCCTTCTAACACCCACATAACATAGATTACATGCATAAGCAAACATTTAACCTGCTCTTTAATAGTTTTGAGTTCCTTACGAAAGAGCAAAATATAAGACCAGAAACTTTGTATTCCCTGGTGGACCTCGAAACAACTCCCTGCTTCATTTTTGCTGGAAGTTAGAGGGGGAAAAATAAATTTACCAACCTCTGTACAACACAATCCATATGGATGGAACAAGATTTTAGAGTTTAATTTATATTTATTTTTATGTCACCCTTTAATATTTTCTATTCTCTCTGTGTATAGAATATATCGGCACAATGGTACATCTACATACTTTAAAAATAACTCTGTCTCTCTCTCTCTCTCTCTCTATATATATATATATATATATATATATACATATATATATAAATACACACACACACACACACACACACATTGGGGTGTGTATGCTTGCATTTTTTTAAATGATGGGGGTACATAAAAAACAAATTGGAGACCATCAGTCTAGACCAGAGGATCTCAGCCTCAGCCTTTAACTGTGAAACATGTTGTAATTAATATTTTATTGATAATAGGGAAACACTGTATCAGTTTAGGATCTTAAACAATCAGAGCAGATCCAAGATTATCCCTTTCATAGAATCACTGTCACTTCTTACATAGTTTGTATGCTTTCTTCAGTGGAAAAGATAAGCATACATCTTGCCCAATTTTCTCCAAAGCCCCAAATAAGACCTCGCCACTGAGGTACTATTAATAATTAAGAAAATTGAAACTCATTGTAATGCACTGTGGTTTCTCATTTCTTTTAAATGAGAAATGTAGATAGATGAATAACAGGAATAAAGGAATAGGCAAAAGATGCATAAGTGGTTAATTAACAAGAATGATGCCATGAACACTTACATTAATAATAACAACATATATCATTACTAAACCAAAGCAATGATATGAATGAAATTTGCATTATGAGAATTATATTAATGCTATTACTTAAAAATTCAACAGATGGCACATCAAAATAATTAAATAAATTTTGCCTAAACTTATTCTTCAATCATAATACTTCCTCGCCTGATTAACATACCTGTGGAGAAATGTACTGAAAAACAACTAGTCATGATTTTTAAAGTTTAAAAATTAGACTGGTCCTGTGTTTTACCATGTTTTTGTAGTTTTTGAAATTCTAAATGACCGACAGATTTGAGGGATAAAATGCTTTTATGAACACCAAATCAAGAGAAAAGATCTGGGGTACTATTTTCTTATTTTTTCTATAAAACATTTCTAGATTTTTTCAGTATTTGGATAGATCATGAAAGAGTGTCATGCTTGTGGCATCGTCCATCATTTGCATTGTAGGAGGAAAAAGACAAGAATCTCAGGCCTATTTTTCAGTCCCATCTGAAGAGGTAATTTCTCCATCAGTATTCAGGAAATCCAAATTGCTTCTCCAGCTCTAGGTAGTTTATGTGGAATAGAATTACATAGGTGCTGATGGTGTCAGAACCTAGAGAGGTGCAGAGGTCTAGAATGGAAAGGGAGGCCAGGTGTGGTGGCTCACGCCTATAATCGCAGCACTTTGGGAGGCTGAGGAGGGCTGATCACTTTAGGTCAGGAGTTCGAGACCAGCCTGTCCAACATGGTGAAACCCCATCTTTACTAAAAATACAAAATTAGCCGGTGTGGTGGTGCACACCTGTAATCCCAGCTACTTGGGAGGCTGAGGCACGAGAATTGCTTGAACCTGGGAGGCAGAGGTTGCAGTGAGCTGAGATTCACGCCACTGCACTCCAGCCTGGGTGATGGAGCAAGACTGTCAAAAACAGAAAAAGAAAAAAAAAATGGAGGGCTGTGGAATCAGGGACAGACCATGGCCACAAATGGATCAATGTGGTGACGTTATTCAAAGCTTATTCAAAGGCAGACTGGCAATTTGTCAGAATAGCACCCTAAGTCAACACCTCCAGCTACTCATGGTCCACCTTAGCCATTAATGGGATCACAAAACATGGTATTAAGGTGAGAGGTCATTTCATTCCATTTAGATCTCATAGTGGTTTTGCCAAATCTAGAAAATAATATGTGTCAGAAAGGCAAAACTCAAGAGCCAGAGGAAAAAAGTCAATCTAAACCAAATCAAACCCACTAACCAAACAACAACAAAACAAATAACAGGAGCTTTCTAGTCTTTGTACTCAAAATGGTGAACAGATGTTCCTCAGATCCACTGAGAAATGGCCTGAAGTTATAATAATGGGAATTTAGACAGATCATAAATTTGGTACAGATGGAATGAAGAACCCGGGGGGTTAAAAATCTCATTATTAATAGGAAAGCAGAGGTAGTGGGTTGGGGAAGGTGGGTGAAGATATTTTCAGAGGAGAGTTAGTTAACATGGGAATGGGTTATTGATGGAGATTGTTCAAAGAACATTTGCTCATAGCAGACATTAAAATAAGATGGACTCTCATCTCTCTGGAGCAGCATAAATAAATTCTTAGGCCTCTCAAGATTTTGCAACTCTAGGATTATCTGTAGGGTATAATTAAATCTTAGTACCAGAGTTTTTTTTTTTTATGAAATCTCATGAAATGGACATCTCTCAGAAGTAGGTCTTCCTGGTCAAGATAAGCCCTATTTCCCTGTCCTTAGCAGGACCACATATGCACAGATTACCTAAGATTTGTGATTTTGGGGATAATGAAAAATGCTCCTCATCTTTGGGTACTTAAGCAATGGTCCTCAACAATGGCTGCATATGGTAATCACCTGAAAAGCTTGAAAAAAAAATTGATGCTTGCAAGACTTATACACTGAAAACTATAAAACATCACTGGGAGAAAATAAAGAAGGCCTAAATAAATGGAAACATGTCATGTTAATGAATTGGAAGACTTAATATTGTTAAAATGGCAATACTCTCCAAACTGATACACAGATTCAGCACAATTCTGTACAAATCCAGGCTGGATTTTTTTTTTTTTTTGTAGAAATTGACAACCTGATCCTAAAACTCATAGGGAAATACAGGGGCTGAGAATAATCAAAATAATCTTGAAAAAGAACAAGAGGTCAGGTGCAGTGTCTCATGCCTGTAATCCCAGCACTTTGGGAGACCGTGGCGGGTGGATCACCAGAGGTCAGGAGTTCAAGACCAGCCTGGCCAACATGGTGAAATCTCTTGTCTACTAAAAATACAAAAATTAGTGAGGCATGGTGGCATGTGCCTGTAATCCCAGCTACTTAGGAGGCTGAGGCAGGAGAATCGCCTAAACCTGGGAGTTGGAGGTTGCAGTGAGCTGAGATCACACCAGCCTGGGCAACAGGGTGAGACTCCTCTCAAGAAAAAAAAAAAAAAGCAAAGTTGTAAGTCTCACACTTCTCAATTTGGAACTTACTACAAAGCTACAATACTCTAGACTGTGTGGTACTGGCGTAAGGATAGAGATAGATCAATGGAATAGAATCAAGAGTCCAGAAATAAGCCCATATGTCTATGTGGCCAACAGATTTTTGACAAGACTCCTGAGACAATTCAATAGGGAAAGAATAGCCTTTTTAGTAAATAGTATTGGAGCAATTAGAGAATCCACATGCAAAATAATAAAGTTGGCCAGGCGCAGTGGCTCACGCCTGTAATCCCAGCACTTTGGGAGGCCGAGGCAGGCAGATCATGAGGTCAGGAGATCAAGACCATCCTGGCTAACATGGTGAAACCCTGTCTCTACTAAAAATACAAAAAATCAGCCAGGTGTGGTGGCGGACACCTGTAGTCCCAGCTACTCAGGAGGATGAGGCAGGAAAATGGCGTGAACCCAGGAGGCGGAGCTTGCAGTGAGCTGAGATCGTACTACTGCACTCCAGCCTCCAGCCTGGGCGACAGAGTGAGACTCCGTCTCAAAAAAAAAAAAAAAAAAAAAAAAGAATAAAGTTGGACCCTGACCTCATACCATATATAAAAATTATCCCAAAATACACCAAAGACATAAATGTAAGTGGTAAAACTATAAAACTCTTAAAAAGAAAACATAACAGGATTCTATGAAATTTAAAAAAAATTCTATGAAAAAATATTGATGCCTAGTCTCCACTCAGATTAATCAAATTCAGATGTCTAGGAATGAGGGCTGGGCATTTAAATTTTTTTATCTCTTCCTGGTGATTTTGAAACACCATGGGCTTGCAATAAACCATCATCCTGTTTTGATTGTGTATTCGTTGGCAGAGATTAACACGATTTTTGACTCCTATTGCACTAGTAGTTAATTTTGACTGGGGACAGACAGCAAGAAAAGGACTGGAGCAATCCTAGCTAAATGCCAGAATTCACCAGTACCATCAACAGAGGAACACGTTAATTGTTACATTATATTCAAATGTATTTTTTACAAACAAGTTTTCCCTAGAGCTAGCTATTCAGTTAGCGTGTTCCCTCATTCTCCGTGTTCCCTCATATTCTCCATATGGTAAGATTTTTCAAAGGATGTAACATTAATGTCACATTATCCTTAATGACAGTGTCAATATAACAATCTGTAAGGCCCTTCTTTTAAAATTTACTCCTGCTTCAAATTTCCCACTGATATACCATGGTAGACCCTAGCTGTCACCCCTAGCTCTTTGGACCCAGGAGTAAGAAGCAGCCTTCAGACCGTTAAGTGGTCCAAATGGTGAGGTGGGAGTACTTTAAGTGAGTAGAGCCCAAAATGTTTCACTTAAGTGAAGGCAAGAACTACAACTGTCCAGTGGTTTTAAATTTTACTTTATCATTTGTTTAACATTCCCACTTAATTCCAAAAAGGAAGTTGAAGCAATCTATTTCATTGTTTGTCTGAGAAAGTAGATTTAGGCTCAGAGGAGGCCTGATAAGCAAAATATTAGGTTTCCAGCATGGTTCCTTATGCAGAGAGACTTGAGTCTAATAATTCCCTCTTAACCTGGATATTATATATCATTTTGGAAAATGATTGTTTTCTACAGGGTCTAATCCTATGACGAGAAGCAGCAGGGACAAAGCCACGCAGAAGATACATACAAACATAATTGCAAAGTTCTTTTGCATTCCTACTGGGAAACACCTTTTTTTCTGATAAAATACCAGAATCATACACACATATGTTTTTTGTTAGAAAAGTCTTGTATATTTAAATGATAACCTTTCTGAAACATGTAAGTCTCTAAATAATGGGTTTCAAATGTTTAATCTGTTGTTAATAAGCATAGTGAATGAGATGCAAAACATACTCCTGGGGCATGTCAGAGTTACATAAAATAACTCTATCTGTAACTTTACTACTTTTTATTCCGTATAAAAAAGTATATTGAAATTGAAGGGAGTAAAAGTAGTTATTTATTAATACTTGAATCTAGGTAGTAGGTATAAGACTGTTGTTCATTGTACTAGTCTTTGCTAATACTGAATTATATATTTATATGAATCTTTAATTTGGGGGTGGATTCAATAGAAATGCAATTAGTATAAACTATTGAGGTAGTTTCAATATTGCGATAATATTGAATCTGTTGAATCTAAAATTACCCTAATAATGACATCAACTTAAACAAACATTTTACTAGAGACTTCTGGCCTAGCCATGATGGAATAACTAGTATCAGACATCCCTCCACTCTCAGCAACCACAAAACCATACACAATATATAAAATAACTATGATAAGACACTGGACGGCATTCAAGGAGGACTGTGATTCCTTAAAGAAGGGAAATAGGTAAGCTATACATAAAAAATGGCTTCACTGATAAATTATCTCAAACATTTAAGGAAAAAATAATAATTCTATAACACTCATTTTAGAAACAAAAGCTTAAAAAAAATTGAGACAGTCTCACTTGATCACACAGTCTGGAGTGCAGTGGCACAATCTTAGCTCACTGTAACCTCCAATTTCTGGGCTCAAGCAATCTTCGAAATAGCAATCCTAGCAAGTAGCTAGGACTACAGGCAGACGCCACTACACCTGGCTAATTGTGTGTGTGTGTGTGCGTGTGTGTGCGTGTGTGTGTGTGTGTAGAGATAGGGTCTCACTATGTTGCCCAAACTGGTCTTAAAATCCTGGCCTTAAGTGATCCTCCTGTCTCAGCCTCCCAAAGTGTTGAGATTATAGGGATGAGCTGTTGCATCCAGCCAACAACTAATTTTATGAGTCCAAAACTATTCTGATATCAAAACCAGAAAAAGACATTACCGAAAACTGACTAACATCAACATGAACATAGATGCAAAAGTCCTTAAAATTTTAACAAATTGAACCCAATGGCATAGAAAAAGAATAATGCATAATGATCAGATGGAGTTTATACTAGGAATGCAATGTTAGTTTAATGTTTGAATATAAACTGATGCAATTTAATAGAATAAAGAAGAAAAATCATATGATCATCTCAATAGATGTAGAAAACCATTTGACAAAATTCAACAACCATTCATGATAAAACCTGTCAACAAACACAGAAGAAAACTTCCTCAACCTGATAAAGCAGTGGTCCCAACTTTTTGGCACCAGGAACTGGTTTCATGGAAAATAGTCTTTCCATGGACATGGTGAGGTGGGTGGGGTGGGGGGTGGGGAGTGGTGGTTTCATCAGGCATTAGTTAGATTCTCATAAGGAGCATGCAACCTAGATCCCTCTCATGCACAGTTCACAATAGCTTTCGCAATCCTATGAGAATCTAATGCCACCGTGACAGGAGGTGGAGTTCAGGTGGTAATGCTTGCTTGCCTGCTGCTCCCCGCCTGCTGTGTGGCCCGGTTCCTAACAGGCCATGGACCAATACCAGTCCACGGCCCAGGGGTTGGACCCCTGTGATAAAAGACACCAGTGAAAACTTTATAGCTGACAACCTATTAATGGTGAAAGATTAAAACATTTTCCCCCTAAGTACTGGCCTTGATCAAGGCCAGTTTTTCTACTTTCACCACATTTATTAGAGGTCTTAGACACCTCTATTAGATGTCTTCAACAGCACAAAAAGACAAGAAAAATAAAGAAGAGGCACAAAACTATAAAAGAAGGAGTAAAACTGTCTTTATTTGCAGGTGATATGATTACACAGAAAATTCTAAATAACTTAACATAAGCTACTGGAGCTAATTAGTAAATTTAGGAAGATTGCAGGATATAAAGTTAATGTATAAAGTTCAGTTGTATTTCTATATGTTAGCAAATGAACATTTGAAGACTGAAACTTAATACCATTTAGAATAACACCAAAAACTCAAAATATTTAGGAATGCATTTAATAAAATTTGTGTAAGACACATACCTTGAAAAATTATAAAATATTGCTAACAATCAAAGAAGAAAAACAAATGGAAAGACACTATCACTTATTGTTAAGATGTCGATTCTCCCAAAATTGGCCTGTAGATTCAACGCAAGCCCAATCAGAATCACAGAAGGCTTTTCTGTAGAAACTGGCAAACGGACTGTAACATTTTTCTAGAAATGTGAAGGCCCTAAAAGAGGTAAAGCAATTCTGAAAAAGCACCAAAAAAAAAACAAAACAAAAACAAAATCAAAAGCAAAAAATCAAAGCTGGAGGGTGTATACTATTATTAATTTCAAAATTGCTATAATGCCATGGTAATCAAGACAATGTGGTATTGACATAAAGACAACCAAATAGATCACTGGATAAGAATACAATATAAGAATAGTCCCACATATATTGATTTTTGACCAAGATACCAAAGAAACTAAAAGAGGAAAGAAAACACTTTCATCAAACGTTGTTGGAACAACAAGCTATCTATGCAGAAAAAACACTTGAAATTCATACCTCACGCTAAACACAAAAATTGATTTGAGATGAATCATATTGCTAAACATGAAAGCTAGAACCATAAAGCTTCTAGAAAAAAAACACAGAAGGTTATTTTTACCACTTACAGGTAGGCAAATATTTCTTTTTCACGACACACAAAGCACTAATTGTACAAGAAACAAACTGAAGAAATGAACTTTCATCAACATTTAAAACTTCTGTTCATCAAAAGACACTTAAAAATTGAATAAACAAGCTAGAGATGGGAAAAAATATTCACAGCATATATATTTGACAAAGGACATGTACCCAGAATAAAAAATAGCTCCTGTGACTCAATAATGAAAAAGACAAACAATCTAATTTTTAAAAAGCCATCAAGGAGATTTCTGCTTGCAGAAAAATTGAGTAGACGTACTTTTCTCTTAGTCTTTCTGCCAAGGATGGCTAAAAAACCCCTGTACATTTTATATAAAACAAAGAAAAGAAGACTCTGAAAGGTGGAAAGAAGGCAGACCAGCAGTTGACCTCAGGATCAGAGAAACAAGTGGGTGAGCTCCCTGGGCTTTCTTTTTGCTTCATATACATATATCCCAGACTGGTTGCTTGAGAAGCCAGCAACCTGGAAATATCAATGGACACATACACACACACACACACTCACACGATCACCTAGAAAAAGCCTGCTCACTCTTGCCAAAGGATCAGAAAGGGACAGCCTAGGGAGACAGAAAACTATTAGACAATAATAACCCTACTCCAGCTAAACACCACAGAAAGATCTGTGACCTCACCCCCGTCCCTGCCTGCTAAGACCAGCTGGGGACCCTACCCTTGTGAGGTTATAATAAGGCACCCAACACATCCTTCCTTCCTGCTTCCCCACTTAAGGTGGTGTTAGAAATCAGAAAGCTGGAAAAAAAGTCCTGGCTTCACTCCACTCTGATTTCAGTTGTTCAACCTTTTGAAAAAACCTGCTATGAGTTGATGAATCACCATTTTAACCTAAATAACTTTAACTAGATTTAATTGAGAGCTCTAATTCAACTTAAAACTCTTTTTTCTAAGATCTAAACTCTATGTACTCTCTTATCTCAACTTTCTATCCTTCCATGCTTCTGACTACTTGATTCTTGTCTTTAATTGCATCAGCCATGCTTGCCCCACTTCCTTTAGTGCCCAATCTATATCCTATACTGCATCTCCTCAATGATGCTTTTTGTTTAAATGACTTTTATTGAGCTATAATTTGCCTGCATTATTCAGCCCCTTAAAATGTATAATTTGTTAAAATGTCTTATCATAAAAAATGATAGGTAAGCAAGGTGAGGGATCTATATATAAATATGTATATATACATATATATGTATATAAATATGTATATATACATATATATGTATATAAATATGTAATATACATATATATGTGAGTAAATATGTAATATACATATATATGTATACATATGTATATATACACATATATATGTATATATATACATATATATGTATATATACACACATATATATACATATATGTATATATATGTACACACATAAGTATATATATACATATATGTGTATACATATGTATACATATATGTATATTACATATTTACACACATATATGTATATTACATATTTACACACATATATGTATATTACATATTTATACACACATATATATGTATATGTATATATATGTATATATATATATGATACTTTTTTTTTTTGAGACGGCACCTTGCTCTGTTGCCCGGGCTGGAGTGCAGTGGCGTGATCTCAGCTCACTGCAACCTCTGTCTCCCGGGTTCATGCAATTCTCCCTGCTTCAGCCTCCCGAGTAGCTGGGATTACAGGCACCCGCCACCACAACCGGCTAATTTTTGTATTTTTTAGTAGAGATGGAGTTTAGCCATGTTGGCCAGGCTGGTCTTGAACTCCCGACCTCAGGTGATCTGCCCACCTCGGCCTCCCAAAGTGCTGGGATTACAGGCATGAGCCACTGCGCACAGCCAGTGAGGGATATCCTAACTGGCTTTATTTAATCATTCCACATTGTATACATACATCAAAACATCATATTGTACTCTGTAAGTGTATACAATTATGATTTGTCAATCAAAAGTAATATTAGTAATATATTTTTTAAAATGTAAAAAGCCAAACACAACAAAATATACAATTTGGTGAGTTCTAAGGCATGCAAATACAAGTGAAACTACAGCTACAACCAGTATATGAGTATTTTCATCACCCTCAAAAGTATCATCTTGCCTGTCATCAGTCCATCCCTCCCTCCATCCTCAACCCCAAGTTTTTATGACTGTATTTGCATTCTTACTATAGTTTATATTTACATTTTTATGTCTGGCTTCTTTCACTTGTCAGAATGGTTTTGCATGCATGTTGCATTTATCAGTAGTTTGTCTCCTTTTCATTGCTAAGTAGCATTGCATTGTACAGCTAGACAACAAATTTTGTTTATCCACTCACCAAGCGAAAGGCATTTGGGTTGTTTCCAGTTTGGGTGATTGTGAATAAAACTGCAATTAACACTCCTGTTTTTAAAAATGATGGCATAGAAGAATATTTAGTGATAGGGAAAGATGTTCGTGACCAATTGAATTGTTAAATGAAAAAAGTTACAAAACGAACCCTTTTTTGTAATAAATATATTGGCACAAATAAGTAAATACAAAGAAAAGTTCCAAGACGTTAATGAGGGTTATGGCTGGGTGTTGAGATTATATGATTTTTAAGCTAAAAAATGAAGTGGGCAAAAGAGTTGAACAGGCACTTCGCAAAGGAAGATGTGTCAATAAGCACATGAAAAAGCACTCAACATCACTAGGCATCAAGGAAATGAAAATTAAAGCACCATGAGATACCACCACTCATAGCAACAAATATGGGCAAGAATGTGGAGCAATGAGCGCTCTCATCCATTACCGGTGGGGATGTAGAATTGTGCAAGCACTTTGAAAATTGGTGTGGCAGTTTTTTTATAAAGTTAAACATGCACCTACTCTATGACCTGGCAAATGCACTTCTAGGTATTTACTCAGGAGAAATGAAAACATCTGGACACAGAGAAGACTTGTACATGAATGTCCATAGCAGCTTTATTCATAATCCTGAATACTCCAGGAAGAAAATCAGATTTCAAAAAACTTTTTTCTTTTCTCTTTTCCCAGCCTTGGCCTCAACAAAAATAGCAACAAACCAGAAACAACCCAAATGTCCATCAGCAGGAGAACGAATAAACAACATGGATATTTACATACAGCAGAGTTCTGCTCAGAGATAACAAAAACACAATAGTTCCTGATACATACGACACATGGATGGGCCTCAATATTGCTATACTGAGTGAAAGGAAGTCAGGCACAAAAGGGTACATACTGTAAGATTCCATTTATATGAAGTTCTGAAACAGGCAAATGCAATCTATCGCAAAAGAAATCAGGACAGTGGTTTCAAGTGGGGCAGGGAGTGGACAGAGATTGACTGGGATGGCACAACGGAAATTTTGGGAGTTATGGCAATATTCTATATCTTAATGGGGTGTGGGTTATACAGATGTATGCAACTGTTGAAACTCATCCAACTGTATATTTAAGACCTGTCATTTCACTATATAAAAATTATACTTCAACAAAAATAAGGAAAATTAAAAGAAACAAAATCTAAATCTTTTTATTATGAAAGTTTTCAAACATACAAAAAAGTAGAACGTATACTGTACTGAGCACTCAGTCATATTTGAGTAATCACTTGCTAGCTTCAGTTATTGGTAATAAATTGCTTAAGACATAGGTCACAACAGTTCCCTACATGTTTGTGAGCCAAGAATGACTGAATGTTCACTTTCTAATGAAAGGCCTTTCTTCTCCCCTTGACAGGTCTCATGATTTGGTAGCATTTTCTTGCCTTCTCAGGGATTTCAATGAATATCAGAATTTGACTCATTGAGACCTATTGAATAAACTTGGTCGTTTTTAAATATCAGCGGGGCGTCATCTTTTAGGGTTTTTCCACTAGTAAACATTGCCTTCTAGAAGAAAATACCCAGGATTTATTTATTTATTCTAAGATAATCTCAATATTTTTGCTATTTCACCAATCAAAGAATTACAGCGATAGTTTATACTAATACTTCTCTCCATCATGTTTTAGAAGATAAATTAGTAGAGGGAACAAGGCAGATTTAGGTTAGAATACCGTTTTTACCAATTGTTTTCTATGAGACCCTGAATAAGTTTCTTTTCTTTTCTTTTTCTTTCTTTCTTTTTTTTTCTTTTTTTTGAGATGGAGTTTCACTCTTGTTGCCCAGGCTGTAGTGCAATGGTGCGATCCCAGCTCACCGCAACCTCCGCCTCCCAGGTTCAAGTGATTCTCCTACCTCAGCCTCCCGAGTAGCTGGGATTACAGGCATGAGCCACCATGGCCGGCTAGTTTTGTATTTTCAGTAGAGACGGTGTTTCTCCATGTTGGTCAGGCTGGTCTTGAACTCCCAGTCTCAGGTGATCTGCCTGCCTCGGCCTCCCAAGGTGCTGGCGTGTCCAGAATTGGTTCCTTCCGGTGGGTTCTTGGTCTTGCTGACTTCAAGGATGAAGCCGCGGACCCTCGCCGTGAGTGTTACAGTTCTTAAAGATGGTGTGTCCGGAATTTGTTCCTTCAGATGTTCAGATGTGTCTGGAGTTTCTTCCTTCTGGTGGGTTCGTGACTTCAGGAGTGAAGCCACAGACTTTCGCAGTGAGTGTTACAGCTCTTAACGGTAGTGCGGACCCAAAGAGTGAGCAGCAGCAAGATTTATTGTGAAGACCAAAAGAACAAAACTTCCACAGTGTCAAAGGGGACCTGAGTGGGTTGCCGCTGCTGGCTGGGGTGTCCAGCTTTATTCCCTTATTTGGCCCCGCCCATATCCTGCTGAATGGTCCATTTCACAGAGCGCTGGTTGGTCCATTTTTTTTTTTTTTTTTTGAGACGGAGTCTTGCTCTGTTGCCCAGGCTGGAGGGCAGTGGCGCGATCTCAGCTCACTGCAAACTCAGCCTCCCGGGTTCACGCCATTCTCCTGCCTCAGCCTCCCGAGTAGCTGGGACTACAGGCGCCCGCCACCACGTCCGGCTAATTTTTTTTGTATTTTTAGTAGAGACGGGGTTTCACTGTGTTAGCCAGGATGGTCTCGCTCTCCTGACCTCATGGTCCGCCCACCTCGGCCATTTTACAGAGTGCTGATTGGTGTGTTTACAAACCTTTAGCTAGACAGAAAAGTTCTCCAAGTCCCCACCCCACCCAGAAGCCCAGCCAGCTTCACCTCTCACTGGGACTATAGGCATGAGCTACTGCACGTGGCCATGAATAAATTTCTTAATCTTTCTGACCCTCAGTTTCCACATCGATAGGCATAAGAATACCTATCTCAAAGTGTCATAAAAAGGATTAAATACTGTCTGTGAAAATGTCTCATGTCTGTAATCCCAGCACTTTGGGAGGCCAAGTCTGGAGGATCCTTTGAGGCCAGGAGTTCAAGAGCAGCCTGGGCAACTTTCTCTACCAAGAAAAAAAAAATTAGCTAGGTGTGGTGGTACACTTGTAGTCCCAGCTGCATGGGAGGGTGAGGCAGGAGGATCACTTGAGCCTAGGAGTTGTAGGCTGCAATGAGCTATGATTGCACCACAGCACTCCAGGCTGGGTGACAGAGGGAGACCTGTCTCAAAAAACAAAAAACAAAAACAAACAAACAAAAAACAGAAAAAAAGAAAATGTCTTGGCATATGCCAGGAACTTAGTAAATATTACTACCTTCTCTTAACTCCTTAGCAGAAGGGAAGAATGAATGTTCCTTCCTCTGTATTTCAGTAGGTACACTCTTTGGGGGAATTTATACAAGTCCAATTTGAACTCTTTTACAGGTGAGGTTGGGAAGGATGGGTCAAGGTAGGTGGGGATGGGTGAGGGGTGAGATATCCTTACCTTTTATTTCCCTAGAACATCATGAATATTTTATAACTACTAATGATGAAAATATTGTTTGTACTCTCTATTTTTCTCTGTGAAAGGGTGTTTGGAAAGTCATTTCTTGTTGTTGTTATGTTTGGTTTCTAGTGCTCCCTGGGAAGCGTTGATCTTGGATTTGGCTGCTGTGTGGGAGACCAGTGTTCCTCTTAGCTGATGGTGGAGACTCAATGTCAGTGCAGGCTGCAGCGATGACTCTCAAACTGTGAACAATGCTCCCCAGTGTGTGGACGGGAGGGTCAGCATATGGAGACCTCACGGAGAGCCAGACGCGGGCTCTCTGCACTTCCTTCAGTTTTGTTTAAATACAGGATCCGGTTTGCCTTTGTCACTCCCTGTAGCACCACCAGGCTTCATTCACGGTGAAGCCTTGCCAGATCTCTGTAATAAATTACCTGAGAGGCCAAGGTGGGAAAAGAGGAAAGAACAAGGTAAAGCGCTTTGAAATCTGACTTTCTCCCTGGAGTGTTCAGTGTTGCCTATTTAGAAGGAGCAGGGTTGTGCTAAGGTGTGTGCTGGGAGCTTTGTAGGCTAAAGTTTGTAGAAAAAGTTTGGTTCATTTCAGTCATCACTTACAAATTTTTTCTATTAAGTGTTTAAGATTTCCAAACAAACAAACAAACAAACAAAAAACAGGTTCAGAGTATTTTTAAAAAGGCATTGGTCATTTGTACAGCTTACATTTCACTAAATCTTTACAACAATTTTGCGAGGTTGGTAATACTAGTATCCTTCATTTTACACCGAGGAAACTAAGGCTCAAAGAGGCTCAATGCTTGTCTGGTATCATATAGACAGTAAGGAATAAAACCAAATCTTGAACCCTGGCTTCCTGGCTCTGTGTCTTTTCCTAGCAAACTGACCATCAAGGCTGGACATCCCTTTCAGTTCTTTTGAGAACAGACTAGTTGGCTAGATGTGAAGAAAACAAGCTTTGGAGTAATCTTCCCTCTGCACAGCCTGTGATATTGAGATCCAGTGAGTGACGGTGAGAGGTGGAGATGTGCGAACGAGACCTGAGACGTTGGACCTGAACATCACAGCAATCACTTGCAGGGCTAAGATTCAGGGCCAGCCGTCCACGGATTCTCCTGAGTTGGATCGTCTTTCACACACCTGCTTCCTGAGGTTACATCTCTTTTCCAGCCTAGGAGCAACCAATAAAGAGCAGAGAGCAAAGAAAAGCAGACACACAAATCATCTCTAGACTATGTCAAGGGTATCCCCAAAAAGGGAAAGAAATTCATGAATGTACACACAAAATGTCACATAATTTTTTTTTAGATTAAAAACACTGTGTCTCAGAAGTAAGGAGTAGAATGGTGGTTGCCAGGAGCTGAAGGGTTGGGGACATGGAGATGCTGGTCAAAGGGTACAAAATTTCAATATGCAGAATGAACGAGTTCTGGAGAGCTAATGTACAGCATGGTGACCATAGGTAATCATGTGGTATTATATTGTGACATTGCTGAGAGTAGGTGTCAGATGGTCTCACCACAAAAAGGAAAATGGTAACCATGTGAGGTGATGTTTATGCTAATTAGCTTGATTGTGGTAATCATTTCACAACATGTACGTATATCAAAACATCTCATTGTACACCTAAATATATACAATTTGATTTATCAGTTATACATCAATAAAGCTGGAAAAATGTATTCAATCATATATAATAGATTGGGAAATTACATAGCCATATCTGATTATGAATTCAGCAAAGCTTTTAAATATGTTTTTATTTTACTACTCACAAGAGCACCTTGGTGCATTTGAAATTAAATTCTTCAATGTGGAGAAAACAAAACACTGTGTCCCACTGAGCACAAAGCTTGTTCAGTATTTTTGTCAGCGCAATGTATTTTTGTTAGCAATGTTGACCACTGAAATGATTTCCTTAGCAGATAATTTTCCAGTAAACCTTCCACATCGTCGCAAACTTCCTGTTCCCAGCTGCTCTTCCTCTTCTTAAGCCCCTCATTATTGGCAGTAGGAGAGCTGATAATCAGCAGAAAATTAAGCTGGCAGGGTGTGTGCTTAAAGGCACACTTCACTTTCCAAGGGAAGGAAGTGTTCATTTTGTTTTGTTTTATTTTGTTTTTATGAAGCATTGCTTTTTACTTGTGTTGTGTCTTTTGAACTTAAGCATTACTTTTTGACAATGGAGCCTTTTGGTTTAGTGCGGTTCTCTGTAACTGGACAGTACTCAATACAAATTGTTGAATTGAATGTTTAACATATGCTTCTCTTTGACCAAATAAGGAATATTCTATGGACCATTTTTCATTTTAGATGAGCTTATAGGAATAGGACTCTTTGGAAATTGGAGAAATTAATTCTTAGGGACTGTAGTCCAAGTTTAAATTCTGGGTCTTTGAGTGATACTTTTAAAACAAGGGCCTTTGACCTTTGATTAAGTACAAAATAAGCACATAGTTAATGTAAACCTCTTAAATCAGTGGTTGTCAGGCTTGGCTGCACAGTGGAATAACCTCAAGTGGGATGTGTGGGAGAATTTTAAAAAAATACTGCTGCCCGGATCTCAGACTCAGAAATCCTTATGTAATTGGTCTAATCTACAGCCTGCCTTCAGGGTTTTTAAAAGCTTCCCAGGAGATGCTAATGGATAGCCAAAGCTGACAACCATTGTCTTTAATGAATGAACACATTTAATCAGCCTGTACTAAGTACTAGGCACTGATGCTAGGCACCTGTTTTCTGTTATCGTTTATTAATGTGGAAATTGGCACTCATAGAAGTTGATTTGTTTACCATCACAGAGCAGAAAACTGTTGAAGATGGAAAGCAAACAACAACAAAACCTAACAGTCCTATGGCCTCCACCCACTCTTTGCCATTTACATCATAGTAGTTAAAAAATATGCTGGTGACTGCAGAAGCCAATGTATCAACCTTTAAAATGAAGAAACAATGAAATGAAAACTAACTTTGTTGAAGATTAGGACAGTCCTTGGGATGGTAGTGATACAAGTTTTAAACTCTTTGTAAAAATAAAACCTGAGTGCAAAGCCTGTTGGATATATGTCTACTTCTGCCACATTCTATTTTTCAAAACCCAGCAATATCTTCTATTGAATTGGAAATTGTAGACTAATGTTAACAAGGGCCCAATGTCAGCCCTCACTGCACTGGGCACCAGAGATGTGTTTAGCCACTGAGAAGCAGGACCTGGATAACCGCCACAGAGAAAACAGGGGCTGAGCTGTCCACACAGTGAAACTCACAAGGCACATAATGGCAAAGTCAGTTCATCCAATGGCGCTGTTGTAAACTGGTAGGCTGCAGCACTGAGATTGCGTATCAGTTATAGATATCCAAGCTGCTCTGAAATCCAGGGAGCAGCTAATCAGTTAAAAAGCATTCAATGGAGAAAAAACAAAACTTCAACCATACCCAACTGTGACTGTGATGGAGAAGCTCAGCGCCTATCCGAAGGTGGTTTGTGATATTAATGTGTGTGTGTGTGCTGTGTAGGTTTGGCCTGAATAACCCCTTATTCACAGCACCACGATTCAGGTGCCCTGTCAATGCTTCCTTCTTCTCTCTAAATTCTCCTCCTTCAAGGTCTTGCCTTCATCTTCAAACACTGTTGGTCCATCTGCTGATAAACATATGGAATAAGCAGGCCTTGTAGACATTTTTAGGCCCTATCTGGAGCAGTGAGAACTGTCTATTTCAGAAAAAGACAGAGACAAAGGCAGATGCAGAAAGGGAGGCAGACACAAAGAATGAAAGTGCCAAGTAAAGAAAGTGACAGGCAGGTTCTTGGAGACTGAGGTCTACCTCAGAGAAGCACAGACAGGATAAGACAGAGAAAAAATAAGGCAGAGAGAGGGAGAACCCCAGAAAGAGAGAATAGAAAGAAACAGAGATAGAAACTCTTGAGAGAGCTAGGCAGACAGTAATGACAGCTTCAGCCAGTCAGTATTGGAGGGAGAGAGGAATAGAGAGAGGTAGCAGAGGAAGTCAGATAGGAGACAGGGGTAGTCCAAGAGAGACACATTCCGAGCAGAGGCAGACAGGGTGAAAGGCAGATGGAGGTCAGCAGAGAGCTAAGGCCAGGCAGGAGTATGGAAAGTTTTGTGTGCATTTCTCCTACAGAAATGAGAAATGGGACTGGTTTGCCAGGAGAGACAGCCTTTCCAGTCAGGACTCCTGAAGCGTATGATTGTAGTCATCCTAAATGGAAATGGGATTCCTTCCTCCCCAAGCCCATTCCTGCTCCATCTGGAGGGCAGTCTGGTGAATGTGGTTTTCTATGCCAGTATTCGGGACCGTAGGAGGGCCTCACAGAACTGCAGAATGTTGGAACTGAGATCTGCACGGTAGATGTGCGTGGTTTCTTGGCCAGCCCCTCTTCCATTACCCTGTTTCCAGGAACGGCCTCCAGTGTTTGTGGGGGATCCACCCTTCCCCACTTTCCATCCCTGTGGTTTTTGTGGAGTTGACAGTCCCTCCCTACCACCTCGCATTCCAGGGATGGTGTTCGACCCAGGACTGGCATATGATCCAGAGTGTCAGTTTCTCCTGTGGTCAGTGATTGGTTCAGGGATAGGAACATAACTCAAGGGAGGCAAATCACAGCCAATCAGTCTCATTTTGGAGGGTTTGTTTGGGCTTCTGAGTTTGCCCTCAAATCCACATTTGACCCATGGAGACATGTTGGCTGGTACTGAGGCTGCCATCTTGCCGCCATGCATGGTCTGAAATGAAGCCAAACACACAGAGCAGCAGAGAGTAAAATAAAGAACAACTTGGTTCATGTGGCCTCTTTGGAACACTGTTCCAACTGTTTCTGAAGTTAGAACAATCTCTAGATTTTATCTGCAGAAGCCAATAGAGTAACTTTTTGCTTAACAGTTTAAACCAGTTGCAGTTGGATTTTCTGTCACTTGCAACTAAATCCTAACTGATGTAACGTCTTAGATACCATGCATCACCACATTTTATAGAAACTGAGTTTAAGTAACTCATCTAAGACTATGGCTAGTTAGTGGCAGGATATGAACTAGGTTTTTTCTACTATGTACCCCATTAAACCCACTCTTTCATTCTCTCCAGTTTATTTTTAAATAAAGACATAGGGCTCATTTCACATGTGTGCTTTTACTCCAGTGACTTCATAAGTTCTAGAAATGCTAGCCCTAAGCAAAATTGCCACCTGCTACGGTTTGGCTGTGATCCCACCCAAATCTCATCTTGAATTGTGGCTCCCACAATTCCCATGTGTTGTAGGAGGGACCTACATGGGGTGGGTCTTCCCCATGCTGTTCTCATGATAGTGAATACGTCTCATGAGATCTGATGGTTTTATAAAGGGGAGTTTCCCTGCATGAGTTCTCTCCTCTTGTCTGCCACCATGTGAGACATGCCTTTCACCTTCCACCATGATTGTGAGGCCTCCCCAGCCAGGTGGAACTGTGAGTCCACTAAACCTTTTTCTTTTGTAAATTGCCCAGTCTCGGGTATGTCTTTATCAGCAGAGTGAAAAACGGACTAATACACCACATAGGCAATACCTATGTTTGCTCAGCTATTTCCCCTGTCTGTGTGTCCTCTCTCCCTTCCTAAGCCACGGTAAGCAGCATATGACGGATATCATTGATACTTTTATGTGAGCTTACCATATAGAACATTTACCTTTTAAAAAAGAACAATAAAAAGATGCCAAATAAATAAATTGCTAATGCAGGAATTCTAAATATTGTAGCATGTGGTTAGAGGGCATGCTTCGGAGTTGCCGAACCTTCTTGGAATTCTTTGAACTGTCAGCTCTGAGCACTAAGTCCAATATTTATTTATAAGATTATGAGAGAAATTACTGAAGAATCCTGAAATGTGTCTCTCATATAACAAAGTTTAGAGCAGTGGTTCTCAAACTTCAGTGTGCATTAGAGTTACTGGAAAGCTTATTAAAACACAGATCAGGCCAGGCGCTGTGGCTCATGCCTTTAATCCCAGCACTTTGGGAGGCCGAGGCGGGTGGATCGCTTGAGCCCAGAAGTTTGACACCAGCCTGGGCAACATGGCAAAACCCCGTCTCTACTAAAAACACAAAAATTAGCCAGGCTACTTGGGAGGCTGAGGCAGAAGAATCACTTGAATCTTCTGCTGCGGTGGAGGTTGCTGTGAGCTGAGACTGCGTCACTGCATTCCAGCCTGGGCAACAGAGTGAGACTCAGTCTCAGAAACACAAACCAAAACAAAACAAAACACAGACTGCTGAACCCCATCCTAGAGTTTCAAATCTGGTGGGTCCGGAATGAGGCCTGAGAATGTGCATTTCCAACAAGCTCCCAAGTGATGCTGATGCCACAGGTCCAGACACCACACTTTAAAGATCACTGTTTATATGTAAGAATAAACTGAGAAAGGTCGACCATGTGACGTACTGCTTTGCTACAGTCCCAGAAGTTAAGCCTCACCCAGCAAAGATATGGGCTAGGGCTTCTTGAGACACCGCCTGGGCAATGGAGTGTGGGGGCTGGTGTCCTACAGGTGAACCCACTTGTGAACCCAGAAGCCAGACTACAGCCAGGAGTCCATGAGTGCTCAGATCAGCTGATGCTTGGGTGGCGGGAAAACTTTTTGAAATACAAATTTAGGGTTTCCCCCTTTCCCATAATTCCTATTACTCTAGAAGCTGCCCTACCTGTGCTTCTCTCCCCCAACTCTCTCCATTCCAGGCCACAGCTAGAATAGCTCTGTTCTCATTGCATCAGGGAAGGGATGATGTAGTACAAGTGAAAGAAGAAGTCTATTCCCTGGCTTTCGAACATCTAAGTATGCAGGCAAGTTGGCTCATGAGTGTATGGACAGGGCACCACACTCAGAAGGGCTCTGAGCCTGGGGTTTAATGCTCCTTGGTGACTGTCTGGATATTTTTAATACTTTAATCTTTGATTTTGTGTCTTGTAAAATCCAGTGGGACAATGGCATGTGCTCCAGGGGCTTGGAGCCTTGGCTTTCCTTCAGTCCTGCCTCCCACTTCCTCCAGGAATGGGTTCTCTGCCACTCACTCCCCTGTTTCTGGGTGCCACAGGTCCTACCTGCTTGGCCTTCCTCTCCTTGAGTCCTTCCGTGCCTGTCAGTGGCCTTTTGGCCCCAGGCTGCTGGTGCCACAGCAATTTGGTAGACAATTCTGCAGAATCTCTTGCCATTTCCAACCCAGGAGCTAAGTGTGTGCAAGCAGGAAGGTTGCAATCCCTTGGTGTTGCCTGCCTGTCCCGGGTTTATGCTGTGGGTCCATGGGAAGGGGAGACTGATTTTGTAATCTCCAACCTGAAATTTTCATTGTTCACCAGTTTCAAAAATGGCATAGCTGGCCTGAAACAGCCTCAGGAAACCTCTGCATTTTAGAGTGGCAGTGACGTAACAAAGTGTCAGCAATAGCTCGACTGAGATTTTTCACTCTTCCTAGCATTGCATGGGAACAGAAGACTCATGCTTTTCACCTCAAAGAAGTAAAGAAATGAGCAGAGAGAGAGCTGGAACTAGGGAGCCTGGGGTCAGAGATGACTTAGCCAGACCAAAGGCAAAATAGAAAGAGGGATGCCTCAGGGGATGCCAGCATGGATAGATGAACCCAGACTAGGTGAACCCCACAAGTGTGTGCATGGTATAAATTCCATCTTGACAGATTAAGTTCTTGCCATCAGATGAAATGGGGGTTTGAAGTAGAAAATAAGTTGCATTATAGAAAAAGAAAGAATATTAAATTTCTTAGCCAGGCATGGTGGCTCATGCCTGTAAATCCCAGCACTTTGGGAAATTGAGACAGGCAGATTGCTTGAGTCCAGGAGTTTGAGACCAGCCTGGGCAATATGGCGAAACCCCGTCTCTACAAAAAATACAAAAATTAGCTGGGCGTGGTGGTGCCTGCTTGTAGTCCCAGCTACTTGGGAGGCTGAGGTGGGAGGATTGCTTCAGCCCAGGAGGTGGAGGCTGCAGTGAGCTGCAATCACACCACTGCACTCCAGTCTGGGTGACAGAGCGAAACTCTGTCTAAAAAAAATAATAATTTCTTGCTTCCTTTTTTATAGATTAAGGTTTGCAGCTGCCACACTTGCCGCCAAAATGGGAAGAGGAATTTGCATGTGTTAAGAGCATGCAAGAAAAGGAAACCTCTTATAGGCATGAGAGCTGGGAGAGATTGGTCAGACCTGGCAAGAAACCACTTTTCAGGGGACTTAAAAGAGGGCTCTAAAAGTCAGCCACAAAGGCCAAATTACCCAAGGGGTCAAGAAACATAAAGACTGAGGCTGGTCAGAGGAAGCCTACCAAAGAAGCAGTAAGTATGGACGCACAGCTTTCTTATAAGAGAGCTGTTTAAATTGCTCTTTAAAATATTTTGTTCTATTACAGACATATGTTCCTTTTCTACTTTATCTGGGAGAAAACTTTCCTTAAAGCCACGTAGATAAATGGTTGGGAAAAAAAAATGCTGGTTGCTAAGGGCAATGCCAGGACACAGGGGAAAAACATTTGATGAAAATTAACAAGAACTGAGTCTCAGAAAGACTGAAAAGAGCGAAGTGACCAAGAAGCCTGATTTTTATCGGAGAAAATTTTGTTTGATTTTTTCTTTTGATCAATATCTTCTAATTTTTTCTTTTTATTGATATCTTCTAATTTTTCTACAACAAACATGTTTTAGTCGTGCAGTTTTTACAAGTAGAGAGACCTCTACAGTGCAAGGGGACTCATAGTGCTTGTGGTAAAAAGGCATTTATGATTCTAATCTCCCCTTCTCTGCATTTGAGAGAAAAGGAGGAAAAAAAAAAGAGAGACAAAAAACCATAGTTTCATTTTCTTCCTCATTAGCTGAATCCAGACATAAATGAAAGAACAAACATTTCCAGTGAGGAACCAGGAAGAAAGCAGAGGCAGGGAGGTCCCAGAGGGGACCAGGTCTTTAGAGGCCCAAAGCCTAATAGGAGTCCTCTCAAGGAGTTACTGCAGACTCAATAACAGCCTACCTGCAGGATGAACCACAGCAGGTTACTGTGCTTTTGGGATTGCACTGGTGGTGACAGGAGGTGCATTTTCTGACCAGACTAATTCCATGCCAATAAAAATTCTCATATAACCAAATATGTTCCAGATTGCAGTAAATAATACAGAGCTCAGATAAAACAGAATCCACTGCATTGAAAGTGCGGGAATGGTTCCCTGGAGCTCCCTGGAACTGGATTTGACTTATGGAAGGTTTTAACTTCTCCATTGGGTGCCAAACCAGCCATAAGAGAGAACTCCTGATATGAATGCAATGCATACCTGTGATAGATCAAAACAGAATAAGCCATTCCAAAAGCCAAAGCACCCAAAGAAAACCAAAAGAGAGAAGGGAAATACAGACTCAGAAAAAAAAAAAGGCACTTGATGACTCAGAGTAGAAAACTGATTTGTTCTTAGGAATCAGGTAGGGTGAAAAGAGGTTCTTCAGAAGGGGGTCAAATCCTGACTCATTTGAGAGTGTACGCCCTACTTGGCCAGGTGCCCTTCTGTATTGGGGTGGCCTCTATGCAAAAAGAACTGGATTCTGACTCTCAGAAGCTCATGTTTCCTCTCTGTCAGGGATCTTGTTTAGCTCATGATGGAAATTTTGTCCTCATCAGCATCAGTTTTCAAAATTCTACACACTGATATAAAATCAAGAGGGAGGGAAGAATCCCTTTGGGATGTTTCTTATCATGAATCTTCAGTCCCTTCCTAACGTTCCTGGGAATTTCATCCACATACAGAGATCCCATTGACTTCTGTGGTTCTTGTCAAAGCCAAATTCAAGAATGGAAAAGATGAGCTGGAGTCAATTTCATGTTTTGGACTCATCAGCTAAGTTCTGTTGCAGTCGGGGGTCAGAGCAGCTTAGCTTTAAGGAGGCAGAAATAAAAGAGCTTGCTATTCAAGTAGCTGGGGGTTTCTAGCCCTCTGATTGTAAATGGATTCGATGATTTATATGCAGACCATTGAGCAGGGGATGAATGAACAGCAGAGCTCTGCGGTGTCCTTTTTAAACATGCAGTTCAGCCTGTTTTGGTGGTAAATGTAAACATGTGCAACTAAAGGAAGTGCTGGTATCAAAAAGCCTTGCCAATTTTATTTTATTTTAATTCTACAACACACAAGGGAGGAACAGAGTTTAAGAAAGTTCACTCAAACCTGTGCAATCCAAATGCTTTCTAGAGACATAAAACATTGGGATTTTGAAAGACTTCTCTGACTTACAGATTCAATAAGAAAAGTTATAGTTTTTTATTCACTTAGGCTAAAGCCTCTCTGTATAATATTGCTCACTCTTCCAGGAAGAGAATGGAGGAAAATTGACCATGGTATAATTATCAGAAATTCGTTCCTTGGAGGCATGAGTTGTTCTGTGTTATCTGTAAATAAGTCATAAGACTTTGCTTCATTCACTCATTCATTCATGGATTCACTTTGTTCATTCAAAGAACATCTATTAAGTCCCTTCCCTGTACCAGGCACTGTGCTAGGCACAGGACATAAAAAATTAAATAAGATGGATTCAGTTTCATGTAAGGTAGAGTAAATAATATCTCTCCCACCAAATGCAGCTATAAAACCTGGATACATTAAGCAGGTATTTAAGTACCATGAGAAGTAAATATTAGCAGGTAGATTGAGGAAAAGACTATAATTTGAAGTACCACTAAACTGAGGGTGAGCTTATGACTTTTTTTCTTCTGGTACTCCCTGGCCTAGATTTAAGGCAGCCTAAAACCTAGACGTGAGCATTGCCAAGAACAGGGAGAGAGCTCCAGGAAAACCTTTTAGTCCTGACATGAGGAGTGCAAAAGGAGTCTCCTAAATTTTCCATTTTCTTTTGTCTTTCTTTTTCTTTTTTCTAATCTCTCACGTCACCCAGCCTGTAATGGCCCGTAGGCACCTAAAACTCAGGGAGAGGAACTTCCTTTCTGACTGGAAGAACTGTGGTTCCCAAAGGGTGGTGCAAATGCCTGTTGTTTTTTTCTCTATCCTCCCACCACTTGGCGCCTGTATTAAAGAGTCTGATTCTATTTTTGATGTTTGACTGCTGACAGCTTTCAAACCTCACCACTCCCCCTTCCCCTTTGGCCCCACATCTGGGCAGGCTGATGTAAGAGCTCAGATACTCCCTTGGCACTGAATGGAAGTTCAAACCATGTAAGCTCCAGCCCACATGCAGAAACTCTCACCCCAGCCTCGCCCGCTAGCCATCATAAAAACAGGCCAGTACTCTTTGTTGGCTCTCTCAAGCCATTTTCAGATCAACTTGGTGACTCTGCTTTCCCCAGAAAGCTTCATCTTGTGAGTGATAAGCCTCTTTTTCTCCTCTTGTTGCATGTGTGGCATCATTGATCTCAATATCCAAACTAAAGTTTGTTTTGGGGAGGGGCTCATTTCATTTTGGTTGAGTGACCACAACAACCCCAGACAAGGGCCCAGTTATGGGAAATGCAGAGCAGATTGGGCTCAAAATGGGACTTTTAGGCTTTAGGGAACCAGAATGTACCAGGGAGATCTCAGAGAGGAGACAGCTGGGAAAGTGACCCCATCGAGTTGTTTTAAAAACTTGAGGGTGGGTGCAGTGGCTCACACCTGTAATCTCAGCACTTCAGGAGGCTGAGCAGGGAGGATCCCTTGAGTCTAGGAGCTCGATACTAGCCCACACAACATAGTGAGACCCTGTGCCTACAAAAATTATTAAAATTAACTGTGGGCATGGTGGCGTACATCTGTAGTCCCAGCTACTTGAGAGGCTGAGGTGGGAGGACTGCTTGAGTTCAGGAGTTCCCGGTTGCAGTGAGCTATGATCATGACATTGCACTCCAGCCTGGGTGAGACAGCAAGACCCTATCTCAGAAAAAGAAAAGACAAGAAAGAACGACAGAGAGAGAGAAAGAGAGAGAAAGGAAAAAGAAAGAAAGAAAGAAAGAGAAAGAAAGAAAGAAAGAAAGAAAGAAAGAAAGAAAGAAAGAAAGAAAGAAAGAAAGAAAGAAAGAAATGAACGAACGAACTTGGGCTTATTCCCAAATGGTGCATGTGTAGATCTGACCATAAAAAGCGTATCTTTAGACTTTGAGAACTGTACTGTGGGAGACACCATTACCCACGTGCCAGACTGGCCACTAGGTGGCATAAACATCAGCTGGATCTGCATTGCACTGCAAAGCCTTTGCAGACAGAACTGACATTGCAGCTGCAACCCACAGAAGGTTGGTCACAACTTGGAGCTTGAAATCAGCTGGTTTGACTGATGGCTAAAGCAAAAATGTCAACATTCCATCTGATTTAAATAACACCAAGAGTCTCACAAGGTAATATTCAAAATGTCCAGGATGTGATCCAAAGTTATTCAGCATACAAAGAACCAAGAAAATATCAATTTACATGTGTTAAAATTCACAAACTGTACACTAAAAAAGTCAGTTTTACTGTATGTTAATTTAAAAAATGATGCCATTTCCTTGCAGGGAGTACACAATCTAGTTAGGGAGATAGAATCATAAATGAATAACAACATGATGTTTAATACCCTATGATGATTTAAAACAGAAACATGGATAGGATAATAATGCGGGAGCACAGAGGGATACCTAGCCCCGTCTGGGGAGTGGGGATCAGGAGATTGAGATTAGTTTCCAAGAAGAACAGATATTTTAGTTGATTCTGAAAGAACAAGTAGAAGAAGTTAGGTAAAGTGGAAGAAGGTATTCACACCTAAATAAGGGGCAGTCTGAGCAAAGATATCAAGAAAAGTAGAGGTGGGAAGTATAAACGGTTCTATTTTATTGGAGTATTAGCTGACAGGCAGAGTGGCAGAAAAGATGGTGGATTTCCCAGGACCAGGTCATGGAAGGCTTCAGATACCATCTTATACCCCATTTAACCCTATTAGAAATCCTATTGGGAATAAATGCTTAGTTTTGTCAACATTAACACGATGGTCACAGCAAAATCATGGCACCCCTGTGGGCCTTGATCTCTTGTGGCAGAAACTATTGGTATGCACCAGCGTCTGTTTGGTCTTCCCTGTTTTGCAGCTTCCCTCGCAATGAGGTTGGCTGTGTGATCAATCCTGCCTATGGATGTGAGGGAAAGTGCTGCATGCCATGCTCTGGGTTTAGATGTTAAGTATCCAGGGTGCCTTTCCAGAACTCTGTTTCCTTTCACATTGACCTTAAAGGCCATGTGTTGAAGAGCCATGAGACAAGATGGAAGGAACCTGGATCACTGAGTCATCACTTGACTGACCAGGAATCTCTATGAAGCGGTTTGCACAAGTGTGCAATAAACTATCCTCCTGTTAATCCACTGAGATTTCATACTTTGTTTTTTAATACATTATAGCCCAGCTTATTTGACTAACAGTTTCTCCATCTCTTTATCAAGAGCATGAATAGCCTTCCTCCAAAGTCTTTTCCAGCTCCATAAATCCAACTTATTCTAAGGAGGCCCTCCTCCAGTCAGCTGGCTCCTTCCTGGTGCCTTGCTCAGGCTTCTTGGGATCTGTCCTGCCTATGTTCTTCCTCTCCAGGATAGTTCTATATCTTACCTTGGAGAAGGATCATGACAGCAGAGGCACTCAGGATTGGAAAGGTTCTCAAAGCTCACGTAGGCTACCTTACTTTCTAGTGCCTGAGTCACCTCTACAACATCCCTGCCGAGTGGTGGTCCAGGGTCTGGTTATTGAAAACCTCCAGTACCTGGAAACTCATTGCTTCGACCACACAAAAGTTCCTTCTTTCTCTATATTCTAAAAAGCACATTGCACTGCCCATAATGACTAACCCCCGTGGACTGCACCTAAGTTCTCCCTATTTCATTTTTTAAATGAGTAAGTAGGGACTCCATTTAAATGAATGAGTAGTAATTGCACTTGAGATATCTGAGCCTTTTTCTGACCTCTTCCCATTATGGTGACATTTTTTTTTTCTTTACACAATGGCTGTTTCCGTGATGAATTTGTGTAGCCTGTATGTGAGTTGAGAAATTATCCTTATGTCCATCATCTCCATGTGCCCACGAGCAGAGAGCTCTTTCTTTGAGAAAATCTTGTCTGTAATGTCAAGGACAAAGTCTGCTAATAAGTCATAGCTGTCCTGCAGTTCAAATCTTAGGAGTCTTTAAGTCTCTATATCTCCACGGGGAATCTCTAAAACCACAAACGTCTTTAAAAGGTCAATATAATGAAAGAAGAAAACAAAAATGAATATCTTTATCTGGCTGGAAAGTTTTAACATGAAAGCTTTTTGTAGTGAGGGACTCTCTGATATAGAGGCTATTCAGTTCATAATGCTGGATAATCAAACACAAAACTACAAAAGGAAAAATTGACCAATTTGACACATCAAAATTTCAAATTTTACCTTGCAAAAAGACTGCTGAGAGCATGAAAATACAGACCGGAAGAAAACATTTGCAAACCACATATGACAGAGGACTAGTGTTTAGAATATATAAAGAACTCCCAAAACTAAACAGTAAGAGAAAAAAATCCAGTTAGAAAATGAGCAAAAGACATTAATATAGTTTGGATATTTTCTTCCACACATGTTGAAATGTAATTCCCAATGCTGGAAGTGGGGTCTGGTAGGAGGTGTTTGGATCATTGGGGCACATCCCTCATGGCTTGGTGCTGTCTTCATGACAGTAAGTTCCCACAAGATCTGGTCATTTAAAAGGTGTGTGGCACCTCCCCCAGCTTGCTCCTGCTTTTGCCATGTGAAGCGGCTGCTCCTGTTTTGCCTTCCACCATGACTGCAAGCTTCCTGAGGCCTCGCTAGAAGCTGATGCCAGAGCTATGCTTCCTGTACAGCCTGTAGAACCGTGAGCCAATTAAATCTCTTTTCTTCATAAATCACCCAGTCTCAGGCATTTCTTTAAAGCAATGAAAGAACGGCCTAATGCAGACATAAAGAGACATTTCACCGAATAGTGGCAAATAAGCCCATGAAAATCTCATCGTTAGCCATTACAGAAATGCAAATTAAAACCAGGATGAAGTCTCCTCATAGTGCAGCTGCCATTACCGCTGCCCTCTGCCCTCCGGCCTGTCAATCTACCTGCAGCATGAGCAGCCTGCACCTCTACAGCACATTGGTCACTGGCTCCCACAAAATCAAGTCCCAGCGGAGTGAGGTGACCTGAATCCTGGATAGGAAGCGCATCCAATACCAGCTAGTGGACATCTCCCAGGACAACGCCCTGAGGGATGAGATGCGAGTCTTGGTGGGCAACCCCCAGGCTGCCCCACCCCAGACTGTCAGTGGGGACCACTACTGCGGGGACTTTGAGCTCTTCACGGAGGCTGTGGAACAAAACACGCTGTAGGAGTTCCTGAAACTGGCCTGAGTCAAGCTGGCCCACAGTTCCCCTGCTGGGTTCCATCACCACACTCTACTTACAGCTCTCACCTGGCCATGAAGGACCTTGTGACCAACTCCCTGTCATTCCTAACTTGACCTTAGAGTCCCTCTCCACAACACAAACCATCTATCCTCCCCCTTTCTAAAGTTAGTCTCCTCTATTCAAAGGCAACATTCCTTACCAACTAGTCTCAGAAGTTGTCTTATGCGACAGCCCCAAATGCTGGCACCTCTGTTGGTTCCATCAGCCAGAGCTTTGCCAAAGGCCCCACCATCCCTCTCCCAGGAGGACCCTAAGGACAATTAAATGTCCTGTTCCACTGGAAAACACACACACACATACACAACAAAAGAGAAATCATGATGCAATATCACTACACACCTAGCAGAAGGGCTAAAGTATAAAGTAGTGACACCACCAAATGCTGGCAAGAATGTGGAGAAACTGGATCACTCATTCATTGCTAGTAGGGATATAAAATGGTACAGCTTACTCTGGAAAACAGTGTGGCAGTGTCTTAAAAAACTAAGCATGTACTTGTTATATAATTCCACTCAGAGACATTTATCTCAGGGAAATAAAAATGTATCTTCACAAAAGCGATCTGTATACAAATGTTTATAGCAGGTTTATTCTTAATAGCCCAAACCTGGAAACAATTCAGATGGTTAAACAAACTGTGGCATATCCATACCGTGGAATACTGCTTAGCAATAAAAAGGAATGAACTATTGATACGTGCAACGACCTGGATGAGTCTCCAGAAAATTATGCTGTGTGAACAAAGCTAATCCCTAAAGGTTGCTCATGGTATGATTATATTTATATAACATTCTTGAAATGACAAAATTATAGAAATGGAGAACAGATGAGAGCTTACCAGAGGATAAAGAGAAAGTTGCAGTGGGTGGGGAAGTGGGTGTGGTTATAAAAGACCCACAGGAGGAAAGGATCTTGTGGTGATGAAAATGTTCTGTATCTTGACGGTATCAAAGTCAATGTCCTGTTTGTGAAATTGTATTAGAATTTTGGAAGATATTAACATTGGGGGAAACACCACTGAGGGAAACTCTTTGTGTTATTTCTTACAACTGCATGTAATTCTGCAACTATCTCAATATAAAAAAATTAATTTTAAAAACACTCCCCAGCCGGGCACGGTGGCTCATGCCTGTGATCCCAGCACTTTGGGAGGTGTAGGTGGGGGGGGGATCACCTGACATCAGGAGTTTGAGACCAGCCTGGCCAACATAGTGAAACCCTGTCTCTATTAAAAATACAAAAATTAGCCGGATGTTGGCGGGCACCTGTAATCCCAGCTACTCGGGAGGCTGAGGCAGCAGAACCACTTGCACCCATGAGAAGGAGGTTGCAGTGAGCCGAGATTGCGCCATTGCATTCCAGCCTAGGCAACAAGAGCAAAATTGTCTCAAAACAACAACAAAACACTTTTCATACCTAGGTTGCAGCCCATAGCAATTAAATTACAATGTCGGGAGAAGGAGCCAGACATCAGTATTTTTAAAAGATGTCCAGGTGATCCAGCAGGCAGCAAATTTGGGAACCACTGAATTAGGCATCTCAGAAGCCTCTGAGATGTTTAAGAAGAGAAAGAAACAAAAGTCCTAAAGTTCTCTTTATAGAGATATCTTTGTAAAAAGGAACAACATAGATGCATCCTATTACATTTTGGCCACAGCCTCAGTCAGTATGAGGGAGAGGCCTTGGACATTTCTTATCCATCTGACTTCACTAATGGAAAACTTAAGCCTAAAAGCCAACATTACTAACCACTTTGCTACTGGAATAATTTACCAAAAATGTTTTATTTATTTATTTTTTTATTTTTTGAGGTGGAGTCTCACTCTATTGCTCAGGCTGGAGTGCAGTGGTGCAATCTCTGCTCACTGCAACCTCTGCCTCCCAGGTTCAAGCAATTCTCCTGCCTCAGCTTCCCCAGTAGCTGGGATTACAGGTGCATGCCACCACACCCAGCTAATTTTTTCTTTTTTAAATTTTTAGTAGAGATGGGTTTTCACTATGTTGACCTCAATGCTGGTCTCAATCTCCTGACCTCAAATGATCCACCTGCCTTGGCATCCCAAAGTGCTGGGATTACAGGCGTGAGCCACCACGCCTGGCCCCAAAAATGTCTTTAAAAAGCCATTTCATGAATAATGCAATTTCTTCCCCTTCATCATCATCATAATACAGTAGATTTACAGTTTCACTTTCTGGGGTTTTAGCCAATGGTTGTCCAAAAATATTAAATGGAAAAATTCCAGAAATAATTAATAAGTTTTAAATTGTGCACGATTCTGAGTAGCATGATAAAATCTCACACCATCTGCTCCAGCCCACTTGAGATGAAAATCATCCCTTTGTCCAGCATATCCATGTTGTATATGCTACCTTTTCTTTAGTCACTTAATAGCCCTCTTGGTTATCAGATCAATAAAACATAGTAGACTGTAATACAGTTCAGTACTATTCAGTTTCAGGCATCCACCAGGGGTCCTGGAATGTACTCTCCATGGATAAGAGGGCTACTGTAATCTTTATGAAATGTGGCCTGAGAGGCAAGCTATAAAAATGCTCCTAGGTGTTCCACAGCCTGCGTAAGTTGTTACAGGTGGGTTGTTCTGTTTTAAAAGTAACACTTCATCTACACCTGGCTGGCATTTCAGATCCCTTTAATATTCACTCCCTTATTTCCAAGAATTTTTTTTTCTTTTTTTTAACACAGGGTCTCTCACTCTGTCACCCAGGCTGGAGTGCAATGGCACAATCCTGGCTCACTGCAGCCTCATCCTCCAGGGCTCAGGTGATCCTCCCACCTCAGCCTCCTAAGTACCTGGGACTACAGGCGCATGCCACCACACCCAGCAAGTTTTTGGTATTTTTTTGTAGAGACAGGGTTTCACCGTGCTGCCCAGGCTAGTCTCAAACTCCTGGGCTCAAGCCATATGCCCTTTGGGGGCTCAGCCTCCCAAAGCTCTGGGATTACAGGCGTGAACCATTGCGCCCAGCCCTTTCTAAGAAATTTCTTAGAGATCCTGCTTAAACTTGTTATAACGAGCAGCCCTCTTAGAACAAACTATAAAAAGAAAGGAGAGAGAGAGGGACTGAATCGTTTCTCATTAAACTTGTACCCAATTTGACCTTAACAGTGAGCGCGTCCCATTGCATTGTTGAGAAGATTTTAGAAGGTTCCTGAGTTGCATATTTTCAAGTGTGATCATGCTCTATTTTTCAGTGTAAGCCTTCTCTTGGGATTTTTTTCTTTTAAATTAAAAACATTGTTTAAAATGTGTTATCAGAGTAACATTAATGTAATGAGAAGAGGCAACCTTATCAGATAAGATAATCTGGTTTTCCTGAAGGATGCCATTTTCACTGCATTAGGTTGTTTGCTCACAGAGACCTGTAGACACATAGATTAACCCTGCACATCGTCTTCTTTCTCACCAAGCCAATTTTCTGTTTCATTTTCACCCTCCAAGAATCACAAGTACAGTAGCAGCTCCATGGGGACAAACAGAATAGGAAAGATTGAGTTATCTTTAATATTTGTTTTTGTTTTTTATTTCCAAGAAAATCTCTTTTAGAAAAGATGAAGTTGTCTTGTCCATATATGCCAGTGAATGCATGTAAATCCATTTACCATAGAGAAGAACACAATTCTTTTACTGTTAAAGCCAAATAGAAGAGTCAGTAGTCATGTCATCCAAGACAGAGGCTCTTCTGGCCTTCAATGTACAGAGACATGTAGCATTAAATTCAGTTAAGGGCAACCAATGAAAAACAGGCTACACGCAAAGATTACCTCTCACCCCATCATGCAAAGTTTCCATTCAGCAACATCTGGAGACTGCACAGCCCATTTGATTTAAATAGAAGTCTCAGAGGCAGAAACCATACTCAGCCCAGATTCTTTGTGAGCATAGCTTGTTGCTGAACCAATTCACTCTGCTTCTAATTCACAAATCTTCAGCCCTAAGTAGCCTCATTTGCCACCTAGGGCCTTTGCTCGGTCCATTCTTGCTCCCTGCATTGTGGCTCCCCTGGCTCTTGGCCTGCTGGCTCCCTCTCAGACTTCAGGTTTCAATTAAAATAACAGGCCTTCCCACTCCCCTTACTTCAGAGTTAGTCTCTGACTTGGCACCCTGTTGATTTCTGAGTCCTATTCCAGGGCTTGACATCTCATAGTTACTTGTTGAATTAATAAATGTTAACTCCAAAAACTAATAATAAATGCTTTCTCCCGTTAAAAAAGTAGATATTACACCATTTTTTAACAGAACAGTAGTGACAAATAACAATTGATCATCTTAGCTGGGTGTGGCAAGTATCAGCCACTTGGGAGGCTAAGGTGAGAGAATCACTTGAGCCCAGGAATTTGAGGCCACAGTGAGTTATAATCTTGCCACTGCATTCCAGCCTGGGCAACAGAGTGAGACCCTGTCTCTTAAAAAAAAACAAAAAGAGTATATTTTAGTTAAACATACATATGCCTGTGATCATCAAATATCAAGACTGTAATGATTAGCTCAAGCCGTTGAGAAACAGAAGCTGCCTCCTAATGGTGACATGCAGGATGCTCAGGCAGAATTTCAAATGGGTGCCACATTGAGTACCTGACCACTCTATTTCACAACTGTTCCTCCTCTGGATGCTTATATGCATTTATTATCTATTCCATTCACCCATCCAATAAGCACTACTACTCCTTTAAGCCTCTTATGAACCTCCTCCACTAAAGTTTAAGCTTCTGGAGACCAGGGACAACTCTTTTTAATAATAATGTCAAATACTATTGAGTATCTCCTACGTGCCAGTCATAATGTTATGTGTTTTCCTGTATTAATAATGTATGTGACGGAGCTTTGACTTAAACCCGGACAGAATGACAGCAGAGCCTGCAAACCTACACTTTTCTTAAACCTGGATCTGGGCTGGGCATGGTGGCTCACGCCTATAATCCCAGCTCTTTGGGAGGCCGAGGTGGGCAGATCACTTGAGGTCAGGAGTTTGAGACCAGTCTGGTGAAACCCCATCTATACTAAAAATACAAAAATTAGCCGGGCATAGTGGCGAGTGCCTGTAATCCCAGCTATTCGCGAGGCCGAGACACGAGAATCGCCTGAACCTGGGAGACGGAGGTTGCAGTGAGCTGAGATCACACCACTGCACTTCAACCTGGGTGACTGAGACTCCGTTCTCAAAATAAAAACAAAAACAAAACCAAACAAACAAAAAGCCTGGATCTGACACTTCTTAGCTGTTTGCATGACCTTTGGTGAGTTGCCTCAGTTTCCTCCTCTGTAAGGTAGGGAGGATAGAGTATCTAACTCAAAGATTGTTGTGAAGATTAAGAGAGTTGATACTTGTAAAATGCTTAGAATAGTTCCTGGCACACAATAGGTACTCATTAAATGTTTGTTGTTTGTTGTTGTTCTTGTTATTGTAACCGTTATTGCTTATAGGAAAGTCCCTTGTCTGGGAAACCCTCAGTCCTGGTTTTAGCATGGAAACTCCCATGGCCTTGGTAAAAGTTCAAAACGGGTCCATATGGCAGGCGGAGGACAGAGAGTCAGCCTGGTGCCCTGGTGGTCACTGTCTACTGTCCTGCATCTTTTTCAGAGCTCACCTCTGAAAAACTGCCCCTTAACGCTTTGTAATTGCCACCCTCTCAGTATTTCAGGACACTGTACTACTTAGCCAACAGGGTGTACAGAAATCATATACCTTTTTCACACATTCTTCTATGTACTAAGCTTGTCCAACCCGCCTTATTCTGTTGTTGTTGTTGTTGTTCTGTTTTGTTTTGTTTTAGGCTTTTAGCAGCCTGAAGCCGTGGTTTTTAGTTTCTGTCTCTAATGAAGCTGAAAAGAGGGCTGAGGAAGGGGTTTTACTGGCCCAGCCAGAAACAGAAACTAAGAACCTGTGACTGTATTCAGTCTCTTTAACATCCCTGATTGTAGACCATCACTCTATTTTCCCCACTTCCTGTTAACTTTTATAACTATCTCTGAACTTTAAGAGAACACTATTTTGTGTTTGCAAATAACTTGCTAAAACGTCTTTCCTAGACGAATGAAACCCTAGCGTCTAGTGCCCCCTGCTGCCCTTTCATAGGAAAGGCAAGAAGGATGAAAGTGATTCATTGACAGTAAAATTTTTACTTGTCGAGATTTCAATAGGAATCAGTATAAATATCCTAAATTATATTCACGTTTCATCTTTTCTTTGAACCTACTCCTTGACTTAGTTTTTTGTCTTGCCTTTGCGAACATTCATTTTTGCTTAATTATATTTTTCTCATTTACATTTGCTTTCCTTGAATTTCCTTTTGGTTGTTTTGCTTTTGCGATTTGAACTTGTTTTGTCTTGGCTCTTTCTCACTTTGGCCATGCCTTGACACGGACGCGCGGGAGCGAGAGGCTGCGGGCTCGGCGGGCGGAGGGCGCATGCGAGCCTCTTGGCCCTGGGCCTGCCCCTGCAGCCCTCCCGCGGGATCTCTTGGACCCTCTGGAGGGTCCTGGCTCTGAGACATTGCTAGAGGACAAATCCGCCGGGATTTAGAGCGCAGCCAATGGGACAGCGGTGCTGTTTCATTTTCACCCTCCAAGAATCACAAGTACAGTAGCAGCTCCATGGGGACAAACAGAATAGGAAAGATTTTGCCTGAGTGTCAGGCAAAATTAGCCAATAAGCATGTAGTTTGGGCAAGGTGGGTCCGTCCCCTAACTCGGACCTTATAAAGTGTGCCCGCTGTTCCCACAGAGCCGGGCTGGCCCAGGCTGAGGCGGTTGTGGCCATGCTGGGTGTGTTAGAAGCAAGTTAAAGGAAGAAGGTCTTGGGGACGACGGGCGCCACCGAGAACGCATACGAGGCCGTCCCCGATGGCGGGTCGCCAGGGGGGACCAGAACGGCGCCAAGGCCGACCAGAAGAACGGCGGCAAGAACGAGGGGGACGCGGGGCAGGTGCTGTGGAGTTGGCTGGACCTGTGGGATCCACGTCTGCGCCGTCCAGGAGCCGCCCAGGGGAGAGAGCGGAGACTCGGGAGGGGGATGTGCGTTCCGACCCGGGCAAGGCTTCCCATCCCTCCCTTCCTCTTCTCTCCTTCCCTCCACCTGGGCTCGGAGTCAGGATCTGACCGCGGGCTCTGCCCAGGAAGACCGAGTTCCTTGATAGCGACAGCTGGGCGCCGGGGAAGACAGGAATAGAAGCCCTTTGATAAGAGAGTTTTTAGACTAACTTCCAGCTGTGACGAGTGCATGGGGCCTGCGCCCTGAGAGGTTGCCTTTCCTTTTCCTCTCCCAGCCTGGGGGTTTGTAGTGATGTTAAGTTCTGGTAGGACCAAGGTGGATCTCAGTAAGGAGGTAGAGTAGATTTGTGAACAGCTGTCGGAGGTAGAATCTTTGCAGACCCAGAGTGGGTGGGTGTAGACACTTTGCCATGGGTGGTGGCTTTATTTGTAATCCTCCCAGTGAAAGCTTTGGGAAATCCAGCCCTCCCAAACTCTTGGCTTTCTTGTAAGACTTTTTAAGCGCATGGCTTCGTCGTAAGACTTCTCGTGGCCATATGTCTCACCCTACCGTTCGTCTCACCAATGAACCAGACCTGGGATACCAGCAAAAAGGACCCAAAAGACTATTTTACCGCAATTGAAGAGGTCGTGGACCATCCCCCCAAAATGAATCCCAAAACTGGAAGACCAAGAGGGTTGACGTTTGCTATCTTGAAAGATGCAGCCCGTGTAGAGAAGGTAAGCTGTGTATTCCATCAAAGGTCTGTGTGTGCGGGATTGCATTTCTAAGAGAAGGCATTCCTGGATCATGATCATTTTGTCTGAGCTGCATGTGGCCAAGTGCACTGGGGGAAGCAGAGTTTAGGAACTTGTTCCTGTATGGATTAAGTGGGAAGTGAAAAGTATTAAATATATGGGCTGGAGTGGTCCAGGAAGAGGAGAGTGGACATTTAGTACCTGTTTGGGCCCCTGCACTAAATGCTTCACATATGAGGATTAGAAAAACACCCAAAGATGCCCGAGATAGGCATTTCAGTGCCATTTTACAGAAGGAAAAACTAAGATGCAGAGAGGATTAAGCAACTAGAAGAGACCACATAGTGAGTAAAGCGTCGAACAGCAAGGATTCCAACCCCAGTAGCCCAGCTTTATGTCTAGAGGAAGCAAGTCTTAGACTGGGACTGTCAGGCAAGGAAGAAAACTCAGAGCATGGACAAAAGGCTTGGAGGGAGTGAGGACCGATTTATATGTGTTGAGGTAAACCAGGTGGATTTCTGTTTTGGAGAAAATTGGGAAGTCAGGCTTAGGTAGAGGGTGGTGTGTTTGGAGGGGGTAAAATATTTTGTGCACCTGTATTTTGTGTATTCCACCTGTGGTAGAATCTTGCGGCTCAGAAAGAAAGAACCTGCCTCGGGTAATGCTACTAAGATGCCAAAGACAATTAGAACCAGAGTCTATTTAACCCCCTTCTCAGAAGAAATTGTCCAGGTTTTAGCACTGAAAGTCTTACATCTTGGGAAACTGCACCGTCCCAGTTTTAATGCTAAAAGTCCCTGATCCTGGGAAATCCTTTAACTGTGGTTTTAGCACTGACAGTCCTGCTTCCTAGGAAACTGCTTACTTCTGGTTTTAGCCCTGAAAGTCCCCAAACCCCTTAGTCCTTGGCAAATCTGGATGATTGATCCACTTACCCTTCTGTTGGAACAGATCCTAGAGCAGGAGGAGCACAGGCTGGGTGGCCATAGCATGGACCCCCAAAAAGCCACTGTCATGAAAAAATATCCTGTGAAGAAAATCTTTGCAGGGCACCTGAACTCCCAAAGCCACTGAGGAGAAGGTAAGGGAGTACTTTGGTGAGTTTGGGGAGGTGAGTTTCTCCCCAGGATATGGTTTATGCTCCCCACCAGCCACCAGTGGATGCTTTTTTCTTTCTTCCTTGGCTGGTGGAGTTGTCAGTGGAGCTGCTGTCACCTCCTTTCTTGCCTTTGGAGGGCCGCCTTTTCTGAGTTCCCTGTAGGGCCTGAGCCAGGGGAAGGCATTGGCCCTGAGCTTTGCCTGTGTTTCCAGATGGAGGCCATTGAACTTTCAGTGGATCCAAAGTCTAATAAAAGACAATGTCTTGTTTTCATCACCCCCCAAAGAAGAGGAACCTGTGAGAAATATTCTGGAGAAATGTAACACCATCAGTGGAAGCAAGGTGAGGAGTCTCTACCTCCATGTGCCTCCCTTCCTACCTCTGGAGAGGTAGCCCTTTGGTTAATGGCAACCCCATAGGGTAACCAACAATCCCATTTTAGCATTGAGAGCATTGTGTCCTGGGAGACCCTTCCCTGGAATGTAAATAATCCTGGTTTTAGCAACAAGTGTGGAAGGTTGGAGGAAACCCACAAAACCCATTAGTTTTGGAGGGTCTTAAAGCAACATTGTCTTTAGTATCAAATGGATGTGGCACAGATTATTCATCATCTTTAGTTGTTGTCACCCATTTGACCATCGATACTGGCAACCATAATTTGTAGTTCAGAATGGTCATCCATCCATCGTTGCATCATTCAAAGTGATGTGGCTTAAGTGGATATAACGAATATTAACAGTTCATCTTCGACTTTGCCTGTGGATTAATTGGTGTGCTTTGTAACAAGATAGTGCTAGTTTAATTTTTTAACATTGTGAATATTGTGACCATGTTTTCTAAGAGGTCAGATAATGAGAATGTTGTAATACCAATGCAACCGTAACCCCATCACTGAAGAAGAAGGCTAAACAACTATGTAATTTTAATGATGGATGGAAGGACACATACTACTGAACTAGGCAGGTAAATAGCCAAAACAGAGCATACTACATAATATACAGAAAAAAATTTGAGATTGGACATGGTGGAGAAGGGGATGTGCAAGCACATATGGAGGGCAAATCTCACAAGTAAGATGGGACAGGTGAATGCTTCTAAACCAATCAAAAATACTTTTGTTTCCCCAAAAGACACCAATTTTCAGTCAAAAATAGCAGCTGCTGAATTAGCATGGGCATACCAGGCAAACAAGCATGCATTGTCATAGCATTCCCTTGATTGCTCTGTGAAACTGAGTGAAGTTTCATTTCCTGATTCAAGAATTGCAGCTAAAATATCCTCTGGACAAAGAAGAAGGGAAATTTTTTGATAACAGATGTGTTGGCCCCTTACAGTATAAAGCCGATTTCTGTCATATCTCACCAACAATCCTGGTTTCTATGGTACATCAGTTTTAAGTAATATGCCAAATCATGGCAGCAAAAATATGTTCCCTCTAGCTGTTAGGTACTTTGACTTGAAAACAGGAGTTTCAAATCATCTTCATTTCTGTGAGGATTTTAATGAAACTGCTGAAATCATAAAATATTGTTGATATTTTGTCTAAATACAAACTAGACTTAGCTCATCTATCTGTGTATTCGTCAGACAGTACAGATGTAAAATTTTGGCAAATTCCATTCAGTCTACAAACTTCTTACCAAAGAAAATGAAAAGGTCTTATCCATTCAATGCCTTGTACATCTTATATACAACACTGCTAAAAAGGGATGTGAGTTGCTTAAATGTGACATTGAGACTTTCATAATGAAAGCTTTTGGTTACTTTTCAATTTCCTCAAAAAGTGCAAAAGCACTTAAGGAGATTTTTGACTTCACAGAAATGGAAGGTAACCTCTTGAGACGTGTACCTGCAAGATGGCTGTCATTGCGGCGAGCCACAGAAAACATGCTAAAATGTTGGCCTGCCATAAGATCATATTTTCAAAGGACAAGAATAATGTCCTTTGACATTGTTTGAGATCTGAAAGGAGAAAAAAATCAAGAATCTGAAGTGGGCCTTAAAAAAATCAGTAAGTCCCTTGTGACTTTGATTTTTATGAATCTGTCTCTCAAAAGCCAGGGTGCCCCCAGAAGAACTGAGACAAACTGAGTTTCTGAACATTTGAAAATTAGGAGCAGGCTCAGGATCCACAGGGTGTAACCATCCCGTGAGGCCCTGCTTGAGCAGCCAGCCAGTCAGTGAGGCTCTTCACCTTGCTTCCATTTCTCTGATTCCACCTATGTACAACTTACGAAAACTTGCATTACTATAAACTGGGAGTTCTTAAATTGGAATCTGTGAATCTAAAGGGGCCAGAGGATAGAAATCAGGAAATCTGAAAACTTCGATGGAAAAAAGAAGTTTTTATTTATTTCCATCAGGAAAATAGACAACAAACCACAGCAGTATTAGTACCTGTGTCTCTGTCATAACCAGGAATCACAGATATCCATGTTACAGATATCTTAAAATATTTATGTACAGCACCACTCTGAAATTATGGTAATAATTAGATCCACCCCCCAGGTCTTGTAATCTTATATGTTAATAAAGAAGCACATCTATTATGTGACAGATTTAAATGTTTAAGAATTTGATTTCAATAAAATTGCATTTCAATAAAATTGGCTTCCTTTGCAATCCTGTGTATTTTATTTTGTGCATTTCTCCAGACTGCCAAAGGGGTTGGTGACACATTGAAAGTTAAGAGTCTCTGCTGTGGATCATACATAGAAAGCTTTACAAAATGGTTGAGGGGAATAGGCTTTCCTGCATCCTTACCTTGGGCTGTTGCCTTTCCATTAGCTGGAGAAGGCAGCAGCCAGTGCCTATGAGTTGAGAGGGCAGTGGTCCCTTTGCCTAAGAACCGTGCTGTTCCCACATATTCAAGGGTATGGAATTCCCATAATATTCAAAGAGTTTTTCTTTAGTTTTAGGTGATACGCCTTAGTAGGAATATCATGAGGCTGTTTCCAGCTTCGAGTATGTTAGTAACAGGGTGTAAGAGATCTCAGAGCATCTAGTCTTGGCCATATCTTAAATCCAGGCACTGAGGTCCAGAGGGGAGTTATTTACCCAGGTCCCATCAGATGAAGATACTGAAGTATTCCAAGAGGATTTTAGTTTTATTGCAAATAGGATAAGTGTTCTGAGAGTGTGAGGAGAGACGGAAGGAGGCTGGGGTAAGGATGGGCATAGAAGGGGATGGAAAGGAGTGCTGAGAGAACTCAGAACCAAACTTCAGGCTATCACTTTCTCCATGCCACATTCCAATGCCTTGCCATCAACTCTTCTGTGAATCTTCAGGAATTGTATTAATTCCCCAGGACCAACAGACTTTCATAAGTTAGATGTAGTTCTATTACTTCCCTGAAGCACTTTTTTGCACAAAGAATAGATGTAGCAAACAAACTTCACAAGATTTAATTTTTGAGTTTCCTTTTTTATTCTGAGGAATTCCGCTGTAATTGTCAGTGGCACAGAACCTCTAGAGCTACTTCACTATGACAGCCTTCTTCAAATCTCCGAAGGGCTGTTACATAAGGAAGAGGGTTGGAGTAAGAATGAGATGATAAGTTGCTACAGGGAGGCATAATTTAAAGTCAATTTAAACTGTAATCCCAGCACTTTGGGAGGCAGAGGCAGGAGGACTGCTTTGAGCTCAGGAGTTCGAGACCATCCTGGGCAACATAGTGAAACCCCGTCTCTACAAAAAAAAATAATTAGTCGGGTGAGGTGGCACACACCTGTAATCCCAGCTACTTGGGAGGTTGAGGCTGGAGAATCGCTCGAACCCAGGAGGCAGGAGGCAGAGGTTGCAGCGAGCCGGGATGGTGCCACTGCACTCCAGCCTGGGCGACCGACTGAGATCCTGTATTTTTTAAAAAAAAAGGTCAATTTAAGTTTCGTTCCTGGGATTAAGCGGATTGCCTTGGATTAGGCAAGGTTTTAAGTGCTTTCCAACTCTGGAATTCTGTACCTTTCCCAGTAGATACCTAAGCCCAGCAAATCCTGGGCATGAAGTTTAAAACTAGGATCCTGATCTCCCAACCACATCTGGATGATCCCATAGTGTAATGAAGGGTGCTTGGGCTTTGACACCAGGCAAACTTGGATTTTGACCTGGGACAACTAAGTCACTTGACCTCACTGAACCTTAGCTCCCTCCACTGACAGCGGGGACAATCTGCTGGAGGGTGTGTAGAAGACTTCGGGTTGCCTTTTAGAGGTTCTGGAAATGTCCCTTGAAAGATGAATGGAGTTAAAAGTCTTCGCCTTCTGTAATTTTGGCTGCTTGCAAACACGCTTCCTGCCAGTCCCGCTCCGTCAGGCGGGAGGCAGCAAACCCCGGCCCTGGCTCTAGGACAGGGCCGAAGGCAGGATAGACGGAGCAACGGGTCCGGCTGCCGCCGGGATGTTGCAGCACAGCGCCTCCTGGCTGCCTGGCCTACAGGCCGCCCGGATTCAGCCGGTGGGCATGGACCGGGCGGAGCCCTACAAGTCGAGAAGGGACACAGCGCATGCGCGCGGCAGGAAGGGCGTCTCCAGGAGGGAGAGGCTTCTGCTCAGCGCGAGACGGCGGGGCGCCGAGTGGGACGGCGCTGGTGCGGAAGCTGCTTCCGGACTCCAGGTACCGCGCTTGGCGGCAGCTGGCCCCTGACTTGTGTCTTTTCAGCTGCAGTGAAGGCTCGGGGCTGCAGGTGAGCTGTGCATTCCGCAATGGAGACCTTCCTGCTCTGAATTTTCTTACACAACCGCAGAAATATAAGGGGCGTTGCTTAGCGGGCATCCCCTCCCCCGCGCCAAACCTGTACAACAAACGATGATACAGAGGACCTTGAGGGGATTTTGCAGGGCATCGATCGGTCTTACCTCCGCGGTATCATTTTTCTCCTCCTCCCGAGTTTCTGCCTTCTGGTATCCCTAAATATCCCACCTATCCTGCCTCTACCTTCCTGGAACTGGGGTGGTGGGGTGGGCTCATGGACCATTGCAAAATGCTTGGCAGGATTTTAACCTTCTCAGCACCACCCAGACCCCACTCGAAAATGTGCCTTTTGTGCGCGCCAAGAGCTCAAGGGTAGGTAATTGTTATATCTTTATGAAAATGCTTTTTATATAACAGTTTACCGAAAATCTCTTAGTTCTCCGAATTTTGGAGGATTTGGGGCGGGCAGTGAGGCTGTCCCCTGTCACCTTGTTTTGTACCTGGTATGGTAAATCGTTTTGCTGCATTGCATCCAAGATGCGTTTTAGTCCTTCCAAGGCTTGAGCATCCCATTTGTGATGAGAGCGTGTGATGTGCTGTGCACATCCTCTCCCACCTTATCCCTTCCATGTTAACACAGCCTCTGGCTTTAATGTGTACTTCTGGCCTGGCCACATGGCTCCGTCATGGAAAAGGCGATTCTTTTGTCTGAATATTCTCTGTGAGAACAGAATCTTCTTGCAAGCATTGGGAGTAGATTTATTTTGCCTCTTTAGAACAACAGTCAGTTCACTAAGGAGATTAAGGGGCTACCTGTTTCCTGGCAATAAAGCTGTATTGGGTAGGTCAGTTACAGAATGTCTTCAGGCAGAAGCTGTTCCTTTGGTTCACTCACTCATTTATTCATTTAACAAGTATTTTAAGTACCTGCCTTGTGCATGGCAGGGTTCTTGGTGCTGTGAGGAGGACAAAGATAAACTGAACCTTGGTTTGCCCTCAAGGAGCTTGGTTGGCTGAGAGTTGGGAGAATCCCAACCAAGTAAAAGGGTATGGGTCCTCAAGAGAAGATCGCAGGAAGAGCTGGGGGGCTCAGGATGGAGTGGAATTAATCCTTCACAACAGCTACTTGGCTTTGGGAGAAAATTAGGTCTAGAAGTTACACCTGATAATGAAAGAACTCTCATAAGCTTCAGATCTGTATGTAAGGGTGTTTTCCGGACTGTGTGTTGGGCGTCTCAGACTGAATACATTCTAAACACGTCCCATCATTCCTAGCCACCTCCCTCTTCCCCGCCCCCCCCCCCCACACACACCTGCTGCTGTTCCCATGTTCTCTGTCTCAGAATAGCATGAGGCTCCTCGACTCCCTACTTCTCCTAATGGTCTAAGCCAGATGCCTAGGGGTGAGTCATCTCTGATTCACCCCTGACTTTCCCTTCCCACCTCGAATTCAATTCTGCTGATTCTACCTCCTGAACTTCTGAAATCTGTCCACCTTCTCTCCATTTTCATTGCCATTTCTCTAGATAAGCCTACCGTTATCAACTAAGCTCTTGCGTAGTTTACTGCAACAGCTTCCAGATTTATCTCCCTGCCTCACTTCACAACCCATCTTCACTACTGCAACTGGGAAGTGCTTGCTGGACATTAAATCTGATTGTGAGGCTCCCTTCAGTGATCCTTCATTGCCCTTAGGACGGAACCAGACTCCCTTTACGGGGCTTATGTGGGTGTACAGCCCTGTCTTTCTCACCAGCACCCTCTCTTTTCACAAGCCCCTTGCACTTTTCATTTTGAGAACGTGCTTTCTTGTGCCATTAGGGCCTTGCACATGCTCTCCCTTCTGCCAGGAACACCCTTCCCTGCACCCTCTTCACTTGACTTACTCATGCTCCCCTGTAGGGTAAATGCACCTGACAGCAATAATTAAAGCATACCCTTAGAATGACCCCGTGTGGCAGATGAACCCGAATGTGTTTTCTGAACTAGGGAACTCAGGCCTGCCCAACCCAGAGATTTGTTTCTTGTCTATGAAGAACATCTGAGCCCCTGCCCCACCTGTCCCATAGAACAGGGGCCATACGGGGAACTGAGGCCTTGAATTTTGAGTTACATCAAGGTTGCCAGGTGGAGGTCATTGAGGGGAGGGTGTTAAGTGAAAATGCTGCATAAATTGCATGATGTTTGCAAGCAGTTGTTTTCCTGCCCAGCTCACCACCACTGGACTCCCTCCTCTGTTCGTAACCCCCTAATGGGTCTCTTTTGGCCTCTTGAACCTGTTGCCTTCCTTATTGAGGTTAGTAGGCGTTTGGCACAACATCTCTCCAAGTTCCCAGCTGGGACCCTGTTTTATCTGGGCATCCTTAGGCTCCCAGTCCTTGCTGGGTGCCACTCCTTGTTATGGTACCCACACCTCTCCTTTTAGGGCTCATTCACACATCTGCCTCCTACAGCTGTGTTGTACTGTAGTTCCTGGAGGACCAAGGCCATGTCTTAGCACTTACCATTGCTTCCTGCTGCCTTGCCTAAAGAAAATGCTAAATAAATAGCTGTTAAGTTGAATTGAGTACAAATATATGTTATAATACTATGGTATGATTCATTAACTAAATTACAAATTCACCCTACCTCAGTTTGCTCAGTGTGCTGAAATAGTAATAGCCTTACACACGTCAAGCTCAAAATAGGTATAAGGGTGAATGAGAAGAATAATCATTATTATTGGAGCAGCTAATATTCGTTGAATGCTCAGTATGTGCAAGGCACTGTTGTAAGTGCTTTACAGTATTAACTCATTTAATTCTCAGAACAATCCTATAAGGTAGATATTTTTGCTATCCCTATTTGAAAGATGGAGAAACTGAATTATTGAGGTTCCACAGCTAGTAAGTGGTGGTATCAGGTTGGAAGATAGCATATGGTTGGCTCCTTTAGAAAGATAGTAAGTAGGACCAAACATGAGAAGTTCATGGGGCTGAACATTGTAAGTTACCAGATGGAACACAGTGCCCTGTGGTCACAACTTTAAGCTATGAAGAGCATGTGATTGATCCAGAACTCAAAACTCTGAAGAACGTGTTTGGTTTACATATCCACTTTTTTCAGCAGCTAACTCAGTTATCAGAGGTGATGTTGCATAGAGGTTAGGACTGAGACTTCCCCAAGTCAGAAATCTTTGTTTTGCTGTATAACCTTCAGGCATTGCTTGCATTCTCTGTGCGCCAGTTTCCTCATCTTGAAAATGAGGATAATCATGATAGTACATACCATAGGGTGTGGTCATGATTACATGAGTTGATACATGTAAGGCACCTAGAATGCCTTAGAATGGCACCTAGCACATAGTAATTGCTCAAAAACATTATAACCTCTCTATTATTATTATTTGTTTAGCCATCATTCAGTCAGCAAATGGTTTTTGGACCCAGGTTCTCCCCACAGGTTACATCCTACTGTACCACTTCTCGGGCACAGATGAGCTCTCCTGTTTTAATTCTCCTTCTTGTAGATGCTGAGCATTTTTCAGTGTTGCTGCCTTTTTGGTGCTGTCATCTCCTGTGCCTCAGATTCCCTCCCCCATATTCTTCCTCATAGTAAGTTCTAGTGGATGACTCTGAGATCAGCTCAAAATTCTTCTTCTTCTTTTTTTTTTTTTTTTTTTTTTTTGAGACGCCCAGGCTGGAGTGCAGTGGCATGATCTCAGTTCACTGCAACCTCTGTCTCACAGGTTCAAGGGATTTTCCGGTCTTAGCCTCTTGAGTAGCTGGGATTACAGACATGCACTACCATGCCACGCCCGGGTAATTTGTTGTGTATTTAGTAGAGACAGGGTTTCACCATGTTGACCGAGCTGGTCTCAAACTCCTGACCTCAAGTGATCCACCAGCCTCTGCCTTCCAAAGTGCTGGGATTACAGGCGTGAGCCACCTCGCCTGGCCCCTTTTTCTGTTCTACATTAATTTATTACCAATTGATAATGGGAGATAAAAGGCCCATTAACCTAAATGATAAGCAATGAGAAAATTATAAAAATATGCAAGGAATCTCATGTACCATCCCTCACATTTACAAAGATAATTACCTTCCCTGTGGAGGAAATATAGATGTGAGAAAGCTCAGAAATAAAGGCACCACTAGAAGTCTTAGAACTTAAAAAGCTGTAAGGAACTCCAAAACTCTTTTCATCTATTCTCCTAACTTGCAGGGAGAGTTGAGGGTGAGGGAGGGGCATGGTCCAAGGCCCAGTGGCCACATCTCTAGCCTGTGGCTGGCACGCTATCTATTGCATCTGAGAGAATTGTGGGCAGGGTTTCAGTGGAACTTCTCACCACTGGGTATGTTTCAGCTGCTGCTATGATGCACAGCAGGATGTCATTGTCATCCATTTAACTTTATGCTGGGTCTATATTGTATTCTTTAGTGATTTGCCATTGATTAAGTGTGGATGTCTCTGCTACCACAGAAGAGCTATCTTGCAAGGAAACTAATGACAAAGCCATTATTTAAACTGTTCAATCTCCAAGAAGACATCCACCTGTAAAGAATGAGAGGACTAATATCTGTACAGACATGAAATAATAATAAGATGGAGTTGTGGAAGTTAAGGAATTTAGAGGAGGAAGAAGCCATTTGCTCCAGATCACTTTGATAGTACAGACTAGGGTCAAGGAAATTAGGAGGTAATTAATAAGGGTAGAAATCAGGGGAGAAGGTTCAAAGGGAGGTGGGATACAGGAGATAGTCGGGTTTTGGAGGTGGACGGGGAGGGAGGACATTTCAGTCATGGAAGTGAAAAGTGAAGATTGTAATGTCACAGTTCAGTGAAGAGACCTGGCTGACCAGAGCAAAAGTTTTATTTGGGGAAGTAGAAAGAATTGAACAGCTGAGAGTATGGCAGATCTTGAAGACAGGCAGAGGAGAATCACCCTGAGGTATCCCCCAGAGTGTGCTTAACAGTGATGAGGATGAAGGGGAAAGTAGAGGGTTGGGAGAGGTGAAGTTTGAACCTCTTTTTTCCCTTGAGACAGGGTCTCACTCTGTCATCCAGGCTGGAGTGCAGTGGCACAATCACGGCTCATTGCAACCTCAACCTCCCGGGCTCAAGCAATCCTCACAACTCAGCATCCTGATAGCTGGGACCATAGGTGCATGCCATCACACCCAGCTAATTTTTTGTATTTTTACTAGAGATGGGATTTTGCCATATTGCTCAGGTTGGTCTCAAACTCCTGGGCTTAAGCCATCTGCCTGCCTTGATCTTCCAAAGTACTAGGATTACAGGCGTGAGCACCATGCCTGGCTGAACTTCCCTTTATTTAGTAGATTAGAGAAATTAATTTCTGTAATTCTGTGGAATGCCTTTGTATTAGTCATTCTCACACTGCTCTAAAGAACTACCTGAGACTCAGTAATTTATGAAGAAAAGTGGTTTAATCAACTCAACTTCTGCAGGCTGTACAGGAGGCGTGGCTGGGGAAGCTTCAGGAAACTTACAGTCATGGTGGAAGGCAAAGGGGAAGCAAGCATGTCTTCACATGGCGACAGGAGGGGGAGAGAGCATGAAGGGGGAAGTGCTACACGCTTTCAAACATCCAGATCTTGTGAGAACTTTAGATCATGGAACAGCCCTAGGGGGATGATGCTAAACCATTAGAAACCACTCCCATGATCGAATCACCTCCCACCAGGCCCCACTTCCAACACTCAGGATCACAATTCAGTATGAAATTTGGGTGGGGACACAGCCAAACCATATAAGCATATCATTTTTAGATACATTCCCTCCCCAAAACTTTTTATTTTGTATAATGTGTCCTTTCCCCCTTGCTTTAGAATTGCAACCTTGCCAATGGACCTGATCGGTTTTGGTTATGCAGCCCTCGTGACATTTGGAAGCATTTTTGGATATAAGCGGAGAGGTAAGCCTAACCCACATTTTCATGAAAGGGAATTAGTGGGGGTTTGGAGGTTGTGCTAGGTCATCTGAGGCTCTATAAGTAGGATGAGAAGCTAAAGATGCCTTAGAGGTGGCTGAAGATCAGCGTGTCTTGGAAGGGACTCATGAAAGGAAGAGGCTTCTGTGGGGTTGGGCATGACAGAGTGTTCCAAGCTGGGGGTTCTGGGCCTCTCTTCCACCACAAAACTCTCACTTCACTTCATTATCAGTTGCATAGTTAATTGATTTAATCTCCCTCCAGACCACTGCTTATTATTAAATGAGGTTGTTTTTTTTTTTTTGCTTTACATAATCGTGGTACCAAAAAACTGAGTTATGTTGATCCTGTGTTTGCAATGAAAACATTGTTAAATGTTCAGTTACCATATCCAAAGTTGTCTCTTCACCTTTGTCCAAAGAGGGGGGGCGGGCGTAAAACCTCAGGTAATCAATTAAAGGGTTTTCATGGAGAAAAAGGAAAGGTCAAATTTTTTTATTTTTTATTTTAGAATCACTTATAGTCATGATGTCTCCTAGTTATCTTTCATATATATATATGTACAACCTTTAATCATCTTTCTGACAAACTGTCTCTTACATTTTAATGAAATTTTTTAAATGAAGTTTTTTATTTCAGAGGGTATTGTATTTGTGGCAGTGGCTGACATGAATTTGAGTGAAAAAGCCAGGTCTACATGGTTACCAGTTAGCTTCCTTACTTAAAGGCTGCTAAGAAGTCAAAGACCAGAAGCACAGTGTAGCTCTTGTAGCTGGGGGGTCTGGCAGGTAGAATTGACCATCTACGATTCCTTAAAACCTGTAATTCACCTTGGAGTTTTGTTCATTGCTTCTGTCTTAATGTATGTATTAGAGGTATGTATTTGAAGGAAAAAAAAGATAATGGCATCAAAGTAAGACCTGTAAACCAACTACTCAGAGGTTGATGTTTCACAATCTACTTTAAAAAGGACTCAGTTTAAAATGCTGATAAGATTTTTTTTTTTATTTCATTGTCAAAGACAATGTCTAAATAACTTCTATTACAGAACAGAAAAGAACATCTGGGCATTTTTGCCTGCCTTTATGAGAGGGGGAAAGAAAGTGGGGAGAGAGAGAGTGTGTGTGTGTGTGTGTGTGTGTGTGTAAGGAATCATTTTCTTCTAACTCACATCTCTTCATTGTTTACCAGCTGGTGGGAACAAATGAAATCACATTAGCTGTGAGGTCTCTGATTTCAAGGGCTTGTTGTCCACCTGCACAATATGGTTCCTTGGCCTCCTGCAAGAGCCCCCCACTAAGTGATCCTGGAAACCCCCAAGGGTATTATGGGTTCACAAGGAAGCTCACTTTGTAGTATAATATGGGTTAAAAGCATGGGCCACAGAATCAAGCATTCCTGCATTCTAGTCTTGACACTGCCACTTACTAGCACTGATACTCAGGTGAGGTGTTTCAACATCTGGGCCTCAGTTCCTCACCTGTAAATTAATCTGTTAGGATTAAATAAGATGATGCATGGTACACATTTCACATCGTGCCTGGCATAGAATAAAGTTTTAATATTCTTATTTTTTTCTGCTGCCACTGCCCTGCCAGTGGGTGGTCTGTGAGCCATGAGGCATAATACCTTTTTCTAGTTTTGTACTCTAGTTTTGTATTATGTTCTAAGCTGCCAGTGGCTCAAATGTCTTAGAATGTGTGTGTAAAGTGAGTTAACTCTCCTTTGACTTAGAGCTTCCCTAGATATGAGTCCTGTGTAGCTGGGCCAGGAGACCCTTCTACGGGACAGTTATTAAGAATAATCTTGGGTGGGAGAAAGATGTGATGTCGAAATGGTGTTTGGTGGGAGGACACAGATGTATGCAAATCCTAAACTAGACCAGCTGTGAGACACAAGTTGGGTTAAAGGGAGAAGCTGATAGATTTTTATTTTGATGGGGGCATGGTGGGGAGAGAGGGCAGCCAGTGTCGGGACACAGGATGCTGAGCACTGTGCTTGCCTGGGTTCACCCCTCCTCCCAGGTAGGTCTCCAGAGAGGTGGATGACCAGGAAGATGCTATGATATGGAGACTCTTCCGAGGCCAGGTAACACTGAGTGCCCAGAGCGAAAGAGGGCCAGATGGCATTCCCTGCCTTGTCCCACACTAGGGCTGAACCAGACCTTACACCTTCCTACTCCAGTTGAAGGGAAGGGCACTAACACAGCCATCCCTCCAGAGAGGTGCAGGTGCGCTTGCTGGGCAGGCAGCTATTCTGAGGACCACAAGAGCACCTGCAGGGAAGCTCCCAGATGCATCTTTCAACTCCTTTTAAAACTCCTCTTCCAAGACTGCCCCACCCAGATCAGACATCCCAGGAAGTGGGAAGGAAAGAGCTTAGAGCTGCTTTTCTTGTAGCCCCCACTATGGGGCACTGAGCTTGTTCTCAGGATCTTTGCTTCCTTCCACCAGCGTGGCTTTCTTGTAAAACAGCCCATAGTCCTGCTGCCTTCCTCAGGCAAGATGAAATTTCTCAAGAACCTTCCTGGTTCTCGCTGCTGGTGAGCCTGCCCCTGCTGTTTGCTATCTGATCTCATCAAGACTGAGGTGTGGACACTGCCACTTTCTCCACATACTTAAGTGTGCATGTATGGTGGTGGTGGGAAGGGTGGGGTGGGGTGATCCCAACAGTAAAGAAATCTTCAGGGTATACAGAAAGAGCATCATAGAATCTCTAGGTGAGAAGACACCTTAATGGTCACCTGGTTGTGCATTTCAGAAAGTGTTTTAATCTCCTTAACAATGTCCTTATCTGGCATCTTCTGCTTGAACATGACCCATAACAGGGATGCGTTCAATCAGTATTTATCAAGTGCTCCTATGTACCTGGCCCTGTGTCTCGCCCTGGGGAAAAAGCAATGAGCAAAAAGAATGGCGCTCACAAGTGAGTAAGGGCGGACTGACATTCAGTCCATGAACAGCATATAAACATACGATCAGGAATAGTGGAAGACCATGATGGGGGCCCTCCTTCAGAATGGTGGGTCGGAGAAGGCAACACTCAAGCAGACATCCGAAGGTGAGCTACACTTGGCCAAGTGAACAGTGCAGAGACAAGCAGTCTGCACAAGGAACGGTATGTCTAAAAGCCATGAGGAATAGAGTTTGGTATATTCAGAGAACTGAAAGAAGGCCAGGGTTCCCACAATATAGCAAACTGGATTATTTTTCCTAAGAGCTTTGGGAAGCACTAAGGGTTTTTAATTAGGAGAGTGACCTGTCCAGATGTATGTTTTTAAAAGATCATCTTACTGTGTTTGAAGAATAGCTTTTGGGGGAAACAATGTGTAATTTAACATTATCTCCAACTGTAACATTCTTAGCCATTATATATATATATATATATATGGCATAGATGATTAACCCTGTTTTACAACTGCTAAAACTTAGAGAGTCTAAGTGACTTAGCCAGAGTCCTTTAGCCAGCAAGTGAAAGAATTAGGACTAGAACCTAGAGTGTTTGTCTTCTCATTCAGGATGCTGCTCTGGTGTGTGTGTGTGTGTTGTGTATGTGTTTGTGTGTGTGTTTGTGTGTTGTGTGTGTGTGTGTGTGTGTTGTGTGTATGCATGCATGTGCTGCAGTGGTTCTTAACCCTGGCTGGACATTTGAATTTCCAATGGATATTTTAAAAATAGAGATACTTTGACCCTACCCCCCAGAGATTTTAACCCAATAGATTCTAAGTAGGGTGAGTTCCATGAAGCAAGGGTTGTATGTGTCTTATTCATAGTGTCACTGGCATGTAACCCACTGTTCAGTGCACAGAAAGTGCTTGGTGTTTGTCACAGTGCTCTGGGGCGGGTGTGTGGGTTGGGGGCTGGGAGTGTACTGGTGGGGTGAGTGCATAGGATAGGGACTGGGTAGCTGGGGTCAGTACTCTGATTCTTCCTCTTTCTGGTAGGGCCTCCATTAGTCCTTGAGTCCTGACATCTTGAGGCTTGAAGGTTTGTTAATTATTCAGGATGGAACCATTGCTTGGTTTGTATAGCACTTCTGTCTTTACCTCTATAAACTCAAAATGCCTTTGCATCTTAGTTTTTATCATCACAACCTCATCGCAAAAAGGAGGCAAAGAGAATAGGAAAAATTTAAAAAGAAGGGCTTAAGGAAGTTAAATAATTGCTCAAGATCATGCAATCAATGTTCAAGCCACCAGCACAAGGCAGGTTTTCTTATCCCCCCAAGTGACATTTAACCCTGCTGCACTGCTGTGCCCTCAGGGCTCCTTTGCCTTGCATTTGGATTCAGCAGGAAACAGTCATCTCCTAGAAAGTATCCATGAAGAGGCCTATTGTTAATTTGGCTTTGTCCAGTTACTATGCCCAAGTAGGGATACACTTGAAGGTGCCTGTATCATACTAGAAGTAATGGAATGAATTCCTTTCATTTTGGGATTCTCATTGTAAGCCCATATTTTTTTCCCATCCCAGGTGGTGTTCTGTCTTTGATTGCTGGTCTTTTCGTTGGATGTTTGGCTGGCTATGGAGCTTACCGTGTCTCCAATGACAAACGAGATGTAAAAGTGTCACTGTGTAAGTAAGGCATTTTTCCTGGTTACAAAGACTCAAACATTGGAGGTGATCTTTTTGATACCCTATGCTAGATATACTAGAACATATTTAGTCAAATGGCAAATGGCCATATGCATGTGTTGAGGCCGAATACAACACTTACTCCTTTCTAGAAAGACCTGATAAAAAATGATAGTACTGCTACCAGGCCTTCCAACTCAGAAGAATATTTCTATAAAAGCTTGTTACTAGAAAAATTGAATTAGGAAAAGCAAGGAATTATTTTCAGATTTTCTGCTAACTCTCCTAAATGCATATTTAGCATAGTTTTTACATTGCTATGAAAATAACTAAAAAAGAGACAGCCTTGCATTATTTCATTTAATTCACAAACAGCTTTTAGATTCTGCACTGCCTTAAGACTTAACCTAAAAAAGCAAGGCTGACGCTTTTTTAGCTTCTTCCCTCGTTAAGCTTAATGGGAGAATATCCGCAGAAAAAATGGAAACCTATGTGTTTAAAGTCACCAGGACACTTGACTTTCAAGTGAGATACACAGTGAAGGTTTAGAAAACTATACCAAGGACATTTTCTCCAGTTGCTTTATTATTCAAATGCCTTGGTCGTGTATGGAAAAAAATATAAATGAAGACAAAATTGTTCTATATTTGAAGGAGAGAGAGAGATTTGGATTTTTTTTTTCTTTAGTTATTTTTATAAGGGGCTAGGGATATTTTTAGTAATGAGGTTGTGTTAGATGTATCAGCCAGATATAGTGATATTAGGATTTTTATTGATATGCATTTAAATAGTTCACAAGTATTTATTGTCAGTCATTTTTTATATCAATAAGCAGTTTTTCTTTGAAAGCTGTTTTTAAATTGTGGCATTGATGTCCTAATCTCTTACATAAAACTACCTCTCCCTTCATAGGTACAGCTCCAAAAAGGCTGACATGATGATTCTGAATAAAATACTGTTGCTTAGACTATTATTTAGTCTCCAGGCATCAAATTCTCCAAAATGGAATGCTACCAAACAAAACCAATCAGCCTTCTTTTTAGTATTTTTTTTATTAATCAGATCTTACTTGTAAAAAGATACATTAACTATTTTCTTTATATTCAGTTAACTGAACATTAATGAGTGTCTCTTGTGGGTTCAAGTGTGCTACTTAGCGTTTCTGAGGGAAGTTGAATAAAGCTCAGTGCTAGCCTTCAAGGAGTGTTCTTTGAATAGAAATTTAGGTTAGAAAAAGACTTTCTTAGCTAGGCGTGGAGGCTCATGCCTGTAGTCTCAGCACTTTGGGAGGCTGAGGCCGGTGGATCACTTAAGGCCAGGAGTTCACGACCAGCCTGGCCAACATAGCAAGACCCTGTCTCTACTAAAAATACAAAAATTAGCTGGATGTGGTTGTACATGGCTGTAATCTCAGCTACTCGGGAGGCTGAGGCAGGAGAATTGCTTGAACCCGGGAGGCGGAGGTTGCTGTGAGCTGAGATCATGCCACTGTACTCCAGCCTGGGTGACAGAGCAAGACTCTGTCTCAACAACAACAACAACAGCAACAACAAAACAAAAAGAAAAAGAAAAAGTCTTTTTCTTTTGAAGATATTTCAGGAATGGATTTTAACATGTTTGTTTACCCAGAAACCTTTTTGACAAGATAGATGATGGGAAGTGTTTTCTTGTTTGTTTTGTTTGTTTTTTGTTTTTTTGAGACAGAGTTTTGCTCTTGTTGCCCAGTCTGGAGTGCAATGGCGTGATCTCAGTTCACCACAACCTCTGCCTCCCTGGTTCAAGCGATTTTCCTGCCTCAGCCTCCTGAGTAGCTGGCATTACAGGCATGTGCCACTATGCCCTGCTAATTTTTTTTGTATTTTTAGTAGAGACGAGGTTTCTCCATGTTAGTCAGACTGGCCTCAAACTCCCAACATCAGGTGATCCACCCACCTCTGCCTTCCAAAGTGCTGGGATTATAGGCGTAAGCCACTGGCCCGGTTATGAAGTGTTTTAATAGAGCACTTTGTCTTTTGAAGACAATGGCAACTCAGTACCCATCCATAATAGTTGTAATGTTAGAAAGCTTTAAATGGTACCCACTGTTTTCCCACAAGCATTGATAACATGTTTGAAACTCTGGTTCATGAATTAGTTTGGTTTTCAGTTACAGCTTTCTTCCTGGCTACCATAATGGGTGTGAGATTTAAAAGGTCCAAGAAAATAATGCCTGCTGGTCTGGTTGCAGGTTTAAGGTAAGTAAAACTATTTTGATCAATACTTTCCTCTGCTGTTGTTTTGAAATGCTGAATTTTTGGGAAACATCAATTTTAATTTGAAAGATCAAAGTCCTTTTTGTTATAATAAGCATGACAGTGAAAACCTTAAGATAGCATGGATTCAGTGGGTCTTTGATATTGATGTACCCATGAACATTCTTATTGGATACGCATAGTGTTGCTGTAGTATCTGGTCACATAGGCATACTTGCCTTTTTCAGAAGAAAGAGCTAAACTCAGCCTCATTTTTCCTCAAGATTCACCCATCTGCAACAGTAAATGTGTCCATTTAAATCTAATAGTCCCTTTTAGAGAGTTTGACAGAATGACAGTGTGATACAGTTATTTCAAGTTTTTAAGGGAGAGAAATTTAATATTTTTAAGAGTTTTTAAGAGAGAAGTTTTAATATTTTTTAAAAGATAAACAGAGGGCCTCATGTTTCTCTTAATTTGATCCAGTAATTCTATCCATGAGATTAAGCATATTACCAAATAAAAATTTAGAGATAACATTTTAAAAATTTCTCCAGAAAGCTAGCTTTATATGTTGAAAAGCCATAAACATGTTTATTTCCTTTGATAGACATTTTCACCTTTTGGAATTTATTCCAAAGCAGTGAGATATGCACAAAGACTGATATTCATTGTAACTTTATTTCTAGTGAAAACACAATAGACTGAAAAATTAGGAACAACCTAACAGTTCACCAGTAAGGAGATGTTTGAAAAAATGTTTTGTCCATTTAATGGAATATTGAATGAGCATTACATTTTTATGTTTTCAAAAATGATTTGGTGGCATTGGAAAATCTTAGTGACATAATAAGGTATAAAAACAGGATCAAAACAACCAAATATAGTGTGATTTAAAAAAGTTTGTGTATAAAAAAACAGGAAGGAAATATTTCAAACTGTTAGTAGTGTTTTTCTGTGGGTGATAGTGTGATGAATAATTGTAATGTTCCTCTTTCTACTTTTGTGTAGAATTTTCTAGTGTGACTATGTATTATGTTTCAGGGAGGGGAGGAAGAGTGTGATTACAAAAGACAGCTTTCCAGTTATAGGCCTATTCTAAAAGTGATACTTGGTGGTGGGAAGAATCAGAGGTAGGGTTTATGGGCTGGGTGTGGTGGCTCATGCCTGTAATCCCAGCCTTTGGAAGGCTGAGGCGGGTAGATCACTTGAGGTCAGGAGTTCAAGACCAGCCTAGCCAACATGGCAAAACCCCATCTCTACAAAAATTAGCCGAGTGTGGTGGCAGGCACCTGTAATCCCAGCTACTTGGGAGGCTGAGGCAGGAGAATTGCACGAGCTCGGGAGGTGGAGGTTGCAGTGAGCTGAGACTGCATCACTACACTCCAGCCTGGGTGGCAGAGTGAGACTCCATCAGAAAAAAGAAAAAAAAAAAAAAGAAGAAAAAAAGAAGTAGGGTTTATGGATCCAGAAGAAGGCCTCAGTTAATAGAAAGTAGCTGAGATTGAATTAGTAACTGCCCCAAGTTGGTCCTCGATTATTTTTTCAAGTTGCTTTATTTTACTAGCTTTTGAAAGTTTGTTTCTTCCCAAACTTTTCTCTTATAAACCCTCATCCAAGGTTTTCAGGACAGCAGGTTCCGATTTTTCCTTATTCATTTAGCGAACATTTTAAAGTGGCTAATTCAGTTACATCTGGGATGTTTTAATCCTCCAAGGGGTTGAGCTGGGAGAGCCCCAAGCCAAGGATTAGTAACGCTGCTGGGTAGGCGAGTGCCTGGCCCTTTCTGTCTTACGCCAGATAAGAGTGACTCTCCCTTTGTCTTTGTTTTATTTTAAATCCAGCCTCATGATGATCCTGAGACTTGTCTTGTTGCTGCTCTGAGCATCTGGAGGAACAGAAAACTAAGTTCATGTCATCCTGCTGTAATGGGCAGAGCATATTTTTTTTGTATTTAAAAGATAAACTTCAATATGGAATGCTAGAAACACAAATAGCACTGTCACCTCTAATATGAACATTAGTTTGAGGTAGTTTTTTTCTAAAGCAAAAATTTTTACTGTTTTCTAATTGTCAAGCACTATTTTCATTAAAAGTGTCTAATGAATCATGATACACTCTTCCATTTGTTGTGTCTGTTTTTTATATATTTGGTATTTTTTGAAAATTCCAAATACTCATGTCTCAAGTAAGCTTAAACTACAACTTGTCACATAAAGGAATTCTTAAGTGGACTTCACAGAATGCTAATGTATCTATTTGTCATTTGTGTTATATTTGAAATTATTAGAAATTATGCTTTTTCCATTTTAATTGTATTGCTGCCAGTGCTATTTTTTTCTTTAAAAAATTTTATTCTTAGCACATTCTTATGTCCTAACTGAATGTATTCAGTATTCAAATAAAAGACATTTTGGTTCAAACCTGTTTCTTTCATGTTAGTTTTTCCTCTGAATACTCAAATCATCTTTGACATTTAAATATTCAATTATTAATGAAAAGGGTTGAGAAGGAGGGTTTATTTAAGCCAACATTCTACTTCCTTAGGAGTAGATATTTTTTCTCTCTGAAAGAGTAACAATTCTGAAACAAACTGATTTTGTTTCAAATTACCACTTTGTGTTTAGGCATAGTTATAACTTTTAATGTCCAAGGCACTTTTAGGGCCCAAATTGAACATCAGGAGACCTGAATCCCAGCCCAATTCTTCCACCCACTTGATGCTCTTTGGAAGGTCATTTCCTTTCCCTCTGACTCAGTTTCTCATTCTTAGGGAGGAATTGAACTAAATGATCAACACTTTAGAGCTCTAAAAATCTACAGTTCCTATCCTGTTGGTTATGTGCAGTGGTGTCATATTTCAAACCCTTTCTTTAAGTGAAAGCGTAGGGTCCTCAACTGATAACGGCAGAGTTCATATGGTTCTGTTAGATTGGTTACCTTTCCCAACTGACTTTCAAGGAAGTTGTTAAACTTTCAGTGATAAGTAATTCAATTAAGGGAAGGAAAAAGCTGTACCTGTTGAACCGAATAGGAAATCTAGATAAAATTATTTGACATTCTTAAAAAAATCCCAATTTAAAGAAGAAGAAAAAAAATCCCAATTTAAAGAAGAAGAAAAAAAATCCCGTAAATCCTAGTGGTGGCAAAGAGGTTGTTACCACAGGCAAGGCTGGAAAAAGCCATCATCATTGAGGTGCACTGCTCACTTGCTAGCTGTCAAGAGATGACTGAGGAGAACCTTCAGATTCAGACTGACAGCAGCTTATAGTCAAAACTGATTATGATACTGAAGTAGAAACTAACTGTGAAATTGATCCTAGAAATACATGCTGTGTCTGCAGAATACTCTAGTGATTGAAAGTTTAAGAAACTGGTTTGAAGCCATGCTGTTCCCTGGACTTTTCCCAAAAGGTTGTAGAAGTGAATGATAGTGATGTGTGTGCTTTTTTTGTTTTGTTTTTAAAGAAATCTTTGGCATCCATTTACATATTTGTGATTTTACTCTTTTGCAATACGTAGAATCCAGAAGGATTCATATTTGGATGGCTCTGATTAATTGGTGTTTTCTTGTTTTATGAAAAGTAGAAGAGGCTCTCTAACTTACAGGTATTAGGCAGTTTATTTCCTCATGTTTTAGTACTTTATTACATTAATGTGGCTTTATGATATTTTTATGGGTCTGCTACCAATGCATAGTGAAATATTTACTACATTTCTTAGACTTTGTTTCATTTGTTAATACCTAGCTACTGTAGTGCTCATGTTTTTAAGAAACATGCCACGTTCAAATTTAAATAATGTTCTTCACAGTCTCAATGGATTCTTCATCCAGTGGAGGCTTCCTTTGGCTTCCAGGTTGGAGAAATTTATTAATTGTGGGGATGTGGTTGATTTTGGCCTTGAATTTCTAAAATGCAAAATAATACTATCCAAGAGAGAAGAATATAACAAAACAAAGTAAAATGCAAATGAGCCACATTCTGGTGGAGGTGGGGCATAATTGGGATTTTCATACGTTGTGGACATTGCAAAGTGATACTGCCACTTTGCAAGTTAGCAATAGTTCTCAAGAACCACAAAAATGTTCATAGGCTATTACGAAGTGATTCCATTTTAAAAATTGTGTCCTAATGATGTAATCTTAAAAGTGGTGGAAAAATCTATACCTACAAAGATATTGTTGCAACATTATTTATAAAAACAAACATTCTAAAGCATCCTGGCATACAATAAAGAGAAGTCCTCATTTTTCTTATGCCAGAAGCATTTTTCATGTTATGTAATCTTTGAAAACTTTAAGTGGCTGCATAGAATTCTATCCAATGAACGTATCCTCATTTATGTAGATGTTTCTCAGTTTAATATTAGACATTTAAGTTGTTTATGATTTTCACTATTTAAAATCAGGTTAGGCTGTGGCACGGGTGAAAGTGGCCACTTTGGCGGTGCCTCGTCCTCGCAGCTAATGAAAGGAGGAAGCATGTTCTAGAAAGCCAGAGTCTCCAGCGACCCCTCTTACCACCATCATGGCAGTCCCAGGTTGCAACAAGGACAGTGTCAGAGCAGGCTGTAAAAAATATGGCTTCCTGGTCACCTGACTTTTGAATGCTGCAACTTTCTCCAAGTAGACCCCAAAGGGACATAGTTTTGGATGTCAGCAGTGCAAATAGTGAAGATTGATGAGTAAAATGAAGAACTGAATAAATTGCAAGCATTACAGGAAAAAAAGAATAAATGAAGAGGAGAAGAAAAAGCAAAGAGAAAAGCAATTTTTTTAAAAAAGGAAAAGGTCTTATTCATCCAGTTCCACTGAAAAGGACATTTCAAAAGAAACAAAAATATCAGAACAAAGAAAAGAAAAAAAAGGCTGGGTGTGGTGGCTCACACCTGTAATTCCAGCACTTTGGGAGGCTGAGGTGGGTGGATCACGAGGTCAGGAGTTTGAGACCAACCTGGCCAACATAGTGAAACCCTGTCTCTACTAAAAATACAGAAAAAAAAAAAAAATTAGCCGGGCATAGTGGCAGGTGCCTGTAATCCAAGCTACTTGGGAGGCTGAGGCAGGATAATCACTTGAACCTGGGAGGTGGAGGTTGCAGTGAGCCGAGACCACACCACTGCACTCCAGCCTGGGCAACAGAGCAAGACTCCATCTCAAACAAAAAAAAAAAAAAAGAAAAAGTAAATCAAAAAAAGGAAGCCAGGTGCAGTGGCTCACACTTGTAATCCCAGCACTTTGGAAGGCAGAGGCAGGCGGATCACCTGAGGTCAGGAGTTCAAGACCAGCCTGGCCAACATAGTGAAACCCATCTCTACTAAAAATACAAAAATTAGCCAGGCATGGTGGTGTGCACCTGTAGTCACAGCTACTCAGGAGGCTGAGGCAGGAGAATCGCTTGAATCCGGGAGGCAGAGGTTGCAGTGAGCCGAGATTGTGCCACTGTACTCCAGCTTGGGGAACAGAGCGAGACTTCCGTTTCAAAAAAAAGAAAAAGAAAAAGAAAAAAGGAAAAGCATTCTTCAACCCCTACTTGTTATGAATCCTCCAAAAAGTAACTGAGGCTTTGGCTTAAGCCATTAAAGATTTGTTTAAAAATTATTTGCCCTTCCTTGGAATTTGCTATATATTATGCTTTGCAATAAATCACAGCCTTTTCCATATAGACATTTTTCATGTGTGGGACCGTTATCCCTCTGGCAATATATTTTTAATGTGCCGTGACTGTAAAGTATTAAATCAGTCTTGTTACTTGATAGCCATGCCCCAAGTATAGCTATTTGTACATACTAAACATATCATTTTTGATGTTTGTGTCTCTGTGTGTTTGGCTAGTGTTATTACTTCCTAAGTTGATTGTAAAATGGCTTTACTAAAGTCAACACAGGTCATCTACCTAGCAGTTAATGAGTATTGCTGAATCAGGTGTCCACCTTCCAGTGATGAAGTGAGGTATGGGGTAATGTTTCGCTCTTGACACTGAAAAATTTAATAGCTTTATAAGATGTAATATATAAAGATAGTGAAATTCTTTACTGTTGTTTTTTAAATCTCTAGGGTTTTTTTTTTAATATCATAGAAGATGAAGCTGCTTAATAGTCTTGACTAGGACTTTTAAAATGAATGGTGTCTGCGGAAAGATGATCATGAAAACATTTAAACAAAGTTTCATTGTTTTATGAAATGCAGAGTTTCTAGTATTTGCCTCCTTTGTTTTTGTAACAATTAAAATATTTCTTTCTTGTTAAAAAAGGTTATTCTGAACACAATAAATGGAATATACATATAATCAAGAAAAGGTTCAAAAATAGACTACATTGTAAAGAAATGAGGCAGACTAACAGTGTCAAAACATGTTTATAATGTAATATGGGTCAGGTGCAGTGGCTCATGCCTGTAATCGCAGCACTTTGGGAGGCTGAGGCAGGAGGATCATTTGGGCCAAGGAGTTCAAGACATCTGCTTTCTTTTATCATGTTATGTTTTAGTTTACCACATTATATTGAAGTTACCAGTCTATGCGCTTGGTTTCACCAGGAGATAGCTGCCTTGAGGGCATCTTTGTATTTCTAGCACAGGCCTTGGCATAAAGAAGTTAGTAGGTTCATAAATGATGGTGAATGACTGAATGAAAGAATAAGTGGATAATACAGATTCATTCTCCCTGCAGTTCTTGGGAGCTATTTGGATAGCATTACCTGTAGCAGAGGAAAGCCGAAGAGGACACTGGGTTTGTACTCTTCAGTCATTAACATGACTTCAGGTTGCTGCATATCGCCCAGCTCAGCTGATTGCCCACAAGAAAATCTTGTCTGTGGTCTCTCAGTGCCTGCATGGTGGTTAATAAGGAAAAGGTAGAAGATGAAGGACACACCTAACATATAATTTAAAGTCAGCTTGATTTGGCAGAAAGTCTTCTAGAAGTTAAAAGACCTGGCTTCTAGGCCGGGCGCGGTGGCTCACGCTTGTAATCCCAGCACTGTGGGAGGCCGAGGCGGGCGGATCACGAGGTCAGGAGATCGAGACCACGGTGAAACCCCATCTCTACTAAAAATACAAAAAAAAAAATTAGCCGGGCGTGGTGCCGGGCGCCTGTAGTCCCAGCTACTCGGAGAGGCTGAGGCAGGAGAATGGCGTGAACCCCGGGGGACGGAGCCTGCAGTGAGCCAAGATCGCGCCACTGCACTCCAGCCTGGGTGAAAGAGCGAGACTCCTTCTCAAAAAAAAAAAAAAAAAAAGAGACCTGGCTTCTAATCTGTTCTTTGCCACTGACTAGCTGTGTGAGCTCACGCAAACCCCATTTCTCTTGGGCTTCGTGAGGTGAAAGGAATGAAATAGCTTAAATCCTCCTGACTTATTCTGAACATAGGAAACAGCTTTATCTCATGTGCTTGTCTTCTTTTCATCTCCTCTCCCTGTACCTATCCCGTGAACCTCTGTAGAGTGATTTTAGCACCAGACCCTCCATTGGTGGCTCTTCCTGGGATGATGGTATTTTCTCCTTGCACCATCTCAGGGTGGATTCTTTAGGTGTGCTGCTCTTTGGAAGGTACTGTGTCTGCAGGGAGAGTGTCATTCTCAGAGGGACCCAAACCTCACTTTTATAAGCAAATTTTCTTCAAATAGGGCTGTAATTATGGGTCACTCTGAGTCAAAATTGATCAAATACAAAATGAAATGTAAGTTTGGAGGAGGTGGTCCCTAAGGTACATTCTAGGCCATAGACTTCATGATGTTTTGATACTTGGGCATAGGATCAGGACCTAGAGAGACCCAAGTACAGGTTCCAAGTTTATTAGTTGTATGACACTGGGCAGGTTACGTTGGTTCTTTAAGATATAGTTGCTTCATCTGTAAATGAGGAAATAATCTATCCTTATTTACAGATGAAGCAACCACATAGTATCTTATGGAGTTATAAAGATTAAATGGATTAATGCATGCAAATCGTATAGCACAGCACTTGGCACTCAGTAAAGGTGAGCCATTATTATTATTAGCACTGTTGTTAGTGCAGTTACAGTCACATTTTTAGTTATGAGAAGTCTGCACTTCATAGTATCTTACAACAAAAACTTCATGCATTAGTTTACCACATGGTGGTGGTAAACATTCACTCTGTTGTCAGTATTTGTGTGATAAAAGATCTTAAGTTACATGCTGATTACAAAGGAATATATTATCTTTGAAACGCTCTTGAAGGAAACAATATGGGGAAAACCTGGGGGTTTAGAATATTCACAATTTGATCCAGTTGGAGCTAGGAACTCACCAGGTATAATTAAGGGAAAAGTCTAACCGAGGAAGTTAGGGTATCTGTCATCTATGCCAAATACATAAGTATCAACTAGATAATCTATGTTACATGATTAGGCTCTAAAACTGTTGATCATGATAAATATATTCAAATATATGTATTAAATCACTTAATGAGAACTATTGTTATTCAACCCAAAAAGGATAGATTAAATCAGCATGGCAGGTGAGTTTGAAAAACTTATCTGGCTCTTTTTTCTTTGTTTTTACCAAGCCCTAACATTTTTCATCATCTTTTCCTAGACTTACTAACATTACAATGACTGCACCTGGAGATGAAGAGCATTAATAACTAAAGAAGGCATCCAACCCTGACCAAGTGCAAGCTTTCAGACAGCATTTTACAGCTGTTAAAAATGCAGAGACATGAACGCTAAAGTATTATGTTTAAAACAATTTTTTAACTTTTAGTGTACTGCTTAGAATTCTAACCTTACAAACATCCCTGAGCCCCAGGACTGTCCAGTGTATTTTAGAAATAATATCCATCCTCTCTCCCCCAGCTCTTTCATTAGTGTGAGATTTCCTCCCTTAGAATCTTATTTATAAGGCCCTATTTTAAAGCAGGTAACTGAAATTCTATCAGCACCAGAACCACAAATAGTGCTGAAATTATGCATAAAATAAAAAAAAATAAAATCCAGAAGACCAGGGTGGGAGGAAGGAGAGCAGATTTGTTGTATAACTGCAAGTGGGGGAAGAATTTTGAGCTTTCACAAAGGGTTTGGAGATCTTTATTGATAAAATTCTTTATCTATTTTTAGTTTCATTTGTTTTTCTCCCCCTTGATCCAAGTCATAAAGCAGGGCAGGAGTTTGTTGCTTACCTTCTCACAGACAGGGAATAATCTTGTAGTGGCTCTTTCAAGGATGTATACAAGATTCATCTTCTTCTCTTCAGGCAGAGAGAGTGGCCAGAATATAATCATGTCACTCAGGTCCTTCAAGCTTTCTACATACATGTGAATCCTAGAAAAAGGGTGTTAATTCAAAAAAGAGTTACAGATAAAGGGAACTCTCATTTAATGGGCCAAAGAAACATTTTAAGTAGTGCCTCAGTTTTACCTGCTTAGTTATCAGGTGTTCTCATGGAACATTGTTCCAGAAGCTAAAGCCAAGTGTTTTCAGTGGCATGCTGTTCCTTTGAAATATTAGGGAAGATCCATCTGGGAGATAGAAAAGTTGTAGGATCAAAGTGTGTGAGCAATTATATGTGTGTGACTATCAATTATGTAACACTAGTTACATAATTGATACATAAAATACATACACACAAAGTATTAATCCCAAAACAGCAAATTGGGCAAATATCATTTATGGCTATTTAGTTGTTGTAATAATAGTGAGATCACCCATGCTGCTACTGGTGATGAATGCGGAAGAAGAGGTAATAAGGACCTCTGCACTGCCAAACACATCTCCATCTGGATTGAAGGTTCTCAAACATGGTAGAGCAATTTCATAGAATACAAAACTTACTCCACAAGTTCCCACTTGCCACCACCCACATCTCTGTGCCAGAATGTATGGAAACACGGATGTTATGTTTGACAAGACACCACGACATAGTGAGACTACTGGTGTGGGCCTTGGGAAACTTCGGTCTGGGTCCAAGATGAGTCTCTTAATCTTTTTGAACCACAATTCCTTTAACTTTAACCTACAATAGCAGTGCATGTCTTGAAATGGCCTCAGATTCTTTGCTACTTCTCCTATTGAGAGTATGTTTCATTCTCCCCTTGAATCTGAGTGGGCCTTGGAGACTTGCTTGGCCAATGGAATATGAGGAAGTAATGTCCTTGGACTCGTATATCTAGGACATAAGCCTCACAGCTTCCACGGGGTCCTCTTGGAACATTTGCTTAGAGGCCATCCAGCTACTATGTACAAAGTCCAACTACACTGAGAACCTCATGCCATGTGGAAGCCCAAGCTAGTCCTGTGAAGAAGGCATGTGGAGAGAGACAGATGCCCCACTAGGCCCATATGGTCCAGCTGTATGGGAGATGCACTTGATAGCAATACCCTGAGAATGGTCCTGTGGTCTAAGAAGAATGTGTGTCTGGAGTTCCAAGCTAAGGAATCCAGGAGTGGCCAACCTAGAGATTCATTCCTTATCTATGGGGATCATCTGAACCCCTGGCCCATCCCATGGAATGCAGGCTATGCAAGGGATTGAGGCCCTTTGTTCTGGGTTACATGAAGGTTGCCAGGTGGAGGTTGCAAGGGAGAGGGTGCTAAGTGAAAATGCTCTATAACCAGCATGCTTTTTACAAACGGTTGTGGTTCTCCTGTCCAGCCTGCCACCACTGGACCGTGTTGTATGTAAGTCCCCTCAATAAATCCCAAGTCTTGTTTGCTGGCTCTAGGTCTCTTCTTCAGACTCTCAAACATGGTGCCATCCCTACTGAAGTCAATAGGGATCTGTCATGACACCAGCCCTCCCAACCCAAGTGCCAGACACATGAGTAAAGCACTCCATGAGAGACTTGGAGAGAACCACCCGCTGAGCCCTGTCAACTCAGCACCGTGAGAGATCATATTCTATAGCAACAGATAACCAGAAGAGTACTATTCTTAGCATTAGGATTGTTGTGGGTTTACACATTTGAAAGAGTTTTAAAATACAAAGTTTCTAACATGTACAAGGTTTTATCACAATAATATGCCAATGAAAGCACTAATAGTAAATAATCCATTTTCAGTTTATATGAAAGATCTATTTAAAAACTGTTTTTCATTGAAAGGAACCAGAGCTTCTTAGAGAAATGACTGAGTCCAGGTCTGGAGCAGGAGATGTTCAGAATTAATTGGGATTTTCATCTTATACCAGATAATAAGGAAGTTATCAGAGACCACTCGGGTCAGACCAAAAATTCCCATTGGCTCCCATTGGCCAAAGGTGGGAAAATTCGAGCATAAATAAGAATGACACCTGAAGTAAATTGAAACACATCAAAGATGTTTTAAATTGATGAGTTCATAATGATATGAAAATAACACTAATTAACTGGTCACTGCAAATGAAACAACTCATTATTTGGAAAATTGGTAAACAAAGGGAAAGAATCAAGCATCAGTCTTGAAAACTGTATGTCCAAGTAACCAGATAGTAGATGAAAGGAAGTTTTCTCTTTCCTTTTTTTTTTTTTTTTTTTTTTTTGCCATAGAGTCTCATTCTGTTGACCAGGCTGGAGTGCAGTGGCACAATCTCAGCTTACTGCAACTTCTGCATCCTGGGTTCAAGTGACTCAGCCTCTCGATTAGCTGGTATTACAGGCGAGCACCACCACACCCAGCTAATTTTTGTATTTTTAGTAGAGACGGGGTTTTGCCGTATTGGCCAGGCTGGTCTCGAACTCCTGGCCTCATGTGATCCACCTGCCTCTGCCTCCCAAGGTGCTAGGATAACAGGCATGAACCACCGTTCCTGACCCTTGTTTTTCTTTTTTGATCTTTTATTTTTCTTGTTAGCCACTTTCTTGTGTTAGCAGAAGCTTTTCTTTATAGAAATATTTCAGGCCGAGCGCGGTGGCTCATGCCTGTAATCCCAGCACTTTGGGATGCCGAGGCAGGCGGATCACGAGGTCAGGAGTTCAAGACCAGCCTGGCTAACATGGTGAAGGCCTGTCTGTACTAAAAATACAAAAATTAGCTGGGCGTGGTGGTATGTGCCTATAATCCCAGCTACTCGGGAGGCTGAGGCAGGAGAATTGCTTGAACCGGGACCCAGGGGGCAGAAGTTGCAGTGAGCCGAGATCGCACCACTGCACTACAGCCTGGGCTACAGAGTGAGACTCTGTCTCAAAAACAAAACAAAACAAAACAAAAAAAACAGAAATATTTCAGATAATAGATGCAGAAGGAATGTTAGCACTGAACACCAATGGCTACTGATATCGTAAAGAATAGACAAGCAGATATTTTATGTTTCCTAACAGAGGAACACAATGACACTGAAAGTAACCTTGCAAAACCCACTAGAACCTGAATCTGATAAAGCCTCTAAACCCAACTACCAATTTATAAAAATACGGAGACGGGGAACATGTTAAACTACACTGCAGGGATGTAATTTGGTTTCAGCAGAAATTTGGTTTCAAAGTCAGTGAGAAACTACTAGAAAGCAAGAGAAAACTTTTGTTGAGATTTAAAAATACGAGATCAATTTTAAAATTTTTACTACATTGAAGGGTTTAAAGCTCAGTTTCTGAAAACACATGCATTTTTGAAATAAAACAATGGCTTCAGAAATTTATTTAAAACACATCTCGTTTAGTAAAGATGGATTATTTGTTGTTTACCAATTAATGGTTTTCTAATTCTGTGCAATAATTTACAATTTAGGGTTGCTGTTATAAACCCCAGGTAAGATAAGACTATTTTGTCAGTTTGTAGATGGGTCTGCCTATTGTAAAAGGACTGATGTCTGCACAAGGGAACTAACTACTGTCTGGGAGGCCAGGGGGCAGATGTTGGTGTGACCAGAGATTAATGAGGTAGTTTCCAACAACTACTTCTAGAAATAATTGCGTGGGGATAGAATGCCCCTCCCCCCGAAAATGTTGGGTCTGTGTTCTGGTGATTTATTCTGTGTGCCACTTCCACTTTGTGGAGGAAACACAAATTCACAAGAAAGTGGTAGATGTACTTTACTAATGTCTTTGCTTTAGTAAATAAAGAAACAATAAATAGCTAATAAAGAGCTAAATATAGAATCAGAAAATTAAAGAAACTGTTTAATTGGCCATGAATTAGTCATTGTCAAAGGTAAACTTTGTACATTTTGTACATAGGGTTTATTATACTAGTCTCTCTCCTTTGATATGTTAGATTTTTCTATAATAAAAAGGTAACCAGAAAATAACTTTCTATTAATCTGTCAAGAACTACGCTACACATGACTGCTAACAAGCTTAAAACTTTTTTTTTTTTAAGTTTTATTCTATGAAAGAAGTGATTGTTGTACCAGGCTTGTTCCTTCATGTTCCTTCCATACAAGTCATATTTTGCAGCTATGTATCTTAGGATGGCTCTGGTTTCTACCTAATTCATTCCGTGAGTTTTGACCATGGGCACTTGTCCATACATCAGGGTTCCACCTTAAAATACACAAAGGAAAGTTGGCTTATTTATTGTCTGTGATAGTAATAACTGTTTTCTTTAAAGGTGCTACAAAATAGAACTATGTAATCAAATATTTTCAGACGCCAAGTAAAAGGAGAAATATTTACCCATTCACTCATACAAAAATGTGTAGGGTGCAAGAAAATGATGTTGAGTACTCTGGTAGGCACAAAGCTTTCTGTCTGGCCAAGAATTGTCCTTTGTCATTCCTTACTCTCCTTTCCTACGGTCACCCTCTTTTTACCTCTGAACTACCACAACATTTATCTACCCAACATGCTCTGCTTGGCTGTTTTCCTGAAGCCATAAGCCTCTGCCTAAAACCTTTCCGTTATTCCCCATTTTCTTATAGGAAAATAAGCATAAATATTTAAACTGCCTGGAATTCAAAGCATGTCTTGACATTTGCCTCCCTGCACCTTCTTCTACACATGGTTTCCCACTGTTCTTCTACATCAACCTTCCATGTCCTACCCCTCCTTTCTTGGAATCCCAGTGATCTCCCTTCTGGCTGACAGCTCTCTGCTTTGGGCTTTTTCAATCTTCCCAAGGAATCTTTGCATTAAAACCAACCAACCAATCAACCAACCAGCCAACCAACTGTAACTAGAGAGAAGAATCGTTTAATTTAAAAGACTGGAGGGACTTTCTCTCTTTCTCTCTCTCTGCCTTCAAATGGCAACAGTAAGGCTGGCTCTGCCCTTTTCCCATTTAACACCTGAAGTTGAGGCAGTTCTCCTTTCCATTGTTTCAGGGTCTAGCTGGGAGACAGAACCACTTCAGGTACTTTAGCACAGAACGTTAAATATAAAGGAATGAACTATATCTTGGAGAGCTGAAAGCAACAAAGGAACAGTGCAGTATCATGAAGTTGGCAACTGTGAAAGCAGACATTATTCCTAGGGCAACAAAAACAAAGGAAGGGGGTTGGAATTATTACAGCTTAGAGGCTTGGAGGCAGGGCTCCTCCTAGTTGCAAGATCCCAGCACTACCTTCCTTATATGGAGATAGGATATGGATAGATACTGTTTACATAATTTTCACTGCTCTTATTTAGAATATGAGGGAGACAGAGAGAGAGAGAGACTTTCATATTAATGGAGACACCATCTCATCTCTTTGGTCTAATGCAACATCACGAATAACAAGGCGTTTATCTCACCTTGGATTAATTTCTCAAATTCTTCGTCTGTTTCAAAAAGGTTTTCTTCAAATTGAAAAGTGAAAGAATATAAGAATATGTTGCTGTTAACATTTTTATTGTTATTACTGTTGATATCACAGAAAGGAATAGAAAGTAAAAGGCCTAACCACCAATTAAACCAATATTTCAAGTAAGTTATTGAACCCATGCTGTCGTTTTCTGGATCTTATGAAAGCAAGGAAGTTTTTACATAAAACCAAAGCAAAGGGTTTACTGAACTCAGTTGATTGAGAAATATCTATAGTCTACTATTGTGCAGATATAACTTGCCTGGTAAACTTTTCAGCCGCAATTTGAATGCAGGCTACTCCCCTTAATTGGCTCAGATAAGTTACTGTCTTCGAATTTCAGTTTCCTAATATGTGAAATGAAGCTAATACCTACTGGTGGTGCTGTCATGATGGTTAAATGACATAATGTATAGTAAAGACTAACTCCCATCTTGGCTCAGTATTTGACCATTGTTATTTTTTTTCTCATAACTTTCCCTTGGGTGGTGTTTGTTCCCCCTTATTCCCAGTGCTAAAGAACAGGCAAATGTTTGATTGTCTCATTACATACCTTCTCTTCAAGCCAAAGAGGCTTAGACATAGGAATTAAGTTGCAGCTAATCTTAGGAGTTACTTGGTAACAATCTAACAATAAAACAAAATTAACTTAAAAGATCCTTTGTTGCATATTTAAGGAAACATAAATCAAGCTATCTTTTCTTACCACTCACAAGAGTTTTTATCAGTGTTATTGTTAGATTGTCACCAATTAACTTCTGGATACTTTCGCTTTAAAATACATTTACCAATTAAATGTGTGCATTTTGTATAGTATAATTTTAACATAAAATTGAAATATAATTAATTTTCCTGTATTATTAATATTTTCTAGCATATAGATGTAAAAACCCAACAAAAACTGGAAAATATTATTTTTCCAAGATTGTATTCTATCCATTTTACAATAAAAAATAATTTGAAATGTTAAATTTTACAATTTGGAGTAATAAAAAGTATTCAGAGAAGATGCCAATACATAGCTTCCTGGTCATAATTCCTAAGTACTTAATGTTAAATAGTGTTAAACCTTGATGTCCTATCACTCTCATTCCTATACCTGAAGACCAGCATTAACTTCAACTCTCAAACACAAGAGCAAGAGACATTTCAGTCTCAGGGAATTCTGCCATTTTTATAAGACAAAGAAGATGAATGTAAAGCTCTCTTCCCCTTATTTATTTAAAAATATTTTCAATATTATTGCAGAAGTGCTAAAACTCGTAGAAAAATTAGAAAATGTGGATAAAAATTTTCAGCCATCCATATTGGCCTTTCTCTAAAAATGAGCAGACGTTTAGTAGCCATATTATTTTCTTTATGACTATGTCTTAATGAACAGAAATGTGGCATTCAGAAGTAGAAATTGGATGCTTATAAATTTTAAAATAATCTGTATGCAAGGGTAGAGTGTGAGTGTGGATATGGGGAGGAAGTTCGTCTTTATCCCCTCCGCTTTTTGTTTTTGCAAAATAAGTTCTCTCTGGGTCTGCTTTACGATCCCCAATACTAGATGGTTTTCTCTTCACTACTTTCGATGCTCCAAAAAACTTCCATGGTTCAGAGAGAGAGTTGGTGGGTCTCTTTTTCTCTCTCATGTTTTCACCAGGAAAAAAGGAAAGGCAGCGGCTGACCTTATAATATTGGAGCTCTCCTTTTTTTTTTTTTGAGACGGTGTCTCGCTCTGTCGCCCAGGCTGGAGTGCAGTGGCGCAATCACGGCTCACTGCAAGCTCCGCCTCTCGGGTTCACGCCATTCTCCTGCCTCAGCCTCTCCGAGTAGCTGGGACTACAGGCGCCCGCCATCACGCCCGGCTAATTTTTTGTATTTTTAGTAGAGACGGGGTTTCACCGTGGTCTCGATCTCCTGACCTCGTGATCCGCCCGCCTCGGCCTCCCAAAGTGCTGGGATTACAAGCGTGAGCCACTGCGCCCAGCCTGGAGCTCTTCTTAACCAAAGCTTCCTTTGGTTGCTTAGGAAGCCCAGAGAGGTCAAGTGACTTGCCTGAAGTCTTTCAGCTGAATGATAGAAGAACCGGAGCTAGGCTGCCCTCTCACCAAGCCTACTACATCTTCAATATTATCATCTTGGTAAATGTGTAATTTTAGGTAAATAATTATTATAAAAGGAAGTCATCATATTCCAAAGTTAACAAATACGAGAATATGGACAGTGATTACCAAGGTATAAAACAAAGCTTTCCAGAAAGCAGCATTTTTTGCCTAAACATGCTTTACTTATTTTTTTCCTAAACACTATTTACTTACAACTTACAATATTTATGAAGTATGATGAAAAATGCATATGTTTGTGATTTCGGTTTCTCCTACAATTTTTCATGTCAGGAACTCTGAGGTAACTTAGGCTATCTGATCCGGCCAGGCTCCAAGAACTCAGAGAGGCAGAGCTCAATCTCCAGTTCCAACAAGGGCTTTACCAGGGTGAGCCCTGAGAGGAGGGGGGTGGACCGTGGATTGCTCTAAACTTTTAAAGAAAATGATCTGTTTCTTATTATTCTTGAGACAAATGTAGTTAAATGAATGCAACACCTGGCTGGTAAGAATGAAGTGAGAAGAAGCAGAGTTCCTTCCTTCCTTCCTTCCTTCCTTCCTTCCTTCCTTCCTTCCTTCCTTTCTTCCTCCTTCCTTCCCTCCCTCCCTTCCCTCCTCCCTTTTCAAATTCTTCCTTCTTTTCTTTGCTAACCATATAGAACTTTATTTGTATCACCTAGGATGAGCTTAGTATCAGCAACCAGTTATCACAGTATTTGGGCATTTATTTGAAAGAACTATGTAATTCACAGCCCAATGTTTAAAGACTGTGTGGTGAAAATTGCTTTTTTTCCTGGGAATCATATAAAGAGTTTTCTACAACTTTTCCCTAAGTAAGTGCTCAATGACCCCAAGACAAAATAATCTGAATAAATCCACATCTTACCTCTACTGTAGCTGCAGCCAAGAGCCATCGGATGGATTCCATCCTGCCTCTTCCATTGAAGTAGTAAAGCTTGGGCTTCCCCTCCATGCTTAAGGATTTCTGAAAATCAACATAGAGAGACTGATTGAGACTCTTCTGCACAGAGAAGGATAAATACAAGCTTACAGAGCAGCACAAGGTTGATCACAAAGCTGTGGACTTGCAACTTATGCCCCAAATTAAAGCTGCTTCTCAGCTACAAGGCTGCTTGCATTCTGTGTTCTTTCTCACAAACGGAATTTATCCTCACAAATTGGTGTTCTAAATTTCTTGAAAAAAAGAAACTAAATGAACAACTGGTATATTACTTTTAAATAGAAAGAGAGTGAGGAAGCCAGACGGAAGGAATTAAAGAGTAAGGCTGACCAGCTTTTCTTCCTGTAGTAAGGGGTAAGGTTTTAGCATACCAATCTTTTCTCTTTTTGTATGCGCATCTTCCTCCCTTTCCAATCAAGGCAAGCCCAGCCTGGAGAAACTGGGTGGAGTTAGGGGAGGCTGAAGTTTCACTTCCCAGATTAATCTTGGTATTTGAATTATTGCATCTTCTGAAACCTAGAATCAGCATTCAAGAGGATTTTCAAGGAGTCATTGGGACTTCAAATGGAAGCACAGAGTTAGGCAAAATGTGCCTTTTCCTACTTTTTTTCTTCTTTGTAAAGGTTTTTTTTTTTTTTTTTTAGAAACATAACCCATGGTCATTTTGAAGAAGTTAAAACAGTACAGAAATATGGAAATTAAAAGCCCCCCATCCCCACCCCAGAATAGTCTATGAGGCTTGTGGGGAATGAGGGGTAGCCTTGGTTGGGTGCCAGGCTCTGGACATCCAAAGGCAGCTTGAGGTACCTGGAGAGGGAGTCCCGGAAAGCACAGGGGACTGTGAAAAGGGGTAGAGTGGCTTTAGAGGTAGAAGTGGGCCAGGCTTGGTGGCTCATGCCTGTAATCCCAGCACTTTGGGAGGCTGAAGTGGGAGGATGGCTTGGGGCTAGGAATTTGAGACCAGCCTGGGTAACATAGTGTGAACCATCTCTACAAAAAATTTGAAAAAATAAAAACAACATTAGCTGAGCATGATGATACATGCTTGCATTCCAAGCTACTTGGGAAGCTGAGGCAGGAGGATCACTTGAGTCCAGGAGGCTGAAGCATCAGTGAGCTAAGATCATGCTGTCAGAGGTGTTTGAACCAGAGCAAGTCCATCTTGAATAGGGGCTAGCTAAAATAAGGCTAAGACTTATTGCACTGCATTCCCAGACGCTTAAGGCATTCTAAGTCACAGGATGAGATAGGAGGTTGGCACAAGATACAGGTCATAAAGACCTTGCTGATAAAACAGGTTGCAGTAAAAAAGCCAGCTAAAACCCACCAAAACCAAAATGGCTACGAGAGTGACCTCTGGTCATCCTCACTGCGACACTCCCACTAGCGCCACGACAGTTGACAAATGTCATGACAATGTCAGGGAGTTACCCTATATGGTCTAAAAAGGGAAGGCATGAATAACCCACCCCTTGTTTAGCATATCACCAAGAAATAACCATAAAAATGGGCAAAGAGGCCGGGCGCGGTGGCTCAAGCCTGTAATCCCAGCACTTTGGGAGGCTGAGGCGGGCGGATCACGAGGTCAGGAGATCGAGACCATCCTGGCTAACACGGTGAAACCCCGTCTCTACTAAAAATACAAAAAATTAGCCGGGCGTGTTGGCGGGCGCCTGTAGTCCCAGCTACTCAGGAGGCTGAGGCAGGAGAATGGCGTGAACCCGGGAGGCAGAGCTTGCAGTGAGCCGAGATTGCGCCACTGCACTCCAGCCTGGGGGACAGAGCAAGACTCCGTCTCAAAAAAAAAAATGGGCAAAGAGCAGCCTTTGGGGCTGCTCTGTCTATGTAGTAGCCATTCTTTTATTCCTTTACTTTCTTAATAAACTTGCTTTCACTTTACTGTATGGACTCACCCTGAATTCTTTTTGCACGAGATACAAGAACCCTCTCTTGGGGTCTGGATCAGGACCCCTTTCCTGTAACATCTTTCTGGAATGCAGATGGGACTATAGTGTGGAAACCCCAACCCAAAGGCTAACTTTGGGTAAGTGGTGAGGTCCGGTAACATCTTTCTGGTGGCCTACAGAAGGAACAATACTGAGGAGACCTCCGACCCAAAGGAAATAAACTGTAGCACTGATTGGCTGACTTTGGGTAAGTGGTGGGGTACCTGGGTAAATAATGGGTTTGGGTTAGAGGCCCAACTTAGGGGAGTTAGAACTGCTCCTAAGACAGAGTGGGTTAGAGGCCCCCCTTAATAAAAGACAAGGATGCTTGACCGACCTTGGGCTAGAGGTGCAACTTAGGAGGGTTAGAGTGCCTTCTAAGATTTAGGGGGTTAGAGGCCTCTCTTGGTAAAGTCCCTTTTGGCTAAGAATGGGTTTGGCACTATGGGACATTAACTGCTATTCTCTTTGGATTAGTCTGTCTTGCACTCTTTGCCGATGGCTGTGGGTGACAGGATTAGGCATGTACAGGATCATGGGACATGGGGAGCTTTTTCTTCCGTAAAAATGGAAACTTGAGAGCTGATGAAACTGCTGGAAAAAATCCCTTCACTGCTGACAAGCGGCCACCTGAACGTCTCAGTGTCAGCTGCAATGGGTGACTCTTTCTCTGGCCTCCCTGAGCTCTTCGCTCTTCGCCTTCCCCATCCTACCTCAGGCAGTGCTCTTTCTCTCTCTCAACTGGATAAATGAACGGTAAAAATTACTGTTCATCTTCTCTGTAAAGTTTTGATTAATGGGGAAAAGGATTTGCAAGGTTAATCTTAAGCTTCAGTAAATCTAGTGTGCTTTGTGTGTCTTTCTGCATTCTATAATGGAGAGGAGTACTTTAGGATAGAATGTGGGCCTAGGATCCCTATGAGTCTGCTGTTCAAGACACCCCAGCAAACTTGTCCTTATGACCAAGTTATGTCCTTGGGAGCTTGACCTTATAACCATGTGGCCATGCTTTCTCTTTTCACAATGGTGGCCTGGGTTCAGAGTTCAATTTCCAGCTCAGGGAATAAGTCCTTTATCTTATTCTGTCTCTCTCTCTCTCTCTCTCTCTCTCTCTCTCTATATATATATATATATATATATATGGCATGTGATATAAAAGAGCTTTAATCATTTGGCTTAAAAATAAGTGCTTTAAATCAAATTTTTGTCAGAAGAGTAAAAAGTTTAATGCCTTTTATTTAGTTCATGTAACTTAGGTAATCTTTGGGAAATAAAGGCAGTTTTAAAGATTATTGGTAAAATAAAAATGTCTTCAAAAATATAAACATTTGCTCTAAATTATGCAGGTCAGATATTAAGTTTGCTAAATGCCTTAAGGTCATAAACTGCTTCTTTGACTTTTGAAAATTGTTCAATTTACTTACTTTGAAGCATCAGATTCTAGATAAGGCCTGGGGACATATGGAAAGCTGTGCCCCCTAGCTGTGCTGGAAAGAGTCAGCCCTTATCTGCACTTCTGCCTGGTGTGTCCTAGGCTAGGCTCCACACCTAGTGCATAATTAAAATTGCTTACTTACCAGGTTTTTCACCATAAGTGAATATTGCTAAAAGTTATATTGAATTTGTAATTAAGACTACTGAAGAAACAGTTCTACACACAGGGCATACAGAATAGTGAAAGATGTTTTTGGTAAAAAAAAAAAAAAAATTATAACAAGCCATGAGAATGTGGATTTTTTTTTGCCTAGATTAGAAGGTTAAAGGATTGTTTTCAGTTAGACAGAGTAAAGCTGAAGGTTTCAGCAGGTTGTGGAGGTTTGTGAAAAATTAATTTCATAAAAGAAATTCTGTGTATGAACATGTTGGCTAAAGTTAAAGGGGTATTATTCAGTTTTTCTGTAAACTAAACATTGGAATAAAAGCACAGGTTTTTCTTAAAGCAAAAACTTACTTATGATCTGATCCTTAACAAAAATTTGTAAAGGCTTATAAAAGCTTTATGAAAATTTTACCTTATGGTCAAACTGATTGAGATTAAATACATTTTTCTATAAGATTTTATTAACAATTGAGATTGACATCAATAATGCACTAATGCAACAGTGACATTTGGCTTATTTGGTGTAAAAGTCATACAGGAAGCATTGTCAAATATGAAATGGTGTTTGGTTTTCTTTGGGCTGTATTTGTATAAATGTGTTATTGGTATATGTACCAAAATTATGGAAAACACCTATACTTCTTATATGACTTAGTGTATCTTATTAATAATTATAATTGTCACATAAAATCATTTGTGCCACAGAGAAAACCAAATTTCTTTGTCAATCATGTTTCTGAATGTGGCTATCCTAAGACATTTTGTCATCCACAAACAATTATTGTCTTGTTTTGGTCCTCTTTAAAAGGTGGTTTATAATCAACTATAGAACTCTACCAGGTGTTCTTAAATGCAAGTTTCTGATAACTTTGGAAATTGTGACAGTAAAATAGAGGAAGCAACTTTCAGAACTCTTATGGAGGGTTGAAATATTCACTAATATCAAGCAGAGCAAGAGAAAACTGCATGGACTAAACTAATGGAAGTCTAAAGTAATCTTTTAAACTTTTTGCTTAAAATGCTGCTAATCTTTTGTTTTGTTTATCAGAATCAAGGAAACTTTTCTTTTTAGTAATTTATACCTTTTAGCAATTAAAGAAAGTATATGCCTATGAACAAAATTTGAAGCATTTTATTTCTCTCTACCTAATTTCTCCAGACTTTGGAAACTATTTGTGAGTATTCTTAATTTATGGCGATATAGTTATTTGCATAAGTGCAATAAAAATCTTTTTTCTTTTGCAACAGGCGATATTGGTTATTTTACCAAGGATTTAACTAGAAAGCTGTGTTTTCCTTTAATGAATTAAACTTGACTTATGGAGCCAATAAAAGTCCCTTGGGAGAAATGGCCTTATACCTTGTCTACACGGGGTTTCTGACCTGTGGTAAGTAAAGAATGCCACTTTGTAACAGGCCCAGGAGCCCTTTTTTGAGTTTCCAAGATAACTTGGAAACTCACATTAGAGGAATTTACTCAACTCTTTGGTATTTGAGGGGACAAACCCATGGGAGGGCTCAGCTCTACAAAAAGTCTTATCTAAAAAAAAATTTTTTTTTTTTTTGTGATGGAGTCTTGCTCTGTCTCCTAGGCTGGAGTGCAGTGGCATGATCTCAGCTTACTGCAACCTCCGCCTCCTGGGTTTAAGTGATTCTCCTGCCTCAGTCTCCCTAGTAGCTGGGATTATAGGTGCTCATCACCACACCTGGCTAAATTTTGTATTTTTAGTAGAGACAGGGTTTCACCATGTTGGCCAGGCTGGTCTTGAACTCCTGACCTCAAGGGACCCACCTGCCTTGGTCTCCCAAAGTGCTGGGATTACAGGTGTGAGCCACCACGCCCAGCCTAAGATTTTTTTTATGTAAGAGTTCCATTAAAGCCAATTTAAAAAGAGCTTAGGTGAAAAATAATTATTCTTGCTGCACTTTATACAAAGAATCAGGCCAAGTATAATAAAGCAAATTGGTCTTACTATAGTGTGTCTTCAGTAAAAATGGAAAACTGGAGAGAGAAATATTGTTTCAAGAACTATGGTACATGTGTTATTAAATTCTAGTCTCATCAGTTGTTTTTAAGTTTGTTTCTGCAATTTAGGCTATCCCTACTTATTCCTGTGAACACCAACCAGTGATCTCTAACTTCTGCTCAGAAAAAACAAAAGGGATGGGCAATGTAAAAATCTGGATCACTATTCTAAATCTGGGTACATTGGAATCAGCTAGTGAACCCATATCAGCTTGATTCCAACAGTTGCCCAGTTCATGGAAAGCCCTCTAATTTAGTTTACATGGGGTAATTTTACTTATTTTGCTTTACTCTTGTGAAATATATTGCTGTTGTAGTCTGTGGGAATGCAGGACAAGCTTACTGAGTGTTTTCTTAAATTGAACACTTATTGATCTTCCAGGTATCACCTTTTGTCAGAACTCAAGAATCATGAATGACCCTCACTAATGCTTTCTGATTGACCTCCGCTCTAGCCTGAATATAAGAGACCCTGATAATTAGGCAGGAATATCATTGCCCCTATTCAGCCTGAAGAAGTTACAGAAGATGGATCTTCATCCCTCCGCCACCCTTATGATTAAGGGTTCTCTTATAAAAGGGAGGGGAGACAGATGAGAGGCATTTGAACCAGAGCAACTCCATCTTGAATACCGGCTAGCTAAAATAAGGCTAAGACCTACTGGGCTGCATTCCCAGATGGTTAAGGCATTCTAAGTCACAGGATGAGATAGGAGGTTGGTACAAGGTATGGGTCATAAAGCCCTTGCTGATAAAACATATTGCAGTAAAGAAGCTGGCTAAAACCCACCAAAACCAAAATGGCGACGAGAGTGACCTCTGGTCGTCCTCACTGCTATACTCCCACCGGCACCATGATAGTTTATAAATGCCATGGCAATGTCAGGAAGTTATCCTATATGGTCTAAAAAGGGGAGGCATGAGTAATCCACCCCTTGTTTAGCATATCATCAAAAAATAACCATAAAAATGGGCAACCAGCAGCCCTCAGGGCTGCTCTGCTTATGGAGAAGTCATTCTTTATTCCTTTACTTTCTTAATAAACTTGCTTTCACTTTACTCTATGGACTCGCCCTGAATTCTTTCTTGTGTGAGATCCAAAAACCCTCTTGGGACCCCTTTCCTGTAACAATGCCACTGCACTCTAGCCTGGGTTACAGAGTGAGATCCTGTCTCAAAAAAAAAAAAAAAGGGAGTGTCTTTATGGTATGAATGAGAGCTGATTTATTTTGCAGCATAGCAGCTGGCTCATTTTTAAAACAAGCACTTCTACACATTAAGAGCTCAGCAAAATTAATGAAGAAAAAAAGTGAGATTGAAAATATTACCATTTTGGAAGACAGAATGAAAAAAAAGTTGACCTAGGCCTATCTGCTGCCTATTAGAATATTCTGAGGGGCTTAAAACACACACATACACACACGCACACACAGAACCTTGGCCTCCCATACATACAACCTCAGCCCTACCCCAGAAATTAACCCCTAGGCTCCATGTTCCAGCAATTGATCTGGAAGAGCACCCTGTTATCAGTGTCTTCTAAAATCTTCCCAGGTGATTTTAACATGCAGCCATGATTGAGAACCATGAATCTGGACAATGATGAACAACAGCTGCTAAAACTACTAATAGCTTGACAGTGGAAAGATCAGGTTGACAACACTAAACATTGAGCATCATTAAAACGGGGATAACTAGACATGAGGGTCCCTCTGATGTGACACAATGGAAAGTATGCAGTATTGCCTGCAAAGAACTCTTGCCAACATAGTTAACTTGGAATTCAGTCAAACTTCTAGATACCAGTTTATAGAAAATACAGAAAACAAAGGCACACTTCAGGGATGCATAGTAAAATCAGCAAAATTTGTAGGTAGAACTCAGCTGGCTTACTATTCACAGTGGTCTGCAGATAAGCAAGGTAAGGATCACCTGAGAGGCTGTTTGAAATGCAGCACCTTAGCTGCCACCCAGACCTGCAGAATCTGAGTCTGTACTTAATGAATTTATATGCATGTTTGTTTGAGAAGCAGTGTTCTCTGGGCCTAGTGACCAATGCGTTTCAAAGGACTTTCTGCTTTTATATTTACATAATAAGTTTTAAAAAATTGAACGGAAAACAAAGAAGGAGGAGGAGCCTGTAGATTGAAGAGATTTAAGAGATATTTCAAACAAATGCAACACGCAGACATTTTTTATATTCTGATTCCAACATGATGACTATGAAAATATACAGACAAATGCTCCTCAACTTACAATGAGGTTATGTTACTGGAAAGGGGTCCAGATCCAGACCCCAAGACAGGGTTCTTGGATCTTGCACAAGAAAGAATTCAGGGCAAGTCCACAGAGTAAAGTGAAAGCAAGTTTATTAAGAAAGTAAAGGAATAAAAGAATGGCTACTCCATAGACAGAGCAACCCTGAGGGCTGCTGGTTGCCCATTTTATGGTTATTTCTTGATGATATGCTAAACAAGGGGTGGATTATTCATGTCTCCCCTTTTTAGACCATATAGGGTGAACAAAGAGGTGAGCATTCTCAGAGGTCTTCTGAGATCTAAAGAACAGGTAGGTGAGAGGCTGCCAGGCTCAGAACAGCAAGGAAGATATGCCTATCACAGAGAAAGTGTAGACATCTGAGATTGTGGCCTATCTCAACGAGATGGGGCTAGGCAGAGTGGCAAAGCTATGATGGCTAATTGTACATGTCCACTCAACTGGGCTAAGAGATGCTCAAATAGCTCGTAAGATAATATTTCTGGGTGTTTCTGTGAGGATGTCTCTGGAAGAGATTAGCATTTGAATCAGAAGACTGAGTAAGGAAAATCACTCCCACCAATTTGGGCCAGCATCATCCAATCTATTGAGGGCCCAAATAGAACAGAAGGGTGGAGGAAGGATGAATTCGCTCTTTTTGCCTGAGCTGAAACATCCATCTTCTTCTGACTTCAGACATCAGTGCTCCTGTTTTTCAGGCTTTGGTACTTACACCATTTAGTCTCCTGATTCTCGGGCCTTAGTACTTGGACTGAATTACACTACCAGCTTCCCTGGTTCTCTAGCCTGCAGATGGTGGATCTTGGAACTTCTCAGCCTCCATAACCGCGTAAGCCAATTCCTATAATACATCTCCAGTTATATGTGTATATATATCCTGTTTGTTCTGTTTCTCTGGAGAACTTGGACTAATATACCAGCCATTGGATGGCATACAGAGCTGGGAACTGCTCTTCCTCTCCGTGGGAGGAGTTCCTGGAGCTGTAGGTAGCTACAGCAGGACAAGAATGGGAGCTTCTGGGGTGCCTGTCAGGGAGAGGGGCAAATACAAGGGACCTCTGTGAGGTGAGGCTACAGCCAGAGAAATAGTATTGGGTTTGTGTTGTTGTCAACCAATTGTAGCCCATGCTGAATGGCCTGAAAAATGCTGATTATATGTTAGAGGCCTATCCTTCCCGCCACCCCCCATGCCTAGAATAGAAGCATCTCAATGACCATGTTCTTTGGGCTTTTTTCAGTTTCTAGAAATGCCTGGCTCACTGGAGGTTCTCTGTGATTGAATGCTGGATGGGTGAATAATGAACAATGTTGTTAATAACAAGGACTGTTTGGATACTAGATTTCATCAAACTTCCTGAGACCAAGGGTCTCCCTATGTAAGGAAAGAAGGGAGAAAAATAGGAGACATTAATAGAATGTGTCATTCACTCATTCAACAACGATTTGCTGTGTGCCAGCAGGAACCAATGCTAGGCACTAGAAGTACAATAATAATCAAAACCAGAGTGATCCTTGCTCTCATGAAGTTGACAGCCTGGTGGCCTACTGTGTGTCAGTCTGCAGTCACATAATTGTATGATAACCAGGACCAGGGGCTGGCCCTCCACAGAACTCTACCTATCTCTGTTCCTCATCTCTGCTCCTCTCTGTTCATTTCCTTGCACGTGGCAAATGTACATTGGAAGCTCCTACGTTTTACATATTAGAGCTACGGCAACTGGAGAGAGAACTTGTTGCATCTCTTGACCCCAATTCCAAAAGTGCAGGACAAGCAGCTGATCACCTCAGCTGGTATCTAGAGCCTACTCAGATACCCATTGCCTGTGAAGAGAGGGAGGAATAGTGTTGTAGTGGAACATTGCAATTCCTGCGGGAACTACTAGGATGGCAAGGGAAGAGGCATAGTTACCAGTTATTTCTTTTTCAGGGAGGTGTGGACACAAGGGGAATCCTGGACAAAATAACAAGTACCCTCTGCAGAGTAGAGTGGGGCTTTACCCCAGATGACTCACTAGCATTACGTAGAAATGCCTGGGTGCTGTACCTAGGCCGACAGGGTTGAGACAGCCTCAGAGCTCTCCTTGTTCCAGCAATGCACAGTTCCAAATGAAACAGACCTGGTGGTGTTAATGAAGTGGGTATTGCAGTCATCTGCAAAGACTATCACCTAGAGACTAGATGGGGATGAGAATGTCTTGGCAAACTCCTGTGTGGACAGATGTCTGTTGAGGACAGGATAGGAACTTAGATGGAACCCTAGAAAAAATTGAGCGTGTGTGTTGGGGAAGAGACGCAACAGATTTAGTTGGGTTAAATTTGGTTTATGTTCCCTAATGAAATGGGACTCAAAATAGAAATTAAACTCAGTTTTCAAAATATATTTGTGAACTGATTCATCTCTCTCTCCACATAGAACACAATGTTTTGCTTTCAGAGTGGACATTGCTTAGAATCAATTTTAATAATCTGTACAATATCAATTAAAAAAAGAAAATAAGCCACACAACAAATGCATTTATATCACAGGGAGCAGAGGGAATATTGTCTTGTTTTGTATTCAAAAGTCTGTTCTTCACAACAAAACTCAGTTTTAGAAATACACAGTCTTGCACACTTGAATTTGTGAACCAATTCATCTCTCTCCCCATATATAACACAACGTTTCCTTTCCAGAGTGGACGTTGCTTATAATCAATTTTAACAATCTGTACAATATTGATTATAAAAGAAAATAAGCCACACAACAAATGCATTTATATTACAGGGAGCAGAGGGAATATTATCTTGTTTTGTGTTAAAAAGTCTGTTCTTCACAACAATATCTGAGGCTCTGAGAGATCTGAGTTTTAGAATCTCAGAAAGATGGGCTGAATAAGATTTATTTTGAAAAAGAAAGACTGACAATGTTTGAACCTTTTCTAAATCTCAAATTCTGAATCCAAGTTTCTAGCTTTATTGCCTGGATTAAATATTTCAAGTCAAAATGTCCTGACTTTTGGGTGCTTTTATTGGGTGTTTATCTCCTAAAATAAAATGAAGCTAGGTTATGAGTGGGTCATCTTCAAAAAGATGTGTTATCATTCTGATAATTTGAGGAACATACAATTATATAAAAGTACAAATCAAAACTAATTTATATGAAACGACTTCAGTTAACCATGTAACCAAAAAAGACCTACAAAGAATTCAAATAAGCCAAGTGCAATGTCTCAGGCCTGTAATCCCAGCACTTTGGAAGGCCAACGTGGGCAGATCACTTGAGCCCAGGACTTTGAGACCAGCCTGGCCAACATGGTCAAACCCTGTCTCTACAGAAAAATACAAAAATTGGCCAGGTGTGGTGGTGAGTGCCGGCAGTCTCAGCTACTAGGGAGGCTGGGGTGGATCACTTGAGCACAGAAGGATCTCTTACGGCAGAGGCTGCAGTAAGCCATAATCACACCACGGTACTCTAGTCTGAGTGTCAGAGTGAGACCCTATCCCCCCCCCAAAAAAAATTCAAATAAACTCGAAATGAAACCTTGAAACATGAGAAACAGACTGCTGATTTATTTAGAAATATATTTTTCATAGTTTGTGTTCATGTCTATTATTCTAAAAATTATTTATACATCTAGAATAGAATGGTAAATCTCTAGCCTATTCATTCAAATTAGTATCTATTATTGATTTGAGGTGAGAGAATAATGAGAGTATTTACCTATAACTGAATAAATAAGGTTAATTCATTTTAAATCATTTTAGTTGTGATTTTGGCTTTAAGCTCTCGCTTTATTTTAAGCTTAGGATAAATTGAAAATAATTCTCAGTATCTGTGAGTTAAGTTTTAAGCATATAGTAAGCACATTCTAGAATATTTCCTGCATTTTTAACAACTGAACTTTTTGCTTGCGAGAAAGTGGTGACTTCCTCAGTCAAATGACATCAAACAGAACTCCAAGCAATGGGTATTAATAGAATATCATCTTACACCAGCTTTCTCTAGCTCTTTCTTTCCTTTTGTAACTACTTTCAAATCTATCTTTTATTTAAGGGAAATTATTAAAAAAAGACTCAATACACTATGAACATCAATCATTTCCCTCTACCTATTTGCAGAAAAGGAGAGATGAGAAGCAATTACTCTGCATTTACCTCCTTCTAGCCAGAAGAACTTTAGCAGGCAGGCAACGCTGCTAAGTAGATAATTTCACAGCTTTCAAGTGTGCCTCTAAAGTAAAAAATCAAAGGCAATAATTCCATCTTTAACGTGTGTAAGAATAAAAGGAATTAAATAGACCAGTAACTACATGCCTTTTAAAATTATGTTTATCCTCAGCCTAGGATTCTGGAAATGTATCATCAGTCATCTTGGCATTATGCCTCCATTCTGCTTGGTCTACTCAAACTGGGTTTTAGTAATGAGGATTCTTGGGCAATTTCAGAGGAAGAATAAAGATTTTCCATTATATTAAAAAGTCAATCCAGTAAGCTAGCACACAGTACAAGCTCATGGTTCCTTGAATATTGAATACATATTTTCTGGCTTATAGAAAATCTTTATATCCTGCTTGTGATATAAAGTGGGATTTTTTGCTCCCATGAAGATGGTGCCTCGGCACACACTGGTTTCACTTAGAAAGGTCTGCACTTCACTCTCCTTGCAGGGCATTGCTTGGCACTAGTAACTAAATTGTTACCAACAGTGGAAAATAAAACTTTGTAAAATAATCAGAGATAGCTAGATAAGCAAAGAAGTTAGTTTATTTAAACTGTATTGAAAAAAATTAAGCAAAATCAATTCTTTTTGTAAGAAGTCCCAATGACATGTTACATATTAATCCAATGTTTTAAAATTGTGAATCTTAAATCATGGAACTTCGTAATTCAGTGCAATTCGGCCCTTAAACATTTGGTACATGTTTTCTTCATGTATGTGTATGTGTGTGGACCATATGTTTAAGTGCAAACATGCATCCTTACACTGGAAGCTTCATTTTAAGAAAACTTAACATAAAAATACTAACTTATAAAACATGATATTAGAGGCAATTAACCACATTCACAGGTCTGTTTTTAGTTTTGAAATGATTTGATGAGTTTAGGGGGGATGCTCTTTGAGTATATTTAAATTGTTCTGTTAAAATGTTTTGATTGATGTTTACCTTCTCTGTGAGCTGTACCTCGCAAATAGCAGTCTCAGTTATAGTTATGAGTTAGTAGCTGCCCTGTTTGTGTCAGCCTAATTCATTTATTTCAGAAATTTTACCAACATACTTATTGCTATGGTCTGAATGTTTGTGTCCCCCTAAAATTCATATGTTGAAACCTAATCTCCCGGGTGATGCCATTAAGAAGTGGGGCCTTTGGGAGATGCCTAGGTCATGAGGACAGAGACCTCATGAATGGAATTAGTGCCTTTAGGGCCATTATAAATGAGGCCCAAGGGAGTTTGCTTGCCCCTTCTACCGTGTGAGGACTCAGTAAGAAGGCACTGTCTGATATGGTTTGGCTCTGTGTCCTCACCCAAATCTCATCTTGAATTGTAATCCCCATGTGTCAAGGGAGGGAAGTGATCTGATCATGGGAAGTTTCCCCCATGTTCTTCTCATGATAGTGAGTGAGTTCTCATGATATCTGATGGTTTTATGTGTTTGGTATTTCCTCTGCCTGCACTTCTCTCTCCTGCCACCGTGTGAAGAAGGTCCTTGCTTCCCTTTTGCCTTCTGCCATGATTGTAAGTTTCCTGAGGCCTCCCCAGCCATGTGAAACTGTGAGTCAATTAAACCTCTTTCCTATATAAATTACCAAGTCTTGGGCAGTATTTTTATAGTGGTGTGAGAACAGACTAATACACCGTCTATGAAGAAACAGGCCCTCAACAGACACCAAATCTGCCTGAGCCTTGACCTCAGACTTCTCAGCATCCAGAACTGTGAGAAATTAATTTCTGTTGTTTATAAACACCTCAGTTTATGGCATTTTATTCCAGCCACTGAATGGACTAAGACACTTATCCACTAGACTCCAGAAAAGTAATTTAATTTAGTTTGGCAAATCCACACACTATGACTGATTTTTCAGTTTTATCTTCATTCTTTTTTTGGTACAGAAGCAGATGGATTTTTCCTCATAAGTTTCAGTTATGCATTCAAATAGCTGTAGTGTGGAACCATACCTCCCAAAATACTGTGTCTTCTGGGCAAAATCTGTATGGAAGAGGGCCAGCCTTTGGATTCCCATTTCACCTAGAATAAAATCCAAACTCCTTGACAGGACTTACAGGAGTGAGTCATCTGCCACCTCCCACCCCCCTCCTCAAGCCACACCTCTGCCCTCTACTCTTCAGCCAAGCTCCAGGGGCTTGGGGTACACAAAAACACTGAGCACTTTCTCTCTTCAAACCCGTGAAAATGCTGGTTCCTTTGCCCCCAAACCTCCCTTCCATCTCTTTGCATGCCTAGTTTTCTCTCAATTTTTATGTTTCCCTCACCATCCATCTAAAGTAAACCTCTCCCCAACTACTCTCTATTATAGTCTGATATGGTTTAGCTCTGTCCCCACCCAAATCTCAAATTGTAGCTCCCATAATTCCCACATGTTTTGGGAAGGACCCGGTGGGAGATAACTGAATCACGGGAGCATTTTTTCTCATACTGTTCTCGTGGTAGTGAATACGTCTCAGGAGATCTGATGGTTTTATAAAGAGAAACCCCTTTCCCTTGGTTCTCATTCTCTCTTGCCTGCTGCAGTGTAAGACATGCCTTTAGCCTTCCTCTCTGATTGTGAGGCCTCCCCAGGCATGTGGAACTGTGAGTCTATTAAACCTTTTTCCTCTATAAATTATCCAGGCTTGGGTATGTCTTTTAATTGGCAGCCTGAGAACAGTCTAATACATAGTCCCTGCTTAATTTTCTTCACATCCCAATCACAGGCTATAATTATTGAGATATTTATCACTTTTTATTTTTTGTTTGTAGTATGTCTCTTCCCACTACAATGTGAATTCCTTGAGGTCAAAGGCCTTTGTCCCATCTTGTTCAGCACTGTATCTGCGTCCTAGTGCAACATTTTATAGATTAGAACTAAAAAAGTTATTTGCTGAATCAATGGATAAATGGAAAAGGCCGAAGACCTGGGTTCTAGGCTGATTCTACCATTGATCAGCTTTGTGTCCTTAGATAAATCTCAACCTCTCTGAACCCCAGTGCTTTCATCTGTAAACTAAAGGGGAGCACTAGGTGTGTTGAGTTTTGATGCTTGATTCTTCCTTCTTTGTTTCCTTACGATACCAGAACAACCAGTATTGAGGGCAACCTTAGAAGAAAGCATGCATGGGTCTTGAGGTAGAACAATAGGCTGAGGATGTATAATAACAGAATTTTAATCGGCTTCAGTGCATCCTTATCTCAGATGCATGAGTCCTGGCTTTCACCTACGATACATAATAGCCACCTTCCTACTGTGTGAGAGCTGCTTCTCCACCTCTACTGCCATCCTCTTCCATATCTTCCCCAATATTAGAATGACAAAACTAGCACTTGAGGAGGTGGGAACAGCATGGAAAGAAACACAGATCTAGAAAGACCCCTTGTTGGAATGTCCAGTATTTGTGAAGGTGTCATGATGGAGAAGAAGCTGATACAGACTGCCAGAGAGCAGTAGGGAGAACATTTCAAGATAACGAGTGGAGTGCAATGAGTGGAATAGTGGTCATGCCATTTTGGAGGCGCATCCAAGTTGCCCTACTAAATGCTGTGTTCACTGCCCAGTGCCAGCCTCGGTAATCTTTTCATAGCTTTCTTCACAGGACTGTGCTATGGAGGCAGGAGGGCTGTCCTTAATAACTTGTTATTTATTTCAAGAAAATCCTGGCCTTTTGACATGAAGCAGGACTGGGTGGGATCCATGTGACAACATGCTGGCAAAGAAGATATATAAATCATGAAACTAAGAAAAAATGAGCCACAGAAAATCTGAGCGCTAGTGCTTGGCGAAGGGTGGGAGACTGTGGCAGAAAGTTGCTGATGGAAAGGGAGGTTGGCCTGGTATTTGCAGTATTAAAGTTAAAGATAGACTGAGAAAAGACCTTGAAACTCATAGAACTAAGATGATTAGTTCATTAATTAAGAAATTAAAATTCGGCTAGGCGCGGTGGCTCACGCCTACAATCCCAGCACTTTGGGAGGCCGAGGCTGGAGGATCATGAGGTCAGGAGATCGAGACCATCCTGGCTAACACGGTGAAACCCCGTCTCTACTAAAAATACAAAAAAATTAGCCGGGCATGGTAGCAGGCGCCTGTAGTCCCAGCTACTCTGGAGGCTGAGGCAGGAGAATGGCGAGAACCTGGGAGGCGGAGCCTGCAGTGAGTCGAGATCGTGCCACTGCACTCCAGCCTGGGCGACAGAGCGAGACTCTGTCTCAAAAAAAAAAAAAAAATAGAAAGAAATTAAAATTCAAGACTTTGAGAGAAGAAGTGAGCTAGAATGTAGACTACTCAAGTTTTGGATGTGAAAAGAAAGAAGGAAATAGCAAAAGGGAAAACTAGCCAAGGATAAAGAATTTTAAAAATTTGTTGTGGAGTGTTTCTTGGTTTCTTCTGAGGAGTGTGGGTGCATGGCTAAGAAGGTTAGGACAGTAGAGACCTGGGCCTGTTTCTAAGCAGAAGGAAGCCTTCCAAAGGACAGAGGCAGCTGAGGAGACCAGCTGGAGAGCAGAGGGATTGTACAGCTTGCTCATGTACATGATAGATTTGTGGTTGTTTATTTGTATCTATTAGTTTTATTACTGTATTGGGGATATAATTGACACTTTAAAATATATGTGTTTTATATACAGTATATTATATATATATATGAAATATTGAGACCAGCCTAGACAACATGGCAAAACCCCATCTCTACTAAAAATACAAGAAATTAGCTGGGTGTGGTGGTGGGCGCCTATAATCCCAGCTACTTGGGAGGCTGAGGCAGGAGAATCACTTGAACCTGGGAGAGGGAGGTTGCAGTGAGCTGAGATCAGGCCACTGCACTCCAGTCTGGGCAACAAGAGGGAGACACTGTCTCAAAAAAAAAAACAAAGTGTACAGAGTTAAGTGTACAACTGGATAAGTTTTTCAGTTTTGTTTTTGTTTTTGAGACGAGAATCGCTCTGTCGCCCCCAGGCTGGAATGCAGTGGTGGGACCTCGGCTCACTACAACTTCCACCTCCTGAGTTCAAGTGATTCTCATGTCTCAGCCTCCCAAGCAGCTGGGACTACAGGAGTGTGCCACCACACCCAGCTAATTTTTGTATTTTTAGTAGAAATGGGGTTTTGCCATGTTGGCCAGGCTGGTCTTGAACTCCTGGCCTCAAGTGATCCGTCTGCTTTGGCTTCCCAAAGTGCTAGGATTACAAGAGTGAGCCACCACGCCCAGCCTCAATTGGATAAGTTTTAACATACATACAGGCCTATGAGACTATCATCATAATCACGATAATGAACTGATTCACATCCTCATGCCCTTTGGAAATCCCTTTCTCCTGCCTGGCCCCATACCACTCATCTGCTTTTTGTCACAATTAGTTAGTTTGCATTTTCTAGAAGTTTATATAATTAGAAGCATACAACAGGTATTTTGTTTGTTTGGTGTCTTTCACACAGCACAATTATTTTGAAATTCATCTATGCTTTTGTATGTATTCATTCCTTTTTTATTGCAAAGTAGTTGAATTCTTTTCCTGTGGCCACTCTAACAAATTACCACAAACTGGGTGGCTTAGACAGCAGAAATTATTCTTACACAAGTCTAGAGGCTAGAAGTCCAGAATCCAGATGTCGGCAAAGCTGGTTCTTTCTGGAAGCTCTAAGGGAGAATCTGTTCCCAGCATCTCTCCTGGTTTCTGGTGGCTGCCAGCAATCTTTGGTGTTTCTTGGCTTGTAGCTGCATCATTAGATTCTGCATCATAGAAATGGACGGTGGAAAAGGAAACACAGACAGACTCATGGATTAAGGTGAAGAGGATGAGGGAATAAGAAAGACAAAATGGAATAAATTGGAAGGGGTTAAAAGGAAGTGAGGATAACTTTGCACCTCTGCCTTTCAGTCAGCATTTTTTGGTTGTTCTTTTGGCAATTTACTCCAAGTTGGATTTAAAATTTATGAGAAAAAAAATCTGTGTTCCAGCAAAGGGATTGCCTAACCTACTGTCAGTCTCACGGTGACTCCATGACTGAGCACCAGATGGCGCACTGCCCAGAGCCAAGGGACCTCCCTGGTGGCTGTAAAGAGTTCAGTGCACAGCCTCAGCCACTCTTAGGTGACTTTTCACAATTGCAAATGAAACTGAGCCCAGCCTACTCAACCTTCCCTTCCTCTTTTAGATCACTGAGAAAGTCTACTGTCCCAACCATATGCCCTTTTTCGGAGCAAAACTTCTCAAAACGGCTGTCGGCAGCTGCTGTCTCCACTACCTCACGTCCCATTTTCTCCTCAACCCACTCCAGTCAGGCTTGTGTCCCCATCTTCTCTCCTCGGGTCAGCAGTAGCCTCCGTGATACCAAATTCAATGTCTACTCTTCTGTCCTCTTGCAGGACTGTTGGCCTCACGATGCCACACTTTCTTGGACTTCCTTCTACTTCACTGACCCCTCCTCCTCAGACGCCTTGGCTGGCTCCACCCAGCCTTCTCTTCTCCAACTGCTCTCTCCCCTAAGGTGATGTCCTCAGCCCTTCTCTATCATCAGAGGTGTAACTTCCAATACTAGGTCATAAAAGACATTGTAGTTTCCCTCTTGCTTACATACTCCAGGGGAAGTTAGCTGCCACGTCCTTAGGACACTAAAGCAGTCCTACAGAGAAGCAGACATGCCAAAGAAGTGAGATGCATTGCCAACTTTCAGAGAGGAACTGAGGCCTCTGCCAACAGCCATGTGAGTGAGCCATCTTGGAAATAGATCCCAGTCAAGCCCTCAGCTGACGCAGCCTGTTAGTGACTTGATTGCAGCGTCCTGAGAAATGCTGATTCAGAACCACCCCGCTAAGCTGCTCCCAGATTCCTGACCTTCAGAAATTGTGTGAGATAATAAATATTTGTTGCTTTAAGTCCCTAAACTTCGGGGTGAGTTGGTATACAACAATTGATAACGAATACACCCATGCTGGCCTCATCTTTCAATACTTCCTCACCGTGCTCCCACAACACTAGTCTACCTAAAACACACCCAACTTGTTCCTGACCAACACCCTGTCTCATTGTTCCCTCTGACTAAGACCCTCTCACACTGGATCTTCTGGTTCCTGTCATTCAGGACTTAGTCTTTCCTGGCATTCTCTGTGCCTAAAACAATTCAGGGAACAAAGTAGGTGCTCTATAAACTTTTATTGAATAGAACTATGAATAAAATACTTTGAACAGTATTTATTGGAACCGTAATCCTTGAGAAGATTTTGTCAGTTTCTGAGGTTAAAGTCTGAATTTTTTTTTCTGCTAGGTATGCTTAGCTGCCCTGTTGACTTAGAATGTCGCAACTGTATTCAAAGTTTCAAAGGATAAATATATTGAAACATAGCTGCTGAGTGCAGAGGGAAAGTGAGTAAAGATTGGAGAAAGATAGGAGGCAAGGCAGAGCAAAGTCAACACAGGTTAAATTTGTGCTGACTCACAGCTGCCTCATCTAAGCAGCTCTAATTGGCAGAATGTTGCTAAAACACATTTGTTCTTCAAGAATATCCCAGAAAACTAGCAAGTCAATATACCTAATGGCTCAAATATTGACCCAATTCCCCCAGTGCAGAGAAATTAATACCCACTTCAGTTATACACACACACACACACATATATATATAAACTCACTGTGAAAATGGTGGATGGTCTAAGTATTAAACACCAATTGTTAATTACTTCTTAACAAAAATCTTCATACTTTTATGTCACAGACTACCCAGGAGTGATAGTCAGAATGTTTAACATCTGGTATGGTAAATATAATATATAAATCTGTATATATACCCAAAATTAAAAATAAATTTCCCTTTATTTTCTAGCTATGCTAAACTATATATAGCATAAAATGGATAACACTTTACAGCAAATCAGTAATAAATTATTGTCATAATGTCCAGTCATTTATAAACTGACCGTGTCTTCAGGGCTACTTAGGTTGACAGTGGATCTCTCTCTATGAAAGCCATCAGCTCCTGTTGGTGCAGACTTTTCCTGCAGCTGTGACTCTCAGTGTTTTCCTAGATCCCTGTACTGCTTTCTGCTCTTGTCTCAATGAGGGCCAGGGGAAGGAGAGCCCCAGAGTGCTTCATCATCCTTTGTAGTAGCTTAACCCTTCCCCAGTTTGTAAATAGGTGATATGGTTTGGCTGTGTCCCCACCCAAATCTCAGCTTGACTTGTAGTTCTCATAATCCCCATGTGTCATAGGAGGGACCATGTGGAGATAATTGGATCATGGGGGCGGTTTCCCCCATTCTGTTCGCATGATAGTGAGTTAGTTCTCGCGAGATCTGATGGTTTTATAAAGGGCTTTCCCATTCTCTGGGCATTCATTCTCTCCCTTGCCGCCCTGTAAAGATGTGCCTTCTACCATGATTGTAAGTTTCCTGAGGCCTCTCCAGCCATGTGAAACTGTGAGTCAATTAAACCTCTTTCCTTTATAAATTACCTAGTCTTGGGTATTTCTTCATAGCAGCATGAGGACAGACTAATACAATAGGTATTTCATTAAACTTTCTTTAGCCACTCTTTTTGTTTGGTTGGTTGTTTTTTTTTGAGATGGAGTCTCGCTCTGTCACCCACGCTGAAGTGCAGTGGCACGATCTTGGTTCATTGCAACCTCCACCTCCTGGCTCAAGTGATTCTCTTGCCTCAGCCTCTAGAATAGCTGAGACTAGAGGTGTGTGGCACCATGCCAGGTAATTTTTGTATTTTTGGTAGAGACAGGGTTTTGCCATGTTGGTCAGGCTGATCTCAAACTCCTAACCTCAACTTATCCACTCGCCTCGGCCTCCCAAAGTGCTGGGATTGCAGGCGTGAGCTACTGCACCTGGCCTCTTCAGCCACTCTTTGTGAGTGGTCATTTTGCCACCTGCAGGAACCTTCTTTAATACAAATTTACATATTGACTCGTAATTCTTTATATGCAAATCTTTTTCCTTGGGGTTAATTATGCACCCCTCAAAGGCTAGGATTATTATACCTTATTCATCTTGTATTCCCAGCAGCAACCATTGTGAGGTAAATCTTATAAAGTTCACTTCAGGATGATAATAATAATAATAAATTATAAAATATCTGTTGTAAACTGGGGAAGGCTGCGTATGATCAGGTTGAAAACTCTATTGCAGAGTAAGAGTAAAAGAGTCTACTGCTGGGGTATTTATCTGCTGAAGAGGGAGCAGGTAAATGTGCAAAGGGAACTGGGAACCTCTTAGGAAGATATCTTGGAATATCTTGGTTGGGCTGAATTGACCTAACCCTTAGTAGACGTAAAAGACATGAGCCATGAGTCCCATGTCTCTGTCTGCCCTAACACACCCAATTGTGGCAAAGATCACATTATGAAAATGTGCAATCGGGACCAGTGCCCTGGGTCTAACCCCCTAGATCTTAGATTTTCTGGGGAAGCATAAGTTATGGGCTTAGTACATGGCTGAAGCTAGAAATTGCTCCATCCTCATCTCTCCTGGACAGTGGCATGCCAGAGAAAAATGACTCCATATATCCACCTACATTTTGAGATCCCAGGCCTGAGGGAAAGCAGGGAGGGCGACTTCCTCTTTCTTCTTGTGAAGGGACAGAGAATGAAGATTCTGGGACTCATGTGGACAAATTGTGGCCAGTGTTTCAACCAAATCCCCTCAGATCACGAAGTCTATGGAACAACAGGAACTCCATGTGGCAGATAGCAGCAGAGACTGATAGAATTTTCTACTGGTCTCAGGGCTACTTGACTCCTTGAATGGAATAAGCCCCTAGGTTGTTGGGTTTAATGTGGGTATTAATTAATTAGGAGGCCAGTAGGCTGAGATGTCCCCAATGCCTTGAGTCTTATGTAAGCAAGCTAAAGCTCAACTCAGCATGAAGGTCATATCCTAGGAAAACAAGAAACTTAAACTTAACCTATCAGAAACTGCCAACTAACTTCTAACTAGTGACTTTTCACCTTAACCAAGCAAATATTTTCTTTGTTTTGCTTCCATAAACACCTTATCAAAATTCTCCCCTCACACCCCCTCAGTGAAGTCCAAATTGCTTGTGGTTTGGCACTGCTCGATTCATGAATGTCTGTCTGCTCAAAATAAACTCTTTAAAATTTTAATGTGCCCAAGTTTATCTTTTAACATAGGAAAGAGACTCCCAGAGGGAAAGAACGTTCTTGCTATTCTGAGATGGATGCTTAAGTGACTGAAAATGAATATTTAAAAGCTGTGATTTTATTTTATTGATGCCAGTTTGGCAAAGCAAGGTGTATACTTCCACAGCTCCCTCTTTTCTCAGGACAAAATCCAAACTTCTTGTCATGGCCTTCAAAGTCCTTAGGCCTGCGGGCCTTGTTCCCGGATCCTACCTCATCATCACTCCTGCTACCTCGCGCTTTAATGCTTCACTCAGACTGAGTGTCTTCTCTTTCTTTGAATACACCTTGCTCAGTCTCTCTCTTTTACACCATTAACCTTGCTGAGCCTCCATCAGGATTCCACCCCTGCTGCCCAACTATAGCTCTACCTCATAACTGCAACTTGTCTTGCCTGCGAATCTCAAGTCAGATATGACTGCCCTCCCTGAGAATCCACCCCTGACCCATGGAGTCCAGCTGAGGTGGCCTGACCAGGTGCACCCCCAGCATTATCTCATCCCTTAGCACGGAGTTGTAGGTTAAATTTTGTTCCCCAAGAAGAGTATGTTGAGTATGTTCAAGTCCTAACCCCAGATACAAATAAGGTCTCTGGAGGTGTAATCTAGTTAAGATGAAGTCACACTGGATAAGGGTGGCTCCTAATCCAATTCCTGATGTCTTTATAAGGAGATCATTTCTTATGACTACTTATTATTTCCTCCCACCAAACTGAAGTCTGGACTACCCCAAAAGTGGCAGAGGAGAATTCCCACCATTTCATTCTGAGGTGGGCCAGTTGGGATTCCAAAGAAAGAAGCACTAAATGCTAAGGTGATCAGTCCAGTGCATTTACTAGGGGAACTTACAGTACTGCAGCAGTCCTCATAACAGATGAGAGAAAAGGCATGTTCTACCTAGATATGTCTGCAGTGAGGGGGTCAGGGTATGGAATCCATGTGAAAGTTTAAGGAGTCTGGCTGAGAACCAGGACCAGTTTCTTTTTGTATTTGGAGCAACAACCTAGATATCTTTATCAGTGTCTGGAAATGTTCAAGGCCCTGGTTTAGCTTTAAGCCTTCTGGGAAAAACCTGCAGCTGGTTGGGTCATGGAGTGGCCAAGGCACTCTGATTTGCAGTCAGGACACAGAAAGGAAGCGAGGGAACTGGAGGACCCCACAATCTACCTCTCTGACTGGCTTTTATAATTTCACAGGGCCACCTTTTTTGTGATGTTTCCTAAGCAGGCAGAAAAGGGTGGGATCTCCTATCAGATCCTTTTCCCCTAAGTTTATGAAACACTGCCAACAAAACCTACACCAACGGTAAATACAGATGCACATGACAAGACCTAAAAATCACAATTCCCAAAAGGCTTACTAGGAGAGCTTTCCACCAAGGACCGCATCCCCCAAACCATGATATAGACCACTAGGAGTCATCCACCCCGTGGCCAACTAGCTGTAATTGCTTTTGTAAATGAGAGAGGAATTTATTAACTTCAGCTTCTTTAGGATGCATACACAACATTCAGTTTTTAAAAGGGCACAGGTTCTGTGGTCAGTAAAGAATGTCACGTTCTAACGGGTCTGGAAGCTCCGAGTTTGTCTTGGGACCTCAAGTGGAGAGGAACACCCAACTCACAGGTATTTGAGGACACAAACCCATGATTGGGTTTGGCTTTGAAAGTCTCATCTCTTGGGAAGCCAAGGTGGGTGGATCACTAGGTCAGGAGATCACGACCATCCTGACTAACACGGTGAAACCCTGTCTCTACTAAAAATACAAAAAATTAGCCAGGCTTAGTGGTGGGTGCCTGTAGTCCCAGCTACTTGGGTGGCTGAGGCAGGAGAATGGCGTGAACCCGGGAAGTGGAGGTTGCAATGAGTGGAGATCATGCCACTGCACTCCAGCCTGGATGACAGAGCAAGACTCTGTCTCAAAAAAAAAGAAAAAAAAAAAGTCTTATCTGAAATTCCCTGTGGAATAGAATTTCATCAAAGCCAATCCAAAAGGCCTATGTAGAAATAACCATTCTTGCTGCACTTTATGCAAATCATTAGGCCGAGTAGGAGACTAAAGTTCATTCTACGAACAACACATACGGTCCTATCATAATTTGTTTTTACCAAAAATGAGGACTGGAGAGAAAAATTGTACTCCAAAGCTTATCATACATTTGTCATTAAATTGTAGTCTCATTAATTGTTTTTAAGCCTTTTGCCTGCATTTTAGACTAACCCTGCTTATTCCTGTCAATCAAGTGGTGATTTCCTGCAGCTTGGAAGAAAGAAAAAGGGATGGGTAATGTAAAAAATCTGGATTAATATGCTAGTTCTGGGCAATTATCCTGCAAATTCTGCCAGGTAATGAAAGAGGAGGGTGCCTATAACCCAGAGGTTTCTTTGGGAAAATAAAACCAAGGAACTTCATAGACCCCCAAAGGGAAATTCTATATCTTGGATTAACACCTCTAGTAAAGTAGAGGACAATCTACAGGCACTTAAAGATCAAATCAAAATCATTGACAGGCTCAGGGAAAATGCAGGCTTCAGCCCTGGGTGGCTACAATCCCTCTTTAATGAATTCCAGTCTTCTTTATGGAATTGGTTAACCCCTTTATGAAGCTTTCTCTTGCTTAGATGTCTTGTATTGATATTTGGACCCTGTATACTCAATACTATAACTCGAATCGTTTCTTCTCACCTAGGGGCAATCAAACTCCAAATGGTGCTGCAAACTGAACCACACATGAACATGGCATTCTTCTGAGGACTCTTAGATAGACCCCAGGAAGGAGCCCTAGCTGCTGTTCCTTACTCGATGCCCCTTTTCAGCAGGAAGTAGCCAGAAACAGTCATCGCCCAAACCCCCCAACAGCAGTTAGTGTGACATCTCCACAGAGGGGAATGTTGTAGGAGTTATTAAGAAATTATTTTAGGCAGATAGAGAGGAAAAGGGGTCCTTGAGAAGTGTTTATTTTTAAAGCTGCTCTGGAAATGTTTCTTGTAAAGCCCCAGCAGAGCCAGGCAGGCAACCTTTGATATGCAAATGCAGGCCATGAGAAGCTAGGTCCACTCAAACATGGCAATTCCTGCCTTCTTCTTGCCCTTGCCCTGCCATGTGCCTAGCAGCATGGTTGCCCCCACATATCCCCAGGTGTGTAGAACATCATGGTGCCCAGTATTTGCATATGAAAAGGCTAGAGTGGGAGGGCCAGCTTTTTCCGCAGGCTACGTGAATGACATGCCTGGTCAAACCAATCCCCTGAGCCCCGTGGAAATCAGACACCACGTCCTCCAGCCTACTCATAAAACTGGCTGGTATCCGTGGCACTTGGGGCTGCCTCTTTCAGCTTTGGAGACCCCCTCCTTCTGTCTCTGTATAGGGGAGCCTCTTCCTTCTGCCTTCTCTTTTCTTTCTTGCCTATTAAACTCTCTGCTGCTTAAAACAAAACAAAACAAAAAAGGCACAGATGCCTCCTTGTACAGCTGTTAACATGTCTAGAGCTACCCCCTCTGTAGACCACTTTCCTCATTGCAGCTGACTCAATGTTCAAGGCCTCCTAACCATGCTCAGTGTCATTCAAAGCTATGGAGACAAATCTTTGAAGGGTTTCCATCTTCTGCATGCTATCAGTAGAGCCTCTTGGAGGCACAAGAGGTACAGTCAGTAAGTAATACCATAAAGAAAAAATAGACCTATTCCATTGAACCTTCCAGATGGGCTGACTGAGGGGGACGGGGATGGTGTGAATCTGGAGTGCACCCATGGGAAGCCAAGGGTACACCATCCAAGCATCCCGGGGGGAAGCCAGGACCAAAAGTGAGTAGCACAGAGTCACTGGGAGCCATTTGGGGCAATTCAATATATTCCTGGCCTATGAGACCAGTCTGTAACAGACCAATCAGTGTCTCTAAGTGTGAAGATGTGTTGGCATTGGGCAGTTGGGAGGAACGCTAGGTACCTGGTGTCCTTTACCTGTGTGTTCTTAGAGGAACTGTGTTATTCCCAATAGAGTTCTGCCACCCAGGAGAGCATCCCTGTTGTAGGGGTGAGCCATACAAAGCCATCCCACACTTGCCGGCGTGATCCCCCTTGCTGGGGTGTGTGTTTTTCAGGGCAGTTCTGACTTTGGTGCTTGCCTCCCTACAGGACACATTTAGAGAAAACCTTACATTATGTCCAGGATTGCTCAGTGTCACATCCCATGTTTGAGTGTGTGATGTCAGAGGTATCTAGGATACCCCTTTCCCTACATTGTTCAGTTATCCACGTTTGCAGAGATCCAGTTTTCACTCAGTAGCAGTTCAGTCCGCCATGGAGTTTCTCCTTGGCTGCTTAGGGATATAAGACCACATACCCAGCAGTTAGACTGGGCTTGCATACAGGCTGGGTGATGGGCCTAGCCCAGGAAAATGTCCTCTGAGGATATCCAAGGTCTAGTGGGAATGATATAACAGAAAAGGAGAAGGCTGCTCAAGCTAACAGCAAAAAGATAAGGCTGCTGAGATTACTGCAGAGGGAAGGTCTGGTACTAGTTTTGTTAAACAGGTGGGGCAGGAGGCTGTGGGAATCTCTCCTGGAGGCTGAATTAGACCTCTGTCCCAGTGTGGGAGGAGCTACTGACTCCACAGTGACAGGGCTGGGTGAGATCCACTGGACTAGTGCCCACTAGTATGGGGCACTCCCTGCCCACTGCCAGTGCATCTACCAGGGCCTTCATCAAAAAGGAAAGTGGGGGTCAGGTTTAGGGAAGGGGTGCTCCCTACCTCAAGAAAGAAGGACACCAGTCTAGCCTGGTGGCACTTTCTACACTTGATCTCAGCCAAAAGGCCAAGAAGCAATGGCACTTTCTATCCCAGGTCTCATCTCAAAGTTCCCTGATCAGGTGTTATGGGACAAGAGGAGTGCAAAATCAGGGAATTCTGTGTAGAACTGAGTTCTGTTCTGAATACAGTGTCTGATTTTCTCCATACCCGCACGGCTTGCACCAGGTTCTTTACATCTTCCTGATGTTCATAAGTAGACATTTTTCCCACAACAGGGGCCAACACTCAAGGCATGAACAGCTTCCATGAAAACCACAACCCAACTTCTCAGTGAGGAGAATCCTATCAAGAGCTTAAAATTGTTCCTTTAGGAGGTCATTTTTTTTCTGTCTATAAATCCCACTCCCTGTTGGTGTGGTAGGGCAGATGAAATTGCCTCTTTTTCAGTTCCATCTTGGATTAGGGAGCCTGTGCAGTGTGTTCTTTGATCACTCTTGATAGTTCTTGGGGTACCATACATGAGTTGCAAGCGTTGCAAACACTGTATAGTCCATGTCTGATTTACTTTTCCACAGGGGAACGCTTGCAAGAGGCCACTCACAGTGTCTACGCTTGTGAGTGCATATCGATATCCCTTACTCTTAGGGAATGAGCCAATATAATCTATTTGCCATGTGTCCATGGCTTTCTCCCCTCTTGTTTTGTTTCTGGTGGCCCCTGGCAATTGCCAAAGTTGGGCTTGGCAACAGACAGGGCAATTTTGTATTATCTTTTCTATTTCTTGTGTGGACACTGGCAAACCAGCTTGTTGGGCCAGTTTCCAAGTAGTATGCAACCTGCTATGGCCTCCCCTCCAATGTATCCAATGTGCTACATCTGCATCTTCAGAGGTGACCACTGACCTGGCTTGGGCGAGAGTATCTGCATCTATATTTCCACTGGGGGATGATTGTTGGTGAGATGCTATGTGGAACACTGTGACTTCAGCCCCTGGTTGGTATAATTGATCCCAAATGCTTGCCCATAGTTCTGCCTCCCACAACAGCTTTCCATGTATGGACCATTGATCCTTTTCCCATTGGTTATCCACAGTGTCAACCCCTTCATGACTGCCTGAGAATCAACATACAGGGCTACTGGGTATGGCTATTTCTTTATAGCAATGCCATTCTTGCATTGCTATAAAGAAATACCTGAGACTGGGTAACTTATACAGAAAAGAGGTTTAATTGGCCTATATTTCTGCAGGCTATACAGGAGGAATAGCACCAACATCTGCTTCTGGGGAGGCCTCAGGAAGCTTTTACTCATGGCAGAGGGTAAAGGGGGAGCTTACCTGTCACACGGCGAAAGTAGGAGCAAGAGGCAGAGTTTGGTTGTAGGGGGTGGAGGTATTATATACTTTTAAACAACCAGTTCTCGTGTGAACTCAGAGTGAGAGCTCACTTATCACCAGGGGGATGGCCCAAGCCATTTGTGATTATGTCAAACTTGATTGGATTGAAGGATGCCTAGATAGCTGGGAAAGTATTATTTCTGGGTGTGTCTGTGAGGGTGTTGCCAGAGGAGATTCACATTTGAGTCAGTAGGACTGGCAGAGGAAGACCCACCTTCAATGTGGGGGGGGGGCACCATCACTTTGGCTGCCAGAATGGCTAGAACGAAGCCGGTAGAAGAAGGTGGGATAACCTTGCTTGCTGAGTCCTCTGGCTGCCTTCTTTCTCCATTGCTGGATTCTTCCTCCCACTCCTCTTGCCCTTGTCATTAGACTCCAGGTTCTTTGGCCTTTGGGCTCTGGGACTTGCACCAGCGGCTTGCTGGGAGCTCTCGGGCTTTTGGCCACAGACTGAAGGCTGCACTGTTGGCTTCCCTGGTGTGAGGCTTTCAGACTCAGACTGAGCCACTACTGGTTCTCTCTTCCCCAGCTTGCAGGTGGCCTATTGTGGGACTTAGCCTTGTAATTACATGAGCAACTCTCCCTAATAGACTCATACATAGGAGATGTATATCTATCTCTCTACCTTACCAGTTCTGTCCCTCTAGAGAACCCCAACTAATACACCATTCATGAGGGATCTGCCCGCAAGATCCAGATACCTCCCACTAGGCTCCACTTCCAACATTGGGGTTACAGTTCAACATGAGTTTGGGCAGGGACAAATATCCAAACTATATCAGGCTTTTCCATAACCACTAACCAGGTATCTTGTAACTCTGCCCACCCCATTCCAGGTTCCACCTGCACCGTATCAGTGGCTAGTTGAATTGCCACCGAGGTCCACCTGGGTGGCTGACCCACGCTGGAGCCATCTCTGTACGTAGCATCCTTGGGTGGGTTCCTATCTCTGTCCTTTATTTGATGGGGTTTCTCTGGGGGCAGTGTTGGGATTGATTTTTAATCTATTAGTATGTTGTGCAGGTCCCAGCAGGGCCTGTAGTTCTATAGACAGAGGGCTGGATGGAAGGTGTCTTCTCTGTTCAAGATATGCATACCATCTAAACAGAATCCTGTTTTGCTATGGCTGATGTAGGTCTGGCAAATAGGCCATCAATCCAACCCCTAATAGGATAGTCTGTTTTTACTTCCACTGGCATATCTCTAGGTAGGGGCTCGGTTTGCAAGAGGACTTGGTAAACTGCAAGGAGTTTTCATTTTTTTCCACAGGGTATAGTATTGCTGGGCTCCTCTGAACAATTGTGATCAAAAGCCAATGGGCATTTGTTGGTTACCCTCCCTCTGCCAGAGGGTCCAACCCATTGTTTTCCTCAGTCACAGAAACATTGAATTCAAATGGTCTCTCAGGGGTGACCATTTACAGGGCTCGTGCTTGCATAACTAAGGCCTTTGTCTGAGTAAACGAGGCTTCTTTAGTGCCCCAGACCCCATGTGCTGCCTTCTTTATCAGGAGCTATAATGGTCTGAGACATTGGACCAAGTGGGGAACACAGGTCCACCAGTATTCCAACAGACCTTCAAGGGTCGTAATTCCATAATGGTGTGAGGCCATGGGTATACCTGTATCTTGTCAATCATGGCTGTTGGTCTTACCCGACCAGATCACATCCAGGAATTTTACAGTACTCCCTGGCCCCTGGACTTTCTTTGGGTTGCTAGTCCATCCTCTTGATTGCAGGTACTCTAGAGTCTTTTGGGTACCTTCTGCAAAGGACTCAAATCTGTAGAAGTTAGCAAAATATCTCCACATAATGATTTCAGAGACTGCCAGACATACCACTCAAAATGGCCAGGTCTCTGGGTACCAAGCCAAGGCAGATAGTGGGACTATGCAAGTACCCCTAGGGGAGCACCTGAAAGGTCCTCCCAGGTGAAGAAAATCATGTTCTGGGACTTTGGGTCTAAGGGTGCTAAAGAAAGCATTTGCTAAATCCGGGACAGTATGCCATATACCTAAACAAGCAGCCAGCCTTTCCAGTAGTTAAGCCACATTTGGAACAGTGTCATGTCTGGCCAAAGTCATCTTATTTAGTTCCCAGCAATCAGCCATCATCCTCCAGGTCCCATCAGGCTTTCCTGCCCACCATACAGGGCTGTTGTATGAGCTCTGTGTAGAATGCACAATCCTCATTCTCTCTAGTCCTTGAAGAGTAGCTGTTGTCTCTTTGTGCCCACCTGGGAGATGAAAGAGTTGGTAGCACCAGCACACTCATCCTGCTGATGCCACCTGTGGGAGTTCCACAGCCCCTCATTCTCAGCCTGCAGGAGCCAGCCCCCACCCAGCTGCCCGGCCAGTGCCCCACCTGACCTGCCTGTCCACACCATGGCGGCGACTGCTGCTGCTGACCCCACTTCCGTCCAGCACAACCTGAGCATGTGCGATGGTTAATACTGAGTGTCAACTTGATTGGTTTGAAGGATGTAAAGTACTATTCCTGGGTGTGTCTGTGAGGCTGTTGCCAGAGGAGATTCACATTTGAGTCAGTGGACTGGGAAAGGGAGACCCCCTCTCGATGTGGGTGGGCGCCAGCGAATCAGCTGCCAGCACAGCTATCAAAAGACTGGCTTGCTGAGTCTTCCGGCCTTCACCTTTCTCCTGTGCTGGATGCTTCCTTGAACATCACACTCCAGGATCTTCAGCCTTTGGAATCTTGGACTTATATCAGTGGTCGCTGGCAAACCACTGAAGGCTACATTGTCTATTTCCCTACTTTTGAGGTTTTGGGACTCGGACTGAGCCACTATTGGCTTCCTAGCTCTTCAGCTTGCAGACGGCCTATCGTGGGACTTCACCTTATGATTGTGTGAGTCAGTTCTCTTTAATAAATTCCCTTTCATATGTACATCTATCCTATTAGTTCTTTCCCTCTGGAGAACCCTGACTAATACACCAGGCCACTACTGTAGCCACTATCCACCCCTGGCCACTAGCGAGTGGGTCTCCCGGTGCCTCCTCTTTTCCCTTTTTTTGTTTTATTTTCTTCTCTGACTCTCCACCACCTGCAGGTGGGACTCAGAGCTGCCACCACACCCAAAGCTCCTGTGGTGGCAAAACTGAGACTGTGGACTCCTCAGGCACCTCTCTGCAGAGTGCCCTTTCTCCATTTTTTCCCATTAGGTGTGTATGTAACTAACAGAGTGGTGGTTCTGTGCATGCCTCTTTCCAGCTGTAATTCTTCCTCTACCTTGGGCTCCTTGCTTGGCTGCCAGCTGAGCCTCTGTTGCCAGCCAGACTGCCCTATCCCCACCACTATGCCTTGGATTTTTTTTTTTTTTTTTTTTTTTTGGAGACAGAGTCTTGCTTTTTCGCCCAGGCTGGAGTGCAGTGGCCACAATCTCAGCTCATGGCAACCTCTACCTCCCAGGTTTAAGCGATTCCCCTGCCTCAACCTCTCGAGCAGTTGGGATTACAGGCACGCACCATCACGCCCAGGTAATGTTTGTATTTTTGGTGCTAATGTTTGTATTTTTGCTAGGGACGAGGTTTTACCATGTTGGCCAGGCTGATCTCGAACTCCTGACCTCAAGTGATCTGCCTGCTTCAGCCTCCCAAAGTGCTGGAATTACAGGTGTGAGCCACGAGGCCCAGCCTAGCACCAGACTTCTTTACCCAATATTTGCAATTTGAAACCCTCCATCAGCCTAGGAGATGTGGGGCAAGCATTTAGCAAGCGGACCACAAAGCTCCACGTAGAGCTCTGTGGCCATCCTGGGATTTCCCGATTCAGTTCCTCTTCCTCAGTCCATTTCTTTTGAATCCTCCTGACGATGCCAATTGTTTCATTCCAATGAACGCTTGGCTTGGAAATTCCCACAAGGGAGTGCCCCAAACCTTCTCAAGATGGGACCGGTTGGGATTCTAAAGAACCAGCACTGAACACCAGAGTGATCAGTCCGAAGCATTTATGAGGGAAACATACAGTGGGCTGCAGTAATGCTCACGACAGACAGTAAGAGAAAAGGGCTGTTCTACCTAGGTATGTCTGCAGCAAGGAGCTCAGGATATGAGGTTCACATGAGGGTTTAAGGAGTCTGGCTCAAGGCCAGGGCCAGTTTCTTTCAATGTTTTGGGCAACAAACCAAGACACCTTTATCAGTGCCTGGAAATGTTCAAGGCCTCCGTTTGGATTCAAGCCTGCTGGGAAAAACCTAAAGCTTGGCTGGGTCAGAGTGGTCAAGACACTATGATTTTCAGTCAGGACCCAGAAAGAAAACAAGAAAACTGGAGGGCAAAATGCTTGTTATTAGTTATAATCCTATTACTAGTGTCCTTAGAGGAAAATTTGGATGGAGACACACACAGGGAGAATGGCCTGTGATGATGGAGGCAGAGATTAGAGTGATGCATGAAACAAACCAAAGAACGGCAACCATGGCCAAGAACCATCAGAGGCAAGAAAAGCAAAGAAGAATTCCCTAAGGCCTTCAGAGAGAACACGGCCCTGCTCACACCTCAATTTTGGATTCATAGCCTCCAGAACTGTGAAAGAATAAATTTCTATTGTTTTAAGTCACTAAGTTTGTGGTAATTTTTTGTAGCAGTCCTAGGAATGGGATACTTATGGTATGCATGATTTTTTATTAGAGTTACCTATTTTTGTGTCTCTCTCACTAAAGTAATCCCATTATGGCTTGTTAATCATTATTTATCCAGCTCCTGGAACGCTGAGTATTTTATATTAGATAAAAATAGATATTGTTTCCCTAATTAAACAGGAAAAATATTGAGTGCCCGAAGGAAAATGGTTCTTGAAAAAAGCTTTTCAAAACACAAAAGGAAAAGCCTATTTTTGTATAACCCAAATAGTCATATGAAAATTTCTACATAATTCTTTGACAAGCTATGTAACAGTTGATGTATGATGACTCTTTTTTTTTAACAGGTCGGAGTCCAAGTAACCTTCTCACCTGTTATTTAAATCCAAAGTGACATTCTAGGCATGATTTTACATTTGGTCAATGCCAAGTAAGACTGTACTGCAACCACATCTGCATAGTTGAGCTTTAACTAAATTAGCATATACTTTGGAAAACTTTATTGGCCTCACAATAATCAGAATCAACACTTAGGTAAATCACTTCATTGCTGCAGAACTTTAGAAAATTGGTCTTGCATGTGCTTGGCCTCGATGGCTTCTTTGTCAAACCTTGAAAGTCTTCCTTGCTTCTTCTAAAGCTTTCACATCTATGGGAGGCCTCCTCTAGCTGCCAGGCTGCAGAAACTTCTTCACTGTGGGGAGGTTGCTGATTCTGGTTTTCAGGGCCTGCAATGCACGATAATGCAGCCTCAGAGTGAAGCCAAGGGCCGACACCATCATAAACACAACCCAGGAAATCTGAGTACCTCCTCCACAAAGACCAGCTGAGTCCCCTCCATCAACACCAGTGTAGAGGCAGGGAAACAGACACCCAGCTGGAAGCAAAGATAAGAGGATGAACATGTAGCTCGCTAGCATTTTCCCCAAAGACGTCTTTAAGACTATTCAATTCAGTCTCCCTACCCACTTTCGTACACATTAATCCTGTAAATTCGTGGCTTTTGTATAAGACAAGAAAAAACAATGTGCCTGTGAGATATGAGCACAGATCAGTCTCTAGGCAGAAGTGAAACTACAGGAAAATTGAGTCAGAAATGAAGATAGTAAATGTTAAAGGCAAATTATGGGGCTGCTTTTTCCCACTGAGGGATACAAGGTTGGGAGCAGTGTGTTGGGAGAGCTGTGCAGAGAGAAACACAATGTCTGACAGCAGGAGCTGGAGCCCAGGGAGAAAACCAGATGGAAAAGGCCCTGCTCAGACACCCTTGTGTGGGAAGACAAGGGCACATCTGGGATAAAGGGCATCACAGAGAACTCAGGAACAGAAACCACAGGGGAATAGAGGGATGGGAAGAGATGCTGGGCCCTGGGTCCTTTCCACGATAAAAGGCAAAGTGCTCTTCCTGAGGTAGCAGAGATCCTGAACTTTGTTTATGGTCCCTGATTCAATGACAGAGTGAGAACTAGGGCTCTGCTCATTCCTTACTCGGACCCCAGGCTCCCATTTTCTCTTCTTATTCCACATCACTGTGGCATCCACACCACCCACCCAGCTTACATCTTCCACAAGGGCCAGGGGCCCGGCACCTGCTGCTGCATGTTCGGTTTGCTCCAGGCTCAACAGCATGCAGCCCTGACATTCAGGACGTGGCTCTACGCTCTGCACTGTCCCTCTCCAATCTCTTGTGGGCAGTGACTCCACCTTCATGACAGCACTCCTCCCCCAGGAGTAGACTATTTCAGAGTCATTTCTTGTTGTCTGCTCTCCTCATTTCCTGCTCTCTCTGAGATCTGAAGTAAACCTGGGTGAACTTGAATTCATCATCTTTCTTGCAACATCAGCTCTGCCTCCTAACCTACAGTTATAATCTGCAAGTTGAAATGTCTAGGGGTGAACTGCACTGATGTCTGCAACTTTGAAATGCATAAAAATATTTTCCTCCCCATCCCACTGCCACCCTCCCTTTTTGGATACTTATCCCTGAAGCACCCCACAGTAACAAGCACCCCACAATAACAAAACAATGGGCAGTTGGTCTCATGTCTTCCTACGCATGGTGCCAGAATATTTTCTGATGTATTCCATTAATCATGTTCCTTTTAAATCAAATCCAGTGTTGTTCTGAAGACTGTAGACCAAATTCTACTGTGGCTCAGAGCCTCTCACAGCCCATGTTCTAATTATGAACATGAAATTTTGTTAAATAAAGAATTTATATTGGAGTCTAGTGAATTGTAATTTTGTGATAACAGCCTGGGCAACATTGAGACACCTCATCTCTTAAAAAATTCTAAAAATTAGACAGGCACAGTGGGGCATGCCTGTAAACTTAGCTACTCGGAAGGTGGCTAAGTTGGGAGGATCACATAAGCCCAGGAGTTCCAGGCTGCAGTGATCCACTGCACTGAAGCCTGGGAGACAGAAGAAGATATCATCTCCTAAAAAATAAAGAAAAATAAAACAAAACTTTGCTGGAAAATTATAGCTTGAGTATAAGTGGTACAATTTTTGGTCAGTGCCGCAGGAATGCCAAGCCACTGTTTTTCTATTGTCCTCAAAATACAGTGTTCCAAAATGCTGAATGACTTCACTTACTTTCTCAAAGGTAGGGAAGTAGCAAGTTTTCATTCTCCCTTTGATCAAGGCAAGTTTGACATCTTTTTCCTCAGGTTGACATATGGGCAGAAGAAGGATCATTTCATTCAAATCTGCCATACCTTCTATATACATATCAATCCTGAAAGACAGAAACAACCAAACTATCTAATGCCTTTTGCCTTAGATTTTATAGTTTAAAAATCTAAGAGGATAGAGCATCAGGTGGTGGCAAAGCAATTTACCTCCAGTGAGTGCCTTTCATAGTCTAGTCATTATGCTCTGATTTTTACAGGTATATTAACATTTTTTTTTTAAAACCACCTATTGAGGTAGATCTCTAAATTTTGTTACACTCGTGACCTAATACAGGTAAAAAGAGCATTGGTGGTCACAGTCATGACAGAAACTGGTGGAATCACTGCCAGTAACCACTGGTGCTGTGCCAGGATTGACCATCTGGGAGGTGGTGGTTTGTTCTGTGCATGAACTTAGTGTGAGTCAAATTGCCAAAGACCTGCCTCCTAAGTAATCCCAAGAGAGTCCCTGGCACAGCCATCTCAGTCAGTTCCTTGTTCTGTCTCATCATTTTATATCTCTCAGGCCCACTTCTATGCCCAATATTCGCTGTTTTTCCAGTTACTCTCATGAAACATAATTCTACGGCTCTCTCCATGTGTTGTTGCCCGATTCTAGCCACGTGTGCCTTACTTGAGACCCCACCTAAAAGATCCCCTTCCTTGGTGAAATTATTTATACGGTTACAACCAGTGCAAACTTTTTCTTTTGTGTCAAACTCAGGTTTCACGATACTTTTTAAAACAACAGCTTATTGACATACAGCCACATTCAGTGCGTTTTAGCACATTCACAGAACTCTGCAAAAATCATCACATTCTAATTCCAGAATATTTTTTATGACCCTGATAAGGACATCTGTACCATTAGCAGTATTCTTCATTTTTCTCCAAGCCCCACTCCTTTAGCCCCAGGCAACACTAATCTACTTTCTGCCTCTATGGATTTGCATATTCTGGACGTTTCATATGAAAATAATCCTATAATATGTGGCTTTCTGTGTCTTGTTTCTTTTATGTAACATGTCTTTATGGTTCAACCATCTTGTAGCATGCATCAGTACTTCATTCTGTTTCATGACAATATCATTCCATCACATGGCTAAAGCACATTTTGCCCCTCCATTTATTGATTGATGGATACTTGCCTTGCTTCCACTTTTTGAATACTATGAATATTGTTATTTGCATTGTACATTTATGTTCAATATTTAGTGTGGTTGTATTTTTTATTCTTTTGGGAATATATCTAGTTGAGGAATTGCTGGGTCATTGGTAATACTGCAGGAAAATTTTGGAGGGGCTGCCAACAGTTCCATTCAGGATTTATTTGGAATCATGCAGTTTTATCACAATAGTGAGGAAACCCTTTGGCTTTGCTGGTATTGAATCAATCTGGCTGTTTCAGCCTTGTATCCATGTGTCAAGATAACCCCAGCATCCTTGGTGCCAGCCTCTACTAGCCCTGCTCTGGTGTTGCAGTCCATATAATTGGCTGGTAACTTAGGTCCCTGGTCATCATTCTTGGATTTACTGGAACCTGAGATTCAGCTCCTTTGTAACCTTTTCTCCCCAGGCCTTCACCTACAGACTCTCAAACATTCTATGCCTTGTCCTAAGCTGTTGGCTGCAGTCCAGCCTCTGAAGACCTGAGCACCTGGAATCATGATTCCCCATCCTCCTGAGTTCATGGTTCATCCGTGTTTGGAAACGTCTGTCAGGGTGCTGGATCCATGGACTGGATCCTCTTCTAGAATCCCTCTCACCTGAGCCCACCCCATGTTCACCGTTCCCTCATCTCCATGAGACTCTGCAATGCTAGACCTTAACGTACATGCCAAAGGCCCCTACCATGTCCCACCCACTCAAGGAAGGACCTAAATCACTCCTGTGTTAAATCTGTTGATGGAAGAACAGAAACTATGCCATACAGGGCTCTCTCCTTTGTGTCTTTCCCATAAAGGTTGTATTTGCTGGCAGTGTAGTTGAGAATGGCTCTGGTCTGCACCAGCTTCATCCTGTCAATCTCAACCATTGACACTAGCTGGAACATCAAATCCCCATCTTTACAAAGAAGGAAAAAAAAGGAGAGTGAAATGACTATGAATCCCACTCTTTCAGGATGAAAAAAATGGTTGTGAAAATGACTAAATTTGTACATGAAAAAGAAATTATTGCCTGGTAAGATTTCACTTGAAAGTGCATTTTTAAAAAGCTTCCTGTAGTCCTTCTTTTTGTTAATAAGCTTCCTTTTACTTTTTATCATGTTGTTTCATTTTTGTTTTTATTTCTCCTCCAGATACATAGTAGAACTCTTGTCTTTTTTTGTGTTGATTTATGTTCATGGATATTTCAGGAAGATGTTGGGATAGGTTACAACAGGACTGCCAACACGATGCCATTTAAAATGAGAAGTTCCCAGAATAAGTCGCATATTTGTGACATTTAAGGCAGGTTCTGAGAGGTTTTTATGTAAGGGTCCCTTTCTGTGCTCTTCAAAGCCTGCAATATTGCTACAATATTACCTTGTCACACCCCCCATGAAAGAACAAAGACTCAAGACAATGGTCACATCTATTTCTCCTCCTTTCATCTAATCTATGTCTTTGAGTGTCCTTGGATGGGGAGGCCTGTATGGGATCCTGAGCTGATCAACGCAGCTCATTCATCGTGCCCAAAGCGTGAAAATAAGGATAGGGCATTCTCAGGGTGCTGGTGATGGTTCCTCTAGCAATTACTCTGAGAAGTCTAGTTCTTTTAGCCTGGAGAGAGTTGCCAGATCTGATCAAGGAGCCACATCCCTTCCATTTTAACCACTTTCTCCCTTTCCACCATGCCCAAATGCCACCCCCCACACAAATAGGCATTGCCTGCTGTTCAAAATTCCTTGTGTGCCTTCTATTAGATACCCACATCAGAGGTACTTAGAGACTTCATCTTACCGTTTCTTAACTTGTCCAATTCTTCTGCAGATTCTAGAAATTTCTTGTCAAACTGGAGACAGAAACAGTAAATGAGTTTTTGTTAGTTCATTCCATAGCATTATAAACTTCTGACTTTGAATAGCCCCTATCTGGTGCATCATTTGGAGAATATAAGATTTCTGAGTTTGGCAGTGCACACAGAGGGACTTGTTGTGGCCATTCGTAAATTTAGACTAGATTCATTGGGGGAATGGCATGGGTCACAGCACATAGCTTCTCAGTCATCTAGTTCACTTCATCTCCACCCTGATCTCATGACTGTCTATGATTAAGTCATGTTTTGAGAGGGCATGTCAATGGAGAGATGGCACTGAGCAGTTCTTCTACTTACGGTGTTGTCATATCTTAGGAAAGCCTGTGTCTCCAAGTGAGATCAGACCACAACCTTGTGTGTCCCCAGCATGGGGTATGCCATGGGCTAATGGCCATCAAAGATTCTGCCACCAAGAGGCCTCTTCTGTAATTTACCTTACCCCACTTTTTAGGAATCCTGCTAAGGGTGAAATAGGTCACAGCTATTGCAAAGCTTTAACTCTTGCAGCTATAATTTCCTTTTTTTGGAGTAAATGGGACACAATAGGGTAGAATCTCAATTTAAGAAAGGAATTAGAGTCCCCACACTAACACTATTTTTAACCAAAATCTCTGGTTTCTGAACTGGTTTTGTGGGTTCAATATCACCATTTTCATATATTGGCTTCTTGACTTTGGGCACATTACTGAATCTCTCTGTGTCTGACTATTCTAATCTGTGAAATGGATATACTTGTGGTACCTATGGTACAGATTGGTAGGTTAGTATGAAGATTAAATTGCAAAGTCATGCAAAGCACTTAGAAAAGTAGCAGGTCTTTAGTAAGTGCTCATTAAATATAACTAATCATTAGAAATTTGAGAGATAGCTGTTATTTCAGCATGTCATCCTTTAAAAAAAATCTAAATCAATCTAATATTGATGAAACTATTCTTTGTTATTGATCTACATCCAGTAACTTAAACCTTGGAGTAAATTACACCTTGTCCTGAGACAAGGGACATTGGTTGGAATGGCAGCCGGCAACAAGGCTGTCTCAATTTGATCAGACGCTCGGAGTGGATGCAGGTATTTAATATAAATAGGAAAATCAGTTGTTACACAACCTTTCACAAAGGTCATCAAAACCTTTTACAAAAAATACTCCTGAAAGGGCATGTGTCCAGCAACTGCCTGTTCAAACTTGGCCTGGTGTCACCCTTGTTATTGATGTTTGTAGTGAATGATAAGTGTTTCAAAACATTTACTTAATCCTTCTTTGCTTTAAAAACCTTTTTCTTCCTTTATCTCCCTAAGGACATACATGGTTTACTATGGTACACACATACCCATTACAAGACTTTGTTCCCATATGAAGAGTCTCTTTCTGTTTATTGAGTTGACACAATATATCCAAAAGCAGCTGAATGCACAACTCAAACTGCCATCCAAGCACCCAAAGAAGGCATTGATGTATTAAACAGTTTTTTTAAATTGTACTAAGGAGACATTTAAAAATATTTTTCTGGTGACCTAGATAAGATGATGTGAGGCAGTGTAGAAAGATTTATAAGATCAGTACTTACTTTGTTAAAGGTTGTCACCCTCGTGGCTCAACAACTTAATTTTTTTTTTTTTTTTTTGTATTTTTAATAGAGACGGGGTTTCACCGTGGTCTCGATCTCCTGACCTTGGGATCCGCCCGCCTCGGCCTCCCAAAGTGCTGGGATTACAAGTGTGAGCCACCGCGCCCGGCCCTCAACAACTTAATTTGAGGTCCTAATGTGGTTTATAAACTACACGTTCATTTCAGTAGCTCCCTCCCATTGAAAGGAATAGAGTCAAGTTGAAAACAGCCACTCCCACATGTTTCAGGGCTGCAGGACTGCCTACTAGATTCTAAGAAAAATGGCAAGTCATCCTCTTATCACAAGGTAACTGGTTAATGTATTCCTTTTCAAGGTTGGCAATAAAAGTTTAACCAAAAATTACAGCAGATTTTGCTCTGTTTATAAGTCAGTAGAAACTGGCTTTTTGAAGAAACTCACTTTTCGTGACTTGGATGTCAGGACTAAGGCAGCTGAGAAACCTCTGCTGGGAGCAGAGCTGGGAGGGCAGGTCTGTGAAGGGCAGGCTGATGGCACTCTGGAAGACACTGGGTTGCCACATAAAATACAGGGCACCCAGGTAAATGTGAATTCCAGGCAAAGGATCAGTCACTTTTTAGTATAAGTATGTCCCAAACACTGTAGGAAACATGTTTATACTAAAAAAGTATTACTTGTTTATCTAAAATTCTCATTTATTTTGCTGTCCTGTATCTTATCCGCCAAATCTGGCCACTCTATTTTTATGTTCTTTCCTCTCTGCATTGCTCAAATCACCCTTCCTGGCCCCTGGGCCTTTGCACATGGCATTTGTCCTGACTGGAATCCTCTACTTTCACCTCCTACTGTATTTTCTCTATTGTGTCTTTCCCTACATTAATTTGACATGATGTATTCAATATCAGGTTTCCCCTTAGACCTTGAGTTCTTGAGAGCAGAGCCTTCTTCTTGTTTGAGTCCAGTCCTTATTGTCTGGGACAAAACACGGACATCATAGGATCTCCTAAAATAAGATAGTTTTACAATTTACATGGAAAAATTCTAGCAAATACAAAAGTAGAGGGAATAATATAACAAGCTTGAAGGTACCCATGACCTGGATTCATCAATTGCCAGCAACATTTCTTTGTCTATACCAGGCAGTGGATTAAGTTATGTTGGCTCCCAAGAAAGAGAGGTCCATGTCCAAATCCTTGAGTCCTGTAAATGTGACCTTATTTGGAAAAAGGCTCTTTGCAGATGAGGTTAAGGAACTTCAGATGAGATCATCCTGATATATCCAGATAGGCCCTAAATCCAATGACAAATGTCCCTGCAACATAGAGAATAGAAGACACAGTCACACAGAGGGTGAGGTGCTGGAAGCCCCAGGCAGAAAGTAGAGTGATGTGGCCACGATCCATGAAAGTCCAGAAATGCCGAGAGCCCCCAGAAGCTATAGGAGGCAGGGAAGGATTGTTCCCTAGAACTTCCAGGGGAATGTGGCCCTACTCACACCCTGACTTCAGACTTCTGGCCTTCAGAATTCTAAGAAAATGCATTTCTGATGTTTCAAGCCACCCAGTTTGTAAGAATCTGTGACAGGAGCCACAAGAAAATGATACAAATCCCAGACAGTAAGTCATTTCATCTGTAAATACTAGTATTCATCTCTAGAAAGGAAGAACTTCTTTTCTAAACACAATCACATTATGATTGTGTTTAACATGATAATCTGTTATCATATTAAAATTCTATAATTCCCTAATTTCATCAGAGCTTCAGCTTTCTAGTTCATGTAAGTGTCCCATAAAAATTTCTTAGCAGTTTGTTTATTTTGGTCAGCATGCAAGCAAGGTCCTTACAAAGCATTTGAGGGATATGAGCCAATTTTTTTAGAAATTAATGAATGAATACAGACAGGTAGAGTGTGTGGGGGTTTGTGAGTTATCAAAGTCCAGTCTCATATACCCAGGTTCTGGAGGTGCATAGAGCTGTGTACGGGTCTGTGCAGATGTCTTCTTTTTTTTTTTTTTTTTTTTTTAGGCGGAGTCTCGCTGTGTTGCCCAGGCTGGAGTGCAGTGGCACGATCTCGGCTCACTGCAAGCTCTGCCTCCTGGGTTCACGCCATTCTCCTGCCTCAGCCTCCTGAGTAGCTGGGACTACAGGTGCCCGCCACCATGCCCGGCTAATTTTTTGTATTTTTAGTAGAGACGGGGTTTCACTGTGTTAGCCAGGGTGGTCTCAATCTCCTGACCTTGTGATCCGCCCGCCGCCTCAGCCTCCCAAAGTCCTGGGATTACAGGCGTGAGCCACCGCGCCCGGCCTGTGCAGATGTCATTGTCCGTTGGTGATGAAGCACTGGGGATCCAGCAGGCCAAGCCCCACACCACAAGCTCACAGTACAGGGGAGCAAACACAGTGGCCCTCAGGTGTTATTAGAGGCTCACTGGGGCTCTGTGGAGGGCAGAGGACAGCCCAGCACTCCTGGGAAGCAATGATGTAGTGTTAAGTGTGTCCACCGGGAAGGAGCTTGCCAGGCAGGGCTAGCAAAGGCACCCAGGCAGGAAGGCAAGAGGCCCCACCATGCTCAGAGAGTTGACTGGGCTCAAGATCAAGGAGTGAGGACGGGTGCGAGGATGCATTCTATATGCAGTCAGGACTCACTGCAGAATTCTGTGATTCTTTTTTCCAATTTGCATTTTAGAAAAACTACTCTGGTTGTAAGTGGAGAAGAGACTAGGGCAAAGTGAAGCTGCAGGTAGGAAGCCTGTGCCTCTGTCTGCTCCCTCAACCACCTCTGCCAACTGTGGGGAAGCTCCCTCTAAGAGGAGGCGAGTGCAAATTGCAGAAGCCCAGGTGACCTGGGAGAGATTAGCATTACAGGACCAGTATGGGGGTGGAGCTAGAAAGCACTCCTAATCTAAGCATTCTGGCACAATGACACACCACGGAAAAATGATTTTGCATATCGTTATTTGTAATTCACATATACCATCTATATCTTGGCAGCCTAGGCCTGAGTGGCACTGAAGGAACTAAGAGAAGGCTCATGCCTGGGACCCCACAGAGCCTTACGGAGCAGAGTGTAGATGAGCCAGGAGCAGACACACTGTAAGGGACAACAAGGTGGCCTGAGAGCAGAGGGTGGGTCTGTTTGCTCTTCAATATTTCCTCACCTCCTAGAAAACTGAGGAATCCACAGCAGACAGAATCGTTGTTTTGCAAATGCATAAGAAAGAATGCTTTTATCAGAAATAAAATGACTGTCCAGGAAAAGAAGAAAATGTCTTTATGCCATTACCCAGGATGGTAACTCTTCTCCTGTGCATACCTGAAAATGTCAGAAGTGCATTTCTACACTGACATTTTAATAGATTGTATGACAAACTGTATGTTACAGGAGCATTCTTGGAAAAGTCAAACAAACCACATAATTTATAGTTTCCATTTTTACTGAATTTGTAATTCCAAGAAAATGGTTGGCTAGGAGGAGATTGGGAATCTGAATTCACATCAGATCCTAATGAAAACAAATCAATTTTAACTAAGTCAGTGAATAGGAGTTGTATTATTTAATTAGCATATAATTTGAAAGAGTTCATTAGCTTCACAACAGGCACAATCAACACTAAGGTAAAGCGATTTATTGTCACAAAACTTTAGAATATTGGTCTTGCAAGTTCTTGGCCTCCATGACTGTGTTATTAAAACCTGAAAATCTTCCTTGCTTCTTCTAAAGATTTCTCATCCATGGGAGGCTTCCTTGGGCTGCCAGGCTGCAGAAACTTCTTCACCGTGGGCAGGTTGCTGATTCTGGTTTTCAGGGCCTGTAATTCATAAAGCACAGCCTCAGAGTGAAGCCAATGGCTGCCACCACCATTAACACAACCCAGGGAATCTGAGCCCCTCCTGCAAAGACCAAGCGAGTCCGCTCCATCAGCACAGCATGGAGGCAGAAACAGACACCCAGTGAGAAATGAAGATAAGAGGAAGAACATGTAGCTCACTTTATTTTCCCAAAAGATGTCTTGAAGTTTTAATCAGTTCAGTCATTTCTATCTTTCTCCTTACACCAATCCTATAGATTAGTGACTCTTGTATAAGACAAGAAAAAATAATGTGCCTGTGAGATATCAACACAGATGAGTCTTTAAGCAGAAGTGAAAATATGGGGAAATTAGTTGGGAAGGGAATAGTTATAGAAATTATTAAAGACAACCCATGGGACCACCTTTTCTCAGTGAGAGATACAGTGTGGGGGGCCAGTGTGCCGGAGAGCTGGGCAGAGAGGAACACAATGTCAGACAGCAGGAGCCGGAGCCCAGGGAGGAAACCAGATGGAAAGGGCTCTGCTCAGACTGACTCAATGTGGGCACGTATGGGATAAAGGACATCACAGAGAACTCAGGAACAGAAACCACATTGAAATAGAGGGATGGGGAGAGATGCTGGGCCCTGGGTTCTTTCCATAATAAAGGGCAAAATACTCTTTGTGGGGTGGCATGCACCACAAATTTCCTTTCCATAACAAAAGTGTTTTCATTCCTCAAAATTGGAGCCTGGAAGCTCATTTTGGAGACCTTGGGGCACTGAAGGCCTGGAGAAGGCTGGGGTCAAAACTTGGTCAGTTGCAGGGCCCAGATACAAGATCCCAAGATGGGAGATATGGGGCTGCCTCTCTGGGCTGTGAAATGGGTCACCTTCAGCAGAGGGAAGCTGGAGATAAGACTGGAGTCAAGCTCCTCAACGTAGTAGAGAACTTCCACCAGATGAATGTCAGCCCGGCTCAGCTTGTTGCCAACAAGGTAGTCTTGTCCGTGGCTCTTTAAGACCTGGAGAATGGGAGGAATGAGATCAGGAACACATGCACACCCAGGCTAGGACCCCTGCTTCTTTCAGAACCTCTCCACCCTGACTTTCCCCACCTCTGTTGCCTTACTGCATGGGTGCAGAAATCCAGAGCTTTCTCCACATTATCTGAATGAATAAGAGAGTAAGAAGTGTAACACTACTCACTCCTCAGTTGTAGCTCAGGCTCCCATTTTCTCTTCTCATTCTACATCACTGTGGCATCTACACCACCCACGCAGCTTGCTTCTTCCACGTGGGCCAGGGGCTTAGCACCTGCTGCCATGTGTTCTGTCTGCCCCAAGCCCTACAGCATGGAACCCTCACATTCAGGACGTGGCTCTACATTCTGCTCTCTCCCTCTCCAATATCCCTTGGGCAGCGATTCCACCTTCATGACAACACTCTTCCCCCAGGAGGAGACTATTTCAGAGTCCTCATTTCTCCTTCTCTGCTCTCCTCATTCCCTGCTCTATCTCCCTGGGATCTGTAAGAAACCTGGGTGAGCCTGAATTCATCATCTTTCTTACAGCATCGACTCTCACTCCCAACTGGCACTATGTTATAATCTGCAAGCTGAAGCATTTCGGGGTGAACTGCACTGATGTCTGCAACTTACTATAAAATCCATTTTACAAAATCTTCCTCTGCATCCCACAATCACTCTACTTTTAAAAAATACCCATCCCTGAAACACTACAGTATTCTCTGGTTGGGCAATTGGTCTCCTTGTCTTCCTGCATATGGTGCCAGAATGTTTTCTGATGGATCGCTTTCATCATGCCCCTGTTCAGTCAAAGTCCACGGGGTTCCATAGACTCAACAGCAACCTCCAGTGTGGTGCAGAGCCCACATCCTACTTACGAACACGAAATTTTGTTGAACAGGTAATTCCATGTTGGGGTCCAGTAAATTAAAATTTTACTGGAAAATTACAGCTTGGGTGTAAGTGATACAATTGTTTCTCCAAGTCTATTTTCATAAAATGCCTTGAGAGTCAGAGTGCTGCATTGGTGTTTAGGAAATCTCACTGAAAGTGAAGGTCAGTGCCCCAGGAATGCCCAGCCACTACTTTTCTACTGGCCTCTAAACTCAGTTCCCCAAAACACTGAACAGCTTCACTTACTTTTTCAAAGGCAGGGAAGTAGCGATTTTTTATTTTCTCTTTGATGGAGGCAAGTTTGGCATCTTTTTCCTCAGGTGGACATATGGGCAGAAGGAGGATCATTTCACCCAAATCTGCTACACCTTCTATATACATATCAATCCTGAAAGACAGAAACAACCAAATGGTCAAATACCTTTTGCCTTGGATTTTATAGGTTTATAAAAACCTAAGGGAGTAGAGTATCAGGTGATGGCAAAATAATTCACCTCCAGTGAATGCCTTTCATAGTCTAGTCATTATGCTCTGAGTTTTACAGGTATATTAACATTTATCTCTTAAAACAACCTATCAAGGTAGATAGATCTCTAAATTTTGTTACATGCATGACCTAATACAGGTAAAAAGAGCATTGGTGGTCACAGTCATGAGAGAAATTGGTGGAATCACTGCCAGTGCCCACTGATGCTGTGCCAAGATTTATCATCTCCATTGTGGTTTGTTCTGTGCATGAACTTAGTGTGAGTCAAATGGCCAAAGACCTGCTTCCTAAGTAATCCTAAGAGAGTCCCTGGCACAGCCATCTCAGCCATATTCCTCATCCTCTCTCATCATTTTACACCTCCCAGGGCTGCTTCTATGACCCATATTTGCAGTTCTTCCAATTACACCCATGAAAAACATTTCCACACCCTCTCCATGTGCTGTTGCCCAACTCTAGCCATGTGTGCCTTTCCTGAGACCCCACCTAAGAATCCCCTTCCCTGGTGAAATTCTCTATACAGTTACAACCAGTGCAAACTTTTCTTCTTTTGTGTCAAACTGGAGTTTCACAATAGTTTTTAAAACAAGAGCTTTATTGATGCATATTCACATACTATAATTGCCACCTGTTATATTATACTACTGAGTGGTTTTTAGTGCACTCACAGAAATCTGTAAAAATAACCACAGTCTAATTCCAGAATTATTTTTGTCACCCTGATAAGGACATCTGTACCATTAGCAGTATTCTTCATTTTTCTCCAAGCCCCACTCCTTTAGCCCCAGGCAACCACTAATCTACCCTACCTCTATGGATTTGAATATCTGGACATTTCATACAAAAAGAATCCTATAATATGTGGCCTTCTGTGTCTTCTTTTATGTAACATGTCTTATGGTTTAACTATCTTGTAGCATGCATTGATACTTCATTCCTTTTCATGACCAAATATCTTTCCATTGCATGGCTACAGCGCATTTTTCTCCTCCATTTATTGATGGATGGATATTTGGGTTGTTTCCACTTTCTGAATTCTATGAATATTGTTATTTGCATTATTCATTTATGTAAAATATATAGTGTGGATGTATTTTCGATTGTTTGGGGGTATACCTGTTAGAGGAACTGCTGGGTCATTGGTAATACTATATTAAAGTTTTTGAGGAGCTGCCAGCAGTTTCATTCAGGATTTATTTGGAATCATGCAGTCTCATCACAACAGCAAGGAGACCCCTTCGCTTTGCTGGTATTGAATCAATCTGGCTGTTTCGGCCTTCTATTCATGTGTCAAGGTAACCCCAGCATCCCTGGTGCCAGCCTCTACTAACCCTGCTCAAGTATTCCAGTTGGTATAATTGGTTGGTAATTTATGTTCCTGGTCATCATTCTTGGAATTACTGGGACCTTAGATTCGGCTTCTTTGCAGCTTTCCCTCCCCAGTCTTTGATCTACAGACTCCCACATATTCTATGCCTGTCCTAAACTGTTGGCCAGAGTCCAGCCTCTGAAGTCCTGAGCACCTGGAATCATGATTCCCCATCCTCCTCAGTTCATGGTTCATCCGTATTTGGAAATCACCATGAGGTGCTGGATCCATGGACTGCGTCCTCTTCTAGAATCACCCTCGCCTGAACCCTCCCCATGTTCACTGTTCCCTCATCTCCATGGGACTCTGCAATACTGGACCTCAGCGTACACGCCCAAGGCCCAGCCTGCTGCTGGTCTTGATGCCATGCCATGGTCCCACCCACTCAAGGAAGGACCTAAATCACTCTGTGTTCTCTGTGGATGGAAGAACAGAAAATATACCGTACAGGGCTCTCTCCTTTATGTCTTTCCCGTAGAGGTTGTATTTGCTGGCAATGTAGTTGAGAATGGCTCTGGTCTGCACCAGCTTCATCCCATCAATCTCAACCATTGGTACTTGCTGGAACATCAAATATCCATCTTTAGAAGGAAGAAAAAAAAGGAGAGTGAACTGTCTATGAAACCCACCCTTTTGGGATGAAGAAAATGGTTGTGGAAATGACTAAATTTGTCAAATGAAAAAGAAATTATTGCCTGGTAAGATTTCACTTGAAACAAAAACTTTTTTTTTTTTTTTTTTTGGCAGAGTATCATTCTGTCACCCAGGCTGCAGTGGAGTGGCATGATCTTGGCTCACTGTAACCTCTGCCTCCCAGGTTCAAGTGATCCTCCTACCTCAGCCTCCCAATAGCTGGGATTACAGCCATGCACCACTGCACATGGCTAATTTTTGTATTTTTACAAGCGATAGGGTCTCACCATGTTGGCCAAAGTGGTCTCAAATTCCTGAACTGAAATGATCTACCCGCCTCAGCCTCCCCAATTGGTATTACAGGCGTGAGCCACTACACCCAGTCCAAACAACAGTTTTAAAAAGCTTCCTGTAGTTCTTCTTTTTCTTAAGAAGCTTCCTTTTACTTTTTATCCATTTATTTCATATATGTTTTTATTGCGCCTCCAGATACATAGTGGGACTCTTGAATTTTTTGTGTTGATTTATCTTCATGGATATTTTAGGAAGAGGTTGGGACAAGTTACAATAGGACTGGCGACAAGATGCAATTTAAAACAGGACATTCCCAGAGTAAGTCTCATGGTGTTTGTGACATTTAAGGCAGGTTCTGAGAGGTTTTTATGTAAGGGTCCCTTTCTATGCTCTTCAAAGTCTGCGATATCGCTACAGTGTTACCTTGTCCCCCCCCCCCGCCCCCCCCCGCCCATGAAAGAAAAAACTCGAGACAGTGGCCACATCTATATATCCTCCTTTCGTCTAATGCATGTTCTTGCATGTGCTTGGTTGGGGAGGGCTGTATGGGATCCTGTGCTGATGACCACCACTCATTCACGGTGCCCGAAGCATGAAAACAATGAAAGGGCTTCTCAGGGGCGGGAGATTGTTCCTCTAGCAAATACTCTGAGAGGTCTGGTCCTTTTAGCCTGGAGAGAGTTGCCAGACTTGATCAAGGAGCCACATCCCTTCCATTTTAACCACTTTCTCCCTCTGCACCATGTACAAATACCATGCCCCACACACATAGACATTGCCGGCTGCGCAAACCTCCCCATGTACCTTCTAGATACCCTCATAAGAGGAACTTAGAGATTGATCTTACCATTTCTTAACTTGTCCAAATCTTCTGCAGATTTTAGAAGTTTCTCTTCAAACTGGAATCAGAAACAGTAAATACTTTCTTGTTAGTTCACTCTATTATAGACTTGTGGCCTTGAATGGCCCTATCTGGTGCATTATTTGGAGAATATAAGATTTCTGAGTTTGGCAGGGTACACAGAGGGGGCTGGTCATGGCCATTTGGAAATTTAGACCTAATTCATTGAGAAAAGTGCATGGGTCACAGCACATAGCTGCTCAATCTTCTAGTTCACTTCACCTCCACCCTGATATGAATGTCTATGATGACGTCATGTTTTGAGAGGTGACATCACTGGAGAGCAGGCACTGAGCAGCTCTCCTAGTTATGGTGTTGTCATATCTTAGGAAAGCCTGTGCCTCCAAGTGAGATCAGACCACAACTTGTGTGTCCCCAGCATGAGGCATGCCATGGGCTAATGGCCATCAAATATTCTGCCACCAAGGAGCCTCTGCTATAATTTATATTGCCCCACTTCTCAGGAACCCTGCTAAGGGTGAAATAGGTTGCAGCTGTTGCACAGCTTTCACACTTGCAACTATAATTTTCTCTTCTGAAGTATGTGAGACACAATAGGGTAAAATTCTCAATTTAATAAAGGAATTAGAGTCCCACACTAACATTATTTTTAAGGAAAACCTCTGGTTTCTGATGTGGTTTTGTGGCATTGGGGAATGTTTGTGTGTTCTAGAAGCCTCCTCCCATCATTTAAACCACGTGTTTATTTCTCTGCATCCTCATAGACACGTAGGCTGCCCCAGGGCAGGAACTGTGTCTGTCTTCTTCACTATCTCCATGACCAAGTACAGAACCTGGAATTAATAAGTGCTCAAGCAAATAATTGCTGTGAATGTAGTCAATCTTTAATAGGTGGTTTGTTATAATCCACTCCCTTCCGTCTCTCATTTGTAGTTTGCATTTTACCTCTAATTACAACCATTTTTTAATATTATGCATTTTTATTTTTTTATTGTGGAAATTATGAACATGAATGAATATAAACAGAAAAGCATAATGATTCTCCTTGTACTTCTCACCTAGAATCAATAATTATCAATCAAAACCAATATGGTTTCATCTATATACCCACCTACTTCTCCTCTTGTAATAATTCCAAGAAAATCCCAGATCTATATGATTCATCCTTAAATACTTCAATGTGTTTTCCTAAAACACATAAACTATTCTAAAGATAACCATAGTACATTATCACACATGAAATATTAACAATAATTATTTCATGTCCTCAAATATTCAATCAATATTCATGTTTCTAGTTGTATAAATGCCATAAATTATTTTTTATAGTTTGTTTAAATTCTAATCCACTTAAGTTCTGTACTTTGTGATTAGTGTCTTAATTGTATTTTAATATGTTTGCTTTCAGATGAGAAGAAATTTTAAGAATTACTAGGTCAAATCTGTTCATCTTTTTCTTAATTACAGTCCATTTTTATTTAAGGTACAATGCTTCAGTAAGCAATCATCTCATAGTTTCTGTGGGAAAAGTATGTGATAGCACAATTTTAAATCCAACTTAAGGTGTCCTAACTCAGAACCTACCTCTACTCCAGCTGCAGCCAGGAGCCACCGGGTGGACTCCATTCTGCCCCGTGCATTGAAGTAGTGGAGTTTGGGCTTCTCTGCCATGATAGCAGTCTCCTGGAGGTTTCTCTAAGCCTGAATGAATGAATGAATGAATGAATAATTGAAATCATAGAATCAAAAATGTACTTTAGGATGTGTAGTTGAAAACCACCAACAATACTGAAGAAGAACCTGCCTTCTTCATGACTGGGTTGAAGGAGTTCCTGGAATGTTTTCTTGGCTCAAATTGTTACCCAGCAGTGGCCACCCTCAGATTCCAGCAAACCAGTCTCAAGTCTTCATTGTTTAACTGTGACTTTTCTTGGCAGCATAAGAGGTGAGAGTATGTGGTAATAATATATGTATAGGAGTTAATTGAAGAGGAAGAATTCAAGAACTAATATTTATTGAAAACTTCCTAGTGATCCTTCCTCAATGCTAGTCCCTTTCAATATTTTATATCTTTAACCCTTCTTATAGTCCCGTGAAATGATTGTTATCTCCATTTTTTAGTTAATGAAATGGAACGTCAGAGAAATACAATGTTCACAGTCACACTCTGGTTGGTGATGGACATGAATATCTACACCAAGGACTAAAATGAAGTCATGCCTGGAAGCCACCCAGTGAAGGCCCTGGGAACCCATGAACTGGCCGTGAAACCAGAGGATGTCACTGACAGGGAGGACTGGCAGGGAGCTAAGTCACTCTTCAGCTCTTTGGCTGTGAGACTACATTTGATCAAAACCAGAAATTAGGCCTCAGACTTGGTTAACTGTAGCTAGAAGATCCAAAATCTATCATGAGACAGAGAATGTTAATCCCTTGCAGCTTTTGGAATTCTGTATTCTAACTCTGTGGGGTGCATTTTGTTTTATAACCTCGAAGAAGAGATGTTGCTGCATTAATTTTGCAATATGGAAGGAGCTAGCATTTGTTCAACATCAGTTACACACTGGTCATTCTTCTAAACTTCTCTTTGTTTTATCCCACAAAAATCACCTAAGATGAATGCAGTTGTTATTCTCATTTTACATTTGAGGATACTGAGGTTTTTAAAGTAACTTGCTCGGAGTAAATGATGGATCTGGGATGCAGACTCATTGCTATTAAAAATGAAGGACTGAGTCTTATTTTCTATGTTAATGTTTCTCAAATATGCATGGTAATCTTTCAGCAGATTGTGAAAGCCCATTACTTTAAAAAATAAAATAGAAAAGAATAGAAAATATCAGTGAGCATGACATGTTGAAGGGTAAGTAATGTTTCATGAGTTGTTAGTTTCAGTTATTTGTATATTGTGCGTACGGATATTTGCATGTGTGCATGCTCACTTGGTCATTGTACGTGGTTAGAGATAAATTGACTGGGCTCATCCATGAAGTTTGATAGCCCTTGCTCTAACCCAGGCTGTTTGGGAGGTGGAACATAGCAGAGTATCAGAGAATGAAAACCAGCGGCTGCAGGGACAGATGCAACTAATTGTATGATGAATGCGAATGGAAGGACACAGGACTGATTGAAGGCAGGAGTTCCGGTGTCAGGACTTAGGAACAGTTGCATTCTCTCTCCAAACCCCCAGCTCTGTCATTAAACATTAAGATTCTTCTTGCAAAGTTTTGTGGTTGTTGAGTGAGGAACAAAAATATATTTGCCTTTAACAACTAATGTATTTATTTATTTATTATTAATTTTGAAACGGAGTTCCACTGTTTTAGCCCAGGCTGCAGTGCAATGGCGCGATCTTGGCGCACTGCAACCTCAGCTTCCCAGGTTCTAGTGATTCTCCTCCCTCAGCCTCCTGAGTAGCTGAGATTACAGGCACGCGCAATCACACCCGGATAATTTTGTATTTTTAGTGGAGACAGGGTTTCAGCATGTTGTCCAGTCTGGTCTTAAATGCCTGACCTCAGGTGATCCACTCACCTCAGCCTCCCGAAGTGCTGGGATTACAGGAGTGAGCCACCGCACCCAGCCTCAACTAATGTATCTCTAAAAAGGTATGTCTGACTAAAATTAGTCATCAAAATCTTTTAAATGTCTCATTTTAAAATATGGGAGTCAATAATTAACCTTTGGAAAGTAAAGAATTCTTTGAAATCATACTGAATCAACTCACCTGTTTTGTAATGAGATATTTTGACATCGTACTTTCTATGATAACTCCAGGAGTAATTTAAAGTAACTTGGGAAATGGAAATAGCATAATTCGGCAGAATGAAAGAGAGAGTGAAGTTCACATGAAAGGGTGGGGTGTGCTTGTTTAATTGTTATGGACTAGAGTTCACAGTGTTGTAATTCCAATCCCCAAACAAAACTCTCTTAGCCATTGATTGAGGATCATGTTTCAAAAGGAAGTGAAATTTTATCTTACGTAATATTTTATCACAACACTCTTGCCGATAACTAACATATCACTTTCTCGATGTGAGATTTCCAAGGGTCAGGCTAAGACTGAGACATAGGTTACCATTGAGCTTTGTTGGATCAACAGAAAATGAAAACCAGAGAGCTCAAGGATTTGCCATGGGTCACACACACATGCTCCTTATTCATAGTCAATATCTAGGGAGTGTGTCTACCTTCTGCAACAACCCTGGGAAATGGCTACTATTATCCGAATTAAAGATGGGCACACCGAGTTTCAGAGAGCTAAAGCACCTGTCTCATGCTGCACACTTGGTAAGTGTTGGGTCAGCCTGAACTTCTGATTGCAGGTCCAGAGCTTTTCCACTCCACCTCGTAACCTGGCTCTCAGCTCCTGTCTGAGAAGTTGTTTTATATTTTCCTATTCAATGTATATTAGCCAAATAAATGTTGGAAGGAGAGGGCAAGAGGGGAACATCTAATTCCTGAGCTCCTCCTGTTAGCAACTTTTCAGGGGCTTGCTTGGAAGAAAAAATTAATAAAAGCGTGCCTTTCTCTGATTTGACAACCTAAAAACCAGAGTGAGTTGAGGACTAGTATAACTGCATTTACATCAATTAAAAAATGGGCTTGTTTTGAAAGGAATGTAAGCTCTCATAATTCCAGGAGTAAATTAAAGGAGTTACATTTACATCTCTGAAGTGGTCCCAATGACACTGTTTCTTATCAGAGAGAAGGGAGAATGAGATAAACCATGACTCCTCCCATTATGAGATTCATAAATGCAGTAGGTTGTTTAATCTCTGAGCCACAATTTTCTCTTCTTAGAATAGAGATAGTTATTTCTACTTCTGAGGGTTGTTGAGAAAGTTAAATGAGATAATGTACAAAAAATTCATAGTAGGAACACAGCAATGGGTGTTTGCTCTTGTCCCAGTGCTTGGAAGATGGGCGAGTCTCTGGACACATTGAGTGGCCCATGGATCTTCTTTCTTTGATCTATCTATCCATCAGTTATTATACCTACCAACAGTCTATGTATATGTATCTATTTATAATCTCTGTCTACCCATTCATGTATGTATTATTTTATCTATCAATCGTTCTAGGTATCTATCTCTCTGTAACCTGTCTCTTCATCATCTATTATCTATCTTGTATCCATTTCTCTTGTTCTCTATATTTTGTCCATAGAACTGTAGTAGGAATAAGATTTTATAAGAATACAGACTTATATCAAATCTGTCATATGGTGACTCTCTGTTTCTCTCTCTCTTTCCTTTTTAGCTCCTGTACAGAGGTTATTGATATTCACTAATCAGTCCACCTGGATTAACAGGAAATTTTCAGTGAATGTCCAAGCAGTGGGGCACATCGGTAACACAGCCTTGCTTAGCCCCATGAGGTCATGTAGTCCCATGGTTCTCAACCAGGGGGATTTTGCTCCTCTGCTCCAGAGGACATTGAGCAAGGTCTAGAGACATTTTGGGTTGTCACATCTGCCGGGAGGGAGAGGGGGCTACAAATCAGATAGGTAGAGGCCAGGGATGCCTAGAAACATCCTAGAGTGGGCAGGACAGATCTCCGTTCAAAGAATTACACAGTTTAAAGGGCAGCAACAGTTAGAGCCTCTTTCTTAGCTATCCTCTAGATTGGCCATGAGTTGGTAGAACCCCAGAGACAGAATATGACTTGTCTTTGAGCTAATTAGTGGCAAAGGCTCAACTAGAATCTACTTCTCCTGACATTCAAACTAATTTATTCTAATTATAATAAGCCTCAGTTTTGTATTTTCACAGCCAATATAGAATTACAGTGTCACGATTTACAATTGTGTGTTGACTACTTACACAGAGAAATAAATTTTTGCAAACATTGCCACTTCTTCCAGCACTGATTATTCTCAGATTGTTTAAAATGCTACCATTTCTTTTTTCTCCTCATGTCATTGTTTCCCATACCATTAAATGCTGGTTTTCTAAATTCTTCATTTTTACATTTCTGTAAAGATGTATCCAACAGAAAAGAAATAAACAATTCTTGAACTGTCACCCAAACACACCAAGATGGCACGATATGAGTAAAAACAGACTTTTCCTTGTGCTAAGGACACATATTAGCATATTTTTCTAGGAGGCTAGAGAGGAGGGTGTGAGGCAAGGTAGAGAGATTTATAAGATCAGTACTTACTTTGTTAAACGCTGTCACCGTCCTGGCTTGACAACTGAATTCCAGGTCCTAATGTATTTATAAGCTCTTTGTGCCTTTCAATAGTTCCCTCCCACTGAAAGGAGAAAGGCCAAGTTAGGGAAAAGCCACTCCCACACATTTCATGGCCAAGGGGCCACCTACTGGACTCTAAGACATGAGGCAAGTGATCTGCCTATCAGAAGAAACTGGTTAATATGTTCCTTTTCAAGGTCGGCAATTAAAGTTTAAACAATACATTTCACCTAGATTTTGCTCTCTTTTCAAGTCAGCAGAAACTGGCTTTTTAAAGATGCTTTTTTTCGTGAGTTGGACGCAAGGACTAGGGCAACTGAAAAATCTCTATTGTGAGCATAGCTGGGAGGGGATGTCTGTGAAGGGCAAGCTGATGCCACCCTTTTCTTACTGGGTTGCCAAATAAAATATAGGACATCCATGTAAATGTGAATTTCAGGCAAATGATCAATAATTTTTTAGTTATAGCTATGTTCCAAACACGGTATGAAACCAGATTATACTGAAATATTATTTACCGTTTATCTGAAATTCACATTTAGGTGGGTGTCCTGTATTTTCTCTGCCAAATCTGGGAACGCTGTTTGCATATGCTTTCCTCTTTGCCTCACATTGCCCATAATATAACAAATCTGAAAGTATCCATCACCTGGATTCATCAATTGCAAATAATCTTTCTTCATCTATACCATATAGGGGGTTATGTCAGCCCCCAAGAAAGATAGGTCCATATAGAAATCCCTAGATCCTGTGAACTTGATCTTATTTGGAAAAAGGCTCTTTGCAGATGTAATGAAGTAAAAGAATTTGAGATGAGATCATCTTGGTATATCTGGATAGGTCCCAAATCCAATGACAATTGTCCTCACAGCAGAGAGAAGAGAAGACACAACACACAGAGGGTGAGGTGCAAGAAGACAGAGGCAGAAATTAGAGTGATGTGGTCATGATCCATGAAAGTCCAGAAAGGCCAAGAGCCCCCAGAAGCTAGAAGACGCAGGGAAGGATTCCTGGAAATCACTCCTAATTCAAGCACGCTGGCACAATGACACACCAGGGAAAAATAATTTTACATATAGTTACTTATATGTAATTTGCTTATACCATCTGTATCTTGGCAGCCCAGGCCTGAGTGGCACTGGAGGAACTGAGGGAAGGCTCATGCCCGGGGCCCCACAGAGCCTTAAGGAGCAGAGTGAGGATGAGCCAGGAGCACACGCACTGTAAGGGACAACAAGGTGGCCTGAGAGCAGAGGGTGGGTCTGTTTGCTCTTCAATATTTCCTCCCCTCCTAGAAAACTGAGGAATCCATAGCAGACAGAATCGTTGTTTGAAAATACATAAGAAAAAGTTTTTTCATCAGAAATAAAATGGATGTCAAGGAAAAAAAGAAAATTTCATTTTGCCATTCCCCAGAATGATAACTGTTTTCTTGTGCAGAATGTCAGAAGTAAATTTCTATACCTGACTTTTTGATAGGCCATTTGACAAATGTTGCAGTACAATTCTTGAAAAAGTCAAACAAACCACATAGTCTACATTTTACTTTTTTACTAAATTTTTAATTCCAAGAAAATTTATGGGGAGTTTGGAAATCTGATTTCATATCAGATACTAATGAAAAGAAATCAATTTTAACTAAATCTGGTCATAGGCGTTTTACTACGTAATTAGCATATAATTTTTAAAAAGTTTATTAACTTCACAATAGCCACAACCAACATTTAGATAAAGCAATTTATTGTTGCAAAACTTTAGAATATTGGTATTGCATGTTCTTGGCATCCATGCCTGCTTTATCAAACCTTGAAAATCTTCGTTGCTTCTTCTAAACCTTTCGCATCTATGGGAAGCTTCCTCAGGCTGCCAGGCTGCAAAAACTTCTTCACTGTGGGGAGTTTGCTGATTCTGATTTTCAGGGCCCACAATGCACAAAGCACAGCCGCAGAGTGAAGCCAAGGGCTGACATCACCATTAACACAACCCGGGGAATCTGCGCCCCTCCTGCACAAAGACCAACTGAGTTTCCTCTATCAGCACCAGTAAGGAGGCAGAAAGAGACACTAAGTGAGAAATGAAGATAAGAGGAAGAACATGCAGCTCACTAGCATTTTCCCAAACAATGTCTTTAACACTTAATTCAGTTCAGTCTTCCTAGCCTCTTTCTTACACATGAATCTTGTAGATTCACGGCTCTTGTAGAAGATGAGAAAGAACAATGTGCCTGTGAGATATCAGCACAGATCAGTCTCTAAGCAGAAGTGAAGATATGGGAAAATTGAGTTAGAAATGAAAATAGAAAATGTTAAAGACAAACCATGGGGCCACTTTTTCCCATAGAGAGATATAGCTTTGGGGGGCAGCGTGATGGGAGAGCTGCGCACAAGGAACTCAGTTATCTGACAGCAGGAGCCAGAGCATAAGGAAGGAACCAGATGGAAAGGGCCCTGCTCAGACACACTTGGTGTGGGAAGATAAGGGCATATTGGGATAAACGGCATCACAGAGAACTCAGGAACAGAAACCACAGTGAAATAGAGGGATGAAGAGAGATGCTGGGCCCTGGGTCCTTGGCATTATAAAAAGCAAAGTATTCTTGGAGTAGCATGCACATCAAATTTCCTTGGCATAACAAGAAGGCATTTCTATGCCTCAGAATCAGGACCTGGAAGCTCATTTTGGAGACCTGGGGGGCCCTGAAGTCCTGGAGAAGGCTGGGGTCAGAATGTGGCCAGTTCAAGGGCCCAGATACTAGATCTCAAGATGTGAGATGAGGAGCTGCCTCTTGAGGACTGGGAAATGGGTCACCTTCACCAGAGGGAAGTTGGAGATGAGGCTGGAGTCAAGCTCTTCCACGTGGTAGAGAAGTTCGACCAGGTGAATGTCAGCCCGGCTCAGCTTGTTGCCACTGAGGTAGTCTCACTCATGGCTCTTCAACACCTGGAGAGTGGGAGGAATCAGATCAGGAACACATGTGCAGTGAGGCGGGGGCCTATGCTTCTCCTTGAGTTTGTCCAGCCTGACTCTCCCTCTCCCACCTCTGCTTCCTTACTGGGCAGGTGCAAAGATCCAGACCTTTCTCCATGTTACCTGATTCAGTGAGACAGTAAGAAGTGTGGCTCTGCTCACTCCTTGTTTGGATCCCAGGCTCCCATTTTCTCCTCTCATTCCACATCACTGTGGCATCCACAGCACCCACCCAGCTTGCATCTTCCACATGGGCCAGGGGCTTATCCCCTGCTGCAGCATGTCCTGTCTGCCCCAGGCCCTACAGTGTGCAGCCCTGATGTTCAGCGGCTCTACACACTCTCTCTCTCCAGTCTCTCTTGGGCAGCAACTCCACCTTCATGACAGCACTCTTCTCCCAGGAGTAGACTATTTCAGAATCCTCATTTCCTGCTCTGGGATCTGAAATAAGCCTGGGTGAACTTTAATTCATCCTCTTTCTTTCAATGGTGGTTCTTACTGCTTTGACTATGTTATAATCTGCATGCCACTGTGTCCTGGGGTGAACTGCAAAGATGTCTGCAACTTACTTTGAAATGCAAAAATAATAATAATAATAATAATAATTAATAATAATAATGTGTTTGAGTGAGGCAAACAGGGGTGGAGTGACTGACATGTGATAAATCAAAGATAAAAGGTTAACTTTGGGCCGGGTGCGGTGGCTCACGCTTGTAATCCCAGCACTTTGGGAGGCCGAGGCGGGTGGATCACGAGGTCAGGAGATCGAGACCACGGTGAAACCCCGTCTCTACTAAAAAAAATACAAAAAAAAATTAGCCGGGCGTGGTGGCGGGAGCCTGTAGTCCCAGCTACTCGGAGAGGCTGAGGCAGGAGAATGGCGTGAACCCGGGAGGCGGAGCTTGCAGTGAGCCGAGAGATTGCGCCACTGCACTCCAGCCTGGGCCTGGGCGACAGAGTGAGACTCCGTCTCAAAAAAAAAAAAAAAAAAAAAAAAGGTTAACTTTGCTCTTTAGATCCTTGGTGTATATATGTTCATAAAACATTTCTTTGGACTCCACTAGATCTATACATTTTTAATAATAAAATTTTTGAGTGATATATGATATTTATTAAAATATCTCAGGACATTGACATCATAAATAATAAAAAGAGAAAACATATGGCAACATTGATTTAAGATAATATTTTGACAATACATTTTCACACTATGTATCCATACAAACGTATGGATAATTACTTGGTACACAAACAAAACAACTTCAATGTTATATTGTAATATACATTGTTCAAATGCACATATCACAGGCTATTTGGTAGAACTGGTAGAATTCTTATTCACAGTCTATTTTTATACCATGCTTTGAGAGTCAGGTGCTCCATTAACATCAAGGAAAGCTTTTTGGAAGTGAAGGTCAATGCCCCAAAAATACACAGGCACTATTTTATTTTTCTGTTGCCTTGTGTTATGGACTGAATGTTTATGTTTCCCAAAAATTCATATGTTGAGATCCTGACCCTCAAATCTTTAGAAGAGATTCCTAAAAAATATATTCTTTCCAGCCATTAGTAGGTGGGGGTTTCAGGAGATGATCAAGTCCTGGGGGTGGAGCTGTCATGAATGACATTAGTCCCCTTATAAAAGGGATCTTAGAGAACTCCCTTGGCATGTTTCCCATGTGAGGACACAGCCAGAGATTGGCTGTCTGTGAACCAAAGAACAGGTGCTCCCCAGATATGAAATGTGCTGGCACATTGATCTTGTACTTCCCAGCCTGCAGAGCTGTGAGACAGAAACTTCTGTTCTTTAAACTACCCAGCCTATGGTATTTTATTATAGCAGCCAAACTGCTAAGAAACCCTCTAAACTCTTAGTGCCTTTATAGACTAAACAGCTTCTATCATGACCCTTACAACAGTCAGTCAAATACACCAGCATTTGGTCAATAACTGCCAGCTTCCCTAATTTTTGCCTCTATTTTCAATTTATGACCAACCACAGAAAGCAAAATATGGATCTCTGACTAATCCCATAGAAATCCACACTTCTAGTTAGCCAGCTTATAGCATCCCTAGGCCAGCAACCTGCAATCAGGGCATAACTTTTTCTTCCATGAATCTCTCAGACTTTCCTGCCTACCTCTGAATCTCTGACAAATGCAAGAGATGGTGGCTGACTTCCTTTCTATAGCAAGCTCTGTATAAACACCTTTTGCTTATTCTCATTTGGATTGTCTTCACTTCCACAGTTTTTCTGGAAGTTGCAACAAGACATGATCTATGTTGCCCGTTGCCATGGACCACAGCCGTCAACCAGGTGCAGTATCCACAAAGGCTCCTCGTGCCTTGTGGCAAGTCCGCACCTGGGCTGAACTCTTTTCTCTTTGCATTGAGCTCTTTCACTTTTTATTCTCAGGCTGGTCCTTGGTTTTGGTATTGGTTCTCATCTGCTTAGCATCCTTTGTAGAATCAGGACTTTCTTTTCATTTCTTTTGTAGTCTTTTGTGTTACTTTTTTTGTCGTGCGATCTAAAGGTGTTGTTTGTCATAAAAGAAGCAGCATAAAAGCAGAGGCCCAGAAGCCTGTTTTTCAAGATAGCTTCACAGTACATTGTTTGAGGTTCTCACTGGACCTCTTTTTCATTTGTCAAACTTTGCTGTGAGTCACCCCTAAAATCGAATGAACTTCTTCTCTCTTGATTTTTGGTTCTTGTTGTTCTGCAAACTTGGCAGTGATCCAGACAGAAACATCACAGTTTCCACTTGGGGCAGAGTATTGACTGTGACTTTAGATTTACTTTATCCTTGTTAAGTGGTAATCCATATAACTGACTGAATAATTCTCTATTGTAGTTTTGAGGCTTAAATCATGTAGCCACTAAAAAGCTGAAGAAATGCCTAGGGCAAGATCTGGGGAAGGGGCATGCAGCTTCCATGCCTTCCCTGGACAGGCCACCCTCCAAGAAGCTCCATGTGTTCAGCTATCCAGAAGCTCTCAGGTACAGTTTCAAAGACAGGAAAATAATGGCTTGTTGTTCCCTCTTTGATCAGGGCAATCTTTGTATCTTTTTCCTCAGGTGAATGCAATGAGTAATGAAGAAGCTTTTCACTCAAACCTGCCCTACCTTCTATATACATATCTACCCCGTGAGAAAAAATAACCAAACTGCTAAGTGCCTTCTGCCTTAGATTTTTTTTTTTTTTTTGAGACGGAGTCTCGCTCTGTCGCCCAGGCTGGAGTGCAGTGGCGCTATCTCGGCTCACTGCAAACTCCGCCTCCCGGGTTCACACCATTCTCCTGCCTCAGCCTCTCCAAGTAGCTGGGACTACAGGCGCCGGCCACCACGCCCGGCTAATTTTTTGTATTTTTAGTAGAGACGGGGTTTCACCGTGGTCTCGATCTCCTGACCTCGTGATCCGCTTAGATTTTATGTTTAAACACTTGAGACAGTGGAGCATTAGGTGACAGGAAAGTAATTCAGCTCCATTGGGTGACTTTTATATGCCAGTCGTTAGGCTATGATTTGTGTATTTACATTTATTTCTCAGAACACTCTACTGTGGTAGATCTATATCTAAAATGTTTGTTATACACGAAACCAAATACAGGTACAAGAAACATCAGTGACCTGTCCAGCGTCACAGTCATGACAGAAATTAGTGGAATCACTGCAAGTAACCACTGATGCTACAACTAGGGTTTGCTCACTCTGATGTGGTTTGTTCTACACATAAGCTTAGCATGATTCGTATGGCTAAAGACCTGCCATTTACATAATCCCAAGACAGCCTCGCCAGCACAGCCATCTCGAATGTGTCCGTTTTCCTCTATCATCATACTACACATCCCAGGTTCATTTTTATGCCCAATATTAGAAGTTCTTAAAAAAGAAAAAAATAAAATAAATAAAGGAAAAACTAGGAAAGAAGGTATATCTTTAAAAGCTATCCCTAAAAAATGTATTTTTTCAAGCAAGCTAGTAATTTTCAAAAAAAAAAAAGCTCTCTCAATTTTTTTCCATAAAACATTGTTCCATTACCTTCTCCATATGATGTTGGCCAATTCTAGTCATGAGTGTTTCAAGACCTCACCTAATATTCCCATGGTAACATGGGAAAATTGTTTACATGGTAAAATTGGTAAACATGGTAAAATTATTCATATAGTTAAAGCCAGTGCATACCATAGGACATTTTCTTTCTTCACATTTCAAACTGTGTTTCCTACAAAACTTCTATTTTTTTTGTTTGTTTGGTTGGTTTTTTTTTTTTTTTTTTTTTTGAGACAGAGCCTTGCTCTGTCACCAGGCTGGACTGCAATGGGGCAATCACTGCAACCTCTGCTTCCTGGGTTCAGGTGATTCTCCTGCCTCAGCCTCCCGAGTAGCTGGGACCTTAGGTACACGCCACCACGCCCAGATAATTTTTGTATTTTTAGTACAGACTGGGTTTCACCATGATAGCCAGGAGGGTCTTGATCTCTTGACCTCGTGATCCACCCACCTTGGCCTCCCAAAGTGCTGGGATTACAGGCATGAGCCACCGTGCCTGGCCCTGTATTTTATTTTTCTTTGTGACAGAGTCTTGCTCCGTCACCCAGGCTGGAGTGCAGTGGTGCGATCCTGGCTCACTGCAACCTCCGCCTCCCATATTCAATCGATTCTCCTGCCTCAGCCTCCCGAGTAGCTGGGATTACAGACACTCGCCACTACGCCTGGGTAATTTTTGTATTTTGAGTAGAGATGGGGTTTCGCCATGTTGGCCAGGCTGGTCTTGAACTCCCAACCTCAGGTGATCTGCCTGCCTCGGCCTCCCAAAGTGCTGGGATTACAGGCATGAGCCACCGTACCTGGCGAATACTTTTAAATAACAGCTTTATTGACATGTATTCACATACCATAATTGCCACCCCTTAACAGAATATTATTCAGTAATTTTTAGTACATTTACAGAATTCTGCAAATACTATCTCTGTCTAATTCCAGAACATTTTTATCACCTGGGAAAGCAGTAGCACATGCTTTGGCAGCCATTCCCCATTGCCCCCTTTCTCCAGCCCCTGTCAACAACTGATTTTCTTTCTGGACTCAAGTGGTCTGGATGGTTCATACAAAAGAATTCATGTCACATGTGGCCTTTGGTGTCTGGTTTCTCTTACAGCACAGGTTTTCAAGGCTCACCAATGTTGTAGCATGCATCAGTACTTCATCCCTTTTCATAGTCCAAGAACATTCCATTGTCTGCTACAGCACATCTTGTTCCTCCATTCATCCATGGTGGACATTTGGGTTGTTTCCACCTTTTGCATATCATGAATAATTCTCCTATGAACATTTCTGTGCATGGATTAGTGAGGCTGTGTTTTCCTTTCTCCTGGTTGTAGACCTGGTAGTGGAATTGCTAGGTCATTGGTAACTCTATATTGGACTTTTCAAAGAACTGCCAGCAAAGGAGGAGACCCCTCCTCCCAGCTTTGCTGATGCGAAATCAGTCTGGCTGCTTAGGTCTGTATCAAATGCTTCTCTTTAGGTAATCCTGGTATCTTGGGCACCAGCCTCTCAAACCTTAGTCAAGTTGACCAGTTCATACAACTGGCTGGAAACTTAGGTTCCTGGTCATGATTCTTGGAATTGCTGGAATCTGAGATTCAACTCCTCCGCAGCATTCTCTCCCCAGGCCTTCATCTACAGACTCTCAAACATTCTATGCCTTGTCCTAAACTGTTGGCTGGAGTCCAGCCTCTGAAGTCCTGAGCACCTGGAATCATGATTCCCCATCATCCTGAGTTCATGGTTCATCAGCGTTTGGAAACCCCTGTCAGGGTGCTGGATCCATAGGCTGCATTGTCTTCTAGAATCATACTCACCTGAACCCTCCCCATATTCACTGTTTTCTCATCTCCATGGGACTCTGCAATACTGGACACCAACATATATGCCCAAGGCCCAGCCTGCTGCTAGTCGTGATGCTCCTTCCATGGTCCCGCCCACTCACAGAAGGACCTAAATCACTCTGTGTTCTCTGTTGATTGAAGAACAGAAAATATACTATATGGGGCTCTCTCCTTTATGTCTTTCCCACAGAGGTTGTATTTGCTGGCAATGTAGTTGAGAATGGCTTTGGTCTGCCCCAGCTTCATCCCCTCAATCTCAACCATTGGCACTTGCTGGAACAACAAACTCCGATCTTTAGAAAATAGAAGAAAAAAAAGGCAGAGTGAAATTTCTATGAATTCCACCCTTTCAGGATGAAAAAGTGGTTGTGGAAATGACTAAGTGTATAAAATGAAAAAAAAATTGCCTGGCAACTGTTTAAATGAAATAGGAATTTGTTTTTAGCTTCTGGAAGTGCTTTTTCTTATCAAGCTTTATTTTACTTTTTATACTGTTACTTCGTTTATCTTTTTATTCCCCATCCAGCTACAAAATAGGTCGCTTTTATTGTCTGTGTTGATTTATCTTCATGATATCTCAGGAAGAAGTTGGGAGAGACTGCAACAGGCCACCAACCAGATGCCATTTAACATGGGAATTTCTCAACGTAAGTTTCATGCTGTTGAAGACATTAAACACAGTTCTGAGAGAAGCTTCTATGAAGGCTTTGTGTGCTCTTCAATACACCCATTAGACAGTGTGTGCAGGGCAGGCTCTGTGTTTCTTACCCCATGACTTCTACCCTGGCTCATGTCCCTCCTCACCCTCTGACCTGGACTTCCAACCAATTCAACACTGTCTCGTTATCTAAGCAGACAATATTGCAAAGATATCACCTTGTCAAACTTAGAAACAATTCAAAATGGACCTATTTCAACTCCTTTTGCCTAAAACGTGTCCTTGCGTGTCTTTGGATGGGGTGGGCTATATGAGATCCTGAGCTGATGACCACAGCTCACTCATGGTGCCAAAAGCAGGAAAGCAAGAAAAGGGATCCTCAGGGTGCTAGAGATGGGTCTCCAGCAAATACAAAAGAAGTCTGGCCCTTTTTAGCCTGGAAAGAGTTGCCAGACCTGCTCTAGGAGCCCATCGTTTCCATTTTATGATTTTCTCCCTCTTCGCCATCACCAACTACAATCCTACACACATGTAAGCATTGCCGGCTGTTCAAACCTCCCTGTGTACCTTCTACTAGATAACTTCCTCAGAGGCACTTAGAGACTTGATCTTACTATTTCTTAACTTTTCCAAATCTTTTGCAGATTCCAGAAATTTCTCTTCAAACTGGAAGCAGAAACAGTAAATGGGCTCTTATTAATTCATTCCATAGCATTGTAGACTTTTAACCTTGAATGGCTTCTGTCTGGTACATAATTTGGAAAATATAAGATTTCTGAGCTTGGCAGAGCACACAGAGGAGGCTGGTAGTGGCCATTTTGAAATTTACACTAGATCATCAAGAAAAGGGCATGGATCACAGCACATAGTTGCTCAATCTTCTAGTTCACTTTACTTCCACCTTGATCACTCCCATGTCCATGATTAGGTCATGATTTGACAGGGGATGTCACTGCAGTTAAACGATCATGCAGTTCTTCTAATTATGATGTTGTCATATCTTAGGAAAGCGTATGTCTCTGAGTGAGATCAGACCACAATCTTTGTGTCCCCAGCATGGGTATGCCATGGGCCAATGGCCACCAAAGATTCTGCCACCAAGGTCCCTCTGCTATAATTTACATAGCTCAGTTTGTAGGAGCCCTGCTAAGGTTGAAATAGGTCATAGCTGTTGCACAGTTATAACTCTTGCAATTATAATTTTCCCTCCTGGAGTATATGGGACACAATAGAATAGAATTCTCAATTTCAGGAAGGAATTAAAGTCCCCACAGTAACATTATTTTTAATGAAAATCTCTGGCTTGTGACATGGTTGTGTGGGTTTAATATCACTGTTGTCATGTCCTGGCTTCTTGACTTTGGACACATTGTTAAATCTCTCTGTGTCTCGTATCCTAACCTATGAAATGGGTATACTTATGGTACCTATGTTATAGGTTGGTATGAAGATTAAATTACAAAGTCATGCAAAGCACTCAGAAAACTAGCAAGTGTATAAGTGCTCATGAAACATACACTATTAGGATTCTGAGGTATGGCTGCTATTTCATATTTTCCTTAAAAAAATTAAATCAATCTAATATTGATGAAAATATACTCCATTGCTGATCTATATCAGTGATTTAAACTTTGAAATAAATCACACCTTGTCCTGAGTAGTCACTTTGGTTGGAATGGCAGCCAGCAATAAGGCCGTCTCAATCTGATCAGAAGCTCTGAGTGGATGCAGGTATTTAATACAAATATGAAAACCAGTTATTGCATAACAATGCAGTTGACTTAATAGGCAGAATCTATAAAAATAAAAGTCAAAGTAGACACTTATCAAGATTACCTGTATTTCACTGTTGATATGATCTGGTACCAATCTTGGCTCTGCCTCAAAATAGCTGTGTGATCTGGGAATCATCACTTAACATCTTCAAGCCTTAGTTTCCTCATCCGCAAAATGGGGATACAACATTTTCTTAAACAGAGTATTGCAATATTTTCAAAATGCATGATACGGGGCCTGACCTGCATGCATCAACATCAAGTAATAAATGGTAGTTGTGTTTGCAGTGGTTACTTATAGTTTAATGGAGTTGTTTACGGTGAAAGTTCAGGAATTTGGGGGTTTCTAGCTTGCTCCATGCAACAGAGTTTGTTGTGGATCTATGATTGCACAGGACCAGGATCTAGAGGTCATGGGGGGTGTGTACCAGCAATTAATAAAGAATCCAATTCAGGACAAACCTAAGGAACGGTGGGTGGTCCTGGCAGGAGGGTGACCGTGGTGGGGTGGGATTGGCAAGTGGGACGTGCTTGTGAGGCTGAGGACTGGGTTGTGATCATCAGCCTTAGGGCACTGAGACCCCAGAAGCCTGAGTATGGTCTGCAGTCAGCCCTGCCCCCGCCTTCATTCAGGTTGGATGGAGACCGGGGAGCCTGGGTTCCTCCCAGCCTTGCCCCTGCCTCCCTCCTGCTGAACTCTTCCTACCCGGGCTCTGAACATATCCCTGAGCTGTAGAGCTGATGTCTGGGTGACAGGGTGTTCATTTGTACAAAGAAAACAACCTGGAATGGCAGTGTTTGGATTTCTTGTGTGCTTATTTCTTCATAGGATTGAGAAAGGGTGAGGCTAAAGTCCCAGGCCCTCGTGAAGCAATGAAGAAAGTGCCGTCCCAAGGTTCAGGTCCACACAGCGCCATGAGGCTGAAGGGGCGAGCTAGAAGTTCCCTTCACAGGATGCCACCTCACCTGAAACCCTCCTTTTCGGCTGCCACCCGAGGGACAAGATCTCCTGAGTCTGTCCATGAGTTTCCCGGAGGAAAACCCTCAGGCAGTCGCTGAGGGACTCTGTTCTGGACTTGGAAGTGTTTTTCTCAGGGACACCTCTAGACGGCAGCACTTAGCGGAGTCCCACAGACACCTCCCAGCATTTCCTGCTCAAACACTGGAAGGATGACCTGGTAACTCTGGGGAATGCTTGGGTGTTCTCCTGGAAGCTCCTGATTTTAATCACCTGTTTACTTGTCTCCATTCTTATAGGTATGTAGGCTACTCAACAGCAGGAACTGAGTCTGTCTTGTTCACTGTCTACCATCAGAATCTCACACAGCACCTGGCACTTAGTAGGTGCACAACAAAATAATCATTGAATTAATATACTCAGTCTTTAACAGGTTATTTGTTATAATCCACTGTCTTCCACCTCTCGTGTGTGGTATGCATTTTAACTTTACATTCACTTCCTGATACACATTTTATCCCCTTATTATATAAATTTCTAACATGTATAAAAATAACACAAAAGTATCACGACCTTCCTTGTATTCCTCTCATAGAATCAGTAACTACCAATGTTATTGAAAAGAGTCAAACTCTGTAAAATATTTGAAGATTTATTCTGAGCCAAATATGAGTATCCAGTGCCTGAGATACAGCCCTCAGGAGATTCTGAGACCGTGTGGTCAAGGTGGTGAGGGTACAGCTTAATTTTACACATTTTCAGGAGACATGAGACATCAATCATATATATAGATGTACATTGGTTTGGTATGGAAAGGGGGGAAACTGGAAGTATGGGTTTCCAGGTTGTGTGTAGATGTAAAATTTGTCTGATTGGCAATTGGTTAAAAGGGTTAAGTTACTACCTAACCACCTGGAATCAATAGAAAGGAATGTCTAGTTTAGGATAATAAGGGGTTGTAGAGAACAAAGTTTAATCCTGCAGATGAAGCCACCTGGTAGCAAGTTTCAGAGAAAATGATTGTACATGTTTCTTATCAGACTAAAAGAGTTTGTTCTGTTAGTAATTCCAAAAGAGATAAGGTATAATGAGGCTTGTCCAACCCCCTCCACTTCCCATCACGGCCTGAATTCGTTTTTCAGGTTAGCTTTGGAATGGCCTTACTGAAAAGAGAGATCCATTCAGATGGTCAGAGTGAAGGAGGGGGCTTAGAATTTTATATTTGGTTTACACCATCTAAAACCAATGTGTTTTCATATACATGGCCACCCACTTCCCCCCTCTTGTAATAATGTAAGGAAATCCCAAATACCATATATTCCATGCTTAGATACTTCAAAGGTTTCCCAATAGTCCCCCAATGTCTTAACTCATTCCAGCATTAACTCAAAAGCCCAAGTCCAAAGTGTCATCTGAGACTAGGTAAGTCCCTTCTGCCTCCAAGCCTGTAAAATCAAGAACAAGTTAGTTACTTCCAAGATACAGTAGGAGTACAGGCATTGGGTAAATGATCTCATTTCAAAAGGGAGAAGTCAGTCAAAATAAAAGAGCTGCCAGCCTCATGCAAGTCCAAAACCCAGCAGGGAAGTCATTACATCTTAAAGCTTCATAATAGTCTTCTTTGACTTCTTTGACTCGTTGTCTCACATCCAGGCCATACTGATGCAAGGGGTGGGCTCCCAAGGCCTTGGGCAGCTCTGCACCTGTGGCTCTGCATGATACATTCTCTAGGCTGCTTTAACTGGCTGGTGTTGAGCACCTGCAACTTTTCCAGATGCATTGTGCAAGCTGTTGGTGGATCTATCATTCTGGGATCTGGGGTACAATGGCCCTCTTCTCATAGCTCCACTAGGCAGTGCCCCAATGGAGACTCTGTGTGGGGCTCCAACTTTTCCCTTCCCCACTGCCCTAGTAGAAGTTCTACATGAGGGCTCCACTCCTGTAGCAGGCATCTGCCTGGCCATCCAGGTGTTTCCTCAAATCTTATGAAATCTAGGCAAAGGATACCAAGCCTCAACTCTTGCTCTCTGTGCACATGCAGGCTTAACACACATGGAAGCTGCCAAGGCTTCTTACGGCTTGCCCCCTCTGGAGCAGTGGCCTGAGATGTATCTGGGGCCCTTTATAGCCATGGTTGGAGCTGAAGCAGCTGGGACACAGGATGCCATGTCTCAAGCAGAGCCCTGGGTTTGGCTCACAAAACCAGTTTTCTCTCCTAGGCCTCTAGGCCTGTGATGGGAGGGGCTGTCACAAAGCCCTGGACATGACCTGGAGACATTTTCCCCATTGTCTTTGCTGTTAACATTTAGCTACTTTTGCAAATTTCCAAACTTTTGCAAAAGGAATAGTATGTTAATAACTAAGACTTTTGCAAATTTCTGCCACTGGCTTGATTTCATCCCCTGAAAGTTGGATTTTCTTTTCTACCACGTGATCAGACTGCAAATTTTCCAAACTTTTATGCTCTGCTTCCCTTTTAAATATAAGTTTCAATTTCAGATTGATTCATTCAGATTCAATGACAGATTTCAGATCATGTCTTTGTGAACACATATGAACATGTGCTGTTAGAAACAGCCAGGCTAAATCTTGAATGCTTTGCAGCTCAGAAATTTCTTCTACCAGATACCCTAAATCATCTCTCAAGTTAAAAGTCTCACAGATCTCTACAGCAGAGGCACAATGCCACCAGTCTCTTTGCTAAGGCATAGCAAGAGTGACTTTCACTCCCATTCCCAAAAAGTTTCTCATCTCCATCTGAGACCTCAGCCTGGACTTCACTGTCCAAATCACTATCAGCATTTTGATTACAACCATTCAACTAGTTTCTAGGAAGTTCCAAACTTACCCTCATTTTCCTACCTTCTTCTGAGCCCTCCAAACTGTTCCAGCCTCTGCTCCTTACCCAATTTTAAAGCTGCTTCCACATTTTCAGGTATCTTCATAGGAATGTCCCACTTTCCTGGTACCAGTTTCTTGTATTAGTCCATTCTCACACTGCTATAAAGACATACCTGAAACCGGGTAATTGATAAAAGAGGTTTAATCAGCTCACAGTTCTGCAGGCTGTACAGGCTTCTGCTTCTATGGAGGCCTTAGGAAACTTACAATCATGATGGAAGGCAAAGGGGAAGCAAGCACATATTCACATGGCTGGCAGGAGAGACAGAGAGTCAACAGGAAGGTGCTACACACTCTCAAACATCCATATCTCATGAAAACTCTATCAGAAAACAGCACTAGGGGGATGATGTGAAACCATTAGAAAATAACCCATGGTCCAATCACCTCCCACCAGGCCCCACCTCCAACACTGGCAATGACAATTCAGCATGAGATTTGGGTGGGGACACAGAACCAAACTGTATCAGGTGTCATATTTTTTCCTGTGAATTATTTTATAGCCTGGACAGGTCTCACATCTGGATCCAAAAGGAGGACATCACTGAAGCTCCTAATCTTTCCTTTATATTTTTCCCCACTATTAAACATTTATTCCAGGAGATTGTTGACTTATATTCTAATAGCACCATACACATTAGCTGGGTTCCTTTAGGTGCATTTTAAAAACTAGATATCAGGCTGGGTATGGTCACTCACACCTGTAATCCCAGCACTTTGGGAGACAGCGGTGGGAGGATCACTTGAGCCAAGAGCTTGAGTGCAGCATGAGCAACCTAGCAGACCATGTCTCTACAAAAAAACCAAATTAGTCAGGTGCAATAGCGTGCATCTGTGATCCCAGCGACTCAGTAGACTGAGCTGGGAGGATTGATTGAACCCAGGAGGTGGTGATTGCAGTGAGCCATGACTGTGCCACTGCCCTCCAGCCTGGGCCATGGAGCAAGACCCTGTCTCTAAAACAAAGCAAAACAAAGCTAGTTATATGCTGCAGTAATTATTTAGTTATTCTATCAGCTTCTGAATTTTAATACTTGAGAAGTCATGTAGTCTGCAGATTCCAAACCAGAAAATATTTTGCTCCCATACCCCAGAGGACATTCAGAATATCTGGAGACATTCTTGGTTGTCACATCGAGGCAGAAGGTGGTGGGTAGTGCTTCAATATAGGTAGGTGGAGGCCGGTGATGCCTATCATGAACAGGACAGCCCCTGCACCCAAAGAATTACCCATCCCAAGGGGTGCCAAGGGTAAGATGAGAGACTTTTCCTTAGCCATTTTCAAGGTTTGTGGTGAGTTGGTTGAACCCTAGATAGAGAATGTGACTTGTCATCCAGCCAATTAGTGGGAAAGACTGAATCAGATTCTAGTTTTCCTGACATTCAGAAACTAATTTATTCCTATTATAAATCAACCTTAATTTTGAATTTTCACAGCTATAAAGTATTACAGTTACTTATATACACATTGTGTCCCCACTAAATTGTGAGGTTCCCAAAGAGCAGAGAGGTCTCACAGTATGTTTTAGCGCAGTGTATTGCACATGGTAGTAGTATTACAATATCACTGATACTTGGATAGATCACATAGCAATGCTAGACATTTTAGCAGTCACAGAAATTTCTATAATTTCATCTTTTGAACTTCCTTGAGAAAATCAAATGATACAGAAAAAATTAAATACAAAAATTAAATAATAGATCCAAGATAATGGATCAGCCAATCCTGATTATCAGACTCAATTTTCTACAATTTCACAGAATTAATAAAGATATGGGTGTGGCTCACTGAGTAGACCCAGAAGGACTAAGGAAGGAGGAATTTGGAAAGAGCAAGGTTATCAGGTAAGTGTTTAATTGGGCAAAGGACAAGGATTAACAGATAATTGTTGAATCAGGAATCTGAAAATTCACAAGAAGGGCATTATTGTTTTTAATTTTGTTAGTCATTAATCTAGGTCATCTTGCTTTATAGAAACAAAAGTTCTAAAGACTTAGATTCACCTGTAAGTTCTAGAAAATTGCTCCCAAAACATTCTGCCTGCCTTTCGGAGCATAACAACCTTAAAGAAATATTGAAAAGCCAATGGCATCAACACTTGACAACAAATCACAAAGCACTTTCTGAAGGAAGCATTAATGCGCGATCATCTACCATCAAGTTGTAAATTAGAATTGTGCTTGGCAGGTGTTGGTGTCTCTTTGCTCAGCAGGAGATGGAGGTTTGGAGAAGCAACTGCAGACATGGAACTGTCCAGTTGTATGTCCCTTTTACCAATCATTGGGAATTCCCAAGTCTATGATCTTGCCAAACGTAAATTCACAATAATTGTGTGTTTATTACTTGTCTAGAGAATGTAACTTTGGCATAAACACCTACCTTCCCTCTGGCAATGATCATATTCTTAGATTACGTAAAATGACATCATGACTATTTTTTCCCCTCATGACATTAATTTTTCTACTATCATTAAATTCTCATAGTCTAGTTTTCTAAATTCTTCATTTTTGCATTTCTTTAATATTTGTGAGAGTTGTCAGAGTCAAAAGGAGTCACAACGTTAGGAAAACTCTGACAAACACAGCTGAAAAAGGCCATAAAGAAAATGTTCTGGACATGCGCGGTGGCTCACGCCTATAATCCCAGCACTTTGGGAGGCTGAGGTGGGTGGATCACGAGGTCAGGAGATCGAGACCATCCTGGCTAACACGATGAAACTCTGTCTCTACTAAAAATACAAAAAATTAGCCGGACATGGTGGCGGGCGCCTGTAGTCCCAGCTACTCGGGAGGCTGAGGCAGGAGAATGGCATGAACCTGGGAGGTGGAGCTTGCGATGAGCAGAGGTGGCCCCACTGCACTCCAGTCTGGGCGACAGAGCAAGACTCCGTCTCAAACAAAAAAAAAGAGAATGTTCTTGCTCTTTATCTGATAACAAAACAAACTACGAAAAACACAACCTTGAACAAAGGCCATTGCAATCTTAGAATACTTCTGTTAGGGCATTTGCCCATCAACTGCTTCTTTAAACTTGGCCTGGCATTACCCTTGTTATTGATATTTGTAGTGAAAGATAAGTATTTCAAAACGTTTACTTAATCCTTATTTTTTTCCTATAAAACCCTTTTTCTTCCTTAACTTTCCTGAATACATACATAATTTACTATGACAAACATATACCCATTACAACACTTAATTCTCAAATAAATATCTTTTCTTTGAAAGGGTCTCTTTATTATTTAAGTTGAAACAATGTATCCAAAAGCAGGTGAATGCAGAACTTTCAAACTGTCATTCAAGCACACAGAGAAGACATTAATATGAGTTTAAAACAGATTTTTCTTGTGCCAAGGACACATTTTAAAGTATTTTTCTAGTGACCTAGATGCGAGGTCATGAGGTAATATAGGGAGATTTCTAAGATCAGTATTTACTTTGTTAAAGGCTGTCACCCTTGGGGCTCAACAACTTAATTTAAGGTCCTAATGTGGTGTATAAACTACATGTTCATTTCAATAGCTCCCTCCCACTGAAAGGAATAGAGTCAAGTTGAAAACAGCCACTCCCACACGTTTCAGGGCCGCAGGACTGCCTACTAGATTGTAAGAAAAATGGCAAGTCATGCTCTTATCACAAGGTAACTAGTTAATATGTTCCTTTTCAAGGTTGGCGATAAAAGTCTAACCAAAAATTTCAACAGATTTTGCTCTATTTACAGTAAGTCAGTAGAAACTGGCTTTTTGAAGATCCTCATTTTTAATGACTTGGATGGAAAGACTAAGGCAGATGAGACACCTCTGCTGGGAGCATAGCTGGGAGGGGATGTCTCTGAAGGGCAGGCTGATGGCACTCTGGAAGGCTTCTCTTACTGGGTTGCCACACAAAATGCAGGGCACCCAGGTAAATATGAATTCCGGACAAAGGATCAGTCATTTCTTAGTATAAGTATGTCCCAAACACTGTAGGAAACATGTTTATACTAATACAGTAGTCTAAAAATTTACATTTATTTGGGTGTCCTGTATCTTATCCGCCAAATCGGGCCACCCTATTTTTATAGTGTTTCCTCTCTGCATTGCTCAAATCACCGTTCCTGGCCTCTGGGCTTTTGCACACGGTATTTGTCCTGACTGGAATACTCTACTTTCAGCTCCTACTGTATTTTCTCTATTGTGTCTTTCCCTACATTAATTGAACATGATGTATTCAATATCAGATTTCTCCCTAGACTTTGAGCTCCTGAGAGCAGAGCCGCCTTCTTATCTGAGTCCAGTCCTTATTGTCTAGGACAAAACCTGGATGTAAGAGCTCCTAAAATAAGACAGTTTTAAAATTTACATGGAAAAATTCTAGCAAATACTAAAGTAGAGAGAGTAATATAACAAGTCTGAAGGTACCCATGACCTGGATTCATCAATTGCCAGCAACATTTCTTCATCTATACAAGGTAGTGGATCAAGTTATGTTGGCTCCCAAGAAAGGTATGTTCACGTCCAAATCCTTGAGTCCTTTAAATGCGACTATTTGGAAAGAGGCTCTTTGCAGATGAAGTTAAGGAACTTGAGATGAGATCATCCTGGTATATCCAGATACGCCCTACGCCCAATGACAAGTGGCCCTGTGTCCAGAATTGGTGGGTTCATGGTGTCGCTGACCTCATAAATGAGGCCGCAGACCCTGGTGGGAGTGTTACAGCTCTTAAAGATGGTGTGTCCAGAGTGTATTCCTTCAGATGTTCAGATGTGTCTGGAGTTTCTTCCTTCTGGTGGGTTCATGGTCTCACTAGCTTCAGGAGTGAAGCTGCATACCTTCGCGTACCTTCGCGTTGAGTGTCACAAAGCAGCGTGTCTGGAGTTGTTCGTTCCTCCCGGTGGGTTCAAGGTCTCGCTGGCTTCAGCAACCAAGCTGCAAATCTTCGTGGTGAGAGTTACAGCTCATAAACGCAGCACAGACCCAAAGAATAAGCAGCAGCAAGATTTACTACAAACGGCAAAAAAACCAAGCTCTCACACCGTGTAGAGATCCCAGCAGGTTGCCGCTCCCCGCTGGGCAGCCTGCTTTTATTCCCTTATCTGACCCCACCCACATCCTGCTGATTGGTCCATTTTACAGAGAGCTGATTGGCCCATTTTAAAGAGAGCTGATTGGTCCATTTCGACAGGCTGCTGATTGGTGTGTTTACAAACCTTGAGCTAGACACAGAATGCTGATTGGTGCATTTACAATCCTTTAGCTAGACATAAAAGTTCTCCAAGTCCCAGCAGATTAGCTAGATACAGAGTGCTGATTTGTGCATTTACAATCCCCTAGCTAGACATAAAAGTTCTCCAAGTCTCCACCAGATTAGCTAGATACAGAGTGCTGATGGGTGCATCCACAAACCTTGAGCTAGACAGAGTGCTGATTGGTGCATACACAATCCTCCAGCTAGACATAAAAGTTCTCCAAATCCCCTAGCTAGACATAAAAGTTCTCCAAGTCCTCACACGACTCAGGAGCCCAGCTAGCTTTGCCTAGTGGATCCTGCACTGGGGCCATGGGCGGAGCTGCCTGCCAGTCCCGTGCCCCGCGCCCACACTCCTCAGCCCTTGGGCAGTGGATGTGACCGGGAGCCACGGAGCAGGGGGCGGTGCCCATCGGGGAGGCTCCAGTGGGGTGGGAGCCCACGGGTGGGGGGGGCGGGGGGTGGAGGGGGGTTCAGGCATGGTGGGCTGCAGGTCCGGAGCACTGCCCTGCGGCTAGGTGGCTGAGGCCTGGTGAGAAATTGAGCACGGCATGGGCGGGCCAGCACTGTTGGGGGACCTGGTGCACCCTCTGCAGCTGCTGGCCTGGGTGCTATGCCCCTCACTGCCCAGGGCCAGGCGGCCACTCTGAGTGTGGGGTCTGTTGAGCCCGCCCCCACCCGCAACTCGGGCTGGCCCGCGAGCGCGCTGCGTGCAGCCCTTGTTTCCACCTGCACCTCCCCTTCCACACCTCCCCTCAAGCAGAGGGAGACGGCTCCGACCTTGGCCAGCCCAGGGAGGGGCTCCCACAGTGCAGCGGCAGGCTGAAGAGCTCCTCAAGCGTGGCTAGAGTGGACGCCGAGGCCGAAGAGGTGCCGAGAGCAAGCGAGGGCTGCTAGCACGTTGTCACCTCTCACCTGCAACACAGAGAACAGAAGACACAGATACGCAGAGGGTGAGGTGCTGGAAGCCCCAGGCAGAAAGTAGAGTGATGTGGCCACGATCCACGAAAGTCCAGAAATGCCAAGAGCCCCCAGAAGCTATAGGAGGCAGGGAAGGATTCTTCCCTAGAAATTCCAGGGGAATCTGGCCCTACTCGCACCCTGACTTTAGACTTCTGGCCTTCAGAATTCTAAGAAAATGCATTTCTGATGTTTCAAGCCACCCAGTTTGTAGTTTTTTTTTTTTTTTTTTAAACTTTATTTACTTCCCCCAAAGGTGAAAGTGCACCGTTCCTGGAAGTACTGCAATACCAGGTCGATGTGTGGAGTGGACGGAGCAAGCTCCTATTCCATCTCCTATATCGAAAAATCCATTTAATATGTTGTCCTCAGATAGAGGACGTATCAGATATTAAACTGATAAGAAGAGATACTACACTTGATCTTAGCCAAAAGGCTGAGAAGCGATTCCAGTTTGTAGTTTGTAGGGAATCTGTGAGAAAAGCCACAAGAAAACGATACAAACTCCCATGTACTCCCTCCACTACCAGGGGATTCTTTTCAACCAAATCCCAGACAGCATATCATTTCGTCTGCAAATACTAGTATTCATCTCTAGCAAGGAAGAACTGCTTTCCTAAACATAATCCCACTATGATTATGTTTAATATGATAATCTCTTATCATATTAAAATTCTATAATTCCCTAATTTCATCAAAGCTTCAGCATTCTAGTTCACGTGTCCCATTAAAATTTCTTAGCAGTTTGTTTATTTTGGTCAGCATCCAAGCAAGGTCCTTACAAAGCATTTGAGGGATATGAGTCCATTTTTTTTAGAAACTAATGAAAGAATAGAGACAGTCAGGTAGAGTGTGTGGAGATTTGTGAGTTCTCAAAACCTAGTCTCATATACCCAGGTTCTGGAGGTGCATAGAGCTGTGCATGGGTCTGTGCAGATGTCATTGTCCCTTGGTGATGAAGCACTGGGGACCCAGCAGGCCAAGCCCCACACCACGAGCTCACAGTACAGAGGAACAGACACAGTGGCCCTCAGGTGTTATTAGAGGCTCACTGGGGCTCTGTGGAGGGCAGAGGACAGCCCAGCGCTCCTGGGAAGCCATGACGTAGTGTTAAGTGGTCCACTCGGAAGGAGATTGCCAGGCATGGCTAGCAAATGTACCCAGGGAGGAAGGCAAGAGGCCCCACCATGCTCAGAGGGTGGATTGGGCTGGAGATCAAGGAGTGAGGACGGGTGTGAGGATGCCTTCTATATGCAGTCAGGACTCACTGCAGAATTCCGTGATTTTTTTTTCCAATTTGTATTTTAGAAAAGCTACGCTGGTTGTAAGTGGAGAAGAGACTAGAGCAAAGTGAAGCTGCAGGTAGGAAGCCTGTGTCTGTCTGCTCCCTCAACCACCTCTGCCAACTGTGGGGAAGCTCATTCTAACAGGGGAGCTCAAATTGCAGAAGCCCAGGTGTCCTAGGGGAGATTAACATTATAGGACCAGTATGTGGGTGGAGCTAGAAAGCACTGCTCATCTAAGCACTCTGGCACAATGCCACACCGTGGAAAAATGATTTTGCATGTAGTAGTTACTTATATGTAATTCACATATACCATCTGTATCTTGGCAGCCCAGGCCTGAGCGACACTGAGGGAACTGAGGGAATGTTCAGGACGGTGGCCCCCACAGAGCCTTAAGGAGCAGAGTGAGGATGAGCCAGGAGCACACGCACTGTAAGGGACAACAGGGTGGCCTGAGAGCAGAGGGTGGGTCTGTTTGCTCTTCAATATTTCCTCACCTCCTAGAAAACTGAGGAATCCACAGCAGACAGAATCATTGTTTTGCAAATGCATCAGAAAGAATGCTTTTATCAGAAATAAAATGACTGTTCAGGAAAAGAAGAAAATGTCTTTATGCCATTACCCAGGATGGTAACTCTTCTCCTGTGCATACCTGAAAATGTCAGAAGTGCATTTCTACATTGACATTTTAATAGATTGTACAACAAATGTTACAGGGCAATTCTTGGAAAAGTCAAACAAACCACATAATCTATAGTTTCTTCTTTTTTACCAAATTTTTAATTCCAAGAAAGTGGTAGGTTAGGAGGAGATTGGAAATCTAAATTCATATCAGATCCTAATGAAAACAAATCAATTTTAGCTAAGTCAACAAATAAGAGTTATTTATTATTTGATTAGCATGTAATTGGAAAGAGTTTATTAGCTTTACAAGAGGCACAATCCACACTTAGGTAAAGCACTTCATTGTTGCAAACTTTAGAATATTGGTCTGGCATGTTCTTGGCCTCCATGGCTGCTTTATTAAAACTTGAAAATCTTCCTTGCTGCTTCTAAAGATTTCACATCCATGGGAGGCTTTCTCTGGCTGCCAGGCTGCAGAAACTTCTTCACCGTGGGCAGGTTGCTGATTCTGGTTTTCAGGGCCTGTAATCCACAAAGCACAGCCTCAGAGTGAAGCCAAGGCCTGCCACCACCCTTAAGACGACCCAGGGAATCTGAGCCCCTCCTGCCAAAGACCAAGCGAGTCCCCTCCATGAGTACCAGCATGGAGGCAGAAACAGACACCCAGTGAGAAATGAAGATAAGAGGAATAACATGTAGCTCACTTTATTTTCCCCAAAGATGTCTTGAAGTTTTAATCAGTTCAGTCATCCCTATCTTTCTTCTTACATATTAATCCTGTAGATTTGTGGCTCATGTATAAGACAAGAAAAATCAACGTGCCTGTGAGATGCTAACATAGATCCGTCTCTAAGCAGAAGTAAAACTATGGGGAAATGGGTTGGAAAGGAAAATGTTATAGAAAACATTAAACACAAACCATGGGACCACCTTTTCTCAGTGAGAGACAGTGTCGGGGGCAGAGTGCTGGTGAGCTGGGCAGAGAGGACCACAATGTCTGACAAAAGGAGCCAGAGCCCAGGGAGGAAACCAGATGGAAAGGGCTCTGCTCAGACCGACTCAGTGCGGGAGGACAAGGGCACATGTGGGATAAAAGACATCACAGAGAACTCAGGAACAGAAACCACATTGAAATAGAGGGATGGGGAGAGCTGCTGGGCCCTGGGTCCTTTCCACGATAAAAGGCAAAATGCTCTTCATGGGGTAGCATGCACCACAAATTTCCTTTCCAGAACAAAAGTGTTTTCATTCCTCAAAATTGGAGCCTGGAAGCTGATGTTGGAGACCTTGGGGGCACTGAAGAGCTGGAGAAGGGTGGGGTCAAAACATGGTCAGTCCCAGGGCCCAGATATGAGGTCCCAATATAAGAGATGTGGGGCTGCCTCTCTGAGGGCTGTGAAATGGGTCACCTTCAGCAGAGGGAAGCTGGAGATAAGACTGGAGTCAAGCTCTTCCACGTAGTAGAGAAGTTCCACCAGGTGAATGTCAGCCCGGCTCAGCTTGTTGCCAACAAGGTAGTCTTGTCCGTGGCTCTTTAAGACCTGGAGAATGGGAGAAATCAGATCAGGAACACATGCCCACCCAGGCTGGGACCCCTGCTTCTTTCAGAACCTCTCCACCCTGACTTTCCCCACCTCTGTTGCCTTACTGCATGGGTGCAGAAATCCCAAGTTTTCTCCACATTATCTGAATGAATGAGAGAGTAAGAACTGTAACTCTACTCACTGCTTGGTTGGAGCCCAGGCTACCATTTTCTCTTCTCATCCACATCACTGTGGCGTCTACACGACCCACCCAGCTTGCTTCTTCCACATGCGCCAAGGACTTAGCACCTGCCTCCACATGTTCTGTCTGCCCCAGGCCCTACAGCGTGGAGCCCTCACATTCAGGACATGGCTCTACATTCTGCTCCTTTCCTCTCCAATCTCCCTTGGGCAGTGACTCCACCTTCATGACAACACTCTTCCCCCAGAAGGAGACTATTTCAGAGTCCTCATTTCTCCTTGTCTGCTCTCCTCATTCCCTGCTGTATCTCCCTGGGTTCTGAAGTAAACCTGGGTGAACCTGAATTCATCATATTTCTTATAGCATCGACTCTGGTTCCTAACCGGCACTCTGTTATAATTTGCAAGCTGAAGCGTTTAGAGGTGAACTGCACTGATGTCTGCAACTTACTATAAAATGCATTTTACAGAATCTTCCTCTGCATCCCACAGTCACTCTCCTTTTAAAAAATACTGATCCCTGAAACACTGCAATATTCTCTGGTTGGGCAATTGGTTTCCTGTCTTCCTACACAGGGTGCTAGAATATTTTCTGATGGATCACTTTCATCATGTTCGTCTTCAATAAAAGTCCATGGGGTTCCATAGACTCAACAGCAACCTCCAGTGTGGTCCAGAGCCTTCCACAGCCCACGTTCTACTTATGAATATGAAATTTTGTTGAACAGCGAATTTAATGCTGGGGTCTGTAAATTAAAATTTTACTGGAAAATCATAGCTTGGGTATAAGTGGTACAATTGTTCCTCCAAGTCTATTTGCATAAGATGCCTTGAGAGTCAGAGTGCTGCCTTGGTGTTCAGGAAGTCTCACTGAAAGCGAAGGTCAGTGGCCCCAGGAATTCCCAGCCACTATTGTTCTACTGGTGTCTAAACTCAGTTCCCCTAAACACTGAACAGCTTCACTTACTTTTTCAAAGGCAGGGAAATAGCGATTTTTTATTTTCTCTTTGACCAAGGCAGTCTTGGCATCTCTTTCCTCAGGTTGACATATGAACACAGGAAGGATCATTTCAGTCAAATCTACTATACCTTCTGTGTACATATCAATCCTGAAAGACAAAAACAACCAAATCATCAAATGCCTTTTGCCTTAGATTTTATAGGTTTATAAAAACCTAAGAGAATAGACGGTCAGATGGTGGCAAAGTAATTCACCTCCAGTTAGCGCCTTTTATACTCTAGTCATTATGTTCTGATTTTTACAGGTATATTAACATTTATTTCTTAAAACAACCTATCAAGGTAGATATATCTCTAAATTTTGGTACACACATGACCTAATACAGGAAAAAGAGCATGGTAGTCATAGTCATGAGAGAAATTGGTGGAATCACTGCCAGTAACCACTGATGCTGTGCCAGGATTTATCATCTCAATTGTGGCTTGTTCTGTGCATGAACTTAGTGTGAGTCAAATGGCCAAAGACCTGCCCCCTAAGTAATCCTAAAAGAATCCGTGGCACAGCCATCTCAGCCATATTTCTTGTCCTCTCTCATCATTTTACAGCTCCCAGGGCTCCTGTGCCCCATATTAGCTGTTCTTCCAATTACACCCATGAAATACGTTTCCACAGCCCTCTCCATGTGCTGTTGCCTAACTCTAGCCATGTGTGCCTTTCCTGAGACCCCACCTAAGAATCCCCTTCCCTGGTGAAATTCTCTGTACAGTTACAACCAGTGCAAGCTTTTCTTCTTTTGTGTCAAACTAGAGTTTCACAATACTTTTTAAAACAAGACCTTTACTGACGTATGTTCACATACTGTAATTGCAACCTGTTAAATTACACTATTGAGTGGTTTTTGGTGGATTCACAGAATTCTGTAATAATCATCACAGTCTAATTCCAGAATTATTCTTATCACCCTGATAAGGACATCTGTACCATTAGTGGTATTCTTCATTTATCTCCAAGCCCTACTCCTTTACCTCCAGGCAGCCACTAATCTGCTTTCTACCTCTATGGATTTGAATATCTGGACATTTCATACAAAAAGAATCCTATAATACGTGGCCTTCTGTGTCTCATTTATTTTATGTAACATGTCTTTATGGTTTAACCATCTTGTAGCATGCATTGGTACTTCATTCCTTTTCATGACCAAATAACTTTCCATTGCATGGCTAAGGTATTTTTTCTCCTCCATGGATTGATTGATGGATATTTGGATTGTTTCCACTTTTTGAATACTATGAATACTGTTATTTGCATTGTTCATTTATGTAAAAGATTTAGTGTGGATGTATTTTTGATTGTTTGGGGATATGCCTACTAAAGCAACTGCTGGGTCACTGGTAATACTATGTTAAAGTTTTTGTGGAGCTGCCAACAGTTCCATTCAGGATTTATTTGGAATTATGCGGTCTCATCACAACAGAGAGGAGACCCCAGGGCTTTGTTGGTATTGAATCAATCTGGCTGTTTCAGCCTTCTATCCATGTGTCAAGGTAACCCCAGCATCCTGGGCACCAGCCTCTACCAGCCCTGCTCAAGTGTTCTAGTCCGTATAATTGGTTGGTAATTTAGGTTCCTGGTCATGATTCTTGGAATTACTGAGACCTGAGATTCAGCTTATTTGCAGCCTTCCCTCCCCAGGCCTTCATCTACAGACTCTCAGACATTCTACGCCTTGCTTTATGCTGTTGGCTGGAGTCTAGCCTCTGAAGCTCTGAGTACCTGAATCATGATTCCCCATCGTCCTCAGTTCATAGGGTTTATGAGTGTTTGGAAACCTCTGTCAGGTTGCAGGATCCATGGACTGCATCCTCTTCTAGAATCACCCTCGCCTGAACCCTGCCCATGTTCACTGTTCCTTCATCTCCATGGGGCTCTGCAATACTGGACCTCAGCGTACACGCCCAAGACCCAGCCTGCTGCTGGTCATGATGCCCTGCCATGGTCCCACTCACTCAAGGAAGGACCTAAGTCACTCTGTGTTCTCTGTGGATGGAAGAACAGAAAATATACCGTACAGGGCTCTCTCCTTCATGTCTTTCCCATAAAGGTTGTATTTGCTGGCAATGTAGTTAAGAATGGCTCTGGTCTGCACCAGCTTCATCCCGTCAATCTCAACCATTGGTACTTGCTGGAACAGCAAACTCCCATCTTAGAAAGAAGGAAGAAAAAGGAGCATGAAATGTCTATGAAACCCACCCTTTCAGGATGAAAAAAATGGTTATGGAAATGACTAAATTTGTGAAATGAAAAAGAAATTATTGCCTGGTAAGATTTCACTTGAAACAACTTTTTTCCTTGTTTTGTTTTTTGAGACAGAGTCTCACTCTGTCGCCCAGGCTGGAGAGCAGTGAGACGATCTCGGCTCACTGTAACCTCCGCCTCCTGGGTTCAAGCAATTCTCCTGCCTCAGCCTCCTGAGTAGCTGGGATTACAGGTGTGCACCAACATACCTGGCTAATTTTTGTATTTTTAGTAGAGATGTGATCTCATCATGTTGGCCAAACTGGTCTCGAACTCCTGACCTCAAATGATCCACCCACCTCAGCCTCCCAAAGAGCTGGGATTACAGGTGTGGGCCACCACACCTGGCCCAAACAACATTTTTAAAGTTTCCTGTAGTTCTTCTTTTTCTTAAGAAGCTTCCTTTTACTTTTTGTCCTGTTACTTCATTTTTGTTTTTATTTCCCCTCCAGATACATAGTAGGACTGTTGTATTTTTTGTGTTGATTTATCTTCATGGATATTTTAGGAAGAGGTTGGGACAAGTTACAATAGGACTGGCAACAGGGTGCCATTTAAAATGGGAAGTTCGCAGGGTAAGTCTCATGGTGTTTGTGACATTTAAGGCAGGTTCTGAGAGGTTTTTAATGTAAGAGTCCCTTTTTCTGCTCTTCAAAGCCTGCAATGGTGCTGCAGTGTTACTTTGTCACCGCCCCCCCACCCCCCACCATGAAAGAAAAACCTCAAGGCAGTGGCCACGTGGATTTCTCCTCCTTTCATCTAGCATTTCTCCTCCTTTCATCTAGCGTGTGTTCTTGCGTGTGCTTGGATGGGGAGGGCTGTATGGGATCCTGTGCTGATAATCACAGCTCACTGACGGTGCCCCAAGCATGAAAACAAAGAAAGGGCTTTCCCCGGGGGCGGGATATCATTAACAAATACTCTGAGACGTCTGGTCCTTTTAGCTTGGAGAGAGTTGCCAGACCTGATCAAGGAGCCACATCCCTTCCATTTTAACCACTTTCACCCTCTCCACCATGACCAAATATCACCCCCCACACACATAGGCATTCCCAGCTGCTCAATGTTCCTCTGTACCTTCTACTAGATACCCTCATCAGAATTACTTAGAGATTGATCTTACCATTTCTTAACTTGTCCAAATCTTCTGCAGATTCTATAAATTTCTCTTCAAACTGGAAGCAGAAACAGTAAATGGGTTCTTCTTAGTTAATTCTATTATAGACTTGTGACCTTGAATGGCCCCTATCTGGTGCATGATTTGGAGAATATAAGATTTCTGAGTTTCGCAGGATACACAGAGGGGGCTGGTCGTGGCCATTTGGAAGTTTAGACCTAATTCATTGAGAACAGTGCATGGGTCACAGCACATAGCTGCTCAATCTTTTAGTTCACCTCCACCCTGATTTCATGAATGTCTATGATGAGGTCATGTTTTGAGAGGGGACATCACTGGAGAGACGGCACTGAGCAGTTCTCCTAGTTATGGTGTTGTCATATCTTAGGAAAGCCTGTATCTCCAGGTGAGATCAGACCACAACCTTGTGTGTCCCCAGTGTGGGGTATGCCATGGGCTAATGGCCGTCAAATGTTCTGCCACCAAGGAGCCTCTGCTATAATTTATATCACCCTACTTTTCAGGAACCCTGCTAAGGGTGAAATAGGTTGCCGCTATTGCACAGCTTTAACACTTGCAACTATAATTTTCTCTTCTGAAGTACATGGGACCCAATAGGGTAAAATTCTCAATTTAATAAAGGAATTAGAGTCCCACACTAACTTATTTTTCATGAAAACCTCTGGTTTCTGATGTGGTTTTGTGGGTTCAATATCACCATTTTCATGTACTGGCTTCTTGACTTTGGACGTGTTACCAAAACTCTCTATGTCTGAGTATGCTAAACTATGAAATGGGTATACTCATGGTACCTATGGCATAGGTTGATATCAAGATTAAATTACAAGGTCATGCAAAGCACTTAGAAAAGTAGCAGGTGTATAGTAACTGCTCGTTAAATATAGTTATGTTTAGAATTTTGAAACTATACTTAGTTCCTGTTCTACATCCAGTAACTTAAACCTTGGAGTAAATTCCACCTTGTCCTGAGACAAGTCACTTTGGTGGAAATGGCAGCCAGCAACGAGGCCGTCTCAATCTGACCAGAAGCTATGAGTGGATGCAGGTATTCAATACAGATATGAAATTCAGTTATTACATAATGATGCAGTTGACTTAAATAGGCAGAATCTATCAAACCAAAAGTCTAAGCAAAAGTTATCAAGGTTTTCTGGATTTCAATGTTGTTATGATCTGATTCCAATCTTGACTCTCCCTCAAAATAGCTGTGTGATCTAGGAATTATTGCTTAAAATCTTCAAGCCTTAGATTCTTAATCTGCAAAATAGGAATATAATATTTTCTTAAATGGAATTTTGTAATGTTTCAAAATGCATGATACAGGGCCTGACCCACATACATCAAGTAATACGTAGTAGCGGTGTTTGCAGTGGCTAATTATACTTTAATGGAGTTCTTTATGGTGAAAGATCAGGAATTTGGGCGTTTCTGGCTTGCTCCATGGAACAGAATTTGTTGTGGATCTATGATCACACAGGACCAGGATCTAGAGGTCATGGGGGTGTGTGCCAGCAATTAATAAGGCATCCAGTTCAGGACAAACCTAAGGAACAGTGGGTGGTCCAGGCAGGAGGTTAGCCGAGGTGGGGTGGGGTTGGCAAGTGGGATGTGAGGACTGGGTTGTGATCATCAGCCTTAGGGCACTGAGACCCCCGAAGCCTAGCAAGGTCTGCAGTCAGCCCTGCCCCCGCCTTCAGTCCGGCTGGATGGAGACCTGGGAACCTGGGTTCCTCCCAGCCTTGCCCCGCCCTCCCTCGTGCTGAACTCTTCCTACCCGGGCTCTGAACACATCCTTGAGCTGCAGAGCTGATGTCTGGGTGACAGTGAAACAGGGTATTCATTTGTACAAAGGAAACAACCTAGAATGATAGTGTTTGGATTTCTTATGTGCTTATTTCTTCATAGAACAGAGAAGGGGTGAGGCTAAAGTCCCAAGCCTTCGTGAAGCAATGCACAAAGTACCGTTCCAAGGTTCAGGTCCACACGGCACTGTGAGGCTGAAGGGGCGCGCTAGAAGTTCCCTTCACAGGACGCCACCTGACCTGAAACCCTTCTTTTTTGCTGCCACCTGAGGGACAAGATCTCCTGAGTTTGTCCATGACTCACTTCCCAGGAAAACCCTCAGGCAGTCGCTGAAGGACTCTGGTCTGGACTGGGAAGTGTTTTTCTCAGTGACACCTCTAGAGGGCAGCACTTAGCGGAGTCCCACAGACACCTCCCAGCATTTCCTGCTCAAACCCTGGGAGGATGGCCTGGTAACACTGGGGAATGCTTGGGTGTTCTAGAAGCCTCCACCCCTCATTTTAACCATGTGTTTACTTGTCTGCATCCTCATAGACATGTAGGCCGCCCCAGGGCAGGGACTGTGTCTGTCTTGTTCACTATCTCCGTGACCTAGTACAGAACCTGGAATTAATAAGTGCTCAAGCAAATAATTGCTGTGAATGTAGTCAGTCTTTAATAGGTAGTTTGTTACAATCCACTCCCTTACACCTCTCATTTATAGTTTGCATTTTACCTCTAACTACAGCCATTTTTTAATATTATGTATTTTTATTTTTTTATTGTGGAAATTATGAACATGAATAAAAATAAACAGAAAAGCATAAAAATTCTCCTTATACTTCTCACCTAGAATCAATAATTATCAACCAAAACCAATGTGATGTTATATTTATGCCCACCTACTTCTCCTCTTGTAATAATTCCAAAGAAATCCCAGATCCATATGATTAATCCTTAAATACTTCAATGTGTTTTCCTAAAACACATAAACTACTCTAAAGATAACCATAGTACATTATCACACATGAAATATTAACAATAATTATTTCATGTCATCAAATATTCAGTCAATATTCATGTCTCTAATGCCATAAATTATTTTTTACAGTTTGTTTAAATTCTAATCCACTTACGTTCTACACTTTTTGATTAGTTTCTTAATTGTATTTTAATATGTATGCTCTTAGATGAGAAGAAATTTTAACAATTTTTGGGTCAAATCTATTCATCTCTTTCTTAATTACAGTCCATGTTTATTTAAGGCCTAATGCTTCAGTAAGCAATCATTGCATAGTTTCTGTGGGAAAAGTATGTGATAACGCAATTTTAAATCCAACTTAAGATGACCTAACTCAGAACCTACCTCTATTCCAGCTGCAGCCAGGAGCCACCGGATGCACTCCATTCTGCCCCGTGCATTGGAGTAGTGGAGCTTGGGCTTCTCTGCCATGATAGCAGTCTCCTGGAGGTTTCTCTAAGCCTGAATGAATGAATGAATAATTGAAACCATAGAATCAAAAATGTACTTTAGGATGTGTGGTTGAAAACCACAAACAATGCTAAAGAAGAAGCTGCCTTCTTCATGACTGGGTTGAAGGAGTTCCTGGAATATTTTCTTGGCTCAAATTGTTACCCAGCAGTGGCCACCCTCAGATTCCAGCAAACCAGTCTCAAGTCTTCATTGTTTAACTGTGACTTTTCTTGGCAGCATAAGAGGTGAGAGTATGTGGTAATAATATATGTATAGGAGTTAATGGGAAGAGGAAGAATTCAAGAACTAATATTTATTGAAAACTTCCTAGTGATCCTTCCTCAATGCTAGTCCCTTTCAATATTTTATATCTTTAACCCTCCTTATAGTCCCATGAAATGGTTGTTTTCTCCATTTTTTAGTTAATGAAATGGAACATCAGAGAAATACAATGTTCACAGTCACAATCTGGTTGGTGATGGACATGAATATCTACACCAAGGACTAAAATGAAGTCATGCCTGGAAGCCAGCTGGGTGAAGGCCCTGGGAACCCATGAACTGGCCGTGAAACCAGAGGATGTCACTGACAGGGAGGACCAGCAGGGAGCTTAGTCACTCTTCAGCTCTCTGGCTGTGAGACTGCATTTGATCAAAACCAGAAATTAGGCTTCAGACTTGTTTTACTGTAGCTAGAAGATCCAAATTCTTTCAACAGAGAATGCTAATCCCTTGCTTCTTTTGGCACTCTATATTCTAACTCTGTGGGGGGCATTTTGTTTTATAACCTGGCAAAAGAGATGTTGCTGCATTAACTTTGCAGGATAAGGAAGGAGCTAGCATTTGTTCAACGTCAGTCACACATTGGCCATTCTTCTAAACTTCTCTCATTTGTCCTACAAAAATCACCTAAGGTGAAAGGCTGTTACTATTCTCATTTTACAGTTGAGGATACTGAGGTTTTTAAAGTAACTTACCCAGATTAAGTGGTGGATCTGGGATGCAGACTCACTGCTATTAAAAACTAAATACAGAGTCTTATTTTCTATGTTAGTGTTTCTCAAATATGCATGGTAATCTTTCAGTAGATTGTGAAATCCCACTACTTTTTAAAATAAAATAGAAAAGAATAAAAATACCAGCGAGCATGACATGTTGAAGGGTGAGTAATGTTTCATGAGATGTTAGTTTCAGTTATTTGTATATTGTGTGTACGGATGTTTGCATGTGTGCACGCTCGCCTGCTCGTTGTACATGGTTAGAGATAAATTGACTGGGCTCATCAGTGAAGTTTGATAGCCCTTGCTCTATCCCAGGCTGTTTGGGAGGTGGAACATAGCAGAGTATCAGAGAATGAAAACCAACGGCTGCAGGGACAGATGCAACTAATTGTATCATGAATGTGAATGGAAGGACACAGGACTCATTGAAAGCAGGAGTTCCGGTGTCAGGACTTAGGAACAGTTGCATTCTCTCTCCAAACCCCCAGCTCTGTTATTAAACATTAAGATTCTTCTTGCAAAGTTTTGTGGTTGTTGAGTTTAGAAGAAAAATATACTTGCCTTTAACAACTAATGTATTTCTTTTTTTTTTTCTTTTTTGAGATGGAGTTTCACTGTTTTTTTCCCTGACTGAAGTGCTATGGCACAATCTCAGCTCACGCACCCTCAGCCTCCCAGTTTCAAGTGATTCTCCTGCCTCAGCCTCCCAAGTAGCTTGGATTACCAGCACATGCCACCACACTTGGCTAATTTTGTATTTTTTGTAGAGACAGGGCTTCAGCATGTTGGCCAGGCTGGTCTCAAACACGTGACCTCAGGAGATCCACTTGCCTCAGCCTTCCAAAGTGCTGGAATTACAGGCGTGAGCCACTGCACCCGCCGTCAACTAATGTACTTCTACAAAAGTATGTATGACTTAAATTTAGACATCAAAATCTTTTTTTTATACTTTAAATTCTGGGGTACATGTGCAGAACGTGCAGGTTTGTTACATAGGTATGCACATGCCATGCTGGTTTGCTGCACCCTTCAACCCGTCATCTACATTAGGTATTTCTCCTAATGCTATCCCTTCCCTAGCCCCCCACCCCACTATAGGTCCCAGTGTGTGATGTTACCCTCCCTGTGACCATGTGTTCTCCTGGGTCAACTTCCACTTATGAGTGAGAACATGCAGTGTTTCGTTTTCTGTTCTTGTGATAGCTTACTGAGAATGATGGTTTCCAGCATCATCCATGTCCCTGCAAAGGACATGAACTCATCCTTTTTTATGGCTGCATAGTATTCCATGGTGTATATGTGCCACATTTTCTTTATCCAGTCTATCATTGGTGGGCATTTGGGTTGGTTCCAAGTCTTTGCAATTGTGAACAGGGCCACAGGAAACATACATGTGCATGTGTCTTTGTAGTAGAATGATTTATAATCCTTTGGGTATATACCCAGTAATGGGATTGCTGGGTCAAATGGTATTTCTAGTTCTAGATCCTTGAGGAATTGCCACACTGTCTTCCACAATGGTTGAACTAATTTACACTCCCACCAGCAGTGTAAAAGTGTTGCTATTTCTCCACATCCTCTCCAGCATCTGTTGTTTCCTGACTTTAATGATCGCCATTCTAACTGGCATGAGATGGTATCTCATTGTGATTTTGATTTGCATTTCTCTAATGACCAGTGGTGATGAGCTTTTTTAATATGTTTGTTGGCTGCGTAAATAGACATCAAAATCTTTTAAATGTCTACATTTTAAAATGTGGGAGTCAATATTTTAGCCTTTGGAAAGTAAAGAATTATTTGAAATCATACTGGACCAACTCACCTGTTCTGTAATTAGATATTTTGACATTGCACTTTCCTAACCTGGGAAATGGAAGTAGCATTATTCAGCAGAAAGAAAGGGAGAGTGAAGTTCACACAAAAGTGTGGGGTGTGGTTGTTTAATTGTTATGGACCAAAGTTCACAGTGTCATGATTCCAATCCCCACACTAAGCTCTCTTAGCCATTGATTGAGGATCGTGTTTCAACAGGAAATGAATTTTTATCTTACATAACATTTTATCACAACACTCCTGCTGATAACTAACATATCACCTCTCAATATGAGGTTTCCAAGGGTCAGGCTAAGACTGGGGCAGAGGTTACCGTTGAGCTTTGTTGGGTCAACAGAAAATGAGAACCAGAGAGCTCAAGGATTTGCCATGGGTCACACACACATGCTCCTCATTCATGGTCAATATCTAGGGAGTGTGTCTACCTTCTGCAACAACCCTGGGAAATGGCTCCTAATAGCCATTCAATGGGCACATTGAGTTTCAGAAAGCTAAAGCACTTGTCTCATGCTGCACACTTGGTGAGTGTTGGGTCAGCCTGAACTCCTTCTGATTGTAGGTCCAGAGCTTTTCCATTCCACCCCATAATCTGGCTCTCTGCTCCTGTCTGAGAAGTTGTTTCATATTTTTCTATTCAGAGTATATTAGCCAACTAAATGTTGGAAGGAGAGGGTGAGAGGGGAACATCTAATTCATGAGTTCTTACTCTTAGCAACTTTTCAGGGGCTTGCTTGGAAGAAAAAAGTAATAAAAGTGTGTCTTTCTCTACTTTGACAACCTAAAATCCAGACTGAGTTGAAGACTAGTATAACTGTATTTACATCAATTAAAAATGGGCTTAATTTGAAAGGAATATAAGCTATCGTAATTCCAGGAGTAAATTAAAAGAGTTACGTCTCTGAAGTGGTCCGAATGACACTGTTTCTTATCAGAGAGAAGGGGGAATGAGATAAACCATGACTCCTCCCATTATAGGGTTCATAAAAGCTGTAGGTTGTTTAGTCTCTGATCCTCAATTTTCTCTTCTTAGAGTAGAGGTAGTTATTTCTACTTTTGAGGGTTGTTGAGAAAGTTAAATGAGATAATGTACAAAAAATTCATAGTAGGAACTCAGCAATGGGTGTTTGTTCTTGTCCCAGTGCTTGGAAGATGGGTGAGTCTCTGGACACATTGAGTAGCCCATGGATCCTCTTTCTTTGATCTATCTATCCATCGGTTATTTTACTTATCAACAATCTATGTATATGTATCTATTTATAATCCTTATCTGTCTACCCATCCATGTATGTATTATTTTATCTATCAATCGTTCTATGCATCTATCTGTCTGTAATCTGTCTGTCTCTTCATCATCTATTATCTATATATCCATATCTCTAGATCTCTATATTTTGTCCATAGAACTCTAGTAGGAATAAATTTTTATATGAATCCAGACATATCAAATCTGTCATATGGTGGCTGTCTGTTTCTCTCTCTCTTTCCTTTTTAGCTCCTGTACAGAGGTTAATGATATTCACTAATCAGTCCACCTGGATTAACAGGAAGTTTTCAGTGAATGTCCAAGCAGTGGGGCACATCGGTAACACAGCCTTGCTTAGCCCCATGAAGTCATGTAGTCCCATGGTTCTCAACCAGGGGGATTTTGCTCCTCTGCTCCAGAGGACATTGAGCAAGGTCTAGAGACATTTTGGGTTGTCACATCTGCCGGAAGGGAGAGGGGGCTACAAATCAGATAGGTAGAGGGCAGGGATGCCTAGAAACATCCTAGAGTGGGCAGGACAGATCTCCGTTCAAAGAATTACACAGTTCAAAGGGCATCAACAGTCAGAGCCTCTTTCTTAGCTATCCTCTAGATTGGCCATGAGTTGGTAGTACTCCAGAGACAGAATATGACTTGTCGTCAAGCTAATTAGTGGCAGAGGCTCAACTAGAATCTAGTCCTCCTGACATTCAAACTAATTTATTCTAATTATAATAAACCTTAGTTTTGAATTTTCACAGCCAATATAGTATTACAGCATCACAACTTACAAAAATTGTGTTTTGACTACTTATATAGAGAAAAAAATTTTTGCATACATTGCCACTTCTTCCAGCACTGATTATTCTCAGATTGTTTAAAATGCTACCATTTCTTTTTTCTCCTCATGTCATTGTTTCCCATACCATTAAATTCTGAGGCCCTGGTTTTCTAAATTCTTCATTTTTACATTTCTGTAAAGATGTATCCAACAGAAAAGAAATAAACAATTTTTGAACTGTCACCCAAACACACCAAGATGGCACGATATGAGTAAAAACAGACTTTTCCTTGTGCTAAGGACACATATTAGCATATTTTTCTAGGAGGTTAAACAGAGCACGTGAGGCAACGTAGAGAGATTTATAAGATCAGTACTTACTTTGTTAAACGCTGTCACCGTCCTGGCTTGACAACTGAATTCCAGGTCTTAATGTATTTATAAGCTCTTTGTTCCTTTCAATAGTTCCCTCCCACTGAAAGGAGAAAGGTCAAGTTAGGGAAAAGCCACTCCCACACATTTCATGGCCAAGGGGCCACCTACTGGATTCTAAGACATGAGGCAAGTGATCTGCTCATCAGAAGAAACTGGTTAATATGTTCCTTTTCAAGGTCGGCAATTAAAGTTTAAACAATACATTTCACCTAGATTTTGCTCTCTTTTCAAGTCAGCAGAAACTGGCTTTTTAAAGATGCTTTTTTTCGTGAGTTGGATGCAAGGACTAGGGCAACTGAAAAATCTCTATTGTGAGCATAGCTGGGAGGGGATGTCTGTGAAGGGCAAGCTGATGCCACCCTTTTCTTACTGGGTTGCCAAACAAAATATAAGACATCCATGTAAATGTGAATTTCAGGCAAATGATCAATAATTTTTTAGTTATAGCTATGTTCCAAACATGGTATGAAACCAGATTATACTGAAATATTATTTACCGTTTATCTGAAATTCACATTTAGGTGGGTGTCCTGTATTTTCTCTGCCAAATCTGGGAACCCTATTTGCATATGCTTTCCTCTTTGCATCACTCAAATTGCCCATAATATAACAAATCTGAAAGTATCCATCACCTGGATTCATCAATTGCAAATAATCTTTCTTCATCTATACCATATAGGGGGTTATGTTGGCCCCCTAGAAAGATAGGTCCGTACAGAAATCCCTAGATCCTGTGAACGTGATCTTATTTGGAAAAAGGCTCTTTGCAGATGTAATGAAGTAAAAGAATTTGAGATGAGATCATTTTGGTATATCTGGAAAGGCCCTGAATCCAGTGACCATTGTCCTCACTGCAGAGAAATGAGAAGACACAACACACAGAGGGTGAGGTGCTGGAACACAGAGGCAGAAATTAGAGTGATGTGGTCACGATCCATGAAAGTCCAGAAAGGCCAAGAGCCCCCAGAAGCTAGAAGACGCAGGGAAGGATTCCTGGAAATCACTCCTAATTCAAGCACGCTGGCACAATGACACACCAGGGAAAAATAATTTTACATATAGTTACTTATATGTAATTCGCATATACCATCTGTATCTTGGCAGCCCAGGCCTGAGTGGCACTGAGGGAACTGAGGGAAGGCTCATGCCCGGGGCCCCACAGAGCCTTAAGGAGCAGAGTGAGGATAAGCCAGGAGCACACGCACTGTAAGGGACAACAAGGTGGCCTGAGAGCAGAGGGTGGGTCTGTTTGCTCTTCAATATTTCCTCCCCTCCTAGAAAACTGAGGAATCCACAGCAGAAAGAATGGTTGTCTTGCAAATGGATAAGGAAGAATGCTTTTATCAGAAATAAAATGACGCTCCAAGAAAAGAAGAAAATGTCTTTATGCCATTACCCAGAATGGTAACTCTTCTCCTGTGCATACCTGAACATGTCAGAAGTATATTCTACGTTGACATTTTAATAAATTGTATGACAAATTGAATGTTGCAGGGCAATTCTTGGAAAAGTCAAACAAGCCACATAATCTACATTATTTTTTTACTAAACTTTTAATCCCAAGAAAGTGGTAGGTTAGGAGATTGGAAATCTGAATTCATATCTGATCCTAATGAAAAGAAATTAATTTTAACCAAGTCGACAAATAGGAGATTTATTATTTAATTACTATGTAATTGGAAAGAGTTCATTAGCTTCACAACAGGCACAATCAACACTTAGGTAAAGTACTTTATTGTTGCAAAGCTTTAGAATATTGGTCTTGCATGTTCTTGGCCTCCATGGCTGCTTTATTAAAACCTGAAAATCTTCCTTGCTTCTTCTAAAGATTTCGCATCCATGGGAGGCTTCCTTGGGCTGCCAGGCTGTAGAAACTTCTTCGCCATGGGTGGTTGCTGATTCTGGTTTTCAGGGCCTGTAATGCACAATGCACAGCCTCAGAGTGAAGCCAAGGCCTGTCACCACCGTTTACACCACCCAGAAAATCTGAGACCCTTCTACACAAAGACCAATCAAGATTCTCTGGATTTCACTGTTGATGTGATCTGGTTCCAATCTGCCTCATAATAGCTGTGTGATCTGGGAATCATCACTTAACATCTTCAAGCCTTAGTTTCCTCATCTGCAAAATGGGGAAATAATATTTCCTTAATCAGAATTTTGTAATGTTTCAAAATGCGTGATACAGGGCCTGACCCACATACATCAAGTACTAAATGGTAGTTGTGTTTGCAGTGGCTAATTATACTTTAATGGAGTTCTTTATGGTGAAAATTCAGGAATTTGGGGGTTTCTAGCTTGCTCCGTGGAACAGAATTTGTTGTGGATCTATGATCGCACAGGACCAGGATCTAGAGGTCATGGGGGGTGTGTGCCAGCAATTAATATAGCATCCAGTTCAGGACAAACCTAAGGAACGGTGTGTGGTCCTGGCAGGAGGGTGACCGAGGTGGGGTGGGATTGGCAAGTGGGACGTGCTTGTGAGGCTGAGGACTGTGTTGTGATCATCAGCCTTAGGGCACTGAGACCCCAGAAGCCTGAGCAAGGTCTGCAGTCAGCCCTGTCCCCGCCTTCAGTCAAGCTGGATAGAGGCCAGGGAGCCTGGGTTCCTCCCAGCCTTGCCCCTCCCTCCCTCCTGCTGAACTCTTCCTACCCGGGCTCTGAACACATACCTGAGCTGTAGAGCTGATGTCTGGGTGACAGGGTGTTCATTTGTACAAAGAAAACAACCTGGAATGGCAGTGTTTGGATTTCTTATGTGCTTGTTTCCTCGTAGGATTGAGAAAGGGTGAGGCTAAAGTCCCAAGCCCTCGTGAAGCAATGGAGAAAGTGCCGTCCCGAGGTTCAGGTCCACACGGCGCTGTGAGGCTGAAGGGGCGCGCTAGAAGTTCCCTTCACAGGACCCCACCTGACCTGAAACCCTCCTTTTCTGCTGCCACCCGAGGGACAAGATCTCCTGAGTTTGTCCATGACTCACTTCCCAGGAAAATCCTCAGGCAGTCGCTGATGGACTCTGGTCTGGACTGGGAAGTGTTTTTCTCAGTGACACCTCTAGAGGGCAGCACTTAGCGGAGTCCCACAGACACCTCCCAGCATTTCCTGCTCAAACCCTGGGAGGATGGCCTGGTAACACTGGGGAATGCTTGGGTGTTCTAGAAGCCTCCACCCCTCATTTTAACCATGTGTTTACTTGTCTGCATCCTCATAGACATGTAGGCTGCCCCAGGGCAGGGACTCTTGTCTTGTTCATTGTCTATCTCCACGACATAGCACAGAACCTGGAATTAATAAGTGTCCAACAACATAATTGCTGTGAATGTAGTCAATCTTTGATAAGTAGTTTGTTACAATCCATTGCCTTTCGCCTCTCATTTATAGTTTGCATTGCACCTTGAATTATATACATTTTCTAATATTATGCATTTTTATTGCTTTATCTTTGAAATTACCAACTTGTATGAAAATAAATTAAAAAGCATAATGATTCTGCTTATACTTCTCACCTACAATCAATAATTATCAACCAAAACCAGTGTGGTTTCATCTATATGTCCACCTACTTGTAATAATTCCAAGGAAATCACAGATCCATATGATTAATCCTTAAATACTTCAATGTGTTTTCCTAAAGCATACTATTCTAAAGATAGACCTAGTACATTATCACACATGAAATATTAACAATAATTCTTTCATGTCATCAAATATTCAGTCAATATTCATGTTTCTAATTGTATAAATACCATAATAATTATTGTTATCATTTTATTTTTATTTTTAGAGACGGAGTTTCACTCTTGTTGCCCAGGCTGGAGTGCAATGGCATGATCTCGGCTCACTGCAACCTCTGCCTCCCGAGTTTGAGCGATTCTCCTGCCTCAGCCTCCCGAGTAGCTGGGATTACAGGCATGCACCACCACACCTGGCTAATTTTGTATTTTTAATAGAGACGGGGTTTCCCCATGTTGGTCAGGCTGGTGTCAAACTCCTGATCTCGGGTGATCCGCCCGCCTCGACCCCCCAAAGTGCTGGGATTACAGGTGTGAGCCACTGCACCTGGTCAATGCCGTAATTATTTTTTACAGTTTGTTTAAATTCTAATCCTCTTAAGTTCTACACTTTGTGATTAGTTTTTTAAATGTATTTTAATATTGAGGCTCTTAGATGATAAGAAACTTTAACAATTATTAGGTCAAATTTGTTCATCTTTTTCTTAATTATAGTCCATTTTTATTTAAGGCACAATGCTTCCGTTAGTAATCATCTCATAGTTTCTGTGGGAAAAGTGTGTGATAACACAATTTTAAATCCAACTTAAGATGACCTAACTCAGAACCTACCTCTACTCTAGCTGCAGCCAGGAGCCACCGGGTAGACTCCATTCTGCCCCGTATATTGGAGTAGTGGAGCTTGGGCTTCTCTGCCATGGTAGCAGTCTCCTGGAGGTTTCTGTAAGCCTGAATGAATGAATGAATGAATGAATGAATAATTGAAGACATAGAATCAAACATGTACTATAGGATGTATGGGTATGTTGAGTATGAGTAGGTTTCATCTATGTGTCCACCTACTTGTAATAATTTCAAGGAAATCACAGCAACCACCAACAATACTGAAGAAGAAGCTGCCTTCTTCATGACTGGGTTGAAGGAGTTCCCAGAATGTTTTCTTGGCCCAAATTGTTACCCAGCAGTGGCCACCCTCAGATTCCAGCAAACCAGTCTCAAGTCTTCATTGGCTCACTGTGACTTTTCTTGGCAGCCTAACAAGTGAGAGTATGTGGTAATAATATATGTATAGGAGTTAATGGGAAGAGGAAGAATTCAAAAACTAATATTTACTGAAAACTTCCTAGTGATCCTTCCTCAGTGCTAGTCCCTTTCAATATTTTATATCTTTAACCCTCCTTATAGTCCCATGAAATGGTTGTTTTCTCCATTTTTTAGTTAATGAAATGGAACATCAGAGAAATGCAATGTTCACAGTCACACCCTAGTTGGTGACGGACATGAATATCTACACCAAGGACTAAAATGAAGTCACGCCTGGAAGCCACCCAGTGAAGGCCCTGGGAACCCATGAACTGGCCGTGAAACCAGAGGATGTCACTGACAGGGAGGACCAGCAGGGAGCTTAGTCACTCTTCAAAACAAAAAGCAAAAATTAGGCCTCAGAGTTGCATAACTGTAGTTAGAAGACCAAATTCTTTCAACAGACAGAGAATGCTAATCCCTTGCTTCTTTTGGCATTCTATATTCTAACTCTGTGGGGTGCATTTTGTTTCATAACCTGGAAAAAAAGATATTGCTGCATTAACTTTGCAAGATATGGAAGGAGCTAGCATTTGTTCAACGTCAGTCACACAACTGGTTATTTTTCTAAACTTCTCTTCATTTTATCCTACAAAAATCACCTAAGGACCTAAGGTGAATGAGGTTGTTATTCTTATTTTTTACAGTTGGGGATACGAGGTTTTTAAAAGTAACTTGCCCAGATTAAGTGGTGCATCTGGGATTCAGACTCACTGCTATTAAAAACTAAAGACCAAGTCTTATTTTCTGTTAGTGTTTCTCAAATATGCATGGTAATCTTTCAGCAGATTGTGAAACCTCGCTACTTTTTAAAATAAAATAGAAAAGAATAGAAAATATCAGCGAGCATGACATGTTGAAGGGTAAGCAATGATTGATGAGTTGTTAGTTTCAGTTATTTGTATACTGTGTGTATGGATGTTTGCATGTGTGCACACTCACTTGGTCATCATAAATGGTTAGAGATAAATTGACTGGGCTCATCAGTGAAGTTTGATAGCCCTTGCTCTATCCCAGGCTGTTTGGGAGGTGGAACATAGCAGAGTATCAGAGAATGAAAACCAGTGGCTGCAGGGACAGATTCAACTAATTGTATCATGAATGTGAATGGAAGGACACAGGACTCATTGAAAGCAGGAGTTCCAGTGCCAGGACTTAGGAACAGTTGCATTTTCTCTCCAAACGCTCAGCTCTGTCATTAAACATTAAGATTCTTCTTGCAAAGTTTTGTGGTTGTTGAGTCTGGAACAAAAATGTACTTGTCTTTGCCAACTAATGTGTTTCTTAAAAAGTTTGTATGACTTGAATTTAGACATTGAAATCTTTTAAATGTCTACATTTTAAAATGTGGGAGTCAAGAGTTTAACCTTTGGAAAGTAAAGAATTCTTAGAAACCATACTGAATCAACTCACCTGTTTTGTAATTAGAAATTTCGACACTTCACTTTTCTATCTTGGGAAATGGAAATAGCATTATTCAGCAGAAAGAAAGGGAGAGTGAAGTTCACACGAAAGTGTGGGGTGTGGTTGTTTAATTGCTATGGATTAGAGTTCACAGTATCGTAATTCTAATCCCCACACTAAGCTCCCTTAGCCATTGATTGAGGATGATGTTTCAACAGGAAATAAATTTTTATCTTACATAACATTTTATCACAACACTACTGCTGGTAACTAACATGTCACCTTCTCAATATGAGGTTTCCTAAAGTCCGCCTAGGACTGGGACGAAGGTTACCGTTGAGCTTTGTTGGGTCAACAGAAAATGAGAACCAGAGAGCTCAAGGATTTGCCATGGGTCACACACACGTGTTCCTCATTCATGATCAATATCTAGGGAGTGTGTCTACCTTCTGCAACAACCCTGGGAAATGGCTCCTAACATCCTGATTATAGATGGGCACACTGAGGTTCAGAGAGCTAAAGTGACTGGCCCACACTGCACACTTGGTGAGTGTTGGGCCAGCCTGAACTCCTTCTGATCGCAGGTCCAGAGCTGTCCAGAGCTTTTCCACTCCACCCCGTAACCTGGCTCTCAGCTCCTGTCTAAGAAGTTGTTTTATATTGTCCTATTCAGAGTCCATTAGCCAACTAAATGGTGGAAGGCAAGGGCAAGAGGGAAACATCTAATTCTTGAGTTCTTTCTGTTAGCAACTTTTCAGGGGACTTTCAGAAAGTGTGCCTTTCTCTACTTTGACAAACTAAAAACCAGAGTGAGTTGAGGACTAGTATAACTGTATTTACATCAATAAAAAAAAAATGGGCTTAACATCACAAAAGCTACAATTAACATTTAGGTAAAGTACTTCATTGTGTAAAACGTTAGAATATTGGTCTTGCATGTTCTTGGCCTCCATAGCTGCTTTATCAAATCTTCAAAATCTCTCTTGCTTCTTCTAAAAGTTTTGCCTTTGTGGGAGGCTTCCTCTGGCTGCCAGGCTGCAGAAACTTCTTCACCATGGGCAGTTTGCTGATTCTGGTTTTCAGGGCCTGCAATGCACAAAGCACAGCCTCAGAGTGAAGCTGAGGACTGACACCACCATTAATACCACCCAGGGAATCTGAGCCCCTCCTACACAAAGACCAAATGAGGCCCCTCCATCAGCACCAGTATGAAGGCTGGGAAAGAGACTCTGAGTGAGAAATAAGAGATAAGAGGAATATGAGAGAAAGAAGAGAAAAAAGATAAAAGAAAGAATATAAGAGGGAGAACAAGAAGCTCACTAGCATTTTCCCAAAGATGTATTTCAGATTTTACTGAGTTCAGTCTCCCTACTCTGTTCTTTATATATCAATCCTGAGGATTCGTGGCTTTTGTGTAAGTCAAGAAAAAACAATGTGCCTGTGAGATATCAACACAGATCAGCCTCTAGGCAGAAGTGAAAATATGGGAAAATTGAGTTGGAAATGAAAATAGAAAATGTTAAGGACAAACCATGGGGCCACTCCCACTGAGGTATAGAGGGCTGGGGGCAGTGTACTCGAAGAGCTGTGCAGAGAGGAACGCAATCAATGTCTGATAGCAGGAGCCAGAGCCCAGGGAAGGAAACCAGATGGAAAGGGCCCCACTCAGACAGACTTGGTGTGGGAAGACAAGGGCACATATGGGATAAAGGACATCACAGAGAATTCAGGAACAGAAACCACATTGAAATAGAGGGATGGGGAGAGATGCTGGGCCCTGGGTCCTTTCCATGATAAAAGGCAAACGCTCTTCATGAGGTAGCATGCACCACACATTTCACTGACATAACAAGAATCTTTCCCTGATTGTGAGGAATCAGGGCCTGGAAGCTCACTTTGGAGACCTGAGGGCACTGAAGGCCTGGAGAAGGCTGGGGTCAGAACATGGCTAGTCCCAGGACCCAGATACGAGATCCCAAGATGGGAGATGTGGGGCTGCCTCTCTGGGCTATGAAATGGGTCACCTTCAGCAGAGGGAAGCTGGAGATAAGGCTGGAGTCAAGCTCTTCCACGTAGTAGAGAATTTCCACCAGGTGAATGTCAGCCCAGTTCAGCATGTTGCCAACAAGGTAATCTTGTCCGCGGCTCTTTCACACCTGGATAATTGGAGGAATCAGATCAGAAACACATGCGCAATCAGGCTGGGGCCCCTGCTTCTTCCTGAGTTTCTCCAGCCTGGCTGTCCCACCTCTGCTGCCTCACTGCATGGGTGCAGAGACCAGGACCTTTCTCCATGTTCCCTGACTCATTGAGAGAGTAGGAAGTGTAGCTCTGCCGGGCACGGCGGCTCACGACTGTAATCCCAGCACTTTGGGAGGCCGAGGCGGGCGGATCACGAGGTCAGGAGATCGAGACCATCCTGGCTAACACAGTGAAACCCCGTCTCTACTAAAAATACAGAAAATTAGCCGGGCGAGGTGGCGGGCGCCTGTAGTCCCAGCTGCTCGGGAGGCTGAGGCAGGAGAATGGCGTGAACCCAGGAGGCGGAGCTTGCTTTGAGCCGAGATCGCGCCATTGCACTCCAGCCTGGGCCACAGAGCGAGACTCCGTCTCAAAAAAAAAAAAGTGTAGCTCTGCTAATTCCTTGGTTGGAGTCCAGGCTCTCATTTTCTTTTCTCATTCCACCTCACTGTGGTGTCCACACCACCTCCTCGGCTTGCATCTTCCACACGGGCCAGAGGCTTAGCACCTGCTACATGTTCTGTCTTCCCCAGGCCCTACAGCATGCAGCCCTGACGTTCAGGGCATGATTCTACACTGTGCTATCTCTCTCCAAGCTCTCTTGGGCAGTGACTCCACCTTCATGACAGCACTCTTCCCCCAGGAGAAGACTATATCAGAGTCCTCATTTCTCCTTGTATGTGCTCCTTATTTCCTGCTCTAGGATCTGAAGTAAACCTGGGTGAACTTGAATTCATCCCCTTTCTTGCAACGTTGGCACATACTGATTTCACTGTGTTATAATCTGCATGCCACAGTATCCAGGGTGAACTGCACTGATATCTGCAACTTACTTTGAAATGCCAAAAAAAAAAAAAAAAATATGTGTTTGACTGAGGAAGACAGGGGTGGAGTGACTGACACGTGTGGTAAAGCCCAGATGAGGAGATGTTCATTTTGCTCTCTAGGTGGTTGGTGTATATATGTTCAAAAAATATTTCTTTCAACTATTGTGAATGTATAAAATGTTTCATAACAAAATTTTTAGTGATATGTGGTATTTATTAAAATATTTTAGCACATTCACACCATAAATAATAAAATGAGAAAACATACAGCATCACTGATTCAAGGTAATATTTTGGCAAATACCCTTTCAGACTGTGTATACATATATAAGTGTAAATAATTACTTGGTACATAAAGAAAATGCAACATCAAATGCTATATTGTAGCATACATAGTTCAAATTCATGTATCATGGGACTCTTTGGTAGAACTGGTGAAATTCTTCCTCACAGTCTATTTTTATACCGTGCCTTGAGAGTCAAGAGCTCAATTAACATCAAGGAAGCCTTTTTGGACCTGAAGGTCAATGCCCCAAAAATGCACAGGCACTATTTTTCTGTTGCCTTATCTTATGGACTGAATGTTTAGGTTTCCCCAAAATTCATATGTTGGGATCCTGACCCCCGATGTGATGCTGTTAGTAAGTGGGGCTTCCAGGAAACGATCAAGTCATGGGGGTGGAGCTCTCATGAATGACATTAGTCCCCTTATAAAAGGGACCTTAGAGAACTCACTTGGCATGTTTGCCACGTGAGGACACAGCCAGAGATTGGCTGTCTATGAACCAAGGAACAGGTGCTCCCCAGATGTGAAATCTGCCAGCACATTGATCTTGTACTTCCCAGCCTGCAGAGCTGTGAGATAGAAACATCTGTTCTTTAAGCTACCCAGCCTATGGTATTTTTGTTATAGCAGCCAAACTGCTAAGAAACCCTCTAAACTCTTAGTGCCCTTATAGACTAAACAGCTTCTATCATGACCTTTACAACAGTGAAATATGCCAGCGTTTGGTTAATAACTGCCAGCTTTCCTAATTTTTGCCTCCACTTTTAGTTTATGACCAAACACAGAAAGTAAAATATCGATCTCTGAACAATCACATAGAAATTCACACTTCTAGCTAGCCAGCTTATGGCATCTTCATGCCAGCAACCTACAATCAGGGCATACGTTTTTCCACCATAAATCTCTCAGACTTTCCTGCCTGCCTCTGAATCTCTGGCAAACGCAAGTGATGGTGCCTGACTTCCTTACAATAGCAAGTTCGAAATAAACACCTTTTGCTTATTCTCATTTGGGTTGTCTTCATTCACTTTCACAGTTTTTCTGGAGGTTGCAACAAGACGTGGTCTATGTTGCCCATTGCCATGGACCCCAGCTGTCAACCAGGTGCAGTATCCACAAAGGTTCCTTGTGCTTTGTGGCAAGTCCGCACCTGGGCTGAACTCTTTTCTCTTTGCTTTGAGCTCTTTCACTTTTTATTCTCAGTTTGGACCTTGGTTTTGTATTGGTTCCCATCTGCTTACCGTCCTTAATAGAACCAGCCCTTTTTTGCCTGTTTCTTTCTTTTCAGTCTTTTGTGGTATTGCTTTGTGTCATGCTATCGAGAAGTGTTATTTGTCATTAAAAAAAAAAAAAAAAAGAGGCAGCATATAGGCATAGACCCAAAAGCCTGTTTTTCAAGACAGCCTCACAGTACACTGAGTTTGAGGTTATCATCGGACCTCTGTCCATGTGTACAAACTTTGCTGTGGGTCATCCCTAAAACTAAATGAAGTTCTTCACTCTTGGTTTTTGTTCTTGTTGTTCTTTAAACTTGGCAGTGATCCAGGCAGAAGATTACAGCTTCCACTTGGGGCAGAGTAGTGACTGTGGCTTTAGGTTTTCTTTATCCCCGTTGGGTGGTAATCCATATAGTTGGGTGAAAAAAATCTCTTTCGTAGTTTGGAGGCTCAAATCATGTAGCCACTGAAAAGATAAAGACATGCCTAGGGTGAGATATGGGGAAGGGGCATGGCGCTTCCATGCCTTCCCTGGACGTGCCACCCTCCAAGAAGCTCCATGCGTGTGTTCAGGTATACAGAAGCTCCCAGGTACAGTTTCAAAGACAGGAAAATAATGGCTTCTTGTTCCCCCTTTTGATCAGGGCAAGCTTTGCATCTTTTTCCTTAGGTGGAGGTAATGTGTAATGAAGAATCTTTTCACTCAAACCTGCCCTACCTTCTACATATATCCTTCTACATTCATCCTGAAAGACAAAAAGAACCAAACTGTCAAAATGCCTTCTGCCTTAGATTTTATGGTTTAAACACCTGAGACAGTAAAGCCTCAGATGGTGACAAAGTAATTCAGCTCCAGTGGTGCCTTTTATATGCCAGTCATGTTGTTAGTTATACATATATATTACATTTATTTCTCAGAACATGCTACAGGGGTAGATATATGTCCAAAATGTTTGTCCTACATGTGACCAAATACAGGTGCAGAGAACATCAACATCAGTGACCAGTCTAGAGTCACAGTCATGAGAGGAATTAGTGGAATCACTGCAAGTAACCACTGATGCTACACATAGGGTTTGCTATCTCTGCTGTGGTTTTTTTTTTTTTTTTTCTTGAGACGGAGTCTCGCTCTGTCGCCCAGGCTGGAGTGCAGTGGCGCAATCTCGGCTCACTGCAAGCTCCGCCTCCCGGGTTCACGCCATTCTCCTGCCTCAGCCTCTCCAAGTAGCTGGGACTACAGGCGCCCGCCACCACGCCCAGCTAAATTTTTTTGTATTTTTAGTAGAGACGGGGTTTCACCGTGGTCTCGATCTCCTGACCTCGTGATCCGCCCGCCTCGGCCTCCCAAAGTGCTGGGATTACAAGCGTGAGCCACCGCGCCCAGCAAGACCTACCATTTAAGTAATCCTGAGGCAGAGTCCCTGGAACCAGCCATCTCGAATGTTTCTGTTTCCTTTTCTCGCCATACTACATATCTCAGGCTCATTTTTATGCTCAATATTCGAAGTTCTAAATAAATTAAAAATAATAATAAATAAATAAATAGGAAATAAAGAAGACCTCTAAAAGCTATCTCTAAAGATATATACTTTCAAGCAAGCTGGTAATTTTCAAAAAAAAAAAAAAAAAAAGAAACTCTCCCAATTATTTTCTAATCACCTGGGAAAGCAGTAGCACTTTGGCAGCCACACCCCTTAGCCCCCTCCATCCAGCCCCTTGCAACGACTGATTTACCTTCTAGATTCGAATGGTCTGGACAGTTCATACAAAAGAAATCATGTCACATGTGGCCTTTGGTGTCTGGTTTCTTTTATGGAACAAGTTTTCAAGGCTCACCCACGTTGTAGCATGCATCAGTACTTTGTCCCTTTTCATAGCCCAAGAATAGTCCATTGTCTGCTACAGCACATCTTGTTTCTCCATTCATCTATGGGTGGACATTTGGGTTGTTTCCACCTTTTGCATATCATGAATAATTCTCCTATGAACATTTCTGTGCATGGATTAGTGAGGCTGTGTTTTCCTTTCTCCTGGTTGTAGACCTGGTAGTGGAATTGCTAGGTCATTGGTAGCTCTATATTGGACTTTTCAAGGAACTGCCAACAGGGGAGAAGACCCCTCCTCCCAGCTTTGCTGGTGCAAAATCAGTCTGGCTGCTTAGGTCTGTATCAAATGCTTCACTTTAGGTAATCCTGGTATCTTGGGCACCAGCCTCTGCTAACCTTAGTCAAGTTGACCAGTTCATATAATTAGTTGGTATCATAGGTTCCTGGTCATCATTCTTGGAATTATTGGAACCTGAGATTCAGCTTCTTTAGAGCCTTCTCTCCCCAGGCCTTCATCTACCGACTCTCAAACATTCTATGCCTTGTCCTAAGCTGTTGTTGGCACCTAGTCTCTGAAGGCTTGAGCACCTGGAATCATGATTTGCTATCCTCCTGAGTTCATGGTCCATCAGTGTTTGGAAACCTCTGTCAGGGTGCTCAATCCATGGACTGCATCCTTTTCTAGAATCACCCTTGCCTGAACCCACCCCATGTTCACTGTTTCCTCATCTCCATGGGACTCTGCCATACTGCAACTCAGTGTACACACCCAAGGCCCAGCCTGATGCTGACCATAATGCCCCTGCCACGGTCCTGCCCACTCAAGGAAGGACCTAAATCACTCTGTGTTCTCTGTTAATGGAAGGACAGAAAATATACCATACAGGACTCTCTCCTTTATGTCTTTCTCATAGAGATTGTATTTGCTGGCAATGTAGTTGAGAATGGCTCTGGTCTGCACCAGCTTCATCCTGTCAATCTCAACTATTGGCACTTGCTGGAACATCAAACTCCCATCTTTAGAAAGAAGGAAAAAAAGGAGAGTGAGATATCTATGAATCCCAGTCTTTCAGCATGAAAAAATGTTTGCTGAAATGACTAAATTTATAAAATAGAAAAGAAATTATTGCCTGGTATAACCTCTCAAAGGAAATAAAAATTTGTTTTTATCTTCCTTAGTCCTTCTTTTTCTTATCAAGCTTCTTCTTACCTTTTAGCCTGTTATTTATGTTTTTGTTCATCATCCAGATACATAATAGGTCCCTTGTATTTTTTGTGTTGATATATCTTCATGGATATTTTAGGAAGAAGTTGGGAGAGGCTGCTGCAAGCCCACCAGCCAGATGCCATTTAACATGGGAATATCTCAAAGTAAATCTCATGGTGTGAAGACATTAAAGACAGTTCTGAGAGAAGTTTCTATGTAGGCCCTTTGTGTACTCTTCAATACCCCCACTGGACAGTGTGTGCAGGGTGGGTGTTGTGTTCCTCACTCTACTGCTGCTACCCTGGCTCGTGTCCCTCCTCACCCTCTGACCTGGACTTCCAACCAATTCAACACTATCTCATTATCTAAGCCCACAATGTTGCAAGAATATCACCTTGTCAAACTCATAAGAGAAATGAATTCAAGATGGACCTATTTCAACTCCTTCCCTCTGATGCATGTCCGTGTGTGTCCTTGGATGGGGAGGGCTGTATGGGGTCCCGAACCAACCACAGCTCATTCACAGTGTTGAAAGCATGAATGCAAGGAAAGGCCATTCTCAGGGTGCTGGGGATGGCTCCTCTAGCAAATATTCTAAGAGGTCTGGCCCTTTTAGCCTGGAGAGAGTTGACAGACCTGCTCAAGGAGCCCCACCCTTTCTACTTTAACCAATTTTTTCCCTCTCCACCACCCCAACTACCACCCTTTACACACATAGACATGGCCTGGTGTTAAAACCTTCAAGTGTACCTTCTACTAGATACCTTCATCAGAGACACGTAGAGACTTGATCTTACCATTTCTTAACGTTTCCAAATCTTTTGCAGATTCTAGAAATTCCTCTTCAAACTGAAAGCAGAATCAGTAAATGGGCTCCTGATAGGTCATTCCATAGCATTATAGACTTTTAACCTTGAATGGCTACTGTCTGATACATAATTCAGAGAATATGAAATTTCTGAGTTTGGCAGTGCACACAGAGGAGTCTGGTCATGGCCATTTGGAAATTTAGATTAGATTCGTCAAGAAAAAAGCATGGATCACAGCACATAGCCACTCAATCTTTTAGTTCACTTCATCTACACCCTGATCTCTCCATGTCCATGACTAGGTCATGATTTGAGAGGGGATGTCACTGGAGTTAAGGGACCAGGCAGTTCTTCTAGTTATGGTGTTGTCATGTCATAGGAAAGCATGTGTTCTCCTGGTGAGATCAGACCACAGCCTTTGTGTCCCCAGTGTGGGGTACACAATGGGCTAATGACCAGCAAAGATTCTTCCACCAAGGAACCTCTGCTGTAATTTATATCACCCCACTTGTCAGGAGCCCTACTGTGCATGAGATAGGTCCTGCTATTGCACAGCTTTAACTCTTGCAACAGTAATTTCCCCTCTTGGAGTAAATGGAACACAACAGAGTAGAATTCTCAATTTGAGGAAGGAATTAGGGTCCCCACACTAACGTTATTTTTAATGAAAATCTCTGGTTTATGATATGGCTGTGTGGGCTTAATATCACTATTTTCATGTCCTGGCTTCTTGATTTTGGACACATTGTTGAATCTCTCTGTGTCTCAGTATCCTAACCTAGGAAATGGATATACTTATGATGCTTTTTTTAAAGATTGGTATGAAAGGTCGGGCACAGTGGCTCACGCCTATAAACCCAGCACTTTGGGAGGCCGAGGCAGGTGGATCCCCTAAGGTCGGGAGTTCAAGACCAGCCTGGCCAACATGGAGAAACCCCATCTCTACTAAAAATACAAAAATTAGCCAGGCGTGGTGGCGCATGCCTGTAATTCCAGCTACTCAGGTAGCTGAGACAGGAGAATCGCTTGTACCTGGGAAGTGGAGGTTGTGGTGAGCCGAGATCGCACCACTGCGCTCCAGCCTGGGAGACCGAGTGAGACTCTGCCTCAATTAAAAAAAAAAAAAAAAAAGATTGGTATGAAAATTAAATTACAAAGTCATGCAAAGCACTTGGAAAAGTAGCAGGTATGTAATAAATGCTCATTAAATATACGTTTTGGGACTCTGAGAGAAGGCTGCTATTTCATAGCATCCTTTTCAAAAAACTTCAATCAATCTAAAATCACTGAATGTGTACTCTCTTGTTGACCTATATCCGGTAATTTAAACTTTGAAATAAATTACACCTTGTCCTGAGAGTAGTTGGTATGGCAGCCAGCAAGGTTGTCTAAATCTTATCAGAAACTCTGAGTAGATGCAGGTATTTAATATAAATATAAAAATCAGTTATTACATAATGATGCAGTTGACTTACAGGCAGAATCTATAAAAATAAAAGTTAAAGCAGACTCTTACAAAGATTTTCAGGATTTCACTATTAATACGATCTGGTTCCAATCTTGGCTCTGCCTCATAATAGCTGTGTGATCTGGGAATCATCACTTAACATCTTTAAGCATTAGTTCCCTCATCTGCAAAATGGGCATAGAACATTTTCTTAACAGAATGTTTTAATGTTTTCAAAATGCATCATACAGGGCCTGACCCACATACATCAAGTAATAAATAGTAGCGGTGTTTGCAGTGGCTAAGTATACTTTAATAGAGTTCTTTATGGTGAAATGTCAGGAATTTGGGGGTTTCTAGCTTGCTCCATGGAACAGAGTTTGCTGTGGATCTATGATCACACAGTACCAGGATCTAGAGATCATGGTTGGGGGGTGGGGGAGGCGGGGGCAGGAAGGGTGTGTCAGCAATTAATACTGCGTCCAGTTCAGGGCAAACCTAAGGAACGGTGTATGGTCCTGGCAGGAGAGTGACCGAGGTGGGGTGGGATTGGTAAGTGGGACGTGCTTGTGAGGCTGAGGACTGGGTTGTGATCATCAGCCTTAGGGCACTGAGACCCCAGAAGCCTGAGCAAGGTCTGCAGTCAGCCCTGCCCCTGCCTTCAGTCAGGCTGAATGGAGACCAGGGAGCCTGGGTTCCTCCCAGCCTTGCCCCTTCCTCCCTCCTGCTGAACTCTTTCTGCTCAGGCTCTGAACACATCCCTGAGCTGCAGAGCTGACGTCTCGGTGACGGTGAAACGGAGTATTAATTCGTACCAAAAACAAACAAACAAACAAACAAAACCTGGAATGACAGTGTGTGGATTGCTGTGTGCTTATTCGTAGGATTGAGAAAGGGTGAGGCTAAGGCCCCAAGCCCTCGTGAAGCAATGGAGAAAGTTCCGTCCCAAGGCTCAGTTCCACACGGCGCTGTGAGGCTGAAGGGTCTCACTGGAAGTTCCCCTCACAGGACGCCACCTCACCTGAAACCTTCTTTTTCTGCTACCATCCAAGGGACAAGATCTCCTGAGTTTGTCCAAGACTCACTCCGGAAGGAAACCCTCTCAGGCAGTTACTGAGGGACTGTGGTCTGGACTAGGACGTGTTTTTCTCAGTGACACCTCTAGAGGGCAGCACTCAACGGAGTCCCACAGACACCTCCCTGCATTTCCTCCTCAGACACTGGGTGGATGATCTGGTAACACTGGGGAGTGCTTGGGTGTTCTCCTGGAAGCTCCTGATTTTAATCACCTGTTTACCTGTCTACATTCTTTTTTTTTTTTTTTTTTGAGACGGAGTCTCGCTCTGTCACCCAGGCTGGAGTGCAGCGGCGCGATCTCGGCTCACTGCAAGCTCCGCCTCCCGGGTTCACGCCATTCTCCTGCCTCAGCCTCTCCAAGTAGCTGGGACTACAGGCGCCCGCCACCACGCCCGGCTAATTTTTTGTATTTTTAGTAGAGACGGGGTTTCACCGTGGTCTCGATTTCCTGACCTCGTGATCCGCCCGCCTCGGCCTCCCAAAGTGCTGGGGTTACAAGCGTGAGCCACCGCGCCCTGCCACTTGTCTCCATTCTTATGTAGGCTACCCAAGGGCAGAGACTGAGTCTGTCTTGTTCACTGTCTACCTCCAGAACCTCACACAGAATCTGGCACTTAGTAGGTGCACAACAAAATAATCATTGAATTAGTATACTGAGTCTTTAACAGGTGAGTACGCAGTTTCACTTTACATTCACTTTCTAATCTTATGCCTTTTTATCCTCTTATTGTATAAATTTCTAACATGTATAAAAATAACACAAAAGTGTAATGACCTTTCTTGTATTCCTCACTTAGAATCAATAATTACCAATGTTAGGGAAAAGAGTGAAACGCTGTAAAATATTTGAAGAGATTTATTCTGAGCCAAATATGAGTGACCAAGGGCCCGTGATACAGCCCTCAGGAGATTCTGGGAACCTGTGCTTAAGGTGGTTGGGATATAGTTTAATTTTAGGGAGACATGAGACATCAATCAAATACATAAAGATGTACATTGGTTCAGTTCAGAAAGGCAGAACAACTGGAAGTGTGGACTTCCAGATTTTGTGTAGATTATAAAATTTTCCAATTGGCAGTTGATTGAAAGAGTTATGATCTAAAGACCTGGGATCAATAGAAAGGAATATCTGGGTTAGAATAATAAGGGGGTGTGGAGACCAAAGTTTTATCATGCAGGTGAAGCATCCAGGTAGCAGGCTTCAGAGAAAATAAATTGTATTAGGTTGGTGCAAAAGTAATTGTGGTTTTTGCCATTGAAAGTAATGTTTCTTGTCAGACTTAGAGTCTGTTCTATTAGTAATTCCAAAAGAGAGGAGGGCATGTCCAACTTCCCACTTCCCATCATGGCCTAAATTGGTTTTTCAGGTTAGCTTAGTAATGCCCTTGCTGAGAAGAGGGTCCATTCAGATGGTTGGGGCTGGGGGAGAGGCTTAGAATTTTATATTTTGTTTACACCAGCTAAAGCCAATGTGTTTTCATCTACATGCCCACCCACTTTCTCCTTGTAATAATGTGAGGAAATCCCAAATACCATATATTTTATTCTTAGATATCTCAATGTGTTTCCCTAAAACAGAAGAACGATTTTAAATAGAGCCATAGTACATTATCACACATGAAACATTAACGATAATTTTTTCATGACATCAAATATTCAATCAATATGTATGTTTCTAACTGTTATACAAATGCCATAAATTATTTTTTATAGTTTGTTTAAATCCAAGTTCAGTTAAGGTCCACACGTTCTGATTAGTTTCTTAAATTTATCTTAATGTTTATGCTCTTAGATGAGAAGATATTTTAACAATTTATTAGATCAAATTCATCATCTCTTTCTTAATAACTGCCAATTTTCTTTAAGGTACAACACTTGACAAGTCATTTAGTAAGAATCATCTCATAGTTTCTGAGGGAAAAGTATCTGGTAAGGTCAATTTTAGATCCAACTTAAGATGACCTCTCAGGACCTACCTGTACTCCAGCTGCAGCTAGGAGCCACTGGATGGACTCCATTCTGCCTTGTCCATTGTTGTAGTAGAGCTTGGGTTTCCCACCATGATAGCAGACTCCTGGAGTTTTCTCTAAGCATGAATGAAAGAATGAATGAATGAATGAATAATTGAAGCCATAGAATCAAAAATGTTCATTACGATGTATGGTTGAAAACCACCAACAATACTGAAGAAGAATCTGCCTTCTTCATGACTGGGTTGGAGGAGTTCCTGGAATGTTTTCTTGGCCCAAATTGTTACCCATTGGTGGCCACCCTCAGATTCTAGCAAACCAGTCTCACATGCCCATTGGTTAAATGTAACCATTCTCGCCATGCTAAGAGGTGAGAGTTTGTGGTAATAATGCATGTATGGAAGGTAGTGGGAAGAGGAAGAATTCAAGAACTAATATTTATTAAAAACATCCTGGTGATACTTCCCCAACGCTAGTCCCTTTTAATATCTTATATCTTTAACCCTCCAAAGTCCCATGAAATGCCTATTATTATTATTATTATTATTTAGTTTTTTGAGACGGAGTCTCGCTCTGTCACCCAGGCTGCGGTGGCTCAATCTCAGCTCACTGCAAGCTCCGCCTCCTGGGTTCAAGCCATTCTCCTGCCTCAGCCTCCCGAGTAGCTGGGACTACAGGTGCCCGCCACCACGCCCAGCTAATTTTTTGTATTTTTAGTAGAGACGGGGTTTCACCGTGTTAGCCAGGATGGTCTCGATCTCCTGACCTACTGATCTGCCCGCCTCGGCCTCCCAAAGTGCTGGGATTACAGGCATGAGCCACTGCGCTCTGCCGAAATGCCTGTTATTATCTCCATTTTTTGATTAATGAAATGGAACATCAGAGAAGTGAAATGCAATGTCCACAATCACACTCTAGGTGGTGATGAACATGAAAATCCACACCCAAGACTAAAATGAAGGCAGGCCTGGAACCCACCTAGGTGAAGGCCCTGGTAACCCAGTAAGTGACCAAGAAACCAGAGGATGTCATGACAGGGAGGACCAGGAAGGAGCAAAGTCACTCTTCAGCTCTTTGGCTGTTAGGCTACTGATATGCTTTAGCTCTGTGTCCCCTCCTAAATCTCATCTCGAATTGTAATCCCCATAATCCCCACATGTTGAGGGATGGACCTGGTGGGAGATGATTGGATCATGGAGGCGGTTTCCCCCATGCTGTTCTCCTGACAGTGAGTTCTCACGAGATCTGATGGTTTTATAAAGGACAGTTCCCGCTTCTCTCTCTCTCCCTCTGCTGCTGCCTGGTGAAGAAGATGCCTGCTTCCCGTTCACCTTCCACCATGACTGTAAGTTTCCTGAAACCTCCCCAGCCATATGGAACTGTGAGTCAGTTAAAATTCTTTCCTTTACAAATTACTCAGGCTCAGGGAAGTTCTTTATAGCAGTGTGAAAATGGACTAATACAGCTACATTTGATCAAAGGGAGAAATAGGGCCTCAGACTTGTTTAACTGTAGCTACGAGATCCAAATTCTTTAAACAGATAGAGAATCATAATTTCTTGATTCTCTTGGAATTCTACTTTCTACCTCTATAGGGTTCATTTTGTTTTATAACCTGGAGAAAGAGATGCTGCATTAATTTTGCGGGGAATGGAAAGAGCTAGCATTTGTTCAATGTCAGTCACACACTGATCATTCTCCCAAATTTATCTTCATTTTATTCTACAAAAATCACCTAAGGTGAGTGCTGTTGTTAATCTCATTTTACAGTTGAGAATACTGAGATTTTTTGAGTAACTTGCCCAAAGTAAGTGGTGGATCTGGGATTCAAACCCACTGCTATTCAAAACCAAAGACTGGCCGGGCACAGTGGCCCACACCTGTAATCCCAACACTTTGGTAGGCCAAGGCCGGTGGATCACCTGAAGTCAGGAGTTCAAGACCAGCCTAGCCACATTGGTGAGACCTCGTCTCTACTAAAAATACCAAAAAATTATCCAGGCATGGTGGTGCACGCCTGTAATCCCAGCTACTAGGGAGGCTGAGGCACAAGAACTGCTTGAACCCAGGAGGTAGAGGTTGCAGTGAGCCAAGATCGCACTGCTGTAGTCCAGCCTGGGCGACAGAGCAAGACTGTGTCTCAAAAACAAAAACAAAAACAAAAAACAAAGACTGGGCCTTATTTTTTATGTTAATGTTTCTCAAATACGCATGGTAATCTTTCAGCAGATTGTGAAACCCAATACTTTAAAAATAAGATACAAAAGAATAAAAAATGCCAGAGAGCATGACATGCTGGAGAGTAAGTAATGTTTCATGAGTTTTTAGTTTCAGTTATATGTATGTTATGTGTATGGATGTTGGCATGCGTGCACGCTCATTTGGCCATTGCAAATGGTTAGAGATAAATTGATTGGGGCTCATCAAGGAAGTGTGATAGTCTTTGCTCTATCCCAGTCTGCTTGGGAGGTGGAACATAGCAGAGTATCAGAGAATGAAAACCAAGTCTACCAGGACAAACCGTAAATAATTGTATCGTGAGTTTGAATGGAAACTCACAAGACTCATTGAAAGCAGGCGATCCAGTGCCAGAACCTAGGAACAGTGGCATTTTCTCTCCAAACCCCCAGCTCTGTTAGAAAATATTAAGATTCTTCCTGCAAAATTTTGTGGTCATCGAGGTTGGTATATTGGTACAAAAATATACTTGTCTTTACCAACAGATGTATTCTAGAAAAGTATGTATGACTTGAATTTAGAAATCAAAATCTCTTAAATATCTACATTTTAAAATGTGGAACTCAACAGTCTAACTTTTAGAAAGTAAATAATTATTTGAAACATACTTAATCAACTCATCTGTCTTGTAATTAGAGACTTTGCACATTGCACTTTCCTCTCATTGGAAATGGAAATAGCATGATTCAGAAGGAAAGGGAGAGTGAACCTCACAGAGAGTGGGGTGTGCTTGTTTAATTGTTATCAACTAGAGTTCACAGAGTGATTCAAATTGCACATTTGCACCCTTAGCCATTACTGAGGATCATGTTTCAAAGGGAAATGAATTGTTATCTTACATAGCACTTTATCATAATGCTCTCGCTTATAAGTAATATATCACCTTCACAGTATGAGGTTTCCAAAGACCAAATCAAGACTGGGACAAAGTTTACCACAGAGCTTTGCTGGGTTAACAGAATTTGAGAACCAGAGAGCTCAAAGATTTGCCATGAGTCACACACACATGTTCCTCATTCATGGTCAATATCTAGGGAGTGTGTCTACCTTCTGCAACAACCCTGGGAAATGGCTCCTAATATCCTAATTAAAGATGGGCACACTGAGGTTCAGAGAGCTAAAGCGACTGGCCCACACTGCACACTTGGTGAGTGCTGGGTCAGCCTGAACTCCTTCTGATTGCAGGTCCAGAGCTTTTCCACTCCACCCTATAAGATGGCTCTGCTTCTGTCAGAGAAATTGCTTCATATTTTCCCATTCAGACTCCATTAGCCAGCTAAAGGTTTAAAGATGAGGGCAAGAGGCGAACATCTGAATCTTGAGTTCCTTTCTGTTAGCAGCTTTTCAGGAGCTTGATTAGAAGAAAATTTTAATAAAAGTTTGCCTTTCTCTTATTTGACAACCTAAAAACCTGGGTTAGTTGAGGACTAGTATATTTACCTCAATTAGAAAATGAGCTTGTATTGAAAGGAATATAACCTATGATAATCCCAGTAGTAAATTAAAAGAGTTAGGTCTCTGAGTGGTCCTGATTACACTGTTTCTTATCGGAGAGAAGGGAGTCTGAGATAAATCACAGCTCCTTCCATTATGAGGTTCACAAACTCAGGCTCTCTAAATTCTGAGCTCAATTTTCTCTTTTCAAAATAGGGATTGTTGGCCAGGTGTGGTGGCTCATGCCTGTAATCCCAGCACTTTGGGAGGCCGAGATGGGCAGATCATTTGAGATCAGGAGTTCCAGACCAGCCAGGCCAACATGGTGAAACCCCGTCTCTACTAAAAATAAAAAAATCAGCCAGATGTGGTGGCGGGCACCTGTAGTCCCAGCTACTAGGGAGGCTGAGGCAGGTGAATTTCTTGAACCCAGGAGATGGAGGTTACAGTGAGCTGAGATCACGCCACTGCACTCCAGCCTGGGTGACACAGAGAGATTCTGTCTAAAATAAACAAACCAAAAATAGGGATTTCCATACCTACTTTTGAGGGCTGTTGAGAAAGTTAAATGAAATAATTGATCTGGTTTGGCTCTGTGTCCCTACCCAAATCTCATCTCAAATCGTAATCTCTATAATCCCCTCGTGTTGAGGAAGAGACCTGGTGGAGGTGGTTGGATCGTGGGGGCGGTTTCCCCCAAGCTGATCTCATGATAGTAAGTGAGTTCTCATGAGATCTGGTGGTTTTATAAGCGGTGGTTTCTCCTGCTGTCTCCTTTTCTTGCTGCGTTGCGAAGAAGGTACTTCCTTCTCCTTCACCTTCCACCATGATTGTTAAGTTTCCTGAGGCCTCCCCAGCCATGCAGCATGGTGAGTCAATTAAACCACTTTTCTTTATAAATTACCCAGTCGTGGGTATTTTTTTATAGCAGTGTGAAAAGAGACTAATAAAATAATGTACATAAAATTCATAATAGGAACTGAGTAATGAGAGTGTCCTCCGACCCCCACTTCTTGGGATGTGGATGAGTCTCTCTGAACACATTGGGTAGTACCTGGGTCTCCTGTCTCTCTCTCTCTCTCTCTCTCTGTCTCTTAACCCATCAAGCTCTGGTAGAAATAAGATTTTATGTATATCCAGATTTTTTTTTAAAGAAGTCATACAATGGGTCTTTTCTATAAAGCTCCTGTGCAGAGGTTAATGATATTCACTAATCCAGCCAACCTGGATGATATGGTTTGGCTGTATCTCCATCCAAATTTCGTCTTGAATTGTAGCTCTCATAATTCCCACATGTCACAAGAGGGACCCAGAGAGAGGTAATTGAATCATGGGGATGGGTCTTTCCGTGCTGTTCTTGTGATAGTGAGTAAGCCTCACGAGATCCGTGGGTTTTATAAAAGGGAGTTCCCCTGTACACACTCTCTTGCCTGCCACGTAAGAGGTCCCTTTGCTCTTCCGTCGTCTTCTGCCATGATTGTGAGGCCTCCCCAGCCACGTGAAACTATAAGTCCATTAAACCTTTTTTTTTTTTTTTTTTTGAGATGGAGTCTCGCTCTGTCACCCAGGCTGGAGTGCAGTGGTGTGATCTCGGCTCACTGCAAGCTCTGCCTCCCGGGTTCACGCCATTCTCCTGCCTCAGCCTCCCGAGTAGCTGGGACTACAGGCACCCGCCACCACGCCCGGCTAATTTTTTGTATTTTTAGTAGAGACAGGGTTTCACCATGGTCTCGATCTCCTGACCTCGTGATCCGCCCCCCTCGGCCTCCCAAAGTGCTGGGATTACAAGCGTGAGCCACCGTGCTGGGCCTAAACTTTTTTTACTTTATACGTTACTCAGTCTCAGGTATGTCTTTATTAGCAGCACGAGAACAAACTAATACACTGGATTAACAGGAAGTTTTCAGTGAAGGTTCAGGGAGGCCTGACCCATCGTTAACACAGTCTTGCTTAACTCCTAGACTGCAGCAAGATCCCTGGTTCCCAGGTTGTTTTATAACCTCGAAAAAGAGATGATTTATATCCCAGAAAAAGGCTCCCATACCCTGCATCTGGTGGGCCTTTCTCCTCAGACCAGGCCCAGCTACCACTCACTCCCTGCTCAGGGCAGTCTGAGCCTTTCCTATTGCCGCGCCCCCTTTGCATGAACTCCAGCCACGCATGTGGGAGCCCCACTGCCTCTCTCCAGCCGTTCGCAGCTCTTGGGTAGGGTCTCACTCTTAACACTTGATGAAAACAGTCACTTCTCTACATCATCCTGTTACTTACCTGAAAATGCAGACATTTTGCTGATCCTTCCTCAATTCCTTGTTTCTGGAGTATTCGCCTCTTAAAAACAGTTTCGGTGTCTCAAGCAATGATGATGGCTTGTAGCAAAAAATATTTGGTCTGATTTGGTCCTTGCTCTAAAGGGTTTAAATCTAGTCAGAAAAATAGCCTTGTGGGGCTGGGTGTGGTGGCTCGTGCCTCTAATCCCAGCACTTTCAGAGGCCGAGACAGGTGACACCTGGAGCCCAGGAGTTCGAGACCAGCCTGGGCAACATGGTGAAACCTCATCTCTACCAAAAATGCCAAAAAAAAAAAAAAAAAAATTACCTGGCATGGTGGCATGTGCCTGTAGTCCCAGCTACTAGGGAGGGTGAAGTGGGAGAATCACTTGAATCCAGGAGGTGGAGATTAAAGTGAGCCTAGATCATGCCACTGTACCCCACCCTGGGTGACAGAGCAAGACTCTGTCACCAAAAAAAAAAAAAAAAAAAAAAAAAAATAGAAAAGAAAGAAAGAGAAAAGAAAAAAGAAGAACAGGCTTGTGGACAACTAACGGAGCAGAATGTGCTCAGCAGTGACTTCACTTTAATGGGTTCCTGGAAATTCCAACCCAAGAATCATAATTCTCTTAGCCAAGCAAATCAGAGCAAGGAGAGAAGGCTGCCAGACTCAGAAAAAGCTGAGGACCCTGTCTCTTCTGCCCAGGTGGGCTCCTTATTTCCATAGTAGCATCTCAATCTGCGGGTTCAGTGGATTTTGTACCTCCCAAATGTCTGCTTTCCTACCCTTCAAAGTAGGATCACTCATCTGTATTTAAACATTGCTGTCTGTAATCTCTTGCAACTCTCATTTCAGTATCTTCTCACATGAGTGCTATATTTCTTTCCTGTGAATTCTTTTATAGCTTACATAGCTCTCAGATCTGGATCCAAAAAGAGGATCTCACTGAAATTCCTGGTCTTCCTTTTATAACATCTCCCACCCCTCAATATTAAACATTTATTCCAGGCCATCGTCGACTCTTATACTCTAATGACATCATACATTCTAGTCAGATGCCTTTCGGTGCTTCTTAAAAACTAGTTGTATGCTCGAATGACTATGTAGTTCTCCTATCAGGACTTTTGACTTTTAACACTTTGAGAAGTCATGTAGTCAAATGATTCTCAACCAGGAGAGATTTTACTCCCCTATCCCATTCAGCAATGCTGCAGACATATTTGGTTTTCACAACTTAGGGGTACGTAATGCTACAAGATCAGGTAGGTAGAGGCCAGTGATGCCTTGAAATGCCCTCTCATGAACAAGGCAGCCCCTGCACACAAATAATTCCCCAACCCAAGGGGTGCCAAGGGTGAGAGACTTTTTCTTAGCTATTTTCTAGGTTTGTCATGAGTTGGTTGAACCCCAGATAGAGAATGTGACTTGTCATTCAGCTAAATAGTAGCAAAGACTAAATTAGATTCTAGTTTTCCTGACATTCAGAGACTAATTTATTCTAATAGAAATAGTGCTGCTATACATTTTAGTGGTCACAGAGATTTCTCCAATTTCCACTTTTGAGCTTGCTTGATGTGAAAATTAAATAATATAGAAAAAAATTAAATAGAAAAATTAAATAATAGAATCACAACGATGAGTCAACCAATCCTGATTATCAGACTCAATTTTCTGCAGTTTAAGCAGAATTAATAAAGAAATGGGACTGTTCCACTAAGTAGACACAGAAGGAGTAAGGAAGGAGGAATTGGAAAGAGCAGGGTTTTCGGACAAATGTTCAGCTGGGCAAAGGACAAGGACTAACAAATAATCATTGAATCAGGAATGTAAAAATTCACAAGAAGGGCATTCTTCTTAATTTTTTTCATCATAAGTCTAGGTCATCTTACTTTATAAAACTAAAAGTTCTACGGACTTACATTAACCTGAAGGTTCTACACAGTGGCTCACAAAAGATTTTGCCTGCCCTTTGGAGCATTAACAACCTTAAAGTAATATTGAAAAGTCAGTGGTGTCAACACTTGGCAACAAATCACAGAGCACTTCCTGAAGGAAGCACGAATGTGTGTGATGTCTACCATCAAGCTGTAAATTAGAATTGTGTTTGGTAGGTATTGGTGGCTCTTTCCTGAGCAGGAGGTGGAGGTTTGGAGAAACTACCACAGGCATGGAACTGTGCAGATATATGCCCCTTTCATTGGTCATTGGGAATCCCAAGTGTGTGATCTTGCAAAATTTTCATTTGCAACAATTGTCTAGAGAAAGCAACTTTGGCACAAACACCTATGTTTCCTCTGGCACTGCTCATATTCTCAGATTATCTAAAATGGCACCATCACTTTTTTTTTTACCTTAGATCATTAACTTTTTTCCTATTATAATATATCATGCCCTAGTTTTATAAATTCTTCATTTTTACATTTCTGTAATGACCGTGAATATTATCAGAAACAAAATGAAGTTACTAATGTTAAGAAAACCTTGACAAACAGAGCTGGAAAACCATGAAGAGAAGGTTTTCATTCTTTTATGTCAGATAAGAAAAAAAGTTACAAAAAACATAATCTTGCACAAAGGTTGTCACAACATTATACAAAAAACTTCTGCAAGGACATCTGACCAGCAACTGCCAGTTCATACTTGGCCTGACGTCACCCTTGTTATTGATGTTTGTAGTGAATGATAAGTATTTTAAAAATTTATTTAATCCTTTTCATTTTTTTCTTAAAAAACTTTTGTCTTCCTTTATCTCCCTAAGCACATACATGGTTTACTATGGTACACACATACCCATTAGAACACTTTATTCCCAAATAAATATCTTTTATTTTAGAGTCTCTTTCTGTTTATTGAGTTGACACGATGTATCCAAAAGCAGCTGAATGCACAACTCAAACTGTCATCTAAGCACACAAAGAAGGCATTGATGTGAGTATTAAACAGATTTGTTTTTATTGTGTTAAAGATACATTTAAAAGTATTTTTCTAGTGACCTAGATGAGAGGGTATGAGGCAGTATGAGAAGATTTACAAGATCAGTGCTTAGTTTGTTAAAGACTGTCACGCTTGTGGTTCAACAACTTAATTTAAGGTCCTGATGCGTTTATAAGCTAGATGGTCCTTTCCATAGCTCCCTCCCGTTGAAAGCGGTACAGGCAATTTAGCGAAAAGCCACTCCCACACGTTTCAGGGCCACAGGACTGCCTACTAGATTCTAAGAAAAATGGCAAGTCATCCTCTTATCACAGGGTAACTGGTTAATATGTTCCTTTTCAAGGTTGGCAATAAAAGTTTAACAAAACATTTCAGCAGATTTTGCTCTCTTTACAAGTCAGTAGAAACTGGCTTTTTGAAGATGCTCACTTTTCATGACTTGGATGTCAGGACTAAGGCAGATGAGAAACCTCTGCTGGGAGCATAGCTGGGAGCATAGCTGGGAGCATAGCTGGGAGGGGATGTCTGTGACGGGCAGGCTGATGGCACTCTGGAAGGCTTCTCTTACTGGGTTGCCACATAAAATGCAGGGAACCCAGGAAAATGTGCAATTCAGGCAAAGAATCAATATCTTTTTAGTATAAGTATGTCCCAAGCACTGTAGGTAACATGATTATACAAAAAAAGTATTGATTGTTCATCTGAATTTCGTATTTACTTGGGTGTCTTGTATTTTATCTGCCAAATCTAGCCACCCTATTTGCATACTTTTTCCTCTCTGCATCACTCAGGTTACCCTTCCTGACCTCTGGGTCTTTGCACTTGGTAATTGTCCTGACTGGAATGCACTACTTTCACCTACTATGGTATTTTCGCTACTGTGTCTTCTTTCCCTTCACTGTTTTGACATGATGTATTCAATATCAGCTTCCCCACTAGACCCTGAGCTCCTGAGGGGAAAGCCTTCTTCTTGTTTGATTCCAGTTCTCATTGTCTGGCACAAAACCTGGTCATCATAGGAGCTCCTAAAATAAGATAGTTTTTAAATTTACATGGAGGAATTCTAGCAAATACAAAAGTAGACAGAATAATATAACAAAGTTGAAAGTACCCATGACCTGGATTCACCAATTGACAAAAGCCTTTCTTCATCTACACCATGCAGTGGGTTATGTTGGCCCCCACGGAAGATAGGTCCATATCCAAACCCCTGGATCCTGTAAATGTGACCTTATTTGGAAAAAAGCTCTTTGCAGATGAAGTTAAGGAACTTGAGATGAGACCATCCTGGTATATTTAAATAGGCCCTAAATCCAATGAGAAGTGTACCCACAACAGAGAAGACACAGACACAAAGAGGGTGAGGCGCTGGAAGCCCCATGCAGAAAGTAGAGTGATGTGGCCAAGATCCAAGAAGTCCAGAAATGCCAAGAGCCCCCAGAAGCTGTAAGAAGCAGGGAAGGATTGTCCCCTAGCGCTTCCAGGGGAGTGTGGGCCTCACAACCTGACTTCAGACTTCTGGCCTTCAGAATTTCTGTTGTTTCAAGCCACGTTGTTTGTAGGAATCTGTGACAGAAGCCACAAGAAAACAGTACAAACTTCCACTTACTCCCCCCACTACCAAGGGATTCTTTTGAAGCAAATTCCAGACAGCATATCATTTCTTCTGTACATACTAGTATTTATCTCTAGAAAGGAAGGACTACCTGTTGAAACATAATCACACTACTCTCTTATCATATTAAAATTCTAGTAATTCCTTAGTTTCATCAAAGCTTCAGCATTCTAGTTCAAGTAAGTGTCCCATACCCACGCTCACAGCACAGGAGAGCAGACACAGTGGCCCTCGGGTGTTATTAGAGGGTCAATGGGGCTCTGAGGAGGGCACAGAGAACAGCCCAGTGCTCCTGAGAAGCAACGGGGTAGACTTAATTGTGGCCACTGGGAAGGAGCTTGCCAGGCAGGGCTAGCAAATGCACCCAGGCAGGAAGGCAAGAGGCCCCACCATGCTCAGAGGGTAAATTGGGCTGAAGATCAGGGAGTGAGGATGGGTGTGCGGATGCGTTTTATATGCAGTCAGGACTCACTGCAGAATTCTGTGATGTTCAGATTTGCATTTCAGAAAAACTACTCTGGTTGTAAGTGGGGAAGAGACTAGAGCAAAGTGAAGCTGCAGGTAGGAAGCTTGTGTGTCCGTCTGCTCTCTCACCCACCTCTGCCAACTGTGGGGAAGCTCTCTCTAAGAGGAGAACTCAAATTGCAGAAGACCAGGTGTCCTAAGGGAGATTAACATTATAGGCCCAGTAGGGGCTGAAACTAGAAAGCACTCCTAATCTAAGCACTCTGCCACAATGACACACCAGGGAAAAATGATTTTGCATATAGTTATTTGTATGTAATTCACATATGCCATTTGTATCTTGCCAGTCCAGGCCTGAGTGGCACTGAGGGAAGTGAGGGAAGGTTCATGCCCAGGATCCCACAGAGCCTTAAGGAGCAGAGTGAGGATAAGCCTGCTGTGAGGACAGAGCCTTAAGGAGCAGAGTGAGGACAGCCCTGCTGTCCCTTACAGCACACGCACTGTAAGGGACAACAGGGTGGCCTGAGAGCAGAGGATGGGTCTGTTTGCTCTTCAATATTTCCTCACCTAGAAAACTGAGGGATCCACGGCAGAGAGAATCATTGTTTTGAAAATGCAGGAGAAAGAATGCTTTTATCAGAAATAAAATGACTGTCCAGGAAAAGAAGAAAATGTCTTTATGCCATTACCCAGAATGGTAACTCTTCTCCCATGCATACCTGAAAATATCAGGAGCGCATTTCTACATTGACATTTTAATAGATTGTATGACAAATGTTACAGGATAATTCTTGGTAAAAGTCAAACCATATAACCTACATTTCCCATTTTTACTAAATTTTTAATTTCAAGAAAGAGACAGGTTAGGAGGAGATTAGAAATCTGAATTCATATCAGATCCTAATGAAAAGGCTTAAATTTTAACTAAGTTGGCAAATAGGCGTTTTTATTATTTAATGAGCATATAATTGGAAAGGGTTCATTAGCTTTACAACAGGCACAATCAACACTTAAGTAAAGCATTTCATTGTTGCAAAACTTTAGAATATTGGTCTTGCATGTTCTTGACCTCCATGGCTGCTTTATTAAAACCTGAAAATCTTTCTGGCTTCTTCTAAAGCTTTTGCATCTGCAGGAGGCTTCCTTGGGCTGCCAGGCTGTAGAAACTTCTTCACCGTGGGCAGGTTGCTGATTCTGGTTTTCAGTGCCTGTAATTCACAAAGCACAGCCTCAGAGTGAAGCCAAGGCCTGCCACCACCATTAATACCACCCAGGGAATCTGACCCCTCCTGCAAAAGACCAAGCAAGGCTGCTCCATCAGCACTAGCATGGAGGCAGAAACAGACGCTCAGTGAGAAATGAAGATAAGAGGAATAACATGTAGCTCACTTTATTTTCCCCAAAGATGTCTTAAAGTTTTAATCAGTTCGGTCATCCCTATCTTTCTCCTTACATATTAATCCCGTAGATTAGTGACTCTTGTATAAGACAAGAAAAAATAATGTGCCCGTGAGATATCAACACAAGTCAGTCTCTAAGCAGAAGTGAAAATATGGAGAAATGAGTTGGAAAGGAAAATGTTATAGAAAATATTAAATTCAAACCATGGGACCATGTTTTCTCAGTGAGAGATACAGGGTTGGGGGCAGTGTGTTGGGTGAGCTGTGCACAGAGGAACACAATTATCTGACAGCTCCTGCTGGCCCCCCTTCACAGAACTCAGGAACAGACCACAGAGGAATGGAGGAAGGAGGAAGATGCTGGGCCCTGGGTCCTTTCCATGATAAAAGGCAAAATACTTTTCATGGGGTAGCATGCACCACAAATTTCCTTTCAAGAACAAGAGTCTTTTCATGCCTCAGAATTGGGGTCTGGAAGCTCATTTTGGAGACCTGGGGTAGTGAAGGCCTGAAAAAGGCTGGGGTCAGAACATGGCCAGTCCAAGGGCCCAGATACTAGATCCCAAGATGGGACATGTGGGGCTGCCTCTCTGAGGGCTGTGAAATGGGTCACCTTCAGCAGAGGGAAGCTGGAGATAAGGCTGGAGTCAAGCTCTTCCACATAGTAGAGAAGTTCCACCAGGCTAATGTCAGCCCGGCTCAGCTTGTTGCCAACAAGGTAGTCTTGTCCATGGCTCTGTAACACCTGGAGAATTTGAGGAATCAGATCAGGAACACATGCGCACCCAGGCTGGGGCCTCTGCTTCTCCCTGAGTCTTTCCAGCCTGACATTCCCACCAGTGTTGCCTAACTGGATGGTGTGAAGGTCCAGGCCTCTGTTTATGTTCCCTGATTGAGTGAGGGAGCAAGAATGTGGCTCTGCTCACTCCTCGGTTGCAGCTCAGGCTCCCATTTTGTCTTCTCATTCCACATCACTGTGGCATCCACACCATCCACCTGCTTGCATTTTCCACATGGGCCAGGGGTTTAGCACCTGCTACTGCATGTTTTGTCTGCCCCAGACCCTACAGCGTGTAGCCTTGACATTCAGGATGTGGCTCTACAATCTGCTGTCTCCCTCCCCAGTCTCCCTGGGGCAGCGACTTCACCTTCATGACAGCACTCTTCTTCCAGGAGTAGACTATTTCAGAGTCTTCATTTCTCCGTATGTTCTATAGACTCAACAGCAACCTCTAGTGTGATTCAGAGCCTTCCACAGCTCACGTTCGACTTCCAAACATAAAATTTTGTTGAATAGAGAATTCTATATTGGGGTCTAGTAAATTGAAATTTTGCTGGAAAATTATAACTTGGGTATAAGAGGTATCATTGTTCCTCCAAGTCTATCTTCATAAAATGCCTTGTCTGCTTTCCTCATTTCCTGCTCTGTCTCCCTAGGATCTGAAGTAAACCTGGGTTGTTGAAGTTTCAGTGACGCAAAAAGAATAGCACTTGAACATAAAATTTTCTTTTTAATTGTCAGCAAGGCAAGGTACTTCTATATAGAAGGGTGCGCCCTCACAGATGGAACAATGGTGAGCACACACTTGGACAAAGGAGGGGAAGGGTTTCTTATCCCTGATGCACGTGGCCCATGCTGCTGTGTCGTTCCCCCTGCTGCTGTGTCGTTCCCCCTGCTGCTGTGTCGTTCCCCTATTGCTAAGGTTAGACCGCACAGGCTAAACTAATTCTGATTGGCTAATTTAAAAAGAATGACGGGGTGAGTGCTTTGGCGGGAGTCAGGGCAGAGCGGGTAGCAGGTAATTGGAATGAGTTAGGATGGAGCAGGTAATCGGAATGAGTTAGGATGGAGCAGGTGATCGGAATGAGTCAGGGCGGCACAGGTGATCGAAAAAGATTGCTTTATGAGGTAGTTACGTTTAAAAGTAGAAGGCAAAGAATTGAATATACTGACATATTAATTCTTTGAAAAGAAATTTAGAACTCATATCTAACAGAGTGAACTTGAATTCATCATCTTTCTTGCAATATCCGCTCTGACTCCTAACCTGCACTGTTATAATCTGCAAGCTGAAGTGTCTAGGAGTGAACTGCACTGACATCTGCAATTTACTTTAAAATGCGTTTTAAAAAATCTTGCTCTCCACCCCACTGTCACTATCCTTTGAAGAAATATCCATCTCTGAAACACTACAATATTCTCTGGTTGGGAAATTGGTCTCCTGTCTTCCTACACAGGGTGCCAGAATAGTTTCTAATGGATCGCTTTCATCATGTTGGTCTTCAGACCAAGCCTGTGTTCCACAGACTCAACAGCAACCTCTAGTGTGGTTCAGAGCCTTACACAGCCCATGTTCTACTTATGAACATAAAATTGTTGAATAGAGAATTCTATACTGGGGTCTGGTAAATTGAAATTTTGCTGGAAAATTATAACTTGGGGATAAGTGGTATCATTGTTCCTCTAAGTCAATTTTCATAAAATGCCTTGAGAGTCAGAGAGCTGAACTGGTGTTCAGGAAGTCTCACTGAAAGTGAAGGTCAGTGCCCCAGGAATGCCCAGCCACTATTTTTCCACTGGCCTCTAAACTCAGTGCCCCAAAATGCTGAACAGCTTCACCTACTTTTTCAAAGGCAGGGAAATAGCGACTTTTTATTTTCTCTTTGATGAAGGCAATCTTGGCATCTTTTTCCTCAGGTCGACATAAGGGCAGAAGAAGGATCATTTCATTCAAATCTGCCATACCTTCTGTATACATATCAATTCTGAAAGACAAAAACAGCCAAAGCATCAAACGCCTCTTGCCTTAGATTTTGTAGGTTTATAAAAACCTAAGAGAATAGAGGGTCAGATGGTGGCAAAGTAATTCATCTCCAGTGGGTGCCTTTTATATTCTAGTCATCATGCCCTGATTTGTGCATGTATGTTGACATTTCCTTCTTTCTTTCTTTTTCTTTTTCTTTTTTTTTTTTTTTTTTTTTTTTGAGATGGAGTTTCCCTCATTCTTCCAAGCCAGAGTGAAGTTACACAATCTTGGCTCACTGCAACCTTCGCCTCCAGGGTCCAAGTGATTCTCCTGCCTCAGCCTCCAGAGTAGCTGGGATTACAGACGCCTGCCAATACGCCCAGATAATTTTTGCATTTTTAGTAGAGATAGGGTTTCACCATGTTGGCCAGGCTGGTCTCGAACCCCTGACCTCACGTGATCCACCCGCCTCGGCCTCCCAAAGTGCTAGGATTATAGGCGTGAGCCACCATGCCTGGCTGCCTTTTATTTCTTTAAACAACTTATCGAGGTAGATATATCTCTAAAGTCTTTGTTATGCACATGACCAAATACAGGTACAAAGAGCATCAGTGACCTGTCTACAGTCAGTCATGAGAGAAATTGGTGGAATCACTGCCAGTACCCACTGATGCTGTGCCAGGATTTATCATCTCTATTGTGGTTTGTTCTGTGCATAAACTTCGTGTGAGTCAAATGGCCAAAGACTTGCCTCCTAAGTAATCCCAAGAGAGTCCCTGGCACAGCCATCTCAGTCATGTTCCTCGTCCTGTCTCATCATTTTACATCTCCCAGGCCCACTTCTATGCCCAATATTAGCAGTTTTTCCAGTTACTCCCATGAAACATAATTCTATAGCCCTATCCATGTAAAGATCCCCTTCCTTGGTGAAATTCTATACACAGTTACAACCAGGATATATTTTAGGAGACCTTTTTTTCTTTTGTGTTTAACTGGGTTTTCCACAGTACTTTTTAAAACAACAGTTTCATTGATGTATAGTCACATATTATAGTTGTCACCCATTAAATTATACTGTTCAGTCACTTTTAGTACATTTACAGAATTCTGCAAATATCATCACACTCTAATTCTAGAATATTTTTATCACCCTAATAAGGACATCTGTACCCATTGAGTATTCATTTTCCCCAAACCCCAAACCCTTTAGCTTCAGGCAACCATTAGTCTACTTGCTGCCTTTATGGGTTTGAATATTCTAGACATTTCATACACACAATCCTAAAATATGTAGCCTTCTGTGTCTAATTTATTTTATGTAACATGTCTTTAAGGCTCAACTTTCTTGTAGCATGCATCAATACTTCATTTCTTTTCATGACTAAATATTGTTCCATTGCATGGCTAAGGCACACTTTGTTCCTCCATTTATTGGTTGATGGATATTTGGGTTGTTTCTACATTTTGAATACCATGAAAACTGCCGTTATTTGCACTGTACGTTTATGTACAAGATTTGGTGTGGTAGTATTTTGATTCTTTTGGTATATACCTAGTAGAGGAATTGCTGGGTCATTGGTAACTCTACACTAAACTTTTTGAAGAACTGCCAACAGTTTCACATAGGATGTTATTTAGAATCAGGCAGCCCAATTGCAACAGTGAGGAGACCCCATGGCTTTGCTGGTATTCGATAAATCTAGCTGCTTCAGCCTTGAATCAATGTTTCAAGGTAACCCCAGAGTTCTGGGTGCGAGCCTCTACTAGCCCTGCTCAAGTTGACCAGTCCATGTAATTGGCTGGTAACTTGGGTTCCTGGTCATCATTCTTGGAATTACTGGGACCTGAGATTCAGCTTCTTTGCAGTCTTCCCTCTCCAGGCCTTCATCTACAGAATCTCAAACATTCTATGCCTGTCCTAAGCTGTTGGCTGGAGTCCAGCCTCTGAAGGCCTGAGCACCTGGAATTGTGATTCCCCATCCTCCTCAGTTCATGGTTCATCAGTGTTTGGAAATCACCATGAGGTGCTGGATCCATGGACTGCATCCTCTTCTAGAATCACCCTTGCCTGAACCCTCCCCATTTTCACTGTTCCCTCATCTCCATGGGACTTTGCAATACTGGACCTCAGCGTACACGCCCAAGACCCAGCCTGCTGCTGGTCATGATGCCCTGCCATGGTCCCACTCACTCAAGGAAGGACCTAAATCACTCTGTGTTCTCTATGGATGGAAGAACAGAAAATATACCGTACAGGGCTCTCTCCTTTATGTCTTTCCCATAGAGGTTGTATTTGCTGGCAACGTAGTTGAGAATGGCTCTGGTCTGTACCAGCTTCATCCCATCAATCTCAACCATTGGTACTTGCTGGAACATCAAACTCCCATCTTTAGAAAGAAGGAAAAAAAAAAAAGGAGCATGAAATTTCTATGAATCCCACCATTTCAGGAAGAAAAATGATGGTTGAAATGACTGAGGTTATAAAATGAAAAAGAAATTATTGCCTGTTATCCTCCAAAATGAAATAGTATTTTGATTTTAGCTGCCTGTAGTTCTTTTTCTGAACTGATTCCTTTTACCTTTTAGCCTGTTATTTCATTTATGTTTTTATTCCCCATCCAGGTACATAGTAGGTCCTTTGTATTTTTCTTGCGTTGATTTATCTTCATGATATTTTAGGAAAAAGCTGAGACAGTTTATAACGGGAGTGCCAGAGAGATGTCATTTAAAACGAGAACTTCCCAGGGTAAGTCTCGTGGTGTTCATGGCCTTTAAAGTAGGTTCTGAGACATGATTTTATGTAGCGGTCCCTTTCTGTGTTCTTCCAAGCCTACAATATTACTACAGTATGACCTTATCACATGACCCAAGAAAGAAAACAACTCAAGGTAATGGCCACATCTATTTCTATTCTTTTCGTCTTATTCATGTTCTTGTGTGTCCTTGGATGGGGAAGGCTGTGTGGGATCCTGAGCTGATGACCACAGCTCATTCACGGTGCCCCAAGCATGAAAACAAGGAAAGGGCATTCTCAGGGCACTGGGGATGGTTCCTCTAGCAAATACTCTGAGAGGTCTGGCCTTTTAGCCTGGAGAGAGTTGCCAGACCTGTTCAGGGAGCCACATCCCTTCCACTTTAACCACTTTCTCCCTCTCCACCACCACAACTACCACCCTACACACACATAGGCATCGCCTGGTGTTAAAATCTTCAACTGTGGCCAGGCAAGGTGGCTCACGCCTGTAATCCCAGCACTTTGGGAGGCCGAGGCGGGCGGATCACGAGGTCAGGAGATCGAGACCATCCTGGCTAACACGGTGAAACCCCGTCTCTACTAAAAATACAAAAAATTAGCCGGGCGTGTTGGCGGGCGCCTGTAGTCCCAGCTACTCGGGAGGCTGAGGCAGGAGAATGGCGTGAACCCGGGAGGCGGAGCTTGCAGTAAGCCGAGATCGCGCCACTGCACTCCAGCCTGGGCGACACAGCGAGACTCCGTCTCAAAAAAAAAAAAATCAATCTTCAACTGTACCTTCTCTACTAGATACCCTCATCAGAGGCACTTAGAGACTTGATCTTACCATTTCTTAACTTTTCCAAATCTTCTGCAGATTCTATAAATTTCTCTTCAAACTGGAAGCAGAAACAGTAAACGGGTTCTTGTTAGTTCATTCCATAGCATTGCAGACTTGTGACCTTGAATGGCCCCCATCTGGTACATAATTTGGAGAACATAAGATTTCTGAGTTTGGCAGGGGACACAGAAGAAGCTGGTCATGGCCGCTTGGAAATTTAGATTAGATCCCTCAAGAAACAGGCATGGGTCAGACCATGCTCACGCTCATGAGTCTGACCATGGGTCAGAACTGCTCAATCTTCTTTTTTATTTTTATTTTTTTTGAGACAGAGTCTTACTTTGTCGCCCAGGCTTAAGTACAGTGGTGTGATCACGGCTCATTGCAGCCTTGATCTACCAGGCCCAAGTAACCCTCCCACCTCAGCCACCTGAGTAGCTAGGACTATAGGCATGCACCATCACATCCAGCTAATTTTTTATTTCTGTTTTGTAGTGCTGGGGTCTCGCTGTGTTGCTTAGACTCATCTTGAACTCCTGGGCTCAAGCAGTCCTCCCCCATCGGCTTCCCCAAGTGCTGGGATTAAAGGTGTGACCCACTGCTCCTGGCCTGCTCCATCTTTTAGTTCACTTCACCTCCCCACCATCTCACAAATGTCCATGATTAGGGAGGGAACGTCACTGGAGAGAAGGCACTGAGCTGCAGAGCTGATGTCTGGATGACAGTGAAACAGGGTATTCATTTGTACACAGAAAACAACCTGGAACGGCAGTGTTTGGATTTCTTATGTGCATATTTCCTCATAGGTTTGAGAAAGGGTGAGGCTAAAGTCCCAAGCCCTCGTGAAGCAGTGGAGACAGTGCCGTCCCGAGGTTCAGGTCCACACGGCGCTTTGAGGCTGAAGGGGCGCGCTAGAAGTTCCCTTCACAGGACGCCACCTCACCTGAAACCCTCCTTTTCTGCTGCCACCCGAGGGACAACATCTTCTCAGTTTTTCCATTACTTACTCTGGAGGAAAACCCTCAGGCAGTTACTGACGGACTCTGGTCTGGACTGGGAAGTGTTTTTCTCAGTGATACCTCTAGAGGGCAGCACTTAGCGGAGTCCCACAGACACCTCCCAGCATCTCCTACTCAAACACTGGGAGGATGGCCTGGTAACACTGGGGAAAGCTTGGGTGTTCTGGAAGCCCCCACCCCTGATTTTAACCACGTGTTTTCTTATCTGAGTCCTCGTAGACATGTATGTAGTCTGCCTTAGGGCAAGAATTGTGTCTACCTTGCTCACTGCCAATCCTCAGGACAGAACCTGGCACTTAAAAGGTGCACAACAAAATAACCACTGACTGAATATACTCAGCCTTTAACAGGCAGTTTGTTACAATCCACTCCCTCCTTGACCTCATTGTGGTTGATAGTTTATGTTTAATGACATTTAGTTTCCATGTACTTAGGATTTTATTGTATAAATTTCTCATATATATATAAAATACACATAAAATACAACAGTCCTCTTTGTTTCAATCATCCAGCTGCAATAATCACCAACCCAAGCCAGTCTTTCATTTGTATGCCCAGCTTCTCTCCTCCTCTGTCATAATATGAAACAAATCTGAGGTATCATATTATCTCATCCTAAATACTTCAGTGTGTATCTCTGAAACATAACAGAAACATCATACCTAACATCACAAAATCACACTAAAAAATTTAACAATAATTATTTAATATTATCTAATATTCAATCAATATTCAGGTTCCTAATTGTTATGTGTCATCAGTTATATTTTATAATTTGTTTAAATCCTAATGCAAATAAGGTCCACTCATTGTGATTAGTTGATGATTCTTTTCAAAATATATTTTAATTGTTCATGTATTCTTTTTCATGTGCTCTTTGATGGACAGATTTTTAAAATTTCATTTGGTAAAATTTGTCCATTTTTAAAAAAACAACTGGGGATGTTTTTATTTGAGGCCAAAATATTCACAGGTAATCTAGTATGGAAGTCTCTTGGCTTATTAAAATATTTTGATACAATCAATTAGGTCCAACTTAAGATGACCTAACTCAGAACATACCTCCACTCCAGCTGCAGCCAAGAGCCACCGGATGGGCTCCATTCTGCCCCGTCCGTTGAAGTAGTGAAGCTTGGGCTTCCCTGCCATGGTAACAGTCTCTTGGTTTCTCTAAAATGAATGAATGAATGCATGAACGGATGAATGAATGAGTCTAGAAAAGCAAAATGCACACTAGTATATGTACAGTTGGACAACAGGAGTGTCTTCCTTCTTCATAGCAGGCTTGTTTCCACCTGTGAATTCTGTTTGCACTAGACAGATCCAACACCAAGGTGACTTCACAGGGTCCCTCTGAGATTCTGAGGCTTTCCTGTGTAAGACCTTTGTTTTCATTTATTTATTTTTATGTTGGTAATTATTCCAAGCACTACTGACTTGCATTATGTTCCAACCTACTTGGTGACTTCATATGCCTTATAAAAACTATATGTTCTATTGATATATCTAGTTCTCCCCTCAAGACTTCCCAAATTATCGAGGTAGAAGGGATCTAGCTAGCCCTTCCTCCAGGTTTGTAATGAATACGTTGAACCCCAAAGAAAGTATGTGCAATTTGCCAACTTAGTGTCAAAGTCTGGATTAGAACCTAGGTCTTCGACATTCAGACTAGTTTCTTCCTGTTATTATTGAATATTTACACCCTGCAGAAGTTACCATTTTTATGTCCCCCACCCCTCAAACTGTGAGCTCCTGGGAAGCAGAGAAGTTGTCATAGTCTTTAAGCACAGTGTAGTGCATTGCTCAAAGTTCACTCCGTGCTTCATAGGATATAACATGGGTAGATATCTCAAGAGCAATCTTTTTTTTTTTTTTTTTTTTGCCATTTGCCTCATAAGGCTCGCTGTTTTAGAATACAGTAGTATAGAGTAATTAAAAAACAAACTAGGGCTGGGCATGTTGGCTCATACTTATAATCCCAGCATTTCGGAAGGCTGAGGAGGGAAGATTGCTTGAGCTCAGGAGTTCAGGACTGGCCTGGACAATTAAATAAAGTCTCTATTAAAAAAAAATTAGCCAGGATTTGTGTTCCACACCTGTAGTCCCAGATACTTGGGAGGCTGAGGCAGGAAGATCACTTGAGCCCAAGATGTTCAGGCTGCAGTGAAACATGGTCACATCACTGCATTCCAGCCTGGGTGACAGAATGAGACTGTCTCAAAACAAACAAACAAAAAGCATGAAGAAAACCAAGCTAGGATTATGGCAATAAAATAACCAATCCTAATTATGAAACCCACCAATCTGCTGTTTAAGAAGAATTATCAAAGAAAGCAAACTCTCCCACACAGTCGAAACATCATGACTACACACACAAAAATTTTTTTTAATTGGATAAGTGCTTTGGCAGGGTAGCCCAGGGTAATGTTTAATTTGGCAAATAGAAAGAACTTGCATATAGAAGGAATGTGCATGTTCTAACACATTTAAATTTGTTTTTCTTAGTGAAGTAGACATGAGAACATTTATGAAGATGTTTAAGGTCAATACTAACCTGATTAAAGTCCAGCTGGTCTCCGCTCAGCTTCTCAAGGCCACCTCCTGATGTGTATGTTAGCTGTTTTAATACTATGACAACTCCTGCCTTCCGAAGGGGGTGGAGTCTAATTGGGAGTGGCCACTCCCACACTACTTTAGTCTCCAGAGTTCCATGCTCTGCTAGGAAGAAAATGACAGCAGTTAATTTCAAGGCTATCCATAAATTCACAAAAAGATTTCATATCTATTTGGCTGCCTCAGAAGGTCACTGGGGACCAGTATCCTGTGAACACTGCTTAAGGGGGATCTTGTTAAATAGGCTGCAGATTTATGACAGATGAGAAGACATTGTGGGGAGAGGGGGAAATTGTCATAGGAGAGTCATAGGAGATGTCGGGAAAGGGGACTTGATAAAGAGCATAGGGAGATTGACTTCTAAATTCATTTAAAAACACTAAATTACAAATAATGTCACAAAGTTTTATAGGCCCAAAGAATCTGGCTGAGTTGTCCTTGCCCTGGGCAGACAAAAGACCTCAGCTGCATTCCCTAAGGTCATTTGCAGATTTTTCTCTGTGATTTACGAGTCAGCCTTTCTCCCTAGCCCAAGGCTCTGAATGCTGTTTCTTCTATTTGGAGCACTGTTTTCTCCCCTGCTCCCAGACATCCTGTGCTTCCTCTATCACATCACTCGTTCTACATCCTGTGCATCATGTCTGCTTTCCCCCTGTTGACTGTGAGCTCCTTGAGGCAGGGCCTCAAGTCCTGGTGGTTAGCCAAGTCCCCATGGCTAACCACAGTGCCTGGCATGTAGAAAGGGCTTAATACATGTATATGTAATTTCTACTTTTCTAAAGGAAATTGTCTGACATACATAAACCTAGAAAGAACACTACAAAGCCTTGATGTACCCATCACCTTGCTTCAAAAATTATTGACAATATTTGAAGCAAATCTCAGACTTAGTTTTTTTCCTCTATAATCTAATGTGTATCTTTTAGACTTGGGGGGGGAATTATTTATGTAACAGAAAAATTGCAAAACTAGTACAAGTTTCCCAAATACCCCCTCACCCAGCGTCCTTTAATGTTAACATCTTATGTAACCACAGTACAATGATCGAAACCAGGAATTTAACATTGATACACTATCGACTAAACTCCAGGCCTTACTTGAATTTCACCAGTTTTTCAATCAGTATCTTTTTTCTAGCCCAGGATCCCATCCAGGACCCCAGCACAGCATTTCGTTGTCACATCTCCTTAGTTACCTCCAAACTGTGGCAGTTCCTCAGTCTTTTCTTGTCTCTCATGATGGTCGCATTTTTGAAGAGTAATGGTCAATTATTTTGTGGAATGTACCTCAATTTGGGTCTATGTGATGTTTCCTCATGACTCGATTGATGACATACATTTTTTGCAAAATGTCACAGCAGTTGTTCCAGTCTCAGCTTATCATTTCCACCCATAATTTCATATCGGAGACATGGTATGTCTTATTAATTGTGATCTTAACCTTAATCCCTTGATTAAAGTAGCACCTGCCAGGTTCATCAACTGTAATATTACTATTTATCCCTTTGGAATTCATAAACATCTTGTGGAAGATACTTTGTGACTATAAAAATATTCAGTTTCAAAATAAGCTTCTACTCACTAACTTTAGCATCCATTATGGATCTTGCCTGCAGCAAATACTACTATAGTGTTTGTCTAATAGTGACTTTCTATTTCCCTCATTCCATCTACATTTAATAATTGGAATTCTTCTGTAAAGAAAAACTGTCTCTTCTCCTTTATTTATTCTTCCATTCATTCAATTATTTTCTTAGTACAGATTTATAGATATTTTATTCTAAAGGTTACAATCTAATACCATCAGTATCTATTTTATTGCTCAAATTGATCCAGCTTTAGCCTGTAGGAGCTCCTTCAGATTGGCTTCTGTGTCTTTTATGACAAACCTCCTCTCTTATTGTGAGCATTTCCAGATACTTTCTGTGCCAAAGATGTTCCAGGCTTATCTCGTCTTGTCTGTGCCCCAGCCTTGAAGTCAACCATTTCTCCAAAGATCCTTGTTTCCTTTTATTGGGGAAGGTATTTGAAAACTAGGATCTCGGAATTATGTGTACTCATTGCTTCTGGGTTTTCAATGCTTCTAGGCTCTCCCCAGTGGGAAATATATGTAGGTATATTAACCCACACATACATACACTTCTGTATGTATTTATATAGCTATCTGTATAAATATGATAAAAAAAACCATGAGTTCATACAGATACCTACTATTTCAATTCAGTAGATTCATTTAGCTGTCTCCTTTCCTTATTTCTAACCTCTCTGACAAGTGAGAAATCTGGCTATGATTATCTAAAATATACAATATTTGCATATTTGTTTAATCCTAGTACATGTAAAATAGTTGCAGAATTGCCAATGCATACCTCTGTGAAAAACAAATCTGCTAACAAGAGTACAGTATTTTTCTTTCCTTCTTTTTTTTTTTTTTGGTCTTAAGCCTTACAATATCCAGTCAAAATGCGGTTTTCTATGGTTATTTAGGTCAGTTCTTTTCCCCCCCACCTCCTTCAGTTTGGTAATCTATTCATTTGAAATGCTGTTAGGTTGTTAGTGTTTGTATATTCCACTTTGCGGTTTCCTTACCTCCTGGTTGGTTTTAATTAATTACTTAGTTTTCTGGTATGCAAAACTTTACCATGATTCTAAGAGCTAGAGTTATATGAAAAAGTGTCTTTGGAGACACTGTCTCTCTCTGTCCCTAATTCCCCATTCCTAGTCCCTCTTTTTCCCACCCCTTTCTCACTCATCCCCCTGTTGATGACAAATCTCACAAATTTCTAACTTTACCCTTTTGTTTTTCTTTTGCTCAAGTACATATTTTCTTACAACCCCTTCTTTCTTACATAAAGGGCAGCATACCATAATACTCTTTTGCTCTTTGTTTTGTGTGGTTGTTGGTTCCCCCACCCTTCACTTAATGATAGGTCCTAGAAATCACCTCCATCTAAGTTCATAGATGTCTTCCTTTATTTGCTACAGCTGCAAAATACTCCATCGTATGAATGCATCATAGTTTATGTAAGCACTCTTTATTTATTTATTCATTTCTTTGAAACAGAGTCTCACTCTGTCGCCCAGGCTGGAGTCCAGTGGCATGATCTCGGCTGTCTGCAACCTCTGCCTCCCAGATTCAAGCGATTCTTCTGCCTCAGCCTCCCAAGTAGCTGGGACTATGGACTACAGGTGCGCACCACCACGTCTGGCTAATTTTTGTATTTTTATTAGAGACAGGGTTTCACCATATTTGGCCAGGCTGGTCTTGAACTCCTGAGCTCATGATCTGCCCACCTCGGCCTCCCAAAGTGCTGGGATTACAGGTGTGAGCCACCGCGCCTGGCCTGCAAGCACCCTTATATGTGTGGACATTTAGGTTGTTTCTAATGTTTTGGAATTACAAACAATGCTGCAATGAATAACACTGTGCATATGCATTTTAGTATTGCTGGAGGTATACTAGTATGTTTCTTTAAAATGTAAGTGCTTTTTTCTAGACATCACCATTCTATTCTAACACTGGAAGTTTATGTTTCTTAATTTTGTCAAATAACTGCATGCGCATTTCCTCAATTGTCTCATAAAAATTTCTTTGCCATTGGTTTATTTTTATCAGGACCCACCAGGTCCATACATAGCATTTGAGGGACACATGTCAGTATGTTTTGCAGAAATGGATGAGATGCAGAGTAGGGCAGAGGGTGTGGGAATTTGTGAGATCTCAAAGCGCAGGCTCATATCCTCAGTTCCTCAAAATATGTGTGGAGCTGTGCAGGCGTTACTGTTCATTGGTGGTGCAGGAATGGGGGGACCCAGCAGGCCATGCCCCACACCATGAGGTCACAGGACAATTGTGCAGACACAGTGTCCCTCAGGTGTTATTAGAGGCTCACCAGGACTCTGGAGGGCACAGAGGAGAGGCCATAGCTCCCGGAAAGCAATGAGATAGGAGTTAGATTTGGCCTGACTATGGCCGTATGTGGCAGGGCTAGCAAATGCACCCAGGCAGGGAGAAAGGAGGCCCTGCTCTTCTCAAGGTGCTCATTGAGCTGGAGATGAGAGAGTGAGGAGTGTGGTGAGGATGCATCCTGCATGACATGGAGACTCACTGAAGAATTTAAAGAATGACAGTGATATTCAGATTTGTGTTTGAGCAAGCCTACTCTGGTTGTAAGTGAAGAAGAGAATAGAGCGAAGTGAAGCTGCCGGCAGGGAGGCCCACTGGGAGGACCCTGGGGTGGTGCAGATGAGAAACCATGAGGCTCTGACCCACACAGTGGAAGGGGATGGGACAAGGAAAGAGATACGTGAGGCAGTTAGGAGGTAGAGTTGCCACTGCTTGTGTCCCATTCTGCGGGGGGTGCGAGGAGAGAGAGTCACTGGTTAGGACTCCTATAACACAGGCACATCCCACTCATGGAGTGAGACAGGTTGGTGTCAACTTCCATACCTGGAGCCAGCCCTGGGAAGAGCCACTCAGATCCGTTTTCCCCTGGGACAGCAATCCCTCCCACGTCTCTCTGAGACAGAGAAAGGTCTGGGCAACTCTAGTCGGGCACATCAACTCTGTTAGTTGTGGCCAGAAGAGTTTAGTGAAATCAGCAATTGAACTGCAGGGCAGGTTTCTGGAAAGACACTCTGCACAGACCTTTTTCCTGGGCATCAGAACCCCGATCCTGTACATCTGCCTTCTGGCATGTTCACCTACCCACCCCTCAGGCAACTCCAACTGACCCTGTCCCAAACCGAAATCAGGTTTCAACTCTCAGAGATTAAAGCTCCACACTGTTTGTCCACCCAGTTGCCCAGGCTGGAAATCTGCCATCAACTCTTACTCGCCCATCTTCCTATGTGTCCTGCCATTTCCTTCTCAATCTCTGTCCAGTTAGCAGGTTGCCCTCGCTTCTGGCCCCATTGCTGCAGTGTCCTGCACACTGGACTTGGTGTTCTTGGGCCTTTTGCATGATTTTCTGGTTCAAAACCTTCAGTGAGCCATTAATGCCCTCAGGGTGAAATCCAAACTCAACAGAGTTTACGAAGCCCTGCATAACCCACCTTCTTTATTTGTCCAGCCTCATGTTGGCCACTCTCCATCCCTCACCTAGCCATGCTCACTTTCAGACTTTCTAGCCCTCATGCCCTCACTGCCTTGACTTTACTACCTGATTGGTTGGGTGTGAGCTAAGTTGCAGGCCCCGTGTTTAAAGGTGGATGTGCTCAACTTCCCAGCTAGGCTTAGGGATTCTTAGTCGGCCTAGGAAATCCAGCCAGTCCTGTCTCTCAGTAACCCCTCTCAACAGGAAAACCCAAGTGCTGTTGGGGAGGTTGGCCGACGACCGCTCTAACTGCTTCCTGCTGAATTGGGGTATAGTAGGGGTTGTGTGGTTGAGATTTCTTTGAGAGGGGTGCCTTCGATATCATTAACATCGGAGCATGGGCTAGCAGGCCAGTTCAGAGGTCCGTGGTAGATCTTAGTCATGGATTGCATCTGGGGCTTCATTTGAAGAACAATTTGTACTTTTACACCTTCGATTCTGGAAGAGACAAACTTAACAAGGCAGTTAAAGATATAGGGATTGAAATGTATGGCCTGCAGTGCAAGGGATTATTTCTTTGGCACACTTCACAGGCCCTGACTATCTGCTTGATAGTTTTGAAAAGGCCTGGTCCAGTAAATAATAATTTGGCCATCTGATGGGTGCTATCAATGCCTAAGTGAAAGGTTTGGTGAAGGGTTTTAAGTAATTTCCATTGGTTAGCTGCAGGCAAAAGTATTTTTCCTTCTTTGGTGGCTAGCCATCCTGAAGGGAGGAAACTATGTGCTCGTGAGGTTCCCCATTCTATTTCTTCTTCTGAGTACTGGGGCTTGGTTTCCCAGAGGGGATTACCCCATACTAGGGGTCTTTCTATAAGCACTTCTAATGGAGGGTCCTGCCTTGCAGCTCTTTTGGCTTCAATATCTGCTTGGTGGTTCCCTTCTATTTCCCTTTCCTTTCCTTTCTGATGACCCTGGCAGTGTAAGACTGCCACCTGTTTAGGTTTCTGTACAGCCAATAATAATCTCCTAATGGCTTCCTGATGTTTGATAGGTGTTCCCTTGGAAGTTAGGAATTCCCTTTCTCTCCATATTGCTGTGTGGGCATGGAGGACTAGGTAAGCATACTTAGATCCTGTATATATATTTACCCTTTTTCCTTCTTCTAATGCTAGTGCCCAAGTGAGGGCTATTAGTTCTGCCAGCTGAGCACTAGTTCCTGCAGTGAGGGGATTACTTTCAAGTATTCCATTATCACTGACCACTGCATACCCTGCTTTTCGAAGTCCTTTTTCTACAAAGGAACTTCCATCAGTATACAAGTTGAGGTCAGGATCAGTCAAGGGAACCTCTAAAAGGTCCCCTCAAGTGGCGTATTTTGGAGCAATTACTTGTTGACAGTTATGTTCCATCTTTTCTTCATTGTCTGGAAGAAATGTGGCTGGGTTAAGAGTTGCACAAGTGCACAGTCACAGCACTGGCCCTTCAAGTAATAAAGCCTGATATTTAAGTAAACGGTTGTCTGACAGCCACAAGTCTCCTTTAGCAGTGAGTATGCCATTCACATCATGAGATGTCCACACAGTAAGATCTCTTCCTTGTATTATTTTAACCGCTTCAGGTACTAAGACTGCTACTGCCACCACTACCCATAAACAATGAGGCCGACCCTTTGCCACTACGTCAGTTTCCTTATTCAGGTATGCCATGGGTTGCAAGCTCATCCCTTGGACCTGTGTAAGGCCTCCTAGAGCTATTCCTGTTTTTTCTGTGACATATAAAGAAAAGTCTTGCCCCGTTGGCAAGCTTAACTGGGGCTTGGGTTAGGGCCTTCTTTAGGGCCTGGAAAGCCAATTCTGCTTCAGATATCCATCTTACTAAATGGGTATTGGCTTTCTGAGTTTTCTTAATTAGTGTATATAATGGCCTGGCTATTTCGCTGTACCTGGGAATCCATATTCGGCAGAAGCCTGTTATGCCAAGGAATCCTCTTAGTTGCTTTAGTGTTTTGGGATAAGGATAAGCCAGTATAGGCTGGATACATTTCTCACTGAGGGCCCTGGTGCCTTTGGATAATTTTATCCCTAAGTATTTAACCTGCTGTGAGCAGAGCTGAGCCTTTGGTTTGGACACCTTGTAACCACAGGTGGCGAGGAAATTTAAGAGCACTTGGGTGGGGCTGGGCACAGTGGCTCATGCCTGTAATCCCAGCACTTTGGGAGGCTGAGGCAGGCAGATCACAATGTCAGGAGATCGAGACCATCCTGGCTAACACGGTGAAAACCCGTCTCTACTAAAAATACAAAAAATTAGCCAGGTGTGGTGGTGGACGCCTGTAGTCCCAGCTACTTGGGAGGCTGAGGCAGGACAATGGCATGAACCTAGGAGGCAGAGGTTGCAGTGAGCTGAGATTGCGCCACTGCACTCCAGCCTGGTTGACATAGTGAGACTCCATCTCAAAAAAAAAAAAGAGTGCTTGGGTGGCTTGATGGCACAAGGTTTATGAACGGGTGGCTAAAAGTAAATCATCCATATACTGAAGGACAAGAGTGTCCAGGTATGAGAACTGGCTCAAGTCTTGAGCTAATGGCTGGTCAAATAGATGGGGGCTACCCCTGAACCCTTGGGGTAAAACAGTCCAGGTGAGTTGAGATGTTGGGTTCAAAGGATCTTCAAAGGCAAACAAGAATTGAGAATCAGGATGTACAGGGATGCAGAAAAAGTCCTCCTTAAGGTCCAGGACTGTAAACCACTCTGCTTCCTCTGGTATTTGGGAAAGCAGAGTATAAGGGTTAGGTACAGCTGGTTATAGAGGGACAACGGCCTCACTGATAATCCTGAGATCTTGCACTAACCTTCACTGCCCGTTGGGTTTCTGTACTCCTAAAACTGGAGTATTGCAGGGGCTACTGCATGGTTTTACTAGGCCTTCAGTTCTTACGTCCTTAACAGTCTTTTGGAGTCCTTGTTGGACCTCAGGTCAAAGGGGGTACTACCTTTGGTAGGGAAAGGAGGCGGAATCCTTTAGTTTAACTTGAACAGGATGGGCATTCTTTGCTCATCCATAGTGTCTTTCTGTTGTCCAGACTTCAGGATTAATTCCTTCCTCAAGCAGGGGACAACAAACAGGTGTTCCTTCTCCTATATTCAGGTGTATAATGGCCCCTGCTTTTGCTAGAATGTCTCTCCCTGACAAGGGAGTGGGGCTTTCAGGCATCATTAGAAAAGCACGTGAAAAGAGTGAAGTTCCCCAGTCACAATTAGTGGCTGGGAGAAGTATCTAGTGACTGCCTGTCCTAGGACCCCTTGGATAGTGACAGATCTGGAGGACAGTTGTCCGGAACAGGAGAGTAAGACTGAGAAGGCTGCGCCGGTGTCCCGGAGACAGTTAGCCTCCTGGCCCTCAATGGTCACGCATACCCGGGGCTCTGTGAGGGTGATGGCGTGGGCTGGCGCTTGCCCCGGGCACCCTCAGTCCTGCTGCTGGATCTTCTGGTTAGTGGCTTCTGACTCAGAGGACCTTCATTCCCTGGGGCAGTAGGCCTTCCAGTGATTCCCTCAACATAAGGGGCATGGACGAGGGGGCAGCTTATTTCTACTTGGACAATCTTCTTTAAAGTGTCCTTGTAGACTGCACTGGAAGCAAGCCCTATTAGGCATTTGATTTGCCCAGCTTTTCCCCTTTCTTGAGCCTCCAAAGTCTGCTTGCCTGAGGGCCATGACTAAAGCGGTGGCCTTTTGTTTATCCCGTTTGTCCCGTTCCGCCTGCTCCTCCTGATCTCTGTTATAAAAAACTGAGGTTGCCAAGTTCAATAGTGATTCTAAATTTTGCTCCGGGCCTAAGGCAGACTTTTGAAGTTTTTTTTCTAATGTCTGCAGCTGACTTAAAGGATAAACTTACCATTTAAGATTAGTTGGCCTTCAATAGAGTCAGGTGACAGAGAGGTATGCTTCCTCAATGCCTCCCTTAGTCTCTCCAGAAAGGCGGTAGGATTTTCTTCCTTCCCTGTGTTATAGTGGCCATCATTGAATAATTTATAGGCTTCTTCCTAGTTTTCTTTAGTCCTTCTAGCATGCAAGGTAGCAAATGTCTGCGGCACCAATCTCCATGTTCTGATTCTGTGTCCCAGTGAGGGTCTACACTGGGAACTGCCTGCTGGCCTGTGGGGAATCGTTCTCTTTCCTCTGTTGTCATCCTATCATTGACCTGACTGAGATACCAGAGATTGCCAAACTCTCGGGCTGCAGTTATGGCAGCACTTCTCTCATTTGGGGTTAGTGTTTGATCTAGCAGTAACATTATTTGTCTCCATGTCAGATCAAAGGATTGTCCTAACCCTTGTAAAACATTAATATAGGCATCAGGGTTATCTGAGAATTCACCTAGGTCTATTTTAATTTGCTTCAAGTCTGAGAGGGGAAAAGGTGCATACACTCTGACTGGGCTGAATTCTCCAGAATACATCTTAGGGGCATTTTTGCCTTGGGGGGAACGTTTCCCATCTGAAAAAAGAACATAGGGATGCCAGCACCCCTAGTCATTTTCCATGAGCATTAGTCGTAGAGCGTCCTCTATGGTCCTAATGCTTATTCCTTTCCAGGGTGTGTAATCACCCATGGACCTCTGCTTATTGGATTAGTTAAGCTCACTGATGTAGCAGTCCTGCACCTGTTTTCCCACCTTTCTTGACCACAAAGAAAGGGGTCTGGGCTGCTGGATTCTAGTGGTCCTTCACCAGCGTGCCCAACATTGCCTCTGTGCTCAAGGGTGAGTCCTAGAGCTGGGCTGGGTTCCTGAGTATTTCATAACAACCCAGCTGCCCCATCAAGATGCATTCCCATAAACAACAGTTCTCATGCAAATTCATTTCAGAGAGGGTGTAGGTAACTTTTTGAGTCAGGATTGAGTAAGTACTTGATTCTGTAAGTACTTTAAGGCTTGGCTGAGTGCAAACAGCTTGCATGTTTGAAAGCAAACAGCTTGCATGTTTGAGCAGAGCAATTATTAGGCAATTTTTCTAACTCTGCTTCCACAAGAGTCTCCCTGTCAGTTACTGAATACCCATTGTATCCTCAATCACCTGGGAGGAAGCATCTATCTTCCTGTCCTGAAAGGAGTTCCTCCTAGGTCTGGTTGGAGCTTTGTATGGTAATTAAGATTTAAATCCCCTGTTAGGAAATCTGCTGGGTTAAGGGAATTATCAGTGGTTGGAGTTATATTACCTTTTTCTAACAGAATAGCCCCACACTTTAAGATTTTTGAGTTAGTAACCTTTTTGCTTTTTTGACTTAGAATAATTCTGAACTGGTGAGGTGTGCTCACAATGAGATTTCCTCTAAAGGTTACTTTTCTACTTTCTTCTGTTAGCAAAGCAGTTGCCACTACAGATTGAATGCATCCACGGGTTACTGGGTTAAGGATTTTTGATAGGAAAGCTACTGGTTGTCAGTGGTCTCAGTGTTTTCAGGCTACGCCCTTGTTTACACTGACAACAAGGTAGCATTGGAGTATTATAGAGGGCCACAGAGAAGCCCTTCAATTATCAAGTATAGGTTTTAAATTTACACTGGTTTTTAAAGGAGTAGGGCACAATTTTTTTTTTCTATTTCTATCTTTCTTTTTGACTCCGTCTCTCTCCTCCATCTCTCTCTCTCCTCTGTGTCTCTCTCTCCTCCATCTCTCTTTCTCTCCCCTCCATCTCTCTCTCTGTCTCCTTCACTTAGCCATTACAAACTTCGGGCCCTGGCAAGGGTGGTGGGGAACAGGTCCCTCATAACTGCCCATGTCGAAAGCTGTATACCTAAACCAGGAGGGACACTAGGGATAAGAGTCCCTGGGTTTATAGCCTAGATGCTTAAGGATGCAGCATAGCGCTTCCTTAGACCTCTTTGGAGATACAACTTGCTAGAGGAAATGAAAGTCTGAACCTTTGTACCTAGGAGGCAGGGATCAGAGGAAGTAGATTCAGAGGTAAGGAGAATTTTGGGGCTACTCTTTCAAGAAAGTCGTGGTCAGGACCCAGGAGTTATGGGTCAGAAGGAAAGGTAGGGGCGCACACATGATCTCAACCAGCTAGAGCTGGGAGTTCAGGACGTCAGCTTTCTGCCTCTAGTCAGCCCTCGGCTTCCCCCAAGAAAATTGAAAGCGGAAGCTGGTTCTAGGCAGGCGAATGTTCCCAATCCAGAAGGGTTGGGGGTTGTTAGAAAGACCTTCCTTGCCGGGCACGGTGGCTCACACTTGTAATCCCAGCACTTTGGGAGGCCAAGGCGGGTGGATCACGAGGTCAGGAGATCGAGACCATGGTGAAACCCTGTCTCTACTAAAAATACAAAAAAAAAATTAGCCGGGCATGGTGGTGGGCAGCAATAAGATTTATTGCAAAGAGTGAAAGAACAAAGCTTCCACAGCGTGGAAGAGGACCCCAGCAGGTTGCCACTGCTGGCTGGAGCAGTGGCCCTTATCTGGCCCTACCCACATCCTGCTGATTGGTCCATTTTACAGAGAGCTGATTAGTCCATTTTACAGACAGCTGATTGGTCTGTTTTGACAAGGTGCTGATTGGTGTGTTTACAAACCTTTAGCTAGACACAAAAGTTCTCCAAGTCCCCACTAGATGAGCTAGACACAGAGCACTGATTGGTGCATTTACAAACCTTGAGCTAGACACAGGATGCTGACTGGTGCATTTACAAACTTGAGCTAGACACAGAGCACTGACTGGTGCATTTACAATCCTTTAGCTAGACATAAAAGTCCTCCAAGTCTCCACCAGATTAGCTAGATACAGAGTGCTGATTGGTGCATCCACAAACCCCGAGCTAGACACAGAGTGTTGATCGGTGCATATACAATCCTCCGGCCAGACATAAAAGTTCTCCAAGTCCCCACCAGATTCAGGAGCCCAGCTGGCTTCATCTAGTGGATCCCGCAATGAGGCCGCATGGGTGGAGCTGCCCGCCAGTCCTGCGCTGCGGGCCCGCACCTCTCAGCCCTTAGGTGGTCAATGGGACCAGGCACCATGGAGCAGGGGGCAGCACCCGTCAGGGAGGCTCAGGTGGCATGGGAGCCCATGGGGCGGGGCGGGGAGGGGAGCCTGCACCCACCCGGAATTCATGCTGGCCTGTGAGCACCGTGCGAAGCCCTGGTTCCCGCCCACGCCTCTCCCTTCACACCTCCCCACAAGCAGAGGGAGCCGACTCCAGCCTCGGCCAGCCCAGAGAGGGGCTCCCACAGTGCAGCAGCAGGCTGAAGGGCTCCTCAGGCATGGCCAGAGTGTGTGCCGAGGCTGAGGAGGCACCGAGAGTGAGCGAGGGCTGCCGGCATGCTGTCACCTCTCATTAATGTCTTCAGAGGGAGGTCACTCAGGTTTGCAGATTTCCTTTCAATCAGTTCCAAAAGTAGGAGCAAACATATAGCTGTACCCTTTCAGACATCTGTTATAATTGAGCTAACAGACATGTCATCTCTTGCTCTGAGACTTCAAGGCGTTAATGTAATGTTGGATTTCCCTCCATTTATAACCCATTTATTCATTCCTTTACACTCAGCTACTTCTCCCCCACTCCATTAATACCTAAACTTTTTCACCTTTGGGAGGAACATTAGAACCACCACTGTGCTGGTCTAGATTGCAGGCAGCAATACTAGTCTAGCAAGTACCTCCTCCTCAGTCCACTGCCATTCAGGTGGGGTACAGTTCCATAGGTGGAGAACTAGTGAGCTATTTCTATCACCAGGCAATATAGCTGCATTCATTCAGCCCCAATTTTGCTAGACAGGATGAAGGTAAAACCCTTCCCCATCAGGCCCTTAGGAATTCTGACATAAGGTCTGAAAAACACTGACAGTTTCTTGCTTAGAAATCCTGCTTCCGGCACTTGTAGTTGCAGCCCCAGTCCTAGGACCATTGCATCATGTTGGCAATAGGCCCCCAAAATCTGGCCATAAATTGGCCCCAAAACTGGCCATAAACAAAATCTCTGCAGCACTGTGACATGTTCATGATGGCTATGATGCCCATGCTGGAAGGTTGTGGGCTTACCGGAATGAGGGCAAGGAACACCTGGCCCACCCAGGGCAGAAAACCACTTAAAGGCCTTCTTAAACCACAAACAATAGCATGAGCAATCTGTGCCTGTTCTAATGTTCCTCCAAAAGGTGAAAAAGTTTAGGTATTAATGGAGCGGGGGAGAAGTAGCTGAGCGTAAAGGAGCTGCAGATAACTAGCCCAACCCATCCCTTTATTTCGGCCCATCCCTTTGTTTCCCATTTGTAGTTAATCTATAATCTATAGAAACAATGCTTATCACTGGCTTGCTGTCAATAAATATGGAGGTAAATCTCTGTTCAAGGCTCTCAGCTCTGAAGGCTGTGAGACTCCTGATTTTCCACTCCACACCTCTATATTTGTGTGTGTGTGTGTCTTTAATTCCTCTAGCGCTGCTGGGTTAGGGTCTCCCTGACCGAGCTGGTCTCGGCAGCATCAGGTAGGTGAGAAGAAAAACGTTTTTGAGGTGATTTGGGAAAGACAGAAAAAATTACAGTTGTTATACAAGTGTACTCTTTCCTTGGCAAAAATTGCATAGTCATGTCACTGAAATGTGGGTTAGTTGCCCCTTGTAGAGAGTCCAATTAACAAGAGCGAGGTCTGATACCAAGAAAAGTTAACTTATCCCTTTCTTGCCACAGTCTTGTCACCCTCTGGGCACCATCTCTATTGAGTTGCTATTAAGATTCAGTCCTTTTACAATGACTCTTGAGCTATTGCATGTTGAAAATTGCAGGAACTTCCTAAAAATTTATCACTTTACTGTCTTGGGAGACACCATGATAAAAAGGCACTTTGTTAACCCCCATGCCCTGATGAGAGAAACCATGTGGTGGTTCAGTGACTCAATCCTAACAAACCTTAACGTGAACCTTACAATAAAATGAATGTGGAGAAAACATGAGAAGAGGGAGAGGAGAGACTGTGCCTTGTGAATCTCTCCTCAACAAGAAAAATCATCAATTCCCTGGCCCCCTCCAGTGACCCAAGCAGGATGCTAAAGGAGTTACCACAATTTTAGAGGTCAAAAGCGGGGTGGCTAAGGAGTTCACAGACATGTCAAAAGCACCACAGGACAGCATACCCAGTGGCTTCCAGCACTGGCAAAGTCACCTTGTAAATGGGCCATATTCCAGATACTGACCAGGTGACAGGCAGCCAGCAAAGCAAAAGCCACTGGACCATTGACAAGCAATGCCTCACTCAAAGGACCGCCCCCCCCCACCCCGGTCTCCACCCGGCTGCCTTCTGAGAAAGATAAAGCAGTACTGGGCCCAGCGCAGTGGCTCATGCCTGTAATCCCAGCACTTTGGGCGGCCGAGGTGGGCAGATCACCTGAGGTCAGGAGTTCGAGACCTGGCCAACATGGTGAAACCCAGTCTCTACTAATAAAAAAATTAGCCGGGCATGGTGGCATGTGCCTGTAATCCCAGCTACTCGGCAGGCTGAGGCAGGAGAATTGCTTGAACCCAGTAGGCTGAGGTTGCAGTGAGCCGAGATCATGCTACTGCAATCCCGCCTGGGCAACAAGAGCAAAACTCCATCTCAAACAAAACAAAATAAAAAAGATAAAGCAGCACTGTTGAAGTTCAGTATCAGGGGCCCACTTGGGAAGTGCCATCTCTCCACTGTCCTTTTAGTGCACAGAGCTCTGATCCATTTGACCCCTCTCCACCTGCTCTGAGAGACGGGATAAAGCTGTAAAGCTGGTGGGGGCTGGTCTGGTTAATTCATGTGGTTCTGTCTCACTAAAACCTTTATCAGACCAAATTGTATTTGAAGCTAATCCTGGGTGAAAGAACATGGGCACAGGAACTACTGTTAAAACCCTTTATACAATGGTTCTATTCTGCTCCCCCAGTTAGACACGCTGACTGTTACCTTTTGGTTTGTCCTGTGAATCCAGATAAGGTCACTTCTAGTAGCTGCCAGAAAGCTGTTTTTTTGTTGTTGTTTTTGTTTTTGTTTGTTTTTTTTTGTTTTTTTTTTGAGGCAGTCTCACTCTGTTGCCCAGGCTGGAGTGCAGTGGTGTGTTCTCAGCTCACTGCAACCACCGCCTCCCAGGCTCAAGCAATTCTCCTGCCTCAGCCTACAAGTAGCTAGGATTACAGGAGCGTGCCACCATGCCTGGCTAATTTTTGGTATTTTAGTAGAGACGGGGTTTCACCATGTTGCCTGGGGTGGTCTCAAACTCCTGAGCTCAGGCAATCTGCCCACCTTAGCCTCCCAGAGTGCTGGGATTACAGGTGTGAGCCACCACTCCCGGTCAGAAAGCTGTTTCTAGGCAGTGGTCACTTAAAATGGAGGCTGGCTGATCCTTCTTCTGTCTAGTTATTCTCTTAGTAATGAAAACTCAGCTCTGGGCTGCCCACAGGAGACGGGTCCCTAATGTAACACTGAGTGTCATGACTTTCTGGCTCTAGGTATTACGTCTTTCCCAGAGACCTGGTCAAGATGGTGAGACAGCAATGGCTGTACTTCATGCCAATGATAGTAAAATCTCCCACATGATAGGAGCAGCAGCAAAATGCCATTCTCAAATGAGAAAAATAGGGCAAGCTTCTTGCTGGCATTGCAGAGCCAACATTCAAAGGGATGCAGAGATATGGGCCCTTGGATATGCTGGAGTCAAGCAGTGCAATATCAGACAAGTGGACATCAGTCTGGGTACTAGCGATGGGATGCAGTTTTTCCTTTGGGAGAGCTGGAGTCACAGGGTGAAAGGGGAAACCTCTGCTCCTTGGAACGTAGCCTTCTGGATGTGGGCTAGCAGCTCTTCTGACCTCACCAAGGGAATGAACACTGAGAAACCCGGGTGTGGATCCACTCCTGTTCATCTGCTCTATGCAAGTACAGGACCATGTTCTGTACAATTCTCAAATGGAAGTGATAAGTGAGTGTTAATGTCCCCTTCTTTCAAAGGCAGGGTTTTCTGGGGCCTCAGGGGCACGAGTCCTCACTGTAGTGACACAAGCTTATTCCATCTAAGCCTCAGTCTCCTAATCCTTAAAATGGAGAGTGGTTGTTGAACTACCCACCTTGAAGGGTTATTTTGGGGCCTGAGGATGGAAGCAAGCAATAGATAAAATACATGCTGCACTCTGTGACCTATATCAAGTAGAGTCCTCCATGCCTCTTTAAAGGAATTACAAATCGATTTAGTATTTTCTAGAGTATCTTTTACTAAGATTAGCTTGTCTGTTAGTTCTCCATGTCTTTTGAAAAATGTTTGTTGTAAATGCAATTGATATTTTGTAAAAGGAAGCTAAAACAATTCAAAGTTGACTCAGTATTGCAATAAAAGGTGTGTTAAAAGAAAGATCTGGAGTGGCCTTTGCCTTCATTTTGTGATTTATGAGCGTAATTGGAGGATGTTCATTGTTTGGTGCTTTGTGGTAGTGAATTTTGGAATTTCGCGTGATGCCTTTGGGCTGGCATAGTTTTCCCCACTTCACTCCTGCCTGCCCCCTGCGTGTTCTCAAGGCACGTGGGAGATAGAAGGATGTAACTTTGAAGGCCAGCACCTCAAATGATAAGCAGTTACCACTTCTTATAAAAATCTCAGCAAATGTTCGTATGCCCCATAAATAGCTGGCTCTGGCCAAGTAGTCACCGTACCTGGTCTCTCAGCCTCGGCTCCATGGGATTCTAAATTAGGCTCTCAGATTGCTTGAACCCGGAAGGCAGAGGTTGCAGTGAGCCGAGATCGTGCCACTGCACTCCAGCCCAGGTGATGGAGGCAGACTCTGTCTCAAAATAAATAAATAAAAATAAATAAACTAGGCTCTCAGGAGGCATGATGAATGGACTGAACTAGAGGGTGTCCGAAAAACCTCAGCAGGCTCCATTCCCTATCCTGAGCTCCTCCCAGGAGGTGCTCTTCCTTGTAGAACAGCTGAGTGCAGAGAAGGGGCCCCATACATCTTACAATCTCACGCCCAGCCAGAAGCCAACTTCTGTCCCTGGATTCTACACAGCAAAATTCTGAGGAGGTGGTAAACTCCTGGAAGGCAGGGTCAAGTCATGTTTCATCCGTCCCCCTGAGCTATATTGCACATCGGCTGTGCAATATATGTGGTGGATACTGTCAATGTACTATTTTAGGATACCAGTTTCTAAACTTGATAATATTCCTGTGTTCAGTCTTTTATTCTCTCTTTCAACATCAACATTTGTTAAGCTCCTTTTATTTATTTACTTCTTTTTTTCTTTTTGAAACAGAGTACCACTCTGTCACCCAGGCTGGAGTGTAGTGGCACGATCTCAGCCCACTGCAACCTCTGCCTCCTGGGTTCAGTGACTCTCATGCTGCAGCCTCCCAAGTAGCTGGAATTACGGGCATGTACCACCACGATTGGCTAATTTTTGTATTTTTAGTAGAGATGGGGTTTCACCATGTTGGCTAGGCTGGTCTCAAACTCCTGGCCTCAAACAATCCGTCCACCTCAACTACGCAAAGTGCTGGGATTATAGGCGTGAGCCACCGCCCCTGGCTGAGCTATGGATAAAGTGCTAGGTTAGGTACTCTGGGCACTGAAAGATAAATAAGATGTAGTTCCTGCCATCAAAAACATCCAGACTACTATACGGTAAGTCAGAATGAAATAAGTGTTTAATAAAAGTAGAATATGGTATTAAGAATTGAACAGAGCCTTTCTGAATGAGTACAAATAGATATAAATTTGTCTGACCTCTCATCCTTCTCTTCCTCTTGGCATTGTAAGTTCAGGGCCTAAACCAGGTCCTTTAATCCTTTTTCCTTGACCTCTAATGAATTTCAACAAAGATTAGGCTAAATCACAGCTTAGTAATACAGAAGACCAAGTTTGTTTATGCTTCAAAAAGTAGACCTAGTTATTCTGATTGTTTAAAAGTATACTGTCAAAGCTTAAAAGAACAGGTGCAATGGAAATATATACCCCCTCTGTGGGAAATGAAGAAGCAGGGAACGAAGAAGCAGTGCTTTCTGGATTTCATCCAAAATGCAAACACTCTGAGAACTCCACTGCTGGAAGGTCCAGAACCTTAGAAGCTAAAATGAGCAGACACTCAAGCCCATCTCTTCACCTCTGGTTTTTCTGATGCTGATATTGGCCAACAGGTGTGTCCTCACATGGATCTTATAACATTGGAAATTGAGTCCTATCTCTCAAGGCTTGAAAACTTCACCTGTGTGCAGCTTCACCTGAGATGAGCCAGCCGTGGGGATTGCAGTCGCCCACCCACAGCCCCGAGTACATATCTAAGGTGGGCTGAGCAGAAAGGAGTGAAGACAGCGTGATGACCTTTGGCTAGTTGGAGAATAGTCTTTGATTTAAAAAAAAAAATATATAGACCCCCGGCCGGGCGCAGTGGCTCACATCTATAATCCCAGCACTTTAGGAGGCCAAGGTGGGTGGATCACCTGAAGTCGGGAGTTTGAGACCAGCCTGACCAACAATGGAGAAACCCCGTCTCTACTAAAAATAAAAATTTAGCCAGGCGTGGTGGCACATGACTGTAATCCCAGCTACCCAGGAGGCCGAAGGAGGAGAACTGCTTGAACCCAGGAGGCGGAGGTTGTGGTGAGCCAAGATCGCGCCATTGCACTCCAGCCTGGGCAACAAGAGCGAAACTTCATCTCAAAAAAAAAAAGCCCAAGATCTTTTAGAAAATGTGGAAGAACACATTTACCCGAACACATTAATCTGGGTTAGGCTCTGGGTACTGGAAAAAAGACCCAAGTTCAAATCTCAGCTCTCTCTCACGTAAACAGGTTTCTTAATCTCTCTGAGCGTCGGTTTCCTTATTTGCACAATGAGGCTAATCGTGCTTAATTCATTTGGTTATGAGGTTGAAATGAGATAATGTGTGCAAACTGTTGAACACAGTAAGGACTCAAAAAATGCCACATACACACACATACATCTCCAGATTGCAGCAACATTCACAAGTAAGAAAAGCAGTCAAACTTGCTTCTGATAGAAGTGCAGGGCATTCTCTGGAAGTGTGATTTTGCACCAGCAGCGGTGGTGCCTGGGAGCCTTTTAGAAATACAGGATCTCAGTCCCTGAGCCAGGCCTCCTGAGTCAGATCCTGTGTTTGTAACACCATCTGCTGGAGATTCGTATGTATATGAAAATTAAATTTAAGCAGCTGGGCTAGAGTGAAAACCATCAACCTGCCCCTGGGGCTCAGTGTGCGGCCCTGGGTTGTTCTCCCCAGGGACTGCTGGGCAGGCATACATTGCAGGACATGGTGTTTAAAAAGGGGGCTGAATAAATAAAGTGCTGGAGTTGTATGTGGCTGTGGATAGAGAAAGGAGAGGGAAGACTGGAGAATTATAAGTAAATTCCTCATGTTAGATCATCTGCATTAACCCTCTTTTAAGAGAACCCCTAGACTTCAAGGCCCCCCTTCTTTTTCTCCCCACCTTGAGAAACAAAGGTTTGTGTTTATTAACCAAGGGGAGGGAAGTCAGAGCAGTGCAGCCTACTAACCAGTCCCTCCTGTAGTCTACCCACCTAGGCCAGCTGGACTAGGAAGGATTGGAAAAAGCAATAGATAGACCCCCTTCTCCCTGCCCCAACCCAAGGTGAGTTCCCAGGGAGCCACAGCCTGCTAAGTAAAGAGAAGGAATTCAGCAAAGGTCAGAGGCCAAGGAAGGAAGGAAGAAGCAAAGCCACCAGGGAGACAGCCTTGGGGAGATCCCTTGGGCCTTCACTCTCAGTGGGGCGGGGGGCAAAGCACCCCAAATGCAGCCCCACAAGAGGAACTAAGCAGAGGTACACTCATGTCAAAAACCTTGTATGTGGGGATGGGGGGTGAGGATGTCCAAAGTCAAGAATAGCTCCCTCCAGGGGCAGTCCTTGCCCAAGGATGCTGGTTCAGCCTCCAGGGCTTTGTCTCCATACCAAATTCACACCAGGGAGCAGGCTCTGACATGCCCAGATCCAGGGAATGGATGCAAGAGAGGACAAGGGGCCAACTGCTTCTTTAAGATCTGTCCTGTGGCAAATTCAGAGTCAAGTGGAAGTCCAGCCTTCAGCTGCTGGGGTCTCCCATGTCTTCCTTAATTTATACAACCACTTGATCATGGGGGTGCTGCACTCCACCACCGACATGCCACAGCAGAAATGCTCCTGGGCCCGCTCCCCAACAGTAGCCAAGCTGAGGCGGGAGCAGCTTCCCTCGGAGTTGCCCCTGCCCAGCACTGGGCCCAGCCAGGGACATGATGTTCAAGTTGTCAAGGCCCCCCTTCAATTCCCAAATTTAACAATGTGCCAGATGTGTGGGTTCCAGCCCTGAGGCAGGGTCACAAAGAGATGTCGGTTTCCTCAACTATAAAATGAAGAATTGGTTTAGAATCAGATCATCTCCTTAATTTCTTCCAGTTTTAACCACCGCCCCCCTGGCTTTTTTTTTGTTCTGAGACAGGGTCTTGTTCTGTTGCCCAGGCTGCAGTGAAATGGTGTGATCATGGCTTACTGGGCCCTTGAGCTCTTGGGTTCAAGGGGTCCTCCCATCTCAGTCTTCCAAGTAGCTGGGACCACAGGTGCGTGTCACCACACCAGGTTAATTTTTCTATTTTTTGTAAAGATAGAGTCTCCCTATGTTGCTCAGACTGGTCTTGAATGATCACCTCCCACTTATCTTTTCTTCTTTTGTTTCCGCTGAGCAAAAAACCCCTTCTGTAGCGAGAGATAAATGAGTAAGACTCTCATCAAAAACTTGCCTTTCCTTGGTTTTAAAATTTCTGAGTAGTAGATACTCCAAAAGTGGCAATTCTTTCCTTTTTAAAATTACTTCTGCTACATGTGTGTCTCCCCCTACCCTATGCTGAATTCTTCTAAACCAGGGGCTTTGTTCTACGATTCTGCCTCCTGGCAGTCTGCCTGGAACGTAATAGGTGCTTGATTAGTATTTTTTTTTTCTTTTCGAGATAAAGTCTCACTCTTTTGCCCAGGCTGGAGTGCAGTGGTGTGATCTCAGCTCACTGCAGCCTCCACCTCCCAGGTTCAAGCAATTCTCCCACCTCAGGCTCCCAAGTAGCTGGGATTACAGGGATGCGCCACCACGCCTGGCTACTTTTTGCAGTTTTAGTAGAGACGAGGTTTCACCATTTTGGCCAGGCTGGTCTCATACTCCTGACCTCAGGTGATCTACCCACCTTGGCCTCCTAAAGTGCTGGGATTACAGGCGTGAGCCCCTGCGCCCAGTTGATGCTTGATGAGTATTTGAGACGTGAATCAACACCAGTTTAACAGCAGCATTATATTAACAGACCATACTTTTAGTTCTGAAATGCAAAAACTTAGAAGCCTACAAATAACCATTTGGGTAGTAAGAAGATAAAAATAATATATATTTGCATTTTCTTATACATGTGTCAGATATAACTGGAAGGGTACACAAATAGTAACTGCAATTGCCTGTGAGAAGCAGGATTCGGTTGCGGGGAAGCAGGGTTGAAAAGACTTCCAAGACTGTAGACCCTTTTATACTTTTTTGATTTTTGAACTGTGCAAATGTATTCTATATTTGAAAAAAAATTTAAAAATTCTAGCAACAAGACAGTGAGCAATGACTCCTAAATTCTTTATTTTGGCTAATACTGATTGCATTCATTAATACCATTTTATTTATTACAGCTCAGAGGAGAGTCATTTACTAGACATTCGGTTGTTATAAACACTAAAAATTAGGCAGAGACTGGAGGGGATAAGGATAGGAGAACAGGATAAGGAGAGCAGAAAGACGCTCAGGAGAGAACAGATGCTGCCCATGCTTATTATGAGGATGAACTGGCTACAGGACATGAGTAGCCCGATCAGATCTAACTTAAATACCAGCCTCTCCAAAAAAGTTTTCCAAAAAAGATCCCCTAACAATTATTTACTGGACAAAAAAGGTTGATATTTCTAGAAGAGATGATCTCTTTGACATAAAAGACCCAACTTAGGACCCAACTTAATACATAGCACCATGACAGAGCTGGGATCCAAGACATGACTGTGGACGGAACCTTCTCTAGGAACACGCTCTCATTCACAGATGGATGTGTTGTTTTATGGCCTAAAGATGTTGTAGACGGTTCTCACGTAAATTTCATCAGGGGGAGGCTTCTTCTTGCTGCCAGGTTCAAGGAATCTCTTAATTGTAGGGATATTACTTAGTTTCACTGTATACTCCTGAAAAAGGAAAATCCAAAAGTTTAAGGCTAACAAAAAAGGTATTATTTACTATAAAGATATGATTATGCAAAATGGCCCATCAAAATTTGTTCAATAAATACTTGTTGAAGGGTTCCAAGCAGAACTGAAATCTAGCATTTGTTTAGCAGGGGTGTCCAATCTTTTGGCTTCACTGGGCCACACATAAAATACACTAACACTAAAGGTAGCTAATGAGCTGAAAAAAAAAAAATCTCAAAACATCTCATAATGTTATAAGAAAGTTTATGAATTTATGTTGGGCCACATTCAAAGTTGTCCTGAGCCCCACGCAGGCTGCAGGCCGTGGGTTGGACAAGGCTAGGTTAAGATCCGATCTCTATAACTATTTACAATCTCTGTCATCAATCACCGGTATCAAGATCAGGGTTTACACAAATCTCCAGGTTCACAAAAAGATAAGAACTCTTTACGGAAATGGCAAAAGTAAAAACATACTCAAAATAGAATTATGACACTTAATGTGAAAGAAAAGGAAGGGGAAAACTCACTGAAAACACCTCCAGTGTATTTTTTGTTTGTTTTTTTTTTTTTTTTTTTTTTGAGACAGAGTCTCGCTGTCGCCCAGGCTAGAGTGCAGTGGCGCGATCTCCGCTCACTGTAGGCTCCGCCCCCCAGGGTTCACGCCATTCTCCTGCCTCAGCCTCCCGAGTAGCTGGGACTACAGGCGCCCGCCACCTCGCCCGGCTAATTTTTTGTATTTTTAGTAGAGACGGGGTTTCACCGTGTTAGCCAGCCAGGATGGTCTCGATCTCCTGACCTCGTGATCCACCCGCCTTGGCCTCCCAAAGTGCTGGGATTACAGGCGTGAGCCACCGCGCCCGGCCTTGTATTGTCTTTTAATGGTAGTCAATTTGAAGCAGTGGGAGTGGGGAAGGAACAAAGAAATCTGTAACTGGTTGTGATCAATTAGCTGTAAACACCACTTGGACTAGCCACCTGAAGTGCTCTGATCTGCTGGGAGAAAATGCATGAGCCACTTAAGTAAAGGTTCTTTAAAAAGTCACCAGATGGTACAATTTATATCTTAAGATTCAGCTTCTTCAGAGTTTTTATTCCTATCAGTAAATGAATCCTCTTTCTGGCTATGTGCAGGAAATAGTGAGTTGCATTTTTTCATAGCCTCTGGCTCAGATACCAGATATTTATATAAACTGGAATGGAAGAAAAAAATTGTATTTTTCATTCACAGAATCAAATCTTACCAATTCTCAGTAACTGAGAAGAAAAGCCCATTTGATGTAGTGAAAAATCGGAACTATATGAAGAAGCATATGCTCATCATATATAATTATTCTAATAAAACCTTTTAAAGCTATTTAAATAAAACCATTTATTTAAAAGTGAAGAGGTCATTTTAAATAGCTACTATTTATTAATTGTCTATTATGTGCAAGACACAGCCTTAAGCACACACACAAACATACATACATATGTCACTAATAGTAACAAAAACCCTAATAATGATGCCAATTAATTATATATAAATATGACAATTTTCTCTTTTCATTACGTACTTAAGCTCTACTTGTATGATTTTAACTATTATACCAAAATTTAGAATCTTGTTCCAAATGATGTATTGTTTCAAGATTTATCTGGGGTTCATAGTTATCAAGTATAGTAAAACTTTTGTGACTTTTTAAATCCATTAATCAACACAGGAATAACCCTTTAAATTCAACACAGATCTGGTGTCCGATTCTGAAGTTTTAAAATATTGATGCTCAATCTGATCACAGATTAAAACTGTATTTACACAGATAATGCTTGGGGCTTAAAAAAGGGTTGTTATTATAGCATCATCAATGTAAAATACCAGTAGGTCCTGGTGCTACAGTTTACCAAAAAACCTTGCTCTCTATCATTTACCCTAGACTTTTTAAATCTTTTGTGTCCATTCAATGAAAAGTACTTTACTGCCTGTGAGGTGTGTGTATGTGTACACAAGCATGTATATATATGCACGCCTGGAAAGATTTCACTTTTTTTTTTTTTTGAGACACAGTTTTGCTCTGTCACCCAAGCTGCAGTGCAGTGGCATGATCTTGGCTCACTGCAACCTCCGCCTCCCCAGTTCAAGCGATTCTCCTGCCTCAGCCTCCGAGTAGCTGGGATTACAGGCGCATGCCACCATGCTCAGCTAATTATTTTTAGTAGAGATGGGGTTTCACCATGTTGGCCAGACTGGTCTTGAACTCCTGACTTCAAGTGATCCACCCACCTCGGCCTCCCAAAGTGCTGGGATTACAGGTGTGAGCCATTGCGCCCAGCCTAGATTTCACCTTTAATAAGCTTAGCATTCTACCTACTTCTGGGTTCAGCATCCCACCTATTTGGGGCCATAGGTACTTCTAGTACTTCTAAATGTGTTTTTCAGAAACCACATAGTCTAGTGGAAAGAGTACAGACTTAGATCCCAGACTCCTCTGTGGCTCCCAACTCAGTCATCCACAGTCTTGCAACTTTATGCAAAATGTAATGTTTCCAAGGTGGCAATTTTCATCTGTAAAATGGAGATAGTGAAGCCCATCTCCTAGGGTTATTGGGGTGGGGTTGACGGGACAGATGAGCAAATGCATGTAAGTACCTAGCAGACTGACTGGAATGAAGCTGGCACTCAACAAGTTGCAGATCCCTTCCTCTGATTTCCCTTCTCTGCTAAACAAGTAACTTTTTTAACAGTGCAAAAGAATACTTCAGGTGAAAAGTATCCTGAGTTCTGAATGAATAAAATCAAATTAAGGAAAGTCAATCTCTGTGTCTGCAAAAGTAAATGAAAAAAAAATTGAAACAAATATATAAACTATAACATAAATGATATGGTGGCTTATTGCCTTGTTGAAGATTTTTATTCTCATTTTCTGGGTGTACTTATTGAACTGGTGGTAATTGCTCTCATTAGTGTATCAAAATATTTAATAGACTTGGCAAAAAATTGTTTTAAGTATGTGTGTTACTCTTTGGGGAGTTAGTGTATCTCTCTTGGCTTTTGATAACTTGGTCAAACATATAGCAATTTGGTCTGTATCCGGGCTGTTTCAGGGATTGGCAAGCTTTTTCTATAAAGGACCAGTCAGCAAATATTTTAAGTTCTGCAGGCCATATGATCTCTATCAGATCTACTCAACTCTGCTGTAGAAACACAAAAGCAACCTTGACATTGTGTAAATGAGTGGGCATGGCTTTGTACCAATGAAATTTATGAATGCTAGAATTTGAATTTCATATAATTTTTATGTGTCATGAAATATTCCACAGATTTTTTTCAACCATTTAAAAATGTAAAAATTATTCTTAACTCGCAAGCTGTATAAAAACAGGTGGCAGGCCAGGTTTGGCCCAGGAGTTACAGTCTGTCTGCACATTAGATTTGGAGATAAAAGGTTAAGGTTCTAGATAAAACTGAAGCATCCACTGGCTAAGCCAGCTTGGCTGCTCATTTCTTTATCCTGGGTCTCTACTTCCTCAAGTGAATATTGAAGTCATTAAATGAGTTTTTTTTTAAGGCCCTTCTCTCCTTTAAAGTTCTATGATCAATCCTGCCAGAATAACCCTGAGGGATAATCTGAACCACACACGTCTTTCCTTGGGATTCTCAGAAGGAGAATGGTACGAATCCTTTGGCGTGATGTTTAGGGTGCTAACGTCTCTTATTTGCTCTGAGAACTCGGGCTTAGAATTTCGTAACTGAGACCATACTACTTCTGAGAAAGCGGGTCATAGCCTGATGAATGAGACTTTTGATGTTTATCTCGCCCACTATCCCATCAGTAGATACATGTGAGTGTGAGAGCACCTCATCTCTATGGTTATTTCTATGGAAAGTCCCCAGAGGCAAACTCCCTGTGCATGGAGTTTTTTCCAGGAGTGCAGTTGCAGAACAAAATTAATATGAAAATTTCTGAGCTGGGTGTGCTGGCACATGCCTATAGTCCCTGCTACTCAGGAGACTGAGGTGGGAGGATCTCTTGAGCCCAGGAGTTCAAGACCATTCTGGGCAACATAGTAGGATCCCATCTTAAAAAAAAAAAAAATCTTTTACACTTCAATGATCTTTCAACTTGAAGGATTTAAGGACCAGAAAAATAACTTTGGGTCCTTACTTTCATTTCATTTGCCAAACTAGAATCTTAAAAATATTACACATACACACACACACACACACTCCCCAAAACCAACCAAACAATAGGCACTGAAGGGAGGCCCAAGAGTTCTAGGCCAATCTTCTAATACATAGTTTTATTTACCTGGAGGAAAGGAAATGCAGACAGGATATTAGGAATTTTCTCTTCTAGAGCTAAAATGGTTTGGAGTAAAATCACATCTGCAAGGCTCAGCTGATTACCAACAAGAAAGCTTTGTCCGTGACCCCTTAAAATCTGTAGGGAAATGGTGTACATCAGTTATAATATTCCAATGGAGAGACTGATGAGGCTATTGAATCAGTGCAGTATCGGAGAAGAGGTGAAACCATGACCTTGTCATTTCATGCTTTCATAAATAACATCAATTAAGAGAACGCACCCTATATCTGACAGAGAGAGCGAGAGAGAGGGGGAGAGAGAGAGAGAGGGAGAGAGAGAGAGAAAGTACAAAAAAGGTGTGGAAATGAAGGCATCCTTAAATATCTGCTGTGGATCTGAATGAGACATTAAAGTGGGGAAGGGAAAATTCCTTATTTCTGGATTTAGCATCTGGTGTTTTGAAAGGATATATCTACTCCAAAACTGTATCTACAGAAATGCATGCAGGAGGCTTGGGGAGGGGCAGGGTGATTTAAGAAATCTAAGTGATAGATCATCTTCAAGGGGCCCACTCTTATTTCCCAGTTCTGTTGCTAGAACATCAAGACGTGTAGTCATAAACTTAATCCAATTATAAAATTAGACTTCCTCTTACATGTCCCAAAACAGAGAAAATTAAAAGCTTGAGTTTGTCTTGACTCCCATTCTGAGGGTAACGTATAGGTGTGGGGCTTATAAGAATAGATTGTGATTAGGGAGAGGCAAGAAGCAGTGGTAGCAAAGGGGAGATCCCCTTCACAGTCAACTCTTGGATGCCCATGGGTGTCTGCGTGCACACAAGTGTGTGTGTGTGTGTGTAGTCAGAGGCCAGAGTTCCAACCCTGCTCTCCATTTTCTGGCCATGTTACCTTGGACAGGTCACTGAATCTCTTCATGACTTCATTTCATTATGTGTAAAAGGGACAACAGTTCTCACCTCATAGGCGTGTTTGCAAGAAACCCTGACACAGTCTGGGCCCTTGAGACCTAAGAATGAGCAGTGACCCTTTGCCAAAGCACCAGGTCCTCTGTGCCCTTTCCAGACCACATTTCTGCATTATCCTGTTTTACATTCACAAAGTGCCTGTGGGAAAGATACCATAAAACCTAGCTACAGAAACCCCAGAAAATACCTCTCCTTTTTCCTAAATCTAGTTCCATAAAGATGGTCAGAGGAAGCTTGCCAAATAGGCCTTCCCATATTTTCACATCCTCTTCTTTAGTGTTTGCATTGAAAGACTAAAAAAGTTCCTCCCAGTTCAGGAATAAAGAGTTTGAAGCTCAGAAAAGCAGATATAACAAGAAGAGAAAAACAACAAAACCAAAAACAAAAAGAGCAAAGGGAAGATAAATAAAATGGAAATGGTTCTTCTCCTCATATCACATTATCAGGGAGGATGTCAGCTATGAGATAGCTGTTCAACAACTTTTGTTGAATGAATGAATGAGGTAGTTTTTGTTTTCTGTATCTTCTGAAGTTTCTGCTGCATCCACACAAGGTGGGAACTTGGTGAATGCAAGGAACAATAAGGAACAAAGGCAGGGAGCCCATACTTTTTCTAGACTTCTGAATCATGTGGTCCTAGCAGAGTCCGAGGGGCTCTAAGACACCAGCTTCGTGCTGTGGCTACTATTAGCTCTTAGGAGTCCATTAACTCTTAGGTTAGTCCAACTGGGCTCAGTTTTAAAATGCCTTGGACAGAAAAGGGTGTTTGTGGCAGCATCTTTGTGGTTTGGTTACTCTGTGTATGTAGGCATCTCTGCCACCTACCTTTTCAAACACAGGAAAGTATCTAATTATAGCCTTCTGGGCCATGTTAACCACTTCCTTTTGTTGATCATCTGGTTTTAAGAAAGGATGCATGATAAGCAGTTCCAGCAGATCCAGCGTCCCCTCCACATACATGTCAATCCTTAAAACAAAAAAGCAGTTGTCTCAGTTTCTCGTCTCTTTGAAGCCATCAGTTTCCACAACTAAGAATTCAGAGTGCTTTTTTTTTTCTTTTTTTAAGATGCTGGCAACTTAAGTCCCTAGAAGCATTTACCTATACCTGTCTCTTAAGAGCAAAGACATACGGTCAATTCTAGTTGTAACTCAGAAAAATCTGTCACAGATCAGACAGCTTGACAGTCATGAGTGCTCTCTCTCCCGGCATCCCACTCCTCCACTTTTACCCCAGCATCCATGTTTTGGTCTCTTCGTATGGGTCAAACTTCATCTTTATAAAAATAGTGAATACCACTTATTGAGTGCTTAGAGTGTACCAGGCATGGTGCTAAACACTCTCTATCCATTATCTCATTAAATCACATGATGCTATGAGAAATGTACTATTCTTATACCCATGTTGCCCAGGGTCATACATCTAAGGGGTGCAAGGACCAGGCTTTGATTTCAAATTATAATCTAATGCTCACTCTCCCAGGCCTCGAATGTCACAGCAGCTCCTCATTCCTAATACTTAACAATAGTGAATGTGCAAGAAAGGGAAAAAGCAGTATCAAAGCATTTAAAAATGTTGAAATCTGAAACAATGACACCCTAGATATAGTATTCAATATCTGAATCCAATTCTTTTCTTTTGTTTTACTCAGACTCTCTCTACTGAAGTTCCAACTGGTCTTCGTGACCTTCTTGGGTTTTTGTTCCCTGATCTCACTAACTATGTAAGACATAAAGTAAATGTGGTATGCTACAGAGGGTTGCTAATCAGCTAAGGCATCAGTAAGCTGACAAGTGACAACACTCGAGAGGGGCCACAGTACAGGGTTCTCTCCTTGAGGTTCTTGCCAAAGAGATTGTGCTTGTCTGCTATGTAGTGGAGAATGCTTCGGGTCTGTACCAACTTCATCCCGTCAATTTCAACCATGGGCACTTGTTGGAACAGCAGGTGGTTACCTGAGAATGGAAGCCCAGAGTTAGAAGTGGTCTTTTCTTCTCTGTCCCCCAACCCCTAAAAAATGCTCTGTGGAATGAAAAGAAAAGGTGGAATCATGGCCTTAGGAAATAGTGTAAAGCTTCCAGATGACAGATAACCTTAACTTCATTCAGGAGAGCAGATTTAGCCACAAAAGAAGCCTGAAGGGGCCAGGCATTGTGGCTCAAGCCTGTAATCTCAGCACTTTGGGAGGCCAAGGCAGGCGGATCATGAGGTCAGGAGTTCGAGACCAGCCTGGCCAACATGGTGAAACCCCGCCTCTACTAGATATACAAAAATTAGCCGGGTGTGGTAGTGGATGCCTGTTATCCCAGCTACTTGGGAGGCTGAGGCAGGAGAATTGCTTGAACCCGGGAGGCGGAGGTTGCAATGAGCCGAGATCACGCCATTGCACACCTGGGCAACAGAGCAAGACTCTATCTTGAAAAAAAAAAAAAAAAGAAGCCTGAAAACTAGCATTGTTATAAACGTTCCCTTTTCATTTTCACCCCAGGAAAAATACCTATCCACAGTGATAAGGGATTGAGGGGAATGTAGTGAAGATATTTCTTCAGTGCTACACTGGCCAATACAGCAGTCCCCAGCTACATGCAGCTATGTAAATCTAAATTTAAATTAATTACAATTTTTAAAACTTAAAATTCAGTTCCTGAGTTGCACTAGACATATTTCATGTGCTCAACAGTCACATGTGCCTAGTGGCTACCATATTGGACAATGCAGAATAGAACGTTTCCTTCACTGTAGAATGTTCTGCTGGACAGCACTGTTTTTAGAGAATCTGATCATGAAATCTAAGTAACTAGCTGAGACTCATGTATACTCTTTGGCTCATGTATACTCTGTGGCTACTCTGTAGCCACAGAACAGACCGTTTACTACCAAGTTTGCTGTCACTAGTTAAAAAAACAACCCATTGTTTTATTTAACAAACCTGAATCCAACACTTTCCACATACCAAACCCTGGGGAGAGATGCCAGTATAGGGTACAGCTTGGCCCTTGAGGGTTTGGGCATTCAGAGCAGGTGAGGGGAGAGGCAAGAGGAGTAGTTAGCACATACCTAGTGGCTTCCAGCCACCGTCACACATAAAAGGTGGCCTTACAGCCCTGGAGAGCTGGTACCACACAAGGGAGCCTCCAGCTGGGCCTGAGGACCCTGCTGTTGGCTGGGAGGGAAGCTGCTCACACGGTTGATGGGTGCATTCTTTATGGGTCTGCTGGTGGCTCCTGCTATAATGGATGGGCAAGGAGGGAGCAGGGCTGACCAGGAATTAAAGGTGAAGGGAGGGGGCAGTTTGTTGATTTCACTTCTGTGTAGTATTTACTTCAGAAAGTATCCCCATGTAAATGGGGATATTTATTTGCATACTTCAGGCAGGTCAGGATGCCTCAGATAGTGTGAAGAAAGTAGGGAAAGATGAGAAGGAGGGAAGGGGCAAGGGAGAGAAAGAAAGGGGGAGGAAGAGATTGGAGGGAAGAGAGGGGAGAAGAAAGGGATGGAGAAGAGCTGTTCACTTGGATGGGGAAGGAACTGCCCACCCCCTACAGCCAGCTTTTATGGAACTATTGAATAAGAAGTGATTTCCTGGCAATTTCAACTATTTATTCCCTCTTGCTTTTTTTGGTTTTAGGATACTGTTCTGAACGTTCAGTGTCATTGAATACTTTTGCCCTTCCACCTAAACAGCAGTTCTTAAAGGAAAATCAGTATTAAAGGCAGTTGTTTCATTTTCATACTCACCATCCTGCAACTTGTACAACTGTTCTTTTGTTTCCAGAAATTCTTCATCAAACTAAATTTTAAAAAAAGAAATGCATATATACATAGTGGAATATTATTCAGCCATTAAGAAAACAAAATCCTGTCATTTTCAGCAACACAAACAGAAACAGAGGTCATTATGTTAAGTGAAATAAGCCAGGCACAGAAAGACAAAGACTGCATATTCTGATTCATATGTGGGAGCTAAAAAAGTGGATCTCATGGAAATAGAGCGTTGATTGGTGCTTACTAGAGGCTGAGAAGTGTAGAGAGGAAGGGGATGTGAAAAGTGGTTGGTTAATGGTACATAAATACAGTTAGACGGAAAGGGATGTGAAAAGTGGTTGGTTAATGGTACATAAATACAGCTAGACAGAAGAAATAAAATCTAGTGTTCGATAGTACAGTAGGCTATAGTTAACAATAACATATTACACAGTTCAAAATGGCTAGAAGAGAATTGGAATGTTCCGCCATAAAGATAAATGTTTGAGGTGGGTGATGGATATCCTAATCACCCTGATTTGATCACTACACATGATATACATGTATCAAAATATCAAATGTATTTCCCAAATATGTACATTATGCATCAATTTTTTTAAAAAGATATCCTCACTCTCCAAAAGGAGGTAAATATCATACAAGCTCAGGACTAAAAATACCAAGTTAAACAGTCTTAAGAAGCAGAGAGAAAGAGCAGACTTAGCATCCACATCTTGGTTTCTAAATATCACTGCCCCCTAAAAGGAACTAGGGCTCCTATAAGAGAAGGTTGATTTTGTTATGCCAGAAAGCAAGGAAGTGCTCAAATGTGAAAGAGAAAGGCATGGAGGGCCCTGTGAGGGGAATTCCCAACCAAATTTGGGAAAATTTAAGCATCCAAAAGAATGATGTCAATTATGGATTATAACACCCAACAACAAAATCTCTATGTCCATAAATGATGATGCAAAAATAAAAAAAGGTAGGGGGAAGGAAAAGCTCTTTTTTACAGAAGACTTAATTAAGTTACTTAATTATGATAAAGGGAAAGTGTCGATTTATAATGGAGAGATCGGGAGATCTCTCACCCTCTGTCTAACCAAACAATCAAACTTGGCTCCCCAGTGGAGAACACTCTGACATCCTGAGGCTTCTGTTGTAACTGTTAGGTGACGCAAGGCGCCAAAAGATGGCGCTGGTTCCGGGTTCTTCTTCACCCAGCACTACGTCGGCCCGCCAAATGAGACCCAATAAAAGAAGGCACCTCCTACTCCTCCCTTCAGGCCCGCCCCCCATCCAATCATCAGTGCCCATATAAGTTACTCCACCCAACAGCTAGCTCGCGCTCTCTCTCTCTCTCTCTCTCTCTCACCTCAACCTCTCCAATAAAGATCTCTTGGCCGTTCTCGGTGTGGTTTGAGTTTGCCGGCATCCTTTTCAGTAACACACTGAGAAGGTCACAGTGTTACAGGGCACGGTGTTCGCTGGGCTAAAACACCACCAAAAATATTTACCCTGAATCTACACACAAGGTGAAAATCAGGTATATTCAGGATGTGGGACCTTACGAACATAATGGCCTGGACTTCTCAAGAGTCGAGGGCATGAAAAAAAAGTCAGGTCCTGTTGATGAAAATCAACTAAAGAGACCTAACAACCAAATTAGAAGTAGATTTCAGAGGAGAGGAAACTGTTATAACTGCTAAACAGACGTGTAACCATTATATAGATATTTGGGGAAAATGTGAATATGGATTGCATATTCGATGTTGTGAAGGCAGTGTTACTTTTCTTGGTGGTGACAATGGTATTGTGGTTATTAGGACAATTATTTATTTTGCCTTGGTGTCAGAGGCGTGTGAACCACAGCAACTCCATCTTGAATAGGAGCTGGGTAAAATGAGGCTGAGACCTACTGGGGGGCTGTATTTCCAGACAGTGAAGGCATTGTAAGCCACTGGATGAGACAGGAGGTCGGAGCAAGATACAGGTCATAAAGACCCTGCTGATAAAACAGGTTGCATTAAAGAAGCCAGCTAAATCCCACCAAAACCAAGATGGTGATGAGAGTGACCTCTGGTCGTCCTCATTGCCACACTCCCACCAGCACCACGACAGTTTACAAAGGCCACGGCAATGTCAGGAAGTTACCCTACATGATCTAGAAAGTGGAGCCATGAATAATTCACCCTGTTGTTTAGCATATTATCGAGAAATAACTATAAAAATGGGCAACCAGCAGCCCTCGGGGCTGCTCTATGGAGTAGCCATTCTTTTATTCCTTTACTTTACTTTCCTAATAAACTTGCTTTTGCTTTGCACTGTGGACTCGCCTGAAATTCTTTCTTCTGCGAGATCCAAGAACCCTCGGTTGGGGTCTGGATCAGGACCCCTTTCCTGTAACATTGGGAGGAAGACACCTGCTGATGTCTGCAACTACTTTGAAACAATTCAAAAAAAAAAGGGAGAAAGCAAATGTAGCAAAATGTTAACAATTGGTGAATTTAGTTGAAAAACATTCAACTTGGAGGGGTGGGGGAGAATCAGGATCATAGGGTGGAGGCTTGGCTTCTGCTGCTTGCCAGAGTGGGTGCTCATGGTGTGAGGAAAGGAGCCTCAATGCTCCCAGAGGATCTCCATCTAATGCTCATGAACAGTATCCTTGGGGCAACAATGCTCGAAGCCTAGATGGTCAGATGTGGTGCAGGCAGTACTCCTGGATCAATTGACAATTTGTCTCTCAATTCAGATAGATTCAGTTGAGGAATTTGTCCCTGGATATTTGTACTACAACATACTAAAATCAAAAGTCAAAACATCATATTAGTTAACAGAAAAGGTTATTTATTTATTTTTTCTTAGAGGTCTGTCATGCAGGCTGGAGTGCCATGGCTCAATCACAGTTCACTGCAGCCTCAAACTCCTGGGCTCAAGGGATTCTGCCACCCTCAGCCTCCCAAGAAGCTGAGATTGATTATAGGCTCAAGCCACCACATTTGGCTCAGAAAGTTTATACGATATATGCAGGGACAAGGTGCTCAACTGATGCTCCTAGTTAATGGTAGAAATGGTGTAAATCCTCCTTGTCTCAAGGAGGATTCGCCTGGGTTTTAAGGGGTCTTTGGGCAAGTAAAGTTCCAAGCATGGAAGAAACAACCAACATAGAGCAATGTCAATGATGACTCAAATTAAGTGACTGACCAACATTGAGGACTCCCTGAATTAGAACAGGCTGTTTTTCTACAGGTTTTAGTGACCTAGTTACTCAGATGTGTGTGCTTCAACTTTAGGTTCAACCCAATCGTGGGATATTGAGAATCATGGACTTGTCTGGTGGCTGCCAGCTGGTCCCTCTCGACTGTCTCAGATTTATGTGAGCACAAACTGAACTGGCAAAGAGATGGGGAGGGGCCCCCTCCCCACCACCTTGTAAACCATGTGGTCACCCTGGAAGAGAGACCAATCTAGCTTCCTCCAGTCTGGTCTGAGGAGTGAGCTCATTACTCTACCTGATCAGCCTGTTCCTGTGATTGGACTGGGATAGGTGGTTCAGATGACTTATGTTCTTTTTTTTTTTTAACTTATTTAGGGTTGAGTTTTTATTACTGTAACTAAAAATGTTGACTCATAGGTGAGTAGGAGGGGCAGGGTAGAATGAAGAAAGAGAGAAGATTTGACGAAGGGTTATATTGCATACACATACAAGACATCCATTCAAAACCTATGAAATAAATCAAGAATTACAAACTCAGAAGCCTATGGGGGTTAGAAAAATGACAGACACAAGTGAAGTCGAGCAGGTTCAGGGGACCATGAATGTTTTTCACTTTCCTCTTAACAGTTAGCAAATACACCCTGAGACAAGAGGGCGAGGTGGGGCAGTCCTTATTCAGATCCAACAATCGCTGCCCTGTGAAAACGAGCTCAGGATCAGACATCTTCCAGTTTCTACAGACAAGTCAGAAATCAGAATTTGCATACGAAAATGATGTCAACTCATTTAGAAAACTGTAAAACACCATGTGGCAAGTTGTCATAGGCAAAAAATAAAAACAAAAAACAAACACAAAACCCATAACCCAACAACCCACATTTGCATCTTTGGAGCTTGCTAGGGTAACAACGCATTATTGTGAAAATTTATAATCAAGCGCTTACCTTGCCTTTCCTATATGAAGTATATTTTAAAGTAATTAAATAGTTAATGAGTGACAAGTACTCTCTTAGAAGAGAATCACAGTTCATAAACATAGGTGAAATGATGGAAATTAAAAGAATTGCCATTTTGTAATCCCTAACAATGATGATGATCAATAGCTGCTAAAACCACAAGTTGAAAAGAAAATGGGAGAAACTATAATGTGTGGATTGGGGTTGACATCACAGGAACACACCGATGAAGCTCGGCATCACTGAAAACGAGATAACCCCTGATGTGATACAATAGAAGTGTGTTCACAGTATCTCTTCTGACATAGTCTGGCAGGAAAAAAAAAAAGTTAAAGAGAAAGAAAAAAGGAGCCTGAAGTGATCATGCCTCTGGGTCCAGCTAGTAATTTATGAGAAGTACAGAGAATAGAGGAGCATGTTAAAATAAAGATATCCTCACTTTACCATGTTACCTCAAGGCAACACCTGGAGGGCAAGTAAACTAAATCCAGAATAGGGAAAATTCTACAGGGCAGTTTCTTCCACAAATAAATGGCACTAGAAACAAACGTAGACATCTAGCACCCAGATCTTGGCTATTAATACCTTTTTTTTTTTTTTTTTTGAGATGGAGTCTCGTTCTGTTGTCCAGGCTGGAATGCAGTGGCGCGATCTCAGCTCACTGCGACCCCCGCCTCCCAGTTCAAGCAATTCTCCTGCTTCAGCCTCCTGAGTAGCTGGGATGACAGGCACGTGCCACCACACCCAGCTAATTTTTGTATTTTTGGGAGAGATGGGGTTTCACCATGTTGGTCAGGCTGGTCTCGAACTCCTGACCTCGTGATTTGCCCACCTCGGCCTCCCAAAGTACTGGGATTACAGGTGTGAGCCACCGTGCCGGCCTGTTAATACCATTTTCCTACTGAAGAAAATCCTGATTCTAGGGCGAGGGCAGGGAAAATATTAATACAAGATGAGCACAGAGCATTTTATACTGTCAGAAAGTGCTGAGAATAAAAAAGGGGCCAATCTGAAATAAAAAAAGGTAAACCTCAAAGAGCACCAGTGGCTAAAGCTGAAACAATTTAGGCAATTTAGGTCATCAGACTATAATCTAAAGTATAAAATCAATATACTTAGGTCTATAGTGACACAAAGAATCGAATGACTAAAGAAATGAGTGGAGACAAATCTTCCTTATATAAAAATTCCAAATGTAGATACTCCCTCATCCAGGAGGCAGAGCTTAATTCTCATCATTTTGAATGTGGGCTGGACTTCATGATCTGCTTCAGAAGAATACAAGGAAACACAGTAACTTTACAATGCAGTAACCTGGCAGAGACTACCTTAACCATGTGATCCAGGTTAATATTGCCAGTGACAACTCATGTTGATATGTAACCTCTAATATGATGACGTGAACATACTTCACCTCTGTGGCATTCTTTCCCCAAACCCATAACCTCAGTCTAATCATGAAAAAAACAAGATAAACCCAATTTGTAGAGGATTCTACAAAAATATCTGACCAGTGCTTTTCAAAACCGTCAAGATGGTAAAATGACGGAAAAGACTGGGAAATTGTCATGGATTGTTGGCAACTATGGAAACAGGATGAATAAATATAATGTTGGATCCTGGGATAGTAAAAGGACATTAGCAAAGGGCCGGGCATGGTGGTTCACACCTGTAATCCCAGTACTCTGAGAGGCCGAGGTGGGCGGATCACTTGAGGTCTGGAGTTCGAGATCAGCCTGGCCAACATGGAGAAACCCTGTCTCTACTAAAAAAATACGAAAATTAACTGGTCGTGGTGGTGTGCACCTGTAGACCCAGCTACTAGGTAGGCTGAGGCAGGGGAATTGCTTGATCCTGGGAGGCGGAGGTTGCAGTGAGCTGAGATCGCACCACTGCACTCCAGCCTGGGCTACAGAGCCAGACTCCGTCAAAAAAAAACCCAGAACATTAGTAGAAAAAACAGTGAAATCTGAATAAAGTCTGTAGTTTAGTTAGTCATGCACCAATGTTAATTTCGTAATATGACATGGTGATGTAAGATGTTATCATTAAGAGAGACTGAATGAGGGACTGTATTATTTTACAACTTTTCTATAAATCTGAAAATATTCCCAAATATAAACTTGTAAAAAATGAAGAGGAAACTTACAGATTTTTAAAATACCGAAAGAAACATAACCATTTTAAATGTAATGCGTAGACCAATGTTTAGATCCAAACTAAAACAAACTATAAAAACAAACAAACAAAACACCTGTTTGAGACAATCAGACTGAAGGTTAGATGACAAAAAATTGCTAATTTTGTTGGATGTGATAATAATAATGTTACATTTTAAAATCCTCATCTGTTAGACAAAAATGCTGAGGAACTCCCAGATGAAATGTTATGATGTTTGTATTTCGCTTTAAAATACTCCCACAAAACAAGGGGAGGGAGGTGATAGATGAAACAAGATTAGCATAGAGCTGATGATTGCTGAAGTCGGGTGATGAGTACATTGAATTCACGGCAATGTTCTCTCTACATTTATTTGTATTTGAAAATTTCCATAATAAGAAGCTAAAAGAACAGAATAAAAACAAAAACAGACACACACACATATGTAAGCAAGATACCAAGGCTGCCAGTTTGAAGCCACTGAAGAAAACACGAAATTTACCCTAAGAATGCATAATTAATAAGAGCTCAGAGTAACTGACAATTTTCAGGTAAATTTCCTTTCTTCTTATTAATAAATATTCATTGGTGCTAGATCAGAAGCCAGTAATTAAGTAAAACTCAAAAGGAAAATAGAATTCCATCAACTACATTCTAATTATAAAGAAAAATCCCTTCAGGGATGGAATCTGACTCAGTGAAGCGTGCCTGTGATTTTGGTGGACGAGAACTAGAACTGAACGGTGCTTCAAAACGTATTTTTCTTTCAAAGGTCTCAAAAGCTGTATGACAAATCTGTGAAGAAACAGCATATAAGGTACCTCGACTCCGGCGGCAGCTAAAACCCATCTCACGGACTCCATCCGGCCTCTTCCGTTGGGATAGTGGAGCTTGGGCCTTGCTGCCATGATAGCTTTTCAGGCTTTCTGAAAAACAAATGCAGCAGCTCGTGAGCAGACCAACAGTCCCAAATTTCGCGTCTTCAACCCAGTGCTCAGGGGCGAAATGAATATTCAGGATTTTGGCACGGGAAACTGTTCTTTATTTTTGTTGCTGCATTTTCCCTCACTCAAGAAAAAAGATACCACCACTTTAAAACATGGAGGAAAAAAAAACCTTGGCTTTTATATGATTTCTATTTATGACTTCTTATCCTGGATCTTGGAAAGCTGGGGCCGTTTGTTGTAAAAACATATGTGCTAGCAGTACGGGATTTCACAAATTCAGAATATTATATATTTTGACCTCGAGAATCTCAGTTTTTCCAAATTCAGCTTGGGGATAGGGGGTGGCAAGCGTTGAAGAGGGTCGCGAAGGAAAATCGCACAGCCACTGGAACCTCTTCAAGTATTCATGCTTTTAGATACATCATCATATTTTATTATCACGGCAACTGGAAGGTGAACAGGCCGAGTACTACTATTGTCTGCAAAATGTGCGTCCACCGTCACGCATGCGGTGGCTGCCTCCCCGGGTCCCGCGTGTCCACCACCCCTACTGGGAGATGAGCCCCGGGCCTTGTAAAATGAGCCGGGGGCCAGGGCTTGGCCATCTGAGATCGCACTCTCCCATGCTCGTCTTCCCCGCTCAGCCCACGCAGGGGCGTAGCGGCAGCCCAGCCAGGCCCGGGGACGATCCGAGCCCACCTTCCACCAATGCATTCAGACTCTGCAGAAGGGGTTTAAAAAAAAAAAAAAAAAGCACACTGAGCCAAGAAGGACCCCAGCCCCGGCCAAGGGGCTCACCTCTGCCCAGACAGGAGCAGGAGGGCAAAGGACAAGAGGGAGAAAAGACAAGAGAAGGACTGAATTAGGGGGGTGAGGGAAGAATGCCAGAGTGAGACTCAGAGAGTAGAGACGAGGGAAAAAAAAGAAGAGAGAAAGGGCGGGGAAGGGGGCGACCTCAGGAGGGAGACAGACCTGGAGTCCGCTCGGAGACCTGGAGCCGCACAAAGCGCAACGTCAGCCGTCCCGGCTAGGCGAGACCAGCAGGCGGCTCTAGCGCGCGGGAGCTGGGCGAGGCTCCGGGACGACCTCACCAATGGAGACTGCAGTATTTAGCATGCCCCACCCATCTGCAAGGCATTCTGGGTAGTGTCAAAACAGCCCGAATTCAAGTCCGTTTCGCTCAAACTTTAGCATTTTGGGACAAATGACATTTGCTATGCTGGTTAAATATGATTTTAGTTAAAATTTCCTGCTGAAGCTCTGGTACGAGAAGTAACTTGACCTAAGTGTAAAGTTAGAATTTCCTTGAGGTTTATATAGCTTGCGCGCCAGCCGGAATACTCGGATGTGAGGGCGATCTGGCTGCGACATCTGTCACCCCATTGATCGCCAGGGTTGATTCGGCTGATCTGGCTGGCTAGGCGGGTGTCCCCTTCCTCCCTCACCGCTCCATGTGCGTCCCTCCCGAAGCTGCGCGCTCGGTCGAAGAGGACGACCATCCCCGATAGAGGAGGACCGGTCTTCGGTCAAGGGTATACGAGTAGCTGCGCTCCCCTGCTAGAACCTCCAAACAAGCTCTCAAGGTCCATTTGTAGGAGAACGTAGGGTAGTCAAGCTTCCAAGACTCCAGACACATCCAAATGAGGCGCTGCATGTGGCAGTCTGCCTTTCTTTTGACCCATGACCCATCCAAGTTAGATGCTTTTTTTAATGTTTCTTATAATTTTTTATTCTTTTCATTTTTTATTTTTTTTTTTGAGACGGATCTCGGCTCACTGTAACCTCCACCTCCCGGGTTTAAGCGATTCTCCTAACTCAGCCTCCCGAGTAGCTGGGATTACAGGTGTGCGCCACCATGCCCGGCTAATTTTTGTATTTTTAGTAAAGACAGGGTTTCGCCATATTGACCAGGGTCGTCTTGAACTCCTGACGTCAGGTGATCCTCCTGCCTCGTCCTCCCAAAGTGCTGGGATTGCAGGCGTGAGCCACCACTCCTGGCCCTTAGATGCTTTTTAATCAGCAAGTACGCAATGCTTTCCTGACAGGAATGTCAAGTCCGTCAGGAAATCCACATAAGGGTGTTAAGTAGGCAAAGTACCACATACAGATTAAAATCAAAAGCGCTGTCAACTCTTATTTAATTTATACAGTAGACCCTAGCTTTTCTAATTTTGTGTATACATATATATACGTGTACACATACATACATATTTTCTTCTTTCTTCATCTCAGTGGGACATCTTGAGATTTCTCTTCATTTTGTGCACTTTAGAGACAAGTGCTCTATAGTCATGGTCTCAAGTCAGCACCTGTTTGGAGGGGGGTCTTTGGGGTTGGGAGTGGTGCTAAAAAAAATAATTTGGCTGGCAAGTTAGTTAAAACATTAAAAATCTATTAAAACTATCAGGGCTATATTATGGAACAATAGCAAAATTCACATGGATTTCAAAGTTTGAAATATGTGCCTTCGAAAATAAATCTTGTTTTTAGAGGCAGCGTCTGCTATTTTTCAGGCTATAGATGTTGTTATTTTCTTCACCCACGGGGGCGCTCGAGAGTACCTTGCTTGACAAGCCTGGGTGCTGAGCAATTGCAGCCGCTAACATGATCAGATTTTATTTTCAGTTGGTTTCTCTGGCCAAAGTGAGGCGAATGAATTGGGGTAGTAGGGGTAGAGAAAGAAACCTCTTGTGTCTGTGTAAATTAAAGTAGCACCATGAGTTTGAAGAATATGGGTAAGAAAAGGTGAAATATTAAGGAGGTAGGTGGTGAAGGATTTACTAATCAGATCAAAGGGAAGAGAGGAGGAAGAAAAGTCTAGAATGATGCCCTGTCCAACACACACACACACACACACACACACACACACACACACACACACACTTCTTGTCTTTTTTTTATAACATGTATTGTCATCTAACAAGACATTTTTTATTTATTTGTCTGTAGATTCCTATAACGTAAATTCCACGAGATCAAGGATTTTTGCGCTTTTGGTTTTCCTTTTGTACAGCCTGTTTAGTATAGAGTAGGCATTCAGAGAACACTTGTTGAGTGAATGAATGAGCAATGCTTTGGTTTCTAGCTCCATAAAGAGCGGAGAAGGAAGACAAAGTTTGGGGGAAATGGGTTGACTTGTCTTTTGCTGCTGTGAACCATCCAGCTGGAAATGCCCACTAGACAGTTGAAAAAGCCAATGAGGGCTGGGCGCAGTGGCTCACGGCTGTAATCCCAGCACTTTGAGAGGCTGAGGCGGGCGGATCACCTGAGGTCAGGAGTTCAAGACCAGCGTGGCCAACACGGTGAAACCCTGTTTCTACTAAAAATACAGAATTAGCCGGGCATAGTGGCCTGTTCCTGTAGTCCCAGCTATTCAGGAGGCTGAGGCGGGAGAATCGCTTGAACCTGGAAGGTGGAGGTTGCAGTGAGCCGTGATCACGCCCCTGCAGTACAAGCTGGGTGAGAGAGTAAGACTCCCTATCAAAAAAACAACAACAACAACAACAACAACAAAAACAACCCAGTGAGGACTCAGTAGAGAGAACTGAAATCGATTGAACTGGTGGCAAAAGAATGAGCTCATCCAGAGAAGGTATGCAAGGTAAGAAGAGAGGTAAGTCAGGGACCACTGGGCACCCCAAGAGTCAGAAAAGTCGTTTTCAAAAAAGACTTAACGGTGTATATCCAATCATATTTCTAGTTCTGATTTAACAGCAGTTACTCAGTTTAACATGAGTAGGAAGCCATATTTTCCAGCCTTGCTGAAAGTAGTCATTCTTTTTTTTCTTGCTTTTAGTTTATAATTAAGGAAGGTTTATTGAACATCTGTGCCGAGGTCTACTGGATTTATTGAGACATAAAAAATAAATTATAAAATCCAGTTCTTGCCCTCAAGGAGCTTATTTTTTAATTGACAAATAAAATTGTATATTTTATTGTGTGCAACACGATATTTTAAAGTACAGCCATCCCTCAGTATCTGTGGGGGATTGGTTTCAGAATCCCCTCAGCTACCAAAATCAGATCATGCTCCAGTCCCTTATATAAAACAGTGTAGTATTTGCATATAACTTAACACACATCTTTTGGTTTACTTTAAATCATCTCTAGATTTTTTATGTTAACCTAAATAACAAACAGAAAGAGGCTCTTTAAAAATATTTATTTGGAAATTGAATTTTGCAATAGGAATATGCATGCCATAGTAAATTACGTGTGTATTCAGGGAGGTAAAATAAAACAAAGATTTTTAAAAGACAAAAATGATGATGGCATAATTGTTTTAAAATAAGTATCCTTTGCTACAAAGATGAATAACAAGGGCAATAATACCAGTATTTTTTTGTGTAAGACTGCAATGGCCATTGTGGAAGGTTGTGGTTTTTATAGTCTTTTGTGATAGTTAGCTGTTGTTGTTGTTGTTTGTTTGTCTTTTGGAGACAGGGTCTTGCTCTATTGCCCAGGCTGGAATGCAATGGTGCGATCAGAGCTCACTGCAGCTTCGAGGCTCAAGTGATCCTCCCACCTCAGCCTCCTGAGTAGCTGAGACTACAGGCACATGACACTACACTGGCTAATTTTTAGTTTTTGTAGAGAAGGGATCGAACCATGCTGCCCACGCTGGTCTCAAACTCCTAGGCTCAAGTGATCCTCCCACCTCTGCCTCTTAAAGTGCTGTGATTACAGGCATGTGCCTCTGCACCTGGCTCTTGTGATTGCTTTTATTAGATATTTAAGCCAAGCACTTGTCTCCATTTGCTTAGTTCCAGTTGGTTGAATTATACCAAATTGCTAATATCTTACTGTTTTTAACCTTCAAAAATGGCAGTTTCAAATGTCCAGTCTTATCAAATAGAGGCAACATCATCCTACAGTTAGGGAAACAGGAGTGCAGGAGAGCCAGGGTGACAGCATTTTAAAATCAACTCCATCTTACAATGAGAACACATAGACACAGGGAGGGGAACAACACACGCCAGGGCCAGTCGGGGGGTGGCGGGGTGAGGGGAGGGGGAGCATTAGGACAAATATCCAAATATCCAATACATACCGGGCTTAAAACCTAGATGATGGGTTAATAGGTGCGGCAAACCACCATGGCACACTTATGTAACAAACTACACGTTCTGCACTTGTGTTCTGGAACTTAAAATAAGATTAAAAACAAAAAAATCAACTCCATCTCAAGATGTCTACAGCTGAGGAAATAGCTTAATAATACCTGGAAGGACAAATTCCTATGACAGTAGAATGTCCAGATGTTCCAATATTGCATAATGCTAAACACCTTTAAGGTAATTATAGTCATGCTTTCACGTACTTACGCATGAAAATGCCAAGGATACCTTTCTTTAAATTAACAAAGTACTAATTTTTTTCATTCTGTTAGCCCACTCGCACGTAGACATTGCTTAGCTTACCTTTTACATAGATAAGACCCCTATCGAATAAAAACAAAGAGGAGGCATTCCTCCTCTTGCTTTCTGAGGACGCTCCACTCTGTAACTATCTTTCAATAAACTGTTGCTTCTCATGGCACTCTGGGACTCGCCTTACATTCCTTCCTGTGCGAGATCCAAGAACCCTCTTTTAGGATCTGGATCAGGACACCTTTTTCTGGTAACACTCAGCCTTGTTCACCCGAAAGTGTAACTAAGGTAGCAGCATGACTGTTATTACACAGGCCTGGGGAGAAATGAAAAATCCTGTTATAATAGTCTGGCACTCTATGACAGGTACCCCAAAGACATTTTATTCCTTTGAAGCCCCTGACATCATCAACCTGCTTGTTCTTGAAGACCCTTAGAGTTGCCCTCATCCTGAGACAGTCTTACTCATTTTATCTATCTGTTCTACCTACCTACCTACCCACCTACCTACCCGATACCTTTTCAGAGGCCCTGAGAAGTCTTCTTAGCCTCAACCCTTCAATCATCTGCTCAGTAGTAGGTAAAATTGCTTGCACAAAAGTCAAGAGCTTCAAATCTCAGTTTAAGAGCTTTGCATACTCCCAGAAGAGGGAAACATTTGACTTAAATTCAGCCTTAGCTATAAGCGATTGGTGTAAGACCCTATTCTAACAAGTGGGTTTTCTTATCAGGAAAGATGGTTGAGAGCTTGAAATGGCTTCTTCAGGGTTTCTGAAGGGGCAGCATGGGCCCAAAGTGATGCCAAAAAGACAAATGCCCATGATTACACAGTAGAGTCACTGTGTTCTGATGGCAAGAGGCACACTTAGGGGTTCACCAATGCAAGTTTGATTGGTAGATTATGTTCCTAGAAAATCCTGTCAAGGAGTCAAAGAATGTTTAGAAAATGAATTTCCTGTGACATTCTTTATGTAGTTCATGAAGTTATGAACTTCTTTTGAAGGTTTGTATTATATATGAGAATGTGCTGTGAAAAGCTAAAAGACATACAAGGCAGGTTAAAATGATGAAATCAGGAACAAGAAACTGTTTCCACCTGCTTTTGCTTTTTTGAGACAGGACCTCACTCTGTTGCCCAGGCTGGGGTGCAGGGGGGTGACCTGGGCTCACTGTAACCTCTGTCTCCTGGGCTCAAGCGATTCCCCTGCCTCAGCCCCCCAAGTAACTGGGACCACAGGTACACACCACCACACCCGGCTAAATTTTGTAATTTTGGTAGAGACGGGTCTTGCCATGTTGCCCAGGCTGGTCTCGAACTCCTAGGTTCCAGGCATCCTCATGCCTCCACCTCCCAAAGTGCTGGGATTACAGGTATGAGCCACCACTCCCAGAAGCCTAACTTTCTAAAAGCTGAATTTTAAAAAAACCTCCACATTGCAGGATAACTCTTCATTCTGCTGCTCTAAGTGTATGCATCTAATTTCATAGCAGTAACACGATACTAAGCATTCAGAAGTTAGAAAACATCAAAGTTCCAAATGAACTAACAAAGGACAAAAATTAGAAAATACGAATGGAAGAACATGAAAACAAAAACAGAACACTCAAATCAATTTTTCTTAAACTTCAACTTTATTTGGAGCAGGAAATTTTTCCTTACATAAGGTTGACATTTTTAAACACCTTAGGACAAACTATTTAAAAAGCAACATTTTTTATTTCAGAAGGGTCTTCCTTAAGTGGTTTTCTGAATTCTTCTCATTATTATGAATACGTGCTTTATAAATAAATATATTGTCGGTTACTCCATTGTAATCAAATCAGGTGACTAATTGCTATCTGTACTATCTGAGATCAGAAGACTTGATGCAGGTCATTTAAAATTCACATTAGCACAGTGTTTATGAGAAACTGATAATACAGATTAATGTGATATTTACCTCTAGTTTGTCTTCCTAATGGCTTCCATGAGAAGGTCCTCACAATAAATTATGTAACAGTACAGTACATTTGGTTGGAAATCATAAAAATAATTCTAAAAATTAGCTCCATATATTATGTTGCTACAGTATGGTTTAAATGATATAAAATAATTAGTATGTCAAACTTCTTCTTATAAACATATTGCTTTTTGTTCATACACTGAACTGAAATGTACAGCATAAATTCCTTTTTTCCCTCTCCTGAATGGCACAAAACAATGGCTTGATGGTAGGGAAATGCTACTTCATGAGAAAGCATGGTACCCGTCAACTCCAACAGTACCTGTATTTGCACTTAAAAATAAAATAATTCTTATTTTGTGTTGTCTAGATTGTATACAAGTTTTGATAACTCCAGAAGATGACATAGTGTTACTTTATTAGATGTATATAGTCCTTTAGGCAAGAGATACATTTAAAAAATTATTTGAAAATCAAGTTTCTTCCTACATAAATCCTATCACACATGAGCTGGGTGAGGGCTTGGTAATTAATGGAATTTTTTCGTAAAATGAACAATCATGTCAAGAGTAGTTTTATGCAAATGCAGTTTTCCCTGCTCTGCTGGCACTACCTGGGGCACATCAATACCCCCACAATGCACCTTCATCACTGAACTTCTGTCTCATATCGGCATGAAATGAGAACCAACCCTGTATCATTTCCTGACATCCCAGTAAGCTTTCTGACTGTAAATGAGGTATAGTTCTGATAGGTACAGTTACAGGTATACCATTTCTGTTGGTGTCTTACATTACATTTCATAATTCTATAGTAACAAAAAATAGAGGTAACAAGTAGCATTTTGTTTTCATGTAACAAGAAATGGCTGCACAGATTCTCAGTCAGAACAGAAACAGAGAGACAAAAGAAATGGTTACTATTCCCTTCTAGAGTGCATGGTTTTTTACACAATTTGTCCTTTACCCATTTCAGAGAAGGGGAGGAAGAGTACTTCACAGCATTTGCTAGTTAGAATTTGTTTTTTCAGTCCTTTAGTTTTCTCAACTGCACATCAGCTACTTGATTTTTTTTTATGAATATGTGTTTGGCTTCCCCAGGGAAGTTGTTTGCTGGTAAACAAAGGAAAGCGTAAGAAGAAGAAAGCGAAGTATTTTCTGAAGTTGGGCCCTATAAAGTATTAGAAAAACAATTTTATAATGCGTGATAATCAGGTAACTAGGTTTTTCAATTAAAAAATGTAATGACCTTATATAAGCTAGATTACTGAGACTATGGTATTAAACAATCCATTTGTTCCTCTAAGGAATATTTACAATTTAAAACCTGCTTTCCAGCAAGCTGGGCAAGGTTTCACATTAATTTACTTTTCATATATAATACAGAAAATGAAAATAAATATTAATCTTATAGTAAAGGACTCATCTCTGAAAACACATTTTCTGATGCTTTAGATAACGAGTTGAGAATATAATACAGAAATGAATTCAGCTTCAAGTTGTGCTTGCATATATATTTTCTGAAGCTTTGCTGCCAGCTTGTTAACAGGAAAAGACCACCTATCACATCCACATCCATTATGTGCTTTTCTCATGTCCCTAGGGATCATGGTGCTTGGTCAAGTATATTTTTGAGTCAGATTCTCCAAAGCATAAATTACTCTCTGATTTTAGATAAGGGCCCTTTGGAAGCCATAGTAATTTGTTCAGAATACAACATATTATTAATACACCAAGGCAATAATTTACCAAGTCATTAGGCTGAACCATATGAAAGTGTCCATATTCATTTCACCTATCATTTTAACCTATAAAAATGATCACTTGGCTGGGTGCAGTGGCTCATGCCTGTAATCCCAGTACTTTGGGAGGTGGAGTAGGGTGGATCACGAGGTCAGGAGATCGAGGCTGTCCTGGCTAACACGGTGAAACTCCATCTCTAATAAAAATACAAAAATTAGCTGGGCGTGGTGGCAGGCGCTTGTAGTCCCAGTTACTCAGGAGGCTGCAGCAGGAGAATCGCTTGAACCTGGGAGGCAGAGGTTGCAGAGAGCCAAGATCACGCCACTGCACTCCAGCCTGGGCGACAGAGCAAGACTCCGTCTCAAAAAAAAAAAAAAAAAAGATCACTTACATATGGTTCAATTTGTCATTATCCTGGAACCAATAGAGAGTAGTTTGAGCCCTAGGAGAATATGAATCAATACACTGTTGAGATTGCATTGCGTTCACTGATGGTGACCTTCCCTCTTGCCTTTAAGGCAACCATAAGTGAGGCAAATGTACCATATAGAGATGGATGAGACTGGACCTTTCGTCTTTTTCTGTCTCCAAACTGGCTTTGTCATTTTTGAAATTGCTGTAAACATTCCTCTCAACGGAACAGCCTCTGCCCAACAAATAAAGTTCTCACTCTTGAAAGAAACTACACCAGGGTTAGGAGATCAAATGTGGCATGTGACTGTGACTTCGTAGATGAGTGGAACCTCTGCCATAACTCTTTCTGCTCCCCAAATTGTCCTGAGAATTTGGCTAGGACAGAAGATTAGTCATTGACTGCTCCTAGCCAGATCTGGAGAACTGAGCTAGGCGCAAAATTCCATCTCAGTTACTATAATCAAAAACCTTCTGCTGCTTTGATACTTAGTTTTTTGGCCATACATCTTGGCAGGAATGTAAGTTTGATTGACTGTGTTAACCTTCATGTTGAGAGCCTTTTGAAGCAGAAAGCTCTCCTTTTATTGGTACACATACAACTTGATTTCAAAAATGGAATAAATTAGAATATAATGGCATAGTATAATTAAGCTTGGTTTCATCTGAGATCTGCAACCACATTAAAGGGTGTCAGAAAAATTTTTAAAAATGTATTTACTTAGAGTTCTTTCATCTGGGGAACAAAAGTAAAACAAACTGAATTATATAATAGTCCTTTTAGAACAGCAGGGTGGTATCCAAAAATCAAACCAATGACCTATGAAGAAAAGCAGAGGATCACTTTTCTAACAACAGTCCAAGAAGGCCTGAAGTACCTAGTGAGCCGCACTTGAAATTTAACCACTTCCTAAATGTCTGCACACACTGAGTAAATAACCCTCTATCACATAGCCTTAAATTGCACCCCTGTTGCAATACTGCATTAATATTATTACATTTTTCAAAATCTGTAGAAAATATTATCTGGAACCCCAAAGGAAAATCAATTAATCTTTAAAAAGTTCATTACAAAGTTGACTGTATAAAATGCTAAAACATAATCCATATATACAAAATGCTGTTGTTTAAGAAAATAATAGGACCCAGTTTTAGAATAAAATAATTTTATACAAAAAAGCCTACTGCATTCAAATCAATATTTTTAAAAAAAAAACTTTAAAAAAGAATATTGACATGTCTTAGTTCAGAAGAATAACTATAAAGTGTTGATTTGCTTTCATGCCCTCTGCACATCTTGCAGTAGAACACCAGTCAGCTGAGGGAAAGTGTCCCGCTTCTCCCTATGAAGAGATTCATCACCAAGGCAGATAGTCATCGCCGAGATGCGTACTTGGAAGCCCAGTCTGTCCGGCCATGCACTGGCTGGGCGGCTGGAGGCCGTGGTATCAACCCAGGAGTGCTTCTAGGCTGGGTGTGGAAGAATGGTCGCCCAGGATGAGGTCTCATGGCCTTCAGGGAGGAATAACCTGCAATGAAAGAAAAAGGCCGGCATGACTGATATGAGGCCAATGCAAGCAAAGTACAAATAAATGCATTTTGGTGACAAAAACATGAGAAAATAAGGAGTTCAATAGGAGCATCTTGTCTCCTACTTATAATCTTCTCTACTGCAGTTAAAGACAACGTTTTAAAGTTGTCGGGCCAAAAATAATGGCATCATTCTTCACCCCTCTTTTTTTCATATCCCACATATAATTTGTCAGGATATCCTATTAGTTCTACCTTCCAAATATTTACAGAACCTGGTAACTTTTTACCAACTGAACTACTACCACGCTGGCCCAAGCTAGCATCATTTCTTACCTGGATAATTTCAACATCCTCCTGATTGGATTCCCTGCTTCCTACCTTGCCCCTACTTCAGTCTCATGACAACAGCAGCTTGAAGTAGCCCCTGGAGATGGCTGTCAGATCACCTCACTTACGGACTCAAAGCCCTCCAGGGTCTCCACATCACTCAGAATCCATGACAATGTGCTTACAGGCATCAGATCACCCCTGGCCTTATCTTGCTACTCCCCCTGTCACTCCTGTCACTCCCGCACTCTGGCCTCCTTACTGCTCCTTGAATTTGCCAGGCCAGTTCTGCCTCAAAGCTCAAGCACAGAAGAATCTCCTGTCTGGAAAAGCCTCACTCGTACTGCATGCTTGCTCAGTCACCTCCTCCAGGTCTTTACTCAACAGCTCCTTTGCAGTGAGCTCTTCTTAGCTACTCTATCTAAAATTGTAACCTGTACCCCACACTCCAACCCCCACAATCCCTGCCTCCTGTCTGCTGTATTTTTCTCCCTAGCACTAAGTCGGTAAGCATCTGAATTACTATATGTTATATAGCACTTATTTAGCTTACTTATTGTCTGTAGAGTGCAAGTTTCATTTATTGGTGGATCCCAGGCCTAAAACATGCCTGGCACAAAGCAGTTGTTGAGTAACCATTTGTTAAGTAAATTCATGAATAATTTAAAATACAACTCACCAGGGGAAGGGTCTGGAACAGGTGCTAGGTGTACCCTCTGCATAGCAGAACCAATTTCTTTTTTCAGAAAGGAAGGGACATAGTTTCCAGTCAGTCCACTAGAACTTGCAGAGCTGGAACCAACTGATTTGCAAAAGCAAAAAGCTCATTACTATAAAGACATGTACCCAGGACACCAGCAAGGTTAAATGACAGCACTGCAGAGCAATAACAAACTACGTTTTTACTTTTAGGGAAAAGAGCGAATCGTGATAAAAATGAGTTCGGAGCCAAGCATCCCACCATACTACCCCGTCAGAAAGACTGCAGCGGCCAAAGACAGTGCTGCTCCTGTGAGGCGCAACCAAATAGAGGGTGGATTGGTTGTGAAATTTTTTTAAAAAAGGGAAATGTGACATTTGTTCTTTATTTTCTTTTGTAAAAGTAGATTTAGACTGTTCTAAAATTTGCTTTTTTCACTCCATAATATAGAATAGTTATCCTTCCATGTCAGTGCATATAAATTCTAGAGTATGGCTAAATCATAATCCATTTAACCATTTTCTTATTGATTAACACATAGGTTATATTAAATTATTTAGCTGTGACAAGTAATTACACACTAAATATTCTTATCCACATCAGAAAAATTAACCATTTTTAAGAATGTTAAATACCTTAACTTTTTATGTCATTTCCACTTGGGAGTGTTTTAAGAGCAGGGATTGTATGCTACTCATCTTTGTATTGTGGGGAGGTTAACAGAATGCCTTGCATATAGCAGTTAATCAATTAATATTGGATAGGTGAATGAATATAATTCTTATTATTTAGGCTTAAAGGTACACACGGAATAATGAAGACTATTATTATTGCCTGTTATAGAAATGGAAATTCTAACCATTAAGAAAAGTCAGTAAGTAGTAGAGTTGTTCTGTTTTCACAACACAGAGCCTTTTCAGCAATTGTTTAAGGCAGAGTGGAAACACAGTCTAGAATGCCTGTGTGAGGAGTTGTGTTGGTCAGCTGGGGTGTATTTTGCACTTTGGTGAATGAAGAAATATGAAGAAAAATGGGAAGAGAATTTGAACAGGTAAGTCACAAAAGAGAAAACACTTATAGTCAATAAACACAAGAAAACATGATGAACCTCATTAGTAAACAGGACATGCAAGTTTAAACCACAATAGGATACCATTTCTCACTCATCAGATTAGCACAAATTTTAGTCTTGACAGTACCAAGTGGCATCAAGGATGTAGAGCAACTCCCATATCCCGCTGGAGAGCAAGTAGTTTGGCAATATCTGTGAAGTTGAAGATGAGCACACCCTTTAACCTAAAATGTTGACTCTGGCTGGGCATGGTGGCTCACACTTGTAATCCCAGCAGGATGGGAGACCCAGGCGGGTGGATCACCTGAGGTCAGGAGTTTGAGACCAGCCTGGCCAACATGGTGAAACCCTGTTTCTACTAAAAATACAAAAAAAAAAAAAAAAAAAATTAGCTGGGTGTGGTGGCACACGCCTGTAATCCTAGCTACTCGGGAGGCTGAGGCAGGAGAATTGCTTGAACCAGGGAGGCAGACGTTGCAGTGAGCCGAGATCGTGCCACCGCACTCCAGCCTGGGCAACAGAGCAAGACTTCGTCTTAAAATAAATAAATAAATAAAAATAAATAAATTAAATTAAATTAAATTAAATGTTGACTCCTAGTTCTCGTACCCAGAGGAATCCTCACACATGTGCATAACAATTGGGGTACAATCATCATCTCAGCACTCTTTCTAATAGCAAAAATTGCAATCAACTTATGTATTTATCAAGAAGAGAAGGCATACCTAAATTATGGTCTATATAAATAATAAGTTATGGTGTTGTATAGATATATATTGAATATGTTATATAATATATATCTCTATAATTGCTACACATATATTTATTAAAATGCATGAAGCAGTGATCCAAGATTATCTTCAAATAAATTTTAAAACCTGCAAAACCACACTATGAAGTTTATACAAACCTAAATAAACACTCGATTAGGCTGGCATGGGGGGAGGTAAGGGGAAGCAGGGAGGCGGGAAAGGCATAGACACTGGGCTTCATGTGTATTTGTCAAGTTCAACTTTTTTTTTTTTTTTTTGAGACAGAATCTCACTCTGTCACCCAGGTTGGAGTGCAGTGGCGCAATCTTGGCTCACTGCAGCCTCCGCCTCCCAGGTTCAAGTGATATCCTGCCTCAGCCTCCTGAGTAGCTGGGATTACAGGCCTGCTGCCACCACGCCTGGCTAATCTTTATATTTTAGGTAGAGACAGGGTTTTACCATGTTGGCCAGGCTGGTCTCAAACTCCTGACCTCAAGTGATCTGCCTGCCTCAGCCTCAGCCTCCCAAAGTGCTGAGATTACAGGCATAAGCCACCACACCTGGCCAAAGTTTGACTTCTTAAGCTAGGTGATGGCTACACAGGTGTTGCGATATTATCTTTCTTTTTTTGTATTCCTTAAAATAAACAAACACCTAATGGATGAAGGCAGTGCACTTGGCAGTGCAGAGGGGAAGCAGCACATGCCAGGGGCTGCCTGCATCAGGAAAAGATGACGCAGGAAACGTCTCTACTGTGAACAGGGTTGGTCAACCTTGGGACTCAGGAAATTCATTCATCCATTTAACAAAAAAAGTGGGGAGGGTCTTCCAAACTGTCCACTTTCCAACTAGAAGGGATCTTGATACTCCGGGCCTGCAGCTGGGTCATCAGAAGGCAGGCACAGGCTGGAACAAGGCAGACACAGCCAAGGGAGACTTCCACCTCAGGAGGAGGGTGCCTGCTGCAGCCAGGGCCTTAGCCATCAGGCCTAGTAAGAGTCTGTAACAGTATTTTTGTTTTTCCCTTGAGCCAGGGAAGACTATGCTCTACTCCCTAGCTACCCTTGAAGGCAGACTCCCATGGGAGCTGGCTGAGTCCCAAGGGACTGCTGCCGAGAAAGAGGGGAGGATAGGGCTGGAAAAGAGGCCTGAGCTTTCAGACGACAAAGACCCCTATGCCTCCAAAGCTCGTCCCATGGCTCCTTGTACCCACCTTCCTGCATCCAAGGAATTTGCTTTTTGCCATTTAGGGGTTAATGATCATTACTCACCTGAATTTACTTTGCTGATTACTGACACTGTCCCTGAAGATTTTCCAGACAAGCCAGAACTAGACCATGGATTAGGTGGAATAAAGTCCTTGCCTGGATTCGAGAGTATGCCATTTCTTATATTGATGCCTGATAGAGAAGAAATGATTTTAAAATGCAAACTACACAATGAATCTTACACTAGACTACAAAGATAAAATTAATGCAGAACTCAATTTGTCAAAAACTCTCTATGATGCAATAATCAAAGCAAAAACGGACTGTGATGATGTCATCTGACAGATGTCCGAGGAAAGATATCTCACTGGTTGGTGGTCCAAGAGAGGCCTCTTATCCTTCTAAGATCCAATGGATCTGTCCCACGTCTCTTGACCCTCTGGTGCCATCCTGGGCTTCGCTGCTGCTGGACATGCTGTTCTTCCCCTTCACAGACTACTTCCTTTCAGTCACCTTTTCAGTTTCTTCTCCATCCCCCACCCCCAGCCTCCAACTCTGCAGCCCTCTGCTCTCCTCTTTCTGTCTTGTCCCCGGGGTTCCATCTTCTCACCCAACCTGGACCACTACTCCCATTCCCACAGGCACTGCAGCTTTTTTTCAGAACTGAAAGGTTAAATTCCCCCTTTATCCTTCTCCTTCTTCCCCTACAACCAAAAAGAAATAAAATAGCTCTCTGATTCACTCCCTGCTCCTTTTTGCCTGTGGTCACTGTAATTCAAGGCTTGGCCCCTCATACTGGATCCCTCTATACCTGTCATCTGGATCTCTCTTCTTCCAGATCATCCTAGGGCCTGTCAGGCCAATCTTCTAAGATCAAAATGTCAATCCTGATGAAGTCTAGCAATATTTAGAAGCCACATTCCAAATCAGAGGATGAGGAATTTCATGCATCAAGAGGGCCTGCCATTCTCACCCCATTCCTCCCTTCTGACTGCAGCTCAGCCTGTGCCACCATCCCCTTCACCTGGATTACAGCTATGGCTTGCTGCCCCCCACCCACTCAGCACACAGGTGTTGATACAACCACATCACTCCTTCAGTTAAAACCCTTCAGGGACTTCTCATCGCTCATGAAGCAAAATCCACATTTCTTACAAGGCCCCAAAGATGCCTCATACTACACACTACGTCACCTCCTTTCTCACTATGCTCTGGCCACACTGGCCTCTGCCATTCCTCTCACAGGACAAGCCCTCTCTTGCCTCTAGACCTTTGCACTTGCTGTTTCCTCTCTCCCTGGTGTGCTCTGCCCTCAGCTCTCTGCACATTTGGTTCCTTCTCATTCTTTGGGGCCCAGCCAAGTTGCTTATTCAGAGAGGCCTTACCTGATCATTCTTTTACAATCTGTGATTACTATTTGTCTGTTTGTTAAAGTCTCTCTGCCACCACTAGCAGATAAGCTGTGTGAGGGTGAGGATGTTGTTTGCAAGGCTGCTGTATAAAACTGCTGTATAAAGCCACTGTGTAAACTACAGTGTGAAGGAATTCCCCAGGGTTGTGTGACCCAGTGGCCCTGCCTGGCTGTTGTGTTTACAATAATATTCGTAGTGCTTGGCATGCAGTAGATGCTTGATACATATGTACTGAATGAATGATTCACTAATGCTGTAAGTTTGGAATACAGAAAATCAGGAGAGAGGCTTGGATACCCACCAAACTATAGCATTGACATTTAACCCCCATAGTACTGCCAGGATGGTGTGACTAAGCTCCTACCCCGGTTTCCTTATTGGCCATTTCCCCTAAACCTGGTCTGGTAGAGGGGCCTCAGACATGCCGCCCAGCTTTTGCCAGTTCCTCCCTCCCTGGAGGCTGGACCCAGTTCCCTATACCATATTTCTTATCTTGGGTGACTATAAAAGAAAAATGTGAGGCCTGGCCCCAGGCACGGTGGCTCATGCCTGTAATTCCAGCACTTTGGGAGGCCGAGGCGGGTGGATCATTTGAGATCAGGAGTTCAAGACCAGCCTGGCTAACATGGTGAAACCCTGTCCTACTAAAAAATACAAAAATTAGCCGGGCATGGTGGCGGGCACCTGTAGTCCCAGCTACTCAGAAGGCTGAGTCAGGAGAATTGCTTGAACCCGGGAGGTGGAGGCTACAGTGAGCTGAGATGGCGCCATTGCACTCCAGCCTGGGTGACAGAGAGAGACTCCATCTCAAAAAAAAAAAAAAAAAAAAAAGTGAGGCTTGGGCTTCAGCAAATATTTCTACGATGTTCCCCTCAGTTCTGAAGGGAAGCCCCCTATAATCTGCCTTCTAAAACAGACCCTTTGTGAATATGTGATTCCAAGGACAGGGTTTCTTATTAATAATGAAAGTAAAGCCAAGTCATTTATATTACCAGGCAAGTATCGAGAGTGTTTCAAATAGTGCTGCTTGGCTGCAGATCTCAGGGTGGGCGTGTCTCGCCGCTGATACGACGTCTGGGTGGGGGCGCTGTTTCCTGTGCCCACAGGCTCAGAGGGCTTCAGGTCCAAAACACTCTCAAACCTGAATGAAGAGAGCGTGGCTTGGGTCAGCACGAGAGACAGTATATATCCTCGGGTATGTACCCACAATCTCATAAATCCCAGATTCAGTCTGTTTGCAAACGTGAGCAGCACACTTGCCTGCAGAGAGTGTCATCACTCTGTCTTTTCTTGTTTTTCAGGTCAATCCTGCTGAGGGATGGACTGAAATCCAAGTCATCCAAGTCAGCCCAATCATCTGAATCCTTTGTTGACCTGGAAATAAGACCCCACCTTCTCCTACTCTTTGGCTTTATCTCACCATTTTTGTGCTCCAGGCCAGCTGCAATTTTCTGTGTAAACAAATGGGGGTGGGGGGGAAGCAATACTTGGCATTAACAGAACTCATCAATGAGTAATCTCCATTCTGAACTTCCTCTGCTATGCAAAGGAGGCTCCTGGGGCATAACATTGCTTATCTGAAGGGGCAACTGTAGAAAACACATTCCCAATCTTTCTGTCTCACTCATCCTTCATGGATCATATCAGCTGCCATCCATTGAGGATGTTAAAGTTGTATAAAATAAGGATAAAAAAATTTTTTAAATACATCTCACACACCAGGAAGATGGCTAAATTAATACTCAGTCTCATCCTAGATGAGTTAATATGATCTCTACTGTTATAAATATGGATGTAAGAAATTAAGGCTAAGATGTCAGTTAGCCTGTCCTTTTACAGAAATCAATGCAAATAATGCTTTTTTTGCCTTCTCAGTAGATATGGTTACTATCTCTTAGCTATAAAGAATTAGCTACAACAGGACATTTCCATACACATACCACTTCTAAATTGTGTGCTGCAATAAAGTGACTAGGCCAGAGGTATCACCCTTGCCCCTTGCATCTCACATCGTGGTGGTTGGGAGCCAGCAGTCAGCAAATACTAACTGACACAGAAAGTGCCACTTTTTCATAAAGGATAGACAGTTGGCCTCTTCAGACAGCACTGCAAAGCTAATAAAAAACAGAATCCCTTGTCAGGTTATTATTTTATTAAATCTAACACTCATTGTTTTCTTTTGAAAACCAGCCCAAGAGGAGCAGAAAGATCTGGGCTCAGTTAATAGCCCAGCATTAACGTATTGATTAACAGCAATAACGTGGATAACAATCTACAAATATCAATACGGCGCTTTATGCTTTTCAAAACATCTTAAAAACATCATGGCCTTTGATCCTCATGAACAACCCTGTCTAGTAGGTAAGACATGTACTATAATCTTCCTTTTATAAATGAGGACACTGAATCCGTAGGGATTAATAACAATTACTAACCTTTACAGAGTTGTAACTAGGTGCCAGGTATTATTCTAAATTCTTTTCAAGTATTAACTCATAAGTCCTCAAAGCAATTGTATCACGTAAGTACTATTGTTATCTTTATTTTACAGATGAGGAAAATGAGGAGCAGAGAAGCCAGATAACTTGCACAGGTATCAAGCTACTAAACAGCAGAGCTGAGATTTGAGCCCCTGGTAGTCCGGCTGCAGAGGCCAGCTCCCAACCACTACCCTATAGCTGCCTCCATTAGTGACAACGTTTTTAACATGCACAGCCAGAACTTGAATTTAGACCTTTCACTCCAAAGCCAAGGGTCTTTTCACAATTCCATGCTGTTGCAAACATAAATCTACCATGACTGGACCCTGTATACTGAAAAAGAAAATATTTCACACAATAATGGGGTTGGAAGAGGAATAAACAGACACGAAGCTCACTGGTGAATCTGGGCTGCTCACCGACTGGGGATGCTTGTTGTGGAGGGATGGGAAAAGCAATGGGCTTGGCTTGTCCTCCTGGAGATGGCTTGGGTGATCTGTCCTGGAGACCTCTGCTTTGTAGGGGTACGTGAGATGCAGAGGGGGCTGGCTGGCTTGATGTTGTCGTGAAGAAATTCGTGTGTGTGGCTTGGTTGGCGGCTGGGCAGGTGGGACTGGCTTAATATGAGGAGGTGGGCCTGCCTTTTCCAGGATGCCTTTCTGTGGTTTTTCTGAATCCTGAAGGTTTTGTGTGGTGCTGCCTAGTGGATGTCCAACTTGGAAGTAAGGATATCGAAGTGCCTGGAATGACAAATAAGGCTTTAGAAGAAAAGTCTAGCCAGGAAAGTTACCACTGTCTTGATTACTGGGCTATGTTTCATTGTGACCAGTTTACTACTGTTTCTTAGCCCAACTAGAAAACAGTATCTTGAATTTTTTTTTAATATTATTTTCACAAAAGTGAATATTTATTTAGAATACAATATTACAACAAATTATAAATTTTACAAAGTTGACACATGGCCACAAACATTACAACATCAGGAAAAATAATAGTTCATACTGCCTTTTTATATGATGACAATTTTTTAATTACATCCATACAAAAGATAGAAAGATAATTTAATCTTTCTTCTAGAAGTATCCTGAATTTTTAACACCCCTTGTGATTTTTCTTATCTCAGATACCATAAAATATATGTAATGATTGCAACACAAAGTTATTTATATATAGTAGCCAGTTACACTGCTGTTACCCTGGCTACTTCTAAAAAGTATTCTGGATCAACAGAGATCCTGGTTTTGTAACTTATTTGCTATGTGTCTTAAATAGGGTATTTCATCCTTCCAAGCCTATTTCCTCATTCCACAGAAGAAGAAAAAAATAATACAAAACTGAAAGAGCCAAACATAATGATCCTGGAAGACTCTGAAGAATTGAGTACAAAATAAGCAGGCACATATGCTTTTATCCCAAAAGTGCCAAGAGTGTAATACATGATATAGTTAACCCCTCCCTATCAAGAACAAAACCGTGTCAGTTGTTCTGGATAACTGAGTTTTCTGGATAGCCAAGAGATAACTTAAAGTTTAGGGGGTTACAATTCTTTCTGAAATATTCCCTGTATTCTCTTGTCTTTTTGAATTTAAGTTATTAAGCATAACATAATCTTTCTGAGTAGGCCTGGGACAGTTATAAACATCTGTAATGATTATATGCAAGTGTAGATACAGAGGCAATTAATGGGAATAGCCTGGTAGAGGTCCCAGACTCTAGCAGCTATTATAACTTGAAAGCCTTCTCTGTAGTCAGACATTTTTGCAAGTCTTAACTGATTTGGGGGGTATTTTTAGCTTTTCACACTATTCGTAAAAGCATACATTCCTCTCTTGCTTCCTTGTTACAGAATCTTTTTCTTTTCATTTCTTATATGCATCTGTTAAAAAACTGGGTTCATCGAAAAGCTTCTTTTCTGCCCTACAGCCATTTGTGAATTTCACCACCAGAAGTGCATTCCTGAGAGCTTTCCAACCCTTGAGCCATCCAAAGTCTTACCGCACCAAATTGTAGTTCTTTTTTCCTTGAGCTTTCAGAAAATTGCTTTTCTACACTCCTTAATTATTCCTCCAACTATCATCTCCCCAGCTATCACAAATTCTACCACCACATTGGCACTTTTCTTCAAATATCCTCATCACTCTTCTTCTTCTGAACATCTTCTCTGATTAGAATTGGTCACTTATTTGATCCTCTGAGCAATGTAACTGTCAGTGAGACAAGTTGAGAAGGGGCCAGATGTAACTACCACAAAAGGAGGCTTGCAAGATGCCTGTGAGTGATGAGCCCCCAGCGTTACCACACCTCTTTTGGGTATATTTCATTATTTAAGTCTAAGTGGCCCATGGGAGGATGGATTGGGAAAGGAGCTATGAAATCAGTGGACCTGACTTCATGCTTCAGGTCGGTTGGTTGAATTGTAGTTAGTTGCGCTATTTGAACTAATTAGTGGATGAGTGATTACAACAAATTGCTTAAACTTTCCAAGATTGAGTTTTCTCACTCACAGAATTGAAAACAATAATGCCTGTCTCATGGAGTCTTTATCGGATTAAAAATTATATAAAATATATTCAAGAATTTGCACACTGTAAAGTGCTATGAAATACTAAGCGCAGTTACTATCCTAGCTCTATCTCATCTGTCAATCTCTTTAGGTCATGGGTCAGTTGGACTTTACATAATATGAAGTTGCCTTTCAACAACCAGTACCGGCTTATAAACAAACTACTATATAATTGTAACTCATAGAGAATAGATTTGAAAACATTCTCCAAAGACAGATAAATATATGTTTATTTCCATTTCCATATAAATGGTGATATATCATGTGAATTATATGCCAATTTTCAAAGCAACTATATTGTTTACATCGTAACTACTTTATACCCAGTAAGTTTCAAACTATTTTAAGTTCTCATACCTTATATAGTACACCATTAGTGGTATTCTGCACTATTTCTCACCCATAATACTAAATACTAAATATTTCCTGTGCAATTTATAGAAATTATTCAGAGTTAGATATGAACTTCGTAACAGAAGAAAATGGAAGGAAACCTGACTAGCTGTTGGTCGTTTCTTGGGATCCCACTGAAGCATGTCTCTCAGGAGCTGGATTGCTTCACTGCTAGCATTGGGAACCAAGGTCTTTAAGTTATTGGGTACACACTGTGGCCAACGGAAGTTCATTGCACTTGAAAGTTGATAGCCTTCAGGCCAGTCAGTCTGAAAGAAGGAAAGATAGAAAATCTTGCTCAGCCAATTGCTGTGATATAAGTTTGTATTCTGGCATGTGTGCCCCAAATGGAAAGGCAACCATGTCATTACCCACCCACATTCATTAACCACCCACATTCACTACTGTGGCACTGTATGGAATGAGACATATATTTGGATTAATAGAGAGACCACCAAGACCATGAAATCTGGGGGAATAGTGGAAAAGACACTGGATTTGCCAACTTGTTTAATCATCTTTACATAAGAGAGTCTACCTCTTGAGATTTTGGGATTGAAACAAAATATTTCCCCAACTGTGTTCCATGAGACAGAGGTTTTGGAAACTGCCAATGAGATATTCTTTTGGGGAAAACAAAATAAAACAAAACATTCTGTTCCTGGACAAATAAATGTGTGAAACTCTACCTACGGTATCTTCAACTTGATGATTCAAAGTATACGTGTGGAGAAGACCAGCAGCAAAGAAAGATGTTTCACCCAATCTCAAGCTTTCCACTTTTTCATGCATCATTTCTATGGGACACTAAATGCTGGAGGGAATGATGGAAAATGCTAAAGAAATGGTCTTTAAGGTTCCTTCTAGTTCTAACACTACTATTTTATAACATACAGCCTCAGGTAATTGTTCCTTCACTCCTTTTTAAAGCCAAGTGGCAATACATATAGCTTTTATCATTCATTCACTTGACGGTTCTGGAATGCCTGCTATATGCTTAGTGTTGTTGGAGATCCAAAAATGATCCAATATAAATCCTGCGCTTAAGAGTATTACCGTTCTTAAAAGAGAAGGGAGCATTTATTTAAAAACAGTAATAATGCAGAGTAAAAAGTGACAAAAGCTGCAAGAGATGTACAGGTATAGATATGCAGAGGAGAAAGATTCCAGCATTGGACTCAGGAAACTTTCTTGAAGAGGTGGCATTAATAATTCATTCAAATGATTAAAAAATTTTTTTGAGGATCTAATTTGTACCAGCAATGGTGCTGGGACCTGGGAAAATAAACATACAGCAAATCCTTTTCCTGAGTGAGCTTATGGTCTAGGAAACAACTATGCACACAAATAATTATATTAATAACATAGGACACAGCTGAAGATGTGGAGGAGATTAGAGAAACAGCGAGGAGGGGGATTACTGATGGCCATGTGACAGATATCACTCAGGCAGAGGGGGTGTTATGTGCAGAGCACAGAAGCAGGGAAATTTCAGGGCATGCAGCTGTTAGGTGTACAGGTATGAAGTGAGCGATAGGAATAGGAGTTACGAGGCTGGGCAATGGGGAGTCAACCAATACTTTAATGAAGGGAAGTCAGTACCAGAGCTGTTCTTTAGGAGGTTGAATCTGGCCACAGACTGAACAAGAAGCCAGAGTGAAAATACTTCAAGGCAGAAAGATGGGGAAGACACCATTAGACACAGGTGGGTGACTATGGTCCAGTCTGTAATGGCAGCAGTGGACTTGAAGGAACAAGAGCCACGTGGCAATATTCAACAGGATTTACCCACCAACCGCTTGGATGAAGGGAAAGGGGAGTAAGAGAAAGAGAGAAGGTAAAGCTGAAATTCAGCCTCAAGGTGGGGGCTCTGGGATTATGATCAGACCACAAACGAAAATGGAGAATAAAAGAAGGAAGCTAGTAGGGTGTTAAACAAAAGGCAATGATGAGTTTGAGGTGATGGTGAGGGAGTCAGGAGAAAATCCCATAGAGCTGTAAACATGTGAGTGGAGTAATAATGGAGGGAGGTAGGGGCTAAGGATTACATTCAGACTTCTGAACAGGCATAAGAGTTGTAGCAATGAGAAATGAGAAGTTCTGCAAGGGAGGTGAGATGATACAGAGAGGAAGGCAGAAGGAGTCATGACAGATGTCATACTTAAGAACAGGAGGAGGAAGAGAAGCCGACCGTATCTGAGAAGGTGGGCAGTGGAGAATGACTGAGGTCAAGAGAAAGAGTCTAGAATGGGCAGGTGCTCAATCATGCCAGTGCTGAACAGGGCTGAGCGGAGGAAGCATGGGAAGCTGTTGGCTTTGGCCCACCGGCCTTTGTTCTGTATCATTACCTTTTTTGGTGTCCCCAGCACTTGGCAAATTTTGAATATTGTGTCAATTTCACTGGCTCCAGGGAAGAGCGGCCTGAGGGTGTAAACTTCTGCCATGATGCAGCCCACGGCCCAGACGTCAATGGGGGAGCTGTAGTTGGTAGACCTCAGGAGTACTTCTGGAGCCCTGTACCTGGAGGAACAAAGGTTAACTGCTAGCTATTGCTTCCACTGCTCAGACATTAAATTAAATAACAATCCGTTCTCAGTGAGGGGGTGTATATGTTCCTATTTTCTCTCTAGTTCACTGTGGTGTAATGGAATTGTGAGAACTTGGCAACTGCCGTGGGCTGCTGTTGACAAGTAGTGCTTCTCTAGTTCACAGTATTTTCTATTGAGCATTTCTCTACAGGAGACTTCTCTATGGCATCTTTGAGAAACACAGAGAAAGTAAGAATTAGGAAAAAAGAGAGAAAAGAGAAACCGGAAGGGAAAACTAAGAGAGAAAGGGAGAGGGAGGAAAAAACCTACAACTTGTGTGTAGACTACTTGGTCATGGCAAACTGCTTAAATCAAATTCCCAGTGTCTCAAAGTTTTCACAATAGCAATTAGATGGTTCTCAGACAGGTCTTTGCAGAATATTTTACATAATTCTTTTGTTAAGCTGTCCTCAGGAAGGCCTATATATAAAATTTTATTTACATTATAGAAAAGCATAATAGGTTTTCTTTTAACATGATTTAGAACACAAGATTTTTAACCTTATACATTACCAACATATCTATAAATATGTGTTTCAGACTGCACTATTTCTCTTAGTGAAAAGTTAACGTTTGTGACTTTAATATTATCCTTAGCATAATGATATCTTTTTAAAGAAGTGCAATTAAATAATTTTGAGAAAAATAGTATTCACCATCTGGTAGATACATAATCTGTATATGGAGGTTTTGATCGGATTTCTCGGGCCAAACCAAAGTCTGCGATTTTCACAAGTTCTGGTCCCATGCAGAGGAGGTTCTCAGGCTTTAAGTCTCGATGAAAGAAGCCTGTAGAGACAGTAGAGGAGAAGAAACCCAAATGCAAGTTTGCTTCCGTATTATTCTTTGCGATTGTATTGCTCTCTGCAAAATAGTTACAATTTAAAAAGTAGTCTGGCATGGCACCAAAGGCTTTATGCATTCATCCCACAGATAATGCAGAGTCCTTTGAACTTCTCATAGGATTACATTCATTTCCCTTTGCAAATCGTTCAAAGGTGATCTTGATAATTTTTTTTACGAGAGAAAATTTATTTTAAAATATCAAACTGGATTATAGGCTGAGATAACTTTGCAAAAATAAACTGTCACTCAAGGGAAAAATATCACTGATGGCATCTCATTTTATTGCCTAGGTTGGAGTGCAGTGGCACAATCATAGTTCCCTGCAGTCTGGGCTCAAGTGATCCTCCTGTCTCAGCCTTCCAAGTAGCTGAGACTACCAGCACAAACCATGGTGCCCGGCTAGTTTTTTTTTTTTTTTTTTTTTGTCAAGATAGGGTCTTGCTCTGTTGCCCAGGCTTGTCTTGAACTCTTGGCTTCAAGCTATCCTCCTGCCTCAGCCTCCCAAAGTACTGGGATCATAAGTGTGAGCCACCATGCCCGTCCCAGATAACTGTCTGATGGGAGTTGAGAGTTTATACCACAGCAGAAACACAATTATAATTTTTGTTTAAGGAAGAATTTATGAATATGACCTACTCATATCTGAGATTGTGGTGTATGTTGCAACATATGTTTAAATGTTAAGTACTTATTACTTTGCCTAGTGAGGAAGTACAATGGTACATTTGCAGCTCACATGAAAGGCAAAGATAACTCATCACGTGGGAAGCCTGTCTCAACTGTAGCAGAGCTCTGGAGGTAGAGGCAGGAGATAGTCAACATGGCAATCTTCCAAGCTCACTCAAACGCCCAGTGAATTGCAATATATGTCTCTGAAAATCCCAAACCTCCCACTTCCTGAGAGTATCACCAACCTAGACATCATTTAATGTGGCTCCAAATCTCAATGGGACACCAACACTGGAAACACAACTCAGCTGCTGCTGATGCTATTATTTGTTACACGTTATCATTGCTATCATTACAGGCTGAGTATTCCCTACTCTGAAAATCCAAAATCTGAGATGCTCCAAAACCTGAAACTTTTTGAGCACCAACTTGACACATAAAGAAATTGCTTACTGCAGCATTTTGGATTTCGGATTTTTGGGTTAGGGATGTTCAATTGGTAAAATACAATGTAAATATTCCAAAATCTGAAAAAATCCAAATTCAGAAACACTTCTGGACCCAAGCATTTCAAATAAGAGCTACTCAATCTGCATCAATGTTGTGAAAGCTGGATTCTAACTAGCACATTATGGGAGAAATTAATAGGCATCACTGAAGATCTACACGATTCCTTGACAACCTGTATGTTGACAATGCTCAAGTCTACATTTCTAATGTGCCTTCTCTACCCTTCTGAAGACCTAAATCTCTATTTGGATAGCAACTGGATGTCACTATCATCCCTATGTTAACTTATCCAAAACCACTTTTGTCCTCTCCCAAATCATCTCCTCTTCCTAAACTTTGGATAAGATTTCTAGGTACCTTGTAGTTATGTTGGATCCATCCTTACCCAGTTATGAGATTGTGTCGTATTTTGTATTAAAACATCTCATATCAGCTAGGCGCGGTGGCTCACGCCTGTAATCCCAACACTTTGGGAGGCCGAGGCGGGCGGATCACTTAAAGGTCAGGAGTTTGAGACCAGCCTGGCCAATAAGGTGAAACAGCATCTCTACTAAAAATATTTTAAAAATTAGCCGGGCATGGTGGCACATGCCTGTAATTCCAGCTACTTGGGAGGCTGAGGTGGGAGAATTGCTTGAACCTGCGAGGTGGAGGTTGCAGTGAGCTGAGATCACACCACTGCACTCCAGCCTGGGCAACAAAGCAAGACTTTGTTTTGGAGCGGCGCGGGGGGGTGGGGGTGGGGGTGAATCTCATATCTGTCTCTTTCTACTTTCTCACTGCCTATGCCTGCATTGCCACTTTCTTGCAGACCTTCCTTGCTCCAGCTTCTCTCCTATAATCCTGACCACTTAAACACTATCTCTCCCTTGTCATTCTCTCATTCACCCACAAAAACCATCCATGACTCCTTTTTCTATTTAAGAGGGCTGAACTCCTTTCACTCTACCTAAAGAGGGAAACTTATTTTCCAACACTTATCAATACATGTAAAGTGTGCTCCAATCAGGTACAACTCCTTGTTCTTTGTAAGTTCACTGTACAGTCATGCACTGCATAACGAAGTTTCAGTTAATGATGGGCTGCATATATGATGGTGATCTTATAATATTATAATGAAGCTGAAAAATCCTTATCTAGTATTTACTATACTACACTTTTAATAATTATTTTAGAATTGTACTCCTTCTACTTACTAAAAAAAAAAAAAAAGTTAACTGTAAAACGGCCTGAGGCAGGACCTTCAGGAGGTACCTAGAAGGCTTTGTTATCATGGGAGATGACAGCTCCCTGTGTATTATTGCACCTCAAAACCTTCCAGTGAGACAAGATGTGGAGGTGGAAGGCAATGATACTCATGACCCTAACCCTGTGTAGGCCTAGGCTAATGTGTGTATTTGCGTCTTAGTTTTTAGCAAAAAAGTTAAAAAAGTAATAATAATTTAAGAACAGAAAAAGCTTATAGAATAAGGATATAAATACTTTTGTATAGCCGGATAATGTGTTAAGCCAAATGTTATTACAAAAGAGTCAAAAAGTTAAAAAAAGTATAAGTTCATGAAATAAAAAGTTTCAGCAAGCTAAGATTAATTATTGAAGAAAGAAATTTAAAAAATTCAGTGTAACCTCGGTGTACAGTGTTTATAAAGTGTCCTAGGCCTTCATACTCACTCTCTGATTCACCCAGAGCCATTTCCTGTAAGCTCCATTCACGGTAAGTGCCCTATACAGGTGTACCATTTTTTAAAAAATCTTTTATACTATATTTTTACTGTACCTTTTCTATGTTTAGATACACAAATACTTACCATGGTGTTACAATTGCCTATTGTATTCAGTACAGTAACATGCTGTAGAGGCTTACAGTCTAGGAACAATAGGCTATACCATATAGTCTAGCTATGTAGTAGCCTATACCATCTAGGTGTGTCTAAGTAAGTGTACTCTATGATGTTTGCACAACAACAAAATTGTCTACCAACACATTTCTCAGAACATATCCAGTCATCAAGTGATGCATAACTGTACTTATTTCCATTAATAATGTGCCCTTTGCTCCTTTCTGTCTACATCATCCCAACTCTTGACATCCTCCAACACCTGTTTTGAGTTTTGCTTCTTCCATTATGCCATTCTAATATGCTAGCCTTCATTCATTCATTCTACCAACACATTTTCACTGAGCATCTACTCCATGCCAGGCAACAGATTAGGTTCTAAGGATTCAGAAACAATGCAATGGACGTGACTCTTGCCCTCATGGACATAATAGGCCCTCCCCTCTAACTCCAGTTGAGCTCTATCAACTTCAGATATGTTAACCATTTTTTTTTTTTTTTGAGACGGAGTCTTGCTCTGTCACCCAGGCTAGAGTGCAGTGGCACAATCTCAGTTCACTGCCAGCTCCGCCTCCCGGGTTCACGCCATTCTCCTGCCTTAGCCTTCTGAGTAGCTAGGACTGCAGGCGCCTGCCACCACATCCGGCTAATTTTTTGTATTTTTTTTTTTTTGAGACGGAGTCTTTCTCTGTCCCCCAGGCTGGAGTGCAGTGGCGCGATCTCGGCTCACTGGAAGCTCCGCCTCCCGGGTTCATGCCATTCTCCTGCCTCAGCCTCCCGAGTAGCTGGGACTACAGGCGCCCGCCAACACGCCCGGCTAATTTTTTGTATTTTTAGTAGAGACGGGGTTTCACCGTGTTAGCCAGGATGGTCTCGATCTCCTGACCTCGTGATCCGCCCGCCTCGGCCTCCCAAAGTGCTGGGATTACAGGCTTGAGCCACTGCACCCGGCTAATTTTTTGTATTTTTAGTAGAAATGGGGTTTCACCATGTTAGCCAGGGTGGTCTCGATCTCCTGACCTCATGATCCACCCGCCTCAGCCTCCCAAAGTGCTGGGATTACAGGCGTAAGCCACTGCACCTGGCTAACCATTTTTTATGAATTAGATGGAAGCACTTTAAGGGCAGAGGCCACATTTATATTTCTTGTGAATTCCTGGCACAGTGGCAGGAGCACCGTGGTCTCATAATATATTCTTGTTGATTGAACAAAGGACTTTCGTCTGTAGGGAACATTAAACAGCTTAATGTTAACACATCTACCTGAGCCAAGCACCAGGGTCAACTAGAGAGCAAACCAGAGCTGTGAGGAGGATAGGAGGGAGGAAACCCATGAGACAGCACTGAGAACTGAGAGAGAACAATGACCCAGTAGTGCAGGGGACAATGAGGGCTCAGAGCTGGTTGTCCTTGTGACAGAGGGAGTTGTATTAGTTGAATGAATGAATGAAGGCAGGAACTCTAGTAGGACTAAATCTATTGGTCAAGGTTGTTTTCCAAAGACTGTCTCTACCCTAGAGCAAAGGGAGGGTGATTGTGATGTGGTTATATATGAAAATACACTAACTGCCATTATCATGGAAAGGAACAATATTTTAGTGAAAGGACAATCCTCTCTGTTCATCATTCTAAAGACAACAGTACTTAATACTGGGTCAAGTTCCAAATGGATAGTATTATACTATGGCATAATGGCGGATCTGTAAGAGAAGTAGCTGGCATAGATGGACAAAGTGAATGTAATTACAGAACCTAGAACCCAGTAAATACGGAAGAGGTGAAGGTATAGAAGTGATCAGATACATTCAAGATGGCATAAGTGAGAGGAGGAAGTACTTCCTTCCCATCACGGGGTTGCTTTTATTTTCCACAATCCAAGGCATTGACGAGATCAAAAAAGTTTGACATAGGTTAAACCAGAGACAGGCACAGCAAGTTTGCTATTTTATAGCACATGCATACATGGGTTTGTATGTATATTGTGAAATATTTATGAATATATATTCCACTGCTCATTCTTTATCCTGCCATTGTACTGGTACATACCTAATACAATTCCTTGAAATATCCTAGTGAACTTAATAGTAAAATAAATCAAAATTATACATAAGAACCAAACTTGAGGTTGTCAACTCAACAAATGCAAAGAGCATTCAGTACCAGTCAAGAATGGCCTTTAAAACGAAAGAAAAGATTTCTGATATGGACACATTTGGATGCTTATGATCAGCCTAATTAAATAAAGATTTATTCATGCCCACCACAGTGGGTGACATCTCTAAGACTTAGTATAACTGAGTCATTGTGTTTGGACCCTCTGTTCTTCAGAGTACCCTCCAGCTTGCAGAAGGCCTGATTGTGTGTTTCAATTTTGGAATTGGCTTAAGAATGTGTAAGGATACAAGCAGTGATTACAGTGATCTTTTGTCAATGCACCTGCGACCCCTGAAAATAGATGAATTGTGAGACCATGGTTTGTCTTCCTAAAAATTCAGAGCGTTCAAAACATTCCAGTGAAAAAAAGGAATGGCAGGCATCATTTTCTTACTGAACAGATGGGAAAACTGAGTCATGATGGCAGGGGGCGGTAGATGAATTACTCCCAATTCCACCAAGAAATGTGTCATAGCTATTATAGTGTCCAGCTCTACTCTCCCTTTCAATCCATATAGCTAAATCTTTTTTTTTTTGTAAGACAGAGTCTTGCTGGTCACCCAGGCTGGACTGAAGTAGTGCCATCTCAGCTCAATGCAACCTCCACCTCCCGGGTTCAAGCAATTCTCATGCCTCAGGCTCCCAAGTAGTCGGGATTACAGGCCTGCACCACCATGCCCGGCTAATTTTTGTATTTTTAGTAGAGACAGGATTTTGCCATGTTGGTCAGGCTGGTCTCCAACTCCTGGCCTCAAGTGATCCACTCGCCTCGGCCTCCCAAAGTGCTTGGATTACAGGCATGAGCCACTGTGCCCGGCCCATATAGCTAAACCTTGATTTGTTGTTTTGATCCTCTCAAGTTTAGATTAATGCTGTTTCCCCTCATAGACTCCCTTTTTCTCATTAGTTGGGGTAATTATTCTTTCCAAACTTATGTGGCAGTTCCCCTACAATGAGTCCTCTGTTCTGCAGCTCCTACCCACTATGGCAACTCCCTCTGGCATCATCTAGAACACCCACCACAACAAACTTGTGTCTTCTCTCTGCTCGGTTCTTCTTATCACCAATTCATACTCAGATGCAAGTATTGTGCTCACACTCCAGACCTCGTTCTTTGTTTCCACCACAGTCATGCTCCTGTAAACACTGGCCACTCCTCCCATCAGCCAAGCTTTATCCTCTCCCTCACTGCTAACTCCTCTTTAATCATACTTCCACAGAGGACATGCACACTAATGAAATGAGGGGAAGGAAGATTCCGATTGCCCACATATCCCTTTAAGCAGCTTCTCTTTTTATGGGCCCTACTTCGGGCTCAAAACAAGCAAGGGAAAATGGCTGGGAAAGAAAATTAGTTGCTAACAGACTATAAAAATGACTGATGAAAAACTGTATCTGTCAGTTGACATATGCTGTATTTGTTATACTGACTTCAAGTAGAAGCCTTTATAACAAATTTGTGAATATATCTGTAGACTAGCCCTCTGTTAAGTACTGAATAATACAGCAATGGGCTATTATTAGCCTTATACACATGAGATCTGTTCCTGGTAATTAAAAGTATAAGACCCTTATGTCATATACAGGTACTTTTCATGTCTATTTTAACATGACATTACTATTTCCTTATGAGCGGCAATGTCGCATAGTGGGTAGGTGTGCAGACCAGCCAAGTTGCCTGATTTCAAATCATAATTCTGTTACTCACTGGCTGAAAAGTACTTATCCTTCCTGTGCCTTAGTTTTCTTATCTGTAAAATGGGGAAATAATAGCATCTACCTAATAGGGTTGTTCTGCAGGATTAAATGTGTTATATTTATAAAGCTCTTTTTTGTTTGTTTGTTTTTGTTTTTTGTTGTTGTTGTTTTGAGACAGTCTCGCTCTGTCACCCAGGCTGGAGTACAGTGGTGCCTTCTCGGCTCACTGCAAACTTTGCCTCCTGGGTTCAAACTATTATCCTGCCTCAGCCTCCCAAGTAGCTGGGATTATGACCAGTTAATTTTTGTATTTTTAGTAGAGATGGGGTTTCGCCATGTTGGTCAGGCTGGTCTCGAACTCCTGACCTCAGATGATCCGTCCACCTGGGCTTCCCAAAGTGCTGGGATTACAGGCATGAGCCACTGCGCTCAGCCTATAAAGCTTTTTGAGCAGTGCTTGCACATTAATACCTTGCAAGAGCTAGTCATTAACAGCACTACTATTAACACATTCTCTCATTTTACTCTCCCACAACCTGTTAAAGTAGGGAGGCAGACATGGCTCCATTTTTCGCTAATAAGAATTACATCTGACATGCTCCATTGGTGAGGAGGTGGTACTAAAACTCTGATTCGTAGCAGGGTTCCAGTTCTGCTGATGTGTGCAATGTGACCTATAACAATAAGCCTACTTCTTCCTTTGGGCTTCTGATTCACAATGGAAACCCTTTTAGTTGGGGTTATTCAGAGATCACGCAACAGCAAAGTGCTATTATGATAAGAACCTTCCTGTTCAAAACTGTTTGACTTCCAGAAGACAGGAACAGACCTTCAATTTAATTTCACTCCTATATGCCAGCTGAATAACAGAGGGATTTTCTTTCATCCTGGCAGAAAATGTGTGTGCTTACTTTTTCATTAATAACCCTTGGGCAAGGAAAACATCAAGCCACAAAGAAGGCTTTCTCCCCTCTACCACATTTTGTTATTGATGAATTGGATATGAATCTATGGAAATAACCAGACAATCTTCAAACACTATGAATTTATACAGGACACTTTCCTGCTGTGGAAACTTTAATTTCCCAGATATTATTAAATTCAAACCTACAATGTTTTTATCAAGAAGGCTACAAGGACAGCAATGCATAGAAAGGCAATGGACTGTCTCAAGGTCATGCACAGCAAGACGGTGAGGAAACACAGAGGCAGAGAACCATCTCTTGGTGCAAAACATTGTCCTTCAGACTGCCCAGTGCATTTCTATTTCTGGCACGGATAAGTGTGACCTGGATATCTGTAAGGTCAAGTCAGAGTTGAAACAGACCATTTGCATTAATTATTTAATTCCTGCAAAGGACATATGCTTTGGCATTCCTCAATCAGCACCAAGTAGAGCTGTGTTTTCATTCCCTGTAGGAAGGAAATACTCAGTGACACGAAGTATGGCCATAGCAACTACCGACCGCGCTGTTCTCCCCTCTCAGAGGAGTCTACTCCCCAGGGGCAGAATGCACCTCCTCACAGTGAGAATGGGCTACCAGAGAAAAGCCCGAAATTCACATGACTAATCTTTGAAGTGCTTTAAGTGCTTTTTCTCCATTGCTGAAGGAAAGGAATATAGAGGTACACGTGCACTTAACCAAAGTCGATACCATACAAAAACCATTAGACAGTTTCTAAAAATCATTTATCAGTGAAAATGGGATAGGGGCTGGGTGCAGTGGCTCACTCCTGTAATCCTGGCACTTTGGGAGGCCAAGATGGGTGGATCACTTGACAGCAGGAGTTTGAGACCAGGCTGGCCAACATGGTGAAAACCCCATCTCTACCAAAAACACAAAAATTAGCCAGGCGCCAGGCGCAGTGGCTCACGCCTGTAATCTCAGCACTTCGGGAGGCCGAGGCGGGTGGATCACGAGGTCAGGAGATCGAGACCATCCTGGCTAACATGATGAAACCCTGTCTCTACTAAAAAGTACAAAAAATTAGCCGGGTGTGGTGGCACGCGCCTGTGGTCCCAGCTACTCAGGAGGCTGAGGTGGGAGAATGGCGTGAACCCAGGAGGTGCAACTTGCAGTAAGCCGAGATCGCGCCACTGCACTCCAGCCTGGGTGACAGAGCAAGACTCCGTCTCAAAAAAAAAAAAAAAAAAAAAAAAATTAGCTGGCCATGGTGGCATGCACCTGTAGTCCCAGCTACTCAGGTGGCTGAGGCATGAGAATCGCTAGAACCTGGGAGGCGGAGGTTGCAGTGAGCGGAGATTGCATGACTGCACTTCAGCCTGGGTGACAGAGCAAAACTGAAATTAGTCTCTATACCACTTACAATGATTATTATTTTCTTCACCTCTTATTCTCTTGTGCTCGCTGAGCACAGACAGGTTTTTCTAATTAAGCATGGCAAACAGGCATGGGCTATCTGAACTAATCTCCACTCAAGCACTTTATTGCAATGAGACCTTTCACAGGTTTTTGAACCTCTCTGAACCTTAGTTTCCTCTTTTTTGTAAAGACTAGACAACACCTATTCGTTCTACCTGATAAATTGGCAAGGAAATAAGGTAACAGATAAAATGTTAAGCTCAAACTGGAACTGGGCACTTAATTGCTGAGGAAAAGTGTCAACAAGAATCTCTGGTAATGGCAATGGTGTTGAGGTTATAAAAGCCGAAGTCCGACCTGCTCCATAAACTGAGCCTTCCCTGGTACCTTGTGGTCAGTGTGTCTAGTGCATGGAGGGAAACACAGTGCAGAGTTCCAACAGACTGTTTTGACACAGTAATATACGGATGCTAAATTATGTACTACAGATGAGTGTGTGTGTGTGTGTAAGATGAATGTGTATGTAGGTATATATGCATGTGGGTATGTGTACATGTAGATGTTTGCATGTGTATGCATGTGTCTTGGGGTGCTTATGTGTGGTCTATGTGTTGTGTGTGTGTGTGTGTGTGTGTGTGTATGTGTATGTATATATGCATACATTTGATTAGGTAGAGGCCTGGACAGAAGGCTACTTTCTGGCAACAAGTATCTGGGTCTAAAGAATAGCAACAAAAATGAGAAAGAAGAGAAAACCAAAGAACATTAACTTTTGTTTAAGTCTACCACTCAGTTCCCAGTACTGAGAAAATAGCCTGAATAACTGAGACACTATGACTGGTCTCTGTCTGAAAATGTGTTATCTCTTTTGAGAATCCCACTGAATTCTCGTAATTTTTTTTCCCTGAGCTCTTAATCTAATAAGTGACCTTTCTCCTATTTGTCCCTAAGATACCATGCCAGAAGTTTTTAATGTTTTGCAAATTCACACTATCTCTTGTGAATTCTTGTGAATAAAGGCCCAAGTGCTAGTTCTACAAATGTCAGTGGAATCAGAAAAAACTTGTACTAGAAACTTTTGACTAGAACTGGCTCACAATTTGACTCAGTCTTGCATGGTACATGCTGATTACTCAGTATGTGCCTGAGGCAGACTAGGATTTGCAGATAGCCTAGGTTTGTCTATGTTTCATTTAGTCTCTAATTGTAAGGGGCTACCTCGGAAGTAAAGGACAGGCTGGTAATGATCCCAGATGCACTATGCCACCTTCTTTAGCACAAGGTCTTTTCTACTCACTGTTAATTTACATCAAATCTAAACTAGCTACTCAGGAGGCTGAGGCAGGAGGATTGCTAGAGCCCAGGAGTCCAAGGCCAGCCTGGGCAGCATACTGAGACCTTCTCTTAAAAAAAGTTTAAAAATCTGAACTGACTACATTATCAAAGGGCTTCCACCCAGTCTCCTTATTGAGTAATAAAACTTATTTGTTGGTGCAATATTTACAATGGCAACAACATCCTTGGACTGAGAGTAAATGGATTTCTACCTATGCAAAATCAGCTTGGCCCATCTGTCTGTATACTACAATGACCTCAAATGACCTCCTGAGAAGACTTCTGGCCCCACCTGTGGATACGTCCATGTGGTGGCTCTGTGCTCACAAGAAGTATTGATCCAACCCCAGCTGGGTCTGTGTCTAGTTAGTAACAACAAGCAGCAATACTCCAGGTAATTGCTGGAAAACAGAACCTCAAACTCATTGCTGTTTAATACCTTTCAAAAGCTCAGCTAAGAACAGTGATGGGGGATTTCCAGAATGGTATGTGGTCATTGTTCCTTTGGATATTCTAAATTTCTCCCCAGCCTAACCAGACCATCTGTAGAACAACTCAGACTGGCCCCCGTAGAAATGTTTTCTCTGATTAGGTGATGTAATTGGCCTCCATTGAGGGATATGACAAAAAACTGCTCTCTAAAACCCATCACTGTGTTTATGATAAAGTCAAGTTACATACCATCCTCTCTAAAGGGTCCACGAAAAAAGCTTCTCTCTGGTCTTGGTATCAAGAATAGTTCTGCTTTTCTTGGGTAACTGGTCTCTTTTTACCTAAGTGTGTTGTAACTGGTAATATTTCACATTTTGCATGGTCTGACAATGAGCTCACAGTCAAATCTTAGCCTGCTTCTTCTACTGAAATAAAACTTGCTGGCATGCATTTTGAGGACTAACCTCACCTCTGGCTATATCCACACCTTGTTTTGCCTTTGTCTCTTTTTTTAGTTTGCTAATTTTTAATTTATTCTATTTTCCTGTGTCACATACATTTTGTTAGACTACTTTTAAACTTGCTTGAAACAAGTTGAAATATAAATACATTAGAAAAATGAGAAGTAACAGTGAAGCACTGTTAGTGGACCAAACATAACACATGAAACTTCTCAGAATTCTAATTGTAGGTTTCTCATTTAACATACTACTCAATGGTCAGAAATAATATTTAGATCTATAACCAACAAGCTTAATGTTAAAGCCTACAGAAAAAAAACATACAGACACAATAAGTAATGAGGGAAATTCAGAGATCAGGTTATAAAAGTTAATATATTTTAAAATCCATTGTCAGCCTCTCAACTCTTCAACCTTTTCTGGGAGTCAGCTACAAAAAATATTAATGTTTCTACAACTTCTACTTGATAACAACATTTCACTGCTCTTCAAAAGCACAACACTCCGAACCACCTACCGTGTTTGTGAATAAATGCAAGTCCTTGTAATATCTGATACATGATATTCCTTATAGCAGACTCAGGAAACAACTTATTTCTGTATGAGGCAGAGGAAAACAAAGTTATAAATCAAAGGCCAGATCCTTTGATAATAAATACTAAAGAATACCATTTGTCTATACAGGGGAGCTACCTTATAAACACCAAATATATTCACTTGTTACAAAAACAAAAACATTAAACATTTGATAGTAAGCCAAAAAAAAGATTTTCCTCCAACATAGCATATAAATATGAAAAAATCTCCTCTCTCCATGATACGAACTAAAACTTTAAAAAATTTTGGTGAGGAAAATTTGAGGTCTTCCAGATGAAGCCCTTATGCAATGCAATGGCTAACATTTTCCTCCTGGCTGGGCAAAACACACAGTACACCGCTGTCATTGTCAATAAAGATGATATTTGTTCACTCAGATCACTCAGAGGAGTACTGCGAATGGCATTCATTTTGCCACAAAAAATGTGCCCAAGAGGCTCCACACAGTTCACCTTTAAAGTTCAAAATGACCGTCGCAGGTAAATTTCTTATCAGCCTCTTCTTGCCAGCATGTAATTACCTGAGTACTGCAGCAAGAGAGGAACTGAAATAAACCTAGAACTTTTCAACAGAGGTCTCAAAATCCAGGAAGCTGGGTCCACCCTTGACTTCTAGTTGCTCTGCCCATATGTCCTAGTGGGAATGGAAAACTGCAATGTCTATTAAGTCTGAGCTTCTTTGGATGAATAACTCTTCTTTTTTTTGAGATGGAGTTTCACCTTTGTTGACCAGGCTGGAGTACAATGGTGCAATCTCCGCTCACCCCAACCTCCGCCTCCCATGTTCAAGTGATTCTCCTGCCTCGGTATCCCTAGTAACTGGGGTTACAGGCATGCCCCACCATGCCCGGCTAATTTTGTATTTTTAGTAGAGACAGGGTTTCCCCATGTTGGTCAGGCTGGTCGTGAACTCCCGACCTCAGGTGATCCGCCCGCCTCGGCCTCCCAAAGTGCTGGGATTACAGGCGTCAGCCACTGCGCCCAGCCTGGATGAATAACTCTTTAAAATAAGAAAATGACTGCATTGAGAACAGCTTCCCTGAAGCTATCAGAGGGCCTCTAAAGTAGAAATATGGTGGGCCCCACACCTAACTGGCAGCTTTCAACATTAAAGCCCAGTAGCGTGAATGTTAAAGGACTGGAGAAAGAATCAGAATAATGCAATAAGGAAAGAAAAGAGAGAGAAAAAAAACACAAAAGCAGAAAGAAAACACATCTGCTTTGCCTATTTATTTCTATAATAAGATAATGATGACCAAACTGTACCTCTCCTTAATGAGCTGGTAAAGATTTTCCTTCATGTACTCGAAGATAAAATAAAGATGATCATTTTCCCTGATAACTTCTTTTAATTTGACTACATTGGCATGGTTGAGCTTCTTTAAAGACTAAAAGGCAAGGAAGAAACACAAAACAAAACAAATATTAGAGAAAATCTGTTGTTGAAAAAGAAAAGTAACCCTATGTATACTTGGAAAGAAACATCTAATTTTAGAACCACAGAAATGTCTGAAATTGTATTTTATTGACAATTTAATAAACAGTATATCTCTGAAATTGATAGTAACTTTACATAGAAAAACTACTTCAATGAACTGACTAGAAGGTAGGTATTCGACCAGTAACTGGTATTTCTGGCTGCCCCCAGCACCAGGCAATGTACCAGGGCTATTTTGGGCCCACCCCCTCCAGATGATGGAATTCAGGCTGTGGAAGAAGCCAGAGGGGAATCAATAAAAGAAGCTTAGATTTTTCTAGCACTGGAGAATGCAGCTGCATTGGGCTGAGATCACCAGCTAACAGTCTGCAGACACGGTGAATAGGAAATTGTTCAAAACGACGAACGGTTGATGGCCTGCTTCTCTTGACTTTTGTCTGACTCATGTATGTCCAGGAGGCATAGAGCACTCCTTCTTACAATGTGAGTTTGAGTTACAGAGGACCAGAAGGAGACGGAAGGACCCTGAAGTAAGACAAGAGAAATCCCTCTGCTTCCAAGAACAACAAAGGCAAAAAGTCAGGCAGTGGATGAGGAATGAGAGGGTGGCTCAGAAAATGGTGCGTGGCCTTGTATGTGTGAAGATTACTCATCTTCACACATATGTACCTTTCCTCTTCCTGGAACATGTGCATACATGTGAGTATAGCCATGTGCACACTGTTTTCTGTTTGTATCGTTAGTTCTGTTGATAGTGAACCAATCAATTTTGTATTAGTGAGCAGCATCCCTGTTCTTGTACAGCAGACATAGCTAAAACTGTTGGTTTGGATAATCAGAATCTGATGGACTGTCTCCTTCATGAAAGCCTCCAAGTGTCACTTTGGCCAGTGAGATGAGTCCTTTAATTAAAATAGCCCTTTCCTCATACATGGAGAAGGGAGTCCAATATTAAGTTGTTATCTTTGAATTTCACTAAAAAGAACATCCTTTTTATAAAACAAAGAAAACATATGAAGAGGAAAGTGTTAAAACGAATATCCTCAACTCGAAGAAAACTCAGTGATAAAGTACCCAGGGTTCAAAGCTTGGGAATGTGTAATATGATCAGTTACTTCAAGCAACTGGCAAGAGAGAGGAAATATGGTCAGTAAAAGAGAACAAAATAAGACTCTCTGGAGCTTCCTCCCAGAAGAATAGTTCCTGCCAACATACTTCTCTGGCAGGGAATCCTCAGCTGTTTTGGCCAATTGTTTTGCTAGATCCTCCTAGTATGGACCAAAGGGGCTGATTACTTCATTTAGTCGGGCTGGATTCCTGGTTCTCCATGAGTAACAAATATAAACATTGCTTAACTTGTAAGTATTCACTAAACACTCAGTGATCGCAGCTATCTTTTATGCCTGTTTGCTTAAAACGCATCACAAGCAATGGCTGAGGTAGCTAGTGGATGAGCAAGCCTTGGGGAAAATTCATTCAGCAGAAAATGAAGCGGTTTTAAAGCTTTTCTGGGAGAGAATTCTAGGCAAGGAGTGGGGTGCCTCCAGCTCTTAGCCTGAAGTGTGTTTGGAGCCATGAATTACTGGCCCAACTCTACGGCAGCTCACAGCTCTTGTTTCTAGGTGAGGCTCATGAACAAGAAAGTCCATAGTAGTTTAATATAAAAAGAATTAATTTTGTGTGGGGGACATCAAGTGACTGGCTTTATGAAGATGTATTTCCAGAAAGAGGCATCTTATTTTGGCTCAGGAAAGGATTCCAAAGCAGAGACAAAGGCAGGTCAGTTGTGTCAGAGTGGAGAAGCAGAAGTAGCAAAATTAAGCCTGATCAACAGTCCACATGCGGACTGTTTATCCTCATGGATGAAGCTTTCAGTTGGATATTACCAATGTTGTCCACATCAGGGACTGATCAACACTTTCTAACTATTAAAACAGCAAAGTGCTGGGCCCCCAGGGTATCCTGGGGATTAAGATGCAGTGCTTGCTCTTAAGAGGCAAACAACCTAATTGGAAAGTCAGGACATGGATACAAAATACATCTAATAAAATAAAGAAGATCATATTAAGTGTCAAGGGAATGACAGAAACAAGGACCATCAGAGATGTGTCAAGGAGTAATCAGCAAACTCTGAGTGGTCAGTGAGAGTATCACCGAGATGTGACTTGAAGGAAGAGTGACACCTGGATGAGCTTGCTGGGAGGGAGCAGGCATGTCAGGAGGGAAGCCCACTGCAGGTAAAGCATGGAAACTGAGTGGAGGACTCTGTGTCTGGGGGACGAAGGATGAGAATCAACCTAGTTTGGTTCTGAGGGAGACTCATCTGTAAGACTTTGGCTGGAGAAGTGGGCAGGGGCAAACCATTTGGATGCCAGGTATATACCTGCTGAGTTCTTCTGGTTAATCTGCTGCCTTAAGTAGAGTTGCAGAGGGAGATGCCTGACTCGATGGGGTTGAAAAGTAAGTGGGGTGTGGGAAAGCTGCACTGAAGAAAGAAGTTTGGAAGGTAATGTAAGAAAAGGAAAGAGGTAGAAACTCAAGGGGAGAAGGGCTTGGGACTTTTTTGGGTTAGAGTGAATGGTGGGCACATTTATAGACTAAAAAGAATGAGCAGGTGGAAAAAAAGAGCTTAATGATATGGGAAGGAGGGGGAAATTGTTGGAGCAAGAACCTACAGACATAAAAAATTAAGATGGTTAAAAAAAAACCAAAACAGCAAAGGAACACGGTAGGCAGAATATAGGCAGCCTATGGTTTCAAGATGGTGTCTAGAACAGCATAGCGCCATGTAAGACTATGCTTCTAAGAAAAATAGCACCAGGTGCCATTCCCCGCATGACATCATGGCAGCAGGGATTCCCTTCCCTGCCATGGCCGTCAGGTGCAGAATCTCCCTGAAGTCCACAGGGTCTTCATGGGCAGACATGGAAATGTACAGGCAGGTGGCAACAAGGAGAAAGGAAATGAAGAAGAACAGTGGCATGGTAAGTACCCAGGATTTCCCTTCAGTTCCCTTTGCTGCTGGAATGAAGCAGCTGGCAGGACATGAGAAATGACAGTGACAAGAGGCCTTCAGTGACCTTCCTTTCCCTTCCCCTTCTGAGTCAGCAGGCACAAAAGAAGGACCTCAGCAAAGAGGAAGGGATGAGGAATCTTGCAAGGTGCCTCCTTTCTACCCGCTTCTGCTTTCCCTCCCCTCTGTGTTCAGGTTAGGCTGTGGCCCAGGGCTGGTACGTCTGTGTGAGGCTCAACAAGCGCGACGGTGTGGGGGTGGGGAGGATCCCAGTTGGCAGCCGATGTGGCATCTGTGCAGGCAAGGAAAAATAGCAGGAGTTGTCTGGTGGTCATCAGCTAGAGGAGCAGTTTCTTCAACTATCTTGCTGAGGCAGTCACTTGCTTCCTAAGACGCTATGTGCCCACAGTTTTTCTAAACTGTATATATGAGTAATCTCTTTTGCATTAGAACTAATACACAATTAGCTGTATGGAAAAATAAAGGTTTAACATCCAAGCCATGGATACCTCTCAGAACTTCATGTCACAGAGAAAATGTCATTGGATTATCTTTGTTTTTTATCTCTGATGTTTGTTTTTTTATATCTGATGTTTTTGGATCATCTCAAACTTTTATTCTCTAGAACAGAGGTTGGCAAACTATGTCCCATGGGTGAAATCCAGCCCACCACGTGTTTTTGTATGGTCCACAAGCTAAGAATATTTTTGGTTTTGGTTTTTTTAAGACTGAGTCTTGCTCTGTCACCCAGGCTGGAGTGCAGTGGCATAATCTCGGCTCACTGCAACCTCCACTTACCGGGTTCCAGCGATTCTCCTGCTTCAGCTTCCTGAGTAGCTGGGATTACAGGCGCCCACCACAACACCTGGCTACTTTTTGTATTTTTAGTAGAGAAGGGCTTTCACCATGTTGGCCAGGCTGGTCTCGAACTCCTGACCTCAAGTGATCCACTGGCCTCAGCCTCCCAAAGTGCTGGGATTACAGGTGTGAGCCACCACACCCGGCCCAAAAAAGATAAAAAAGAATACTTTTATTATTCTTTATTTATTTATTTATTTATTTTTATTATTATACTTTAGGTTTTAGGTTACATGTGCACAATGTGCAGGTTTGTTACATATGTATCCATGTGCCGTGTTGGTTTGCTGCACCCATTAACTCGTCATTTAGCATTAGGCATATCTCCTAATGCTGTCCCTCCCTCCTCCCCCCAACCCACAACAGTCCCCGGAGTGTGATGTTCCCCTTCCTGTGTCCATGAGTTCTCATTGTTCAATTCCCACCTATGAGTGAGAACATGTGGTGTTTGGTTTTTTGTCCTTGTGATAGTTTACTGAGAATGATGGTTTCCAGTTTCATCCATGTCCCTACAAAGGACACGAACTCATCATTTTTTATGGCTGCATAGTATTCCATGGTGTATATGTGCCACATTTTTTTAATCCAGTCTATCGTTGTTGGACATTTGGGTTGGTTCCAAGTCTTTGCTATTGTGAATAGTGCCACAATAAACATACATGTGCATATGTCTTTATAGCAGCATGATTTATAATCCTTTGGGTATATACCCAGTAATGGGATGGCTGGGTCAAATGGTATTTCTAGTTCTAGATCCCTGAGGAATCGCCACACTGACTTCCACAATGGTTGAACTAGTTTACAGTCCCACCAACAGTGTAAAAGTGTTCCTATTTCTCCACATCCTCTCCAGCACCTGTTTTATAAATGAACGGTTGCAATCAGTTTGATGATAGGGAACACTAACTTTGAACTCCAATTAAGTTAAATATTATGTCCCCTCAAAAAGAATATCATTCTTCTCACTGGAAGACCTCTAATACAGAAAATTATACTAAATTATTATTACATTTTATATTTTATAAATAAAAATTTTATGGAAATTTGTTTTTGCTCTTGTTATAACATCTTCGATGTGACCTTTTAGTCCTAGAAGCATAAAAGACTGACTATCTGGCCCTTTACAGAAAACGTTTGCCGATCCCTGCTTTAGACTTGTAACCCCACTTCCATGTACAGGACTCCTTCGGAGAAAAAGAAAGGGTGTTTTTCAATATTCTATTAGGTGTTTCAAACAGGGCTGGGTGAGAGGACTAAAATTAGATGAAGCACCACTCCACTGCACAAGGAAGAGAATTATGCATGTAAAACTCAATGTGGTCAATCTACTCTGACAGAGAGAAAAATTGGAACAAAATCAATAGAAGAAGGGCCAGGGAGAAAGGAGGAGAATAATGATTCCAGTCAGAAGGCTGAATAAAAGTAAAGATCGATGCTCCACACTGCTTGACGTGGCACAAAAGAAGGACCTCAGCAAGGAGGAAAGGATGAGGAATCATGTAAGGTGCCTCCTTTCTACACGCTTCTGCCTTCCCTCCCCTCTGTGTTCAGGGTTAGGCTGTGGCCCAGGGCTGGTAAGTCTGTGTGAGGCTCAACAAGTGCAAGGGTGTGGGGGTCAATGAATTTCCTCACAGAAAGTGGAGTGCAAATTATTAGAGCAAGAAACTGAAGTAAGTACTGCTATTATGTCTAGGAAAAACACTCAACAAGTAGATTTTCCTTTATGTTAATAATTAAGAAAATAATTAGGCAATAATAATTCACTAAATCAACACATTCAACTTCTTTATATTGAAATATATTGATATAAGCGATCCATTAAAGATGAAAGCTTTCTAATAACAGTATATACAATTATACCATAATCTTCTGCTTCAGCTATAATGTTCTCATTTGCCTCCCTTTCCAGCATTAGTGAAAAAATTCAAATGAAATGACTATATCAACTATAAATCTAAGCATGTACAAAGCTATTTTAATCATCCATAAATTATTCCTTGGTATATTAATATATACCTTAACCTCCCGAAGGTTCATGCATTCCTCCCAGGAATAAAATTTTCTTTTCATTCTAGAAGAGAAGAAAGAAACAAACAGCACACTTATTCTCAGTAATAGGTTAAACTTTGCTTTTAGAAGAATGCTTTCATTCTGAACCTAATTAACAGTACTTAAAGTGGGTTTAAATTTCTACCCAGTATTATACTATCCGAAACCAGCACTTATTTTCAAATGGCAGTGCAATAATCAATCCGAAGTCACAAATTTTGCCAGTAGCAGTGGTGTGGTGCAGTCCAAAGAGGCCTGGACTGCTGTCTTGCTCTACACCAACTAACTAACCTTGCTCTGGAAGGAAATTGCTCAGGCTTATTCTGTGTAGACCAGAGCTGTTCAGTAGAACTTTCTCTATTGGTGAAACTGTTCTATGCTGTCCAGGATGGTAGCCACTAGACACGTGGCTACCGAGCACTTTGGCATGTGGCTAGCGTAATGTGGGAACTCAATTTTAATTTTAATTAAATTTAAATATAAATGCCACATACGGTTACTTGCTATCATACTAGACAGCAGAGTTCTAGACCCTCTAGTGCAGGAGTCAGCAAACTGATCCATGGGCCAAAACCTCCCCACCATCTGTTTCTGTACAGCCCACGAGCTAAGAACGGCATTTACCTTTTTAAATTGGGGGACAAATCAAAAGAAGAATAATATTTCACGATGTGAAAATTTTGTGCAATTCAAATTCCAGTTTCTATAAGTGAAATTTTATTGGAACACAACCATACTCATTCATTTATATACCGCCTGTGGCTGCTTTCAAACTACAACAGCAGAATTGAGTAGTTGCAAGAGACCATATGGCCTGTGAAGCTTAAAATATTTACAGCCTGGCCCTTCATAGAGAAAGTTTGCCAACCCCTGGTCTAGAGCCTCAATGGAGAAAAGAAAACTGCATGAGTTAATCAGAAATCCAAGTTTCAAGGTTATATTTTTCAGTGCATTTCAATCACATTGTCTCATTTGTCTTATAGCAGCCCTGTGAAACACATAGAACAGCCGAGGAAACAGAAACAGAGAACGTACACGACTTTCCCGAGGTCTCACTGCTGGCCAATAACAAACTTCCCATCTCTCCAGCTCACTCTGTCCTTGTCACACTGTCTCCCGGTAGAGTGATCAAATCCTTTATTCATGCCCCAAATATTATTTAGCCCCTGCTATGTGATACAGTAGGTGCCTTGTCAGGCACTGGAGAGACAATGATGAGAAAGATATCCCTCATGAAACTGACGTCATGGCAGGAAGGTAGACAATAATTTTCTGTACCAAGTACTGTGAAGAAAGGAAAAGGGCCTATAAAAGTGAACCTGCCAGGAGCAGTGGCTCAGCCAAATGATGCAGCAATTTGTAGGTCACATTAAACATTTGGGGCTTCATCCTAAAACTGACAGGAAGACATTGGAAGCTGTCTTGGTTTGGATTCCTCCAAAAGCAGGGCCTGGGCAAGAACTTGGGGGCAGGTAGTTTATTCGGGAGGTGATTCCAGGAAGCCAGGGCAAGGAGCAGGAGACTGAGAAAAGAGAGGTAGGGAACCCAATAATGGGTATATGAGTAAGCCAATAACAGGGTTGGCAACTGGCTCAGGCCTGCTGGGGACATTTTAAGGAGCTGGACAGAATGCACCTTCGTTGAAAGTCTCCCACATGCACTTGGGATGGGGTGCTGGCATGGGCATAGAGCTGTGCACTACGGCTGCACTGACATCAGGTGGGAGCAAGGGATGTGTTCATGGGACACAAAGAACATTTGGTCAAGTAGTTTCAGATGACTGAAGTTGTATGTTTAAAATAATCCCTTTGGTCTGATATGAATAGGGGGAAAAAAAGCCAGGAGCCCTAGTGGCGGAGGACCTCATGGTGGAGGTGGCAAATGGTAATGAGTTGAATGGAGGTTAGCAGTGGGAATATACAGAAGTAGGAGGATGAAATAAATATTACGTAGAATTGACAGTACTAGATGACTAAAGGTGAGGCATAATGGGGAGGGAAGACAGGAGGACTCCCAGGTTTTGAGGGTATAGTACTAATTATTGAAACAGGAAACACTGAAGAAGAAACAAATTTGGGGTAAGAGAGAATATGCTAAATATGAGTGTAGTTTTGGGCATGGTGAGTGTGAAATGTCTGCAGGGCATTCAAATATAGATGCTGACAAGGCAACTGGATAGAGATGGTTGTGGCAGTCTCCACTGTGGTTCCCAGAGACTCCCACCTCCTGCTACCCAGGGCCTTTTAGAACCCCCTCTCCTTCAACAACTTGCTTCTAACCAACAGAATATAGCAATTTGACAAGGATGTCACTTCTGTGATTAATTTACAAAAGCAAGATATGACTTCCATCTCAGTACAAGTCTCTTATTGCCTTCTTGACTCCCAAGTCTTGATGAAGCAAATTGCCATGTTGTAAGCTGATTTTAGAGGCCCACATGGCAAGGAACTGAGGGCAGCATCCCACCAACAGCCAGCAGGGAACTGAGGCCCTCAGGCCAACAACCCATGGATCAACCCACAATCACAAAATGAGCTCAGAAGTGGATTCTTCCCCAGTCCAATCTTTGGATGAGACCCCAGCCTTGGCCAACACCTTGACTACAGACTCATGAGAGATATCGAGGCAAAGAACTTAGCTAAGCTGTGTCCAGACTACTGACCCAGGGAAACTGTGAGATAATAAATGTGTGTTGTTTTAAACAACTAAGTCTTGGAGTAAATTGTTACACAACAACAGACAACTAATACAATGTGTGTGGACTCAAGTTGTGAAGGGCAAAGGGCGCAGAGGGAACAAGACAGCAGTCACCTGACCACCATATGCATGTAGATGGCCCAAATGAAGTCACCTAATTTCTTAGAGTTTCAGTTTCCTCTCGTGTAAAATGATGTTTATTAACCTGCTTATTACTACCTTACAATATGAGAAAACACTTTGATAACAAGTACTTTTACTAGGTGCAAAGTAGTAAATCTAAAGTGGAAATGTTTTCAAGACCTCTAACATGAGTGTTACAGAGTCAATAATCATCTAACCCACAGCAATCATTATCTAAGGTTCTTCTCCAGGCATCCTACCCACTCCCCTTTAGAACTGTTTCAAAGACGGGTAATGGTGAGGGTAGAGTTAAAATTATCATGGGAGTGAAGGATCAAACTTACTTTTTAATAGCGATCAGCTCCCCAGACTCAATGCTTCTTCCCAGCAGGACGGAACCGTAGGTTCCATCCCCGAGCTGCCTGATTGTTGTGTATCTATTCATGGTGTGCCTGCTCAGGCCGGACACTCATCTCACGGCCGAAGTGGTTCAGTTCTGCAGTGGTAGCAGTCCTCCCCAGAGTGTAACCAGATTTTTCGATGGCAGCACCAGCACAAGGTATTCAATAGGACGTGACTATCTCCCAAATACATATTTTCAAAAATCAGTCTTCTGCCTGCAGAGAAAAATGAGAGATAAGGATAAATGTTAATATACCTTTTGAGTATATGTATTTTTGTAAGTCTAAATCTGTGTTTTATTGGAACACAGTCATACCCACATACTTGCATACCATTCATGACTACAACGGCAGAGCTAAATAGTTGTGTGACGCTGTATAGCCTGCAAAGCCCAAAGTACAGCAGGTTTTGGAATAATGTTGTTTCGTTATAATGTTGATGAGGGAAAAAAACTTGATTCCCGGCTGGGGCTGCTGTCCATGTGGAGTTTGCACATTCTCCCTGTGTCTGTGTGGGTTTTCTCCAGGTGCTCCAGTTTCCTTCCACATCCCAAAGAGGTGCACACTAGGTGAATTGGCATGTCTATACTGTCCCAGGCTTGAGTGAGTGTAGGGGAGGCGTGTGAATGTGCCCTGCAATTGGCGTCTAGGGTTGGTTCCCACTCTGGGCCCTAAGCTGCTGGGATAGGCTCTGACCACTCACGACCGTAAACTGGAATAAGTAGGTAAATAATTACCTTACCTTTTTTTTTTTATCTTTCTTAAATGTATTTATAGCTCACATTTATTCCAATGTTTAATGTTCAAAGTGTTTTAGTCTTTATTTAGAAGTTTGGTGATGTTTTTATGACCAGAAATATGCTGTAGGAACTTAACTCTTATTTATATCAATTAGCCTATGGCAAAATTGGTTTTGTTATATGTTGTTTGGCATAAAGTCGCAGTTCCAAAGAACCTATTGATAAGTTAAATGAGGACTTAGTGTATTGGCTATGTTGCCCTTTACACAGTTCACTAACCCTTGGTCTAAATAATGCTCTTTTCTAATTTCTTATACAACTAGAGATATTATGCTTGGAAAGTAAATTTGTCACTGACTCAGAAATGAATCAGCTCCAATTCAATGCTTTTCTGCTGACTAACTATTCTGGGCAAACACTGAGGGATAACTGTGGTCGATGAAAATTGCCGAGGTATGAAAATTTATGCTAAATATACTGTGTTCTAGACACTTGAGCTACAATTAACAATGTAAACGTACAAAAGCTAAGAAATGCCAAAGTTCTCCTGACAGAGAACTTAAGTGTGCTCCATGAACTACGTGTGGCTAAGCATCAGTGCTATTATTATCACTACTAGACATTCAGAAGCTAAACAAAGAACTAGGAATTCAAGGCCTAGGTGCAGGGTATGGTCCTTTTAAAGTTATTCAGTTTGTGTCTTAAAAATAATGTCATTGATTTTTCATTTATATTATTCAGTCTGCCTATAATAAAGAAACTGTAGTAATAATGTACTAGTACTAGTACTCCTGCAAAGTGTCCAGATCACAAAAGACAAGGACAGACTAAGGAACTGTCACAGATTGGAGGCAATTAAGCAGACACGCCAACTAAATGCAATGTGGGATCCTTGACAGGACCCTGGAATAGAAAAGGACACTAGTGAAAAAGTTGGTAAAATCTCAATAAGATCTGTTGTTAGTAGTATTGTGCCAATGCTAATTTCCTGGTTTTGATCATTGTTCTATGGTTATGTAAGATATTAACATTAGGGAAAGTGGGGTGAAGGGTTTCTAGGAACTCTGTACTATTTTTGCAAGTTTCTGCAAGTCTAAAATTAGTTCAAGATTAAAAATTTAAAAATAGGCCAGGCGCAGTGGCTCATGACTGTAATCCCAGCACTTTGGGAGGCTGAGGCAAGTGGATCACCTAAAGTCAGGAATTTGAGACCAGCCCGGCCAACATGGTGAAACCCCATCTCTACTAAAAACACAAAAATTAGCTGGGTGTGGTGGCATGTGCCTATAGTCCCAACTACTTGGGAGGCTGGGGCAGGAGAACCGCTTGAACCCGGGAGGCACAGGCTGCAGTGAGCCGAGATCATGCCACTGCACGCCAGCCTGGGTAATAGAGTGAGACTCCATCTCAAAAAAAAAAAAAAAATTAAAAAATTAAATAAATAACTCCAGACTATGTTCTCCTGAAAGCCGTGTGTGAGCTTGAAAAATCTTAAGACATATAAAACTCCTGCCTGATTTCACCACGCTTTATCACAGAATCAAACAAGCTTTTGGAGATCAAGCACTGCTCTACCCACCCTCAGCTCATTCTCTTTCCCTTAGAACCACTGTAAGGCCTCTGGTTGGAGGGGCATTTTCCTTCTTGAAACTCTTCAAGATCAGACTCCCTACAACCTCTTTCAGTAGCTCTTTAGGGTGATGTATTCCATTGATGACTAATAAATATTTATAAAGCACCTTCTGTGTGACAGATCCTATCTTTAAGCTCTAGCGATATAGAGACCAATAAAATATGGTCCCTTCTTTTAAAGAGCTTAGAGTCTCCTGGCAGGGGATGGGGGTGTGGATGGGAGGGGGGAAGCAGATATGTACCACTCATGAATACAAACTAAGATATTTCAAGTATGCTTAGGGCACAGGATGTGGAGGGGAATTAAGGAGAAAGCCCTCTTGGTTTCCAGCTGGGTTAATTCCATCTGGGCTTAGGGAGGGCAGGAAAAATCTTCATAAAAGATTGTCTTAAAAAAGAGAAAAGTAGGTGTTTTGTAGGGCAAATGGGGTTCTAGCATTCCAAGAAGCAGAAACTAAGAGACAGGGCTTGAAATTAGGGGGTGGGAAAGGGGGAGCTTATGGAAAGAGCTGGCAGAGTTTTGTTTATGGAGGAACCCAGATGCCATTTTTTAAAATACAGGTTTTGACTGGATTCTATACTGGAGAAGAAAATGCAATAAAGCAGGGGTCCCCAAACCCAGGGCTGTGAACCAGTCTGTGGCCTGTTAGGAGCTGGGCCACAAAGCAGGAGGAGAGCAGTGGGCAAGTGAGCATTACTGCCTGAGCTCCACCTCCTGTCAGATCAGCAGCCGTGGCATTAGATTCTCACAGAAGCACAAACCCTACTGTGAACTGCCCATGGGAGGGATCTAGGTTGCCTGCTCCTTAGGAGACTAATGCCTGATGATCTGAGGTGGAGCAGTTTCATCCTGAAACCATGGACAGTAGATTAGATAAAAATATTTATCTGTGTTAAAGTTATTACAGTTGTAGTTACTGTCCTGTGATTCAGTAAGAACATAGTTTCATCTTGGGAAATACACTCTGAAGAGTTTACAGGTAAAGGACCATGATGTATGCAATTTATTCTCAAGTGGGTAGAACAAAAATTTTGTGTGCACTGCGGGGAGAACAAATGGGGTAACATGTTAACAACAGGTAAATCTGGGTAAAGGGTATGCTGTGGACGGAATGATATCCCTCCTCCCTCCTCCAAATTCACATGTTAAAGCCCTAACCTCCAATGTATTTGGAGGTTGTATTTGGAGACAGACCTATGGAAAGGTAATTAGGCTACAGAGGTCATAAGGGTAGGGGTCTGATACAATAGGGCTAGTGTCTTGTACCTCTCCCCCACACCCCCTAGCACATGAGGACACAGGAAAAAGGCAGCCATCTAAAAGCCAGGAAGACAGCCCTCACCAGAAACCAAACCATTTGATCTTGGACTCTCCAGCCGCCAGAACTGTGAAAAAAATAAATTTCTGTTAAGACACCCAGTCTCTGTAATTATGTTATGTATGGTAGCCCAGGCAGACTAAGATAGGATCTATGGGTATTCTTTTGGTATTCTTGCAATTTATGTAAATTTAAAATTATTATAGATTAAAAATTTCAATTATCTCTAAAATGGTAGAAGAGGGAAATTTTTTAAAGATACAGGCATCTTAAATGTTTTATCTTAGATCAAAACATACAAATGCAGACTTATTTAATACAACTTGTTGAGAAGACAGAACACTATCATATACCACGGTTCCTCCACTTCATGATTACTGTATTATGGAATAGATTGGATTCAGGCTGTGCCTTAACCCAAAAAGTACATTTGGACCACAGCACAAGCAATTTTGGCTCTGCGTTTGTTTTCCCCTTTTTCTTCTTAATATTTATCTTCAACTATTTTTTTCATATAGCATACACAGTCCTCAACTTACGGTGGTTTGACTTACGATATTTTGACTTTACAATGGCGCCAAAGCTACATGCATTTAGTAGAAATCATATTTTGAGCGCCCATACGACTACTGTTTTTCACTTTCAGTGCAGTATTCATTATACACATGAGATATTCAACACTTTATTATAAAATGGGCTTTGTGTTAGATAATTTGCCCAACTATAGGCCAATGTTAAGTGTTCTGAACATGTTTAAGATAGGCTAGGCTTACAATGATGCTCAGTAGGTTAGGTGTATTAAGTGTATTTTTGACAATGATTTTTTAACTTACAATGGATTTACAGGGACGTAACCCCACTCTAAGTTGAGACACATCTGTGTATGAATCCTCCATCATTCATTATTTCACTTTCCAACAAATTAAGACTCCCAAACCATTGTTGTATGTCATCTACCTAAAAAAAAAAAATCACTGGAAGCTTGATTTGTCAAAAAAAATCAGCCAACTAATAAACAATGTCTTTTTTTAACTTTTATTTTTTAAAGAAGGCTCTGCCCTATAGACAATGGGAAGTCAACTAAAGTTTTGTAACTAGGGACTAACATGATCAGATCTGCATTTTGTAATCCAGTTAGAATATTTTTCTTCATGTCCAACCAAAACTTGCATATTCTAATTTAAGCAAATTTCTCCTGCCTAGTTTTCTGTGGATATAAAGAAGCTATGTCATAAAAATGTCTATGCACATGAAATGAGTAATCAAGCGTGTGTCTCTCAGCTTTCTCCTGCCTTAATTACATGACCTTTTCTCAGAGGAAGCATTTTCCACTCCTTTAATTACCTTTGGCATTCATCTCTGAATCCTCACACATTTCTCCATCTCCTTGATGAACTATGGTGACCAAAACTTAATAGTAACCTATATTACAGTAGCATGTGGGCTTCCCTCATGCTTTCTGCAATGGCATTACACTACTGATTTATATCAGTTATTAATAATAAAGCCTTTTTTGGATAATTAATGTCCCTTCCTCATCCACTTAAATTGTACAATTGGAACAATGGTTCCTAGATTATCACTGAGAAAGCTATCTGTGAAAGAATTAAGAGCTTCATTGAAATCCAGATAGAGTGGGTCATTCATTCAATGCACAGTCACCCCAATAATTCCTCCTTGTTATAGTCTGTCATATTATCAAGGAACAAAATCTAATTACTCTGGCAAGATACGACTGTCACCATACCATGGCAGTTACTTTCTAATGTCTAATGCTACTTCAGGTAATTACCTAACAATTATACAATGGATCAGACTAGTGTCTCTTCAAGCATTGATGGCACGTGGTATAATTTTATTTAAACTTTAATAAGATGTTAAGCATTATGTAAGGCTCTTGGGCACATTATGGATAAGGCTAGGGTCTCTCCTTTAAATCACTCACAACTGACAGATACACAAAAAATGTAGAAACTACTATGAGAATGCAGTAGACAGCAACCAACTCTTGGGAGGAGGAGAGAGATCTGACAGTCCTTCAGAGAAGAGGTAGTATTGAGATATTAAAAAATGAAAAAGGTTTTCTTACACAGAAAAGGAGAGAAAGAAATTATAAGTGGAGGAAACTGTAAAAATGTTGGCGAATACAAGAGCTTGGTGTGTTCACAAGAGGGCAGGCACAGCCTAGTGTTTCTCACCCTGGTTGAATACAGAATCACCTAGAGAACCTTTAACATTTACTCATGCCTAGCCCCAGCCCCAAGAAGCAGGTCGGGATGGGGGCTGAGCTTTGAGAGTTCTGAAAGTTTTCCAGGTCTAACGTGCAACCAGGGCTGGGTACAAGGCTAGGGCGTAAAACCAATTCAATGGAGGGCGATGGGGCAAATTGCAGGAAATAGCTAGAAAGTTAGGGTGGGCCCAATTATGAACGAGCATGTGTGTCATGCAGGAGTTTTTTGTTTCTGCTTTTGTTTTGTTATTTTTTTGAGACAGGGTCTCACTCTGTCACCCAGGCTGGAGTGCAGTGGTGAAAATCACAGCTCACTGCAGCCTCAACCTCCTAGGCCCAAGTAATCCTCCCACCTCAGCCTCCCAAGTAGCTGGGAGTACTTGGTGTACATTACCAGGCATTTTTTTTTTTTTTTTTTAAGAGATGAGGTCTTTATTTTTTTTTTTGCCCAGGTTGGTCTTGAACTTTTGGGCTCAAGCAATCCTCCCACTTTGGCTTCCCAAAGTGGTAGGATTACAGGCGTGAGTGCACCTGGCCTCACGCAGTAGTCTGATTTTTATCCTACAGAAGGGAGTTCCTCAGAGTTTTTAAAGCAGAGAAACAGCATGAATAAAATCCCTCTGGAGACTACACAGATGTTAGAATACAGAGATCAGAGGCAGAGACTAATTAGGAGGTTACTCCAATAGCCCAGGTGAAATATGATGAAGGCCCAAACAAAAGCACTGGACTGGGTCTTAGATACAACAGGAGACTATGGGTTTGAGATATGGAATGTGTGTTTTTGTGTTATTTGGACAATGTACAGACATGTGGGTTCTGTTTTCTCGGGGGCTGAATTTGAGGTATGTACCAAACCTCTCACTGGAGATGCTCAATAAGCAAATAGATCTAAGGTTGTTTTGTTTTTCCCCAAAGATAGAGTATTATTGGAGTTCTTATTGGGAACACAGCATTCAGACAAGGCTGATACACTGTGTAACTCCAGGGTACTCCATTCACATAGAACACAACGTGAAAGGTGCCCACCGGAGTTGTTCAATAAGGCAGCCTGTGTTCAGAACAAGGAATGCAATAGTCCCATCACATCCTTGGTTTACTGCTCCAGAGGCCAAACTTCAAGAGAAATATTAAAGAATATAGTGAGGCATCTAGATGAAAGTACAAGAAGGGTAGATGAAACACCGGATGCTGGAAGCAAAGGAGACTTGGAAAGCCATGATAATTGTTCCAAGTGTACAAAGGGACATCAGAGAGAAGGGTTAGTTACACTAGGTATGGTTCCAGAGAACAGAACCATGACCACTCTTTGAGCTTTCTATTATTCACATTAGTGAATTATTTCCCATACTGAAAAAAAGTGAATGGTATTAGCCAAACTAGCATTAGACAAGAAGCACCAGTCAGCTCATAGTCCAATCTGAGCATATCCTAGCAGGATGTGGTTAAATACATTTCAGAATGGCATTGTTCAGCTATTCATCCTTTTCGCGGTGGCCCAAATATGATGACTCATGTCATAATCTGAAAGTAAAGAACAAAAACTTACTGTTGCTCTGGGAAAATAGGGCGATGGACAATGCACTAGAAAAAAGAAGGGAGCGATGGTAGGCGCCTTCGCTGCTCTACTCCATAGCAATGCTCCTCTTCTTGCTTAGTTTACAGAACCCTGATTTTACTCAGGATTCGACATACTCAGGCACAGCAGCCACCCCAGGGCATGAACTATGATAGATCTAAGCCAAGCAAAGGAATTCTACTTCCTTATTAAAATCTGTTTAGGAGTGGTGCCATGGCTTGGACTTATGAGAATGAAAGGGAAGTGAGCTGGTGAGGAAGGAGAAGAGCTTCTGAGAAGGAATCTACTCCCTAATAAAGACAGTTGACAAAGAAGCTGCATTGAACATGGCTGTGTAAAGCTGTGATATTTAGAGCTGAGGCAGAGACGACTACGAGACATCAGCTCTAAAGATGAGAGTCCCAGCTGCAGAGGATGTATTCATAGAAAGAGGTTGAGTCCTTGATGACATCAGTGAGCTGCTGCTTGAACCCTGAAAATATATGCCTTTGGGTTTATTGTTCTACAACCTAATTGAAGGTCTCTGTTGAAGAAGTCACTGTTAATCTATCCAGTACAGCTGAAGGCATTCCTGATACAGTGGGCTATACTTACTAAGGTGACAAAATACAAAATTCTCTACAGGAGGTGACAGATAGACCTTTATGGTTAGCATAGTTTTGAAGACTGAAAGAGGTGTACAGCTGGAGACAAATTAGAAGTAACTATTAGCCTAATGTTCATTTGCTTTCCATTATCTGCTTCCATTTTGAAAGAAAATAAGATGCAAATAAGATACAAACCTATTATGGTAAAAGAATGTCCAAAAACGGCCCTCAGTATCACTCCAGGTTGCTTGGACAACTAGCTAGCTGAAGCTGTGTGACCTTGTGCAATCCAGTCATGTGCCTGTAACATGGCAGGTGGGAAACATGAAAAGATTCCACTTTGCATGACAAGTGGGGCCCAACATGGGGACCACTCTGCATGCCATCCATAGTGACATTTACTACAGATAGCCACAGAGCTTCATTCAAAGGCAACCAAGGCAAACACAGAACTCTCAAGCTGAGTTCTGTTTTCTTTTTGTGAGACAGGGTCTTGCTCTGTCTCCCAGCTGGAGTGCAGTTGCGTGATCATGGCTCACTGCAGCCTCATGGGCTCAGACAATCCTCCCACCTCAGCCTCCTGATTGGCTGGGACTATAGGCACGCACCACCAGGCCTGGTTAATTTTTGTATTTTTGGTAGAGACGGGGGTCTTGCTATGTTGCCCAGGTCGGTCTTGAACTCCTGAGTTCAAGCACTCTGCCTGCCTCAGCCTCCCACAGTGTTGGGGTTACAGGTGGGAGCCACTGTGCCCAGCCTCAATTGGAGTTCTAACAGGAAAAAAGGTTTCAGCACTCTAATGACTATTTTCAGTGTATTAATGTTAATACGTCCTTCTTTGATACTTAATGGGAGACATCTACATCTACAGAGTCAGTGCTTCAAAGAAAGAAGCAGGCAAGTATCAAAAATTTGATACTTGACAAGACATCACAATTCCAGCCTGAAATCTGTGTATATGACATTAGCATACAAAGATTTCACACTGTGTAGACCAGAGACCACACACTGGCAGCATAATATTTTACCCATAAGTCACTCCATTGAGACTTCAGTCCACAAGTAGAAGACAGTTTCTACTGTTGGGTTCTTTACAATTTGTTTAAAAAAAGCCAACTATTGTCTTTTCTATGGTTGTGAGGTTTACTCGCATTTGTGTGTGTGTGTGTGTGTATACACACATATTTCACATACATATAAATATAATATTCATGTTATAAATATATATAAGTATATATGTAAATATGTGACATAATTTATTTTATAAAATTATATAGGCTGGGCGTGGTCACTCACGCCTGTAATCCTAGCACTTTGGGAGGCCCAGGTGAGCATATTGCTTAAGGCCAGGAGTTCAAGACCAGCTTGGGCAACATGGCAAAACCCCACCTCTACAAGATACAAAAATTAGCTGGGCGTGGTGATGCATTCCTGTAGTTAGTCCTAGCTACTTATGGGGCTGAGGTGGGAGGATTGCTGGAGCCTGGGAGGTGGAGGTTGCAGTGAGCCTAGGTCACACCACTGCACTCCAGCCTGGGCAACACAGTGAGACCCTGTCTCAAAAAAAAATTTTTTTAATTTAAAAAAGCATATAAATATGCATTTTTGATATACAGCAATATCTGAAATATGCTTAAGACACTAAAGTGTCAACAAAGCATCACTCAAGTGAAAAATTAAGTATAAGGCCCTACGTTCAGTACCGAGATATAAGATCCACAGAGCTGTGGGTGGCAGATCTGGCCTCTGGGGACTTCTCACGCAGTTGGAGAGGTGGGAAATACACAAATGACCAGGAGACATGGACACTGGATTAAGTTCCTACATGGAGTGGAGATGAGAGTGCTACCGGTGCACAAGGAAGGAGTCACTTTGTGGATCACTGGCTAGGAATCTCAAGGAAGGCTCTGGGCCACCAATTTCTAAACTACAGCTAATTTTTCCTGTTAAGGACATGTCACTTATCCATATTCTGATCCAGGTATAAATAACAAAAAAAATTTTTTAAACTATACAAAGTTTTCCTTGTCAGTTATATTAATTAATTTCCCACAGCTGCTCCAACAAATTTTCACAAAGTTGGTGGCTGAAAATAGCAGAAATTTATTCCCTCAGGTTTCTGGAGGTCAGAAGTCCAAAACCAATATTCCTGAGTTGAACTAAAGGTGCTGGCACTTCCTCCAGAGGCTCTAGAGGGAATCCATGCTTTGTCTCTTCCAGCTTCTGGTGGTTGCAAGCACTTCTTGGCTTGTGACCACATCACTCCAATCTCTGCTTCTAGGATCAGATTTTCTTGTCTTCTGTTTTTAAATCTTCCTCTGTCTCTCGCTTATAAGGACTTGTGTTTTCATTTAGGGCCTACCAAGAGACTGCAGGATAATCTCTCCATTTCCGATTCTTTGATTCAATCACATCTGCAAAGTCCATTGTGTCATATAAAGTAACACTCACAGGTTCCAAGGATTAGAACCTGGTCTCTTTGCAGGCTATTATTTAGCCTATCACTCCCCAGCAAAACATCCCAAAGACTTATACAATCATCTAAATTACACAGCAGCGGTGTTCATTCATTCAAACTTGGGTGTTTTAGAAATGAAATCAGAAATCTGTGCTTACCCAGTGAACAAGGACATTCTGTTTTAAAATACAGAATGTACTCATCTCTTTTATTTTACTTTAAGTTCCGGGATTCATGTGCAGAACGTGCAGGTTTCTTACATAGGTATACGTATGCCATGGAGGTTGGCTGCACCTATTGACCCGTCCTCTAAGTTCCCTCCCCTCGCCCCACCTACCCCACAACAGGCCCTGGTGTGTGTTGTTCCCCTCCCTGTGTCCATGTGTTCTCATTGTTCAACTTCTGCTTATGAGTGAGAACATGCAGTGTTTGGTTTTCTGTTCCTGTGTTAGTTTGCTGAGGATGATGGCTTCCAGCTTCATCCATGTCCCTGCAAAGGACATGATCTCATACTTTTTTATAGCGGCGAAATATTCCATGGTGTATATGTACATTTTCTTTGTCCAAGCATACTTTTCTTTAACTTTGCACAGTGAATAAGACTTGACAATTCTAGCCTGAAATCTCTGAGTATACGACATTAGCATATGGAGATTCCATGCTGTGTGGACCAGAGATGGCACACTGGCACTCTGGGGGCTGAATCCCAGATTTAAAAATAGGGAATTTCGGCTGGGCACAGTGGCTCACACCTGTAATCCCAACACTTTGGGAGGCCAAGGGCGGCAGATCACGAGGTCAGGAGTTCGAGATCAGCCTGGCCAACATGGTGAAACCCTGTCTCTACTAAAAATACAAAAATTAGCCGGGCATGGTGGTGTATGCCTGTAATCCCAGTTACTCGGAAGGCTGAGGCAGGAGAATTGCTTGAACCCGGGAGGCAGAGGTTGCAGTGAGCAGAGATCGCACCACTGTCCTCCAGCCTGGGACAGAGTGAGATTCTGTCTCAAAAAAAAAAAAAAAAAAAAAACAGAGAATTTCCTATATAAATCCCTATTTGGAGCTTCTCTGGAAACACTGAAGGGCTAACCACCTGGGGTCCTTAGCCCTTCATGGTAATAAGAAGTGGAAGAAATGTCCCTACCTCTTCAGGCTGGGCGTGTGCTCTGCAGCTCACCACAGTCCCCATTTTTCCCTGTTGCCACTTGCCATTTTTTTTTTTAGCTGTCCTTTTTTTGTGTGCCTTCATAGCCACTTGTTTTACTGGATGAAAAATATTTCTCTGTTCCTATGCCTATAACAAAAGTGACAAAGTAAAAGCCAGAAAAAAAAAAAAAAAACCTTATACTTAAAGAAAAATTGGAAGAGAAGAAAAATTGTTCTTTTTTAGAAGAGAAGAGCAATTTCTTACTGTTTGACAAGCACACACCCAGCTTCCTTGAGTCTTTTATTTTCCTTCTCTGCCCTGACAGCATTTAAATTCAGCTTCTGGTATAGACAGTTAACACTGCTTGAGAAGTGAATGGAATGTAGCAGCCTGTCCATTACCTTGAGAATTAGCGTGTATTTCTAACTCACAGTATTTCTAAATTCTGCTTTGACTCCAAGAATTAACTTGGATAAATCATTCACTATAACTTATCTACACTTAGCACCCTCATATATCAAATATGCCCAAAACATGATAATTTTAGTACTTAGTATGTGCATAGTACTATTATAAGTGCTTATGCATATATTAGACATTTAATCCTCATAATTCTACCAGGCAGGTACTATTACAATTATCCCTATTTTACAGAGAAGGAAACTGAGACACAAGTTACATGTCTAGATTATATGACTAATGTGGCAGAACTGAGACAGGAACCCAGGCTGACTGCACCAAACTTAAGGGAAAGGTTTCAAAAGATCATGAAATCTTTGGAGGATCTGAAAATGAGAGGAACAGAAGTAATACTTTGTATCTCAAAGCCCAAATATGGAAATGAATGATATGGCTATGTTCTAGTTGGCTTCATTCTGCAATCAAACATCAGCGAATCCACTGGAGCCATCGGCAGCACCAACATGCCCACAGTGGAGGCTAAGTGAGGGACTGGTTCCAGTTTCCAATCAGCACTGATCTGCTGTGCCTCGGGGCGTCTCTTGGTCCTTGAGTTTACTTTCGGTGGAATTAGGGCATTGGATTTGCTCTAAGGTGCCTTCTTCCTCTAAAACTGTGTGATTCTGTGACTCTGTATCACGAATCGAGCTAGCATTTGTCTAAGAAAAAAAAACGGATAAATGTTTCTGCTTTTTGCATCACATGAACAAAGGTTAGCAGAGAAGACAGTGCCACCGAAGGACCCTGTATGCTACACATCTTTCTTTCAAGAGACGCACAAGTGCCCCAGTGCCTCAGCCAGGCCCCAATAAACATTAAACATCGATTCCTTCTCTTTCGAGCTCACACATCACCTCTTCCAAGCCTCCTGCCCCAACCTACACATATAGACCCGAGAATGGCCATCTCCCTTGATGCCGTAGTGCCTTGTCCTCACCTCACTGCCAGCCCCTTCCCCGTGGCAGTGACCTGCAGGTGTACCCTCTGCTTCAGCCTCGACACTCTCCAAGATGGCTTCATCTTTGTGTTCTCACTCCACTTGCAGTAGCAAGTCCTCAAAGATTGTTTGAAGGGCCCAAATGTGAGTTTTAGTCTTTGCTATTTATTTTCTGTACCACCTTGGCTAAGTACCTCAAAATTCTCAGTGCTTCTATTTTGTCATACGCAAAATAGTTGGGCCCAACTAAAAGTTCTGAAGTTCTGAAGTGGAAGAACAGTGAATACCACAGAATAGCTGGGGCAGGCAGGCAGCCTGGGCCCTCCCACAACAATGCCAGGACGACTGAGTCTCAGAGAATCACAGAAAGTCCCCCTCCGTGCGGTCAGATCAGGCCTTTGGCCTTTGGATAAGGCTGTACTCAACTAACAAAGAAAGACAGCTTTATCTCTCTTTCAAAGAGTTTCAGCAAACCTTTGAAGTCAATGTTATGATGTTCCTGGCTAGGTGACATTGGGGAAAAGCTTCCTGTGATTTGCCCCAATTCCCTCCCCTCAGCGTCAACCCTCGGTGGAGGCAAAGAGCATCTGCTCATGGCCAGCAGCTCGCATCAGGTGCCTTGCTCATTCACAGCCTAAAACACGGAGGCAAGGGGCAGGGAAAATTGTAGTTCATTCTTTATTTTGAAACCTTAATCAATGAATTAATGCCATCATTACACATTTTCTAAGACAGAAGACAAAAAATTACAGCAAACTTGGGGTTCTCTGGGAGTTGTGGTTTACCAGGCCCACTGACAACATTCAGTTCCTTAGAAGGAGCTTGTCTCCCTTTGCATTAATTATCTTACATTGAAAAGATTCTGTTACTTTCATTTATCCTCCTAGGAAAAGTGGATTATATGCAAAATCATTAGATGACCCTTCTCATGGTACTTCTGAGTTCCATTTTACCTTTACAGGTTTATAATTACACTTCGTATTCTAGGTTTGAATGTGTCCTAACTTTACAAAAGTCAGTGAATACTGTTAATTTCTTTCAAAAAGATACTAGAAATAGTATATCTGGGTTTATATTTTTCTCCTGGACCTAATTCTTCTGCCTCTGTACATTTTAGGAAGCAAATCTTTTATGCATTTTGCCTCTTGGACTACTGCTTTTTTTCTGCATAAGGAATAGCAGTTACAAAGCCAAAAGGACCTTCTTTACATGGATCTTGCTTTGTCTTTACCTTGACAGAGGAGTGAATTAAAGATGCATTCAGCTATTGCATCAACTGGATGTTAACAAGAGAAGATAATCCGTTACATGATGTGCCTTCTTCTGTGCCCCAGAAACTGCTTCATACCTTTACCATCCCTCTCCTCTTTCAATCCCAGCTTCTGAAAAAAGAACTCGTCCTGCACTAGGTCCTTAATCCCATGAGAAGCTTCCACAACTCCCTGTCGCTTCTCTTACAATATCAAAGGTGCTCACACCTTGAACCTTAAAAAAGTTCTGCCATCAATTCCAGATGATTTTTAAACTAGGACACATAGTTGGCTTTGGTGGACTGTAAAGAACTGAAGTAAAGGCGAAATGTTAAAAATAATAATAATAAAAAAACAGCCAGAAAAACACACCTTTACCCTGCCATGTGTGAAACTGTAGATGAGCTAGAATGAGAGTCCCCAGCTTAATGAAAACTGCCGAGGGTGGTAATAGTCCTGCTTGCCTGTGTTTCAGGGGTGGGCAAGATAAGGGATAGTGAAGATAGGGGAGTGACTAAGAGCATATCACAAGTTCATGTAGATAGTAACTTTCATGATATTGGCTAATAAGTAGCTGGACATTACACAATAATACTTTACCTTTCTGGTTCTAACGCATTATCTTTTACGGTAGTCACAAGGACAACCACATGTTATCAGTATCTGTATACTATAACAACACATTTGACTAAGGAGCTGATCTCAGTGTAAGATGCTTTGCTAGCCTGTATACAAAAAATCAAAATGAATTAAAGTAAAGGAAGTAAAGGCTTAATGTAAAAATAAAATAGGGCAGAGATCAGCACATTTTTTCTGTGAAGGGTCAGTAAACAGGATAGGCTTTGCAGGCTCTCCATCTCCATCACAACTCCATTCTGCCATTGTAGCACGAAAGCAAAGACAATATGTAATGAAAGCAGTCAAAGACAATATGTAAATACATGGGCATGGCTGTGTTCCAGTACCAATTTATTTACAAAAACAGGCAGCAGGAAGGACTGGCACACAAGCCATAGTTTGTCAAGCCCTGAAAATGAGGAAATCCCCCAGATAAGCAGAAGCACTTTAGTACTCTCCATAGAGCCCTCATTTACTCCAGGTTACAGGGCTACATACAAGCTGTGTTTAACCTTAGAATATAAGCTCTGTGAGGGCAGAAACGTTGTTATGTTCACAACCGTATTCCCAGTACTCAGTTCCCAGAGAACTGGCATAGTTGGCACAAGTATGGACTCACAATAAAGACATGCTGAATGAATTAACTAATGAATGAACTTACGGAGCTTTAAAAGGCAATCCTGACCATAGGTGATTTTTCTATACTACCACGCCCACCCTCACTGCCATCCCGTCACGCCCCACTTCTTTGCAAACTGGACAACTGTATTGGGACTAGGGTACCAAAATTATGACTCCTTCTAAAAACTTTTACACTAATTTAGGAAAAAACCTGCTTTTCAACAGCTAAGATCACATGAAGGCATGTATATCTTATATTTTCCTCACTCCCCTCTGTCTCAGTTAGATCATTCTCTAGTAAATTCTCTTTCAAAGCAAAGGCAATGTCCAAGAGGGCAAAACCATTAATAACCATCTTCTGGGAACCACAAGTTCATGCAGATAGTAACTTTCATGATATTGCCAAATGTGTATTTGGGCATTATACAATAGTACTTTCCTTTCGGTTAGCAGGCATTATCTTTTATGGTAGTCACAAGGGCAGTCACATGTTATCAATACTTTATCACAGGTCATGCTTCACCTATAGAAAGGTAAAAAATAACTCACACTGATCTCTCCTAAAAAAAAAGTGTGGTTCTCATAAGCTCTGGGCCATCATTATACATTTATCAAGTGGCTACTAAGGGTTCTTGACATGGTGGGAAAAGCACCAAATGAAAAGCAAGGCACTGTTGTGGCCCTTTCATTTCAAAAAAAGTGAGTTAGGATGACAATCATCTACTAGGAACTACAAGTTCATGCAGATAGTTACTTTCATGATATTGTCAAATATAGTTGGACATCACACTTATAATACTTTATCTTTTGGTTCAGAGGCATTATCTTTTATAGCAGCCATGATGAGCTTATTTAAAGATAAAATATAGGCTGGGCGTGGTGGCTCACGCTTGTAATCCCAGCACTTTGGGAGGCCGAGGCGGGCGGATCACGAGGTCAGGAGATCGAGACCATCTTGGCTAACACAGTGAAACCCCGTCTCTACTAAAAATACAAAAAATTAGCCGGGCGTGGTGGCTGGCGCCTGTAGTCCCAGCTACTCAGAGAGGCTGAGGCAGGAGAATGGCGTGAACCCGGGAGGCGGAGCTTGCAGTGAGCCAAGATTGCGCCACTGCACTCCAGCCTGGGCGACAGCAAGACTCCGTCTCAAAAAAAAAAAAAAAAAAAAAAAAAAAAAAAAAAAAAAAAAAAAAGATAAAATATAACTAAATGCTAATTAACATAGATTTGAATGCTAAATTCATTAGGACCTATGTTCAAAGCCTAATGTTGAAGAAACTTCAGACAATAGAGTTAGAATTTTTTTTTTCTGTAAAGGACCTTAATGATTACTTGACATTCTCACTCTACAGATGAGATCCAACTAAGAAGAACAGAATCCTTGTTATCTTCAGAGTAGCATATTTTTTTAAATGTGTGAATATAATACATGTTTTATAGCCAACTAAAGATGTATCAAATGTTCCCCACGTGCCCCTTAGTAAAAAGCGTATGAATATTTTGCTAATCCTGAGCCCATATAGTTTAAAAAAAGGGGGAGCAGATGTTTGAAGACGTGCTAACCTCAAACTCAAACATGACTTCACATGTCAACATATGTTGGATTTGATTTCAGCCTGCTCAGGTAGGTCCCACGACAAGACACTCTTCCTACCCAGGAAGATTTCAACTTTCAAAGCACAGAGAGTCAGGTACTTAATGTGCAAGGATAGTTCAGTTTCCTTGAAAGAAAATCAGGAATAGAAGCCTTCCGTTTGGGTTGAGTGTTTCCCTAAAACCTGTTGAGTAGTAGTTTTTCCTAATATTGGACAGCAGTTAACTAGGAGCAGACAGATTGAGGATGCCCACATCAACCTTGGTTACCACCTTGAGGTAGACCTGAGCTGCTGCTTTTACTTCTTTGGCTGCAATCAAAGGCATCTCTGATTTTCTTCCTGCCACATTTCCTTAGCATTTTAATGCAATTTGCCCCAGAAAATGATTTGTTTCACCAAATTCTTTTTACTAGGTAATTTTCTAGAATACATGTGTTTTTATAAGGAAGTTAAAACTGTATTTCAAAGGTAAGCACAACCACGAACTAAGACACAATTACACTATAATCCCAAAACATGTGTATAAGTCATCCCGCACACACCTCTGTTTGCGCATTCTCCCTGTCAACCACATCAATCATAAACACTGAGGTTCACAGATAGGAGATTTCTAACACTCTAAACATAGGCCCTTCTCAGAAAGCCACAGTCATCAAAGACCACAGGTGAAAGACAACAGTTAAATGAGATACTATTCACAGGCTTTCAGATCAACATACACAGAGAGGTCATTATACCCAGAATTCTCCCAAGGAACCACCAGGCAAATACACACACTCACATAGATCCCACAAGCAGAAAAATGCATTTTATAAGGGCAGACATCAACAGAACGGTTAGGTACCACTCCAACTCTGCAAGATCCTACAAAATGAAACGGAGGAGACTGCTGCAAGAGGAGCAGTATTAAAAAAAAATTTTTTTTTAAGCAGTAGTGTTCCTGGCAAGGTTCAGATGGAAAAACAGCAACAGATCCCAGCAGCAGAGCTGCAGCCAGGAATAACCTAAGCTCAAGCCATTTTAAGTAAGGGCAGGATAATACTCACTAAGGATTCACTGCATGGTTATCCTGGTTCTCTAGGCCTCCACGCTGAGTGTTCAGGAATTGGACTCTGTTAAGTTACTGTCAAGGGATAAGCAGACCTTTATCATGTATATGCCAGTTATGGGTAGGCACTACAGACCATCTTCACACCACAACTTGGGGGTGAAACTGGGGGGGAGCATTTTCCCTATTTTGCACATGAGATTAATAGTAGGAGAATTACAGAAGGCCACACAACTAATAAGTGGAGTCAGGCCCTTGCCCCAATTCTGCTGTACTTCAAAGCCCACAATACCACATGACCATGCATAAAAAGTGGCTCCGGCCCTAAAGAGGCTTAAACTAACCTAAACCAATTGGAGATCAGTACAGCCAGTATAATGAAGGGCTAACAAGCAAGTATCTTGAGAACTAGAAAGAGAAAATATTACAAGAGAAGTAGAGTTAGGCTCCTCTGAGGACAGGTAGGAGTCGCACAGGAGAGTGAAGAGAAGGGAGGTGGTTTCTAGGGAAAGCACTGTGAGCACTGACACTGCAGTGGGAAGAATCCTGGCACCATTAGCAGGACAGCAAGAAGGCCAGACTGCTTAGAGTGCAGAGATGCATGCTGAAATGAAAAGAGGATTTTAGATAGGAAGGGCAATGCTGATTATGATAGGCCTTGAGAAGTCAGGCATATTATTTTAGACTTGAGATAGTACATAATGGAGAGAAACTGAAGGTTGCACGTCCAGATAGATATGATGAAGTGATCATTTTAAAGATTAGACAGGCAACAGAACACTGAAAAGACCAGAGGGACACTTCTCATTCATTCATTCAGCAAACATTTAATGAGAACTTACTAAGAGTCAGGCTTGGGAGGCTGTTGCAGTACTGCAGGAGAGGAAGAGTGAGGACTAGATTAGAATATAGAAGGAGGGATCTATATAAAACATATTTCAAAGGTCTTGATGACTCATTGATACAGAGGATGAAGGAAAGGAAGGAAAAGACGGTTAAAGATAATTCCAATGTTTCAAGATTAACATAATTTCCACTGTACTAGGAACCTCAAAAAGCAATGAGAATAACAAAAAATAAAGTATAAAAAGGGCTCTGATGATGTTGAACAGTCAATAAATAAAACTGCTAAATGGCTTGTTTGATATCCTAGTAGTTCATTTACACTTAGTCTGTGGAGAAGAAACTTAAGTGAAAAGACCTTTTCTTTGTGATTAAATGCTGAGTTCCCTTGGCAAGGACAGCAGGGGTCTACCTAATCAGACAGGCTCCATCAACCCTCCAACACACCCCTCCACCATCTGAACCTAGATTGATTTCATTAGGAAATGTGGCGGTCTCCCTGCTGCCTGGCCACCAGTTTTGGCGTTGGAGAACGGGATAAGGCAAAGTGGAAAGGGAGAAATAAAAAGTGGGCAGGGTCACTTGGAGAATGGGGAATGGTACCGGACGTCATTTTAAATAAAGGATCCCAGTACTGCTTTCCTTTCTACACCTACTTCCTAGTGTTTTACAAGTCCTGGTCCTCAAGTAGATAGGAAAGCCTTAAAGAGTCTTTACCAAATTGTAGCGCATTGTTCAGAAACGATTTTAAATGTGCATATTTATGCATATATTAACTTCCAGCACAGTTCAGCATATGATCGAGACACAAATTCTTCTTAATAATTTATATGTTGACTACAGAAATTTAAAGCTCATTTAAACTTTATATTCGGCAATGGTGCCATTCACTATTGAAGCACACCCTGAAACCCCACTCACTGGGAAATGTGAGAAACGAAAACTGTAACTATCAAACTTCTGTTACTACAAAGAGTTCTCCCGGCCAAAAAACAAAACAAACCCACAAGCCCCAATACCTTAGAGAAATCCATCCCGCTTGTAAAATTCAGTGTGGAATTCCCTCAGCCTAGCACAGCTCCAGCAAAAGCAGGTCTTATTTAGTTGTAAGTGAAAAGGAATACTCTTCTCTGCAGAATGATGCATTAGCTATATTACATATAAGTCCTTAATGTTAGTGTCAAAGTCAAACTTTAAAAGGTTAACATTACAAAAGAATCAGTTGTGCTGGAAAATCCTTCAATATCCTTCTCATAACAGCTACTCAGATTAGTAAGAAAGAAATCAGAACAGAAAGACATCCAGTAAAAAATGGTTGCAAATAAGTACTCGAGGATTTTTGCTCAGACCCCTTGTGGGACAGCCAAGGGCCTAGTCAGGGAAATTCCGAGAGCAAGTCCTCAACGTGCCCCGCAACGAGGCTTCAAATTGGCTCGGGTCTTCCCTCTCCTTAAGACTAAAAGATAAACACCCATCAAAATCCTCCAGGCTCCGAGTTTTCATACCAGGAAGGAGAGACCCACATGATCGCGGAAAGAAACTATAACCCATTAGCCTCTTCCTGCGCCTCCGATCCGTCGCAGGGCCACGGCCAGGGGTCTCCCCGCCGCCCCAGCCCAGCATCTACTAAAGTGACAGGTCGCCCGGCAGAAGCCCCTAAATCCCGGAGCCCCACTTACTGGCGCCGCGAACGCAGGCGGGGGCCCGCCCCTGCGGTGAGCGCAGCTCCTCGACGAGCGAGGCGCAGCCGCCCGCTCCGGAGCTGGAAATGGGGACAATCCCTGCTAGGACCGGCCGAGGGCTCCGTGCAGGGATGCCCGCGAGGTCCGGCGAGTCGCACGGGCCGCACGGCGCATGGTAGTGCAGCAGGAACCCGGCCGTTTTCCAGCCTCCGGCAGGAAAACAAACAAAAGGCTGGGTGGCTTCTACTGGGGACGACCGACCGCTTTCCCTGGGAAAAGTTACCCTGCAGCTCCCCTCGCTGGCCCTGCGCGTCCCTGCACTGCGTCCTGTTCGCCCCTGCTCGCGCAGCCGAGCCGCGAGGCGCAGCTCTGGGCCGAGGGCAGCACAGCGCCCAGGGACCCCTAACGCCCGCTGACCACAAGGCGATCTCCGACTCCGAACGAACGCCTTGTTGCAGATCCGCTCGATCAACCATCAAGACTTGGAAATGGAGGCTGTCGATGGACGTTCTGAGCACATTAAATTAAAGATAATCGTTGTGAAAACATTTTTCTGATTTGAAAAAACGTAGCTGAGGTGGCACGACATTGTGAAAGTAATCAATGCCACTGAATTGTATTCAAAGTGGTTAAACAGCAAATTTCATGTTACCTTTACAGAAAAATAAAATGAAAACGCAACTATTGCCTGTTAGCATTCCTTTGAACTCTTAAAGAGTTTTTATGTTGTTAGCAGTAGTTGTAAAGACTGGACTCTTATCCAGGTGGGAAACTGACTCTAGTCAGATATCCTCTACATAACAATCGTCCTCTGTAACTAGTTATAGGGAATCTAACACTAACATGTAATGTTATAACACATTCATTTATGTCATAAGTGATATTGTAGACATTACCTAAAATCATCCTTATGAGGCTAGAGCGGTTTGAATAAAGAAGTTGCTTCCAGGTCCCTGATTTTAAATTTACATAATTGTTCTAAGCCAGCAGTTCTTAAACATTAGCGGGAAGCATCAGAACCACCTGGAGGACTTGTTAAAACAAATTCCTGGGCTGCACTCTCAGAGTTTCTGGTGCTAATGTTGCTGGGTCATACTGCTGTAAGCAACACAAATTTAATTAATAAAGCAGTAACCCTTTAACACTTTGTGAACTGTTCTCTGAGTTTACAATTCCCAGCTGATCATATCAGTTTTTTTCTCACTATATTTATTTTTGAATTCTACAGACTGAAGATTGTTTTTTACTGAAAAAATCTATACCAAGGCCTGAATCCCTCTCTCCTCTTGATCTTGTGGAAGAAACATGCAAGATATAAGATAGTCAAGCTTCTTTAGATTTCCTCTCCCAAATGGAAAAAGGTCATCTGGCCACTTGACATATGTATAACATTGATATCTACCTTTGTGTTTACCTATTTAACAGCCAGCCCATATGGCAAATGAAAACTGAAAATCATTATCAGTGAAAAGACAGAGACACGACAAGGAATCTAACAAGTCATATACTACTCCCATGAAAAGCAATTTCTAAAGTAAAATGATCAGTTTTAGTCAAATTGTCCAAGCAGGTCTACCTGGCAAACAGAGGTACTGTCTTGGTCTACCTTTTAGCAAGAGTCCGCTAGGCTAGTAAGTAGCCTAGATCAGTAGTTTTGGCCTCAGGAAATTATAACCCTGTAAATATAATATGAGAATATAACCTTGTAATGAGGTCTAGTGGATACTGTGGAACTGACTGAAAATAGAAAATTAGTAGCTATGAAGCATAATAGTATTTTAATGCTCAATTTAGCTTTACAAATATTATTTTATTAAGCTTTAATTACTTGCTAGAATAAAAGAAACCATCTGTGTAACTGACCAGGCTATTTTAAACTAGCACTCAACATTTTAAATGAAACAGATTTGTTCCGAAACTATTTCAATACGTCATTCTCAGCATGTAAAAGAGTCACATTTATCATTTTATTCTATTATAAATCTTAGATTTAACCTTTCCTCCCAATTTAAATTTCAAAATTCAATTTTAAGGAGTTAATTGGGAGGAAATTTATCCTTAAAAAGATTTAAGCCCTAGAGTCTCCTTTAAAACAAAAAACTTAAATTTTTGGCCTCTTTTAAACACTAAGGCATCTTTTATAGGTAGCTGACTTAGGGTGCAAATAAAAACACACGCATCCGAAGGGTGGATTCCAATATTAAAACATGGCAGGCCGGGCACAGTGGCTCACGCCCGTAATCCCAGCACTTTGGGAGGCCGAGGCAGGTGGATCACGAGGTCAGGAGTTCGAGACCAGCCTCACCAACATGGTGAAACCCCGTCTCTACTAAAAATACAAGAATTAGCTGGGCTTGGTGGCGCGCGCTGTAATCCCACTTACTCAGGAGGCTGAGGCAGGAGAATTCCTTGAACCCGGGAGGCGGAGGTTACAGTTAGCCGAGATGGCGCCACTGCAATCCAGCCTGGGCGACAGGGAGACTCTGGCTCAAACAAAACAAAACATGGCATTTGGACTTTCTTATTGTAGCTCGTTCTCTCTCCCCTTCACTCTCTCTCTCTCCCCTCCCCCAGCACTTTCACCTCCATTTCTGTGCCAAAGATGTACTACAATTTTTTTTTTTTTTGATAAAGAGTCTCACTCTGTCACCCACGCTGTAGTGCAGTGGCGCGAACACTGCAACCTCCGCCTCCCGGTTTCAAGCGATTCTCCTGCCTCAGCCTCTTGAGTAACTGGGATTACAGGAGCTCGCCACCACGCCCGGCTAATTTTTGTATTTTTAGTAGAGACGGGGTTTCACCATGTTGGTGAGGCTGGTCTCGAACTCTTGACCTCGTGAGCTACCTGCCTCGGCCTCCCAAAGTGTTGGGATTACAGGCGTGGGCCACCGCGCCCAGCCGATGTACTGCATTTTTAATCTCTCCAGAATAGAATGGATTAGAAATTTAAACTCTGTAAACTCGTTGAATGTTTGGAAGCCTATTAGTTCCTGGCACCAGTAGAAACTTTAAAAACTCAGTAAATGTTTGCTAAATTAAGGTTATAGGCTATGAAGCCTATCAGTTCTCACATAACAGGCAAACCCGTAGTAAAAAGGTTTAAATTGTGTAAAAGAAAAGTATCACCTTATAAACAAGTACTTTCACTTGAGAAGAAATCAGGTAGTTTGGGCTTTAAGAGGTGGGGCCGAGGACCAAGGGTAAGTTCCGGTGCTCAAACCTCAGCGGCCAACTACAAGTCCCAGAGTGCCTCGCGGGCGCCGTCTCCAGGGCACTTGGGTTTCAGGGCCATGGAATCGCAAGCCCTTTTCTCACTGCATTATGGGATCTGTAGTGAGATTTGCCTTGGGTTGGCTCTTTCCTCCTGCTGGGTACCAAAGCGCGTCTTATCCTCAACCTCCAGTCTCTCTGTACTCTCAAACACTTTAGTCGTTATAACAACTGTGACTGTTGAGAAATTTCACTGTTTTCCCGCATTTCTGGCTCGGGACTCTAGCCGGAGGCTCCGAGGACTTTGTAGCGACTGTCCCAAGCGTCCAGTTCGATGCTTCTCAGGACGGCTTGCTTTAAGGGCCCACCCCTAAATTTGGGTTGTAAACATTTTTGAGGTAATGCTTGTTCAAGTTCGCTTAAGTGTTCACTCAGCCCAACACGCGCGTTGGGCTTGAGGTTCGGCACCCGGGCAGCCTCAGCCCCGCGTCAGGCGCGCGCACACAGTAAGTCTGCGACCCTTAGTCCTCCACTAGGCAGCTCGCGGGGCTGGGTGGCCGGGCCGCGCACAGGGGCAGCACCGGCACTGCGCATGCTCGGCGCGTCGGCGCAGGTTTCCGCAGCTGAGGGGGCAGCTCCGCGGCGGCGTCCGGGGTCTCCAGTAGCGCTGACGCTCCGGTGCTCGCACAGTCCCCCGCCTCGGCTGGCAACGGGCGTCCCTCCACTCCCCGAGTCCCTGGCAGCCGCCGCCACCCCAGCGCGCCGTGATCTGGCCCCCTGCCCCGCGAAGATGGCTGCCGTACGCCGGGCCCGCAATTATTGCCGCTGCCTGGTGCGCTTCTCCGACCGAGAACTCTGCTAAGCTCCGCTGCAGAGACAGGCAGGAGTAGACACCCGGACACCCAGCACCCCTCCTTCGGGGGGCGGTGCAGAGGGGGCACGGAGAGCCCCTCGAGCGCAGCAGGCCGCCCCGCCAGCATGGTAACCTGGCCAGGGGGCTCGAGGGTGGACGCCGCGGGGCGGGAGCGTGGTGTGCAGGAGGGGCCGGGCCTAGGGCTGGGGGTTGGCGGGGACTCTGGGAGGAGTGGGAGCTTCACGGCTGCCACCCGTTAGAGGGCCCTGGCCTGAGAAGGAGTGCGTCGGGGTGCGGGGGGTGCCAACCCTGGCTTCTCCCCAGGATTCCTTCCTGCTGAGCCTCCCCAACCCCCGCCGAGCTCGATGTGAGGAGGAGGGTTTGCAGGACAGCCGGGGAAAATGTCCCTTCTCGGCTCACTGAGTATATTGAACCAGTCTCGGTCCTCTCGAGGGATTTTATCAGAAGCATTGAGCATAGATTGAGGTAAGCTGTCACAGCGCCTGAATTCGGGAGGGAGTTCTGACAAGAGGAGACACTTGTTGATTGCCCTTCTGCCGAAAAGCTAGGCCCACGGACAGGCCCTGCCGACACCTTGAGGAGCCCTGGGTGCAGGACGCATCTGTCCCGCGAGGCGTCATTCCCTGGGTAGGATGTTGGCAGGCGGTCCTGGCGGAGTGGGGTTGGAGGGTTCGTCTCTGCGGCGTCGGTGCGGTCCAAATGGAGAGACTGAGCTAAGTTACAAGAGTTTGACAGCGCAGATTCCACGAGACTGTTCCATATTGGAATACGTAGTCTCTGCCTTACGCCTTTCTTTGGTTTAGAATAAATTGTTCATCTGAGAAACTAATCTCTGGCTGGGGCTTAAAGAATCAGGGATGCAATAATTCCAAACGAATTAATTTATAGTAGACTCAAATATTTATTGCATAAATGAATGGCTGAATTTATTTTTATTAAATTAATCTGGAGGATAGAAAAGGCAATTGCCCCTGCCCCTAAACTTTCAGTAGTTCTCTGAACGGGATTAAGCACTTAGCCTTTATAATTTATTAATCCCACCTGTGAAACGGGAGTAACATGATGAAGACATGGGCTACTCATACACATGAGCTATTCAAGTGAAGGTGATATTTAGGTCAAACTCGATTATGAAAAATAAAAGGAAAACCTCGAGGTGGCAACTGAGGCCCTACTTATTTCAAGTAGTAGTTGAATTGACCAAATGTCAACTCAGCCGATCCCAGACATAATAGTTTGTTTTTGTGATCATACTGTCAAAATCAAAGTAAGAATGGTTTAGAGCTCCACTATAACACAGGGGAGAAGAAAGATGCTGTCTATATTACACTTCTCCCGTTTCCTTTCCTCATCCTTCAGATACACATTGTCCGCATGGCATTTTATTTGTCGATTCAACCAATATTTTTGAGTACCTATTATCAGCCTGGCATAGTGTGAGACTCTGGTACAATACTAGATCTTCAATATAACCAAACCTGCAAGGTGATTTATGATAAACTTTTAATCACAGAATGTCACATGAAAAGGGACCTCAGTAGATCACCATATCTCTTTATAGATGTCCCATAGACATGACAGATGAGGCCTAGACAGGCCTTTACTACAAATCAAGCAATGTGTTTGACCTTATGGTTACAGAGGTAACTGAGATGTGTTCCTGTCCTGGATGCCTTAAATCTAGTAAATGAAACAGCCAACCTCAGTACAAATGTTGTGATAAAAGTAAGCACAAGTGTTATGGGAACACAAAAGAGGCAATTAGAAAAGTAGAAAAATGCTTCTGACTGAGATGAACCCTGAGCTGAATTTTGAAGGATGAATAGAAATAGCTAAGTGAGGAAGAAGGCATTCCAGATAGAGCAAGCAGCATATGCAAGCCAACTGGACAGAGCAGGGGAAGCTCTTGAAGTCAGTTTAGAATGACTGCTAGGCAAGAGTTAGAAAACTAAATAACAAAGGATACCCCACAGAACTCAGGTCCCCTCCCATTACCTGTACTTAGAGTTTACAATAATAAAGCAGACTCTTGAGAAGAGAGAGAGATACAATTCTCAGTGGGATTTATACGCTCGGTCTTTCATTACATATTTTCCTGCTAATGGTGTTCTTAGTAGGAAAAGCTCCCAACTTAAACTAAAAAATAATGTATTTGACAATACATTAATCCTTAAATTTTCCATTTTTCTAGAAATTCATCTGAGTTCTTGATCTCATTTATTTCTTCACAGATGTGTGCTTTACAGTGTGCCCAGCATTTTACCGTATACTAACTGGTTCAAGTCTGAAAGGCACCTCTGCTTTGAGTCTGCTTGCCAGAGATAAGATAGGAGGCAAGGCTAATTTATGTTCTGTAATATAGTGCAAGTATATCTGATAGCTGTGTTAAAGATGTGTGTTAATATAAACATTACCCCCCGCCCCGCGCCGTGAACTAACATATGACTAAAATTTGCAATTGTAAAACTTACCATCTTTGGAACCAGTAAAATTAAATGGATTTTAATATTATCTAGCTAACCTTTAAGGCCGTTTCCCTGATTGCCACATTTCTTTACAGTAGGTGTTGAGCAAGTTTCATTTGCTAATAAGTCTATTAGCTAACAGACTGAACTGAGGCAACATGCCATTTTCACTGGAAGGTAGGATTTAGTTTAATTTAGCAAACATTTATTGAGAATAAAAGGATAAAATTAAAGTCATCTGATTGAATCCTTTATTAAGCCCCAAGTCACAGACAGTAATTCCAGTCTAGCTTTATTCTACTGAAGTCTATCCAATATATAAAAATTGGATTTATAGACAGATAAAATAGAAGGGGTTTCTTTACAAAAGCATTTACTATTAAAAGTCTTTGACTAAGAAGCTTTCCTAGTACATATAAAATACACAGAAGTCATGTTTGCATCGAACACATTTAATAACATGCTAGCTGTATAAAAGAAGTGACATCATCTTATGGAATATATGGAATATATGGAATATATATATGGAATATATGGAATATATATATGGAATATATGGAATATATATATGGAATATATGGAATATATATATATGGGTTTTTTTGTTTTTGTTTGTTTGTTTGTTTTTTTGTTTTTTTTTTTTTTTTTGAGACAGGGTCCCGCTCTGTCTCCTGGGTTGGAGAGCAGTCATGCAATCTCAGCTCACTGCAACCTTCATCTCCCAGGCTCGAGTGATCCTCTCACATCAGCCTCCCGAGTAGCTGGGGCTACTGGCGTGTACTACCACGCCCTGGTAATTTTTGTATTTTTTGTAGAGACAGGGTCTTGCCATGTTGCCCAGGCTTGTCTCAAACTCCTGGGCTCAAGCAGTCCTTCCACCTCAGCCTTCCAAAGTGTTGGGATTACAGGCATGAGCCACCACACCCTGCCTGGACTGTATTCTCTTAAGTGATCCATGAAGCAAAAACTATCTGCTACAGCCAGGTATGGCTGAACAAGCCTGTAGTCTCAGCTACTCAAGAGGTGGAGCAGAAGGATCTTTGGAGCTCAGGAGTTTGAAGCCATCCTGGGCTGCATAAGGAGACTCTGTCGCAAGAAAGCAAAAACTATTTGCTGAACTCCATAGGACAACTAAATGTTACTATTTTCTGAAACAAAGTTGTTATTTTTAGCCACCTAACAATACATTTTAACCTAGAGCCTAGTGGATTTGTTTATTCTACAGTATCAAAAAAAATTCAAGTATCAAGTTATATCTGATTGGTATCATTAAACTTACCTGTGAAGAAGATAGCTATAAAGAAGCAATGTTGAATTTCATTAACATGAAACATTAGAGTATTTTCTGTTTTGGGACTTGTAGAAGTTTATGGACACTAAAATTATTTGGGCTTTTTGCCTTAGACTCAATTATGTTTGGAACATCTGTCACAGCACCTTGTCAACTGCATTCCAGAACATTTCTCCTCCTGATGGAAAATACAACATGACCTATGAGGCAGTCTTGCAAAAGAAAAAAAAATAGCAGAATCTAATCTAGCCTTTCAAGATCCTGCCACAAAAAAATTTACAGGAAATAAGAGTAAGAGATCAAAGGAACATATTTATTGACACCTCAGCAAAATCTAGCTTCTACAGAAAAACGACCCAGTTTCATCCCAAATAAATTACAAGAAAAAAGAGTGAGGATTACAAAAGACTTGAGACATATGAAGCAATTACAATGTAGATTTTATTTGAATCTCAATTTCACAAACTGTGAAATATATTTTACATATGACATCTTGAGAAATATGAATACTGTGACTTGGTATTTGATCTAAGGAATTACACTGATAATTATTGAAGTTGGGTCATGAGTACTTAGGGATTAATTCTCTTTAAATGTTTTTCTCATAAAAAGTTTTAAAGTCTTGTAGAACTAAACAAATACCAAAGATGTTCCAATTTTATTTCATTTTTTTCGAAGAAGAAAAGGTGAATAATATTTTTCTTTTCTTTTTTCCTTTTTTTTTTTTTTTTTTGTGATGGGGTCTCTGTCATCCAGGCTGGAGTGCAGTGGCGCAGTCTCGGCTCACTGCGACCTCCATCTCTCAGGCTCAAGCAACCCTCCCACCTCAGCCTCCCGATTAGCTGGGACCACAGGCTTGCACCACCATGCCCGGCTGATTTTTTGTATTTTTAGTAGAGATGGGGTTTCACTATGTTGGCTAGGCTGATCTTGAACTCCTGACCTCAAGTGATACACCTGCCTCAGCCTCCCAAAGTGTGGGGATTACAGGTGTGAGCCACCGCACCTGGCCAGAAAAAGAGAAAATAATTTTTATTATAGATTGTCAGTAGTTATGTATATTAATGAAGAATTTGGCTTCATTTACCTAATTAGATTAATCATAAATCATTTATGAATAGTAATAGACTTGAATTGTTACTTTATATAACACAGTTGGCCCTCTGTACCTGCACGTTCTGCATCCTGGGATTCAACTGTGGATCAAAAATATTTGGGGGAAAAAAAGCAATACAACAGTAAAAAATAATACAAATTAGGAAACAATATACTACAAGAACTATTTACATTATAAGTAACCTAGAGATGACTTAAAGTATATGAGAAGATGTGCATAGGTTATATGCAAATATGCCATATGAGGGACCGGAAAACCCAGGGATTTTGGTGTCCTGGGGGCTCCTGGAACTAATCCCCTGTGGATACTGAGGGACAACTGTAATTACATTGATTTTTGGATGGATACAACTGATGTTAAATTTGGTGGGGCGGGGGGGGAAATGTTAGGATTCACGATAACGTGAGTACTGTGGGTAGGAGTAGAGAATATGCTTTTCAGACTCATTTTCCTTTGGAAATTAATAGTAAGGTCTCAAGTGCCCCCTACAGCCTTGCTACTCAAAGTGGGTTCCACAAAGTGTTGGCAGTATGGTACTAAATAGAAGGTGGCTGAATGAGAAATGTAGATTACAGAGGGCAACTGGTGTGTGTATATTCCTGACATTTGGGTTTTTCCCCCCTCAGGCAGAAGCTGAGGAAGATTGTCATTCTGATACTGTCAGAGCAGATGATGATGAAGAAAATGAAAGTCCTGCTGAAACAGATCTGCAGGCATGTGTCTTCAATTGTGTCTTTGATTTTTATTCCAGTGTTCCCATACATATGCAAAATTGATCATAATCATGGGTATTTGTAGGTTATTACTGTTTGCATTGAATTTAACTGTTTTCATACTGGTTTATAGAATACTTAAACTATGTTATGGCTTTCTTTGTGAAAAGAAATATCAATAATGACTGCTTGTAGTTTAACATGGGTTTAAGGTATTCAAACTAAGGCTTATGCATGACTCAGAACCCATAATCTTAAAAAGATTGATGGGTTTGACCACCTAAAAGTTTAAAACCTGTGTATAAGAAAAGACATCATAAATAAAGTTAAGAGAAATAGCCAGCTGGAAAAACTGTTTACCATATGTGGGCAGAGGGTTCATCTCATTACATAGAGCACTCATATATTTGGAGAAACAGAGGATAAAAAGATATGAATGGACTGTTAATGGCAAAATAATACAAATGGCCATTACATATTTGAAGAGATAATTAGCCTCATTAATAATTTAATCAGATTGGTGAATAGTGTGCATCACTGTCTAGGCTGTGAGAACACTCATACAGTGTACATGAAAATGTAAATTGCTACAGCTTTCTGGAGGGCAGACTGGTGATATGGATCAAAATGAAAAACATGCATTCCCTTGATACAGCAATTCTACTTCCAGGAAATTAATTTTAAGGAAATAGTGGGGAAAGTAAGTAAATATGCAAGTATAAAGATGTTTAGTATAGAATTGTTTATCTGGAAAAACATCATACAACTTAAATATTCATTACCCGTTATTAAGTAATGATGCATCCGTACAGTGAAAACACTACAGCCATTTAAAAGGATGAAGTAAATCTTTATACATTAAAAGAGAAAAAAAGTTGCTGGAACTAGTTAAGTGTGTCTCACTGCACTTGTAAGGTTAATAATAATTATTTGGAACAGATCGTCTAGTAGACATTGAATGCTACTAAAGATTCTGCAGGTCAGAAATCTATGCGTAACAGGTTAAAAGCGTAGCAATAAAGTGTACAGAATATAGAGAAAATTTAAAACATTCTAGATACATCTTTTTTTTTAAAAAAAGGGAAGCCAGGAATAACATATGCATCCCTGTTAGCAATGGCTGCCTTTGGGCAGAGTGTGTAACCCAGTTTGGGTTCCCCAGGAAGCAGACTAGGTGAAGATTGCTGTGCAGGAAGTTTATTAAGGAGTACTCTTGGGATCAACACCTATGGAAGGGAGAGAGGGAAACAAATGGGCAGGGAGAAGACCAGCTGCAATGCAGTCTTAATGGACTGCTTAGCCATCCTCGAGGGAGTTCTGAAGATGAAATACCCTTTCAGAGATGACCTGAGTTGCAGAGAGCCAAGCCTTTATTAGCCATTGATCAGTCATTGGGCGGGGATTGAGAGGACAATGTGATTTTGCTGAGGTGATACCCAAAAGGACTGACAACTCAAGTGTTTTCAGATAGAACTCTCAGCAGTTTGGGTAACAAGTTCTTTATTTCTGAAAGGGAATCTGGGCAACACACCAGAGTCTACCTTATAGGGTTCACTTTTTATGTGCTTTTAATTTTTTTTTTTTTTTTTTTTTTTTTTTTTTTTGAGATGGAGTCTCGCTCCATCGCCCAGGCTGGAGTGCAGTCGCACGATCTCTGCTCACTGCCAACCTCTGCCACCAAAGTTCAAGCAATTCTCATGCCTCAGCCTCCTGAGTAGCTGGGATTACAGGTGCCCACCACCACACCCGGCTAATTTTTTTGTATTTTTAGTAGAGACAGGGTTTCGCCATGTTGGCCAGGCTGTTCTTGAACTCCTGACCTCAGGTGATCCGTCTGCCTCGGCCTCCCAAAGTGCTGGGATTATAGGCATGAGCCTCTGTGCCTGGCCTTTAAATTTTTGAAATAACAAATATTTGAAAAAAAAAATTTTCTTTTTGAAATACAGAATGTTAATAGAAAGATTTCGGGCTTACCTACAGAATTTTTGGCAGCATTCTTAATGTCTACTAGATGATATAGTCATTAAAAAATTATTGGAAGCTTATAACTTCAGTCTGTAAGTGATGGCTTATATTTCAATTCTAATTAAAATTTGGTTCTCCAATATAATTTGACTTTTGGTGTACTGACATGTATTTTATGCTAATTTTCTTGATTCTTTAAGTTTTGAGCAGAAAATTATTTTAAAAGATAACGTGTATTCAATGGATATTTAATAATTCAGAAGACAGTGTTTTCTGGACTTAGAGTAATAAGTATATACATGGAAGTAGATGTTGGACATATTGATACATTGTTCCCGAGTTGAGCTACCCTTCCTTGATGAGTCCTAAAATGCTGTTCTCCCCATAGGCACAACTCCAGATGTTCCGAGCTCAGTGGATGTTTGAACTTGCTCCAGGTGTAAGCTCTAGCAATTTAGAAAATCGACCTTGCAGAGCAGCAAGAGGCTGTATCCAGAAAACAGCGGCAGATACCAAAGGAAAACAAGAACAGGCAAAAGAAGAAAAGTTAAGTATTATAGATATTGTAACAAATTACCTTTCTTTTTTTTTTTTTTTTTTTTGGCACATGGAAATTTTCACTGACACAGTAAGTAGTCATTATAACCAGACTTTTGGGACATAAACACATATCTTGTAAAATAAAAATTTTGACTAGTATACTAGTTGATATATTTCTCATAATTTCTTCTAGGTACTTTGGATGGTACCACTACTCCTGCATGGCTTTTTTCTCTGTAGGTACACTATCTTCATTGAGCTGTCTTTTGTTAATTTATAGACCTCTGGGATTCATGTGGTTTCTAAAAGATTGATGTCTCTGAATTTATTAACAGAACCAAAAAGAAAAAACAGAATTTTCTGAATTTATTAATAGAACCAAAAAGATTGCTCACATGTTAATGTCTTTCCAGAGGTCTTAATTTCATGCAGTATTTTGTTATATTTTGAATAGATCAGCTTACAATAATGCATTAATCATTTCCTTATTCTGGAAAATTTTGAAATATTTTCACACTGAAAATATTTTGAATGCTGTCTAACATTCATATCTCTTCTGGTACTTACACAGAGTAGGCACAGCATACCATTTCATTTCTTATTCTTCTTCCATAGAGGCTGCCATCTTTTTACCATCAGATCCAAGTTTGTGTTTATAATTAGTCATTAAATAATTGGCATTACCATGATGACTTATCTTCTATCTCCTCTTAATTTTTATTTTGAAATAATTACAGGTCCACAGGTATAGGGAAGTCCTGTGTACCCTTTAGCCTCCTCCGATGGTAACAACTTGCGTAACTATAGTACAGTATCAAAAACGAGGAAATAGACATTGGAACAATCCACAGTTTACTTGGATTTCCCGAATTTACAAGCACTTGTCTGTGTGTATGTGTGTCAATAGTTGTTTGCAGTTTTATTACAAGGTAGCTTCATGTAACTGCCACCACAATCAAGATACAGAACTGTTTTATAGTTATATACTCCTTTTCCCTAGCCATTCGTAACCACTGGCAACCACTAGTCTGTTCTCCATTTTGTAATTTTGATATTCCAAGAATGTTGTATAAGTGGAATCATCCAGTATGTAACCGTTTGAGATTGGCTTTTTTCACTAAGTATAATTCCCTCAAGATCAGTCCAAGTTATTATGTATCAGTAGTTTGTTCCTTTTTATTGCAGAATAGTATTGCATGGTATGGATGTACCCCAGTTTAACCATTTATTGGTTGAAGGACATTTGAGTTGTTTCCAATATTTGGCTATTAAGAATGGAGCTATGGAAATACGTGTGTAGGTTTTTGCATGAACATAATTTTCATTTCTCTGGGATGAAACCCCAAGAGTACAATTGCTAAGTTCTATAGTAAGTACATGTTTGATTTTAAAAGAAACTGCCAAAGTGTTTTCTAGAGTATCTTATATTAAGTTCCCACCAGCAATGTACAAGTGATCCAGTTCATCCTCATCAGCATTTAGTGTTGCTACTTTTTAATTTAATTTAATTAATTAATTAATTTATTTATTTATTTAAGGCAGAGTCTCGCTTTGTCGCCCAGGCTGGAGTGCAGTGGTGTGATTCCAGCTCACTGCAACCTCTGCCTCCCGGGTTCAAGCGATTCTCGTGCCTTAGCCTCCCAAGTAGCTGGGATTACAGGCCCCGCCAGTAACGCTGGGCTAATTTTTGTATTTTTACAAATTTGTATTTTGTATCTAGAATGCAAAAAGAACTTCCAAAACACAATATTAAAAATATTAGCAATCTAGCTGGGTGCGGTGGCTCACGCCTGTAATCCCAGCACTTTGGGAGCCTGGGGTTTCACCATGTTGGTCAGGCTTGTCTCGAACTCCTGACCTCAAGCAGTCCACCTGCTTCAGCCTCCCAAAGTGCTGGGATTACAGGAGTGAGCCACTGCACCTGGCCTTTAATTTTATTAATAGCCGTTCTCATAGGTATGTAGTGGTATCTCATTGTCATTTTAATTTGCATTTCCCTAATGGCTTGTGATGTTGAACATCTTTTCATGTGGTTATTTTTCATCTATTAATATATATTCTCTCTCTGAAATATCTGTTGATGTCTTTTCTAATTGGATTACATATATATATATATAATTTTTTTTTTTTTTTTTTGAGATGGAGTGTTACTGTGTCACCCAGGCTGGAGTGCAGTGGCATGACCTCAGCTCACTGCAAGCCCCGCCTCCCAGGTTCAAGTGATTCTCCTGCCTCAGCCTCCAGAGTAGCTGAGACTATAGACATGTGCCACCACGACCGGCTGATTTTTGTAATTTTAGTACAGATGTGGTTTCATCTTGTTGGCCAGGCCAGTCTCGAACTCCTGGCCTCAAGTCATCCGCCGACCTCAGCCTCCCAAAGTGCTGGGATTACAGGTGTGAGCCACCGCGCCCAGCCAGATTGCTAATATTTTTAATGTTGTGTTTTGGAAGTTCTTTTTGTATTCTAGATGCAAGTCTTTTATTGAATATGTGGCTTGTAAATATTTTCATCCTCTTAACAGGGCATTTCACAGAGCAAAAATTTTTAATTTTGACAAGGTCCAGTTTATCAATTTTTCCTTTTATGAATGGTGCTTTTGGTGTCAAGAACTCTTTGCCTAGTCCTAGGTCTCCAAGATTTTCTTTGTTTTCTTTTCTTCTAATAGGTTATGGGTTTTACATTTAAGTCCATGATCCAGTCAAGTTAATTTTTATGTAAAGTATGAGTTTTAGGTCAAGGTTCATTATTTTGCCTATGAATGTCCAGTTATTTCGCACAATTTATTAAAAAGGCCCTCCTCCTGCCATCCATACTAATTTTTAATGCAAAAAATTCAAAAATTTTTACTTTATATTTTTATAGGCTCGAGAACTCTTCCTAAAAGCAGTAGAAGAAGAACAAAATGGAGCTCTCTATGAAGGTAAAAATTCAGAGCCCAGGTTCATGTCATAACATTTCTGAATAACAACTCTGTTGTTAACCGTATTTTTTTTTTCTATAACATATTTGGTATAGAACATCACTTTTCTTAATACATTCTTCCTTCAGTACTCATTGGAAATTGGTTCCAGGACCCTTTGTAGATACCAAAATGCTCAAGTCCCTTATATGACTGGTGTAATATTTACATATAACTTACTTATGTAAATAGTTGTTATTACTGTATTGTTTTTTAAATTTGTATTTATTTTAAATATTTTTGATCTGCAGTTGGTTGAATCAGAGAATGTGAAACCCGTGAATACAGAGGGCCAACTATATTTGAAATTATTTTTTAAAAAATAAAAAATAGAAATTGTTTTTCTATATAACCTGTCTTTTTGTAAAAAAATATTGCTGGGAAATATCATGTGGGTAGGATGAGCAAAATAACTTTTTTTTACATTTAGCTTTAGTTATTCTTCATTAATAAAGTATTTAAAAATTGTTCATTTTAAAATATGCTCTTTTTATAGGTGAAAATTACTTCAGAGGATGGGAATATAAAGGATAATTGAGGAAAAAAATACATGTTTTTCTTTCTAAGTTCCAATTTACATATTACCAACAGAAATATGTGGTAATATATGTGTCAGCTTTGTGTCTTTTATTAACCCAATAGAAATGTGTAAATAAAGTGATAGGACTATTTACCATATTAGGTTTGTAATTATGCTTTCATTTTGTGATAGCAAAGATAATAATTGATGCATAGGAAAAATCCTTGTGCTTGAATCATTTGAAAATGCCCCAAAACTAACATCATTCAGAGTTACTGCATTTATATGCAAGTTTCTTCTAGTGATATTTTTCTTTAGATTTTTAGAAGGGCCCAGTTGATCAAGTCCCTGTGCAGCCTTCATTGGTTTGTGAAATTCTCATCTCCACTTAGTGTATGGTAATTCATCCAGAATAATAGAACATGGCAGAATATATTGAATCATAAACTTCTTTGTAGGGAAAAAGAACTAGTCAGCCTCTACAGCTCCAAATTCTACTGGTGTATCTCTGTGGGGAGAGTTATTGAATATTACAGCTCTAAACTACCTGTCTAGGAAATTTGTAAAAAATAAGTTTTGAAGATTACTTAGGTAAATAAGAGGCATCGGGGCTAAAAGAAGTTAAATTTAAAGGATAATTTAAAAACAAAAACAAAAACTATTCTTCATTCCACCCAGTAGGAAGCATTTAATTTTCCTCAACTCTGTGTCTTAGAAAAGTTTGTTTAGAAGTGTTTTTGGCCAGGCATGGTAGCTGACACCTCTAATCTCAGCACTTTGGCAGGCTGAGGCGGGAGGATCGCTTGAACCCAGGAGTTCAAGACCAGCCTGGGCAACATAGCAAGATGTTGTCTCTACAAAAAATTTAAAAATTAGCTGAGTGTGCTGGCTGGGACATGCCTGTAGCCCCAGCTACTCAGGAGACTGAGGTTGGAGAATCACTTGAACCTGGGAGGTGGAATCTGCCGTGAGCCAAGGTCGTGCCAACTGCACTCCAGCCTGGACAACAGAGTGAGACCTTGTCTTAAAAAAGAAGTATTTTTGTTGGCTATAGCAATTGCATCTTCAGAGCCCAAAGAAAGACAACTATTTAAAAATCATGATACGTAAGAGGGTGAGGAAAAAGATGGGAAGGGCTAATATATGAGTAAAATACGACATCTTAAGTTTAGGGAAAAGTTTCTTTCTGAGCAGTAAGGTTTGGAAATAGTTTTGTGTCACTGAACTACTGTTGCATGTAGAAAAACAGAATTTGGCCGCTTGTAAAGAAAGTTACCAAATTAAACCACAGTTAAGGGTAATCAAAGGAAATGACAAAAATGTGTGGTCACAGCTAATTTAGCTTTATTTCTTCTTTTAGCCATCAAGTTTTATCGTAGGGCTATGCAACTTGTACCTGATATAGAGTTCAAGATTACTTATACCCGGTCTCCAGATGGTGATGGCGTTGGAAACAGCTAGTGCGTATATAATTTGATAGATAGTAATGCATAGAGTTTGTTAAAGTTAAGCATCTTTGTCCTGTTGACTCTTAAGATGGTGCTAATTCTGTTGAGCTCATACTCTTTAGTATATCTTTGTTTATAAAGTTGTAGAAATTTTTTAATTAGGGAAATTGAAAGATACACATAGAAATGCGCCTTTTAAACAGATACAAAAATAAACAGAAAAAAAGTTTAAAAAAATAAAAGCAGTAGTTACTGAAAGGAGTAAATTAACGGACACATTTCAACTTTCTGAAACCTATTTGAAGTAGAAAGTTTTAAAATGTAATTAGGCTAAATTTGGCAAAATGTTAATAATGGTTAAAATTGAGTGATGGGTACATGGGATTTTATTACACTAGTTTCCTTTTGTGTATGTTTGAAATTTTACATTTTAAAAAAGGCTTCTAATTTTATTAGGAAAATGCTGAACTATAAAAGACGTTATTATTCTTTTAATGTTTTCAGTAAAACATTAAAACTCTAACATTTATTTAAAAGCACAGATGCAGAATATATTCCTAAAAGAAATCATGTTTGAATTGTATAGTTGCCACTTGCATCAAAGCCATGAAGTAGCATTGGTTTTATATGGATAAAGATCAAGAAAACTTATTTTTAAGGCAATACTTTTGCAAGACAATTGTAAAATTGTTTTGGCTTAATTCCACTATCTCCCAAAACTCAATTTCCTGATATTAGAAGGGAAGGGAGTCTGTACCCATGAGAGAATGTCAGGTTAAAAATAGTACAGAGAAAAAAGTTTTGGTAATGAAATATTATATTAGTTATTATATTAATATATTCCCTCTGTCATGAAATAATTGTCACCTTTATTGATAACATATGTTTAGTGCCAATGTTTTTTAACTGCATATGGTATTCACACTTAAGCTTTGGATAAGTCATATTAAAAACATCCCAACGAGGTCAATATTAGCCTGTTTAAATTTTCAGCTAATAATATTCACCAAATTAGAGTTAACAGTGTGAGGTAGTCCATACTTAAAATGAATCACTTGGGTTTTTTCTAAACCTTCTTTAAATTTGGGTAGAGTCATTTAGACTCAGCTCTTAGCCAGTTTTATAAATATGTGCCAGATGCTGTTAAGAAAGATTGTATTAAAATATTAAAGAGGCATTTCTTTTCTTTCCCATTTTTTATACAAACCCAGATGCTATGAAAGTTCTTTAAGGATTCATCTTTTTTTTTTAAATAAGATCTGATAAGCCCTAAAAGTTTGCCTGTTTTTTTCTTTCCTGTAACATGTTTGTAGAATAGCCATTGAGTCCATCTAGCCTCAACCACACTTATATTTTGTTGTATTATAAAATGCCCTTCCTGGTTTGGTTTTGTTTTTGTTTTTGTTTTTTTAAGTCTACGTCACTTGAAACTTCCTGGTTTTCTAACTTCGCCTTCATCCAATCCTCTTTGTAAGTCTGATCATCTTTAAGGTTCACTTCAGTAAAAATAGAAAGCTCAGACATTTTTCTAGCACATTTTTCTATACACATTTTTCTATACACATTCTAGACATTTTTCTATACACATTTGTGTATACTGGTAGATGATTTGTGAACCCTAAGATGTTTTCAAAGTAGGTATTTTCCTCTCTAAAGGTAGGCTGATAAGGCAAATCTGTTAGAAAACCCTTGGTAAGTAAGTACCTCAGATGACATCTGTAGATTTGGTTTTTATCCAGTTAGAATAAATTAAGGTTAAAGAACATACTACGGTAAGATTTTTGAAATCATTTGAAAGCTTGCACTAACTCATAAAATCTCTACTTTACAATAAAATTAGTTAAATCTCAACACCTGTATCCAAAAATTCTAATTCTTTCTGGATGATAATTACTGAAGCTTTTTTCTTTGAAAAACTTGGTGTGGTATTCCTTTGTAAGACAGGATAAATTCATCACATTTAAAAATGTATCACATGTTGAATAAGCTTTAGGTGACTTTTTGTAAAGCAAATTTGAAAATGCTATGAAAAATCAGTTTCTAAACTGTACGCTTGTAGACTGAGGCACTTAATTTATTCACCTCCCTTTTTTCAGCATTGAAGATAATGATGATGATAGCAAAATGGCAGATCTCTTATCCTACTTCCAGCAGCAACTCACATTTCAGGAGTCTGTGCTCAAACTGTGTCAGCCTGAGCTTGAGAGCAGTCAGACTCACATATCAGGTGTGAATACTTGTTTTTCATAACTCAGTGAGAAATAACCTTAAAGATTTCCAAATTTATAAGGTCAGATAATTTGCCAGATAACTGCTGCTTTAGTTCAGAATATGGTGGAAGATCTAGTTATAATTATCATTTGCATATACTATTAAGCTGTTTTGTGTTTTGCTTTGTTTTGTTTTTTGAGATGGAGACGCGCCCTGTCACCCAGGCTGGAGTGCAATGGTGCAATCTCGGCTCACTGCAACCTCCGCCTCCCGGGTTCAAGCGATTCTCCTGCCTTAGCCTCCCAAGTAGCTGGGATTACAGGCGTGTGCCACCACACCCAGCTAAATTTTTGTATCTTTAGTAAAGACAGAGTTTCACCATGTTGGCCAGGCTGGTCTCGAACTCCTGACTTCATGATCCGCCCACCTCGGCCTCCCAAAGTGCTGGGATTACAGGTGTGAGGCACTGCACCCACTAGTAAGCTGCTTTATAATCTGAAGCAGAATAGTTTGTAGTGCTATTGTTTAAGGATGTCATACCTTTTTCAGTAAAGATTTAGCAGGGTAAGTCTGAGTTGTTGAGGTAGCCCTAAGAAAACTGGAGGAATACTGGTATCATGAAGCATTTCAGCCATGTTGGACAATTGTCCTGAGACAGGCTGAATGTTTAGAAATTAATGTATTTTTGTTCAGGCATGGTGGCTCATGCCTGCAATCTCAGCATTTTGGGAGGCTGAATTGGGAGGATCACTTGAGGCCAGGAGTTCAAGACAAGCCTGGCCAACATGGTGAAACCCCACCTCTACTAAAAATACAAAAATTAGCTGGGCGTGGTGGTGCATAACTGTAGTCCCAGCTACTTGGGAGGCTGAGGCATGAGAATTACTTGAACCCAGGAGGCAGAGGCTGCAGTGAGCTGAGATTGTATCACTGCACTCCAGCCTGGGCAACAGAGCAAGACCTCGTCTCAAAAAAAAAAAAAAGAAATTAATGTATTTTTAATATGTTAAATATTAATATGTTAAATATTAATTTAATATGTTAAATATTTTCAGAGGAGGACAATTAAAAGTTTTCAAGGAGATGAAAATAACTTTAGTGTTAATAGATGCAATATGGATCACACACACAGATTATTTTTCTAAAACATTTATTTTAATATGTCTGGCAAAATAATCTTATGAGGGAAAAGTGCTTTATAAAAAGTAGCTTCAGATCTATACTGAAAAAACAAAGATACTTATATCTTGATGTTAAGAACCATTCATTATTATTATTGAGTAGCTAAATACATTCATGCTTTAGCTCTGAGCAATACAGAGGGTGTGATTTATAAATTTCTAGGAAGGTATAAATGTACTGGGAATGTCGTTGTGACAATAGAATGACATACAGGAGAGTCACTGAAGGATGATTTTCTTTTGCAGTGCTGCCAATGGAGGTCCTGATGTACATCTTCCGATGGGTGGTGTCTAGTGACTTGGACCTCAGATCACTGGAGCAGTTGTCACTGGTGTGCAGAGGATTCTACATCTGTGCCAGGTACTAAGTTTTTGTTTTTATTTTTTAAACAACTCAGGCAACGGTGAAAAGAAAGATGGTCCTTTGCCAATCCTGATAAAATTACTTGATTGGTGTTCTGAGTTAAAGCTTAGAATAAACAAGTTTTGCTAAGCTGTACTTAATTTTCTCAAATAACTTAGAATTTAAAGGCTAGAATATGCTAGGTTTCTAGGGTATAGAATAATATGTAGGATATAGTAACCCATACTACTTCCATAGGGTTTGCATGCTAGCTTAACTGATTTGGGAAAAAGAATTATATTAGAAAAATATATTCAAGTCATTTTTATACTAACTGTAGACTCATTGTGGTAATGGTTTAGATTAAAACAGCACTAGCATTTTCTTAAGGCTCATTAAAAGTTATTCTATATTTTGAAAATTTTGCTACGTGTGGGAAAGGACTCTATTCAATAAATGGTGCTGAGATAACCAGCTAGCCATGTGCAGAAGATGGAAACTGGATCCTTTCCTTACACGATACACAAAAATCAAATCAAGATGGATTAAAGACTTAAATGTAAAACCTAAAACTATATACTTAGTCCTTATATAGAATTTTTAAAAACAACTTTTGTTCTTAAAATTCAGATGCATTATTTTTAAATTAATTCCATTTGGAATCTTGTAGTTTTCATAAAATACTTGAATTTCTTTGAAGACTCTTTCACAATTCTGTGTGCTAGTATACTTAACAAGTACCTATTAAACACCTAGTGGATTGCCACTAGAGTCTCTAGCACTGTTATGTCAACCTAAATAATAAGCAGAGAGACTCTCTAAAAGACATTTATTTGAGAATAATACATTGCAATGGGGATACACATGCCATAGTAAACTATTCAGGGAAACAAAGGTTTTTAAATGAAAAAATGAGGATTACATAATTGTTTTGAAATACTTAATCCTTGACTACAAAGATCAGTAACAAGGGTGACACCAGTCTGAGATTGGACAGACAGTTTCTTGGGCAGATGTCCTTGCAGCAAAAATATTTTTTGTATAAGGCTGTGATGGCCTTTGTGCAGAGTTGTGTTTTTTATAGTCTTTTTTTGTTAACCAGTCATAGAAGCCTGAGAACCTCTTCATGACCTTCCTCAGCTCTCTTTGTCAGGGTTTTCTTAACATTAGTGACTCCATTTTTATTTTAACAACTTTCACATTTTCCCCTTTTGATCAGTATCTTTCTCTGATCAGTCATCCTGTAGTTAGGTTTTGACATCCCATAGTACCAGCATAGACCAATCCTGGTTTCTAGTCTCATCCCATGTTGGGAAGAATGATTAGCGACTAGGAGTCCGTGTCAAAACCCTTTTAAGCCACATTTGGGCAAGAAGGGACATTTGAAGGGAATGACTCTCAGGCTGTGTCTACCTGGATTCCATTATTAAGTTTGATTTTTGTCTGTTCCATAGTCTTTTGTTACTCAAAATGCTGGGCCAGCATTATTGTTAGGTGTGGTACTTCTGCAGAAATTTAACAGGTGACAGATACAAAGTTAATAGTAATATGACAATTCCAATTTGCATAATGGTTTTGAGCCATGAACCTGGGCTTAAGAACAACAAATCGAGTAGATCAGTGACCACAGGGAATTAGTTGAGACCATGTAATCATGCGACCTGTTTTCTTATTTTGTGTACATGGGTCTCAACTTTATCAGAGGGATTTATCTAGGTACAGCATGTAGTACTAGCAATAGCACAGATATTTTCTTTTTTAACCAATGAATACTAAAGGATTTCTTGGGTTAGGTTCTGTTAAGTTACCAGCAGAAGCTATTGATTATGAAATTTCAATTACACCATTATCCTGTCAAGTGAAAAAAGTAGCATTAAGTGGGGGTAAAAGTCTTATATGGTTCTGATGTCGTGGAAAAAGCTGTCTACAGCTTTCACAGAAAACATCAGCTTCTCCTCCTGATTTATGTTTGAATGTCTCTGGTCATGATATTGTTGTGTGGCTCATATATCAGACATGAGACTTGTTTCTTAAAATTTGAATAGTTTCAGCTTATAAGGCTTTACGAACAGAAGCTTTTGTTTTTAGTTGGTGTGTTGTAGTCCAATCCTGGAGGAAACTAGGAGAATTCATGAAACAGTCCAGTGTACGTGTGGATAACAACAGGTGTATTGTTTTTTTTTTAAGAAATTTTTTTTTCCTACATTGATCATATAGGAATTTCAGATTTAAAAATCTCTTGAGGCTAGGAAGTCAAAGAGAGGTAGACTTTAGGCTTCACTTAGGGTCTTAAGGTTCTTGGGCCTGCTAGGAAGTGACAGGTTTTACTCACGATAAGGCTGAGAACTCTTAAAGCCAGATGTTTTATGCACATTCTTAAATATGACATTTTCAGTCAAAGCCTTGGTAATATAACTAATGTTTCTAATTGTATCCTCATATAAAGAGAGTAGATTTTTATTGAACTTATATAAATAAAAATAATATGAATAGTTTCTGAATTTTGGAGAAATCAAGTAGGGAGAAAAAGCAAATGGTTCCACCTTTGTTCACAAAAGTCTTCTAATGTCATAAAGACATTCTCTTCATCATTTACATCAATTTTATGTAATTTTTTATTATGCTTGATCATTATTAGCAGTTCTGTGAACCCATGAATTTATTAGAGTTCTGGAAATTTTTATTTAGTCCATTGATCTTAAAGTTACCAAAAATCTTTGTTCAAGAGTACTGCTAGAGTCTTTTCCATGAACGGCAGTTTTGGACTGTAGCTGATTGCAAATGTTTTTAGAGAATTCAAAATAATAATTGTGATGACAAAAACTTAGAATAGCCCTGTAAAATCTGATGAAAGTTCTCAGTTGATGAGGAAATTTAATTATTTCTAGTACATGTAGCATTTTAAGATAACCAGAATCATGACTGACAGTGTCACATCAGGACTATCAGACTTTTATATAAATTTCATCTAATCTTTAGAATACTCACATTAATAACATCTATACAAATATAACTTTAGAAAATATTTGACATAATAGAAATTTATAACTAACAGCATACTAGATTTTTATGAGTTTACATAGTTTTGGAACATTTATATCAATAATATACCCATAAATGTAACTGAAAGAAGATCTAATACTTATTATTTAACAGTGCCTCCCATACAATTTACCAAGTGAGGTTAATCATTTGATATATCTAAAGGATGAGAGATACGTTCTTTGAGGCTTTCCAGGAGCCCAACTAGAAAATCCCAAAGTTGGCTGGGTGTGGTGGCTCACGTCTGTAATCCTAGCACTTTGGGAGGACGAGGCGGGTGGATTACCTGAGGCCAGGAGTTCGAGACCAGCGTGACCAACATGGAGAAACCCCATCTCTACTAAAAATACAAAACTATCCGGGCGTGGTGGCTCCTGCCTGTAATCCCAGATACTTGGGAGGCTGAGGCAGGAGAATTGCCTGAACCTGGTAGGTAGAGGTTGCGGTGAGCTAAGATCGCACCATTGCACTCCAGCCCGAGCAACAAGAGTGAAACTACATCTCAAAAAAAAAAAAGAAAAGAAAATCTCAAAGTTAATTTTAGATTGGAAAGCCTTAATTTAGGATCTTGATTCTGGGGAAACCTGCCAGAGATGTCAAAGGTTCAAAACATTTGATCAAAACAAAATTGCTGGCCACTGTGAAGTTACTCATTTAACCATACTGATAATCAAAAGATCTTAAAAGCAATGCAGAAAGTTACATGGATGTAAAAGCCTTAATCCTTTTAAAGCTCAGTTTTCGTAAGTAACCAAAAACCTAATAAAGAAAACACAGGCGTTATATTGATAAAACATTAAATTTTTTTTTTTAGGCCAGTTGTCAAAAAGATAAAGAAATACCTTTTATAGGGTATTTGCTTCTCCTTGTGGGAAACCTGTTTAGATAACTTGGAAGTTAAACCTGATAAAAAGGGTACTTGAATTTACTTAGGGACAGGAAGTATCCAGGGTTATATGTCTATATTAGAGAGGAATATAAACAAGAAAACTAGTAACTTGAGCAGGAGAATACATGGCTCTTAAATAGCATAGGAAGTTTCCTGGTTACATGGAATAATTCAGATATCATATAAAGCCAAGATTACAGAATCAAGTTATATTGGAGGAAAACATTGCTCTTCTAGACCTTTAAACTAAACATTTCAGGCCGGACATGGTCACTCATGCCTGTAATCCCAGCACTTTGGGAGACCAAGGTAGGAGGATAGCTTGAGGTCAGGAGTTCAAGACCAGCATGGACAACATCTTTACTAAAAAAGCAAAAAAATTAGCTGGGTGTGGTGGTGCACGCCTAGCTACTTGAGAGGCTAAGGCAGGAAGATGGCTGGAGCCTGGCTGCAGTGAGCTATGATCACACCACACCAGCCTGAGTGATGGAGTGAGACCCTGTCTCAAAAAACAAAAAAACAAAAAAACAAAAAAAACACAGGTGCAGTGGCTCACACCTATAATCCTAGCACTTTGGGAGGCTGATGTGGATTGATGGGTTGGACCCAGGAGTTCAAGACCAGCCTGAGCAACATGGCGAAACCCCGTCTCTGTGATAAAATAGAAAAATTAGCTGGACGTGGTGTGTGTACCTGTGGTCCCAGCTACTCAGGAAGCTGAGGCAGGAGGATCACCCGAGCCCAGGAGTTCAAGGCCACAATAAACCGTGATCATGCCACTGCACTCCAGCCAAGATAACAGAGTGAGATCCTATCTCATAAAAAAAAAAAAAAAAAAAAAAAGAAACATTTCAGTGTCAGGCTATTAACAGCAGAGCTAGAACTGGAGGGAAAAAATTAAGAGGAGTTGACAAAAAGGTTGAAAGAGAGAGTTATCACCCTAGCCAAGCAAAAAGATACACTCTTTCAAGGGGAGAAAGAACAGAAGGCAATGGTGTATGACCTGCAAATCATGTGCAGGAGGGGTACAGCAAAAGTTGAACTTCTGATATAAATCTGAGAAGTTTCAGAAAGAAAAATTTTACCTTGAGAAGTGAAATTACCATTCTGAGTGAAAAAGACAGCATTTCCAACCTGGAACTAGGGAAATTAATTAGATCCCAGGAAGAAATAGAAACTGTAGTTTTGCAGATGGCTGTTCAACAGATTTTAGAATTTAAAATCAAAACCTCTTATAGTTTTATTAATACTAAGAGCAAATTAATACTTTAAGAAAACCTCGTTGTTCTAACAGAGGACCAAGTTTTTTAGTTTTGTATTAGTGTTATTTCTAATAGCAAAGCTCAATCTTTAGAAAGACTTATAAACAATTCAATTATAGCCAACTTGACCACACACAAAATCTTTTATGAACCTTATCACAACTTATATTGATGACATGCTTGGACTTTCTGCTCTGTTGTATACCTTCCTCTTTCTTAACCAGTCATTTTACTTTAGGACAAAAATCTACCATACAAGATTCTTTTTTGTACAAAATTATTCTCTTTTTCACCTTTTTTTAACCAAAAATATATCTTTGCAACTTTCTTCACATCTCTGTCTCCTACTTACTGATTTGTTTCTTATTCCATATTTTGAAATAAGCTTTAAATAACTTTCAAATTACACAAAATTCTTCTTTATTTAATCTTGGTTCACATGTCATAAGCAGTGAGTTTTATCTCAACATGAATGGAAAAGTCAGCAGATTCAAAGTGTGAAGAAAAAAAATAGAGAACTTAGACTACATATATTCTATAGTTGCAGGTTTTTGAATGATGATAATTTGAGCTGTAAATTTTTCTTGATGTAATTTTGCCTGTCAGTTTAAAAATGTGCACAAGAATAGGCTATAAGATGTAGTCAGCTGGAATCCCAGAAAAACTGGCATATTTTAACATTTGAGAATCCCATTCTGTTTCTTACTACTCTCTCGAGAGGAAAGAAAATTCTGCAAATCCTGTCAGAGAAAGTCAGGAGTTTAGACCTGTGTTTTAGGTGGTGGTGACTGACCTAGTGGTTTGTCTTTTTTTTTTTTTTTTTTCTTTTGAGACAGTCTCACTGTGTCGCCTAGGCTGCAGTACGGTGGCACAATCTTGGCTAACTGCAACCTCTGCCTTCCAGGTTCAGGCGATTCTCCTGCCTCAGTCTCCCGAGTAGCTGAGATTACAGGCATGCACCACCACAGCTGGCTAATTTTTGTATTTCTAGCAGAGACGGGGTTTCACCATTTTGGCTGGCCTGGCCTCTAACTCCCAACCCCAGGTGATCCGCCCACCTCAGTCTCCCAAAGTGCAGGAATTACAGGCGTGAGCCACCGCACCTGGCCCTAGTGATTTGTTTTCTTTCTTTCTTTCTTTCTTTCTTTCTTTCTTTCTTTCTTTCTTTCTTTCTTTCTTTCTTTCTCTCTCTCTCTCTCTCTCTCTCTTTCTTTCTTTCTTTCTTTCTTTCTTTCTTTCTTTCTCTTTCTTTCTTTCTTTCTCTTTCTTTTTCTTTCTTTCTTTCTTTCTTTCTTTCTTTCTCTTTCTTTCCTTCCTTTCTTTCTTTCTTTCTTTCTTTCTTTCTTTCTTTCTTTCTTTCTTTCTTTCTTTCTTTCTCTTTCTTCCTTTCTTTCTTTCTTTCTTTTTTTTTTGAGACGGAGTCTCGCTCTGTTGCCTAGGCTGGAGTGCAGTGGCGTGATCTCGGCTCACTGCAAGCTCTGCCTCTGGGTTCACACCATTCTCTTGCCTCAGCCTCTGTAGCCCAAGTGGTTTTTTTTTTTTTTTTTTTTTCCCGAGACAGAGTCTCGCTCTGCTGCCCAGGCTGCAGGTGCAGTGGCGCGATCTTGGCTCACTGCCAGCTCTGCCTCGCAGGTTCACGCCATTCTCCTGCATCAGCCTCCCCAGTAGCTGGGACTACAGGTGCCCGCCACCACATCCGGCTAATTTTTTGTATTTTTTAGTAGAGATGGGGTTTCACCATGTTAGCCAGGATGGTCTTGATCTCTTGACCTCGTGATCTGCCCGCCTTGGCCTCCCAAAGTGCTGGGATTACAGAGGTGAGCCACCGCAACCGGCCAGCCCTAGTGGTTTTTGATTAGCCATCTTGTGCCCACCATTCAGAATCTTTATTTTTGCTTGTGGAAGATTTTCAGAAGCAGCAAGGGAAAAGAGTCAAACCAAATCAAAAACCAAAATAAGAACGTTCACAAATATTTTAGCCCAGGCATGCAGATCAAACAAAATATTAAACTGAATGCACAGACCAAATCAAAAGTAAATTCACCAGAAGACGTGAACAGAATGTAAATTCTGTAGAAATCAAGAATACCCAATCTAAAAAGACACTTTTCTTTACACCAGAAAGGACTTACCAGGAAAGACAAAAAGTTTATCATCTCAAAAGGGATGTATGGTCCTTTATTAAGTTGACCTTATCCAAACCAGATCCCAAATGATATCAAGAAGCCTCTATCAAAAGGAAGGAGGCTCAGCCTGAAAGAAGATTCACCAGGGCAGAAAAGGCAAGCCGTGGAAGTAGAGTGCTCAGAGCACTCAAGTAAGTACTGCACACTGGTTCCAAGAATCTCTGATTCCTTCAGGTAATGATCTTTTCAGATCCCACTTCTGACACTTCTGTATTTCAACCTGAATAACAAACCACCTAAATAACAAATGCCCAAAAGTTATTTGGCATTAGAGAATCACAATAGGAACACACATGCCTTAGTAAACCATGTGCTTATTCAGGGAGGTAAAGGCAGGCAGGTTTTTAAAGGAAAAAATGAGAAGGATTACGTAATTGTTTTGGAAATAATTATCTTTGGCTACAAAGATCATTAACAAGGGTAATGCCAGTTCAAGTTTGCACGGGCAGTTTGCTGGGCAGATGTCCTTGTAGAAGTATTTTTTTGTATAAGGTTTAATGGCCTTTGTGCAGGGTTGTGTTTTTTGCAGTCTTTCTTGTTATCAGGCATACAAGCATGAGAACCTTATTTTCATGGCCTTTCCCAGGTCTGTCAGGATTTTCTTCACATTAGTGATTTCATTTTGATTTTGACAACTTTCATAGTTATTCCATTAACTTGTAATTGTATGTGAGAAAATACTATAAAGAAAGAATTGGGCTGGTCTGAGTGCAGTGGTCGTTTACATCTAATTGATCACAACCAGTTACAGATTTCTTTGTTCCTTCCCCACTCCCACTGCTTAATTTGCCTAGCCTAAAAACAAAAACAAAGAAAGAATTGGTTAAGCAAATATTCAGGAATAAAACTTCGTGTGTCATCATAAAAGTAATTCTTTAAAAGCAAACATTTTAAATATACATTTTAACATAAATTTGAGAGGACTTATCTTTTTCAATCTGACACTGATATAAGTCGTTTTTGCTTCATTTACTTATTTATGAATGAATGAACAAGACAAGGTCTTGTTCTGTTGCCCAGGCTGAAGTGCAGTGGTGCCATCATGGCTCACTGCAGCCTCAAATTCCTGGCCTCAAGCCACCCTCTTGCCTCAGCTTCCTGAGTAACTGGAACTACAGGCATGTGTCACCATGCCTGGTTAATTTTTTTTTTCATTTTGTATTTTTGCCTGGTTAATTAGAAAAAAAGTTTTTTTAAGAGATAAGGTCTTGCTATATTGCCCAGGCTAGTTTTTGCATCTTTAAAACTGAACACTTAGCTGGGTGTGGTGGTGCACATGCCTGTAGTCCTAGCTGTTCAAAAGGTTAAGGCAGGAGGATTATTTGAGCCTAGGAGTTCTGGGCTCTAGTGCACTATGCTGACTGGGTGTCCACATTAAGTTCAGCATCAGTGTAGTAAACTCCAAGGAGCTGGGAACCACCAGATTACTCAAAGAAGGGTGAACTAGCCCAGGTTAGAAATGGAGCAGGTCAAAACTCCCATGCTGATCAGTAGTGGGATCATACCTGTGAATAGTCTCTGCACTCCAGCATGGACAACATAGTGAGACCTCATCACTTTAAAAAAAAAAAAAAAACAAACCCTGAATATTTTAAGTTAGAGATGGAGTTAGAAATATTTTTAGTTATAGCAGAATCATGTCAATTTTTAGTACATGTTTTACTTAGCTTTTTGCACACTTTTTTTTGAGACAGAGTCTTACCCTGTCCCCTAGGCTGGAGGGTAGTGGCGCAGTCTTGGCTCGCTGCAACCTCTGTCTCCCAGGTTCAAGCAATTCTCCTGCCTTGGCTTCCTGAGTAGCTGGGACTATAGGCACCCGCCACCATGACCAGCTAATTTTTGTATTTTTAGTAGAGACAGGGTTTCGCTATGTTGGCCAGGCTTGTCTCGACCTCCTGACCTCGTGATCCGCCTGCCTTGGCCTCCCGAAGTGCTGGGATTACAGGCATGAGCCACCGTGCCCAGCTCCTGCACTAATTTTTTAAACAAAGTCCTGTTGGTGCTCCCTTCAAAATTTATCTCCAGTCTGACCATTTTACCACTTCTGCAACAACCTTTCCGACTCAGCCACTGTTCTGTTTGGTTTGGGTTACATAGTGGCATCCTACCTGGTCTTCCTGTTTCCACTCTTATACCACTAGAGCATATTCTCCATAAACCACCAAGGTGATCTTTTAAAATAAAAGCACAAATTGTGTTCAGAACCCTCCAGTGGCATCCATCTCAGGTAAATAACCACTCCTTCCTACAAGATGCCACCTCACCCACCCCGACTGCCTCATGATAGTTCCCTCTGCACAATGCCCACTTTGCCACGGCTGTGTGCTCCTGCTGGCTCTTGGGTGAGCTCACCAGTCACACTTCTGCCTGAGGGCCTCGCACATGCTCTGGCTGCTGCCTGAGATACTTATCCCCATCACTATGATCACCTTCCCAGAGAGGCATTTCCTGGCCTCCCTATCTATTTCCTTACCACCATCATTTCTGTCTGCTGACTCTACTTTGTCTGTTGGTTGATTTTTGCACTAAGCGTACTACCAGAAGCTTCCTCTCAATTTGCTTCCCCACAGTAAAAGAGCAGGGCCTTTGCCTTGTCCATTAGTTTCTCCTCAGAACAGTGCCTCCCAGGTGTTCAACAAATACTTGCTAAATAAAAGATGGCTGATAGCAAAAATATTTATGTCTATGTATAGGGACTTAATCTTTATTGACATCGTGCTTTTATTCCCTAGAGACCCTGAAATATGGCGTCTGGCTTGCTTGAAAGTTTGGGGCAGAAGCTGTATTAAACTTGTTCCATACACGTCCTGGAGAGAGATGTTTTTAGAACGGCCTCGTGTTCGGTTTGATGGTAAGTTGGATTCTGTAGAACTCAGCAGAAATACTGATCTATAATGCTGATTTTGATAAATACGCCATTTAAATTTTCTGTGATGAACGTGAGTACTGTAAGCATGTTTAAAGGAAACCACAGAAAATATGCTGGAAATGTCTGAATATTATAACTTTTAACTTTTTAAAATTATTTTCATAGGAGTGTATATCAGTAAAACCACATATATTCGTCAAGGGGAACAGTCTCTTGATGGTTTCTATAGAGCCTGGCACCAAGTGGAATATTACAGGTACAACTGTAGTACACTGAGTGAGTGGAAAATTCTCTCTCTCCATGTATTAGTTAAATGGACATCTGTTCTTTGTTGCTTTTGATTGACCCGCAAAATGGCCCTCAGTATTTTTATCTAGTACTCAATATAGAAATTGCACTAAAAAAGAATAGGCTAATATAAATTCCAGAATTTCTTCTGGCCTCTTTTAGATTTCTCCTTGTCTTTTGCTCTAGGTGTATTTATTTGCCTTTTCAAATAGCTTGTGCTTTTATTCCACTTTATTGCTTGCCAAATATTATTGTCATTTAGAAAAAAATAGACATGTTAACCATTGTGTGTGGATCTCACTTTGTTTGAAATTATTGCTTTGGGAAAAGCACAGAACTTTAATAAAACAATATTTGACTTTTATTCAGTGAGTAAAACTCAAAAGTTCAACAGTTTCGCCTGAGGAAGATAAAATATCTTTGGTTCTTTGTTGCTGGACTAACAGGTAGTCAGTTATATTTGTTTTAATGTTTTAGTTGTTCTTTAGCCCGTGGTATTTCAGTGTTGGTTTCATAGCTATGAATAGGCATAGGTACTAATAGATAAGGACATATTTTATACTTTGTGTGTGGGGTGTGTTTTGGTCTTCTTTTTGTTATTACATAGGTACATAAGATTCTTTCCTGATGGCCATGTGATGATGTTGACAACCCCTGAAGAGCCTCAGTCCATTGTTCCACGTTTAAGAAGTAGGAATACCAGGTAGTATTTTTTTTTTAAATGGCTTTCCATCCAGTCTATGTTTTATATGGTTGCTTGCAGGTTAAAGTAACCCAGTGCTTCCTTCATTTAATACTGGATGATTTTAAAAGCAATCATTCGGGGGCTTAGGAAAAATACCAATTTCTGGGCTTTTCCTTAGAAAATCTACTTCAGCAGGTCTTTGGAGCCTTGGAATTGAGGTTTACTCAATCCTAGCTGATTCTTTTCAAGCAAAAGTAAACACTGTTGTAATTTGTTACTTCTTAGATTACTTAAATCCACTTAATAACTGCTTTAGATTCAATTTGTGTTTTTTTTTTAAAGGACTGATGCAATTCTACTGGGTCACTATCGCTTGTCACAAGACACAGACAATCAGACCAAAGTATTTGCTGTGATAACTAAGAAAAAAGAAGAAGTGAGTATACGAGGTGTAATTAGTAGTTTTCTTATCTTAATAGCCTATTCATCCAAGCATTCTCAATTAGAACAACAACAAAAAAACCCTGTCTGATTATTTATACTGTTATATAAAATGTATATTAACTTCTAGCAATCACTGAAGAAAGCTGGAGAGTTTTCTAAAATGTGGTTATTTTTTATTGGATCAGCTTTTTTGCTTTTTACCAGATAGTTTGTTTTTTGTATGTGAAAATGTAAAGCTGAAATCTCTTGTGAAATAACTAGTAAAATTATACCTGAATATGTTTTTGGCTCTGCTCATGTCGAATCACAGGGGATTTTTCTTCCTATATTAGCTCATATAGATAATTCTTTCCATAAGGATATTGTTAGAACTTCAGTTTCTACTGGAAATAACCTAACTTCAGATAATTTTCTTCTTCCTCTTCTTACAAAAGGAAAAAAATGCCCAGCAAATATGATTACTGACATTATTACATTCTAGAGCGCTTTAAATTCTCATAACAGATTGGTGGCCTAATTTTTTCACCTTTCTCCATATGCACGTTTTCAATCCTGGTTAAAAATTGTTATATGTACCCAAGAAGCCAGTTGTATGGTATTTGGAATAAATATTAATATTTACTTGTTGCCTTTATAATTACTACAGCTTTTAAAGGATATTTCTCTTGTATGAAATCCCCCCTTCTCTAACATCATATGTCAAGACAGGGCAGAGTTTCATCTGCAAGTCCTGTCACCTTGTGGCCGCCTGTTGCTGGCGTCTCCTCTTCCCTCTGATGGGCTCCTGGAGCCTGGGCAGCAGCAGCCTGAGAGACAGAGAGAGTTGCTTTGACTGTGACTGCAGGTTTCCTGAGGTCAAAATTGGGAATTTGGAAGGCCTTAGTTGCCTAGGTTTTATCTAATTAAAAGAGTTTAGGAACTCCCACATAGAATGTCAATTTTCTCTTCAGAATATGATGAAACATTCATAGTGTTTACATTTTTTTGTTTTTAGCAGCAGTATTTGCAGAAGTGTAATTCTAATGAACCTTGTCACAGCTGTTTGCTCATTCATTTTACTGTTATTGCAAAAGATAAGTTATACTCTGTGCTTTTTCAGCATCCTTCACCAATTTATCACTTTCCCTCTTAAAAAATGTCCAAGTGTTTTCCAGTAGAAGGAAATACTAGGCTTAGAGGTAGGAGATAATAATTTTAATGTAATGTTGGTTACATAGTAGTTTTACCTCCCTGGATCTTTATTTTTTTAGCTAGTAAATAGAAATAATGCAATCATATTTAACACATGAGGTTATTGTGATGATTAACTGAGATGATGATGATGATGGGGAAAAACCTGATATTTTTAGAGTATTTAACAGTTTTTAAAGCACTCATACATTCTTGTGATATTCAAAACAACTCTTTACTGTGTGCAAATATTATGTTACTTTTAGTGTCACTGTTGCATAATATTTCTATAAACATAGAAGTGAGGTAAGGTTTCATTATAGCTTATGCATCTTTTCTTTTGCAGAAACCACTTGACTATAAATACAGATATTTTCGTCGTGTCCCTGTACAAGAAGCAGATCAGAGTTTTCATGTGGGGCTACAGCTATGTTCCAGTGGCCACCAGAGGTTCAACAAACTCATCTGGATACATCATTCTTGTCACATTACTTACAAGTAGGTGAATGCAATAAAAATAACAAGATTACACTATAAATGTATACTTCATATCCAGCTTAGGAATTCCAGCTATGTTTCTAATTTCTCAGAGTTAACACTACATTACAAATTAAAACCAGTACTACTACAAACTACTACAAACCAAGAAAATGGCCCAAACGAAAAAGACTAAGCATGCTTGAGGAAGCAGAGCATCTGGAACACTCATATAGTGCCCATTGGAATGTGAATTGGTGCCACCACTTTGGAAATGAAAGTAGCATTCCATGGGAAGAATGGTACTTGGTCAGCTGTGAGCTGTCCATGCATGACGTAAAGCCATTTTAAAATACCAGATCATTTTTCTTTTCCCACAGTTCAGTTACCGTTTTTTGCTTTATTTCCATTTGTTTTATCCTCAGGGATTATACACTGATTTAATAAAATTGTAGTTAGGAAAGTAAGTCTACTAAAAAAATAAGATCACAGGTATTCCAAAGCCAAATCTGTTAGATGATGCCTATTTAAAACTCTGTTCTATGCAGTACCATTTACCTGTACATCATAATCAGTGAACTGAGAGGGGAGGTATGAGAAAGGAGCCATACAGAAATACATAAAACTTAAAAAGGAACCAGGGAAGTGAAATATCAAGTCCTGTGGCAATTAAGGTTAGCTCTTGTTCGATTTGAAAGAATATTGGTACGTGACTGAAGGCTCTTCGTTCTGCTTGAATCTAAAATTCTGAGAGAGAAGTTTTGAGGTCAGTTTCCATTAGCCTCTTTGCAACCTTTACCACATTGTTGAAAACTGTGTCACATTTCCACTTGACAAATAACTTTTCCCTGCTCATTTGGAAGGTCCTGACAACAGAACATTTTTCTTGCCTACCAATTCTGCTATATCTCCTTTTTGCTTCTCTCTGTAATGCTGTGGAATTTTTTTTTCTACTTTTCAAAGAAACAAACCTGAGCAGGTGTAAAGGCTTATGTCTGTAATCCCAGGACTTTGGGAGGCCAAGGCAAGAGGATCACTTGAGGCCAAGAGTTTGAGACCAGCCTGGGCAAAATTGGGTGACCCCATCTCTACAGAAAATAAAAATATTTGCCGGGCATGGTGGTATGCACCTTGAAGTCCCAGCTAATTTGGAGGTTGAGGTGGGAAGATCATTTGAGCCCGGGAGTTCAAGGCTGCGGTGAGCTATGATCATACTACTGTACTCCAGCCTGGGTGATAGAGCAAGACCTTGTATCGAAAAGAAAAAAAGGAACCAAACCCTGAAGTAGAACCAAGCAAATGAACGATGGATGGTTATAGTTTATACTTGACCCATTAGAAAAACATTGTTTATTTAGGAGAAAAAAAGACATTACCATAGGCATTATTTTTAGCTGCTAATTATCACATTGACTTCCTTGTAATATTTATAAAATCACTTGGATTCTCTGCTTTCGTTTCTCTCTCTCAGTGGTAGCATAACTTACCACCTGCTTTCCCTCCTCCCTGCCTATAATTATGCATTGATCATGCAGTTATTAAATAGTCAAATTCTATTCTAGGAATATAATTCTTTCTGAAACATTTTAACAAGAACCTAATGTCTATAGCTTCTGACTTAAAAATTCTACCTTAGGAATCTCTGAAGGACATCAAAATCACCTAATTTTTAATTGAGAAATAGTAGAGGCAACCTAAATCTCCAATTAAGTAAACTGGTACAAGCAGACAGTGAAATATCATCCTGCCACTAAAAATGGTTTCTGAAAAGTAGTGATGTGGGAAAATACAAATAATTAAATGAAATAAAAAACAGAATTACTAAGTTTGATCTGAAGAAACACTAGGAAATATCCTTCATATGGCTTTATCTGGGTGTTGGAATTATGAGTGATGTTTCTGTACACATTTCTAAATTTTTCGAGTTTTCTACAATATGCCTATATTATATAGAATTTCCTAAGATGAATTAAAAATAAAAAAGGCTAAGCGTAGAATAACCTTCCCCAAACACACAAGGATTTTAAATGAGTTGAAATTTCCTCATGCTAGTAATTTTGTGTTTTTTTTTTTTTTTTTTTTACAGATCAACTGGTGAGACTGCAGTCAGTGCTTTTGAGATTGACAAGATGTACACCCCCTTGTTCTTCGCCAGAGTAAGGAGCTACACAGCTTTCTCAGAAAGGCCTCTGTAGAGCCTCAAGTCCAGTCCTCTATCACTTTTGCATGAATTAAAGTATATAGCGCAAAAGAGCACCTAAGTTATAAATGTATATATATATATATGGAATTGGAACTTATTTTAAATTGTTGGAGTTCTTTTAAGAAGAATATAAATTGATTATTTTTTTTATTTAAAGGGATAGTTGATTCTTGGGGTGTTTTGAAATTAAGTTGGAATTAAGTTGCTTAAGCATATTTATGTTGTGAGAAACCTTAATATGAGGTTTATCATGCCCTTTTTCAAGCAGATGTATGAGCAGATTTCTGTCACATAAGCCGTCTTCTGCTTGAGCATCCTAATATTTAAATGCGTCAGGGGAGCGCTCCACTGGATAAGCATTTTATTTCCCGCATGGCATAATGTTTTTGCACTAAAGGCTCAAAGTGTGAGAACCTGTTCTGGATTTGTTTGAAATTATTTCACCAATAAAGATCATAAATAAATGTTTCTTTCAAGAAAATATATTTGGATGGCCTTTTTAAAATAACAGGATATTTAATAAGAGTCCTAGATAGCCAGCGGAGACTTCAAGAATCATTGCCTCTAGCTGGGTGTGGTGGCATGCACCTGTAGTCCCAGCTATTTGGGAGGCTGATGCAGGAGAATAGCTTAAGCCCAGGATTTTGAGTCTGGGAGTTTGAGTCCAGCATGGGCAACATAGCAAGACCTCATCTCTTACTAAAAGAAAAAAAAATAATTTCCTCATTTCATCATTGGTCTTTATTTGTTGCCACAAACACTGACCTCATGTAGGCACCTTACCAATACATGACATTAAGTGAGAGTGAATCCCTTAGGACTGGAACACTTCAAGCTCAACCAACTGACTCAGTTGTCATTCTTCACAAAAGAATAGTAGAGGATCATGTAAACCTGAGCCTAACTCTTGTTCCAGTATGAAAGCTGGGGGACAGCACCAGCCACCTAGGAAAACTGTATGTTACCTTTTTACTCAAAGGAGTCCCCCTGCCCAGTAACAGTCCTGTTAGTGTTTAATTTCAGAGTTTGTGTCTGGTAGGCCGCTACCTGATTCAGAGTTGCTTTGGTTGTTTCAACCATAGTTAGAGACAAATTCTCATGTACTTTGAGAAATCAGTATCTGTAGCCACTGTTACTTTTAATTGACATTAAGAGACACTTCATAGGTTCCCACAATTCAGTATGGGATAGGCTTTTTAAAAAGCACATACAGACCAGGCGTAGTGGCTCATGCCTGTAATCCCAGCACTTTGGGAGGCTGAGACAGGCAGATCACCTGAGCTCAGGAGTCCAAGACCAGCCTGGGCAATGTGGCGAAACACCGTCTGTACAAAAAAAAAAAGAAAAAAAAAATTAGCCAAGTACAGTGGGGCACACCTGTAGTCGCAGCTACTTGGGAGGCTGAGGCAGGAGAATTGCCTGAGCCCGGGAAGTGGAAGTTGCAGTGAGCCAAGACTGTGCCATTCCACTCCAGCCTGGGTGACACAGTGAGACCCTATCTCAAAAAAATAATAATGATAGTACACGTTATGTTAAAGGTGAAAACCATACATCAAGTGTGCATACAGAAGGAACAGAGTTGGCCAGGTGTGGTGACTGACACCTATAATCCCAACACTTTGGGAGGCCAAGGCAGGAGGATTGCTTGAGGTCAGGAGTTTGAGACCAGCCTAGACCACATAGCAAGACCTCATCTCTTCTAAAAAATAAAAAAATAGGCATGGTGGTACACACCTGTGGTCCCAGCTAGTTTGGAGGCTAAGGCAGGAGGATCACTTAGCCAGGAGATTGAGGCTACAGTGAGCCAAGATTGCACCACTGTGCCCCAGCCTGGGTGAGGGAGCAAGACCCTGTCTCAACAAAAAAAAAAAAAAAAAAAAAAAAAGAGTTCTTAGGTTGGCCTTTTGTAGCAATCTGAGAAGTGTGTTTTTCAAGTTGGAAAAGAGGGAGAAAAGCAACTTGCCTAAGATAAGGTAGCTCTTCGTGATATGACTGTTATTTCTGATATACAAATAAATAGGACATGATTAGGACATAGTCAAATATAGCTAGAAAAATATATTCCTAAGGAAAGTGAGATTTGAGGAGTCCCTGTTGTTCTGCAACATCCCTAGATTGAATGATCTGTTGCAGATGGATACCAAGTTCAAATTTAAAGATTTCTTTGTAAGCAGTAAAGTGACTTTCACTTATTTAACTTGGAACTGGAAAAAGGAACTTTTTTCCAGATTACATTTTCTGTATATTTTTAAAATGTCTTTTTTTAAAATACAAAAGCAATATATATTTGTTGTGAGAAAATTAGAATATACAGATAAAATAAAATTTAAAAAAACACCCAAAGATAACCAGAAGAAAATTTTTGCTATGTAACCTTTTTCTTCTGGTCTCTGCAAATCCTGCTATAGAAACTTTTTAACTTCAGGAGTGTCCTTCCTTTGCTCTATTAGGACATTACAGAAACCAGTACTATGGAAAGCTGACAGCAGTATCTGGATTAACTTTTTAAAAACAAAGAAAGCATTTTACAGAAATTACATTTCAGATTGTGCTGGAACTGTGTTCAGGAGATATCCTCAGAGGGAATCTGGCCTGAGCACCATCATGTTTAATCGCCTCCTCCTGTCTTGCATTTTCCTCCCAGCCCCCTTCCTACCCCTTAGCAGAGGGCCAGGTAGGAGTGCTTGGGGCCCATGGGGGCTGGGGGGTGTAGACTTCAGTTACACCCCCAGCCCCCAGGGAAAAGCATTAGCCTTGAATCCTCAATCCCAGGCCCTATACTAACCACTCTCAACCTATGGTATTTATCTTTTGATTATTCTGTGCATCTATTAAAAATGGGATTATATTGTACATAATGCTTTGTAAGCTTTCTCTCCCCACATAAGAATGCCCTGTAAGCATTTTGTTAAATATTTTTAATGACTTTAGAGTCCAACTTTATACTCCTCTTTATGCATTTTGGTTTTCTAATTTAATGCTAGTGTAAATGTTTTTGGAATAAACATTCCTGTGGCTAAATCTTTGCATACTTCTTGAATTATTACCTTAAGATGTTTCTAAGAAGTAGAATGACTGAATCAAAGAGTGAACATTTTAAAATATCTTAAAATGTACATTTTTGGTAAATAATGTATACACTGTAGAAAAGCTGGAAAATAGATGAGCAGACAGAAGAAAATGTAAATCACCTATAGTCACCTCACCCATTATTCACTTTTTGATTTTAATCATCTTGGCCTTTCACATGTATGTGTGATTTTTCAGTCATACAGTGAAACACTTCCAGTTCTGTCTCTTTTATCTGATGCTTTCATGCTCTGGATCTTAAAACCTGGCCAATCATTTCCCCAGTGATGGATGCTGAGTGTCAGCAACAGCTCTAGGTAAGTTGGCAACCATGACATGTATGGGCTAAGGCTTGCAAGGCTTCTCTGGCTACAGAGAATCCAACTGCAGTCAGAGCAGAAACAGAAGCCAAGGCAATGCAGTGGGATCCCAGTTTCACAGTGACCATCCATTGACCATCCATTGGTCACTGTGACCGGTCATGATAGCCTCCACATCCAAAAAGTGATTTCAGTCTTTGGTTATGTATAGTGAACAACACCTGCACATTTATCTCCGCTGTCTCCTGAAACTCCACTAAAATAGTAGTAAAGAAATAGAGTTGGGTGCAGTGGCTCATGCCTGTAATCCCAGCACTTTGGGAGGCTGAGGCCAGGGGATCACTTGCGTGAGGACAACATAGGGAGTCTGAGGGTAACATAGGGAGACCCCTGTCTTTCAAAATAAAAGGAAAAAAAGAAAAGACTTAAGTCCTTCAGGACAGGGAGAACAGGAAAGGTGCTGAAAGCAGACAAGACACGTTAGAATTTGGAAAATAGAAAGCAGGTGGGCAAGTGGTAAAGTGGTATTAAGCATGGGTTCTGTGTTGAAGTGCCAGATCCACGACTGAGTTTGAGCAGGTTAGTTAACACTCCATGTCAGAATAAATTAGAGGAAATATTATCATAGTACCTACCCACAGAGTTGAAAGGAGTAACAGATAACACTCCACGTTAATTGCATAGGACAATGCCTGATGGAGTTGGTGCTCAGTAAATAGCAGCCATTATATGTATTATAACTGTTGCTGTTCCAGAGAGATCTGAGACCTCAGCCAGAAGCAGGGGAAGCTAAAAATTGCAAATCAACTCAATTGGCCTCCCACGGAAGGTAAAGCACCACATGGAAACAGCAAGACCCTGCGGGAAGGATCCCCAGCCAACTCCCAGAACTCAAATTGTCAGGCTCACACCATCAGGCAGGAAAGTGGAGGCTTCCCCTCCAGGAAAAGACCCCTTCCCCCGAAAAAAGACCTATGGATACTGACATTTAGGAATCAACAGAATAGGTCCTCTCCCACGCCTCTCAGTCAGCAAGTACCACCTACCCACGTAGTTTCTAGTTAACATCATAGTGGCTCCTTCTTGGCTATCAATGGACAAGCAAGGAACACCAGGTATTTGAAGAGAAAGTCTAAATGAGTGACAGAGAATCAGACTTTTTAAATAAGCAGAGAAAGGGGACATGATGGAAATCAAAAAATGCAAGTAGTAGAAGAAATCTGAAAAACAAAATTCTATTTCTTCAGAGACATGGAAGAAAAACCAGAACAAAATACTACTAGAAAACATTGGAAGTCAGAGCCCTTGAATAATACATACATGATAGTGAAATATTTTTAAATGTCAGATGACACAGAATGTCAAAGCTGGAAGTTTCCCTAGAAGTCACTTATTGACCAAGTATCCCCATGTGGAGGTGAGGAAATGGGGGCTCATGAAGGGTGAAGTTGTTTGCCTCAGGTGGTGTAACCAGGACCCTCACAAAGGCGTGTATTCATGCAGAGGGCCTGGCCATTGTAAGCACTCAGTAAATTCTAGTCTTAATGTTTATTAAGAACTTAGATGTTACTGCATGATCTTACTTATTTGTAAAATCTAAAAAAGTCAAACTGATAGAAGAGAGTAGAGTGGTGGTTACCAGGGACTGGAGGGAAGGGTGGATGGGGAAAGCAGAGATATTAGTCCAAGGGTATGTAAAGTTCCAGCTAGGAGGAATACATTCTAGTGATCTATGGCATAACATGGTCACTGTAGTTATTAACAATGCATATGTTTAAATGGCCAAAAGTGTATATTTTAAATGTTCTCACCACAAAGAAAGGATAAGTATATGAGGTGATAGATACATTAATTAGTCTGATTTGCTCATTTTGCAATGTGTACATGTATCAAAACATCACATTGTACTCCACAAATATGTACCATCATTTGTTAACTTAAAAATTCAGAGAATCAAGAACTTACATGTTCAACCTGGGCAACATAGACCTCATCTGTAGAAAAAATAAAAACAAAATTGGCCCAGGCATGGTGGTACGTGCCTGGAGTCCCAGCTATTCAGGAGCCCGAGAAGTGGAGGCTGCAGCGAGCCAAGATCACGCCACTACACTCTAGCCTGGGCGACAGAGTAAGCCCTATTTTCAAAAGAAAGAAAGAAAGAAATTATATGCAAGTAATAATAAAGTTGTTTAAAAACGTTGAGAGATTACGTGTTAAGTATGGGGCAGAAGACCTTCTTTTATATGGATTATCTCATCTGTGCTCACAACACACAGGTATTACTGTTTCTATTTTATAAATAAGAAATTTCAGGTGATGAGAGTCTAAATAAACTTGTCAGGCTCATCCTGGTTACTGAGTAGTGGAGCAAGGCTAACTCCAGAATGCTTTCTCATAGCCAGAGCCAGGAGTAGAGTCCAGTTCTAAAGAAATAACATCAAAACTCCAATAGGTTACAATTTCCACTGGAGCTTAGACCAGCGCTGCCCACTAGAAATATAATTTGAACCACATATGTAATTTTTAAGTTTCTGGAGCCATTTTTTATTAAAAAGGTGAAGTTAATTTTAATAATTTATTTTAATCCAGTACTATCCAAAACAGTATCATTTTGATACGTACTCAGTATAAAAATTACTAATGGGATTTTTTTACACTTTAAAAAATTCTAAATCTTTGGAATCTGGAGTGTAATTTACACTTCCAGCACACTTCTACTGGCTTAGCCATGTTCCAAGTACTCATAGTCACATGTGACCAGTGACTACTGTAACGGACAGCGCAGCCATCAACCAAGGGGTGCATCATAAGAAAGAGAGTCAATGGGTGGTGTGTGTCAAGTTCAACCTCACAGTTTCTCTCCTTGTGTAATTGGCATAGGGGTAGGTAAGCCGAGCAGGGAGCTAATACTCAATTAATTGTTAGGCTCAGTACCTATGTATACTTTTCCTGATTCCACCAGAAGGTGTCCCTTGTCTGTCTCCAAATTATTCCACATTGCCTCTACCCCAGCAGTTATCACACTCCATGTTAATTCTGTTTTTACATGCAAATGCCCTCCGTCAAACTGTGGGTTGAGGACAGGACCCATTTCTTTTAAATCTTCGATTCCAAAGCACCTCTCTATTGTGAACATGAGATAAAAAGATCCCTATAAAGCACTGGACACATTTCATGGGCTCTTGATGCTCTATTGGAAGAAATGAACAAAAGCGTGCCTTTGTCACTAGGTGACACTCTTGTCCCAGCCTTTTTGTTTTTGCTCTTATTCTTCATAGTGTTAGGGGGAGCTGATTTTCACATTCACAAGAAAATAGGAGCACCCCAGATCTTTCTGACTGACCTTCAAAGCTGCAAGTGACAGGATCTAAGATTTAAGGTGTATATTCAAACAGAAATGCCATATTGGTGACAGTGCCCTAACTCCTGCCATGCCAACTCTTCAGCAAGTAGTCCAGAAATCTCAGTTTTCTTGGCCATTTTTTTTATTTTTTAATCTGGCCAGTTTGTCCTGGCTGCATGAGGAAATTGAATATCCTGATTTGGAATGAATAGGAAAGGGATCCTGGGATTAGTATCTGAGGTTGGGGTTGTTGAGAGCCAGAAGAGGGGCCAACCTGTCCCCATTTGACAAGCAAGTGGCCTGATATGTGACTCTCTTGAGAGGCCCACAGCCCCTCTTGCTGTGGTCTAATGCTCAGTGCAGAGTTTTTGGGGGATCACTGTTAAATCCACTCAAGGCTTCCATATTTGCACCTTCTTCTTATGAATCCAGTAAATATCTAGCAGCAGAATTGAGATTCAGAAAACTGTGCAAGGCTATCCTAAGAATGCTGGCCAATTCTGGACATAGTGTGCATGTGTGTGTATGGTAGATTAAAGAAGGATAGTGTGGAGTTTGCATAAGCAACACAGGCTTCTTTTGCTGAAATGGCTTTTCTGTGCAGACTAACTTTTCCTCAAGTCCTGGAAATACATCCAGCCCAATTTATTGTATTCAGGCCAAAGGAGCAGTAAGTTGAAACCTGCTATATAAGTAGGGTGATCAAATAGTCAATTTATTGTCAAAATCAGGACACTTTTTAGAGGAAAGAGTAGTGTTTTTTTTGTAATTGCACTGGAACAGCAAGCATAAATCTGGAGGCTCCCGAGCGAACTGGGTTGGATGGTCACTCTATATACAAGGCATGGCCAGTGCCCTACTTTGGCTTTTTGTCAGAGGTAACTCAGAATGAAGGTTATCCATTCTTTTCTGGCTGTTTTTCTTCTTCTATAGAAGAGAAGAAAATTCCAGCGGCGTTTCCTAGTGTATGACGAGTAGAGGGACGATTAGACCTCACTAATTTCCTTAATTTTACCAGGAAAACCACTTTGCAGAAGGGTCCAATGTATCTGTTGCCCTGCAGTGGATTCTGAAGTCCCTCAGAATGCCCACTGACTTCTGCATTTGGCTAACAGAGGCTTTGGTACCAGGAATTCCCAACAGCTTAAAAAAGTGAATCCATATCAGATAACAGTTTCTACTTTTCTTATGATCTGTTCTTTATTTCCATCTGATTTCTTTAATGACTAGCTAATTTCCTCCAGGCCTGGACCTATAATCCCAAATTAATGTGGACAGTTGCAGAGAGATATCTTTCTTTGCCTTATAGTTTGTATGTCTTTGAAGTGTATGGCTAAAAGCAAAGTCTCCTCTCCTTGCTTGTTCCTTCATCCCCAACAGGGGTGTGTACCTCTGCACTATCTCCTAAAGGAGTGGATTTATTTTGAGCACTGCGACATAAAGAGCCAACTACATGGTGTGGTGCAAAGACCACAAACTGGATCAGAAGACATGAGCTCAGTGAACCTAGCACAGATCCTGACCCTAGTAGATACTCAGCAAATGTGAGCTGATTCCCAATCAGATCATTATAGTTAACCATTGCAGTGGAGAGGAGACTTCTGTGGCCTCTACCAACACTGTGTCAGAGGAGTTCTTTGCCTGGGTGCCCCCAGTTCAAACCTAGCAGATGCTAGGACCATTCAGAGCAAGTGAGAACTACCAACACTGAGGCCTCTACAGATCTTTCAGCTTTGGGTCTTTCAGCTTTGGATCCTTTAAATCTTAAACATGATTCCTTTAGGTCCCTGGGGACCTGAATAAGAAAGGACCATATTCTACCCAGACATGAATGAGTAAGGCCTTCCTCTAACTGAGAATTTGACAGGAGAAGTAGGGAAGTATCATAAAACAGCGGACAGAATCTGGACTTTGGGGTTAGATAGCCCTGGGTTTTTAGTTGTTTTTGTTTGTTTTTTTGGGGGATGGGGTCTCACCCTGTAGCCCAGGCTGGAATGCAGTGGCGTGGCCTCCTGAGTTGAAGGGATTCTCCTGCCTCAGCCTCCTGAGTAGCTGGGACTACAGGGCACCATGCCCAGCTAATCTTTTTGTATTTTTAGTAGAGATGCGATTTCACCATATTGGCCAGGCTGGTCTTGAACTCCTAACCTCAAGTGATCTGCCTGCCTCAGCCTCCCAAAGTGCTGGGATTACAGGCAGGAGCCACTATGCCGGGGCAGCCCTGAGTTTGAACACCCACCCTTACCAGCATCTACTTAGTCAAAGTCACTTAACACCTAGAGCCTCATTTGTAAACTGGGGATAATGAAAACTACCTGCAGGGTTGCTATGGCAATAAATACTACAGATGTTAGATCCCAGCACATAATAGGCTCTCCATATGGAATCTATTGTTATCTAAAAGGACAGTAACACTTAGGGTCAGTTGAGAAAACAGCTCTGTACTAAGAAGGGACCAATGACTGGGAGATGCCAGAAAGAAGACTCTAAAATCATAAATCTCAAAACAACAACCCTAAGACTGTACTTGCGAGCCATTTCAACTATGTAGTTTATAGGAGCAATCCCTTTACACTACAGCAAGTTAAGCTTCAACTTAAATCAATGGCTGGGCTTGATACATTGGTAGTGGTTGTCTGAAGTGCTGGTTAAGAAATATTCTGCTGCTGAGTCAACTCAGTAGGGATGCATGCCATGGCTGACTGATCAGCGATGCCTGCTCTGGGCACAGGATTGGGAAGCAGAGGCAAGTATGCCAAATAGTTACCCTGTGTTCCTCACCCACCAGCGGATGAGACTGCCCTTAATACAGGGAAGAATTTGCAAGTCTAGAGTAGCACTCAGGCTTTGGGTAGCTTAGGGGAAATAAATGAAAGGTAGTGATGCGCCAAAGACTGATGCAAATAGGAAGGTTTGGAAGATTGTGGGAAATCTTGATAGTATGTAGGCAAATCTCAATGATTTCCTTACTCTACCCAGGAGCAGCCCCACAAGAGTAGTCAAAAAGGCCCGAGCAATTGCTTCTAAGAGCCAAGAGAAAATTCTGAATATTGGGAAACCCTAAGTCAGTCCACAGAGTCTGAGTTAAAGTGCAGGAGGAGATGGGAAGCACAACAGAGTATAAGGTAAAATTAAAGCAAATGCCCAAACTTGTCTTTGGAAACACTTGATTAAGAAGCAGTAGCTTGGGCCGGGTGCGGTGGCGGACACCTATAATCCCAGCACTTTAGGCCGAGGCTGGTGGATCATCTGAGGTCAAGAGTTTGAAACCAGCCTGGCCAACATGGTGAAATCCCGTCTCTACTAAAAAATAAAAAAATTAGCTAGGTGTGGTGGTGCATACCTGTAATCCCAGCAACTTGGGAGGCTGACGCAGGAGAATCGCTTGAACCTGGGAGGCAGAGGTTGCAGTGAGCCAAGATCATGCCATTGCACTCCAACCTGGGCAACAAGAGCGAAACTCCGTCTCAAAAAAAAAAAAAAAAAAAAAAAAAAAAAAAAAAAAACCAACCAACCAAACAAACAAAAAAACACTAGCTTGGAAACAGCCAAAATGGTTGAGAGCAAGAAAGTCTCAAATGTCCCACAAAGTAATGCTCCTTCCAAAAATCTAATGGCCTTCCTGTAATTGCTGAATGACGTCTCAGTACATCTGTTTTGAGAGCTCTAATCTTGAGCAGAATTGAGTAAGAAAAAGTACAGCCTGTTTCTTAATGATAGAGTAGAAAAGATGACCTTTATAGAGGTCATGGAGATTATAAATAGCAAATTCCTATTCCTAGCCCTGCGTGCCCCCTGCCCCAACTCAACAAGAAATAGCAGCATTTGAAGCAGACCTTCTGAGTTAGGAAAAATAATCCTGAAGAACTTGAAGAGTCAGGAGAAAAGTAAAGATCAACAGCCTTAACTTTAAGAAAGAACAAGTTTTGGAACAGGCTCTTCTTCTCTTACCAAGACTGTCATTAAGCAGGTTTCTCTTGACGTGAGAACAGCTGCTCATGTGGCCACTTTGTTGCTTGTACCCCGAGGGCCAGCTGCATGAAAGGGCATGGTAGAGCTCTCCTCCTAATCTTTTTAAGGTTTTTTTTTTGTAAATCTTTTTAATTTTAGTACCATTCCTACTGAAGTCTTTCTGAGACAGCCAATATTCTTTTGTCTTTTCTTCCTGCATTTTCCAGTGGCACAGCAGACTGGGAAGCACGTGTGAGTTTTTCAAACTTTTTGGCAAACATTAATATATCAATTCTGGCAAATGCAGAGAGGCATTAAAAGAAATTTGGAATTGCCCATAAACTTACCATCAGAGATAACCACTGTTTACTTTCACTAGCTTAGTATATATCATTGACTAATGGGTACCCGCGTCATCCTTCTCCATACGTGCTGTGGGACATTGGTATATTAGGAAGGGGTTCTTAGTGTCTCCTTGCCACTTTCTCACCAGGAGCAGTACTGGCAGGGTTTAGGATGGGAGGAGGCAGAGGAAGGGGACAAAAACGGTGATCACTACAATGCTGAGAAGTGGGGGAATGGAAAGTGTTTGTGAGATGGTGTAAATTTAACGCATTATGCTTATAGATGTGGCAACACTAATGGTTGAATGGGGGAATAATTTGGTGACAATTAGTCTTCTCTGATGCGTTCTGGCAGGTGGAGAAGTATTTCACTGTTTGAGAAACATTGTTTTTCACTTTTGAGAAACATCTTTCGAGGCCTAATTTCTTTACTCCTCAGGTGTCGAGACCTTTGTTTACACCAGATCAATTGTGCAAAGTTCCCTGCAACCTAGAAATGAAGCAATTATTTCAAATCTATTTATGGGACGCAGAGCACACACAGTGAGATTTTGCTGATAGTGCCTTTAAATCTCAAGCTTGGGTCCCACCCCTCTGCCAGGCCACGTTTGTCTAGGTAGGCAGTGACTGCTCGATTTACCTGGATTGGTAGGGGTGATGGGGGAATACAGAGGGAGAAAGACTCATTAGATGCTGTTCTAAGATTAGCTCTAGTTCCTGATCATTGGAACAGTCTTTGGAATTCTCCGCTCAGTCCTGGGAAGATGTCGTCAAGGGGATAATTGTCAGAATGGTGCAAACACTGCAGGAGAAACAGTAGATACACTCACCAAAAAGATAAGGAGGTGTTTTCTAGAAAGATGGCCCCTTTGCAATTAGTGACTATTCAAAATTATAACTACCTCCTTTCAGTTACCCAAGTAACTGCCATTCATAAATGACTGAGTTGTGGTTGCATTTACCTGTGTGCAGAGAAACTGACCACAAGACTTTCAGGACTCAGAGGACTGAACTGAGGGGTGGCTCCTCTCAGTGAGGAGTCAGAGGAGCAGGGTGTCTTCCCCAGGAGCCACCAGGAACAACAGGACCCATGTGATGAGACTGGGCCCACCTGGATAACCCGGGCTAGCCTTCCCATCTGGAGGTCCTCAACGTAATCACATCTAGAAAGTCTCTTCTGCCACATACGGTTTTGTCACAGGTTCTAGTGGTTAGGATGTGGACATCTTTGAGGGACCATCATTCTGCCTACCATAGCCATGACTTCCTGGGTATAGCAACACTGCTCAAACTCTATGCCTACACTTCTAGGGATCTGGACACAGGTCATGAGCTCAGAGTTTTTAGCAGATGGTCTCACTAGGGTAGGTATTAATATTAGCCTCAGCACAATACCAGCAGTTCGGCACCCATGATTATCCTAGCAGGCTTCAGACATCTAGTCTTCCTTCAGGCACCTGTAGACATTTGCATTTTGGCACTTCCATCAGCTCCCAATCCCTTTCCTCTGGCTGGCTCAGAAATACATAGCACCATGCTTGACCCTCTGGTAGGGAGGGCTAAAGAAACGTCCACCCCCATTTTATCCCTTCCCCTCACTTTCCACCACAGATAACAACCCAGATGGATGTAGCTGGTGTGTCTTCCTGTTGACAAACACCATGGAGAGTGAGTTGTGCCAATTCTCTTGCCACGTCCATGCTATGTCTCCCCTGACTCCTCTGTAACTCCCTCTCTCCAATTCTCTCCTCATGACAAAAAACCTGCGACTGCAGACTGGCTTATGAAAAACGTGGATAATAATGTGCAAACAGATGGGTGTGGTGGTTTATGCCTGTAATCCCAGCACTCTGGGAGGCCAAGGTGGGCAGATCACTGGAGCCTAGGAGTTTGAAACCAGCCTGGGCAACATAGCAAAACACTGTACAAAAAATACAAAAATTAGCTGGCCGTGGTGATGCCCACCTATAGTCCTAGCTACTCAGGAGGCCAAGGTGAGAGGATTGCTTCAGTCCAGGAGGTTGAAGTGGCAGTGAGTGGTGATCACACCATTACACTCCAGCCTGAGTGACAGAGCAAGACTCTGTCTCAAAAATAAAATAAATAATGTGCAAACACTCACACAGCATTTTCTATGTGCTAAGTGCATTATTCACATTAACTCATTGAATCCCTGCAGCATCCCTGTAAAGTGGGTGTTATCACCTTTTCTTAAAAGTGAGGAAACTAAGGCACAGAGATATTTAGTAACTTACCCAATGAGTGGTTATGATGGGATTCACATCTAGGTAGGCTGGTTCTCTGTCCCCAATGGTAGCGTGCCTCTAGACAAATATAGATCCAATGATAATATTCAGACCATCACTGGGAGGTGAAGTGCTTTCTCCTACCTTACTAGATGTATTTGCAGTTTTCAAAAGCACAGAGAGTGATGTTATGTGTCATGCAGAGTACACCCTGCCCAAGGGAGATGGATTCAGACTGGGAGCCCACGGGTAAAGGTTTGTTCTGATTCTGCCATTTTGCTGGCTGAATGGTTGTAGACAAATAATACATCATCTCTGAATCTCAATTTCTTTATCTGCAGGATGAGGATGACAGTCACAATACCAAGCTCACAAGGTTCTGGTGGGGAATGACATTCCTGATCTCATTGGATAAAAGTGTTAAAGTGTTATGCACTACCTAGAGCTAAGGTCATTTGTTTTCTTTTTGTTGAGACAGGGTCTCACTCTGTCACCTAATCTGGAGTGCAATGGTGCAATCACATCTCACTGCAGCCTTGACCTAGCTAAGGTAGTATTCTTATTAGAGCATGGGATTCAAGCTTGTTGAGCATGAATCTGAGACAGAGACCTTGTTGGCCCTCAAAGCACAGCACTGGGCAGCCCCTGTTCCTTCTGAATATAAGGCCACCTCTTTATTTTTCATTCACTGCCACTGACTGGGTCAGGACCTCACCACCTCTAGCTCGAACCTATAAAACAGTTTCCTATCAGATATTCTTCCTGTACTCTCGCCCCTGCCCAATCAAAATGCTGACATCAGGTTAGTCTGAGGCAGAACCTTCCTCTGTTATCCGCAAATTGTGACCTTCTAAACTTTCTACAGCCTGCTCTCTCTGGCAAGAGTGATGAACTCAAACACCTGTGAAGGTCCAGAGGCCACCACAAGTGAGTGAGGTGGACCAGGTGTGCAGGCAGTGGCAAGCCAGACTCTGTGTCTCTTGTCTGAAAGGGAAGCGGCTACTCAGCTTCCGTTCGAAGATTCTCTATAAAGCCTGACCTTCCCATTTTTAAAGAGAAGCTGGAAATCCGTGTTGTATGTGAAATGTTGTATGTTTGACCAAACTCAAGTTTAAAAGGAAAAAAATAAAAACACGATACAGGTCAACAAAAGCCATCTGCAGGATGAGTGGAATCAGCCAATTTTTGACCCTTGGTATGCAGGTTAAAGCCCAAATCATAAACTTTGCATTCTAGGTCTGTACGGGTTCGTCACTGACCTACCTTTCCAGCTCACCTCCCACTCCTCCTCCAGGTCTGCTGCTAGCCAAGAGTAGTTCTGGTTCCCAGGACACCCAAAGCCCCTCCCTACCCCTGCCCCTTTGCTCTGCTGGCATCTGGAATGCTCTTTCTCTCACCTTCCCCACCCTCCAGCTCCTCCTGGAAGTTCTGCTATCCCTCCTGGAGCCTTTCCACAGTTTAACTCCAGCCAATGAATGATTAAACAATGACACACAATCTACTCCCCCTGGGCCTCCAGGGCACTCTCAAAGATCTCTGTTTCACCTGTGTTTACTTTCTACCACATCCTGACCTGTGCCACACCTCAGAAGGCTTCAGAGAAAAACTGTGACTAATTGACTTGTGTCTCTTCCTTTCTACTAAATCATAAGCAAGTTGTCTGCAGAGCCCCCCAACTGCCAGCTCCTGGCCCCAGCTCCTCCCACCACCACCATGACCCAGGACAGTGCCTTATAGGTCCCAGATGACTGTCAAGGCTTCTTGAAAGCTTTGGCTCTAAGGGATTAAACTGGAAGATGCAGCTGATTAACTCACTAGATTTAAATTAAGTTCTTGGGCTTGCTGCAAGCAGAGCAAAACTCTCCCATCTCTCTGCAGCCCCTTCTCAGGCCTCTGCTCTCTTCATGGCATGGCCAGCGTCTCTTAGCTGCATCCTGGGTCACTCAAGGTCTCAGCCTAGGAGAGCTGGATGTACAAATCCCACCCTCATCCTCCTGGGGGAGTGGATCCAGGTGCTGGTGGAGGGATGCCAGCATCACCTGGAAGCAGAAAGTTATGCCCTGAGGGAGCTGTCCTTTGTTTGACTAATCCAAATTAATACCACTATTATCGTCTTGCAGTGTTGGGGCCATGAGAGGCCATATAGCCATTTAGACTGAAGGAGGAAACTGAGATCCAGAGAAGCAAGATTTGCCCAAGGACAAGGTAAGGGTGAACTCTAGATAGGATCCAGGACATCTAACTCCAACTCTGGAGACTTTTTCCACTAAGCCAAAGATTTGCTGCTATCATTTGAAGTGTTCTGATAAAAACACCAGTGAGATATCTCAAGACTACATTTTTCAGACACTCTGTCTCACAGCTGTGCAAAAATGGGCTGCCGATTTGTTTTTGTCCTTTCTGCTTCTGTGAATGTGGCATTTGGAGCGTGACATTTGCTGCTCCAGCCACTTCTGATCTCAGTGTAATTTCCTTAGCTTAGGAAGATGCGTGGTATGTGTCTGTGTGCTTGTCCCTACGTTTCAAACTCCACGGAGAACATGTGTCACAGAAGTAGACAAAATGAGAAAATAATCACTGGTAGTTTGCTGCAATGTCTCTTGGTCTGCTCTCTTTCTCAACCTTCCTAAGTTTGTAGTCGGGACAGACTTCTGCAACAAAAGACAGATTAACAAGAGAATAACAGTCCAGCTTATCAACACATACAGGACACATCATGTGGGAGAAACCTCAGTGAAGAGTTAACTCAAGGCAGTGTTCACGAGTCTGGCGTATATAGTATGTCTAATAAAGAATAATAAATTTCAGAGAAGTGACAAGACACAGGAAAGTAGTCCTGGGCTTCCAAAGCTGGGAAGCTATGGGAAGGTAAATATATGGGCAAACACTAATGGAGTAAAGTCTGCTCACAGGTCCCTCTGGCACCATCTCTGAGCTGATCAAGAGTTGTCTCCAGTAATGAAGAATGTACATCTTATCTTTAGGTAAGAAAAGAGACAGGGAGGATAAACAGACCTTTTGTAAATCTCTGTCCTGCTTTTAGGCAAGCAAAGGGAAGACACGGAGCTCCCTTGCATCTTAATTATCTTCAGCTCAACAATCCTCATATTTTGAGGAGGCATATTCTGGTCTCCCACAGTCGCCATATTTCCCTGGGAACATTCAAACGAGGAATAGCTGCCATGAAAGTCAAGAAAAGACATTTTGGGAACCTCTCCAAACCTATTCTGGGTCAGAGGCTGCCTGGTTTAAGAAAAAAGGGAGAGAAAAAAAAGGAAAAGATAGTTTACACTTACACTACTTTTTCAAAATAAGAGATTATTCTGTTTATTCTCATGCCCATGATGGGAATCTCTGCTCAAGAGTAAGTCGGTGGAGGAAGGCATCTATTGAAGTGCTAAGACAAAATCATTACCTTCATTTTACAGATAAGGAAACTGAGGCTTAGGGCAACTCAAACTAAGCACCTACTATGTACAGGTTGTGTTTTAAGGACTGTATATTTATTTACCCAGTTAAGATTTACAGTAACACCATGAGGCTAGTGCTAGTATCATCACTCCCGTTGTACAAGTGATAAACTGTGGCTCAGAAAGAACTAATATTCCCAGGAGCATTTAGTTCATAGCTTGACAAAGCCAGGATTTGGACCCAGGTGGTTGTACTCAAAGCTGGTGTTCAAAATCATTCATCTGTTAATTTTTAGTCAAATAAATGGGCCAGGCACTGTGCTAGGTTCTGCAGATACAAAAGTGAGTGAAATAGACACAGTTCCTGCCTTCAAAGTGCCTCCAGCCTAGCAGGAAAGAGATTGTCAATAAATTATATAAAATTGGAAGGGGTCAGAGTGTCTTGCCTTAGTAAAAGGATTGTTTTGAGCTGAAGGCAATTGGGAAAGAGCAGACTGCAGAAAGGCTGTCTACTTTCCCCTATTTGCTTAAAAGCAGGGCATATATTTTTCCTTGTGAAGGTGTTCCCCTTCCCTCTGTCATACCAGGAAAGGCAGAATAACTCTTAGTCACCAGAGATAACTCTAGACTCTTTTCATCCCAAAGATGACCCCAAAAGGAATCTATACCACAAACCCTACTAAAATAACACTTACCTTCCATTAGCTTCCCCATATATTTACCTTCTCACACCTTCCTGCCTCTAGAAGCTCAACTGCCTTTTCATTTGTCTTGTTAGTTCTCCAGAAATTCATTGCCCTGTGTTAAAATGGTATATACACCTCCAAATCTGACTACGTCTTTGGGATTTTCATTTCATTTCTCTGAGGTACCTTATATGCCTATGAAATAAACTTTTTTCTCCTGTAATTATGGCTTTTGTCAATTTAATTTCCAGGGCCACAGCTGCAGAATTGAAAAGGATAGAGAAAAAAGTTTTTTCCCTCCCCTACAAAATCTCCTGGCACTTAATCCTATGCCCTTTCTAGTTCATGATGTTGATACCACACTCCTGAGTCAGCAGTGAATGACATTTCCCAGACTGTTTGTTCCATTCTTAATCCTCATGTGCTCCTTTTACCCAAACCTGACCTTCTCACCACTCTGTCTGCCTTCCTAAATGGGCTTTATTTTGTGAGGTGAGGCTTGAGATCTCAGTCTTCACGGCCAGCATTTTATAGGTTTCTTGGCAGCATCTTTCAGAGTCAGTAGCCCAAAGCAAGCTGCGGCCCATATTTCATCAACATTGTGATGATGTGGCCCAGCCAAGGGAAACCAGAAGCCAGAGAGAGAGAGACAGGTTCAAATTGTGTTTTGTTTACAATTTCTTAGTGACACAAACAATGCCAAGCTTTGATGGTTTCTAAGAAACGGCAAGCATTTCTATGAAAGCTATCATTTAAAGTCAGCCTTTGACCTCTGCTCATGCAAAGCATGTTTCCACATCTAGGCCCAGAATTCTTTACCTCAGCCCAGAGTGCCATGTCTCTATCCTAAGCCCTGGCGCCTTCTGCTACTACAGAAGCAATAAAATCCAGCCAGAGATACCACAACTCTAGTAGATTAAACAGGGTGAGGGAGACAGAGTGACAACTGATATGCAAATGTATGTGTTTATTGGAACCTTGGAGACACCACGGAATGTAAAGAATTCTTATTTCCAAGTATTACAGTGGGGGCTTTGCTGGGCCCTGATGGTGGGACCTAGGTAAGTGTCACTGGATGTTGTGAGCACATACCTGGCCACAGTGTCTGCGTCCCTGAGCACTGTGTGACAGGTGTATGTAACCCAGGTATGCCTCAGGCTTACCTGCTTGAATGTCAGTTACAGTTAGTCACTTGTTAGTTACCCTGAAGTCTACTCCACCTGCTACGTAGCAGTCCATCTTTTTTCTGCTTCTTGAGCCAGGGAGCCCTGCAGTTGGTCAGGAGCTCTACAAGAGTGAAATCAAATCCTTCCATGGCTAGGATAAAGGTGTGTACAAATATGAATGAGGGACTTGAGAAGGGTGGGGGAGGCTTGCAGGAAGTGAGGCTGTAAGGAGGAAGAGTGGGGATCCTAGGCGGAAAACTCCATGACTGCTAAGGAGTACGGCAGAAAGGCGAGACTCAGCACTGAGACCCAGATCCTCAAAGAAACTCTGAGGGCAGCACACCCCAGACACCACTCTTGCCACTGACGGGCCTTCCAGCCCAAGCATCTCTGCAGTGGGACTCCCCTGGGAAAAGTCGTGTGTGAAAAGGAGAGGGTCTGCCCCTATTCTAGGAGAGATTGCTGAGTACTGGTGACTAGGAGCAGGTGGTGAGGTAACCAAGTGCTGATGCTTTACACCCTAATGGTGTCAGAGCAATTGTTGGAGGTATGCACTTCTCCTTTACCCATGAGCAATTCCTCCCCCTTCCAAAGGTTTTGGACATCATAGAGCTTTGAGGGAACGTCAGCTTTGAACACAACTACCTGGGTCCAAATCCTGGCTTTGTCAAACTATGAACTAAATGCTTCTGGGAATATTAGTTCTTTCTGAGCCACAGTTTATCACTTGTACAATGGGAGTGATGATACTAGCACTAGCCTCATAGTGTTACTGTAAATCTTAACTGGGTAAATGAATATACAGTCCTTAAAGCAGAACCTGGCATGTAGTAGATGCTTAGTAAATGTGAACCACTAGCTAGAAAATAAGCAGGGCCAGCGTGATGGAGTGCCCATAAAGCACCCCCCCGGTCCTGGCATATCTCAGCATCCTGCTAAGGTAGACTTTCCATCCAAGTCCCTCCAGGCCCAAATTGTTGTCCCACAAGGGCCCCTATTAGGATGCAGTCATTAAATCTTGCAAGGGTAACTCGTTCTGACCTTTAGCAGAAAACTGAACAGAGAGGATAGTTTTCACGGAAGTGGAGGGTAGTTCTCACAAAACCCTGTGGGGAAGGTTCCTGGGTCCTAAGGAAAGGACACACCCAGACTGGCTCCAAGAGAACACGGGTGGGGACCGTGCTTGTGAAAAGAATTTTTATTTTATTTTTATTTTTTGAGATGGAGTCTTGCTCTGTCATTCAGGGTGGAGTGCAGTGGCGTGATCTTGGCTCACTGAAACCTCTGCCCCCTGGGCTCAAGAGATTCTACTACCTCAGCCTCCCCAGTAGCTGGGATTTCAGGCGCATGCCACCATGCCTGGCTAATTTTTTTTATTTTTTATTTTAGTAGAGATGGGGTTTTGCCATGCTGGCCAGGCTGGTCTCGAGCTCCTGGCCTCAAGCGATCTTCCTTCCTCAGCCTCCCAAAGTGGTGGGGTTAGAGGTGTGAGCCACCGTGACCGGCTGTGAAAAGAATTTTGAAAGAAGATAGGAGGCCGGTGGTTGTACCAGTGAATACCCTCACCATCAATGTATATCAGAGTACCTGGCCACCAGGCTGTATGGTCAAAATCTTGGATTGTTGCTAATCTGGGAGGTGAAAAAAGAATCTTAATGTAGTTTTCCTTTGCATTTCTGTGATTATAAGGTTGAATATCCTGAAAAGAGTTCAAAAGGGATACTGAAGTAGGATATCAAAAATAAACTTGTGTGATTCACACAAATGTATTCCAGGGTAGCCCTTTATATATATGTTTTATATGCTCACATATATATATATATATACACACACACACACACACACACACACACTATATATATATATACACACACACACACATACTATATATATACACACATATATACATATATATACATATGTATATATATACACACTCATATATACACACACACACATATATACATGCACACACACACATATATATATACACGCGCACACACACACACACACACACACACATATATGCTCTATTGCCCAGGTACTGGTCTATTGCCCAGGCTAAAGTGCAGTCACACAATCATAGCTCGCTGCAGCTTCAGACTCTTGAGCTCAAGCCATCCTTCACCTAGTGTGCCACCACACCAGGCTACTTTTTGATTTTTTGTAGAGAAGGGGTCCTCCTATGTTGCCCGGGCTGGTCTCTAACTGCTGTCCTCAGGCAATTCTCCTGCCTGACCTCCCAAAGTGCTGAAATTACAGGTGTGAGCCACTGTGCCTGGCCTCCAGGCTAGCCTTGAGCACAATTACTTGCAGCAGCAAATACCCCTGCTATTTCCTCTTCAAGCAAAGACTGCCTTGAAAAATTTTCCCAAAATTGAAAAGAAAGGTGTCTGGGTACCCCATCCGCCCACTCAAACACACACACATGAGGCAGTTTTGCCTGGTTTGAAGGCTCATACTGTTCACTAACCATTACTCATACTATCTCTTAGGCATCCTTGTAAGTTACCTCCTTGTATCTCACAGCTCAGTTTCCTTGTTTGTTAAGTGAGGAAAACAACATGCTCTTCGTCATCATTATAAGGATTAAATAACTACATAAAGCATTTGGCACAATGTCTTCCACACTCCACACTCTCAATACAAAAGTATCAGAATATTTAACCTCCTGTCCCAACTGCCATAGAAAACGTTCAGCACCTCAAAACGGAGTTTCAACAGCTCGGGGACTTGAGTTCGCCATGAATGTTCTCCATCTCTCTTATGTTCAGAGCAAATGCCAATGGGTCCAAACAGCCTGGAAAAAAACAATCCTGGTCTATCGAGGGCATGTGAAGACTCTGGACTGACAGGGAACGAGATACAACTGATTTACTAGCCTCAGAGAAGAGGATAGCAATTCTGTTTTTGTTGTACTCACAAAGAGAAAAATGCTGGTATGAAGTCCCACAAAGAGAAGGTGAAGAAACAAGAACACTCAGGCTTTTAAATCTTACCCTCCATCAGCCCCCAAAATCTTATGTCTCTAGATTACAATCCAATTATCATTTTATTTTAAACTAAAAGGAACACAGGTGCTCTGTGACAAATCAAAACTCCCAAGGCTTAGCAGGGAATGTTTAGATTCCAAAATCACTTTTTCCTGGCAAGGCAAAATCTAGCTAGGAAAAGAACTCTGTGGGGATGTGTCTTCTCTCCTGGTCAGAAAAAAGCTGTTGTGGAAGTGGCTTCTATGTAAATATTTGCAGAATGAGCAAATAAACCACTAAAATCACCCAGGGCCTGCCACATTCTGTCTTCCCAGGACAATGCTCTAAATTTAAGGGTGGGATTCTAGTCAGAATCTGAACTTTATTCTTTCTGTTTTGAACATCAGAATTAAAGTTTAGGAGTTGGTTCTGGTTTTAAAATTTGTCCTATTTTTTCCCCTTCATCATGACATACAATTGTTTAGTTTCCACTCTGTCTCCCCCAGTCCTCCCCTCTCCTTACTTTTGAAGGTCTCTCTCTCACTCATCCCAGGAGCTTGGAAGGACCCATTTGGCCACAAAGACAGCATTTCCACCTACCAACCCAGCCCAGATGTCTAAGTCCAGCTTTGCTTTGACCCCTCCTTGTGGACTCCATGGCAGAGACAGGTGGACGAAAGCAATGACTGTTAAGGTGCCATCTGGGGTCAAGGCCACATACAGTCTGGCAGCACCTCAGCCAACTGCCTTCACCCCTATCCTACCCCATTGACAAAGCCAGGAAAATCTTCTCCGTTGCCCCTCTGAGCTTAGTCCTCTTCATTTACACATTTCCTAATTAAATAGTACCCAAAGTGAACAGGAAAGCCCTCCCCTAAATGGAGGGCCATTAGTGTCCTTGGGATCAGCTAATATGTCAGTAGTTTGTAGAAAAATACTGAATAGTAGCACAGGGGTTACTATTTATATATAAACACAAATGGTGGCCGGGCATGGTGACTCATGCCTGTAATCCCAGTGCTTTGGGAGGCTGAGGCGGGAGGCTTCCTTGAGCCCAGGAGTTCGACCAGCATGAGCAACACGGGAGACCCCTGTTTCTACCAAAACAAAACAAAACAACCTCCACAAATATTACTAATCATATGCAACTAACAACATAAGCCATTAAAAATACGTGTGACATGTCCCATTACTGGGTATATACCCAAAGGACTATAAATCATGCTGCTATAAAGACACATGCACACGTATGTTTATTGCGGCACTATTCACAATAGCAAAGAGTTGGAACCAACCCAAATGTCCAACAACGATAGACTGGATTAAGAAAATGTGGCACATATACACCATGGAATACTATGCAGCCATAAAAAATGATGAGTTCGTGTCCTTTGTAGGGACATGGATGAAACTGGAAAACATCATTCTCAGTAAACTATCGCAAGGACAAAAAACCAAACACCGCATGTTCTCACTCATAGGTGGGAGTTGAACAATGAGAACTCATGGACACAGGAAGGGGAACATCACGCTCCAGGGACTGTTGTGGGGTGGGGGGAGGGGGGAGGGACAGCATTAGGAGATACACCTAATGCTAAATGACGAGTTAATGGGTGCAGGAAATCAACATGGCACATGGATACATATGTAACAAACCTGCACATTGTGCACATGTACCCTAAAACCCTAAAGTATAAAAAAAAAAAAAAAAAAACAGGAAATATTAAAAAAAAAAAATAAAGATTTATGGATGGGCAAAAAAAAAAAAAAAAAAGTAGATAAACCTAAATAAATATTATCTTTACAAAACAGTAAAAAAAAAAAAAAAAAAAAAATACGTGTGACAAATTTACATTAAGATAAGTTCATCTAGTGATTTTTATTTCATTTTTGGATCAAAAACATTTGTACATGGTAAAAAAATACGATAGTACACACAGAGTTTATGCTAAAAAGTATTGCCCCTCCCCCAGTGCTCCCCAAGACATGGCAAATTTAAACCTTTTCTAACTTTGGTTTTTCTGAGGTAACCCTGATCATTCTAAATCACATGCTTACTCCTCAGTTTCTTAATGTGTCAAATCTGGATCTCTTATTGATTGCCCAGGATGAAAAATGGGGTTTACCTCACTTGTGTTTTTACTCCTTTCCCCATCCCTACCTTCTTCTTCTTGACTTTTTGCAGTCATATGCTGTTGTATGATTATTCTCCACGCCTCTACTAGATATCTTTGCAACTTAAAGTAACATTAAATCACTGTTTCTTATTCTATCCTTAGCCAGCATCTCTTGATTCCCTCCCACACAAAGGTGTGTTGACCCTACCCAAATCTTCTTCCACTTTTTTTCTCTTTTGCCTCTGTCAACTACACCTTTACCACAGTGACATTCTGTGCTGGAACTATTATGGGGTCTTTTGCATTTTATCTGCAGTTAATTAAAAAGTTGGAACCCAATAATTATGTCTACGCAAGTAGCTTAGGACACAGCTACATAGCAGCAAGGGCCATCTTTTCTTATCTGTGGCTTTAAAGTTTCCAGCATCAAGATCAAATGTCAGACAGCCTTCACTTCAGAGTGCCTTTAGAGCTTCACCTCCAAAATGCAACAATACAAAATACTTTATTCTCAGGAACAAGTACCCAAGTTGAAGCCTCAGTTCCCCTAGAATAGTTAATTCAATTTCTCTTAGGCAAGTCTTACTTTTAGTATTTTTATTATTTCTTAACTGTTTGTATTCCCTGGGACGCATGTTTGGGTGACGTCCTAACTGGTAGCAGTTGATCTGCAGAAAGACTTTCAAGTACTGGTCCTGCTTCCGGTGCCCATCTCTCCTCATTTCTACCCTTCAGCTCAGTGACATCAGCCCAAAGCCTTTCCAGGATCCTGCCTTTCCATTTCACTTCTTTGGGACTCCTCATTGTACGTCAATATACACTCCATCCACTTCCCATCTCCCAGAAATTTGTCGACATTTCTGATGCACTCATTATCCCCCTTATGTTCTCTTGGCTCATTTTCTTATACTTCATTACTGACATTTAAGATCTCCAGCAAAGGCATACATTTGGTCTGCCACCTTAAGCTAAATAATAAATGACTTTTTATACTAAATAGGCAGTGAAACCATTCCCTACTTTGGATATTTTATTCATACTACAGTTTGATTAAGATCAGAATAATAGTCCCAACAGTGGTTTGTTGTTGTTGTCATTTGAGACGGAGTCTCGCTCTATCACCCACGCTTGCAGGAGTGCAGTGGCACAATCTCACCCCACTGCAACCTCCAGCTCCTGGGTTCAAGTGGTTCTCCTTCCTCAGTCTCCCAAGTAGCTGAGACTACAGGTACACACCACTACTCCCAGCTAATTTTTGTATTTTTAGTAGAGACAGGGTTTCTCCATGTTGGCCAGGTTGGTCTCGAACTCCTGACCTCAAGTGATCCACCCGCCTTGGCCTCCCAAAGTGCTGGGATCACAGGTGTGAGCCCCTGCGCCTAGCCCAACAGTTGCTTTTGATTGGCCTTTGATACTTCTTTACATGTGGGCCCTTCTGAGGCAGTTATGCACACTGAGCATCTCTAGGAGCCTGGCATTGAGCCAGGTGCTAAACAGGAAGTGATTTACACATACAAATCAAGACAGTGTCAAATATAATACATTTAGTAATATCCATGTTCCCATTTTATTTGCCTTTCATATTTTTTCTTCCCTTTTCTCTTTTTTTTTTTTTTTTGAGACGGAGTCTCGCTCTGTTGCCCAGGATGGAGTGCAGTGGCACGATCTCAACTCTCTACAATCTCCATCTCTCGGGTTCAATCAATTCTCCTGCTTCAGCCTCCCAAGTAGCTGGGATTACAAGCATGAGCCACCATGCCTGGCTAATTTTTGTCTTTTTAGTACAGATGGGGTTTCACCATGTTGGCCAGGCTGGTCTCAAAGCCCTGACCTCAAATGAGCCGCCCACCTTGGCCTCCCAAAGTGCTGGGATTACAGGAGTGAGCCACCATGCCCAGCCCCTTTCATATTTTTCTATTTGTATTTTATCTTAACCTTAAGAGGTTTGAATCCCTACAGTCAGATGTAATATCCTGTAACATTTTCTAGGCCCAAGTGTCGTTCTCGCCCTCAGTCAATGCTCACTAAACAGAGCAGATGCAGTTTTGCCTGGCAGAGCAGCCCACGCAAGCACAGCACCCAGGATGACAGCATTCTTAGGTGCTCCGCGAAAATTTATTGAATGCAATACTCATCTGAAAAAAGTTCCAAAAAGACAACTGGAAAAAAGAAAGAAAAAAAATTTTGAAAAATATAAGAACATATCCAAGAACTAAAAAATATGAATGATTATATTAAAAGCCACTGGCCGGGCGCGGTGGCTCATGCCCGTAATCCCAGTACTTTGGGAGGCTGAGGCGGGTGGATCACGAGGTCAGGAGATCAAGACCATCCTGGCTAACACAGTGAAACCCCGTCTCTACTAAAAATACAAAAAATTAGCCCGACATGGTGGCGGGCGCCTGTGGTCCCAGCTACTTGGGAGGCTGAAGCAGAAGAATCGCTTGAACCCGGGAGGCAGAGGTTGCAGTGAACCGAGATTGTGCCACTGCACTCCAGCCTGGGCGACAGAGCGAGACTCTGTCTCAAAAAAAAACAAAACAAAGCCTCAGGGCCTTATACAATGAATAAGAAATGAAAAGGCCCATTCAAGGCTTATTGTCAAGAAATTTCAAGTAACAAGAAATAATAAAACTATCTGAAAGCTCCTAGAGAGAAAAAGCAGGCCATGTTCAAAGGACCAGAAATCTAAATGATATCCAGACTTCTCAACAGCAGCTCTGAATACTAGAGGACAGTGGAGCAGTAACTTCAGATTTTTGAACTTTTTTGAGACAGTCTCACTCTGCTGCCCAGCCTGGAGTGCAGTGGCACGATCTTGGCTCACTGCAACCTCTGCCTCCCAGGTTCAAGCGATTCATCTGCCTCAGCCTCCCGAGTAGCTGGGACCACAGGCATGGGCCACCACACCTAGCTAATTTCTTTTTTTGTATTTTTAGTAGAGATGGCGTTTGACCATATTGGCCAGGCTGGTCTCGAACTCCTGACCTTGTGATTCGCCTGCCTCTGCCTCCCAAAGTGCTGGGATTACAGGCAGGCATGAGCCATTGTGCCCAGCCTTTTTTTTTTAGACAGAGTTTTGCCCTTGTACCCCAGGCTTGAGTGCAGTGGAGCGATCTCGGCTCACTGCAACCTCCACCTCCCAGGTTCAACTGATTCTCCTGCCTCAGCCTCCCCAGTAGCTGGGCCTACAGGCATGCGCCACTACACCCGGCTAATTTTGTTTTTGTATTTTTAGTAGAGACGGGGTTTCACCATGTTGGCCAGGCTGGTCTCGAACTCCTGACCTCAGGTGATCCACCTGCCTTGCCCTCCCAAAGTGCTGGGATTACAGGCGTGAGCCACCGCACCTGGCCATTTTGCATGAAAATTACTTTCAACCTGCACTTCTAATCTCAGGTAAACTCTGTGCCAAGTAGAAGAACAAAAACCAAAACCAAGTATATGATTAAGACATTTCCAGACATTCAAGTGCTCCAAAAATATATCTCCCATGCATCTTTTCTTAGAGAACTAGTACAGTGTGTGTCCTACCAAAATGATGGAATACACCCAGAATGAGAAAGACATGAACCCAATCGAGAGGGAAGGAAAGTAAGCCCAAAGATGAAGGAGCAGCAGGATCAGACAGCAGCCTGCCCACACTTGTTCAGAGATAAAAGGCTCCAGGAGTTGCTGGGGGCTGGGGATCCCAGAGGGAATTGACGGCAAAAGGCACAGCAGGACTTTTCAGGGGAACTGCCATGTTCTATATCTTGATTTTGGTGAGGTTTCATTGTATACAATGACCACATGTACAGTGTTCAAAACTCTGTGAAATGAGTCGAGTTTTTTGTTTGTTTATTTGTTTGTTTGTTTGTTTTGAGACGGAGTTTCGCTCTTGTTGCCCAGCCTGGAGTGCGATGGCGCAATCTCGGCTCACTGCAACCTCCACCTCCCCGGTTCAAGTGATTCTCCTGCCTCAGCCTCCTGAGTAGCTGGGATTACAGGCATGTGCCAGCACGTCCGGCTAATTTTGTATTTTTAGTAGAGACGGGGTTTCTCCATGTTGGTCAGGCTGGTCTCAAACTGCCAACCTCAGGTGATCCACCCCTCTCAGCCTCCCAAAGTGCTGGGATTACAGGCATAAGCCACTGTGCCCAGCCGAGTTGGGTTTTATTGTATGTAAACTGTACTTCAATACAACTGATCTTTGTAATTTGCTGGAAGAATGCATGGTCTAGGCGGAGAGTGGTGGGTATGTCCTAAATCCTAATCTATAGTCAGAAAACAATAGACATATAAAACTAAAAGACATGTAAGCACATTCTCTAGTAATACAGAGGTAACTACTAGAAATAACTCAAACAATTAAAAAGCAGAAACCTCTTGGAGGGGTGGGAATAGGACTTGGGAGCAGAGACAGCTGTTGTTCATAGTAAGCTTTGTGATGCCAGATGACCTTTAAGCTACGTACATGTTCTCACTTTGATAAATATCAATATAATAGTTTTTTGGATTTTATTTATTTATTTTTATTTTTTTGAGACAGGATCGGGCTCTGTCGCGCAGACTGGAGTGCAGTGGCACAATCATGGCTCACTGCAGCCTTGACCTCTTGGGCTAAAGCAATCTTCTTGCTTCAACCTCCCGAGTAGCTGGAACTACAGCTGCACACCACCATGCCCGGCTAATTTTAAAAATATTTTTTAGAGTCTTACTATGTTACCCAGGCTGGTCTCAAACTCCTAGGCTCAAGTGATCCTCACACCTCGGCCTCCCAAGGTGCTGGAATTACAGGCATGAGCCATCACGCCTGGCCAAGATTATAGTTTTTGGAAGTGAGAAAAGGTTTGGAATAACAGGATGCCTAGTCTGGTGGAGGTAAAATGTTTGCAATACCCAGAAAGCTTTGGACCAACAGGAACTAAAGTTTCCTTCAGACAGTTACTGTTTATTTAGCTCTTTCATTTCATTTGGAGTGAGAATAAAGAAATGTCTTACAGCAATGAAAATAACAAATTACAGCTACCCTCTTATGGATACGATGTTGAGCAGAAAAGGCAAGATCATAAAAAAATGTACACTAACTAGATGATAGCTAGACTGGTGTGTTCTCATGACAATTGAGCTCTATGCTATGACCTGTGCACTCTTCTATATGTACATTATACTTCAATTAATTCTTTAAAGTATACCATATGATTCTATTTGTTAGGCTCCCCAAAAAGACCAAATGAAACTATAGTTTAGGGATACATACAAAGGTAGTAAAAATGTAAAGAGCCAGTCTAGTGATCACCTTTGGGATACAGGGAGAGGGTTGTGGATGGGATTGAAATCCACAATGAGGGGAACTTCTGCAGTGCCAGTAGATCCTATTTCTTGGTCCAGATAGTGTTTACACAAGTATTCACTTTACAATTCTGCTAAACTGAATATATAAGGTTTTTGTTGATTGATTGATGGAGACTGTCATCCAGGCTGGAATGCAGTGGCACAATCATGGCTCAATGATTTGATAAGCATCGACCTCCCTGACTCAAGTGATCCTCTTGCCTCCCAAGTAGCTGAGACTACAGGTATGCATGACGACACCCAGCTAATTTTTAATTTTTTGTAGAGATGGGGTCCCGCTATGTTGCCCAGGCTGGTCTGAACTCCTGGGGTCAAGCGATCCACCCGCCTTGGCCTCCCAAAGTGCTGAGGTTACACGTGTGAGCCACCATGCCTGGCCAATATATAAGTTTTATATATAGTCTTGTCACTTAGACAAACGAATTTAGAAGATTTGAACAAATCTAAATGTTTATCAATAGGGACTATTTAATTACAATAGTCATGTAATGCATAATGCACCATTAAAATGAAGCAGCTGTGATCCTATATGCTTATAAGAACTTAATGCTCAAATTGATTCCTAAAACGACAAAAACCATATTAGAAATGAATCTGATATGATACCACTTATGTCATCTCTCTCTCTCATATATATATAAATATATTTTATATATAAAAGATATGTGTGTATTTTATGTAATGTATTTCCTACACATTACATATAATTATATACATGCAGAGAACATCTCTAATATCTGGAATAATAGACAAGAAACTAGTCAGTGTTGCAGAGAGGAGACTAGAACTAGGAGACTTCTTTTTTTTTCACTTTTGAATTTTGTATCATGTGCATCTGTTACTATTCTAATAAAGGAGAAGGAATCATTTATTTTAAAAATACTTGTTTATTGCATGGTTCTCTCCAGATTTTATGTCTAGGCTTACTTTTATTATAAAGTACTTCGGCAAAGAAGAGAAACTGGCATTCAAACATGGCCGGCCAATCATCGCCAGGCTAATTGCACAAGAGCTTCTCTAAGCAAATATTTCTCACCTATTACAAACCCCACATTGATATAGGTGCCACAAATAATAAATGGGACAAAACAGAAGCCCCTGTGCAAGGGGAAGTCAGTGAGGAAGAGGGAAGGAAAGGAGAGGCAAGGAGACCACGCACATCACTAGTATTTCTCTTCATATGGCAATTTAACATTGCTGTTCTTTGTCTTTATGAAAAATGGGGTTAGGTCAGGTTCCTTGTCATCACAAGTCTTAGAAATCATCTAGAAAACATGTATTTTACACACTAATCTCACAACTAGACAACATATTCAGTACTTCAGTGGTAGAATCTTCAGCTTTTCACACCTTAGGCAGTTCTTCCACCATCTATTTCTGTTTCTTCATTCTCCGTTCCTAAGAAGGCATAGATGAGGTCCTCGATAGGTGAGCATTTCACATGTCTGCTCCATTTCATTTGCAGCAACGACAATGAAAACCCAACATGCAATGTGGCTGAGGTGCTGGGAACCCCAAACAATGTGGGGGAAAAAGCAGAGGGCGTTTCACATACCAGACGGGACAGGTTTCCATTCCTTACTAAGGGTGGAAGTACTAGAGTGGAGGAGAAGAAGCCAAAAAAATTACTCATGTGAAGAAAAAAGCCTTGTCAGCCGGGCGCAATGGCTCACGCCTGTAATCCCAACACTTTGGGATGGTGAGGTGGGCAGATCACTTGAGATCAGGAGTTCGAGAGCAGCCTGGCCAACATGGCAAAACCCTGTCTCTACTAAAAATAGAAAAATTAGCCAGGCGCAGTGGCAGGCGCCTGTAATCCCAGCTACTCAGGAGGCTGAGGCAGGAGAATCACTCGGACCAGGGAGGCAGAGGTTGCAGTGAGCTGAGATGGCGCCACTGCATTCCCACCTGGGCAAAAGAGCGAGACTCTGTCTCAAAAAAAAAAAAAAAAAAAAAAAGAAAGAAAAAAAGAAAAAGAAAAAAGCCTTGTCTACTGCTTCTCATGATTCTCATTTATCTGTGGTTATGTTTTAAAAATTATTTCCTAAGGAAATTCAGCCCTTCCCCATTTTTGAGGGGCGGGGGTGCACATAGTGAAAGATTTGGGTCATCTCAAAGGACACAGGTTCAGAAGCATCTCATTGTTGCAGTGATCCAAACCCAAGTATGTCATTTCTTCCTCAAAATCCCATTTGCTGCTCTTGCTTGGCAGTGAATATTGCTGATGAGGATGAGAGGCGTAGGTGAAGAGAAAGGGGTCTTCCTGAGGTGAATGGTACGCAGGGGACTGGACATAGCTGTTAAAATCCACGTGTACTTTCTCTTCATAAAGATTACCCCCTGGATTTGGCCATAATGGGGGACAGCCAGTTTTGGCCGCGGGTGGCTCCAATGGAAGCTGCTGGTAAAAGGGTTCTGAAGAGTTTTGGGAAGGAGAGAAGCTGCAAGGCCAGCTGGTCAGAGGAAAAGGATAATTGGAATAACAGTTGTCACTAAGATGATTTCTCCCCAAAGCAGCATTTTTACTCCACGTTTGTAGATCGCCATGATCAGAGTACACTGCGGAGGCAGAAGGAGGAAGCAGGTCTCCACTACTGTAGGGTCTGCTACTGGACAATTTGCGCTTTTCATAGAGCTTCGTGGGGTCCACAGTGGAAGTCTGGTCAGTCAGATCTGTGATTCCTCCCAGACCATAACTCTTGGAGAAGGAAAAGCAATCATTTAGTGAGTTCTGCTGAGGAGTGTTAGCGATTAAATGTCCACTGTAACTACCAGGCAATTGGACGCCTTCCTGGAAAGACCAAGTTAAAGGTAAACTCCCCTGACTTTGTGTTTCACCTGGAAGAGACTGGAAAGGAAAGTGAAATGCTCGTGTTAATAAGTTAAGCAAATCAAAACCACTACCATAGGCATCCATGAGTTACTCTGTACAAATAAGAGCTCCATCAGATTTTCCTCATTCCTTACACATTAATACTTGATGCACAAACGCATGCAGCAGCTTGACCACAACCACGAAACACTTGAAAAAAGCAAAGGCTGCCTCTGTTTCCATGTTAAAGCTTGCTAACCAGTAAGAGCCAAATTTCCGTACATTCTGTAGAGACATGAGTGTGTTTAAGATGTTTCACACTCAAACACAAATCTGATATCCTAATTGCTTTTTATTTATTCTTTTTTTTTTTTTTTTTTTTTTTTTTGAGATGGAGTCTCGCTCTGTTGCCCAGCCAGGCTGGAGTGCAGTGGCACGATCTTGGCTCACTGCAACCTCCACCTCCCGGGTTCAAGCAATTCTCATGTCTCAGCCTCCCAATAGCTGGGATTACAGGCGCCTGCCACCATGCCCAGCTAATTTTTGTATTTTCAGTAAAGATGGGGTTTTGCCATGTTGGCCAGGCTGGTCTCGAACTCCTGACCTCAAGTGACCCACCCGCCTTGGCCTCCCAAAGTGCTGGGATTACAGGCATAAGCCACAGTGCCTGGCCTCTAATTGCCTTTTTGAGAAACTTATAAGGAACTATTTACAGAATATCAAAGGATAACTTCAAAGGTTTATATTATACTCAGCACAGCTCTCAGGGGCCTCTGTCTCTCAACGTTTCCTCCCTTGAGTTTTCTATTTCTTAGTGCTGGCTGGAGTGTGAGAGACCATGGTTGCTGTTGTTTTTTTCTTTTTCCTTTCCGCAAGAGATTTTTCTCTGAATTCATGGGAATTTTGTGGAAAAATAAATCAGACCTCTAGAACACGAGTGGTACATTCATTTATTTTTCTAAATGGAGGAAGTGTATTGTTCTTTAGTTAATCATTAAAAAAAGGATCTGGTTGAGAATTAAGTTATGCTCTTGTTTAGGTAAAACTACTAGCTGTTTAGGGGATACTTTTCGGGGGTAGAGAAGAAGGGCTGTGACCAGGTAGATTGAATGAGAGACCGAAATGTCACTTGACTTGTCCCATGGCTGGGAGAAAGGATGAGGAAATAGCCATTTGCGTTTCGGGGGCTCGTATTTCCCTACAACAGACCCACATTATAATTTTTTTAAATAAAGTACATTTACAGCCTCTAGAGATGGACCAGCTCCATCTCTGTTCTCCCAAAAAGAAATGTGCAACTTTGAACAGTAGAAAAAGTATAGGAACTACTATCAATATTAAACAGACAAATGCAAAAAAACCTACGATCTGCTGCCCATAAAGCAGTGGACTTCACATCACAGTTTGTCTATGGGGAGTAGCCTCCACTCCACTATTGCCACCCTGGGACAGCTATCATTTTCGGAAATTGCTTGCTTATTTCATCTTGGTAGAGTGTGCTAAGAAAACAATCTGTTTGGGGACGTATGGAAATTCAGGACGGCGGGGAGGGGGCAGGCGGTGAAATGCATAAGGCTACTATTTTGTGGAGTTGTTTCAATTGTTTTTGGTTCTTGCCAAATATAAGTTAAGTGCTAATTCAAGTTTCTCTTTGTAATTGTAGTAGGGAAGATGATTCTCCAATTACATGGACTTTATGGTTCAGAGCATGCTACAAAGATGGTAGAAAGTAAGAGTGAAGCCTCAGATTTAATTTCTTTGGCAGATGCTTGTTTGCAGACAAGCCTGATAATCTATGATTTCTGGCTTTCCTGTGTCAGCAGGGGACCCAGGAAATCTACCGCCCCCAGCACAGGCGTGGCAAGCTACTGCATGTATTGAACATACATAATGAAGGATTACCCTGGTCTCTGTGCTCCCCTTCAGGCTCAGTGAGACGGAGGAAGGTGCTGTGTTCACTTTCTTCATGGCTCTTCTTGCCTCAGCTTCTAACTTGGTTTCTGGTTTTGGATGATCATGCTCTCCCTTTGACTGAAATGAGACAAGGAAGTAGAAAGGAAATGATATAACACTAACTAGACTGTGCTTCATGGTGTTATCAGTTTTTATTTACTGTGTGTCCTGCCCCCGGGGTGGTGTTGCAGTTGCCTGTGGTAGCAAGACTGGATGAACCTCTGAAGGCGCTCCCAAGCCCACCATGCTCCCGCCTGCCTGCCTCTCACCCACCCAGCAAAGCCATAATCACAGTGCTAAGTAACCCTTATTAAATGCTTCCTGTGGTATGTGCCAGACACAAATAAACACCCTGTGTGCCTTATATCTCGTTTCGTCTTCAGCACAACCCTTGAGGTACATACCATTATTATCACCCCCAGTTTACAGAACAGGAAACTGAGGCATGGAGTGATTATGCCAGCTGGATAACCTCCTCTAGAAGTGAGGGACCTAGGATTCCCCTACCTGGAGCTGGCCAAAGCTGAGAGTCAATAGTTAAACATTCAGGAATTTTGTAGGCTGATTGTTAAAAATGACTGCTGGCTTGAAATCAGCCACGGTGAGAATATTTCCATCACAGAAGTTGGCAAATGCTACAAATCAGGACATTTTCTTTTTGCAGAGCTGGTTTGCCAGCATCTCACTAATTCAAACCCAGGCGGTCTGAGTCAGGGTCCATTCTTCACCACTTTTGGTGCCACTGCCCCATTAGTACTCTTACACATTCTACAGAAAACTGGGACGTGGAAGAGGAAAGCCACCTGCTCAGGTTTACAGAGCGAGTAAAAAGTCAGAGCTGGTGTTCAAACTCAGATTTGCTAAAGGCTACCAGCAGCGTGCAGCGTGCGGCATGCTTAGAAGCACTGTGCTAACCTCAGTGTGACTAGATCAGCTGCCGCTTCTCCTGAGGAGTGGAAGCAGAGACAGCCAGCTCCCCTTCTAGAGCTCCCCAGCACTTCAAACATCTATTAGAAGGCGGGGGACAGACACCTGCTCTCTTAGAGTGTGAGCCCTCGGGGATGGTGCAGGATCTCACTCACAGGTGCATCTCTAGCCTCTGGTGAAACTCCTCAGTAATGAAACTCTCACGTAACTAACTCAAAAATCCAACCTGGAAAAATATAAAGCGTCCGTCGTGCCTCCAGAAGTTGGTGACCGGGAAGCCCCCATGACCTCGGCAAGGGATGAGCTTCAGAGGCCCGTCACAGTTGGGACAGCGTTTCCCTACAAAAGAGCAGAGGAAAATGACCACACCTGGCTGAACCATGTCAGTTGTTGACTCCTGTGCAGTCTTGAAGATTTTAGCCCTGACTCAAGGATGGCAGAGGATAAATCTGGGCAGAGTTTCATGGGCTGAAATCCACTAGATATTACCCCTGACCCTCAGAAGCCTGGTCACCAAAATGGCCCAGATGGGTCTCACACATGGATAGGGGAAGTGGTTGCCTACCAAGCAGGATATTTCACAGGTCAGGGCAAAGCTCTTCTGAGCAGAAAACCCCTCCCTACTTATTTAGTGATATTTGAAATTCTGACCAGGCACAGTGGCTCACACCCATAATCCCAGCACTTTGGGAGGCCAAGGCAGGCGGATCCACCTGAGGCCGGAAGCTCGAGACTAGCCTGGCCAATATGTGAAATCCCATCTCTACTAAAAATACAAAAATTAGCTGGGTGTGGTGGTGCACACCTGTAGTCCCAGCTACTCGGGAGGCTGAGGCAGGAGAATCGCTTGAACCTGGGAGGTGGGGGTTGCAGTGAGCCAAGGTGGCGCCAATGCACTCCAGCCTGGGTGACAGAGTGAGACTCTGTCTCAAAAATAAAAAAGAGAAGTTATTTCACCTCACAATTAGAACTAAGGGTCAAGGGGCCAAGCTACATGGGAGAGTGAATGCAGCTACTACATTTTCACAGGTGTAAATGACTGATACCAGGTCCTGACCTAAGCGCAAGTTTTGAAAACAAACTACTGGGAAAAATATAAAGTAACTTGAGGTTTGAAGTAGGCAAGGTACAGGGCACGCTGAATGCATCTATTTCATAATCATGTGAATGTGTTTTAGAAAATGAACAAATATCTCAGCACATGATTATGGTGTGAACCTAAATGAATGGAATTGAGTCTAACCTTTCACAGCTGCCACTCCACATTAACGCACACACTGAGATCACTTAGGGACCCACAAGAGGCCCAGTGGCAAGTCCAATAAACTACTTTCTTCTAAATTTTACATGGGTCATTGATGAATTAACATTAACCCCTTAAGCGATACATTTTTCCTTTTATTTTTGGATGGAGTCTGTCACCCAGGCTGGAGTGCAGTGGCACAACCTTGGCCCACTGCAACCTCTGCCTTCTGGGTTCCAGTGATTCTCCTGCCTCAGCCTCCCGAGTAGCTGGGATTACAGGCGCACGCCACCACGCCCGGCAAATGTATGTGTGTGTGTGTGTGTGTGTGTGTGTGTGTGTGTGTGTGTTTTAGTAGAGATGGGTTTTCACCATGTCGGGCAGGCTGGTCTCGAACTTCTGACCTCAGGTGATCTGCCTACCTCGGCCTCCCAAAGTGCTGGGATTGTAGGCGTGAGCCACCGTGCCCGGCCATTTTTCCTCTTTTTTGGAGACAGAATCTCACTCTGTTGCTCGGCCTGGAGTGCAGTGGCTCCATTATGGCTCACTGCAGCCTTGACTTTCCAGGCTCAAGCAATTCTCCTGCCTCAGCCTCTGGAGTAGCTGTGACCACAGGCATGTGCAACTACACCCGACTAATTTTTAAATTTTTTTGTAGAGGTTGGCGTCTCCTTATGTTGCCCCAGCTGGTCTGGGACACCTGGGCTCAATTTATCCTCTCATCTTGGCCTCCCAAAGTGCTCAGATTACAGGTGTGAGCCACCACACCTGCCATCTTCCCTTTAACAGGAGCCTTCAGTCCAGTGCCTTGGCAAAAATGCCAAGGAGGCATTTTTGATGGTGGGTGCTCTGGGTATGGCAGATATGTGGGGTCCTTGCTGGAGCACAAGGGGTCTGGTTGCTTCCCCTCCACATGCTCCATGTCAGAACAGCCTTGGCTGCCACTACACTCCAGGGTGACGGTTTTGCCCTTGGGCGGTGCTGGGACACAGTGACCCATCTGGCAGGGGCATCTGAGGGATGCCAGCTTTTTTGCTGGTGCCACTAAGCTCTACTCACTCTGCTGCTTCTGCCGGGCCTTGTCACAGATGGCAGGTCTCAGGTAGATCTTGCGCCCCTCCTCTGCGAGGCAGTCGCGGCCGCACACCACCACACCCAGGCAGGACTTCTTGAGGATGCGGGAGTTGTGGTTGTTGGTATTGCGCATGGCCCAGCTGCTCAGGTGCCGCTGCGCATTCTTGTCCTCCGAGCTGTAGATGTGTTTGGCATAGGAATCTGGCCACTCCTGGAACCAGTCGGTTTTTTTCACGTTCTGATAGAAACACAAAAGATACAACTATAGTTTAAGCTAGAAAACACAGCTGTCACCAACTGCGGAGTGAGTAGATGGGAAGGAAGTTTTGGCATTCAGGAGCTGGGCAAGAGACTTTTGGCAAAAGCCTCCCTACATTTAATTCTGACAGTGGGATCAGCGAGCCCAGCATGACAGTGGCAACTGAGTGCTGTGTCTGTCAGGCATTCAGCCGCTGTGAGTTCCATCTGATTGACACTTCCCTAGCCCTCAGTGACACAAGTAACGACCATTTCTCAGTAGGAATTTTTGAAGGTTAAGTAATACTATGCTCCTACACAATAACTATGGAAAACAGGGCCCGGTGTGGTGGGGTGTGCTTGCAGTCCTAGCAAGTCAGGAGGCTGAGGTGGAAGGATGGCTTGAGGCCAGGGGTTCAAGACCAGCCTGGGCAACATAGCAAGACCCCCTTCTCTAAAAACTCAAAATAGGCCAGGCGCGGTGGCTCAAGCCTGTAATCCCAGCACTTTGGGAGGCCGAGACGGGCGGATCATGAGGTCAGGAGATTGAGACCATCCTGGCTAACACGGCGAAACCCCGTCTCTACTAAAAATACAAAAAATTAGCTGGGCGTGGTGGCGGGCGCCTGTAGTTCCAGCTACTCGGGAGGCTGAGGCAGGAAAGTGGCGTGAACCCGGGAGGCGGAGCTTGCAGTGAGCCGAGATCGTGCCACTGTACTCCAGCCTGGGGGACAGAGCAAGACTCCGTCTCAAAAAAAAAAAAAAAAAAAAAACTCAAAATAAACTGTGGAAAACATTGTGGCGGGATAGTGAGATAATGTCTCATACCACGCTGTGGTTACCTTACTGGGAGTCACACAGGTTTATGCAATGTCACCAGAGATAAGCAGTGGGAGAGATGAAAAGCCCTGGTTCAGAGAGATCAAAGAGCCACTTTCTTCCCCAGAGATTTTCTTCCTTTATCTTTAACCCTACATGCACGTGCCTCAAACATGACAAGGGAGTAAGAAAGAGCTTGTTTTGACTGAAAGCATCTCTGTTATTGCCCAGGATTGGCGCTATGCCCCGTGTATGAACATTTGACTAAACTCTCCTTTAAAACATCACAGACAAGGAGGGTTGTCACTCAACGGACAAAGTTTCCATTTGCAAGATGAAAAGGTTCTAGAGCTCCTTTGCACAACAGTGTACATGTAGTTACCACGACTGTACTATGCACTTAAACATGGTTAAGATGGTAAATTTTAAGTTGTGTTTTCGACCAAAATAAAATAATAATTAAAGAAAGGCCAGGGACACCGGACACTCAGTCCTTATAGCATACATTATTTTGCTCTCTGTACCTCTGTTTCTTCATCTGTAATATAGGGATAATGAGACCCGCCTACCTGAAGAGTTGTTCTGAAGATTAAATATGATTATATATATTAAATACTTCTCACAGCACCTAGCATGCTGTAAGCTCTAAATAATTGTTAGTCACTGATGCTGCGGCTCATATTCCCAGGCCCTACATTGGTGCACAGATGCTGCATTTGACAGACCCTTCCTTGTTCTTAGAAAGAGAATCAGCAAGCAGTGTCAGCACTCAAACTTAGGCTGTGCCCATGCCCTATGGCTTTCAGAGACTTAGCATGGTGTAAGAACATTTTTCATCTAGAAGGTTCTAGAAGGTCAAAATAGAAGATTCTAGAAGGTCCAGAAGAAGAGACTAGGGTGCTTCTTCTTTGCTTTACCAACCAGAAAGCACAGCCCACAATATAAAAAAAAAAGACAAATTTTAGAAGAAAAAAGTAAATGTCAGTGTCAGGATTGATGGGCATTTATTGAGTTAGAATTCAAATTTAGAACATGCCAAAGAGCTGTGTAACTTGAGACTCTGGGCAAGTAACTTTGTCTTTAAAGCCTGTTTTGCTCTTCTCTAAAACTGAAACATCGATTAAAACTGCCTCACAAAAGTGCTGTGAAGAGCAGATGTGTTGTAAACTATAGATTCCATATAACGATACTTGTTGAATGTAATGTCATGGGGCCTGAGGTGGTCTGAGGAAATATAAATGAGAGGTTTTAGGTACATACAGGGTAGTACTGTTTAGTGGTTAAGAGCTGCAGTGTGCAAACTAGGGCCCATGGGCCAAATCCTGCCCATTGCCTGTTTTTGTAAATAAAGTTTTATAGGAACACATCTATGTTCATTAACTTGAATGTTGTCTATGGATGTTTTTACACCACCACAGCAGAGACTGTATGGCCCACAAAGACTACAATATTTACTATCTGACTCTTCACAAAGAGTCTGCGATTCCTGGCTGCAAGCTTGGACTCTGGAGGTACACTGTCTTTCTGGATATGAGTCTTAAGGAAGTTCTTTTCTTCTCAGTGCCTCTGTTTCCTGCTCTGTAAAATGGGGTAACGGGAGTACCCCACAGGGAGGTTTTGAGGACTTACTGAATTAACATACACAATGCACTTAAAATAGTGCCTCACCACAGCAGGTTCCACCTCAATGTTAACTGTTATTCTACCAGATCTGGAACTGCCCTCAGCCAGAGGGCAATGTGGTTGTAAGAGTCACTGGCTTTTGGGAGAGAGAAGACCCAGTAGAGGTCACTTCATGCTTTAAATCTTGCCAAGCCAAATGCAAGATAAGAGTCCAAGTCCCAGCTGGGTGCGGTGGCTCGCACCTGTAATCCCAGCACTTTGGGAGGCTGAGGCAGGTGGATCACCTGAGGTCAGGAGTTCGAGACCAGCCTGCCCAACATGGCAAAACCCCGTCTCTATTAAAAATACAAAAAATTAGCCGGGCGTCGTGGTGGGCGCCGGTAATCCTTGCTTCTTGGGAGGCCGAGACAGGAGAATCTCTTGAACCTGGGAGGCGGAGGTTGCAGTGAGCCAAGATCATGCCACTGCACTCCAGCCTGGGCGACAAGAGTGAAACTGTCTCAATTAAAAAAAAAAAAAAAAAAAAGAGTCCAAGTCCCTATAAAATAAAACCTTAATTGATGCACCTCTTGTTCCACAACCTTCCTTCTCAGGGCATGACAGTGGCTGGCCCTTTGTGTGCTGTGCTGTAACTACTGCGGTTTGGGAAGGAGGAAGGGTATAAATAATAGGAGGGTGGCATCTGGAGAAGTTCCCTGTGGTCCATCAGGCAGCTGCAGCAGAGATTCCTGGATGGCCAGGCCAGGATGCTGGTTGGACCATTTGCTTTTTCCAGACTGTCCCCTCTCCTCCCCAATTCTCTGGTAATTTTGGGCTTGCTGAGACTCAACGCCGGGGTGAGAGAAGCTCTGCAGGCAGCATGCCTCCTGCTCTCTCCACCCACCTTCCCTTCCCTTCCTTCCTGCCTTCTTCTGACCCAAAGCTGCAAACAAGGCTGTCTTGTTTTCTGTCAGAGAAATGCCATAGAAAGCATAATAGAGTATTTTATCTTTTGCAATAATAATGTAGGTTAAAACATTAGAATGTCTACTTTTGGCCAGGAATAGTGGCTCACACCTGTAATCCCAGCACTTTAGGAGGCCAAGGCTGGAGGATTGCTTGAGCCCAGGAGTTCAAGGCCAGCCTGGGCAACACAGTGAGACCACGTCTCTACTAAAAAAACAAAACAAAACAAAATTTGAGTGTCCTTTCCTCTAATATTGGACTGTAAAAAACTACTGGTGCACTTGAATTATTCCAATATAAAACACAATTGTCAGGATAGCAGAGATGAGGGCCAGGTGGACTTAGAGGAAAGCTGAGATTTTCATGCTTTAAAGGTGAGTGGCCGCTTTAGGCTGGTCAGAGCCATAGATCCCATGAACCAGAAGGAGTGGAATATATTTGTGAGAACATCTCAGATGTTCTGATTAAAGCAAAGACTCCTTGCCTGTAGAGGAAGAAATGATCTTTACCATCCTTTAAGCTTTTTTCTGACAGTCCCTCCACTGGTACCTTAGTTTTCCAGTTCTATTAATAATGCAGTAATAGCCAGGTGCAGTGGCTCACCCCTGTAATCCCAGCACTTTGGGAGGCCAAGGTGGGTGGATCACTTGAAGCCAGGAGTTCAAGACCAGACTGGCCAACATGGCAAAACCCCATCTCTATCAAAAATACAAAAATTAGTCAGGCATGGTGGCACACGCCTGTTATCCCAGTTACTCAGGAGGCTGAGGCAAAAGAATTGCTTGAACCTGGGAGGCAGAGATTGCAGTGAGCCGAGATCATGCCACTGCACTCCAGCTTGGGTGACAGAGTGCTTTGTCTCAAAAAAAAAAAAAAAAAAAAAAAAGCGGTAATAATATGGACAATGTATGGACTGAGAACATTACTAGGAGTAAATATACTCAAATCAAGCTAGTCTCTGGGCCATTTATTCATGCCTAGTCTTTGACCTGGATGTTTAGTGGGGTCTTTGATGGCTTTTTACACTGAAATTAAGAGAAAACCCAGATCTCAATAACGCAGAGGAACCCAAGTGTCAGATGGATGATTGTGATTTCTGAAACCTGTTAAACCAAGACCTCAGAGAAGTAAAATTTAATAAGAAACAATAATCATTCCTTCATCATGTTTAGCGAATCCCCACAAAATACTTTCTTCTTTTTAGATCCTTTGTTTGTTTTAATTTCTAACTTTTCATGAGTAACTCTTTGTTTTTCCTCTTAGTTAAGAAGTTTATAATTGAAAGGGAGTATTTCTGAGGTTTCCAACATGTAGACCTAGCTAATTTGTATTTTATAATCTCCTGGGTAACATCATTGGGGGGTTAACTGATATTTATATGACTTCTGGGTATAATTTTTCACTAACGGATTTAATCCTCTAACTCAATCAAAATCTTTGTAGCTCTATGCACTTCTAGAACACCCTTCATCCTCACCTCATTCTAATTTATTCAACTACTTGAAGTTTTAAGAGGACATCTGAAGAAATTAAGTATGTATTGTTATATAAAACTAATAAATTAAAATACAAATTCTGAAATAAAGTATCAAAAATATCTACATTATCATATGATCATATTATGAAATTGATTTTCTTTTGGAATATAGTCTGCTCTTGCATAAAGTAAGTATCTTCCAGGTTTTCATTAATTATATAAATAGCTTATTCATTACTTATAAATAAATGTTTCCAAACAGAACAGGAATATCAAACAAACATACTTTAAAGCAAATTATATACAGGTACAAAAATCAGATATTATGGAAAACAGAAAAAAAAACCTTCAACCAATGTTTTGGTTTACATACAACTTTTCAGGAACTTACCTCTTCTGGGCCAACTGGAAATAAAACTCCGAGTGTTACCAAGGAAAAAAATTGAATTCAACAAAATGCTTTTGTGTTTGTTCAAGAATTACTCCTTAGGGCAGGCATGGTGGGGAATGTCTGTAATCCCAGCTACCCAGTAGGCTAAGGCAGAAGGTTGCTTGAGTTCAGGAGTTCAAGACCAGCCTAGGCAAGATAGTAAGACCCCCGTCTCAAAAAAAAAAAAAAAAAAAAGGAATTACTGATTACCCTTTAGACTAATCCTGGTATTTCTTAGTCAAGAGATCAAGACTCAGGACAGGACAGGCGCGGTGGCTCAGGCTTGTAATCCCGGCACTTTGGGAAGCTGAGGTGGGCAGATCACGAGGTCAGGAGATCCAGAGCATCCTGGCTAACACAGTGAAACCCCATCTCTACTAAAAATACAAAAAATTAGCCAGGTGTGGTGGCACATGCCTGTAGTCCCAGCTACTTGGGAGGCTGAGGCAGGAGAATCACTTGAACCTGGGAGGCAGAGGTTGCAGTGAGCTGGGATCGCACCACTGCACTCCAGCCTGGGTGACAGAGCGAGACTCCGTCTAAAAAAATAAATAAATAAATAAAATAAGACTCAGGACAAAGTTCCTTATTTACTCTGAAAACACTAAGTTAGGCCAAGTTACCCCAGCTTTCAAACCTTGTCTGTCTTCTCTTTTTGCTTCCCTTTTCCCTCCACCCAGCTAAGCAAGGGACCTGCTGCAGGGTACCAGCAGATGCAATAATGCTCCTATCTGCATCACACCAGAAGCACAGAGTGGCAGAAGAATTCTGGTCCAAATAGCAGACGCCCCAGTGGTCATGGGAGCCCATATAGGTAGAGCTCTCAGGGAAGTTCAAATGACCCTTGAGGTCAAGGAGAATGTCTGGCAAAGGGGGCAAAGTCATGGGAATCCCCATCAGAACAATGACATGACCTGCTCATACAGGGAGATAATAATTGACAAGAAATCCACAGTCTGGTTTACCTGTTAGCTCCCTAGCACCAAGACACATCTGAGTACTACAACTGGCTTGTTCTGATTACATGTGGCCACATGGATTCACAGAGAGAGCTCAAATATTCATGTTTGCTCACAATTTGGGGCTTATCTTTTGCAGAGACAAAGGAAGTTTGGCTGGCTAAAATCATAGTCCAGGAATGAACTAATCAGAACTGTGGCCCCTTTGCAGTTGACTTTACTATTCTATACTAGAGAATGTTCTCTCTACAAAAAAAAAAAAAAAAAAAATACTTAAACCTTGTAATTTTGTGAGTTAATGGCTTGGGGTGGCTTTGGCCATGGGTTTAATTTGCAAACTGCTCAGTGTGTAGGAACAAAATGATCCAGGGTGTTTACTGGCTGTGGTGCTATTGGCACAACCTGAACTGAGAGAAGCTGGCTGGTATTTGAAACAGAGTGGGTGCTCTCCTCTCGCTAGTGAAATGGCTACTATTTAAGAGAAAAAGGAACGGAATTGCTTCCCAATTTTCAACCAGAAGAAAATAATTCTTAGAGATTCAAAGTTCTCTCAAGTATTACGATCAGTACTAACGAGAGTGTGACACTCTCCAGGACCATGTAATCCACATTTTAAATCAAGACTAAATCAACACCAGACATTTGCTGCTTGGATCAAGCAAATCTTAAAGCAATTAGATTTGACCTTTCTAGGTACAAATGTAATTTAAGGGGAATAGGAAGGGAAAGCACAATTGGTGCTCCCCTTACATTGGCTTGAAATAAAGACACTTTTATCAATAATGGTTTAAGTTGGCCGGGCACAGTGGCTCATGCCCGTAATCCCAGCACTTTGGGAGGCTGAGGCAGGCAGATCACTTGAGGCCAGGAGCTCGAGACCAGTCTGGCCAACATGGTAAAACCCCATCTCTACTAAAACAATACATATACATAAAAATTAGCCAGGCATGGTGATGCGCGCCTGTAGCCCCAGCTACATGGTAGGCTGAGGCATGAGAATCGCTTGAACCTGGGAGGCAGAGAGGTTGCAGTGAGCTAAGATCACACTACTGCACACTCCAGCCCAGGCAACAGAGAGACTCTTGTCTCCAAAAAAAAAGATTTGAGTCAAGTGCCCGCAGTTCTGGGCTGGCTTCCCACAGGTTATATTGAAGAGAAATGGAATCAAAATAGAGAAATGGCCAGAAAAAGGTGAAATGAGTATTTGTAAAGACATACACAACATAAAGGTGGCAACATACAGGAAACAAATACAAGAGAGGAAAGATTTACTGAGGACAAGTGGAGGTGGAAGAATTGAGGCCTTTCTAAGTCCTAGGATCTGATCCTGACACTTCCCAGCCCAGCAAGACTAATGGCTTTCTACTACCTGTAAAGCAACAGAATCCTCTTAGGATGGCCTGCTTCCAAACCACCAGTAGCCCCCAAAATCTTCATGATGAACACTTGTGCACAACTCTCTAAAGTGTGAACATTTGAGTCTTCAGACCCTGGTTCCCAACGAGGACGTTGAAAGTCAACACCCTTGCCAGGATGGTTGTATGGAAATGGCTTGTGTAGTATCAAGCAGAGTGTAATGCAACTCATTATATTATGTTTCTTTCCTGTTGTCCAGACCAGCATGTTTCCTAAATTCAGACTGTTGCTATAGTTAATGATATAAATAATAGATGATTGATCTAATTTTTTTTTTCTCTAACCTTACACAAACTCTTCTGGCGTTGCTCCCCATGCCAGAGTCATGTTGAATTACACACTCCTTCTTTCAAACTCCTCTAGCATTTTTCTACATGGCATTGATTCTCTATTTAAGCAGTAATCTTGTTCCACTAGCCCAGAAGATCATGAGCATTTCCATGGAAGTTAACGTAGCTTAATGGCCCCAGTATCCCTGAGCCTACTGCAGTGTCTCCCGCATTTCAGTTTCTCAAAAATGTCTGATATCTTAGTGAGGACATCACTGCTCACTGTTGTCAAAATTAACCCATAAACCTTGATGTATCTGAACTATTTAAAGACACATGGAGTTTCTCAGACCAGAAGATGCAACTGGTATTTGGGTAATCATTTTGAAATTTGAAGGGCCGGGCGTGGTGGCTCACACCTGTAATCCCAGCACTTTGGGAGGCCGAGGCGGGTGGATCACGAGGTCAGAAGATCGAGACCATCCTAGCTAACACGGTGAAACCCCGTCTCTACTAAAAATACAAAAAATTAGCCGGGCACGGTGGTGGGTGCAAGTAGTCCCAGCTACTCAGGAGGCTGAGGCAGGAGAATGATGTGAACCCGGGAGGTGGAGCTTGCAGTGAGCCGAGATAGTGCCACTGCACTCCAGCCTGGGCGACAGAGCGAGACTCTGTCTCAAAAAAAAAAAAAAAAAAAGGAAGAAACTTGAAGCCCGGGTGCAATGGTTCATGCCTGTAATCCTAGTATTTTGGGAGGCTGAGGTGGGCAGAACTCTTGAGTCGTGGGGTTCGAGACCAGCCTGGGCAACATGGCAAAACCCCATCTCTACTAAAAAGACAAATAATTTGCTGGGTGTGGTGGTGCACGCCTGTAGTCCCCACTATTCTAGAGGCTGGGTTGAGAGAATCACCTGAGCCCAGGAATTCAAGGCTGTTGTGAGCTATGATTGCGCCACTGCACTACAGCTTGGGTAATGAGAGTGAGACCCTGAAAAAAAAAAAGAAAAAAACAAAAGAAAAAGAAAGATGGAAGGAAGGAAGGAAAGAGAGAGAAAGAAACTTGAAACTTGAAGCATCTGAAAGGATAAACAGAAAAGGAATTTTCCTACGTGTTGTATAACTAATAATACTGGCAAGAATATAAAATTATGAAATATAAACTATAAATGATCTAGATCGATGGGACAGAGAGTGAAATTAGAGAAATTTATAATCATAACAAGCCATTGCATTTGATTCTTTAAATCACATTTGTTAAATGCCAAAAAGGTAGTCTGGGGAACATCAACCCCTGAAGGGCTTCAGGAAAAAAGTTTCATGGTCAAAAATAAGTTGGGTTAATACTGCCTAATACAGCCTCCTTTGGAGAACACCAATGCACAGGATGGTGAAAAAGACTCCAAGCCTGCAGTCAAGAAATCTGTTTAACCTTGTTGAACTTCATATTGCTCTTTTTCTTTCTTCACAGTACCTATTAAAATTCCATGTAACTTGTACTCTACAGAATATATTTAGGGAACACTATTCTAAACATCTTAGAGACTGAGGCAGGATATGTGGAGAATTACTATTTTCATTCTACAGGAGGTAACTAAGACTTAAGAAAATCAATTTCTCCAGGCTCACACAGATTCTAAACAATGGAGCCATTCATTAATGAATTCCATGTTCAACATTGGTTGTTTCATACACGTCAGGCACTGTGCTAGGCACAAGGCTGACATTTCTAGAATTCTAGACTATTAGAACTAATAGGTACATACCAGACCATTTGGCGCAACCCCCTCATTTTCAGAGAGGAAGGGAAGTTTCAGAAAAGGTAAACAACTCAAGGCTCTCCAAAAAAAAAAAAAGGAGATGGAACTAGAATTCAAATCTAGGGCATTTGGCTCCAAGTCCTGTACTTTTCATAGTACACCCCTCTGTCTCTGGATATGCTCATACAATATAAAATCTAATGTCTGGAAATCTTTCCAAGAGCTCAAGTGTTTCTTGATCTGATGACAAAGCTAGCATAAACCCAGACGAGGATGGTATTCTCTCTACTCAGGAAATACTAAGGAATATTTGCATTTTAACTCATTTCCCTGACATATTTCACAAATTGGAAGACACTTAGCTATTTCCATGAGCAATCTTAGTACTTTTTAATGAACTATAAATACATTTCTAAAACCAAATGTGCATTTTTTGTTATAAACTTCTCAGTTTAATGTCCTGGGTAGCTGCAAACACTTTCATTTTTGGAAATTCATGTTGGAACATGAACTTTTATGAGACTCAAGTTTCTCTATAGGAAAGAGGTCTTCATCTCTTGTTTATGGATCTGATGAAGAATCTCGTCCCAGAAAAAAATGCCTGTTAAGACACAGTGTCACCCACCATTTCATGGGGTTCTCAAACTCACTAAAACTCTTGCTCTAGAATGTGACATTGTAAAGTCTTCTACGTATCTGTTTACTTCAACTCTTGATTTCGTGTCTGTCCAACTTCTATTTGGGTGTTGCAATCATGAAGCTAGAAATAGGTGAAAATATGGGTCCTGGAGCCAAGAGTAATTAAAGTTTACTTTAAAGTTTCCCCACAACAGTGACAATAACTGTAATACTAATTAAGAGCAACAACAAACACAAATCCCTAAAATCGATATTTGCATGATTCAACCGTGGTTTCTAGAACCATTTGTAAATGGATGGAAAGTGGGGCACACTTTCTGTTCTCCAGCTCTGTCCCAAGATCTGCCAAGAGAGGATATAGATGTGGGGTCGGGGGTGGTGGGAGGGGTAGAGGGGGTGGGGTTGGAAGTTAACAAAAAGCATAAAGAGAAACAAAAGGAAGTCTTCGTTAGAAATTCTGGAACAGTTACAAAGAGAGAGGAATCTCTATTCCCTCTCCCCTGCTTCTGATAATTCAAATTCCTTATTACCCAGAATCGGGCAGACTGGATTGACTTTTTCATGACTTGGTACTGGTGGTGTCCAGTCCTAGCCTTCTAGTCACCTTTTCAAACAACTTCTAGTGAAAGCATCTTAAATGTTAACAAAGGAAGTCAAGGAAGTAAACAGTGATACATGTCGAAAATCAGTATTCAGAAACCAATGTGTGCCTATAATTCCAGCTACTTGAGAAGCTGAGATGGAAGGGTTGTTCGAGGCCAGTAGTTTGAGACCAACCTGGGCAACATTGTGAGACCCTCCTCTCAAAAAACATTTTTTTTTTCAATTAGCCAGGAGTGGTGGCACATGCGTGTGGTCTCAGCTTCTAAGGAGGCTGAGGCAGGAGGATCATTTGAGCCCAGGAAATTGAAACTGCAGTGAGCTATGATGGTATCACTGCACTCCGGCCCAGGAGACCAGGCAAACCCCATCTTAAAAAAAAAAAAAAAAAAAGTCAATTGCCAAAGAAAATGTGAAATGAAGTCACTATGTCAGTGTATGTATGGTATTTCCAAAATAGGAGGAGAAGAGGCCAGGCTGTTTACGCCTGTAATCCCAGCACTTTGGGAGGCAGAAGCGAGTGGATTGCTTGAGCCCAGGAGTTCAGGACCAGCCTGGGCAACATAGTGAGGCCCTGACTCTACACACACACACACAAATACAAAAATTAGCTGGGTGTGCCTGTGGTCCCAGGTAGGCAGGGGGATCACTTGAGCCCAGTAGTTCAAGACCAGCCTGGGCAACATGGCAAAACCCCATCCCTACAAAAATTACAAAAATTAGCTGGGCATGTTGGCGTGCGCCTATGGTCCCAGCAACTTGGGAGGTTGAGGTGAGAGAATCACTTGAACTCGGGAGGCTGAGGCTGTAGTGAGCTGAGATAGCACTACTGCACTCCAACCTAGTTGACAGAGCCAGACCCTGCTTCAAAAAAAAAAAAAAAGTGGAGGAAGAAGAAAGAAAAGAAAAGAAGAAAGAAAGAAAAAGGAAAGAAAGAAAGAAAGAAAAAGAAAGAAAAAGAAAGAAAAGGAAGAAGGCAGGAAGGCAAGGCAAGGCAAAGGAAATGGAAGAAAGAAAGAAGAGGAAAAAGAAAAAAGGAAGAAGAGCATGCTGTATTCCACAAGAGAACAATATCATCTGGATTCCAGCACATTCCAGTTAGATATGAATCTGAGTTAAAACTATCACTACAGCAAATAAGGTTGTATGAGGACTTGTGCATAACAGTCAATTTATGGCCAAATAAATCATCATGGATTTTATCATACCGTCTAGCCAGAGTGAGTGCAACCTGAGTTACGCCAACTTTGAAAGAGGAGGGAAGTAGAAATTTCTTTGCATCAGCCTCTAAGTGTGGGAGTCTGGTAAGTAAAGACCCACTCAAATCATAGGTCTTGCCGTCTCTTCCTAAAATCCCTCAGTCAGCTGTCTAGCTGAGGCTCTAGGGGAGAGGAATTTACCCAGCTGGAACCCTCACCAATTTCCTTCCATGTCTCCGCATGTTAATAGTCAAGACTTCACAGCCCAATGTTGAAGGCAGATTTTTATAGCAAGTACATACCTGTGGCAGTTTCACATCATTAATATCCCAGCTTAATATCTCTTTGTCTTCAGAATCAAAGTCGTCAGGTTCCATGATAAGGTCGGGCCAGCCAAGGTTTTCACCTATTCGACTCCCCTCAGAAGTGCTTGAGAATTTTGTTCTCAAAGGTTCTTGATATAGCTGGATCGGCCCACTCAAGCACCTTGGACCAGGAGATTGTTCTCTAGGGCTAAAAAATAAGTTATATTAGTATTGGACATTAAAGAGATTTAAAAAAAAAAAAAACCAATGCTCCTTTGCCAGAAAAACCTGTTTCACTGACATTTTTGCAAGTAACAACATATTAGTAAAAAACAAAACGTAGGAACCATAAGTGATTTTACTTAAAACTTGGCCATCGGGAATTAGAAGCATGTGATCACTGCTTTCACCCTTGGGTTTGGGCTTGCTTTCTCATTGCAAGATCCAGGTCGTGAAGGCCTTAGCAGAGACAGTTGTCATCTGTAACCAATGGCTAGGACCTTTTCCTGCTAGGGCAGGAGGACACTGGCTTGGAGTTGTTTCCATAGAAATGCCTTTATAAATTAGCTAATGTGTGGTTGAAGCTGCAAGAGGGGAACATCACATTGAATTTGTCTAGAAAAATATATATATATTTATATATATTTTATATATAAATATATATATTTTATATATACGTATATATTTTATATATACATATATATATATATATATTTTTTTTTTTTTTTGAGATGGAGTCTTACTTCTTCACCCAGGCTGGAGTGCAATGGTGTGATCTCGGCTCACTGCAACCTCTGCCTCATGGGTTCAAGCAACAATCCTGCCTCAGCCTTCCCAGTAGCTGGGATTACAGGCATGTGCCACCATGCACAGCTGATTTTTGTATTTTTAGTAGAGATGGGGTTTCACTCTGTTGACCAGCCTGGTCTTGAACTCTTGACCTCAAGTGATCTACCCACCTCGGACTCCCAAAGTGTTGGGATTACAGGCGTGAGCCACCGCACCCGGCCAGAAAAAAATATATTTGAAAATCCAAATCACCGTAAGGATTAGGTTTGGTCTGCAATAAATCCTGTGTGCACTATATGTCTTCAAATATTATCAACCAATATGCTTATATCTGATTCATGTGAAACAGGGTTTCTTAACTTTGGCACTATTGACATTTTGGACCAGATAATTCTTTGCTGTGGGGAGCTTTTTCATGTTGTAGACTGTTTGGCAGCATCCCTGGTCTCTAGCCATTAGGCGCTAGCAGCCTGTAATCCCAACACTTTGGGAGGCCAAGACAGATGGATCACTTAAGTCTAGGAGTTCAAGACCAGCCTGGGAAACATGGAGAAACCCTGTTTATATAAGAAGTACAAAACACTAGGTGGGCATGGTGGTGCACGCCTGTAGTCCCAGCTACTTTGGGAGGCTGAGGTGGGAGGATCACCTGAGCCCAGGAGGTTGAGGCTGCAGTGAGCCGAGATTGTGTCACTGCATGCCAGCCTGGGTGACAGAGTGAGACCTTGTCTCAAAAAATAAATAAATAAATGAATGAATGAATAAATAAATGAATGAATAAATAAAAGTTTGTTCAAGTGGCATTTCTTCCCTCACGAGAAATACTACTCTAATTTCTAACTATAATTGATTAAAGGAGGTTTACAAAGAAAAAAAGAAAGAAAATTTGAAACATTCTACCCTGAGGAAAAAAATGAATAATTTTGCAGATGAAAGCTACTTGTTAGTAGGATATGAAGTGAAACATGTTCACATGTATAACATTTCATTTATTGGTACTCTTATAAAAACGAGACATAATGATGTTATGTAGAGCTATTTAATAGTGAACTCAAACTATAAGGTAGATTAATAGTCTAAGCTTTGGCAAGACCCATGAACTCTGTTCTTTAGTTTTTATTGTTTTTGTTTTTTTTTTTGAAATGGAGTCTCACTCTTATCACCCAGGCTGGAGTGCAGTGGCGTGATCTCAGCTCACTGTAGCCTCCACCTCTGGGGTTCCAGTGATTCTTCTACCTTAGCTTCCCAAGTAGCTGGGATTACAGGCGCACACCGCCACACCCAGCTAATTTTTGTATTTTTAGTAGAGACGGGGTTTCACCATGTCAACCAGGCTGGTCTTGAACTCCTTTCCTCAGGTGATCCACCCGTCTCTGTCTCCCAAAGTGCTGGGATTACAGGCATGAGCCACTGTGCCCGGCCTGTTCTTTAGTTATTTAGCGTTATATAATGCTAATACTTGTCAATCACTGAACTCTACCAAGGGAAAGTGTATGTATATAAAAGACTGTTGACCTGAACATAAGAATGAAGTTCCTTTTTTTCTTTTTTTTGTGTGCCCGAGATGTCCAGAGAAATTTCTCTGGTAACAAACTATAGAAATGATCCCTGAAAGTATAGTCTTTATAAATGAAGTTCTTGACCATTAAATGACAAGCTAATCGGAGTCTCTTCCTGTCTGTTCCACATACCCACACTGAGCTACAACCTAGTGGTTGCAGAGCATAAAGTTTCTGTTCCCCAACTGAATGTTGATTTTCAAGACTAAATCCTCATGGATTTTAAGTAAAATTCTATGTTTAGGAAACAAACATTGTGTTACTGAAGAAATGATTTCGCAAATTGACTGCAATTCAAAGGACTTAAATAACAAGCATAGACGACGCAGATATAAAGCAGCAGTTCCATGTACTTACCCCGAACAGTAACGATATCGTCTCTGATGGTGCAAATTTTGTTATAACTAATTGGAATAGATCTACTTTTCTAAAACCTTGGGAAATATGATTCATATTTTCAAAAATCAAAAACCTTGTTATAAAGCCTAGGCAATATAGACATAATTCTTTTGTGTTTAAATTAAGGGAAAAATAATAAGGAACATTTTATTACAGAACAACTATGTTACTTTTTAGATTTTTCTCCCGATATTAACATTTGCTAAGCGAGCGAGCATTAATGTAATATTTCCCTAAAAGTTAAAAACAAAACATAGTAAAGAAGAAAAAACCATTTTATAGCCCTTAAGTAACTCTGTTTTCCTCTTCTAGGAATGAAAACCTCCACTTGTGAAGACTCCTTTTTTTAAAGCAACTTGCGCAAAGTATATTCAATTTTCATCATTTCTACAGGAAAAGGAACTAGAACAAATGAAACCCTGTAGGAATGGAGTGGTCGTTGCCACATCCCATACATTTGCCTCTCCACGGGATTTCTGGCTTCCTTACCTTCTAACTTCTTACGGAGAAGCAGACAGCACCGTGTCGTGAAAATCTTACTGCTGGTTCAAGTCCCAGCAGGCTCTGGTCATTTTCTGAGCAGACGCTGTTCCCTATTCCAGGTCAGGGTACACTATGCTAATGAGTTCTGGCAATGGTCCAATCAAAATCTAGATGCTCTAGGCTCTGGATAGGTAAGAGCAGCCTGGGAGTCACTTAACCAGCCTGATTCTTCCCAGAATGCCAGCAATGTGATGAATATTCTATGATGTGTCTCTGAACTTCCCCCTCCCTTTACGTTATGAGGACATTTGAACTAAAATGGACATTGAGAAGAACCTCATAAGGAAGTACAGATGTTTTTCTTCTTGTGATGTTACAGGTTGGGCCCCAGGCAGACGATTCACTGTAGGTCCTAATTCTCCCACTATTTACCCGGCAGGTAATAGTTCTCTCTCGTGTGTGCAAGAGAGAGAAGACAGACAGACAGAGATAGAGAGATATTATGGTGAGGAAATTTACTGGAATAGACAGTGGATAGCCAACATCCTCTATACCAGAAATACTGAAATGCTATCTTAACCCTAGCAATAACGTCCCACTAATTCTGAGTGTTCTGATCGCCTAAAAATATACAATTCTTGGCTGGGCATGGTGGCTCACGCCTGTAGTCCTAGCACTTTGGGAGGCCGATGTGGGTGGATCACAAGGTTAGGAGTTCAAAACCAGCCTGGCCAAGATGGCAAAACCCCGTCTCTACTAGAAATACAAAAATTAGCCAGGTGTGGTGGCAAATGCCTGTAATCTCAGCTACTTGGGAGACTGAGGCAGAGAATTGCTTGAACCCGGGAAGCGGAGGTTGCGGTGAGCTGAGATTGCGTCACTGCACTCAAGCCTGGGTGACAGAGCGAGGCTCCATCTCAAAAAAACAAAAATAAAACAAAACGAACAAAAAAAACCGAACAAACAAAAACCAATTATTTCTTCTAGAGATACCCTCAGTGCTATTCTTCCCTTTAGAGACATCCGCAGTGCAGCCTAAATCAGTTCAGTTCATATGTTTTGTTCTAGGTAGTCTGCTAGGCCTTGGCAACACAAGAGAGAATGAAAGCCATTAAGAAGTTCATTCTAGTAGAAAAGATGATCAAAGTTACTAAATAAGGCTGATGTAATTTGATGTATAGAATAGAAGTAATAGAAATGAGAAGGCTATTAAGCTGGAGGGAGGAGAGCCAAAGGAAACCCACCAAAATAATGCTCGATGAGCCTTTTGAAGGACAAATAGATATTTATCAAGGCATGAAGGACTGGAAGAGGGTGTTTCGGGGAGTGACAATATCCTGGACCACATGACGAGGGATCAGTACCTGTCAGGAAAGTCCAGACTTTCAAGGATGAGGCTTAGGAGGCAGAGATGATAAGACAAGAAGGCAAAAGGTTTGGAAAGCTTTGTAGTTGCATTCGGCAGCCCCTGATAGATTTCTCATCTGTCTTTCAGTTCATGAACAAATTCCTTTCCTGCCCGAGGTTTAAGACCCTGCTTCATCTTTTTTTTTTTTTTTTTGAAACGGAGTTTTGCTCTTGTTGCCCAGGCTGGAGTGTAATTGCGCTATCTCGGCTCACCACAACCTCTGCCTCCTGAGTTCAGGCGATTCTCCTGCCTTAGCCTCCTGAGTAGCTGGGATTACAGGCGCACACCACCACGCTCGGCTAATTTTGTGTTTTTAGTAGAGATGGGGTTTCTCCATATTGGTCAGGCTGGTCTTGCATTCCCAAACTCAGGTGATCCATCTGTCTCAGCCTCCCAAAGTGCTGGGATTACAGGCGTGAGCCACCACGCCTGGCCGACACTGCTTGATCTTATTGTACTTTATCTGGCCAATCTTGGTCTCCTCTCTGTAATCCCTTTGTTGGCCAGGAGGACATTTCTCCATCCCTCAGATACACTGTATCAGGACAAAGCCTAAAATTATGCCAGCTGGCGAAAGAGGATGTCTACAGGGTCCAGCTCCAGAATCACAAAGCAGAGTAAAGAGCGGATTTAGTGTCGACAGGCAATAAATCAATCACTGGCACACGTTCATGCTGATTCACTTACTTAGGTCTATTCTCTAGTGTATTTTTCATATCCATATATCTGAACCCTGTCTACCCTTCAGGATCCCCAAAATGCCACCTCCTTATGAGAGCTTCCCACACTGTTCTAGAACACAAGATTTCTCATTTCTGTGATGCTCTTTTGTTTCTTCTTTGAGACAGGGTCTCACTTTGTCACCCAGGCTGGAGCACGGTGGTGTGATTATGGTTCACTATGGTCTTGCTTTCCTGGTCTCAAGTGATCCTCCCACCTCAGCCTCCCAAGTAGCTGGGGCTACAGGTGCTCACCACCACGTCCCGCTAATTTTTGTATTTTTTGTAAACATGGGACTTCACCATGTTGTCTAGGCTGGTCTTGAACTCCTGGGCTCAAGAAATCGCCTGCCTTGGCCTCCCAAAGTGCTGGAACTACAGGTATGAGCCACAGTGCCCGGCCATGTTGAACTCTTAACTCTGAATTATATGCTGTCTCGTATCGCTTGGAACTAACAGTGTTTTTAAATTACAAAATAAATTCATGATTTTTAAAAAAGTCATATTCTCATCTCCCATAGATTTCCACTGTTAACATGTCAGCCATGTCCTTTCAAACTTTTGTTTTCCCATATCCTTTTTGTTCCCATATAGAACAAAAAGATGTTATTTTTATTTGCAATCCTATTTTACGTGCTATTGCTTTTAGTTGTTTTGTTTTGTTTGTTTGGTTGATTGGTTTTGTGTTGCTTTTTTTGGAGATAGGGTTTCCCTGTGTGGCCCAGGGTAGACTCAAACTCCTGGGTTCAAGTCATTCTCCCCACTCAGCCTCCCAAGCCGCTGGGACTCAGGTGCCCGCCACCACATCAGGCTATTGCTTTTTCATTGTTGATGAGTGTTGGTTCTGGCTCCCCAGCGAGGTTGCTAGTTCCTTCACGGCCAAGTTGGGATCTTCCACTTTCCCTCTCCTCATAGAAAGACTTGCTGAGTTTCCAGCTGCAGCATCACAGCCATCCTTGTCCCAAGCACCAACCCTACTCGGACACAGGAGGGCGCTGAGAAGCTCTGGCTCCACACTCTGATAGAGGTGTGACATGATGTCCCAGACTAGTAAGGGTATTTTTGCTTTCTTAAGGCCAAGGTCCCAACTTACTACCCAAATTCTCCTAATTGTTTTTGTTTTGTTTTGTTTTTTGACACAGGGTCTTGCTCTGTCGCCCAGACTGGAGTGCAGTGGCGCAATCTCAGCTCACTGCAGCTTCCTCCTCCCAGGCTTAACCTATCCTCCCACCTCAGCCTCCCAAGTAGCTGGGACCACAGGCACATGCTACCACACTCAGCTAATTTTAAAAACTTTTTGTAGAGACAGGGTCTCACTGTGTTGCCCAGGCTGGGCTCGAACTCCTGAGATCCAGTGATCCACTGCCTCAGCCTCCCAAAGTGCTGAGATTATAGGCGTGAGCCACCTTGCCTGGCCAAATTCTCCTAATTGGATCTCTGTCATTGTCATTAATAACAATAATCATAGTGGCTTCCCTTGACTGCACACTTACAATGAATCAGGCGCCATGCTTAATCACCTGTCTGTATTATCACCCTTGATCCATACAGCATCCCTATCAGATAGGTACTATTCTTATTATGCCTCTTTTGTGGAGAAGGAGATCAAGGCTCAGACAAATAGTATCACACAGAAATGTAAGTAGCAGAGCTGGGGTAGAACTCAGAGACATGCCTGTTGACCACGGTACTGCATGAAGAGCCCTGTGTGTTCAGCATCTGGAGTCTTTGTCTCCACTCCTATAAAATCTGAGTTCTACGTCACTCTTTCCACCCTGTGCCTCCTCCCCTAGAGACAGGAATCCTGCCTTAAGCCAGGTGGCTAGAGGCCCTATTACTTGGTAACTGACCTCAACCACTAATGATTGGATTTCTCAGTATCTCTACTCTTGCATTCCCTGACACTCTGAGGCCTGCCTATTGAGATCATTCTGGTTTTTTTTTTCTCATCAATAGTGGTGCTTTAGGCATTTTAAGCAGGATAATTATTTGGGTCAGACTGTCCCATGCACAGAATTCCCAGACGCAAGATGCCAGCAACATCCCAGTCACAATATCAACCATAACCCACATCTTCATATTTCTACATGTTCGGGAACCAGGGAGGGAGCAATATTGTGCTGCCTTTGGTTTGGGGTGACCATTGCCAGACTCTCAGGGCTGACAAGTTTGCCTAGACTATTGCCTGTGGTTTCCAATTCACAGCCTACAAGATACCTTGTTCTACCTAATGGATGAACTTCTACACTTACAGTTCTATCCTTGTGGTATCTACCCTACCTAGTTTCAGCCATTTGCCCAGTTCTTCTACTGTGGACTTTTTTTTTTTTCTCAAGACAGAGTCTTGCTCTGTCACTCAGGCTGGAGTGCAGTGGCGCAATCTTGGCTCACTGCAACCTCCTTCTCCGGGGTTCAAGCGATTCTTGTGCCTCAGCCTCCTGAGTAGCTGGGGCTATAGCACACGCCACCACGCCCAGCTAATTTTTGTATGTTTAGTAGAAACGGGGTTTCGCCATGTTGTCCAGGCTGGTCTCGAACTCCTGACCTCAGATGATCCACCCACCTCAGCCTCCCAAAGTGCTGGGATTACAAGCGTGAGCCACTGTGCCCGGCTGTTCTATTGTGGACTTTTATTTATCACTTATTGTGTATCCGGCATTTTTCCAAACATTTAGTCCTCACAACCACTTCATGAAATTAATATAAATTTTTAGTTGTTGTACATATTTGTTGGGTACATATGATATTTTGGCTACATGCATAGAATGTGTAATGATCAAGTCAGAGAATTTGGGGTGTCCCTCACCTTGAGTATTTACTGTTTCACATGTTGGGAGTATTTCAAGTCCTCTCTTCTAGCTATTTTGCAACATACAATACATTGTTATTAACTATAGTCATCGTACTCTGCTACTGAATATATTAAGAAATATATGGAATGCTTCACTGACTTGCATGCCATCCTTGTACAGAAGCCATGCTAACCTTCTCGCTATCATTCCAATTTTAGCGTATGTGCTGAAGGGAGTACTGGTATTATTAAGCTATATAAGTATGAAATTGGTATAAGAAAACTGAGGCACAGAGAGGTAAAGTAGCTTGATGTTTACAAGGTGGCGTAACCAAACTTTTGGCATCAGCAAATTGACATAGGTCAAAGGAAAAATATGAACTGGAGAAGAATAATGTTAAAAGTCATTTCCTTCGTGGGAGAGTATGTCTATCTAACATTCTGATCCCTTCTGGTGTCAACATTCCCCTGCCTCCTTACCTCACCATTTTTTAGGAAATTGCCTTTCCCCCAAGGCTGTCCATTAGAACGTTCTGTCCCTTCTGACACAGAGCCTGACCTATTCAGTCTTTCCCTGGAATTTTCCAAATTAGAGGTGGAGGAATTGCTCTTTCATCTCAGATGCCGAATTGTAAGCCTGACCTCAGTCTTGCTGATGGTCATCTCTGCTGCACATGGCAGAATCTGAGAGAATGGATACAAGAGACGAGCGATGGAAAAAGGAAGGAAGGAGGGAGCACTAAACATAGCCAAGCCCCAGGCCAGCTCCAATCCTCTCTGTTCCAGTTATGTGACCCAACAAATACCTTTTATGCTTTCATTCCTTGGAATTGGGTATCTCCAGCTTACCCCTGTGAGAGATCTACTAACACACTTCCCACCCTCCTAATCTAGGTAAGCCTGCATCTCGCCCACATTTCAAAGTAAAACACTCTCCTTTTCATTGATAATTCAATGAAAGTGAAGTGGGCATCAAAAGTGACTTCTCTGACACTGCTTAAAATTGGAAAATTCTCTGTAGTGTCTCACTGGAATCAATGTGCAGGACACAGGGAATAGTCATCGTAGGCCTCAGTTTACACCTACCCAGCATGCGCAGTTGCTAAAGCAGGGAATCAGATCACTTTTCTGTGTTGTGTAAAACTGAACTTTGGATTTTTCCTTTGGGGTTTCTCAATTTGGAAGCCATTCGCGGCTCTCATGTGGAGTTTCTACAAATTCTGTATGATTTACTTCAGTGCTCAAGACCAAACTGCATCATCTTAAATTGGATTCTGAGCTGTATCTGTTCTGAGAAACAAGAAGTGTTCTCTTTCTAAATCTCTGGGCAGACAAGACAAGGCTGGGTGACTGTTAAAATCCCTAGATGACTGTGGGAATGTTCCTGGATGTCACGGTCCTCTTTGGAAAATATTGTGAAACTTTAAAATATGTAATTATAAGACTTGAGAACTGTTTTACCAATAGAAACTATGACTAACATTTGTATATGCAACATCAGAATCACGAACCATGAACCCAAGAGTCAACCCCAAAAAAGGAAAACATAAAAAACAAGCTCCCAAATTCATACTGGTAGATTATTTCCAATTTCCTGTAAATACTTGACTGTCCTTTTGTTTTGTGCTAAAAGGCAAAAAATGGGGTGTCCTATAAGTTAATAAAAATGCAGCTAAAAGCAGAATTGATTCCATTTCTTAAATAATTTTACAAACTGGGAAATAAACAACAACTTTTTAAAACTTAAAAACCACGACCAAAGCTGGAATGTGATCCTGCCATTTCCATGAGGCAGTAAGCTACCCCGTCCTGGCTATTTTTCATACAAATATTATTTATGCTAAAATATAATGGGTTGAGCTGGGCGCAGTGGCTCACGCCTGTAATCCCAGCACTTTGGGAGGCCAAGGTGGGTGGATCACCTGAGGTTGGCAGTTCGAGACCAGCCTGACCAACATGGAGAAACCCTGTCTCTACTAAAAATACAAAATTAGCTGAGCATGGTGGCACGTGCCTGTAATACCAGCTATTCGGGAAGCTGAGGCAGGAGAATCACTTAAGCCCAGGGGGCGGAGTTTGCAGTGAGCCGAGATCATGCCATTGCACTCCAGCCTGGGCCATAAGAGTGAAACTCCATCTCAAAAAACAAAACAAAACAAAACAAAACAAAAACTATATATATACATATATATAAAATGGGTTGTTACTGTTACTTGAGGTAAATTAATATTTCAAATTATTGTTTTCTAATTTCTAACATGCTAAACATAGAGATAGTCATATAAGTAAAAGCTTTTTGAGGTCTACATGAATTTGTAATAGTAAAAACTGGTCCTGAGACCAAAAAAGGAAAAGTTTGAGAACTGGTGCTATAAAGTAGTAAGTACTAAATTTTTTTTTTTTTTTTTTTGAGACAGAATCTCACTCTGTTGCCCAGGCTGGAGTGCAGTGGCACGATCTTGGCTCACTGCAACCTCCATCTCCTGGGTTCAAACAATTCTCCTGCCTCAGCCTCCCAAGTAGCTGGGATTACAGGCACCCGCCACCACGTCCAGCTAATTTTTTTGTATTTTTAATAGAGACGAGGTTTCACCATGTTGGCCAGGCTGGTTTCAAATTCCTGACCTCAAGTGATCCACCCATGTCGGCCACCCAAAGTGCCAGGATTACAGGCGTGAGCCACTGCGCCCAGCTGTAAGTACTAAAATATTAAGCCTTGATCATCAAAGGAGAGGGCTGTTTCTGATGATATTCAGTGCTCTGAGTGCAAACTGTCCCATCTCCTGCCTTCCATGGGCTCCTATCTCCAGACTAGAAAGAAACAAGAATCAAAGGGAGGAAGACAAGGAAAAAGAGATGTTTTCAGTGAAACTGCACACTATCAAGACCTATATGACAAAATTTCTATCAATGGGAGGGAGGCCCTGCCCACAGCAAGGCTTTGGGACACCCAAGACTGATTCCAATAGACATAGCACCCCACCATTCCCATAGTCCAAGCTCCTACCTGTCATCAGTGGAGATGCCCAGCACAGCCCATAGGAGATGGCATCACCAAGGGCAACCGAGGTATCTCCTTTGGCAGGCCATTGAGACCTTAGCAACCAACATCACCAAAGAGGGCTACAACAGTAGAAGAAGAAAAGGGTGGATGCTATGGGGTAACTGAGAAGGCTCATTGACAAGCACATAGGAGATATCCACTGACAAAATTTAAAATACCTGGAACACAGATGAGGTCCTGAAGGTGGATCCTAGAGCCAGCAAAATACAGTCTAAAACTCCTCATGTCACCCCAATTTAAACTCTGAAGCCTGGATAAATTACAGGTTAGATATTTACAATTAAAGAATACTAAGAAAAATGCTTTAAAAATGGCATATTGGCCAGACATGGTGGCTCATGCCTGTAATCTCAGCACTTTGGGAGGCCAGTGTGGGCAGATCACTTGAGGTCAGGAGTTCAAGACCAGCCTGGCCAAAATGGCAAAACCCTGTCTCTACTAAAAATACAAAAATTAGCTGGGTGTGGTGGCATGCACCTGTAATCCCAGCTACTTGGGAGGCCTAAGCAAAAAAATTGCTTGAACCCAGGAGGCGGAGGTTGCAGTGAACCGAGATCACGCCACTGCACTCCAGCCTGGGTGACAGATTAAGACTCCATCTAAAAAAAAAAAAACAAAAGTATCTTGTTATTTGCATGACGGGATTACAGATAATGTTTATTTCCTTTTTTATATTTCTCTGTAATTTTCTAAATTTTCTATAAGAAGCATGCACCCTTTTTAATAATGTGACACTTTTTAAAAAATCAATGGTATAAAGTAAAAATATGTACTATTTATATGGTACCTTATAGCAGCAGTGCTTAATTTTTTGGTCTCAAGATCAGTTTACACTCTTAAAAGGCTTTGAGAGCCTCAAAGAACTTTGCCTATGTGGTTATATCTGACAATATGTACCATATCAGAAATTAGAATTAAAAAAAGTTTTAGGCCAGGCGCCGTGGCTCATGCCTGTAATCCCAGCACTTTGGGAGGCAGAGAGGGGGGATCACCTAAGGAAAGGAGTTCAAGACCAGCCTGACTGACATGGTGAAACCCTGTCTCTACTAAAAATACAAAAATTAGCCAGGCGTGGTGGTGTGTGCCTGTAATTCCAGCTACTTCGGAGGCTGAGGCAGAGAATTGCTTGAACCCAGGAGGTAGAGTTTGCAGTGAGCTGAGATCGCGTCACTGCACTCCAGCCTGGGTGACAGAGCCAGACTCTGTCTCAAAAAACAAAAAAAAAGAAAAGAAAAAATTTTTAAACAACAGATTTTAGATTATTAATTAATTAAAACAATAGTAACAACACATTACATTTTAATATAGATAACATTTTTCTGGAAAATATTTTTATCTCCAAAAGAATTAATGAGAAGAGTAACAATGTTTAACATATTTGCAAAATCTCTTCAATGTCTGACCTATTAGAAGACAGTTGGATATCTTCCATCTCCTTCTGCGTTCAATCTGTTACAAATATCACATGTCCCATAGCTTCTGGAAACTCCGTTGCATACTTGCCAAGAAAGGCAAATAGGCCAGGTGCGGTGGCTCGCACCTATAATCCCAGCACTTTGGGAGGCTGAGGCAGGAGGATCACTTGAGTCCAGCAGTTGAGACCGGACTGGGCAACAGAGCAAGATCCTGTCTCTACAAAAACTACAAAAAATTAGCTGGGTGTGGTGGCATGTGTCTGTGGCACCAGCTACTTGGGAGGCTGAGGTGGGAGGATCACATGAGCCTAGGAGGTTGAGGCTGCAAGGAGCCATGATCATGCTACTGCACACCGGTTTAGGCAACAGAGTGAGACTCTGTCTCAAAAAATAATAATAATAAAATAAAAAGAAAGGAAAATAACATCTTAACATTATCATAAAAGTAGTTTTGATCTTGGGGCCAGGTGCAGTGGCTTACACCTGTAATCCTAGCACTTGAAGGCCCAGGCAGGATTGCTTGAGCCCAGGAGTTCAAGACCAGCCTAGGCAACGTGACAAGACCCTGTCTCTGCAAAATATACAAAAGTTAGCCGAGTCTGGGGGTGCACAGCTGTAGTCCCAGCTACTTAGGAGGCTGAGGTGGGAGAATCACCTGAGCCTGGGGAAGTCAAGGCTGCAGTGAGTTGTGATCACAGCACTGTACTCCAACTGGGGTGACAGAGAGAGACCCTGTCTCCAAAAAGAAAAAAAAAATAGCCAGGCATGGTGGCTGATGCCTGTAATCCCAGCACTTTAGGAGGCCAAGACGGGTGGATCACTTGAGGTCAAGAGTTCAAGATCAGCCTGGCCAACATGGTGAGACCCCGACTCTACTAAAAATACAAAAAATTAGCCAGGCATGGTAGTGCATGCCTGTAACCTCAGCTACTCGGGAGGCTGAGGCAGGAGAATCGCTTGAACCCGGGAGGTGGAGGTTGCCGTGAGCCGAGATTGCGCCACTGCACTCCAGCCTGGGCGACAGAGTGAGATTCCATCTCAAAAAAAAAAAAGTTTTGATCTCGGAAACCTCCTGCAAGGGTCTGGGGAGCCTCAAGACTCCCTGGACCACACCATTGCTTTATGCTTTACAAAATACATTCACAAATTTCATTCAACTCTCTGAAAAATATTTTAGTTGGGCATGTTTTAAAACAGATGAAGAACCTGAGATTTAGAAAGATTAACCAGTTCATCCAGATCACATGCTCAGATTTCTGTGTTTATACTCTGAATCTAGGACTGGATTCCAGATAACTACGACATCTCCCCTGTAAAAGCTTTTTGATCACTCACCTTTACCTAGATAAGCAACTGCCTGGGACACTCAAAGAATTTTTACACAATGATTAGAATAGCTAATATTTTAACTCCAGAAAGTGGTAGAAAAATAGAGATCCAAAGAAGTTACATAAAACAGAGCATGACAACAGAAAAAAAGCACAAGTCTTGGGAGGCAGGAGCCCTGAAGTCTGGATGCCAGTCCCCCACTTGCTGTGTGACTTGAGACAGGTGGCTTTACCTCTCTGGGCACTAGGATTGCTTAATCTGAAAAATGAGCTGATGATCTCCTACAAGCCTGAGGGCATGGGCTGGATCAGATGATTGCCCAAGATCCCTCCTAGTGGAAGGGCTGTCATTTACCAAAAATCCCAGTCATTTAGAAGGCTAGGAATATAATTCAACTGAGATGCACTCTCCTCTTGAAAGTGTAGTCCTTATGATTTTGCCATTTTCTCTAATGTAATATTTGGAATTTAGGATGTATTGAAAGCAATTTTAGTCACCTTTTCTTTAACTTCTTCAAATTTTGTCCAGAAAACTCAGGCTTGAGAATAATTTCAGCCTTGAAATCACTTGAAAAGCTGGTATGTAGGAATCCAGTGCAATTCAACACATCCCACAAGTGTACTCAGTGTCTACTGTTGTGTAGCAGATGTCACACGCACTTCATTTTCTTTCTTTCTCTTTCTTTCTTTCCTTCTTTCTTTTTTTTTTTTTTTTTCTGGAGTCTCGCACTGTTGCCCAGACGAATACATTGGCGTGATCTCGGCTCACTGCAACCTCCGTCTCCTGGGTTCAAGCAATTCTCCTGCCTCAGCCTCACGAGTAGCTGGGATTACAGGCGCATGACACCACACCCAGCTAATTTTTGTATTTTTAGTAGAGACGGGGTTTCGCCATGTTGGCCAGGCTGGTCTCGAACTCCTGACCTCAGATGATGCACCCACCTCAGCCTCCCAAAGTGTTGGGATTACAGTCATGAGCCACTGCGTCCAGCCACTTGATTTTATTTCTTTTTTTCTTTTTTTTTTTTTGAGACGGAGTCTCGCTCTCTCACCCAGGCTGGAGTGCAGTAGCGCGATCTCGGCTCACTGCAAGCTCCGCCTCCCGGGTTCACGCCATTCTCCTGCCTCAGCCTCTCCTAGTAGCTGGGACTACAGGCGCCTGGCACCTCGCCCGGCTAATTTTTTGTATTTTTAGTAGAGACGGGGTTTCACCGTGGTCTCGATCTCCTGACCTCGTGATCCGCCCGCCTCGGCCTCCCAAAGTGCTGGGATTACAAGCGTGAGCCACCGCGCCCGGCTACTTGATTTTATTTCTAAGGTTTTTCTTCATTTTTTTATTATGGTAAAATATATACAACATAAAATTTACTCTTTTAAATGTTTTTAAGTGGCAGTTCAGTGGCGGTAATTACACTCACACTGATGTACAACCATCACCACCATCCATCTCCAGAACTTTTTTATCAGCCCAAACTGGAACTCTGTACCCATTAATAATAACTCTCAATCTCTCACTTCCCCCTTGTCCCCAGCCCCTGGGAACCACTATTCTACTTTCTGTCTCTATGAATTTGCCTATTCTAGGTATCTCGTATAAGTGGATTATATAATACGTGATCTTTTGCATCTGGCTTATTTCACTGAGCAGAATGTATTTAAAACTCGCCCATGTTGTAGCATGTATCAGTACTTCATTTTTTTTTAAGTGGTAAAATAAAAATCACATAAAACTTAATATTTAAACATTTTTAAGTTTGGTAACAATGAGCACATTCACATTGCTGTGCAACTATCAACACCGTCTATCTCCAGAACTCTTTTCATTTGTAAAACTGAAAATCTGTCCATTAAATATTAACTCCCGTTTCCTCCCAGCCCCTGACAACCATCATTCTACTTTATGTCTGTAGGTACCTCATATAATCGGAATCATATAGTATTTGTGTTTTTGTGACTGGCTTATTTCACTTAACATAATGCCGTTGAGGTCCATCCATGCTTGTAGCATGTATCAGAATTTTCTTCCTTATTAAGGTTGAATAACATCCCATTGTATGTATATACCACACTTAGTTTATCCAGTCACCCATGGATGAACATTTGGGTTGTTTGTACTGCATTTAATTTTTTTAAGCCTTCATTTGCAGATTAGAGCAACTCCTGAAAACTGTTGGAAGTACAATCTAGTACTAATATAATGTGCTGTACACAGGTAAAGGAAGTACGATCTAGTACTTATATAATGTGCTGTACACAGGTAAAGAAAAAAACAAAATAGAGTTAATGGCAGTAGGCATGAATCAGAGAAGTATGCACTGAGTTATTTCAAGTTTGAAAAGGAAATTCCAGTGTTAAAAAAAAATGAAGCCAGATTTTTGTCTGTTGTTTTTCTCTCTAAAGGGATGTTACTAAATTGTAAGTTTCATAAGGTCAGAGACTGTACAACTTTTAACTGCACATTCCATATTACACCTTGCAAAGTTCCTGGAAAACACCATTAACTTATCTATAAATACACCAGCATAGTGTACAATTAAGAAATATCTTCATCTAAATTACCACATTTGATTTTACGACAACCTGACAAAATGGGCAGGGCAAGTATTTGTGCAATCTTATGGACAAAGAAGCTGACGATCTCAGCCATTAGCTCATTTCCAGGCAATGTGAGAGCAGGGACACCAACAGAGGTTTGTAATGCCATTCCCAGCTCTGTCCCTCTGTTTCCGCATCTCACAGCAGTTGTGAATGAGCATGTGAAGTCACTTCCTAAGTATAATTTCATCTTAAGACACAGAAATATAAGCTAGACAACATCTTAAGGTCCTTCTGATCATGAAATTTTTTTGTGTGTGTGACAGAGGCTCACTCTGTCACCCAGGCTGGAGTGTAGTGGTGCGATCTTGGCTCACTGTAACCACTGCCTTGTAACCACTGCCTCCCGGGTTCAAGTGATTCTCCTGCCTCAGCCTCCTGAGTAGCTGGGATTACAGGTATGTGCCACCACGCCCAGCTAATTTTTGTATTTTCAGTAGAGATGGTGTTTCATCATTGTTGGCCAGGCTGGTCTTGAACTCCCGACCTCAAGTGATCCACCCACCTTGGCCTCCCAAAGTGCTGGAATTACAGACGTGAGCCTCTGCATGCAGTGATCATACAATTTTATGTGACGGTGTCCGTGAGAGCAAATACTTATTTTTGAATACGAAGGTATGTCTATGTGAGATCAGGCCTACTAACATATATTTAGAAAATAATAAAGTGACCTCAACTTCTGTGAAAGACCCTGCAAAATGAGAGAAAACCAACAAAAAGGGACAAGGAAAGGAGGGGGTTATATAGGTTTGATAGGAAGAACATTGATTGCTCTTTGATTCTTGTGCTTAGTTTAGAAAAGGTAGGTATTAAATTGATTATAGCTGTGATGATTGGTTCAAGCAGGATTACCTAGAACAAAATTACGAGTGCTCCTTGAGTGCTCCAGCCTTCTTGGGTTTCCTCTCTGCAGATCCTTGGAAGGCACCTTTCTCAGCTCTACCCAGGGGCTCTATACTTTCAAGCTGCCCAGTATGCCCAGCCCTCCGATGCACCATCTGAGCCCTCTTCCCAGATAAAGCCCCACCCTCTGTTTCCTCATGAAAACTTGCCTACTTGGAACTTCTGGTTAAAAATGACAGATTGTTCACACATTTATTTCCCCTCCTTCCCAAAACCCTGCTAGAGTAACGGTAAAACAGTGTAAAATAATGTTAGACATCACACTGATCAGGCTAAAGTTAGAGGTATTCCCCCTAAGAACTGGAACAAGATAAGGATGCCCACTGTCACCATTCCTATTCAACATAGTACTTGAAGTCCTAGCCAGTGCAGTCAGGCAAGAGAAAAAAATAAAGGGAATCCTCATTGGAAAAGAGGAAGTCAAACTATCTCTCTCCACTGATTATATAATTTGATACCCAGAAAGCCCTAAAGACTCCACCAAAAGACTCCTAGACATGAAAAACAACTTTAGTAAAGCCTCAGAATACAAAATTAACGTACAAAAATCAGCAGCATTTCTATGCACCAATAACATTCAAGCTGAGAACTAAATCAAGAAAGCAATCCCATTTACAATAGCCACAATAAAATAAAATAAAATGAAATAAAATAAAATAAACAATTCAGGAGACATCTAACCAAGGAGGTGAAAGATGTCTACAAGGAGAACTAGAAAACATTGCTGAAAGAAATCAGAGACAACACAAATGAATGGAAAAACCATTCCATGTTCATGGATTGGAAGAATCAATATTGTTCAAATGTCCATATCCCCAAAGCAATCTACAGATTCAATGTTATTCCAATCACATTACCAACATAAGTTTTTTTGAGACAAAGACTTGCTCTGTTGCCCAGACCAGAGTGCAGTAGCGTGATCATAAGTCACTGCAGCCTCGACCTCCCTTGCTCAAGTAATCTTCTCTCCTCAGCCTCCTGAGTAGCTAGGACTAAGGTACATGCCACCACACTCAACTAATTTAACAATTTTTTTTTTTTTGAGACAGAGTCTTGGTTTGTTGCCCAGGCTGGAGTGCAATGGCATGATCTCGGCTCACTGCAACTTCTGCCTCCTGGATTCAAGCAATTCTCCTGTCTCAGCCTCCCGAGTAGCTGGGATTACAGGCATCCGCCACTATGCCAGGCTAATTTTGGTATTTTTAGTAGAAATGGGGTTTCACCATGTTGGCCAGGCTGGTCTTGAACTCCTGACCTTGTGATCCACCCACTTCGGCCTCCCAAAGTGCTGGGATTACAGGCGTGAGCCATCACACCTGGCCAACAATTTTTTTTTTTTTTTTTTTGTAGAGACAAAGTCTCTACAAAGTGTTGCCCAGCTGGTCTTGTACTCTTAGGGTCAAGTGGTTCTTTCACCGCAGCCACTCAAAGTGCTGGGATTATGGGTGTTTGCCACCAGGCTCAACCACAGTTTTTTATAGAATTAGAAAAAAAATTATAAAACTCACATGGAACTAAAAAAAGAACATGAATAGTCAAAGCAATCCAAAGCAAAAAGAGCAAAGCTGGAGGCATCACATTACTTGACTTCAAACTATACTACAAGGCTATAGTAAATGAAACTGCATGGTACAAAAATAGACACACAAACCAATGGAACAGAATAGAGAATACAGAAAAAAAGCCACACACCCACAAACAATTGATCTTTGACAATTCAACAAAAATAATCACTAAGGGAAAGGATACCCTATTCAATAAATGGTGCTGGGAAAACTGGCTAACCATATGAAGAAGAATGAAACTGGACTTTTACCTATCACCATATACACAAATTAACTCAAGATGGATTAAAGACTTAAATGCAAGACCTCAAACTATAAAATTCCTAGAACAAAACCCAGGAAATACTCTTCTGGAGATCGGCCTAGACAAAGAATTTATGACTAAGCTCTCAAAAGCAAATGCAATAAAAACAAAAATTGATAATTAGGACCTAATTAAATTTCTGCACAGAAAAAAAAACTAACAGAGCAAACAGATGACCTACAGAATGGGAGAAAATATTTGCAAACTATTCATCTAATGACAAATATCCAGAATCTAGGAACTTAAACAAACCAATAAGAGAAAACCAAAATAACCCCATTAAAGAGTGGGCAAAGAACATAAACAGACACTTCTCAAAAGAAGACATACAGGCCGGGCATGGTGGCTCATGCCTGTAACCTCAGCACTTTGGGAGGCTGAAGTGGTGGATCACTTGAGGTTAGGAGTTCAAGACCAGCCCTGCCAACATGGTGAAACCCCGTCTCTACTAAAAATACAAAAAGTAGCCGGGCGTGGTGGCACATGCCTGTAATCCCAGCTACTTGGGAGGCTGAGGCAGGAGAATTGCTTGAACCTGGGAGGTGGAGGTTGCAGTGAGCCAATATCACTCCAGCCTGGGTGACAGAGCGAGACTCCGTCTGAAAAAACGAACAAACAAAAAAAGACATACAAGTGGCCAACAAACATGAAAAAATGCTTGACATCTTTCACTAATCAAGAGTTACAAATCAAAACCACAATGAGGCCAGGCACAGTGGCTCATGCCTGCAATCCCAGCACTTTGGGAGGCCGAGGCAGGTCGATCACTTGAGGCCAGGAGTTCGAGACCAGCCTGGTCAACATAGTGAAATCCAATCTCTACAAAGCAAAAATTAACAAAGAAAACCCACAATGAGATACCATCTCACACCAGTCAGAATGGCTATTATTAAAAAGTCAGAAAATAACAGATGTTGGCAAGGTTGCAGAGAAAAGGGAATGTTTATATACTGTTGAGAGGAATGTAAATTAGTTTAGCCCTTGTAGAAAGCAGTTTGGAGACTTCTTAAAGAACTAAAAATAGAATTACCATTTGACTCAGCAGCCTCATTACTGGGTATATAACCAAAGGAAAATAAATTGTTCTACCAAAAAGGAACCTGCGCTCATATGTTTATGGCAGCACTATTCACAGTAGCAAAGACATGGCATCAACCCAAGTGTCCATCAATGGTGGGTTGTATTTTTTAAAAAGTGGTACATATACACCACAGAATAATACACAGCCATAAAAAGCAATGAAATTATATTCTTTGCAGCCGCATGGATGCAGCTGGAGGCCGTTATTATAAATGAATTAATGCAGAAACAGAAACCAAATACTACATATTCTTACTTATAAATGGAAGCTAAACATTGAGTACACATGGACACCAAGATGGCAGCAATAGGCTGGTGCAGTGGCTCATGCCTATAATCCCAGCACTTTGGGAGGCCAAGGCAGGTGGATCACCTGAGATTAGGTGTTCGAGACCAGCCTGACCAGTATGGTGAAATCCCGCCTCTAATGAAGAAACAAAAATTAGCCGGAAATCACTTGAACCCGGGAGGCGGAGGTTGTAGTGAGCCGAGATCGCACCACTGCACTCCAGCCTGGGTGACAGAGTGAGACTCCATCTCAAAAAAAAAAAAAAATAATAAATAACAGCAATAGATACTGAGGGCTCCAAAAGAGGGGAGGGTAGGAGGAGAGAAAGGGCTGAAAAACTACCTATCAGGTACTATGTTCACCACCTGGGTGATGGGATCAACAGAGGCCCAAACTGCAGCATCATGCAATGTAACTGCACATGTAACAAATCTGCACATGTGCCCCTTGAATCTAATTTCTAAAAAAATAGTGTTAAGCCCCCCTCCAAAAGAGGCTAGAGAATCACAGTGGAAGAAAATTTCAATGAATTTTTGAAAGACAAAGTAGACACCATAGGAACCAACTTAACAAAGGAGAATGTTACAACGCAAGCAGAGGCAGATATGGGAGAGAAGAAAGCCAGGTGGCTCACAGACTTAGTGCCTGGATTTCCCAAGCACCACGAAGGAAAGACTTAAATGAAACTAAAGCACTGGCTGAATGTTGAAGGGCTGAGCAGTTGGGTCATTCCCCTGTATCCACTCATAAGACGATAGTCCCTCACCGACCCGTAAGAGATCTGAGGATTGTTCTTTTGGGAAGCTGAATAACCAAAGCTTTGGATTTGGAAAAGTTCTGAATTTAGGGACGTAAAGAACAGAGAAGGCCAGGTATGGTGGCTCATGCCTGTAATCTCAGCACTTTGGGAGGCCGAGGCAGGCAGATCATGAGGTCAGGAGTTCGAGACCAGCCTGGCCAACTTAGTGAAACCCTGTCTTTACTAAAAAATTACAAAAATTAACTGGGCATGGTGGTGGGTGCCTGTGATCCCAGCTACTTGGGAGGCTGAGGCAGGAGAATCGCTTGAACCCGGGAGGCGGAGGTTGCAGTGAGCTGAGATCGCGCCACTGCACTCCAGCCCGGACAACAGAGAGAGACTCCATCCCCACCCCACCCCCATAAAAGAGAAGGTTGGGATGAGCACCAGACTGAATTCAGCATGATGAAATTCTCCTAATAAACTGTGGGGACCACACAGTTCTTTTCCCCGTCCCGTCCTCAGAAGATCAGGGGTAAAGCCTGCACTGGACACCACTGCTGGCTGTAGAAAATCAATGATCCTTCTTTTCTGCAAAAATGGAATGGCCTTAGAAATAAGAAGTACAAATAGCTTAGGGCTTTCCATGAAAAGGGTGGCTCACTGATTCCCTAATAGGGAACCCACTAACTTGTCAGTAAGTCCCACATAGAACTTCAAATCTGCTTATTAAAAAATGACCTCACTGTCTTAAATAGGAACAGACAGTCAAGGAAGACTACACATTTGGGAAAAGTCTCCAACATAAAAGAGATTTAAAATCAACCAACTAACTAAGCCTTGGAGGAAAGAGAAATATTGCAAGAATATGCAGCAATGATGCCATTAAGCTCCTTGAGAATGGAGCAACTGAGATACAGCAGGGGAAAAAAAACACAATACATCAGAAACCAAGAAAGGGTTCTGGGAAACTGTAAATATAAGAGTGTAAATAAAAAATTCATAATAAGTAGGAAAATTACATCAGGGAATTCCACCAACCAGAAGATTAAATAAAAAGTCAAAGGGGGCTGGGAGCGGTGGATCACGCCTGTAATCCCAGCACTTTGGGAGGCTGAGGTAGGCAGATCACGAGGTCAGGAGCTCGAGACCAGCCTGGCCATCACGGTGAAACCCTGTCTCTAATAAACATACAAAAATTAGCTGGGCGTGGTGGCGGGCGCCTGTAATCCCAGCTACTTGAGACACTGAGGCAGGAGAACTGCTTGAAGCCGGGAGGTGGAGATTGCAGTGAGCTGAAATCACGCCACTGCACTCTAGCCTGGGAGACAAAACAAGATTCCATCTCAAAAAAAAAAAAAAAAAAAGTCAGAGGGAAGAAAAACAGAAAACAAATTACAGGATCAGGGCAGAAAGTCCATTCAGCTAACATCAAAAGCTGCCAGAAAACGAAATCATTGAAAGTGGAAAAAATAAATGAATAAAATGATACAAGACATTTTCTTGATGGACATGAGACTCCAGAACGAAAATTCTACTGAGTGCTCAACACAATAAGTGAAAAAAGACCTGCCCTGGACATGTCACTGTGAAAGTTCAGGACACTAGGAATCAAGAGAAAACATTCTTAAACTCCCAGAGAGAAAAAGGAAATTATAAGCAAAAGGTGGGAAATCAGAATTTCACTGAATTGTTCAAAAGCATCAACTTCAGAAAACGAGAAGAAAATGGTGTAATGCTTCCAAAATTCCAAGGGAAAAGTATGTTCAACCCACAGCTGCTAGACTGAGCCACGATTCTGGAGTGACCCATGTCAGTTAAGTGTGAGGGAAGAATAAAAACATTTTGAAATATACAATGGCTTTGAAAATTCACTTTCTGTGCACTGGAAGCTACTGGAGGATGTGTTCCGCCAAAATGGGGGCAAGTGAATGAAAAGAAAGCATTCCAGAGAGCAAGGAAGTAAAGCTCAGGATGTTCCAGCAGGGCAGGAATGCAGAAGGCCATATTCATGAACAAAGAATCTGGGAGAGAGGTCATGATGGTTAATTTTTTTTAAGCTATGATGATTAATTTTATGTGTCAACTTGGCTAGGCCACGATACCTAGATATTTGGTCAAACACCAGTCTAGACATTGCCGTGAAGGTATTTTCAGATGAGAGTAACATTTAAATCAGTAGACTTTAAGTAAAGCAGATTACCCTCCATCACGTGGTCTCATTCAATCAGCTGAAGGCCCTAAGAGCCTTCAGAGACTGACGACCCTCAAAGAAATAGAAATTCTGCCTCTAGACTGCCTTCGGACTGGAGCTGCAGCAGCCACTCTTCCCTGGGTCTCCAGCCTGCCAGCCTGCCAGCCTGCCCTGCAGATTTTGGACTTGCCAGCCTGCACAATCATGTGAGCCAATTCTTTAAACTGAATTCCCCTCTCTCTCCACCGCCCCCACACACCCTCACACAGCTCCCCCTTCCCACAACACATACTCCATTAGTTCTGTTTCCCTGGAGAACTCCGACCAGTACAGAAGTACATATAGGAAAAAAATGGAAAGCAAAGCTTTGTGAATATAGAAAATATTATTGCTGGGCATGGTGGCTAATGCCTGTAATCTTAGCACTTTGGGAGGGTGCGGCTGGTGGATTGTTTGACCCCAGGAGTTTGAGACCAGCCTGTGCAACACAGTGACAACCTGTCTCTACAAAAAATACAAAACTTGGCTAGGTGCAGTGGCTCATGCCTGTAATCCCAGCACTTTGGGAGGCCGAGGCGGGTGGATCACCTGAGATCAGGAGTTCGAGACCAGCGTGGACAACGTGGTAAAACTCCGTCTCTACTAAAAATACAAAAATTAGCTGGGCATGGGGGTGCATGCCTGTAATCCCAGCACTTTGGGAGGCCGAGGTGGATGGATCACCTGAGGTCAGTTCAAGACCAGTCTGCCAACATGGCAAAACCCTGTCTCTACTAAAAAATACAAAAGTTAGCCAGACGTGGTGGCGGATGCCTGTAATCCCAGCTACTCGGGAGGCTGAGGCAGGAAGAATTGCTTGAACCCGCAAGGCGGAGGTTGCAGTGAGCTGAGATTGCACCACTGCACTCCAGCCTAGGCAACAGAGTGAGACTCCATTTGAAAAAAAAAAAAAAAAAAAAAAAAAAAAACAGAAAAAAATACAAAACAGTGTAGGGCATGGTGGTGCATGCCTGTAGTCCCAGCTACTTGGGAGGCTGGGGTGGGAGGATCACCTGAGCCTAAGACGTTGTGCCTGGGCAACAGAGTAAAACTCTATCTCACAAAAAAAAAAAAAAAAAAAAAAAAAAAAAAAGAGAGAGAGAAAGAAAGAAGAAAAGGAAGGAAGGAAGGAGGGAAGGAAGATCATTGCTCAGTGTGTGTCAGAGAGTCACAAAATTAAATTAATTATGGATACATTGAAAAGCAGGTAAATGAAAAAATGAGGCAATTATTAATTCCAGGAAAAACAAAGAATCATATCTTAGCAATGAACAATATTTGTCAAAGTAGTGTAAATGCCAACCACTAACAAAAATATTTATATAATTACCTTGGGAGGGGCAAATGAATCAGTAAAGTCTAAAACTAACAAATTGAGAAACACAATATGAGCATATTATTCAGAAACACGGAGATAAATGCTTAGGGAAATTCCTAAAAGAGATAAGGATAATTTTCTGTGGGTGCAGGGCTACTAGATAAGAAAAGGCAGTTAGCTGGCTAGGCGTGGTGGCTTATGCCTGTAATCCCAGCACTTTGGGAGGATCACCTGAGGTCAGGAGTTCGAGACCAGCCTGGTCAACATGGTGAAACCTCATCTCTACTAAAAATACAAAAAATAGCTGGGCGTGGTGGTGCATGCCTGTAATCCCAGCTACTCAGGAGGCTGAGGCAGGAGAATCACTTGAGCCTGGGAGGCAGAGATTGCAGTGAGCCAAGATCATGCCATTGTACTCCAGCCTGGGCAAGAAGAGTGAAACTCCGTCTCAAAAAAAAGAAAAGGCAGTTAGCTATCTGCAGTTTTTCATGACAAGCCTTTTTCACTACTTGAATTTATATGCAGGTATTGCTTTGATAAAAATAAAAAATAACTGAAAAATATTTGCCCACTTGCAGCTCTGTCTCTTTTGGGCTGTAGTGTCAGGTAACTAATTTGATATATTAGCAAAATAAAGCCTGATGTATTGTCTAGCCCTGTCAGATAATTTACTTAATTTTTCTTTTCTTTTTCTTTTTCTTTTTTGAAATGGAGTCTCGCTCTGTTGCCCAGGCTGGAGTGCAAAGGCACGATCTCGGCTCACTGCAACCTTTGCCTCCCAAGTTCAAGTGATTCTCCTGTCTCAGCCTCCTGAGTAGCTGGGATTACAGGGGCCTCCTACTATGCCTGTCTAAGTTTTGTATTTTTAGTAGACACAGGGTTTTACCGTGTTAGTCAGGCTGGTCTCGAACTCCCGACCTCAGGTGATCCGCCCGCCTCGGCTTCCTAAAGTGCTGGGATTACAGGCATGAGCCACTGCGCCTGGCCAATTTACTTAATTTTTCAAGGGCTCCAATACTTCTATGCTAAAATGACTAATTGTAAAAATTTTAATCAACACAGGAAATAAGTGTGAAGAGTGGGGAGTATTTGAGGTTTCTGAAACCAAATCACTGGGCAATGCGTACATTATCCAGAGCCTAGAGCATCATGGATTCTCAATTAACATCTAATGGGATGTGTGACAGAAGAGCACAAAACTCATTACCCTGAGTGTGGCACCCTATCTATGGGGTAGGATATTGGGGGCAGTGTAGACCTTGCATCTAAAATATGTCCTGCATTTGTATTCCACAGATGCTTGAAATTCAATGACAATTTCATTTCATTGGTTCTCGAGGGCTTTTTGATATTTAGAGTTGTCTACTAAGATGGGAAATTTCTCAGGAAAGGAACACCCCTTAGTAGGGGGTAATTTGCTTGTTACTGAGAATAAGAAGGGAACCAGGTATGGTAGCTGTGCCCATAATCCAAGTCACTTGGGAAACAAGCGGGAGGATAGCTTGAGCTCAAGAGTTTAAGTCCAGCCTGGGCAACATGGCAAGGCCCCCGTCTCTAAAACAACAAAATAAAATAAAATAAATGTCTACTAAAAACTTATTTTAAAAATAAGTAAAATAGAATAAGAATGGAAAAGTGAAGGCTAGGCAAGGGCAGAGGTAATGGCCACACAGGACTAGCCTTCGGCTGGGTCATCTTTTCTACCAGTCACCAATCCAGGGCACTGAGAAAGTCCAGCAGCGCCTGTGAGCCTGCTGTACTTGCAGTAGCAGGGACTGGCCGGGAGATGGCAGCCCTGTCCCGGGTCGGGTGGTGCCCCAGCCGCAGTTCCTGTCAAGGCCATCGGGAGGCAGTGCAGGAACACGCACTGATGTGTAGCAACTCAGCCTAAAAAGCAGTTTTTATTATAATACATTGCTGCTGTCATAAGCACTCAGCAAATATTTGTTTGAGTGAGTTGACGCTATGTTGACGCTAACTCATTAAGATCACTCTCTTGAATGCGCCCTCAACACCTTTGCAGGTACCACAATCCTGGGTCATCACTTTAAACCCATGTCCATGAACGTTACCCTGTATCCCGCCGTCCGTTCATTCTCACACTGTTTCACACTTGCAACTCACTCAGCTAAGCTCCGACACCTCACTCTGCTCATGGCCTTGCTTTCCAGTTCACTGAGAAAACGAAGCAGATAGACGGAACTTCACAGCGCCCTACCACGACCACAGGTCGGCCTTCCTGCCAGTGAAGGTAGGTGAACTGTCCTGGCTCCTAAGAGCAACCCTTCCCGTGCCCTAGGTAAAATCCCTTCTCACTTCCACGGAAACATGACTCCAGAAAATTTTCACGACCTTTTTCCCCGTGTCATCAATTTTCTTTTCTCTACTAGATTATTCTTATTAGCACAGAAACCTGCTGTTATCTATCCCATCATTATTTATCATTCCTCTTGGGCCCCAGTTTTCTATCGGCTATGACCTTATTTCTGTTCTTTTTTCCAGTACAATTCCTGGGGTTTTCCATACTAGCTGATACTCACCAACTCCAAAGCCTTCCTTGCTATTCTCGGCTACACCCACTGTAATCAGCTTTTGCTCAGACCATTCCAAAGGAACTTCTCTTGACCTCTGCATCACTTACATCCATTAGTCAACCCTGTCCTCATCTTCACTTTATCTATAAACAGCATTTGATTGCTAGCTCCTCACTTCACCGACCCTCAGGGCACCATCAACTGGCTTCTCCTCCCCTCTTAGTTCTTTGTGGAGCCTGCCTTTTCTCCCCAGTCTATCCTTACCAAGTTCTCTAAGGCATGGTCCTTGCACTTATTTCTACCGCTAGCTCAGACTTCTCCCCTGAGCTCCATACTCTGACACCTAACTGTTCAACTTCTCTACATGACCATTTAATGGGCCCCCAAACTGTTATCCTCATATTCTCCTGCTCTGCCCACAGTCTTCCTGTCTCAGTTAATGGCTACCCATCCTTTCAGGCTCTCAGGCCAAAGTCACTGCAGGCATCAGTGACCACTTTATTTCTCTCACACTCCATATCAGCTCCCTCAGGAAATCCTGCTGGCTCTACCTTTAAAATATATTGGGATTCAAGCCGGGTGTGGTGGCTCATGCCTGTAATCCCAATACTTTGGGAGGCTGAAACAGGTGGATCACCTGAGGTCAGGAGTTTGAGACCTGCCTGACCAATATGGTGAATCCCTGTCTCTGCTAAAAATACAAAAATTAGGCCAGGCATCGTGGCTCATGTCTGTAATCCCAGCATTTTGGGAGGGTGAGGTGGGTGGATCACCCGAGGTCAGGAGTTTGAGACCAGCTTGACCAATATGATGAAACCCTGTCTCTACTAAAAATACAAAAATTAGCCAGGTGTGGTGGCATGCACTTATAGTCCCAGCTACTCAGGAGGCTGAGACAGGAGAATTGCTTGAACCCAGGATGCAGAGGTTGCAGTGAGCTGAGATCATGCTTCGGCACTCCAGCCTGGGTGACAGAGCGAGATTCCATCTCGAAAAAAATATATATATAATATATATATATATGTATTCTTACCATGTCTCACCACCTCCACCCACTACCACTCTGGGATAAGCCATCAATATGTCTCCCCTGGATTACTCAATAGCCTCCTAGGTGGTCTTCCTACATCTCCTCCAATTTATTGTCAATTGAGCACCCAGAGTGATCTCTTTTAAAAAGGCCAGAGCATGTCACTCCTTTGCTCACAACTATTTATGGGCTCCCCACATTAGTAAGAATAAAAGCCAAAATCCTTGAAAGGCATGCAAGATTCTAGACCAACAAAGTCCAATCAAAACAGGGCATTTTACATTTCCCAGGAGTCACAATGGAAAAGTAAAAATAAACACATGAAATGAATTTTAGTAATATATTCATTTAACCCAATATCGCTAAAACATTATTTTGACATGGAATCAAAATTGAGAAAAATTACAACTAATTCTCATTCAAAGTCTTTGAAACATGGTGTATTATTTAATCATGGAGTCAGGCTAGGTGCAGTGGCTCACACCTGTTAATCTTAGCACTTTGGGAGGCTGAGGTGGGTGGATCACCTGAGGTCAGGAGTTCGATACCAGCCTGGCCAACATGGTGAAACCCCATCTCTATTAAAAATACAAAAATTAGCTGGGTGTGGTGGCATGTGCCTGTAGTCCCAGCTACTTGGGAGGCCAAGGCAGGAGAATTGCTTGAACCTGGGAGGTGGAGGTTGCAATGAGCCAAGATCACGCCACTGCACTCCAGCCTGGGTGACAAAGAGAGATTCCATCTCAAAAAAAAAAAAAAAAATCATGCAGCCCATGTCAATTTGGACCAGCCACATTTCAAGTGCTGAGAGCCATCTGTTGCCAGAGATGACCGTATCGGGCTATACAGCCAGAGACCACATTTCTCAGATTATCTCTCTGATCTAGTGATGGCTCCCTGCAGACATGTGCGAAAGTTACAGCCTTCAGCTACCCTCCGCCTGGCTCACTCTGCTCCAGCCAGGGGGCATGCCTGACACTCTGCACTGCCTATTCCCTCTGTCTCCACTGCTCTTTCCCCCAGTATCCATAGAGCTGCCTTCTTCACATCTTGTCATCTTTGCTCACATGGTCAACCTGTTTAAATGATAGCCACCACACGTCCCCTTCTGACACTCCTAATTCCTCTTATGCACCCTATTTCTCCCTCTAGCATTTAGCACCTTCTAAAAGTGTGTGTATTCATGACGTGATCTCTGTTTTCTCACACTAGAAGATAAGCTCTGCAAGGGAAGGTGTCTATTTTGTTTGGCAATATGGGCCCAACACTTACAACAGTGCCTGGTACATAGTTGGGCACTCAACAAACACTCCTTGACTGAACAAAGTGATGAGAGACTAAATCAATCTTCCCAGAGGGTTTTCAGGTCAGGGCTCAGAGCCAGCGTCTCACATAGCACGATAGCAGCAGTGACCTTGGCATGATTGAAATGGGAGCTGTTTTGTTTGTTAGTAATCACTGCAAGAAAGGGCAAGGCTAGATTCAATGCAGCAAGCATTTTCTGAGTGTCCACTGTGTGCAAGGCTGTAACTTTCGCACATGTCTGCAGGGAGCCATCACTAGGACACAGCCTCACCTTCGGGCTGGTACTAGTTTTCCTGTGTGCAGCTCTGGAGAGCAGCCCCAGTGTCAAAAGCATGAAATTGATAGAAACTGATTTCAGTTTTTTTGGAAAGAAGAACGTTTGAGTAACCAGCTCCATTCAAAATGAATTGGACTGTCTTAAGAAGTGCAACTATTGCCCCAAATCTAGAAATAAATATTACTGAGAAGATATGGGCACTGAGTGGGAGGTTAAATTAAACCTCATAAGCCAACTCTAACTTTAATATTCTAAGACATTAGCCTACATTTTGATATAGTAGAAATAGTATGGGTTTTAGTATCAGGCAGTCTGGGTTTGAAATCCTCTTCCATCCATCACTTAGCCTGCTTCTGGTTAGCCTTTTCTTTTTCTTTTTCTTTTTTTTCAGACATAGTCTTGCTCTGTCACCAGGCTGGAGTGCAGTGGCATGATCTCGGCTCACTGCAACTTCTGCCTCCCGGGTTCAAGCGATTCTTGTGCCTCAGCCTCCCGAGTAGCTGGGACTACAGGCACGTGCCACCACGCTCGGCTAATTTTAGTATTTTTAGTAGAGACGGGGTTTCACCATGTTGGCCAGGATGGTCTCGATCTCCTGACCTCATGATCCGCCCTCCTCGGCCTCACAAAGTGCTGGGATTACAGGCGTGAGCCACCGCGCCCGGCCTTGGTTAGCCTTTTGCATATGTTCCATTTTTTTAGAATGTTGCCTGTCCCCAAGGATTTTTTCTAATATCAGATGAGATAATGTATATAAAACTGTCTTCTATATGAGTTGACATATAATAGAAAATAAATAATAAACTTTACTTGGAAAATTTTCTCCTAGGTTCCAAGATTTCCAAAATTTTTCAAGGTTTTCCTTTAAAAAAAAAAAAAATTCTGATTTCCAATGGCAGGGCCTGGGGAATGGGTGATAGGTGCCATGTCCGGCCTCGAAGGCGGGAAGAAGAAGCCCCTGAAACAACCAAAGAAGCAAGCCAAGGAGATGGATGAGGAACAAGAGGCCTCCAAACAGGAAAAAAAAGGAGAAGCAGAAGAAACCTAGGAGCTAAAAGTGAAGGCCAAGGCTGTAGGGAAGGGCCCTCTCCCTGAACATGGGTGAAATCTGGCAATCTCCATCTCTTTTTCTATCAGTAACAAGAGCAATCACTACTCATAAGTGTTAGGTGCTGTGTCATTTAATCTTTGCAAAAGGCCAAGCGATGTTGGCCCAAATTAGTCTCATTCACATGAGGAAACTGAGGTTCAGAGATGCTAATTAACTTGCCCAAGGCCAGTATCTGGGTAAATGGCCAAAGCTAGCCTAGGAGATTCCTAAGGTATTCTTTCAGTATTTTGTACTAATTAATTCACTCAAAAAGTGTTTATTAGCCAGGCATGGTGTCTCATGCCTGTAATCCCAGCACTTGGAGAGGCAGAGGTGAGAGGATTGCTGAAGCCCAGAGTTTGAGACCAGCCTGGACGACATAGGGAGGGCCCTATATCTATAAAGATTTAAAAATTAGCTAGGCCATGGTGGTGTGTCCCGTAGTCCTAGCTACGTGGGAGGCTGAGTCAGGAGGATCACTTAAGCCCAGAGGGTCAAGGCTGCAGTGAGCTGAGATCATGCCACTGCACTCCTGCTTGGATGACAAAGTGAGACCCTGTTTCAAAAAAAAAAAAAAAAGAGAAATGTGTTTTAAGTATTTAAAACACTCATATTCATATATATTATATATATTTATATAAAACATACATTACATATAGATAGATAGCCCTCCTAACTGTGCCAGGAGCTCCGTGCAATTGAAGACACAGTTGTACACAAACGTCTTCTCTGCCCTCTGGGAACTTAGTCCCTAGGGTTAGGCTGGAGAGTTTTTGACAGTCACCTGTTCCCTTTCAAGAAGGCTTTGCTTCCCCTCCAGGCTCCAGGAGAATGTCTGTAGATACTTTGGTTTTCTGCTCCTCTGCTAAGTCTGTAGCATTTTCCTGAAATTATTTTATCTTATAATTATGCAAATAACTTATGGAAATAAGTTGGAAAGATAATTTTCCATTTGTGATTGGATGCCAAAATGGATATTACTTTTTCCTTTTTTTGAGACAGAGTCTCGCTTTGTTGCCCAGGCTGGAGTGCAATGGAGCAATCTTGGCTCACTGCAACCTCTGCCTCCCTAGTTCAAGCGATTCTCTTGCCTCAGCCTCCGGAGTAGCTGGGATTACAGGCATGCACAACACCTGGCTAATTTTTGTATTTTCAGTAGAGTGTTTCGTCATTTTGGCCAGGCTGGTCTCGAACTCCTGACCTCGGATGATCCGCCTGCCTCAGCCTCCCAAAGTTCTGGGATTACAGGCATGAGCCACCGTGCCCGGCCTACTTTTTCTTTTCTCATTTTTTTTTTCTTTTTCTTTTCTTTTTTTTTTTTTTGAGACAGAGTCTCGCTCTGTTGCCCAGGCTGGAGTACAGTGGTGCGATCTTGGCTCACTGCAAGCTCTGCCTCCTGGGTTCACGCCATTCTCCTGCCTCAGCCTCCCGAGTAGCTGGGACTACAGGCGCCCACCACCACGCCCGGCTAATTTTTTTGTATTTTTAGTAAAGATGGGGTTTCACTGTGTTAGCCAGGATGGTCTCGATCTCCTGACCTCGTGATCCGCCTGCCTCGGCCTCCCAAAGTGCTGGGATTACAGGTGTGAGCCACCGCACCTGGCCCTACTTTTTCTTAAGTGGCCACACATCGCAGCCTAACATCTTGCAGAGCAAACTGTAATTTGGAAACCTAACTTCTCTAAAGCCCCCTCCATGTCCTCCTTTGACTTCCAGTTTGTTTCAAAATCCCAGTCACATCCTGTATACACGATGTGGAAGAGGAACGTGTGCACACTTAAGCAGTGCAGAGTTCTTAATTAGTAAAAAATGTTGGCTTGCTCCTTCCCTCTCCTGAGGGGCCTGAACCTACACCTCTCCCTCTTCAGGTCACTGACCAAGGGCTTGCTGACCTATCCCTTAGCCCTCCTTAGAACAACCTTACAGTATCAACCACACCTATCCAATGCGTATTTTAAGGGCTCAACCTTCCCCTTTTCATTCAGTCTGATTTTACTCATTTGTTTTAGAAACAAAAAAGCAAAAAAGGCTGGGCGTGGTGGCTCATGCCTGTAATCTCAACAATTTGGAAGGCGAAGGTGGGAGGATAACAGGAGTTGAAGGCCAGCCTGGGCAACACAGTGAGACACAGTCTCTACAAATAATTTTTTTTTAATGAGCTGGGTGTGGTCGCGTGTACCTGTGGTCACAGCTATGCTAGGGAGGCTGAGACAGGAGGATCGCTTGAGTATCAGGAGGTCAAGGCTGCAGTGAGCTGTGATGTGTCACTCACTGCACTCCAGTCTGAGTGACAGAGTGAAACTCTGTCTCGATAAATAAATAAATAGAAGGAAAAGCAGAAAACTTGTCCTATTTTCTTAAAAAAAAAATTAAAAAGCAACCAGAAGACTATGAAGGCCTGGAAAAAAACTCACCACAATTTTTCTAATCCCAATTTATATGATTCTATAACACACATAAGGCCAGGCACGGTGGCTCACGCTTGTAATCCCAGCACTTTGGGAGGCCGAGGTGGGCGGATCACGAGGTCAGGAGATCGAGACCACGGTGAAACCCCGTCTCTACTAAAAAATACAAAAAATTAGCCGGGCGTGGTGGCGGGCGCCTGTAGTCCCAGCTACTCGGAGAGGCTGAGGCAGGAGAATGGCATGAACCCAGGAGGCGGAGCTTGCAGTGAGCTGAGATTGTGCCACTGCACTCCAGCCTGGGCAACAGAGCGGGACTCCGTCTCAAAAAAAAAAAAAAAAAAACACACACACACACACACACACATAAAACAGAGATATAGTTAATGCTCCAAACCCCTGTAGCGACATTACACAGGGCAATAAAACCACGAACCATGCACTTGGAATGTCTTACTTTTAACTTTGGAATAAAAAGGCTCAGGGACTAAGAGAAATGTATTTTAAGTATTTAAAACACTCATATTCAGGTATGCCAAATGAGATAGAGATGTACTGATTTCATTGATTTTGCTATTTTTTTTTACAGGAAGCAGGGGTACTATCAAACTAGTGGTACTAAATTTCATAGCATAGCATTCAAAGGCCTCCCTCATCTAGAGGACTTTGCCAGCCTCTGTGGGTTCCATAGATTACCCTAGATTGGAATACTCTTGATAATAATCTTTATTTTGTGTTCCTACACAGTCCTGGTCATATGATAAGCATGCAGTTATTTCGGTCATTTTATGGTATTATCAATACACTATCCATGTAGACGAACCTCTGAACCCTCAGTTCCTTGAAGTCCTTACCTCCAATGATCTTGTCCACCACCCAATGCCTCACACTCACCCTCATTGTTGGAACCTAAACCTCATCAAGACCAGTAACTGCAACTGGTCATAATCTCAAAGTCAAGCGTTCGATCCATGCCTCCCACCTTCTATCATTTCAGATTAGCCTTTCCAGTAGCCTGGTAGCCCTCTTCAAAAATCTTTCCCCAACTAGAACCTCAAATCTATTGATCCTCTAACTCATAACACTCCCTCACCTGCTTCATGTTCTCTACCTTCTAACCATGGGACACTAACTTTTATACCAAAAAAATTATTGTTTGTCTGAAATTCACATTTAAGGAAGCATTCTGTTGTGTTTTGTTTTGAGAGGCAGGGTCTATGATGCCCAGGCTGAACTTGAACTCATGTGCTCAAGCAATCCTCCTGCCTCAGCCTCCTGAATAGTTAGGGCTACAGGTGCATGCCACCGTGCACAACTATTCTGTATTGTTATCTGCTACATCTGGCAACCCTGCAATCATTATAATCACTCCCTTACATTAACTCCCAACCTGCTTGGCTACCTCTGACTTGAAACTCCCTCAGCAAAAGCACAGCTGAGGTTAAACCCCAGCTTCCTGACCACTCTGTGTCCCCCTCATTGCAGCAGACTGTGGCTGGGGGAAAGCACAACCCTGCTGGGCGGGTCTCACTTGAAATTCACAGCAGCAGCCCTTGAATAGGGCCTTCCTGCTGCCTGGTGAATCGTCCTACTTAGATTCCCCTACTCCATTTACACTCTGTATTTCACGCCTGTGCCAATCTCCTCAAATCTTCTGTATTTTCTCCCTCGTCTCCATCCTCGGGATCCTACTTCACTGAGAAAACCGAAGCACTCAGGAGAATTTCCTGATTCCCCTCACTACATCTGTCCAACTTGTTTGTACCCATCTATGTTAACTTCTTGTCCATGACGTAGATCAGGGCAGGCAAACTCTTGGCCCCGAGCCAAATCCAGCCCATTGCCTGTGTGTGTACAGCTGGCTGGCTAAGGATGGTTTTTACATTTTTCAATAGAGGAGAATCTTTTTTTTTTCTTTTTGAGACAGGGTCTCACCCTGTCTCCCAGACTGGAGTGCTGTGGTGGTGCAATCTTGGCTCACTGCAACCTCCACCTCCCAGGCTCAAGCCATTCTCCTGCCTCAGCCTCCCGGGTAGCTGGGATTACAGGCACGCACCACTACCACCCAGCTAATTTTTGACTTTTTGGTAGAGACGGGGTTTCACCATGTTGGCCAAGCTGGTCTCGAACTCCTGACCTCAAATTCAAATGATCCACCAATGATCCACCTGCCTCGGCCTCTCAAAGTGTTGGGATTACAGGTGTGAGCTACCGCACCCAGCCTGAGGTGAATATATTTTATGACATGTGAAAATCATATGAAATTAAAATTTCAGCAATCCTAAAGAAAGTTTTATTGGAACATAGCCATGTCCATTCATTTTGTATTGCCTATGTATTGCTTTAGAGCCGGGACCATAAAGTAGTTTCAATAGAAACTGTATGACTCACAAATACTAAATCATTTACTATTTGGTTCTTTATAGAAAAAGTTGGTGGGCATGGAGGCACACGCCTGTAATCTCAACACTTTGGGAGGCCTAGGCAGGAGGCTCTCTTGAGCCCAGGAGTTTGAGACTAGCCTGGGAACGTAGGGAGACCCCATGGCTACAAAAAATTTAAAAATTAGCTGGGCATGGTGGTGCATACCTGTAGTCCCAGCTACTCAGGAGGGTGAGATGAGGATCGCTTGAGCCCCAGAGGTCGAGGCTCTAGTGAACCTTGACTGTCATGCCACTGCACTCCAGCCTGGGCAACAGAGCAAGATCCTGTCTAAAAAAGAAAAAAGAAAAAGTTTGCTGATCCCTGCCATAGACTATATGCTCCAATCCAAGGCCAATAATTCGCATCCCTCTCCACTATTCAAGGATATTGCCCTACTAATTCTACCCTATCCCGTGTCATCATTTTTCCCTGTTCTACTAAATCATTATTAGCATACCAAAAGGCTGTTATTTCTCCAATCTTTTTTTTTTTCTTTTTTTTTTTTTGAGACAGAGTCTTGCTTTGTTGCCCAGGCTGGAGGGCAGTGGTGCAATCTCAGCTCACTGCAACCTCCACCTCCTGGGTTCAAGCGATTCCCCCACCTCAGCTTCCCAAGTAGCTGGGACAACAGGCGTGCACCACCATATCTGGCTAATTTTTGGATTTTTAGTAGAGACAGGGTTTCACCATGTTGGCCAGTCTGGTCTCGAGCTCTTGACCTCAAGTGATCCAGCCGCCTCGGCCTCCCGAAGTGCTGGGATTACAGGCGTGAGCCACCATGCGCAGCCTATTTCTCCAATCTTTAAACAAAACAAACTCTTCCTTGGCTTGCCCCTGCCACAATCAGTGAGTGCTCTTTTTGGCAGCAAAAAAGTCCCTGAAGATAAACTGTACTTGAGGTCCACAATTCTCCAAATTTCTCTGAAACCATCCTCCATCACTACCGACACTGTTCGCTAAGTTACCAATGACCCCCACATGCTAAATCCCGCGGCCGTTCTTGGTCTCCTCTCATCTTACCTGATCGTTGGGCAGGCAGCGTGTGACACGGTGGCTCACTCTTTCTGCTTCCAAGCACTTTCTTCGTGCCGCTTCTGAGACACCACACCCTCTTGATTTTTCTCCTTGCTCCTGGATGCTTCCTTGTCGTCTCCTTTCCTTGTTCCTCTTTTTCATCTCTTATCACGGGAGGGCTCCAGGACCTCTTGCCAGACTCTTCTTGCTTTCCCCTTCATAGACTCTTTCTGTCTCACCCTTTAAATTAGCTCTGTTACGCTGATGACTCCCAAATATATGCCTGCAGCCCAGACCTCACTCCTGAGCTCCCTGCTTCACTGTTGAGCCCCCTACCCGTCATCAACACATGAGCATCTGCCAGACAACTCAAAATCACCATTCCAGGAACAACTGGGGCATCTGCGCTTGATTACCACTCTCTACTTTCACCCGTGACACTGTAGCCCCTGTCCCCTCAAAGGATCATTGCCCCTAAAGAAAGTATTTCAACACTGTGATGTGATTTTTTTTTTTTTTTTTGAGATGCAGTCTCACTCTGTCGCCCAGGCTGGAGTGCAGTGGCATGATCTTGGCTCACTGCAACCTCTGCCTCCTGGGCTCAAGTGATTCTCCCGCCTCAGCCTCCTGAATAGCTGGTATTACAGGCACCCCCCACCAAGCCCAGCTAATTTTTGTATTTTTAGTAGAGACGGGGTTTCGCCATGTTGGCCAAGCTGGTCTCAAACTCCTGACCTCAGGTGATCCATCTGCCTTGGCCTCCCAAAGTGCTGGGATTACAGGCCTGAGCCACTGCGCCCGGCCTGTAATGCGATTTTTAAGATTTCCTTTCATAGGCGATTTCCAAGCAAAGCTTAATTGGACCATCACACCACAGATCACACTGCAGATTTTCCATGTTAACATTGTGGATGATTTTTAATCAATAAACACTGGAGATTTCTTCTCACCTGTCTCACCACTTGCCCAAGCTGCCAAAAACCTGTGGTTCTGTGTGCCAGGCCTTCACTCTGCAGTAAAGGATGGAGTAAGGGAACTCTGTGGGCCTCAAAATGTGGGTGCCAGAGAGGGGGCTGCAGGGCTTACCAGTAGGCAGCCCCACCTGGTCCAGGGGAGCTGGAGGCAGAAGCAGGGTCTCTGTCCTCATGACTGTCCAGCTGACTTCAGGCCCTGAGGGGCGTGTGCAGAGCTCAGGGCTCCTGTGGGAGAGAGGATGTTCTTTTTTTTTTTTTAATTTATTTTTATTTTTTTGTTATTATACTTTAGGTTTTAGGGTACATGTGCACAATGTGCAGGTTTGTTACATATGTATCCATGTGCCATGTTGGTGTGCTGCACCCATTAACTCGTCATTTAGCATTAGGTGTATCTCCTAATGCTGTCCCTCCCCCCTCCCCCCAACCCACAACAGTCCCCAGAGTGTGATATTCCCCTTCCTGTGTCCATGAGTTCTCATTGTTCAATTCCCACCTATGAGTGAGAACATGCGGTGTTTGGTTTTTTGTCCTTGTGATAGTTTACTGAGAATGATGGTTTCCAGTTTCATCCATGTCCCTACAAAGGACATGAACTCATCATTTTTTATGGCTGCATAGTATTCCATGGTGTATATGTGCCACATTTTCTTAATCCAGTCTATCGTTGTTGGACATTTGGGTTGGTTCCAACTCTTTGCTATTGTGAATAGTGCCGCAGTAAACATACGTGTGCACGTGTCTTTATAGCAGCATGATTTATAGTCCTTTGGGTATATACCCAGTAATGGGATGGCTGGGTCAAATGGTATTTCTAGTTCTAGATCCCTGAGGAATCGCCACACTGACTTCCACAATGGTTGAACTAGTTTACAGTCCCACCAACAGTGTAAAAGTGTTCCTATTTCTCCACATGAGAGGATGTTCTTGAGTCTGAGCCAGGTGAAGCCAGTGTAGGAGTGCTTACAAATTCGAGCAGTAAGAGAGGAGTTTCTGGGAGCTTCCAGCCCAGGATAGAAGCCTCCATGGCTTCTGGCAACTGGGTGTCCAGACCCAGGTAGTAGGGTAATTTTGGTGACAACAGCGTGCCCGTCCCATTGAGTGTTACACTCCTGAATGGGTGAAAGACTCAGGGCTGGACCTATGTGACCTGATGTGAAATTTCTGTCAAATAACAAAATTTTTAAATGGTTTGCTAGGATTATTTCTATATTGAAAGTTTCTGGCTGGGCGAGGGGGCTCTCGTCTATAATCCCAGCACTTTGGGAGTCCAAGGCCAGTGGATCGTTTGAGCCCAGGAATTCAAGACCAGCCTGGATAACATAGTAAGACCCTGTCTCTACAAGAAATAAAAAAATTAGCCGGGTGTGGTGGTGCGTGCCTGTAGTTCCAGCTATTCAGGAGGCTGAGGCGGGGGGATCACCTAAGGTTGAGGCTGCAGTGAGCTGAGATCACGCCACTGCACTGCAACTTGGGTGACAGAGGGAGACCCTGTCTCAAAAACAAAAAAAAAACAACTTCTAATTATACTTTAAAAACTACTAAAGGTTCAAACTGCCCCCAAAAGACAAAGCAATGTTCTAGTCCAACATTGAAGTCCAGCTTCCTCTCATCCCCACCTGTCTTCCTTCCCTCAAATACTGGCAACCTGTCCTTCCTTCCTCACAGTCCTACATCCTTGCAATCATCTTTGGTCACTCTTTCTCTCAAGCTCCACCTAGCATCTGTGAGGACATTGTGTTGACTCTGCATTCACAATGAATCCAGCAGCTGACATTTCTCACCCAATCTCGCCTCACCTCATCAGTCTGAGCTAGATGACTACAATCCTTCCTAATAGTTCTCCCTGCCTCCTCCCTTGTCTGATAGTCTCCTCCCCATCAGAATAATCCTTTCAAAAGGACATCAGATCCACACCCTGCAGTGGCTCCCCATTTCCCTCAGAGCCAACGCCCAAGTCCCGTAGACGGCTTCCAAAGCCCTGTGTGGTCTGGCAGGCAGCCCCACCGGCCCTCACCTTTTCTGCCCTGTGTCCTGTCATTCTCCCTAACTCACTCAGCACAACACACTGGCCTGCCTGCTGCTCGGGAAACAGGCCTGTCTCCACCTGGAGACCTTTGTGCTGGCTCTTCCATCTACCTGGAATGCTTTTCCCTAGATAGCTTGCTAGGCTCACCTCTTCATCACCTTGTAGTCTACTCAGATGTCACATTTCAGTGTGACCTACCCTAGCCTTCTGACCCCTCAGCCATACCCACCGTTTGACATCACTCTATCAACTTGTAATATATCATACAGCATACTTACTTATTATGCAGTTTAATAGAGCATTATCTTTACAAGGCAACATGTTTTTATCTATTTTGTTCATTTTGATTATTTTGGTCCAAGTGCTTGGAACTAAAAAGCATTCAATAAATATTTGTGGAATGAATGAATTGAATATCTACTTGTTAAACGACTTCACCTTCATGTTTTTACTTAATTTTTCAGTCACCTTGAGAGTTATGTGTTACTCCATTTTACCTATAAAGACAGCAACCTTTAAAAAGTTTAAGTAACTTATACAAATCACAGATTACTAAGTTGAAAAGTGAAATTGGGGACCAAGGTGTTCTTTTTAACCTCATAACTAGTGTCGTTTCCAGCTCTCTATGTGGCTGCATCCCACTTTGGTATTTGTGAGAATCAAAGGAAAGTCAAGTTCATTCACACACCAAATTTCTTTCTTTTTTTTTTTTTTTTGAAATGGAGTCCCCATCTGTCACCCAGGCTGGAGTGCAGTGGCAAGATCTCTGCTAACTGCAAGCTCCGCCTCCCAGGTTCACACCATTCTCCTGCCTCAGCCTCCCAAGTAGCTGGGACTACAGGCGCCCGCCACCATGCCCGGCTAATTTTTTGTATTTTTTAGTAGAGACAGGGTTTCACCGTGTTAGCCAGGATGGTCTCGATCTCCTGACCTCGTGATCTGCCCGCCTCGGCCTCCCAAAGTGCTGGGATTACAGGCGTGAGCCACTGCGCCCAGACTTTTCACACCAAATTTCTGTAAATCAAGGCAGAACTTCCCAAAATAACTGCAAAGGAAAAGTTAGAAGTGGGCACTTACTCATAATTATAAATGCATTTGTTCTTAAAATAATTCACACATTTAAATAACAGAAATTTAGAAGTATTTAAATAGGTAGAAATCATTAAAAAAAATAAAGAAGTAAACATATAACAAATCACTTGCTTTTATCAGATTTAAATATATCCTTGATGGAGTTGTGGTTAAAAAGAATCAAGATGAACTTCATGGTCCCGGCGCAGTGGCTCACTCCTGCAATCCCAGCACTTTGGGAGGCCAAGGCATGTGGGATCACCTTAGGTCAGGAGTTCGAGAGTAGCCTGACCAATATGATGGAACACCGTCTCTACTAAAAATACAAAAATTAGCCAGGCATGGTGGCAGGCACCTATAGTCCCAGCTACTTGGGAGGCTGAGACAGGAGAATTGCTTGAACCCGGGAGGCAGAGGTTGCAATGACTGAGATCGTGCCACTGCACTCCAGCCTGGGTGACAGAGCGAGACTCTAACAACAACAACAACAAAAAAAAAAAACAGAAGAACTTCATGAGGTCTGATTGGAGGTTTTGGGCCAGGAAAAGTGATGGGGATTTTTTTTTTTTTTTTTAAGAGTGAAGGAAGATGAAAAGAATAAACCAAAAAAAAAGTCATCTAAATAATTTGGACAGATGACATTCCCTAGTCTGCTAGAGGCTGCTGATCTCAGAGAATCATCCTTTGTTTTAAAAAATCTAAAGACTGTTGCTGGGCGTGGTGGCTCACGCCTGTAATCCCAGCACTTTGGGAGGCCAAAGTGGGCAGATGGCCTGAGGTCAGGAGTTCGATACCAGTCTGGCCAACATGGTGAAACCCCATCTCTACTAAAAATACAAAAAAATTAGCTGGGCGTGGCGGCGGGTGCCTGTAATCCCAGCTACTTGGGAGGCTGAGGCAGGGGAATTGCTTGAACCAGGGAGGCAGAGGTTGCAGTGAGCCAAGATCGTGCCACTGCCCTCCAGCCTGGGCGACAGAGTGAGACTGTCTCGAAAAAAAGAAAAAAAATCTAATGACTATTTAGCTTTTGTCTTTGGGCCAACTAAAGGCTATATAGCCCAAATAGAGATTATCTTTACCTAGAATAGAAAACCAGAACAAAACCAGTAGAAAAGCTATTACCTCCTCATCCCAGGGCCTGTCAACCTAAAACCCAAGCTCCTCCCATTCCTGTGCCTGGCAAGCCCTCAGATTTGCATTAGAAACTTTGGAGAAGGTTTCCTTTGGTTAACCTGGCAAACTGAAAAGTGGCTGTGCTAAAGGGTACACTCATACCACCAATCTGTAGGTATGGCTTTAATTAATTTGCCCCAGGATTTATGGGAAGAGAGGAAGGAGACAGTTTTTTTGTTTTTCTGGCTTTTTATTGTTGTTGTTGTTGTTTTGTTTTTTTTTTTGAGACAGAGCCTCGCTCTGTGGCCCAGGCTGGAATGCAGTGGTGCAATCTCAGCTCACTGCAACCACCACTTCCCAGTTTCAAGCAATTCTCCTGCGTCAGCCTCCCAAGTAGCTAGGATTACAGAAGCCTAGTGCCATGCCCGGCTAATTTTCATATTTTTAGTAGAGACAGGGTTTCACCATGTTGGCCAGGCTGGTCTTGAACTCCTGACCTCAGGAGATCCACCCGCTTGGCCTCCTGAAGTGCTGGGATTACAGGTGTGAGTCACCGCACCTGGCCTGAAAGGGACAGTTTTATGTGTCACCATGACTTCCCATTTAAAATCAATATAAAATCTGTAGCATCTCTGCTGGTTAACAATTAAATAGAAGAAGCATTACTGATATAGCAATATTAGTACGATGCATTTTTAAATCACATGCTGCAGATAACTGAGTAAGTGCTGTCATTGCTCTAACAATGCAATGTACAAAAGGATAGCTAGGACACTTCGCTGGGCCTCAAGAGCCTCTACCTGTATTTCTTCCTCATCCCTCCCAAGTTTACTTGTCACAGGTAGAAAAAACAAGAGGCGGCCGAAGGCGGTGGCTCACGCCTGTAATCCCAGCACTTTGGGAGGCTGAGGCAGGCAGATCACCTGAGGTCAAGAGTTCAAGACCAGCCTGGCCAACATGGCGAAATCCCGTCTCTACTAAAAATACAAATATTAGCCAGTTGTGGTGGCTCACGCCTGTAATCCTAGCTACTTGGGAGGCAAAGGCAGGAGAATTCACTTGAACCTGGGAGGTGGAGGTGGCAGTGAGCCGAGATCGCGCCATTGCACTCCAGCCTGGGCAACAAGAGTGAAACCCCATCTCAAAAAGAAAAAAAGAAAAAGAAAAATCAAGAGGCATCCACCTAAATAACCCAATGGAATAGGAGGGTGTGGGGTCAGGGCCATTTAGCCTGAACTGCCCCACCTGCCTAAGATAATTGCATTTGAAGGGAACCTTGAAATGGTTAAGTACACAAATTTTGAAGAAGAATTAGGCCGGGCGCGGTGGCTCACGCTTGTAATCCCAGGACTTTGGGAGGCCGAGGCGGGCGGATCACGAGGTCAGGAGATCGAGAACCACAGTGAAACCCCGTCTCTACTAAAAATACAAAAAATTAGCCAGGCGCCTGTAGTCCCAGCTACTCGGAGAGGCTGAGGCAGGAGAAGGGCGTGAACCTGGGAGGCGGAGCTTGCAGTGAGCCGAGACTGCGCCGAGACTGCGCCACTGCACTTCAGCCTGGGCGACAGAGCGAGACTCCGTCTCAAAAAAAAAAAAAGAAGAAGAAGAATTTAAGTGATTTCCAACCTGGAACTCTGTAATACCAGCTACAGGTAGGAGAATTGCTTGAACCTGAGAGGCGGAGGATGCAGTGAGCCAAGATCGCGCCACTGCATTGCAGCCTAGGCGACAGAGTGAGCCTAGGCGACAGAGCGAGAATCCGTCTAAAAAAAATAAAAAAATAAGCCGGCCGGGCGCCGTGACTCACGCCTTTGGGAGGCTGAGGCGGGCTGATCACAAGGTCAGGAGTTGGAGACCAGCCTGGATAACACGGTGAAACCCTGTCTGTACTCAAAATGCAAAAATCAGCTGGGCGTGGTGGCGGGCGCCTGTAATCCCAGCTACTCGGGAGGCTGAGGCAGGAGAATCACTTGAACCCGGGTGGCAGAGGTTGCAGTGAGCCGAGATTGCACCACTGCACTCCAGTCTGGGCAACAGAGCAAGACTTCGTCTCAAAAAAAAAAAAAAAAAAAAAAGCTGAAGAGAAGCCGCAAGTGCGTCCTCTGAATGCAAAGGTGAAAAGTTCTTAACTTAATAAGAAAAGGAAACCATCGTATTTTGAGGTTGCTAAGATCTGCAGTAAGAAGGAATCTTGTATCCCTGAGATCGTGAAGAAAAAGAAATTCATGCTAGTTTTGTTGTTGCATCTCAAACTGCAAAGCTCACAACAGTGTGTGATAAGTGCTTAGTTAAGGAAAAAAAAACATTAAAATATGTGGGTGGAGGTCATAAACAGAACTGTGTTCCACTTGATGGCGATCAGGTTCACTGCTATGGGCAGTTTCAGCCTCTGAACTTATCCCCTGTGGATAAGGGAGCGGGAGGGCTACTGTCATCCCTGTTCAGGAATCAGTTGCAGAAGAGATGTCTCTAGAACTCCTCCCACCAAGGTGAACCTCCACCAAAAGCAGCAAGAACCATAATACTGGTATGTCTGATCTGGTTTTGTTTTTGTTTTCGTTTTAGAGGCAGAATCTCACCTGTGACCCAGGCTGGAATGCAGTAGCAAGATCACTGCTCATTGCAGCCTGAAACTCCTGGGCTCGAGAGATCCTTCCGGATCTCTTGGGACCATAGGGTCCCAAGTAGGACCACAGGCATGCACCACCACACCCAGCTAATTTTTTTTTTTTTTTTTTTTTTTTTTTTTTTTTTTTTTGAGACGGAGTCTCGCTTTGTCGTCGCCCAGGCTGGAGTGCAGTGGCGCAATCTCGGCTCACTGCAAGCTCCGCCTCCCGGGTTCACGCCATTCTCCTGCCTCAGCCTCTCCGAGTAGCTGGGACTACAGGCGCCCGCCACCACGCCCGGCTAATTTTTTTTTGTATTTTTAGTAGAGACGGGGTTTCACCGTGGTCTCGATCTCCTGACCTCGTGATCCGCCCGCCTCGGCCTCCCAAAGTGCTGGGATTACAAGCGTGAGCCACCGCGCCCGGCCTAATTTTTTATATTTTTTGTAGAGACAGGGTCTTGCTTTTGTTACCCAGGCTGTGATCTGTTTATTAAAATATGTCACTAGAGGTTAGAGCTACATCTCCTACTATTCTGCCTAGTAAGCATAATTAAAATATTCACTAAGTATAATTAAGTAAGTATTCATTTAGTGAAGTAACTGAGTAGGAATCTAAGAACTAGGTTCCAGCCTAATCTATACCCAATGTGTAAGATATTACATGGGATCAGATCCTTAGCAAATGTCTTTATATTGATCCACAGTAGATCAACAGAATATATTTTTTAAAGACCTGTTCAAAGTTTTAGACAACTAGGGCCAGGCGTGGTGGCTCACGCCTGTAATCCCAGCACTTTGGGAGGCTGAGGTGGGCGGATCGCAAGGTCAGGAGTTCGAGACCAGTCTGACCAATATGGTGAAACCCCGTCCCTACTAAAAATACAAAAAAAATTAGCTGGGCATGGTGGCACATGCCGGTAATCCCAGCTATTCAAGAGGCTGAGGCAGAACTGCTTGAACCCGGGAGGCGGAAGTTGCAGTGAGTCGAGATCGTGCCACTGCACTCCAGCCTGGGCGACATAGGGAGACTCCGTCTCAAAACAAAATAAAACAGAAAACAACAACAACAAAAAAAACTAGATCATACAAAGTTAAAATATAACTTTCTTGAGAGTCATGATTATATTTAGCAACTTAAATCATTGCCACTGAAAAGCTTGGCTTTAGTTTTAAGCAACTAATCTAAAAGCTATGGCACAGAGCTTGCATGGTGCGGGCTCTAAAGGGTTACATTCCATAGCTAAATCATATAGTTGCTTGGCTGCCTTTATGCTAGACATCAAGTCAGGCAACTGGAATTCAACTCCTGGCAACCCCACTTACTACTTAGCTCTTGGACAAGTCACTTAATCTCTTTGCATTTCATCTGTAAAATAAAAATGATAATACATTCCTGCCTCATTCCACCACTAATGTAGGTGGAATAACATAAGTATGCAATAACTCTAAGACTCTAAGCCTCTGTGAAAATGTTAGTTATTTTTAACATAAATTACAATAATGGTCAAAATGACCAATATTGGCCAAAGCCACACAGGATCCTTCCCAATCCCTTGAAATCACCTTCTGATAACATTGTATATTATTATATTTTATATATTTCTAGTAGATGGACACCCACCTTCCACCCTCAAGTACACCCCAGCGCCTGTTGTTCACCTCCTAGTGTCCATGTGTTCTTTTTGTGTAGCTCCCACTTATAACTGAGAACATGCAGTATTTAATTTTCTGTTCCTGTATTAGTTTGCTTAGAATAATGATCTTGTTCTTTTTTTTCTTGAGACAGTGTCTGGCTCTATCGCCCAGGCTGGACTGCAGTGGCACGATCTCAGCTCACTGCAAGCTCCGCCTCTCGGGTTCACGCCATTCTCCTGCCTCAGCCTCCCAAGTAGCTGGGACTACAGGCACCCACCACCACACCTGGCTAATTTTTTTTTGTATTTTTAGTAGAGACGGGGTTTCACTGTGTTAGCCAGGATGGTCTCGATCTCCTGACCTGGTGATCCACCCACCTTGGCCTCCGAAAGTGCTGGGATTACAGGTGTGAGCCACTGGGCCCGGCTGATCTTGTTCTTTTTTATGGCTGCATAGTATTCCATGGTATATATGTAACCACATTTTCTATCTTTTTTTTTTTTTTTTTTGGAGACAGAGTCTCACTCTGTTGCCCAGGCCTGGGCGACAAGAGTGAAATATGTCTCAAAAAAAAAAAAATTAGCCAGGCATGGTGGAACATACCTGTAGTCGCAGTTACTAGGGAGGCTGAGGCACAAGAATCATCTTAACCCAGAAGGCAGAAGTTGCAGTGAGCCGAGATGGTGCCACTATACTCCAGCCTGGGCAATAGAGCGAGACTCTGTCTCAAAAAAAAAAAAAAAAATAGAAAATGTGATTACATATTTACCATGGAATACTATACAGCCATAAAAAAGAATGAGATCATGTCTTTCACAGCAACATGGATGGAGCCAGGGCCATTATCCTAAGCAAACTAATGCAGGAACAGAAAATTAAATACTGCACGTTCTCAGTTATAAGTGGGTGTTACACCCAAGAACACATGGACACTGGGAGGTGAACGACAGGTGCACTAGGGCATACTTGAGGGTGGAAGGTGGGAGCAGAGAGAGGATCAGAAAAAATACCTATTGGGTAATATGTTCGTTGCCTGGGGACAAAATTTTTTGTACACCGAACCCCTGTGACACACAATTTACCTATTTAACAAACCTGCACATGTACCCTGAACCTAAAATAAAAGTTAAAAGGGTGTGAGAAAGAGAGAGAAAAGAATCTGGTAAAGCTTTCTTTTTTTTTTTGAGACGGAGTTTCGGCCAGGCTGGAGTGCAACGGCGCCATCTCGGCTCACTGCAACCTCTGCCTCCTGGGTTCAGGCAATTCTCCCACCTCAGCCTCCTGAGTAGCTGGGATTACAGGCGCCTGCCAGCACCATGCCCAGCTAAATTTTTTTTTTTTTTGTATTTTTAGTAGAGACGGGGTTTTGCCATGTTGGCCAGGCTGGTCTCAAACTCCTGACCTCAGCCTCCCAAAGTGCTGGGATTACAGGCATGAGCCACTGCACCTGGCCTCTAGGTGTATATACTTCAGTAAATAAATATTCATATGCATTAAAATCCTTGGAAGAATAAAAAAGAAACTTGTTTTAGGAAGGGAATGTTGGGTAGATAGGGGACAAGTGTAGAAAGGAACTTCACTCTGTAATTTTCTCCTAGTTTTTTAGACATAGGAATGAATTACACATTCAAACATTTTAAAAAATTAACAATTTGGCCAGGCGCGGTGGCTGACGCCTGTAATCCCAGCACTTTGGGAGGTTGAGGTCGGTGGATCACCTGATGTTAGGAGTTTGAGACCAGCCTGGCTAACATGGTGAAACCCTGTCTCTACTAAAAATACAAAAAAAATTAGCCAGGCATGGTGGCGCATGCCTATAACCCCTGCTACTTGGGAGGCGGAGGCAGGAGAATCAGTTGAACCTGGGAGATGGAGGTTGCAATGAGCCGAGATCGCGCCACTGCACACCAGCCTGGGCAACAAGAGTGAAATTCCATCTCAAAAAAACAAAAACCAAAAAACAAAAAAATAAACAATTTAAATACGAAATGAAAGTAACCCTCTTCTAAAATTCTTATAGTGTGGTTTCTTGGTGGCCACCAAAACCCTTGTCACAACTAGCTCTGGGAGTTGAAGATGTACAGGAAGGTAAGTGGTTTATTTTGCTATTTAATCAACTTTAAGTCTTTAACAAGTATACTGTGATTTAATGAAAATGGCAACTCAGCAAAGGATTTAGGGCTGTAATTCAGGATGAAACAAACAGGTTGTGATGAGGAAACTCCCCTGCCTGAGGGGTGTCCTGAGAGGGTCAGAGGCTCCAGTGTAGTGAGATAGGAAATGCATTTGCCAAAATGGAATTTAAATTGTTTTTTAACTTTTATTTTAGATTCAGGGGATACATGTAGATTTGTTACATGGGTATATTGTGTGATGCTAAGGATTGGGATACGGGTGATCCGATCACTCAAGTAGTGAGCATAATTTTTCAAACCTTATCCACCTTTCCTGCCTGCATCCAAAATAGAAATTTGAAAATAATTCTCCACACACTGGGATGGATGTTGGCAAGGGAACACCATTGTTTCCTACTTAACCCTTGCTGGATGTTTTTAAGAGTTCTTACCAGATTGCTGGCAGCAAAAACACTAATGTATTCATTCATTTACTTAGATCAATACAGTTCGATTCTTTGCCAAACCGCCCCCCGCCCCTCCGCCGTGTTACTGCTTGTCCTGTCTCTCGAACAGGCTGTTCTGGTCAAATCAAGAGGAGATCAAATGTCTAGGCCTCCACTTTCAGCAGCTGGAACTGAGTTGGAAAAGACAGACTGCCCTCTGAAGCGAAATCACAAAATGAAGGTGAAGGGAGAGGGCCATCAACAAAAGAAAAAGAGAAACTGAATTTATTATCTTTTTGTTTTTCTCCCTGAGGCAACGGAAACAGATAGCAGAGGCGTGGCTCTCCAGGCGACTTCTGTGCTTGCCTGGTCGGCGCATACAGGGCATTCTTCCTAGCTTCCAGCCTGCTCTGCAGAGTCCTCCCCTCCTTCCTTCCTCCCAATCTCCCTCCCTTGCTCTCTTCCTTAACTCTTGGCTTTATTCTGGGTTTTTTTGTTTGTTCTAAATTCTGTTTGTTCTTCGTACTGTTTTTTTTGTTTGTCCTAAAAATCAGGTTTATTAAAATATAACTTACATAGAGTGAAATTCACCCTCTTTAGGTGTACAGTTCTGTAGTTTTATAACCACCCAGATACAGAACATTTCCATCAAGACATAGACCATTTCCAACTGGGTATGGTGGCACACACCTGTACTCCCAGCTACTCGGGAGCCTGAGGTGGGAGGATGGCTTAAGCCGAGGAGTTTGAGGCTGCAGTAAGCTATGATCATGCCACTGCACTACAGCCTGGGCAACACAGTGAGGCCTCATCTCTCAAAAAAAAAATTTATAATAAAAATAAAATATAACAAATTAAACTTGGCTACAAATAGTTTGGAAGCTGCTCTCTGGGAAACAGCTCTCTACCTTTGACATTTAATTTTATAATAAAAAACATTTCCATCACCCCTCAAAATTCCCTGTGCTTCTTTGTAGCCAGTTTCAACAGATGGTCTCTGTTCAAAGTCACCTCTGCTGCTTATTGATTTTGTGCTGTGGACAAATGACTTGGCTTCCCTGTGCCTCCGTTTCTATATTTTTTTTTTTTTTTTTTTTTTTGAGACGGAGTCTGTCTCTGTCGCCCAGGCTGGAGTGCGTTTCTATATTTTTTAAGCGGGGATAATGATATAAACTAGTTCATGGGGTTGTTGTGAGGAGTAAACACTCAAAAATGACTTGTCATCATCGTTATTGTGTGCATAGTTGGTGCTCTGTAAACACCAGTTTGTCATGTGAGCAGGCACATGCTGAAACACTGGTATGTTGCACACGTGCTTCGTGTTCAAGAGTCTGGCACCAGCATACAGTTGGTTTTCTCTAATTCATAGGATTGTATGATCCCGGAACTGGTGGGTACAAGAAATTAACTAGTCCAGTCCCCTGCCTTCCATGACAGGATGAAATATTGTTCTCATCTTAAAGAGGAGCTCACTGGGCCCTCAAAGGCGAATCTGTTCACCCAAGGGGTAGAAAATGGAAGATTTAATGGAAAATGAGAAAGAGCAGGCAAGGGATAAATTGCTCAAGGTAATCAGAACAGCTAAGAAGTGCTAAAGGAAGAACAGATTTCAGATTTCCTGCTTCCAAATCTAGAGCTCTTTTGACTACATCATAGCATTAATAGATGTATCTTCTCTAGATCTTTGGTTGTAGTTAGTGACAGTAACTGTAGCAATGAGCAAAGACTAAATTAGAAGGGGAAAACTTGCAAGGCCAGTTGTGCACAGTTCACTTCTGCAGCAGTTCATTTGCTGTCAGTTTTGTTGTAGTCTTTTTTCTGCCTTTCCCTAGTAAATATTTCCAGTAGAAAGAGAGAAAATACAGCTTGAGCAACATGGCAAAACCCTGTCTCTACTAAATATATAAGAAATTAGCTAGGCACAGTGGCGCATGCCTGTAGTCCCGGCTACTTGGGATACAGAGGTGGGAGAATCACTGAGCCCAGGAGGTCGAGGCTGAAGTGAGCTGAGATCATGCTACGGCACTCCAGCCTGGGAAACAGATGTGAGATCCAGAAAGAAAAGAAAGAATGGAAAAACAAAAGAAAGAAAAGAAGGAGGAAGGAAGGAAGGAATATAAGAAAGAAAGGAAAAGAAAAGAAAAGAAAGAAGAGAAAAGGAAAACAAATGCAGGAGGTAGGAAGGAAAGGAGAGGAGAGGAGAGGACGGGGGGCGGGGGGGATGGAAGGGGAGGGGAGGGGAGAAGAGCGGAGGGGAGGGGTGGCCAGGCGTGGTGGCTCACGCCTGTAATCCTGTCACTTTGGAAGGCTGAAGCAGGAGGATCCCTCGAGCCCAGGAGTTCAAGACCAGCCTGGGCAACATAGGGAGACCCTGTCTCTATTAAGAAAAAAAGACAGAGAAAGCATACTTTTTCCTGCTTGAATATCTGTATGAGTAGCTATGGGGATGGGAATGAGTAGTCTATCACCCACATACCTGAATCTCTACCTGTGGGGCCAGACACTTTAGGACACTCTAGGATGTATTATCTTCAGAAAAACACCACGTGATCACCCAAACCTAACCCTAAGGCATGCGCGCCTTACCTTTCCTGCCCCAGCACCTGAAAAACAACTTTGAGAGAGTTTTTTCCCCTTCAGCCAAGCACCCAATTGCTTCATTCAAGTGCAAACAGACCCTAAAAGAGGTATGACAATAATCGTACTAAGTAACAATGACTCAGTGTTCCTCCAATCATTCTGATTAAATTTAGGAGAAGATCCCTAACACTTGTTAATCATCCTTTTAACAAAAGATCTCACCCTTCAGCAGGCAAAGGTATTAAACTAGATTTAAGAATACTGTTTTATCTCTCTGGTATTTATTTTAAAGTTACTTTCTATTTGTGGCAAATACTTTTCATTTTATGATGTCACATAAATTTTCCTTGTTTTCTTAATTTTTGAGATGGAGTCTCACTGTGTCGCCCAGGCTGGAGCGCAGTGGCGTGATCTTGGTTCACTGGAGCCTCCACCTCCTGGGTTCCAGCGATTCCCCTGCCTCAGCCTCCCCCATAGCTGGGATTGCAGGTGCATGCCACCACACCCAGCTAATTTTTGTATTTTTAGTAGAGATGGGGTTTCACCATGTTGGCCAGGTTGGTCTCAAACTCCTGACCTGAAGTGATCCGCCTGCCTCGGCCTCCCAAAGTGTTGGGATTACAGGCGTGAGCCACCGCGCCGGGCCTGAATTACTCTTTGTCTATTGCAATTCCTCTGTCTTGATGAATCAGCTCTGTCTAGGCAGCAGGCAAGGTGAACCACTTGGGCAGTTAAAAATACAGTATTTAATATTTATCACGTTATATTTTCTTTTTCTTTTTTTCTTTTTTTGAGATAGAGTCTCACTCTGTCACCCAGGCTGGAGTGCAGTGGCTTGATCTCGACTCACTGCAACCTCTGCCTCCCGGGTTCAAGCGATTCTCCTGCCTCAGCCTCCTGAGTAGCTAGGATTACAAGCTCACGCCACCACGCCTGGCTATTTTTTGTATTTTTAGTAGAGATGGGGTGTCACCATTTCGGTCAGGCTGGTCTTGAACTCCTGACCTCGTTATCTGCCCACCTTGGCCTCCCAAAGTGCTGGGATTACAGGCGTGAGCCGCCGTGCCCAGCCTCACATTACATTTTCATAGCTAGCAGGATAACGGTGGAGTTATTGGCACTCGGGTCACATTCTAGGGAATGTTTATTGGGCAATCTCAATGACACCACAAGCTAAATGACTTCCAGTGTTTCTCGTCTTTGTGCTTTCTTCGTTGCCACCTTTGTCCAAGGCATCTGTTTCTTCTGGATCACGCTTGTACAGCCAATGATGGAATGATCTTCTGAAAGTGAATCTTCAGTAGACACACTGGCCACACCATCTTTGCCAGCCATCTCATTGCCCAGGTCTCCCACATGCCTCTCTTGATCCTTTGGGCCACCGTGTTTTTTGGATAGAGGATTAAAGTGCGGATCAGCCTTGTGTATTAGCTCCAAACTGATGGACATGGAATCTGTGCTGAACTTTAGTCAATCCCATAATGCGTCTTGATACCACAGCTGGCCCATTTTCCTTCTGTTTAAAGTGGATGGTGCCAGCATGAGGCCTTAGGCCTCCAACACGCACACAGCCCTTGTTGTCATGGCTTTTGTGGGGTATGCTTTGGTCCAGGCTCTGAAGGCTGTGATGGAATTTTGGCTTAACTTAAAAAAATATACCTTGTTTATTTGTTTATTTAGAGATGGAATTTCACTCTGTTGCCCAGGCTGGAGTGCAGTGACGTGATCTCAGCTCACTGCAACCTCTGCCTCCCGAGTTCAAGCCATTCTCTTGCCTCAGCTTCCCAAGTAGCTGGGATAACAGGCACCCCCCACCATGTCTGGCTAATTTTTTTTGTATTTTTGGTAGAGATGGGGTTTCATCACGTTGGCCAGGCTGGTTTCAGACTCCTGACCTCAAGTGATTTGCCCGCCTTGGCCTCCCAAAGTGCTAGGATTACAGGTGTGAGCCACCGTACCTGGCTAAAAATCAACTTTAAATTATAAAATAATGTAAGCAGTTTACAGAAAGTTTGGGAAAGAGAGAAAGAGAAGGAAGGAAGGAAGGAAGGGAAGGGAAGGAGGGAAGGAGAGGAAAGGAGGGAAGGAATGAGGGAGGGAGGGAGGGAGGGAGGGAAGGATGGAAGAAAAGAAGGAGGGAAGGTTTGTTACATGGGTATATCACGTGATGCTGAAGTCTGCGATACTAAAGGAAGAAAGGAGGGAAGGAAGGAAGGAAAGAAGGAGGGAAGGAAGCAGGGGTGGAGGGAAGGAAGGAATGAGGGACAGAAGGAAGGAAGGAAGGAAGGAAGGAAGGAAGGAAGGAAGGAAGGAAGGCAGGCAGGAAGCCATACACCTTCCATACATTCATATCGTCTATGATCCTATTTGCATTTGAGGAGAGTTCACTGGGAAGGGTCTTTAAAAGTAAGGCCTCTGGGATATAAGAGGCATAGGTATCTTATAGGGTAAGAGGGGATAAAACTAGGAGAGAGACATCCTGGAACAGGTCTGCATTGGAAGACGGGAGGAGGAGAGAGAAGTGTAGGAAGGTTGTGATAAGAGGAAAAGAGAGACTGGGGAGGCAGATGAGAGATTAAGGGCACTATTCCCTAAATTAGCTAAATGCAGTCATGTCTGGGTGACCCTGGAAGGAATTATTTGAGGAAAAATCTGTCATCTAGGTGCCTAATGGCCAGATATGGTCTTTCATTTTCAAGGACCAGGCACACTTTCTGGGGAAGTTGAGGACTAACCAAAATACATAAGTGGGCAACAGAAAGGCTGATTTATGAACTTCCAGTGGAAAACGTAACTCTCAGGTTAAGGCGTCATTAGATATCATGCTGCGGTCAATGCCTTCGAAGTCACATCTTAAGCATAATAATTATTTGTTGGCCTACTGCAAGAATCCACCCTATACAGGGACCAAAAGTTTTCATAAGTTGCAAATCTCTCCCAATAGATGAAATTAAAATAGAATTTGAAAGCTCCTCAGTAAATGTAGTATCAGAACACAGAGTTAGAATGTATTGAACATCTATGATGTGGCTAGGCATGGTGGTTCACGCCTGTAATTTCAGCACTTTGGGAGGCTGAGGTGGGTGGATCACCTGAGGTAGGGAGTTCAAGACCAGCCTGGCCAACTTAGTGAAACCCCATCTTTACTAAAAATACAAAAATTAGCTGGATGTGGTGGAGCACACCTATAATCCTAGCTACTCGGGAGTCTGAGGCACGAGAATTGCTTGAACCAGGGAGGCAGAGGTTGCAGTGAGCGGAGATCACACCATTGCACTCCAGCCTGGGCGACAGAGTGAGACTCTGACTCAAAAAATAAAATAAAATAAAATAAATAAAAAATAATAAAATAATACATTGAACATCTACAATGTGTCAGGCATTGTAGAAACTAATTATAATGTGGTAAAAGACGGACAAACTCAAATACTTGCAATCTAACAGAAGACAATAAAATAGATGAATAAATAAGACAATTTCAAATTTTCAAATAGACATGACTTCTATAAAAACAGAATGTTGAATAGGACGAGGAGAGAGTCAGAGAAAGTGTGTGTATGCTTGTGTGTGTTTTGCACACACCTGTGTTCTTTCTTTCAATTGGGTGATCAATGAAGGCTTCTTTAAGGAGGTGAAGTTTGAGTTAAGACCTGAAGAATCAAAAAGATCCGGAAAAAGGTCTGATGGGTGTGGCAGGAAGCATTCAAAGTACTGGGCAGTGGTGAAGCAGAGGCAGATGGAAGTGGGAGTTTGAGAGGAACCGAGAGAAGGCCTGTGGGTTGGAGGGTAAGAATGCAGGGGAGAGGGAGGCTACAGTTAAATGTTTAACGGAAGGCATTCAGCACGTCATTAGACTCTTTCAGTTCAAATCCCCACCCAACCACAAACTGGTTGTGTGACCTTGGACAAGCTAGTTAACTTCTTTATGGCTCGATGTCTTCATCTGTAAAGGGGTGAAATCAGAGGTAACTACTTCATGGAGCTCCTCTGAAGATGACATGAGATAGTCTAAGTTAAAGTGCGGAGCTTAGGCACGTGGTTGGTCCTGAATAAGCATTAGATGTTGGCATTAATGTGCCCATCTCCACAACAGACTCTCGTCCACTGAGTAAGATTCCCTCCCCCCAGAAATGTACTTGGATGCGTGCTGCCAGTTTGGCGTCTTCGACTACTTAGTCAAACTTGAGACGTGTCAGAGGTCTGCAAACTATAGCTCCCTGGGCAATTCTGTAAACTTTCAAGTTAAGAAAAGTGATTACATATGTAAAGGGTTGGAAAAAATCAAAATAAGAATACATATATTTTCTGCTTTTATTTAAAGTGCAGGCGGTACATGTGCAGGTTTGTTACATGGGTATATCACGTGATGCTGAAGTTTGGGATACAAACTTCACCCAGGTAGTGAGCATAGCACCCAATAGGTAGTTATTCACCCCATGCCCCCCTCCCTCCCCCTTTCTTCTAATAGTCCCCAGTGTCTATTGTTCCCATCTTTGAGTATGTGTACCTATAAGTGAGAACATGTGGTATTTGGTTTTCTGTTCCTGCATTAATTTGCTTAGGATGATGGTCTCCAGCTATATCCATGTTGCTGCAAAGGACACAGTTTCATTCTTTTTATGGCTGTGTAATATTCCGTGGTGTATATGTATCACAGAAAATCAGAATATTTCGTGTGTATGGCACAAGAAAAATGTATGAAACTCAAATTTCAGTGTCTATAAAGTTTTATCAGAACACAGCCACAGCCTTCACTTATGTCTGTGTATGGCTTCTTTCTTGCTCTGACCGCAGAGTTGGGAAGTTTCAGCAAAGACCACATGGCCCACAAAACCTAACGTATTTACCATCCGACCCTTTACAGAGAAAGTTTGCCATCATAGTTAGGAGGACAGGTTTTGGAGACAACGGAGTTACCTGGAGCATGAATTTTCTTCTAAGAAAATGGGCGTAGTAACAATGCCCTCAACAGGTTGCTATGCGAATTAAGAACATTTGTGCTGGCCAGGCGCGGTGGCTCACGCCTGTAATCCCAGCACTTTGGGAGGCTGAGGCGGGTGGATCACGAGGTCAGGAGATTGAGACCATCCTGGCTAACACGATGAAACCCCATCTCTACTAAAAATACAAAACATTAGCCGGGTGTGGTGGCGGGCACCTATAGTCCCAGCTACTTTGGAGGCTGAGGCAGGAGAATGGTGTGAACCCGGGAGGCGGAGCTTGCAGTGAGCAGAGATGGCACCACTGCGCTCCAGCCTGGGTGACAGAGAGAGACTCCATCTCAAAAAAAAAAAAAAAAAAGAACATTTGTCCCATAATCTGAGTTCAATAAATAGTACCCACTGTTTTGTTGTTGTTGTTCTGTTTGTTTGTTTGTTGAGACAGTCTCTGTTTGTTGCCCAGGCTGGCCTGCAGTGCTGTGATCTCGGCTCACTGCAACCTCTGCCTCCCCGGTTCAAGCTCAAGTGATTCTCCTGCCCCAGCCTTCTGAGTAGCTGGGATTACAGGCGTGTGCCACCACGCCTAGCTAATATTTGTATTTTTAGTAGAGACAGGGTTTTGCCATGTTGGCCAGGCTGGTCTCAAACTCTTGGCCTCAAGTGATTTGCCTGCCTTGGCCTCTCAATGTGCTTGGATTACAGGTGTGAGCCATCGCACCCGGCCTAGTACCCATTGTTTTGAAAATGAAGAAGAGAGTGATGATGATAATGCTATTTCCCTACCTGACAGTCCACTCTCTGTTTGATAGCTTTCCTTTTTATGTAGATTTTTCCTATGGAAATGTTGAGGCTTAGAAAGTGATACCTCAAAATGAGACTTCAGAAGCAGCCTGAAGCAAAAGTTTCTCTCTGACCTTCTCCTGTCCGCCTGTCTCTGGCCCCTCATTCTCCCCTGAGGCCAGCCATAGAAACTAGAATCCCTCTTCCCCAAGGCCATAGAAACCAGAACTTCTTTTCCCCCAAACCAGCCACAAAACCTAAAAATACTACTCTAACTTTCCTCCTGCCCCTTCTGTATAAGAACTGGCTATAAAGAAATTATCTGACCCACCTTATGTGACTGTAGGCCACAAGACCCCCATTCTAGAGAGGGTCCTGCCCCACACCCAGAAAGAAGGAATGCTGCTCAGAGAGGCCAAGAGGAACCTAAACAGAAGGGCCTGCTGGGTTTCCCCGCTCAGCCTGTTAGCTTTAGAGCACACGCTTTTTTCCAGTTATATTTCTACAAGGCTGTTGATACTTTGTTGAACCTAACCGTAAGAATGAACAGTTTCCCTTGTATCTTTGTGCCTTCATTCTGAAGGGTCTTGTGTCATATAAAAGTATGAAAAAGTAAATTTGTATGCCTTTTCGCCTATTAATCTGCCTTTAAAAAAATAGAGATGGGGGTCTCCCTATGTTGCCCCGGTTGGAGTATGCTGGCTATTCACAGGCCTGATCACAGTGCATTACAACCTCGTACTCCTGGCCCCAAGGGATCCTCCCTCCTCAACCCCCTGAGTAGTTGGGACTACAGGTGCATACAACTGTACCTGGCTGTAATCTGCCTTTTGCCAGTTGATTTTCAGTGAACCTTCAGAGGGTGAAGGGGGAGCTTTCCCTTGCCCTACAGGAACAAAATCTTTCTAATCTGGAAGCCAGTCTTTCTTTTTCAGATCACTTTGCGTATATGTATGCATACTACTAGCTTAACTCCACAAAGGCAATCTTTTCCCTTCACTTATAAGTTCCTTTTTTCATTATATTCATTTTTCAAGAGTCACTGCCATCCAAGAAGAATCCTCCTGGTGCTAATAAAACTTTCCAGTTCCATTGTTCATTGTAAATTTCTATGAGGATGGACATATTCTATAGATGCATGTTCTATATATTGCTCTTTTTTTTTGAGATGGAGTTTCACTCTTGTTGTCCAGGCTGGAGTGCAATGGCAAGATCTCGGCTCACCGCAACCTCCACCTCCTGGGTTCAAGTGATTCTCCTGTCTCAGCCTCCTGAGTAGCTGGGATTACAGGTGCGTGCCACCACACCCAGCTAACTTTTGTATTTTTAGTAGAGATGGGGTTTCACCATGTTGGCCAGTCTGGTCTTGAACTGCTTACTTCAGGTGATCCACCTGTGTTGGCCTCCCAAAGTGTTGGGATTACAGGCATGAACCACCGTGCCCAGCCCTGTTTTATATATCTATATCTATATATAGATATATAAAATTTTTTTTTGAGTCAGAGTCTTGCTCTGTTGCCCAGGCTGGAGTGCAATGATGCAATCTCAGCTCACTGCAACCTCTGCCTCCCGGGTTCAAGGGATTCTCCTGCCTCAGCCTCCTGTGTAGCTGGGATTACAGGCGCCTGCCACCATGCCTGGCTAATTTTTGTATTTTGAGTAGAGATGGGGTTTCACCATCTTGGCCAGGCTGGTCTTGAACTCCTGACCTTGTGATCAACCCACCTCAGCCTCCCAAACTGCTGGGATTACAGGTGTGAGCCACTGCGCCCGGCCTTGTTCCATATATTTCCATATTTGCACAGTCCAATATCATGGGCCCTGGTCACATGTGACCACTGAGTACTTGAAATGTGGCTCGTTCAACCAAGGAAGTTTAATTATTAAATAAATTTAGTTGATTTAAGTGTAAATAGCCACGTGCAGCTAGTGACCACTATATTGGACAGGTCAGTCCTATATGATTAGGTTACTCGATTGCTTATGAAAATTAATATACATAATATACATTAATATACACTAATATACATAAGCTGTCTTCAGAGTTATTGTGCAATTAATCATGTTTATACAAGGATGACAGGAGTTGGAGACCAGCCTGACCAACATGGTGAAACCCTGTCTCTACTAAAAAATACAAAAATTAGCCGGGCGTGGTGGTGTGTGCCTGTAATCCCAGCTACTTGGGGGGCTGAGACAGGAGAATCGCTGGAATCTGGGAGGCAGAGGTTGCAATGAGCCAAGATCATGCCACTGCACTCCAGCCTGGGTGACAGAGCAAGACTCTGTCTCAGAATAAAATAAAATAGTAAAATAAAATAATCAAAACTATTGTGTATTTTGTCAGCCACTGTATGAGTTGCCACTTCCTTTTCTCACTCAGCACCAGCCCCTGCCTCTCCAACTCTTTCCCCCATCTCTCTGCTCTCAATATTGCTATAAGATTGTTTATGAAACCCTCCTCTTCTCTCTCTGCAAGCCCTGCCCAGAGTGGCTTCTCCTCTAGTTTTAGGCCCAGGGCTGCAGGCGAGGCTGACTGGAGAGATGGATGCCTGAGGGGCAGAGAATGCTTTGACTTCTGGGGGATCGGCTCACTGGCTTTTTTATTGGTTGTGTGGAGGATTATTGTCCTTTTTGTCCTATGGACACCTGCCCAGAGCCAAATATTTGGTTTGGGGTTGTTGGTACTCAGAAAATGATACCCCAAAATATGGAAGTAAAGAGGAAGCCTCAGGCTGGCCTTCGTGTCTGGTGCCTGTAATCCCAGCACTTTGGGAGGCTGAAACAGGAGGATCACTTTAGGCCAGGAGTTAGAGGCCAGCCTGGGCAACATAGTGAGACCCTATATCTACTATTAAAAGAATAAAAAGGCCGGGCATTGGTGGCTCCATGCCTGTAATCCCAGAACTTTGGGAGGTCGAGGCTGGTGGATCACGAGGTCAGGAGATGGAGACCATCCTGGCTAACACGGTGAAACCCCATCTCTACTAAAAATACAAAAAACTAGCTGGGCGTGGTGGCGGGCGCCTGTAGTCCCAGCTACTCGGGAGGCTGAGGCAGGAGAATGGCGTGAACCCGGGAGGTGGAGCTTGCAGTGAGCCGAGATCGCGCCACTGCAACCCAGCCTGGGCGAAAGAGCGAGACTCCGTCTCAAAAAAAAAAAAAAGAATAAAAAAAGAAGCAGCCTCAACGTCTCTCTGACCCGCCCCCTTCCTATCTCTCTGATCTCCTGTCTCTCCCCCTAAAGTGCAGGATGAGACCATTCTCTGAAGTTCCCTTATCGTAGAAATTGGGCCCCTGAAGAGGAACATAATTATCTTCAATCCCTCCCCTGAAATTTCTTTTTCTTTTGTTCTTTTTCTTTTTTGAGACAGGGTCTTGCTCTGTCACCCAGGCTAGAGTGCAGTGCCGTGATCACTGCCTGCTGCGGCCCCAGCCTCCCGGGCTCAAGTAATCCTCTCACCTTAGCCTCCTGAGTAGCTAGTACTATGGGTACACGCCACCACACCTGGCTAATTTTTAGATTTTTTGTAGAGGCAGGGTTTCACCATGTTCCCCAGGCTGGTCTCAAACTCCTGAGCTCAAGCGATCTGCCCACCTCAGCCTCCCAAAGTGCTGGGATTTCAGGTGTGAGCCACTGCACCCGGTTTGAAATTTCATTAATCAGGGAAGATTAAAACTCATATCGCAGAGGAAGAGACTGTGCCACACCTAGAGCCCAGAAAAATTGTCCTAAACCAGTTTGTTCTCCAGTCCCATTCAATCCCCAAAGAAAACTATTTACTCACCATTCTCTGAGCACTGGGTCCATTCTTTCCCCCTGAAAATCATTTTCTCCTGCACCTCCCATCTCCCCTTCCCCTATGAAGCAGGGCCTATAAGCACCTGTACCCTGTTGGGTCACTGGGCAATCATTCTCTTGTGATTCCCCCACGCTATGCATGTTAAAATAAATTTTGTATGCATTTTTCTCTTATTAATCTGCCTATTGCCAGTTCATTTTCAGCAAACCTTCAGAGGATGAAGTAGGGGCTTTTTCTCTTTTTCACTACAGGTTTGCTCTGCCTCTTCTCTGGTTTCCCCAGGCATGGGTTCATGACAGCTGAGTCTGATGACTGTACCAGGTATCTGCCTGTGGATGTTAGGGACAGGACAAATGGCACACGACTAGAGTGCAGCTTGATCGAGCCCCAGCTCCTCAGAGCATGGACAACAAACCCCCAGGGGTGAGGTAAACTTTTTTTTTTTTTGAGATGGAGTTGACTCACTCTGCTGCCCAGGCTAAAGTGCAGTGGAGTTATCTTGGCTCTGGTCTCGAACTAGTGACGTCAAGTGATGCGCTCGCTTCGGTCTCCCAAAGTGCTGGGATTACAGGCATGAGACACCATGCCTGGCCATATTTTGATTTTTTGATAGGCAAAGCCAGAATCAGCCAGGGCCATGAAAGGTAGGGACATGGGAGGAAAGGTCTAACCACTTAGCTCTGGGGTGGGCAATGCTCTTTCTGACATCCCCTCTTTCATCCCCTACTTCATCCTACAGATCCCAGGATGATTCCAGAAAGGAGGAAGACAAAGAAGAAAAGGATTCTGTCATGCTGATGGGAAAAAGACACACGGCAGAGTGCTCAGGGCTAGGGGAGGCCCGCTAGAATTTCTAGCTGTCACTGCTTCCCTGTTCTGTGTGGAAGGGTCCTGGGGCCATGAACCAGTCGCTCAGAGGCTTCATCAGCTCTACTCCTTGCCCTTGACTAATAGATGACCACATAGTTCTCCAGCTCGTTGCCTGTCATCTCCACCACGCTCCAGGCATCCTCATCCCGCTCTGAGCCCGGCTGGTAGTTGCTGTCCATGTCCCAGGCAAAAACACGTCCATCACTGATCACAGTTTCCCCTACAGAGGCCCAAAGCCACTGAGGAGACCGAGGAGATGGCACCAGCCTGGAGATGAGGGTGGGCATGTTCTTAGCACCATGAAGGCCCACCCTCTATATTCAGCCTGGCCCAGGCTGCATGCTTTTCCTTCTGAATCCCCGAAGACTGTATGGTGCTGGCCACCAGAGAAGCCTACCTGGCCTTGGTAGAGTTCTTTTTTTTTTAGATGGAGTCTCGCTCTGTCACCCAAGCTGGAGTGCAGTGGCGTGATCTCAGCTCACTGCAAGCTCCATCTCCCGGGTTCACGCCATTCTCCTGCCTCAGCCTCCTGAGTAGGTGGGACTACAGGTGCCCACCACCACGCCCAGCTAATTTTTTTTTGTATTTTTAGTAGAGACGGGGTTTCACCTTGTTACCCAGGATGGTCTCAATCTCCTAACCTCGTGATCCACCCGCCTCAGCCTCCCAAAGTGCTGAGATTGCAGGCGTGAGCCACCGTGCCCGGCCTGGACTTGGTAGAGTTCTTGAAGGATCCCAGGTTCTGGGATATGAAGCAAGATTCTGTGCCTGGTGTTCCAAGCTGATGGTTGTTGAAGAGGCCAAAGCCATATTCTGTGTATGTGCCCCTTACAGGGGATGGAACGGTGAGGCAGGTGCTACAGAAGGGCGTCAGGTCCCAGCTTCCCCTGAATTTCAGCATCATATCTGGGGGACCAGGAATCATGCCCTGTCAGCCATCACGGTTGGTACACAATTCAAGCACAAGGCCCAGATGGCCTTGGTCCCACAGCACAAGGTATCTATGTCACTGTCAGCTGTCAGCATCACCAAGTGGCCATTTCCTGAGGCCACCTTCACTGTGGGCATGTCCAGCTGCACTTGCACCATCGTCATGCTCCTCTTCGTGGGATCTAACAGCCTGATCACACTGTAATTGTTCTGGAAGCAGCCTCAGAGGAAGACATGGCCATCTTCTGTGAGGACCACTATGTGACTGTCTCCTGCTGACACCTGTATCAACTTCTCTTGCAGTTCCACTTTCCTGGGGACCATCTCTGAGCCCTCCACTGATGTGTCCCTTCCCACGGCACCCTCCTCATTGCAGCTGAAGCACTCGACCTGGCCATTTTGCTTAGACATATTATGGTGTGCATGTCCCCAGCCCCAGCCTACACAGCAGCCTCTGGAACCAGCACCAGCGCTGGCTACTTTTTCTTTTGAATGTTTATTATGCAAATTGGGTCATTCTTGTGATACTCAACTAAATCAAAGTAGAAAGGACAGGTTGGAAAAGAATCAGGGCACATAGCACTGATCCAATAACTGAATTCTCCACAAGCCCAGCAGCTGCAATGGCCTGCTATAGGTAAGATCAGTTTTACCCAATAGCAGCTGAAACGCCCTGCTGTGACTCTACGAATAGCTGTACCGACCCCTGTCACTCACCAATCGGAGCTTGCCAGCTCCCAAAAGCTTCTCCAGTGCCAAGGAGCTTTCTTTCAAAACCATACGTAATATTTCCCTTTCTAATAAAACTCCTAACCTTCTCTTTGTCCTTCGGACACACTGAAGACCACCCCATCTGTGTGTGTGCACCAAATTGCAATTCTGTGATTCCTAAGGAGAAACAGTAGAGATTTGTCTTTATATTTTTATTTCGACTTTGACACTCCCTGGCACACTGTCACCCAGCTCCAGTGAGTCTACATTGCCCTGGCCCGCCATCAGCACCAAGCCTGGTTCAGTTTTCTGGGACCTCTGTGAGACTGAGGGATGCAGAAGGTGGCCCCGTCAGGTTTTCTGGTCAGGAGCACTCAGCTGTGGTGGGAGCTAAAAGCATGGCAGGAGGCAGTGGATCTCACCGTCTGGGTACAAGTGTCCTTCACCTTCTTGCTTTTGGGGGTGAAATCTCCTGGGCGTGGTCTTCTCTTAGTTATGTACTTGGGTGAAATATTCCCGTCCTCAGCGCAGGTTGACCTCAAGGAACACCAGCGCTCACCAGCAGGGCCACCAAATACCCAGAGCACATCCTCTGCAGGCCTCGTCCCAACCCTGGATGAGATGAGAAAGGGCATTTATAAGTTCTTAAATGTTTTCTTTTCTTTCTTTCTTTTTTCTTTTTTTTTTTTTTTGAGACGGAGTCTCACTCTATTGCCCAGGCTGGACTGAAGTGCCATGATCTCGGCTCACTGCAACCTCTGCCTCCCGGGTTCAAGCAATTCTCCTGTCTCAGCCTCCCTAGTAGCTGGGACTACAGGTTCCTGCCACCATGCCCGGCTAATTTTTGTATTTTTAGTAGAGATGGGATTTCACCTTGCTGGTCAGGCTGGTCTCAAACTCCTGACGTCAGGTGATCCACCTCCCTCAGCCTCCCAAAGTGCTGGGATAACAGGCGTGAGCCACTGTGCCTGGCCTCTTTTCTTTTTTTTTTTTTTTTTTTGAGACAGAGTCTCACTCTGTCTCCCAGGCTGGAGTGCAGTGGTGCGATTTTGGCTCACTGCAAGCTCTGCCTCCTGGGTTCACGCCATTCTCCTGCCTGAGCCTCCCAAGTGGCTGGGACTACAGGTGCCTGCCACCACTCCTGGCTATTTTTTTTGTATTTTTAGTAGAGTCGGCGTTTCACTATGTTAGCCAGGATGGTCTCGATCTCCTGACTTCGTGATCCACCCACCTCGGCCTCCCAAAGTGCTGGGATTACAGGCGTGAGCCACCATGCCCAGCCGTTTTCTTTTTTTTTTTTTTAATTGAGACAAGGTCTTACTCTGTCACCCAGGATAGAGTGCAGTGGCACGAACATGGCTCACTGCAGCCTCAATCTCCCCAGCTCAAGCAATCCTCCCACCTCAGCCTCCTGAGTAGCTGGAACTACAGACATGCGCCACCACACCTGGCTAATTTTTGTATTTTTTGTAAAGATGGGGTTTTACCATGTTGCCCAGGCTGGTCTTGGACTCCCGGGCTCAAAGGATCCTCCTGCCTCAGCCTCCTAAAGTGCTGGGATCACAAGTGGGAGCCACTATGCCCAGTTCTTAAAGGTTTTCCTACTTAAGCTTTCCAAGTCTTAAAAATGCCTGCAACTACTGAGTACTCTTCCTCTCCTATCCATGCCCAGCTTGGCAAAAGTTAGTTCTACTTAAACAAACACGTTTACACTGTTACAGGCTCTTTATATTTGCTTTTTGAACAAGTTTGGATTGTTATATGCTATCTGGAGACAAGCAGGCAATATATATCATCAGAGGTCAAATGTTCTAAATTCACTGACTTCTTTTTCCTTTTATTCTTTTCTGAAAATTAAATTTCTTTTTATTTTTTAAAATTAATTTTTCTAGAGACAGGGTCTCACTGTGTGGCCCTCTTCCCTGACAAGAGGTATCAATAAACAAAGTAGATACGAATCCCTGTCCTCAAGGAGCTTACATTCTAATGCTTCTAGGGGTAACATATATAAGGTCAAGCCTCTCATATGACACCTCATGCTAGTCAAGTTTTGCATTTATAAACGTTTGACTGCAGAATGCACTGAAACATAGGGAGAGCTTGAAAGCTTCTCAGGGGTGTTTAGTGCAACATAGATACCAACGTGAACCACAAGAAACACTGAAGTGAAAGCTGTTACTTTGTGTATAACATGCTATTTTCACCATAAGTGTTTTCTAGTGTTTAAGTTTTTTTTTTTGAAGCATCTTTACAATGATATTATAGGAAGTATATGAGAACAATAGGAATGGCCACCTCTACCCACTGCCCACACACTTCAATCCAATGTAGTTTTTTTCTTTTTTTTTTTTTTTGAGACAGAGTCTCGCTCTGTGCCCAGGCTGCAGTGCAGTGGTGCAACCTCAGCTCACTGCAACCTCTGCCTCCTGGACTTAAGCTATTCTCCTTCCTTAGCCTCTTGAGTAGCTGTAACTACAGGTACATGCCACCATGCCTGGCTACTTTTTGTATTTTTAGTGGAGATGGGGTTTCACCATGTTGGCCAGGCTGGTCTTGAATTCCTGACCTCAGGTGATCTGCCCACCTCTGCCTCCCAAAGTGCTGGGATTATAAGCATGAGCCACGGCGCTCGGCCTCAATCCAATTTGGAATCAGGGAAATAGGACTTACTGCCCTGAAGAGTCAAACTCTGTACTGAATAAGGGAGATATGAAAAGTCAGTAGATGCCGCTAAGTAGGCTTTTTAATTGCATGGACACAACTAAAGAATAAATGTGTGAATCAGAAGGAAATGGGCTTTGATCAGCAATGGCAGTGAGGGAAAGAAAAGTGAAAGAAGTAAATGTTTGCTGTTCAGTGGAAGGAGAGGTGCCAGGCACAGTTTCAATCCTCAAGGCAGGTGTTGCCAAGGAAGTTTTAGAACATCCTTTGTGGACTGGCTTTTAGAAATGGTTCAGTACTGAAAAATATTTGCTGCTATTGAAAGATAAACTTAGGTACATTAAAATTTTAGAGAGCTTAGAGTATAAAGTTATAGTTAGCAGGAGGAGGAACAAGTTCTGGGTTCTATTGCACAGTAGGGTGACTACAGTCAATGACAGTATACTTCAAAATAGCTGGAAGATGGTCAGGTGCAGTGGCTCACCCTTGAAATCCCAGCACTTTGGGATGCTGAGGTGAGCAGATCACTTGAGGCCAGGAGTTCCAGACCAGCCTGGCCAACATGGTGAAACCTGTCTCTACTAAAAATACAAAAATTAGCTGGGTGTGGCGGCACACGTCTGTAGTCCCAGCTACTCAGGAGGCTGAGACAGGAGAATCACTTGAGTAGCTGGGACTACCGACAGGGTTTCACCATGTTGGCCAGGCTGGTCTCAAACTCCTGGCCTCAAATGATCCACCCTCCTTGGCCTCCCAAAGTGCTGGGATTACAGGTGTGAGTTACAGTGCCTAGCCAGCTATTTTAAAATATACAAAAAATTATTATTGACTGTAGTTACCCTGCTATGCTATCAAATACTAGATCTTATTAATTCTATCTATTATTTTGTACCCATTAATCACCCCCACTTTATCCACCCCTCTCCTCACTACCCTTCCCAGCCTCCAGTAACCGTTATTCTACTCTCTCACTCCATGAGTTTGTTTTAATTTTTAACTCCCATATATGTAAAATTTGTCTTTGTGTGCCTGGTTTACTTCACTTAACCTAATTTCCTCCAGTTCCCTCCATGTTGTTGCAGATTACAGGATCTCTTTTTTATGGCTGAATAATATTTCATTGTGTATATGTACCACATTTTTTTTATCCATTCGTCCACTCATGGACACTGAGGCTGATTCATGGGAGTGCAGGTATCTCTTTGATATACTGTTTTTTTTCTTTGGGATATATACCTAGCAGTGGGATTGCTGGGTCATATGGTAGCTCCATCTTCAGTTTTTTGAGGAAGCTTCATACTGTTCTCCACAGTGGCTGTCCTAATTTCCATTCCCACCAACAGTGTACAAGGGTTCCCTTTTCTCCACATTCTCACCAGCATTTGTTATTGCCTGCCTTTTGGATAAAAGCTGCTTTAGCTGAAGTGAGATGATACCTCACTGTAGTTTTGACTTGCATTTCTCTGATGATAAATGATGAGCATTTTTTATTTACCCACTGACTATTTGTAATATCTTCTTTTGAGACATGTCTATTCAGATCTTTTGCTCATTTTAAAATAAGATGATTAGATTTTTTTCTATTGAGTTGTCTGAGCTCCTTATATATTTTGGTTATTAATCCTTTGTCAGATGTGTAGTTTGAAAATATTTTCTCTCATTTGGTGGATTGTTTAGAAGGTTTTGAATATTCTCACCACAAAGGAATGACAAGTGTCTGAAGTAATGAATATGTTATTTATCCTGATTTGATCATTACACAATGTATATACGTATCAAAACATTGCACTGTATCCTATAAACATGTACGATAAAGTGCCAATTAAAAACAAAATAAAACTTCTTTTTTTTTTTTTTTTGAGACAGAGTTTCACTCTTGTTGCCCAGGCTGGAGTGCAATGGCGCAATCTTGGCTCACTGCAACCTCCGCCTCCTGGGTTCAAGCAATTCTCCTGCCTCAGCCTCTCAAATAGCTGGGATTATAGGCGCCCATCACCATGTCTAGCTAATTTTTGTATTTTTAGTGGAGATGGCTTTCACCATGTTGGCCAGGCTGGTCTCTAACTCCTGATCTTAAGTGATCTGCCCACCTTAGCCTCCCAAAGTGCTGGGATTACAGGTGTGAGCCACTGTGCCCAGCCAAAATAAAACTTGTTAAATTTTTTTTTTTTTTTTTTGAGACGGAGTCTTGCTCTGTTTCCCAGGCTGGACTGCAGTGGCATGATCTTGGCTCACTGCAACCTCCACTCCCAGGTTCACGCCATTCTCCTGCCTCAGCCTCCCAAGTAGCTGGGACTACAGGCACCCGCCACCATGCCCGGCTAATTTTTTTTAGTAGAGACGGGGTTTCACCGTGTTAGCCAGGATGGTCTCAATCTCCTGACCTTGTGATCCACCCGCCTTGGCCTCCTAAAATGCTGGGATTACAGGCATGAACCACCGCGTCCGGCCCTAAAATTGTTTGAAGATTTTATTTGAGCAGATAACAATGCATGAATTGGGTAGCACTGGATTGCATGTGGTTCAAAGGTGCCACCAAAGTGGGATCAGGGAGGAAGACTTTTATGACGTGAAGGCAGAAGCAAGGCAGATAAAACATTTGATTGGCTGAAGTGAACAAGCCTTATTTGGATCATTCTGATGGAAAGTTCCTAAGCTAAAGGCTAGTTGGTAGTTTCTGATTGGTTAAGCTTAAGTTTCATTTTACTATTTATACTGAGCAGGATTTCAGTTTGTTTCTGTAGGAACCCAGGGTGCTGGAGCCACCTCAGCCTAATGGCCTCCAGTTAATAGTTTTAACACCTCCTGTGTGAATGTTCACCAGAATGTCCACCCACAGGGAAGGCTCTTAGTAATGAGGTTGAAAAGATGCCAGACACTGGATTCTAATCCAGATTCTACATTTACCAGCTGTGTGTTCTTGGGCAAATGGATTTAGTAACTCTGTGCTTATGCATCTAAAATGCAGACAATATTAATACCTTCTCATAAGGTTTTAATGAGGATTATATGAGGAAATAAATATAAAGGCCTTAAAACAACATCCAGTACATGGTTAATGCTGTAAGTATTTGCTATTATTAATAATAACGTATGTCAGGTACTGTTTAGTGGAGCTTACACTCTCACTGTGAGGGGATGTTGGGAGACAGCCAACAAATAATCATAGTGATTAAATTGTATAATATGTAAGACTATACATACTTACATATGTGAAGTATGTAAGGGGACTGGTAAAGGTAAAGGAGACTGGTGGTGAGAACTGCTCACAGTTTCCCATCTACATTAACATTCTCTTATCACTGGGCTGTCTTCACTAACATAGCTTTTCTATTCTGTCTTCATCAATATAATTTTATTATTCCAGGAAACTCTTGCCCAAGAGATACAATTGCACATAACCTTATCATTTCTTCCAGGAACTTCCCAAAATACCCACTTAAATGAATGGTTTGATCAAAGATGATTGACTCATCTCAACTGCTGGTTCATCTCAAACCTTCACCTTGCTCTGTCTACCAACTCTAAATTATATCATAATTTTATGCAACCCTAAGCAAGCCCCCACAATGAAAGATCTGCCTTAAACCTGACTCGCATACCTCATAAACATCCCAACTTCACCCCTTGTGGGCTCCAAGACTGTCAAGGTAGTGCACACTCTTTCTGTCTTATTGTAGTATGAATGTAGTCAGCTTTGTCTTATCAATAGGTCGTTTCTGTGATAGTTTTTGAAAGCCAGCATTTGACAGGGATACTTTGCAGTTTTAAATATAATCATCAAAGAAGGCCTTGACAGGCTTCAGGACATGCTACCCCAAAGTTTGACACTTTGGCATTTGAGAAAATAACAGAAGCAGAAAGGTCCCTCTGCCCTCCTCCCCCTGTTCTCCCCTGAAACACGCCATAGAAGAACTATTTGATCTTCCTCTAAAGCAGGTCATAAGGCCCTCATTCTAGAAGGGTCCTCCCTATACCCAGAGGAAATGAATGAAGACACAGAGAAAAATCTGAACAAATAGGCCTTGCTAAGTTCCTCCTAGTTAATTACCATTAAATTGTATCCTTTTGCTCTCCAGTCATACTTCTGCATGACCCTCTACAAAAACACACTTTTCCCTGTTTCCCTAGGTCTTTATTTCTGAAGTCTCCCATGCCATGTTTAAGTTACATTAAGTATATTTGTACGCTTCCCCTGTTGGTCTGCTTTTGTTATAGGGGTCTTTGTGATGGGTGAGAAAATGTTACGTTTTCTCCCTTACAGCCTCCTTAAGAATGTGGTATTTGGACAAAGACTCAAAGACAGTGAATTCACCCTAGGTATTTGTAGGGGAGGGTGTTCCAGGAAGAGAGAATAGCCAGAGCAAAGGCTCAAATGGGGCCAAGGCCTGTCTTGATTGTAGCAGAGTGAACAACGCGAGTCATGAGACATGAGGTCTGAGATTCTGTGTAAGCCTGGATGTGTGTATATGTGGAGAAGCTATTCATATAGGGTCTTGCAGCCAAGATTATGTTTATATATGTTCCCCTAAAATTATGCCTGATAATAATTTTCTCTTTCAGGAGATTACTTAGATCCAAACCATCCTAGTTTTCATTTCTCTTGGCATTTTGTCCAGCTTCCTGCAAGCTGCAGCTCCCTCAGAATTTCCCCACCATTACCTTATTTTCTTCGCACATTTAGCTCAGTCCTGTCTCCAAGAGCATCACAGCTCTGTCGTTTGAAAAGCACTTAGTGAGTTTCGTAGAAAACTAGGAATTAATACTATCACAGAAGCTGAAAAGTAGTTTCAATACAAAGAAAATGGTTACAGTCAAGTCCCTTGCAGGGCTGTGTCAGGCAGTGTCCTTTGGTTATAGAAGAACTAACAAGTTACATTTCTATTTGACAGGGAGCATTTCATTAACTTTAAAGAAATGAGGGCCTGTGGAGCGAAAGATGGAAACCAGCAAGCCATATCGTCTAGAATTAAATGGTTAAAACAGAGAAAATAACCATGAAATGAAAGAAGAATGGGCATCAGTTGAAAAGACAGAAAGTCTAAAGGTTTTTTTAAATAGGTAACTTAAATGTATTCAAATATGGTTAAATATTACATATTAAATATGGAACAGAACAACACCGATGACTGACAATTTGGGTGGTTCTAATAAAAATATCTTAGTCTAGTTTAATAATTAAAATCTTATTTTGACTGATATATTCATTACTGGTTCAGTGAAATTTTAAAAGGGTCACTTTCATCTCCAAATACGCTGACCTGGAACATACCTGATCTGGGTAATATAAGACTCATCCCAGAAAGTTCAATGGTAAGAAGGTTAAAAAAACATTCTAGCAATTAACTGTCAGAAAGTTTCACAAAGGCCTCTGGGCAGAAAATCTAATTATGTCAGATAAAAATGCAATGCTATCAAGAAGAAAAAAACAACGTTGATGATATAGACTGAATATTTATGTCCCACCAACGTTCATAGGTTGAATTCTAATCCTCAATGTGATGGTACTAGGAGGTGGGATCTTTGGGAGGTTATGAGGTCATGAGCAGAGTCCTCATGAATGAGATCCTTGTTCTTATTAAAGATACCCAAGAGAAATCCCTCCCCCTTCTGCCATGTGAGGACACAGCAAGAAGATGTTTATCTAGGAACCAGGAAGTGAGCCTCACCAGACGCCGAATCTGCCAGCGCCTTGATCTTAGACTTTCCAGACTCCAGAAATAAATTTCTGTTGTTTAGAAGTCACCCAATCTATGGCATTCTGTTACAGCAGTCCACGTGGACTAAGATACTTGATATATCATATATATCATATCATATGTATCATATAATCTTTGGAAATATAGCCAAAGAAATTCCTCTTGTTCCAAAAGAACAGAAAGCAGACAGGTGGTTTATAAATACTGTATAAAACACAAGAACACAGTGAGGAAATGTGATACATCTTAGTAGGGCCAAACACGGAGGTGGTCTCCTTGAGAAAATATCCCCTGCATGTTCCAGACAGACCGAATGACCAACCCTGTGTCTCATGGGTGGCCCTCTGGCAGCACAGTCCACATTACACTGACATTCCCTATTTATGTGCTTGTGTCCCTAGTCAGAGTGTAAAGTCAAGGTCAGAGCTTGTGTCTTACTCATTTCCCAGCATCTAGCCCAGTGCCTGACCCATGGTAGGTATCCTGCAATGGGAGGGGAGCTGAAGTGAGTAATACTGACAGAGGTTAGTTAGGGGAGGTCTTGTACTTCTCTTGAATCTTTAACCTACCTTCTTATTGACCACAAATTAGAAGCATTTATGTAAAAAAGAAACTTCCAACCATTATAATCATGTTTTTCTTTCAGCTCCCTTATGGGCAAGTATTTCTAATGTAGAAACCTAAAAAAAAAACTTGAGGCATTCTAATACCTGTTAAACATACAGCTACAGACCAAATGATTTGCTATATTTTTTTTTTGCAGTCTAGTTGAGGTGTCTACATAATGAGCAGAATGGGCTCCCGAATATTGGACAGTAAAATAATTAAGAGCTGGTCTATGGTATGTATATATATATGTATGTATGTATTTCTTCTGAGACAGAGTCTTTCTCTGTCACTCAGGGTGGACCGCAGTGGTGTGGTCTTGGCTCACTGCAACCTCCAACTCCCAGGTTCAAGTGATTTTCCCACCTCAGCCTCCCGAGTAGCTGGGCCTCCAGGCGTGCACCACCACATCCGGTTATTTTTGTAATTTTTGGTAGAGATGGGGGTTTCACTATGTTGGGCAGGCTGGTCCCAAACTCCTGGCTGCAAGTGATCTGCCCACCTCAGCCTCCCAAGTGCTGGGATTAAGGCATGAGCCACTGCACCCGGCCTACGAGTCTTTATTGAGGGCCTGCTCTGTGCGGTTTTCAGTACTAGGTATAATATGACAAGATAAAGTCCCTGACCTTCATGAACTCACACGCCAGAAAACAAATGAAGAAAATTTCAGATAATACGAGCTGTGAAGAGAAAAAGGAGTGACTTGAAGGAAGAGGTATGACAGGGAAAAACTCTTTTTTTTTTTTTTTTTTTTAAAGAGCTATAAGCATTAGTGGATAATTTATTATTGACTTATATGGTTTGGCTCTATGTCCCCACCCAAATCTCATCTGGAATTATAATTACCACGTGTTGGGGGAGGGGCATGATGGGAGGTGATTCAATCATGCCGCGGACTTCCCCCTTGCTGTACTTGTGAGAGTTAGTGAGTTCTCACGAGATCTGGTTGTTTGAAAGTGTGTACCACTTCCTCCATCTCCCCGTCTCTTTCCTGTCCTGCCATGGTAAAGAAGTGCTTGTTTCCCCTTCGCCTTCCACCACAAGTATTTTTCCTGAGGCCTGCCAGTCATGCTTCCTGTTAAGCCTGCAGAACTGTAAGTTAATTACATCTCTTTTCTTCATAAATTACCCAGGCTTGGGTATTTCTTTATAGCAGTCTGAAAACGGAGTAATAACATTGATTCTTAGAGTTATAAATAATAATTACAAACATATTCAAGAGATACAGAAATGATTAAAGTGAAATTCACAGAGATTATTTCCATTGCCTAACATTTTGACACACACATATCATATATACACATACACATATATAATATACATATTTATATTTCACACTTATCTTACACATAAACACAACTTTTATGTGTACACTCTAAATATCTATGTATAATATATCTGAGGAAGAAAAATAGGGAATTAGGATAGATAAGGGTTGAGGCATAAGTAAGCAAAGAATAATAGGTGCAGCCAGTTCTAGGCAAAGGAATAGCAGGTGCAGCCAGTTCTAGGCAAAGGAATAGCAGGTGCAGCCAGTTCTAAGCAAAGGAATAGCAGGTGCAGCCAGTTCTAGGCAAGATTAGGCAGCATACAGGCCACATCTTCACTCTTGTGATAACAAGACAGAAGTTTCCCCTTCAGCCTCTGTTGGGTTGCAGGCCCATCTTTCATAGGGTATAACCAATTGGAGGCCACTAAAGGGCACCTAGGGGTGTTGCCAAGTTATTTTGACTTTATAAAAACCCTAATTGGAGAGGCTCTTGATCTGCTTGCTACAGCCGCTCCCACTCTGTGAATTGTCTTCAATAAATCTGTGCTTTCCTTTCCTTGCTCCATTCTCCGGTTGCTTTGTTTTTCCTTGCTTTGTTCTTTTGTCACTTTGTTTCTGCATTTTGTTCAATTCTTTGTTCAACAGGGTAAGAACCTGGACAACTCCATCCAGTAACATATTTATGTATACATAATACATCACAAATAGTGCCATAATGTGCATCCTGTTTTTGAACGCAATTCACTTAACAGTAACTCAGGAAGAGGGAGGTGGAGGACACAGCAAGTAAGACTGAAAAAGTATGGCCAGGAAGCTAAATAAGAATCTAGAGAATAAGGTCGTGTAAGACAAGAATTGAAAGACTTTTCGGAATGCATAATTTATTGTCAAATGCTGCAGAATTAAGAACTGAAACAAGAACTAAGACCTATTAACTGGATTTGGCAATTAGACTAGATGTGACCTCTGCTAGAATAGCTTCAGTGGCATGGCAGGGTGGGAACCTGATTGCTGTGTTGAGACGCAAAGAGGGGGTGTTAATAATCATGAACTGTTTCTGTGAGAAAGTCCCTTTGAAAAGACAGGGGAAAAACATACTCTTTTCTCCACAGCCTCATCAACATTTGTTATCTTTTGTCTTTTTAATAATAGTCATCCTAAAGGTGTAAGGTGATATTTTATTGTGGTTTAATTTGCATTTCCCTGATGATTAGAGATGTTGAGTACTTTTTCATATGCCTGTTCACCATCTGAATTTCTTCTTTTGATACGTGTTTATTTAAGTACTTAGCCCAATTTTTAATTCAGTTATTTATACTTTTGGTACTGAGTTGTGTAAGTTCTTTATATATATTTGGGTATTAACTTCTTATTAGGTGAATGGTTTGCAAATGCTTTTTCCAATTCCATCAGTTGCCTTTTGATTTAGGTGATTGCTTCCTTTGCTGTGCAGAACTTTTAGTTTCATGTAATACTAGATATCTATTTTTGCTTTTGTTGCCATATCCAAAAACATATTGCCAAGACCACTGTCAAAAAGCTTTTTCCCTATGTTTTCTTCTAGGAGTTTTACAGTTGCATGTTGTGTTTAAGTCTCTAATTCATTATAGATTGGTTTTTGTATGTGTGTGATAGGGGTTCAATTTAATTCCTTTTTTTTTTTGCATGTGGATAACCAGTTTTCCAAACACCAATTTTTTTTTTTTCTTAATGAGCTATACCCATTATGTGTTCTTGGCACCCTAGTAGAAGATACATTGACCATAAATGTATGGGCTTATTTCTGGGCTCTCTAGTCTTTTCCACTGATTTAGATGTTTGTTTTTATGACAATACTGTATGGTTTTGATTACTATAGCTTTGTAATATGATTTGAAGTCAAGCAGTGTGATGCTTCCAGCTTTATTCTTTCTTCTTAAAATTGCTTTGGCTATTCAGGGTCTTTTGTAGTTCCATGTGAATTTAGAATTGTTTTTTCTATTTCTGTATAAATTGCCATTGGGATTTTGATAAGGATGACATTGAATCTGTAGATTGCATTGGGTAGTGTGAACATTTTAACAATTTTAATTTTTCCAATCCATGAACACGGAACGTCTTTCTATTTGTGTCATTTGAAAAATTTCTTTTGGTAATGTTTTACAATTTTCAGGGTACAGGTCTTTTATTTCTTAATTTCTAAGTATTTCCTTGTTGTTATTGTTGCTAATTTAAATGAGCTTGTTTCTTGGTTTTCCTTTTCTAAAGTTTGTTGTTAGTGTATAGAAACACCACTCATTTTTGTATGTTAACTTTGTATCCTGTAATTTTATTGACTTTTTAAGTTAGTTATAATAGTGTTTTGTGTAGAGTCTTTAGGGATTTCCAGGTATATGATCATATCATCTGCAGAAAGAGATGATTTTTATTTTTCCCTTTCAATTTGGATACTTATTTTTTCTTCTTCTTTTTTTTTATTATACTTTAGGTTTTAGGGTACATGTGCACAATGTGCAGGTTTGTTACATATGTATCCACGTGCCGTGTTGATTTCCTGCACCCATTAACTCGTCATTTAGCATTAGGTATATCTCCTAATGCTGTCCCTCCCCCTCCCCCAACCCCACAACAGTCCCCAGAGTGTGATGTTCCCCTTCCTGTGTCCATGAGTTCTCATTGTTCAGTTCCCACCTATGAGTGAGAACATGCGATGTTTGGTTTTTTGTCCTTGCGATAGTTTACTGAGAATGATGTTTTCCAGTTTCATCCATGTCCCTACAAAGGACATGAACTCATCATTTTTTATGGCTGCATAGTATTCCATGGTGTATATGTGCCACATTTTCTTAATCCAGTCTATCGTTGTTGGACATTTGGGTTGGTTCCAAGTCTTTGCTATTGTGAATAGTGCCGCAATAAACATACGTGTGCATGTGTCTTTATAGCAGCATGATTTATAGTCCTTTGGGTATATACCCAGTAATGGGATGGCTGGGTCAAATGGTATTTCTAGTTCTAGATCCCTGAGGAATCGCCACACTGATTTCCACAATGGTTGAACTAGTTTACAGTCCCACCAACAGTGTAAAAGTGTTCCTATTTCTCCACATCCTCTCCAGCACCTGTTGTTTCCTGATTTTTTAATGATGGCCATTCTAACTGGTGTGAGATGGTATCTCACTGTGGTTTTGATTTGCATTTCTCTGATGGCGAGTGATGATGAGCATTTCTTCATGTGTTTTTTGGCTGCATAAATGTCTTCTTTTGCGAAGTGTCTGTTCATGTCCTTTGCCCACTTTTTGATGGGGTTGTTTGTTTTTTTCTTGTAAATTTGTTTGAGTTCATTGTAGATTCTGGATATCAGCCCTTTGTCAGATGAGTAGGTTGCAAAAATTTTCTCCCATTCTGTAGGTTGCCTGTTCACTCTGATGGTAGTTTCTTTTGCTGTGCAGAAGCTCTTTAGTTTAATTAGATCCCATTTGTCAATTTTGGCTTTTGTTGCCATTGCTTTTGGTGTTTTAGACATGAAGTCCTTGCCCACGCCTATGTCCTGAATGGTATTGCCTAGGTTTTCTTGTAGGATTTTAATGGTTTCAGGTCTAACATTTAAGTCTTTAATCCATCTTGAATTAATTTTTGTATAAGGTGTAAGGAAGGGATCCAGTTTCAACTTTCTACATATGGCTAGCCAGTTTTCCCAGCACCATGTATTAAATAGGGAATCCTTTCCCCATTTCTTGTTTTTGTCAGGTTTATCAAAGATCAGATAGTTGTAGATATGCGGCATCATTTCTGAGGGCTCTGTTCTGTTCCATTGATCTATGTCTCTGTTGTGGTGCCAGTACCATGCTGTTTTGGTTACTGTAGCCTTGTAGTATAGTTTGAAGTCAGGTAGCGTGATGCCTCCAGCTTTGTTCTTTTGGCTTAGGATTGACTTGGCGATGCGGGCTCTTTTTTGGTTCCATATGAACTTTAAAGTAGTTTTTTCCAATTCTGTGAAGAAAGTCATTGGTAGCTTGATGGGGATGGCATTGATCTATAAATTACCTTGGGCAGTATGGCCATTTTCACGATATTGATTCTTCCAACCCATGAGCATGGAATGTTCTTCCGTTTGTTTGTATCCTCTTTTATTTCATTGAGCAGTGGTTTGTAGTTCTCCTTGAAGAGGTCCTCCACATCCCTTGTAAGTTGGATTCCTAGGTATTTTATTGTCTTTGAAGCAATTGTGAATGGGAGTTCAGTCATGATTTGGCTCTCTGTTTGTCTGTGATTGGTGTACAAGAATGCTTGTGATTTTTGTACATTGATTTTGTATCCTGAGACTTTGCTGAAGTTGCTAATCAGCTTAAGGAGATTTTGGGCTGAGATGATGGGGTTTTCTAGATATACAATCATGTCATCTGCAAACAGGGATAATTTGACTTCCTCTTTTCCTAATTGAATACCCTTTATTTCCTTCTCCTGCCTGATTGCCCTGGCCGGAACTTCCAGCACTATGTTGCATAGGAGTGGTGAGAGAGGGCATCCCTGTCTTGTGCCAGTTTTCAAAGGGAATGCTTCCAGTTTTTGCCCATTCAGTATGATATTGGCTGTGGGTTTGTCATAGATAGCTCTTATTATTTTGAGATACGTCCCATCAATACCTAATTTATTGAGGGTTTTTAGCATGAAGGGTTGTTGAATTTTGTCAAAGGCCTTTTCTGCATCTATTGAGATAATTATATGGTTTTTGTCTTTGGTTCTGTTTATATGCTGGATTACATTTATTGATTTGCGTATGTTGAACCAGCCTTGCATCCCAGGGATGAAGCCCACTTGATCATGGTGTATAAGCTTTTTGATGTGCTGCTGGATTCAGTTTGCCAGTATTTTATTGAGGATTTTTGCATCAATGTTCATCAAGGATATTGGTCTGAAATTCTCTTTTTTGGTTATGTCTCTGCCAGGCTTTGGTATCAGGACGATGCTGGCCTCATAAAATGTGTTAGGGAGGATTCCCTCTTTTTCTATCGATTGGAATAGTTTCAGAAGGAATGGTACCAGTTCCTCCTTGTACCTCTGGTAGAATTCGGCTGTGAATCCATCAGGTCCTGGACTCTTTTTGGTTGGTAAGCTATTGATTATTGCCACAATTTCAGAACCTGTTATTGGTCTATTCAGAGATTCAACTTCTTCCTGGTTTAGTCTTGGGAGGGTGTATTTGTCGAGGAATTTATCCATTTCTTCTAGATTTTCTAGTTTATTTGCATAGAGGTGTTTGTAGTATTCTCTGATGGTAGATTGTATTTCTGTGGGATCGGTGGTGATATCCCCTTTTTCATTTTTTATTGCATCTATTTGATTCTTCTCTGTTTTCTTCTTTATTAGTCTTGCTAGCGGTCTATCAATTTTGTTGATCTTTTCAAAAAACCAGCTCCTGGATTCATTAATTTTTTGAAGGGTTTTTTGTGTCTCTATTTCCTTCAGTTCTGCTCTGATTTTAGTTATTTCTAGCCTTCTGCTAGCTTTTGAATGTGTTTGCTCTTGCTTTTCTAGTTCTTTTAATTGTGATGTTAGGGTGTCAATTTTGAATCTTTCCTGCTTTCTCTTGTGGGCATTTAGTGCTATAAACTTCCCTCTACACACTGCTTTGAACGTGTCCCAGAGATTCTGGTATGTTGAGTCTTTGTTCTCGTTGGTTTCAAAGAACATCTTTATTTCTGCCTTCATTTCATTACGTACCCAATAGTCATTAAGGAGCAGGTTGTTCAGTTTCCATGTAGTTGAGCGGTTTTGAGTGAGTTTCTTAATCCTGAGTTCTAGTTTGATTGCACTGTGGTCTGAGAGACAGTTTGTTATAATTTCTGTTCTTTTACATTTGCTGAGGAGAGCTTTACTTCCAACTATGTGGTCAATTTTGGAATAGGTGTGGTGTGCTGCTGAAAAAAATGTATATTCTGTTGATTTGGGGTGGAGAGTTCTGTAGATGTCTATTAGGTCCACTTTGTGTAGAGCTGAGTTCAATTCCTGGATATGCTTGTTAACTTTCTGTCTCATTTATCTGTCTAATGTTGACAGTGGGGTGTTAAAATCTCCCATTATTATTGTGTGGGAGTTTAAGTCCCTTTGTAGGTCACTCAGGACTTGCTTTATGAATCTGGGTGCTCCTGTGTTGGGTGCATATATATTTAGGATAGTTAGCTCTTCTTGTTGAATTGATCCCTTTACCATTATGTAATGGCCTTCTTTGTCTCTTTTGATCTTTGTTGGTTTAAAGTCTATTTTATCAGAGACTAGGATTGCAACCCCTGCCTTTTTTTGTTTTCCATTTGCTTGATAGATCTTCCTCCATCCCTTTATTTTGAGTCTATGTGTGTCTCTGCATGTGAGATGGGTTTCCTGAATACAGCACACTGATGGGTCCTGACTCCTTATCCAGTTTGCCAGTCTGTGTCTTTTAATTGGAGCATTTAGCCCATTTACATTTAAGGTTAATATTGTTATGTGTGAATCTGATCCTGTCATTATGATGTTAGTTGGTTATTTTGCTCGTTAGTTGATGCAGTTTCTTCCTAGCCTCGATGGTCTTTACAATTTGGCATGTTTTTGCAGTGGCTGGTACCGGTTGTTCCTTTCCATGTTTAGTGCTTCCTTCAGGAGCTCTTTTAGGGCAGGCCTGGTGGTGACAAAATCACTCAGCGTTTGCTTGTCTGTAAAGTATTTTATTTCTCCTTCACTTATGAAGCTTAGTTTGGCTGGATATGAAATTCTGGGTTGAAAATTCTTTTCTTTAAGAATGTTGAATATCGGCCCCCACTCTCTTCTGGCTTGTAGAGTTTCTGCCGAGAGATCAGCTGTTAGTCTGATGGGCTTCCCTTTGTGGGTAACCCGACCTTTCTCTCTGGCTGCCCTTAACATTTTTTCCTTCATTTCAACTTTGGTGAATCTGACAATTATGTGTCTTGGAGTTGCTCTTCTCGAGGAGTATCTTTGTGGCATTCTCTGTATTTCCTGAATCTGAATGTTGGCCTGCCTTGCTAGATTGGGGAAGTTCTCCTGGATAATATCTTGCAGAGTGTTTTCCAAGTTGGTTGCATTCTCCCCGTCATTTTCAGGTACACCAATCAGACGTAGGTTTGGTCTTTTCATATAGTCCCAAATTTCTTGGAGGCTTTGTTCATTTCTTTTTATTCTTTTTTCTCTAAACTTCCCTTCTCACTTAATTTCATTCATTTCATCTTCCATCAGCGATACCCTTTCTTCCAGTTGATCGCATCTGCTACTGAGGCTTCTGCAATCTTCGCGTAGTTCTCGAAACTTGGCTTTCAGCTCCATCAGCTCCTTTAAGCCCTTCTCTCCATTGGTTATTCTAGTTATCCATTCTTCTAATTTTTTTTCAAAGTTTTTAACTTCTTTGCTATTGTTTTGAATTTCTTCCCGTAGCTCACAGTAGTTTGATCATCTGAAGTCTTCTTCTCTCAACTCGTCAAAGTCATCCTTCATCCAGCTTTGTTCCGTTGCTGGTGAGGAACTGTGTTCCTTTGGAGGAGGAGAGGTGCTCTGCTTTTTAGAGTTTCCAGTTTTTCTGCTCTGTTTTTTCCCCATCTTTGTGGTTTTATCTACTTTTGGTGTTTGATGATGGTGATGTACAGATGGGTTTTTGGTGTGGATGTCCTTTCTGTTTGTTAGTTTTCCTTCTACCAGACAGGACCCTCAGCTGCAGGTCTGTTGGAGTTTACTAGAGGTCCACTCCAGACCCTGTTTGGCTGGGTGTCAGCAGCGGTGGCTGCAGAACAGCGGATTTTCGTGAGACCACAAATTCAGCTGTCTGATAGTTCCTCTGGAAGTTTTGTCTCAGAGGAGTACCCAGCCGAGTGAGGTGTCAGTCTGTCCCTACTGGGGGGGGGGTGCCTCCCAGTTAGGCTGCTCAGGGGTGAGGGACCCACTTTAGGAGGCAGTCTGTTCGTTCTCAGATCTCCAGCTGTGTGCTGGGAGAACCACTACTCTCTTCAAAGCTGTCAGTCAGACAGGGACATTTAAGTCTGTGGAGGTTCCTGCTGACTTTTTGTTTGTCTGTGCCCTGCCCCCAGAGGTGGAGCCTACAGAGGCAGGCAGGCCTCCTTGAGCTGTGGTGGGCTCCACCCAGTTCGAGCTTCCTGGCTGCTTTGTTTACCTAAGCAAGCCTGGGCAATGGCGGGCGCACCTCCCCCAGCCTCACTGCCGCCTTGCAGCTTGATCTCAGACTGCTGTGCTAGCAATCAGCGAGACTCCGTGGGCACAGGACCCTGCGAGCCAGGTGCGGGACACAATCTCCTAGTGTGCCGTTTTCCAGGCCCGTTGGAAAAGCGCAGTATTAGGGTGGGACTGACCTCATATTCCAGGTGCCGTCTGTTACCCCTTTCTTTGACTAGGAAAGGGAACTCCCTGACTCCTTGCACTTCCCGAGTGAGGCAATGCCTCGCCCTGCTTCGGCTCGCGCACAGTGCGCTTCACCGACTGTCCTGCACCCACTGTTTGGCACTCCCTAGTGAGATGAACCCGGTACCTCAGATGGAAATGCAGAAATCACCCGTCTTCTGTGTTGCTCAGGCTGGGAGCTGTAGACCGGAGCTGTTCCTATTCAGCCATCTTGGCTCCTGGGAAAAACTCTTGAGGAGTTGATGTTTGGCTGCGACCCAAGTGAAGAGGAGGCAGCCACGTCATGACTCATAGGAAGACCATTCTAAGAGGAAGGCCCAACAATTTGAAAGCTCCTGGAGAATTTGACAGATAGAAGGAGGCCAGTGTGGCTGGAGCCTCGTGGATGAGCAGAAGAGTGTGGGTGAGGACTGGGCACAGAAGGCAGGGGCAAACCATAAATCATGCTAGGGACTGGGTTATTACCCAACACATAATTGGAAGCTTTTGGAGGAATAGCAATGTGATTAAGTAAATTTTTTTTTTATTTTGTTTCTTTTGAGACAGGGTCTTGCTCTGTCACCCAGGCTGGAGTGCAGTGGTGCGATCATGGCTCACTGCAGTCTCAACCTCCTGGGCTCAAGCAATCCTCCCATCTTGCCCTCCCAAAGTGCTGGGATTATAGGTGTGAGCCACTTGTGCCTGGCCTAGCAAATGTTTTTAAAATATCACTCAGACTGCCATCTGAAAGGGGGCTGCTGGGATGGCAAGAATGAAAGCAGGAAGAGAGGACTCCAGGAGGGTGGGTTCCCTGAAGCCTAGAGAAGAAAGGGCTTCCAGAAGGATGGAGTGGTCAGCTTGCCAAATCCCACAGAGAGGTAAGGTAAGGACAGAGAATGGACCATTGGCTTTGGCAAGATATAGGTAGGTCACTGATGACCTCAATAGGAGCTGTTTAGTAGAGGGATGCCATGGAAAGCCTCATAAGAGTGGACTGAGGATGTGAATAAATCAACTACAGTCAACTCTTTTGAGATGGAGTCCAGTTTCACGCCTAGACCGAAATTCAAGATTCATAATGAAGAATTCACTTTTATCAAGCATTGACAGGAGTTAGACACACCTCAAACCATATTTTAAAATACAGCCAGATTACAATGTTATCTGATTCTGAGATTGCCTGTAACTTGATTCATAATAGTGACAGACAGCACTTGGACTAGGACATTAGAGCTGCTGAGAAGGAAAATTGCACCCAGCTTCTTAGCTTCCTGCAAAGATGCACCAGGATCAGAGAAGAAAAGATCAAGTTCTATACTTACCTGGCAGGGGAGATACCATGATCACGAAGGTGGTTTTCGCGGGGTGAGGCTTATCCATTGCGCTCCGGATGTGCTGACCCCTGCGATTTCCCCAAATGTGGGAAAGTCAACTGCATAATTTGCGTTAATGGGGGACTGTGTTCGCGCTTTCTGCCGGAAAAAAAGAAGAAAAGAAAAAAAAAGACAAGACAAGACAAGACCAAGTTCTGAGAGTGCTTGAAGAAGCTGTGCTAGGAGAAGACTGCACTGCCCTAAAACCTTTGAACAAAGATTCTGGGAAGGCTTGGAGAGTGACAGGCATGCTGGACCCTGCAGCTGTTGACAAGGGAGAAATCTTAATTATATTGGGTGAAATTCTCCTATAGAGAAAAGAAGATAAAACTATATGTTTTTGACCAGAAATGCCCAAGAGAGCTCTGCTACCCTCAAGAATCTATTCTTCCTGAAAATGTGAAGATAATGGCTTAGATCTGGAGACCAAAGATAGTCTCAGATGTGGCTGTGAATTTTAGTGGGTGGGCAATGTGGGGTGGAGTGGGGATGGAGGGCTGTTGTGGAAAAGGCAGCCCAGCCTGCTCAGAGGTGTCTATATAGACCCACATTGCTGGCAAGCAACTCATCTCACTACCACACAATGTTTTTTTGTTTTTGTTTTTTTTAAGACAGAGTCTACTCTGTTGCCCAGGTTGGCGTGCAGTGGCATGATCTCATCTCACTGCAACCTCTGCCTCCTGGTTTCAAGCAATTCTCATGCCTCAGCCACCTGAGTAGCTGGGATTATAGGTGTGGAGCACCACGCCTGGCTAATTTTTTTTTTTGTATTTTTAGTAGAGATGGGGTTTCACCATGTTGGCCAGGCTGGTCTTGAACTCCTGACCTCAAGTAATCCGCCCACCTCAGCCTCCCAAAGTGCTGGGATTACAGGCGTGAGCCACTGTGGCCAGCCACAAACAATGTTTTTTTGTTTTTGTTTTTGTTTTTCTTTGAAACAGGGTCTCACTGTCGCTCAGACTGGAGTACAGTGGTGCAAACATGGCTCCCTATAGCCTGAACCTCCTGCACTCAAGCGCTTCACCTGCCTCAGCCTCCTGTGTAGCTGGGACCACAGACATACGCCACCATGCCCAGCCAGCTTTTGATTTTTTTGTAGAGATGAGTTTTCTCTTTATTGCCCAGTCTAGTCTTGAACTTTTGGGCTCAAGCGATCCTCCCACTTTGGTCTCCCAAAGTGCTGAGATTACAGGTATGAGCCATTGTGCCCAGCCTTTCTGCAGCTGGAAAAAGACCAATGAGCTGTAAAGGGAGAAATTCCACAAGGCATAAAAATACACCAGGCTTATATCATCCAGGGCTGCAGATGAGCCACAGTTGAGGAACCAGGCCATGGAACACAGTGAGGGATTCATTCTGCTAAATTAAAGCATCTTTCCTCCAGGATTGTCATCGTGAGGGCATGGCCTGGCCAGAGTTGAGACTGTCAAATGGCTCTCAAGATAGTTCTGAGGTCTAATATAGAAGGGGCTAATGAAAAGGGAAGTTGCTCATGAATACTCACCTACTTACTTTAAAGAGGTTAAGTCCACAAGAACACTAGGTGGGAAGGAGTGGGGGATGGGATAATTGTTGCTGATTAAAAAAAATTTGCAAAATTGTTAAAATAAAGGCTGGAAAATAATCACCTACAGTGGATGTATGACTGCTTATTTAGGTATCCCTCTATTGTCAGACACATAGAATGCTTCCAAACATTGCCGATGCAGCCATTAGCGTGGTTATCACGCTGCTACGGCACAGAGAAGCGGATGCTGTAGTGAGAGAGGCAGGACCACCTGGACATGCACTCTGATTGCAGCAATGTGAAAATCTCATGCAAATTGAGAAAGATCAGAAAGGGACACTGAAAAATGAAAATATTTTCGTTAGGATTGTGGGCTTATGTGTATTTTGAAAAGTTTAAATTAAAGTTATTACCTATTTAAATGTTCAGTAAATTTTTTAGGCAACCATTTTGTTTGTGTTTGTTTGTTTGTTTGTTTGAGACAGAATGTTGCCCTGTCGCCCAGGCTGGAGTGCAGTGGTGTGATCTCAGCTCACTGCAACCTCTGCCTCTGGGGTTCAAGTGATTCTCCTGCCTCTGCCTCCCTGGTAGCTGGGATTACAGGTACCCATCCCCATGCCCAGCTAATTTTTGTGTTTTTAGTAGAGATGGTATTTGGCCATGTTGACCAGGCTGGTCTTGAACTCCTGACCTCAGGTGATCCGCCTGCATTGGCCTCCCAAAGTGCTGGGATTACAGGTGTGAGCCACGGCGCCCGGCCCCAGCCAACTGTTTTAATAATAGTTTTGGTAATGGCAGTAGATGAGGTTGTGAGCTGCTGGGCACATGGCAGCGTTAACTCATACTGGTTGCCTTTGTCCACATCTCCAATCCAAACACTGCGTTTCTCCTGAGCCCAGAGAATGGTGGGGCCTGGGACCCTCCTCCACAGGAGAAAGCAGGCACAGTTACCTTTCTTACTTGAGCCTGCTGAGGACTGAAGATCAGCCACGGAGAAGCCCCGGGGTGAGAATCAGACCAAACTCTAGATGCTTGAGGTGGGAAGGCCTGTTGATCCCTAGGGGAGGAGCTGTGCTTGTCCACTCGATAATTCCTTAGAGGTTGCTCTCCCATGCCAAGGAGTGAGGGAGCTGAGCTCTTTCTACCCTCAAGGCCTACAGCCAGTCAGCTGAGGAGACTGGGGAGAGAGAGGCTTCCTCCTTGTGCTCAGTTGGGCTCTGTCAGCTGGGCAGCGGGTGCACAGCTGAACCATGTGGGGAGATAGTGGTGTTCCATCCACCACTCATGGTACTGCTGTCTGCTGTGGTCTGAATGTTTGTATCCCTCCCTGACAAATTCATATGTTGAAACCTAATCCCCAATGCAATTGTTTTAAGAAGTGGGACCTTGGGAGGTGATGGAGCCCTCGTGAATGGAATTAGTGCCCTTATAAAAGACACCAAAGGGAGCTCATTCACCCCTTCTGCCATGTGAAGACACAGATAGAAAATGCCCTCTATTAAGCAGAGAGCGAGCCCTCACCAGACACTGAATCTGTTGACATCTTGATCTTGGAATTCCCAGCCTCTAGAACTGTAAGAAATAAACTGTTATAAGCCATCTAGTTTAGGAGATTTTTTTTTTTTTTTTTGAGATGGAGTCTTCCTCTGTCGCCTAGGCTGGAGTGCAGTGGCACAATCGCTACAATCACCTCTCACTGCAGCCCCGACCTCCTAGGCTCAAGTGATCCTCCCACCTCAGCTTCCTGACTAGCTGGGTCTATAGGCATGCTTTACCATGTTTGGCTAATTTTTGTATTTTTTGTAGAGATGGAGTTTTTGTCATGTTGTCCAGGCTGGTCTCCAACTCCTGGGCTCAAGCCATCATCTTGCCTTGGCCTCCCAAAGTGCTGGGATTACAGGTGTGAGTACCATGTCCTGCCAGGATTTTTCTTACAGTAGCCCAAATGGACCAAGATGCTACCACTGTAAGTTCTCCCCAGGCCTCAGTGAGCCACTGAGGGAAAACAGTGAAGAATACCCAAGGGACCCAATAGCCAGAGAAATGGCAAACAAGCAGAAAGTCGGCAGTCCCCACGAAAGTGGAACTACTGGAGAAAATAAATGACAACCTGAACCAAAAAATGATAAGAGCATTTACAAGAACTCTAGCAGCCCCCATATGGGGACAAGACTGACTTTTATTTTATTTTATTTTATTTTATTTTTTATTTTATTTTATTTTATTTTTTTATTATACTTTAGGTTTTAGGGTACATGTGCACAATGTGCAGGTTTGTTACATATGTATCCACGTGCCATGTTGATCTCCTGCACCCATTAACTCGTCATTTAGCATTAGGTATATCTCCTAATGCTGTCCCTCCCCCCTCCCCCAACCCCACAACAGTCCCCGGAGTGTGATGTTCCCCTTCCTATGTCCATGAGTTCTCATTGGAACCAACCCAAATGTCCAACAACAATAGACTGGATTAAGAAAATGTGGCACATATACACCATGGAATACTATGCAGCCATAAAAAATGATGAGTTCATGTCCTTTGTAGGGACATAGATGAAATTGGAAAACGTCTTTCTCAGTAAACTATCGCAAGGACAAAAAACCAAACACCACATGTTCTCACTCATAGGTGGGAATTGAACAATGACTGACTTTATTTTAACTGCTAATCTGCCTGACTAAGCCTGAGTCCAGGAATGCCTCCAAAATATGTAGCTGATCTATTACTCCTTAGTAGGAACACCTATTCATTGTACATCTCTTCCAAAACAACCTTCATTGCAGAAATCATATGCTGTGACCCCCAAAGCCACCTACATGTTCTTTCCAGGGTACTTAGGCTTTTTTCCCATGATATAAGCCCTGGGTCTGAGGCCCTGTGGGGCAGAACTCTACCTGTTTCTTGGCTGCCCAAGACCACACTTCTCTCTGTAAATTCCCTTCATAAATCACCCAATGCCGAGAAACTGAATTTGTCTGCCTCATCCTTTGGTTTCTCGGCTCCTTAAACATTGGGGGTCACTTCACATATATGGCCCCCTTCATGGAATACCCCCGATCCCCACACAAAAATTTCTGGGAATAAAAATCTTGATTTGTGAGCTAGAAACATTAGTAAATAATCTAAAAGGGAGGGTGATCATTGTTGAGATCTGAAATGGTGACCTGGAAGTCTAAAAGTGGTAGAAATATATCACAACCCAGAGCAAAAATATAAAAAAATAAAAATCATGAAGAAAATGATAAAGGACTCAGATCTAAGAAACTTCCCATGCAAATAATAGGAGTTGCAGAAAAATCAAAAAGAAATATCAAGAAGGGGAAAGAAGACACACTGAGTTCCAGGCAGATTGATCAAAAATAATTTCTGAACTGGAATAATAAAGAGGAAATCTTATATATTTCTAGGAAGAAAGAAAAAGAAGCAAATGGTTGGATGCGGTGGCTCATGCCTGTAATCCTAGCACTTTGGGAGGTCAAGGCGAGTGGATTGCCTAAGCTCAGGAGTTCAAGACCAGCCTGGGCAACGCAGTGAAACCCCGTCTCTACTAAAATACAAAAAATTAGGCCGGGCGTGGTGGCTCATGCCTGTAATCCAGCACTTTGGGAGGCCGAGGTAGGCAGATCACAAGGTCAGGAGATCAAGACCATCCTGGCAAACATGGTGAAACCCCGTCTCTACTAAAAATACAAAAACAAAATTAGCCAGGCGTGATGGCAGGTGCCTGTAGTCCCAGCTACTCAGGAGGCTGAGACAGGAGAATGGCGTGAACCCGTGAGGCGGAGCTTGCAGTGAGCCAAGATCATGCCACTGCACTCCAGCCTGGGCAACAGAGCAAGATTCTGTCTCAAAAAAAAAAAAAAAAAAAAAATAGCCAGATGTGGTGGCGTGCGCCTGTAATCCCAGCTACTCAGGAGGCTGACACAGGAGAATCCCTTGAACCCAGGAGGCAGAAGTTGCAGTGAGCAGAGATTGCACCATTGCACTCCAGCCTGGGCAACAGAGTGAGACTCCGTCTCAAACAAACAAACAAAAAAACAAAAGAAACAAACTAGTATGTGACTGCAATACTGGAAGGAAAAACATACATTCATGCAACATCCTCAGACTACTGAGAGAAAAGGACTGCAACTCAAGGATTTAACATTCAACCAAAATATTATTCACCTGCCAGGGTAAAAGAACGATATTTGCCAACAAACAAGAATTCACAGACTCTCTCACTTGCATATGCCACTAAGAGCTCTTGCCAAACAACAAAGTTATTGGAACAGAGATTTAATAAGTGGCAGAAGACTTATTTCACATTGATATGTGGTTAAAAGGATAATGGTAGAGTACCTAGGAAAGTATAATTTAAACATTAAATAAAATGTCTTGAAAAACAAAAGATGCAATTCATTAGTGGGAAAGCCTACTAATGGCCAGGAACACAAAGGACTAAACTATCTCTTCAAAACGTAGGAGCTGGCCTGGCATGGTGGTGCGCTCCTGTAATCCCAGCACTTTGGGAGGCTGAGGCAGGCGGATCACCTGAGGTCAAGAGTTCAAGACCAGCCTGGCCAACATGGCAAAACCCCGTCTCTACTACAAGTACAAACATTAGCCAGGGGTGGTGGTGCATGCCAGTAATCCCAGCTACTTGGGAGGCTGAGATAGGAGAATCGCTTGAACCCAGGAGGTGGAAGTTGCAGTGAGCCAAGATTTTGCCACTGCACTCCAGCCTGGGTGACAGAGTGAGACTCTGTCACACACAGACAAAAAACAACAACAACCTAGGAGTTGAGGTATGTTGGATAGATGGGGGAAAGTAAAAGTGATCTAATATTTGCACTAAGTGGGGAACTAAAAGCATTCTGAGGGTCTTAAGGGGAAGAGAATAAACAGTGGGAGAATTAAGCATTTTCCATAAGAGAAAAAGGGTGCTCTCTTGCTCTCTTGTTTCCATATAACATTATACTAAAGAAATATGTAACTATAGGGAAAATAAAAGGTAATCAATGGTGGAATAAAAAATTACAATAAAACCTTCAAGTTAGTGAAGGGAGAAAAGAGAATGAAGAGCAACTTGTCAAAACCATAAAATCAAAGACAAAGAAAAGAGAAAAATCGGCCGGGCGCGGTGGCTCACGCTTGTAATCCCAGCACTTTGGGAGGCCGAGGCGGGCGGATCACGAGGTCAGGAGATCAAGACCACGGTGAAACCCCGTCTCTACTAAAAAAAAGACAAAAAATTAGCCGGGCGTGGTGGCGGGCGCCTGTAGTCCCAGCTACTCGGAGAGGCTGAGGCAGGAGAATGGCGTGAACCCGGGAGGCGGAGCTTGCAGTGAGCCGAGATTGCGCCACTGCACTCCAGCCTGGGCGACAGAGCGAGACTCCGTCTCAAAAAAAAAAAAAAAAAAAAGAAAAGAGAAAAATCAAATAAATAGTAAATATGATGACAAAAAGAATAAAACTAAAAGGTCAATTTTACTAAAAATGCGGTAATTTTTCTATTAACATATTCTAAAATATTATAACAGAAAACAACCCCCATCTCTATATTATTTATGAAAAAAACATTTAAAATGGGGTAATAAAGTTTTGAAAACAAAGTGATACACTGAAGTAATACAAATAAAACAACAGAAAGATGGACATTATGTTAGTATATGACTTACAACATAAAAAGGTATTACTACATCATAAACCTGTATGCACCAAACAACATGGAGCTAAATTTAAGGAAAAGTGATAAAATATAATGATTTTTAAAATTGTTATTGGGAGATTTTATTTTATGGAAGATTTTCATATACATCTTTCAGAATCAGAGAAACTTAATAGTCTAAAAGTAATTAAAGCCTGGGCATGGTGGCTCATGCCTGTAATCCCAACACTTTGGTAGGCAAAGGCAGTTGAATCACTTGAGGTCAGGAGTTCCAGACCAGTCTGGTCAACATGATAAAACCTTGTCTCTACTAAAAATACAAAAATTAGCTGGCATGGTGGCACAGGCCTGTAATCCCAGCTACTTGGGAGGCTGAGGCAGGAGAATCGATTGAACCCGGGAGATAGAGGTTGCACTCAGCCGAGATCAGGCCACTGCACTCCAGCCTGGACTACAAAGCAAGACTCCATCTTAAAAGAAAAAAAAAGTAAGTAAAGACACTGGGAAATTGAATGATATAGTCAAAAACTTTAAGTTAGTAGATATGGTCTTTGTATCTTTTAAGTAAGGATATGTGTGTGTGTATCTATATAATATATATATTTTATATATATTATATATTTTATATATTTTACATATATTATATATTATATATTTTTTATATATTATATATTTTATATATTTTATATATTTTACATATATTATATATAATTTATATATTATATATAGTATGTAATTTATATATTATATATTATATATAATATATTTTATTATGATATAATCTATTATATATTATATATTATATATAATATAATATATATATGTATATTTCTTCCCATATGTCCATGGATTATTTATAAAAATTGTTTGGTAATTGGTCTCAAAAAAAAACTTCTAACAAAATTTTAAAATTTTAACAAAGTTTGCAGGCCTTAAAGAAAATCTCATGCCAAATGTTTAAAAAGCTTAGACTATAACACAATAAAATTAGAAATAAGTATAAAAAAGATAAGACTTAATTACCTATAAATTAACACATTTCTAGGCCAGGTGTGATGGCTCATGCCTGTAATTCCAGCATTTTGCCAGGCTGTAGCAGGTGAATTGCTTGAGGCTGAGGTTACAATGAGCTATAATCATGCCAGCTTGGGTGACAGAGCAAGACTTTTTCTCAAAAATAAAATAAAATAAAATAAAACAAAGAAAGAAGAAAAGAAAAAAAGGAAACATATTTCTAAAAATCTTGGATTAGTGAGAAAATCAAAACAGATTAGACATATGGAATGCAATAAAAAGGAAAATACTTATGCAAAATGGAAGGAATGGAATACAGTAAAAGCTGCATTCTGAAGGAATTCTATCAGTCTTTTTTTTTTTCTTTGAGACGGAGTTTTGCTCTTATTGCCCAGGCTAGAGTGCAGTGGCACAATCTCGGCTCACTGCAACCTCCGCCTTCCAGTTTCAAGCGATTCTCCTGCCTCAGCCTCCCAAGTCACTGGGGTTACAGGTGCCCGCCGCCACCACACCCAGCTAATTTTTTTGTATTTTTAGTAGAGACGAGGTTTCACCACGTTGGTCAGTCTGGTCTCGAACTGCTGACCTCATGATCCACCCACCTCGGCCTCCCAAAGTGCTGGGATTACAGGCATGAGCCACCGTGCCTGGCTGGAATTCTATTAATATTATTAATATTATTAATTCACATTAATTTCCAAAGAAGAAAGACTATAATAAAAAACAAACCTGATAGTAATCTTAGTAAATTAGAAAAATTCATAAGATATTCTTTTAAAAAGTATGAAGGGGGAATAATAAAAATAAAAGCTGAAAATAATGACATGTAAGTAGAAAAAAATAATAAAAAGAAAAATTTTAAAGTTGATTCTTTGAAAAAATAGTAAGAGAGATAAACTCTCCCCAAGCCAGATTAATTTTTTTAAAAAGGAGAGAAGGAAACAAAAATACAGAATTAAGATGAAAAAGGAGATAATCACAGACTCTTCACTGATGAATGAAATTACAAGCAACTGTAACCTTTAATCTCATAGAAACTAATGAGAAAACCTAAAGGAAATCACCAGTTAGAAAAATATGTTTCAAATTTTGTCCCAAGGAAACATAAAATAACTCGAATAAACTATTAGAGAAGAGACTCAAAACGTATTCAGAGATCTATCATGTAAAAAACTTTTAGGCCAAGCACAGTGGCTCATACCTGTAATCCCAGCACTTTGGGAAGCTGAGGCCAGAAGATTGTGTGAGCCCAGAAATTTGAGACCAGCCTGGGCAACATAGCCAGACCCCATCTCTACCAAAAAATTAGCTGGTTGTGGTAATGTGTGCCTGTAGCCCCAGCTACTCAGGAGGCTGAGGTGGGAGGATTGCTTGAGCCCAGGAGGTCAAGGCTACAGTAAGCCATGGTCATGCCACTGCACTCCAACTTTGGGTGAGAGAGAGATACCCTGTCTCAAAAAATAAAAGGCACTTGGTAAATGCAGCTGGCAGATATAATAAAAAACAAAGTAAACCAGAACATGCTTGGGGAATTCTCCTTGGCACTCTTGGAGCTAGGGTACAAGTACAAACCCTGTGATATTCATCTCACTTGGGTAAGATATAATTCACAAGAGCAGGGGCCCAAGGGGGATTTCCTAATAGGACAATATAAGGGCACCACTTTGATAAATTTCAAGGGTAGCAGTAGGAAAAAAAAAAGTCAAGGTTTTAGACCTAGGCAGAAATTACAAGTCAGTATTTTTCTGGAGAAGCACTTTTAAGACAGGCAGTGCTAGCTTCTAGAACATACAATCTGTGCACTCACACAGGGACCTGCATTTTCATTTTGTACTCAGCTCTGCATGAGGTTGATCCTGAGCATAGGTTAGCACTCATCTTCAAGGCGGGTGTTTTGCTGCCACATACAGATCAATTTTGACACACTTTAAATGTCCTCAGGTGAATTAAAGAAGCTAATACGAATATGTTGGTGGTCATCTTCAAGAATGAGGCTACCTAGTGTGGATGGGTAGACAGGTTTAATGTTTCTAGGCATTGTCATTCTCAGGCATCCTTAGAATAGATGCCCTTAATTTCACAATTAAAAATTTAAAAATAGTTTAAAAATATAATTACTTCTGAATATTATTTAATCTTAAAAAGAAAGGAAATCTTGTGACATGCTATAACACGAATGAACCTTGAAGACATAATGGTAAGTCAAATAAGCCAGTCACACACAAAGTACTATATTATTCCACTTATGTGGCATATTGAAAGTGAGCAAATTTATAAACAGAAAATAGAATGGTGGTTGCCAGGTACTGGGGAGAGGGAATAATAGGAAGTTATTTTTCAATGTTACAGACCTTCAGTTTTGTGAGATGAAATAGTTCTGAAGATTGGTTGCATGGCAATGTAAACATACTTAACACTACCGAACTGCACATTTAAAAATGGTTAAGAGGCCAGGTGTGGTGGCTCATGCCTGTAATCCCAACACCTTGGGACGCTGAGGCGGGTGGATTGCTTGAGGCTAGGAGTTTGAGACCAGCTTGAGCAACATGGCAAAACGTCTCTACAAAAAACAAAAAAATTAGCTGGCTGTGGTGGTGCATGCCTGTAGTTCCAGCTACTCAGGAGGCTGAGGTAGGAGGATCACTGGAACCCGGGAGGCCAAGGTGGCAGTGAGCTGAGATGGTGCCACTGCACTTCAGCCTGGGAGACAGAGTGAGACCCTGTCTCAAAAACAAACAAACAAACAAAACACACACCCACAAAACGGTTAAGATGGTAAATTCATGTTACGTGTATTTTACCACAATTAAAAATAAAAAATGGACAGATAGAAACTTCTGAACAGTATAGTGGGGTGCTTAGGCAGAACATACAAGGTGCTTTCCTCCGTAGTAGACAAGACAGAAAGTATGAGATTTCCAGATGCTTAATGAGAGATTTGGTATCAAGAAAGATTATTTATTTATTTATTTATTTATTTTGAGATGAGTCTCACACTGTGGCCCAGGCTGGAGTGCAGTGGCGCAATCTTGGCTCACTGCAACCTCTGCCTCCTGGGTTCAAGCAATTCTCCTGCCTCAGCCTCCCAAGTAGCTGGGATTACAGGCGCCTGCTACCATGCCCAGCTAATTTTTAAATTTTCAGTAGAGACAGGTTTCACCATGTTGGCCAGGCTGGTCTGGAACTCCTAACCTCAAGTCATCTGCCCACCTCGGCCTCCCAAAGTGCTGGGCTTATAGGTGTGAGCCACCAGGCCTGGCCTCAAGAATGATTTCAAAGGCTTGGTGCAGTATCCCATCTTTTCACCTCCAAAGAACTATACAATGTGAACTATGTTATTCTGACTCCCCCTAAGTGAGAATAGGACTGGACTTCCCCCAGTCCTCTGGTTATCCTAGTGCCAAACATTTTTTCCAGAGCCTACAATGCCCAAGGCACTGGGGACACAGTGTCAAATCTAAATAGATTCACCTCATTCCCTGCCCTCATTGGAGATAAGGTTCTTGTGAGGAAGAGAGCTTATCACACAACTAACTTGTTATACATGTTGTGAAGCAGACATTAAAGAGGCAATGAGAGAAGTGATCTTTAGCTGAAGTAGAGGTGACATTGAGCTTTAGTGATCTTCAGCTGAAGTAGAGGTGATATTGAACTTTAGCATGTGAACAAGGTTCCCAACATTGCGTCATGGCAGTGGTTTTCAAGTTGTACTTTCTAGAAGCATTTTTGGACCTCTAAGGAAGAGTGGGGAAAGGGGAAGAGGCCTGACAGCTCAAAGTAGGGTAGGGTTGAGAGGCAATAGATTTATTTACCCAAGCAATGGAGACTTACTTTCTCAGAGAATCACAGCTGCAGTGGGAGGTGGGATGAATTTGCAACATCTGAAAGCAAAAAGATTTGAGAGTTGCTCACAAGGGAATAAATAAATACAACCAGATATTCCCTGGTTTCGTGTCACCAGCTTGTCTATAAACTTAGAAACATCTTATGATTCCTGAAACCTCTCCTGGTCCCCGGCACCCACAGCTTCAACTCCAGTTTCCTGGGGTTGCTGGGTGCTTGCCCCCAAAAGCCTAGCTGCATCAGGACACTCTGTTGTATCGAAATGGGAGAATGTCCTGGTAGAGCTGAAGCTCTGCTTCTGCTGTCTCATGCCACAACAGCTGCAAGTCCTGCTCCCTCCAGAAAGCCGTGCTTGCTAGTTAGGTCTTCTTTCTCCACCTCTCTCAGGAAGGGGGCTTAAAACAAGAGGAGATGCTAGACAGTCTCTTTGTTAATAACAACCACTGCTATTTATTGCATGCTTACTGTGTCCTAGTATTTTATTTTTAATATCATAACAATCCCATGAGGAAAGAAATATTAGCTCTGGGTCCTAGATGTGAAACCCGAGGTTCAGAAAAGTTAAGGATCTTGCCCAAATTTATACTGCTCATAAGTGACAGTGCCAGGTGTGAGCCCTTTGTGCGTGCTCCAAACCATTCAGTGCAAAAAGCAAGAAGTCGGCTGGGCGTGGTGGCTTACACCTCTAATCCCAGCACTTTGAGAGGCTGTGGCGGGCAGATCACGAGGTCAGGAGTTCGAGACCAGCCTGGCCAACATAGCGAAACCCTGTCTCTATTAAAAATACAAAAATTAGCCAGGCATGGTGGCACACGCCTGTAGTCCCGGCTACTCAGGAGGCTGAGGCAGGAGAATCGCTTGAACCTGGGAGGCAGAGGTTGCAGTGAGCCGAGATCATGCCACTGCACTCCCGCCTGGGTGACAGAGCGAGACTCCATCTCAAAAACAAAACAAAAAAAGGCAAGAAGTCCTAGACTCCCTCTCTAGTGGTGGGCACAGAGTCATTCAGGTAAGGCCACTGAAAAAGAAGGTGGAAGGGGAAGATGAGTTAGTACTTGAAATTCTGCTGTCTTGACACAAATAGCTTATCCCGAAATGATAAATGTATTTGTTAATGGAATTTACCCATTTTATACATCGCACATGTTTTGTATGTGGTGTTGAGCATAGAGGTCTTCATTACGAGTCAGGAAATGTAAGTTCCACTTCCACTGTGAGCTGTGTCTCTGTCACAAATGGCTTTATTATTCAAAATTTTCAGACCCCAGTTTCTGTCTTCACTTGACTGAGAATAATTCAACGACAGAGAATGTTCTAGTCTCCTTTGTGTCTCTAGTATCTAGTACAGGGCCCCAAAATGTTTGAGGGTGGAATGACTAGGGAAGGAGGCGAATAAAGGAGGAAGAGATTTATCTTGTAACATCTGTCCTGGTGTTAGCAATATTAATTAAAACAGTTTGCAGGTTTTGTTGAAAAGGTCTGTTGTCCATCTTGGTGGCAAACTAGGAGGAAATGGTATCTAGCAAGGCCCTCTTTGGCATAAAGGGCACAGAATGTGCAACTGACATGTACACACAATGGAATGCCTTCCTCTGTCCACCTTTCGTTTCCCCTTGTTCTTTCCAAAGCAACTGACACCACAAAATGAGAAGAGGTGGAACAGGAGACAGGCTCGCAACAATGACTTGCTGCTTCCTTTTCAGTTACCTTTGTGGACAGACACAAGAATGCAGAGGTCAGAGCTGCCCTAACACAATGTGGAATTGTGAACTAGTTTTGTGCCACCAAACTCACCTGATATATATTCTTCAGTGTCCTCAATTCTTTTAACTTTGCAGAGCTAACTCTTTAGGATTGTGCCAGGATTTAAACTGGGAGCATTAGCTGCAGAGGGCAAAGGAGTCAAGCTAATAAGCTCTCCAATTCTGCTTCTTGCAGACTGCTTCAATTTTGAAGGAGAAGTCGTTATTTTTAGAATTCTTACTTGCGTTCACCCTGTACCCCGAATGATTAACTCCTAGTATGTCCCTCAAGTTTAACCCATACTCCCCCTCTGCTCCTAGGAATGTGAGCACGCCTTCCACTCTGTGACCAGGATTTTAAAAAACTATTTTCAATCTGCCTCCTCTTCCTCTACCCATTTCCCCAATTGCAGCCCTTACCCTCCACCTCTCTCCTATTAAACTCATGTCCATTCAATCTCTAGACTTGTTGGGGGAAGTGGCAGCATTGTAAGATAAACCTTAAGTAATTATTATTGTTTATTTATTTTTGAGTCTCTCTCTGTCACCCAGGCTGGAGTGCAGTGGCGTGATCTTGGCTCACTGCAAGCTCTGCCTCCCGGGTTCAGATGATTTTTCTGCCTCAGCATCCCAAGTAGCTAGGACTGCAGGTGCACGGCCACCATGCCTAGCTAATTTTTGTATTTTTAGTAGAGATGGCATTTCATCATATTGGCCAGGCTGGTCTCGAACTCCTGACCTCGTGATCTGCCCACCTCGGCCTCCCAAGGTGCTGGGATTACAAGCGTGAGCCACTGCACCTGGCCTATTTTTTTCTTTATCTTAAGTTCCAGGGTACATGTGCAGGATGTGCAGGTTTGTTATATAGGTACACATGTGCTATGGTGGTTTGCTGCACCTATCAACCCATCGCCTAGGTATTAAGCCCCACATGCACTAGCTATTTTTCCTGGTGCTCTCCCTCTTCCGGCACCCCAGCCTGAAGTTATTATTAAAGTTCAGTTTAACTCTTGTGGTGTCTACAAAGCATGACTTTGTTGAGTCTTCAACAGATTGTAGCGTTACTCACCTTATGTCATTAAACTGAAGAGGCTGGGGTGATAGGATAAGGGAAGTACACAGCTCAGCATGTGGGGAGTTTATTTAAAACTCTTGTGGTCTTTCATTGACTAGGCAGATGAAGTCATTGCTGACTTATAAATCAACAAAATACTTTTAAAATGTAACCTCCTTTCGTGGTTTGTTATAATAAATTACCCTTGACTACTCTTTAAAAAAATCACAAAGAGAAAATTATAATTTTCCTTCATTGAGTTCAATACTTGTGAGCATCTTTCAGGTAAATGAAGAGGAAAAATACATACAAATAGTTACATTTTGGAAATATTTGCACCTAAAACAATAGAATATGTTCTATGGGAGTAATAAGTAGTTCCTAATGTTGATTTATCTAAATGTATTATTTCTTTTTTTTTATATAATGTGACTATGATGACCAGGAAAGGAGCCAAAAAAAAAGGTTTGAAAATAAATGAAAATAAATGCAAAACCTTAAGTGGTGCACACCTGTAAGCCCAGCAATTGGGGGCGAGGGAGATGGGGCAATGGCTGAGGCTGGAGAATGGCTTGAGCCCGGGAGTTTGAGACCAACCTGAGCAACATAGGAAGATCCTGTCTCTTTAAAAAAGAAATAAATTGGCCAGACATGGTGGTTCATGCCTGTAATTCCAGAACTTTGGGAGGCCAAGGTGGGCAGACCACCTGAGGTCAGGAGTTCAAGACCAGCCTGGCCAACATGGTGAAACCCTGTGTCTACCAAAAACACAAAAATTAGCTGAGCGTGGTGGCAGGCGCCTGTAATCCCAGCTACTGGGGAGGCTGAGGCAGGAGAATTGCTTGAACCCGGGAGGCAGAGGTTGCAGTGAGCTGAAATCGCACCACTGCACTCCACCCTGGGTGACAGGGCAAGACTCCATCTCAAACGAACAAACAAAAATAAAAAACAAATAAATAAGGAAAAAAGGAAAAAGAAGAACTTGTGAACTTGCAAAGAAAAATGGGCGCATTTGGTAACACTGCCCAAATTGGGTGATTTTATTATTATTGTTTTTTTTAACTTTTTACCGGCAAGAGAGATTCTCTGGCATGAACTGAAGGTCCCCTCTCTTCTGGGTGATGTGTATTAACATTGTACTGAGTCTGGTTAGGGTGGCTCTTGGCAGGATAATACTTTTTTTTTTTTTATTAAAAATAATTGTATTTAGGCCAGGTGCAGTGGCTCACGCCTGTAATCCCAGCACTTTGGGAGGCTGAGACAGATGGATCACCTGAGTTCAGGAGTTCAAGACCAGCCTGACCAACATGGAGAAACCCCGTCTCTACTAAAAATACAAAATTAGCTGGGCGTGGTGGTGCATGCCTGTAATCCCAGCTACTCAGGAGGCTGAGGCAGGAGAATTGCTTGAAACTGGGGGGCGGAGGTTGTGGTGAGCCGAGATCATGCCATTGCACTCCAGCCTGGGCAACAAGAGCAAACCTCAGTCTCAAAAAAAAAAAAAAGGAAAAAAAATTGTATTTACTTAGAAACATTCAGAATGTCAACAAAATGTCAACAAAACAGCTGCAACTTGTTTTGTTTTTTTTTTTTTCAATTACAGAGTGGTATTCAGTTAATGGAACAACAATTATTTGGTATAAGCTGCATCAGAGACAACTAAAGATGAAAAAAACTACCATCACCATATATAACTAATTTGCGCTGTGCACCAAAAAGAACCTGTTTGAAATTTCCGTGCCAATTTACAACCCCCATACTTTACCAGGCAAGGTTAGTGGTTATTGAAAATACTAGCAGGGCATGGTGACATGCGCCTGTAATCCCAGCTACTCAGGAGGCTGAAGCAGGGGAATCGCTTGAACCTGGCAGGCAGAGGATGGAGTGAGCCAAAATAGTGCCACTGCACTCTAGCCTGGGTGACAGAGGAGACTCAGTCTCAAAATATAAAAGAAAACAAATACCACCAAGACATCGCTATCTAAAGAAACATTTTGGTAATGTGTTAATTATACAAAAAAATACAATGTATGGTTTAAAAACAAATTTTACACAGCCTTACATTTCATTTTTTTTCTTTAAAAGGAGTGAGTTGTGTACAGGCGGGCTAAATGCTTTACAGACAAGAAAAAAGAAAAACTAGAACCAACTTATTCATTATCATTGTCTTCTTCATCTTCATCTCTTCATCTTCCTCCTCCTCACCCTCTTCATTTTCCTCAGCTTCCTCCTCTTTTTCTTGCTTTTTTTCAGCCTTGACAACTCCGTTTTTTGCTGCATCAGGCTTTCCTTTAGCTCGATATGCAGCAAGACCCTTTTCGCATTTTTCCTTCAGCTTTGCGGCCTTCTTTTCCTAAGGCTGCTTGTCACCTGCAGCAGTGTCATTCCGCATCTCTCCCAGTTTCTTTGCAGCATCACCAATGGACAGGCCGGTATGTTTTGGGCAATACTCAGAACAGAACAGGAAAAAAGGCTGCAGGAGGCCTCTTGGGTGCCTCGGGATCCTTGAGCTTCTTTCTTGTCTCCCCTTTAGAAGGGATACAGGTTTTCATTTCTTTTTCATTACGGGCCTTGTCTGCCTTTGCTGTATCTTCAAATTTTCCTTTCTCTTTAGCAGACATGGTCTTCTACCTCTCTAAGCACTTCTTAGAAAATGCTGAGAAGTTGACCTAAGCATCTGGATGCTTCTTCTTATGCTCCTCCTGACAAGTTTGCGCAAAAAATGCATATGGTGACATTTTGCCTCTTGGCTTCTTAGGATCTCCTTCGCTCATATTGAGTAATTTTTCCTCAGTGAGGCCCAGTGCCTGTCTGGCTCTCACTTGCCCTGGTGCTGTCTCTATCGAGAGGATAATAATTTTAAAGTTTTAAATAAGCATGTCTTATCCTTCAGTTCTCCAAAGCAGGTTTTATATGAGATCTGAATCTGACTGAGAATGTTACTGTTCATTCTTTTCAAAGTTCCAAGTAGACCAGCCACAAAAAGAATTTCTCAGTTTCTTTGGCATGGCTCATGCAAGTAAAAACTGGTGGCTAAGACCTAAAGAACACAGTTTTAATCTCTGAAATACCGATGACTTTGGGCAGAAGCACAGATGGGTAGGAAGAGGGAGGCAAGGGGAGAGATTTCTCTCCCATGATCACGTTGTCCCAAAAAGGGTCCTTGTGTACAGTTTATAAGGTCACATGTCGACACATTGGTTGTTAAGACCTTGATGAAAAGAGTCAGAGGAAGCCAGTGGAAATACTCAATGACATATCAGTGGTGAGGCCTTGAGGCATATAAAGAAGGTCATCAAAGTTTGCCATCTCTTTTATCTGCTCTTGCCCACCTCTGCCTAGATGTTACAAATGAAGGAAATATTTGTTGGGAATATATTTATCTGAATGCACTACGTGAATAACGAGAATGTTGGAAGAATGTATGACAGTATATATTGGCTCTTTCAATATTAAGAACCTCGTATAGTCCTTTACTAAGCTTAAGGCTTGTGCAAACAAGATTAAACAAATACACACAAACAGTCTCCTCCCTCCTTCAGTAAACCCAAATAAATCTGATCAGCTTGAAGTGATTTCTACAATAGCTCTCACGGCTATCAGGATTTAGTCTGATCTCCTGGCAAAGCCAACCCAGCCCCGCATGAGCCCCCGACCCTCTGCCTCCATCCTTCTTTCTCCCTAACTCCCCGCTGGCCCCACCCCCGCCCCCCAGCATGTTAACTGTGAGGTCCTTGACATGCACGCTCCCTCCTCACACCTCCAAGCCTTTCTTTCTCCTGTTCCCTTTACCTCCATGTCTGTCTACTCTCACCTGTCCTTCCACATTTAGTTCCGACATCACCTCCTCCTGAAGGCTTTCCTGCACTGTCTCCTTGCTCACACCAAGACTGGTGCCTTGCCAGTGTGTGCCCATGCATGCTGTCCAGGCCTCCACCACAGGGTTCTACTGAATGGAAACCTTTTGTCTTTTCTTGTTTACTGTTCCTTGTTGTTGTTGTTGTTGTTGTTGTTGAGACAGAGTCTCGCTCTGTTGCCCCGCCTGTTGTGCAGTGGTGCAATCTCAGCTCACTGCAGCCTCCATCTCCCTGGTTCAAGCGATTCTTCTGCCTCAGCCTCCCAAGTAGCTGGGATTACAGGCATGTGCCACCACACCCGGCTAATTTTTGTATTTTTAGTAGAGATAGGGTTTCACCATGTTGGTCAGGCTGGTCTTGAACTCCTGACCTCAGGTGATCCGCCCACCTTGGCCTCCCAAAGTACTGGCATTACAGGTGCGAGTGACTGCACCCAGCCTCCTGTTTACTGTTTCTTTTCTCATAATACAAAACCTGTCAGACAGTAAGTGTTTAATGTACATTTGAGGAATGAATGGTTTAATCAGAGTTTGTTTCTAATCTTGTTTCCAGCCCACATTAGCTTATTCACCTGTGTGCAAAAGTGGATGAGGACAAATAATTGTTAAATCGTTTGCTTGACTAAGAATGTTTTACTGATAGCAAGTTGGCAATCTGAAAATTAGTGGGAGAAGTAGTGATGGGTACTGAGCAGACTGCCAACTTAGATTCTCATTATCTGCTGTGAATCATTTCTTTAACCTTTGAAAGCTTTTAAAATTATTTTTCTGGGTATAATAGTAATGTGGCTAACTAAAAATAATGAAGATCATGTTTATTGTAGATGTGTGCTAAACATCCTTGCTTTGATCCAAGTGCTACAATTGAGACCCCCACATTACCTCCTTTCCCCACTCTGCCTACTCCTAGCATACATGCGGGCATGCATGCGTGCACACACACACACACACACACACACACACACACACCCCTAGACTAAACCTTACCAGATTTAGTCTTTAATAGAGTCCTATAAGACACATTTCACCACATTTCCAAAGTCATAATGGATCTTGGAAGGGAAAGCTATGGAAAACAGTGATAGAAACACACTTGTCACACAGCGATAGAGTTCCCTTTTGATCTCTTCAAACAAGCCAAGAAACAAAGAGCGAAAATCATCTAAGAATTCAAAACTGCTGGACTATTCCCATTGCACCGAGTCATGTGGATCTGTGTCAAGTACACAATCAGTTGCAAGTCAGCTGATAGAAAAGAGTTACTTCAGAAAGATAATCTCAGGGAGCTTATTATGCTCCCTTCGAAGTATTGAGTCCAGTGAACTTGAACTGGAGATTTGAAGTTTCTGATGTTCTGCTGTCACTGGAAAGGAATTACTTTTTTTTTTTTTTTGAGACAGAGTCTCACTTTGTTGCTCAGGCTGGAGTGCAGTGGCGCAATCTTGGCTCAGTGCAACCTCTGCCTCTTGGGTTCAAGTGATTCTCTAGCCTCAGCCTCCTGAGTAGCTGGGATTACAGGCGTGCACCACCATGCCCGGCTAATTTGTTTGTTTGTTTGTTTGTATTTTTGGTAGAGACGGGGTATCACCATGTTGGTCAGGCTGGTCCCAAACTCCTGACCTCGTGATCCGCCTGCCTCAGCCTCCCAAAGTGCTGAGATTACAGGCGTGAGCCACCATGCCCAGCCAGGAATTACTCTTGACAATTTTCTATGTAATTTATTGGAGAATGACAAAAGTGGTTGAAAATATTATTAGCTGGAATCTTGGCCTCTTTTGGTAAACAACAGATAAAAAGTTTTAAGGGTGGAACTTGCAAGTCTAATTACACAACATTAAAAATAAGTCTCCATATCAAACATAATCAGTAGATTTCAGATGAACATGAGGAACTATTAGAACAACTTACCTAAAACAGTTTTGTTTCTCAGAAAAATGACGTTATAGATCTGGCATAGAATTTAGCATAGAAACTCTTCCTACAAGGTATAATGAGAAAGAGCATCAAAGCAAGAGCCTTAAGACTCAGTCTTAGTTCCAGTTTGGCCTTTGTGATCCTGGCCAAGTCACTTCAACGTGAACTTGGTTTACTACGTCTACAAAATAAAAGGGTTGGGCTACTATCGCTGCTGTACTGCTACTACTGATCTATTTGTGCTGGATTATTCTATATCCAGATGAATGAGGCCAAGTGTTTCTGGCATCACCAACCACCATTTAAACAAATAGCATCCCCTCCATAGGGGAGGAGGCTGCACACATCTGCTGCTCTCCACCCTGAGAATGCGGATGAATTCCAATCAGCAGCCACCACCTGACTGATTTGCCCACAGCCTGCTCTGGGTCCACTGGCTGGGAGGCTTCTGGAGGCAGCTGGGTCATGTCATCCCAACCCAAACTGGTGATGTGAAAGAACAGTCACATGTGTGAGCAGGTGCATAACCCATCCTCAGGAGGGAGAATGGAGTGAAGGAACAGTGGTTTAGGGAGTGACTCATTCAGGTTATTCATTCTGTGTGTAAAGCCCAAGGCCCTCCAACTGGCCCCGACCTACCTGCCCCAACTCTTCTGCTTTCCCGACACCTTCTCTGGGCCGCTATTGCCCTTCTGGCTAGTGCAGCTGGCCCCTTGATGGCTTATATGGAAGATAATGTACCTAAGTCATTCATCACCCCAACCCTTGTGCATAGGTTTTCCTTGTTGCCAGAACCTGGATTTTGTTCAAGGGTGTCCCCAGCCCTATGTGATCAAGTGAAGAACTCCCAACCTTCATCCCCAAAGGAAAACTGATCACTATGCTCCCATTGGTAATTGGCCTAAGCCAATCACTGCACTCCCATTGATAATCGGTCCAAACCAATAACTGTGCTCCCATTGGTAATGGGTCTAAGCCAAGCCAATCACTGCATTCCCATTGGTAATCAATCGAAGCCAATCACAGTGTTCCCATTGATAATTGGTCTAAACTAATCACTGGGCTCCCATTGGTAATTGGTCTAAGCCAATCACTGAGCCCCCATTGGTAATCAGTTGAAGCCAATCACTGCACTCCCATTGGTAATCCATCTAAGCCAATCACTGTGCTCCCATTGGTAATCAGTCTAAGCCAATCACTGCACTCCCATTGGTAATGGGTCTAAGCCAATCACTGCACTCCATCTCCCAGTCTACTTACCAGTGATTATCTCAGGTATGGCCATACACTGCAATTTTGGCCAGTGGGAGTGAGTCAGTTAAGAGATTTCTGGGAAGATTCACACTGTCCTGTCTGCATGAGATGCTTGAAATGATGCTGCCATCTTTTGAAAAAGAGAATGATCATCTGACAGGCTGAGTGAGCAGAGAAATGAAGAGAATCATCTGGGGCCTGAGTGAGATCACTGGGCTGCTTTGTTAATCTACCCTGGATGCTCTCTACATCTTGAATTCTTGTTATGTGAAATTACAATTTTTTTTCTTACTGTTTGAGTCAGAAGCCCAAGGTATCTTGCTATTTCTCACACTGGCACACTGGAGAGAAAATAAGGAAACCCCAAGTGGGGTTAGTGGAGGAATCTGTTCCTCCACTTAGAAGCCATTACTGAGGAACAAATTACTTCAAAATTTAGTGGCTTGAAATAACAGTAAGCATGCATTGTCTCTCAGTTTCTGTAGGTTGCAAATTTTGGAGCTTTTTGAATGGGAAGTCTGGCTTAGATTCTCTCCTTTCATGAGACTGCAGATGGGTGTGGGCTGGGGCTGCCCTAATCTGAAGGTTCAACTGGGGCTGGTGGGTCTGCTTCCAAGGAGGCTCACTCACTTGGCTGGCCAATGGGGGCTGGCTGTGGTGGGAGTTCTCAGTTCCTCTCCATATAGGCTTCACCACATGGTACTTGAGTGTCCTCTGTTTTAAAATATAGGTTTTATTAATATTTAGGTATGGCAAAGCCATCGGATCAGGAATGACTGCTAATAAGCAGATAGTTTGTTATGCTCACAGATCTCAAGAGGAAGGGGTGTGTCACACCAGCCACATGGGGAAGTACCAAGGTCAGTTAGGAGGCAGAGGGAGCAGAGTGAAAACAGGGGCACAAACTTTTTTTTTTTTTTTTGAGATGAAGTCTCACTCTATCGCCCTTCTGGAGTGCAGTGGTGAGATCTTGGCTCACTGCAACCTCTGCCTCCCAAGTTCAAGCGATTCCCCTGCCTCAGCTTCCCGAGTAGCTGGGACTACAGGTGCGTGCCACCACACCCAGCTAATTTTTTGTATTTTTAGTAGAAACGGGGTTTCACTGTGTTAGCCAGGATAGTCACATTCCCCTGGCCTCCCAAAGTGCTGGTATTACAGGCGTGAGCCACTGCGCCCTGCCAGGGGCACAAACTTTTATTGTGGTTTCTGTGGGAAGGAATGAGTGAGGGAGGGTGATTGGGCTTTGGATTGAATAGTTTGAATCATTTCAGCAGGCTCTGGGCCACACAGGCTATCCCTAGTTGTCTAGTTCCTACTGCTGGGGTGCTTAAGGCAGGTGGATAGTGGCCTGGAGGGTGAGAGCCCATAAAGGAGGTGGCAGTGTGTGGGCTCTGGATTGATTGGTTTACATTTGTAATGCACCCTCATGGTTGTTTGCTATTTCTAAAAACTGGCTAGTCCTGGGGCAGGCATAAAAATACAAAAATAAAAGACATGGTAAATATATTCTGACAGCATGGTGCTGGCTTTGCCCAGAGTAAGCAATCCAAGAGAGCAAGACAGATACTGTAATGTCCTTTATGCTCTCAATTCAGAAGTCACGTATTATCCCTGCTGAACTCTACACAGACCAGTCCTAATTCAACATGGGAGGAGACTATGCAAAGACATAAATACCTAAGAGGTGAAGATCACTGGGGGCCATCTTGGAGGCTGGGTACGACACATCTGGCAAGTTCCTTGACCTCCAAATGTCAGTGTCTTCACTTAAAAAAGATGGCAATAATATTGTTACTTTGACTTCTAAGTTGAAAGCGAACAGAAAGTGACTCTGGCTTGCTTAGGCAAAAGAGGAATTTATTGAATCAGTTTTGGACAATTCACACAATAGAAGGGAAGGCTATAGAACCAGGCTTAGCAGAACATAAGGGAGCTCAGGGAGCAGGGAAGGTCATGCAGGGCAAAGCCTCAGGGTTGGTCTGGTTGGGAAACTGATGTTGACATCAACTGCACTGGCCACCAGATAATGTGGCCAGAGCTAAACGCTCAGCACCACCGCTGTTGAGCAACTCTCAATCGCCTCTGTGCCCTGAAGCTTCCACAGTGTGGGGAGACTGGAGAAAGGAGGACCAGGTCCCTTCTGCTTCTGGGATTACAGCACATGTCCGCTACAAATACGGGCTTCATGGGATTCACCAAAAATATATGAGCACCTTCCTTGGTAAATCGAGAGTGCTCAGTAATGGTTGGTTGCTTAATAGAAGGGAGAAAGCAGATACCTTGGGATGGAATAGAGTGAGTTTGGAGATCTCAAGTTGAGAGTGAGAATAAAGCATGCTCATTACATTTCCAGCCACACTGAGCATTTCTAATAGCACTCTTACCTTGTCTTCACTCATATGTACATTTGCAAATTCTTAAATTGCTGAGATTTGTACAAATCCTATCTATATACTCTAATTATCCGGTGAACCAAGTTGGAGGCAAGGGAACAGTGAAAGCCTCCTATGAAAATTGCAGTACTGTCTGCGAGCAGTGGCTCATGCTTGTAATCCTAGCACTTTGGGAGAACGAGGTGGGCAGATTAATTGAGGTCAGGAGTTCAAGATTCCTGCCTGGGCAACATGGTGAAACCCTGTCTCTACTAAAAATACAAAAATTAGCCAGGTGTGGTGGTGCACGCCTGTAATCCCAGCTACTCAGGAGACTGAGGCAGGAGAATTGCTTGAGTCCAGGTGGCAAAGGTTGCAGTGAGCTGAGATCACACCACTGCACTCCAGCCTGGGCAGCCGAGTGAGACTCCATCTCAAAGCAAAGCAAAGCAAAGCAAAGTGAAGAGAAAAGAAAATTGCAACACTAGCCTCTTGCTACCTTGACATGAACCACAATTAACCACACTCTTTAAGTGGTGATAGCTTCCATTTCTGTCACTGTTACCTTCATAGTACTTTTTTTTTTTTGAGACAGAGTTTCTCCTTCTGCTCACTGCAGCCTCCGCCTCCTGGGTTCAAGCAATTCTCCTGCCTCAGCCTCCCGAGTAGCTGGGACTACAGGCCCATGCCACCACGCCCGGCCAATTTTTGTATTTTTAGTAGAGACATGGTTTCACCATATTGGTCAGGCTGGTTTTGAATTCCTGACCTTGTGATCCACCCGCCTCAGCCTCCCAAAGTGCTGGGATTACAGGCGTGAGCCACCGCACCTGGCCCCTTTATAGTACTTCTATCTCAGTTTGAATTTCCAAGGCAAAGCCAGACACCTTTTCTCACAGAGCCTGTGCTCTGTTGTTAGATGTGGGCGTGAGTCTTGCTGTTCAAACTCAACTATTTCATTCAAAGTGACCTTGCTTGGGTTTACAAATTCATTGAGGTTGAGTGTGTAACTAAGTTCTAAAATGTTAGTTCTAAACTAAGTTCTAAAATGGTTCTAAAATGTTCGTATATAAGGAGCACCAGGAGGGCTTGCTGAAACACAAGTTGCTGGGCCCCACCCCTGGGGTCTCAGGTTCAGCAGGTCTAGGGCGAGGTCTGAGGATGTGCACTTCTAATGCGTTCCCAGGTGGTGCTGAGGCTGCTGGTCTGGGGGCCACATTGAGAAACACTGACTTGAATGACTTGATGCTGTTGCTGGCCTGCTTTGTAAACTTCTTAGATCCTACCCAGTAATTGCCTTTCTTTTCTTTTCTCTTTTCTTTTTTTTTTTCTTTTTTTTTTTGAGACAGAGTTTCACTCTTGTTGGCCAGGCTGGAGTGCAATGGTGCTATTTTGGCTCACTGCAACTTCCGCCTCTTGGGTTCAAGTGATTCTCCTACCTCAGCCTCCAAAGTAGCTGGGATTACAGGCATGTGGCACCAAACCTGGCTAATTTTTTTTGTATTTTTAGTAGAGACAGGATTTCACCATGTTGGCCAGGCTGGTCTTGAACTCCTGACCTCAAGTGATCCACCCACCTCAGCCAACGCACCCAGCCAGTAATTGCCATTCATAAAGAAAGCCAAGATGACAACTACAGAGCAAAATTATGTGATACTGAGGAATAAATATTGAAACATTATTTTGATTAGAATAATAGCTGCATGGAACAGAAACTTAGCTATAAGAGCTTAAGCAAATAACAGTTTGTTGTTCTCATATTCCCAAGAAGACTAGAAGCTGTCCTAGGCTGGTGAAATGACTTCACCTCATCAGGGGTCAAGGCTCTTGCTACTTTCTCTTTTGTCATCCTTGGTAAATGATCTTTGTCCTCATGGTCACAAGATGGCTGCTGCATCTCCATGTATTGCCTCTGTACTCTAGGCAGGAAAATGAATGATGAACAAGAAATGCATGTATGAGCTTTTCTGAAAGTCCCTCTAGAGACTTCTGTTCCCATCTCATGGGTTAGAACTATGTCACATGGCCACACCAAGCTTCAAGGGAGCCTCAGCATTCATTGACCCACATAAAATGGGGTTCCGTTGATGAGAAAGGAAGGAAGAATTTTGGGTGGTAACCAGCAGGCTCTGGGATGCACTCACCTGCTTGACTCCCAAAGGGTCACATCACGTACTCAGGCCGGAGCCACCTACAGTGCTAAACCAGCCACGCAACAAATGAAAGGGACAGAGAAAAGACATGAAGCCACTTCTGTACTAGCATTTCTTGCCTCCTGCTAATGGGTGTCATATGAAAAGGGAAAACTGAACTAGAACTTCTTTACTATAGACTTCTCAGAAGTTTTATTAATCCTATGTATGTAATGACATTCCAAGGCAGGAACAAACATGCTGCATTTTCCAAGCTTATTTGACCACAGAAGCTTTTTAAAAAATTTTCTGGTGCATCTCCCTGAACTACATTCCATGGAAATTTTTGCCAGAAAACCTTGATATACACAGTGTCAACTATCAGTGTGTTTCTTAAGACTCCTTATGAGAAAAAAAGCCAAGTATGTTCTTCTTACATCAGTGAGATAGTTCTACTTTTTTAAGGGGAAGGAAATGAAAATAGGAACAGTTTGTGAGTTAGGGCGGGGGGTGTGATGCCAGCCTGCCACCTGAGAACCACGCAACCTTGACAGGCCTGGTGGCCTCCCTAGAGTCTCCTGTGGTGTTTTCTTTTTTTTTTTTTATGAGACAGAGTCACCCAGGCTGGAGCGCAGGGAGTGCAGTGGTGCGATCTCGGCTTACTGCAACCTCTGCCTCCCGGGTTCAAGTGATTCTCCTGTCTCAGCCTCCAGACTAGCTGGGATTACAGGTGCATGCCACCATACCTGGCTAATTTTTGTATTTTTAGTAGAGATGGAGTTTCGCCATGTTGGCCAGGCTGGTCTTGAATTCCTGACCTCAGGTGATCCGCCCTCCTTGGCCTCCCAAAGTGCTGGGATTACAGGTGTAATCTACCATGCCCGGCCAGAGTCTTCTGTTCTTACTTGCAAAACAAGATCTGTAGGGAAGCACCAGGATGCATCCCAATAAACCAAAATTCTGCAACTTCACAGCTCCTAGAAAGATCAAGAAGGGACGTCTGAATCAATCTTTGGTAATGGGAGATAGAGGATATATGCACTCCTGTTGGGCGACAGAGTGAAACCCCGTCTCAAACACTGGAGATGGACTCTTGGGGTTTCGACATGTTGGCCAGGCTGGTCTTGAACTCCTGACCTCAGGTGATCTGCCTGCCTTGGCCTCCCAAAGTGCTGGGAGCACAGGTGTGAGCCACTGCGCCTGGCCTGGTTCTCCCATTTTAAGGGCTCATGCATTCTATTGAGCTCACCCAGATAATTTAGGATAATCCCCCCATCTCATCACATCTGCAAAGCCCCCTTTGCCATATAAGGTAACATATCTCCAAGTTCTAGGAATTAGGACATGGACATCTTGGGACTCATGGGTATTCTGCCTACCGCGCAGATGAAATCTATTGTTTAAAGAAGTATAGACAGTATTGGGAAACTAAAAACTATAACAAAAAATTCAAATTAGGCTTAATAGTATGTGAGACAAGCAGTACAAAAAGGTAGAGAAAGTTTATGTGAGAAAAGAAAAGAAAAAAAAAACCCAAGAAAGGAAATCAATTACAACACAAGCAAAAGTAGGAAAACACTAGTTAAGAGTTGGAAGCACGTGAATCCTTTAAGAGCCCGAGCAAAGGGCAAAGGTTTAGTATGGAATTGGTTTTTTTTTTTTTTTTTTTTTTTTTTTTGAGACGGAGTCTCGCTCTGTCGCCCAGACTGGAGTGTAGTGGCGTGATCTCGGCTCACTGCAAGCTCCGCCTCCCGGGTTCACGCCATTCTCCTGCCTCAGCCTCTCCGAGTAGCTGGGACTACAGGCGCCTGCCACCACGCCCGGCTAATTTTTTTGTATTTTTAGTAGAGACGGGGTTTCACCGTGGTCTCGATCTCCTGACCTCGTGATCCACCCGCCTCGGCCTCCCAAAGTGCTGGGATTACAAGCGTGAGCCACCGCGCCCGGCCTAGTATGGAATTGTTGGAGTTTCTTTCTATTATATATTGTACCTTCACCAATAGAACTAAGAGTCTAAAATCACACTATTTAAAAACCAAGAATGTATCAGCATTAACCAGATTGATCCTATAGGCGCTGCCTGACTTTCAGGTGTGGAGGTGGTAGGAAGAGCCACAGAATGGCCTGAAATAATTGCAGAGCTCCAGTGTTTGAAGAATGTATAGGAACCTGGTGAGGTGAAGGCACCCTTGCCTTTGCTTAGTGGCTTCAGAATGTGGAATAAAAAGGAACATGACATCTACATCCAGGTGAGAATTAGGCTTGGGACAATGGGTGGTGAAGTATTAGTCCAAAGGTCAATAAAAGAGTAAGAATCACATGCAAGTATTTAAAGGATCCAGGCAGAGGAGGTGCAATAAGAATTTCTCAGTCCTGGTCCTATTGACACTGTGAACCACGTAATTTTTTGTTGTGTGGGTGTCCTGTGCATTGTAGGCGGGTTAGCAGCATCCCTGGACCCCACCCATCTGATGCAGTGGCACCCTTCCCCAGGATGTGACAACAAAAAATGTCTCCAGGCCTTGTCAAATGTCCCCAGGGGGAGGAGACAAAAATCACCCCAGTTGGGAACCACTGGTATAGACTGAAAGAATAGGCAAGGGGGCACAACACACCAAAAAGGGGGAGCCTGCAAGCCTGGAGAGAGTCTTTGAGGCTACAAGGACACAAAAACCGAGGGAACCTTGTAAGGGGCCTGTTGCTGGAGCTGGTGGGCTGGCTGGGAGCCACCAAGAGCATCCAGCTGGTTTGCATACTGGTCTGTAACTTGGCCGGGGCAGGATCCAGGTCAGAAGAGCTCAAGTCTAATTCGTTCAGGGGTTGCACTCTGGTTGTTTTCCATTTGTTATGCAAGCACAGGTTTCAAAAGGCAATTCACCTGGGCAGGGGATATGCTTGCTTGCAATATAAACAGCTTGGAACCTATTATCTTACATGGTGGTTTCACTTCATCTAGGTTCACTGTCTGTCCTCCTGACCCCTGATTTGTAGAGGAGGGAGGAAACGAGGATGGTGGAGAGACTTGGGTGCAAGTAGTGCCACCTGCAGCCTTTACAAGTGCCTTTATGAGAATTAGAAAAGGTGCATCTCTGGCTGGATGAATTAGGAAAGAATGTCCCCTCAGGGAGGATCAGGAGTGGGGCTAGGCTAGGAGAGTGGATGGCACCTTATCTCCAACCCTAGCTGGGAGCACGGAGCTGCGTGTCAGCGCCCCCATAGTGAGTACCTGCAGAGTTCCCATGGGAGCAAGCCTCCACCACGCACACTACATCTTACATAGCCTGTGAGGCAGAGGCTTACTTATGTAAACCATGGGGGGCAGACATGACATATGGGGCCCCCGAGCTCTGAGGGGTACTAAACTTTCTTACCAGCAGGATTAGAATTTTAGTATGACACACAGTGAGAAACAAAGGCAATTGATTCTGTAGGAATGAGTGTAAGGTGGCTTGAGAATAATCTAAAGGAGAAAGAAGCAAAATGGACAGCTAGGAGAGACTGCAAGGTTGCTTCTGTGCATCTGGCCTGATGAGCCTATTCATTGATAAATTTAGGACCTAGATGATCAACAAGAGCACTGCACTTTTGCAAGTGAGAGCAGACCTCTAAAGTTCCTTCTAAGGTTCAAACACTAATGGCCCAAGGCTATTAAATGCATCTAGTTCAGGGGATGTGTTCTATAAAGTAAATCATGATCTGCTGCATAAATTCCTATGCACTGGACGTTGTAGAAAAATCTTCCTTTGATGACCTTGGAAGACTAGACACGTTAGCCCTCTTTCTACAAGGGCAAGGAAGGTGTCATGCAGCCAAAGGACAGAGAAAGATTCTAAGTCAAGAAAACGCCCATTAAGTGCAGATGTGTCCACGTTACAGATGGAGACCTTGAACCATAGGGTCAGACTAACCCTAACATTGCAGAGTTGCAGAGGGTGAGAGTGTGAATGGAGACCAACACAACAACTGTCTAATTTTGTTTCTTTTGAGACAGGGTCTTGCTCTGTCACCCAGGCTGGAGTGCAGTGGTGCAATCACAGCTCACTGCAGCCTCGACCTCCTGGGTTCCAACAATCCTCTCATCTTGGCCTCCCAAAATGCTGAGATCACAGGCAATAGCCACCATGCCCAGCAAATGTCTAATATTTAAATAAACTTTCTTCCATCTTTGTACTTTGTCAAATATACTTTCATAGCAAGAAAATGAGGGAAAAGTGAAATTTATGGTTTTTATATGACTGAAAGTTGGCAAAAACAAGAAGAAATAACTGGATTTCATTATTACACACCTGTGGGTGTTCTGTTAATGGGCTGACATGTGTGAATGCATACTAAAGACATATACAATTCATGCATTGTATATTTATCCATAAAATTAATGTTTCTTGCTTTCATTTCAGGAAGATTACAATTATGTTGTTATAATCAATATTTTCACATAATTTGTGTTCTATTGACAGTAATACCTAATTAGATTACCTTTCTTGAGTCTTGGTTTTTCTTTTCATTTTTTCAAGTTTACATTTAGAGAAACTGCTCTGCAGAGGCAGTTGCAATTGCAATTATCATTAAAATTCTTCAAGCAACCCTTCCATTTGGAAATGAATCATGAATTTTATGTCAATCATTATAATTGGGTTGCATATGGTATATTGCCATTATCACAGGGACTATCACAAAATAGTTTAATTTCATCCCATAAATTACTATCACTTATATAATGATTTTCAAGATTTCTTATAATAATGTCGTAAAAATCTCTACCTATATAGTTTTGTGAAGGGTTGCTATCATGTTCATGCTTACATGTGCAGACCTACATATACACACCTTTAAGACTAACATGAAGGCCGGGCGTGGTGGCTCACGCCTGTAATCCCAGCACTTTGGGAGGCGGATCACGACATCAGGAGTTTGAGACCAGCCCGGCCAACATAGTGAAACCCCGTCTCTACTAAAAATACAAAAATTTAGCCAGGCATGGTAGCATGCACCTGTGGTCCCAGCTACTCGGGAGGCTGAGGCTGGAGAATCACTTGAACCCAGGAGGTGGAGGTTGCAGTGAGCTGAGATCGTGCCATTGTACTCCAGCCTGGGTGACACAGTGAGACTCCGTCTCAAAAAAAATATTAAAAAAAAGACTAAAGACTAACATGAACTGTTGTGAATATTGCGCTAATGGATGAGAAACTCCAGAATCTTAAATTGGAACATGAAGGGAAACAAGACTCTTGCATTCAGGCTGAGAGGAAGATTTTGGAGAGCTAATTGTTTTTCCTCTTACCAAGGAGCTCCTGTTACCCCAGCTCTCCTCACTCCCCAAGGCAGTGTCTGTGTCTGATGCCAGCAGAAGTACAACCTACAAACCATCACAGCTCTGGATGTCGTTACCTTTTGTTTGGAGAACACAGGGCAGAAGATTTAGAGGTCCCCTGGGACCTAAATGATGTTAGTCATGAGTGGTGTTCAGGGTTACAAGTTGCACTGAGTCAATGGTGAATGTGAAGTGACCACGGACCTTCTAAAGTGAGGGCCCAGGACCCCCTACCCTAGTCCTTGAAGGCCAATGCTGCACCCCTTGCTAAATAACCATACAAATATTACTATAGTGGATTGAATGGCATCTCCCATTAGAATGTCCACATTCGAATCCCTGGAACTTATAAATACAACCTTTTTTTGGAAGAAGAGTCTTTGCAGATGTGTTAAATTAGGAATCTTGAGATAAGCTCACGTTGGATTATCTGTGTGGGCCCTAAATTCAATGACAAGTGATTTTATAAGAGACAGAGGGGAGACAGAGAAGAGGAGAAGGTCATATGATTACAGGGGCAGAGACTGGAGTGATGCAGCCACAGGCTGAGAATGAGAGTCAAGTTATAGCCTTCAGAGGGAATAGGCCCTGCCCATAGCTTGATGTTGGATTTCTGGCCTCTGGGACTGTGAAATAATAGATGTCTGTTGTTTTAAGCACCAAGTTTGTGGCAACTTGTTACTGCAGCCACAGGCAACTAGGGCTGATGATAACAATGACTAATAACCATTAGCTTTTACCATGTCATTTAACAGTGACTAATAACCATGTGCCAGGCCCTCTGTGAAGCCCCTTTTACAAGCATTATCTCATTTGAATCTCACAACAGCCTCATAAGATTGGCGTGATTATTTACCCCAATTTACAGATGAGGAAATTGAGGTTCAAACGGGGCAAGCAGCTTGCCTGAGGCCACATAGCTAGCAAGTGGCTGAGCTGGGATCTGAACCTAGATCTGTGTGACGGTAAGACCTACTTGAAGCACACACTGAAGCCTCGCTGCCTGGTCACATGTGGAGCTGTTATAGACAAGCCCTATTCTTGGTGGTTCCGGGTTGATAGTTCTGTGTTCTTTGGCACCCTACTTAAAGAGTGGTTCAAATATTTTAGCACTCACCCCCTCAACCTTCAGCTCTGTACCACCCCTCAGAAGTGATACATAAATTATAATCAACCATTTATCTAACTCAGAAGACCAAGGGAAAACTTTCCTTGCTATAAAGAAACATTTTAGCCGTGCTTAGTCACATACAGTTCTTTGCAGCTATTTCGCCTCTGGGTCATTTGGGTTTATTTGCAGATGTTGCCAAATGAATCAGAAATCTTGGGAAACGGTCTTTGGAGAAGGACAGCAATCAGAATGATTTTTTGTTAGTTTCTTCTCCCAGGAGAAACTTTTAGTCAGAAATAAGTTTGTTTTCTTAAGACTTAAAATATGTTCTCTGAGCTCATTAAACTATCAGAACATGAAGTCTAGACTCTGGTAATAGTATGAGTTAGACAGGATTTCTTTCCTTGTCTATCTATCTTTGTCCAGTCTATTGGGGACTAGAAGAGATTGTTCTCTATCTGCTGGCCAGCCCAAAGACCGTGTGTGTGTTTGCGTTAAGTGTGTGTGTGTGTGAGGGGGGGTTCTGGATGAGGTGGTTACTTTTATTTTGCTATCCTTTCTTTTCTTTCAAACAAAATCTACACCCCATTTTACAGGTGGAAACATTGAGTGTTTTGGTGACTCTAAAGGATTTTCTCCATGGCGACTCAACTATGCAGGCTTATTACAGATGCTGTGCTTGTCTTCTCAAGAAATCATTCCATTTAGTGAAAACGAGAGCTGTTATACAATGAGTTTTGAGGCTAATTTTAAAGCAAGTCATGTGTCCCTCCCATTGCTCTGACCCAAATATGAGACAGGGATTCAAAGTTGCACACAAAGAAAACCAAAATCAATCAGGAGGCTCTATATGAACAATTTAGTGGGTTACGGGAATGCAAGCTTCATTTTTCAGCCACTGCAATGCTTTATCACTTGAAATGTATTTAGTGTTCTAGTTAGTGCCTGGGAGACTGCTGGGAAGGAAGCTTGAGTCCCAAGCTGGAACCTGGGACTGACCTTGGGTCACTTGTTCTCTCTGCACCTGGGTTTCCAGAGCAGTAAAGAGATGCTATTCTAACCTCTCTTGCAAAGATGCCTCTGTAGTGTGCTAACCAACCACTGCAAACAGAGGTTTGAAGCCATGATCAGGAGTATTCTCTTGAAGGCCGATGGTGAAGGGAAAGGATAGAGACAGGGTTGCAGATAATCCTTAATGCGGCCAGGGCTGAAGAAAGTTGGTGCAGACTAAAGGTGCCAGCGTAGACAAAATGAAGTTCACCTCTAATTTCATTTGTCTGAACCCTTTCTTTCTGTCCAAAGTTAACTTTATGCAATCACTCGGCCTTGGGGAGCTTTCCTCCTCTCTTATTTCTCCAAACCAAAACCTGCTCCCAGGAAATAATCTGATAAATTCATTTGCATCATGGAGAATGGACCAACTGTTATCTTCTGCAAGCCCTCACATTGAAAGTCTTAAAGCAAAAGTAGTGTGTCAGTGTGCAATTCCAGGCAACAGAAAAGATGGGGAAGAGAGGTGAAACCTGTGCTGGGGCAGGGAGTGTTGAGGAAAGTGTCAGGAAAGTTAGGGTCCCAGCAGGACAGGCATTGCCAGAAAGGCAGGCGGAAGTCATCAGCAAGGTATCCAGTGCCTGATGAAGCAGACCATGAAGCTAAGGAGATGAAGAGCAGAAAACCTTGAACAAAAGCTCATATGGAAAGCTATTTGCTTTTTCCCTCAAGCAAAAGATTCAAGAAAAGCAAATGTGTGTATAAAACTCATCATTCATTCATATAAAATTGTATTTACTATGTTCCAGGTATCAAAGAGATCGCCAGGAAAAAGATAAAATCTCTGTCTGCATGGAATTTTCTCTCAGGCTAGTAGGTGAGGCTAACAACAAATAAATAATTTCAGGTGGTTGTAAGTGTTTTGAAAAAAAGTAAAACAGGGAAAGGAGATGAGAGGGTGATGGAGCTGGATGAGGGGGTTAGGAAGGGGTTCTTACGTATGGCTGCCTGAGTTAGCAAACAAAAACACAGGACACCAGGTAACTTTGAGTTTTAGATAGATGACAAATGCTTTTTCTTTTTCCTTTCTTTATTTCAATAGGTTTTGGGGAACAGGTGGTGGTTGGTTACATGGGTAAGTTCTTTAGTGGTGATTTCTGAGATTTTGGTGCACCCATCACCCAAGCAGTGTACACTGTACCCAATATGTAGTCTTTTATCCCTCACCCCCTCTCATCCTTCCCTCAGGGTCCCCAAAGTCCATTGTGTCATCCTTATGCCTTTACCTCCTCATACATTAGTTCCCACTTATAAGTGAGAACGTACGATGTTTGGTTTTCCATTCCTGAGGTACTTCACTTAGACTAATGGTCTCCAATTCCATCCAGGTTGCTGTGAATGACATTATTCCATTCCTTTTTATTGCTGAATAGTATTCCATGGTGTATGTGTATATATATATCTCAACGTTTTCTTTTTTTCTTTTTTTTTTTGAGACGGAGTCTTGCTCTGTTGCCCAGGCTGGAGTAAGTACAGTGGCGCCATCTCGGCTCACTGCAACCTCTGCCTCCCAGGTTCAAGCCATTCTTCTGCCTCAGCCTCCTGAGTAGCTGGGACTACAGACGCCCGCCACCAGGCCGACTAATTTTTGTATTTTTAGTAGAGATGGGGTTTCACCATGTTGGCCAGGCTGGTCTTGAACTCCTGACCTCAAGTGATCCACCTGCCTTGGCCTCCTGAAGTGCTGGGATTACAGGGTTGAGCCACTGCACCTGTCCCCCCTATATAACACATTTTCTTTATCCATTCATTGTTTGATGGGCATTTGGGCTGGTTCCATATTTTTGCAATTGCGAATTTTGCTACTATAAACATGCGTGTACAAGTGTCTTTTTTGTATAATGATTTCTTTTCCTCTGGGATACCTAGTAGTGGGACTGCTGGATCAAATGGTGGTTCTACTTTTGGTTCTTTAAGGAATCTTCACACTGTTTTCCATAGTGGTTGTACTAGTTTACATTCTCAGCAACAGTGTACAAGTGTTCCCTTTATACCACATCCATGCCAACGTCTGTTATTTTTTGATTTTTTGATTATGGCCATTCTTGTAGGAGTAAGGTAGTATTCCACTGTGGTTTTGATTTGTATTTCCCTGATAATTAGTGATGTTGAGCATTTTTTCATATTTGTGTTGGCCATGACATTTTTTTTTATTATCAATATGTCCCATGCAATATTTGGGACATACATGTGCAAAAATATTACTCATTTATCTGAAATTCAAATTTAACTAGATGTCTTGAATTTTATCACATAACTCTCTCTACTCCCATGAGGCCCCCATGAATGAGGTGAGGTTGTATCCCAGGAGATAACAGTAAGTGCAAAGTTTTCCAGGCAGAAATGATCCTAGTTTGCTCAGGAAGAAACCCTGTGTGGCTGAAATAGAGGGAATGGGGATGGGGAAAGGTGGGGGGTTGGGGGTGGTAAAGATGACCCAGTGGAGGTGAGCAGGGGCCAGATCTTGGGGGGCTCCAGGCAAGTGTGAAGAGTTTGCATTTTATTCTGATCTTTGGAGTTTTAAAGAAAGCTCTCAGTACTGCAAAGTATTCATTTCCATGACTATTCCAATATAGTACTGTATTTCCCAAAGCAGTCTCCACTGACATTAAGAACAGACTTACGATAGGAGAGAGTAGGTGCCCCTGCCCTGGGAGAAAAAGAGTGATATCCCCTCTAACTCCACCTGACCTCCCTTCTCTCCCTCCACCCCATTCACATTTTCTTCGGTTTTCCTAACACCATTTCACAAAACCTTAATAAATGAGCTTAAAATGTTACTGGGAGAAAAGACTTAGGGACTCAAATTCTTACTAGAAGTTAAGTGACTACCAGACTGCATATAGTATAGATTAGGTGAAGATGAGAAAATAATGAAAAAGGGAAATTTGACAGTGCTGGCCAAGTGCTGGCAGCTGGGCTAGTTTGCCTACCTGTGACCCTGAGAGTGAGAGTGTTTGCTGAGTAGAAATAAAATCCAATTCTCCCATTCTCTGTGGTGAGATGGCTAAGAAGCTCTCATGGAAGGGGAATTCATTGGGAACCAGGCTGGCTGGGAACTGATACTGCCAGACGGCAGAGTAGTCAAAACAGTTAGCTATAAAGCCCACACTGTTTTGGAAAAGGCTGAACTTGCATCCCTGCCGCAGACCTCGGTGGGCTCCCATCTAATAATGTTTCCTGCCTCCTCTGCCTTTTGCCTCAGTTGATCGTGGGTGACTCAGTGCTCATCTCTGGCAATTCACTCTTTGCAGGGATTTATCTTTCTGAACCAGCCTCCTCTCTGGCCTTCTATTAAAATATACTCTACGTCAAAAGAAGAGTTTTGACTGTATTTCTGTGAGAGAGTCTCTCTACCTTAATTTTCATGCAATGTGGGATTTTTCATACCTAATAATAATCTTTTTTTTTTTTTTTTTTTTTTTTTTGAGACAGGGTCTCACTCTGTAGTCCAGGCTGGAAGTGCAGTGGTGGATCTTGGCTCACTGCAACCTCTGCCTCCCAGGCTCAGGTGATCCTCCCACCTCAGCCTCCCAAGTACCTGGGACCACAGGCACATGCTATCACACCTGGTTAATTTTTGTGTTTTTTGTAGAGACAGGGTTTTGCCATGTTGCCCAGGCTGGTCTTAAATTCCTGACCTCAAGTAATCCACCCACTTCGGCCTCCCAAAGTGCTGGGATTACAGGCATGAGCCACTGTGCACAGACCTAATAATCTTTTAGCTAAACAGAAGAGTGACCATGCTCTCCATCTTACAGATAGGGGAAGTGACTGAGAGAACTGACTTGCCTCAGGTTTCCAGAGTAGGAAGTGGCAGAGCATAAATTTGGACCTCTTATTTGTCTTTTCTAACACACCAGGGGTTGTCAATTTGTTTGAAAAATATTTAATGACTTGAGCAACATTGCACGGCTTCATGCTTCCCTCTAAAATCAAAATGTTCTTTTTCTATAGAAACCAAGAGCAGTATCTACAGTGGAAAGAGCTTTGTTTTCATTTTTTTATTTAAAAAAGTATTTATTTCAAATAGATTGAGTCACTAGGTGATGGGCTGATTCTTTCCAAACGATTTAATGACCTCCCCATTATACAAACAATAAATGTTTATTGCAGTAACTTTAAAAAAGTTAGAAAGCCACAAAGGGAAAAATAAAAATCACCTATAATTCGCCCACCTTGATATAACTGCTGTTGACATTTTGATATGTATTCCTCCTATCTTTTTCATACACATGTAAATGTAGTTTAACAAATTGGAAGAAATGTGCTATAAAATGGTTGATAACTTTTTAATTTAATATTTCCATGACCATTTTCTAACGTTGTTAAATTTTTTCCAAAATGTTTGATCAGAGCATACTGTCTAACCTATGAATGATACATCTACCGCACATAACCTGTTAGTACTTTGAGATTATTACCCATTTTTTTATTATTATAAATAACACTACAGGCTGGGTACGGTGGCTCACACCTGTAATCCCAGCACTTTGGGAGGCTTGAGATGGGCAGATCACTTGAGGTTGGGAGCTTGAGACCGGCCTGGCCAACATGGTGAAACCCCATCTCTACTAAAAATACAAAAATTAGCCAGGCATGGTGGCATACACCTGTAATTCCAGCTACTCGGGAGGCTGAGGCAGGAGAATCACTTGAACCTGGGAGACGGACGTTGCAGTGAGCTGAGATTGTACTACTGCACTCCAGCCTGGGCCACAGAGCAAGACTCCATCTCAAAACAAACAAACAAACAAACAAAAAAAAAAAAACAACCAAAGAACCACCCTGCAATGACCATCCTTGGTCTTATAAAAACTTAGTGTTGTTTCCACTCAGTGATTTGTCTAGATCTTGCTTGGAGAAAAATAAAGACTGGGTAAAAAACAGAGAAAGTTCATAGACATTAGTTTGATTTTTGTCTATCAGAGAAGGGAAAAGAGCAAGGCCACTGATTTCAAATGTCTCCTCTGTAAAGGCCATTTCCTCCCCCGTACTCCTAGTTCTATTCTGCTAACTTGGCTCTTGCACTCTCATCCCTGCAGCCCCAGCTTTCCATCCTGCCACTGCCTTCAGCTGCAATTCTTTGTTTTTGCCCTACTCATCACCTAGGAACCTACCTCCCAGGTCTCACCAGCTGCTGATGGATGTTTTCTGTCTCTGCTCAGTGCCTGAAAACTTATTTCTCAGGGCAGCCAATGAAGGATCCTTATCACAGTATCTGGAGTCATGCCCATAAAGCTCTTTGGCAAATCATTGCACTGTTTTACCTGTGGGCACATCCCCACAATCTGGCTATCGTTGACCTCGTGGGGAGGGTAATAAGCTTAGGGATTATTCCCAGTATTGTGACTTACGGATTTCTTTCATTTCTTCACTGGACTGAGCTACTATCTCTCCATTCCCTTCTTATTAGGAGCTGTTTGTTAGTTCTAATAACAACTAGAAAAATTGTGATCATTAGTCCAAAGCTATAATCTGAGGAACAGTTAAGAGAGGTCATAAAATCAAATAAGGTTAGACTGAGTGCCTTTAAAAAAACATCTCATTTGTTGCAGGGTTCTAAAAATAGTTTCCAACACATCCTTCACGTTCACAATTATTTTTGACTTCAGTTCTAAATGTGAAAGGTATAGAGCAGCAAATTTATACATTAACTTCATAGGAGAACAGAAAGCTCATTAATTCTTAACATTGGTGGGATTTGATGGTTCACTATCATATGCTCTGTTCCGAAATATGTCTGGGTCCACTTTTCTGAGATGATTAAGATGTCCTATTGACAACCTCAGGGCTATTAAAAACACAGTGCCCTTCATATGTGAGATAAGGTTACAGCTCCCACAAGGGAGGGTTTGGGCAACATCAGCGTTAATCATCTCATGTTCATTCATTCACAAATTCATTTATTCCAGTATTTGAGACTCTCCTATGTGGCAGGCAAAAGAAAAAGCCCTTGATTTCAAGGGGGACAAATAAATATAGATACAACACAATGGAAATATTACAGAGAAAAATAAAGCCAAGTCAAAGAGAGACGTGTGTGGGGAGGGTTGTGAGGGATGATATTTTAGATCTGGTAGTTGGAGAGGCCTCTCTGGGGAGGTGGCATTTAAGTGCAGGGACAGGCCATGCAAATAAATATCTGGAGGTGAGGACAAAGGCCTTGAGATGGAAGTGGCTCCTCTAGAGAACCAGGCAAGAGGTGAGGGCAGCTGAATGTGGTGAGCAAGGAAGAGGATGGGACATGTGAGAGGGGTCAGGGCCAGCTCCAGGAGCCTGTAGGCCATGGAAAGGCATAGGATTTTATTCTCTGTGAAGCAACTGCCTAGAGGTGGCTCCGAGACACAGGCAAGCTAGTGACCTCAAGAGGGCCTTGGTCCTGCTCCATCCGAAGAGCTGATTCACTAGACTTTTGCAGTCCCTGATCCCAGCAGCTACAATCTTAGATTCCCAGGGAACTGGAAGCATTTAGTTAGGGATTCTGGGGAGAACCTGTGGGTCCTGTGATAAGGTCCCTGTGGCTGCAAGACCCACCCTCCTGGAGGTTTTATGATTCAGATGAGCTGTTCTGGCACTCTGGGTCCACTAGAAGCTGATGGGATTTTTAACAGAAACAGATGTTATTCCCACTGTGCCACCAGCAGGTTTTTAAGGCCTCATGTGACCATTAACTGTTGTGTGGGGATCATAATTCTAAGAGACCCTCCTGGAGACCATATGATCTGTATCTATTTTCTTGAATCCTAGAACCATGCTGAGGTTTAGGAGGTTAGGTAACTTAACAAGGGCACACGGTTATTGAGCGATGGCAGGATTTCATCTCTGATCTAATTGGCTGGTGACATGGTTTGGTTCTGTGTTCCCACCAGAATCTCATCTTGAATTGTAATCCCCATAATCCCCCATGTGTTGAGGGCGGGACCTGGTGGGAGGTGATTGGATCATGGGGTCGATTTCCTCCATGCTGTTCTCATGGTAGTGAGTAACTTCTCAAGAGATCTGATGGTTTCATAAGAAGCTCTTCCCCCTTCACTTCCTTCACACGCTCTGTCTGCTGCCATGTAAGACATGCCTACTTCCCCTTCTGCCATGATTGTTAAGTTTCCTGAGGCCTCCACAGCCATGCAGAACTGAGTCAATTAAACCTCTTTTGTTTACAAATTACCCAGTCTTGAGTAGTATCTTTACAGCAGTGTGAAAATGGACTGATACAGCTGGAAAGCTTGTTTTCCCCGTTATGCACCACACTAATACCTCCCAAATACTTCCATTCATTCATCAAAACATTTACTGAACATCTGCTATGTATTCAGTGCTGGGCACACTCCAGGGATGCAGAGACAAATGAGACAATTCCTGCCCTCAAGTGTCTTGGAATCAAGTGGGTTGTTTAGAATATACACTCTATCTTCCAGGATGAAGTGAGATTATAACACACAGCCCCACTTTTAGACTTTCTGAATGGAGATTTGTCTTATCCTCATAAAGGAACTTTGCCAGCTGCCAGGCAGGACATGAGGTACTTGTCCATACCTGTTACTGTGCATCTGCCATTGTCACACATGAAAATCATCCGTTGATCCATCTGTCCTTAGTTACCGTTGGCATGCACTACCATTCTGTGCATTTCACTAACATTTGGATCCTTGTAACTTTCAAAGAGATCACACTGTGATTCAGGACTCAACTGAAAAGTCATCAGTTGCCCATCACACAGGGACAATGCAGCTGAAGGCAGTGGGAATTGCTAAGTCTCTGAGTGCTCGCAGAATTATTAGGGCCAAGTGTAGGCCTGACTCATGCATGGCAGACTATCATTTAGGCGGAGAACAGAACCTTCAGATAATCAGAAGCTTCCAGATAATTTTTTAGAGATGTGAAGCTTCCAGGAATATCTTATTTGGTTGAGACAATAGGAACTACCCATTTAACCACATAGGTAAAACTCCAATATCTTTCGACGTGCCTCAAAATTATCTTTACAAGTACCTAAGAGATTATTCTCCCATCAGAATTCTGATTGTTGCCGTCAGCATACCTTCTATAATTTGTAATTGTTTGTCTTTGTCTTTCACCCAAAATGAGGTTATCTTTTCATTTGCTGTTTCCCCAGCACTGGCAAGATGCCTGGAGCTGTGTAGGCCCTCGGTGAATGCTGCAGGATTGCAAGCAGGAGTTGGGGAGAGCAGCATGCTTCTGAGATTCTGTAGACCTAACCATGGCCAAAATGATTGCAAACTGTCTTTAAGGTCTGGCAGGAGCTTAATCTTAGAAGCTTCACTGTATTATTAAAAAAGTGCTGCATAGTTGTATAAACATGATACTATTCGGTTTTTAAATACAGAATTATGAACATGTGTTATCTCAAAAAGGTTTATTAGATGATTTTTTTTAGATGACATCTCACTCTGTTGTCCAGGCTGGAGTGCAGTGGCACGATCTCGGCTCATTGCAACCTCTGCCTCCCAGGTTCAAGCAATTCTCTTGCCTCAGCCTCCCGAGTAGCTGGGATTACAGGCTCCCGTCACCACGCCCAGCTAATTTTTGTATTTTTAGTAGAGGCGGGGTTTCACCATGTTGGTCAGGCTGGTCTTGAACTCCTGACCTCAGGTGATCCACCTGCCCTGGCCTCCCAAAGTGCTGGGATTACAGGTGTGAGCCACCGTGCCTGGCCAAGTTTATTAGATTTATAGATATTATTTGGTAATTACTTTTATGACTTGGCAGTTTCTTTTGCTCAATGGCATCACAGAATGAATGAAATAGTATCTGAAGGATTTTCCCTATGTCTCTTGGCTAATCCACGAGCGGAACATCCTCACTAGATAATATGGACTTTATAAATCATTTACAATCACACTGATGTCACCGTAGACAGACTACTGTCCTGGTTAGAAATGTCATATTGTCCTGGTTAGTTGCCAGGACAATGTGAGTCCCTATAACTGTAATTGTGTCTAGAGGGGCAGGTCTGAGGGGCCGCTTTCTGTACTGTCTCTCTGCCTAGTGAGCTCCAATGCCTGGCATCAGCTTTGGACCAGGAAAGCCCATTTGAACTCTGGCGTCAGACTTACCTTGGGCAGGTCATTTATCCTCTCTGGATTTCAACTTTCTCATCTGCAAAACAGGGAAGACAGCTGCCAATACCTAGACACTGGGAGGAAGGCACCTTGGCGTCTCACACTTGAGAGGTGCTCTGCAACTTCTTTCTAAAACACCTTTTGGAAACTGCTTTCTAGAACACCTTCTGAGCCAGTAGTGAATCCCTGGTGAGCCTGCTAGTGAGTCTCAAGTGATTTGGAAGGCCACTGAGAACACCATGCTATTTAATTCAGATCATGAGAAAAACTGCCATCTCTAGAAAAGTACTCCTTCTCTGGTACAGTTATTTCATCAACCTTTCATTTTTTTCCTTCTATCTAAATTTTATACTTTCATCTACTCTATTCCTACCTCAACCTCTTCAGAAACTTCAAGTACCGCCCACAGGTCCCAGGACACGGTCGATTCTCACTTGGATCCTGGGCCAGTGTGGACACTTGGGAGGCTGTTTAATCCCTTGATCTCATTCCATAAAGAAACACATTTAAATCACCTCCCACCAATTTTTTCCCCAATTGAGGTAAATGTAAAATGAGTTGTAAAAAAATATGTAACATTCTTTCTCAAATGTATTCTCCAAACATTAGGAAATAATGCGAAAGAGGCCAAATGAAAGTGTGATACAGTGAATACAGTTGCAGAGAGTCTCGCTTAATTTCACAGTCACTTATTCACCTGCAGGCAGCTTTCCCGAGCAGTGCTGCGGTCCACCCAGGAAGGTCTTACCGGCCGCAGTCCTAGACAGAAGTTCACTGTGTGCAGGCCTCCTTGCATTGACTATACGCTGTGTGTAACGTTTAACCTTTAAGACGTATTGGAAGCAAGTTCTACTTTATGTCAATGTCCTGAAAAGGAAAGGAACTGGAAGTAAATCAGGGCTACGCTGAAGTGCTACTTTGGAATCACAGAATGTTCCAGATGGAAGGAACCAGGGCACTCCCACAACCCCCTCGTTTGTAGAGGAGACCTGGAGTCATGATGTGCCTCACCAGAATCACATGCCAGTTAGTGCCAGAACAGATAATTTTTGTTCTTGAGTGACAACTTATGACTAGACAATTCTCATATTAAAATCATTTTGTAAGTCAACTGAATTGAAGACATCCAATTTGTCCTTTTTTTTTTGAGAAATTTGAGTTATCTTATTAAATGCTAGTATTAACTGAGCTTTAACCAAGGATACTTTAGTGAAAATAATGTGTTGGGTAATAAAATTTTAAATCTCATGCCATATTGATTAACACACATCTTCCTTGCTTACTTACCTACCTGGTAATAAACCACTCTTAATAGTAAGTGCCTGTCAGGGTAAAGCCCTGTGCTAAAAGCTTTCTGTTTCATTTCTGCATTCAATTCCAGCCATGTTAGCTAAGCATCCGTATCTCTTTTTTATAGTTGAGGAAACTGAGGTTCAGAAAAGAGATAACTTGCTTGTGGTCCCACAGTAGTAAATAGCAAAGCCTTTCTAACAGGTATGCTATGCCACCTCCAAACACACATAGAATTCTGCTAGCATGGACAGAGATGTCCCATCTGTGCCATAGGATATGTATCCTTCTATACCCAGTTCTAAAGTAAAGGTGTAATTTAGGTTCTAGCTTGGGGCCATCACAATTTCCCTCTCCCATTGCCCTTAAGAAAGTAGCTTTGTGTGCTTAGGAGTTGGATTCTGACTGTTCCCTTGTAAGACCATGGGGTGACATTTGGCCTTGTTATTGTTGTCATTGTTTTGAGACAGGGTCTTGTTCTGTCGCTCAGGCAGGCTGGAGTGCAGTGGCGTGATCTCAGTTTACTGCAACCTCCTCCTCCTGGGTTCAAGTGATTCTCCTGCTTCAGCCTCCCGAGTAGCTGGGATTACGGGTGTGCACCACCATACCCAGTTAATTTTTGTATTTTTAGTAGAGATGGGGTTTCACCATGTTGGCCAGGCTGGTTTCGAACTCCTGACCTCAAGTGACCCACCCGCCTCAGCCTCCCAAACTGTTAGGATTACAGGCATGAGCCACCACACCCAGCCCTGGCCTTGGTTTTAAAATACACTTAACCCAGTACTCCTAGAGGGCTGGAGCTCTGCAGGAATGGCACAGGCAGCAGGCAGGTGCGACTTGGTCAACCCCTAACCATGTAGCCTTCCTGGAGGACGGAGAGCCACAGCAATTAATAAGGGAGCAGGGTGCTGGGTGTGGTGGCTCACATCTGTAATACCAGCACCTTGGGTGGCCAAGGTGGGCAGATCACGAGGTCAGGAGATTGAGATCATCCTGGCAAACATGGTGAAACCCCGTCTCTACTAAAAATACACACACACAAAAAAAAAATTAGCTGGGCATGGTGGCGGGTGCCTGTAGTCCCAGCTGCTCGGGAGGGCTGAGGCAGGACAATGGCGTGAACCCGGGAGATGGAGCTTGCAGTGAGCCGAGATTGGGCCACTGCACTCCAACCTGGGAGACAGAGCGAGACTCCATATAAAAAAAAAAAAAAAAGGGAGCAGGGAAGGGCACAAGGTTGTTGGAACCTGGTGCTGATGCTTTCCTACAAACAGGCACCTGTTTCACTGGGAACATTGTCAAGGGGAAAGCAAACAATTTGCTGAAAAGTGGTAGCTTGGTTAAAACATTGTCAATCATCCAAGGGAAACCTGCATCTATGCCCATTATTTGAACAAAGAACACCAGTAGGAATGTGTGGACATAATCACTTAAGAAATATTTGTTTATGAGCCCATACAGGATTTCAATCCCGACTCATCCCATCAGGGGCCCCGTTTTCAGATTTCAAATGCCATCTCTTTGGTGACGAGCAATTTTCTGGCAAAGGTCTGAGGTCCCCTTTGAACCTGCCCTATCTGACAGAAGACTCCATCAGCTTATAACTGAGACTAAGTGAGTCCTGGTTCTTGTTATCATCATGTTCTGGCTCCTCCCTGGCACTGCTGGTGATGGGGGCAGGAGGGCTAGGACACAAGCCAGTGACAGGAGGTTCTGCGCAGAATGGTTCCTTTACACATAATCACTACTTCCTCTGGTAGCTCTGAACAACATTCTACACATTTAATCTAGGAGAACACCCAGACAAATTCCACTCTCTTCCCATCTTACTTCATTTTTAAAACAAGCAGTTTCACCCACACACCCACTCGAGTGCAATGTGTCATCTCCCTCTGGGCCTTCTATGCATTTGCTCATACTGGTTCCTGTATGTAGAATGCTGTCTTCCCAGCACCTTCAGGCTCCATCTACTGAAACCCAGATGGTCTCTGAATGCTCAGATTAAAAGCCAACTCCTTTACAGTGCTTTTCTTACCCACCCTTGCTAGAAGGGTTCTCCCTCCCTGGACTCTCATGGTAGCTGGTTCATACCAATCTCACGGCAGTCACCACAAACCATTTTACACAGAAGGCACACATGTGTATGTTTGATCCCAATTCAGTAGAGGCTCCTGCGAGGGCCGGTTGTTTTCTCACAGATCCCTGTTTGCTCAATACACCTAGCTCAGTCCTCTGTATCAAGCACTCTCCCAGTGAACAAGGTCACATTCTGCAAAGGCCTGGCCAACAGAGTAACATAAATGGGGCAACAGACAGAGTGGCAGGTACTGTTCAGGAGAGTCCTGATTATGTGAGAAAGGGAAGCATTACAACTGGATCTCTGTCACCACTACATTAGCCATTCACTGGATCCTGCACTGCTTGTTCCTACTATTTCCACCCCAGAAGTCTTCCTTGATCTGATCAAGAGTCGAATCCAGACATCCTCTGCAAACTATGGCAAAAACTGGCCCAGGAACTTTCTTTTCATGAGCCATAAACATACCGAAGAGAGAGAGAAGATAAGGACTACAAAAATGTCAAGGATAACAAAAGCAGGTTTTAAATCTATGCCTGGAGTAAGAACTAATGGCCAATGAAGCAATGCTAAAGAGCAGAGCAAAAAACTGACAGCAACCACTATTTGGCTCCATCTGCTCCACTGAGGACAATCACTTCCAAATTAAAGTGTAAAGAAAAACCTGGTTAGGATTTGAAGTCCAAGAGTGATAAGGGGATTGCAGGAGACACCTGTTTTAAATGAGTTCTCATGAAAGACATGTCAGTCGCTGAAACAACCTGTGGATATGAATGCAGAATTGTTGTCAGAACTCCAGAGAAATAATGGACAAAGTCCAGATACTGATAATCACTGCCCTACTTTCCAAAGTAGATTCTAAAAACTCCAGAATGGTGAATTTAATGTAAAATCTGGCAAAACCAGGAATAATACAGATGGTGAACACTTGACTCCTAAGAATTTCTTTTCAACACTGATTTAACAAAGAAAATGTCATACAAAATAACTTCCTTCCCTTTTTTTTTGATAGGATTACTAGAGCAGCCAACCAGGGAAATAACAGTGAAACAATAGCTTACAGCTGAAAGAGACCAGTGGGGTGAGTTGAGATTACAATCCTGAAGGTAAGTTATCACATATACTTTACTCTGAGCTAGATGGGGTTCCAAAGGCTTTATATACACAGTATCATTAGTCATTTATTTAATCCTTACAAGGACCCTATAACATAGAAACTTAACATTGCTCCTATTTGGCAGATGAGAAAACTAAGGCAAAGTTTTCTTGCCAAAAGGTCATACAGGTAGGATTTCAACGCATCCAATGTGGTCTCCAAGTTGTACTTCTCCTATTAGTCTACAATGCCCTTCACATGATTAGCAAGGCTGCCAAAAATAGAGGGAGAAATGGGAATCCTCTCTTTTCCATACAGGAAAAAGGACAGCAGAACACATCTGCCCTCTCTCTCGCCTCTTATCCACTCACTTCTCTAACAGGGGGAGGGAAGACTTTGATTGCTGCTTGGGAGATGCAGCTAAGCACACTTTCTTGGCATGGTAAGGTCATCAGTGTAGAATCTGCCACAAGGGGAGTTTACAATTTAAGGCAGGTAAATTCCAGGACTGATATTTAATATATTTTAATAACCACTTTATCACCAGACCAACCCTCAGAGCAACCACAGGTGTGCTACTGAGCCCTGGTAAGTTAGGTTAATAGAGTTATTAGCAAGGGTTAATTAGAGAGCCACACTGTGGTCTTAGTTTCACCAATCCAGCCTTCTTAGTAAGACACATGCTATTTTGATTCCTACTGGTCTAATTTCCAGTATTTCTTCAATTTGTTCTGAACTTAGAGGGGAAAGACATGGATATAATTTATTACCATCAACTCCCCAACAATCCTCTTACACCTTCTGGATAATATCCCAAGTACTAAATGCAGTTTTAGGTGACATTTCTCTGGAGTTCTGACGGTTCTGCAGTCATATCCACAGGGAGTTTCAGCAACTAACATGTCTTTCATGTGCACTCATTTAAAACAGTATAGGCTCAGTCTTGGCTCTTAGGTGCTTTCTAGTTTAGTACCTAAGAGCCTATACTGGGGACCATATGGTATGAAGTAGATGGAAGGAAGATGGACCATCCATGTCATCTCTCCTGTTGTAGACATGAATGTACCTGTAAATTCAAAATAAGTGGGGTATGCTGGGAAGGGCCACAATCTGGGACATAAAATGATCTTTGGCAAATAAAATGATTGAGCTTTAGGTCCAAGAGGAGGGGACCTCATTACTTTAGATTAGAGGTCAGCAAACTATAGGCACAGGCCTTCTGTTTTGTAAAATTTTTTTTTTTTTTTTTAAGAGATGGGGTGTCACTCTGTTGCCCAGGCTGGAGTGCAGTCACATGACCCTAGCTCACTGTAACCTTGAACTCATGGGTTCAAGCGATCTTTGGCCTCATCCTCCTGAGTAGCTGGGACTGCTGGTATGTACCACCATGCCCAGGTAATTTAAAAAATTTTTTTGTAGAGATGAGGACTTGCTATGTTTTCCAAGCTTATAAATAAAGTTTTACTAGAACACAGCCATGCCCATTCATTTGCATATTGTCTATGGCTGTTTTTGTGCTCCACGATGGCACAATCAAGTGGCTGCAACAGGGACTGTATGTCCTGCAAAGCCTGAAATATTTTCCAACTGGTTCTTTCCAGCAAAAATTTTGCAGACCTATGGTCTAGACCTAGGAAAGTAATTCTAACATCCTCAGGGTAAGGGGAGAGATTGGGGCCAATGAGAGGAAGGACAAAGGAGCATGTTTAGAGCTGGAACCTTTAGTGGGATTACCTGGAGGAGGCAGAGAGGACAGCATTAGGGTGGAACCACCACTCTGCCTTATTATGCAGGGTCCTTCCTCACTGAGAACTAAGCAATAATATGGCCTTCCTAACTGAATTATTTACATCCATTTGTGTAAGTTCCTAGACAGTTAATTAAGTGGATTTTTCTCCAGTTCTTCAGAATTGCCAGCACAAAAAATGTAAAATGCAGGCACAGGTAATCAAAAATGTTTTAATGATTACTGTTTAGACATTTAACAACGTGGGTATATCCAGGTGAGCTAAGCACACTTTGACAGCACACTATTGGATGTTATAGTTTCTGTATTGAAATATGTAAAGACATCTGCAAATTAGTACCTAGCAATGAAGACATACATTTATAAATATACACATTCTAGGTTTGATAAGGTAAATGTAAACAGATGCCATGACTCCTTTTCAAACAGAAAACCCACAAGACTAATAGAGAACCAATAGGCTCCCTATAGTATGAATGTGCAAAATTAAAGCATGGTAAACTGATATTTACATAAATATCAAACCAACAATTAGTTTATACATTGTCAATGACCTTCTAAGATATGTCATGAGTGGTTCCACGAATATCTTTCCCCCAATGGAGAAGGTATTCAGAGGCTAAATTCCAACACTTTAAAATGACACACATCATAGGCTTTATCTGTTTGACCACTGCCTCAAATGTGTGAGATGTGGTTTTATGATAAGCAGTCTATTATTTTTAAACAAGAGGTTCTAAACAAATCTTTAGATTCTAAGCAGAAAGAAATTACAAGTACTATTAGACTTACATTAAACAAGTTACCTCTATCAAATTTCTCGATTCTCTTATGCTGTAGCTATACTTGATTTTACCTCAAAAAGTTTTAAGGTCCTTTTCCCCCCTTTGTTAATTTTGGTAAACTAGGCACATTTTACAAGGAAATCTGTGTCAAAACAGATAACAGTGCATAAATCAATCCAAATTTACACCCTGGCAACCAGTTCCCCATTGCTCATCTACGGGACTCTGTCAAATGGTAAATAGGCAATCACCTCTCTTGAAAAGTATACATCCTCTCTCGCACTGGTGGAAAGCAAAACTGACTTTTTGTTTGCTGTATAAAAACACTTAGCACTTCAGAAATTAAAAATGGCCTACTCACCCTACACCCTTCCTAAAATCTCGAGGACAAAGAATATATATTTAAGTTTCATCAAGACTGCTGTAGAGCCCCCCCTTTTTACATTAATAGTGGCACTCAAAATAAAAAAATAAGATCTGTTAAAAAGTTAAACTGACTGTTCCACTAGATTTGAGCCTGCTTGATTCAAAGCCAATAGTACAAAACTGAAGGTGCCGTGTCTGATTTCACATCAACAAGTCACTGGAAATTATGTCACATTAGTTTCATAAATCATGGTCTCATGGTCTTTGATTTTTTCTAAACAGAGCTATTACAAATTAATACAAACCTGAAACATACCCTAATTTAAACTAATAAGCTTTGGGCCCTGCTTTTTAAATTTTAAGGCATGTGTGTTTCTCTACCATAACAACATTGTACAAATTTACATTTACAATCACATGCATGATCTACAGTTAAAAAAAAAGTTTGGATTACAGTGTTTTTAAATTGTGAATCACAATTCAGCACCTATCATGTTATAACTAATAAGGCAACAGCAGTGTTGTACACTACAATAATACTCCCTTTCCACAGTCTAGCGCAGGGGTCAGAGAGCCCAGAAATGTTAGAAATCTTATCCCTACTTATATAATCTGTATACGTTTTCTAGGGGTTTTGAATTGATGAAAGAAGTCCTACATGAATCACACTATTGTAGGCCAGACTAGTTACAGCAGCTGTTAACGAGCATCAGGGCACAACTCATATTGTGCTTACAATCAGATGATGTCGTTTGGAGGGTTTCAATTCTTTGACTTCAATCCTTCCGCAGCTTCCTTGGCTTCACATTGTTTTCCAGGGGTGAAAAGCTGTTGGTGTGTCCGTTCACAGCAGCCATGGACCCATTCTGGTGGTCCTTCAGGTGGTCTTTCCTTCGGGAGGCCCCTTTCTTGTTGTAGGTCTAAAATGTGTAAGGGCAGATGAGAACCAAATGACCACAGACAGTTTTCTTTATAGGGAATTTTACTGGGAATTGCATCCCTAACGTTAGGCCTAGTTTCCTTTTAAGATCAAATCTTATCAAAGAGAAACTCCTGAGGTCAAGTCCCCATGACTAAATCTTTTGTCACTGGTTTCAATCATTCTTCCTTTTTTTTTTTCTGAGGCTTAGCCTGAGGTAAGTTAACTGAATCACAGGCTGCAACAGAAATACTATTTAAAATGTCACGGAAAATTCTATTTACACTTTACTCTGCTTTGCCTTTTAGTATCTGGATGGCAGATGACAGAGGTTATGTGGCCAAATTGGTCTTTCCCACCTGGCAGCAGCTCTCTTGACACCCACATCCCTTGTTCGTCTTCAAAAGTTCCTCACTGCCTCAGCGACTATCTCAGCCTTCATGAACAAAGTGCTATGCTGCTGTAAGCAGTTAGAATAAATGTGATTTCAGCTTCATCAGGCCCTATCCTTTCACCTCCCTTGTACCTGGTGTATGTTCCACAGTGCAGCCATAAACTATGAAGCCCAGAGGTACATGACTTCAACTCGACCTCAACATGCCACACACAGGTGCCTGTGAGCACAGAAGAGGAAAGGACAAATGTCTGAGCCTCAGGACTTGCAGCCTCTGCCCTTGCTCCTGACCTCCGTGTTTTGCCCAGATCAGCAGGCCTTATGGCTACCAGGCACTAGCAACAAAGGCAGGACAGATGTCATCTGGGGGGTGACGCATGGCAGGAGAATCAGCAGTGGCTGCAATGTGGTGAGGCTCCACTGGAGATGATCTGCCCTAAATGGACCTTTCTGTGAGCAAAGACCTACATCACCACATCATATGCTTAGGAATGAACCGAATCCTCACACCTGAGGACTGAATGTATAAGAAAGCTGAGACAAAAAAGCGTATCTCCATATCTGAGGACTGTGATAAAAATCTCTTCTGAAATTTCATTTGGCCATGATGTTCAGGGTAGTGAACTGAGAGATTTCTGATTGAAATCACCTCTCATGTCTCTGCTGCAGGTCAGAGGGAAGCAACACAGGGTCCTACTGCACAGTTTTCCATTTCCCAGGGGAATCCCAAGACTCCCTCATCCAGGCTCTAGAACAGGGTTCTAGAGTGTCTTCCAGTGAGCTGTGAGCCCCCCAGAGGCAGGGGCTGCTCTTGTCATAGTGACTCCATTAGAGGCCAGAGCCTGTCACCCAGCAAGGGCTCCACTTGCCCATTAAGTGAATAGATGAGGGCCTTTGTTGGTAAAGGCCCCAGATCCCAAGTCCCAGAGAAGGGTGAGATTTACCTGAATGTAGAAGTTTGTGAAGAGAGCAATCAGGGAAATCATGTATCCAATCTGGAAATACAACCAACCAAGAGGGAATGTGCACGGCCAGATGACCCCGCAGCTGGTCTGGATGATTGTCAGCACAAACTGAAGCTAGGGGAACAGAAGGGAGGCAGCTGAACAGGGACAGTGCGTGGACAAGGCCCCACACCAGGCAGACTTTTTAACCAGCATCACCTAAATTTCGGAATTAACACTTGCTGCAGGTACAGCAGTCACTTCACGAACACAACACATACACTACACTTATCCTAAACTCTAGGTGTGTTTGTCTTATATACATTCTTCCTCTGCCCTCCAAGCTATTTAAACTACCTTCTCCAAAATTCAAGGATACACTACAGAGACATCCAAGACTTTTTATTTTTTGAGAAGGAAGAGCAAGCGCGTATGTTGAAAGGGCACTGATAACATCACTGCAGGATGTGCCACCTGGCTAGACATCCTTCCAACTCCTTATCCATGGACGCTTCTGGTTTGGTGAAGGCTGATGAGTAGATTTAAACCTTTACTGGCAAACAACACTAAGTGCATTGATGAATTTTGATGAATAAACCTTGAAACGCATGTGAACTGGTTAGATAAATGGTGGAAAGATGTTTTAAAAAGGGCTAGGCTCAGGCCGGGCACGGTGGCTCACGCCTGTAATCCCAGCACTTTGGGAGGCCAAGGCCGGCGGATCACAAGGTCAAGAAATCAACACCATCCTGGCCAAAATGGTGAAACCCTGTCTCTACTAAAAATACAAAAATTAGCCGGGTATGGTGGCACATGCCGGTAGTCCCAGCTACTTGGGAGGCTGAGACAGGAGAATCGCTTGAACCCAGGAGGCAGAGGTTGCAGTGAACCGAGATCGCGCCACTGCACTCCAGCCTGGTGACAGAGTGAGACTCCGTCTCAAACCACCCCCCGCCCCACAAAAAAAGGGCTTGGCTCTGCACACTGTATTTCTAGCAGCTCCAATGTTTCTAAGTAGAGTTTCTTGTTTTTAATTTTTGAGACAGGGTCTTTCTATGTTGCCCAGGGTGGCCTCAAACTCCTAGGTTCAAGAGATCCTTCTACCTCAGCCTCCCAAGTAACTGGGACTCCAAGCCATGACCCACTGTGCCTGGCTGTTTGCCTTCTCTTTTTTAAGGTTAGTACTGCAGACTGAGGAATAACTAGGAGTGGTGCTTAAAATAAATCCTGACAACCGGGGTAGGTTTAATCTTCCACCTCAAAGTACACAGCCTAACGGGAGACCAACTTTGCCAGTCTGTTCTTTTAAATTCTGCTTCCACCAGACCCAAAACTGTGTGGTATAAATCAATTTCTGCAACATTTCTCCTCAAGTATAACAAGGAGGTTAATCAACAATTTTCCTTTTTCACAGGTGGGTGAGAAAAAAAATTAACAAGGACCGTATAGCAGCTGGCAGAGAGGTGAAAATGAAATATCAAACACTTCAGTCTCTAAGATTTTCTCAGACTTTTTTTTCAGATTGTTATTTTTAAATATTGAAAAATCATAATTGACTTGAAGGGATCTGAATCAGCTTGGTGTGTTTAGAAAAATGTGTTAATAATCCAAGGACAGGGCAAAGGCTTTAATGTCCATGCCCCTCAGTCAGCTAGCTTTGGCCTATTGTCTCAGTGTCATCTATAAAATAGGGACAATAATATGTGTTTTTCTTTTTGGTAGAGACAGGGTCTCACTATGTTCCCAGGCTGGTCTTAAACTCCTGGCCTCAAGTGATCCTCCTGCCTCGACCTCCCAAAATGCTGTGATTACAGGCGTGAGCCACTGTGCCTGGCCTGGGGACAATAATATGAAATCAGGCTACTGGAACAATCTATGTAAAATCATGTACTTCGTATGAGCACCCAACATGTGCTAAACACTTAGGAAATGTCCGTGTTTAATGAGCAGTAGTAGTATTAATTAGTTCATAGAAGAATTCATGAGAGGAGAGAAAGAGGTTACCTATAATATACTGATGAATGGAGAAGGCTTAATCAAGGATGGTGAGAGGTATCAGGTAAAATGGCCTGGCCCTGGCAGTAAACCAGGGGAGGGAGCTGTTAACTGAAGCAAACAGCTGCCATCCTCACCAACAGGTGCTCCACTGCATGGGGGCTGAGGGGTCACCCATACCTGCCAGACAAATATCCTTGCTGCCTAGTAATGGGCTACACATACCCTGGACTCCATACTACTCTCCAGCTCCTTCCAAAACCCCCGGAAACACACAATTTTCATTTTGGATTTTGGACTATAATTAGAAAATACACACACACACACACACACACACATATACACACATACATGCATATGTGCTTATGTGCAAAAACTCAGAAGAGCTGAAATTGAAGTTGACAAATTAGATTCTAGCTCTCTTTCTACAATTCAACTAGCTGTACGCCCATGGTCACAGTTCACTATCAGTTCAAAATAAGAAAATTCCCTAATCTACCCACTTCAAGGAATTTAATTATATCAAATGAAAAAGGCTGGAGAAGGGGCATCTTAGATGCTATTACGTAACACTAAAGCCAAGAAGAGGTCTGCATCCACCAGGAAGTAAGTCCTGCGGAAAGAGGCCAAGTCACTCACCAACTGCCCCTGAGTGATGTACTTCTTCCACCAGAGGTACGGACGCATGGAAGGGACCGACGACAAACCATAGTAAGAGTACATGAGGACGTGGATGAAGCTATTAAGTGTGGCACCAAAATAAGCTGCAGGAACAGAGGGATTTGGGAAGGAGAATGTATTAGTGTTTTAAACAGAACAGGTGGTAAAATAAAAAAATACAAGATTCTTTTTGAATCAAAAAGAGAGATGATTTCCAACAGGGCTGACAAACACTGCAACAGCAAGCACTGCATGGATGTGTAATGAGAATTCAATTTCCACTTGGGCAGGCAGCCACCAGGAGGCTCCGAGCCCAGGGGTCAGCTGTAGCTGCTAGGGGGGCATCTGACACTGAAGCCATGACGCCATCCCGGCACCTACAGGCTTTGCTGCAGATGCCCATCAACTCTCAGAGGCAGCTGTTTTTCTTTACATGCACAACTGCCTCAGATATGCTCTCTGAAGGCTGTGGAAGACAGCTGATGGGCAACATGCTCAAAAATGGTTGTTTCTATACATTTGCTGGGGTGTGGAGAGGTCTCTGAAGCCACCTTCTAATTATTCCCCAGGACTGCAGTGCTGAGGTCATACATTTTTATTAATAATAGAGTCAAGAGTCTAGCTCCTTAGAGATAAAAGAGCCATCTTATCACATCACTTTCAATGTTCAGTAGGACCACTAGTTCTTTTTCCAGACTCTGTCCTCCTCCCCAACGGTCAGCAACTAAACCAAGCCATCTGGCTTTTCCCGGTGCAGCTGGAGGTGCACAGCCTGGTGTTAGGGAAGTTTCTACTCCTGGCTATGATAGGAACTGGCTGTTTGACTTTGGACACATCACATCCATTCCCTGGTTCAGCTTCTCCTGGGCCAAGTGGAGCTGATTAAATCTGTCCTCCTGAAAGTTCTCTGAAAATTTAAAGCACTCTTCGAATGTAGGGAGGGGCTGTTTCTAGTAGAAAGTTAGGCCAGTTAATCCACCATCACGAGCTCCGACAGCGGGAGGAAGGAGGAGCAGAAAGCCCCAACTCTACCCACCTTTCCGTGGTCTTAGTTTCCTCCCAAACCCAAAGGATCTGTATTTGGAAAGCTTTTTTGTTTCCCTAGCTCTGGAATTCCATGACCTTGTGCATCTTAGTAGGCTCAGGTAATCAAGGGCAGTGCTATCCCAGAGAAAAAATATCCATAAATGGACCCATAGGTTCTCAGTTAAATTCTTCAGTGTTCGGATGACAGGACTTTTGACTGAGACATTTGCTAAAACTCCCAGGCTGAATCCGAAGGTGGCAATCTCTGAAAATTATAAGAAACTTTGGACTACAAGCTTTCCAAAACCCAAGTACAACCTTAGAAAATTTATATCAAGTTTTGGTGCTTGTTATAGAAGACACCTTGATCACCATGCTTCAGGGAATATGAAGGTTGTTAGAACATGTGGAGACTTCCTAATGCATGACAGCTAAAGCTGTATTTCAAAATGAGCCTCGCTCCCCGGTACTCATGCAACAGTGTGATCCTATTTTCCTCACCTGCCCATCTCAAACCTTCCACACCATACAGAAGGACCAGAAATAATCTGGAAACTTGCCCTCTAAGTCAGAGAATATTGTACCTATTCCTTAATATGTTCCCAGTGGTATCTCCCTCATCTCACCCAATCAGCACAGAAAGTTCACTTAACTAAAAAAGGGTTTTGTGCATAGGTACATAAACTATCACTAAAAGCAACTTGAACACAAAGCTGAAAGCCTGACCTAGACATTTACAGAAACAGCACCTTTTCTGAAAGCCTTAGTTTCCACTCTCCTCCCTGCTCACACCTGTTCCCCAAGTCCCCGTCTCTAATACTTACAGTGGCCGCAGGGGACCCAGTTCATCACAAACCACCAGATGTTCAGCATCGAGGCATGGTGGTAGACGTGCAGGACCGTGATCTGGTGGTTGTTCTTGCGCAGGATGAAGAAGAAAGTGTCCATAAATTCTATGAGTTTGGAGAAGTAGTACCACCAGAGGACACGGATAATCTAAGAGGAAAGGGTCAAAGATTTAAGGCTTATCCTCACGGCTTCTCTGGAATATCACCTCTGACATGTTTCACTAATATCCAAAAATCTGATGTCAACTCGGAGAAGCCCGAGTGCCCCAAGAGCTCTTAATGTCCATCAGTGGCTGGGAGCTATGGTCACTCTCCAAGTACCTTTAACCAAAGAACATGGTTGGGTTGGGACAGCTGGAGGGGTTTGAAATGACTACAGGGAATGTTTTTGAAAGGGTCCCTGACACTCTTTGAGACTAACAAAAACATGAGGCTCAAGGTTCAAAACCTTGAAGTCTGCCTATTCCCTCTGGAAGCAGCCTGCACAGCCACTAGCAAAGGAAAACCATCTGAAAAACGCTATTGATTTCAGGGACTAGCATGGGGCAGCCGACCTGATAAGAGACACAGAAGAAAAGGAATCAGAACCTGCAGTGTCAGGTCTCTGCCCAATTAAACATGTCAAACAAGTGCTCTAAGGAGATGACTGCCCATGCTGAGCTGCGACTGTTGGCCTGTGATTTAAAAGAAACCTCATGAGTGGAAGTCAGATTTTATTTTTAACACCACTACTCGGAAAAAAAGTACTTGGATGAATGATTTTAAAAATTTAAGACATTGCTTTTATGATCCTGATTGTGTAAATACAACATACTGACTGCATGTGATTTTTCCTGCCAATTGTTAACCGGAGTTATTTTTACAGAGGGGGATGCTTTAGGTTTTATTTCATACCTTTCATGTTCAAATTTTAATACAATGTGTATAAATTGCCTTTTTTATTCTTTTAAAAATATCAACAGGGATGCCTGGGCAGTGAGGTTATGGGCCATTTTGTATTTTATACAACTTATTTAAAAAAACTCAACACTTACAATAATAAAGTTTCTGAAAAAGAGACAGTACCTTCATATCTGATTCTCCTGCAGCACGTGTGCCCTGACAGAAGAAGTTGTATTTGCCTTCCCATACTCCTGTTACTAACTAAAAAAGAAGAAAAAGCCAGTCACCAACAGCATCTGAGCCATGTAAAGTCCTGATTGAACTTTACTAGTTGCAGAATCTGTGATAATTTACCTTGGGCTGTGCTCAGCCAAGTTTGCTCTGAGAAAAAACAATTGTAGGGAAGTGTAAACAAAAGGAAAGCTTTAATGACTTGAGCCTCAATTTCCTAAGGGGTGGGCTTAAAAGTCACTCCCAGGCTGCTGCCCTCAGAGACCCTCCTTTACCACGCTGCCTCTCTGCAGAACGCTCAGCTCGTCACCCCCTTGGTCCTAGCACAAGTGCCCAGACCAAGCCAATCACAGGCTCCCTGCTCTGCCCCACAGAAGCCTCTGGCTGCTTTCCCTAAGCCAGTGCTCCTCAAACTTGAGTGTACAGCACCAGAATTACCTGAAGGGCGAGTTAGTAAAACATGGGTCCCTGGGGGTGTTTCTGTTCCAGTAGGTCTGGGGGCCTAGAATTTGTATGTCTAACAAGGTCCAGGTGATACTGATGCTGCTGATGTGGAAACCATACTTTGAGAACAACTGCTGTGGGCTCAGGGATAATTTAGTCCAACTTTATCTTCATTATTTCCTGTTGTTGTATGTACAATCCTCTGGATCCACGAATTAGGCTTCACAGACTGAAGAAATTGTGCCCATGCCTCAGAATGCAGTACAGTAGGCACTATGCTGTCACAGAAAGGACCCCAGAATTGGGGTGCAGGCTCTACATCACAGCCCTGCAGTTATCACGGGCCCATCCCCTCAATGGGCCCGTGATAACTGCAGGGCTGTGATGTAGAGCCTGTACCCCAATTCTTGTGTTCCCTGTCCTTGAACACAAGAGTTTAGCTTGGTGAGCAACACAGATCCCCCCCTAGGGAACAAGAGGTGATTACAAGGATCTGAAGGCACCTTGTGATATTTCCACCCGGTCTGACCTCAGAAATAAACGGCAAAAATGGGTGCAGCCGCTGCACTCACGCTAGGTATCCTGCCTTCTATCTGATTTTTCTTTGGTTATCTTTCTTCTTGCCCTTTTCCTTCTGCTTTGTCACCTTCTACACATAAAAAAGCACTGAGAGTTAACAGGCTTTTCATGGCCAAAGAAGAGCACAAGGATTTAGCATGGGAGAAGCATCAGTTCATGATGAAGAGCCATGGAATTAGGAGGAAGGCTTGAGTGCCAGGCCCAGCACCTGGGGCAAGCCAGCTAATTCCTGTGGGCTTTTGTTGTTTTTACTGTAAAACGATGAGGTTGGACTAAATTATTTCTAAAGGGTCTGTTCCAATTTTCTGTAGCTTCATGTTAACAGACTTTAAAAACAGACCACACAACAAACTATTCTATACTATCTTTGAAAGACCAGTATCCACATGGTAATTCATTAGAAGGTGTATTAACTTTTCGGTCTTATACTACTCTCTAAAGTCATGGCCAGTCAAGCAGGATCCATGCAGGCTGATCAGAAGTCCTGAGAAGCAAGACACAAAGCCTGAATCCAAAGTGCGGTGGAGGTCGGGGGAGGAAGCTGGCATGCACTCTTGAGACCTGGGGTGGAGAGGGAAGGGCCAGCTTAGCACACTGCTCTCTTTGCTGCCCTTCTTTCTACCCCAGGAGGGAACCAAGCAACCACCTCCTGTGGCTTGAGGATACAGAAAGGAAACTGGTGCTTCTTGACGAAATGTTCGCGGGACAACCGCGAATAAGAAAAATAAGGACAACGCAGTAAGGTTTTCATGAAGATAAATTCGTGCAATGTAAAAGATACTCTTTTTTAAAACAGCAGCCTCTCTTGGCAAAATTAAAAACATACTAACATGACTGTCTTCATCAGAGATATTTTTGGAAATGTTATCATTTTATGAATCTTAAATCTGGAACCTACCATCACTGTTTTTTCCAGCGACTATTTTGGTTTATGGTGTCCTGAGACATCCTGGGTTGGTTTTGCTTTTGTCTGTTTTAAAATAGGATGGCTGGTGTGTGTGCACTTGTGGAGGTGTGGATGACTGCATTCATGAATGTCTACCTTGGCAGGGGTGGGGAAAATCAAGGGAGCTCTCCGGAGAAGAGGAGGACAAATCCTCTCTTGTAATTCTGCAGGCGCCTCAATCCCAAGGATGAGTACGGGTTGAAGGGGTCTTGTTAACTCAGCAGAAGGGACTCTTGGACACACGCTTCCTTTTTAAGAAGGGATCCAGGTGGGATTGCCTTGACTCTTTAAACTAGTTAACCTAAAATTCCATTTGCCCTCTCCCCACCCATAAATGGGGCAGGGGAATCCATGTATAAAAGACACCCGCTGTCTTTGGAGTTTAAGTTGAACTCAAACCTCAGTGTTGTGTGGTGAACTTTTTTCACTCCTGAAGCATAAACCAGGTATACACTCGGTGCCACTCCACTTAACCTAGACCCACCATTCCTCTCCCATCTGTTGAGGTTCCCTGTAGGAGCTCTGTCATGCTTCAGTGCAACACTCTCTCCACTGCTACTCACACCTATCACACTTCTACTGGGGCCGCTGTGCCCCTCAAACAACTGAATTCCATATTTCTGTATTTAAAACCCTCCAGTGAGTCATCGTTGCCTTCAGAATGAAACTCTGAATCCTAGGTGCAGTGTCCAGGTATTTAGTCCTCCACAATGTGGTCCCAAGCTTATCTTTCACTTCTCCCCTACCTACACACAAACTGGACCTCTTCCCATTCTCCAAACATGCCCTTCCTTAACCGCTACACAGTGGCCAAGGGGAAAGGGCATGGGTTTGGGCATTAGCCCATTAAACCCTAGCTTTCTCACATTTTGCTAGGTGGCCTTAGCTAAGGTATTCCAACATTTTAAACTTCAGTTTTCTCAGTCCTCAAATGGGATAAACATAATGCTCCCGCCATGAAGTATATAATGCCTGTCTCACTCAATGTGGTTCATAGGACTAAACATCAGTGTTGGCAGTGACCACTGTTTTATTCTTTTCAACTAGAATGCCCTCTGCACCCATGTACTCCATCTCCAGCTCTCAAAATCCTATCTATCCTTCAAAGTTCAGTTAAAATTCTATTTTCTTCTTGATTACGCCCTTGAGCACTAGAGCCTGAGGTCTATTCTCCTTCCTCTACCCTCACCTTGCATGACCTGTAGCTGTTTGCTCACATGCTCCCTTTGTTAATGGGCCTATTGTGTGCTCTTCTGTAAGATTTCGAAGGGTGGTGACTGTGGCTCCTGCATCCGCATCAACATATTCCAGCACAGGGATTAGTGTACCAGAGATGTCAAACAAATATTTGCTAAACAAATGACAAAGAGTTCAAGACTGCCATTTCTTTCCCCTAAATCTAGGCCTAATGTTTCATGTGCAGCAACAAAGGGAGCTTCATAGTATTTTAAACGAGGCTTGACTTTGTGATGATATTCATCTCAACTCTGTTCACAAGATGAAAACTCTTCATCATCAATTTCATAATGGAGTCACGGAAATTCTCAAATCTCCCTGGCTTCAGAAAGGATAGAATAATTTAACAAACCAAGACCAAGGACCTGAGTTGAAGCTTATTCACCTAAGACCCTCATCAAACCTCCATAAAATGGGCTAGTAGTAGAGGGCTCTGCTCCCTCCATCCCTCTCAGAGGATAGCAATGTGTCCACAGGTAATGGACTACAGAGGTGCTCAAAGCCAAGGACTGACCCCTCTAGCCCAACTAGGAGCACATCACAGGAGACAATCCTCAAGTCAAAGTCACATTGGCCATCTTTCCCTTTGGCACTCAGGCCTAACTTCTTTCCAAAGAGCTGTTTTGGTCAATTTCCCGGAAATTCTTCAAGTTGTGTGTAAGTAGCCACCACAGGGTGAGAGGACCCAGTAGGCTGGAGAAGGTGAAGCACTGAAAATAAGGGCAGGTGTCTGACTACCTTGGGCTTCTGAGAATCAGATCAAAAGAGGACATGACGATACTATAATGAAAAAGCAGACCATCACAAACAGCTAACCACTACGTAACAAAATTTTCCATACCACTGCCAACTCCAAGAACCACCCAGGGGCATTATTTGCAGGCTTTTTCTGAGGAACTGAGATACAAACAGTACCACTGCAAAGCTTTATACGCTTCCTCCTTCCTTGGAGTAAAGCAAACTTTAATTAGGCCAACAGGATGTGCAGAGCTATAATTAAAACCTAGCTACAAGCTCTTTTCTCCATATGAGATAAAGTCAATAACCCTAATGGTTTCATGCACCTTTTCAATGAAAGAAAAAAATTTAGGTGAGTTTCACACCTGGTTCTGGATGACATAATTCATGGAGTGAATCTTTTTTCTTTGAGACAGGGCCTGGCTGTGTTGCTCAGGCTGGTGTGCAGTGGCACAATCTCAGCTCACTGCAACCTCCACTTCCTGGGCTCAAGCCGTCCTCCTACCTCAGCCTCCCAAGCAGCTGAGACTACAGGTGCATGCTGTCATGCCCGGCTGATTTTTATATTTTTGTGGTAGAGATGGGGTTTCACCATGTTGCGCAGGCTGGTCTCAAACTCCTGAGCTCTAGCGATCTGCTTGCCTTGGCCACCCAAAGTGCTGGGATTCCAGGTGTGAGCCCCCGCACCCAGCCAGGAGTGAATCATTTTTAATGGTGAGTTGACTTTTCCCATCTAATAACACATTTAACCACAACTTGTAACCTTCAGCATAATAACCATTTCCATGGCACTTTCTGGAATGCTACTGAAACATCTCAGGAAACAAGGTCACTTGAAACACTTAAAGAAAAAGTAGGAAAACATCATCTTGGGTGGCCCTTATCGGCCATTAACCTCAGCATCCCAAGATGTCAGAGCAACAAGATAACTCCTTTCCAAAGAAGGCTGGCTGCTCCTGGTGATAAGAGCTTGATGAAGCTGTATGTTTACTACCTCCTAAGCAGAAATGGGGTAAAAAGTAATGAAAAATAGACTATCCATACTCAAGTTCAACTACATCACAGGACCTAAGGTGCTTTTCTAAGCAAAATCTCCAAGAATACGTAGGGTTGACCCTTTTCATAGCTTTGTTTCTGTGTGAGTCCTCAAGTGTGTATTTTTTAGATCTGGTACATGCTCATATTTTTAATGAGAAAACAGGGAATGAGAAGTGATAAGGATGGCCCAGGTCTTGGTACCACTGGGATTAGCACAAAGGAATCCTGACTCTCAGTCCAAATGCATCTCAAACAGCAGTTCCAAGCATCTTTGCCCGTCTTCATCTGTTTTTGAATTCTTAGTAAGAACATGGTAGGGATACTCTGTCCATGAAGAATTCTGTGGAAAAGCAGACCTTTAGCTGCATCGTTTTCTTCCGCAGATGTTTGGTTTAAAATTAACCATGAACTACTCAAAACTGAAGTACCTATTTCCTCTAGGGTTTAGTTGGCCAATTTTGGCAGTGCTATTAGGGAGTGCCAGGTCAAAGCATGTGGTTTTTAAATTTCAAATCTTTCCTGTCCAGGGCATAAGGATGCCAATTAAGATAATTTCACACCCATGACCTCCACAGGTTTTTTTTTTTTTTTTCCTTCTGCTTGTGAACAGGAACACCCCTGGGTTACAGCTGAACGTAATACTCTTGGCTAAGTTAAAAAAGACAGGTTCTGTACACTTGAGAAGTCTTTAAAACAAAGCACAAAGAAACGGCCTGTCCTCAGTCCAAGTTGAAACAGGTATGTCTGGCATTTTCCCTGAATCCTCAAGCCCTGCCCTCTTATGCTAGCAGTTCTCCCTGTTCAGGCCTCCCAGAACTTTCCCTCTGTAGAAAGTGGATGGTAAGAGTGCAATGAGCATTAGATGAGTTAGCCCAATACCTGACATAAGGTAGGCACTATCTGTCTTTGCTATGATCTTAGGCAAATGTTAAGTATTTTTGCTTCCAACTAGGGCTAAGGTGGTGCTGGATGTCCCAGCCAAAGTATAATTTGTGTCATTTAAAGGAAGGTCTCCAGCCTACCCACTGACTCCTGCTTTGCAGAGTTAAGTCCACTTTAGCTGAGGATCTGTAAAGTGATGTGCTCCTAGCTACACCGGCTGCACAGCCAAGCTCTCCAGGTGTTGCAGGGGCAAGTTTAGAGGAGTGAGGCCTGGCTCTGGACAAGCCAGAAGGCTTCCTCTCTGTAGAAAGTATTCCCTTCCCCTCCTCTGGATGTGGGTGAGGAATAAAGGATGTCTGAGCTGCATCCTTCTCTCCATTCTCCCTACCGTGAGGCATTCTCTCAGGGCAGTGTCAGATACACTAGGGACAGCTAACTGTTTCCTTTCAGGCCCTGAGAGAAGTTTCTTTCTCAGCAAGGAATTTTAGTTGTAAGGAAACTAAGAGTGAAAAGTATTTTAGGCAATGATCAGGCATTTCTTGTAAGTACTAATCTCACCAGATGTTTCAACTGCTCTATACCTCTGCTAAATGGGAAAAAGAACAGCAAATAGCCTTTTCAAAGTATTTCGGTAAGCAAAGTAATTTTTCAAATAAAATTCAATAATCAATTGCCAGGTTGCTTAAGTGTTTTTCCAAATCCTATTTTCCCACAATAACATATCTATTTTAGGAAAGCCTGAAGGGAAAGAAAAACAACCAGACAGTTTAGAATATTATGTTTCCAAAGCAACTGCTCTGTGGTTCCATCAGATGGCCTTCAAAGCCAGAGCCTGCGGAGATGCTTTCACAGCCCACAATTACAGAGGTTAGAAAGCACAAACAAAGCATTCAGTCACCAAATGCTCAACTTCTTTCATCTTTCCAATAAAAAAGCATCACAAATTTTCAAAAGAAATTCAAAGGAAAAAAAAACTGACTTCTGGTTCTAGCAACGTGGCAAACTGAACAAAAGCAGAACCAACTCTCTCACTATAAACACAGGTAGAAATGTGGTATAAAACACAGCAAAAACTCCAACACAATCAATTCTTACCTATGTGAGGTCCCCACAACAAATTATTCTTTAGAAAAAGAGAAGTCAGCTTAAATTCAACTCCTTCCAAAATCTTTCTTTTATGTGGAAAAGGCATGTTTACCTGAGATGACCCCCAACAATACTAGTTTGGGGTGCTTACACAGAACACTAGGCAAACCTTTATTTCTGTTTTAGGAGGTAAAGAAATTTAACACAGACAATAATTATTCCAGAGGCATCACCTCACAGATTATCTGTAAGCAAACTTTTAATAGAATACTTAAAAAGGCAACACAGCAAATGGTTAAATTTGGAGATCACTGTAATCTAATCTGTATCATTGGGGGGGACAATACTTCCATGTTATGGAATAAAAAAAGAGCAAGCAGTGAACTTTCAGAAGTAAAAGATACATAGCCATTTAAACTAAAAACACAATAGATGGATGAAACAGATTAAAAACAAATGAAGGGAGTAGGAGTGAATGGAAGAATGCAAAATTTTCAAAGTGCCTAGAAAGAAAAAAGATTACCCCACAAATGAGCAAAAGTGGAACCACAGCAGACTTCTCTGGAATAAATCTTCAAAGTGCAGAGGAAAAAAAAAACTATTAATCTAGAATTCTATGCCTTGATAAAGTATTATTCAAGTGTAAAGGCAAATAACATGACACTCAGACTAAGATATTGCCCTTCATAGAAAGAACTACTTAGGAAAAAAACTGAATCAAAAAGGAAAGAATAAATTTCACAGAGCAAAGAAAATCAGTAAACACTGATGGCAATAATGGTGATTATTTAGGACCTTAAAAAAAAAAAAAAAAGTGAGGCCAGATGTGGTGGCTCACGCCTGTAATCCTAGGGCTTTGGGAGGCCAGAGTGGGAGGACTGCCAGAGCCCAGGAATTTGAGACCAGCTTGGGCAACAAAGTGAGACTCCATCTCTACAAAAAATAAAAGTATTAGCTGGGCACAGTGGCATGCTCCCGTAGTCCCAGCTGCCTGGGAGGCTGAGGCAGGAAGATCACTTGTGCCCAGGAGTTTGAGGTTACAATGGGCTATGACCATGTCACTGCACTTCAGCCTGGGCAACAGAGCAAGACCATCTTTAAAAAAAAAAAAAAAAAAAAAAGGTAGAAATAACTCTTGACAACAGTAACATGAAAGATGAGGGGTCAGAGCTAGAATCCTCTAAGGTCCCTGGTATTGTTTAGGAGAATAGAAATACTGACTCAACTGAAACTTTCGTAAGTTAAAAATGCATGGTAAACACCTATGGGTAACCACTCAACAGAATGAATAACTTTTGAATAAGTACAATAAAAAATAATGATTACAAAAATTCTACAAAGCAGTAAAGGAGAAAAGGCAGCCAAAGAAAACATATATACACAAAAAGGTGACAGAAAGTACAGGCATACCTCATCTTTGCTTTATTGCACTTTGTATATATTACAGGTTTTCTCAACTGAGGTCTGTGGCAACTGCATTAAGCAACTCTATTGGTACCATTTTTACAACAGCACATGTTCACTATGTGTTACTGTGTCACATTTTTGTAATTCTCACAATTATAAAATATTTCTCAAAATATTTCAAATTTTTTCACTATTATTATATCTGTTGTGGTGATCTGTGTGTGGTGACTGAACTTTGATGTTACCACTGTAATTGTTTTGAGGTGCCATGAACCATACCTATATAAGACAACAAGCTCAATAAATATTGTGTGTATTTTAGCTGCTCCACAGACTTGCTGTTCCCCCTAACCGTCTCCTTCTTCTCTGGCCTCCTTATTTCCTGAGATACAACAATATTGAAATTGGGTTAATAATCCTACAATGGCCTCTAAGTGCTGAAGTGAAAAGAAGAGCAGCATGTCTCTCACTTTACATCAAAAGCTAGAAATGATTAAGCTTAGTGAGGAAGGCAGGTGGAAAGCTGAGATAGGACGAAAGCTGGGCCTCTCGTACCAGGTTAGCCACGTTGTGAATGCAAAGGAAAAGTTATTGAAGGAAATTAAAAGTGCTACTCGTATGAACACAAAAATGATGAGAAAGCATTAATAGCCTTATTGCTGAAAGTTTGAGTGGTCTAGGTAGAAGATCAAACCAGCCATAACATTCCGTTAAGTCAAAAGCTAATTCAGAGCAAGCCACTAACTCACTTCAATCCTACGAAGCCTGGGAGAGGTGACGAAGCTGCAGAAGAAAAGCTTGAAATTAGCAGAGGATGGCTCATAAGGTTTAAGGGAAGATGTCATCTCCATAACACAAAAGGGCAAGGTGTAGCAGCAAGTGCTGCTATAGAAGCTGCAGCCAGTTATCTGGAAGATTTAACTAAGATCACTGACGAACATGGCTACACTAAACTGTAGCACATACCACTGTGCCTGGCAGCATTTTTATTTTTATCTTTTTTTCTTATAAATAGGGTTTTACTCTGTCACCCAGGCTGGAGTGCAATGGTGTGGTCATAGCTCACTGGAACCTTGAGCTCCCGGGCACAAGCCATCCTCCCACCTCAGCCTCCCAAGTAGTTAGGACAACAAGCTCGAGCCATGCCAGGCTAGTTATAAAATTTTTTGTAAAGATAGGATCTTGCTATGTTGCCCAGGCTGGTCTCAAACTCCTTGCCTCAAGCAATTCTCTCACCTCGGCCTCTCAAAGTGCTAGGATTACAGGTGTACACCACTGTGCCTGGCCAGCATTTTTAAATTTAGGTATGTCTACTGTTTTTTTAAGATTTAATGTGATGGCACACTTAATAGACTATAATGTAAACATAACTTTTATATGCACTGGGAAAGCAAAAATGGTATGACTTACTTTATTGCAATACTCATTGCAGTGATCTGCAACTAATGCTACAATATCTGAGGTATAAAATAACTATTAACATGCTAAATGAAAATGAATTAAATTTCCCCATTAAAAGACAAGAGACTGTCGGATACAGTCATTAAACCCCTATGCATTTATCTGGTCAAAAAACTTACCATATTTGCATAAGGAGATATGTCTAAGAAGATTCTTGGCACGCTGTTAATTGAACAATTTGCATAAACCTACATAGCTGGGCACAGTGGCTCACACCTGTAATCCTAGCAGTTTGGGAGGCTGATGTGGGAGGATCACTTTGAGTCTAGGAGTTTGAGATCAGCCCAGGCAACACTGTGAGACAATGTTTCTACCAAAAATAAAAAAATTAGCTGGGCATGGTGGCACATGCCTGTAGTCCCAGCTACTCAAGAGGCTGAGGTGGGAGGACTGCTTAAAGCCAGGAGTTATAGGCTGCAGTGGGTGAGGTATGATTGTGCCACTGAACTCCAGCCCGGGTAACAGAGCCAGACTGTCTCAAAAAACAACAACAAAAAACAATCTAACAACCTACATATCCATCCAAAGAAACACTTATAAAATGGTGTAATAATTTCCAACACTGAAATAATACAAAGAAGTTAAAATGAATTTCTAATTAACTATAATTAACATAATTATAATTAATGAATTACATCTATATGACTCAAGATGAATTGGTCAAAAATATACTGACTAAAAAAAATCTATTTGAAAAAGAGTTTAGTATACCATTCAGGTACGGTTTTTAAAAACTATCTTAGAACGTACTATGTATTGTCATGTATACATATATATGTAGTAAAAATACATCCAGAGAAAAACTGTACAAACTTCCAAAGAAGTCTTGAAAGGGATTGTACTTTAGATGCATTTTTGTAATGTTTTCTTATTTAAACAAACAAACAAAAATCAAGCATTGGTTAGGTGCACAGATATCATCTATATAATTTTATTTTAAATATTTTCAAATAGTTCAAAAATTACAATTTAAAATAAAAATTGAAAAGGGGAAGAAAGATAAGTTTGGATTTATGCCAAGCCAGATGCATCCATCCAGCTTTTTCAAAATTACAAAATATTTTTTTCAAAATTACATTTTAAATGTTCTGAATATTTTAAAGCACATTCTCTCACACTATTCACAACATACAGTTCTAACTGCAAGGGAGGAAACATAGACAGATACTCAAAAAATAATCTTGTCTGTAACCCATGATTTATCTTTGACTGCTAAATAACTTGAAAATGTGGTTCTGACATTTGCTTTTTTTTTTGTATTCTAATACTCAGGATCCATTTGGTGGAGTAATCAGCTATAGTAACAGTGGGATGAAAAAGGTGGGGAAAACACCTTTTCATTCTAGCCTAAGCTAGTGAATGTCGGTGGGGCAAGGATGGGATGCTAAGGGGCACCTCATGAGAGTACTTTGAAAGGAATGCATCATGGTCCTTGGAAACAATGGGACAGCCAAAGAGGTTGGGGAAAAAAAAATCACTCTCTAGAGTTGAGTCCTCTCCCTTAGTACGCTCATGGCTTCACAGAAGAATTGGATCCTTCCACACAGTCCTCAAAAGTGAGAGGGAGACTGCCAGGCAGAAGTGGGAGTTTTAAGGGGTAGAGCCCAGAAGAATGAAAGAGCCTGGTGTTGCTGGGGTTTGAGTAGAGCTGAGCCTAACAGATCGGCCAAGAAAGGCCAGAGTGCCTCCTTCTGAGGAAAGGAGCCAGCCATCCTTTCGACATAGTGTTCCTGGGGAATTCAAAGCCATGTGCACTGCACAACACTGACCCTGTTTTCTGGCAGCTGCTGCTGAATCCAAGGATCAGTGCGTGAGGCACAGGAAGATCGACGGGGATGCTCTCTTTTGGACTGTAACAAACGCAATTAGATCCTCTCTGCTTAGGGTCTAAGAGGTCAGAGGCACAGCAGGAGAAGAGTAGACACATTAAATGGCTTCACATGAGGACAGACCAGCTGCCTAAGAGGGAAACCACCTGTAACACTCTAACAAAGGAGTTAAAAGTGGCTTTGATAGCTCACTGGGTGGGTCAGGGGAAACCTGATCCAGCCAGGTAGATAAGGCAGAGTGAGGGAAAGCCACTGTTTGGCACCATGTATGTAGAGGTGCTCAATTTTGGGACTGGAGACAAGAGAAAAGACACATGGATAGTGTGAAAAATCAGGTTTCTCTTCAGAGGACAAACGCCCTGAATCTCCGGTGGTTGAAAGGCACACAAGATTTTTAAGTTTGCTCTAAGGGCATCGTTTTACAAAGCTAAGTAACTAATGCAAATTGTTTCTCTTCTATAACCTGGCATTTCATTTCCGAGCCTTCACCATGGACTGTGATATTAGACAACCCCTAATAAGCAAAAGCAGAAAGGATTGCTATAAAGTCCAATACTTTCAAATTAAAACATACCACTAATTCAAATATGCTACAAATCAGGGATCTATGACCTTTTTCCTGGAAATAAACACTAAAGTTAATGAGATAATTAGAAGTAATACCTCTTCTCTCCCTTTAATTTTGTTTCTACCAAGTGCACAAACTATGAGCAAGTCTATATTCCTTCTACATTTTAAACTCGGTTTCACAGTTTTAAAACTGGGATTTAGTTATTTTCCTTCTAGTAAATTTAAAATTTCAGTGACTTCATTTCCTTCTGATCACTTCCCTTCTTTCAAGACTTCTTCCTATCGGCCAGATGTAGTGGCTCACGTCTGTAATCCTAGCACTTTGGGAGGCAGAGGTGGGTGGATTGCTTGAGCCTAGGAGTTCAAGACCAGCCTGAACAACACGATGAAACCCTGTCTTTACGAAAAATACAAAAATTAGCTAGACGTGGTGGCACGCTCCTGTAGTCTCAGCCACTTGGGAGGTTGAGGCGGGAGATCACTTGAGCCCAGGAGGCGAGATGCAATGAGCACCACTGCACTGCAGTCTGGGCAACAGAGTGAGACCCTGTCTCAAACAAACAAAAAAACCCCGCTTCTTCCTGTCTCCTTTAAGTGACAGTTAATTTTATTTGTATTAATCTAGAACTTGCTAAAGCAGCTGTGAATTTATGCCACAGAATTAAATAAACAAAAATACCAAAGACTACTTATTTTAAAAATTCTTTACAGCCCCAAATATGCAGATAAGCAGGAAGGTAAATAAAAACTAAAATAATGACCATTACAGGTGTGTGACCACAGAAGAATGGCTCTAACTCCTGGGACATTTCTCTAAAATGAGGGGCCTCATGGGGCTTCATGATCTCCTCAATTCGTTCCATTGTAAAACTCGATGACTGCTCTTCTGTGTCTTAGCATTCAATGCAGTAGAAATGCTAAGTATAAAAAGAAAAATGGCCCGGTGCTGTGGCTCACGCCTGTAATCCCTGCACTTTGGGAGGCTGAGGCGGGTGGATCACCTAAGGTCAGGAGTTCAAGACCATCCTGGCCAACATGGTGAAACCCTGTCTCTATTAAAAATACAAAAAGACAGGAGTGGTGGCACATGCCTGTAGTTCCAGCTACTAGGGAGGCTGAGGCAAGAGAATAGCTTGAACCTGGGAAGCAAGAGGTTGCAGTGAGCCGAGATGGTGCCACTGCACTCCAGCCTGGGCGACAAGAGTGAAACTCTGTCTCAAAACAAACAAACAGAAAAACGTGTAGCTAAAATGATATTCAAAGCTTGAAAAAGGACACATGATAACGGAATTACTGATGGGTTTTACATATGTACAGGAGAAAACTCAGACAAAAACCAAATGTGAATACCATCAAGCACTAGGGCTTATTTTCAACTTGGGCATATCTGATCTGGATAGCTTTTTGTAAACTTGATTTAATTTAAGGAAACACTGCCTCTTTGTCTATTACCTCTCTATGTACTCTAAACTGTGAGTTAAAAAATATAGTTTCCCTATTCTGTGTATTTCTTAAATTTCTGTATTCAGTGCTTAGTCACTGTTCAGTCTTCTGTTCTCACCAAGATATCAGAGGAAAATCTATACCTTCTATTACAATGTGTTCAGAACCCCCCACATCCAATCAGATGCACACAGCTATAATTTACACAGTGTTTTTCTTCTCCTCTTTACCAGGAAATCATCTGTTTGAGATGATAAATAATGAAATTATAGCTGTATTTCTAGGGCTTAAGAAACATTTAAGGCAAATGCTTAAGTTCTCTAAGAATCATATGAAATATTTTTCTCTTTAATATTGCCATGTATAATAATAAACTCTGTAAGAGTTCTCTTAAATTACATGGCTGTATTATCTATCAATTATGGAAAAGTAAGCAGTTCACTCAGAGAAACCTGACAGCTTGCTGTGGTTTTGTCCCTTGAACACAGAAATGTGCACAGTGCTGGGGCCAGGAGTCACTCCTGTGCACTTCCCCTGGCTCCAGTCCTGAACTCTCCATCTTGGAGGCTAATTAAACTGCCTTCATTCTAGAATAGGACAGAAGAAAAAGCAAAAAAAGGAGTTGTAAGCATTTCTTGGCATGTCAAGCATAAAAGTAATGCTAGGAGCATCTACCATTCTAGTCAGAATATTTGTACCTTGGCTTATGAAACATACATAGGAGAACAAGACACAGATATCCCACAGCTGCCAACACCTCTGATAATCAAATATGCCTGCACACGCCCACACTCCTGCACACCACATGTGGCCAGGGAGACACCATCAGGGCCTGAGGCTGATGGAGAATTCATTTTGTCCCCTGAACACTAATTTTAAGATTCATGTTTCTATCTCTCCTTTTCCTCCCGCCTCTACCTTCTTCTCTACTACTCCTTGAAGAACTAAAACCAAAATTAAACACTGAAAACCTATACAGGAGTGCCTGAACGTTTGTTTTATCCAGGGCTTAATTCTCCAAAAGAGTCAGAAATAGGTTTGTGTTGTAGAATGAAAGTGGGTAGGCTTTCCCGGAAAAATGTACACAAACTGCTTACCACCGGAGGAGAGCTTTCCTCCCCATTTTAGCTTTAAAGGCTATATAGTGTTACCCCTTCAAAATAGGGAGAAGAGAAGGGTTGATTCTGATTTTTCTTTCATTTTTAAGCTATAACATTTGCCTTTGAGATCATCAAATGTGATTTTCAACACTGCAGTGATATAAAAGAAATAACTGGGCCTGAACTCAGACAGATAATTCAAAACCTAAATGCAGATCTCACCAGTCACACTCCTCTTAGCTTTTAAAAAACAACTGAAATTTGACAAGTTATCCAATCAGAGAGGGTGATGTGCCACAAAACATACCAAACACAAGTACCACCCACTTCCTTCCTCCCCTACCTTCAAACAAGAAGCAGGCACTTATTAAATGCTTAATAATAAAATGCTTTCACATGTGTTTTTCGCATTTTGTTCATTTTCCATTCTGTATTTTGCTTGCATGAGAGTATTTCTGAAAATATTTTAATTTTGAATATCATATGAAACCTAATAGAAGAATCAATAACAAAGGCTTCTATTTTAGATATTCTAGAAGGCATACTTGTACAAACAACACTGACATTTCGAAAAATCGATTTTAAAACACACTCAAAATGCATTAAGATACTTGCTTGCCCAGTTGTCTCTACACCCCAAGCGGCCACCTTTCCTCATTTAGGAATACAATTTAGGACAGCAATATGAGTGCATTTACGTGAAAGGAAGACTGTGTTAACCTTTGACTTACCTCACAGAACATATACAGAGACAGCAGTGTGAGTCCAAGGTTATACACCACTAAAATCCCCCGGCAAGAGAATGGCTGTTTATTCCTCATGTATTTTGGTCCCAGCCATACAATTAGTAAATATATGACAGAGCAGATAAATGTGGGTATATAATTGTCCAGAAGAAACCATCCTTTTACTCTAGTATCTGAAAAATTAAAAAAAATTAATGATATATAAAAACATTCACAACTTTTCAAACGTTGAAAAAATTTCTCTCACCATGATGATATAAAAGTCACCTGGTAATTCATGTTCCTAATTCCAACAAAGCAATCAGGAGAGGAGGCATGGATTTTCAATACATATCAAACAAGGTGAAGCTCGTTACATGCTCTGAATAACAATGTATTATTCATGATTTTTGCTAAGTAAAATCATAACAAAAATATTCTTTCCAAAGAATTTAAGAAGAAAACAAGGAGAAGGCTACGTTTCCCATTAATTGGATTTATTAACCAGGTTTACCAGATTACACATAGGGTGATGAAACCCAAGAAATGGCAGTCATTGAACTATGAAGTCCTCCATCTCAGCTGTGTGTCAGTCGGCAAGTGTGGCCAGCATATGCAGACTCAGAAAACGTGCTGCTTAGCCAGGTTAGTGAAACTGGCACTAATTAGAAAGGCAGCCTTTGCTATGAGTGTAATGGTCAACAGCAGAGAGGACAATGATTTAAAAACAAAACAAGGGCTGGGTGTGGTGGCTCATGCCTGTAATCCCAGCACTTTGGGATGCCGAGGCGGGCGGATCACCTCAAGTCAGGAGTTCAAGACCAGCCTGGCCAACACGGCAAAACACTGTCTCTACTAAAAATACAAAAATCCGCCAGGCATGGTGGTGCACACCTGTAATCCCAGCTACTTGGGAGGCTGAGGTGGGAGAATCGCTTGAAATTGGGAGGCAGAGGTTGCAGTGAGCTGAGATCGTACCACTGCACCCCAGCCTGGGCAACAGAGTGAGACTCTGTCTCAAAAATGAAAATAAAAACAAAACAAAACATGAAGGTGAAGCAGCAATGATCAGATGCTAAAAGTGCCTATTTAAAGTGCAGTATTTAACAAACTGAGGAATAGTAGCGTGAGAGAGAAGACCTAGGCGGATCCAGAGGAGACACTGGTATAGGAAGGGCCTCTCCTGCCCCCATTCCTTTTCTTAGGCAGGGAGGAGGGAGAGGGAAACAGGTCAGCCGCCAGCAGCCAACTGACAACCTCTTCTTGAATGGCGGGAAACTCCTTGGTAGCCAGACCCCCTAAGTGTTATGTGAACCCTGAAAGATTCAGCTTCATACTCTGCCTGACCCCAGGAAGCTGCCTCTGAAGCATGCTGCCCTTTGAACCCTGCTATGATGATCCCTGAAAACCTGTGGCTCCTCAATCTTAACTACCCGCCAAGGCTCACAACTCCAGAACTTGAGGCACATGCAGCATTCACCTACTGCGTCTTCAGAGAAGCAGCAGTTGGGAGGACAGCCTCTGCCATTTAATTTTTTTTATTATTCATTTGTTTATTCTGAGAAGGGGTCTCACTCTGTCGCCCAAGCTGAAGTGCAGTAGCGTGACCTCGGCTCACTGCAACCTCTGCCTCTAGGGTTCAAGCCATTCTCCTGCCTTAGCCTCCAGAGTAGCTGGGACTATAGGCACACAGCACCACACCCGGCTAATTTTTGTAATTTTAGTAAAGACCGGGTTTCACCATATTGGTCAGGCTGGTCTCGAACTCCTGACCTCAGGGGACCCACCTGCCTTGGCCTCCCAAAGTACTGGGATTACAGGAGTGAGCCGCCACGCCCGGCTCTGCCCTTTCTTTGACCCCTCCCAGGCTGGACCATCTTGCTACTCTCTCCAGTCATTTTCACCTTGATTTCACAGAACAAGAACAGGCTCAATAAAGCATATGTCCACGTGGGGGAACTGACTGTCAGTCTTCCTTTCTTGCACTGTACACACTAAACTTTCCCAGCATTTCTCTCGTGGCTGGCTTGCTTTGGCTTCAGAGGGACGTGCCCTCCACACCCTCCCCACTAGTTATGCTATGGTCACGGAGGGTGTTACTGTCAGTCCGGCAGAACTGGTTGTGCTTAGAAGTCATTCAGGGAAATGGCTGGCCCCAGGGACTTTAAGGGGATGCTTAACACCTTTTGTTCTCAGCTTTGGGCCTTGGCTGTCAATTTTAAGAAAACCAGTTCCCACTTAACAACTAACATCAGACTGTTACATATTTTGTATGAACATATATATCACAAACAATAAATACACACAAATCTCCCTCTTTTTTTAACTTAAACCTCTGATTTACACTTTGCTTTATTCATTTTCCCACAAATACTCATCTTTCCAAATTGGCATGTATTCATCCTCCCACACTGCAGAGTGCTTCCCGGGCACCTGACCCGAACTCCAGCCCCAGGTAGAGAATCCTTAGGATCTAGTCAATCTGTGGTGGTCCTAACCCCCTCTCTGGTGGCTGGTTCAGGCAGGGGCATGTGAAGCAATTGTGGCCAGTGAGTTTTGAGGGATGACAGCTGGCAAAGAGCTCTTGGAAACGGCTTCCTTATGCTTAAAACCACACAAATGAAACATTTTTTCTTCTTCCTTTGAATGCGCTGCATGGAGCTGCTGTAGCCATCCTACAACTGTGTGAAGTGGGGGACCCATTCTGAGGACAGAGCTGCTGATACCTGGGAGTGGCAAAGTAGAAAATGACAAGAACAAGGATCCTTGGTTGCATTATACAGTCCCTGAAATAACTATGGAATTGCCCCACCTGGTAATGCAAGCTAATAATTATTATTATTATTTTAGCCATTTAGAGTTGGATTTTTTGTCCCTTACAGCTAACGTAAGGCACTATCCCAACCCAAGCAGATACAGATGGATCTAACTTAATTCTTTTTTGTTCTTTTCAACGGGCCATACACTAATTTACATAACCTGTCCCCTACTGACAGGCATCCAGAGGATTCCTTGAAAAACAATGCTGTAATGAGCATCCTGATATGTGTCATTGCATAACTGATCAACGCTAGCCACAGAATAAAGTATTAGGAGTAGAATGGCTAGGTAAAAGGGCATGTGCATTTTAATTCCAACAGAAGGCAAAACAGCCTTTCAGAGAGGTTGTACCCTTTCTCCACACCTTCACTATTATCACTATTATCGCAGGTGACATGAAACCTATTATTTCATCTCTGCCAAGCTAATAGACTAAGTCCTTTTGTTATTTCTTTTGTATTTTAAAAATCATGAGAAACTGAGATTCTTTTTGTCTGTTTAAAAGCCATTTCTAGCTTTTCTGTGAGCCTAAAAAGTTCTTTCTTTTTAGAAAAGACTTTAAAAGACATTTACAGATGACATCAAAAGAAGGCAATATGGAGCTGATTTACTTTCTAAAAGATAAAGCAAGTAAGGTTCAGGTGCATATTTACCAGTGAGTTAACATGATACAAAATGATAAGACCTTAAAAAGCCCTTAAAATTGTAAAAGGGGAAGAGTTTTAAACTCCTATTGCAACACTGCGTTTTGGAAACTAGTTTTTCTTAGAGACTGCCAAGAATTGAGAAAAACATGCCACTGATAATGGTGAAATCTATAGTATTCTCAGGCTACAAGCTTTACAGCATATTTTTAAACTCCAGTTAAAGTCAACAGAGGACCACCCACAGCAGGTGTCTCTGTCAGAGACTTCTCCAAATCCCTTGTCATCCAGGATAAAGTTTTGGACTTTTCATAGAAAATGCTAACATTTTCTAGTATCTCCTCATGCAATATTTACAAGTGACTACAAGCAGGGAGTGATGCCGCAGAAGGTAAGCAAAACCAAAAACCACCTTACCTCGGGGGCCTAGCAATGCCTTCAAATAGGTACTAAGTGATGCATCAAAATGTTCCATTTGAAAACCTATTAAGGAAAAAAAAAAGATACTGATTAATCTCTACTCAAAATGTTTTTTATACAGTATTTTTTTCATAAAAGAATAAGTTCTTTTCAAAGATATGCTACGGACAAGGTTAAGTTCAGTTCCTTAGGTTAAAAGAATTTTTTTAATTCACAAAAGTGACTTCTGTGCTAGATCTAACTTGAAGATCAAAAGGAAAGACACAATTCTGTTGAGCTCACTTTATAAATGAAGTGCCAGTTTTCTGAACTTCTTTTCTGAGTTCCATAGAAACTCTTTCCGTGAAGCTGAAATCTCAGTGGGGAAAAACGTGGAAGTAACTGGAATGAAAGGTGGCAGACAGGAAGACATCCTGTCTGGGCAACAACTGAGGACTTGAGGTAAGACAAGGAAGAGCCATATCAGGGAACAGAATGCCACAGTGACAAGACAGTTTTTTCTGCTTGTTACTTTTATCAATTATTATTTTACAGTACCTCATGTCTACAGTAAAACAATTCAAATATTAAAAATTTAAAAAAGGGGCAAAAATCTCATTACTTCCCTCAACCGCAATCCCCAAGCCACGCATCACAAGGAACCTAATGGTAACATTTCTTCAGTATACTTCCAGAGATTTCTCCTCTTTTGAGCACAAAGAGGTCATACTAAATGGATGTTTTCACAATTGTGGGTTGCAACCCATTAGTAGATGATCATGTCAACTTAGCATTAAAATAATTGATCATAATAGAGAATCAGAATGCTTTGCTCTTAGTGAGAATGAATATAGTTTCATAAAACTTTAGTTTTATTATATCATATTTATAAGTATAATGTACTTAGTTGTGATGTAAAATATATTCTTACTGTGGGGATCACAGTTCAAAAAACTAGAAAAAACACTATTATATATAGAAGTGTGTATATATTACTTGCTTATTTTCACTTAATAAAACATCTTGAGATACCAGTTAAAGATTTACCTCCATCTTCTAAGATTCTATAGCTCCCTACCTTCCCCCATTTAAGATTTCATTTAGAGGGTAACTAATCAACTTTTCATATGCATACTGACTAGATTTTCTATTAAAGACACATATTTCCAACTTTCCTGGCCATTCTTCTTACAGGAATAATCATCAATATTATAAGTTCCAAGGGCAAAGGCAGAACTGATTTTATTAACTAAGCTGTTAATCATTTAGCAATACTTCTCTTCCTTGGCTTGCCACACTGAAGCGTTATATATTCTCTGGCTAATTTTAAGATAAACTACTTTATCCACGAAATTATCTAATGGTTGTAGTAGTTACAATCAAGTCAATCCAGATGAGATGGGACGTAGAGATAGGAGGAGCCATCAACCACACTTTCAAAGTAGTTAACAGGGTTCTGTCCTGACAGCTTTCCTGACCAAGGGGGATTGGGGAGGGTGCTGACACCAATTCATGGCTGGAAATGAAGGCACCAGCTCCCCATACCCATCTGCCAATAACCAGGTCAGCCACCTTTGCCCCTCAATAGTTATACAACCTTAGCACAAGGTCACTTCTGCAATCCAACAATTAAGATTTTAACATACAGTAGTCCCCTCTTAATCCACAGTTTTGCTTTCTGAGATTTCAATTACCTGAAATCAACCACAGTCTGAAAATATGAGGTGGGAAATTCCAGAAATAAACAATTCCTAAGTTGTAGATTGCACACCATTCTGAGTAGCGTGATGAAATCTCCCGCAGTCCCACTCCATCCCGCCTGGGATGGGAATCATCTCTTTGTCCAGCATATCCTCAATGTAGACACTTCTTCACCCTTGAGTCACTTTGTAACCTTGTGGGTTATCAGATCAACTGCCTCAGGATCACAGTGCTCATGTTCAGATAACTTTTATTTTACTTGTTCTATTTAATTATTATTGTTGTTAATCTCTTACTTTGCCTAATTTATAAAGTACACTTTATTACAGATACGTATGCATAGGAAAAAAAACCACTGTATATAATACAGTGTTTGGTACTATCTGCGGATTTAGGCTTCCATTCTAGGGACCTTAGAATGTACTCCTTGACGATGAGGGGGTACTAATGTACTATATTCCTAAGAAAGGCCATTTTGGTCCTAAGCCACTTTCCTGCCCTAGATTGAACCACTTCAGGAGAGACAAGAAATTCTAGAAAATCCTGGTGCTGAAGAGAATAGGTTCAGCCTTATGTTTCGTAAAGAGAACTCCTCTTTAAAACACAGTTAAATAAGAAATGTTTTTATCTATTAAAGGCTATTAAAAGTTCCGCCTGAGGTGGGTTCAGGAAGGGCACTGGCTAAAAGACAATTTGGCTGTGTCTATTTTTTCAACATCTACTGAAAATCATCTAGAAAATCCAAGTTTTGAAAGACAACTATCATGATTTTGTGACACTGAAGTCACACTAACACAATTTAATTTCATCTATGATAATATGGTGGGCCATGTATATCGAGGTCACAGGGTTCCCTGCTCTCCACTAGGCTGCATCCCAAACAGACAAATGAAAGGAAATAAGGAGGAACAAGGTCATAAAGGCTATGACTAATGGACTGAATAACTGATGGACAAGCTGCTCACTGGGGACAGACACCTTCCTCCAAGGCATTTTAAAACCTAGATTCTATTACCTAATGGGTAATATTAACTTACTTACTTATGGGTCACATTAAATGTACAATGATCAGGTATTAAGCATAAAGGGACTTTTGCTACTCTTCATAAGAAACTAGGGTTTGAAACCCCCATTTTTTTTCACTTATTAGCAATGTGACCTCGGACAAGTTATTTAATCTTTCTGAAAAATGGGGAAAAGACCAAAGTAACTGCCTTTAAGAAGATTAATAAATAAGGTAATATAAATAAGGCCCTTAGAGCAGTGTCTGGCATGTAGGAAGCCCCCAATAGATGTTTCTGAATGTATGTCTGCCACAGGATTGCCTCCATGATGAATACTGTCAACCACCCACGGCTGTCTCTGCTTCTCAGCAGGGGCACTGCTGGCATTCCAGTGGAAACAATCAATGTCCTGTGCATTGTGGATCATTAATTGTCCTTGGTCCCTGTCCACTAAATGCCATCAGTGAGCTCCAATCATTCTGACAACCCACAATGTCCACTTGTAAGCCCTAACACACCCCCAGAGAGACAGCAAGAGAAGGTGGGGGCAAGGCGGGGGGGAGTTGATAATATATCAGGAGAGGAACTTGTCAGAAACAGATATTACCCAAACATGAAAGACAAAACTAAAAGGAATGTACTAATTAAATACACAAATATCTAGCACCTATTGTATATTAACACAAAGGATTGCCAAAATAGGGATAAACATAAAGGAGCATACCTGGTGACCTGGAAAAAAATGAGACATTCATAATGGGGAAAAGCCAGATGTAGTAAAGCAAAAACAAAATCCAGTTTGCAAATGAGCAGACAGTAGAATGATGATACGAATATAAGCTGAATATATGTTCAAAACCATGCTGTAACAAAATTCAAACAACAGTATTCTGAGATCAAACAGGAGGAATATGTCTAACAAAAATAAGGGAATCAATCATTTCACTTTCTAATTAAGAGATCTTTCAGAGGGCTGTAGTCAGGGTCAGTTTCTGTGTAAGGAGGAAATAGAGAAGCTGGAAACAAGAGTGAAGAAATGTTTCAAAGTGAAAATACAGATTGGTGGGGCAGGAGTGGAGGGGGATAACAGTAGTGGCCCCGGAAAAATATGAAGCCCAGGAATTGCGATAAATGACCTGTTACTATAAGGACAAATGCCTAGGACACAGTCCAATTTGAGAATCTAGGCTAACATCACAGCAACAGAAAAGCAGCTTGATTAAACATAAGGTAAAATTTCAGTCCAAGAGTACTGAACCAGCAGCAGGCTACCAAAAGAGACTGTGGAATTTAGTATTTGGAGATATTGAAGAATCCTGTTACAAGCCATCTGTCCCAAATAATCTGAGTCTAAACCATTTTGAACAGAGGCCCTGCGGAAGCTGGGAGGCACAGGAGCACTCCTTCATCTTTATAAAATGAAATGTGTTCTCTACAAAAGCACACACAAGAAACGATTTTTGTCAAAAACGGTACATCTGTTCTTAGACTGCATTTCTTCTTGGCTTGGGAATTTTTCTCCTAGGTTTGCAGAACTTTTCACAATCAAACTTAGGAATGTACTGAAAGAGCCAGCAAAACATTCTCTGAAAGAACAGATACATGGGGGGAAACGATAATAATTTTCAAATTACTGTTCCTGCTTATTGTTTCTGAAATGACTACAGTGAAAAGGGAGAAGGGGTAGGTAGAGGTGGGCCCTGGACAACAGGCCCTAATCAGGAGAGTCCTGATCCGTGGATCCCAAGCTTGATTCTGGGCTGGACTCTGGCATGTTCAATATTTTCCCCAAACTCTCCCCTACCACACCCACAATTGGAGATATACTGTAATCTTCTCAGGCAAGGCTGTTTGTTTCTGCACAGGTTACTAACAGACATCTTCACCAAAAGCTTCATCATTTACTCAATACGACGTCATGTTTGTCAAGGCAGCCCCATAACTAGTGTCCCTCAATACCATGTACTTATTTTTCATTCATACCACACACCAAGTGCCTACCACATGCTAGGCACGGAGGCCTGAAGGCCCTGGGATTGCAGGCTGGTGAGAAAGACCATAAACATATATTAATTACAGACAGAAACACACGTACAATATGATATGCAAAATAACTGTTAGCAAAAAAAAATTAAGCAGAATAAAGGGGCTGGAATCATGGAGTGGGAATTTATTTTTGAAAACATAGAGAAGGCAGCCTGAGAAGGTGGCAACAGAGCAGAGCCTGAATGGTGACAGCAAGCCACACATCTACCAAGGGAAAGGGTGTTCCATTTAGAGGCACAAATGAGCACAATGGCCCTGGGGTCAGGGCTAGGCTGGCATGCACAAGGACCAGAAGCCACGACAGGAGTGGGCAGCACAATGGGAGGCCTTCTGTCCTCCATTCCCTGTCTGGTGCCCAGGCCTTGCTCAGCAGTAGAGAGAGGTCAGTCACGAGATACACCTTGCAGAGTGCATGTGGCCAACGGGCTAGGAACAGAAGAGGGTGCCAATCCTTATCTGCTCACACTGCTACCATCTCCTAACCCTCCTTCCTGCAGCCCTCCTGCCAGCAACGTGCCCTTTTCATTCCCATCTTCCTTGCTGAGCCTCATCTGCTATGCCACATGAACAGCACAAAGGTCTCAGCAAATGAATTCTTCATCACCAGGCTAGGCTGGCTTGCCCTGTTAAGTAAATTGGGCACTTGCTGAGTGGTCTGTGGGCTGAGCTATACTCTTTTGTACTAAAGGAATGGGAGGCACAGGGCTATGCAAAAGTCTTGACACTTTGCCTAGTAATCTGGATTTATGGGAACGGCATGACCTACTTTGCACAAGATGCCCAATCACACTGCCAGGTCTGTGGTTGGCCTCACTGGTGCGGTTTCCCATCTTCTGAGCTATGGTGGACCAATGATATAACTTCTCAATAACCCGAATCACACTACAGGCAGCCTGGGTGAGCTGGGTCAAATGGGAACACAGCTGCTCTGTACAATTGTACTAGCAGGGACCAACCCCAGGCACTAGGCTCCATGGAAAAGGAGCTTTAGTCCTACATGCAGCAAAAGAATAAGCTATTCTTTGATCTGGCTGGTTCCCCACACTCTGACAGGAAAATGGACAGGGCTGGGAGTGGCCAGCATGTCCCAGGAAAAAGACCACGCTGACACCAAGCCAAAGCATCGATTCCCATCCTCTTTAACCAGGAGTCTCTGACCTGCACTCAACCTAGGGGACTTCCCAGAATTACAGGTCACAACAGGGAGTAGTAATAGGGCCCAGTGAAAGAAAAGGCCCAATGAAAACAGTCTCCCAAAGCTATTCACTAGTTCAAGAGCCACACACAGAAAATAATGACAGTAAAATGGATTACGGGCAGGTAAATTAGAACCAATTTTAAAGAATTCCTTTTTAACGCACATTTTCCAAAAGACCCTCCTAGTTTAAAAAGCCGCTTCCCATTATAAAATTCTGGAGTGTTTTTGGTAACCATGCAACTATATTATAATTGTGTCTCATTTTAAGTATCTCACTACAAAAAACTGACTGGAGCTGATCATTCTCTTTATAAACTACCCTATATTTAAAGATACAGCTGAAAGGAGCATGAGAGTGTGAGGGAGTTCAGCACACCTTCGTCTGACTCACTCCCACCACCATGGATCAGTTCTGCGCTCCTGGCTAGCTAGTTCCTTCCCCATGTACTATACTAAGTGTTGTAGAATTTTAGGATCCTTGGGCCTGAATTCGAGAGAAAGACTGGAACTACCACAGCCTGGAATACAAAAACCTGGAAATACTAACACGAGCAGAACAAAGAACAAAACCCAAAGCCCTAAAGAGAGTCCTGCTCGCGTGGAAAATCCATCTGTCCACTGTTCAACTCCCTCCAGGGGCAAGTATATGCCCAGGTGAACCATGTGTGGGAGGTTACATCAACATCAGTGCTCACTTTGAACTAATAATCAAACTAGTTGCTAGAAGCATGTTTGAAAAAAGACACTACAATAAGCTTTACAGCAAATCAGTCCCCCTCCTCCCCCTTTCCACTTGGCTCCCAAGGACAACAGAACATGAGGGAATGGGGGTAGGTGGCAACAACGGAAGGAGGTGGTTGGGGTTAATGAGGAGAAGGCACAGTCACAATTCCCAAGATGAAGTACGTCTCAAGGAGAGTGCAAATATTAAGCATCTTGGCCATTTCTACCTGGAGTAGGAGAGAGTAACAAAGCTGCCCAGCAAAGGAAAAGTACCGGGATCTTAAGGCAAATCTGTTTTAAAAGGTATCAAGATTTTTAAAAATATATATTATAGTAAAGAGTTGATATAAGAATTATATTAAAGAAAAGTTTATTTCCTAAACCCACAACCAGGCTGTTTGCTGACTCTAAAACAGTAAAGATCTTTTTAGGGCCAAGTCTTGGTTTGTCTGGCTTCTAAGGCAGCAGTCAGCTTGCTTTGAAAGCTCCCTTTCCTGTGATATCAGTGAAATCACATTCCTTTTGATTTAAAAACGTTTAGCTATTGTCTAGCTTAACTTCATCATATCCTGCTTTACTTTTTTTAACGGTTATTGTTCACCTAAAAATGAGTCAGCTGAGTTTACAAACCCATGTGCTGCAAAGGATCAGACCGAGATTTCCTTGCATTTTCTCTTCTCTCATTCCCATCCATCATTTTTATCAGTCAGCTCGTGTTAGGCAGGCATGGGAACATTCTTCAAGTTGGCTGCCAGTTACACAAAATGAAAAATTAAATGGTGCTTTAATTTGGTAGTCACAACCCTGATTCTAGAATTTAAAAAGATTTTTCTAGGTTGGGAAAATCAGCTCCCAAATAAAACCACACCTTGCTGAGGAATGTTAAAATACAAAATGTCATGAAGACCATAAAGGAAAGAAGATCCAAGTATAACAAGCTTTAGAAATGAAAGTAACTTGACAACAGAATTCATATTAAAGTGTTGGCATTTAAATAAATGATAACTCTGGATTAAATCTTGGCTCAAAAATATCTACCGCGCCAACAGTGGTACATCTGATTGTGTACTGTCATCCTAACACTCTGAATCTATGCTTATTCTCTTTCTTTCCCCCCACCGCAGAATTCCTGTACTTTCTAATCTTCATTCTAAGGACATAACAAACTCTTGTAATTCTCTGATAAGGTCATTTTTCCTGCCATATATCATACATGGAGGCAAAAAACACAGCTCTATTTGGGGTTTTAGATGAGTAACTGCAAAACTGGGACACTGGTAGGTTCTACAAAGCACTGCCACAGGTTAGCTCCACAGCTGAAGAAGGCAGAACAACCTCATTCTGGTATAATGGATAATTGGAGGGGAAATTTTTAAATGTTGCAACAATCAAATTGTTGTGCAACAATCAAATTGTTGTACAAAAATAAGTTTAGGGTCAAAACAGAAGCCTCCACTTCCTGCTCCTTGGCTGCTACCAGTTAATTAAAAAGCACTTTTTAACCATCGCTGGAGAAGGACATCCTTCTAATACCTTCTAACATCCTTCTAACAAGTGGAGAGTCACACCAGTGGCTGTTATCTGTGGTCCTTCCTCCCTGTCCTCTTGCCTTCATTTCCAACCCTTTCTCCAAGGCCCAGATTAGGTATTACAAAGCCTACCTCCACTCCACTGCCCCTCTTGTTGCTGTCTAGACAACTCATTTAGTATACAGCAACTTCAACTTTTTTATGAGCTAGATACTTCTGTGCCCAGGTATTATGGGAACAAACTCTGCAACTCCTTAGAGTCCAAACTCTTTAATGGCAAGTACTCCAGTCTGTCCTATGAGTATAATAATTATCTACTGGTGATACTATAAATGAGATACACCTGTTATTACAAAATAAAAAGAAAAGAAAATGGCACACCTGACTCCACAATGGCAGCATCCTAAAATACGGACTAAATCCTAGTTACAGATGGCATTTCCTCGGGGAGAACTTTCTCAGTGCTAGTTATCTGGAACTCTAACAGAGATGCTCTCTTCTCATCTACTACATGAGCAGTAAAGGCACTTTGTAAAGTGTGAGCCCATAAAAAACAAAAACAAAAAGAAAAAATGCATGTACACACACACACACACACACCCCTCTTAAACATTCAAGGGAATTTCTTCCCCACTGGGAGACAAAGATGTATTCTAGTCTTGAAAGGCAATACACAAATACACTTGATCTTAAAAAAACTCAGATATAGAAATTTTTTCAGCAGTTGGTGGGGGGAGGGTAACATGATTTTAGAACTTTATTCTAGGGGAATTCTTATTCACAGCTAAAGACAGAATGTACAGTCAAGTTCAAAGTTCTTCCCGCAGTTCTCAGCAGAGTCAAGACAAGGACCACTTACAACAATCCACACAACAAACGAGCATTCAGAAAAGGGTTCACCACTGTAGAAAATTACTCTTGTAGAGTTTTATCATCTTAAAGCTGCAAACTTAATTTCCTTTTGAAACTAGAAGAAGTGGTGATAACTTTTAATTGAGTGAAGCACACTGTTACTTGAAAAAAGACAACGATAATTCACACACAGAATGTTCCTTGCTGGTGGGTGAAGGCCAGATTGCTGCAGTTGGACTTAGAACTCCACTTTCACATAGAATTTTGCTGACAGTAACTAATTAATGCCCACAAGGCTGCAGTGAAGCAAGGTAAAAAATCCGTCAGCTGCAGGAGTCAGTCATCCTCCTGACTGGTTTTATTTCTGTGTGTCCAAAGATTCTCAGAAGGACTGCTTTTCAGGCTACCAGCCATTTGAAAGGCAGTTGACTCACTGAGTTAAAAACTGTTTAATGAGTGTCTACTTTGTGTCAAGCAGTATTGCTTGTGAGGAACAGGAAAGTGACAGAGACAGACATGACCTCTGCCACAGTACAAATCAGTAAGCAGTGTGCAAAGGCATCTGTGGCTCAACCACTTTTGGGTGGTAGTGGTTAGGAACACACACTCTGGAGCCCGAGAGCCTGGGTTCAAATCCCTGCTTCACCACTTACTAGCTGTGTAACCTTGGGCAAGTTACTTAACATTCTGTGCCTTAGTTTATTAGACTGTGAAATGAGGGTAATTACATTAACTTCCTCATGTGATTAAATGAGTTAAGATATGTGAAATGCTTAGAATAGTGTGTGGCACAGCAAGTGCCATAAAAATGTTTCTATTATTATCATCATTACAGAGAACTTTGACAATGATCAATTTCATATTCAATGTTTATGGAAGAGTTTTGCTAAGGCATAAACTGGAGTTCCCTGCAAGGTCCATGGGCAGTGAAACGTGCTCACATCCATACCTCACAGCTCTGTTATTCTCTATTTGGCATGGACTCACAAATGATACTTGTGAATCTGGGGATTTGTAAAAGACTCTAGATAAATTCCTCTGAAATGTCAAGGAGATGCTGGTCACTGACTTCTCTGTGAGTAGAAGAGCAGGCCAGTGTCTATCCCAACCTCAGTAGAGAGCAGAAATAAATCTGCATCTGATAAGCCTTTTTTTTTTGTACTCCTGACAACTAGCATATAATAGATGGCCAATAAACTTATTCATTTACCATAACTGAAAATGGGGCTGAGTTGCCAAAGGTCACAGAGGTTGGGTGGAGCCAGAATTTGAACTACGTCTCCAACTCTATTGCCTACCATTCTTAAAATACCCCATGCAGTCTCTCAAGAGGACATCTTCACATATTTACATAAAAGATGGTGACAACATGTGTTAGTATTGCTTGAATTCATATAGGTTTACGAGAAAAAGATACAGAACTATGTAGTTTTAAAATAACATTATCAAGTTAAAAAAAAAGTTGTTTGGAAGATGTTTGGTAATAGAGTTCAAGATCTCTGTAATTAAGACCTAGATGGGAAGTAAAGGGGCAGCAATCCTCCCTGACCTCATTTTCATACTCTTCATCATCACTTCTACTGTATCTCAATCAGTGATAAAATTACAGGCTTATTTTTTAAGTGCTGTGATTATCAGTTATACTGTAATTATCTGTTTATCTGTCCACATCCTATTAGGCTCTAAGCTCTTCAAGGGCAGAACCTCTCGTGTTCCCATTTTATCGCTAGAGTGTCTGGATCTGTGCCTGACCAATTGTTGATTGCTCGTTCAAACTATGAGTGAATGAATGAATAATGAGCGGATCAATGAATGAATGACTTTATCTAGAGTTTCATATCAATGGGCTCTTAAATCTGACTGCATCTTAGAATCACCTAACAGCTTTAAAAACAGGTTTTTGGGATCCACTCCTAGAAATTCTAATTCAATAGATGCTAGGAAATATCTTTTTGAAAAGATCCTTAGGTAATTCTGGGAAACAGCCTGCTTTGGGAACCACTGCTACATATATAAATTAAGCTTTTGGACTCTTACTAAAATCCCCTGCCACCCTTTAATTTTTATCACCCAGATGGTATCCATACACTGTATTACAGAGACAGAGCCTAGACTAGGATGATGGTCTTGAGGACAAGTTATTTTTTATTCCAACAAATTCTGCAGCAATTCCGTTTCCTCTAATTTCACCAGCTGGGGGGAAGGGATGCACGGGGGGGGGGGGTAATCATATTTTTTCAAACCATCTCTCAAGCTGAAATAAAACCTCATATCAAGATAGAGCTCAGTTCTCATATTTTTCAAACACTGTGTGACATGGTACATATCACACATAACAAGCATGCATTAATCCATCCTGCACCTGATGGATTTTTTACCGGTAAGCTCTTTTTTGGGGGATGCTGTTGCAGAAATATTACTATCAGTAGAGGAGATCCATAACACCATTACTACCAGGAGTCAACAGTGGCCAAGTCTATAAAGCTCTGTGAGAACAAAGAACACACCTGTCTTGCTCCCTGTAATCCCTAGTAGCTGTTCTTGGGACACAGAAAGGAATTTAGTAACTCCCTGTTTCATCATGTTGAACTGGGGCAGTATGGATCACTGCTGACAGGCTGCTGCTGCTGCTGCTGCTGCTGCTGCCAAATCAAATGCTTGGCCAAGGACAATTCCATACACTCCTTCCAGAAGGAGGCAAGATGGGTGATAGGAAGAACCTGAACACTGGCTGAGAAATGTGGGCTCTGGCTCTATTATCATCAATCCTAAACTGAGCTGCTTCCTATTATATTCGTTTCATTACCTAGACTACAGGACCTCAAGCTTTCTTCAAGTAAATATGGTATCTATGGGAGGCAGAGTCTAAGATGCCCCCAAAGATCCTGGTACACCTGATACTCACACCCTTATGTAGCGCCCTTCCCCGATGAACCAGGGTTGTGTGTGTGACCAACAGAATAAAGCAAAAGGGATGGTATGTCGCTTCTGGGATTAGGTGGTAACAGATGTTGTGGCTTCTACCTTGGTCAGCTGGCATGTTTCTATCTGTGTTTCTAGGACCACTAGCTCTGGGGAAAGCCAGCTGCTATGCTGTGAACAGTCCTAGGGAGAGGACAATGTGGCAGGAAATAGGCTGCTTGCCAACAGTCACCTGAATGAGCTCAGAAGCAGATCCTCTGGCCTGGTCAGCTTCAGACGAATGCAGCCTCATGAAAGACCCTGAGACAAAACCACCCAGCTAGGCCTTGCTGGGACTCCTGACCCTCAGAAAACGTGTGTGACAGTAAATGTTTCTGCATTTTAAGGCGGCAAATTTGGGGGTAATTTGATAACAATAGATAAAAGCCTTAGAAATTAACAAGGTCAGTGGGGTTAGAAGAAGAGGTTCTTACAAGACAACTCTACTTCCCCTTGCTAGCCTTCCTTTTGGTTGCCACACATAATTAAGGCACCAATTACAAGCACGGCCTAATAAAATATAAACCCTCCCCCTTGATTTAACTGGAACTGGGAGGAGAAGTGAAAAGGCTTATCTAAAGTATAGAATTTGGTTATGAAAACAATACAACACTTTTGTTTCTAGCCTGAGACAAGGGATCTAACATTTACTAAGAGCCTACTATGTAGCTGGGTTTTCAAAGACTCACTAAGGAAATATCCCTATTTCCTAGACGAGGAAACTAAAGTTCAGAGATCTTAAGTAGTTAACTCTAGGTTTATATGGCTTAGGGTAGGCAACCGTCCTGTTTTTCTGGGGGAATTTCCCGGGATGTAAGGCTTTCAGTGCTAAAATCAAAAAATTTTCGGGCACACCGGGAAGAGTTAATCACATTACTTACTGTTAAGTAGCTCACAAAGTTACTTAAATATGTGGTTGGTCCAAAACTTGTGCTCTTTACAATTATCACAAGTTGATTTTTTTGTTGATGTTGTTAATTTGGAGACAGGGTCTCGCTCTGTTCCCAGGCTGGTCTGGTCTTCAACTCCAGGGCTCGAGCAATCTTGTCTGCCTTGGCCTCCCAAAGTGCTAGGATTACAAGAGTGAGCCACTGCACCCAGCCAATCACACAGTTGATTTTTAAAAGTACATCTTAAAGCTATTATTTGGCAGCTTATGATCTGCAACAAATTTCGAACTGTTACGTGTTAAAAAGAAAACCACAAACCCCTCCAGGCTTTATCTCACAATACACACAGAAAAGACTGTTGGGTTTTTTTCTGTGAAAGGGTAAATAATTGCTATTCATATGATACATACTAGCATGGAAATTTTTCACCTTAAAGGATTCTGCAAATTTCTGTTCCAAAATAGCAACTGAGTCCACAAACGACACTGGTAACTCCCCTCTGTACCTCAACAGACTCTCCGGTGTGGCTACATGAGCTGACAGGTGACTGGGTGGGCTCTTCACAGAACTTCACATCAAGTCTGGTGCTCTGGCAGGAGAGGTAGGCAGTTACACAATTTTCTCTTCCACAGAAGCCTAGAGACAGCCAACTGACACCACTGGAAACTTCGGCATAAACAGCGCTCCTGTGGCTGTCATACCTGGTAGGTAAGCGAGGCAGTGTTGCCAAAACAGCTCTTTTTAAGAAAAGACCCATGTAATAACCACTGGGGTAGCTATAATCATAAAAACAGAAAATAACAAATACTGGCGAGTATATGGAGAAAGTGAAATACTCAGGTGCTTGCTGTTGGCGGAACTGTCAAATGGTACATCTGCTGTGGAAAATAGTTTGGCAAGTCTTCAAAAAGTGAAACACAGAATTACCATATGACCCAGCAATTCCAGTCCTAGGTATATACCCAAAGAAATGAAAACATACATTCACTCCAAAACCTGTACACAAATATTCATAGTAACATTATTTATAATAGTCAAAAAGTAAAAACAACCCAAAAGTCGATCAACTGATTAATTAATAAACAAAATGTGGTACATTCATACAATGGAATGTTATTCGGCCATTAAAAGGAATACAGTACTGACATTTACTATATCATGAATGAATCTGGAAAACACTAGGCAAAGTGGAAGATGCCAGACACAAAAGGCCACAGATGATTCAATTTATATGAAATGTCCAGAATAGGCAGATCCATCAGTGGTTGCCAGGGGCTGGAGAAACAAAGGAATGGGAAGTGACTGATACTGTTTATGATGTTTCTTTCTAAGGTAATGACATTGCTCTAGAATTAGATATACTTAAAAATTAAAAATAACTTTAAGAAAAGGAAAGGTACTTTAAAAAAAGGTTTAATATTGTATACACTCAAGCCCACTTCTAGCAATCTACAATAAGGAAATAAAAGCAGACGTGCACTAAGATTGACTTATGATTGTCATCAGTGATATTTGTAACAAAAACTGAAAGGTGGTTAGCCTTCAAGTATCCATCTAGAAGTAACCTTCTAGATGAAACCTTCCGTAACCTAGAAGTAACCTTCTGCTACAGAAATTATAGTATAGGAATATAATTAAATATCATGCCATAATTCAAATGAAGCTATTGGGCACTTATTTTAGAGAAATGAAAACTTTATGTTCACATAAAAACCTGTACACGAATGTTCACAGCAGCTTTATTCATAATAGCTAAAAACTAGAAACAACCAAGATACTCTCCAACAGGTGAATTGTTAAAACAAACCATGGTATATCCACACCATGGAACATTACTCAGCAATAAAGAACAAATGTGATACATAAAACAACCGGAATGAATCTCTAAAGAATTAAGCTAAGTGAAAAGGGCCATCCATTTATAAAACACTTCTGAAATGATAGAACTATAAAGATGGAAAAGAGATTAACAAATTGCCTGGGGTTACAGAAGGTGTGAAGGCAGGATGGAAGAGGATGTGGTTATAAAGGCCACATGTGCTGACAGAAATGTTATGTATCTGGACTGTACTAATGTCAGTATGCTGGCTGTGATATTGTGCTGCAGTCCTGTACAATGTTACCACTGGGGGAAACAGGGTAAAGAGTACTTGGGATCTCTGTATTATTTCTTACAACTGAGTATGAATCTACAATTCTCTCAAAAAGTTCAATTTTTTAAAAAAATCTACGACCATGAGAAAAACCAACAAGGCTGAGCATTTGATTTTTTAAAAATTCAATCAGCTTCCCCAACCCAATCACATGTGGTGGTGACTTTTTTGGCACCTGTAACTGTAAAGGAAGGTTTATGTTGGAAAGGAATAGTCTGAACTATGACTCCATTCACAAAAGTTTAAGGCTTTACCTAAATGCTGGTGTTTCAACTACTCATTTTCACAGTGGTCTGATGAAGCTTCTCAGTAAACATTTTCTTATCCAGACTACTCGGGTGATGGGGATACTGTTTTGATCAACCCAATGATCTAATTAACTTCAAGGAATCATACATCTCACAAAGAGGCCCGCTGTCAAACAATAAGAAAATCATGAAAGATACCAAATAAAATCCTCCTGATTAAAATGTAATCTTTGATGACTCAGAGGCATTTTGTGATCTTGAGGTATCTCAGAGTCAGAATTATAAATGCCAAATCTCACTTTACACTACTGTAGATGAGCAGGCACAGATAATTGGGATAAAAGTTTATAAATTTATTATGACTCTACTGCTTTATATAAGTTCCTGCAATGAGTTTCCTTGCCATTTTCCTTTCTAATACATGGTACATAGAAAACTTAGTTTTATTTCATTTCTAAGATACGTCATCACTCTGTCTCCCAGGCTAGAGTGCAGTGGCACAATGATGGCTCACTGCAGCCTCTACCTCCCGGGCTCTTGCAATCCTCCCACCTCAGCCTCCTGAGTAGCTTGGGACTACAGGCATGTGCCACCATTCCCAGCTAATTAAAAAAAAAAATGTAGAGAAGGAGTCTCGCTATGTTGCCCAGGCTGGTCTTGAACTCCTGGACTCAAGCAATCCTCTTGCCTCAGCCTCCCGAAGTGCTGGGATTACAGGCATGAGCCACCATGCCTGGCTAAAAACTTAGTTTTAGACTGTCAGATTCCAGATGTTTTTGAAAATGAAAAATAATAAAAGTTTACCATATTATAAAAACAAAAAACCTGTGCTTTCTTCCATCTTTTGGATCATTTTCTTGTCAATGCACTGAGAAGCAAAAAAGGGTTAAGCAGCACTTTTACAACGTGCAGTCACTATGTGAGCATAGCTTACTGAAGAGTGATGCCACCACGCTTGTGCTCTGCTCTGGGCTTTTTGCTGCCTGCCATCAGCAAAGAGCTGTTCAACCCCCACAGCTCTTCAGAGCACAGTGGATGTTTCCCAGAAAAGGCTGAGGTGACGGTCTTCTGTAACCCTCCTTGGAAATTATCCAGCAAGATTAGATCTCTTCTTGGCAATGCTTTTCCTCTTTTCACCAAGTGCTACATTCAACAAATGAGCCACTGTGTTTAAAACCTCCTTGATAATCACTAAAGGTGAAATACTGAGAATTGGGTCCTAAGGTGATTACATTTTAGTGGAACTGCAAGGATTTTAGCAAGTCACGTTAATGTAACTGAATATTCTGACTGGCTAATGTGATTTTTCCTTCATTTCAATTCTCTGCAAGTACCAAAATTCAACTCTAGGCTGTCATAGAGCCATTTAGCTGTAACAAAATGAAGGAAAGCCAGTGATCAAATTAACATGAAGTCAATTAGGTGCCCACCTACAGCCAGAACACCAAGGGAGAGACACCAACAGGTTCCAAAATGAAAATTAAGGACAGAGTGAAGGAGAAACAAATACCTACTCCTGTATAGAAATTATAGAAATGCATTACTGGAGAAGTCAATCATGTGAAAATTTTAGGAAAAGAACTGAGACAGTAAAATGGCATATATAATCTTTTAGCAATATGCCTTCACTGAGCACCAAATGTGTAAGGCACTACGGCAAGTGGTAGGGACAGAGAACCTGGTCCTTTCCCTTCAGCTCAGAAATCTAGCTATTCCTCCAGTCATGACCCATATTTTCGGTTCATTTCAAAACACAGAAATTGATGTCTTATGTCATAATTTGAGTGAAAAAAATAAAATTAAAAAGAAAAAAAAATCAGCACAAATTAACAACAGCTTAACACACACCCACCCTTGAAAGGCAAGAATATTTTACTGGTCAGGAGCTAGGGGATGGATATAAAATAGTACATACTATCCTACTTTGATTTGGAAAAGCTATCACATATTTCCTATGCAAAATCCAATGAAAACAATTATTTGAAGAAAATTAATGTAACTACAGAAGCAGTGACATGTTTAAAATGTATTACGTTTTTCTCCAATGATTTTTTTTCATATACATGAACAATTTAATAAATTGCAACTGGGTTGGAGAAGAAAAGGAGAGGGTCTTGGCCAGCTTGTGCTGCTATAAAGAAAATACCACATGCTGCTAGATTAAACAACACTTACTTCTCAGGGTTCTGGAGACTAGGAAGTCCACGATCAAGGTGCCAGCAAATTAGGCTCCTGGTAAGGGTCCTCTTCCTAGCTTCAGATGGCTGTATCCTCCTGGGGACTTGGGGACATGGGGACGGGTAGAGAGAGTACTGGTCCCTCTTCCTCCTATAAAAATATTAATCCCATCATAGGGACTCCACCCTCATGAACTCATTTAAACTTAATTACCTCCCAAAGGCCCCACCCTTCTAATAGCATCACTTTGGGGGTTAGGGTTTCAAAATACGAATTGAGAGTGGGGGGACACAAACCTTCGGTCCGTAACAGAGAGGCAGTTTTCCATTTAAGAGATAAACGAATAACTGTTTACAGAGTCTAAAGAAAATTGACACTTTTAAAAAACCTAGTCTCTAAGGTGAATCATTTTCATTCATATAGTCAAGTTATCAAAACACATAATCTTCACTTTATGAAAGGGTTGTACTATTGTAAATTAGTCATCTGGCCTTTGGAAAATGATTTTTTGGAGAAATGTTACATTAGTTGTTCTTAAACTTCCAGGGGTTCCATATCAATTGTGAAAATCTGATTAAAGCAAAAGGGAAATTCTCTCCATCTCAAAATGACAGAGAGTTTGGATTAAACTGACTGACATTTACAGGGTCCCCCAAATCCCAGTAGTCCCCAAGTTAAAAACCCTAGCTGTCAGTGGTGGACAGATCTCCAGACCAGCCCTAAACTACTTAACTCATAATGAAGTGGCAGCAATAGGACTAGATTCTCATCATTTCTATGAGAAAGATATAATCTGTAATATGTATAATTTCAGTTAGAGTTCTCCAGGATCTGAAACTATACTGTAATAGCATACACTGTAATATTACCTTGGGTAAGCTGCTAAAACTATATAGACTTCAGTTTCCCAACTCATAAACATGGGGACAATAATGCTTATACCTCATGGAGTTGCTGTGAGGATTAAATGAGATAATAAAATTGTATGAAGTACTTGGCATAATGCACAAACGCCTCAATTCGTGGCAGCTATTTTTATCATCATCAGAAGCACACATTCATCAAACATACATTTAACACACTGTCACAGGCACTGGAGACACAGAAATCCACAAGACTACAAATCTGCCTTCAGAGAGGTCAAAAGTCTCTAGCAAGGGAAGGAGAAACAGTAAATAACTGTAATAAAGTGATCTATGTACCATGACAAAGTACGTACAGGAGAAAAGGATGGGTAGAGGTGGGGGGATTAATACAGAGCAGTCAATTCTGTATGGGGACCAGTGGGTCAGGTGGAGCTCTGCAAGGAGAGTAATATTTAAGGCTTGCTAGTAGGGATCAGACAGAAGGCAGAGGTGAAAAGGTGAAAAAGTGAAAAACGATGCTGGAGGAGGTAAGAGCTCCAGAGTTTGTTTTTAAACTGGGGGTTGGTAAAGACGGGATGACAGTGGGGGCGAGAGGCTGAAAACAGGGTGAGATCAGCATCAGGTTGGTTAAAAAAGGACTGCAAGAGTCCAGATGAGAGATGGGGGCCCTCCAAAGGCACAGCAGGAGAGGGAATGCAGGGGTCACATGGGAGAGATGTCCAGGGTGGGCAAGGTGAGGGAGTCCAAGTTTTTGGTTTCTCACGCTGGAGGGGGGTGCCACGTAGTGAGTGAGGAAGCATGAGGGCTGTGGGTGTGTGGAGGGGTGGCAAGCAGACTGCAAGAAGAGAATACGGAAAGTTCTGTTCACCTAGAACTTCACCACTTTACTAATTTTATTAATAAATTGATTATAGTCTGATGTGTATGTTTCATAACCTGTTCGATTAGGAAGCATGTCATATAGTTTGAATTAGTGGAGTGCAAGTTAGTGGAAATTCACTTACTGACATGTTCTCTTACAGGGAAAAATAAGAAAGATAAATTGTACATTAAGTTCATAGTGTTAAATGTTAAGAAGTTCATCCTTAAGCTAGGACCTAACCCACACATTTGTTTAGGGACTTATGTATTCCTGCTGTCCTAAGAAAACATTAAGCCAGCTATGCTCAAACATGAACTACACACTTCAGGAGGTTGAATTATTTAGCAAATTGCTATTTCCTTCACTAAATGGTCTGCTAATGACTGAATGCTTATAAGGAAGATTTCCGAAGTGATTTCTCTCATCCCATTAACGTCTCTCCAAGAGAACCAGATAACCATTTAAAAACCTAATCCAGCCCACTATTTCAAATGATGGGTTTTTCCCCCTTATTTTCAAGTCCTTTTCTTTGCAGAACATAATAATGCTAATAGCAACTAACACTCACTCCATCCTTACTATGTGCCAGTCTTTCTGCTGTATATTTACAAGGATAATCTCAGTCCTCATGCCAGCCCTCTCACAGATGAGTACACCCAGGCAGACAGCCACTGTCACCTGTCCAAGGTTACACTGAGAGGAGGCCAACTGACTCCAGAGCCTACTCTTTGAACCACTACATTCTACTGCCTCCCCACGTTACAATAAATTTTTTTCTATAGTAAAATGATGTTTACTATAGAAAATATGGAAAGTAGAGAAAAAATATTTATTTCATTTTGAAGTAAAAACAAAAAGCTACCAAGAGTGTAGCTGAATCCACGTTAACCCTTCTACCATCTATAATTAAGTGGAGTGATCTTGGGTGAGTACATGTCTGAAAACCTCAATCTCCTCACCTGGAATATTCTCTTCAAATGCGAAGAACACGAATACCTAATCAGATGAGATGGTTCATGTACAGCATTTAGCATGGAGCTTTGCTATTAGCATATACAAATTTACGTAAATATATTTACATAAGTAAACATAATTTTATTTCTTCTACCTTTTTCTACACTTTAAAAAAGCACATACTTCCAGCCTGGGCAAAACGGTGACACCCCACCCCATCTCTACAAAAACTACAAAAAATTAGCTGGGAGTGGTGGTGCACACCTATGGCCGCAGCTACTCAGGAGGCTGAGGTGAGAGGATGGCTTGAGCCCAGGCGGTGTTGGCTGCAGTGAGCTGTGACTGCACCACTGCACTCCAGCCTGGGCAAAAAATCGAGACCCTGTCTCAAAAACATAAAAATAAAATAAAACAAAAAAGCACATACTCGTAAGCTTAAATTTCAACACTAAAGCAGTTATTTTCCTTTTTTCAACTTTAATAGTATATTTGATTTAACCCAATACATCTAAAATATTATCATTTCAACATGTAAGCAACATAAAAATACTTTACATTCCTTTTGCACTATGTCTTTAAAATCTAATATTTTACATTTATAGTCCACTCATGTGGACACTTAATTTTCACTGGAAGTATCTGATTTGCAGGCTGGGCGTGGTGGCTCACGCCTGTAATCCCAGCACTTTGGGAGGCAGTGGCGGGCGGATCATGACGTCAGGAGATCGAGACCACGGTGAAACCCCGTCTCTACTAAAAATACAAAAAATTAGCTGGGCGCAGTGGTGGGCACCTGTAGTCCCAGCCACTTGGGAGGCTGAGGCAGGATAATGGCGTGAACCTGGAAGGCGGAGCTTGCAGTGAGCTGAGATCCCGTCACTGCACTCCAGCCTGGGCGACAGAGTGAGACTCCATCTCAAAAAAAAGAAAAAGGAAATATCTGATCTGCATTTAGAGCTCATAAGATGCGCAACTGCGAAAGTGGATTCACATACTCAAGTTGTTTCAAACACTTAAAAGTTTTAATAGTTGAAAATCAACAAAAAATTAGAAACTTTCTCAGTCATTATAGCCACATTTCCAGTGCTCAGGGGCAACATGGCTACTAGGTACCATAACTGAGAGTGCAGCTCTAAAATGCTCTCCTCCCCAGGGTCACTTTAGACATTCAGTTTTAAAAAATGTGTATGGATGTTGGCTTTATTTCTCATTTAGAATATAATTAATATTCCCTATTTCCTTCTTGATTGGTCCCAAATTCCTTTATCATCTGGAGTTCTCATTTAGTTCACTGCACTGTGCTGGTTCAGTATAATGAGATCAGTTCAGGGCTAGGGCCCTCTCTTGAACTCCTATTTCAATATATTACTCAAACCCTGCTCTCCTCCTCTATTTTAATTGTGTGCAGCCCTTTGTCATCTTTGTAAACACTTTATATTTTCAGAGTACTCTCATACTATCTGGTTTGATCCTTGGAAATGTGTAAGTAAGATGAAGGTTTGGTTTTAATCCTATGAATCTACCAGGTTTATATATTTGCCCAAGTCACATAGAGATGAAGCTAGATTGATTATAACTCATATTTCTGGCCAGGTGCAGTGGCTCATGCCTGTAATCCCACCACTTTGGGAGGCTGAGGCAGTCTGAATCCCTTGAGCCCAGAAGTTTGAGACCAGCCTGGCCAATGTGGCAAAACCCTGTCTCTACTAAAAATAAAAAAAATTAGCTGGGTGTGGTGGTGCACACCTGTAATTCCTGCTACTCAGGAGCCTGAGGCACAAGAATCACCTGAACCCAGGAGGCAGAGGTTGCAGTAAGCCAAGATCGCACCACTGCACTCCAGCCTGGGTGACAGAATGAGACTCTGTCTCAAAAACAAAACAAAACAACCCCACATCTCTTTTTTTTTTTTTTGAGACGCAGTTGTGCTCTGTTGCCCAGGCTGGAGTGCAGTGGCGCGATCTCGGCTCACTGCAAGCTCCTCCTCCGGGGTTCACGCCATTCTCCTGCCTCAGCCTCCAAGTAGCTGGGACTACAAGCGCCCACCACAGCGCCCGGCTAATTTTTTGTATTTTTAGTGGAGACGGGGTTTCACTGTGGTCTCGATCTCCTGACCTCGTGATCCACCCACCTCGGCCTCCCAAAGTGCTGGGATCACAGGTGTTAGCCACCATGCCCGGCCAAAACCCCACATTTCTTAACTTTTGTTCCAGTGTCTTTTCTACTATGCTAGGACATAGCATAGTAGAAAAGGCTTCCTTCCACAGATATCAGGCCCCACCTCTTACTAGTCCCACCCAATCATATATTGAATTGCAGGCAGCCTTAAAAAGTTCTTAGGACTGAAAAAACAAATCACCTCTAGTATTTGCTGTGATTACCAGAAATTAACTCCTAAGAAACCGGCTTATTATCCCAATGTTTATTTTTTTTAAATGATTGAAAATATTCACTTTAAAAACAGGATTCTTGAATTCGTTTAAACTATTGTCTTGCAGTAAGGTGGCCAGAAGGATCACCTCTCATTTATGTATATGGAGACCCATGAGAAAAATAGGGAAAGAGCAATTACAATGGCAACAGCCAACTGAATCCTTCCACCAACTGGATTCTTTGATGAACTGCTGCAGAAGCTCATCCATGCTTGTGATAATCACCAGACAAGAGATCCCTGCCTTCTTCCTTATGTAAGATGTTCTGTTGGGTATAAAGCAAGAGGTCATACTCGGAGTTGACAGTCCATGCCATACCCAAGAGGATGTGTACTGCAGAGACATTTCCAAATAACGTTACCTGTGACAAGAGGTTAAATCGCACAAGCAGGGTCAGTCCTGCAAGTATCATGTGCATCACCACCCACAGTTCCGCATTTGGATCATTTACCTGCACGAAGGCTGCCAGTAATCATTTTCATGAACCTAATTTGACTTCTGAAGCAACATTTATATAAATACTTTTATTTATTCCTCCAATATTAGACATTTAATGTTTCCAAGGTTTCACTATTTTCAAATAATACTGCAATAAACATCTTTACACATAAAACTTTAGCTGTATATTAAAGTATTTCCATGGGTGAGACTCCCAGAAATTGGCCAATTAGGTTGAAGAGTCTTAGAATGCATTGCAAAATTCCTTTTCAAAACATTTTTATGTATTAATGTTCCCACTTGCAAGGTCTATGTAAACAGCCTATATAACTGCACCATTGCCATAACTGGACAATCTCATGAAGAAAAAAATTTTTCATTAATTTAGTCTAATGTAAAACACTATACTAGTATGTCAGAAATATAAATCATACAGAAATCCCAACAGCTGAATAAATAAACACTATATACACTGAAAATTTGTGTAAAGAGCCATTTCGGCTGACACTGGTAAGAGAAAAGTGAAATGGCAAATTGTGTGTATGCTCTGCTTGCCTAAGGATTAATTTGTGAACATAAGCTGGTATTTGTTAACAGGTCACCTATGTTAGGAGCCTTTCTTTCTCTCAGGTTATTAGTACATAGTAAATAGAACTGTCTGCATTCCACAAAAACTCCCCCTCAAACCAAGGAGCTAAGTCTAGTTGCCAATTTTTAAAACCTCTAAGAAGTATTATGCTTCACATGAACAACAGCAATCCTTGAGAACAAATATGGATTTTAAAAAGCACAGTTCAAGCATTTGTTAAATATCTATTCTGTCTGGGGACATGGACTGTCATTTAAAAAACTGAATCTACAAACCCATCCACAGCTTTACAGGAACCCTGTAAATAATGGAAAATTCACTTCTGGTGAGAGAGGCACAAAACTACCTTTAAAAAAGGCAAATTTTTAAAGTATTTAAGAACTTAAAGTAAGAAGACTCTTCCAGTTGTTTTTTTAATTATATATACAACATTTGGCAGAAGACAGGCTATTTTTGCTAATCAGTAGCTGAGTCAGCCAAATTTGGTTTATGTTATTAGTATTATTATCAATAAAGCAGCATAAAACAGCTTGATTTTTCCAATCCCATGTGGAGGCACTAAGTGAGCAGTTGGAAAAATATTTTTACTTGCTCACAGAGAGATTTCATACTCATGTCACAGGACACAAATGAGAAACCCCAAAGAGTCCTCTTGCCTACACTTTTCGGCTCCATCACCACACCTAGAATAAACGAACAGCATAAAACACAACAGCTTCCATTTAGAATCAACCAACTCCTAACCTGGGCGTTAAAATCCTCACGAGGACAACCAGCCCACTATCTGGGAACTATGTCACACTGAAAAAGAAGACTCCACCAGCAAAACATTGGTCAAGTACTAAGATAAGCTATCCAAGGTTTAACAGGAAACGGCATTAACTCTGGCCTAATTTGTTACAGCATCAAACAAAGCTTGCATCATTACAGATTGTAATGCTTCACTAATGAGTTAAGAGGATTTCATTATGAAACCATAATATTCTTCCTTTATTGAGTCCCTTGCTTCAGGACCATAACACCATTAAAAATAGAAAACACACCACGGATAATAATCATAGTAGCTAACATTGAACACTTAATGTGTGCTAAGCATCGTACCACGCACTTCACATGCACTATTTAATTTAATCTTCTCAGTAAGCTCAGTTACCGAGCCTGCACTTGTTGGAAAATGGGATTCAAACCCTGGATGTTGGCTCCACAACCTGCATTTTTAACTGTCAATCACATTGAGATTAAATTTAACTGTTAGGAAAATACAAAAATGCATCAAACTAGCAATCTACAGATACCTGTAACACACTACTGGGTCCCAAGTAGTAGTCTAAGATTTAGGTGAGGAACAGTTTATGTCCAAGACAATCTAACACCAAGACAATGGTGTAAAAAATAGAATGTCAGTGAGTCAATAGTTACATTAATTACAATGTTTATGTGACACTTAATTTGGTTTTTCTTCCCCATTCAAATGAATCATCAGATTTTGGCATCCTAGAAACAGGATAAACGAGGTCATGTTAATTCTCAGGTAAGTAGGCCTGCCTAGACATGACATAAAAGCAAATACAGTGACAACATGATCTCAGTGAAGCTATGACTAAAAAAGTCTCAAATAGAAACTTCATGGAATGAGAAACGGCTCTACCATGTCCAATACTGGCCAGCTTTTTTTTTTTTTTTTTTTTTTGAGACGGAGTTTTGCTCTTGTTGCCCAGGCTGAAAGGCAGTGGCGTGATCTCGGCTCACCGCAACCTCCACCTCCCGAGTTCAAGCGATTCCCCTGCCTCAGCCTCCCGAGTAGCTGGGATTACAGGCGCCCGCCACCACACCTGGTTAATTTTTACATTTTTAGTAGAGATGGGGTTTCTCCATGTTGGTCAGGCTGGTCTCGAACTCCCGACCTCAGGTGATCCATCCGCCTCGGCCTCCCAAAGTACTGGGATTACAGGCATGGGCCACTGCACCCGGCCCAATATTAGTCAGTTTCTAAAGCCAGGATAAGTAATAAGGTTTTCCCATATCCCTTTTAAAATATGGATATGCAGAATTTAAGAAAATCAGTTATGGCTCACGCCTGTAATCCTAGCACTTTGGGAGACTGAGGCAGGCTGATCACTTGAGGTCAGGAGTTCAAGACCAGCCTGGTCAACATAGTGAAACCTTGTCCCTATTAAAAATACAAAACCTAGCCTGGCATGGTGGCACACGCTTGTAATCCCAGCTACTCAGGAGGCTGAAGCAGGAGAATTGCTTTAACTTGGAAGGCGGAGGTTGCAGTGAGCTGAGATTGTGCTATTGCACTCCAGCCTGAGAGACAGAATGAGACTCTGCCTCAAAAAAAAAAAAAAAAAAAAAAAAAAAAGAAAAACAGTTACAGATCTCTATCTACGGGAATGGATTACGTAAGTTTATATAAATAAAAATAACATTTAAAAACATGGATTAAATAGAGTTAAAAGAATTGGGGACCAGGCACAGTGGCTCACAGCTGTAATCCCAACACTTTGGGAGGCCAAGGCAGGCAGATCGTTTGAGCCCAGGAGTTTGAGACCAGCCTGGGCAACATGGAGAAACCCCACCTCTACAAAATATAGGAAAATTAGCTGGGTGTGGTGGTGTGTGCCTGTGGTCCCACCTACTCTGGAGGCTGAGGCAGGAGGATGGCTTGAGCCCATGAGGTGAGGCTGCAGTGAGCCAAGATGGCACCACTGCATTCCAGCCTGGTGACAAGAGGGAGATCCTGTCTCAAAAAAAAGGGAAATAGAATCAGGAAGGAGGGCAGAACACTGGTCTATAACAATGACTCTGGGATAACTACTTAGTCTTAGTTTGGAGAGAAAGCAGAGGAATGGGCTATCATACCAAAAAAAATCAGAATTTCTTCATCTCCAAAGTGTATCAAAAAGGAAAAGAATTAGCTTGAGGTTTGACAGAATAAACTTGCAGAGAGATGATATGCAAACACTAGAAAAGGCCTAGGGTGATATTGCATATAAATAAGTACCCCACTCTCTTCAATGGCTGTGGCGTACAAATTAACCCGAAGCCAAAGACTTCTTTTCTGGACACTGATAACCCTGTTCCATCTAGACTGAAACAAGGTAGAAAAGCACTGTGCTAAAAGTCACCTGGTCTCCCTGACTATGCCCAGCACCCTAAGTCCACTCGCTAACATGAATGTCCTATCCTACTGGTAAGTTTTCAGGGAGGTTGCTTCACAATTTATTCTCCAAAATGCCACGTTTCACACTCAGTTTACTAATGACCACTTCACATGTGTCTAGATGTCCTACCCAAGGACAGGACAATTTATGGATAAATACAGCCAAAGAGAATCATGTATGATTCTTCAATCTAAAACATAACTTCTAGGCTTAAGATACCCAACTGTGTCGTAAGCCAAATATCTGATACTTATGTCCAAATGTCGTTTTCTAAAAAAGTGCCCGCATCTTACCTATCATTTATGGAACACCATGAAGGTGATGGGATACCGCACCCTGTAGATATTTATGCCTGTCAAGTATTCATAAGCACTCTTCTGGATGGAGTCTCGAGAGAGTTTCTGAATGACCGAAACTAGACTCACATGAAAAGTTAATTTCCCACTAGCACCCAGTCAGAGACAGAGTCATAGGGCTGAGGGCTTTGCTCAGGAGGGAGATCCAGGCTTGGGACAAAGGGAGAGGCTTCACCAGAGGAAGGGGTCTTCCACTGTCACTTAAGAGACTGGTAGGTTTGGGTAGGCCAAGGAGCAGGGGAAAGAAATAAGGAAATTGCTACTCAAGAAGTGGAGGCAGGAGTGCGCTGCCACAATCTGGGAAGAATTGTGACACTTGGTAGGCCTGAGAAGTGTCTCAAATTTTACCTCAACTTTATTAAGCAGCCATGTTAATTGGCTGGCATGTGTTAAACATTCCACTCGACCAGAAAACCAAGTTGGCAATGATTTAAGGCACATTAAAACGCGGATGCTCCATAAATATTTGTTAAATGAATTAACTCTGGACAGAGCATCAGGGAAGACTTCATGCAAGTGGCATTTGGCCAGGTTATTAAGGACTTTGCAGGGTGGAAGGCCTAGAAAGCAGAATGGTTGGTGGATATTTCAAGCAGAAGGCACAGCATGAAGAGATATGGAGGTGTGAAAGGATACAGTAGACAGAAAGGGTAGGGTATCAGAATAACTCAGTCATCTCTTAGCCTGTTGAAGCTATCATCTTGAGCATCTTATAAATATCCACGTCTTCCTGGCTGCACCACCAAGGCCCATTTTCTTTCCTGTGGACTCCCAGCTGGCTTTCAGGCACTCATTCTTGCCTCCTTCTATCCACCTCCACATTGCACCTGAGTTCTTTTTAACCACCAAAATCAGTGGGGCCACTCTTGCCTGAAGCTTTTTGTCGCCTTGCTCTCTGGATACAGCCTACAATCCCTCACTTGGCTTAGAGCCCCTTTCACACCCAGGCCCACACCTGCTTTCCCTAGCCCAACTTCTGCCCTCTCCTCTTGCTCACTGCCCCCAACCCCACCCGTTTCCTTTTCACGTTCTGCAGTGTGTCCTCGACTCTGGCAGCTCCCAAGCAGGGAAAGCTCCCTTACCCACCTGTCCCGCTTCCCCTCTATCTGTGCACACCAAAGAAATCTTCCCTGATTCCTCCTGCAGAGCCCCAGACTAGGTTAGGTCCCTCTGTGTACATTCTAATCATATCCCAAATACAAATTATTTAACCTGTGGTTAACATCTAAGTCCTTGAGGCATTATGTATCTGTGGGATGACTGTGAGGCTGAAAAGCAGCCTGGAAAGCAGTTTTGCCCTAGGCACCAGCAAGTACAGTGACTCAGCCATACTGGCCTTCATGAGAAAGCAGAAAAAACCCAAGGTCTGCTTTCCCTCACCTTGCTTCCAGCAGAGCAGGAGGCACTCACATCAGGCACTTGGCACCATTACCCAGCAGGGCAAGATTACAGAACTTTTCACCTTGCTTGCAACTTTAGAAACTGTGTGTCCACCACTACTGCAGCAGACAGTTATGGGTGACGCTGACGTACAAATAGATGAGATGACTCTACTTTAGATGAGCTCATGTTTCCACACGCATTCTCTAACTGAGGACCCCAAATGGACCCAAATCCTTTGAAACAGGATATTCTGCTCCCTCTTATGACAAGTTTCTATCCACCCACTCCTCCTGTCTGCCTTCCCTAGCAGGCAGTCTGCCATCACCAAAGCAGACCTTTGTCCCCACCCTCCTTGCTCAGGCTGGAACCTACAGTCACAAACACTCCTGATGCCCAACCTACCCCTGTGGCGCCTCACTGCTAGGTAAATCCAACAAGCAGAATTGATGGTTTTGCTGAGATCTGGACAGTCCCTATGAATCCCTTAAAAGTTCTCCTCCTTCAGTGGTCACTCTTCACACGCTACAACAGGGGTGGATGAAACTTGAAAACATTATGCTAAGTGAGAGAAGCCAGATACAAGAGGTCACATATTGTATGATTTCATTTATAGGAAATATTCAGAACAGGCAAATCTACAGAGACAGAAACAGATGGGTGGTTGTCAGGGGCTCAGGAGAGGAGAGAATGGCAAGTGGCTGCTAACTGGCAGTGGTCTCCTTTGGGGATGTGAAAATGTTTTGGAATTAGAGGTGACTGTGGCAAACAACACTGTGGATGTACTAAATGCCACTGAGTTGAACGTTTAAAAATGGCTAATTTTATATTATGTAAATTACACTTCAATTGAAAAATTTCAAATAACTTTTTAAAAAGTCCCTCTTCATCCTCCCAATTCATAGAGTATCTTTCCATCGCTCTGCTTATACTCTGGATCTTTTCCCATTTCTTTCAAGAATTTATTCATCTCCCATTTGCCTTTTACCTTCCATTTCCTGTCTCGACTGGATCCTTTTTTTCTGCTGACAAATCAGCTCCAGTGTTCAACCTAAAAATCCTTCCCTGAACTTTATTTTCCCTCAAATCTCATTTACAACGATCCCAAGACCTCATAAAAGTCAGCCAATTATCAATAGCCTCCGCTTTTCCACCTCCTATACCCTTCTAGTTCCGTTTCCAGCAATAAGACAACCACAGATAGTAAAAAACCTATCGGCTACCACACATAAAAAAACACTCTTGTTAAAATGAATGAATGAACCTACAAATTTAAAAAGAAACTGCCAGATACCTTTGGCATTGCACTGCCCAATGAGACAGACAAGGGCACAAATAGCTATTTAAGTAAACTGAAATGAAAAACTAAAAATTCTGTTTCTTAGTTGCATTAACCACATTTCAAATGCTCAAACACTAGTAGTGACTTCTATATTGGATAGTGCAAAATATATCCCATTAAAAAAAAATCTGAGCATCTGGAAATACAGTAGCTCAACTGTACTGATACCTGATTCAGGTATCAAAGAATCTGAGGTTATAAAAATCTTAAAAGAATTCCTTAGAGTAAAATCAAGAGAAGGCTGATGCTCTATTTACAGCCCCTAAAGTAGAGCTCTAGTTGATCTGACATCATACAAAAAAGGCCAGAGGAAATCTTTTTGTAACACATAGAATTAAAGGTTAAATGGTTACATAAAACAAGATGGAGATGTGGGACATGATGCAGCAATTTTTTATTAAAACAAAGGCATTATCCAAAATCAACAGTTAAAAAAAGGTCAAGCAGTATCTATCCAAGAGACAGGAACAAAAAAGAAATCAGCTATTTTAAAACTATTCCAAAAGGTTGCTAGGCTGGAAGCCTAAATACTGTAATGTATAGATAGCAAAGAGAAAGAGATGAATTAAAAAAATAAAATGAACATCTAAAAAGCTATTAATGCTACACTGAGACTTTAATCTCTTCATTTACTCCTTGCTGTTTTGGGTTTTTATTTTAAAAACTGACCACTACAGCCTTCCCATAGAGCACTAAAGCAAGCTACCAGTGTTGTTAAGAGGACGTAAGCTTGCTTTTAAATACTGTCCTATCTACAAAAAGTACCTTACAGATATGTTCATTTGATAAAAAACCAAAACCAGCCCACCTGGTGAAGTTCACATGTGAAGGTGACACACATAGAGCCTGTGGCATAAAACACGAAATTTATTTAGGCAGAAGGAAACAGGAGGCAATGGCTGCTGAAGCAAGAAGGAAAAATGTTTTTATAACTAAGTAGAAGGGTGGTCCTTTAAAAATGCAATAAATGGCCAGGCGCGGTAGCTCAAGCCTGTAATCCCAGCACTTTGGGAGGCCAAGGCAGGTGGATCATGAGGTCAGGAGATCGAGACCATCCTGGCTAACATGGTGAAAACCCATCTCTACTAAAAAAATACAAAAAAATTAGCCGGGCGTGGTGGCGGGCACCTGTAGTCCCAGCTACTCGGGAGGCTGAGGCCAGAGAATGGCGTGAACCTGGGACACGGAGCTTGCAGGGAGCCAAGATCATGCCACTGCACACCAGCCTGGGTGAAAGAGTGAGACTCTATCTCAAAAAAAAAAAAGCAAATAAACAGGACCTATTACATGGATTCCCAAAGAGTAGTCCAAACATCCCTGAAAGTCCCCAGGCCCTTTTCAGGAGTTCTGTTAAGACGGAAACTATTTTCATACTACTACTACTACTAAGAGATTACTTTTTCACTGTCACCAAAAATTTTGAAAAATACGTTTTTATATTTTGAAATATATTTTGAAAAATATATACTTTATTATCATACAACAGGTTATTTTTAAATGTTTTCATAATTGTTTTAAACCTGTATTTTAAAACAATTTAAAATTGATTTCTAATGAAGTAAATACTAATAGATATAATCCATATAAATAAAGCTTTTTGAGTTTCTCAGTAACATTTAATAGTGCAAATCTTATCTTTTTTTCTTTTTGCTTTTTTAAATGTTTTTCTCTCAGGCCACTTTGTCTAAGAATAGTACGTCGGCCAGCTGCAGTGGCTCATGCCTATAATCTCAGGACTTTGGGAGGCTGAGGCGGGTGGATCACCTGAGGTCAGGAGTTTGAGACCAGCCTGGCCAACACGGTGAAACCCTGTCTCTACTAAAAATAGAAAAATTAGCCAGGCATGGTAGTAGGCACCTGTAATCCCAGCTGCTCGGGAGGCTGAGGCAGGAGAACTGCTGGAACCCAGAAGGCAGAGGTTGCAGCGAGTCAAAATCACGCCATTGCACTCAGCCTGGGGGACAAGAGCAAGACTTCGTCTCAGAAAAAAATAAAATATAAAAAAGAGAGAATAGTGTGTCTTCAGACCAAAAAGTTTGAGAGCTGTTGTATTAAAAACTGCACATAGAATTTTCCTCTTCTGTAAGATTTTATTTCTAAAAAGACATTACATACTTAGCTTCTTATCTTAATGGCAAATATCCCAAATATACTTTAAAAATAAAGAGCTTCTATGGACACGTCACTTAACAATGGCAATACATTCTTAGAAATGTGTCACTAGGCGATTTCATCATGAGAACATCATAGAGTGTATTTACACAAACCTAGATGTATGGCGTACTACACATGCAGACTATATGGTACAACCTATTGCTCCTAGGCTACAATTAACCTGTTCGGCATGTTACTATACTGAATACTGTAGGCAACCATAACACAGTGGCAGGTATTTGTATAGCTCAACAAAGAAAAGGTATAATAAAAATAGAATATAAAAAATAAAAACTGATACACCTGTACAGGGCACTTACCATGAATAGACGTTGCTCTGGGTGAGTCAGTGAGTGGTGAATGACTGAGAAGGCCTAGGACATTACTGCACACTGTAGACATTATAAATACTACACTGAGGCTAAACACTATGCTGAGGCTACACTAAATTTATTTTAAAATTTTTTCTTCCTCAATAATAAATTAACCTTAGCTTATGGTAACATTTTTTTCTTTATAAACTTTTTTTTTTTTTTAGGGACAGAGTCTATGTTGCCCAGTGGGGCTATCCACAGGTGTAATCATAGCTCACTGCAGCCTCGAACTCCTGACCTCAAGTGATCCTGCCTCTTCAGCCTCCCGAGTAGCTGGGACTACAGGTGCATGTCACTGTTCATGACTTTTACAGACTTTTACATTTTAACTTTTGACTCTTTTGTAATAACACAACACAAATACATTGTATAGCTGCACAAAAATTATTTTCTTTATACTCATTCTGTAAGCTTTTTTCTATTAATTTTTCTTTTAAAACTTTTTTTTTTCCTTAAAAACTAAGACAGAAACACACACATTAGCCCAGGCCTACTCAGGGTTTTCAATATCACTGTCTTCCCTTCTACATCTTGTCCCACTGGAAGGCCTTCAGGGGCAATAACGTGATAACAATGCTTTCTTCAGGAATACCTCCTGAAAGACCTGCCTGAAGCTGTTTCACAATTAACTTTATTTTCTGGTAAGTAGAAGGAGTACTCTTTAAAATAATGACAGGCAGTGGCTCATGCCTGTAATACCAACACTTTGGGAGACCGAGGTGGAAGGACTGCTGGAGCCCAGGAGTTGAAGATCTGCCTGGGCAACACAGTGGGACCCCATCTCAACAAAAAATTTAAAAAGCCAGGCATGGTGGTACATACCTGTGGTCCCAGCTACTTGGAAGCTGAGGTGGGAGGACTGCATGAGCCCAGGAAATCAAGCCTCCAGTGAGCTGTGATTACACCAATGCACTCCAGCATGAATGACAGAGCGAGACCCCATTTCCAAAATAAATAAATAAAAATTTTTAAAATGATAAAAGTATAGTAAATACACAAACCAGTAACATAGTTGTTTATTATCCCTATTAAGCACTGTATATGGCACGTAATTGTATGTGTGATACTTTTATAGAATTAGCAGTGCAGCAGGTTTACACCAACATCTCCAAAAACACATGAGTAATACACTGCCCTAGGACATTAAGATGACCCCTACTTCACCAGGCAAGAGGAATTTTTCAGTTCCATTATAATCTTATGGGACCACCATTATATATGCAGTTCATCACTGACCAAAATATGGTTATGCAGTGTATGACTAGTCTTTTTTTTTTTTTTTTTTTTTTTTGAGATGGAGTCTCGCTCTGTTGCCCAAGCTGGAGTGCAGTGGCGCAATCTCAGCTCACTGCAAGCTCCGCCTCCTGGGTTCAAGCCATTCTCCTGCCTCAGCCTCCCGAGTACCTGGGACTACAGGCGCCCACCACCACGCCCGGCTAATTTTTCATATTTTTAGTAGAGACGGGGTTTCACTGTGTTAGCCAGGATGGTCTCGATCTCCTGACCTCGTGATCCGCCCGCCTCGGCCTCCCAAAGTGCTGGGATTACAGGCGTGAGCCACCGCGCCCGGCGCAGTGTATGACTAAACGTGTCCTTTAGCAGTTAAATGAAACTTGGAGTACACCGAGTTTAAAAATCTAACACTCAAATATTTGAAGTTTGTTAAAATGGTCATTTTGGAAATAAGCTAATAATAATGAATAAATCTTACACTAAATATATTGTAACTGTATTAGTCTGTTTGGTGTTGCTATAAAGGAATATCTGAGACAGGGTAATTTATAAAGAGGTTTATTTTAGCTCACAGTTCTGCAGACTGGACAAGCAGCACAGTGCCAGCATCTGCTTCTGGTGGGGCCTCAGGAAGCTTTTACTCACTGTGAAAGGTGAAGGGGGACCAAGAGTGTCACATGGTGAGAGAGGAAGCAAGACAAAGAAGAGCAAGAGAGAGATGCCAGGCTCTTTTACACAACCAGATCTCACATGAACTCTCTACCATGAGAGGGCATCAAGTCACTCGTGAGCGATTCGCCTCCATGACCCAAACACCTCCGAGTAGGCCCCACCTCAAACATTGGGGATGAAATTTCAACATGAGATTTGGAAGGGACAAACACCCAAACTACATCAATAACTAGAAATACTCTGTGAAATAAGTTGTTACAGTTCTCTACTAACTCGTCAAGTTACATTCAGTATGGTATTAAGAGAAATTCAACCCAATCAGCCAAACAGGAGTGAGGTGATTTTCACATTATTGCTGGGCATAAAAACTGAGTTTCTTTAGCCACAGCATGATACTAACTCTCCTTCCAAATGAGGACGCTCCTCATGGAGACTTAATCACCAAAAACTAAAATTTAAAATCATAAATGATGGGAGAAGCAAATTTCCTGTGGTTAAATCACATTAGGTAGTACTGCAAATAGAAAGTATTCAATTATCAACCACTACATAAATGCTGAAGTGTTGTTATACATGCAAACATATACACAGAAAGGAGGAGAAGGAGGGAAAAGAGGTGGAGAGAGAATGGAGAGGGAGTGAAACGGAGAGGACCAGGAGAGAAAGAGAAAGAGGAGTGTGTAGAGGAGTGATCACTCAGAATGAAAGTCAAAAATTTATTTTTCTGATTTCAACTTGCCACAACACACACTTTTTGGAAACCAAACTTTCCATTTGCCTACCACGTCAGTCAGTTTTCATCAGGTACTAGTTTCTTTGACTCTGTTTGCTAATCAGTTCAAACTGTATCATGTAAGAGATTCTTCAAAACTTTACAGAAACACGAAAGCCACCCTCCCCAAAAGGGTACAGCTACAGGGTGGCTTGGGCCACTATGTGCCCCCAGCATTAGTGGCTGAAGCTCAGCTGACTCCTTAAAGCCAAGACCTGGCTGAAGGAAGAAAAGCAGGTCAGCAAGGGGGGAGAGCGGAGAGAATGAATAAATAAGGTAGGGAGAAAATTACATGATACTCCCTTCTCTAAAATAAGAATCTGGGAGTGACATTCACCTCTCCAAGCATGTCTTTCAGGGTTGGGAAGAGTATCCCTTTGCAAGAGAACGGTGTTAAAGAGAGTGTTAATCCTGTGTGAACCTCAACACTTACCTGCTATAAAGGTGGATTACATATCCTCATGGGTCATGAAGAAACTCAGTGCTTTTAAACTAGACCTCTGAAAGATCACTAGTTCACAGCCACAGGATCATTAGTTCACAGCCACAGAACAGACACTTGCAGGTTTCTCCCAACAAAATGCTTGCTGTTTGGTTTCGTAGTTTGGAAAACATTACAGAGAAATGCCTATAAAACCAGGTAGACTGTCTCATTAGAGGAAACCAACTTGATCTGAAGAATGGGGAAAAAAATCACAACTGTTTATAGTGGACAGTACAACTGAGACGTTAGTAATGGGCAGGGCACCAAGAACAGGACCAAGACTGTCTTCTCCCTCTCTGTTTTAAATTGTGCTGCACTCAGTTTGTTTTCAGGGGCTTTGTCTTATAGGGATACTGATTAATGTAAATGAATACTCACAATTTAGCACACATAAATCTTATTTTTATCAAATCAAAGGACAAAGGGAAGGGAGAACAAGAAATTTAACTGGTCAACTTAGAACGAATGGGCTCTCTTGTTTTAACCTTATTTCCCTTTCTGGAGAATAAAAGTAGTGATAATTATAATTAAAGGAGTTTTCATGTGTGGTTTATGGAAGTCATTACTCTATTAGTCACGTCCCATATCTATACAGGATTTAAAATTTTTAAATTATACTTGGTGCAGTATTCATTGAAAGTCTTTTTCACCTGTAAGCTCAAATTCCACGGTGAAACAACATTAGGTAGAAGGACAGTGACCAGGGAGAGATAAAACAACTATGATACCACGTTGCCTGTCTATTGACCTTCCTGTCTATGGTATCCTAGAAAACAATCTCTAATGTCAATATGGTCTACAGTGGCTCTGAAATTGTTTCTCTCCCATTTCCCAGGAAACAGGCTATACTTTAATCACTGCAACCAAGTTAATTGTGAAGGACAAAAAACTTCTGAAACCAAAAACTCTTAGGTTGTAAACATGTCCAAAAAAGTGTTTGATGCCAAACTGACATTTTAAAAACAGAATTTAACACGTTATAGCAAGTAGAACCCATTTCCCCTTTTCCAGCACAAGCCATCAAGTTCTGTTTGGGGCTTCAGCCTCCCAAACTCAGTTGGAGAAATCTTACAGTATGAAAACCCAGGAGACAGAGGCCACAGCCTGGACCAAGAGACCAACCAGAGCCACAGAGGCTCCTGAGAAGACCTGCAGCACAGGGTAAAACATGCAAAGGAGGGCCATATAACTTTTATCTTTACTTAATTTATTTTAATTTACTAATATTTAAGTATTAACCTATTTTATTTTTATTAAATTTTTGTGGCTACGCAGAATTCAAATTGCAGCAAAAATCATTCAGGGCTAAACACTGGAAAAATCTCTTAATTCTAAGGTACATGACACATTGGACTCAAAAACAGTTGCTGAGTCCCTTTCACTGGAGAAATTTAAAGAAAGGGTATAGAAAAGTTTTGACCAATTCCACCCAATCCTGCATCCCCAATTCCAATCTCAAGGACCAGTTTCCATCTGATCTCTCTCCACCTACAGATGGTGGTCCTGAATCTCAAAATCAACAAACCAAAAACTGAATCCATCATCTTCTCACACCTGGTTTTTCCTTCCAACTCCCTCATTTCTGTGACCTGCCCCATAACCTTACCAGGAATCCAGCCCTCAAAGCAGGGTGGACTCCTCCCTCTGTAATGGACACCAGGATTCAGGTCCTGTTGCTGGCTCCAAAATGCCCACAATGCCCTGTTCTCCCAAATTAGCACATTCAACAGTGACATAAAGGAAAGAGTTAGACAGAGAAATGATATCTGGTGCTGCTCCACAGCTAGCTGTGTGATTCTGAGCAAGCCATTTAAATTCTCATTCTTGGTTTCATCACCTATTATGTGAAAACGCCAAATTATTTCTAAATTCCAAGCTCTATGGGATTTACAGGATTTGCATCCACTTCTCTTGATCCCCAAAGCCACTATGTAGTTGAAGGCACCATCATTTCCCAACCAGATTAGTACACTCTCCTAGTGGATCTTTCCTGCCTCTAGTCTTGTGCTGCTCCTCACCCCCTGAAAGCACCCGTCTAGGTTACTCACCTCCAGAAACCAGTTAAAGGCTCCGGGGAAAATGACCAAACCCATCCCTGTGGCCCCAGGGCCCATGTGATCAGAACCCTGTCTCCCTCCGGCTTCCCTGGTCTACTTTCTGTTCCTCATATGCTCCTCCATCACCCAACTACCTGCCCCCTTTGCCTCCGAGCCTTTGCTTCAATACTCTGCCCATTTCCTCAGTCCACAGAGATTCTTGCTTAGTCTCCAGGCAACGTTTCCTGATCCCCTCCCCCACCCCACCAGTCTGATTTAGTGTCCTTCCTGTTTACTCGCAGGGCACACCTTCGCAGACCTCTCAGAGGCCTTGTCACTGTAAGTATCCGTTTATTTTGTCACTATCCTTCCCCAGGACTCTCAGTTCCAAGTGAGTGGGGACTGCTGGTCTCGTCCACCACTCACGGCACAGACAGCTGGTTCTTGCCCAAACTCTATAAACAGTAGCAGTACTTTTAGCTGCACATGGCCACTCAGAATCAAGATGAGATTTTCCAGCCACCTGCAGCCACGGGGTGATGTTCTAGCCAATGAGACATAAGCAAAGTTATCTGGAGGCTGTTTCTGGGAACTTCCCGTAAAAGAAAGCACCATCAGTGCTTCTACTTTCCGTTTCTTCTTTCATCCTGCTGCTTGGAAGACGGAGGCCACACTAAGCCTGACAGACGTATGATGAGCAAGGAATTTACGCCGGGTCATACTAGCCCTGAACCATCCACCCTGCCTTTCATGAGAGACATACACTTCTACTTTGTTTTGGGATACCATTATTCAAACCACTATTATTTTGGCATGTCCATCACTGCAGCTGAACCTAACTGCAACATACACGGCCATACCTGTAGTATAATAATAAACTACCTGTTGATTCGAGTATATACCTCAAAATTCCTACTGAGTCTTTTTACTGGTAACTGTATTGTCACGTGTCTCTGTAGGGTCCACATTCCTTAGCAGAGGCTAACACAGACAAATAACCAACACTGAGTGGGTTTAAGTGATCAACAAATACTGACCAAGTGGCTACTGAAGTAGATAAGTAAGCTCTGTCCGACACATACGGTGTACTTTAGCCTGAGCTCAATGTTGCTGCCAACCAAAACAAGGTTAAATAAGAGGGCCAGGCCAGGCACAATGGCTCATACCTGTAATCTCAGGATTTTGGAAGGCTGAAGCAGGCAGATTGCTTGAGCCTAGGAATTCAAGACCAGCCTGGGCAACACGGTGAAACCCTGCCTCTACCAAAAATATAAAAAATTAGCTGGGCATGGTGGTGCTTGCCTGCAGTCCCAGCTATTCAGGAGGCTGAGGTAGGAGGGATATCTGGGCCTGGGAAATTTGAGGCTGCAATGAGCTGAGATAGTGCCACCGCAGTCCATCCTGGGCAATGGGAGTAAGAGTGCCAGTTTCCACGATCATTTTATTACAGAGTATTTCAGTGCCTAGACATCAAAGTTCACCCTATTCTGTCCTTGGGAACAGTGCCACCAGACTGGTCTATCATTGGTATATTCTACCTGAAAGCCCTAACAGGTAATATGCAGGTAAGTAAGGCCCTTCAAAATAACAGCACATGTCATCTCTGCTTCTAGGGCAGGTGGGATGTCTAGCAATTTTTTTTAACCTTAAAGACCTTCAACCATTGTTTACTATAAAGGTAAACCTTGATCTTTGTGATGGGCTTACTGGTAGGATTTCTGGTAGTGAGCACAGGCACCAGGGCCTGCAAATTTCCTGGATTCACAGCAAAAGGGGTGAACCACCAGCAAGGTCTGGTGAGGGTGTCTTTGATCTCCTCGGAAGCCTCATCTACATATTTTGGGTAACAGGGCACCAGGGCTTTGGAGATGTACTGAAGGACAGCATAAATCTGAACCATACAACCACTACCCTTTGCACGAACATGGATGTCCATTCCAGCAAGCCGTTTCTTGTCCAGAAGCAGACCTAATTCCAGTGGCTTGTATTGCAGTGTGAGCAGCTTGATCATCTCCAGGGGCCCCTCGTTCATCTTGATGAAGCCATTGCCACATCTGCAGAGCACCACAGCTATGGCCATCTTCTTGTATCTGAAGATCTGCACAGACTGCAGCCAACAAGTCCTTAGACGGCATATCTCCAGGCATAGGTAAGAGCTCCTCATTGCACCATGCCACGACAGGAAAAGGTGTCTAGCAATTTGTATGGTCTGAGAGCTGTTGGTGTTCTACCCCTTCAGCTGGAAGCAAGGCAACTGGCCTTCTAAAGTCTCCTGCCCAGGTAAGCTCTTCATTTGTGAAACATTATGTATTCTCAGGCTATCAAGGCATACTCAGCTTCACACAGCCATTAGCACATATTATAGGACTGGTTATATTTGAAAGGTACATATGTATTTACAGAAACATTCAGGCAAATAATTGCTAGATACCTACACTATGTGCCAGATAAACATGCCAGACACTACGCAGGTACAACCTTATCTAATGTTTAGGAATCAAGAAAACAGAGGCAAGGAACCAAGGAGAAATTGTAGTTGTCCAGGAAGGATCTGACGTGCTATGGAAGGCTGGGGCAATGTGGGGAAGGGCAATAAGCTTAGAAGGACAGAGAGTATGAATGAGTAATACTTAGTGACTGACAGTTGAGCAAAGTTTGGTAAGAGCATGGTTGATGAGAGAGGAGAACACAAGCATTGCTTCCAGCTTAATGGCTTGGGCAAATTGGTGGAGGATGGTGCTCCTGACTACGTTGGCCAACAGGGGAGGTATGCGGGGCACCCAATGATGAAAAGTTATGAGTCTGGACCTCAGAAGAAATAGACGGGCTAGAAATAAATATCTAAGGGTGAATGGTGGGTGAGTGGATGGATATTTGAATCCATGGGGCAAGTGGATCATGCAATGAGATTTGGCCTTCTGACAGTACTCTGCAACTGTTTGCCTACATTTTAAATTTAATATGCCAGTCCCATTTCTTAAAAAGATGGTAAGTTCAAGCCTGAACTCTGTACCAGGGGGTCAACGAAAAGTACTTACCTTACTGTCACTAGTCACATCCAAATTCCCTTGGGTCACACTGAGCCTATTCTAAGCCCTTGCAAAGGGAACAAAGGGAACAAAAAGAAGCTGCTTTTTGTTTCTACTCCTTGCAAAAGGAAGAAAAGGGAGCTGCTCTGAAAATGAAACCATCACAATATTTATCACATTGTCCTAGAAACATGAGGTCCCGGGATAATGTCTTTACGGGTCTTTCTGGAGAAGCTCAAAGAGCATCTGTTTCAAAGGGCAACTTCCTTCTTGGATGAAGCATCTTGTAGAGAAGACAATCAATGGCCAAGGCAGGTAACAGACACCAAGATACTACACACGCCTCGAATGGTTCCCTTAAAGCCTGAGCTTAAGCAGTCTGGGCTCTACTTCAATCATATTCTAAACATCTAAACCAAAAGACTGCAATTGCAAATAACAGGGAGACAAATATTCAAAAGGCTTTTAAGCAACATTTTCTGCTACGGGCAACTGCTGATGATTCTTATCTGAGTGCAGTCTCTTAACTGATGTGATTACTTGAACATTCAAAATAAATTATCATTTGAGGAAATTATCAATTGAGTTCTCCAACCTAATTTGTGCAAAGTATACAAAGGCAGTGATACCTTAAGCTGAAATTAAAAGACGGTGGAGAAACATAATAAAGATTAGTTATGCAACCCCCCAAACGAAAATGTCTTAAAAGATTTTAATTCAAGCCTGTGTAACATAAATAAGGCATATAGCACAAAAACACATTTCTTTTTTAAAACTCAATCTACATGCCCACATTTTATAACTGTTGTTTGGGTGTGAGGGTGAGTGAGGAGAGGGAGAAGCAGAGTTAAATGTGTAAAAAATGGGGGAAAATCCTGCTACAATACAGCATTTTTTAAAGGGACACACAGTCTAGCAATTGTGTATTCATCTCCTCTATAGCATGTCTCTGAAACCAACAGTTGTTTTATCACCTGTTCAGATTCCATGTGAATATATAAGCCACCCCATGAATTTTGTGATTCTCTTATTTTAGGAATGCTGATACTTATAGCCATTACAATGTTGCCAAACCTAGTGTCCCACAACCAGAAAGAAAATTCAGTTCTGAAAGAGTCTAAGGATCCTAAGAGAACTGAAGGTGGTGGCAGACTTGTCTATAGCCCGAACACCATGGCCCAGCACAGTGGCCCTTAATGAGGCCTTGTATCAAAATGACTTAATGTCATTCTCTATCAGCATGTTTTCAAAATATAGTCACGCATCCCATAATGACCTTTAAATCAACAATGGACCACACATACAATGATACTCCCATAAGATTATAATGGAGCTGAAAAATTCCTATTGCCTAGTGACATCATAGCACAATAACACATTTGTGGTGATGCTGGTGTAAATAAACCTACCGCATAGCTAGACCTGTAACAGTATCACACATAAAATTATGGACAGTACATAATGCTTGATGCTGATGATAAACAACTATGTCATTGGTTTATGTATTTAGTATACTATATTTTTTATCATTAATTTAGAGTGTACGCCTTCTAATTACGTATTTTAAAAAGTTAACTACGAAACAGCTTCAGATAGGTCCTTCAGGAGGTATTCTAGAAGAAGGCATTGTTGTCATAGGAGATGACAGTTCCATGCGTGTTACTGCCCCTACAGACCTTTCAGTGCGACAAGATGTGGAGATGGAAGATGGTGACCCTGATGATCCTGCCCCTGCATAGGCCTAGGCTAATGGGTATGTTTGTTGTAGTTTTTAACAAAAAAGTTTTAAAAACTTTAAAACGAGAAAAAAAGCTTAAAGAATAAGGATACGAAGAAAGAAAATATTTTTTGTACAGCCATACAGCCTGTGTTTTAAGCTAACTATTATTACAAAAGAGTCAAAAAGTTTTAAAAATTTAAGTTTATAAAATAAAAATGTTACAATAAGCTACAGTTTATGTATTAAGAAAAATATATATTAAACTAATACATATTTTTAAAAAAACTTTTATTATAAATAAGTAGAGATGGGGTCTTGTGATATTGCCCAGGCTGGTCTTAAATGCCTGGCCCCACCTCAGCCTCACAAAGTGCTGAGATTACAGACATGAGCCACCACACCTAATCGAAAAATATTTTTTATAAACCTAATGTAGCCCAAGTATACAGTGTTTATAAAGTCTAGAGTGTACAGTAAAGTCCTAGGCCTTCACATTCACTCCCCACTCACTGACTTACCCAGAGCAACTTCTAGTCCTGCAAGCTCCATTCATGGCGCCCTATATAGTTGTACCATTTTTTATCTTTTATATTTTTACTATATCTTTTCTTCATTTAGATATACAGATACTTGCCATTCTGTTACAGCTGGCTACAGTATTCAGTACAGTAACTTGCTGTACAGGTTTGCAGCCTAGGAGCAATGTGGTATATCATATGCCCTATGCATGTGGTAACCATCTAGGTTTGTGTAAGAACACTCTATGATGACCACACAGCAACAAAATTGCCTAAGAATACATTTCTCAAAAAGTATTCCCATTGTCAAGCTATACATGACTTGTATGACTTGTACACCTGACTTACATTTTCACCCAAGGGAGATCAGGCGATCTGGAGATAGAGGCTCCCTAGAGAATTTGGGCGTCTTTCCCTCCCAGTCTGCATTTCTCTGAGCATATATACCTTGTAAATCAAACCAGATGGGGCTAGGACCAGGTAAGGAAACCAATGCTGGATGCCCTTGACCAGTCACACTAATCCAGCCACACTAGACCAGTCAGGCTAGTGAACACTGATTCAACTGGGCTTTTGAACACTGATTTCTTACACTAACAATTATAAGCTATTCAGTGTGTACACTTCTGATTTTCCCTAAAAAAGAGGTTTAAGTTCAAAATATCTAAAATAAGGAGTAATGGAAGAAACAAACGGTCACCCTTTCAAGTATTGATCATAAATGTTATTCCCTATTAGCTTTCTTTATCTAAACCTTTATTTAGTTACTGTCAACAGAAGCTGTATGTTGATTATCCCGTCAGCCTCCCAGAATGTAATGATGAATAAGAAACTCAACCTTGTTTCCTCTCGTGTATCTAAAGCTGCAAATACAAAGATCACTACTTAGGTCTGACAGGTGTACAGCATAGCAGGGTGGCCAAGATTAGAGTCTTTAAGCCAGTCTGCCTGGGTTTGAATCCTGCCTCTGCCACCTACTAGCTGTGGATATTTGGACAAGTGACTTAACCTTTATCTTAGTTTCCTCATCTGTAAAATTGGGGTCCCTACCTCGTGGGCTTTTGTGAAGCCACAATGAATTAATATATGTTGAACACTTCAGCAAAGTGCCTATTATGTGGTACCAAGCAGCTGTATTCAGTACCCACAGAACAGCTTTGTTCTCTTTAAAATTTGCAGAATATTCCGTTGCCCAGCTGTAGCATGATTTATTCTTTTCAAGGACATTTAGTCTACTAACTCTTCCAATCTTTTGCTATTAGAAACAATGCTTCAATAAACATCCTATATAACAGAGAGATGTTTTTACTGTGCTAATCAAATTAAGTCAGTGCCCCATCTAACTTTCATGTACAATACTGATAGTTTTAACACCCTTCAAAGTAGGCACAGGATTATCACCTTCCAAGTTCTAGACAGATTCTAGGGTCTCCAGGAGGTAGAGTGACTTACCTGCTGAAGCCCGCACAGCCGTTAAGTGGCAGAGGTGGAATCCCGCATAGGTGCATGGCTGCCAACCCAATCTGCTTCCTACAGCTGTCCTTACTTAAAAGAAGTACAGGAGGTATTCTTTTAAATGCACCTCAGATCCATAACAGAGATTAATATGCAGAAGTTTGGACAGAAGCAAACTCAAATTATCACAGAGATGCTTCTAACAAATACAGCTGATGGAGGCGTCAACAACTTCTGTAAATATTGAAGTATTATTTCTTCTGCCAAAGACTGAAGCAGAAGTACCCTGAATACTACCCCTAGGGAGATACACCACATTTTCAAACTCCCCTGGAAGCAAATGAATAATTACTGAATTTGGTATCATGAGAACTATTCTTTGGGGAAGGAGAAATTCATAACACTCACTTTGTTGTAGCATTTGCTGTGCCAAGACCGAAGAGGAACAAGTACTACTCTGGGGTTCAGAAACTCGTAAAACACAGACCTAAGTGGCCAATTCGCCAGCATGGCTTCAATTAGGTCTGTTCAGCATGGGCTTCTAAGAGATTAATTCTGACAGGATGAAATTATTGACATGAGGAAAAGGATGGGGTAAATGTGGAACTTAACAGAGATGGAACCTGTGCTCGAAGGAGGGTGCCTACCTAATATAACCATAAAGATTACAGTTTAAAATCACAGGTATATTTCAATAAAATTGTTATTCTCCCAATTAGAGAAAGCATGCCAGTATCAGCACTAAAAATCTTAAAACAAATCAGAAATTTTTCCCTAAATCCCAGTCAGCCAGCAGACATCAAATAAAAGGTACAGAAGTCCAATCTAATAATAAGGAATACTAAGACATACTCATGCCTGGATGCAATTACAACTGTACTTCACACAGAACTGGCAGAAGAGGATGGAGGAGCAAGAGTGAGAATTTAGTCTTTCTAAAAGGTCACCAAATATGAACATTTTAAATTCAGAGACTACGCAATTCTAAAAGTCAACTAAAAATGTTACCAGGGAGCAAACATGCCAGTGGGAACCAAAAAGGCTGGTAATCACATTTATGGGTTGAAATTGGGGTTGGTGGTGAGGGTTCCTATTGCAGAAACTGAAAATCAGGTCAGGATAGGCCAGTACATCTCCAGCAGTGACGTTTCAATCTCATAAAGAGAAAGCCAGCAGCCTGCTGCTGCTGCAATCTCCATCACCTGTTCTGACATTTTCCCTCCCTCCCTCCCTCCTTTCCTTCTTTCTTTATTTTGGGACAGAGTCTGGCTCTGTCACCAAGGCTGGAGTGCAGTGGTGTAATCACGGCTCACTGTAACCTCCACCTCCTGGACTCAAGTCATCCTCCCACCTCAGCCTCCCAAGGAGCTGGGACTACAGGCATGTACCACCACATCCAGCTAATTTTTGTATTTTTTGTACAGATGGGGTCTTGCCATATTGCCCAGGCTTGTTGCAAACTCCTGAGCTCAAGCGATCTGCCCACCATGGCTTCCCAAAGTGCTGGAATTACAGGTGTGAGCCACCGTGCCCAGACCACATCTACCTTTCTAAGATCTAAATGATCTCATTTTCATTCTCTATCCCTGGCCAAACAGAAACAAAGCAAAAATAAAAAATAAAAAATAAAATTTGCTCTAGGCAAAAATGAAAATAAAATTTAATCTTTCATTTTAAAGGAAAAGAGACCAATGCTCAGAGTTGATTTTCTTCAAGTTAGGACAAGAAACCAAGGCAGCCAGATTCTATACAAGAATGAGGCACCCTACTTAAACAATCATGCCTTCCAATCTTCTCAAATTACTTCACTTTTAATAAACATACAAACATGTATGTACTTTAAACCTATAACATGAAGCTACATGTGTTTTAATAACTATCATGGGAGCGGAGGTAACCCAGCTGGTGGAAGAAGCCCAGAAGCCTGGCTGTGCCAGCATCTGGCTGCACCACCTTTGGTAACATTGGGGCTTTCCTTTTCTCACCAGGGACAAGTGTAGGAGGCATCCCAATTCTGTAATGTTAAAATGTGGAAAGTTACCTGCAGTGATTTTAAGATGCCGCTGATTATAAGCTCCATCTCTACCCAGGTGTGAAATGTGAAAAGCTGACAATAGATGAAATGTGGTAGAAACATCTTCTTGCAGAAAGGCAACCAAAAAAATAGCTAAGACAAAGGTTGGCCATGAAGAGGAGGAATTGGAAGAAATGGCTAGTCTGGATATCTATCTAGGCTGTGGGGCTGTTTCCATCTGATCACAAAGCTCCCTCTTCTCTTTGGAAGAGAACCTCTCCTCTTGCTGGCCCTTAAATCCAACTGGTCTTCAAGTCTTATCCTGGACACAGTCTCCCACATTTACCTCTCTCCAGTCTGTGCTCATGGCTGTGGCTTCAGGTCAGGCCTTTTCACTGCCCTGGCCATCTCTAACAAACCCACAGCAATCCACCCTACACTCTAACAAGACTTTCTTTCTGCAGCACAGCACTCATAATGTCCTCATTCTCATTCAAAAGCTTATTGGTGGTATTCTACCAAACACCTTAGGAGAGGGAGCAGGCCAGGGTGTCAAGGTGATCTGAGCTGGAATGCTTTGTGACCTCAAATCAAGTGTCTAAACTCTGGGCCTTTTTCCACCTGTAAAATAGGAATGCTGTAGCATCCATTAATAATAGAAATAAGTCCTTGTGAGGGGCTCAGTGCAAGGTCTGACATACAATAGCTCAGTAAAAGTTAGCCATTATTATTAATTATTACATCAATAACTTGCCTTTCTCACCTTTTCTTCCACTCCTGCCTTCTAAACCAGCGTCTGCCAACTGTGCTATTTGCTTTTTGCCCAATGATTCCACACTCGCTTACTTTCCAAACTCCCTCTTGCCTAGAACGCATGTCCTCCTATTTCTGCCTATCAACTAAGAGTCCTTTATGAAATGTAAGGCTAAATTCTAATTTTAATTCAAGTCCATTTAGTTAAATCCAATCATCCATTCGGTCCTTACAACAGACATTGTAGCTGACTTCCTGTGTTCTGCAGGCCCTTCTTAAAGGTGAAGGAGCTAGCTCAGGAGATTTAACTCCACTTCCCTGGTTCTGGGATGGGCCCCCAGCTTATCAAATGTCCACTGTTCCAGTTATTGCTTCAAGTAACCAAGGCCTAAGTCAATCACCTTAAGGCAAAGGACTCTTTGGAGGGTGGCAGGAAGTCAGGGAATCCCCATGTGAGATTACGGTGGCAGTTGCTGTCAGTCATCTTGGAAAATCAGCCTAGGACATAACAGACATCTGAAGGGACTTCAGAGAAATGGAGCAAAAGTCCTGCCCTCAGGACTTTTCAGGTCAGATGCACAGGTAGTCTCAGTTGGGTTTTCTGTTTCTTGCACCAAAAGCATCCTGACCATTTCAGGAGTGCTAGGCCCTGATACTTAGGTCTAACATGGATAGCTCTGCCATAAACCTTTCTCAGATATAAAGATACAAGTTTCCCAGAAATCTGCTTCTGACTCTCTTTTGGTCCAAGGTGTAGATTAAGTATGTGTACACAGGCTTAAAGTATACACTAAATCAGGAAACCCTCTGGAATCAAGAACTGTTGTCATTCATCTTTGTATCCAGCCCCTCACACCCAAAATCAGTAACTGAGAAGTCAATGAATTAATTTAAAAAATGAACCAAGTGTGGGCTACAAGGAAGCGAACAGATTTTAGACAGATTTAAGAGACAATAAATTGTTAGTCTTGGATGGATTAACAAGAACCTTTAAACACAAGGTTAGATTTTTAAGTTACGGAGTAACAGTGTTACATAATGGCACAGAGCCCACTGGACAAATAATCCTGGCAGCACAGGGATATATGAAGCAGCAGAGATGTTGCAGGAGACAGAGCTACAGGAATCTGGACAAGTCACTTGTCATCTCTAGGCCTTAATCCTAGAGATTCTTTTTTTTTCTTCCACTTTAAGTTCTGCGATACATGTGCTGAACGTGCACGTTTGTTACACAGGTATACATGTGCCATGGTGGTTTCCTGCACCTATCAACCCATCATCTAGGTTTTAAGACCTGCGTGCATTAGGTATTTGTCCTAATGCTCTCCCTCCCCTTGCCCCCCACCCCCCGATAGGCCAGGGTGTGTGCTGTTCCCCTCCCTGTGTCCATGTGTTCTCACCGTTCAACTCCCACTTACGAGTGAGAACATGCAGTGTTTGGTTTTCTGTTCCTGTGTTAGTCTGCTAAGGATGATGGTTTCTAGCTTCATCCATGTCCCTGCAAAAGACATGAACTCATCTTTTTTATGGCTACATAGTATTCCATGGTGTATATGTGCCACATTTTCTTTATCCAGTCTATCATTGATGGGCATTTGAGTTGGTTCCAAGTCTTTGCTATTGTAAATGGTGCTGCAATAAACATACGTGTGCATGTGTCTTCATAGTGCTCCTCAATTCTTAAAAAACAACTGGGGGATAAAACCTCACAGGGGTGTTTTAAGAATTACGTGTGGAAAGCAACCGTCTATGTACATGTGCGTATTAATAAGTACCCGACACAGAAAGCATTCAAGGAAAGACTTATTTATAGGTAACTAATGAGAGGATTATCCTTTTGATAACAGAAGAGCTGGTAGGCAAAGAGGAGGAATTAAAAAAAATTACAAAATGTTTTAGGAGAGAATGTAGCCAGGAAAGAAAGAGGTAAAACTCTCTCTTTACACTCTCTAACTACCCACCGAGGCACCAAAGTTACCCTCAAGAAAAGTAAACAGTTTTGCTTTGATTTGTGTAATTCAAGCTGGACATAAGACACCCAAGGATGGACGCTCACCTCTAGAAGCAGGAAGACAAGCAACAATTACGCAGGGAGCAAAAGAGGAGGTAGTGGAAAAAAAGATTCTTGCAAACATAGAACATCCAAAAATTAAGGTCTGTAACCAAGAAGAAGCTCTGTTGATCTCAGGGAATGAGAAGGAAACATTTTCAAACCACCATTTGGCAGACCCAATGCTGGGCTCTCATTTGCATTATCTCTTGAAATCCACAATGATTCTGCCACATAAAATCCCCATTTGTAGACAAGGAAATTGAGTCAAGGAGGTGAGGTCCATATCTGAAGTTACAAGATATTTTTCTTGAAGAACATCAAATTTTAGTAAACCTTCTACTGTCACTTTTCAGCAAAGTTCTGTACTACATTCTGTAACATTACCTATCTGTAACTATCAATAAAAATTTCCCCTTTGTCTTCAATTAGAAATAGAAACGAAAATGCAAAAAGAGAAACAGTACAGAAAAAGTTCCTGGCAATAAGAAGTTAGAATCTAGGGTAAAAATCTAGGCCTGGCGCGGTGGCTCACACCTGTAATCCCAGCACTTTGGGAGGCCGAGGCGGGCGGATCACGAGGTCAGGAGATCGAGACCATCCTGGCTAACACGGTGAAACCCCGTCTCTACTAAAAATACAAAAAATTAGCCGGGCGAGGTGGCGGGCGCCTGTAGTCCCAGCTACTTGGGAGGCTGAGGCAGGAGAATGGCGTGAACCCCGGGGGGCGGAGCCTGCAGTGAGCCGAAATCGCGCCACTGCACTCCAGCCTGGGCGACAGCGAGACTCCGTCTCAAAAAAATAAAAATAAAAAATAAAATAAAAAAATCTAAAAGGAAAATGAGTAACATTTCCCTTTCAAGTGCAGAGCTTTCCTGGAGAATCACAGGCAGTATCTGAGCTACTGGAAAAGTAACCCACTTGTCCCCAACCACAGATGGAAGGCTGAAGTGTTTGTTCACGGCCATCTAAGGCAAAACCGCCTGTTTCTATCTGTAGATTCTGCAAGAAATGCTTTTGGCTGAGATGTGCAAGCAAAACAAGTGCAGACCAACAGGTTATCTGCCAAGCGGTTAGGAGAATGAGTTACAAAACCTGACAAGCAACATCAGCTCTTCCGTACAATTCAGTGAAGCACTTCCTGCCACGGGTCCCGCTATTTAAAACAAATTAGGCTGCTCACTCCCCACAAATCCCGTCTAGCACCTCTCGGTTCCTCACTCTAGCTAATAAACCATGCACTGGATTCTTCCGAAAGAGACCTCCCTAACCACCCCCCCCCACCCCGCCACCTCCGCCACTTTGCATAACTTGGCCAAATGCATTATCCAAATTTGCAATCAAGGAGCTTAATTCACAATTGTGGATGGGGCGAGGGGAACTGCCAAGTGCAAGAACACGGAACGGTTGCGAGACACAGTTCAGCAAGAACAACTCTTGCCCTAGGCATTGCTCCGTCCACCCGAGGTGGTGGGGTGGGAGAGTCTCACCGGCGCAGAAACAGTAAAAAGGCACTTTTCCTTACAACTCGCAAGACAACACACACTCCAGCTCCTCCGGCGCAGGGCACAACCGCCCCCGCGCCGCGCGCCTCCCTCGCTCCCGCCTCTCCAGGGATCAGGCTCCCAGAAAGGGCCGCCCCGGTCGCCCCCGAGTCCCCGCCCTCTCGCTTTCCCACCAGCCTCATCCCTCCCCGAGTACCGAGGGCTGCCGTTGTCTGGTTTCAATAAAAACTGAAGTGGTCCCGAGGGGCGGAGGGAAGGTCCGAAGGGTTAACGGAGGCGGAGAGAATACGAGAAAAAGAAAAGGCCGGAGGGTCCCCCCAGCGGCGCCCGGCGCCCGCGGACCCTCGCACAGGCTCTTCGAACTCACCCGGGTTTCGCCGCCTCCGAAGAAAGCGCGCTCCCTCCGAGAGCGCTCCCCCGGCTCTCCCGCCGCGCGCTCCGGCCAGCAGGGCGGGAGGACCCAGGCGGACAGACCCATCCCTCCGCGTCTGGTCGGAGCACGGTGTCGTGCCCCGCGGCGCCTGTCAGCGCGCACAGGTGCGACCGCGGCACAGAGAACGCTCCCGAGCGCCCTGCCTCAGCCTCCGCGTGGGGCGAGCCGCCTGCGCCCGCACCCCTTTCCCCGCGCCCGAGGAGCCCGGCTGTACGCCGAAGCCAGCGGAACTGGAGGCCGCGGGCGGAGCGCGGACCGCCCCGGCAGCTCTTTCTCGGCACCAGGTCCGAGACCTAACGGCAGTTCTCTCTGACCGCTTCCCGGCCGCGCGCTCGCGCGGGTGTCATGGCCGAGCGGCGGCCCCCGGCGAAGTTTCCCGGAGCTGATGGCTTTACCTTTTAGCCCGAGGGGCGGCAGCAGCTTTGAGCAGCAAGGCGGCGGCGGCGGCAGCGGCGGCGGCGGCGAGAGCTCGGGTGGCAGTCGGAGCAGAGGAGGATGTAGAAGGAGACACCGGTGGCTAGGACCCGCTGCGATGGGAAGAGGAAGGCGCCGGCTGTCTACAATCAGAACGTGGGCTGACCGTGACGTCACAATGGCGCGGCCAGCCAATCGGGACCCGAGGGATGAATCAAGCGCTATGATGTCATGCGGCTCGGGAGCCAATCGCGGGACAATAGAACTTTCCTGATTGTAAATTCTAGAATCCGATCCGGTGGAGAGCCTAGGCCGGGGTTGGCCCCCTCGGTTTCACGTGCCTCTGGGAAATTTTTTTCCCGTTTCTTCCTAATAAGCCTGCGTGGAACGCAGAGCCTGCGCAATAGCCCCGGTGAAGTTCTCGATGCCCTGAACTCTGGTTTTTTTTATTGCCAGGCGTGGCAGGAGTCTGTGGCCGCATTTGGGTGGCAGAAGCTCACCCTCGTTACGGTCTCCTCTATGACTATGTCATTCTGAAGGGGATCCACTTCATCGTTAAAGCAGAAAGGGTTAAATGCCCACGGAGACCGCAGGAGTGAAGGTCTGCAGTTGAACAAGATAAAGCAACAAGAACAAAATGACTCAAAACTGCTGTAACCATAACTCCCTTGCAAAGGATTTACCGTGTATTTTTCTTAGGGATTCTGATTTTTCTTTGGACGCCACTATCAACTCCATTCCTACTCTAGAAATTATTCTAAAGGATTGTTGAATGAGGAAAGATGGAATAAGTGTCTTTTCAGCTAAGCATATTAAAGCACTTAAGACAAAGGGGGTTCAGGGCATAAACGGAAGATCCTTGCTGTTTTTCACTGATATTTGGATAATTAAAGACCTTCATTAGCCTTGTATCCTACTGTTTCCCCATTCAGACCCCAGAGATTTAGCCTTTCTTCGTGTGCCCGTCTTGCTGTATTCTTATTCCTCTATGTCCATCCACCTAACCGTCGACTATTTAATGTAGGCAAATTTATTCTTTTAGTTTTTCTTTTTTGAGACAGAATCTCGCTCTGTTGCCCAGGCTGGAGTGCAGTGGCGCGATCTCAGCTCACTGCAACCTCCACCTCCCGGGTTCAAGCGATTCTCCTGCCTCAGCCTCCCAAGTAGCTGGAATTACAGGCACGTGCCACCACACCCGGCTAATTTTTGTATTTTTAGTAGAGATGAGGTTTCGCCATATTGGCCAGGCTGGTCTCGAACTCCTGACGTCAGGTAATCCGCTTGCGTTGGCGTCCCAAAGTGCTGGGATTACAGACGTGAGCCACCGAGCCTGGCCGGCAAATTTATTCTTTTACATATTTACAATGTAATATTTATCACGTGCCAGCTGTGTTTCAGGCACTGGGCCATTGCAATAGGAACGCAAGTATACAAACCATGTACAAATTAAGTAAATTAAACATATGCAAATAATCGAGATTGTCAGTTGCCATTGAGCTCCACAAACACTGAATGACATCAGTTTGCTAGATACTATGTTAGGTATTCCAAATTTAAAACCTTCAAAGACTTCTTGGGCCTGGAAAATGATACAGTCAGGAAGCAACTACAATGCAGAGTGGTAAATGCTGCTGTGGACATCAAGGGACATGCGAAAAGCATGTGCTGGTGGCATAGACTATTTTTTTGAGATATCTCCTTCATTCTTCACTCTTCTGCCAGTAGTCCAAGGCCAGGGTTCATCTCTGTCATCCCATCTAAGTTTTGCCTTTCCAGGTTTTAAAAGTTTCTAATTTAACTTGAGATTCCAAAAATCTTAAGTTTTACGCCACACTTGTTTGTATTGTGCTTACCCATCAATAAAATGTTTTAAGCCCATTTGACCAAAATATCTTTAAGTTCAGGCTTATATAACTGTCAAGCTATGCATTAAATATCAAGTGATTTTTCTTATTGTATGATTTAGTATGACGTTTTGCTATTTTTTCCCATCCCCCAAAGGCTGCCTTTTTACACAGTTCTTTGTTGATGTGTGTATCTTGGTTTCCATTATGGCATCACCACCCTGTATTGTAGTTGCTTTCTGATGGCATCATCTTAATCCTTGGGGTGTGTGTACCCCACTTTAAAGACCACCGCTTTAGGTAGTAAACTCCGTTGAAGGGGAAAACATGGTGAATTTTGCTCCTTATTGATCTGTAGATCTTAGTACAATCCCTGGCATATAAGGGCTCAATAAATACGTGTTAGATGAGTGAATCTGTGAACTGTCATTCCCCCTCACCATAACCATCACTTTTCAGCTCCAGAGTTCCAATCCTCTGTCAGATAGTCACATCCCAGGATTATTAGATTATTAACTCCTCTCAAACATGTTGGCAAGGTCATGTTCTCATTAGTTCTCAGTACATATAGATATGCAAATATATTATTTTACATATTACAATGTAATGTTTATCATGTGTCATATATCTCTGGGGGAAACTCCCTCCCACCCTAACAATTACTTCATATTTCTGCATCATTACACTCATGAGTAAAGCTGTCAGAAAAACAGTGGAACCGAAACAACTCCCCAACTTAACTGTGGGATTTTTTTCCAAATAAATCAAAAGAATACCTAGGATCCAATGCCAGGCTTACTAAATAACAGGGTTCAAGGAACCTGTTTTTGGTAGCATCAGAATCAGATTCCTGGCCAGCTGGGTTCTGGAAACTGTGCTGAATCCATCCTTGCCCTTCTAACCCACCTATCCAACAATGTGAGCCCAGATAAGGTACAGTTAACAAAACCCTGTAACTATTACCTGTTTGTTCATAGCATCCACATGGTAGTCCCCCAAGAAATGATTGTTGAATTATCTTCATTCAATAGCTAACTATTAATATTTTCTTCTTTCTCCTTCATTTATTTATTTATTTATTTATTTATTTATTTATTTATTTATTTTTGAGATGGAGTTTCGCTCTTGTTGCCCAGGCTGGGGTGCAATGGCACGATCTTGGCTCATTGCAACCTCCACCTCCCAGGTTCAAGCGATTCTCCTGCCTCAGCCTCCCAAGTAGCTGGGAGCGCCCGCCACCACACCCAGCTAATTTTTTTGTATTTTTAGTAGAGGTGGAGTTTCGCCATGTTGGCCAGGCTGGTCTTGAACTCCTGACCTCAGGTGATCCACCCACCTCGGCCTCCCAAAGTGCTGGCATTACAGGTGTGAGCCACTGTGCCTGGCCTTCTATTTGTTTTTAAATTCCGGTAACATTTTTCCTTTTGCTCTTAGTTTTCATCATTGAGCTCAAATCTCCTCAAACCACACACTTCTAAGTGTATTAGAAGGTTGCTTCATTATTGCTTTTGAAAAGGAAAGTATTTAACATCCTAGGCAATTTGTTTTATTGTTATAGCAGCTGCAGTTGAGTTAAAAAATATAATTGGAACTTTCATTAGAATACAATTCTGATTAGTGAAACTTGTTTCATTAGGAAGTATTTGCATGACGTAATGAAACACATCCTTCCAGAAAAGATATAAGCCAATGTTTGCCTCTGGACCTATCAAAGTTGACTAAAATATAGGCCAAGTAGCAGCTATTTTATGCTAAAGATGACACTGCAGTCTCTGTTGGTTCCTACGTTCTCCACCTCCCCCCACAATCCTTTTTTCTTCTGTTCTAATTTGTGTTTTCTATTATCTTGCTGCCCAGAATTCCCACAGGCCTGGCTTGTCTTTGTTGGAGGCAGAGGTAGATTAAAGGCAGTTTCTTGTCCTCCTCAGACCTTGGAGTCAGTTCCATACTTCCATTGTTACTTCTATTCCTTCTCTTCATTGCTGTTCAACAATATGTACTGCAGTTTACCTCTGTCCTTGTCCTTGAGTGTTCATCTTGATGAACACGAACTACTTGAAGACGCTGCCCATGCCTGGTCTGCTATATTGTTTTCTTAATGGCTAGCAGAATTTCTGGCAAATCACAAATGTTCATAAATATTTGATTAATGAATGAACAATTTGTACAATTTCTGGATTCTCTACCTTTTTCTTCTCCACTTCCTTTTACACTCTTTAGTACTCTCTCCAGAAGTGACTGGGCAATGAAAGAGATCTGCATCCCAGTCTTCTGTATCCACATTTGCTTTGCAGGTGATATCATCCCCTTTCATGTGTTTGGATTTCATCTATAGTCTGTTGACTTCCAAATGTATTTCTCCAGCCCACACATTTTGCCTGATTTTCAGACTTACATACTTAACTACCTATTAATGACTTCTCTAAATGAGATATATTCATAAATGAGATATCCAAAAGACATCTCAAATTAAGCATAACAAAAAATGAACTCTTAACTGGCCCTCAAACCTGATCTTCCACAGTAGTTCCCTGATTTGTAAATGACAATTCTATGGACCCAGTTTCTCAGATCAGACACCTTAGAGTTACCTTTAGCTCCTCTTTTTTTCTCACCTACTACATCCAGTGTATCAGCAATACTCTACTACTTGACCTTTGAAACATATCCAGAATGTGTTTGCTTTTTACCATCTCTACCTCATGACCACCTGGTTTAAGTCACTATTAACCATTGCCTAGAATGTCGTAATGGTCTCCTAACCAGACCTCTACTTCCGTCTTTGCTGCCTACAGTCTATTCCCAAACCAGGTGCCAGAGTGATCCTTTTAAAACCAAAGCCAAATCATGCCACATGTGTGCTCAATGTCATCTAGCAACTTCTCATCTCCCTGAGAGTAAAAGTCAAAATCTTTACAATGGCCTATAAGATCCTTCATGATTTTGCAACTTACCATTTCTCTGACTTTCAACAGCTACTCTGTCTTCCACCCACAATGGCCTCAAGAAATATCTTGAGCACATCAAGCACTAGACTGCCTCAGGGCCTTTGCATTTACTCTTCACCTCGTGCCTAGAATGATCTAACCCAGAAATCTCCAAGACTTACATCCTTGCTTCGTGCTGGTTGCTACATCACTGTGATTTTCTTAGGGATTTCCCCTGGATCACTCCCTTTAAATTTGCAATACCTCCCTCCTTGCCTTTCACACTCGGGAACACTTTATGTTTCTCCTTAGCACTGAACATTCTGGCATACTATAGATTTACTTTTTAATATTTGTGTGTTATCCCCACAGCCCCATAAGCTCATTGAGGACACAGACTTTGTTCTCATCACCACTGTTTCCCCAGCACTTTGAACACTGCCTGGCACTTGGTAGGAGCTCAATAAATACTTATTGAATTAGTAAAGGAACAAATGAATTAATGTAAAATTGAAATGCAAGTCAATAATATATGTTTTTACTAGGTATCATATGGCCAAAAATTAAGTCAAAGAGAAGGAAAGCTTACTAACTACAATAGTTTAAAAAATATTATCTGAGTATAATTTTTCTGTTCCCTGTTACAGTAGATACAACAAATTTCTCCTTTTGCCTTTCTGAAATTTTAAAATCTGAAAAATTAACGTGCTCCAAAGGAATATTTAACATTTTTAAAGTGCTATTAAAAAGACTGTAACTATACTTTTAATGAAAAAGAAACATTATTTAGTCTTAAATTGCTATGAATTTGGGATATCTTACCCTTTCTATGCATGCATCAGTTATCTTGAATATCAAGCACTTTCTCTTGACATAAAAACTGTTATATTTATTTCAATGATGAATCCAGGTTCGTAACAATTCTTTCCCTTATGCTTTCAACGTTATAATGAGACAAGCAAATTGAGCCACAGAAGAGTTAAGTGACATGACCAAGGCTGCACAGCCAGTTAGTGCAGAATTAGAATTTAAGTTCAAGTATCAGTTCTCCCTTTCCAACTTGGACGCGGCAGAATGGCTCCCGCAAAGAAGGGTGGCGAAAAGAAAAGGACCGTTCTGCCATCAATGAGGTGGTGATCCAAGAATACACCATCAACATTCACAGGTGCATCCATGGAGTGCGCTTCAAGAAGCGTGCCCCTCGGGCACTCAAAGAGATTCCGAAATTTGCCGTGAAGGAGGTGGAAACTCTAGATGTGCGCGTTGATAGCAGGCTCAACAAAGCTGTCTGCACCAAAGGAATAAGGAATGTCCCATACCGAATCCGTGTGCGGTTGTCCAGAAAACATAATGAGGATGAAGATTCACCAAATAAGCGCTATACTTTGGTTACCTATGTGCCTGTCAGCACTTTCAAAAATGTACAGACAGTCCATATGGATGAGAACTAATTGCTGATCCTCAAATACATCAAATAAAGTTATAAAACTGCAAAAAAAAAGGTCTCGTTTCTCAACTTCTTCATATGCTAAGATATGCTGAAGATAAGGTAAGATTTTAACCTAAGATAGATGGTCAATGTGTCTTTACTTTGCTGGTTATTAGAAGATACATTTCATAATTGATTTATTTTATTCTGTAACATATTAAATAGCTAAAGGTTTCCAGGATGTAAACAAAAGCATAAGATAAATAAACTTTTAGCCAAAAAACTACCTGTGAACAACTGACCAAGAACAGCGATGAGGTTTCTATTGTTAAGGAGTATGTTCTTGTTAAGTAGTATGTTCTGAAAGTGCGCTATGAGATTTTCTGGAGCCGGTGATACAGTCCAGAATATGCTTTGTGCTAATTCTATCTTTTGTAAAACAAAAGTTTTTTAAAACTTAGCCATAAGTGAATTAGTCATTCTAAGTTGTGCGATGCTTTAGTTCTCAGCATAATGTGTCATAAAAGGCCGTGCTTTTGTCCACCTGCAATATTAGACATGATTTTGCATGTCAAAAACTGGTAGTATAATTTATTTTCACAGTCTCAAATTCACTTTTTGCCAAGAGTGAATGTGGGATGTTAAGACTCAAGTGAAATTCTACAAGTTTGTGTTGCAGTTTAATTATTTTTGAAAACTATTTCTTGGCCTTTGATTGTAAAGCACTTTTTTCTCCCCAAATTCATATACCCCTTTGTGTCAAGTTCACTCAGTCAATTCTCTTTTGAGTTAAATAGCATTGCAGTGTTGCCTTCTAATCTGAGTGGTTAAATGACATGATTTGACTGTTACAGTCTTCTCTATAAGATGTATTTCAATAGAATGAATTAGGGTATAAAACGTAAAAGTTTTCAAATACCCGATGAGCATAAAATTGGGACAATTTTAGGTGGTTTAAAGTCTAGAAAATACAGAATACAATATGTTAATACTTTTGCATCTTGTTGATGCATAAGATTAACTTTTTTTTTTTTTTTTTCTGAGACAGGATGTCATTCTGTCATCCAGACTGTGGTGCAGTGGCACCATTTTGGCTCACTATAGCTTCCACCCTCCAGGCTCAAGTGATTTTCCCACCTCAGCCTCTTGCAGAGCTGGCACCACAGGTATATTCCACTATGCCCAACTTTTTTTTTTTTAATGTATTTTTAGTAGAAAACGTTGGCGAGGCTGGTCTCAAACTCCTGAGGTCAAGGGATCCACCTGCCTTACCCTCCCAAAGTGCTGGGATTACAGACCTGAGCTACGACGCCTGGCCAACTTCTACTGAGTTTTTGTTGTTGTTGTTGTTTGTTTTGCTTGGAGACCGAGTCTCACTCTGTTGCCCAGGCTGGAGTGCAATGGTGTGATCTCAGCTCACTGCAATCCACACCTCCCAGGTTCAAGTGGTTCTTGTGCCTCAGCCTCCCGAGTAGCTGGGACTACAGGTGTGAGCTACCACGCCTGGCTATGTATTTCTGGTAGAGATGGGGTTTCACCACGTTGGCCAGGCAGGTCTTGAACTCCTGACCTCAGGTAATCCGCCTGCCTCGGCCTCCAAAAGTGCTGGGATTACAGACATAAGCCACCATGCTCGGTCTTTACTGAGTCTTAATCTAAACATAATCTTTTCATTTTTCTTTTCACCTCCTCTGACCTCTTTTACTTCCTTGAATGTTACTTAGAACAATATGTTCCTTCCTTCTTTCCCCATGACCAAAGCATTCTGTGCAGGCTTTTTATCATTTATAATATTAATACTGTAATTGTTTTCTTATTACCTCTCCTCCCCAAGTCAAGTGAAGAATATGTGTCATTCATCTTTGCACCTCTAGCATGCTGTGACACGTACATAGTAGGCATTCAGTAAATGTTTATTGAGCTAGACTCTCAGAAGACCATTTACTTTCCTCATGATAAAGATAGCAAATAAGACTCAGGCTGTTTCAGGATGTGCAAGAAAAAAATGTTGGAGCCCGCAATTCATATCACAGTTTATTGTACTTTAATGACAAGATAGGCAGATTCTGACATGGCTCCCAATAATCTTTGCCACTTGATATTCATGCTGGTGGGTTGGACCTAGTAACTTGTTCCTAACAGATAGAATACGGCAAAAATGATGGAATGTCACCTCCTAGATTGTTAGAAAAGAAGGTTTGACCTCTGTCCTATTGGCACTCCCTCTGTAACTTCTTGGCTTTGCGTACTTTGATGAAGGAAGGTGCTATGGAACTGTCTACATGTCAAGGAACTAAGGTTGGGCTCCTGTCCACAGGGAGCTGGGAACTGAGGTTCTGAATCTAACAGTCCTTGAGGAACTAATCCTGCCAATCACCACATGAGTGAACTTGGAAGTGGATCCTTCCTCAGAAAAGTCTTGCGATTACTCCGGGCCCAGTATCTTGACTGCAGTCTGTGAGAAACCCTGAGGCAGAGAACCCTGCTGAGGCAAACGATGCCCCAATTCCTCATCTCAGAAACTTTGAGGCAAAAAATGTTGTTCCAAACCACTAGATTTTGGGATAATCTGTAATGTAGGAATAGTTAATACTTTTTAAAACAGAATCAGACACAGACGAACTGAAATAAAGTTTATTTACATTACTTATCAAAACAATCAAGGTATGCCTAGTGTTTGATAACTATGTCAATATACCGGTCACAAGAATTTACCTTTCCCAAAGCGGTTTTCTCATATCATGAAAAACATATACACATATGGGCATAGGTTGCCCAATTTCAAAAAGAAGAGGTCAAGGCAAGCGACCTGGAAAACAAATTAAGCTGCTTCTTCATTGATTAGGGAACTTACTGGTAAGGAACCCTCATTCCTCAACCTATGTCCCCCAAAGATCAGTAAACATTTTCTCAACTCGGGGGTAGTCAAGTGCCTCAATTTCTCACTTCATTTATTATTTTGAATTGAGGTCTTGCAGCTTACTATAACACAAACCAAAACACAGACATTATATGGGGAAGATGACGCATTGAACTTTCGTTCACTAATGAGTAGACCCAATTAGTTTATTAGATCAGCCAAGCAAGGAGTAACTAGACTGTGAAAGTCTGAAAGCCTGGAAAATTGTGTTGTGGTTAAGAAAAATTCCCACAGAGTAGGGATAAAGGGGGGCACAGTGGATGCATAGAATAGGCGTAAAAAGACAGAATTACTTTTCAGAAAACATTCATTCATGAATGAATTCACTTGTTAAATTATCCTCCGCACATAGCAAGAAATCTGGAAGTCAGTGGATGCTAAGTATGTGTTTACTGACTATTCTTTGGGAACTTGGTATGTGCTACGAATTGAGGTGATAAAACTTTTTACCAATATATGGTAAAAGGCGATGTGCCTTAGGAAGTGCAAAAAAAGTGCTATGGGAATCCACATGTCAAAGAGGATGAGGAAAGGGCATTGTAGCAGTAGGGCCTTTGCAAAGGCTGTATACCCTCTCCTTAAAACTGCTCACCTCTCCCCTTCCCAGGTCTCAATTGAGAAGTCATCGTTTTAAAACGACAGGTCTTTCCCATACCTGGCTAAAATCAGTTTCTCCTCTACTTCCTCTTCCTCAGCCACTACTTTACTTTGTCCACAGCACTTAGCACAATCTGTAATTGTTTTGTTTACTCATTTTTACCTCCTACCTTCCCTATTACACTTCAGGATGACAGAAGCAAGTCTACCTTGTTACTGGGGTGTGCCGGGCATAAAGTGTGCGTACATTTCTTTCTCTTCCTGTTTTTAGAGATGGGGTCTCGCTCTGTCGCCCAGGATGGAGCGCAGTGGCGCGATCGCCGCTCACTGCAGCCTCGAAGTCCTGGGCTCAAGCGATTCTCCTCCTTGGCCTCCCAAAGCGCTGGAATCAGGGGTGTGAGCCACCTGGCCTGAGTGACTGAATCTAAAATATGGAGTCAAAACGGGGTATTGATGTAGGGACAGAAAAAAACTGGGTGTCCAGACATGAATTCCAATCAAAGGAGCCGGGCCTTCTTGGCACGTCGCGCTCCGAGAACCCGGGAGGGATCCACAGAAGCGGGGACGCCCTTTGTCGCCGGCCTGAGGGGCGGGCGTGGCTTCCCTTTGCAACCCCTTCCCCCAGTCTTGACCGCAGGCCCTTGAGGGCCACCATCATTTCTGTGTTCCCGGAACGCGGTGGGCACACTCGCGCCAGGCGCGGGTACCAGGGCCTGCCCGGGGCCCCCTCCTCCACTCTCGCGGCGTGGAGACCGTTAACTGCCAGTGGCTCAGGGCGGTGCCGCCGCCACCCCAGCGGCACTCGGCTCTTCTCGCCCGCCCTGCGCCGCTCGGCTCCTCTCGCCCGCCCCGCGCCCTCGGCGGCCCCGCCCCGCACCCCCGCGGCGGTCACCCCATTCATCCCGCGGCCGCACCCACCAATCACCGCGCACCAACAGCGCGGCATCTGGCGATGGGGCGGGGCCTCGCGAGGCGCGCGCTCGCGCCCTCCCCGCCTTGAGCTCGCGCTCGGGCCGGGTAATTCCCGGGCAATGACCAGACCTCGTCCCCGCGCTGACCCTTCCTGGGGACATCGGGTGGGGGCGGAGGAGGCGCTGAGCTAGGGAGAGGAGAGTTGTGCGGCCCGGACCACGCAACCTTGGGATCGGAGGGTGGTCGAGGCCTTGAGGGAAGAATGGAAGGCGGCCTTGACTGCTGGTGCTTCCACGCCCTTCAAATCCAGAGCCCAGAGCGTCCAGGCTGGAGTCTAGGACGTTCAGAGTCCCGAGACGCTCGAGTGGGTGGAACCACGTGGGGCGGGAGAAGAGGGGGAGATTAGGCAGCAAGAAAACGGTCCTCGTGGGCAGTTCAGCCTAAACCTGGAGCTGGGGAAGGGCCTCTGGAGAGAAACCTTAAATCGTTACTCATCTTTCACAGTCTTTTATAATTGTGAATGAGCCCTCCGTTGTAGACTGTTAATGTGTGTCCAGGATGCCCGAGAGTGGGGGTAAAACAATAAAAGACTCCTCCTGTTGTGATTAAAATTATATTTGCTTTTTGTATCCTCATAAGTTTCATGATATTGAAAATGGGTCTTGTTATATTTCATAAATGAGCTTTTAAAAAAAATTCTGAGATATCTTCCAAAAAGTATCACTCACCAGGGAAGAAAAGAAAAGGAAACCTAGTGGCTTTTCTGTTGACGCCAAAGGTTACTCCCTCTGCCTCACCACACACACAAAAAAAACAAAACAAAACAAAACAAAAACCCAGAAAAACCCTTAAAGGCACAGAAAGCAGTTTGGCTTGATTGTAAAGTCTTGGTAGATATTTTTGCTTATCATTTAATCCTTTTAACAAGTCTGTAGGAATAGATGGGTATTACCACCAGTTGTAGATGTTGAAACAGGCTGAGATTCATCTGGCCAAGGTCATACATAGTTTGTAAGTGACAAAGTGTGGGCCTGTCACGGTAGAAGGTCGTGACTGCAGTTGTCCGGGTTCTTGACATTTTGAAGAAAGAACTGAACAAAACGCCCAGCAAAGCAAAGAAAGAATGAAGCAACCAAAGAACGAAAGCAGGGATTTATTGAAAACGAAAGTACACTCCACAGTGTGGGAGCTACCCGGGCAGCGGCTCAAGGACCCCGACACAGAATCTTCCTGGGTTCAAATACCCTCTAGAGGTTTGTTTCCCTTTGGCCACTTCATACTCACCTCATGTAAACGAAGTGGTAGCCCGCAATCAGTTTGATTGGTTGTGGACAACCATTCAGAGGCTAGAGTGAAATTACAAAGTTGCAAAGGAAGACTGGACCCGCAATCGGTCTGATCTGTTGCTAACTCCCAATTTTCCATCTGCCTGGCAGAAAATGTCAAGAGGAGTAACCTCTGATCCTTTCGTTACTTCGGGGTGGAAAGTTAGGGTTTTCTTTTCTTTTTTGACGAAAGTCTTGCTCTGTCACCCAAGCTGGAGTGCAGTGGTACAATCTGGGCTCACTGCAACCTCCGCCTCCCAGGTTCCAGTGATTCTCCTGCCTCAGCCTCCCGAGTAGCTGGGACTACAGGCACGCGCCACCACGCCATGCTAATTTTTGTATTTTCGGTAGAAACGAGTTCACTATGTTGGCCAGGATGGTCTCGAACTCCTGACCTCGTGATGCGCCCGCCTTGGCCTCCCAAAGTGCTGGGATTATAGGCGTGATCCACCGTGCCCCGCCTCCTTTCAATTTAGTTCTAGGAAGTTGGTGTGAAACAGCTTTAGGTTCTCTGCCTCTAGACCCTATTCTCCTGCCTCAGGCCCTTTCCATACTTCTCTCCCTTAGGTCATGAAATTTCAACCCACAATAAATGGAAGGTGAAAAGCAATCTGATAATTTTGGAGTCCTTAGCTAAAAACTGCATCTAGCCAAGTACTAGCACCTCTTGGAGATGGGTTGTGTTTTTTGAGAACTCTGTTAAGTACATAGTTTTCATGCCAGTATTATGAAAGGTAGAAGGAGAGTTTCTTGAGATTCTGAAGTGCCAGGTCACGTGAGTTGATGACTTTTGTAAGCCTGGGCTGACCTGAAACAAAACAAGACCTCTTTCGGTTGCTAGGTATTGCCTGCTAGGATGCTGGAAGGCTGTCCAGGTCTTGTTCAGGGACTTCAGTCTTTGTGGCAAGCAGAGTATAGAGCAGTTGGATTAAAGACCGAGTTAATTAGGTCACAGAATGCTTTTTGATGGGGGGAAAGCAGCAAACTATGATGGGACTTTTAGCTCAGTCTGGTTTAACAGATTAGCCAAGTGTATCTGCTCCATGCTATAGGCACACAACAATGACTGAGAAATCTTTTCTGCCCACAGGAAAAGGTTACAGTTGGGGTAGGGTGCATCAGTGAGTCAAGTCTATGAATAACTAGTAAAGGAAGGCAGCACATAAAGTAACAATGCAAGTAAATACAAAGCGAGAACTATGGTGGATGCAATGAGTTTTGACAGAGCAACTGAGGTCAAAATTAAAAGCAAAGAAAGGAGATCCCTTTAGGCTGCAAGTTGAGAATTTAGAACTTTTCTGCACCAAGCAGCCAGAGTGGTCTTTAAAAAGAAATGCCAATCCCACATCCTTAAACAACCTTTAATAGCTTTCCCATTGCACTTGGTACAAAATCCCAAATCATTGCTATGGCCTAAAGACCTGCCTGAGGTGGGTCCTTGCTTACCTGCCCAGCCTCACTGGCACCACTCTCTACACTTGCACCATACTGTTCCTCTCTGTGAGTTTCTCTCATCTAGGCCTCTTACGCATGCTGTTCCCTCTGCCCACTTTACCACCCTGCCCCACTTTTGTACCCCTTTATCCAGCTCATCTGTCCTCCCATCTTGCCTTCAAATTACTTCCTCGTGTCCGGAATTGGTGGACTCTTGGTCTCCCTGACTTCAAGGATGAAGCCGCGGACCCTCGAGGTGAGTGTTACAGTTGTTAAAGACGCTGTGTCTGGAGTTTGTGCCTTCAGATGTTCAGATGCGTCTGGAGTTTCTTCTGGTGGATTCGTGGTCTCACTGACTTCAGGAGTGAAGCTGCAGATCTTCCCAGTGAGTGTTACAGCTCTTAAAGGCAGCACGTCCAGAGTTGTTCGTCCCATCTGGTGGGTTCGTGGTCTCGCTGGCTTCAGGAGTGAAGCTGCAGACCTTCGAGGTGAGTGTTACTGCTCATAAAGGCTGCTCAGACCCGAAGACTGAGCAGCTCCAAGATTTATCCCGAAGAGCGAAAGAACAAAGCTTCCACAGCCTGGAAGGGGACCTATCTGACCCCACCCACATCCTGCTGATCGGTCCATTTTACAGAGAGCTGATTGGCCCATTTTGACAGGGTGCTGATTGGTGCATTTAGGAACCTTGAGCTAGACACAGAAGTTCTCCAAGTCCCCATTAGATTAGCTAGACACAGAGCACTGATTGGTGTGTTTACAAATCTTTAGCTAGACAGAGTGCTGATTGGTGCGTTTACAATCCCTGAGCTAGACACAGAGTGCTGATTGGTGCATTTACAATTCTCTAGCTAGACATAAAAGTTCTCCAAGTCCCCACCAGATTAGCTAGATACAGAGTGCTGATTGGTGCATCCACAAACCCCGGAGCCAGACACAGAGTGCTGATTGGCACATATAGAATCCTTCAGCTAGACATGAAAGTTCTCCAAGTCTCCACCCGACTCAGGAACCCAGCTGGCTTCCCCTAGTGGATCCCATGCCAGGGCCACAGGCGGGGCTGCCCATCAGTCCTTCACCGGGCGCCTGCACTCCTTAGCCCTTGGGCAGTCGATGGGACTGGGCCCGGCTGAGCAGGAGGCGGTGTCCATCAGGGAGGCTCAGGCCCTGCGGGAGCCCACTGTGGGGGCGGGGGCTGGGGGGTCTTGGCTCGGCCATGACGGGCTGCAGGTCCCCAACCCTGCCCCGTGGGGAAGTGGCTGAGGCCTGGTGAGAATTCGAGTGTGGTGCCAGTAGGCCGGCAGTGCTGGGGGACCTGGTGCCCCTTCTGCAGCTGCTGGCCCGGGTGCTAAGCCCCTCACTGCCTAGGCCGGCTGCAGCAGCCAGCTGCTCCCAGTGTGGGGCCCTCTGAGCCCGGGCCCACCAGCAACTCGCGCTGGCCTGCAAGTGCTGTGCGCAGCCCCAGTTCCCGCCTGTGCCTCTCCCTCCACACCTCCTGGCAAGCAGAGGGAGTCGGCTCTGGCCTTGGCCAGCCCAGAGAGGGGCTCCCACAGTGCAGCGGCAGGCTGAAGGGCTCCTCAAGCATGGCCAGAGCAGACACCATGGCCGAGGAGGTGCTGAGAGCAAGCAAGGGCTGCTAGCACATTGTCACCTCTCACTCTGAGAAGCTTCCCTTGGAAATAGGGTCCACTATCATCAGATCCTTTACTTTGTTCCCCAAGTACTTATCGAAATTTGTAAGATAACTGTTATTTGCGTGATTATTGATCACCTCTTTAAATCCACCTATTCCATAATGACACTCTTTCCCCATAGGGCATATAACAATTTGTAATATATATTTATTTATGCAGTTATCTGTGTTTATGTCTGCTGGCCCCACCTGTTTTTAGGCTCTATGCAGACATCGTTTCATTTCCCATTATGTCCAATGTTCAGCACAATGCTTGGCATATGGTCAATGCTTGATAAATACTTTGACATCAAATTAATGTTCCAGATCAGTCGGTCTAAGACACATGCTGAGGAATAGTGGGAAACAGGCTGGGTAAAGTAGGATGGAGCCAGATTGTGAGGGGCCAGACAGAGGCTTTTCTCTTTTTCTTTCTTTTGTTTATTTGTTTGTTTGTTTGTTTTTGTAGGAAGGGGTCTCACCATATTGCATAGGCTAATCTCAAACTTCTTTTGGGCTCAAAATATCCTCCTGCCTCGGTCTCTCAAAGGGCTGGAATTACAGGCATAAGCCACTGCACCCAGCTCAGAGGATTTTCTATCCAATTGGCTAGACCTGTGCTGTTCATAGAGAAGCCACTAGCCCCACATGCAGCTATTGAGCACTGGAAATGTAGCTAAGGACTGAGGAATAAAATTTTACATTTTATTTAATTTTAATTAATTTACATGTTCTAACTTGGGTATGTGAATCTACTTTTTCAACTATAATTTTATGAAATCTAAATACAGATCAAGTGTTTCTGGTGAAAATTTAGTGTTTGAATTGAGAAGTACTATAAATACACTGGAATTTGAGACCTTAGGAAAAAAATGTAAAACATCTTGTAATTGCTTCCTTTAATTATATGTTGACATGGTAATAGTTTTGATATATTGGGTTAAGTACAGTATATTTTTAGAATAATTTTACTTATTCTAGGTGTATACCCAAAAGAATTGAAAGCAGGGACTCAAACAAATACTGGTACAGTAATGTTCATAGTAGCATTTTTCATAATAGCCCAAAGGTGGTAATACTCAAATGTCCATTAATAGCTGAACAGATGTATTCGTCCATTTTCACACTGCTATAAAGAACTGCCTGAGACAGCGTAATCTGTAAAGGAAACGGGTTTAATTAACTCACAGTTCTGCATGGCTGAGGAGGCCTCAGGATACTTACAATCATGGCAGAAGGCAAAGGAGAAGCAAGGCATGTCTCACATGGCAGCAAGAGAGAAGAGAGAGAGCAAAGGAGGGGAAGTGCCACACTTTAAAACCATCAGATCTCATGAGAACTCACTATCATGAGAACAGCATGGGAGAAACTGCCCCCATGATACAATCACCTTCCATCAGGTCCCTCCCTTGACATGCGGGGACTACAATTTGAGATGAGATTTGAGTGGAGAGACAGAGCCAAACCATGTTATTCCATCCCTGGCCCCTCCCAAATCTCATGTACTGTTCACATTTCAAAACCAATTATACCTTCCCAACAGCCCCTCAAAGTCTTAACTCGTTCCAGCATTAACTCAAAAGTCCAAGTCCAAAGTCTCATCTGAGACAAGACAAGTGTCTTCTGCTTATGAACCTGTGAAATTAAAAGCAAGTTAGTTACTTCCAAGATACAATAGGGGGTATAGGCATTGGGTAAATGTTCCCATTCCAAATGGGAAAAAATGGGCAAAAACAGAGGGGCCACAGGCCCCATACAAGTCTGAAACCCAGCAGGACATTCATTAAATCTTAAAGTTCCAAAATAATCTCTTTTGACTCCATGACTTAGATCCAGGGCATGCTGATGCAAGGCGTGGGCACCCAAGGCTTTGGGCAACTCCACTCCTGTGGCTCTGCAGGGTACAGCCCTCCTTCTGACTGCTCTTATGGGCTGGCATTAAGTGCCGGTGGCTTTTCCAAGCAAACGGTGCAGGCTACTGGTGGATCTACCATTCTGGGTTCTGGAAGGCGGTGGCCCTTTTCTCACAGCTCCACTAGGCAGTGCCCCAGTGGGAACTGTGTGTGGGGTCTCCAACCCCACATTTCCTTTCTGCATTACCCTAGTAGAGGTTCTCCATGAGGGCTCTGCCCCTGCAACAGACTTCCGCCTAGACATCCAGGCATTTTCATACATCCCCTGAAATCTAGGCAGAGGCCTCTAAAGCTCAATTCTTATCTTCTGCATGCCAGCAGGCCCACCCAACTTCATATGGAAGCTGTCAAGTCTTGGGACTTGCACCCTCTGAAGCAATGGCCCAAGCTGTACCTTGGCCCCTTGTAGTGATGGCTAGAGCTGGAGTAGCTGGGATGCAGAGTACCAAGTCCTGAGGCTGTACAGAGCAGCGGAGTCCTGGGCTTGGCCCGTGAAACCATTTTTCCCCTCCTAGGCCTCTGGGCTTGTGATGGGAGGGGCTGCTGCAAAGATCTCTGACATGCCCTGGACACATTTTCCCCATTGTCTTGGCTATTCGCATTCAGCTCCTTGTTACTTATGCAAATTCTGCAGCTTGTTTGAATTTCTCCCCAGAAAATGGGTTTTTGTTTTCTACCGCATGGTAAGGCTGCAAATTTCCAAACTTTTATGCTCTGCTTCCCTCTTTTTTTTTTTTTTTTTTTTTTTGAGATGGAGTTTCGCTCTTGTTGACCAAGCTGGAGTGCAGTGGTGCAATCTTGGCTCACTGCAACCTCCGCCTACCGGGTTCAAGCGATTCTCCTGCCTCAGCCTCCCAAGTAGGTGGGATTACAGGGGCGCGCCATCAGTCTGGCTAATTTTTTGTATTTTTAGTAGAAATGGGGTTTCACCATGTTAGCCAGGCAGGTCTCAAACTCCTGACCTCAGGTGATCTGCCCACCTCGGCCTCCCAAAGTGCTGGGGTTACAGGCATGAGCCACTGTGCCCGGCCCCTGCTTCCCTTTTAAACAGAAGTTTCAGTTTCAGACAATCTCTTTGTGAATGTGTATGACTGAATGCTTTCAGAATCAGCCAGGTCACCTTTTGAATGCTTTGCTGCTTAAAAATTTCTCCTGCCAGATACCCTAAATCATATCTCTCAAGTTTAAAGTTCCACAGATCTCTAGGGCAGGAGCAAAATGCTACCAGTCTCTTTACTAAAGCATAGTGAGAGTGATCTTTACTCTAATTCCCAGTCAGTTCCTAATCTCCATCTGAGACCACCTCAGCCTGGACTTCATTGTCCATATCACTGTCAGCATTTTGGTCAAAACCATTCAACAAGTATCCAGAAAGTTTCAAGCTTTCCTTCATCTTCCTGTCTTCTTTTGAGCCCTCCAAACTGTCCCAGCCTCTGACCATTACCCAGTTCCAAAGTCACTTCCACATTTTGAGATATCTTTATAGCAGTACTCCACTCCTGATACAAATTTTCTGTATTAGTCTATTTTCTTTTCTTTTTTCTTTCTTTCTTTTTTTGAGACAGAGTCTCGCTCTGTCGCCCAGGCTGGAGTGCAGTGGTGTGATCTTGGCTCACTGCAAGCGCCGCCTCCCAGGTTTACACCATTCCCCTGCCTCAGCCTCCTGAGTAGCTGGGACTACAGGCACACGCCACCACACCTGGCTAATTTTTTGTATTTTTAGTAGAGATGGGGTTTCACCACGTTAGTCAGGATGGTCTTGATCGCCTGACCTCGTGATCCGCCCACCTTTGCCGCCCAAAGTGCTGGGATTACAGGCGTGAGCCACCGCGCCTGGCCTGTATTAGTCTATTTTCTTACTGCTATAAAGAACTGCCTGAGACTGGGTAGTTTATAAAGGAAAGAGGCTTAATTGACTCATAGTTCTGCATGGCTGGGGAGCCCTCAGGAAACTTAAAATCATGGCAAATGGTGAATAGGAAGCAAGGCACATCTTACATGGCAGCAGGAGCGAGCAAACGAGAGAGAGAGAGAGAGTAAAGGGGGGAAGTGCCACACTTTTAAACCATCAGGTCTCATGAGAACTTACTATCACAAGAATGGCATGGGGGGAACTACCCCCATGATCCAATCACCTCCTACCAGGTCCCTCCCTTGACATGTGGGGATTCGAGATGAGATTTGGGTAGAAACACAGAGCCAAACCATATCAGTGGATAAACAAAATGGGTAAATATACAATGGAATATTATTCAGCCTTAAAAAGGTATGAAATTCTGACACATGCTGCAACATGATGAACCTTGAAAATGTTGTTAAGTGAAATAAGCCAGATGCAAAAGATCACGTATTGTGATTCCACTTACATGAAGAACCTAGATAAGCTAATTTGTAGAACCAGAAAGTATAGTGGTTACCAGGGGCTGGAGGGAGGAGGGAATGGGTAGTTATTGTTTAATGAGTATAGAATTTCTGTTGGGATGATGATAAAGTTCTGGAAATGAATAGTGGTGATAGTTGCATAACATTGTGAATGTACTTAGTCCACTGAATTATACATTTTAAAATGGTTAAAATGGTAAATTTTATGTTATATACATTTTACCACAATGAACAAATTTTTTAATTAGTTTATTTCTTTTTATTTTTAAAAACTATAGTCACTGCCAAGGTACAGCTTGGGCCATTGCTTCAGAGGGTGCAAAATTTAAATTACATATGTGACTTTCTACCTTGGGCCTGACAGGTAGCAAGAAGAAGAAGGTCCGTTCTACCATCAATGAGGTGGTGACCCAAGAACACATCATCAACATTCACAAGGGCACCTGTGGAGTGAACTTCAAAAAGCACGTGCCTCTAGAACTCAGAGAAATCTGGAAATTTGCCATGAAGGAGGTGAGAACTCCAGATGTGCATATTAGTATCAGGCTCCACAAAGCTGTCTGGCCCAAAAGATTAAAGAATGTCCCATACCATATCCATGTGCAGTTGTCCACAAAAAAGTAATGAGGATGAAGAATCACCAAATAAGCTCTGTGTTTTGGTAGCTACGTACCTGTCACAACCTTTAAAAAATCTACGGTCAATATGGATGAGAACTAACTGCTGATTGTCAAATAAAGTAGCACTGCAAAAATGAATAAATGAGTAATATGGCTCTCGTATTATATTCTTTCTCTCTCTTTCTTTCTTCTTTTCTCTTTCTTTCCTTCTTTCTTTTCCTTCCTTCCTTCCTCTCTCTCTTTTCTTTTCCTTTCTTTCTTTCTTTTTTCTTTCTTTCCTTTTTTCTCTCTCTCCCTCCCTCCCTCTCTCCTTCTCTCTTTCTCTCTTTCTTTCTTTTCTTTCTTGACAGAGTCTCGCTGTGTCACCCAGGCTGGAGTGCAATGGCACCATCTCAGCTCACTGCAACCTCTGCCTCCCAGGTTCAAGTGATTTTCCTGTCTCAGCCTCCCAAGTAGTTGGGACTACATGGGTGCACCACCACGCCGTGCCAATTTTTGTATTTTTTTGTAGAGATGGGATTTTGCCATGTTGTCCAGGCTGGTCTTAAACTCCTGAGCTTAAGTGATTGGCCTGCGTCAGCCTCCCAAAGCACTGGGATTATAGGTGTGAGCCACTGTGCCCCGCCTTCTCATTGTATTTCTATTGGCAGCACTGGGTTAGACAATGGGGAACTCTGGGAGAGGATGAGTAAATTTCTCTGACGAGGTTTTTCACTAATGTCTGTGGCACCAGGAGGGCAAGAAGGCAGAAGATAATTCTTGTAAGGAGGGCAAGAAGGCAGAAGATAATTCTTGTAAGGAGGGCAAGAAGGCAGAAGATAATGATAAACCCAAGAATTTAGGATTTGTTAAAATACGTCATGTATAAAAACGAACATCTGGAAAAACCTGGCAGGAAGGGGAAACACAGTAGGATTTAATCTGGGAAGGACTTTCCTTGTAGCTGCAATTAAAACCTTCTAGAGATAATGTTTTCTCTGCTGTAATGGGATAACTTGGCAATAAGCCCAGTGCGATGTCCCTTATTTGTTGTGGGATCAAATGCGTTAATATGTGTGAACAGGCACTTTAACCTGAGCTGAGAGGTAGAGATAAGGTGTCAGGTAAGGTTAATCACAAGTATGAGAGTTCTTCAGTGTTTGCATGGTGATTCGTCCTGTCTGCTCTGGATTTTGCAGAGAAACCTTAGCTTTTGGGGGATTTTCTGCCAGTGACATATTTTCTGTTTTATATAAAACTGTTGGAAGGATTATCCATTATGACTGCATGTTACCTCAACTCCTCTGAAACTGCACCATCAGCTATGTTAAGAATGTTGCCCTTGGAGAATGATTATCTTTGCATGTTCAACATTGTCCTGCTATTTGTGAGATTTTCAACCACCCAGAAGCCAGACAAGTACTGATCCAAACTCACAAATGTGCTCTGGGTCCAGGGACCGGCTGTGGGAGAAGGTGGATGGACAATGATTGGACACAAATTTGATTGTTCAACTTAGTCTGTTGCTCAGGGAAGCCAGTGTGATACATGACCCAGGACTGTTACAGGGTTGATCTTGTGGGTTCTCAGAGGTTTGAACCACACTGGACCCTTGGCCCTGGCCCCTAAACATCCTTACAATCCTCCACACAGATGAGGAAAGAGTCCAGCTCTTCAGGCCTGCCCAGATTAAGGATGGCTTATGGTCAGAATGACTTATGCCTCTTCAGAATTAAAATTTCACTTGAGTGGGCTGAAACTGGCTCTTACTCTGGGAGTATCGGGGAAAAAAGTTTGCTGGAGAAAAATGATAATATAAGTTTAATACTCTATAAAATAATGCTGTGGTGTTCTCCGCCTAAATGAAATCAGGAGCATAGGAAGTGCTGAAAAGTTTGCGCCAAATAAGTTTTTATTTATCTTGATTGATCTACCATTTATCTATTTAGATATTTACATTTATTACTGGTTTCGATTAATTTAGTGTAGCTTAGTTCTTTTTAAAGATCCCAGGCCAGGCTCGGTGGCTCACGCCTGTAATTCCAGCACTTTGGGAGGCCAAGGTGGGTGGCTCACTTGATGTCAGGAGTTCGAGACCAGCCTGACCAACGTGGTGAAACCCCATCTCTACTAAAAATACAAAATTAGCCGAGCGTGGTGGTGCACACCTGTAATCCCAGCTACTCGGGAGGCTGAGGCAGGAGAATAGCTTGAACCCAGGAGGCAGAGGTTGCAGTGAGCCAAGATCATGCCATTGCACTCCAGCCTGGGGGACAAGAGCAAAACTCCATCTCAAAAAAAAATCCCTGTAAGGCTCAAGATTGTGTCCTGGCCTTACCACTCGAGTAATTATCAAAAGTTCGTTCCTGCACTCATGTCTTTATAGCATTGCTGCTGGTCTGGGATGAGGGATGTATATTTTTAAAACCATCTAAATTCCTACATCCTATCCCTGGATAGTTCAATAGTGTCTTTGATGAGACTTTCTCTGTAGCTTCCACTGTGATGGCCTGATCATGGCGAGGACTTTGCATTATGTTCCTAGATATCACAGGTAATGGAGTTACTAGAGTAAATTATTCCTTTTTATTAGACTGAGAAGAAAGCGATTTCTGTGCTCCACTATATCTAAGGCATTCTGTGGCTATGTTTCTTCTTGACAAAGTAGGAATTAGAGATGGTTATCTACAAAAAAGGAGAAGGTCCATTTTGGCCTGAGTCTCTTAAGTAACAATTCGTTTAACTTAACCTGGTAATGATTCTAGCATCTGCCATCCTCTTCAATGAGAAATATGAGCATTACACAGTTTCCCAGGGAAATGAATGAGGCGTGGGGAAGAGGTGCTCACCCCTTAAATGCTTTAATTGTCTGAAAATAACTATTACGATTTTGGTTCTGCCAGCCACGGTGGCGTTCACATGTAATCCCAGCTACTTGAGAGGCTGAGGCTGGAGGATCCCTTGAACCCAGGACTTCGAGGCCAGCCTGGGCAAAGTAGTGAGATCCTATCTCAAAAAAAAAAAAAAAAAAAAAGATTTGGCTGGGGACAGTGGCTCACGCCTGTAATCCCAGCACTTTGGGAGGCCGAGGCGGGTGGATCACAAGGTCAGCAGTCCGAGACCAGCCTGGCCAACATGGTGAAACTCAGTCTCTACTGAAAATACAAAAATTAGCCTGGTGTGGTGGCAGCCACCTGTAATCCCAGCTACTCGGGAGGCTGAGGCAGGAGAATCGCTTGAACCCGGGAGGTAGAAGTTGCGGTGAGCTGAGACCGCTCCATTGCACTCCAGCCTGGGTGACAGAGCAAGACTCTGTCTCAAAAAAAAAAAAAAAAAATTACCTGCCAGCAGACTATTACTAGTCACTATTTAATAGGTTAGCAAGCTTCTTGATTCATTTTTTTCCTATGTGATGCCAGAGAATGCATTTCAGCTAAAGGTGTTAAGGGATTAAAAGGTACCTAAACCTTTAATCTAGGAATACTTATTTCTCAATAGGTGTCAAAGCTCTTTAATCTTTTGGATTGTTCTAGGGGAGCCACAGCGGTATTTTATGTATGTGGCTGTAATGTCTGCACCCTAAATTGTCATGGTGTAAACATTTCTGGGTTCTAAATTTGTGGTAGCAGTTGCTATAGTTATTGGTTAGTTTTTTTCTGACAGAGTTAAATTATGATTCTGACTTGTGTCCCACTTCCTTGTCTATTGGACAGTATAAGGTATTTTCGTAAAGCCAGGTACTAATATTTACTCACTAACATTAAATGAATTATAGGAGGGGCAGAAAGCATACTATTGGCTGTTTCTTTTTTCTAAAGTGTGCATAAAATCCCAAATCCACCTATTGCTTGGTCTGAATGAATGCAGATTTCAAAACCATCTAAGCAACATTATAGCATTTAGCTCTCAAAATAAAAGGAAGGCAATTGACTCTGAGTATTCTAGATTAATAATTCAAACAGTTTTAAAAAATATATCCCATACTTTTCTTGCCTACTTGAATATACATCTTTTCCATGGTTGTGTAATTTTGTTTCTGCTTTTTTAACTTCATAGTTAACTATAATATTTTGCCATGTTGCTATATTATCTTTTAAAAATGTCCATTAAATAATTATACTACAGCCATTGCTTTAACCATTGGTGTTCAATTCAAATTTCTAGGCCTTGAATCAAACCTATTGAATCAAAAATACTGAGAGTAGACTCAAGAACCTCCATTAACTAAATTCTTCTGTTTTATCAGAGATAAAGCCTGAGATTCAGGGATAGGAGTGGCCTTAGGAGTGCCTGTACTGCTGAAAAGGAAAGTCGTCATTTCCACCATTGTAAATAATATTGCAATGAATATTATTGTGAACACATCTTCTTCCTTCTTTGAATAATGTCCTTTTTTTGGGCTATGCCATATTTCTTCCTAAACAGGAAGAACCATAAGTATGCAGAATTTTAATCTACCTTCCTGACTTTCTTATATTCTTTTCCCTGATTAATTTATCAACAAATATCTCCAACAATAGTAAATCTGATTTTAGCTACATTTTAAACTGTAAATATGAGACAGTCAATAGTTTAAATTTGACAAAGTTAACAGAAAAGATCAAATTCTTCCACACTCTACCTAGCAGACTAATCAGAATGGGGAAGAAGGCAGCAAAGGTGCGGTGGATCTGCAGCCACTGGTGAGGAACAGATAAGTGGTCGTACCGTAGCATTAACTAATGTTCGTGAATGTTCTTTATACTTAGAAAGCCATTTCACATTCATTACCTGATGAGGTTCTCCCCACTCTGTGAGCAGGTATGATTATTCCCTTTGTATTTATGAGGAAACCAAGGCTCAAGATTGCTCAACAATTTGCGCTGAACAACTAGGAATTGTTTGAATGTGGAAGATTTTCTGCCTCACATCATACTCAAATAGCTGTTTATTGGGGATGCCTTTTCCTTAATATAATATCCAGAAAGCTTTTCTTCTTTATATCTAATTTTACTGTTGTTTTAAAAATTAGGCAATTACAGTTCCATCAGCTCAATTCAAAACCCAGATAATAAGCAACATTTAGTTGCAAGGTACTCTAGGGAATACAAAAATGAGAGGGCACAGCCCTGGGCTTTTGGGAACTTTGATCTGGGAAATGTAAACAGCATGTTTAAAACAAAACAGAACCAAGGACTATAGAGGATTTTCTAATTTCTTCCTTTACAGTTGAGGAAACAGCTCTGGCATCAAGGATTCCCCACTTGAGTTACTGTAAATACTCCTTCGATGCTGGTCTCCTGCTCCGGGCTGCAAGCTCCTCTAGGACAGGGCATGGCTTCCTTATGCCCATTGCTACACCCTGGTGTTTGTGCATGGGCAGGTACAGAGTGGGCACACATTTGATGCATCTTCACCTCAATTTCTTCCAAATGGAATATGCCTCATGATATTTTTCTTTATGCAACAGGTATTTACTTAGCTTCCATTATGTGGCATGCACTTTTTAGGCACTTGGGAGACCAGGGAACAAAATAGAAAATACTCCCTGCTCTTCTGGAGTCAAAAGGTATAATCAATCTTTTGCCTTGCAGGAGTTTGATACCTATAGGATACACTATATCATAGGAGTAATGGTCAGAGTGTCTCTGCTTCTAGCTTTAATTCTATACACTTAGTGCTAAAGAGGCACATGACTTCTAACAGCTGAAGAAGTTTCAGGAATATATCCTTTACCTCCTTCTCTTAATCTCAACTCTACATAAATCTGAGCTTCATGTAAAAGTTTTGAAATTTTAGGGAGCTATCAAGGCAAAGACATAGAGTGGTGAAAGTGTGTAAAATATTCGGAGCTGGTAAATGCACCACGTGGCCAGAGTGTAGGGCTCATAGAGCCTTTAGTTGGAGATGAGGTTGGAGAGTTAGGTTCACACCACAGTAGAGGGCCTTGGGAGAAGCCATTTAGATTTTGGGTAACTGAGAGTGTTTTGAGGTTTTTGATAAAGAAAACAAATACGAACTTACCTGTGTTTAGGAAGGTTACTGTGGCAGGGGTGAGAAGCATGCACCAGGTGGGGCAAGACAAATTAGGAGGGTTTTACACGAGAGTGTTATAAGATAATGGAGCTATAGCAAGACAATAGGAAGGAGAGGAGAGATGAGAGACTGCGGAAGTAGAAACAACATGAGTTCATGATGGCTGATGGGCTAGAGGAGAGAATTCTTGAAGGTGATAGAGAAGTTGTTGATGATAGAGAGGTTGTTGATGACATCAATCGTTGAAAATGTAAGGCAATGAGGAGGTTTTTGATTGATGGATGTGAGTGATGCTATAAATGCAATTTGGATATCTTGTACCAATTCTCTAGGACAGCATAATTTATATCATTTGTATCAAGTAATTCAATTCAACTCAACACATATTTCTGGTGTCCTTACCACCTGCTAAGTGGTAGAAATGATATAAGTATGAGAAGAGAAATCCTGCTGTGAATGGCCTTCAGTATAATGAAGGAAGTAAATATAAGCATGAACAATAACAAAAGGTGAAATACTGTATGATATATTATGAGAGGTATAAGAGCCATTGAGACCTGAGGAAGGAAAAGAATATAGTTATTTAGGGGCAAGCTGTAATGTTTAGAACAGGATAGGATAGAAAATACATCTTTTAAAATTGAAAAGCCATATTGCAGATAAATCAAATAAAAGTGGACTCAGTGTGCAACCAAATGTAATGGATATACTGTGATAATCTTAGTGAATTCCAAGGGGCTGGTACAAGATGTGCAAGTGAAAATCTATGCCTATAAACAGTAAGAAAAAAGAGATTAGCAAAGATGATTTGGGATATTTTAACTTACTGTAGATTATCATTACAGACTCGAGCTCTACACACTTTGACAATCTGTTGATTCTATGCCTGAACACTTTGAAATACCACAGCCTAGGATTTTGATGGGCTGGTCAGTTCCCAGGCAACTTGGCTAATGAGAGCAGCTTCTGTGGCACTGCAGTAGACCTGGTAAGCCTAAGCAGCTGGACAAACCTCTTTGTGAGATTGTGAAACTCATGATATTTTCTGCACTACTTTCCTGAGTTGATTTGATAAAAACTGTTCTTCCAAACCATCAATAGTAAGTTCTTTTAGTTAAGTGATAAATCATAGCCAAATTGTACTGCAAACTGGTTGATGTCTAACTTCTTCAGCATGCATAGATGTCTCCGAAAATTCGTGGTTGGTTGAGTCCAGTATAGCATAATTTATTTTTCCTTAAAATTTCCAACCATTGCCTCAAAAGAGACAAGCCCTTTGGCCTGAGCACCAAGTATCATATTCGCCCCTGTTTTTTCTGACCAGGAAAATGTTTCAATCTATGTGTCTTCACTTCTCATTCATTTTTGTAAGTTTCCCCTTTTCTTTGCATAAGTAGTTGCTTCCTGTCTTCCAGCTGGGCAAAAATTTCTAGTATCAGAAGTTAGGAGTATTGTGCATGATTATATTGGCTCTTTTGCTTTGTTGTAAACAATACACTTAATTTTATCGTACTATTTGTGAGGTTTTATTGAATAATTGTGAGGCTGGTTTCCAAAGGCACATTGATTATTGACTGCAGATTGAGATAGATCACGAGGTTCAGTTCTGTGTCCTCTTAATAGAGTTAACAAATCATCATTTTCGATTTGAATGATATCTGACCACCAAACAGGAACACCTTGTGCTCTCTTGCCTTTTGTCTCAGGATTAGGAGGGCAATTGGAACTACCAGCCAAAGCAGACATCTCAGCATCTCTTAGCCTTTGCCCCATTCCAGACAGGATGCTAGAGGGAGACTCAGCTAAGAATTATTATGTGGTCTCCTTAGCAGAGAGTGTTGATTTTAAGTATCTTGGGTTTTTTTTGGAAATAGAGTTTTGCTCTGACGCCCAGGCAGGAGTGAAGTGGCGTGATCTTGGCTCAGTGCAACCTCTGCCTCCTGGGTTCAAGAGTTTCTTATTCCACAGCCTCCTGAGTAGCTGGGACTACAGGCACGTGTCACCACACCTAGCAATTTTAAGTATACCTTAAAGTATGCTCTGATTCCAGATGTTTGCACCGAGAGTCTGTTAGTTTTTTAAAAAACCTATTTTTTTGTGTTTCTGTTTTATGAAAGTAATATAGTTTGTAGAAAATTTGAAAATAACCGAAGTTTGAAGAAAATAACCCATCATATCACAACTCACTGTTAATGTTTTATTTTATTGCCATCTTGTCTTTGTTTGTAAAACACAATTTATAGATATATCTTAGTTATTATGCATATATAAACATTATATATGTATATTCCTAGTTTCTTACTTTAATTTTGCTAGCAAATTTTGTGTGTTTTATGTTTGAACAACAAATCACTTTGCACTCTAGTAACCTCTGGACTTGTCTTGTTTCTCTCTGTTACACATTTACTTGACAACAAGAACCCTTGTGTCAGGTCAGCATGGGACCTTTGGCTACATTTCATTTATACAGCAAATGCCCAGGAGGGGGGATTATACCATGTTTCCAATATGCACTAGGTTAGAATATCCTAGGGCATATATTTTCATTTTAATACCCTAATGTATAATCTGATTACTATTATGCAAGATAGGACAGAAAGTAGCAATTCTAGATTGTTCCAGAGGCTGTGAGTTTCTTAAAAGACCTGAACCTGATCTGGGGTCGTTCCATTAAAGACACTCATAGAATGGTCTATATGCAGTCCTTAAACATGATTTTCAGAGAATTTATGATCATTTGGTCAAATGCTCAGAATCCTCCACTGATGTGGCCATATTTATATAAATCGATGACCTGATGGTCTCTAGGGCTCATGGTTGGCTGCAGTTATGGGTGGAGACTAGTTCATTCAGAGAGCTGGCAATTAGGAGAGAGAATCAGCCACCATCTCCTCCACATTCTTTCCTTTTTTGGAACTTTGCTCATGTCTGCGTCAGTGGAGCCCAGACCTGGAATCTCAATTGTGTGATTTTGTTTCCAGAAACCATAAGTAAGTGGGCACTAGAGTAAGTTCTTATCAGGCTAAGTTGGAAAGAGATAAATAACATTTCTGAGCCTCACTGATTTAAATGGAATTCACTAGAATTCCAAGGTCTGTCAGTAATGAAAGACAACTCTGAAAATTCAGAGAAGATTCCATTTTTGTCTCAGTCCCTTAAAGAACAGTCAGGTTAGCAGAAAGTGAAACTGACTGTGATGTCAGCTACCACTATTGCCAAATTCATACCTCATGTCAATTAAATTGCCAGTTACAGGCATTATGTACTTTCACAGTTTGTAAGACATTTCATGTTTCAGTGATTTTTGTCTGACTGTATAGTCTTGGATTAAAGACTTCTGACAGAGGAAGACACTGTAATAGAGCACAGTAGATACAGACACCCACGTGGCGCATACTTTCAGTCATCAGTCAGTTTCTCCACAGCGGCAGTCTTGGACTGTAGTCATGGTAGATGTAATGGAGTTGCCCAGGTCGCGCATCAACGCCGGCATGCTACTTGGTTCATCGACCAGCCCATCTGCTTCATAGGGAGGCTAGAAAAGACTCATCCCACTGGAAAAATGTTTATTCTTTCAGATGAAGAATGAAAAAATGGAATCATTGAGTTAATGGAGCCCCTTCATGAAGAAATCTCTGGAATCTTGAAAGTGTTGGAAGAGTAACCACCAAGGCCACCATCATGTGTGCATCTTATGTCCAGTTTAAAGAAGATAACCATCCTTTTGATCTTGGACTTTACAATGAAGCTGTGAAAATTATCCATGAGTTCCCTCAGTTTTATCCTTTAGGGATTGTGCAACATGATTTGATCTTGATGAATTTTCATATGATTGCAAATGAGCTACATTAAATACTATTAGAGGAGACCCTTCTTGTTTGAGGGAGATATTTCTGTGCTTTCTCATATTTAATTTTTTTTTGTTTTTTTTTTCGAGACAGTGTCTCACTCTGTTGCCCAGGCTGGAGTGCAGTGGTGCAATCTTGGCTCACTGCAACATCCATCTCCTGGGTTCAAGCGATTCTCATGCCTCAGCCTCCCAAGTAGCTGGAATTACAGGCACCTGCCACCATGTCTGGCTAATTTTTGTATTTTTAATAGAGACAGGATTTAGCCATGTTGGCCAGGCTGGTTTCGAACTCCTGGCCTCAAGTGATCCACCCACCTCGGCCTCCCAAAGGGCTGGGATTACAGGCATGAGCCACTGCACCTGACCAATTTGCTCTTTTTAAAATTTTATTTGTCTGGCTTTAGATATTCCAGTCTAGAGTTTTTGGCCAAAGTGATGTATTGACAGTTTTCACCTAAGTCCCATTATAAAGAATTGCTTCTACAATATATGGTCAGATTAGATGCAAGAATAAAGCAGTTGTCTGAGTTTAGGTTTCTATTTTATTAGTAAAAACTAAAATAGTACACACTGAAAAATACAGCATAGTAAATATCAATATTCTCTAAATTTATAAACTTGAAAAGTCAGAACCTTTTACTGAAGTTGTGATGCACTACTCAAGATATTGTTAACCAAGGTGGGTCAGAGGATGAGGGCATTTTCAGTTTAGGAGCAGCTACAGCATAGGGACTTCAGAGCCCTTTACCTTAACTTTAGAAGGTCTAAGAGAAGAGTGGCAATAATACACGGTAATCATAGCTAAATTGATTAAACATGGCTGACATACTGGGTACTGCATTGACCACTTTAACGTGTTGTTGTCTTTCCTCTTCATCATAACCTTACAAGGTAGTTAGAGTGATAATTCTCATTTTGTAGAACACAGAGAGGTTAGAGGCTTTTCTGAGGTTATGGAGCTACTAATGCCAGAGCCAAAACTTGAACTCAGGTCTGCTCAAATACAAACACATACTCTTCAAACACATGTTCTTAAACTGTAAACTTTGTGCATTTTTGTTGGTGATTAGCCCTTACATCTTGGCAAATCAAAGGCAAAGCCATTTTACCATGCTCAGATTCATTGACGTTCTCATAAAGCAACATAAGTCAAAATTTAAAGTAGAGGGTGTGAGCCTTCTCCTGCTATTATTATTGTTTTCTTTTCAATTCAGGATTCTGTAGGCACAAAAACACAAAATGATATATCTTTTAGTCACAGGGTGTGCATGTTTTTCTGATCATTTAAATAATTTGAAAACACTACAGACAAGTCTCACTTATGCTTAAATCCTGAATAAAATATTAGCATATAGAATAAAGGAATACATTAAAATGGGATTTGAAATATTGGTAAATGGAATCCAGCAGCACATTTCAACAAAGCAAGTTTTTTTTTGTAGAAATGCAAAAATAGCCTTAAAATTGGTTAGTAATATATAGTCAGCCAAACAAATAGATTTAAAAACCCATTTTCATCCTAATAAATGGTAAGGTATTTGACAAAATTCAACATCAATTTTTAAAAAAGTTCTCATAGTAAAAGAGGCCTAGATTAATATTCTTCACTTGATAAAAAAATATGTATGTTTCAAAGCAAATACTGGTATTCCTTTTTTTAAAATTTATTTTTATTTTTTGAGACAGAGTCTCACTCTTTTGCCCAGGCTGGAGTGCAGTGCTGCAATCCTAGCTAAACATAACCTCTGCCTCTCGGGTTCAAGCAATTCTCTTTCTTCAGCCTCTCGAGTAGCTGGGATTACAGGCGTGCACCACCAGGCCTTCCTAATTTTTGTATTTTTAGTAGAGACAGGGTTTCACCATGTTGGCCAGGCTGGTCTCAAACTCTTGACCTCAAGTGATCCTCCCGCCTCGGCCTCCTAAAGTGTTGGGATTACAGGTGTGAGCCATTGTGCCAGGCCTTAGTATCGCGTTTAATAATGAAACACTGCCGGGTGAATGCCTGTAGTCCCATCACTTCAGGAGGCCATGGCGGGCAGATCACCTGAGGTTGGGAGTTTGAGACCAGCCTGACCAACATGGAGAAACCCCGTCTCTACTAAAAATACAAAATTAGCCGGGCATGGTGGTGCATGCCTGTAATCCCAGCTCCTCGGGAGGCTGAGGCAGGAGAATTGCTTGAACCTGGGAGGTGGAAGTTGCAGTGAGCTGAGATCGAACCATTGCACTCCAGCATGGGCAACAAGAGCAAAACTCCATCTCTAATAATAATAATAATGAAACACAATAACACTAGTTTTTCTATAAAAATTAAGCAAGAAAGACAAAGATGTGTATTATTGCACTGTATAGAGAACACAGTTCTCAAAACAGTATTCAAATTTCTTAGATTTAGAGCTTAGCAAAGTGCCTGGCACACAATAGAAACTCGATTATTTGTTAAATGAATTAGTGACATTGAAACAAGAGGAATAAATTCTGGAATAGAGGAGGCATAATTATTATTTGCAGATAATATAGTTTTGTTTCAATAGAATTAACTAAAAAATGACTAGAAATAATAGGAACATTCAGAATAGTGGCTAGGTTCAAAATTAATATACCACCACCTGCTCCACCTTTGTGGCCTCCTGGGCCACCTGTGGGTCTTCCTCCTGGACCACCCCCAGGAGTTCCTCCAGGCATTCCTGAGACCACCTGGAATGCCAGGCCTCTGAGGGCTTTTACCCCAACATTTACCTCCAGGACCACCACTAGGCTGACTCCCTGGCCCTCCCCCAGGCCCACCTCCAGGTCCTCCTCCTGGGAACAACCACCAAAGCGACCTCCCTCTGCACCTTCAGGTATCCCTCTTTCTCATCCTGGCATGATGACCCACTTTTGATGCCTCCATATAGACTTGTCCCTGTCCACCCCTGGTTTTTTCCACCAACTCCCTTGCTAAACCCTGCGATTTTCAGTGCACCACCCAACTTGATTCAGCAACCCAAGGTGGACGATAGGAGTGCAGCCACCATTGAGAAGAAAGCCACAACAACCATCAGTGCCAAGCCACAGATCACTGCTAATTCCAAGGCAGAGTTTACTTGATTTGTGCCCACAGCACTGAGAGTAGATCGGGAAAATGAAGGGGCTACTGCCACTCCTCCAAGAAAAGTCAGTGGGGGCCAGGCGCGGTGGCTCACGCTTGTAATCCCAGCACTTTGGGAGGCCGAGGCAGGCGGATCACGAGGTCAGGAGATCGAGACCACGGTGAAACCCCGTCTCTACTAAAAATACAAAAAAAAATTAGCCGGGCGTGGTGGCGGGCGCCTGTAGTCCCAGCTACTCGGAGAGGCTGAGGCAGGAGAATGGCGTGAACCCGGGAGGCGGAGCTTGCAGTGAGCCGCGACTGCGCCACTGCACTCCAGCCTGGGCGACAGAGCGAGACTCCGTCTCAAAAAAAAAAAAAAAAAAAAAAAAGAAAAGTCAATGGATAATTCTGCTGTGCCTCTTGACAAAGCAGCTCCCAAATCTAGTTCTTCTATTCCTGTCTCAGTACAGACCAAGGATGATGTTTTGGGGCTTTCATGAAAGCTGGAAGGGTTACTGTGACACCTTATTTCAGTTCAAGGGCTATCCTAAAGTTTAGTCTTGTTCAGAATTTACTACATTTAAGAGAGGGTATCTCATTCAGAATAGATTGGCTATTGAAACAGTGCTGCCACATCCATTCCTTTTCATACCACCATTTTCATCCTGTTTCTTCCCCTTTTCCAGTTCTTTGGAGATTTGCAATTGAGGATCTCAGTTACCTATTTGTTTTGACTCTCTTCTTGTGTGCTGTGGGCACTGGAGCAGAGATTTCTGAAAAATCAGTGTATTTTACCTCGCCTTTTGTTTTTGAGTTATTTTTGATAGTTTCCTATAAATATTTTGTAATATTCTACTTGTAGTGAAATGAATCACAATATCATTTCCTGATACAAAGCAGGATCTGTGGGAAGAAAACATATAGTTCTTTGATTAAAATTATTTCCCAAGCAGAGCCTGAGGCAAGAACAAAGTGCTGATACTTTCTTTGGGCTAAACTTTGAGTGTTTTATGGGAAAAATAAGTAAATGTTCTAAATCAAGAAAAAAAAGAAGATGGCCAAATTGGAGCAGCTCCAGTCTGCAGCTCCCAGTGTGATCGACGCAGAAGACAGGTGATTTCTGCATTTCCAACTGAGGTACCTGGTTCATCTCACTGGGACTGGTCAGACAGTGGGTGCAGCCCATGGAGGGTGAGCCGAAGCAGGGTTGGGCATCGCCTCACCTGGGAAGCACAAGGGGTCGGGGATTTCCCTTTCACAGCCAAGGGAAGCCATGACAGACTGTACTGGGAAAATCGGGACACTGCCACCTACATACTGGGCTTTTCCAATGGTCTTAGCAAACGGCACACCAGGAGATTACATCCTGTGCCTGGCTCAGCGGGTCCCACACCCACAGGGCCTTGCTCACTGCTAGTGCAGCAGTCGGAGATCGAACTGCAAGGGGGCAAGCCTGGCTGGAGGAGGGGCATCCACCATTGTTGAGGGTTGAGTAGGTAAACAAAGTGGCCAGGGAAGCTGGAACTGGGTGGAGCCCACTGCAGCTCAGCAAGGCCTGCCTGCCTCTGTAGACTCCACCTCTGGGGGCAGGGCATAGCTGAACAAAAGGCAGCACAAATTTCTGCAGACTTAAACGTCCCTGTCTGACAGCTCTGAAGAGAGCAGTGGTTCTCCCAGCACAGTGTTTGGGCTCTGAGAACAGACAGACTGCCTCCTCAAGTGGGTCCCTGACCCCCACGTAGCCTAACTTGGAGACATCTCCCAGTAGGGGACGACTGACACTTCATACAGCTGGGTGCCCCTTTGAGATGAAGCTTCCAGAGGAAGGATAAGGCAGCAATATTTGCTGTTCTGCAACATTTGGTGTTCTGCAGCCTCCGTTGGTGATACCCAGGCAAACAGGGTTGGTAGTGGATCTCCAGCAAACTCCAACAGACCTGCAGCTGAGGGATCTGACTATTAGAAGGAAAACTAACAAACAGAAAGGAAAAGCATCAACATCAACAAAAAGGACATCCACACCAAAACCCCATCTGTAGGTCACCATCATCAAAGGCCAAAGGTAGATAAAACCACAAAGACAGGGAGAAACAAGAGCAGAAAAGCTGAAAATTCTAAAAACCAGAGTGCCCCTTCTCCTCCAAAGGATCACAGCTCCTCGCCAGCAATGGAACAAAGCTGGATGGAGAATGACTTTGATGAGTTGACTGAAGTAGGCTTCAGAACGTCAGTAATAACAAACTTCTCCGTGCTAAAGGAGCATGTTTGAACCCATTGCAAGGAAGCTAAAAACCTTGAAAAGAGATTAGACAAATGGCTAACTAGAATAAACAGTGTAGAGAAGACCTTAAATGACCTGATGGAGCCAAAATCCATGGTGAGAAATATGTGATGCATGCACAAGCTTCAGTAGCCGATTCAATCAAATGGAAGAAAGGGTTTCAGTGATTGAAGATCAAATTAATGAAATGAAGCGAGAAGAGAAGTTTAGAGAAAAAAGAGTAAAAAGAAACGAACAAAGCCTCTAAGAAATATGGGACTATGTGAAAAGACCAATCTACGTTTATTGGTGTACCTTAAAGTGACGGGGAGAATGGAACCAAGTTGGAAAACACTCTTCAGGATATTATCCAGGAGAACTTCCCCAATCTAGCAAGGCAGGCCAACAGTCAAATTCAGGAAATACAGAGAACACCACAAAGATACTCCTCGAGAAGAGCAACCCCAAGACATATAATTGTCAGATTCACCAAGGTTGAAATGAAGGAAAGAATGTTAAGGGCAGCCAGAGAGAAAGGTCGGGTTACCCACAAAGGGAAGCTCATCAGACTAACAGCAGATCTGTCAGCAGAAACTCTACAAGCCAGAGAGAGTGGGGGCCAATATTCAACAGTGTTAAAGAAAAGAATTTTCAACCCAGAATTTCATATCCAGCCAAACTAAGCTTCATAAGTCAAGGAGAAATAAAATCCTTTACAGACAAGCAAATGCTGAGAGATTTTGTCACCACCAGGCCTGCCTTACAAGAGCTCCTGAAGGAAGCACTAAACATGGAAAGGAACAACTGGTACCAGCCACTGCAAAAACATGCCAAATTGTAAAGACCATCGATGCTAGGAAAAACCTGCATCAACTAATGAGCAAAATAACCAGCTAACATCATAATGACAGGATCAAATTCACACATAACAATACTAACCTTAAATGTAAATGGACTAAATGCCCCCAATTAAAAGACACAGACTGGCAAATTGGATAAAGAGTCAAGACCCATCAGTGTGCTGTATTAAGGAGACCCATCTCACATGCAGAGACACACATAGGCTCAAAATAAAGGGGTGGAGGAAGATCTACCAAGCAAATGGAAAGCAAAAAAAAGCAGAGGTTGCAATCTTAGTCTCTGATAAAACAGACTTTAAACCAACAAAGATCAAAACAGACAAAGAAGGCCATTACATAATGGTAAAAGGATAAATTCAACAAGAAGAGCTAACTATTCTAAATATATATGCACCCAATACAGGAGCACCCAGATTCATAAAGCAAGTCCTTAGAGACCTACCCAGAGACTTAGACACCCACACAATAATAATGGGAGACTTTAACACCCCACTGTCAACATTAGACAGATTGATGAGACAGAAGGTTAACAAGGATATCCAGGACTTGAACTCAGCTCTGCACCAAGCAGACCTAATAGACATCTACAGAACTCTCCACCTCAAATAAACAGACTATACATTCTTCTCAGCAGCACATCCCACTTATTCCACAATTGACCACATAGTTGGAAGTGAAACACTCCTCAGCAAATGTAAAAGAACAGAAATCACAACAAACTATGTCTCAGACCACAGTGCAATCAAATTAGAACTCAGGATTAAGAAACTCACTCAAAACCGCACAACTACATGGAAACTGAACAACCTGCTCCTGAATGACTACTTGGTACATAACGAAATGAAGGCAGAAATAAAGATGTTCCTTGAAGCCAGTGTAAACAAAGACACAATGTACCGGGATCTCTGGGACACATTTTTTTTTTTTTTTTTAGACGGAGGCTCGCTCTGTCGCCCAGGCTGGAGTGCAGTGGAGTGATCTCGGCTCACTGCAACCTCTGCCTCCCAGGTTCACGCCATTCTCCTGCCTCAGCCTCCCAAGTGGCTGGGACTACAGGCACCCACCACCACGCCTGGCTAATTTTTTGTATTTTAGTACAGACAGGGTTTCACCATGTTAGCCAGGATGGTCTCGATCTCCTGACTTTGTGATCCATCTGCCTCGGCCTCCCAAAGTGCTGGGATTACAGACGTGAGCCACTGTGCCCAGCCATCTCTGGGACACATTTAAAGCAGTGTGTAGAGGGAAATTTATACCACTAAATGCCCACAAGAGAAAGCAGGAAAGATCTAAAATTGACACCCTAACATCACAATTAAAAGAACTAGAGAAGCAAGAGCAAACAAATTCAAAAGCTAGCAGAAGGCAAGAAATAACTAAGATCAGAGCAGAACTGAAGGAGATAGAGACACAAAAAACCCTTCAAAAAATCAATGAATCCAGGATCTGGTTTTTTGAAAAGATCAACAAAACTGATAGACTGCTAGCAAGAGTAATAAGGAAGAAAAGAGAGAAGAATCAAATAGACGCAATAAAAAATGATGAAGGGGATATCACCACCGATCCCATAGAAATACAAACTACCATCACAGAATACTATAAACACCTCTATGCAAATAAACTAGAAAATCTAGAAGAAATGGATAAATTCCTAGACACGTACACCTTCCCAAGACTAAACCAGGAAGAAGTTGAATCGATGAACAGACCAATAACACGCTCTGAGATTGAGGCAATAATTAACAGCTTACCAACAAAAAAAGTCCAGGACCAGACGGATTCACAGCCGAATTGTACCAGAGGCACAAAGAGGAGCTGGTACCATTCCTTCTGAAACTATTCCAATCAATAGAAAAAGAGGGAATCCTCCTTAACTCATTTTATGAGGCCAGCATCATCCTGATACCAAAGCCTGAGAATTTTAGACCAATATCCCTGATGAACATTGATGCAAAAATCCTCAATAAAATACTGGCAAACCGAATCCAGCAGCACATCATAAAGCTTATCCACCACAATCAAGTTGGCTTCATCCCTGGGATGCAAGGCTGGTTCAACATATGCAAATCAATAAACATAATCCCTCACATAAACAGAACCAAAGACAAAAACCACATGATTATCTCAATAGATGCAGAAATGGCCTTTGACAAAATTCAATAGTACTTCATGCTAAAAACTCTCAATAAACTAGGTACTGATGGAACGTATCTCAAAATAAGAGCCATTTATGACAAGCCCACAGCCAATATCATACTGAATGGGCAAAAACTGGAAGCATTCCCTTAGAAAACTGGCACACGACAGGGATGCTCTCTCTCACCACTCCTGTTCAACATAGTGTTGGAAGTTCTGGCCAGGGCAATCAGGCAGGAGAAAGAAATAAAGGGTATTCAATTAGGAAAAGAGGAAGTCAAATTTTCCCTGTTTGCAGATGACATGATTGTATATTTAGAAAACCCCATCATCTCAGCCCAAAATCGCCTTAAGTGATAAGCAACTTCAGCAAAGTCTCAGGACACAAAATCAATGTGCAAAAATCACAAGCATTCTTATACACCAATAACAGACAAACAGAGAGCCAAATCATGAGTGAATACCCATTCACAATTGCTACAAAGAGAATAAAATACCTAGGAATCCAATTTACAAGGGAAGTGAAGAACCTCTTCAAGGAGAATTACAAACCATTTCTGCTCAGTGAAATAAAAGAGGACACAAACAAATGGAAGAACATTCCATGCTATGGATAGGAAGAATCAATATTGTGAAAATGGCCATACTGCCCAAGGTAATTTATAGATTCAATGCCATCCCCATCAAGCTGCCAATGACTTTCTTCACAGAATTGGAAAACACTACTTTAAAGTTCATATGGAACCAAAAAAGAGCCTGCATTGCCAAGACAATCCTAAGCCAAAAGAACAAAGCTGGAGGCATCACGCTACCTGACTTCAAACTATACTCCAAGGCTACAGTAACAAAAACAGCATGGTACTGGTACCAAAACAGAAGTATAAACCAATGGAACAGAGGCCTCAGAAATAACATCACACATCTACAACCATCTGATCTTTGACAAACCTGACAAAAACAAGAAATGGGGAAAGGATTCCCCATTTAATACATGGTGCTGGGAAAACTGGCTAGCCATATGTAGAAAGCTGAAACTGGATCCCTTCCTTACACCTTATACAAAAATTAATTCAAGATGGATTAAAGACTTAAATGTTAGACCTAAAACCATAAAAACCCTAGAATAAAACCTAGGCAATACCATTCAGGACATAGGCATGGGCAAGGACTTCATGACTAAAACACCAAAAGCAATGGCAACAAAAGCCAAAATTGACAAATGGGGCCTAATTAAACTCCAGAGCTTCTGCACAGCAAAAGAAACTACCATCAGAGTGAACAGGCAACTTACAGAACGGGAGAAAATTTTTGCAATCTACCCATCTGACAAAGGGCTAATATCCAGAATCCACAAAGAACTTAAACAAATGTACAAGAAAAAATCAAACAGCCCCATTAAAAAGTGGGCAAAGGATATGAACAGACACTATTCGAAAGAAGACATTTATGCAGCCAAGAGACACATGAAAAAATGCTCATCATCAATGGTCATCAGAGAAATGCAAATCAAAACCACAGTGAGATACCATCTCACACCAGTTAGAACGGCGATCATTAAAGAGTCAGGAAACAACAGACGCTGGAGAGGATGTGGAGAAATAGAAACACTTTTACACTGTTGGTGGGAGTGTAAACTAGTTCAACCGTTGTGGAAGACAAGGTGGTGATTCCTCAAGGATCTAGAACTAGAAGTACCATTTCACTCAGCGATCCCATTACTGGGTACATACCCAAAGGATTATAAATCATGCTACTGTAAAGACACATGCACATGTATGTTTATTGTGGCACTATTCACAATAGCAAAGACTTGGAACCAACCCAAATGTCCAACAATGATAGACTGGATTAAGAAAATGTGGCACATACACACCATGGAATACTATGCAGCCATAAAAAAGGATGAGTTCATATCCTTTATAGGGACACGGATGAAGCTGGAAACCATCATTCTGAGCAAACTATCGCAAAGACAGAAAAACAAACACCACATGTTCTCACTCATTTGTGGGAATTGAACAATGAGAACACTTGGACACAGGAAGGGGAACATCACACACGAGGGCCTGGTGGGGTGGGGGGATGGGGGAGGGATAGCATTAGGAGAAATACCTAATGTAAATCACGAGTTAATGGGTGCAGCAAACCAATGCGGCACATGTATACATATGTAACAAACCTGCACGTTGTGCACATGTACCCTAGAACTTAAAGTATAATTAAAAAAAAATAGAAAAAAAAAAAACCTGGACAGTGTAATGGAGGAAATGATCCCTTTTTTCTAACCACAGAACTAACTACAATAGTAAGAAGTACACCTGCCTTATATGAAGAAAACCTGAAAATTCTGCCGAAGATACCCAAACGCGCGCCCTCTGTCCTTTGCAATTGTTACATCAGTTCTAAACCTACACATTAATAGATGCTAATAGAAATGCCAATAGGAAATTTCAAAACCACCCAACTGATTGAAAAGTTTCATAAGGGATTTGGGAACCATGCCTTCTGTGGCAAAATGTTAATTATGTGAAAAATTTAAAGGCCAATTTGGCAATACCTATCAAAATAAAATTGACTTCATATTTTCACTTTTAGAAATTCATCTTCCAGATAATTCTCTAAGTGTGCAAATTTAAAAATAGGTATATAACTACACATACACATTCATAAGATAATGTATATATGTATGTACAATGGGTTATTTTTGTAGCATTGATTTTTTATTGCTTGAACAATCATGGCTGGCATTTATTAGGGTTTTTGTTTGTTTGTTCGTTTGTTTTTAGACAGGGTTTTATTCCTGTCACCAGGGCTGCAATGGTGTGATCTCGGCTCACTGCAACCTCTCCCTCCTAGGCTCAATGACTCTCCTGCCTCAGCCTTCGGAGTAGCTGGGACCACAGGAGATATCCACAAGACTACTACACCTGGCTAATTTTTGTATTTTTAGTAGAGACAGGGTTTCACCATGTTGCACAGGCTGGTGATCTGCCTGCCTCAGGCTTCCAAAGTGCTGGGATTACAGGCATGAGCCACCACGCCCAGCCTCATTTATTACATTTTAATGAGAAAAAGGCATAAAAATCTGTCACAAACACACACATATACACGTACACGTACACATACACATACACAAGACCTTCTCTATTTCTGAGCATTCTTCCTAAGAAACAACTTATAGGGCAGTTTTTTTGTTTTTAGAGACAGGCTGGAGTGCACTGGCTATTCACAGGCTCAAGTGGTCCTCCTTTCTTAGCCCCCCAAGTAGTTGGGAATGCAGGTGCACATCATCGCACCTGGTATTTTTCCTGTTAAAGTATGTCTGAACCCAGGTTCTCTAGAAGGCAGAGCCTGAGGCAAGAACCAAGTGCTAATACTTTCTTTGGAATGTCCAAGTCTAAGGATTTGAGGGTGAGCCATGAAAAGAAATAAGGCAAAAAAAATTGTGACACAATGCAGTGGTTCCTCATTGGCTACTGCTTTACAACAAAATGCAGAGACTCAGCAGGTGCCTGGGCAAGCACTTTCACCCAGCATGCAAGATTTCTCTGAAGGAGTTAGAAGGAAGAATCGCATCTCCAAGTAGTCCCCAAAAGAGAGAAAATCAGAAATTTTCTCTGAAATTTCCAAGAATTTTCAAAATTTGAGAGAATTTTCTTCCCAGCTGTCCTTTGTCTCTCATTTCTCATTTCTCATCGGTGAAGGTTTACTCTGCCAGGACTCCCCCACACTTCTGGTTTGTGTCATCTGGCTCTTCAGTGGCTCCTCAAGAAGCCACATCCCATGCCCCGGGGTGTGACTTTTCAAGTCTGAAAGTGGAGGCCAACCTGGTGGTTGGTTTCAACCTAGAGAAAGAAGGAGGCTATTAAGAGACTCCAAGAAGGCAAACGAGGTCTGTTTCCAATGCAGACTAGAATACACCTATCTTGGGCATGCACGTGTTGCTCCTGACAATAGCGAACCCTCTGGCCTATCTCAGAAATGGCTCTGTAGCTGAAGGGCTCTGAGAAATAATCTCTCTCTCTCTCTTTTTTTTTTTTTTTAAGACGGAGTCTCACTCTGTCACCCAGACTGGAGTGCAAAGGCGCGATCTCAGCTCACTGCAACCTCTGCCTTCTAGGTCCAAGTGATTCTCCTTCTCAGCCTCCTGAGTAGCTGGGATTACAGGCATGCACCACCAGGCCCGGTTAATTTTTGTATTTTTAGTAGAGATGGAGTTTCACCATGTTGCTCAGGCCGGTCTCGAACTCCTGACCTCAGGTAATTCACCCGCCTCAGCCTCCTAAAGTGCTGGGATTACAGGCATGAACCACCATGCCCGGCCTGAGAAATAATCTCTTAACCTAGAAATCAGTGGAGAAGCCAAGCTATAAAGACACTTTCAGTGAGGAGTATTTGGCCTCAGTGAATGTAGGTCAGCATGCAGCTAATGAACTGGTTTCCTTTCTGATGCCCAGCACGTCTGCCAACTCTGCTGACTGTAGACAGGCTTGTAGAGCTGCTGTTTGCAGCCCTGTTTGCAATAGCAAAAAGTTGGAAACAATCTTTTTAAATCAATTATAGAATATCCAAACAAGAACATTCTACCTAGTGGTTGAAAAAGAATGAGTTTTAAAATACATTAAAAAAAATCAGATTACGCTCAATAAACTATTTTAAAAAGACAACTATATTCCTTCACTCAGCTTTGTATTATTCTTGCTGCTGTTGTTAATAGTAGCAGTGGCAATATAGTCATTGTCTTCTACACTGGTTTACCTGATCATGCTGTCTACGTCTTCATTTATCATCTGTCTTCCCACCTGGATTGTAAGCTCCATGACAGCAGGGCTGTGGTGTGATTTTGTTCTCTTCTGTATACCCTGTGCCTAGATCAGTGTCAAGTTCACAGTAGATTGTCAATAAATATGAGCATAAAGGATGGAGGATCTTCATTGCTTCTATTCTGCTTTTCTATTAGAAAAGGGAATTGCTACTCAATTCCTAAGTATAAATACTGTCTAAGCAGCCCTTGTGAAACCAGTATGAAGTATTTCTTGGGTCCCAGCTGTTTGCTGTCAGAATTACCAAATGTGAGACCTAGATATGGGACCCAGTAGGTGATCTAATCCATCCTTTTATAGATGCTAGGACAATTTAGGCTCAGCACAACAGTGGTGGTTGCAGAAACGAGGGTAGGGAAGAATAAAAGTATTTAACTCCTCAAGAAATTGACAACCTAGATGGAAAGAGAAGATTAAGACACTTGAGAAAATGATAATTTGAGGCCACATATCTCTATGTGTCAAATTGTGTGTGGGACTCTATTTCTACCTTCAAAAATTTTATAATCTTGTAAAATACTATTTAAACAAAGGATATATTTACAATGTTAAATAAAGACAGAATCAATAAGAATTGCTATAAAGGGAGAATTGCAAAGCCAAGCGATTTGGGAACAGACCAGAGGAATCTCATTTTGTCTGGAGGACTTGAGATGGTTTCATGGAGGAAGGGACATTTAAGCTGGTGTCGAGGAGTCTGTAAATAGTGCTGGTTAGAGGCAGGGGTTTGAGGATGAAGGCGTTACAGGCAGAGGGAACTATGCAAGTAAAGCCATGGCCAATGAAAATATTTGGCATTTTTGAAAAATGGCAACCGTCCTGCACCTAGAAGACAGAGGGTGAAGGATATAGGGGATGCAAAAGGATGAGGAGGGCTGGCCAGAGAGGGAAGGAGGTGTTGGGCCAGATTATAACTGTGCTGATGGTTTGAACTGTATCAGCTGAGTAACAGAGAGACACTGAAGGTGTTTTATTAGGGATGTGACAAGATCAGATCTGTGTCTCAGATGATTCTGACAGCAAGGTGAATGACATACCGGGATGCAGTGGGAGGACAGCTAGAAAGAGTGAAATGCTTAGGAAACCTCTGCAGTTGGTGGTTACAGAGTGAGCTAGTGAAGATCTAAATTAGAGAGCTCCCTGGAAATGAAGAGATGGTTGTAGAGATAATTCAGAAGTAAACTGATTGGAAGAACTTGGGGACTAGTGAAAGTGCTAGGAATGTTTACAAGGAAGATGAGCACTAACTATGCCATCAGGTCACAAGAATCCCTAGCACATTTCTAGGACCCCAACACAAAAGCTGCACTTTGAAATGCCCAGATCTGCTAATTTATTGTTTCTGAACTCCCTTGTCCTCATCCCCTGGCTCCCTTCTCAGAAGTTATTCTGAAAAGTCTCTGCCTGAATCCAAAAGGCCTTTCCCAGTTTGCACATCATCCTCCAGTGGACTGGGCAAAGACTTTTCATGGCCATGTTGGGAAAGAGGCCATTGCAGTTCGGGATGGCAATCCTTAAGGGATGCTCTGGCATTCCCTGGGTTACGGACTTTCTCACAGCCTTGGGTTTGCTCCCACTATTCCCTCTTTTCTTTGTAGTCGTCACCCTGTCACTCTCACTAAACTTGTCTGCTGCTCAAACCATACCTATGCACACCATTGGTTTCCATTGCTGGTAAGGCTGAGACTAGTTGGATGTGACTTTTTGCTCTTTTCTAAACTGTATATGCCCTCTTGTTGTTTTCTCAAAATTTCTCCTTTCCAAAAGACTTTCAAAATCTCTTGCCTACCTCTTGTTGGAATGCCGTAGTAGGTGTTTATATTTATTGTATGTGTGCCCTGTCTCTATGATTTGATTGTAATTCCTTTTTGGTGACTCCTAAATGTGTCAAAGATAAACAAAGCTAAATACTAGTTAAAGTGGTAAAGACAGATTTTAATCAGTAATATACTATTGCAATAGGAATAACAGTACAGTGTGAATTGAACTCAACTTTGATTTGTCCAGAGGTGACTGGGTAATTTAAATGGAGAATAAGGAAATAGGGAGTGAGTGAGCAGGGGGTCAGTAGAATGTGGGAAGTGAAGAAACTTACAAAAAGCAGGAAAGGGAGGTTGTCCATGTGAAATTCATCTGGGTTTTCTAACTGGTGTTTACTGAAGTTAGGTTCCTACCCTCCCACAATGACTGGTGGACAGAGGCCCTATCTTCAGGTGTTGACTGGAACAAACAGTAGATTTTTTGCAAATCTTGAGTTTTCTCAGCAGGCGCTTTAAGGAAAGCGGGAGCTGTTAGAAGCTATGTTAGTGTTTGTTCAAGTCTTTATAGGTCAAAGTTGGGCCTTAGTCAGGAGGAAGACTCAAAGGATCCTGGCTCAAGTTTGAGCAAGAAGAGAATCCATGCCACAATGGGTTATGAAAATCAAGAACAACTGGGAAAATATCCACTGTGGTCTCAATAGAAGATCCTGATAAAAGGAAAGGAATATTACAAGGAAATGAGTTAAGGAATACTTTTAAATACTCTGCCCACTGAGAAGGCTGCTAAATTCCATCCACCAAAAACTAGGTGCATCTTCCATACTATATGCTGCTAAAATCTAAACAAAAAACTATGTACCTTATACGTATGTGGTCTCTTAGGATAAACAAAAATTGATGTTGTACATTGGATTTTTGTTTAAATATCTTGTACATTATTAACTGGCTCCTAATGAAGCATAGAAGTAGTGATTCAGATTGACTTGTCATTTAATACACTTTCCTTAGAATGAAAAAAGAGACTGTTTCTTCCAAATATTTAGCTTTATCATTTAAAAATAGTTAAATAATAGTCCATTAGCCTTTATTATTTGCACTTCGTAAATGTAGTAGGTTCCCTTTTGATTTTCTGCCTCTTTCTATTTGAAATTGGTCATTTGACTTATTTACTTGGCATTCTGGTTGGCTGTTATTTACGACTAGTGACATAGTGACCCTCTTTTCTCATATGATGTTCATTGTAACTCTTTCCATGGTCCAAAAGGCCAAAAGAGGAGGTAGATACATATGGGATAAACTTCAAGGCTTAATGTACTTTTTAATGAAAACGTAAGGATAAAAGAAGTAGAGAATGTGTGATATTGTGGTTTGTAGGAAATGAGTTTTTTTAAAAAAATTAAGATATAATTTAAAGACAGTGAAATAAAGAGATCTTAGGTGTGTAGTTAAACCAGTGTTAACAAATGCACATGTCCATACAGCTCACACCCCTATCAAGATACGGATGTATTTCATTAACTAAGAAGTTCTCTCATGCCCTTCCCAGTCAATCCCTGTCACTTCTGGACGCCACCACTGTTCTGATATCATCATGGTGTTTTTTTCTGCTATAGAACTTCATATATCTGAGATCACACAGTATGTACTGTTTTGTATCTGACTTTTTTCACTCAATATAAAATTTCTGAGATTCATTCAGATTTTTATATGTATCAGTAGTTTGTCTCTTTTCATTATTGAATAGTATTGCATTGTATGAAAATACCACAGTTTATTCTATTCATGGACACCTGGGCTGTTTCCAATCTTTGGCTCTGATGAATAAGACTGCTATGAGCGTTCTCATGCAGGGCTTATTTGGACAAATGTTATCATAATCTTTTGAAACTAGGATTAGAATTGTTGGGTCATAGGACAGATATACCTTTAACTCTTTAAGAATGTGCCAAACAGTTTACCTTTCTACCAGTAATGACAAAATTTCTGTTTGCTCCACATCCTCCTTAACATTGGTGTTTTTAATCTTTTGTGTTTTAACCGTTCTAGTGAGTTTGCAATGACGTCTTACTGCAGTTTTAATTTACCTTTCCCCAGTGACTAATACTCTTAAGCGCTTTTCCACGTGCTCATTGGTTTTCATGCATCTTCTTTTGTGAAGTGCTTATTCAAATATTTGCAAATTTAAAAGCTGAGCTGTCTTTTTATTGTTGCATTATAGGGGTTCTTTACATATTCCAGTCAAAAGTCCTTTGTCAGATTTCTATGTTGTAAATGCTTTCTCCTGAACTTTGACTTGTCTATTAATCTTAATGGTGTCTTTTGATGAATAAAAGTTTTAAATTTTGATGAAGTCACAGTTTATTATTTCCCTTTATGGTTAATACTTGCATCCTCTCTAAAGAAACCATTGCCTACACAAGGCTGTGAAGATTTTTAAAATATTATCTTCTAGAAGCTTTATAGTTTTAGCTCTTATATGTATGTTTATGATACATCCTGAATTAACTTTTGCATGTGGCTTAATATAGAGGTAAAGTTCTCCCCCGACCCCCACCAGGGCCCTAATTTTGATACTTATTTCAGTACCACATACTGAAAAGATTTTCCTTTCTCTATTGAGTGGCTTAATATCTTACTAAAAACCATTCGACTCTGGCATAGGTGTAGCTCTACATCTAGGCTCTATTCTGTCCTGTTGGATGTACTGCATATCCCTTTTCCAGTAATACACTAGCTGTAGGTTTGTGGTAAGTCTTAAAGTCAGGTAGTGCAATTCCTTTAACTTGATTTTGTTTTGGCTATTCTAGGTCCTTTGCATTTCTATATAACTTTTAGACTCAGTTTATCAATATCTACAAAAAAGCATGAAGTCTTGATAGACTTCAAAGCAACAATTCACCCTCCTTGGAAATATTTAAAGACTTCTATATTAAGCTGTTGGGAAAACAGATGGGGAAAAGATTGTGGAAGTACAGAATGAAGCAGCTGATGAGCACTGAGCTTCTTTTAGGGGATGAGAGTGTTTTGTGGGCTCAATCTCCCAGTTCCTGCTTTTTCTTTTCTTTTTTTTTTATTATACTTTAAGTTTTAGGGTACATGTGAACAATGTGCAGGTTTGTTACATATGTATACATGTGCCATGTTGGTGTGCTGCACCCATTAACTCGTCATTTAACATTAGGGATATCTCCTAATGCTATCCCTCCCCCGCTTCCCCCACCCCATAACAGGCCTCGATGTGTGATGTTCCCCTTCCTGTGTCCATGTGTTCTCATTGTTCAATTTCCACCTATGAGTGAGAACATGTGGTGTTTGGTTTTTTGTCCTTGCGATAGTTTGCTGAGAATGATGGTTTCCAGCTTCATCCATCTCCCTACAAAGGACATGAACTCATCATTTTTTATGGCTGCATGGTATTCCATGGTGTATATGTGCCACATTTTCTTAATCCAGTCTATCATTGTTGGACATTTGGGTTGGTTCCAAGTCTTTGCTATTGTGAATAGTGCCTCAATAAACATACATGTTCATGTGTCTTTATAGCAGCATGATTTATAATCCTTTGGGTATATACCCAGTAATGGGATGGCTGGGTTAAATGGTATTTCTAGTTCTAGATCCCTGAGGAATCACCACACTGACTTCCACAATGGTTGCACTAGTTTACAGTCCCACCAACAGTGTAAAAGTGTTCCTATTTCTCCACATCCTCTCCAGCACCTGTTGTTTCCTGACTTTTCAATGATCGCCATTCTAACTGGTGTGAGATGATATCTCATTGTGGTTTTGCACAATGTGCTTTTGCATTTCTCTGATGGCCAGTGATGATGAGCATTTTTTCATGTGTCTTTTGGCTGCATAAACGTCTTCTTTTGAGAAGTGTCTGTTCATATCCTTTGCCCACTTTTTGATGGGGTTGTTTTTTTCTTGTCAATTTGTTTGAGTTCATTGTAGATTCTGGATATTAGCCCTTTGTCAGATGAGTAGATTGCAAAAATTTTCTCCCATTCTGTAGGTTGCCTGTTCACTCTGATGGTAGTTTCTTTTGCTGTGCAGAAGCTCTTTAGTTTAATTAGATCCCATTTGTCAATTTTGGCTTTTGTTGCCATTGCTTGCCCATGCCTATGTCCTGAATGGTATTATCTAGGTTTTATTCTAGAGTTTTTATGATTTTGGGTCTAACATTTAAGTCTTTAATCCATCTTGAATTAGTTTTTGTATGAGGTGTAAGGAAGGGATCCAGTTTCAGCTTTCTACATATGGCTAACTAGCTTTCCCAGCACCATGTATTAAATAAATAGGGAATCCTTTCCCCATTTCTTGTTTTTGTCAGGTTTGTCAAAGATCAGATAGTTGTAGCTATGTGGCATTATTTCTGAGGGCTCTGTTCTGTTCCATTGGTCTATATCTCTGTTTTGGTACCAGTACCATGCTGTTTTGGTTACTGTAGCCTTGTAGTATAGTTTGAAATCAGGTAGCGTGATGCCTCCAGCTTTGTTCTTTTGGCTTAGGATTTACTTGGCAATGTGGGCTTTTTTTTGGTTCCATATGAACTTTAAAGTAGTTTTTCCAATTCTGTGAAGAAAGTCATTGGTAGCTTGATGGGGATGGCATCGAATCTATAAATTACCTTGGGCAGTATGGCCATTTTCATGATATTGATTCTTCCTATCCATGAGCATGGAATGTTCTTCCATTTGTTTGTGTCCTCTTTTATTTCATTGAGCAGTGGTTTGTAGTTCTCCTTGAAGAGGTCTTTCACATCCCTTGTAAGTTGGATTCCCAGGTATTTTATTCTCTTTGAAGCAATTGTGAATGGGAGTTCACTCATGATTTGGCTCTCTGTTTGTCTGTTATTGGTGTATAAGAATGCTTGTGATTTTTGCACATTGATTCCTGCTTTTTCAATGAAATATGTTAAAATGACCAGTAGGTAATCTTAACAGGTAGGTTCACACTACACCAGCCTACCAATATTACACAGAAAATGTGAAAGTCATTGAAAAGATTTTAATACTTCAATACCCATCTCTGACCCAGTCTAAAAGTATAGACAGAAGTGTTGGAAGTTAGTTTAAAGACCATAGAAAAGAGACAATTTTGAATAAAATTTGGAAATACTCCATTTACTTCCTCTCTTTAAACTTGTATTGTTCCCTTGACACATATTATGTACCTCCAGAATGTTTACTTTTCACACTAGTATCATAATTGCTTTTCAAAGGGCAGCAAAATTTTACAGACAAATTGGGACAAGCATTTCTCTGACCTCAATAATTCTCTTTAATCTAACAACAGTCTTTGGTACAAGTAGCTAATCACTATTTTATTTCCTGAAACTAAATCACAGATTAGGCATTGTATCTTCCATTGTGTGAAGCAGTCACTTCACTTTTCTCTTAGTATAACAAAACACTTAATGTGGAACCAATTAAGATTGAGGTGAAGTGATTAAAGTTTGCCTTCTGTTACCAACAGCATATCTTTGTTCTCATATTGGACTCATTTGCTGCTTCAAATGGCTGTGCAATTAATAACACTTCTCGTATTTGGTCAGTTCTTACATTAAAGTAATGGCTAAGTTGCTGTGAGACAGACTCAACAATCCTATGGCTTAATTATTAAAGGTTTATTTCTGTCTCATATATTAGACTCAAGGGGTGGGTTCAGATCAACAAGGTGCCTCTGTTCCACATAGTCATTCAGGGATCCAGGTTCTTTCTGTCTTGTCCTGCAATTCTTAAGACATTGTCCTCATTTGTATGGTTGAAGTTGGTCATAGACAAATCCATGTTCCAGCTTATGAGATGAAGGGGAAACATAGAGGAATGCATGCTGATTACCAGTTTCAGACGTGGCACACATCACTTCTAAGCCACATTAGCTGCAAGTGATTAGCTGCAAGTGAGACTGGCCCATGTAGTCTAACTGGACATCTATGTGCCAGTTACAGTTTATTACAATGGACAAGGAGGACAAACAAGATGAGTAAGTGATTATCAGATTTTATCATATTTCTAACTTCTTTGAAGGTTCAGGAGATATTTTAATCGGCAATTTAGAATCTGTATGAACTTTCCATTTACAATAATCTTGAGCATGGATAATGCAATTATCATATGCAGTTATGAGTCTTTCCCATGTAGCTCATAAAATAGTAGGCATTTGTGTTCTAAACAAAGGGTTAAATTTTTTTAAAATATGAACTACAGAAACAAGAATAATCTTTGACATATGGATTGAGAAAGAACAACAAAAGGGAGAAAAAGAAAAAAGAAGAAAAGAGAAAAAAAGACTTCCAGGCAGTTCATAGATTATAATCTTCAATGATAATATAATCCCATATGGTCAGTTAAGACCTCCACAAATCCACCAAAGGGAACATGTCAGAGTCCAAAGACCACTTAATGTTTGAAACTTTATATCTGTGTTTTCATACTGTTAAATGTGGCTGTTCCTTTCCTGTTTCTATTTATATCTTATATAATTTCTCACTTACCTACTCTGTATCCTTCTCTTTGACTTCTATCATCATTGATATTGTTGTGTCAACCATCTAACTGTTTTCCTCATAGTATTCTATTTTAATCCCCTAATTTTTTTTTTTTTTTTTAAACGGAGTCTTGCTCTGTCACCAAGGCTGGAGTGCAGTGGTGTGATCTCAGCTCACTGTAAACCCCGCCTCCCAGATTCAAGTGATTCTCCTGCCTCAGCCTCCCGAGTAGCTGGGATTTAATCCCCTAATTTTTATCCTACAAACCACAATGTTTTCTCCTCTAGTAGACTGCAAGTTCTTCGAGAGAAACAACCATTACCATGTGACAAGGTTCTACCAAGCAAATACTGACAAATGGTAGATTCATAGGAAATTCTAGGTGAATAAAGCAATAAAAGAAAAACAAAATCTAAAATATGCATCTCCTTTCCTACCTTATCTCTTAAAGTTCAAGTCACACTTCATGAATTTGAATTTTATCTGGGCTAGATTGGGGCCAGAAATTATTTTTTATGAACCTAAATATACTTTAGCGTCTAGCGTAGCCCTACATAAAAGTGGGTACACATTTTTTTAAATCTTGTTATGCTGATTTAGAAATGGTAAATAACTCAAGGTTATGTATATGAATAGTTTGAGGACGTACTTTTACAGAGAGATGAATAATTATTTTTTCAATTTCAGGACTCTTTAATATCAGCCATCCAAGATAACGTCTGTGAAGGACTACCTGTCTTCCTTTGCAAACAAAAAGTTCTGCTGTCTGATCTCATTCTTGATACATTTGTCTCAGGAGATGTCCCTTTGTTAAACTATCCCTGGTGAATACAGATAGGCAAATCACACTGAATTCTTCTTCCTTCTAGTACACACCAGTTTTGGTACAAACGAAATCAGATTAAAATGAATAACAAGGAGAACATTAAAAGTGGGGAGAACAGAAGATTTAAAATGAAGATCAAAAACAACTGATGGTCTTTTATCCTCGGTCTTTATACTTTTTCTGGGCAAACTAATTCATGTTCATGGCTTCAATACCATTCAATGTTGACAACTCCCATCTCTCAGACTAGCTGTCTCTCAGATATCTCAGATTAAACGTGTTCAAAACAGAGCTCACTGTTTTGTCCCCACTCCCCCAAAATACATCTCTTTCTGTATTTCCATCTCCCCAGTCACCAGTGAAAGACACCATTTGATCTCTTTCTCTGCTACGGAGTCTATTGAGTTGATTCCTAAGTTCACCTAGTCTTTTCTCTTCGTCTCCTTTCCTGTGTCTCCTGCATTAATCCAGGGTTTCATCATTCAGTTGCAATACTTTCCTGACTGGCATGCATGCTTTGCCCTAATCCTACCCACCTTCATTTATCCAAAACAAAAATATGTGGTGCTTGTTGGATGCCAAGAAGTGGGGCAGGCCCTGGAGATATCAGGAGCACTAAGACAAAGCCCTGGCCCTCAAAGGGCTCCTCATCGAATGCAGAGAGTAGATGTACAAACAAATGACTGGAGAATCAATTGAATTATCATAATTACAGTGATGGAAATATGTCCAGCGTATTATGGAAATATCTGGAAGGACACAAGACCCAGCTTGGGTGATATATATGTATATGTATGTGTGTGTGTTCTGATTAGCAAAGACTTTCTATAAGGTGGCTTGGCTGGGATTTAGGGGAGGAGGAAGGTGTGGGTGAGGTCGTGAAGATTGAGGAGAGGAAGAGAGATCAGAAGGGAAGGACATTATGGGCTGAGGAACCATTCTAGCAGAACCACAAGAGCAAGGAACAACATGATGTGTATGAGGATCTGCAAATATTTTTATATTCTGGCATATAAAGTGCCTAGTAGAAGTGGTGAGAGATGAGACTATATAAGTAGGCAAAGACCAGATCACAGAGGGCCTTGCGTTAAGAAGTTTATTCTTAATCTGGAGAATACAGGAGTTCCACTGAAGGATTTATGCAAGGAAGTAACATGGACACGTTATCATTTTAGGTCGATTATTCTGGTAACAATGTGGAGGATAGATTTGCAGAAACATCTGCAAATAGATGTAGAATAAAACCTGAACTAAAATAGAAGTGGGCATGGAGTTGGGAAATACATAGGCAATAAAACCAGCAGGACCTGGCAATTGATTCAATGTCTTGTTTTGAGGAAGGGAGAGGAGTGAGGGTAACATGGTTTTCTAGGTTGGGTGTGTGGAGGTGCCATCTTAGAGCTAGAGAATGTGAGAAGATGTGCAGATTTGGTGGAGAAAATGATGAAGTCACTTTTGGATGAGTCTGAAATGGTTGTGGGATGTCCAGCAGGCAGCTGGAAAAAAAAAAAAATCTGAAAAAGGAAGGGACCTGGCTTCAGATGTCCCTGCCAGCAGTCATCAGTCGCCTGCAGCTGGCTGTCCCCCTAAGGTGCCAAGTGGTGGCAGATGCAGCCCTGGGTGGACAGGTGCAAAGTGAAAGAAATGCCATTTCTCTGGAAAGGCTTCTGTAGGTTTAAAGCCTAGCTCCATAATTCCTGCTCTTCAGTCTACTCCTGCAAAAATGACAGATCTCTTGGCTAGTTAAGAGTGAATTTCTTTGATGATTCTGGTACCTTGGACTCTAGGAAGACAGTAAGTTAAAAACAGAAAAGATGTCTTAAGGCCTCTTTTCACATAACAAACTTATTTCTGATGCTTTTTGCCCCTGAAACTTGTTTATTATAATTTATCCAGCCTGTCTGGAGGGTGAATAAAGTGGACCTAAAATAAAGACAATTTCTCCCTTGATTGAAGGAGGAGATTGGGCAGCACAGAGAGAGGGGAGAGAAGCTGGTGCAGAGGGCCTTCAGGAAGGCCACAGATTCTCAATTTGTTTAACCTGGTCTTAATTTGAGGCCATAATTTTTCTCCAGTCTTTTTCTCATTGTCCTGGAGTTAGATAAAGATAAAGAGTTCTGTCCTTACAATTTCATTAAACATTCAACTTTATTGGGACCTTACTATGTGCCTAGTACTGTTGAATGTGCTTGAGACATAAGAATGACCAAGATACAGCTCTCGTTCTTAAGAAATTCAGCTTGGAATAGCAGTTCTCAATGCCAGCTGCACTCTAGAATCACCTGGAACTTTAAAAACATCCTAGTGCCTGGGCCCCACACTAGACCTATTAAATCCAAATCCCTGGAGTAGAGTTTCAACACCAGAAGTTTTTTAAAAACATTTTTACTAAAATTTAAGTGTATATAAAGATAAAACAGTATAATTACGGCCTCTCCCCCATGTACATGTCACCCAGATTGAACAATTATCAAATCATGACCAATCTTATTTCTTTTATAACTTCCCTCCCTCACTCCAACCATTAAATTATTTTATCGAATAAAATAATTTAAAAAGTATATAATCTCATTTTTTAATACTTTGATATGTAGCTTTAGAAATTGTTTTCAAAATGCAATATTTTGATCATACCTAAAACAATAAATAAAATTGCTTGCGTCATCAATAACCTGCCAGTTGTCAAATTTCCTGAATTGTCTTTTTTTTTTTCTTCTGAGACCAAGTCTCGCTCTGTGGCCCAGCTGGAGTGCAGTGGTGTGATCTCTGCTCACTGCAACCTCTGCCTCCTGGGTTCAAGTGATTTTCCTGCCTCAGCTTCCTGAGTAGCTGGGATTACAGGGGCATGCCATCACACCCGGCTAATTTTTGTATTTTTAGTAGAGATGGAGTTTCACCATGTTGGCCAGGCTGGTCTCCAACTCCTGACCTCAAATGATCTGCCTGCCTTCGCCTCCCAAAGTGTTGGAATTACAGGCATGAGCCACCGCACCCGGCCCTCAATTATCTTTTTTTTTTTTTTTTTTTTTTTTTTTTTTTTGAGACAGAGTCTCGCTCTGTCGCCCAGGCTGGAGTGCAGTGGCGCAATCTCGGCTCACTGCAAGCTCCGCCTCCCGGGTTCACGCCATTCTCCTGCCTCAGCCTCTCCGAGTAGCTGGGACTACAGGCGCCCGCCACCACGCCCGGCTAATTTTTTTGTATTTTTAGTAGAGACGGGGTTTCACCGTGGTCTCGATCTCCTGACCTCGTGATCCGCCCGCCTCGGCCTCCCAAAGTGCTGGGATTACAAGCGTGAGCCACCGCGCCCGGCCTCAATTATCTTGTAAAAAGTTTTTGCTGCTGTTTTATTTGAATTAGGTCCAAGTAGTATCCATACACTGCATTTCATTAACATGCCTCTTACATTTCTTTTAATCTGTAGGTTCCTCCTTACTCATTTTTCTCTTCTTCACAAGTTTTTTTTTTTTTTTTTTTTTTTTTTTTTTTTTTTTTAAAGAAAACCTGGTCATCCAGGCTTTCTTTAATGATGAGAAGAAATGGGAAGCATTTGCCTGTTCACATTCTTGAATGCTATAGGGTTCTCCACATTGTAGATTAGAAAATGCTTTAATTTGAACTCTGAAACATTTCCAGCCAAAAGCAGCATTACATGGTTTTTGTATGCCTTGAATCTTGGCATTGTCTTGGATGTGCGATGAATGTATGTATGCTCCAGCATACACTTTCAGAAAAAGTTTGTTTCATTGGCATTAAACATTTGTTCTGGTAAATATTTCTCATCCACGATTATCCTATGCAGCTCTTTTCTTCTTTTCTTTTCTTTTCTTTTTTTTTTTTTTTAAAGCTTTAGGACATTCAATATGGCACTTGCTGCCTCACTGCTGATCTTCGCATCATGAAACTTATGAGCCATTTGAAGCACGGGAACCGCCCATGACTTGCTATAAATATTTGCATATAGGTGGGATCACCAGGATGTTTTTTAGTGTATAAAAAAGAGTAGAGGCTGGGTGCGGTGGCTTACACCTGTAATTCCAGCACTTTGGGAGGCCGAGGCGGGTGGATCACGAGGTCAGGAGATCGAGACCATCCTGGCTAACATGGTGAAACCCCGTCTCTGCTAAAAATACAAAAAATAGCTGGGCATGGTGGTGAGCACCTGTAATCCCAGCTACTCAGGAGGCTGAGGCAGGAGAATGGCTTGAACCTGGGAGGCGGAGGTTGCAGTAACCCGAGATCGTGCCACTGCACTCCAGCCTGGTGACAGAGCGAGACTCTGTCTCAAAAAAAAAAAAAAAAAGGAATTCTTGCCTCAGCCTGATTGTCTGCGGTTTAAGTGGCACTTAAACTATATCTGGTACTTCTGTATCTGGTCTTCCATCCATGTTACAAGTATTTTTTCATATCTTCAGTTGGCCCAGCTCTTTTCTTCCTAACAACAGTGAATTTAACCAATGTGGATGATTTCGCTGCATCACTGATTCACTTCTTATCCTTTGAGATGGTTGAGATTGTGGATGTGAAAGTCCTAATTCAAATGCAATGGCTATTACTGGCTTGCCACGTTCATGCTGGGCAATTGCTCTTGAGTTTTATTTTGAGAAACTTAGAAGTAATTTGCCTTCCTCTTCTCATCAGAAGCAGGAGAACAGGGATGGGCATTTTGTAGACATGGTAAGATTTGGAAACACAAGACTCAATATTCAGAAAATGCTGGCAACACAGTAGTACACTGTAGAGTATCGGCTGTTTACCCCTGTGACCATGTGGTTGGCTGGGAGCTGTGGCTCGCTGCCGCCACCCAGCATTGCAAGTGAGAATTGTACTACATATTGCTCGCAGGAAAAAGATCAAAATTCAAAATTCAAAGACCGTTCCTACTGAATGCATATAGTATTTGCACCATTGTAAAGTTGAGAACCAAGTCGGGGACTGTCTGCATTTTCTCCTCTAAAAAAACTCATATTTCTTAACTGTTCACAGAAAAGGCTTATATAAAATAATCAATTTGGGAGCAATGGCACCTTTAAGCCCAGACTGTAGTCTCTAAACGTTGTTTCTCACCAAAAAAATCCCCAAGCTCCATGGAGAAATGAATAGTCCAGGTCTGGAGCAGGAAAGGAGATAAGCCTAGAATTTCTCTGTCTTTCTTGTATGAACTGTACCTCAAGATACACAAGGAGTGGATGAAGAAAAGTTCTTTATAGAAAAATTCTAACTAATAAATGAAAAAGTAATAAAATAATTCGATTATAGCCATTTTGTAACTTTTAATGAGATAATGGATCTAAGTAAAATATGTTTAGCTTCATTTGTTTCATCTTACCTATTTTACTATTTTATTCTAAAAGTAGTAAAAATTTTGGGATGTGCCTTATCTCAGTCTTTAGGATGTTCTGTGCCTGCCCCTAACATTCCTCTATCTTGAGTAGTAAGTGGTCAGGCTGAAGTGAAAATTCTTTAGTCATCACAAGGAGGTTGTAATGTTATCATGGGTGCTGGTTCAGCCCTCTAGCAATGAAGCTACCCCTTCCTGGGAAACTCCTGACAGCTCATTAATAACAACAAAAGAATTCTATTCCAGGAGGCCTTACTCCCTGGGTCTCTTGTTGCTGAAGACTTTATAGGATTTCCATGAGCAATTAGTGATTAACTATCCCAACGGCTGGCCATGTTGCTCCAAGAAGATTTGTCCTACTACCTAGTTGGACTTTGATCCCTGATCTGTTGATTACTACTTTAATCCATTTCGCGTTGCTCTGTTAGGATACCTGAGACTGGATAATTTATAAAGAACAGAGGTTTATTTCTTTCTTATAGTTGTGGAGCCTGGGAAGTCCAAGATAGAGAAGACTGCAATTGGCCAGGGCCTTCTTGTTTTGTCATCCTATGGTGGAAGGCAGAAAGGTGAGAGGGAGAGAAGGAAGAGGGGAAGGGGAGCTGAATTTATTCTTTTATTAGGAACCCTCTCCCACAATAACAATAGTCCGTACATGAGGGTAGAGCCCTCACGACCCTAATAACCTCTTAAAGCTCCCACCTCTCAACACTGTTGCATTGGGGATTAAAGTTTCCAAAACACAAACTTTGCAGGGGACACATTCAAACTGTAGCGATTTCCTTCCAGAAACGTATGGTGGCTGCTTGGCCAGATGCCCAGCTCACTGCACTAGTTGAGTGCAAAAATGGATCAAGTGGCTACGTAGAGTTATGTCAGGCTTATTAGCACAAGATCCATGAGAAAACATTCAAGGATACAGCGTTGGTGTCCCATTGTCCATCCTAGACAGAACTAAACACGAGACACCCTCTTCCTTGTGCTGTGAGGCATTTAAGATGAAGTATTGGTCCATCCCCTATGATCACACCTGGGTGCCACAGCAATGTGGGGTGGTATCACCTGGTCTCTGGTCCTATCCTGTCAGATCAGTTTCCAGGTTGGGAGAATCACCATCCCCTCTCGTAGTGCAATCAGAGGGCTGGTGTCCAAGCCTAGCAATTTCAGCTCTTTTATTAGGTAGCATACGAATGGCAAGATTTTCCATGTGCATTTTCAGGACTGAAGGACTTCCAGCTCCAGCACTAGCATCATGGGGGTGAGGGAGATTCTGGAATCTAAGTCAACCAGAATTGATTGTCTTAAGCACAGGGTCACATTGGTTTCCAGGGAGCTTCACAGGAGGCCCATTCCTTTTCTGGGAGACTAGCCTGCAGAGGGTTGGTCTTGGGCAAATTAATTCTTTCCTCTCTGGATACTTGGGTTGTTTCTGGACATTTACGGTTGGAAATAGCACAGCAATAAATAGCCTTGTGCTCACTTCCCTTAGGAAATGTACCGTCGTGTCTCTGATATTGAGTTCTGGAAGTGGGATTGCTAGGTCAAAAGTCTTGTGCAAATTTTCTAGATATTGCCCAATCCTCTGTGTAGGGGTTGTGCTATTTCATCTGAATTTTAAAAAGTTCTCTATGTGAATCTAACGTGCAGCCAATATTGAGAAACGCTTTTCTAGAATAGATTTTCAAACATTTCTTACATCACTTGAAAACTACTTGGGCTGTTTGGTTTCTTGGTAAATCTCTGAGTAGGTCTTCAGTTAAAACAATTCCCTCTAAGGTATGAGCACTGACATTATAGGACCTTAAACCCTGTCTGAATTTAACAGTAAAACCCTCCATTCATATAGCACTTTCACCAATGCCATCTGCTTTCATCCTCACAGAATTTCAATGACATAAAGAAAATTGATCTTATTCTCTCCATGTTATGGTTTTGGTGCAGAGAGGGGAGCCAATGAACTATACTGCAGAGCTTATTATTCTGGGATGCTTGGACAGGGTTTGGATGCGGACCCCTGAGCCCTGTGGAATTATGTGCAGTATGCTTGTGAGTATATTGTGGTGGTAGTGGTAATGGGTGGAGGATTTATTCATAGTTTTCATCAGGTTCTCACAGGGGGCTATTGTTCAAAACAGGATAAGTGGAAAGAACAAGTGATTTGGAATCAGAGGAAAAATTATTCACGTGTTTTCTGGCTATGTGATTTGTTGTGAGGGCGACTTGGCAGAGACATGTGTTGCCTGGGCTGCTCAGCCAAGTTGATGAAGCTGACTTGGCTTTCCCTGGTCTAGGACTTCGACTCCTTGTAAGGGTTGGGGACAGGTAACCTAAGACCAGGCTGACAAACTCCTGCTCAAGGTCAAAAACAACACAGGTCCTCGCTTTGTTGTCTTTTGTAGTGTTGACACTTTTCAAATTTAAATAATTTCAGTGGGATGCACTCTCTAATTCTCTGGAGGCTCCACTATTCCCTATTGTTTCATGAACCATGATTCACAATTATTATTAGGCCAATTTCCCCTGTGATTCCTTCTTCCTGGAGAACTCTTCTCTCAGATCTTCTTATGGCTAACATCCATCTCATCATTCAGGTCTCAACTCAAATGTCACCTCTTCTGAGAAGCTCTCCTTGCTCACCCTACATAAGTGCCATCCAAAAACCATATCATATGAATCACAAATGTGAGCCACTATGAAGGTTTAAATTTTCTGGTAGCCACATTCAAAAAAGTAAAAGGAAACACGTAAAATTGATTTTATTTATCCATTTTATTTAATCCATTATGTCTAAAATGTTTCAACAAGTAATCAATAAAAAAGTTACAATTGGGATATCTCACATTCTTGTTTTTGTATACTAAATCTTGAAAAATCTTCAAAATCCAACATGGTTTTTCTTGTTTGTTTGTTTTGTTTTGTTTTTTTGAGATAGTGTTTCCCTGTATCACTCAGGCTGGGGTGCAGTGGTGCAATCTCGGCTCACTGCAACCTCCACCTCCTGGGTTCAAGCAATTCTCCTGTCTCAGTCTCCTGAGTAGCTGGGAATACAGGTGCATGCCAACACACCTGAATAATTTTTGTATTTTTAGTAGAGACGGGGTTTCACCATATTTGTCAGGCTGGTCTTGAACTCCTGACCTTAGGTGATCCACCCACCTTGACCTCCCAAAGTGCTGGGATTACAGGCCACCATGCCTGGCCTCCAATGTGTATTTTATACTTAACAACACATCTCCTTTTGGACCGGCCACATTTCAAATGCTCCATAGACAGATGTAGGTGAATGGCTACCATGCTGGGCAACCCTCAAGCAAGGCAGCCCCCTTCTCTACTCAAAAGGCCTGTTCGATTGCTTTCAGAGCACTTATCACAATCTAAAGTTATCTTATCTATTTCTTCCGTACGCACTTACTGTTTGTCTTCCTTTCTGGAATGTAAACTCCACGAGGGCAAAGAGATTTTATTCCATTCACTGTTGTGTCCCCAGCCATCAATAAATACCGTTTAGATGGATGAATGAATGAATGAATGCTTAATTGTTGAATAGATACATGAGTGAATCGACGATTGAAAATGGATGAAATGGACTGATCTCTATAGGTATTTGAACATGTGACCCCTGCCTTAGGCAAACCACTGGACTTTTTGGAGCCTTTACAAAATGGGAGCAATTCCATCAACTTCATAGGGTCACAAGATTTAAGCAATGATGTGTATACAATTGTTTCATAAACTGTAAAGTCCTCTGTAAATGGCAGTTATTATTACTAAATGACTTGCCCAAAATATGTAGTTTGTAAGTAGTGTAAGAGAGGGATTTTGGAATTACATGAGCCTGGCTCTGCCATTAGCCAGTTGCATGACTTGGGCACATTGTTTACCCTCTGTGACCGACTAATGCAGCATCTCCTGGAAAGTGGCCTTGCAAACTGGATTTTTAACAAACATCCCAAGTAATTCTTATTATCAAGAAAGTTTTGGAAACATGGGATATGAAATTACTGCTCTACCAGGGCTCTCTGTGATTGCAGTTAAGACGTGGTTATCCTGTCAAGGTTAATTCCTCTTCAATTGAATGCACAGCTTCAGAAAGATGATGAGCAGTGATGAGAAAGATGATAGCACCTCATCAGCCAGATGGGCAGTATCAATTCTGGTGATCAATGGAATGACAGATGCTGCTGTCAAATCACACTCTTTCTCTCACCTGAAGGCTGATGTCAGCTTTAGCATCAATTAACTGGGTTGCCATGTGTTTTTCAGGTCGGAAATGAAAATCAAGACAAAGGACCTTAGGAAGAGAGGAACAGAATATCTCAGTCATCTAAAAGAGGGAAATTACCCCAGCGACTACTGAGAAGGCACTGACTGGCTACCTATTGACAGGCCCCCAGACAGAAAGTCAGGGACCCCAGTGAGGGTCATGCACGTTGTACCAGCCCTTTTGAACTCCTGGCCTCAAGGAATCCTCCCGCCTCAGCCTCCCAAGTAGTTGGGATTACAGGTATGAGCCACCATGCTCGGTGGAATTAGATACTCTTACGCTTTGCTAATATGAGTGTAAACTAGTCCTTATCCTTCAATGAGATGGGAAGGTATACAAACGGTGATAGACATAAAAATTACAGATATATGTATCCTTGAATCCAGTAATTCCATTTCTACTATACAGTATGTTAACATATAGGAAAATACCCTGAATGCATACATACACAGGAATATTACTCAACTTTAAAAAGGAATGAAATTTTGATACATAGTACAACATGGATAAATTTTGGCTGAGTGAAATAAGCTATAAATGGTGTATAAATAAGTGACTCAGTGTAATAAGCCAACACAAGCAAAAATATTGTATTCTCTCACTTATATGAAGTATCTAGAGTAGTTAAATTCATAGAGGCAGAAAGTAGGATTGTTGCTGCTAGGAGCTGTAGGGAGGAAAAATGGGGAGGTATTGTATCATTGGCATATACTTTCATCCTGGGATGAAAAAGAGTCTGAAGATGGTTGGTGGTGGTGGTTGCATGACAATGTGAATGTAATTAACCACTGAATGTACACTTAAACATGATTAAAATGCACATTTTATTATATATATATTTTACCACAATAAAAGCAATCATATATGCAAGTTTATTCATTACAGTTTTATTCATAATGACAAGATTGGAAACAACCTCAATATCCATCAGCAGAGGACTGGTTACATGTCAATCATAGTATATCCATATAATACAATTCTATGCAGCTGGTAGAAAAGGGAAATTTTTTTATACATTGACATGTATGTTGGATATTGTTGTTTTCCCCTCCAAATTCACTGTTTACCGTCTCTGCCTTATTTTGTTTGCTAGAAGGCTACCCTCTATGGAATGAATCAACTGGGCTCCATTTTCCTCTGCCTTCCATTGGTAAGGCAGGGAGTTCCCTGGCTCTTTCTCACCTAAGCCTCAGACTGGTGATGGCTTTGTTTTTTTCCCAAAGGCCACAGCTCCTATTGGGCAGGGTTCTGGCAATATCTGCAACCCTACCTCACCTCTTCAAGTCTGGGCTCGATGGTGACATGTAATCACTGAGGTTGATATATTGGAATGTCCTTGGAATACTGTATAGGTAGCAGACCAAAGGCTTAGAAAGAGAGAAATGCTGAGATAGACTGCGTGCAAGCTGCTAAGCCACCTGCTACCAGTACATCAGGGAGGTCTGGAGGTCTTTTATCCTAAGACATTAGGAAACACATTAGTGAAAGGAAAGGAGCACCAGCATCCTTGAAAAGTTCTGTGACTGTTTTCTCTGGGCTGGAATGAGGGTAGGAGACTCTGCAGGGGAGTTAGTTTCCTGATTTGATTTCAATGGCAATAAAAGAATCCTGGAGTGGTGGAAGCCAGGAGACAGGAAGACAAGGAGAGTGCATTTCTGTAATAAGCCACAAGGACTCCTGAGTAGAAATAAGAGGTTTTGACCTGTAGGGATCTGTGAAGGTGACTTATTGATCATGGGGTCCTTAGGAATAAGAAATAGGCAGATTTTTAAGGTACTGCTTGATCTGATAAGTAGGAAAAACTCTAGGAAAGGTGGGCAAAAATCTGACCTGGTCTCTTGTGCCTTTCCCAGATCTAAGACAGTACATTGGCTTGGGAGCCCCTTGATTGAGGAGGAGGAAGAGCCTATTGAGGAAGGACTCTGCAATGGGACAACAAAGCTTCCTTAGAGGAACTTAAAATCCTTTACCAGGGTGACTATACAATGGAAAAATTTATACCCAAACTCTCCTGGAATTACTAGATATTGGCTCTAAAGTTATGTTAGCTGTGTGCAGTACCTCATGCATGTAATCCCAGCACTTCGGTAGGCCGAGGCTAGAGGACTGCCTGAGCACAAGAGTTTGAGGTTATAGTGAGCTATGCTCATGCCACTGCACTCCAGCTGGGACAACAGAGTGAAATCCTCTCACAAATAAATAAAAAGTTTTTAAAAAACGTGATGTTAAGCTCTAGAGACCCAAATACTGCTATTGTCCACCTGTCAATAAAGGATGTATGGAAGTTGGGTGATAGATGAAGTCTTGTTTTAAGTCCATCATAGAGTGTGTCTAGTAAGATCCCTGTGCTAATTTCTCTTGTCTCAGATTGTAGAGTGGTAACAGATATACTCAGTAAATCAATGAACCCCTATAATGGCTCCCTGACCCATGGATGGATGCTATTATGTTGGACAGGTTAAATACAAGCTCCTGGAACTGCCCCCATCCTGACCTCCAAGCCAAGGTAGGAAACCAAAATCAATACCATATTCCTGGGGGAATTACTAAGATTAATGACTCAACCAAAGACAAAAAAAATATGTAATGAGTGATTTCTATCATGTTCTCCTGTAACTCATCTGTTTGGATAATGCAACAGCCACAAGACTTGGAGAAGGTCTGTAGATTATTTCAAATCTATTCAGGAGGTAATGCTGTGTCCGGAATTGGTGGGTTCTTGGTCTCACTGACTTCAAGAATGAAGCCGCGGACCCTCGCGGTGAGTGTTACAGCTCTTAAGGTGGCGCATCTGGAGTTGTTCGCTCCTTCCGACGTTTGGATGTGTTCAGAGTTTCTTTCTTCTGGTGGGTTCGTGGTCTCGCTGGCTCAGGAGTGAAGCTGCAGACCTTCCTGGTGAGTGTTACAGCTCTTAAGGCGGCGCGTCTGGAGTTGTTCATTCCTCCCGGTGGGCTTGTGGTCTCGCTGGCTTCAGGAGTGAAGCTGTAGACCTTCGCGTGAGTGTTACAGCTCATAAAAGCAGCATGGACCCAAAGAGCGAGCAGTAGCAAGATTTATTGCAACGAGAGAAAGAACAAAGCTCCCACAGTCTGGAAAGGGGCCCGAGCGGGTTGCCACTGCTGGCTCGGGCAGCCTGCTTTTATTCTCTTATCTGGCCCCACCCACATCCTGCTGATTGGTAGAGCCCAGTGGTCTATTCTGACAGGGTGCTGATTGGTGCCTTTACCATCCCTGAGCTAGACACAAAGGTTCTCCACGTCCCCATCAGATCAGTTAGATACAGAGTATGGACACAAAGGTTCTCCAAGGCCCCACCAGAGCAGCTAGACACAGAGTGTCGATTGGTGCACTCACAAACCCTGAGCTAGACACAGGGTGCTGATTGATGTGTCTGCAAACCTTGAGCTAGATACAGAGTGCTGATTGGTGTATTTACAATCCTTGAGCTAAACATAAAGGTTCTCCAAGGCCCCACCAGAGCAGCTAGGTACAGAGTGTCGATTGGTGCATTCACAGACCCTGAGCTAGACACAAGGTGCTGATTGGTGTATTTACAATCCCTGAGCTAGACATAAAGGTTCTCCACATCTCCACCAGACTCAGGAGCCCAGCTGGCTTCACCCAGTGGATCCTGCACCGGGGCTGCAGGTGGAGCTGCCTGCCAGTCCCGTGCCGTGCGCTCGCACTCCTCAGCCCTTGGGTGGTCGATGGGACTGGGCGCCGTGGAGCAGGGGGTGGCGCTCGTTGGGGAGGCTGGGGCGGCACAGGATCCCATGGAGGGAGTGGGAGGCTCAGGCATGGCGGGCTGCAGGTCCCGAGCCCTGCCCCATGGGAAGGCAGCTAAGGCCCGGTGAGAAATCGAGCGCAGTGCCGGTGGGCTGGCACTGCTGGGGGACCCAGTACACCCTCCGTAGCCGCTAACCTGGGTGCTAAGCCCCTCATTGCCCGGGGCCGGCAGGGCCTGCCGGCTGCTCTGAGTGAGGGGCCCGCCAAGCCCACGCCCACCCAGAACTCCAGCCGGCCCACAAGCGCCGCGCACAGCCCCGGTTCCCGCTCGCGCCTCTCCCTCCACACCTCCCTGCAAGCTGAGGGAGCCAACTCCCGCCTTGGCCAGCCCAGAAAGGGGCTCCCACAGTGCAGGGGTGGGCTGAAGGGCTCCTCAAGTGCTGCCAAAGTGGGAGCCCAGGCAGAGGAAGCGCCGAGAGCAAGCGAGGGCTGTGAGGACTGCCAGCACACTGTCACCTCTCAATGCCATCTCAGCTGACAGTCTGAATGTAGCAAATTTACTGGCTCCAGTTAGCATTGCCTCTCCTCACCCATGACCAGTATTCTATTATTTATTTATGACTGGATTCCAGGTCTGGTTGCTCCATGTTGAATTGCTCCAGATCCGGTTGCTCCACATTGGAAGGTTCTCAGTCCTGTTCACTAAGCATCAGTAGGAAGAGTGGAGGTAGGTAGGTGCTGAGGCCTTCTGAGTCACCCATTGCTACCCTTTGGCTGGTTGTTTTCCTGACACCTCTTAGATTTCATTCTCTGGCTCTGGAACTAGGTCTTAACCTATTTGTAGCTAAGGTTCAGGATATTGGAAAGTTCTTGCATCTGCTGGAGGCTGATCTATTTCTGTTATTATTGGGAAAGAGGAGGAAAACGTTTAAGAGCTGGACTATTAAAAAAACAGTCTAAGGCTTTAAGACTTTTTTTCTGGAAGATCTGAGAGAAATGTGACCTCCAGAAGTAAAAGTATCAAGAAGTTGGGATGAAGTGAGTTGCCTCCAAAATAATGGGAGGGCCATCAGCTTAGTCCAGCTGGTATTCCTTATGAACAGTTAACAGAGGAAAAAAAGCTGCATGCCTGGTTATATATGGGCCTTTTTGGTGTGCAGGCACCAGCAGATGCAGATGGCTGTTGCATTTCAGCCTCACTTACAGATGGCCAAGAAAGTGTAGTGAAGGGAAATTTTCCCAAAGGACAAAACTTCAGGCGGCACATTTAGTTATCCACTTTGCATGGAAAAAGAAATGGCCTGATGTATGGATCATGCTAATTTTTGGGTAATGGCTAATGTACTGGCCCACTTTTCAGAGAAAGAATGAGACTGGAAGACTAGGGGCAAAGAAACCTGGGGGAGAGGTACGTAGATTGAATGGCCACAGAGTGTGTTTTTTGATCCCTATGAATGCTCACCAAAGGTCAAGCCCTGCAGAGGAGTTTCCCAGTAATCAGATGGACAAGACAATCCCCATCATGCATGTCAGTTAGCTTCTCTTTCCGGTTACTCTGGTGCTTGCCCAGTGGGAAAGGGTACCATGCCACCATGGCAAAGGGGATGGAGGCCGCGGACTTCCCCTCACTCAGGTGATCTGGCCACCACAGCTTGAGTGCTTAACCTACCAATAGCAGAGGCCAAAGGTGATCTTGTAATGTTGCATTATTCCCTGGAGGGATCACCCAGGCACCTGTGTCAGGTTGATTACATCAGAATCCTCTTATCATGGAGGTGGCATCAATTTGTTCTTAATGAATACATACATATTCAGATTATGGATTTACTTTCTGTTCTCACGATGCTTCTTCCAGCATTTGTTGACTTAAAGGTTTATCTTTTGTTGTGGTGTCCCACTCAGCATTTGCCTTGACCAGAGGCACATTTATGGCCAAGATATGCAACAATGGGCTTGCACTCTCAGAACATGTTGGTCTAGCTGCATGTCTCATCTCTCAGAAGTAGCTAGCTTGAAAGAATGATGGAAAGACCTACTAAAATTTGAGGTGCTGTTCTAGAGGATGCAGTTCATACATGCCTTAATTCAGGGACCACTCTACAGTGGTGACTGCCTTATAGTCAGGATTCAAGGGTTCGAGAACCAAAAGGTGAGGTAGGAAGGGCCCCTTTCATTATTATTCCTTTCAATACACTTCTAGAACTTCTCCCCTTAATCTTCACAGCCATGGATTTGGTGGGTTTGGGGGTCCAAGTGCCCAAGGAAGGAATGCTTTTCCATGCTTTACAGTCAGGTAGTCCTGTTAAATGGAAAATTGAGCCCTGCTCTCTGGCCGTTTTTGGCTCCTGTGATACTTAACCTAGAGGGAGCTAAAGGGGTGACTCTTATAGACGGATGATAGAAACCAATTAATAATGAGAAAATGAGTTGTTACCTTACAAGGTAAGGTGTTTGAAACCCAGGGGATTCACTATAGCAATCAGTAAACCCCTGAAAGACTGAGGTATGACAGGAAGGGGGTTTGGGTCACCCTATCAGGTAAAGAACCCCATCCAGCTAAGGTTTTAGCAGAGGATAAGGGGAACGTGGGATGGGTAGTGGAAGAAAAAAGTCATGATTCTCAAATTAGAATTTGTAACTGGTCAGAGAATTAAGGAATGTAACAACTGTTTTGTGTTAATTGTCTCCCCTACCCCTTTCTCTGTTAATTTTTTTGCAATGTTTTAATAAAATATAATTCATATAACATAAAGTTCACCATTTGAAAGTACATAATTTAATGTTTTTTTCTATATTCATAGCACCACCATCTAATTCCTGCACATTTCCATCATCTCAAGAAGAAACCTCTGTCAGCAGTTATTCTCTATCGCCTCTTCCCCCATCTATTGGCTAATGTAATGGATTAATCACTAATCTACTTTTTGTCTCTATGGATTTGCCTATTCTGGACATTTCATATAAATGGAATCATACAATATGTGGCCTTTCGTGTCTGCTGTACTTTAGAACAATGTTTTCAAGGTTTATCCATATTGTAGCATGTATTAGTACTTCATGCCTTCTTATGGCTAATATTCCCTTGTATGAATATACTATATCTTGTTTATCAATTTACCAACTGATAAACATTAGGGTTGTTTCTACTTTTTCCTATTATAAATAATGCTCTATAAACATTCATATACAAGTTAAACTTGTCCTACAAAAACTTGTACAAAACTTTGTACAAAAACCTATACACAACCATGTACAAAAACTTGCAGAAAAACTTGTTGTACATGTACAAGTTTTTGTTGACATATGTTTTCTTTTCTTTTGACTATATACCTGGAAGTAAAATTTCCGGATCATGTATTAAGTAGTAATATGTTTAATGTTTTGAGGAACTCCCAAACAGGTTTTCACAGTTCTACACCACTTTACATTCCCACCACCAATATATGAGGGTTCCATTTTCCCCACGTACTTGTCATCAAAAATTATTATTATTTTTATTATAGCCATCCCAGTGGGTATGAAGTTACTTCTCATTGTGCTTTTGATTTGCATTTTCCTAATGATTAATGATGTGGAACATCTTTTCATGAGTCTTTTGGCCATTTGCATATCTTCTTTGAAGAATTCCCATCAAATCCTTTGCCCACTTTTTAATTGGGTTGTCTTTTTTTTTTTTTGAGACAGAGTCTCGCTCTGTCACCCAGGCTGGAGTGCAATGGCACGATCTCGGCTCACTGCAACCTCCGCCTCTCGAGTTCAAGTGATCTTCCTGTCTCAGCCTCCCGAATAGCTGGGATTACAGGCACCCACCACCACATCCTACTATTTTTAATTGAGGTGGGGTTTCACCATGTTGGCCAGGCTGGTCTCAAACTCCTGCCCTCAGGTGATCTGCGTGCCTTAGCCTCCCAAAGTGCTAGGATTACAGGCGTAAGCCACCGCGCCTGGTGGGTTGTCTTTCAAATATTGCATTGTAAGAGGTTTTTCTGTCATGAATTTTGGATACACTAGACCCTTAGCAGAGACATGATTTGCAAATATTTGTCTTCTATTCTGTTGGTTGTTTTTTCACTTTCTTGACGTTGTCCTTTGATACTCAGAAGTTTTAAATTTTGATAAAGTCCAGCCAATTTGTCTATTTCTTCTTTGGTTGCTTGTACTTTTAGTGTCATATCCAAGAAACCATTGCTTAATCCAAAGTCATAAAGATTTACACTTAAGTTTCTTCTTCTCTTTCTCTCTCTTTTTCTCTTTCTCTCTCTCCCTTTTTCTTTCTTTCTTTCTTCCTTTCTTTCTTTTTTTCTTTCCTTCCTTCCTCCTTTCTTTCTTTCTTTCTTCTTTCTTTCTTTCTTTCTTTCTTTCTTTCTTTCTTCTTTCTTTCTTTCTTTCTTCTCCTTCCTTCATTTCTTTCTTTCTTTTTTTTTTCCAGGATCTTGCTCTGTTGCCCAGGCTGGAGTACAGTGGTGTGATCTTGGCTCACTGCAACTTCCGCCTCCTGGGCTCAAGTGATCCTCTCACCTCATCTTTCTGAGTAGCTGGGACTACAGGCAAGTGCCACCATACATGGCTAATTTTTGTATTTTTTTGTAGAGACGGGGTCTCTCCATATTGTCCAGCCTGGTCGTCAACTCCTGAGCTCAAGTGATCTGCCCACTTTGGCCTCCTAAAGTGCTGGGATTACAGGCTATTTCTCTCTGTAAATGTCCGGGGCCGGCAGTCCAAGGCTGAGGGCAAGTGCTGTGCTCCATAACACGCTCAGGGAGTCAGTTTCTTTCCAGTTCACCAGCCCTCCATCCTTAGGGCATGTTCTTGTCCTCCAATGTAATGTTACATCCACTTCCCAGGCAGCAGGATGGAATGGAGAAGAACGGGCAAAGGGCATGTCCCAAGGAAGGTTCCTGGAAGTTGCCTCATAGCCTGTTTGTCTATATCCCATCTGGTCACATTTAACTATAAGGGAGCCTGGGGAACATATTTTTAATTCCTGGGAGCCAGGTGTCCAGCTAAAAATTCTAACACTATTTAAGAAGAGAAGAATGAAAATTGGAAGTAATTAACAGTCTTTGTCACATATATGCATTTAAAAGTAACTTGAGAAGAATATCAGGGAACTGTTCACAGTGGTTATCTAGTGAGGGAGGAGGAGGTGGCAGGTGAGAACAAGACAGATGAGGAAGAATAGTTGCAGAGAGAGTCTTCACTATATCTCTTCCTACATATTATGACTATGAACCATGTATAGGTATTACCTATTTCTAAACTTAGATTAATTTAAAATTCTTTCCTAAAGATAAGTAAATAAGATGAGAGAAAATAAAGAAAAAATATTCCAGCCAGTCTAAACTTTGGTAAGAACAAAAGAGCCATGGAGTTCAGTGAGCTAATGGCCCCCAACTATAGGGCCATTAATGACCTAATCAGAGGAAGAAGGTATAACCAGGGTATATTAGTTTTCTATTGCTGTGTAACAAATACCACAAACAGCAGTTCAAAATAACACAAATTTATTATCTCACAGTTTTTGTGTTGAGAGTCTGGTTTTAACTGGGTCCTCTACTCAGGGTCTCATAAGGCTTAAATTAAGATGTCGTATAGCTGTGACATCATCAGGAGGTTCAACTAGGGAAAGAGCCACTTCCAAGCTCACTTAAATTGTTGGCAGAATACATTTCCTTGTTGTTGTCAGCTGTAGTCTGGGGACACTCCCAACTGCTAGAGGCTGCTCTCAGGTCCTAGCCACACGGTCCCTCCGTTTCAGCAACACGCCTTTGTCAAATTTTGCTCATACTTTAAATCTCTGTTTTTCCTTCTGTGACCAGCCAAAGAAAACTCACTGCTCTTAAGTGGCTAATATGATTAAGATAGGTACACATAAATAGTCTCCCTTTCTTAAAATTAACTATGCCCATAAAGATCAATGGAATAGAACAGACAGTTCAGAAACAAAGCCTCACATATGCAGCCAAATGATCTTCAACAGGGGTGCCAAGACCACTCGTGGGAGAAAGGACAGTCTCTTCAACAAATGGTGCTGGGAAAACGGGATATCCACATCCAAAAGAATAAAGTTGGATGCTTATCTCGCAGCATGTACAAAAAAATTACCTCAAAAGAGATTAAAAATCTAAATGTGAGGCCCAAAACTATAGAACTCCTAGAATAAAGAATAGAGGAAAAATTCCATGACATTAGATTTGGCAGTGATTTCTTGGACATGACATCAAAAGCACAGGCAACAAAACCATACACAGACAAGTGAGAATACATCAAGCTTAAAAACTTCTTTGCATCAATAGACAAAACAGAATAAAAAGACAATGTATGGAATGGGAGAGAATATTTGCTAATTATATATCTGTAAAGGGTTAATATCCAGAATATACAAAGAACTTCTAACACACAACAACATAAAAAACAAACCAAATAAAAAATGGGCAAAAACTTGAATAGATATTTCTCCAAAGATGATATACAGTTGGCCAACAAGCATATGAAAAGGTGCTCAACATTGCTAATCAGTAGAGAAATGCAAATCCAAAACCACAATGAGATATCACCTCACACTCATTAGAATGGCTACTATTTAAAAAAAGCACACAAATAACAAATGTTAGCAAGGATGTGGACAAATTGGAACTCTCATGCACTGTTGGTGGGACTGTAAAATGCTGCAACTGCTCTAGAAGACAGTGTGACAGTTCCTCAAAAAATTACAGATAGGGCTGGGCGCGGTGGCTCATGCCTGTAATCCCAGCACTTTGGGAAGCCGAGGCGGGTGGATCATCTGAGATCGGGAGTTCGAGACCAGCCCGACCAACATGGAGAAACCCCGTCTCTACTAAAAATACAAAATTAGCCAGGCGTGGTGGCGCATGCCTGTAATCCCAGCTACGCGGGAGGCTGAGGCAGGAGAATCGCTTGAACCTGCGAGGCAGAGGTTGCAGTGAGCCGAGATTGTGCCACTGCACTCCAGCCTGGGCAACAAGAGCGAGACTCCATCTAAAAAAAAAAACAAAAAACAAACAAACAAACAACAACAACAACAACAAAAATTACAGCTAGAACTACCATATGATCCACCAATCCTACTTCTGGGTATAGATCCAAAAGAATTGAAAGCACAGTCTCAAAAAGATATTTGCACACCCATCCATGTTCATAGCAGCATTATTCACAATATCCAAGAGGTGAAAGCAACTCAAATATCTATTGATGGAAAAACAGATAAATGGAATTTTGTAAATATATATAATAAGCCTTAAAAGGGAAGGAAATTTTATCACATGCTACAACATCATGAACCTTAAGAACATTATTCTAAGATAAATAAGCCAGTCACAAAAAGACAAACACTTCTACGAGGTATTCAAAGTATTCAAATTCATAGAAACAGAAAGTAGAATGGTGGTTGCCAGGGGCTGGGGGAGAGGGGAATGAAAAGTTGTTGTTCAAATGGGTGTAAAGCTTCAGTATTGCAAGATGAAAAAGTTCTGGAGATCTGTTACTCAACAATGTGTATATACTTAACACTACTGGACTGTACACTGTAAACTGGTTAAGATGGGAAATATTACTTTTTAACCATAATTAAAACAGAAAGTCAACTGCCATATCACAGAAGCTAATCAGAGGAGTACTATCTCATTATATTCTCAGGTTCTACCCACTCACACTCCAAGGAGAGGGGATTATAAAGGCTGAGTGTCATTTCAGTGTCATCTTAGAATTCCGCCCACCATACAGGGGTACTAAAAGCCACTTTTTGGGGGACATTTCTTATCCAGATTTTCACTTCCTAGCTATAAGTTCTAGAGGTTCTGGATTCTATTTTAAGAGGGACAGGATTTCCTTTTACTAAATTCTATTCAGTGCTGCCTGTGTGAATACCATTCCTGTTGGTGGGATTTTATTTTCTCGAGTGGAATGACCTCTCATTCATGGTGTGTTCTTCATGTTAGATTGACTGGCTTGTGGAAGCTTTGGTTTCATCTGGTTGAGATGATCACCAAAGCCAATGTGGGAAAACCTTATTTTTAGTCAAGAAATATTTCTTTTTTTTTTTTTTTTTTTTGAGATGGAGTCTCTCTCTGTCACCAGGCTGGAGTGCAGTGGTGCAATCTCGGCTCACTGCAACCTTCGCCTCCCGGGTTCAAGCGATTCTCCTGCCTTAGCCTCCTTAGTAGCTGGGACTGCAGGTGCCTGCCACCACACCTGGCTAATTTTTTGTATCTTTAGTAGAGATGATGTCTCGCTGTGTTAGCCAAGATGGTCTCGATCTCCTGACCTCATAATCTGCCCCCCTTAGCCTCCCAAAGTGCTGGGATTACAGGCATGAGCCACCACGCCCAACCAAGGCAATATTCTTAAACAGTTATAAGCTTGAGAGGATTGTGAATACAGTTTTTATGGAGCAAAGATACACAAATGAAGCCATTAACAGATGATTTGCAGAAAGAATTTAATCACATTATGTAAAGCATAATTTATCTGCAAGAGAAGTAGATAATAAACCTAGCAGTTAAAACTTAATTTATAGCATCTAATATTCTAAAATCAAAGGAACAACCTTGTATATATCACATATGTATGTGTGTGTATATACATATATATATATATATATATGTTTGTATATATAACTTCTATCTAGAGAGAGAAAATCCCTCTATACCTTCTTCATTAGTCAGAACATGAACTTTAGTTTAAGGAGCATGCAAGCTGCCCACGGTTTCTCCCATCTCAACTTTTCATTCCCAGTGTCACCATTTTTAGAAGTCAAATGACTGACATTGTTCTTATGGGAAGGACATTTAATAATTTGAACCATTAACCTGTTAGGTGACCTCAAATTTCATTCAGCTTAATATTCCCAAAATATCACAAGAAGTCTGAAGGGCCATTTTTCTCAGCTAGGGAAAGTCCCAAAGAGACTGTATCTTGGCTGTTTGCCTGGCCAGCTAGCAAATGCCAGAGGAGAGTACCTGAGCTAGAAAACAGAGCTAATGCCTCTTTTCCAAGCAAGATGCTTTCAATTTTTCAGGAACACTCGGTGATTTGTTGCTGAGAGCATAGCCCAGCTTCAAAGCTATTCTTGCCCAGGCACTGCTTTAGTGTTCTCAAGCAGTCCATTGCTTGGTACCCTGCGTTGTCAACTACTGCCTGTCTCATTTCAGACCCGTCTGTTCACACTGAGAAATGGAAATACATGAAGTGCCTTAACGGATCACAGCCATGGGGCTATTGATATGAGCTTTACCTGGCAGAATGATCTGCCTAAATAATAAAGAGCCAGACTGTGTGGTCTGTGCACATGGACATCACAGGATAAATTGTCTTCCACTCCAAACTCATTCTTCTTTGGCTTAACCTGAGACTCTCAGAGCAACCTCCAAACTCCAGGGACATTGTCTAAATTGATAAACAACTTAAATGGCTTCTTCCCTGCTTGTGCCCAAGGCTACATGTATATGACAAGAAAGCAACGATTCATTCAGATCAGCCTCAGAAATGTTTCTGAAATCATTTCTCCTCAAACACTTTGAATGTGCTATCTGCTTTCTGTCCTGTCGATTTTGTATTTAGATTCCCCCCCTGTCTGCCAAGTCTTTTCTGGCTGTCAGTTGATAGTCCAGCAGATTTTGGGATTCGACTTCTCCCTAAAAGCTCAGACTGGCACCCAAAGCGTTCAGGTATGGGCTGGTCTGGGAGGGAGGCCTGAGAATTCTGATTTTTGTTTCTGATAAATTGCTTTCTTGAGGCACTTGCATTCTTTCTGTTCCTAGTTCTGTCTGGGGTGGAAGGCAATTCTCCATGACATTCCTACATGTTTTGGACTATCTGTTCAAAGACGTTTGCAAAGCAAAAGGCCTTGGAAGCTGGAGATAATAAAGTGTAGAAATGTCTCCTTTCTCAGAGACATTCCAGGATGGTAAATCCGCCTCCTCTCCTGGGAGAGACTTGCTTGGATTCCAGAGTAAATATGTCTTCCCTCTCTCTCAGGAGGGGAGGAGAGGCAGGTCACCAGCGGCCCTACACTAATCAGTTTTTCCTCATTTTGGGAGTTCTCTCCTGTGCTGTACTCCAGTACCTGCCCCAGGTAATATCTGGTCCTCACTGTGAAACCCTGTGGGGATTAGGGCTTTGGGAACTGACACGCGATATTCCTCTGGCTGCTGGTTTTGTTATGATGAGTAAATAGTCTTTGTCTCTCATCCAAAGCTCTTCCGTTCTGTCAGTATACGTACATAAAACTGCATGTGGCAGGCTCACCTGTAAACTTGCAAATAGGGTAACATCCCCAACCCTTCAGTTTCTGACTTAATAGCTTTTTTCAGTATTCTGACGAGACTTCAAGTTCTGGAATAAGAGAATGCAGCAATGAATGAAATCCCAAATTCTGGAAAAAAATAAAATTCAGGTCCCATTCCAGATTCTTATAATATGAGCGTTGGCATATGGGAAGACCTACTCTCTAGATTAAAAGGCCATTTATGTTTCTCATCGTCTGTAATAAGAAAGAGCCTTTATAAGGACTAACATCCCAGAAATAAATATGGTGGATGAGAACAACAAAAAGAGATTTCCATTCAAAGCATGGAGGAAAGCACTTTTTCTTTTTTCTTTTTTCTTTTTTTTTGTCACAGAAATGAGTTAAATGCAACACTAAAATTTGGGGAATATTGCTCAGAAGGTTTTGTGAAGCTGAGTTCAGTAAGCCAATTAGGGAAAAACAAAACAAGGACATATTTTCTAATGTGCAAATGTGTGGACATATTTTCTAATGTGCTATCTGATTTCAAAATATTTCAGAATATTCAAAATATTCACATACTTTCTAATGTGACACACATTTTCTAATGTGAAAATGTGTTCAATTAATTAAGATATAGTATACAAGCTATAGAAATATTTTGTTTTCCTTGAAATAAAAGAATACCAAAGTCTCTGGAGAGAGTGAGAGATCTTTTTCCTCATAGAAATGTTTTGAACACCACCAAATGGGGTCTGGGCTCCTTGCAGCTACTTAAGCATTCATACATCTTTTGTAACCTACCTTCTTTGCAAAATAAATTAGAGCTTCCATTTTCCCTTGAAGCCTTGAACTTCTTGGGCCCAGAATGAACAGCACAATATTAAGTGATAATTGATCACATGTATTTTTTAAAGCAAGCTACCCACTTGGATTTATTAATAGATTTAGGGAGAACAAAGGCATATTTAGTAGGTTATAGGATCAGTAGCTCAGAGCTTCAAAAAAGATGTTTTAAATAAACACAATTGATATGGTTTGGATGTTTGTCTCCTCCAAATCTCATGTTGAGGTGTTATCCCCAGTGTTGGAGGTGGGGCATGGTGGAAGGTGTTTGGATCACAGGGGCAGATCCCTCATGAATGGCTTAGCACCATCCCCTTGGTGATGAGTGACTCCTTGCTCTGAGTTCATGAGACATCTTATTGTTAAAAAGAACTCGGCACCTCCCTCCTCACTCTCTCTTTCTCCCTCTCTCTCCATGTGGTGTCTCTCTCCATGTGATGTACTGGCTTCCCCTTCACTTTCCATCAAGATTGGAAGCTTCCTGAGGCCCTCACCAGAAGCAGATGCCAGCACCATGCTTTCCATACAGCCTGCAGAACAGTGAGCCAAAATAAAATCTCTTTTCTGTACAAATTACCCAGCCTCAGGTATTTCTTTATAGCAATACAAGAACGGACTAACACAACCACCCACCACTGTGTTAGGATATTTTTGGTGTAGTCACTAGAAGTATGCGTCTTGCATGCAACACAAATAGCTGTGAAAGTGAGCTTAAAGATTACATAGAGGAACCAGAATATCAGTGGCTTTGCAGGAGTCCCACAGCTAGTTTAATAACGTGGCCAAGAATGGAAGAGTATGTGCCTTCTACGCTATGCAATGTTGCTGCATTTTTACCCACTCACATTAACTAGTAGATGAAGTAGTCAGGTGGATACCAGCACTTATCTATGGAGAGTTTACAAAGTAGTCTCAGAATTAATTTTTTCTTTGGTTCTCATGATCCTCATGACAGCACATCCAAGCTGACTGTTTTCTGTACCTGACATCTCATGATGCCATGGCCAGAAGCTTGGGCTTTGGTGTCAATCAGACCTGGATTTGAATCCTGGCTCTGCCACATATTAGCTTGTGACCTTGGATGAGATATTTTACCTAAGTCCTCAGTGTTCTTGTCTGTAAAAGGCACATAATAAGAATCTTGTTTATAATGAATAAATAAGATGATATATACAAAGGTCTTAACATAGTGCGTGGCATGCAGTAGGCATGAATTGAGTGATTACTTTTCTTACAATGATCAGATAGTTAACAATGGACCAGGAACATTCTTCATATTCAACCTGCTTTCGGTATACACCTCAATATGTATTCTCTTCTCTTGATCAGTCTATTGTTTCACTGTGTCCCACTTTGTGCTTCTCCCTATCTCCAGAAACCTATTTTATGCTCAATATTGTCTCTTTGACTTTACGCTAATTTTTCTCTCACTCTGAACAGCAAGAATAAAGTTAGCTCTTCTTTTGTCCCATCTCAAGTTTTCCTCCTCCATGAACTTTCTCATATTCTGTAGTTCCCAAGCATTATTCCCTTTCTGAACTACTGACTTACGTCTTGCATCTATCAGCCAATTCACTGATGGCTCTAAACCTTCACATATGCTTGTTCAGTCTCCCCAAATATTGCAAAACTCTCTGTAAGAGTCTATTCCTTTGTTGGACTGTCTTAGCATCTGTCATAGCAGAGTGCTGAAGCTATAAAAGGGGCTCAGTAAATAATTTATAGATGGCTTGATAGATCAGGCTCACCAGTGATATAAGGCAAGTTCAAGAGCAATTCAGGATTATATGGTTCTGTAATCTCCAAACTAAAATTCAGGATATGTGATTTGGACAAGTACAAGCTGACTCAGGGAAACCTGGAGCAGAAGATTTGAAATTGGAACTACCCCAGAAAATGCAGGCGATCTCATCGTGGTTCAGCTAGAGAACAGACATCAACATAGGAAGTTATTTTTCTCAGTGATTTTTCTTAGTACGCATAACATTTTAAAAACTCTAGTTCATAAATCCTTTGTGACCAATGAAAGCCTGATGACCCTCTCTTTATGCTTTAAAAAAATTTGTTTTGTGAAGAATTGGGCCAATAACACTGGTCAGGGATAGATATATTAGTTGACTACTACTGTGTAAAAAATCACCCCGAAATTTAGCAGCTTAAAACAACAACATTTATTATCTCACAGTTTCTGTGGGTCAGAAATCTGGAGCAGCTTATCTGGGTGCTGTGGTTTAGGCTGTCTTATGAGGCTGCCCTCAAGGTGTCAACAGAACTGCAGCCATCTCCAGGCTCAATTGGAAATGGGTCCATTTCCAATTCACACTCATGGCTGTTGGCAGGAGGCTTCCCACAGTTTCTTGCCTTGTGGGCCTATCCATAGGGCAGCTCATAGCGTGGATGCCTGCCTCATCAGAGCAAGAAAGTGAGCAGAGCAGAGATAGGGGCTGGTGAGGGAGTCACATGGTTTATGACTTAATCTCAGAAGTGACGTCTCATCACTTTTTTTTGTATTCTATTTATTAGAAGTACCTCACTAGGTCGGGCATGGTGACTCATGCTTGTAATCCCAGCACTTTGGGAGGCCAGACAGGAGGATCACCTGAGGTCAGGGGTTTGAGACCAGCCTGGCCAACATGGTGAAACCCTGTCTCTACTAAAAATACAAAAAAATTATCCGGGCAGGTGGTGCACACCTGTAATCTCAGCTACTCAAGAGGCCTAGGCACGAGAATTGCTTGAACCTGGGAGGCAGAGGTTGCAGTGAGCCAAGATTGTGCCACTGCCCTCTAGCCTGGGTGACAGAGCAAGATTATGTCACAAGCAAACAAAACAAAAACAGCAAAAGAAGTACCTCATCAGATTTAGTCCACTTTCAAGGGAAGAGGACTATACAAGGCCATGAATACCAGGAAGTGTAGATTATTGGTATCCATGTGAGAAGTTGTCTAACACAACAGGAGACAAAGGTAAAGAATAAGTGTTGTGAACCTTGAAATTTTGAGACAGGTCTCAGTTAATTTAGAAAGTTTATTTTGCCAAGGTCGAGGATGTGCGCCCGTGACAGAGCCTCAGGAGGTCCTGACATGTGCCCAAGGTGGTCAGAGCACAGCTTGGTTTTATACATATTAAGGAGACATCAGACATCAATCAACATACGTAAGATGAACATTGGTTCAGTCTGAAAAGGCAAGACAACTAGAAGCGGGAGAGGGCTTCCAGGTCATATGTAAATAAGAGACAAATGGTTTCATTCTTGAGTCTTTGATTAGCCTCTCCAAAGGAGGCAATCAGATATGCATTTATCTCAGTGAGCAGAGGGGTGGCTTTGAGTAGAATGGGAGGCAGGTTTCTCCTAAGCAGTTCCCAGCTTGACTTTTCCCCTTAGCTTAGTGATTTGGGGGCCCCAAGATATTTTCCTTTCACATTTCTCCCCTTTCTTTTAAAAAATCTTTTGGAGAAAGCATTTTAGAAGAAAATGAGTCTGTGATTTCAGGTTTCATCTGATCTCTCACGGCTAGGATGGTTTGTTCCTTGACGGGCAGGTCCTGAGTTATTAGGAAAGCTCATTTTTAGCAGGTTGTGAAGTCTCATGTCCTATGAAGAGAAAATAGGGGGAGGAAGGGAGAAAAACAACAAACAAAAGAACAATCCTGGAAAATTAAAATAGGCCACATTACTCTGAAGTCCATACATCAGTAGGCAGGTATGAAGGAGGCTTATGCATGTAAATAGCTTGCTGTTATTTTCTTCTGAAGTTAAGTTGTCTAGCTTCAGTTCACAGGGCTTTCAGTGACTCCAAATTAGGAAAAAAGGGGGAAAAAAGGAAAAAAATGAAAACATAATTTTGAAGACTTGTAGCTAAGAAAATTAGAATTCAGTTCAAACTGTAGAAAATAATAAAAATTGAAAAACATTAGGCAAGATTAGAATCTAACAACAGGTGTACTATAGTTTTTGAAGCATAATTTTTCTCCCTCCAGTTTCCCATTTTTACTAAAGACAAATCATGGTAGGACTGATTTGCTTTATTATACTTGGCCTAATTATTTGTATACAGTGCAGCAAGAATGATTATTTTTTACATAGGATTTTAAATTGGCTTTGATGGAACTTTGTTCCATAGAAGGAATCTCAGGTAAGACTTCTTTAAAGCTAAGCCCAGCCATGGATTTGTGCCATTAAATACCTCTGAGTTGGGTGATCCTCTCCTCTTGAGGTTCCAAGATAAACATGGGGTTCTGGGCCTGTCAAAAAGTAACATTCTTTACTTGCCACAGTTCAGGAACCCTGTAAACCCTATACACGGGGTTGTGTAGACAAAGATATGGGGCCAGTTTTTCCAAGGGGCTTTTACCGGCTCCATAAGTCAAGTTTGATTCCTTAAAGGAAAGCACACTGTTCCAGTCAAAGCCTTGATAAAATAACCAGTTTCTCCAATTGTGTCTTGTTACAAATGAAAACAATCCTTATTGCACTTACGTAAATAACTGTATTGTCATAAATTAAGAATACTCAGAAATCGTTTCCAAATTTTGGAGAAGTCAGGCAGAGGGAAACAAATATGCTCCAAATTTTGTTCATGGAAGTATACTTAATTTTCAAAAGCTGTAAATAGCTTAAAAGAAAAGTTTTCTTGACTCTGAAAAACAAAACAAAGGATCAGCAGCTTTTTATGCAAAAAGTTAAAAACATTACTTTAGTCTTCTATTAGCTCAGTTGACACAGTTAACTCTGTTCTGCTTGATATTCATGAATATTCCAGCTCTCCATGAGAGTCCTGAAAGTTTTTTCCTCTATTCTAATGTCACAATCTCCAAAGTTATCAGAAACCTGCATTCAAGAATACCTGTTAGGTTTCTATAGCTGATTATAAAACCACCTTCTAAGGAGGACCAAAACAAGACAAAAATTGTTCATGGATGACAAAAGGTTTTAGGGTAGCCATAGTCAAAGACACAATTGACAAGGACATTTGGTATCTCTGTGGCACACAATAATTTAACCTAACAATTATAATTATTACTGATAATGTACACAAAGTCATGTCAGAATTATAGGAGTTTCACATGATTTTGGAACACACATCAATAACATATTTATATAAATACAAGCTAAAGAAAACCAAACACCATTTCATATTTGGCAATGTTTCTTGTATAATTTTTATACCAAATAAGCCAAATTATGTCATTTTTGGACTTCAGGGAAACTAATATCATAAAGGATTAATTAGATCAGAAAAAGACTAATTTATAATTTGATTTTGGAAAGGTTGTCAAATATCAAACGTTTAAAACACTTGATATCACAGGTCATTGTAAAATAAGTTATTCATTTGACCAAAGTGATAACTCAAGTATTTCAAAAAAAGACAAAAACCTTTATTCTTTGAGAGAGAAGACTTAATTTTACAAATAATAAACCCTAATAAAAACAGCATGAAACCAATTAAATTTATTTTTCAAAATTTTATAAACAATCTATAAAATTTTAACCTTGACCATAAGATATAACTTCCATAAACCTTTCATGATCTTTATAAGTTTTATTTAGGAGTCGGTTAATGCTTCTAGAAAACCTTGTTAATCTGACACAGGGCCCTATATGCTGTTCTTGGATCAGTGTGCCTTTGACATTAATTATTAATTTATAGAGAAACTGAACTTATCTTTCAAAATCAGCCCTTACAATCTCATGTCCTCACCTCTTCCGTGATAGTCCCTGGGCCTTGAGGAGTTGAATAGCTTTAATTTCTGGTCCTGTGTTTCAGGAATGCAGTTTATTTTGATTGACAACTTCTACCAGTCCTGAAGATGGGGCTTTAATTGCTGTCAGTGCTTACAGTTTAGCAGGACTTGATGTCCTTTTTAGATCCAGGAGTCAAAATGCTGTAACTCAATGTCACAAGTACTTTAAAAGCACATACAAAAAGGTACATGGATGTAATAAGTTTAATTAACAATTTTTTAATCTCAGTTTTTTCCTAAGCATACCAAAACTTAATAATAATGTGACAACTTGATCATATAAATTTTTTTTTAAATGAGTCCTCTTATTGTGACTCACTCTGATTGTCATGACATGGTTGGGCTTTCTGGTTTGTCCTGAACATCCCTCCTCCTTAACAACCAGTCATTTCACTCAAGGACTAAATTTATCATACAAGATTCTTTCTCATATGAAATTATTTCTCTTTAAGCTTTCTTACCAAAAATAAAAAAAACCCTCCTGATTTTTATAACTTTCTATCTTGTTTCACCTTTTTTAAAGGACACATTTTTTTAGCAAGAATGTTTTCCTACAATATATTTTTATTGGAAAATACCCAAATAATGAAATACCTACTATTTAATTTAATATAACTTTAGATTCTAAATTAGGACAAGTTTGTCGAAAAGTATTTATCCCATTACATTTACCTATTTTATTTTAATAATTTACCTAGATTATTTATGAAAATTGCAATAGCCATCATTTAAAGTTATAAAACAGCCATTGCAAAATTATAACTAAGACAGTGAAAAAGATCTGCCCTAACTGATTCCATCTTGCTTCTAACCTCCAAGCTGTCCTTGTTCATTCCTGGGAATAGGCCAAACTAACTTTGGGAGGAACTTAGTTTATAGTTTAGCTTTGAAATAAAAATAGTAACAGTCCTTTCCCAAAGCAAACCTCCTTACTGCCTGTGGACTAGACTGCCTAAAGCCACAGGATTAGAAGTTATGGTAATCTTACTAAATTCAATATGTTTTTGAATTACTAAATTCAAGCTATTTTCATTAAACCAGTATCACTGTCTTATTCATTAAGGATTACACAAGCAAAGATCATTCCGTCTTGGGCTGAGTTTTTAGCTTTGTAACCCCTATGCCAGATTTTGACACCTTACAGTATTTGGCATGGATAAGTATGAAATTGCTTAATTAGTAAATGTAAATAAAAATGTATGCTGGCAAATTCTTAAGACATTTCTAATATTATTTTACCAGTAATTTTAAATCCAGCTTATTTATGAAAGATTTTACACATAAGTCACATGAACTTGAAAAAGCATTTGACTAGTCTTTTTTATTTAGTATCGGACTTAAGCACTTTTTTAAGCCAATTACTTAGAGCTCTTTTATATATTTTTAGTAGTGAAACATTGTGTACACAACACATAAATACATAGAGGTATTAGGCATGCTGATAGAAGTACACCTTATAGATTCATAAAGACCTTCTTTAAAATTAGACTTTCAGATTCTTGATAACCTGTTTCATAACCTTAGGCAGTTGTCAGCTAAACAGCCTTAAATTTGCATATTTAAGGAAACAACTCGGGTGAAAATCAGATAGCAAAATGTACATCAAAGGGTATGGAGAGAAAAAGGCTGGTGTGCTAGAGGGAGATTAAAGATTGATGCAAAATCAAACATAAAATTATAAAAATCTGTCATAGGATTGTATAAGGAGACCAATTTTATTTAGATAGGGACTTACCTATCTTTTAACTGAATCTCTGAGCTCTGGGCAGAGCCCAGACTGAATTCTAGGTCTCCAAAAAGGAAGAATGATTATGAGGCTAGACCATGTGATGTTTTTATAGTGCATTTACATAATTTTTTTTTAAAATCAAAGACATTTCTAAGTGTCTAAACTACACTCTACTTTAAAAATCCAAGAGTGGCCTCTGTTGCGATAACTATTTTAATCAATAAATCAGATGACACAATTCAAAAGCAAGCAGTTTAAAAGCTGAGATGGTGGGGCGCGGTGGCTCACGCCTGTAATCCCAGCACTTTGGGAGTCTGAGGCAGGCGGATCATGAGGTCAGGAGATCAAGACCAGCCTGGCTAACACGTGAAACCCTGCCTCTACTAAAAATACAAAAAAAAATTAGCCGGGCGCCGTGGCAGGCCCCTGTAGTCCCAGTACTTGGGAGGCTGAGGCAGGAGAATGGCATGAACCCTGGAGGGGAGCTTGCAGTGAGCCGAGATCGCGCCACTGCACTCCAGCCTGGGCGACAGAGCGAGACTCTGTCTCAAAAAAAAAAAAAAAAAACGCTGAGATGAACTTTTTTGTGTACACTTTTGGAGTTCCATAAGGAAAAACAGGGTTTTCCCCCAAAGGGAGTCTGGCATCTTCTCAATTTTCTTAAAGGAATGTCAGGCTACTATAAACTATTTTAGGTCCCTTATGCAGCAGAGGGTGCTTGAGAAAGGAGAGACAGCAGAAGTAAATGAAGAAAACAGAATTCAGTCAACTGAGAAGAAAACTTACACACACACACACACACATACACACACACACAAAGACAAGGTCCTAGGAGAGAGAGAAAAAAACAAAAACATGAAGACCTTTTAAATATGAACACACACACACACACACACACACCCCTTGGATGTTAGCTTTTAATTAAGCTGACTTTAACCATTGAGCTCTTTTTAAAAAAAAAGTTTTAAAATCTCATTAACATATTTCAGCTCAGAAAAATTGCTGCTATTTCAGAAGCATAGCCATCGCTCTTTCAGTTTGGCCTGGCTAGCAAAAAGGTGGCTTTGTTATGTAAATAATACCCCTTTAGTAGTCAAAATCAAAAATTTTTTTCTCTTTTTTTTTCTTTTTGCTGGTCCCTTTTTCTCTACCATGCCACTTTTTTTGGGGGGGGGGGGGCGGTGGGAATTTAACCATTTGAGAGGCCTTGTTCTCCACAATTTAGAACTTTCCTTTGGATTTTATTGAGTCAGATTCCTTTGGATTTTATTAAGTCATTGGTCCAACACAATGGCAAAAAGATCGCAACAACAACAAAAAGAGAAACAAATAACAACAAAAAACAGTTAAGCAGAACAAATGGTCGCACAACTTGTATGATTACTGAGCACTCTAATGGTGAGAAGAAATGAAGACCAGCTGGTTGTTATCTTTAGCCAAGACAAAACCCCAATTCAGCTACTTATGTAGTAATGGGTCTCAGGCTGTAGACTGCTCTCCACCATCCTAGAAGCAGAGAAAAAAACCTCGTCTTCTCTGTTGGAAATGGTAGACTGCTGTCTGCCATCTTAGAAGCAGAGAAAAAAACCTCATCTGCTCTGTTGGAAATGAGCATAAACTCCATGAAGGAGTTACCTGCTTTCCATCATTATGGAAGCAAGAAAACTTGCCTTTCTTGTTGGAAGCAAGTAGAACTTCAAAAAAGGGAGTTGTATAGCAAAATAAACTTTAGATCTTGACTAAAGTGTGGGAGATCAGGGATTCTCTGGAGGGCGTGCTCCAAGACCTCAGTAAATTGTCCTATTGGTTTGAGCCATAAAGTTAGCTCATGTTAGTACCAAGCACCCATAGTAGATTTGTCAAAGGTCAGGTGCACCTCCACTCAGAATCCCTTCATGGTTACCAAAATGTGAACCCCGAAAATTTAAGACAGGTCTCAGTTAATTTAGAAAGTTTATTTTTTTTTAAGATTTTTTTTTATTATTATACTTTAAGTTTTGTGGCACATGGGCAGAACCTGCAGTTTTGTTACATAGGTATACATGTGCCATGGTGGTTTGCTGCACCCATCAACCCATTGTCTACATTAGGTATTTATCCTAATGCTATCCCTCCCCTAGCCCCCCAACCCCTGAGAGGCCCTGGTGTGTGATGTCCCCCTCCCTGTGTCCATGTGTTCTCATTGCCCAACTCCCACTTACGAGTGGGAACATGCAGTGTTTGGTTTTCTGTTCTTGTGTTAGTTTGCTGAGAATGATGGTTTCCAGCTTCATCCATTTCACTGCAAATGACATGAACTCATCTTTTTTTATGGCTGCATAGTATTCCATGGTGTCTATGTGCCACGTTTTCTTTATCCAGTCTATCATTGATGGGCATTTGGGTTGGTTCCAAGTCTTTGCTGTTGTGAATAGTGCCTCAAACATACACATGCATGTGTCTTTATAGTAGAATGATTTATAATCCTTGGGGTATATACCCAGTAATGGGATTGTTGGGTCAAATAATATTAATTTAGAAAGTTTATTTTGCCAAAGTTGAGGACACACGCCTGTGACAGGGCCTCAGGAGGTTCTGACTTCATGTGCCCAAGGTGGTCAGAGCACCGTTTGGTTTTATACTTTTTAGGGAGACACGAAACATGAATCAACATATGCAAGATGAGCATTGGTTCTGTCTGGAAATGCAGGACAACTTGAAGCAAAGGCAGGAAGACTTGAAGAGGGGAGGGGGCTTCCAGGTCAAAGGTAGACAAGAGACAAATGATTTCATTCTTTTGAGTTTCCGATTAGCCTCTCCCAAAGGAGGCAATCAGATATGCATTTATCTCAGTGAGCAGAGGGTGGCTTTGAGTAGAGTAGGAGGCAGGTTTGCCCTAAACAGTTCCCAGCTTGACTTTTCCCTTTAGCTTAGTAATCTGGGGGCCCCAAGATTTATTTTCCTTCTACAGTGTTAATCTGGATCTTTGCATCTCAAGATTGTGTGACATATCTTTATGCAAAATGGAGTTGAGAACTTCGTAATTCCTGTTTCATCTATTTGCATCCCCTTAGAAAATTCTCATGAATACCCATCTAGTTATTTAGCATTAAGTCCTCATCTTTCATGTTCATTCATAAAATCATAGATTGAACCTGCAAGTGTCAAGGAAGAAGAGATTATAAAAGGAAGGAAGCTGGAATTAAAATTTTTTTTACTATAAAAATGTTAATGTGCAGAAAAGTAGAGAAAGTCATATACTGAACCATCAAGTATACATTACCCAGTAGTTCCAGCATTTATTGAGTGCCTGTGCAAATCATTGTACAAAATATTTCTGAAAGACTGTTTTCACTTTATTCTCTCAATAACCTTTTAAAATAAATGTCATCTTACTTAACGATAAGATAAATATTATACCTTAAGTATGCAGAACATTGAGACTCAAGTTGGGTAAAAAATTGCTCGAGGCTACCCAACTCATAATTTGTAGAGCTAGAATTTAATTTTATTTATTTGTTTTCTCTCGTTTTTTCTATCCCATTATTACTCATTTTCCTCCCTAGTCCATTATGCTATTATTGCCCAATTACATCTTTATATGTTATAAACCCATCAATAGTTTTACAAGTATTGCTTTATGCAGTTGTCTTAAATCAGAAAAATTACGAGCAAACACACATTTATGCTTTTATAAGTCACCTATGTAGTTACCCTTATTGCTGCTTTTATTTCTTTGTGAGGATTTGAGTTGCTGTTTAGCATCCTTTCATCTCACTAGTAGGGCAGTTCTGCCAGCACAGAGCTGGGGTTAGAACCAAGGTCTTCTAACTCCAAGTTAAAGACTATTTCTACCACATCTCAGGGGCATGAGAGCCTGTGAGTTCCCGGACTATCTTTCCATGAGGAGCTCAATTTCATCATTCTGGATATTGGTCCTGCCAGAATTTCTCAACACTCTTATGAATCCTTTCCACCCTTCATTGCCACAGAAGTTTTAATGAGCAAGTGAGTCGTACTGTTTTCTTGGTTTCTTTTCCAGTATCATATGACTACAGGTGAATGAGATATGATTAGCAGCAAGCCAGATGTTAAGAAGCAGTGAGGCAGGGGAGAGGTGGGAACTGAAACCCACAGTTATGATGTGAGTTCAGGTAGCCAAAGACAAATGGATAATCTAATTATGAATCTAGTTGTGAGAGAAGCAGTATTTACTAAACTCAGTAGTGAGATTAGGAACTAAGTCATCAGATCAGAGAGAAGGCAGACCAAAGTGAGCCAAATATAAGCAAGTAATAATCTCTGAGCATTATAATTCAAAGAGATCTATGTGTTGGATGACTAGGGCTAGTTCCAGAAATGGTGCATAAAAATTAGTTGCCGTTTGTTCAATGCTTGCAGCTGTAGGTGGAAGTGTCAGGGCTGCATAGTGTTTGCCTGGTAGAAAGTTCTAAACTGGGTATGATCTAGGAAGGGGAAGGAAGCCTCTAGGATCCCTCCTCTGAGCCATATCCTTCCCAATGTATTAAATCATTATAATATTGAATAATGTATGCAGGGCTTCTCAAGAAGAATGGACATCTTGAAGTTCCAGCTATAATTTTAAAAAAAGAAAACTCCCTGTAATTTAAGTGTTTAATCCTATTAGTATATTTCAATTATAGCATGTATGAACTCATTTGGAGAGGACATAAAAAATCTAAGCTTATGGTCTTTATGAATATGAGACCCATGGTTAGTGGGCCTTCTGGTACAATTCCCTCTCCTCAGCCATCCCCTGCAATAGCTCAGAAGTCAGGGACCCATTCAAAAAGTATTGGTTTTATAAAACTGATACATGCTCATCACAAAAGTGCTATGGAAGAGTATATAGAAGAAAGTTAAAAAACAAACCAACAAGCAAAACCCCCACTATCAACTGCCCAGAAATAATTGTCATAACATTTGGCAACATCATCCTAGTTCCTAGTGATCTCTCTATGCATGTACCCATGTTCACACATAGACATAATTCTACAAAAATGGGACCTACTATAAATGCTTTTTTTAAAAAACAAAACGCATTAAATTTGTCTTTACTTGAACTAAACTGGAGAAAAGCTAATGAAATTGGTAGAATTGCTCAGTCTCAGATTAATAAGTTTCTTCACATCAAGCAATTTTATTTTCCTAGAAGATAACTCTAAAATTTCAGAAGATTTTTTTACTTTAAAAAAAACCCAATCACCAAAATGCTTCAATTCAAGCAGTATCTATGGATCTGCCTGCACTGAAGGTAAGGAACATGACACCATCTTTCTAACCTACCTCTACAACACCATATTTCTGTTAAGTGTATTGTTATTTTTTCATTATCAAGATTCATAAATTTGCTCTGTCCTGTAACCATAATTCTCAGCTTTGCTTTTTCTTTAAGCCATTGAATGTGTTTAATGACCAACCTTCCACTTCCAGGTTTTTAATTTTTCACTTAACAATTGGCTTGCTGGGTGTTGTCATTGGATGGCTCTTTCAAAAAAAATTCATAAGCACTAAATTTCATGAATTGTTGCTTATTTTAAAGTCTGTTTCCTGCCTTTATGTTTCAAGCACAATTAGATGGACACAAAGTTACCCTTTCCTTTCCTCAGAGCTTTGTAAGCAGAGCTCCATTGTCTTCTGGCATTGAATGCTGCTGCTGAGGTGTTGGAGGTCAGGCTCATCTGCACCTCCCTCCAGCCCTTACACTTACAGGAGATTTTCTTTTCCTACATGGATGTCCTTAAAGCTTTTAGTTTATTTCAGGACATGTGTAAGCATTAAATATTCTTTATCAGATTTTCCTGGGAAATGTTTTCTGGTGCTTTGTGTTCTCTTTTTGTTATTAAATCTGTGAGTACCTTTTCTTTTACTATTTGCTTTTTAAAATTTAAGAATACCCATTATTTTTATATTAGATCGCCTTTGTCTAGATTCCATATTAGTAGTCATCTGTCTAGTAATTTTCATCCTTTTTCCATTTCATATTTTAATGCTTGCTCAAGGCTGTCTTTTATCAACTCAATGGTTTTGTGTCATACATATTTTACTTTTGATTACTTCTGTGGTCTTTAGCTATGAAAAGATTGATGAGCCTCTTGGACTGGCCTCTCAATACTTTGGATATTATCACCATGGGTTCATAGTTTTTGGCTTTGCTCATTTTTTTTCTTCCTTAGATCAGCCTCCTTGCTCCACTTCTTGAATGAGTCAACTCATCTCTTACCTCTTCAACAGTGGCAGAAAATTTGATAGATGTTTGTAATCCATTACTGATTTCTCAGAAACTTAAGGAATGGGAGAAGTTGCAAGATAGTAGATGAAGTGGGGAAGAGAATTCCAAGGAGGAACAGCATGTGAAAGATACCTGGAGTAGAAAAAAAAAAAGTGGGGCTTTTTAGGCCATGAGAGAAGGATTATGTGGGTCAGGAAGCACAAGCTTGAAAGACAGCAGTGCTACGTAAAGTGAGGGAGGCCAGATAATATAAAAGGCATTTTAGACTATGAAGTTTGGATTACATCCTTAGAGTATTGGGCTGGGGCAAGGTAGAGGAAGTGGTGGTTACTAAAGAACTTTAAATAAAAAAGGACAAGCATTAATGTTTTTTTAAAAAATGATAGCTATGGTTGTAGGGTAGAATGAAGAATAGAAAGTAGAAGATCAGTCAAGAAACCCTTAACACCTACCCATAGATGGTGGTCGGTTAGCAAAGGTGTTAAAAACAGGAGGAAGAAACATAGAACTTTTTGAAATGGAGGAAACTGGATGTATTAAATATATGCTTGCATCCATACCAATTTGACTTAGAGAAAACATGAAAGGATTTCAAATGTTTATCAATAGGTGAATTTAAACAAATTATGACATTTCCATACAATGGAATACTACTCAGTCACAAAAGGAATGAACTAATAATATACAAAACATAGATGAATCTGAAAATAATTATGGTAAGTGAAAGAAGAATGAAAAGAAGAGTTTATACTGTAAGATTCTATTTATATAAAATTCTAGAAAATACACACTAAGCTATCATGATGGAAAGCTTATCAGTGGCTGCTTGGGGGTAGGAGTTTGGGGAGTAGGGAGGGGTGGGCCAGAGGGATTACAAAGGAGCATTAGGAAACTTTCAGGGGTGATGGAGATGTTTATTATCTTGAGTATGGTGGTAGTTTTGAATGTATACTTGTGTCAAAGCTTATCAAATAGTGTACTACAATTATGTACAGTTTATTTCAGTTATACATGAATAAAGCTGTTTTACTATTAAAATGTAATTTTGAGGTAGTTTAATAGCATTTAGTGAAGAGAACGAGGGAGAGGAAGACAAAAAAGATTATTATAAGGTTTCTGGAATGAGATATTTTCTGTGAAGATATTTAAAGCCCTGGCAGTGGATGAGACCACCAAGAGTAGGAATGGAAGAAGGTCTAGGACTGAGTGTGGAGGAAAGCTGACATTCACAGGCTGTGTGGAGAAGGAGCAGAGGTCTTACTTCGTTGTGTGAGTGTGCCATTGTTGATTTATCTCTTATCGAGAGAGATCATGTTTATTTCTAATATTTTTCATTTCTAAGCTGCAATGAATAACCTTATACATTTTGGAAGTGTGTGTACATGTAATCTGTAAGATGAATTTTTAGATGTAGAATTTTCTGGATCAGAGGGTATGAGTAGTTGTGATTTTGGTAAATAATGCTAAATTCCTCTTCATAGAAGTTGTACCTATTACATTCCCATCAGCAATATGAAAATGCCTCTTTCTCCACAACCTCATCAGCACAGAAGACTATCAAATTTTTGATCTTTCCTAATTTCACAAGTGAAAAATGGTAGCTCAGGATTATTTTAATTTGCATTCTAGCTATGAGTGAGATTAAACATGTTTTATTGGTTAAGAGCCATTGGGAGGATTGTTGTACATTTAAAAAAATTGAGTTACTGATTTTTTTTAACACGTTATACATGCTTTCTTTATATAAGGAAAAGTAGCCCTTTGATTCTAATATATCTTGCATATATATTTTCCCTGTTTGCTGTTCGTCTTTGGAATTTGTTTATGGTAGCTTTGGCCTTGTAGAAATGGTTGATTTTCGTATTGTCAAATTTATAAATCTTTTTGTTTATGGTTCTTGAGTTTTGTGTCATAGTTAGAGAGGCTTTTCCAACTCTAAAAGAATTCTCTTGAAATTTCTTAGAACTGATTTATAGTTTCATTATTTACTCTGAAATCTTTGATTCAATTGTATATTTTCCTGGCGAAAGTGGGACGCGTTAAGACAATTTTAGTTTTATTTTTAGATGGCTACCTTGTTTCCCAAAATCATTTATAAAATAACTCTGTCTTCTCACCATTGACTGGAAGATTTCACCTTTATCTTTATTAAGTAAAAGAGAAGGCTTTTTAATTGAGGGTTTTAGAATATATTTGAATGCTGACACTTAATCCCAGTGCAACAGTGTTGGGAGTTGGGGCCTTTGGGGGTATTTAGGTCATGAGGGCTCCACCTTCATGAATGGATTAATGTTGTTATAAAAGCCCTTTATGAAGGAGTTTGGTCCTCTGTCTCTTCTGTCTTCTGCCATGTGAGGACACAGTGTTTCTCTTCTTTGGATGACACAGTGTTCCAAATGCCATTGTGGAAGCCAAGAGCAGCCCTCACCAGATGCTGGTGCCTTGATCTTGGACTTCTCAGCCTTCAGAATGGTAAGAAATAGATTTCTGCTTTTTATAAGTTCTGTTCTTTATAGGTCTGTGCTATTATACTAGCACAAAATGGACTGAGACAATGAACATGTATGCATATATGTTTAAATTTCATGATGGGAAGAAAGATGACTTCTATTTTCCTATTGTAGTAGAGGGTGTGGATGGATACAAGGCAGCTAAGTCCATTTCTGCTATAACAAAAGCACCATACACTGATGGTGTAAACAATCAATATTTGTTGCTCACAGTTCAGAAGGCTGGAAGTCCAAGATCAAGCTGTCAGCAGATTTGGTGTCTGGTGAGGGCCTGCTTCCTTGTTCATAGACAGCTGTCTGCTTCCTGTGTCTTCACCTGGCAGAAGGGGTAAGGGAACTCACAGGGGCCTCTTTTATAAGGGCATGAATCTCATTCATGAGGGCTCCACACTTATGACCTAATCACCCCCTAAAGACTCCATCTCTATCACCCTGGGGGTCAGGATCTCAGCATTCAAATTTAAGTGGGGGGACACAAACATTCAGATCATGGCATAAACCAACCGTTCTAATTGCATTATTTTCTCTAGAAATGATCAGCTGCCTCTGTGTGGCAAAGAAAAGGCCTATCTACCTTGGAAACAAAGCTTTGGAAAACTCATGGCTGGTCTAAAGAAACAGACAATTGAGTCCAGGTGCTGTGGCTCATGCCTATGCTCCCAGCACTTTGGGGAGCCGAGGTGGGAGGATCTCTTGAGCCCAGGAGTTCAAGACCAGCTTGGGTAACACAGTGAGACCCCATCTCTACAAAAAAAAAAAAATTAATAAATTAGCCAGGCATGGTGGCTTGTGCCTGTGGTCACAGCTACTCAGGAGGCTGAGGTGGGAGGACTGCTTGAGCCTGGGAGGTTGAGGATACCGTGAACCATGATTGCACCACTGCACTCCACCCTGGTCAACAGAGCAAAGCCCCATTTAAAAAAAAAAAAAAAAGAAAAAAGAAAAGAAAAAGAAAAAATGAAATACACAGTTGGACAGTAAAAGAGCCTCTAAAGGGGAAGCAAAGAAGCGGTTAATAGGGCATTGATGACTAAGAACCCATTTTCCAATAATCTCTGGAGCTGGCCTTGCATTTAGAATGAATGTGAACCTGAAACTCTTCAGGGTTCAGGGCAGGGGATGGCATATGATCTATTTGCCTACACTTTGCTTCAGCTGACAGCAGCTGGCAGGCCACCATCCCTGTTTTCTCCCATGATTTGGTGTCTCAGCTGCCAGATGACAGTGCTATTGGGCTGCTCCTAACCATGATCACTCCTTAGCCTGTCCTCGGGTAGCTCTTGCTTCCAGATTTTATTAACCCACACATCCCAGCTGGGTTTCTGGAAACCCCCACCCACTCACCCTGTGAACTGCTGATGTTGGTGATGACTGTGGGCAGTGAGAGCAGCAAGTGGGAAACAGTCTTATGGAAGAGAGAAGAATGTGAGTCAGCTGGATAGATCATTATATGAAAGAAAGAAGATGCATTGGGAAAGTAGGATAAGCCTCATTCTTTTAATAAATACTCATCAAAAGCTGATTACAGAATGGTACTGGATTATAAGACTGAAGTTCCTCCTAAGCCTTTCCCATAAAGATAGGAAGCATGATTTCATCTTTCATTTCATCTTTGAAGATATTGGTTACCGGTCTTCACATGAGCTAAGTGCTCATTAAATGGTTGCTGAATGGATTAATAAAGGAGGGACTATTTTAGTGTCTTTGCTTGTGCCATTCTCTCCCTGGAACACTTTCCCTTTTCTAATATAACTCCAGAAATTCCACTTTTGTCTGAAGGCTCCCCCTCCTCCATGAAGCCTTATGTGACTAATTTCTGCCTAAAGTTAGCTTTCCCCTTTCTAATGTCTATAGTACAGATAGTTGAATCTATATCAATAACACATTCTGTCTAATATTTTGCTTCCATATTCCTCTCTCCCACTGTGGATCTTTTTAATGCTGTGTAGATACAGAAATATACATTCTTACTCTCCAACAAGCGTGTGCATTTCCTAAATGCAGGGACGACTTCTTTCCGAATGTCCGTGGTTCCTGATAGCGTACTGGGCACAAAGTACTGCCCTTGAAGTACTTATTGATTTGACTTCCTATTATCTCTATCTAAAGCAAATATTGTTAGAAAAAAGCTGAGGCTTATTGTTAACCCATACAGGACAGAGAATTGTGACGATCTTTCTTCCTAATCCTTAGCTTAATCCTCCTAATCCTGTAGCTTAAACCCTGAAAATGTTTGCATCCTTGATCTATAAGGAATGTTACAGCATGTGACTCTATTAAGTGTGGACAATTGAAAGGTAAATTAAAATATTTTTATTTGGCAGCATCATGAAACTGTTGAGGTCTATAGACATAATCTTCATATGAATGCTAAACGTAGTACTTACTATCAGTACATGTTCAAGTCCAATGTTACTGAGCTGTGACTGTAGCAATTCACTAATCTTCCTTTGAACATACACTATTTACTTTTTAAAGTCTAAGTTAAAATAGCATTTTTTTCTCTCTAGTGAATATTATGATGCTTTTGTTTTATATTATTCAACCTAAAACTTCTGAGATTTTTTAAAAGGCTAACAGCAGGTTGTGAATGTTCAAATAGACAAAATTGCAAAGTACACATTCATTACCGACTTAGCTCAGCTTCCTGAGATAATCAGAAGTTAAATTTCATCAGCTCTCTCTACCCGAAGACTATGGCACTACCACAAAGATAAATTATTATTTTTTTTTTTTGAGACGGAATCTCGCTCTGTCTCCCAGGCTGGAGTGCAGCGGCGTGATCTCAGCTCACTGCAAGCTCTGCCTCCTGGGTTCATGCCATTCTCCTGCCTCAGCCTCCCCAGTAGCTGGGACTATAGGTGTCTGCCACCATGCCCAGTTAATTTTTTGTATTTTTAGTAGAGATGGGGTTTCACCTTGTTAGCCAGGATGGTCTCGATTTCCTGACCTTGTGATCCGCCCACCTCGGCCTCCCAAAGTGCTGGGATTACAGGCATGAGCCACCGCGCCTGGTCCCACAAAGATAAATTCTTTGAGTCAGAGAGAATGAATACTAGTATTGGAGTTGAGATGGGTAAAAGGGCAACAGAAGGATTATGGGGTGCATAGAAGAGGAGGCTTTGACAATCTAGATACTTTCTCTCCCAAGCCCAAGTATGTATTATTTTGTATTGTTATTACCCCTTAGTCATAGACTGGAGGCTTATGCCAGGATTTAGTGACTCCTCAAGTCTCATTATCAATCTGCATTTAAGATTTAACAGCAAAGTGTGAGATTGAAAGATTACTTGTTCAGACACAAAATAACTTGATCTTCTTGTGGAAACTCAGCTTTAAAAAAATAAATAAATAAAATAACAATAGATTTCAACAGTAAAGTCTTTGTTTGGCTGGGCTCAGTGGCTCACACCTGTAATGCCAGCACTTTGGGAGGCCGAGGTGGGCAGATAACCTGAGGTCAGGAGTTCGAGACCAGCCTGGCCAAGATAGTGAAACCCTTTCTCTACTAAAAATACAAAAATTAGCCAGGTGTGGTGGTGTGCACCTGTAATCCCAGCTACTCAGGAGGCTGAGGCAGGAGAATCGCTTGAGCCCAGGAGACGGAGGTTGCAGTGAGCCGAGATTGCACCACTGCAGTCCAGCCTGGGCCACACAGTGAGACTCCATCTAAAAAAAAAAAAAGGCTGAGAAAATGGTAAACATGTAAGTCTTAACACATTGTTTTTATATAATGATTACAACAATAAATCTATTCTGTACAGTTAGATATAAGGATATAACTAGACTTTTTCTTACAGTAGCAGGTACATCATGAGGGAGGATGTGATAGGAGTCGAAGTGCTCTAAGATTGGGATGATTATATGTCCCAATTTGCCCAGGAGAGTTCATGCTTGTGCCTGTTTTCCCAGTGTAATAGTTAATACTATCCCCTTATCTCAACAGCATCCTAGCTTAGGTGATAAATTACTTGGCTACTTTATACATATAGGACTTAGAGACCTGGAGAACTTGGGGAACAAGCAACAGAGCAGAGGCAAAGACAAAGTTAAGATCTCATTCCTGGTTGTCTCATCGTGTGGTAGGGCCACTGACATAAACACTGGGTGAGCTTGTGAATACTTGTCTCAGATCTGGAACTTGTAGTAGGATCTTTCCTAAGACGGAGAAGATGGTTGGTTCCACCCATTCCAATTATTTGGGTTATTAATTGTTCTGAGGCATTTCAGTTAGTTAAATCTAACCTGTCATCCCTCAGCTCTTCTTTGAGTATATAAGAAAACCTAAGAGGCTCCCAAGTTGACTCTACAGCTGAGAGTTTTCCGCTGAGAAGTCCAAAAAGGCCCTGTTGTCATCAACCTCACGTTTACCATGATAGGGTCTATAATTCCAAGTTAACTGGGGGAGGAAGGGGCTCGGGTTTCTATTTGCATTAAGCTATAGAGAATAGGAGGAATAGTTTCCTATTTAAAAAATAAATTTTTTAAAGTGTGAATATTCCATAAACCAACAAACAGACAGAAATTTAGAATGTGCTCACTGAATTAGTCAGTTTAGTAATAATTATGGTGGTGATTCTGGAGAAGGGCGTGGAAGAGACAACTTGGGGAAGAGAACAGTGCTAGGACAAGAACCAGAAGGCCTGGATTCTGGCTTTGATTGTGCCCTTTCTGGCAATGGGATCTTGAATAAGTCATTTAACTTCTTTAAATTGCAGTTTCTTCTGTAAAATGAATTAAGATAAAAATTAAGAATATTTGTAAGCACTAGCCATGTGCCAGGCACTGCTCTAAGCACTTCATGAATCTCTAAAACAAACCAATGTATTATTGGCATTTTTCCATTCTAAAGATGAGGAAATTGAAGCATGGAGAGATGAGCTAACCTTCCTAAGACCACGCGCCTTCTCAGTGGCACCTCTAAGATTTGAAACTGGGCACTATGCTTTGACTCTCCTGACTACCTTCGGGTATGCCCATTCACCATTTTACATTCTGCTATATGTCTTGGGAAAATGACCCATGTGGGCATCCTTGCTCTCTGGCTTCCAGTTGGGTTCCAACAGTGACAAGGGATTGGACAGTGGGAGGAGAGATTGGTTTCTTTCTCTTCCCAGTTGCCTCCCTAAGAGGCCACCACAGATTGGCTGATTCTTTTATCAAATGTGATGTCTCTTGTCAAATGCCCTCTCCACACAGTTAACCTATACCAGTTCTAAAAACTGCTTTTTTTTTCCCTCCATTCTCTTTTAGGCTAGGAATGGTAACAGCTCTTTGATCTTGCCAGCCTGGGATACTGCACCACCCTTTGCTGTCAGAATCCTTTCTGATTACATATTGCAAGCTCTAAAGTTGCACATAATGTACTCTACCAGAAGGAAGCTGATTTTGTGGTCACAATACTATCTGTCTGGAGTAGTGGGGGTTCTGCTTAGTAAGGACTCCCCTAGTTGGGCCTCTTAGAATGGAGAAAGTTGACAGTTTCAGGACTGAGATACTTGAGAAAATCAGGAGGGTGCTGAACAGCTTTGTTTCTTAACTTCCTGGCCAGAATTTGTAGATTTTCAGTACCTCCCAATGTTTCCAGATGTATTCAGCTCCTATACACTAACCTTCTTTCATTACTGAATGTGTCATGGAGTTAACACATATTCTTCCTTCGGCCTGAAATCTTCTTTCTTCTTTTTGCGTAGGAAACTCAGATATCAGCATGAATGTTACTTGCTTAGGGAAGCCTTCCCTGGAACAAACCCCTCATTCCTGCCAGGATGGATGAGTATCCTCATATATGCTCTAACAGCTTTTTGAGCCTTTCCTTCACACTTAGCATAGTTTATAATTATGTATTTGGTGGTTATTGGATCCATATCTCCCCTCTTCCTAGAAAGGAAATTCCAAAAGGTCTGAGATTGGTTTTGACTTTGCTCAACATTAAATTTCCAGGACTGAGCACAGTTACTGACTCTGGTGGTCACTGAAAAATGCTTTTCATGTATCCATGGACAGATGTATGACTAAGCACCATGAAAACTGGTGACGATGGTAGACTGGGAAGAATAAAAGGAGAGCGCTATCTAGTGGTACCAGGTGCAACAAGCAAAATGGGGCCAAGTTTTTGCCTGAGGCCTTACAAAAGTGTTGAAATGCTTGTGGAGAAAATTTTCTTTTTCTCAGGAGGGCAGTAGAATATCCTCAGAAGTGACTAGACTTATGTCAGTGAGGAAGAATATATCACAAAGTTAACAGGAAGACTGATTCCAATCACAAGAAGTGAGGGCTGCAGAGGCCATGGAGGGATGGAAAACGTTTTCTTAGTATTATCACTACTGGGCAATGGGCAGAGCCTGGGAGACAGAGAAGAGAACAGGCGGTATGGAGCATGCATCAAGAACCCTGAGCTTCAGAGCACTTAGTACTGCAAGAAGAATGTGTAAGAAACTCTGGAACCCAGTCCCAGGGAGAGTGAGGGAACACCAGTGATTTCATTGGTATTAGGCTTGAAATAATGATTATTTTCTTTATTCCATATTTCATATTGTTATCCACATACCCCTTCTGACTACATACCTCACCAGGTGTAGGAAATGTGTGTTAGAAGATGATGTTTTTTGCCTTAACCATTGATTTGAATGATCATTTCATCCTCTCTTCTCTACCCAAAGTCGCCTTTCAGAGTCAATTATGGCTTATTCCATAATTATTTTTTTCAGACTACTTCTGTACATTGGTACCACATCTGTAATGAACTGTCGACTCATCTATTTCCCAATTCATTTGAATCTAGAATTTGGCAAGACTTTCTTTTTTAGTGTGTTTTTTAGTTTGACTCTGCATTTTTCTATTTAGGTTGCACACTTGAAAAAAAGCTTTACCCCTTTTTTGAAAAGTTGGCAGATGTCTGTTTTTTTTTTTGTTTTTTTTTTTTTTTTTGAGACAGAGTCTCACTCTGTTGCTCAGGCTGGAGTGCAGTGGCGCGACCTCGGCTCGCTGCAACCTCTACCTCCCGGGCTCAAGTGATCTTCCCACTTAGCCTTCTGGGTAGCTGGGACTACAGGCACGTGCCACCAGGCCCGGCTAATTCTTTGTATTTTCTAGAGACAGGATTTCGCCATATTGTCCAGGCTGGTCTCAAACTCCTGAGCTCAAGCGATCCATCCGCCTCAGCCTCTTGAAGTACTGGGATTGCAGGTGTGTGCCACCGTGCCCAGCCACAGACGTCTTAATGAAAATGAAGCATTACAGTAATATACTAGGGCAAGGGCAATTTGTTCATTATCGACAAGCAAATCACTAAATTATGTAAATTACTGGATTAGACTGGCAGAATTACTTTTCTTTCAGAGAATAATCAAATATTACTTTAAAATGTTAATTTGTTTAAGTTTTTGGCTTTAGATCCAGAAAATCCAAATATTTTAATTTACATCTATTAAAAACCAAATTCAACCTCGAGACCGAAGTCCATTATTCACAGTCCACAGTAGAATATATGAAACCACAAAGATTTTTAATTTCCCTTAATAAACCTGTTTATTGAGCATTTACATTTCCCCTCCTTCCCCCATTTTTGTTTTAAAACATCCTTTCATGAAAGAACAATATTTAAATAAACCTTTGAGGAACAGATAGAGCTATTTAACAAGTGAGGTAATTATATATTATCATTCCCCCACAATGGGGGTTTATAAAGGATTTAAAAGTTTGTTTCTGCATTTGTTTTCAAGGGCTTGCCCAAGCACAGAAACTCCATATATATCAGCAACTAGGGAAAATTGATTCAAATAGATTTTTTTCCAAGAACAGGAATCTTTCTATTTCATATTGCACATGAATATTAAGTAAACTACCTGCTGGAAACAGAAAAAAAAAAGCTTTACTCAAATATGAGTTGCTGATTTAAATAAACTGTTGTACCTTAAATAGAAAAAAACTCTACCTATAAATAATAAAGTAGCATTTCTAAGTGTAGCTACTAGGTTTATTACTGAATTCTGCAGGGAACTGAATGGCCTAACCCCAAATACCATCCTTTTATGACCAATTTGTGTGGAGAGTTATAAATAGTGCAGTAAACTCTGCCTACAAGGCTGTAAGCCAAAAATTTTTGAGTGAATAAAGGGACTGCTGTTCTTTGTGAATAAGCAATTATTAAATGTTGTTTCTGAAACTGGAAGCTGAGCAAAGCAGTTTGTCAGTAGACAGTGTAACATAAAAGAAATTAATTTGATAAAAGTTCCCTCAAAAATGGCTCATGTACTTTGTACACTATGTATGGATCTATTTACACATGTAAAAATTAATTCCATGTAGACATAGCATTGATATATTTATTTATTAAAATTTCTTCATTAGAATAAATTATATAGTGTCAAAACTTTGATAACATTTTAGTATAAGAACTGTTTGTGCTCTTAAAAAACTATTCTGTTTATAACTATAATACATATTCACTGGAGAACGTGCAACAATAAATGCATACTGACTAAAAGAAGAATGAAAACGATTCAAACTCTTACCATCTAGAAGCAATCAAGTGTACCTTACCTCCAAAATTATGACTCGCAGCTCTTTCCTAGTTAGTGAATATAGGTGTACATCACCATTTTAAATTGCTGCTGTTGGCATAATTGATTTTTAAAACCAACTTTCAAAACCAGCTTGTATAAGCCCAGATTTTAACTGGGACATGCAATTCTAGGGCAGCAAGCATGGAGGAAAAGATACAGGAAATAGTGACAGAGAAGGAGCAACACCATGCAATGTGTTTTGCTTCCCGATGACACTCTCAGAGGCAAAGTCTGTTCCTTAGCAGGGGCACTTCCTGGGTCAGGCACTATGTGCTCAGAAAGGCCGTATGGAGAAATCCTATCTTGGAACAGTCTTTTAAAGGAAAGAAGGGGAAGGTATTTATCTGCTGCCTCCCTTTGGCTTCTTTCTTCCACTGGTCAAATTTTGTCTCATGAGGAAGTTTACTCCCTCACATCACTCAGCATCTTTGGGAGTCACTTGCCAAAACACATCCCATGTCCTGAAATGAGATTCTCTATCTAAATTTGGAAGTGACAGGAAGGACCAGAGACTGTAAATGTGTAGCTGATGGTCCCAGGAGGTAGATTTTTATAGGTCTACACCTAGCAGGTCAGTCATAGCAAGTGCTTAGGTAAAACAAAGCGAACCAGGGTCAATGAGACAGCTAAGAAAACCTGTGGAGGCAAATAAGATACGTACTGAAGAAATAATTTAGGTTATTTTTCACAATAACTAAGGCTGCAGTGAAAATCTTTTTGCATATATCTTGTGTACTTCTATGTGTGTGGTCTTAGAATAAATTTCCAGGAGATATATTACTGAGCCAAAAGTTACAATTACTATAACTGTGATACACATGAAAAATTGCCCTCCAGAAAGGCTAGACCAATTTTATTCCATCCAACAGTCACAAGAATACTCATTTCCTCATGAACTTGCCAATGCTGTAATTTGTGTCAGTCAGTGTTTGTGAGATTATGCTGCAGTAACTAATGACCTGGCAAATGGCCGTGGCTTACAACCAACATTTTTTCCTTTTCACATACGTTAGCTGCAGATTGACTTAAGCTCTTCTCCATGTACCATTGATCTCAGGGCTCAGACTAAAGGAGCAGCCCCATCTCAGTCTGATGCCAAAGGAAGCAGAGAGATAATGAAACTCCAGAATGACTCTTAAAAAGTCTCTGCTCAGAAATGACGCATATCACACTTGCTTACATTTCACGGGTCAGAGCAAGTCATACTGCAAAGGTTGATTTCAGTGAAGCAGAGAGTTATAATCCTTGAAAAGGAAGGGGCAGTGAATAACTGGGAAAAAATGTAATCTACCACATTATCTTTGCCAATGAAATGTAAGAATGGAATAATATAATTATTGTAAATGTACATTTCTTTGATTACTAGTTAGGTTGAAACTTTTTTTGTATGCTTATTGGCAATTCATTTTTCTTCTTTTGGAAATTGTTCTTGCCTTTTGCCCATTTTCTGACTGAATGCTTTCTTATTAATTTGTAAGACTCTTTGCATATGAAAGATGTATATATTTCCTTCATTCAGTTTAAATAATGATGTTTTTCCAAAGACAAATTTTTAAATGCATGTGGTCAAATACATGTTTTTTTAAAATGGTTTTCTATTTCATTTCTTGCCCTAGTGTAGTAGAATGTTACATTCACGTTTCCCAATGAATCATGCCTCCAAGCATCCATGCCCTTTTGTGGCCCCTCCCACTGCAACTTGGCCATGAAGCTTTCTTTGGCCAAAGAGAAATTAGCAAAGCATGATGCAAGGAGAAAGCTTGATACGCACTTACACATTGAAACTTACACACTGAAACTTACACCTTGAAACGTCTCCTCTTGGAACACTCTATCACCCAGCCTTGAGCCAACATCTAAAGAGGTCCAGACACGTTGAGACTCCATGCTATGAGAGAAAGAGGGGCATATCTGACTAGGTCGCAGCTTTTCCAGCCCTCCTCGTGGAGGCACCAGACATGTGAATGAAACCATTGAGATTTCCACACCTGAGTTGAGTGACCACCAGCAGCACCAGCAAAGTGCTTCCCAGCAGAGGCCGGTCCAGTTGCAGAATCGTGATTGCAAATATGGTGGCTGTTTTGAGCCATGACGTTTTTGCTTAATCAGTAACTGAAACTCTCAGTGTAGTCCTCCTTTTCTCAAGAATTTAAAATGTTCACCTGTAGTTACTTTGCTGGTTTTATAGTTGTTTTAGGTAAACATTCAGCTTTGTCCATTTGAGATAAATTCTTGTGTAAGAAGTGGAGTGAGAATTTAATGGCAGTTACTGTTATTACTCCCATTTCGCAAATGGAGAAACTAAGGCTTAGGCTTAGTGAAGTTAAGTGACTTGTCAAAAACCAGACAATAAGAAGCAGATCAAGATTCTTACAGTCTGACCCCAGAGCTCGAGCTCTTACCCCTATACTGTGGACCTGGAACCCAGGCAAGGGCAAGGGGTCTGCCCTGCCCGTCATCAGCGGCTGCACATCACTTCACAAACAAGCGTCTTCACACTTGTTCTGTGTCTTTTATAAAATATGGGAATTAGAAAGATTGCTTTTAAATATTTTTACCCTGATTTATTTTTATCCTAAAAATAGGATCTATTTTTACCCTACTTTCAAAAATAGGCTATATTTCTATTGGAATTTAGTGTATATGGTAGAGACACTGCCAGGTTAGAAGGAGCCTGATTTAGCATTTGGGTTCAAGGTGAAGACTTGGTTTGGATTGAGAGAGTGTTTGAACAAGAGGAAAGAAAGAACTACTCCCAGTGATTTCTCCAGGTTTTTGTGTCAAAGCAGCATCTAGGATATGGGATTCTGTCCTTTCAGTGATGTTGTTGGTGGAGGAGGAAAGTTTGATGGGGAAAGTTAGCTTTAAGCATGTGTGCCGTCTCCAGCAGGTGTTGGTATTCATACTATACACTCCTGACTCCCACCAGGAGGCTTGTGGTGACAGGCTGCAAGCTACATGATTCCCAGGGTGGTCAGAGGTGTTAGGGAGTTTCTTTCCAATAGTCAGTTCTTGAGATCATTGGTATTGAAATCCAGCTTGAGGTCAAGAAAGAAGGTGTGTTGCAGGCTCAATTAGTCCCTAAAACATAATCATGGAAATATAGATCCTGAGAGGGTTGCTTCTTAATGAAAGATAGCTAGAGAGGCTGGATTAAGACACAGATTGAGGCTGGGCACGGTGGCTCACACCTGTAATCCCAGCACTTTGGGAGGCTGAGGCGGGCGGATCACCTGAGGTTGGGAGTTTGAGACCAGCCTGACCAACATGGAGAAACCCCGTCTCTACTAAAAATACAAAATTAGCCAGGCGTGGTGGCGCATGCCTGTAATCCCAGATATTTGGGAGTCTGAACAGGAGAATCACTGGAAGCCGGGAGGCGGAGGTTGCGGTGAGCTGAGATTGTGCCATTGCACTCCAGCCTGGGCAAAAAGAGCAAAACTCCATCTAAAAAAGAAAAAAAAAAAAAGACACAGATTGAACATACATGAGTCTCCCCTTGGGTTCATTCTGTGAAGTCACAGGGGAAAGTGTATCTATATCTATAACTACAGTGTCTATAGATACCTCCATCAAATGCCAGACACCAAAAGAACACCGTGAACAGACCCACAGTTTTGAAGAATTATCAAATGTGTAAACCAGAGGGAAATGCTTTCAATTCAGGTGGTTAATTAAGCACAAACATTTATCTACTCTTCCTACTGAGACTCCCATTAAAATGATGATAAACAAAATTTTTAAAAAGTATAAGCCCACAACAAGGCAGGGCACACCCAGAAAGCAAATATTTAATAGTAAAGATGAGTCAAGGAAATTAACACCAACATAAATACAAGAGGTAGTTGATCTACCCAGCAGACTACATAGAACTTCCAGATATTCAAAAGTCCGAGTTGACAGGTGGGGTGGAAATCAATGGGACTGATTGAAGATTCAGATGCAGATTATGTGGCTCCACATACCTACGCTTTCTCCTTCATCAACCTCAACAGCAACTGGGTATTCATTCCTTGGTCAAAAGTTGACTGAAAGGATTTTTCCTCAAGTAACAGAACAAATCAACAGGGATAAACTAGGGCAGCTAGTGTGGACTTGATATTCCTGATAAAGTCCTTCTCATTCTGGCATTCAGGGTGCCCCAGGGTCTCATCCACTCACTTTCAAGTGAAGCCAATGGGAATAGGCTGTTTCACTCCTTCCCACTCTGCAGGTGAAAGGGTCTTGTAATAGGACAGTCACCCACATCCCAGAAGAGGAGGTGGAACCCAGATACTATAACAACTGTACAAAAATCTCAAGTGAGAGCAATTGTCCTTCACTACCCCAAGTATCATTCTTTAGATGATAGAAAATGAGGGTCGGCTGTCAATATATAGATTCAAGGAAGCAAAATACTGTTAAATATATTGAAAAGAACGTAAAGAAATCACATATATTATGTAAGAACAAATGGAATTATCTAGCAGAGCTTCTAAGCATTAGCAAAATGAAAGAATACATATGGAAATTTTGCAAGACTGATATAGACACACACACTTACATCTATATGTGTATACATTACTATAGTTTGGATGTTTTTCCCCTCCAAATCTCATGTTGAAATTAGATCCCCAATGTTGGAGGTGGGACCTAATGGTAGGTGTTTGGGTCATGGGGGTGGACCCCTCATGAACAGGTTAATGCTTTCTCTGGCAGCAGGGGAATGATTGAGTGAGTTCTTATAATATTGGTCCCTACAAGAGATGGTTGTTAAAGAGAGCATGGCACCTCTCCCCATCTCTCTTTGCTTCTTCTCTTGCCATGTGATCTCTGCAAACATTGGCTCCCCTTTGCTTTCCCCCATGAATGGATGCAGCCTGAGGTCCTCACCAGATGCAGATGCCAGAGCCATGCTTCTTGTATAGCCTACAGAACTATGAGTCAAATAAACCTCTTTTCTTTATAAATTACCCAGCCTCAATTATTCCTTTATAGCAACACAAAACAGACATACATATACATACATACATATACACACACACACATATATATACAAATATAGGAATACATCCATACAAATATAAATGGTGAAAAGGAATATAGCAGGCAAAGGACAAAACCCAACTTACGAAAAATGACTCAGAACATTCCCTACAATTACTTACCACGATATTGCAGGGCTGGAGGAACAAATCTAGGAACAGATCAATGTATTAATGGAAATTTCATATGTGATAAAAATCAGTGGGGTTTGGATTCAGTAAACAGTATAGTGGCAAGTAGCTTTCCATGGAGAAAAATAGAAAGTTATATCCTTGATTCATACAACATACAAAAGTTCATATGGCTTAAAGAGCTAAACGTAAAAAATGGTAAGAAGTCAAAGAAGACAGCAGAAGCATATTGTTTCTGCCAAGACAGCATTAATAATCAGCAACTGACATTCAGGATAGGATTTTGCCACAAGAAACAAGCATACCAAGGGACAGGAATCAGAGACAGATGATAGCATTTTACCTTAGAGAACTCCCAGCCAGACAGAACGAGAACCAGGGAAAATTCACCATTTCTGGTCCTGGGGGACTGTGGGAAGAAGAACTGGCCAACACAGTAGGAGAGTAAATCATTGGACACATGTCCTAAGAGAGGAAGTCATATCAGATCAATTGAGGAGAGTAAGGGCAGAAGAGCTCTTGCTTTACTTCCTACATGGGTTGTGGAGGACATGGCTGTGCCCGGGTTGTGTGCTAACATGGTGGTGTCCAGCAACGTTAGGAGAGGGACAGATTGGGTAGAGGTCATTGTATTTCTGAATTCCTGTGCTTCTCTAAGTGGATACACCAAGTTAAGAGCCATCCGAGCCTGCTATAAAGTGGGTGGGTTGGCCCTGCACCAAACACTTAAGTGTTGGTCACCTAGGCCAGAGGGCCATGTATATTTGTATGGATGTATTCCTATATTTGTATATATATGTGTTCATGTGTATATATATATATGTATGTATGTCTTTGTGTTGCTATAAGGGAATACTTGAGGTTGGGTAATTTATAAAGAAAATTTATAAAGAGGGCAGGAGGAAATATGTGGCAGATGCTCAGTGGAGTCTCAATTCAGCAAAGACCAGAGGAAGCCAAGGGAGTGGGGAGGCTGCTGTGGTTCTTACCAAGCTGAGAAGAAATAGACTTTGGTGTCACCAGCTGCAGGATGCCAGTGGTAGATGCTTACTGAATACATGTGGCTTGGATGGAGCCAACGGTCACCCAATGAGCACCAGGACAGCTGTTTTATAGATGGCGCTAGTGAGGACCTGGAGCACTGTGCACATTCCTGGGCACTCCTTCACTGTGTCTCCTGAGCTCACATTAGCCCACCTCTTTCATCTACCAAATCTGATCTTGGGAGAAGTAGCGGTGAAAGTGGAGATAGTGGTGGTGGGGTGCATACAAGATTGACTAAACAATTATCCCCGAAAAATGAGCATTACCTAAACGGCCTGTTTAAATTGTTAAATCAGGCTAAGGGGTAAATTGGCTTGACATTTAGTTAGTTTTCTCCTCTCTTCAGCAGCTAGGCCTCATGAAGATGATGGACAAGGGACAAAATGAAGAAATTACATTCTCTCTGGACATCAAAGTGTACAACACATTTATATCAGCAATAGGCTATGGGAAAAACTTTCCAAAAATATATAACACAGAACTAATGTCCTTAATAAGAAGACAGAAGTGTAGAAAAACAAAGGATTAGAATAGGCAATTCAAATGAAATAAGTAAAATGGCCCATAACTATATGAAAAAATACTCAATGTCTTTTAAGGAACTGTAAAGTAAAACAAAAATAAGATTCTTTTTTTTCTCGGTATATTGGCAAACAAGAAAAAAGCTGATAATCCCCTAGCTTGTTTTTTAACATAAACATTTGCCGAATCTTGCGATACTCTGGTTGACCAGATTCCTCCTGATTGAAACGCCACATGAATTCTCTTATTTAAGGATATCAGCACAATCTAACAGGAAGTCCTTTGGAAGAGATCTCCAGAGGCACAGAATCTAGTGCCAGCTCTGAAACAGATTTCTTCAGCGACCTTGGGTGTAGACTTTCAGTGCCTTATTCATCTAAAACTTAAGGAGGACGAGACCTACTTTTTCCATGTCTCATTGAAATGTGATCAAGATTAATGGCCTAACATAGAAAATGTTTCCAGTACCTTGAAAGACCAGGCACGTTATTCAATGCCTGCCTCTATAAATCTGGCAAAAATCAGTCTAATTCACTTGTCAGGAAAAATGCTCACTTAAAACCATATAATTTTAGAACTGGATGTTTAGAAAATGATCGAATCCAGTGCTCTTCAAAATGTCCTTCAGACTGATAGTGTTATCTGAGACTTAGGGAATAGGTTGACTCTTAGAGAGTATAGATTTAGAAGCTATAAACAACATGACCTCGATGTACACAGCTACTGCACTTGTCTCACAGGTGTGCATACCCTCCTCCACCCTAAGGCTATACTATAATTATTGGATTTGTGTAATCTGGCATTAAAACATGACAAAGATGCTTTCTTGCTCCAATTTTTAGCCTTTTACAGTGCATCACGTTATTTTTCTAAAGTAAACTAAATTCAAATTTCTCCGTGTTTTTGCTGCCTGCCTTACAGCATTTGAGGGAGGATCCTTCGTACATTTGTAATAGACAAAAAAAAAAAAAAAAAAAAAAATCCAGATTGTGAGTCTTGTGGTTTTTTTCTGTTTAAAATTTAAACCATGTACAATTTTTTTTTTTCCTGAGACAGGGTCTTGCTCTGTCACCCAGCCAGAGTGCAGTGATGTAATCACAGCTCAGTGCAGCCTTAAACTCTGAGCTCAGGCAATCCTCAGCCCAGCCTTCTGAGCTGCTGGGACTACAGGTGCACACCACCGTGCCCAGATGATTTAAAAAAAAATTTTTTTAACTTTTTGTAGAGACAGGGTCTTATGATGTTGCCCAGTCTGGCATCAAACCCCTGAGCTCAAGCAATCCTCCCACCTCAGCCTCCCAAAATGCATGTACAACTTTTTGGTCCAAATTGCGTTGGATAAGTCAAATTAATATACATTTTGCTAACCAATATGAGTATATTCCTATAAGCATAGTTATGTTGAAATACATGTGTTAAGATGAAAAAAAAAAGCCTCAGAGATCAACTATATCCACCTTGGAGGGTGGAGCTTCTGCCCTGCCCCTCCTAATAATATAATAATAAACATAAAAACGTCTTCTATATAACGGGTGCTTACTATATGGCAAGTGTTATACTTTCTTTAGCTTATTTCACATTCATGATTCTAATTCCACTTTATAGATGAGACAGCTGAGGCTTAGAGAAGTTTAGTAATTTACCTAAGGTCTCACAGATGCTAGAGTCTACAAGCTGAATTACCATATATTAGTAGTTCCTTGTTACTTCCTTCTGGAAACAGAACGGCTATACTTTTTTTCTGTTTTAAATATTGAGCTTTTGCTTCTGACACCTTTGCATGTCTCCCACACAGCCATTAGATAATTTATTAAAGTGCAGTTCCAACAGTGTTAATTCTCAGCTTGAAACTTTTGAATAGCTTTTCATCACCTAGAACGACAATAAGAATGGTGGTTCTCAAAGTGTGGTCCCTGGACCAGCAGTAGCAGCATCACCTGGCAATTGAAAGAAATGCAAATTCTCAGGCCACACCTCAGCCTCACTGAATCTGAAACAGGGTGGGGCTCAGCAGTCTAGGTGTGTACAATTTCTTGGGGGTGATCCTGATGCAGCACACTCAAGCTGGATCTTTAGATGACAGTGAGATCCCACGGTCTGCTCCTGCTGACCCTTGTAGCCTGTTCTTGCTGCTCACTGCTTCACTCCCAAACCTCATGTGTATCCCCTACACATACTACAGCTGCTTCCTGTCCAAAGCCAGTGTTACCTGGTGGTTAAGCACAAGGATTCTGCAACTGGTCTGCCTGGCCTTGAATGCCACCTATAGCATTTACTAGCAGTGGTGACCTGAGTCAAGTTACCTAACTTCTCTGAGCCTTGGTTTTTCCATATACAGAATGAGTATGAGGATAATAACAGTATCTTCATTTGTTGTTACAAGAATTAAATGAATCACTGTATGTGGACCACTTAGAATAGCATCTGGCAGGCTGGGTGCGGTGGCTAACACCTGTAATCCCAGCACTTTGGGAGGCTAAGGCGCGTGGATCACTTAAGGTCAGGAGTTCGAGACCAGCCTGGCCAACATAGCGAAACCCCATCTCTACTAAAAATACAAAAATTAGCTGGGTGTGGTGGTGGGCGCTTGTAATCCCAGCTACTCGGGAGGCTGAGACAGGAGAATTGTTTGAACCTGGGAGGCAGAGGTTGCAGTGAGCCAAGGTCGTGCCACTGCACCCCAGCCTGGGTGACAGAGTGAGACTCTGTCTCAAAAAAAAAAAAAAAAAAAAACCATCTGACATGCAGTAGGCACTCTAGAAATACATTATTGCATTTGCTTGTTATATTAGTTTCCTGTGACTGCCATAAATTATCACAAACTTGGTGGCTTATAAACAGCAGATATTTACCTTTCACAGTTCTGGAAGCCAGAAGTTCAATGTCATTTTCACTTGGCTGAAATCAAGGTATTAGCAGAGCTACCCTCCCTCCAGAGGCTTCTGGTGGCAGCCAGCATTCCTTGGCTTGTGGTTGCATCATGCCAATCTCTGCCTCCATTTTCACATCATCTTCTCCTCCATGTGTCTAATTTCCCTCTGCTTCTCTCTTTAAGGACACTTGTGATTAGATTTAAGCCTCACCTGGATATACCAAAATAATCTCATCTCAAGATCCTTAACTTAATCGTGCCTCTTATACAAAGGTGTTTTTCCTTATGTTACAACATTTGCAGTTTCCATGGATTAAGACTTGATACCTCTGGGGTGTGGGTGTGGTGGCTCATGCCTATAATCACAGCATTTTAGGAAGCCAAGGAAGGAGGATCACTTGAGCCCAAGAGTTCAAGACCAGCCTGGGTAACATAGGGAGACCCTATCTCTATAAAAAAAAAATTTTTTTTTAAAGACTTGATATCTTTGGGAAGCCATTATTCAGCCTTCTACACTTGTAATAACCTGTATTCCTGTAGTCCCCTTTTCTCTATGTTTCCTCCTCTTCCTCCTCTTTAGAACTCACTGCAGGGTTTGCCTCCTCTAGGAAGCCTTCCCTGACTTCCCCAGAGCCAGATTTAGTCTAGCTCCTCTGTGGAGCTGTGGAGCTACACACACACACACACACACGTATATATACACACACAAACACACACACGTATATATACACAAACACACACACATATATATACACACACACACATATTTTTTTATTAATTTTTTTTGCACACAAAACAAACATTTTCTAAAAATACATACAAACGAAAAGATGCATATCAAACATATTAGGAAGGTTGCACATGGGAAGACGGGGAATAGAAATGGGGGGTGGAAATGAAAGAAAATAAATGAGAGAGGGACTTTGTATGGATCAATGATAATAACTCAATCCTCTATGTCTTTGACAAAGAAGAAGGAGAAGGAAGAGGAAGAAAAAGAAAGTGGGATAAAGGATCAGAAAGGGAGGAAAATAGAAAAAATTAGAGTATGACTCCAGGGTAGACCTGTTTTATCGTTGCTGGGTTGGTTGGTTGGTTGGTTTGTTGTATTTTTCATATATTTTGCCATGTTGGCCAGGCTGGTCTCGAACTCCTAGCCTCAAGTGATCAACCCGCCTCAGCTTCCCAGAGTGCTGGGACTACAGGCGTGAGCCACCACGTCCAGCCCCCACACTGCGTCTGGCCTCCGTGGTAGACCTCCCAGACGGGGCGGCTGGGCGGAGGCGCACCTCAGTTCCCAGACGGGGCGGCCGGGCGGAGGCGCTCCTCACTTTCCAGACGGGGCGGCCGGGCGGAGGCGCTCCTCACTTTCCAGACGGGGCGGCCGGGCGGAGGCGCTCCTCACTTTCCAGACGGGGCGGCCGGGCAGAGGCGCTCCTCGCTTCCCAGACAGGGCGGCGGCGGGGCAGAGGCTGCAATCCTAGCACCCTGGGAGGCCAAGGCAGGCGGCTGGGAGGCGCAGGCTGCAGCGAGCCGACCCCACGCCACCGCACTCCAGCCCGGGCAACATGGAGCACCGAGCGAGCGACACGGAGGGAGGCCGAGGCGGGGAGACCATTCGAGGTCAGGAGAAAGAAAGAAGAGACGAGAGAGAGAGAGAGAGAGAGCCATATATATTTTTAAGAGCACATTTAGGTTTACAGAAAAACTACATAGATAGTACAGAGAGTTCCATACACTTCCTCTCCCCACCACCTCTCTGCTTAATTTCTCCTGTTAACATCTTGCAGTAGTGTGGCATATTAATTACAACTAGTTTATCAAAGAATTACAACCAATTAACCACTATTGGTTCATAGTATTAGCCAAAAGTCCATGGTTTACATTAGGGTTCATTCTTTCTATTATATAGTTCTATGGGTTTTGACAAATTCATGATGTCCTATATCCACCATTATCATACAGTTTCACTGTCCTAAAAATGTCCTGCATTCTGCCTATTCATCCATCTCCCCACCCCCCTGAACTCTTTGCAGGCACTGATGTTTTTATTGTCTCCACAGTTTTATCTTTTCCAGAAGGTTATATAGCTCAAATTATACAGTATGGAGCCTTTCAGATTGGCTTCTTGCACTTAGCAATATGCATTTAACTTTCCTCCTTGTCTTTTCATGGCTTGATAGCTTGTTTCTTTTTAGGGCTGAATAATATTCTATTGTCTGGATGTACCACAGTTTATCCATTCACTGAAGAATATCTTGGTTGCCTTCAAGTTTTATAAATAAAGCTGCTATAGATATCCATGTGCAAATTTTTGTGTGGACATAGTTTTAAAATCCTTTAGGTAAATACCAAGGAGTGAGATTGCTGAATCATAAGGTCAGATGATGTTTAGCTTTGTAAGAAACTGCAAAAATACCTTCCAAAGTGCATGTATCATTTTGCATTCCACCAGCAATGAATGAAAGTACCTGTTTCTCCACATCCTTGCCAGCATTTGGTGTTGTCAGCGTTTTGGACTTTAGCCATTCTAATAGGCATGCTGTGGTATCTCATTTTATTCTAATTTGCAATTCCCTAATGACATATGATGAGGAGCAATTTTCGTGTGTTTATTTGCCATCTGTATATCTTTTTCGGTGGTATCTGTTCAGATCTTTGGCCCACTTTTTAATTGGGTTGTTTTCTTATTGTTGAGTTTTAATTGTTCTTTGTATATTTTGAAAATAAGTCCTTCATCAGAAATATGTTTTTGCAAATATTTTCTCCCAGTCTGTGGCTCCTCTTTTCGTTCTCTTAACAGTGACTTCTGCAGAGCAGTTTTTAATTTTAATGAAATCTAGCTTATCAATTTTTTCTTCTATAGATCATGTTTTTAGTGCTATATCTAAAAAGTCATTGCTAAACAAAAGGTCTCCTAGATTTATTTAGGTAAATATGTAAATATTTATTTAGATAAAAATAAATTTATCTACATTTATTGCCTATGTGATCTTTGAGAAGTTTTATAGTTTTATGTTTTACATTTAAGTCTATGGTCCATTTTGAATTGTGGCACTATCTTTTTATTATGTTTATTATATCTTACTTGTACCAGTAATTGTGGCACTATCTTTTTATTATATTTATTATATCTTACTTGTACTAGTAATCCATAATCTCTAGGAAAACCCGCAGACAGATACAGTAAAGCTTTACTTTACTGTATCTGTCTTTACCTGTACCTGTCTTTACTGTACCTATGAGCTTTCATGGAGATTATGGGTTATATCTTACTTGTACTAGTAATCTCATTACTAAGTAGGCCTCAAAAAATTAGTAAGTAATATCCTACTCTGCAACTCAACCATTCATAAAAGCATCATGGAGGCTGGAGGCTTACCAGCCTAAAGAAAAGATGCAGAACTTTTTGGTTTAAACCTTTGCTTGCATGCTGTCATAAACATGGAACAGCTATTTCCTCTAAGGACTTGCGCAGTGCTGCATGAAGGTCTCTGAGTGTCAACAATGCTGTCCCCTTAAAAGACTAAGAATAGATGAGGCTTTTATTTTCATTGGAACTGGATTTACTTCCAGTGGCATCCTGGCAAAGGGGTCAGGGTGGTGGTGGAGAGTCAAAAGTTTGAGCATTATATGGCCACTCTCCCATCAATTCAGTTCAATATGACTCACAGTTTCCTGGGTAAAATATTCTTTTTTTCTATTTATATGCTTATTGATTTAGAAATAAAAGCAAGCTCTGTAAGTAAGGAAAGAATATAGAATACTTTTTCTATTTCCAAAGCAAAGAAATATGTCTTAACTCTTCTTTTTCCATGGAGAGATACACACAAAAATAAAATGTACAGATCTATTTTTTGTACAGTGATCCAACGGTATAGTTTTTCTGTGATCATCGCAATTTCAAATAAATGTAATTTAACTTACATCTTTCAAAATTTTGTTTATATAAATAAATTCACAAATCAGGAAAAGTCTTTGTTGCTCTGTATTGGAAGGTGTCCCTGGGACATTCTCCTTTTGGGGCTGGAGACCACTAAGCAAATGTCAGTTTGATTACAGACTCTTCTCTAAAGTGGTAGTGCATAGGCCTTCAATGTAAGTTGGACACTACAACTTAATTATAACAGCAGGTTTTGTTTAACACCAATGTGATCTTTGCAATGAAAGCATGTGATTGTTTATTAGGTACATATTTTTAAAGGATTGGTGGGATGTTTGTCATTGGTGGACAGTTTAACCGTGTAGTAAAAGTTGAAACTACTCCAGCAGGCCCTAAATAGGGAAGGCCTAATGGCCAGCATTTCACGGGCAATGTCTTGAGACTACAGGCATTTGAAGCAGGTTAGCTCTGCCCTCAACTTTCTAATATAGCTAAGGATGAAAACCCTGAGGACCTCAGGTTGCTCAGAACTCAGACACCAGTTCTCTCCTTGATAACTACTAAGACTCACAGTTTCTTAATCTACCATCTGTCTTAATAGTATTGAAACTTTGAGCCTTTTTCAGCTTCCTTGGTGGAGTGATGAATTCCAACTCTAGTAATAATGGCTGTTAAAAGGGTTTGCAGGATGGGTGGCTCACGCCTGTAATCCCATCACTTTGGGAGGCCGAGGCAAGCGGATCACCTGAGGCTGTGAGTTCAAGATCAGCCTGGCCAACACAGCTAAACCTCATCTCTACTAAAAAAATACAAGAATTAGCCGGGTCTGGTGGTGTATGCTTGTAATCCCAGCTACTTGGGGGGCTGAGGCAGGAGAATCACTTGAGCCTGGGAGGCAGAAGTTGCAGTGAGCCAAGATCACGCCACCGCACTCCAGCCTGGGCAACAGAGTGAGACTGTGTCTCAAAAACAAAAACAAAAAACCAGTGCTTACAAGAGGAAAATACATTCAGAAAATTTGCCCCCTCCCACTGCTTCTTTTTTTTTTTTTTTTTCCTGAGACAGAGTCTCACTCTGTTACCCAGGCTGGAGTGCAATGGCGCAGTCTCGGCTCACTGCAACTTCTGCCTCTCGGGTTCAAGCAATTTTCCTGCCTCAGCCTCCTGAGCAGCTGGGATTACAAGTGCGTGCCATCACTCCCAGCTTATTTATGTATTTTTAGTAGAGACAGGGTTTCACCATGTTGGCCAGGCTGGTCTCGAACTCCAGACCTCAGGTGATCTGCCCGCCTCGGGCCTCCACAGTGTTGGGATTACAGGTATGAGCCACCGTGCCCGGCCACTCCCACTGTTTTTTGAAGCACATAAAGAAGCTAAGCAAAAATTGTGAATTGTGAATTAGCTTTCCTGTAACTCCTAATAAGTCTTTACAGATCAAGCCAAGAGAGCTTGGTAGGTAAGTCAGGCAGCTGCATCCATTTCTCGGTTGACTTACGTAACCCTTTAGGTGGGTTCTTCTTCAATAGAAGGGCAGTTAGAAGGGTGAGACTCCAAGCACACACTAATGATTTCTAGCCGCTGAGATTGGCATGGAATCTTATTACTCTTTGGACAACGGAATAAGGGGAATTATGAGCACAGAAGTCAACAGATACTCAAGGAAACAGTTTAAAATTTATCTGTTGTGTGCCACAGAAAAACGTAAGTATTATTTCTAGTAATTGAAAATCTTAGGTTGAAGGATATAAGACAAAATATCAGTAGATATAGAGTTATCTCTATATAGTAGATATAGAATTCTCATTTTTATAGATTTGTTCATTTATAAAGTTTCACACACACACACACACACACACACACACACATATACACCTTCCTTTGCAGAGTTAATGGTTCATGCAGGAAAGCCACTTCTGGCCTGAAGTGAGGGGCAGCTTCAGATCTTTAAGGTGACATAGGTAGGATGTTCCCATGAGCTTTCCATTCTCCAGGCTTTTTTTGTAAAAGTTTGGGTACCTTGATTCGACCTGTCTGCTTACCACATATCTTTCTAGCCAGTCAGTGTTCAATAACTTTGAGACATATTTGATGTCAGGTCTTGAGATCCCTTGAAGTCTAACCCTGCAGTCCAGGTTATTGTACATGAAATTACACAGTCAATCATTAAACATTGAGACTATAGGGTTAACACTTCTGTTATGGCCCTCCCCAGACCACTGGACCAAACCCAGAATGCTTAGATGCCAAGCCCAGCCCTGGACTTATTGAAGAATGACTTACTGAAGGAGGAGCAGAGTCTGAGGTGAGGCAGAGTGAGCAGAAATGGTGTTCCCAATTGTCTGGCCTTTTTGGGTTTCACAGATGCATATTGGTGCAAATTGTATGTATTTCTCTTCTTCTGTGGGTGGACGCTGTGAAAAAGAGTGGGCGGTACAAAGGGAAGTGAATATGGAGAATATAACCATTTTCTGTTTCTGTTTAATCGCGGTTTTGAGAAGGATGCAGAAAGTCACCTGACAGAGAGTTTTAGGTTACTTATGGATTTCAATTTTTTACGTCTAGCCATGTTCCCTGTTACCAGGAATAATCAAGAATCAGCTTGCCTCCAGGGGAATGGGCCTTGTGCCTTGGCGTCTGCATCAGAGTGAGTGGTCACTCTGTCTATGTGGCCAAGTGGATGCCATTTAAAGGGGTACTGGCCTCACCATAATGAGTTCAGAAGTAAATAAATGTGGGATTGTAGAGTTACTTAACATATACTGCAGTTTTCATTGCAAATAACTTTTTTATTATTGAGGTGAAATTTATACAATAAAATGAGCCATTTTAAGGCGAACAATTCAGTGGCATTAGTGCATTCACAATGTTGTGCAACCACCACCTTTATCTACTTCCAAAACATTTTTTTACCCCAAAATAAGATTTTGTACCTGTTAATGCTATTGTTTTACTCCCTATTCCCTCCTTTCTCCAGCCCCTGGAAACCATCAATCTGCTTTGTGTTCACCTATTTTGGATATTTCTTATAAATGGAATCATACAACATGTGGCATTAGGTTTTTAAGGTTCACCCAAGCTGCAGTATGTATCAGTATTTCACTCCTTTTAATGGCTGAATAATATTCCATTATATGGATATACCACATTTTCTTTGTTCGTTCATCCATCGGTGGTCATTTGGGTTGTTTCAACTTTTAGCTATTGTGAATAATGCTGCCATGAGCATTCATGTTGGATAGCAAATAACTGTTGCTCTTCTCTTTTTTGAGCCCCTTCAAAAGATGGGGGTTGAAGGAGTTTTACCTGACTTCATTTTCAGTTCTTCTGGTGAACCTCTTCAATTTTATTCTTATCCCAAATTCCAGCTTGGTTCCTCACTGAGTGATAACTAAGTACCTGGTTACATGACCTGTTTTGTATGTCATAGTATGTTGTATGTATGTATATAAGAGTATGTCCTGACCAATAAATTTGGTATTGACCCTGGACATAGCCAAGAAGTGTTGGAAAGATGATTCCTGCACTGTGGCCAGTTATATGAATCCTAACTCAGGGAATTTCCATGATCATACATGATTGGTTCAAAGCCTGGAAGATGTCAGCTCTCTGTGGTGGCATGCCAGATTTCCTGGCCTTCAATCCTCCTCATCCCTTCAGCCTACCGTGGATCTCTGCCTCATGTCCCACTTTATGTAAAGCTATTAGGTTGGTGCAAAAGTAATTGCAGTTTTTGCCTTTAAAAGCAAGGGCAAAAACCACAATTACTTTTGCACCACCCTAATAAAAGTTCATCTGTCTCTACTTCAGCCCTACAGGGCACTAAGTTCCACTCCCCAGCATGAGTTCATCAGGTGTGTTCTGTCCTTGAGACCTAATGACATCATAACCTAAGACTCTCCATCATCACACTTCTTATTGGCACAATACTAACTTCTCTGATCTATACTAATCTTCCACTATTTCCATAAACATTACCCCCATTTGTGCAAAATGGGGATCTCAAATCTTACTATTCAGTGTTGTTATTGAATAAAATAAGACAAGCAAAATAGCTAGCACAGTTTGTGGCACATGTCCACACTAAATGTAATCTCCCTGCCTCTTACCTCTCACTGAAGCTCTCTGAATTCAGCCCTGTGTCTGGTCCTTTCTGACCAACTATTCTCTGCCTGTGTTCTCTTTTTTTTATTATTATTATTATACTTTAGGTTTTAGGGTACATGTGCACAATGTGCAGGTTTGTTACATATGTATCCATGTGCCATGTTGGTTTCCTGCACCCATTAACTCGTCATTTAGCATTAGGTGTATCTCCTAATGCTGTCCCTCCCCCCTCCCCCCACCCCACAACAGTCCCCGGAGTGTGATGTTCCCCTTCCTGTGTCCATGAGTTCTCATTGTTCAATTCCCACCTATGAGTGAGAACATGCAGTGTTTGGTTTTTTGTCCTTGCGATAGTTTACTGAGAATGATGTTTTCCAGTTTCATCCATGTCCCTACAAAGGACATGAACTCATCATTTTTTATGGCTGCATAGTATTCCATGGTGTATATGTGCCACTCTCTGCCTGTGTTCTTGATTTCAGATCCATTCCTTTGCCCACAACTGGGATGACTCCAAGAATGCATTCCCACCTCTCCAGTTAGGGTGAGGTGCTCAGTGAGTGCAACTGTGGAAGGAACAAAGGGCTTCTCAGGTATGTCCAGCCCGCTTACTTGAGAGGTTAAAAGTGTAATAAAGTAAGCCAACTCTCGTGTTGAATGCCTTCTCATGATCATTTAGAAGCGAATTGATCTCCTGTGGGGAGAGATTCGCACACCATGCTAAATGAGCAAATGGTCCATAATATCTGGGACAAATCTGCCTTCCACAAAGGCAATCTGAGGAGAGCTCAGAAGAGATGATATTTCATTTAGCATCATTTATGAAGTGTAGAAAATGATTTCAATAGTTGTGTTAAGGGTGGAAATGGGCCTTATAATCAATATAAGATGAGCTGCTTTCTGCCACTCTTCTGAATAACTGTAATCAAAACTGACAAAAAACAGGTGAGGCTTTTAATAGCTCTCAATTATATGCGGAGGAGCTGGGATGACTTGAACACTGCGATTAAGTCTCTGAGGTCAAAGGTCTTTGGTGAAAACAGGCATAATTTTACAGTTCTTTCTAGTTGACAATGAACTCAGCATTTCATCCTCACAGTATCTAAGAGTGTCATAGCCTACACTTGCACTTGAACTTGTAATGGAATATGTGAAAATGTGCCTGGCACATAGCTAGTGCTTAATCAACAGTAGCGAGCAGTATGTGTGTGTGTGTTTAGTGGGGGGAGTGAAGATTTCTCTCTCAAACATATGAGCAGAAACTCAATAAAGAATTAATTTTCATGGGAAATAGAAAAGTTCTACCCAGCATACTTTGAAGAGCTATTATTATTCATTCATCTTTAGTGCACAAGAGAAAAAGAGCAAAGTGGGGCAGGTTGGGGGAGATAAGAGACCCGTTTAGGTTTACTGCCTTAAGTAAAACATAAGTCTATTGCACAGTATTTCTATCAGGTTAGCCTTAACAGGCCTTTCATACATTGTCTCCACATAGCACTAAAGCTGTTTAGGAACAAAACTGTTCTCCAGGATTTCATGCACCTGAATCATTGCCTTTCCTACCACCCTCATACTTAGTCTCTTTCAGAAATCTTACTCTTTGTCTCATCATTTCTCCCCACTTTGAGTTAGATGTGGATTCACATCCTGACTCTACCTATCCATGTGACCTGAGTGAACCCCAGTGTCATTAGCTGGAACGTGGGAACAATACAATACCTACCTTCTAAAGTTAATGTGAGGATGAAATGAGAAAATGCATGAACAAGAAGTGCATTACGAGGGGTTCCTTAAATGGTTCTTTCATTTCCTCTCTGGCTCTACCTACTTCTCTTCCTTTCTAGCGTCGGTTAGGTCATCCTTCTGTAGAGACCATGGGCAAAGAGACAAAGGCATCGGGCCTCCTGGATGCCTCCTCCATCCCAGCCTGGCTCCCTATTTGTCTAAGAGAAGGAAACCAAGCCAAGGCACAAAGGCACAGAAGCAAGCATTGGCTGGGCACCTGAAGTTGGTCATATAGAGGAGAAAAGCTTTTCAGCTTCCCCTTAAGGCCTACCCTAATGTAGCATTAACCTAAGCCCTTAAATGTACCTCCCACCATCCCCACCATGTACCTTGACAATTTTCTGATGCAGGAACAGATATCTACCCCATCCCACTCTACCTCTCTCTCTGGCCCCATACTGTGCTTTTGCTATTGTGATTTCCTCTGCGTAGAGCTCTGTTTACTCACTTCTCCTTTGAAAGTGCACAACTTGGTGAAACACACCTTTCCTGAGAAGCCCGTCTGCCCATTTATCAAACCTTCTTACACTGCTACAAGTCAAGGAATGCCAAGGATTGCCAGCAACCACCAGAAACTAAAAGAAGCAAGGAAGAATTTTTCCATAGAGCATTCAGCAGGAGCATGGCCCTGCTAACACCTTGATTTTGGACTTCTAACTGCTGGAACTGTGAGAGAACAAATTTCTGTTGCTTTAGGCTACCCAGCTTATTATATTATATTTCATTACAGCAGATCCAGGAAACTAACACAATCAGGAAAAGCTAAAACTTATTGATTACTGGCTTAAACAGTCCTCTTCCTATTTCAAAGTCTATTCACCTTTTGGGATACCAGTTACAAACTTACCTATTTCTCTTACTCTGAGCCCCCAGTGGATTGGCAAGTCAGAGGTTAATGAAGGAAGGTAGAGCAAGATGGTTGGATAGGAGCTGCCACCAATTGTCCTCTCCACAGGAATACCAAATTGAATACATATCCACATAAAAAGCACCTTCATAAGAATCAAAATTCAGATGAGAGATTGCAGTACATTCAAATTCATTTTACAATGCTAATATTTCCCTGATACCAAAACCAGACAAACACACTGAAAAAGAAAAAGTAACCTATAGGCCAATATCCCTAATGAACATTACTGCAAAAACCCCCAACCATATACTAGCAAACCAAATTCAATGATGCATTAAAAAGATAATTCATCATGACCAAGTGGGATTTATTCCAGAAATACAAGGATGGTTCAACATATGCAAATTAATCAATGTGATATATATCCTATCATTAGAATGAAGGACAAAAATTATCATTTCAATTGATGCTGAAAAAGCATTTGATAAAATTTGACATCCTTTCATAATAAAAACCCTAAGAAAACTAGGTATTCAAGGAACATACCACAACACAGTAAGAGCCATATATGACAGACCCACAGCTAATATCATGCTGAATGGGGAAAAACTTACAGCCTTTCCTTTAAGACCTGAAATAAGACAAGCATGCTCATTTTCACCACTGTTATTCAACATAGTACTGGAAGTCCTAGCTGGAGTAATCAGACTAGAGAAAGAAATAAAGGGTATCCAAATTGGAAAGGAAGAAGGCAAATTATCCTTGTTTGCAGGTGATAGGATGTTATATTTGGGATAACCTAAAAACTCCACCCAAAAACTATTAGAACTGATAAACAAATTCAGTAAGGTTGGAGGATACGAAATCAACATATGTAAATCAGTAGCATGTCTATATGCCAACAGCAAACAATCTGAAAAAGAAATCAAGAAAGTAATCTTATTTATAATAGCTACAAATAATATAAAATACCTAGGGATGAACTTAATGAAAGAAGTCAAAGATCTCTGCAATGAAAACTGTAAAACACTGATGCAAGAAATCGAAGAGGACACAAAAAATAAAAAGATATTTGGTGTTCATGGCTTGGAAGAATCAGTATTGTTAAAATGTCCGTGCAAGGGCTGGGCATGGTGGCTCATGCCTGTAATACCAGCACTTTGGGAGGCCTAGGTAGGAGGATCGCTTGAGGCCAAGAGTTTGAGGCCAGCCTGGCCAACATGGGAAAACTCTGTCTCTACTATAAAAAAGTACAAAATTAGCCGGGCATGGTGGCACATGCCTATAGTCTCCAGCTACTCAGGAGACTAAGCCATGAGAATTTCTTGAATCTCGAAGGCAGGGGTTGCGGTGAGCTGAGATTGCTGCTCCACTGCACTCCAGCCTGGGTGACAGAGCAAGACTCTGTTTAAATAAAATAAAAATAAAATGTCCATACTACCCAAAGCAACCTACACATTCAATGTAATCCCTATCAAAATACTAATGACATTCTTCACAGAAATAGAAAAAAAAATCCTAAAATTGATATAGAACCACAAAAGACCCCAAATAGCCAAAGCTATCCTGAGCAAAAAGAATGAAACTGGAGGAATCACATTACCTGACTTCAAATTACGCTACAGAGATATAGTAACCAAAGCAGCATGGTACAGGCATATAAACAGACATATAGGATGACTACAGTCAACAATAATTTATTGCACATTTAAAAATCACTAAAAGAATATTATTAGATTGTTTGTAACACAAAGAAAGGATAAATGCATGGCGTGATGGATACTCTACTTACCTGGATATGATTATTATGCATTGTATGCCTATATCAAAATATCTTATATATTCCATAAATATATACACCTACCATGAACCCACAAAAATTAAAAGTTGAAAAATTGAAAAAAAAAACTTTCTCTTGTTTTTCTAAAACTCTAACTGAATACCCTGCATTTTTCTTTGCTAAATTTGGTAACCCTAATTGGGAAACATGTTGCAAAAGGCAAAGATGGGGAAACATACTATACTTATTTGAAGTATGTTGGGGGGGTAGACTATGAAAGTGAATGCAGTTTTTTGACACTCTCCTGAGAGAACTGCCACAACTTTCATTACTAGTATTCACTTCTTCCACCATGGGATCGTCACTCATTAGAGACACGTAGCTGCTGTGCCCCTTAAGGAAGCCCCCTATGGATGAAAGCAGGTGGTTCCAAAGCCTGTCCTACACTTGCTTCTCCCTCACATCTTATGAGCCAGACCACTGGATCCCACAGAAGAAAAGGATCAGGGAGGTAATTTTTCTACAGAAAAGCACTGGATTCGCACAAGTGATATATCAAGCTTCTAATGTCCTTTTTATCTTTTATTTGAATAATTATTTGTATAACTTTCCCATCTGTGTGTACAATTTAAACAAATGAAGCAGCTTCCTCTCACTAACATGTTTTCTCTTCCTTAAAATGATATCCTCTTCTAATTTACTCAACCCTAAAAACCCCCTCTTCAAATACATTTTATCTGTTGGTTTCACGCATCTCAGAGAAAGGAAAAAAGGGTTCATTTTAGTAAATAAGCTCTGGCTTTAAAAATGCTCTTACCATTTCACACTCTGGAAAATAAGGAGATGAACACACACACACAGACACACACACACACAGACACACACACACACACACACTAGAATTAACTAAATTTTATAATACATTAAGTAATAAAATTACAGTGCAAAACCATTGCAGCGCCCTTTAGATTGCTCTGAACTCCACCCCTCCCTGTCAAACAATAGAAAGGGGAAAGTGCCTTAAACTCTCACTAGGGTGGGGCTGCTGCCTGCTGCCTGCTCTCCAGACTGTCTTGCAGCTGGAGGAGAGCAGCCAAAGCTCTTGCGGACTTCATGTTGGAACTTCACACAAACATTCTTTCCAACAAAGAACACAGCACGTAGCAGGAGAACATATTGCACTTATTCTTTTTAGTGTAAGGGCAGATAGCTTCTCTATTTTTATCTTTACCTTTATTGAAACAAAAACAAGTAAATGGAAGAGCAGACACCTCTTCGTAAAGCTAGTCATTGTCCTATTCCTCTATTCTATTCACTCTCACACGATTCCACTGGGGACCCCTGAGCTGTGAAGAAGGACAGGGATCTGCCTCCACTTTTCCATCTTTCTCCTTAACTCAGGGAAGTCTGGCTTTTACTTCCAACCACTCAACTGACACTATGTCTTTCAAAGTTCACCAATAGCTAGGGTGGCCAAACGGGGATGCTTCTGAGGGTGAAAAAAAGATGCTACTAATAATTATCCTGGGACAACAGGCATAAATGCAAACAGTCTCATCAAGAACCTCCCATCTGTATCCAAACCTCTCTTCCCAGCATCTTTCTGGAGCTTCCACAGCATTTAACATGGTCTCCATCCCTTCTTTTTGGAATCTTTGTTTCCACTAATCTTTAACACTACAACTGTCCTTCTTTACTCGAAGGCCAGCTCAGAGCTGGTTCCTGTCTCCTCCATTGATTGAAAAAGTTCCCAGATCGATCGCTTGGTTCTCCTGTTTGTCTCTAGATTCCTCCTCACAGACCTGCATTCTCATGACTTTAGCTCTCCCTGCATCATGACTCCCAAGTCATTTTAAAGTGAAATTATTGTTCAGGTCGGTGGCTCATGCCTGTAATCCCAGAACTTTGGGAGGCTGAGGCCAGAGGATCTCTTGAGCTCAGGAGTTCAAGACCAGCCTGGGCAGCATAGCAGGACCTTGTCTCTGTTAAAACAAACAAACAAAGAAATAAACAAAAACGAAATTATTAAGAACTCTAAGACAGCAACAGCAGACTGTGAAATGCCAAGCCTGGGCCTCCTTCTGAACACAGAGCCCTGCACCTGGCCACGTGCCCATGTAGCCGACTCTGCCGTTAGTTAAATGACTAAATAAGTATATAGTACATTCTTTTAAAAAGCAGTAAAAGGAAAGAAGAAAATGGCATAAAAGAGAGAGAAAGTAGGCCAGACGTAGTGGCTCACGCCTGTAATCCCAACACTTTGGGAGGCCAAGGCAGGCAGATCACGAGGTCAGGAGTTCGAGACCAGACTGGCCAACATAGTGAAACCCCATCTCTACTAAAAATACACACAAAAAAATTAGCCAGGTGTGGTGGCACACGCCTATAGTCCCAGCTATTCTGGAGGCTGAGGCGGGAGAATGGCTTGAACCCAGGAGGCAGAGGTTGTAGTGAGCCGAGATCGCGCCATTGCGCGCCAGCCTGGGTGACAGAGTGAGACTCCGTCTCAAAAATAAATAAATAAATAAATAAATAAAAAAGGAGAAAGAGAAAGGAGTAGGGTGAAGCAAAGGGGCTTCAGGGTCTAGGATTACAGAGGGGAGGGGTCTTGAGAGGAAGAGTCCTTGAAAAGACTGGTTGGTGGGAAAGGCCTAAGGCAGGCGCTCAGGTAAAGGGTCTGGTCTCGGAGAAGAGTCACACTTCTTCACGAAGGCTGGAGAATGGAGACAACGAGCATAGAGGCAGCACGGTGAGAGCTATGAGACTTCATCATGGACAGCAGAGGGAAATCAGCAGAAGTATTTGTTGTTTTTGTTTTTTGAGACCAAGTCTCACTCTGTTGCCCAGGCTGGAGTGCATAGTGTGATCTCAGCTCACTGCAACCTCTGCCTGCTGAGTTCAAGCGATTCTCCTGCTTCAGCCTCCTGAGTAGCTGGAACTACAGGCACGCACCACCACGCCTGGCTAATTTTTGTATTTTTAGTAGAGATAGGGTTTCGCCATGTTGTCAGGCTGTTCCTGAACTCCCGACCTCAAATGGTCCGCCCACTTAGGCCTCACAAAGTGCGAGGATTATAGGCGCGAGCCACCACGCCAGGACTGAAGTATTTAAGACACAATGAGATGTGGCTTTGTCTCTTTATCTAATTACTATGGTGCACAATAAAGTGAATCAGACCTGTCAGTGTCTCCAGAAAGCTTACAGTTCCAGAAGAGACAAAACACCAATATGAAATTTAGGACAAAATATGACGAGTGAGTTGGAAAACCTCATTTAGTTAAACTAAGCTTCCTAGAAATATCTTCCTGCTAAATATTTGTTAACTTGGCTTAATACAGAAGGAAAACACAAAATAATATAAGTAGCATGGTAGAAATGACATGGTACATTGCATTAGGTATTATAAGTAATCTAGAGATGAATTAAAGTATATAGGAGGATGTGCATAGCTTATATGCAAATACTACACCATTTTATACCAGGGCCTTGAACATCTGTGGATTTTGGTATCTGCAGATGATCCTGCAGCCAATCCCCAATGAATACTGAGGGAAAACCGTATATACACGCATACAAATACATACACATGTGCATATATACACATTTATACATACACACTCACGCATGCACACTCTCACATATAGGCATGCACATGTCATTTGAGTCAAATCTACATGAACCTTACCTAGAGTTTTCTGTTTATTCACAGAACTGCCTAGAGGCAATAGAATATACCAAGTTAGAAATCAACTTGAAGCAACATTTAATCAGCTACTGTTTACTAGGGAGTGCTGCCTGCCAGGAATTGTTCCAGGGGCTTACGATGTTGTGGTGAACACAAAAGCTCCTGCAGCCACAGGACTTACATCCCACTGGGGAGGCAGACAGTGAACATAACATATAAATATTTAACGTAAAATCAGATCATGGTGTGCGCAATGAAAGAAGATAGAGGAGGTGGGGGTGTAGAGAGACAGTGCGTGTGTAGGAGTGGGCTCACACTATTTTAATCAGGGATCAGTGAAGGCTTCCTGAGATGGTGGCATTTATGTAGAAAAAGGAATGAAAAGAGGGGTGAGTCATGTGAAGAGTGGGGAGAAGAGCACTCCAGGATGAGGAAATCACAAGGGGAAAGGCCATGGGCAGGGTGTGCTTGGAAGCTCAAGGGACGGCATGGAGCCCAGTGTGACCTGAGCAGTGAGATGAGAGGGTATTGGGAAATTAGGTCAGGGGGTAGCTCTGGCCAGGACACTGTGACATTTGCAAGCGAAAGTAAAGATTCTGGACTTTAAGAGATACTTATCTCAGTTTTGAAAAATGAGAAGAGTCATCCAGCAGATAAGGAGGAAGAAAAATTCTAGGCCGAGGAAACAGCATGTGCTATGGTACGAAGGAGTGGCTGGCTTTGCGTCTTCGGTTGAGTTTCTGAGAGTTGATATCAGTGGAATCCAGGCTAAGAGGTGGTGAGCCTGTGCGTAGTTCGAGGCCAGGCTAAAATGTGCCCAATGCACAACTCACCATCAGACCAGCCCTGCTGGGTTCTCCTGGGTGGGAGGTGAGCCCAGTGTTTCAGCAGGTTCTGGGAGGAGAGGTCAGTTCAGAGACACACTATCATTGACAGAGAGAAGAGTTAGTCCAGACCCATGCTTTCTTCTGCAGCCATTATGTTCTCTTTCCTGGGCTCAGAAGCAGAAGGCTCAGGAAGCTACTGCTCCTGAAGATGGGATCGATTACACGCAAAGGTGGAGGCCTGTGCTCCTGGAGTGGGAAGGTTGAAGGAAGAGAAGAAGGCTCATGAACAAATGGGCAGTTTGCACAAGGAAGTACGGACAAAAGAGTGAAATCGCCACAAAGCATGAAGCTCCTTGCCGTGAGCAAGGCTGAGACTCATGGGACAGAGTCTCTGATAAATGCTGCCTTCTCTCTGAGAAGGGCCTGTTTCTGCAGGCCCAATTCAATCTTATCTCTGTTAAGTATCTGATCACTGCTTACCCATCGGCACACCGTGAAACAAAACAGGCCAGGCATCTTAGAGTGACCTCCTAAGCATGGAATAGGGAATTCTATGTTCTGAACTAAGATGGCCCTTGGCAAAATTGTGCAACAGTTGAGGCTGCTGTTTACTAACTCCCACATCCACTTGCAGCCCAGGACTTTGCTTTGGTCCCAGCAAGGGTGTTAGCTGATGAGGCTGGATGTGTTACGCCATAATACAGCATGTTGGAAGGGGCCTTCATATAGAACGTTTGAAGGTTTCTGCTTCAGGGACCTTGTTTCTAAAGGGCTGAGGTGTGGCACGAGACAGGAAGAGATCTGCCTTACTCCTGAGAGAGGTGACTGGAACACTGCCTCGGTTCTCTTTATCTACAGAGAAAGAAAGTGATTTTGGAAGATTGGTCTGACTGAAAGAAGTTTCTGGAGTGATGGGAAAGGGGTGTGATTGGATAGTGCTTGCCTTACACTGTGAGAGTTATGTGTTCCTTCATTCTTTGGCCAAAATTTATTGAGTGCCTCCTATAGGCTGGGCATTGTTCAAGGTGCCATGGTTATAGCAGTAAACATATTTCTGTTGTTTCATATTTTAAATATTTTAAAGAGTAAGAACAGACTCAAAAGACGTTGGGAAAAATCCTTCCCCTCCCTTGGTGTACCTTAATAATGAGTCACCACAGAACATTCTACAGCAAGCTTGTCCAACCCCCAGCCTGCGGGCTGCATGCAGCCCAGGACGACTTTGAATGTGGCCCAACAAATTTGTAAACTTTATTAAAACACTATGAAATGTTTTTTGCAAAATTTTTTTTTTTTTTAGCTCATCAGCTATTATTAGTGTTATATTTTATGTATGGCCTAAGACAATTCTTCCAATGTGGCCCAGGGAAGCCAAAAGATTGGACACCCCTGATCTAGAGCAATAGAAGGATCTGGTAGCTGGCTAGATTATTTGGGGAATTCAGATATCAATCATTTCTTTTTAAAAAAACTTATGTTTAATGTTTTAAAAACTTATTTTTAATTTTTAATTTTTGTGGGTACATAGTAGGTGTATATATTTATATGGTACACAGAATATTTTGATACAGGTATACAATGTGTAATGACCACCACATCAGGGTAAATGAGGTATCCATTACCCCATGCATTTATACTTTCTTTGCATGATAAACAATCCAATTATACTCTTAGTTATTTTTAAATGTGCAATAAATTACTGTTGACTGTAGTCATCCTGTTGTGCTATCACATACTGGATCTTACTCATTCGATCTAACTATATTTTTGTACCCATTAACCATCCCCATTTCCACCACTGCCCCTCCATTCCCAGCCTCTGGTAACCAGCCTTCTACTCTATCTGTGAGTTCAATTGTTTTAATTTTTAGTTCCCACAAATAAGCAAGAACATGTGAAGTTTGTCTTTCTGTGCTTGGTTTATTCTTAACATAATGTCTTCCTGTTCCATCCATGTTGTTGCAAATGACTTGATCTCATTCTTTTTTATGGCTGTTAAGTAGTACTCCATTGTGTACAAGTACCACATTTTCTTTATCCATTCATCTGTTGATGGACACTTAGGTTGTTTCAAGTCTTAGCTATTGTGAATAATGCTGCAACAAACATGGGAGTGCAGATATCTCTTGGACATAGTGATTTTCTTTCTTTTGAGTATATACCTAGCCATGGAGTTACTGGATTATCTGGTAGCTCTATTTTTAGATTTTTTTTGAGGAACCTCCAAACTGTTCTCCATAGTGGTTGTACTAACTTACATTTCCACCAACAGTGCATGAAGGTGGCCTTTATTCCATGTATTCCCCAGCATTCATTATTGTCTGTCTTTTGAATAAAAGCCATTCTGACTGGGGTGAGCTAAGAACTCGTTATAGTTTTTATTTGCATTGCTCTGATGACCAATGATGTTGAGCACCTTTTCATATGCCTGTTTGCCATTTGTATGTCTTCTTTTGAAAAATGTCTATTCAGATCTTTTTCCCATTTTTAAACTGGATTATTAGATTTTTTTTCCTTATTGAGTTGTTTGAGTTCCTTATAAGTCTGGTTATTAATCCCTGGTCAGAGGGACAGTTTGCAAATATTTTCTCCCATTCTGTGGGTTGTCTCTTCACTTTGTTGATTGTTTCCTTTGCTGTGCAGAAGCTTTTAAACTTGATGTGATCCCATTGGTCCATTTTTGCTTTGATTGCCTGTGCTTGTGGGGTATTACTCAAGAAATCTTTGCCCAGATTAATGTCCTGGAGAGTTTCCCCAATGTTTTTTTGTAGTAGTTTCATAGTTTGAGGTCTTAGGTTTAAGTCATTAATTCATTTCGATTTGATTTTTGTATGTAGTAAGAGGTAGGGATCTAGTTTCATTCTTCTGCATATGGATATCCACTTTTCCTCGCAGCATTTATTGAAGAGACTGTCCTTTGTGCAAAGTATGTTCCTGTGACTTTTGTCAAAAATGAGTTTACTCTAGGTGTATGAATTTGTTTCTGGGTTCTCCACTCTGTTTCCTTGGTCTGTTGGTCTGTTTTTATGCCAGTACCATGCGTTTTGGTTACTATATCTCTGTAGTATAATTTGAAGTCAGGTAATGTGAGTCCTCTGGCTTTGTTCTTTTTGCTCAGGATAGCTTTGGCTATTCTGGGTCTTTTGGGGTTCCATATCAATTTTAGGATTTTTTTTTCTATTTCTGTGAAGAATGTCATTGGTATTTTGACAGGGATTGCATTGAATCTGTAGATTGCATTGGCTAGGATGGACATTTTAACATTGATTTTTCCAGTTTTTTATGTCCTCTTCAATTTCTTGAATCAACGTTTGATAGTTTCCATTGCAGAGATCTTTTAGTTCTTTGGTTCAGTTTATTCCTATCTATTTTATATTATTTATAGGTACTGTAAATAAGATTATTTTCTTGATTTCCCTTTCAGAATGTTTGCGGTTGACATGTAGAAATGCTACTGATTGGCCGGGCGCAGTGGCTCACACCTGTAATCCCAGAACTTTGGGAGGCCAAGGTGGGTGGGTCACTTGAGACCAAGAGTTCGAGATCGGCCTGGCTAACACGGTGAAACCCCGTCTCTACTAAAAATACAAAAATTAGCCAGGGGTGGTTGTGCACGCCTATAATCCTAACTACTCAGGAGGCTGGCACATGAGAATAGCTTGAACCCATGAGGTGGAGGTTGCAGTGAGCTGAGATCACACCACTGCACTCCAGCCTGGGTGACAGAGTGAGATTCTGTTTCAAAAAAAAAAGCTATGGATTTATGTATGTTGATTTTGTATCCTGCCACTTCACTGAATTTGTTTACCAATTCTAATAGATTTTTTATGGAATCTTTAGTTTTTTTCAAATATGAGATCATATCATCTGCAAACAAGGATAATTTGACTTCTTCCTTTCCAATTTGGATGACCTTTTATTTCATTCTTTTGTTTGATTGCTTTAGCTAGGACTTCCAGTACTATGTTGAATAACAGTGGTGAAAGTAAGCATCCTTTTCTTGTTCCAGATCTCAGGGGAAAGGCTTTCAGTTTTTTGTGTTTAGTATGATGCTAGTTGTGGGTCTGTCATATATAGCTTTTACTGTGTTGTGGTATGCTCCGTGAATAACCAGCTTTTTAGTGATTTTTTTTTTAATCATGAAGGGATGTTGAATTTTATCAGATGCTTTTTTAGTATCAGTTGAAATGATCATGTGGATTTTGTCCTTCATTCTATCAGTATGATGTATCACATTGATTGATTTGTGTATGTTGAGCCATCCTTGCATCCCTGGGATAAATCCCACTTGGCCATGATAAATGATGTTTTTAATCTGTTGTTGAATTTGGTTTGCTAGTATTTGGTTGAGGATTTTTGCATTAATGTTCATCAGGGAAGTTGGCCTTTAGTTTGATTTTTTGTGTGTCTTTGGTTTTACTATCAGGGTAATACTGGCCTCATAAAATGAGTTAGGAAGTATTCTCTCCTCTCCTATTTTTTTGGAGTAGTTTCAGCAGGATTGGTTTAGTTGTTCTTTAAATATTTGGTACAATTCAGCAGTGAAGCCATCAGGTCCTGGGCTTTTCTTTACTGGAGATTTTTCTTGTTTCAGCTTTTATCTCATTACTTTTTATTGGTCTGTGCAGGTTTTGGATTTCTTCATTGTTCAATCTTGGTAGGTTGTATATGTCTAGGAATTTATCCATTTCTTCTAGATTTTCCAACGTATTGGCTTATAGTTGTTCATAATAGCCTCTGATAATCTTTTGAAGTTCTACAGTATCAGTTATAATGTATCCTTTTCATCTTCAGTATTATTTATTTGGGTATTCTCTCTTTCTTTCTTAGTATAGCTAAAGCTTTGTCTATTTTGTTTATCTTTTCAAAAACTCAACTTTTCATTTCATTGATTTTTGTGTTGTTTTCTTTGTTTAAATTTCATTTATTTCTGCTCTGATCTTTATGATTTCTTTCCCCTCTAGTTATTTTGGGTTTGGTTTACTCTGGCTTTCGTAGTTCTTTAAGATGCATTGTTAGTTTGTTTATGTGAAGTTCTTCTACTTTTTTGGATATAGATGCTTATAGCTGTACACTTTCCTCTTAGTACTTCTTTCACTGTATCCCATAGGTTTTGGTAGGTTGTGTTTCCATGTTCATTTGTTTCAAGAAATCTTTAAATTTCCTTCTTCATTTCTTTATTGACTCACTGATCATTCAGGAGCACATCGTTTAATTTTCATGGTTTTTTTGTAGTTCCCAAATTTGTTATTGATTTCTAGTTTTATTTTACTGTGGTCAGAGATGATATTTGATATAATTTCATTTTTTTGAATCTTTAAAGACTTATTTTGTGGCCTATCATAAGGTCTATTCTTGAGAATGATCCACGGGCTGAAGAGAAGAATGCATATTCTGCAGCTATTGCATAAAATGTTCTGTAAATATCTATTAGATTCATTTGGTCTGTAGTGCAGGTTAAGTCCAATGTTTCTTTGTCAATTTTCTGTCTGGATGATGTGTCCAATGCTGAAAGTGGGGTGTTGAAGTGTCCTGGTATCATTGTATTGGGGTCTATGTCTCTCTTTAGCTTTAATATTTGCTTTATATATCTGGGTGCTCCAGTGTGGGTGCACACATATTTACAACATATATTTGCAGCTCATTATATAATGTTAAAGGGTTCAAGTCAGCAAGAGGATATAAACATAGACCCCAATACAACGATAAGAGGACATTTCATATTTATGAGTGTATATCATATTCTTCATATTTATAATTGTAACATAAATATACTTATATATTTATATTATATTTACATATAAATATATCCTGTTTATATGTTTATATCCTCTTGCTGACTTGAACCCTTTATTGTTATGTAACGACATTCTTTGCCTCTTTTTATAGTTTTGTCTTGAATTCTATTTTGTCTGATATAGGTATAGCTATTTCTGCTCTTTTTTTGGTTTCCATCTGAATGAAATATCTGTTTCCATTCCTCAATTTTCAGTTTATGTGTGTCTTTATAGGTAAAGTGTGTTTCTTGTAGGCCACAGATCCCTGGCTCTTGTTTTTGTTGTTGTTGTTGTTTGTTTGTTTGTTTTAAATCCATTCAGCCACCCTGTGATTGGAGAGTTTAGTCCATTTACATTAAATGGTATTATTGATCAGTAAGGACTTGCTCTTGCCATTTTGCTATTTGTTTTCTGGTTGTTTTGTGGTCTTCTCTTCCTTCTTTCCTTCCTTCCTGTGTTCCTTTCCAGTCAAGGTGACCTTCTCTGTTGGTATGTTTTAATTTCTTGCTATTTATTTTTTGTGTATCTGTTGTATGATTTTTGATTTGAGGTTACCATGAGACTTGCAAATAATATCTTATAACCCATTATTTTAAACCGGTAACAACTTAGCACTGATTGTGTCAACAAAATAACAAGCAAGCAAAGAAAACTAATACACAAGCAAAGAGAAACAAGCAGAGAAACACAAGCAAAGAGAAAACTAATGAAAGCTCTACATTTTAACTGCATCCCCCCTCTTTTTAACTTTTTGTTGATTTACGTCTTATTATACTCTCTGTGTCTCAAATAGTTGTTGTAGTCACTATTTTTTATTGGTTCATCTTTCAGTCTTTCTACTCAAGATCTGAGGAGTTTACACACTACAGCTACAGTGTTACAATATTCTGTTTTTCTGTGTGCTTACTATTACCAGGGAGTTTTGTACCTTCAAATGATCCCTTGTTGCTCATTAATTTTATATATTCTTTCAAATTGAATAACTCTCTTTAGCATTTTTTGTAGGACAGGTCTGGAGTTGATGAAATCCCTCAGCTTTTGTTTGTCTAGGAAAGTCTTTCTTTCTCCTTCATGTTTGAAGGATACTGTCACTGGATATACTATTGTAGGATAAAAGATTTTTTTCTTCAGCACTTGAAATACATCATGCTACTCTCTCCTGGCCTGTGTGGTTTCTGCTGAGAAGTCTGCTGCCAGATGTATTAGAGCTTTATTGTAGGTTATTTGTTTCTTTTCTCTTGTTGCTTGCAGATCCTTTCTTTATCCCCGACCTTTGGGAGACTATTAAATATCTTGAGACAGTCTAATTTGTTTTAATTCTGCTTGGTATTCTGTAACATTCTTGTACCTGAATAGGGATATCTTTCTCTAGGTTTGGGAAGTTCTCTGTTATTATCCCTTTGAATAAACTTTTTACCCTTATCTCTCTCTCTGCCTCTTCTTTAAGGCCAATCACGGTTAGATTTGCCCTTTTCAGATTATTTTCTAGATCATGTAGGTGCGCTTCATTCTTTTTTATTCATTTTCTTTTGTCTCCTCTGACTGTCTATTTTCAAATAGCCTATCTTCAAGCTCACTAATTCTTTCTCCTGCTTGATCAATTCCGCTGTTGTGACCCTGATTCATTCTTTAGTATGTCAATCGCACTTTTCAACTCTAGAATTTTTGCTTGTTTCTTTTTTAACTATTTGACTCCTTTTGTTACATTTATCTGATAGGATTCTGAATCCCTTCTCTGTGTTATCTTGAGTTTCAGTGAGTTTCTTCAAAACAGCTATTTTGAGTTCTCTAGCTGAAAGGTCACATATCCCTGTCTCTCTATGATTGGTCCCTGGTGCCTTATTTTGTTTGTTTGGTGAAATTGTGTTTTGCTGGATGGTCCTGATGCTTGTTGATATTCATCAGTGTCCGGTCATTGAAGAGTTAGGTATTTACCATAGTCATCACAGTCTGGGCTTGTTTGTACTTGTCCTTTTTAGGAAAGAGTTGCAGGTATTTGAAGGGACTTGGTGTTGTTATCTAAGTTTTGGATCACTGCACCAATATCTGCATTTGTGGGCACCCCAAGCTCAGCAATGGGTTGTCTCTTATAGACTCACAGAGGCACCACCCAGGTGGTCTGGATAAGATCCATAAGAATTCTCTGGATTATGAGGCAGACAATTTTTCTTCTCTTCCTTTACTTTCTCCCCAACAAACAGCATCTCTCTGTCTCTCTCTCATTCTCTGCAAAGCTGCCTGTTCCTGGGGGAGGCCTGACACGAGCACCCCTGAGGCCACCACCACTGGCACTGCTCTGTGTTAGACTTAGAATCAGCACAGCAATGGCTCTTGCTGAAGGCCCGCAGTAACCACTGTCTGGCTACCGCCTATGTTTGCTCAAAGGCCCAAGGGCTCTACAATCAGCAGATGATTAAGCCTGTCAGGCTTGTGTCTTTCTGTTCAGGGCTGTGAGTTCCCCAATCCTGGGTGGGTCCATAGATGCTGTTTGGGAGCCAGGACCTGGAGTTAGAAACCATAGAAATCTAACTGGTACTCTTCCACTGCAGCTGAGCTGGCACCCAAGCAGGAAAACAAAGTTCTTCTCACTCTTCTCTCCCTTTTCCACAGCCAGAGCAGTCTCTCCCCATGGCCACTACCACCCCAGGCTTGTGGCAAGTACTGCCTGGATACCACCGATGTTCACTCAAGGCCCAAGGAGTCCTCAGTCAGTTTGTCGTGAATGCTGCCAGGCCTGGGACTCTCTCTTCAGGGAAGTGGGCTTTCCTCTGCCCCAGGGAAGGTCTAGAAATGTCATCCAAGAGCCAAGGCCTGGAATCAGGGACACCGAAAGTCCACTTGATCCTCTACCCCACTGTAGCTGATGTGGTACCTAAGCTGCAAGACGAAATCCACTTTACTCTTATCTCTCCTTTTCTCAAGCAGAAGCAGTCCCTCATAATCACCACACCTGGGAATGTGCCAAGCCTCATCTGAAGTAAGCACAGCTCTGAGTCTCACCCAACGCTCATGGTGAGTACTGCCCGGGTACTGCTGCTGATTATTCAGCACCCAAGGGCTCTTTGTTCAGCAGGTGATAAATCTTACCAGGACTAGCTGCTTCCCTTCAAAGCAACAGGATCCCTTCTTGCCCAAGCTGTATCTAGAAATGTCTGGGTACTAGGGCCTGGAATGGGAGCCTCAGGACTCTGCCTAGTACTCTATACTGCTGTGGTTGAGTTGGTATCCAAGTTGCAAGACAAAGTCCTGTTTAGTCTTCCTTCTCTTCTCCTTAAGCAGAAGGAAGGAGTCTCTTCTGAAGCTGTGAGCTGCTCTGCCTGGGGTCCAGAGAGGGGCAGCTCAAGCACTCCGTTGGATACCCTGGCTGGTGTCTCACTATGTTACATGCTCCACAAATCCACTGGCTCTGAGCCTATCATAGCACCTTGACTTGCCCAGGAATTGCAGTTCTTGTGGCCTAGGCTGTTTTTCAGTTTTATTTAGAACCCCAGAGCATTTTAACTCACAGCGTCAAGGCTTGCTGGAACTCAGGTTTCTACTGCTAGGATGGCTGATTCTCCTCTGGCTAAGGCTAGTCTAGATGCTCCCTCCATGGGCACTGGCTGAGTTCTGCCTGGTGTTGCTTTCTGCTGTGACAGGGCAGCACTGGGTGCCTCTTTCAGTTATACGAAGTTCAAACCAGGTACTGTAATCTCTCACCTAAATTTTGGTTCTTATGAAGGTGTTTTTATGTGGATATGTGTTCAATTTGGTGTCCCTGTGGAGAGGACAGTTGGTGGCAGCTTCTATCCAGCCATCTTGCTCTACCTCCCTTCAATCATTTCTGAGTGACCAATCAACTGGGGGCTCAGAATAGGAGAAATCTAAGTCTGTAATTAGTATCCCAAACGGTGAATAGACTTTAAATAGGAAGAGGACTGTTTCAGGCAGTAATCAGTAAGTTTCAGCTTTTCCTGATTGTGTTAGTTTCCTGGATCGGCTGTAATGAAGTACAATATTATAAGCTGGGCAATTTAAAACAACAGAAATTTATTCTCTCACAGTGCCAGCAGCTAGAAGTCCAAAATCAAGGTGTCAGCAGGGCCATGCTCCCTCTGAAGGCTCTATGGAAAAATTATTTCTTGCTTCTAGTTTCTGGTGGTTGCTGGCAATCCTTGGCATTCCTGGATTTGCAGCAGTGTAACTCCAATCTCTGCCTCCATCTTCACACGGCCTTTGTCCCTGTGTGTCTCTGTGTCTCCAAGTATCTCTTTTTATAAGGACATTGATCAGTGGATTTAGGGCCCACCATGATCCAATAAGACCTCATCTCGACTTGACTACATCTGCAAAAGCCTTTTCCAAATAAGGTCAAGTTCACAGGTACTGGGGGTTAGGACTTCAACATGTCTTTTGTGGGGACACAATTCAACCAACAACACTGATTGACATTAATGGTGTGCCAAGAGGATTGGTGAAGGTGGCAGCAAGGGGACACACTGTCTGTAGAAAATTTTAAAGCAATAATAAAACCAACTGAAAATCAGTCTTTGTTATTATCACCATGCTCCCAGAATTCTAAACAATATCAACAGTCAAATACTCCTATCAGGGCCCTCCCGCCCTGCCTGTACAGGGATGTTTGTGTTTGTACACCATTTACATGAGTTTTCTAGAGCTGCCATAACAAAGCACCACAGATTGGGTGGCTTAAACAATAGAAATTTATTTGCTCACAGTTCTGGAGACAAGGAACCCTAGATCAAAGTGTCAGCAGGATTGGTCTCTCCCAAGGCCTCCCTCCTTGGCTTGTAGATGGCCATCTTCTCCCTGTGGTTTCCCATAATCTTTCTTCTCTGTGAGTCTGTGTTCCAATTTCTCATTCTTATAAAGACACTGATCATGTTGTATTAGGGCCCACTCTGATGGCCTCATTTTAACTTAGTTACCACTTTAAATTCCTTATCTCCAAAGAAAGTCACATTCTGAGATACTGGGAGTTAAGAGAGTTCAAAAATGAATTTTGGGGGGACACAGTTCAGTCCATAACATTCTTGAACCCATCTATAAAGTATTTTAGGTGTGATTACAGTAGAAACAAAAATCCTACATTTTCCAGAAAATACATTCTCCTATTAGCATTCTGTTATCATATATATTACTGCAGCATTTCATAAATGGGTTCCTATGAAATACAGTTTCACGGGATGTTTTTAAAAGACACTGCTTGATAAAAGTGGTCCATGCTCAAATAAGTCTGGGAAACAAACAAAAAAAAGAGCAGGGTTTCTCAAACTTGGCTTACCTGGTAACACCTTTTAGAAAGGTGCTCTGTAGAACAAAGTTGAAAGAAGCTGGTTTATGGCAAATTTTAAGACTATAAAAATTGTAATGGTGTTGTTAGGAGCATATATATATATATAATTGCCCTTAATGGAGTGAACCCAGGAGGTGGAGCTTGCAGTGAGCCGAGATCGCGCCACTGCACTCCAGCCTGGGCAACAGGGTGAGACTCCGTCTCAAAAAAAACCAAAAGTAAAGCCATTAGTCACTGAAAAATTATAATAATACTCTTGTGTATGTATTTTACTACCACAGAGCAACAAAAAGATAGTAACTAAAAACTTGTAGTGTTATTATTTTTTATTTTAAATTTATTTTTATATATATTTTTCTCAACCTCACATCATTGACATGTAGTAATATTTTAAGACTATCTTTTATGACTGGAGTCTGGAACACAAACAAACATAAATTTGAGAATTGAAGAAGAGTTAATTGATGTTAACCCTATTGTCCATTAGTTGAGAGCCATTGGCTAACAGATCTGGCATGAGATTGAAAGTAAAGACAGCATCTTCCGTGGAGGCCTCGCAGTGTTCCTAGATCCACTTTACGTAAAAGAATGAAAATGGGCGAGGTGGCGGGCGCCTGTAGTCCCAGCTACTCGGGAGGCTGAGGCAGGAGAATGGCGTGAACCCCGGGGGGCGGAGTCTGCAGTGAGCCGAGATGGCGCCACTGCACTCCAGCCTGGGCGACAGCCAGACTCTGTCTCAAAAAAAAAAAAAAAAAAAAGAATGAAAATGACAGAAAAGCATAAAGAAACAATTAAAACCATCAAAAATCTGACTAGCTAAAGGAAATCACTGTGCATATTTCAAATTGCTTCCACTCTTTTTACTACGCTTACTTATATTTGTTGCATAGTTGTTATTTTATTGCATATTAGGCTCCATGATCTGTGTCATGTACTAAAACCACATGATAATTATTTTATCATGTCATTAAAAATTATTCATAAATACCTTTTCTAACAGTTGCAAATGCTACATACCATTCATTCCAAAACATAACATTTATAACTGTTTCTGTATCAGTAGACTTTGGGTTGTCTAATTTTTTAAAATTATAAGTAGCACTATGAAGAGGTATTGTTATACTGATATACATGAATATATATATATTATATGCACTTTGCATTTCTGATCATCTTCTTATGATAGATTCCTAGAAAAAGACTATCTCAGTAAAAATATGAATATTTTAAAGCTCTTAGGTTAGTGCTATCGAAATGTGAGAAAGTGCCCATTTTGCTTCATCTCTGCCAGTATTGTGTATTATACTCTTAAAAAAAACCGACTCTACGAATTTTGTTAGCAAAAATTAATTCCATTTTCAGTTTCATTTCCCTGATTACAAGTAGGTTTGTTTATTTTTCTATTCGTTCATTAGCTTTCCCTTTTTCTTTTCTTTCTTTTTTTTTTTTTTTTTTTTCAGATGAATTCTTTCTCTGTCTCCCAGGCTGGAGTGCAGTGGTGCAATCTCGGCTCGCTGCAACCTCTGCTTCCTGAGTTCAAGCAATTCTCCTGCCTCAGCCTCCCAAGTAGCTGGGATTACAGGCACGTGCCACCACACCCAGCTGATTTTTGTATTTTTAGTAGAGACGGGGTTTCACCGTGTTGGCCAGGATGCTTTCAATCTCATGACCTCAGGTGATCCACCCCCCTTGGCCTCCCAAAGTGCTGGGATTACAGGCGTGAGCCACCACGCCCAGCCTAGCCTTCCCTTTCTTCTTAATTTTTATTTTTAAAATTTTAATTGTGGTTAAAATACATATAGCATAAAATTTACCAGTTAACCATTTTTTAAGTGAACAGTTCTGTAGTTAAGTAAATCCATGTTCAACCAATCTCCAGAATCCATTTCATCTTGCAAATCGAAACTGTACATTCGTTAAACAACAATATCCCATTCCCTCTCCTTATAGTTCCCAGCAATCACGATTTAACCTTCTGTCTCTGGATTTGACTACTCTAAATCCCCCATATAATTAGAAAAATACAATACTTGTCCTTTTGTGACTGGTTTATTGAACTTAGCGTGTCCTCAAGGTCCGTTTATGTTGTAGCATGTGTCAGAATTTCCTTTTTTTAAAGGCTAAATATTTTATTGCATGTATATACCAACCACATTTTCCCACCTTTGGTTTTGTTAAATCTTTATTTGTTTTTATCTTGTTAACCTTTATTTTCAGTCCAGGGGTACACGTGCAGGTTTGTTACTTACGTAAATTGTGTGTCACAGGGGTTTGGTGTACAGAGTATTTTGCCACCTAGGTAATAAGCATAGTACCTGATAGGTAGGTAGCTTCTCAATCCTCACCCTCCTCCCACCCTTCACCCTCAAGTAGGTCCTGGTGCCTGTTGTTTACTTCTTTATGTCCTTGTGTACTCAATGCTTAGCTGCCACTTATAAGTGAGAACACGTGGTGTTTGGTTTTCTGTTTCTGCACTAGTTTGCTTAGGATAATGGCCCCCAACTCCATCCCTCTTGCTGCAGAGGACATGATCTTGTTCTTTTCCATGGCTGTGTGGTATTCCATAATGTATACGTACCATATTTTCTTCATCCAACCTACCGTTGATGGGCATTTAGGTTGGTTCCATGTCTTTGCTATTGTAAACAGTGCTGCAACGAACATACACACACAGGTGTCTTTATCCTAGAATGACTTTTATTCCTTTGGGTATATACCCAATAATGGGATTGCTGGGTTGAATGGTAGTTCTAAATTCTTTGAGAATCACCAAGCTGCCTTCCACAATGGCTGAACTAATTTACTTTCCCATCAGCAGCGTGTAAGCATTCCCTTTTCTCCACAACCTTGGCAGCATCTGTTGTTTTTTGACTTTAATGATAGCTGTTCTGACTGGTGTGAGATGTATATGCCACATTTCGTTTAAGTCTGCATTAAATCTGTAGATCATTTTCAGTAGTACTGAATCAAAACAGTATTAAGTTTTCCAGTCCATTAACACATGACGGCTTTTCAAGCTTTCCCCTTTTTTGTGAATTTTTTTTCACATCCTTTGCCTTATCTAGGCAGTCTTAATATCTTTAATTGTCAGTGTTTATCAACTCTTTATATATTAAGGACATTCACCTTTTGTTATATTGTGTCACATATTTTCCCCAGCTAGCTATTCAGCTTTCCATTTTATTTTTTATTTTTTTTGGGGGGTGGGGGCTGGTGGAATCTCACTCTGTGGCCTGGGCTGGAGTGCAGTGGCACAATCTTGGTTCAAGTGATTCTCTGCCTCAGCCTCCTGAGTAGCTGGGATTACAGGCGCTCGCCACCACACCCAGCTAATTTTTGTATTTTTAGTAGAGAGGGGGTTTCACCATGTTGCCCAGGCTGGTCTTGAACTCCTGACCTCAAGTGATCCTCCTGCTTCAGCCTCTCAAAGTGCTGGGATTACAGGCGTGAGCCATCGTGCCTGGCTCAGCTTTCAATTTTCTTGATGATGTTTTGCTGTGAGTTTTATATCAACTTAAAGTTTACAGTAGTCTTTTGAATTTTTTTTAGGATAATTTTTTTAAACTGCACTCAGCTAGAAAAATAGCTAGCATTTACTGAGTGCTTACTATTCTATGGGCACTATCTGAAATGCTTGACATGTACTAGTTCTTTTATCCTCACAACTCTGTAAGTGCTATTATTACCATCCCTACTTTGCATATGAAGAAACTAAGGCATAAGCAGGTTAGATAACTTCTCCAAGGTCACATAGTTAAAGTCAAGCAGTCAGATGTCAGAGACCTTGTTCCTTGAGCTCTATGTTTTACTGCCTCCTGTCCTTATTTGTGCCTTTTTCTCTCTATTCATGATCAATTGTTTTATATGTTCATCAGGGAAAATGAATAAGAAGCAGGGAGTCTTTTTTTATTATAATTTAAGTTCTGGGATACATGTGCAGAATGTGCAGTTTTGTTACATAGGTAGACACGTGCCATGGTGGTTTGCTGCACCCATCAACCCATCATCTACATTAGGTATTTCTCCTAATACTATTCCTCCCCTGGTCCCCCCAACCCCTGACAGGCCCCAGTGTGTGATGTTCCCCTCCCTGTGTCCATGTATTCTTATTGTTCAACTTCCACTTACGAGTGAGAACATGTGGTGTTTGGTTTTCTGTTCTTGTGTTAGTTTGCTGAGAATGATGGTTTCCAGCTTTATCCATGTCCCTGCAAAGGACATGAATTCATCTTTTTTATGGCTGCATAGTATTCCATGGTGTATATGTGCCACATTTTCTTTATCCAGTCTATCATTGATGGGCATTTCGGTTGGTTCCAAGTCTTAGCTATTGTGAATAGTGCCACAATAAATATATGTGTGCATGTGTCTTTATAGTAGAAAGATTTATAATCCTTTGGGTATATACCCAGTAATGGGATCGCTGGGTCAAATGGTATTTCTCATTCTAGATCCTTGAGGAATCACCACACTGTTCTCCACATGGTTGAACTAATTTACACCCCCACCAATAGTGTAAAAGCAGTCCTATTTCTCCACATCCTCTCCAGCATCTGTTGTTTCCTGACTTTTTAGTGGTCACCATTCTAACTGGCGTGAGATGATTATCTCATTGTGGTTTTGATTTGCATTTCTCTAATGAGCAGGGATGATGAGCTTTTTTTCATATGTTCGTTGGCTGCATAAATGTCTTCTTTTGAGAAGTGTCTGTTCATATCCTTTGTCCACTTTTTGATGGGGTTGTTTTTTTTCTTGTAAATTTGTTTAAGTTCTTTGTAGATTCTAGATATTAGCCCTTTGTCAGCTGGATAGATTGCAAAAATTTTCTCCCATTCTGTAGGTTGCCTGTTCACTCTGATGATAGTTTCTTTTGCTGTGCAGAAGCTCTTTAGTTTAACTAGATCCCATTTGTCTATTTTGGCTTTTGTTGCCATTGCTTTTGGTGTTTTAGTCATGAAGTCTTTGCCCATGCCTATGTCCTGAATGGTATTGCCTAGGTTTTCTTCTAGGGTTTTGATGGTTTTAGGTCTACCATTTAAGTCTTTAATCCATCTTGAATTAATTTTTGTATAAAGTGTAAGGAAGGGGTCCAGTTTCAGCTTTCTACATATGGCTAGCCAGTTTTCCCAGCACCATTTATTAAATAGGGAATACTTTCCCCATTTCTTGTTTTTGTCAGGTTTGTCAAAGATCAGATAGTTGTAGATATGTGGCATTATTTCTGAGGGCTTTGTTCTGTTCCATTGGTCTATATCTCTGTTTTCGTACCAGTACCATGCTGTTTTGGTACCAGTACCATGGTGTTTTGGTTACTGTAGCCTTGTAATATAGTTTGAAGTCAGGTAGTGTGATGCCTCCAGCTTTGTTCTTTTGGCTTAGGATTGACTTGGCGATGAGGGCTCTTTTTTGATTCCATATGAACTTTAATCCATCTTGAGTTAATTTTTGTATAAGGTGTAAGGAAGGGGTCCACTTTCAGTTTTAAGAAGCAGGGAGTCTTTGCAAGCTCAAGGTAGGATCTTTGTCAAACAGGAAATATGGTATTATGCAGCAGTGAAATGAGGTCAGTTCTGAGTCCTCAGTCTAGGTTACAGGAGCAAAGTTAAGAGTTTGTTCTTAGGAGGAATAGAACTGGGCCTGTCTCTAGGTCAAGAGAAACACTGTGGTAAAAATGAGAACATTGAGCAACTAATTCAAAATTTCATATGGAACGGTTTCAATAACCATCGGGTAAATGACTTCTTATGGTGAGTGTGCTCAGAAGTGCTCACTAATACTGGTTGATTGAGAGTGATATTTACAATACCAAACAGTCATATCACTAACAGTATAACAACTTTTTCTTACCAGGGGCTTTTTTGAGCCAGTAAAGGAGAGGATCTTCCTTAGGATTTTTGTTTGTTTTTAAGCTTAGCAATGTGCTAACCCCATCCCTTCTACATCCATCGAAGAGAATGCACCCTAGGCTCTCTAGACCAAACTCAGGCATGCTTCACTTGTGGCATGCATTCAGAAGGAGGAGAACATGGTGAAAATATCTTGAATATCATTCTAGTAACCATAGCGATACCAAAGCAAACCTGGATCCTTATCTCATATCTTGTTTATTTTTCAGAAAGAATTTATTTACACATAGACCTTTAATTTTGAAAAAGATGCCCCTCTTTGTTATTTGATTGTGTAAGTGATGTTTTGTTGGCCTTGCTTCACAGCAAGTCTCTGTAATACCTCGGTATGTTGCCAGTGGCTGTCTCTGTCCTCACAAACAAATCTTCCATACTTGTCTGACTTGGGCAGCCAGGCTAAGGGGTCCAAGGACGGATAGAATACCTGGAAAGTGACAGCAATGTTTTTGGGGTCAGAACTCTCGAAGTGGCAAAGTTATTCAAGATCCAGCTGCAGAATGAATGAGCACATTCTCTGCTTTTAAAAAAAGTTTTATTTTTAAAAAAGAAGTAATAAAGCTGGGCGTGGTGGTGTTCGCCTGTAGTCCCGGTTGCTCAGGAAGCCGAGATGGGAGGATCGCTTGAGCCCAGGAGTTTGAGACTAGCCTAAGCAATACAGTGAGACTCCATCTCTAAAAAACCAAACCAAAACAAAAACCAAAAAAAAAAAAGAAAAGAAAGAAAGAAAAGAAAAAGGAGTAATAAAGAGAGATATTGGTGCCTCACTGCTCTAAAGGGCTTTGAGGAAACAGTTCTAGGCTCTCCACAGAATTTGGAAATGCATCCTGGGGGGCTGGACTGTGAAAAACATCTGAGACATAAGCTCTATGTGACACTTGGTGAATACTCATGAACATTCAGGGTTCTTGAGGGCCTGAACTGCTTGTTTTGGTAGCCTTGCATTTTCAGTGCAACAATCCCTGGCATCGAGTGGACCCTCAAGAAATATTTGTTAGCTGTCAGATGCAACTTTCCGCTGCACTGTCAACACTTTTTCAAAACAGGGCACTGAGGACTTCATTAACTTCCCAGCAGCTACAAGGAATCTTGGGAATCTTTTCTCTAGGCAGAGCAGGCTATTTATAAAGATACTTTGAAAGCCAACCTAAGAAAAAACATTTCCCCGATGGTGCCTGAAATTCGATGCGTAGAAGTTTTTTTTTGTGTTACCCTCACTAACTTCTTTGAAAATGCCTACAGAAGGGGTGTTCATATCAGGCCCTTGTGCTTCACGAGAATAAGTTGATCAGGTAAAGATTTTCTCCACAAGAGAGACCACTAGTGGGAGGGGGCAGCTGCCCAGTTAGGAGGGTTAGACTTGTCCTGCACCAATATTGTCCAGCAAGTGGGCTCAAGGGTCCCTCTGGACTCTCCTACTTAACCTTCACCATTGGCTTAAATATAGGAGTGACCGTCCCCTCTCTCTGGAAACTGGTCTCAGTCCTGTAGCCTATTTCTTGGGATCAGTGACCCATCTCCACTTCCACCACCTCCAGAGGCTCGAGAGAACCTGTCCCTGTCTAAACAGCCATTATTAAATGTGACTGTATTTTTTTCTCTATAGGAATGATGTATTTTCTATTGAAAAAAAAAACAAACTCCCACAATCTTTGTGTGATTTGCATTTGAGAGCGGTCCTTTGGCCTACCTGCAAAGCAGTGCAGAGGCTGACCTTTACTGATAATCTGCCATGCACCAGGCAACCGGCCAGAGGGACGCTTCCTGTTCAAAATGACTGTTAGGCAGATGCTATCATTTCCATGTTACTGAGAACAAAGTTGAATCTCTGAGAGAGAAAAAAGGAACATTCACAGGGTCACAAAGGTGGGTTGAATTCCAGAGACCCTGTTCTCTCTACAGCAAGGAAAATTACCCATACCCAGGAGAGCAGGGAAATGTCATAAATTATTTGTATGCCCTCACTGCACTTTGCACAGGGCTTGGAGTCTTTGATGGAGAATGCATGTAACATAACCCACTGAAATTAAGCTTAAACAAAAATGATACTTTGCTGGGAGGGATCCTGGTCACCCCCTAAAATCTGAGGAAAGTTGAACAACCAGGCCTCAGTACCAAGAGTTCTTGGGTTTTATATCTGTCTAATGCTACACTCACAACTGGGCTAAATAACCTGCATCTCTTGTTTCTTAGGTGGAGTTCTCAAGAGAGAGAGACCCTAATTGGCTCCTGGTCAGCCAATGGACTTCCTCCTCCTGAGTCAGGTGTTCACTTCTAGTCCAATCAGCTATGACCAAGAGTCAAGCAAAAACAAAACTTCTGGGGGCTAATTCTGAAGTCTGCCCAATGGTGTCTACTGTACCCAGATATAATTCAATACGTGTTTATTGTCTGGTGTTTTTTGTGTTCATTCGTTGCAACCAAGCTCTTTAAGAACCTTGGATACATTGTCCTTCATTTAATCATCGGGTGGGGGGGGGTTGATAGGCCATAGTGATCAAGCAAAATATGTGAAATTTCTATATGCCAGTTATCCCTGTGTTTAAAACCTTCAGAGCAAATTAAGAAAGAAGAAATGAACTATTTGTTCTCAAAAGCTTGGTTTCAAGGGGACTGAGGAAATGGGAAAAGCATCTGTGGACAAGGCTATTGTGCTTGCTGCTGGAAGACTGCCAAGGCCAGTTACTAACCGGGTGGGCAGCAACAAGTAGTTGCTTTGTTTTTTTTTCCTCCATAGGAAGTTGTTGTCTCTGTTTTGCAAGTTTGTCAGATTTCTTTTGTTTCTGGGGTCAATAACCTGGATACTTGAGACTCTTTTTTTCCCCTCCCGAGGGTCCTAATTTTGCATCTTACGTAACACCAGTCTTGACCCAAAGCTGATTTATTAAGGAGGTTTCTTCTGGGTTAGTTGTTGGTGCTGGAGTCTGCGTGTACATGAATCAGTCTTATACTGCCACCATGAGGGCGATGCTGGAATTGCAAGGCTCTTTTAGTTATCCAATGTAAATTTTCAGAAATGAAAGTGAGCACGTTTGAAATTATATCTATCATCTATCTATCTATCTATCTATCTATCTATCTATCTATCTATCTATCTATCTATCATCTATCATGTTCATATATATATAAAATGGAACAATCCACCTCCTAAAACATATCCTCTGGAAGGCTTAAAGAGATATATAGTATTGCCAAGTGTGTCTGAGTTAGGTAGGCGAGGGTTTGAGACCTGCCTCTGCCTGCCAGTACAACCGCCCTTACGCTAGACATTTAAGTCTTCTAAGCCACGGGTGTGAAAACGGTCTGATAGTACCCATTTCACAGGGCTTTGTATTGAAAAAATGTCATAGCCTGTGTCAATCTCTAGCATTTTGTTAAGCACTCAGTAAATGATTACCATTGCCATCACCTGAAATTGGCCATGGCTGAAAGTATTAGAAAAGCCTTCTGCAGGGAGAGAGAGGGGTGAGGGTGGAGGGTACCAGTAGCTCCGTGAAAACAAACACCCAGTGTACAACTGGCGTGGATGCTCAATAAACATATGAAGGGTTCAGGGGAAAGGGGTGAAGTCACCAGGGATGGCTCTAACAGCCAAAAGAGGGATGGAAAACACTCCTTTACACTGACCATTTTAGAGTCAAAGAACCAAAAATATAGAATGCTCGTGTGGTAAGGATTCTAGATATGTACTCCAGCTTTTTTTTTCAAGTGGGCAACCAAGCGATTGAATCACTCTTCAAGTTAAAATGTTAATCAGTAGTAGAGTGGGACTAGAACCCAAGACTTTTGTTTTCTTTTCTTTTCTTTTCTTTTTTTTTTTTGAGACAGGATCTAACTCTGATGCCCAGGCTGGAGTGCGATGGCACATTCGTAGCTCACTGTAACCTTGAAGCCCTGGGTTTAAACAATCCTTCCGCCTCAGCCTTCTGAGTAGCTGCGACTACACACACACACCACTATGCCCAGCTAATTTTTAATTTTTTAGGTAGAGACAGGAATCTCACTATATTGCCCAGGCTGGTCTGAAACTTCTGGCTTCAAGTGATTCTGCCGCCTTGGTCTCCCAAAGTGCTGGGATTACAGGCATAAGCCACTGTGCCCACCCCCTCATGACTTTGGACAAATAATCCAGAGCTCTTTATATATAAGCACCAAAATGTCAGTCAAGATTGGCCGAATCCGGACTGTCTTAGATTGAAAAAAAATAGGCAAGTTGCTTAACTTGATTATGCTTTAGTTTCCTTACTGGCAAAATGGCAATCATAATATCCTACTGCAGGGGTTCTAGTAAAGACTGAGATGCCACATGGAAAGCATTTAAATTTGTGCAATAAGTGTCCACTGCTATGATTATATGACTATAGACTTCATCTGTTACAATTACACTGGCTCTTGAATGTGATCAACAAAAGTTTGCCATCTCTAAAACCACTGGCTTCCGCTGGGCGCGGTGGCTCACGCTTGTAATCCCAGCACTTTGGGAGGCCGAGGAGGGCGGATCACGAGGTCAGGAGATCGAGACCACGGTGAAACCCCGTCTCTACTAAAAATACAAAAAAAATTAGCCGGGCGTGGTGGCGGGCGCCTGTAGTCCCAGCTACTCGGAGAGGCTGAGGCAGGAGAATGGCGTGAACCCGGGAGGCGGAGCTTGCAGTGAGCCGAGATCGCGCCACTGCACTCCAGCCTGGGTGACAGAGCGAGACTCCGTCTCAAAAAAAAAAAAAAAAAAACAACCACTGGCTTTCTAACCCTGCCTCCATGATCAACTCTTTAATGATGGGAACATTTGTACCTCTTTATACCTTCTCGTGCCTGTATAATTACCTTTTTAAAATTAAATTGTTAATTTTGAGGTAATTCTAGGTTTATATACAGTTATAAAAAATAATACAGAATGATCCCATGTACTCTTCACCCAATTTTTTTCCAATGGAAACAGTTTGAAGAACTATAGTACAGTATCACAAAGATACTGGCATTGACAAGATCTACGCATCTTATTCAATTTCTCCTGTTTTACTTGTATCCATTTGTGTGTGTATTTAGTTCTATACAGTTTTATCACCTTTGTAGGTTCATGTTTCCACTTCAAAGTCAAGACACCAGACAGTTCTATCTTTCATGAGGATGCCTTGAATTGGCCTTTTGTAACCACACCAACCTCTCTCCTGTATCCCCCCGCCCCATCCTGAAACTCTAGCAACCAACTGGTATTGGGCTTTTTGTTTTCTTGATTATAATTCACTGGAGACTCATCCAGATTATTGCTGATATCATTAGTTTATTCCCTTTTGTTGCTGAGTAGTATTTGATGAGATAGATGAGTAGATGAGTAGTATTAGATGAGATAGATGTACTGCAATTTGCTCAGCCATTCACCTCTTGAAGGACATCTAGGTTGTTTCCTGTGTTTGGCTAGTAGGAATAAAGCTGTTATGAACCTTTGTATACAGGTTTTTGTGTAAATATAAGCTTTCATTTCTCTGGGATAAATGCCCAAGAGTGCAACTGCTGGTTCGAATGGTAATCACACATTTAGTTTTATAAGAAATTGCCTAACTGTTTCTTAGAGTGGCTGTACTATTTTATATCCCCACCAGCAACATACGAGTAATCAGGTGTCCTGTGTCCTTGCCAGCATTTGGTATTATCACTATTTTTTTATTTTAACTCTTTAAATAGGCAAGTAGTAATACTCATTGTGGTTTTAATTTGCATTTCCCTAGTGGCTAATGATGTCGAACATCTTTTCATGTGCTTATTTACCATCTGCCTCACCTCTTTGGTGAAATAGCTCTTTTATGACTTTTGCTCGTTTTATAATTAGGTTGTTTGTTTTTCTCTGTTGAGTTTTGAGAGTTCTTTACATATTTTAGATATAAAGCCTTGACATATTTAACTTTTAAAGTGAACATCAACACTGGATTGTGAGCAGCATAACATATGTGGTACATAGTTGGAAGTAAAGCACTCCTCAGCAAATGTAAAAGAACAGAAATTATAACAAACTGTCTCTCAGACCACAGTGCAATCAAACTAGAACTCAGGATTAAGAAACTCACTCAAAACCACTCAACTACATGGAAACTGAACAACCTGCTCCTGAATGACTACTGGGTACATAACAAAATGAAGGCAGAAATAAAGATGTTCTTTGAAACCAACGAGAACAAAGACACAACATACCAGAATCTCTGGGACACATTCAAAGCAGTGTGTAGAGGGAAATTTATAGCACTAAATGCCCACAAGAGAAAGCAGGAAAGATCTAAAGTTGACACCCTAACATCACAATTAAAGGAACTAGAGAAGCAAGAGCAAACACATTGAAAAGCTAGCAGAAGGCTAGAAATAACTAAAATCAGAGCAGAACTGAAGGAGCTAGAGACACAAAAAACCCTTCAAAAAATTAATGAATCCAGGAGCCGTTTTTTTGAAAAGATCAATAAAATTGATAGACTGCTAGCAAGACTAATAAAGAAGAAAAGAGAGAAGAATCAAATAGACGCAATAAAAATGATAAAGGGGATATCACCACCGATCCCACAGAAATACAAACTACCATCAGAGAATACTATAAACACCTATACACAAATAAACTAGAAAATCTAGAAGAAATGGATAAATTCCTTGACACATACACCCTCCCAAGACTAAACCAGGAAGAAGTTGAATCTCTGAATTGACCAATAACAGGCTCTGAAATTGAGGCAATAATTAACATCTTACCAACCAAAAAAAGTCCAGGACCAGATGGATTCACAGCCGAATTCTACCAGAGGTACAAGGAGGAGCTGGTACCATTCCTTCTGAAACTATTCCAATCAATAGAAAAAGAGGAATCCTCCCTAACACATTTTATGAGGCCAGCATCATCCTGATATCAAAGCCTGGCAGAGACACTACAAAAAAAGAGAATTTTAGACCAATATCCTTGATGAATATTGATGCAAAAATCCTCAATAAAATACTGTCAAACTGAATCCAGCAGCATATCAAAAAGCTTATCCACCATGATCAAGTGGGCTTCATCCCTGGGATGCAAGGCTGGTTCAACATATGCAAATCAATAAACGTAATCCAGCATATAAACAGAACCAAAGACAAAAACCACATGATTATCTCAATAGATGCAGAAAAGGCCTTTGACAAAATTCAACAACGCTTCACGCTAAAAACTCTTAATAAATTAGGTATTGATGGGATGTATCTCAAAATAGTAAGAGCTATCTATGACAAACCCACAGCCAGTATCATACTGAATGGACAAAACCTGGAAGCATTCCCTTTGAAAACTGGCACAAGACAGGGATGCCCTCTCTCACCACTCCTATGCAACATAGTGTTAGAAGTTCCGACCAGGACAATCAGGCAGGAAAAGGAAATAAAGGGCATTCAATTAGGAAAAAAGGAAGTCAAATTGTCCCTGTTTGCAGATGACATGATTTTATATCTAGAAAACCCTGTCATCTCAGCCCAAAATCTCCTTAAGCTGATAAGCAGCTTCAGCAAAGTCTCAGGATACAAAATGAATGTGCAAAAATCACAAGCATTCTTATACACCAATCACAGACAAACAGAGAGCCAAATCATGAGTGAACTCCCATTCACAATTGCTTCAAAGAGAATAAAATACCTGGGAATCCAACTTACAAGGGATGTGAAGGACCTCTTGAAGGAGAACTACAAACCATGGCTCAATGAAATAAAAGAGGACACAAACAAATGAAAGAACATTCCATGCTCATGGGTTGGAAGAATCAATATTGTGAAAATGGCCATACTGCCCAAGGTAATTTATAGATTCAGTGCCATCCCCATCAAGCTACCAATGACTTTCTTCACAGAATTGGAAAAAACTACTTTAAGGTTCATATGGAACCAAAAACGAGCCCACATTGCCAAGTCAATCCTAAGCCAAAAGAACAAAGCTGGAGGCATCATACTACTTGACTTCAAACTATATTACAAGGCTACAGTAACCAAAACAGCATGGTACTGGTACCAAAACAGAGATATAGATCAATGGAACAGAACAGAGCCCTCAGAAATAATGCCACATATCTACAACTATCTGATATTTGACAAACCTGACAAAAACAAGCAATGGGGAAAGGATTCCCTATTTAATAAATGGTGCTGGGAAAGCTGGCTAGCCATATGTAGAAAGCTGAAACTGGATCCCTTCCTTACACCTTATACAAAAATTAATTCAAGATGGATTAAAGACTTACATGTTAGACCTAAAACCATAAAAACCCTAGAAGAAAACCTAGGCAATACCATTCAGGATGTAGGCATGGGCAAGGACTTCATGTCTAAAACACCAAAAGCAATGGCAACAAAACCCAAAATTGACAAATGGAATCTAATTAGACTAAAGAGCTTCTGCTCAGCAAAAGAAGCTACCATCAGAGTGAACAGGCAACCTACAGAATGGGAGAAAATTTTTTCAACCTATTCATCTGACAAAGGGCTAATATCCAGAATCTACAATGAACTCAAACAAATTTACAAGAAAAAAACAAACAACTCCATCAAAAAGTGGGTGAAGGATATGAACAGACACTTCTCAAAAGAAGACATTTATGCAGCCAGAAAACATGAAAAAATGCTCATCATCACTGGCCATCAGAGGAATGCAAATCAAAACCACAATGAGATACCATCTCACACCAGTTAGAATGGCGATCATTAAAAAGTCAGGAAACAACAGGTGCTGGAGAGGATGTGGAGAAAGAGGAACACTTTTACACTGTTGATGGGACTGTAAACTAGTGCAACCATTGTGGAAGTCAGTGTGGCGATTCCTCAGGGATCTAGAACTAGAAATACCATTTAACCCAGCCATCCCATTACTGGGTATATACCCAAAGGATTATAAATCATGCTGCTATAAAGACACACGCACACGTATGTTTATTGCAGCACCATTCACAATAGCAAAGACTTGGAACCAACCCAAATGTCCAACAATGATAGACTGGATTAAGAAAATGTGATTTTCTTAAAAAAGAAAAATGATGAGTTCATGTCCTTTGTAGGGACATGTATGAAGCTGGAAACCATCATTCTCAGCAAGCTATTGCAAGGAGAAAAAACCAAACACCTCATGTTCTCATTCATAGGTGGGAATTGAACAATGAGAATACATGGACACAGGAAGGGGAACATCACACTCCGGGGCCTGTTGTGGGGTGGGGAGAGGGGGGAGGGGTAGCATTAGGAGATATACCTAATGCTAAATGACGAGTTAATGTGTGCAACACACCAACATGACACATGTGTGCATATGTAACAAACCTGCACGTTGTGCACATGCACCCTAAAACTTAAAGTATAAAAATAATAAAATAAAAAAAAACACATGTGGTAGTAAAATATATGACAACAATAGCACAGAGAATGGGAGGTTGTGGGTGAATGTGTACTCCTCTATGGTGTTTCATTGTATATGAACTGATTTAGTGTTAGTCTATGCTTAATTGTAGTAAGTTAGAGATGAATATTATAATCATTTAAAAATATGCAAAGAGAAACCTTGTTTATTTATTTATTATACTTTAAGTTCCGGGATACATGTGCAGAACATGCAGGTTTGTTACATAGGTATACATGTGCCATGGTGGTTTGCTGCACCCATCAACCCCCCACCTACATTAGGTATTTCTCCTAATGCTATCCCTCCCCTAGCCCACCCAGCCCCTGACAGGCCCCGGTGTGTGATGTTCCCCTCCCTGTATCCATGTATTCTCATTGTTCAACTCTCACTTATGAGTGAGAACATGTAGTGTTTGGTTTTCTGTTCTTGTGTTAGTTTGCTGAGAATGATGGTTTCATCCATGTCCCTGCAAAGGACATGAACTCATCCTTTTTTATGGCTGCATAGTATTCCATGGTGTATATGTGCCACATTTTCTTTATCCAGTCTATCGCTGATGGGCATTTGGGTTTGTTCCATGTCTTTGCTATTGTGAATAGTGCTGCAATAAACATACGTGTGCATGAGTCTTTATAGTAGAACGATTTATGATCCTTTGGGTATATATCTAGTAATAGGATCACTGGGTCAAATGGTATTTCTGGTTCTAGATCCTTGAGGAATCGCCACACTGTGTTCCACAATGGTTGAACTAATTTACACTCCCACCAACAGTGTAAAAGCATTCCTATTTCTCCACATCCTCTCCAGCATCTGTTGCTTCCTGACTTTTTAATGATCACCATTCTAACTGGCGTGAGATGCTATCTCATTTTGGTTTTGACTTGCATTTCTCTAATGACCAGTGATGATGAGCTTTTTTTGATATGTTTTTTGGCCCCATAAATGTCTTCTTTTTTTTTTTTTATTATTGTACTTTAAGTTTTAGGGTACATGTGCACAATGTGCAGGTTTGTTACATATGTATTCATGTGCCATGTTGGTGTGCTGCACCCATTAACTCATCATTTAGCATTAGGTGTATCTCCTAATGCTATCCCCCCCTTCCCCCACCCCACAACAGTCCCCGGAGTGTGATGTTCCCTTTCCTGTGTCCATGTGTTCTCATTGTTCAATTCCCACCTATGAGTGAGAACACGCGGTGTTTGGTTTTTTGTCCTTGCGATAGTTTACCGAGAATGATGATTTCCAGTTTCATCCATGTCCCTTCTTTGAGAAGTGTCTGTTCATATCCTTTGCACAGTTTTTGATGGGGTTGTTTGCAGAAATCATTTTTAAATACAAGATATTATTAAGTCAATAGAGGACATAAAATGGGATACCAAAAGATGACAGGAAAGGTGCATTAAAGGAAAGAGAACATTAGAAACAAATAGGAAACTAAGAAGATGATAGACTTAAACTCAACCATATCAGTTATTACAGTAAATGTTCATGAACTAAGCACTTCCATTAAAAAGGGTAAAACAAGAAAGACCCAACTAGAACCTGTTTAAAGGGAAACACTTTAATTCTAAAATCATAGCTAGGTTGCAAGTAAAATGATAGAAAATATTTATTATGGAAGCACTAATTGTAAGAAAATTGACATGGAGTATTAATATCAGACAAAGTAAAGTTCAAAACAAGAGTATTCCTAGAGATTAAAAAAGAGGATACTTTTATTATGATAGAAGGATCAATGCATCAGGAAGACGTACAGCTCCTAAGTGTGAAGATACCTAACAGAGCTTCATAGTGTACGAGGCAAAAACTGGCAAAACTATAGAGAAACAGACAAATCCACAATCAAATTTTGGGATTTTAACATTCCACTCTGAGTAATTGAAAAAAAAGCAGACAAAGAAAAGCAGTAAGGATACAGATGATTTGAAGAACATTATCAAAAATTCAACTACCAAAGAAAACTACACACTATACGCACCAAATATATATTATTCTGAAGTGTACATGGAATATTCATCAAGAAAGACTGTACACTGGGCTATTAAAAAGTCAAACATTCAACACATTGAAATAATACAGAATATTCTATGATCAAAATGAAACTATACTAGACATCAATAATAAAAAAGACATCTAGAAAATTCCCAAAGGTTTTGAAATGAAGCCACATTCTACTAAGAAACCCATGGCCAAAGAAGAAATCGCAAGGGGTAGTAGAAAACATGTACAAAGAACAAACAACGAAAGTACAATATAACCAAATGACCAAGATGCAGCTAAAACAGTAATAAATGTGAAATCCACAGTTTTACCTGCTTATTTTGGAGCAGAAGCATATTTCTATCTTAAAATTAGAATGGAAAAATATATTTCGATGTGGAATTTCATTTTATAGCAAATGCGCTCTGAATGTCTCCGTGAATTGAGGAGTATTTGTAAATCAAATGAAATAAAAAGGCACCTACTGAAAAGATCACTAGAGGGCACTATTATCTAACTTCCAGAGGAAACAGCTTTTAGTGTGGGTAACTTAAGAAATGTTGTTAGCTCTAAAACACTCAAGATGGCATTGAGATTTTATTCCTCTGTTTTATAGATGAGACAATTGAGGTCCAAAGAGAGGAAATGACTTGCTTAATATCATACAAACACTAGTTGTAGAGTCAGAACTAGAACCCAGTCTCCTGACTCATTAGAGAATCACATCATGATTCTGCACAAAATCAGACAGACCCAGACTTTCGTATACTCTTATGGCAAATGAAATGCTCTTTTCCCCTGGCGTTGCCCAGCTACTGTAATGCATGCCTGGCATTGCTGGAGCTGCTGGATAGGGCTGGGCACTGGGGGAGTGTGCTCTATGGAGAAAGCCTGCCTGAGGGTGAAACCGTTATAGTGGAAGGTGTAAGCCAGGAATCGGGAGACGGGACTTGAGAGCATCTGAGCCAATAACCTGTGCCTGAAGCTAATGCCAAATCTTGGACGTTTCTGTGATATTAGCTGGTAGATTTTCTTTTTATCTAAAGCTGGTGGGTGTGGGGGTTTTCTGTCACTTGCATCCAAAATTTCTGAATATGCCAAGCATCTTTCTACTTTGCAGAAAGACCAATAGTATTCAAAACACATGGCTTGATTTTGGACAAAGCCAAAAAAGGTTCTGGAAAACTCACCAGGACTGTTTGAGAGGTGATAAAAACATATGAAGAGCTTCTCATGTTTCATTTTCTAGAAATTTTAGATCCTAAGTCATCAGTATGATTGTTTTTCTCCGCTGACTTCATTGCATTCTTGGAAGGCTAAATTATTTCAAAGGAGACTATTAAGAAAATGTGTGTTATATACCGGTAGAAAGTAGATGCAGGTTGTGTCGTCTTTAATATAATAGTGTTGTCACACTCTCCAGGCGCAGAGTAGGGAGTGAACACGGCTTGCCCTAACAGTTTATGTCCTTTGCTTTTATGCACATTGCCTTATTTCCACCACATAGCAAATCGGCAAAGTGTTCTCATGTCTATTTCACAGGTGATATATAGACAAAGTCTAAAGTCACCCAGCTAGTATGTATAAATATTAGGATTGGAACTCAGTTCTATACTTTTGCTTTTATGCTAGAAGTACTTGTATCCTGTCCCAACCCAGTGCTGATAAACGTCCTAGGAACTTCAGAATGAATCACTTTCGATTGAGATGTTGGCTTTTAAACTGCTTTCATTTGCCATGATGAAAGTGTAATGTATTAAAAGGACATAAAAATGCAGTTTTTCAACACATTCGCCACGCTGTGATATGGTTTGGCTGTGTCTTCACCCAAATCTCATCTTGAATTGCAGCTCCCATAATTCCCACGTATTGTGGGAGGGACCTGGTGGGAGATAATTGAATCATGGGGGGCGGTTTCCCCCATACTGTTCTCATGTTAGTAAGTCTCACGAGATCTGATGATTTTATAACGGGTTTCCCCTTTGGCTTGATTCTCATTCTCTTTGCCTGCTGCCATGAATGATGTGCCTTTTGCCTTCTGCCATGATTGTGTAGTCTCCCCAGCTGCGTGGAACTGTGAGTCCATTAAACCTGTTTTTCTTTATAAATTACCCAGTCTCAGGTATGTCTTTATCAGCAGTGTGAAAACGGACTAATATACTAGTTTTTGCTCAGAAAAGTTTCATTTCTCCTTCCTCCTTTCTGAACCAGTTTAACCCACATTTTGCTTCCATTTGAGGCATAATAAACCCAAAATGTGTAAACTGCCCTCATCTTAAGTGTACAGCCCGGTCATTTTTACACGTCTTGATATCCATGAATCATCACCCAGGTTAAGATATAAAACATGTCTAGCAACCTGGAAGTTTGTCTCTTTGGTACTTGTTCATTTCCATCCAGAGGTAACAGGCTGGAGTCCAGGGGCATGATCACAGCTCACTGGCAGCCTCGATTTCGCAGGCTCAAGTGATTCTCCCACCTCAGTTTCCTGAGTAGCTAGGACCGCAGGTGCACACCACCACATCCAGCTAATTTTGTTTTCTAAACATGGGGGTCTCACTATGTTGCCCAGGCTGGTCTTGAATCCCTGGACTCAAACGATCCTACTGCCTTGGCCTCCTAAAGTGCTGATTACATGAGCCACTGTACCCAGCTCATGGTTCTTTAATGCATCTTCCATACTTAGATTTGTAATGTTTCATTTCATAGAATATTGAGAAGGAAAAGGGGCTTGCTTTAGGGATTATCTAGCCTATCTCAGCCTCTGCTTACCGGGAAAACACAACAGTGAGGAATGTCTGTTTCCCAACCAAGGTTGCCCACTTCACTTAAGTAGTCCTTACCCGTTCCCTTCTGTTATGGACTGAATGTCTCCCCCAGATCCCTGTGTTGAAGCCTAACCCCTAGTATGAGGGTATTTGGAGTTGGAGCCATTGGGAGGTAATTAGGTCATGAGGGTGGAACCCTCATGAATGGGATTAGTGTCCTTAGATAAGGAGAGATACACGAGAAATGATCTCTCCAAAACATGGGGATGCAACAAGACAACCATCTGCAAACCATGAAGAGCGCTTGCCAGGAGCTGAATCTGCCAGTGCCTTGCTCTTACACTTCCAGCCTCCCTAACAGTAACAAATGTCAGTTGTGTAAGTCACTCAGTCTGTGGTAGTTATAGCAGCCTGAACTGAAACATCTTCTTACACTTCCATAAGCATCATTTGGCATGTACTTCCAGAATTGTTTACAGGAAATGTTAAATATTTATACGAAAGCATAATGGAGAGAAGACAGCGGCTGATAGAACTCAGTGGCTTATCTTCAGGGAAAGCAGGGAAGGCTTAACCCAAACAAAAAGCTCATTAGCAGGACCTCTGAAAACCATGCAACTGAGCAGCTTATTTACAGTTCTGAGAAGGACCCCCTCATCTAGCCAAGCTCTGAAAGGCCCTGGCACCACAGGTCCCCTTCCCCCTGGCCTCTTTGCCCCATGTCAAGCACTGCAATGGCTTGAAAGACACTTAATTCCACATTTTCTCTTCACGAGACTTCAGGTCCCCGAGAAACCTTCCAACTCCTCAGAATATGGCCTAACCCACAACACATCCTGGATTTCTATGTCTCCTAATTTTTGTTTTGGGTGGTGGTTTGGAAGGAGACATCCAAGGCAATGGATTTTCCCTCCACTTCTGAACTGAAGGCTCACAGACAGCCTCAGAGATGAGCTGAGCAGCAGAGGCATCCTGGGACCAGGAGGAAACCTCTTATTCGTGCAGGGGACTAGATGGGCAGAAAACTAGTCTTTAGGTTAGCAGCAGGTTAATTAACAATCAGTTGTATCCCAAGTTAGGATCTGAAGGTCTGGGCTTGGCCACAGGTATTTCTACTAAGGAGAAAGCACTTTTTGCTTGTTTAAGATTTACAGTTCTGTTCCTAAAATCCCAAATTCTTAGCTGTGTTCAGATGGTAAAACTCTTGAGAGCTGTGAGGCTTACATTCTCTGTCCTGGAGAAAGAAGACCACTATCTGGTTTTTAATAAGAGAACATCTAGACATATCACATTAGACTTAAAAGCAAGTGTTATTTGAGACTTGATATTGATGTGTCCATAACTGAGGTAGAGAAAGTCCTTATTATTCATGGGGCCAGCAAATCCGCGGCATCAGCATCGCCTGGGAGCTTGTTAAGAAATGTGGCCCCACCCCAGACTTACCAAGCCAGAATAACACCCCAAAGAGATTTGTATGTAGACTACAGTTTGATAAGCACTGCCCTAGGAACATTCAAATAAAGAAATCAGAGCTCTGAGAAAAGTGTGTTTCTCAGATGAACATTATTTCATGAACTCTGTGTGTGTGGGGGTGAATACTGATCCAAAGACAGGAGTCGAAAACAGCTCTCTGCAGGACTTGCTGACTCACAGTCTAAGTATCTCCGCTTAGACTGCAGTGTGCACAGCACCCAGGTTACTCAACATTCATTCACCATGTCCCCACTGACCCAGCACAACAGCAGTTGGGAGTAAAAAAAAAAAAAAAAAAAAAAAGTCTTCCAGTGGCACAGCAGTCAATTCAGTCATACTTCAAGTTCTTTCTTCCCACCAGGGTTGATAGCCACTAGGGGAGATAAGGCATCTGTTTGTCTTCATCACTGTGCTTCTTTCTAGAAATATCTGAGGTCGCAATGATGAAAAAATAATTTCATGGTATTTGGGTTAATTACAAAAACCAAACTCTCCTACTATTTGTTTAGCTGTGGAACTCACACACAAAGGTTTCTGAATGAATGCTAATTCCATTCTTTTATTTCCTCATACCACAAACGTTTTAATTTATCTGCCTTTTTATAACCTGATTTACACAAGCAAATTGCAAACGAAAACCAGGCATTCTTTAATCATCCAAAATGCATGTATAAAATATAGAACAAACCCTAGTATTTAAACATAAACAGGGTTAGCTGAAGCAGCTTTATTGCAATCTCTTCAAGTTAGCATATTACAGTTTAAATATTTATGCCTGTAAAGATCTGCATAATCTACAATACAGAGTTATTTCAGAAGCAGTTAAGACTTAACTAGTTGAGAAATAAAACAACAAACTTCAACGCAAAGCTATAATAATTATCTGAAACTTATTTACAATTAAACATTTAGGGTCCTGATTTACAAAACTCAGTGCCTTTCATGATTTATTTTATGAGTTTTATAGAGAAAGTAAGCAGTATGTAGAATGTTCCCCAGGTAAAATCTGGAGTGAATGGCTTTTAGAGGAAAGTCTATCAGTATGCTTAACTAAAAACTAAAGAGTAACAAAACCATATACAGCAGCAATCAGAATAACAGGCCACAACAGAAGAACTAACGCCATTTTTGACAGTACGCTTTGTATGTATAGGAAGAAAAATGATTGCCACCCCCGACTCCCACCACCAACTTTTTTAGTTAAAAAAAAAAGAATTGTCCTTGATAATCACTACATGTGAATTCTGGGTAATAATCCCCTTTCTTTCTACAGAGTTGTGTTTTAACTTAATTCCTGCATCAGCAAATTTAAACAAAGAAAAGTTCCTTTGATAACAGCCATCAGAGTTCAATGGGTATTTATTCAGAGGGGAAAGCTTGGGGCAAGGTGACCAAGTGATTATTCCAATTGCAAAAGAAACATCATAGATAAGGTGCTAGAAACCCAAGATTACCCTTGAAGCACTTTCAATGGATACACAACAAAGGAAATGACAAAGGAAAATTAATGAGAGAAAGTGTTTTTAAAGAGAAAAATTTCAACAAATCAGGTCCCAGGTAGTCTTTAAAAGAACAAAAATTTACAGTAAACATTTTAACTCTGGAATGCAAGTATTGTACAATTACCAGTACGTTACATTTACAAAACTGCTTAGACAGCAGGTTGCTCCAGAGTAAGAATTTAAAAATGTACAAGCCAGTTCACGATGACTTTAGATATGTTATTAAAATACATTGTTAATCAAAAATACTTTACTTTGTACATGTACACTGTATAAACTCTAGATTTACCTACCAAAGAAAGCCTTAATCAATTTCTGGCTCACTGGCCCAGAAAACAGTACAGTTCTATCATTTGGTCTTCATATCATACACATGGGCTGAGAGGCATGGTACCGCAGCCAGTTCGTCAATAAAATAGTAACGCATTTTTCCTTCTGTAGAACGTCTAGTTGGAGGAGTCAGTTTTACTTCCACTATATTTTACTTTCCTAAATGCTGATCCAAGTAACTCTGGGCATTCACATAATTCATTTGCAATTTGGTTACACTTCAAAATAAGGCTATAATTCATTTCATCAGTTATGACACTGTCTTGCTTGTAGTCAGGATGGTTTGCGATAAACTCCCTCATCCATCTGGCAACTGTCATTAGTTCTCCTGTGGGCAGGGGGGCGGGGGGGAGCGAAAAAAAAATTAAAACCATGTAAGTTTTTTTTTAAAATAAGTTGATATTTAGTGGTCAGCATAAACACAATTCTGGAGAGAAATCAGTATGTCCTTTCAGTGTAGCTGCATGGCAGGGGGTGGGAACATCTTTCATAGCGTTTGGAGAACTCCTCCTGCGCAGGAATTCTAGGTTGCAGGCAGGCAATGAGAACACATACATCCAGTTTCTATGGTACCTGTTAGATGCCACCCATATGCTAACACTGCCAGCTCTCAAGGGACAGGAGCCAGCACATGTGTATAAGAACATGTGTCCTCCCATTTGGCCAGAGGGCTAGGACTACAAATGCCAGTGTCAGAAGACTGCCTCAGAGGACTGTAGGGTCCCTTGAGCGATCTTTGATCAAAGAGGTGGAGAGAATAAAGAACAGTAAGTAGAGTGAATGAAGGGGGAAATTGGCAGTATACCATTTGAGGGGTGAGGTAGGGTTCTACGGCTATCCTTTGTGACTCCAGAAAGTTTACAGAAGCCTCGAGTTAAATACAGATGCCATTGCCATTATTGCTGTCATTTTATTAACAGCTGACAGCTCCCTTGTGCCAAGTACTGTGTTAGCAGTACTCGGTTACTGTACTGTAGTGTCAATGTAACCTCCTCAAAGCTAACAGAGAAAGGGGATTCTCAGGAGCCTCACTGTATGTACAGAGGCAGGCTGAAGAACTGTTCAGCTTATTCAACTTACAGAGCTCCTTAGCCCTATAAAAGGGCCCAGGATGATGTACAATCAACACAGTTGGACGTAAATGATAAGTAGGCAATCCAGATGCCATTTCATCATCTAAGATGCCAGTGATTTTAAGATGCACCCCGATTTTATGAACTGATAAGAAAAAAAGCACTGCTAATCTAAATTATGAGTGTCAAAGATGATAAGGTGAATTGCAGAAATATGAAAACGTGAAACAGTGTGCATGAATACAGCATTATTTTAAAAGACTACTTTAAGAAATTGAACATTCTAAGGTTGTACTGTTCTGTCTATATTATGAGATTAAGAAAAATAGATATCATACCAGATGCTCTCTTCTTAATTAGCTTCAGGTAGTTCAGAATACTACATCTGGTGTCCACATCCACTTCCATGTTTTCAAGGTAAGAGTTCAGAATTGGGATCAGTCCAGGAAACACACCTTCCTACAAGAAGCAGGACATGTTATGAACTCCCTGCCAGGGGATGTGCACAGTGAGGCGTACTGTACAGGGCCGCCCTCCTACCTTCCCATTGATGATGGTGTCTATGCTCATGAGGCTGTACTCCTCTGCAGCGAGCTCCGTGCTGTTCTGGGCCTTGCTGCAACCATCCACCACTGCGTTGCCACCTGCCGGAGAAGAGGGTCAGGGGAGCTTTAGCAGCTTGTTGCAGCATAAGCTGACGTTAGAAATCTAAGATAATGTAATACCTTTGCAAATATCTTTCCTGAAATAAAACATTCCCTGCAAGACAGCATCTCTTTTCTGTGCTACCTTCATGTTCTCATCAACCTAAGGGAAAAAAAGAATCACGACTAAGTCAAAATATTCTTGATCAGACATACAAGTTGCAGCACCTTCCTCACTTTTGCAATGAGGACTCACTCCCTTAGGGATTCTACTTTCTGCTCAAATGCTTCCCAGTGGGAGGAACAGGCTTTTTATTTATGTGAGGACTGTATCACCCAATCATGGATTGGTATGTGATTTTTTTAACCAATCAGGGAATTTTAAGAGAAACTTAAAACCCAAAACTTATATTCATGTGGAATGTCTGCATTTCAAAGCACCTCTGTGACTGAGCCTTGCAATAGATATACAGTGTTTGGAGGGCAGGTGGCTGGTTCCCTTTATATAACAGTGTCTCACCAGGAGTCCCAGGTAATGAAGGCAGAAGGCAGGACTAGAACCCAGTTCTTCTTCTGTTTTTCTGAGATGGAGTCTCGCTCTGTTGCCCAGGCTAGAGTGCAGTGGTGCAATCTCAGCTCACTCCAACCTCTGTCTCCTGGGTCAAGCGATTCTTCGTGCCTCAGCCTCCCAAGTAGCTGGGATTACAGGCCTGCACCACCACACTCGGCTAATTTTTTTGTATTTTTAGTAGAGATGGGGTTTCACCGTGTTGGCCAGGCTGGACTCCTGACCTCAAGTGATCTGCCCGCTTCAGACTCCCAAAGTGCTGGGATTACAGGCGTGAGCCACCGCGCCCGGACTATAACCCGGTTCTTCTAAGTTGAGTGCTCTTCCCCTGCTGCCTCACCATTGGGGTTTTGCCTCCCCACTTTATGAGGAAAGGCAAAGACAGTTCATAGGTTGTCATATCTGGAATAAGGTTACAGCCCTCTCAAGGGCAGAAGATCACTGCTTTTTTACCCACCTGGTGCCTCTGGACATGCAGACTCACTCAGGAAACCGAAAACTGTTTTATTTGTGAATTCTCTGTATCTCCAATGACTTTTTAAGACTCTCAAAGCAGAATTCAAAAAACTTTTTAGTAGTAATCCCTTATTTTCTATAATGAAATCTTATGTGGCACCTCAATATATACAACAGTGACCAGTTAGAGGGCCAGGCTGAAGTGGGACAGATGGTACATAAGCTCTCTTGATTACCAAGTCTCCTCCCATATTCATTATGCAGGGAGTGCGATTGTTATGGTTTCATTTTTTAGAGACACACAGACCTTCTGAAGAATCTAGATACTCTAGGAGTATACTCAAATAAATAGTATAAATTCCACTATGGCTGTGAACATCTGCTTTCATTACTAATATTTGTTTCTTTTTTCCTTAGTCTTGAAGAAAGTTCGTAACGACCACTTTTAATTTCTGCTTTGATGACTTCCTTTCAAAGTATATTTTACTTTGCTCTTTAGATTCTCAACTACTTAGATTTAAAATCTTTTTGTTAAGACATTTAAAGCTATAATTTTTCCTTAGACATCAGCTCTGCCAGCATGTCTTTCACTTTCCTACACAATCTGTAATTCTAGTTTTGGTTCATCTCAAATCTACTTGGAAAGACATTTTTAATTTCCAATGTTAAATTTCTCCAGAATATCTCTTTAGTTGACTTTTAGTGGGAACGCATGCTGTATTATGTCTACTTTTGAGAAGTGAAGATTTTCTTTAATTTTTGTAAATCTTACTCATGGCATTTGAAAAAAGATGTGGTATGAGATATGTAATATACGCCATACAAGGTTAAGCTTATTAACCATGCCATTTAATTCCCCCATGGCCTTTCCCATCCATTGATTACATGGCCTGTCAGTTACTGAGTAACACGCAAGGTACTCTGCTAAGTGGTTTACCTCCATTAATCCCACATGGGCTTACAACAGCCTACTTATTCCCCTCTGGGATACATGTGGGAAACTGAGGCACTGAGAATAAGTAACTTGTCCAGGTTAAAAGCCTAGTAAATAGTACCAGGGATTTATGCATTTAGTTCTCACATCAAAGCCACGTATTACCCATCACACTAAACTCTTCATGTTACGTTTCATGGTACAAAAAGGACCACAGCTTTCACATCATCTTGGAAGAATATATAAAACTGCTTTCTCTATCCCATTTAATAATCTCTACCTCACATTTTGCCTGATACTGCTTTGCCATTCCTGCTATCATTCCAAAAGGTCACTATGCAGCTCTTGTTGGCATCTGTCCTTGTTCTAGGTATATCTTACCCAAACTGTGTTGTTGCTATTTTATATTATCTGTTTTAGCATTTAATAGGATAGAGTTTAGTCTATTCAAATTTGTTTTCATTTTATTTTCACCATTTTATGTTCTATGGGCTATTGTTTCATCACTCCCCTGGCCCCACACCCAATCTTGTGACACTGAAATGTATTCGTGGTTCTTTTTGCCACCCTTTCGCCAGCAAGTTGAGAAGTAATAAATCCTGTTTCTATACTATTAATAGTTTTCTTTACTTTTAAAGAGGTAGTTTTGAAATTATAACTCTCTAAGTGTCAAGCACTAATGAGTATCTACCATTCATCTCCTTCCATATCCCCTTACAAGGCGCTATGGTTTGAATGTTTGTGTTCCCTTAAATTCATACACTGATGCCTAATGCCCATTGTGACACATTATTAGAAAGTAGGGCCTTTGGGAGGCAATTGGGAGGACCTCCTTTGGGAGGTCATGAAGGTGCTACCCTCATAAATGGTATTATGAAGAGACAGCTGAAGAGCTAGTTAGCCCCTTCCACCATGTAAGAACACGGCAAGCAGGCACCATGTACGAACCAGAGGGCAAAAGCTCTCACCAGACACTGAAACTGCCGGTGACTTGATCGTGAACTTCCCAGCCTCCAGAACTGTGAGCAATATGTTCCTGTTGTTTATAAGCCACCCAGTGTAAGGTATTTTTGTTACAGCAGCCCAAACAAACTAAGACACTAGATAAGACTTCTGGCATACTTTTAGCCCTAACTTGATCCATTCAGTTTTGTCAGAAATACCTGAAATTTAAAGAATACTTTGGCTGAGAAGATAATTCTGTGGTTGTTAATTCTTTACCTCTCGAGATACTGAAAACTTCTTTCCATCTAGCATTTAATGTTGCAAATGAGAAGTAACATCAGTTGATTTTTTCCCCCTTGGCAGGTCTCCTAATTTTTTCTCCTGTCCAGAGAGTTAATTTTCTCTTTGAGATTAATAAATGCCTACATTTGAGTTAAGTATTTGTCTCATCCTTAAGGGAGACTTATTAAGGAAAAATTCTATTATTTCTTTGATTATTGTATTTTATATCTTTCCTATATAAACTATTCTCCTCTTCTAAATTATTACACAAACATTGAATTTTCCAGAGCTTTCCATGCTTCAGGTTTTCCATAATTTCCATTTCTTCACCATCCTGCTGGGATTAATCTTCATTTGGTCTTTTAAATCACTACCTTGGATATTCAACATCTGCTCTACTGGTGAGAATACTCACCATTAAATAAGCACCATCTATAATGCTTGTTTTACAGATGTGACTGAACCTCTCTAGAATCTGTCTGAGGCCACTAATTAGAATTCCTTTAAGAACTCTTTCCAAAGCTGAGCATGGTGGTTTGTGTCTGTAATCCCAGCTACCTGGAAGGCTGAGGCAGCAGGAGGAGGATCATTTCAGCCCAGGAGTTCGAGACCTGAGCAACATAGTGAGACCCTGTCTCTAAAAAAGGTTTAAAAATATTTTTTTAAAAATAGTACTTCTTTCCAGTTTCTTTTTTTTTTTCAAGAGAGGGATCTGGCAATGTTGTCGGGGCTGTACTAGAATTCCTGGATTCAAGCAATCCTCCTGCCTCAGCCTCCTGAGGAGCAGAGATTATAGATTTGCGCCGGGCCCAGCTTACTTCCTTGAAGTAACTAAGTTTGATTTTACAGAGTATACCCTTACAAGACCAGTAGGCCCTTCTCCTTAAGGCTGTTAATTGTTCTCAATTTTCTGTTGCCTTCCAGGCATCTATTCTTATTTATAAGCAAAGGCTTAGACTGGTAGCTTACATGGAATCTCTCTTAGATGGATTTGGTCTCCCCAGTAGACAGGCATGAGGGCAACGTGGGCCCACAGAGTTCTGTGGGTGACCTTTGGTCTGGGTGTGAGGAGCAGGCAGGAATGGGCTGACAGCCAGACTTCCTTCAGCGGGTGTGGGGATGAGCACAGTCTGGCAAACCCCTCATGGAGGAAGGAGATGCCCCAGGGGCAGATGCTGGAGCTAAGCAGTTTCATTCCTGCTTCCATGTTTGCTGTGACAGGGCTGCCCTACTTCTCCATTCTCTGGCCCTGAAACCCTCAACCAGGAACCCCTGCAGCAGGGCCCTCTCTGCTTAGCAGTTTTTCCCAGCCACTCTCTGCCAAGAGGAACCCTGGCCCAGAAACCAAAGGCATTTACCTCCTCAGCTACTGCCCCACAACCCACAGCTCTGCTCCCTCATCACCTGGAGTTGTTTTGCTGGCAAACTGCTCCCAGAAAGCTTGTTTTTTGGTCTTTTGGGGGGCTGATTAACTCCAATTTGTTTTTCTGAGAGTTCAATCCCATCCAAGTTCTTCAGAAATATCTCAAGTTCAGTTCTACTGAGGAGACTTTTACTGGCATTCCAGCAGTCACACTTTCCCTCCCCATCCTAATTTAACATTGTAATCAACCTGGGATTTTGTGGTGGATGAAATCAATGCGTAGGACCACTTCTAGCCATCAATCATCTTGAATGGAAAGCGTCTAGAAATTAAGCTTAGGTTTAAAAGAAAATAAAGAATAGGGCTGATGGAGAAACATTTTATTGCAAAGGGTAAACAATTTCAAATGAAATCAGGTTGGAAATAAATAGCATATATAAATAAATATATTTACAGATAGATCTATACCCGTCACCAGAAAGAAACATATCCCTACCTTTGACAGTGGAATGAGAAAATCCAATTTGTAGGAAAGGATGACTCTGGTGAGCAGTACCACGAACACCACATAGGCAGAGTTCTCAAAGTCTGTTAATTGCACCTAGACAAGCAGAAGCCCAGAGAAGTTATGAACCAACTACACAAACATGCTCTTCCCTGACCCAGGCCCTTCCTCAGATCATGTCATTCCCAAGCCATCTCCTAATTCCCCATTTGGGTCTGGAAGCCCTTTGCCCACATCTATTCTCAGAAATCAACCCTCCTTAACTTGGACTGACTTGTTACCATGCACATACTTAATTTTTACTTTATATTTAAGAGCCTTCTCATAGCAGCATCAGAAGGGTGATGAACAGCTGGCGAAAGAGTACTTTGGAGTCAGTTCTTGCTGATGCGTGTGTCTTACCTCCATGGGTCGAAATTCTACTCTCCATCCAATGTCTGAGTTTGGAGGAGGGGGCTTAAATCTCATTGTCTGCCAATTTGTGGACTGGATATTCTATGATACAAAAGCAGAGAAGAAAACCAACTTTTCACACATCGAGGAAAATATTAAGATGATCTGGTATTTAATTAAGGAAGAAGACTGCTCACTCTCCATACCAAATTTCAATTGACAAATACAAAAAGGTACGATTTAAGATTTTCTTGGAGTGTGCTCTTTTAGGAAAACAAAACAGCAAGTGTTTAACAAAAGCTAGAGGCCCCATCCCTGCAAGCTTAATCCCACCCAGCTCCTACTCCCTATCTCCCAGCTACAGGGCAGCATCCGAAGAGCCACGGGGCCCCCACCTTCATCCCTGAGAATTTTAGGAGCCAGCCTGCCTTTCCAGGTGACACTGGACACTTTCATCTGAGAACCCTGTCACACGACAGTTGTTTCCTTTCTTCCTCCTCTCCTGGGAATGCTGCTGCTTCGATGATCCCCAGAGCCTAGAAAGGGTAGCTCTTTCTCAGTACACGGAGAGAGAGTTCTTTCTCGGCCCTGACCATCTTGGGACCCGATGGCAAGACTGGAAGGATTTATATCTCCTTTTGTGAGTTTGGTGGGGGAAAGAAAGGGGATATAGACGGTATTTCAAAAGGTATATATGTCAATGTCTACATATAACATGACACAGAAATAAATCTATGAGAAGTCTATCTACAAAAAAAAAGTTAGGTGATATGTCTGAAGCACTGAAATAACTCATCAGGTTATTTTTTGTGCAGTGTATGTTTGAATTTTTCACCACTAGGCAAGTAAGAAAATACTGAACAACAACAAAAAAATTAGAATCAGTGAGATAAACAGAATCGTAAAATAAGAGTACTTGAAACCAATTTTTTATTTGTCCAAGTTCTTTACTGCACTGGGTAAATGAAAGTCTTATGAAATTTCTTTTGCATTCTTCACAGGTATAGAAAACTGCCTCCCCATGTTGGTTTGTGAAGTGAAATGCGTATAAAACAGAGGATTCCAGACTCTCAGAAGTCAATAAATAAATAAATAAAAATAAAACTGAGAAGATACCTCAAAATGGTCAGACTCATTGGCATCATCCAGGTGTATTTTCTCTTCAAACAGTGTCAGTGGGTCTCTAATAAAGAGATGAGCAACATGCTGGGCCAGGAGATGATCAATGCCTGCAAAGAGAGATCACATGGGAACTCACTGCAAAGCGGGAGATACCACTTCCTCTTAGTCCAGAAAGACGACAGGATAGCTCAGGAAGTTTGAAGAAAGGGTGTCTCGAAGCTTGAAATAGCTGGTTTGATTAGTATCCTCACCTCACCCAGTATTTCATCCTGTGGACACTGCGGAAGTGTCAGCGTTTTATTCACTACTTACACAATGCCTGCTGGGGCACTGGGGTGGACCTAGACACAAACCTCCTAAGTAAGTTCCTTTTGCTAAAAGTCAAGAAAATCTCACAAGTATTTGGAACCTGAAACTTTAGGAATAAGCAGCCTCATAAGAAAAGTTAAAGACTTCGCACTAAAAATAGAAACAGACCAGGAGTCAGCAAAAAAGTGTAAAAGAGCTTTGAAGAACTAAAGGCGCATGATCAAACCCAGAAAGATGGAGCAGATACCCACCTTCCTGCAACAGCTGTTCGTAGATCTCTTTATCTATCGTCAAGTCGATGTCATTATATTTCTCACCACACTTAGATAAATAGCTGTCTATTGAGTCATATCGGGATTTACTGATCCTATAGTTATTGTTCTTCAATGGCTAAAGATTAAAAATATATACAAATGAATATGCTATATAAAATGAGTCGAATATATTTTTATATATGATAATTATATAAAGACCTCAACATAAGATACAGAAAAAAAGTTAGTGAGCCCTAAAAAGTATTATTAAGGAAAATTATATATTTTAAAATCTGAAGGCAATTTAAATACCCTTTTTTTCTGGTATGATTTAAATATACTTTTTTCTTTTAAAAGCAGATCACTTTCACTCTTATTAAGTTAGGGAAAATAAATACTAAGGTTAAAAGCAAATAAATAAATCTATAATGTAAGATAAACCTATCAAAATAATTATCCCTTAAAGTTTATTGCTACTTAGAAAGCATGTTCAACAATTTATGAACAATTACATGAAGACCAGAGCAGTAGTATATAGCCCTGGTGAAGAATATCAAAACCACTTACGAGGGCTCCTTTAAAAACACCCTTGTTCAGGTCCCATCCTAGAGATTCCTATTTAGTAGGTCTAGGATAGGGTCTGGGTATCTATTTTTAAAGATTTCCATGGGTGGTTCTGATGCACACCCCTTGCCGGAGAGATGCAAGGGTTACTTTACAGTTCAACATGCAAACAAGAGGTGCCAGCTCACCCTTATTAGTCAATGCCTAAGCTTTTACATGGAAAAAGAATCTCTGACAACAAATTATACTTTCCACGTCAGAAAGCACCATATACAAAACACTCACGTGGCACCAAAAAGCCTTCTGGTAAAAACAGCCATCAGCACTTCCAAAATATAGAAAAATGGCACTACTAATTTTAAATAAAGCTAAAACAAATACGGACATCAACATATGATAAAAATTCACTCCCCACCTAGACCAAATCTTTTTCCCCATTTCAGATAAAAATTGCAGGGAGACATCCTGAAATTGCAAGTAGTTACAAAAGATCCATTTTACCTGCTTGATTTAAAAGGGCTATTAAGGAAAAATAATTCCCACCTCCAGTCCTCTCTCCTCCCGAGTTCTATCATCTACAGATGCGGAAATCACTCCCCAGCGACAATCAATGTCTGACACGTAACCTCGGTAAAAGGGAGATGCAGCACTCAAAGCCATCTAAAAACAAACAAAAGTCAGCTCCTGCAAATTCAAGGTGTCACTTACATGCTAAAAAAACTCCATGCAGTTATATTTCTGATCAAAAAGCATCAGTTTATGCAACCCATACAGAGCTCCACCACATGTACCTGTGCCTATCTTACAGTGAAATATACCAGAAAGAATCCAATTCCTTGGGTTTGATTCACTTAAATCATCCTCTCTCTAATGTGAGGACATGAAGTATGGGAGAGGGAAAATGGCCACATTCAAACTTGACATTTAACAAATCATTGTTGTACTAGCAAGAGTAAACTTCTACAGTGTAGACGCTCAGTTCACTATACCTAAACCTGCATACTATTTATACTAGTCCATCTCTGAATGAGGTCTTAACTGGACTTAAATAGCACACTGTCAGTAAATTCTGCACATGCTATCTTATTTCATATGAAGTAGTATTTAAAATAAGAGGTAATTTCTACTTACAACAATTGGACAGATAGTAGCCAACTGATCATAAAGGTATCTGGCCTCAGATATACTGCAGGCTTGGAATGTCACCTGTTTTAAGAATTGCAAAGTTATTAACACCAAGGAATCATTAGCATGCTCCCCAAGCAGTGAAGTCAGAGAAGGAAGGTGCTGGGGAGACAGGGGCAAGTTAATGCTTCATTAATGGCAACATTTAATGCAAGAGTTTTGTTTAAAAGTTGTCTTGGGTGAATTTAACTAGAAAATGGTATTTAATTATGTTCCACTGCCTATAGACAACTAATATAAATAACCAGGTCCTAAGTGAAATAAGATTAGTCAAAAAAGAAAAATAAGACACAGACATACGATGACCTTTAGCAAAGCATTTTCTCTTCTACTGGCTTGTTGCCTTCCTATCCCTTCAGTCAGTGAGGGATGCAAAAGGGATTTGGACGTGTTAACTATTGCTTTCTTTCTTTCTTTCTTCCTTTCTTCCTTTTCTTTTTTTTGAAATGGGGTCTCACTCTGTCGCCCAGGCTGGAGTGCAGTGGCGCGCTCTCGGCTCACTGCAAGCTCCACCTCCTGGGTTCCTGCCATTCTTCCGCCTCAGCCTCCCGAGTAGCTGGGACTACAGGTGCCCACCACCATGACTGGCTAATTTTGTTTTTGTATTTTTAGTAGAGATGGGGTTTCACCATGTTAGCCAGGATGGTCTCGATCTCCTGACCTCGTGATCCGCTTGCCTCGTCCTCCCAAAGTGCTGGGATTACAGGAGTGAGCCACTGTGTCCAGCCAACTATTGTTTTCAAACTTCACTGGTGGCAGTATGGTGAAGAGCTTGGAAGGGGGCAAGACTAGAAAGACAGGGAAGCAGTTAAAATACTGCACCTGTCAAGGAAAAGGCTGAGGAAGGATGTGGGGAGAGTGATACTAAAGTCAAAGTGGCAGGCACTGGTGACCAAGGGGAGACTGAGAGTAGGGGATGGCTTAGGTTTTGGCTTGGGTGTTCGGAGGTTAGAGATAAAGAGGTGTCATGACGTAATGGACTTACGAGGCCAATAGAACAGACAGAAAAAGAGGCCCTCTAAGTGGCTAGGTCGTCAGGGCTGGTGCCCAGAAGAAAAATCCGAGTTGTAGAAAGAGCTGGGGAGTAGGCTCAGATAGTGTCCTGAAGATGGGGAGATCACCCAGGAAGCCTGCACAAGGACGGTAGGTAGGACACTTAAGAGTTAGGCAGAGGAAAAGATCATATAACTTGGTGAGCATAAATTCTTTGTTACCCAACAGAAACCAAAAAAAAAAAAAAAAAAAAAAAGACTTGCTTTTTTTCCAAGAGGGTAGAAGGGGCAAGGAACACAAATTGTGTTTGTGTTAGCACATTTGTAATAACTGCAAGTTGGGAACAGTTTTAATCTTCTCTGTTGTCATTCAATAATGACAGTTTGAATTTCATGTTGTTATTCATTAATGACAGCTTGAATTTAGTGTTGGTACACGAAATAATTTCAGTGTTTAAGACTTGAAATAACAGCAGCTAAGTGAATATTTTATTGTTATAATCTCAACCTGTTAGTTCCAATGGTTTTAGCTAGATCTCAACTTTGTTTTCCAGAGCAGGCAATATCTATTGGAGACTCAAGTTTGCCTGCTCAATTATAACCGCATTTCATGTCAATGTGCAGACTATATTAACTAGTCATTACTAGTTTAATAATTAATTCAACACACAGAAGAGCTGTGTCATAGGCATCAAAGAATAAGAGTTTCAAAGGTTAAAGTAGACACAAATTGATAAGGGTTGGCAATTAAGTCACTGATAACCAAACCAAGGGCAGTTTCTGCAAAGAGGTGGGAACTTGGAAATCACTTTGCATATGGCATGAAATTACATGAGCAGTGAGGAAATGGGAGCTGGTACGCAAAGTCTTTATGCACTTATTTGCTGAAGTGGAAGCTCCAGAAGGGCGGGGATCTTCGTTCCCTTTCTTTATCCCAAGTGTGCAGGACAGCATCTGATACCTGGTTAGTGCTTAACAAATGAGAATCTTGAAAAAAAAAAAAAAAAAAAAAAAAAAAAAAAAGAGGGTGCTAAAGAGGATAATATACAGTCAAAGGTATGGTGAGAAACTGGAAAGACGGGACCCCAAAGGCCAAACTGACAAGGCACTGAGATTTAAAAAAAACCAAAAAACAAAAAACTACATGTTTCCCAAGTATTTTGACTCAAGAATTATTTTGAACATGCATCTCTTAGTTTTTTTTAGGTCTTTTTTGTGTTACTCTTAGGTATTTGAGTGTGTGTCATTTTTGTTTTTAAAGAGATACTATGAGAAGCAGGTTTTCTTTCCAGTTTTTCAACTGGCTTCTCTTAGATGGCCTAGTACACAATACATAATTCATAGGTGAATCCTGGGAAATCCAACCCCAGAGAAGTATACAACAGTGAAGTGACTTAGTTATTTTAAATACATTTAGTAATTAGTTTTCTTACTCTAGAGCTGATATGCAATCAAATTAAATAGGACATCACTGTGGATAATGGCTTTAATGGAAGGAAAAAAAGTTCTTATATCTTAAAAAGCTATGAATACATGAGTAATTTGGGCTTCCAGTGTCCCTTTAAAGCATCATATAAAGGAGACACACAATGTTGTCAGGAAACTGATGGGGGTGGGGTTGGGGGTGGAGGGAGGAACTAAGGAAGATATATATTAGAAACCTAAACATCTAATCTAAAGTATATCTACAACCCAGATTTGAAGTCACATGACTTTGCGGGGGGGGGGTGGGAGGAGCTACCATAACCTGTCATGAACTTAGTGCTTTTTTTTGAGACAAAGACTTGCTCTGTTCCCCAGGCTGGAATGCAGTGGCATGATCTTGGCTCACTGCAACCTCCGCCTCCCAGGTTCAAGCGTTTCTCATGCCTTAGACCCCCGAGTAGCTGGGATTACAGGCACATGCCACCACGTCTAATTTTTGTATTTTTAGTAGAGATGACATTTTGCCATGATGACCAGGCTGGTCTCAAACTCCTGACCTCAAGTGATCTGCCCACCTCAGCCTCCCGAAGTGCTGGGATTACAGGCATTAGCCACCATGCCTGGCTGTGAACTTGGTGCTTTTTAAGTGATTCCTGAAAAGCCCCAAAACAGTCAATAATCTGAATGTAGTTAAAATGCTTTTTGTTTTATACAGTAAGTCTTCCATTAGCCTTACAAAATTACTTTAAAACTATTTTTTCTACTTTACTGTAATAAGTAGTTTCTTTTTTTTTTCCATCTCTCTAATGATACATAATAGATGTACACAGTTTCAGGGCACATGTGATAATTTAACACATTCATATAATTTGTAAAGATCTAATCAGTGTACTTGGGAAAGAAGTTGGTTTAGTGTTCCACTGAAGAGATATAAAGCAGGGATTTTGGTGGTGAATTGGCAAATTTCATTTCATGTGCCACACACTTTACCTGAGCTAATGATTTCTTTCAAGTGGAATAGTGAAACTGTACATGTCACTGGGAAGAAGAAAACAATCCTAAGCTTACACTGGATGGAAAAATTCTATCTACAAGCAACAAAAATATTTATCATCTACCATTAGGAAACATTTACTGGTATACATACAGTGTTTCAGTGGAAAGAATATCCCTTTGGAACTGTATCAGAGAAACTATGCGGTCCTTGGCAGAACACCCTGGTTTAATATTAAACCGAGAAAAGGCAATCAATACTCTACTAGCACTTACACAATTTTAAAACCATGTACTACTGTAAGCTCTAGAACTTAATGGTTTTCTTTAGAAATACTTGTAATTAAGATAGGAAAACAGGCAGTTAAAAGTCGAAAGATCTCTTTTTTCGTGACGTGTGATGGTTTATGTTTATTTGGAAGTCACATATTTTATACTACCTATAAATGTCAAGAAAACAGAAAGAAATTATCCTTGGCCATGTTATTTAAACACATTCAGAATGGAAAAATCTGATTCCAGCATTCAATTTGGATTACACTTAGTTTTGAAAATAAACAGACCAGAGATACATGCACAAGAAGTGTGTACACGCTGCAGCTGTTTGAGGTGAAGGCAGGCTGGGTTCTGGGTCTCTGCACTGACAGCAGTCAGACTGGGGGCTCAGAGGGGTCTTACATGGGTCCAGGCTCTGCATGGCCCCGTGCCTCTAAGGACGCTGTTTTTAATCAGCTGAAGTAATCAGAACTGGATAAAATTTCCTTGGACATTAAATAACAAGCAGCCACTCTCTTTTACTTCTGTTAGTTAAGGCAATAAAATAAATATTAGCTTAGAGTCAGACCTAGAAGGGGACTTAATATCAGCCCTTCTTTCACCTCATGAAAAATCTGAGCCAAAAGAAGTAAAGCAAGTTGCCCAAAAACCTGAGTAGTGACAGAGCCAAAAGCCAACTGCAGGCTTGTGTGTGGCCACCTGATGGGTTCCATGCTTTTCCACCCCGGTCCTAAGTGAGCCTGGACACACTCCCTGCCAGGGGCACCATCATTTAAACAGATCCAGGAAAATTTTTAAATGAGTAAACAGAGACAGGCTCCTGTATACTTTACTCAGGGGCAAGACAAACACAAGCTGCTAAATATTTATTCTTTTTATACCGCTAGACAGCTTTGCACAAATCCCTTGGATCACAAAATCATTGGAATACTTCCATCAGAGCTCATTTTCAGAGTTTTGAACAACATTTAAACCACTGCACTAGCCTGTCACGAGATGGCAGTAAAAACTAGGCATATAAAAAGAGAAGGGAAACAATGACAGAATATATTGCATTTTAAGTTAACTGAAATTACAGTTATAAACATATATATACCGTATATACCTCTGTGGTGAACAACAGAGTCTGTAGAACTATTAGTCATAGACAGCTTCCGATGAATTTTCTAACATAATTTCATTGTTTTCCAGAAAGGCATACCAGCTACCATTTCAACCTCATTAAAATGTGATTTTTGGAACAGGAAACATGCATATATAAAGAAGTTAAAAAACAGAAATGGATGGAACACTTTGCCTCCCTGTATATTTGAAACTATACCTGGAGACAGCAATTGCCCATTCCAAATCCCATGGCATCCATGTAAATATGATCCGGCTTAGAAGCCCTTGAAGCTTCATCATCCTCAGGAAATGTTTCTATAAATGGAGATGGTGTATTCTTGTCCTTAAATACTGTATCATAAAAATACAAAAATAAAAATGGTTTAGAATCCTGGATTAAACAACAATTCAACATGTCTCTCTCCCACCCCACCACCTCTCAGTAGACTTACTTGGTACATTGATGACAACCTTTTCTCCTCTCCTATGTCGGATATTTCTTGTTAAGGTACTAAAACAGACAACCAAACGTCATAAATTGGTCACCTAAGAGTCATCGTGTGAAAGAAGAATTTGATTACATACAAGTAAGTGGAATGAAATCATACCTCAGATTAGTTCTCTAAGACAACTCAATAGAAAATGTATCTGTGTCAAGATACTATAAGGAAACTTTCTGATTAAAGGTTTTGCATTAGTATCAATTCTTTGGCTCCTGCTCAAGAATGCCGTTCTGTCTCCTGCTGAACCCCTGCTCCCAAGGCTCCCTGTAACTTACCAAATCAATTCAGGTGTTCAAAGTCTGCCATGGTCTGCTTTCACTGTTTGCAACATGTCCCAAATTAACTCCAAAGACTTTGGTCAACCTTTAGTACCCACTTTGCCCAGGCATCTCTGGAGCCCCAATACCTTGCTCCTCCCTCCCTCAACTCTGCAGGATTAATACTTATCCTCCAGACTCATGCTTGTTTAGTTCAGAAGCTACCAGGCACACAGTGGCCACTGAGTACTTGAAATATAGCTTGTCCTAATTAAAACATGCACATGCTGTGAGAGTAAAATATACACCAGATTTTGAAGACTACATACAAAAAAAAACGTAAAATTACTTGGGAATAAAGGATTACATGGATCAAATGATAACACTTTTGGACGTATTGGGTTAAATAAAATATAAAATTATGTTCATCTGGTTTTTACTTTAATGTGGCTATGAGAACATTTACAATTACATGTTTCTATGGGCAGTGCTGCTATAGACTCAGCTTAAATGCCACCTCTTCCGTGAAGCCTGCTTTGATTCCCTCAGACAGAAGCACCTTACTTTCTCCAAGAAGGATTTCTGGTGTATCTTTTGACATCTGTCATAATCTATTGCTTCTTGAGCAGCTGTATTATTTTTATTTTCCTTTAAACACATGACAACATATGAAGTTAGAAACTATGTCTACAAATATGTCTTCCCCAAAAGGCTCTGCACATAGCAAACGTGCGAGCCTGTTAAAGGAATGAATGCTGAGAAGCCTCCACGTTCCCACTCTGGGTCAGGAGCCTAGGCTCAGGGTGACAGATGAGCATGCACTGTACAAAGTTAAGATCAGACTAGTGAGCGCCTTAACGCAACTCAAAACCTCAGAATTGAACGACAAACCAACAGAACTCGAAGTTAATGGAAGAGAAGAAAGAGACGGCCTATTATATATATCAGATACTGCACCTATTTTATAAGTTATATAGAGTAAGATGGGCAGGTCACAGATACTGATGGTTAGAGAGAGGAAAAAAAAGGAGAAATAACTAGGAGAAAAAAAAATCCCAGTAGGCATTTACAGACCTAGGACTGAAAATAATCTCCCTATTAAAAGAGGTCAGTGGCTCAGCTAATACCTTTGTGACGACTTGCGGAATTTGAAAAATCAAGCCTGGTGCATGCATCAACAACCAAGGAGCCTGGGGGTACTGAAGATGTGATCAAGTGCACATCTGCTATCTTCTCTGGTTACTTAGGAAGAGAGCCAAAACTCAGTTAATGCTCAAAAAGGATTTCTAGACAGAAATACTATACTCTCAGAAGTCAGGGGTCTAGTGAAGGGCATCTGCATTTCAACACAAAGCCATACTCACCTGAAGCGAGGGTGCTTGTTTATTGCTTCATCTGGGAAGAAGAGGGACTTGGAAGCTCCTCCTTCCACTGGGTTGGGTTTGACCTCAGGCAGTGTGAACCCAGGACAGCCTAATCTACAACAAATTGAAGAACTAAATAGATGGGATTTGTTTTCAGGAATTAACTGTGTGCAGTCTTGCCATCACTGCACCTGCCAAAGACACCTCATTTCTATATCCCCTTTCCAGAGGGTTTTGTGTTTACAAAACAAATGTTGTGTCAATACTGTGCCCCTTTACAACCACTCCCCACACTTCTTGCTCACAAGGATATTCTTTTAATTCCAGCCCGCTACTAATTTTATCCAAGTCTCCACTCACTCACAATCCACACAGCATTTACTCGGGTCCTCTCCATCTCTTCATCTAATAGGAAGGACTGATGGCACGGAAGTCATTTCCCTTGGTCACGTCAGCTGTCATGGGTGACAGGTGTCCCCCTACATGGCCTATGAGGTGTCTTCCTTTTCCATCTCTAAATTCTCGGATTATCTTTGGACCTGCTGCATGGCACCACTGCCTCCCACTTCCTGGTAGGCTCTGTTTGAATCTGGAAGGAGCCTGTTTTTTGCCTCTGTAGGTCATGAGTCCCTCAAGATTAGGGAGTGTCTCTGCAGGTGTCCCCATCTACCCCCGAGATCACCCTCTGAAGTCTGAAACCCAATCCTATTCTCTCTCTTGACTTAAGGAGCTCTAATTTCAACACAGAAAAATGAAGCTCCATATTTATTCCTAAGTGTAAAGCTCAAATTCTACATCACTTTTAGTGATGGCCCCAGTTTTTCCACGTTAGGAATTTGAGGTCAATATTACATGTGCTGTGAGGGAGGACAAAGACTAAGTGAAAGCCAAACAAGGGAGGAGTTTTAAATCAGTGGGAAGAAACTTTTGGCTTCAGGGTCAAGACTAGCTCATATCTTTTTCAAAAAAAAGTTATTTTTTTTTTTTTTTCTGAGACAGGGTCTTGCTGTCTCCCAGGCTGGAGTGCAGTGGTGCAATCATAGCTCAGTGCAGCCTTGAACTCCCGGGCTCAAGTCACCCTCCTGCCTCAGGCTCCTGAGTAGCTGGGACTACAGGCATGAGTCACTGTACCAAGTTGTTTTTTTTTTTTTTTTTTTTTTCCCCAGGGACGAGGTCTCACTATGCTACCCAGAATGGTCTTGAACTCCTAGGCTCAAGTAATCCTTCTGCCTCAGCCTCCTAAAGTACTGGGATTACAGGCATGAGCCACCACACCTGGCCATCCATGCCTTATTTTTAACCCCTACCTTTTCTTAATATAAAATAAAGTATCTATTGGCTGCCCATATCCACCTTGTAAACAATTGAAGGTAGTGATCTTATCTAGAAAACAGTTCCCAGTTACAAGGGTTCTTGAGAATTCTTGAAGCTATGTGCATTATTTACTATGAGCCTACGACCTTAGGAATAGCCCTTTGGGAGAGTAACAAACTTAAATCTGAGGGGATTCCTTGCTCACCAGAATCAGATTGGATGAAGAGAGAATGAGAATGTGTTTGCGTGGAAGGGAGAAGGTAGAATCAGAATCTTTGGACACCTACAGCACTGCTTCATTCTAGACGAGTGCTGTCCCACAGAACTTTCTGGAGTGATGGAAATGTTTAATATCTCCACTATCCAAACCAACGTGGTAGTCACTAACCACGTGGCTACAGAGCCCTTGAAATGAGGCTAGTTCCTCAGTCACATCAGGAACTACAATTTTTTTTATATAATTTTAATTTTAAATTTAAATAGTCACATGATTACTGTTTTGGACTAGAGTTCCACACTATAGATCTTTGCATCTTTATAAAGAAAGTCACCCTGTTTACACTTAAGAACCAGAACACTCCTTTCTCTCTTAATCCTATACTACAACAAAACTTTATCATTTATTGTAGATGTACAGGGAGGCTTCTAACCACTAAATAACTAATAATTATTGTTTCAAGTCCCAAAATACCTTCCTATATGGATAGGGTATAAAAAATTATACATATAATTTTTTCTAAATTATAGGTTTTTAGAATAAAGCTTATTCCTCTGTCTCAACTCTCCCTTCATAATGACTTAAGATGCTGAATCTTTTTATTTTTATTTGTTTATTTATTTTGAGATGGAGGCTTGCTTTGTCACCCAGGCTGAAGCAGAGTGGCACGATCTCAGCTCACTGCAACCTCCGCCTCCCAGGTTTAAGCGATTCTCCTGCCTCAGCCTCCCGAGTAGCTGGGATTACAGGTGCATGCCACCATACCTGGCTAATTTTTGCATTTTTTGTAAAGACAGGGTTTCACCATGTTGGCCAGGGTGGTCTCAAACTCCTGACTTCAGGTGATCCGCCTGCCTTGGCCTCCCAAAGTGATGGGATTACAGATGTGAGACACTATGCCCAGATGCTAAATCTTTTTTTAAAAAGGCAACTATCCCATATGGAACCATTCTCAAGGTAAGGGACACATTAGGCTTAACCCAAAACTTTATTTTCTGGCCCAGAAGGAAACACTACTGCCCATCAATCCTATATATTCTTCAGCTTTAATATATGAAACAGTTCTGGTTTGTGTTACAAATCCCCTCCCCCTTTCTTAATTTGCTAAGTGAAATGTACAACCCTCTTAATGTTAAGAGGAAAAAAAGGAAAGTATAAGGTATTAAATTTTCCAGTTCACTAGAAGTTGTCATTTAACATCTGTAACCTACTCCTTGGCCTCTACTCTAGTACTCTAAGGTTTTCAGGACAATGACCTATAGCAAAAGCCTTGATGTGTCTTCTCTCCCCAGCAGTTCACTGACTCTGTCATCTTTTAAACCACCCACTTTTCCTATCACCAGCACCCACCGGCATGCAGGTAGCCCTTGTCTCCCCCCAGGGAGCTCCCTCACTCACCTCCTAGTAAGCCCTGGCACCAGCTCCACAGCTACTCTCACACTACAGCCCAAGTGAGAGCTGCAAAGCAAGAAGGGGATGCCATCTGCCCCACCCAACCTTCCCAAGGCCTCCAACTGCTTTTAGAACTAAAATTTGTGGTTAACCTGGCCTGGCCTGCCAATTACCTGGCAGCTTCCCTTTACCCCATACCTGCACTTCCTCCTCAGCCTCCTAGTCACACTGGCCAGCTTGCTTTCTTCTAGTTCCCAGGAAGTCCCCGCTTGTTTGGCTCATCCTAGGACTTCTACACACACCGCTCCCCCTCCCTAAGATTTTCCTCCGCTCCCCATTCCTATTTCACTCCCCCTGGAACCTCGGACATCCCACCCCCTCCCCCTCCACCCACCAGAGTCCACTGGATACCCAGGTTGTACTCTTTGCTCCCCATCTCCTCCTCCTAGCATGGCCCCACTTTGACACTTATAAATCTATGGGTATTTGATTGTGCTTCATCCCCCCAGCTCCACAGGGACAGAGCTGTCCGTCTTCACTCATGAGAGCATGCCCATTCTGCCTGCAGCAGGCACTCAAGTGTCTGAGTGAATGGCAGGGCCAATGATTTTTCACCTCCTCTTTCAAACATTAGGTCAAAGAAATGTGCCCACTCTAATCAAAACAAATCTGTCCACCTTCACCCAGCTGGGTTTTTCCTACTGGTGGGGAGAGGGAAGTAACCTGTGCACACAGAATGAAGGTATCACAGAAATAGAGATGCTTCTATAAATGTTAGACGGCTGGCTTAAATAAGTTTTCAACTATTTAGAGGTTACAACAGAGATATAAAAAACAATAGAATTCCCATTTAAATGCCCCTCTGAGGCCAATGATATGACCCTGAATGGCTGACGGACATTTATCAGAGAAAAGGTATAAAAATAGTTCAAAGTGTTCTCCACCATGGATACCAACCCCCAGGGCTCCTTTGAACTTTGAGGAGCTAAGTATATAAATCTGACAGACATCTAGCATAGATAAATCACATTCATGTTTTGGCAGAAATGTATTTTTACATAGAGGTTCTATGTATAATACATATGACATTCATGTACCTCATTCTAAGCGAATAACATAATTTCACTATTTACTTTTATGTACTTTTGGTCATAACTAGATTTGACGACAAACGCTAAGTCTTCTTTTCAGAACAATATGCAAGGACCTAATGACTCACATAGTTCATAGAGTATTGGTATGGACAGTGCTTTGGGAGCACCGCCGACCCTCCGATCTGCCACTGATGCCACCATATGCTAGCAGGTAAATGCTGCTTTTTGAAAGTGCATGAGGGCGCAACCGTCACAGTCACCAGGGGACAGCATTCCAGAAGCTTTGGCTACTGCTTACAGGGTCAGAACTGCGTGGCAGGCGTGCTGCTCCCTCCACCCTCGCCTGTGGCAGACACGGCCACACTGCTGGTCTGTCATCACAGTATCCTCGTCTTTCCCACTGAGCCCCCGCTGAGTGCACTCACCACGGTGCAGCCACCACAGCTGACAGAAGCTGGCATGCAACTGTGCCTGCAGCTCTACTGTTACAGAGTCTATCAAGTGCAGTCTATAAAAGATAAACTGTCCGTAACGTATGAGGATTGTAGGGTGGAATGCCTGGGTCATGACTTGCTCTTTTCATTACCTGTATCTCTGAGAGATCTGCTGGGGCATGTTAATATAGGAACTAACCTGGGAAATGAAGTTATTGTGCAAAGAGCCTGATTTTCTTCTAATATAGAAGTAGCCTCCTTCCGGCGTTTTCGCATGTTGGCCTCAACTGTGTTGAACTCGGACATCGTTCCTCCGTAGGGCTGTCCTGGTGTCCCTTCAATCATGTAACTCCCATACTCTGGTCTCCAAAGCGTAGGATGGCTATGGAGGAGAAATAATTTAGTTCCATCTTATTCTTTTGCTATAGTCTGCTCAATTTTTAAGTTTTTAAAGTTGCTTTAAAAGTGTAGAAAGCATTAGGTATAAATGAAGCTAAGAACTCCTTCACAGTTCTCAGTGATTATTACTTTTCCATAGCTATGCAACTACATAAGGGTCAACAAGTATTGGGTCCAAAATGTTTTCTTCTTTTGAGACAGAGTCTCACTCTGTCACCCAGGCTGGAGTGCAATGGCACGATCTTGGCTCACTGCAACCTCCACCTCCCAGGTCCAAGTGATTCTTGTGCCTCAGCCTCCTGTGTAGCTGGGATCACAGGCGTGCACTACCACACCTGGCTAATTTTTGTATTTTTTAGTAAAGACAGGGTTTTGCCATGTTGGCCAGGCTGGTCTCGAACTCCTGGCCTTAAGTGATCGGCCTGTCTCAGCCTCCCAAAGTGCTGGGATTACAAGCATGAGCCACCATGCCCAACCCAAAATCTTCATAAATAACTGAAAATGCACACAGAGCACTTACTGTCCAGGACAAACTAACCCACTCTGCAGAGAAGGAGATGAGGCCTTAAGGGTTCTTTCAATTCAGTGCTGCCCTCCAAACTCAAATGCAGCCTCCCCAAAATGAGTGAGTGGAAAATGAACAGAGGAGTATACTCCCCTTTCCTCCCCGTCTGTGTCTACTTAAATATAGGAATATCTTAAAAACATGCCAGGCCGGGCGTGGTGGCTCATGCCTGTAATCCCAGCACTTTGGGAGGCCAAGACGGGCAGATCACGAGGTCAGGAGATAGAGACCATCCTGGCTAACACGGTGAAACCCCATCTCTACTAAAAATACAAAAAATTAGCCGGGCGTGGTGGGGGGCGCCTGTAGTCCCAGCTACTCGGGAGGCTGAGGCAGGAGAATGGCGTGAACCTAGGAGGCAGAGCTTGCAGTGAGCCAACATCGTGCCACTGCAGTCCAGCCTGGGTGACAGAGTGAGACTCTGTCTCAAAAAAAAAAAAAAGAAAAGAAAAAAATCATGCCAGCCAAACAAAACCCGTCTGCAAGTTACATCTTGCACCAGGGTTTGTGATCCCAGTTATACGCTTCCGCAATACATTTTTTCCCAAAAATGTTTTAATAAAAAACAGGCTTTATATTTAGTTTACTGTACAAAGTGCTTCATATATTAATGTATTTAATTCCAACACCTTAGGTAGGTATTGCTATTATCTTTACAAGTGAGAGAACTGAGGCACAGAAAAGTTAAGTAACTTGCCCAAGGTTATTCAGCTACTGAGTAAAGGAACCATGATTTGAAACTATGGCAACCTGAAACCAGAGCCTGTACTCTTAACTGTTAAGCTATCCTGCCTCCAATAACTGAGAAAAAAACTCTACATTCTAGTAGCTTTAGCAGTTTCAGAAACACTAAATCAGCACGAGAGCTTACTTTGGGTTTGTCCTTTCCCCCTTCTCTTGTAGAATTTCAAGAACTTTCTCCCCAGACAGGACCAACCGGACTTTTTTATTTTCATGATCAAAAGATACCAACATGTATTCCACCTATTGAAAATAAAGGTGAGAAAAATTAACATTCTTCCAGACTTGTTTTCAGTGTGGCCTCCAGAAGAAAAAGGCAGGGAAACGTGCAGTCTGTAAAGGATCCACAGTAACTCCAGACAGTCACATTTGCTTACAGTACAGCACATAAGTGTTCATATGCGTAATATGAAAACCTGTAGAAAGGATCAGTCAGTAGTGCCACTTCCATCCCTTCTTTCCTCTGTCCTACTTAATATCCTATGGAAAGGTCAATACCCATTTTGACAAGCTGTACTTCAAAAAAGATGTGTTTTGAAGCAAAGATTCTGTAAATTGCTGTTGTAAAAAAGAAGCTGCATTTTAAAATTTATTTCCTCAGTTGGCTTACTGTAAGTTTAAGAAAGAGGTTATTTGGACATTCCAGTCAAGGTAGATTACACTTACTTACTGGCAGAGTAATAAGTAAGGTAGATTACACTTTCATAATCCCACTACCAGTCCCACTTTTGGAGAGTTAAACCATAATCATAAATATACCATGTGGAGAAGTTATTTTAGGGGTTTCAACAATTTAATTTTGGTTTATCGCAAGTAATTTAAGACAACTTCTCCACTCTGAAACCATATAAAATTTGCAATTCAGGGTGCACTAGTACAATTTTTAACAATACCTAGTGGAATTCTAGTAAAAATAAAGGATATAAACACCAAAGTCAGACTTCTGGGCAGAATACAGCTAGAACCTATTTTTGTTTTTCCTGAAATTGCATGCTTTAAATCATGATAGTTGGGGTGAACAGTGAAGTTTATGAATCACTATGTGTGATGGAAACAAAACATCCACTATCCATATATAAGTGAAAAGATACAGAATTATTCAGGCAAACCCTTGAAAGTACCCTTTGCACATGGCACCAAGACAATTACTATAGAGGTAGGAATCCGATTCCTCACAAGGCAAATCAGGCTACAGTGTATTTGGTTTGGCCTACAATAGTAGTTTAGAAAAAATAAAAAGGTAGGCACAGTATATCCACTATTTCCCAGACATTTCACATGCACATCTAGGTTCTCAGTCTTAAAACAATACCCAGAAGCCCAGCACAAAGCCTGTGACTGTGTGACTGGGCTGTTTGCTTTTCAGGGGTGCACACTGTCTGCAGTTTATTCCCTTATTTATGTGTGTTTCCCTGGTCTTGGAAGGCATTTGGGTCAGCCATCCTCATCACAGAAACATTAAGGGCTAAGTAATATGATTATAAAGAGGAAAAAAATCTTAGTAACTATAGGAGACAGCCTAGCAGATTTAAACAACAACAAAATAAACTTTCAGTTAACGTTTATTAGCTCTCATCAGAATCTTTCAGCTCAAGAAATGGAAAAGGCTGCTTGATTTGGGTACATGGACCAGAAACATGAGATCTCCACCTGCAGAATCACTCAGTGTCAGCTGACTAAAAACTAGGCTGCAGAATCTAGAACTGTTCACAACAACAATTACAAGTTGCAAGATACCATCTATAGATCTATGACTCCGGAACAGCTAAAACCTGATGGAACAGGAAACTTGGTGAGTCTCAGAACGGGTATGTGAAAAGATCCAAGTTAATTTTTAAATGAGCATAATGAGACAGGATATACTTTCATATATGAATCCTAATCTTCAAACCCGGCATGCAAAAGTAGGCATGACCACCCATTCCACAGGTGGGCAAAGGGGCTCAGAGAGGTAAGCTACTCAAGGCCACAAGTGTCAGGCAGGGATTTGAAGCCAGCCCCGCCTGGCCTCAAGGCCCAGCACACCTTGCTGCTAGGACTGTAGAGGGTGCCAATCTTGGTAAGTGAAGATAAGCTTTTCATAAAATTGTTATAACCTGTATGAAGCAGGGAAAAGTTATAATACTGGATGAAACTATCTCAAATTGATTATGCTTTCATTTTACGGAAGGGGTCCTAACATTATATCATGCAAGCTGGGCTATAACAATAGTTACAGTCATAGATTTTAACAGATGAATTGGCCCATCCCTCAGGCCCAGGACGGAATCCACTTACTCTATGTAGCATTCCTAACTCTCCCAGCTAGGAGGAAATGTTCCTTCTTCCGTACTCCCTCCTTCACTCACTTACACTCCAACTCATCTGCCTGGCATCTGCTACTGGAATTAAGTTATCTGCTTAACGAGATAACATGCTTCCTAAAGAAAGTCTAAGATACTTCCTTGCTTAATGAGTGCATCATTTATTTTTCACCAAATGAGCAAGAACTTGTAGCAATTATATAAACTAAGTTGCAATAACTTTGTTAGTTTCCTAACTTTGAAAAAAATTGAAATCCTTAGTTTTCAAATTCACTCTTAGCCCACAAGTTTAAAACATGGGTAGGGCAAAAGAACAAAAAATTCAAGCTCATTCTGAGTTTTAAATATCAGCCAAATGGATGACATTTAAAATGTTAACAAACCAAACTCTCCTCAATTAAAGTATAATCACTTCATGATCTCATCAAGCAAATGAAACAAAAAAACATCAGAATATTTGCCAAATGAGAAAGAAAACCAAATTTACTTTTCAGTAGAATATGATCAGTTGGAAGCCTCAAGAATTTCTGGAAGGTTTTTCAAACTAAAATTTAATGCCTTCTGCAGGGCTCCTTCTCTGCAGTCACCTTGATCTTTTGGCATTAGTCCTCAAAGAGGTTCTTCAACCTTTTAGCTTTTTCTTAAACACCGCCACCACCTCAACACATTTATGTTTATTTCCGATTAGAGCCTGTCTATATGAGCACTCTGAATCGTAACTGCATATTTAAAAGTCAAACTAGAGCTGAAATGGGGTTTGACGCAATAACCGAGATGATTGGTGATAATAAAAAGTGATACATGAAGACAACGCTTTTCCAATTTAAAACATCTAAAGCCCCAATAAATTATTTTATGATTTCTGGATTGTATCCCCATCCTAAACTTTGCTTTTGAATCCAAAGGATAAGAGGAACAATATACAAAAGAAAATAATAAAACAGATGCCTTTCTGTATCACAACACTGATTCCAAGGATAAAACTGTATCAGCTTTCTAACTTTGAATAGCATCTAGGCAATTCAAACTCAGTACAATGCTGAATATACAGCAGACAGAGAAATACCTGTGACAATGAAGTTAAGAGTAAATACAAGCTTTTAGGATTTAAGTCTTTAAATGGCATTTACCACTAGTATAAAATAAAAATTTTCTTTTCTTGCTTTTAAAAACATTTTGATACTCTACCTTAAGGGTAAGAGTTTCAGGGAGCTTAGAATTTGAGAAATGGCAGGCCGGGCATAGTGGCTCATGCCTGTAATCTCAGCACTTTGGGAGGCCAAGGTGGGCGGATCACAAGGTCAGGAGATCGAGACCATCCTGGCTAACACAGTGAAACCCTATCTCTACTAAAAATACAAAAAATTAGCCGGGTGGACTTACTTGGAGGTGGAGCCAAGGTGGCTGAATAGGAACAGCTCCGGTCTACAGCTCCCAGTGTGAGCTACGCAGGAGACGGGTGATTTCTGCATTTCCATCTGAGGTACCGGGTTCATCTCACTAGGGAGTGCCAAACAGTGGGTGCAGGACAGTCGGTGCAGCGCACTGTGCGCGAGCTGAAGCAGGGCGAGGCATTGCCTCACTCGGGAAGTGCGAGGGGCCAGGGAGTTCCCTTTCCTAGTCGAAGAAAGGGGTGACAGATGGCACCTGGAAAATCGGGTCACTCCCACCCTAATACTGCGCTTTTCCAACGGGCTTGGAAAATGGCACACCAGGAGATTGTGTCCCGCACCTGGCTCGGAGGGTCCTATGCCCATGGAGTCTCGCTGATTGCTAGCACAGCAGTCTGAGATCAAACTGCAAGGTGGCAGTGAGGCTGGGGGAGGGGCGCCCGCCATTGCCCAGGCCTGCTTAGGTAAACAAAGCAGCTGGGAAGCTCAAACTCCGTGGAGCCCACCACAGCTCAAAGAGGCCTGCCTGCCTGCCTCTGTAGGCTCCCCCTCTGGGGGCAGGGCACAGACAAACAAAAAGTCAGCAGTAACCTCTGCAGACTTAAATGTCCCTGTCTGACAGCTTTGAAGAGAGTAGTGGTTCTCCCAGCACGCAGCTGGAGATCTGAGAATGGGCAGACTGCCTCCTAAAGTGGGTCCCTGACCCCCGAGCAGCCTAACTGGGAGGCACACCCCAGTAGGGACAGACTGACACCTCACTCGGCGGGTACTCCACTGAGACAAAAATTCCAGAGGAACGATCAGACAGCTGAATTTGCGGTTCACAAAAATCTGCTGTTCTGCAGCCACTGCTGCTGACACCCAGCCAAACAGGGTCTGGAGTGGACCTCTAGTAAACTCCAACAGACCTGCAGCTGAGGGTCCTGTCTGGTAGAAGGAAAACTAACAAACAGAAAGGACACCCACACCAAAAACCCATCTGTACATCACCATCATCAAAGACCAAAAGTAGAAAAAATTACAAAGATGGGGAGAAAACAGAGCAGAAAAACTGGAAATTCTAAAAAGCAGAGCACCTCTCCTCCTCCAAAGGAACGCAGTTCCTCACCAGCAACGGAACAAAGCTGGATGGAGAATGACTTTGACGAGTTGAGAGAAGAAGGCTTCAGACGATCAAACTACTCCAAGCTACAGGAGGAAATTCAAACCAATGGCAAAGAAGTTAAAAACTTTAAAAAAAAATTAGACAAATGTTTAACTAAAATAACCAATGCAGATAAGTGCTTAAAGGAGCTGACGGAGCTGAAAGCCAAGTTTTGACAACTACATGAAGAATGCAGAAGCCTCAGTAGCAGATGCGATCAACTGGAAGAAAGGGTATCAGTGATGGAAGATGAAATGAATGAAATGAAGTGAGAAGGGAAGTTTAGAGAAAAAAGAACAAAAAGAAACGAACAAAGCCTCCAAGAAATATGGGACTATGTGAAAAGACCAAACCTACGTCTGATTGGTGTACCTGAAAGTGACGGGGAGAATGGAACCAAGTTGGAAAACACTCTGCAAGATATTATCCAGGAGAACTCCCCCAATCTAGCAAGGCAGGCCAACATTCAGATCCAGGAAATACAGAGAACGCCACAAAGATACTCCTCGAGAAGAGCAACTCCAAGACACATAATTGTCAGATTCACCAAAGTTGAAATGAAGGAAAAAATGTTAAGGGTGGCCAGAGAGAAAGGTCAGGTTACCCACAAAGGGAAGCCCATCAGACTAACAGCTGATCTCTCAGCAGAAACTCTACAAGCCAGAAGAGAGTGGGGGCCAATATTCAACATTCTTAAAGAAAAGAATTTTCAACCCAGAATTTCATATCCAGCCAAACTAAGCTTCATAAGTGAAGGAGAAATAAAATACTTTACAGACAAACAAATGCTGAGTGATTCTGTCACCACCAGGCCTGCCCTAAAAGAGCTCCTGAAGGAAGCACTAAACATGGAAAGGAACAACCAGTACCAGCCACTGCAAAAACATGCCAAATTGTAAAGACCGTCGAGGCAAGGAAGAAAATGCATCAACTAACAAGCAAAATAACCAGCTAACATCATATGACAGGATCAAATTCACACATAACAATATTAACGTTAAATGTAAATGGGCTAAATGCTCCAATTAAAAGACACAGACTGGCAAATTGGATAACGAGTCAAGACCCATCAGTGTGCTGTATTCAGGAAACCCATCTCACGTGCAGAGACACACATAGACTCAAAATAAAGGGATGGAGGAAGATCTACCAAGCAAATGGAAAACAAAAAAAGGCAGGGGTTGCAATCCTAGTCTCTGAAAAAATAGAGTTTAAACCAACAAAGATCAAAAGAGACAAAGAAGGCCATTACATAATGGTAAAGGGATCAATTCAACAAGAAGAGCTAACTATCCTAAATATATAGGCACCCAATACAGGAGCACCCAGATTCATAAAGCAAGTTCTGAGTGACCTACAAAGAGACTTAGACTCCCACACAATAATAATGGGAAATTTTAACACCCCACTGTCAACATTAGACAGATCAATGAGACAGAAAGTTAACAAGGATGCCCAGGAACTGAACTCAGCTCTGCACCAAGCGGACCTAATAAACATCTACAGAACTCTCCACCCCAAATCCACAGAATATACATATTTTTCAGCACCACACCACAGCTATTCCAAAATTGACCACATAGTTGGAAGTAAAGCTCTCCTCAGCAAATGTAAAAGAACAGAAATTATAACAAACTGTCTCTCAGACCACAGTGCTATCAAACTAGAACTCAGGATTAAGAAACTCACTCAAAACCGCTCAACTACATGGAAACTGAACAACCTGCTCCTGAATGACTACTGGGTTCATAACGAAATGAAGGCAGAAATAAAGATGTTCTTTGAAACCAACGAGAACAAAGACACAACATACCAGAATCTCTGGGACACATTCAAAGCAGTGTGTAGACGGAAATTTATAGCACTAAATGCCCACAAAAGAAAGCAGGAAAGATCCAAAATTGACACCCTAACATCACAATTAAAAGAACTAGAAAAGCAAGAGCAAACACATTCAAAAGCTAGCAGAAGGCAAGAAATAACTAAAATCAGAGCAGAACTGAAGGAAATAGAGACACAAAAAACCCTCCAAAAAAATTAATGAATCCAGGAGCTGGTTTTTTGAAAAGATCAACAAAATTGATAGACCGCTAGCAAGACTAATAAAGAAGAAAAGAGAGAAGAATCAAATAGATGCAATAAAAAATGATAAAGGGGATATCACCACCGATCCCACAGAAATAAAATCTACCATCAGAGAATACTACAAACACCTCTATGCAAATAAACTAGAAAATCTAGAAGACATGGATAAATTCCTTGACAAATACACCCTCCCAAGACTAAACCAGGAAGAAGTTGAATCTCTGAATAGACCAATAACAGGTTCTGAAATTGTGGCAATAAGCAATAGCTTACCAACCAAAAAGAGTCCAGGACCTGATGGATTCACAGCCGAATTCTACCAGAGGTACAAGGAGGAACTGGTACCATTCCTTCTGAAACTATTCCAATCAATAGAAAAAGAGGGAATCCTCCCTAACACATTTTATGAGCCCAGCATCATCCTGATACCAAAGCCTGGCAGAGACACAACAAAAAAAGAGAATTTCAGACCAATATCCTTGATGAACGTTGATGCAAAAATCCTCAATAAAATACTGGCAAACCGAATCCAGCAGCACATCAAAAGGCTTATCCACCATGATCAAGTGGGCTTCATCCCTGGGATGCAAGGCTGGTTCAACATATGCAAATCAACAAATGTAATCCAGCATATAAACAGAACCAAAGACAAAAACCACATGATTATCTCAATAGATGCAGAAAAGGCCTTTGACAAAATTCAACAACGCTTCATGCTAAAAACTCTCAATAAATTAGGTATTGATGGGACATATCTCAAAATAATAAGAGCTATCTATGACAAACCCACAGCCAATATCATACTGAATGGGCAAAAACTGGAAGCATTCCCTCTGAAAACTGGCACAAGACAGGGATGCCCTCTCTCACCACTCCTATTCAACATAGTGTTCGAAGTTCTAGCCAGGGCAATCAGGCAGGAGAAGGAAATAAAGGGTATTCAATTAGGAAAAGAGGAAGTCAAATTGTCCCTGTTTGCAGATGACATGATTGTATATCTAGAAAACCCCATTGTCTCAGCCCAAAATCTCCTTAAGCTGATAAGCAACTTTAGCAAAGTCTCAGGATACAAAATCAATGTACAAAAATCACAAGCATTCTTGTACACCAATAACAAACAGAGAGCCAAATCATGAGTGAACTCCCATTCACAATTGCTTCAAAGAGAATAAAATACCTAGGAATCCAACTTACAAGGGATGTGAAGGACCTCTTCAAGGAGAACTACAAACCACTGCTCAATGAAATAAAAGAGGATACAAACAAATGGAAGAACATTCCATGCTCATGGGTTGGAAGAATCAATATCGTGAAAATGGCCATACTGCCAAAGGTAATTTATGGATTCAATGGCATCCCCATCAAGCTACCAATGACTTTCTTCACAGAATTGGAAAAAACTACTTTGAAGTTCATATGGAACCAAAAAAGAGCCTGCATCGCCAAGTCAATCCTAAGCCAAAAGAACAAAGCTGGAGGCATCACGCTACCTGACTTCAAACTATACTACAAGGCTACAGTAACCAAAACAGCATGGTACTGGTACCAAAACAGAGACATAGATCAATGGAACAGAACAGAGCCCTCAGAAATAATGCCACATATCTACAACTATCTGATCTTTGACAAACCTGACAAAAACAAGCAATGGGGAAAAGATTCCCTATTCAATAAATGGTGCTGGGAAAACTGGCTAGCCATATGTAGAAAGCTGAAACTGGATCCCTTCCTTATGCCTTATACCAAAATTAATTCAAGATGGATTAAAGACTTACATGTTAGACCTAAAACCATAAAAACCCTAGAAGAAAACCTAGGCAATACCATTCAGGACATAGGCATGGGCAAGGACTTCATGTCTAAAACATCAAAAGCAATGGCAACAAAAGCCAAAATTGACAAATGGGATCTAATTAAACTAAAAAGCTTCTGCACAGCAAAAGAAACTACCATCAGAGTGAACAGGCAATCTACAAAATGGGAGAAAATTTTTGCAACCTATTCATCTGACAAAGGGCTAATATCCAGAATCTACAATGAACTCAAACAAATTTACAAGAAAAAAACAAACAACCCCATCAAAAAGTGGGTGAAGGACATGAACAGACACTTCTCAAAAGAAGACATTTATGCAGCCAAAAAACACATGCAAAAATGCTCATCATCTCTGGCCATCAGAGAAATGCAAATCAAAACCACAATGAGATACCATCTCACACCAGTTAGAATGGCCACCATTAAAAAGTCAGGAAACAACAGGTGCTGGAGAGGATGTGGAGAAATAGGAACACTTTTACACTGTTGGTGGGACTGTAAACTAGTTCAACCATTGTGGAAGTCAGTGTGGCGATTCCTCAGGGATCTAGAACTACAAATACCATTTGACCCAGCCATCCCATTACTGGGTATATACCCAAAGGACTATAAATCATGCTGCTATAAAGACACATGCACACGTATGTTTACTGCGGCACTGTTCACAATAGCAAAGACTTGGAACCAACCCAAATGTCCAACAACGATAGACTGGATTAAGAAAATGTGGCACATATACACCATGGAATACTATGCAGCCATAAAAGATGATGAGTTCATGTCCTTGGTAGGGACCTGGATGAAACTGGAAATAATCATTCTCAGTAAACCATCGCAAGGACAAAAAACCAAACACCGCATGTTCTCACTCATAGGTGGGAATTGAACAATGAGAACACATGGACACAGGAAGGGGAACATCACACTCTGGGGACTGTTGTGGGGTGGTGGAGGGGGAAGGATAGCATTAGGAGATACACCTAATGCTAAATGACGAGTTAATGGGTGCAGCACACCAACATGGCACATGGATACATATGTAACAAACCTGCACATTGTGCACATGTACCCTAAAACTTAAAGTATAATAATAATACAAAAAAATAAAAAACAATTACTTTAAAAAAAAAAATTAGCAGGGCGTGCTGGTGGGCGCCTGTAGTCCCAGCTACTCAGGAGGCTGAGGCAGGAGAATGGCGTGAACTCGGGAGGCAGAGCTTGCAGTGAGCTGAGATCGCGCCACTGCACTCCAGCCTGGACGACAGAGCGAGACTCCGTCTCAAAAAAAAAAAAAAAAAAGATTTTGAGGAATGGCTGGGTATGTTTTGAAATACTAATTTCTTAATATCTACCCCTAGAGGTAAAAACAATGCTTAATTAGGAAACAGTACAGTTCTATAACACTCAGAGCAGTTATAGGCAGTTCCCCATTTAGGGAGAAAGTTCCTTTGTCAGTTTCTGTGTACATGAGAAGGAAGGAATTTCCCCCCTCAAACTATTTAACCCATCATATGCTTGACCTCTGAAGAGAAGAAACCTACCAAGTTCTTCAGGGACTATGAGCCGTGAGATCCTACATTCCTCCCAGAGACAGCATGAGGACTTTCCCCTCCTTACACCCTGGGAAGGATCTGTATCCAGGTGGTCAGGCCAAGGAGGGCAAGACAGTGAAGGGCTCCCCAGGACCTAGTCCAGGTAGCGTATGTGTGCAGGGCAGGGTCTTCAGTCCCCCTACTGACATCTGGGGTTCTGGGCCAGCTCCTCCATTCCACACTGCTGGCTCTCTTGCACTGGCCCAAGCAATAGTTTTGATCCTTTTGCTGGAACCACCTGTTGCTTCTCAGAGACTTAGTTTTCTCCTTACACTAACTCCTAAACAAGCCTGCAACCATTTTGAGGACTAAGGCTCTAGTTAGAGTTGACGACTAATCAGTGCCAAAAAACACTGTCTTGCTGGACATGCTCCCTGCCCCCCACCCCCAGCACTAACCCCTTTGTCCTTTCATCCATTCAACAAAGCTCTTTGCTAAGCAGGTGCTGGGAATACTGTGAAGGGCCAGGCAGATGTGGCTCCTGTTCTCAGCCTTACACTGGCTGGACTGACAGCCAATAACACGGTATTGCTGAATTATCTGAACGAGTGCTCGAAATGACCAAAGAGAGCTGTGCATATGTAACAGCACAGTCTAAGCCAGTCTAGAAGATCAGAAGGCTTCCCAGAGGAAGTGCCATTTAAATTTAAGTTGACTCCTGACATGGGGACTCGCTAGGCAAAGGTGAGGGTCTAGGGATCCTTCAACATAAAATTCAACCTCCCCCCATAGGATCCCGTCCCCCAGGGGAGCTGCACCACTGACTGCAGCACAATCACCCTCTCGCCTGTCAAAGATGCAGATCACTGCATCCACCCCGCAGAGATCATGCCAAGTAGTCACTCTCTAGGTTAAAAACTGTTTTAAAGTTAGGGACTATGCCTTCTGCCCAGAAGACTGTTTCCTCTCACAGCAAAATGGTAATGACAAAATTTTTTTTTTTAAAGAAATCTCAACCATCAAGTTGGATGGCATTCATTTCCCAAACTTGGAGCACCCAAAGAGGTGTTAGCCATAGTGATGCTACTTAATTTTTAAACACCCACAGTAACATAGGACAACCTGAATGACAAGATTAAAAGAGGAGCTGTGTTTTAAAAAGTAGAAAATTGAATATGAGATTCTAATACAGATGTAATAAAATTACATATGGCTCAGATTTTTAAAGATGGACTCCCATGTTAGATATGTCTAATGATGACATCACAAATAGGAAAACCACTGTTTCACATGGTAATCTCCAAGCACTTTTAGGGGACCAGGAAATACAAAGTAGAAACTGTATGTGCTTTTGTGTATGTGACATTATACATACATAACATCACACACACAACTATATTTTAAATATATATATTGATGATTTAAATATATATATATATATATATTTGATGACTGTGGATACTGTAATAATTAAATTGTTCTATGTTCCAAAAAGAAAATGTTTTAGCAGTTTCGTCTAAAGCTGTATCAAATTCTGCTAACATTTCATATATTTTGAGAAAATAGGTTTTTTTCCTCCTACTTTGAAATGTCTATTCATACTAAAGAATTTCACATGATACTATGAAAGGTTTACACTTTTAGAAATTAAAATAAATGTGGCCTCTCCCTGATCTAGTTTTCTGTAGCACAGAGCAGGCTGCTTTTTATTTATAACACATTAATCTCAATTTTAATACTGCATAAACATCAATTAATTTCCTATAGGATTAGGTGGAGTAATTTTCTCAATATTGTCTCGGCCCAAACAGAGAAAACATTCTTAACATGCCTAGATTAGTGACGTGAGGCCCAAGAGAAAAATTTCAAGACTTTAATAAAATAGAGAAAGACAATGAGAGTTGCGGGGTAAACTGGGATGACTGTCATACAGGGGGAAAATGTCACCTGTCACCAAAGGAATGCAAAAAATTGTGTTGTCCATTATGCTAGTCACTAAGCACGTGTGGCTGTGTGGATTTAAAATTACTTAACATAAAATAAAGAAATCAGTTTCCTACTCCCTAATGGATAGTACAGAGTAGAACATTTCTCTTACTGCAGAGGTTGTACTAGACAGCACTGGACCAAAACCCAAGAGAAAACACAATCCCGAAATTAATTTTACCTGGACACACTAATTCATTATTGTTGGCACAAAGGAAATCCTTGAATGTAGATCTGCTCCTTCATGCTCCACAGATGCAATGAGACATTTTTTGGACCTCTGAATTTACATTGGCTGATTTGTTTTGAAAACATCATGCTACCACAATTCAGGCATAAGTTAGTTTTACTTTTCTGACAATTATAAAGACCATTAAGGCATTCCTACTTTATTTCTGAACCAAATCTAGCAAAACCTAACCAGTCTTCTCACACAAATTAACCTCAGAAAAGATAGCACATCAAGTTGCCAATGGGGATGTCTGCTTATGGCCACCAGCATAATTCAGGTACTCCGTAATTTAGAAACCTAAACCAGAACACATTTTCTCTTAAAGAAACAACATTATAAGTATCAACAGTTCTTATTTACCTCCAATCATCTGTACTTTAGTACAATAGGTTCTGAGTCCTAATGACAAATGAATTCCTTGGCTTTTTCCTAAGAACGTATTCCCCTGCTAGAGTCCTAGTCACCACGTGGTTGACAAGAAAGAGTATCCTGGTCCCCAGACAGAAGCTGCTTTGGATCAACTGCCCTGCAGTAGCCAGAGCTGGGGCACCGTAGCGGGTGAGGATCATGGAGAATTTCTGCAGGGGCTCCCGCTAGGTGCAGGAGAGTTTAGGGCTTTAGCATGGGGACAGGACTGTTGCTAGAGAGAACACATCCCCCCAGTGGGTGGTGCCCCGCTCAGGGCCTGATACACTTCTTGGGCTGCGCCAGCAAGAACACACACATGATTTCCTCCTAAGGCATGTTATAAATTAGGCTGCCCTAAATTCACAGACTGCCTATGAGAAATTCAGGATTTTAGTTCCTAGGAACTGGTGTTAGACTAACCAACCTAACAGAGAGAGAAAAAAGAGAGCTTTCTAAGGAGACTAAGTGAGAATCAATGCTAAATACAGGAATTCTAAGTCCAAAGTGACTGCTAGTGCTCGCAGGGGGTCACCTATGCCTCCAGGGACAGGATGACAGGGCTTCAAGACCTCCAAGTTTAATGCCATTCCACCATCATATGAATCTGAGTGCAGACACTGTGTCATAACCACATCTCACAAAGGCAGCATCAGGTTCCCATTCAGGAATCGTACCTGTGTGTTATAGTAGATCCCACCAACAGAGTAATTCTAACCTGTGGGATTTGGAAGATTTAGGTTTTTGTGAATTCAGTCTCCTTCCCTGCCATATTTGAAATTCATGCTAAAGGATGAAAATCTCAGATAAGTTAAAGCTCCTAACTTGGGGTTCTGATTCTGGCCTGCTACCTGCTGCCCTGGGAAGAGGTCGACACAGGCTGCATAACTATCAAATGACGTCAGCCTGACTGTCATAGAAAGGGCTCGTCCTGCATCTGCCTTTTCACAGGGCTCGCTTGCCAGCAGATTAGCTGGGAAGGCTGCAGTCACATTACTAAACTTGTTAGCATTTGTCCTGCAGACTGAGAACTTTACCAAGCATATTCAATGGTGTCGTTTTGAAAGAGTGCTGGCATTTCACTAGAAGAGAATTACCGGCTATGGGGTACCAAAAAATGCTTAAGCATGGATCTGTGGCTGATGACATACTCATATTTTCATTAAAAAAAAAAAAAGCCTACTTCCTGCATTACCACCATCCCTTTCTCTATTCTTTCTTCTCTTCCTCGCCACCCTCAATCTCATCTCTGTTTGGAGCCTATTAAAACTGTCACAGAGCTCTTTTCCTCTTGCCTATTTAGGCGGTACTAGGTGGGGGAGCAGCTAAGAGTGCAGGCTTTGGAGTCAATCAGTTTGAATCTTAGTAACTTCTCGATGCTTCAGTTTTTGCAGAATGGAGGTAATACTTGCCTCACAGGGCTACGGGGGAGGATTACATAAAACAATGCATGTCAAGTGCTAAAACAGTATTAAGTACACTCTACCACTCAAGGGTTAGTGGTTACTATTTTCTAGCTCCAGGGCGGTGATACACTGATTGACACAGAATAGTGTCTTGTGTTTTTCAAACGTTGGTTACAGCTCCTTTGTGGGCCATGATGAGCTGTGATCAACATAACAAAACATAATTTTTAATAGGGTAGAATAGAAATATCAGAATATGTCACTCATGGGAAGAGAACTGCTGTTTTATGGAAATGTTGTTTCACACAGCACTTGTTTTAGTCAAAGGTAAAAGCTACTGGCATGGAATGCTGTCTAACCCTACAGTCAGGAAGACCATGGTCCTTCAGCAAGCAGGTCAAGTCACTCTCCTTGAAACTCTTCAATGGCTCACACTCAGCAGAAACTCCAACATCCCTCCTAAAGAGCATTAGGACCAATCTTCTCAGCCTCCTTCATTTCAACCCACCCCACACCATGTTGCAGCTACACTGGCCTTTTCTGTCTCTACACCAATCACTTCAAGGCCTTTGAGACACTTTTGTTCCCTCTGCCTGGAAGATTTTACCTCAGTATTTCAAAGAGCTGGCTCTTGTGTGCTTCAAGTCAAGTGCCACTCCTTCAGAGAGACCTTTGCTGAGCCCCCAACACTGTAACTCCTTCCCCTTTCCACCCTCAAGGGGTGCTACCCACCCTGGTGCCTCCTAAAGTTGTACAAGGTATTTATCCGGTCTAGAGCAGCCTTAATTTTCCCTAATGATAGCCACTTAGAATGTCTTGTAGTCTTTGGCTTTTAAACCATCTGAAAATAAGAGAAAACCCAATGTCCCTTCCAGTTCTAAACGACTGTTTTTGAAATTAAAGTCTTCCAGAAACTCTTAGTATAAGACCATCATTTTTCTTTCACTCATCAAACACAGAACATTCATTTTATTGAAATTAATTTTCTTATTACCCAAAACTTACCCCTTTAGAGCATGTTTTCTTTAAAAAGTTTACATATACATAAGTGGAAATCCTTCTAAAATTGACCATCTGCTATCAATAGGAAGATGCTAAACATACTTTGACTTTTCATTAGGGCTTCAGATGTTTTTGGCAATTTCACTTCTTTAACTACAGCTATAACAGGGCAGGGCCCTTGGGGGCATATCAGAAGGCCACATCTGGACCTGCTTTTGGCAGCTACTCTCCCGACTGGTCCCTCTCATTTCTGCCTCAATTTCTTGCGGTACATCCTGAGCTGAGAAACTGGATGACCAAGTTGGCAGGAACTATGTGATCTGCGTATAGGCCTCAAATATGCTTCCAGGAATAAAGTTTTTGTTTACTTTTCAGTTCTTGCTCTATTTCAGTAGTGGAGCCAACAGATCATAACCCCTAGACACAACTTAACACACTGGCAGGCCAGGGCACTACCCTGCTTAGCTCAGGCAGGGCTGCTGAAAAGTCTGCTGGAAAACAGCAGCTTCTATGACCTTTTCTATCTCTGTGAAGCTCCGGTCCCCACCTAGCAGTTAATCTGAATGGGGCAAACTTAACAACCCAGATTTTCACCAGTTTCCTGGAAAAGCGTCATGGAGTCACTCACCTTAGGGTCTGAATTCTGCTAAGTCACCATCCACTTCAAAAAGGAGTTAACTGAATCCAAAGGCCTAAAAACAGAATCTCGGGGGAGGGGGACAAAGACAACAGGGGGTCTGTAAGAGCATTTATGTAACTAGGAACATCTGTTTCGGGGGCTCTTTTGTAGTATTATTGTGGAAATAAGTTCAACTACTAAACTCTAACCATAAAACAGACACAAAAATCTAATACAGAACGTTCTTTAGAGATCATCCATTAGAGCAGAACCTTAGTCATAGAAACTCACTCAGGACATACCAATCTAAGTAACCAAACTTTCCAAGTGCCAATAACGATGTATCAAATATGAACTCTTTTGGCTGTGAGTCTGAGGCTCATTACATCCTTCTTTGTCTTTTTAAACCACGTCTGAGAAACAGAACCATTAAGTGGAGATTAAGTCATCACTTGTTCAGTTTCACTACACACCAGTGATAACTTAGCCACAGAGATACTACCAAAGTGACCCAAACTCATATGCTGTCCCAGTGCAAGCCTGTCTCCTTCTAAAAACTACAATCAAGATTTCAAAGATCATATGAAATGTAAAAACATGCATGGGGGCTTTGTGGCATTTATTGATCTGACACCAACTTTTGCTATTCTCCCAAATCCTTAATATGTTCAGATATGGTGTTGCCAGACACCCCCAGTACCTGCCCAACTGGCAAATCCAGAGGCTTCTTGTCCTTCCCCACCTCTTGAAAGCCTGCCATCATTCTTCCTACACACAGCAATACTACTAACTCCCACACCAAATGTCTAGGAAATTAATATCTGTGGCTTTATAATTAAGATTACTTTTTCAGTTGATGGGAAAGTATGTAATCTCAAAGAAAATGCTGAAACCTGAAAGCTTGCAGGGGAATGAATTCTACCACTTCTGGTAGAATTTACCGATTTTCATAAGTTACAGAGTATTAAGTATTAAGGTATTCTGAAACAATTAAAAATTGTTAAAAAATACAGCTAAAAGAATGCATATACATAAACATGCAATTCAAAACACCAAATGATAGGGTTTTTTAATTAGTCTTACAGATGAGGAAATTGTGGTCCAAAGAATTTAAGTTCTGTTTTTCTTTCTTTCTTTTTTTTTTTTGAGACGGAGTTTCACTCTTGTCGCCCAGGCTGGAGTGCGATGGCACAATCTCAGCTCACTGCAACCTCTGCCTTCTGGGTTCAAGTGATTCTCCTGCCCCAGCCTCCCTGGTAGCTGGGATTACAGGCGTGTGCCACAACTCCCAGCTAATTTTGTATTTTTAGTAGAAAGGGGGTTTCACCATGTTGGTCGGGCTGGTCTCAAACTCCTGACCTCAAGTGATCCACCTGCCTCGGCCTCCCAAAGTGCTGGGATTACAGGCGTGAACCACCGTGCCCAGTCTTAAGTTCTATTTTCTAAGCTCACACAACCCGGGATGACCCCAGGTCTTAGACTCTGATCTTCAGACTAAAGCTCATTCATAAAATGTACGTCAACTTTCAAAATACTCATGATTTTACCAAATATCCAGTCACAGGATGATAACAGAGATACTAAATGATGAACTATGGCTTAAGAGCAAAGAAAATCCTGACCTTTTAAAAACTTGGCTAAATCTTGGGTGCTGGCAGGTATCTTATAAACCACAATGATAACCAGCTTTGGACAAAGTTTACAAAGGAGAACACAGCTAAAAGGATAGAAAAGTGGGAAACACTTCCACTTCTAATCAAGATGGAGTAACAGGGGCTAAATTTACCCTCCTACCTGAAAAACCAAAAACCAAAAAACAAAAAAACAAACAAAAAAAAAGAGAGAGGAAGAGAAAATATATGAAAGAATAATTTTCAAGACACTGCATATCAGATAAGAAAGGATCCCTGAGATACGGGAGAAAATCAGTGGGCCCTACAATTGCCCCCACTTACTGCCTGGGGAGGAGGCTCCAGGTCATGGGCAGGAAGGTGAAGAAGAGCCCAGTGGACTCGCTGGGTGGAAGAGATGGAGCTGAAGGTCCGGGGAAACCATTTACAATAGAACTGAAACATAAGAAACATTCAGGGATAACGTGACAAAAAAGATGTGAAAGACCTATACATGGAAAACTACAAAACACTGCTGGGAGAAATGAAAGATGTAAGTACAGTGGAGAGAGATTCATATACTTGAAGACTCAATATTGTTAAGATGTCAATTCTTCCCAAATTGATCTACAGATTCAATGCAATCCCAATAAAAAACCCCAGCAGGGTTTTTTTTGTTTGTTTTTAAGTAGAAATTGCCAATCTGGTTCTAAAATTCACGCGGAAATTCAAAATATCCAGAACCATCAAACCAGTTGAAAAAGAATAAAGCTAGAGAGCTAATACTACGTTATCTCATGGCTTATTATAAAGATACAGCAATCAAAAGAGTATGCCATTAGCCAGGTGAGGTGGCACATGCCTGTAAGTCCCAGCTACTTGTTAGGCTGGGGCAGAGGTTTGTTTGAGCCCAAGAGTTCTAGGACAGCCTAGGCAGCATAGCAAAACCTCATCTCTTAAAAATAAAAATAAGGCCAGGCATGGTGGCTTAAGACTGTAATCCCAGCACTTTGGGAGGCCAAGGCAGGTGGACTGCCTGAGCTCAGGAGTTCGAGACCAGCCTGGCCAACATGGCGAAACCTCGCCTCTACTAAAAACACAGAATTAGCCAGGCGTGGTGGCGCATGCCTGTAATCCCAGCTACTCGGGAGGCTGAGGCAGGAGAATCACTTGAACCCGGAAGGTGGAGGTTGCAGTTAGCTGAGATCATGCTGCTGCACTACAGCCTGGGCCACAGGGTGAGACTCTGTCTCAAAAAAATAAAATAAAATAAAATAAAAAAAGAGAATGAAAACGGACTGAGAGGAAATATTTGCAAAGTTTGCAAAGCATGTGTCTGATAATACTTACATCCAAAATATAGAGAACGCTCAAAACTCAATAGTTTTAAAACAGACAAATGATTTTAACACACTTCACAAAAAAGATATACACATGACAAATCGACACATGAAAAGATACTCAACATCACTGATCTTCAGGAAAATGCAATTTAAAAATATAATAACGTACCACCACACTCCTATTAGAATAGCTAAAATTAAAGAGACTGCCCATACCAGTGTTAACAAGAATGTGGATGAACTGAACTGGCATACTCTGCTAGTGAGAATGCAAAATGGTACAACCACCCTGGAAAAGTTTGGTATCATAGTTTCCTTAAAAAGTTCACACACACCACTCCTAGGGTAATAAGATGAAGAAAAGCATTAGTCCATACATACAAACTTGTATGTTAATGTTCATATAATTTTTTTATAATAGTGAAAAACTGAATGCAACACAAATGGTGAATGTATAAACAAACTGGTATATCCATGGAATGAAATATTACTCAGCGACAAAAAGGAATGAACTACTGACGCATGTAACAACATGGATGGATCTCAAAATATTTATGTAGACTCTAAGAAGCCAGACCAAAAGAGGATATGCTGTATGATTTCCTAGATATATGAAACTAGATATTAAATGCAAACTATGATTTCTTAGATATGAAAATCTAGAAAATGCAAACTACAGAAAGCAAATCAGCTGCATGGGATGGAGAGAGGAAGAAATTACCAAAGGGGCATGATGACATTTTTGGAGATAATGAATATACTTATTATCAGAGGTGATTTTATGATGTATACATACATCAAAACTTACCAAATTGTACATTTTAAATACGTGCAGTTAACTTTATGTTAATTATAACTCAATAAAGCTGTTAAAATGTTTTTTTAAAAACACCTGATTATATCATGAAATGTAGAAACAGGGCACTAGTTAGCAAGCTCGTTAGGATATGGTCTTTCCAATAATACCAGCAACATCAGTAATGCTTCATATACAGTTTCCTAACTTTAATAATATATTCAGATGCCTTGACGGTATGTGAAAATGTTCAGAAACATAAATAGTGATGTTAGAGGCTCAATTAATATTGTGACATCTTTTCTGAACATACAGAGTCTTACTGAATGTTACTCAGGTTTATGCTTCAAAATGAAACTACACACAGTACCAATCAACGAGTATATCTGTTAATACCATACTTCTAGACAGTAGGGTCTTAACATGGAGGAATTCAACTATGATATGGTAGGTCATAGTAACTGGTAAGTCTTAAAAGATTTTTTCTGTAGGAGATAGGTATAGAAGACTAATACATTTTTTTTTTCCATTCTACTTTTCTCATGTTTTTAAAGTACAACATAACCTCTACTTATCGAGCATGAGACAAAGACCTCTACAAGCTGGCTAAACCTATTCACTGCATTTACAACACTACATGGCACAACAACCTTCACATACTATCCAATGGTTATTTCTCACCTTTCCTCCTTTGTTACACTGTTCTTCTGACTATAATGCCTTCCTTTCTCCCCTTCATCTAATTAATGACCACACATTCTTTAAGGCAGCTTCTCAAAGGTGGTGTCTGAAGAAAAACCAGAATCAACTGAAGGGCTCTCCCTCTCTCTCTCTAGCATACACACATGCACACATGTGCAAAGGGCACAGGGGAACTTCTGGGGGGTGGGTAGGGGTTAATGGACAATAAATGCTGTTGAATCAATGTTCAGTGACAGCTAAAAAAGATAGAGAGATGTGACAACTTTGCTTTTTGTATTACAGAATACGCTATGACCTATAGAAGGAACCTGAATCTTTGTAATGCCTATTAAGAAATAATTAATCTGTGCTCTATATCTTATTTTAAGAAGCCTAGCCTGAGCCTGTGTCAATGCATTTTTGAAGCACAACTTAGAACTACGATCTAAATCGCTTGAGCCTGGGAGGCTGAGGCTGCAGCACACTATGATGGTGTCACTGCACTCTAGCCTGGGTGACAGAGCAAGACCCTGTCTCGAAAAAATAAATAAATACATACATACATAATATTAAAAAAAGAAAAGAAACACAATAAAAAAATACTGTTAATGGAATATAATTGTATCTGAACAAGCAAGTTTCAGTTAACTGTAAAAAATAAAGCAAAAAACCCTCCATATGTGGAATGTTTCATTCCCCAATGACCACAGCTATTTAAATAAGATATATTGGATGTTTTAAATTTTCTAAGTGAATGGTTTAGGCTATTTATGAGTTTTTACTTAACAGGCTAGGCACCTGCAAACCATCTCACTAATATTACCCCATTTAATCTCAATAACCCTGTAGGGAAGGTAGTATTGTTCTCATTTAATGGATGACAAAATTGAAGTTGGGAGAGTAAGCAACTTGCCCAAAGCTATAAAGAACCTTCGATTTGACTCAAATAATTGTGCTTTTGTCCATTCTAGATTTATCACTCAAGACTGTATTTTTAAATAGGATCATACACTTATTCATTAATAAGCTAGGCATTTTCTTTTTTCTTTCCTTTTTTTTTTTTTTTTTTTTAAAGAGATGGGGTCCCACTTGGTTATCCAGGCTAAAGTGCAGTAGTGGCATGATCCCAGCTCACTGCAGCCATGAACTCCTGGGCTCCAGCGATCCTTCCACCTCAGCCTCCCAAGTAGCTGGGATTACAGGCACAAGCCACCATGCCTGGCAAGCTATGCATTTTCTTTTCTTTTTTTTTTTTTTTGAGATGGAGTCTCGCTCCGTAGCCCAGGCTGGAGTGCAGTGGCGTGATCTAGGCTCACTGCAAGATCTGCCTCCTGGGGTCACACCATTCTCCTGCCTCAGCTTCCCGAGTAGCTGGGACTACAGGCGCTCGCCACCACGCCCGGCTAATTTTTTTTTTTTTTTGTATTTTTAGTAGAGACAAGGTTTTACCGTGTTAGTCAGGATGGTCTCGATCTCCTGACCTTGTGATCTGCCCGCCTCGGCCTCCCAGCTATGCATTTTCTAAATAGTCACTTCAGCATTCTGAACCTAACCTAGCACAGGCAGATTGGAAGTTCAAACTCAATGGATGATATATCAGCCCTTAATAAATCTCATCTCTGTTTTATACATAAGAACATGCTCATAAAGATTAAAGATACATTGCATTTTCCTTTCAAAGTTCACATGGACTATTCTGCTAACTACAGGACAATTTACCTTCTTGCCTTCAAGAGCCACTGCACTGGGTTACAAACTTAGAAGTATAAGTTTAGTTTTAAATGTTGTTTTCTGATCCTCTACAACCTATACAGTTTGAAATCTGTAAAAGGAAATTCAATGAAATTCATAATTGTAAATAATCCCAAACCTGGTATAATGTTTAAGGACTGGACCTGGAGTCAGACGGATTTCAATTCTGATGATACGTCTGCCACTAAGTAGCTGAAAAGGTCTGGCAGGCAGCTAACACTGTAGTGATCAGAAAAAATCAAGAGTCATATTTGTTACATTTACATAATAGATTTCCCAGATCTGTCTTTTAATGTGCATATCTAAGTTACAAACAAAACCCATATCTGAAAAGCTGCACGTGAACTGTGCAGAAGTGCTTACTTGTTTGTATTCTCGGCAGGCAACAGGGCACCCAGGAATATGCCCCTTACCTCTCCTCATGCTGGGGCAAAATAGGTATCTCCCTGGAACCTAAGAGTTGGAACTTCTGTTTCCCACAGAAGCAGCACAGTAAATGGTGGCTAGAGTTAGGACCTGTCATATTAAAGGTGAAACAGGCATCTGTAGGCTGATCTTGCAGCTTATCACAGGAAAATACCTGAGTTCCAAAAAGCCAGCATACACGCACCTCTGTAAGACAATCCACTTCAGCCTTGGATGAGAACACAAACTGAACCCCAAATCCAAGGTTCTTTCTGGTGTGAAGAGACAAATACTATCCTAGTAAGTAGAGCTGAGCATTTCTAAAGTGGCAGCCTCTCCTTCCAACCTTACCTATGGCGAGTTTTAAGTTCATTTTTGTCTTTTTTTATCCAAGTCCATGGCTCTATAAGTGCAACAGTAAGCAATAAAAAGCAGCATTTTGATATGATGCCCATAAAGCCCAATATATCACATCCAAAACACCACTTTCTGTCCTGCCAGCCATTCTTCATCTCCACGTGGCACACCACCCACCACACCCATTTTTATCTACCACACACACATTTATCTGCACAGCCTGTTTCTCAGTTATTTCTCAAGGCTCCTGCACACAAACAAGCTCTCTTGCATCTGAGCCACTAGGCTTTTGACCAGTCTTCACACTTCTACTCAGAATGTGTACCAGTGAGTTCCTACTATGTGCGAAGGTTAGTGCTAACCTGTTCTTTTTCACAAGGCTCACCTCATCGAATAAATAAATCTGAGACTGTGGCCTTCAAACTCTTCAACTGTGAACCATAGTGAGAAATAATTTACATGCAATCCAATGCACAAGCCTACCCTTCACACACCCCCTCAAAAGATAACTCAGAAGTTTTACATAATATTCTTACTATGGTATGATAAATTAATATTCTTCACCCTATTCCATTTAATATTTTTAAAAGTCCTGTTGGCAAAGAGATATTAGCACTCCAATGTTCATCGAAGTTATTCACAATAGCCAAGATGTAGAGACAACTAAATGTTCACTGACAGAAAAATGAAGAAAATGTGGTACATACAAGCAATGGAATATTATTCAGCCTTAAAAAAAAAAAAAGAAAATCCTGCAGTAAGGGACAATTTAGATGAACCTTGAGGACATTATGTTAAGTGAAATACATCGGTCACAGAAGGACAAATACTGCTTGATTCTACTTATATCAAGTACTAAAAGAGTCAAACTCATAGAATCAGAAATCAAAATTGTTGCCAGGAGCTAGGTGGAGGGGAAAATTGAGGAACTGCTAATCGGTGAGCATGGTTTCAATTATGCAAGATAAACTAGTTCTAGAGATCTGTACAACACTGTCCCTGTAGTTAACAATACTATATTTGTGCACTTAAAAATCTGTTAAGGAGGTAGATCTCGTATTGTCTTGCCACACACACACACACACACACACACACACACACACAAAGTCCTGGTTGGAATCTTCTAAATGTATGTCAACCCACTACTGAATCATGACCTGCAGTCTGAAAAATAATGCTCTATCTTACAAAAGGGTGATTAGATTACGTTGACATGATGACGCTGCTAGAGGAATGGTTAGAGGCGTCAGCAAATACTTAGGCATGATGAGACCCTCCCATCCTCACCCCGCAAAAAAAAGTCACACCTTCTCTCTGCACATAAGAGATGTAGAGAGGTGGCCAGGCACAGTGGCTCATGCCTGTAATCCCAGCACTTTGGGAGGCCGAGGCAGGTGGATCACCTGAGGTCACGAGTTCGAGACCAGCCTGGCCAACATGGCGAAACCCTGATTCTACTAAAAATACAAAAATTAGCCGGCTGTGCTGCTGGGTGCCTATAATCCTAGCTATTCGGGAGGCTGAGGCAGGAGAATTGCTTGAACTCTGGGAGGCGGAGGTTGCAGTGAGCCGAGATCACGTCATACACTCCAGCCTGGGTGTCAAGAGCGAGACTCCGTCTCAAAAAAACGAAAAAAAAGAAATGTAGAGAGGTACCACAATGGAGAATTAGTATCTGCATCCCAGATCAAGGGTGGGAGGGAGAACTAGCTTGGGGGAGACCAAGGTTTCACTGAAGTGCCATTGCAGGAGGAAAAAGTAGAGTGGGGCTTCTTTTTCTTTAATCACCTGGGCAGTCTTCACAATCTTAATTCTTTCCTTTGCGTCGGGCAGCTGTCAACACTTCAGGGCAGGAATGTTATTCTTCTCAAAAATTCTATACTCCACCCAGAGACATAACTGAAGCAAATTTAAAATAATAAAAAATGAGCAGCGGGTTATGTTTTTCTTCTAAGATGACTTTTCCACCTCAGTTTCTGTTTACTCCCCACTCCAAAAGACATTAATATGTTAGTGGGGCAGGGGTGAGGGGGAACAAAGGAAGACGTGGAAAACAAAATAGTCTAGGGAAATAGAAAGGATAGATCACAAAACAGTAAAATGTTGGTAAGAGCAGCATTTCAAATGAGGTTTAAAAAATCAATTTATAGCTTTGTATTTAAAGTATGACAGAGTATTTGGAACAAGAAATGTGAAGGCATAGTCTCAACAGTCACTAAAGAAAGTTTTCAGTGAACATCATTTACACATTTTAAGGTAAGAGCAGTGTTATCAAATCTTTTTTGGGGGTGGGGGGCTAGGGTCTCACTGTCACCCAGGCTAGAGTGCAGTTGAACAATCACGGCTCACTGCAGCCTCCAACTCCCAGGCTTAAGCGATCCTTCTATCTCAGCCTCCCGAGTAGTTGGGGCCACAGGCACATGCCACTAATTTTTTATTTTTTGTAGAGATGAGGTCTCGCTATATTGCCTAGGCTGGCCTTCAACTCCTGGGCTCAAGTAATCCTCCTGCCTGGGCCTTCCAAAGTGTTGGGATTACGGGCCACCACGCCCAGCCATTATTAGAGTCTTAATACAATACCAAAGTCTAATTCTCCACAGATCTGCTCAGTATAATTTTTTCAAGAAGTGTTATGACCTGGCTGAAATGCTGGGTCCAATTTTCTCTCCTTTATAGATGCATAATACAAGTTTGCATTATTGCCACTCTTCTCCAAGCCCCTTGATCTTTTGGAGTGGGAAGGAGGTAAACCTATTGCAAACCTCTCCATGAAAGCCTGTTAAAGCAGAGACATGTACTTCAAGCCTCTACTCTTCAGCTCTTCTCACTTCAATCTACCCAACAACTACAAAAGTTACTTAAAATAGGTAGTTCTAAATGCTCTTCCTGCCAACAGGAGAGGCCTTTTTTAAAAGGGTAAGATTAAGGATTCCTGGAGTGTCCTGCAGGAATACACCAAATGGGACAAAGATGGATAAGGGGTGGTGGGGGGTGGGGTGTTGTCTCCAGAATGAGTTGCTGAGCTCCAACTGTGCTGCAAATTTCCTGTTGATGTAGTTCTCCCTGGGGCAATGACCACCAAAGACATGACTGCCTGTCTTTGTAGAGAGACCTAGTTAAATGTCAAAAGAAGCGCAGGGCCCGGCACATTGGCTCACGCTTGTAATCCCAGCACTTTGGGAAGCCGAGGCGGGTGGATCACCTGAAGTCAGGAGTTTGAGATCACCCTGACCAACATGGTGAAACCCTGTCTCTACTAAAAATACAAAAATTAGCTGGGCGTGGTGGCAGGCACCTGTAATCCTAGCTACTCAGGAGGCTGAGGCAGGAGAATTGCTTGAACCCGGGAGGCAGAGGTTGCAGTGAGCCGAGATCACACCACTGCACTCCAGCCTGGGTGACAGAGCAAGATTCTGTCTCAAAAAAAAAAAAAAAGCAGCACAAAAAAATGTCAAACTGAACTGCTCTACAATGACTAGTTACCATACAGTGGGAACTTCAAATGGTAGTTCATTCACTCATTCATGCCACAAGGACCTGATGCCAACTACACCAGCACAAGGCTGGGCCCTAGGAAAACAGAGGTGAAAAAGAAGCATAATATCCCTGCCCTATTTCGTCTTACATTGTCCTGTGACACACAATACAAAAATGAATATACAAAATGGCAGATGCTGTAAAGAAACTATGAACTTTACAGTAAAACTGAAGAATCATCACCAAAACACATGCTGTGCTTTTTCTGTTCAAAGAAATGTGACAAACCACTTTTTGTAGAAATGTGAATTACTAGTCATCATACTTTCCTAATTTAAAACAGCACAATTTCTTCGGCTGTAGGAGGTAGAATTATCTCCCAATCTTAGAAATAAAAAAAAAAAAACTAACTTTTTGAAAGGAGATATTCTGCACTGGTGTAACAGCACCTCAGCACTTAGGCCAAGAGTGATAACAACACTGTCCAAAAGATAAACAATTTACACAGGTGGCAAGCCATCTAAGGCAAAAGCTAAAAACAAGAAAAACAGAGATGGATTTCTCAAGAAGTCATTTAATGTGTACTGCGTACACACGTAATTTTCAAAAACAGAAAGGGAAGGCACAAAAAGTTTTGGCAGATGACACTAAACCAACAGTTTTAACATTGCTGCATTCCAGATCATTCCAATAAACAATGGTTCAACATACTGAGAATCTAGAGACATTTCATCTCCAGGCAGAACACTGGTTTGTAAAGTTTAGTTGCTGGACCTAGGCCATGGAAAGACACAAGCAAATCCTAATGTTGAAACTCTACATGCATTCCCACTTAGAATTAAACAGGAAAGGGAAGGTTCCTCCCCCATGTAGGAAACTGAGCCGTAATTTACTGGTTTCAATTTATAGCTATTAAGTGTGTGTTTTGGAGGGGAGGGGAGATGAGACGTTGGAGAGGTTTAAGGAAAAGACACCTGCATGAGGTAGGGCAGAAGTGGACATCCTGAAGACCTGATTTCTAAAACCAGCAGGCCTACTAGGAAAACTTAGTCTCTTTCATATCGACCGCAAAAGCGAATTTTGAGCCTGTAAAGTGGATCATGGTAGTTGCCGGTCTGCAGATACACTAGGTTGAAGACTCGCAGCACCCAATGTCACTTTTTCATGCTCACGCCCTCCCAGCGCCCAATCCGAGTTTATGGAATGAAGGGGAAAACCCAAAAGAATGAATGACCGAGAAAGGAGTCTAGTCAGGAAGATGGCCCTGGACGCCGACTAGGCGAAGGCAGGGACGATGCTCCCGGGGCCGGGAGGCGCTCCAGGACCCCGGGCACAGTGGAGAACGCGGACCGCGATAGGGCCGGGGGCGTAGGGCCAGACAAAGGCAGCGCGGGCGGCCAGACACGGGTGCCCGGCGGGGGCGGGGGCCGCGGGCGCTCACCTCATCGCCCCACTTGAGAACGTCCTTGTGCCGGTCCTTGACGGCGTGGTAGATGTGCAGGAACTGGAGAATCCCGTGCCGCCGCACGTGGTCGGCATGGCGCTTGGTTTCCTCCCAGCTCAGCGGCGAGCCCTGGGACAGCAGCCCCATGGCCGCCCCCTCCTCCTCCTCCTCGGGGCGCGAGACGGACACTCAGCCGCCCGCAGAAGGCGGCTGCCGCTCCACCCCGCGGGGGCGCTCTCGGGCCGCAGTCGGCGGAGGGAGGGTCCTGCCCGCTCCGGCTCCCCGGCGGCGGCCCCTGGCGCCCAGGTGACAGACTCTGGGTCCGACCGACGCACCGCGCGGACGCTAAGGCAGAAGACCAAGAGCAGGCGGGACGGCTCTCGGCCCGGCGGCCTCTCCCTGGCCGGCTCCCCGCTGCTCCTGCTCCCCCTCCGATGCGGCGGCGGCGGACCCCACGGCCGCGCTACCGCGGCGGCTCCCGCTTCTCTTTGCCGGTCTGGTGCACTGGCTTCTTCCTACTTGTGACCAAGACCTGCGCCGCCGCCGAGCATGCCCAGTCTTTACGTCCGCTAGCTCGCCGCTCCTGGGCGCGATCCTTCGCTCCGGGTTTTATAGACTACGGGCGAAGGCGGGGAGAGGAGGCGGTGCAGCGGCAGAGGCGTGGCCTGGAGCCCGGTGGGAACCGCGGAGGCTGAGGAGGCGTGTGCAAGGGTGGTTGGGACGCAGTTGAGGGGAGCAGCTCGCGAGAAGGGGGCGTGCGGTCGGCCTCGCTTTACGCAAACGCGACATATCAAAATGCATTTTTTTCCTAATCAAAAGAGATAAACTTGGGGTTCGGGAAGAAAGTTGATTATTTGAATCAATGACGAACTCACCATATTATGTTTTAGTTGGACAGGGCCTCACACTTAAGAGTGAGAGCGGCAGAATGTGTTGAGAAAAGTATTAACATGGTAGTGAAGTGAAACAGTTCAACTCTAGGCTCCATCACTTACTGACTGTGAGACTTGGGACGAGTTCTTCCCATATCTGCATAAAATTAGATTAATTCTATCTTTTATAGATGTCGTAATTATGTGCATAGTGTGCATGTGTATAGTGTTGATGGCCAATAAATTGACCTGGTTATTAAGAGGTGACATATGTTCTCTGGATGGCACGGACACCATTTATTGCAAAAAGTCTCCAGATAGACCATACGAGGAACCATCTCCAAAAGTTTATCCTCCATCTAAACCTAAAATTCATCCCTTAAGTGATCAAAATGACGTTCTTGTGAGCCTACTGTGGGGTGGGGTTGAAGATAGTGGGAACACCTAGAGTTGGCCTTATCTTGGAGGGAAAGGAGAGGAAAGAGGTACCATGCCCCCAAGTGATTGTTTAATAAATATATGTTGACAGAGCAATGACCTGTCAGGGGAAAAGTGACGGCAACTAGATCATACATTACTTACCCAGAAAGTGTGTGTTTATCATACCCTCTTCCCTCTCACTACAGAGTTAACATTTAGTAAGCACTTATTAATTGCTGAATGAGTGAGTACATGATAGCAGGATTCTCTACTCCCACAGCCTTTATATTGGATGTGCCCCTCACAGGGCTTGGGGACATGAATACCCAAGGTCTGGCTGGGATTTCCACAATGGTGTGTGTGTGTGTGTGTGTGTCTGTGTGTGTGTGGTAGGGATGTTTGAAGCTCAGGAGATGATGTTTCCATCCTCATCACACAGCTGGGATAGAAATCAAACCACATTCTAATTTTTCCACAGCCTTTTCAACAACTTCCTTTGCCCTCCCACCAACCTCACCAGACCTGTATATGGTTCTGGCACTCTGTTGTTTTTCCTGCTTGAAATTCTCCATCTGACACACTCATGTTCATCTTTTGAGTCACAGTTATTCCTCTCTGTGTTTTGGTTGCATTCGTACATTAATGATAAAGTCATTTTAAAGATAGCTCCACACTAAATAGTGAATTCCTCTGGGGCACAGATGACTTATGCCTTTTGTACCTTTAATTCTAGGAAAGTGCTTGGTGTGGAGTGCGTGCTTAATAAATGTTAGCTTCTCCGTGAAAAGCAGGTAGTGGGAGAGGGGGAGAAACAGTGTTTCACATGTTTTAAACATCCAAGGATCATTGGGTGATTCTCATAATCTTATCTCACATTTTCATAGACCTGCATTGTTCAACACGACAGCCATCAGCCACATTGGCCAATGCACATTTGAAATGTGGCTAACATGACCGAGAAACAAAATTTTCGTTTTAATTTAATCAATTTAAATGTCAATTTAAAAACTGATATTCCATTCAGTTACTAGAAAACTTTTAAGTAAATTTGAAACAAGTTGGAAATGTGAATCCACTTTTTGACTGTAAATTTTATGAAATGTAATTACAGATCAAGTATTTCCAATGAAAACTTAGTGGCCCAGATGTGCTGTGAGTGTAAGTCACACACCAGATTCTAAGACAGTAGAATAAAAAGATGTAACTATCTCATTAAAAGTTTTATATTGATTACATAGTGATATAGTATTTTGGAAATTTTGAGTTAAATATGATGTATGTTATTTAAATTAATTCACCACCCCCCGCCCACTTTTATTTTTAGTTTTAAAGGAGGCTACTGAAAAATTTAAGATTACATATGTGGCTCTCATTCCACTTTATTGAAACAGTACTGATGTAGACCTTGATTTACACTTTGCAAAGCACTTTTCCCATACACCTGCTGCACACCATACACTTTTCCTATGCACCTGTTAGGAATCATGGACCTGGGCGGTTCAAGAATAGACTAAATTCTAGTCTAGCCAAAGCCCTACGTGACACTGAACCTAGTAAGAGTTTAACACTGTAACTGGAGTTATTCTGTCCTAGATCCTGGCTCACACTCACATAAGGGACCTCCCTCACCCTACTCCCCGAATTCTGAACCAGCTCCCCCAGAGGGGGGTCCCAGGGCTTTGGACAATCCCAAAAAGGGCGCAGGCACTTCTGCACCACAGGGCAGTTATGCCCAATTTAAACCTTGATCTCTCAGTGTCTTTAGCTTTTTCTGTTACAAAGAAAAAAAAAAAAAACCCATCACGGATCAACTGAAGTCATATTTAACAAGAGTTACTCCCCTCTGACAATGCTTTGCTTGCATAGATCCACTACTGCTCGATTTCATTCTGTAGACTGAACCCAGGGCTAGGCTTCCACATCTGGAAGTGAGTTTTCAGCAGACAGCTCCATCAGGGCTGTAACGATAGCTGAAGGGGAAAGAAGGAGCTCATATCTTGCAGAATCAGCTCTTCCCTAGACCATGACCAAAGGCCGATTCCCAGCAGTGTCTTCCGCGGAAAAACGCGAGACCCGCTCGCCGGGAACCCATGTCTGCCCAGCGGCGCCCTGGCACCGCAACCTCGCCTCGCAGCCCCGCGGACCAACACAGGCCCCGCCCCCAGAGCCACCCGGAAAACCTGGACCGTGGATATCCGCATCGGGGGACGCCGTGCAGTCGTGAGGCCAAGCTGAGCATGCTCGGAGAGCCGGTCTGTCGCGGGAGGAAGCGGTGTGGGCCGCGGGCGGTGCACGCCGTGCCGTTGTTGTGATACAGTCCCCGCCACGTGACTGCGCGGGCCCGCCTCCCCCTCGCGCGGCACCGCCTCCCCGTGACTCAGCACTTTGTGAGGGCTCCGAGCCGGAGGTCAATCCGGGGGGGCCTTCTCCGGGCAAAGTCTCAGTCCATCACTCCTGACCTCAGGGCTGCTGCTGCTGCTAGGATTGCAGCAGTCATTTCAGACACGATGGGTTTCGGGCCTCCAAGGACCAAAAAATACATCATTTTCCCTGTGGTCACGGCCATTCCCAGTTTCCCCTGAGTCAGCGGCTTCGCGAGATCAAATAAGGAAAACAGAGAGTGCCTAGGGGAGTCTGAGGAAGGCACTTCTAGGTCATCTGCTCCTGCCTTTACCGCTCTCTTTGGCTTGAGTATCCCTTGACCTCGGTGGTCTGTCGCGTGGATCCCAGTATATCACATTCTATGCCAGCACTTTGAGCTGGTATCCGTGAAACAGTACTATTTTTGCCACATTTTATAAGTGAGGCAACTGAGATCCAGTAATATTAAGTAACAGGTAGTGGCTAAGCTGGGCTTTGAACTCCGGTGATATTTCAAAGCTGCCTACCACACCACTCAGCCTGGGTGAAGCTCGTGGCTGCCTTCAGTGTGATTCTTCCTGGGACTTGATGCCAACCTTCATTACATCCTTTCTTCTCCCTTGACACACCCTTTCCCCAAAACCCACGGATCTGCCTGTGAAGTCCTTAAGATTTTTGTCTGTTAAATTTCTTAATTGGTAGAAACAAATGGTTATTTCTTAACTTCAGTGTACATGTTAAAGAACAACAGATACAGAAGGAATTTTCTCCCTACAATTGAATTATACTTGGAATTTGACTTGATCTTATTCAAGAAGATCCCTGGGGGCTTCATGATGCAAGAGCAGTAGCCAAAAGTCTGGGGCTTTGGCCCCAACTCAGAGGGCTACCTGCTGGGTCAATCTAAGCAAAGTTGTGATAATCATTGGAGATTCCTTTCCTCTCATCTGTACAAATGAGAGTCTGGAGGAGATAAAGTTTCCCTTCCAGCCTAAACATTTTCTGATGTTATTACTAAAATTAGTTGAAAGAGTTCAAATCTTTTTGTATTGTGTAGTATTTGTAATACAAGCTGCTGAGGTGTGCTATTGTCATTGTCAAAAAAGCAAGGAACCTCTTGACCTTTTCCAAGCCAATTTTTAGTTTACATGGATTTTTGAAAAATATAAATGTGCTTGTTTTCATGTAGAGTTACAAGAGGTCTGTGAAGTTCAAGTGAAGAACTTTTTTAACATGGAGAAGTTTGAGTGTGCTAAAGAAGATGGGTAGGAGTCAAAAGGGGGAAAGACTGAAGATGTGGGAACGAGAAAGGATGTTTTCAGAAGCAAGATGTCTCAGGAGACCTGACTTGTTGGGATCCAGAACACATGGGAAGTGGTGAGCTTTTATTTTTAGAAAAATCTCATTGTCTTCTTATAGAGGATAAAGATGCCATAATAATGTATTGGGACAGGGCGAGTGATATCTGAGTCCTGTAGACTCTTCTTACTGAAGAATAATTAAAGACAACTTTTTATTATGGACATTTCCAATAAAGCACAAAAGTTGAGAGAACATAGTGTAATGGCTCTTCATGTACTTTTTTCTTTTTCCTTTTTCTTCTCCCCAAGATGGGAGTCTTGCTCTGTCACCCAGGCTGGAGTGCAGTGGCATGATCTTGGCTCACTGCAACCTCCACCTCCTGGGTTCAGGCAGTTCTCCTGCCTCAGCCTCCTGAGTAGCTGGGACTACAGGTGCCTGCCACCACACCCGGCTAATTTTTGTATTTTCAGTAGAGACGGGGTTTCACCGTTAGCCAGGGTGGTCTTGAACTCCTGACCTCAGGTAATCTGCCAGCCTCGGCCTCCCAAAGTGCTGGGATTACATGTGTGAGCCACTGTGCCCGGCCCTAGTTTTTGTATTTTTAGTAGAGATGGGGTTTTGCCATATTGGCTGGGCTGATCTCAAACTCCTGACCTCAGGTGATCTGCCTGCCTTGGCCTCCCAAAGTGCTGGGATTACAGGCGTGAACCACAGTGCCCACCTCTTCATGTACTTATTATTCATCTTTGTATGTTACAGTTACTTACCTCCTCCCATTAGTTTAAAGGAAATCTTACTCAAGTCTGATCTCAGGACCTGAGCTCTAAGTGAAGGTTGAAGAAAGAAAGAGGAATGTAGAAGATGAGGTTTGAGCAGCTGATATGGGAGGTGATCTAGAAAGATAGAAAGTAATGAGCAATACCCTAATATCCATAAACCAAAAATAAAATTCCGAGCCCTCCAACTAACTGAATGGACCCCTCCTCTAGGCCAAGAACATTCTAAGGTAAACCTGAGGCCAGGCGCAGTGACTCACACCTGTAATCCCACCACTTTGGGAGGCCGAGGTGGGCAGATCACCTGAGGTCAGGAGTTCAAGACCAGCCTGGCCAACATAGCGAAACCCTGTCTCTACTTAAAATACAAAAATTAGCCTGGTGTGGTGGCATGCGCCAGTAATCCCAGCTACTTGGGAGGCTGAGGTGGGAGAATCGCTTGAACCAGGGAGGCGGAGGTTGCAATGAACCAAAATTGTGCCACTGCGCTCCAGCCTGGCTGACAGAGTGAGACTCTGTCTTAAAAAAATAAAATAAAATAAATTAAAAGTAAACCTGAAATATGAAACACTACTTCAGGCCATGATGGAACAGGTGATCGGACATGCCTAACTATAACAGCCTCCCTTTAGATTTCAGGCACAGTTGACCAGCATTAACATTGAAACAGAGACCTGAAGACTGACTAAACAGGTTCTTTGGAACAATAAAATACCAACATGATGGATAATAGGCCCTGAAGAAATCAAGTATTTTATCCCAAAATACAGTTCTTTGACATATTTTGAAATGGCCCTGCAAAGCTGTTTCTGGTGGGGAAAATCTACATCCTGTAGAGAATCCCCTTCCCTTTCCAGGTCTTTTTCTTGATCCAGAAGAGAATTAACGGAGTCTGGCACCTTTTTAAGTCTCCCAATAAACATTTACAATCTATTCTCTTTGAAGCCTGCTACCTGGAGCCTTCATCTGTATAATAAGAACCTTGGTCTCCACAACTCCTTAGTTAACCCAGACACTCCCTTCTATTGATTCTAGGTCCTTAGGTAAACTCAACCAATTGCCATTCAGAAAACCTTTGAATCCACCTATTCAAACATTAGGGGCGACCTGGAACTGACCGTCTGATATGGTTTGGCTGTGTCCCCACCCAAATCTCAACTTGAATTGTATCTCCCAGAATTCCCACCTGTTTTGAGAGGGACCCACGAGGAGGTAGTTGAATCATGGGGGATGGTCTTTCCTGTGCTATTCTCATGATAGTGAATAAGTCTCACATGATCTGATGGGTTTATCAGGGGTTTCCCCTTTTGCTTCTTCCTTATTTTCTCTTGCTGCCACCCTGTAAGAAGTGCCTTTCACCTCCCACCATGATTCTAAGGCCTCCCAGCCATGTGGAACTGTAAGTCCAATTAAACCTCTTTTTTTTTTTCCCCAGTCTTAGTTATGTTTTTATCAGCAGCGTGAAAATGGACTAATACAGTAAATTGGTACCAGTAGAGTGGTGTGTTGCTGAAAAGATACCTGAAAATGTAGAATCAACATAGGAACTGGGTAACAGGCAGAGGTTGGAACAGTTTGGAGGGCTCAGAAGAAGACAGGAAAATGTGGGAAAGTTTGGAGCCTCCTAGAGACTTGTTGAATGGCTTTGCCCAAAATGCTGACAGCAATATGGACAATAATGTCCATGCTGAGGTGGTCTCAGATGGATCTGAGGAACTTGTTGGGAGCTGGAGTAAAGGTGACTCTTGTTATGTTTTAGCAAAGAGACTGGTGACATTGTGCCCCTGCCCTAGAGATTTGTGGAACTTTGAACTTGAGAAAGATGATTTAGGATACCTGGTGGAAGAAATTTCTAAGCAGCAAAGCATTCAATAAGTGACTTGGATACTGTTAAAGTTTTATAAGGGAAGCAGATCATAAAAGTTTGGAAAATTTGCAGCCTGACTATGTGATAGAAAAGAAAAAACCATCTTTTGGGGAGAAATTCAAGCCGGTGTCAGAAATTTACCTAAGTAGCAAGGAGCCTAATGGTAATCCCCGCGACCGTAGGGAAAATGTCTCCAGGCCATGTCAGAGACCTTCATGGCAGCCCCTTCCACCACAGGCCTGGAGGCCCAGGAGAAAAAAGTGGTTTTGTAGGCCAGGCCCAGGGTCTCCATGCTGTGTGCAGCCCAAGGACTTGGTGCCCTGTGTCCCAGCCACTCCAGCCATGATTGAAAGGGGCCAATATGCAGCTCAGGCTGTGGCTTCAGAGGGTGGAAGCCCCAAGCCTTGGAAGCTTCCATGTGGTGTTGAGCCTGTAGGTGCACAGAAATCAAGAACTGAGGTTTGGTAACCTCCACCTAGACTTGAGAAGATGTATGAAAACGCCTGGATGCCCAGGCAAAAGTTTGCTGCACAGGCAGAGGCCTCATGGAGTACCTCTGCTAGGGCAGAGCAGAAGAGAAATGCGGAGTTAGGGCCCTCACACAGAGTCCCTAATGGAGCACTGCCTAGTGGAGCTGTGAGAAGAGGGCCACCGTCCTCCAGATCCCAGGATGGTAGATCTACTGACAGCTTGCACCATGCACCTGGAAAAGCCACAGACACTCAATGCCAGCCTGTGCAAACAGCTGGGAGGGAGGCTGTACCCTGCAAAGCCACCAGGGCAGAGCTGCCCAAGACCATGGGAACCCACCTCTTCCATCAGCATGACCTGAATGTGAGACCTGGAGTCAAAGGAGATCATTTTGGAGCTTTAAAATTTGACTGCTCTGCTGGATTTCGAACTTGCATGGGCCCTGCAACCCCTTTGTTTTGGTTAATTTCTCCCATTTGGAATGGCTGTATTTACCCAATACCTGTACCCCCATTTTATCTAGGAAGTAACTACGTTGCTTTCGGTTTTACAGGCTCATAGGCAGAAGGGAGTTGCCTCGTCTCAGATGAGACTTTGGACTGTGGACTTTTGGATTAATTCTGAAATGAGTTAAGACTTTGGGGGACTGTTGGGAAGGCATGATTAGTTTTTAAATGTGAGGACATGAGATTTGGAGGGGCTAGGGTTGGAATGATATGGTTTGGCTGTGTCCCCACCCAAATCTCAACTTGAATTGTGTCTTCCAGAATTCACACCTGTTTTAGGAGGGACCCAGGGGGACGTAATTGAATCATGCTGGCTGGTCTTTCTCATGCTATTCTCGTGATGGTGAATAAGTCTCATGAGATGTGATGGGTTTATCAGGGGTTTCTGCTTTTGCTTCCTTCTCATTTTCTCTGGCTGCCACTATGTAAGAAGTGCCTTTCACCTCCCACCATGATTCTGAGGCCTCCCTAGCCATGTGAAACTGTAAGTTCAATTAAATCTCTTTCTTCCCAGTCTCAGGTATGTGTTTATCAGCAGTGTGAAAATGGACTAATATAGCCCCCTCACCCCGAGTTGTCTCATGTTTCCCAAGTTGTCTCACATTTTCGGGGCATGTTTCTGGACTGAACCACCATCTTTCATGTGTTGATATCTTACATCCACCTAAAATGTATGAAACCAAGCTATATGTAGCCCAACCACCTTGAGCACATGTTCTCAGGATCACCTGGGGCTGTGTCACAGCCCATGGCCACTCATATTTGGCTTAAAATAAATGTCTTCAACTATTTTATAGAGTTTGACTCTTTTTGTTGACATATCTTACTGGAAACCAATCTCTGTCATTCTAAATTTGGAGATGGTAGATCTTATCCAGTTTTTTCACTCCAAATTATCCAGCTATTGTTCCAAATTGTGGGGCTTTGTATTTAAAAACAAAACCCAAAGCCAGAAAAACATGCCTGTCACATATGGTATAAATGATTTGACAATGACTGTGCATGGGTGATTAATATTGCTAAACTAGGCCAAGTGTCAAAATGTGAGTAAGGTTGCTAAGGCATGTATTTACCTTTTTAAAGATATCTAATCTTAGTCTCTGCCTTTTTTCTTCCATTTCATTCACCTTAGTTCACATAAATATATGTAAAGTTCATTCTAGATTAGATAACAACAAATAATTGAACTTTGGCACAATATAACCTATCATTCATGGATGATGAAAGGTGAAAAAGTGCTAGCCATAATTACATCTATGTAGAAAGGCAATTGTACTGAATAATTGAGCAATTTTGCTTAGATAAATCCAGTTCCTAAAACCAAAAAAAAAAAAAAAGTGTACTTCCCGCAAGTATTTTTTCTCATACAATACCCCCGCCACTTATTTTAGTACTTAAACTTAAATGTAGTAAGTAACTTAAGGAAAAAAAATTCAACTCACTTAAAAACTTATCTTACAATACACAGGACATCCCCACAACAAGAACAGTCCTACTCTAAATGTCAGTAGTAGCAAGGTTGAGACACTCCTCTATAGGTTGTGAAAGGAAAATAAATCTCGAGACCTCCAAAGCACTAAGCCAAGGGAAAAATCAAGCTGGAAACGGTGTCAGGCAAACCTGCCTACATCTAATTTTATTCCTAAATAAAATAGCTACAAAGATAAAAGGCTACATACCTCCCTCACAATTTGCCTACAAGGAATTTCCTTGTGGACAAAGGACAGACAGAAATCAGTCATCCTTCTGAGGCTCATCTGAGACAAATGCATATCTGATTGCTTCCTCTGCCATATTGTTTATATAAAAATGCAAATTCACTGAGCCAGACTAAATTGTGTATTCAGTGAAAGGCTGATCAAAGACTCAAAAGAATCCCCCTCTGCTCCCCCCAGCCCTGTGTGCCTTACTGGACCGAACGAAGGTACATCTTACACATAATGATTGATATCTCCTGTCTCCCTAAAATGAATAAAAGCAAGCTGTACCCCAACTACCTTGGGCACAAGTCATCAGGACCTCCTGAGGCTGTGTCACGGGCATGTCCTTAACCTTGGCAAAATAAACTTTCTAAATTGACTGTGACCCATCTCAGATATATGGAGTTCACGACGTATTACGATGAACTCTATTACACGAATGCTTGTCTTTAAATATTTGCAAGGGTTTCCAAGATCATCAAAATGAATAGTTGAGAAGAACTGAACATTTACAATGGTTAGCGTCATTTTATTTGCAGTTATCACAGGTACAAATATGTATATATAGTCACCTAGTATACTCCTCTCTAATGTGCTGATGGAGCCTGTGATGGGAGGGGTTAGGGCCCTTTCTTAATCCTGTTTCTGTTTTTCTTGTGGCCACTTACTTGTGAAAGGAAAATAAATCTTGGGGCCCCAACATCACTAAGCTAAAGGGAAAAGTCAAGCAGAGAACTGTTTAGGGCAAACCTGCCTCCCATTCCATCCAAAGTTATCCCTCTGCTCACTGAGATAAATGGGTATCTGATTGCCTTCTTTGGAAAGGCTAATCAGAAACTCAAAGAAATGCAATCATTTGTCTCTCACCTACATGTGACCTGGAAGCCCCCTCCTTGCTTGAATTGTCCCACCTCACCAGATGGAAACAGTGTACATCTTATGTATATTGATTGATGTCTCATGTCTCCCTAAAATGTATAAATACAAGCTGTGCCCCGACCACCTTGGGCCAATATTGTCATGACCTCCTGAGACTGTGTCATGGGTACGCGTCCTCAACCTTGGCAAAATAAACTTTTTAAATTAACTGACACCTGTCTCAGATATTCAGGGTTCACATTTTGGCAACCGTGAAGGGATTCTGAGTGTTTGCGCCACTGATATTTGACAAATCTCCTATCAGTGCCTGGTACCAGCTCGAGCTAGCTTTATGGTTCAAACCAATAGGACAATTTGCTGAAGCCTGGAAGCACTCCCTCCAGAGAATCCCTGATCTCCCAAAATTTGGTCAAGATCTAAAGTTTATTTTGTTGTACAACTTCCTTTGGAGTTTTACTTGCTTCCAGTACAAGGCAAGTTTTTCCTGCTTCCATGAAGATTGAAGACAGATAACTCCTTTGTAGAGTTTCAGCTTGCTTCCAAGGGAAGCCAAATTTGAGATTTTTCCTGCTTCTAGGATGGTAGAGAACAGTCTTCAGCTTGGGACTCATCCCTAAGTAAGTAACTAAATTGGGGTTTGTTTTGGCTAAAGTTAAGATGAACAACTAGCTGGTCTTAATTTCTCCTTACCATTAGAACACTCAGTAATTGTACAAGTTGTGCCATTGTTTTTTTTGGCTTAACTGCTTTTTTGCTGTTGTTTGTTTCTGCTTTTGTTGTTGTTTCGGTCTTTTTCCCATTGGGTTTGATCAAACTATCTGACTTGATCAAATCTAAAGGAAAGTTCCAAATTATGAGGAATAAATCCTCTGAAGTGGCTAAATTCTCACAAAAGAAAAGAGAAAAGAAAAAAGGTGGTGTGGTGGAGGAAGAAAAATGGCCAGCAAAAGAAAAAAGATATTTTTGATTTTGACTACTTAAGGGGCTTTCTTTACATAGCAAGGCCACCTCTTTGCTAGCCAGGCCAAATTGAAAGAGCAATGGCTGTTGCCTTACACTGCAGTTCCATAGCTAAGGGTTCTGCCATCTTTTTTTTCCACCACAACAGCATGATTTTGGTTCCTAAATCAAGCCCTTTCTGGTTTGATACTTGGTACTTCTGCAATAGCAGCAATTTGTTCTAGCTGAAATATGGTAATCAAATTTAAAAACTTTTTTAAAAGGAGCTCAATGGTTAAAAGTTAGCTTAATTAAAAGCTACCATCCAAGATGTGTGTGTGTGTGTGCACGCATGCATGTGTGTGTGTGTGGTGGGGGGTGGGTGTTTGTATTTAAAAGGACATCATGGTTTGTTTGTTTTTCTTCTAGGACTTCGTCTCTTTTTTTGAGCAAAAGATTTTTTTCTTCTCAGTTGGCTGAATTCTGTTTTCTTCATTTACTTCTGTTGTCTCTCCTTTCTCTTGCACCCTCTGCTGCATGAGGGGCCTAAAATAGTTTATAATAGCCTGGGGTTCCTTAAAGAAAATGGAGAAAGCACCAGACTCCCTATTGGGGAGAAACTCGTTTTTCCTTATGGAACTCCAAGAGTGTAAACAGACAACTTGTATCAGCTCTCAAACTGCTTGCATTTGTATTGTGTTACCTGATTTATTGACTAAAATAGGTATTGCAACAGAGGCTACTCTTCAGTTTTTAAGGAAGAGTGTAATTTAGACACTTTGAAATGTCTTCGCTTAAAAAAAATTGTTTTAAGTGCACTGAAAAAGCATTACATGATCTAGCCTCATAATAATTCTCCCTTTTTGGAGACCCAGGATTCAGTGTGGACTCTGCCCAGATTTCAGAGATCTAGGTAAAAAAGAAATAATCCCTTTCTGAATAAAATTGGTCTCCTCATACAATCCTATGATAGAGTTCTATAATTTTATGTTTGATTTGGCATCCATCTTTAGTCTCCCTTTAGCACCACTAGACTTTTTCTGTCTGTACCTTGAGATGTAAATTTTGCTATCTGATTTTTCATCTAAGAGTTGTTTCCTTCAATATGCAAGTTTAGGGCTATTTAGCTGACAGCTGCCAGGCTAATGAAACAGGTTATCAAGAGTTTGCAAGTCTAAGACAGGGGAAAACAAAAGGAGGTCTTAGGAATCTATAAGATGTGCTTCTACCAGTATGCCTAATACATCTATGTATCTATGTGTTATGTACACCTTTCACTACTAAAAATATACAAAAGAGCTGTAATTAATTGGCTTACAGAAAAATAAAGGTGCTGAAATCAAATGCTTTATCAGAAAAAAGAAGACTAGCCAAATGCTTTTTCAAGTTTACGTGATTTAAGTAAAATCTGTAATAAATAAGCTAGCTTTAAAATTATTGGCAAAATAATATTAGAAATGTCTTAAGAATTGCCAGCATACATTTTTGTTTGCATTTATGGATCAAGTCATTTCATATTTATCCCTGCCAAATACTATAAGGTGTCAAAATTTGGCATAGGGTTACGAAAGTATAAACCCAGCCTAAAACAGAATGATCTTTGTTTGTGTTAATTTTTAATAAATAAGACATTGATATTGGTTTAATGAAAATAGCTACATCTTGAATTATTTAGTAAAATTACCATAACTTCTAATCTTGTGGCCTTAGGGAGTCTAGTCCACAGGCAATAAGGTTTCTCTTGGGAAATGACTGTTATCTTTGTTTCAAAGCTAAACTAAACTAAGTTCCTTCCACAGTTAGTTCGGCCTATGCCCAGGAATGAACAAGGATAATTTGGAGGTTAGAGGCAAGAGGGAGTCAGTTAGGTCATATCTTTTTCACTGTGTCAGTTATAATCTTGCAATGGTGAGTTTCATAACTTTAAATGATGACTATCACAGTTTTCATAAATAATCTAGGTAAACAATTAAAATAATTAGGTAAATGTAATGGGATAAATACTTATAGATAAACGTGTCATAATTTAGAATCTAAAGTTGCATTAGATTAAATAATGGATATTTCATTATTTGGGTATTTTACAATGAAAATATATTATAGGAAAATATTTTTTCTAAAAAACAAAATGTGTCCTTTTTAAAAGGTGAACAATTTTTGTCAAATTCAAAGCTTATTTTAAGGTTATATATAAAACAAGATAAAAGAAACCAGGAAATGAGGCAGATGTAAAGAAAGTTGCAGAAATAAAAGGTATTTTTTGCTAAGAAAGCTCAAAGAGAAATAATTTTATATGAGAAAGAATCTTGTATGGTAAATTTAGTTCTCGAATAAGATGACTGGTTGTTTAAGAAAGAGGGATGTTCAGGACAAATCAGAAAGTCCAAGCATGTCATGAGTCATCTGTGTAAGTCACAATAAGAGGATTTATTTAAAAAAAAAAAAAAACAACTTTCAGCCGGGCACGGTGGCTCACACTTGTAATCCCAGCACTTTGGGAGGCCGAGGCAGGTGGATCACCTGAGGTCAGGAGTTCAAGACCAGCCTGGCCAACATGGTGAAACCTCATCTCTACTAAAAAATACAAAAAAATTAGCCAAGTGTGGTGTCAGGTGCCTGTAATCCCAGATATGCAGAAGGCTGAGGTAGGGAGAATTGCTTGAACCTGGGAGGTGGAGATTGCAGTGAGCCAGGATTGTGCCACTGCATGCCAGCCTGGGTGACAGAGTGAGAGTCTGTCTCAAAAAAAAAAAAACTTTTATATGATCAAGTTGTATATGATTAAAGGGAAATTATAATGGTCTTTCTAGAAATTGGGTTTGATGTAAAAAAAACACACTTATACACTAAAGAATTGATTAGAACAATAAAATTTTCTTAGGAGATTGATTTACTCTTTTTCTTTTTTTTTTTCAGAGATGGATTCTTGCTCTGTCACTCAGGCTGGAGTTCAGTGGCACGTTATTTTTGTATTTTTAGTAGAGACAGGGTTTCACCATATTGGCAAGGCTGGTCTCGAACTCCTGACCTCGTGATCTGCCTGCCTCAGCCTCCCAAAGTGCTGGGATTACAGGCACGAGCCACCATGCCTTGCTGGATTTACTCTTAATAAATTGTAAGACATTTTAATTTTTTTAACCCAAAGTTCAACTTTTATTGCATCTCACCATTTTTGGTTTTCTCTCCCCTTTCAAAAGGTGTAAAATAGTAATGCTCACCTTCATCTCATTTTCAGCTCATGTGAGTTTTTTTCCCCTCGAATTCTGTTTGTTGTGGCCTGATGCTAACAATAAAGGTCTAAAGGAAATGTTTTCTTCCAACATAATATTTTGTGCACTGCAGAAGGTCTTTTGTTTTGCTTTTTGGTAACTGACTAACAGATTTTACATTTTATTGAAATAATTCCTATGCCATTATTATTAAGTTTTGGTTTGTTTAGAAAAAAACTGAGATTAAAAGAAAATTTTTTAAAAATTAAAGATATTACATCCGTGTATCTTTCTGTATGTGCTTTTAAAGTACTTGTGACATTGAGTTACAGGGCTTTGACTCCTGGGTCTAAAAAGGACACCAAGTCTTGCTAAATCTTAAACACTGACAGTAATTAAAGCCTCATCTTCAGGCCTGGTAGAAGATGTCAATCAAAATAAACTGCATTCCTAAAACACAAGGCCAGAAATTAAAGCTACTCAACTCCTCAAGGCCCAGGGACTGTTTTGTGGAAGAGGTGTGTGTTTAAGATTGTAAGGACTGATTTTGATAGAGAAAATAAGTTCAGTTTCTCTATAAATTAACTGTTAATGTCAAAGGCATACTGATGCAAGACCATCATATGGTACCCTGTGTAGGATTAACAAGGTTTTCTGGAAACATTGACCGACTCCTTAATAAAGGTTATAAAGGTTATAAAGGGCTTATTGAAGTTATATCTTATGGTCAGGATTAAAATTTTATAGATTGTGTATAAAATTTTGGAAAGCAAATTTAATTGGCTTCATGCTGTTTTTATTAGGGCTTGTTTGGGAAATTAAATCTCCTCTCTAAAATAATGAAAGTTTTTGCCTTTTTTTTTTTTTTAATCCTTGAGTTATCACTTTGGTTAAATAAATGACTTTTTACAATGACCTGCGATCTTATTTTGTGATATCAAGTGTTTTCAATCTTTGATATTTGACAAACTTTCCAAAATCAAATTATAAATTATGTCTTTTTCTGACCTAATTAATCCTTTAAGATATTATGTTCCCTAAAGTCCAAAAATGACATATTTGGCTTATTTGGTATAAAAATTATACAGGAAGCATTGTGAAATATGAAATGGTATTTAGTTTTCTTTGGGCTGTATTTGTATAAGTGTGTTATTGGTATCTGTTCCAAAATAATAGGAAACTCCTAAAATTCTGACATGACTTAGTGTATGTTATCAGTAATTATAATTGTTATGTTAAATTATTGTATGCCACAGAGGTAACAAATTTTCTTGTCAATGGTGTCTTTGACTGTGGCTGCCCTAAAACTTTTTGTCATCCATGGACAATTGTTGTCTTGTTTTGTTCCTCTTTTGAAGGTAGTTTTATAATCAGCTATAAAACTCTTAACACGTGTCCTTGAATGCAGTTTTCTGATAACTTTGGAGATTGTGACATTAGAAAAGAGGAAAAACTTTCAGGACTCATGGAGAGCTGAAATGTTCACAAATATCAAGCAGAACAGAAATTAACTGCATGGACTGAACCAATAGAAGACTGAAGTAATCTTTTTGACTTTTTGCACAAAACGTTGCTGATCCTTTGTTTTGTTTTTCAGAGTCAAGGAAACTTTTTTTTTGAGCTATTGACAGCTTTTAACAAGTATACTCCTATGAACAAAATTTGGAGCTTGTTTCTCTCTACCTGATTTCTCCAGAATTTGGAAACTATTTGTAAGTATTCGTGATTTATGGCAATATGGTTATTTGCATAAGTGAAATAAGAATCTGTTTTTATTTGTAACAGGACACAATTGGAGAAACTGGTTATTTTACAGTCTTTGGCTGGAATGGTGTGCTTTCCTTTAAGGTATTAAACTTGACTTATAGAGCCAATAAAAAATTCTTGGGGAAACTGGCCTCATACCTTGTCTGCACAGTCCCTGAACAGTGTTCCTGACCTGTGGTAAGTAAAGAATGTCACTTTCTGACAGGCCCAAGAGCCCTAAATTATGTTGGGACTCAAAAGGAGAATAATTCACCCAACTCATAGGTATTTGATGGTACAAATCCGTGGCTGGGCTTGGCTTTAAAAAAGCCTTATCTGAGATTGCTTCTATGGAAGAAGTCCATCAAAGCTAATTTTAAAAGCCTATGTGAAAAATAATTATTCTTGCTTCACTTCATACAAATAATCTGGCCAAGTATAATAAAGCAAATTGGTTCTTCTATGATTTATCTTTAGTAAAAATGGGAAACTAGAGAGAGAAAAAATATGTTTCAAAAACTATAGTACACCTGTTGTTAGATTTTAGTCTTGCCTAATGTTTTTCTATTTTTATTATTTTCTACAGTTTAGACTGAATTCTTATTTTTCCTGGCTACAAGTCTCCAAAATAATGTTTTCAATTTTTTTCCTTCATTTCCTTCCCCTCACCCCATTTTTCCTAATTTGAAATAGTTGAAAACTAAGCTGTACTTTCTAAAGTCCTGCAAACTGAATCTAGACAACTTAAACTTCAGAAGAAAATAAAAGCAATCTATTTAGATACATAAGCCACTTTCATACCTACCTACGGATGTATGGACTTCAAAGTAATGTGGTCCATATAGATTTTCAAGGATTGTTCTCTTGTTTGTTGTTTTTCTCCCTTCATCCTACTATTTTCTCTTCACAGGACATGAGACTTCTCAACCTGCTAAAAATGAACTTTCCTAATAACTTGGGACCTACCCCTGTAGGAATAAACTATCCTAGCCCTGAGAGCACAGACTCATTTTCTTCTAAAATGCTTTCTTCAAAAGATTTTTAAAAAGAAAATTGAAGAAGTGTGAAAGGAAAATAAATCTTGGGGCCCCAACATCACTAAGCTAAAGGGAAAAGTCAAGCTGGGAACTGTTTAGGGCAAACCTGCCTCCCATTCTATTCAAAGTCACCCCTCTGCTCACTGAGATAAACGCATATTTGATTGCCTCCTTTGGAAAGGCTAGTCAGAAACTCAAAGGAATGCAACCATTTATCTCTCACCTACATATGACCTGGAAGCCCCCTCCCTGCTTAAGTTGTCCTGTCTTTCTGGAGATAACCAATGTACATCTTACATATATTGATTGATATCTCCTTTCCCTCTAAAGTGTATAAAAACAAGCTTTGCCCTAACCACCTTGGGCACATGTTGTCAGGACCAACTGAGGCTGTGTCATGGGTGCATGTCCTCAAACTTGGCAAAATAAACTTTCTAAGTTAACTGAGACCTGTCTCAGATATTTTTGGGTTCACATACTCATCCAGCCCTGGTGTACCCTCTGAAGAATGTTATGCCAGTGCATGAGAAACTGGTTATATACTTGTACCATTATTAACATTAAACTATTGAGCACTTAGTGCTCCTGTCTACATTTCTTAAAAATTCTTAAAATTTTCATTTCTTAAAAATTCATTTAACAAATGAAAACTCAGATTTCTTAGAAGCTTTGTTACTACTCGACAGGAAATGTGGCATACTGTGTATTAGAACTGAGGGAGAATCCCAACTCTGGTCCCTCCTAGCTCTGTAATCCTAGGCAAACAACTCTGCTTCAATTTCATCATCGATGTAATTGGTAGTGAGGAGAAGCAGTAAGTTGCTGAGTGGTTGTGAAGATCAAAAGTAACATATATGGAGCATCTGGCACATATTAGGAGCTTAATAAATTGGTACTTCTTTTACAACCATCAAGGAAAGGTAGGAATTTCAGGAGACACAACATTGCTAGACTGCAAGTAGCAGTGAGCTTGGAAAACACTAGCCGTGGATGCTTTTGCTGCTACAATGGTAAGAGGTCTCAATCTCCTCTTACTCAAAAGCCCAGCATTTGTAAAAGCTGGGGTTAACAGCTTTCATCTGGCCACCAAAAGCCACCTCGTTGGCACTTTAATTTTTAAAGTTTTGTGACTGCTACCAGTGTTTTTTCTTTAAGTATCATTCAGACAAACCTTCGCTGGCTCCTCTACCTTCTTCCTCTCCAAGCAGAAGCCTGGATTAAATATAAAACAGCTTGCTCATCAGCAGCAACCTCCATGACCTTGGGTAGTGGCGTTGTGGAGTCGTGCTTCAAGGCTGGCAGGCCCCAGCTGTCAAGGAAAGGTAGGCCAGTGAGTTCCTCATCAGATAGTTGCTATGAAGGCTCATTTGGTGTGGGCAGCTCTTCCCTGGCACAGCCAAACTGTCATCCTTCAGAGGAGTGTTCTGCCAAGGGGATGGGTACCAGACAAGTAGGTTGCTCTGTTTGTCTTTGATCTGGAGAAGGAAGGGGAATCAAGACATTATTCAATGTCTGTTATGATCAGAAAGGGTTATATTTATTCCTCCCCACAAACTGAGTAAAGCAGAGCTTCCCAAAAAGTTTGCACAGAACATTAATGTGCCCTGTATAGTTACCAAGTGCCAAAATGCCAATTGCCCTCAGCCTTTGTGAAAGCAAAACAGGACTTCATTCAGGTGATCAGAGCTCCCTGATCTGGTCACCTCTCACTGTAGATGGCAACATCCTTTGCAGTAAAAATATTCTCATTTTCAAAGTGTACAATGTTATGAAAAAGTTTGGGAAAGACTACTATAAGGTATTACCTTGGTTTACAGAGGAGGAAGTTGAAGCTCACAGATTAGGAAGCACACCCAAAGATCACACTTGCAAACAGCAGAACCAGCATTTGATTCCAGGTTAGTTTGCCTTCAAAGTCCAAGTTCATTCCACTTTCCTCACATTGCTGAAAACAACACAAAACCATAAAAACAATAACACCAGGAATCTGAGTAGATCTTTTTGGTTTAGGAAGTGCTTTGACAGAAGAAAGGAAGACATTAGAGGTGATGGAACGAACACTTCTCATATGCCTACAATGTACCTCGTGCTTTACATTAAGAGTCTTATCTTTTTAACAGTTTTAATTTGTTTTACATAACTTATAGTAGATAAACATATATGTTTTCTACTATATTTGTAAAAATGGTACATTTTTTACAAATTTAATTTGCTCTTTCATAATTTTCTCTCCATGCCCCACTACTTTTTTTTTCCTGTTTATTTATTTTTGTATATTTAGGGGGTACAAGTGCTGCTTTCTTACATGCATATGCTGCACTGTGGGCTTCTAGCATACCCATCACCTGAATTGTGAACACTGTATTCAATAGGTAATTTTTCAACCTTCATCCCTCTCCTCATTCTCCCACCTTTTATAGTCCCCAGTGTTTATTATTCCACTCTTGTCCCCCACTCCTTCTAATAACTGATTCAGTTCTTAGAGAAACATTTAATGACAGAAACTGGACTTAATCCCATTTCTTTTGACTGCAAATTCTGGACCCTCCTTGCCCCAAGAGCAATGGAATAATTAATTCAAAAGAGATTTTCAACATAAAATAGTCATATTTACTGGACCAAGACTGTACAAAATAAACTTTTAAATTTCATGCTATTTTTAGGTTTTTTAATACATTTCTATTTCTCTCTGTATACCTTCTGATTTCCTAGTTCATAGTTTTTGGGTTTCAGAAGGACATCTATGTCATGTGCTGGTGGAGGAAGATACGAGGTAAGACCAAATGGCAGATTGGTTAGGAGTTGAATCCCCAATCACTTGAAGTAGAGGCTTGAGAGATTAAAGTAACTCGAGAGTTAGCATAGCTAGAAGACTCTCCAGTGATGATTTCTTTTTAAAGGAAATTGTCTCTAAATACAATCCTTAACGAAATCCATGGAAATAAAACAGTATCATTTCATAATATAATTCACCAAAATTCATGGTATCAAAAATGAAAATTCTCTGTCTAGAGATGTCTCTCAAGCATACAACAAAGCCATTTTGTCCTGTCTAGGAAAAGCGAATGTAACTGTTGTGAGAGATCATGAACCATTTCCGTGTCCAGGGAACTAATCGCTGCTTATGCTGTGTTCAGTAAGGTCAGGGGCACAATCCTGTAGTTGTAGGCCTTTGTGATGGGGAAATCTGGTAGATTTTCTGAGTCATAATTTGATTACAATGGTGATGGCAATAGCTGAAACCTTGACTGTGAGAATTTGTCCTTGAAGATAAATTATTACTGAGGTTACATCTGGCATTATTTTCTTTTTTTCATTATGCAAAACAAGTAACTAAGAATATGGTCAAACCCCATCTCTACAGAAAATACAAAAAAAAAAAAAAAAAAAAAAACCCAAAACAAAACTAGCTGGGCATGGTGGCGCAGGCCTGTAGTCCCAGCTTCTCAGGAGGCTGAGGCAGAAGAATTACTTGAATCTGGGAGGCAGAGGTTGCAGTGAGCCAAGATTGTGCCACTGTACTCCAGCCTGGGAGACAGAGCCAGAGACTCCGTCTCAAAAAAAAAAAAAAGAAAGAAAGAAAGAAAGAAATATTTTACAGTTGTTTTTTAAATGTTTAATAGCTTGGATTAGATATATGTTCATAAACCTGCTGTCAAGTTAGTACCAGTGTTGATCTGGGTTGCAAGGAACTTAGTTTGAAAGTTTGGATAATATGTAAAGTGCCACAGTTATATAACTAAGGCAATTATCTGTCAGTTAGATTAAATTTGTGTTTGTTTAACAAATACTAGGCACCCACTCTGTATGGGTCCTGTTTTCGGTGCTGGGGATATTGGGTGAATAAGAAAGACAGCATTTCTGCTGTCATGAAGCTTTCCTTCTAGAAAGAGAAGACAGAAAATAAACACAATACATTGGATCACTTTAGGTGCTGTTTTGAAATAATAGAGAGCACCTGTTGTTACGAATGTGTCAGACTGTCTTCTGGTTAGTTTTGCTAATAATTTACCTACAGTTGGAGTGATTCTGCAGGTCAAAAATGCTGCCAGCTCTTAGAGAATTTTCCTTTGCTCCTGCTGAAGATAAAATCGGACAGTTATAGTAGAGAATTTTTTTTTCCCCATTTCCCTTCGAGTAGGGCATACAGCATTCTTCTTAAATATGGAGTGGGTTAATCAGCATAAATTGTAATTGGAAGACAGATGCTTTAGTTCTCTTTGAGAATCCCTAGTTTCTGTTATGAATCTGTAGATCCTTAGAAACACAGTATTTAACGAATGCCTAAAGCCTGAAGGGTTTATGAGAGATTTATGAGATTTACTCAGCACACCAAAATAGTGTCATCATGTTAAAGAAATTTGACTGATATTTTAAATTGACTTACCATGTTGTTATGCGGTGAAGGTTTTTATTTTTTTCAGAATTTACTTGGGATACAAACAATAATGAGTGGCATGCCTTTGATAGTATTACATTATAATCTTTAGGAAGACCATGCTGATATAAAGTTCCAGGCACAGGATGATAGAAAACATAGAGAATGTAAAACAAGAGGAAAAAGTACAAGTAGTCATGTTTTTCAGAAATCTGGTACACTTGATGATGTCAAATACGTAAGAAATAAATAATTCATATTAGTATATTACACTCAAAGTTGCTTATAAATCCTGTTTTTTTTCCCTCATAAGAAAATAACATAAATTCTGCTTAAAGACAGACTCCTCAATAAGGGTTTCTTCTCTTTTATCCACTCTTGTATTTTCTAGATGTAGAAAGGAGGTTCAGAGTCATTACATTTTAACTACAGTAATATGTTTTGGGGTTTCCAAGTTTTAGTTTTCAAGTTATGGCTGGTTTATACAGCTTCAGGGCTGTTCTGTATTCAGATGATTATAAAGTGGTTGGTTTGAAAGGCCAACATAAGTCTGCAAATATTTACTTCAACTTTTAAAGTCTGTTAACAGCTCAATTCAGGTAACATGTTGTTGCATGATTAAAGAAAGCTGAGTTTCCTTTAACTGTACTTAGAAAGAATACTGTTGAAGTAATAAACAACAATGGCTATTATGTTTTTTTTTTTTGAGGCTTATAGTTTTAGTAATCGCATTAGTGACTGCATTCCAGAGGTCCAGAGCTTAGAAGGACATACAAGCTGTAGTAAAGATTGTGGAAAAATTACCAGAAATAAAAAAGGAGAAAGAGAGAGAGAGAGAGAGAGATGAAGAAAGGGAGAGGGGAAGGGAAGGGAAGACCAACAGCCTGGATTAGGGGTTTGGATTTCTTACTTACTAGTTCATTCATTAAGTCATTCATTCCTTCTTTCAAAATATTAGTGTGCTGGTGATAAGACTTTAAGCAAATAAGTGAACCTCTTAGCCGAAGTTCTGGGAAAAAATTAAAAATTTTTTTTTTTTTTGAGATAGGGTCTTCCTCTGTCACCCAGGCTGCAGTGCAGTGGCACGATCTCAGGTCACTGCAGCCTCTGCCTCCAGGGTTCAAACGATTCTCCTGCCTCAGCCTCCCAAGTACCTGGGACTACAGGCACCCGCCACCACACTTGGCTAATTTTTGTATTTTTAGTAGAGACAGGGTTTCACCATGTTGGCCAGGCTGGTCTTGAACTCCTGACCTTGGGTGATCCACCCGCCTTAGCCTCCCAAAGTGCTGGGATTACAGGCATGAGCCACTGTGCCCAGCAAGATTTTTTTTTTTTTTTTTTTTTTAGTAAGAAAAACTGGAAAGGATAATAATTCTGTCTGTGTCTCACAGTTATTGTGAGGCTTAAACAACAACATATATGAAAATGCTTTGGAAAAATTCTCTAGAGAAGAAAGTTCTTCACAGGTGCTATTAATAAAAGGCATATGCCCATTTACCATCTTATTTCTGAAATCATATTTGAGGTATTTCAAGCAGCCTCCCGTGGGGCTCTGGCCCAGTAGCTCACAGTGCAAGATGAACAACATGTTTATCTTGTGAGAAAGCTAGCAGAGTGTCTTAATATTTCAGCTGAGTGTATGAGGGCACAGTTGGAGCACAGCAATCTCTCTTTGATTAGTGCACAAAAACTACTGATTTGCATATTTAAGATATGATGCCTCATTGTATGGGAAGAAGTTGGGCAGATGATTCATCTGGAAAAGATCAAGGAGGCTGATTCATTTAATTCAGGGCTTATTTCTGCAAAGCTGTTTTTGAATGTTTGCAGATCTGGATCACATAATTATGGCATTAATTGAGACATTAGTTTGTGTTCATCATTGTGTTCAAATTCATAAGCATCCTGTTATTTAATTCTCACTACAACCATTTGAGGTGAACAATAATATCCTCAGTTTGCCGTTGAAAAAAGTAAATTTGGATGACTTGAGCATTTTTTTTTAAAGTTTACATATCTAGTAATTGGCTCAGGGCTCTCCTGCAAAGTTAGCTGTTGTCTCTGAGGACACCAGGGTCAGTGACCTGGGGTCAGTGATCTTACCCACACCCCGTCCCTATTTACTGTAGCATTTGCAGAAGATGCTGTGTTCCTTCTCACCTCCTGCGATGGTGGCATCATCCTGGACGGCAGCTCTCCCTCTAGTTAGGTCAGTCCATCTCTTGCTTCTCAGTGATGCTCTAGTTCCAGCAGTCAGTGAATACTCTGCAGGGGTTAATGGAGGAGCTGGGAAGTGTAGGGGTTCAATAAAAGGAAAGATGAATAGATTTAATGAATATTTATTAAGTGCCTACTAGGTATCAGGTACCGTGCTAGGTACTGGGACAAAATAACAAGCAAAAGACAGGATATTTCTCATAGAGCTTATAGCTTAGTTGGGTGGGAGGAGACTAGTGTTAAATGAAGAGCCACATAAATGAATGCACTGTTCCCGGAATGAACCGAGGATCAGGCTGCTTATTCTCATGGCCCAATAACGAGATGCAGATGAACTGGGAAAGAAGAGAGTTTACTTCTGTAACCGGGTACAGAGAGAAGGCCGGGAAAATATCAGCAGACCAACTTAAAGTTACAAAGTTTTGCAGAGCTTATATACCTTCTAAGCTACATGTCTACGTGTAAGTGTGCATTCATCAGAAGACATAAGTTATTAATTTCTTCTAACCTATAACTAAAGTCTGTGTCCTAAAGACCTTCCTCTGGAGCTCAGTAAATTTACTTAATCTAGATGGGTCCAGGTGCCAGAGGTAATTACCCTTATCTTGTCTCCTTGCTAAATCATGGAGGTTTGGGGAGTTCCTTCAGACCCCAGTAAAACTTGTTTAATCCTAAACGGATCCTGTTAAGAATTCCTTTGTTATCTTGTCATGCTTCAAGGCCCAGGAAAAGCCTAGGCAAAACTCTCAGTGGGCTTTGGTTACCTTCCAGCCTTCGTATAAGGGCAACGGCTCTATCATGTTTTTTTTTTGTTGTTGTTGTTAGTTTGTTTGTTTGCTTTTGAGAGGAAGTCTTGCTCTGTCGCCCAGGCTGGAGTGCAGTGGCATGATCTTGGCTCACTCCCATCTCGGCTCACTGCAACCTCCGCCTTCAGGGTCAAGTGATTCTCCCGCCTGGGCCTCCAGAGTAGCTGGGATTACAGGCACCTGCCACCATGCCCGGCTAATTTTTGTATTTTTGATAGAGACGGGGTTTTACCATGTTGGCCAGGCTGGTCTCGAACTCCTGACCTGAAGTGATCCACCGGCTTCAGCCTCCCAAAGTGGTGAGATTACAAGCATGAGCCACTGCGTCCGGCCTTCTATCAACTTATTTATTTATTTATTTTTTGAGGCGGAGTCTTGCTCTGTCCCCCAGGCTGGAGTGCAGTGGCGGGATCTCCGCTCACTGCAAGCTCCGCCTCCCGGGTTCACGCCATTCTCCTGCCTCAGCCTCCCGAGTAGCTGGGACTACAGGTGCCCGCCACCATGCCTGGCTAATTGTTTTTTTTATTTTTTAGTAGAGATGGGGTTTCACCCTGTTAGCCAGGATGGTCTGCATCTCCTGAGCTTGTGATCCACCTGCCCTCGGCCTCCCAGTGTGCTGGGATTACAGGTGTGAGCCACCGCACCCAGCCTCTATCAACTTTTTAATATTTAACTTAACACTCAGTCAGTGCTGAAACAGTTGTCGTGGAGGCCTGTGTGTTCAGCTGTTAGTGAGACCTGGCCTGCTACAGCACAATTTAAAATTGTGATGTTTCATGACAGTGAAAGAGGGCTATGACAAAGAATAAGGGGAAGAAGATATAGTTTGGATGACAGGGGTGTGTTTTTCAGAAAAGGCCTCAGTGAGGAAATGGTGTTTAAAATGACATGCTTATAAACTATGTTTGAATACTGAAATACTTGTATATTGATAATTCTAAAATAATACAACTATTAGCCTTTGAAATTTGTAGTTAATAGTAGGAAATACATTTATTTTTATTACTTATGCACAGTTTTCTTACCATTTTTAAAAGTAAATTGCAGATATAAGTGAATACTTCTATGTATGCTTTAGTTAGAAATTCCAGGAACTACTATTTGATTATCTTCATATCACCTGGAATAAGCCATGAGCATTACTGATTTTTACAGATAAAATGTCTCTTGTTTTGTGAAGGATTTTTCTGTATTTCCCAATTAACTGTTTCTATATATATAATAAAAATTGTCTTCTCACCATTCAATGTGTCTGTTTTAAGGTTAATATTGTACCAAATGTGGACTAATCCTCATTTCTAAAGCTTATGTAACCACATAGTGTTTTATGTCCAATAAAATGTGATTTATGTACTTGGTTTACAGCATACCTAATTTTTCATAGAGGAAATGGACATTTTGGCAACCTTTAATGGTGACAAAATGAAACACTTAGAATCTTTTTTTTTGGGAAAATAAGATATGTACTTTCTACCTTTTGGATATGAATTTTCACTTGTTTTCTACGGACAGTTACTTCTCAAATAGTGTACATTACAAATAAAGTTATCATAATTAGTGGGAAAGAATATTGATCAAAATATTTTATATTCCATCTTTGCCTCTGTTCAAAAACTTCATGTAAAATTGTATATGTATATTTCAAAATGTAAAAGTAATGTTTGTAAGGATCTTCACAATTATCAAAGCATTAAATGTACCATTTATTTTTTATTTACTGAATAAAAGGGAAGTTTATTAAATGATACAAATATCACATTTTCTCTGTTTTGATACTTGTTTTTACAGTTTATAGTTTATGTTATCTGAATCCAGGATTGTTTCATTTTTTTAAATAGAGATGGGGTCTCCTTATGTTTCCTGGGTTGGTTTCCAACTCCTGGCCTCAAGCGATCCTCCTGAGTAGCTGGTATTATCGCCAGGCATCACACCAGCTGGCCTTTTTAAAATTATTATTATTATTTTAATTTTATTTTTTAAATTAACAAAATTTTTTTGAACTAAAAGTAGATCTGCCATTTGATCCAGCAATCCCACTAATAGGTATCTACCCAGAGGAAAAGAAGTCGTTATATGAAAAAGATACTTGCACATGCATGTTTATAGCAGCACAATTTGCAATTGCAAAAAATATGGAACCAACCCAAATGCCCATCAGTCAACGATAAAGAAAATGGAATACTACTCAGCCATAAAAGGAACGAAATAATGGCATTCGCAGCAACCTGGATGGAATTGGAGACTATCATTCTAAGTGAAGTAACTCAGGAATGGAAAACCAAACACTGTATGTTCTCACTTATAAGTGGGAGCTAAGCAATGAGGACACAAAGGCATAAGAACTCTGGGGACTTGGAGGAAAGGGTGGGATGGGGGTGGGAGGGATAAAAGACTACACAATGGGTACAGTGTACACTGCTTGGATGACAGGTGCACCAAAATCTCAGAAATCACCACTAAAGAACTTATTAATGTAACCACCACCTATTCCCCAAAAATCTGTTGAAAATTTTAAAAGAATCAAATACAATACAATAAAATATATAAAATTAAAGAAATTTTTAAATAGGGATGGGGTCTCACTATGTTGCCCAGGCTGGTCTCAAACTCCTGGTCTCAAGCGATCCTCCAACCTCAGCCTCTCAAAGTGCTGGGATTACAGGCGTGAGCCACCATGGCCCACCAGATGCTGACTGGAGTTTGAATTCAGGATTTCTTTTATGATCATTGTTTATGATTAATGTTAGGAGTTAAATTTTTTTTTCAAAAAAGTCTTATTTAAATCAATGGCACAACTTACAATTAATGGCATTTTAGAATTGGCATCATATGGCATGATTTATATGTTGTCAGCCGCAAGCCTTGATTTCATCCACCTGGGGTAGAAAATGAAATACTATTAAATTTTAATGTCCAACTTTCCATGGTTCTTCTCCCCAGGCTATGATCCCTTGACCTCTCCCTCATCCTTCACTTTCTCACGATTCTCGCTAGGTATTTCTGGGCGTCCTGGACGGCGTGCCTTACACCAGGTTTATAACCCGATCCTCCCCTGGAGGTACCTGCTGCTAGCTCTCCCGCTCTGTTCCTGGCCACGCCCACTGCCTTCCGGTGGCCTGAGGGAGGATTACCTGAGACATCCCAGCGTCTGCCTGCGTGCAGTCCCCAGAGGCTGTCCGCTCAGCACGGTTTAGTAGTCGGGTTCTCGGCGACTTCAGTTTAGTCCCCAAGGCTTGCTCTCCTTGGTCCAGGAGCAGCTCTGCTCAAAGCCAAAGGGTCTCCAGGTGTCTCAGGGAAGCTTCTGTCACAAACTTACTGCAACCTTTGTTTCTCCAGCCTTCCACACACACACAAGTCTCCATGGAATCACAGGGCAGTTGCAACTCACTCCCCTTTCAACAGGAAAACTGCAACAGCCCCCTTCTACCCAAAAGGCATCACGTCATTTAAAATAAGGATGAGGCGGCCGGGCGCGGTGGCTCACGCTTGTAATCCCAGCACTTTGGGAGGCCGAGGCGGGCGGATCACGAGGTCAGGAGATCGAGACCACGGTGAAACCCCGTCTCTACTGAAAAAGACAAAAAATTAGCCGGGCGTGGTGGCGGGCGCCTGTAGTCCCAGCTACTTGGAGAGGCTGAGGCAGGAGAATGGCGTGAACCCGGGAGGCGGAGCTTGCAGTGAGCCGAGATTGCGCCACTGCACTCCAGCCTGGGCGACAGAGCAAGACTCCTTCTCAAAAAAAAAAAAAAAAAAAAAAAAAGAAAAGATAAAATAAGGATGAGGCAGGGCGGTCAGTAATAACAACGGCAACCACAATAGCTGTCACTCCATTTTGATGTTAGGAAACTCAACAGAGAAAATCAGAGAGGTTGCATGAGTTGCTTAAGGTCACAGATCTAAGAGGATGTTACAATTATTAAAATTTATAAATTTGGGCTGGGCATGGTGGCTCATGCCTGTAATCTTAGCACTTTGGGAGACTGAGGCAGGTGAACACTTCAGTTCAGTAGCTCAAGACCAGCCTGGGCAATACAGGGAGAACCCGTCTCTACAAAAAATACAAATAATCAGCTGGGCGTAGTGGCTCGCACCTGTAGTTCCAGCTACCTGGGAGGCTGAGGTGGGAGGACTGCTTGAGCCCCAGAGGTTGAAGCTGCAGTGAACTGTGATTGCACTACTGCACTCCAGCCTAGGCAACAGAGTGAGACCCTGTCTCAAAAAAAAAAAAAAAATCTATAAATTTGGTGAGTTGCCCCAAAGAGTTGGAACTATGACTTCTTCGGGTATGTTGAGGCTGGTTCTGGGAACATTGGAATTACTGCAAACTGGAACCAACTGTTGCTATTGGAACAATACTGCTACTACTGGGGAGAATAGGGTTGGTGTGATAGTAATGGTTCCCTTTTAGACTTTCAGTTCTTTAGAACCCGGCTAACTCTGTTTCTGCCTCCTGAATAGACTCATCCTGATGCAACCAACTCATGTCTTTTTGTCTCCTCCTCTCCACTACTGTGTTGATATTATTTAGAATTTTAGTCCTGGATTATTACGCTATAAATATATTTTTCTCTCTCTTTGTTCGTTTTTGAAAATAAAAACAGCATCTTAATTTCATATGTCTTTATCAGATAAAAATTTTATTTTTCATTTATTATGTTTTTTGTTAAAAAACAGCTTTATTAAGGTATAACTGACATACAATAAACTGCAAATATTTAGAATGTATGTTTTGGAAAGTTCTAACATAGGTATATACTCTTGAAACCATCACCCTAATCAAGATAATCAGCACACTTATCTCTACCTTCCCCCTCCCGCCACCGCCAAACTTCCTTGTGTTCCTTTGTAACCCTGCTCACCCACGCCTGCCTGCCTGTTTCCCCTGTTCCCAGGCAACCACCCACCTTCTTTCTATCACTATAGATTAGTTGCATTTTCTAGAATTTTTTATAAATGGTTAAAACAGTATGTACTCTCTTTTATCTATATAGCATAATTATTTTGATGTTCACTTATGTTGTTGCATGGATCAATAGTTTATTCTTTTTATTGCTAATAGTATTTCATTATATAAATGTGCTAAAATTTGTTTATCCATTCGCCGAGTAATAGACATTTGGATTATTTCCAGTTTGGACTATTACAAATAAATTTGCTATGAACGTTTATGTACAAGTCATTTGTGAACATATGCTTTTTTTTCTCCTGAGGTAATTCTTTGGAGTCGAATGCTGGATCATATGGAGGGTGTATATTTCACTTATTTATTTATTTGGAGACAGGGTCTTGCTCTGTTGCTGAGGCTGGAGTACAGTGGCATGATCTCGGCTCACTGCAACCTTCACCTCCCAGGTTCAAGTGATTCTCATGCCTCAGCCACCTGAGTAGCTGGGATTACAGGCCTGTGCCACCAGCTAATTTTTTTATTTTTAGTAGCGATGGGGTTTCGCCATGTTGACCAGGCTGGTCTTAAACTCCTGTCCTCATGTGATCTGCCCACCTCGGCCTCCCAAAGTGCTGGGATTACAAATATGAGCCATTGCCCCTGGCCTGTATATTTACCTTTTTGGGAAACTGCCAAACTATTTCCAAAGTAGTCATATTAATCTGTTTGCTTTGCTTGAAGCTGGGTAATTTATGCAGAAAGGAGGTTTATTCGACTCACAGTTCTGCAGGCTGTACAAGCATGGCACTTTGCATCTGCTCAGCTTTTGATGAGGCCTCAGGAAGCTGTTACTCATGAGGTGTAGGGGGAACAGGTGTGTCACATGGTGAAAGCAGTAGCAAGAGAGATGCCAGGCTCCTTTAAACAACCAGCTCTTACACAAACTAATAAAGAACTCACTCATCACCAAGGGGATGGTGCTAAACCATTCATGAGGTATCCGCCCCATGATCAAAATACCTCCCACTAGGCCCCACCTCCAACATTGGGGATCACATTTCAGCATGAGATTTGAACTATATAAGTGGTTGAGTCATTTTACATTCCAACTAACAGCATGTTAGAGTTCTAGTTCCTTTAAAGCTTTGGCAACAGTTGGTATGGTTAGTGTGTGGTGGTATTTTATTACGGTTTTAATTTCTATTTCCCTAATGACTATTGGTGTAGTCTGTCTTTCATGTGCTTATTTCCCATCCGTCTACCTTCTTTGGTAAAGTGTCTGTTCAAGATAAACCACATTGTGCACCATAAAATGTCTCAATAACTTTAAAAGTGTTTAAGTCATATAAAGTGTGTTTTCGGACCGCAATGTTATTACATTAGAAATCGGTAACAGAATGATATCTGGAAAATCCCCAAATATTTGGCCCCCAGTGTTGCTGTTAAGAAATCTGCTGCCAAATCTTCTTGTATCTTTGGAGGAGATATGCTCTTTTTTTCCTGGAAGCTTTTAGTATTTTCTCTTTCTCTTTGTTCTTAAATGTGCAATAATCTTTCTAGGTTCTTAATCTCTCCTATTTGGCATGCAACCTTTTCCATCTGACTTCTTTTATCTTTAATTTAGAGATAATTGTTTTTATTGTTCTCTTAAATATTTGTCCTCCCTTTATTTTGTCTTCCTTTGGACTCCTGTTTTCAGGATGTCAGCATGTCTACTTTTATCCTCGATGACATTTAAATTTTTATTTCTGTATGTCTCTCTTTATCCTTTTTTCTGCCTTCTGAAAGATGTCCTCAGTCTGCTCTTTCAGTTTTACAATTTTTCCTTTGGCTGCATTCAGCTTGCTATTTATCCCATCTAGGAGTCTTACTTGGAAGCATAATTTTTTATACGTTATGTATAATGTCTGTCTGTCTTTATGACTTTTTTCCCACTTCCTATTACCAGTAGCTTTTTGACAATATTGGTTGTGCTTATTTGTTTCAGTTTTTTGAGACAGTCTCACTCTGTCACCCAGGCTAGAGTACAGTGGTGCAATCTCAGCTCGCTGCAAACTCCACCTCCCAGGTTCAAGCGATTCTCCTGCCTCAGCCTCCCGAGTAGCTGGGATTACAGGTGCCCACCACCATGCCCAACGATTTTTTGTATTTTTCGTAGAGACAGTTTCACCATGTTGGCCTGAGTGGTCTTGAACTCCTGACCTCAAGTGATCTGCCCACCTCCACCTCCCAAAGTGCTGGAATTATAGGCGTGAGCCATCATGCCCAGCGTGGTTGTGCTTACTTTAAATTCTTAATTTGTTTGTTCCAGTATTTCTGCTTGATATCGTGTATGTTCAGTGTGTATTTTTCTTTTTACAGTGGTTCTAACCTCAGGAATTTTAAGCTGTGAGCTGATGTTCCCCTGGAGTTATCAGGTACCAATGTGACATACCAATACTGGGTCCTACTTTCTGTCTTCCTTATGGTTTTAAGATTAAGGAGTTGAGTCCCAGGGAGTCCCTTAGGTGTTGGAACTATAGTCAACAACCCATCTGTTGCCCCTCCACTAGGCATTACTCTGCTGGGGATTCTCCTCTAAAGCCTTTGAAGGGGAGCTGGTAGTCATCTCATAAGTGATGCATCATTTACCACACATGAGGAGGACTGGAGGAGTGAGTGCTCAGGGAAGCTGGTCAGCCTCCCCTTTTTAGCGTGGGTGATTGCTGCTGCCTCCTGACTCACAGTGGTTATGGGACAGGCAATGGTCCAAAGGAAAGAGGAGAGAGAAGGAGAGCAGAACCTAGCAGCACTCTATCTATTATTCTAACTCTGCATTCCTCCCCACCCAAAGTTTGTGATGGCCTTTAGGCCATCTCCAGGGGTTTCTCACAGTTTTTTCCTAGAGCTGATTCCCCAGAGCATCTGTGGCCTGTGCCTGATCTTGCCTGTACTTCAGGGGCCAGCAGTGGGGGATAGGTTACTGAAAGCTTTTGAGTTTTGCTGTGAGAGGATTAATCTTTCAGCAGAGCGCAATAAAAGGAGGAAGGAAACTCTGTTACCAGTCTAAGTAAGCAATAATGGAGATCTGGATTAATGGTTTGTATGTTGAAGTGAGAAGACTTTTTTTTTAAGTATAAATGATTTATCTGTTAGTTGAGCCCAAGCTTGAAGAAGCTGCTCTTTTATTTTGCTTTTTGTTTTTCTTACATATGTTTATTCTTAGCCTTTTCTTTTCTTTCTTTCTTTTTTTTTTTTTTTTTGCAGTGAATTCTGCAAACTAAGCACTGGAAGAATGTCAAGATGTTACAGTGAAAAAGGAAGCTAAACGAGGCCAGATTGGAGAGCAAATTGTTATTATTTAAAACTTATGGACCACCTTGAATATGCCAAGTCCTATTTAAGAAACTACAGAAACATGATTCCTTTCATTTAACAGCTAACATTTTCAGGAAGTATACACATTTCTGTGTGTGTTTCACTCCACATACTGCCAATATTTAAACTTGCTTAGTTTGAGGAATTTCCTCTTATTAGTTTCCTTTTTCTCAACTTTTTTTTTTAGGGTGGTTCTCTTTCTTTTTTAAATTTTGTTTCTGTTTTCTTTCCTCTTTAAAAATAAAAATAGAGACTATGATCAAATATTGCATATGTTCCTATTACTGGGTTGAAAGTTGGTAACTGAAACACTACCTTTATTCTGTGATTTTTCTAAAAGCAGGCTGGATGAACTATTTGTTACCCTTTTTGCAATTGTTCAGTGTGTTTGTCTCTCCGCAGAATGGTAACTGGCTGATCTCCATTTTCATTTCAGGTTAAAATCAAGGAAATCAATTTGAACTGTAGCACGCCAGTTTTGTGTTAATTACAAACATGAAAAATGTTCAGTTTTAAGTAAGATAATGTTGTTTATTTTTCCCCCTGTTTTTTATGCCTCTAATTCTGCTATAAATCGTATGTAAAAAGAATTTGGTGAGACGCAGTAAGAATTCTCATAAAATGCTGATGGGAACGAAACTTCTGCTGACCATGAAGGGTACTTATAGATACAGTGTAGCTACTCCCCCTATGCTCCCACCCCCACCATATACCAGTGGTTCTCAAACTTTAACATTTATCGTAATCACCCAGAGAGTTTGTTAAAACAGGGATTGCTGGGCTCCACCTCCAGAGTTTCTGATTCAGTAAATCTGGGGCAAGGCTTGATAATGTGCTCTCTAACAAGTCCCCAAGTCATAGTGACACTACTAGTCTGGGGATCAACTCTGAGAATCACTGCCATATACCGATATTTCTCAGTACTGACTGCACCTGGGGATTTTAAAGAGAATACAACTGCCAAAAATTACCAGTGCTCAGGTCTGTTCCCACTGGTTCTGATTTAATTGGTTGGGAATGAGGCCAGGATACCTGAATTTTATAAAAGTTCTTCAGGAGATTCTAAGTTATACTTAGGTTCAAGAAGCACTTCCTTATACTCAATCTCCACTCGTCATCCAGAGAAACTCATGTAGTTTCTGTTCCACCTTCCATTAAAACCTTCAATGTCAAGATATTATCAAGATATTTTTATATAGATTGGGATGCCTATTAGTCTTGGTCACCACCAAAATGCAAGTCACTAAGTATTTATCCCCTCCCTTACTCTTACTATTTCTCCATGGTTTCTCTCCACTAATCCATACCTGCTCCTACTTTGCCTTCCACCATGAGTAAAAGTCCCTTGAGGCCTCCCCAGAAGCAGATGCCGCCATGCTTCCTGTACAGCCTGCAGAGCCATGAGCCAATTAAACCTCTTTTCTTATAAATTACCCAGTCTCGGCCGGGCGCGGTGGCTCACGCTTGTAATCCCAGCACTTTGGGAGGCCGAGGCAGGTGGATCACGAGGTCAGGAGATCAAGACCATCCTGGCTAACACGGTGAAACCCCGTCTCTACTAAAAATACAAAAAATTAGCCGGGCGTGGTGGCGGGCGCCTGTAGTCCCAGCTACTCGGAGAGGCTGAGGCAGGAGAATGGCGTGAACCCGGCAGGCGGAGCTTGCAGTGAGCCGAGATTGCGCCACTGCACTCCAGCCTGGGTGACAGAGCGAGACTCCGTCTCAAAAAAAAAAAAATAAAATAAATAAAAATAAAAATAAATAAATAAATAAATAACCCAGTCTCAGGTATTTCTTTATGGCAATGCAAGAATGGACTGATACAGGTAATAAATCATTCATTCATTCAAATAAAGTTACCATAGTGTTGGGGATACAGAAAAGAGCCAGCCCCTTAAGGAGCTCAAAGTCCTGAGATTACCCTTCCTTCATTGTGATTTAGTGCCACTTTTGAAGACAAAAAAGAAGTAAGAGTCTTATTTCATGAATATGTGGCAAATGTATGACTCATTACATTTATGGTTCCACTAAGTTTAAATTAGGAGGAAGTTCCTAATAAGTACTTTTAAGCAAAAAAATAGTTGTGATCGATTGTAAAATTAGACACAAATTATCTCATCTCTTTATGCATACCCTTTGCAATGTGAATTTGTGGTCTTCCCATCATGAGGTGAATTCTATTTCTCCACCCGGTGAATCTGGGCTTGGCCATGTGACTTGATTGGCCAATGGGACATTATTAGCAAATAAATGCACTGCAAGTAGAGGCTTGAAAGGTGCTTGTGCATTGTTGGGGCTTGCTGTCTTGCTGCTCTTCGAGCCTTGAGATAACCATGTGAATGAGCCTCTGGATGAAGAGAGACACAGGGTCATGCCATCCCTGTTACTCCAACTAACAAACACCAGCCACCAAACCTAAGTCGGAGGCTCTCTTAGCCCAGCCAACTCCAGCTGAACCACCAGCTACCCTATGGATGTGTGAGTGAGCCAGCAGCCAGCAGCTGTGCAGGCCCAGACCAAAAGAACTACCCATCGGAAAGTAGGTGTTGGATTCTTTCCAATCCACAGAACCAAGGACAATAATACATGCTTTAAGACACTACATTTTGGGGTGCATTGTTACACAGCAAAAGTTAACTGATACTATAGAATTTTTAGTTATCTTAAAATTTTTTAAAATTTAATTTAACCTGCTGCGACTACTGGATTAGGATGAGTTCAGAAAGTAAAAATAGAGTCTTAAAATGTAACATTTCTCACAGCTGGCTGTCAGTTCTATTGAATTTTTACCTAAGGATTTAAATGAATTAGTTGACAGAGAACTTTATTTTTTATTGTCTCTGGTGCACAGCATGAAGTTGAAGTTGGGTGAGGGGTAAAATTTTCGGTTAGTAGCTGGATGAAAGATCAGCCGATTCTCCCAGCTTTTAGTCTTGCTCTTCCTAGTACACTATCAGTCAGCGTTTTCTTAAGGAGTGATTGGTATTTACTGCCTTTCAGTTCAACAACAGGCTACTTTTTAAATATAAAAATTACCACTCTGATTTCTATCCACCATCTACTCATCACTCAGTCACTCATTCCTACTATGCAATGGCTCCAAGGGATATATCCTAGGAAGCCATAATTATAGTCCTTGGCTGTAAATCCATTGGATGCAGCAGTTGTCTCTGTGCTGTCTCTCTCTCACCTGCCACTCCTCAACCCACTGTAATCTGGTTTCTGCTCTCCCATGCTAATGAAACCTTCTCACCAAGGCCACAAAGAACTTGGTATTGCTAAATCCAATGGATACTTCTCAATTTCTATTTTAACCTCTTAGCAGCATGTGACATTGTTGATCACTCCCTTCTTGAAGAACGTTCCTCCCTTTGCTTCTGCTATACCACTGTCTTCTGCTCTTCTTCCTGTTACTCTGACCATTCTACAGTGTCTGTTGAGGGCTCTTTTGTATCTCCCCATCTTTAAATATTGGTGTTCCTTCAGCTTAGGTCCTGCGTCTTTTCCTCTTCTTCCTCTACACACTCTTCCTGGGCAATCTCCTCCCTTGCATACCTTTGATTATCTTGTATGTATTCATCTCTTCCAAAGCAATGTCTCCAATTGAAGTCACTCTCCTGACCATCAGAAATCCAGCCATCTACTGAAAAACATCTCTTGGATATCTCTCAGGCACCTACCTCAATCTCAATATGTCCAAAACTGAAGACTGAAACCTCCGCTTCCCCCACCTGCACACTGCTTTTTGCTCCCTCAGCTCTTTTTGTATCCCATCTGCAGTGTCTGACATGGCTGTTTACCTAGTTACCCAAGACAGAAACCCAGGCATCATCCTTGAGTTCTTCCATCTCCAGTTCATTCATATGTCCCACCAGTTCTACCCCCATGAATAGTTCTTGTTTAAATCCAGTTCTCCTCATCTGCACAGCCACATTACCATGTTACCCAGCCCTGAGCCATCCTCTTCTCTTGCCTAGGTTATGAAGCAGCTTTGTAACTGGAGCACTTGCCCCGGCCTTGCCACTTCCCCTCCATTTTCCACACAGCTGTCAGAAAGACCTTAGAATGCAAACCTGGTTATGAACGTCCCTTCTGTTAAAACTCTTTAATTTCTTACCACTTCCCTTTGTATAAACACCCATACAGTTCATGATTTAAATTAGGGGAATGATTCATAATGTGCCTAACTCTCCAATCTGATTTCTTCCAAACTTTGTCATCTAGCCAACCTAATTTCTTTTGGTTCATCAGTGTTCTCTTCATCTCTCAGCATTTGAATATATAGTTCCTTTTGTCTGGAATACTCTTCTCCCCTCCCTCCCCTATTTGGCTTGACTAACTCTAGTTATTCTTTCAGGGTCCAGGTTACATGATCCATTCTCTGAGAAGCTTTCTCTGATGTCTCAGGTCTGGAAACCCACCCCTTCCAGCACCTCCAGGGATTTCCTCCATTAGCGTTTTCTGAAATGTGTGCTTTTCTCTGGGAGGGAGACCACATGGGATTTTCTCAACTTTAAAGCTCCAGCAACTACCACTGGCCCTGGCACACATCGCCGGTTGTTGTGCTGAATTTAATTAAATGTTAGGATTGTTTTCTCTTTCTCTCTTTTCCTTCCTTCCTTCCTTCCTTCCTTCCTTCCTTCCTTCCTTCCTTCCTTCCTTCCTTCCTTCCTTTCTCTCTCTCTCTCTTTCTTTCTTTTCTCTCCCTCTCTCTTTCTTTTTTCTTTTTTTTTTTTTTTTAGACAGGGGTCTCATTCTGTTGCCCAGGCTGGAATGCAATGGCGTGATCCTGGCTTACTGCAATCTCCCCCAAAGACCAAATCTCCCAGGCTCAAACGATCCTCCCACCTCAGTCTCCCAAGTAGCTGGGACTACAGGTGCGTGCCACCACCCCTGGCTAATTTTTGTATGTTTTGTGGAGATGGAGTTTCGCCATGTTGCACAGGCTGGTCTTGAACTCCTGAGCTCAAGTGATCCCCTCACCTTGGCCTCCCAAAATGCTGGGATTACAGGCATAAGCCACGGCGCCCAGCCGGAGTTGTTTTCAAGTTACCTATTTCTTGTAGCAAATTAATCTGAACATTTCACTAATGAAATTATTGTATGTGTTCTTCAGTCTAATTATATATTTAGACTGTCACAATATTTTAGATAATAATGCTATTTTTCTTTATTGTGGTAATTGTGATTGGCTTTTATTCTTCCAAAGTAATTACTTTTTGTTTTAAAATATTTTCTCTCTTTGATGTATCTAGATTATGTCAATATGGCTGTCTTAAATGGCCACATTAGAAAAAAATTAAAAAGGAGCCAGGTCAGTGGCACACACTTGTAGTCCTAGCTACTTGGGAGGCTGAGAGGGGAGGATCACTTAAGCCCAGGAATTCAAGTCCCAGCCTGGGCAACATGGCAAGACCTCATCTTGAAAAAAGAAAAGAAAAGAAAAAAAAGAAACAGGCCAGGCGAAATTAGTTTTAAGAGTATATTTTATTTAACCCAATATATCCAAATTAGTATGATTTCTTCATATAATTATGTAAAAATTAATGAGAGATTTTACTTTTTTTTCTTACTAAGTCTTTGAAATCTGATGTGTAATTTACACTTTCAGTCCACCTCATCTTGGACTAATCATTTTCAAGTGCTTAGCCACACGTGGCTAGTGGCTGTCATATCGGACAGGGCAGCACTATACTCTTCTCAATTCTCAAGTATTCTAATCACACAGTTTTCTTCTCTATCTTTCTCCTTCTCCATTTCAGAGAATGCATGCTCCCAAATCATGTGTCTCTAAGCTAAGGCCCAGCTTTTCAAAACTGAAATGTCAAACATTTGATTCCATTGTTATTTTCACTTTGCCAGGTGTTACCTGCTCTGAAGCTTTAAAGAACAATGCCCTGGATGACTTAATCTGAAAGGGCAAGGAGAGCATGGAAATGTGAGTGGGCGCATGTGAAACTGTGTTTAAAAATATTATCCAGCCACACCTGTAGCAATTTCTAGAGCTTAATTTCTCCATTTACTTTCAAGAGCCCAATTTCTCCATTTACTTTCTAGAGCTCAATATCTACCTTATAGTGTGTAACAATCATGTAAATAGCACAAAATGCTTTGTTTCTTTATAGTTTTAGTTTTGAATTGTCTATGTTGAAACTCAAATTTTGTTTTCTAAATTTTTGTACAGTCTTGAAAATATTTTTCCAGTCTGCCAGAGTTTTTAATCTCCACGTTTGCTTGCATGTTTCACCCCAAACTGTCTAGCATGCACTGCAAAATTATAATTTTGTAAAATAAAAGATCACGGTTGCAACTGTTTGGTGACTCCTCATGGTTTACAGTTTTATTTTTTTTTTACTCTGAAAAGTACATATTTATTTTTAGTATTTTTCCTTTTTTAATCCCAAAAAGATAATTAAAATCAGGAGGACCACTTGTGAAAATCTCTATGTGTAGATATTGCTAATATTCTGGACCCAGGAAAAAGATGGATTGAGGGCATTTCTCTATAGTCAATTTTTTTTTTTTTTTTTTTTTTTTTTTAGACAGAGTCTCACTCTGTCACCCAGGCTGGATTGCAGTGGTGCCATCTCAGCTCACTGCTACCTTCACCTCCCGGGTTCAAACAATTCTCCTGCCTCAGCCTCCCAAGTAGCTGGGACTACAGGCATGCGCCACCATGCCTGGCTAAGTTTTTTGTATTTTTAGTAGAGATGTGGTTTCACCATGTTGATCAGGTGGGTCTCCAACTCCTGACCTCAGGTGATCCTCCCGCCTCGGCTTCCAAAGTGCTTGGATTACAGGTGGGAGCCACCATGCCCGGCCGAGAGTCAAATGTTTTTTAATGTTTACTAGGTACTGCGTGGCAGTCAGGCCCACAGAAGATGAGGGTACAATTTGAGAGGCACATGAGGGCTAGAAACAAGAGCATGTGTGAACTGTATGAATAAGTGTTTGTGATTGGTGGGTATATGGGGCACCTTTTACATTTCACTTGGCATCAACAGGTGCAGATATGACCTGGTAATGCCTCAGATGCACTGCATATCTCACGCTGTTCTGTTACTTCTCTGTTCTTGCTGTGTGGATGTCCTCAGAAACCCACTGAGACATTGTGACAGATGCACACACTTGAAGCCCAAGAGAATAACACTCCAGGGGGCAATCTGAACTGGGGGATGGGAGCCAGGGTATAATATGAATGTGTATTATACATATCTCCTTCCTCTATGCTTCAGAAGGATAATTCTCAGTGGCATTTTACACAGCTCCTCAGAGCTCCTGATTGCCTGCAGCAGTGACTATCTTGATTATGTACCCGGGGACTGGCTCTTTCCCCAAGTTCCCTCATCTGTTCCTTGGGATCCGTTCCCCAAATAAACTGACTACAAGCAAACCTTTGTCTCAGGCTCTGCCTTTGGAGGGATCCTGCGCTCATATAATGGCACAGAGCAATGAGTGAAAGGAAAGAACCTGGTGTGTCTCCAAGATTTGGTTTAAACAGCTTGGTAGTCAGTGGACTTAGAGATGAGACATCAAGGAATAAGAGTCGTGGCAGAATATGAGAGTGGGGAGATGATGAGTTTGGTTTTATGCCTGTTAAATTGGAGAGGCCTGTGGGACAAATAGATGGATATTTAATAGGCAGTTGAAAATTATGACCCTGGAACTCAAGAGAGAGGTCAAGGCTCAGGGAAGATTACAAGTTATTTGCATATGGGTGGCAGATAAAGTCTTGCTTACGGAGAAGTTCACCTTGGGAGAGTGTGTATAATGAGAGGGGAGGAGCACTAAGGACAGAACGCTGGGGGAGTAGCATTATTAAATCACACCAAGAAAGAGGAGCCCACAAAGGGATGAAAATAAACCACAGGAGGAGAACCCTGGACAACTGGGATCCCAGAAGGCAAAGGATAGTTGTTGAAGGAGGGAATGTCCAACAGTGAAAAAATCATGGAGAGGTCAAGTAAAACATGGTGATTTTTACCTTAGAAAGTGCACATTGAGTGTTATGTACTGCAAGTGTGATCACAGTGGGGTGAGGAGTGAATGGGAAATGAGAAACAGGGGGCAGCAAATGTACACTACTCTTTAAAGTGGCTTAGATGTGAGTGAAATGAGAAAGATATGGAATTACTTGAAGGGACTAAGATGTCAAGAAGGTTTTTTTTAATATAGAAAATATATAAAGATATTTTATGTTGAAGTCTGGATCTAAAATAAGCAAATATTATAGAATTTGCATTTAGGAGAATGATGAAATCCCTACTGTTAGTTAGATCTATTACTATTCTATTACTTACAGGAGTTAATCTATACCTGGCAAAGCCATGTGTAAAATTTTCCCATTATGGAGTTTTTATTTTAGAATCCCAATTTAGAACACCTCTCACTGCCCCATACCAAAGCAAAATTTCATTTTTCTCTGGTTCCTGGTTAACATCTTTTCCTTCAAGTACTTGTTTATCAATATCTGATGCTCTTTGGTGGTTAGACACTCCCTTTTTCCAGCCTTTCTGCCCTGCCTTCACTGAAGGGAGAAGACTGAAAGATCCACATGTGTGTCAACTGCTCCTTTCCTGAGGGCTTCTCAGCACTTACAACTTTCTGTTTGTCACACTATGAGCCAGTGTAGGGGCCCACATATAATAGGCACTTTTTTTTCTTTTTTTGAGACAGAGTTGGGCACTGTTGCCCAGGCTGGAGTACAGTGCCGTGATCTGAGCTCACTGCAACCTCTGCTTCCCAGATTCAAGTGATTTTCCCGCCTCAACCTCCCAAGTAGCTGGGTTTACAGGCATATTACACCAAGCCCGGCTAATTTTTTCTTTTTTTAGTAGAGACGGGGTTTCATCATGTTGGCCAGGCTGGTCTCGAACTCCTGACCTCAGGTGATCCACCCGCCTCAGCCTCTCAAAGTGCTGGGATTACAGGCATGAGCCACTGCGCCGGCCTGCACTTTAATATTTTGAATGGATAAGTGAATGACTGTAACCAGAAGTAATTGAGAAAGTTGTAAAAGAGAAGTTTCTGCTGTTACCTATAGATTCACTTCGCTGCCCAATTTATTAAATCCTGAATATGTTTATAGGCTATTTTAGCTACAGATTTCATTCTCTTTCAATAGTTCCCCAAATTGGAAAACATTAAATAATGAGACCAAACACTCCACAACAGAGGGAAGACAAGAAGAAACTGAACTGCTGCATCATTCAACTTCATCTTTGTGACATTTTCTTGCTGACAATCACAACAAAATTTAAAGCATTCATAATTCTGATTTTAAGTTCTATTTTGCACGGTGTTAAGAAGAGCAGATTTCCAATAACCCCTGCTACTTTTCAGGGTTTTCAAAATTGGGTAATAAATATCCCAACTGTACATCTGTTAAGTAGTAAAATTATGTATGAGCTATATGAAGAAATGGCCGTAACTTGCTCTAGTGGTACCAACCAACAGCTAGCTTTGTAAAAATTCTTCATATTGAAATATATTTACAAGCCAGATTTTTAAATTGATACATAATGCCTGTACATATTTACGGGGTACGTGTGAAATTTTGTTACATGTGTAGAATTGCGATGATCAAGTCAGGTATCCATCACCTTGAGTATCGATATGGTTTGGCTGTATCCCCATCCAAATCTCATGTTGATTTGTAGTTCCCATAATCCCTATGTGTTGTGGGAGGGACCAGGTGGAGATAATTGAATCACAGGTGCGGTTTCTCCCATCCTGTTCTTGTGATAATAAGTTAGTTTTCATGAGATCTGATGGCTTTTTAAGGGGCTTCCCCCTTTGCTGGGCACTCATTCTTCTTTTTCTGCCGCCATGTGAAAAAGGACATGTTTGCTTCCACTTCTGCCATGAGTGGAAGTTTCCTGAGGCCTCCCCAGGCATGCTGAACTGTGAGTCAATTAAACCTCTTTCCTTTATAAATTATCCAGTCTTGGGTTTGTCTTTATTATCAGCATGAGAACAGACTAATATAGTATTAATAATTTCTGTGTGTTGGGAACACTTCAAGTCCTCTTTTCTAGCTATTTTGAAATATATAATACATTGCTGTTAACTATGGTCAGCCTACTCTGCTATCAGACATTAGAGTATTCCTTCTATTTATCTTTATGTTTGTACCCATTAACCAACTTCTCTTCATTCCCCCACCACACACACATACTCTTCCCCTACAAGTCAGATTGTGACTATAGAGTCTTTCTAGTCATTCTGATTTTTTGAGTGGTGAAGTGGAAGGCACTTTGGACTTAGAATAATGGGCTTGTGTTTAAGTTTAATATCTTCACTATGCAATGCACTGATACATGTGATCTTGTTTGGTGAATGAAAAAGGAACATGACAATATCAAGTGTTACCATTATTACTAAGTCTTTAAAAATGGCTGGGTACATTACCTCATAAGTTAACATGTATTGAAAATAACATCATCTTCTGAGTCAGACAAATGTGAATAGCATTTCTGACTCTACTCTGTACTGTAATTACTTGTCTCCTCTCAGCCTTAGTCTCTGTTCTGTAAAGTGCAGAGAAAAAATTCTTACCTAATAATGAATACCCTCTAGTGTAGTGAGGATTATATAAGATAAAGTATTCACTGGATCTGTCAAATAGTAGATGCTCAACGAATGTTAGTTTTCCTCTTAGTTTCTGCATTTATAAAATTGTGATTACATTTTACTATTTTGGTTAGTTTTTTAAAATTTCTATTTATTATTTTTTTTTTGAGATGGCATCTAGCTATGTTGCCTAGGCTGGCCTCAAGCTTGGGGGCTCAAGCAATCCTCCCACCTCAGCCTTCCAAATAGCTGGGATTACATGTGCCCACCCCCCTGCCCCCCCACCAAGCCTGGCAATTTTTTTTTAAATTTCTTCTATTTTTTTGACACAGGGTCTCACTTTGTTGCCCAGGCTGGAGTACAGTGGTGCAATCACTGCTCACTGCAGCCTCGACCTACTGGGCTCAAGAGATCCTCCCACCTCTGCCTCCCAAGGAGCTGGGACTATAGGTGTGTACCACCACACGTGCCCAGGCAGGTCTCGACCTCCTGGGCTTAAATGATCCTCCTGCCTTGGCCTCCCAAAGTGCTGGGATTATAGGTGTAAGCTACCATGCCTGGCCAGTTTATTATTATTAGTATTAGACTTTAAAAATTATTTCAAGAAAATAACATTTTAAACTTAAAACTGTTGAAAAATTGGAATTATGATGAAGTACCTCACTGACAATCACTATAGGCAAGAAGTATAGTTGAAAGTATATTTTATGTGGAATCAGAAAAACCTAGATTCTAGTTGTGGTCTTAACTATTATTATCTCTATCACTTGTGACAATACGTGGCAACTTACACAATGTTGGGTGAGGAAACAGACTAGTCCCAATTCCTAAGCAACTGTTGGCATGAGGGCGGGAAGTAAGAAGGGGAAAAGAATGTTTAGTAACACGGTCAAATGAGAATTTATTTCCAGCTTTCATTTCAAGTGGGAAGTGACTCCTAACAACTAAAATAGGTTTAAAACCACACACACACTTAGTCACCACAGCATGCAAGATGATAATTTTCAAAAAGGAAACCATGACTCCAGTTCCCACAGATTCAGTGGCAGAGATCAGCAATTTACATCCATGGCTAGGATTTTGCAGCCAATAATGGGCAAAGCCTTTCATCCTAATCAGCTGATTAAAAACTTAGTCTTAAAGGAATGCATGTGAACAAGCTAATAAGCAAAGCAAACATTCTGAAATCACTCCTAAGGATCTCGAAGCAAGAAGCAGACATCTAAATGATTGAGTGGAGTATACGTGTCATGAGTCATGTAGAGAACCAAACTGGAACCTAGCTAGTTCCTTCACCCCACTAAGAACTTTATGGAAGAGAAGTCAGAGATGGTACAAAAACATAGTCCATGTCCTTTAGAATCTTGTGTACATATTCATTTACTGCATAAATCTCACAAGGTGTCATTCAGTCATTCCAACCAATTGTTTTATTTCCTTAAAAATCTGGAGTTTAGGTGTTGTTTTAGATTTTTGAACATTAGAATTCAGATTGTAGCCCAATATGCAACACCTGGTAAAGAAAAACCAGGGCTTTTGCTAACTCATATGGCATCTTTGAATACATGAGAGAAGTGAGCCACTTCCTTCAGGTAGACGCAGCCTGCACCAGCGGCATGGCATGGAAAACAGAGCACAGAATGAATTCCAGCTCTGCTCATCACCTTGACTGCATGCCCAGGGGAGTGGACACTGACTGTGTATCACTTCAATTATTTTGACCTCACGTCTTATTCCAGCCACAGCTGCAGTGATCAGCTCTATGTTGATGTCAATCAGTCTCACACAGGTGCCCTTGAATAGTAGCTCACCTACCGCTCTAGGTCTCTCACTTTCTGTTTTGGTACTTTTGTGATCCCTCCATGGTCTAATCCATGGAAACCTTCTTGGCATCCACACGTGCAAGATTAACATGCAGGATGTGCAGGGAGAGAAGGATGCAGGAGGGCGGAGTTAATAATGCTCTATGAGGGAAGCCTTGACCAATGGGAGAGAAAGAGACCAGTAGATAAATGATAAATGCTCTGTCCCCCCCACTCCCTACCCCTGTGAGGGTTCTAAGACACATTTCCAAAGGGTGTTCAAAGGGTCCCAAACTGATTGTTTGAAGCTCTGTCTTGGAGGGACTCACCATAAGACAGACTCATACAACTATATGCAGTAGTGCCAACAATGATCCCTGACCCTGCCTGCTTCAGATTCCATCTTAAAGAGACTCATTTGTCTCTGGGTGCTTTACATGTTACATAACTGCTTGACATTTCTGAGCTCCAGTGCCCTCTCTATAAAATGTATTTAAGTGTAAAGCACTAAGTAAATTTAAATCATTACTTCTCCTTTCAAATCTCACATTCACTACCATATAAACAAATACTACCATATAAACAGATATAAAAAATGCCTTTGTAAAAGAAATAATTTATAAAGATCTCTAGACTCATGACAACAGGTAATGAGTGTTTTAGACTGAGCTGCTGATTCTAGAAAGGGCTCATTTCTAATTTATCTTTATCTGGGCGGTAAGGTCGTTAGGCTCAGTCTGTCTGATCTGTGCTTTATCACTGCCCCACTTTTCCAGAAGTTTATGCCAAATCTGACCCCTTGATCTGCATGGTTTTCCTGCTTGCCTGTGTCTGGTTTTAAGCACCATTCATTCTGTACGGTTCTTTAACATTTTTAGAGCTTGAGGTGCTAATCAGGTGCACGCAGCTTTGATCTACTTCCTCTAACCAGCCCCCAGCTGGGGTCTCTTCTCTGTCAATACTTCTGCAGGTACTACTCTGTGACATCAAAAGGAATCTATAATTAATTTATTACTCTATTGGACTTTTAACTTATTTTCAGTCTGAAAGATAGCCTTCCATTAACAGATGAAATAAAACATTGAATAAAGAACTCTTTTCTTTCTAAAGCATTATTACTTTATTTCATTATATTAAAATGTATCACAGTAAAATCAGATTATTGTCATTCATTACAATTTCTTCGCATATTCATTGGATGCTAAATATTTCCATTCCTGGAGTCAAGTCAGTGTCACAGAAAACTGTACCTAGCTACTTTTCATAGCACACTATTATCATATCCTTGAGTTCACTGTCACATTTTTGGTACTGTGAAATGGACACTGGGTGTTTAGGGACATGGGTTTAGGCCCAATTCTGCCATTGGCTGTGTGACCTTGGATGACCACTTAATTTCTCTGGCCTCCAGCTTCCACTTTTATAAAATGTGACTGTAGGCCTAGATATACCACATTCTCTAAAATTCTATACGTATCTCCTCTCTCCATTTGATCCTCTGTGACCTGGGTCAACTCAGCACACACTAGGGTCAAGGTATCAGTATTAGTCTGTCCTCCTTTCTTACTTTCTCCTTCTCAGTTGTCCTTTGCATTTTTTAAAAACTCACACCAATAATTCACTTTGAATCTTACTATGGCATTTTGTCCTGGGCCATAAAAACCTCTAGGTTACCAACAATGAGACGCTTTGAAAAGTTGATGTTGGAGGAGTTTCCTTTAGAAAAGGCACTATAAGCATGGCACATATCTTTCCCTACGTATTTCTGTTAATGGAGTACCATTAAACATAGGGTCTTTCGGCCCATATTCAAATTTTCTGATTTCCTATAGAGCATTGGAGAAGTGGGTATGAGATAATTTTCATTTAATGACCTTCCTTCTTTGTCCATTTTTACTGTGAAAGAATGACTTTTTCCTAATGGAGCATCCAGTGAGAGCAGAGCAGATGCTGGAGGAGGGGTTGAGGGAGGCAGCCCCTTGTCTTCCCCTGGGGAGAAGCTGGTGTCTGTTAGCCATAGGATTAGAATACAGAGATGGTCGTCTTGAGGACATGTATTAAAAAGTCAGGTCAAAATGATAAATGAAGTCGGATTTTTTTTCTTACAAAATGTCTGATTTGGTGGGTTGACCTGACAACCACTGGCTGTCTGCATTAGTTTGCTAGGGCTGCTGTAACAAAGTTCCACAGACTGGGTGGCAAACAACAGAAACTTATTTCTCACAGTCTGAAGGCTGGAAATCCAAGCTCAAGGTGTCAGCAGGTTTAGTTTCTTCTGAGGCCCCTCTCCTTGGCTTGCAGATGGCCGCCTCTTTGCTGTGTCCTCACTCACACAGCCCTTTCTCTAGGTGCATGTATCCTGGTGTCTTTGTGTTTTCTCTTCTTATAAGGACTCCAGTGAGACTGGATTAGGGACCTGCCCTAATGGCCTTGTTTTAACTTAATCACCTCTTTAAAGGCCCTGTCTCCAAATGCAGTCACATTCTGAGGTATGGGCTGTTGGGGGTTCAACATGAATTTTGGGAAATTATAATTTTATTTTTTATTTTTCTTTCAGCCTAGAGAATTTCTTTAGCATTTCTTATAGTGCAGGTCTGCTGACAACAAATTCTTTCATCTTTCATTTGTTTGAAAATGTCTTTATTTTATTCTTCTTTTGCAATGGTAATTTTTTTGAACATACAATTTTGGGTTGATAGGTTTTTTTTCTTTCTTGTGGCATTTTATTTATTTATTTAAGACAGAGTCTCACTCTGTCACCCAGGCTGGAGTGCAATGGCGTGGTCTCAGCTCACTGCAACCTCTGCCTCCTGGGTTCAAGTGATTCTCCTGCCTCAGCCTCCTGAGTAGCTGGTACTATAGGCGCATGCCATGACACCCGGCTAATTTGTGTATTTTTAGTAGAGACAGAGTTTCACTGTGTTGGCCAGGCTGGTCTTGAACTCCTGACCTCGTGATCTGCCCACCTCTGCCTCCCAAAATGCTGGGATTACAGGTGTGAGCCACTGTGGCTGGCCTCTTGTGGCACTTTAAATGTTCATTTTCTGACTGCTTTTCACCATTGTTTTCACTGAGAAGTCAGTTTGAGTATGTGTTATAGTTCCCCTGAATGTAATGTATCTTTTCCTTTGGCTTCTCTTAAGATTTTTCTCTTCAACTGTTTAAGGCCTTTCTTGTATTGCTATAAAGAATTACTTGAGACTGGGTAATTTATAAAGAAAAGAGGTTTAATTGGCTCAAAGTTCTGCAGGCTTTAAAGGAAGCATGGTGTTGGTATCTGCTTGGCTTCTGGAGATGCCTCAGGAAGCTTACAATCATGGCAGAAGATGAAGGGACAGCAGGCATATCACATTGCCAGAGCAGGAGCAAGATGGTGAGGGGAGGTGCCACACACTTTTAAATGACTAGCTCTTGTTAGAATTCACTATTGCAAAGATAGCACCTAGCCATGAGGGATCCACCCCCATGACCCAAACACTTCTCACCAGGCTCCACCTCCCGCATTGGGGATTACAATTCAACATGAGGTTTGAGCAGGGACAAGTATCCAAACTATATCATCATCTTGGGTTTTCTGCATTTTGGCTATGAAATGTCTATGTATGTTTTTCGTAGTGTTACATTGCATGGATTTCACTGAGCTTCTTGGAACTCTAAAACTAAATTTGGGAAAATGTCATTCTTCTCTCCTTCAAATCTTTTTTTATCTGTTTTCTTTCTCTTCTCCTTCTGGCACTCCTAGTATACATATGTTAGAGCATTCCGTATTGTTGTGCAGGTCCCCAAAACTCTATTCATTAACAATTTTTTTCTCTTGTTCTTCAGATTGGATGAGTTTTAGTCTATTTCAGCTGCTACACTGTAACAAAATACCTTAGACTAGGTAATCTATAAACAATGGAAATTTGTTGCTCCCAGTCTGGAAGCTGGGAAGTCCAAGATCAAGGAGCCAGCAGATTTGGTGTCTGGCGAGGGCCCCATTCTTCATAGATATTGCCTTCCAGCTGCATCTTCAAGCCTCTTTGATGAAGGCACAAATCTCACTGATGAAGGCAGAGCCTTCATGACATAATAACCTCCCGTAGGCCTCACTTCTTAATACCATCACATTGAGGATTAGATTTCAACACAGAAATTATAGAGGGACACAAACATTTAGATCATAGCAGATGATTTCTTTTGATTTGTCTTCAAGATCACTGACTTTCCTTATGCAATCTCTAGTTTACTGTTAAGCAATTTAATGGATATTTTATTTCAGAACATGTAACTTTCAGTTACAGAATTTCCATTTGGTTATTTTTTATAATTTTTATTTCTATACTGAGATTTCCCACCTGTTTACTATCTTTATCTTTTCTGTTAAGTCCTTAAACATATTTACAATGGCTATTTTTATGTCCTTCTCTACCAATTCTAGCATTTAGGTCACCCTAGAATCCATAAATAAAGCTTCATGGGAACACAACTATGCTAACTTATTTATGTGTTGTCTGTGGCTGTTTTCATGTTACTCAATGAGATAATTGAGTGGTTGTGAAAGTGATCATATTACTTGCAAGCCTAAAATATTTACTGTCTGAACTTGTAAGAAAAATTTTGCTCTGCTCTAAAGAATGCCCCCACACTCGAGGGTACAATCCTTCTTATTCTATGACTTTCCTGCAGTCTCAGGAAGTACCCAAAGTGCCTAGTTTAGCTCTCCCACTCAAGCTAGGCTGTAAATCCAAAGTCTCCCAGCACTCAGCTGTCGCTGCTACCTCCCTTCAGCAGTAAACTCTGCAGCAGCCTCTCTCTGCTGGGCTTGTGTAGTTTTGCCCTGCACATGTGCAGCCCTGCCCTCAGCCAAGGATCTGTAGGGAACTCCCACTTAAGACTTCTAGGAACTCATCTTTGCGGCTCCCTCCTTACTGGTACCATGCCCTGCAAATTTCAAACTTTTTGCATCCCTGAACTTCAGTCTCTGCCTCCTTAGCTCAGGGAGACTGCTGTGCTCGGTTTGGGCTCCACTTCATGGCCTCTATTGTTCAAAAAGTTGCCCCCAAACCTGGGGCAAATGTGCTGCTCACTTCATAGGCTTCCTTTCTCTGAAGGAGCGCAGTTCTATGCTGCCTGGCTTCCAATGTCTGAAAATAGCTGTCATTTATTTTGTCATTCAAAAACCTTGAATTACGGTAAGGGAAAGCATAGTCATAAATGAAATGATGTAAAGACTTTAAGTCTACCTAACATCTAGTTTTTTCTTTTTTGCTAATTGGACTATTCCTCTTTTCATTCATGTCCTTTGTTTGTTTATGGAAAAAAATTACGATGACCACACTCTTCTGTAGTTGTAGGAAATTTTACACCCATTACAACATTATGCATTTATATTATCCTTGTAAAATTACCGCTACTAAACTCAAAGCTAATAGCACTATTTTCTTACGTTAAAACAGTATTTTTAGAATTAGAAAAAAAAGTTCTCAAAACCATCTGTAGATATCATATATATTTAGTTTTTATTATATTACTGCACTCCCCTTGTCAGTTGATGCCAGGTGGAGTATTTGTTAAGGGTCCCTAAATTTAAAATTTGGGGAATTGGAGGCAGAATATGCTTGCAGAAGGCAATGCATATTATGTTGATTGGTCAAAATCCCAACTTGCATGGCTAAATTTCTGTGGCACAAAGAAACTTGAAATTAGCAGATTAGGCCAGGTGCGGTGGCTCACGCCTGTAATCCCTGCACTTTGGGAGGCCAAGGCAGGTGGATCACGAGGTCAGGAGATCCAGACCATCCTCGCTAACGTGGTGAAACCCCGTCTCTACTAAAAATGCAAAAAATTAACCGGGTGTGGTGGCGGGCGCCTGTAGTCCCAGCTACTCGGGAGGCTGAGGCAGGAGAATGGCATGAACCCGGGAGGCGGAGCTTGCAGTGAGCCGAGATTGCTCCGCTGCACTCCAGCCTGGGCGACAGAGTGAGACTCCGTCTCAAAAAAAAAAAAAAAAAAAGAAATTAGCAGATTAATTTGAACTATCTCTCAAAATGTTGAGGTTTTTTTTGTTTGTTTGTTTTGTTTTGTTTTGTTTTGATGGTGTCTCACTCTGTAGCCCAGGTTGGAGTGCAGTGGCGTGATCTTGGCTCACTGCAAGCTCCGCCTCCCGGGTTCAAGTGATTCTCCTGCCTCAGCCTCCCAGGTAGCTGGGATTACAGGCACCCACCCCCACACTTGGCTAATTTTTGTATTTTTAATAGGGACAGGGTTTCACCATGTTGGCTAGGCTGGTTTACACCTGTAATCCCAGCACTTTGGGAGGCCGAGACAGGTGGATCACCTGAAAATGTTAACTATTTTACATTTTATCTCAATTTCAGAAATTATTGCACCAGTAAATCTTAGTTCTTTTAAATTACTAAGCACATCTTAGATGTCAAAACTGAAATATTGCAGTAAGTGCCCATAGTCTTAGTGATAAAATTCTCTTGAATATTCTAAAACTCTTCTCCAAACAGATGATTTCAACCAAAAATAATAAGTTATACTGAGTACTCAATTATACATTTAAACTATTATTATTATTTTCAGACAGAGTCTCACTCTGTTGCCCAGGCTGGAGTGCAGTGGCACGATCTTGGCTGACTGCCACCTCCACCTCCTGGGTTCAAGCGATCCTCCTGCCTCAGCCTCCCGAGTAGCTGGGATTACAGCCACACACCACCATGCCTAAGTAATTTTTGTATTTTTAGTGGAGACAGGGTTTGCCATGTTGGCCAGGTTGGTCTCGAACTCCTGACCTCCAGTGATCTGCCTGCCTTGGCTTCCCAAAGTGCTGGGATTACAGGCGTGAGCCACCACTCCCAGGCTTTAAATTGTAATTAGAAGGTTGACACTCTGACAGACTTAATTATCCTAAACATTCCCAATAGAGCAAACACTAAATTTTGCACATATTCTCTAGTCTCAATAGAGAAATGTTATAACTTTAATTATTTTGAGCATTTTAATGCTTGATTTTGAATTTTACTGGAATTGAAAGGTACTTACCATAAAGGAACAAATTTCATTGTTTCACACAATGTGGAGGTTACTTGCCTGAAGTTGTGTAATGACTGGCAATTTCAGCCAGGAGGCTTACTGTTTTCTTTCTGACAACCTTGATGGGACACACAAAACCTGATTCTTGCAACTTTGCCATGAACTTCGTGATTTCCAGAGATTGGTAACCACTTAGCCCCACAAACTTCTAATTCTCTACACAGACTATCTCTCTTTCCTTGACTTTTATGGTTTGTAAATAAATGTCTTTTACATACAACTCTGAAGTGCTTCAGATTTTATGGTACCCCATAGGGCTATAATGCCTATAGAAATGGGACCACATTGAAATTTTGGAACTCTCTTTTGGCTTTGTAGACTAGTTGGTCGTAACTTCCCAAGTCACACTTCTGAAATACCTGTGAGGGATTACTGCTTTGTGCTGCACTAGATGACCTGCAAGGTTTTCTAACCATAGATAAAGCAAGTCTGTGATTCTCATGGACCAATTTTATGTGTTTGTTGGAACCAGGCATCCAGAGGTTCCTCATTTTGTCTGTGTAACCGATGTCTTTCAAGAAATCTGTCTTTCAGCCAGGCACAGTGGCTCACGCCTGTAATCCCAGCACTTTGGGAGGCTGAGGCGGGCAGATCACCTGAGGTCGGGAGTTTGAGACCAGCCTGATCAACATGAAGAAACCCTGTCTCTACCAAAAATACAAAATTAGCCAGGCATGGTGGTGCATGCCTGTAATCCCAGCTACTCGGGAGGCTGAGGCCAGAGATTTGCTTGAACCCGGGAGGCAGAGGTTGTGGTGAGCCGAGGTTGCGCCATTGCACTTCAGCCTGGGCAACAAGAGTGTAATGTCGTCTAAAAAAAGAGAACCTGTTATTCAATTGTGACCCATCTTAGTTTACAGCCCTGGATTATTATATGTAATTTCTTCTTTGCCTCTTCTCCACTACCACCTATCCTCCTATCTCTCTCTTCTTTCTATTACACACAATGAATGAGTCCCTACCTCTGTGCTGGGCATCATTCTAGAAATAAAAAGGTAAGCAATGTAGACACAGATAGTGAATAAATACACATTAATAATGTTTTAAAACTTTAAAAATTGATGCAAACTTTCATATCACAAAATGTATAAATCTTAAATATAAACTTGATGAATAACTTGAGTGAGCTTAAGTGTAAGCTCAAACAATAACTTAATAGTTTTCATAAGTGCTAGAAATCTTATCCAGGAATCATTGAGATTTTACCAATGAGCATAATATCCCAAATAAAATAAATGGGCTTTGATTTGAATTGTCAGTTTGAAGACCATTACTCAGATATTTGAAAGTTGTTAGTTTGGGACAAGGTCATCACACCATGGCTTGTGGGACTAGGCGCTAATAATGGTTTTTATATTTTTGAAAGGTTTAAGACAAAAACGGAAGAAGAAACAGAAGGAGAAAGAGAAGGAACAGAGACTATATGTGGACCTCAATGCTGAAACATATTTATTATCATGTTTCTTATAGAAAAATGTGCTAACCCTGGAGCTACAGACTAAGTCAACTGGAAGCCAAGACAGTGATTTCTTTTCTTTGTTCTTTAGCCTAGTAAGCCAGGTGTGTCAACAGGTTCTTTTTGACTGGCATTCACATGTAGCTCAATAATAAAAGGCCTTAAATTTTTACTAACTTATATCAGCCCCACCTAGTGAAATTAAATACAAGGAATAGTTTACTGAAACACAGTGTGCCAGAACCATTAAGTCAGGACAGTCTGAGGTTGTTGACCTCGATTTTGATATGAACTGGATTTTTTAGACACGTAGGAATAGTTATGGCTATATTTAACTATTTTCATGGCTCTGGTGTATGTTTTGAAGACTTTCCCACAGATATTCTGATTATCTACTGGCTGGGGCCTTTAGAATAGACGGGAGAAGGGGAGAAAGCAGGGAATGGATACTTGGGGTTGTGATTTAGCAATTTCTAATCATATCCCTATTCTTTTTTTTTTGAGACTAGGTCTCACTGTGTCACTCAGGTTTGGAGTGCAGTGGTACAATCCTCGCTCATTGCAACCTCCACCTTCTGAGCTCAAGTGATCCTCCCATCTCAGCCTCCCAGGTAGCTGGGATTACAGGTGCATGTGCCACCACACCTGATTAATTTTTGTATTTTTTGTAGAGACAGGGTTTCACCATGTTGTCCAGTCTGGTCTCGAACTCCTGGATTTAAGTGATCCACCTGCCTTGGCCTCCCAAAGTGCTGGGATTACAGACGTGAGCCACTGCCCCCAGCCATAAACCCTATTCTTCCTTCTCTCTCCAGATACTCTACATGCCTTTTCCTCAAGTTGACCCCAGCTCAGACTTTGCCTCAGCCCTCAATATCCTACTCTCCAGAGGGGAATTCTACCTCAAATCAGGCCCATGGGGCTAGCATTTGTCTGATAACTGGATAAGGGGCAGCATGGGAGTTTTTAGGTAGTTTTGATGTTAGATTTGTTGTTATGGTTTGGGCTGGTCTGTGTGATTAGATGGACTATGGTTATTAACATAGAGAGAAAGCTAGAAATAATTAAGAGAGCGTTTGAGCCATAGTAAAATGGGTGGATCTTAGGGGAAAGTTTGCCCTGAAAAGGGAGCTCGAGTATAATTCAGGAAATTTGGATAAAAGTTACACAAATAGAACAAAGATGCCTGGGGTTAGAGATAGGTTGCCAAGAAATAAAGTACCCACAGTTGCAGTCCTCAATGTGCTTCCAATAGAGTATGTTAGATAGACAAGGTAGAGATACAGGTCAGAGATGTCGCTAAACTTCTTACATTGCACAGAACAGCCCCCTGTGCAAATAATTTTTAGGCCCCAAATGGCAATGGTGCTGAGATTGAGAAACTGCATTTGGGAGTATCAGCATTCAGGAAGCCCCCTTTCTCCTCCCCTGCCAAGCGGGCTAGAATTGGATACAGTCCAGAAATGGGAAGAATGGCAGTGTGAAAGAAGGCTAGTCAGTGAGATGGAGCTGAGAAGGACCTGGTCATGCAGCAGGGCTACAGAGTCCATCACAATAAGAAGACCTTGGATTTTATTGCAAATCCTCCATGAGTTTGCTCATCCATCCATTTCAAATGTAGAGATTCGATCAAGTTCCTATTTTCCAGGAAGTTCCAGGCAGTTTAACCACAAATAAGGGGAAGTCTTAGGTAAAGCACTGCAATAATGCTTTCCTTACTTGCTTGTAGATTCTATAGCAGAAAAGCACCTCATACAGTTTTATGTATAAATTAACCAGCCTAAATATTGTCTACTAACTTTCTTGCATCTTTGAGACTTTTCAAATACTGCACTTGTCACTTTGATCTCTCTCATGTGTGCCGTAGTGTCTTGCTGAGCTCACTCACTTCCTTATAGATAAAAATGACTGAGTCATTTTTAATGGTCCATATGGTTAATTATTTCATAATTGATTATTTAAATTGGCTTAATTCATTATTTAACAATTAGTTGGTTAATATGTCACAAATACCCAGAATCATGCATCTTTATTGGAATTTCCATAAGTTTTTCTAGACTAAATAGGACCAAAAAGGTAAAGAAAAAAATTTTTTTTTTTTTTTGGTTTTGTTTTGAGATAGAGTCTTCCTCTATCACCCAGGCTGGAGTGCAATGGTGTGATCTTGGCTCACTTCAACCTCTGCCTTCTGGGTTCAAGTGATTCTCATGTCTCAGCCACCCGAGTAGCTGGGATTACAGGTGCGTGCCACCATGCCTGGCTAATTTTTGTATTTTTAATAGAGATGGGGTTTTGCCTTGTTGACCAGGCTGGTCTTGAACTCCTGACCTCAAGTCATCTGCCTGCCTTGGCCTCCCAAACTGTTGGGATTACAGGCATAAGCCACTGCGACCAGCCAGAAAGAATTTTTTTTTTTTTTTTTTTTGCTACAATTGTCAGGAGGTTACATTGAATCAGCTTTTGAACATAAGCTTTCTGACCTATTAAACTGGCATTTAATAAATGGAATAGTTTCTTCACTTTTCCAGTATTGTTGCAATTCAGACCCAAGGTTGAAGATCCTAATTGCTTCAGAAAAGAAAATATAAAGGAAAAAAAGATATAACCTCCTTTATTTTGCCAATGGTACATTTGTAAACCAGCCAAAAAATAGTAATTTGGTTAAAATATAAAAAAATACCTATGAAGGCTCTGTAAATAAATAGACATGACTAACTAAGAATGCCACAGAAATGTCAATTGATGTGTTCCCTCTTTCTTTCACTTTGACCCAGGGGTTGCAAACAAGCCAATGATTCTCAGCCCTGGCTGCATTTATTGAAACTTTCTCTGACAAATCTTTCTTACTTGGCTGGAAACTCTGTGCCAGGAGTTGTTTCTTTCTTTTTTCTTTTTCGATGACTTTAGGCTCATTTTGTGGGCCTTTAAGCAGGTATCCAATGTTGGGATAGGTGGATGGATGAATGGATGGGGGAACGGAATATACGATTTTAAGTTGTTCTGTCCTTTATTTGATTTGTTTACTAATTTGAAGAACAAAGCACGATCCCTTCTCGTTAGCTGGGCAATCTGCCCACATTTTAACTGGCTGACACAGTTCTTCCAATAACTTCTTGGTACCCTGTGGAGCTCACTCAGCCTCTGTTCTCCCTAAATCAAATTTTATCTTTAGGCCTGAAAGTGAGTGTAACAGGATTATTCTCCACTCTGTGTTTTTTGTGTTCTTTGCTTACTTAATAGCTTATGATTTTAGGTTTCAGAAAATGGAATTGGTTTATTTCTTAGTTGAATCAAATCCTAAAGTCAACACCACAATACTCAACAGGATGCAACTCAATTTAATTTAATTTGTTTTTGTTTTTGTTTTTGTTTTTTGAGACAGAGTCTTGCTCTGTCGCCCAGGCTGGAGTACAGTGGCGTGATCTCAGCTCACTGCAACCTCTGCTTCCCCAGTTCAAGCAATTCTCCTGCCTCAGCCTCCTGAGTAGCTGGCACATGCCATCACACTCGGCTAATTTTTGTGTTTTTAGTAGAGACAGGGTTTCACCATGTTGGTCAGGCTGGTCTCGAACTCCTGGCCTCGTGATCTGCCCACCTTGGCTTCCCAATCTGCTGGGATTACAGGCATGAGCCACCGCACCTGGCCTTTATTTTTTAAAAATAGAGACAGGGTCTCACTATGTTGCCCAGCCTGGTCTTGAACTCCTGGGCTCAAGCAATCCTCCTGCCTCAACCTGCCAAAGTGTTCAGATTACAGTGGTGAGCCACCACACCTGGCCACAACTGAATTTTAAATGCTGCTACATGAATTCAGATACAGTTTTTTGTTGTCAGTTTACATGATAGGATTACTTAAATGCTTTAGCATTTTCTTTTTCTTTCTTTCTTTCTTTTTTTTTTTTTTTTACTAGTGATTTTACTCTAGAGGAAGATTCTGTTAATATCTAACCTGTAGCTCTGTCCTTTTTCTGCCATTTGACAGATGGGCTGGTTTTTACCCTCTTTCTTTCATTTGGATCCTTATCTCTTAGCCTTTATTGCTGGAACTAGGGCAAATGTTTCCAAATGATGTAAATATATGAAAGTAAACACAGTGTTAACAATATAAAAGCAGTGTCCAGACCTAATGTTGACCATATAGCAGATCCTGTCTTCTATTTAACAAATATAACCAAGGCAAAATATGGTTCATGACACCTACTGTGTCAAACAAGAGAAAGGAGACAGTCTGGTTATTACATTAACTGTTACCATCTGCTTCACAGGGTAAACAAAAGCACTAATATTTAGAAGTAAATTGAGAAGAAAATGCCGACTTCCACTAGGCAGGGGGTTCTTGTTGCTAGACAAAAAAGTCGGGGAAAAGACAGCGGATAGGAGAGTGGGGAATGTGCGGGAGGTGGTGCACAGGAAACAGAGAAAATGACTCCTTTCTTTTTGGAGCATGAAGCATTAGGCTACAGTGAAGGTGTAGAATGACACAGCGATTTTTTTTGTGGGCTTATGAATGCTTGGCATTCATTCGTTCATTTTTCAGCAAATGTTCATTGAGCACTCACCATTAGGCAAGTACTGTTCTGGGTGCTTAGGATACATCACTGACTATAACAAACAAACATGCCTGCCCTTGTGGAGCTTACATTTTAGGAAGGGGAGGCACACAATATGCACAATAAATAACTGTATAGAAAGTCAGAAGGTGATAAACGTTATGAAAAAGACAGATTGGAGCAGGGGATCAGGGATGTGAGGTTAGGTGCATGGTCAGAATATTATATTAAAGAAGGTGGCCAGGGTGTTTAGGTCTCTTTGAGAAGGAGGGATTAAGCAAGGATTTGAAGGAGGTAAGGAAATTCAGCCATTCCAGGCAGAGGGAACAGCTGATGCAAAGGCCTCAGGCAGGGAGGGAAGCTAGAGGGGCCAAAGAACAGTAAGGAGGCTGGTATGGCTGGAGTGGAGTGAGAGAGGGGGGAGTAACAGGAGAGGAGGCAGACCTAAGAATTGCATGAGGTTCTGTGTATTCCCTCTGTCTCCTATTCCATTGTACCCTTCTCCCCCACATACAGATGTGCTTCAACTTTTCTGGATAAAAAGGGACAGATTTAGTTGTCAGAGCCCTTTACCTTTGCCCATCTTGTCTTAGCCCAGGCGATGTTGCTTTGACACATCTTGGAGGCATTTCTCCTCTTAGGCTGCTAAGCTATCTACAGTCAGCACAGGGATTTCTTTAGATCCCATTGTCTACCTGTTCTGTGCCTCTGCATGCCTAAAATTCTGTGTTAGGAATGTGACCGATCGGAGCTCTGGAGATGAAGAATCTGCTGAGTTGTCTTTCTAGATGGATTTTTACATTATTTTCCCATAAGAGGCATGGATTTTATTCATTAATTTTTTAAATAGTTTTTGCCCGTTGAAGTAACACATACTTAAAAAAATTCAAACAGTACCAAAGTTATTAAATGAAAGTTGTCTCTTGTTACTCTAGAAGAAAATTTTTCTTTCTTTTTTTCTTTTTCCATTAGAATAATTTTTTTAAAATTTTTTATTTCAATAGGTTTTTGAGGAACAAGTGGTGTTTGTTTACATGGACAAGTTCTTTAGTGGTGATTTCTGAGATTTTGGTACACCTATCACCCGAGCAGTGTACACTCTACGTGATGTGTAGTTTTTTGTCCCTCACCCTCCTTCTGTCTTTTCCCCCTGAGTCCCCAAAGTCTATTGCATCATTCTTATGCCTTTGCATCCTCATAGCTTTAGCTCCCACTTATAAGTGAGAACAAACGATATTTGGTTTTCCATTCCTGAGTTACTTCACTCAGAATAATGGTCTCCAATTCCATCCAGGCTGCTGCGAATGCCATTATTTCGTTCCTTTTTATGGCTGAGTAGTATTTCATGGTATATATATGTATGTGTGTATATATATATGTATATATATATATGTATACCATATTTTCTTTATCCACTCATTGATTTATGGGCATTTGGGCTGGTTCCATATTTTTGCAATTGCGAATTGTACTGCTATAAACATGCATGTACCAGTATGTTTTTTGTATAATGACTTCTTTTCCTCCAGGTAGACACCCAGTAGTGGGATTGCTGGATCAAATAATAGTTCTACTTTTAGTTCTTTAAGGAATCTCCATGCTGTTTTCCATAGTGGTTGTGCTGGTTTACATTCCCACCAGCAATGCAGAAGTATTTCCTTTTCACCACATCCCCGCCAACATCTACTATTTTTTGACCATGGTCATTCTTGCAGGAGTAAAATGGTATCATATTGTGGTTTTGATTTGCATTTCCCTGATAATTAGCAACGTTGAGCATTTTTTTCATATGTTTCTTGACCATTTGTATATCTTCTTTTGAGAATTGTCTATTCGTGTCTTTAGCCCACTTTTGATGGGATTGTTTGTTTTTTTCTTGCTGATTTGTTTGAGATCCTTGTAGATTCTGTATATTGGTCCTTTGTCAGATGTGTAGTTCGTGAAGATTTTCTCCCACTCTATGGGTTGTCTGTTTACTCTGATGATTATTTCTTTTGCTGTGCAGAAGCTTTTTAGTTTAATTAAGTCCCATCTATTTATCTTTGTTTTTGTTGCATTTGCTTTTGGGTTCTTGGTCATGAAGTCTTTGCCTAAGCCAATGTCTGCAAGGGTCTTTCTGACGTTACTTTCTCGAAGAAAATTTCTTATGTAGTCTTCCCCAAACTTTCAATTATGTGTACATATATGTATTTACATGAAAAAGATCATACTATATGATGTTTGCAACTTTCTTTCTCAGCACATGTACATATACCGTGTTGTTTTTAATTGGCACATGGAATAAAACACAACATAGATAAATAATAATCATTAGAGAAATACAAATTAAACCCACAGTGTGACAGCCCTGCATACCTATTAGATGCATTATGAATAATGCTGCTATGAACATGGATATACAAATCTGTCTTTGAGACTCTGCTTTTAGTTCTTTTGGGTAAATATCCAGAAGTAGAATTGCTGGATAATATAGTAATTCTATTTGTGATTTTTTGAGAAACAACCATAATGTTTTCCGTAGTAATTGCACAGTTTTTTATTACCATCAACAGTACACAGGGGGAGTTTTAAACTTTTTTATTATTTTGTTTTATTTTATTTTTTTGAGACAGACTTTTTTTGACAGAGTTGCACTCTGTCACTCTGGCTGGAGTGCAGTGGTGCCAGCAGGACTCACTGCAGCCTTGACTTCCTGGGCTCAGGTGATCCTCCTGCCTCAGCCTCCTGAGTAGCTGGGACTACAGATGCATGCCACCACACCCAGCTAATTTTTGTATTTTTTGGAGAGATGGGATTTCACCATGTTGCCCAGGCTGATTTTGAACTGCTGAGCTCAAGCAATCCACTCTCCTCGGCCTCCCAAAGTGTTGGGATTACAGGTGTTATCCATCATACCTAGCCTTTTTTTAAATATTTTTGATACAAACTTTTATGAACACCTATTTGATAATTAGATACTACAATATATGAAAATTAATTTATATAACTTACAATAAATTTGCTATATATTATATTCCTAGAAAGAAACCTTGCATTGATTAAAAATAAATAGAATTTAAATATGTACTAAAATTTTTTTCCTAGAAATACAGCATCTAGAAGGCCAAGTTGTGCAATGTTCAGGAAAAAAACATCCATACTGAAATGGATCAAAATTATGTGGGGCAGTTACAAGTTTGGCTAGAAAACACAGTACTTAAACCACTGAACATGATTACGTGTCTAATGTTGACATTATTAGAATAGAACAATTATCAAATTCAGAGTTAACTAAAGAATCTGTTTTGAACTGTGAAGACAAAAGTGAAGAAAGGGAAATGTTAGACATTTCAAAAACTTGAAATAAGTATGTGAGCAAGCCGGCGCGGTGGCTCATGCCTGTAACCCCAGCACTTTGGGAGTCTGAGGCAGGTGGATCACTTGACGTCAGGAGTTCGAGACCAGCATGGCCAGTGTGGTGAAGCCCTGTCTCTACTAAAAATACAAAAAAATTAGCCGGGCATGGTGGCATGCACCTGTAGTCCCAGCTACTCGGGAGGCTGAGGCGGGAGAATCACTTGCACGCTGGAGACAGAGGTTGCAGTGAGCCGAGAACACACCACTGCACTCCAGCCTGGGCGACAGAGCAAGACTGTCTCAATTAAAAAAAAAAAAAAGAAGAAGCAAAATACCTTGATTTTTATTATATACCAGATGTAGCCCATTGTGAACAAGTATGTAACATTATTAAGTATGTTCACATTGAGAGTGATGTCATATCAACAGAAAAAAGTTATACTGACTTTATTGAAATGTGAAAGAAAAAACTAGATATGATCTACCTCGTGAAATTATTCATGAATTGGAAACAGATAATATTGACATCAAAATGCTAATTGCCTGGGAAATGATAATAGAGCAAATATGGCTTGTGTATACAAAGGTGTGTGGCCATTATTTCCACCAAAAATGATTATGTCAAACATGTGATGTACTCAGCTCATAGTCTTGATTTAATACATGAAAACATTGCTTCTGTGAATAGAAATATGGTAACCATTTTTAGTATTGTACAGAGGATATATACATTTTTTGGACAATTCAATAGACAGATGTAATATTATATGTCTGTTCTAAGAATTACATTGTGGATAACTGATAGGCATCAAGATCAAATGGAATCAAGACATTTTGTATGTAAATTAAAGACATTTATCAAATATTAAAAGATGTAATATCAAATGACAGAATACATAATGCTATAATTGAAAGTATCTTGGTGCAATAGATTATACATTTTAATGAAACATCTGTATGGAATAATGTTTTAAGCTAGTGGAAAAAATTAATAAAGCTCTATTTTTAAAAAAAATTACTATATATAAAGTTGTATGCTTAATAGAAGACCTATCTCTTTGCTTATAATAAATAAGAAAAAACACTTTGAAAAAATATTTGATTAATAAAAAGGTCTTAGCAAGGATGAATATATCTCCAAAATTTGTAAATGAATGAAAAAGAAAAAATTTAAAAATTGGAAATCTGTAAAGCACTGCATGGAGATATTAGTATGGGAAAAGTGCATGTCAAACAAAATTCTGGAGACTATAGCTATCTTAATTTCATATTTAAATGAAAATGTGAAAAAGCAGGTAAAGCATCTTAATATTTTGATTTTTTTTTTTTTTTTGAGACAGGGTCTCACTCTGTTGCCCAGGCTGGAGTGCACGATTTTGGCTCACTGCAGCCTCCACCTCCTGGGTTCAAGTGATTCTCCCACCTCAGCCTCCTTAGTTAGCTGGGATTACAGGCCTGTGCCACCATGCCCAACTAATTTTTGTATTTTTTGGTAGAGACAGGGTTTCACCACATTGACCAGGCTGGAACATTTTGAATTCGTAACTAAAAAAAAGTTATTTTCTATGATTACATTTGATGTACAAAAAGCAGTCACCCACTTGACTCTTAAATATATTGACAATTTAAGTTCTGTAGAAATTTCATCCGAAATAGTTTTAAGCAGTGTACAATTTCAATGATTTGTAATATAAAATCAGTATAAGGTTCAGATTTTCTAAAATGGATGCAAGTATTTTACTTGGTGCAATCTTATCCAAATTTGGAAGTGGCCTTGAGAATTTTTTTTAACAGCAATCACAGTGGTGCCCCATAAAATAATGTAAGATAAGCAAAAAAGTCGATTTTGAAAATATTATGGATGAGTTTGCTTCCATTAAAGCCAGGAAAGTAAGATTATGATGAATTGTTTTGTTGTAAATAAAATCTTTACATTGAACATAATATTGTGGGTTTTAATAATATGTATTTTTAAAATTTTTCAATATTTTTATTACTTTAGTGTTTAAATATCCACAAAATACATAAAAAACATGTATAGAGGGGTGCAATTTTTGTTTTTTGTTTTTCTGCTTTGGGCTCCAACATGGCTCAGTGTGGCATCTCAATGGATTACAGTAATAAAAAGGAACAAACTCCTGATGCATGCCACAGCATTGGTGAATCTCAAATGCATTGTGTGAAGTACAAGACGCTGACTCAAAAGGCAACACTCTACATGATTCCATTTGACCTTCTAGAGTAGGAATAATGATAGGAATGACCTTCTAAAGTAGGAATAATGATAGGAACAGAATATAGATGTTTGGTTGCCAGGGACTGGGGCAGGGGTTGTGGGATTGGTGAAAGGATTGGCTACTTAGGAGAAGGGGAGGATTTTTGAGATAGATAGAACTGTTCGATATCTTGATCGTGATTGTGGTTACACGATTGTATGTTTTTGGAAAACCTCATAGGATTCTACATCAGTATTTCTATTTCTCTGTAGGTACTGCTGTGAGCCTTAGATAATTTTATAGCAGAGTAGCATATAAAAATTTTTGTTTGGAGAAGATTACTTTGGCTATGTAAGAAACACAAATTAAGTCTAGGATAATAGCCCTTGTACAAATTGTTGACTCTCTGAATTTCTTTTTTGTCCTTGGTTATTTCGGAGTTCTCCACTTTGCTCTACTTTTATGGCCTATTATTTAGCTAACATCTTCTTTGTTTGGGGGACCTAAATGTTCCTTGCAAGTAATAGGCCCAGGATGTTAACTGGTTTCCCCAGAATTGCCTAACTCCACTTGAGGCTGAGAGTTCAAGAGTCTCTTGAAAACACATGTTTTCTCAAGGTTGGGCTTAATTACCTTTTAGTAAATTCTTGGCTTGGAGAACAACCATGTTCAGGGTGCATGTCAGAGCAAAGCTTTCTAGTCTTTGGAGGTTTTCACCCACACCTCAATTACATTCTTTATTATCCTCTTGGCAAGCTGGGTAGATTTCTAAATCACATGGAGTTCCCCTAAGAGTTTGTATATCCTGAGATGTATGTTTTCTTCCCAAGTAACTAACAATAGTAAGCTTTTATTATTTTATGTTTCCATAGTCCATTTCACATATACATTATAGCTATCCTTTTATAAAGGATTTTGAAAATTTAGAGTTATAAGAAGCTTTAGCATCTTGCTACTCAAAGTGTGGTCCACCAGTCAGCATCTGTATCACCTGAAAGCTTGGTAGAAATGCAGAATCTCTGGCCTGACACCAGGCCTACTAAGTCAGAATGCATATTAACAACTCCCCACCCCCAACCCATAATCTGCAGGCACATGAAAATTTGAGAAGCACCAATGTAGTTATTGTCTGACTTAATCACTTACCTGGGGCTTACGCAGCAACCCTGCAGAGCTCTCCCACAGCAACCCTGCAGAGCTGAAGTACGGTTAGTTTATTGTATTTTTGTACCTTACAATACTATATTATACAGTATTTGTATAATACAGTGCTTGTACAGTATAACATGAGTATTGAAAAGATAATACATGGAATCTTTTGGCTATCATATTTATCATATAAATAAATGTGTTTAGCCGAAATTTGATAAGCACACATAAAACATTCCTAGGGAACTGTTAAATATCATTTGCATTGCAAAGCTGAGAAAAGTATCTGCTTAGATATTTTCAGGTAGAGGGTCATCTCAGAGTAACAAACAAGAGCAAAGATGCTTTGTGCAGCTGCTTTACCTTCTACCCTTGTGATATCCTGCATCAAGGATGCCCCGAGGGGGCAAATACTAAAATTAAATCATACTGGTCAGTGATATTTTTGGGATGAGTCCTGGGACTAGCTCAGCATTCAAATGTATGTAGTGTTTAGAATTTAGGAAGAATTTTTGATGTCTTCCTACTGAGTGACTAATGCATAAAAATGGTTTAAATTAGTCAAATTTAAGCAACATATCTATCTGATATTATCTCAGATTCTTAAAGTTTCAGGATTTCTTTTTTCATTTCTGCCTGCATTCATTTAGTTGTTTAGATGATTCCCCTAAACTTTCTGCCAAATTGTATATTTACATTGAGGTCATCTTTCTAACTATAGTTCTACAATTCCCTATTTAAACCATTGGGTTTAGAGGTGTTTGAGAATTCAGAACTTTTCAAAGTTAGGAGATCCTATTTATTATGTAATATCCCGAGTAGGGTCTGGGGCAGTACTATTTAATCAAACATGAATATTTCTGCAACATATAAACAATTCACACTAAATCATATGAATGAAGACATCAAATAGCCTCTCCTCGGGTCACATCAGGTTTTTGTCACAAAATCAGTTACATAAACTTTTCTGTTTTCATACTTTTCTATTTTGTTTTTATATTTTGCCATTGTGGATTTAAAAAGATGGACCTGTGTACAACAACAATATGAGAAGAAATTTTAGAAGTTCTTTAGTTTACGTTTTTTCTCAAAGTAGTAGTAAGGACAGCAAAAATTAATGTGAATGGGTATTTATCCAAAACTAAAATTTCTCAGTATTCCATAACTTTCTCAATATTTAACAAATAATACAGTCATAATATCCTGTGAGGCTGAGGCTATCCTTATACCTGCTCATGCCAATTCTCTTCCCCTTTCTTTCTGAAAAATAAAGCCTAAACTAAAAATATTTGCTTCACCACAGTGTTGTGCAGCTGGAGGGGCCGTATAATTCAGGAGTGTCCCATGAGATAGAAACAGAGGGTTTCTGTGAAAGCTTTCGGTTTCCTAACACAGGTCTCTCCCCTTCCCAACTCCCCCTTTCTTCTCCCTGTCTGGAATACAGATGTAATACCTGGAGATGCAGCAGCTATCTTGCAACAAAGAAGTAATAAGCATTAAGACAAAAGCCTCATTCTAAGGGTGGTGGAGGTAAAAAAACAGAAACAGCAGCCTGTTGAACCTCCTTGGACTGCCCCAGACTTCTTGATTCGTGGGGCAAACTTACTGTTTAAGCTACTGTTTTTGAGTTTCTGTTATTTGTAGCTAAACATATTCCTAAATGCTATAGTATGTCACTGCCTTTTTTTCCTCATTTATTTACATTTATTTATTTATAGACAGGGCCTCCCTTTGTTGCCCAGGCTAGATTGCAGTGCACAGTCATAGCTTACTGCAGCCTCGACCCGCTGGGCTCAAGGGATCCTCCTGCCTCTGCCTCCCAAGTAGCTGGGACTACAGGAGCACACCACCACACCCACCCAGCTAATTTTTTAAATTTTCAGTAGTGTTCCAAACTTGTGTGAGAGTGTAACCACCCAATAGGCTCTTCCTGCCCACTGCACAGACAAAATCAATCCACCAAGGCCAAATCATTGCAATAAAATTTAATTGACACAAGGCCAGCCACGCCACGTGGGAGATGGAATTATTACTCAAATCAATCTCCCTGAAAATTTGGAGGCTGGAGTTTTTCAAGGGTGGTTTGGGGGGCCAGGGAGTCTGCTTCTGGGTAGGGCCACAGGACTGGCTAGTGGGGTTTGGCGGGCCTGGGTGGAGATGTTGGTTCATTGGTCGTCAGAAATGCAGAAACCTGAAAAGACATCTCAAAAGGCCAATCTTAGGTTCTATAATAGTGATGTTATCGGCGGGAGTAATTAGGGGAGCTGCAATTTTTGAGACCTCCAGAGTAATGGCTGGTAATTGTTTAAGTCTACACCTTAGCAGAATTCAGGCTCCTCTCATCCTAATAACCTGGTGGATGGATTAGCTTTCATTAGCTTTACAAAGTGGTATAATTTTGGGGAAGCGCTATTACCATTTAAACTCTAAACTAAATGTCTCCCAAAGTTATCTTGGCATAAGCCCAGGAATAATTAAGGCCAGTTTGGAGGTTAAAGGCTAGATGGGGGTTGGTTAGTTCAGATCTCATTCACTGTAATAATCTCCTCATTGTTATAATTTTTGCAAAAGTGATTTCAAGAGAAGAAAACTATGTATATGCATATGCATTTTTGTGTATATGAGTAAATATTTCTGTAGAGATGAACAAAAAGGTGATACCTAGGCTGGGCAGCAAAGTGAGACTTTGTCCAAATAAAAAAGTTAAAAATTAGCTGGTTGTGGTGGTGTGTACCTGCAGTCCCTGCTACTCAGGAGGCTGAGGCAGTAGGATGGCTTGAGCCCAGGAGTGTGAGGCTGCAGTGAGCTATGATTGCACCATGGCACTCCAGCCTGGGCAACAGGGAGAGACCCCATCTAAAAAAAAAAAAAGAAGAAAGGTAATAACATTGGTTGCCTTTGGGTAGAGAAACCAGGTGGCTGTAGATCAGAGCCAGGAGTGAGGCATGGCTTTTGTACCTTTTGAATGTATTTTTAAAAATTAAATATATGTATCTTACCATATGATTTAAATTATGTACATTTCAAGAACAGATAAAATGAATTATGGTGATTGAGGTCAGAATACTATTACCTCTATGGGGAGATATTTACTGGAAAGTGGCATGAGGTGGTCTTCTCCAGCTAAGAGATCAGAGATATCCTCTATCCTGAATTAGATGGTGGTTACATAGGTACATGTATATGGAAAAAAACCATCAACTCCATACTATTATTTGTGCACTTAGTGTACCTCGGTACAGTTTTAGAGCATATACTTTGAATAATAAGAAAGAAAATTAAGATAATTATTAATATTCTGTGGGCTTTTTGTTCACTATCATCTTAGTTCAAATTTCAACAATTTCCCTCGTTTAAAGTTTTTTTAAAAGAGTTTTCATGTGAGAATGTGTATGTATACATATGAGTGTCAATGCAGAGGGGACTTGTGGCCAATCTGTATGTTATTTCTTATATAAAATAACCCTTTATTGACCTCACTTCATTGTCCAGTTATCACCCCAGTTTTTTACAGTCATGCTTTTTCAGCACTGCTGTGTGTAGGTGGGTGTATGTGCCTAGACTCAGGACTAAGTATACACCCAGGTACGAATAGATCAAGTCACATACTTAAGGATTTGATGTTGGAGTTTGCTTCTATAGCAAATGAATTTCTAAATATTAGCTCAGTGCAGCTTTGATGAGTGCACGATGAATCAGCAAAAGCTTAAATAAGGGAGTGTGCACCAATGACAAATTCCCTTTCCAAGGGAACTTTGATCTCTACTGGATGACTACCTGCTTCTGCTGTGCACTCTCTCTCTCTCTCCCTCTTTGCTTCTAGCATAACAAATAAATTCCCCTGCCTTGAACGCATTTTCCTAACAACAGTGGTGAGATGTGACAAGGAAACTTGTTTGGAGCAACGTCTGAGTCACAATAGAATTAGTGTCAGGTACAAATGACCACAAAGTACAGGTGCTGAGTCACAGTGATTTGGGATTCTCTAGTGAAAAGGACATGTGGAGAACTTAACTTTTATTTCCTCTCTTTTGCTGGTGTTAGTTTGGAGGTACCATCACACGATCACCTTTCATTCACTAACGCTCACATTTTAGGTGCTTCTCCTTCTTACATAATAAAAGGGCAAAGCACATAGGCCTGGGGTCCCTGGGGAAAGCCAAGTCTGCCTGGCTGCCTTGAGGACTCTGGACTGGATTTGACATGGAGGAGTTGGGGATTGATGATCAGGGATCAGAACACTGAAACCCAGATTAATGAGTAAAGGAGTGAGAATATGTGTATGTGTGTTTCTTAATCCCATCTACCAGGTGATTACAAAACTCATTCGAAGTTGAACACAGTAGAGGTATTTCAAGTTGCTTTGAGAGAGAATTACACACACACACAAAATCTTTAGGAGCCAGACAACCACTGTGGACACCAATAAGAGAGCTCCAACATTGGTGAGGTATAGACCCCTCAAAATTGTGGGTAATAACAGCAAGGTCCATCTGGCAAGATTGGTCACCTGTGGTGGAAGTGGTGGTGACAGCGGGGATGCAACTGCAGCAACCAATGATGATGATCTCACTAGGGTGGGGAGGTGTTAGAGGCATCTTCACAGCAGCACAGTGCCCAGAATGCCAAAGAGCAGCAGGATTGATCCAGCATCCTTTCCTGATAAAAGAGGGCTAGAAGACCAGAGGCTCCGGGGAGTCTACTGGGTGAGTATTAGTCCACTCTCACATTGCTATCAGGAAATACCTGAGACTGGGTAATTTATAGAGAAAAAAGGTTTAATTGACTCACGGTTCTGCAAGCTGTACAGGAAGCATAGTGGCTTCTGACTCTGGGGTGGCCTCAGGAAGTTTCCAATCATGGAAGAAGGCAAAGTAGGAGCAGATATCTCACATGGCAGTAGCAGGAGGAAGAGAGCGAGGGGGAGGTGCCACACACTCTTTAACAACCAGATCTGACAGATAACTCATTGTTCCAAGGACAGAACAAAGGGGATGCTGCTAAACCATTCATGAGAAATCTGCCCGCATGATCGTCACCTCCCACCAGGCTCCACCTCCAACATTGGAGATTACAATTCAACACAAAATTTGGGCAGGAACACAGATCCAAACTATATCAGGGTGGACCCCTACATCTAATGTTTCTTGCCCTTGCTCTTGGTAGCTAATGTCTCATTGGACTCTAGTGTCTGCTTGTTCTATTGGATCAGGACCTCCTTGAGGGAAGGAGCCATATTAAATTCATCTCTGTGCCCCTAGTGTTTAGCAGTGTTTATTGAGTTAGTAAATAAATCCATCTCTATTCTTTATCAAAACTCTGAGCTGTGATGAAAAAGTCAGTGTCTCCACCTGTGCTTTGGATCCCTCAGTAGGGCCTTTGCTTCTACAGTACCATCATCCTACACAGAGTGAACACCTACTGAGTGCTGACTATGCCTGCTATGGGTACTATGATCTCTAAGTTTTTCTTTAAGCTTCGTATGTAAAATTTTTAATTGCTTTGCTATTTTAATCTGATCACATTCCCCTGGTTCCTCCCTTTTAACTTTAGGCATATGCAATGTGCCCTTTTGCACAACAGTCTGAAGTTTTATTTCTATGATTCCTCCTTTTCTGCACAAATTTTCATGTTTCTCATACTTCCTATTACTTCTGAACATTTTCCTAATGACAGAAGTCATAGAAGCAGTCCTTAAAAGTTGATTTTTTGTTTGTTTTTTTGTTTTGAGACATTCTGCCACCCAGTTTGGAGTGCAGTGGCATGATCATGGCTCACTGCAGCCTCGACCTCCTGGCTCAGGTGATCCTCCCACCAAAGCCTCCTAAGTAGCTGGGACTACAGGCACCTGCCACCACACCCAGCTATTTTTTGTATTTTTTGTAGAGATGAGGTTTCACCATGTTGCCAAGGCTGGTCTAGAGCTTCTGGGCTCAAGCGATCTGCCCACATCAGCCTCCCAAAATGTTAGAATTATAAGCACGAGCCACCGTGCCCAGCTGAGAGCTGATTTTATATTAATATCTACAGCTCTGGTTAGACACAATCTCAGGGAATTTGTGGCCAGTCTGTAGTGTTGTCTCCTTACTTAAAAAATACTCCTTCCTTGACCTCACTTCAGTGTCTAATTATCATTTCATTTTCTACATCTATTCATGAAAAACTGTATAGAGTGGGGGAAATCTACCTTTCCACCTCCATTTCCTCATCATCCAATTCCACCTGAACTTGCTGCCACCTGGCTTCAGCTTCACCACCTATGAACATATCAGTTTCTCTAAAGCCTCCCATGCTTTCCTTCTGACCTTGAGCCAGTGGGCTGTTTTCATACTTCTCTTTCATGCTTACTTAGTTGGTTTAACATTGTCAAGAAGTAAAACAAAACTCCCAAGCCCAAAGCCTCCCCCGCTTTGAGACAGTCTCCCCATCCTGACACCTGTGACCCTGAGTTCATCTGCATTATTCCAACCCATCTGGTGAATGAGTTAATGCTGATTTTTGATCATCCAACATGGTGTCAGCCTCCTTCAGCCTTCCAAGGTGAGCCTATGACTTTCCTCCCTTCTAGGTCCACATACGTTGGTTTCCTCCCAACTCTGCATCTTTACCCCATTCATGGCACTCTTAACCCCACATAGCCCCTTAGTTTTCTAAACCCATTTAAAACCTTACACCATCAAGGAGAAACATAGCTTCTTAAACTTTCCCTACTCTAATGGCCCCTCAGGGTTTGTGTGAACAGCGGGGGTTTCTAATTTTTTTGGTATAATGCTAATTTATCAACACATGTATACTTCTTGTTAAATATGCTTAAGGTTATTTTTTTCATGAGTGTGTATTGCTCCCTGAGATCCTTTCTTGCATTTGGGTTTTTTCCAAAATGCTTAATATGGTCCTCCGTATGCAGAGGACACTAGCTAAATATTGGTTAAAGTGGGTAACAATTAAAAATGTAATACTCCTGCCAGCTGAGTAAATACTTAACTTGCTTAATATGACCGTGACAATTTGTCCAGACACTGCCATTTCCTGCTTTCAGGGCACTGTTCTCTGTTGCTAACTTATTGCTCCTCTGGGTCTCCTTTTCCTACCTGGCTCAGATGTAGACTGTGGGGCTTACAAAGTTAGATGAGGACATTTTCTTATGGGTTTTGTTACCTATACCAGTAAGTTAGAAGGAAAAACTCACTAAGGAAAAACAGAACCAAACCATTTTTTACACAGCCAACACAGAGCATTTCACCTCTAGTCTCCAAAATATATAGGGATTTCTCCCCACCAGCAACCAATAAATTCCCTAGCAGATAACAGCTATGTGTACTATAATTTAATTCAATTCTGCCACTATCTACCTGGAGATAGCATCAGATCCCACAGAATAAGTGTTCCACCCCACAGGACTGCCCCCACTTCGGAGGCCGATCACAAGTTACAGGTTGTCACCCATGCTTCTGCTGACCAGTTATAAGTCAAGATTCCCACTACTCTCTCCTTGGGTTCAATTAATTTGCTAGGATGACTTACACAACTCAGAGGAACACCTATTTTTGTTTACTGGTTTATTATAAAGGATACTAAAAAAGATACAGATGAACAGCCAGGAGGAAGAGATGCATAGGCAAGGCATGTGGGAAGGGGCACAGAGCTTCCATGCCCTCTCTGCATGTGCCACCCTCCAGGACTTTCCACAAGTTCAGCTATCCAGAAGCTCCTGAACCTGGTCATTTTGAGTTTTTATGAAGGCTTCATCATGTAGGCATGATTGATTAAGTCATGAGCCATTGGTCAGCCCCTGTTTCTTCCCTGGAGGTGAAGGTTGATTGGTGGGACTTTAAGTCCCAACTGTCTAATCATGCCTTGGTCTTTCTGGTGACCAGCCCCCATACTGAAGCTACTTAGGGGTCCCTAGCCATCAGTAATCTCCACAGCATATCAAAGACACTCATCACTTTGGAGATAACCAAGGGTTTTAGAAGCCGTATGCAAGAAACAGGAGCAAGCCCAAATACATATTTCATAATATCATAACCATGTGACAACTTATCATAAAGACCAGGTACTCACTTACCAGACTGAATGCCTGTAAGAGTTGATGAGGTTTACTTGAGCGGAGAAGGAACTGATCGAAGCCTCTCGTGCCAGACAGGATGAAGTTCAGGTTTGCCATATTCTAGTAGTATGATTTTGGCCAAGTTACTCAACTTCTTTGTGCCTCAGTTACTTGTGTCAATGAAAGGAGATTGAGAAAGTGAATGGGGCAAAATGTTAACATTTGATGAATCTGGGTAAAGGGTATACAGGCTTCTATCTACTATTTTTGTAACTTTTCTATAAATTTGAAATTATTTCAAAATAAAAAGTAAAAAAAATACTCTTGTGACTTGGAGACTCAATTTTTCCATTTGCAAGATAGTTGAGTTTCCATGTATGGTCTTAAAGAATGATGGTAACATTTTCTGAGTGGCAAACTGGGACATTTTGTCTGAGGAATCTCTTTAAATTTTTTAAAGGTAAAAGTCTTTCAAAGATTATAAGTTAAAGCACGTTAATAAATAGACTTTTTAAAGAAGAATAAAAATATGTGACAAGAAATAAAAATGTAATAAACTACCTTTATTGGTTAATAAAAGACTTGAATTTTAAAGTCAGCAGTATATTGATCCACTAGTATTCTTTGAAGAACTCAGTTTGCTCAATAATGATTTTTTCCCCCAAATTTCATTGCAAATCTCATAGTAATGAAATTGAATTATCATTGTTGACACCTCCAATACATCCAAAGTTCTTAATCTAACAATATTGCTTCTCAATGTGCCCAAAAGTGAAAAGACAAAATCATGTGTTTTTATTAGGTATGAAATATTCACATTCACATAATAAAAATCTGTTAAGTAACTTTTATCATCTCTAATACAAGGAGATTTTATCATCTCCTTTTGTGTGTTATACTCAGCTAGTAAGCTCTCTTTAAAATACACTTTTGTGATACAAAATTAATTTTAAAACCATATTACCAAATAGCAGAGAATGTCAAAAACATGACAAGTTGGCTTTCAGTTTAAAATGGAAATATACTCCATTGCAACTTTTCCTAATTTTATACAGAGTCATGAAGACACTGAAAAGTGATGAATCCATATAACCATGACACTGGAAATGAAGTTTGAGTGGCAGTCGGAATCCGGGAGGAAGCATTGCTAAGTGAAAATCTTATGGAGCTTGACTAAAAATCCCTGTCAGGAACCGTCAAAAGCTGTGTCCTTGACATGAAAAATCTTGCTGGAAGCTGAGAGAGGTTTATGCCTACTCCGTGATCCGGGAACACAAGACCTTTACCAACCAAAAAAGTGGATAGCTGTTCTTCTGCCATGAAGGTTAATAAAGGTAAACATTATAATGGCCAGGGCTGGGGTTGAGGGAGAAAGAAGGAAGAAGGAAAGAAAGAAAGAGACAAAGGTAATAATATTAGTAAAGGTAAATAATGTTAGTGTCTCTCAAAACAAAAATAATTTGAGAGAAAAAAGAATCATTTTGTATTGATACAAGACGTAATCCATAAAAGAGATGTAAAATTCATGAGCCTCTATAATATTACAACCTTAAAATGGAAAATTGACAGAAATATAATTGTTGTAAAAGACATTAAAATATTTTTCTCAAGATTTGGTAAAGACTAAAAAGTAAAACAAGATTGAATGAGTAGGCAGATCTTGAATTTTGTATTTTAAAAGTGGACAATATACCTTTTCATGCAACCATGGATCATTTGCAGTTAGCTGACCATACCCCTGGGACACAGAGGAAATTTTACAATGAAATAAAAATGAGAACATGTAGAAGCCACATTCATATGATCAAAACTAACATACACTAAGAAAAGTTTAAACAGTCTTCAATCCATGAATTATCTAACAACTTCTAAAATGAAGTCAGAGTATTTGTTTTTGAAACTTTGAAGTTTATATGTAATCTATAAGAGAATATTCATAACAACACTCTTTATAACAACAAAATGGTGGAAATAAACCAAATGTTTTTCGGTAGAACATACCTATCAATGGAGAACTGTGCAACTATAAATGAGGAGTCTCCAAATATGTTTCTATTTTTATATACTCTGCAGAATGCATTGTTATATGAAAAAAGCAAAAATGGAGGCAAATATACAATGTGCTACCATTTATCCAGAACAGGTAATGAGAATATGAATATATATATATATATTAAAAATCACAACAGTCCAAGAGTGGTGGCTCATGCCTGGAATCCCAGCAATTTGGGAGGTGGAGGTGGGAGGATCATTTAAGCCCAGGAGTTTGAGACTAGCCTAAGCAACAGAGTGAGACCTTGTCGCTACCAAAAAAAAAAAAAAGTTAACTGGGCATGGTGGCATGCACCTGTGGTCTAGCTATTTGGGAGGCTGAGGTGGGAGGATCACTTGAGCCCAGGAGGTCATGGCTGCAGTGAGCTGGGATCATGCCACTGCACTCCAGCCTGGGTGACAGAGCAAGACCCTGTCTCAAAACAACAAAAACAACAAAACAAGGGCATAATAAAACAAAACCGAAGAAAAATTAAAAATTGATTACCTATATGGGAACAGAGTAGAGAAAACACGGATTAAAAACAAAACTTCTTGATTATACTTTGTTTTATAAGTTTGACTTTGGAATGGTGCAAAGATTTTACATAATTATCAAATCAAATTAACAAAAAATTTCTAAAAACCGAAAGGAAAATAAAAATTACTATACTGAACTAGTTGCTTAACTACACAGAGAAGAACTATATCAAGTAGCCTAAAAAAAAAAAACAGCGATTTAACATACAAACCTAGTGGGATATACCGTAAGAATAAAAAAAACTGCAAATACACTTTATGCCACTTTCAATTACCATGCTGTTTATAATAACACTGGCACTGCTATTCTGAAACTATGGTATATATTACAGGATATGGCAAATAAGTACTTATATTGTTAAGAACCAAGTTGTAAGGATGAGAAAAAAATATAAAAGCGAAGAAGTGCAAACCCTATAATCCTAAACTTGAATTGAAAACACCAGTATGAGCTCATGATGTGTTTTCTCCTAACAAAACAAAATAACAACTTATTTCCTAGCTCTGCCTGCTAAAAAGGCCTAGAAACAATGACCAGCTCGGCAGCAATGGGTTCCCATAACAACACCCAGACTGTAGTTTCTAATACAATTTTCCACTAAAAAGAATACATATTCTTGGAAGGTCAGCTAATTCGAAGACTGGGGAGCCAAAAATTCAAGAAGGCCTTTATCTTGGTTCTTTTGTGCTGTTATAACAAAATACCTGAGACTGGGCAATTTATAAAAAAATCACAACTTTATTTCTTGCAGTTCTGGAGGCTAAAAGTTCAAGATTAAGGCACCAGCAAGTTCAGTGTCTAGAAAGGACTCAGCCTTTGCTTCGAAGATGGCGCCTTTCTGCTGCATTCTCTGAAGAGGATGGACGCTGTGTCCTCACACTGCAGAAGTCAGAAGGGGAAAAAGGGCCTAAGCTAGTTCCCTGTAGCCGTTTTGCAAGGTACTAATCCATCCCTCGCGGATGAATCACTTCCCCAAAAGTCTTAACTCCCAACATCACCACAATAGAGATTAAATTTCAACACATGAATTCGTGAGAACACATTGAAACCACAGCAGTCTTGGAACATATTGTCATACCGTAAAGCAAGAACATTTCATTGACCACTAAAGTCATGTCAGAAAGGACTCAGAATCCAATTTGAATATCTGGCCAAATTTCAGTGGCCAAAAAAAGAGACAATTTGAATGAGGGATTGAGACATGGTAGATCTGTTTAAATCCATGCATTCATAAAAGAACTCTTGGTCACCTATAGAGGGTTCTGGGAAATGAGGTCATTATTTTGAGAACTGGTAAATACAAGGAAAGGATCAAATGTGAATCCTACCTTTCCTGTACTAACTGTACCACAGAATAACCAAATAGTTGACAAAGGAAGTTTCTTTAGCATGAAGTATTCTTGCTAATACGTGATTAAGGAATGAGAATTCGAGTATTTGCACATTCGAATGAAATAGTGGATTTAGGCTAAAATTTCTAACATCACACTAAGAGAAGCAACTGGGCACCTGCTAACAAAAGTCCTGTCACTATCACCAATGGTGTCTTCTTGCAAAAATATTCCAATTATAAGTGATCAAATTACCTATTAGGGAGTGAGGGCACAGGTAATGCAGGAGACAGCAAACATATGAACAACAGACACCACGTAGATGCAATTAGCAAAATCCACAATGCTGGAAATTCTACAGGGCAAACTGACCTAGTTTCTTCACCATATACGTGGCAAAGAGGGACTAGGGGGTGGAAGTGGCAGATGCTCTTGGTGCCCATCCATATCCTCTGTGCCCTTCACTGTGCTCAGCCTTGCTCCCAACTGTCAGTAGCTGCCTTTTGGTGCCTAAGAGCTTTTTTTTTTTTCTCCTGAACCGCAGAAGGCCAGAAGTGCCAAGCAATTAACAACCCCAGAAGCAACCCTTAACCAATGATTAAATAAAGTGGATGATTACATACCCAAGCTCCTTCAACTCCCAGGGGCATAATTCTGAGGTGGGTGTATGTTTATCCCTTTTTCAAGAACTTCCCCGAAGGATTAAGCTTCAGTCACCCACTGGTAAATTGCTTAACGGCTCAACCTCTATGAGTTTGGCTTGCTTTTTCTTGTATCACATGCTGTCTCCTTTATGGTGTACACTGCACTTTACTTGAATCCTGTCTTAGATGTATTTCTGGAGGAACTCAAACTAAGGCAGACGGGGAACTATAGATTAAATGAAACAAGAGATGTCAACCAACTGCAAAGTGTGGAGCTGAGCAAAAAAACAAAACAAAACAAAAAAACCGTTCAAAAAGTTTATGAGACAATCGGGGATATTCAAATACCAACTGAATATTTTATATCATTTAGAAATTATTGGGGTTTTTAGGTGGCATAATACTGATAGGCTTATCTCTAAAACCATAATCAAATATTGGATATTTATAGATGAAATGTTAGGATGTCGGGGATTTGCTTTCAAATTAATATGGGGTGGAGTTGTGATTGGTGATGAGTTGATAATTATTCAAACTGGGCACTGGCATGTGAGGCTTTATGATACCATTCTGTCTACTTTTGTAGATGTTGGAAATTTTCCCTAATTAGATACAAAAAAGAAAAAAGCTGAAAGCTCTATGGGGATTGTTAATAAGTATGTTCTTAGTGATTAACAGTGTTCAGTACATAGTCAGCAAAGAGGCACTCAAAACACTATTCATTGAACAACTGTTTTGTCTTATGTTGGGGATACCAAGGCAAATATTGTTGACATTAACATTTTTAGCTGACATACTGGAGATCTCACCAAGAGTTTTATACAGACTGGAGGAAAAAAAATCATTTTATCAATTAGTACAATGTCGGGTTCAAAAAATGTTATACTAGCTCTACTTCTAACTAAAATATTTTTCAGCTTGTGATTCATCACCATCTGTGTCTTGAAGGTATATCTGAGTTAACGTATATTTTATTAGAATGTGCTGTTTTTTGCCAAAATGCTGGAATTTCTGGGATACTTTGATGATTCAGTGGGACAGAATATGATACTGAATATTTGAAAGCAGGACTTGGTTAGAAAATCTAAGATTGCGAGTGCTGAATTTACCAAGTAGATACATGTTTCTGAAATTTACAAGGTAACTGCTTTTGTTGGGACCAAAACCACACAGCTAATAAAACTAAAACTGTACTGGGAAAATCATTTAAATAAAAGAATAGTATATTAAGTTGGAGGGTAGGGTATATTTGAAGCCTTAGAAGCTTGTAAACAGAAACTTGCAAGAAATTCCTGCAGAAATTTTCCACTTTAAAAAATATAGATAAAGCTGGGCACAGTGGGGCATGTCTGTAGTCCCAGCTACTTGGGAGGCTATGGCAGGAGGATCACTTGAGGCCAGGGGTTCAAGGCTGTAGTATGCTTAGATTGTACCTGTGAATAGCCACTGCACTCCAGTCTGGGCAACATAGCAAGATTCCATCTCTAAAAAAATATAAATTTGATACAGATGTATCTATATATCAGTCTCTAAAAAATTCTGTCACTTCCATGAGTTCACATTATTGCTGAGATTTATTTTCTTGCAAGATTTTCTAATAACGTGATAGTCCTTGTTTTCAAGCTGTCAGGTAGTAAAACAGTAATTTAATTTGGCAATAATATACGACATTCTAAGAAAACGCATTAGAAGGTTTTTAAGAAGTGTACTGAAATATTTTTGGAATGTCCTTCAAACAGGCAAAGTTTAAACTGGAAAGAGTAAAAAGTTAAGTATTATATATTTATAAAAAATCAAACTATTTTTTCCTTACCTGGTTAAAAAGGTGTTCCCAAGGTTGCAAAATAGCTTTGTATATTAAACAATTTTTTATTGGATTAATTCCTAGTTCTAGTTTAGCTAATTATTTTTGTTTTTCATTTATCTTTTTCACCTCTATGTAGCTTATGTTATTAAGTTATGTTATTAAGTTTTTAAATAAAACCTAGGAGGCTTCTTAATTCTTTATGGAAAATTCTGTGAGAATAACTAGCTAAATTTTAAAACTACAACCAAATAAGATTGACATAATAATATGCATATACATTGCTATTCTCACATTAACAATAATAAATTTGTATCTTCTAAGATATCTCTGAGAATAAAATTTCCAGCCATATAATCAGCTAAATTAACTCAAATTTACTATCTGGATTTGGCTGTTTAGCTTGTAGGTTAAAAGTTAAAAGGTTTGCTATTTCTTGGAATCAAAGGTTATTTAATGAAACAAAATTAATTTCAATAAATGATGCATTTAAAGTTTTTTCCAACAAAGAGTGTAAGAGATTTATCACAGGTTCTAAATAACAAATTTAATTTCCCTAACATGTTAAGGAGGATTTTGGTTCCCCCAAAGGACTGAGTTGACTAACCATTTATAATAAGACTGACTTTAAACTTCCTTTTAACTTGACAGTAGTTAATTCTAACTTTATTAAATTAGAATCCCCATTAATTCACCCATTTTTCTTTCACCAATTTTGTTTTACAATTAAGGTTTATCTGCAGTTTCTGTTTTGACCATTTTGCTGAATAGTGCTGAGTTCTGCTGTTTGCCTTCCTTCAGTCTTTCTGGCTGAATGGCTTCCTGAATCTTCTCAGAGGTTTTCATCTGAGCCCATGATGGGGTTCTAAAAGCACATTCTGTTCGTGTACTGGGATAGTGGGATGTGAGGGCAGAGAAGTTCTTCCTGAGCGTGAGTCCTTCATCCTCTACCCACTGTCTTATAAACCTGTCTCAAATTCCATGCACTTTTGGACCCACTTACATGAACTCTCAGGAGCAGGTACTTTGTCACCTCCAGAGGGAAGGCCAGGATCCTCCTGGCAGGTACTGCTGTGTGCTTGCCCCTGAGCCAGGAGCTTTGCATTTGCTATCTCATTTGATCCCCTCAACAACCCTACTAGTGAGGAAATATCCATTTCATACATGAGGAAATTGAGGCCCAGAGAAGGCACTGGCTACTTAGCTGTATGTTGTCAGCCTGTTGAAACCAACGCCTCCTGCCTACACTGCCACTGCCCATATAAACTGGTACCACCCACGGTTATATGGCAGAAAGCAGCACTTCGAGAAAATGGACCAGCAACCGCCATGTGTTGAACAGGCAATGGGCAGGAGGAAATAAAGCAGTTATAGCACCTGGGGGTGTAGGTCAAGGCAGTAACCAAAATAAAGTGGAAGCACGGAAAAAAGCTGGGGAAATAAAAATGTTCAAATTTCACATTTCCTCATGAAGGCCAGATCAAGTTGGAGCTTGCTTAACAGCAGACATTAGGCAGCTAGACCTGTCTGTAGGGCAAAGAAATTTTTGTTGAAAAGCCCAGTAAGTATTTACTCTGCTGGAACAGAGTCTTTTTCTAACGCCGGGATCTTTTCTTTGTGTGCTCTGTAGAATGAAATGTGCTTGTTTGGGTGGGGATACAGTTACACAATTCTCCACGTTTTGTTTCATCTTTCCTGTCCGTGTTGTTGATCTCTTTTTCCTTTGCTCTATCCAAAGATATCAAAGAAGCCAAGAAAAATGTTATCTTTACTTTAGAGTTATGGATTTCAGATATGGGTAGATGGCTCTGTTACGCAGAAGCGTCAGAGCTGGTTATAGGAGAACCAGGCGGCACATACGTGATCCCAGACACCGAAGTAACCTCTGTCTCACTCCTTCACTTCCAGCAAGGTATTGTGCTCTGAGGGGCTGACAAGAGAAGGTAGATTATGGGTCTGCCAAGGCTTTTTACTGGTCTCTGTTTATCTTTTTCTGAGTGCCAATTCAGCATGATCTAGACCAGGATCATTTGTTTGCAGGGATGGAAAACAAACTGAAACTGGCTCAAGTGAAGGCTCACTGGAAGGCTCACTGGGAAACTTACTGGAAGGATGTGAGGAGATGTTCAGGAATCTATTTGCAGAAAACATGTTCGGGTATACTGGGAGCTCTCCCTCTCTCACGTCGTCTCCCTCACTGAAACCAGGATTGCTGTCTATTTCCTTGGGGCTGTTGCAGTCATGCTGTCTTACTAACTGTAATGTTGTGTTAGCTACATGACTGCTCAAGTTTTTTTTTTTTAATTGTGTTCCATTTAGCCAGGATGATGCAAGTTGTTTCAAGAAAGGCTATAAAATGCTTGCAATAAAAGTCATGTTCGTTCACATTCATTAGAAAAAATGAAATAAATCTATGCTGCGTAACTTTTTTCGTGCCAAGTGCAGGAGTGGAGGTTGTCAAATCAAGACTGGATCATCAAGTACATAATGATAGGGTGCCAAAATTCCAAGGAGCTTGGGAGTCACTATGGTTGAGGGTGGTCAAAGAATTTGCTTCCCCACAAGGCATGTGGCTTTGGGCCAGCACACCTCATAATTTGTTCTCTTCTATTTCCCACATCCGTCTTATAGTGTCTCAATTTAACCAGGGGAATATGGAGCGTGAACTCTTTCTATTTACCCTTTTAACATCCAGGTAGATATTTCTGAGATACATGGCAATGTATCAGGGTTGAGTTTGCTGCTCTGGTTCTTATCCTTTTTTTTTGAGAAAGGGTCTTGCTCTGTCGCCCAGGCTGGAAGGCAGTGGTGCAATCTTAGCTCACTGCAGACTCTGCCTCTGCCTCTCAAGTTTAAGTAATTCTCGTGCCTCAGCCTCCTGAGTAGCTGGGATTACAGGCACCTGCCATCGTGCCCAGCTAATTTTTGTATTTTTAATAGTGATGAGGTTTTACCATGTTGCCCAAGCTGGTCTCGAACTCCTGGCCTCAAGTGATCCACTTGCTTTGGCCTCCCAAAGTGCTGGGATTACAGGTATGAGCCACCATGCCTAGCCTCTGGTTCTTATCCTTTTGAAAGTCTTAAAGTCTCCTCTTCATTCATGTATCAAATATTTGATGAAATATTTGACCAGATGTCAGATTCTAGAACATCAGACCCAGATAGTAAACCAGTGGGTTGTAAATAGCTACATGAAGGGCATTGAATCTAAACAGAACCAGAGTGAGAGATTAAGGTCAAGGAACTGGAAGGCATATCTGGATTTATTTATTTATTTTTTTAAAAATACAGTATTTGTTTGGATGGAGAATGGAAAAAGAACTTGCAGTCTTGGTTCTGTGCAGTGCAGGTTGGCTACTGCTATTGCTGTAACTCTGTCCTATTGTCCTACCCGTACTACTGTTGTAACTTCCAGAAGGTGGGACTTGATGAATCACGCACACTTCCAGAGTGTTTGGTCAGGGTGTCCCTGGGTGCTGCGAGGATGGCCAATGCTGTTGGCATCAAAAGGCCAAGAGATGACTTTGGTCAGATTAGATAAAGACCATTTAGGGCCATGGAGATATGGAAGCAATTTTCTTCTTTCTGAAGATGATGCAACAGATGACAATAAGCATTTGGGTGAATCTCTCCGGCCAGGCTTGAAGGCAGTTTGTGTCACCTGGTGAGTGGGTGGATGGGGAAAGTTAGTTCTAATTACTATTCCAGGGCCGTACATCCAGAGCCTTTCCATTTTAAGGCAAGAGGGGGACTAACGTTCCCAGTTCATTCGCAAATGACTCAAGAGAATGGGACAGAGGAAAGGGAGATACCACTTTTAATTCCCCCTGGAGGAGTTCTAATGTCCCATTAGTGTTTCAACTGTTTGGTCTAATTCAGGTATGAAGTACAGTGGTTTGTTTGTTTGTTTGTTTTTGTTTTTTTGTTTTTTGTTTTTCATAAAATTCGTTGATTAATAAATTGCTTGCTGGGCATTGGGGAACTAAACATGAAAATTATATGACTTTAACCCTTAAGGAGCTCAGAATCTAATGCGGAAGGTGGATATTTATGATATATAACAAGGGCAACAATAAATCTAGCACAAGATATAAGGAATCTTCCAGGCTTTGTATTGGACAAAATGCCTCTAGGATGTCCTTTACCTGGAGGCATATATGGGCCCAATGCCAGCTTCAGCTATTCTAAGAGACCTGAGTCTAAAGATCACACATTATCTCATACCAGGAGCCATGCTTGCTGTCTGAAATTTCCCAGTGGCCACCAAGCTATCATTACGGTCCCTATAGACCCATTAACTTTATTATCCATCCCACTTTGCTACTTCTGGATTGGACACTTGACAGATAATGTCAGGAACAGTATCGCGTGTGTTTTGCCCAAATGATCTTTAAGACAGCCTCGTTCCCAGTCTGGCTGTTGTGTGGGAATCAGCATCTTCACTTCCTGATTTCTGTTACACTCCTTCCTACAGCCCTGTCCACCACAGCCAGCTGGCTGAAGAGCTCAAAAGGCAGGAAATCAGCAACAGAGAGATTTGAAGCATGAGAAATGAGCAAAAAACACCCAGCATAACACAGTCATGGACAGTTTAGCAGTACATGAAAATAGATGGTCCTCGCCCCAAGGGACTGCAGTAACCCTGAATAAACAGGATGTCTCTCACTTTTAGCAGTTCTTTCTGCGCTAGTATTGGGGAAATATATTTTTTGCTGCATGCAAAATGGTAAAAGACATTCTATTAAGAAAATGAAAACAATACTTCTGTTTTAGACAAAGCTTTTGAAGGTTCAAGGATCACCCATTTATTGACAAAATTGTTTCTGTGGCTTAAAAATAAAATACAAACAAATACTACAGATATTCTTGCCTTCTCATTCTACTTAAAATCACATTTCCAAAGACTTTATTCTCTACTTAAAAACAGGAATTAAGAAATATTCAAAAGAGATCATAGACAAAACTAACATTTCAGTAACCAAAGATAAATCATGCTTTCAGAGGAAGATGCTAGGTTCTAGAATCTCTCTGAACACCGTGTAGCACTAAGAAACTACAATCATCAGCTGAGACCTTGATCACATAATGGCTAACATATAAGATGCTTATTCTAGTCAGGCACACTTCTAAGAGCTGTATATATGCTAATTCATTTATTCTCATAGGATATAAAGGATCGGCAGACCCTTCAGGCTCTGGTACGTTCTGAGATGAGTTAACCCAGAAGTTGTCATGGAAAGACAGATTCAGCAAAACGGAAACAGCCAACATTTTATGTAGATGTCCCTGTGGCTTAGTGCTAGAGACCGGACATTTGTGCCCTTAGGGGAAAAATGACGAGGTCAGAGCAGACTGGGACAGATCAGGTCTGATGCTTTTATTGTAGATCCTGGAACCAAAGATGATCTTATGGAAAGCCAGGTAGACAGTTCAGCTGAGGTATTCATCCATAGAGACTGGCCAGAAAGGCACAGTTTGGGTTGAAAGCGTGGGCACATGAGACCAAAGCAAGAGGGCTTGAAAATGGGGTAGACGCAGGAGCCTGGAGAGAAGCCTCAGCCCCTGGGACAAAGTGGCAGGTGCTTTATCCAGGGTGCTGGTGTCTAGAGCGCTTTGGGAGGACCCTGTGAAGGGCATGGTGTCTCCAGCACTATTTGGGTGCACCCTCCCATAGTTCAGTGTTCCAGAAAAAAGATGGGAAAATTACAAGAATAATAGCAGGCAGAAGTTGTGCCAAATTTCATCCTAACACAAAATGTGGTTATAAACAAGGGTAAGGAGAGGGTTTTCATCTTCTGCTTTAATCCTGGAAAGCTCTGCTAGACTGTGATTCAGTCTCTCTTTTTCTATCAGTTCTGGGGTTGTGATTCTTAATAGTACCTCAACTAATTTTTGGCATCCTTATTCTTGTGATTACTAGGGATTTTCAGTTGTTTAAACCCTACTTGGCTTTTTCTAATGAGCACTAATGCCAAGTTTTTATCACTAAGCTCATAGATTTGTCAAAGAAATGGTGATGCCAAGAAATTCATTTCAAGTTACTACCTGTAATCCATGTGTAGGATGTTTGGTGTGTTGGGGTGTTCTTTAGTTTGTAATTCCTTATGTCGATGTCTAAAAGAGGGTGACCTTTATTTTTCTGTTAAGGGCCAGATAGTAGATACTTCAGGCCCTTTGGGTAACAGTCAACTCTGCCATGATAGTGAGAAGCAGTCACAGACAAAAACATCTAATAGGAGTGGCTGTGTGCAATAAAATTTTATTCACAAAACAAGCAGCAGTAGGATTTAATATGTGCTCCGTAACTGGTGATTTTTGATATTAATACATAAACAGACAAACAGAAAAATAAATGTCATACTATCCATGAGCAATGTGGTTTTTTTGTTTTTGTTTTTGTTTTCTTTTTAACTTAAAGTCACTTAAAAACATTTTATTTTTGGAGTCAGGGTTTCACTCCCATTACCCAGGCTGGAGTGCAGTGGCACAATCATGGTTCACTGCAACCTTGACTTCCCAGGCTCAGGTGATCCTCCCATCTCAGCCTCCCAATTAGCTGGGACTACAGGTGTTCGTCACCAAGCCCCACTAATTTTTTCTTTCTTTCTTTCTTTTCTTTTTCTTTCTTTCTTTTTTTTTTTGAAACAGAGTTTTGCTCTGTTGCCCAGGCTGGAGAGCAGTGGTGCGATCTTGGCTCACTGCAACCTCTGTCTCCCTGGTTCAAGCAATTCTCTGATTCTCCTGCCTCAGCCTCACCCAGTAGCTGAGATTACAGGCATGCGCCACCACTCCCAGCTTGTTTTTTCTTTTTTCTTTTTTTTTGTATTTTTAGTAGAGACAGGATTTCACCATGTTGACTGTGCTGGTCTCGATCTTCTGACCTCAAATGATCCACCTGCCTCAGCCTCCCAAAGTGCTGGGATTACAGGCATGAGCCACCTCGCCCAACTGATTTTTTTCTATTTTTAGTAGAGACAGGGTTTCACCAAGTTGCCAAGGCTGGTCTCCAACTTCTGGGCTCAAGCAATCTGCCTACCTCCACCTCCTAAAGTGCTGGGATTACAGGTGTGAGTCATTGTGCCTGGCCAACTTTTTTTTTTTTTTTTTTTTTTTTTTTTGAGACGGAGTCTCACTCTGTAGCCCAGGCCGGACTGCAGTGGCACGATCTCGGCTCACTGCAAGCTCTGCCTCCCGGGTTCACGCCATTCTCCTGCCTCAGCCTCCCGAGTAGCTGGGACTACAGGCGCCTGCCACCGTGCCTGGCTATTTTTTTTTTTTTTTTTTTGTATTTTTAGTAGAGACGGGGTTTCACTGTGTTAGCCAAGATGGTCTCGATCTCCTGACCTCCTGATCCGCCCGCCTTGGCCTCCCAAAGTGCTGGGATTACAGGCGTGAGCCACCGCGCCAGGCCCAACTTTTTTTTCTTAATGGCCCTTTCCTAAAGAATGGGGAGAGGAGGAACCATTTGCCTGCATGGATCTGTAAGCCGCTGCCCTTCCTCTCATATCTTACCTTTACAACTTTGGAAGCCAATATTCTGAAACCAAACTTCCTTCCTACTTTTAAGATACAGAGAGGGCTGGAATGTCCTATTCCAGGTTTCCTTGAAAGAGGAATTTGCTACTTTTCCCCTCCCGTCTAGTGAAGTTCTTTGTACACAGCAGGCCTCTGGTAAGAATTCAGTTACTTCTCCCAGTGGCCTCTCTTCTTTCGTCTTTCACTTCATAGGCAATAGTGACCAACTAAAAAGTCTTAGTAATTTTGCTTTTTTGGGGGTGACACGCACATAAAGAGTTAAGAGATTTAAAGACTGGCAAATACCATTTCTTTTAAAACCTGAAAAATATCAAAACAAAACTTAAATGAAAAACTACTAGAAGATCATTATCCCAGCCACAATCAAGTCCAAAGGTTAAACATGTTTGCCTTCCTTATCTAAGGAATGAAGATGTACAGACCAATGGAAGAACCTAATCAACTCTAAATTCTCTTTAGCAATTAGCAAATTTGCCACCTGCTGTTGGTGGAATCGTGTCCCCCAAAGAGATATGTTGAAATCCTAACCCTTGATACCTGTAAATGTCACCTTATTTGGAAATTGGATCTTTGCAGATGGAATCAAGTTAAATTGGGGTCATCAGGTTGGGCCCAAATCCAGTGTGACCAGTGTTCTTATATTAGGTTGGTGCAAAAGTCATTGTGGTTTCATTACTTTCTTCTTTTTTTTTTTTTTTTTTTTTTGAGACGGAACTTACTTACTAACTACTTTCATTACCACAATTATTTTTTTTTCTTTTTTTTTGAGATGGAGTTTCGCTTTTGTTACCCAGACAAGAGTGCAATGGTGCGATCTCAGCTCACTGCAACCTCTGCCTCCAGGTTCAAGTGATTCTCCTGCCTCAGCCTCCCGAGTAGCTGGGACTACAGACACATGCCACCACGCCCAGCTAATATATATATATATATATTTTGGTAGAGATGGAGTTTTACCATGTTGGCCAGGCTGGTCTTGAACTTCTGGCCTCAGGTAATCCACCTGCTTCAGCCTCCCAAAGTGCTGGGATTACAAGCTTGAGCCACTGCGCCCAGCCACCACAATTACCAGCCTTATAAAAAAAGAGAAATTTAAACACAGATATATACACAGAGGAGAATGCCATGTGAAGACACAGAGACAAATAAGGAGAAGATGACCATGTGACAACAAAGGCAAAGATTGGAGTGCTGTCTCTCTAAGCTAAGGTCACCAAAGATGGCTGGTAACTGGCAGAAGCTAAGATAGAGGCAGGGAACCAACTCTCCCTCACAGCTCTCCAGAAGAGACCAACCTTGATGATATCAAACTTCCGGCTTTCAGAACTGTGAAATAATAAATTTCTGTTGTTTCAAGCCACCTACTTTGTGGTAACTTTTTATGGAAGACCCAACTAACATACCACCCAAGGGCTGAAGTAAAAGAACTCAAAGACATTCTGTAGCATGTTCCCCTCAGGCCATTTTTTTTTTTTTTTTTTTTTTTTTTGAGACGGAGTCTTGCTCTGTCACCCAGGCTGGAGTGCAGTGGCGCAATCTCGGCTCACTGCAAGCTCCGCCTCCCGGGTTCACGCCATTCTCCTGCCTCAGCCTCTCCGAGTAGCTGGGACTCCAGGTGCCCGCCACCACGCCCGGCTAATTTTTTGTATTTTTTAGTAGAGACGGGGTTTCACCGTGGTCTCGATCTCCTGACCTCGTGATCCGCCCGCCTCGGCCTCCCAAAGTGCTGGGATTACAAGCGTGAGCCACCGCGCCCGGCCCCCTCAGGCCGTTTTTATGAAACGTCCTGCTCCTTACTACTTAGATATCTCAGTAATGAAACAAAGTTAATGATCCTGACTGTCATCAGGAATCCATACCACACACAGGCTACCCTTTGGTTTCACTTTGATTTAACTTTTATTTGGATAATCTGGGAGTTTTAAAGTCAAATGGAGAATGATCATTTTAATACTTTTCCTCTTCTAGTTATGTGAATTCAGAGTCAATGCCTGGGGCAGTTTGGCAAGCTGTCAGTAACTGAAAACATGACCGAAAAACCTGATACATCAGCTATTGTTCTACTGTACTAGCTTCTTTGGGTACTATGAGCTCATGAAATACAACAAAGCACTGTTCTGTCTAAACTCTTCTGAATATATGGCTCATGTTCATGGAACTCCCATTGTCTTAGTCTGTGCCTGTCAAAGGGGCAATTCTCTGACATCTTTGTTTTCTTTTAGAGAGTTCTCCTCTAATTTGATCTATACTTGACAACATGGGTGTGAAGAGCACCATGTCCCTGGTGTAGCAGAAGCGCACACAGGCACTGCTAAAAGCCATTCTTCAATGTTGGACTGTTCCAGTGGGCCCACTGCAGAGCCAAAGGCAGGCAATTTCACAGGCAGAAGAATTATAATAGCTAACGTTTACTGAGTGATTCCTATGCACCAAACACCCCTTTGGGTGCTTGCTAAAGGATAACTCCTTTCATTTTGACAACAAGTCTATGAGGCAGATACTATAGGTATCCTCACTTTAGAGCTAAGGAACCCGAGTTAACGTGATAAGTAAAACTTGCCAAGATCACAAGACTGGTGAGAGCCAAGATATGAGCCCTGCTGCTCTGGCTGCAAAATCTTGTCTTTAATAATTACCCTGTTGGCTTTTTACCTGGGAAATAAACTCTCATATGTTGTAATGTTTTCCTCACCAAAACTGGTGTTTTTTTATGTCCTTTTCAGCTAATGCAAAATTTGCATCTGTGTATTTGCCGAAGATGGCAGGATCATCCTTGCAGGAAAGGCACTGAATCAGACAGCCTCTGGATCCCCGCTCTGGGGCATTCATGATGTGATCATGATATGGGTGTTTATATATCATGATCATTGAGCATTGTGATGCCAGAGCCTTAATCCTTTAACATAACTTTAAGTACAGACTCTTAAGCACCAAGTATGGCTAAAATACATTGCTTACCTACTATCTGGTCAGCACTGTTCCATGTGCTTTAGTATAAATTGTTGCCTTTAATTTTCATATTATCTCCACTTTATGGATGTGAAACTGAGACTTAAGGAAACTCAATGGTAGGCCAAGCTCGCAGAGCTCATAATGGCAGAACTGAGATGTACTTTTATGCAGGAGATAAGAGGGCTATGCAACCAGTTCCTGATCTTAGGGAACTGGCTACCAAGTACAGGAAGAAAAATCTGCATAGGAATAGAAGAAAATTTGATAGCTAATATTTATTAGATATTTCCATGTGTCATCAAGTGTACTTTACATGATTATCTTTTTAATTTTTAAACATTAAAAAATTGACAAAAATTACATATTATTGTATCTATTTTAAAAACATGCTTTGAAATATGTGTACATTGTGGAACAATTAAATCAAGCTAATTAACATGTGCATTACCTCATGTATTTATCATTTTTTGGAGATACGAACACACAATCTACTCTCAGTGATTTTCAAGCATAAACAATACATTATTATTATCTGTAGTCATCATGTTGTATAATAGATTTCTTGAATGTATCCCTTCAGTGAAATTTTCTATCTTTTGGCCAACATTTCCACAAATCCCACTCCCCTGCCACCACCAAGTCCCCAGCCCCTGGTAGTCACCATTCTTCTCTCTACTTCTATGAGTTCGACTTTATATATATATATATATGTGTGTGTGTGTATATATATATGTGTATATATATGTGTGTATATATATATGTGTATATATGTGTGTGTATATATATATGTGTATATATATGTATGTGTATATATATGTGTATATATGTGTGTGTATATATATATGTGTATATATGTGTGTGTATATATATATGTGTATATATGTGTGTATATATATGTGTATATATGTGTGTATATATATGTGTATATATACGTGTGTATATATATATGTGTGTGTATATATATTTATTTATTATACTTTAAGTTCTAAGGTACATGTGCACAATGTGCAGGTTTGTTACATATGTATCCATGTGCCATGTTGGTGTGCTGCACCCATTAACTCGTCATTTACATTAGGTGTATCTCCTAATGTTGTCCCCCCTCCCCCCACCCCACAACAGTCCCCTGGAAACCATCATTCTCAGCAAACTATCGCAAGGACAAAAAACCAAACATGGCGTGTTCTCACTCATAGGTGGGAATTGAACAATGAGATCACTTGGACACAGGAAGAGGAGCATCACACGCCGAGTTCGACTTTTTTTAAGATTCCACATACAAGTGAGATGATGTGGTATTTGTCATTCTGTGCCTGTCTTATTTCAGTGAACATAATGTCCTCCAGGTTCATTCATGCTGTTGCAACAGGATTTCCTTCTTTTTAAAGACTGAATAGTATTCAATCGGGTGCACATACCACATTTTCTTTATCTCTTCCTATCCACTGATGGGCACTTAGGTTGATTGCATGTCTTGGCTATTGTGAATAGTGGCGCAATGAACATGGGAGTGCAGATATCCTTTCCACATACTGATATCATTTCCTATGGATATATAACCAGAAGAAGCATCGCTAGATCATATGGTAACTCTATTTTAATTTTTTGAGGAAGCTCAAAATTTACATTTTCAGCAACAGTATGCAAGCATTCCCATTTCTCTGCATCCTTGCCCATACTTGTCCATCATCTTTCGATAGCAGTCATTCTAGCGAGTATGAGGTGATATCTCATTGTGATTTGAATTTGCATTTCTCTGATGATTAGTAAAGTTGAGCATTTTTTAACATAGCTGTTGGCCACATGTATGTCTTCTTTTGAGAACTGTCTATTCAGGTCCTTTGCCCATTTTTAAAACGGGTTATTTGTATTCTTGCTTTTGAGCTGTTTGAGTTCCTTACATATTTTGGATATTAACCCCTTATCAGATGTATAGCTTGCAAATATTTTCTCCCATTCTGCATGTTGCCTCTTCACTCTGTTGATTGTTTCCTTTGCTGTGCAGGAGCTTTTTAGTTTGATGTAATCCTGTTTGTCTATTTTTGCTTTTGCTGCCTGTTATTAATCTTTTTAATAACCTCGTAATGACCAGGTATTATTAGCATGATCACCACAGCATCCCACTTACAGACAATGGATCAGAAGTGGAGAGGTTGTTAGTAAGTAGCAGGGCTGAGATTTGGATGCACACAGACTGCCTTGGGTGCCTGGGCTCTTACCCACCAGTCTAAACTGAGTGACTTTCAAGCGAGGGAGACATTTCTGGTGGCTGGGATCAGTGGTGAACGGCATTTTGAGCTGAGCTTAGGGATGGGAGGAATTTCTACATGTAGAGATGTGGAATCTCATTTTGCACCCAGAATGGCTAGAGCAGAAGAACAGAAGCCTCCCACGGTGTGCAGACCATTGAGAGAAAGTTGGGGACCCCGGGCACAAGGAGGAGAGGTGCTCAGTCAGGAAGTACTCTCTTCTTTTCAGTTTCAGAGGCATGATTGTTTCTCCCAGTTGAATACTGAAAAGGATGAACTTTACTGTTGAGCATCTGTGATTGGAATAAATATATCCTTATCTGTTCTGGGCAGCTTTCAAAATAATTTGTTAGAAAGCACCACCGTCATTTCTACCTGGTGCTCTGTATACTATGTGTGTAAAGGAAGTCTGAAGACAAGCACTGGAGCTCAAATCCTCATTCAGCCACGCTACCTTGGGCTTCTTACTTCATGCTCTTCAGTCTCCTGCAATCCTGGAGTAATAACGCATGCCCCAGCTTATTCTTCAAAGACATCAGGAAGCCAAAGAGGGGACAAATTTTCAGAGCTTCAGAAGAAATGTGCTATGGGACTCTAAGGAATCACATAGTTTTATTACTCTGATTAACTTCCTATTTTAATGCATAGTAGTAATTAATATTGGCCACAGACAACTCAAGATAGAAATGTCATGACCTAGATGAATGTGTAGAATGCCCTGGTGTTTTCAGAGTGTTTTCACCTACATTACCTAGTTTAATCTTTACAACTGTCCTATGAAATAAGCAGGGTGGTTATGATTCATTGTTATGTTTACAAATGTGGAAACCGAGGCCTAAACCATTTGTTTAGCAAATGTTGAATCTAGGTACAAAATTCCAGTCTTCCAATTCCCAGTTTAAACTGCTTTCCAAAGACCACAGAAGAGGCAGTTAGGTCACAGCACTTGTGAAATTTCTCGGCAAAATTCGAGAGGCAAGGGTATAGACTTTATTATAATGCTTTCTGAACACAGTACACAATCCGCAATAATCCTGAATTTCTAAATCTTTAGAAAAAAAATCAGTTCAGAATTTTTCCCTTGCTTTAACTCCTCCAGAGAGAATCTTTCTGCAGCAATCCCATGAGGCTCTGTGCATATCCCTATAATTACAGGGATTACATCATAGAGCAATAATTTGTTTACATGTCTGTTTCCCCAGCCTCTCCTTCTTCACTTCCCCCTACTCCCAGCGACAGTGAGAAAAGGTCTATTCATCTTTGGAACTCCAGCACCTCATAGGTTGCTAGACATAACTAAAGCTCAAGAAATTTATCTATCTATCTATCTATCTATCTATCATCTATCTATCTATCTATCTATCATCTATCTATCATCTATCTATCTATCTATCATCTATCTAGATTCCTGTACATCCACAGCCACAGAAGTTTGCCTGCATTCTCTCTACTTAAAAGTCGTATGTTTCTTTTAAGTTGAACTCCTGTTATTTCATTGATGCTACATTTGTTGTTGTTGAGGCTTGATAGTATTATAATTTCTAAGGTAGTGTTTTTAAAATCTAGGTAATACAATTATAGAATAGTTTTCCATATATATGATATATATGGAAAATATTTTATTTCACTGCATAAAACAGAACCACTTAAACAGCAAAGAATATACTAAATGAAATAACAAAGGTTAAAAATAAATTACAAAATAAAAAACAAATGATTGCAAAATGTCAACTCCCCTGAATTAATATATGCGTTTAAATCTAGCCTGGTAAAAATATTACAAAGTTTAGTTGACAGTGTTGTTGTTGTTTAAGATTTTTAAAAATGTATATATGTGCACTGTTTTTAAAAACAATCAAAATGTATTGAAGAAAATATTAATTTATCTTATTGATTTCTAATAACAGCTCATAGAATATAGAAATGGTCTTGATTCTTTCAAATACCTCCACCTGGTCATGTCAGAGTTCAATGATCGTTTAAATAATGATGGACCCTCTATTTCACTAAAGATGCAATTTTTTTTTTTTTTTTTTTTGAGGCAACGTCTCACGGGTTGCCCAGGCTGGAGTGTAATTGTGCAATCAGGACTCACTGTAGCCTTGACTTCCTAGGCTCAGGTGATTCTCCCACCTCAGCCTCCCAAGTAGCTGGGACTACAGGCATGCACCACCATGTCTGGCTAATTTTTTGTCGAGAAAGGGTTTTGCTATGTTGCTCAGGCTAGTCTTGAACTCGTGGACTCAAGTGATCCTCCACCTCAGCCTCCTAGACTGCTGGGTTTATAGGCATGAGCCACCATGCCTGGCTAAAAATACAATATTTATGTGATCTAATTCTGTAGCATCCACTGAAGTAGAAGTAATAATTTATAAAAATAATATTTAAAGCATTATATTTTTAAAATACTATCTTACAAATTATAATTTTATCAAACCTCAATAAGAGGAAATATAGCATCAATTAAATGATAGCAGTCCAACTAAAAAGAGATAAAACAACTTTTAAGGAGAGAGAACACAGGCAAATCTGTGGCGGTGGATAAGCAAAAGTTCATTGCTTTGAAAATGGAATCAAACCTGCATGTGACCCTAAATTCCCGAGTACGGTTGAACAGCAGGGACATGCGTGTTCTACTGCTTCTAGACAAATCACCACAGTTCAGTGCATTATAGCAACACATGTTTATTATCCCATAGCTCTGCAGGTCAGAAGTCTGGGTTGGCTTGACTGGTTTCTCTGCTTCAGGTTTCACCAGGCTATAATCTGTGTTGACAGCATGGTGATTCATGGTTATAGGGAGATTCACTCAAATTGTGGGCACAATCCAGTTTCTTGTAGCTGTAGGACTGAGGTCTCCATTTCCTTGCTGGCTGTCACCTGGGAAGTTCTATTAGCTTCGAGAGGCCTCTTTTTACCTTCGTATCTGGGCAACTGTATCTCAGAGCCAGTGATGGCACATCAAATCCATCTCACACTTGAAAGCTCTTGGATTTCCTCTTCTGCTGCACGTCTGACTTTAGCTGGAGAAACTTCTCTGCTTTTAAGGGCTCAAGTGATTAGACTGGCCCTATCTGGTTAATCCAGGATAATCTCTGCACCTTGAGATCCACAACTTTAATTACAAACAGTCCCTCTTGCCATGTAGAATAACATATGCACAGGACCCAGAGATTAGGGTATGGACCTGTGGGGAGGGGGTGGCATTAATTGGCCTACTACAAGGCTACTTGGGAAACCTGGATTTAAACTCTGCTTTAGCCAATTTTAGTCTTTCTACTTTCTTAGCTCCTTGAGCTTCTTTCTTCTTAGTCGAGAGAGCTGATAGAAAGAAGTTGTTCCTTGCAATTCTTTCTTCAAGTCTTTATTCAACTTCCTGTAGGAGTTGTGTTTTCCATTTATATTGGTGAGGTATTCCTATGTTTCAAAAAGTTTGTTCTCTATTTCTAAGAGGTAAACTATCCCCTAAATTGATTTTCTGCCAAGTTTCATGACATATTCTGTGTGTGTGTGTGACAGAATCTTGTTCTGTCACTCAGGCTGGAGTGCCATGGTGCAATCTCCACTCACTGCAACCTCCACCTCCTGGGTTCAAGTGATTCTCTTGCCTCGGCCTTCTGAGTAGCTGGGATTAGAGGCACAGACAACCACGCGTGGCTAATTTTTGTATTTTTAGTCGAGACAGAGTTTCACCATGTTGGCCAGGCTGGTCTTGAACTCCTGACCTCAAGTGATCCGCCCGCCTTGACCTCCCAAAGTGCTGGGATTACAGGTGTGAGCCACTGAGCCTGGCCCACCTGAGGCATTTGAATATCACCTTTAAGCTCTGAATTCTCAGACTACATGTTCAGTTTGGTGACTTTTCATTTGATCTATAAGCTTTTCATTTTATTTTCTTCACATAATGTTAAAATAACCTTGTTTTTCTCCTTCAAGCCTGTTAGAGGAAACCTTTATGTTAGCAGCATCGTGAGTCTCTTCACACTGAGTCCTGGTTGATAGTCTATGTGGTTTCCATTTTCTGATTCACTCTCTCTGTCTCATTCCAAGTTGCTGTCATCCATATACTCTCCTAAATAGAGCAGGCAAATTTATTGTTTTCAGCACAGTTTCCGTCAGAGATTTTAACTGGCTGTCTTTATTATTTACAAGCAGTTTCATTCATGTGTTTTAAGTTTTTTAGCGTTTTATTCTTGTTCTTTGATTCCTGAACTCTTTCTTTTCATCTCAGAGCTTCTTGGGAATGTCATTTTAGGCTTCTGCGAAGGTGAGCATTTTCATCCAAACCGCCCATTATTGCCGTCTAAAGTTGTCCTACATTCTTCTGAGACGCCTTTAAGGTATTTGTGGTGTCAGTCACTTGGGATTGGAGTGATTTTGCTGTATCTTCCAGTGACTGTGTCTTTCCTTTAAGGTGCACCATCCTCATTTATGAAATAAAAGCTTATTAGTCTCGGTTTTCTACGTCATGAAGGTCTACTGTCCCCTCAAGTGAAGAGATGGACTTACTCGGATTCTCATCAAGTGCTGCCCAACACAGTGCTTGTAACATCAGAGGATTGGCGTTCACTGGGAGTGACTTGAAGGCTTCTTAGTCTGGTGAAATCAAGTCTACGTTCTCCCTGACTTTACCATATTCTTTGACCCAGGCAGAAAATCATTTGGCCAGCTCTTTTCCCCTCCTTAAAGTATGTCGGCTCTTTATTATAAAAACAGTCACAGGCCGGGCATGGTGGCATGTGCCTATAGTCCCAACTACTTGGGAGGTTCAGTTGAGCCCGGATTGAGGACACAGTCAGCAATGGATAGCACTACTGCACTTGAGCCTGGGTGACAGAGTAAGACCCTGTCACAAACAAACAAAACAAACAAAAAACAGTCATAGCAGCAGATACTAGAATCTCTGGGAAGTCTAAAAAGAGTTGAGTGCTCTCTCTAGCATTCAGACACCAGCAGAGCACTGCAGAGATACTCGGGACTGCTGATCTTTGAGGCAGTCAGCAAGGCCTCCACGGTTTTAATGGGTACTGCAGCTCTGCCCCTGGTTGCCTGTATTCTGTGAGCCACAGCCAACCACACTGAACCTTGCTGAGTGTTCTATCTTTGACCCAAACGTGACTAGGCACAAGGCACAAGGCACAAGGCATCAGCGGGGCTGGGAGAGGGGGAGGCCAGCTCTGTAACTTTGCTCCACCCACTGCACAAATGGAAAGAGATAATGTTTGTACAATGCATTAGGGAAAAATGGAGAAGGCCAGCCACAGGCAGAGGAACCAGCCTGTGAGCTCTGGCCACTCTAGGCCCTACTTGGCCCTACATCAAACCTGGGAGACATCAAAGCAGTGCTGTGTAATACCTGTTCTCTGCATAGCGCATGTCAGGGAGTGATAGTGACACATGCTACAGCGGAGGACCCATGTGCCTACAGCCCTGGGCAAGGTCATTCTTCCCTTGATTTAAAGTTTCCTTCTGCAGCCTGGGACCCTGATCTTCCTGCAGAGGTCACAGGGCTCTCCTTCCCCCCAAGACTCCCTCTTTCTTTTGTATTTGGTCAGTGCCAGCAGGCAGGGGCAGAGGACTGGATGGCTTCATCAAAGGCACTAATTTATCAAGTTGGATTTTAATTTAAGAATTCAGGGGAAATAATGGAGATTGGCAATGCCTTAACATTTCATGGATTTTCAGTGGAGCTGGTTTGTCCCTGTTTAAAACAAGCAGTCCTGTATGGGGAGACTCCCCTCCAATAGTAACTCTTTCCATTTGTCCATTTGTGGCCCTGCCATCTCCAGCAGGCTCCCAAAGCTGTCCCAGGATCAGTTTCCATTACACCTCACCATCTTCAGAAATGTGGCTCTGTGGAATGCCTCCAAAGCAGGAGCCAGCCCTTCTTTCAGCTGAATTTGCCACCCCCTATTTCTTTATGCAATATCTCACTCTCCTTGATATGGCTTGGTTATGTCCCCACCCAAATCTCATCTTGAATGGTAGTTCCCATAATCCCCAGGGGAAGGATCCGGTGGGAGGTAATTGAATGATGGCGGCAGTTCTGGTGATAGTGAGTGAGCTCTCACGAGATCTGATGGTTTTATAAGGGGCTTTTCCCCCTTTTGCTCAGCACTTCTTGTTGCTGCCGCCACGTGAAGAAGGATGTATTTGCTTCCCCTTCAGCCATGGTTGTAAGTTTCCTGAGGCCTCCCCAGCCATGCCGAACTGTGTGAGTCAATTAAACCTCTTTCCTTTATAAACTACTCAGTCCCGGTTATGTCTTTATTAGCAGCGTGAGAATGGACTACTGCACTCCAAGTGTCTCTGGAAGACTCAGGCCCAGAGATTCACTGTCCATCTCCAAGGACTCTGCAATGAGTGACTTGTCCTCAGTATTTTTGCCCATGAGGGAAATGAAACACCTTCAATGGAGACTGGTCTGGGGTTCTGAAGGGCACCAGGGATTGGGCAGCAAGGGTCCTGCTTCCAGGAGTCCCTGTTTATCTCTCATTTTTGAGTCAGAAAAAGGCCCCAGGGTATCTGTGTGTAGGCTCTACCTTCTCAGGTTTCTCCGTGTCTCTGAAAACATGGCTGCCCATGAGAAGTATTTAAAGAAATGAACTTTACCTATTAACTTGTTTAGCTCTCATATGAGATAAGGTGATGTAATCATAATGGCTCTTAATTTCAGAATGCAAGCATAAGACCATATATTTTACACACACACACACACACACACACACACACACAGAGCATATGTATATATGCACACACTCACACTTAAATGATGTGTGTGTGTGTGTGTGTGTGTACTTAGTAAGGACTGAACAAATGCTTACTAGCTAAATGATGAAGCTAGTCCTAACCTGTTTTTGAAGAATGGGCAATTATAGAGAGGATGCATGTAATTTAAAAAATTTTAGTGGGGACATAGCTATAGAGATATCAATCTTTTGAGTTTTGTTTTTTTTTTAAGAAATGGAAAGTGTTGGTTGCATAACTCCTTCCACCTGTAATGTGTCTTAACAATTTAATTTTTGGCTTGCAGCTAGTTTGGAAAAGTCCTAGTTATCATGGTTTTGTACTTTAATGTGCTTCCCTCTAGTGATTACTGGGGTAAGGGAAAGTGTTTTGCATGCAGTAGATGCTTAAGAAGTATTTGCTCATTAAATAAATGAGTAATATTGGAATAGAGATCAGCAAGCAGTAGGTCATGATGGTTTTATTGTTTCATTCACTCATTCACTTATTTACTTCACACACAAAAAATTGATCTCCTGCTATACACCAGGCATGACTCTAGACACTGGAGGTACATCTGTGAATGAGACTAAATTTTCACCTTTAAGGATTATATTCTAAAAGGGATGGCAGAACATAAATCAACAGGAAAATATCCAGAGATGGTAAGCTATGATGGCACGTAAGCACGGTGAGATTTGAACCAGGGAGGAAAGGCCACTGGGCTGGAGTTGTTGAGAGTTACAGCCTAGGCCAGAAGCACAGTGCTGAAGCCTGAAGAGGGCAGAAAAAAATATCCCAACCACTTGCTTCTGCCCTCTGACCTCCTTCTGATACCTCCCATTGGATGAATAAAATGTTCAGCCAAAGAGCCTGAGTCTGGATGATGTAGTCACTAGGGGACGGAGCGCAGAGCAGGGCAGAGAAAGCCAGAATAGGATCAGGGGCATGAGGCTGGGATATAATTATGTCTAATGAACATTTGTTAAACAACAAAGGATTCTTTTGGCATACAGAATTTTCTTTGCTACTTATATGCAGAATTGTAATGAAATAAAGCATTTTTCAGTTTGGAACTCTGCAATAAATGGAAACGTTTCATTAATATTGCAGAATAAAACTTGAGAGACTGATTACCACCATTTAGCTTCCTTCCCCCTCTTTCTTTCAGGAATCCTCTGCTGTTAATGGGGATTAAGAACAGATGCGTGTATGTCTTCGTTTAGACTCTACAGGTGTTCTCTTCTCCCCAAATTGTCATATATTGGGAACCTGCTAGTATGGCTAGAGTGGCAGGAATTAAGTCACAGATGAATCATTTTCACTCAACATTCTTTTAGAAGAGGTTAGATCAAGAAGAATTAAGATGATTCCAGAAAGAGAAGAACAAGGAGACCCAGGGAGGGAGGGGTGAGGAGGGCAATTCTTAACGTTAAATGGGTTTATTTGATGGCTGTTGGGAACGAGATTTGTGCAGACACTCAAGGCTGGCAGAATACATTTAATACATGCTCTTGACCTGTAAGGGCAGTGAATTGAGAAAAGGCTGCAGGAGTTGTCTGGGCTTGTTCTTCAGAAGGAAAAACGCAAGGTATAATAGGGGAGCTGAGTACATGTCTTGTGACCCAGGAAAGGAAGAGGATAGCATTGTTATGGTGTGATCAGAGCCAGAGCAGTGTGGCTGAGGGGAGGAAGTTTGACTGGGAAGCTCTTTGCTCCCTTGGTAACCAGGTATGAAGATGACTAGCCATTCATTGTGAAGAGACAATGCTATATGAAAACTTTACTTTTCCTCCTGGACATGAAGACCTTTTTCTTAGCTCCCTTTCATCTAAGTAGGCCAGATGGCTGTTCTGGCCAAAGAGATGTAGACAGAATTCAGCACAGTGCTGAAGCCTGGAGAGGGCATACATCATGTCTACACCTGGCCTAGCAAAAAAAGATCCTGCTTAGTTTCCCACTGTAATTGAGAGTGGAGACATCCCCAAGACTGTTGTGGGAGGCCGTACAAATCTGTAGGGAAGCTTGGAGTAATGTGGGAGTTTAAAGAAAACGCAAAGAAACTCTGAGGCATCTGGCTGGTCTGCTCAAAATTTGGACTGTGGCACCAGTTGTTTTGTGTTTGAGGCTGGTCTAGTCTATTTATATGATTATAGGGCTTGGAGAAGTTTAAGAAAAGCATTGCTGCCATTTAGAATTTCCTAGATTTGATGGCCTCAACTGAATGTTATTATTTAAGTACTAAATTAGATCAAAGGTTGAGCATTTATGTTGGTTACATTTTACTTACTCATTTGGAGGGGTAAGGTAGAAGAAAAGGCTGTAAGAGATTGTCTACACAACAATGGGATTTTATTTCCTAAAACGTTTTGTTGCAAATGATGATGCACCTGTGACAAGCTGGCTGTGGTCAGGGTGGAAACAGGAAGAGAAACCACACTTAACCTACAACTTCTAAGTAGTCATGGCTGAGCTAGACCAGAGTTGGGCTTTTCTTTGAGTTACAAAGCAAGTCTCTATTGATGTTTTATACCTTTTTATTTCACTAGTCTTCAAGCTGTTGAAACATTTTTTCAATTACTTGTCATTTGCTGTTGTTTTGTCTAGGTGAATCATCCCGAAAACTAAGTAGAGAAAAAAACAAACACCCCAATCATCAGAGAAAGGATATTTCAAAACTGCCCATATTTAGTCATTGACTAAGGCCTTATTGAATGCAGCTTTATTGATAGTGATGAGATTACAAAATAACACTGCATACATTTTAGTTTGTTTTTCCTTATATAGTACCAGAATGTTTTAAGCAAACAAAGAAATTTTTTTGAGAATATTTGCTGAATAAATAAAAAGTTTTAAAAGAATATCCAGGACAAATAATTGATTTCAAATTCGAGAGGGCAAATTAAATGGTCTTTACCCATTGAATGTGCTGGAGGGTAAATCTTTAATATTTTAGAGTGTTTAATTCTTATAATTATGAATAAAGGACTGTTTGGAAAATTATTCTGTAGGTTTTTTGCCATGAAAAGAAATACTGAAAAGTAATTCCTTTTAATGCTGCCTTGTGCTGGAGAACATATTTATCAGTGGCTGGAATAGGGATCTAGTTCGTTCAGAGATTACATAAATTCATTTCGTTGTAACTAAGGGAAAAAGTTAATGAGGTGATTTTAGTTTATTTTGTCTAGTAACTTGGATGAGTTCTGAAGATGCTTGGCCAGGATAACCAGCAAAAAAAAAAAACATTAAAAAATTGACCTTTTAGAACGTACATATTTCCAGGTAAACCTCTATTTACATGTGTATTTGTAAAATACACTTACTACAACTGCTGCTGTACCTTAAATCATAGAACCATTCAGTACTCACTTCCTTATGACATCAATTATACCTCCTCACTCATAACACATCACTACCATCTAATCATGTTTTAAAATTATACGAATCTGTACCATCACTGACCTTCTATTCAAAACCATTCTTAACAACATAGGAAGTAAAAATAAAATTCATTGAATGCACTGAAAGCAACTAATGCATCAGGGATGACAACTTGGCACCAAGAACCTAACTAAAAATGGACAAACTATGTTAAACTTTGGCTTCCTGGAGACTTTCTCATCAGGTCTCTGCCCCATTTAGAAAAAGAGAGCTTGAATTTTATTATTTCACCTGCTGGGTAACATGCAATTTCTCTGATACGTTGAACTGATGCTTTTATTTCATCACAGGACTCAGCCGTTAGAAAAATAACAAGTCATTTTCTTTAATAAAAAATAAAAGGAAGTATATGGTTGGGTCCTAAGACTCTGGAGAGTAATTGAATGTAAGCTTAAAACATACTAAATATTTTCCACTCGGGAAATCTGGAGAAACTAGGTTTCTAGGAGCAACTGCTTCAACAGTTGGTTTAAAGAATGTGTTTTACTTACACATGAAAGTGGACACACATAATTTTGATTCTGCATACTTTTATGTCTTTCAGTTGGCAATGCAAGATGTTCCAGGATACGAAACTTTCACGGACCCTCACATTCCATACTCCTCACCAATATGGTATGTCAGAAATTCCGACATTCCAAATTCATATTGGTCTTTATTTTCCTAACTGTTGAAGCAGAAGATAGAACAACAATGCACCCAAGAGTCTGGTAAGCTCAAATATGTGGATTTTCTGAGTCTTCAGATAAACAATGCAGAAAATAAGTTAAATGGTAATTTTAAATGATTTATCCAGCTCTAACATGTCTCCAGTTTCATCTCTAGAAAGCCACTGCCAAGTTTTTGCACAACCTATTTTATCAAGCTTTGATAGATGAAAAATCCTCTAGTTTCAGTATCTCTTCTCATTATTCCATCATGTAATGTTACAATTGATTGATTCTCATTTCATTTCAAGCCCTAGGTCCTCCTCTTCATACAATACTTCTAAGATGTCAATGGGAACACATCTGTTAGTGTGCATCAAGGAATTACATCTATTCACTCACTTATGATCTGTAACCCACAATAAAACACCCTTTTCTCTAAAAATTAACCATATACTGTAGGCTTCTCAGTTGTATGAGTGTGTGCATATACACATACACATACACCAAGGTAATATACCATATGCACATATACCAAGGTAAAAGATTCTTTGTGTGGGATAACGAAACAGCCCAGTGCTTTTACGTTAATAATATCTTGTTCTTAATTTACAGCGTTTGTAGCCCTTACCTGAGTGTTATCATTAAATACCCAGAGATTGAACTTTTCATAAGGGGCAATGATATAAAATTGTTCCACAAAGTGTACTATATGAACCATTTTTCACAGTTCAAATAACATGTTTTAGAAATAAATATCATAACTAGCAATAACCTATCTACACAAGGTGGAGAGGATGAGATTAACAAAAACCGAATTATATTTCCATATATCTCATGTTCAATTCCTAAATAGCTTGTTTTAGTTTTCAAAATCCAATTGCACATAACCCATAATTGATAGGCCGCTTCCTCTCCAAAACAAATATACTGTCAAAGAATAAAGTGATAAATTATAAAAAAGGAAAATATGTATCATTTACTACAGTCATTCCCTTTCCCCAAAACTTGGCAAACATATAAGAAAAATGCTATCAAGTGGGTATACTTTGATTATAAATCCAAAGCTCATTTGGAGCAGATGAGATTAATAAAAATAGGACAGAATGAGTATATATTTTTATATATGTGAGATGAGTGTTTGATTTTTACTTAAGAAATCAGGAGGATTCATATTAAATGCGAAACAGTGGCATTTATCAACAGGAGAACCCATTCATCCAGTTACTACCAAATCTACAAATTCCAAATGTTTCTTTCATTCTTATCATATAAAGGATTGGGACAAATAAAATTATTGTTATTGGTTGTATAAACTTCAAGCTCTCTAAGCTTAAGGCTAATGGTCCTTAGGGACATAGTTTTATTTGGTGATCTTCGCAGAGTGTACATTAGGGCCAAGGCTGCCTTTAACCGGGTTTGTGTAGTTTTTAGGTGACGGTAAGCCTCCCAGGGTACGTGAAATTCTTCTTTAATAGAGGACAAGGGATAAAATGCAAATCCTTCTGCTTGAAACAACCAAATGACTTAAATTTATGCTATAAATTAAATGACTCATATCAATTACTTCATTGAGAACATGATTTTATGGTAGAAAATAAACTGGGGCTGAGGCATGGAGGAAGAGGAATGTCCGCTAATACAAAGGTTATCAACTTTAGGGTCCCTGTTCCTTTCGGTCAGATCTTGTTTTAAGCTTTATTACGTTGTCATGGGATATCTTTCAAAATCCTTTCCTCAATCACATACGGGGGGAAAATTGCGTTGAAATACAGAATTAAATCTTAAGTCTTTATTGGAGATCGACAATTTCCATTTTTAAATAAATAAAATCTATATGAATATCTTCAACTTCCTAAAGAAAAAAGAGAGAGAGGAAAATAAACTTTTGAACATGAAATCACTTACATAAATCTCAAGTGTACTAACGTGTAGAGGAAAAAATCTCAAATGTGGGTGTAACCGCTATACATTTAGGAAACATGAAGCCTTGGGAGAGTGCCTTTAACGAATTCCGTCTGCCACCCAGTGGCCACTGAAATAAATTGTTTCTTCTGTTGGCCATGGCCCTGTATTTTGCTAAAAAAAAAAAAAAAAAAAAAAAAAAAAAAAAGAGGTAGATTATGCCATACCAGGAATTTAAAGCCATCAGGACATGTGCCTCGACATATTTTACAATACAATCGTGTAGTAAATGTTACATATTTTCCTTTTCGAGAACTCAGAGGTTAACCACGTGGCTCTATGAATAAATCAGGTGTTCTTCCTGCGTCCCTGCATCTACCTGGGCTCAGATACTGACTGGCACAGAAGATACCGAACTGGCCCGGGATTCCCGAGTCACGTTGTTGGGCATCGAGAGGGTGCAGCAGGACACGCCGACAGTGGCCTCGGGTAGCTCGTCGTCCTCCGTCCACTCGTTGAGCTCGGGGCTGAAGCACTGGATGCACTTCTTGTACTTCTTCTCGCCCTCGTTCCAGCCCCCCACCAGGTAGGCGCGGCCGTGCAGCGCCGAGACGCCCGCCGTGCTCACTCCCACCTGCAGCGGCGCCGCGTAGCTCCACTGGCCGGTCGCGGGGCTGTAGCACTCCACGGTGAGCACGTCCACGCGCTCCCCGCGCGGCCCCAGCTGGCTGCCGCCCATCACGTACACTCTGTCGCTCAGCGTGACCGCGCAGTGCCAGCCCCGGGGTGTGCTCAGGTTCGGCAGCTCCTGCCACGAGTCGCTGGCCGGGTCGTAGGCGCACACAGAGCGCGAGTAGGCGTTGGCGATGTAGCCTCCGGTCACCAGCACGCGGCCGTCGGCCACCGCGCTGGCGTGGCAGCAGCGCGCCACCTCCAGGGGCGTCTTCGGCTGCCACTGATTGGTGGAGGGCACGTAGCACTCCAGCGAGGCCAGGCTTCCTTCTGCGTTGCGGCCGCCCGCGGCGTACAGGAGCCCGTTGAACACGCTCAGGCTGAAGTGCGTGCGCTTCTGGTTCATGTTGGCCAGGTGTATCCAGGTGTTGAAGCGGGGATCGTATCTGGAAATGATAGAGAAGGTGTGACAGCTTTGTCGGCGGCAGCTGGGGACCCCATGTTACTTTGCAAATCATGAGTGGGAAGCCTGACACTACCCCTGCAAGGAGGCGAGGGACCTGGCCCAGCTCGTCACCTGGAGGCTGGAGTTTCTCTCTCAGCCAGTAAAAATGTGTGACACTTGGAAAAGACAAAGCAGGCATTGACTACCCCTCGCCCCCGCCTCTCCTCCGTTTATAAGCACTCCGTTTATGGGGCCACTTGGAGAAGAGCCCACAGAGACTGAACTTTCAGTCCCCCTTTCCTCCATATTCAAATATCTATCATCCAGTGGGATTTATGAGATGTGCACATGGGGGAGGCTGGGCATTTGTGGCGATCAGAGGAGTGGTGATCAGAGGAGGGCATCGCCATATTAAAGTCAATTCTGCATATCTTCTAATGCCAACCATTCCTAGCTCCCTCTCACTGTTTAAGATACGAATTGACTGATTGGATTTCTCCATTTCTCACAAACCCCTTATTCCTACACCTGTCTTGGCCATTGCGACAATATAGCCAAGCCACTCAGCAAAGTCTTCTCTTGTCTGTTAGACTGAGACCAATGGAACTCATATCTAAAAGCATCAACAAAGGCTTAACTTTGGGTACTCTTCTATTTTCCAGCACTTGTCAGTAGAGAAGACTTTTTAGTTTAGGGATAAATATATATATTTTTTCAGTGCTCGGAACTATCCATGTATAAGCACTGAAATCAATACCTCAAAAAGCGACTTGGGTACTAAAAGGTGTCTTTTCAGCAGGAGGAAAATAAGCATAGTGAACTGATGCTTTCCTGTTGACGTAGTTCAGAAGTATTGTAAATACAGAACTCACTCCTTCAGTCTGATGTTCATCTTTGTCTCATTTAACTCCCAAATTAAACTCAACTATAGTTACAAATCAAACACTAAAAATCAGTTAATTGTGTTCTTTTAAATGCTTACACACATAATGGAATAATAAAGAATATTTTTCATGAAATACTACACAAATTTTCAGGTCTTGCTCATTAGTTATGTTTGACTTTATATTACTACCATGATATAAGCAGGATTTTCTGAACATTTCGTATGAATGGAAGTTTAGTTTTTAATCATAAATATATAAAATAATATGGCATTTGAATTCCATTTTTCTGAAGGATGTGTTTTACTCTTTTACTCTTTTCCGCATGTGTCAAAAATACTGACACATTTTCTGTTATTCGGTTTTCAAATAAGTATTTCAAATTAATTAGCTGCCACATTTTTAATGATCTCATTCTATTTGCCAATTATGAATTTGACAGTTGTCAGTAGCAGCCACTTAAAATACATTTTGTATTATTCTATTCTTTCTTACTACTTAGTGTTAAAAACTGAATTTGTACCTAATTTCTATCAAAAGTCAGTGTATTGTGAAGAGTACCCAACTAGAAATGAGTAAATGTGAATTGCCGCTTACTGGTGTTGTAACTTCTCCGGGTATCAGGTTTCTCTTATGTAAAATCAGAATAATTATATCTTCCCCACCCACCTCACAGGCTTGTTTCAGAAATCTATAGTGCAAAATATAAATGAATGCACTTTATATAACATAAAGTGCTGAACATATGTAAGGTGGCATTATTATTATTTTTGATTTACTAAGCCAATGGACTAAGTTAATAAGCAAGATTAATTTACTTCTATGTTAGGGCTATTTCCCTATAATATTGAGCCATTTCAGTTCCTAATAAAAGATCAAGTACCTGCAGAAATTGCTGACTGCATGCTTGGCTTGATTTCTTGCATCATTCTGGTCTTCACCACCAGCTACATAAAGAAATCCATCCATCACAGCCACACACTGATTAAAACTTTTGGCTGGCATTTCCGTAAGCTTGCTCCATCCATTTTCAGGGTCTCTATACAAGATGTCTCTGCTAAGGGACTTCTCAGTAAGGCCTGGGCGTCCCCCAACAGTGACGAGGACTCGGCAGCCGCCTCGGATTCTTGTTCGCCTAGATTGCAATGTGTTTTGATGATATGGAAGCAAGTGGTAGTTCATAGCATCTACGAGAAGTCTGTGACAATCAGCATCTTGCATCATTCTTGGTACGGATTGAACATAATTGACCAGGTCTTGTGCAGAGATGGTACCAAAGCGAATATTGCTCAAAAGATCTGCAGCGTATTTTACTCTCTTTTGGTCAAATTCTAACCATTTCATTGCGATCTGGAATGCTACTATCTCAGAAGGCAACTGTAAGTCATCATCTATAAGAAGTTCATTAATTTGTTCAAATGTAAGTTTCATAAACTGATCCGATTCTGCAAATTCAAGGAAGTTATCCCGAATAAATTTCTGGGCTGCTGCTTTTGCATTTTTTAGGGAGTATGTTTCAGCAATATTAACAACATACATGCAATTCTCAACACTCATCTCCTGTATCAGAAAATCACTGCACATCTTTACAAGAGTATGGATCTGAAGATAAACAGCGGCAGAAATAATGCTTCCTATTGTATACAAGGAGAGAGTGAGCTTTCCAGTGTAGGCATATGCAATGACAGTGGCCAGGCCTAGTGGTGAGATATCATTGAGATCTACCCTCTGAGTTGACGGGTCTTTTTTTAGAATGTTGTAAAAATACTCACTGCATGAAGCCATCACTGACTTATGAACATCAAAGGATTTGGTTTTGGTACCAATGACTAAGTCACATAGGAAGTTCTCCTGCCGCATTTTACTTAAACCTTCCAAGAGGTTGGGGCCATAAGAAGCATCTGTTAGTTCAGAAGAAATGCAGCTAAGTCCATTGCCTCCCTCTAGGAGCCCATTCAAAGCATTCAGTTTGTTTAGGGGGCTATCTTCTACGATTATAGTCATCTCATTGATATCTGCTTTGTTCTTTTTGACAATCTTCTTTTTGGGTGCCATGTTGGCAAATACACTGTCACAGGCAAGAGCTTGCTAAAAAGAGAGAGAAAAAAGCATGGTTTTGTTTTCATTGTGCTTTAGACTTTGAAACACTACATTGAGAAACTTTTTCATAAGATAATAGTTTTCATGGCATAAAATAGATTAATTTTTAAAATAGGTTTAAAGACATATTAAACTAGATGCACATTTTATGAATTAAATATCTAAGTAACATACACACATACACAAACTTATATAAGACCAGAACAAGCTAGGGATCTTGTTTTTGTTTTTGTTTTTATAACTTAGGTTAGGGAAGGCCCTTCTCAGCTGACACAAAATCCAGAAGCCATAAAAGAAAAGACTGAAATATCAGAATATAGAAAAATAAAAATCATGAAACAAAACTGACTCCTTAAAAGGCAAGCAACAGACTGGGAAAACAAGTATTTTTAACTTTTTTTTTTTTTTTGAGATAGGGTCTCATTCTATCACCCAGGCTAGAGTGTAGTGGTGTGATTTTGGCTCACTGCAGCCTTGACTTCCAGGACTCAAGCAGTCCTCCCACCTCAGCCTCCTGAATAGCTGGGGCTACAGGTGCGTGACACTATGCCTGTCTACTTTTTTTGCATTTTTTGAAAAGAATGGGTTTCACCATGTTGCCCAGGCTGGTCTCAAACTCCTGGGCTCAAGCAATCTACCTGTCTTGGCCTCCCAAAGTGCTAGGATTACAGGCATGAGCCACCTTGCCCAGCCTAATCTGATGATTTCTTTGGTGCAAATACTCTCATCATGGCTGATTTCAAGCTATCAACTGCTTAACAATCGGCTTACCAAATTTCTGAAAATTCAACCATCAGCTCTTGTGAGCCAGTGCAAGCCAGCTCCAACATAACACTATAGAAAACTTATATCAAACAGCCTTACGCTAATTATTCAACAATTTTCTCTTTTCACTAGTAGTAATTCATGTACATTTTTCCATAGCACAGTATATGTATAAATCCATCTCATTCCTTATAATCAGTGCATAGTAACACATAGTAAGGGTATATCATACATTGTTCAACTATTATCCTGTTGATAAGCATTTATGTATTTAGGTGGTTTACAATTTTTTGTTGTTTTGTGTGTGAGTGTGTGTGTGTGTGTGTGTGTCTGTGTGTGTGTGAAATCCCATTGTAATTTCATCCTGAGGGGTAAAACTCAGCTTTGGCTCTCCTTGAAGCGTTTTCAACTTGATGGGTGGTGTATGTGTTAAAGTAATTTTGCAGCCCTTCTATTGTATTTGCTCCTGTTCCTATCCATGCAGAAAAAGAGTAGCAGGTAGGCAGAACATAGAGATGGTTTATTTCTTTTCCAGTGCTTTTGTTTTCTTCTTTAAGCTCCGATTATCATATTCACATTTATATTTTTTACAAGACTGTAGCACATATATCCTTCTCATTCTTTTTTTGCAAACAATGCAAAATGCATCCTTACCTTGTGAAAATAGATTATGAACCCTCTATCATTTCAATGCTCAAATGCATTAACTTATGTGTTGAGTGCCTCTTTGTTGGATTTTCTGGGAGAAACTTTTGAATATTTGTCAGCAAGCAGTTATCAGATATCCATCTTGGTGTGGGCAGCACAGTGCTGGGAATGATGGAGCAGTACAAGATGTAATTTATATTAGAGAGACAAGACATGGCAAATGCAAAATATCAATAAGGAGCTAGGTTAGCACAACAGAGTAAACTTTGGGGGGAAAGTCCTGTCTGTGTTCCTGGAAGAACTCCTGTGGCCATTTTTTTTTAATTCATATAGATACAGGGCTTGTAAATGCTTATTGTTTTAGAGGAAATCCGGAGCCTGGGGAGTAATCTGAATGCCTCAGACTGAAATTCTAAATATTCTGTTATCCATCATTAAGATGTTGTTCCATAAGTAGCATGTAAGGGTGATATTTAAAATATTAATTACTGACAAAACAGGTGATCTACTAACCAGAATGGATTCAGGCCACAGTGCTGGACCTGGGTCCCAGCAGTCCCCCTAAGGTACACTGTGTAATTCTTCAGTTACTAGATAATAGACCCAGGAGAGGGTGGAAGGGTGGGAGGGACTCAGAGAAGCTCAGGGCAGTAGCTATTTGATTATTTCAATTTGTTCGATATACATATAATATTTACAGAGGGATCTTAGTATTTTAGCATACTTTCTGATCCAAACAGAATTAAATTAGAAATTAATAACAATAAGCTATCTAGGAAAACCATTTAATTTTCAATACTTGAAAATTAAACAGTTCCTTTTAAATTATCCATGAGTCAAAAAAGAAACCACAGGAGAAATTTTGATAATATTTCAAATAGGATGACAATGAAAATATAACATAAATACCAATTTGACTACTTATCTACCGTGTGACTTTTGGTAGATTACCTAGCCTCTTACAGTCTCCACTGACTTATTTCTTAAGAGAAGATAATAATAGTGCCTGCCTCTAGGGTTGTCAATGAAGTCTAATGAGGAAATGTCTGTAACAGCATTTTGCAGAGCACCTGACAAAAAGTGAATGTTCAAAAAAATTTGAACCATTTTCATGACAAGAAATAGCCTTTGTTAGTTGTCTTTGTGAATAGAGAAAGGAGCCTGTTTAAGCTTTAGAATGAAGTGAATCAGAGAAAGCCACCACATCATGGACAAACAGTCATGAGGTGCAGGAGGCAATATGGGAGAGTCACATAGTGACTCAGAAAAGAAGTGGCGAACAGCAACCAAGGGAGGATTTCTGGAACGTGTAAATATTTCTATGAGATTTTTTAAAAATGCCAGGGAGAGAAAAGGAATACATGCAAATACAGAGCCTGCGAAACAGATTATTTTTATTTTGATAGGTAGGGCTAACCCCGAAAGTTCAGAAAACTTGGGGCATTTGGTTATAGGTTAGGTGAGCAAAACAACTGAGTACATGGAACAGATTGTGTGTCTGGATTTAAGGATTCAAATAAAAAGGACTATTGTGGTGGGGTGGTGTTAGAGTGGGAGGTTTTGCAGATAACACGAATCCTGTTGGGTCTTGGTAACTGAAGGGTCTTAAATAGCAGCATGTATAGGAGGGAGAAGGTTATTAGAAGTAGAGGAAATGTTTCAAGTTGAAGCAGGGAGGCGTGACTCAGCCTGTCACATGCATTCAGAGATGGCCGAGGTCATGAGGGAGACAGGTGGGCAGGTAACATTCGGTCAATACACACAGGAGGTTGGATGCCAGGAAGGCTTGAACTAGATAAATTCATATGCAGTCTAGAAGGACTAAGAAATCTCCAGGAAGAGAGAGTGCAATTTGAGGCTAGACGAAATAGTGAAATCAGTAAAAGCTCTCTCTCTCCATTTTCTTTCTCTTACTTCCTATTGATGGCTTCTCTTTCCTCCATTGCCTGACCTTCATGCTGCTCCTGGTGTTCCCACTGTTGACTCAGCCCTGGCCTGTTCCACTCATGGGAACTTCCATGCCCTTCTTTTTCTTTATATTCTCTTGCCCTTGTCCTATTTCTGTAAGACCCCTCTGGGTGACACATTAGCTAGTCTGACAAACGAATCCAAGCTAACCAGTTAATGGGCAGATCTACTCTTTTTCCCAGATATACATGGTTTTTGCTTTGTAAATAAGTGTCCTTCTATGACTCACATACAAATTTCTATCAGAGTAGCCTTTGTAGAATACATATATATATATATATGTACGTATATATGTATATATATATACATATATATGTAAGTATATATGTATATATATATGTGTGTGTATATATATGTACATATATATGTGTGTATATATGTACATATATGTGTGTGTATATATATGTACATATATGTGTGTATATATGTACATATATATGTGTGTATATATGTACATATATATGTGTGTATATATGTACATATATGTGTGTATATATATGTACATATATATGTGTGTATATATATGTACATATATATGTGTGTATATATGTACATATATATGTGTGTATATATATACATATATATGTGTGTATATATATACATATATATATATATTTATATATACTGACTTGCTGAATATGCCACGTGCATTTCAGAAGGATATGTATTCTACAATTGTTGGGTGTAATGTTCTATAAATGTCAATTAAATCAGGGCAATTGATAATGTTGTTCAGGTAATCTATAACATTACTGAAAACTTACAGATAGATACACATGTGCAAACACATATGTATTTTTTTTTTTAATTAAAAGGAGGCATTTAAAGCCTGTGAAATCACTCTTTAGAGGTAACTGCCTTATTTAGCTCTCTCCAAAATGGGGAGAAGGAGAGGAACAGGCAGGAGACCATTTAAGAAACTTGAAGTCAGGCTGGGTGCCATGGCTCACTCCTGTAATCCCAGCACTTTGGGAGGCCAAGGCGGGTGGATCACCTGAGGCCAGGAGTTCAAGACCAGCCTGGCCAACATGGCGAAACCCTGTCTCTATCAAAAATACAAAAATTAGCTGGATGTGGTGGCACACACCTATAATCCCAGCTACTCGGGAGGCTAAGCCAGGAGAATTGCTTGAACCCGGGAGACAACAGAGGTTGCAGTGAGCTGATATTACACCACTGCCCTCCAGCCTGGGCAACAAAGCGAGACTCTGTTTCAAGAAAAGAAAAGAAACCGTTGAAATCAAAGCCTGCAAACAACTTTCTTGTGGCCAGATTTTCCTATATATACTCATAAATTCGGTCTTTCTTTAGAGCTACCATGACATCTCATTGCCGGGTCTGCAACTCATAGGTAAGGCTGTCCATCCACCCACCCAAGTGTTCTCAGTCTGTGCCATGTTCCTCCAATAAGGACACTGCTGCAGATCCTTCAGAGGAACCTGAGGATCAGGATCATTGCTTTGAAGCTGAGCAAAGCTCTGATGTTGACTTCAGGGCTGCAGAGTTGTTCATTTGTTCCTATGTCCTAATAAATGCTCTGCCTGTGGCGCTGCTCCTGCATCTCCCAAAGCCACTGCTTTTCTCAACTTGAGGAGAACTGTAGTCTAGTAAGAATCAATAAGCCGCATCTTATGCTCCAGGCCCTGTTACAGAAAAGACTAGCTCCCTCTTTATGGGGGATCAGAACCCAGAGGCTATGTTGTCAATGGGGCATACAGGAAAGGCTTCAACAAACTCTCCAGGCCCCTCACATTGGAGCCTTTCTGGGTACAGACACAAGGTACATCACACTGGGTGCAAACAAACACACGCCCACCCAGACACACAGCATGCCACTTGACCAACCAGGATTTTTCCACAATCATGTTTAAGTTAAGAGCAAGGGCAATCTTTAAGGAAAGAAGTCATAAAAGGCCAGCAAAGTAATATATATGCACAGGAAAGGAAAGTGGAACGATTTAATTCACTTCAATTTACTAATTTGGTCATAGTGCTGGGCTTCGAGGCTGATGCTATGGGCTAATAGAAGATGACTGGAAAAAAACTGAGTATTTTTAAAAACATATTATCTAGTAACCAGGTCACCTATTAACATGTAGTCAGAGCAGTTCGTACAGGAACTTTCACTGTTTTCTTCTACAATGATACAAATAAATGTTCACTGTGCACTCCTAGGTCATCATCAGTGATAGTCACAGTGACAGTCAAAATGTGGCTGTGAGAAAGAGGTGTTACAAAATGAGTTACATATATGTGTTCATATATAGAGTATAACCTACACGCTGAGCAATACATTTTAAAAACATTCCATTCTTTTTGATTCAATTAATATTTTAACTTTGCAAAGTTGGATGAGGGTTTTACTTACTCTCTCTTTTTTTTTTTTTTAAAGCTCTCTCTCTCTTTTTTCTTTTTAACAGAGTGAATGTCTTCTTGTCAGCTGCTCAGGGCATCCCCAAGCTTGGTAGCCAGGGCCCAAGCTCGGTAGCCAGGACCATCAGCCAGGATATTATTAGTATACCCTAGGGAGGGCTTTGACTCGGGTTATGGTCTGCATGGCAACGCGTGCGTCTTTGTTAAGCTGCCGTGGCTAGGAGAGTGTGAAGGCCGTTTCTCCATTTTTCCTAAACCACAGCAGGCTTGGTTCTCCCTGGCTGCCTAAGGGGGGCTCTGATATGTTGCTTTTTGGGATCAAAGGAAGGAAGAACTTTACAAGCTTCCACCAGGACTGTTGGTGGCTTGCACTTTTCACACTGTTCCTACCAGTAGGAATTCTGGAAGGAGGAGCAGGTTTAGCCACAGCAGCTGAGGTTGTGTAATGGGATGAACAGCTATTTGGAGGCACTGCCAGTCCCTTCCCTTTCTGGGTCAAAGAAAAGATTTTGCACAGGATGCAGAGGGTTGTAGAAGGGTCCCTATGCTGCTGGAGCTACCCCTTCGTTCTGTGGAGGAAGCCCAGAGAATTCACCTTTCCTGGCTACGGACCCCACAGCCTCCTCTCCCTCTGCTCTATCTGCTATCACGTAGAGCAACCTCTTGACTACCCTGGAAGAGCTGCCCGTTAGAAACTGGGCAGAGGGTAACAGAGACGCAATTCCACACTCCCCTCCCCATGCCCACTGCAGATCCTGGCTCTTGGGCCATTTCTAGTGCCATGTATTCAACACCTGATAAGCAGCTGGGCAGAGTTACGTAAATCATTACATTTTTCATTATCTTTTGTATTTGCCAAATTTAAGTATATTAATTCTTAAATATACATCACCAAGCAGGAATCTGTTTTATGTATTTAATGTAAATGGATAGCTCCATTTTCACCTAAAAAAACAGCTATACAGCTAGCATTTATTAATCGAGAGTGTACTATGTGCTGGGCCCTGGGTTAAGTACTTTACATCATTTTAGTTTTTAAATTTAAATATTACAGATATCCTAAAAGGTAGGTTACATTATGTTCATTTTACAAATGAAGAAATTAAGAATCAGAAAGAGTAAAAAAAAAACTTGTCTAATACCACATAAGCAAGTGTGCAGTGTGTGCTGGGGCAAAAATTCAAACCCATGGAAACCCTGGGCCCCTATATTGTCTTCTTTAAATCCAGGGTAGGGTAAAAACTGTAGTAGGTTAAAAGTTAGCTTTTTCTAACATGGGAAGACAAAGACAGTGCAAGGTATAGCTGGTGTTTATAAATTTAAAATTTTGATATAGAGAACATGAAATGGTTCATTCTGTTTCCAAATACTGGAATAAAAGAGTTACCTTTTTGAATGTAAAATAAATTTGTTTGGGGGCACATCAGTCCTGTGGATTTCTTTAACCTATTAAGGGTAGTAAGAATGTGAAAATCCAATAGGTTAGGTAAGCCAAATAAATAGGGACAAGGAGGGCTTGCATGAATCTGTTTATCAGATAATCAAGCACTTCCTTTAGAAGTATATTGAATATGAAATTACCATTTTTTGTTTAAAAGCAAATACTTTCAATTTCATATGGTTCAACTTAGCTAGAGGCTGTGCCTAACTTTTATCTATAAAGTATACAGGCTCTATGCACAAAGTTAACTACAATTCTATTCTCTAAGGCTGTATATAGGACACAAGGACACAGTACAAAAGTTTTTGTTTGGGTTTTGTTGAAAACTTTAGTAAACTGGGTCTTTTTCTTTCCTAGTATTTTGTGTGTTGGAGGGAGAGGAGGTTAGAAATTGAGTTTTAAGACTGATGCCTTTTTGATTATCATAGAACTGAAAATTGGGTTTTGGTGTTCATTCTGCTCTAACCACTTGATAGACCTATGGCAGAACGTCCAACCTATCAGGATTTCAGTTCAATCATCTGTCAAACAAGGAGATGCACTACTTTTGCTTCTATAATTTTGCAGAGAGTTATGAATACACAACTGACTTTTGCTGTCAGAATTGTCAAAATCTGTTCCTACATTAAATCTCCCTTTAATATGGCCTTCCATATCTCTAGAATCTACTCATTATCAGATAGGGATGAACCAACTGAGACAAGGTTTCTTTACATGGGATCTATATGTAAAACAGCTAGATTTAGCAAATAAAAATACAAGATGTCAAGTTGCATTTGCATTTCAGATAAACTATGAATCATATTTTAGTATAAGTATGTCCCAGGCAATGTTGGGGACATACTTATGCTAAAAGTTGATTTGTAGCTTACCTGAAATTCAAATGTAGCTGGATGACCTGACTTGTATCTGGCATTCCTGATCAGGGTTGGGTATCAGGTGAGTCCATGAGTCCTGTGGAATAGTCTGAAACATACTGTGTGCATGTGTTTATGTGTACTTCCACACACTGGGCTCAGCGTTTTCATGAGATCCATAACCCGAAATAGATCCAAAATGACTGGACTGAGAATAATGCTGCCAAGCAATGTTACATAATTGGACCCTTGTCTGTAAGTGGGCAAGTCCATGTGAAAGTATTGCACTTAAATTCTTCCTGGCCCCAGCTGATCCCAGATGAAGGCCCCCAGAACTGGTTATAGAAAAGGGTTGTTACTTCATATTTGAAAACATTTTCCTTCCCACTGCCCTGCACCCATGCTTCCTGGGAGAGAGTCCACAGCAGGGTAAGCTGAAAAGCCATGTGTGCTAAAGTGTCACTGTCACTCTCATGCCAGTATGAACTGGGATCCCAGAATGTCTTTTTGCCAAAGGGGCGAATCAGCTGCTCCCGCTCCCTGTCCTGGCCACATTCCTATCACTGCATCTGTCGGGGCTCATCAGCCCTACCTCCAGGAATAGAAACCCTCCCGGCTTCTGTCGCTTGCCATTTTAAGTCCAACCTTGGGGTGGGGTGTGGGGGGGTGGTTTCCACTTCACCATTACACTTCCAACATGATTTTTAATATAAAATATGTGTCAGCATAATGATATGTGCACATTTAAGACAAAAACCTATTTTTTAGCCAAATAACTTTTTTTTTTTTTTTAGGAAGGATATGTTGTCAATAGGTTTTTTTGTCCTATTTGTCAATTTTTGTCTCCATTTTGTCAATAGGTTATATTTCTGGGAATTCAGAGTTGTCTGATTTTTGTACTACAGATTTAGTTAAAACTGGTAACATTTTATCCAAACTGATCAGTAACAAATGTTAAAATGATTCTTGATAAAAATAAAGGTAGAATTCTAAACTTTGTGAACAAAGCCTAAGAATTTTCTCTCCTTCTCCTTCTCTATAAAGTAGTGAGAGAAAAATATATCTTAAGCTTTAGAGGTTTAGAATTTTTGTTAGAAATTACAGGTGGTTTTACATTTGTAGGGCATCACTGTCATGCATTTCTGTTACTGTGACATTCTCCTAACACATTACATTTCTCAGATTTCAAAAAAATGTTTTCTGTCTCCCAACTTCAGATTAGGGACATGAACCACCTGACCCAGCTGTAGACTCCCTTTAGTAAAATAGCTCTACAACCACGAACACTCAGCCCACCCTCTCCCACCCACACATCCACACACACTCCAGGATCTAGAAGGCAGGAATTGGTGACTCTGGTCCCAGCTCCTTACCCTCCTTGGGTGAAGTGGCAGGTCAACTTGAGACGATGAAGTTTTAGCAGGAGACTCCTCTTGGGAAGGGATCTGTGGAGACAGAGAAAGGGAGAAGGAAACTCCGGTGGGGAGCCACCAGCAGCCACCTGACAAGACCCGGCTGCAGCAATTTTTAGAGTGACCCTTTGCCGTCCCACTGGATAAGGCAGGCCAAGCCTGCGCTTTGACCGGGAGCAGAGCAGCGAGCGCCCTCCTCTCTGTCTTTGGCCTTCAACTCTCCGGGCCAGCTGGGGGCAGGGGGCGGGGCTCCGGTTGGTGGAGAGGGATTGGGTTTCTTGACCTGACCGGTTGTTCAAAATAAAAAAAAAAGGAAAGAAAAGAAAGAAAGAAAGAAAGTCAAGAGCTCAATCAACCTGTGTGAGAGGAAAGAATGTTAACTCGATGGGTGTTTAATTGTTGGAAGCAGGGATTGTAGTAGAGTAAGGAGAAGGGAAGGCTGTGGATTAAAAATTAGTTTTTGGAAAGGTAATTAGCCTGGTCACCTACGGTCTTTTGAGAAGATAGTGGTTATAAATAGCCTGTTCTTTATAAGAGGAGCACGTATCTACCAGACATGGTACTTTCTACAGCACCTCACATGTGGTTCTAACATTATTAGGCTCATTTTATAGTTTAATAAAGTGAGGTTTATGGTCAGCGATTTTCCTGTGATCACAGAGAGGTCTGAGATTAACACACACTCTAGCACACATGCAGGTTGGGAAATATCTACTTTGGCAACAATTCATGAGAAAAAAAATTCAATGATTATAATTGACTACAAACTTTTAATGGGCACCAAGAGTGTGAAATGGTTGCTTAAAAAGTTAACATGATATTAAGCTACAATAATAGAAAAATAGATCATGGAAAATAAATGTTCTAATTATTCTTCATTAGTCAGATGATGCGTTAAGCATCACTTTGCCATCTTGGCACTCTGAGAACTTACTCTTCATCCTACAGAGATGGCTGGAACAAAAACTTCAGAGGCGGTGCATGTTGGAAACATCTGAAGAGAAGTATGACAAAGAGAGGACTTTTAAGATAAGTGAGACTCCTGAGAGCAAGTGTTGTGGGGGCTGCTGCACAGCAAGAGGATTCAGTCAAAATTTCTGTAGCCTAAAATGTCAAAAATTTTAATGTGCGGTAATTCCAGGGAAATACCTTAAAATAAAGAAGAAGAGTACAGATAACAGCTGGGTTCTAATGATGAAAATGGCAGCCTTGTAAAAGAGCCAGTTCTCTACAATTAGAAGGGTGGAAGTAAAAGAAGTTGCAGGACTGGTGTGACATTGAAGGGACTCTGTCTATGGCTGGGGGCTTGCACTGCGTCATCTCTGATATCTTTCCAATTCTAAGGCTCTGATTCTATATGTACCGGTCGCCAGTTCACCTGAGACTCTCAATTCACTGGATAGCATCTGTCTATTGACTACTTCTGTTGGAATTCCCACCAATTTTTTAGTAGGAAAAACTATTTTGATTTTTTTTTAATTCTTTGCTTCTACCCATAGATCTCCAGTACAGAAAGTGCCAGGAGCAAATCAAAGAAGCTTCTACTGTGGTTTGCTTCTAAGCAATTCTACTTGGTCCCACCTCCTTGACTCAGGTAAAGGGTCAGAACCTTCCATCTTTTGTTTGTTTGTTTGTTTTTTGTAGAGACAGGATCTCACTATGTTGTCCAAGCTGGTCTCAAATTCCTGGTCTCAAGTGATCTTTCTGCCTTGGCCTTCAATCCTGTTTTTATTGTAATAAAAGTCAGCCTATATCAGTATTTATGATAATGATGATATAATGATGGAAAGGGCCTTCAAGAAGATGTTGGTACCAATATTATCATCTTCAAGGGTTCAAGACTATTAATTCCAGTTTTACTGGAACACCACTGAGATGCTCCTTTCAATATAATATAGTTTAATGTTAAGATATGAACACAAGTGGAAGAATAAAAGGCAAAAATGGAAAATCTAAGACACTTTAAAAATCATTTTCAGAGTAGCTACTCTATGTAACCATTCAACTACTGCTATGGTAGGTACACTGGAAACAAAGCATGGAACAGTAGGTTATAGTGAATATTAAGAAACTTTGTCTTTAAAGCAATGAGTCTACCAATTGGGGCATATTTAATAAAAAAGAGGGCCATGATGAGATTGGCATTTTAGAATGAACATTCCATAATTTGGGGATGTAACCTTAATGGAATTTAGATTGAGCAATTATTTGTTTCTATTGCTAGTACCTGTCTCTCTTCCACCAACCTCCTGATACCCTCTGCCATAAAGCCAGCTCAAATGTAAGCTCCATGAAGGCAGGGATTTTTATCTGTCCTAACAGCAGACTTTCTCTCTTGCTGGCTTTGATGAAGCCTAGTGCCAGGTTGGAGATGCCCAAGCAAGGAACAGCCAGTTAGAAACTAAAGCCTCGGTTCAGTATCCCAAAAGACAGGAATCCTGACAATCATCATTTAGTGAACCTGGAAGTCAATCCTTCCCCAGTTAAGCCTTCAGATGAGGCCCCAGCCCTGTCTAATATCTTGATTGAAGCCTTGTGAGAGAGCCTAAAGTAGAGGACCTAGGGAAGCTCTGCTGCCATCCCTGATCTCTGAATTATGAATAGATTTATTTTGTTCACACAAGATAATTTTATAAGTGTTTTCAAAAAGTATTACTGTGCCTGTTTATTCTCAGAGGCTTCTTGTTTTGTGGTATGGATTCTTCAGGGCTACGTACTAATGGACTGAAATTTACAGGTGCATTTCAGTGTGTAGAGTAGTGTAATATAAACATGATGCAAGCCACATATGTAATTTTAAATGACCTAGGGGTTACTTTTAAGAAGTAAAAAGAGGCCAGGCATGGTGGCTCATGCCTGTAATCCCAGCACTTTGGGAGGCCGAGGCAGGCAGATCACGAGGTCAGGGGTTTGAGACCAGCCTGAGCAACATGGTGAAACCCCATCTCTACTACAAATACAAAAATTAGCCAGGTGTGGTGGTGTGCGCCTGTAATCCCAGCTACTCAGGAGGCTGAGGCAGGAGAATTGCTTGAACTTGGGAGGTGGAGGTTGTAGTGTAGTGCACCACTGCACTCCAGCCTGGGCAACAGAGCGAGACTCCATCTCAAAAAAAAAAAAAAAAAAAAAGAAGTAAAAAGAAACAGGTGACATTTATTTTAATAAAACATTTTATTGAAGTCAATATATCTATATTACTATTTTAATACATAATTAATATAAAAATTAGTAATGAGATATTTTACATTCAGAATAAGTACTACAGCTTCAAAATTTGGTCTGGCTTCTACATTTTTTAGTATATTTCAAGTGATGAAACTTGGATATTCCCTATTACAAGCACTCAATAGCCATACCTGGCTAATATTGGAGAGTGCAGGTGTGTGGATGGTGCAAGTGTGTGAAAGGTGCAGGTGTATAAACAGTGCATGTGTGTGAATGGTGTGGGCAGTGCATGTTTTGATTGGCACAGGTGTATGGACAGTGCATGTATGTGAGTGGAGCAGTTGTATAGACAGTACGTGTGTGAATGTTGCAGGTGTATGGACAGTGCATGTATGTGAATGGTGCAGTTGTATGAACAGTGCATGTGTGCAAATGTTGCAGGTGTATGGACAGTGCATGTGTGTGAATGGTGTAGTTGTATGAACAGTACATGTGTGCGAATGTTGCAGATGTATGGACAGTGCATGTGTGTGAATGGTGCAGGTGTATAGACAGTGCATTTGTGTGAATGGTGCAGGTGTATGGACATTGTAGGTGTGTGAACAGTACAGGTACATGGACAGTGTCAGTGTATGAATGGTGCAGGTGTATGAACAGTGCAGGTGAATGGACAGTGCATGTATGTGAATAGTGCAGGTGTATGGACAGTGTATGTGTGTGAATGGTGCAGGTGTATGAATACTTCAGGGCAGGCATGTGAATAGTGCAGGTGTGTGAATGGTGCAGGTGTAAAGCTTGGATGGAAGATTCAGCCTTTGGGAATCTATAGAATATCCATTCCCCTTGTGACCGTTCTCTCTGTTATAATCCCAGGATACATCAGAAATAGCTCAAAATAAAAACAATTTTAGGGACAGAAGTTGTCTGAAGTTGCTCTTAGATAGTAGCTAGAACATAAATGACTTACCTTGGACACCTGAGAAAGGTTTCATTAATTTTGGGCATGGACCTTCATGTTTTTAAAATTGGGGTTAATGAAATAGGCAATTTCATTTCAGGCAAAAGAAAGGAAAGGTTAAGAGAACAAAATTGCCCAAGATTTGGGTTCTTAGAAGGCGAGACTTCAGAAGATGACCTTTTAGCAATGACTATATTAGGTCTTTGGTTGTACAAAGTCATTAACGAGCCAGAAATGCCAGGAGCCAAATAGGCATTGGAAAAGTGAAGGAGACGGATTTGACTTCCAGCTGCCCCACATCTCAACCCCTTTCCTATGGTTGTGGATTTTCCCACTGTGTGAGGTCAGGCAGAAAGCAGAGTCTGTCTTTCACCATAGAAGCCAAAAACCAGATGCTTCATTTGTCAGACTCCTGTGCAGCTATGGCAAGAATGGGCACAAGACATAGGCTTGGCTGGTCAGATGCCTTCATCGAGACTAGAAACGAGGAGCTAGTGATGCAAAGAAGCAGGCAGAGAGCACACTGTTTTGGCAGTGGGGGTTGCACGGGCTGAGCAGTATCAGCAGCACTGGTTTGCAGGAACAGCACTGGCAGTGGGGCAGTGGTGGCATCTCTGGGTCCAGAGCAGGAGGCTTTAGGACATGAAAGTGTGACATGGAGGCAGCTGTGGTGTCTGGAGCTGTTGGTCTTGACCCTGGCTACAGAGCTTTCTCTTCCTTTTGCTCCCTCCCTTTTTCTGGCCTGGTTCTCTGATCATACAGCAGAGGTTCTATGAGCTGCCCAGCACCCTTTCAAAGGATTCTTTCCTCCTTGGTTGCTCAGTTGGCTAGCTCCGGAGCTCAGCTGCTCTGCATAATAAATTGCAGGGGAATTGAGGGAGAGAAGCTGAGAGGAGACAGCCTGGAAAACAGGGAAGCATGGAGATGATAGGAGTTTTGCAGAAGACAGGGGCCAAACTACATCACAGGAAGATGTTGTGTGTGGGAAAACAAGGAATTACTGATGGCTGTGTGGTTGAAGGGCCTGTCACCACAAAGGTGCCTAATGATTCATTTTCAGCTGTTTGCATTTTGTTGCAACAAGTGCTCTTCATAGCACAAAGTTTCAGTAAGGTCTGCCATACATAAATGCCTGGGCGCTGTGTTGAGTGGAATCAATGAAAAGTCACCCCAGTTGGCACAGGGCAGACATGAGGGGAGAGCTGTGGCTGGGCCGTGAGGGGGAGTTCAGCAGAGCACTAACTTGGAGTCAGTGGTGACAGACATGAGCCTACGACCTGGGAAATTCTCTGAAATCCTGGCAAGGACACAGAGGTCCCCCATGGCTGTGACTTAGAAAGGTCAAGCCAATTCTATGGGAGACCTCAGCTGACATCTGGGTTACACCAGTATTAATTTATCCGTCTTCACTAAGAACAGCTGGCTCAGGGATCGGTCACACGGGACAAGTGCCATTTCTCACCTTTTATGTGGAAGAAGTAATCTTTGTCTGAAAAAGGAACTGTTAGTGGCTCCCCAAACAAGTGGAAGGAATGTCTGTATTCCAAGAATTTTCTGATAATAGAAATGAAACATTGCCTTTTTTTTTTTTTTTGAGATGGAGTTTCACTGTTGTTGCCCAGGTTGAGTGCAGTGGCGTGATTTCAGCTCACTGCAACCTCTGCCTCCTGGGTTCAAGCATATTCTCCTTCCTCAGCCTCCCAAGTAGCTAGGATTACAGGTGCCCACCACCATGCCCAGCTAATTTTTTGTATTTTTAGTAGAGACAGGGTTTCACCATGTTGGCAAGGCTGGTCTTGAACTCCTGACCTCAGGTGATCACCCACCTTGGCCTCCCAAAGTGCTGGGATTACAGGCGTGAGCCACCGCACCTGGCCAAAACATTGCCTTTTTAAGGAAAAACAGAGAAACATGTTTTATTATTTCAAACACATGAGTTTTAAGTGAGAAGCATTGGCTAAGATAACTCCAGCAACAAGACAATGTGTTCAAAAGTCTGATCGAATTTTTACTTTGGAAAAATAACAATGGGGCCAATCAATGAAATAAAAACTTTGATGGAAACTGCAGCTAATTTGGTGAATTCATACAGCCTATCCCAATAGTATCTAGAAGTGCCAGTTGTACTTGATCTGTGCTCAATATAGTTAAGAGGTTCTTGACGTAAGTGGGCACTTGCCAAACCACATGCCCTGTTGTGACATTTTGGAGGCAGCAGCACCATTCTAGTGTAAAGACACACTTGCAAAGGAGAAAACATATTTATTGCAAGCAGTTACACAGTATGGCTTAGTTTTCAAAACATAGAAAACATGTTTAAAAAAAAATCTGCATATGAATGCCAGACTCTCATTTGCTGTAGCACCATCGAAGAGTCAATCCTTAGGCCGGGCATGGTGGCTCATGCCTGTAATCCCAGCACTTTGGGAGGCTAAGGCAGGCGGATCACAAGGTCAGGAGATCGAGACCATCCTGCCTAACACGGTGAAACGCTGTGTCTACTAAAAATACAAAAAATTAGCTGGGTGTGGTGGCGCACGCCTGTAGTCCCAGCTACTTGGGGGGCTGAGGCAGGAGAATCACTTGAACCTGGGAGATGGAGGTTGCAGTAAGCCGAGATCGCACCACTGCACTCCAGCCTGCGCGACAGAGTGAGACTCCATCTCAAAAAAAAAAAAAAAAAAAAAAAGAAAAGAAAAGAAAAGAAAAGTCAACCCTTTTAGCATGTAGAAGCCTATTATTCAGAGAACCTGCTTTCCTGGCAGAGCACTTGTCTTAATAAAAGTTAGAGACTGGCTCATGTGGCCACATTGAGTTAAAATGATTTAACTTTTCCTTTTTAACAAGTTTTGAATGGCGTACCTCCTCTACCAATTGCCTTCTTCTTGTGTCTCCTTCCCTGACCTGCCTGGCTCTCCCTGAACCCTGCCCATCTCCCAGCCTGTGAAGTGCCTTCTTCCGTGCTTCTGTAATGATGTATACCTGTCTCTCCTGGCACTTACTACATTTTAACAACGTGTTTGTCTCCTTTCTGGTCTTCATTTTTTTTTATATCTCTATCCCCAGCATGGTGCCTGAATACTTGGGCAATGCTCCAGAAAGTCTGTCACTCTAGTGATGAGTCATTTGCTTGCATTAATGACCCTCTAACTCTGGAATTAAACAGTATTGAAGTCACATTAAACAAGACCCCAAAGATCACCCACTCTTTAGTTGCACTGTCAAAGTTTCTTAAAAAGGTGATTAAAGGACTAAAAAGTCCCTTTCACTCACTGCCCTAATGAAGAGATGGCCCCATCCAGTGCCTGCCTGCCACTCTGCCCCATTTCACCCACTTAGCTACAGTCTGACCTTTAACTCTACTAAAATATTTCTGCTTGCTTCACTCTGATCAAGAGCTACATGATTATGGAAGACTTGTAGAAGCTGAGAAGAGATATGCAATCCCTTTTAAGTAAAACCTTAGTAGTCATTTTTTATTCCTGTTCTTTTTTTTTAAGACCCAAATTCATAAAATCTTGAAACCATATTGGCTTGTGTTTATGCATGTTGAGATCAATTACACGTTGTCTTAAGATAGTTTTAAATTGCAAGAGTTATTTCTGAACAGAAGACTATATTAAAATTACATTCTGAAAGCTTGATGGCAGTCTGTGAGTACTTTCAGGCAACATAGTGACTCTTTACTACCTGGAAAACAGCTGGGAAGAACACAATACTCAAAAAAAAATGCCTCTGAGCCGCTAAAATAGATATTATAAGTTATAATATCTGTTATTCTGAAAACCATGCTTTCTCTACATAGATGTCCCTTCATGTCCTCACTCAATGCCTTTTCACTCTTTTTTTTTTAACATGTTCCAATCAAGCTGGTTCCTAAGCAAGCAAGGAGACAGGCACGGCAAGAGGTGACCAGGTAACCAGAATGGAGGAAAGCTAGTGAAAACTAAGTAGAGGAATTCCGACATCTTGTCCGTCTCAGATTGTTTAGGGTAGGGCTACCCATTTCTAAACACAGGAGGACCCCCAACTATTGCCCTATGGGTCAAACTTGGCCTACAATGAGTATTTTTTTTGTTTTTTACACTGTTTTCATTTTCTATTTTATTGAGCTAATATTCAAAATTCAGGGAGTTTTCCATTGACATATAAATCTTAGGCTTTTCATGAATCATCACACTATCTAGTAATGTTAGGCTTGTTCATCTACATGGGAACGGCAGCTGAAGCTGAGTGGTGACTGCTCCCTTTAGATAGGGCAGTTGTTCTCTCTCTTCACAGTTTCCATCACCTACCCACGGTTTGTACTGCATCAAGCCCCTGAGTAATTTTACTTCTTCTTGCCTGGTCATGAAGGCAACTGAGTTTGCCATGAAGGGCTTCCCATCAGGGCACATTTTCTAACTGTCATACCATTTTGAAATTAGAAGCACCTTTATAAAAGTGAATTCCTTGGGTAGGAGACTGGACTAGAATAACCTCAGCAAGCAGCCACCTAACCGCTTCTAGTTTTGCAATGACAGGGAGTTCTCTGCTCCACCAAGAAGATCTTCTCGCCTTTTTTTTTTCTTTCTAGAATTAATAACTTGTATTTATGTAAAATCAGTGTCTCCTAAAGTATGTTCTTAGAATCCTTTGTTCTAAGGTATGTTAAAATTGATAATACATTTTTTAAAGAATCCAGCAGTCAGATGTATATATATGTATATATATATATATATATATATATATGTGCGTATATATATTTATATTTGTCAGAACAGATAAATTACTACTTTTTTAGTGAAAGACTTCCCAGAGCCTTTAGTTGCTATTCTGCATTGTTGACCTCTAAGCCAAGGATAAATTCGCAGTCTTTTTTCACATATATTTGATCATAAAACTTAATTTTATGGGACCGTCATGTGGCCCAAGTATTCTACAGAATAATCTTGGAAGATGCATATAGGAATTCTTAGTTTTGTCTTAATTATTCATAAAAGTCAGTCATAAGCAAAGTAAAGCAATTTGCCCAAGAATACAGGAATTGTGGCTGTTATGAAATGGGGTTGGAATTCCAGAATACTGTCTCCTAGCAGGATTCAGTGGAGTGTTTCATAGAGTATAATGCACCGATCACTAAATTTAGGGAAATATCCAGGGATAAATACACTTGGTTAAATCCAAAATTGTGGAGGAAGAAAGCGTTGGTAACCTTAAAGGAAGAATACCAATGTTAATATAGAATCAATGATAATAAAAATACATAGTAATCATAAAAAATGGGAGACCATAAAGAGATTAAGGGAGTAATTAATGGGTTTTAGCCTTATTTCCATAAGGAGCCTTTCACACTACTTCCCTTAATGTTCACATTTTACATAAAGTATAGTATGTTATCAGCGTATCCTGTATAAAAACAAGCCATACGATGATTGTGGTCTAATTTCCAGCTCCTGTGAAAATTAAGTCCCAATTAATGGGAAATTGAATAGAACAAAACAAAATTTTACAATATCATCATTAAATTATCATTATTAAAAATAAGCAGTCTAGTTAATGATGTATTCTTTTGTATTCAAAGTTTAGTGTTAACCCCAAAAGCAATGGCAACAAAAGCCAAAACTGACAAATGGGATCTAATTAAACTAAAGACCTGCACAGCAAAAGAAACTATCATCATAGTGAACAGGCAACCTACAGAATGGGAGAAAATTTTTGCAATCTATCCATCTGACAAAGGGCTAATATCCAGAATCCACAGAGAACTTAAAAAAATTTACAAGAAAACAACAAACAACTCCATCAAAAAGTGGGCAAAGGATATGAACAGACACTTCTCAAAAGAAGACATTTATGCAACCAACAAGCGTATGAAAAAAAGCTCATCATCACTGGTCATTAGAGAAATGCAAATCAAAACCACAATGAGATACCATCTCACACCAGTTAGAATGGCAATCATTAAAAAGTCAGGAAACAGCAGATGCAGGAGAGGATGTAGAAAAATAGGAATGCTTTTACACTGCTGGTGGGAGTGTAAATTAGTTCAACCATTGTGGAAGTCAGTGTGGCGATTCCTCAAGGATCTAGAACTAGAAATACCATTTGACCTAGCCATCCCATTACTGGGTATATACCCAAAGGATTATAAATCATTCTAATATAAACACATGCACACGTATGTTTATTGTGGCACTATTCACAATAGTAAAAACTGGGAACCCAAATGTCCATCAGTGATAGACTGGGTAAAGAAAATGTGGCACATATACACCATGGAATACTGTGAAGTCATAAAAAAGGATGAGTTCATGTCCTTTGCAGGGACATGGATGAAGCTGGAAGCCATAATTCTCAGCAAACTCTCACAAGAACAGAAAACCAAACACTGCATGTTCTCACCCATAAGTATGAGTTGAACAATGAGAACACATGGACACAGGGAGAGGAACATCACACACCGGGGCCTGTCGGGTTCGGGGGCTAGTGGAGGGATAGTATTAGGAGAAATGCCCAATGTAGGTGATGGGTTGATGGGTGCAGCAAACCACCATGGCACATGTATACCTATGTAACAGACCTGCACGTTCTGCACAGAACTTAAAGTATACTAAAAAAAAAAAAGAAAAAAAAAGTTTAGTGTTAGCCTATATGTATGTATGTATGTATGTATGTATGTTTTGGGGCCATGTCAAGAAAAATGGAATTATTAATACCATAATTCTTAATAATTATTACTGTAGTTACTAATAATTGCTGCTATTAGGTTAGGAATATAATACAACCATGGTGGAGAAAGTTTGGAAGCTAAAAAATATATTTGATGAAATTCTACCTCCATATCACAGGAATTATCAACATTTCTATTTATTTCCTGCCAATGTTTCTTTATGACCATTATGTTTTTTAATGGTTATGAACATATTATACTTATAATTTTATAGTGGTAAAATGTCATTATCATAAATTTGTCATTTTAACCATTTTTAGTATACAGTTCAACGGCATTAAGTACATTCCCATTGTGCAACCGTCCTCACCATCCATCCCCAGGAAGATGGAATTTTTCATCTTCCCAAACTGAAATTGTACTCATGAAAAAACCCTCCTCATTCTCCCCTCGCCCCAGCCCCTGGCAACCACTGTTTTCTTCTTCTTCTTTTTTTTTTTTAAATGAGTTCTTGTAAATGGATTCTTTGGGATAGAAATGTCTCTCACATGTTTCTGTTGGAGATAATTCTGTTCTCAGGAGCTACACAAATGCCAATAACCATTTATGATATTTTTGGTGACCCAACTATGCTTATGTATCCAACATGGTTATAGTTTTATTCATTCACTTGTTCATTCAACAAAAACTTGTTGCATCATGTCTTGACCTGAATATCCCTAAAAGCAGAGCCAGAGACAGGTAGTTTATTTGAGAAGTGATTCCAGGGAGCAAGAGTGAGAGGCCAGGGACAGAAGGAAGGAGGGAAAGACAATACAAGGATGTGTTATGAAGTTGGCCAGTATTGTAGGCGACCATGCTCCAACCCCCTGGACCTCCTGACAAGCTTTCTAAAGTGGGTCTCGTAACTGTCCACATTGGCCAAGGATGGCCCCACAAATATTAAAACTGTGCAGACTGGCTTATGCATGCTTGTGTGGCCAGGGTGTTCTCACAGGGTCCCACTCCTCTGGCTGGAGAAACTCAAGGACAGGAACAGAGAGGTACATGGCCTAGACCCAGGTGAGGCACTAACAGATTGCACCTACACAAAGTGGGTGTAAGTGTGCACAGAACTGGTTGCTGAGGTGGTGGCTGGAGTGGGAGGTAGGGCTGAGAGGGTGTGAAGTGGTGCCTAGGAGATGTCCCATACACACAGGCCCTGAACCAGACACTGATTTGGACACACTGTGGTAAGCAGGAGGAGGCATGGGCCCCTCCTCATGGAACTTGCAAACACAGGTAGGTGGTGGTGAATAGGCATACAGGAGCAAGTGGCAGCTGCGGGATCATCATGCAGGAGGCTCATGACCCAGGACTGTTGTGAATGTGCCATCTGACCACATGAGAGTAGTTGCCTGGCACTGTACTAGGCAAAGGGGGGAATATAGGGGAACAGGAAAATACAGACCCTGGCCTCATGGATCTGGTAGGGAAAGCAATGATAAATAAATAGTTTCCCTAAAACAATTACCCATCAATGTAACATTACAAAGGAGAAGTCTATTCTATTCTGAGAGGCATAACAGGGATTCTGGGAAGTTGACTGAGCCAGGAAAAGTTTCTTTTTAGAAATGGTATTTAATAAGAGACTAAAAGATGCTATTAAATAAACATTAATCGGCCAGGCACAGTGGCTCACGCCTGTAATCCCGGCACTTTGGGAGGCTAAGGGGGCAGATCACAAGGTCAGGAGTTCGAGACCAGCCTGACCAATATGGTGAAACCCCATCTCTACTAAAAATACAAAAATTAGCCGGGCATGGTGGCATGTGCCTGTAATCTCAGCTACTTAGGAGGCTGAAGTGGGAGAATCACTTGAACCCAGGAGGCAGAGGTTGCAGTGAGCCAAGATCGCGCCACTGCACTCCAGCCTGGGCGACAGAGCGAGACTCCATCTCAAATAAATAAACAAATAAATAAATAAGCAAACAAACATTAATCAGCTATTATGGCTCAGCTGCTAGGAACACACTATATAAATTACCATCTTTTCCCCTCAAATTGCTCACAAGTCAGTCATGGAGACAAATGAATGATGACTACAGAATCAGAAAAAGGTAAGTAGTATTTCGGTGTAATGCAAACACAGAGAATTGGCCTGGGGAAACTGGGGCAGTTTCAGCACAGGGGACAGTGCTTCTGGCTGGGTCCAGAAGGAGTTGGAGGAATTTGCCAGGTGAATGATGGGGACTCTGACAGAGTATACTTCATCCTGAGAAGGGAATCTGCAATGCATTATTGGGAGTCTACAAGTCATCAATGAGAATTTTAAGTTTGACTTTTACTTTCAGGATAATCTTTCTAAAGTTATTTTTAAGTTTATTCATTCACCTTATCACTGGACACTGCTGTACAATTCCAGGGTCCACATTTTCAAATGCATTTATTATCACAGGATACCAAGAAACACTTTAACTAAATCTTTTGCCACGCAGGAATTCAGGCCCAGAATGTGGAGAGAGATTCTAATTTCTAGATTATAATACAAGTTGGAAATTCAGCTTTTCGTGTGAAATGTTCTAATTTTTAAATGTTGGCAACTAATTTTTTTTCAACATTGTCCATGGTAACAAAACAAAAACACAGGTCACATGTTTGCAGCTCCTCCTCTCTGGATTTCAGGGTCATTAACAAGATGCTGTTTTCCACCCCATGGCCGTGTAGTTTTACTGCAGTTTGAAGGGCTTCAAGGAAATTTGCTTCCTGCAGTGTTGACCTTGAAACCCCCAACATGGAAAGCCCACCAAAAAGGACAAGGGCGTAACGAGGAATTCAGCAGGAGAGAAGAGGTGGTCTGGCCACTGGGTTGAGCTTGCACCACGGGGAAGCCGGTTCGGGAGCAGCGCAGGAGTGAGGGGTAAAGCCCATCAGAACACAGCCATGGCGCTCTGCTTCGGGATACGTGGCTGAGCTTGTGGAAGGGGAATCATCTCATAGCTCAAGCAAGGGCGTCCGTGAGCAGTGGTTGAACGCAGGATGTGTTCGACTGCAATATCGTATGGCTGCCACCACAGCAGTGATTGTCATGGAGACTGGAATTTTTGGTTTTCTCTACTGGGTTGTGAAAGTGATGCTTTTCTGAGTGAGAAAATCCTTTTGATTTGGCAAATTTGGAGGTCTGGATGAGGAGAGGGCTAAAGAGGGAGAAAATGGATTGTGGCAGAGGTTGCTAGTTGCTTCTCTTAACATCTGTTTTCCTTCTTTTCCTTAGTATTAGCACTCCCCAGTTTTCAGCTGGGCACACAGCCACCTCCAGGTGACTGTATCACTAAATGCCTTTTAAAGGGCAGAAGAAAACTAATTTTTAAAAAGTTCAACAGCATCAATAATTTCACCTATTTATATTTTAAATTAGCAATCAGTGTGAAAACTCTAAAAAGGTCTAAAGGCATTCGCTTGGTAATCCCCAAAACTAGAGCAGCAGAGCAAGAGTCAAAACCTCCTCCGGTATGAAATTTGCAAAAATAGTAGTTGACAGGTAAAATGTCACCCTTTTTAAAATTCTCTGAACAAAGAAGGCCATCATTTGTCTTACATCTAATCAAAAACATTTTGTAAAATTATGATACAGAGTCTCCTCTGTAGGAAGGGTACAGGTAGGCTTATAGAATTAGAGAGACATGGATTCCAGTGAGCAAAGAAGATTACTTGACAAGAGAACAGACAGAATTAATAACACTGGCTCTTGTCCCATCCTTGGTGGTTTAGGGACATGGTTCTGAGAGAGTTCAAAGCTCTTGCATGAGGCAAACTGGTAAATATTCGGCCTGACACTTCTTGCACAATCATCTTAAATTATAAAGCAGTAAAAAAAAGCTAAGACTATTCCATTCTTGTGTCTTTTTGATGTTTTCCAAATTGAGTTTTAACAGAAATAATAGCAAATGTGAACATTCAAAGTCAATCTCTATACCAATAGCACCCCTCAGCCCAGCTTCCTTCTCTGTCTATTTAGACTTGTTCTGATAGATATTTCAAGGGTGATCTCAATTGTACTCATGGAAAATAGCATTTCTGGGAAAGATTTCTACAAGGCTGAATTCTTCCTGTTGACTAATTCTCCTACATATAGTATTTCCATGTATAGCAGTAACTTCATCCACAGTTGCTCAGATAATTTCAAAAGCCACTTAAAGGTTTAACAGGAACACTTTTGGTCCCATCTGTGGGGGTGGGAGGGCTAGGCTCTAAGAACAGAATTCAACTCATATTTTGAAGTGTAGTATGCAAATCAGGTTGCCAAAACAACTGCTTTTGTGACTCTTAGAAGAGATTTAAGATGGAGCCAAGAGTTGAGATGAAGGCTAAAGAGATCAGAGAATGAGAACTGAGGATTCCTAATGTGAAAGTTTTTGAAGGATTGTGGCATTTTCCCATTCTTTTGGTGAGGGAAGAAGTGTGCTTCCCCTCTTCTTAATCCAAGTGAGAAAGACTTTGGGGGAGTCACATAGGAACTTGATCTATGTCCTCTGGAATTTAGGGGACTAGTGTCTGAACTCTGAGGATGGCTGTTCAGGTTGTACAATGCACAACTCTAGAAGGTCCCATTCACATAGACAACAATGTTTAGAAATCTGCAAACTATATTTGGAGACTCTGGGTGTCTGACTGTCCTAGAGGCAAGCTATGGTGGTTGGAGCTGCAGTTAATTAATCGCAAAGAGGAAAACAAGGGCACTAGGAGCGAGTTGGAGTTTCACCAACAATGAGACAAGGATGTGAGAGTTTTTCAGCTTGGCCACGTGGATCCATGTAAGGAAACCAGCCTGAAGCCTTCTTGAGAAGGCCCTTAAGGGAAAAAAACCTAGAGAGGACCCCTCCAACTGAAAGCCAGAGGGCTGAGTGTTGGCAGTGAAAGTGGCCAGGCATCAGAGTGACTGTCCTCATCATGGGCACTGCAGTGGGGATTTCCCATGGGGTAAAGAACCCCATGAGAGTCCACCCTGAGCACTCAACCTCAATGAGCAGCAACGCCAGATCACAGAGGTTCCGTCCCTGTGCCCTTTGCATAACCCCAGCCCTGGCCCAGTCCTGGAGGGAATGGAAATACAGCTTGTGAGGGGAAGCATCAGAAGAGGAAAAGATGCCAACCACACCCTAAGCCCCCAGCCCCAGACTCCCAAGACCCTCACTCTAGGCTTGTTGGCCCAAATCAGGTGACAGCCCAGGGAGGGTCAAAAATTTGGAATTTGGTTATTACACTAAACAGAACATTTTAATTATTAAAATAAGACTTCTGTTAAGACCAAAGGTGAGCTCAGGATATTTAAAACCTTTAAGTGACTGGGAGATCTGCTTGAGACTTCATACAAGGACAGGGAAAGAACCAGCCCATTCAGTAGGTATAAAGGAGGGGGGATTGGGGAGGAGTCGATATTGCTCTCTTTGTAGCCTGTTGAACTCCAAACCTTCAGTAAGCAGACCTGAAGCATTTTATTTTAACTTGAGACACATAAATATACACTTATCCCCAATCTTTTGATGTAGAGCCAAGACCTTTTGTGTGAGTACAGGCAACTGATCTTTCTTAAACTCACCCACAAAACAGCAACTATGAGCTCCAATTTTGGCTTCCTCGCGTTGGATTGAAAATGTTAAGAAATTTGCAAAACAACCCAAATGTAGTTTAAAATGTATATGATTTATTTTCTCTTGTCTTCTCCAGTTGTCTCACTCACACCCTTTTTTTGAAATGAAAATCGGTGTGGGTGAGACAACTGTAAAAGGCCTTTTGAAAGCATTTAGTTTAGTGGTTCATAGAAACAACCACTCTTTTTGTACTCATATGTCATTGGTTTACATAATATTTAATTAAATTATGTAATTCAGAAACAAGTACTATTGGCATAAACAGCAGAGCATGTGCCCAGCTGACCCTTGGTAGAGGCACGCTTGAACTTGTGGAAGCAGAAGCACATGGCTGTACTGGAGAGTAGCCCGCTCATGGTGAGCTTTCCATGTGTCCTGATCATCGTCTGCAGATCTTACTGAGAGACAGAGCATGCAGGATTATCTAGGGAGTTGGTAGGTGGACATCAATCTACTGAGGCACCCCTATTTTAGGTCCAATATTTGAGATGTAAACACCATCATAAAAGCTACCATTGACTGAGTATCTACCATGTGCCAGGCAGGGCACTGGGCACTTTACACACACTTTATTTTTTATTATTTTTTTTTATTTTGAGACAGAGTCTCACTCTGTCACCCAGGCTGGAGTGCAGTGGCGCGATCTCAGCTCACTGCAAGCTCCGCCTCCCGGGTTCATGCCATTCTCCTGCCTCAGCCTCTCCAAGTAGCTGGGACTACAGGCGCCCGCCACCACGCCCGGCTAATTTTTTTTTTTTTTTTGTATTTTTGGTAGAGACGGGGTTTCACCGTGGTCTCGATCTCCTGACCTCGTGATCCACCTGCCTCGGCCTCCCAAAGTGCTGGGATTACAAGCGTGAGCCACCGCGCCCGGCCTTATGCAAACTTTAAATGAATAAAACCTCATTTGGCTTTCACAGATAATACTTTCCTTCATTTCACAGTTGAGGAAACTGAAATGTACAGAAATTAAATAACTTACTCTAGGTCACATAGGCAATAAATGAATAATCAGTGCTTCTCAAACTCTAAAGTGCAAACAAATCACCAGGGGGTTATTAAATCAATGAAAATGTTGAAATAGTAGATCTGGGGTGCGGCCTGAGATTCTGCACTTCTAACAAGCGCCCAGATACTGTTGCTGCTGCTGATCTGCAAACCAAATCTTGAAAATCCTGATATCCTAACTTAACTGCTCTGAGACGGAGCCCAGGCATCCCTGTTTTCTAAAAACTCTCCAGGAATCTTTCATAAACAGAGTGGGGATAATTGTTCCTCCAGGAAAGGAAGAAAAATTGTGGAAGTGGATTGACTTAGTGATACTTGGTTTCAAATACTTTAATTTAAAAAAAAAAATGTGTTTTAAAAATACAATAGTGCCCAGGCGCGGTGGCTCACGCCTGTAATCCCAGCACTTTGGGAAGCTGAGGCAGGCGGATCACCTTAGGTCAGGAGATAGAGACCATCCTGGCCAACATGGCGAAACCCCATCTCTACTAAAAATACAAAAATTAGCCAGGCGCGGTGGTACGCGCCTGTAATTCTAGCTACTCAGGAAGCTGAGGGAGGAAAATTGCTTGAACCCAGGAGGCAGAGGTTGCAGTGAGCTGAGATCACACCATTGCACTCCAGCCTGGGTGACAAGAACGAAACTCCATATCAAACAAAACAAAACAAAACAAATAAAAAATAGTAATGAATTTGAACCAATATACAAGGTAAAAATCTTCCTCTTTTAACAAGAATTTTTGAAAATAAAATATAATCAAGCTATTTACTGCACACCCTTATGCAACAATTTTCTAATTCCATGATGTATCATAAATTTCTTTTGTAGTATGTACACACTACTATAATCTGCTTCATCTTACTTCATCCTTATTGACAATACATTGTATTCCATAGCACAATGAAACCATAATTCATCTATTCCTTCATAGGTGGGCATTAAGCTGACTCTAATTTTTTTCAGTTTTACAGATAATGCTTTGTGCATATATCCATGGGCATGTGTATAAGTCATTCTGTAGAATTGACTTCTAGATGTGAAATTGCTGGGTTATTTAAAAAGCTATTCTCAAATACAAGGTTCACTGAATTACACTTGTGCCATCATATATAAAAATGCCTCCTTTCCCCCACCACCTTGAAATACTGGGTATTGTCAATCTTTTCTGTATTAAGCAATACAATATATGAAAGTTGGTTCTCAATGATTCTTAATTTGTGTGTCATGAATGCATGAGGATGAAAATCTTTTAATATGTGCATTAGACTTAGTATTTCTTCTTTTATGGCTTGTATGTCTATATCCTTTTGCCCTGTTAGTTATTTGGTTGCTTATCTATTTTATATTATTTGTCTCTTACATATACTGCAAATGTCATCCTCCCAGCCTACTACTCGCTTTTTTTTTTTTTTTTTTTTTTTTGAGACAGGGTCTTGCTCTGTCACCCAAGCTGGGGTGCAGTGGTACAATCACAGCACACTGCAGACTTGACCTCCCAAGCTCAAGCGACCCTTCCACCTCAGCATCTCAAGTAGCAACTGGGATGGTGCATGCCACCATGCCCAGCTAATTTTTAATCTTTTGTAAACACAGGGTCTCACCATGTTGCCTAGGCTAGCCTCAAACTCCTGGACTCAAGCCATCTTCCCACCTTGGCCCTCCAAAGTGCTGAGATTACAGGTGTGAGCCACTGCTCTGGGCCTACTGTTCACTTTTTAAATTTGTTTTACAATATTTTACAGAATTGTTTCATTTCTTTATGTCAAGTCTGTCAATTTTCTTCCATGATTTCTGTTTTACTTCTTATTTAGGAAAGACTTTCTCATCCTCAAATTATAAAACACATATCCCTGTTTTTTCCATCTGTCACTCATTAATCATGTGATCATTAATCCTTATGCAAAATATATTCTGTATATAAAGTAGAATTACGACTTGACTTCAGAGGTTTTTTTTGTGTCTTTTACTCCCAAATACCATTCTCAGCACCATTCATTGAACAGACCATCATTAATCCTGGATTTGAAATGCCCTCTTTATTAAATGATAGAAGTCTCATCATTAAATTTATTAAATGATAGAAATATCATATGTACAAGTCTCGTCTTCTCCTTTCATCCCTTTTCTTCCATGCCTGCCTCAAGTTGTTTTAATTTCTGTAGTTTTATAGAACTTCTGGAAAGACCAGTCTGTTATTATTTTTTAGTTTTTCTTCCTTTTTTAAAACCAAAATTTTCTCTACTTTTCTTTAGATGAATTTAAAATGCCCATATCTGGTTCTAAAGCAAAGTTGCACTGGAATTTTTACTGAAATTTTATTCTAATGATCCACTAGTATGGGGAAAATTGACATCTTTATAGTATTGAATGTTCCATGCAGAAATAAGGTATGTCACTTCATTTATTCAGATAAAATATTTTATATAGTCTTCACAAATGTAGATTTGCACATAACAAGAGTTAGGTTTATTCCTGGATGTATATATATAAGGGAATAAATAATCTTTAAATATATGTGTCTTTTTTTTTTTTTTTTTTTTTGAGACAGAGTCTTGCTCTGTTACCCCGGAGTCCAGTGGCGCGATCTCAGCTCACTGCAACATCCACCTCCCGGGTTCAAGCAATTCTCCTGCCTCAGCCTCCCGAGTAGCTGGGATTACAGGCACATGCCACCATGTATGGCTAATTTTTCTATTTTTAGTAGAGACAGGGTTTTGCCATGTTGGCCAGACTGGTCTCAAACTCTCGACTTCAGGTGATCCGCCGGCTTCGGCCTGCCAAAGTGCTGGGATTACAGGCATGAGCCACTGCACCCGGCCTATATTTATCTTCATATATATATTTACATATATACACAAATACATGTACACATATTTATATATATACATATATTTACATATGTACATATATATGTAAATATATATATCCTTTTCCAAATCATCATTCTAATTGATTATTGCTGATATACGATAGCTACTACTTTAAAAGTATTTTTCTTCCAATTAAGCAGCTTACCAGAGTCTCATAAGATCTAATCATTTTATGAATTGTCTTTGGAGCTATAGAGCTTTTATTTGGCAAAATTCATTTATTAAAATTTCTACTTTCAACTATGAAGCTAATAAGCACTCAATAAAGAAAATTAGAAATCTAGAAAAAAATTATCCCAACAACTGATAACGACTAGTATCATTTTGCTTGCATCAGTTTTCATTCTTTTTATATTGCATAGTTTCTTTTACATAATTATAATCACACAGTATAACTAACGGGGTGTACTTTCTAAGAGAATAAATGCCTTCAACACGCAAAGCTCTTTTGCTGGGCGTTTGTTTTATAAGGAGCTGTGTGCTTCTCACTAATGTGCAGAAATGCTAATGTAACTTCTGCTACTGAGTGTTACTGAATTCAGTTTCGTCCCTTCCTTTGCTGCAGGCCTGGCTTGGTGACATTTCTACCACCCAATTATAGTTCAGCGTAACAATCTCTCTCTCTTTGCACCACACATAGCTGCTGACCTCACTGCACACTCAGCCGTTCCATTTTAGGCTTCAGCCAGAATCACTCCTACAGCACAGGCGATGTGGAGATTGCTAGGGGTTTACAATTCCATTTAGAAGGCTGAATAGATCACGATCCACATAACTGAGATTTCTTAAGAAAATTTTCTAAGAACATTTCTCATGTGACTTGTTTACACAGGTGTGTATACAGTTTGGGTTTGGATGGGTTGATTTGCTTTTTCTTCTGGATTAAAATTTGATATCCTCACTTGTTCATTCTGTTACCTATATGAAATACTCTTTCTTTCCATAACTTTCTACTTACTCACCTTAACAGAGGATTTCTCTGCCTTGCTTATATAAAATAGAAACCCCCAGCTCTATATTCCCCTGGCCAGACCCACCTCAGGCTTACGCAGGGCTGGACAAAGGTATAAATGGAGGCCCACATATCCTATGTCTAAGGTCCAGTAGGGCTTCATGCACGCACATGTTAACACCTCAGTCAGTCAGTCCCAGCGCCCTCAACACGCCTCTTCCAAAAGCTACCTTTGACTTCCCACTGGGCCTACAGGCACACAGACCTGTGGTGAGCTTCATTTTTGAAAGGCTGAGGCCAATCAGGCCCTCCCTTAGTGCAGGTAATTCCACGATCCTGGGCAACTAGGAGCATAATTGTCAGGCAGTGCTGTGGGCTACATGTGGGCATGTCTCCTTCGCTCTCAGAATTCCAGCTCTGTGAGGTGGGTCATGGCTGGAGGAGGCATGTGTGGGGCCCAGGGCTCCTTTTGCCTGCATCTAAGGGTCTTGCCCATTGGCACACCCTGTTTCCCTTGCTCGACCAAATAGTTTTGCATTGTAATGATCACTATTTATTTATTTATTTATTTATTTATTTATTTACTTATTAATTATTTGTCTCTTACTAAAGCAAGCTCCACAAGGGAAAGAACTAAAGAACTTAATTTTGTTCACAACTTTACTCATAGCACTTAGAAGGGCCTTTGATAAGGAAACAATAAATGCTTTTCAAGTAAGTGAATGAATGGATTCTGAACTATTGTGAATAACATATATAGCATTAGTAGAGGGGACAACACAGAAATTATGTCTGAAAATTTACTCTTCTTTGTGGGATAGCAACAGACAACATAATTAAATACGTCAACAGACAGAACTGTGCATTATATTCCCTATTTCTTCACATCTGTCGTTCCCTGGTTAAATGCTCTAATTTCTATATAACATTAACTGGTGAAGTTGTGAGAATTAAACAACATAGCATGATGGGTCTAACCTGATTTTTTTATTTTTTCTTTTTTCGAGATGGAGTCTCTCTTTGTCGCCCAGGCTGGAGTGCAGTGGCGCAATCGCGGCTCACTGCAGCCTCCGCCCCCTGGATTCAAGTGATTCTCCTGCCTCAGCCTCCCAATGATTTTTTTCTTATTGTCCCAGTTCATTTGCCAAAAGTCCAAGCTTTCCCATTGGTTAGAAATGCTTCTTTACTAAAATAAATTAAATTGAATTTACTTAAATTGATTCTTGTTCTATTAATTTATTTTTCTACTACTGAGCCAAATACCACACTTTTTTTTTTTAATTTTTATGTATTTATTTTTTTGGGGGTGGGGACAGAGTCTCCCTCTGTTGCCCAGGCTGGAGTGCAATGGTGTGATTTCGGCTCACTGCAACCTCTGCCTCCTGGGTTCAAGCAATTCTCCTGCCTCAGCATCCTGAGTAGCTGGGATTACAGGGGCTCACCACCATGCCTGGCTAATTTTTTGTATTTCTTTGGTAGAGATGTGGTTTCACCATATTGGCCTAGCTGGTCTCGAACTTCTGACCTCAGGTGATCCACCCACGTAGGACTCCCAAAGTGCTGAGATTACAGGCGTGAGCCACTGTGCTGGCCTACCACACTATTTTAATTATAATAGCTTTAGAGTGTGTTATGATATCTGGAGGACAATTGACACCTCACTGTTTTTTCTCTGTCAAAGTTTATTTGTCTAGTCTTGTGAATTTTATCTTCCGTGTTAACTTTACAACCATCTTAAAAAATCCTCTAAAATAACCTGCTTATAATTCTGATTGGCATTATATTTACTTCACTGATTGATTTGTGACATGTTGACATTTTGAATATTGAAGCAGCCAGTGCTTTTATTAGGTCTTCCTTTTGTTCTCCAACAAAGTTTCATAATTAAAATAATACAATGTGCATTTCCTATTGGTGTGGTTTTGTGACTTTTAATTTTTCACTACAGAATCTTTCTTCCATTACTTTATCTAGTTGATTATTGCTGGTGTAGCAAATATTTCTAGCCTCCTCCCAACAACTATTCTCTTCTTCCATTCCACCCTTTCTTTTCCTTTCCAACTATAAGATTACCTTTTCCAAACTCTCTTAACCATGTGACTAAATGAGTTGTTCTGGGAAGTTTACAGTGAGACTTCTAGGAAGTCTCCTTTAATGGGAAAAAATTCATGCCTCATTGTGAAGTTCTTATTAGTGGTAGATGAGTAATTATTTCTTTGTTTTCTCCTATGGTTATTGTTCTAGTTACTATTCTGTCTTTTTGAGTTAATCTTAATAATTTATGTTTTTCTAGATAATTGATAAAAATGTTATATAGATTTATAAACTTACTGGTATTGACTATAGTATGTTCTTGTAATTGTCTACTTCCCCACTGCCCCTGTAGTTATAGACTCCATTCTTCTTTTGGTCTCCCTTGCATTACTCATAAAGTCTAAATAATCAAAATTATTAGTCCGTACAGCAGACTGACTGTCACACTAAGATCATAGAATCTAAGTTCTGAATTAATATGTATTAAAAAGGGCCAAACCAAGAAATATCAGTTACTGAGAAACTTAGGTAGGCACACACAATAGTTCAACCCAAGCTTTCTCCTAACTCTCTCATGCTACTGACTAAATCCCGCTCTATTATACAAGCACTGATGATTATATTTTAGTCTACACAAAGGATATATGGGAAAAATGTTGATTTTTTTTTTTTTAAAAAGACAAAAGTGTGCCTTCCTTGCAGAACAGGCGTTATGTAAGGTAAACATCATATTGGTCCATATCACAAAATCAATTTGAAAGGTTAAAATTAGAATATTTTGGTGTGAATTATTTTCAAATCTGTATTTGTATAAATATACAGAATCTGTTTCTTCAAATATGTGTAGAAATATATGCTATAAATATCTTCCATACACATACACACGCACATGAGTTTTACATACTGAGTATGGCTTCCATTCCTGACTCCAACTCACAGTTTATGTGATATCCAAACTGTTTTAATTTGTCCATAGAAATAATGCAATGAATGTGACAAGCCTAAGATGAATGAGATGTCAACATGATGGCGGTGACATGATACAAAAAACTCCAACATGTATATAGAATTGTACGTATACGGTTGAGAGATGATCCAATTTACAGAACAGATATTTTTCAGTGGGACTTGTTTGGTCTTTTCCTTGACATCAAACATTAAAATAGTGGTAGCATGAAGCCACTGTCACCTAAAAGTTTAAACCTGAAAAGCTTACCTTCAAAGTACACATTTAACCCCAGAATGTTCTTAACAAGGTCATAAGAGAAAATCTTAGGTGTTTCATGTGTTCAAACACAATAAAAAGCTTCAAGAAGAATTTTATCCTGGTAAAGGTGATTTCAGTTTCTTGGTCACAAGGAAAAATTCTTTGGTAGTAAATAGCACTTGCTCATTACTACATATAAAACCATTAGGGGTGAGTATGGAGATGCCCTTATCTATAAACTGTTTAGTATCACTTTCTTTAGTATTTAAATTATTTGAACCATCTAATTGAAATGTCAATAAATACTTTCTTCGTCCTAGTCACTTTTTACCTTCCTACTTTGTAAACATCCTAGAAGCCCCATGTTCTAATATCTGTATGTTTTGAGGTTACTGAAGACTACCTGCATTGCAATAAAATTAACACCTATGATGTGCTTTCCAATGCTTACTCTATTTCACCCCTTGCCACCTCTTGCCAGTGGGTGGCTGTCTCTTGGGAGAGCTATCAGAAAGACGGTCAGTCCTAGTAAACTTCCACGTTCCCCACCATTCAAGGGATACTTGTGCATCCTGCCATGCCAAATGGTGGATGTGTAGGGTGTTCCTCTGCTGCTCCCTCTCAGCCCTGCCATCTCTCTCAATTCTCCTTTCCCTGAGTCAGCTTGGATAGATCTATTGAAACAGAGAAAAGAGAATCAAAACTCCCTTTCTGCCCAGAGTTTGGGGAGAGGAGACTACCTTCCCCTGTGCTACCTGATTGTCTGCTTATAATGATTGGGATTGGGGTGGGTGGGTTGGGGCACAAAGAACTAGTTCTTCAATTGGTGTCTATCACATCTGTGGCTGGCTTCAGCTGCTAGACATAGGGTGTAGTAGTGCCTTTTTTCTTCCTCTTTGAGCGTTAGCAAAATTCTCTACAACAGGAGAATGCATTTACCTGATAGCCTATTACTCTGGTACAATACCTATCACTTTGTGAGTTTGGGAGGGTGAAATCTGGGGTGTGAGGAAGTGTTTGTGAGTCATTCGGGCATGAGAAGTAGATGATTTTACAATGTAGCTGCACTCACACAAGGGACTAACACTAGGAGTAAACTTGGGATGTGAGCCTGGGCCTTGCTCAAGTGGAAATGAGCTGAAATGTCTGCAAATGGCAGCTAAAATGTTCAGTTAAGATGAGGCTTTTGCCGTTTGGAAGTGGGCCAACCTCAATGAATGGCTTTGCACCTGTTTATCAGAAGAATCTTAAAATGATAATCCCAAGAGAGCAGAAATATTTACACAGTTGAATAAGTCAGGGTTTGTGTGAGGTTTTTGTTTGTTTGTTTGTTTTTTCTTCAAGCCAGTTAAATAGGCTTTTACTTTTCTTTTTGTTTCAGTTGTAAAGGGTCTCAATTCTTAGTGTAACTCCATAGGACTTGACGTGTAATAAGTGGTGAGCTGAGCTTTAGAGTTGCACACCTAACAACACTGCATAGAGCATGCTGAGACCTGTGCTCTACAAAAGCAGCAATAAGGGTAATCATTTCTAAGGAGCTGACTGGACTGAGTATATCCCCTACTAATAGACACACAGCAGACTCCAGAAGAGTCCTTAGAATCTCTGCCACTCCTCTCCAGCAAGTAAAATTTTTAGTTGAGAGCGCTGAGCAGTACAGCTGGACAGAGTTTAACAAGGACAAAACATTCCCAAGCCTTATCTTGGCTATTTCCTATGAATTTCTAGATTAGCACAAATGGAGAACCAAAACTATTTGCTCACAGCTGGCACTCAGCTAAGGCATCTTTATTTGTTGCAAATGCCTGCCAATACTAAAAAAAGAATTCATTTCACCAGTAGCTTAGATTACTGATTAAGTAGGCTCCAACTTAAGCTGTTTTAAACAACCACACTAAAATTCACCAAATAGCTATGTTACTTTAAAATAGTGCCTGAAACATATAGGCAGTCAATAAATATGTGCTCGATGGGAGAATAAAGCTTTGATATTTATGAGATAAGCAGGGAGATACAATGAGAAGATTGGAAGAGCTATTGGATTTAATGCCTGTGACTTGAGGTTCTGCTAATACCAGCCCATGTGAAAACAGCATTCATTCAGTTCCTCAATCCTAACACCCGAGAGTAATTCTGAATGACTCACTTTCTTCCCCCGACCCAGCAATCTTTCAGCAAGTCCTGCCAGTTCTACCTCCAAAATATAATCAAATTTGCCTATTTTCTCCAACTCCACTGCCCCAGACTCCCTGCTGCCATTCACACACACTTAGCAGACACATAGAAAGTTTCATGTCATTTCTCTGTTACCTTCCTCCAGTGGATTCCTATTGTCAGGGTCCGCATAGCCCTTCATGATCCGATCTCTGCCTCCTTTGCTCACCTCCTTTTGTACCTTCTCCTCCCTTGTCTAATGCACTGCAAACATACTGGCCTGGATTTTTCCTCAAACATGCCCTGTGGCCTTTGCATTTGGTGTTCCTTCTGCCTTGAATATTCCTTGTATTGCTTGCTGCTACTTCTCACTCAGGTCATGGCTCAAATGTCACCTCTTTTGAGATGCCCCCCTGGCCTCCTTAGTCCTTGCTCAATCGCTCTTCATTGGACCAGCATGCTCTACTCTCTGCAGAGCGCTTACCACAATCTGCCGTTCTTGGTGTACTGTGTCCCTCTAATACAGTGACCTTATCTGTCTTATTCATCTCTGTATCCCCAGCACTTACTTTTTTCTCAATTAATAGTTGTTGAGTGAATAAAGTAGATGTTACCTTTTCTCTGTTGTTTTCTTTTATTTGGATTGCAACCAAAAAAAGCCCAAGAGGGCACCATGTGGCACTTGGTAGGAAATCGAGATCATTTGTTCCCATCCCTTTACTTTGGGATGGGGAAGTAGATGCTGGAGTTCCACATGACTTGCTGGTTGTCACTCAATCCATCAGGGAAGAGTCCAGAATAAAGCCAGGTGTCACGATTGAATCTGGCTCCCTCTCTACAAAAACTATGGGCAGAGCCAGCTCTAAAACAACCGGATTTTGTGGCTAAGTAAACAGTAAAAAGGAATGTATGATTAAAGGTGGAAGGAGAGGCAGAGAAAAAAGCATTTATAAGACCTCTTAAAACAACGGGGATGGGTGAAAAGATCGTGTAATAAATAAAGGAAACTACGTGTGTGGTTCTACGTCATGTACCACAACAGACAATGTATGTAGAAAGGGTGTGGTGGCTGCTACAGGAGAGCAGAAATGGAAGGCACTGGACCAGCCTTGGGAGGGCACACCCTGTCTGCAACATTCACATTCACTTCCTAAATGGCTCTGCTGGCCACATGCTAACATTTTTAAGGGGTTGGATTCAGCCCATAAAGCCCGTGAGAGAATCCTGACTTAAATCCTCCAATTTGGGGTTGATGCTTGGGTAACATGTACCACATCTATGATGAATTTAAACTGTGGTCAGTGCTGAGCAGGAGAGGCTTCTAAGGTGTCTTCTCTTTCTCTCAAAGTCTTGCCCAGGATATGGCAAATAAGGGACTTAAAGTCACTCAAGCAAAGATAAGAAGAGAAGGCTGGCAGGCCGGGCACGTGTAATCCCAGCACTTTGGGAGGCTGAGGTGGGAGGATCACTTGAGGTCAGGCATTTGAACCAGCCTGGCCAACATAATGAAATGCTGTTTCTACTAAAAATACAAAAATTAGCTGGGTGAGGTGGCGACCGCTTGTAATCCCAGCTACTTGAAAGGCTGAGGCATGAGAATCACTTGAACCCATTAGATAGAGGTTGCAGTGAGCTGAGATCGTGCCACTGCACTTCAGCCTTGGTGACAGAGCAAGAGTCTGTCTCAAAAAAAAAAAAAAAAAAAAGAGAGGGAGAGAGAAGCAATGTGAGCTCTCCACAAACACACCTGTGCACACATGCCCCATTCTTTTTCTCCATATGCGCTCCAGGCTGTGACACATGATGTCTGGGCCCTGAAGACTGTCAATTACACTAGGAAGAAGTCATCGTTGGTCTCAGGTGGAATCCCAGAATTTATAATTATATTAGGAAGGAATTCCAGGACTAGGTTGGAGAGCAAGGTTAAGGGAAAAAGTCAGGGGCAAGGGTTCTCAGGCATTCATATCAAGGACGGCTATAGTGAAAGGAATCAAAAGAGTGGAATGTCATTAAATAGAAGAATCAAAAGGGTAGAATGTCACTAAACAGAAAACCCTGCCTTACATTAAAGGATCTTTGGAAGGTGAGTACATTATTTATGTCTCAGGGTTCCGTCAATCAGTCTACTTTTAGTAAGTTTTAACTTATTCTCCTTATGTAACAAGCTCTAGGGAGTCTTCCAGGTAAAAATAAAACAAAACCAGCCAAACAAAAGACCTTTCCAAGGGGCCCACTGAAGTAGAACTTGCTTTCTTTGTAGGTCAACCTGACCCCAGAGGAATTTTCTGAAAAATAGCAACACGGGATCCTTAGACCTGGCTTATTTTTGATGGAAAAATGTTTAGAGTACAATAGAACGTCCTTTAACTTATTGCCCTGGTTACCAATGATCGCTGCTGTTAGTTAAATTTCAATTCGATTAATAGAAGACGAATGTCTTTAACAAACTGGGGCAGTACAAAGGATAAAAGTTGAAGAGTAAAAGGTTGCTTTGTGGCAGGAGGAGCTGTTTGACATCCAAAGTTTCCCCTCCTGCCCTACTCCCTTAAATAATGCATATGCTAGCTTGCTGGTCTTTGTTCTTTACTTGTACCACCTATTTGACAAGGTAGATAAGATTGCAGGCTCAAAGACCAGTGAGGAGGCTGTCCACTTGGAAGAGTGGCCTGTTATGGGGTTCACATTGGAGCTCAAGTGGAAGGAAGAGGTACCCATGGGAGAGCAGCCTGACTCAGGGTGTTGAGGCCAAAGCAGAGTGAGGAGGGTGCCCATGCAGCGGCTGGCCCAGTGCAGGCCATCAGGGCACAGGTAGAGTGAGGAGGGCTCCCTCTCACCAGTGGGGTCTAGCATGGATGTGGCAGCGTGGGTGGCGTGAAGGGAGCATATGTGTTAAGAGAGGGTGGCAGCAGCAATAAGAACTTGGTGATAGGGAAAGATTGATTAGGTAAGTAAGCAGATCAGGAATAATGGGTTCCAGGTTTCTCATTGTCAGTGAAGAGCGATATAAATATGGAAAGGGAGAAAAGCAGAATGAACCCTGTGGTGTTTGAATAGAGTTGGCATTATTGGTGTAAACTTATTTTGTGTGCATATGCAGATAATGAGATAGAGCTCTGTGTTTACTGAGAGCCCCGTAGCAGTGGCACTCCTTTAGCAAGAAGGCTCTAAATTCTACTAAAAGGAATCAGGTTCCTTGGAGAAATGGCTGGTTCCAGAGCCATTCTGGAATCCAGAGCTGTATTTCAGGAAAATATAGGTGTAAATAACCACTTTTATATATTCAGTTTTTTTTTTGAGATCTCCCACCATGAGAATGCTCTTGTACCAGAACAGCCTGTGCTCTATGTGTTTTGCTCTGTACCTCCAGCCTAGCACACAGTACATTCTCAGTACAAATACTTGCTAAGTGAATAAATGAATGAATGAATGAATGATATGTTTACTCTCATGTTTTATATGCTTACTTTTAAAATACAGAAAGCTTCAGAAAACTTTTGCCTTAAGTCATTGTGAATTAATATCTCCATGCTTAATATTTTAGCAGAAATTTTATTTTCAGCCAATTTATTACTATGACCCAGACATTGAACCTGAATAAGTCTCTATTGAGTATGTTGAGGGAATAGGAGGGTTACACAAGGCAAGATGTTTTCCTTTCTTTATAAAAACATTGGGAAATTCTCCAAAATTTAATTTTAGTGGTAAGTTAAAGAATAGCTTAATTTAATTCTTCTATTACTTAGTTATCAGTCTGGGTCAAGAGATTTCCATGGAATTTTTTACATGCTCAACTCTTGCATATTATTCAGGAATCTTTTGCTTTTCTTTGAAAGTCAACTGTCCATTGAATATGGAAGTGTACTCAGAGAACAGGCAAGTAGAGAACCTGAACTGAAGGAACCAAGCACAGACACGCTCTTCTTCCTCATGCATTCTCTCTCTGGGTAATGGCACCACCATCTGTCTGTCACCCAAAACAGAAAACTACTGGTTGTCATAGGATCCTCTCTCTTCACAGACCTCATGCCTCCCACTAAACACACATACACAAGGAAGCCTGACATCTTATCATTCTTACCTCCTAAGTACCTCTTATCTCTGTCCAGGGCCAGCTTCATGGGCATCCAACCTGTGCACTTGGACAGGGCATCTCTCTCAGCAAGGTTACATACTTGGGGTTTAATGCTCTGCAGTTATCTTGAAATTCTTAATAATGTTTTCTTCACATTTCTGCTTTGTAAGTCAAGTTCAGTGGGGCAATGGAGCATGTGCCAGGGGCTAGGAGCCTAGATTCATGCATGATCCCACCTCCCGCCGTCTTCAGTGGATGAGTTTGGGGCTGTTCCCTCCTGTGCCTCCTAGTGCCCTGCCTGCCCAGCCTTCACCTTCCTGCTCAGGGCCAGAGGGGTCAGGCACAAGCTGTGGCTGCTGTCCCTGTCCCAGACTAGCAGGTCTAGGCTAGCAAGTCCATGGGGGGCTGCTGGAAGTTGTCTCTTGGTGGGAGCAAGCTCCCCTCCTACCCCCATCCGGTACCCAGACCATACTGGCACAGAGGTTGAAGATCCTTGGGAGTTACCTGTCTGCCAGGGTTTGAGGCTCTAGGCTAGTGGGAAGGGGAGCCGCCTGGTTTGACTTCTTCAGATCCCACCCCTGATGGGGGTAACCCATTGACTCAGTGGCTGGTGGGAGGCGGATCCCAGAAGCCAACTGACAGAGCAAACACACTCACGCTACACATTGTGGGATGAGGCCCCTGGGCAGCTGCAGGAATCTGCACTGGCCCCACGAGTGTTGTGGTGCCCAGGAGTGCTCTCTCAGCCAGCTCTGTGCCTTGGGACCCTCTTCTCTTTCTTCCACCCTTCCTGAATCTGACCTACAGTTGTCTCTCTGGCCAGCTCCAGGCACCCATCAGGATAAGACACAAAATACGAATTGTGTGATTTTGGTGATTCCACACACGAGTCGAATGCTCATAATTGTATTTAAAACTGGCATTTGCACAGTTTAAATTGCACGTTGCACGCTGCCCATCCGAGAAGGTGATTCACGTAAGATCACCTGAGCTGAGACACGAAGGGTGAGCTGCTAATATGGAGCCAGCGCCATGGAGTGAGCACTTAAGGCAGAGAAAGGAGCAGTGCTGGGACCCAGCGTCGGGAGAGTGTGGAACGCACAGGCAGCCAGAGAAATCTTCTGTGGGTGGGCACAGAAGTCACTGGAAAATAATAGGGCTGGAGCAGGGCAGAAGCTAGATCTTACAAGGACTTGCTAGGCTGGAGGGCAGGTCACTAAAACGGTATTATGTAGTTTACACACGGCAGAGAAGACACTAGGAGACTTTGCATTTTTAAAGATTCCTTTTGCAAACTGGAGACTGTGTTGTGGTGGAAGGGTGCCAAGATGGGAGGCAGAGAGATGGTAAGGAGGCTGTTGAACCCGTCCTGGAGGGAGATTTCAGCCTGAACTGTGGAAGTAGTGTGAGGATGGAGAGGAAGAGGCAGAGACAGGACCAGCTTCATAATCTGTGGGGCCCAGAGCAAGATGAGAATGCAGGGCCCATTGTTCAAAGGGAAAAGTGCCATGAGAGGTTCAGATAAAGCTTATCCTTTCTTCCATGATCTCTCTCTTCTTGTCATGGTGTTTTACGTTATTTTATATCTTTCTCAGTAAAGAAAAATGAAATTCTACATTATTAGCATGAATTTTACCCCTCAGCATGAATTTTATCCTTCCACCATCAAGCAGAATTTAAGCACACTTCCCACTGGTAAAATTAAAAGCATCTAGACAATACCAGCCAGGGTGAGAGTATCAGAAACCAGTGCTCCTATAGAAAGCTGAGGCACACCTTTCTGGAGGACAATTTGGGAACGTGTATTATAAGCCCTCCGATAATACTCTTTGGCACAACAGTTCCACTGCTAGGAACTTATAGTAAAAAAAAAGTCAGAAGAAAGCACTAGGATAATGTCATTTAGACTTTATGTGAAAGAGAATTTCACAAAAGGGAAATTGTCACTTTTTGCCCCATTAGTGAAGGAATTCCTCTTAATTTTTCTTTCTTAGTATGCAAATAAATTTATTTACCTGAATAGATTTTTTTTGAGGGGCCATGTCTAAAACGAAGTACTGTAATCTCAGATGTGTGTGTATGTGTGTGTGTGTGTATGGGGGGGTGCCCATTCCCTTTAAACTACCACAGACTGGATGGCTTATACACAACAGAAACGTAGTTCTCATGGTTCTTAAGGCTAGGAAGTCCAAGATCAAGATGCTGGAAGATTCAGTGTCTGGTGAATACACTTCCTGGTTCATTGTGTCCTCACATGGTGGAAGAGGTGAACGAGCTTCCTTGAGCCTATTTTATAATGGCCCTAAGGCTTCATGATCTAATTACCTCCCAAAAGGATCTACCTTCTAATACCATTGCCTTGGAGATTTGGGTTTCAAAATATGAATTTTGGGGAACACAAACATTCAGATCATAGTGCCTTCATTTCATCAAAAGAATCACATAATTTAATGCACATAGAAAGGCAATGCTAAGTCATTTGGCTTCTTTGGGGAGCTGTGGTTTGATGAACTTCCACCTTACTACAAATAAATCATTGTTAGTTTGACCAATATCTGAATTGATTCCAAATACGATAAGGCCATTTTTTGAGAATGTTGAAATATTTTAAAAATATTTAAAAATTAAATGAATCCAATTAAACCAAATGTCTCAGAAGACCTTGTTATTTAAAATGGTGTTTGGCAGTCACAAATCACTGCCTGGCTGAGGCAACTGTTTTAAGTAACATGATTTTGCAAAATCGTAGCTTGGACACTGTGCTGCTTTTGCCTGCAAGTAATATGGGTCATATAATATGTCACATGTGAGATGATGCTCCTGGCAGAGAGATTAGAAGCCTGCAGCTCTGCAAATCTGACTTTTGAAAGTGGCTTAAGTGTGTTTCCACGAATTCTGGAATGTTATCAAACACTAGAGTAGATACAATCATGAAATTAATATTCTCTATTGTGGAACTCAACAGGGTTCATAAACGAGCCCTAACTCAACCCTAAGATTTAAGAACACATGTTTTGGCTGCTTCTAACATTTACCTAACTAGGAAATAAGTGATAAATTAATTTCTCTGAACCTGTTTCCCAATCTCCACTGCAGGCAATAATACCATCCCATGAAGTTATTTAAGAGGATTAAATGAGCTTATACAGAGATAAGGAACTAAAAGCCATGCCTGGCTCACCATAAACCTCAAACAACATCAATGATCCCTATTCACAATAGAGAGGTGCTATGAGAGATGGAAATTTTCCAAATTAAAATAAGCATTTAATCCCACTGGGAGAACAATGCAGTTATTGGGAAGGAAAAAGAGACATGTCTAAGTCTGCCCTTAAACTTCTGGCTTCAAGCAACCTAATCTTTTTGTTGCTAGCCAAAAAATAGAATCAGAACTGCTGGTTTCCAGGTACTAGAGGAAGAAGGTAGCTGTAGGGGTCTAAGATGGGGAAGGGTGGGGGCTAACACTATTGTCCTGGTGGGGAGGCCATGGGGGAAAGTTCGTGGAGGCCAATCGAAAGGAAGGAAACTCTGACTCAACATAACGGATACATGTTACCTTGGAAGAAGTCATCTCTAGATAGTCATTATTACATATACTTCACTGAGCTGCTATAAAAATTGAGACAATCTATATAAACCATTACCAAAATGCTATTATTAGTAGTACTGTTATTTCTTATGTATCCTCCAGTACCAAAACCCCTCACTATTTATTCATTCATTCATTCATTTTTTAGAGATCTGAATCTCACTCTGTCACCCAGGCTGGAGTGCAGTAATTATAGCTTACTGCAACCTTGAACTCCTGGGCTCAGCTGAGCCTCCCGCCTCAGCCTCCCAAATAGCTGAGATTGCATGTGTAAGCCACTGTGCCTGGCCCTCACTATATTTGTTAATGGTCAGCACCTGCTTTTTTTCTCCTTACCTATCCTGGGACCCAATCTGTCATTTTGTAGGAACAGCCTCCAACACCCTGGATCCTCTACCACCATGACCTAAACATTGGTTGCTGAAATGGCGTGGATGCCATGAGAATTAAACTGCATTTCTATGATGTCAAACAAGACATCAACATTTCTGCAATGATGCTGAAGCTATTATTGGTTGACAGTAACAGCTTTGGAGTCAGATGGCCCTGGGTTCAAATCCTAACTCTGGTATTTGACAGTAACATAGCTTTAGACAACTTAGTATCTCTCTGCCTCAGTTTGCTCATTTATCAAATTGGGCCATACTATCTACGTGCCAAACATCTTGCACGCGCTCTTCCAGACGTTGCTTTATACCTCACCCTGTTCGGTGCTCCTCAAGGCATCAAAAGGCTTCCTTGTCATCTGGCTTCCATATGGAGTCACACCCAGAGATCAGCTCACATACTGGTTCAGATTTTTTTTTTTTTTTGAGGCAGGGACTCACTATGTTGCCCAGGCTGGCCTCAAACTCCTGGGCTCAAGCAATCCTCCCACCTCAGCCTCCCAAGTAGCTGGGATTTGAGGCATGCACAACAATGCCTGGCTTGCTTCAGACTTCTTCAAACAAAGCTCTAATGTTACTGCTGTGCACAAAGATGCCCATGGAATAATGTCTAAACATATAGCCTGTAATTGAACAGAATCTGACTCCTGATCTAACAGGAGTCTCACTTTTCTCTCCTCTTGTTCCTCCTGATGTACCCTCACGCTGAGGAAACCAGATTACTCATTCACTATTTCCTGCCAATATTCATGCAATTTCTTACCTTCATGCTTCTGCTTCTGCCGTTCCTTACCAGGTACGGACTGTACATAATGAAATTCTACCCATTGCTCAAGGCCTAGCTCCAATGCCTCGAAAATATCCTCCCTGGCTCCCAAACTTAGGAATTGGTCTCTTGCAAGAATTCCTATACCACTGCATGTGTATCTTTCTTTCTGCACTTTATCACTTCCTGCTTATATTGTAATTATATGTTTCATCTTCCACGCCTTTTGTAAGATCTGTGGAGGATGTCAGTGTTTTACTCATCCTGTGGTTTCCCACCATACCTGCCCATAGAAGCTGCTCAGTAAACACTTCCTGGGTGACGTATGTGGATTCTTTTGGTGGGTGAAGATCATCAGGTAGTTGAAAGAATGACGCAGCTGGCATTATGAATTTACATACTGCACTTTTTCACAAGAACTTATGTGGAGGGGGGGTGGTTCTTAGCTTTATGACTAAATGTTGCATTTCTGTACTGTACCGCTCACGTGGGTAGGGAGGAGAATCAGTAAATTCATCTTTAATCTCTCTTCTCGATCATTGCTACTTATAGTTCATGACAAAACATTGTCTAAAAAGGCTCACTGGGGGTAACCCTGCATGAATGTTGATATTCCAGAACAGATGGCAGGCTCTGGGGGAGGGGAAAGTGTGAAGGGAAAGTGTAAAGGGAAATTTTCACTCTCCGCCTGCCAAGCAGAATAAATAGAACACATTCTCTACACGGATGTCTTTTAATTCTGTCTTAACATTACAATGCACCACGATGAATTAACAATTAGGATTGACTCAGCCAAGCTGTATTGAACTTGCACCGTGTCCCAGCACTGCCATGTGTTTGGGGAGGCACCAAGGACTTAAGGCAGGGTCTCTGGTCCTAATTTATTTCTCAAGTTTATGTAGGAAGCAAGATCTAAACACTACCATCAAAACGAGGAGATATATGGATGGCTGCATCTCTGCTCCAAAGCCCTTCAAGAGTCTAATGTATTTTAATATAATTTGAGGTCAGAATATTGTGAGCCAGATCCTCCATGCCTGAGTTACTCTCTGGGAAGAAGAAATATGGTTTGTTTCATGGAGCTGGGGCTAAAAAATTGCTTACCACGGGCTTGGAAGTGGGGCCAAATGTTGGATCTCTTCTGAAGCAAGCTTTGGTGACTACCTGCTTTCCTAACTCCAGATCCGCCTTTACCTCTATCCCTCACCTCGTAAACTGAAACTGGCACTGCTGGTTGTGGCCATTTGGGGGAAGTGCCCAGAAGAGTCGTGGATCTTGTGGATAGACTTCAGAGGCACAGGTGGCCTGCTGTGGCTGCTGCTGGCAGGAGAGAGGTGCAGGTTGGGTTACCAAACACCCAGCAAGGGGAGTACACGTCCTCCTTTGCCCTGAGCTTCCTTTTAACTGGTGTTTAAAATTAGATCACATAGTCTAGGACTAGGAAATTATGAAATGACATTTCACATTTTTTAATGCCACTTAATCTACTGGTAACCAATTCTTGCTGTCCTTGTTTGTTTTCCCAGCAACCTACGTCATTGGGTGGTTGAGAGGATATGATAAAGTAGATGAATGTGCTTAGTAGAGTGAGAGTACATAGCATGCAAAAATATTAAGTGTTACACATAACATGTATCACTTGCTCTGCGCCTCAGCCTATGAACTTCCTAAGAGTGGGATCCATATTTGAATCCCTCTTAATTAAAACCTAACACAAGCATAAACAAATTCTTCACTTCTATTAAGTCTTTAATATTCTCATATGTCATTAAAAAGTAATTTTTAATATTAACTGCTGTAAATTATTCTTCTTCCTTTTTTATACCCACAAATTTATTGTAAATATTTCTAAATCTGGCACCAGTTGGTGGAGAGGGGACCCTCCATCTCCCTACCGGCAGGGTTCACCAGCTTAGGGCTGCATTCAGAGTGGCTCAGGGAGGGCCCTGGTGTCCCTCGCATGTGAGGACTTTTTGTCATGCATGAACGAACATCAGCTCTTGCAGCTGCTCTAATGGCCCTGTCCACAGGAAAGCCATTTTAAAAATAGAATTGAAGGGAACAAATGGTTTGCCTGATAGACTATTTTGAGGTGCAGGAGATTGGAGGATTCAAAAATGAAAATATGTTATCAAGTGGGATAGAAACATAAAATTTGGAGAAGTTTTGGGGTGTGATGTTTACCAAAAGGCCATGACAATTGTATGCATTTAATTTAATCTCTAAAGGTGACACCCAGCATGAATTGGGTATATGTAAACCCGTCATGATAAGCCTTAGAAGCAAAGGTGAGAAATACCAATAGCGTGTTCTCAACACTAGATTACACATACAGCAAAGTCCTCAGTACCTTAGAGACACAATTTTAAGTTTTCAGAATAAATCACAGGCCTTTAAAATAGTGTCAGGAGTCTTCAATTTTTCCAACTCTTCTGGGGACATTTACCTCCCGGGGACTTTTGGTATTACCATGGTAAAAACTGAGCATTAGCCCAATGCATAATGCCAGCCTGGACTTGATCCATGAGCTCACAGCCTAAGGCCTTACTTAGGACTTCCTATCTTTTCTGTGGGCTTTCAATCTTCCCTTCTCTCAGTAAATTGAAGATAACCTAAACGAGCAGTAAGTCAGTCAAACAGCAGAATCAAATACATACCATTTGAGTGGACTGACATTATATGTGGAAGCCCCTAGCGCCATGTCAAGAATCAGTTAATTTTTTTTAGTGTATGTTCTTACATAGGATATTTAATAATTATGGATGTAATTATACTGTATATAGTTTTACCTTTTGCTTCTTCACTTATTTTACAAGTATTTTCTCCCATATGACATCCATCACATCTTTTAAAATGCTTTGTCACGAAATCTGCTTAATTTTAAAATGTAAATAACATAGAAGTATGTAAAGTAGCTGAGTAGTGTCTTGCCTGTAATCCCAGCTACTCAAGAGGCTGAAGCAGGAGGATCCCTCAAGCCCAGGAGTTCCAGACCAGCCTGAAAAATATAGTGAGACCTTGGTATCTAATAAAATAGAAAAAAATTAGCAGGGCATGGTGATGCATGCCTGTAATCCCAGCTACTCCAGAAGCTAAGGCAGGAGCATCTTGAACCCAGGAGTTCGAGGCTGTAGTGAGCCATGATCATGCCACTGCACTTCAGCCTGGTTGACAGAGTGAGACCCAGTATCTTAAAATTTAAAAAGTGTGTAAAGTGAAAAGTGAACGATTCCTTTCTATATTCAACACTTAAGAAGCATGACTTTTGTGTATATTCTTCCAGGGCTTTTTATCAATGGGAGTGCGCGTGCATGTGCGTAAGCATGTTTATGTATAGAATAGTTTTTTCTTTACATAAATAGAATCAATATAAGCATAAGATTTGGTAATTTGCTTTTTTCACATAATAATGTGGGTTGTCATATTTAGAAAATAAAAATACAGGATACCTGGTTAAATCTGGATTTCAAATAACTAATGTTTTTTAGTGTAAGTATGTCCCAAATATTGCATGAGACATACTTATACAAAAAAATGATTTGTTGTTTATCTGAAGTTCAAATATAACTGGGTGACCTGTCTTATGTACTTCAAACAAGTTTTTATATCTGCACATCTTGACCTACCTGTTTGCTCAAGCCGCAGAACACTCCACATGCCTGGATGTTGCCAGCTGATAGCTCTTGGTAGTAGAATTAAAGGCAACTTCATCTTCTTATTTTTTCTCATTTGACTCTGTCCAAAATTTATCATTGCAAGTGCCCCATAAAGAGATTAGATCCTTCTAAATGGCAGGCACCTTTGTCTGTGGAGTAACCTGATTTTCTCAGGAAGCCTGGGAGTGGGAACTAGAACATTAGCTTACTCTCCTTTCTAGAGGGAGAAGACTTCCTGGGGCGATCAAAAAGGAAGTGGGCAAGGAGATCAGCCCTGCACCTCATAGGAGCCCAAGCTTTGGTGATTTCCTCGAAAATCTTCTAAGTCATCCTTTGGTGTCTCTGATTGATGGGTTGGCAGAGCCTTCTGGGTGGGCTGCACTGAGGCCAGACCAGGAGGTGCATGAGGCCCCAGGCTCTTCCCTCTGGGCCTTGGTCTCTGTTTCTCTTCTTTGGGGGCACTCTCTGACTGTCCCACACTCTACACCTGTGGGGTTGACTAGATGCTCTGAGGAGCTCAGAGGACTGTGCTTACAGAGTCTCCAGGGTCCCTGGGACCAGGCCCCAGTTCCAGGAGGGAAGCTTGGAAAGTGGATCATCCTCGCTGTCCAGCACAGTATTTCCTTTGTGGAATTGCATGAGATTGAGCAGCCAATATGAGACTGACACACTGATTTTGATTGACTCAAATTGTTTACAGAGATAGGACCATGGCAAAAAATATTTGCTGCTCTTCCACCCATCCCAGGGGCCGCTCAAAAGAAAACAAGTGAGAGGAAGGAGAAAGGAATGAGAAAGCTGGGAAATGAAAGTGGCAAGTTGATATAGGCCCTAAGGGAAACCAAGAAATCCAGCTGAGAAGGATTTTGGAGAATGTCTAATAATAATAATAATACAATAAATGATAGCTGATACTTTACACAGTGTCCTTAATATGGCTAGGCACCTAAGAGCTGTACATCACTAACCTGTTCAATCCTCACAATCCTAGATAAGAGCTGTGACCACCTCCGTTTACAAAAGAAAGAGAGAGAAATAGGGGAGTGAGGAAAGGTGGGAGAGAAGAAGGAAGAAAAAAATGAAGGAAGGAAGGAGGAAGGGAGGGAAGAAGGGAGAGGAGAACTGAGGCCCAAGGAAAATATATAATTTTACACAAGATCACAGAGTGGCAAGGGAGTGGTAAAGCTTGGTCCATGGAGTTAACTCCAGAATCTATGGTCCATACACAAGGCTAGATGTATCTAATGTGGATTTTTAAGTTGTTGACTGTGTAGTATGTAGTGTGACCACTTCATATTGTCTCAGCTTTCCAGTGAATGCAAATATAACTCATCAATGATTTCTTAAAATTTTGCTTTGCTTAGAAACTAGTAGAGAAGCTGCGTATTCTTTAGATCTATAAGTGAGGGAGCAGGAATGCCTGGGTAGCAATGAACATATGACAATAAGACTTTAAGAAGTCCAAAGAAATCTATGGGAAGGTGTATATATTCATCAGGATACCAAGAGGGAAAGTTGACACCCTCAGAGGGTTTAACCAAGAAGTGTTTAACGAATAAGATGGAGGTAGTGTGGGGCATTAAGGGAAACAGTGAGGGAAGGTGAAACATCCAGCAAATAGCAATAGAGAGAAGCCTTTACACTCCTAGCCCTTGAGGGGTAAGGGGCAATAACTGTGTTACTCAAGTCCACAGAGAGCTTGGAATCTTGGAAGGGAGGCTGCCTGCCAAGAGCCATGACTGCAGAATGTGCTGCTGCTGGAGCCATGACAAGGCAGTGAGGAAGTACAGGAAATAAATATCTCTTCCTATTTCCCTGTCCAGCATCTGATACCCTGCAGGTGCTTCCATTGGCCAAACCCAACCCAGAAGCCAGAAGGCAAAGGAGCTCAACTGATGCAACCTGCAAAGTCATCCTCTGGGTGCACAGAGCAAGGCAGGGAAGGATGGAGAAGGAAAAGCAAATGAAAAGCAACCAGCACCAGAACTGGGACTTCCATAAGCTCTGAAAGTGGAGGTTCTAGGAAATTTCCCCATATTTGCAATTGGGGAGATCTCAGTTGATACCTGAGTTATATTTCCCTTCTGATATTTCTACAATAAAAAAGCATGTGTGTGTGTGTTTTATTTGCGCATTGGAAAGACAGTAGTTTGGGTTCCGGCTTAAGTGTTATTTAGGTTGGGTTTCAGATGTTCCTAGATTTCACCAAAAGTCCAGATGTATCCTAGGGAGACAGGCAGAACACTTGAAGGGATGTACATGGTCTCTCCAGAAGCCTGTGCCATCCTCAGGCCGCTCCACGACTGAGAACACCTCCTGTGGCTGCCCTACTCAGCCTGCTGACCCCAGGGAGTGGCTAGGGCTATTCGGCTTCCCGAGGCCACGGTCAGGCACTGCTCGCCTCTCTGGTGTGTGTCTCACCATCTCTGGACCAGGCCCACTGTCAAAGCAGCTCATCCCACCCCGATGCCAATGATACTGATGGGCGTGGGATCCACAGACTTTTTCTAAGTACAGCCAAAGTGTTCTCCAGAATGCTGTGCAGCTCTTATCGGGAAGACAACTTTATAATTCATTCTTTTTTTGAAGTTATATAATGTAGTTTGTCATCTTGACATGCCATGTGAGTAACGCATGATTCTCATCTGACTGGTTGTTTCTGGTGAAATCTTCGCTGGAAATAGTGTTGTTATATTTCACTAATCTTAAAAAAAAAAAGAGATATTTGGAGTTGCAGGGAATGTTTGTTTTCACAATAAATTCCTCCTACACAGGCCCTCATTTATGATCCAGAAAGTCCAACAAGATTTAATTGTTTGGACTTTAAGTAATATGATACAAAACCACAATTTCCACATCTTGGAGTAGGGTCAATATTATATTGATCACAATAAAATGTGAACTGCCATCTCGTGGTTTTCTATCTACTCTGTAAACCTGAAAACTGGAATCAGGGAAATAGTTAACCGTTTTTAGGAAGCAAACTATCATTAAAGCCACAGCAACTCATTGGCAAGAATTTAGTTTACCAGAAAAGGCCAGGTGTGTGTTGACTGCCCTGTCACTGGAGGCAGAGATGATTATTTTTTCCTTGAGGACGGTAAAGTGAATGAGGGTGAAGTGCTGATGTGACCTGAGTGGGGCAGGCTCAATCCAGACTCCAGTGGCTGTCTTGGAGTCTCATGGCTTTGCTGAGGCCTCCTTGTACCTTCTGCTATTACTTTCATTAATTAATTAATGCAAGTGAGTGTTCCATTTGGTTCTGATCTTAGCTTCTGCTCGATATGGAGGCAATCCATAATGTAGCCAATACCATGTTCCATGATTTCCTGCTGCAATATGATGCTGTACTGCAGTCTATGAAATTGTCTTTGAAACACCTGACATGTCATTGCAGTCTTACCTTTTCTCAGAGAAGGGATGTTGGCCCTTTACTCTGGGGAGTTCTTGCCTTCAAAACAAATTCCTTTGTTTCCCAGTGTTCCTTATCATCGTTGCTTTGGTTCTGTGGTTATTTTAAGGACACTGTTATCTGAACGCTTTTCAGTGAACTAACCAAGCCTCACATCTCCCAGGCCCAGAGACCTCCCAGAAAACAGAGGGCTGAGTGTAGAGCAGGCTGGAGAAGCCAGAAAACAGGATGAAAGGACCAGATGTCCTGAAAATGCCATTCCGCTAAAAACACCCACATGAAGGATAAATTCCAGCAAACATATATTTCAATGCATTGCTGAACTTCCAAGGTATTAAGGCAATCCCTAAGGACAACAGATTTCAAATAAAAAAACAAATCAGAAGCTAGCATGGAAGCCAGGGCTGTCCTGAGAGCTGAAGCAAGGCTGGTCTGTTGGGCTATAGTGCACGTTTCCTGCCTTTGAGTCATCACAATGTCTATCAAGAGAAAAGTGTCAGTAAAATATAGAAATCTCATTGGCTCATACACAGTTTCCCCTCCAGAAAGTGACTGCTTTGTGCTGCATGCATTAGCAGTTTCCACTGGCACAGCTATGGAGGAACACCATAGTGTACATGAAATGCATTCAACCCCAAATTTGCACTCTGAGCTCAGTCTGGTTGTTTGTTCTGTCTAAAAATCCTAACTGCATGAGTCTCCTTCATCTTTGTGCAAAATAAAACCAGAGCATCCACCTCCGGTACCACCGCATTTCACACAGAGCCTGTACCTGCTCTCCACTGGCAGCCTCTGAGAATGTCCCTGTCCTCTCTCCTTGTACTGTAGACTCAGCCTTTCTTAACCACAAGTCCTTCTGATCTTCTTCCGTCAAGCTACTTACACCTTTGCTTCAGGGAAAGCCCTGTATTTACTGTAGTATTTATTTGCTGGGCATTTAATATGTGGTTCCAATTGCTAATATTTTTGTAAGAATTAGAATTTTACTAATCCCCAGCTTATGGAGTTGCATTGATTGAATTGCCTGTCTCTTCCCCCAACTCCCCTCCCCCGCCCTCAGAAGCCATTTTTTTTTTTCATGTATGAGTAAAATAACAGAATATAAGGTATTTATTTTTGGGAATATATGTGTATTTCAAGTTTGGGTGAAAACACTGGCCCAGAATTAGAACAATGGGGATTAAGGACCATGGGGAGGGGAACGGGAAGGGTAAGCCTTGGGTCTACACAAAATGGAGGAGGAGTTAAACCTGAAACCCCCTCCACCCCCTATCCCACAAACAGGTTATCTGCAGAGGTCACAGTCTCAGTAAAAAGATAGGCTGGGGAAAATCTGCCTTCAGCTAAAGGCACCAAAGGAGAAAACTACTCGTAGAAAAAAAATGATGTTAACAATAATAATAATTTCCTCCCTAAGAATCTGTAATTGTAGGCATGCTCTTTCAAGGACCTGGGATTCTACTTCACAGCAGCAACCCAGTCAGGGATACGGCCACATCTGGAGTGGAAATGACCCCTGGAGTGGAGTGGCACCCATGGTACACATGTGTATCCTCCCTGGAGAGAAGTATCTTCAATCAAGGTCCCACAGGTTATCAAAATATGAGCTTATAATGAAAAGATTCCAAAATGCTTTAGGAAACATGTTATCATGAGTGACACTTATTAATAGTAGCAGAAACCACAAAAAGCGGTTCTAGATCCTCATAGAATTTCAGATATTGAAATTATCAGACACAGAACATAGAATGATAATCTACAAATACATACTTACAGAGGTGTTACATATTTTTACATGTCAACTTTAAAATAGCAATTTTCCAACTAAAAATATGAAACCAAAATACTGGATAATCATAGTATGCCAACTGGGAGGAAGTGATTTGAGTTAAAGCATTTTAAGAAGTGTTTGGAAGGAGAATCATGTATATTTTATTTTACTAAGAGCTTCCCTAAATTACACACAACATTTTAAAGGTAAACATTAAAGGAATAAAAATACAGTGTGTAATGTACAAACAGTAGGTGAAAAAATATCCAGAAGACATCAGGGAGAAAAAAGAAAGAAAAGCATAGCAAATAGAGGTTATACAACATGGCAGAAAGAAATACAAATTTATCAGTAATCACAATAAATATATACAGTGTTTTTAAAAATCTCCCCAAAGTCTCACGCCTGTAATCCCAGCACTTTGGGAGGCCAAGCCAGGTGGATCACGAGGTCAGGAGTTCGAGACTACCCTGGCTAACACAGTGAAACCCCGTCTCTACTAAAAATCCAAAAAATTAGCCGGGCGTGGTGGCGGGCGCCTGTAGTCCCAGCTACTCAGGAGGCTGAGGCAGGAGAATGGCGTGAACCTAGGAGGCAGAGCTTGCAGTGAGCCGAGATCGCACCACTGCACTCCAGCCTGGGCGATAGAGTGAGACTCTGTCTCAAAAAAAAAAAAAAAAAAAAAAAAATCCCCCCTATAGTGTTTCTAATTGTGAAAGTACCTCCCCTAGGTGTGTGTGGCCTTGAACAGGCCCAGAGGATGGTGGCAGGGTGGCTTCCTCCCAGGCCCTGGCCTGTCACCAGGCAGGCACTAGGGGCCAGCCGTCACCTTAGGGAGTCTGGCCAGCCAATGGTAGCAGAACTCATCTTGCTGGCAGAGCACCATGGCATGTGTTTCTCTATGATAGTGCCTCTTAGGATGTTTGTTTCTTAGGCCGCATTGAATATGAAAAGGGAAACATTCTCCTGAGGGAGACAAGGAAGGCTGAAGCATGGAATTTTTGTTTCCAAGGAGGAAATGACCCAGAGGGGTGGGGAGAAGCTCCCAGAACACCCAAGGGATAAGAATCCTTCAAAACCTGGGAATGGATGTCACACTCAAGCAGAGCATAGACAGAAACTGAGGGACGGTAAATCTTTACAAAGCGGAAGAAATGAAATAGTGGCTATCCAGAAACTCAGGAAAAAGGAGAAAAATTCTAAAATAATTTTTGTTAAAATTTAAATATACTAAAGAAAAAGAAGAAAAGAGATGCAATATTCTGAAGAAGCCACAAGTTTCTGAGCCTATAGAAAAATATTTCCAGGGCTTTTACATAGATTTTCAGAAAGCAATGCTTCCTGGTGCTTTTTCTTTTAAGCCGTACTTAAGATAATGCTTCTAATAAAACGGAAGAGGACAGCCTATGCAAATGTAAAGCAGAAATGAGAAGTACAGTTCATCTCATTTTAATGAATTCACTCTGGTTCCCAGAGATTTAAGCCATAACCATGTATATCCCCAAAACAACCTGAAATACCTGAAAGGGCACTGAGCCGTCACCATCTGGTAGAATATATTTGGTCTTGTTCTGGTCTCCAACGAATGTAACTAACTCTTGTATTTTCAGTGCTTCACACATTTGTAAATTTCTTCTTTTTTGAGCTCAAAGCTCAAATCCAAAGCCATACTTTAAACATCGCAAACTGGCTTTGCCTGTTGCCATTTTCACCAAATAAATAGCTGTTGGAACTCACAGCAACCCAACCCTGTGGTTGGTTTCTTGAGAAAAGGGTTCAGTAACTATCCACCATCTGGTCAACCACTGGACTAATCAAGAATCCTTCCATTTTAAGGCAAGAAGTTCAACTCAAGCTGGCTTATGTCCAAAATCTAAATTTATTAATATTTGCTTCTGTAACTGGGAAGTCCAGCTGTAGAGCTGGAGTCGAAGACTCCGAGCACTCAAGCAATGTGTGGTGGGACAAAACTGAGTCATAAAGCAAGGTTTTGCTTTGCTGACCCCTTCCCCTCACACCATTGATTGAGAGGTACCCCTTCCCCAGGGAAGACTAGATTAGTATAGGAGGAATGCAAAGAGAAAAAAAAAATGCTATTTACCTTTTCAATTTCTAAACATATTTCAAAATCTTCTAACAGAGATTTCAAAAGGCAGAGCATTAGATTTGCTGAACAGCGATTTTGGAAAGAAGAAAAGCTTTTGAGAATTGAAAGAGCTAAACCCTGAAAGAATAAGGGGATAGAGCAAATGCCTTAAACAACATATTGGAAAGCAAATTAGGGTCTTCTAGATTTGGAGTTGGAAGCGGAATAGAAGAGGCATGATTGGGAAGGATGCTGGTGATCCTATGAAGGGAACAGTGTGCCTGGAGGGGGCTTCCCAAGAAGAGGAGTCAGCAGCGGGAGACAGCATTGCAAGATTTTAAACTAGCCACCAAAAGCACTGATGACTTGAAAAAAAGAGAAGGGTATTCAGGAAAAAGTCAAAACAGAAATGTAGAGGGGTAATAAGAGCATGTAAGTTGTTCTTACCAAACTAGTAAATGGGAGCTTTGAGTTTTGGGGATGTGCCAATTACAGGGTCAGGAGAAAAAGTCCCATCCAGTAGGTAACCTCGCCTTAGACAGCTGGGATGCCCAAAGGGCCATACCCCTTGCAGGACCCGCTGGATAACATAGGGGGCCCAGGGCAAAATAAAAATGTGGGCTACTTGGTAAGACGTTATTAAGATTTTCAAGATGGTGTCATCAGAGTATTAAACCAAGTGAAAGGCTCTTCTGGACACATTGTTTTGATCCCTTATGAAAGGGTGGACTAGATGTGAGCCTGAGTCCCATCAACTCTAGCAGACTCTTTCTAAGCATCCATAACCCAGCCTTCATGTGGATTTGCAGCCTAAATTCATACTATCTGGGTCATCCAAAAATACCTCCAGCCAAGTATTTCGTATAAAGGATACCTGGGTTGGAAGTGCTACAAGGAGCCAGACAGAAGCAAAGGCAGTTTTCTTTGTTGGAATTAGCTTCAGTACAAAGTCTAAATCAGTCCCTCCATATAAAGTTTCAAGAAAAAAACCATTTCCTCATGAGAAATCATCAGTTACCCAGCGAAGAAAGACACTATGAATAAGAACTAACAGAAATAAGTATATAATTTTTAAAAAAGACCCACAAAGCATTTCCTACTATTGGCATTATCAGACCCACAATATTAAAAGGTAGTTTAATGTTTTAAAAAATTAAGGTCCTAGGCTGGGTGTGGTGGCTCATGCCTGTAATCCCAGCACTTTGGGAGGCTGAGGCGGGTGGATCACTTGAGGTCAGGAGCTTGAGACCAAGCTGGCCAACATGGTGAAACTCCATAAAAATACAAAAATTAGCCAGGCATGTTGGTGCATGCCAATAATCCCAGTTACTCAGGAGGCTGAGGCAGGAGAATCACTTGAATGGAGGAGGCGGAGGTTGCAGTGAGCTGAGATCATGCCTCTGTACTACAGCCTGGTTGACAGACAGACTTGGTCTCAAAAAACAAACAAACAAAACAAAAACGAAAACAAAACAAAACAACAAAAAATTAAGGTTCTAGTGTGACACTGTGCTATAGTTTTACAACACATTTTATAGTTTCATTAGCACCATGAGAAACTGGGTAAATGGCACATGGGAGCTCTCTGTATTATTCCTTACAACTGCATGTGAGTCTATAATTATCTCGAAATTAAAAGCTTAATTAAAAAAATGAAGGAAAAACCGAAAAACCTGAATAATGAATAGGATTATAAAGAAGCTGAACATCTAAGTTTGAAAAAGAAGCAAATACAACAACTAGAAATGAAAAAAAAAAAAAAAATCCTTCAGGCTGAAGAATTAGTGAACCACAGTGTTCCGAAGAAATTTTCCAGAATGCAGTAAAGAGAGAAAAAGAGACGGGAAACCTGATAGAGAGATTAAGACAAAGTAAGTAGACCTAACACACATCCAGTTAGCGTTCTTGATGAAGAAGAGACAGTGAAGATGGGGAAGAAAAAGTACCTGAAGAGATGATGGCTGATTTTTCACAGTTGGCGAAGGACACTAATCCACACAAAACATGTCATAATGAAAAAGTAGCCAGGGTGAAAGAGGATTACCCTCAAAGGGAAAAAACTAGGCTGCTGACTTTTTGACAGCGTCTTTGAAACCTTCCCACACATAGTGAAAACCTTTCAGTGATTTTCTGTCAGTTTCTGGATAGAGGCAAGAACAGCATAGCCTACAATTCTGTGCCTAGCCTTTTTCGGGGCCACTGCCCCTGCAGCGGTCTGAGCTCCAGGGCTTTCTTTCAGTTTCTTGTATACTGCTGTCTTTCCTCCTGGCTGGGGACTTCAGACAGGACGGTCTGTTTGCCTGAAATATTCTCTACTTTTCCCCTCCTTTAATCTAGTTAGCTACCACTCATCCTTCAGGACTCTGATAAAATGTCCCTTTCCTGGAAAGCATAGTGAAAATTTGTTAGTTTCTGTGTTTGTTTGCTTTCCTGCCCAACATCTGACCTCCACGTCCTACTTAAGGGGACTCTTATAAATTATATCCTTTGACTGATAAGGCTTGAAACATAATATTCAGAATAGCTATTAAAAGGTATTCAACATACACAATAGGACCACATACAAGTAAAACGTACTTTTCTTATGTATTTCAGTGACATGTCTCATTACTTAATAATAAGTAATAAGAAAACATGCTATTTTTCTTATGTGAAGTATTTTATCTTCAAGTCTTCTAAATTCCAATATAAATTCAGTTGAAGTACTTCCACAAACAACTTTATAAAGCTGCACAGCCACTTTTAAGAAAATAGATCAAAAAGTCTGTCTTCCTTGACAGGTGCAAGGGGTGAAAGGCACCCTGTCCATAAGAGTGAGCTAGGGTCTTATTGTTTCTCAGTGGTGAAGTACTGTAGTCAACTCTTTCTCTGAACTTCAAAGCAAGCTGACTTTGTCTTTAACTACATATGGGTTTGGCTCAAGGACAAAGAGGATCTTTGTTTATGGGACTCTGGGAGCATTCAGTAATTTTTCAGGTGGAGGGTGACATGCAGAATTGTTCATTTAAATGACACGCCTTGTCAGAAGCCAGAAAGAAGACTTCCTCATTAAATGCTCTTCAACCTCTGCACTTTTCTAAGATGTTTATTGAAAAGGCTCTTTGTAGAAAAATAGTTTAAGAGTGACTTCTAAAAGGTAATTTTTAAAGTAATAAATACTGTTTTTTTAATCCAAAGAGGTATAAAAACAAGCCAAAACATGGACCACGATTGCCCCCATCCACTTAACCCACTTATAAATTTAATCTTTACAGAACTGTACAAAACCAATAGGATTAGCTGCAACCTCATTCCCTTCTTATCCCCAACATTCCATTAGAAAAAAGCAAATATCCTAAAATAGTATCTATTTATAAAATACATATTTTTGCACAAAAGTAATTATGCTATCCTGCACTTGGCTATTTTTGCTTAATATATACAAAAAGGAATTTAACCCTGGGGAGTACTAACTGTATGAATCATTGCTTTAAAATAAAACAGAATAAAAACTATAGGGCAGTTAGAATGATGCTTTTAGCCCAGCCTGAAAAACTCAGAGGGATGTAGCATCATCAGATAACTTTTTGTGACCAAAAAAAAGGCCTTGGCTACTGCCACGGATCAGGCTACAGGTTTTACAGGTAGACTTGAATTCAAGCTGTAGAATTGACAAGTTAGGTTGTCCTTGGGCAAATAACCTCCAAACCCCAAATGTTCTTATCTAAACAGTGGAGCAAACAACAATTAGATTACAGGGTTGTTGTAAGCAATTTTTTGTTTGTTTGTTTGTTTGTTTGTTTGTTTTGAGACTGAGTCTCACGCTGTCACCCAGGCTGGAGTGCAGTGGTGAGATCTCAGCTTACTGCAATCTCTGCCTCCTGGGTTTAAGCAATTCTCGTGCATCAGTCATCTAAGTAGCTAGAATTACAGGTGTGCGCCATCACATCTGGCTTTTTTTTTTTTTTTTCATATTTTTAGCAGAGACAGGTTTTCACCATGTTGGCCAGGCTGGTCTCAAACTCCTGACCTCAAGTGAGCCACCCACCTTAGCCTCTCAAAGTGCTGGGACTACAGGAGTGAGCTACCACGCCTAGCCCTATTGTGAGCAATAATGAAATAATATATATAAAGCACTTAGCACTGTGGTCACATAGGAATCCTGCAGAAATTATAATTTTTTTAAAAAAGAGGTTGGTAAATAGGTAGCCTCCAAGTTTTCGTGCTTGCCTTAATTCCATCTTCTGGGAGAAGCATGTGGGTCTTCTGTAAAAGGGAGTCCTTTCAGGCTCTGCTTCATGGTTTAGTGTCCAAGGTAATGTCTTGGTCCACCAGACGGCACTTTCCTAGCCTGTGCTCTTCAGTCATGACTAAATCTTCTTCATATGCATTGAAATCTTCTTTTTTATGTTTGCATTTTCTACAAGAAGCAATTCCTCTTGTTTGGCAGAACATTGGCTGCACTAATTAGGATGCCTCCAACGAAGGGAAAATCACAGAGAACAACTCCAATAGGCTGTCTGCACGGGCATGGCTGTAGTTCATATTGACCAGAATACATGAGCCAAAGCAGGTTTGGAACGGAGAGCACAGAAGCAAAGCGAAAAGATGGAGAGTTTCGTTTTTAGTGAGTTCAATGCATCTGTGAGGAAATGTCCAAAAATTAGGTGGACTGTTGGTCATCAGCCTATGAGAAGGACTTGGGGGATTGGGGATACAAATTTAGAAGTCATCAATGCACAGGAGATTGGACCTGGGAAAAGATACCTGGAGAACTATTTTAGGCACAAAAAGATAAAGGAGAACCTGCAAAGGAGCCTGGGAAGAGGTGGTCAGAGGTAGGAGGAAGGTCAAAAGTTTAGTTTTCAGGAACCAGTAGAGGAGGGTCTTAGGAATGAAGACTGGTTGACCATATCCAGTGCTGCAAAGAGATCAAGTAAGTAAAGAACTGAAAGATTTCAGATTTCCATCACTCCACAGAGGTTCCTCATATTGGATTGTGATAATGGTGTGTATGCTCTGACACTGATTCTATGACTTCAACTGGGTGCCCAGCACTTCAATTCCTCTCTGATACTAAATACCTGGAGTTAGCACAGACCCCACATGCAAAGGGCTCAGTCTCCAAATTGCCTTCACATCTGACATCGGCCACCAATCTCAGGTATCCCAAGCTACCTGTGCTTCTGCCTAGCTGACTACAAATTTGGGGGTCTCATGACCTCCCTCAGGTTCAGTAATTCACTAGAATGGCTCACAGAACTCACTGAGAGTGCTACAGTTTTATAATAAAGCAAACAACTTAGGAATAACCAAATGGGAGAGATGGATAGAACAAGATATGAGGATGGGGAATACAGGGGTTCCATGTACCACCCTCCTAGCACATGATGTGTTCACCAGCGGAAAGCTCTTCAAGTCCTATGGTCCAAGGGTTTTATATGGGTTCCATTATGCAGATATGACTGATTAAACCATTGGTCACAAGATTGAACTCCATGTCTAGTCTCTTTCCCCTTCCCACAGGTCAGAGGGTGGAGTTAAAAGTTCTAACCCTCTAATCACGTGGCTGGCTTCTCTGGTGACCAACTTCCATTTGGAAGCTAAGGGCCTTGTCATGAGTCACCTCTTTAGCATAAACTCAGGTACAGTCCAAAAGGGTTTGTTATGAATAACCAAATATCCTCCTATCAGGAAATTCAAATTCCCAAGCTTTGTGCCAAGAACATGGGGACAAAGATCAAATGTATTTTTAAAATTAAACCATAATAAAATAAAATAAGAATTATTATTTATTTTATTTTTTATTATATTATTACCAAATTATTTTCGACCTAGCAATTCCACTTTGGAAATTTTTTCCTGGCACACACATGAAATTATCTATGTCATTGGAGCATTGTTCGATAGCAAAAGGGTGGGGAAAAACATTATCTTTCAATAGGGAACTGGTTAGAATTTATGATATGCTCACAGAAAGGAATGACATGCAGCTTTAGAAAAAATAGAATGAAGAGGCTTTCTACCTACTGATGTGAAAGGATCTAAAAGAGACACAGTAGCAAACTATAAATACTTTGTATATTATAGTATACTTTGCTTTGTATAGTTTGTTTCCTTTTGTATAAAAATGGGGAAGATGGTAATTTATGTTTGTATTCACTTGTATCAGCAGAGAAAAACCCTAAGAGGACACCGCCTTGGACAAACGGCCCCTTAGTGGACATGTTTATGCGGGACTGAACAGATGCAGAGAATTGTAGGAAAATGTTCTGCTGGATATGTAAATATTTGTGTTTTCTATTTTCTGATTTTGGGATCACATAAATATATTATCTGCTCAAAAAATAAATTAAAAATTAAAATTAAAATATTTTTAATTGAAGAAAAATGGTGTAGGCAGAGAATGGTAGGCTTTGACCTTTATAAGGGTATCAGACTCATATGTGGATTTCTGAAAATAATTCTCAGATCCCGCCTAGAGATTCTGATTCGGTCTGCTTGGGGCAAAGCCAGCACCTGTTTTTTCATTAAGCCCCACAGTAATGAAAACACCTGGCAAGTCGCTGCATTGCTGAGTTAGATGTTGGTGCAGTCCGCACAGGTAGAGGGAAATGAGGGGCCCGTGATAGGGTGAGAGTTGGCAACATTTGAAGGTTTTCACTAATAAAAGTTCCTGATTGATATGAAGAAAAGAGATTGGAGAGCAAGTATGGAGAGAAAGGGTCACTTTTCACGTTGCCTCAGTTACGATTCTTGGAAGAATCTGACAATAACTCCACATCAAAAGAAAAAATAAAAGAGCTTTTACCATTCAATGATTGACCTCCACTTTGAGCATTAGGCTTTCTGGCTATGTAGTGTCCACTAGAGGTCACTGTGCTCATGTTTCTATGGAGACAGAAAACATTGGCACCTGCTGCTGCTTAGCGATTCAGTCATTTGTCTTAACAACGGCTTGTTGAGCTTTGGTTTCAAAATGAGTCTTCCTCATAAAAAACTAAATCCAAAAAGCAGTACACTCAGAAGTCTCTCAACATCAGAAAGGAGAACTCAGAAAGCAGAGAGAGAAATACTTCCAGAAATATCAGTGAGTTGATAAATTAGAAGAGTCTACTTAGTCCTGAAAGATCTTTTTTCCTAAGACAGTAATAATTCAGGAAGGTATCTGAGACTTCTTCTCAATTTCGAATCCTTTTTCATGTCTTTTGAACACGATGGGGTCAATTCTCACTGATTAACCAGATGTAGGTCTACGGGTTGTATATATTTTGGGACACACAGTGGCTAAGGTGGCTTCACTTAGGCAAATAGGAAATTTGACTCAAGTATTTAAGGTAGTACTTATTATTTAACTTTTTGGAACTTGTTTCTATGAAGACCAAATTACTGAAAGCATTAAAAAACAAAGCAAAATAAGGACAGGGCATAAGGACACAGAATACCCACAATAAGAATATTCGCCTATAATGATTTTAACTTGAGGTAACCTCTTTGTGGATCTTGTCAGATGGAACTTTAACTCATTTCAGGGTTCTCAGAATGGGAGTTTTCTTGAGTCTGCAAATGACAGTATTTAAGAGTCTTTCAATGTGTAGCTCCCAAGTTTTTCTTAGACAACAGCAAGACTGTTTTGTGGCCTAATGGTAATTAGCTGATTGACAAATACCAGGCCTAAGTTCAAAAGTTGTATTAAGCTTTGTGTCATAATTCTGTTGGTGATAATAAAATCAAGTGGACTTCCAAATACTGTGTTCATTGATTTTTTTTAAAATTTGAAAGGTAATACTGTGCTTTAAACATGCATTTATTATATATAGATAAATTATATACTATATATAGGGAGATGCAGATGCATCTGTCTATCTATCTGTCAACTATCTATCTCAATAGCTTTTGGAGTATAAGTGGTTTTTGGTTATATGGATGAATTGTACAGTGGTGAAACCTGAGATGTTAGTAGACCTGTCACCTGAGTAGTGTACATTATACTCAATATATAGTTTTTTAAATCCCTTACTCCCTTCTCACCCTTCCACCTTCTGTGCTTCTGAGTCTACAAAGTATTATATCAGTCTGTATGCCTTTGTGCACTCACAACTTAGCTCCCACTTATAATAGAGAACATAAAGTTTTTGGTTTTCCATTCCTGAGTTACTTCACTTAGAATAACGGCCTCCAGCTCCATCCAAGTTGCTGCAAAAAACAAATCTAGTTCTTTTTTATGGCTGAGTAGTATTCCATGATGTATATATACCACATTTTCTTTATCTACTCATTGGTCGATGGACACTTAGGTTGGTCCCATATCTTTGCAATTGTGAATAGTGCTGTGATAAACATATGTGTGCAGGTGTCTTTTTCTTTTTCTTCTTTTTTTTTTTGAGACAGAGTCTTGCTCTGTCACCCAGGCTGGAATGCAGTGGTGTGATCTCAGCTCACTGCAACCTCCGCCTCCCAGGTTCAAGCGATTCTCCTGCCTCAGCCTCCCAGGTAGCTGGGACTACAGGCACGTGCCACCATGCCCGGCTAATTTTTGTATTTTTATCAGAGATGGGGTTTCACTATGTTGGCCAGGCTGGTCTCGAACTCCTGACCACAGTTGATCAGCCTGCCTCAGCCTCCCAAAATGCAGGGATTACAGGCGTGAGCCACCGGGTCCTGCCGCAGGTGTCTTTTTTCTTTTTTTACTTTTTAATAATGGCTGTTCTGGCTAGGGCTAGGTGGTATCTCATTGTGGTTTTAATTTGCATTTTCTGATGATTAGTGATGTTGATCATTTTTTCATATGTTTATTGGCCGTTTGTATATCTTCTTTTGAGAAATGTCTACTCACAACATTTGTCCACTTTTTGATGGGATTCTTTTTTTTTTTCTTGCTGATTTATTTGAGTTTCTTTTCTTTTTTTTTTTTTTTGAGATGGAGTCTTACTCTGTTGCCCAGGCTGGAGTACAGTGGCGCAATCTTGGCTCACTGCAAGCTCTTCCTCCCGGGTTCATGCCTTTCTCCTGCCTCAGCCTTCTGAGTAGCTGGGACTACAGGCACCTGCCACCATGCCTGGCTAATTTTTTTGTATTTTTAGTAGAGACGGGGTTTCACCATGTTAGCCAGGATGGTCTTGATCTCCTGACCTCGTGAACCACCTGCCTCGGCCTCCCAAAGCGCTGGGATTACAGGCGTGAGCCACCGTGCCTGGCCTTGTTTGAGTTTCTTGTAGATTCTGGATATCAGTCCTTTGTCAGCATAGTTTACAAATATTTTGTCCCATTCTATGGGTTGTTTACTTTGATGATTATTTCTCTTGCTGTTCAGAAGCTTTTTTAGTTTAATTAGGTCCCATTTATTTATTTTTTTAAACGTGTGTTTATATTATGTCCCAGACATTTGAAGGGCCACCTGATCTAGAGATCACAGAGATGTGTGCTGGATTGTCTGCAGACAGGTCAGCACTGCCTCTCCTAAGGTGAGGGGCTGTTTACCACGATCCTCTTCTGTCTATGATTCTGGGTAAGAGTTGCCAGGAGAAGAACTCGAAGGAAGGCAGATGTGAGCAAGAGGCCGTTACCCCTGGAAGGTTATGGTGCTGACACGGTGACCTATAGACACAGAGGGGCCAGCAGGCACCAGCTTGGCCTGGCTGTTCTCTGCTCGTCGTCCAGCCTGTCTTCTCAACTTGTAATCTGACCAACGAACAGCAGCCCAAAGCCCACCAACCAGCACTTGGCTGAGGCCCACAAAGCACTGGGAGTCCCATGGAGGTGGAAGTTTCCACAGGCCTCTCTATGAGCTCTTCCTTGGTGGTCCCATGTTGGTGGCCCATGTACACAGCTTCTCCACATCTTTCCACAAGCTGTCACCCTCCCACCCAGCTTGCTGCAGCCCAAGGAGGTTAGTGACTTTCTCTGATCCTCCATCTCTCCATCTAGACCTCCTATACTACCCAGCTCCTCTCACATTCTGTAAGCTTCAATTTCAGTATTAAACCCCAAATCCCTGTAAGGCTTGGAATGGCTCTGTTTTCCGTATGAACTCTAACTGATGCAGGTTGTTTTAAGTTTAGCTGCGGTTTAAAAAAAAAAAAAAGAGCTTGGTTGAGCACTTAGGGAAGAAGAGATGTGCTACCATTTACTAAATAGTCTCCAAAGCTTTAAGATAGCATCATAATAACTGTGTTTATTGTGGATGAAAACATGGACTTGGTCATTAGACAAATTGGTTTCATCGATTCACAACTATGGCATAACTCCAGGCAGTTTAATTTCTCAGAACCTTACTTTCCTCCTTTATAAAGTGTGGGATTGATTATTCCTTCTTCATAGTATCGTTCTGAAGATTAAATGAGATAAGACATTCAGTGTTTAGCCAGTATCCAGCATAAAGTGATAATAATTTTTAAAAAGCTACTATCATAGATCTCCTATTTAAGATCTGAGAGTTTCTGAGAATATTGCAGAAAACATCCTAAAAAATCACTGCTAACCTAACTACAAATGCTAGATTAAGACTTAAAAAAAATCTTTTAAAATAGACCGGTCACAGTGACAAGGGAATAAGGTAAATCTTCAAAGGCAGTTCATGCATGACTATGTACACGGTACAGATGCAGAGAGGAAACGGCACCAAGGCCGTGGATGGCTTAAAGGGCATCTTTCCATGCACTGGGACCTGGAACTCTGATTTCAAGAGCTACATGGGATGCAGGGCCACATGGGATGCAGGGACCTTGCAAGGTGGATATTCATTTCAGAAAGCCCCATTTAAGCTACGATTTCAAAGCTCTGCCCCACAAAGATTGAAAGTAAAAAACTTTGCGTCTTGACCTTTCCTCTAAGTAAAATGGAAAACAACAACAAACGAACAAACAAAACCCACCTCTCCTAAGAATGCATAGTAAGAACAAGCTCCTGGCCGCTGGGTGTGGTGGCTCACGCCTGTAATCCCAGCACGTTGGGAGGCTGAGGTGGGCCAATCACCTGAGGTCAGGAGTTTGAGACCAGCCTGGCCAACATGGTGAAACCCCGTCTCTACAAAAAAATTACAAAAATTAGCCAGGTGTGATGGTGCATGCCTGTAATCCCAGCTACTCGGGAAGCTGAGGCAGGAGAATTGCTTGAATCCGGGAGGCGGAGGTTGCAGTGAACCGAGATCGTGCTCCAGCCTGGGAGATAGAGCGAGACTCCGTCTCAAAAACAAACAAACAAACAAACACCAAAAAACTTCCGTGCAGGTTTGGGGCTCCAACTCACACTGCTTGCATGGTCTCTCCAAATCCAAAGCCAAGAAGCTAAAGTAGTAGTACCAGGCTGGTAGCATTCTTCTCCCTTATGCTCCTCGCCAAAGCAAACATAAATTCTTTTTGGGTAAACCAACAACAACCCAGACATCACAGCATTCCTGCAGATAATGCTCCAATAACTATGAACTCACAGAATCAAATAATTTTTTTTTTTTTCGTAAAAAAAGGAAACAAAGTCCAATAAGCAGGAGTTAGCTAAGAAAACCTGCAGAGGAATCACATTTACAAATAATTCAGATGTTAACATTAGTGTTTGCAGAATATAAATGATTTAGATGTTTGAGGAAGAAATTAGTATATCAGAATTACATACCAGGAAGAGACTGTTAACTGACTAGGTAGATTTCAAGATACATATTGTTCGCTCACCCCTCCCACTGCCCTCACACAAAACAAATGAAAACAACATTCAATGGATGGATTGAACAACAGATCTGGTGCAGGCAGAGAGTATTGGTGTACTGAGAATTATCTGAAGAAACGACACAGACTACAGTACGAAGACACAAAATAAATGGGAAATATCACAGACAAGATAAAAAAAAAAAAGAGGAGATTTAATATTAAAGTTCCAGAAGGACAGAAAAGAGAATGGGGGAGAAGATACTAGCTTAGAATTTTCTGAAAGTGATATGATACGTGATGTGGTGTGCTGTTCCATAGATCCAGGACACCTGAAGGGCCCCAACCAAAAAATAAAAAATAAAACAACAAAAAAACTCTCACCAAAGTACATCATAATCAAATTTCATATTATCAAAGATAAAAAGAAGCTCTTAAAAGCAGCCAGAGAAAAGACGTATTGACAAAGAACTGCATTTAGACCGAGGTCAACTTTATTTTATTACCATGATTGTTCTGAGGAACTGATTCCTACATGCCAGCCATTAGCCCTCGTTTCTATGAATGCTGCCCAGATGGGCCTGCAGTATTGCCAGGTGGACCTCTGCACAAACAGTAGCAGGGACATTCATGTCTTATTTCAGGTAAGTGGGATTATGTCCATTTTGATGTCTCCCCTGGAAGTCTGACTGGAAAGGATTGTATCAACCAATCTTCTTATCCTTTGGGAAAAGGAGACAAAGGACAAAGGACGGGAAGGGAACAGAAGGGAAGGGGAGGGGAGGGGAGGGGAAGAGGGGGCAGGGGAGGACAGGGGGAGGGGAGGGCAGGGGGAGGGGAGGGGAGAGCGTGGTCACCTGGGGCTGGCTGCAACCTAAGATCACTGTCCTTCTTACAAGTTGGCCTTCTCTCCCCGGACTCTCTCTTCAGCAACCCCATGAGTACTCCCTCCCCTCCCTCAGATTCAGGTGTAGTAACAGCTCTGCTGCTAAAGCTCTGAGCTACTTTCTGCACCATCTCATGAGGGTCCCTTGCATCTTGCCCATGCATTGGTAAATAAATCATCCCAGAGTGATCCTAACTTGGGGATGCCATCTGCTTCCTGTTAGGAACCTGACTGAATCACTTTCCAGCTTCTTCAGGACTCTGGAAACTCTTTGAGAGCTAGAATCCACTTTTCTTGCTTTTGATTCTCTCTGCATTTAGGGGAGAAATATTCCAGGAAGACTGATAGAAATACCAGCATTATGAAATAGAAGTATAAAACATGTGCTCACTAAAAGCCTTCCTTAAACTCACTCTGTTTCCATCAAAATGAAACGATGGAGGCTGAGTACTGTCTATCACTCTTGGAGATGCCGTCTGTGTGGTCCACGTGTAGTTGGTTTCTTGGGCTAGTTCTCATATGAAGCAAATCCCTAAGTGTCTCTTATCGTTTGCTGCACAAAATTAGGGAAAGCATGGAAAGTTTTCGGAAGTGTTTCATGAGACTTAGGAAGGCCACTGTAGCCCCTGATTAGCTCATTTTATACCGCTGAAGTGGACATGTGCCATGTCTGTACTGAGATAAATCACCGTTTCAAATAATCTCAAAATTCCCTTCTCTCTTTACCTCTGAAGCAGCCTATTTCCATGTTCACTGCAGAAAAGTCTCATTACTCAGCTGGGCGCGCTGGCTCACGCCTGTAATCCCAACACTTTGGGAGGCCGAGGTGGGCGGATCACTTGAGGTCAAGAGTTCAAGACCAGCCTGGCCAACATGGTGAAATCCCGTTTCTACTAAAAATACAAAAATTAAATTAGCCGGGCGAGGTGACGCGGGGCTATAGTCCCAGCTAGACGGGAGGCAGAGGTAGGAGAATTGAGAATCGCTTGGACCCGGGAGGTGGAGGTTGCAGTGAGCTGAGATCGCGCCACTGCACTCCAGCCTGGGAGACAGAGGGAGACACTGTCAAAAAAAAAAAAAAAAAAAAAGTCTCATTACTCAAAGTTATTAAAGCAATTGTTACCTTTGGTGTCTACCCTTTTCCTGGTCATATTTCAAAGCAACCTTCCTTGCTAGATAATTTATTCTATGCTTGTTTTATGAATGGCTTCCCTGTGACTCCTCCAGCTGCTGAAATCCTGCGCTCCCCAAATGGTGCACTTGAGTTGCTGCTCTGCCCTGCGCTGCCCTCTAGCGGCACAAGTGTGTCAGAGCAGCGGCTCCCCTGCCTTCCGGCAGCAAGGGGCTGCCAGTATTGAATTCTCCAGCCCTCACCATTTCTCGGCCCCCAGTTTCCTTTTTCTTGCTAGAGTTCTCCCTCGCTGCAGCCTCTTGACCAGAAGAGGATCAGCTTGAATGGTCAGCGGCTTTCCTGAACCCTAGTTTGAGTCAAAGTGCCCCCGAAATACAGAAAATCTTGCTGTATACCCTACACCACTTTGGAGCAACTCTTTCGGAATGCAACCCCTTTGACGTTAGCCTCCCATTCAGCACCACTGGCGAGCTGAAAAAAAGATGTGGCTGGGCCAGATTCACCACCCTTACCCCCACCTCCTCTTACATCTTTCTCCACCCTCCCATCACACTCTCTCCCGACGGAGAGGAGCTATTTGGAAAGACAAAGTAACATGACAAAATTAAGTAATACGTCAGCATAATAATTGGAGGTGAGTGGTACCAGCAGTAAGGGTTGTCAGTCTTGTGGATGCTCTTTTTTTTTTTTTTTGACGGAGTCTCGCTCTGTCGCCCAGGCTGGAGTGCAGTGGCGCTCGATCTCGCCTCACTGCAACCTCTGGCTCTCGGGTTCAAGCAATTCTCCTGCCTTAGCCTCCGGTGTAGTTGAGACTACAGGCATGCACCACCATGCCCAGCTAATTTTTGTATTTACTTTAGTAGAGATGGCGTTTCACCATGTTGACCAGGCTGGTCTCGAACGCCTGGCCTCAGGTGATCTGCCCGCCTCGTCTTCCCAAAGTGCTGGGATTACAGGCGTGAGCCACCGTGCCCGGCCCTTGTAGATGCTCTAAGATGAAGAATTCCAAACTGCTAACCGTCAGCACACACCGTTCACAAGAAAGCACAGCAGAGGATGCCATCCAGAGTCCAGCATGAAGGCAAGAGGGAGCCGCTGGAACCGGTAAATCTGTCTCTGTTATTCAGTGATGAGGCTGGGACTCTCAAGAAGGGCAGAAAGGCACCCAGAGGATTCTGAAGGGAGAGACCAAAGGGAGGGGCTTTCCAATGCCTATCTGAGGGGGACCCTTTACAAATTACAAAGTGACTAATGAAAAAGGTAAAAATGAACATCTTGCAACATTATCTATCCTCTGCATATTCATTTCTGTTTTCATATTGTTTTCTTTGTGATAACATATTTTACCTGTGAACTATCTCAGGTGTTGAAGTGCAAGTTAAAAAATTACATAAGGTTGGGCGGGGTGGCTCACGCCTGTAATCTCAGCACTTTGGGAGGCCAAAGCGGGTGGATCACTTGAGGTCAGGAGTTCAAGACCAGGCTGGACAACACGGTGAAACCCCATCTCTACTAAAAATGCAAAAGTTAGCCTTGGTGGCGCAGGCCTGCAAGCCCAGCTATTCAGGAGGTTGAGGTGGGAGAATCGCTTGAACCCAGGAGGTGGAGGTTGCAGTGGGCCAAGATCACCCCACCACACTCCAGCCTGAGCGACAGAGCAAGACTCCATCTCAAAACAAACAAAACTGAGGTGTTGATTGTAATCTCAAAAAAAAAGTTACATAATATTATGTAGAAGGTTCAATTATTTCCTGGTGCTAAAAAAAAGTTATATAATATTAAGTAGAAAGTTCAATTATTTCCTGGTGCTAAAAGAAAATGATATTGCCCGCGTCCCTAGCTGGCATCTTATGTTTCCCCTGTGAAATATCACCAGTGTATAACTCAGTAGGCCTCAACCCTGACTGCACTGTAAAATAACCTAGAGAGTTTTCAAACATTGAATCAGAACAGGGAGGTAGAGAGAGAGCTGGACATCTGAAAGTTCCCTGATTGATGTGAACGTGTAGCATGACTTGAGAACCACATTAGCGTTCATCATTCCAGGTACATTTGGTGGTGTGTCAGAGGAATGGGGACATTCCAACATGATTGCTGTGAGGAGACTACCCTCACATAGCAGCCATCAGCCCTCATCATTCCTAGAGGACTACCCAGTCTCATCCGTGGCATTCCCAGGTGTAACTCTGCTTACACAATAGGAATGATACTCAGATGACCTCATTTCAGGTCAACGTGGTTATGCTGTTTTCTTCCTAAGTTGTTTTTACTCCAAATCTTCTGAAAACTAGAAGTTTATGATTAAAAGACAACAGGTTTTAGTACTAGCTATTGGCTTTTTTCTTTTATTTTGCATTTGGATATTAATTTTCTCAGTTATATATTATTATACAGAAAACACTTTCTCAAAAAAAAAAATTCCCTCTTTTTCTTGTCTCTCTCCTTCACCCAGTGACTTCTGATTTGGCCTTTGGGCCTCCAACACTTTCAGCCATCCCATCTGCTCACCCCTCCTCTGAGCTCATATTGCATTTGGGACATTATTGTCTCTTGATTAATTCACTTGTCTGTCTGCCCACCTACACCGTAAACCTATAGAGGAAAATAACAAAGCAATACTTGTGTTTATATCCCCAGTGCTCAGCACAGTTTTTGGCATATGGAAAGGGCTGAAATATTTTAGTAAATGAAAGTTATCAAAGTTATGAAACTTCAGATTTCATTGGAAGTGTTTTCTTCCAATGAAATCCTGTTTCAATGCAATTTACGTAGTGCTTGCCTGCCCACTCACTGCTCTGCTCCTAGAAGGGTGAAGTGCAGGGGTGGAAAGGCTTTTAAGTGAAGGTCTGTTCAGCATTCAGCCCATCCTTCAAGGTAACTTTCAATTTCCCCTCGGGAGAAAGCGTCTGAAAACAGAAGTGGTCTGCTCTGCCCTCTAGCGGTGGCTCTGTGGCAGAACACTTTTAAAGATTGTCTGGTTCCAAATGAACTGCTATGTGAACGCTCTCCGGAGTGGTATTGGAATGCCAGCCTGTATAATAACCTGTATATTACCCAGTTATTATTTCAGCTTTTCGCCACTGTTTTCTATAAGGGAGTCCTTTGCTCAAGGGTCTGTAGTTATATTCAGCAAGAACACCTCCCCAGAAGGAGGTTTGTGTGTTTAAGAACAGAGTCCTCAGCACTAGAAATCTCGGAGGGATTCCTGGCAGCATCCCACAGGCCACCTGAAATGTGTTTTTTTCTTTCATACTCTAGATCAAGGGTGTCCAATCTTTTGGCTTCCCTGGGCCACATTGGAAGAAGAATTGTCTTGGGCTACACATGAAAGATACTACACTCACGCCCGTAATCCCAGCACTTTGGGAGGCCGAGGCGGGCATATCACGAAGTCAGGAGATCGAGACCATCCTGGCTAACATGGTGAAACCCCGTCTCTACTAAAAATGCAAAAAAAAAATTAGCCGAGCGTGATGGTGGGCGCCTGTAGTCCCAGCTACTGGGGAGGCCGAGGCAGGAGAATGGCGTGAACCTGGGAGGAGGAGCTTGCAGTGAGCCGAGATCGCACCACTGCACTCCGGCCTGGGCAACAGAGTGAGATTCTGTCTCAAAAACAAAACAAAACCAAAAAAACACTACACTAATGATAGCTGATGAGCTAAAAATAAATCAATAAATAAACAATTTCATAATGTTTTAAGAAAGTTTACGAATTTGTGTTGGGCTGCATTCAAAGCCATCCTGGTCTGCATGTGGCCTGCAGGCGGGGGACTGGACAGGCTTGCTCTAGATATTTTTCCTTATGGTACTGGAGCATTTGGGGACATCAGGGCTGAGTAAGGCTCTAGGCATTACAGTCCCTCAGGGTTCATATTAAAATAAAATTCTATAATAATGACCCAATGTGGCCCAATACAGCTGACCCACAGTACATTATGAGGTATTTAATCAACTCTTTGGCTTAAAGAAAATATTTTTGTTTCTGAGTTTTATTGTGGTTGATAGTGGTGGTGTAGCAATTTGCTTATTTGTTTGCTGGGCTTTTTAATCAATCATGACGATAGAAAGCTGTTGTTGGGGCTTAAGGGAAGAAATGACAATCTAATCTGAAACGTCACCGAAGCCAGCAACTGTAGGTAACGTACCAAATAAAGTCTGTTGATAAGATAAAAGACTATTCGGATTCTGATCTGACAATCTTTTTTTTTTCTTTTTCTTTTTTTCTTTTTTTTTTTTTTAGATAGGGGCTATGTGATGCGGAAGGTAAGGGAAGGTAGAGAAAAGTGTATAATATCTGCGAAAAGATCATTCCCACTGCCTGTATACACCACCGTTGCGTATGGACTGCATTTTTGCTGGCAAACTGCAAACATTTTCTCCAAACTGCAGACACATTTTGAGTCCCAACAATGTGCATGGTTCACAAAGCAATTTGTAGTCATGGTTTCTTTTACAAAATGATGATGTTTAAGAACATCTTGTAATTAGGTCAAAGGAAAACAGTGTTTATTCTGTGAGCTGAGGATAGGCTGCAAGTCTGAGTTCTAATTAACACAGTGGTTGATTCACTAATGCCAAGTGTCTGTTGTTAATGAAGACATGAAAGCAGTCCCACAGGTAACATTTTGGAAGGGGCTTCTTTACAACAGCAGTTCACTTGGGCAAACAATGATAGCAATCCACACCCTCATTCAGTCTAATGAAATGCGTAGCTATTTACTGGATTCTTTTTACCTCAAACCCACTTGGGAGAAAATAGAGATTTTTCCCAATAAATGTGTACAGTAAGGCCTTTGGAAATATGCAAGTATTCATAGCTACAAGTATTAAACCACGCACTTTGAGCCAGTACGAAGAGCAGCAAGGCTTAAGAGAGAACACTTTTTTTTTTTTTTTTTTTTAATGCTAGATCACAATGGACTTCATCAGAACCCTGGAGAGCTAGAGTCAGAACAGGCCAAAGCAGGAACTCTTGCTCCACATTATGCTTTCTTTCTGCAGCATTAAGCCTTTGGCTGAAATGCTAATGATGAAAACAATCTCCTTGGGAACCTGTAGGTTTCCACCTTGTCCCAGGCCTGGAGAGATTAAAGTGTTATGACAGTTGTGAAGTCCCTTTCTGGCAAAGCTCCATGATCCTGCGAAAAGTGTCAAAGATGAATGAAAACAAAGAACTTCACCTGACCTCCAAGTTGAAGCTGAAGTAAAAAGTTAACCCTAGTCACTCCAGTGTGGCAGAAATGTCACATATTCCTGCTGCCAAAATTCCTCAGTCCACTCTTGAAAACACAATAAACACATTCTCTCTCTCTCTCTAACTTCTTTTAGTCTTTCTGCTGAGCATGTTTTCTTTCTGGTGTTTCTTTATATGGGAGACAGGTAAAGGAGAGAAAGGATTGTTTAAGTGGATGAACCAGGCTGTATTTAAAAATTTTAGGCCAGGAAGGGTGGCTCACGCCTGTAATCCCAGCACTTTGGGAGGCCGAGGTGGGCGATCGCCTGAGGTCAGGAGTTTGAGACCAGCCTGGCTAACATGGTGAAACCCTGTCTCTACTAAAAATACAAAAAAATTAGCTGGGTGTGGTGGTGGGCGCCTGTAATCCCAGCTACCTACGGAGGCTGAGGTAGGAGAATCACTTGAACCCGGGACGCAGAGGTTGCAATGAGCTGAGATCGCACCATTGCACTCCAGCCTGGGCGACAAGAGCAAAACTCCATCTCAAAAAAAGAATTTTAATCCTCTTGCCAAAGGCATATGTCTAGATATCACATGGCTCTGACATCAGTAAGTTTATTATTTAAAAATTTTTAAATATATATATATATTTTTAGAAATAGACATGGGGCTTCGCTATGTTGCCCAGGCTGGTCTTGGACTCCTGGGTGATTCTCCTGCCTTGGCTTCCCAAAGTGCTGGGATTACAGATGTGAACCACCGTGATTGGATGATTAGTAAATTTAGACATGAACCCAAGTTCATGTCAAGGAATGAGAGCTGCCTGCACTCATTGCTTCCTCCCTTTACTGGCATCTGTTACCTTTCTACTCTTGAAGGAAAGCTTACTTCGGGATAATTTTCCTTCTCCATCTGTTTCTCTTGGCTCTGCAACTCATAAGAAAGGATTGGAGAAAATGTCACATGGATCACATAGTTTTGCATTTCAGAGACTCTAATGCAGTCATCTGGTGCTAGTCAGAGAATCTCAAAAGATCCACTTCCCCCTGAGTCTTCAATCTTGCTGTGAGATAAGGGAAGGTCAAATGTGGTTTCCACTTTTAAAATATGGGTTACTGAGGCTGAAAATCTGAAAAAAGCCAGCTCCAAGCATTTGCTATCTTCACCATTTTGCTTCTCTACTCTCCCTTCAGTTACTTTTCCTTCCTTGCTATTTCAATGCAGAATTTTCCATGAGGAAGTTCCCAGCCCTTCCACCTTCCACCCGTTTAGCAGATCACCAGTAGGTTCCTGTGTTGCAACAAGGGATATTTGAAGGTTTTACTTCCTAGCAGTGATAAGCTGGTGGGTGAGGGCCTTCTCAGTTCCCTAGGATCATGCCCCAGTAGAGACTACCTCGAGGTGAATGTGGTCAAGTTTTCCCTGGAAAAGGCAGTCATTCCAAAAGCCTGTTCTGGGACTTGGCTCCATCACTAGCACAACCTGCGAAGTGTGGATTTTTTTTTTTTTTTTTTTTTTTTTAACAATAGACTGACAACGGTTACTGGTATGAAATTTCTTTCCCTTCATTTGCTTTTCATCTCAGAGAAATTTCTTTTTGCTTTAATCAAGCAGCTACTGTGTTCATGAAATACAAATTTTTTTTATACGCAATTTTTTTTTTTCAGATTGTTTCAAAGGAAGGAACAAACCTGGAAGAGAAAAAATCTGGGTCCCTGTTTTTTATCTGCCACTTGAGAGCTGTGTGAACTTGAGCAAGTCATATCCATTCCTTCTTCAAACATGAGAGTGCCTGGTATATGCCAGGCACTGGGACACAGTGATGAGGAGGCACAGGAAATTGACCCAAGAAATTGGCCATTACACTTGCTCTAAAGATTTGGCCAAGATACCCAAGAGCAGAGAGGAGAAATCCTCTAAGTCGGCTTGGAGGATGGGGAGGATCTTTCATAAAACAGGTAGAAGAACGTCGGCTCTGGTGCTGTGAAATAGTTTGTCAACTGCACTAGAACACAGCGCTTTTTAAGAGCACTTTATTGGTTTGAAAATTATACAGTTCATTTATATTAGTGATGATACTTACAATTTGATCATGCACATGTGAATTTCAAAGTCTAAAGTTAACAAATATCTCTATCTACCTCCCAAAGAATAGAAAGACTTTAGAACACTCTAAGCCAATAATCTCCTCCATTTTGTTTTAATTCCATCCGATTGTATAACCACAAAATCAATCACTACCATGATGTTGCTTCTTATAATCAAGATCCATTTAGATTTATTTACATTTTACTAATATCCTTGCCTACTATATCTTTCTGCATCTCACTCCTTCCTTTTTTTTTTTGAGATGGAGTCTCACCCTGTCGCCCAAGCTGGAGTGCAGTGGCGCGATCTCGGCTCACTGCAACCTCCACCTCCCGGGTTCAAGCAATTCTTCTGCCTCAGCCTCCTGAGTAGCTGGGACTACAGACGTGCACCACCACGCTCTGCTAATTTTTGTATTTACTTTAGTAGAGACGGGGTTTCACCATATTGGTCAGTCTGGTCTCACACTCCTGACCTTGTGATCTGCCTGCCTTGGCCTCCCAAAGTGCTGGGATTACAAGCATGAGCCACCACACCCGGCTTCACTCCTTCCTTCTGAGTTCAACTTTGTTTTTCCTGAATTGCATCCACTAGTAGGGAACTTTAGGGGTGTACTCTCAATTATTATTATTTTAATGATGGTTTAGTTGGACATAGAACTTTAGTCAAGATCTATTTAGATTATTTATATTTTACTAATTTCCTTGCCTACTCTACCTTTCTGCATCTCACTCCTTCCTTCTGAGTTCAGCCTTATTCTTTCTGAATTGCATCTACCAATAGGGTCCTTTAGGGGTGCACTCTCAATTATTATTATTATTTAATGATGGTTTAGTTGGGCATAGAACTTTAGTTTGATAACTATGCATCTCAAAGATATTATACACACTACAGTGTTGCTTATATCAATGTAATTATTGTTCATTTTGGTTAACCGACTTTTTGCTTATGAAGATCTTTGTCTTTGACATTTTGTTGTTTCATTACATTGTTTTGTTGTTGACACTAGGAATGAACTTATTTTTATTTTTCTTGATCAGGACTTCTTAAACTTTGTGCATCAGACCATTTATGTTTCAAAAATTTTAGGCAATTCTAGTCATGCATCTTCAAATTTTGCCTCTTCCCCATTTTTTCCATGTTTTCTTTCTGGAACCCCTACTGGATATCTTTTCATTTTATCCTCTACATCTCTCCCTTTTTATTCATGTTTTTTGTCTCAGTCTCTTTGGAATTCACGCTCAGAGCTATCTTCCAGTTTGCTAATGCTTACTCCAGTTGCATATTCCAACTAATGCTATTCCAGCTAATGTTATCTTCCAGCTTCCTTTGCTCTTTCTAATGTGTCAATTAAGTTTTCAGCTTCAATGAATGTACTTTTCATTTCTAAGCACTGTGTTTGTTTATTCCGTCAACTTTGCAGTTGCATTTTTCTCCTTTTTTTTTTTTTATTGTTTTACGTCTTTAATCATTCTAAAGATACCTGTTTTATTGCCTATGTCTGACTCACCGGAAATTCCTAGGTATCCAGTCATGCTGTTTGTGGTATCTGCTGCCTCTTGCTCCTGGTAGCTTGAGTGTTTCACAAATATAGATTGCGAATTTATCGACACTGAACCTTTATCTGTGAGGATCCTGTGAGGCCCGGATCGAAGGTGTGATTCTGCAGCAAAGTTTTACAACTGCCTCTGTCGAATGCCCCATGGGTAGAAAACCAGGCTCCATTTTTACATGAATTGCTTGATTGAGAGTTCTTGAGCTATAAAAGACAAGCCCTGAATCCATGTGGGGGCAGGTCTTGATCAAGAACACTCAGAGCAGACTTTTTTTTTCCTCACTCAGAACCTAGACTGAAATAAACAAAATGCCTTGTCATCTCCCTGTCAGTGGGTGGATTTATTTAAAGACCTCTCAATTACTGAAAATAGAGTCCTTCAAGAGTCCCCTACTGGCGTCTCAGTTCCAACTCCCAGCCTTATATATGCCTGGAGCCAGGACCTCATCTGCCATCTCCACGCATGCATTGGCTCTGGGCTAGTGCGATGGCGCCCCCTTCCTGTCTCCCACTTCCCTCCCAGGACAACCACAGGCTTCCTGTCTCTGTGCCGCTCTGGTTTTGTGACCTGTTTCAATTTTAGCTCCTGAACATTTCTTGTACTGTCTTATAAAGTCAGCTATGCTTTTAAAAGTATGTTTTGTATATTTTTTTCCAGCATTTCTAGATGTTTTTAAATGGGAGGCTCTACATTTTTCTATATTGTTAGAAATGTAAACTCTTATATATACTTTTACGAATAGATCCCAAAGAAGTTTTTAACTTGGTGAAATCATCTTGTTATGTGAAAAGGTGGCCGTCATAGCTGGCTAACATGCTAAAGAGGATTAGCCTTGGTGAACATGCTACTAACTCAAAAAGTTATAATAGGGTGCTTGAGATAATACAAGGGAAAGGTAATGCCTTTTGAGGGACAAGATAGTCAAGCAGAATATCGTAAACTGAAGGAATCTTGGAGATTAATGTATTCGTTCATTCATTCATTCATTCATCAGTTACCTGATGCATGCCTATGACCCAGAAACTGTTGGGTATGCAGTTTCTTCTCATCAAGATCATCTTCTGCAGCACACGGTGAGTAATGATTAAGTAACATAGTTATAGATGGTGATAAAAGCTGCACACTTTTAAGATGAAGACTGGGAGGCATCAGCCTCCGTGAAGAAGTAACAGTTGAGCTGAACCCTAAATCATGAGAAAGAGTTAGCCATGAGAAGAGGAGGAAGCAGCACCCAGACGGCAAGGCAATGTGATTCAGCTGGCGGGCGGAGAGCACAGGAAACCCCAGTGAGAAACAAGAGCAGACAGAGGGGTCTGTGGGAACACAGAAACCAAGTTAGCCAGAGTTGGCTCTGGTGGGACTCTGATTATACCTTCTCTATTCTCCAGTCCTCAACCCATCACATACCACTAATGCCCTTGACAGCTGTCCTATTCAGCCTTGTCTTTAAGCAAGCTGTTATCTACCGCATCAAATACCTCCAAGTGCCCACATGAGCCATAAGAAGACCTAGAACACCTGCTTCTGGGGTATTTTGGACCTCTTGCTCCAAATCCATAGAGCCTCTGCAATTAATGAGATTATCTAGGAGTTCTTGCACCTGTTGTTTTTATGTAATTCTGTCTGTGCTCACTCGAATAACTACTAATTATGTTCTGGCATAATAAATAAAAATTTGCTGTTATGGTTTCAGAAAACAAAGAAAGTGATTGATATTCAAAAAGTGCTTTTTATTAGAAAAATCTCTATACTAAATTGTCAAATTTTCTTATCTTTTTGTTATATAGAGAGCTATCTATACAGCCCTGCTCAAGTTGACAAGTATATATACATGCATGTATACATACATGCATTCATATGAGCCTTAAAAGAAGAAAGCAAATTTTACTGTCTTCCTTCTAATATTACTGATGAGTAACTGCATCCTCTCAATAGTTTGAAAACTATTGTTTACTTGATTTCACTTTATTTTCATAATAATCATGGGAGGTTAATAGTATTATTTCCCTTCTTTACCAGAAAAGGAAATCAGTTTCCTTTTATGACAATGATGAAGCAACATAAAATATTACTGAGAATAGATTAAGGATAAAATGTGCATGTTAAGAGTTAAATGTTCGTCTCTGTTCTAAGCGAATAACACCAACATTTGCGTCTCAATTTGTATGAATTGGATATTTTAAATAGCTACGTAATTTCCTACCATTATCAGTAGAAAAGCCGTTGTGCATGCTTTCTTTTAAAATAAACATGCATTGACCAAAATCTGTTATTGAATACAATATCAAAATCAACATTTCAATTTTTATACTTAGATATGATTTCATTTTATTTACCTTATTGTTTTGAAGGCCTTTCTATAGGAAGCCAGAGTCTTGTGAATTCTAGGATGAGATAGATCTCTGAGACATTAATCACATTAGACGGAGTTATTTTCATTAATCCTTTGTAGAGCAACTGAAAATAGACCTGGAAATGAGTGTTGAAAACGTAAAGCTTAGACATGAGAAGCATTCAGTAGGAGGAGAGTCCTGGCACAGTTGTGTTTTCCCAGGGCACTGTCTTAATTTAATCTTAGTGCCACAAATGGAGTGGCTCTTTGAAATATTAGGATTTGTCAAGTGACTTTTCTCAGTAATGGTGTGGCCTCTGCCCATCTGTCAAACTCTTTTCAACACATGTTTAAAGGCAAGTTAGAACACAAATGCAGAACTGAAAAGCATTCTGATATATGTACGTTGCATGTACATATATGGTGTTGTTTTACTTGCTCTAGTTAAGTCTCTTCAGTTCTTGATGATAACATACTTGGCCCATGCTAGCTGCCTACAAAACACATCAATAGGAAGATAAACTGTTATAGAATCACACACATGTGATTTCCAACCATCCCAATCATTCCTATCCTTCAAAATCCCGGTCATTGCCACATTGCTACTTGATTGTACAAAATTTTTTGACAGGTTGTATATCAAGTGCTTTATATGTTAACATCCATCAAACCTTTACAATTACCCAGTGAACCTGCTACCTTGATTAGCCTTTTTTTTTTTTTTTTTAAACAGATAAGGAAACAGAGGTGTGCAGAAGTTAACTACCTTATCCAAGGCCATACAGTCAGGAAGGAACGGGGCAGGATTTGAACCCAGGCAGTTTCACCCCAGGGCTGGAGTGTTTAGTCACCAATAAATGGAATGTTGTTTGAGGATTACGTGCAGAACATCATGCTGGGCGTGTCCTCAGGAATCTCATATTCTAGTCAGGAAGTAAGTCGCCAGTCTAGGAGGAGGAGGCAGGATGCAAAGTCCAAAACCCTTTGCCTACTCCTCATGGCCCTTTATTTTGGGATTCAAGTTATTTTTCTTACCTAACTGCCTACCACCTACCACTTTCCTGCTTGAACTCTGGACTCATTGTGAGGTGTCTAGAGAAACCCTCACCTTCACAGCTCCATGCCTTTGTTTACTTGATGATAATATGTTCTTCTCCATCTCCCACACAAATCTGTTTTTCTCTAGGTGAATCCTAATTACTCTCCACGGAGCTCTTCTTTCACTTGAACTCATAACATTTCTTCCCTCCTTTTTCAGTAACCATATATGCTAGGTATTATTTCCTGTGCTTTACATCTATCCCTGATGCAAGCCTCAAGGTTACCTAGAAGAGTATACTAGGGAGAAAGAACGGAAAATGCAGAGGCCTCAAGGCTGGAGTGTACTAAGCATGTACCAAACCATAGGGAGGCCAGCAGCATCTAGGAGATATTTTTTAGCTCCCACCGGGCAAAAATGAGCTATGTGGGTGCTCAAGGCCAGCGATCTATTTCTCCAAGCTGTCTTTGATGGCTCTACACTCAGGCTTGCCTAGTGGGGTGGCTGTCTTAGTCCATTTGGGCTGCTATAACAACATACTGAAAACTGGGTAGCTTATAAATAACAAATTTATATCTTATAGTTCTAGAGAATGGGAAGACAATGCTCAACCAGTTTGGTGTCTGGTGAGGGCTCACTGCCGGGTTCATGAATGGCACCTTCTCACTGTGTCCTCACATGGTGGAAGGGGAAAGGCAGGTGTCAGGGGTCTCTTTTATAAGGGCATTAATCCCAAAGGCCCTACATCCTAATGCAATTACCTTGGGGGTCAGGATTTCAACATATACATTTTAGGAGGACACAGACATTAAGACAACAACAGTGGTTCTTTGGAATCCTATCATTCTAGTTTTTCAGTATCATATGTAACAAAAACTGGGCGCAGCTATCATCTAGTAACAAAGCCTTGAGGTATACAAAACAATATTTTCAGAACTAAAATGAGAAATAGACAAATCCATAATCATAAGGTGAGATTCTGGCACTCCTCTTTTAGTAAAGAATATAAATAGAATGAACAGACCAAAAAATAGTAAAAACATAAGGGTTTGAAGAACATGATTAACAAACTTGATCTAATTGATACATGCATGTTGAAAACTGATACCCAAGAAGAGCAGACTAGAATTTTTTTCAAGTACATGTTCTATAGAATTTTATTAAAAGATTTGACCATATGCTTGACCATAAAGGAAGCCTTAACAAAGATTAAGAAACTGAAATAATATGGAATATGCTTTCTGACTACATGTAATTAAACGAGCAATAAATAACAAAAATGCCATACTAAAACCTCCCAGTTTTAGAAATTAATAATGTACTACTAAATGATTCAATAGGTCAAACCAAAATCACAATAGGAATGAGAAGACATCTTACATTTAATATATTAAAAATGTAACGTATCAAAATGGGTGGGCTGAATCCAAGTCTATGATTCAAGGGAAATTTATAGGCTTAAATAAAGCATTAGGGAAGTAGAAAAACTGGAAATGAATCATGTAAGTATCCATTTCGAGAAGTTTGAAAAAGAAAAGCAAATTTTAACTCAAAAAAAGTAAATTAGGTAAATTATAAACAACAAACTAGAAACCAATGGAAAAAATACAAATACATGTATAACGAGGTTTAACAAATCCAAAGGTTGTATCTTTTTTTTTTTTAAGAGACTTAAATTGACAAACATCTGGCCAGTCTGATCAAGAAGAGAGAGTGGGAATGTGCAAATAAATAATTTCAAGAATGAAAGCTCATTTAAAAAAATCCTAAGAGGTCTATGTGACTTTTATGTCAGTAATTTTGAAAATTTAGATAAAATAGACAAATTCATAAAGAATCTCAGTGTGCCAAAATCAGACTGTTGGAAATAGAAGGATTTGAATAGTTCTATATCTATTAAAGAAATTGAGTCCATAACTAAAAATTTTCCCATCCTAGATGCTTCCCTAGTGAAGTTTACCAAATATTTAAAGAAGTAATCACATCATATTTATAAAAACTTTTCCAGAAAGTTAAAAAAGAACAAGTACTTCCCAAATAATTTTGTAAGACCAACATATCCTTGATTCTCAAACCTGACAAGAACATACAAGAAAAAAATAACAAGTCACTCTCTCTTGTGAACATATAAGCAAAAACTCTAAAATAAATAAATAAAAGAATCAAATCTAGTGTTACACAAAAAGAATAATACAACATGACCAAAGTGGGTTTATTTCAGATATGTAAAATTGTTTTTAGATTAAAAAATCAATATAATTTACTGCAGTAACAGAATTTAAAAATCATATGACCATCTTGATAGATGCAGTAAAAATTTTTTATAAAACCCAAGATTCATTTATTAAAAACCTCTTGCCTTCACAAAGATATCTAGATAAACCCCATTAAAAACATCATACTTAATATTAAGAGCTTTTCCTCTAAAATCAGGAACAAGGCAAGGATGGTTGCTTCTTTTCCACATTATTTTGTAGGTTCTAGCTAGTGCATCAAAGTTAGAAAAAGAAATAAAGAAACCCTATTAGAGGACTGGAAATTAAGAAATGAATCTGTCATTATTCATATATAATTATACACATAGAAAAATCCAAAAGAACTACAGAAAAACTATTACAATTAAAAGAGGAATTAACCAAGGCCACTGAATACATAGTCAATAAACAAAGTCCAGTAATTAGTTTCTGTATGTAATTGTTTCTATATGCTAGTAACAAGCAATTAGAAAATAAAAATTTTAACAAAATATCATTTATCAACAGCATAGAAAAGTCACATGTCAAAGAATCAATCTAAAAAATGTGTAAGACCTCTACACAGGAAACTACACAACATTATTGGGAGAAATTAAAGATGATCTAACTAAATGGAGGGATGTATCGTATTGCTACTTCTGTCACATTCTGATAGTTAGAGAAAGTCACAAAGTTAACCCAGATTCAATGCAGGAGGGGACTACGCAAGGACGTGAATTCCATGAGGTGTGGTTCACTGAGAGCCATCTTTGGAGATTAGCTACAGAGTTCATGTTCTGGCCTTTTATGTTTTACATTCTTCACCGGTGAAATACACTTACACTTATCTCCCTTTAGACTCCCAAAGCCTCATCCCATTATGGCACCAGCTCAAAGTCCAGTATCTTATCATCTAAATCATGTTGGCAAATCCAGATAGGGCTCTTCAGATGTGTTCCCTCTGGTACTGCTCCTTGGGTGTGGGTCCTTGGGTGCAGATACTGAATTGTACAGATTGTGAATTAAAAAGACTAGCTCTCTCAAACCTCACCACCAACACACATATACGCTCGCATATATACATAACATACATTCATAAGATAGGGCTAGGATAAACAAATAGACACTTGCATTTAAAAGGGGGGCATGAATAGGAGGCACAAAGCAAGCACCCATCCACAGCAATTCCAACATCCTCTGAGCACATGTGACCAGCCCTGCTACTTGGGAGTGATTCTCCCTGGCTCTTGGCTCCGCCCTCCGTGACATCCTGCCTTTTTCATTAGAAACAACCCACGCTTGCAACTGAGAAACTTTCTTAACCTGCTTATTCCCCATAGAAGTTTGAGGACCCAGAAGCTTCTTTCATTTTGAACTGTCTCAGTCTCTTGCAGCTCAAGCTGATACAGTTCTTTTGGAAATGTGGTTTTCTGAGGTATCAAATGATAAATCAGCTCTCTTAGATAAAAGCCCCTCTGTACTTTGCTGCTTCACTTATCTATTACTCTCTGTAATAAACTTCCCAAACTAAGTGGCCTAAAATAACAATATATTTTTTATGATTCTGTGAGCTTTCTGGAAAATATTGAAAAATTAGACTACATTAAAACTATAGGCCAAGCACGGTGGCTCATGTCTATAATCTCAGCACTTTGGGAGGCTGAGGTGGGTGGATCACCTGATGTCAGGAGTTTTGAGACCAGCCTGGCCAACATGGTGAAACCCCGCCTCTACTAAAAATGCAGAAATTGGCCAGGTATGGTGGCGTGCCCCTGTAATCCCAGCTACTTGGGAGGCTGAAGTGAGAGAATTTCTTGAACCTGGGAGGCAGAGGCTGTAGTGAGCCGAGATCATGCCACTGTACTCCAGCCTGGGCTACAGAGCAAGATCCCATCTCAAAAATAAAATAAGTTATGAAGAACTCCTAAAGAATCAGTAAGAATCAGATAATTTAATAGAAAAAAGGGGAAAAGATATGAACAGGCACTTCAGAAAACAGAATATCTAAATGGTCAATAAATATATATTATATGAAAGAATTCTCAATTAGTCATCAGAGAAAATTCAAATTGAAACAACAATGTGATACCACTACGTACTCAAAAAGATAGCTAAAGTTAAAAAGCCAATTACAAGCAAAATTGCTGGGGGGAGTATAAATTGACACAGTCACCACTTTGGGAAACTGTCAGTATCTACTAAATTTGAATATAATATACCTTATGACCCAGCAATTCCACTTTCAGGTATATGTCCAACAGAAATGCATACACACATATGCACCAGAGGACTTGCATATAAATGTTCAAAACAGCAGTATTTGCAATGCCTCAAAATGAAAATAACCCTAATGTCCATCCACAATCTTAAAAAACACACCAACACGTGGTGTAGCCATAAATCAGATACTATACGGCAATGAAAATGCATGAACTGCTGTATACAACATGAGTAAAACTCACACATATAACATTACGCAAAAGAAACCAGACACAGAAAGCGAATACGACATGATTTCATTTATATAAACTACTATAAAAAAAGGTAAAACTTTTTTTATAAGGGAGTGATAATGTTCTGTTTTGACCAGGGTGAAGGTTGCACCAGTAGTTCTTTTGGTAGTAATTACTGAACTGTGTACCTTGAATGAAAGTCCACTTTACAAAGGGGGACATGTTTTGAAATTTTAATTTAGCAGAGCATACAAAGGAGAATAATCAGTTGTTCCTGGGAGAGGCCTGATAGCTGAGTTATGAATGAGGAGGAGAAGTGTATCATGCAACCAGGGAGGGTCAAGAAGCAATCCCGGGAAGAGGAAGCATCTTGAACCAAAGAATGAAAGTGTGAAACAGTTTGACATAAACTGGGACTCTCCAAGCAATTTCATATAGGCTAGGAGGAAGGAGGGTGAGATCAGGTGGAAGAGGGAGGAAAGCCCCACGCCAAGTATTTTCAATTTTATTATGCTTTCGGAAGATATTGATAGGTTGTAAACATGGAAGATACTGATAGGTTGAAGCATAAGTTTGGTTGGCTTTTTTTTTTTTTTTTTTTGGAGACGGAGTCTGGCTCTGTCTCCCAGGCTGGAGTGCTGGAGTGCAGTGGCACGATCTGGGCTCACTGCAAGCTCTGCTTCCCGGGTTCACGCCATTCTCCTGCCTCAGCCTCCCAAGTAGCTGGGACTACAGGCGCCTGCCACCACGCCCAGCTAATTTTTTGTATTTTTTTTTTTTTTTAGTAGAGACGGGGTTTCACTATGTTAGCCAGGATGGTCTCAATCTCCGGACCTCGTGATCCGCCCGCCTCGGCCTCCCAGAGTGCTGGGATTACAGGCGTGAGCTACCGTGCCCGGCCTCTGGTTGGCATTTAAAAAAATATCTCAAGTGGCCAGGCGCGGTGGCTCATGCCTGTAATCCCGGCACTTTGGGAGGCCGAGGTGGGCGGATCACGAGGTCAGGAGATCGAGACCATCCTGGCTAACACGGTGAAACCCTGTCTCTACTAAAAATACAAAAAATTAGCCAGGCATGGTGGCACGCACCTGTAGTCCCAGCTACTTGGGAGGCTGAGGCAGGAGAATCACTTGAACCCGGGAGGCAGAGGTTGCAGTGAGCTGAGATGGCACCATTGCACTCCAGTCTGGGCAAGAGAGGCAGACTCCATCTCAAAAACAACAACAACAAAAACACACACATACACACACACACAAAACTCTCAGGCTGAGGCAGGGCGAATTGCAAGGGAGTGCCTGGACCTACACCCTCCCACCTTTTTTTCAGAGTTCTTCCTTCATCCAACTCCAAAGCCTGAGAGAATGAGAGGTCAGATCATGGAAAATAATGACGCTCATGGAGGCACTCAGCCTCTTCGTGTCCTTGATCTCACTAGAACCAGAAAAATCATCGAGGATCAAAACTGGAAAACAGGTACAAAATTCTTCGTGAAAATTGCTTCACTGAAATGTCATAATGATGATGGAAGGATTGTCCCAAAACCAAAATACCAGAAAAGACGTGTACTCTAAAGTATCTGTCCATGCACTCAATTGCTATGACTGGTTTTTCCTGTCCTTCAAGTCAAAGCTAGCTGTTCCTAGGCTTTTCTTCTTAAAAACCAGTTTTACCTGTTATGATACTTTACCTGCTATAGCTAGATTTTTAAAGACATATTTTCCCCATACTTGCAAACTGGAAAACCTGCCTTGTTAAAGTCAGGTAACTGGGAATGTAATTAGCATATAAATAGATGTTCAACGTCACTATTTATCAGATAATTGCTAGTTAAATAAAATATTATTTCACAGCTATCATATTGAGAAAGATTTAAAGGTCTGATAATGCAACTATTGGAAAAGGAAACTCATACACTGCAGAAGAGATTGAAAATTGGTTTGACCATTCTGGAGTGGAATTTGTTTATACCTTTTAGAGCTAAAGATGCACTTATTCATCAAGCCAGAAATTCAACTTGCAGGTAGAAACCATGCAGAAAGTCTCAAACTATCTGTAACAAAAAGCTAAGTTTTCTAAAAATATTTCCAAGCTGCTGAGGATCAATATGTTTGTAAAATACAATGAAAATGAATAAATAAAATTTTGTCTGGAGACAGTGGCTCATGCCTGTAGTCCCAGCATGTTGGGAGGCTGAGGTGGATGGATCACTTGAGCCCAGGAGTTCGAGACCAGTCTGGGCAAGATGGCAAAGCCCCATCTCTATAACAAGTGAAAAAATTAGCCAGGTATGGTGGTGTGCGCCTGTAGTCCTAGCTACTGAGGAGCTGAGGTGAGAGGATCGATCACCCGAGCCTGGGAGTTTTGAGGGTACAGTGAGCTGTGATTGTGCCACTGCACTCTGGCCTAGGTGACAGAGTGAGACCCTATCTCAAAAAAATAAAATTTTAAAACAGACATACAAAATACAAAACTCAATATTCTGTATTATTGGATTCAATAGACATAACAGTACTCAGTTGGATTGCTATTAAAGTTTCTAAATGAATATTGTCAATTTCTATACTTAATTAGTTATGAACTGGTAGCGATCTTCAGCTCATCATTTGAGAAGCTCGCAGGAACAAGGAGATAGACATAAGGAAAAATGTTCATTGCAGCACTGTTTAAATATTAAAAACTATTAAATTCACAATCAAAAGAAAAAATAAATGTTATGGTCATACAATAAAATATAACACAATAATTAAAATGAATAAACTAGACCTACACATATTGACATGGATAAATCTTGAAACCAGAACATTCAGTGAAAAAAAACTGCTGAGGGTCTTTATTGTATGATTCCATTTGTATACGTTTCAAAAATACTTAACACAATATTACATAAATGTCTTATGAATATGAATAAATGTATTAAAATTAAGGAATAGAAGTAACTAACTTCAGAATAGTCATTTTCCTCTGGGAAGTGTGAGAAGAAATATAAGATTAGGAAACTTTGATTTTACCTGTGATGTCTTACTTCTATCAAAAAATTGAAGGCCAGGTATGGTGGCTCACGCCTGCAATCCCAGCACTTTGGGAGGCCGAGGTAGGCGGATCATGAGGTCAGGAGTTCGAGACCAGCCTGACCAACATGGTGAAACCCTGTCTCTACTAAAAATACAAAAAACAGCTGGGCTTGGTGGTGCGTGCCTGTAATCTCAGCTACTCAGGAGGCTGAGGCAGGAGAATCACTTGAACCCGGGAGGCGGAGGTTGCAGTGAGCCGAGATTATGCCACTGCACTGCAGCCTGGGTGACAGAGCAAGACTCCGTCTCAAGAAAAAAAAAAAAAAAAGAAACAGATATTGCATAATGTAAACATCTGTTAAATCTGAGTATTGGGGTACATGCATGCCATGTTATTTCCTCTTTTAAAAATATGTTTGAATTATTTCATAATTTTTAATTTATAAAAAACAAAAAAGGTTCAAGGAAATTTACTACATCTTTGAAATATTGAAATTGTTTTATTTTTAAGTGTCATGGTTTATTTGGCTAGAATACATATAGACATAGACAGATAAACTTAACCATTTACTTCTGGTTTCAAAGTTCTGGCTGAAAAACTGCAATACCTCACAGACTCAGGAGTGGTGATGGAAAAGCCATCCCCAGGTGAACACAGAAAACCTGTATTCCAGTCCCAGCTCTTCATGTAGTAACCCGTGTGAACATCAAAATGTTTCAAATTACAGAGAACTTAGAGGTCACCTACTCCAACTTGCTCACTCTAAAATAAACTAGCTCAGACAGGCTGTGAATTGTCCAAGGCACACACTCATTGCTGGTGGCATTAAGATTTGGGTTGAATGTTTTCTCTGTTAGAAAAGTCACAAGTCATTGGGAAACAAATGAACAAACAAAAATAATGGTGTTTGGTTACTGCTAGTTGTTTCTACAAGGCTTGATTTCAGACATTCAAATGCAGTAGCCCACATTGCCTCTTCAAGAGTAAGCTGAGGGATGACCTGTCTCGTGGGAAGCAGGGGAAAGACCACCGACTTCGAAGTCAAGCAGGTCTTGCTGTGAATTCCAGTTGTGTGCTCTGTGATCTTGGGCCCAGGTTTACTTACCTGTAAGTATGGGGAAGAATAAATTACAAATCACATAGAGAGTTTGTGGCACATGTTGAACATAACGAGTGGCTAAGGAATGTTATTTTCTTTCGCCTTCTTTAACTACTAAGGCACAGAGCATAAAATGACTCTATGTCTGCCTTGAAGTGGTGATACAGACATGTAACACATATATTAGTAACCCTCACTCCCCTCAGCCATCCAAGGTTTCACTTTCCAAGGTTTCAGTCATCCATGGTCAACTGTTGTCTGAAATTAAGTCATTATAGTACAATATGATATTTTGAAAGAGAGAAAGAGCATGTTCACGTAACTTATTTTTTTCAAGACAGAGTCTCACTCTGTTACCCAGGCTGGAGTGCAGTAGCATGATCTTGGCTCACTGCAACCTCTGCTTCCCAGGTTCAAGCAATTCTCTGGCCTCTGCCTCCTGAGAAGCTGGGATTATAGGTACCCGCCACCACGCCTGGCTAATTTTTGTATTTTTTTTAGTAGAGACGGGGTTTTGCCATGTTGGCCAGGCTGGTCTTGAACTCCTGACCTCAGGTGATCCACCCACCTCAGCCTCCCAAAGTGCTGGGATTAAGGTGTGAGCCACTGCACCCATACATAACTTTTATTACAGTATATTGGTATACTTGTACTATTATTAGTTATTATTGTCTGTTTCTTACTGTGCCTAATTTATAAATTACCCTTTGTCGTAGGTATGTACATATAGGAAAAAACATAGTGTATGTAGAGTTTAGTACTATCCTTGGTTTCAGGCATCCACTGGGAGTCCCAGAAGGTATTCCCAGATAAGAGGAGGCTACTGTAATTGCAATAGAATGTGGTAAACACCAACCTAGGTACATGTGGAATATTCCAAGGAAATTGAAAAAGCAGGAGGTAACTACTATGTTATACTATGTTGCCACTTAACATATCTAGAGCTCCATTTGTCCACCATAAAATTATTCTCTGCTTACAAAAGTGAGATCATTAAAAAAAAAAAAAAACAAAAAAGAAAGTGTTTGGCTTGTAATAAGGTGTAATACTAATATGAGGCATTGTTATTTTTTTCCCCCAAGAACCATGTGGGGGAAAAACCAGAATAATGGTCTCTCAAAGATGCATACATCCTAATCCTCAGAATTTGTGAACATGTCATGTTATATGTCAAGGAGGAATTAAGGTTGCTAACCAGTTGTTATTAAAATGAGATCATCCTGGATTATCTGAGTGGTCCCAATATAATTATAAGGGTCCTTTATGTGTGGAAGAGGGAGGCAGTGTTCAGATTCAAAGATCTGAAGATGTTACACTGCTGCCTTTGAAGACAGAGGAAGGAACCATAAGCCAAGGAATGCAGTTGTACTCTAGACTCTGGAAAGGGCAAGGAAACAGATTCTTTCCTAGAGTTTCCAGAAAAAAAGCAGACATGCAAACAGCTTCATTTTTAGCCCATGAGACTTATTTCAGGATTCTCACCTCCAGAACTGTAAAGTAATACATTTGTATTGTGTTTAAACCATTAAGTTTGTGCTGATTTGTTTACAGGGACGATAGAAAATTTATACAAACTACAACATCAATACTTTGAAGACAGTAGCACGAGGAATGAATTAGTGCTGAAGACAGCATCAAATGTGAGTTCCATTTTTTTCTTTAATGTCATTGTCATCACACTAGAGACACTGGGTTCAAATGGCTCCTGCATGATCAATATGGCCTACAGTCAGCAAGATGAGGTCTTTCATTAAATTTTCTCTAGATCTATTTAGCTGTGGCATGCATAGGCTGTGCTCTTCTCTATATACTAATGGCCCTGGTGCATTCCATGACAGACACTGAGCGTGCACCTTGTACAACAGTCCCAACTACTTTCCCTCAAAACATTTCTGTTAGGCCAAATACTGTGTATTAATATTTATTTCTCCTGATCCTTATTTCAGACGTTTAGATCCACCTGATAAACTTGCAATCATCTTTCAGGATGTAGACCAAGGGTTCTCTCTTGTGGTAAATTGAATTTTTTTGTCTTAATTCCTCACTTCCCTCCAGTAGCATTCACACTCACACATGGCTGAATGGTAGGTGGAGTATATATCCCTGTCCCTTGACTTTGGGCTCGGCCATGTTACCTGCCTTGACCAATGGAATTTTTATGGCTGTAGCAAGAGCAGAGACCTGAACTGTTTATGCACAGTTAGGTTCTCTTGCTCTGTAGTGACCCACAGTGAGCATATATTCTGGTCCATGGGGGATGAGAGCCATGTTGAACAGATCTGATCCCAATCTGCAGCTCACAGTTGGAGCCCAGAGCCTGGCGCCCAAATCAAGCACAGCCCAGCAGATTGGTTGTTGATTTGCAGACATGAGCCTGAGGATTACTGTTTTGAGTTACTATGTCTTTGAGTGATTTGTTGCACAGCATTATTGTGGCAATAGCTGACCGATATACCTCCCAGATAAATGCTTTTTAACTACTCTTGCCCAGTAGAACTAACCACCTCCTCCTATGCTCTTTGTGCTCATTGTACTGTTACAGGTTTATATATCTGTCTTCCCCAATGGACTTAAGTCCTATGAGGGCAGGTACCTGGTGTCACTTGATTTTGTATCTATGACCTCCAGCATGATGCTGAGAATATAGTAGGCCCCTAATACCTTGCAAGTGAACAAATAAATGAATACAAGGAACACACTGTCCCAGGCCTGAGACTCTTAGGTGGGGCAGGTAAGAAGGAATAGGAAATTACAGATTTCTGAGCCGCTGCAATTGTCATCAAATACAAAAGGGGCCAAGCTTTGTTGGTAGGCTGAATAAATAATATTTTAAAACACATATGTTTTGTTTTTCAGGTATTTATAAATGCTATTGTGATTAATGAAGGTAAATAATTTATTTCAAAGTAACAAATTAATTGCATATTATCATCATATATTTCCTCAAATGATAGATATAAAAAGAACAACTCATCTCAAATGAGGAATGAGAAGTTTTGACCTTAAAAAGAACGCTCATATTTGGAAATGTTGGGAAATACCATTCTAGACTATTTGAAGAAGTCACAGAGAATTCAGCATTATGCTGAATCTTTTCTTGCTTGTTTACTGGTGGTCAGTGTGGCGGTGACTTGGCATGTCTCTCTAGCTTCATCTTTCCTGAAACTTTAGGTCACTGCAGATTTACATCATAAGGGCGGGGCTGCTGTCAGACTTTGAGACATCTCAAAGAAAATTACAAGCTTTCATTGTTTCTCCACCCTTTCTATCACAAAAGCTGTCATATCACTGCATTTTACAGCTCAGCTTTGGGTTGTAATTATAGTCATTGCCATAAGAATTCTTCCAAAACAGAGGGTTTATTTAATAGGGAGAAACTCACATACACAAAAGAAAGGACTGCCAGCACAAGAGTAATGATTGAGCATTGATAGTTTAAAACATGAAAACTACACATTGAGTGTGGCAGGGAGTTGGCTTAAACCATATGCCTTCCCGTCCTAAATATTTATAGTAGCAAGGAGGCTTCTGTGCAACTGTTGAGGCCTTTTTTTTTTTCTCTTTAAATGTATTTTTTCCCTTCCTTCTAATTCACTTAAGGGATGATATTTCTCATCTGTGGCTAGAATACTGCAGAGGAATATTTAAGAGTTTAAAGGCATGTTAGGAGAACTGGAAGTGGAGGTCAGGGGAGGGGGAAGTGATAGACAAGTGGTGACTTCAGTTAGAATCTTTAACTGCTCATAGGCAACTTTCAAGGTCTCAACTTAAGCCATGACCCAGGCATAACTCCGTGGGGCTGACAGAACTAATAAGAGACTCTGGAAAGGATATTTGATAAATATTTGTTAATGAACACAGGAGTAAGTGAAAAATGAATGCGTCAGCATTCAGTATTGATAAATATTGATAACTATTTGTTAATGAACATGTGAGTAAGTGAATGATGAGTGCTTCAGCCTGCCCCTTCACTCATGCTCCTTTGATCATCCCCCGCTAAGCACTCTATACTCTTGTGGCAATGAAGTATTTGCCATTTCCCAAACATCATGCTTCCTCTTGCTGTAACTCCTGGATCCTTTATCTCCTCATGCAGCCCACCATAGCCCATCAAGTTCCTACTCAACCTTCAAGTTATAACTCAAGCTGTCATAGTTCCATGCTCTAGCAATACTTTATACATGTATAATAACTCAAAACTCATTATGTTATAATTTCCCCAATTCATGTGCAGGAACCATATATTTTAATCATTGCAACCTAAGCAACTGGCTTGGTTCGTGACACATCATAGGTATTCAATTAGTGGTCACTAAATATCTTTTATGCTGTTTGACCCTTCCGGTGCCTTCCAAAACAGACAGTAAATTACTGCACTGTGGGATGGTTTCTTTTACAATTCTTTAGGTAGAAGAATTCTTTATTCTTTATTCTACATGTCCTCCTTTCCTAGGACATAGCAATTTTTCACTCTACCTCAGAACTGATCAAGCAACAAGGTAAGTAAGACCCAGTTCTAGGTGCTAGGGTTAAGAAAAGGGAAGGGAAACAATTGGAAGAAGTTTAGGTGGGAATGACATCATGATATTTACCTGTAGGAATGACACATACAAGTTTAGACAGCATATTTCAAAGTAGACAAGAAGGTCATTGTAATAGTTCAGAATAGAGAGTTGGGGATATGTATACATACACATATACATATATATAACATATATATGTATTTATACTTGTGTATCTATATATAGAGAGGAAATTGTATATGTTATATAGAAAATTTCAGAAACAGCACTTCTAGGATTTGGTGGGTGATTGAAATGGCACAGAGGATGGAAGGAATCTAAGATTATTCAAAGAGAGCTTGGGCAAATCCTGTATTCTGCCACTACAATGGGAAATGCAGGAGGAATGGCTTTACTAGCAGAAGGGAGGAGGACCCTGAGCTCAATCCTGCTTTTATCACAAATGAGGGACCTGTGGGTCATCCAGAAGATAACCGTTCACCAGTAGATAGTTGTTTTGGAGCTCAGCAGAACAATCAAGACTGAAGATACAGATTTCAGAGTCATTAGCAAGCAAGTAGAAGTTGAAGTTTAGGTTGTAACTTATATTGTCCAAGGATGTTATATAGAGTAGAGGTTCTAGGGGGTTGAGGTAGGAAAAGGTTATGTGGGAGTTTCCATCTCTGAAAATGGGAGACAGTTGACTTAAACCACATGTCTTCCGTTGCTAAATATGTGTAGTGGCAGTTTTTAAAAAGTGAGAATTATTGAGAGTCTTGTGCCCTGATCCTGTGTGTGGTTTTGTGTATAATTTTAAAAGCTCCCCATGTGTGCTGATATAAACTCACATCTTGAGAATGACTGTTGAATATACTTTTATAATTAGACTTACTATGTAAATTTACATATTTGACTCACCTATGAGATTTGAATCACCCACGAGATTCTGCGCTACTTGAGGGCAAGATTTTATCTTGTTTAAATCTATATCCCCAGTGCTTAACACAGTGTCGGTCACACAGGTATTCAAATGTTTTATGAGTCAAATGATCTAATTGATTGTTTATTTCACAAGGTAGGGTTTGTCACTGACTTTTTAAATGTAAGGACATGGAGGCTGCATAAGATGCAGTAACTTGGTCATGGCACACAGCTAGTAAGTGGTTCAGCCAGTTGCCCCAATGCCGATCAGTGTTTTTCAACAATAGCTCACTGCCTCTGCTCACTCCTAAATCTGCCACCATCACCAAAAGACAGGGAAGCAGGGTATTTAGGAACTGGATGTAGCATTACTGGAAGGCCCTGTTAAATTAAACTCAAAGTGCCCTCTAAGATGTGTGCGGCTTAGCTTGTCACTCCTTACTAACCGACTTCTTAAACTATCAGGTGAAAAGAACATTAAAGAAAGAGCTATTTCATATTGGACCCATGTAGAGAAATATTCAGATGAGCCAGGAAAGTAGGAGAAATGACTAACTGAAGGAAAATTGCATCACGATTCTTTATATGCCTCACCCCTTTTATCTGATTAAACAAGGAATTTGTTTTCACATGTTCTTTGCATGAATAATATGATCTTCCAAACAGGATATTAAAATCTTTGCTATACTCTAGGCCTCTCCTTAACCAAAAACTTGATATGTGGATGCTATATTTAATATGTAGAACATGTGGTAAGAAAAACAGGAAAACGCTGAGAAAGGAATGGGGCTAGAGAGGAGATTTTATGATGGAAAAATATTGAGGGGACAGTATGGAAACTCTAGCGACTGTGATTTCTGACAAACAGTCCCTGAGTTGTAAACATCTAATACCTATAAGGTAACCTGGACTCTTAGCTGGCCAGAGCTCCTCCGGGAAAGCTGTTAATGGATCCAGAGAGCCTATGGATCTAAAAGTAAAGATCCGGAAAGCCAGGAAAGTTTGTGGGAGCCATTTTACCAAGTTTATTCTCACGAAGGATGATTCTGATTAGAGATTTGTCTTTGTGAAATAAGCTTCAATTAGGCAGAGGTGCAAAATATTTGGAAAGTAAAGGTCCAGCAGTCACGTGAACTTGATTTGGGTTTGGATAATCAGTTTCCTTTCTAACGAATCATAGCACCTCCAAAGGCAAGGGAGTTGGGTTGGGAAAATGTGGCACCCCTGCCTGCTCCTCCAAGTCAGGAAATGCAGGCAGGCTTACAGCCAGGCAAGGAAACAAAGGATGAAGGCAGGAGAGGGATACACAAAGAAGGAAGGTGCCAAAGGCCAAATCTGCCAAATAAATTTGCTCAGGGCTTGACCACGCACTAGGAAAGGGAAAGGAATTATCTTTCTGTTTTGCCACAGACCTGGAACCTTCTCTGACCTTCCTCGGCTGGAACTAGCCTTTCCCTTCTTGGTGCCCCATGGCTCTTTGCTCATCCTTTGCCTATAATGGCTCTTTTTGAGACAGAAACAACAGTTAGCATTAATCGAATGTACCAGCTACTCTAAAATTGTGATTTCATTTCAATCTTATAACAATACTATAAGGCAAGCACTCTTATTATCCCCAGAAAACTGAGGCTTAGAAAGTTAAATATTTTGTTCAAATTCACAGAGCATAAGGGGCACAGCAGAAATTCAAGTCCAGGTGTCTAATCCAAAATCTTTCCTCTGGAGACTCCCTGTTTTTCATGAAGCCCAGCATCCTGTCTTGCACATCACTTTCTCCTCATGGTACCTACATGTTCACTTGGACATGGTGAGTGCGTTCAACACATATTTATTAAATCGATTTTGAGTTTGTCACTCTTTCTGTGGGAGTGACAATTTTCACTGAATTGACTCCAGGGTATTATTAATATTATTAAGTGAGAACATACGTTATTAAGGATGTGCCACACACAAACCTTTCCTACCTTCCCAGATTCTCTCATCTGCCTCCTGCCATTCTCCTGACTGGCGCCTCCCCCACACGCCTCCACTCCACTTCACTCCACTCCACCCCACTTCACCCCACTCCACTCTGGGTTTGGATGAACGACCACATTTCAGGGCAATGGAGTCAGCTTCTGGGGAGCCTCCAAAGGGCCAGATGGCACAACACTGAAATGCAGAGGAACTAGGTTCGAATGGGATGAAACTCAATCAAAGGTAAGTGAGACAGATAAGGGGAGCCAGGCAGATAACTCTCCATTCTTTCTTTTCTTGCATCCTTTGTGGAGAAAGTCCCTCATGCTAAAGAACAGACCTGTGCTCAGCAAAATACTGTGCTTTCTGAGTTGGTTGAGAAGCAATGGCCAGAATGATAACTCGTTGCCTTATATGGCTTTGCATTTTTCCTCATCTCGTTTCCTTTTTTTCCTCACCTGCACTGCCCTGGGCTTGTACATTTCAAGTAAAATGGCAGCATAAGACAAGGAATAAAGAGAGACATGATATGTCATAACAGTAATAATCCAAGAAACTCTAACAAACATGTACTTACCCGTACTTCGCAACAGAGACATGAAAGATATTTATAAATAAAACAATTGGTTCCACTGGGGCAGATTGGCAAACTTTAAGCCACAGTGGGAGATTTTAACACACCTCCTCAAAGCTGATAGAGAGATGTCAATACTCTTCCCTTTGGCAATGAGAGATCAAGAAAACAAAAATTAGTAAGTCTACACCAGATTTAAATGAGAAAAATGATGGAAAATATCCTTGAAAGCCCAAAGGAGCTCAGAATCCTATTAAACAATCATAACATAGCTTCTATGGCAATACAGGTTCGGAGGTTCAAGAAAAGTATTACCATACCATCTTTTGGGACCTGACAACTTAGTCTGATGGTAGGAGAGAGCCCAGTCCTCAAGGTCGGGTCCAGTACTCTGGCACCTAAGATTCCCATGGGCAGACACTCACTGGCCTAGGCTCATGATTCACTCTACAAGTAAAATCTCCCAAAGTCACTCAACACTGCTGGTCAAAGCCCACATGTGCGCCATCAGAATAGAAGGTGGGCCTTTGAAGATTTATGGTTTTTACCCCCAGCCTCCCACTTCTTTAACTATCTCCATGGGCTGAATCTCTTACTTTTCAAGCAACGATAACATCGATAATGCAGAAAACTCTGAGAAAGTTGTTTTGATGCAAATGCTTTTACTAAGTTATGCATCTGAGATTCTTGGTAGTCTTTTACCAGTGAATAAACATCAAATTTTACCCTTTCACAATTTTTCTCTTCTGCTATATATTCAATTATTATTCATTTGAATTCCTTTCTTCCTGAACATTTTATTTGGAATTTTTGGAATTTTCCCAATGACACATTTTATTAATTTAAAAAACACTTTCCATTTTTTTTCTCATTATCAAAACAAACTGTGCTCATTGTAGCAGATTTAGTAAATACAGAAAAGCAGAGAGAAGAAAATAAAATTCATCCTACCACCCAGTAGTAGTCACTTTCACATGTCATTTTAACCCTGCGACAACTTTTTGAAGCTTATGGGTTCAACTTTCCTGAAGTTCTTAGGCTTGGCCTTTGGCTTCCACCTTTGTCCTTTCTTTCCATCCTTATTCTTTCCTCTTTCCGTCCTTATTCTTTCCTCTTTCCCTCTCCCATTTTCTTTACATCTGCCAATTTATCAGTCAATAACAAATAGAAAGGGAAAATTAAATGTTTAATCTTATTATAAATATCTTATTATTGAATTAAATTTAGGTGTAATAGAGCCATGTGTGAAGACAGAAATTTGTCCATCAAATTTGATATTAATGGTGACTCCTAGCACTAGGCATTTCGGATGTGAACTCGGTGAAACAGGAGTGGATCAGTTCATGGGGTTGTCCAAAAAAGCTCACTTTCCCCAGCTCTACAGAATCAACAGTCCGAACTGCTCTAGAACAAAGGCTATCTTATTTACTGTGTTTTAATAATAATGGCATACTTATTAAGCATCAACCCCTGATAGAACTCCTTTACATGTATTAATTGATTTAGTTTTCACAATAATCCTGTGGCAAATACTAGTAATATTACTCCTGTTTTGCAGATGAGGATACTGAGGCACAGAAAGATAAAGTGACTTGCTCAATGTCTCACAGCTTATAAGGAACAGAGCTGGCATTAGAACCCTGGCAGTCTGTTTCCAATGTCTGTAGTTTTAAACCACTGCCAAGCCTCATCTAAAGTGTTTGCATATTTTGTAAGTTGTGATTTCTATAGCATATAATGTTAGAAATAACTTTAGATGGTTCATGGAGTTATTTTAAAAAATATTACGGTGGCTCATGCCTGTAATCCCAGCACTTTGGGAGGCCGAGGCGGGCGGATCATGAGGTCAAGAGATCGAGACCAGCCTGGCTAACATGGTGAAACCCCATCTCTACTAAAAATACAAAAATTAGCTGGACTTTTGGGTGTGTGCCTGTAGTCGCAGCTACTGGGGAGGCTGAGGCAGGAGAATCGCTTGAACCCGGGAGGCGGAGCTTGCAGTGAGCCAAGATCATGCCACTGCACTCCAGTCTGGCCACAGAGCGAGACTCTGTCTCAAAAAAAAAATTTATGTTATATGATGTGTGTGAGAAAACTATATCTTACACAAAAATCATAAGTATTTCTGCTTAGGATGAATAAAATTTTAAAGCCAATTTCAAGAAAAAATTAAGGAATTAGCCGTATAAATGGTATGTAAAAGTTGCAAAAATAACAAACGTGAAAGTGACATGCTAATTAACACTGTTAATGTAAAAACTCAAACCATTGGCTGGGCATGGTGGCTCACGCCTGTAACCCCAGCACTTTGGAAGGCCGAGGCGGGCGGATCACCTGAGGTCAGGAGTTCAAGACCAGCCTGGCCAACATGGTGAGATCCTGTCTCTACTAAAAATACAAAAATTAGCCAGGCGTGGTGGCACACGCCTGTAATCTCAGCTACTCAGGAGGCTGCGACAGGAGAATCATTTGAACCCGGGAAGTGGAGGTTGCAGTGAGCCAAGATCATGCCACTGCACTGTAGCCTGGGGGACAGAGCGAGATCTCTGTCTCAAAACAAAAAACAAAAGGCAAAAAAAAAAAAAAACCAAAAAACTCAAACCAAGATCTCACCTCTAATTCAATGTGGCACCTGGCAGAGATTTCCCACCAGCAGAGTGGATCAAAGATGGTGGGCTGAAACTCTCACCCATATTTTATCCTGCAGCACTGTGAGTGAGGCTTCACTGGTTGAACATTTTTTTAAGTAACACCTTTTGCTTTTCCATACATTACAGTCCTATTAGCTTATTAGACATTTTCCGCCTTGAAAAATTGCCAGTCTGAGTTTCTTAGACTGAGGTTCCACCCAAGGAATAGGCAGAGAGCTGACAGTTACTCTATTACTAATCTTTACTGTATTTTATTGACTTTCAGATAAATATGTTAGAAGTAATACCAAGTTGCGGTTCTTATAACCAAACCCTCAGCTGTGGGCTGGCTTCTTTAGATGGATATAGACCTCTCTTTATTGAAGTGTACATAAACCCTGTCCCTACGAGAATCAGGGTCAAGAGAGACAGTGTCATGGCAACTCAGATAGCCTTTTGCAGTGGATAAGATAAACATGCGCTGTCTGTTCTTCCTTGAAATTTATTGTCAAGTCATTGAAGTCAGCTTCAATGACTTGATGCTGTAATCCTACAAAGCTCTTGTCTGTACAAAAGTTGAGCACATTTTTTCAATTTTTTTTAAAATATCTTACTATTGCATCTTTATGATGATGCATGAGGCACTTTCTCTTTAATCTCAGTGACAGGAGTAATAGCCTTGTTTTTATTTTAGGAAATTAGGAATACAATCATTGTTTTTGATGTAAGAAATCTTAACAGCCAAGATTGTAGCCCTCATGTCTTAGCAATGAAGGGCTCTCATATCTCAGATACATAGAATCTATAGCATGCAGTTTTTGACTTCTCTTTTATCTCATCATTTTTCTGCTTATTTTTCCTTTGACCTGTTTTATTCATTCTTTTTTTCAAAAATTTATTGTCTTTTTTGGCATATAAATGAATAAAATACAATTTACATGGTGTATGGAATAAAATGAGATGTAAATAAGAAGATTATTGTCCAAATCCTACGTGTTAGATTGTGATTCAAATCACCAAAGGCAGCAAAACTGTAGAAAATGTTTTTACTGCCAATCTCAACTAAATTATGTTTGTGGGCCAAGCCAAATTTATAAGCCTTTGCCAATCCCACTCCCAGGCGCATATGTTACAGTAGCATTTGACATCATGTTTTTTCCTCCTTCTGCTTTATGCCTCAATAACTGAATTGATTGCCTGGGTGTGGAGCCCAAGCAAGCAAACTTTTCCATTTCTTTTTTCTATACAGGCTGCCTGATCTATTTTAGACTGGGTCTGGGTATTTGTGGTAATAGTCATGATTTTCTTCTTCTATTAAAGTTCACGGTCATTCTAGATGATAGATTTACTTAAAGTTAAAAGGAAGTTACTAAAGAAATTCACAGTAAAAAGAAAGAAGAAAACCAAAGTGCTAGTCAAAGCACTTCTTTGAGACTTGTGTGTAAAACCTAAAAAAATCTTTGCCATGTCCTTGTAAAACTATTTTCAGTTTAGCCCTTTTAATTAAACTGTCATCAGTACTTTTTAAATACCCTGCTTCACTCTCTGTCTGTTCTGAAGATGATGGAAAGATGCATATATGACTCAAGTTTTCAGTGACTACTTTAGACTCAAATTTTATCTGCCATGGACATAGGGAATCCATGTTATGGGCGTCTGGAGAATCTATGAACCACCTGTATGCAGAATTTTGTAAAGACAGAAAAATGGCCCTTAGCTTTCATTAAATTCTCAAAGGAGTCTGTCACCTAAACAAGGACTAGCTGCTCTGGAAGCAATTTAAGAAATGTTTATGCTCTCTTTGGTACTAACAATACCCTTAGCATCCCATCCTTTAACATTGAGCCAGCAGTACAATCACTATTGATTCAACTCAGTCAACAATTCTTAAGCTCTTCCATCGGCAAGGCACTATTAGGCTCCACTGGGAAACAAGGATGGTCTGGTGTAGTCCAGGCTTTCCAGGAGTTACAGCCTGGAGGGAGAGGGAGACAAGCATCTCAAATCTTAATGTGTGAGAGTATCAGCTGGGGAGCTTATTTCACTGCAAATTCTGATCTAGTAATTTTGGAGTGGGGCCCCCAATTCTCCATTTTCTTACACACAGAAAGAAAGAATAATTATTATCTATTAGAATAAGATCTAATAGATAAGATTAAGATCTATTATTTTATTCTATTATCTATTAGAATAAGATCTAAAAAGTAAGAATAAGTATCACATACTTTACACACGTGCCTCACTTGAAGCAAAGAAACTCAATATTGGCAAACTCAATGATGGTTTTATTCAAGTTACACCAGGAGCTTATCATTGCTATATTAAGTAATGCATCATTTACTATGTTGGTTCTCATCTGTGCCACATATTGGAATCACCTGGGAATCTCTAAAAACTACTGATGCCTGACCCCCATCCCCAGCCAACTGTCTTAATTGGTAAGGGTGCAATGTGAGCAAGGCATGGGGAGGTTTATAAGCTCTAAGATCATTCTAATGTGCAGCAAAGTTTAGAAACCACTGATCTAGTAGCTACCAACATTGTCTTTGAGTCTCATATCCAAAAGTGATTAGCAAAGTTATGATAAAAACTTGATCTACCTGAGCTCTGAGTCTCCCACCTAAGGAGACCTTCTGAGCTTTCATTTCAGACACTGTATATCCATTTTCTAAAATTTCTCTGTAACCTTTTCTAGGACTTGACTCTTATATTTTCCTACCATGCTAAAGGCCAATAATCAAGCACAATGAGAAAAAATAAATTGTTTAAGGTAACATGAGATCTATTTGTAAGAATGATCTTAAACAGTGCAAAGGACAAAGAATAGTTCAAAGTAGCATTAAAAGCTGCTTGGAAAGAAATGAAAAATTTCTATTAAGATATGTAAAGTCTATAGGAAAAGATAGTAAAACTTGGCCAGGTGTGGTGGCTCACACCTGTAATTGCAGCACTCTAGAAGGCCAAGGCAGGAGGATCTCTTGACGCCAGGAGTTTGAGACCAGCCTGGGCAACAGAGTGAGACTCCATCTCTACCAAAACAAACAAATAAAAATTAGCCAGATGTGGTGGTGTGGACCCATGATCCCAGCTACTCAGGAGGCTGAGGTGGAAGAATCACTTGAGCCTGGGAGGTTGAAGCTTCAGTGAGCCATGATTGTGCCACTGCACTCCAGCCTGGGCAACAGAGCAATATACTGTCTCAAAGAAAAAAGAAAAAAACCCAGCCTGGCCCACATGGTGAAACCCCGTCTCTACTAAAAATACAAAAAAATTAGCCGGGCGTGGTGGCAGGCGCCTGTAATCCCAGCTACCTGGGAGACTGAGGCAGGAGGATCGCTTGAACCCGGGAGTTGGAGGTTGCAGTGAGCCAAGATCACGCCACTGCACTCCAGCCTGGGCCACACAGTGAGACCCTATCTCAAAAAAAAAAAAAAAAAAAAAGGAAGAATAAACCAACATTGAGATATCTAATAGAAGACTAAATTAGGGGAGAAATACAGGCTAGAAGGACTAGAAATATAATATGCCAGTTAACTCGATGGACTAGGAGTCAAATTCCTGTTTGATTCTCAGCTCTTCAGCTGATTAACTTCTTGAATTTGGGCCAGAACTCATGGAAATACCAAAGACACAGCACACCATCAGGGCTCACAAAGGTTTTTCAGGAGCCAACACAGCTGTGGCCTCAAGAACATCCAGACCAGCAATTTCCAAACTGTAATGTGCAAATTACCTGGGGATCATGTTAAAATGCAGATTCTGATTCAGTAAGTCTGATATTTGACCAGATATTCTGCATTTCCCACAAGCTCATAGTGATGCTGATGCTGCTGGTCTTGGACCACACTGAGCAGAGAGGATCTAAATTTCTTCAGCAATGAGAGTTATTAAGCCCTTTTCTAGTGCTCTGCCAACATCGTGGTTCTTTCTCTGTCTCTGTGCCTTTCCATGTATTTGTAGCTTCTATCCCACCTCTAATCACTTGTATCTTAATTATTAATTCTACAAGAGAAAAGATCAAATTGATTTATCTCAAGGTAGTGGAAATATAGTCATCTTTAAAAAAATATTTTTTATTTCAATAGCTTTTGGGGTACAAGTGGTTTTTGGTTACATGGATGAGTTATACAGTAGTGAATTCTGAGATTTCAGTGCACCCATCACCTGAGTAGTGTACATTGCACCCAATATGTAGTGTTTTTTTTTTTTTTTTGAGACGGAGTCTGGCTCTGTTGCCCAGGCTGGAGTGCAGTGGCGCGATCACGGCTCACTGCAACCTCCGCCTCCCAGGTTCAAGCAATTCTCCTGCCTCAGCCTCCCGAGTAACTGGGACTACAGGCGCCCCCCACCACGCCTGGCTAATTTTTTGTATTTTTAGTAGAAATGGGATTTCGCCATGTTAGCCAGGATGGTCTCGATCTCCTGACCGCGTGATCTGCCCACCTTGGCCTCCCAAAGTGCTGCGATTACAGGCATGAGCCACCGTGCCTGGCCCCCAATATGTAGTTTTTTTATCCCTCACCCCCACCCAACCTCCCGTTTCTAAGCCTCCAAAGCCCATTATACCACTCTGTATGCCTTTGCATACTCATAGCTTAGCTCCCACTTACAAGTGAGAGTATGCAGTTTTTGATTTTCCATTCCTGAGTCACTTCACTTAGAATAATGGCCTCCGGCTCCATCCAAGTGCTGCAAAAGACATTATTTTGTTCCTTTTATGACTGAGAAGTACTGCATGATGTATATGTATCACATTTTCTTTAATTTTTATTTTTAAGTTTTGGGGTACATGTGCAGCATGTGTAGGTTTATTACATAGGTAAACATGTGCCACGGTGGTTTGCTGCACCTATCAACCCATCATCTAGGCAATAAGCCCAGCATTAATTAGCTGTTTTTCCTTATGCTCTCTCTCCCCCACTACACCCCCCAGCAGGCCCCAGAGTGTGTTGTTACCCTCCCTGTGTCCACCTGTTCTCATTGTTGAGCTCCCACCTGTAAGTAAGAACATGCGGTGTTTTGTTTTGTTACTGTGTTAGTTTGCTGAGAATAATGGCTTCCAGCTCTCTCCATGTCCCCGCAAAGGACATGATCTCATTCATTTTTTTTTATGGCTGCATACTATCCCATGGTGTATATGTACCACATTTTCTTTATCTACTCTATCATCGATTGGCATTTGGGTTGATTCCATGTCTTTGCTATTGTGACTAGTGCTGCAATGAACATACACATCCATGTATCTTTGTAATAGAATGGGTTATATTCCTTTGGGTATATACTCAGTAATGGGATTGCTGGGTCAAATGGTATTTCTGCTTCTAGCTCTTTGAGGAACTGCCACATCATCTTCCACAATGGTTGAACTAATTTACATTACCACCAACGTTATAAAAGTGTTCCTATTTCTCCACAAATATCACATTTTCTTTATCCACTCATTGGTTGATGGGCACTTAGGTTGGTTCCAGATCTTTGCAATTGTGAATTATGCTGCAATAAACATACATATACATGTGTCTCTTTAATATAATAACTTCTTTTCCTTTAGGTAGATACCTGGTAGTGGGATTGCTGGACCAAATGGTAGATCTACTTTTAGTTCTTTAAGAAATCTGTATACTGTTTTCCATAGAGGTTGTACTAATTCACATTCCCACAAGCAGTGTATAAGCATTCCCTTTTCACCACATGCACACCAACATCTATTGTTTTTTGACTTTTTAATAATGGCCATTCTGACTGGGGTAAGGAGGTAGTTCACTGTGATTTTAATTTGCATTTCTCTGATGATTAATGATGTTGAGCATTTTTTTCATGTTTCTTGGCCATTTGTATATCTTCTTTTGAGAAATGTCTATTCATGTCATTGCCCATTTTGGATGGAATTATTTCATTTTTTTCTTGCCGATTTATTTGAATCAAATTTGTTTGAGTTCCTTGTGGATTCTGAATACTAGTCCTTTGCCATACGCATAGTTTGCAAATATTTTCTCCCATTCTGTGGGTTATCTCTTTACTCTGTTGATAATTTCTTTCGCTGTGCAGGAGCTTTTTAGTTTAAATAGGTCTCATTTGTTTATTTTTGTTTTTGTTGTATTTACTTTTGGGAATTTAGTCATAAATTCTTTGTCTAGGTCCGTGTCTGAAAGATTTTTTCGGAAGTTATCTTTTAGAATTTTTATGGTTTCAGGTCTTAGGTTTAAGTCTTTGATCTGTCTTTAATTGATTTTTGTTTTAGGCGAGAGATAGGGATCCAGTTTCATTCTTCTACATGTGGCTAGCCAGTTTTCCCAGCACTATTAAATAGGGTGTCTTTTCCCCCATTTATGTTTTTGTATGCTTTGTCGAAGATCAGTTGGTTTTAAGTATTTGGCTTTATTTCTGGGTTCTCTATTCTGTTCTATTGGTCTATGTGCCTACTTTTATACTAGTACCATGCTATTTTGGTAACTATAGCCTTGTAGTATAATTTGAAGTCTGGTAATGTGATGTCTCCAGATTTGTTTTCTCTGTTTAGTATTGTTTTGGCTAGGTGGACTCTTTCTTTGGTTCCATAGGAATTTTAGGAATTCTTTTTCTAATTCTGGGAACAATGATGTTGACATTTTGATGGGAATTGCACTGAATCTGTAGATTGCTTTGAGCAGTATGGTCATTTTCACACTATTGATTCTCCTGATCCATGAGCATAGGATGTGTTTCCATTTGTTTTTGCCATCTATGATTTCTTGCAGCAGTGTTTTGTAGTTCTCCTCGTATAGATCTTTTACTTCCTTCGTTAAGTACATTCCTAGGTATTTTATTTTTATTTTGCAGCTGCTGTAAAGGGGTTGAGTTCTTGATCTGATTCTCAGCTTGGCCGTTGTTGGTGTATAGCAGTACTACCTACCAATTTGTGTACATTGATTTTGTAACCTGAGACTTTACCACGTATTTAGTAGCTTCTTCCTCACGTTTAATTAGTCCAAATGTATAATGTATAATAAAGTCAAAACTGACATTGGCCAAGATCAAAGACCTTCAGAATCCCCTCCTCTGATCATTCTTGCTTTTTGTAGCAATATTAATATTCACTAATTTTTGAGCACACATTATGTGTGAGGCGTGGGTTGGATGTTTTGCATACATTCTCATTTCATTTTCACAACAACCGTACAAGACAGACTTTATTAATTTCATTTTCTGGAAAGGAAAAGTAATAATTTTGGTTAACTCAGTATCCAAATTTATTTGTACAGAAATCTGAGGCTCACAGAGGCAAAATATATTATCCATGGTCATACAACTGGAATTTGAACCCATGTTTGCCAAACTCTAAGTCCTGTGCTATTTCTGGTACATTTCCTAAATCTTACTGAACATACTCATTGTCCTCATCCTGACATTCTCCTTTTAGGCCATAACCCATATTCTGGCTTCCCTTATTTCAAGTATTTTATGGTAGCATCCCAGAAACCAATGACTCCACATACATTTCTTGGGTTTTACTTTGCCCATCCTCATGCCTAATTCTTACTATCTGATTTTTGTTCTCCTGCTCCAACGTCTGGAGATTAAAATAATATAAAAATGTGGAGTAAATCTTTTGGAAGCTGGAAGATTTATTTAGCATCTAAAAGGTTAATTCCAGTGCCCACGCAGGTGTTGTTGATGGGTGCCAGTCAAAAGCAGCTAATGCTCAAAGAATAACTCAGTCTTATGAAAACACAGCCAGACTTTTCGGAACCAGGCCAGGAGCAGTTTCAGCTGTAGACCAAAAGGGATGAAGACAGTCCACAGGGAACATTCCAGGAATCACATAAATACCTGAGACTTAGTACCAGGGCATGAGCAGGGCTTGGATCTAGAAGAGCCTGGTACGGCCAGAAGTCATGCTATAAGCATCCAAATAGACAGGGTGTAGGCTGCAAGACACAGTGGGCTAGCTGAGTGTTCTGCCTCTTTCCTAAGGAGTGGCCTGTGGCTACTCGCTATGCTTACACTCAAATGTGCAGAGTCTGAAGCAAAGTATCTAATCTTCAGTGGCTTGGGCTGAGGACTCACTGAAGTCAGCAATCCTTGAATCAGCTCTCTTGATTATCTATTATGTTCCCTACAGCATTTACCCTACTAGTTTCTAGTCACAGCCTCTCACCCTTTCTAAACAACCCCAGCATGACTTTACTGTGAATTTGGAGATGTTCCATGTGAGCATCAGTTTCCTTCCAGTCCACCTTAGCAAATTCTTCAGCATTTTAGTTTTTTAAATTCATCTTCTCCATCCATCCTCATGCCTTCCATCTTGGAACTCACACTTGCTCCACCACTGCTGCTTCCTTCAATGGCATCTTCTCTTACTTGCCTTTTCACTGGTCTCCTCTCTCAAATTCTTTCTATTACTCAGGTCTTTCTTATCCTAAAGTATTTATGTACTTTCAATTTTCTTGCCTATTTGAGGCACTCTGTTTCCTCATGCCCGCTTCAGTTTCTACTTCCTCACCTCCATCATTCAACCCTTTGCCACTGACTTCTGCTAAAATATCTCCTTTCCAGCTTATCAGGGACATCTAATTGCCAAGACCCTTGTAGAGCAGTGGATCTCCTTGACCACTTCCTCCCACTGGCAACTCTCGCCTCTATGGTGCTGAATCCCCTGGTTCCTCTCTTCTTCCTTCTTTGCTTTGTTTTACTGTCTCCTCTTCCCACAGCCCATATATAGGCAAGTCCTAACATTTGCTTTATCCCTCATGATGGTAAAAGCTTCCACTAATTAAGCCATATACTCTACACATCAATCCAGTTTCAGTGTCCATCACTGACCTACTGAATCCAGCTCTGCCCTTTGAGTTGAGTTTATCTTAATCTGGTTGTCCTGATTGGGTCTCAAGGTGCTCATCATTTTCTGTATGCCCTCCCTCCTAACCTCAGAGAATAATAGTTATTATAATTATAGTTACTAAGCAATATGTATATGTTATAGATGTGGTTCTATGTGCTATAGGGTATCTATTGCAATGCCAATGGCATCTCAATGAGGCAGGTGTTTTTATTCTCATTTTATAAATGAGAACACTGAGATCGTGATATAACTGGCCCAAGTTCATACAGTAGAGCTGGGATTCAAAGCCAGATCTAACTGCATCAACCCATATTAACTTTTATGCTTTGAGGACAGTTTAAGATAGTAGTTAAACACATGGCAGCTGATGCTAAATTTTCTAGGTCCCATTGTTGGCTTATGTTGAGATACCCTTGCAAGTTTTATTTGATCCTTAAAATCTTTGACAAAACAAGAGAAGCTTCAGGCAACTGAACTTGTATTGACTGTTAGGCTGAGAGACTGCTCCCCTGTGGACTGTCTTTTGGCATTTGAAAGATCCTTCTCCTCCTCCTCTTCCTCTTCCTCCATCTTTTAGCATCTGCACTGGTAGCACGTAGTTATCTGTCAAATATTTGTTGAATGCTGATTATGTCCCAGTCACTGTGCTACACCCACAATGACATCAACAGTGAACTCTCAGATACAAATAAAACTGCTTTCTGAGAATGGGACAGTGTGAACCTGAGCCAAATTGCAAAATGACAAAGATAGGCGCTATACCATTTCCCTTCTCCTCTCATTATCCTTTCGGCATGGACCCCACCCCTCTTCCAAAAGCCTAGGCCTTTGTTGCCACTCCCTAGATTTCTGAAGCAAACAGCATGTTAGCTGGAAAGAGGCATTGAATTAGGGCTCAGGAGACCTTTCCTGATACTGCCACTGTATTTATTTGGTCAAATCGCTCTATCACAAAGAATTTCAGTGTTCTCTGCTATAAATGTGAAGTTTTGTTGAGGCTGCCTGGAAGACAGCACTAACCTTCATCACTGAAGAAGTATCTTAGGCCCTTGGATAAACATTTTAGAGGGAATCTCTAAAATAAGCTAGTTTTAATGGTAGTCAAATTGCTATTAAATTTAGGTTTCCAAAATATTTTACTATTGTTAAACTAAGGTTTCCAAAAATATTTTACTCTTCAAAGCAAATTAACAGAATGTGAGTATTACGGCATAATGGCACAAATTTTTATTTTTTCTCAATTTGTTTCTGGCATTTTAAAGGCATCCATTGTGGATAATTGGCATTGTTTAGTTTATTATACAGAATAAAGGCATTCTCTTCTCCATGTCCCCTTTAGTTGATTAAACTCATTGGGAATCACTTTGGATAACCCTTTAGAAAAATAAGTTAGATTAAAAACTTTTATTTCTATTATACATTTATGAAAGTAAGGCAGAGACATTGTGAGACTTTCAAAGGAAAGAATGAAACAATAAAATGTATGCTACAAATTGAACACAATCCGTATCAATACTTTCTCAATTTGAGCAGTGAATCTCAACTGGGACAGTTTTGCGCCCCCCTCCCCTGCCCACTCTACCCCAAAGGACATATGGTAATATCTGGAGATATTTTTGATTGTCACAACTTGGCAACTTGAGGACGGCTGTTACTGGCATTTAGTGGGTAGAGGCAGGAGCGCTGCCAAGCATCCTGCAATACATGGGACCCCTCCACTCCCCAAGAGTCATCCAGTCCAAAATGCTAATAGTGCCAAGGTTGAAAACCCTTGACTTAGAGACACAGCCAGGGTGGTTCAAACCTGTCTTCTAGTTGCTAAACTGGAACGCTTCATGGGTATATGAACTGAATTCTGCTAAAAACAAACAAAAATAAAAATCATTATGGAGTTTCTCTAAATTTCATAGGGATAGAGTTGGTGGCATTCCACTGATGGCAATGTAATCACCACTTCTGTCTTTATTTTGGCATGCAGAGCTTAATTATCTGCAACAGCACCCATGGTGAGAAAAGGAAGTTGTCATGATGGTACCAGAAGAAATAACCACCCCCAAAGTCCTGGAAAAGTTTTAACAAAAGTGGTAGTCAGGAGAAATGGAAGGAGGTAACTGTCACCCTCTTTCTAAAACAAGTGAGCCCTCCTGGAGGCAACTGCCTTCAGCCATGCTGTGTCAAAAGGACCTTGTCAAGTAAAGGCTGTAATTGCCAACAATTTCCCTGGGAAAAAGGGAAAGAAAAAAACTGAAAAGTTTCTGTCACTCTGCGAATTGCTTTAACACAAAGCACAAAGGGTGGGTGGATGTGACAGCTTTTAAGCAGACAGTTGCTCTAGGTGAGCCAGCAAGAGTGACCCTGCAGATGTTTAATGAGCCCAGTGGAATGAGTTCACTTTGCTCCCCCCTCCACTAGCTGTAAACTGTTCTCACCAAGAAGTACTGACTCAGGGTACAAATATTTTTGAGTAAGATGTGCAATTTCTCTTGGTTGCCTATAAATACATTGTAAAATGTATAGCATTGCAGAATTATAGTCTGTTAGAAACATAAAAAGATAAAGAAATTAATGTTAAAAGATAAAGAAATTAAGGATACTATTTATTCCTACATGAGACACAAGAGACAAGAGCCTAATACATGGAGAGTGCATGAAACATCAGGGACCTTAGAGTCAGGAAACGATAGGTACCTTCTCTTTCTTCCTCCACACCAGAAAATACCCCAAATTGTTGACAATGTTGCCTCAATGCTTTTCAAGTAGGCGATAACGGATCACAGGTCAGAAGCTAAGAATGGGGGAAATATGTCTAGTGGGACAGAGTCTTGGGGAAGGGAGCACATCTGGGGAAGAGATCAGACTCTGGAATGGCTTCCAGATGCTGATTTCCAGGGTTCCAAGGTGAGTGCCCAGAGACAGGGGTACATAAATTCCAGTCACTAACCCAAATGTGACTCTGAACACCAGAAAAGGGGTCCCGTCCTCAAAACGCTTTCCCATTGTTTTTCAGAAAACTGTCATAATTTTATTGTAAGTTTACAGTGACTGCTATGTCAAGGGCACACCATCCCTAAAGTTATGCAAAGCACAGTCTTCAAAACCACAAAAGAGCAGCTCTGGTGAAGATAGCAATGGTCAGAAAGGCTGAAGTTTTAAAACTCAGTGATCGTAGTTCATCTCCAGTACATGAGAGAAAGCTCTTCTTCACAGAAGAATGCCAGCTAACAAATTTAGGAGGAAAAATAGGACTACAAAATCATTTTTGCTCCCCCCATTGAAATATAACTGATGCAGGTAAGAATCATCAATGAATGCTAAAACTATGAAGTGGAGAACAGAACATTAATGTGGTGCCTGAATCACCCTACAAATTACTTATTTTTAAAAAAGAAACAAATACGTCTTTACAATGGAGAAATCTGGTGGCCACCACTTTATTCAAGGAACCACATTTAGCATCACCAATCTCCTGTGGTCGTAAAATGAAGTACACGGCATCAGCACCTTTGGAATATGCTTAACAAAAATGTTTAACCTGAATCTAATCAAGCCTTGTCTTATTCTATTTGTGCTGCCTGTAACAAAATATCTGAGATTGGGTAATGTGTGACAAAAGATATATATGTCTCACAGTTCTGGGTGCTAGAAGTCCAAGATCAAGGTGCTGGCAGTTTCAGTGTCTACTGAGGGCCTAGTTTCTGCTTTCAATCTGGCACTATTGCTGCATCCTCCAGAGGGAACATATGCTGTGTTACTACATGGCAAAAGAGATGGAAGGGTAACAGGGACTAAGAGCTCTCTAGGCTGGGTGCGGTGGCTGGCCAGGCGCAGTGGCTCACGCCTGTAATCCCAGCACTTTGGGAAGCTGAGGTGGGTGGATCATGGGGTCAGGAGTTCAAGGACAGCCTGGCCAACATAGTGAAACCCGGTCTCTACTAAAAATACAAAAAATTAGGCAGGTGTGGTGGCAGGCACCTGTAATCCTAGCTACTTGGGAGGCTGAGGCAGGAGAATTGCTTAAACTCCGGAGGCAGAGGTTGTAGCGAGCTGAGATCGCACCACTGCACACCAGCCGGGGCAACAGTGCGAGACTCTGTCTCAAAAAAAAAGCCTCACCTCTAATATTATCACAATGGTGATTAAGCTTCTACATATAAATTTTGAAGGAACACATTCAGTCCACAGCAAGCCTTTATACCTAACTTCATTTCTATATAAAATACAAAAGAAAGATACAGAAACAAGTAAAATAACACCATGAGAAAAAGTTAGGTAGATTCACAATGTAGGTCTGGTCTCTGACAAAGTCATTGTCATAGAATAACAATAACAAATTAACTTCTTTGTTGCCCCAAATTACAGAACATATTAATATGTTTCTGCAGTAGTGATGGGTGAATGGCAACACCAATATTGAAAGTTCCCCTGGCCAAATATTATAGATCCTTATATATTTGATAATCATTTTTCAGATTACTTTTTCTTTTTTCTACATTAATGAAACATTTTATCAAAATATACTTACTTTGGTAAAAAATGTTTATCATTTAATATAAAAGTTTATAATAAAGTACAGCAGTTTTTGCACTTATCAGTCCCTACTTTCCCAAAACAGTCACCTTTAGCAATTTTGGCTATGTTTTAAAAATAAATATTGTCATAGCTCTAAATGCTGTGTTTATACTACAGTTTCTCAGTTTGTCAATTTGAAAAAAGCTAACTTCTGCTACAAGCAAGGATTTTATTCATCTATATTCCCATCTCATCTATCCTTAATAGTTACATCATTTTTAGTTAAATTAATAAAGAATAATTTCATGTAAATGTCATTGCAGAACCAAGTGGTATCCTATGATTACACTCTTTCTTGTATGCCAACAAGTTTCTTCTCATCTTTTTAAGTATCTTTCATTTTCCCGTATCATCTTTATAACAATCACTCAGTTTTATTGGTCATTTTTTGTTTATTTCTTCCTTGTTCTTGTTTTTCAAAAGCAAATATTTATCTGGTACCATTTTTTTTTTTTTCGGTGAGACTCTCACAGAGCCCGCTACCCTGCTCTAACCACTCCCTGCTCATTTCTAGGTCTGCTTTATGAGATGTTCCTTGAGGATCTTCTACATTCTTGTTTTTTACTTTTGTGGTGTACTATTTTGTTTCATGCAGCATATTTTCTGGAAATTTCCTAAGACAGGAAAGAATTTCTGAGGCTTTGTATGTTGGAAAATGTCTTCATGTTATCCCCATACTTGAATAATAGTCTTGCTGAATGCAGACCAGGAGATGAGAAACCATATCCTTTCATCTTTGGAAGGTTAATTTTCAGATTTTATGTTACAAAGGTATAGAGATATAGTTGATTTTTGTATACTGGTCTTGTATCCTGCAACCTTGCTGAACTTATTAGTTCTAATAGTTCTTTAGTGAATTCCTTAGGATTACCTATATACAAGATCATGCCATCTACAAATAGAGATAATTTTGCTTCTTCCTTTCCAATATGGATACATTATATTTCTTCTTCTTGTCTAATTGCTCTGGCTAGAACCTCCAGTATGATGTTGAATAGAAGTGGCCCACAAGAGTAGACCTTTTTATTTTGTTCCTAATCTTAGGGGGAAAGCATCTATTCTTTCACCATTGAGTATGACGTTTTCAGTGTTTTTTTTTTTTTTTAATAGATGCCCTTTATTAGGTTGAGGAAGTTCTCTTTTATACCAAGTTTAAGTATTTTTATCATGAAAATGTGTTGCATTTTGCAAATGCTTTTCCTGTATCTACTGAGATGATCATGTGGTTTTAATTATTCTATTGATATGGTATATTACATTAATTGATTTTTGGATGTTAAAACAACTTTGCATTCCTGGAATAAGAAGTCCCACTTGGTCATGGTACAGAATTCTTTTTACATGTTGCTTTACACATGTATAATTATTTTACATTATTTTAATATATAAATTTATTTTTATATGCTTATACATTGCTTTTTAATGTCTTTTTATAGGTTTGCTAGTATTTTGTTGAGCATTTTTAAATTCATGCTCCTAAGAGATATTTGTCTATGGTTTTCTTCTGTTGTCTTTATCTGTTTTTGATATCAGTGTAAAACCAGCCTCAGAAATGAGTTGGAAAATAATGTCCTGCCCCTCTGGGAATATAACCCTCTGACTGCAACCTTGTGGGAGAGGAAACTTGTATTCTTGGCTGAACGTGTCTGAAGTGAAGCTTCCATCTCACTGGGTGGGAAGAGGAGAGGGTGAGCCTTAAATCAAGTACCACAGGCTTTCTGTTCTTATGGAGTTTCAGTAGGTTTTCTTGAATAACTATTTCTTCATTTGCTGTATGGCCTTAGGATAATTTCCAGAGATTTTTAAATGGTTGGGTTTTTTACAAAAAATATTATTTTCGGCAGTTTTGCTGGGCAGCTGGTCTATAGAATATTTTATATTTTATATTGTCATTGTCAGAAGTGGAATTCCAGTTATCTTATTTTCTTATCTCCTCTAACATATTTCTTTTCCAGTAACCTTAGTTGCTCTGTTTAATATTAGGGGCATTACTGAAATGTCATGTGATCCTTGGTTGTCCCTTCATATTTAAACTGAGGCATTGTGTTAGTCCATTCAGGCTGCTGCAACAAAATACCTGAGATTAGATAATTTGTAAACCACCAACATTTTTTGCTCAAGGTTGTGGAGCCTAAGAAGTCCCAGATCAAGGCACAAGCAGATTCAGTATCTGGTGACACATCATATAATAGATTGTAGAAGGGCGCTAATCCCATTTATGAGGCCTCCACATTCATGAACTAGTTACCTCCCAAGGCCCCAGCTCCTAATACTATGACCTTAGTGGTTAAGATTTCAACATATGAATTTTTGGGGACACATACATTCAAACCATAGCACACTGAAATGCTAACTGCTCTGTAGGAAGGCAGAAGGGTACATCATATTTTTATAAAATAATTTCTATTCATACTTGCTTATCTCTTTGACTACATTGTTCATATATTTATCAACCTTCTGTCTGTATATATGCACAGAAAGATGTCTATAATGATGTTTGCTAATTGCTAATGCTGGCTGTTTCTGTATGGTAGGAATTGGGATGCTTTATTACTTTTTTCTTATTTTTTTATTGTTTGACATTTTAAATAGGCACACATTTAAAAAAAGTAATTACAATGCAAAAGCAAAACTCAACCAACCAACAGAACCAACCAACCAATCAATCAGGGCTGAGACTAAAGTGAGGTAAGTCAGGTACCAAGGGTACAAAATTTAAGGAGGCACTCCCTCTCAGGGTCATCTAAGTACAACCTAGGCTCCTCAATTGCCTCCCTATAGTCCCAGACAGCCCTTTCAACAATACAGGGGGACTACAGATCAATGTGGATGAAGAACTACATGTTTGGAATCCTGCATAGCTAAGTAAAGCATACTCTTTCTTCATTATAAATGATTATTTTGCTTAACGGTCTGCAAAAGAAATCATAGCCTTTACATTTCAGAAGTTAATTGATGAGATACTCTTAAACGAACCAACATCCAATTTTCCCATTCTTTTCCTCTCCCTCAATTCAACACATGGTTGAGTAAGTTACAGCCTCTGGCCAGGGCCAGGGAAGGGCGCTAGAGAGGGGTGTGCTTTCTCCAGCATTTCTTGCTCTTCCCTCAACTAGGGCTCTCCTGAGAACATTAGCTAAAGCAGCATACCATCTTCCTATGTTTTTTCAGCCCATTTTTCTGTTTTAACATCTTCCTGGTGGTTATCATATCCCAAACATATTCACACTTTACATATGTAGTTTTATTTTGTATATTGTGTTTGATTGCTTGTCTTGCATTGTTAGAACATAAGCTCTGCAATGCTACCCTCATGGAAGCATGATAGCACATAGTTGATTTTAGTTGATATTTGCTGAATGGAAGAATGAATGAGTTCATTGGATTTTCAATGAATGATTGTGAATCTGATACTGTTCTTGGCAACCTGAATATGAATAAAATATACAGTCTTTGCTCTCTACAGAAAGTCCACATGCTAGACTCTTTCCCTGCCTCCGCTCCCAGGCCTGTTCATTTGCCTCAGACAATCTTATCTAACAAACACTGAACTTTTGTTTTTACCCCTTTTTCCTTTTCTTATATTCTGTCTCCTTTTTTTCCCTCAACTTTTGCCTAATTATAATAGGGGATTATTTTTTCCTCCTCTAAAAAATCACTGACTGATGAACATTAAAAAATAGTGTTAGTAATTAAACATTTATCAAGAGAATCAATTTTGGAGAGAAAACAGTAACAACAGTATTATTGACTGTGAATGTCTATCAATTACTTGCTATATACCTGACTCTGCCAAGCAATTCTGTGCATTGCCTAACGTAATCAGTACAGATAAGAAAAGGATGGTGCAAGAAGTAACTTGCCCAGGCCACAGAGCTGGTAACTGGTCTGAACTCACGTCAATCTGATTCCAGATCTTGACTTCTCCCAGGGGTAACAGGGAGGCTGAGTTGCTAATTTCCAGTATAATCCTCTCTGTGGGGTTTTTCCTCCATCCCCTCACACATTACAAGGAGAATGAGATGTTGCTTTCTTCACACTCCTACAGCACTCTGCTCATACACTACTTCCGCTCTTATCATATAAAATGTTTGGTATGCGTCTGAAAAGTTCAGCTGGGTACATTTTCACTCATTACCAGTGTTATAAACTATTTGATCCCCTTTTCATTGCAATTAGCGTTGTAATAGAAGTAGGAGCTTCAGGTTTAGACAGACCAGAGTTCAAAAGTTGGCATCTGCTACTTACTAGCTGTGTCATGATGGGAAAATTATTTAACCCTTCTGAATCTTAGCATACTCATGTGTGGCATGAAGATAATGATACTCGTGTAATGGTGTAATAGGAATAAGCTAAGATATGTCTGTAAAGGGCCTGGCATAGTGTCTCACACAACATAGGTGCTCAGTGAGTACTTTTCATCTCTCTCCTGCCCACCTTGACTCTGATTCTCCCACTACATCTTACACAGCATTTCAGCTATATTACATGTTATCTGCTATGGTTTGCATTAGTTTTCTATTACTGCTCAACAAATTACCCAAACTTGGCAGCTTAAAACACAAACACTTATTATCTCAAATTTTCTCTGGGCCAGAGATCTGGGACTATCTTAGCCGGGTAGTTTTAGGTTGATCTCTTATGAGGTTACAGTCAAGATGTCAGCCGGAGCTACAGTCATCTTAAGGCTCAACCGGGGGGAAAATCTGCTTCCAAGTTCACTGACATTGCTGCTGAGATGCTTTAGGAGATCTGTGTCTTGGTCCATTTTTGCTATAAAGGAATAACTGAAGCTAGGTAATTTATAAATAAAAGTTTTTTGTTTGTTTGTTTGTTTGTTTTTAGCTCATGGTTCTGCATCTGTTGAGGGCCTCAAGCTGCTTTCGCTCATGGAGGAAGGGGAAGAGGAGCCAATGTGTGCAAATCACACGGGGAGAGAGAAAGTGAGACAGAGGAGGTGCCAGGCTCTTTTCATCAATCAGTTCTGTGGGAACTAACAGTGAGAATTCTCTCATTCCTGTGAGAATGGCACAAAGCCATTCATAAGGGATTTGCTCCTACAGTCCAAACACCTTCTGCCAAGCCCCATCTCCAACATTGGGGATCAAATTTCAACATGAGACTTGGTGGGGACAAGCAAACCATATCCAGATTGTTTATAACAATCTGCTCTAAGCTTACTCCTGTGGGCTTCTCTGTAGGGCTATCTCAGGACATGGCAGCTGGCTTTCCCCAGAGCAAGCAATCCAAGAGAGAGTGAGGGAAAGCACCCAAGATGGAAACCATAGCCTTTTTATAATTTGATCTTGAGAGTGACAGCCCATGACTCTTACTGTATTTTATTCATTAGAAGTGAGTCAATAAGTCTGGCCAACACTCAAGGGGAGGGAATACTACAAGAGCACAAATACCAAGAGGTGGAGATCACTGGGACCATTTTAGAGTCTGCCTATACCAGGTTTAAATAGTCTTACAGAGCTAACCTGAGGATTGTGAGCCAGCCAGCCTCATTTTATAACCTCTTTTTTTTTGAGACAGAGTCTCACTCTGTTGCCCAGCCTGGAGTGCAGTGGCATGATCTCAGCTCACTGCAGCCTCCGTCTCCTGGGTTTAATTGATTCTTGCGCCTTAGCCTCCCAAGTAGTTAGGATTACAGGCACGTGCCACCACACTCAGCTAATTTTTATATTTTTAGTAGAGATGGGTTTTCACCATGTTGGCCAGGCTGCTCTTGAACTCCTGACCTCAGGTGATCCACCCTGGCCTTCCAAAGAGCTGGGATTACAGGCGTGAGCCACCATGCCTGGCCATTATCTCATTACCTTTTATAGAAAAGTTAGTCTTGCCTTTATAAAAGGGACTTACACATCTTGAGACCACAAATATTACTAAACTGGGTAACATGCTATACCAGTAACAGAGTTTCAACACAATCTAAAAAATAATGATACTGATAATGGTGATGATTTCTTTTGCATAGACTTAGAAGTTATCACACTATCTTTCCATTCCTATTCTATGTAAAACTATATTTTTTCTTTGATTCATTTTTTTTAAAACTATTTCTTCTACGGCTATCCCCTTGGTACATTTTACGCTTTCTTTTCTTTGGTCTGTAGACACACACACACACAGCTTCCTTCCTCAGGGAGCACCAAAGGTCAGGTAGAAAGTCATGGAGAAATAAAAATACCACTTTCAGCCCTTACTGAAAGGGCAACTTGTTTGTTATTCCCAACTAAGCCACAGTGTGCTCCAATTATCTCCCCAGAGCAAAATGTCCTGCTATGACTTATCTTCCATCATTTTCCCCCTTTCTCTTGCTGGCTGCCTTTAGTTATGGCACTGCCTAGTTGCATCAGCCTCTAGTTGCAACTAGATGCCTAGTTGCATCCCCTAAAGGGGATGAAATTGATCAAGTTTGATACTGATATCCATTCAGGTTGATAATAAAGATTATATAACTACTAAAGTATGTAAGATATAACTAGCAAAACATTTAAATATACATTAAATTTTTATTTTACAATTATTAAAATATATATAGTGTGTGTGTGTGTGTGTGTGTGTGTATAAATCTCCAAGCAGGTTTTATCTATCTATCTATCTATCTATCTATCTATCTATCTATCTATCTATCTATCTATCTAGATATATATATAAATAGATAGATAGATATAGATATATATAGTAGATCCAACAATAGAGGTATGATATTTCATGTTCTTCTATTTCTGTGAATTTCTGAGAATCTATTTTATTAGAGAAATAGAGTATCTATAACTTTCCATCCTCAACAAATTCTGCTTTTGCATCATTCTTTCTCAGTAGAAAGAAATAAGGAGCCAGATGAATATACATAAAAAGGAAGATAAGGGACTATGGACAGGTGAATATATATTCTGAGGTAAATGAATTTGACAATGACAGCTACTTTGGGAACAGGGAAAGAAAAAATAACAATGGGATACTGACTGTGAATCATAAAAGAAAATGCTTACAAAAATGAAAACTTGATAGGATAATTTACTTGTGGTGGACTTTATGCCATTTGCTTATGCTGAAATGTATTCCTAGCAGAATGTTTTGAGGAAGAAGAAGAGTTACAGGCTTTTAAGAGTTGTCAGGGACCTTACATCCATCTGCTCTTGTTGGAGATGCACAGATGAGGAACAGATGAGGAAAATTCTATGAGGTTCAATGCTATTTTGTTGAAGTGACAAGACTGAGACTCACTGAATTCATAATTCAGTGGCTTTTATTAATAATTGTACTTTCTTTGTTTTTTTTTAGAGTTACGGGTCTTGCTATGTTGCCCAGGCTGGATTTTAATTCCTGAGCTTAAAGGATCCTCCTACCTCAGACTCCCAAGTAGCTGGGACTACTGGTGCATTTCACCACACCCAGCTAATAATTCTACTTTATATCCTGCAAGATAATTGGTTTAAGTTTTTACTTATAAATGTCAAGTTTCTTATTTTCTACATTGCTTAAGACATTAAAAAATCTGAAATAAGCCTGTCAAGTGAACTTTCCTTATATCCTATGTGAAAATCATACTTTTAATGTAAACTTTCCCCAATTCTTGTGATACAGCATGTCTGAGAAAGATTAAAACAGGTATCGGATGGCCAAATAGGAACAGATCCAGTCTACAGCTCCCAGTGTGAGCGATGCAGAAGATGGGTGATTTCTGTATTTCCAACTGAGGTACCGGGTTCATCTCACTGGAGAGTGTTGGAAAGTGGATGCAGGACAGTGGGTGCAGTGCACCAAATGTGACCCGAAGCAGGGCGAGGCATTGCCTCACCCGGGTAGTGCAAGGGGTCAGGGAATTCCCTTTCCTAGTCAAAGAAAGTGGTGACAGATGGCACCTGGAAAATCGGGTCACTCCCACCCTAATACTGCACTTTTCCAACAGTCTTAGCAAACGGCACACCGGGAGATTATATCCTGCACCTGGCTCGGAGGGTCCTACACCCAAGGAGCCTCACTCATTGCTAGCACAGCAGTCTGAGATCAAACTGCAAGGCAGCAGTGCAGCTTGGGGAGGCGCGCCCGCCATTGCCAAGGCTTGAGTAGGTAAACAAAGCAGCTGGGAAGCTCGAACTGGGTGGAGCCCACTGCAGCTCAAAGAGGCCTGCCTGCCTCTGTAAACTCCACCTCTGGGGGCAGGGCATAGCCAAAATAAAAGGCAGCAGAATCCTCTGCAGACTTAAATGTCCCTGTCTGACAGCTTTGAAGAGAGTAGTGGTTCTCCCAGCACGCAGCTGGAGACCTGAGAACGGACAGACTGTCTCCTCAAGTGGGTACCTGACCCTCGAGTAGCCTAACTGGGAGGCACCCCCCAGTAGGGGCAGACTGACACCTCACATGGCTGGGTACTCCTCTGAGACAAAACTTCCACAGGAATGATCAGGCAGCAACATTTACTATTCACCAATATCCGCTGTTCTGCAGCCTCCACTGCTGATACCCAGGCAAACAGGGTCTGGAGTGGACTTCCAGCAAACTCAAACAGACCTGCAGCTGAGGGTCCTGACTGTTAGAAGGAAAACTAACAAACAGAAAGGACATCCACACCAAAACCCCATCTGTACGTCACCATCATCAAAGACCAAAGGTAGATAAAACCACAAAGATGGGGAAAAAACAGAGCAGAAAAACTGGAAACTCTAAAAATCAGAGTGCCTCTCCTCCTCCAAAGGAATGCAGCTCCTCACCACCAATGGAACAAAGCTGGATGGTGAATGACTTTGACTAGTTGAGAGAAGAAGGCTTCAGACGATCAAACTACTCCAAGCTAAAGGAGGAAGTTTGAAGCCATGGCAAAGAAGTTAAAAACCTTGAAAAAAAATTAGACCAACGGCTAACTAGAATAACCAATGCAGAGAAGTCCTTAAAGGACCTGATGGAGCTGAAAACCAAGGCACGAGAACTACGTGACAAATGCACAAGCCTCAGTAGCCGATTTGATCAACTGGAAGAAAGGGTATCAGTGATGGAAGATCAAATGAATGAAATGAAGTGAGAAGAGAAGTTTAGAGAAAAAAGAATAAAAAGAAATGAACAAAGCCTCTAAGAAATATGGGACTATGTGAAAAGACCAAATCTACGTCTGATTGGTGTACCTGAAAGTGACGGGGAGAATGGAACCAAGTTGGAAAACACTCTGCAGGATATTATACAGGAAAACTTCCCCAATCTAGCAAGGCAGGCCAACATTCAAATTCAGGAAATACAGAGAACGCCACAAAGATACTCCTCGAGAAGAGCAACTCCAAGACACATAATTGTCAGATTCACCAAAGTTGAAATGAAGGAAAAAATGTTAAGAGCAGCCAGAGAGAAAGGTCAGGTTACCCACAAAGGGAAGCCCATCAGACTAACAGCTGATCTCTCAGCAGAAACTCTACAAGCCAGAAGAGAGTGGGGGCCAATATTCAACATTCTTAAAGAAAAGAATTTTCAACCCAGATTTTCATATCCAGCCAAACTAAGTTTCATAACTGAAGGAGAAATAAAATCCTTCACAGACAAGCAAATGCTCAGAGATTTTGTCACCACCAGGCCTGCCATAAAAGAGCTCCTGAAGGAAGCACTAAACATGGAAAGGAACAACTGGTACCAGCCACTGCAAAAACATGCCAAATTTTAAAGACCATCGAGGCTAGGAAGAAACTGCATCAACTAATGGGCAAAAGAACCAGCTAACATCATAACGACAGGATCAAATTCACACATAACAATATTAACCTTAAATGTAAATGGGCTAAATGCTCCAATTAAAAGACACAGACTGGCAAATTGGATAAAGAGTCAAGACCCATCAGTGTGCTGTATTCAGGAAACCCATCTCACGTGCAGAGACACACATAGGCTCAAAATAAAGGGATGGAGGAAGATCTACAAAGCAAATGGAAAACAAAAAAAAGCAGATGTTGCAATCCTAGTCTCTGATAAAACAGACTTTAAACCAACAAAGATCAAAAGAGACAAAGAAGGCCATTACATAATGGTAAAGGGATCAATTCAACAAGAAGAGCAAACTATCCTAAATATATATGCACCCAATACAGGAGCACCCAGATTCATAAAGCAAGTCCTTAGAGACATACCAAGAGACTTAGACTCCCACACAATAATAATGGGAGACTTTAATGCCCCACTGTCAACATTAGACAGATCAATGAGACAGAAAGTTAACAAGGATATCCAGGAATAGAACTCAGCTCTGCACCAAGCAGACCTAATAGACATCTACAGAACTCTCCACCCCAAATCAACAGAATATACATTCTTCTCAGCACCACACCACACTTATTCCAAAGTTGACCACATAGTTGGAAGTAAAGCACTCCTCAGCAAATGTAAAAGAACAGAAATTATAACAAACTGTCTCTCAGACCACAGTGCAATCAAACTAGAACTCAGGATTAAGAAACTCACTCAAAACTGCTCAACTACATGGAAACTGAACAACCTGAATGACTACTGGGTACATAACAAAATGAAGGCAGAAATAAAGATGTTCTTTGAAACCAACGAGAACAAAGATACACCATACAAGAAACTCTGGGACACATTCAAAGCAGTGTGTGGAGGGAAATTTATAGCACTAAATGCCCACAAGAGAAAGCAGGAAAGATCTAAAATTAACACCGTAACATCACAATTAAAAGAACTAGAGAAACAAGAGCAAACACATTCACAAGCTAGCAGAAGGCAAGAAATAACTAAGATCAGAGCAGAACTGAAGGAAATAGAGACACAGAAAACCCTTCAAAAAATCAATGAATCCAGGAGCTGGTTTTTTGAAAAGATCAACAAAACTGAGAGACCTCTAGCAAGAGTAATAAAGAAGAAAAGAGAGAAGAATCAAATAGACGCAATAAATAATGATAAAGGGGATATCACCACAATCCCACGGAAATACAAACTACCTTCAGAGAATACTATAAACACCTCTATGCAAATAAACTAGAAAATCTAGAAGAAATGGATAAATTCCTCGACATATACACCCTCCCAAGACTAAACCAGGATGAAATTGAATCTCTGAATAGACCAATAACAGGCTCTGAAATTGGGGCAATAATTAATAGCTTACCAACCAAAAAAAGTCCAGGACCCAATGGATTCACAGCCAAATTCTACCAGAGGTAAAAGGAGGAGCTGGTACCATTCCTTCTGAAACTATTCCAATCAATAGAAAAAGAGGGAATCCTCCCTAAATCATTTTATGAGGCCAGCATCATCCTGATTCCAAAGCCTGGCAGAGACACAACAAAAAAAGAGAATTTCAGACCAATATCCCTGATGAACATTGATGCAAAAATCCTCAATAAAATACTGGCAAACCGAATCCAGCAGCACATTCAAAAGCTTATACACCACGATCAAGTGGGCTTCATCCCTGGGATGCAAGGCTGGTTCAACATATGCAAATCAATAAACATAATCCAGCATATAAACAGAAGCAATGACAAAAACCACATGATTATCTCAATAGATGCAGAAAAGGCCTTTGACAAAATTCAACAACCCTTCATGCTAAAAACTCTCAATAAATTATGCACTTATGGGACGTATCTCAAAATAATAAGAGCTATCTATGAGAAACCCACAGCCAATATCATACTGAATGGGCAAAAACTGGAAGCATTCCCTTTGAAAACTGGCACAAGACAGGGATGCCCTCTCTCACCACTCTTATTCAACATAGTGCTGGAAGTTCTGGCCAGGGCAATCAGGCAGGAGAAGGAAATAAAGGGTATTCAATTAGGCAAAGAGCAAGTCAAATTGTCCCTGTTTGCAGATGACATGATTGTATATTTAGAAAACCCCACTGTCTCAGCCCAAAATCTCCTTAAGCTGATTAGCAACTTCAGCAAAGTCTCAGGATACAAAATCGATGTGCAAAAATCACAGGCATTCTTATACATCAATAACAGACAAACAGAGAGCCAAATCATGAGTGAAATCCCATTCACAATTGCTTCAAAGAGAATAAAATACCTCGGAATCCAACTTACAAAGGATGTGAAGGACCTCTTCAAGGAGAACTACAAACCACTGCTCAGTGAAATAAAAGAGGATACAAACAAATGGAAGAACATTCCATGCTCATGGGTAGGAAGAATCAATATTGTGAAAATGGCCATACTGCCCAAGGTAATTTATAGATTCAATGCCATCCCCATCAAGCTACCAATGACTTTCTTCACAGAATTGGAAAAAACTACTTTAAAGTTCATATGGAACCAAAAAAGAGCCCGCATCGCCAAGTCAATCCTAAGCCAAAAGATCAAAGCTGGAAGCATCACACTACCTGACTTCAAACTATACTACAAGGCTACAGTAACCAAAACAGCATGGTACTGGTACCAAAACAGACATATAGACCAATGGATCAGAACAGAGCCCTCAGAAATAATGCCACATATCTATAACTATCTGATCTTTGACAAAGCTGACAAAAAGAAGAACTGGGGAAACAATTCCTTATTTAATAAATGGTGCTGGGAAAACTGGCTAGCCATATGTAGAAAGCTGAAACTGGATCCCTTCCTTACACCTTATATAAAAATTAATTCAATATGGATTAAAGACTTAAATGTTAGACCTAAAACCATAAAAACCCTAGAAGAAAACCTAGGCAATACCATTCAGGACATAGGCATGGGCAAGGACTTCATGTCTAAAACACCAAAAACAATGGCAACAAAAGCCAAAATTGACAAATGGGATCTAATTAAACTCAAGAGCTCTTGAACAGCAAAAGAAACTACCATCAGAGTGAACAGGCAACCTACAGAATGGGAGAAAATTTTTGCAATCTACTCATCTGACAAAGGGCTAATATCCAGAATCTACAATGAACTCAAACAAATTTACAAGAAAAAAAAAACAACCCCATCAAAAAGTGGGCGAAGGATATGAACAGACACTTCTCAAAAGAAGACATTTATGCAGCCAACAGACACATGAAAAAATGCTCATCATCACTGGTCATCAGAGAAATGCAAATCAAAACCACAATGAGATACCATCTCACACCAGTTAGAATGGCAATCATTAAAAAGTCAGGAAACAACAGGTGCTAGAGAGGATGTGGAGAAATAGGAACACTTTTACACTGTTGGTGGGACTGTAAACTAGTTCAACCATTGTGGAAGTCAGTGTGGTGATTCCTCAAGGATCTAGAACTAGAAATACCATGTGACCCAGCAATCCCATTACTGGGTATATACCCAAAGGACCATAAATCATGCTGCTATAAAGACACATGCACACGTATGTTTACTGCGGCACTATTCACAACAGCAAAGACTTGGAACCAACCCAAATGTCCAACAATGATAGACTGGATTAAGAAAATGTGGCATATATACACCATGGAATACTATGCAGCCATAAAAATGATGAGTTTGTGTCCTTTGTAGGGAGATGGATGAAGCTGGAAACCATCATTCTCAGCAAGCTATCGCAAGGACAGAAAACTAAACACTGTATGTTCTCACTCATAGGTGGGAACAATGAGAACACATGGACACAGGAAGGGGAACATCACACACCGGGGCCTGTTGTGGGGTGGGGGGAGGGAGGAGGGATAGCATTTGGAGATATACCTAATGTTAAATGACGAGTTGCTGGGTGCAGCACACCAACATGGCACATGTATACATATGTAACTAACCTGCATGTTGTGCACATGTACCCTGAAACTTAAAGTATAATTAAAAAAAAAAACAAAAAACTGGTATCAGTTCATATAGTGATTGGCTTAGGACTTGCAAAGAGTAGTGTCTTCACGGGTATTGGTTGACTATTCTCTTTTTTTGAGACAGAGTCTTGCTCCCTTGCCCAGGCTGGAGTACATTGGCATGACTTTGGGTCACTATAACCTCCATCTGCTGGGTTCAAGCAATTTTCCTGCTTCAGCCTCCCCAGTAGCTGGGACTACATGCGTGCACCACCACGCCCAGCTAATTTTTGTGTTTTTAGTAGAGATGGGGTTTCTCCATGTTGACCATGCTAGTCTCGAACTCATGACCTCAAGTGATCTGCCTGCCTTGCTCTCCCAAAGTGCTGGGATTACAGATGTGAGCCACTGCTCCCAGCCTGGTTGAACTATTCTCAGACAATATAATGTCATATTCATGTGTAACAGGTCATTAGTGCAGATGATAACTGAAGAAACTATATGAAGTCTACACTACTGAATTCACCTAGAACCAAGGCCAATGTATCCCACCAAATCTACATCCTAAGATCCACTCATACAAGTAAGTCTTTCCCTATGAAACCTACTCTGTAAAATTAGAAGAAGTGACTTTTTCACCAGATGCTTAGAAATCAACATAGGAACACATCAAAATTGAAAAATCAAGGACACATTACTCCTCCAAAGAAAAACAGTAATTTTACACTAACAATAATAAACAAATACATGAAATGCCAGAAAAATAATTTTTAAAAAATCTTTAGGAATTTCAGTGAGATACAAGAAAATATAAAGACAATTTAATGAAATGAGGAAAATAATTCATGATTTGAATGAGATATTCAACAGAGATCCATATCATAAAAAAGAACAAAACAAAAATCCTAGAGCTGAAGAATTCAGTGAAGGAAATAAAAAAATACAACTAAGAGGTTCAATAACAGATTAGACCAGAAGAAAGAATTTCTGGACTTGAAAATGGGTCTTCTGAAATAATAAAGGAAGGTAAAAAAAAAAAAAAAGTGAAGAAAGCCTACAGAACTTATAGGATACCAGTAAGTGAACAACTGTTGTTGGTATTATGGGTGTTCCAGAAGGAGAAAACATGGAAAAAGATGAGGAAAACATATTTCATGAGATAATAACTGAAAATTTCCCAAGTCTTGGGAGAAAGACAGATATTCAGGCCCAGGAATCTTGATAAACCCCAAATGGATTAAACCTAACATATCCTCTCTGAGGCAGATTATACTAAAATTGTCAAGAGTGAAAGACAAATAAAGAATTTTAAAGGCAACAAGATAAAAGTTTTAAGTCAAATATATGAAAATCTCCATTACATTTTTCAGCAGAAATTTTAGAGGCCAAGAGAGAATGAGATGATATATTCAAAGTAGTGAAAGAAAAATACTTGGCAGCCACAAACGTTATATCCAGCAAAGCCATTCATTATAAAAGAAGAAAATAAAATCTTTCATAAACAAGCAAAAACTAATGGAAATCATCACCATTAGACCAATTTTTAAAGAAATACCCAAAGGAGTCTTACATCTGGAAATGAAAAAAACAATAACCACCACCATGAAAACATGAGAAACTATAAAACTCAATGGTAGAGCAGACACACAAAGGAGAAAGGGAAGGAATAAAAACTCATCACTACAGAAAACTACCCAATAGTAAAAATAAACAGTAGGAAAGGAAGTAAGGAACAAAGGATATACAAAAAAGCCCTAAAAAACAATCAACAAAATGACAACATTAAGTCGTCACCTATCAGTAATAACCTTGAATATAAATGGATTAAATTCCTCGTTTAAAAGATATAGACTGGCTGAATAATAATAATAAAATAAGACCCAACTATATTCTGCCTAAAAGAAACTCACCTCATCTTTAAGGACAATCGCACTGAAACTGAAGGGCTCAAATAAAAAGTATTCCATAAAAACAGAAACTAAAAGCAAGCAGGAGTAGCTATACTTGGACGAAATAGACTTCAAGTCAAAAGCTGTACAAAGAGACAAAGAGAGACATTACATAATAATAAAGGGATCGATTCAGCAAGAGAATATAATAATTGTAAATGTATATGTGCCCCAAACTGGAGCACTCAGATATATTGAGTAAATATTATTTGATCTAAAAGGAGAGATAGACTCCAATACAATAACAGTTGAGAACTTCACCCCACTCTCAACATTGGATTGATCATCTAGACAGAAAATTAACAAAGAAATATTAGATATAAACTGCACCACAGACCAAATGGACCTAATAGATATTTTACTCAACATAGAACATTTTACTCAACAGCTGGTAAATACAAATCTTTTTCATGAGCACGTGGAACATTCTTCAGGACTGACTATGTATTAGAACACAAAACAAATCTCAACAAATTTTTAAAAATTGAAAACATACCTACTATCTTCTCAGACCACAATGGAATAAAACTAGAAATCAATAACAAGATAAATATTCAAAACTATACAAATACATGGAAATTAAATAACAGGCTCCTGAGTGACCAATGGATAGAGAAATTTAACTATTCCTTGAAGTAAATAAAAATAAAAACACAATATACCAAAACTAGAAGACATAGCAAAAGCAGTAGTAAGAGGCAAGTTTATAGCAATAAATGGCTACATTAAAAAAACTACAAAGATCTCAGATAAACAACCTAAAGGTACATCTCAAAGAACTAGAAAAGAAAGAAGAAACTAAACCCCAAATTAGTAGAAGAAATCAGAGAAGGAAATATCAGAGCAGAAATTAATAAAATTAAGACTAAGAAAAACAGTACAAAAATCACTGAAACAAAAATTGCGTTTTTTTTGGAGACGATAACCAAAAGCAACAAACTATTCGCTAGATTAAGAAAAAAGAGAGATGATCCAAATAAATAAAATAAATAAAAAGGAGATGTCACAACAGATACCATAGAAATACAAAGAGTTATTAGAGACTACTATGAACAAATACATGACAATAAATTAAAAAAAACCAAAAGAAAATAATTTCCTGGACATAAACAACACCAAAATTCAACCAAGAAAAAACAGAAAACTCAAACAGGCTAATAACAAGTAACGAGATTGAGTCAGTAACATAAAATCTCCCAATAAAGAAATGTCAAGGACTGGATGGCTTCACTGCTGAATTCTCCTGAATCTTTAAAGAATTAGTATCAATTCTTGTTAAACTATTTCACAGAATGCAGCAGAGAAAATTTTTCCTAACTCATTTTATGAGGGCAGCATAACCCTGGTACCAAAAGCAGACAAGGACACAACAAAAAAAGGAAACTATAGGCCAGTATTCCTGATAAACATAGACACAAAAATCCTCAACAAAATACTAGCAAATCCAATGCAAGAACACATCAAAAAGATAATACACCGTGGTCAAGTGTGATTTATCTCACGAATACAAGGATGATTCAATATATGCAAATCATTAAATGTCATACATCTCATGAATAGAATGAAGGACTACTAAAAACCTTATGATCATCTCAATAGATGCAGAGAAAGCACTTGATAAAATTCTACATCTGTTTATAATAAAAACTTTCAATCAACTAGGCACAGAAGGAACATACCTCAAAATAATAAAGGCCATATATGACAAACTCACAGCTAACATCATACTGAATAGGGAAAAGCTAAAAGATTTTTTTCTAAGAACTGGAAGAAGACAAGTATGTCCACTTTCACCACGTTTATTCTACATAGTATTAGAAGTATTAGCCAGAACAATTAGTCAAGAGAAAGAAATAAAAGGCATATAAATTGGAAAGCAGGAAATCAATTTGTTCTTGTTTGCAAATTCCATGATCTTATGTATAGAAAAACCTAAAGACTCTATCAAAAAACAGAATAAAACAAATTCAGTAAAGTTGCAGGATATGAAATCAATATAAAAAAGCAGCATTTCCATACATGAACCATGAACTAGCTGAAAATAAAATCAAGAAGGCAATCCCATTTGTAATAGCTACAAAAAATAAAATACCTAGGAATAAATGTAATCAAGGAGGTGAAAGACTTTTATAAGGAAACTACAAAACACTGAAGAATGAAATTAATGAAGATACAAACAAATGGAAAGACATCTCAAGCTCATGGATTATAAGAATTAATATTGTTACAATGACAATACTACCCAAAGTAAACTACAGATTCAATGCTATCCTTACCCAAATGCCCATGATATTCTTCACAGAAATACAAAAAGAAATCCTAAAATTTGTATGAAACCACAAAAGACTCCAAGTAGCCAAACAAATGCTGAGCAAAACAACGAAATAAATAAACAAGCAAGCCAGCCAGCCAAGTTAGAGGAATCACACTACCAGCCTTCAAAATATCTTACAAAGCGGTAGTAACCAAAACAGCATGATACTAGCATAAAAACAGACACGCAGACCAATGAAACAGAATAGATAACTCAGAAATTAATTAATGTATCTATAGCCAACTCATTATTGATGAAGGTGCCAATAAGGCACATTGGGAAAAGGACAGTCTCTTCAATAAATGGTGCTGGAAAAACTGAATATCCATATGCAGAAGAATAAAACTAGACTCCTACCTCTCAACCTATAAAAAATCAACTCAAAATAGATAAAAGACCTAAAAGTAAGACCCGAAACAATAAAACTTCTAGAAGAAAACATAAAAGAAATGCTTCAGGACATTAGTTTGGGAAAAGATTTTATAAATAAGACCTTAATAGTGCAGGCACCAAAAGCAAAAACAAACAAATGGGATTATACTAAAGCACAAAGTGCCTGCACAGGCAAAAACAACATCGACAGAATGAAAAGACAACCTACATAATGGGAGAAAATATTTGCAAACCATTCATTTGACAAGGGGATAATATCCAGAATATACAAGGAACTCAAACATCTCAGCAGCAAAAAACAAAGTTTAAAATGGACAAACGATCTGAACAGACATTTCTCAAAAGACCTAGAAATGACTAACAAATCATGGTTAAAACTAACAAATATGATGTTAAAAAATGTTCAGCATCACTAGTCATCAGGAATATGCAAATCAAAACCACAATGAGGTATCATCTCACCCCAGTTAGGATGGCTATTATCAAAAAGACAAAAAATAACAAATGCTGGCAAGGATGTGGAGAAAAGGGAACTCTTATACACTGTTGGTGGCAATGTAAATTAGTGCAGCCACTATGGAGAACAGTATGGTGATTCCTCAGAAAACTACAAATTGGACTACCACATGATCCAGCAATCCCACTACTGGGCCTTTATCCAAAGGAAAGGAAATCAGTATATTGAAAATACATCTGCATGTTTATTGCAGTAGTATTCACAATAGCTAACATATGGAATCATCCTAGATGTCCAACAACAGATGAATGGATGGAGAAAATGTGGTATATATACACAATGGAATACTATTAGGCCATAAAAAGAATAAAATCCTGTCACAGCAACTCCCTCCCTCCCTCCCTCCCTCCCTTCCTTCTTTCCTTCCTTCCTTTCTTGTCGCCCAGAGTGGAGTGCAGTGATGCGATCTCAGCTCACTGCAACCCCTGCCCCTCGGGTTCAAGCAATTCTCTTGCCTCAGCCTCCCGAGCAGCTGGGATTACAGGCACATACCACCATGTATTTTTAGTAGAGATGGGGTTTCACCATGTTGGCCAGGCTGGTCTCAAACACCTGACCTCAAGTGATCCACTCATCTCAGCCTCTCAAACTGCTGGGATTACAGGTGTGAGCAATAATATATAGTTTCAAATAGCTAGAAGGAGGATATTGAATGTTCCCAACACAAAGAAATGCTAAATATTTGAGATGATGCATATGCTAATTACCCTGAGTTGATCACTACACGTGTATGGAAACACCACTTTATACTCCATAAATATGTACAATTATTGTATCAATTAAAAAATTAAGTTTAATTTTTAAAAGGTGAATACAGTTAAACTTAGCTTTGTGCATTAGAAATGTACCCACAAAATTGTATGCAACTTAATTTTTGGGTAAATAAAATTGTTTCAGTTGCATTAAAATAATGATCCATTTAAACCTTTCAGTAAATCTTTTTGGTAAAGCAACAAATCCTAAGATAAGAATCATCTCTGCATTGAAATTTGCTATGAGATTAGGTATCTTCATGCTTGATTTTGCTTAAAGCAGGACATATCTGTAGAACTGCCTTCCTATAAATTAATTTGACTTGTCTCAATGATGGATTTATAACAATATCAGATACTGATATTTCCACCCAAACTCTCTAATTTTTACTTCTTTAAGGTGCTATAATTAATGAAATGTATTTGTTTATAAGCTTCTCACATATTAATAAAAACTTTACAACAAATTGATGCTCTTTGAAAACATTTCTCCCTTGTATTTTGTGGGAAGAGAACAGCAAATAAAGTAGATTTGTCAGTTGACCCAGTAACAGAAAATAGTATGAATAAATTAGAATTGCAGAGATCTCTGATGGTTTCTGAAATAAATGATTGAATGAAACCTAAATATTATACTTTTAAAAATATACATTGATCTGATCTTCATTGTTTTATTAGTAACATAAATAAACTATCGTGGTATGCTTAAACAGTTAAATGTTTTTGTCAGCCTGAAAGTTAATAGTTTTCTTTATTTCTTTTAAGAGAGCATTATTAATAACATATTATTTCAAGTTGACTAGCCCTAAAAGGTATCTTATTCTCCAGTCAAGTTTGCATGAACTTTATGGATAGTGCTAACTTGAGTGGAGAAATAGGAGATCTTTCAGGCTTATGTTAGTTAACTAATTAACACACTTTGATCACTAATGGTCTTTGAACTGTTTGAATGACAGTACTCAGTAGAGTGGTTTCACACATAGGTATAATTTTTACTAATTACAAAGTAGACCTTGGCCTTCAGTGAAAACAATGTGTATATTGATTTAGTTTATATTGTAGGAACTGTAACAATAAAATAAGAGTAATATAAGAAGAGACACGGCTATATGATTTTCTTAAATCTTTTGTGGATGAAGGTGAAAAATAAATGAGGCATCTATGTTTACTTAAATGATTAAAAAGTATATTTTGATCAGATGAGGCAACGTATGCTAATGTGCTCTTTTTAAACGATAAAGCATTACACAAATATAAAGCATTGCCGCAACCTGAGCCACCTCTAAGCTTCACCTTCCTGTTTTATCAAAGAAGACCATAAGGCTGAGGCAGAGGCCTGGAAAAAGATGGATTCAGTGGCAGATACCTGGTTTTGATTTGGCTTCTTTGATATAGTCTCTTTCCTGTTGAAATACTTTACAGTCTCATATCAACTGATATGATAATTTATATATTGTTTACCTAAACAATGTACTCACATGATAGGCTTTCTTTTGGCTGGTAACTGAGCAAAGAGTATTGACAATGAATAATGCCTAATGTGTTGTGTTCTGCAGTATAGAAAACTTTTTCCACTACATTAACCCATAATCCTCTCAATAGCCATTTGAGGGTGGCATTTTTCATGACTTTGTAGAAATAAAGAATATTGGAGTTAAATATGATTCACCCAAGATCTCCTCCCTAGTAGTGGCAGATCCAAAAATTCAATGCAAAATCATGAGTTCTTTACACCACCCCACACTACAGGTAGTTTTGGCTCATTTCCACCAAGGCAAAATGCTGTTCAATATTTGACTCATCATGAGCGCCTTTATAAGGAGATTGAGAAAAACAGAAAATCAGAAAACTCAAATTGCTCATTTGTAACTCCTATGAATGGAGGGGTAGATTAAAATCTTGGTAATAAGAAAATTCGGATTGTCCACATACTCTTACAATCTGTGAAGCTATATAAACAAATGATTACAATTTATAAAAAACAACTGAATGGTTACTACATGACCAACGTTCCCACAGATAACAATTATAGTGCCGAACAAAATGCAAAAATCAACTATCTGAAGGTACTGGAGAATGGCCAAAACCAAGCAGCAACTGAAGGAAAATCTATACTAGGAAGAAGAGTGAATTTTCTGCTTTCATGACTTTGACAAGCATACACTAGAGTCTATCACATAGATCAGCTAAAACTCACGTGTAGAGCAATCTGGCTCAATGTATCATACATCAGAGTTGGGGTGACAAAGGCAGCTTGAAAGTGAGAAGCGGGAAACCTCAGACAGGATTGAGTGAGAATAGAAGCTCCAGATTCTGCATATAAATCGTCCAAATATTTGACTGACCTCTAAATTATGCATGTGTAGTTCAGCTTTTAAGCAACCTAATTAAGAATAAAATAACTGAACACAAATTTCAGCTGCCATGTACCACAGAGAAAATAAGAGTTTTTTGTTTTATTTCATCCAAGCTAACAGGCTGCTAAAACAAAACAAAACAAAAACACTCTTTGGAGGAATATAACAGAATCCAGAGATTCTATTATTTACAATATCCAGGACATAATCCAAAATTACTAGGTATATGAGGAGACAGAAAAATGTGACCTATACTTAAAAGAAAATGCAATCAAGGCAGAATGACTCTAAGATGACCCAGGTTTCAGAATTTGCCTACAAAGAGTTTAAAGCAGCTATTATAACCTTAATCAAATATGTAAAGGAACATAAACTCTTAATAAATGAACACATAGGAAATCTCAGCAGAGAAATGAAACTATATAAAAAAAGAACCAAATGGAAATTTCAGAACTAAAAGATACACCACCTGAAATTGCATTTCTGATGGGCTTAGCAGCAATTTGAAGATGACAGAAGAACCAGTAAACTTGGAAGCTGGAACAGTATATATTATCCAATCTGGAAAACAGACAGAAAAATATTAGGGAAAAAAGAGGCAGAACCTCAAAAATATGTGAGACAATATCAAGAGGTCTAACATTTTAAAAATTAAAGTATTAAAAGGAAAGAAGAGAATGGGCAAAAAAATATGTGAAGAAATAATGGCTGAAATGTTCTAAATTTGGTGAAAGTTATAAATTTACAGATTCAGGAAGCTCAGTAAACCATAATCAAGATAAATATAGACATATAATAATTAAACTACTAAAAACCAAGAACAGAGAGAAAATCTTAAAAGCAGCCAGAGAAAATGATATATTGCATACAAATTAGGTCCAATTTGAGTTATTGCTGACTTCTCATAAGAAATCATTAGAAAATTGATTATTTTTAGAGTGCTGAGAAGAAAAAAAAAAACCAGGAAACTTGTCAACCCGGAACTGGATACCTACTGAAAATATCTATAAAGAATTAAGGTACAATAAAGACATCTACAGATAAATCTTTAACAAACTTCCAGGTCAAGAGACATGACATGAGATAGGAATGAAGAGCACTGGAAATAAACATGTGAGTAAATATAAAAGATAATTTTTTTCTCTTATTTCTTTAAAATACAAAAGAATTTTCAAAGAAAATACAAAAAATTTTGTGTGGGGTTTACAACATATAAATGTAATCTGCATAAAAATTATAACATAAAGCAGCAGATAGTTGACAAACAGACCTAGATAATTGCAGGAATCATATGCAAGGGTTTATATGAATTGGTATATTTACTCTAACTGGACTGTGAAAATTTAAGGATGCATATTATATTCCCTAGAGCAATCACGATAGCTAGAAAGCCAATAGATAAAGTGAGATTATAAAATATATTTATTTACTTAAAGGATGTCAAAAAAGGAGGAACAGAGGAACAAAAATCAGATGGTACACATGGAAAACAAATAATAAAATAATAGATTTAAGTCTAAAACATCTGATAATTATATGAAATGTAAATGGACTAAACATTTCAACTAAAAAGCAAGGGATGGGGACAGAATTTCAACTTAAATAGTAACATGAATCAAAGAGATTTTAGGGTAATTACTTTGGTTCTGATCATAAACATTGCTGACTTCTAAACTAACGTATCCATGTAATTCTGCAGGCTCTCAGGTTTCTCAAATGGTTTGAGTATAGCCTTCCCTTATAGCACAGATACATAATCTTCAGAAAATATCCATAAACTCAACCTTGGAGAATCATGAGTTGGGATCTGGGTGCTTCTTCTCTGAGAGAGGCCTTTGGGATTCATATACAAATTGACCTGTCTTTCTATTATCCAGATTTGTATATCATTAAGATTTAATTTGCTATTTGACCTGTTATCTAAATACCTCAAATAATCTTTTACAGGACAAAAGGTCATCCTCTCTAGATTAAAAAAAAAAAAGCTGTATTACACTACAATAGTATTATGATTTATAAGTTCCTTGATAGCTGCCTTTCTTTCAGTAAGACTGAAAGCCCTGTCTTGTTCTTTTTTGTCTCTCCAGCAAATTAATCCAGTGCCTGGCATGTAGTGAACAAGTAAATATTTATTGAGCAACTAATACAACATGACCCCTAACCCTAGATGTAATTTACAACTTGTTGGATACATTCACCTGTATGCTTTTTAATTTTTAAAATTAATTTTACTGATATATACATTTTATGTAATAGTTTCCTATTTTAAGTATACAGTCTGATGAAAAAAGTATACACCCACATAACTACACCACAATCAAGATATATAATATTTCCATCGCCCACTTCCCCTACAAATTCTCTGTTTTTCGTTATCAATCTTTATCACCACGATCCCTCCTACAACCCAACTAACAGGTTCTAGGCCACTGATTTAGGTTGTGTCACTTTATATTAGTTTGCATCTTCCGGAATTTTATATACATGGGATCATATAGTATGTACTCTTTTGTGTCTGCCTTTTACACAACATAGTTTTTGCAATTTATGCACATTGTTACATGTATTAGTAGCTTGCTCCTTTTAGTTGAACGCTAGTCCATTGTTTCACTATACTACACTGTATCCATCTGTTGATGAATATTTGGATTGTTTCCAGTTTGGGGCTATTATTAACAAAACTGCTATGCACATTTGTAAACAATCCTTGCTTGGACATATGTTTTCACTTTTTCTCGTGCAGATACCTAGGAGTAGAATGGGTAGATCATTAAGGTAGGCATATGAATACAATAAACTGCCCAACTGTTTTACAAAGTGGTTTTACCATTTTACACTTCCACCAGCAATGTATGAATTCCAGTTGCTCCATTTTTTTATTTGTTTGAGACAGTGTCCTACGCTGTTGTCCAGGCTGAGTGCAGTGCCCGGCTCACTGCAGCCTCGAACTAACTAGAAGGCTCAAGTGATCCTTCCACCTCAGCCTTCTGAGTAGCTGGGACTACAGGCATATGCCACTATGCCAGGCTAATTTTTTATTTTTTGTAGAGATGGGTGTCTCCCTATGTTGCCCAGGCTGGTCTTGAACTCCTGGCCTCAAGCGATCCCTCCACCCCATTCTGCCTGGGCCTCCCAAAGTGTTGGAATCATAGGTGTCAGCCACTCTGCCGGGCCAAGTTGCTCTTTATCTTCAGTGACATTTGGGATTGTCTTTTTTGTTGTTTTTTTTTTTTAAATTTTAAGTCATTCTAGTGGTTAGGTGGTGGTATCTCACATTAAAATTCACATGCCCAAACCTCCGAATCCCCATTTACAAGAATCCATATCTTACACACTAACACTTTGGACTTTCACTTAAAAAAATTAATGATATCGTGCTCAAAAAATTAATGATAAAGCAACAACAGACCACTAAGTATTTATCATTCTCCTAACTTTAGAGAGTAAGCTTCATGAGGCTAAGACCTATCTTGTTTTTTCTTACATTTCTAGTATCTAGCACAATGCCTGGTGCATAGTGTGTACCTTTATTAGTTATTTGTTGCTGTGTAATTACTCCAAATCTTAGCAGCTTAAATCAACAAACATTTACTGTCTCACATAATTTCTGAGGGGCAAGAGTAGGGAGCAGCTTAGCTAAGTGGTCCTGAGTCAGAGGCTATCATGAGGTTTTAGTCAAGCTATCAGCTGGTGCTGCAGTCACTTGAAGGCTTGACAAGGGCTGGAGAACTGGCTTCCAAGATGGCTCACTCACATGACTACTGCCAAGAATCGTCAGTCCCTTGCTAGTTGTTGTCAGCAGTCTGCAATTCTTTGGCACGTGGAGCTCTAGATTTGCTCAACATGGCAGCTGGCTTCCCCAAAGTGAGTGATTCGAGAAAGAAAAAGTTGGTTACATAGACCAACCAGGAGATGGTGGATGTTGCCCCTAACTTCCTGGAGGCTGGCTAACAAAGTGCATAATGAATATTTATTGATTAAAGTCATGTCTGTCCGATACTCTACTAAGCATTTTACATATATCATTTCATTTAATCCAGATAACAATCCCGTGAATCATTATCCTCATTTGAGATATGATAAAACTGAGGCTTATACAAGTAAACTGTCAATTTCTACAAAGCTAGTGGCATAACAAGAGTTCAAACACAGATCTCTTTAGCTCAAAGGCTGTGAAAACATGGTTCACAGTATAAATGAATAAAAGAATTACATTGTTCTAAGCATAAAGTGATTTAGGTGGTCTTTTTAAACTTTGTTTAAATTGAGTCAAATTCATTTGTATGTGGCGGAAGAAACTAGATGTTTTATCAGGCGGGAAACCCTACAATTCTTCAGGTGAGTAAAAAGTTAATTGCTTCCCTATTCTGTAGTTGACAAGGTGTTGTTTCATTTTTTCTCTCTTACTATGCTATTTCAAATTCTTGGCAGATTATTGGAAACAAGGAAAGTCAAGAATTCTCCCAGTGACTACCCATAGAATTAAATAAAAAAAAAAAACTGTTGATCACTGACTGTGCATGTGGCATTGTGGCAGCTTCCCAGATCTACAAAGCAAGTGAGACAGTATCTGTTGTTCAAGAGGTCACAATCTCTTTCGGATTAAGGTGATACAAGAATAATAACACAGAGAAGCTGAAGCATCATGGAGAAGCACACAAGGAATGCTTATTGAGGTTTGAATTTTTAAAAGACTGGACACGTCTTTAAAATACATTTGGTGTTTGTTAAAATAATCTAGTGTGATAACCTCTGGAAATCACATTATTTTAAATGGAGGGAACAAGCCTTCTTTAATTTTTTTTTTTAAAACAGTTGGAAAACTTGAAGACAGGGACTTACTTACCTTTCAACATGTCTCTGTCAGGAACCAGTTTTCTAGGAAGGGTGGCAGAAATGAGCTTCATATGTGTTTCTGGAATGCAAGAATGTAGAAAGGGGGGTGGAGGTTCAAAGTCCAGGTAGCCCTCTGTGAGAATGCAGGAATCAAATCAGGACAAACAAAAGAAGGGTGAAGTGGGTAGGGCAACGGAGTTTAGGGATTGACTGGAATGAGAGTTAAGGTGATAATGCTGGGATAGAAATGAAAGTCAGCGGTGGCTCACGCTTGTAATCCCAGCACTTTGGGAGGCCGAGGCGGGTGGATCACGAGGTCAGGAGATCGAGACCACAGTGAAACCCCGTCTCTACTAAAAATACAAAAAAAATTAGCCGGGCGTGGTGGCGGGCGCCTGTAGTCCCAGCTACTCGGAGAGGCTGAGGCAGGAGAATGGCGTGAACCCGGGAGGCGGAGCTTGCAGTGAGCCGAGATCGGGCCACTGCACTCCAGCCTGGGTGATAGAGCAAGACTCCGTCTCAAAAAAAAAAAAAAAAAAAAAGAAATGAAAGTCAGACCCCTCCTTACGGACTGGGAAGAAAGGAGCCCTCCTAGTAAAGTTGAAAAGACCAAGTGTCCTCTTCTCCATTTCACCGGGGACACCCTCCTGTGCCCAGTTGTAAGGTACAGGAGAGTCTACGGAGCCCATGGAGAGTCTAATGCAAAAACTAGTTTCCGACCAAACTTTGCCTTGGCCACTGAGCATGCTCAGCTTTGTCTTCTATAGAAAAGTGAACTCCGTGGCTCCAGATTTTAGCTATAGCAGCTGGAGGGCGGGAGTGAGTGTGGGAGAGCCAGCGTGGCAGCGGCCGCAGGTGGAACCTGGAGTTTGAGTATGCTTGAAAGGGAAAGTGTGGAACGAAGGGGCGGCCGGGTGGGGAATCAGAGGAGCCCCCAAGGAAATGATTCATCATTGTGATTGACCTTGACTTGAGCAACCCTCCATTAAAGGAGAAAATTTGGTTATTCGGAGATGGGGACTGTGTTGCAAACAGTTACAGGCAAAGAGGGGCAGTTCAGGATTCCGGCCGTGGTCCGCAGGAATGAGTCGGGGCGAGGGAATGGTGGTTATAACCCAACAGTGAGCCTCCCCAGTCATCCGGGTTGGACGGGACCGGGGTTGTAGCAGAAAAGCAGGAGCTGTATGGAGGATGCTCACCTGGCAGCCTCGATCTGTCCGTCTTCCCTCGCTCCTCCCTCCGCACGAGCCCCAGCTAGTTGTCAGGGGCCAACATCTGGGCCGGGCTGGAACTGGCTCAGAAACTCGCTTTTGCCTGCTTATTTCTGCAGTTGGGCTCCTGGCCGGGTGCAACCACATCTATGAGAATCTTGCAGACTCTCAGACTCCTATGCCTTTGGTGGCACAGGGAGGAGGATTTACTGTCACTCACTGCATAAACCATGATCACCGGGGATGTGCTCCGAAGTTACAAAGCCTGCAGGCGGTGCCCGAGGACCAGAGGGCAGGGCAGGGGCCGGGCGCGGCTCGCTCACACTTCTGGGGCAGCCGTGAGCAGCGGGCACACGGGCAGCCACGAAAGCAGCAGCGAGGGCGGTGCAAACGCCTCAAAACTACACCGAATCCCGTAGCGCCTGGCGCCCCCGGCGCGTAAGGTACGCTTCGGGGCGGTCCTGTCTGACCCCGGAAGAGAAAGTTGTTTTGGGGAAGGGGAGCAAGGAGAGGACTGCGAGTTAAATAAAACTAAATATCAAAGTTGTTCTGCTCTGCTCAGGCCGCCTCTACTCCGCCTCATCTTTGCCCCAAGTCCTTTCACAGTCTGCCTTCCTCGAACGACTCGATGCGCCCCCGTCCCTGCTGGAGTAAGCAGACGGCCAGCAGCGGGTCCACAGGTCAGTAGACCCTCTCCGCATCCAGGTCGCCGGGAAAACCCGGAGCGGAGCATCCCTCCGGCCGGGAAACGCCCTCGGCGCGCACCCACTGGCGCGCATGCTCAGTCCGCGCGGCGGCTGCGAGTAGGAAGCTCCGCGCGGCGGCGGGGGCGGCGACGGCGACTGGAGGGTGGGAGGGGAGGCACCGGCTGGCGGGCGGGGGTGCAGGGACGGTTCAGGGGCTCCCGCTCGAGGTTCCTTGAAGCGCTTCCGACCGCGAAGCTCGGCGCGAGAAGCGAGCGAACCCAAGAGCCAACAACGAGCGCAGAGAGGGCAGCGGGCTGAGCGGAGCCGCCGGGCAGAGCGGGCTCGGAACCCGGGTCTCCGCCGCTCGGGACCTGGCTAGGCAGCGGCGGGGGCGGCGATGTTCCACTGCATCCCCCTGTGGCGGTGCAACCGTCATGTGGAGAGCATCGACAAGCGCCACTGCTCGCTGGTCTACGTCCCCGAGGAGATCTACCGCTATGCCCGGAGCCTGGAGGAGCTGCTGCTGGACGCCAACCAGCTCCGCGAGCTGCCCGAGGTAAGGGTCCGGCCTCACCTGCGCGCTCTGCCGGCTCGTCTGCTGTCCCTTCCGCTCCCCTCCTCTCTCGTCCCCTCTTCCACCTCCGGGTCCGGCGTGAAGGAACCTTCCCTCTTTTATGCATTCACCTGCTTCTTTCTCCCCCTGTCTCTTTACTTCCATCCTTTCCCAGTAAAAGTTCCTTTTCATTTTATTCAAAGTGACCGGATATTTTCCTCGTAATCACTGGGGCTCGTGCTGTTGGAGAAACGTTCTGGACTGTTAAGTAACTTAGATCCATGCTAGGTACTGACACCTGGCACTTGTGCCCGGGCAGGTGAGAAGCCGAGTGATTCGGGCTGTTTCCATCTGGAAGCTACAGAGCACCGCATCCCGCCCCCCTCCACTCCCCGGGGTCGTTCCCCCACCAAGGGCCGGGCGCGCCTCTCCTTTGGTCGAGGCATGTCCCGGAGGACCTTGTGACCTGGGCAGCGCTCAAGCGGGCCGCACTATCTCGGCATCTTGGGAGGAATGTGCCCCGTGCTTTATCGCGGGTGGGCTTGGCCGGCTGGCCTGCGGTGGCTGCGGGGGTGGACGCGGGATGGGGGCAAGGGAGAGCTGGGCCTGCCTGGAGCGCTGGGGGCAGGTGCCCAGATGCCGGCCGCCCGGGCCCTGCCTGCGTGGACCTGTTGCGTGGTGGGAGCTGCGGTGAACGTCAGCAGAGGCTCTGCCCGCGGGCCAGCCTTGCAGCCGCCTTTCCCGGAGCGGGCACAGTTCGTCCTGCTGACTTTCTCTCCTTGCAGTGATGCGTTATCTCTTCAGAGTTGTTTATGTCAATTGATCACTCCATTGCCGCCGAACTTGTCAAGCGACATGTGCTGATGGTGCCTTGACCGAGAGTAGGGGTACAGCGAACTTCCTTCAAGCTTGCCTCGGGAACTTAGCTAGAGTAACCCCTCAGAGGGAAGGTGTCTCAAACCCAGGTGTGTGCAGGAAGTCAGTGTGCAATAATCCAAAGGTGTGCAGGAAGTAGGGAGACTGCTGGGAGTCGGGTATCGGACCTGTTTAAGGCCTGAGCGTTGGAACGCAAACTTCTTGCTTGCCCTTTAGTTAACACAAGCCAAATCATTGTCACAGAAACACTGGTCAAATGTTCTGACTTATTAAAATGACCTGATACGTTCTCCAGCGCTGATGGAGCATTTAAACAATCAGAACTGTGTGTTTTTCTCAGTATTTTAAGTGGTGGTGTTCTTGGATTAACTTTCCTGGGTTCATGTGGAATTGATTGGATGTTTGCTCTGTGTAATCATAGAGATTATCCTCACTAGGACCCTTGCGAAGCCCCCCAGGCTTTATTTAGCTTAGAAGCAGCAAAGCCATCAAGTTCCCTCAGGCGTTTATTATTTTGCAGTCATTTTCAAACACATGATTTTTTTCTGGCCTTTCACGTCCTTGAATATTTCACTTACCAGTCGTCAGCTCACTCACTGCTTTAAGTTGTGTAATGTTAGGCAGTGATATCACCAGGAATACAGAATATGTAATTTAATAGTTTTCAGGGGTTTCAGGATGACATTATTGAAGATAGAGTGAAAAGTTATTCACTAGAAATGATTCATTGCTCTTTGTGGTATTTGTTTGTTTGTTTTGTTTTGTAGAACTGGAAGATTTCCTTTGACTGGATTGGCTTTTCACTCCCTTCTGCAGGGTTTGTGGGTTTTCCTGTAATGTTGGGGAATTCAGCTTGGCATGGGAAATTACATAATTTCCCATGCCAAGCCGAAATGTCAGGTCTGTGATCCTAAATGGAAACTTGTCAGAAGCTCAAAATATAGTCTGATGACACTCTGTAAATACGGTAAATAAACAAGCTTTTCAATGGTTACAGGTGATGTTGCTAATGGATTATTATTGCTCTAACAGCTCTTAAATTAGTATTAAAGGTTTTAGGTTGTGTAAAATCTACTTCTCCCTGACTTATTGTGTGTCTTGGTGCCTGGGTGTTTACATGCTAGACATAAGAACCACCTTGAAAACAGATACCTGTTCCATGCCTTCCATTCTTTCCTTGGGCTATCTGTTGTCTCACCTCTGAGATCTGTATAACTTATTACCACTGGTCTCTGCTGCTCCTGCTCCAAACCCCTGTCTCCTTACCTGCCACATCACAAGCGGGTATCTTTTGTTCACAAGCCTCAAAGGTCCTTATTTTGGTGCCCATACCAGCTGTATGTTCTCCTCTCTATAATTTGTTTGGAAGCACAGCTTAAGGGGAAGCCGGTACCCCTTACCAGGGCAGCAAAGATGCACTCTCTCCAGGCTTCAGTGTAATAACAGCCACCTTCTTTCCACTGAAAGGCCTGCAACCTCTGGTTTGCGCCAATATCTTCCTTTTACAAGTTCAGATTCAGAATTGAGGTGGCTTTCTCAGGGCTATCCAGTGAGTTAGATGCAGTTGCTGGTGGGTCTGGTTCATTCAGATGTCAGCCAAATACAATTGCTTTGGACACATAGCAGGAATCTTCTATCCTGCTTCTCACACCCATCAAATGTTTATTTAGTCTCTCCTGTTTTACTCATGTCATTATAACTTGGCCTTAGCCAAGCATTTATTGAGACTCCATTATTTGCAAGTTATTGGGAATATGGAGATTAAAGGAGGCATGATTCACATCTTTGGGAGGAAGCAGATGATTTTAATCCAGATGTAGTTAGTGTGGGGTGGAAAGGACACCACAGTTAAACTACTCCTAAGCTATGGACTTGATGGTTACTTCCCTAATCTTTTAACCTTTTGCATCAGATCCCTCATCTTCAGTTTGGTTCCAGTTGGGTGACAGCCTCACCATCCTTTTTGCATCCACCTACTTCTCCCCCACTACCCGCAGTTTGATCCTTTTTGGCTCTGTGCTAACAAAGGCAGCCTCACTGTAACCTTCTTGAGATGACTGTGTGTTTTTGCTTACCTTCGTTTATTTTTTATTTATTTATTTTTTGAGATGGAGTCTCACTCTTGTCGCCCAGGCTGGAGTGCAGTGGCACCATCTCGGCTCACTGCAAGCTCCGCCTTCTGGGTTCACACCATTCTCCTGCCTCAGCCTCCCGAGTAGCTGGGACTACAGGTGCCCACCACCACACCCGGCTAATTTTTTAGTATTTTTAGTAGAGACAGGGTTTCACCATGTTAGCCAGGATGGTCTCAATCTCCTGACCTCGTGACCCACCCACCTCGGCCTCCCAAAGTGCTGGGATTACAGGCGTGAGCCACCGCTCCTGGCCTTACCTTTGTTCATCACAGAATTTCACCCTTGTGGCACCCGATAGGTCTTGCTCAATAAACAGTTATTTATCTGTTGAATGAATGTTGCCGAATCTTATAAAAATCTTCCTCCCTCTGCTTCTTTCACTTCCCTTAAGCACATCACTGCTCCAGCATCTCTCCTTTTCTAATATAGTCAGGATATTCAAGTTGGAAGCAACTTCAGAAGAAAAGGTCATTCATAGAGTGACACTTTTGTCTTACTTGCCCTGCAGGAACCTTGGCTTCCCCTCTGTACTTCCTCAGCCTTTCACATGCCATCGGTTTTCTCCTCAGTGTGCACCAGTTCTCAGATACCTTCAAATGCATGTGTTTTCCTGTAATCTCCAGCACCAATATAGCGCTTCATGTAGTAATAGGCAGCACATATTTTAAATGAATATACTAAAGCCTTCATAGCTTTAAAAAATTGAATTTCACCTTGCCACCTCCTAAGAGTTCAGTTGATCTTTTGTTGATTGCCAGATGGCATTATCTCAGATACCTGCCCCCTACATCATTCTTTCTCATATTCTGCTTTATTTTTTCCTGTCCTTTAGAGCACATATCATTACCTAACTCCAGACCATATACTTGCTTTCTTGTTCTTTGTCTCTCTCCCTAACTAAGACATAAGCTCTGTGAGTGCAGAGGTCTTCACGGCTGGACCTAGGACAGTATTTAGTACATAGTGGGCACAAAGATGCGTCAGTAAGTCCTAACATGGGTAGATGGGCCCTGTTTCTTAGCCGTCATAATTCCCCTTCCTGTGGTCAGACTTTTGTACACCAATCTAGTGAAGCTATTGTTGACACAAAGTCTTCTTTCAGAATCCAGTGTCCTTGTCTTGCCATTTTTTGTTTTCCATCTCTTCTGTGCTGGACACCTTTGATTGCCTTATCTTTGAAAGAATCTTCATGCATTGTAAACATATTTTCTATGAACATGACTTAAAGTTTAATATATCCAGCTGTGATCTGTTAAGGGAATATCCATCTCCACTTGTGGTAAGTCCCTTTTGCCTTAAACCAACCATGTTTTAATTTAGGTTTCATATTGCAAACTGACTGCTTTTCCCAGAAGTTCCATTTCTAGGGGGCAGGGCAGCCATTCTTTCCATCTCAAAGGTCCAAGGACTTACCTCTGATCCTTCCTTCTTCTCTCCATTTTGTTGCACTCCTGACCTCAAGTGATCTGCCCGCCTCCATCTCCTAAAGTCCTGCCATTTCTGTTTTCACAATGCCACCTATTCTCTCTCAGTCGCTCACTCCCATCTGGTTGGCTTCATCTGGATTTATGTTGTCCGTTGCTGGTTGTTTGTCTTCTGCTGAGGCTCTTTAGGGCTTGTCTTGAAAGGGCAGAGAGCAGAGGTGCTGGATTCAGATAGTTCAAAATGCTGCCCCAACACTTGAAGACTCTGTTCAAGCCTCTGTTTCCTTGGGTGCTACCTACTCTATAGGGTTATAGAGTTATTAAAGACTGTGTGTAAAGCACTAAAAATGTCAGCACAGAGTTAGATCTCAGATGTCTAACATCTTTCTGGATACTGTGGCAAGATCCATTTATTTTAAAATAATGTTTCTTTTTTTCTTTTTTTTGAGACGAAGTCTCTCTACCCAGGCTTGAGTGCAGTGGTGCGATCTCAGCTCACTGCAACCTCCATCTCCTGGTTCAAGTGATTCTCCTGCCTCAGCCTCTCGAGTAAGCTGGGATTACAGGCACACGCCACCACACCCAGCTAATTTTTGTATTTTTAGTAGAGACGGGGTTTCACCATGTTGGGCAAGCTGGTCTTGAACTCCTGACCTCAAGGGATCTGCCCGCCTCCGTCTCCTAAAGTTCTGGGATCACAGGCGTGAGTCACCATGCCTGGCCAAAATAATGTTTCTTAAACTGGAGTTTGAAGACATTTTCCTGGGAGTTATTTTTTAAAACCAGAATTACATTTTTAATATTCTTTTCAATAATACTTTTTTTTTTAGATGGAATCTCACTCTGTCGCCCAGGCTGGAGTGTAGTGATGCAGTCTTGGCTCATTGCAACCTCTACCTCCTGGGTTCAAGCGATTCTCCTGTCTCAGCCCCCTGAGTAGCTGGGATTACAGGCGTGTGCCACCACGCCCAGCTAATTTTTGTATTTTTAGTAGAGACGGGGTTTCACTATGTTGGCTAGGCTGGTCTCAAACTCCTGACCTCAAGTGATCTGTCCGCCTCAGCCTCCCAAAATGCTGGGATTACAGGCGTGAGCCACTGTGCTTGGCCAATAATACATTTTTTTTTAAATCACAGATTCTGTGACATCTTGATGACCTTATAAATGAGCAGTGCCAACAGACTTTATTGACTGTGTTTGAGCATTCCTTTAATTGTCTCTAGCTAATGGGGGAGGAACAGATGTGAACTTATTACAGAAATGGTTTGTTGGTGTCAGAAGATGGCTGGAAGTTGTATGGACAAAGGTTTCATGGCAGTTTGTTAGACAAAAGTGTTGGGTAGTTGAAGGGGTCACAGCGCACATTGGTGTCAGCAAGCAGAATGTGAATGCAGGCTACCTCCTCCATGCTACTGTTGTATTTAATACATCACAAGCAGCCATACAGTGTCTGCAGAATTGTATCATTGTTATCTGCCATGTTAAATTAATATTGAGCTTTCTTTTATGTGTTTTTACCAGATTTAAAAAGTGTTTACCTTATAGTTTTATAAGAGCTAAAGTGCAGAGAAGACATAACCTAGTTTTATGTTTGGACATACTTCAATAACATTATAATAAATGTAATTTAAGTCAATGCTTAGGGGAAAGGGGGTCCAAAGGAATATTTCTGCTTTATAGTGCCGATCTATCCATTTCTCAAGCGAGGGAAACAGTTGTCATTTCTCAGATACCCTGTTACTATCACACAATTTAGCATTTAATTGTTTTCTGTGTTAGTCCCCCACCCCTCACCCCATGCCTCTCTTCACCTCTCATACTTAAAAGTGAGAAAACTGAGACCCAGAGAAGTTGTCATTTGTCTGGGGTTAGTGGAGATTAGAGTCTCTGATTAAGAAACATTTAGTGAGTATCTGTGACATATTAATAATAATTATAATGGGTTAGTGGAGATTAGAGTCTCTTCAATTAAGAAACATTTAGTGAGTTTCTGTGATGTACTAATAATAATTATAATTGTCACTGCTTATTGAGGTTTAACTGAGTTTTAAGCATTGTATTAAGTGCTCTACATAAATAATTTCTCTTAAAATGGAATAACAGCCCACTGTAGCCATTATGATTTCAGCTTGGCAAATGCAGAAACTGAGTCATAAAAAACTTACTTAAAAAGCTTAAAAGCCTTGGTCAAGGTTAGTTCTGGAGCAAGCATGAAACTCCTGCAACATGTGTGCATTTACTGGTATGCTGTACTGCCCGCCTGGGAGCAAGGAGGCATGGCGGTGTGAAGAGCTTCTGCAGAATGCCGTGACAGCTAAGGAGATGAACTCTGCCCTGTAGGCAGAGGAACCTCAGGGAAGGTGTCTATGCAGAGGTGAAGTATGGAAAGATCTTTGTTTCTAGAAAGATCATTCTGGGGTAGAGGAGAGAATAGAGTCCAGGAGACCAGGCAGGGGCTCGTTGCAGTGGTTTAGGTCAGAGGAAAAGACAGAGTACCAGTGGGATGCTCTGGGAGATGGTGTCATTAAAGTTTTTACCACTGTGAGCCTCTCCCTTCCTATCTGCTGCTCTTTCCACTATGCCACCTTGTGTTGTGCTGACCCATCCAAAGTGCTTCATGAATTTGTGGGATGTCAAATACAAAGCATTGTCCTCCCTTCTGTAGACATATTTTCCTTGATTGTGGGGTGCCCTTGTAAGATGCTCACCAAAACCTGGCAAGTTTTGTAGTAGGCATTGGCTTGGGAGGAAGATGGACAGCCAGATGTGTTATGGGTAGGAAGAGTTTGCTTATTTTTCGTTTTGTTTAGATGAACGTGATCATTAAATTTATAAAAATGTACCAGCAGTGACCCTGGTAACCCTGTGGGTTCTAGTTTTCTGAGTAATATGAATGTATATTTATGCTGGTTCTATACTATGAATTTTAGTTTCATCGTCCTGTGCTGGAGTAGAGGATGCTTTCAAAGACACATACTTGGAGAATATTTATGATTCTAGAGTAACTTGAAACTCATTGCTTGTATATCTTTTTAAAAAGTAGCTCAAGTCCTTGAGAAAAACAAACCATTTGCTTAATGAAACTTTGTGAGAGTTGACAAAGATAGAGTCATGCTTTTAGTATGGTAAAACAGCAAAGTGAGCCTGCTTCCACAACCCCCAGTTCCCTTTTCCTGGGGCTCCCAGCGGAAAGGGAGCACTTTGACTCCACCTCACAGGCTTCCAGTGAATTTCCCCCGTTGCCAGAATTTTGCATCTTCTGTACTGTAACAAACAGGTACTTGAGATTTCCTTAAAACGGACCCTTTACCACAGACTTGAGATTTTAGGGGTAAGCCACTCTTGAGATTTACACAAGAGTATCAGAAATAGCAGTGTAAACATTTCTTTGCGATGATGACAGATCCCAGACATGGTCTTGCTATGCCGTGGAATGAGGTGTCGCGTTCTTTTTGGGTGAGGATCCAGTGAGTGCTGCAGGCTTCTCACTGTGCTTACTGAAGTCTAGGGCAAGTTCACCTATTTTAGGACTCTACCCGGAATGCAGGGCTAGAAATGTTTGCCCTCTGCTTCATAAGATAGTTCTGAGGGGTGATGAGACCATGGGCCAGATCTTCCTAAATGCATAGGAGAAACTTCTTCTATCCATTAACTTTCTCTTGGGTATGATTTAGTGGACGGGAATGGAATGGTAATTTACTATTGCATGTGGTATTTTAGAAGATCTAATAGGGGGTGTGTGTGTGTGTGTGTGTGTATAGTGTAAAATACCTTGGACTCCTAAAATAAGATGTAATACTTAAAATTTTTCCCTCCTCGTTATTTTGATCTAGACTATAATGTTTAGATTTCAGGGAAGTTGACTCAGTTGGAAGAAATTTGGTGTTTTTGTCTCTAAAAACCCCACGGAATGGATTTGTCATGTGGTGAGTGGAAGGTGGTGTTACACCTAATTACAGCATGTTCCAGACTGACTCCTTGATTGTGTGGCTGAACGGAGAGGACTCTGTCCATCTGGCCACCATAGTCACCTTTCTTTCCGCAGTCCACCCCCACTTCTTGGGAAGAGATAATCAGGAGGGCCGTCCACTGGCTTGTGGTGAGAACCAGGTGCCTGAGTCAAATGAGCAGTTGTGAGGGCCAGAAAGGGGCTTCAAACCTCTCAGGATGTGATATGGGTTCTGACTGCTTGACTTGATCTGGAAGATGCTGAATAAATGCCTTCGAGGCTCATGTTATTAGTGCAAATGACCTTGGCTATGGTTGTCTTGTGTTTATCTTATTATGAGAGTAGTGTGTGTTGGATGCTTAAAATAATCCAAAGAACAAAAAAGAAAGAAGAGTCACTTGATTTCCTTGAAATGATATCATCCATTAACAATTTGATTTTATTAAAATTTTTAATTTTATTTTTAATTGACAAATAATTGTATACATGTATATGGTATAACATAATGTTTTGATACATGTATACGTTGTGGGATGATCAAATCAGTCTACATAAAATACCCATCACCTCACATATTATTTGTGGTGAAGATATTTAAAATTCCCTTTGTTTTTAGGATGTATTCTTATAGATTTTTTTCTTCTTCATATATCAGCATGTATTTGTTGTTATTAAAACAAAAATAGGACTCCCACTATATAAATTGTTTTGCTGCTTGTTCTTTTTACTTAACACCATATCTTGGACGTTTTTCGTGTCGATGTATATAGAAGTATTATAGCATTACTGCGAGTGCTGTAGTATTTCATTGTATTGGATATAGCACTGTTATTTATTTTTTAACTCTTCTCCTATTATTGGATATTTAAATAGTTTCTAATTCTTTGCAATGATGAGCCATGCTGGATTAAAAGTTCTTGTATTTATTACTTTGTATACCTGTGCAAATGTTTCTTTAAGATACATTTCAAGAAGCATATTTGCTGGATCAATGGATATGTACTTTACAAAATATTGCTAGATTTTCAGTTTTTTAGTCAGAGTTGGATGGAGGCCTAGAGATTATACAAATCTAATCTGTCGTTTTGCACCTAAAAAGCTAAAGTCTAGAGAGGTAAAGTGATGTATTAAAGGAAAATAAAGACATGGGCTGCACATTTCCGATTCTTGACACCCAAGTCCTGTGATCCTTGTGAGATCTTGAAAAATAGGCCTAGAGGCTGTCTTTTTTTTTTTTTTCTTTTTATCTCTGTGCGCATTATTCTTGAGTGCAATTCTTTTCCGTAGGTCTGGAAAAGGCCTCGGGTAGGCTTTAGTCAGTTGAGCAGGTATTTGTGCCAGATCTTTGGACGACTAATATCTAATACTTGCCACATGAACGTGCATGCCAAGAGTTGCTGTGCTGTGGGCCCTTGTCAGAGGCTTGTTGCATTTGAGGTGTAGAAAAGCAGGACTCCGGCTTTCACTGCTGCCAGGCTTAGACAGGCTGGGGAGGGAGGAGGGCATTGCAGACAGGGAGCTTTTGTGAGGTGACATATGCTGTGTTTGGAGCATAGATTCTTACTCTGGGTTGCCTTGGTTCTCTTTCTGGAGCGAGAGGGCAGGGTGGTGTGCAGGATGTTTGGGGACACAAAGCTTGGTCATTAACTTGTGATGACTGCATGGATCAGCACCCCCACCTCAGTCTCTTCTGCTGAAGTCTCCATTCAGACCAGATCCTCTTACTTGAAGATGAAGTATGCGTAGTTGTTAGGAGATTGTCCTCTTCATGGTGACACCTTGGATAGGCAACTAGTCTTTCATTGTACTTCAGTTTACTCATCTGTAAAAAGAAGGTAATAATAGTCCCTACCTCATGAAGTTGTGTGAAAGTTAAATGTGTTACTCTGTAGACAGTGCTGAGAACAGTATCTGGGAGATAGAAAGTACCCGCTACAGTTTGATCATTGTTATCAATACTGACTTTTGTGGTAGAGGCCCACACTCCTTCATTTGTGCTTCCTTCAAATCCTTTCTCAATACTTGGTCAGAGTGATCTTTCTAAGACACAAATGCGACAGGGATTGCCTGCTGTGGTGGCTTCCCCGCACCTGCAGGATACAGTCTGGCAGCATTCCGTGCTCCGCCTACCCTTGCCACCTCACCTTCCCTCAGCCTTGTGTTTCAGCCCATTAGCTGCCCTTAGTTGCTGACGTATTGTTTCATGCTTCCTAGTCTTCGTTTTTGTAGTTCCGCCTATGGTGAAGTACTCTTCCCACTTCTTTGCCTGTCTCACTGCTCCTCATCCAACTGGACAGAGCTCCGGAGCTAGCATTCCTCCCGGAAGCCCTCCCATCTTCTCTGTGGTCTCTGGAGACACTTCTGACTTCATTGTTGTGTTTTTGTAATTGTCTCTGTCCCTCATCAAAGCAAGTTTCTTAAAGCTACACATCTTTTCTTTGCATTCCTGCTGCTTAATAGGGTGGTTGGTGCAGAGCAGACATTGAATGCATGTTTGAAGGGCATCTTGGGGGAAGTTTTCAGCCCTTTTGGGGAGTGGATTTAGTAATGGCTTTGAACCAGACCTGTGAGGGAGAGCTTGAACATGACACCAAGAAGAACCGGGCAGTCTATAGTCCTTGTGTGTATGGGTGGCACCATGATGGAGTGGAAACAGCACTGGCCTGGGTGTCAGCGCTGGGTTCTTGTCCTGGTCCTGTCCAACACTAGCATTGTGACCCTGGGCGGATCACATACTCTCTTGAGCCTCAGTTTCCTTACCTGAGTGTTGTCAGCAAAGTCCCTCTGTGTGTTGACCCTCTCTGATGCTAATTTTATGACTTGATGTCCCAGAGTGAACCTTTGATGAGTGGTGCTACAGTTGTGCACATACTCCGTGAGATTGCTTCATGAGGTTTAGTAGAACCACAAATCTAGGCTTAATCATTATAATCAAGGATTTGATAATAAGGAAAAGCTGTTCCAAACACTTACCCTCCTGTGGTCAGTTGTTGATTCCCAGAACCAATTAAGGAAAAAAGATCAGCAGATTTTCGTTGGTTAAAACATTCACACTGCCTCACCCCCAACAACCTTTGAACACTGAAGTTTTTCTCTTTTGTCAGTTGCATTTTCCCAGCTTTTCAAAATGAGGCAAAATGGGTGAATTTGGCTGGGATCTTTTTTGTGTCCTTGTTAAATGAACTCAAGCAATTCAGAGGGTGTTGTTTGAAACTTCCCTTTGTGTTGATTTGAGTACCTGAGAGATTGTATTTTGGGAAACTTAGTTTGGGGACTGACCATTAGAAATATCTATGGGTCAGTATCAGATTGAGGTGGCTTTGCAAGGAGTAAGTTAGGATCAAAGGCTACAGCTCTCCAGTCTCCTCGTGAATAGCTGGCTTCTCTGATGGGATGTTGGTGTCAGGCTTCAGAGGCATCTTGGTTCAGGAATGGGGACTAGGGATGGGTCTCTGTTGGATCCTGACAGACCTTCCCTCCTCCTTCCCTCATTCACTCCACATACTTATTGTTGAGTGCTGGCTGTGCTTCAGGCATTGTTCTATCTAGAAAGGCAAATAGATCTCTGTCCGTATGGAGCTTCCATTCTAGGTAAGGATGGAAAACAGATAAGAAAATATGAATTTCAGGTAGTTACAAAAGCTATAAAGAAAACAAAACAGAGAAGCCAGGCGCAGCTTACGCCTGTAATCCCAGCACTTTGGGAGGCTGAGGCGGGCAAATCACCTGAGGTCGGGAGTTCAAGACCAGCCTGACCAACATGGAGAAACCCTATCTCTAGTAAAAATACAAAATTAGCCAGGCGTGGTGGCGCATGCCTGTAATCCCAGCTACTTGGGAGGCTGAGGCAGGAGAATTGCTTGAACCCGGGAGATGGAGGCTGCAGTGAGCCAAGATCACGCCATTGCACTCCAGCCTGGGCAACAAGAGCGAAACTCCGTGTCAAAAACAAAAACAACAACAAAGAAGGAAGTACTGTAGAGAGCGATGCAAATGGAGATTTCTATTTAAGATCTCTCCAAGGAAGTGACATTTGCACCAATGGAGTGGGGCAGCCATATAAATATGGCAGAGCTTCCTGCAAAGGCTTGGGGATGAGCTTGGTGAGTTTATGGGCAGAAAGAAGGCTAGTGCAGCTGGAGCCCTTGGCATGGGCAGTAGGAAATCCAGGTGAGGATATTGGCGGGGACTGGAGGGCCTGGCAAGGAGATTGGATGGGTTTTCATCAGTTGAAGTGTGGCAGATCATAAGCCTATAAGATGATTTTTATTAGAGAGTTCACTCTGCCTGCTGATTAGAAATTAGATGATAGGAAGAGAAGAAGCAGGGAGACCGGGAGAGGGGGCTTTTATTGAGAGGTTCTAGTGAAGTGCTGCTGGTGACGTTGACTATGGTGGTAGCAGTAAATAGTAAGATAGCTTGGGGGTAAAGTGGACAATACCTGCAGGATGTAGATTTTTGGTTGTATTGATGGGGAGGGGGTAGCAGAATTATTTATTGATTTAGGGAGGACTGGAAAAGGGAACTGCAGTATAGGAACTGTAAAGTACTTGAGTTGAGTCATGGCAGAAGTTTTTATGAGACCTAGAATTTAGGAGAGGAAACCTGGGTAATTGATAATTATAGTAATGATAGCATTTTATGAGCAATGTGCCTCCGTCTGCTTTGAGCACTTCCCGTGATTAACTCATTTAATCCTTACAACCATAGCTATATTTCACATAAACCAGTTTATTTTACAGAAGAGGATACTGGGACATGGAGAGGGTAAATAACTTGCCAAGGCCATGCAGCTACTAAGTAGCAGAGTAGCAGAGCTGTGATTTGAAGTGATGCAGTCTAGCTCCAGAGCCAGTGTTCCTTATCACTGGACCTTCCTGCCTCAAGGTCAGACATGGGGAGACAGTGTTGTCTGCACCAAAAGCCACCTGATGAGCCATAAGTTGCATCTGTTCTGTGAAGGGGAACAGAGAGACATCCATGACCCCTGCACTCAAGCCTGAGTGACAGAGTGAGACCCTGTTTCAAACACAAATAAACGAAAAGAAAAAGAGCACTGAGCTGAAATATCATTTAAAGAAAGAGGTCACTAAATATTAATGAGCTCATTCAAACATAATCTTTCAAAGATTAGTGACACCCATTCTTTGGTGCTGGATTTCCTACTTTCAGGACGTAACTTACAGCTGAATCCTTATATACATACTTAAAGTCAAAGCACATCTGTCTGGGAAAACAGTAGGAAGCTCACTGAACAGCAATGAGCATTTGTTTTCTCATAGCAGCACTCCCATTATAAGTCTGCTCGTAATTATTCAGCTGTTATATACTATTTTTTCCTGTTCTCAAAGCATATCAAGTGATTAGCTTATGAGGAAATCATTAGTCTTGACTGTAAAAGTCAGTATTATAAAGAGGCTCTAATGTGCTTTCTGGAACTGTACATATTTCAGTGCTGTTACAAATGGATGCTGATAAAAGTTAAGGGAAAACAAGCATTTTACAATAGCTCCATCTTATCTAATAACATATTACACTTATTCTCATACCCTGATTTTTGATAACTTCATTGCAAAATGGCAGGAGGAGGAAGGGGGCAGTGTTATTTATGCCCCACAACACTGGTAACTATAGTGATTCACTGAAATTGCATGGGGACAGGAGCAAAGCGAATCAGATCTCTGTTCTTCAACCCAGTCACCGTCCCTCTTTGGTAACTTACTGTTTAAAAGGAAATTTCGTATGAAGGTGGTTTTGGTAAGGTAAATACAGCAGAAGATATTTACATGTGATGTGTACTTTATTTAGTTTTTAAAAAGTTTATATATTCTAAAATGTTTATTTCAATTTTCAGATACAGGTACAAGGTAAATCTGGTCCAAGAGAAGCATCAGGTAACTTCTGTGGTTTCAATTCACTGGTAGTTTCCCCTTAGTGGAGGGTTCGGCCCTAGAGAGACAGAGGAATGTATCTGGAATACTCTGACCTGCAAATAACAAAAATCTCAACCTAAAATGCCTTTAATGAAACAGGTATTTAGTTATCTCACACATCAGGAAGCCTGAAGGTAGGGGCAGTGCTGGGCACTTGTATGACTTCCCCGTGACTTGGTCCTGTGGTGGTACCCTTAGCAGAGAGGAAAGGGATAGAGTCACAGGCCAGCCCTGGCCACCAGCAAGGCTGACAAAGACAGTGTCTGGCTTTTTGATTTTATTTTAAATTTTGACTCTGTAGCGGGAAGCAGGTAGGCAAAGAATAGTTGGAAAAAGGAGTTGGGAATGAGTGTGGGGTGGGCACTCTGCAGTGTCTGCTACAAGAAGGAAGGCAGGAAGGAAGGCAGGCAGACGGTGAGAACCTGCCTGATTCTTGCAGACACCCTTCTTCTTTCCCATCAGGGAGTAGTAGATAAATGTTATGTCTCTCGTTTAACCCTATGTCTTCTGCCAAAAGCATAAGGGCCATCTGCTCAGGAATAATCTCTAGGAGAAATGATTTCTGTTTCAAAGTATTCTTAAAAAAGCTTTTACAGCTGGGCATGGTGGCTCACGCCTGTAATCCCAACACTTTGGGAGGCTGAGGCAGGCGGATCATGAGGTCAGGAGATAGAGACCATCCTGGCTAACATGGTGAAACTGCGTCTCTACTAAAAATACAAAAAATTAGCCGGGCGTGGTGGTGGCGCCTGTAGTCCCAGCTACTTGAGAGGCTGAGGTAGGAGAATGGCTTAAACCCGGGAGGCGGAGCTTGCAGTGAGCCGAGATCCGGCCGCTGCACTCCAGCCTGGGCGACAGAACGAGACTCTGTCTCAAAAAAAAAAAAAAAAAAAGCTTTCACACGTAGACATTTTCCCTAGATTTTATTCTCACTTCTTGTGTGAGAAATTTTGAGAGAACAAAAACATACATAAATAGGGTGTAATAAAAATTAAAGTGATCAATACACTTAGTTTCTAACTTGTTAATTTTCTGTCAGTCAGCAATAGGACTAGCTCTCCCAGCCTCTGTGCCTTTCCCGGTGCTGTCCATTCTGCTCAGAACGCTATTCTCCAATGTCAGTGCCGCCTTCTCTGTGAAACCGTCGCAGGTCTCCAATCTGTCAATGTCTCTCTGCTCCCCCAGCCTTCGAGGTTTACTTTTCTAATGAGATTCATCAGGACAGGACTTAGCTGTGTATCTGTTTGTTTTTTATCAGCTTATCATCAGGGACTTACTTAGGCGTTTCTACCCCAGGCATTGGGAAATTCAGTGCGTTAATCACAGGTATGCTCAAAAAGCGTAGTTTTTTCATTAAAAAATATATTTTGTATGGAGTAGTTTAGATACGTAACTCCTCAGATATGTCTACATTCTCATCGTGTCTAACCACTCTGTTTTAGTGCCTTGGCATAGTGAGTTATTCTGAGGGCCCAGTGATGACAGGAGCGCAGCTTTAGTTTCTGTTTGAGACAGGCGTCTGTCGCAGGAGGAACTCTGTAGGCCACAGACCACAGCTCTGGCCCCAGTTAGGCGTGTTCACATTTGTTTGCTATCCACCTGAGAGGCAGGTGACGATGCTGGCTGAGTCAGCACGTCCTGCTGGCAGAGGGTCAACAGTAGCACAGAAAGATAGTATGTCATTAGTCATGTTGACAGAAGGACGTTTCCTCTTCCACTTGTCTATTAGTTGAGGTGTTAATGGAGGAGTAAAATGGCCAAAAGGCAGGGAGCTTTCTCTCAAAAGAGAAGGCCTGAGCTGCTCACACGCAGGATAGGAAGCATTGACTAAAACTTCAGTTGTAACTTTTAAAATACCAATAGCAGCTCTTTATTAGCTGCATACAGTATTCCAGATGTACAACTAGGCACTTAAACAGATTTTGTCCTGCCCTCACATCAGCCTTATGTGTGAGGTTTTTTTTTAAGTCACACTTTACAGATGGGAAAACTGAGGCTGAGCACTTTGCCTGGGGACACTCAGCTAGGAAAAGCCTGGGCTGGGGTTAAGTCCAGGTCTGCTAGACTACAAAGGTGCAGGCTTTTGCATGCGAGGTACTAATCTGACAGGCCCTGTCAATTGGGCGGCACCCTTGAAATCCTCATGCAGTGAATACATATTGATGGCCTGCTGTGTGCCTTAGGCACTGGGGATGCAAAAGTGAGTGCACAGTCCCTGCCTTGACACCTGAGCAGATCAGATCGTGGTGAGCCTGTGTTGTGAAGCTAATAGCAAAGTCTTCCTGGAGGTAGAGGGCATTGAATGCACAGGCAGGGGCACCCCAGAGCCAAGTGTTGTTGGAAGCATGGGGTTTAAGAAGAAGGTGTCAAGAGAGAAGGCCCCATCATGGGCAGCCTTGAATGCCAGGTTAAGGAGTTTGGCTTCTATTTTGTAGGTAGAGGAGTGTCTTGTTAGACACTGATTTAGAGAGCTCACCCTAATGCAGCTTTTGGATGGATTTGAAGGGAGCAAGACTGGAGGAGATAGAGTTAATATTTAGAAAGCAAACCCGGGCAGAATTTAGTGACTGACTGGATTTGAAGCCGAGAGTTTGGTGGTTGGGGGAGTGAAGGATAACAGTTGAATTATTGGTTTGAGTGACTGGGTACCACCTTCAGAATTTGAAGAAAGAGGGGAAGGGTGTTTGTGAATAAATAAAAGATCAAACCTGGTGGCTTTAGTTTTCTCAATTCAGGATGAGATAGGGCAGTCTGCTAGGTGAGGGAGGTGGAGGTGGAGCATGGGGTGCCTTGGGGGTAGTGGAGAGGAAGGAATGGGAGGGGGAGCTAATGGGCATTGCTAAGGTTGGCATGAAGTTTTGGTGGTGCCAGGCTTCTCATTTTTTTTTTCCTCTAGAGTGCTAAACTATACAGGCTTAGGATAGAGAAAGGTGGATTGTGGGTGCTGGTTCTACCTATGGAATAGGGAGTGGCTGGATGAGAGGGTGGGATGGGGCCACTGAGGATGCTGATGAAAAGGTACTTGGGATGCTAGACAGAGAGAGAGAAGGGAGTTCCAGAAGGAATGGTGGGCAGAGAGAAAAATGGAACAGCAGCATAGTGGATTGGGGCCATGGGAGAGGTCATGGCCAGATCCAGGATACTGGAGTTGAAAATTCATAAGAGGAAGCAGCTGTGGGTGAGGCCATATTATGGGGTGTGACTCAGGAGTGGACCCTGTGGATTAGAGAGGTGTGGTGGTCATTGCCCTTAAGGAAGCCCAGGCGTTGCTATGCTTGCTTGCTGGGTAGATCAGCTCCATGAGGGACCAAAAAATCAAATACCTGTGGTAAGGGCCAAGTGGGCGAATTGTAGAATAGGGTGGGCTAGTTATAGACAAAACTGCAAACCAGAGAGTGCATGGCCCCTCTACAGAGGACAGCTGCCCCTGCCCAACTCCACCAGCTGGGAGGTGGGCCTGCTGTTACTGCTTGGTTCAGTGGTTTTTTTTTTTTTTTTTTTTCTGGAAATCAATTTTTACGTGCAGTTGCCTGATTTTTAAGTGTTCAGTAATTAGAAATGGACAATTATTCAACAATTTGGAAAATGCACTGTGAGCTATAGGAATCAGGTATACAGGTTGGGTGTGACTTTGTGGGCTGCCTGTTTGCACCCTCTGATCTTTGGACACCTCGACAGGTCCTAGGACGGTGGCAGGGGGTGAAGTGGGGAGGTGATTTTGAATTGGATTCTATAGTCTTGAAACACCTTGCCTTCTTTGGTCATCTCATCTGGCTTGGAGGTTTTAAAGATAAGGAACTAAGTAGCTAAATTAGTTTTTCAGTAGCAGCTAATAGGTAATGATGATAATCTGAAACCTGTGGCTCAAAGGAACTGCAGATTGTGTTGGAAATTTTGCTAGCTCCTTCTGAAACCCTTGCATCCTTGCTCCTTTCCTCTATACACAGTGTCCTTTGGCTCTCATGGTTTGTTTCTTGATTCGTACTTCCTCTTTTGCTTATTTACAGCATTTTCTTCTCTACTCCCTTTTCTCTTCATTGCTCATTTACTTCTCTAACTCCAACTTATCTTTTATAGGATTCAGCTCAATTTAGTTGGCTAAAGTAATGTGCAGGTCAAATATTCATTGTATTGATTTATTTAGTAAAATCTTCTATTTCTTAGTTTTTAAACTCAGTGAATTAACTGAATTGTTGTTAGATGATAGTGAAACTTTTTTTAAAAAAATTAGCAGATAAAAAGGTGCTTACACATACAAATGCATATTTTGCCCTTAAATTAATCACTCTGTGGGTTTTACTCAAATTTCAAAACACCGTTGAACCTCTTTGGGAATTACCCTCATGCCACCTACACATATCTGTCCATTATTGGTGTTTGCAAATCTTTGTTTCTTTGAAGGTATTTACATTTGATGGTTGAGGCAGACTAAGAACTAAGTCTAAACAATAAGAGAAGTGACTGAAGTACTGACACAGTGTCTATTGTTCTACTTAGCAGTGAGTCCCCAAGGTTGGTCCAAGCAAGAAGGTGCACAGATGTTTGCATGGTGCAGCCTGGTCGGAGTATGTGCTACCAGCATAGCTTTGAAAACCTTGCTTCCAGACATGCTGTATTTATTAAGCTAACGTTAAATTTTCTTATTTTCAGACATTTTAGTTCGACCTTTGGTCGGTCTTTAGGGGATAAATGTGCAATTTCTGCTGGCCTTTGCAATACTAAGATAGACTTTGAAACCTGCATTACTGTCTTTCTGGGTCCTTTGAGCTCTGGATATTGTAGATGAGGAAATATTAGGGTATGGGCTTCCCTAAGTGATGATTTTAAAGAATGATGTGAATGTGGCTGTGTGGTGGCAGCATAATTGTTGAATAACATGCATGTAAACCAGGCTTACCGCCGAGCCTCTTGTGTATAAGGAACCAGACTGTCTTTCTCTGGCTGGTCACTTGTTGCGGGGAGCACAACAGTGGTTTGGACTTGATTCTTTACGAGAAGCACCTGGGGAGTTCTTTTAAAAAATACGGATTCTAGAGCCTCATTTCCAGTAATTTCACCCATTACGTTGGGGTGGGGGTGGGGGTGGGGGTCGTGAGTGGGACCAGGAATCTGTAGTTTTAGCTAGTGCCCCAGGTGACTGATGCTGATGGTCCTGGGGCCACACTATGAGAAACAGTGGGGCAGTGGGCTTTGGGGTTGAATGGACCTAGGTTCATGCCTTGTCTCTACCCTCTAATGGTTATATGATCTAGCAAAGCTACTCGTCATCTCCGAGCCTCATTTTTCTCACCTTTAAGTGAGGACGATGGTTCCATCAGACACGGCATATAGCTCCAGGTCATGAGTTTTCCTTGGGCCTCCCCCGGGCCATTATTTGAGATTTTCTTTTCTCTTGTTCTCTTTTCTCCTCCACTTTAGGGCCTTTTTCTCCACATACTTGCATATGCACACACAGGGAGCGTGTCCTGAGGAACTAGTACCAAAAGCCTGCCTCAGGTCCAGTCCTCTCCTCGTAGCTTATTGAAACGTGGTGACAGTTGTTTATAATGTTGTCCTGCCAAGGCCCAGAGACTTTCCAGACTGTAAGATTGGGTCTGTTCATGTTGAGTCTGTAGGGAATTTAGGGCATTTGTTTTCAGTGGACAAACTTAAGCAAGTTCTCTCTCCTCCTGCGTTCACTTGTGAAGAGTTCACTGTACACAGATAGTCGTTCCTGTGAAACTTTTTGTTTTGGCCAATATGATCTTGATCTTCCTGGAAGATAGTCAGGCCAGTTTTAAAAAATGTTTTATTTTTGTTTGTTTTTAATGCTAGCACTGAAAAATAATACTTTGGTCTTGGCGCATACTGCTGTCAAAACAAAATGCTTCCTGTATCAGGATATAAGTAGGTTTAACGAGTACCCAAGCATGTTGCTGCTTTTAGTTTTCATCTCCCCTTTGTAACTTTTGAAGTGGAATAACTCTGCATTCTTTTCTTGCTAATCACTTAAAATTTTAATATAAAGTTTTGCTTTTATAACATGAGCTCTTTTGGCAAATGCATGAAGGTGTGTCTAATGTAATTCCAGTTTCAGAGGCACTTTTTAAAAAAGTAAAAGAGGCTTTACTCTTCAATACTTTTGACACTGGGCTATTAGGTATTTTTAGTTTATAAATTACAGTGAGCATGGTACCAAAATGCACATTTTTTTTTCTGTTTGGTGTATTTCCTGATTCTTGGCTTGGTAATTATATTCAGGATAATTTAGTCTTGGAGTATAAAATAGATGTTAGGTCTATATTCTCTACCTACTATACGTTAAAAATTCCGAGTTCATTACGTGACAGAATATATAGGTATATTTTAGGATTAGAATTGAAGCCCTTGGTATCTCTGTCAAAAGCTTCTTGAATCTCGTATGAAAGAAACATATGGGAAAGAGAAGTCACTGAGATGGAAATGCTAAGTGCCAAGTGACTATAGAAATCAGTAAAAAGCCTTTTTATGTTTGTTTAGAGTTACCCAAATCAAAACAGGGCAATATTTTTAGTTGTTGCCTTTAAATGTAGCTTCCTTACAATCAGAATATATAAATCACAGGTTAAAGTTTCTTATTCAAGATGTTATATATTTTCTAGGATACTTTGTAAACTGAATATTTCTTTCAAAATAACCCCATGGAGGGCTAGAGGGAAGGATAAAAAAAATGTGCATAACACCTTTTCTTTCCTTGTATTTCTGATTCCTCTGCAACTTGTTGTGAATACGTTCATATATGCCGAACAATCTGAAAGTCAGAACCTCCACTAAAAATCCAGCTCTCTTCGCCCTTTAAAACATTTCAACACATTAGCTTCACTTAGGACAAAGAAGATAGCCAGAATTTTAATTAGTGGCTCAATTTATGAGCTAAAAACATTCATTTCAGCTGATATTTTTGAAAGAGATTTTTGACCCCCAGTTATGGACATGATATTGATGCCCTTTTAAGAAACTTTGACAAATACAGAAATGTTTAAAGACATAGAGGAAAAAGGCACCCATAATCCCCACCTAAGATTACAGCCCCTAATTTCAATCCGAGATACTGGTTGTCTGATGACCCACTTGCATACCACCTAGCTGGCTCCCTCATGAGCCCTGGGGCATCCTTCACCCAAGCGTCATAGCTGCCATCTGGCACTGTGCGTATCTGGCACACAGGTCTTTTTCTCTGTGGGATTCTGAGCTCCTTGAGGGAAGGGACTGTCTTCATTTTTTTCTTATTTACAAAAATTATATATTGATAGATTATAGTTGTATATATTTGTGGGGTACAGAGTGATGTTATGATTTTTTAATATAATGTGAAATGATTAAATCAAGCTAATTAACATATCACCTCAAATATTTAACATTTTTGTGATGAGAACATTTGAAATGTTCTATCTTAGTGATATTAAAATGTACAGAACTCAGTTATTAGCTCTATTCACCATGCTGTGCAACTGACCTAAAAATATCAAACTTACTTCTCCTAACGTAAACTTTGTACCCTTAAGAATGAATGGGGATTATCTTTATACCCCCTTAAGAATGGAGATTATCGTCTACCCATTCTCCTCACCTCCAGCCTCTAGTAACCACCATTTTGCCCTCTGCTTCTATGAACTGAATTGTTTTATTTTATTATTTTATTTTATTTTATTTTTTTTTTTTTTTGAGACGGAGTCTCGCTCTGTTGCCCAGGCTGGAGTGCAGTGGCACTATCTCGGCTCACTGCAAGCTCCGCCTCCCAGGTTCACGCCATTCTCCTGCCTCAGCCTCTCCGAGTAGCTGGGACTACAGGCACCCGCCACCACGCCCGGCTCATTTTTTGTATTTTTAGTAGAGACGGGGTTTCACCGTGGTCTCGATCTCCTGACCTCGTGATCCGCCCGCCTCGGCCTCCCAAAGTGCTGGGATTACAAGCGTGAGCCACTGCGCCCGGCCAGAACTGAGTTGTTTTAGGTTCCACATACTATAGGCATAATGGGTTAAGACATGTACTTGTCTTTCTGTGTTTTGTTTATTTTACTTACCATACATAGTGTTCTCCTTGCTGCAGATTGCCTCAGTTTTTGTATCCCTAGAATCTAGGGTAATGTAGGTACTAAAAAAATGATCAAGCTGCATCCTATGCATTTTAAGTTCATATCATTTAATTGCGTAAAGCCAGTGCTATGTGTGCTGTATGATCAGCACTTTTTTTGAAATGTCTACAAATATTTTAAAGAGCATTTTATATTTTGCATGTGTAATGTGTAATATATGAACATGGTAAGACATGAATACAGCACAAAAGGTGCACGTACAATGAAAAGTGGGTGTTCTATACATCCCTTTTCCAGGTCTGTGCTTCCTTTCTAAGGAGAAGGCCACTCTTTTATTACCTTTGCATCTTTCCAGAGATAATCTATATTAATGCTTGTATGCACGCAGGCTATCTTTTAAAAAATCTGCCTTTGGGATATAGGGCAATGGTAGACATGTGAATGATACAGCTCTTTTGGAAGTCATTCTGGTCTTATCTATTACAATTAAAAATCTAGCCTAATAATTCCAGTTCTGGCATTCTGTTTTATAAATAGAAATACCAGTGTATCAAGATAGAAATGGAAGGATTTTTGTGTCAATAGCGCATTTTTTTGTGGTGGCAAAAAAGAAAGGAAAAAGAAAAAGGAAATACAGTGAATGCCTGTCAATGAAATTGTTGAATAAATTATGGTACATGCATACTATGGCTATGGTGCAGTCCTTACAGAATTAAATAAAGTTTTATTATTTGTCACAGAGGAACTTTCTTGATACATTTTTATGTAAGAAAAGAAAGGCAGATAAACTTGCATGAGATTCTGTTTTTACAAAACAGTGCTAAACTCTGTGTGTGACTGGATGTTTATGTATAATGGTATGAGCGTGGAGAAAGATAACAGGGGAAAGGAGTTAAGTAAAAAATGCTTTCTAAATTAAAATTCTAAAAAATGTGTCCTTGAATCTTTTCCAGAATAGGCATCAAGGTAATTGAGGTCATTTGCCAAATCTACTTCCTTTTACTTCTAGGAAATGGTGGTGGATACTTAACCTCATTTAATTTCATTTCATAAATGCTTTTATCTTTTGGGGTGTGAATTACTCAAGGCAGAGCATAGGAACTCATGTAGAGCAGCTAAATGCTTTGATACAATGAATGCACCTTGGGTTTCAAGTTGTGAGGGGGGCACTGACCCTCATAAGAGGACAGGACTGTGGGGGTCACAGCACAGTTAACTACACTGCAGGCTGAGAGACTGAAGAGGCAGTAGCACTGACCCATGTGGGGGATGATCGGAGCCTGGGTTAAAGCTCTATGGGATCGGAAACTATAAATGCCAAGAGCTGTGGAAGAGAGAGAGGCAATTAAGGGTCAGATGATAACTTGAGTGTCTTGTCAGAAAGGTGAATTAAGTGGCAGAATGATGCAATGATGAAAGTTAAAAATAGGCATTTTGGAGAAAGGAAGTTCGGAGGATATCTTTTCTGGGTTTACATCCTAACACAGCCTTTTGTTGCCCATCACATTTATCTTATGATGCTTATGATGTATGCTTCTGACAGGTAGAACTAGGAGGAGGAGGAGGTAAATGTCATTTAAGGGCCTTGAAAAGTACTTAAAGAAGACATTATGTTCCTACCCTCTTTCCACAGAAGTGCCTAAGTACTTACTAAGTGAATACATAGTAAGCCCTGGGGAAACACCTAAATTTCTGTTAGCAGAAACTTAAATTATTTAGTCTTGGATTGAGGAGGTACTTTGTCTGCTTGGACATCTGTAAAGGAGTAGAAAACCTCCACTTTGTGGACCACAGGATTGTAAAGTCAATTGGGAAGGAAGAGAGCACGTTGGAGACTCCATATGTATTTGAAGGATGTATGCCGCCATCCTGTCCACCCATGAACTCACCCTACCGTATTCTATATAAATCATCTTCAGTTAAATATTTTTTCTAGTTCATTTATTTTGTCTGGTTATGCTACTACAGAGATACCACATTTCACCAAAGTCCTTAAAATGTGCTACCCAAAATGAGATTTATTAGCCAGGGCAGATAACTGTCACTCCCCTCATCCTGGGCTTAATACTTCTATGAATGCAGTTCTAGAGCATGTGAATATATGTGTGTACCTATTGGATTCATATTGAGTTTATAGTTCAGTTAGTATGTATAACTCTTGGATTCACTTTGAGTTTTTAGTTAAATCCATCCCAGCATGTTCATGCATGCTGCCTTTGGGCCAGGTCTCCATGATTCTGTACAGAATGTTAGGGTTTTTGGATTTAAATGCAAGATTTCACATTTTTCAGGTCTAAATTTAATCTCATTAGATTAGCACATTAGCTTCATTGCAGCTGCCTTTAAAGAGATCTTTTTCCACTTGATTTTCATACAACTTACTGGCTAGTTTCAGGAACCCTGAAAATGAAATAAACATGTTCATCCAATGGAAAGAAAGTAAGAGCTGGAGACTGAATTCAGACTTCTGCCATTTACTATCTGTATACTCTTTGGCAAGTTAACTTCTTTGAGCTTCCATCCCCATATGCTTTCCTAGATATGAAGTGGAAGAAAGTCTCTATTTCACAGGCTTGTTAAAAGGGTAAGGTAAGTCAGTGTGTGTACAGCATCTGGTATGGAGCTTTGCACATGGTAGGCACAGTGCTGGTCAACATCAGTAAAGTTAAAATATTGAACAGTGTGAAGCCCTGCATCATACTCTCCAACAAGCAGATCATCAGGTCATGAGCCCACTAATCAGCATTCTGTGAATCGTCTTTGATTGTTCAACACGTTTTAACCTCCCCGCCCCCATTTTATTCTTCAGCCCATGTTTCTCCATTGTGTTCAGGATACTGTAAGAGGGTTATCAGGTTATCACCTACCTTAGTGAATTCCAGATGTTGTATTTAAGGACATAGGAAATTATTTGTGATGTAATATATGTAATAAGATATTGAAGTCTCTTAGAAAAGTGGGAACATTTTTCTTTCTTTAGTTTTCTGGTATTTGAAGTGTACATGTAGTAAAATTAAAACTTAGTAAATATTTTTAAAAAGTGAAGCCGATATGACTAGGGGGAAGAAAGAACAGGGCCACACACTAGAATGTCAACACTTACTAGGGAACACTATGGGCTACAACTGTAGTATTGCACAGTGCCAACCACATAGGAGGATCTTAAGAACTTGTTGACTTATTTCTTCTTTATTCAGGTACCACAGCTTGTTCTCTTTATTATTCCAGAGAGCACTTATGAATATGTCACTTACACCACGCTTTCTTTGAAAAATTGAAAGCAAAAAATTATTTTTTACCTTTCGTTTATGCCTATTGTAATATGCAGGGTTCACTGTTCAGCTCTCACTGCAGAAAAGCATTTGCACTAATGCTGTACATCATTTGAATGCTTTGTGGGTTCTCATGTGTCCACCTTGGATCTTGAGCAACTTGCCTTGCTAGCATCTGCTTTCTCTCTAAGGACAGAGCTGCATATGAGTTTTCTGGGCCCTAGCATAGGCACTTTGCCTTCATGGGCTGCTTTCTCCATTAAAAAATTTATAGGTTATATTTTATTACTGTGCTAGACAAATATTCTTTTTACATATTATTATATTTATTTTTCTTTTGATTTTAAAATAAATGAAAACATTTTTTGAAGGCCCTGAAAAGTATCATGGGCCCTCAGCACTGTGCCTTCTATGCCGAATGGCTAAGTCGCCTGGCTCAGGGACTCAGGAGTGCCTGTCACGGAGGGCCTCCTCTGCACACTGAGGCGTGGGTGATTTATGATGGCGGTGCTTCTCTGTTTTTATCCTCATTTGCTCTTAGAATATTGGATGATCATGATTATTATCTGAGAAGTAATCACTTGAGTTTCTCCTCTTAATACATTTTCTCTTGTCCCCTTCCCAGATTATTGTTCTCTGGTAGCCTTTCTCAGATTCTTAGAACTCCTGCACTATGAAAGATGACTTTAAGGGAATTTTTTTTCAGCAACACTTTGGACCATTTACAGATGCAACATTGTGAGACTGACTTTGGAAAGGACCTGAAGGTTAATGCTTTGCCTTCTAATGCTAGTAATGCTAGTTTTTTTTTTTTTTTCCTTTTCTGTTTCTCTTTTTTTTTTTGGTGTGGTGAGGTTGTTATGTTCTTCTGATTTTTGAATGGAATCAGTCAAAAGCATTTAGGCATTGTCAGTGGTGATTTTGAAATAAAACTTATTAAAGAAAATATAATTACTGTACTTGTCACGTGCTGAGAGTTTCTCTTTGTTGTTACCCTAGCTGTGTCTAGGTTCTGTAAGAATAGCTCCTCCAGTTTTAAAGTGTCAGGTGGCTAGAAAGGAGTACAGATCCTTGACAAGAAGAACATAGCAATCGAGGGAGGAAAATTGTAGAGGACTTGGGGAGGATACAGCAATAGTGAAGGCTCAGATGCCAGAGAGAGACCAAGGAACATGGTTTATACTTGCTTCTTTAGTGTTTAAACAGATGGACAACTCTAAAATAAAGCTCCACATGAAGCCAGAGAAAGTACATTTTAATGAAGTACACCCTTGGAAGGGAGGAGGTCAGGGAGAAGTAATATGAGGTTTATTCCATCTGTGTTGCTATAGCCTAGCCCAGGAGGATAGCTTTAGCATTTTGAGAGCCAGGAAAGTTGTTGGCATTTCCATTATCTTCATAAATAAGTGACTTGGAGCAGTGAAAGCATGTCTTACTAAAGGTTGCTGGGGAGGGTCAGTTTTCCAGTGCTCATGTAGTTGCTGGGCTTTAGGCCAGGCCCTGGTAAATGCGTGGACGGTGAAGTGGTTGGTTCACGTTTTGACTGTGGTTCACGCAGGATTACCAGACAAATGGCCACCTCATCTGTCACTGGCAAAGAATTGAAATCTCACTGACTGTAACTAAATTCTCTCTCACTCAATTTTTTCCTACTCTTGGTCCTGGTGGAATATGCTCCTTCATAATGTGGGGGAAGAACAGCTACATAAAGAATTCATTGTGACTGTTTACAGACATTTAACCCCAATGTATATTCTTGGGAGATGTAGGCATATTCCCATGAGTGAGGAAGGCTGAGTCCAGTTAAGGTGTAAGCCCTCCCGCGTCCTGGAAAGGGTTGTCAGAGCAAACGCTGTCATATGATACCGTCCTTGCGGTTCTTCCAGCTGAGCCATCACAAATACACAAAAATAGCTTGGATACTTGGACACATCTCCTAACTTTAAGCTATTAAGGTTTTCAAAATTCTCCAGGTCCCTTGATCCTCACTGTGACTCTGGAGTGTAAGTTTTGGATAGGCTGCTATTGGTCTGAGCCTTTCACTCAGACATGTCATTACCAGTCACGATGCTATTCTTGTCTGTGAGGCTTGTTTTTTAAATTTAAAAAGAAAATAAGCTCCTATTAGTATGGACCATATTGATAGGAGTCAAAATTTCATATTTAAAAGTTCTTTGTAACTCATGAGGGGATTACATGAACTCCCTTATTAAAGAACTTAATATATTGCAGCATGGATCCTTATGAAAAAGACAAGTTGATAATTGCTTTGCAAAAGCTTTCTTTTCTCCTCCTTTCTAATACTCATGAAAAGTAGTGCTAGGGTTTTTCTACCTGATTTGGTCAATGCTTCCTTTATTTTTCTTCTAATTAACCAGGGACTGTAACATCATGTTTTAACCTTAATTTTGTTTTAAACTTTTAAGTTCAAGGGTACACGTGCAGGTTTGTTATACAAGTAAACTCATGTCACGGGGGTTTGTTGTACAGATTATTTTGTCACCTAGGTATTAAGCCTAGCACCCATTAGTTATTTTTCTTGATCCTCTTCCTCCTTCCACCCTCCAGCTCAGGTAGGCGCCAGTATCTATTGTTACCCTTTGTGTGTCCATGTGTTCCCCTCCCACTTATAAGTGAGAACATGCAATATTTGATTTTCTCCTCCTGCATTAGTTTGCTAAGGATAATGGCCGCCATCTCCATCCATATTCCTGCAAAGGACATGATCTCATTCTCTTTCATGGCTGCAGAGTATTCCGTGCTGTATATATACCACATTTTCTTTATCCAGTCTACCATTGTGGGGCATTTAGGTTGATTCCATGTCTTTGCTATTGTGAGTGGTGCTGTCATGAACATACATTTGCATGTGTCTTTATGATGGAACAATTTATATTCTATTGGTTATATACCCAGTAATGGTATTGCTGCTTTGAATGGGAGTTCTGTTTTTAGGTCTTTGAGGAATCGCCACACTCATTTCCACATGGCTAAACCTATTTATACTCCCACCAACAGTGTTTAAGTGTTCCTTTTTTTTTTTTTTTTTTTTTAACAACCTCGCCAGCACGTTATTTTTTGACCTTTCAATCATAGCCATTCTGATTGGCGTGAGATGGTCTCTAATTATTGTTTTAATTTGCATTTCTCTAATGATCAGTGATGCTGAGCTTTTTTTTCATCTGCTTGTTGGCTGCATTTATGTCTTCTTTTGAAAAGTGTCTGTTCATGCCCTTTGCCCACTTTTTAATGGAGTTTTTTTTTTGTTTGTTGATTTGTTTACACTCCTTGTAGATGCTGCATATTAGACCTTTGTCAGATGCATAGATTGCAACAATTTTCTCCATTCTGCAGGTTGTCTCTGTTTACTATGTTGATAGTTTCTTTTGTTGTGCAGAAGCTATTTGGTTTAATGAGATCCCATTTGTCAATTTTTGCTTTTGTCACAATTACTTTTGGTGCCTTGGTCATGAAATCTTTGCCTGTTCCTATGTCCACAATGGTATTGCCAAGGTTGTCTTCCAGTTAACTTGAATTTTGGATGCTGTTTTATAACCCCAGAAAACCTGAGATTTGCTTTTCTGCTTCATGCAAATGCTGTACTTGGTGCTAGTTAATTATAGGCCAAAATGCATATCAGGTGCTGTTATCTAAGAACCTTCGTAAATTTTGAGTAGGAAGAGGGGAATGTGCATGGAAACTGAGCTTGTAGAATCCTAGGGTCAAGAAGGTACTTTGTAGACCAGTCATCCAGTTTTTCAGTTTCTTTGATAAAACCATACTAAGGGGTCACCTGGCCCGTGCTTGAATGGGGAATTCACTGTATCCCCAGAGGACCCTGACACATTTTAGCTCACTATGTAGGGGAACATTTTTCTTTCTTTAGTTTTCTGGTATTTGGCCATGCCAAGCCAGTCTAATTCTTTCACCATATGACAGACTTTACATATTCAAAGGACATTTGATGTTCCCTGCAAATCTTCTCTTCCAAATCCATCACTAGCCTTGCTGTCTGGGTGTGTTCCAGTGTGTGTTTCAGTGTCCTCTGCACTACTTAGTGTTGCCGGTAAACCATGCATGGGGAGAGATAATTGAATTTTTCTTTGAAATTTTGTTCATGTGCTTTTTAGGTGTACTTCATAATGGCAATAGGTTCCAAGTATTGACTAAGTTATAAAATTTGCTTGCCTTACCTTAAAGATGTAATTGTGTAAGAGCCTGCTAATGTGGGCAGTGGTCAGTCCTGCTAGACCAAGGAGACTGGGCACCACATCAGCCTCTCCCTCTCATGTTATACTGCCACTGTTTTGAAAGTTAACACTGGGAATTGGCAGATAAGTCATTGGTATGGGAAATAAGGGATTTTATAAACATTATAAGCGTGCTTTGGGTTCCTGGGGTTGTAGAATCAGAGAAGGGGGCTGTCTCCAAAGTTGGTAGTGCCTCCCAGACTTGGCTGTTCATGAGAGTCACCCGGAGAACTTTGTAAACTGAAATGCATCGCCTCACTGCAGACCTATTGAGTAAACTGTGAGGGTGAGGCCCAGGAGTCTGATGATAATGCAGCAGACTAAGAACTGGTTTGCAGGCGTTAAGTGGGGAACAGGTGATGGTCCAGCTTTTAGAACCACAGACTAGATAATCTTTAAGCTACTCTCTGGTTCTGAAATTACAATTTTCAGAAATATCCTTTTGATTGTTCTTTATGCTGTCTTTTTATGGTGTGTGCTTTTTATTGCCTTCTTTTTCTGTTGCTGTGTTCTTTCACTTTCCTTCTGTGGTTATTGTTGGCTTGTTTTACCCATTTGAGTAACTTACTGGCTGAGTGTCCTCAAAGATTTTTCAAGCAGAGGAATGGCATGGTCACGGTTTTCATTCCTGTCCTTGCTGGCCTGTGATGACCATTTTTCCCATCTTTCTAGTGTGTCTAGAAAGAACACACTAGATCAGAGCATCCTTTTGCTAGGGCTGCCACCTACTCCTGCCAGCACCCTGCCTACACATGGGCTTGCTGAGGCATGATCTTCATGTCTCCTCCACATATCTGCCTTTTTTTTTTTTTTTGGACTCCTGATCACAGCTGTCCAGGTGTTGCTTTTGAAAGGATCTGAATTTTTAATTTTAACCCTAAAGAGGCCATGCCTTCTTACAACCTAGAGCCTAATTTTGGTTTATGTTAATAGAGGAACCTCCCCAGTCTTTCCAAGCCAGCTTGAAATAATAAAGGATGTCCCACTGCATCCTCCAAGAGAGACCACAAGAGGAGAACAAAGAGCCCCCATTACTCTCCATAGATAACATATTAAAAGCTTGTATTTGATAAGGTGCCCTGTTCTGAAGGTGCCCATGTACAGTTAGCCTCCAGCATTCATGTACATATTATCTTTGAACTGTTTCTCAGTTAGCAAATCTTTACTCAACTCAGAGCAACTGTAGGACAAGTATTTGGGATAAGGGGGACATCTTCTTTTATGCAAATGTCAAGAGTGATTGACTTTTTTCATCATCTTAACCCAGAGTTCCTCAACATTATTTTCATTAGGTCCTCCTCCATGCCTCTTTAGACATACATTTTGTAATCTCCCCTTCGATTATGAAATCTTAACACCACTGATGTACTATATATCTGCACATATACTGTGGCCCTTTGAACAAACACAAACCATTGTAATAGCTGAGACTTTTTTTTTTTTAACACTCTTCCTCCCCCCATTAGTTTCCCTTTCCTGGGTGACTATAATGCCTCTATTGTAAATGCATGTTTTAACCCACCTGCCCAACCCTGGCCCAACTTGCATAAGGTATATTTAAACCAAGTGATTCTAATGTGCATCCAGGCTTAGGACCCAGTGATCTTACCCACTGTTTCCAAAACCTGGCTTGATCATAAGAATTAACTGGGAACATTTGTTAAGCAATCATATTCCCAAACCCTTGTGCCTGGAGATTATGCACTAAGAATTCTTATGCTTAACAATTGCCTCAGTAATTCTTAAAATATGGCAGATTTGGTTCTTTCTCTTCTGACCCAAAAGCTGCTCTCTCTGCCCATTTTCCAGCCTAGAGGTTGTGAGGGTGGGGAATGAAGTTGCTTACAAAGCATAGATATACTCTAAATATCCTGAGTTGGAACTTAAAATGAAATCGAATAAACACTTTCACACACAAAAAAGAAAACCAAAAAAAAAACAGTTGAAATAGTGTCATGTTACTTCACTGGACAAGTAGCATTGACTATCTATCGAGTAGAACTGTGGCGGGTATTCTGAGGGATGCCTTAGTGTGTATAATATGGTTTATTACTGCAGGGGGCTCATTAATCTCTTGAAGGAGCAGAGGCAAAATGCGTTGGAGAATCACCTTAATTTTTCCCAGGTAATTGGGTAAAGGCCTCAGAAAGGTCATGGCATTTGAGGATGAATAAAATGTTGCTAGCTGGGGAAAGGTTGTTAGGAACAGGAAAGAGATAATGAATAGTGAATGATTCACTGGTGCCAGAACATGGGGCGCATGGGCCTGTGGGTGTGGGAAATGGAGTCAGAAAGGTCACGGATATTTGTGGGGCAGAAGTTAGAAAGGACACTGGACTGGAAGCCAGAGAGGTTTGTTGAAGGTGTGGCTCTGATACCTTCCATGCCTTGTCTTTCAAAGTTCAATTTGTGATAATGATTGCTCACTGGGCAGTTGTGTTGCTAGTGTAAGATATGAGCAAGCATTTTATAAGCTCTCAAAACCTACAAAAATGTCGATGGTGTTATTATTATGTGCCAGGTCATGAGGGCCCTGAATGTGAAACTGAGGAGCTTGTGCTTTGTTCTGTAACTAGTGGATAGCTATTGGAAAGCTTTGAGAAGACCTGTTTATGCTGCATTAGGGGCTGAGCAGACTTTTATAGGCTTACTTAAAGACTTAATCACAATCTGTAATGGTCCTATGCACGTGGAAGTGCATTCTGAGCTTCTAGCTCTGACCTAGAAATGAATGTTTGGAATAGAACCCACTGAAGAGTTGGAGGCCCTTAGTTCAAAAAAAAAAAAAAAAGAAACATGGGTAATTTGTCTTATCTGCTTTCCTTTATTTTCATAATTGGAGAATCACAGGCTGTTGATGTTGGAAAGGAGCACAGAGGTCTAGTTGAGTTCATTTGCCATCTTAGGTGCTCAAAGCTTTGCTGTTAGTTATTCACAGGGCTAGGACCTGGGAGCCCTGTCACTGGGCAGCACCCATCTGGTTCTGAGCTAGGCAGGCTGATACCGGAGGGGCTGGCCTAGCCAGGCTTGTCTCCATTTTCCAATGTGTACAGCTGTTTCTCCTGGGCAGGATCTAGGCCTCCTCTCTTACCCTGTGTTCCTTTTGTGCACAGTTTAGGTCCACCCTTCATTCAGTGTTGACTGACTTTGCACTGTCTAAGATGCTGAGCCTCCCTGAACTCCTTCCATTCCTTTCATGTATGTTTTAGCTCACTTGTTGCTTTGTTTTTGATGATTAGTATGAGAAACATTTTTTTTAAATTTACATGCTATGTTTGGATAGTAGCTTGAATACTTGGTAGATTGGGTTGCTGGACTTGTTAATTAGTCCTGAGACCCTTTAGACATTTGGTCCCTGCAGTCTGTTGATTTCTGCTATAATATCTTTTTGTTTGTGGTCCTTCTCTGTTTTTGAAAATGAAAGAAGTCTTAAAAGTTGGCATGATTCTTCTTTAGCACTTAGCCTCATCCTACCAGTACACTCCAAGGGCAACAAGGTGTTATCATTAGATCTAATATTTTTGCTCTTGAAAAGTTTTAGTAACTTGGATATATAGGAAGATGTGGTATGTGGTGGTTTAATAGTAATAATTAAGGCTAACATATGTTAAGCATTTCTCATATGCCACACACTATTCTGAAAACCTGTATTCACTGTATTAAGTAACTTGTATGAGGTCACACAAACAGCCAGTAAACTGCTGGGGAGTTTGGATTATAGAGCTTGGGCTCCACAGTGCACCTTCTTTGCCTTGCTCTTTATCGTAGACATGCTGGGACTTTGAACATGAATCCTGGCGCAGACACATCTATGTAATCTGGACCCAGGCATGTAATCTCTCTGTGCTTCAGCTGGATCATCTGTGAAATCAAAGTAACTGCCTGGCTCAGGGTTGTTTTTAGGATTAAATGAGATTATGTATGTAGAGCGCCTGGCCTAATGTCTGGCACTTGAGAGGCATTTCTCATTATTTTAGAGATGTTCCTATAAAAAGTAGTGTTGTATGGCACATGGATACACATGTAACAAACCTGCACATTGTGCACATGTACCCTGAAACTTAAAGCATTATAATAATAAAAAAATAAAAAAAAATAGTGTCGTAAAGTTTTTGAAATTAGACTTTCAAAATCTGTCTAGTAATAAATCATTTTAATGTTAAGTTGCTGTCACTCACGCATATGAGATGTTCTTCATTAAAGGAAATCTTTGATGAGTTGTGGGCCTGGAATACCAGGCTGTGGAAAGTGCTTTCCAGAGAGAAAATGGGCCCATGGTACCAGAACAAGGTCTCTCCCTGGTTGGTGCTAATGATATGACATAGTGAGTTGTGACACGGGTGATCTTGTTTCCTTTTACTATACAAATCTGGGTAAAAAAATTGGACTCTCAGCTGGGAGTAGGAACTTGGGGAAGTGGTAGCAAAGAAGCTATTGAGACCACTGAGCTACCTCAGAAAATTGTCCTGGGAGCTTACCGAGAATGGATTGTGCCCTTTGGTCTGAACACCCGGGAGCTGTTCCTTGCTTCCTGGTGCAGGAATGCTGTTGCTCTTACACTTTACTTTGAGATTATGATTGGGAGTTTCCTATAGAATTCCTGCATTCCTCTTTTCTTGAATATTCTTTTTGATTGCATGTCACAAAGAGAGGTTTCTGACTCAGAGAACTCTTGAGGTGATGTGCTGAACAAGGTACTCACTGGATAGTATTTCTGCAGAGGAACCAGCTGGTCAGCAAATACAAGCACACCGTATTTTAAGAGCTGAGTTGCAATGAAAGAACTGTGTCCTTAGATGCTGTGGTAGTGAGATGGTTCACTGGGTGGCCTGTGGGCCACTACCCAACATTTCTGCACATTCTTATATTATACGAAGGCCAGGAGTGTTAGTTCCACATCTTACGTAGGCTGTTGGTAAACAGTAAAAATAAAATGTAAAGACTGTCTGTCAAAAGGAGCAGTTTTTAAAGAAGTGGCTCTGAAGGAGCTTTGCCTTTTCTTGTCACAAAGAAAGCAGACTCGTTAGATGTTAACATCTAATCAGATGTAACTTCAGGATATGGGAGTTGAGTAGAATTTGTTGGATACTAATGGTCTGCCTTGTTCCTTAAACAGTAGGGGAATTCAAAAACTTTGCAATTAGGCCTTGTCTTTGTGGTTCTTCATCTGGATTAATATTAGAATTTAATATTTAAGTTCTGTTTGTGGAGCCAAAGTGTGGTGATCAGCATGAGATCTGTTTTGTGTTTGCATAACTGTTTGTGAGTTGCTAGGGAATATACTCTCAGTTTTTTCCATCTTGCCTTTTTACTTAACTGTTTTGGTAAACCAGTAGGAAACTGTGTGAATGTAGTATGTGTGAGAAGTTTAAATGTTAGAGAGGATTTATTTTCAAGGTACAAGACTGCCTCTTACAGGAGCTGTAAACACTTCGGAATGTAAACCTATCTGGATGGAGAGGAACCCTCATACAATTAGGTTGGTTAGGTTGGTGCAAAAGTAATTACGGTTTTTGCCATTATCTTCAATGGCATTATTCAATAATGCCATTATTGCAATTAAAATTGTGTGATTTTATTATGTTGGTGCAAAAGTAATTATGGTTTTTGCCATTGTCTTCAATGGCATTATTATTGACTAATAGTTATTATATAGTTATTATATATATATATGCAATATATAGTTATTATTGAATAATGCCATTGAAGATAGTGGCAAAAACCGTAATTACTTTTGCACCAACATAATAAAATCACACAATTTTAATCTTAAATTTTGATTATGGAAATACCACAATATATGTTGTAGCTTATGTATATTTAGAATATGTTAGAAGATGTTTTGAGGCAAGTTAAGCCCTTCTCCACTATTAAATTCTACAGTGGTTATGATTAGATCATTGTATTTCTGAATACCTAAAATCTGGTTAGGGCCTAACAGTCTGAACAAACGGCATTACATAGTCAATCCAGTTCACATGACTTCTTTGTAAATGCAAAAAGCCAAGTTGCATATTTAAATTGTTTGGAATCCTGTGGGATTTCAGTATGTATGCATCTGATGTTTGGGTTATTTGTTCTCTTAGTGTTCGCGATATTCTATTGCTTGACCATACCCTCCTGCCCCTTTTGGAAAAGTGCTTTGGCATTTCTTGAAACAAACTTTCCAGAATAAATATAGCAATATCATGGTTACCATTGCTGGGCTTAATCCATCTTGCAGTTTGTTAAGGGATGAATTCTTGGCTGCAATAAGTTGTATTAACTGGTTAGTCAGGTCCCTCCCTGACCCTTCAAGATCTCCTGATACTGGTTTAAAACAGTTAGGCCATCTTCAGCATTACTTAGAGTAAGAGATAAAGTCCTTTTCTTTCCTCCATTACATACAATTTGTATGCACTCAAAGTGCCATTAAATGTTGCCTTAGAAAGTTATGGGCCATTCTTGAGTGATTGTAATCTGTCAACTCAGATTAATTTTTGAAGTACTATGTCAATGCCTGAGTCTTCCATTTCTTGCTTGCTGTCCAGAAACATCAAACCTTGGCTAGGGGCGGTATCGACGTATTGCTTAAGGAGATTAAAAACATTAACTAAGGTATTCTGTCATGGATAATAGGTAATCCTAAAGTATTCTGTCGTCCATGATCAGGACTTATCAGTGTTGCTTATGTGAGTTTTTTCTTTGCTCGGCCTGTCACTTCAGAAGGTACTCTGAGTGCTGATTTTAATGTTGGTGTATCTACTGAGAAAATTCAGAAAGAATCTTCCTAACGCAGTTCCTCTGAACAATCCATTCTCATTTGATGCCTCATAGGAATCTATGATCCTATTGGTATGATGTGACTTACCATAAAATCGCCTAATTGACTTTTGTATTTTTTCTCGGAAGAAGCATAACAGATACAGTTTATGATGACAAGAGCCATTTGTTATCCTTTTATGGCAGTTTGTGCCTCATTATGATTTTCATTCTCTACCTTGTATTTTAATTATTGATCCACCTGTCCTGTGTCATTTCCTGGATGTCCTTCAGGAATAAAGACCACTTCTTACTTGAAATCTCTTCCATTTTCAAACCTTGCACATAGTAGTCATAGTATGTATGTGGTGCTTGTTGTTGCTATTAGTTTGGATAAATTTTATTGAATCCATGGCACAATGCCCACTAAACAAAATTTTATTCCATTTGAGTCATGTAATGCTTTCCTGAGTACAATGTGTGAAAAATGCAACCTTATTGAAAATCTCACATCAAAATATAAAAAAACACTTTAATAAACTTTATTGGATATCTGTTTGACTGCTTTTTGAAAGAACCTTTTTATTTTCTGTATGTAAACAGATTATATCCCCCTCTTTTCGAGTTTTACTTGATGATACATTTGGTTAAAATGTGCAGGAAAAACAACCCTTTCTAGATGAGTAGAATCTTTGATTTTCTGTCATACAAAACATCAATACCAAGAAGTTGAATGATCCTCTGTCATCTGGCCTAAGTATTTTTTTCTCAGATTTACCTTTTTAAAACAGTTTTTCTCCCTAAAATTTCGATTACATTTTTTAATAAAATAGGACTTATACTGTACATATATACAATTTTATGTTTCTTTTTTCCCTTAAACCTAAAACACAGTGTTTATTATATTATTAAATATTCTCCAGAAACATTTTTAATGGCCATTAATGGTTCATTGTATTCATTGTATGCATTTGCCATCCTGTGTTTAATCATTCCCCTACTGTTTCAGTTCGATATCTTTTTTCTCTCCTCATAGTTGAGCTTTCCCTCTGCGGTACCAACCCTGCTTGGTCCAGCTCTCATCAGTTCTCCATCTGCACCATCAGTCTGGTCCTCCCATGTCAACAGCTCATCCCTTCAGTCAAGTTACCAGTAAAGTAATGCTGTCCTGATCCATTTTGCTTTAGTAGAAGCTTCTTTTCTCCAAGTGATTGCAGTTGCCACTACCAGTCTGATCCACCCTTCTGATCATAGCACAATACAGAAAACATGCCTGGTTTCTTGGTTTTCAAAGTGATTCACCCTTGAGCTATTTTAATTATGGGGGGCAACCTTGGGGCATTTATATCTTTGTTTAGGATCATTAATGGTGACAGCTTAGTGAAAGCACCTTGGAAACATTAAAATATACCAGCAAATGAGAGGATAAAGTTATTAGGGGAGGCCAGAAAAATTAGAAAGATAAATATTTTGAACAAAGTAAATGTAAGCATCTTTATTATAAACGCTCAAGCACACACATGCTAACACTCATTGGAAACTAATTTGCTTCTCTGAAATTTGGTCATGCAAGGAAAGGAGTCAGCACTCTTTCCTTTGTTGCATAAAGAAAAGGGTACTTGTGTCTCTGAAACAGGAACCTATTAAAAATTATATTTTAGAGCAGGAGAGGCTTTTTTTCCCCCCGTGATCTCTTTCATGTATTTGTCTTCTGGACAAATAGATGGGCAGGGAAAAATATCTCTTCAGATTATAGAAGAAATGGTTAGTTTTATTTAGAGATTGAACTCTTTATCTTATTTCATATTTATTGTCTATCACCTGGCCTATTAGTACATGAATATAAACTATTTTGTGAATCAGTGTTTCAAATTCTTAAGCATTTGTGATTCTCTAGAATTCCATTCTGTGTCTATGAAAATTGTTCAGCATTAGTGAAATTCTAATTCCCAGTTGAACAGTGTCATCCTTTTGAGTTTCTGCAGGACTGTCCTGCTGTTCTGTGATACCTCTCCCTTTGCCTTAAGAAACTAGACCTAGCTGAGCCTTTTTTCTTTGTATGCCCTTTTGCTGTATCATATTATAAACTTGTATCAAATTTTGTCTTCCGCTTTCCCTGTTTCTTTCAGCCTTCCCTTGCCCAAGACTTTATCTGGATGTTTGTTATATCTCTGCGCCCCTGATCCTCTAGAAGTTGATTCATTCTTATCTGTCTAGATTTCTTGCATGTCTACTCTCTCTGTCTGGATTGGATTGGCAGCAGCCCCACTTATGTGCTCTCACATGTAGGTTTCATTAGCATGCTCTTTTCTTCCGCTCGCAACTTGTCAATCAAGATGGAATCTGACAGCATTGGTAATTTTAGTAGTTATTTCTTTCCTAGCTTACCCTCCCGCCTCCACCTCCAGCATGACTTAGTTTTGGTTAACTGATTAGAATGTAGTTCCACACCGGTGTTTTTTGTTTACCAGGTAGTTATCTGAGGATTTCTACTGTGTGATCCTCCAGCATGGCTCTGTTTGGGAATTTTTCCTAAAGAATATTATTAACTGGTGTGCAGTATCAGGGAAGCCAGTAAAGTTGCTGGTCTTCAGTTTCCTTATCTGTTAACTAGAGATAAAAAAAACTCTACCTCACTTGGTTATAGGGATTCAGTTAAATAAACGTATCTGTGCCTATAATACCAGCACTTTGGGAGGCCGAGGCAGGCAGATCATCAGCTCAGGAGATTGAGACCATCCTGGCTAAAATGGTGAAACCCCATCTCTACTAAACATACAAAAAATGGTGGCAGACACCTGTAGTCTCAGCTACTTGGAAGGCTGAGGCAGGAGAGTGGTGTGAACCCGGGAGGTGGAGGTTGCAGTGAGCCAGGATCGTGCCACTGCACTCCAGCCTGGGCGACAGAGCAAGACTCCATCTCAAAAAATAATAATAATAAAAATAAATAAATAAATAAAAGTATCTGTGTATCCCCAGCCCAGTCTTTTCTTACTAATAGGAATTCCTTCTTCATTAATGTCTACCAATTCTGTGCATTTTTGACATATTTATTAAGATATAATTCACATACCATACAATTTACCCAAAGTGCGCAATTCTCTGGTTTTTAATAAAGTCGCAGTTGTGCAACCATTACCGCAATCAATTTTAGAATATTTTCATCACCCAAAAGAAACCCCATATCCATTAGCAGTCATTTTCCATTTCCTACGCAACTGCTAATCTACTTTCTGTAATTTTATGCATTTTAACTTCATGCTTAATGTTATATTGCGTGCTAACAGGATTTTCATTTTTCTTTTGGCACATGGAAGGTATTTTGAAATGCAATTCTATAATTTTTAGAGCTACAAAGAGCCCTTTATCATTTAATGCTTATTTTTTCACAAGAAAACAAGAGGACCAGAGAAGTTAAGTGATTCACCCAGAGATATTCCTATTCCACACCTCTACAAAACATACTGACTAAAAGTGTCTCATTCACGCTTATTTAACTAATACTTATTTATGAGTGTTTGCTAAAACCCTTTCAAACTCAAATTCTGGATGTGAGATATGATTGTTTGAATTCTCTGCTTTAACCAAACTAGTTCTTTCACTATTCTGTGAATATTTCTTGGCCTTTTCTTTTTGTCTATATCCTTTTCATATATAAAGAATCTTAGCCAACGTTTATTCAGTGTATTATTTTCTCTTCTAATTTGCTTTAGAAAAGTCATTACTCTGTAATCAACCATAGAATTTTGTACATAATCTACCCAGTTTTCATGTGTGTTCTGTGGCATATCTGAGGTTTCTACCTCATTTAATCTACCAATTTTTTCCCACCCTCTCCCTCTTTTTAACGTGATTTTTGCCATTCCTTCCATCTATAAATGAAGATGATTTCTCTACTCCCTTAAATATGGGCTGACTTCGTGACTTGCTTTGACCAGTGGAATGTGGCAGAAAGGACAACATCAGGCAGATTTCAAGCTTAGGCCCCAAGAGTCCTTGCAGCTTCTGCCGTTGCCCTTTTTGAATGCTCTCCGGGAGCTTCATATAAGAAAGCCACTCTAGCTTAAGGGAGGAGGACAGAGGCGTTGTGGAGCACAGAGGCGCTCTAGCTGACAGCTGGCAGCTAGACATAGTGAGGCCAGTGTGGATCTTCCAGCGCTTTTGATGCTAGCCAAATGTAGATGCATGAGTCCAGATGAGAGCAGCAGCGGAACTGTCTAACCAACTCACAGAAACGTGAGGAATAAAAATCCATGTAGTTTTGAGCCACCAAATTTGGGGTGGTTTGTTATTCAGTGAAAGCTAACTTATATGTGTAGGTATCAGCATTGTGGCAACCTTGAGATGATTAAAGAGTGTAATCCATGTAAAGTGTTTAGCTTACTGCCAAACATAGAGTGTCCCTCAGTAGAGGTTAACTGCTGTATTATTATCATTATCATTGTTGTTTTGGTTATAATGGTCACTTCTCCCTCCTCCTCTAGATCTAATGCCATTACTCTTTAATATTATTAACTTTGATAAATTAAATAATTGGATGTCCTTGGTGGTAATTGGTATTTTCCTTCCTGATTAGTAAGTAGTCTAAAAGTTTAAAAAGTTTTTTTTTATTGTGAAATAAAACACATGTATAGAAAAGAACTTAAAGCATAAATTTGCAGCTTAGAGCAAATTATAAAGTGAACATCTGTCACTGCCATTCAGGTTCAGAAATTGAACATTACCATGACTCCAAAAACTTGTATCAAATTATCTATTCTGCTTCCATTGAATGCTTTTCCTGATCATAATCCTCCCTCTTATATCTAGAGGTAGCCACTAACCTGATTTTATAGGAATCACTCTTTGCTTATCCTTTTGGGTTTTATTGCCTCTGTATGCATCTGTAAACAAATTAATTCAGGTGATTTATTCAACATGTAAGTGAAATAATACAGTATGCATTTTTGTGTGCCTGGCTTTATTCACTGAACATTATCTCTAAGATTCATCCATGTCATGACTAATGGTAAGCTTTCATTTTCATTGCTGTGTAGATTTTCATTGTAATAATGTATAATACCTCTATCAGATCCACTATTTATGGGTGTTTGGGTTTTTACAGTTTGGGGGTATTATAAATAATTCTTTCAAGCACACTTTTATATATATATTCTGGAAAAATATATGTGAGAGTTTTTTTTTAAAGATCTATACCTAGTAGTATAATTTCTGGGTAACAAAGTCACAGTCACTTTTTGCAAGTCTCACAGAAAAGAACAATGCCAGATGACAAATGATGTATACTGTGCATCTTACCTTGAGTTTGGAACCGTTGGTTTACCATACAACCACATACAGGTGGTTGACCAAAAAGGCAGTCTAGGTTGATGGGGACAGGAGTAGGGATGGTATGAGAATTATGTAGGATGAAAAGGGGTCAAGATTTATGTGATAGGTTAGAATGTCTCTGGGAAGGAAATCTGTGAGTAAATTTGGTGTCATTATAGTTAGGAGTCCCATAGTTGTTCAGGAATTAATAGCATTCTTTACACTAGTTGTTCTCTATGTGAATCTGTAGCCATGGTTTATGCTTTCTCTATATTACAGAGGAGAAGTTTGGGCAACTGGGGGACAATTGACTGATCCTTGGCTATATGATAATAAAAGGGGACACAGCTCTCCTAGGACTGAGATTTTCATTGTCCCTTTCTAAAAAGCAGAAGGGAGATACTAACACTCTACCAAAAAAGAAGGAAAAGAATCTTGTCAGAAATGGAGAATGGGAGAACATTTAGCCAAATTAAAGGCTGTATCTACTAAAAGCAATGGTGGCTCTAAGAAGATGGGTGTAGCATAACAACCCGAGGCAATTTGGGTTCCTTTGCATATAATTGTACAGAATGTGCTCTAAGTGGGTTAGGGAGCTATAGTCAAACATGGTAGAGTTGAAGAATGGTGTCTGTGTGTTCTGTCACATGGTTGCACTGTGCTGAGGCGTCCTGCCAAGACAGCTACAGGAATTGTTTTTCATGGGCTCTGGCTGATCTCAAAGGCAAGGCAGAAGGGTTTATAGCTTAGTGAGTTATTTTTCCTGACTCTCTGAGGAAGTTGAATATTTGAGAATTTAATACAGTTTCCTTGGCATTGTGTTGATCTTTGGATACCATATTAAGATCACATCAGGATAATGAGGGAAGGATTAAGGAATTACTGGTTTCATTTGGGATCATGTCAGATGGGGTTGTTTTTACATCTGGCATGTACTTCCCAAGTTGAATAAAGTAGTATTTGTGACAGGCTCTAGTGGAGGATGCTGGTAACATGCAGAACCAAACCTTAAATTTGCATGCTGTTATGACTTCTATTGGATGTGAGGATTTGTAGGTTATCATTTCCACAGATGTAAAGCGAACTTATTATTCACTGTACATCTAAGTACCTTATTGACCTGATTTCTTGTCTTATTTCTGAATGATCCCAGAATGTATGGAAATGGTGATGGGTTTTGTAGTTTTGCTATTATGCCTTTCCTAGAAAACAAAGTGAGCTTTTCATGCTTGAGTAAACACATTGATGTATTATGAAACTGTCAGACTCCGAACAATTGGCATAAGCTCAATTATTCAAATATGTGACTCTATTGAATAGCTTTTGTGCTGGCTGATGCTTTAGTACAGCCAGTATAAAGACATTTCAATATCTTTCCTTAAGAAATTAAATCTCAACTGCATGAGTAAAGAAATGCAAAGGATTAGTCCTTTAGTTGAGCACTTTCCTCATTATCTTGTATAGCTAATTGGTAGCATTCATTTGCTGAAATTTATAGTTCATTTTATTTTTTTTAAAAAATATGGTTTTTAAATTAAAAAGTCATTCATGCATTATCTTTGTCACCTAACATAACTGCTTTTTTCTTCTTTGTTCTCTTCCTGTCAGTCCACATGCACACATGCTTTTTTAATGTAGTGTATCAGCAATTTTGTTTTCTTTTTTAGTTATATTTGCATGGTAAATCTTTTTCAAGTTCTGTGGTCTTTATAATATTTATTTTTATTGTTGCATAATATTGAATTATTTAATAATATGCAGTCATTTTTCTTATTTGAAATGTATGTTTTCTAGTTTTTTATTTTTGCACATAATAGTGCAAAGATGTATTTGTGCATTATTTTCAGTTATGAGGACAGATACCCAGAAGTATTTCAGTGGACTTGAAAAAAGATTTTTTCTTTTACGTATTGCTCAATTGCTTTCCAAGAGGCAATTGTATGATTATATAAATATACAATCTTTTTTACCAACGAAAAAAAGAAAGATGAAGTCTATTAAATGTTAGCATCCTACAAAATTAACATTTGGAGCATCCTGTAATCTTACTAGAGACTTCTTCATTTGTAAATTCAGTTTCTATTTTTAGCAGAGTAATGTATGCAAATAGTTTAAAAATCTAATAAGCTGTTTAATGTGACAATGAAAAACAGCAGCCTCTTGCCTCCTTCCTCACTTCAGTTTCTGGCTTTTGACTATTTCTGCGAATATTTGCCTCCATATTGCTAAGTGACTTACTTTTGCAGCTTGATTTTTTTTCCTCTTTATTTATGGATTTCTTTTTATGGAAGATGAGGCTTTAGTTCTTACAGTTTCTTTCCCATTCTCTCAATATTGACAAAACATAAATTTTGGTTTTACCAATATAGATATTATAATGTTATGACTGTAAGTATTGTTCATAATCAAATTTTATATTATGATTATATATTCTTTCACTTTATATTTTCCCCAGAATTAGTAACCCTCTTTCCTTTTGCTTGCTTTGTTTTCTTTATGCCTATTTCTAATTTATCACCAAACATTCTGAAAGAGTTGTAAATCTCCTTTGATACTTCCAAGCATGTCAGATAATTCCTCGGGTGTGTTTTTATTATTTTTTCAAAACTTCCCTCTGGGAGCTGTCATATTGCTGCAGTGTAGATGGGTTGCTCTTGGGGCCTGATATTCAAGCAACATCTTGGAATTCCCTTCATGATTTTATCCTGGGAATTTCCTTTGCCTTTCTCTGTTTTGTTGATTCTCTGTTTCCTGGATCTCAGGTTGTTTTTCTTTTAAGTTTACTTACATATTTTGATGGAGTCCTGAGAAAGGTGCGAGGAAACTTAACTTTTTGAGACCATGCGTGACTGAAATGTTTTTATTCTGTAATCATACTTAATTGATGGTTTGGCTGGGTATGTAATTTTAGGTTGGGAATAATGATTTTTTTTTTGGAATTTTGAAGGCATTGCTTTATTGCCCTCTTACTTTCAAGGTTGCTTTTGAGTCCAGTGCCATTCTGATACCCAATTCTTTGTTAAGACCTTTTTCCTTTATTTCCTGTGTCTGGAAACTTTTAGAATGTAATTTCTGGAGTTCTAACATCTTATAGTATGCCTTGGTATGTACTTTTTTTTTTCATTATTTTATTGGTTGCATGGTGGGCCCTCTCAAACCAGAAAAAGCATGTCCTGCAGTTCCCTGTATCTCTCTCTTTGAACTACGAATTACTTTGTAGTACCTTGTGAACTGGTCCATTAGTTTTCCTCTCTTTTTTTCTCCCATTTTCCCATCTTTTCATCTTTTTATTCCACCTTCTGAGGACTCTACTAACTTTATTTTTCACCTCTTTTATGGGATTCTTTTATCAATGCTACAATATTTTTCACTTTCTGAAAGCTTATTTCTAATTCTTCTAATTATGCTTTTTATGGTGTTGTGTTGCTTCATTTGTGATTTCTCTGAGGATATTAATTATTTTTTGGTTGGGGAATTATTTTTTCTGCTCCCTGCATCACGTTTGTTTCCTCTGGGGATGTGTGTGTGTGTGTGTGTGCACGCGCGCGTGCACATTCCTCTTTCTTGCATGTGGCAGTGGAGATCAGGTGAGGTGGGCCTGTTTGGAAGCTCCGTGTGTTGGTGAGGCTTATAACCTGAAGCTTCTCTATAGGAAGATGAATGTCTGCAAGTCTGTGCTCATTCCCAGGAGCCGGGATGCAGGGAGAAGAGAGGGTGGGATCTTACTGACCAGGCTTTGTCTCAGTCCCCTGTTTTTAGCATGGTCGTGTTACCCCCTGCCCTCAGCTGTGCTTAGCTGTGGTAGGACTTACCTCTTCTGGAGAGGAAATTTCCAGGCTCCTGCCTGGCTCTGCAGGGTAGAGAAGAGAATATAGCAGTTTAACTGTTCTTTATATAAATTTTCAATCAGTTCTCCTTTCCTCAGAGGTACCTGGACCTAGTTTCTTATTGGCTACTCACCCCACAGGCTTAAATTTCAGCTTTGTTTCAATTTGTTTGTTAGTTACCATTCATCCCTGTTTTCTAGCTTAAAGGATTTTGTTGCATATCTAGTTCGCTTTTTGTACTCTTTCATTTTTTGTCTTCATGGGTTTATTTCACATTATATTTATGTTCATGTGTATATAAATTCCTTAATGTCATTTTAATACAGTTTTTAAAAAGTATGGGGAAAAAGCACATACTCAGTCTGCCATGGTTGATGGAAGTATCCAGTGCAGACTTTTTAGACTGGTCAAAAATATATTTTTTGCTTGCACACATTTGTGGGATATTTATTGTACTTTCTTATATACAATAATTTCTCTAAAAAATGTCTTTTAAAAATATTTTAAAATTTAAATAATATTTTTAAAAGATTTTTACATGTCTATTTTTACATGTCTATTTAGCATTGCAGATTTAATGTCAATTTTCATAAGTCGATATTTCTGTCTACTGGATAGCTTAAAGGAGTGACTGTTCTTATTAAGTTGCTCATTAATTTTTAAAAACCTTTTATTTTGAAATAATTGTAGATTGATAGGAAGTTCAAAAATAGTACTGAGAGGTTCCTTATACCCAGTTTTTCCCAATGGTAACATCTTCACAACTACAGTACTGCCATCAAAATTAGGAAATTGATGTTGCTACAATCTTCATTAGTTTTTAAAAGACATTGTTTTACATTTCATAGTAGCCCAAAAGTTTATGATACAAACATATGTGAAATCTATGTTAAACTCTTTTGTCTTTCAGCAATTTTTCCAGCTAGTCAAATTACGAAAGCTTGGACTTAGTGATAATGAAATTCAGCGGCTCCCTCCCGAAATAGCAAACTTCATGCAGCTGGTGGAACTAGATGTGTCTCGAAATGGTAAGAAAGATTCCACTTGGGTTGCGTATTTGTCTCTTCAGATGCTGGGGGTGTTTTTAGTAAATATAACTATGAGCGAGAACATGCGGTGTTTTGTTTTTTGTCCTTGTGATAGTTCGCTGAGAATGGTGGTTTCCAGCTTCATCCATGTCCCAAATATAACTAGATAAATATTACTGGAGGTGCTTTCCCTGATAGTTATGGGAAAACTATATGATTCTTGAGGTGAAATTAATGCCATTTTTGAATAGGTCAGTTAACTTATAGGCATTTTCCAAAAAAAATTTCATAACACAGTTTTAGGAGACAGCTTTCTCCAAATAAGTTCAATCTGATTCCTAGAGTTAGAGAGTGGGCTGGGCAATCATTTAACCTTGTCCACTTATTTTGCTGAACATGATATTGAGGACTGGTGGCATGGTTTTTGTCCAGTGCTTGGGTGCTGCTGTGGCCAGGGAAACCTGCCCTGGGGAAGGGTTGGTTTCTCTTGGCTGTGTCTCAGTTGCTTGGTATGCTCTCCCTGTAGTGAACAGACCTGCTTGCGTTCAGGCATCTTCTGTCTTAATTTGTTTCTAATTAGGCTGCTGGTGGTTTTGCCCACTTCAATTTGTGTGGTATATTTGTGAGTTTATTTTGATTTTCAAATCCCACTATTGATTCATTTTTATTGAACATTTGAATAGGGCATCCTAATAGATACCCCAATGGGATACTCAAATGCCTTTCATTTTTAAATGGGTACCTTGGTTTAACCTTCAGTTTTATACCCCTTAGAGTGCTTCCCAAATGGGCTGATACTGCTTCTTGTTATAGCATATTTGATTTATTAAATTAAAGTAGCAACTCCCAGTGGTCCTATCTAGTGATGGAATTCAGTTCTTGTAAGGACCCTCGTATAATTTCCTCAGGATAGTCTCGAACAAGGTGTGAATTATTTATTAAAAAGATAATTCCTTTATTTCTCTCCTATTACATACCTGATTTGTTTTGTGTTTTGCTTCTGTTTTCCTACAAAAATCTATAGGTTTCTTCTGAATGGATTATCTTTTGGTCTGTATATTTCAGTCTGATATTTTTGACAAAAACCCCAGGTCCCAGACGTATAATTCTTCTGTGGATCATTGTTATAATACAGCAATGGTAATCAGTACTTGGTTGGAAATATGGTGAAGAGAAAATGATTCTTCCTTTCCGCCAACTTCTCATAGGTTTTAAATTGTTGTTATCTATTACATTCCATAAATTAGAAACTGTCTTCTGGCTTAGCCATGTGATCATGACATACTTTTATTTTGTGTGGAAATTATTTCTTACTTTGAAGGTACTAGAAAAAGTAAAACAAAACTTTTTTTGGGGAGGGTGTCTTGTTCTAGAGTGGCTTATTTGGTTGCAGGGAACCCAGATCTACTTAGGTAAAGTGGATTTGATTGTAAGGAAGGCGGGGTGGAATTAACATACACCAAAAGCAGTGGCACCAAGCTTGCATTTGACACTATCTTGGGGGTTTCATGGCCTCTCTTTTCCAGTGTGTCCACTTCTGTTTGTGGATTCTCTGTTCTTCGCTCCTCACTGAACTGCTCTGTTGGAACTGGCTAGTGGTGGCCTCTTATTGTGACTTGTCTTTACGTACAGTTTGGCTTTTGCCCCTGCTGCAGCATTTGTTTGCCAGTGAAGGATTTCTCAGTGAAGAGTGGTTGACCCAACTTATCTTTTTATGCCAATCATAAGACATAGGGTAGAGGTCAGGTTACCAGCCACCCTAAAGGTTGGCTGCCCTGGGAGGTGGATGGCCACCAGTACAAAGCATGGCCCTGCCACTCAGCACAGAAGTTGTTGATGAGCAGCTTTGCTTACACTGGAGTATGGGATGGGGTGGGCATCTGGGGTCTGGCCAGGCCAGAACTGCCTCAGAAACTAGCCTGTATAATACTTTCCCATATGTGATTGAAATGATTCTCTTGTCTTAGCAGTTATCTAAGTTATAAAGAATGACTAGCTATTAACTCTGCAACGAAGCAGTGACTTTGTAAAATGGTCACGGAAGTCACAAAATCTGAAGAAATACATAGCAATTTTGAAATGGGGATTAGAAATAAACAGAAATACTTAAGAAAGACGAAAAGTTTTGGCTCTATTTGGGAGGAAGGAAACCATACAGTTCAAAAGTTCCCAGTCCTGTAATTAACTCTAATGGGATGCTCCGTGGGAAGTCAGCACTAGTCAGCTGCAGTTTTACCAGTTCCCACATCAGCTCTTTTCAAACATTTGTAGCTAGAAAGAAGGGCTCCATGCATCTTCCCGTGTGTCCGCTTTTACCTTCCAGCATGTTGATAAAAGAAACTAGGCTTTCACTTAAGACAGTATCAGGACACAAAAATGTTTCTGCCCCTTGGGACACCTCCCCTGCTTCCCCCCCAACCCCTCTCAGTTTCAACCTTTCCTTCTGCAAGTGTTGGAGTTTTGTGAGGGATCCTGCAGAACGTTCACCTTCTTATCCAGCTCTCTCAGAAATGCCGAGAGGGAGTTAAGCATTCCCTTCCCTTCGTGGCAGGGCCTGGCTCTGGCTCAGTAGCATTATGTGTATGGTGGATGTGGGGGTAGAGGGGAAGACAGCATGGAGGGTTCGGGGCTTTCCTGGAGGTTATTAAAAGAAAGAATGAACCTGGGCTGGGTGCGGTGGCTCACGCCTGTAATCCCAGCACTTTGGGAGGCCAAGGCGGGGGGATCACAAGGTCAGGAGTTCGAGACCAGCCTGACCAACATGGTGAAACCCCGACTCTACTAAAAATACAAAAATTAACCAGGCTTGGTGGCATGCGCCTGTAATCCCAGCTACTCAGGAGGCTGGAGCAGGAGAATCGCTTGAACCCGGGAGGTGGAGGTTGCAGTGAGGCAAGATCGCGCTATTGCACTCCAGCCTAGGCGACAGAGCAAGACTCCGTCTCAAACAAACAAAAGAAAGAATGAATCTGTGCAGATGACAGAGCAGAAGAACAAGGTCACTATTTACTGTAACCAACAGGTATAGGGGTCTTAGGCCATTTCTTGGTCAAGCAGATCTCAGTATGCTTCCTCTCATTTTTTGGACAGATAAAATTATGTTAATCTGAATACCCTAGGCAACCGAGTAGGCAAATAAAAGTCACAAATCCTGCAGTTGGAGAGGCAATGTGAGGACCTGATTTTGTACAGGTGCAGGCATTTGTGAGAGTTTTCGGCTGGTGCCTGGAGGCCTGTGTGGGCCTCTGGTCTTCTGTTGCCCCAGCTGGCGGTGCCCACTTTCTGATCAGAGGCTGTTCCTTTGGGTCCCTGCCCAGCGTCAGTGGTTTGTAGCAGTGTTATAACCAGGGCTGGCCAGTCATGATAGGACCTTCCTTAGTTCTTGATTTTGCATTGCTTTGACCATGGAGGAGAAAGTCCATTGGATTAATGCTGATCATACTTGAATGTGCAAGGAATTACCTGAGACTTTTGTTAAAATGAAGATTCTGATGCAGTAGGTCCCGAGTGGGTCTGGAGATTCTGCATTGCTAAGAAGCTCCCAGGGGATGCCAACCCTGCTGGTCCCCAGCCACACCAAGGAGAAGGATCTTAGACATCACCACCTGCAGGCTTGCTGCTAACTTTCCTTCAGCAGCTTCCTGAGGTTAGGAGCCCACATTCACTCCCCTCAGGCACCCCTGCACCTTCCCATGTGGAAGGTAGGAGATCTTCCAGCCATTCCTGGTTAAAGGGTAAGATGCTAGAGCTGACTTTAGCTCAAGTTTGCTTTGATTCTAAAAGCAAAACTAGACCTTTCCGGATGTTTCCTTGCTCAAGTGAAGAGAAAGCCAGGTTTTGCATTTCTCTTTAAAGACATTCGTAAACGAAGAGAGAAGTTTTTACAGCCTCACTTTCTGGGCCAAGAACTGCCAAGATCTTCAAACACTGACTTTTGTGGCTTTGTTTTCTGACATTTCAGGCGCAGAGTCAAGGGAATTGTGTGCTATGTTGGAAAAGAGAAGCATGAGTTTAGGGAAAAAGAGGGCAGTGCTTATGGATTATCTAAGCTGCAAGGATTTTTTTTTTTTTTCCTGAGGGACAAGTAGAGAGCCTTGGGATGAGCACAGTGCATATGGTCTCTTCCCCAGAATGACTAGATGTGCTCAGCAGAGAGGACCCTGGCTCGGAGTCCTGGCTCTGCTGTCAGCACGCGGTCGACTTTGGGCAGGCCCCTTGCGATGCTGCTGGGCCTTGTTTTGCGGAGTGGGACAAGACCCTGCTCCCCGTATGAGCCCAGTGAGAGTCGAGGAAAGTGACACACTTCTCATGTCTTAACTTGGTGGATTTTTTTTTTAACAGGCAAATGTCTACAATATATATGAGAAAAAAAACTAGGTGTTTCCCCTGAACATAGATTAAAGGATGATTGGAGTATATGAACTAGATATCTGAATTTGCTGGTAACATTTTGTCTACAAAAAGTGTACAGACTTAGAATTAAGTTCTGCAGCAGTTTTCTGTGGTGAAATGCATATGCTTCAATGCTTGGACCTTGTATCTGCTCTCTCTGCTCACTGTTTATTAGCTGCTTGAGGAAAATGACCTCTGATTGTGTGAGAAGTGGCATTATCGCATAGTAGGATCTTGCTATTCAAGAATCTAGGGCAGACTTTCTTAATGCTTCATGATTCCTGCCTCAAGGGTTAGTAATTTGAATTTTATAGTCTATGCTGTAATTTGACTTACATCACAGTACTACATCATTATCCATTTAGTTCAGTTTTCCCCAAAGTGTAAGGCATATACTACCAGCACTGCTAGAGATGATTTTAACTGGTACTGCAAAACAGCAATTTTAAATTTTGAGTCATGGTGAGAAAGTTATCCTTTTATTTTCAATTTTATTCCTTTTGGATTGCATCTGTAAAATTTGATAACACTATATTGTATTTGTTACATTTATCTTTTGTATCTAGTGGTGATAATAGCTTTGAATTCATGTTAGTGATTTAAAACAATTTTCTTCCTTTAAAAATCTCATCCAAATTTTAAAAGTCAGTTTAAAAGAATGAGGCAAATGATAAAGAATGCAGGGACTACACCAGGATGGCAAAAATTGTGAAGGTGAAATAGAGGTGGCTGAAGTTAAGGAAACACTTGTCAGTATTAGCATAATGTGCCGAAGAGGCCATGAATCTATTTCTCTTATGGGGCAAATAGAACTGCAGATAGAAAAAAACATGTCCAGAGACTGCATAGCTTCACTAATTATTTCGTCCACTTGAGTTAACAAGAACTTAAAGGTAAGATAGTTTTAGTACAATCATCACTAGCATCAGGACAGCAGTGCAGACTCAGTGGACCGCCTACCAGCAGGGCCATTGTCTCATCTAAAGCCTCTTCTAGAGGCTGGACTTTGAGTGTGTGATTGGGTTAGTTGTCCTCTGTCCAACCACGAGATGCTGATCAATGTTTGGTCTATAGCTATGGATTTGTTTCATAAAATCTAAAACCAATCTCGAAGCCTGCTGAAATGATAGCATCAAATCGTGGTGCTTCTGTTTATGCCCTGAAAAGAGCTCGTGCTGGCAAGTGGTAACTCTAGCGTGCCTACAAGTCCTCCTACTTAGTTATGAACAGTTAACCTTTTTTGTTTGCTTGTAATAACTGTATACACACACACCAGAAGTGTGGTAGAAACAAGTTTTTACCCATGTGGACTTCAGACTTGCCACAATTAAACCATCGTTCTCTCCTTTCTTGCAGCCTAATTTGGGCCCAAATTTAGCACTTTCTTTAGCAAACAGCCCCAATGGCTGGACTTCATACATTGCAGTAGGAGAGTTTTGTTGTCACTGTCATTGTTAAAATGTCACAGGAGACATCCAGCAAAGGGAGCACGCCCCTATGCTCACTGTACCTTAGGTTGTGCTGGCTGGACAGTGTTGAGCCCAAAGCTTGCATTCTTGCTTTGCAAGTACATCCGCTTTCCCATTGTGAGCCTCCTCTCTGCCTTAACTTTTACCTTCTCTTTTGTTAGGAAGAAGAGTTAATGTAGAAAAATAAATTGCCTTCTACACACATTTTAATTTCAGATTATAATTACCTTTAAAGTGGGGGTGAAAAGGAATCAGGCTTCTGTGATGTTTTCTAATCACCTTTCCATTCTGCAAATTTCAGCAAGCATTGTTTAAACATGAAGATATGGTTTCCATTTCAAACGTTGAAAAAGTTGGGATAAACTTTACACATATGTCTCTTCTGATGAGTATATTTTACCCTTTTTACCCGTTTTCTTCTAGCCATTCCATAGTCCTTTTCTGCTCCCATCTGGAAGGGTCTTTCGGTCTGCTTTCAGAGTGTCAAGTGGTCTTCCTTCCACTTGCTTTGTCAGAACGTATACATGGAAGAGTAAAGTACTGTTCCTCTTTATTCTGTTAATATTGTTAATATTCTGTAATCAGAAAAGCTGTGACTGATGCATAAGTTGTAGGCTTACGTAACTTTTTTCTTTTACTCTTTTTTTTTTTTTTTTTCCCAAGACAGAGTTTCGCTCTTGTTGCTCAGGCTGGAGTGCAGTGGCGCCATCTTGGCTCACGGCAACCTCTGCCTCCTGTGTTCAAGTGATTCTCCTGCCTCAGTCTCCCGAGTAGCTGAGATTACAGGCGTACGCCACCAAGCCCGGCTAATTTTGTGTTTTTAGTAGAGATGGGGGTTTCTTCATGTTGGTCAGGTTGGTCTCGAACTCCCCACCTCAGGTGATCCGCCCACCTCGGCCTCCCAAAGTGCTGAGATTACAGGCGTGAGCCACTGCACCTGGCCTACGCTTTTTTTTTTTAATTAGCAGGTTTATGATAGATCTGAGTTTGAGAACAACGCCTTTGAATATGTTTTTTAAGTCAACAAGTTCTTTATTCAGTTACAGGTTCTCTAAATGTTTTGTCTATTTTAAATAGCTTCTTATCTTCCTACTCCATCCCTCCCTAGCTCATTCATTGGCTTTATCCGTACATGCTACGCTCTGTGTTAGATCTTGACTTTTCTAAAACAATGGTGGATTTAACCGAACAGGCTAAGTTATGGAAGGAAAAATAATTGCAGTGGTTTCTCCTGAAATAAAACAAAGCCCTAACATATGGGATGACAGTTTCTGCTCACTTTTTAATTAGGCAGTTTCTGTAGGTATCAAATTGATGGTTTCCAGCCACAGTGCTTGCATCATTTTGATTTTGAGGCCACCCATCTTGTCATGTGAATCTGGCTGAGCCAAATGGTGCTGAGGCTCCAGGCAGCTGAAGGTTGGATGGCATCTTTTTGTCAGGATGGTGACACCAACGTGCTCGCATCACTGCAAACAGTGCTCTCCTCTTACTGAACTAGAAAAGACAAATCTTGGAAAGGGACTTGAGCCAAGAGGGAAAGAGGGAATAAAAAGCAGTACTAAGAACTGCAATTTGAGGATTAAATATAGAAATGGTATGATTTTTAAATTAGCTTTATAAGTGTTGAATAAGCCCTTAATCTAACTAAGGTGTCGGCTCAAAGTGAATAATGAAAATGATTCTTAAAAACATAGTGGTGTGTTGACTGTTGTCTCAGCTACTTGGGAGGCCAATTTGAGAGGATCACTTGAGTCCAGGAGCTTGAGTTTACAATGAGCTATGATTATGCCACTGTACTCCAGACTGGGTGATAGAGCAAGTCCCTGTTTAAAAAAAAGAAAAACGATTCTGTATTCTTTTCAGTTTGAAAAAGCCTAAAACTCTGGCACTTTAAAAAATGCTTACAGTTAACAACTGTAGCTCATAATAAGATTTTTTTTTTACTTCAAGCAGTATTTGTTGAGTACTTACTAAATGTAAGGCTCTATGCTAAATTGTTCTAACCCTTAAGGAAATAAATAACTCGACAGGCACAACAGACAAATATAATGACTTATATTGTGGTATAAATGAAGTGCTCATTATGTTCGGAAAAGTGTCAGTAACTAGGATCAGTAGCAACTGGTGTGAAAAAGACATGAAAGAAGAAAAAGACATTTTTTGATTAGATGTTGGTAGCAAGCAGTGTAACAGTTCTTATACTTTGGTAGCAAATTTAGAGGGAGTCAATGAGTAGATTTCTCAGTTGGTTTGTCATTGTTGTTTGTTAGAACTTTATTTCAAATGTTTGTTGTAGCTTTATGGAGTCAACAATATCATTAAAAATGCAAATATCTTAGTGCTTCTCTGTGAACTATTCACTGAAAATTTTAAGGTTCATCAAAAAATCAAAGAACACAGTAACTAAAACTCAGTGCATAATAATAACAAAGCTATATTAATTGTCATGGGATTCTTTCTCTTTTTATTATATAGCTGATACTGTGTTGCAAAGGGTTTGCTTTGCTAGGTGAAATGTTAAGCTCTGTGCATTAGCATAGACTATTGATTTAAAAATCTCAGTGGCTTAACACGGTGAGGAATTTTATTGCTGTTCAGTTTACAATTTAGAGTGTGTGTGCTTATTACCTTGGGGAAGTAAGTGGTAAGAGGCTGTGCTCCATACAGTCTTTCGGGGATCCAGGCTTCTTTCTTCTTGTGATGTCACATCTTTATTCAACTAGTGGCCACAAAGTCTTTATGGGAGGGGAAGAAAACGGAGAATTGCATCTAGGAAATTTTTACGAACTATGCCAACAAGGTAGTGTACATCGTTTCTATCAACATTCTATGGCCAATTTTATGCCCCTGACTTAATTGAATGGAGCTGGGAAATTCAGTTAGCTAGAAGAGGAGAAGAAATATGACCATTGATGTGGATCATCTGCTACACCTGGCACTTAATCAATGCTGGAATTGTGTGGTTTTATGCCACTGATCACACTCAAGCCTAGTTTATTAGATGTCTCTAGGGAAACAGAACTAATAGGACACACACACATATGTGAAAAAAAATATATATGTATAATATGTATATATGAATCTATTCCTAATAAATCTCTCTCTGAGACAGATTTATTAGGGATTAATTCATATAGTTATGGGGACTGAGAAATTCCAGGATTTCTCCTCTGCAGGAAAGCCAGTGGTGTAATTCCAGTCTTGAGTCTGAAGGCCTGAGAACCAGGGAAGCCAGGGGTGCAAATTCTAATAGAAAGGCAGGAGATGATGATGTTCTAGCTCAAACAGGCAAGCATGAAGCAAAAGGGGGCAAATTCCTTCTCCCTCCATCATCTGTTCCATTCAGGTCCTGAGCAGATTGGATGATGCCCACTACATTGGGGAGGGCAGTCTACTTTATTGAGTCTACCAATTCAAATGCTTATCTCATCCAGGAACACCCTCACAGATACGCCTAGAAATAAATACTGTTTTAATTTGTCATCCTGTGGTGCAGTGAAATTAACACGTAAAAGTAACCATCACACCTAGTAAACATAGACACCACAGACACACACACACACGCACACACACACAATCTCATTGCACTTTCACAACTTCCTAGTGAGTAACATGTTTATAGGAAACTCAGATACCTGAGATGCCTGTCCAAAGAGGACAGGGTAGCCTGCCTTCCCAAAACTGCACATAAATGCATAAACCTAAACATAAGTTAACATGATTGATGGCCACTGATAAGTTAATAATGAGCATAAAACCTATGCAAGTGTTTGTGGCTGTTTTATTTGAAGTTTTAAAAACTACATTCTTAAAAAATATGTTTTAGAAACTAGAGGTTTATGTTTGAGGAATCCTTGAAGTACTTTGCTTTAGGCAATATGTCGTCGTTTTAAGTGTGTGAGTCCAGGGATCACTACCTTGGACAAATTGCTTAATCTCTCTCTGCCTCAGTTTATTCATCTGTAAAATGATTTTAATAGCACCTACTGTATAGAGGTGTTTTTGACTCTTAAAAGAGGCTGTGCATGTAAATACCTCCACTAAATTAGAAGTATGCTTTTTGTTAGAAAAATTAACATAAACAACTTAGAATAGTGCCTTGCATAGAATGAACACTTCGTATAGGTGCTGTAATTCTATCATCTTTCATTTTGGATCATGAAAATCTGAACTAAGACTGTGAGAGGACTGTCCAAGTAAGAATACAGGGTGGGTGTGAGGACACAAGCAGGCATGAGGGATAGAGTGATACAGGTGAGGTTTTGGCTCAAGATGACTTCTAGATACTGTGCACCATATGCCAGCCATTGTCCTGCTTCACCGCATGTGTCATTTAATCCACACACTAATTCTGTGAGGTGTGGCTATTAGCATCTCAGGGATGGCTGATGAAGAAACTGAGGCTTAAAGAAGTTGTCATGTGCCCCAAATCATACTCCTAGTTGGTGATGGACCTGAAATAAGGAACCCAGGAGGAGAGGTGCTTTTCATTGTTTTTGGAGTTTATTGAAGATAATAAAGGCAGAGCTGATAGTTTTATTCTATTTTGAGAGAAAGGATGGACAGTGTATAGACTAGTTACCCTCTGAATTTGGAGATAAAAACTGGAAAAAGTGATCCTAAGACATTTAAACTGCAAAAAAACCCATAAAACTACTAGTGAATAAGTTCAACCACCTGTAGAAATGGCCCACCCTAAGAGGTGGTATCTTTGTCTGTTTGGGCTGCTATTACAAAATGCCTTAGATGGATAATTTATAAACAAGAGAAATGTATTGCTCACAGTTCTGGAGGCTGGGAAGTCCAAGATCCAGGTGCTGGCAGATTCAGCATCTCATGAATGCTTGTTCTCTGCATCAAAGATGGTGCCTTGTTGCCATGTCCTCACATTGTGGAAAGGGCAGGGGAGCTCGTATTACCCCCCTCTATTTTCTTTTTATTGTTCCATCTTCCTCTAGTTGAGTGTCTTTTATAAAGGCACTAATCCCATTCATGAGGGCAGAGTCCTCCTGACTTACTTCCCAAAGGCTGTACCTTTTAGTAGTATCACATTGGGCATTAGTTTTGAACAGGTGAATTTGGAGAATACCAACATTCAGGTGGTGTTACATAAATAACAGCTGGTTCATAATTTTTTTTTTTTTTTTTTTTGGAGACGAAGTTTCGCTCTGTTGCCCAGGCTGGAGCGCAATGGTGTGATCTTGGCTCACTGCAACCTCTGCCTCCCAGGTTCAAGTGATTCTCCTGCCTCAGCCTCCCAAATAACTGGGATTACAGGCGCTCACCACCACACCCAGCTAAGTTTTGTATATTTAGTAGAGATGGGGTTTCACCATGTTGACCAGGCTGGTCTTGTACTCCTGACCTCAGGTTATCCACCTGCTTCGGCCTCCCAAAGTGCTGGGATTACAGGCATGAGCCACCGTGCCCAGTGTGTAAATCTTTTATGGCTAGAAATGGGGTATCATCCCAGAAAAAGTAGAAGAACTTTCTCAGAAAGATCTGACATAACATTTCTGAGGTAACTGTTGTGCTGTCTTGGCAAAAGGTTGAAGCGTTGCCAGAAGTGTAGTGATAATCAGGAAAGACAAATACTAGGAATGTATGGGTTTTACCTTTGAAGGAAAAGTAAAGAGATTTAATAACATGAGTGTCCCAGGTCCCTTGGAAGCAGGTGTAGCTCTCTTCTATGGAGATGACTTTGTCCATCTCTGATTACTGATGATGAAAATCATCCCGCGATCCTTTCTCAGGGTGTGGATATTTACTAAGCACTGTGATGGGGCATCTGATTTTCTGATATGCGTGCTGAGGAGAGGTGATACGCTAACGTGATGACATCAGTACCTAGTTCCATTAGCTTTCACATTGGTCACTCAGTCACAAGGAAATTTTCTTAGTGTGGCACCTTTCCATAGTCATATCTTCTCTGGGCAAACTGACTGACCTGGCAACTGGCTAACTCTGACCTGGTTAGCCACCAAGTTTTGTGTCACTGGTGGTGTACTGCACGAGGCTCTGCTTCAAGCAGCCAATAAGCTTCCCTCTTTGAAGTTCTTCTTTGCAATACAGCGTAGCGTTAATTCAGCAAGTTTCCTTGTTTTAACTTCGTATCAATGAAGTGAGTTAAATTTGACCTATCCCTGAGAAGACTAAGAAGAGCACTCCAAGAAGGGTAGAGAAATCAGTTATTAGGATCATTTATTTTCTGGTTTATGTTCTTTAAAGTACATGTTTCTTGTTGAGAATTAATAGTGAAATATAAAGAAACATTGTTGAACAGCAAAGAGAGCTGTGTGAATCCTTCTCATCAACGTATTTATTGAGTGCTTACTGTGTACCAGGTATGAGGCTAAGTACTTCATATGTATTATATTATCTCATTTAATCTTCAAACTGTCTCCAACAAATAAGCTTGCCATCTCCTTTCTACAGGTGACGAAACTGAGTCTCAGGTTAGAAATGTTGATCGTGTGACTCATGAGTAGTAGAATTGGTATTTGGTCTCAAGTTTGTTGAACTCTAAAATCATAATTCTGTCTCCCCAGTATAAAAACATTTATATCCCACTACCCAGAAATAATCATTAACATTTTTGTGCATTTTATTTATCTTTTTCTCTTTTCTGTTTTATAAAATTGGGATCATTTAACAAATAGATATTCCTATCTTGCTTTTTATTCACTTAACATAGGTTGTAAGCATTTGTCATGCCATTGTTTGCACTTAAGCACAAGTTTTTTAAAAAGGCAGATTAATCAATAACTTTTGCCTTTTCTATAACATGAACATCAACAGGAAGCTATTAGGTTTCAAAGGTAAGGTTGGTGTATAGTAGATAATCGACAAGACGGGGATTTCCAGAAGGTTGTGATAAGTTAAAAGTCAGACAGAGTGAAGAAAGAGGTGAGTAAGCAGTTTCGAAGTCTTTACTTGATTTGGGCTTCCTGTGTTGAAATAAGTAAGGGAGGCAGGTACCCCCAGGGCCATGTAGGTACAGAGAGAAAGAATGTGGGCAGAGGCAGGCCAAACAAATGTGCAGCTTTTAAAAGATACTCTGAAGCAATCAGGCCTGTATTTATGTAACAAAACACTCTGCTTGTAGAGGTGCTTAGTGAAAGTATTATACCATGAACATTAACAGTTGATGTCTTGAAGTATTTAATCTTTGTTTTACTAAATGTTAAAGAACAAGCCTTCCATTCAGCGAGTGAATGAATGAGTGCTGGGTTAAGATGAACAAGTGGGTCTGAGCAAATGAGGCAAAACTGGGAGGTTGAGTGCCAGTAACTCAACACAGGCCCAACACAAAAGGCAGCCCAGAGCCAGTGGGGAAACCTAAGTAACACCAGAGAGGCTGAGGAGGACTGAGGTCTCTCTGCAGAGGCTGAAATGAAGTTGGCACGGCAGCAAGCACCTCGGGGACCTGATGGAGTCTTTGGAATTTCCTGCTTCCTCATCTTACATTGAATATGCTGCCCGTATTGTGGTGTGCCTGTTTACCTGGGTAGGAACTGATGGGCCACAGCATGGCAAGGACCTGTGCCCATTTGACATTAGCCATAAGTGGAGTCAAATGCCATGGAAACGTGCTTTATCACAATCACAGGGAGCACCTCTGCTTTAAGAAGTCCTTCCTCACCCCACCCCAGCCCCCTTTTAGGTCCTTGCTCTATTCAGGAGCCATGCATTATGTCGTTGGAGAAGATAAATTCCTTCTGCTCTACCTCCTGATCAGGGCCCTGCCTTTGGGTCTTGTCTCAAACTAGTCAGCCTTCAGTTTTGACCAACTGGAGCATGGTAAAGAGGTCTCCTTTTTGCAGCTCATTGGCATCTTCTGAGCAGATGCTTTGGTCTTCTAGAGCCCTTTTTCACTGCCAGTTGAGTTTATTCTTATCTCCAAAACCCTTCTTTGCTGTGCTGGCAACTGTTCTGTCCTTCCTTACGGATCCAAATTGAAAGAGATAAACTCAAAGAAACGTTCTAAATAAAGGCCACATGTTTCATTATGAATAGCACAGCAAGCAGTAGTGAAAGTCTTGGCAACAGTGTATGCTTCATTGTGATAAGGGACGTAGGGGCAGGAACAAACTTTTAGAATGAGTTTTATTCTTTCATGAACATTTAACCAGTGCCATGAATTTGGGTTCTGTGCTAGAAGCTAGAGATAAATCAGTTTAGCCGTGCCTCTTGAGGGATTTAGGCCAGAAGGGTGGAAGGACCAAGTCCATCCTTGATGACACAGGACAGTGTGGAAAGTCCTGTCTCAGAGGTATGCCTGAAGGAGCTGGGAGGTTGTGGGGCATGCTCCATCATTTTGGGGGAAGTAAGCAGTATCAAAAAGACTCCCCGGGGCCGGGTGCGGTGGCTCACGCTTGTAATCCCAGCACTTTGGGAGGCCGAGGCGGGCGGATCACGAGGTCAGGAGATCGAGACCACGGTGAAACCCCGTCTCTACTAAAAATACAAAAAATTAGCCGGGCCTGGTGGCAGGCGCCTGTAGTCCCAGCTACTCGGAGAGGCTGAGGCAGGAGAATGGCATGAACCCGGGAGGCGGAGCTTGCAGTGAGCCGAGATTGCACCACTGCACTCCAGCCTGGGCGACAGAGCGAGACTCCGTCTCAAAAAAAAAAAAAAAAAAAAAAAAAGACTTCCTCGGAAACATGACACTTAGGCTCTGAGCGGCAAGATGCAGATAGAGACAAATAAGTATGAGAAGGTCATTTCTGGGCAGATGAAATAGCATGAATGTGTGTCTGAAGGTTTGAAACAGCATGATGAATTTGGGGAAATGCAAGAAATTACTGGAGCCAATGGAAAGAGATGAAGCTAGAGAGGGAGACAACAGCAAGATCACAAAAGGCCTGCGTGTTTGCTAAGGAATATTTTCTTGAAAGCTGTGGGGAGTCATGAAAGGGTTTCAGGCAGGAGAGTGGCTCACGTATCACCCTGGCCCTAGCAGGGAGCATGAAGTCGATTAAGGGCAGCCTGGATGTGGGAGGCCAGGCATCTATGTCAGGAGTGGAGGGCCTTGAGAGGGTATCAGTAGAAGAGAAGATCTTGGACCAGGCATGAGGACAACTAGCCGGTAGCTTGCTGGAGCGGAAGGGAGAGGTTTTGGGTCTGGATAAGTTCCCACTTCCCACCACAGGTAAGATGGGAGAGGCTGAAGAAATGATCAGGTCTGAGGGGAAAAGATGAGTTTATCTGTGGACATGTGGAGGGTGAGATGCCGTTGGGGTATCTAGATGGAGCTGCTCAGTAGGCAGATGAATATAAAGTTCTGAGGCTCAGGGGAGAAACTTTAGTAGGAGATACAGGTTTGAGAGTCATCCATCTGTCAGTGATGGTTCAAGCCACAGGTATGAATGAAGTCAGTCAGGAAGAGGATATGGAATTGGAAAGGCAGATGAGCTTGCAGAATATCCCTGCTCAAGGGAAAGCAGAGGAAGAGGGGCCCTTAAAAGATTCTGAGAAGGAACAGCAGGAAGACTGGTCAGCAATGGGGACTGGTAGTGTGGGAGCCAAGCAACAGAACGACAGAGCAGAGTTCATCACATTAAACCTTATGGAGGTGACTGACTGAATGGGCCGGAGCTAGTGTGCAGATTAATGGATGAAGTGTTGTCATGGATGAAACTGCCCAGGCATAACCTATAGAAAGGCAGAACCTTGGGAAGCACCATTGTTGAAGGACTGGTGAAAAGAAACTTGAGTAAGAGACTGGGAAGCAACAGGCAGGGAAACAAAGAAATTCTCGAGAGCTTTTATAATGGAACTTAAGGCAGGGCAGCACATTCAGAAGGGCTGTGGTGCAAAATGGGGCAGAGCAGTCAATAAACGTGCACTGAAAAGTTTCCATTTGATCTGGCATTTGGGAGATCATCTGCGACACCAAAGACAGTGTCAAAAGTGATTCACAGCACACATTGCTTGTTGTTTTATGCTTTTTCCCTTGACTCTTTTTGAAAGATCAGAGGAAGGCTTGAAACATATCCACAATTACCTTGAGGAAACAGCAGCAATCACTGTTTCCTGCTGGATCTGCCAGTTCTAAGGGATGTGAGCAATTATGCTGGTGGTATGTGTCTTGGACAGCTAACAGTGATATAATTAATGGAGGAATTTCATAACACTCTGCTCATAATGTGTACGTGTTTGATCAGCGTCTGGCATGGGTGTAAGCCATCCAGGCATTACTGTTGCCACTGCAAGGCAGACCAGTAGGCAAAAAGTGGGAGTAGCTAGTCACCAATTATCTCCTTCTGGAGTCTGGTCATTGGCCATGGTTAGGACCAGGGTGGGCCCTGGCCATTTCAGGTGTGTTATTCCATGTAAAGTGTTGAGAACCACAGGCAGTTAGTAGTCCCTCCTTCTAAGACTCTAATAATTGCGTTTATCTCATTGTGTTTCCAAGTTTATTTCACTTTGGGATTTTTTTTTTTAATTATAAAAGCAATATATGGTCATTAGAAAAAGTCAGTGGAGGCAAGTAAAAGAAAAGTCAACAGACTGCCCTTCCCACTTCCAGACTCTCCCTGCCCTGGTGGAGGGTTGCCAATGTTGGTGTCACACTGTATTGGGCTTATTTTTATGATAACCCTCTCCCCCACTGTGTTATGAGATCATAGTGGGCAGAGACTGTCCCTCTTGTATTCACCTTTGCCTCTTTACCTTCTGCCACATGGCCTGACATAAATAATCAGGGCCCATCATATATCAGTTGCTTAAATAATCAGATAAATGAACGAATGAGTGAATGGAGTGATTTTTTAGGCTTTGCCCTTGGGACCATTGTTTCCATCCCTTTCATTGTAATTTTAGAGATAAACTGGATACAAGAGGAGAGCACCATTTTTGTCACTTTTTGATTTGTAGGAATGCTTATTATATGGATGGTGCTGTGTGACAAGGTATGAGGTTTACAGCCCCTTTATCCTGCTACAGGCACAGATTTATTGAATTATATAGATAAAGTTAATCTTATTTAGAAACTGGTAGATGACTGGCAGAGAATAAATCAGAGATGATGGGCTTAGCACTTCCATGGAATTATAAGATGTGATATTTGTAATATATTTTAAGTTTTTAAAATGCTTCTTTTAAAGAACTTAAGATGTATTATATCACATCTTTTAATTAGTTCTTATATTACTTCTATATAGTCTAGAAACTTACTGTGCACTCTCTGCATGTCAGGCACTGGGATATTATCACAAGTATAGCAGAAGGAAGATTCTTGGCTAAGAGAGGACAAAACACCGTCATATCCCCAGAGACATTCAAACCATGTGGACAAAGCTGCCTCTGTAGGTTTGAAAGGGAAGATAGAGAAAAATATCTTGAAGGTCAGCACAGAGAAAGGGGACATTCAGGAATGATGGAAGCAAGAATTATTTTTACTTAGATTTTGGATTATGGCCAGTTTTCCTTCGCTTGGAGCAGTTGTTTCTCCAAGTGGGCTCTGGAACCACCTATGTAGAATTCTTACTAAAATTGCATTTTTCTACCTCCTAAGGAATATGCAATTCAAATTTCCAGAGCAGGAGCCCAGGAATTTGCATTTTAATCTTTGAGAAAATTCATGCAACTCTAAATTGCAGCTAGGAGCCATTCATAAAAGAACATGACAGAACCTAAACATTTCCTGACTGGGTCAAGACCCTAAACAGCATTTAGACCGAAAGGATGTCTTTACATTATGATCTTTTTCAGATAAGTCCATGGAACAATGGCTTTACTAAGTCCAGAAAATTATTTTTGCCCAGTTCAAAATTCAAGCATCTATTATAATGACCTGGATTACCAGGCCATTGCGACACCAACATTGGTATCCTTCCACCAGGGCAGGGAGAGTCTGGAAATAGGAGGGGCAGGTTGTTGACTTTTCCTTTACTTGTTTCTATTGACTTTTTATAATGACTATATATTGCTTTATAATTTAAAAAAAAATCCCAGAGTGAAATAGACTTGGAAACACAATGGGATAAATGCAATATTACAATCTTAGAGGGAGGGAACACTGTCTGTCTGTGGTCCTCAACACTTAACGTGGAATAACAGGCTTGAAGTGGCCAGAGCCCATGCTGGTCACAACCATAGCCAATGACCAAGAGAAAACTGGTGACTGGTTACTCTCACCTCAGCAAAAGCTAACATTCCACCTTCTGTCTCCCTTTCACCCTAAATTTGGATGACAGTGTCTATGAGAATTGCTTTAGGACATAGAAATTGATCCAGTATGCCACAGTATATCATTTTCAGAGTGAGATTCAGCTGAAACACACTATATATTTAATTCTGATTCTCAGTTTTGAATTTTCTATAATTTGTAAGACAATACTGGTTCTGCAAAATTTTCTCATAACAGTACGTCATAAGCACCACTCATTATAATTCTAAAAAAGGACTCTAAAACATTCATTCAATGGCAGAGCCAGAAGAATATATGTGCATGTTTCATTGATGAATACTTTGAAGGGGATAATACCAATTTCAATGTGTGAGTTCTGATATGTTTCCTTTTATGAAGTTTAAATGTGTTAGAAATACTTTACCTTTTCATCTGTCAGTTGACAACTTATAATTTTTAAGCTCTTAAGCTCTTTACAGTATTTCTTTGAAAAATGTGAACATGTTTTTGAGTTCTTTTTAGAATGCTTTTTGTACTCCATTTTCTGGTTTAATCTCTTTTTTAAAGGGTTACTTTTGAATAGATGTACTTGTATTATAGTAGAAGGATTTTTTTTAAGTCAATTTTATTTCAAAATGAGAAGGCAGTTAAATTAGATACAAACAGTCCCTCTTTTCATCCATTTCCCACCACCTCCTTTCCCCATCCGCAACTAAACAAAACAGCTTTCTCTTGTCACGTTGCTATTGTTACTTCCCATTGGAGGCAGTTTAACAAAGCCTTCAGTGCAGGCTCTAAAGGTTGGATCTGCTTCAATGTAAGAGCAGAAATAGCTTTATTATGGGGGTGAAGTGTGGATGGGAGCCATGAGTAATTGTCAGATACCACACTAAAATGGGCGGGGCAACATGGACAGAGCTGGAGGCTACTATCCTATGGGAATTAACGCAGGAACAGAAACCCAGATAATGCATGTTCTCACTTATAAGTAGGAGCTAAACACTGAGACCACATGGACACAAAGAAGGGAACGATAGACACTGGGGCCACTTTTAGAGTGGCAGGTGAGAGAAGGGTTGAGGATTGAAAAACTACCTATTGGGTATTATGCTGATTACCTGGTACATCAAATTCCTGTGACACACAACTTACCCATGTAACAAATTTGCACATGTACCTTTTGAACCTAAAATAGAAGTTAAAAATAAAATGGCCGGGTCCTCATTGGCAGTGGTTCTGAACTGCATGTTAGATTCACCTACCTGCATGTAGGTTTTGTTGTTATTGTCCTTGAACAATGCCCGAGTCCTACCCCAGGCTGACTTTTCCAATTCTCAGGTGACGGTGGTCCCAGGTGATTTTGATCTCAGCCGGAGCTGAGAACCACTAAAGTTAAATCCCTCAGTGTTTTTTAGAGGTTGCCATTAGACCTCCTTTATCCGAATCTCCAGGAATGCTGGGTTAAAGTGTAAATTCCTTGTCGTCATCCTAGATCTGCTGAATCAGTCGCTGGGAGTGGGACCAGACCATTCTTTAAGCGGGTCAGATGATTCTTTTGTGCTCTGAAGTTTGAGAATCCCCAGCCTCTGCGATACCCAGTGGTTATATTAAACCTGGATTAGGGATGTGCTTTGGAAAACAGTGGTGAGACTATTGAGAATCAGTGTTCTAGCTAGTTTATCTGGGCCAAAGGGCTTCTCCTGCCCTTCTGGAAAAGTGTGTTCACTCCTGGCCCTGCACCCTCCTCTCACCTACTCTGTGTGTTACCCAGAGAAGGTTTTTTGGGTCTGAACAACTCATTCAGCCTGTGGCTGAGTCTCTAATTGACAAACACTATGGTTTGGGTGTGTGAGAGGAGAACACATAGTAGGATGTCTATCCCAGCTGACAAGAATCACAGATCCTATTTGGAAAGATAAGTGTTGCTTAGAAAGGGAGCACAGAGGGATGGAAGCTGGTACCATTGAATTCATGCTGAAAGAGTGAGCCTGACCATAGAGGCTTATTTGCCGTTCAGGGAAGGAAAAGATTCCCATGGCCTAAGGAAGGTGGAGAGACTTCGGAGAAAGTTAAAGACTTCATTTCTGGATCAAAGCATTCATCCATTGGAGGACTCCATTTCTCTAGAGAATTTTGGTATAAACATACCAGTAGTTGTAATTTTGGCCATATTAAATGGCAATGATTAAAATGAGCTGTAATGTTGAGTGAAAGATATGTATCAGATGAATGCAACTTTTTCCCCCTCATTTTTGATATTTGATTGCTGTCTTGAAGTAGCCATTAACCTGAATCGTGTGTGTGTGTGTGTGTGTGTGCGTGCGCACGTGTGTGTGTGTGTGTTTATGTGTATAGTTTTGGAAGAAGAGTAAGTAAAAAGTGCCAAACTGTCCACATTTTTTTCTGCACATTATCCCGTATGAAACCTAACATTTAATATTCTGGAATTCACCTTTACTTTGTGTGTGTGTGAATCAGCATCTTGTACCCCAAGACATGTTTGTGTTTATTTAAGCCAACTCCGTGTGGGAGGAAAAGCTGAGGTATAAGGGTTATTTTGGTAATTGTGGCTTTAGGTGAAAACCTTTTTGATTAGGAAAAATTTTTACCAGCGCAAGTACCAAGAATTGTGCAAAATAAAATTTTACAAAGGGCAACTCTCTTTCCTGCCTCCCCTTTTGTACCATCAAGAGACCCATGCCGCTCAGCCTGCCTATGCTCTGGAAAGGCTGCTTGGAATTATGGCTTTGTCTACAAGGCTGGCTGCCTCCTCTGTGAGTCTGTGGTGGTTGGAATAATATGATAAATGGATGCATTTGAAAAAAATTCTCCATTTAACATTTTTTTTCCTCTGCACACCCGGAACAACAGCTGTGGTAGCAAATGCAGACTTGGCTCATGGATTCATATTTAGTCTTGTTTGACAATTCCAGATATTTTTAAGCAGGATTGAGTCAGGCAGCCCACAGCACGGCATTCAAACTGTCTTAATCAGCCAGCCTGTTTGGCACACAAGGACTTTGTTTTATCCTAGTAGTAAATAATTCTAAATCAAGCAATATGATGTACTGAATGTACCCAAAGTCACAGCATTCAGTATTTTACTACAGCCTGTCAGCATCTCTTTTTACATGCTTGTTCTGTTCACTGCTAGTTGTTTTATTCAGTATAGCTTTTGGATTCCATCCTTGGCCAGGTCTGGATTCATGGTTTTCATACATAATAGGATCCTATGTTTTCTGCCACTGTGGCCCTTCCTCCCTGCCCTCCTCCCTTTACATAGCATTGCCAAGTAGATGCAGTGTTCATTTTTGCCCAGAAGGGTTTCCTATTGTGGCACCTCATTTCCTTCTTAAGATCATGGGATTTTGTCGTTTGCCTCTTCTGTGGATGAGTGAATCTCATCCCAAGAGCCTGCTCTCGATGTATGGGGTTTCTTATCGTGTTCCAGATCTTCCGCTCCCAGGCTCTTCTTCATCTCTGCACGTAGATAGGTCTCTGAAGTCTTCATGTTCAAGCCCTCCCTTCAGCTCTGTGGCTGTCCTTGCTGCCTTCTGAAGAAGGACTTTGTTTGTCTTGTCTACCTCTTTGCTAGCTCCTCAGATTTTCCAGATGAGTTAAACCCGAAAACATCAGAATGAACTTTCCCTTGACCTTGGTCTTCTCCTCAAGCTATTCACCCTTTTTCTCTTCTGATTGCCAGGCTCTTTGAAGGCATACTCTACCCCATGTTCTCAGATGTGGAGATTTAACAGAACAGTGTAATTTTTTTAATGGGATATGACACAGGATTGCTAACTCTTTATTTTGATAATAAAAACATATCACTGTCATTTAGTAAAAGACAAAGATTTCGACCCATTAGTCAGGATATAATCTCAGATTAAACAACAGTCGTTTTAAGTAAATAAATTCAGCTTTATTATCAGAAAACCTTTCTCTCCACTTCTTTCATTTTGCCAACTGTGAATACTGTGTCTCCGACTAGAATTTGACAACTACTGTGCATACTCACTCTGTCTGCCTCCTCTTTATCCACTGCCTTCTCAATCTTTGTATTAATAGTTTGGCGTTCCCTCAAACCACTCTGCCCTTGTTCTCTCAAAGATGACCACAGATTCCTGACAGCCAGGGCCACGTCTGTCTTACCTGTTGTGTTGCCACAATGATCCACCCTCTGGGTGACTCTCTGCTCTTTTGACTTCTTGACTACTCCGCAGTTCTTTTGCCCTCTGCCTCCTGGGTCTCCACAGAAGCCTGTGTCTTGTTCCCCTCCTCATAACAGCAGGTTCACTTCCCTGCAAACTTGCTTCCTCTCTCCCCACACTGCTCATCCACCCCCATCTCTGTGTAAAATGAGTACCAAATGGTATCTTGGAACCTCAGGCTTTGTTTCTGACTCCTCATTTTGTCTCTCCGTACGCATTCCTCCAGCATTTTTGACTCCTGCAGTGTGTCTGGAGCTGATCAGATCTGACTTCAGACCCTCAACTGCTACTTTGCAGTCTTCCTCGGCCACGAGGCAGATGGCTGGAATTTCAGAGCCCTGTTCTTTCACATGTCAGCAGAATGACCTTGGACAACTTATTTAATGTTTCCAAGCCTGCTTCTGCATCTGTTAATGGGACTCCTGCTATCTATCTCAATACTTGTGGCAAAGGTTAGAGAGAATGCATGCAAAATGCCAGTCATGATACCCGGTACGTAACAGGCCCTCAAAAATGGCAGCTCTTCTTGTGTAGAGTTATATAGTCAAAGAGGGCTTGGAGGGAAGTAATTCATTCCCCTTTGCACTTTTCCTGATCTGAGCCTGTCCTCTGCTGTTTCTCCCAGTGCCTAGGACTTACCACTTATGTCTAAAGTGGCAGTGTCACCAGCTGTCAGGTGACTAATTTTAACAAAGCCGTCTTTGAGCGATCGATAGTTGGAAAGCAATTCCAAATTTTCATTGGAAATAGAAATATTGTGCTTAAAAAATATGAAGTGTCCATATGGCTGAATAGCGATTGTGTGTGCACTCTTGATACCATGGCAGCCGGCTGGAGCACAGGCGCCAGCTCAGCATTGGCCAGGATGAGCCATAGTGCACATTTTCTTAGCAGAAGTTGCTGTAGCATTTTGAGAATTCAGTGTGCTAACAAGAATATTAATCTGCTGTAATAATTCCTCTCCTCTCATAGTAGAGGACAGTGTTGTATGGGAAGAAGATCAAGTTCTATGTAATCTTGCTTTTGCATTATCCATAGCACTTTAATATTGGTAAATATAGAAGGTGATCAATACAGATGTTAATAGTTTACATGAGAAGCATGAGAAGGAGACCCTAAGTGGGCTTACCTGTAGGTCACGTCTTACACATTTTCTCCTTAAACACTCAAAACACAAATGTAATTAGATTCAAATGGGGAAATTGTTTATCTTGAGCAAGTCCCAAGGTGTGACGTAAAGAATGTCTGTGCAGCAGGTTGTTAGTCTTTGATATCTACATGCAATTGCTGGTTCCTGTTAGGGTTGCTTCTGCCTCTGGACCTCTTGATGGGACAGTTCGTGGAGTAGTTTTATTTGTGAGGGTACTATTTGTTTATGCCATATTATTTTTTGTTTGTCTCTGATTTGTTTTAACGTCAGTGATGTGGCAGTGAGGGTACTGTCTTCAAATTCTTGATTGCTTATGCAGTTACATGTTTTTTAAATCTAATATTGGATACTAATGACAGAGAACTTACTTAATGACTCAGTCTTTCTTTTTTTTTTTTTTTTTTTGAGGCAGAGTCTTGCTTTGTTGCCAGGCTGGAGTACAGTGGCATGATCTCAGCTCACTGCAACCTCTACCTCCCAGGATCACGTGATTCTTTTGCCTCAGCCTCCTGAGTAGCTGGGACTACGGCATGCACCACCATGCCCAGCTAATTTTTGTATTTTTAGTAGAGATGGGGTTTCACCACATTGGCCAGGATGTTCTCAATCTCCTGACCTTGTGATTCGTCTGCTTCGGCCTCCCAAAGTGCTGGGATTACAGGCATGAGCCACTGCGCCTGGCTAAGACTCAGTTCTTTTATATTGACAGAGATCTTGATATTTCCTTCCTCTGGTTTGAGTGTGTCCAGGTTGAGAGGAGACCAAGAAAGCATATGCCCCAGGCCTTACCAGTTGGTATGAAAAGTGACCCACATGTAAAAACCATCCTGGGCCACTTGGGGAAGGTTGACTTCCTCTCCCTTCATATAATCCTGTACATTTGCATACTTTACCAAGTTATAAAGTACATTCTCACTTTACCTCTCAGTAGACTTGTGAGGTGGATGAGACAGAGATTCCAGATCCCTTTCACAAGGAAACAGAAGCCCAAATTGGTTGAAGTTTGCCTGTATTAAATGAAGATGCTGTCTGTGGAGCCAGTCTTGATTCCAGACCCTGTGGGGTTAGTCAGTACGTGTTGTCGAATGCCTGCCAAGGCCCCACACTGTGGCGATGGTGGGGTACAGTAGAGAACAATATAGGTCTGGTTCCTGACCTAGTGGAGGATACAGCTAGTGGGAAAGTTATTGAATAGATTTTATAGATAATCACTGCTGATAAAAATGCTTCAAACAAGGAGTATTGGGCATCGTGGAAGGCCTCATTATTTTGGGGGATTCATGGAAGATTTAACTGAAAACGTAAGATACTATGTTGCCTTTTTGTTAGTGCTACATTAAATAAGAAATAATTATGAAACATTTTAATATTGTGTACTGAAATACTAAGTTGTAATCCAAAATTGATAAAGATTATTCATACTAAAGAATTAAATAGGGTTAGATTTTTAAAGTTTTTGTTACTTTGATTTTTTAAATTATGTATCTTAAAAATGAATCTTAGTTTGGCCAGTTTAATCTGAAGAATTAGGTAAAGAAAAAATTTAAATCTACCCTAAGTCAGATCAGATGATGCACTTCCTCTCTGGTTCCCTTAGACTGAGCTGCTGAAGATTCAGAGACAGCGTTATCCTTGGCTTTGGCAGGTGGCACGCGTCTCTTCACCCTCACTTGTTATTTTCAGAGGCAAGATGTCTTCGTGGTCAAGATCGTGGGTCAGGACTGAGATGGCATAGGGCCAAATCCTGGCCTTCCCACTTACCAGCTGTGTGAACTTGGGCAAGGCCCTTACCCATTTGGTGCCTCAGTTTGCTGATTTGGAGAATGGAGATGATAGTAATAGTACCTCATTAACGTTTTTGTGAAGGTTTAAATGAGTTCATTTGTGCAAAGTGTTTAGAATTGTGCCTCACACTTAGTAGGTGCTCAGTAAAGTTCTGCCGCTGCAGTTTTATGATCAGGGTGGTAAAGGGCCCTCTGAGTGCAGTGAGGCTGGAACCAGGAGAAAGAAATTGGTCTACGCCTGGGCCGAATCCAGGACTGTAGTAATGTTTATATTGCTAAACTACAGATTTCATGTTTTTATTTCTAAAGTACGACTGTAAATGTCACTAATTCAAAGCAATTCTAATTCAGAAATAATGATAGCTTAGAGTGGGGTCAGAGTTAAAGGTTAGCTTAAGAAAGTTGTAGGAAAAAGATTAATTTTACAATCATTCTTAGACATTTTATAAATATCAAATTTTATGCTTTTATTCTTGATGTATGTAGAACAAGCCCAATTTGAATTAATGAAAAGTATGATTAATTTTTTTAATTTTCATTATTATTATTTTTTTAACCAGGAGTGGTGGCACATGCCTGTAATCCCAAACACTTTAGGAGGCTTAGGCGGGAGGATTGCTTGAGCCCAGGAGTTTGAGACCAGCCGGGGCAAGATAGTGAGACCCTGTCTCTACAAAACATTTTAAAATTAGCTGGGCATGGTGGCGTGCACCTGTTAGTCCCAGCTACTTGGGGGCCGAGGTGGGAGGATTATTGGAGCCTCAAGATCAAGGCTGCGATGAGACAAGATTGCACCACTGTATTCTAGCCTGGGCAACAAAACGAGACCCTGTCTTACCAAAAAAAAAAAAAATTTTTTTTTTTTGTTTCACCTTGTGTAAAAGCTTGAACTGAGTGTTGGCACATAGTAATTTTGGGTTACATTCCTTAATGAGTAGATGAAAATCTCATTAATAGTACTAAGTATTATTAGTATGCTAACTATATGATAATAAGTATTTCTAGTACTTTAAGGTACATAGATGCTTATTTAGGCTTTAATCATTATTGCTTCTCAAATAGTTAAAACTAGCAAAAACCCTCTAAATGTTATTTCTATTGGTAATGCTGCTCTTTTTTTTTTTTGAGGCGGAGTTTCACTCTGTCCCTTAGGCTGGAGTACAGTGGCCTGATCTTGGCTCATGGCAACCTCTGCCTCCCGCGTTTAAGCGATTCTCCTGCCTCAGCTTCCTGAGAAGTAGCTGGGATTACAGGCATGCACCACGACGCCCAGCTAATTTTTGTATTTTTAGTAGAGATGGGGTTTCACCATGTTGGCCCAGGCTGGTCTCGAACTCCTAACCTCAAGTGGTCTGCCTGCCTTGGCATCCCAAAGTGCAGGTATTACAGACGTGAGCCACCGTGCCCAGCCAATAAGATGCTACTCTTCAAATTATTTGGCCTTGAATGGAAAACAGGTCATCTCTCTTGATCCCCTCACGCAGTGTTCTAGTGTGCCATTTATTTTACTCCCCTTTATCCTGCTTAGATTGTAAGTTGGAGGTGTATCATCTTTTTTATAGGAGAGGGAACTCCTTGTCTAGCAGATTAATTATAAACAGATCAAGCTGGCATATGGTAATCTGCTATCAAGAGATCTTTCCAGCCTTCTCTCCAGATACTCTCATTTTGATACTCTGTTGTTCAGGCAGACTGTACCATCATTCCCTAGGGATCACCCTCTCATCACTGTGCATCAAATATCACATTCATGCCTGTGCTTCTCCTTTGCTCTTATTTATTTGATTCAAAGCATAACAGGGTCCTTCTTTGTCTAGCTTCCTCCCTTCTCAACTCCTGCAACACTTACATTATGATATACTAGCATTATTTAAAAATACTTGTCAATGATCTATTTCACAGGTAAGGAAATTGAGGCACAGATAAGTAGTTTACCCAGGGGCGCAAACCTACTAAGTGCAGAAAACTGGTGCAGATATTGCTCTTATGGCTGTTTGGATTTGATGGAGGACAAATTGAATACAGAGAGAGACCATTTAAGAGGCTATTGTCATCATCTAGTAGATTGGGGCCTGAACTACGTTGATAATAATAGGAGTGGACAGAAAAAGATGGACAGGAAAAATAATTAGAGAATACCAAAAGGATTTGGAAATTGGATGTGAGTGTCAAAGAGGGGGATGGTGGGGTCTGGGGGAAATATTCAAATTACAATTTTTAATGGGGTATTGTGGTCAGGCTAGATAGACCTCATTGAGAAGAAGATTTTTTTTTCTTCATACATTTAGTTTTAAACCTCACATTTGTCCCCAGCAGAACATTTGGGAATCAGTTAAAAGTGATTTCAGCTGGAAATAACCTGCAAGCTGTATAGTGTCTCTTGTAAGAGGTCTGGCAGTAAGCGGTTTTTTTAGTGGTAGAATAGAGATACTATATACCACATGAAAGAACAATGTTCTCATACAGTCTTTGTTGCATATAGTTTCTCATCCATTCCTTCAGGACCTATGGACTGTGTACAGTATGCTTAATACTGTGTGGGCTCTGGAGAAACTGCAATTGACAAGGCCACTATGGTCTCTCTTCCCAGGGACCTTGGAGTTTAGTAAGGGAGATTTACCATCATCAAACAATTAGTTAATTAAAACTGTAACATCTTACGAAGGTGAAGCCCAAGGAACTTGAGAGCTGGAGAACTCAATCTAATCTTGGAGTTCAAGGAAAGTGCCCCTGAGGATTTGACATGTTAGCTGAGTATTTCAGGGTAAGCAACTTGCTTAAAGCAAACCAGCAATCAAGACTGTTTAATCCACACTATTGCCTTTCTTATCTAAAGTTTTTATTTTACAGGCAAATACATTCAAAGGGTCAAGCTAGGAACGTGCATGGGATGGAAAGAAGTGGTGTTGGGAGTCAGGAGACTTGCGTTCTGTTTACTGTCTGCTGCTTTGTGCATACAAGCAATTTAGCCTGGAGAGAGAATGCACCTTCCTGTAAACCAGACCTCTAGGTCAGCTATGTCTGGACTTAGTCCAGCCGTGTTCTCTGGCAATTGTTTTTGTTATCCTCTGATCGCTGAATTCCAGACCAGCTCGACCTGAATTTCTTACTGCCACCATTCATGTGATTTCTCAGTTGGCCCATCTTCTCAGGTCTCAGTGATGCTTCTGTTACTCCGAGTAATATTAAAGCCTTCTACCTAACAGACATACCTTTCTTCTTTACCCTGTGCTTCTTTGAGTTTTGTTTTTCGTTGGTAGAGTAGTAAGCCACTGTAAAATTTATATTTCAATGTGTGGCTTCATCCTCTTCCTCAGTACTTGTGAGACACCTCTTTTCAAATTTTTCTATCTCAGTGCTGTAATTTATTAGGAGGTATCTTTTTTAGTTTTATCTTTAATGGACACATAATTGTATGTATTTATGAAGTGCAGTGTGGTGTTTTGATACATTTATACAGTGCATAGTGATCAAATCAGGGTAGTTAGCATATTTGTGACCTCAACATTTATAATTTCTTTGTGGTGAGATTGTTCAAAATATTCTCTTTTAGTTATTTTGAATTTAATAGATTATTGTTTATTCTAGTTACCATGCATACTGTGGAATGGAACACTAGAACTTATTCCTCTTATCTTACTGTAACTTTATACCTATTAACCTTTTTCCCATCCCCTCCACCCCACTACCCTTCCTAGGCTCTCTTAATCACTATTCAACTTGCTACTTCTATGAGATCAACTTCTTTAGATTACACATATGAGTGAGATTATGTGATATTTGTCTTTCTGAGTCTGACTTATTTCACTTAAATAATGTCCTCCAGGCTCATCTATGTTGTCTCAAATGACATGATTTCATTCTTTTTTATGGCTGAATAGTACATTGTGTAAAATATACACATTTTCTTTATCCATTCATCTGTTGAGGGACACTTAGGTTGATGCCATATCTTGACTCTTGTGAATAATGCTGTGATAAACATGGGAGTGCAGATATATCTTTGATATGCTGATTTCATATCCTTTAGATATGTATCTGGTAGTGGGATTGCTGGACCATATGCTTGTTCCATTTTGAATTTTTTGAGGAACCGCCATAGTTTTTCATAACGGCTGTACTCATTTACATTCCCATCCATGGTGTGTAAGAGGTCCCTTTTCTCTGCATCCTTGCCAGTATTTGTTATTTTTTGTCTTTTTGATAATAGCTATAATAACTGGGGTGAGATGATATCTCATTGTGGTTTTGATTTGCATTTCCCTTGTGATTGGTAATGCTGGGCATTTTTTTCATGTACTTGTTAGCCATTTGTATGTCTTCTTTTGAGAAATGTCATTCAGATCAGACCTTATGTTCATTTTTAAAAATCAAATTTTTCTTTTTTGCTGTTGAGTTTTTTCTGTATTCTGGATATTAACAATCCCTTGTCAGATGCGTAGTTTGCAAATATTTTCTGTCATTTTGTAGGTTGTCTCTTTATTCTGTTGAGTCTTTCCTTTGCTGTGAAGAAGCTTTTTAGTTTGATAAAATCCCATCTGTCTGTTTGTTTTGTTTTGTTTTGTTTTGTTTTTTGAGATGGAGTTTTGCTCTTGTTGCCCAGGCTTGGGTGCAGTGTCGTGATCTTGGCTCACTGCAACCTCTGCCTCCCAGGTTCAAGTGGTTTTCCTGCCTCAACCTCCTGAGTAGCTGGGATTATAGGCAAGTGCCACCATGCCCAGCTAATTTTTGTATTTTTAGTGGAGACGGGGTTTCGCCATGTTAGCCAGGCTGGTCTCGAACTCCTGACCTCAGGTGATCTGCCCGCCTTGGCTTCCCAAAGTGCTGGGATTACAGGTATGAGCTACCGCACCTGGCCTGTTTTTTGCTTTTGTTGCCTGTGCTTTTGAGGTCTTGTCCAAAGAAATCCTTGCCCAGACCAATGCCATGAAGCATTTCTCCTGTTTTCCTTTGGTAGTTGTATAGTTTCAGGTCTTACATTTAAGGCTTTAACCCATTTTGAGTCAATTTTTGTATATGGTGAGAGATAGGGATCTCGTTTCATTCTTCTGCATGTGGATATCCGGTTTTTCCAGCACACCCAATGTGTGTTTTTGGCACCTTTGTTGAAAATCAGTTGGCTGTAAATGAGTGGATTTATTTCTTTTTTAAAAAAAATTTTTTTTTTCCATAGGTTTTTGGGGAGCAGGTGGTATTTGGTTACATAAATTCTTCAGTGGTGATTTGTGAGATTTTGGTTCAACTATCAACCAAGCAGTATACACTGAACCTAATTTGTAGTGAGTGGATTTATTTCTGGGTTCTCTATTCTATTTCACTGGTCTATGTATCAGTTTCTATGCTAGTACCGTACTGTTTTGGTTACTATTGCTTTGTAGTATAGTAATTTACATTCTCACCAACAGTGTATAAGAATTTCCTTTTCTTTGTATCCTTTTTAAATCAGGTAATATGTTGCTTCCAGTTTTGTTCTTTTTCTTTAGCATTACTTTGGCTTTTTGGGGTCTTTTGTGGTTCTGTAAGAATTAGAGGATTGTTTTTTCTGTTTCTATGAAGAATATCAGTGGTATTTTGACAGCAATTGCATTGAATCTGTAGATTGCTTTGGGTAGTATGGACACTTTTAAGAATTTTCTTTTTTTTTTTTTTGGAGACAGAGGCTTGCTGTGTCATTCAAGCTGGAGTTGGAGTTCAGTGGTGCGTTCTTGGATCACTGCAACCTCAGCCTCCCACGTTCAAGCAATTCTCTTGTCCCAGCCTCCAGAGTAGGTAGGATTACAGGCATGCGCCACTGTGCCTGGCTAATTTTTGTATTTTTAGTAGAAATGGAGTGTCACCATGTTGGCCAATCTGGTCTCAAAATCCTGACCTCAAGTGATCTGCCTGCTTCGACTTCCCAAAGTGCTGGGATTGCAGGTGTAAGCCACCATGCCTGGCCACAATGTTAATTCTTCTAACCCATAAACACAGTATATCTTTGCATTTATTTGTGTCCTCTTCAATTTTTTTCATCAGTGTTTTATAGTTCTCGATGTAGAGATTTTTTACCTATTTGGTTAAATTTATTCTTAGGCATTTTTTTTGTAGCTATTATAAATGGGATTGATTTTTAAAAATTTCTCTTTTAGGTAGTTCACTATTGGTGTATAGAAATGCTACTGATTTTTCTTTTTTCTTTTTTTTTTTAAATTGAGACAGAGTCTCACTCTGTCGCCCAGGCTGGAGTGCAGTGGTGCGATCTGCGCTCACTACAAGCTCTGCCTCCTGGGTTCACGCCATTCTCCTGCCTCAGCCTCCCGAGTAGCTGGGACCACAGGTATCCACCACCACACCTGGCTAATTTTTTTTTTTTTTTTAGTGGAGACAGGGTTTGACTGCACTAGCCAGGATGGTCTTGATCTCCTGACCCCATGATCTGCCCGCCTCGGCCTCCCAAAGTGCTGGGACCACAGGCGCGAGCCACCACACCCAGCTGGGAAATGCTACTGATTTTTCTATGTTGATTTTGTATCCTGTAAGTTTATTGAGTTTATTTGCTAGTTCTCACGGGTTTTTTATGGAGTCTTTAGAGTTTTCTATATGTAAAATTATGTCATCTGCAAACAAGGACGATTTAGCTTCTGCTTTTCCAGTTTGGATGCCCTTTATTCCTTTCTCTTGCCTAATCTCTCTGGGCAGGACACTCAGTACTATGTTGAATAAAAGTGATGAGAGTAGATATTCTTGTCTTGTCTAGATCTTAGGAAAAAAGCTTTCAACTTTTCTTCATCCCATATGATGTTCATTGTGGGTTTGTCATAAATGGCCTTTATTGTGCTGAGATAAAGAGGCATCTCTTTTCTCAGCCTTATAGACTGCTCCTCAGAACCAGAAATAGCGACAAGAAGAGAGACTATCATGGAATATTCAGGCTGACCAGCACTTTTCAGACCATGGCAAGCCAATGGCATGGTGCGGCCTTGCTTGCCTGAACAGTGATGCTCATCCTGTAATGAATTTGCTTGTTTATTCTTAAGCATGGCAGTGCGATGACTTGAACGTGGGAGGGCCAGTACTCAGTGAAATAGACCTGTAGTGATGGGTGAGTCACTTCATCTCTCTGAGCCTTAGTGTCCATTTTGTATAATGAAAGTTAAAATAATTTATTTTGAGGAGATTAAATAATGTTTATAAAAGGGCTACAGCTGAATTTGTACTAAGGGTCCACAAATGTTTGTGAGTTTTAAAAATCTATTCCAGATTCAACTATAGATTCGACAGCTATATACATATATATATATATATATATATATATATATTATATTAGTGAAAAACAAACACTATGGTCCTACTTTCACAAATAAGCTATTATATTTATGCTATTACCTTCATAAATAAGCGATTATATTTATATAAACTAGGATCATAATGTTTGTTTTTCACTACCTCATTTGACCATGCAAGACAGAAAATAGTGTGAGGAAAATGTTAGCATAGATCCAAATGTTTTACACTTTTAAATTTGAACTAAAATCTTTCACGTAGCATCTGATTATTGTGAGGTTGTTGGAGCAAGATATCCATTTTTTTCTTTAATTCTCCCTTTTCCCTACCACCCACAATTTAGAAATATTAAGTATGTTTTGGCTCAGATTGCATGAGTCAGACTGGTGGAAGAAACAGCAAGAACCAGGAGAAATCTTTCTATTTTAGCCCTTCTCAATGTTAATACATCCAAAATAAATGAATTTTTGAAGTTAAGTGCTACAGACTAACCTTTTAAAGACCTAAAAGCTATAATCTCAAGTTTTGTATCAAGAAAGGAATTTAAAATAGCAACTTTGGTCATTTAAAAATCACAGTATTTAAAGGCCAGTAAATATGGGGGACAATATTCAGCTGCATTAGTCATAAAAAGAATATAAAATAAAATGTTGCCATGCTATTTTAGCAATACAATTGGCATTTTTTAAAATGTAAAAGAAAGAAAAGAGGAGAGATGTTGAATACGGCATCTTGTACAGGCTGATGAAAGTATAAGTAGGCATAAGTTGCTGCTCGCAAGAGCAATTTAACAATATTTTTCAAGCTCTGTAGAGATGTTAATGCTTTTGACACAGTAATTCTACTTCTGGGAACATAGCCTAAAGAAATAATCAGGAATGCACATAAATATAACATCAGGAACTCTGAAACAACCTAAATACCCAACAATGGAGGATTGATTAAATGAGGTATGAAAATATATACAATGTGCTTTTCTGCCATTAAGAACAGCAAACTACTTGGAAAAATAATGATAGGAGAAAAAAGCTTGTAAAGTAATGTAAAGTGCAAAAAACAAATTATCATGAACTTAGTATTGTGAAATATAATCTATACACATATTCTGTGTGTGTATATGTGTGTGCACACATGCGTGTGTGTGACAAGTAAAAAAATAAATCACAATAAAAGATTACCTCTAGGTGATGAGAGTGTTGGTGGTGTTTATTTTTTCTTTGTATATTTTCCAAATATTTATGTTTGTAATCAGAAAAAAAAATCATAATTTAAAAGTACACTACTTTAGAATACCTGGTACTGATACCACCACATGAAAATATACGGAAAAGAAAGTCTAATGGTAATTACAACAGAATGCCATCAGTGCTTTTGATAGAGTGATGGGACTTGATGGTGGTAGTGGTGGTTTTTGTTATTTTATTATTTAAATGATTTGTTAAATAATTGTACATATGTATGGGTACATAGTGATGCTTTGATACATATAATGTATTGTGATCAGACCAAGGTAATTAGCATGCTTCCCTAAAGCATTTATCATTTCTTTGTGTTAGGAACTTTCGATATCCTCCTTTCACCCATTTGAAACTATATATTATTGTTAACTGTAGTCATCTTGCAGTGCTATACAACAGCAGTTCTCAACTTTTTTGGCACCACGGACCAGTTTTGTGGAAGACAGTTGTATTAGTCCATTTTCACACTGCTGATAAAGACATATCCGAGACTGGGTAATTTAAGACAGAAAGAGGTTTAATTTGACTCACAGTTCCGTCTGACTAGGGAGGCCTCACAATCATGGTGGAAGACAAGGGGGAGCAAGTCACATGTTATGTGGATGGTGGCAGGCAAAGAGAGCTTGTGCAGGGAAACTCTCCCTTATAATAACTATCAGATCTTGTGAGACTTACTCACTATCATGAGAACAGCTCAGAAAGACCTGCCTCCATGATTCAGTTACCTCCTACTGGGTCCCTCCCACAACACATGGGAATTCAAGATGAGATTTGGGTGGGGACACAGCCAAACCATATCATTCTGCCCCTGGCCCCTCCCAAATCTTATGTCCTCACATTTCAAAACCAATCATGCCTTCCCAACAGTCCCCCAAACTCTTAACTCATTTCAGCATTAACTCAAAAGTCCACAGTCCAAATCTCATCCAAGACAAGGCAAGTGCCTTCCATCTATGAGCCTGTAAAATCAAAAGCAAGTTAGTTACTTCCTAGATACAATGGGAGTACAGGCATTGAATAAATACAGCCATTCCAAATGGGAGACATTGGCCAAAACAAAGGAGCTACAGGCCCCATACAAGTCCGAAATCCAGCAGGGCAGTCAAATCTTAAAGCTCCAAAATGATCTCCTTTGACTCCATGTCTCACATCCAGGTCATGCTGATGCAAGAGGTATGTTCCCACGGTCTTGGACAGCTCTGCCCCTGTGGCTTTGCAGGGTATAGCCCCTTACCTTGCTGCTTTTACGGGCTGGCCTTGACTGTCTGGTGGCTTTTCCAGGTGCACGGTGCAAGCTGTTGGTGGATCTACCATTCTGGGGTCTGGAGAATGATGGCCCTCTTCTTGCAGCTCCACTAGGCACTGCCCCAGTAGGGACTCTGTGTGGGGGCTCCAACCCCACATTTCCCTTCTGCACTGCCCTAGCAGAGGTTTCCCATGAGGGCCCCGCCCCTGCAGCAAACTTCTGCCTGGGCATCCAGGCATTTCCATACATCTTCTGAAATCTAGGCAGAGGTTCCCAAACCTCAATTCTTGACTTCTGTGCACCCGCAGGCTCAACACTATGTGGAAGCTGCCAAGGTTTGAGGCTTCCACCCTCTGAAGCAACAGCCTAAGCTATACTTTGGCCCCTTTTAGTCAGAGCTGGAGTGGCTGGGATGCAGGGCACCAGGTCCCTAGACTGCACACAGCATGAGGACCCTGGACTGGGCCCAGGAAACAATTTTCTTCTAGGCCTCTGGGTCTGTGATAGGAGGGGCTGCCATGAAGACCTTTGACATGCACTGGAGACATTTTTGTCATTGTCTTGGGGATTAACGTTAAGCGTCTCGTTACTTATGCAGGTTTCTTCAGCCAGCTTGAATTTCTCCTCAGAAAATGTTTTTTTTTCTATCACATTGTCAGCCTGTAAATTTCCCAAATTTTATGCTCTGCTTCTCTTATAAACTGAATGCCTTTAACAACACCCAAGTCACCTCTTGAATGTTTTGCTGCTTAGAAATTTCTTCCACCAGATACCTAAATCATCTCTCTCAAGTTCAAAGTTCCACAAATCTCTAGGGCAGGGGCAAAATGCTGCCAGTCTCTTTGCTAAAACATAACAAGTCACCTTTGCTCCAGTTCCCAACAAGTTCCTCATCTCCCTCCTCAGCCTGGACTTTATTGTCCATATCACTATCAGGCTTTTGGTCAAAGCCATTCAACAAATCTCTAGGAAGTTCCAAACTTTCCCACGTTTTCCTGTCTTCTGAGCCCTCCAGACTGCTCCAGCCTCCATCTGTGAACCGGTTCCAAAGTTGCTTCCACATTTTTGGGTATCTTTTCAGCAGCACCCCACTCTACTGGTGCCAGTTTACTCTATTAGTCTGTTTTCATGCTGCTGATAAAGACATACCCGAGACTGGGCAATTTACAAAAGAAAGAGGTTTAATGGACTTCCAGTTCCAGGTGGCTAGGGAGGCCTCACAATCACGGTGGAAGGCAAGGAGGAGCAAGTCACATCTTATGTGGATGACGGCAGGCAAAGAGAGCTTGTGCAGGAAAACTACCCCTTATAATAACCATCAGATCTCGTGAAACTTACTATCATGAGAACAGCATGAGAAAGACCTGCCCCCATGATTCAATTACCTCCTACCAGCTCCCTCCCACAACACATGGGAATTCAAGATGAGATTTGGGTGGGGACACAACCAAATCATATGAGCAGTTTTTCCACAGACCAGTGTTGGGAATGGTTCTGGGACAAATCAAGCTCATTACATTTACTGTGCACTTTATTTCTATTATTATTACATTGTAATATATAGTGAAATAATTATACAACTCACCATATGGTAGATTCAATGGGAGCCCTGAGCTTGTTTTCCTGCAACTGGACAGTCCCATCTGGGGGTGATGGGAAACAGATCATCAGGCATTAAGTTCTCATAAGGAGCACACAACCTAGATACCTCGCATGGGCAGTTGACGATACGGCTCATGATCTTATGAGAATCTAATGTGGGCGCTGATCTGACAGGAGGTGGAGCTCAGGCAGTTATGCAAGTGATGGGGAGTGGCTATAAATACGGATGAAGCTTCACTCACCTGCCTGCTGCTCACCTCCTGCTGTGCATCCCGGTTCCTCACAGGTACTGGTTCGTAGCTCAGGGATTGGGGACCCCTGCCATAGAACACTAGAACTTATTCCTTCTATAGCTATAATTTTGTCAGAGATTTGATGTTTTTAATATTTTTCTTTAATGTGCTTCTGTTGAGAATATATCTTGTATTAGGAAAGCAAATATAAATGCATTAAAATACTTTATAAGTCTAGGTCATGTTTGAATGGAGGTAGGAATTTCCAGATATTCTCTTGTGAGTGTGATCCATCTTGAGAATGATGAAAACTGTTAATAATGATGGCAAATTATAGACATTTTCTCTACTCCTACAGAGATTCCTGAAATTCCAGAAAGCATTTCATTCTGTAAAGCACTGCAGGTAGCTGACTTCAGCGGAAACCCTCTGACTAGGTAAGCTTTCTGCTTACTTTTCTATCTATAGTAGTAAGGATATCTTTTTTGAGAGCCAAGTGAAGAACACAGTCAGGTTAACCATCTTGGAGGTACCTAGATGGATCACTGTCTTTATCAAGAATGGTTGACTTTCACAGATATTTCTTTATAAATAGCCCTGTACAATGAAAGGCATACTATTCTTTTGATAGAAACCTCAAAGGATGTTGTAGGGATAAGGTGCAGCACAGCAAAGTGTACAAAACAGGATGAGGAGTGCATTTCTGAAGCAATGTGAAGAGTTGTAGTGCAACCGCCACCTCCCAGGTTCAAGTGATTCTCCTGCCTCAGCCTCCTGAGCAGCTGGGACTACAGGCACCCGCCACCATGCCTGGCTAATTTTTGTATTTTTAGTAGAGACAGGGTTTCACCATATTGGCCAGGATGATCTCGATCTCCTGACCTCATGATCCACCCACCTCAGCCTTCCAAAGTGCTGGGATTACAGGCCGGAGCCACCTTGCCCGGCCATGCTATCTTTTTGTCTCAACTTTCCTCTAACTGTGCATTAAAAAACAAACAAACAAAAAAACAAAAAAACAAAAAACTCCTATCAACATCACTGTTTCCTTAGCAATAGCTGTGAGGATTTCTTTTTTTTTTTTCCCCCCTGCAGATAAAGCCACCCTGTCAGTTTTACTACTTATTCCAGCTTTACCCTTCCTGGTATGACACAGTCTGTTGCTGAGGCATGGCTGAGTGGCATTGCTGTGAGCTGTTCCTTATGGCTTCTGGCTTAGTCATGAGTCCACTCACCATGGGCTTCCAGGCATCTTGTTACTAGGATAACTAAATTGTGCCCATGTGCAATGCAGAGATAGCCCTTGGGCGTCTGTTTTAGATGTCTCTTTGGGCCAGGTGGGTCCATTTATAAGATTTCTCAAGAATCTGAGAGTAATCTGAGAAGAAATGCACTCTTCCCTTCTTTTCTGTCTTTTTTCTTTTGATCTAGGAAAAGTAAGATTAAACTAAAATTTCTGAGTCATCTCACCCACTTCAAAATTGCTTGGGACTTCTTGGGTATGGAGTGCTGGAGAATGCACTAGTTTTTTTTTTTTTTCCAATACCTTCTTATTGCCAATAAATAAATGTTTTCTTTTTAAAACTATTTCTGCTTGTCCTTCTTTGAATTGTAGTGATTAAGTTACATGTAACATTTATTACTGAAAAATAGTAATCTAGTAAGCTATACCCTATTAGCTTTCTTACTTATCACTGTCCCTCCAACCTTATCCTCTTTCCCCACCATCTTCCATTCAACTGTCTCTTTTCTTAAAACCTTTCTATAGCTCCCATCTCTATAAGATAAAGTCAGAGCTCCTCCATGTGCTATGTGAGCCTCTTCTTGCTCCTCCATCTGACCTTGGTGTGTCTCTCCATCTTCATTGACCTCAGTTGCCTGTGCTGGACGTCAGTCTCTGCTGTAATATTAAGTGCTTCTAGTTAGCTCATTTCATGCCTCTGTCTTCTTGACAGTTCCAACCTTTTCACCTTCCTTAAGATGCAGTTTGAGCATCACATGTTTTCCCAAAGGCTTTCCCAATTACTACCTACAGGCCCCTCCTCTGGGCTCCCGTAATGCTCTCTGGGTACTTTTTTCATAACACTTGAAATTTACCCTTAAGTTATTTCTCTGACCAAGACTTCTTGACTAACCTAAGGAAGTTACTTGAATTCCTCTATTATTTATTATTGTGTCTTCAATGCTACTGTCATTCCTGGAATGGAGTAAGTGCTCAATAAATGTTTGTTGAACTGGGCTAAGCTTAAGGCAGCCTACAGGATTTGGCAAGCTGGGAAATACTCATTATGTTGCTGTTGGGTTTTTTTTAACCATTCAGTTGCGTACTCCTTTTTTCTATTTCTTTGATTTTCCTTTTCGAATGTCTGCTGACATTTGACTTTACTATTATTTCAGTGCTCTCTCAACTGGAACACACCTAGCTTGTGTGAGGCTTTACTGTTTTGTTTGTTTTAATTCTGGCTTTCTATTTGGCAGGTTCTTAAAGCCATTTTAATTTGGCAGGTGTGCTGTTTTTTAAGAATTAAGTTGATATCTGTAAGTTGAAGGGACCTTAAAAATGATTTAGTTTGGCTTGCTTATTTTATGGCTAAAGAAACTGAGGCACATGTAGGTTAAATTACCTTTCAAGATCATACAGCTAATGAGTGGGAAGCTCGGACTGCAGTTCATTTCTCCTAACCTTGGGTCTGTACTTCCTCATCACATCTAGTTTAGCTCTTAGGTTAACAGCCAGTAAAAAAGCACCTATTTAAATCAGTTATTTAAAACTATATTTTTCTTATGTTTAAGAACATCTTAGCTAGTTTTTAAATTATAAAATGATATATACTTTCTGGTTAAAAACTCAGGCAGAACAGATAAGTTGCATCTTTTGAATTATAAGTAAAAATCTTACCTCTGTTACCTGTTCCTCAGAACAAATTCCAGTGATTATAAATATTCCAGTTAATACCCTAATCTTGTGGGTCTGGATTTGGTTTTGAAGTTTGGAATTAACCTATATTAAATATCAAACATAATGTTATGTAGGCCTTTTTTTAAAGGAACCTAGAAAGATAAAAATGGAAGATTCTAATCTAGAGACCATCACTAAAGCCAGAAATCTCTCCCTCACTGAAAAAAAGTGATACTTAAATGTTCTGTTGTCTTTATTAGCAGATTTATGTTTAATAACCTTCAGCATTTTAGATGCAATGAGATCCTTTGCCTTTAGTTAGGTTTTCCTTCCCTCCCTAAATATGGAAACCATAGAAATATTGAAACTAAACTTTCTTTGTAAATTTTAAATAATGATTTTATTTTAAAGCCTTGTTATTCTGTAGAGTTTAAGGGACATATAAAAAATATCCCTTTGTGTAGAACATAGTAAAACATAAAATTATTTCAGGTGGATGGCAACTTAAATAGAACTAAAAGAAAAATGTTAAGAAAGTAGCAGTTGTCACGGTGGTTCACACCTGTAATCCCAGCACTTTGGAAGGCCAAGGTGGGTGGATCACTACTAGGTCAGGAGTTCGAGACCAGCCTGACCAACATGGTGAAACTCTGTCTCTACTTAAAAATACAAAAATTAGGCGGGCGTGGTGGCTCGTGCCTGTAGTCCCAGCTACTCAGGAAGCTAAGGCAGGAGACTCGCTTGAACCCGGGAGGCAGAGGTTGCAGTGAGCCGAGATTGTGCCACTGCCCTCCAGCCTGGGTGACAGAGTGAGACTCCGTCTCAAAAAAAAAAGGAAAGTAGCAATTGTCTGTCAGCGGATCAATAAGTATTCCATAGCTTTCCCCTGGGTATTATAAACTACAGGAAGAAAAAATATGCATTAGCTGTCCTGTGTTTTATTATAATCTCATGGGCTGATGAAATTTTCTCTTTAGTTTCTGCTAATCAATAAAGTATTTTTACTCTTAGGCACTTTTAGCTGCAGCAATAATTCATCATTTTCTTTCATAGAGTATTCAGTAGTCTCAACATTTTTTTGCCTTTATTCTTAGAGCTTGCATATCTTTCTACTTTAATTATTTCTAGATCACCATAACAATGTGTTTATCATGCCCCTGTGCATCTTTTATGTATATGAAGTCTTTGTTTTTTCCTTTCAAGCATCTTATATATAGGAAGACAAGGCAAACATGCCATATATAATGTCATTTTTAGGAGGTTATTTCAGTTAGCACATAGAATAAATCATTATATTTATGCTTGGTATGCACTATACATGAACTTTTCTTTTTTAATTTACAGCATTTTGTTTTTTCTTTGTTTCATTTTAGGTTGCCAGAAAGCTTTCCTGAATTACAGAATTTAACCTGTCTTTCTGTAAATGACATCTCACTGCAGTCTCTACCTGAAAATATTGGCAAGTAAGTTTTTTTGTGAAGTTTGGGTGGATCAGGGTGAAAGGGGGTTTATATCATCAGCTCTAGCCTCCTTCCCTTTTAAAGCTCCTATTTGTCTACTCAGAAAGCCATTTACTCCTTCTTTAATATGACCTTCAAGAAAGATTATAGCCAGCCTCCTATGTTTTTGCATCTAATTGTCCCTAAATTTTATTGGTTAAAAAGGGTGCTGCTACTTGTTACTAGTAAAAACCCTAAATTGTTTGGAAGTGCTCTTTAAACTGATATATGGCAAAGTAGTTAATTTAAGCCAAGTACTATGTGTCATGTAGGTGGTCAGTAAATACTGGTAGAAACAACCACTCAGTAATTTTAAACCACGCTGGAGAGCCAACAACAACGCCATTAAAAACGAGAAGTATGTGCCCCTAAAGAACAGCTATGTCTGACAGTGTTTGTGAACTGTGGATCCAAGAATAGGGAATGAGAATGGTGTATTTGGAGAGTGGGAGTGGAGCTGGGAGAGGAAAGGAATGATATGGGCACATTCCATGTTGCTGGCTTAGAGGTTGTGGAGAACCTAGTCATGGCAAGAAATAGAATCCGTTGAAGACAATGTATGCTGGTGAATAAATGTTCTGTTATACATTCCCACAGACGAACTAGTTGAATTATCTTTGCAGACTTGTTTCACTTTTCCAGGACATACAGTAGGTTAAATCAGGTTGATGCAGTAGCTCATGCTTAACCACTTAAAAAAAAAAGTCTGACTTGTCTGCCCTAACCTGGTAGATCAGTGTTCCCTAGCATCATAAGTGATTTTCCTTGTTTGTACCTGTCCTGTGTAAGTTCTAAGACAAAACAGAGACTTGCTCTTTGAGAACCGCAGTAAGCAGTTGAGCACAGTCTGACATGTCTGTTTTGCAAAAGTTCTCTTTCCAGAGGTTTATAAGAATATTTGCAGACAGCTTTTCCCTCTCCTTTCCATCCTCTTCAGGCAGAAGACAACTAGCTGACACCTGTTCAGCCAGCAAGTTGGTGTTTTTCTGAAATGCACACTGATGTTTTATCTTTATGCCATTAGACTTGCTAATTAAAAATTCTGCCCTTAAACTCTCAGGAGGAGAAGAAGACAGGAAGCCCTCAATACACTCTAGGTTTATGGTATCAGTTGCAGAGAAAACAGTGGTATTCTATTGTGAATTTCATGCATGTACAATTCACTTTTGCTGTATCAAGTGTCAGATATTTATAATGTAACAATTCTTGTGCTGGGCATAGTGGCTCACACCTGTAATCCCAGCCTTTTGGGAGGCTGAGGTGGGAGGAATCCTTGAGCCCAGGAGTTCAAGACCAGCCTGGGCAACATGATGATAACCCATCTCTACAAAAACAAAAAAAAGTTAGCTGGGCCTGGTGGCCCAAGCCTGTAGTCCCAGTTACTTGGAAGGTTGAGGAGGAAGGATCACTTGAGCCCAGAAGGTTGAGGCTGCAGTGAGCCGTGATTGTGCCACTGAATTCCAGCCTGGGTGACAGAGCAAGACCCCATCCCCGCTTTGCCCCCCGACACAAAAAATTCTTAAATATAGTAGCCGTTTAAACACCCAGACTGACACTGTCCTCCTCTTGCTCCTCAGGATGTCTGGAGTTTAATCACCTTGTTACCCTCCCTTCCATTCATTCTTAGTCTGCAGCTGCCTAGATGGTTCTCCTTTCTAGCCTCTGATTCCTACCCCTCTCCTTTTTCCCATTTTGTGTCTTTTTAAAAAGTCTTAATGCTTTAAGATAAAATATGTTATTAAACCAGAGTGTCCCTCTCACCCTCTACTGTACTATTTTAATGGCAAGTATTATTTTAGAATACATTTTTTACAATGTTCATTATTATATATTTTCTGTTAATATCTACCTGTTTTTGTCAATGTTCAAGATTTTTTTGTTTTGTTTGTAGACTTAATCAGCTTCTGTTACTATTATAGCATTGTGGATACTGATTGTTTACTGAATAAAATGCCACTTTGATCTTGAAATTAACTGATTCTTATTATGTCACTTTGTGAAATTAAATGAAAAAGAGAGAGTTTTCTATTCTTGGTTGTTAGTAATTTTGTTACCATAGCAAGAAACTATGATTTCCTCCTCATGCATGCTCAAGTAATGGCCTGTTCTCACATATCAGAAAGAAACAATCAAAGAACAAATTCTTCCTTGGAGAAGATTGGGCATACCTGGTGTCCAAGACCTTGTGGAAAAGGCACTTGAAACAGTGAATTGTTGAGGAAACCTCATATATGCATAAGTGCACTACATTTAAAGCAAATTATTTGAAACTTGCAAGCTTTCCTCGTGGGAAGGCTTCATTCGTTTCTGAAAGGATTCCCAAATAGTTTCTTTAGAGCATTTAACACATTTAGTTAACCAATATTTAGAAACCAGTACAACTTCTTGGAGATGGAATTGTTTTGCATAGAAGACATACCTGTTTAATATTCCACAAAATTTGAAAGAACATGGAATGGCCATTTGAATGCTTGATTCTTACTGTTATCTTTGTGGAGTCTGATGTGGAATCTTTACATAAATTACCTCTGCTTATGTGATCAGATGGGTAAACCACATTAGCATTGGCCTTGCAAGCTTCAGTGAAGACAGGACTTCATTTCTCCTCTTGGCACCTAGCACAGTAGTTGGCATTAACTGGGAAAGCTACGGATGTCTCAAGGACTTGGGCCTCTTCAGGATGGTCAGGGGTACTCAGACTAAGAGCGGAGGGCAAAAGTCTTTATATAGAGTGAGCAGACTTGCAATGCCTTGAACCTGGGGGCACCTGGACACATCTCTCCCATCATGTGTTTGGTTTGCCTATGGTCAGTTAATTTGAAGAAGTTTTTAGGAGTTGATGACGAGCTAAAACTGGACTACGGCTCTCCAGGTCCCAGTCCTGTGTTTTTTTACTACTCTACTCTGCCATTGCCATAGGACAGTTGGTTCCTGGGGCCCTTATGGGCTCAGTAACTTTCTTTTAATACTCCTGGAAATATCTAACAGTTCATTAAGTAGGTCCAAACATCTTAATAAGTGTTTAAGTCCTAATAACCTAGTAGCTGTTTGAAAAAAATTATACATATAAGTGGAAAGAATGCATATTTTTATTTCATTCTTAAATATTCCCAGTTATTTACAGTGAGTCCTCACATAAACATCCATAGGTTCTTGAAAACTGCGACATCAAGTGAAACAAAGTATAATGAAGCCGAGTTTACCATAGGTTAATTGATATAAACAAGAGTTAAGTTACTGTGGCATATTTCTGATCAGAAAAACATCATGAAACTTCCAAGCAAAAACCCAAAACAGTTCTAATATTAAACATTGACATAAATATGAGCTATACATACATTTAAGAAAGGTTAATAAATACAGATATAATTATTTACCTAATTTTTGGAGAACCAGTGAGGGATGGCAGTTATAATGGTGGTGGGTTAAATCAAGGAATAAATGTTTGCAAAGCAAAAATTTTAAGGAGCACTTCCTATGGTGCAGTTCAAAGGCAATCATGAATAGGGTAGGCTCGCTGATTATTTTTGTACTGCGTCATTTATTTTTGTGCATTTGTATGACTTTCATACACTTTGTTAATTTTTATTTTACGGTAATTTGTATTCATTCATTCATTTTCCACCCTGCTTATTCCAGTTCAGGTGAATGTTAAAATTTTTTTACCTGCCTTGTCTCTTTCCTAACTGGCTAGGGTGTTTCATTTAATGATTGAAATTTTACATCTTTCATCATGCCTTCCCCAATGATTGACAGGTGAAATAGATCCCAGACTTGCAGGTCATACTCCCCACACAATAAATACTTTAGTCCTTTGTCTTTACACAGAAGTGTAGTTGCTCATTGTTTAATTTTATGTATATAACTGGTGTATGTACTGGGATCAGCTTGTACTCTGATACTACAGGGACCTTGGTTGTCCAGTTCTCTTTGTGTCTGTACCTACCCTGGCATTGTTCTCACATACTAAACAAATACATGTGACAAGGTACAGAGTAGTGCCTCCTTTATTCCACTTGCTTCCAACATCACATCACAGGCAGTCAAGTTCAGGTTCTGGAAGATTTGTGCTGGGACCACTTTAGCCTGTTCCTGCATTGTCACTTTTTTGGCCTAATGCGGTTGTACTCAATTTCTAGAAAAAGTTGTTTAAAAGAAGCAACTATTAAAAAAAACAGCTTCTGTTGCTCTAAAACCTTCCAAGAAAACATAATTATTGTCTATTAATATTGCTTACTATCTCTGATGTAATATTAGGGAGACAATAAATTATTTTTAAAGAAACAAATGCTTTACCAAAAGAACTGGTAAGCCTCTTCCTTTTTAATAACATTTCTAACATTTATTTTCCTGCCTTTGTTGCCAGTAAGCTTAAAGCTAATTCTGATAACTAGTGAGAGCAACTGTGTTCTTTTCTGTGCGATGAAGGGAGAGGTGATGCTGACAGTCTCGGTGGGGTAGGGACTCTTTGAGGTGCATACACTGTCTCATGACACCCTTCCTCCTGAGGCTAGCTTTACCCATCCTGAGCTTTATTAGCTTCCTCTGTGAAATGGAGATAAGTGATCTGCCCAGGTATGCATTGCTGGTGGGTGGTAGAGCTGGCATTTGAACTTAGTTTCTTCCTTGAAGATACTGCATTTTCTTTACTGCGTGCTTCTCATAATGAACACATTACTATCTCCCCTCTTTCATGGCCCTAACGTTGTTTCATGAACCTTTTTGCATATTTGCAATTTTTAAAGATTTATTTAAATCCCCTTTAGAAAAAAGTTGGGGTATAATTAAGTGAATGACTTTGTATGTCACTGCAGATGCCGGTTGGCATGGGAGAGCATGCAGTGGGGTCTTACTGAGTCGAGTTCCAAGTCTTGGACGGGATTTCAGAAAACTATCTGAATAAAAAAAAATTGATATTTTAGATATGCCCTTAAAAACAGTGCCTAGTGAACAATGGCTTTTTGCTTTACTATCATTAAAAACACTTAGAAGATTCCACTGGTAAGGCCAGGAAGGATAATTTTTGCTTTAAGGAGTTTTGAAATGTTGGTACAATGTGTGAATGAATTTGTCTTTCAAAAGAACATTTTAATATTGAAAATATTTTTCTTGGGATCAGTTATATCAGTTTCTACTCAAGCCACACACTTTGTGTTTTACTTTTTAAAAATGAGTTACTCTTCAGATGACGTGATCTTATATAGAAAGAATCCTAAGGAATCTGCAAAAATTATTAGAGCTAATAAATTAATTCAGGAAGATGGCAGGATACAAGATTACAAGACAAAAATCAGTTATATTTTTATATATCAGCATTAAACAATTCTATTTACAAAACAAGAAAAAGTATAAAATACTTAGGATAAATTTAACAGAAGAAATGTAGGACATGTACATGCAAAGTATAAAACATCATAGAAAGATTTAAAGAAGACTAAATAAGTGGTAAGATAATGTGTGTTCATAGGTTGATACTTAATATTGTTAAGATAGCAGTACTCGACAAGTCGATCTACAGACTCATCTTAAGCCGCATCAGAATCCTTACATATATCGTTAATTGATTTTGACAAAGATATCAAAACAATTCAGTGGAGAAAGAATAGTCTTTTTAACAAATGCTGTTGAGAAAACTGGCTATGAACATACAAAAGAATGAAGTTATATTCCTACCTCACGCCAGACACAAAAACTAAATCAAAATCAGAGATCTGAATATAAGAGCTAAAACTGTAAAAGCCCTGTAAGAAAACAGGGGTAAATCTTTGTGACATTGGATTAAGCAGTGGTTTCCTAGCTATGACAACAAAGTCTGTGTAACAAAAGAAAAAATGGATAAATTGGACTGCATCAAAATTTAAAACTTGTGTGCATCAAAGAATACTTTCAAGAAAGTGAAAAGACAACCCACAGAATGGGAGAAAATATTTGCAAATCATATATCTTATCAGAGTCTAGTTACCAGAATATATTTAGAACTTTTACAACTCCGTAATAAAAGAACCAACCCAATTAAAAATGGGCAAAGGATTCGAATAGGCATTTCTTCAGAGAAGATATACAAGTAACCAATAAGCATATGAAAAGATGTTTAACAGCATTAGTCACCAGGAAAATGCAAGTCAAAACCACAATGCGATGCTACTTTATACCCTCTAGGATGATTATAATTAAAAAGATAAATGCTAACGTGTTGTTGAGGATGTAGAGAAATTGAAACCCTCATATGTAGTTGGTGGGAGTGTAAAATGGTTTAGCCCCTTTGTAAAACAGTTTGGGTAGGTCCTCCTTAAAATTGAACATAGTTACCATGTGACCCAGCAATTCCATTCCTAGCTATGTATACTCAAAAGAGTTGAAAACCTAGGAGAGTTGTTACTGGCATTATTTATAATAAAAAGGTAGAAACAACTGAAATTTTCATCAGTGGGTAAGTGGATAAACAAAATGTGGCATATGTATACAGTGAAATAGTATTCCTGGATGAGCTTTGAAAACATGTTAAGTAAAAGAAGCCAGACACAAACAATCACATAGTTTATGACTCACTTTTTATAAAATGCATGCTATAGTCAAATCCATACAGAAAGAAATTAAATTATTGGTTGTTGGGGGTTGTGGGGTGGAGGAATGACTTTTGATGAGTATGAATTTTCTTTTTGGTATGATGAAAATTTTCTGGATTAGCTAGTGGTGATGTTTCTATACCTTCTGAATAAATATATTAAAGACCACTGAACTGTACACTTTCAAAGGTGAATTTCATAGTTTGTGAATTGCATCTCAGTAAAAAGAATGGACCTTAGGCAAATTTGAAGCTGGGTACTGCTGAAGGATAATGTTATACCTGGGAAACCGACCCAGTTTATTCTTACAGGAAATACTCTATAATGTAACCTTACAAGTAGTGTGCTAAGATCATTTTGTTTAGTTACTTGCACCTGGTGATCAGACAGGTACACAAAGCCAGAGTCTCCAAAATGCTCAAGTGATGTAGAGTGAGAGTGGAGGTCAAGAGCACACAAAAACTCCAGTGGCAACTGATGGAAAATTCTGAGGTTCTGGGAAGCCTATGATTGTGTCTGGGAGCATGCTGCTTTGTCTTTACTTGATATTCCCTTCCATGAGATTCCATATCCCTTACTGTTAAACGAATACCCTCAAATATATTAGCCTAAATATCTCTACTCCCTGTTTAACTGAGTTGTCTTCTCCAAAAATAGCATTCTTAGAGGAGAAGGAATATATGTAATGAAATAGTCCAGTACCCGGAACAGTTATTCAGTCACTAAAAGGTCATTATCAATAAACATTTAATTATTATAAGTCACTGATAGAAGTAGAATGAGTAGGCCCTAGGTTCTCTGGCAGATTGAACTAGAGCGTGTGGGTCTGATTTTATGTCTGCTGAGTCTGCTGCCCTTGGGAATGGTGACCTTAATTTGAGTGAGCTTGAACTAAGTGATCCATGTGGCCCACACTCGCAAGGCCTAGTGCTAGGCAGCTTACCTATATTATAAGTGCATGCTGCCTAAAAGGAGTAAATCCTTTTTTTGAAAACTATTACCATATTTAATGTTCTTTTTTGAGGCCTGGGATTTACTATAAAATATTTATTATTTCAAAAACAAAAATAAGGATTTTTTTAAAAAACTTTTCTAGAGCAAAGCCACCATAAGAAAATTTGTAACCAGAGGTTTCTTGAATTCTAATTTGATGTTGAAAGAGTAGAAGTATTATGAATGTATAAGCAACTCCCCATTCCCCCATTAATAGTTTTTCCCAATCAAATAATGTTGCCATAAGTAGTAGTTGTTTTATATATTAATGGGTTTACAGTGAACTGCCATTTGTTTGTTTGGTCTACCTTAATGTGTTTTACTCTTTATTTTCTTAATGATTTTGGCCGCTAAAATGGAAAAAAAATTAACTCAAGTGGGTTTAAAAGAGTTTTGAAAACATAGTGGAGAACAGATGTAAATTCCTTAAAGTAACCATTCATCCAGTCACCGAAATAGAATCCTAAAAATACAGTTGGCCTACATTCTGACTTACAAAAGAGTGCAACTTTTGTCCCTGCTCTTATGAACAGTGTAAAACATTAAGAATTAGTGTGCTGAGAAGAAATACTTCATGTATTCTTTTCCTGCAGGAGCTTGTTAGGTGTGCTCTCCTGCCCCCCAACTTCCTTTGTTGGTAAAAATGGTAAGAATTGACAGGGAGGATAGAAAGTCATGTTTTTTTTTTTTCGTAGGAGGAGGAAGAAGAGGTCATTCCAGCAGTATTGTGTAGAAATTAATTTGTCAGAAATTAAAATTGAAGGATGAAATGTTTGTTAATAAGGTTCTAGTTAAAAAAATTAAGGTATCCATAGACAGTAAGATACTGTGCAATTGTTGAAAAACTACTGGTATGTACAAGTAAAAAAGGAGACAAAAAAATCTGGTAAGTGAGGAAAGCAAAGTGCCATATATATATATGGAACGCTACCTTTCTTGTAAAAAAAAAAAAAAAAAAAGAGGGAGAGAGACTATATACATTCATACCTAAAGAAGGCCCTGCATGAATCCATATGAAATTTTTAAGGTAATTTCCTGTGAAAACGGTTTGGTGGTGGGAAGCTGGATTGATGGGGGAAAAGAAGGAACTCTACTGAATATATTGTTGTAAATATATATAAATTGGCTGGGCGTGATGGGTCATGCCTGTAATCCTAGCACTTTGGGCAGGCCTAGGTAGGCGGATCACCTGGGGTCAGGAGTTCGAGACCAGCTGGGCCAACTATCTGGTCTGGTGAAACCCCATCTCTACTACAAATATAAAAATTAGCCGGGTGTGGTGGCGCATGCCTGTAGTCCCAGCTACTCGGAAGGCAGAGGCAGGAGAATTGCTTGAACCCAGGAGGCGGAGGTTGCAGTGAGCCAAGATCACACCACTGCACTCCAGCCTGGGTGACAGAGTAAGATTCTGTATAAAAAAAAATATATATATATATACACACACACACATAAAAATAAATATGTATATACATAAATATATTATTACCTATTTGCAAAATTGACTTACCCACTCAAGAGTGAGAGGCAGCACAACATAGTGCTTAAGAATGCAGGTTTCCTGGTGAATCCTGGCTTTTCTACTTGGTAATTTTGTGAGACCTTGTTCAAGCTTCCTCTCTGTGCCTTAGTTTTCTCATCCGATAAGTTAATTCTCATAAAGAAGTTATAACAAAATCTGTCATATAGTAAGTTGCCAGTATTATTAGTAGTAGTAGAACTATGAAAGTATTTAATTTTTTAAATCGCATTTGTAAAAGTTTTAGAAATGCCTGATTCTTTCTTGTGTCTCTGTAATACCACGTTTAACTGAAATAGTGGGTAAAGGCCTGTGGAGTTGGGGTCTCCCTCTGTCTCTCCTGACCTTCTGATTAGGAGCTTGGGCTCTTCAGCACACAGGATTAGGTTCAGATCTCACTCCCGAAGCCTCACAGGAGCATGTTCCTAATGGGGTGCTGTAAGAGATGTGAAGATATTTGAATTCAGTGGGTTGCTTTGATGGGACAGGGACTTGACTGAAGATACTGTATTCTGAAAGACCATAAAAGGAGATTATTCATTCATTCACTTTTGTGTTAATGTCTCTGTTCCAATTCTGCATTTAAGCTGATTCTGTTTTATGTCAGCTCTGTTACCACAACAATTTGGAGAACCATGTTCTGGAGTGGGCTGGTTGGGTTCTGCATTTTGTTGAAGGACTGTCCAAGGCAAGCCACTGTTGTGAACCTAACCCGTAGTTTCATTCCAGAATCACATAATGATACTTGGAACTGAGAATGACTGTCCAGATTATGCTGTGAGGTTTGGGCTCATACAGGAGGTAGGAGTCTATAGTCAGAGCCTTTGTTTGCTTTCTATTTCTTCCAGTCCGGTTACGGACAATGTTTGATGAGTTAAAAATTGGCCAATGCCAGATGTAGGGCGTGTCCTTCAAGGAGTTTTTTAGTAGTGGAGATGACTTCTGTGATTAGTTAGTAGCATCTTGTAGCAATCTTTCTGAAGACCCTGACTCAAGGCACACACATTTGTAAGGTACACAGCTGCACTTAGGGACAAAGGGTGTCTTGAGGAAATAAGGCAAGAAACTGGCTCTGTTAACTTGAAGGGAAAATGTATTATGCTCTAATTGCCATAATAGATATGATTATATTTATTTTAGGGAAAAATCGAGATTCAGCAGTAAACACCTCAGGCAAGCAAGCCTAGCTAATTAGTGAGGGAGAAACAGGATTCAAGCCTGGGCCCCAGGCCTCTCAGATTCCATGTGCTCTTTTTAGAGTGGCTTTCATCAGTGGGTCTGTAGAGTCTGATTATAATATCCAAGTTTCTTTATTTTAAATAGTTTAAAATAATTGGGGAAGTATTATCTCAGAATATGAGGATATTCTCTTATATACAGGTTGAGCACTCCAAATCCAGAAATCTGAAATGCCCCCAAATCTGAAACTTTATGAGTGCCAAGCATTTGCTCAAAGAAAATGCTCATTGGAGCATTTTGGATTTCAGATTAGGTATACTGCAAATACTCCAAAATCCAAAATTTGAAACACTAACAGTTCCAAGCATTTCAGATAAGGGATACTTAGCCTGTACTTTGTTAATTTTTACTTTTGAAATATTATAAAAATATGATATTTTTTGTTGTTGACGTATCACCCATACATCCACATTTTCTTTACTTCCCCCAAACAGTAGAGACTAAGAGGTTTTGTAGCCAGAACTTTTTTACTTAGCAGGATATTGTATCTGGGTGTTAGCATGATGGGGGTGGGAACTAGGGCATTTCAGCAGTATTTTTGCTCAAGTGTTGTTTGCTTATAGTAACTGTGGCCTATGCCATTTGCTCTGAAGACAAAATTTAAAGATAATTTTAAAACGTGTATCACATTCTTAAAATAAAATCAAACAGCAAAAATTCCAGTGTCTCTTTGTATGTTTAAGAAGGTAAGACTTATGTATATATCTAAAACTGAGAGGTGTTTTTAAAATTTAAATGAGAGAGTTCTGAAGAACAGAGACACCTGGAGATGCCTCAGTCAGTGAGGGTGAGGGCAGGAGCTTTGGCATTTGGCCAGGGTCGAATTGTGGTTTTGCCTATTTCTATCAAGTGGGCCTCACACAATACCTCACAGTCCTAATCATGTCATGGTAGCATCATCAACTTGCTGGGTCATTACTAACCAGATGAGATGGCTCACGGAAGGCGCCCTGCACAGCTCCTTCTGCCTTAGAAGGCGGGTTTCTCCCCCTCGGCTCTGGTCTATGTTTCAGGCAGGAGATGCTGAGAGCATGGCTCTGGAAACTTGGTGTAACACTCAGCATGAGGCTGTGTGAAACTGCTTTGCAAGATGCTTTCAGTGATGCCCAGTGAGTCAAGTTTTTGATGCAAAGAAGGACATTTTCCTTCTTTCATTAGTGGGTGTCCTTGGTTTGTTAAAATAGGTATGAAAGTAATGGATACCGAATAGATAAAATGACAATCCTAACATTGATTTTAAAAATTTAAATGGGAAAATAGCTGAGGGATTACTGTCTTCTTAATAAAACTGGTTAGGCATTACATGGAAATTTAAAACTGAAAACAAAGCCCTTTGTTTTTAAATTTTTACTTTTCAAGTAAACTTACGATTTACAGATTATTTACAGATTGCTTTTGGAAGGAGATACTGGGTGGTGTACATCTCATCCTCCTCCCCTTCCTTTTGTTGTTTCTTCTACGTAAACACTTGGTCAAGAGAAAGTAGAACTAGAGAACTGCAACTCCGCACCAAGTTACATTTGATTTGAAGAACGTTGATGTTAATTTCATGGTGACATATTAGCAGGGAGTTTGTTTTTTTAAAAAGAAGTTGAAAGTTTTGTTCTTGCTTTAAGTATGAAAATTATTTGGTTTTGTAAAATTGGAGAAGGAGATGCAGGATTTGTACATTTCATAGTACAGTTAAAATATATTTTCCGGCAAACAGGTTTTAAGCATGTATATACACTGTTCATTTAAATTTGCATTTCTGGATGTTATAAAACCAGCCTTGTTAGTACACGTGATTCTGGCTTTTTTGTTGGAAGGAGGGAGAATGGAGGATTAAGGCAGATTAGAGTGTTGGGATAATGTCTTTTTGTGTTCTGTGTGCTCAGAAATGAAATTCCTCCAAATCTGGATGTTGCTATGGTGATATTAGCAAAATGTGACTTTTTGGTTGGTATAGTTTAGTACAGTGCTTGTGGGGCAATAGACTGAGTCACTTGTTTTCTGAATCAATATGTTTTGCCAGTGTTGACATAACTTCATGAGGGTTTCTGGTGATGCAGAATTGCCACTGCCTGTCAAGATTTGCCCCATCTGTCAAACATCTGTCCCATTCCACTGTGGTCCTAACAGACTGGATTACACCCGAGAGCCTGGAGAATCAGATGAAGAGAGCCTCATTCTAGGGTTTAATAAGAATAAAAGCAACATTATTGTAGCTACCATTTATTAAATCAGTCTGTGTTCCAGGCACTGTGCAAGATACATTATGACATTATCCTGAATGCATTTAAATAGAAGTTACTTCCTTAGCGCAGCTGCTGCTTGCTCCATGAATTTATGATCTTAAGTAGATCAACTTGGACTCTCTGGACTGAGGTGTCCCCTACTTTAAAACAGGGGTGATCTCTCACTGATACTGGGAAGAAGAGCTCTGAGCTCTGCAAGATGAAAGGTGCTACTGTTTTATGCTAACAGTGCATTTTTGGCATTTGAAAGTCTAGACGCACACATTCGGCTTCTGTCTCAGTCCTGAGAGTGGTTGTGTTTTATTGGCTGATAAGTTATTTCCACATATCACATGTACAAGGTATTTGAATGAAGGTGCTTTGTAGTCATGACACACTACTCTTTTATTAATTATTAATATCTTAAGATTACAATTTGAGAGGTAGAGATGGTATTGTTTTTAGTGGGTGTGGGGGGTGGTGATGATAGGTATTTTTGCCCTGGGAAGTGGCCTACTAGGTTTTATTAAGTGTTGCAACTTGTCCAGTGTGTGTATGGGGGAGGGGAGGTAGGAAGAATCTCAGGAATTTCTCTTATACTTTTTTTTCCTTCTGTTCATTTTTAGTCTTTATAACCTGGCTTCACTGGAACTGAGAGAGAATCTTCTTACATATCTTCCTGAGTGAGTCTTTGGGGAAAATAAGAGGAGATTTAGTGCAGAATGAATTTAAGTATTTAAAAAAACAGGACTACAGTATTATGTTAAAACATTTGTGTGTTTTGGGAAGTTTGGGGGATGCCAGCCAGCCTTTTCTTAACAGTCCTTCCTGTGCAATATTTTCTACCATAAAAATCAAAATGGACCTTATTTTTGAAGCTAGTCCAAGCGAGGGACACTATATTGCTCAGCATTTCTAAGTATTCTCTAAGTGCTCTTTATTTATTTTTTAAAATAGCTCTCTTACCCAGCTGCGGAGACTCGAAGAACTTGATTTAGGAAACAATGAAATATATAATTTGGTAAGTCCGTATTAGAGATTTGAATTTAACTTTGTTTTTAGTTGTGGTCACACAGTATTTGGGGGAGTTCTATAGGGATCTTTACGAAGCCAGTATTTCCACAGAAGTGGGTAGCTTGGGAACACTAGAGAACCAGCTTCATTTCACACAAGTTAGGAATTATGATTCATGGGTGGGGGAGGTCAGGACTAGAGACGATGGACATAGGTGGAAACAACTGGCATTCTTGGGGAAAGTTTGGGCACTTTGAGGAAAGGGACTGGATCTTAAGAGAAGTACCAGTGAACATCCGCTAAGGTACCCAGTTGTTAACAGATGAATTCAGATTCTTTCTTTCTTCAGGGAAGACTGAAAATTGAATCTTTGTTACCATAACTTTTTTTTCTTTTGTTTTAGCCAGAATCAATCGGAGCCCTCTTACATCTAAAAGATCTCTGGTTGGATGGAAATCAACTGTCAGAATTACCTCAGGTAAGTGGTAATTTCACAATGTCTCCCCAAAACATAAAACAGCAACAAAAAGCTTTGTGTATTTCTTGCTGCCACATAAGGTTTGCTATAAAAGGATCTTGAAAACCAAAAACATTGATTGAAAAAGCACATTTGAAAAAACATATTGAGCATGCATCATTCTCCATTGCCATATAAAAACTGAAAACCTCAACCCACCATTTGTAAATATAGTAAATATTTCCTTTAGTTTGTGAAATCTGTATTTTACTGTGTCCTTGCTACCCATATAGCTTACTTCAAGCCCAGCAGATGAGTAAGTTGCCAGGACCCGTGATTCTGATGGTATACCCTTCTCTACTCCATGATGTGACAAGTGCTTTAGGATAATTTGACCATGTTTTGCCCCGTAGTAGTGCATGTAAAAGCAATGTTAAATGCTTTTATTTCAGATTTTTCCAAATGTTGCTTATGGTTTAGCTGGCATGTCATAGTGTTCAGGCCTTTCCTACTGTTCCCAAGTGGAAGAACCATGTCCCAAATGAAGTGGAGTCTTGTATAGACTTCTGAGCACATGGTCATCTTGTGGAGTCTTAGCAGACAGGCCTACATTCTGAGACAGAAACTGAGAAGTCTAAAACAAACAAAACCAACAGGCATTTTCCTCTTGTGTTTTTTTCTCCAACTATTACTGAATTTTATTATTTGATGTCTCTCCCAGCCAGTTTTTCATGTGACCAGTTGTAAAGGGCTCTGTACTTTCAGTGAGGAATGCCATATCAATGCAGGGAACCCTAATACTAGAAGAAAGCACTTTAGTAAATTTTTAGTTGTTATAGCACTGAAGTTTCCATGATGTCACCTAATGACTAATGGAACTAAGGTACTAATTTAAGTCTGTTTATGAGATCTTGGCTACAGTTGGGAAAAGGAGACAGATTAGCAACTCTTGTGGGTAGAGTTCGATTAGTACTTAGATTTCTCTAGGAAATATGTGGGAAATCCTGGTTGAAAGAATGCTAGTTACTTTAGAAGTCAAAGGATGGGAGAAAACTATCATGACATTATCAGGAAAGTAATAAAATATCTGTGGGACATGAAAGGGAAAGGAAAGAGTTGTGTATGTTCAGATGTGTGTAAATGACTTTGTGCAAAGTGTGATATTCTAAATACAAAAATTAAAATTCCAATGATTGTGCTTTAAATGATTATTTAAAAATCTCACTTGCTCCTATAGTATAAATGTGTGTTAAATCAGCATAAACACACCAAAAAGTCTCAAATAATTAGGATGATTTTTCTTATCTTCAATGATGATGGAAAGAGAAAGATACAAAGGCATTGTTAAAAGGAATTAATGAAAAATAAAACAACTTCAGGGATCTGGCCTGAAATTAGTGGAAATCTAGTCTAGTTTCCTTTAGACAGGAAATACAGGGACAGGATCATAAGGCAATATCAGGTGGATGATAAGCTGGAAAGAATAGATCAGACCAAATTAAATATAGATGGAGGAATTTGTACTTATGTAGACATCAGGGAGCCACAAGATGTTTTCTGAATAGAAGGTGGTCCAATTATAGGACGAGAACTGGCTGTGTTTCAGGAAGGAAATGAGGAAGCACAGTTTATGGAATGGTCTCAGGAAAGGGGAAGTTAAGACTAGAGCCCAAGAGGCAGAGCTGACAGTCAAGGTAAAGGAGTAATGAGGGTTAAGATTTAATATTGGGAAGTGGAATGGAAAAGTGGAGTCAGTGATAAGAGAGAAAGCTTGCACTTTGGGAATAGAAGGAAAGGTAGGTCTTGAATAGAATGTTAGACTCATGGAGGTACTTTACCTTATCCTGGTAGACTGTTTTCACTAAAGGCAGTATGCTGCTTTTAATGTTAAAGACACAGATAGATATGTATGTTCCAGTTTTGCTGGGGAGCAATTGCATTGATGTTTGTGCTAACAAGTGCTACCTGTCATGGAAGGAAAATAGAAAGTAGGCAGGTTCTTACCAGAGGAAATCCCAGGGTCACCCTGCAGTGTAAGCTGCTTACTAGAGATCAGTTCCGAACTTGAAAAGCTAAATTCTAGCCTCCTTTTTCTTTTCTAATTGTGTGACCTTGCAGTCGTTTGTTCTCCTGTATCTTCACCTATTAAGTGGGAATGATTCCTTGCCTGCCTGAAAGGTGGAGGGCTTTGTGTCCCTCCCAGCTCTGTGTCTGTGATTCATACAACTTCCCACTTTCATTGGAAGGGGATCTAGGAATTTGCCTCTGCCTTCACATTTGGATTCATGCTAAAGATAACATCCTTAGGACCACCCTGGGATTTAATTGTGAAAAATCACTGGAACAAATGCCTCTGCACTGTGGCAGGTTTAAGTGTGCGTTTATTTTTCCATGTCATTGTTATAGGAAATAGGAAATCTGAAGAACCTGCTGTGCTTAGATGTCTCTGAAAACAGGTTGGAAAGACTTCCTGAAGAAATCAGTGGCCTGACTTCATTAACGGATTTAGTCATTTCCCAGAACTTATTAGAAACGATTCCGGATGGCATTGGTAGGCATTGGAAATCACTAACTGCTAAACATACTTTCTGCTGTCGTCTTGAGGGTTTGGAGCGCACTTTGATCCTTTGGTCACCACTTTCAGATGCTGAGGATGTGGCTCCTTCAAGTCTCCTTACTATTTTTTGTTTGTTTGTTTTTTGTTTTTGTTTTTTTTTTTTGAGATGGACTCTCGCTCTGTCGCCCAGGCTGGAGTGCAGTGGTGCAGTCTCAGCTCACTGCCAGCTCCGCCTCCTGGGTTCACGCCATTCTCCTGCCTCAGCCTCCCGAAAAGCTGGGACCACAGGCACCCACCACCACGCCCGGCTAATTTTTTGTATTTTTAGTACAGACGGGGTTTCACCATGTTAGCCAGGATGGTCTCGATCTCCTGACCTCGTGATCCGCCTGCCTCGGCCTCCCAAAGTGCTGGGATTACAGGTGTGAGCCACCGTGCCCGGCCTTGCTGTTTGTTTTTAAAGAAGGAAAGCAAAGAGTATTTATTACAGCAGAAGTTTCTCTATATGCAGATGTTTCTGTCATCCTGGCTTGGTATCTCTTACTGCTGTCATTACTTTTAAGCATCGATTCATCTCTACTTCATCTGTATCTTCTCTCAATGATTTCATGAGGGATTACCCCAAATAATAAAATGTATTTAAGGCATATGAGCAGTCACTAAGAAATTTCTAATTTGGCATCCTAATAGTTTATGAGAAAATAACTGACTTATTCCATGACCTCAGGGAGGTGCTGGAAGAGTGGCGTAATTGAATTGAGCCTTTTTTAGTACATCGATAATCCTTTAATCATTCTGTGCTATTTTCTTTAAAAAAAAAATCAATTCAGACATTTTCTTTACTATGAAGGAACTTAGTCCAGTGTGAGAAATTAAACTCAGAGAAGGTATAAACAGATACGGACTTGGGAGCTCCATCGTAGCAAAGCCACTTTGAAGTTGAAAGAGACTGTATTTAACCATGGAGTTATCATAGGATTGCTGTCTTTAATTTTATTCAGAACATCACATCAAAGGAAGTTTTTGAAAGGTTTTCAATAGCTGGAGAACTTGTATGGCAGAGGACCACTCCCTCTGTGGTATGTGGTCAAGATGAAAATTTCAGCAGAAATTCAGACATTGTGTTTTGGTTAAACCAGGCTGGAAAATCAATAGGGATTTTGGCTCTGTGCAGAGATGTTCACTGAGAATCGTTTATGGCATCTGAAAAGGGTTGTAGAGACTGGGCATGTTTTGTTGCTTGGAATGGGAAGCAGCAGCAAGCATGAGAGGCTGACTTCAAACGTTTAAAGGACTGTCTTCCAAAGAAAGAGATGTATTACAGCTTTCTGATCAAATGGGCAAAATGAAAGGATTGTGAATTTCATTTAAGAAAGAGCTTTAAAAAGCAAAGATGGCTGGGCATGGCTCACACCTGTAATCCTAGCACCTTGGGAGGTCAGGAGTTTAAGACCAGCTTGGGCATCATAGTGAGACTTCCTAGCTACAAAAAATAAAAATATTAGCCAAGTGGGGTGGCACATGCTTGTAGTCCTGGCTACTCAGAAGCCTGAAGGGGAAGGATTGCTTGAGTCCAGGAGTAGGAGTTTGAGGCTGCAGTGAGCCATGATTGTACCAGAGTACTCCAGCCTGGGCAATAGAGTGAGGCCCTGTCTCTTAAAAAAATAAAAAAATAAAAGGCAAAGATATGTTACAAATTCGTTTGGGCTGCTTAGTGAAGAAATGAGTACCTTGTCACTAGAAGTATTCAAGGAGAGGCTAGAAGACTAGTTGCCAGGAGACTTCTCTGTTGGGGTGAGATGTTTCGGTGCTTGGCTGTGCTATTCAGTATACCCTGCAGAAAATGCTAGTGGATCTCCTGACCATGAGGGCAGGTGGAAACCTTCCAATGACAGTGTTAGGCTATTGATTATGCTAAATAAAGAGCTTAAAAATTGGTTCCTTCTCCTGTCTTGCCCTGTGGCTGTACCTGAGGCAAGATACACCTTTCGGTATTTTTCTTTCTCCAGCTTTATGACTGTGTTAGAATAGAGGCTGTTTTCTGATGTAGTGGGGAAAGTGTCAATGTGTTAGCCACTCAGTAGAGAATGAAGGGCGCCTGCTCTGTAGGCTTAATCTCATGACTTGTTGAAGTGAGAATCTGAATGACTTTACTAGTGGCTAGTGGGGACTCTGAGGAGGCTGCAGTAAGACTTGTTCTTCTTTCCCATGAACAGTGGGTATCACTAGGACGTCAAGTCTTCCTAGCCTGAGTGAAATAGACTCCGTCCTTAATATGGCTTTCCAGAGGTTACCGCTTTATTCTGCTCCTGTAGAAATACCGCACTGTAGGGATCTTCGTTGAGTCATTTTCATTCATAGGTGATTTAATAAACTATTTTTTTTGTTTATTGTGAGGGTAATTCTTGGAGTAAAATGAAAGTCTCCTCTGTGCATGAAACACCTCCATGGAGAGAAAGCTGTTTTGTTTTTCTGTAAATTTCTTGGCTTTGATGCGATGTTTTTATGCTTTTTAAAATGTTTTGTTTCTTAATTGCTGACCGTTTTTGATGTTCTAAACAAATTATTTTAACTCCTAACCTTTAGTAATCTAAATGATAGAGTTTCATAATGTGAAAAGCTAGATGAGGAAAAAATAAATAACTGTTTCAAACAAAAAGAACAGCAGATAGGAAATTCCAAGCAGTGATTACGAAAATGATTGTAACTAATGAATTTGATAATAATAATGCTTTTACAGGAAAACTAAAGAAACTGTCAATCTTGAAGGTGGATCAGAATAGACTCACACAGTTGCCTGAAGCAGTTGGGGATTGTGAAAGTCTCACTGAGTTAGTTCTTACAGAAAATCAGCTCCTGGTAAGTGTGGTTTGCACATATATCATAAAGACTTACGAGGGTAGATTCTACTTATTTGTAATTTGAGTAGACTAAATGGAAGTTTCTTCATATTACATCCCAAAACAGTCTTAAAAGCAAATGCATGACCTAAAGATCAGTTTTTAACCTGCTTAAGCAAAGAAAGTGGTGCTTAGGTTTCCCTGTTGAGCCTGTGTCCCAGTTGTGGTGCTTTGAATATAGGGACTGAACAAATGCCTCACAGATATCTCCAGTGAGGTGTGGGGATAAGCTACTCTCGTTGGATGTGTTGATGCCCTAGCTGTGGTGCCCAGAGACCACCACTGGGAATATTTGTCAGGATTCCTCTGGCCTCTCCCTGGGTTCTTTGAGCAAATGGGAAGAACAGGAGAGAAGAGGAACGAGATGGACGTTGGCCAGGAAAAGCCTTGGCAGGATGGGAGCTGGGAAACGCTCTTGATCAAGGAGCCAGATGATGGCATCTGATGGGCTCTGGTTAAGGCTGCTTCTTATTAGAACTTGGGAGTGGAGGGGGCTGGAGGGGTCCTCCACCTGGACCAGGCTCCCACCAGACAAGGGCAGGGGCAATGCGTGCACCCCCTGGCAAAGGGTGGGTGGGCAGGGTGGCAGCAGATCTCAGTTGTCTTTTCCTGTCCTGTTGCCCCCTCTGCTTTTGTCAGTCCTTCAGTTGTCACTTCTCCTTCTCCCCCTCTTCTAGTTGTCGTATAGCACTCTCTTTTCTTCAGTTTACTCTCCTGCTTTTCTCTTTTCTTTTCTCCATCTTCATTTTGTCATCTTATTTTTTTTACTCTTTTTCCCCTTTTCCTTTTCCCTTTTCTCCTTTCTCTATAAATAGAGTAAGTAATGCTCTTTAGGTGGAAAGAGCAGAAGGGACAGCAAGAAAGGATGGAGTGCACAGACATGGGTGGGGAGCCCAGCCACCCCTCTCCTCAGACAGCTCAAGCAGCCAGCCTCTGGCAGGTGTGGTGGGAGTTACCAAATCTTCCAGTCCTGCTTTGTGATTTTAGGCTTACAAATAGTAATCATAACAACTGTAAAAATAATATTAAAATAATATTCTCACCTGGATTGCACTGGAGTGTTGAAGACCCCCATGTGGGTGCCAGCCTGGTTCTGGTGGAGCTCTGCTCCCCACTCCAGGATGCTCACCTTTCTGCCATCCCCACAGCCCTCGCCTTCCCCTGCCCATGCAGCACCCTGCTTCAGGTGCTGATTCTCTGCCCCAGTGCTCTGGCTTCCACGGACATCTAAGCCACTGTCCCAGTGTGGTCCTTGAAGGTGCAGGCAGGGTAGGAATGAATCTTGAGGGTGCAAATTCTCACTTACTTGGGTTGAACAGCATCTTTTTCCCTTTACAAGATGTTTCCCTGTTCCCAGGTCTCTACTTTTGACTTAATTCCTTTAAAACAGACTTATCATTTCAACAAAAATTCAAAATACTTAATGTTGCACCCCCTAAGTGAACATTGCAAATATCTGATATTCAGCAAGAACTATTGCTTCTGTTGCTGGATGAGATTGTATTCTTTAGGTCCTTGCAAAGATCTTATTTACTGTGAGCCATGTTAAAAATATGTGTTAAATTAATAGTGAAATTGTTATTTTAACAGACCCTGCCTAAAAGCATTGGAAAACTAAAGAAGTTGAGCAACTTGAATGCAGACAGAAATAAATTAGTGTCCTTACCAAAAGAGGTATGTGCTTTTAGAGAAATCACATGATCATAATTATGTCAAAGAGTGGTCATCAGTAACATTAAGGAGAGTTGGGAAAGGTGAATTTATAGGATTTTAAATGGGAGAAAGAAAGAGATTGACATTTTGGGTTTGACATACAGAGAATGGTGACACCATTGGCAGAAATGGATAATTTGGGAGTTTGGCAGAGGAAGTGGATGACTTTGGGTTTGGTTTTTGAATTTAATGTGAAATTAAGCTCTATCCCATAAGCAATTGGAATTATAAAAATTGATCTTGATGCAACCATGTTTCTGGGCAGAGATTTACATCGGGCCATGCTCATGACTTAGATGAGGTTGAACAAACTCTTCCCAAAGGCATTCACATAGAGGAAGGTGAATGGGAAGCTAAAGCCAGCTTCCTAGGACTTTTTTTTTTGGTTACTAGTCTAAGCATGAGAAAATGAGACATCACGATCTGTTGTGGAGTGTAGCTGTGTGGACTGAGAGGCATTTAAATTCTGGCAAGGGAGGCAGAAATACTGACAATGAGGAGGAAGCTTATAGTGGGTCAAACAAGGAGGTGTCTAGTGTGTTGTTTAAAAAGAAGGCTTACAATTAGCCAGGCGCAGTGGCGGGCGCCTGTAGTCCCAGCTACTCAGGAGGCTGAGGCAAGAGAATTGCCTGAACCCAGGAGGCTGAGGCTGCAGTGAGCCGAGATCATGCCACTGCACTCCAGCCCGGGTGACAGAGCGAGACTCTATCTCAAAAAAAAAAAGAAAAGAGAAAAAGAAGAAGGCTTACTTTCTATTGGGTACTAGAAGAGCTTGGTTGGAGAAGGATAATACTGAGCTTGATTTTTTTATCAGCAATAAAGCCTAAAACTAGCTGTTGATGAGCCTTCTCCTTTGCTGGGTCCTCGTCTAGAAAGGTATGGTATTTCCTTGTATGATATGATCACTGGCTGGGTGTAGTTTGCTTCATATTTCTGTTTTGACTTTTTCTAACATCTATTTTGGAGTAATTTCAAAGCTGCCTTCCAGCCAGTCAGAACATGTGGCGTTCTTATTTTCCTAGGGCCACATCTCAGGGTATCTGAACTTCCTCTTTGCTTTCCTCATCTTGGTGTTCGGCCCACAGTGTCCCAGTCTTCTCCCTGGGTAAAGTGGCCAGCATTTCTAAATGGAGACATGAGAATATTTACTATAAACATGATCATATTCTGAAACATCCTTAATATGAACACTGGCATCTAAGTAAACTGTTTCCGGCTGTAAGACTTCAGTCTGTTTCCCAGCAAAACTGGGACTCAACTAACAGATTCTACTAATTAGAAAAGTTGGTTTCTAGTTTCTAAGCAATAAACCAAAATACAGAACTGATATTCTGAACAGTTAAATTTACTCTTGCTGAGTAGTGCTTGCAGATGGATAGTAGATTGGACACATAAACACACATAGAGATGTAGAAAAGATTTCTTTCTTTCTTTTTTAATGCCAGGCACTATACTAGATGCTTTCAAGTATTTGTTGTACTTGTTGAATCCTTACAACAGCTTTTGCAGTCATGATAATTTCCTCATTTTATGAGTGAGGAAACTGAGGCCAGTAAGTAGTTTTTCTTACTAGGACTCACACAGCTGGGAGTTGGTAGAACCTGACTCCAAAGATGAGTCTCCCAGTAAACACATGACCACTTAGGTAATGCAGGCTCAGCCCAACCTTTCCATCTGTGTGACCTTGAGGTAGGGCAAGCCCCTGATTTGTTAAGGAAAAGCCAAAGTATCTTTAGTTTGGACACTACAGAAAATTAATACATTTTAGGTATACTTTCAAGGCAGATCATGAGGAGAGCACCTTTAGGTGTAATGTTAATTCCCAGCAAGTTTCACCACCCATCCCCAGCTTCCCTGATCCCCTGACTGTCTTTCACAAGATACGTTGGAAATTTACTTTCATAAAACTTTCACCATCATTTCAGCATTGGTCCTCTTTTTCACTTTAAAAGAATGAAACACACTCAAGAGTTGCTGACTAGAGGGTTATGTCTAGTCCATGCTATGTGTTCACTAAATTTACTAGAACAGTTTTTCATGATGTGAAAAGCGAAAATATTATGAAAATATTTCTAACTTCAAAGCGTTTTAGTCGTATTTTGTCCATTTTCTGAGAAATCATGATTGGTTTTCTGGCATCTGGCATTTTAGAAAGAAATAGTCTGTGCCTTTCCTTTCAGCTGTCTGATAAAGCAGAGAATGTTTAGGTTTTTAGGAATTGGATCTTTTCTAGATCACCTCCTACTCACATATACTCAGCTCCCAGAGTAGGAAAATGTGCTGAGCACATGTCTCCAATTCTCCCACGGATCACAGTTTGCTGCCTAGCAGAAATGGTTGAGTGCCTGCCTCTGACCATCAGGGCTGAGCAGCCAAACCACCAAGAGCCTCCTGACCTCTCATTGCATCACGTTGGCCCAGGCAGCACTGTCATGTCATGAGTCTCTGTGCAGTGAGTGTGGTAGGCCCTGTGACTGTGTGTATGGTTAGCTCTGCCTCCAAGCTTGATGCCATTTGATCAAATCTTGCATTTTCCTGATTGGATTCTTCCAAAAATTTATTGCTTTCTCTTGAACAGTGAAGTTGCATGCATATCTAAACTGAAATGCTGACTGATTCAATTCATATGCCAAAAATCCATAGTAGTATTAATTGCCATTGGTCTGGTATGCTGTGTAGTTCTTCCTATATTTTTTCCTTTAAAAAAACAACGTTTATAGTATTGTATGTTGCCAGTTTTAGGGCACAGCTCCTTAGTCTGTAGCAGCATTTATTTGCATTTTTTCCCCAAATGGTTGAGGGGAAGATGTTTGTACCATGTGGGTCACAATATGGATTCTGTTTGTGTTTTGTGGTGTTATTTGTAGTAAACATTTGCAAATCAATGAATGTCTTTTGTTTTCTTAATTGTTAGCTGCTTGGAAATTTAGAAAAGTCAGGTAAACTTGTTATCTTGTAAGTATTGTTCAGACCACAGTTGCATCTCTAACTTCCATTCTGCTTCTTAAATGCATGAAGATTCAAATTGGCTGACTGCTTTGTGTGCTCTTCCTTGTAAAGTATTGGACATTTTCCTCTAAATTCAGTTTTTTTTTTTTTAATGACTGCATGGCCTGGAACCTTATTTTGTTATGTGTTTTTCATGTTTGTTCAGATTATTCACTCTCAAAAAAATGCTTTTCTGTGAATTACATTTTAAGTTATTCAGAAATCCTGAAAGGCATCATTTGGCAGCTCATCTGTTTTCACTAAATTGTAAGTTTGTCGGCACAAATCTGTCTCTAATGGAAAGGCTAGATTTGCTTTATTTGCTACACCTGGCATGCCTCTGATTTTTCAAGTCACTTATTTGTGTCTTTTATTTTTCATCCTGTTGCTTAAGTATATATACTTCTAGGAAAAGGCGATTTCTTAAAAACTCATAGTGTTGGTGGAGAGGAGAGTTAAGGAACATACTGTGCAGTAGTGTGATTGATTCATGGATAGATGGAGTTGGTGGTATATGTGTGAGCATGAGTATGATGAATGAGAGCCAGACCAGAAAGAGTTTTTAGCTAGAAGAAATTGAGCTTATATCCAAGTTTGGGTCCTGTTTTCTTTTTGTCTCCATTAAGTCCAAATGAAAGTGACGCCAACTAAGCCACACTTACCCAGTCAGATGAGGCAAGATAGCATTTGCAGATCATTCATCAAAGCTTTTTTTCAATCAGGCAACCTGTAAATATTAATTATCCATAAATATTACTATGATACTCAGAAATGCCTGTGGTGATAGAATATTCATTTTGTGGATAGTTTTTCTGCCTTCTTATTATTACAATTCAAAATTCTTTCAGTATAAGTTTCCGTTATATTCTAAAATGAATTATTGATTAAAGACATAATATAGAATATAAAAATTAGATAAAATATAGTTGACCATCAGATTTCAAGATGGAGAAATAATTCCTAAACTTGAAATAAGTCATAAAAAAATAGTTGATGGATTTGTCTACAGGAAAATTCGATTTCTGATCTTCAAGAAGGTAAAGGCAGCCTTTACTTTCTTGAAAGGGGGCAGGGAGACATTTAAGGCATCTTAAATGAGAGATCTGTCTTTACTCTTTTAGAAGTTCTTTTACACCAATAAGGAAAAGATGTATTTACTATAGAGAACTAGACAAACACGAAGAAACTTCCACGAAAACCAGCAAGTGATTCACAGAAGAACAAATAGAAATGGCAACTAACGTGAAACAATTTCAACCTCATCAGTATTCACAAAAAAATTTAATAATACCAAATTTTGGCAAGGGTGGAGGGAAATGTATATTATCATGTAAATATAAATTATTATGACTTTCTGGAAGGGAATATGATAATAGTAAAAACTTTAGAAATGTGCATACCCTTTGATTCTGCAATTCCATGTCTAGGAAAACATTTATGGATATACACTAAGAATGATGTACAAGAACATTTCTCACATTATACATAGGAGCAGCTTACATATTCCAGGCACCATACCAAGTGTCCATAGAGGCAGCTAACATGTGCCAGGCGTGGTGCCAAGGGCTTTTGCACTTATTCTTATCTAATTATCACAACAGTTCTATGAGGTATAGGTAAATCATTTTCAATGTCCAACAGATTGTGAAACTAAGACTGAGAGAGGTTAAGTAACTTGTCCAGAAATCACACAGCAAAGAAGTGGCAGACCTAAGTAGCATTGTCTAACCTGGGCAGTTTCTTAAATAATCTGTGATACATCCATAGAAGGAAATAAATATGTGGTCCATAAAAGTCCTCTTAGAAGCATTGTTAAAGTGTGTATGTATAATCACAAATGCATGGCAGTGGTACTGGAGGATTGTACCTCATAATGTTAATACTGATTATCCCATTGTGGTAAGATTTGATTTTTTTTTCATTGTGTTTTCCTGTGCGTGTATGTTTGGTTTTTATTTTTCTAATCAATGTAAGGTACTTTTTTATAATCAGAAAAAAAAAAAAAAGAATTCCGTAGCTATTAGTGGATATTTTGATGTCAGTGGCCCCAGAATTCAGGGAATCCCAAAGCCACACGATTTCCAAAAATATTTATGAAGTAGGGAACATTTGAATAATATGCCATAGATGATGGGATTCTAAAATTATGCTTCATATTATTTTTGTTCAAATTGCATTTTGGCCAGATTTTACTTGTTGTACACTTTTCTTTTTTTGCCAATGGGATGTGTGTTCAATTATGTTACAAATAATATTAAAAGGAATATACTGAAGGAAAGTGAAAGTTCCCTTATACTTAAGGCAAGCATTTAAAAAATGGAATATAAACAAACGTGACTAACATAGGCTCCCTTTTTGAATCACTGAATCTGTCTCATGATCTCCTCCTTGGGTGAGCTAACCTGCAGGCAATTCATACTTAGTGAAAGTTAACCTGAGCAGAGGTTTGCTCAATAATCTGCAGATCCTATTTTCTTGAGATGGGTGAGATCAGTGCCTAACAGCTAAGGAGAGTATCATTTTGAATTAAAAGAGACACAAAATGGCTGGACAAAGATTCTCAGCTATATTCCATAATTCTCAGAGAATCCAAGTCCAACCCCTTGTATTCTGGGAAGGTGCTATTATGTGGTTTAAGGGAGGCTTAAAAATATCAGCTTCCTACATAACTGGTAATAAGTTATTTAAACAGTGACTCTGCTTCCCAGAACTTCTAAGTGATACATTTTATCCTGATGACCACTGAGAAACCTGTAAACTCTGCCTCCTGAACCCAAAAGAGAAAGCCAAAATATATATGAATGATGTGTATAATGTCAGTCTTCACTATTATCAATATAAAATGTCACTGCGATACATCGTTAGGGAGATGGGTTAAGACATTCGGGTAAGTTCAGGAAAGAGACTGCCAGCATCAGTAGAGTTCTAAGAACATAGTAGGTATTCAGGTGTTGATTGTACTCATCATTTGGATCTGAGGTTTTTACTTTGTGGAAAAAAAATAGCTACCACATTTATTTGGCAACAGCAAAAGGCCAGTTTCTATGATAGGCGCCAAATTATATATGTGGTTTCATTTAATTTAATCATTATTGTTACTTTTGGTTAAAGTAACATATCCAAACCCGCAAAACATATGACTGAGCCTAAATTCTAGCCCAGGTTTGTATAGTGTCAAAGCATCTGCTCCCTCCATCATACCGCATCTCCCTCTGACGTCTATAATGAACTATATCTTTTCAGTTGTGGGTTTGAATGCTTAATAATCTTTTCTAAAAACCAAAGGTTGTGCCGTCCCTTCCTGGCTGATTTGGAAGGAGGGCTGTGTTTATGTGAATGTTTGCTGGGACAGCATGTGCCTTTGTGGGGTGATTAAGGCATCCCGAGCACACTCTGCAACAACATGTGCTCTTTGTTGGCATTGTTTTTCAAAAACCATAGACAATAGAGATCAGGAGGTCATACTGCCTGCTTTGACAACCCAGAGGGCCTAAGAGGCTCTTGTACGCAATTGCTTTCCACCCCTTGACGTCTCAAATGGGTGTGAGATTAGAGTGGGAAAGGAAAAAGAAAAATGAAACAATAACACACAGTAGACAGCTCACACACTTCATTGAAGTTTACACTAGATGTTCCCAAATGATTAATGGATCTTGTCCAGAACATTTATTTAGAACCTTCTCTGACCCACTTTAATTAATTAATTTTTTGACTACATAATATATTCACATGATACAAATTGAAAATGTTCACGTGGTATAGCAGTAGGGCCCCAAAACAGATATCTTACAGGTTGGTGTGGTGGGAGGGCAGTGGACAGCTTCATGACAAGATGCCCAGAATTAAAATGCAGTCCCAGCTCTGTATGTCTTCCAGGAGCTGATTATCCCATCCAGACGATCATATGAATGATAATATCTGCTTTGCCCCCCTTGGGTCACACATAAATCCTGTCTCTTCAAAGCTGAGGATGCTAGCGGGGGTCTTCAGCCTCAGCCAACTGCTGACTTGGAAGCCCTCCTTCAGGGCATGCAGCTGTACCTCTGAACCCCAGCCTCACACCGAAGCTCCTCCACCTGGAGCAGGGATGCGGGAAGGGTGCCCCATGGGAACCTAGTCATTCTTTCTCATGAGTAGATCTTTGTCAGGATTGTCTAAATTTATCAGAGATGCTAATAATATTGATCATCAAAAGGATCAGGGTTTTGATTGCTTTCCTTCCATGATATTTCTGGGCACCTAGGTAGAATTGTTGATTCCCTTCCTCAAGGGAGGGAGAATGTGCTCAGCCATATAGGAAATCCAGTTGCACATTTCTTGTAGGACACTCTATTGGGGCTATATGTTTATAAAACCTAAGAGAGGCTACTCTGGTGATTCTTACTGGAACAAAAAAGAGTTTTGTTGTCTCCAGTGCTACACATAGAGGCAGATAACTTTTAAGTAGAGGTCTTTCACAAGTAAGTAAATAAAGTGTATAAACATATGTAAATGAGAAATTTAGTGGGCGGAGAGGCTATGCATGATGGGTAGATAGCATGAATACTATACTTGCCAAGTACCTTGAGTATACATAAACATGTGCAAATTAAGCAGTAACTCAGGTAAATGATCTTAGGATTCTTCATGTGGTATTTTGTGCTGTCGGAGGGTTAGACCATAATTATGAAATGCATTTTATTATATGGACCAAAGGGTTCTGTGAAGACTCAGTGGAGGAATAGACGATGTTTAGCTAATTTTGGATCATTGGTAAGATTTAAAAAGGCATTTCTATAAAAAACAGTGGGATCAAAAATATAAAAATGTATTTAGGGTATAATGACTAGACCATTTTTGCTGGGATGAGAAATATGTGAATGCGGTGACTAAAGGGAGCAATCTAAAAGCCTTTCTACATATCTGGGTGCTTTCCACATGACCAGAGACAAATGTTAGTCTACATTTACTTATATATTTATTTTTCTTTTATATACATTATGGTTGAATATTGTGGTTCAATACATTATTTTGAAATCTTTATATTTTTAAGGGAAGAAATAAAAAGATGATGTATGAAAGTAATTATGTAGCCATTCACAAATATGCATTCTGCTTTTGAAGATATTGTATACATATATTAAACACATGTATAAATAGAAAAGGGCAGAAGATCTATTCAGATATCATTGACCATTCAAGTCTTGTGCTCTTTCTCAAGTGGGAGGCTCTGGAGTAGTATTTTTCCATGTGTTGGAGAGACATCAATAGGTTCCTTCATGAGCCTTTTCTAGCAGTTGCCCTTAGTCGGGAGAGTGAGTACAAGAAGAATGTAGCACTCTATGGAGTCCTGCAGAATGTTGTGTCTGGGATCGAGCTGTTTTTCCGCCCTCTTGATTCAGTTTTCCTGACTGTAAAAACCACCACCAATTTGTTCAAGAGAATCATTGGATTTTTTTTGTGTGTTTATGTTCCTTTTTGAAGACCAGACTCATACAAAACTCAGTTACCTTTAAATTGCTTACTTTAAAAAAACGGTAATCAAATTTGGTGTGGATGGAGGTGTTGATTTGTGTGCTTTTATGAGCAGGCCACAGCTGAAGAAATGGATGTATAGATTTACTCAGTTCACTTTTTGTAAAGATACTGTTGATTTTACATTCATCAAAAAAGTGAATTTACCACATTAATTTGTGAATGACCAAAAGCTATTAAAAGATGTATGGTGGAAATTAATGGACTGTATCATCTGTAAGATACCCCTCTTTTTGAAAAAAAAAAACAAAAACAAAACTGGAACACCGAGAATGCTGAAGTTAATAGAATGGGCAATTCTTGAATTATGTGTGTATCAGTATCACCTTTGGCCTAACTTTTAAAAATAGGCTTGTTAAACTCGCATACTACCACATAGTATTTTTCTGGATTGTATAGTTTGGTTAACATTTAACAGATGCAGTTGTGTTAGATATCAGCAGTGGAAAATGATTTCTTCTTTAGAGTAAAATTTTTAAACTGTATCATTGATTTTCTTGATTTAATTTAGAACATGTACATCTAACATTTTGCAGAGATTTTTATGAACATATGGGGCTGTGTTTTGTAAGACTTAAATTAATGATTATTGGTCATCAGTGAGAACAGTGAGTTATGTGGTATAAGTTTATGCATCCTTTTTATACTGTTTGGTAAACAAGGTACTCTGATCCTACTCTATCTCCCCTAGAAAACTGGAAAAAAGGTGTATTTTCTTTCTCACCATAGATCGGCGGGTGCTGCAGCCTTACCGTGTTCTGTGTGCGTGACAACAGACTAACTCGGATACCCTCAGAGGTGTCACAGGCAACAGAACTTCATGTCCTGGATGTGGCAGGGAACAGGTAAGCCTGTTGTAGTTTGCTTTGCTTGAGGGAAACAAGTATGTATGCATCCCAGTCTTGGCCGTGCATCTTCAAGTTTTTGTCTTTGCTTTATCTTACAGAATATAATCCCGATTTTTCAAATGACCTAGGCCTCAGGGAGTTCTTCATATAGGGGCTAGAGTGCTTGAGCCCAGTGGAGCAGAGAAGGTCAGGGAAAACCTGAGCATGGGTTAAAGTGTCAGTGGACACTTTCGTAGAAAAGCTTCCCAGAATGACAGTACAATGATGCTAGGGAAAGAGCACTGACCTGAGAATGGGGAGACTTGGGTTGTAGCTTAGCTCTTCTAAGTAGCTTTTGTAAGTCATCATGGGCTTCAGAGTTTCCTCACCTGCAAAGTGAGCGCAAATGAGTTTGAACTCAGTTTTAACCAGGGGACCTTGATATACTCTGCTGGTGACTCTGAACCTCCTGAAAATACAGACAGAATTGTGTATTTAGGGAAGTGTTTACAGCTAATGTCAGAATCTCCAAATGATTCATAATACAAAAAAAGTTCAGAGCCGCCAGACTAGTATCCCGAAGGTCACAGCATCACCATTTCTCAAGTTCCGGAGCAGACATCATGTTGGACTGAGCGCCATTTTCTAGAATATGGCTGTTCATCATCTTTGTGGAACACATTTGTTTCCATCATTCTGAGCTAATTTCAGCACCCTAAATGTCATATGCGCCTTCTCTGTGAACAGAAACAGGCTATTCTTTCTTTTGGGGACCCTCTTCTCTGGCTCCTTGGCTCTCTTCTTTCATCACTCAAGCTTTATTTTCTCCAGGGAGCCTCCTTTCTGAATCCGCATTTAGGGAATTTCCCCTGCCATGGCAGTCTCAGTACCATATGAGAATTGCCTGTTTTCATATGGGTAACCCTACTAAGCCTGAAGTTATCTAAAGTTAGATATTATTCTGATTTATGTGTCATTGTGTCACTTGTCCCATCAGAGTGCCTGGCACATAACAGATGCCTGGTAAATATTTCCAGTGGAACAAAAATGTTAATAGTTTTACAGGATGAATAGCAGGCCACTGCAGAATGGCTTATATCATAGGCTTCCTTGCCAAAAGGAATTAAAAATTGCTTTTGAGTGTGATATGGTTAGAGAGGAGAAAAAGGTTCAACTGCTTGAGGGAAGATGATCAATGATCTTTAATGATAAAGGCCAGCAGTCTAAAGAGTGTTTGGGAGGCTGTCTCCTGAGTGCTGATTAGCTGGTCATTTTGGTCAGGCACAGGTCACCATTTTTTATTCTTGCTAATGGATTATAGACAGCAGGGCTAAATAAACAGCAGTTCTCAGCTGGAATCTAGAGGTGAGTTATAGCCTCAGGGAATGCTCACCTTTTTAAAGTTAATGCTTCCAGGACATCTTGATAGATTCTTAAGACCACTAACTGGTTGCCGGAAACCCAGGATTAAATTGAGTTGAACCTCGGATTTCTGCTGAACTAAGCAGAACGAAGGCATTAGCCTTTACAGCTTGAGAAGGGTACTTCTTTCCTGATCTTTATCCTCTAGCAGTAGAAACTCGATGAGTCAACATTCGCTGGTTCTTGCCACACTGCTGAGCATGAATTTGCCTCAATTCTTGAGCCAGAAGATGGCTGTGATGCCGAAAAACTGTTTTTACATGAATGAAGGCCCGATTTCTCCAGTTCTCAGAAAAAGAGAAAGTTAAATTTTTATTATGCTTGGGCTGGGATGGAGAAAACCCAGTTAAAAAGTTGAGTTACATAGCTGTCATTTGAGTCAGTTAAGTGTGTCATTTAGTCCATGCATACATATATAGATTCATAACCAAATTTTAAGCCTATTAAAATATTTAATCACTACTTATTAAAAGTATCAGTATAGAAATTAATCTTTTAAAAAGGGCTACCTTGTCAGCCTTTTAGTTTGCAGAAATGTCATACCATGGGAAATCATACTAAATCATTAAATACAACAGAAGCTTCTGCCTCTTCTTTCAAGTATATGAAAATAACACATGGCGGCAGGAAACCTACACTGTGAGTTTCTAGAAACTTTCTTTTGCAGTTTGGCAGGATAAATTATAGCAAGGATGACTGTAACCTGTCACTTGGAAACTAAGCATTAAACCTTCTGTGACGGTAAAGAAAATGTCTTATATCACCAGTTACTCGGGCACAGAACACAAAATTCCTTAATACTTAGACTCTCTCCCATAGGAATATCCACCAAGTGTGCAAAACTGGTCATTTGAGGGTCTTCCTTACTTGCAGTATTAGTAGTACTGAATATTAGAATCAAGGGTTGTCAATTGGGAAATAGGAAATAGCTTATACTTTTGAATTTTGTACTATGTATGTATGTATTACCCAATCCAAATAATTAAAAATCTTAAAAGACAACAGCATACTGTTGTGGAATTCTAAGCAGTCAAAGAATGAGATATTTCTCTGTGCAGTGACACAGAAAGAGACCCAAGATACTGAGTGAAAAGGGAAAGCGTTGAACAGTATATAGAGCTCTCATTTTGGTGGGGTTTTTTCCTTAAAAAGGAAAAAAAAAATCACTTATTTGTGCATTATACCCAAATACTAATAGTAGTTCCCCTAGATGAGACTTGAGGGTACAGGGAATTTTCACTTTAGATATTTTAGTATTGTTTATTTTTTTGCCAGTTATGTTCTCAATTTACATATATTTTTAAATATTTTTGAAAACTTTGCTTAAAACTAAAAATTCTAGTAGAAAGTAACAGAAAGATGAAACTACATTGTAAGGCATATTCAGTCACTGGGGAAGTTAATATTAATCAGTAGGCCATGCTTAGATATTAAATTTGTGAGAGCAGTTGCTATAGTAGTTCACAGGCATGGAAGGTCACTTGGGGCTGGGTTGGTCATGGACATAACTGGAGACAAGAGGCTTACAGTTTGGTTATTCATTTGCTTTAGTTCTTGTACCATTGGTGTGAATAGTAACCACAAGTTTTTTATTTCTGGGGGCATGTGGTCCTAAATAGAACACAGGGATGCCTGCGGGCTGTGGTTTCTTGTGTGTTGATTCTGTTTATTCTGTAGTGTACAGAAGGTACCAGAATAAACCAAAAATGTATTATTAGCTCCTTTGGAAAGCAGGAATGTATTTCTCATCTATTTTCTGACTTGTAGCTGGGATGGTTTACCCAAGAGAGACAGAAAAGCATGTGTATGTCTTTTTTTCCCCAGGCCGTAGTGAGTTAGAGGATCAGCCAGCCTGCAGAATCTCTGTGGGCAGACTGTTCAGGGAACAGGGCGTTTTTTTCTCTTGGACACCACTGGCAACACTTCTCTCCGCAAGACAGTGGGCAGCTCCTGTGGTGTGGACTCAGTCAGCAGCAGCCACATTCAAGCTGGTACCTTGATTCTTTGAAGCAAAACTGGTGTTTCAGGCAACTCATTAATCTGAGTTGAAATATATTGATAAGATTTGTTGTTGTAGAGTCTAATAATTTATTTAGCTTTTGTCATATGGTTTGTCATCCGTAGAAGCTGTTATTAATATTATTGATGCTCTTTTTAGCCTCTTATTTATACTTTCGCTTTAACATTCAGCTCTAGTCTGAGAAGTTACAATGACCACGTTTGAGTATCTGTGTTTTGTGCCAGTTTTCAAGACTTGATTTTTTTCTTTCTGTTCTCATGAGTAAGACAGGTAGAGATGCTGACTGTAAGTGTCTTGCCCAAGACTTGAAACTTTAAACATTCTAGTGGATGTTAGCTTGCTTCCTCTTTTAAAAGATGTAGGAGAAAAATTTAAAAGAAATTATATTTTTGTTCAATAAAATGAAAGAGTTTGATGTACTTGAAGCTTTAACAGTGTATAATGCCTATTTAAGAAAATCCTTGTCACAGTACCTGGCAAATACATGTTTTTAACTTCCTTGCATTTGAGTTTACATGTATGCAACATTCTTTGGATAGAAAGAGAAAGAATTTTTTTATAAGCACAAGATATTTCAGTTCTGTCCCTTAAAGAACAAATATCCCAGAGTAAGAAGAAATGGAATTGTGAATCTGTTGTTCCCTGAGGTTCCCTCAGGTGTCCTTCTCTAGCTATCAGCACATGGTGGCACCGGGTAGATTCTAGGATTTAAAAATATGTATTTCTCACCTAATATTGCTCTCATTAGTGAAATCTTATAATGTACAATTCATAGTCTTTTCAAGGGTACTTTAACATAAGCAGTTCTCGTGGATGCACTGGCTTAAGAACCTCACTCCCACTTAAGTTACAGTTTCACAATACTTCCTCAGTACTGCACCCAATACATATGCATGAGATGGACTCAGACTTTACTGGACTAATTGTTAAGGAAAAGAAAATATTTTCTCATCTTTGAAACTAACACAGAAATCTTTTGCAAAATGTATTGTTACTGTGAAAAGTTTGTTAATAATGCATTTGTTGTTAATACTGTCCATGCACTCTTTGATTATTTTTTTACTTCTTGTATTAAAGTAATTTAACCAGTTTATGCCTTTTACTCTGATTAGTTTTGTGTTATTGGAATACAGCTGCTTTTCATCTCTTTAGAGAGTTCTAGTTTATTTCCTGTAAGTTCTGTCAATTGAAATGGTATGTGTGTCTGATAATTCACTATTAATCTTTTGGTAGGATGTATAGGTAGATTTCCTGCTAACGTTAACTGGAGATAGGTGTACATATGATTTCTGGCAGTGGTCTTTACTAGATAGATTCTACTGGTTGCAGCCAATCTGTGAAATCTTTGTGCAAACATAAATATAAAACTAATATTTAGGTGTCACATTATAACATTTAAAGTACTTTCATTTATACTACGTCATTTGAAACTGAAATAATCTGATATAGATATTAATTGTCACCTAGGACTCTGAGAAGTAAGAGCTTCTAGAAACTGAGAGATAAAGGTTTAGAAGGGAATAACTGAAATAATCTCCCTAGAGAAAGCAAATGGAGTCCATGCAAAATGGTGTTTAATCTTTATTTTGGCTGCAACTTAAATGCTTTGACACCCCAGGCACCTCCTTCCTCTTGGCCTGATTCATCAGGTGCTCCTGGAAACAGGTAATCCTGCAGCTTCACACCAGCCCTGTCAGTGAAGCTGTGGCCATCAGAGGTAAAGAACTCCTCCTTCTGGGTCCTTCCAAAATCACCTTGACTTTTTTTCTCTTTTTACGTTGAAACGTAGTACAAGACCGTAAAAATGTGTCCTGTAATTATCTTTTTTTTTTTTTTTTTTTGCCCTGTAATCTGGAGGTTCTAATGGGAGAAGTGAGAGCAGAAAAGGGAAGCACAGGAACCTACTGAAGAATCCACTTGCAAAGAGTATGTCGTGTCTTAAAAGCATAACACCGTTTTACATTTTGAAACCAATCTCAGGAAGTTCCTTTTAATTTTTCCTCATTTTGTTGATAGGGATTGATTTGATTACAGAATTTGAGGTTGTGATGTCTCTTTTTTTAAAAAAAAAAAATAGGTTGCTGCATCTACCTTTATCCCTGACTGCCTTGAAGTTGAAGGCTCTGTGGCTATCTGACAACCAGTCCCAGCCCCTGCTTACATTCCAGACAGACACAGACTACACCACAGGAGAGAAGATTTTAACCTGTGTCTTACTTCCTCAGCTGCCTTCTGAACCTACTTGTCAAGGTGAATTTAATTTAAGGACAGTATTCACAGGGCCACGAGATTGAGTAGGACCTAATGTCTGTCCATAAGGCCTCTTACTCCCTCATGTGATTGTGTTCTATCCAGTCTGCGCCTAGAGCCGGCTCAGGTGAGGCCACTGTGGGACTCTTCCGGGAAGGTTACCCTACATCCTTGCAGAAGAAGGGCCGCTCATATCTATTTATCATGTTTGAAATTTCATAAGCAGTTTTTTGGTTTTGAATTATAGCTAAAGCTGAAAATACAATACTTCTAGAAGTGGTAACAGAGTCTCTTAAAATCCAAACTGATAGTTCACAGAATTAGTGTTAACACCACTGTTTTTAAGCCGTTGAATTATTTTGAGTCATTGTATCTTTGCTTTGTAAATTGTGTGGTTAAACAAAAAAATCACATTAACATCAAAATGCTATTATAAACCCTTTGCTGAGAGCTGGGTTTGGTGGAGGAGAACGGGAGTGCCCTGGGGGAATAGGAGCCCAAGTGGGAGGACTTTAAGACCCTAGAGAAAAACGTGGTAGAGTATGTTACTGACGAAAGTACTAGTGTCCAACATGTGCGGCCACATCACTGTCAGAACAGTTTTGAAGTTGTATAAAACAAGCATTTTAAAAGGGACTCTAAATTATGACATTCTGTGATGAAATAGTAAACATATTAATTTAGCAGATATTGTATATGATCTCAAATAGAATTATACATCATTAAAAAAGAAGGGGCAACCTTGTCCCAGGCCTTTTTCTTTTTGTTTTTGAATTTTGTGTATGTTTGTGTTTTAAAGCCAAACTTGCAACAGAACACCCCCCTTATTTCTGGTGTTCTACCTCTGGTCCTCCGTATAGATTCTACCTTGTCAGCTGCAAAGTTCATAGCATTTACCGGTCACATGAAACGCAATTCCCAGCTGATGTGGTCTTTGTCACTGCAGAGAATCTGCCTCGCTGTGGTGCGCTGGAGAGCTTGGTAAATGATGTCTCTGATGAAGCCTGGAACGAGCGTGCTGTCAACAGAGTCAGTGCAATCCGATTTGTGGAGGATGAGAAAGATGAAGAAGACAATGAGACGGTATGGAAATGCAGATTCTTTGCCTCTGTGGAAGTTCAAAATTAAAAGATTGAGAATGGCACCTAATAAGGATATTCTTTATTTTCAATTAGTATGTTCTCTGCTTTGCCTTCAGCATTTAGGAATTTTTTTAGAAGACAAAACTAGGTAATTCTAGGTACACACTCACAAAAGGTAAATGAGGCAAATGGAACTCATGGTTTTTTTTTCTTTTCTTTCTTTTTTGAGACAGAGTCTCCCTCTGTCACCCAGGCTGGAGTGCAGTGGAGTGATCTCAGCTCACTGCTACCTCGACCTTCTGGATTCAAGCCATCCCCCGACCTCAGCCTCTCAAGTAGCTGGGACTGCAGGCACCTGCCACCATGCCCGGCTAATTTTTGTATTTTTTGTAGAGATGACGTTTCACCATGTTGTCCAGGCTGGTCTACAGTTCCTGGACTCAAGTGACGTACCTACCTCAGCCTCCCAAAGTGCTGGGACTACAGGCGTGAGCCACTGTGCCTGGCCTGTTATTGTTGTGTTGTGCTGCTTTTATGGTGGTTCTTTTTCTTTATTTGTGAGTTTCCCCTCCCACTGCCACTGTTTTCTTAACATGGAGAAACTTTTTTTTTTAATTGTTCCCAGTGAATGCTGTCTCTTCCCATGTTTAATCCATTCACTTGCCGTGATTTGACTTAGTGCCAGACCTCTGTGCCTTCTTCATGTAACCAGCTCACCTTAGCCTTCTTGTAGAGGGCTTATGATCTTAGTTGGATCAGTTAACAAGTTTTTGTTCAGAAATTGGAAAATACTAGTCACCCTTACTTTCATCTGTACTTGAAAATGTCTCTCAGACATCCATCATCTCTAGGTGTTGGTGACAAGGCTTGACATCGTCCTAGCAGTTGACTTTGGCTTCTTAAATTCCTTGAACTAATTGAGAGTTTTCTTAAGCAGAGCTTAGAGGGAGTACTTGCAGCCCCCAAAACAAAGGCAGTTTTTAAATTATTGCCTATAGTCTTTGTTATTCCAGCTGTCACCAAATGGGATTTTAGGCATTTACAATCGTAAAGGGCAAAACGCAAATTAGGGATGACAAAGTAACTCACCGTCAATGACTCTTTAATGCTTACCTCAAGACTTGTTAGAGTGTGATTATCGCCAGTTACTTCATTGCCTCTTCCAGTATTTTGTTAATCTAGTTTGGTTCCCCCTAAAGCTCTTGGATAGGCCATTTAAAAGATGTACATGCTATTTTATGAGCTAAAGATCATGTAACATATTAAATAATATTTTAAAAATTACTCATACCCTGTTACTTAACTTCCAGTCTTTATTAGAAGAGTGTGAACTTTCATCAGTAGGTCATAGAAATAGTACACACAGCAGCAAAATAAGAAAAGGTATACTTCCCTCTTGATTTCCTTTTTCTCCCCTGCCTCCCGTGCCTCATTCTGGGTTGAAAGAAGCCAGAATCGCTTTGGGTAATAGTAGAACATTATAGTGACTTTAATTTAGGATTTTTTATTTATTCTTTTATCTTTTTCTTTCCCCACACCCTATAATTATATCCTAAATTTTAAAATAAATGTTCTTGCTGTTTATGGAGCCTTATTTTTATTTTCTAGTAATTTCACATTTTATAAGTATTCTTTTATTCTAAAAGTAATCCTTCTATAGTAACTAGGTAAGTTATATGGAACACTTTCCCTTTCCCTTAACTACCAGTGAGCAGTTGATAAATGCATATACCTCCAAAGAAAGCTTTTCCACCCATTTTAACTCAGAATTTCTAAGAAGGTAACATTTGTATTGGAATGCTAATGCCTTGAAGCTGCATGTTTTGAAAAAAGTAGTGGAATAAAACCAAAACACTCACTCCACTGTTTGTTTTTAGAGAACACTTCTAAGGCGAGCCACTCCACACCCAGGGGAGTTAAAGCACATGAAAAAGACAGTGGAGAATTTACGGAATGACATGAATGCTGCTAAAGGACTGGACTCAAACAAAAACGAGGTCAATCATGCCATTGACCGAGTGACCACTTCTGTGTAGAGTTTCACCTCCAAGTTTTACCTCCTGTGTCTTCCTCTGCTGTCGAGATGTTCCTGTTTGCTTCCGGGGAGCCTCATGTGCTCCTTGTCCTAACCAGCCCCCGCGCGCCATCTTCCAGTGGAGTGTGGGGAAGCTGCTGTCTCCCAGGAAGTGCCTTACTCATCCCGCAACCAGTCAGCGCGCCAGTGGTCTCCCGGTGTGATTTTTTTTTTTTTTTAATTTCAGTTGTTTGTAATAAGTAGAATACACTACTGTAAACATATGACCTTTGTTTTTGTCTTATGTTGGGGTAAGGGAAAGCAGGAAGGGGAAGTTTTATCCTCCTCCCTTCCATAAAGTGCTGGGACATTTTGAATCTCCCAAGTTCTCCTGGACCTACTGATGAGAGATAGTTTTATGTATGGGGAAAAATGGATACTTTTTAAACCTTTTTTGGCAGCTCAGATGGTGTAAATTTTTAAATTTTGTATAGGTATTTCATAACAAAAATATGTATTTCTTTTTTGTTATTTTATCTTGAAAACGGTACATATTTTAGTATTTGTGCAGAAAAACAAGTCCTAAAGTATTTGTTTTTATTTGTACCATCCACTCGTGCCTTACTGTATCCTGTGTCATGTCCAATCCGTTGTAAACAATGGCATCTTTGAACAGTGAGATGAGAATAGGAATGTGGTATTTTAAAGCAGTGTTGCATTTTAATCAGTAATCTACCTGGTGGATTTGTTTTTAACCAAAAAGATGAATTATCAATGATTTGTAATTATATCTGTTGATTTTTTTTGAAAAGATGAACCAAAGGATTTGACTGCAAATATTTTATTCCTTACACTTTTAACTGTTTCTGAATAAGTCTCTCATAATGAGTGCAGTGTCAGACTGTGCCTACTCTGATGGTATGTGCCATTTGTAAAATAAAATAGAGCAGAAAAGCACAAAAAGAGAAAACTGGTTCAGACATTCAGTGGGCAAATAAATTACGGACTGCAAAATAATGATTTTTATTCAAGAAAGCTTTAAAAGTTTTATATCCAGATATACAACCATAATAAAGCAAAATAACCTACTATCAAAATAGAAATGTTGCTATCTTTATAAGTGCAATTTAATTTGTAAGTAGAGTTTGAATCAAAGTATCACAAAATACTGCTTCAAGATTTAATTTTAAATCTGCTAATTTAAGGGATATTGGGAAAAGTTTTGGTGTGTTTCTGTTGATTTCTTTTTTGTATGCTGTGATAAAAGAGAAATGAAAAGTGCCAGTCACTGTGTGGTGTCTAGGAAAATCATATATATTTTTTTTCTCCAAGAAATAAATTCATCCTGGACATTGGCCATACAGCTTTTTAAAATTATTACTTTGTATGTTCAAGTGATAGCAAGTAGCCAAACTCTTTGACAGTGTGCTCTGGTCTGTTAAATATCTAAATTACCTGTCAGTCGTGAGTGACCTCCTGTGGGACTTGCATTCACATGGGGCAGAGCCCAGAATTGCCTTTGACTCTGGCTAGTAATTTTGGGTTGTGGCTATCTGGCCAATTGGACTCCTTATAAACCTGTCTTCAAACAACTAAATACAATACTTTCTTTTACTTCTATACATTTACTTATTGGGTTCACTTAGCTTTTTAGTCTGTGTGTATGTAAATATGTGTGTATTTTAAAAACTATTTATGGAGCTGAAAGTACGTAACACGTAAGTGAGTTTCGGCTGGTCAATTTTATACCTTGCTCCCTAATCTGTGCATACCAATTTTCTTTTCTCTAAGATTTTTGACATCCTCTATTTTGTTTTAAGCTTATAAAGATGATGCCACTATCTCATGGGCTGATTATATATAAGCAAATTGGTTTTATTTGATGAGAATTGTCTGACGTGGAAGAACAAGTAGAACTTGCATGGCGTGTTTTGTTTGTTTTTATATAAAGCCCATCCTTTACTACTCAGTTCATCATGGCTTTTCTGGACTGGAGGTGGACAGAATGGTGTGTGTATGCTTAAATTTTCCTAGGAAATGTCACGCATCTAGTTTGTTTCCTTTGGCCTGTCTCCTTTAGTTCATGTTCACTTGCTTTTTGTTTTCAGTTTGGGGGATTTTGTTTGTTTCCTCTCTTCCTTTGAGAGGGAAATGTCGCTTTCATCTGAATCTTTTACGCTGGTGACACTGCAGTGCTCTTGAACTTCAGGGTGCTGGAACCAAACTCAAGCTTCACAGTGGAAACAGCACCGACCAGACAGTTCTGCCTTGAGAACATGCCAAGCCATTTCCAGGAAGGACCCTCTCGTAGTTATAAGAAAAACTTGATTATGTGAAAGAATACCTTTCTCTGTCAGTGCCCCCGACCCCCGACCCCCGTCCCCATCCAGCCCTTCCTTTAGGAAAGGGAGGAGTACAGTATATGGCTGGCTGTTTGTCTTGTGGGAGTGACAGTGACAGGTGAAAGCAGGAAAGGAGGTTAGTATGACCTGTTCACCCACTTTTTTTCCCCCGCTATCCAGTTATTTCTTCTTTTTTGCAAGAAAATAATGCCTCAGTGGGTAAAATAGCCAAAGAAAAAATGAGAGGAAGTGAAATAATCAAAGTCATTGATAATGAAAAGAGGGATTGGCTAGAAATCATAAAATATTTGCCTAGATACTGTTTTTTTTTTTCTGGTAAGTTTGGAGGAATTGTCCTGACTGACTCAATCTTTCTGTTTAAAAACATACTAGCTGGCTGTCAATGAGGTGAACAGGCAAGGTGGGATCACTTGCACCAGCCTCTCAGAGCAGCACTTCTGCCATCTCCTATGAAATCTACCACACCCAGCAAGACATGCTTAGTGAATGGGGTGGAGGCTGGGAAAATTCTGTGTCTGAGAGTTACTCTGAACAGCCAGCCCTTCCCTGGTAAAAATGACTGATGCTTGGTCGGCCACAGTGGCTCACAGCTGTAATGCCAGCACTTTGGGAGGCTGAGGCAGGGGGATCACAAGGTCAGAGTTCGAGACCAACCTGGCCAACATGGTGAAAACCTGTCTCTATTAAAAATACATAAAATTAGCCAGGCATGGTGGCGGGCACCTATAATCCCAGCTATGCAGGAGGCTGAGGCAGGAGAATTGCTTGAACCTGGGAGGCAGAAGTTGCAGTGAGCCGAGATTGTGCCACTGCACTCTAGCGTGGGCAACAGAGCAAAACTGTCTTAGAGAAAAAAAGAAAATGAGTGATGCTCTGCCCTGGGCATGCTGCTGGTGTGTGGCAAGGCTGCAGCAGCACTCTCAAACAAGGGACTGCATTGCAGCTGCTTATTAATAGAAGGCGATTAGGGACATTGCCACTCAGTGACATCCATGGAGAGTTGAAATCTCACTTCATTGTTGTTGTCTTACCTCATCCAATTTTCCAAAGAGCCAATTTAAAAAAAAAAAAAAGATAACTTTATTATGGAAAATTCAAAACACACAAAAGTAGAATCATCATTGACCTTCCTATAGCTATCACTCACCTTCAATAATTAGCAACACAAGTCTAAGGCATTTATAAGGAACCAAATGTGTTATGCATGTTTTAAAACATGTATTACGTTTTAAAATATGTCTATAAGAAAGTGCACAATGAAGCATTTTTTTTTTTTAAGCTCTGGAAAAGCAAGCAAATGTGCTTTTTAAAACTGCTTTGGAGTTACAATTTTTGAGTCAACATGCCAGTGGAATCATGCATATGGATATAGGTTTGAATCCCAGCCTGCCACGTAGGTATGGACAAACTAACCTCTCTGGGCCTCAGGTCCTTCATCTTTAAAATGGGGCAGTAATACTCCTTTCAGGCTTAGAGTGAGGATTAAGTGGGAAACATAAAACATCCGCTCTCAGGAAGTGGGTGGCCGCTATTATTACAGGTCTTGCTGTTTTTGTTGTTATAGTAGTGTTATTAGCAGCCCTGCAATTCCTGCCACCAAGCCAACAGTGTGTCATCAGATGAGTATGTTCTCAGGAATGAGGACACACACTAGTTCTGATGGAGAAAACTTTATTTGAAAACTGTCTCACCTGTGGTTTTATATGCAGACTCCTGCATTATGTAATGGATGGTGGAGATTTTAATTTGTCCTGTGGTAGGTCTAGCAATGGTCTCATGGTAACCACCTCATTTTAACCAGACTTACTAACTAGCCATCCTTAAGGTAAAACTAGATCCTACCAAGAAACCATGAGAGAGCTAGTTGAGAAAGGGGTCTCCTTTTCCAGAAAATGTCCCCCTCTTTGTCATATCTTTGGTTTTCTATGTTCAGGTCTCTGGTGCTTATTTTGCCTTGTGTCTATTTCACCCTGGATTTTCATAACATCTCCTTTTTTACCTGTTGCTTTGTTCTGTCTCCTTTCTCTCAAAGGAGGCTTTCATGTATCAGAAGCGATGAGTCAATTTACATGGATCATCCAGGGAGAGAAACCTGCTGGAACAAATAAATTAGTGCAGCCTGACGTGGAGCATGTAGAGAACACTCCCATTTTGTTGGAGTGGTTTCTTTTTTAAAAAGCAGACAGCTGGCGGGAAAGGGAAACCAGAAAAACCTGATCTGTTCCTTGAGTTCAGTGGGCTGTGTGGAAGATTGGAGATGGGGTTTTGTGTCTGGCAGTTGGCCAGAAGGATAGTGTAACTTTTAACTCTGAGAGTGGGCAGTCATTGTGACAAGCATGGATTTTAGCCAAGGGCTCTTGAGTTCTGACTGGACGAGAAACTGACTGGGTCAATCCTCCAAGTTTCTTTTTTTTTTTTCTTTTGAGACAGTCTTGCTCTGTCGCCCAGGCTGGAGTGCAGTGGTGCAATCTCAGCTCACTGCCACCTCCCCCTCCCAGGTTCAAACGATTCTCCTGCCTCAGCCTCCCAAGTAGCTGGAATTACAGGTGCACGCCACCATGCCTGGCTATTTTTTGTATTTTTAGTAGAGACAGGGTTTCACCATGTTGCCCAGGCTGGTCTCGAACACCTGGCCTCAAGTGATCAACCCACCTCAGCCTCCTAAAGTGCTGGGATTACAAGTGTCAGCCACTGTGCCTGGCCCCAAGTTTCTTTTGCAGCATCAACATTTAACTTCTAAACAAAAAACGAGCTGCCCTTTTTTACAGTAAGATAGTACTGTGAACTACAGCAGCCGTTCACTGAGTACTTACTATGTGCCCTACACTGACCTAGCTGAACACAGCCTCAGCTTTCCAGAACACCACCATGAGGTAGGTGGTACGATTTCCTTTGTGCAAAGCAGATAATTAAGACTCAAATAGTTTTAGGAATGTGCCCAAGATCAAACAGTAAGGGACAAAGTCAGAATTCAAATTCGCATCTCCGTTGACATTTCAATCACCCCTTTATTTTACTTTGCTCCCCTCCCCTAGCCAAAGCACTGTAACCTGTAATTACATTTAGAGTTGTATTTATCATAATGGTGATGGTTCCGTTTTTGTCAAAATTACATAGGCTATAAGTTGTAGACTAAGACTGGCATGGAACTGAGTGAAATTTAATGAAATTGATGCAGAATTGGGCCTTCATTTAAGCCTAGTGGTTGTAAACACTGTGATTCTGCATTCTCTAACCCAGGGGTCCCCAACCTGTACCCCAGGGCCAGGTACCGGTTCTTGGCCTGTTAGGAGCCAGGCCGCACAGCAGGAGATGAGCAGTGGGCAAGCAAGCATTACCGCCTGAGCTCCTCCTCCTGGCAGATCAGCGACAGCATTAGATTTTCATAGGAGTGCAAACCCTATTGTGAACTGCACATGTGAGGGATCGAGGTTGCATGCTTGTTATGAGAATCTAATGCCTGATGATCTGTCACTGTCTCCCATCACCCCCAGATGAGGCCATTGAGTTGCAGGAAAACAAGCTCAGGGTTCCCACTGATTCTACATTATGATGACTTGTATAATTGTTTTATTATATATTGTAATGTAATAACAATAGAAATAAAGTGCGTGATAAGTATAATGCACTTAAATCATCCTGAAGACATCCTCCCTCACTGGTCCATGGAAAAATCATTTTCCATGAAACTGGTCCCTGGTGTCAAAAAGATTTGGAACCGCTGCTCTAACCCTCCTGCCACCTTCATCCACTTCTTGTATGTTGTCCTGGGCTAAGAGCTGTGGAAATGTTCATGGGGTCTTTGTTCTACCATCTCAAACTATGTGCAAATCCTAAGAAACTTGGGAGATAAAGTATTTGGCTAGTGGGAAAAAAAATTGGTAACGTTTTCAACATTAACTGGAGTGACAGTTTGGTAATCGGCTCTGAGAAAGCTTCAGCATATTCTGAAAATTGGCAGTTAGCTCCAGAGTGAGCTAATTAGTTAGGAATGACTTTTAATGCTCACTACCTTTAATAGCCTACCCTTGGAGAAAAGACAGATAATGAACACTGGGAAATCTATGGTGCTGCAACTTGACCTTCATGCCATTTGGGGGAAATGAGGAAGATGACTCATAATTTATTATTTAAAGTCCTCCTTTTATAATGTGTTGTTGTGAAAGATTTGACAAATAATGATTGCTCCTTTAGGAACTAATTTAATCAAAGAAGCAGAAAACAGGAAGAATAGAAAACTTGTGTGACTAAGCAATGTTTAATTTTATTTGAAACTGGCTCCACCACCCTGGTGATAGGAAGAGAAGGTCGTATGGAGTCTTCCCATAGCAAGAAACCGGGCTTGTAACAGGGTGTAATAGAGTGACACCCCACACCTGATGCCCTGTAAATGCAGAGTCTGCAGATGCCTCTCTCTTGATGCTTTCTCAAGGTAAATCATAAATGAAGTCTTATTGCTTTAAAAAAGTAGCTTGCCAACAGTTGCCCAGGCTCCCCATGGGACTGCACTTCACTGAGCACCTGAAGAAAGTACTCATTGGAAATGGGCTCTCCTGGGAGACTGTCTGGATCCCGAGTGTCTGGCGTTCATGTTCCCACACCTGGCTGCTGCTTCTTGCCCTTCCTTGGCTGTAGGTGTGAGTGCTTGTTTGTTTAAACCTCGCTCAGCACTGCTTGGAAAAACAAAACAACATGGTTACTTGTCTGGGCATTGAATGTTCTTCCTGAATTTTGGTCCTGCCCATTGGCCCAGAGGCGGAATGGGTGGGGTGAGTTTCGGTGTTAGTTTGGGAAGTTTCGAGAAGAAGCTATGGGCTGGGTCTGTTAGGTTGGGGTTGCTCTTGGTTTTAATCCTTTTGGAATGTCTTGAGGGTCAGGAGCATTGCCATTGATGGCTGTGGGAGTTGTCAGGCTGTGGCTCTCTTTCTCACAGAGAATGCCAGAGGCACTCGGGAAGGCATCTGCCAGGGCTCTGACAGATGTAAAGTAAGCCTTATCCATGTTGTGTTCTCACCTGGACACCTGGAAGGTGTTCAGTATAGAAAAGTCACGAGCTAGATGAGATACCAGCTTGATGTCGACTCCCTCCCCAACAGTGGCTGCCTGTCTTCGTCTTGATGCCTGCCAGCAGGTAAAGGGGGTGTGCCCCTGGGACCTGGGTAGCAGCAGTCCTTGGGAAACCCAGGGTTTGTCACCTATGGTCCCTTGACCCTTGGTAAATTACCTAACCTTTTTATTCCACATCTCAAGGACAGCAAATCTATGTAGCAGTTAGGTTGTTAGAAGAAATGATGTTGACAACCAAATGTGAAGCTCTGATATGGTTCTTTTCCGCTATCATAGCTACTTGCTCTTTAAAGAACTGGTATAATGTTGGGGGCAGAAAAACCACATCATGCAGTGATGTTGCTCAGTCAGGCATACAGGTAGAGAAGAGCTGTCTCTACCCTTAGCTCCTTAGGTTTGTCCAGGGCTGCTCCGTGTGGCTGACCCTGTCTTGCTCACTCTCATGTAACCTGGAACCTACTGTAGTATCCTCTTCTTCTTGAAGGCTGTGTTGCACAGTAGTTTCCAAACTTGAGCATGCATCAGAACCCCCTGGTGGCAGTGTTAAAGCAGATTGCTGGATCCCAGTCTCAGAGTCTGATTCCAGAGGTCTGGGGTGGGGCCTAAGAATTTGCACCTCTAACATGTTCTTAGGTGCTGCTGCTGCTACTGGTCCAGGGAACATACTTAGAGAACCACTGCTCTAGTGTGCTGGAAGGAGCAGGAGCTTTGGAGTTAAGCAGATTTAAATCCAGCTATGGCACTTACTTCATGTTGTGACCTTGAGAGGTTTTTCTTAATTTCCCCAAGTCTTAGTGAACTCATCTGTAAAATGGGAATAATACTTCAAAACTTTCTAGAGAATTAGATGACAGAGCACGTAGAAGGTTTTCAGCAATTACCACTCCTTTTGCTATCCTGAAACGCATCGTATTTGCTCCATATGGGGAGGCATAAGAGCATCTGGTCTCCTTAGCCACGTGCTGACCTTTAGGCTCTTCTTGCCAATCTATACAAGCTAATAGGAGTAGAGGAAGTGGTAACAGAAGTAGAAAGCATGCTTGCCTCTGGGTGAGTGCCTAAAGGGAAGACTGAAAATGTGGATGGCCAGATGTGGTTAGAAGATATTAACACTTCCTGACTTGCCTGGTGGCATATCAGCCCACACACCCTGGACTTTCAGTGAGCAGGAACAAGATCTGTGCCTGACATTCAGGTCACAAATCTTCCAACTCACAATCTATCCTTATACCTGGGCTTTTGGAAGACATCTTCCAATCTTGGTATTTCAGATTGGGAAACACCCCAGCTCAGGATCTCCAACCTCATCTGTATTCTTCATGTAGCATGACAATCATTTTAGAGTCCTTAGGAAAGAAGCTGCCTTATTCAACTGTTCCAAGGCTTCATGACTCTCTCCAAATGCATTATCCCCTTGTCACACTAAGGATGATCCTCAAAATAGGTAACTGGTATGGAAATATATGGTAATATATAGACCAATACACACATTTTAGAAAGTGTTCCTTTTTTTGTCATATAAAGCAATATTATATGTATCATAAAACTACTTCTCTAGAGATCTGAGTAGTAGTTCTAATCTTTATCATATTGCATAATTATGCCTACACATAAGCAAAATTTTTGCATCTTTAGGGCTTATTTAAGATAGGTGGCTGCTATCTAAATGATGCCCTTCCCTGGGCCATCATTTGCTTTGGGAACATCAAACTTTTTTGATAGCATTCCTATGAAAATACTCAAGTCCAGGGGCTCTTAAACTATAACCCATTGCCTGTTTTTATAAATAAAGTTTTCTTGGAACATGACTATGTCCCTTTTTAAATGTGCAGAGACCAAATGGCACTCAAAGCCAAAAATATTGATTATTTGACCCTTTATAAACAGTTTGCAGGGGTTTCTGCCTCTAGTCAATAGGTGCAACCTGCTATCTTTTGCCACCAGAGGGCGTTGGATGTTGGATGTGTCGCCTGGTTATCACAGCCAGACACCAGTCTGGACACCCTGGTTTTCCAAATGGGCAGAACTCAGCCTGTTCCTTGTTCCCTACCAACAGCATGACCTGCCCTGCCACTTGCTCTGCCAACACTGGGATGCTTTGCAACAAGTGCCTGGGGTCACCCCCTTCTCAGGCTGCTCAGGAGCTGTAGCACACCCTCAACACTTAAGTCCCAATGCTACAATGCTATTATGTTTGGGGACCCTACTGTTATCTTACATTTCTATTCAATTTTCTTAAAGGATGGGCTGTATGCCTGGCTAAGCAACATCATTGCATTATGTGTAGACTCCATGACTGAAACTAGCATCCTGTAGGAAGAGATGCAATATTTTAAAAATGGCCAAGGCAGCACATTTAGATACTGAATGTCAGCCTTATTTTATGGAGGAAGTAAAGGCTTTCATGAGTGAACTGCCAGTTTTTATTCCCTGCTACCCGCACCCACAGAATGCCTTTGCTGGACTCTGTCCTCTCCCAGACCTCCCTTCCTCATCACAGCTAGCTCTTCCAGCCACTCTCTGATCCTTTTTCTCTTAGGATTTGCTCCACTGATGATCCATTTTATCCCATATCTTAGCAGCTTCTATAAACATGTTTAGATACCGTTCAAAATGAGCAAAAAACCTTGATCACCTAGGTCAAGAACCTAGAGCCACTGCACCCAGCCCTGACAGGCACTGTTTCTAAATCCTTGTGGCTACTTTTACTCAAGTTTAATTGTCTCAAGTGTTTTCATTACAATCTTGGAATTAGGAATAGAAAATTGAATTGGCAAATAGAAAAATTGTTTTTTGATTACTATGTGAAGACTTATTCTGAAGACCAATTTACTTTTTGCTTTACTTTTAACTTTTGAGTCCCTGAGAAATAGACTCTTAAGTCCCCTCCGTCGTAGTCTTCCTTACTGTCCTCCGCCAAGGTTCTTAAAACAGGTCTATTCTTGTTCTTCCTGCTTCTAAGTTTCCACTCACTACCGTGAGAACTCTGGCTCCCATACACAGCATGGTGGAACTGCTCTAGCCGGGTCAGCAGACCTCTGTGGGTCCACATCCGATGGACACTGATTCAGCTCTTACCTTTCTAGACCTGTCTGCTGCATTTGACTCTGTGGAATGCTCCCTCTTCTTCGAAATTTCTACCTCAGTGCTTTTCTAACTTTTCTGACTGCAACTCAACTTTCTTGAAGGAACCTTTTACGTAGCAACCCAGTAAACACATACATGTACATAGCTGAAACTAAAGTTTCCCAACATATTACTTTATCCTTAACTGTATATAAGGAACTCTGATATTTCCAATTTCATTATTTTTAGTGCTAATCAAAACCAAATAAATTGATTTCACAACTCATTAACAGGTCATGTCTTGCAGCTTGAACCCTTATGCTTTTGACACGCCTTCCTCTGTAACGAGTAAGGAAGTTTCTAGGAAGTTTCTTGCCAGTTGATTAGCATCAAATGTATAGTTTAACCTGTAAGAAGCTGTGTTGGAGGAAACCCATTAGCTTGGATGAGAGTGGGAGGAAGGAAAAGAAAAATTAGATGTAATAGGTGTTTGTGGGTGTTGATGGGGTGAAAAAAGGCAATGACAAGAGGAAGACTGAGTTTGTAAATAGGACACGTAGGGAGGTAAAGAGGATGATTACAAAAGCAGGGGAAAGAAATTTGCCTACTTGACAGACCTATTGTGAAAATTAACTTTCAAAGTGGAAATATTATTTCATAGTGTCTATTGTACTTTTGGAAGAAAAGTATAATTTTCATATTATTATGAAATAATCACATATGCTTTTTCTCTGCCCAATTAAAGATTGGTGGAAAAAACTCACCCAAACTGGAGCATTTTCAGTAGAGATCTCCATTTTCTTTGCCACTTGACAATGTATTCAGACTAGATTTCTCCACTGCACTTATGCATCACATCTCGTTAATCACCGGAGACCTCTGCGTGCTTCTTAGGCTGACAGAATTTCAAGCAGAACAGAATCAGCCTAAGAAACTGGATTTTCCAGTACTATGACTGAGATAAACTTGCCTGTTAACTTCTTAGACTCAGCACAGATCCCTCTTCTGAGGATTGAACACATGTAAGGCATTGTTTTTTTTTTTTTTTTTTTTTTTCGAGACGGGGTCTCTGTCACCCAGATTGTAGTGCAATGCTGCGATCATAGTTCACTGCAGCGAGCCACCTTGCTTAGCTAATTAAAAAAAAAAAAAAAATTAGAGATGAAGTCTCACTATGTTGCCCAGTCTGGTCTTGAACTCCAGGCCTGAAGTGATCCTCCTGCTTCAGTCTCCTGAGTAGCTGCAGTTGTAGGCTAGAGCCACTGCACCTGGCCCTGACAGGCACTGTTTCTAAATCCTTGTGGCTACTTATTACTTGACTTTGATTGTCTCAAGTATTTTCTTTATAATCTTCATATGAAAAACAGGGAAACTGTTTTTTGATCACTACATGAAGACTTATTCTAAAACCAATTTACTTTTTGCTTTACTGATTTTGTAACTTGAGTCCCTGGGAAGTAGACTCTGAGATGCCCATTTGGATGCAGGAGGTTTACTGAGGAGTGCTCTTGACAACACTGGTAAGGAGTGAGGAAAGCAAAACTGGGCAGTGGGAAAAGTGGAAATGCGATGCAATTGCAACTGGGGCTTTGAATGGTCAATAGGGAGCTGGGGGTCCCGGCTGAGGCAAGAAAGCAGGCCTTTGTACCCCACAACCAGTAATTAGATGTAGGCTGCCACTGGAAAGGAGGTGCAAACTTGGGCAAGGCAGTTTCCTTTGGTAGAGGGCAGTTCCTGTGGAGGGATTTGTGGGTGAGCAATGAGCAGCCAACTCACTCAACAGCTGGGACAATGAGCACCTTAGTTCTGAAAGGGGGATCTCAGCTGCACACTGCAATGTGCACTACAGATGTGTGAGTCACACCAGTCATCTTCAATCTGGTTATTTCCTGAGCATGTAGTACATTTCAAACAATTTCTCTTCTAAGACTTGGTTTTTTTAAAAAACTCACTTTTTGGGCCTGGAGTGGTGGCTCACACCTGTAATCCCAGCACTTTGGGAGGCCGAGGTGGGCAGATCACGAGGTCAAGAGATCAAGACCATCCTGGCCAACGTGGTGAAACCCCATCTCTACTAAAAGTACAAAAATTAGCTGGGCATGGTGGCGGGTAATAAGTACCTGTAATCCCAGCTACTCAGGAGGGTGAGGCAGGAGAATCACCTGAACCCTGGAGGTGGAGGTTGCGGTGAGCCAAGATCGCACCACTGCACTTTAGCATGGCCATAGGGCAAGACTCCGTCTCAAAAAAACAAAAAACAAAACAAAAACTCACTTTTTAAACTTTTAAGTTCAAGTTGTGCAGGTACCTGTGCAGGTTTGTGAATAGATAAACTTGTGTCAAGGGATTTTGTTAAGATTTTGTGATGAAGACACCAAAAACCATGGAAACAAAAGCAAAAATTGACAAAGGGGATCTAATTAAAGAGCTTCTGCACAGCAAAAGGAACTATCAACATTGTAAACAGACAACCTAGAGAATGGGAGAAAATTTTTGCCAGTATGCATCTGACAAAGGTCTAATATCCAGCATCTATAAGAAACTTAAACACATTTATAAGATAAAAACAAACAACCCCATTAAAAAGTGGGCAAAGGACATGAACAAGACACTATTTAAAAGAAGACATATATGCAGCCGACAAGCATATAGAAAAAAAGCTCAACATCACTGATCATTAGAAATATGCAAATAAAAACCACAATGGGATACCATTTCACACCAGTCAGAATGGCTGTTATTAAAAGTCAAAAAGTAATTGGTGCTGGCGAGGTTGTGGAGAAAAACAAACACACACTGTTGGTGGGCGTGTAAATTAGTTCAACAATTGTAAAAACCTCACTTTCTATTAGTATGTATTGTTCATGACAAGAGATTAGAAATCATTAATTTATGAAACTAAACTGTCTCCAGATGCCCTAAATTATCCTGTGAGCCTGAAGTACATAGTTTATATTTTCCCCATTTTTCTTGTTACATTGTTTCATTTCTAATCCAGTGAAGGCCTTTGCCTTTGCAGGACCAAACCCTTGATGATACATTTTGTTATTAATAGTGTTAAAATCACAGGGCTGGAAAAGGAGGATTATTTTACTTTTTTTCAGAGAACATTTTTAGAAATTAATCTTACAAGATGGCATACAGTTGACTGACCCCATATTTCCTTAATTTCCTACATTCTCTGCTTTCCCATCATCATTGAATTAAAAAATATGTAGTGTGTGCATTCAACATTTTGCTTGAGATATGCCAGGAGAATGGAGAAATAATCCTTTTCATCCTGCTGAAAAGTCTTGAAATCAAGACCTCCTTGATTTTTATCAAATGTATGTAGTTACAGTGTATGTCAAATAATGTCATATGAAATTAAGTTTTGCTTTATGTACAAAAAAGGAAATAATTCTAATCACCCCTTAGCTTTCTCCCCATCAAAAAAGCTAGCTAGTTGATTGAATACATTTATGCTACTTTCATTTCATGGCAAAAGTTATCTTGTAAACAGAAATAGCTGCTCTCCTAAGCACAATCATGTGAACCACAGTGTTGTTCACAGGCATCAGTACTTCTGCAGGGAATTCTGCTGACCACTGTCCCTATTAACCAGATTAAAATCTGTTTTATGTCCTGTAACAATACATTATACAAACATTGACTGCATTTTGGTGCTTATGCTAGAAAACGTTTCCTCAAATCAAAATTTGAAGTGGAAGATGAGATAAGATGTTGTGAAGAAGGCCAATAGTGGCCACTATAATCGAAGAGAAAATTCTCTGCAAAATATTAGAGCTAATACTTAGAAAACAAAAGGCAACAATAGAACAGGGACACCCTAAATTAACGAAAAATTTGTATAGCCAGAGAAGATTGTAACCACATTGTGATATCAACCCCATCCTAATGATGCTCCAAGTTCACAATGTTTCTATATTGTCCTCTGGGAAAGCATTTCCCTGAATTTAAATTTGCCTCTATTTGAAAAATTAAACTTGTCTTATATGAGCTTTGAAGCATATGAATTTTTATTTTAAGATCTCACTTTTGTGTTTTGATGCTCTAAGTTTTTGTTGTTGTTGTTGTTTTTAATGTTTTACTGTGCTAATTCCAAGATGTATGAATCATTTTAGGTCATTTCTAAGAGAAGAAGCGTTAGTAGATCAAGAAATGGCTATAGAACCAAGGAAGAAGGATGGGGAGAACAGGAGGAGAAGTGAAGGAAAGGACAGAGAAACTTGGAGAATAATAAACAGCAGGAGACATCCTGGAGACCAAGACGATAAATGGTGTTAAGAAAAGAGGAACCGTCTACCAGGTGAGGCAGTCTGGCTGGTGGAAAGAGTTCTGACCTCGGTTCAAACTGGGGCTTGGTTTCTCATTATGCAGCTGAAGTTTGTCAGTTAGCTGATATTTACTGAGTTCCTGTTATGTGCTGGCATTGTGGTGATAATGGTGAGACCTCGAGTGTCCTTGACAAGTTACTTGAAAGCTTGGAACTTCTTTTCCACCATGGATATGATAGATTCTTAGAAGGGTAGGAATGACAAATGTATGTTATATAACACACTTAATTATTAATGGCATTTCTAATTTTATTAAGGTTTTTAGTTGACTAACTTTGGCATGCTATTTGTATCTTAAGTTCAGGGATCTCACCTTTCCTCTATCCATTCCCAGTTGATTATTGAATGGTCTTTAACATGTAAAGAAAAACTGCTTTTTTTTACTTCCAGTGTGTTTAGAGTGTGCATTTCCTGGCCCTACTGCTTCCTTTTCCTGTTGAATGAGCAGATACCTCAAATATAATCTGCCCCCTAAAAGCCAAATTTTCTCTACAACCAGTGTCCCAGATCTACTTCTTTTTCTGAGTGTGTTTTCTGTGCAGTTAATAGCACTGCCACAGACAGAGTTACCCCAGCCTGAAACCAGGGTCACCACCATCCCTGCCTATCCATCCTACTACATTTACCTCCTCCACTCTCATCCCTGCCTCTACATATCCATCACCACATCCTGGTTCCTGCTCTCATCACCTCTCACTCAAGACCATACTCAGATATGTGGCCACCACAGGCAGATGAGATGTTTGGGGACCTACTAACTGTTATTCTACATTTATTTTCACTTGTTTTAGACGATGGGGTTGTGTGGGAGAGGAGTGGGGAAGAAGAGCTGTTGGCATGCATGCTTTCTGTAAGATCTGGAGCCATTGCGTGCTGTTCCACCTTTCCATACCCCACTTAGCACAACAAAATCCAGCAAAATCCAAAAACTCAGACCACCCCCATACATACCTTAGAAGGCAGTTCATGGTTCAAGCATGGCCTTCAGGGATCTCACTACACAGCCGCTCTCAAGATGCTTCTTCCAACTTCACTTAATTCTTTCACTGGGAAGAGCTTGAGTAAATATTTTGTTTTTTCCATTTTATAAAACTTACAGTGGATGTGTTAACACATGGAGCAAACTACTAACCTCCCCACTACTGTACATTCTCCTTTTTTATTCTTCTGCCATGTTTTTAAAAATCAGAGACACCATTACTGTGAGATGCATCATGCTTTACTTTACCAGTAAGAAAGAAAAAAAAAACCCAAACAAAGGTGGTACATCAAAGGCTGCACCTCAGTGAAGGGGAAACAGGAAGTATGCCTGCCATCCACCAAAAGAAAAAAAAAAGGCAAGAAAATAACATGTCTTACACGGGTGGAGATAGGAAAAAGGAAAATTTCCCTTGAGAACTTAAACCAAGAGCTGTTAGTCATTTAGATTTGTGGTCTGAATTCATACTAACTGTGGTTTTAAAAAAACCCCAGAGAATTTTTTTGCTAATTTATTTGAGTACTTTTATTATTTACCAATGAATTCACTTACCTATCCACAAAGGTATTCATTTTAAAATCACCATCAAGAGCAAGATATCTTGAGTTACTATATTCATTTCAACATGCAGGACACTTTTATACATCATTCATGGTTGATTGTAAGAAAAAGTACTGGTTAAAAAAATGAGGGTAATTGTTTCCATTTCTTAGAGATGTTGAAAGATAAAATTTATACCATTTGATTCAGTCTTGATTTTAAGACTGAATTTTAAGACTTGATTTATACCATTTGATTTTAAGTCTTGATTATGAATGCATAGGCTATATAAATAAATTCTCTTGGCAATTTCACCCCTGTTTTCCAAATCATCATACACAGATAACACAAAACAGAATGTACTACCAAGAACCCTGATCCAATTCTTCTTTCTTTTAACTTTTGAAAATATTTTAATTTACTTTCATTTGTTAAAAGTATTTTAGCACTAAATATCTAATTCTAGATTTAACACCATGCTCCCTCAATAGAACTTTTTTGACTAACAATTGTGTCAATTTAGATTTACATTTAATCTACAAGTTATTTTAAATGTTATTTTTTTATTTTTTTATTTATTTATTTTTTTGAGACGGAGTCTCACTCTGTCGCCCAGGCTGGAGTGCAGTGGCGCAATCTCGGCTCACTGCAAGCTCCGCCTCCCGGGTTCACGCCACTCTCCTGCCTCAGCCTCTCTGAGTAGCTGGGACTACAGGTGCCCGCCACCACGCCCGGCTCATTTTTTTTTTTTTTTGTATTTTTAGTAGAGACGGGGTTTCACCATGGTCTCGATCTCCTGTCCTCGTGATCCGCCCGCCTCGGCCTCCCAAAGTGCTGGGATTACAAGTGTGAGCCACCGCACCCGGCCTTTAAATGGTTTTAAATAAAATGTACACACAGTTAGATATTAGTTTGGTTACACGTAATCTTTACCACCTTTATTGAGGTAAGATTGACAAATAAAAATTATATATATTTAAGGTACATAAGCTTGCATATATGTTTTGATGTATTTATACACTGTGAAATTATTACCACAATGAAGCTAATTAAACTGTTGCCCAAACCACCTGCTGCTCATCAATTACCTCATTGAGTTACTCTTTTACTTTTGGTGTGGTGGTGATATGATGTGGCTGTGTCCCCACCCAAATCCCATCTTGAATTGTAACTCCTACAATTCTCACATGTCATGGGAGGAACCTGGTGGCTGGGGGTTGAATTACAGGGGCAGATCTTTCCTGGGCTATTCTCATGATAGTGAATGAGTCTCACGAGATCTGATGGTTTTGAAAATGGGAGTTTCTCTGCACAAACTCTCTCTTTGTCTGCTGATGTGACTTGCTCCTCCTTGCCTTCTGCCATGATTGTGAGGTTTTCCCAGCCAGGTGGAACTGTGAGTTCTCAATTAAACCTCTTTCCTTTGTAAATTGCCCAGTCTCAGGTATGTCTTTATTAGCAGTGTGAAAATGGACAGGTGGGTTTATTTGAGATCTATTTTATTAACAAAGTTTAAGTATACATGACATAATTAACTAGAGTCATTATGCTATACATTGAGCCTTCAGTTCTTACACATCTTTTAACAACAGGTTTGTACCATTTGATCAGTAATCCCAATTTCCCCAGCCCATGGGGGTGTCACCATTCTACTTTCTGTAACTATGAGTTCTACCTACTCTTTTTCAGATTCCACATAAAAGTGAGTTCATGCAATTTTGTATTTCTATGACTACCTTATTTTACTTAGTGTAATTTCCTCAAGATTTATCCATGTTTGCAAATGGCAGGATTTTTTTCTTTTTTAAGGCTGAGTAATATTTCATTAGCTAGAGAGATAGGTAGATAGATATAGATATACACACCTCACTTTTTAAATTCATTCATCTCTTAATTGATAGCTAGGTTGTTTCCATATCTTGTCTATTGTGAATAATGCTGTGATGAAATGGGAGTGCAGACATCTCCTGAAGATAGTAATTCCATGTCCTTTAGGTATTGCTATGATTTGAATGTTTGTCCCCTTCAAAACTCAGCTGAAATTTACTTGGTTGCTCTTGTGGCAATGTTAGGAGGGGAGAGCTTTGGGAAGTGACAGGACAATGAGAGCTCTGTCCTCATGGGTGGGTTGAATGCCATTATAAAAGGGCTAGTTTTTCCCCTGTTCCTTTAGTTTTTTTGTCAGGCAGAGAATTTAATTTAAAGTAGTCCCATGTTGAGAATGTGCCTAGATTACAGGAAGAAACAGATGCAAATCAACTCTGGAAAAACACAACTTCAGTCCAGGCTGAGAGTGATTGTAAAATGAATGCTGGTTTCAGAGATGTCAAAATGTGAGTATGTCTGTCTTAGAGTAGATAGTGGCAGTGATGTTTCTGCTGGACCTATGGCCAAGTCGCTAGAGTCTGCATTTCCCAGTCTTCTGTGCAGCTGCCTAGGGCTGGGTGACTTACTAGGCTGAGAGCAGCCTGGGGTTCCCTGGCTGGGAACTGGTGACCATTGCAGTAACCTCCCTGGACCTAGGGTGGAAGGTCGGCGTTGGAGATAATTGAGCTCACCACCCCAACCTGGATTCCTGGATCGTGTGAAACTCAGAGACAACTATTTGTCCCAGACCAGGGATTTACTGGATAGCTGAGGGTCAGACAGCAAATATTTTAGGCCATTCTCGCCATAAGGTCACGGTCATACTACTCAAGTATCTATGTAGAAGGAAAGCAGGTATAGCCAACAGGGAAATGGGTTGGGCATGGTTGGGTTTCTATGAAACTTTATTTTGGATTTGGCCCCCAGGCTGTCGTTGGTATCCCCTGCCCTAGCCCATCCACACGTGTTTGGAGTACTATGAGACATTTAAGCTACTATATTTTGGGTTTCCTTGTTATAGCATCTTAGCCTACATCCTAATTAATGCAGCCTTCATTATGGATTAATTCCCCGAGAAGTTTTTTATCTGGCCCAACTCTTCATCTGCTTCTACTCTCACCTGAGCTGGCAGTGGTCTTCACTTGTTGTCCCTGCTTCTGGTCTCGAAATCCTGTGTATCACTCTTCAACCTGCAACCAAGATGGGTCTTTCAAGAAATATTCTCATTTTCTCCTCCTTAAAATGCTCTGAGTTTACTCATTGCAAAGAGTAAAATATAATCTCCTAGAGAGGCAGAAGACACCCTGATCCAACTACCGCCTGCTTACCTTTTCAGTTTATGCTACAGGCAACGTTAATCTTCAGAGAGATTTTTGCTTGTGCCACCCCTTCTGGCTGGAATGGCTTTCCTAATAAGAGCCTTTCATTGCACTTCAATTATCTATCACAACTCACTTCCAGGGTTTCCTTCTCTAACAGGCCCTTCTAGATTTCCCCCTGCTAAGAAATGAACTACCTGCAAATAGAGGCTGTATCTTACTGGTTTTTATTCCTCTAGGATCTGGCACAGAACAACCTCTGTTCATGCCTAAATGAGTGAGCACCTCTTTCCTCTTCTGTCACTACTAGTAATTAAAATGATCTCTTTACTTAGGAAATATATAATATGTATAAAATCAGCAGAATAGGCCATTCTATTTGGAAAGGATAAAAGGAGGCCCACAGACTGAGTATACTGCACAAAGTTTATTTATCTAAGATTTGTTCATTTTCATATTTCACTTGTGAAAGCCTACCCTCCTCCTTTCAAGCATCTGTTCCTTCTCCCATCTCTACAACAAAAATCCTCTCCTATGTATTTACTCACTTTGGCCTTCATGTCTGCAATGCTCTTCTTTGAAACACTGTTGCCCAAACCACCTCCTGCTTAGAGGAAATCTCACTCTGTCATTTCTTTTCTTATGTTGTATGTCCAGTTGCTCTGCACAAAGATGCAGTCACCTTGCTCTTTACTGGGTGGAATAGGATGTTAAATGAAATGTTTGTATGAGATCCTTTTTGAAGTTAGTTGTGTGAGAGACCATCCCCTTTTGTAAGATTTGTCAAAAGTGAGTGGGTCAGAGCTGGACTGTTAACTTCTAAACCTTGTTCACACACCAAGGGTGTGAGATGTTGGGCGATAAGAGAGTTGGGGAGGCTGTGTACAAAGAGCTGCAAGTGTGCTGTGAGTCAGCCCTTGCCTCATCAACCCCCACCAGGGAGGAGGAGTGAGGGGTGCCTGTCCCATCTTCAAGCCCTGCAGAAGCTTCAACAGACCACCCCCAGAGAGCTAGATATGTGCCTCTTAGAGTTATAGAGTCAGCATGGCCTAAAGACTGACGCTGTCCTGAGTAAAGGTCCAGAGAGTGGGTGGGCAGAGCTGTGAAGCAGAGCGGCTTCAGGGTTGGGATGAACCAGACCTTCCAGAGGTTGACAGGAGTTTTCCCCCGGATGACATCCAGGTACAAATGAAAGATGCAGCATGGGGTCACTTCAAGTCCTAAGGGAGCTACTTGGAGAGGCTAATACAGTTCAGCAGAGAGAAGCTGAAGATGGAACTAGATACCTAGGAACCTCAAACAACCAGCTGGGATAGAGATGCACAGGCTTGGGTCAAGAGAACTGCAGGGAAAGATCCACATTGATGCCAAAAACTTCCACAGAAGCGCCAGCAAGAGAAACAGCTCTACATCACTGCCAGGCTCAGAATGCATGAAGCCAGCTTACAATAGTGCCAATTTGGGAGAACTTTCCTTCCCCCCTTACCTCCCCTCCCTCTCTCTTCAACAACAGAGGGGCAGTACAACACCAGGCAAGAAATCTGGCAGAAGCAGAGGAGAAATGCTGGCTGGTGAAAGGGGAAGAGATGCTGACACTGCCCTTTCTGCAGGACTGGAGTCCTGCCCAGGGCCAGGCATCACTGGAGGAAGGAGAGAAGGCACAATTGTACATCCTGTGCCTGCTTGGATTCCGATAAAGTCCCGTAGTTTCAGATTTCTGCATTGAGGATGTTTGCGTTAGGTATGAGTGACCAGAAAAATCATAAGGACAGCCTGCATTCTCGACAAGGGCCTGGGGGAAGCACAGAATATAAACATAAAACTGTTTTATGATTACATTTCCCCACATCAGGCTTGTTCAATAAGTCAATTAAATTTTTTCACCTATATTTTTAACTTGTGAAGACAGTGGCATGTTTATTATTCCCAGTAATTTTTGCCAAAATTAAAGGCAAGCAAATTGGAAGGCAAGATGATGTGCTTTTGGAACTGAGGTTGTGCTGGGAACAAAGGCATTATTTGCTAAGAGGAGCTTGCAGTGAAAAAAATACGATGCAAGGAAATTAAGAACTGAGCCTATTTTCTTGTTAGCTACTTTCTCATGCACTTTAATAGTATTTCATAAAAGTATCTTTCACGCTTCAGACATCTCAAGATTAGGAATATGTGTTATTTTTCGCTCCTTCTCTGCAGCTTTTTGGAGAGGAAAGCAAACAGAATCACAGGGAATCTATTCAGGTGGTGAGAATCTCATGAAGTACAGAAGACACTCTGATTAAGACCAAAACCTCCTGAGGAGTTTGGCTTTAAATCCCATGTTCTCCCTGGCAAAGTGTCTTGATCTGAAATCCATGTTAAGCTAAAATGCCAAGAGGATAAAATATCTTCAGACCTAGCTTTAGCTGGGCTGCTAAAAGGAGCCAAGTGGAAGAAAACTGGCATCCTGGAATATTACAGCTGAGGTTTGCTGGTGGCTGCACAGGTGTGGGAGTGATAGTGATGTCAGCGGCTAGAACATCACCTTCATTTTGCCATAAATCAATTGCAAAATGGCTTCCTTTCACCACAAGGTATGTGTGGAATAAATACTCCTGTTGCTATGAAATTAAATATGGGCAAGCTTGGCTTCAGAGACTGAGGTCTTGATTTTAGAGGGCAGGCTCAGTAGGAGTGAGTCAGAAAGAAACAGCTTTGTGAAAGGGCTACTTATTTGAAGTGGGAGTGGGGCCACCACCCCCACCATCCTCTGGGAATGCGATAGGAGGCCTCTGCTCTCTCTAGCATGTTGCTTCTGGAGCCTGCCAACAACCAACCTTTCTAAGGCATATGCCTTACCTCTAAACTTATGTTTATATCAAGAAATATGTGAGGGTGGCTGGGCACGGTGGCTCACGCCTGTAATCCCAACACTTTGGGAGGTGGAGGCGGGTGGATTGCCTGAGGTCAGGAGTTCGAGACCAGTCTGGCCAATATGGTGAAACCCTGCCTCTACTACAAATACAAAAAATTAGCCAGGCATGGTGGTGTGCACCTGTAATCCCAGCTACCCCAGAGGCTGAGGCAGGGGAATTGCTTGAACCCAGGAGACGGAGGTTGCAGTGAGCCGAGATTGTGCCACTGCCCTCCAGCCTGGATGACAGAGCGAGACTCCACCTCAGAAAAGAAAAAAAAAAAAAAAAGAAAAGAAATATGTGAGGGTACTGGGCAAGATGGCTGAGTATGCAGACAGGTGGAACAGCTGCCACTGAGGGACCCAGATGACTGGCACACTCCTAACAGATCTTCAGAGGGATGGCACTGAGAGTTAACGGAGGGAAGACTCAGAAACTGGGCTGAAAGTGGAGGAAGCTGGGAACCCTGCATGGGGTTACCATGTACCAGGACTCATTCCTGGCCTGCAATGACTCCACAGGAGTGACTGAGTTGAACTGGTAAGGAGCAACCCACTCTCGCCATAGGCCTCTGGAATCGTGGCAGGAGGAATCCTCTTGACCACTACAGACACTTGCCACACAGAGTTGGCAAACAGACTGCTTAGAGAAGTGGTAGGGGCAGCACACCAGCTGATGTGGAGCCCAAAGGTTTAGTGCAGCAGCGTCTGTAGCAGAGCACGGCCAGCGACACTCATCCCCCTAGACTTGACTTGCTCCCAGAAGAGACTCTGGCCCTGGAGGAACTGTCAAACCTGAACTCTGCAGGGCAGTCTTGCCCATCAGATGGGGTCAGTCCAACCTGAACACCCGTGGTCTGCTGGCCTCTCCCTGGGCCCCAGGCTGGCCATGCCTGCTTGCCAGGCAGCTTCAGGTGTCCTGGGGGCCTGTATCATAACTCCTGTGCTGGCAGACAGTGCCTGAGAAGCAGAGAGCTCCAGCAGGGTGGCCCCCATGGCCATGCACTGGCCCGCCCACTCCCTCTCTCCACTGCAGCTTCCCCCAGGCCCATGGACATCCCCCAACATTGCTTTGCTGGGGTGTGTATGCAGGGGTGCGAGGGGCTCACTGCCCTGCCAGTGTGTATGTGTGCATGTACCCTGTCCTGCCACCATTGTGGTGGGAGTGCACTCCACACCACCACCCCCACAGAGGAACTGCCATTGCAGTTGGAGACTGGATGGGCACACAGCTAGCCAGCCCCACCCCCACCAGCACCCCATCCCTCACCTCTGAGTGACCACCCCTGAATGTGATTCACAGAGAGTGCACACATACCTGTGCCCACCAAAACCCTGACCCCATGCCATCACTCCCAGTGCATCTGTGGGCAGCCACCAGCAGGGGCCCCCTGCCGCCTGAGCCATGTTGCCTCCACCAGTGTTGTGAATGCCCACGTGGAGGCAGGCATGCTGGCATCCACTAGTACCCTGCTGCAGACAGCGAGTGTGTACCCTGCTGTGTTGTCACTCCCACTGCTGCTGGCACATGCAAACAAGGATGGATCTCACTGCCACCACATCACAAAACCCTTTAGCTGACACCACACATCAAGGTATAGTGACCAGTGGTCTAGGAGCACCTTGGCTTCCATAGTGCAGATAATTCCTAACCTTAAGGAGCCAGAGAACAAAGTCAGGCTTGATACAAGTCCCCCAGAGTTAGAACACACAGTCCAGGAGTTGGGAAGTGAGTGTTGGCACCCTAAAATCTTCCAGAAATGAAGCCAGTTGACTGACTAACTTATGGCACAATCAAACCCTCAAGGTCATCAAATAAAGATAAAAGAAAAAAACATCTAAAGGTCATCAACTGCAAAGATTGAAGAAACATCAGCCCACAAAGATGAGAAAGAACCAGCACAAGAATTCTGACAACTCAAAAAGCCAGAGTGCCTTCTTTCCTCCAAACAACCATGCTATCTCAAGGGTAGCAAGGATTCTGAACAAGGCTGAGATGGCTGAAATGACAGAAATATAATTCAGAATATGGACAGAAACAAAGATCATTGTTTTTAGGAGTACATTGAAAACCAGTCCAAGGAAGTTAAGAATCACAATAAAACAATACGGGAGCTGACAAACAAAAGAACTACTATAGAAAAGAATGTAACTGGCCTGATAGAGTTGAAAAACACATTACAAGAACTTCATAATGCAATCACAATTATTAATAGAAGAATAGACCAAGCTGAGGAAAGAATCTCAAACTTGAAGACTGGCTTTCTGAAATAAGAAAGTCAGACAGGCATAGGGAAAAAAGAATAAAAAGGAACAAACAAAACCTCAGAGAAAATACAGGATTATGTAAAGAGATCAAATCTATGACTAATTGGTGTCCCTGAAAGAGATGGGGAGAGTATAAGTAACTTGGAAAACAAATTTCAGGATATCATACATGAGAACTTCCCCAACCTAGCTAGACAGGCCAATATTCAAATTCAGGAAATGCCGAGAACCCCAGTAAGATACTTCACAAGAAGATTATCCCCAAGATATGTAATCATCAGATTCTCCAAGGTCAAAATAAAATTAAAAATGTTAAAGGTGGCTGGAGAGAAAGGTCAGATCACCTAGAAAGGGAAGCCCATCAGACTAACAGCAGACTTCTCAGCAGAAACCCTACAAGCCAGAAGAGATTGGAGGCCAATATTCAACATTCTTAAAGAAAAGAATTTCCAACCCAGAATGTCATATCCAGCCCAACTAAGCTTCATAAGCAAAGAAGAAATAAGATCCTTTTAGACAAGCAAATACTGAAAGAATTTGTCAACACCAGGCCTGCCTTGCAAGAGCTCCTGAAGGAAGCCTTATATGGAAAGAAAAAACCATTACCAGCCACTACAAAAACACATTTAAATACATAGACCAGTGACTCTCTAGAGCAACCACAGAAACAAGTCTGCACAATAAGCAGCTAATATCATGATGATAGGCTCAAATCCACACATATAAATACTAACCTTGAATGTAAATGGGCTAAATGCCCCAACTGAGAGGCACAGAGTGGCAAGCTAGATGAAGAACCAAGACCCATTGGTAGGCTGCCTTCAAGAGACCCATCTCACATGGAATGACATAACATAGGCTCAAAATAAAGGGATGGACAAAAATCTACCAAACAAATGGAAAATAGAAAAAAGCAGGGGTTACAACCCTAATTTCAGACGAAACAGACTTTAAATCAACCAAGTTCAGAAAAGACAAAGAAAGGCATTACATAATGTTAAAGGCTCCATTCAGCAAGAAGAGCTAACTATCCTTAATATGTACACACCTAACACAGGAGCACCCAGATTCATAAAGCAAGTTCTTAGAGACCTTCAAAGAGACAGACTCCCATAAAATAATAGTGGGAGACTTCAACACCCCACTGACAGTGTTAGACAGATCATCAAGGCAGAAAATTGACAAAGATATTCAGGAACTGAATTCAGCCCTGGATCAAATGGACCTGATAGACATCTACAGAACTCTCCACCCAAAAACAACAGAATGTACATTCTTCTCATCTGTACATGGCACATATTCTAAAATTGACCAAATAATTGGACACAAAAAAATCCTCAGCAAATGCAAAAGAACTGAAATTATAACAAACCACTGTCTAGGACCACAGCAGAATAAAATTTGAGATTAAAACAAAGAAAATAGCTCAAAACCATACAATTACATGAAAATCAAATAATCTACTCCTGAATGACTTTTAGGTAAATAATGAAATTAAGATAGAAATCAAGAAGTTTTTTGAAACTAATGAGAATAAAGATACAACATACCAGAATCTCTGGGACATGGCTAAGGCAGTGCTAAGAGGGAAATTTATGGTGCTAAATGCCCATGTCAAACAGAAAAATCTCAATTTAACAAACTAACATCAAAACTAAAACAACTAGGAAACGAAGAGCAAACCAACCCCAAAGCTAGCGGAAGACAAGAAATAACCAAAATCAGAGCTGAACATAAGGAGATTGAGACAAGAAAAACTATTCAAAAGTTCACAAATCCAATAGTTGCTTTTTAAAAAAAATTAATAAAATAGATCACTAGCTAGACTAATAAGAAAAAAGAGAGGACCAAATAAACACAATTAGAAATGACTAAGGGGATATTACCACTGACTCCACAGAAATACAAATAACCATCAGAGAATATTATGAACACCTCTATTCACACAAATTAGAAAAATCTAGAAGAAATGGATAAATTTCTAGACACATACACCCTCCCAAAACTGAACCAGGAAAAAAATTGAATCTCTGAACAGACCAATAATGAGCTCTGAAATTGAATCAGTAATAAATAACCTACCAACCAAAAAAGAAGCCCAGGACCAGATGGATTCACAGCCAAATCCTACCAGCTGTACAAATAAGAGCTGGTACTATTACTATTGAAACTATTACAAAAAATTGAGGAGAAGAGACTCCTCCCTAACTCATTCTATGAGGCCAGCATCATTCTGATACCAAAACCTGGCAGAGACACAACAAAAAAAGGAAACTTTGGCCAATATCTGTGATGAACATTGATGCAAAAATCCTCAACAAAATATTAGCAAATGAATCCAGCAGCACATCAAAAAGCTTATCCACCACCATCAAGTAGGTTTTATCCCTGGGATGCAAGGTTGGTTCAACACATGTAAATCAATAAATGTGATTCATCACATGGACAGAACTAAGGACAAAAACCACATGTTAATAGATACAGAAAAGGCTTTTGATAAAATTCAACACCCCTTCATGTTAAAAACTCTGAACAAACTAGGCACTGAAGGAACATACTTCAAAATAATAGGAGCCACCTATGGAAAAACCCACAGCCAAAATCACACTGAATGGGAAAAAGCTAGACAGAAAACCAGAAATAGACTGAGATTCCCTCTCTCACCACTCATATTCAACATAGTACTGGAAATCTTAGCCTGAGCAATCAGACAAGAGAAAGAAAGAAAAAACATCCAAATAGAAATAAAAGAAGTCAAACTATCTCTGTTTGCAGACAATATGATTCTATACCTAGAAAACCCCATAGTCTGTGCCCCAAAGCTCCTCGATCTGACCAACAACTTCAGCAAAATCTCAAGATACCAAATCAGGTACAAAAATTAGCATTCCTATACACCAACAACCATCAAGTCAAGAGCCAAATCAGGAATGCAATTCCATTCACAATTACCACAGAAAGAATAAAATACCTAGGAAAACAGCTAACAGGGAGATGACAGATCTGTATAAGAACCATAAAACACTGCTGAGAGAAATCAGAGATGACACAAAGAAATGGAAAAACATTCCATGCTTATGGATGAAAAGAATCAACATCATTAAAATGGCCATATTGCCAAAAGCAATTTATAGATTCAAAGCTATTCCTATAAAACTATGAATGACATTCTTCACAGAATTATAAAAAACAATTTTAAAATTTATATGAAATCAAAAGAGAGCCCAAATAGCCAAGGCAATCTTAAACAAAAAGAACAAAGCTGGAGGCATCATGCTACACAACTTCAAACTATACTACAGAGCTACAGTAACCAAAACAGCATGATGCTGGTACAAAAACAGACACATAAATCAGTGGAACAGAATAGAAAGCCCAAAAAATAATGCCTCACACATACAACTATCTGATCTTTGACAAACCTGATAAAAACAAGCAATGGAGAAAGGACTGTCTATTCAATAAATGGTACTGGGATAACTGGCTAGCCATATGAAGAAGATTAAAACTGGACCCCCTTCCTTACACCATATGCAAAAATCAACTCAAAATGGATTAAAGATTTAAATGTAAAACCCAAAACTATAAAAACCCTGGATGACAACCCAGGCAATACCATTCTGGACATAGGAACAGGTAAAAATTTCATGACGAAGATGCCAAAAGCAACTGAAACAAAGGCAAAAATTAACAAATAGGATCTAATTAAACAAAAAAGCTTCTACACAGCAAAAGGAACTATCAACAGAGTGAATAGACAACCTACAGAATGGGAGAAAATTTTTGCAAATATGCATCTGACAAAGGTCTAATATCCAGCATCTATAAGGAACTTGAACAAATTTACAAGAAAAAAACAAATAACCTCATTAAAACTGGGCAAAGGACATGAACAGACACTTTGCCAAAGTAGACACACATGCAGCCAACAAGCATATGAAAAAAAGCTCAACATGACTGATCATTAGAAAAATGCAAATCAAAACCACAATGAGATACCACCTCACACCAGTCAGAATGGCTATTATTAAAAAGTGAAAAAAAATAGATGCTAGTGAGGTTGCAAAGAAAAGGAGACACTATACACTGTTGGTGGGAGTGTAAATTAGTTCAATCATCACGGAAAGTGGTGTGGTAATTCTTCAAAGACTTATAAACAGAACTACCATTCGACCCAGCAATCCCAATACTGGATATATAAGCAAAGGAATATACATTGTTTAATCATAAAGACAAGTGCATGTGTGTGTTCTTGCAACACTATTCATGATAGCAAAAACATGGAATCAACCTAAATGCCCTTCAGTGGTAGACTGGATAAAGAGAATGTGGTACATACACACCATGGAATACTATGCAGCCATAAAAAAGAATCCAGGGACATGGATGGAACTGGAGGCCATTATCCTTAGCAAACTAATATAAGAACAGAAATTCAAATACCACATATTCTCACTTGTAAGGGGGAGCTAAATGATGAGAACACATGGACACATAGAGGGCAACAACAGACATTGGGACCTATTGGAGGGTGGAGGGTTTGAGGAAGAAGAGGATCAGGAAAAACAACTAATGGGTACTAGGCTTAATACCTCGGTGATGAAATAATCTGTACAACAAACCCCCATGACACAAGTTTACCTTTATAACAATCCTGCACATGTAGTCCCGAACTTAAAAGTTATTAAAAAATGTAATGCACACAAAGCTAATTCTTTATTTAAAAGAATAATAATAGCAATGTAATAAGCACCCACATACATCCCATCCATCTCAAGAAACAGAACATTGCCAATGTTTCCGAATTCCTCTGTCTGCCTTAACTGATCATGTACCCTCCTCTGCCCATACTCCAGACGGGACTAGTCTCCAGAATTTTTGTCCGTCTCTTGCTTCTTTTTTTAGTTTTAACTCACATACATATTCCACAAATTGACACATTAGTTCGGCCTGTTTTTGATGTTTATATAATATATAGTCTGTGCTCTTTTGTATCTTGTGCTTACACATATATTTTTGAGATTCATCATGTTAATATTGGTAGTTGGCCTTTTCTTCACCGCTGTATAATGTTCTGTAGCATGAATGTATCAAAACTAATATTAGTTCTACTCATAATTGACATCAAGATATCATTTTTTCTATTATGAATGCTGCTTCTATGATTCTTTTTCTTATTTTTTATTTTTTTGTAGAGATGGAAGTCTCACTTTGTTGCTCAGGCTGGTTTCAAACTCCTGGCTTCAAGCAGTCCTCCCACCTCAGCCTCTCAAAGTGCTGGGATTACAGTTGTGAACCACCACAGACAGCCTATGATCATTATTCTTTTTTTTTTTGAGATGGAGTCTCACTCCGTTACCCAGGCTGGAGTGCAGTGCTCTGTGATCCCGGCTCACTTCAACTTCTGCCTCCTAGGTTCAAGTGATTCTTCTGCCTCAGCCTACCAAGTAGCTGGGATTACAGGCATGTGCCACCATGCCCAGCTAATTTTGTATATTTAGTAGAGATGGGGTTTCACCATGTTAGCCAGGCTGACCTCAAACTCCCGACCTCAGGTGATCCGCCCACCTTGGTCTTCCAGACTGCTGGGATTACAGGCGTGAGCCACCGTGCCCGGCTGTGATCATTCTTAAACATGGCTTCTGCAGTGCTTCTGCAAGAGTTTCTCTTTGGTTACAATCCTTCAAATAGGATTACTGAGTGGAAGAATAAATGCATGCCCAATTTACTAAGGGACACCAAAATATTTTTCAATGTATTTTCCTATTAATAATCACTTCAGCAGTGTTTAAGAATTCCTGTCGCTACATATCCTTTCTTACTGTCAGTACTATCTTTTACTTTTTTTCAATCTGGTGGTCATGCATATATGCATATTTCACAATATATTTGTGAAATGATGTCTGATCTCTCACAAGAAATATATGAAATTATACCTGATATTTAATTTGCATTTCCTGACTAATCCAATTCCTGATTTCATAAGGTTGAGTCTCTTTTTAGGAATTATAGGCACTCTTCTCTTTTGTGAAATTCCTATTCCTGTCTTGCCTGCTTTTATAGAGTTTATTGTTCTCGTTATGTAATAGGCATTTCTTATTTGAAATATTTTGTCAAGTGTATTGCAAATGTTGTCTCCTGGTTTGTGGCCTGTCTTTTAACTTGGTGATGTCTTTGATGAGTAGGATATACAGAAGTTGTTAAAAATTTAATGTAGTCATATATATCAATGCATTCCTTTATGGTTTGCATTAAAAAATCCTTCCCTTCTCTGAAGTCATAAATCAATTCTCCTAGATGCTCTACTAAATATTTAAAAAACTACATTTAATATTTTAATTTCTTAATCCATGTGGAATGTCTGTGTGTGCATGTTTGTGTGTATAATACCCAAAATGCTTGATCAGGTAGGCATTTCATATCTGAAGAGGCTGTCCTGGCACCAGGATTTGGGACAGGAAGCATGGCATGCCAGCAGAGTACATCTCTGTATCTCTTTAGTGGGAGTCCACCCAGCATTCTATGGTCCTAATTAATATAGTGTTATAAGCCTGGATACCTGGGGAGTCAAGTCTACCTATTTTGGTAGATAGGCCTTGTCTGTTTGTGGTGGCGCTTTTGATCTGTCAACCTGGCCAGGCTACAGGCCAGTTATGCAAACATAATCTAGGTGCTGCTGTGAAAGAATTTGGCCTATGGAATTACAGCCCTTAGTCAGCTGACTTTAAGTAAGGAAGATTATTCTGGATTATCTGGGTAGGCCTGATTGAATTGTTAGAAGGCCTTAAATACAGAACTGAGGTTTCCCCAGGAGAGAGAAGAAATTCCACCTGTAGATAAGAGCTGTGGCTTGTTCCTGTGAAGTCTCATTGTGCTCATGACGACTTTCTGTATGCATTTGGGATTTGTTTAACCAGCCCCTGCAATCATGTATGCCAATTCCTTGCAATAAATTTCTGTGTCTCTCCCTGTTTCTCTTTGTCCCTGTCTGCCTCTCTGTTGCTGTATTTCTCTCTGTATGTATGTGTGTATACATACACACACATATATATTCATATATATATATATGTATATTCTTCTTCTGCTTCTCTGTTTGAACCTTGACTTAATCATTCTTCTCTCTTTCTTATATATTACAAAATCAACTTGTCAGGTTGATTTTATAATTTATACATGTTTGGGTTTCAATGTATATTACATTAAATCTATATGATAATTTAGATGGAATTGATATCTTCACAGAATTGAATCTTTCTATCCATGTTTTTCCACTTAGGTATTTTTAATATCTTTCCATAGAGTTAGAATTTTCTGCAAAAGCTTTATTTTTGTAGCTGTTACAAGTGTCAATTTCTAAGCCTTTTTCTTATAAAAGACATACATAAAAATTGCATGGCTTAATGAATTATTATAAACACGCATATAATCACTGCTCAGGTTTAGAAACAGAACATTGCCTGAAGCTTGCTGAGTGCCTCTGCCTGTTCACAACCCACTTCCTCTACCTGAAACACAATCATTATTTGGACCTTAGAAAACTGCCTCACTTCCTTTTCTCCCTCGTGTCCTTCCACAGTTTTGTCACTTCTGTAAGAATTTCTAAATAATATGATTTAGCACTTTATAGAAATGGAATCAGGCAGCAGTGTGAGTCCATATATAAAGTTTACTCTTATATAAAGTTTACTCATATAAAGTTTACTCTTTCTCATTAAATACATGTTTATCATTATGAAATGTCCTTCATTGCCTCTTAAAGTCTTTTTTTTACTTTAATGTCTACTTAGTGTGATATTAATAGAGCACACTAAGATTTTTCCCATCCTTTTATGTTTTGCCTTTCTGAATCCCTATTCCTGGTGACCACTATGGTTTGCCAGATCTTAAAAATATTTTTGCAGAGAACCCTTTACTATTTTATTGCCCTCTGAGCTACAAGACATTATATATTTGGTACAGATTTTCTAGTTATTTTAAGAGGATGGTGAGTGCAAATTAAATTCATCTGATTTGCTTTTATTAGAAGCAGAGTCCGCAGTTGTATCTTCTTTTAAATTGCTTTTTATTTGTGGATGGCTTTATAAAATAAGTTTTTGTGCATTGATCCTACACCCTGCAGACTTGGTAAACTTGTTAATTTTTAGCTTTTTTTTTTTTTTTTTGAGACGGAGTCTCGCTCTGTCGCCCAGGCTGGAGTGCAGTGGCGCAATCTCGGCTCACTGCAAGCTCCGCCTCCCGGGTTCACGCCATTCTCCTGCCTCAGCCTCTCCGAGTAGCTGGGACTACAGGCGCCCGCCACCACGCCCGGCTAATTTTTTTGTATTTTTAGTAGAGACGGGGTTTCACCGTGGTCTCAATCTCCTGACCTCGTGATCCGCCCGCCTCGGCCTCCCAAAGTGCTGGGATTACAAGCGTGAGCCACCGTGCCTGGCCAATTTTTAGCTTTGTATATATAAATTCTTTCAAATTTCCATGTAGATAATCATATTATTAGCAAATAATGAGAGATTTCATTCTTTTTGATCCTTACACCTTATTTCTTTTCCTTGTCTTGCACTGGCAAGTATCTCCAATACAATAAATATAAAATAGCAATTAGGCTTTGGTTTCTGATTTTAAAGGGAATCCATTTAATGTTTTGCACTAAGCAAAATATTTGCATGTTTTTTAAAATTGGTATGCTCTATCAGATCAAGCAAATTCCCTTTTATTCCTAGTTTGCTAAGAGATTTTTAAAAAACATCATAAATGGTTATTGAGTTTTATTAGAGCTTATTCTGAATCTATTAAGATGATCAGACGGTTTCTCTCTTTGAATCTGTTATTGTGGTGAGTCACATTCTTAGGTTTTTCTAATGTTGAACCAATTTTGCACCTTGAATAAATTCAACCTGATTATGTGCATTATCACTTTTATACATTTATTGATTTGGTTTATTTAGAGCTTTTGCATCTACGTTCTTAAATGACCTGGTATTTAACTTTTGTATAATATTCATGTCTGATTTGACAGCATGTTTACACAAGCCTCATTAAATGAGTTGGGGAGTGTCTCCAGTTCTTTCTTTGACAGAACTAGTATAAGCTTGGAATTATGTGTTCCTTGAATACTCAGGAGAGCTCACTTGTAAGCCCTCTGGGTCCTGTGTGTTCTCTATGGGAAACTACTACTGTACCTAAACTACTGTTTTAATTTATGGGCTGGATCTGCCATCATTAAAGATTCTCACCATGGGAGTGCCTGCTGTACCAGCAGAGCCCAGGCTGTGTGACAGATGGCAGGTCCCTATTACCTTGCTGTCCTCCTGTCCCTTTCCAACTTTTCCTGGAGGCAAAATCCACAGGGGCTGCAGCTCCTCCCAGTGGCTACAGAAGGGCAGCTCTGAAGGAGAGCTTGTTAGCAGTGGGCAGCTGCAGCCTGGGGAACCACATGGGCTCTGGGCACTTGCCTGCACCGTCCAAAGGCTGCCATCTTCTCCACAGGGCAGTAGGCTTGCTTGAGTCAGGAGGAAATAAGGACCGAGAGGGACAAGTGGGAACCAAGGAACGAGGGCTAGTGAGAGTATAATGGTTCTGTAGGCTCCCCATTGTACGGCTCACTGACATTTAGTTGCTAGGTAGGGGATAGCCCAGGGAGGGGGCAGTGGTGGCAGCCATGTGGTGGGTGCCTGGTCAGAGGGCGGGCTCAGTTTGGCAGCTCCTTACCAGCCAGTAAGGACAGAGATCTCAACATTTTAATGTCTGTTGTAGCTGTTCTACCGTGCACCATCTCTGAACACTGGATTTAGATTTCTGGATTGACCATTATTTTCTTTCAGCTCTTTGAAGATATTATTTCACAGGCATCTGGCTTCATTATTCTGTGAGAACTTAGCTATTACTCAAACTGTAAATTCTTTGCAGATAATTTATCTTTTCTGTCTAACAGCTTTTGGTGTCTTTGTCCTCTTCTAGTGTCTTACAGCTTCATGATAACGTATGTAAGTGTCATTTGTCTGTATTCAGCCTGCTTGGCTTCCTGATGGGAGGACTGGAATCTTGCATCAGTATTAGGAAGTTATCAGGTGCTCTCTTTTGAGTGCTGCCCTCCTCATTCTCTCAGTTACCTCCTTCTTAAATGCCTATTGTGCCTTCTCACTTTTTCCTCATATCTTTTCATCGCTTCATTTCTCTCTGATGACTTCTAGATAAATTCTTCAGATCTAACTCTCACTTTTCTGATTTTCTATGATAATTCCAGCATTTGAAGTGTTTGTGAGTCTACTCTTGGGATTTATCGCTTTGCTGATTCTCACTCAAGTGACTTATTTCGTTTGTGTTTTCTGGTTTTTAATTGTAAAGTCTGAATTTTTTTTTTTCTTTAAACCTTTATCTGTGAGAAATCTTCGAGGTTTTGAATTTGAAGTACTTGGGTCAGGGATCTCTTTAAGCTAAATTTTCATATTGGGGGTTTGCAGTAACCATGCAAGTAGTGTGAATTCCAGACCCAAGCCCAGTTTGTTGTGAGATTGTAGGTAATAATTTTGCAGAAAAGATAGCCCCACTCCTACCAGTTTACCAGAGACAAGGCAAAAATAACCAAGTGAATATTACTACTTGCTTTCTCTTTGAGGGATGGAGGTTAGAGAGGCTCTATTTTACTCACTGTAGATGTCAGCCTTGAGAATCTCAGCATTGAAAGTCATGGTTCTCTTACCCAGTCTCCTATGTGTCCTTCCTGACTTGGTCCCAGACATTCTCCAGGCCCTGGTGCTTGGCCAGTTAATTTTCTCCAGGTTTTTCTGTAAGCTCTGCAAGGTAAGGTTTCACTTCATGTCTAGCAGTCATATTGCTGGGAGTGAGTGTACACTGTACTTGAAAAAAGAACCCATTTTACAATTAAGAAACTGAGGCACAGAGAGATTAAGTAACTTGCCCAGGATCATAGAACTAGTAAGTGGTCAAGTTGGGACTGAGATCTAGGCAGCTGACTCTGCTGACCAAGTACTTAAACTCAATACAGGCCGCCCTATGGTAATTCTTCATTCTTTTTAATCTGCCTCCACAATTGTTGTGTTGGGCTTTTTTTTTTTTTTTTTTTTTTTGACGAAGTCTCGCCCTGTCACCAGGCTGGAGTGCAGTGGCACGATCTCAGCTCACTGCAACATCTGCCTCCCGGGTTCAAGCAATTCCTCTCCCTCAGCCTCCTGAATAGCTGGGACTACAGGCACACACCTGGTTAATTTTTTTTTTTTTTTTTTTTTTTTTTTGAGACAGAGTCTCACTGTCGCCCAGGCTGGAGTGCAGTGGCACGATCTCGGCTCACTGCAGGCTCCGCCCCCCGGGGTTCACGCCATTCTCCTGCCTCAGCCTCCCAAGTAGCTGGGACTACAGGCGCCCGCCACCACGCCCGGCTAATTTTTTGTATTTTTAGTAGAGACGGGGTTTCACCATGTTAGCCAGGATGGTCTCGATCTCCTGACCTTATGATCCGTCTGCCTCGGCCTCTCAAAGTGCTGGGATTACAGGCGTGAGCCATAGCGCCCGGCCACACCTGGTTAATTTTTTGTATTTTGGTAGAGACAGGGTTTCACCATGTTTGCCAGGATGGTCTCGATTTCCTGGCCTCGTGATCCTCCCGCCTTGGCCTCCCAAAGTGCTTGTTCTGTTGGGCTTTCTAAACATTTTTTTTCCTAGGTATTACATGTTTTTGGAAGTAACTCCAGAAAGCTCACTATTCTGCAAACACTCTGGACGTATTACCCTGGTTTAAGGTACCTCATAAGAAATGGGAAAGGAGTAAAGCTGGGAAGGTGGGAAGTGGAGTTCTGTTGATTCATTTGATAAGACATTAATACTGTGAGAAGGTGACCAGGAAACAGCCTCTCCAAGCACCTTGAGAAGTTTTCTGAATGAATGTAGATAGTTAATGGGAATCCCAATGGAAACAGAGGGACAGTCCCTGATGCTTTATACAGGCCACCTCTCTCTCTAACAACTCTTGGGGCTTAAATGCTCGCTCCTGGTGAACAACTCTTGGGGCTAGATGCTCATAGTTCTGTAGGGTGGGAAGTCCAAGATCAAGGCATGAGATCAAGATCAGATTAAAAAACAAGAGAGCTCTCTGAGGCCTATTTTTTAAAGGCAATGGTTCCATTCATGAAGGCTCCACTTTTATGACCTAATCAGCAACCCAAAATCCTACCTCCTAATACCATCACATTAGTGACTCCGATTTCAACATAGGAATTTTGGAGGGCACATTTGGTCTGTAGCATGAGTATATGGTGTCTATTGTATAAGTCTTTCAACATTTTAATATGTTTGAACATTTTCACAATTAAATATAGACAAGAAGGGGAAAAAAGTAGCCTGGGGTGGATCCCTACCTCATTGTAGGTTCCTTTCAAGTGTCTTCTCATTTTTGTCAGCAAATATACTTAATATAGTACTCTGTACACACAGCTGCTCACGAAACACAGAAAACTAATACCTAAATTGTCATCTAAAAGTATATGGTGTTCCCCATCCCCATCTGCCACGTATGATTCAAAATAAAATAATACAAACCTGAAAAAATATGCATGAAAAAGTCTATCCAAGTTTAGATTTTTCCCATTTTAGAAATGTGATAACATTTCTATAAAATAGAAAATCCTCCAGTGCAGCCTGACCAACATATTTTCTGTATGTGTTCTTACTTTGTTGGTTCTGTAAGCATGGACTTACTATGCAACTTGGGCAGTCTAGCACTGGTAGGCTCTTGCATTTGTTCATTACGGAAAAAGTAGTTTGTTTTTTTAAAATTATTTATTTATTTATTTTTGAGAGGGAATCTCGCTCTGTCGCCCAGGCTGGAGTGCGGCGGCGTGATCTCGGCTCACTGCAAGCTCCGCCACCCAGGTTCATGCCATTCTCCTGTCTCAGCCTCCCGAGTAGCTGGGACTACAGGCGCCCGCCACCACGCCCGGCTAATTTTTTTTTTTTGTATTTTTAGTAGAGACGGGGTTTCACCATGTTAGCCAGGATGGTCTCAATCTCCTGACCTCGTAATCCGCCCACCTTGGCCTCCCAAAGTGCTGGGATTACAGGCGTGAGCCACCACGCCAGGCCTGAAAAAGTAGCTTTATAAGGGACTGAAGCTTGTCCATGCCTGCAGGTGATATCCACCTAATTTCATGACAAGCTAAACTCTTCTTTTATCACTATCTAGATAAATTCGGCATTATATTCTCATTAAAACCCATCTTTGCTTGAAATACTGGCTACCTTGTGTATGTTCAATTCTTTTAGTAACTGGTACTTTTATTACCTTGTCATGTTTACCTTGGTTGCTTACTAAAATTCCTTTTGCAAAACCTCAACTGTCTGGTTATTTTCCAGGAGAAGAAGCAAATCTTTCCATAATACAGTTTGTATAGAGACAGAAGGGCCTCTCTGATTTCTTTCTCTGCCTTATATCCGGTTTTGCTGCTGCATCAAGCTGTTAGCCATATTCTTAAAAACATTTACTTTGGGCATTTTACTTTTCTTATTAATTTTTAGTATTTCTACTTTATCAGCATGTTGTTACAATATTGATTAATAAATATTGCTTACTAAATGTGATTTTGGGATAGATGAGGTTCAGTGTAAGGGGTCTGCCTTCTCCTCATCCCTCTCCTTTCCTTGGAACTGCCTCCCACCTCTTAATCCAGCAGAGGAGTCACATTCTTACATAGTTCCAGGCGTCTAGTTGAAACTAAGATAGGCCAGTCAGAAATGGAACCAAAAGATGCACGGATCAGTTGACCTGTTTTTTCAAATGACCAAGACATCAATTCAGGGTGTTGGTCATAGCTGCTTTCCTCCCAGATGGCTGGGATGGAGTTTCCATTTCCACTAAAAACTTTTCTGTTAGAAGCTTATGTGGATCCCTTCAGTGACTCATATTTCAAAACCACAGTAGGATGATAGGTTGCCTATAATTGGTTTAATTTGGGAGGTATCCGCGGGAATGCAGCTGCATGAGGAATCCCTGGTTATCATCTATCAAGGTTGCCTTTGATAGGAAAATCACACTTCCCCCAGAAACTAGAATATACTATCCTCATCATGCAGCATGTGAGGCTTCTGGGCTAAGCAATAGCTAGGAAAATATTTTTTTTAAACTTGAGTAGTGTATGCAATTATTTAAAACAATTCTTGGCCGGGCGCGGTGGCTCACGCCTGTAATCCCAGCACTTTGGGAGGCCGAGGTGGGCGGATGACGAGGTCAGGAAATCAAGACCATCCTGGCTAACACGGTGAAACCCCGTCTCTAATAAAAAATACAAAAAAATTAGCTGGGCGTGGTGACAGGCGCCTGTAGTCCCAGCTACTTGGGAGGCGGAGGCAGGAGAATGGTGTGAACCAGGAGGGAGAGCTTGCAGTGAGCCGAGATCACGCCACTGCACTCCAGCCTGGGCAACAGAGCAAGAAAAACAATTCGTATTCACCTATGTTGACTACACAATGTTTTGATTTAAATATAATTAATATATACAAACATAAAACTCATTATATACTCCTTGTTTGAGTTATATACTCACAAGTGTAATATGACTATGAAACTAAACCAAATGTACAAATTAGACAGACAATACTGTGTGAAATGAATAATAGTCATACTTGTAAAGTTTTCCCTGTGTTCACAGTATAGTCTAAGTGCTTTACATATATTTTGCTAATTTAATTATCACAGAGGCAGGTCATCTGATTTACCGTTGAGAAACTGAGGCATACAGTCCGCACAACAGTTAAGTATTAGAGCTTTGCTTTGAACCCAGGAAATCTGGCTTCAGAAAGTGTGCACTTCATAATTATGTTAAGCTGCCTCTCTAAAAGCTAGTGAATTGCATTAAAGTGACAGATAGTGTGACTCAGTTAACATTTATTTGCAGGTAGTTCGTTTAACTGGGTTGAAATATATTTGTGTATCAACCTGAATCTTTTGATTTAGAAAATGATGGCCCATCATCTGAGTCATTACTATGACTCCTGTCATTATTTTCTCTTTTTCACAATGAATGTTTTAATCACACATCTGTTATTTGAATGAGCCAATTTAGCAGTGCACTACAAAACACATTTTTATTCTGTAAAATAAACAAAATAAATTGGTATGAAAAAGATGTGATTAGAGGAATACATTTATATATTGTAGGCCAAATGCTGTGGGTTCTTTTGATGAGGCTTAAAATAACTTGTTGCTCAATTTTCTTATCATTTTTTTCCCCTCATTTAACTGGAAGGAAAACCTCCATTTGTGGTGGCGTTTGCCTTCCCTGGATGTCAACATGATCATAAACATAAGAGCAAAGGGGGGACAGCCTGGGACATTTTGCGAGGAGATTGTTATGCAGATTCTTTGGAATTTAAGCACATTTCAGCAATTTCAGCATGGCAATCTTTGAGATGAAAGCGCAACCTTAAAATTTTTTAAAAGTTATGTTTTCTCAAAAATATCTTCATAGGAGTCTATGGTCTTCAGCTGAAAAACCACTGGGCTGGAGGAATGTCTTAGAGATTGGAATTTAATCTGATGCTGAAAGGAATGTGGATGAATAGAGCAGGCGCCACTGCAGGGCTTGGCTGTGGAATTCTCAAGCGTGAAAGACTCAGTGCTTTGAGTGCCATCCACAATCTGTTACAGTAATTATGATCTTGGCTCTGTTTATTTGGGATCGTGCTTGTTGTGTTGTCACAGATCGTGGGTGTTGCTGCTGAAGGCCAGGCTTAATTTTTATTACTTTAATAAATTTGTAGGTGGGACTCAGCCTGAACTTTTACTATTTGAGCCCCAACTTACATGTTTCACATAAAAAGAAGAGTATCTACTGACAAGAGTGCCCCAGTGTGGGATTGTTGGAAGATACTGGCCCATACAAATTTCCTGGCTTCCTTGCCACTGCTGGGTCACCAATACCTGGTGGGGATCTACACACAGTTAGTGTTCAAGGAGTCCATGTTGAGTGAAGAAATACCGTGCACTCTTCTAATGTCCAGAGAGATGTTTTTCAGTGCCTCTGAGGCACAATATAGTTTCAGGTATTTTATAAATATGATCCAAAGATTTAATGGCATTGAAGAAAAAATGACAAGATGAACTTTTTTTAAATCAATGAATTCTTTTCTTTTTCTCCCCTTCTCAGAGTAAGGGAACTGAACATCTGTACTTCTATTTTAATAGGCCCTTCTCTGTAAGTGTTCTAAACTCTGCTCAGCCTCACCCTCAGCTGGGTCTGGTGTCAGCAGCACTCCGTGGAGGATGATATTAGTGAGGAGGCCAATCACCTGGTCCTGTCTGTCCTCTCAGGACGTGCCTAAGAGGCTTCTGAAATCTCCTTAGAGCTAACCTGCAAGGTTCCTGCTGGAACTCATTACAGGGAAAGAAAAATTTTCATGATGCTTTTTTTTGGACAAACTCAGATCAGCTAATGAAAAACAGAAGAGTCAGTCAAGAGGAAGTAGCCGAGGAGAGAGAGCACCCAGTGAGAACAGAAGAGAATATTTCCTTTAACATAGAATATACTAGGTTTAAAAAAATAGTTCTAGACCTTTCTGTTTGCAGCTATACAATTAAATAATAACGAAAGAAATGTACTTCCAGTTCTGGTCCAAAAAAGTGTGGTGTGGAGATGGCAGTATTGCCTAGCTAGCATTTTGAGTCTTTTTCCTCTAGTTAGTGGTGGGTTGCATTGATTCTCTCCATTCTCTCAGGACTGGTCCCCTTTGGGTTTGACAGCATGTTGCCATGGTATCATCAAGACCTGCTTTCCTGCAGATGGACCTGTAAATAGGCTCAGTATCAGCAAGGGAGTGGAGAGGGGGAAGAATATAATTTAGCTACTCTAATTCATGTAATAAGATTCATGAATGTCAGTGAAGTAATGGTGAAAATACTGGCTATTTGTATGCAGAGGAATTAAAAATAATCCCCTGATAAAACACTATTCATGCACATTGTACTCACCGTTGTGCTTTCAAAATATTTTAAATTTATATTTTAAGTGTGGTTTGAACTTTCCAACACCTGATCTAATACTGAAGTTTATCTTAGAGGGCTTAGACATTTATCTTCTTCTTAGATTGCATATAGTCAGTTGGTGTAGTATTGTGTTTTTACAGGACCTCACTTTTAAGATGAACCAAGTCCTTTTCGAAAGAAAGGTGCTTTCTCTATGTATCCCAAAGAAGTTTATTGTTATCATTATTCATTATTCTTAGCATTACCTAGCTTTTAAAACTGTTTATTGATTATTATAATAGATTGCATGCCATTTTGGTAACTCTAGGTTTTAAAATTCTGCAGATAAAGGCAGCAAAATTCCCCCAAATAATTACGTCTTCAAATAGTTTAATGGAATAATTAATTCTATTTCTAAGCAGTACTCTTCTTTTTGGGACCCTGTATTCTAAATTTTTAAAATACTCAGTACAAACTTTAAACTTGAATGTATATATATAAAAAAATAGCTGCACCTAAGCATCTCTCTTCCAGACAGGATGAAGCTGTGGAAAGGAGGACCATTCATAAGGGGCAGAGTGCTGGCAACTTCAGAATGCTTGAAGGGGAGGAATGAAATATGGCAGAGAGTGAAAATATCAGATTAAAGATAATCTCTATGCCTTAGAATAGTGTTTACCAATATGGTGGGCAAATATTGTTCAATGAATGTCATCACTCTGCATAGGTTTAGAAGTGGCATGTCACTCATCTTTCCTCTTAAAATCCAAAGCAGGAGCCGGTACCTGGCGGCTGGAATCAACACCAGAGACCAAACAAATCTCTGGAAAGTTTTTCATGGGAAATCTAAGAAGCTACATCTGAAGAAAATATTTTGTCTGTGACCAACAAGAAAAGGACAGTTTCTCTGGTTTCTGTTTCTACCAATATTCCATTAGGGTCTAGCGACATCTCTGGAGACACTTAAGGTTACTTGGATCCCACAAGTGACAAAACAAATGTAGGCATCCTTAGAGGTAAAGCAATTCATTCAGAAATATGTGGCCATCTTGTCACTGAGAAGCATCCATGTAGATGGCAAGTGGCCCCACTGGTGTATGTATATGGGTATTAAGTATGTGTGCTATGATGTGTGTGTGTATGCACACATACATGCACATATACTTAATACCCATAAGCATTAGGGTACTTATGGGTATTAAGTATTAATTGTGTGTTTAAATTCAGAGTTTAAACCGGGTGTGGTGGCTCACGCCTATAATCCCAGCACATTAGGAGGCCAAGGGAGCGGATCACGAGGTCAGGAGTTTGAGATCAGCCTGACCAACATGGTGAAACCTCGTCTCTACTAAAAATACAAAAATTAGCCAGGCATGGTGGCACATGCCTGTAATCCCAGCTACTCAGGAGGCTGAGGCAGGAGAATCGCTTGAACTGGGGAGTCGGAGGTTGCAATAAGCCGAGATTGCACCACTGCACTCCAGCCTGGGTGACAGAGCGAGACTCCATCTCTAAAACAAACAAACAAACAAAAATACAATTTAACTAATATTACAGTTGTTTTCTCTGGAACCACATATTTAGAAACTACTAGTGATATGGTTTGGTTATGTCCTCACCCAGATCTCACCTTGAATTGTAAAAATCCCCATGTGTCAAGAGCAGCACCAGACAGAGGTAATTGAATCATGTGGGTGTTTCCCCCCACACTGTCCTCGTGGTAGTGAAAAAGTCTCATGAGATCTGATAGTTTTATAAATGGGAGTTTCCCTGCACAAGCTCTCTTGCCTGCCACCACGTAAGATGTGACTTTGCTCTTCGTTCACCTTCTGCCATGATTGTGAGGCCTTCCCAACCATGTGGAACTGTGAGTCAATTAAACCTCTTTCCTTTATCAACTATCCAATCTCAAGTATGTCTTTATTAGCAACATGAGAACAGACTAATATAACTAGTTATTTTCAGTGTTCAAAAATGAAATTTTCTTAGTATGATAGTATAATATAGAAAATTTATCTTGTACCGTAACATCTGATGTGAGGTTATTGATGTTTTCACCACTTACACCCAGAAACATCTTCATTGTCTACCAGTTTGCATACATCTGCCTAACATGAGGATGGCAAGAGCAGAACTGGCTCAGGAGACAGTGACTCAGTCTTTGTCTGAAATTAGTTACTGATTGGCTGTGTTTCCTGAACCAGGTACTTAACTGCTCTGGATTTTAGTTTCTAATTCTTTAAGAGATTTAGAGGCCAGGCGCAGTGGCTCACACCTGTAATTCCAGCACTTTGGGAGGCTGAGGCAGACGGATTACCTGAGGTCAGGAGTTCAAGACCAGCCTGGCCAACATGGTGAAACCTTGTCTCTACTAAAAATACAAAAAATAAGCCAGGTGCAGTGGCGTGTTCCTGTAATCCCAGCTACTTGGGAGGCTGAGGCAGGAGAATTGCTTGAACAAGGGAGGCAGAGGTTGCAGTGAACCGAGATCGCGCCACAGCACTCCAGCCAGGGTAACAGAGTGAGACTTTGTCCCCCCACTGCCACAAAAGAAATTTAGAGCCATATGATGTCTTATTCCTCTTATCATCCTTAGGTTCCATAGGTCATGATAGAGTCTCCAGGGAATAAGGGTCTTTCTCTTAAGTTATGCAAAGCCCAAAAATGGTAATCATTTATTGGAAAAACATATGAATATAGAAGATATCATCGTATTGAGTTTTATAAAAACTCTTCAGCAATCTATGCATGGGGCCGACTGACGTGTTTGCCTTGCCACTATCCTGATTGTTTTCTCCTTTCACTTAGGAATAAGCTGTGGACATAAGGATCTCTGTAAAAGCTTTTACGTCTGTTAGGAAAATGCTGCCTCAAATTAGCTACAAGGGAGAGAAGAGTGAGAGTCACTTGTAGTTGTTTCTTTCTTAAATTCTTAGTGACCAAAAATATGAGAGAGATGGAGAGGTGAGAGACAGAGAGAGGGAGAAAGAAAGAGAGAGAGAGAAGGGAGTGTGGGAGAAAAGGGAGAATATTTGCTGCTGCAATAAAACCAGTTTTTTTGTTCATATAATAATTTTTTAAAACTTTTTGCTTAACTTTTCTCTTGAATAAAGTACTTACAGCTGCTTTAAGGATTTTGAGTTGAAGCAGAGTTACTCAATGTGGAAAAGGTTAATTTATAATGGAAACTGAAAAAGATCAAGAAAGAGGGATGCATAGGTAGGAGGAGAGTAAAGGAAATGTAGGAGCTAATTTACTTGGTTTTAGAGATGATAAAATTTTAATGTCAATCAAACCTTGTATATTATTCTTCTTATATTATGTATATTTAGCTTTCTTGAAGTTGACTAGTTTTTGGAGACAGGCAATGTTATACTTTGCTGATCAGTTTAAGATGCCATGAACTTTTTTGAAAGCAATTTGGCAACATGCATCAATAATTTAAAAAAAATTATACCATTTGATCTAATAACTCTACTTTTAGAAATCTATCCTAAGGGAAAAAATATAAAAAATGAAGAAAAAATAATAAACAAAAGATGTTTCTTGCTAGGCTATTTTTAATATCAATCTGTCCAAAGTAAAAATGTTTTTACTTTGTTCCTTTCCAGGCCAGATTCCATAATCTATTATTATAATTATTCTCTTGTAAATACTTTTTTTTGTTGTTGAGACAGAGTCTCGCTCTGTCGCCCAGGCTGGAGTGCAGTGGCGCAATCTCGGCTCACTGCAAGCTCCGCCTCCCGGGTTCACGCCATTCTCCTGCCTCAGCCTCTCCGAGTAGCTGGGACTACAGGCGCCCGCCACCACGCCCGGCTAATTTTTTGTATTTTTAGTAGAGACGGGGTTTCACTGTGGTCTCGATCTCCTGACCTCGTGATCCGCCCGCCTCGGCCTCCCAAAGTGCTGGGATTACAAGCGTGAGCCACCGCGCCTGGCCGTAAATACTTTCATTCCTCTGTCTACCTTTCTTTTGTGTCTCTCGCCTGGCTAACCCTAACACTGAATAAGCCCAGCTCTTTACTCTCTGTCAGTTCCTAATCTTGGCGGAGAGAACCACAATCCAGTGGAATAATAGCACTATCAATTCATGATTATCAACCTCAACCACTATTTATGTGCTTGATATATATGCCAAATTCAGTGACAATTTCTACTCCTTCTCTCAGTGAATCTAAGCACCAACAGTCCCTTTTTCATTAAACACCCTGAAGCCTTCCTTTGGCTTCTGTAGCATCATGGTTTCCTTGTTTCCTTCCTGCATTTCTGGAGTCTCTCTTATCTTTTACCTGTCCTTTTAGTTTTGCATTTCTTTAAACCTCAGGCTTTGAGCTTTTCTTTCTTCACTGTGTTCTTTTGCTTTCAGTGACCGTAGGAATCCCCTTGGCTTTAAATGCAACCTCTATAACACAGATGTCCCAAATGTATCTCTTCAGCCCAGCCCTTTTTCCACGTCTCAGACTCCAACATCCAAATACCTGTTTGTCAGAGCCACTTGGACCTCCACTGTCATCGCCGGCTCTTGCCATTCCCTCCAGGTCTGCTCTTCCTTTAGAAAATGCAGATTCCACATAAAGAAATTAACAATGTCCCTTAATATTTTGGTGAATTTCCTATTAGGTAAATCATAGCTATTTGTGAAGAGAAATACAAATATTAGAAAATAAAATGAACCAACTTAGAACCAAAATCTTGAGAACTTTCTTATCCAAATTCATGACTTGGGTGTTTGCTGTTTAAGCTTCTGGTTTAATAAATGCAAATGTTAGAAAATACAAAACATGGAATACTATTAGGAGCTCATAGTGTGCCTAATGTGATTTGACTATTATTTTTTAAAAAACCACAACACAAATCTTTGCTGGTTTCCTAGGCTTTTGCATCTATAATTTAGACAAACAGAACACACAGCAGATATAAAAATGCTTATTTCTCAGAGGAATAGATTCACAGAAATCCTCATTTGCAGAAATGCACCTGGGATTAGTAGCATTAGTACAGACATTCCACTTATGTATATATACTTTAAAAACATCCTGAGGCCTACAGGAAAAATAACTGCCTCTATTTCATGTGGTTGTCCTTTGGGAGAAGTAGAGTTGATACGTGAACATTAACAAGATGCATTCACTTTTGAAAACTAGATCAGCTCAAAATTGTGAGTCACAAACAATTTTCTAGCTCGGTAGGTTCTCAGCCTTTGGAAATACGAGAACAGCTTTTCAACATTAAAAAAAATTATAGAGATCTCCTTCCCATAAAAACAAAGCAACACTAAACAAACACCTCACACAAAATCACAGTAGCTTTTATGTGTTCATTTCTTTCAGCTGAGGAGATAAAGAGACAAAAGTGTTACTATTAATTTGGAATTTTTTTTTTCTTTTTTTTTTTTTTTTGAGATGGAGTCTCACTCTGTCGCCCAGGCTGGAGTGCAGTGGTGCAATCTCGGCTCACTGCAAGCTCCTCCTCCCGGGTTCACGCCATTCTCCTGCCTCAGCCTCTCCGAGTAGCTGGGACTACAGGCGCCCGCCTCCACACCCGGCTAATTTTTTGTATTTTTAGTAGAGACGGGGTTTTACCGTGGTCTCAATCTCCTGACCTTGTGATCCACCCGCCTCAGCCTCCCGAAGTGCTGGGATTACAAGCGTGAGCCACCGCGCCCGGCCAATTTGGAATTCTTTAAGAAACTTGTATTCTTCCTCCTTTCTCTTGATTTCCTTCTATATTTGTGCTTACTTTTTTGTTTATATACTATATTTTTGATATGTCACTTTAAATTATTTGTGGTAGGAGTAAGAAAATTAATTCAGTAATCTTTTTATTGGATAAATTATTTTTAAAGAGAATAAGTACTTTATATTTAAACTATTTAAAACTACACATGCACATAGGTTAAGAAATGAGAAATCCCTCTACAGGGATTTTAACAAAAAACAGCAACTCACTGATATCCCTATCCATTCTCCCAAATTTCTACTCCTCTACAGCATTTTCAACTAATAGAGCTGTTCTTAAAAATACATGTTCTCCACATCTCTATATAGCAGATTTATATTGTTACTTCTTTTGTTACAACTTTATTATTACTACACTTTTGTAGTTTTAGTCATAATGTATTGCTTGATATCCTTTGCATCATAGCTTCTCTTTGGACCTATCATACACGTTTACTTCCATTCCTCTCCTGCTCTCCCAATGAAGCAGAGCACAATTTTGGTTAGATCAATATTCAATGTTATTTTGACTATAAAAATGCTATTTACAGATAAGCCAACTGGTATGCTATGATTACTCTTTCTTTCTTGTAAAATACTTTATTTTCCTTGGAGTTAATACTCATTGTTTACTTAGTTGTTTCCTATGCTTACCCCTAATTCAATCCTAAATTCTGTCAGTTGTCCAAATTTAATCAGCCACATTAAATTTTGTCTAGTCATCTTCTTGAAAAAATTCCTCCTGGGGCCTTCCAACTTGTTCTAAACTCTCCTAGTTACTCTCAAGACTTGGTCCAGAGTTATGTTCTTGAGAATTCCCCCCATCTCCCTACAGATTTTTTAAACTTCTCTATTATGTTGGATTGCCTGTTTTTGGTTTCCTTGTTTTCCTGTTTCTTAGTTTACTCCTTTGTTTTGGTTGAACATGTTCTTTGGTAGTTTTCTGAGAAAGATGTATTCAAAAAAAGATTTTTTTCAGATCTTACATTATCAGAAAATATTTTTGGCTGGGCATGGTGGCTCATGCCTGTAATCCCAGCACTTTGGGAGGCCAAGGCGGGCAGATCATGAAGTCAGGAGATCAAGACCATCCTGGCTAACACGGTGAAACCCCGTCTCTACTAAATATACAAAAAATTAACCGGGCGTGGTGGCAGGCGCCTGTAGTCCCAGCTACCTGGGAGGCTGAGGCAGGAGAATGGCGTGAACCCAGGAGGTGGAGCTTGCAGTGAGCCGAGATCGCGCCACTGCACTCCAGCCTGGGTGACAGGGCGAGACCCCGTCTCAAAAAAAAAAAAAAAAAGAAAAAGAAAAAAATATATATATTTATTTTATTTGGACATTTTTTCAATAGTTTAGATACAGAATTCTAGATGGTAAATCTTTTCCCCTTATAATTTTGGGTTCTAGCTTCTAGTGTTGTTGAATGATGCAATACTGTTCTGACTCTTCATCAAAAAGAACAAAACATTAGTGTTTTTAGGCTCTTCTCTGCTTTATTGTTGTTCGGAAATTTCACAATGACATGCCTTCATTGAGATCTCTATTCGTTCATTATATTAGAACTTTGTATCCCTTTCAATGTGAAAACTAATTTCCTTCAGTTATGGGAAACTTATTTTGTATTACTTTCTTAACTATTTACTCTCTTTTTTCTCTGTGCTCTGTTTCTGGATTTTCTGTTATTTGGATCTTTGACCTACTGGACTTTCCTAATTTTCTATTTTTTATTAAATTCCATTTTCTATCCTTTTGTCTTTTACTTTCTGGAAGATATTACTTTCTGGAATGTTTCTTCTTCCTTCTACTGAGTTTTACATTTGTGCTATCATAGTTTTGATTTCTCAGAACTCTTTTTTAGCCTCTGCATATATTTTTGTGTCTTATTCTTACTTCATGGATGTAATACATTCTCTTATTTCTTTCAGAATATTAGGGACTTTTTGGAAGACTTTTTTTCTTTCTGTATTGCATCTATCTCCTGTAAGTTGCTTTATTTTTTTTTTTTTTCTGTTAGTTGCTTTGATTTCTGTATTTCATATGAGGTGCTTTCCTTACATGCCTGGTGATCATTACCTGTTTAGTCATTTTTAAATGGGACATTAAAAAAGCTGATTGGGGAAGGTTCATGCCTGTGAATGGGACTGGCTGTCATGACCATATTTTTATATCAGTATAAGGCCATCTTTTTATATCAGTATACTTAGGACTTTCTTCTTGGGCTAGTATAAATTTCCAGATTCAGATCACCTTACATTATTAGAAAATATTTTTACTCTGACATTTATTCAATAGCATAGGTATAGAATTCTAGACTCTCTAATCTTCTTCCTGGTATGTTTGTACTCAATTTTCAGTAATGGGGAGGGGAAGTGTCCTCAAATTTGATATGTAAACTTTTACTTAATTCTACCCATGTAATTGCATAGGATGAGTTTTCTTAGGTTCTTTCAATGTAAAGAGAAGGGAGGGGGGACCTCTGAGCTCTGGGAGAATTGTTATGATCACCCTGTAAAAGCAGGAGGGATTCCAATCCAAAGTTTGGTTCAGATGTTGAGACTGATGATGCCACACACGCAAGAAAAAGCTATGGAAAGGTTTATTACTTACAGAGTTGAGGTCTCTAGGAAGAGTAGGGCAGGCCTCTCAAGCAGATCCTAAATGGCTTGAAAGAGCTAGGAAAGGAGACTGGAATGGGTGTTTATTGCTGTTAGGGGATGCTAGCCCAGATGAGGGTTCACTTGCAAAGAGGATTGCATGGTTCGAATCTCCCACCAATGCCAAAGCAAGGAGCCGCCAAGCTTTCTTATCAGCTTGCGTAGATGTGGAACACAAGAGGAAGAAGGAAGGTGAAGGTTAATGAAATTAATCCTCATTACAGGAATGCTCTGGGCAGAGGGCAGAACGTTTAAGAATGGCTTCCACTTTCAGAAAATGTTACAAGGGGGGATTGTCTTACCCAGGTCTGAGATAGAGAAAGACTTTCATTTGAAAGCTCCAATTTTCCTTTTGTATGGCTAATGATGAGGCCAGGAGTATGTAGGTGATTCTACTGCTAGGAAAACTTGTTAAATGACCTTTCATATGCAGTGGCTCTCAGAGTGTGAGAGATCACCAGCAGCATCAGCAGCTCCAGAGAATCCATTACAAATGCAAATTCTCTGGGGATGAGGCCTTACAGTATTGGTTTTAACAACCCTTCCCATGATGCTAATACGTGCTCAAATGTGAGGACTTTAGATGTAGAGTATGCAAGTTAATCCATGTCTGGGAAGGAGCTGGAGAACTAAACGGCACAGTATCGTGGGCATAATGAAAGAAAAGGACTTCTGAATTGTTTTATTGGCAGGTGGAAGAGACAGAAAGACAGATCATGTCCCTGGGAAAAGCAGGTACAGGGGAAGATTCTGGAAGAGAGGAGAGGAGCTCTGCAACATAGCAGGAGGCTAGGGTCTGAGGAGGAAGAGAGCTGGTGAGAATTTCCTAGAGGTAGGGATGGTTAAAGAGGTCTTAAGATGGTGATGTGTGACACTCTGCTTTATGCTTTCTATGTTGTAATATTCCTCCCTCAGTCATGAGTGGTTAGTGGAAGTCAATTATACTGGCCAGGCGTGGTGGCTTACACCTGTAATCTCAGCACTTTGGGAGGCTGAGGTGGGCAGGTCACTTGAGGCCAGGAGTTCAAGACCAGCTTGGCCAACATGGCAAAACCCCTTCTCTACTAAAAATACAAAAATTACCCAGGCATGGTGGCACATGTCTGTAGTCCCAGCTACTCGAGAGGCTGAGGCATGAGAATTGCTTGAACCCAGGAGGTGGGGGTTGCAGAGAGCTGAGATCATGCCACTGCACTCCAGCCTAGGCAACAGAGTGAGACTCTTTCAAAAAAAAAAAAAAGAAGTCAATTATACACAACCAAGCTATATTAGACAGGGGGGAACGAAGGAGAAGAGGTCAAGGAGGAAAAAACATTACCATTACTCTGTGCAGAGAGAGGAAATCTTTTTAATTTTTTCTTATCAATGCGTTCAGTATTCACTGACTAACTGACTAAATAAATGAAATGTCTGACTACTTTTAGATTTATGGAAAGGACCTAGGCCTTTTAAAAAAAAAAAAAAAAAAAGAAGTAATTTGTTGCCTTAAGCATATCATGTATTAAAAATAGAAAAAAATGATTGTTATGTATTTTATTTTTTTAAATGCTATATAGACTATAGTCTATAGTCTAGGTAGACTAGCTGTATAAATTATGTATGTAAATTCCTTATAGAGTGTACCTATTTCTATAAATATTTATATAAACTATAGTGTCTACATTTTCTTTGAAAGTTGTTAAACTCTTATTCCTATAAACAGATGTCTTATAAGCTTTTAGAATGCTTTTTCTCATTATTTTAAAAAGTTAAACATTCTTATTAGGGATTATTAGAAAAGAAAAATAATCCAAAAGGAATAATTAAAGTTATTCATAATAATATACCTAGAAATGACAGGAATCATGTAGAATTTTATAGTTGGAAGGGCCCCTCTGTGTTCATTACATACCTGTTATTTTACAGAACTCCTTGCCCTCCTGACTTCCAGTTCAGAGTCTTTCCTTCCACACATTTGTTTATTGATTTAGACCAAAACATCAGCATTAATTGTTATCCCTCATCACTGTATTAGTCTATTCTCACATTGCTATAAGGAAATACTTGAGACTGGGTAATTAATAAAGGAAAAAGGTTTAATTGACTCACAGTTCTGCACGGCTGGGAAGGCCTCAGGAAACTTACAATCGTGGCGGACGGGGAAGAGTCACGTCTTACATGATGACTGGTGAGAGAGAATGCGCACGTAGGAGAAACTGTGAAACACTTATAAAACCATCAGATCTTGTGAGAGCTCACTATCACATGAACAGTATGGGGGAAACTGCCCCCATGATCCAATCACCTCCCCCCAGATCCTGCCCTTGACACGTGGGAATTATGGGGATTACAATTGAAGATGAGATTTGGGTGGGGAGACAGAACCTAACCATATCGATCACTTTGCATAGTTCTCCATCATTACCATTGTGGTAGGAAAAAAGGCCCAAACCCCTTCCTTGAACTTGTGACTTTTTTTTTTTTACTATGTCTTTCTTGGTACAGATGGTCCCCAACATTTGGTGGTTTGACTCATGATTTTTCAACTTCATGATGGTGTGAAAGTGATATACATTCAATAGAAATGACACTTAAAATTTTGATTTTTGATTTCTTCCTGGGCTTGTGATAGGTGGAAGGATACTTTTACACAATGCTGGGCAGCAGAAGGGAGCTGCCATTCCCAGTCAACCAGCTGATGATGAGGGTAAACCGTAATTCCATTTTCCACTTTCAGTATTCAAAAAATTACATGAGATATTCAACACTTTATTATAAAATAGGATTTGTGTTAGATGATTTTGCCCAACTGTAGGCTAATGTAAGCACTCTGAGCATGCTTAAGGTAGGTCAGGCTAAGCTATGATGTTAGGTAGGTTAGGTGCATTCAGTGCATTTTTGACTTATGATATTTTCCACTTAGGATAGACTTATCAGGACATAGCCGCACTGTAAGTTGAGGAACATCTGTATCTATGGATCCCACTCTGTGAGTTCATCTACTCTTCTGGCTTCCATGAGCTGAGGATCCTCAACATATTTTTGAAGCCCAAATTTCTCTTCTGCAATAATTTATTTCCATCTGTCCTTTTGAGATTTCTTTTTGGATGTTTTTCTGTTTCCCCAAAGTCTTTATTTCAAGAATGGAATTCTGGTTTCCTCCAGCATGCTCCAAACGAGTTCAGGTCTCCTGACTTAACTATTTGTGTTTATGTCACTGCCATTGTGGTAGGAAAAGAGACCAAAATCTCTGATGAGATTTATTCTCATCACTCATGTGGTCTTCCAGCTCTGTCTCTCATCTCTGATCTGATCTACTGAGGCCCCTTGATTGTTCTTTCATAATAGCATCTGTGCTGATTCTTTTGTGTTTTTTATTGATCCCCTCACACCTGGATCATTGTGATTGTTTCATGAATGGCCTCCCTACCTTGAGTCTCTCTTCCCCTCCACACCGCACTTCCAAGTGCCGCAGAATTAACCTTGTAAAAATACTACTCTTACTCTGTAATTAACCTGTCCAGGAACCCTTGGGGGCTTCCTATTGCCCAAAGGGTAAAATCCACAATCTTTGACCCAGTGACCAGCTCTTCTGCAATGGATTGGCCATCCATCCTTCAACCTCATCTTCTTCTATTTTTCAATGAAAAAAATCTCTGTAACTAGGATGGCCTGCTTCTGGTTTTTGAATTCTCCTGGCTTATTCTCTCCTTCATGGGAGATTATATTGAATAAGGCTCTCTTCTTCAATTCCTATTCTAGATGCTAAGATTGTATTTCCTCTGAATAACCTTTTCTGATCAACTAACCCACAGCTATTTGTTTCTCATTTGAGCTTATAAAGCACTTGTTCCATGAATTGGCTCTTAGTCATAGAATAATAACACTATTCTCTGAGTAACTACTATGTGCCAGGCATTGTTCTAAGTCTCTCTTAGTTCATTTAATCTCAGTCAATCAGATGAAGTAAGTATAATTATTACATCCATTTTGCAGTTGAGAACAGAGGTACAGACAGGTTAAGTAACTGACTGAAGGTCATAGGATGGTAGAACTAGGATTTGAATCAAAACAATCTGGTCCAGAATCTGCCCTCTTTTCCACCCATACTGCCTCTCAGTCTACACTGCCTTCGATTGTTATTTCACTCTGTTTGTGCGTGCCCATTTTTATGTGTGTTGCCTTCCTAAAGAAAATGAATGCCCCTTGAAGGCAGGAACTATATCTTATATGCATTCTCTAAAAGGCTGAGCAGAGAGCTATATGCTTAAATAAGCACTGAATGTGTGTTTGATTTGAATGGATTATGGAACCTTTTTTTTCTTTCCTGAGATGATATAGCTAACTTTTTTTTTTTTTTTGAGATGGAGTCTCGCTTTGTCACCCAGGCTGGAGTGCAGTGGCGCGATCTCGGCTCACTGCAAGCTCCACCTTCCGGGTTCACACCATTCTCCTGCCTCAGCCTCCTGAGTAGCTGGGACTGCAGGTGCCCGCCACCACGCCTGGCTATTTTTTTGTATTTTTAGTAGAGATGGGGTTTCACTGAGTTAGCCAGCATGGTCTTGATCTCCTGACCTCGTGGTCCGCCCGCCTTGGCTTCCCGAAGTTCTGGGATTACAGGCATGAGCCACCGCGCCTGGCCAATACAGCTAATTTTTATGATTTGAAAAGATAGTCTCAGAATCAGATTTGACTAAGTCATGATGAAAAGAAAGGTAAAAATCAAGTGGTGAGCCAATGTCCTGGCCTCACCTCTTGGGTTCAGTGAAGTTAGATCATTTCACAAATTACACTGTGTCATGTCTGAAAAGTAATGAGGGCTTAATAAGCCCACACAGTTCTTGCCTTTTTTTTTTTTTTTTGGAGTGGGTGAAATGTGAACTTGGTTAAGACCTGTATGTCAGCAAATAAGAATTAACTAGCCTTGACTCTAGAAGTTGCAGCTGAATAACCATGATTGAAAATGCAATTACTCTTTCCCACTGTGGTTTTTTTTTTTTCCTTCTGAAGCCAAGTATGAGTTGGAGGAAAGGTTTGATAAAATTTTCCTGTATTCTCGTTGGGTTCTCACTGACAGGCTGTTCAAGGAAAATTCAACAAAAATGCCTGCCATACCAGGAAGAGGCAAACAGCCAGAGGTATGGTGGAGAAGATATGTCTTTTAACACTCTGAATTGTATTACACGGTTACTTAAAGCTGTGTCATAACTTGTAACTTTTGTTTTTTTTTCTCTCTTTAGAAGGAAATTTCCTCAGAAGCGTTTCAGATTACTTTAAATTACTTATCAGGCCATGCAAACTGGGTAAAACTGTCTTTCTTAAGAGTCATTCACGTTTAAAATGTGGACATGGAGCTCCGACCCCATGCCAACTTGGTGTTTTAATAGCAGTTTTCTGGTGTTTTTCCAGTACTTTATAAGTGAAAGGGGATTCTTGTATTTATTTTGTGATTATTATTAGCCCAAATAAAATTTGCCTCTTGCAAAGCAGCAGTAGAGAAAATAAATCATTGAACATTGATTGCAGGTCATGAACTGCAGAGCCTATTGGGCAAAATACAGGGGATCAAAAGAATGTGAGCCTGGTCTTGGTAAAAAAGGCATTTACCTTCTAGTTGTGAAGGCAGGATTGGAGCTGAGGCCCATCTCCTTCAGGCACACATTCTTCTTTCAGACATCTCAGCAGTCTTGATAATATTCAGCCTTTGTTTATACTCGGTAGAGCCTAGATTTGATTTCTGGGTTTTGTCTTCCTTCCCTGACCTGAGAGAAAATCACTCCCAAGGCTGCCAGTTGTGGTCTGTAGGTTGTGTACCTGACTGGGGCTGTGTAAGGCTGCACACTGCCCAGCCTGCACATCGACACATGTTGGCCCTGACCACTGTGTCTAGATGATTTCTGCCGATTGCCAATCTTACTTATTCTGTGTTGAGGTCATAGATTTAATACTTAGAGTTCTAAAGGAGGATGGCCTTACTTCTATCCCCATGTACTAACCATAAAAGATACAAAGTAAACACCAGGCACGGTGGCTCACGCCTGTAATCCCAGCACCTTGGGAGGCCGAGGCGGGCAGATCACGAGGTCAGGTCACCAGCCTGGCCAACATGGCGAAACCCTGTCTCTACTAAAAATACAAAAATTAGCTGGGCATGGTGGTGCGTGCCTGTAATCCCAGCTACTAGCGGGGCTGAGGCAGGAGGATCACTTGAACCTGGGAGGTGGAGGTTGCACTGAGCTGAGATTGTGCCATTACACTCCAGCCTGGGCAACAGGGTGAGACTCCGTCTCAATTAAAAAAAAAAAAAAGCAGAAGTTAATTATAAATAGGCAATAATATACTAAAGATTAACTGACTTGGAAAATGTATCCTCAAACTTTGGGCATAAAACCACAATAGTGAAAATATGCTCTAAGAATCAGAAGTTTTTTCTTCTCCTACTGGTTTAGTTATTTATTAAGATGCTGACCCTGAGTTGGTTAACCTGTTGAAATCTATAAGAAGGGGAAAAACACCTGGCCTACCTGCTTCCCTGGGTGTGGTAGACAGAAATGCTAGCAGCATATGTAAGGCCCAGTCTTCATCATGGACACAGGATGTAGGGGTGCTCTGGGAAGAGCTTCTTGGGGAAGGAGAGTCTTGAGCTAGTATTAAACTTTGAGTCTTGTGTATTAGACTGGGGCTGTTTGAACGCAGGAGCCATATTTCATAACCCTCTCTGCCTCAAATACTCATCATGTAGTTCTGAACTCCATGTTTTTGGAATGAGTTGAAAAAATACATAAAATTGAGCATATATTAATCTGAGCCCTCAAATTGTTCAAATGAACAAATACGTTCTTAGAATCCTTACTATGCATTACTTACGAAATGCCAGCCATGGAGATAGGCGCTAAATGTGAACAATGAGCAAAACAGAATAGTCTTTGCTCACTGTGCTGGTAGGGCGGGATGTTTAAAAAGTGATTCAAAAGGTGTCAAGTATTATAAGGAGACATCCAGTTGCATAATTAAGAGTCTGACAATTGCTAATTTTAAGACTATTATTTAAATACATTGAAATACATGAGTGTAAAATTTATCTCTAAAAGGAATTGTTGAAACAAAACTAGGTAATTGATATGATTTACCATAGATTCTTATTTTCCTCTTAAGGAGAGACTTGACTTGATTGTAGATTCTTCTTTTCTTTTCTGTTTTTTTTTTTTTTTTTTTTTTTTTTATTCAGAGTCTTGCTCTGTCACCCAGGCTGGAGAGCAGTGGGCCATCTCGGTTCACTGCAACCTCTGCCTCCAGGTTCGAGCGATTCTCATGCCTCAGCCTCCTGAGTATCTGGGATTACAGGTGTGAGCCACCATGCCTGGCTGCTTGTAGCTTCTTATATGGTATTTATTTGTAGAGACTTAATGCATGATAGAGAGAGGATAGATTTTCCCGGGAACAGCTGGTGGAATTGTGAACTTAAAGTTATTTTTTAAGCATTTATTGAACATTCACTAAGTGCAAGAAGATACTAGACCTTGCCTTTAGAACTGCACTGTCCAATTCAGCGACCACTAGACACACATAGCCATTGTGCACTGGAAATGTGGCAAGTCCCAGTTAAGATGTGCTATAGATATAAAACCCACTTTGAATTGTGAAGACCTCATACAAAAAAGTAAACGGTTTCATTATTAATATTTTATACATTATATATTAAAATGATGTTTTAGATATATTAGATTATATACAATATATTAAGATAAGTCTTATATATGTATGTGTGTATATTATATACAATCTATTAAGATAATACACAATATAAAATTAAGATTATATACAATATATTAAGATAAATCTTATCTGTTTCTTTTTTTTTAGGTGTGGCTACTAGAAAATTGAAAGTTATGTGGTGACTTGCATTTGTGGGTCATATTATCTTTTTACTAGACAGTGCTTCGTTAGAATTTAATAGAAAGAATGTCATGTAAGCACATCATTGTAAGTCAATGGGACAAGTGGTTTAAGGGGGGTACCTATGAAGTATGGAGAAGGGTGCAGCTAATGAGCTGGTGTGCTCAGGAAAAGGGGCAAAGTGGTGGACTGTGAGATAAGTTTTAAAGACAGAATAGGATTTTCCTAGATAAATTGTATAGGAAGGCAAGGCAAGAAGAGAGAGAAGTCGGCCTAAGAGCCTAGAAAGCAGTAGTAGGAAACAACAGAAATACTATTTTCACAGTTGCCCATGATTTAGTTAAAATGGTGTATTACTGATTTAGAATGGTTATTATTGGTTTGTCTTGTTATCTGAATGACAACAATATTTTTCTTATAAAAACTACTCAAATATCCTGCATGCATTATCTCAGGGTACCACCAGATGGTGCTGTGTTCTAGGATTGAAAAAGGCTGGCACGAAAAAGTGGCACTCTCTTGACCATCAGTGGTTCCTAAACTTTTCAAAAGGGCACTCTGATCATTTTTGGGCTTGCAAACCCAATATGTGTATGTCTAATTAAAAAATAAATTATATACCTAATATTGCACTAATATATTCTGGCAATTATAAGACACACCTATAGAAAAATTGAAATATAAAAGGCTGTGATAGACTGAAGTTCTAATATTTCTTTCCTGCACTACAATGAATCTTTTTTGGGGGCTGCATATCCCTGAGGTGTGTGCATCTGCCCTTGGAGAACACTGGTTTATTTTACAATTGTTATATAATTTAATATATTTTTTCATCTTTATAAAGATAAAAGTAACAACAAAAAATATAAAACAAAACCTTTTTTTTACTACACATGCCTATTCAAATATGGATCACAGTTACATGTCAAACCATTTAAAGCACTGAAACCAGAAAAAGTTAAGACTTTTTTTGCTTGGAGATCTGTATATTTTTCAGTTTTAAACCAGATTTGGTGTAATATATCAGAATTATAAATGGAAGAAAATAGCAGACCAAGTCTAAATTTCTTTTCTGTTATATATTTTGTTGTTTAAAAATCAAAAATGTTAACTTTAAAAAGCATTAACAACCAAAGCAAACAAACAAAAGAATGGGTATGAATGCCAATGGTGCCCATATCAAATAAATACGTAGAACTGAATTTTTCTTTGACTGCTAATTTTCCTTTTGTTTTATTAATGTATTTATGTATTTATTTGGAATTGAATTTTTTGAAACCCTAAAAATCTCAAAACAATGAGGAAAACGTTCTGACTTTATCAGAGGAATACAATTGCAGTTTTCTCTGATTTTACAGAACTATCTCTGTATAAAGTTTTTTTCTTGATTTTTTTTTGGTTTTTTATTTGCATAAATTTTAAGAAGTACAAGTGCAGTTTGATTACATGGATATATTGCATAGTGGTGAAGTTTGGGCGTTTAGTATAAATATCACCTGAATAACATGCATTATATCCACTAAGTAATTTCTCATTCCTTACCCCCTCCCACCAACCAACCCTTTTGAGTCTTTAACGTCTATTACTCCACACTCTATGTTCCTGTGTACACATTGTTTAGCTTCCACTTATAAGTGAGAACACGCTGTATTTTACTTTCTGTTTCTGAGTTGTTTTACTTAAGATAACGGCCTCCAGTTTCTCCGTGTTGTTGCAAAAGACATGATTTCATTCTTTTTTATGGCTGCCTAGTATTCCATGCTGTATATATACCATGTTTTCTTTATCCGTTTATCCATTGATGGATACTTAGGTTGATTCCATAACTTTGCTATTGTGAATAGTGCTGTGATTAAACTATGAGTGCAGGTGTCTTTTTTTTTATATGATTTCTTTATTTTGGGTAGATATCAGTAAATCCCAGTAGTGGGATTGCTGGGTTGAATGGTAGTTCTATTTTTAGCTCTTTGAGAAAGCTCCATACTGTTTTCCATAGAGGTTGTACTAATTTACATTCCCGCCAACAGTGTATAAACATTCTTTTTTATCCCTATCCTCATCAACATCCATTATTTTTTACTTTTTAATAATGGCTATTCTGACTGGTATAAGATAATATGTCATTGTGGTTTTAACTTGCATTTATCTGATGATTAGGGTTGTTAGGCATTTTTCATATGCTTGTAACTTTTGGATTTCAGAGAACAGGTGATCCTTGTTAGTTAGGTGATCTTCACTGGCCAGATGATTCCCCCTGGTCAGGCCATCCCCTGGTCAGGTGATCCCTGCTTGTCCAGTCAGCTGTGGCGGAGGCAGAGTCTGGATGACAAAAGTATAAACATGAAACCCAGATTTCAGAGAATAAGGATTATGGGATAGGTAGAGACTCCAGCAGGCATCATCTAGAGCAGGGGTCCCCAGCCCCTGGGCCTCGGACTGGTAGTGGTCTGTGGCCTGTTAGGAACCACGCTGCGCAGCAGGAGGTGAGCGGTGGGTGAGCAAGCATTACCACCCGAGCTCTGCCTTCTGTCAAATCAGCTGTGGTATTAGATTCTCACAGGAGCCCAAACCCTATTGTGAAATGTGCATGCGAGGGATCTAGTTTGCATGGGCCTTATGAGAATCTAATGTCTTAATGCCTGGTGGTCTGAGGTGGAACAGTTTATTCCTGAAACCAACTCCCAACCGCCACCCCTGGTCAATGGAAAAATGGTCTTCCATGAAACTGGTTCCTGGTGGCAAAAAGGTTGGGGACCACTGATCTACAGTAATTCCTGGCAATTACATCTGTATGATATTTTAAATCCTTTTCGTAAGACATGTACAGTGTGGTATCGATAAGGATGCTGGATTGGGAGCTATTGACCTTGGTAATCATTATGATACTCATGTAACTAGCTTACTCATTAGTCTGAATTCATCTGGATACAAGCATAACACTAAGTCTCCCCATTAAAATCAACACATCAATCAATTCATCCATAAAAAGAGAACATTAAGGAAAGCCAGATAAACAAAAACTGGTTACATGAGTATCGTAATGATTACCAAAGTAATGAGTAGACATGGTTTATCAAAGCGAGGGGCAGAATGTAGGGAAGAAAGCAAGCTGAGGACTCACTGAGGCCAATAAAGGATCTACTTTTCTGCCAATCACAAACCAGGGTAAGTAAGAGTGTTAGGCCATTAGGTTGATAAGTAGCAATAACTTATTGTCCATGTCCTTGTATCAATCAGTTGTGTATTAATAAAGGAACAATTTTGAAAACCTCTTGCAATTGACCTCTGGAGTGCGTTTTCTGTTTGCTTTGGTCCTTGGCAGTAGCTGAGGAGTGGAATTTACGGCCCTCTTTAGCAGCACTTACAGAGAAAATCAGGCCCAAGGGATTCTGTCATCCCAATTTTATTCATTGAATCAGGAGGAAGTCAACATCTCCACAGCTTAGGGGGTTGGATTCTGTCAGAATGAGGTGAATGGAAGACCATGTAGATCATTTCTATTTATTTAAAGTTCAAGGCCAGACATAATAAAATAAGAGGAACTTGATAAATTAATTTTTGCCTCCTAGGAAAGCACTATCTTAGAACCTGGCTCACCTGATTTTGCCGATGAGTCAGCTTCGAAGTGTGCCTCATTCTGGAAAGTGAATCACGTAATCACAGTAAGTTACACATATAACAGGCATAGATGGCTCCTTGATGCTATATTTAAGCCAGTGTTGTACCATCTTTTCTGCCTGCAATTCCTGACATTTGTCAGATGAGGTCAATATAAAGGTATGCACTTTTTTGACAAGGACGTGGTTGCCATGTTAGCTTCTTATGCCCTTAACTGCCATTTTGAAGATCAAGTTTAATTTCCCAGTCTTTGGATTGAAGAAAAACTCAATTCCCAGTTAGCTTTACTTGGCTACAATGTTATGACACACTTCTATTGAGAAATATAAAGATAATACCTATGATTGACATCAGTATTTTCATGGCTTTGTGTGTAGGTTATAAGTGTGTTATACAATGATATCTGTAATGCTACTAGACCAGTCTCTGTTAGTTCTGCTTTTAGTTGTTGTATTAGTCTGTTTTGCCTTGCTATACATGAATACCTGAGGCTGGGTAATTTAAAAAGAAAAGAGGCTTGTTTGGCTCACAGTTCTGCAGGCTATGTAAGCACGGCACCAGCAACTGCTTGGCTTCTGCGGAGGCCCCTGGAAGCTTCCAGTCATGGTGGAAGGTGAAGCGAAGGCAGGTATGTCACATGTTGAAAAAGGAAGCAAGAGAGAGGGGAGGGAAGCACCAGACTCTTTAAACAACCAGCTCTCACATGAACTAATAGATCAAGAAGTCACTCAGTTTCACAGGGAATTCCTGAGGGCTCCACCCTCATGACCCAAACACTTCCCACCAGGCCCACCTCCAACATTGGGGGCCACATTTCAATGAAATTTGGAGGGACTAACATCCAGACTGTATCAGTTGTAACTGATTACATTAATGGATTTTCACTATTTTACTGGTTGCACTTAGGATAAAAGTTCAAGGATTTTAATATTAGCCTATGACACATGTTAGCTTGGGACAGAACCGAGCCTTTAGTATCAACCAAACTACCAGGCAACATGTGACTTTTTTTTACATGGCAGAATATTACACGTCATTGTATTTCCATGTTCTGCAAAGTTTTTTGGGGATAGGGCACTGATATTAATGAAAATTTTCATTTATGTATCATGTAAATATTTAAATTGTTTAAGTGCATTTTGGCATTATGCACTTCATAAATACACACAACATTATAATTGTCAAAAATATTAGGTAAAAAAATATAAATTGCAGTTATGATCGTTTCTTTTTGCCTACTCTGGGGGTATGTGCTATTTGAACTTCTCTATCAAGGTCACAAAATCATAATTAGATCCACCTTTCATGTAATTAGAGAAATAAAAACAAACCAATATTACCATTCTGGAAGGAACTTTTCTGAGTCTTTTTGTCCAACTACTTGCTTTTTAGGCACAATTAGGAGGTTGTTTCTAGATAATATTAATAGTTAATTCTATGTTGTTTTCAAAGTTCTAAATTTTAAAGAACTCACTCAATCATGTGTCAGAGTATAATTATCCCAAATAACTGGAAAAGCATGTAAGTGATGACATCACTGTGATTCATTTCCTCTGTGTGATCGTTGTCTGACTCTGTGGAATCAAATGTTCACTTGAGAGCCAGGGGTGCCTGGGACCTGGGAAAAATGCACCCTGCCCAGGATCCTCATTCTGTGAGTCACACACACAAAACCAAGGGTTGGTGAGTGACAACTAAGACCAAGGTTGGAACCTACTCATAGGGGAAGTTTCATTTGGTCCTTCTCCAGCAGCGCCTGTATAGCCACTTCTAATCTGCAATTCGAGGGATGGAAGGGTATATTCAGATTTTCTTCCCTGGTAATTTGAAACCAACTTGATAACAGCTTGTTCAAATGAAGAATGGACAGAACATCTGTTTAAATCAACTCTGAGAGGCAGAGACGGAACTTTTGTGTGCCTAATATTCCCATTGGCTAACCCTGTGCCTAAGCCTCCGTACCATGGCTTCTGAGAGTTTTTGGCCAAATGCCTAGTGGGAGGGCATGGTCCTGTTGGGAATGGTTTTTCTGCCTGGAGATGGCTTTTGCTTAACATCTTTCTGTTCTCCAAGGCTGTTTACTCTGCCACCTATCCAGAAAGAATTTTTTTTTATGAACCCACAATTTTCCGGTCCTGGAAAATTTTACAGTATTTTCACAGACATTATTTCATTTGATGTTCATAATCCTTCAGGGTAAATAGGGTAGGTTGTTGGTGTCCGCATATTATGGATAATGAATCAGAGATTCAGAGAGGATAAATCTGACTTCTACTCCAAACAAGAAGCAGAAAAATTATAGCAGAGGAAGCATATATCATTCTAGTTTTCAGCATATCTAGATTAATTCTGGTTCATTTTTAATTTCTGCTGAATATGCCACGCTTCCTCTATTGCCATCCTGGGGTTCATTTAAGGTGGAGCCACCTAGATGCCATATACATGCCTTGGCTGCATTTACATCGCACCCCTCCTGCTTCCCCAAGTATAATCACCCCAGTGCTATGAAACAGATGAGAAGAAAATGAGTGTTCAGTGCTAACTCCAAAATTCCAGGTGCTATGATACTGCTGCACATGTCCAAAGGGACTTCTTACTTTAAGAAGCCCCCTTTTAAATGAAACTCTTGACTTCTTAGTGTTGCCTCAGAAATGTGCTCTTCATTACAGAGAATATTACAGAGAATGTTCTGCTGCCTCGTGGAGGAACCATAGGAACTGTGCATGATCTTTATTACCACAGAGTCACAAGGAGAAAACTGGCAGCTTAGGAGACCAGCCAGCTAAGTGAAATATGTCAGCCGACAAACAAATGCTCTTGGATCATTTTTCCTCTACTTTATCAAGTAGTTTTAGTTTGGGGGAAGTGAACGATCTTCTATGTTGCTTCCTTACTCAAGATTTGTCTGTCTCTGTCTCTGTCTTCTGAGGCATTTGTTTCTTTATGCCTGGATCTGCCACTTCACATTTTGCCTCTTTTTCCTTGTCTACCTCTGACTCTATCTTCATCTTTTTCTCTCTCCCTTTATTTTCTTTATTTTTGGTTTCTCTCTTTCATTTTCTCTTATATTGTCTGTCACCTTGATTTCTATAAACACATAATTATCACTAACAGATTAAAGAGCTTTATAAATGATGGTGAAAATTTGAAACAAATTTCTTAAGGAATCTTTGAATCATTGTGTGTGTGTGTGAGAGAGAGAAAGAGATTAAGAGACAGAGAGAAAGAGAAAGGTATTTATTGTTGACCTGTGATTTCCTCAATCCTAATCCCCAAATGAGAGTTGTAGAACTGGGATTTGAACCTGCAGCCAGCTAGAGACCAGAGCATCTGCTCTGTAGCACCACATCACATTGCCTTCCTCCTAGTCTCCAAACATATAACTGAAATATTATTGTATCTTGCTCTTAGTACCTCTCCCGTATAAATGCGCTCATGCATTTCTTTTCTAATAACTGTAATTCTAGATACATTTGCATAAATAGGATTAGAATCTTGCAAAAGTATATTCTTTCCAAAGGGTGTCTGCACAGGAGAAGGAGGCCAGCAGGTGTCAGTCTCACCTCAGTAGAAGAGCTGAGAACAGTTTCATTGTGGTTTTTCTTCATCAGAGTTTGCTGTTTTGAATGAACTTTCAAATAACCTAAGTTCTTGTTTGTTTTAAGCAAACTCTGGGTTGATTTAAAAAGTAAGTAGGCTATCTCAACCTCATATCACCCCACAACCTGAGTTGTATACTGATTATTCTCTTGTTAAAAACCCAGCTAGTGGATTGGGATATAATTTTATTATTGCTGGGCATCTGGGCATCATTTAATAGGTACTTTGAAATTTTTTTAATTGCATGGTAATTGAGTCCTGATAGAGAAGTGTCCCTTTGGATGAGTGCAGCAGTATTGTAGCACCTGGAATTAATTTTGGAGTTAGTCATCATCTGTACCAACCACACATTCTCCCACCCCGTTTTCAGCTGAGGAAACAGGTTCAGAAAAGATTTGTTCAAAGACTCACAGCTGTGAGGAAGAGGGTCAGCATTAGGACTAAAATCAAGAGCCAAGTGGCTGAGTCTTCAATGAGCATGTTCAGATTGAGGGGGCAAAGCAACATCAGGCCCAGTGGGCTGTCAGGATCTGCAAATGTTCACAAGTGATTATCTTCAGTGTAATCCCCATGGCAACGTAGCAAAGTGCCTGCCGTAGCTGGATGAGAACGATGATTATGCCAGAGAAAGAAACTCCTAGGGACAGCTTGATTGAGGAGGGGTTGTTATGCACGTTGCCTCGCAGTGTTGTTTCTCCTTAGGCAGCAGTGGCAGCGGTGTTTGAGAGGGGCCTATGGAGCTTGTTTACATAATCAACCGGAAAGCACTTGTCCACGTTGGTCTGTGCGCAGGGGCTGACAAGCAAGCCAGAAATCACTCTGGTTTGTGTTTCTGTAGTTCTTGAAGATGTTTAAAGATGGACACTCCTCCAGATGATTTTTGCCATTTGCTATGGGGATCACCACACCCGAGCAAGCTGCAGAGCTTCAGGGTAAGGAACAGATGTGATGGTAGTTTTTCCAGAGTAAATGCTTGCCAACCTCGGCTGACGAAACTAGGCTTAACAAACATGCGGACAAGCTCAAGGCAGGCCTCCCCACGAATTACTTTCCCTGGGTTTTAAAAATTGGTTTACAAATGTTAAATGTTTTTTTTAAAAGACATGTCTCTATAAATCAGAGCCTGCAAGTGGTTTTAAGAGAGGCAACTAAGTAGCACCCTAGTCTAGTCGGTTAATACCACTGCTGTAGACACGAAGGTGTGTTGCTGGATTCTGCTTCAAGGATGGGCTTGCTGGCCAGCTGTTGGGGGGCAGAGGGGGTGCAGGCATCAGGCAGCCAATAGTCTTCATAGCCTTCTGTGTCTGCCTCAGCTGCAGAGAGACGCCTGTCCTTTCGCCCTCAGCCCGAGCAGCCCACCTCCATTGACTGAGATGGAGAGAGGGATAGCGGCCCAGCCACTTCTGCCTAAAGGGGCCATCTCTGTTGCATCCTACACTTCTGAGCTCCCAGTTGGGTTGGTTCAGGCTTGTTGGGCCTGCATGGCAATCCTTCTTTTTCCTTTGCCGAATCCATCTTTGTTTCCTACCATTCACAGGTGTTGATCCAAAATCTATCTTAGTATCTGCTTTTAGGAAACTGCAACAATCAATCTTTTCTGCTTGGAAAAGAGTAGAAAAAAAGAAATAATTGGCCCCATAAAGTAAATGCCTAAAAGCCTTTTCAGATAACTTACCTTTTCAATAATTTTTATATAAGAGAGGAAAAGATTACATTTACAAGTTTTTTTAGTCTCAGGAAAGAAAAATCTAGTATTAATACTATAAAAGTAGTTAGTTATATAGTAAGTTGACTCATAACATAGCCCACTTAACCACTTTTTACAATGGGCAGAAAAGGTTCCTGATTTCTTGATTTATGAGGCTCCAAAAACTCATGTTTTGAAGGTTTTCACACTCAGTTCCTGATTAATTAATAATTGCCCTGAATGTTTTCCCATGTGTCTAATTATGTTTTGCGGTTCCATCAACCTTCCTAGCTAGTCTCAAAATACCAAAACGTTGCCTTGCCCTTGTTGTGGGTGTGGTCAAGGCTTCCTCTCTTGGGACTTCTTGCATGGGGTATGAGGGGTGGTGTTGTGGGGGAGCAGGAGAGGGATGGATAGAGTGGAGAAGAGAGTGTAGGGTACTCATCCCTAAGGTATCAGCCTCTACTCTGTTGCCTCAGAAATGTTTCCAGACCTGTACCTGGACTTCACCTTTTAATTACCTAATTGGATAGGTTGTAGGTAGTATGGAATCTAATGAATTGGATCAGGGAAAAAAAAATCTGAAGGAATAAGTGATCTCTCCTTGAAGGTGCTGCAGAGGTATTGAGCAGAGTTAATGAGTGACTGATCTATGGTGGTGGTAAATTTAGTTTGAGTACTGAGGTTGAACACATGCTAGATGTAATAGAAAGTGATATTCATATGCAACACATTGGGTTACATAAAATCTGGAAAGTTTGTAATTTAAAAGATACAGACACACAAAGCAACGATTCAGGCCAAGTCAGATTTAGAACTGTTTTTTAATATGAGACCAAGGGATGATATCCTGGATCTCACAGGGGCTGGATTTTGCGTGAGTGTTAGAGCTAAGATAACATCTTGTTCTTGTCTGTATTTCAAGAAGCATTCTTGTTAGGACCATCTTCTAGCAGAAAGAAAGTTACATTTAAAAAGATTGAAATGTGAGTCAGTTTTCAGTATTGGAGAATGGTGAAAAACCAAATATATGAATTCTGAAAATTTTGCAAAAGTAGACACCTTAAAAAAATAAGAAAACATTATGAAAAAGAGTTGGTCTTCATTTTTAGGTTTAACCAATCCTATTAGTAATATATAGATATACTTTTGTCATAAAAATATTGTTTAGGTTTTACTCAGTAAGTTGTGAAAGCTATTTTGCGTGCTCCTAATACAGTTCTTAGATTTCATCTCATAGTAAAAAAAATTACAAACTTCTTACAAAATGAAAATATCCTTTCCCTCGGTGATGATTCAAAACAGTCAATAATATTTTCTCACAATGCCACTGATGGGGTATTCTCAGAACTCTCCATTTTTAATTCAGATACATTTCTAGTCAATTTCTTTTTTTTTTTTTTTTTTTTTTTTTTTTTTTGAGACGGAGTCTTTCTTTGTCCCCCAGGCTGGAGTGCAGTGGCGCGATCTCGGCTCACTGCAAGCTCCGCCTCCCGGGTTCACGCCATTCTCCTGCCTCAGCCTCCCGAGTAGCTGGGACTACAGGCGCCCGCCAACACGCCCGGCTAATTTTTTGTATTTTTAGTAGAGACAGGGTTTCACCGTGTTAGCCAGGATGGTCTCGATCTCCTGACCTCGTGATCCGCCCGCCTCGGCCTCCCAAAGTGCTGGGATTACAGGCTTGAGCCACTGCGCCCGGCCTAGTCAATTTCTTTAACCTCACAATGGGAGGTTTAAACTAGGTGATGTCACTTTAGGTATACTCAAATTGGCAATGCAAATATTTCCTTTGTTGGACATTGGGTTCTCACAGCATCTCCTAAACAAAATACATTGGCTTTAAAATTAGTGGCTTCCATCATGCATTGGCTGGGCTGTATTGTAAGTCTGTAGTATAAAAATCCAAAAACATTTGCTTCCAGCTGGCCTGTCTTGAACTAACACTTTTTTTTCCTTTTTTCATTTCACTCTCTGACCTTTTAAAGGGTTTTCTTTTTTATGCTGCTGTTAGCTTTCATCTCTGCTGGTCATTCTTTCATCCTGTTTCTTCTGGGTTTCATTTACCTGTTTGTGTGAATGTTCCTTTTTAGTTCCTTTTTTGTTTGTTTTTGTTTTTTAATATGTACCAGAAAAAGAAAGACTTCTTATAGTCGTGGTCACTTCAAAGTATTGGTGGTTTTTTAAGAGGTCTTAATTGGACTTAATCAATATTTAACTCCTAGCATTTTATATAAGATACATGTTATTGTTCAGACTTATCCTTTCTAAAAGATGGTAGGGTAGGGAGAAAAAGATACAATTTTTTAGCAATTACCAAATCTCAGAAAAAGTGTTCTTACCAGGTCACCTGGGGATAACGAAGGCAGTTTGGAGATTTTCTTCTGATCGTTTTTCATTTATTTATGCTTTGAGTATCAATGTTCAGTTTTAAATTCCCATTGAGAATGTTCTCATTTTGTCATAAAACTTGAATTTAGTCTCTGAATTTTTCTCTTGATGTATCACACTGATGTCCAGAGGAGTCATTAAGAAATTGTAGAGACCCCAGTGCTATCTATATTTATGATCTACTTTAGAATGTGTTTATCAGATATTTGTGACTCTCTTCATAGAAGTAAAATACTGACATTAAAAAAGAGATTATCCGAGGGCTCAAAGGTGCAACATTATCTTGGGTTTTACTTGTCAACAATTTGAAATGTAAGAAAAAAAACTGAATGTATGAATGTAATGCTTTGAAAAGGTGACTCTTACTGGTGCACTTGGTCCTCTGGAGTTGAATGAATGCTTCTGAGACATAAGTACTGTTTCTTTTCCTCCCTATAGGTTGGTAGGACAATGCTTTCCATTAACTTTGATTTTACTACTCCTGATAGTCTGACCTTTATCTTCTAATCCAATTACATATTCAAATCTCTTCCTTCTGTTTATTCTATCTACCTTTAGATGAGCCAACTGAGAGATGAACATTTAAAATGCATAAATACGTATTTTGCCATACACTGTTTTTTATTTTCTTTATGCTTTATACATCGTGAAATTTACTGGTAAGACATCAAACATTTCTTGAAGGCTGATATGGTCTGGCTCTGTGTCCCCACCCCAAATCTCATCTCAAATTGTAATCCCCATGTGTCAAGGGAGGGACCAGGTGGGGGGTGATTGGATCATGGGGGCGGTTTCCCCTATGCTGTTCTCATGATAGTGAGTTCTCATGAGATCTGATGGTTTTATAAGTGGTGGTTGCCCCTGCTCTTATCTCTTTCCTGTCATCTTGTGAAGAAGTTGCTTGCTTCCCCTTTGCCTTCTGCCATGACTGTAAGTTTCCTGAGGCCTCCCCAGCCATGCAGAACTGTGAGTCAGTTTATAAATTACACAGTCTCAGGTATTCTTTATAGCAGTGTGAAAACGAACTAATACAAAGGCCTATGTATATTTTTGACTTTTATTTGGAAATAATTGCAAACGTATAGAAGTTACTTGAATAGGAATAGTAGAAAGAACATCGGTTAACCCTTTACCCAGCTTCTATTGTCAACATTTTAGTCAATTTGCCTAATCATTTGTGCACTCTCTGTTCTGTTTCTTTCTGTCTCCACATATGCATGTATATGTGCATAATGTATGTCTGCACACAGATATATACATACATGTAAAATAATGTGTATATACCATAAAATATTTCGTTTTTACTAAAGAATTTGAGAATAAGTTTTACATAGCATGGTCTTTTATCCCTAAATAGTTTAGTATTTTTTGTATATAGTTATATTCTCATAAATAACCACAGAGAAGCCCTCAATTTCAGTAAATATGACATTAATACTTTAATTTGTATTTCAATTGTCTCATTGGCCCAATGTTTGTTATAGCTTCTTTTTCCACCAGTACTGGATCCGGTCTAGGGACAGATACTGCACTTAGTTGTCATGTTTCTTTAATCTCTGAAACATTGCCACAGGCTTTTTAATATTTTTTTTTTGCCTTTTGTGACAGTGACAGATTTGAAGACAGAGTCCCCCTGCTTTTTATAAACAGGAGTCTGTATTTTGAATTTGTCTGATGTTTCCTCATGATTAGATTTAAGTTCTGCATTCCTGGCCAGGATATTGCATATGTGATATTGTGTGCTTCTCAGGCAGCCCCATCTGGAGGCACACGATGTCGATCTGCCCCTCCCTGGTGACACCAGTTTTCCTCACACGGCAGGAGTGTTGTCCTATTTCTCCAGCCGTAAATAGTTACTATTTTCTCCCTTGCAAAATAATGAGTTTGAGGAGAGACACTTGAACACCACACAAATATCCTGCTCCTCACTGCAATTTCCCTTCAGATTTAGCATCTATTGGGATTCTTACCTGAACCAGTCTTTGCTGTGATGGTAACAAAATGATGAGGATCACTTCAGCACTCCCTCCATATTAACCAGTCAGCATATGACATTCTACTGTAACCAAGGACCCTGCCTTTTCATCATGTATGGATGAATGTGTCTAAGTTTGTCTATAACAAAATAACTTATAAGAAAATAGCTTATACTGGGTAGTCTATATATAGTAGAAATTTATTACTCATGGTTCTGGAGACTGGGAAGTTCAAGTTCAAGGCACCAGCAGATTTGGTGTCTTGTAAGGGCCCTTTCTTTATACATGGTGCTTTCTCTCTGTCCTCACATGGTGGAAAGAGTGAACAAACTCCCTCAGGCCCTGTTTGTAAGGACATTAATTCCTAAGCACCTCCCAAAGATCTCACCTCTTAATACCATTACTCTAGAGGTTAGGTTTCAACACATAAATTTTGGGGGAATACATATATTCACACCGTGGCAGTGTGTATTATCTGTATGAACTCATGGATTTCTGTTTCCCCACCCCACGTTCCCCCAAGTGGTATATATTATCCTTATTTAGCTTGGTGCTTGGATTATCCCAGATTTGGCCACTTGGGGTCCTTTCAAGCTGGCTAGGTATGCCTGTGCCATATGTCCATTATTCTTTGGAGCACGTCCTTATCTCTCGTATAACAAAATGTTTCAGGCTCATCACACTTCCCCAGCCCTGCTTTCAGCCACTTCTCTAAGAACCCCTTTTTCCTTTTGGTGGGGAATTGTGTTAGAGATAAAAATCCATGCACTAGCTGTGCTATTTGCTCCTGGAATATCTCTGCTTCTGCACCTTTTTAAGTGAACAGAGCTAGGAGATATATGCATGCATATACACACTCTTACATACATACATATAAATGCACATACATGCACATTATATGCACATATACATGTTTATACACATACCTGTGCATATTTTAGATATCATAAATGCACACCAATACCTCCAATTTCAATTCATCTTTTTTGCCTTCCCCCATTCCATATTTGCATGTACCTTCTTTCACAGTGAGGGTCTTGGCTTCTAAAATCAATAGATTTACTCATTTGCTCAATCTCATAATACACCTAAAGTAGTTTCAGAATGACTTCACCCATATCTACAAAAATGCAAAGCTACTCAAAAGAGTTCAGCATCTCTAGTTTCCAGTTTTTCCATCTCCCTACCCTGCCCAAGGCTGAGGGCTGTAGGATGTACAGTCAAAACTGTTATAAGTTTCTCAAATTAGTTATTTTTTGCCCTCCATTGTAATTATAGTATTCATTTGAAATACAATTGGGTTCACTGTTTCAGTTTCTCCCTTTCCTATCCTTGTTGATTTAATTGTTTTGAATATGTCGAGCATTAACATGCTTGCAAAAGTCAAAACTTACAGAAAGATATACTCAGAAAAGTGTGCCTCCCTTCTACAGCCCTGGCACTCTCGTCACCTTCACTCTTTGTAGGTAACCAGCATATTAATAATTGTTTCTGGCTTTTCATTCTGGTGAATTTTTGGTAAATATAAGATATATGTATGTTTTCTTATTTTTCCATCTTTCCTAAACAAAGATAGTGGTATTACATACAGTCTCTGGTGCTTTGATTTTTCAGTTTACAAGATCTTTTGACCATCATTCCCCCTCAGTCCATAGAGAGCCTTCTCATTCTTGTTTACCATAACATAGTATCCATTGTATGTTTGTACAAGAGTTTATTCAACAATGTCCTATGATTAAATTTATAGGCAGTTTCTAATATTTGCAGTTACAAACTACTGCCCAATGAATAAACTTCTGGATATGTATTTTTGTAGTTGTAAGACTATCTTTAGAATAAATTCCTAGAAGTGAGATTGTTGGGTTTATGGACAAATGCATATGTAAATTTGGTTGCTATTGTCCAATCCTCTTCTATGGAGTTTGTATCATTTTGGATCCCCAACAGCAATGTATGAAAGTGCCTGTTTCCTCACAGCCTCAGCAATGAACTGTGTTGTGACGCTTTTGAATTTTTCCCAATGGGGTGGGTGAGAAGTGGTATCTCATTGTAGTTTAATTTGTGTCTACTATTATTAGTGAAGTTGAACATCTTTTCAAATGCTTAAGGACCATTTAAAATACCTTTTTGTGCGTTGTCTACTTATATTTTTTGCCCATATGTCTATAGGATGTTTTTCTCCTTTAATTTGTAAAAGTTTGTTTTTATATTAGGAGTATTCATCCATTATCTATGAGATATTCAATATTGCTTATATTGCAAATATTTTATCCTGGCTTGTACTTTGTTATTTGACTTTGCTTATATTCTTTTCTTTGTAGAATTTTAATTTTCATTTAGTTAAGTTTATTACTCGTTTCTTCAATTATACCTGAATTTTTAGTCACAGAAAGGCTTTTCTTATAGAGGAATTCACCCATCTTTTTCCCCTAGTACTTGTATAGTTTTATTTTTTACACTTTGATTGATTTTGAATTTATTCTTGTATATAGTGTGAAGAATTGATCTAATTTTATCTTCTTCCAAATGGCTAATCAGTTGTCCAGCATGACTTATAAAAAGACAATCTTTGCTTTAGTGATTTGTGATATGAACTTTATCATATATTGAATTTTTTTTTTTTTTTTAGATGGAGTCTCGCTCTTGTTGCCCAGGCTGGAGTGCAATAGTGTGATCTTGGCTCACTGCCACCTCCACCTCCCAGGTTCAAGCAGTTCTCATGCCTTACCCTCCCAAGTAGCTGGGATTACAGGTGCCCGCCACCACGCCTGGCTAATTTTTTTTTTTTTTTGTATTTTTAGTAGATATGGGGTTTCATCATGTTGGCCAGGCTGGTTTCAAACTCCTGACCTCAAGAGATCTGCCCGCCTTAACCTCCCAAAGTGCTAGGATTACAGGTGTGAGCCATCACACCCAGCTTCATATATTGAATTCTGTATATAATTAGGACCTATCCTTTTTAAGGCAATATATATAACAATAAAAAGATGAATTAAGTAAGCCCTCGGAATTAAGTCAGTGGACCCTCAGAAAGGAGAAATTTTGAAATTAATATTATCTAAAGATTTTGATATTCTCCTAATGGGAGTATCTGAATTAAGTGTCACAACTAAAATAGTAGAGTGGTCACATTCCCTAGCACCAGTTCTCAAACTTTGTTAAAAATGCAGATTCCTGAGCTCTATCATTAAACATTTTTATTTAGAAGTGTGGAGTGTGGCCTTCGTATTTTAGCTGCTTAACTAGTAGCACAGCGAAGACGGTATAAGGGGTCTTTGGATCACTTTTTGAAAAGCATGGTCTTAGAGAAAAGGGACGGCCCACACTCATTCACAGTGTAGCAACACGCGGGAAAGAGAATAGTCAAATTGTTTTGATGATGACGAAAGGAAATGTAGGCTTTCTAGTATACACAAAACATATTTAAAAAGCTAGAAGTTTATCACTAAGGCTTTTGGAAGTAAATCTACATTTAGCAACTCAATTTTTTAGATTTTATTCTCAATTATCTGGACATGAGATTTAGGTCTGTGATTCTCAGGTCTTTTTAGTTATACATATCACTCAAAGGAACTATGGACTCCAAATGACTTACGTTTGTGATAAAGCCTCATTTAACCCACAGTATTAGGAAGGCTGCTCTGATTTTCTGAAGTTAGAAATGAGAGATTAAATAAGTACATTTCTTATAGTTTAATAGTACACATTTTCTGATGAAAACATTGTCTCCTACGCTGCCTCCTACTATCTGGAAAATTAGTAATCCTAAAGTGTTCTTTCAAAACCAGAGACCTAAATGGATGGAAGCAATAATTGCTAGAGCTCTCTACCAAGCTTTGACTATAAATATTTGGCCATATTGTGTGTTAGAAAATATAAGACACACTTGCTTTCATTTTCTGAGCCTGACTCACTGAATTTTCTCGTCCAGATTGGTTTTCATCTGTTTATTCCTTTATAGCATAGATTAGAGTCCATTGTGGTTCCCATCTCTGTTATGCATGTTTTTTTATGAATAAAATGCCAGGCACACAGAGCATACATATGCACATTTTACTACGAGATAGTAAAAGCTCAATGTGCTGGGACTGCATTCCCAATGTGACCTTATTTTCCCACTCTTTGCAGTTTTAAAATGTTACGTTAATCTGGCGTTCTGGATGGGGATTTTTTCTTCTTTACAGTGAGTCCCAGCAGTATATAGCAGCCATAGAATAGCTAAACTTGAAGAGGCTTTTTAGCAAAGATTTGAATATCTGTCCTTTGGCCTTTTCTGGTTCTTGTCTGTATTTCATAATACAAAACTAATGAGGATTTCACTTTGGTGAAATCTGCCTTACTAAATGATGCTTGCAAATAATGCACTCATTTGTTAGCATTTGGGATTCTGATTAAATCATTTTGCTTTAGTAGCTGTTAAAGATTATAGTTTGAAAGAAAAAAGTGTTTTGGAATTGAGTACTTTGAGACCCCTGTAGAGTGTACCAAAATCGATGCAAATTGTTACGAGGCCTTTTAATTGCAGGTGAACCCCAGCACTTATTATCATCTGATGCACAGATTATGCACATGTCATATATTGGTAACAAAATATCAAAGTTAGACTGACACTCTTAAAGTGTTTAACACTGTTTTATTGGCTTACTAGCCCTAATTGGATTCATTGCATCCGTTTTTTTCATTCTGCTGCTTAAAACATTTCCCACGTTGTTTTATTCATGCTTTTATCACAGCTTTGTCTGTAAGTACATTGACTTGATTACTCATATTCTATGGCAATTCCTGACATTTGGCTTATTTTTCCACTCGCCTCCTTACTTTTAAAAACCCCTCCATCTCATTTGTCAACAACCTCTGATCATCTCAAAGGTACCTCGGATTATCCTGACACGTCCTTCGACTTCTGAGGATACTGACCCAGTATCTCAAGACTGAGGTGACTCTGAGACAGAAGATGGAGCCAGTGGCGACGTCCTCCCTTATTCAGACTCTTTGGATAATGTTTTTTACTCACCCTGTGGACTCTGCTAGGAAGACACTTTAATATTTTTGCCATTTATATTTTTCTATTATTGAAAAATAATAGAAACCAGTGCCTTAGTCGGTTTAACAGTTCAACAAAGTTGTTTTCAAAAGAAGAAAGAAAATGCAACTCCATTTAGGTTGTCTTTCGTTTGCAAATACTAACTGAAACTTGAGTTAGGGATTGTATAACTTGGAAACAGTATTAATAAAATGAAGTCATTGGCATATTAAAAATGTCCTAATGTTCACTTTAAGTGTATTTTTAAAAACTTCACAGGGAATGGTGTGAAAGAAACCAAGGACGTGTTTACATTCATTATGTTCCACTGGAAAAAAATGGTTAATGTAATTGTATAGATTTTTCCCTTCTTGTTTTGTGTGCTGTATAACCCATTCTTTGCTTTAGGTACAAATACCCTGGTTTCAAAATGCTACTTATTTTCTGCAGAAATAAAGTATGCTTTCAATTTAGTGAGTAACTTTGTATGTATGTGCATTTGTTTGGAAGAGATAGTAAGTAATAATAATTTAATTCATGTAAGGCAGCCTTTTCTTCTAAGAAGCTTCATTAGTTCACATATGGTATAATTATTTTTTATTTCCCTTTACCAGAATGAATCTTTCCTCCTAGAATGATGCTTTTTCCTTGAGTGGATACTGCCTCTCTTTAAAGTATCTTAGCTTAGAATTAAAAAAAAAAAAGTTAATTTTTCTCGAAAACGAATCCCAGACATTATTGGGTGGTGGAGTTGGCTCAATGACTTAACTATGTCAGATCTGACATCTCTGTTAATTCTTTAAGCCTTTTTCTTGTGATTAGAACATGGCTGCCATCAATCCAGCCGTCATATCTACTTTTAAGTCAGGAAGAAATGGAAAGGACCTGCCTTTTGCTTATAATTTTAAATATAAAGGATTCTCAGGAAGTTCTGTAACCTGAAAATAGAAATGCTACTCATTTTCTACTTGAAATAATATTTTTACCTTTCAAATTGATTATCTGAAAGGTTATGAAAATATATCTTTATTACATTATTTCACATATATTCATTTAAGAAATATTGTTCACTAACTATGTTCCATACAGTGTTTTAGAAGTTGAGACTACAAATGCTAATAAAACAGGGATTTTGCCTTTAAGTCGCTTCTGGATTCATCAGGAAGAAATACAAGAAAACAGACAAGAATAGTACTGTGTGAATCACAAAGCATGGAGCTTAGCACTGCAGAAGCATCAGATAGGGTGTGGAGCTGCTCTCTGTTAGCTGGAACAGATGAGATTTTACCTGTGATCTGGAGCATGAAGACAAGGTGATTGATAAAAGCAAGAAGAAGCTATGGAGGTCATCTAGACACGAGGACCTGCATGTGCAAAGGCCTGGAAGTGACAGAGTGTATGGTTTACTCAAGAACAAGTGATTGCATATGGCTGGATCATAGGCATGAAGGGTGGAAATTTAGGCAAATACTTTACCCAGGACTTTGGTCTTCATCCTATCCATGATAATTGCGCTATAGCCTTCTACTTTTACCTGATGCTAATTCCTTAGAACTTAGTTTTGGTTCCACTGTTATGCAACTTGTAAAGCAATAAGTCAAATATTTTTCTTGTATTAACAGTAGTATTTAGTAGAAGCTGTAGATTGGTGATCTGCTGGCCTACTCTGACCTACGGGCATGGATAGTGGGATATTTTTTTTTTTTTTTTCTTTTTTTAACCTGTACAGAATAAAAAATCGAATCAATTTCCAACATTTCACAATCAAGAGATTTCACAGATGCAACTAGTTTTTCTGGGAAAATGAGAAGATCTGGAAGTCCTGGGCCTGCATTCCCATATGGCAACTGTCAGCTGGAGCTGAGTAAGTGTAGATAGTACCTGGTTCACTACAGTCTTCATTTCCTGTTGTTTTACAACGTGTTCACCTAACTAATTAAAAGTGCTTGGTTGGCTGGTGAAGACACTTATATTTGCTGTCTCTAGTGCTGATAGAGACAGGAGGCAGCCAAATGCCTAAGCAGATAGGAGCGGGTACCAGGTGAAACCCCACCTTCAAGCGGAAGGTTTAAAGCCTGAGACCCAGCCACATGGGAGACTTTCCCGCCTTTGGATTAGGTAATCACCCACTGCTTCCCCGTTCCACTGAGAGCTGTTCCATTGCTCAATAAAAATATTCTCTGCCCTCCTCACCCTTCAATGTCCAGTGTATCCTCATTCTTCTTGGGTGCAGTAGAAGAGCTCAGGAATCACCAAACAGGGGTACAAGCTATGACACAGGCAAGCTGGGGTATGCCAGTGTGGCAGAGTGAGGCCTGGGCAGGAGTTGCCAGCTGGGGGTCCCCGGCTTGCAAAGTGACCGAGAAGAGAAGTCCTGCATCTGTGTAGGACATAGAACTACATAAATTTAGTTAACTTGCACAATAGCAGTTCTGGACAAGGTGTAGTGACATAATTCTGTTTTCGTTTATGCAAGCTGACCATGTGGTCAGTGGGTTCACACTGGCCAATAGCTTGCTTCAGAGAACAGAAATGAAACAAATGAAACACCTCTGTATTATGAATCTTGTTTCTAATTATCTTATACAATGTTTGTAACTCCCAAAATGGTTGCCCCTGACAGACATTATAATCTAAAAATCCCTTCAGCAAATTATAAGAAAAGGAACATAAGATTATGAGTCTGGAGGCGTGATGACTTGATACTAACAAACATCTAAATGGCATTGGTTGACCGTTTAATTTCCTTGGCCCTCAGAAAATTCCATTAGAAAATGTCTATAATGTCACCCCCAGTATCTATCTGAGAAGGTTATTACTGGCACTCAAGTGAAACAGGGTGTGTTTCCGAAAGAAAAGTAGGTAACTACTGAGGACCCACGGATGAAAGGAAATGTTGCTTATGGTTAGGCGTCTTGGGATCTTGATAAAATGTCTGACCAGAAATTAATACTGGCTAAAGGAAACTGTCCAACTTTAAACCAAAATATGATTCCATATGGAGACTTCAAGGGATGTGGCTGGTAGACAGACTAGCAGTAGACAAAGATTTCAAGAACTTTCTGCATTATGTTTTGCTCAGAGAGTGAATGGGATTTATTGAGCCTATTACTGTATGGTCACTATTAGATTTAGTGGCAAAACCCCGTTTCTACTAAAAATACAAAAATAATTAGCTGGGTGTGGTAGCGGGTGCCTGTAATCCCAGCTACTAGGGAGGTTGAGGTAGGAGAATTGCTTGAACCCGGGAGGCGGAGGTTGCAGTGAGCTGAGAGCACGCCACTGCACTCCAGCCTGGCGATGAAGCGAGACTCTGTCTCAAAAAAAAAAAGATTTACATAACAAAAAGAAAAAAGATAAAGATTATATGGCCTAGTTCACTCATTTCAATGACAAAAAGTAGATTCTCAGTGAGACAAAGTAACTAATTAGTATCAGAGACAAAACAAGAAACATTGGATATCTAAACTCTCAATCCAATGATCCTTACATTATGCCTGTGGTGTCACTTAGAAGAGAGAGATTTTGATGCTCACATGGGGTTTACCTGAAAAGCTGTTGGTTTTTCTGTTTCCTAAGAAAGCTAGAGAAGACCCTTTCCTTTTGTATCCTTTAAGGCTTATTTACTTTGTGGGTCAGCTAGGGAGCCTCAATAAGTTGGGTTCGGTGGATTTGGGGGTCAACAGGGATTCTTATGATATTTGATTTTTCAGTAGTTAGAGGAAATAGGAGCAAGATTGCTTAATTGCTTCAAATATTCTGGAAGGCAAGCATTCCAAGCACGTCTTACTCTTTTGGCTGTTGGAGTCAAAGGTCTTCAATCTTTCAAACACAAGAAGAATCTTCACTGCTAAAAATCTGGCATAATTTTTGTACACACACAAGAAAACCTGTCGTAGGTGAGTAAAATCATGTATCACCTCTAATAAATTTTCTTATTTTTATAAAGTTTTGATAGCATTTCATATGTAAAAATATTTTCATATATGAAATTTTAAAAGAGTTTAATAATGGATTTTTCTGTTCAATGTGCTGCAAGAGGCAAAAGTTTCCCCAATGTAGGTTTAAAATCCCTTGATAATGCTAGAATTGGACTATTAGTATGCTTGTGTAAATCATTGTTGCCAATTATAATTTATCTATCAATTGTGATGTTTCTAATTTTAGCTAGTGTTAACCCTAAAAATAAATCCTTTATACTTGTTTAGTGCATTGCCAAGTCCACTTGCATTTTTTTTCCTGTTTCTTAAATCATTTTTTCTCTCTCTACTAGTCACATCGTGCATGGACTTCTATAACATAGCTTCCTAAGGGATTTTCCTGCATCACTCTTTGTCTTAAATTGTGCCTATTGAGAGCTTGATTAAGCTTGGAAGTACACTAGGAGAATCCCCTTCCTGTGGAGTTTCCTGTACCATTAGTCAGGAGAGGAACTTTAGTGGAAATACACTATTGGAAGCACACCAGATACAAAGATGAATAGATGCAGAGGTACATGGTGGGTCCCAGTTTATCCTCACTGTTCTCCACGTGGTGGTCCTCTCATCATCCAGAGTACAGGACCTGCTGACCACTGTGGCCCCAGGCCCACCACCAGATGCTTGATTCCAGACCCACAGAGGCAGTAGCTGCCAAAGGCAGAAGCTCTCCTGAGGTCTCCCTGAGCTCCTACTCACAGCCCTGCTTCATAGATGGGCTGTGCGTGGCTTCTCAAGTCTCTCTGAAAGCATTATCTTGCCAACCTGAGTCAGTGCTTCCTGACTGTCCCATCCTCCAACTCCCTGTCCCAGAACTTTCCTTTCCTTGATCTTCCCACAATTCTGTAAACTCTAATTCCTATGGTAAACCCTTTATGGATTTACCGTAATGCTCATAGCAACTCTGCTTCCACTACCAAAGCCCAGCTGATACACCCTTGAACTCACCCATTGCCTTTCCCAGAGCAAAACTTTTACAGTGAAAGTGATCATGAACTGACTTAATTCCCCTCTCCCCTTTCCTTGATCATCTTCATCTCTTTCAAAACTCTCACTTCCTAGGTTTCAGAGCTCTGTCTCCCTGGGTTCTGCCCTCCTGGGCCACACCCCCACATACTTTTGAGTTCAAAGCTTTTGCTCTGACTCATTTGCTAATATAGCAGGCTAGGATTTTATGTGGAGCAGATCTCAATTCAAACTCTTGTGTTGCCCTTTCTAGCTGGGCGCTTAGATAAGTTATTTGACATTTGTTAGGTGTAACTTGCTCACATGTAAGAGGCAGATAATGTCATAGTTACCTTATGAGGGTGGTAGGAGATATAGATACAAAATTGAAAAGCATCTAGCAGTGCCAAATACCTGGGAGTGCCTCCACAGATATTGACTTGCTTCCTCTTTTTCTTTATGCCGTGAGCAGTCCTCCATTGCCTTCCAAGGAGAAGAAGTGACCTCATGGTCCAGATGTTTTACTACCTCTAGTACTGCAAACCCCAGTGGAGAAGGTCCTGGTTGAACCATGAATTGAAACACCTAGCATTGAAGTAAGAACATCTTGGTTCAAGGGCAAGGGGCTCTATCTTTTAATGTGGGTGATTGTTCCTGTGAGTGATAATAGTGAAGCTGTACTTTGAAAAATTGCTGATATTGATGCTGATTACAGATATGGAGAATGGACAAAATGAGAAGAGAAAAATGAAAAATTGAACTTTCCTGTCAAAGCAATACTAATTATAGACATTTATATCTATGGCTTATTATTTATAACTAATTAGTATGCAGCACAATGGCAACGATGCAAGTCATTGCATATATCACACCACTAACTTGTTTCACTCAATTGCAACAATAATTTCTCTCCATGGACACTTGACTATTGGTTTGTTGTTCAGGTTTGTTCATCTGCTGATAACATAGAGTAATTAGAGGAATAGCAGTTTCCACAAAGAGAATACTGATGTATAGTGATCATTTTTTGCACTTCATCCCTCAAACAGTACTGTGGCAAAGTTGCTATTCTTATCTGCATTTTTCTGATAGGAAACTGAGGCCCAAAGAATGTAAGTAAATGCCAAAAGCCGTAAATATAGACGTTGGACTCAAACTCTTTTCTCTTCCAAGCTCTTACTTGGACCTATGCGGCAAAGTTGATCTGTTGAAAGACGTTTAGTGACACATAAATGTCTTTAATTAATGGCATGAAAATGACATGAGATGGATTTGTAAAATCGAGATTTGTAGGTTTAGGCTTGAGTTCTACATCCTAGGGCAAAGGATGTGACTGCTTATCTGCCCCTGGGGTCAGAATTCCTGACATTCTTGTTTTTTAATGCTTGTGTCTGCTTGCACTTTGTCATCTGTAGGCTTCCTAAAAGCTCCAAAAATTTAAAAATAATAAATCATTCAACATCTTCTAGCTTGTTTGTTTTTCTGTTTTAGAGACAGAGTCTCACTGTGTCACATAGGCTGGATTGCAGTGGTGCAGTCTATAGCTCACTGCAGCCCTGACACCTTGGGCTCAGGGGATCTTCTTACTTCCACCTCCCAAGTAGCCAGGACTGTAGATGCACGCCATCATGCCTGGCTAGTTTTTTTTTTTTTTTAATTTTTTAATTATTATTTTTTTTTTTGTAGAGACAGGGTCTTGCTATGTTGCCCAGGCTCATCTTGAACTCCTGAGCTCAAGAGATCCTCCTGCCTCAGCCTCCCAAAGTGCTGAGATTAAGGGTGTGAGCCACTGTACCCAGCCCTTATTGCATTTTTGAGCTACCCAAATGGCCTAGCGCTATCTTCAATATTTCAGAAATACCACACTCTGTTCCAAACAAAACGTAGCATTCCCTGTGAACAGTGTGGTTCCTAACCCAAGTGGACAGTGGGTCCTCATGCCTGATGGCTCTAGAGAAGAGAAGGCTGCAATTGGACCCAAGTTCTTCAGTTAGGCCAATAAATACTCCCTGTTACTCTGATCTGATGATTTTAAGATTTATCTGCAAGGTGTGGGGGAGAAGGAAAGTCACTTTGCCATGCTTAAAGGAAAGGATAATGGGTTAAAGAAGACTTTGATGAAGCTTTGAAGTCTTAAGAAAGCTAGATTACATCATTCTCCCCAGAGGTGTTTCAGTCGCCCTTTTTACGTTGGGGTTTGGCGGTTATTTTATGCCCCTTAAAAACAATGTGCCAATTATCCAGTGACTAGTGTTCCAATTAATTTATGGACATGAAGATTAACATGCAATCTGCTAATGCATTAATGAGTTTGTAATATTTAGAAATAGGACAACCAAAACTGGTAGACCAATTCTGAGTTTTATCAACCTCGGTGGTTGAAATTAAAATGAAAATAGCAACATTTGTTTTTATTCTCCCTGCAAAGAAACTAATTATTTTCCTCTGGGTAATGATAATTAACAAAATTCCTTTTGTGTTCCTGATCAGTTCACAGCTGGTACTTCGATAATCACAAAGACTTGGTTTTATGAGGTGACATTAAACTCCTGCCTAACTTGGGAAGTACATTAATTGTATACTATTGCCTGAGCTTATTAATTCTAAATTATGCCTCAATGAACTTCTCAAATTGGGAGCAACATTTATATTAATAAACTGTAGTCAGTGAGAGGGAGGGAGGGTGAGAGAGAGAGACATCATGAGAATCTACTACTGAGTGCAGATTTTGTCTGCTCCAGATGTTATAGTTGGGTTTAAAAAACTTTGATATGTTTGAATAAATTCCAAAGGAACATCTCATCCATTTTTTTTTTTTTTTTTTTTTTTTTGAGACAAAGTCTCACTCTGTCGCCTGGGCTGGAGTGCAGTGGCATGATCTTGGTTCACTGCAACCTCTGCCTCCCGAGTTCAAGCGAGTCTCCTGCCTCAGCCTCCCAAGTAGCTGGGATCACAGGTGCCTGCCACAAACACCGGGCTATTATTTTGTATTTTTAGTAGAGGCGGGGTTTCACCATGTTGGTCAGTGGTCTTGAACTCCTGACCTCAACTGATCTGCCCACCTCTGCCTCTGTCTCCCAAAGTGCTGGGATTACAAGCATGAGCCACTGCGCCCAGCCTCATCCATTCTTATAATGCATTTTTAGGCATTCTTTTTTCATTTAAGCAGGAAAAGCGAAGTGCTAGGTAAGCCTGGGATTTGTGGTTGAAATGTGCTCAGAGTGCTACCCTCCCTCATTCCTTGGAACTTTCTGAAGGACCAGAGCTGACCTGAGGACCTGTTGGGTGTGTATCACTGAGGGAGTTCCAGGGCTATGCAGGGAAGGCCTGAGTGGGATGCAGTGATTCTTCTCTATTGTGTCCACTCCCATGAGGGCTGCCATCCTTCATGTAACAGTACCTTTAGGAAGAGGGACCACATATCTATATATTTCTAAGTTTCAAACAGTGCTTGGCAGCTAACAGGTGGTCAACTAATGTTTGTCGGATGAATGAAGGGTGGTACCAAGGAAGAATGGTGTGTTTAGTCCTGGCTGCTAAAGGAGGTTTAATGATAATTGGCCAATGTGTGGTGATTAAGCCTCAACAGTTACATAGAAGAAACCGTGTTTATACTCATGTTGCTTTAACAATGCCGTTGAAGTCTGGCACCGTGGCTCGTGCCTGTAATCCTAGCACTTTAGGAGGCTGAGGCTGGTGGATCACTGAGGCCAGAAGTTCGAGACCAGCCTGGCAAATATGGCGAAACCCCATCTCTACTAAAAGTACAAAAATTAGCCAGGTGTGGGGGCACACACTTGTAATCCCAGCTACTCAGGAGGCTGAGGAATGAGAATTGCTTAAGCCCAGGAGGCAGAGGTTGCAGTGAGCCAAGATTGCACCATTGCACTCCAGCCTGGTGACAGAGTGAGACTCTGTCTCAAAAGAAAAAAGCCAGTAAATGTTACTTCTATCTCGAATTTCCAGTATAGCAATTTAAAAGATGATCTCTAATTTTTATGGATACATAATAGTTGCACATATTTATTATTTATGGGGTACATGTGATATTTTGATACAAGCATACAATGTGTAATGATCAAATCAGGGTAATTGCAATATCCAGCACCTTAAACATTTATTATTTCTTTGTGTTAAGAACATTCCAATTCTACTCTTTCAGTTATTTCAACAATAAATTATTGTTAACTATGGCAAATTTTTAAATACAATAGTGTCTTATGCTGATGAGGATATGTGAAAGACACTTCATGCAACGCTTTCGGAAAGAAATTTAGCAGTATCTATCAAGAACTTGGACAATTTTCATTATCTTTATTCTGGTAAAATTCAGCATCTGGAAGTCAGTTTTAATGAAGTAACTCAAAATAGAAAAATAGCTTTCTGCACACAAAGCTGGTGATCTCAGATTTATTTGAAATCATGGGAAATAATTTGAGTTTCCAATGACATGGGAATGGTTAGCAAAATATTGCACATTGACTAATTGGTGGTTTGCTGATTTAAAATATTTTTCAAGACTTTACAGTAATATGAAGAATTCTTATATCAAGGTATAAAGTTTATACATCATTATCACAACTAAAATATCCTATATCTAGAAAAGCCTAGAAGGAATTATTATTAAATGTAAGAATAGAAAACAGATTGGGATAAAATCCAGGAAAATATTAACATTTGTTAGTTGAATTTTTGGTTTGTTTTTGTTTTCCCAGTTTTTAGTAGACCCTTTTAATGATGGCTCCTCAACTCCTTTGTGTTGAGAATATGTGACTCTGCTCGGTCTTATCCTCCCTTCCTCACCCACTGCCCCTTCTAACCTCCCACTACCCATTGCAGATTGGATCATGATGGACACCTGACTCATGCTGGGCAAATTGGATCTTTTCTTCTGGGAATTTAGACTTGGAAATTCGGAGAAAACAAGTCAGTTTGTATGCATGCCTTGGATTGAGAGACATGAGCATTTTGGACTGGAGGTGCAGGCATCTTCTCCTACTTGCACAAAGAAAGCAAATTTTCAGGAAAATAAGACAAAAGCAGATATACAAAGAAAGAAAAAGATAAGAGTTCATGAGATCTAACAGAGGAACTGGTTGATGATGACTTTCCAGTTTCTGGGTGTAGCCTTCATGAAGCCTGGCTGAGTACCATGAGATATTCTTGTGCCTTATAATATACAGTATTATTATTATTTATTCTCAAGTCAGTTTCTGTTCCTGCAATCAAGTATTACTATATAAGATGGCTTTACTTTTGGGTGTTTTTGGAAATATCTCCAGTGAGCATGTATTACTACTAGAATATTATAGTGTACATAATGATTGATGTACTTTAAAAAACAATAGATATTTTATCAAGAGCTCCTGCTGACACACCATTTATAGCAAGTAAGAAGCATAGATTATTCATGGACATAGAATTACAGTGCTTCACTGATTTCATTTCTCTTACTTTTGGGAAATTTGATAATTTTATTTGCCTATAATATGCAGTTATTTGTTATTGTAAACAAACTTAATGTGACCAATATCAATTTTAAAATGATGAAGGGAAGAACCAATCATTAAGGTGGGTTATGTCCAGCCTGTTCTCTGCACTTGTCCCATTGTCTAGCCTCTGTTCCCTGACTCTTGGCGAGGCCAGACAAAAATTATATTGCCACCATCTAACCATTAGGAATACTCATGAATAAAAGCATTAATAACTAAAGAAATTGTTCATAATGTGAACAGGATGGACAGTACACTATAATTATATCAAATATTAAAATATATGAAAAAGCCTGGAAGGAAATATATCTTTTTTTTTTTTTTTGAAATGGAGTCTTGCCCTGTCACCAGGCTGGAGTGCAGTGGCGTGATCTTGGCTCACTGCAACCTCTGCCTCACGGGTTCAAGCGATTCTCCCGCCTCAGCCTTCTGAGTAGCTGGGACTACAGGCGCACACCACCAGGCCCAGCTAATTTTTGTATTTTTAGTAGAAATAGGGTTTCACCATGTTGGCCAGGAGGGTCTTGATCTCCTGACCTCATGATCCGCCTGCCTCGGCCTCCCAAAGTGCTGGCATTACAGGCGTGAGCCACCACGCCCGGCCGGAAATATATCTTAATGTTAACTGTGGTATATTTGAGTTGTGGTTTTACAGATAATTTAAATTTTTCTGTTTGTACCTCTTTGTGTTTTCCAAAATTTCTGTGGTATATATAAATTTAGTTGGCAATAAAATAAAATGTTTATTTTATTTTATTTTATTGGGGGTGGGTTTAGGAGCAGAAAGTTTAATACACACACACAAAAAAAAAAAGAAGAGAGAGAGGAAGCTGCCTCATGCTGAGAAAGAGGGTTGCCCAAGAGAGAGTCTCCCAAAAGTTCTATTTTTAATGAAAAAATAATTACCTTAGTCACCAAAACAGTATTGTCAGTCTTCCCTTCTTATTCCATCAGGTGTAGGAGTTTCAGAAAGAAAGAAGGATGGAAGGAGGAATAGAGTGTGGGCTGCCTGGGATGCTCTACCTGTGGGCTTCAGGCCCTCCTGTTGTTCTCTAGGGGAGTGTTGATAAGGACTGGGATTTGTTTCTGGGGGAGAAAATCCAAGGCTTAGAGTAGGTAGCGGCTGAGAGGTCTAGTTTGGAAGCAAATATTAGTTTTGAATCCTGGCTCTACTCTTTTCTCTCTATGTAGACTTGGAAAATTACTTAACCCTTGTTAGTGTCGGCTTTCTCATCTGTGAAATGATGCAGCTAGCTCAAGGGATTGTTGAGAGCACAAAATGAGATAGCATAAGCAATCATTTAGCAGAGTCACTGGGTCATAATAAGTGGTTGTGGTGTTTTTTTCCCATTAGTATTAGGTGACAGACATAAATCCTCCGTAGGTACTCTATTAATCCTCTATTTCTACTGGCTTTCATTATTTTTGTGTACACCTGACATGTCCTTCTTTCTGTATCTCTAGCCATTCTAAAAGTAGTTAAATCAGTGCTTCTGAAACTTGAATGCCCATATGATTAGCCTGTAGACCTTATTAAAGTGCAGATTCTTTCTCTCTATGTCTGGGGTGGGATTCACATTTTTAATTTTTAACATGCTCTCACATGATGTAAATGTTGATGTCCAAAGATCACTTTTAGCAGCAAGGATTAGGATAGCCCAGCTCAAATCTATCATCTCTGTGAAATCATGAACAATGTCCCCAGACAGAATCGTCTTTTCTTTCTTTGGCTCTTAAAGCACATCATTTATATTCCTAACTTAGCACTTAGCACATTCAGCCTGCTGTGGTGTATACGATTCTGTTCATTTCTAACTGAACTCTTGACAGTAGACTGTGTGTTCAACTCCTGAAAGCTGTCAGTGTCCACACAGGGATGTTCACATACTCGACCCATGATTATCAAATTATTGAACTGGATAGAAAATAATCAAATAATGTCCTAAAATACATTGTTTTTTACATAAGCATTCATTTAGAAATCACCAACATCAATCAACTCAACTAGTGGAAATCATGAAAGAGACTAGTGGTGTGACCCACACAATGGATGGTTTCAGTCACTTGGCAGGTGTTAACCCAATGACCACAACCAGGGAGGATTTAACAAGGGGATTTTTGTTACTTGCAACAAGTAAGGAGAACGCTGGGGATAGTTCCCAAAGCAGTGTGTCTTTCTGAAGGAAGGTGAGAGCAGGGCTTTCATTATGCTGGTTGGCTGAGTCATTGTATGAAAGGCGGGGTCAAGGCAGTGCAGGCACAGTCTTGATCATGCTTCTTCATACATTGCAGGTGTAGAAAATGGTGAATAAGCTCCTCCATAGGTGGGGTTTTTAGTATGGTAACAAGGAGAGTTCACCAAACTTCATCTCCAACTCAGGCACCTCTGGTTTTACCTGGTTTTTGTTTTGCTATAGCTGGGCTTCTTCCTGGAACCTTTTGAAACAGCAGAAACTCAGTGTGCCACAGTTACAAGTTACTAGAACCCTGAGTTACAATGTGAATAATCCCAAAAGGCAAATAAATCATTGTGATATCTTCCTTCTTTTAAAAATACACTATAGAAGTCAGGTGGGATAATTTACCGGGTGGGATGACAAAGCTAATCTGAGATGATATATTTTCCACAAATAATCAAGTAAATGAGCAATAATTTGCTTTTCAAATTCTGAGTCTCTTCCCTGGCCATGCTTTAAATGGGACTTCCACAAGGGCCATAGCCCAAAGTTGGATTCCTTTGCACAGAGGCTAGGCATCGAAGTAGTGGCCTTTGGGGTAACACAGACTCACTTCTGTTGAGAGTAATTAGCGAAGAAAATTTGTGGGAACTGAGGAAGGTTCAGTAGAAATCTGCCCTCTCTGGACATTTTTTGGTGGCTGGGAAGCAGGGCAATTGTCCTGCCTGACTGTGGAGTTTGTTCAGCCTTGTCATGGACATCTATTGCATAATTCCGACTTTCCTTCTCTGGTGTAATAGACATTTCACTTCAGAAGGACTTTCAATTTTATTTAAAAAATCCAGTCAACATAAATAGAAGAGAAATTCAATTTTCAGTAACATTTTACTCTGTTACCACTTATGTCCTTAGGGAAGCTTAAAGAATTTTCATCAGTACACTAAAAATTAGATGGTCGGATATGTTGCAAAACTTTCAACACTTGACTCAAAATTCGCACTATTGCTAAGACATTCTTATAAGGAAATATTTTGGGGGGAACTTAGCAACTACGGTTCTTGTGAAGTGGTCCCAGTGGGAATGAGGTTTATGCCTAACTCTTTTTTTAAAATTTGGTTTCTGCCTCTTGTGCCTGGTATCCAGTATTAGTTACAGAGTAAACAGTATTTTCCGAAGACTGACAGGGTCAGCTGTTCTGGGAATGTGGCCGTTGACCTCCCTGACGGATTACTGTCCTGCAGACTGCTTCCAAGTCAGTAGAAAGGTAGGCATTCTTTCTGTATAAGTGCAGATTGCTTTGGAACATGTTACAATTTCAACTGATAAAACTGAAAGTACATTTTGGGCACACTGTCTCAAAGGGCACCGAGCTGTTACTTTGGGGGCAAAATGATTTATCATGTCAACACAACCATGACAGTTAAGCTGCTGGGTTTAGGGGAGGGGTGAGCTAGGTGTTGAATCTGGTTGTATTGATTAAGTCATAAAGACGCAGAAAAACTTAAATCCGGAACTCCTTTCTAAAGTTAGAAACACATATTGTAATTCTGCTTCTGAATCCCTTTCCCTAAAATCTTGTCGTTCACCTTGGTTTGTTGTCTTTACTCCTGAAATGGCAACGGTGTGTGTGTGTGAGAGAGAGAGAGAGAGACAGAGACAGACAGACAGAAAGTGGCTACTAGGAACTACTAGGAAGTGTATCAACCGTTGAAAGGGCCTTGAAATATATTGACTGCAAATGCAAGAGCAAAACCTGTTCAACCAAGTACCTCTGTGGATGTAACCATGCACAAGAGAAAACATATTGAAAGCCCCTTGAAAACGTGCTGTTACATAGTAGCTGAGAAAATGGAACATGCTGGACTTGATTCTCAACTGATTCTAGCCAGTTTGTTTTATAAACTCTGAAGGTATGAATTTAGTTTTATATCCGAATTACTATTGTTATGTAGAAATTGTCATCAATGTTAATAGCAGTAGTTTTTTAAAACCTCACATTTTACTTTTCAGTAAGTTTCCAATAAAGGAATTGCATTTTTTTTAAGATGGTGCACAAATTAAAAAAACACTTTTCAAAGTTCTTACAGTTCTCACTTGATTTGAATATTTTCTAATGCTTCAAAAAACGCTCTACCTCAGAAGTAATTTTAGAAAGAACGTGTTTTCTCCCTTAGATGGACTAAAATGTCTTTTTTATAGTCATTCAAAAAATATGGCCCAGAACCAAAATAAGGGGAAAACCAGTATCAGAAGGTTAAAAAAGTTACATTCCAGTAGAAATAGTTTCTGTTTCACTGAAGAATAATAATTACAAAGGTACAAGTTTGTTAAGCTGTCATTATCGTAATTATCATCTACTGATATTTTGGGGTTGGGTTTTTTATCTGCTTGGCAGCTTCAACTTACAAACAATATTTGTTATGTAGTGACGAATTCAACTTTAAGAAATTCCTCTATAGACATTACCTTTTCACAAGCTCTGAGTACCCACCACAACTTTTAGAACTCAGTACCGCTTGCCTACAGAAGCCATGACGGATGCCTTAAAAAGGGTGGTGATGGGAGGTTAAAAGTCTTCCTGTAGAAGAGTTGACAGCTGCTCCTTAAGAGTTTGCAGCTGCCAAAGCTGATAAATAGATTCAGGTAACGATGCTGAGACAACCAGAAAGGGCTGGGAACCATTCTCTCGCTTGCCTACACCCGCCTCCATCCCTAATGCTGTGACCACCAATTGGAACACAGCTTTCTAAAGACAAAGCTCTGAACTAAGAGCAACACCAACAGATCAGAAGTTAACTGTTTGAGATCAGTGCTCAATGCTGGGTCTGAGCTACATTTGGATTAGGCTCTTGGGTACCTGAAGCATGTGCTGAGTATAGTATCCTGGTCCGTCACTAAATGGGTGTGGAGGTTACATGGGCTTCTGAATTTATCAAGGGGGGAATAACGGACTCATGTTCTGGATGGGCTATGCGGAATGATAAGAAACCTGTATAAAAGCATCAATTGTCCCAGAAGAGGACCCCTGTCTTAGTAAAAAGATATTTATCCTTGGAGCCTGTAATGGGGAAGATTCTGGGTCGTCTATGCCATGTTTGGCAGATTGTCATTCTTTCAAAAGAAAACAGCATTTGTTTTCATTCATGCCTTGTCTGCCTTGTGAGGTTTCAGCAGTAGAGCATCTATCTGTGCTTTTTTTGTGGAGAAGGAAGTTTTTTAAATGGCAGGTGAGGGGAAATCACCATAATTAAAGTTAATTTATATTTGGATCTCTGATCCAGTAGATGAACACACAATTTTAATTGCTGCAAGTTCCACTTTCCCCCAGTTTTTCAATACAGGCACAAATTCATCAGGCACTTATTTGGGAAGCAGCTGTATTGAATGCAAAGGAATGAAGTGAAGTGGCAATATCTTGAACCAAATATTATGTGCCAGCGGTCATTTGTTTCCATTTTGAATGGAATTCTTGCTTGGTTACTGCAGTTTACATTTTAATTTCCTGTTTGGAGGGACCCTATGTGTGTAGTAGATTCCTGGGAAAAATAATAAATTTCCAGCTTAAAAAGGAATTAAAAATCTTCCTTTGCCAATTTTTTTTAAAAAAAAATAGCCTTCTTAATGTATAATTTATATAAATTATATCTATAATTTATATAAATATATATAATTTATGTGCTATAAAATTTATCCTTTTACACTGTACATACACTTTGGTGATTTTTAGTATATTTTCAAAGTTGTACAAAATCATAATCAATGTCTAATTTCATAATGTTTTCATCATCCAAAAGAGTAACTCTGTTCCTGTTAGCAGTCACTCCCTGTTCTGCCTTCCCTCCTGCCACTGGAAACCACAAATGATCTTTCTCATTCCATGAATTTGCCTATTCTGGACATTTTATGTAAATAAATCATGTAATAGGTGGTCTTTCGCGACTGGCTTCTTTCACTTATTATATTTTCAAGGTTCATCCATGTTCTTGCATGTATTAATACTTAATTCCTTTTTATTGCTGAATAATTTTCCCTGTATGGATATACCACATCTGTTTTACCATCCATATACTGATAGATATTTGTGTTTTTTCCACTTTTTGACAATTACAAATAATGCTGTCATGAATATGTAGAAGTTTTGTGTGTACACATGTTGTCACTTCTCTTGTGTATATACCTAACAGTGGAATTTCGGTGTAACATTGTAATTCTATGTATAGCATTTTGAGGAATTGCCACACTGTTGTCTAAAGTGGCTGTGCCCCTTTATAATTTCAGGAGTAATATAAGAGGGTTTCAATTTCCTCACATCGTTGCCAATGCTTGTTATTGTTTGTGTTTTATTTTAGCCATCCTAATAGGTGTGAAGTGTTATCTCCTGGTTTCGTTCTGTGCTTCGTAATCACTATGATGTTGAACGTCTTTCCACGTGCTTGTTGGCCGTTTGTTTTCTTTGGAGAAATGTCTATTCAAATCCTTTGTCCATTTTTTTTACATTAGGTTATTTGTCTTTTTATTGTTGAGTTGCAAGAGCTCTTTATGTATCCTGGATACAAATCTTTTATCAGACAAATAACTTGCAAATATTTGCTCTTATTTTCTATTTCAGTGGTTTCCAACCTTTTTGGTTTCCCAGAAGACAATTTTTCCACAGATGGGGCTACGGGTGGGGGATGGTTTCGGGATGAAACTGTGCCATCTCAGATCATCAGGCATTCATTCGATTCTCATAAGGAGCATGAAACCTGGATTCCTTACATGCACAGTTCACAGTAAGATCCACGCTCTGATGAGAAGCTAATGCTGCCGCTGATCTGACGGGTGGTGGAGCTCAGGTGGTAATGCTCGCTCAGCTGCCACTCACCTCCTGCTGTGCAGCCCACTTCCTAACAGGCCACAGAGTACTCGTTCATGGCCCAGGGGTTGGGGATCCCTGGTCTAGTTATTTTTTTTGCCACATGTATTATGGTTTGAATAGTATCTTTGAAGTCACCTTTTTCCTACATAAATGTCATGTCGACCAGGGAAATAATGTCACATGCTTTTACTGAGAACCCGCTTGTTGCCAGATATTCTGTTAGGTTCCTTACACACAAAATTTACCACATTTAATTTTTGTAACAACACATGTGGTTCGTATCATCCCTCTATTTAGGGGACAGGGAACTGAGACTCCGATTATTAAGTAAGTAGTTTGCTCAAAATTAGCCAACTAGAGAGTAGCAGAATCTGCAAACAAATTCATTTGTCCCTGCTTCCTAAATCCATTTCTTTCTCCTTTAATAGTTATGTGAGTAGGATCTGTGTCTTGAACAATCAATATGGTATTCATTGTAGTATGATTTGTGTTGGATTAATATAATTCTATTCCTCTGTTTCCTATATAAACGATTATGTATGAAGTGTCTCAAGTCTCATTCATTGGATCCATTTTCTTCCCTGCCCTCCCTCTCATTCTCTTTTCCTTCTTTGATTTTTTCTTTCCTTCCTTTTCCTCTTGCCCTCGTTTTTTCACAGGTATTTATTTAGCCCACACTACATTGTACGTGCCTGAATAATATGATGAATAAAGCACAGTTTCATGCTTATACTCTAGCAGGAGAGGCAAACTACAAAGAAGTTCATCTGGATAAACTTAACATATAATGTGACATAATTTAATACCAAAGATGATAAGAGCTATGAAGAAGAAAACAGCAAGTGAGTGAACAAAGAGTGATGGGTTTGCTGTTTGTGATAGGGAAGGCCTGGATGAAGTGAGAAGGGAGCCACGTGACTATCTGGGGGGACAGCACTCCAGGAAGACAGCTCCCAAGGAAGGAACATGTTTGTTGTGACTGACAAATGGAAAGGAGACCAGAGTGGCTCAATCTCTTTTCCGTTTGACCAGCAAGTAGATGAGAGCTAGCTTTTGCCTGGGCATAATTTCATCTAAAGAAAGCTTCCGTACCTCAATCGTATCTAAAATATATTCAAACATATCTCTGAAAAGGCATGGAAGGAAGAGCATTCACCACCCAGTGCTGGTGCTATTTACCCAGTCTCCCGTTACACCTGTAATGAAGTGATTTGTTCAGAGGAGAAGCTAAAGTGCATAGTGGCTGGAGAGGAGCTTAGGCGAGGGTCCTCGACGGCTGCTTATTAGTTGTGTAACTGTGTCTTGCTTTTTCAACTCTGAAATGGGTATATTAGTTTGATTTGGCTGTCCTACCAAATACCACAGACTGGGTGGTTTAAACAACAAAGGTTTGTTTCCTCAAAGTTCTGGAGGATTGATGACTGAAATCAAAGTGTCAGCACAGTTGGTTCCTTCCTTTTATAAATATTTGTAAATTTATTTTTTATTAAAAAAAATTTCCCGCCTCTAACTTCGTTGTGAAGACTAGTTAGTACAGCAAATGTTATGGACAGTTTGAAGGATTGGGGCCAACGTTAACTGACCAAGAACAACTTCCATCTAAATTATCACAAAAAATGTTTAAGTAAAGAGTAAAAGTAAAAAAGGGGGACAACAGAAGCTTCAGGTTGAACAAGACCCTCACATTTATCTAATACATTCAATCCTAGCTAGACTGTAACAAAATGGAAACAGGAACACTGTGATCCTAAACTTCCATTACAGCTTGTTCTTTGTACGCACCTGTGTAGCCCGCCCTCATTCCCCTAGTGCTCCCAACTCAATTACATCCTGGTCTGTTGGGCCTGCGACTCAGGAGCATATAGAACTTCTCTTTAATCCTATCTTTGTTGTAAGGCTGGCATGTCTGGGTATTAGCTCGCTAAACCAGGCAGCTGAGGTCTGCCAGATCGTCCATAAAATCAAACAATTGATGATATCAATGTGACAGAGGGGATGTTGGGATCATTTTCTTCAGATATTTTACAAGTGCCATCCATGCATTTGTTCACAGATTCATAGTCAGCTTAGGTTCTGTCTTCTTGCTTTTTGGTAGGCTGTGCCAGCAAGATGGTGTGAGATCTCCCACCAAACTCTTCTCACGGTAGCTTACCCTGCAGCACCAGGGTTGGTTTCTTCTAAGGCTGCTCTCTTTGACTTATAGATGGCCATCTTCTCAGTGAGTCTTCACAGGGCCTTCCCTCTGTGAGTGCCTGTGTTCTAATTTCTTCTTAGAAGGAACCACTCATAATGGATTAGGCCCATCTTAATGCCTTCATTTAACCTTAATTACCTCTTTCAAGAACATTCTTTATATGCAGTCACATTCCAGGGTATTGGAGGATGAGAACTTCAACATATGAATTTTGGAGGCACAAATTTAGCCCATAACAATGGGGAAGATAATAATATTTACCCTCTAGAGTGATTTTAAAAGGGAATTGAAATAACATTTGGAAAGCCTTAAAGCGGTACCTAGCACACTGTGAGTATGCCAAGGAACTGTGCTATATGAGGGTTATTATCCTACTACTACCCAGTCGCACCTCGGTTGTGAGTTTGTTGACGGCCAAAATCCAGGGATTGTATTTGTAAATTGTATTGTTATTTTCAATTATTTTATTTAAAAAAAAACTACCTGCCCCTAGGATAATCTATCTATTATAGGCACTCAGCACATGTTTGTGTAACTAAAACTTTTCATGCCTCCCATGTCTCTTCCAAATCACTACCATATTCTCATCTGCCAACCAACTCTGCATCACACACACCATTCCTTTTCCTCCTAACCGGATCCTAGATTTAGTCTTCAGGCATTAAACTCACATGCTGAGCATGAATTGAGTTTCCTTTGGCAGCCACAGCATGATTCTTTTTTTTTTTCTAGAGAAGTTTAGGAAGTTCGTTCACTTCAGATTTTAACAATTGCCTTGCTTTTGACACATACCAATCTTGCATGTTAATCAATCTTTAAGATTTTTGTTTTCCAACTTGTTAGGACAATAACCAGCATAAATAATTTCCTTTCTGGAATTTACATTTGAGTCAAAAGGGGAAGCCCCTTTTGCCCATGAATCTAATATGGTGTTTCTGAATTTATCATCCTGAAGGATAGGTTTATTGCCTACTCCGTGTTTCACTTCTGAAGCCTTCAACCCTTCCATCATGATGCAGAATAAATTCTGGAGCAACCCTGCCTGACAACAGAGGATTGACTGCAATCGTTCGAAAGGACAGAGCTTCACAACACATTTTCTGAAATGTTTTCTTATGAAGGAAAAGCTGATAGGGAATTTGAGTTAAAGTAAACAAAACAAAACAAAACCAAAACCAAAAAACAGGTGTTAAAAGGATGTTTTAAACAGGCTGAGGTATTAAATCACCGTAGGGAGCAGTCTTAGTTTACTCTGAAATCTGTTTATATTCTTCTATTACCATCCACATATTTTGTTTTGCTGCAAAACACAGGGAAAACTATTTACCATTAAGTTGCCCAATTAATTTTCTTTAAGGCATGTAACATTTTCTAAAGAAATCTGAAAGTACTTGTTCCACTGAAAAAATGAGATTTATCTTCTATATCATGACTTTGCTCCCAGTGAAAAAGCCAGGATAATGAAGAACAAAATCCGTTTTTGTGAAGGAAAACACTTTTATTTCATGGTATTTTTAAACATCATGTTGTCAACTCTCCATGGAAGAAAGTTGACAACACCCCTTGAATATGTGTTTGCATGTCTTTATAGTTTTAATTTGTTATACTTTTGCTCTTCCTCTTTAAGCAACATTTTAAAAAATCTACAAAGTAATACATACATATCTATACTACTAGGATGCAAATCGGAGTTTGGAAGCGCTAGATCTGCTGATTTTATTTGCTATCTGACTATCACATTTGTTCTTTTTAACTGATTTATTAGGTCTATATTCTAGAGTATATTTTATTCTGTTGCAACAGCTATTAATGAATTCTTTGATCGTGGATTTTTGTCACATAACATCTGTATTGGTTCAGGGAGACTAACCTGTTGGAACATTCTGCTGAAGAGTTTGCTTTTATATCTAGGGACATTTATCATTATCTAAGGCCAGCTGCCTGACTTCTCTTCAGTGCTCTGTTTATAGGGTTTGAACATCTATAAATGGAAACACTAGCTAACCAGAAATTATCGCTAGGGCTCTCTGATAGTGTCCTAGGCTCTTACAACTTGGAATGTCCTGCAATACCTAACATGTAAGCACGTCGAATCATTTTCTAGACAGAATCTGAACCTCTGTGTCTCTCAGTCTTTCTCTCCTTCTCATTCTCTTTCAATATGGAACTTGAAAAGCATGAAAAAGGAAGCTTATTAAACAAGAATTTAGAGGAGAAACCGACGGTAAGACATGAGATTTAGCACACACAGATTTATAATGAAATTGACAGGGTAGTAGAGCAACTGTCATAGATTGGAAAAGTTGTGCTAGCTGGCCTCTGTTTCCATGTTTTGCTGGTCAATAACTTTAAAATTAATGAGTTCCATGGGCTTTCCTGAAAATAATGTAATAAAGTTATATATAAAATACCATTACACAAATGAGGGCAAATTTGATTTAGTTAAATGATGTGGTTTACCTTCATTTTAAAAACTGGAATCCATTTATTTTGAACTCTCATTGTGATTGCCTCAGCACTGCAAGATTGTTTTATTTATGTATGTGAAGCTTAGCAAGTGTTCAAAGTCCATTTTCTCTCAGAGATACCAGGAATATGTGCCAAGAAAAATAAGTATTATAGAATATATTAATGTTTTATTAAGTTTAATGAACTTCTGGTATAAGGATAAAGTTTTTTGCCATAGAAGTTTTAAAAGTAATTTTGCCTCGATACTAAGCAATTAAATGTCAGTGATTAATAATGGTCACTTATATTTGCTCAAATACAAAATAGACTATAACCTTGAGTTAAATGTGCTGTCCATGGCTCATCTGATGAGCATAGATCGTTAATTTTGTTTGTAAATTTACTGTGGCTACAGAGTTAACATTGAAACAGGTCATAACTAATTTTAATATCAGCATAAATAACAAAAAGTAAGATAATATAGCCCATAATAAGACCAAATTCACGGGAATACATTGTTCTAGATGTATGAAGTTGAGGTTTATGGACTATTCAAGATATTAAAACTAGAAAAATGGAAAAAAGAACCATACTGCGTTGAAAACTGCTGAAGTGTATTAGAATCTCAAGGTCTTAAAGTAATATATTGACTAAAATACACAACCTTTTCTTAAAGGAATCAGGTCATCATTTTCAGTACCCACTTTGGACCTCTGCCCTAGGTGATTGTCCAGACATGTAATGGCCACAGAGTATTTTGGTTTGTGGCTATTTGGAAAGGCCATCTGTCCTTGTGGAGCTAACCAGGGATTTTGAATCAGAAAGTGCTTGGTGAAAATTCTTGCCCACAACTACCGAATATAAGACCATGGGTTTTGTTTAATCTTTCTGAGTCTCAGTTAATTCATGTGTAAGATAAAGAACAGTAATAACTAATCTGAAGGCTTTTGTGAAGAATAAAAACTATAATGTATGTGAAGTCCCTAGCCTAAGCATTTTTAAACTGTTTTTGGCCTGATTCACTTAAAAAGCACATGCCTAAAGTTTACTAATATGGAAAGAAAAAAGTTAAAATGCATTTAAAAGTAAAAAGAGAACCCAGATATGGTAAGCATAAAGGCCTAGTGATCATAAAACCTTTATGGAACCAGATAGGGAGTAACTAAATACATGAATAAATGAATTGCTATGAATTAGTGTGAAATTTGACCCTGAGCTTCCTGGCAGTCTTTTACAGGAAGTTTTGCAGGTAAACATAGAGGACATGGGGCAAGTGCACAAAGTGAAGATGGACTCTTCTTATTTGAAGTGATTCGATGTATTAGCATTTCACTTTCTGGAAAGTCAGACATTGTGCATGCCTGACCCTATCTCGAATACAGCTATAAATCTAGAAGTGAGCAAAAACCTTTCCTTAGAGGACATAGCTGTCACAAAACTCATGAACATTACTCTGTAGCAGAGGCCTAGGGCTAGCCTCAGACTGACTTCCAAAGATTGCAAGGAAATATGGCGGCACGTCGGAGGCATAAGAACATTCACCTGTACTGAGAAGAGAGGTGTTCTGGGGGTGGTGGGAATACATGAAAGCCCAGTGTCTGCAGTAATTAAGTGTACAAGCAAATAGAGCTAAGGAACCTGGCACCTTTCAGATACAGGAGTTCTGATGACACTGTTATCAAGAAAAGTTTCGCCTATGCTTAGTATTTCCTATTTAAGAGAGTTGGAAAATCTATATCTTTGAGGGTTTCCAATAAAAGTTATTTTGGCTGTTTATGTGAATGAATATCCAAAAACTTCAGTTCATCAAGCATTATGTTTCATGTTAATACCAATATAACACAGTATGACTGGCTAGGTTGCTGAAGACAGTTGAAAAACGTATTTTTGTGGAGTTCACTATTTTCTGAAATTTACTCAATTTATTATAAATAGTAAAGTTCATAAAAGTCTGGTTTTTAAAAGAAGAAATTTTTTTTCCATTAAAATATTTAAATACGTGTACATTATAATATTGTGTTATACGTTTGTTTAAAATTAAAGCTGTATCTCTCATAAGGATCTTTATTATGAACAGTGTTATAGTATGTGTCACACACTTAAGCAATATGCATTATTGGGTTTATTTGAAAAAATTTCTAAGGTAAGATCTATAGTAAATAAGTAAGAAAGTCACCAGTCTGCAGAATTTAAAAATTCATCAGTTTATTCCACACAAAGATAAAACAGACAAAATAAGACAAAGACAAGACACAAGTAAAACAAGATTCTTTGCTACACATCCAATATAAATCTTATCTTACCCTAGGTGAGTGAATTGCTACTTTTAAGTACTGATTTTTGCCCTGAGTTTATTGCTGTTTGCTGATTAAAAGATTGCTAGGTACTTAACCAATTCAAGGTGCCTCTTTTACATCTATTAATCAATACATAATCAGAAATAAAGATATCAAATTCTTCAAAATTTCTTAAATCTACCAATGCCAAGTGAAATTTCTCATAATTTGGTTGATGTTATTCCAGTATTTCAAACATGAGAAGAAAAATCAATTAACATGGACTTAGAAGGACATTTCCAACCCTTTGAAAACCATCTATTAAGTCATGTGGAATATCTTAGTCATTGATTTTGCTAAATCAGATGACAATAAAGCTAATTTTTGTGGGAAGTGGTAGAGAGGTGGAAGAAGGGACGAAAGTATTTTGTAACAATATGTTTCAATTTGGTTAGTTCTACCATAATTGCTGTTGAGGCTGAATGGATCTTTTGTTTTTCCTATCATGTATTTTCTAAACTCTGTTCCTGGGAATTCTGATTTTCCAAAGTGCTTCACAAAATGTGGTTCTGGTTTGTGTTCAAGAATATTCAGAAAACACTGAGCAGGAAATGCACTATACAACACATTTCCCCTTGGAGACTCATATTTGTATTTTAACATACTAAAGACCGTGAGGCACTCTGGAGGTTAATCCAGTGTTTCCTAAACTCACCTACCAATGTAATACATTTTAATGTGTGTGCAATAACAGTGAATATTCTGAGGAACTAGTAGTGTTCTCTGCAACATACCTTAGGAAATGACGTGTTAGCATATGAATTTGTAGTCTGATTTTATTTTTGAGTTGCATTTTTGGGATAATGATAGACAAAGCGATACATTCAAGCTGGGTATATTTGTATCTATAACATGAAGTTACTTCTGGAATAGTTTTCAGAAATAGGTACTAGTTTCTATGTATTATGTTTAATAAATAAGTAAAAATAAGACAACAAATCTTGACTATTTTCCAAATGTCTTTTAGACTATAAATGCGTCAATAAAGAATTTTACTTATATTTACCTTCTACTGAAATTTCATAATGAGAAGGAAAAAAATCATATATTACTGTAGTAAAAATGATCATGTACCTCAGGGCATTCTGATAAATAATGGTTTCTTTAAGAGATTATAGGAACAAACAGATCTCATGCATAAATTTAATAATTTCTATTGTATTAACATAATATGTCTCGAGACAAGTTTATCTTCTCAAATAATGAATGTTCAATAATATTACAAAAATAATGATAATGGCCGGGCGCAGTGGCTCATGCCTGTAATCCCAGCACTTTGGGAGGCCGAGGTGGGCAGATAACGAGGTCAGGAGATCGAGACTATCCTGGCTAACACGGTGAAACCCCATCTCTACTAAAAATACAAAAAATTAGCCAGGCGTGGTGGAAGGCACCTGTAGTCCCAGCTGCTCGGGAGGCTGAGGCAGGAGAATGGCGTGAACCCGGGAGGCAGAGCTTGCAGTGAGCTCACGCCACTGCACTCCAGCCTGGGCGACACAGCCAGAATCTGTCTCAAAAAGAAAAAAAAAATTAATAATAATGATAACAAGAAGGGTATATGATTCAACTTATTTTATGTAGAGACTTGGTACAATCAAATCAACACAGTGGTCAATTTCTAAATGTCATAAATATTGCTACCTTGAGTAAAAAAGCAACTCTTTGAGATTGAGAAAGAAAACAGGTCATCTGACATTAGTTTTCTTTAACAGGATATATCTAATATAAGGAGCTGAACAATTATATTTTAAATAATTTAAATTTTACTTTTTATATTTAAAAATTTGATTTATTTTGAATTTGAGAGCTAAAGATTTATCCAATGATATGTAAATTTACTTATGATCTCATAATAACATTCTTGATTTCAGAAAAAAGAGTTCATACCACTTATTTATTTTTTATTTAATTAATTAATTTATTTTTTGAGACTGAGTTTCACTCTTGTCACCCAGGCTGGAGTGCAGTGGCGCAATCTCGGCTCACTGCAACTTCTGCCTCCTGAGTTCAGGTGATTCTCCTGCCTCAGCCTCCTGAGCAGCTGGGACTACAGGTGTGCACCACCACGCCTGGCTAATTTTTGTATTTTTAGTAGAGACTGGGTTTCTCCATGTTAGCCAAGCTGGTCTCAAATTCCTGACCTCAGGTGATCCACCCGCCTTGGCCTCCCAAAGTGCTAGGATTACAGGCGAGAGCCACTGTGCCTGGCCCATACCACTTATTTTTAAATATGGCAAACGAGAAAAGAAATGAAAAAAAAAAACAAAACTGTTGTTACAATGTAAAACTACAAAGAATTTTAGAATTCTGCGATAATTCAGTGAAGGATAGCTCTTTAAATAAGGTTAATTAAATAATTTATTTATTTTGAATTTGAGTTTCACTCTTGTTGCCCACGCTGGACTGCAATGGTGCGATCTCGGCTCACTGCAACCTGCGCCTCCTGGGTTCAAGCGATTCTGCTGCTTCAGCCTTCCGAGCAGCTGGGATTACAGGCATGCGCCACCACGCCCAGCTAATTTTGTATTTTTAGTAGAGATGGGGTTTCACCATATTGGTCAGGCTAGTTTCGAACTCCTGACCTCAGGTAATTCGCCCACTTTAGCCTCCCAAAGTGTTGGGATTACAGGCGTGAGCCACCATGCCCAGACTAAATTATTTATTAATTCATAGCTTCATTAATACAAATAAAATTAATTACTTTCTAAGAGGAAATCTGTTAACAAACAAAAAACATGAGATTCGTGCTTGGTTCTAATTCCTCATATCATTACCTGATGACAGGTTTGAGTGTTGTTGATGAGCGTCTTCAGAGATGCAACCTAGTGCCTATTGGATGGCAATGTACTCAGAAAAAACAAAACAGACTTTCAAATCAGTGTACATCCCTAGACACCTATTTTGAGTAAGACAAAGTACTAAGGGCTGCAGTGGGAACATACATGATAAAGAAAGTCCTAGCCCTCAAGGCAATTATTATGCTTTGATTATTTTTAAGTACATTATGATATAATAATGATAGGTTTTAGCCACTCAGAAACATTCTAAGTGTACAAACCATTGACACCTCAGTTTCTCACATGGGCCTGTGGTAGCAAGTCCATAATTATTCTTCAGAATGTCTTAACAGTGGGAATGATTGTAAAGCATTTTATGCTGTAACATGGTAACATGATTATTATTATTGTTATTATTATTATTTTTGGAGACGGAGTCTCACGCTGTCTCCCAGGCTGGAGTGTAGTGGCGCGATCTTGGCTCACTGCAACCTCTGCCTCCCGGGTTCAAGCAATTATCCTGCCTCAGTCTCCTGAGTAGCTGGGACCACAGGCACATGCTGCCACGTCCAGCTAATTTTTTTTTGTATTTTAGTAGAGACAGGGTTTCACTGTGTTGCCCAGGCTAGTCTCGAACTCCTGGGCTCAGGCACTCTGCCCGCCTCAGCCTCCCAAAGTGCTAGAATTACAGGCGTGAGCCACCGCGCCTGGCCTGTAACATGTTTTATTCTGCCATAATATCTACTTACATATTTATTTCTCTTTCTAATTGTGTCTAACTAGAGTCATTGGTAACAGGCACTCACTTAGAAGGCCCTGACATGCCCAAAAACAAGTCATCTATTCTGCCAATGTTTCTGATGTGTTATGTAGATATTACTTTCAGTATGGCTTGAATGTTGCTTCTGATCTATATGTTATTCCTTACAAGGCAACTTCACATAATAAAATAAGTAATAAATGCAAATTAAATTTAATAAGTAGGAAATCTCTGGCGGTAAGGTACTGGATGTACATATCTTTATACTGCAATTGGTTGCATTCATTCTTAATAAACTAATTTTGGTGATGACCTAAATGAAGGAAAGAAAGATAAAACATGCAAACAATGATATTTTATTTTTTTGGCATTACATCATTTATTTTGGAAACCTCCTTCCATGTCTCTGTTACTCATAGAGTAGCAGTGACTCTTGCTGTGTTTTGGATTCAACTGATAAAGTTGCCTTAGATGTCCATTTCGTCTGAGGGACAATTTTCACGGTAGAGGATGTGAGTTGCTTTGCCCCCATACCTTAACTCCCCTAAGCTGCTGGCTCATGTTTGATTTTATCGGTGACATTGTCATGGGCCATGGTAGGCACTTCAGCATGTTTAAGGCTGCAGCTGCCCTCCTTAAGGTATTTGTGTTGCCTACTGTGCATTCTACGTCTCCACTTGGCACATCGCCCACGATGGCCCATTCATCATTGGTATATTTTAAATTTATCATCCACTTTTCTCCAGAGATGGCATCCAGAGTTGACATCTAAAATACCCTGTGGAAATAATTATTTTCATAAAACAGACGGGCGGTAGAGACCAAAATTTCATGTTAAGTTTCTCAGTAAGCATCCCTCAACTGGAAGGCAATTGGAGGGAATTCAGAACCAGGATTCTGAGTTTCTGAACACTGTTTCACTCCTGAATTTTTCGTAAAATTAATTAATTTTTCCCTTTCTTAGGGAGGTAAGACATTTCTGAGATGTCAATAAGAAGATTATATGATTGATCTCTCTGCACCAGATATGAGAGATTTGATGATTAAGATAATGTTCTCCAAATAACTGAGACAACCCTTAAGCATTATGAGTAATTAAAAAGTTCTGGTCTTACCCCAGGTGAAGTATAGTAGTAAATAGTAACCATGAATCCTGATCATTTGGCAGACCAAAGTGAAAAACTAAGTAGTTGAAAAACTTAAATCTCTTTTGAATAAGAAATAATTCCATCTTAACTTCTTTCTGGCCTCTTCTCCTTTGAGCCAATAACAAAAATTTAAAAATTGCAGAAGAATATATAGCATGAAATTTTAAAAAGACAGAGGAAAGGAAATATGCTACGATAGTGGTGGACCATGAGGATCGTTGAGAAATTGCTAAGCAGTGAGAATTAAAGTCCTAATGTGCATAATGGCAAAATGAGGAGAGACTGGAAAAATGAAAAAGCGAGTGTGTACAGGTGTTTAATTGACATACCTACGAAAATCTAAATGAAGAACCTTTGTCTTCAGTGTGTGTGTGTGTGTGTGTGTGTGTTGATGGTGACAAGGATTCTTATTCCAAAGAGGTTTTCTATCTCTCCCTAAGTGCCAACTAGCATGGTGAGGAGCATGTTAGATCTGATTCCAGGAGACTGGTAGGTAATACAGTTAAAGTTGTGCTTGTATGGCCTTTGACAAATCACTTAATCTTTGGCTTCTTTATCTACAAAGTGAAAGATTGGATTGGATTTGAAAATATTGCTATGCTCGTCAGCATTTTATACATCTATCGAAAGTGCTCTCTAGCTGTGGATTTATTAAATTCTTTCCATACCAAATGATGCCTATTTATTCAAACATTAGGAATCTTGAAATAGTTTCTATTTTTATATTATCACTGATCAAATGTAAAATAGAAGTCCTTGTTATTAGATGAAACCTTCCTTTTAGAATAGAAAATTCACGGTTCAGTACTGATCAATTAAGTTGCATAGTTTTTATGTTTTCACTGAGAAATAACAAAGATTCAGGAATTGGATCATGGGTAAATATTGTGAAATAGATGAAAAAAGTAGCATATAAGTGCCTTAATGTTTGTATTGAAATACCCAAAATAAAGCATTATATTTTCTCACACTTAACCTAAAATAAAGTGGATGCTATGTTTTCATTTGGAATAAAAATTAACACACACACACACACACACAACACACACACACACACATACATAAAATCTGTGTGTTAAATGTTATTTTAAAAATGGTTTCTCTTATTCATTCTCTTTCTGTCATTCTTACCACTCCCTGCAACGTACCTGACACAGATATCTTAGTCCCTCTGCAACCTTAATTTTAGCCCCTCCGCATCACTGGTGGTTGAGGAAAAAGTGGACGCACAAGTATTGCCAAACTCTAGCCACCATTTTCATTTTCTTTATTACATTAAGAAAAATGAGGGCTGTATCTATTGGAACCCAGGGAGGGGAGCTGAGAGTTGAGAAGTGAAACTGATAAGGATCCAGATTTCTACTGTATGGTTCAAATCAAGTTCTCGAAGCCATCCAGCCCTTTGAAAACCACTGCTAATTAAAGCAGTGTCTGCTGATAATGTAAGCCTGAGACTCACTGTTTGAATGGATCTTTTGATATAGCTCTGTGTGATGGCGAATAACAGAAAGGAGATAGATGGATTGCAGGCTTTAACCGAGCTGTGCTTTCACAGTGACATTTATAGCATACTGTACGTGCGGCAAAATATTTTCTAGGTTCTCATTGTGAGAATTACAATTATATATCTAGTTGTTCTGTCCCAAGTACAGCTCCCCTAAGGGAATGACAAATAGACTGCGGTATTAGTGATGGAATTACATTAGAGAATCATTCGCTTTATTTTGCTACATGACCTTCATGAAAATAAGATGGTTTTTAAAAAAATGGTTAGAGGATGTTTGTAGTTCAATTGCTGGTCTTTTGTTATTATTTATAACTTAAAAATTTCTCAAGGGTCTTTTTATTAATTTTCTTCTCAGTTAATGGGTATTTTCTTGCATGGGTAGCTTCTGGGAAGACACCCCCCTCCACCCCCAGCTTGGTATTCAAAATAGGCCTAGTACCCTCATAGCTGTCAGAGAGTAGCAATTTAGAGACCACCTCGTGATTTTAAATACTAACTTGATGACATTCGTCTTAGGAGCAGTTGAGAGAGCTCATAGGATTGCTTTCCTGAACCTGTTATAATTTCTCTGGGGATATCATGTCATAGTGGGAGGCTGAAGGAAGAAAACGTTAGCATGAATTAATACGCTTATCACAGAGAGTGGGGCATTAATTTAGAATGTGAAGGAAATATATGGGAAATAAAACCTTTTTTCATCTGTATTTTGTTTTTCCACTTGAACTCAGCTTTCAGTCTTGGAATTCTGGCATGTTTTGTTGTGCCACTTGCTTCTGCTTACTCATTCATTCAGCCCAACAATCCTTTGCCTGCAGCTTGTAGACCTCCTGCCTGCTGGTCCATCTTTGCATGGGGTGGGGAAGGAAAAGAAAGAGCTGGTTTTAGAGGCTTTCAATGAATCTCCTTCTTTTCAGCCCTTCTTTACACTCATGCCTTTGTGGAATTTGTCTTCCTTGACTCTGGCACCCTCCAGGGTTTGCAAAGTCATTTATACCAAGGTCTCTTCTTGGCAGCTCATCTTCATCTGGCCGTCTACCTCTATCTCCTTTTCATCTTCCAGAAATTTACAATGTGCTTTTTCATACTGATTTTTCTCTCTGCCAGATCTCTTATTTTCGTGGGTTTATGGTTTAAAATTCCTTTACTCTCATTTTAATAGTGTCCAGAGAAGAATATGAAATAAACATGTGTGTTCCATTAGTGATCTTGACCCAGAAGCCCCTCAATTTATATTAAAAGCTTGCTGTCAGTGCTCTATTTGTGTTGGAAAATCGTTTCAATAAATGATGGGTGCTGTGGAAAATCTTTATTTTTTTTGAGAGATGCTATGGTCTGGATGTGTCCTCCAACATTCAGATGTTGGAATTTAATAATCAACTGATAGTATTAAGAGGTGGGGCTTTTAAGAGGTGATGAAGCCATGAGGTTGGAGTCCTAGTGGGTGAGAGTAGTGCCATTCTAACAGGGCTTGAGGGAATGAGTTCATTCTCTTCTGCCCTTCTGCCATGTGAGGACACAGTGTTCCTCCCTTTTTTGTCTTCTGTCCCTTCCACCATATGAGGATGCCTAGAAGACACCATCAATGAGAAATGACCCTTTATCAGACACAGAACCTGCTGGCACCCTGGTCTTGGACTTCCCGGAGTATATTTCTGTTCTTTATAAATTATCCAGTCTCAGATATTTTGTTATAGCAGCAAAAATGGACCAAGACTAAAGATTCAAATACATTTTAAACCCAGCAACTATTTTTTTTCTGTTCAGGGTATCATACTATATACTATGTGAAATCATTGCATAAGTTACGTTATTTGGCATGCCAGAAATTCTGATCATATAACCAAAATTATGCCATTTCTAAAAGCTTGAAAATTTCAGCTTGTATAACGGTTATAATCTTTACTCTTTTTCTTAGCATAAGAAAATCATTTGCCATAGTGATTTTGGTGGTTAAATGCTGGGACTTGGTGGTAAGAATCAAATCTGGGCTCCTATGTGCTTAACCTAAATGAGCCACCATTTTCTCATGTGTAAAATGGGCTATGACTTGCCTCACAGAGCTGTCAGATGAACTAAAAATGGAAATATTCGAAAAGCACCTACACATAGTAAGCACTCAGTAAGTGGTATGGTAGCCATTAGAGAAATGAGAATCACAGTAGTATACAAGTTACTTCTTGTGTCTGGAGAAACCCTGGACTTGTGATTGGGGATTGTTTTCGTCAGAAAAAAACCACATATGATTTCAAGCAACTGTCAGACCAGAGACAATGCTTACTTTCCCACTAGGAAGTGTGCCATGAAAATTCTATTAACTTTTAATTGTATTTTTGTTCTGTGAAGTGACAAAGTTTCAAAAACAAGAATGTTTAAAAGATCCTGCCTATTCTGAAAGATGTTATGGCCTAATCTCAGTGGAGAATAATTATATTACAAGAATGCAAGTATTACATAGAGATAAAAATAAACGCTAAATTGTGAAGTACAAATAATTAGGACCATACCTAATACATGCTTCATAGAGTTAATTTAAAAATCCCCAAAGCTGCTAGATTTGTCAAGGTGGGATATTTGTAGGAGGTGAAGAATATAGGTAAGAAGAAGGAGGGTTAGGGAAGGAGTCCTGGTACAAGCATGCGTGCACAGAATGTTCAAAAGAAGAACATAAGTACACGATTGACAGCACGATCTGATTCAATACATTTTAAACCCAGCAACTATTTTGTTTTTCTGTTCAGGGTATCATACTATATGCCTCTTACCTTCATCTGGCATTTTTATTCCTTGCACGTAAGATATTTTCCTAGGAAAGCGACACTTCCAATAATTAATTAATTTTTTTACTTAAGAATTTTTCTGAAAAATATGCAGTCTCATCTGCAGATAGGACTATAAATTGCTACCATTTTTCTGGAGTATAATATGTATTGAGACCTTAATTAGTTACCTACCTACTGGACAGATAATTTTACTCTAGACATTTATATGAAGCAAAGAAATATACAAATATTTAGTTTAATCGTGTTTCTTGCAATATTGTTTATAAAAGTAAAAATAGTGGACACAGTAGGGGAATTAGTTACTAATCTATGAAAACGTGATACAAGGAAATGTAAAGGCCTTGGTATAGTGGAGAGTATTTTCCTTTTTTCCACAAAAGTACAGATGTTATGCAAAGTGGAATGCTTCTTTTATAGATCATGCATGTTGACAGAACATTAACATGTAAATCAGTGAATATATTTGTGCAGCCCTATTAGCCAAACTCTAGAATCTTAACAACCCAAATAAAGGCAACAATATTATGGGTTAAACTGTATTTTTCAGTTTTACTAAGATTTCTAATAGCTCAGAGTAATTTTTTTTTTTGGTAAAAAAAATTGTACTCTAACCTCACGTTTTTATTATCTTGCTGACTTGATGAGATTGTGTCAGAGAGGAATGCAAGGCCATCTGATTTTGGTGCCTTATTCCTTATCCAAGAGCAGATTTATGGAAGCCTTGAGTGCTTACATCCTTCTGCCTGTACCACCTTGGCTACCAGCAGACTGCAGGCTCCTCAAGGTTGGGAACTCTATGTTCTTGGCACCTTGTAAGCCTGATACGTGGAAAGTGGTACTCAAACCTTGTTTGAACTGTCTAGGATGGGTTTTACATTTCTGAGTGTGTGTGTGCACATGCGTGTGCATGCACTTAATCCGATTTGTTATGACGGGGATCCCGAGCTAAGTCTAAATTAAATTCACATTGAGATTCAGCCACATCTGGAGAGCTGGTGATTTGGCACTTTCACAGACCGTTTTCAAGAGACAATGAAGAGCTTTTCAGGAAGGGGCTTGTCCTGAGGGAAGATGAGATACGGTTTTTGTTCATGGAGAATGAGAGACCCTGAGCATAGCCTACTGCCTCCACCTTCTGACTGACCTCCAACTTAACCTCATCAGCCATGCTGAGTAAAACTACTAAATGCCGGCATGCTTGTTGCTGGCGGCTTACCCCCCTATAGTGTGGCCATCGGTAGGCAGCTATGGCATTGGTGGCAGAATTGCAGATTTTGGCATTGGAAAAGCATCACCAGAGTGTGACAGGAGGAGAATGGCAGTCTCCTGTCACTTAGCCAAAGTGCTAGTTCACAGAGCAATGACAGAATTATGGAGGCTGTGGAACTTTCTGAGAGTAGGTGAAAGTGGAACTGAAGAGTTCTATTTTTTTCATACTATGTTTGATGATTAATTTGGCCTCATTTTTTACCTCAAGAATAACCCAGTAAAACCCAGTGAGAGGTTATATTTACTATTCCCTTGTGAAAATTAAGTAATATAAAAATGGTTTTTAGTATCTATTAGATATTTTCAGATATCGTGAAATTCTTTACCACTGGCAGTTATGATTCAGAGATGCTTATGAAATCAATAAAAATTGGGTTATCCTTTGAAAATTTTCATGTTTATTTTGAAGGAATTTATATTTTGCTTAGATTTTTATTCTTATTCTACCAAAATCCTCTGCTGAGGGATAGCTTCTCCTCTATCACAGCCTGCAATAACAACCGTACACAATATGGATGAGGTAGGGCAGAGTACTTCTGAATATCTGCAACTTTTGTGCATTTAGTTTGGGTTTGTTTTTATAATACTCAAGAAGTAAAAGGGATTTTATTTTATTTTTTGAGACAGAGTCTTACTGTGTTGCCCAGGCTGGAGTGCAGTGGTGCAATTTTGGCTCACTGCAACACCTGCCTCTTGGGTTTAAGAGATCCTTCTGCCTCAGCCCCCTGAGTATCTGGGACTAGAGGTGTGCACCATCATGGCTGGACAATTTTTGTATTTTTAGTAGAGACAGAGTTTTGCCATATTGGCCAAGCTGGTCTTCAACTCCTGGCCTCAAGTGGTTTACCCACCTTGGCCTCCCAAAGAGGGATCATTTTTTGGTTTCCCATGTGTTTAAAGTTGTAGGTACAATTTTAGATTGGTATCTATCAATAATTGTGAGAAGGAATAAGCTGTCTGTCATTCTGAAAAGAGGAAGCATGCTGCCATTTTTCTTATTACTCAGATTGTATTGATGTCTTACCATTAATAATAGGACAACTATTGATGTTTTGATCCAGTAGTCTAAACATTTCAGGACATTACTTTTACAAAACATCTTTAATTAAATTTTTTAATGTAACATCAGAATTGAAAACCAAATCCCTGTTGATTGATAGTTTAAGATAAACTGAGTAACCTTGCCTGATGATAATCATGATATAGATAATAGGCAGAACATGTTCCGTGTTCTAAGAAACAGGTAAAGCACTTCGTTTGCAATCATCACCACAAATCTTGGAGGTAGATGCTGTTTTCCCATTTTGCAGTTGGAGGAAATAATTTTTTTTTTGTTTTGTTTTTTGAGATGGAGTCTCACTCTGTCGCCCAGGTTGGAGTGCAATGGCGTGGTCTCAGCTCACTGCAACCTCTGCCTCCCAGGTTCCAGTGATTCTCTTGCCTCAGCCTCCAGGGTAGCTGGGAATACAGGCGTGTGCCACCTTGCACGGCTAATTTTTGTATTTTTAGTAGAGACAGGATTTCACCATGTTGGACAGGCTGGTCTCGAACTCCTGGCCTCATAATCCACCTGCCTTGGTCTCCTAAAGTGCTGGGATTACAGGTGTGAGCCACCGCGCCCGGCTGGAACTAAGTCTTAAGTCAGTGGCCCAGGACACATAGCAACCAGTGGAAGAGTTGGCCTCAGGACAGCCTGAGTCCAGGTCTACTCTCCTAACTCTTACCTATATCCCTCTCATGACAGGCCCAGAACCTCAGCTCCCCATCACCCCTTTATGATGATTCCCTATTCTCCTCAGAGGAAACACATACTTTGTATTTACCCCAATGTGTAATCAACAAATAATCAAAGATGACATTTACCTCATGAGGCCGTTATTATTCTTCATTCTTGAAAAATTGGACTAATGTTTAGGCATCATGGAATGGAATAAAATCTTACTACTATAGACTTTAAGTAAGTAATAGTACTTTAACATTCTTCTAAATTTACCTAACATCTTGTTAATAATGTTACTTAACAACTTGTTAAAACAATTTCTCTTTACATAGGGAAATATATTTGGATTGTATGTTAAAATGTCACTAGAAATGTAATTAGATAGGTGATAACTTTTATATCACATATAAAAAGCTGCCTTGCCAAAATTTCGACTACCTTTTGGGGACCTACTTTATTGGTCAACTATTATTGTCTTGTCTTGATTGCAAATGAAAAACAAACCAAAAAGAAAATATCTAACATAATTTTTCTTCAATTAATGTTAAATAATTCTTTCAGATTTCTATGTTAGTGTGTAAACCTAGGGTACATGAAACCCCTGATAATCACTAATCTGCTCTTTATCTATATTCATCAACAATGTCATCAGCAAGTATAATTATATTATTTCACTAACATTAAATACATGAAATTTTGCAGTACAGTCATGTGCTGTATGATGATGTTTTGGTCAACGATGAACTGCATATATGATGGTGGTCTTATAAGATTAAAATGGAGCTGAAAAATTCCTGTTGCCTAGTGACATCTTAATGATCCTGCTCTTCCTGTGTAGGCCTAAGCTAATGTGTGTGTTTTTCACTTAATTTATAATAAAAGCACTTAAAAAGTTAAAAAAAATAAAAATAGAAAAAAGCTTATAGACCAAGGATAAGGATAAGAAGAAAATATTTTTTGTATAGCTGTACAATGTATCTGTGTTTTAAGCTGAGTGTTATTACAAAAGTCAAAAAGTTAAAAAAAGTAAAAAGTTCATAAAGTAAAAAAATTAAAGTAAGCTAAGATGAATTTATTATTGAAGAAAAAATATTTTTATGTATTTAGTGTAGCTTAAGTGCACAGTGTTTATAAAGTCTACAGTAGTGTACAGTAATGTCCTAGGCCTTCATCCTCATTCTCCACTCACTCACTGACCCACCCAGAGCAACTTGCAGTCCAGTAAGCTCTATTCGTGGTAAATGCCCTATACAGGTGTGCCATTTTTTATCTTTTATACTATATTTTTACTGTACCTTTTCTATGTTTAGATACACAAATATATACCATTGTGTTACAATTGCCTATAGTATTCAGGACAGTCACATGTTGTACAGGTTTGTAGCCTAGGAGCAATAGTCTATACCATATAGCCCAGATATGGCCATATAGCATAACCTACTGCTAGGTGTGGCAGATTATACCATCTCAGTTTGTGTAAGTTTACTCCATGATGTTTACACAATGACAAAATTGCCTAAGGACTCATTTCTTAGAATGAATCTCTGTCATTAAGCGATGCCTGACTGTATACAAGCATTTTTGGCTTTTTTTTTTGACTCAGCATCACTTCCTTAAAGTGAGTCCAAGTTGTGAGGATCCACAGTTTCGTTTTGCTTCTGAGTATTATTCCGTGGTATAGCTATAGCTATATCACAGTTTGTTTAATGATTCGTCCAGGGAGGAATATTTGTGTGGTTTCCAATGTTTAGCTGTTATAAATAAAGCTTGTACAAATATTTGTGTATATATTTCTGTGTAAAAATAGATTTTCATTTCTCTGGGATAAATGCTAAAAGTGTAACTGCTGAGATATATGGTAAGTCCATTTTTTTAGTTTTAAAGGGAATTGTCAAATTATTTTTCAGAGTAGCTCTACCATTTTACATTCCTATCAGCAATGTATGAGTGTCACAGTTTCTCTATGTCCTCACCAGCATTTGGTATTATTATTTTTTCTTTTAGCTATTTTAATAGGTGTGTGGTGGTATCTTATCATGGTTTTAATTTGTATTCCCTTGATTGTTAGGGTGTTGAACATCTTTTCTGTACTTATTTGCCATATGTATATCTTTTTTGGTGAAGTGTCTGTTCAGATCTTTTGCCTAGTTTTTAATTGGGGTTTTTGTTTTCTTCTTGTTAAGTTTTGAAAGTTTTTTAAAAAATATATTTAGATGCGTGTTCTTTGTTGGATATGTGGTTCGCAAATATTTTCTTTTTTTTTCTTTTTTTTATTATTATACTTTAGGTTTTGGGTATATGTGCACAATGTGCAGGTTTGTTACATATGTATCCATGTGCCATGTTGTTTTGCCACACCCATTAACTCGTCATTTAGCATTAGGTATATCTCCTAATGCTGTCCCTCCCCCCTCCCCCCACCCTACAACAGTCCCCGGAGTGGCGTGTCTTTCATCCTCTTAACAGAATATTTTGCAGAGCAAAGATTTTAATTTTGCTGAGGTCCAATTTACCATTTTTTTCTTTTATGGATCATGGTTTTGGTATCAAGTGTAAGAACTCTTCACTTAGTCCTAGGTCTTAAAGATATTCTCCTAATTTTTAAAGCTTTATTGCTTGTCATTGTATATTTAAGTCTATGATCCAGAATCCTCATCTATGAAATGAAGATAATAATACTACCTATGTCAAAGGGTTATTATTAGAAATAACATTTGCAAAAGTCTTGACAGTTTATTTTCCTGTGATTCTAATTAGTCACCAGTGTTTTTTTTTTTTTTTTTAATCTCCTCAAGCTGATAAGCAACTTCAGCAAAGTCTCAGGATACAAAATCAATGTGCAAAAATCACAGGCATTCCTACACACCAATAACAGACAAACAGAGAGCCAAATCATGAGTGAACTCCCAGTCACCAGTGTATTAATGGGAAAAATATTGGGCTAATTGACTTATATTTGTAGAGTCGTCTAAGCTGCTGTTATAAGTTTACCCAAATATATTGACAACTTAGCAGAAAACTATTTTTCTTTCACACAATAGCTCTGGAATGGCTATTCCCAAAAAGACCAGCAATAATGACTGTTAATGAAAATCAAAAAAAGACCAACAATAAATGTTGGAGATAATGTGGCAAAAGGAAACTTTTGTACATTTCTGGTGGGAATATGAATTGGTACAATCAATATGTAAAACAAGATGGAGGTTCCTCAAAAAATCAAAAATAGAACTACTATATGACCCAGCAATCCCACTTCTGGGTATATATCCAAAGGAAATGAAATCAGTAGGTCAAAGAGATATCTGCACTCCATGTTCATTGTGACATTATTCACAGTAGCCAAGATATGGAAGGTTCCAGGCTGGCTGTGGCACGGGGAATGACAGAAGTAGGGTCTCTGATATGTTTTACTGGGTAACTACCAAGTAGAAGTTAATACTTCATAACTGGGGTGTTGGGATTAGGGGAGAAACACATATACCTTCTTGGGAACTTGTGGATAATGCCAGGACTTAAAAATATTCTTGCGGTATTATCCTTTGAGAAATACAGTAGATGTTTGTGATATTTATGAATCTTGTCCTTGGCCCACACATGGGACTATGACTAGTGAGAGTTTGGGCAGTCAGAAGGGGTCTCTAACCATTTGTATTGCTTTTTTACATGTCATGGGCTGATTTTATCTTCTTTGATGGATACTTCTGTGTAAACTCTGTGAAGGATTGGTGACAATGCTCACAGTGTCTCTACAACCCTAAGAAGACAGGGGTACATTGTACAGCTGCAGCTCTGCATGCATCAATTCCCATATTTGGTATCTGAACTCTTGCTAATCTTCTGTGGCTTTCCTGGACTAACTGTAATCCAGCACAATTAAATAGGTCTATATATAGGATTGCTTCTCAAAGGATGTTTACAAGACACCAAAACTGAGTAGATGCTTGTGTGTCAGTGTGTATGTGTGTTAGTGTGTGTGTGTGATAGAGAGAGAAAGAGAGAGAGAGAGAGAGAGGGAGAGAGAACGAGTTCTAAAGCCTGTGAAAGAGGCTTAATAGATGTCTCCAAACAGTAACACTGTTCTCCATCATGGTTTTCAGTAAAGGCATTGCTGTTGTGAAGTGATGTCTAAGGAGAGGAGTAGTCTGCTAGTCTTTGGGAGGTGTTTGTAAATTTGCAGAAGTTTATCAGATTTGTTGAGATGGCAAAGGTCAGCAGCCTAGGGTTACACTTTGAGGGGAGAATGATTATTCTAGAAAAGAGATAGATGAGTCCTCACAGGAGAGGATTGTGAGTAATGGTAAAAACAAAGTTACCAGTGCTGAGTGCTTAAGGCATCATATTGGATTCAAACAATTAATTCCAGTTCTGATGCCCTCTAGTTGTGGGGTTGTCTTTGGCAATTTCTCCTCAGTGAACCTGAAATCTGTTAGTGTATTGTAATCTCGGTATTGTTAATAATATCTACTGATGATATTTTTGTGATTTAATATGAGATTAAATAACAAAATCATCTAGATCAATATATATGCAGTTCAGAAAATATTTGTTCACACCTCACCTCACTCCTTAATGCCCTCAGTGTCCTAACATGTGGTATGAGTACCCATAAAAAGATACTGAGTAAGGGGACACACTAGACTATTCCGTATGCCCTCTGATAACTAATCCATCAGTAGATAGTTGTTCTTTGATATGACTTTGGCATAAATTAAGGTTATTAGTTTCACAGTGAGGTTTCTGCTTATGTTTGATCAGAAGGCCTGAAACTTCTTGAAAAGAGATTTTTAAGACAGGGAAAGCAAATTTCAGAAGCACCTTGTTCATTCCTGAGGTTCTCTAGGAGGTTGATGTCAAAAATGGTTTGGATTAGTGCTTGTCTGTGACGAGGTTTTACTCACTCGAGTAAATGAGGAAAATAAGAACAATTGTAATTTCTTTAATAGAATAATTTATGTTTATTCAATTTATTAAAAGCTCTGTTCTTTTGAGATTATATCATTCCTCATTTTTTTGGTTTTAAAGTTTTTTTCTTTATATTTATGAAGATATGATGATTCCTTAAAAAACAATTACTGATCCTTGAAGTCCAAATATCTTGAAGTCCAAATGTCTAGAAAACCATTCTTTCTGACATTTTGCTCTCTGCTTTCAGATGTCCTTAAAAAGTCTCCTGAACTTTTGTTTTCATTACCAATCTCTAATTTCTTAGCATGTATTATATATCATTTTCTTTTGTTTCTTTTTGAAATCTTTCTTATCCAGCAAACAAATCGGTTTTTATTATATAAAATAACTCAAATTAAAATTGTTTTCTATTTTATCACATGTGTAAGTGACCACATTTACTTTTCATATAAGGAAATTAGATTGAAAACTAGCAAAGATTTTGAGCACATACTTGCCAAAGACATCATATAATTTAATAGACATAGAGTTTACTATTTATAAATTTTTCTCTGGTTGAACTGGGAGACACATAATCTCCACAGAAATCTATATAACCAATTTAAGTAACTTTTTAAGATTGCCATCCTTTGGATTTTTGAACAATAAAAGTTACACTAATGAAAGGTGTGAGAAAACTATATAAGATCTTTGGAAATTGGGATTTCTAGTAATTTTAGGTCATGTTTTACAAAAAGTTTAAGTGATTTAAGTTTGACTTTCATCTTGGTTTCCTGGGTAATTTGCTAGAGAAAATGGAAATGTGTGATGACATTTTATGAACTTTAAATCATTCTTCTCTGAAAATCACGCTGGGAGCTGCCATTTAAAAACAAACACAAATAAAATAACTGAAGAGAAATAAGTATGTTGGATTAAAATGGGTGAATGTTACTGAAATGCATTAATGGTCAAGCCTGATCTCAAAGCCAGAACTCTCCTGTCTTTCAAAATGGAACACACCATGCATCTTTGGCATAGTGCAAATGTGGGCAATTGTGTCTCTCAGATTTAAAGATGGAATGAATACACAGATCAGAAATTTTTGATATGGTGCTCATCTGTGAATCTGGTTTCAAATGAGCACATGAGAGCTAGCCTCATGTGTAAAACTGCACAATGTTGGTTTATTCTCTGACCTAAACAAGCAAGATATGAAAACTAAGAGCAGTGAAGTTTAAGTTTTCCCTAAAGTCACTTAGTGTCTTTTGATTTTTTTAATCCGTAAAATGAAGTTGAAAAGAACAGAGGTAATGTAACATATAAACCAAGCATCATCTATGTTGATTTCTTTGCATGTTTTCTGTGTTGTACTGAGTTGCAGGCTGAAATGTTCAGCCACGCTAAAATGTTAAACATTTTAGATCAACACCAAATAATGACTGCAGAATTCTCCACCTACAGAGAGCTAGAGAATTTAAAAATCAGAAAGTGTCTTCTCAGTAGACAGTGACTATGGCTATGCAAACCCAATACATTTGGCCTGAAAAAGGATTTAAGAGCACAAGTACTTGTTAACAGGTCATAGTTTTGTGTTGAATATTGTAGAATTATAGAGGTTGAGATATTGTCTCTCATCATTTTTGAGCACTTAATGTGCATCAGACTATTTACCTTCTTCATTAGTAATTCATTAATCTATTAAAATATCCTTTGAGCATATACCATGTGTCAGATATTATTTTAGGTACTGAGGATACAGTAGATCACAGTCTTCATGGGACCAGCATTAAGGTGGTGGATGGTGAGAGGACTGATGATAACCCATTCAACAAATTAATAAACAAGGTAATGTCAGTTAACAATAAATAGAAAAAGAAAATAAAACAATGAAAGAATAGACATTTTTTGAGGTAAGAGTAAATGGTGACTGCTCAAGAGTCTTCAGAATGGCTATTATTAAAAGTCAAAAATAACAGATGTTGGCAAGGCTACAGAGAAAAGGGAACACTTACACAGTGTTGATGGGAATGTAAATTAGTTCAACCACTGTGGAAAGCAGCTTGGAGATTTCTCCAAACTTAAAACAGAACTACCTTTTGACCCAGCAATCCCATTACTGGGTTTATACGCAAAGGAAAATAGATTGCTCTACCAAAAAGACATATGCACTCAAACATTCATCACAGCACTATTTCATAATAACAAATACATAAAATCAACCTAGGTGCCTATCAGTGGTGGATTAGAGAAAGCAAATGTAGTACATATATGCCATGGAATACTATGCAGCCATAAAAAAGAGAGAAATCATGTCCTTTGCAGCAACATGGATGGAGCTGGAGGCCATTATCCTAACAGAATTAATGAAGAAACAGAAAACCAAATACTGCATATTCTCACTCATAAGTGGGAAATAAAGAACAGGTACACATGGACATAAAGACAGGAATAATAAGCAGTGGGGACTACTAGAGGTGGAAGACAGGAAGAAGGTCAAGGGCTGAAAAACTACCTGTTGGGTAATAAGGTCACTACCTGGGTGAGGGGATCAATCATACCCCAAACCTCAGCATCACACAATGTACCCATGTGACAAACCTGCACATGTACCACCTGAAGCTACGATGAAAGCTGAAATTAAAAACAAAAAATCTGTCATGGAGACAAAATATGAAATTTCAAACTGCCCTTTTTTAGTTATATCTTTCCCTACCCCCAACTCCTGGCAACCACTGATTTGTTCTCCAACACTATAGCTATATCTTTTGGGGAATGTTATAAAAATATTGTTCCATGCCTCAATAGACTAATACTTTGTTTCTGTATTATTGAGTAGTATTGCATTGTATCGATGTTCCACAGTTTGTTTAAACATTCACCCACTGAAGAACATTTAAATTGTTCATGATTTTTGGCAGTTAATAAATGAAGCTGTTATATAGTTTAGTAGGTATAGATTCTGTGTGAACATAAGCCTTCCATTTCCAGGGTAAATAACTAGGAGAGGACTTTCTGAGTCATATAAGTATATGATTAACTTTACAGAAAACTGCCAACTGTTTCTCCAGGGTGGCCAAAATATTTTGTATTTCCACCAGCAAAGTGTGTGTGAGTTCCAGTTGGTCTACATCTCTACCCACACTTGATATTTTCAATATTTTTTATTTTAGTTATTCTAATAGGCACGTGCTGGCATCTCATCATGGCTTGAACTTACATCCCTCGTGGCCAATAACGTTGAGCATCTTTTCATGTGCAGACTTCTCATTTGTATATCATTGCTTAAGTACCTATTCAAGGATTTTTGTCATTGGCAAAGTATTTTGCTGTTGATTAGTTTAGGCCAGTGTTTTTTTTCATCAGCCCACAATTGGCATTTTGGCTGGTACAATTCCTGATTATATAGGCTGTTCTATACCTTGTAGCTAATTTAGTTTCCCTGGACCTCAGGCACCAAATGCTCATTATGACAACCAAAAATGTTCTCACATATGTTCACATTCCACTAGGAGGATGGTACCACTTAGTGAGAACCACTAGCTTAGAAGTTAGGATTTTTCCCTGTTGCTGGGATCAGGTCAATTTTTCCTAATTCATATAGGGTTTGTGAGGGTAGGGTGGATCCCTTAACAATATCAGGTTCTTCTACATAAGAAAGGAATAAATCTTAATCCAGAAACCAGCAGTTCCCCAAGAGTTTTACTCAACTTCTTTACCAACAGCCTATGCAATTTTTGGCTTTTACTCGTAGCCTTTCTGTGAATAAAACTGACAAGACTCTCTCTAGATGTAATAAATGTTGTCTGGACTAAGTTCTCCTGTTACCTAAAGCATCTCTTGGAATTTTCACTAGGGCAGGTAGAAGAGGGATGTAGCAGTTCCTATCGGCTTTCTTCTTCTCCTGCTCTACATTCTCCTCCTCCTCATTCTCCTCTTCCTTCTCTCTCCCTCCACCTTTTTCTTCTTTGATTTTAATAGATATATTTACAGATTTATAACTGAGTTTTCAGCTTGTTTCCCTAGCAACTGATTTTAGGGTACCAAACATATTTTTTTAAGTCATGATTCTATCACAACAGAAGGTATATCACCAGAAAGTCACAGTCTAGTTAGGATAAAATGTGAAATTACGTAAGAACATTTAGAAAACATCTGTAAACCAGTATTCTGTGACATGAACTAAGCATGTTGAGGAAACAAAGGACAGAGGAGTTGAAGTCAGTCTCAGAGTGAAAGGGCAGCAGATCTGGAGTCATAAAACTATCATCACCAGGGACAATATACCTAATCTCTCCCTCAGTTCCCACATGTGTAAGTTAGGAATAAAGTTCCTCCTTAATAAAGCTAACATAAGTCAAATAACGTATATCACAATGTCTTGAAATTTGGAAATGTAGGAATCTATTCATTACTACTGCAACCACCGTCATTATCATCATCTTCACTTAGTAATGAAATTTTTGCTGACTTGGGAGGTAGGGAAGGAACCATGAGTAGTAAAGGAAACATAAAATATTAAGGGAGATAGGTGACATCTGGGAAGATTTGGACACAGTTGTGTCTGTTTAGGATAAACTGTAGGCAAAAGTCTCAAGACTCTCAGAGATTTACTATTCATTCACTTTGAGATTTCTGCCACCGCAGCACCTCATGACACTCCTACAAACATCCTCAAACCTTCTTTAGACCCAGTGCTGCTCCCTTTTAGCAGTTAAGTCAGAAGAGTGGGAACAAGTTCTCCCAAAGAACTTGGGTATAGCCTGAGGCCATCTTCTCCCATCTGGGACTTCTTAGATAATGTCTTCATTTTATATCAACAAATGAGTGTGAATACTGTGCTTTATTCCATGATATGTTTGTATTTGTTTTAAAGTAAAAATGATGTTTTAAATGAATAAGAGCACTGCTTACCTATTCCCCTTGTGGCTAGTTAAGATGTAATGAATTGAAATGATCCATCTTGAAAGGCTGAGCTGAAATGAAGGAGCTAACACAGCATGTCATCTATGTGATTTCTCTTGGTGTTTGGATTTATCCTACATGTTTTCATTCTTGCCACTCTCAACCCTCTCTAAAGAAAGCTGCTCCACCCACAGCCTGATGACTTTCATGTTTTGTGCCAAGTATGTTCTCTACCCACTTCTGTGTAAAGCTAACTGAGCCAGGGGAATCAGCCTGCGCAGAATTAACACTGAATTATGTCTGGTACAGAGATGGGCTGGGGCTTCTCTTATAATTAGGGAATAGGATGCCAATTAGTGACGGGAGTTAGCATGTGAAAGAACTTGGGAGTGACATGGGGGAAACAAATCTTGATCCAGTAGTGGAAGCCCACTGTCTTAACTAATTTAAGGGAATGTCAAGTGACCAAAATGCTGAAAAGGCATTATAGAAAATATGTGTCCTGGTGACAGTGTGTGGAATGGATGAGAATGAGGAGAAAGCAGGGAGTGAGACAGAGGTTTTCTCAGCTCAAAAGTGTGAGGTGAAGGTTGACTGGAGTGGGGTGTTGGCTGTGGGACCAAGACGAGTCAGATCTATAGGAAGCTGTGGTTTGCTACTCTATCTTAAAGTGTACCAGAAATGATGACTTTAGTGCTTCTTTATTCCTTTGCAAATAGAATACAACCCAAATTTCTCAGACTTTTTAAAAAGAACACTTATCATTTTGTTGCTGGTGCAGACTCAGTGATTCATAGCAAACACAGTAAACAGTCTGGTCATCTAAGTATTTAGTCCTTAAATTGAGAAATGTGCCAATTACCATGGTCTCTGGTTTCTGGTTCAAGAATTAAAAGCCACAATCAATTTTAAAAGCTGCCACAGTTCTTTAAGAGTGAATGGAAACAGAATGTCAAGCAGCTGTCCTCCACTGATGTGCCTTGAGTTGCCATCTCTAAGCATGATGGATTGGATGCTATTTGTGTGATGTGGCACCACATTCTTTTCCTATATAAATCTGATTGCTCTGGCCCAAATGGAGCAGTCTGTGCCCAAGATCTCTCAATACTACATAAAACATACTCTTGAGGTTTATGTCTTTTTGTTTTTGAAATAATGCAATGTTTAGGAAATATTTCAAGCAAATAGGCCCTTGTTTATTGTTCAAACACATAGGTAGGTCAAACACATGGCTGCTTTTGCCGATTTTTAGATATTTGAAAGCAATCTATTCCAGCAGTGGTAGACTTTTTTTTTTTTTCTTCAACATCACCTTATTTCAAAACAGGACCTTAAGGTTTACTGTAAAACCATTACTTAATTTACTTCCACTATGAAGACTTTAGGTGGGTGTTAGGTCAGTGAAATTAATGCCACATGTATTGGAAAGAAATAGTAAGGGTTGATCAATGGAAAGGACAGGGGGAACTAAGAGCTCTTGCTTGAAAATTTTATCTAAAGGTTTTTCTCTAGCACTGATGAAGCATATCAGTTTGCTTTCAATTTGCAATAGGCAGAACCAGAGTAAAATTTCATATTGAAGTTTAATATTTGATATGTGGAAAATTCTAGATTTTTATTTTAAAATGTTATATTTACTTTAATCATAGTAATTTAAAACTTGGCTTCAAATTGTTGTATGATACCTCTTCCCTCAGTAGAAATTCATGAGGAATGGGCCCAGCATGGTAGCTCATGCCTGAAATCCCAGCACTTTGGGAGGTCAAGGTGGGCAGTTCACTTGAGGTCAGGGGTTTGAGAACAGCCTGGCCAACATGACGAAACCTATCTCTACTAAAAATACAAAAATTAGCCGGGCATGGTTGTGGGCACCTGTAATCCCAGCTACTCAGGAGGCTGAGGCAGGATAATCGCTTGAACCCGGGAGGTGGAGGTTGCAGTGAGCCGAGATCCGCCATTGCCCTCCAGCCTGGGCGACAGAGTGAGACTCCTTTTCAAAAAAAGAAATTCATGAGGAATGGTGATGCACCATGCATGATCAAATTTTGAAAGTTTTACACTTCTCAATGAACATGGTAGTGGCAAAAATGTAAATTTGATTTTCTTGTGAATCGTCATGACTTTTATAATGCTGGTAGACTTGTCATGAATGTTAAGAGAATAACAGCATATTCAGCAGAGACCTTGATATGATTTGGATTTGTGTCTCCCCCTGAATCTCATGTTGAATTTTAATCCCCAGCGTTGGAAGAGGGACCTGGTGGGAGGTGATTGGATCATGGCCGTGGATTTTCCCCTTGCTGTTCTCATAATAGTGAGTTCTCACGAGATCTAGTTGTTCAAAAGTGTGTAGCACCTCCCACTTTACGCTCTTCCTTCTTCTCTGGCCATGTAAAACGTAACTCCTTCCTCTTCACCTTCTGCCATGACTGTAAGTTTCCTGAGGCCTCCCCAGCTGTTTCCTGTACAACCTGTGGAACTGTGAGCCAATTAAACATCTTTTCTTTATAAATTACCCAGTCTCAGGTAGTTATTTATAGTAGTGCAAGAACGAGAACTGTGAACCAGTTAAACTTATCTTCTTTATAAATTTCAGTTTCAGGAGGTTTTTACAGCAGTGTGAGAATGGACTAATACAGACCTCTAGTTTTGCATTTCTTTAAGGTTAGTTGTTGGTACCAGCCTCTCTCTAGGTAAGATTATTCGTGGGGAAGATAATATTTTCATTCTCCCCTCCATTGATCAGCCCAGCCACTGGTGGCTATATTTCCCTGAGTTCCAGTGTCTTCAGAAACATGTATGTCTTTTCCCCCGAGTCCATTAAAATACCCTTTCCATATATGTTGAATAACCTAACTTATATTAATTTTAAATTTGACCAATAAAGGCTATCCTTAAAGGGATGGACATTACTTTTTTTTTTTGGACTGTTATTTCTAATGATAAGAAAACTCATTTTTTCTTTTTATAATTTAATACATTATCATTATAGAATATATAGAAAATAGTTAAACAAAAGAAAAATATTCCCACAATTTCATCTCTCTAAGACTTCTTCTAGTACTCTTGATATACATTCTTCATATAAAGAAATGGAACTATCCTGTGTGCAAGTTGCAAACTGTACCTTTTCTCAATGTATGATGGTATTTTCTATCATTGAACATGCTAATAAGCCATATTTAATATCTCCATGGTTTTGTATTGCACAACTGTTCCCTACATCATATAAATAATACACTATTATTTGACATTAAGATTGTGTTAATTATTTCACTATTATAAACTGTCAGAATTAACATTCTTTTGTTGATTTCTTCAAATACTATCATGATCACAGAAGAATAAACTCTGGCTGTGATACCTCATTGCCAACGAGCCAGGGACAGAGAAATTTCTTGTCCCTTGAAATTGTATCTAGTCATTCAGAAATTTTTCTGCTCGCTGCTGAGGATAGCCTTGATTGTCAGAACTTGCAAATTAACTAAAATTGAGCTAATTTGGCACTCACTGAGGAAGAAAAGTAATAGCAAATGGCAGAAAGTTTGGAAGTGCTTTATATTAGGTTGAAAACAAAAAAGTAAATTATCTGACCTTATACAACCCAGATAACTCTAATGTGTGGAAATATAGTAATGAAACAGAGTTCAGTGCACTTGAGATTAGCCGCAGAGCCTTTCACATGAAAGTTATTCATGTCCAAGATATTAATGATCCTCGAATGATTTCTTTGAAGCTGTAATTCTTGGTCAGCATCAAAGTTACATGGTAGATGGATCAGAAACTTTGCTTGAGTTGGGTGCTGGGAAATTGAACAAAAGACATATTCAGTGAATGGAAAAAAGATGAGTGTTACAGAAACAAAATTTGTGTGTTTCGACATTTGATTGGCTGCTAAGAGAGAGAGGAAGACAGAGGGATGAGTGATACAAACCTGGAGGTAAGAGGATGATTCTCCCATTTGTTGTGGAGGAGCAAGTTGTATGGATATGGGACAAACTCTGTTGCAGGCACTTAGGCTGAGCTTCTGCCAGTTTAATTTATTCCCAGCAGGGAACTGGAAATGCAAAATTGGAGCTAGAACAGTAAGTGCATAAAATTAATAATTTTAACTAATAAAGAGAATAAGTACCCCTTTAAAAAAGAATGGCTACATTTGAAGGTTGAAGCAAAAAACTATGATGGCAGAGAGTAAGCAGGCAGGGAAGTTGGAGAATGCAGAGTCAAGCGGAACCCAGGAAGAATGGAACTTTGGGGACAGAAGAGGATTGAGACCTGCTGACCTATTGACTTGATGTCACTGTTGAACTTCAACTAAGCAGTTCCAAATGACTGTGGGTGTAGAAGTCAGATAATAATGAACACATTTGTTCAACAAGAAGATGCTAGAATGTGTTAGGAGTTTACTATGTGACAGTTACTGTGCTATGCACATAGATTGCATTAGATCATTTAATCGTTACAGCAATGGCCATGAAGCAGAGATTTTCATTGTTCTCCTTTCCAGTAGTCTACAGAGACGAAATATTTTTTCCAAGATCATACAACGTACTATATATAGGGTACAAACTCAGGACTGTGCTCTTAACTTCTCTGCTGGTTTAATTAGCTATACACGTTCCAAGGAATTATATAGTAAGTGGTTGATGAGAGAGGGGGAGTGGTGCATAGGACCCCTCTTTGAGGAAGCTTAGCCCTGTAGTAAAGAAGACCATGAGAGTGTCCTGAGAAGGGAGGTGGTACTGTAGGAGAGGTATTTCTAGATTTAGGCATTGAGAGAAGAGCTGTTCCCAGTGGGATGGTGATGTCTGCCAGTAGGTGGCTGAAGTACAATGGAAATAAAAGCCATTTTTGCTGAAAAGGTCAGGTTCTACTTTAAGGCCAGCGTTCTGGAAAGGTTATCAGCATTCATACTAAAGGGATAGAGAAAGGAATGAGTCTCATGAGAAGTAAGATGCTGAAATCATTATGGAAAATGGGTGATGGTCCTGTAGCCAGGCAATGACAGATACAGGGCTGGGAAGATTCAGTGCTTGGGGTGAATGTGCATTTTGAGAGAGCAGAGGTTATTCAGAGATGGCAGAGAACAATGATTGTAAACGGTATCGGGGGTTGAGGGGTGCTTGGGCATGCACCCAGTTTCCAGTGGGCATGTGCTTATGAAGGAGCATAACTGCAACTGGCTTCGATCTACTCTATTCGAAAGATGTTTATGGGAAAGGAAGCCATTGAGGGAAGGGGCAGCCATCAGTTATTGGGGAGGAGCTAAAATGAATGTTCAAGGCGTAGATTAAATATGTTTCCCCTCGAGAGCAGAGTGGTTCCACAGGGCACAGATGAAGGCTCTGGCCTGAGCCTCTGGTGACATTATTATGTGCGAAGTATCTGTGGGTATGAGGTTGGGAATAGACTGGTGACAGGTGTTAGTGATGGAAAGTGTAGAATGGGAAGGAGTATTGTTTTGGCTGAGTTTTGGATCATATCCCCCTTGCTGAAATTTCTAAGTAGAGTTGAATTTTTGGTGTTTGCAACCTACTCCTCAAAATTAGGACTCAGTACTCAAGGTTGGTCTTGAGAAGTCAGAGATAGAGTTGGTGGCACACCTGAGATAAAATGCTGATATTGTCCTGGGTCATCTGGCTACTTTTAGACTTTCCTTGAAAGTCTATGCAGTAATATTACAAACAATTTGTTTTAACAAAAGGATAAGACATTAATGTCTTAAATGTGGATATACATAAACCTAACACTGAACCAGGGCTCTCAACCTCGGCTAATGAACTAGAATCCTCTGAGGATTTTCAGCAAATACCTAAAGCCCACAAAAGATCAGTGGAAAGCTAACGTCTGTGGGTGGGGCCCTGTTATCAATATTTAAACAATACTCCTCAGGCCTTCCAACATACAGTGAAGGCTGAAAGCATCTGCTTTATATAAAGAGCAGAAAAGAAGCATAGCTGCATGATCTTTTTGTAAATGTGAACCTACCTGCATGCTCACACTTCTGCTGGGTCAGTGGTCTAGTGTCGTGAGGAAGTCTTGGTGTCACTTATTGCTGGTTCGTTATTAAGCTGCAGAAATACTGACACACATGCTAGGTTGGTGCTGATGGTACTTGCTTTACAATCAGTAGTACTCCTTCATCACCCAAAAAGATAAATGCTGGGTGAAAGGAAGCAAATTGGGAAACACCCTATTTACTTGTAGTGAGAGGGTCAGGCACGATTAAGATACAGCTTTATTATGTAGAGATGCTTTCTTACCCTACAAGACGGGTTCTGTATGCTCAGCTAAACATCACTACTTACCCCCAATCTCCAATTCTAAGTCTTATCTTTAAAGCATTATTCACAATATATAAATTGAGCTCTTCCATAATTTACGTCTTGCATATAATTGATAATCTAGTGTAAATTGTGTTTTCAATGAAGTACTCATTAAATAGTTTTGGAATGTCACTGTGAAGTAATATCCAAAGGAAATTAAAGAGTTTAATCCCTTTCTTTGGGTTATCTAAAAATACCTTATGTAAAACTTTATTATACTAAAGTGCAACATTGTGTGTACTCTGGTTGAAATGTTGGTGACAGTTTAGTAATTGTCTCAGAATTAAACAACAAATTTAAGTTTGATTACATGATTTGATTGCATTGCATAGTGGGTAGAGAGGATTTTTCACACGGGAGCTCTTGTTACAGAAAAAAAGAACATCCATTCATTGATTTATTCATTTTCTTTTAAAGTAAACATCTGAAGCCCTAGTGTCTACTTAAATTCACTTCCCCTCATGTAAAGGATTAAGCCTTGTACATACGTAAGTATATACACATACATATTATTTTTACTTTACAAAAGTAATACATATTTCTATAATAAAGGCTTAAAGCACAAGTTATCAATGGAAAGAAAATGGAAACACATGTAATATTTTTTACCTTACCATCTGGCAATAACCATGACTAATGCCTTGGTATGTTATCTTCTTGCTTTACACAAACACATACATGTACATGTACAGATATACACATTTGCACACAATGAATTCATTCTGCATATAGTGTTTAGTACTCTTTTTTGTGTCACAGCATATTTGAACATTATTGTTCTCATTAAATATTCTTCACAATGTTAATCTGTCTGGATGGTATTCTATGGTTTGGATATTATCATTATTTGACAGTCGGCTGTTAGACATTTAGATTGTTTATAATTTGACTATTTTTGTTTTGGATTTCCATTTTTCCTAATATAATCATTGCTTGATTGCATATCTTTATAGCTAAATTCAATGTTTTTAATGATGAAACATAAAATCGTGGAAGAGAAGGTTGTTTTGCCCCAGTTGGTTAAAACAGAGAAATGAGTGCAGTTTTTGTATTCTGGCAAGCTGTGTGGGCATCATGGTATTATTCCCCTACACTCTAAGGTTTTGAGAATTCTGAAAGCCTATTAAAGACGGGAAGTTATTCTCCTGATATTCTTCACCTAACACTAACTATTTTTATACGCTTATCTTTCACATGAACTCACAGGTCCATCTGTGTTTACAAAACATACTCTGAACTTTCTGTCCTCATGCTGTTTACTGCATCTGGAATGTCTTTGTCCTACAGACGTTTCCAATGCAGGCTTTTGAAATCCAACCCATCAATAAAACTAGCTCAAGGCACTTTTTCAAGGTCTCCCCAAGTCCTTCAGGAGGAATTTGTTTCCATCTCTTTTGTGTTTCTTGCTCCACTTTCCCTTCTCCCCACTCTCAACCTTCTTGTTGGACCTCGAGCAGTCTACTAGTATAAATATTTGTATATTATAAATATATAAGTATTAGTATAAATATAATATTTGAAGAACTATCCTGCAGCAAGTATGTTTTAGTCATCTTTGTTTTGTTTATAATACATTGTAGAGCACTTTTTGAGTGCTTGAAATCAATGCATTCTTTGAATTAAATTGTTTAATAATTTTAATTTAAATATGCCACTTCAAATATTAATTTTTTCTTTTATTTTTCCTTTCAATACAAAGGCAGGGAATGGGTAGTTGTAACATCAATGGAAAACTCAAATTTACTGATTATTACTTTAACGTTGTCTGAAAAATGTACCAAAACCTAAACATACAAAACTCCCAAACTCAGCCTAAAGGAGACTATTTTTTCCTCTTTACCTGTGTTTGAGACTTTTAATGTCCCTCCCAGACCTTAGTTAATCCTGATAGTGTCTATATTGTAGACAATTTTAGGGGACTATGACACATAGGAAAAAGAAAATCTGGGATTCTGATCCCAGATGTGCAAATAAAGAGCAATTTGCTAGTGAGGAACACTTTAACCTCTCTGGGTCTCAGTTTCTCTAGAAAATGAGGGAACAGGGATGGAAGATCTTGATGGTCCTATCTAACCATAAAGTTTATAATTTTTAAAAACACAGTTTTTGGGCTATATAAATAAAGTTTAGAACCCTTAGTATGGACTGCATTATGGCAAGCATTTTCCATGTTTCCTTTTGTTGTTTGCTGGTAACAAATACAATTCAAATTGCCTTTTAAAAATGGGAATTTATTGGTTGGTATAACCGGAAGACCAAGGGTATATGGACTTCAGGCAGAGCTGAATTCAGAAGCTAAAATGATGTCGTCAGTGTCTGATTTTCTCCATCTTACTGCTGCTCTGCTTTCTCTCTTCTTCTGACTTCTCTGTGTTGGCCTCACTCTTAGTCAGGCTCATGGATTATGATAGAAAAGATAATGGTAACAGCGTTAAGCTAGAAAAATTATGGGTGAGAACTCTGACTTGCCTAGTTTAGATCATAGGCGTAGCCCTTTGCTCAATTACTGGGTCCCAGAGAAGAAATATATGATCCTCTTAGGCTCAGATGAACATCTACCTGGATGGCTATAGGGCAACTATGACAAATTGGACCACGACCAATGGCATCAGGAAAGCACATTAAACTCCTATGAAATTCATGGCACTCCTAGAGCAGAAGGAAACTTTTAAGTTCATCTATCCATTGTTCAACCATCTACTGAGAAAGCCTGAATTGTTTCTGCATTCTGGTAAGGAAAGGAAAGGTTTAGATTATGTTTAATAACACTGATTTTAGAAAATTAGCATTTTTGTTTTTAGCTGAAGTTTGAAAAGACACAGATAGAGATCTATTTTTCTCTTACACAGAATAACTGAAATAGTTCATAATTATCCACATAAAAATGGACACACATTGTCACAATTGTTTATATAGTGTCCTAACAATCCCTGCGTTATAATAATCAGTTTTAGCACACATTCAAGAATGCTCTTCTTTCACTGTTTTTTTGGAGAGAAATTATAAGGAAAAAATTATACTACTTACTGAAAAGGGGATAGTGATAGTCCAAGACAGAAATATGAGAAAACATTGTGACAAATTATAAATATAAAATTCTAGAATGAGGGAATAAATTAGAGTGCAGAGCTGAATCTCTATTGGTTTCTAAAGTGAATCTGAGGTTTATTTCACAGGATAAAGGAATAGTGGTGAATGAGGTCTCATATTAATATGCTGGTCTACTTTGAGGTATTGTAAAAGGGAGGTATGTGGATTGGGGAAATTGTTGGCTCAGTTTGAAAGTAAATGAATTACGAGTATGGTAGTCATTTCAGAGCACTGTTGACTGCTAAGTGCTTTGTGCATCATCTTCTCACAAAAGTGAGCACTTACATTAGCCCCATTTTATAATGAAAGGACCTAAGACTAAGAGCAGTGATAGTGTGCCGGGAACACAGAACTAGAAAATGGCAATAGCAGGACTTGAACCTAGGTCTTCCTGGCTCTGACACCCATACCTTAAGCACCACTATGTTTTCTACTGGGTTGAAACATGTGGAATTCCCATTTTGTGGTTCAAAACAGTCAAATGTCAGCTATTTCATAAGGTAAAAGAATATGCTCAGAACCATAATTTTGGGGTGTTAAAGAGATGATATTTATATTTTTCTACCTTTAAACTTCATATGAGAATGAATAGCATTTATGATGTCTTTTCTTTCACGGTTTAGAGAAATTATCTTTTTTTCTCCTAATTCTCATTCTGGGAAAATGCAATATAAAGTTTAAATTAATAGTCTTACTTACATAGGCAGGGACTTGTACAAAATCTCATTATAAAGTTCAAGTGACATGATATTAATTTCTTGATTTACCATAGCAGGTGGTTGTGAAATTAAAATGAAAGAAAGTAATGCCAAATTGCAGAATGCTATCATGATTACTAGCTTTGTGACTGTGGGCAAGTAACTGAGCTTAATTTAGTCATATTAATCTAATATACCTTGTAGAGTTGTGCAAATTAAATTAGAAAATGCATGTAAAGAGCTTAGCACAGTGCCTGGCTGAATAAAATTTCCTTGTTACAATTTTTATTTTATTTCCAGATTTTTAAGTGTCTATTTGAGAATTGCATCCAGGTGGGAGATTCTGAGAAGTCTGACTGATACAAGTGCACTAGTGGCTAATATAATAAATAATACAGGAATGACTTGAAATGAAGCATGGACAAGTACTCTCAGGCTGTTTAAACCTTGGCTCTACTGTCTAAGCCTATGGTGCTGTTTATGAGCAAAGCATAATTCAGAGTTTAGATTTTCTTTAATGGAAACCATCCAAATTTGCTATCTGAGCCACAAGGGAGAAACGTACCTATGTGCCACTCACTGGGGCTCAGGAATGTGGCCTATGTACAAGTTTGCTTTTTTTTCACAAAAACACCAAAGTGGTGAAAGTTCTTAGCAACCCATTAAAAAGGCTCTCTTGCTGAAAGACTCCTTTTTTATCAGCGCTCTCACAAGAATTTACATCCCACACTGAGTCATGCAGTAAGTTTAGTGCTTCCCGGCAAGCAGCTTAGAGTCAAGTTCTGCAGCTATTCTTAGCTGCTCCACACCCTGTAATAGATGGAAGACACTGGATGAACTTGCAAATGACACATTGTACTGATGACAAACAGGGTGGATCGTGTCAGATTGAGTTTCGGAGTCTCTACTTTCTTTTGTGTATTAAGGACAGTGGGGAAAAAAAGGCAAAAAAAAAAAAAAAAAAAATGACGAGTCTCCTTGAGATTCAGTACTGTACCGGATATAGCATCCTGTAATGCCTGTAATGGAATGTGAACTGAAAGCAGAAACATACATTTTTGCAATTCACTGAATTTTCACTCTGTTCCTATCCATATTCAGGGCTAGATTAAAGATATCAAAGCAATAATAGTCAATATTTCACTTGCAAGATCTCATTGTGATCATGAATAATATAGAAATCATGCTTTGCTTTTGAATGGAAAGTAGAACGTTGCATTATCATGTGCAAGATAACATTTTCTCTGGCAGCTTCCCATTAAAGTCAGTGTGCTTGTATAAAGCATCTTTTCTCTAATGAGGTAAGTGTTCCCACCTTTTCCTACCCATTTTCTCAAGGAGCCAGACCTCTCCCAAAGCAGAAGTAATTCACATAAGTATATTAGTTACAGTGCTTATCACATTGTTTCATCACTAGCTTTTTTTTTTTTTTTTTTTTTTTTTGAGACAGAGTCTCGCTCTGTCACCCAGGCTGGAGTGCAGTGGCATGATCTCGGCTCACTATAAGCTCTGCCTCCCGGGTTCACGCCATTCTCCTGCCTCAGCCTCCCGAGTACCTGGGACTACAGGCGCCTGCCACCACGCCCGGCTATTTTTTTGTATTTTTAGTAGAGACGGGGTTTCACTGTGTTAGCAGGATGGTCTCGATCTCCTGACCTCGTGATCTGCCTGTCTCGGCCTCCCAAAGTGCTGGGACTACTGGCGTGAGCCACCGCACCCGGCCTCATCACTATCTTTTTTATACGTCTGTTTCCTGAGTACACTTTTTCCTTCTATGTGTCCCCAATGTGTAACATGATCCCAGGCACACAGCAGGGATTATTTATCAATATAAGCATACAAATATGTGTATATGTATATTGAAAATGAGGTTATATCATATATGTTTTCATAATGTGGTTTTCAAAAATCTAACAGACTTATGGTAGAAGTTTTACATGCTAGTAAATGTAGAAATATGTATTTTCAAAACATTTTATGGAAGTATCATAAACTATTTACCTAGTCCTCTCTTATTGGGCACATAGTTAGTTATTCAGAAAAAAACTACACTGAAGTATGTTTTCATTCAGTCCCTGTTCATTCATTAATGTAGTCAACAAATATTAGTTGCCTTATATGTTTCAGGCACTGTTTAAACTCTGGGAATATCATCGTAAATCAACATTTGAGTGAGAGGAAAGAGACAATAAAATAAAAATATAACATGGAACAAATAATAAATATGATTATTAAAAATATATATACTATATTCAAAGGTGATCAATAGCATGGAGAAAAATTAAATAGGGAATATTGGAAGGAAATTTATAATAAGGTGATCAGGGACTGCCGAGAAGGTGACATTTCAGTAAAGACCTGAAGGAGGAGTGCCTGCTAAACTCCTTGAGGGCAGAGATCATGTCTCTTTTGCTTACCCTTATGTGGCAATTCCTGCTTTCATGAAGCTTAGAATCTAAGGTCTAATTTGATGTGGGTTATCTGCGAGTTATTACCACGTAGATGGTTGTTGCACTTTACATATTTATATATTTTTTAATATTTTAAAACTTCTCTATGACAACCATATGCCACTTTTAAATTTTAAAATGAAATCTTAATTTTAAAAATATTTGCTTATATTATTTTGTTAGAGTCATCATACTGTGGACACGTCATGTTTTCCTACCCATCAACTTTGTTTACGTGAATTATTTGAACTAAAACTCATCCATCATGCATCTAGGTAGTCTTTTTCTTGACCTAAGTGCATGGCTTTGCCTTTTCATCTTTCAGTTTTGGCTCTAAGTTGACCAAGTTTGAGGAATTGAAAGATTTCATGAAAAGCTGAAATAGGACACGCTGTACAGCAGCTTGAACGTGAAAGGTCAAGCAGACCTTTGGGAGCAATTCATAAAGGCTTTTGCTAATCTCTTTTAGCTTCCCTTCCTCATTTTTGGGAAGATGTTGCTTTCTCCCTTTGTTGGAGGTCATTCTGCTCCCTGCACCTGTGATAGATTGCTCTATGAATTGATGCACTAGGGAATACTTGCAGAAGTAAACAGTAGGAGACCCAGGAGTGAGAGACCTCTTCTACTTCTGAGAGAATGCTTTTCTATTTTCGTGTCGTGTGTTTTTAGTTCACTCTGTGATACTGAAAAAGCCCCAATCTTCTATATGCAGAAAAATGTTAAAACCCATCTCTAGAAGCTTGCCAGCAAGAATGCCTTTGTTTCCAGAGCTATTATCTACATTGATGTACAATTCCTAGCACTTTTTAGTGAAACATTTCTCTTATGGAGTGAAGAAGAAGGTTTAAAAAGTATTTTTAATTGAAGGAAGAAAGAAAAGAATTTTCTTAGTAGTTCATAATATTAGTTTAATTCACTTTTGGTATTTGCATAGAAGTTAAAATATTCCAAAGCATTTTTTGCATCTCTACCATGATTTTTACAATGTTCTAAGGTAGTAGGGTTATTTTTGCTTTATAAATGAGAAAAGTAAGTCACAGTAAAGAAAAGAAAATTGCCTAAAACCATAGGGTTAACATTTATTGAATTGAATGTTTACCTTTGTCGGACGTGTTCTAAGCATTTTATATGTATTTACTCATTTACTCCTCACAATAGCCCAGGTGACTTTGGTATTACTTCTATCCCAATTTTTCAGATCAGGAGACAAAGCAGTGAGAAATTAAATGACTTGCCCAAAGACATGCACAGCTAGTTGGCACCAGAGATGGCATTTATCCACAAAACTCTGGTTCTAACACACAACACATAACAATTCCATATGGCTGCTACACTGGATAGATGGGAGGTTGGGACTATAATTACACAATCTGAACTTTGGAAGGTTTGTAAGTTCAGTAGTTACAACTGTGTGTGACTACTGCCCCAGGATACAAAAATAAATCAAACTTGTCTCAGAATTTTCCTAACTATTACAGTAAATTCACAACAAACTATCTTGCTAGAAATTTTGTTACATTCTTTTGTCTGTAAGGGTTAATAAACTTATAAAATGCTTGCATATTTGCATTCAGGGGGAATAGTAGTTGCTTTTTGTTGTAGCAGAAGCTGCATTCTTAGAAATGCTGAGAATATAGACCTTCTCAAACTTTTCTCCTGCAGAAATCTCTTTGCAACATCCATGACAAATACTAATCCATTTCTGCTAGATCACGTCCAGTCATAGCAAGTCCACTAATTTTTTTAAGGCAGTTTTTTCCATTTGAGATAACTGATTCTTGGGAATTAATTTTATTTTGTTTTTAAACATTGGATTAATTTTTTTTTTCTGAATGTAGTAAAATGGTTTGCTTTAAGAATTCCAAGATACAGTATGACATTTCTGCCATTAAACAGAGCTCCTGTTTTATTGAAGAAATGCAAGAGACCTTTACAAACTGTTTGAGACAGAGAGACAAAAATAGAGACTAAAGGTTCAACAAATGTATTGATAGTATTTAACAGGAGAAGAAAATCTGACCTGTAATAATACACCGTGTTAACTTGCATATTTTCTTCCACTTTACCCCTGAAACTTTAAACAGAAAGCTAAGTTATAGTAATTGGACTTTCTAGAGGTCAAATTAGGCAAATAATTTTGGATCACAGGCTTAGAAAAATATAATCTGTATTTTGTGTAGAGACATTATATGTGTGTGTATGTATACATTTTAGGGGGAATAGAAAGAAAAACATGTAGGATAATTAATTGGGCAAATGATTGGAAAGGTTTTGTTTATAATTGGGTCTTTACTTCCCTTTCAAGTATCAAAATTCAGTTTGATAAATAATTATTAAGCATCTTCCAGGTGTCAGACTTGGTGTTAGATACTGGGGTTATAGTGGTAAAAACAAAGAGGTGATCTCTGCATTTTGGACATTGTGTGTGGTTGTGCATGTTTACTGCCAAGGACTTGAGTGGGAACTGAAATGCAGGCAGCATTCCACTTGATAAGCTGAGCACTATGGCACAGGGTTGCATCTGTCTGGAGAAAGCGTAGCCTTTATCTAACCAGCACTGATGTGCTCTATGGCCTTATGGCCATCTGCCTGCTTTATGAGGCTTACATTCTAACAGAAAAGGCAGTCTTTAAACAAGTAGCTATGTGATTAGTGTTATAAAAGGGAGGTAAAAACACAGACCATTTAATTCAAGTCAAAAGGCTAATAAGATCCTCCTTGAGAAAGTAACATTTCATATAAGCACCAAATAATTTGACTAGGAATTGAAGCCACATTGTTCTAGATGAGAAGAAACAGCTCTCTTTTCCATACATCATACAAAAACTTGTTAGTGACATTGGACCCTCAAACAAATATCAGGTATCAGATATTGGCTCAAAGACAATTGTTGTAGTTCACGATTAGTTGGGGGTAGAAACCAAATATCTAGAGGAAGATAGAGATAGAGGGAGGAAAAGAAGGTAATTCAGAGAAAGATATGTGGAAATTGACTTATCTTCTACTTCCACTGTAGTAAATTCAAGCTTAAAGCTCCATAGTTGAACCTGGATGGTTTTAACAACAATATCAGTAACAAAAAAGTAAATTCTACAAGTCTATAAGGTGGATATGCTGTACTATCATTTAGAAACTGATATATTGGTTGGGTGTACATTTTCAAGGTGAAGAGATAGAGGGAGAGATTTGAATCAGTGTATTCAGAGACTTTTGTCTAAGGGCCTACCTAGCTTGCATGCTTTCCTTCCCTTTCTTCCCCATATTCCTTTCAACCCAAATGTGCTGCTTCTAGTTTTCTGGATAAAGTAAAGACTACACTTAGGGCTCAGATTAATTCAGGCTTTTACTCAGTCTTTCAGTGGAGAATCTGCTGCTCAAAATGTTGCTTTGATTTGTCTTTGTGTATGTGGATCCCTCAGAATTCCTTGGCATTTAGGTGACTGGCAAAACTCAGGCATTCCTGTGTGCCATGCCATAATAATAATACTGCTGCTAATTCTTGTTGATACTTCCTCTTTATTCTCCAAATTGAGAAATTAATATGTGAGGAGGGGAAATATTCAATAAATAGGACATGAATTAAAATTCGATGACAATTCATAAAATTTTGGAATACGGGGATGAGAAAAGAAATAATCATCTCCAGATTTGTCACTTTATCAAATAATATAGAAATGAAGGTGCAAAGTCACACAATTAATGAGTGAACAACCCTGGATTCACAAATGAATGTTGTTCTTAATTCCCTGCTGGCCATAATAAATAACAAGATTAGTATTATTGGTATATCTAAAGGTTAGCATTTTTTTTTAATGGCGTTTAGTTATTTAGCTAATGGATATGTAAAGAGAAAAAGAGAGCAATGGAAAATGTCTAACTTTGTCTGTTATCTATTACTTTGGTTTATGAATGGAATAATCACTCTATTATATTGGCTAAACTTAGTTTCACTTTTAGAATGGTTATTTCCTTTCTAGTTCTCAAAATATTTTGAGACTTGATTGACGGAAAATGAGATCCTTTTCATTCAACTTAGGCATGTTGTGATTTCTCCTAAAGTTTTATCCACAAAAGTAGACTTTTGATTAAAGATTTTTAAAATAGTAAATTTAATGCTCCTGTATAATACCTTTAAACTCACTTTATAAATATAGAGAGTAGTGGAAAAGTGGAAATGACAAATTACTATGTGTCTGGAGAAATCTTAGGTAGCTTCAAGTACTCTCCCTGGAACGCCTAGATACCTTCAGAGCTGCTGAAAGCTACAGTTATCTACTCTACTTTTTAAAGATGACAATATTATGTGTTAAATATATGACATTCTTGCAAAATTCTCAAGTGCTTCATGCTTAAATGACATTCCTGAATCCTAGTTATTTTAGCAACGCTTTCTTCATAATAAGTTCAAATGAGATATAAGAAATCTTAGTAGAGAAGTTATTTGCCTGTGTTGTAATTTGGCCTTTCACTATTACAACCAGCATTCCTAAATGTCTCCAAGGGGCTAGAGTCAGAGAAAACAGGAAGGAAATCACAGTTGGGTGAGAAGTTTCTTTGGCTACATGCTAAGTGATTATGTGTTGAGGTCAGAGTTGTAAGATGTGACTCCCACTGTGCATTCTGACGTGAACCACACTATCTAATTTACTGTCATTCAGCTCATATACATATCAATTACATTTCGATATCTTTAGATGAAAATGAAAATCTATGGAATGGGAGTAGGAAACATTTTAAGTCAAGGGTTACATAAATAATTGTTCTAATTTCTTATTTTTGGAACTACATAGCGGAATAAAAGGTATTTAAATAGGACAACAATTTAGCAGAAAGGGAGTTAGAAAAGATAGAAGGAGGATCCGTCATAGTATGAAGATGGGAAACAGAAAAATAGAGAGAAAAAATTGTATACATACGTTTGATAAAGAAAGAAGATACACAAAGTTCAATGCTCAGCCCCCAACAATGCCCTGGGGAGAAATCAGATGGAGGCAAATAGGAAAGAGAGATCTTGGGATCTTGATTAAAGACATGACAGAGGTTTCAAGTTTTACTGTTTTTTTTTTTTTTGCTAAATAATTTTAAATCTGTTTGTGTTTCACATATCTAGTCATAGTTGATGTGGACAATAGTAAAAAGCTTACAAAAGCTCCAAAGGGGTTGAGGTATCTAGGAGAAGTGTCTGGAACTCTAGAAACAGTAACCAACAATTTGTTAATTTCACCCATCTGAGCCATTTTCCTGACTTGCTTTTGCTGTGCAAGTATCTCATCATATTAGTAGAAACACAACTGGCTCAGGAAGGAGATGGAGGCAAGGAAATAGAGATGGCCAAGTTAACTGGGTGATTTTTCTTGAGGACAAGGACCAGATCAGCAGTAGACAAAACTGTATCAAGAGAAAGCTGAGTGCTAGGTTGCACTAACCAGCTGAGTTGTCTTGAGCTGGTTCCTCAAAATGTTAGCTTGTTTCCTTATCAATAAATGCAAATAAAACCATGGCTTACTGGATTGCTTTGAAGATTAAATGCAGTAGTATATGTCCTTCCCTAATTGTAAAGTGGATAAAATAAGCAAATAACCACTGTTATTATTATTTCATTGTGCTCAAAGGTTCATACCAGGCACCAGGCTCTGATCTTTGAAGAATTTATATAATTCCAGAAGTAGGACATACAAATTGAATTTAAGTGGTATCGAATAAATGAGACCATTTGTGTATTAAACATTGCGCTAGTGTTGCGATGCAGAAGTGAATATATTACCCATGCTCTCAGGGAGTTTACACTGAAGAATTAGTGTAAACCATGAATACAACTTGTAAAAATACTAACAATGAAGATGTAAAAGACTAAAGAAGAGATCTGAGTATTACAGCGTTTATTAGGAAAATCTCAGCATGGGTGGGAAGATAAAGCAAGGGTTAGTTTAGAAGTCCTATTTTGGTTATAGCTCCAGGATTGCCTAGGGATTTGTGCCAACCCATTACTTTCTCAAGTTGGTTATATATTTTTTTAAACCATTGCCCTTTAAAAGTCTTTGCTTTGAAATGTACTTATTTTCCCTCTACACATTTTAAACATTTCATTTTAGGATATTTCTGAAATCATTTCCTGCTGACCTGATTTTACATTAGACACCTTCGTGATAAAAAAGGTAATAGCATACAGAAACATACATTCTATTCCTTCACCATCTGAGTGACAGTGCAAAGAGGGGCCAGAATAGAGAATCATTTGTTTTCTACATTAACAGTATGTTTTTTTCTTTGTAGTGTTTCTTACTTCCAATCCAAACAATATCTATTTCATTATTCCTAAATGAGTTGTTCTTCTTAACACATTTTCCGTTCATGATGTCGTTATTAGCCCACCCTCAATTTTCACTTTTCTCTGTTTTCAAGTTCTGACAAAGCTTTCTGTAATATGTTGTTTGAATTCATCTACTCTGTTTAACTAATGTTTTGGGATGTTTTAAGGGCCTTTTGCCAAGCATCCTCTCCGCAGACTATACCTAATATAGCCAAGTCAATAGCCATCAAAGCACCTTTAAAATAAATTGGGCTATTACCTTATTTAAAAACTCAACATCTGAACCTTTTGCTATAATCTGATTTACTCGCTTTCGATAAAGTGGGGCCCTGTCATTTTCTGTTGCCGGGAGTGTGGGAGAAGGAAAGGGAAAGAAGAGAGGTGAGGAACAGGGAATACTGAGGTGGCACTTACTCAACCCCTGACAGAATTCTGCTCTAAGCCTCTGCTGATGCTGGCTTAATTTTAACATCTGTTTTTTAATTTTTTAAAATAAAGGAAATTATCCACTATTATTGGAAAACAAAACATAAGGAAAAAGTCAAGTTTAAGACAGCCTTTTCATATATATTTTGGACAGAGATCAGGTCGAGTGCCTATCACAAAGTGGGTGCTTAGTAAATGTTTGTCAAATAAATCAATTAATGTGCAGGGCTAGAATTAATACGGGTCAAATTGGGCTGTGTGCAATGGCTCATGCCTGTAATCCCAGCACTTTGGGAGGCCAAGGCGGGTGGATTACTTGAGGTCAGGAGTTCGAGACGAGCCTGATCAACATGGTGAAACCCTGTCTCTACTAAAAATACAAAAAAAAGAAAAAATTAGCCGGTCGTGGTGGCATACGCCTGTAATCCCAGCTACTTGGGAGGCTGAGGCAGGAGAATTGCTTGAACCTGGAAGGTGGAGGTTGCATGAGCCAAGGTGGTGTCATTGCTTTCCAGCCTGGACAACAAGAGCAAAACTCTGTCTCAGGAAAAAAATAAAAAATAAAAAGGAGGTGGGGGGAGGTCAAATTGTAAGGTCTTTTTCTACTTACCCATATCTCTCAGATCCCCCTTTTCCTCTATTACCTTGTTTCTCTTTTAATCTGAGTACTCCTAATACTCTCTGCACCAATGTGTGTGTGTTGGTAGGGATGGGGAGTATAGGTGTACTTTAAAAATTAATTGCTAAAAAAATTCCATTTTAAACTTATTTGTTTTGTAATATTTGCAGGAAACATTTTGGATGTGATCAAGGTATTATGAATTTGGCATATTTAACAATGGTGTGCTAATTCTGTACATGTGTTTAATTTTCTTGCTTATGCTTTAGGTGTAAATGTACAAGAAATAGGCATTAAACAATGTAAAACATTTGGCTTAATCAGGTCAAATATTGTTATGGTAAGTAAATTTGTCCAAGGTAGATTCATTCTAAAAAGTCTAAGCTTTTAAAAAATAGACATGATTAGATGGAGTGGGATGGGGGTAGGCAGAACTAGGTCAGTGGCATGTGTGTGTGTGTATGTGTGCACGTGTGTGTGTGGTGGCTTTCTTAGTACGTATAATAATAAAAATCTTGTTCTAAATTTTATTGCTCAAGGCACATATTTGTCCTTAGAGAATTCATTGTGTGCTTTTAGAATTCTATGTTGAAGTTAATTGGTGCAATCTAAGAGTTAGAAAGGACACTTATGGCTTCAAATTAAATAATTTGTTTTATCAAGTACTTCCAATTAGTGTTTAATTGGAAACAAATTAAACCTGCTTGAGAAATTATTCTTGTTTGGATTTTTGTTGCTTGAGGTTATAGTATTGATGATCCCTTATTTTCCAGCTACTAAAAATTATTGGTTTTAGTTTGGAAATGATTCAGATGTGTGGGAATAATTTTGACTTAAAATCAAGAGACTGAGAAATGATAGACTCCTTTTAATTTTCATTCATATGTTTATTTTGTGTGTTTACCTTCATTCAATCCCCAGGGTCAAGAGTTAACAACAGGTACACATTTATTTGTCACCCAGGGCATGTGATTAGATTTATTTGATTTTGGGAAAGGAGCATTAGGAGTGTGAAGATTTTCACAGTATTAGACCACTAGCTGTTGATGGTTGAAGGTTTGTCACCCTTCGGCTTGCTCCCCTGCACAATCAATGCCTACGATATGCTTATTTAATTTATTGGCACAGTAAAGAAGACTATGTGATACAAGAATCTCGAGACTCAAAGTCTGTTTCAAAAGCCCTTCAAACTTTGGTAACTACAAGAATAAACATATCTCTTCCACCCCCTAAACACCCCCCACCACCGCACCCCTGCCGTGGGAATCGAGGTCAGCTTGCAGCCCTGGTATTCTTAAAGGAAATTTATGAGGAAAAATAAGAGTCAGGAACACCTAAGACAAAGAAGTTAATTTATAATTACACTAAGCCAAGTAACTCATCTTCTGCAATTGCTAACTTTTGAAGCATTAGGGAGTTAAACTGTATAGATACACCAGATTGTTACTTCTGAGTTTAGGTTTGGGGGACTCTAGAGTTAGCAAGCAGCTGCCTATCAGGGGGTCTCCCTATATATAATATATGTATTCACAATATATATGAATATATAAGTTATATATTCATCTTCCTTTATATATATATATATATATATATATATATATATTCATTGTTCCTAAGACTAATGACTTTTTACAAACTTTAGTAGTTTACTTAAGTACTAGAATTCTCTTTTTAATGCTCTGGTTTAACAGTAACCTACCAATATGCAACAACAACCACAGAAAACACAAACTGATCTCAAGGCAGTTCTCCCAGTTTTCAGTATAAGACTCATGATTTTTAATGGAGACAAGTTGAATATGATTCATTGGCTCTTCATTTATATTATTGGTCTACATCCTAGTTCTGTTAGAAAAAAGTTGTAAATTTTTGGACAATAAACTTCTTTGTGCCTTGGTTTTCTTATCTGAATGGAGAAAGAGCTGTACCTTCATCATAGGTAGGCTATGTGTGGCTAAAATCAGTTGATTCATGCTAAACATCCAGAATGGTACCTGATAAATTCTTATGTGTTTCCTATTGTTATTAGGACTAAATTATAAAGAATTATCATTTCTGACTACATTGAAGCCACCTCTAATTAAACAGAATCAAGGAAGGACAGAGTTCTCATTCTTTTAAAAAGGATTTAGATGCATATTCAAAGATATTACTAAATGTATAAAGGGATTTGCACCAAGGATAAATGTTAACTACATCATTATTTCTTTCCAAGGAAAAGCAATTACAAAAGTCTTAAACAACAGCAGAAGGGCATTCGAGAAAATACAAGGAAAAATATACCAGTGAGATTTATGAATAATTCTAAATGAGGTTATGGAATCTCCTCTAAGGAAGACCCTTGCCTCTCTGGGATGCTTCAGGCAGGTCAATCTTAGACAGCATCTGAAGCGGTTGGGTGGATTTTGGTGCCCTCCACTGTCTGGTGTTTCCAGCTATTTTTCCCATGGGCTACCCAGTTCCTCTCTGGAACATCACCCTAGGCCACCTCTGACTTTCCTAGTCAATATAAATTTTCATTCACTTCTCCTTGTCCTTACATCAAACTTTCTGTAGATTTGATAGTTTTTACTTACTTAAATAATCCTTTCAATAGCAGAAAATGGATTTCTGAGTCTGTTAACTGTATGTAGTCTTCCAGTTTTCATACATAATAAATTATATGTATATACATCAAATACATCAAAATGTATATATAATTTCATATTTTATTTTGCCCACTCAATATTATTTTACATATCCTTTCTACATTTATCTTAGGTGTAGAATCATAATCAAATTTCTGCTTAAATCTTGTTTAATGATTTTTCTATTGACAATTTGAACTGTTTTTGTATTTTCCTTTAAACTGCTGTTATAAATGTCTGTTCATTAAAAAAATTTCAAATTATTTACTTAGAATAAATTCCAAAATTTGAATTATTAGGTCAAAGACTTAAACATTTCCATGTATCAGGATACACATGAGCCTGCATGTGCACACACACAGCCAGGTGTCCTTCTCAAAATAATAAACACATTTTTATTTCTATCAGCATTAAATATGTATTATATATTTGGCTCATAAAACCCTCATTATCCTAATTCCTGAGGCTTTAGGAAACAAAAAATTTGACTAAAGTAACTCAAATTGATGTGTAAATAGCAGATGGACTTTTCCTTCCTCATTTGGGAAAGAAATTCTAAGCAGTATGTGTGTGTGTCTGTGTGTCTGGGTGTGTGTGTGCATGTGTATGCACAACCATCTAAATATTTGGGGCAAGTGAACTTCTTCCGGTATTTAGATTGCTCTGTATAGCACAATGCCAAATTTGCTTACTTAGGGAGGCCAGTTTAAGCAGAGTGTAGGTAGATACCGACTGAGGGAAGGCAATAGACGTTATTCTCAGCATTGTATTATAATGAGAAATAGATTGGTTTCACAGGTGATTTGTTACTTCTGCAAACATTATGTACAAGATACTGAGTCAGGTGCTGTGGGAAGCTACAGGGATATATAAACCACACTCACAGCCCTCTATGCCATTCCAGTCAAATAAAGAAGATAACACATGACCACAAATCAATGAAATACTAACTAGGAAGTGATGTTTTATCCAAAAAAAAATGGGAGTTAAGTAAAAAAAGAGATTACTTTGATGAAGCGGGGATTTAGTTTAAACCAAAATATTCAACATCGGTGATATCCAGAGGAAAAAAAATCTGCTTTCATCCCCATTTTGAGGCCATGAGAGTTATTTCCAAACTAAATTATGTAAGCTTTTCTGCCTTTATCAGTGGCATTGACACATGAAAATAATCGAGAAACCTTATGAAATTCCAACATCTGTGTGGAAAACAAATACACTGTAATTTACCGAAGGCATTTATTTATCAAGGCATAGTCTCTTTTGGGGGATTAATGGGAGAACCATCATGAATTTTAAAATTCATTAGTTGGTATTTGATCTTTAGCATGATGCTAAGATTAATTCAGTATACTGTATGTATTTGCAAATGAATTAATCAAACATACTGAAATTGATAAAAAGAAGACAGAAATTGACTTTGACATACTGTTTGATAGTTGCCATTAATTAAATGCCCAACAAGTTCAACAAAATACACAATTAGGCAGAAATAAAACAAAGGGGAAAATCCAAAAGTGGCACTTTATTTAATTCTTTCTTTTAGAACTGTTCCTAATTAACCTTCCACAGCTTCTGTAGAATCCTTAATGTATCAGATTATTTAGAAATAGAAATAAAAGTTTCACTTCTTTAGAATTATCACCTTATTCTAATTCACACTTTAAATTTGGTCACTTTCTCCAAGTTAAGGCTAAATTTTACTGCTCTCTTCTAAACAGGCAATCAGCATTTTGAGATTCTCTTAGGTTGAAGGGCTCATAGCCTGAAGTGAATTCTGTATTTTAATATTCACAGCACAAAGGCAGGAAAGTTAAAAGCTTTCTTCTGTGTATACATTGAACACTTGTAAGTGGAGACTGAGGAAATCCAGGATGCCACAAAACTCACTGTAGTAATCAGGTTAGAGTGCAAGTGATGGGAGTCAAACTTTATATACTTAAGGCTAAAGCAATATTCACCGACCTACAAATCAAGACACGATTGAAAATCCAAGTCTCAGCCGAGCTAGGGATGCACAAGCCCTCAGGAACATCTGAAGTTGGGGTTTATACTGGCCAGATTCTCCTCTGGGTACCCATCTCAAGTTCTTTCTTCATGTCAGCTCCTTCCTTCCTTCCTTCCTTCCTTCCTTCCTTCCTTCCTTCCTTCCTTCCTTCCTTCCTTCCTTCCTTTCCTTCCTCTTTCTCTCTCTCTCTCCCTCCCTCCCTTCTATCCCCTCCCCTCCTCTCCCTTCCCCAAACCCTCCCCTCCCCTCCTCTCCTTTCTTTTTGACTAAGTCTCCTTCCATTACCCAGGCTGGAATACAGTGGTGTGATCTCGGCTTATTGCAACCTCCGCCTCCTGAGTTTAAGCAATTCTCCTGCCTCAGCCTCCTGAGTAGCTGGGATTACAGGAACCGACCACCATGCCCAGCTAATTTTTGTATTTTTAGTAGAGACGGGGTTTCACCACGTCGGCCAGGCTGGTCTCGAACTCCTGACCTCAATGATCCACTCACCTCAGCCTCCCAAAGTTCTGTCATAACGGGTGAGCCACTGCACCCCACCCAGCTTCTTTCTTTCTGACTGAAAAATGTGGTTGCCACATGGCTGACAACAGACCACTAGTGGCTTCTGGATTTTATATTTTAACACCCTGCCATCAAAGGAGGATGAATTTCAGCAATCCATTCCCCAATTTAAGAAATCCAGAAAAAATTTCTTGTTAGTCTAGCTTAGGTCAGAATTTAATACTTTAACATGGACTAAGAAAATAATGAAGTACTTTCTGTCAGACACTTTAAACAGCAGTCTTAAACACTTTGAATGTATTTTTAACCTCATTTCCTATGACAACTTATGAGATGAGATTTATATAATTTTCATTTGATAGGTGATATATTTGAAACTTAAAGACTTAGGTAACTTGCCCTTTCACCAGCTAGCTAGTCAATTTCAGAGCCAGGATTTTGATCCAGGATTTGATTCTGGATCTGGCTTTTTCCAGAGCTCTGCTATCCTCCACTGTCTATCTCTGTGATTAACCTTGTCTGGGCCATGTGTGCTCTAATTCATTGTCAGGTGGTGTAGCTATGAAAGACATGTCAACTCTGAGAAGTCAGATGGGGGAACATTCTAGAAAAGAGGACAGTTCTACAGATGTGCTGTACATTAGTACTATCACCCACAGCTAGTGCTGATTGTCCTGACTAGTATGGGGATACATCCGCAGGTCACTTCGTTCATGTTCAGTGGTGCTCCATGTGTTTTAAGAATCTGTGCTGTGTCTCTGTGTCTGCAATCCAGGGTTGCAACTTCACTTAAGGTTTATTTGATTTTTATACTAGTTTATTCATTTATTTGTTAGATCTAGGAGATGTATTTGTTTCTTGAGATAATTTTGAGATTATTCAAAGAATGGTATGCCTTTCCTCCCAATAAAATGGATTAATCTTTCTCATTAGAATGTGTACAGGTAACAAATAAAACAAATACATTAACATATACATGTTCTGCTGAAGATCTTTACAATTGCTTGATGGAAATAATGCTTCTTATTTCAAAATTTAAGTACAGTCTTCCTTTGACATTCAAGGGGGATTGGTTTCAGTACCTCCTGCAGATATCAAAATCTGAGGATGTTCAAGTCCCTGATATAAAATGGTGTAGTATTTGCACATCCTCCCATGTACATTTAATCATCTCTAGATTACTTATAATACCTAATACAATGTAAGTATTATATAAAGAGTTGTCATACTGTATTGTTTAGGAAATAATAACAAGAAAAAAAGGCAATACAGACGCATTTTTTTTCTGAATATTTTTGATCTGTAGTTTGTTGAATCCAGGGATGCAGAACTCATCTATATGGAGGGCCAACTTCACTCAAAAATTTAAGAAAAAATTTTTTCTTTAAAAAAGACTCAAATCAGCTGTATTTTTAATTTGAGCATAATAGACTGAACCACAAGACAAGCTTAAACTATTTCCTATTTGTCTTTGGTACTATAAAGTTTTGTCAACTGAATTCTTTGTAATAGTGAAAACAACCTTGAAAAATATGGAGTGGTTAAGTTCAAAAGTGATTCCTTTTGGCTCACTAAACAATCTTTTTTGCTAAGGGTTTTAAAATTTTTGTCACAGCGTGTCTGCTATATAGTTTCTCACTTTCTTCCATTTTTCCTCTTCTCTGTTACTTTTAGGGGTAAAGCACACCAAATAATTGTTTGCTGTCTGTTGTGTTAAGTGTTAAATGTGGGCCATTGCTGATACCCATGCACGACTGCTTTACTGTTCACTGTGACAGCTGTCCAACTTACCCTGTAAGTCAGCCTCTCTGCCTCACTCATCATTTTTGTTATTCTCCTTCAATTTTCAAAGAGCCTTAGAATCGTGATGATCTAGTACAGTTTGATATGATGTTAGATTTTTTTGTATTTTTATTTCCCCGCCTCCCCCCATGATTAATATCCCAGATAATGGATTGGTAAGAATCCAGTGCTTTAAGCATGGATTCTCTGCTTACATTTTAGCCACAGAAACATGCTAATATATCCAGTCAATGATTTCCAAGCTGATAGCTAATGTAATGTGCCTCTAGAACCATGTCTCTGCTTTTGTTTCTGGAAAAGGCAAGGCATGTCAAATTTATTACATGCAAAATTTGCCTTCCAACCTTGTGGAAACTTTTTCACAGGTAAAATGGTATCCTGGGATTTTTTTTTGGTTGCCCTGGTAAAAAAGAGAAAATAAACATTATAAGTTAACTCATTATATAAGGCGAGGATTCTTTATCTTTTTTGAGTCATGCACTCTTTTGGCAGTTTGAGGGGCCTATGGTCTTCTTTTTAGCAATATTTTTTTTATGTGCATAGTACAAGATTCAGGAATAGTTCTAAGAACTATTGTAATTTCAAAGTAGTAATGAGAACAAGTGATATTTTGCTATATATTCAACACTTGTAATGTAAAATATCTATGATTTTTATAGGTATCAATGTCACAGATCATGCCAATTCTATACTGGTTGATTGATTATATTCATAATTGAAGGAAATGTCAAATTCCAGTTAGAGATTAATAAAAACAAAGCATAATATATTTCCCATCATGGATCCATTGAATGCTATTCATAGACCCCTTAGATAGAACTAAGATGAACACTTTAGATAGAGTTAAGAACCACGTCTATATAATGTAGGTCACTTAATGTATTGATTCTCTCATAGGTATTTGCATTTTTAAAAAGATCTTCAGGAGGAGAGAAATAGTTTTATAATAATAAAATATCAAATACTGTATGGTCTTCTGTTATGAGGATGTGTCTGCTTTTCATGCATCTGCTTTGCTGTAACAATGGTATGTATTTTAATGAACGTGACAAAGTTGAATATGCATGAATGCTGTTTCTATCAAAGTTATCTTCATAGGCTATATTCGTATTGCATAGTATTGCTAATTTCAAAAACTTCCTAGAGAAGAATTCTTTCTCTATTTTTTTATAGCTGGAGTCCTAATCTTTTAAGTCTCTTGAGACATATGATAAATCATTGATTTTCAATAGTGGATTTTAGTTTTAGAAAGAGCTAAAAGTAATAGTGAGTTAACCTGTTTAGGATTTTTTTTAAAGGTATAAATTTAAGGAAATGGAACCAATTTTGTTAAAAATATAAATGACTTTTAAAGTTAATTCAAAGAGAGAAGTTTCTCTTTTTTTTTTTTTTGAGACGGAGTCTCGCTCTGTCGCCCAGGCTGGAGTGCAGTGGCGCCACCTCGGCTCACTGCAAGCTCTGCCTCCCGGGTTCACGCCATTCTCCTGCCTCAGCCTCCTGAGTAGCTGGGACTACAGGCCCCTGCCACCACGCCCGGCTAATTTTTGTTTTTGTATTTTTAGTAGAGACGGGGTTTCACCGTGTTAGCCAGGATGGTCTCGATCTCCTGACCTTGTGATCTGCCCGTCTCAGCCTCCCAAAGTGCTGCGATTACAGGCGTGAGCCATCGCGCCCGGCCTCAAAGAGAGAAGTTTCAAAAATATTTTGAGGGATAGCAGAAACATTAAGTAAACATATAGACTGTCCCTGGTAACATCTTTGGAGGTAATATTCATATGAATATGTTTGTTTTTAAAAAATCTTACTTCATGAGCCACGTCTTGTAATTTTGGAACTGCTCCTATAAAATTCATAAAATCTATCAGGAAAAAAGAGAGAGAAATGAAAATAAACCAAGCTTACTGCACATGAAACATTAGTCACGAAGTCAGCTTGCTCTCTGACCTGCTTCTTCATAGTTCTTTGGTGCCTATTGCCTCACAATCATGTAGACCCTGTTACAGAATTACAGTTCCCCTTAATTGTTCCACAGATGACAGCTTGAACATTATAAAACATTAAGTTTTCCCTTTGATCATTTCAGAGAAACGGATCATCCTGATGTTTACCAGAGCAATAGGCTTTAGTGGCGAAAAGGTCTTGCATACTGATGAAACTACTAACGCCAGCTGATTCCAGTGACCCCCACTGATACCGGCTGATCTAAAAGACCCCACTGACTCAGCTGGTCTGAAGGACCCCATGAGGAACTAACTCACCAAAAAAATGCAGTTTTCACATCCCAATGATTTCATCCCCCTTTCCCTGACCAATCAATGACCCCAATTTTCCAGCCCCTCATGCTCAAGAAACCTTTTAAAAACCCACCCTAGAACTTCTCTATCCCCAGAGGAGATAGATTTGAGGATTTCCTTCCATCTCCTCACTTGGTGCCTTGCAATCATTAACTCTTTCCTTGCTGCATTTCTGCTGTCTTAGGGTAATGGGTCTGTTACTGGGCAGTGGGCATACAAACCTGTTGGTCCTATAACAATTTGGAGATAGAGGAATCCTCCCACCGAACTTGGAAATCCCATGATTCAGGCATCTGTCTTCTCTGTTTCAGAATGACACTATTATAGTTCTGGCTCCTGTAGAGTCTGCCGTATTCTGAGTGAAATGAGGCACTGCTTACGGTAATGCTCATTAATATTGGTAATAGTATTCTGGAGTTTCCCAAGATTCTGCTGATTGAAGCTTACTGTGATTTACAATGAGTTGCCACTGTGATATCATTAAGCAGAGAAAAAACATCAAGTCTCGTCTGAGTGTGTCATCAGAAATAATCCTGCTATCCTTCCGTCTGTGAATATTTTGTGTAAATGTATTGACTGATTGATGAACCAAAGCTCTTCAAATTTCATTCTTCCCTGCTTACAAATGCCTGAGGAACAAATGGCCTACAGAAGCAAAGAGATACTTCTCAAGCATTCCTTTTTTCTTTTTCTGCCTCAGGGACTGTTGTTGACTTTGTCAGCTTCTTGTGGGAAGCAGTGGATTTGAAATTTCTGGAGACTTTTGCCACCCCCTTCCCTCAACATTGCTCCACATGATCAGAAGTCCCATGGCAGCAGTCCTCACTCACCCTTTTCTGTCTGATGGGACCCATTCCCTGTAACTCCTCCCCTGAAGTCTTGCCCAACTTTCAAACTGTGTCCTTCCCTGCCAGTGGGGTTGGCCTGAAAGTGGGAGTAGGAGAGCGGGGGGGTGGAACTTGGAGTTCCTTTTTGCAGTTGCAATCTGATCCTTCCTATACCTCAACCACCTTTTTGTATCAGCTTTCAGGTTTTCATAGTTAACTTTTCTGAAAGGACATTCCATTAGGATACCTATTAGTGTTTTCAGTATGATAGCACTAAGTTTACACGTTGAATTGGCTTTGTGAATTAGACTGAGAATTTTAGTACATTCATTTAGTCTATTATGGAAAAACAACAACAAAGTATTTTGCAAATAAACTTTTAGTTTCTGCAAGTAGAGAATTGCTGTAATTTACTTTTTTCAGTTAGTCCCAAACACATGTACTTTCATCAATTTTTGTGAACTAGATCACCTAAGTTTATGGATTTTTAGAACAGTGGTTGTCAGATTTTAAAATTTCCTAAGAGCTTGTTAAAACGTAGTCTCCTGAGCCCCATCTCCAGAGTTTCTGATTTAGTAAGTCTCAGGTGAGGCCTGAGAATTTGCATTTCTAATACATTCTCAGGTGACGCCATGCTGCTGATCCAGAAACAGACTTTGAGAACCACTAGCTTAGAGGACAGCTCACAAATCTCAAATTACTGTGAATCTTTGCAATTCTTAACATAACTGAAATCTCAAATTTTCAAGAGAATGTGAAATTTAAACTCCTCTTGCAAAGACACAACTAAATGAAGGTATATCCACATTCAATTCACTTATTATATTTAATTACTTATTTTCAAGGCTTATCAGATCAGATATTAACTCCACAATTTATAATAAAAAATTCTTGCAAGCAGCAATGGGCTAGTATTCATGAATTCACATTTTTAATCTGTGCTAAACCAATGTAAGTTTTACTTTTTTGAGACTGATTTATCTTACAGTGATTTCTTTTGCTTCCCAGCCGCATTTTGTTGGGTAATGTTTTTCAACAGTTTTAAAAGCTAAATATCTACCACATTCGTTATCTTTTTAGTTTGAAAATGATGTGTTTTTTTTTGAAGCAGTATTGATAAATGGCTCCCAGTATGTTCCTGTTGTGATAGGTAGGAATATGTAATTGATTTTATAGCACTTCTGAGTGCTCAGCCCTGGAACCTGCCTACACCTTGCAGATGTGTGAATTGAATCAGAATGGGGAAATTCTGTTGCTAATCACTACAAGCCTCCAGACTTGGTGTGGGAGGTGAGTAAGCATGGGATTGCTTCTCTCTTCTTGAGAAAAAATAAAATTAATGCAATGATTTTTTTTTCTGTTGGCTCTCATATTCTCCTTTTAAAAAACGAAGACCTTTTGATTACAGTGCATGTATCTTAGTTCCATTGTCTTCCTGAAAGATCAATAACTTTGATATTTTGCGGTAAGAAGGTCAGCAAATAAGTGAAAATAGCTGGGGTTTGGCTTAATTTATGCAAATTAATAGGTGTATCCTCTTGTGCCAGTGTTTAACACTGGAAACTACTGCATGCTATAAAGTATTCACACAGCTGCTGAAGCTGAGCGGCATCAAAAAATGAGGCCAACCATGGGGACACCAGTCTTGAGTTCAAAGCCCAACTGTGTCATCTGTTAGTTATGCTAACCTGGGCAAATATTCAGTTTTGCTGCCTTTAAAATGGGGGAAAATATGGAGCCTGCATGTCTGTGAGGGATTAGAAACACTAGATGCGAAACACCTGGTACACTGAAAGCAGTCAATAAAAGGAAGTGACAGGGACAGAAATTCTTAAATTGGCTAATAAATTCCAAATTTTCTAACTACTTCACTTGCAAAAGAAAAGCTGCTGCATTTGTTTGAGAAAAAAAATTCCTGGCCAGGCGCGGTGGTTCACACTGTAATCCTAGCACTTTGGGAGGCCGAGGTGGGCGGATCACTTGAGGTCGGGAATTCAAAACCAGCCTGACCAACATGGAGAAACCCCAGCTCTACTAAAAATACAAAATTAGCATGGTGTGGTGGTACATTCCTGGAATCCCAGCTACTCGGGAGGATGAGGCAGGAGAATTGCTTGAACCCGGGAGGCAGAGGTTGTGGTGAGCCAAGATCATGCCATTGCACTCCAACTCCAGCCTGGGCAACAAGAGCCAAACTCCGTCTGAAAAAAAAAAAAAATCCTAAAACCTTGAATAATAATCAGGGAAATGCCTATGTGCTTCTTACTGAATTTTTATTCAAGGTGATTTATGGTTATTTGTCCCTGCTTTTCTCTATTGTGTCTAGGTGGATTTGTGATTGGTTAGTTGAATTTTAATAACCTCATCAGAACTTTTACCAATTTGATCAAATTCTTCAAGGCAACTTTTAATTATGCAGTAGTTATAAATAGGTTGCTAATATGAGTCTGTTAAATATTGAAAATCCCTACCAACGTTGCCTAGCACATAGCGTTTACTCCATAGATATTAGTGCTTATTGTTAGTAACTGCATTATTTAGAGATTCTATCATACATGCTTCCAGACTGGAAATGTTTAAAAAAAGTCAAAGTGCTATTTTTTCTAACTACCATTTCTATGCGTCTATAGTCAGGATGCAAGTTCAGATATCAGCTCAGAGATATCTCATAAAGAGCAGTTTCCTCTTTTATTCCATATGGCCTCCTGGTCTCTCAGGTCACCAAGGTAGTTTTCTCGGTGATTAGGTTCCCATCACCAAAGCTACTACCTCCAAGAAACTTCTCTGATCTGCCAGGTGACACCCTCAGAGGTCAATTCAAAACTAATCTGACTTCCAGTTGTGACTCAAGTTTTGCTACACTTAATAGAGGGTATTGAATATGTATGTATGTTTCATCATTACGAAACCATTTTATTTTCTTTTTATGTTTGACAAATGGTACAAAAAGCATGAAGGAGTTCAACTGGATTAACGCTGTTGTTCAATGTTAGGGTGAATTATTTCATTGGCTTTTAACCTATTAAAGCCTATTGCTCTGGTAAGCACCAGTATGATGTTTCTCTGAAATGATCAGATAATCTCTCTGGAGAAACAATTGCCTGTCTCTGCAACTTCCAATCCTCTCCTTCCCCATGAGCCTGAAATCAATAGATGTGCCAAGGAGTGGGTCAGGATGAGGAAACCTAAGGCTCTTTATCGTAATCTCTATTAACCTTCCAAAAGCAACTCCAAAGAAGCCTACATCCAACTAAAGGTCATGCTGATTGTGCAAACATTGGCAATGTGTAGACAATGTGTAGACCCAATTCAAACCAGACTGATGTCTCTGGGCTCTGTCTACACAGAGTCGCATTTGGTATCTTCACTGCTCCTCCTTCCACAACTGTATTGCAGAAGACTCTGGACCTACAATTTGGAAAGACTATTGGGCCTGTTTCTGAAGGAAAGTGCATGTAGGGCATTGCAAGTGGGGTTTAATTAATGGAAATGCAACGTAATGCTCATATTTTCTAAAATGAGGCATGTCTGTAGCCACCGTTTGCAGGATTTCCTGTTGGACAGGGAGAGCAGCCTAATAGATTGCTTCTGGGTGGCTTTTTCCAGGCTTCAAAGAATAAATTTTGCATAGCATTTTGGAGGCATCATCAAAATCGAAGCCTGAATACAATTTTATCCAAACAGCCTTGCATGAAAAATATTCGTCTCCTATATTCCCACAGTGAAAATACATCAGCGGATCATGGGAACTGGTTGGTATTGTTTCTAGGCTTGATTTAGGTCAATGTTTTCTAGGGGTGAGGGTGAGATTTGCCAGAGCCCAGAACTTTAAAGGATTTTTGGTTTTAAAAAGAAAAAAAAAAAAGAAAGAAATAAAAAGGGATTTGGATCATTAACCTGATTCTTACAGCATCTGGATAACTATTTCCTTGCTCTAGTCCAGGAGCAAAGGACTAGGGTGAATGATCCATTGAGAACGTCTTGTGTTAGAACAAATACTGACAGAACCTGAGCTTCATCAAATTTACTTTGCCTGTTGCTTTGCCAGATACTTTTAGTTTTGCAGTGTTTTAGACTTTATATCTCTCTGCTATACAAAACCTAAATAATCAAGGCTGCCATACTATCTTAAAAATATGCAAACCAGCTCAGGGGAGTAATCAGTCCCCTTGACTGTTGGTAAATGTCTATTTAAAGCAAAGTTGACAAATCTTTTGTGTAAGGGGTCAGATAATCAATATTTTAGGTTTTCTTGGCTACAACTACCCAACCCTGCTTTTGTATCAAAAGACAACAGGTAAATGGAAGGATAAGGCTGTTTTCCAGTAAAACTTCATTAAAAAAAAATAGGTGGCAGACCAGCATTGGTCTGTGAATCTTAGTTACAGACTTCTAATTTAGACCATTACTGGAAAATCTATGAAAAACAGACTACATTCAAAGCTTTAATATTCAAAATAGTTACACATAATTATTATTAATAATTACACCTAATATGTGTTTCAAGATAATTTGCTTGAAAAACATACCAAACTCACTTTTTTCTTTAAAAAATTAAATAGAGCAAGGGGCTTTAACTGCACCCTCTGTAGAAGTTGTAAACTCTGTATCTTATTAACATAAAAAAGAGGCAGATGCCATGTGTCAGTGTGTACTGGGACTGATAGCTGCATAAACTTAAAGCATTGATTGGTCTTGGCATACCATTTATAAAGTTTGCAAGCAAGCAAATTCTTTAAGAAGCAGATGACAAAGCTCAGTCAGGAGCACTTATCTTCAAAATACATGGCTCAAGATGTGTGTTTTCTCGCCAGACACGTAGTTGAATTATTTAAACTATTATTGGGGATTATGGAGCATTTTTTCATGGATGAGAAAATAGCTTTACATGCAGGTCAAAATCAAGTTTCTATATCTAGATACTACTTTGCTGTGGTTCAGGTTGTTCTCATTTTCACTCAGCAATTTGACAGAAAAATGAAATGATGACCTGAATAGGTTGTATGCCCACAAGACTTACTGTCATTTTTGTGGCAATGTTTCAACTGGCCCAATTTACCTACCCTGACGGGCAGGAGGTTCACCTACTGCTTCTTACTGTCATCGATTAGGTTAACAGTGTTTGAAAATGGATTTGTAATCAGTTCATTTTCTCTAATTTCTACCTAAAATCTTATGTTTATAAAATATCACACAGGCAGTAGTTGCTTAAGCAGTTCTCTAGCACTTGTTAAGAGTTTAGAAACATAGGCATAGAAAGAGTAATGTCAGCAGCCAGGCATGGTGGCTCATGCTTGCAATCCCCGCACTTTGGGAGGCTGAGGCAGGCAAGATCGCTTGAGCCCAGGAGCTCAAGACCAGCCTGGGCAATGTAGTGAAACCCTGTCTCTACAAAATATTAGCCGGGCATGGTTGTGCACACCTGTAGTCCCAGCTACTCGAGAGGTTGAGGTGAGCAGACTGCTTCAGCCTGAGGCTGCTGTGAGCCTGTGAGCCATGATTGTGCCACTGCATTCCAGTCTGGGCAACAGAGAGAGACCCTGTCTCTAAAAAGAAAAAAACATTGCCATATTTAGCTAATGAAAATATAGGAGGCACAATGGACTAAATCTGAATTTCAGATATACAGCAGTTTTCTTTTCTTTCTTCTTTTTTTTTTTGAGACGGAGTCTCGGCTCTTGTCACCCAGGCTGGAGTGCAGTGGCATGATCTCAGCTCACTGGAGCGCAGTGGCATGATCTCAGCTCACTGGAGCGCAGTGGCATGATCTCAGCTCACTGGAGCGCAGTGGCATGATCTCAGCTCACTGGAGCGCAGTGGCATGATCTCAGCTCACTGGAGCGCAGTGGCATGATCTCAGCTCACTGGAGCGCAGTGGCATGATCTCAGCTCACTGGAGCGCAGTGGCATGATCTCAGCTCACTGGAGTGCAGTGGCATGATCTCAGCTCACTGGAGTGCAGTGGCATGATCTCAGCTCACTCCGTCTCCTGGGTTCAAGCAATTCTCCTACCTCAGCCTCCCAAATAGCTGGGATTATAGGCGCCTGCCACCACATGCAGCTAATTTTTGCATTTTTAGTAGAGATGGGGTTTCATCACGTTGGCCAGGCTGGTCTCAAACGCCTGACCTCAGGTGATCTGCCGGCCTCGGCCTCCCAAAGTGCTGGGATTATAGGCATGAACCACCGAGCCCGGCCCAACAGATAATTTTCTAGTGTTAAGTATGTTGCACAACATATTTGGGACATATCTATACTAAATAAATATCCTAAATATTTGAAGGGACATAATTACACTAAAAACTTATTTGGTGTTTTTCTGAAATTAAAATTTAATGAGGCATCCTAATATACTGAAGCAGGATCTAGGAAATGGAGTTTTCACTAGATACTATATTTTCTATCAGGTATGACTAAAATTTAAAAATGCAAGTGCCTCTAGTTAGACAATCCTCATGAGTGAATCTGTTTAGGTAGAGTACCTACTCCTATGCCATGTCACTAGCTGGGTTAGATTTGGCTTAAGCAGTAAAGCACTTCTAATGCAAGCATGGGAAGGATACTGTTGCTGTAGGGGTATGTTTTCTTAATTTATGATGGGTGAGAAACATTTAAAATGATGGCTTGAGCTCATTCTCTATTTTAATAATGAATTTGCTTTTATTGTTTCATTCTGAGTTTTATAGTGTGTTATTTGGAAATTGTAAAAGAAACAAAGATGCTAATACTCACTCATACTTTCATTATCCAGAGCAAACCACTGTAAACATTTTGCTGTTTATTGGTCCAGGCTTTCACATATATAAGTAGGGCACATCAGATGTCTTGAATATTCTAAATCACTTTACCTCTAAAATATCGTCTTTACCTTTAATTTCCAGATAAATGACCTTGATTCCTTTCCCCCTACCATACTGTGGGAGTCCATGGCTCCCAGAATGCTTAAAAAGATTCACCGAAAGAAATAGTATCCTCAGCTTGGTATCACCTCTTGCTCCCCATTCCTCCTTTAATGGATCCTCCATCATCCCTGTATTTGTCCTGCCTCCTCTTTTATGTTATCTAATCTCATAGTATCAGTTGTCCCTCTTACTGCCTTCCTCCAACTACCACTACAGAAAACTGTCCTACAGAGTTGACTTTTACTGGAGGTTAGAAAGTTAGTGGAGGTGGACTGCAGCATAGCACAGGATGGGAAGGAACTGAATATGGAATGCCAGGCATCCTGTTCTTAGAAGTGCCTCTGGCATCACCAGCAGTGGGGCTTTTTCACCTGAGCTCTGGCCACTTTTCATGCTGTAATTTACCAAATCTAATACTCCTTCCCCAGAACCTTTCCACTGGGTCCCTCCTCTCCTCATTCGAGAGTCCTGACAAACTCTTTCTTGGTCGCCTTTGCTTCCCTTACCTCCTCTGGACTTGAAACCTGCAAATGCACCTTACTGTATTATTCAGAGCTGTAGACACCTTGTTTAACCCCCTCCACCGTGCTGGACTTTCCCAGGAGTCTTAGACTTTCTCAAACAAAAAAATTATATGTTTATATAAACATATAGACTCCATCCTCACCCCCCACCCCAGTTTTAGGAACCCCTAAACCTCTCCCATCACAGAAAATGAGGTTGACAACTGATCAGACCTCACTAATTTTATACTGTAAAAAGCTTTTTGAATGTGCTTGTCCTTATCTTTACAATCATTTCACTTTCTATTTAATATCAACGGACTAAGCTTCAAAAATAATTGTAAATGATCATATTCAATATTATACAGTGATAGTTTTGCATTTGCATATAACTATACCCATGTGATAAAAAGACATATACATTTTTTGTCTGAGAAAACATATTTTTATATATAAATTGTTACATATGCAAATTTCTTTCTATAAAATAAATAAATTTAATATAAGTAATTTACATAAAATATATATTTAATATTAAATCTATAAAATAGACTATATAAATATTATATATCTATGTCTACATATGTATATACATATATATAAAAGCTAACTACCCAAAGGGCCAGAGGAAACTTTTAAAGTATAGTTTTTTTTTAACTTGGGCCAGACAAATTCTTGAGCAAGAGTATCTTCATCACCCCTTAACTCTGTAGGTGAAAGATTTATTCTCCTCTTTCATGTCCCCTTCCCCTCACCGTCCTCACCCTGACCTCACAGAATTTTTTTTTAATGAACTGTATTTCAGCTCTAAGATTCATGATTTTATGATTCTGCCTAAGTGCCCTTCAAGACTCAAGCCAAGGTCTGTTCTATTTTATTGTATTTTTCAGATCAGCTTTCTCACCATCTCATCTCCCCAGTGCCCTCTGACACTGATGCCTCACTCTGCATCCCTCTTGTTTATTCACTAGTCTCTCTGGGAACTTCCTCACACCATCCTGGAGGAGGTGTGACCTTCAGAACCCTAAAATACCCGCAGGTCTCCATGGTGGCAGTGAAGAGGAGAGACTTCAATTCTTGTGCAAATTACATAGAATATTTGGTACTAGCAACCGGGTTCAGTTAGGAGTTTCAGTGCAAGAAAATGAGGAGAAAAGCAGTGGAACCTATCAATCAATGTTGGGGTCCACATACTTTCTGTTTGTTTGTTTGTTTGTTTTCGTTTTCTGAGACACAGTTTCATTTTTGTCGCCCAGGCTGGAGTGCAGTGGCGCGATCTCCGCTAACTGCAACCTCCGCCTCCCAGGTTCAAGCGATTCTCTTGCCTCAGCCTCCCAAAATAGCTGGGATTAAAGGCGCCCGCCACCATGCCCAGATAAATTTTTTTTTGTATTTTTAATTGAGATGCGGTTTCACCATGTTGGCCAGGCTGGTCTTAAACTCCTGACCTCAGGTGATCTACCCGCCCCGGCCTCCCAAAGTGCTGGGATTACAGACGTGAGGCACCGCGCCCGGCCAGGGTCCACATGTTCTTAGAAAATTTTAAGACACTGACCTCTCCCCAGCAGAGTTTTGGATACCCATGATTACTCACCTTCATTTTATTCATTTTACTTTCGTTGTTCTTTAAGTAGGTCTGTTTGTTCTTTTACCTGTGCTTCTGTCACATTTTTCAGCTTATTTATTTGTGTTTAAAAATATTTCAGACACATGACCAAGACAAATAATGAATTTTCAATATTAACTGAAACTTCTCATGTAGCTCTCCCTGTCTGATTCTCCCCAACTTTGTCTAGTGTTTACTATGCTAGATTTAGTGTTTCTAATTCTCATTATAACTATGTATAAATTTATATATAGTTGCTTCTGCATTTCTTGAAACATTACTCATATGATAACATGATAGTTATTCTTTTGTAATTTGATTATTTTTAGAATGTTTCTTACATACAGGTATGTTAATACATATAATTCTAGGTAATTTATTTCTTTGTACTATTTCACGGAATGAATATATTATATTTACCTATTCCTCTGTTGATGGGCATTTAGATTATTTTCTTATTTTCCTATTTCTTCTCATGCAAAACATCAATAAAATATTCATGTACACGATTTCTTGGGCTAGGTGCAGGAGTTTGGCCAGTTTGGAGGAACTGTCAAACATGTATAAAACCATCAGATCTTATGAGAACCCATTCACTATCATAAGAACAGCATGGGTGAAACCACTCCCATGATCCCATCACCTCCCACCAGGGCCCTCCCCTAACACTTGGGGATTACAATTAGGATTACAATTCAGAGATGAGATTTGGGTGGGGACACAGTAAAACCAAATCAGACGATGTATCTTTATTCACCTTTTTTGGAATATTGACAAGTTTCTCTCCAAAGTAGATTTACCAATTTATTCTCCCTTTAGCAAAATGGGACCTGTTGCCCCATATTCTCACTAGCATTTGGTATTGCCAGTTTGGTGAGTAGAAAATCATATTTCATTATGATTTTGATTTGCATTTTCCTGATTACTAGTAAGATTGAATATCTTTCTTTTTTTTTTGTCATTCGTATTTCTGTGAATTTCCTCCTCATATAATTTGCAAATTATTTTATTTTAAAAAACCTGAATTATAGAGCACTTAATATACTTTGACTTGCAAATCCTTTCTTGATTTTATTACTGCAAATATATTTTCCCCAGCTATAGAATACTATAGTATTTTTCATAACTCTCTAGAAAGCAGTTAACTCGTGTAATGTTTTGTATTTGTCTGTTTTTCTCATAAGGTTATAAGTGAGAACAGAAATAGAATTTTTCATTTTTATTTCTTCAGTTCCTGGCATATCTACCAAAACTGTTTGAATTAATTTGAGAGTACCAGTTAATTTAATGTAGAAGCTATTGTAAGTTTGAGTTTCTTACTTAAGGCTTTCTATTTGTGAAGGCATTTCTGTCAACCTTAAGTCATGTAATATATTAATATATTAATATGTACTAATATATATATTAAATGTGATGTAGTTTTTGTAGCCAAGTCAGATTAGGTCCTTTTTTAACTTTTAAAACAGAGCTTCCCTCAATTTCCACGCAAAGAGTTTCTCTTAGAACACTGCTAAGGTCAAGATAGGTTAATATATTCAGATGGGATTGAAATAAGAGATGCATTGCTATTTCCAGTCCAGAGTCGTTGGGGAAGCAGGGAGGAAGGAGGGCATAATTTGTACAGTGCTTTGTCATCTTTGCAGCTCATCAATATCAGCAGCTGACACAGGCAAGTGTTTGTCAATGAGTTCTATTGGCTGACACTGACCTTGTCGTTACAACCACTGCTTTCTTGACATCTGCTAGTTTGACACGTGGCACCGGATTCCATGTGCAGCTGGTACCTTGGATTTGAATGTTCTGTGAGTTCTATGACATTGTTAGTACAATTCCTTGATATTGTCACCCTGTTACACATTTAACATCAATGATAGCTGTGTACTGTCTTTGTATTTCTTATTTCGTATTGCAGTAGTTATGTTTTAGGTGGCATGGCTGTTTATAGTGGTATCAGACAACAGATGTTAAATTGGCTATGGACTAATTAGCATGCTCAACTTTAGAATTGCTCCAGGAAATGTTGATTTTACTATAACTTTATATTATGGGAAATAATTTAAGTAAATTGTTGGTAGGAATGAGTATCATGAGTCTGAAACATTGCTTTGCATTTAAGCTGCAACTTTTTAGGACTACATTTGAGATTATATATTTTTTAATTTAAAAATAATTTTAAGTAGAACAAACTTGGGAATGTAAAAATGTATCATGATTTTAATGATTTGATCTTGAAATAGGTTTCAACATGCAATTCTAATTTCTTAACATAGTCTCAGTTATGCTTTGTGACTGTGAATTACAGAAGCCACAGTTCTACTTTTTCCTCTTTGTCCTTCCTTGAATTGTTTTGCTCCCGCTATGACCCCTCCCTTCTGTCTTTCCTAACCTGGCATCCCAGTATTTGTACACTCTTTAGTTGAAGCTTAGGATTCCACACGTGAAGGTTCATCACTTATTTTTTTTCCAGCAGTGTCCCTGGAAACTATGGATTATCCACAGTAGTAATTGAAGATAACAATTTTGTTTATGGTGTAGAACTTGATCACATTTACTGCTGGGTGTGTCAAGCCTATGACGATGGAATAATAAATGGGTACTGAACGTTCCTGCAACTTTTATTTGCAAGGCATTGCTCTTGCAATCAGGGTCACATTACCTAGATGTAAGTGAAATAAGACAGGGAGAGGGTATTTATTTAATCCACCATGAATACATTCCAGAGTGACTTAATTGCTTTTCTATACCTCAAGCAGGTGGATATGTGTACATACGCAATAGCTGGGAACCTTTTTAATTTGGGTTAACAAGGAGAGAAAAGTACTCTTTGCAAATTCAGGAATTAATTTTTTCTTTTTGAATTCCTCAAATAGGGAAGATTAGTATATTTTCATTGCATTTTTTAAGCTTGTTCCCCCAGGGTAGCACAGCTTTAACTGTTCCCAATATATCCCTGTTATTGTAAAGGCATTTTAATCTAAGAGTTATGGGAGCAAATGGATGGTGGATAAAAGCTTCAAAAATTCGGCCATTGTGAATTTCTGCAAAATCTTCGCTTCATTTACTTTCTGTCTAAAAGTTGTATATGTCAAGACTTGAAGGCCTTTTGAGATGATTCCAGGTGGTACTCTAGGAATGTGTTCCGATTTTGTAGCAAACCTCCGCTTCTTGAAGACCCTTCTTGAAGCATAGATAGACCAGATTTGAAATCTACTGTGTTCACCCTGCAGGTAATTTTTCACTAGGAATTGCATCCATGACAGACTTTTCATCTTTAGTAAGTCATGGGCTTCAACTGAGAGTTCCTTAAATGGATAACTGAGGCACAAGGCCAGTTAAGTGACAGTTACAACTTCATCCTTCTCCTCTCTCCTGACACCAGCCCCACCATTTCTAACTGGCTGCGGTTCCAAGTGGCACCTCTGAGAGGCATTGAGAAACATTGTGTGACAATAGTTAAGACCGCAGTGCTATGGAGTCAGAAAGACCTGTGCCTGAGTGCTACAGCTATTGCTTGCTGTATGACCTTGGGGAGGTTAGTGAACCATTTTTAAGCATCAGAATTCCCACTTATTAAATAGGGATGATAGTCGTACCTATTTCAAAAGCTTTTGTGAGGATTCCATGAGAAAGTACTTAATAAACGTCTGGCACACAGTAAACTTTGTGTTTATCATGAGATCATGATTGTCTTCATCATCTGTGGTCATGTCAAAATTCTTGGGGGGATATTTGAAGAGATCAGGTTTCTCATTTGTAGCTAGGCTACAAGTAAACAAAACAAATCAGTGAGATTAAAGGGTGGAAGCCCAGCAGAGTGAGCCTTAACACTTTTACAAGCCCAGCTGCAGTGTCCTGTGAGAAGCCTTCAACTTGCCAAGCACAGATCCATTCCTTTGAAAAGGTCATTGTGTGAAGAGCTGCCTACCAGTGGCTGACTCACACGAGCATCTATTCATGCTCATTTTCCTACATGAATAGTTCCAGAGTTACCAGAGTTCTAGCCTCATCTCAAGGCCTTCGTTTATTTATTTTCCCAGAGCAGTCTCATCAGGCTATGAAGTTCCAGCTTGCTTTATGTTAATGACTGCTGAGTCTACATCTGCTGCTCTCACTTCTTCTGAATTCTGAAGAAGAAATTTCTTAGGCTGCATTCCAGGCCCTTTGTATTCTCTCCCACACCTGCCATGACAGCCTGAATTTCCACTGCTCAGATTTATGTGTCCTATGTCCTGGAATAACTGAACTGTTGGTTATTTTCTATAAATACTGTGTATTTTTCAGTCTTCATCCTCCTCACATTTACCACCTCTGCGTGTGTGTTCATTGGTTCTTTATCTACATTTACTCCTTGGCTAGGTAATGTGATTCAATCTCAAGGTTGTACGTGCTCTCTGTATCTTTATAACTTCCACATTTACATCTCCAGATGTGACTCTATGTTTAAATTCTAGGCTCATATATCTAACTCCATACTCAGCATCTTCACTTGAATGTCTAAAAGACCCCTCTCACCTAAGGTGTCCACAATTGAACAGTGGTTCTTTCCCTTCTTACCCCGCCTATTTATGTGTGTATGTTTAATTTTTAGTATTACTTTGTGCTTTTCTTGACTGAAATTTGGAATCAGCCATTTCTGCAAGGAAACCTCATTCATTTTAGGGGAATATAGCATAAAGAAACCAAGATTCGGGTGCTTAATATGCTCATTGCTACTGGGGAGTGAGATCATGTCACCACTTTGCTGTGAATATTTCAATAGTTTCCCATCTCACTCAGAATAAACGCCAAAGTCCATCATAGTGGCTGACAAGGCCCTAGCAATCTGGCCCCTTCTGAAGAATCTTACCACATCCCTTGTAGCTCTTCCCCAGGGTCATTTTCTCCAGCCACACCAGCCTCTGTTCTTCAGGGACGTCAGATAGCCTCCCACCTTTGGGTCTTGGCTTTTGCTGTTCTCTCTTCTTGGAGTATTTTCACCTACATATCTGCATAGTTTATTTCTTTGCTTCCTTAAATCTTCTTCTCAAAAGTCACCTCCAAGGAAGCCTTCTCTGTCCAACCTATTTAAATCTGTTGTGCTCTCACCTCCATCTTCTGGTACTCCCTGTACATATCTTGCATGCTTAGTTAGTTCCTTCTCAACATGACCACAATATTTTAAGATATTATGTAACTTCTTTATCATCTATCTCTCTCTTCTAAAATAGAGGTTACATGAGGGCAGCGGTTTTTTTTGTGTTTAGCTCACGGTTGTATCCCCAGGATCTAGGATAACACCTGGCACCTAGCCAGTGCTCAGTCAAGATTTTTTGAACAAACGATGAGCAAATGAACATTATGATATATAGAAGTAGGGAATGGTTTCTGGAAGTCTATTCTAATACGGCGTCAAAGCCAAAACAACATCCTATAGCTGTGCCTCTTCTGTGACTATGAGTGTAGAGGGCAAGGAGGTGTTACAATATCTGCCTTAGGTATGTAAACTGCTGAAGAGGTGGAAGCTTCACATTTATAGCAAATAGACTTGGATTCAGATTGTTTGTCTTTATCTATTAATGAGTCCATTCTGATGACTCAATTGAAGTGGGTGGTTTCGTAGAGGGAAAATATTTCAAGAAAAAGAAATGTTATTTGATGCAAAAAAGAAATGTAAAAAAAAAACACAGAAATCAGGGATAAAAAATAGTGGCAAAGAGGAGTGAATCTAATAGAGGGGCCAACAAACTTCTGATAATTCAGGCTATCTTTGAAAGCTTGGTGACTCCTCACTTGCATACATTCTCCTTCCTCTGGAGGCCACTGCCCTCAGATGTGTGAGGGGCCGTGAGAAGGAAGAGGATCCAAGCTGTGGACCTGCATGGGTTGTGAGAACTTTACTTTGTCTAAATAAAGCAAAGTAGATTTTGCTTGGATGATGCTGCCATTTACTGAACTGATTAAGAAAAATTTTAAAAAACAAAATACTTTAAGACTCTTATGGGAAAGATACTCTTTTTTTTTACTCCTCCACTGTTTGAGATTCTTGCTCTTTGCCAGAAGATCCATCTGCCAGGCAGCAACCAGGCTTTCTGCAGAGCCTAAAGCTCTACCTGGGGAATGTGTCCAGAGGGAGAACACCTGGGCAGGCTGAACCTACTCATGATTTAGTGCAACTTACTGAGCTAAGCATCTTTCTTCTGGAGTCTTCAGAAAGGGCCATGGTATCATTTTCAAGTTAGTTCTTGTTCCCAAAAGGAAATTTGCATATTCTTATGCTTATGTGTTTTCCAAACTTGACACATTTAGTTTATGCAAGGTGGTTTCAGAATTGAAGTAAAATAGTTTGTCTTTTCTGAAGAACAAGCCAAGGAAAAGAGAGAAACTTCTGCTTAGGTCTCTGAGGCCTCACACTTCCTGAATATGTCAAAAGTCAGATGCTGGAGGTTCATGGTAGGAAGAAGTGAAGGTCTGGCCTAAGTGGGAGCACCAATGGATAAATCAAGGCATACAAATATGGTAACTTATGAAATTATTGATTTATTTTACCCTTCTTTGCTTTCCCTGGGGTTCTGTAGTAGGTGAGACAATCTTGATGCCAGAGTTAAACGATGTCAAAGAGTGTGGCCGGTCGCAAAGACTGTGTCATTATTTGACCTTAGAAGATAAATGTCCCTCATCCCCATATCTCTCTAGCCCATACTTTTAATTACAGAGGGGTCAAAGAACATTCCAAAGCACATGTGTCTCTCAGGTATTAGAGCAGACTGGCTTCTCAACTTTGGTGGCCGTTGTTTACCAGTTTCTATGAAGCTCAAAAAGCTTGTCATATAAAAAGCCACAATGCTTGAAGAGCTTATTATACCTATTACAGTGGTCTCATAATTGGTAAGCAAGTCTCGTGGTTGTGCCAGGTAATCCATTAGGGTATGGAGAAAAATTATTAATCTGTGTTTTTATTTTCACCTTTTAAATTTCTATTTAGGTCACATTATACATTTGTCCACTAGTACATGTGCATGATAATGAATAAATAATAGATATAGTAGAAGTATGTGCTCAAATTATTTTATTGATAAGTCCATACTCCAGAAACCTTGGGGGCCACCTTTTTTTCCCTCAAGTTCAACATTTTTTGAGGCCTATAGCAAAGAATTTTTACTGTTTTTAGTGGAACCTGGAAAAAAAAAGGGGGGGGACTAAAATATTTAGACTTACAATTCTGGTGGATTTTAAAATACTTTGTTCCTATAACGAAGTACAACATTAGCCTCTTTCTTTTCAAAGAAACCTGTTTTATTTTTGGTGTGAGTTTCAGTTGAATTGATAAATTGATTCAGGATTTAAAAGACATATACAAATTTGCAGACATTCTCTACATACGTAGCCGTGCTCGGTTACATAGCATTAATCATTAAAAAAGAAAAGTACCTGTACAATAATAACATTTCAAGAAGGCTAAAATACCTATTTTCAGGATATAAATTCCACTGGGAATTACCTTAAGCTAAGTTTGAATATTGGGCCACCTGATATTTTATGCTACCTGATCAGTTTTATATCCCAAGGCCACAGGACAATTTTAATCCCAGGATTCAAAGCTGTACTTTTTCTTTTCAAGGAGTGCAGAATGTTGCTGAATATACATTTCGATTTTGAGCAATGACAGGTTAGCTGAAAGACTCGGGTTTCAGGACAGTTCTATATCTGATGGATGGCTTATATGACATAGCTCTAACTCTGAGACTATCCTTCTTACAGAATGCTTATGCCTGACCCTTTGAGCCTTTCAGCGACAAGAATCAGAATCCATCTCAAAAACAAAACAAAACAAAATCCATAATGCCAAATATACGTGAAGAATTTGCTAAAACCTGAGTTGAGCCCAAATATTGAGTTTATTTTTTAAACTAAAATTTGTATTGAACTTACTTCAGAATGCTTCTAAAGTATAGCCTGAACTGCTGCCAATCTTGAACATTGTCAAAATTATGGTACTATAACAAAATTAGGCCATCAATATATTCTCTGAATGAAATTGGACTTGATTTAGCACCTCTGTCTTAAGTCTCTGAATTGAGCCTCCTCATAGCAGTAGGGTCCTCATCGTCTGCATACACCACAACCAATTTGTTCATTAATCTTTTCTGACAGTACCTCTCTCCATTTAAATAGCCTTGTTTCTAATTTGGAAGTGTCACTGTTAGTGAAACTAAAATGAGTTGCAGGATTGATCAGTTTTTGTTGATCAGTTTTGTTTCTGTTGATCAGTTTTGTTCATTTTCTCATTTTTTTCTTTCTTATGCTTTTGTTTTGGATATTAACAGAAGAAACATAAGCATCAGTTCGTAAACTGCCTCTCAAGCATCAGAGGGAATTTGATGCTGTGAGATTTAGGTTTTCTTCTCAACTTTTCCATGGGTGATAATGTCCCCACCATGACTCTTCCGACTGAAAATGCCCAGACAGCTGTATGGAGTACATCAGCTATCTTATCAGGATGTCTTGAGATATAAAAGTTATGCACAATAGTTAAGTGGAAGATACTTACTTTGTTAGACTTTACTAAACTTAGAAATTACTTAGTTTTTCCCAGGAAGATAATCCTACCTCCATAACTAGTTAGCAAGTTTGACAGACATTCTAGGCTTTCTATTTTAACTTATTTTCACATTCTATCTAAAACAACTTCCCTTGGTCATTCAGAAATTAATCCTACTGACTTCAAGACAGTCATTTTGACCCTCCCTATTTCAGCAAATATTGGTGTGAGAACCAGCCTTCATATTGTAATGAGCACCGGTTGTGTGCACGGCATTCTATCTATGTTAAGTATTGTATCTGTGTGTGTGTGTGTGTGACAGAGAAAGAGAGAGAGAGAGGGACACACACACACACACACACAGAGCACAGTGGATTTTGGCATGCATAATTTTAACATTCATAAGCAATCCTAAAGTTCCAAGCCATGGACTTATGTAGTGATTTGTAATTTTGCTTAGCATGAATTTGAATCCCACTTATTTGAGATTAATGTAGGGGACAAAGTGACTTTGCTAATGAATAAGTCAACTGTACAGACCAAAATGTATCATTGTTCTAATCATTTTTCATGTTTTTATGGGGGAAATACTGTAAAGCAGTGTTTCTCAACCTTAATAATATTGACATTTGGGGCAAATATATCTTCATTGCCAGGGACTGTGCTGTGAATTGTAGGATATTTAGAAACATCCCTTGCCTCTACTCACTAGAGGCCAGGAGCACACCTCTCCCACTTTTTATGACAACGAAAATGTCTCCAGACATTGCCAAATGTACCCTGGGGGGAAAAGTCACCCAGAATTGAGAACTGCTTCTGTAGAGGAAACCCCTGGTTGATGAGTGAAAGTTGAGCCATCATAAATTGTACCCATATTTCCTATAGTGTGTTGTTATACATTGAGATTTTGTTTCTGAGAGCACCTTCTATTCATAAAATTACAAAATTACAAAATTGATTTAAAACTTCTACAGCCACTTAATTAAATATGGAAAATTAAATACTATGAAATCTATATTCCTTTTAAGGGAGACTATCTTTTCCTATTGCGTTATCAGCATATCCAATATAGGCATTTCACTTAATACTGTCTGAGAGAAATTATTTAGCAATTGAAGATGGGTTGAAATGGTGAGTGGGAAAATTATATTCAAGGAATCTAGCCAGGGGACTGAATTAGTCTTGCCTATAAGATAGAAGGAAAGGTGGGTTTTCAAGATCATGTGGGAGACAAATCACTGAGTTCCTAAAATGATCATTATTACTGCCAAGTAAATCTAGCCATTCCCCAATTGCAGTGAAAAGCAAGCAATGACTTGATCCTCAGTGTCTGAGAACAGCTCCCTGATCTCAGCCATAGTTCCTAGGATCTATTGTCATAATCCTTCTAAACCCTAGGCCTCCAGTTATAGATCTCTTTTAATTATACCAACACTTGTTGTTTGAGAACTTGTAAACTTTCAGCCCATTTAAACATTCTTATTTACTGTCTCACTTTTTTGTACTTAACTAATTTTATGATTTCTGCTATTAATTCTTTGGTTTCCAGAGTCATTTCTCTATTCAACAAGATTGTCTCTAAACTAAGCGTGTGTTTCTGAATACCACTTCATGAAGATGGTTTTCAGAAGGGAAATTGCAGCTAAGTGAAGCACTGATAATTTGTCAACCTGGATAGTTTTTACAGCATGACTTGACTAGGATCTGGAATTAAATACCCGAGAGAGAGGATTAAAAATAGGATGGGTTTCAATATCAGAAAGCGAATGCTTGAAGTGTCTTTCCTGTCCTTTTCATTCAATTTACCACACACACTGGCACTACAATTTCTGCAAATGAGTAGTGTTTCCTCTAGGGCTTCCAGATTTAAAGGGAACCAAAAGGCTGAGTTCTTTTGGCTGGATCATTCTACATACTTGTGAATTGCAATTTCAATGCAAATCATAATTATTGGCCTAGCAATAGCATATATTGTATCCCTCAAAGGAAAACAAGAACTAGAAAGTTTTGCCCCTTCTATATATCTTGGTACGTGTTCAAATTACTTCACAATGGTCCTATGTTTGACAGGCTATTAACATCTTATTTGATATTATTGTTTTATTCATAGATAGGCAAGTAGTACCGTAAGTCAGGCGAGTTTTGCAGAACACATTTCTTTATTGATCATATTTTCCCAATAAGATATATTTAAATATAGGTATAATTATACCCACAATATAGCAAAAATATCACTACTGTTAATATATAAATAGTGGTATAAGTATATTATAATGATATAAATAGCATTATAATTTAATTCATAATGTAATAATATTTAAATGGTTTTAATATGAAAATGGTTTATTTAAGTTAAAATGGTTTTAAATTTTCTCAACAATTGCAAGACTAAGTTTCTGAGAGGATTGATAAGAATTATAGTCCCATTGACTTTCCATCACTTCAGTGTGTGATTTGAGTGGTTTTTTTGCAGGGAAGATGGGCTACAGAGTTACTGAATCTATATTTTTTTTCTTTTGAGAGAGAGTCTTCACTCTTGTAGCCCAGGCTGGAGTGGTGCAGTGGTGTGATCTTGGCTTACTGCAACCTCTGCCTCCCGGGTTCAAGCAATTCTCCTGCCTGGGCCGCCTGAGTAGCTGGGATTACAGGCGTGCACCACCATGCCTAGCTACTTTTTGTACTTTTAGCAGAGATGGGGTTTCACCATGTTGGCCATGCTGGTCTTGAACTCTGAACCTTAGGTGATCTACCTCCCTCGGCGTCCCAAAGTGCTGGGATTCTAGGCATGAGCCACCGTGCCCAGCCCGAGTTATTGAATCTTAAAGCTGCACAGAGCTCTCAGATCATCTGGTCCAGTGGCTTTCAAATTTGTGAACCACAAATACTGTGTGTGTGTGTTCATATATATCTGAAACAGAGTCTCTGAAAGAGTGCTTATTAATATATTTTCTATTAAATTTCATTTTGTTCTATTCTATTCTTCTTTTATCTAATTCATTTTTTAAAATGCCAAACAAGACTCACTCATAGTCATGACTTGTGGTTGGAAAAACACGGATCTAGGCTAGCAGCTGTGTTTTACAGATGGGAAATCTGGAGTCTGGCAACACAAGTGTTGTCTAAGGTCAAAAAGCTCATTAGCTGCTAAAACGAGGGGGCTTTTTAAAACACATGTGGAATTTCAAATTCAAGTCATTTAGCATTTGGTGCTTACAAAGTGATTTATGGCTAGTCCAGAAAGCACTTTCAGACTGCTGTATTGGAAATCAGGAGGCAACTCTGACCCATTACTACTCTGCATCCGCACAGGCACACTTATTCCCTCTGCTGCTGGCCCTGTGGCCCACCAGGCTAAATGCTGTATTGGAACATAGGCACACCTATTTCTTTGCATATTATCTTTGACTGCTTTTGTCATCCAGTGGCAGAGCTAAAGAGCTGTGACAAAGACGGTATGGCCCACAAAGCCTAAAATGTTTACTTTCTGGCCCTTTACAGAAAGTTTGCCAACTTCTGGGAATTGTCTGATAATGAATGTAAAGCACTTACAATTTCTGATACATGATAACTATCCAAAGAACAGTAGCTATTTTTATTTTAAAGTGGTAATAGTGATTAAGAGGATAAGAATTACAATTATTATGTTGGTGATGATAGAAATAATAAATTATGATGGTGTTAATAGTAATGATAATGATGACAATAATATTAATAACAGCAATAATATTTTATTTAGCTACCAGCTTTGAATTCTTTTATCTTATTGTAGAAGCCATTCCTGATATTGCCTAGGTTTTTCCTTTTCCCTGGTTTCAAAATTCATTTTCTGGGAAGTATCTGAAACTTGCTGTAAGATTAAAAAAATGAAGCTCTACATGTTGAGGCTTAATTGGCAGGTATGGAGAAGTATTTTGAGAGAAAACTCAGGTCTTCTTGTGCATTTTTGCATAAAGCAGCCTCAGTCTGCATATTTTTATTTTATTCTGGACAACTCCTTTGCAAATATTTGCGGAGTGTTCACAAGGGATTTCTGCTTCTTCCTAATGTGTCCGGAATTGGTGGGTTCTTGGTCTCACTGACTTCAAGAATGAAGCCGTCGACCCTCGCGGTGAGTGTTACAGTTCTAAAGGCGGCGTGTCCGGAGTTTGTTCCTTCTGATGTTCGGATGTGTTCGGAGTTTCTTCCTTCTGGTGGGTTCGTGGTCTCGCTGGCTCAAGAGTGAAGCTGCAGACCTTCACAGTGAGTGTTACAGCTCATAAAAGCAGTGTGGACCCAAAGAGTGAGCAGTAGCAAGATTTATTGCAAAGAGCGAAAGAACAAAGCTTGCACAGTGTGGAAGGGGACCCATGCAGGTTTCCGCTACTGGCTCGGGCAGCCTGCTTTTATTCTCTTATCTGGCCCCACCCACGTCCTGCTGATTGGTAGAGCCCAGTGGTCTGTTCTGACAGGGCACTGATTGGTGCATTTACCATCCCTGAGCTAGACATAAAAGTTTTCCACCTCCCCATCAGATCAGTTAGATACAAAGTATTGACACAAAGGTTCTCCAAGGCCCCACCAGAGAAGCCAGACACAGAGTGTCCATTGGTGCATCCACAAACCTCGAGCTAGACACAGGGTGCTGATTGGTGTGTTTACAAACCTTGAGCTAGATACAGAGTGCTGATTGGTGTATTTATAATCCCTGAGCTAGACATAAAGGTTCTCCAAGGCCCCACCAGAGCAGCTAGACACAGAGTGTCGACTGGTGCATTCACAGACCCTGAGCTAGACACAAGGTGCTGACTGGTGTATTTACAATCCCTGAGCTACATATAAAGGTTCTCTACATCTCCACCAGACTCAGGAGCCCAGCTGGCTTCACCCAGTGGATCCCGCACCGGGGCTGCAGGCGGAGCTGCCTGCTAGTCCCTTGCCGTGCGCTCGCACTCCTCAGCCCTTGAGTGGTCGATGGGACTGGGCGCCGTGGAGCAGGGGGCGGAGCTCGTCCGGGAGGCTCGGGCGCACAGGAGCCCAAGGAGGGGTGGGAGGCTCAGGCATGGTGGGCTGCAGGTCCTGAGCCCTGCCCTGCAGGAAGGCAGCCAAGTCCCGGCGAGAAATCCAGCGCAGCACCGGCGGGCTGGCACTGCTGGGGGACCTAGTACACCCTCCGCAGCCACAGGCCCGGGTGCTAAGTCCCTTATTGCCCGGGGCCGACAGGGCCGGCCAGGTGCTCCGAGTGCAGGGCCCGCCGAGCCCACGCCCACCTGGAACTCCAGCCGGCGCGCAAGCGCCGCACGCAGCCCCGGCTCCCGCTCGCGCCTCTCCCTCCACACCTCCCCGCAAGCTGAGGGAGCCGGCTCCCGCCTCCGCCAGCCCAGAAACGGGCCCCACAGTGCAGTGGTGGGCTGAAGGGCTCCCCAAGTGCCGCCAAAGTGGGAGCCCAGGCAGAGGAGACACCGAGAGCGAGTGAGGGCTGTGAGGACTGCCAGCATGCTGTCACCTCTCACTAAGACCACACCATCAGCACTGTAAGAAGCTTTTACTTGTGTGGGGCTTGATGGTGAGTCTTGGCAGTTTTCCCATATCCCACAAGTGTCCTGGGAAAATATATTTGTCTTGTTTCTGACTTTTTTTTAAATTTATACAGCTAAGAAGAAGAAAGACATTCTTGTTTTGTACCCATAATTTCTGTGCTACACTAAAGTTTCCTAAATTTTGGAGAATTTGCTGTCTATGGCCTAAAAAATATAACCCTCATTGCTGCCACCCACCGACCCCAAATGTGTCTTAAAGTAAATTAGACTCACTCAGAACCTTAGCATCTGTTTCTTCTCTCAGTTATAAATTCACGAATAGATCTGTTTCTCCTTTTAAAGTGGTTTCCCTAGCAACTAAACCACCCTTATATGATCAGAGCAGTTTGTCACTTTTGAAGTTTGACTTTCTGACAAGGCCTTCTGTCTCAGGGAAATAAAAAAAAACAACCTCCAAACATAAACATTTCGAAAACACTCAAGTGATGATTTACAAATGAATTACATTTGGGTGATTTTTCTGTAGATTGTATGTCAACCACCATCACCACCACGCTCCACAACCAGCCAGCAAAGATAGCCATCTCTTGAAGTAGCTATCGTCATAGCAGAGAACAGATGGGAGTGATTCTTAAAGGGGCTAAATTACCATAAAGATGTATTTTGGGAAGCGGTGGGTAGACAGAGATATAGGAAGACTTGCAGCAGGCAGCCACACAAAGCGAACTCACATTGTGATTACTTTATCTTGCTTATCTCGAGGCTAAAGTAAACGTATTGGTCACAATTCAGATACATCGTGGGCAAGACAGAATTCTGCTCCCTCTACTCAGAAGGAGTCAGGACAAAGTGAGAGGAAGATGGGTCTCAGCTAACCCACCTTAGACTGACTTTTCATTTATTTTCATTATTTTTAAAATAATAATAACTATTATTTGTCTTTGGTGCTTTTTTTCCCCTCTGTTGCTGTCCTATTTACTGATGACCAGAGTTAGGACCTCATTCAATTCTGGGTTTTCGTTTCCCTTCCAATCCCTTTCTGACTCCTCCTGTAACTGGAATGCAGTTGGGGATGGATAGAGTGATTGGAGTAAAAAAGAAGGGTACAGGAAACAGGAAAACTGTCTGCTTTCTAATGAGATTTTCTATTGACCCCTTAACAAAGGGAAGAGAGAAATTATTTATGAGATCTGTAGAGACCCCCAAATGAGCTTCGAGTGAAAAAGCTTATGAGAGAAGAGTAAAAACAACAGCGGAAGCTTAGTCAGAGTGTGCAGAGTCAGAATCTCTGTTCTCAGTTTGAATTCATGAATTTGTTTGTTCATGAATTTGCTTTCATGATCTCAAGATGAATTGCAAGTTTTCTTTCTTGGAAGATTTTCCCTGAGAGCACGGTGTTCCTCGTAACAAGCAAGTCAAATGGGCAGGTCCCTCTCCCACTTGCTGGTGCTTCAGATGGAGTGTGACTAGAGGCTCTAGCAGCATCTAGCAGGTAGGCGATGTATGAAGTTAAGTGAAAAAGGCATGTTCTGCACAACAGAAAACTTACATCTTATGCAAAGCAAATACCAATTCCAGGAAGCAGAAGGGAAATGTTTTGAAAAGATTTGTTCTTACAAAAGGACGTTTTAAATTTTTTGATCAGGTGTGTGGTGTATGCCTGCAGTCCAAGATACTTGGAACTTTTTAAGATCTTTTTTGGGGGCACAGGAAAATTTATCTCCTGAACTTTGTACTGATTATATTTCTGATACCAAGCTTGGAATACATTCAATTGAAGAGTTCTGTAAGTATTTATCAAATACTTACTATAGGTTTATTATTAAAATTGGTACTTTGGAAAGAGAAGCATAAAATGCTGATATAGTATGGTAGACACAGAAATGTGGTGCCCAGATCCCGTTTTGAGAAAGGTCTTGCTGTTGAGCTGTGGAAGGTGTGGTTGGCAGGTAGCATCCAACTGTCACCTCCTTCAGGGTCAACCTCATCTGCAGAGAGGCTGTCCACTGAGATTACCTTCTCAGGGAAGCCCACAGCTGGTGAAGCCTTGGCTACTTTGGCTGGATATGGGAAGCAAAGCGCGTATGGGCAGCACTTCCTAATACCAAGTGTTAGGGAGCTCCTAAGCTCTTTACCCAATTAGCCCAGGCTCTGTTGGGTCTGCTTCATCACCCAACTTCTCCCTCTGCCAATCCTGCCTCTTCTTCTTACTTCCCACCGTTGCTCTCTCATAAATATCTGGCACCCTGAATTTTGTCTCTGCATGTATCTCCAGATTATCCAACCTGCAACATCCAGTTATTAATGATTTTGCAAACAATTCAAGAGACAGGACTATTCTATGTGGGTCATTGATGCTGTGGGACAGAATGTAAGTGCTACAATGTTTTTAGATGAGAGGGAGAGAGCTGAGCACTTCAAACACTAGAGAAGACTCCTGGTAGATCTGAACTCTCGACCTAAGATAGTGGAGGGTGAGAAGACAGGAAGAACAGGAAATGGAGCAACTGAGCCGAAGCAAGTAGTGCGACTGTGAGGAAGTTGGCCTGGCTACCAAGAAGGCTACATGTTAGGGAAGAGTTAGAAATTGAATTGTTGTTAATTTACTTAAGATTAGATCTGGCTATGCAAAAGAGAGAAAACCCCAAAATAGATGTTTGCTTTTCTCTCACATTAAAAAAAAAGTTCAGAAATTTAGTTTTGTTCTTGTTTGAGATCTCTTCTTGTCAATTTATTCATGATTCTGTCTTTAGCGTGAAGCCCTTATCATCAGGATCAAAGATGGCTGCTAGAAATCCGGCCATCACATCCAAATTCCAGACAGCAGAATGGAGGATGAGATAAAGAAGGGCATGTCTTTAAAGGGCATTTTTTTTAAAGAAACTTACTTTTAATTACTTCTCATTGGTTACAACTTAGCTACATAGCCATACATACTAGTAAAGGAGGCTGAAGAGTATCCCTTCAACTAGGCAGCAACATACACATACACAGCTTAAAGTTATTGTTATTTTAAAATTACAATTGAAATGTAGGACTACTCAGATGATGGAAACAAGTGAGACAAAATAATAAAAAAGCTAAAATCTAGTGTCTTGAAAATGATGGTGGTAGTAATACATTTCTAGAAATTATAGAGAAGAGTTATTTTATATATATGTGCGAAATGTCAAAAGATTTGGGGCATATTTAGTTGGAGGTTAATATTAATAATCATCTAACATATGTTGAGGGTTTTCTATGTAACAGGCATTATTTCAAATGCTTTATATCTATTGTATTATTTAATGGAGCCTAACAGGTAGGTTTTATAAATGGCCTATTATGTATAAGGAAATGGAGATTTTCAGGAAGGAAGACAATTGACCGAGGTCACACAACTTGTAAATGGCAGAACCCAGCCTCACACTCATGTTTGTCAAACTCCCCAATCCGATGACTTGTACCGTGGTTGCTCATATTACAGTCAACAAGTGAAACATCAAAGAGGAGAAGCTGGAGCTCAGGAGAGCACAGACCTGGAAATGCATGTTGAAATCAGCCAGTTCTCATGAGCATTGAAACCATGAGAGTGGAGAACATGAGAGAAGAGAGTCAGGGAGGAGAGACCTCAGGCAATGGAAAGAGGAGGATGCCAAATGTTAAGTCTTGGGGATCTTTCTTTCTTTTTTTTTTCATTAGAGACAGGATCTCAAAATTTTCCCCAGGCTGGAGTGAAGTGGCACAATCACAGCTCACTGCAGCCTTGGACTTCTGGGCTCAAGAGCTCCTCCACCTCCACCTCCACCTCCCAAATAGCTAAGACTACATGTGCATATCACACCAGGCTAATTTTTTAATTTTTTTTTTTTGAAGAGACAGGGTTTCACTCTCTTGCCCAGGCTGGTCTCAAACTCCTGGCCTCAAGTGGTCCTCCTGACTCAGCCTCCCAAAGTGCTGGGATTACAGGAGTGAGCCACTGTGCTCGGCTGGGTCTTTCTCTTGAAGGAGGAGGGGAAGCAGGGAAGTCACTGGAAAAAAACCAGGGCGGGATGGTGTCAGGGAGGAGAAAGACTTTCGTGAAGATGAAAGAGACAAACAATATTTACAACACAGAAGTTCAGGAAAAAAACAAAAGTCAACTATTTGAGAAGCAAGAGGCCATGCATTGAATATCTTTAAAGTGTTGAAAGAGGATGTGGGAATGGGTAGAGGAAGGTGGAAAATAGTGAACGAGCTGTTTAAAACTTGTATGGCAATCCTATTACAAATAATAACTGATAATAGGAGTTAATATTTATTCTGTGACTACTGTGTGCCAAATACTGTTCCAAAGGCTTATGTAACTCATGTAACCACAACCCTATGAGGTAGCTACTCTTATTATCCCTATTTTACAGATGAGAAAATCGAGGCAGTGAGAGAGTAAGAAATCTGTCCAAGGTTTCACTGCTATTAAGTGGGAAAGCTGGGATTGAAGCCCAAGCAGTTTGGCAGCTGAGCTCATGCTTAAGAGTCTAGAATATCCAAAGATTTCTTTAAAAAGTAATGAGTTTGCAAAAATCCACATTTATTCTTCTGATACAAAATCTCAGATACATTTTCACAGAAACTATTAAGTGTACTTAATGATCATCTATTCTTCTTTACCAAAAAAAGTTGTTTTGAAAAGGAATTAGTTTGTTGTATATTTCCCATGTTAGCTTTGACAGGAAATATTATTATTTAAAACATAATTTAAATTCAATTTGAAGTCTTGAAGAAAAATTTACTGCATTTTTACTGGTAACCTTATTGAGAAAACTGAAATGATACATTATGGACCTTAGTAAATGTCTCCAAAAAGAAAGAAGGCTTTCTGTCTTCATACCAAAACATTTTAATAACTATGCACTGAAACAGTGATTTTTTTGTGTCTCAAATTCTTTTATGCCTACAGGCTACTCAATTGAATGTCATTAGAATATCTCAAAGCTATTTTCACATAGTTTGAAGGCTCGCCCATCTCCTACACAGTCACATGTTGATTTGGAAAAAAATAAATATATAGCCGTGCATCATAGAGTATGGGCAGCATATTGGAATCTAAGGCTTATAGATTGCCAGCCTGCTCGCATCTCTAACCCTTTTCAGGTAACCAGATTTATTAATGCCAGTGTGCGCTTTCAAAAGACTGAGAAGTGATTCTTAAAATGTTTTCACCAGGGATATCACAGAGAGGTTTTTAAATAAAATAGTACTGTGATGTTCGAAAACAAAGACTTCTCAAAAAGTATTTATGTTTTTAGAATCGGTAATTAGAACAGGCAGATTTGAAGGGGATAGGCTTGCTTTCCATGTACACTTATCAATTAACAAAATCATAACTGAGAATACAGCTTCATCAAGAGATGTAAGGGCATAAATGTAAAGGCAAAAAAATGATAAAAGTTGATCAGAGAAAAAAGGAAATCAAAATGCTGATTTTAAAGAAAAGTGCTTTGGAGTACATTCAGTAATCATTTTTATGAAATTTTTAAATGATGATGATGTCACTGGCATGCATTGGTTCTACATACATACTTAATGTTAGATTTCTAGTTACCTTGGAAACTCAGGATTATAATATGCTGCTACAACAATAATAACTAATCTCTTTTGAAAGCTTATCACATGGTGGTCATCATGTTGGAGGCTTCCCATGTATAATTTTATTTAATTCTTACAAAAGCTCTAAGTGCTAGATAACCTGTTTTCTTTATGGAAATGATGGAGCCATTCTTTGTTGTGTTTGATGGTGTCTTTTACTTTGTGGACAAGCTTGATAAGTACATAAAGTGCTTTTTTTCTGGTAAGATGATTGTTCTTTCAGTTTCTCTTTGATGATATACAAAATACCTTTATATAATGTATTATTTTAGTAACTTGAAATTTTTCCTTCTTCCATCCTATGTTATTGCTTTATTACATGCCATGAGAAAAAAATTTTTAAAAATGTTTTCCTCATATTTTCTATGTTGCTTCTTAATATCTCACCTTTGAAATAGTAGTCATTTCTGTCCTAGAAAGCTTTCTATTAACTAATGTGGTTAGTCGGAGAAGTGCTAGTGAGAGGATTATATCACATTTGCAGCTACAGACTTACCACAAACTAAAAAATGCTTTGTCCTTTATCTACTATTCCTTTATACTTGACACATAGCACTGTCTTATTTTCTCTATGGTGGGCACACAACCATTCATTCATTCAACAAATATATATTGTGAGCATCTACTAAATGTTAAGCACCGGGGATGCACTGGTGATCCAAACAGGCATCATTAATTCTTGCCTTCATGGATGATTGCATGGTGTTGGTCCCCAGCACACCTCCTAGACTGTGAAAACACATTGGCAAACTGTAGCCATCAGCTGGTTTGTTTTGCCCAGGATGAAAATTACTAAGTGTCAAACATAAAATCAAGAGAAAAGACCATCCCAGTGTAATTTGATCCACCTACAAATCTTCACCCACTTAATTAATCTTTTACAAATATATATGTATCTTCATTCAAAACAACACTTTGGTCTAAATGGTGATTGGTTCCAGAGGATATCAATTAACTTGCCACTGAGTGTCATGTAACTTCTGATGAGTAAGATTTTTCGCTATTGTGGATGAGAGTTACAGGGTTTGTAAAAATCTTTCGGGGGATGGTAGACAGGAGTCCAGATTCTTAGAAACTGCCTTTCTATTTTATTTTGGAGTAAAAATATTAAGGGGAGAAAAAGGAGGAAACAGTGTAAGTAAACATGGTAATATTCTGATACTCTTATCAACTAGAAATTTTTGTTCAGTCTCATACATTTACTCTATCCTAAAAAGAAAGAGAGAAATGCATATTTATTGGGTATCTACTATGTGCCAGGCCATACACGAGGCCTCTTATATGTCATCTAATTTAATTTTTACATCCATCATTTGAGGTTCAGATGCTTTCATTATGCCCCTTTTATAAAAATAGAAACTAAAGTTCATGGAATTTCAGTAAGTTATATAGGATTATCCATGACTAATAAGTAGATTTATGTTTTTAAACTCAATGCTGACTCTAAATTCCATTGTTTCCATTAGTAGAGTTAATAAGTAGGTGCCATAAAACATCATCTGAGAGCCCACATATTACCTTGGATATTTTGGAAGATAAATATTGTTTGCTAACTACTTATGGTAACCACATGTAGTCATTCAACAATAATTTCCTGTGCTTATTTTGTACTATCCATATTGAAAAGTATGTAGCTTTAGCACTCATGCTAGTGACAATATAATTGTATTCTTTGATATTCTTTATCTCATTTCTATTTTAAAGTTATATTCCAAAATAACCATGCATTGCTTTTATAGTAAGAGAATAACAGCTGTGAACAGTGGGAAACTCAGAGTATACAGCCATATTTTGAGAATGGATACAGGAAGCTTGAGACAAGTATTCCTCAGAGCGCAATTCTCCTGGGTAGGAACCATATTAGAAAGAAGATCCTGGGTGGCTACTGCGTTGTTATGTACTCCGTATTTCTGCCCTTCTTATCACCTTCCTATAAATGTGTATCTCTAAAGTAAGGCTGTCAGAAGCAGGGAGCAAATGAGATGCAACATGAACCTGGGTTCTAGCCAGGTGGACCTGAGTTCAAATCCCATTGTCTCATGTGCTAGTTGAGCAAGTTATTTAATCTCCCTGAGTTTCATTTTTCTTACTTGTCTAGTGGACATCATAATTCTCTTGCTGGCTTGTGAGAAATATAAAAGATAATATATTAAATATCAAGAGCAGTATCACATAAAACTCATTAAATCGTATGTATGTGTAGGATGAAATCTGCTCTTGGTTTGAGTGGGTTAAGTGTTTGAGGTAGCCATGGTGACAGACTATGGTTGCCAACAGTGGGAGGAGTGATCTAGACCAGAGATGATTTTCTCATCTTTCTTTATGTACCCTGGCCTCTCACACAACCCTCTGATGCTGGCTTCCTTCATAGATTCCTAAAACATCCAAAGCTTTGGCATTCAAGTTCGGTTGCTATTTTTATATGTGGTATATCTTCAAAGTGACACTTTAAAGTGACAAAATTAATACAGTGTTTAAATCACTCTCATTTTGTGACAGATACTGAAATCCTTGAAACAGAAATCCCTCCTGTCCTCTCTGAATTTTCCATACATCTAGCATAAAGCATGCAACCATTTACTTAAGAAACATGTATTGACCTCCTACTATGTGACAGGCATTGTATTAGGTGCGGATACAGCAGGAAACAAAACAGATACATTTCCCATCACAGTGGCACTTATGTTCCAACTGGGGAGCCAGACACTAAAGAATTCACTATATAATCATATAATTTGAAAGCAGCAAATACCATGTAGAAGTACAAGTGCTAAGAGAGGGTACAACAGGAGGTTGTATCTAACCCAAGGAGCCAGGGAAGCCCTATTTAGGTAATGATTTTATAAAGTGTGTTGTGTGTCAGAAATTATGTTAACCTCATGATGTAGATTAAAATATTTACCACGGAATCTCTGAGTTTCTTAGAGCTCAGCAGGGCAAAGAGGAATTAACTAGGGAGAGAGCTGTGGGAGAGCATTCAAAGCAGAGGGAGAAGCATGCCTTACTTAATCTTACTCCATTTTAAAAAGATAGCACAATAAGCCCCTCATCTTGTCCCAACCTCTAAAACGTCTATGTATGAGAAGAAGGGAAATAACTGTTACTGAACATATGTATGTGTCAGACTTCTAAGATAACATATGTCATGCCATTTTAACCCTAATGGGGTGAGATATTATCTAAATATTGCAAATAAGTAGGCTGATTATGTCTTGGTTTGCTCAATACAGTTCTGTCCCAGGGCAATAATTTATAACGCTCCCCTTTTCACTCTTGAAAGAGTTTCAGTTTGTGCGATAAATTCTATGGTCATAAATAAATGAAGCTCAGAGGGATTATTAATTTGCCTTGGATAACACAGCTAGTAAGTGCAGAGAGTGATGTGATGCCACATCGGTGCTCTCTGATCTAAAGCCCATGCTCTCAACTGTGTATCACACACACAATTTGTTGGCTTTACTCCTGTGTTCCTCTCTATGTAATTTTTCCAATCACGGTTAGGTAGCCCAAGACTAAACTGACAAAAATTGGCTTTCTGACATCTGCCTTCACTAATTCTGCTGAGTCATGTATTTCTATAAAGTACAAATGAAAAGAAATGAAGCACTAAGATTAAATATGAAACACGTATCGTAAGTAGTAGTTCTTTTCTTGGTATGCTTATCTTTATACTTACATTTAGCCTATTCTTTATGTTGCCCAAGTATGTGGAAACCAATTCAAAATGCAGTTGCTTCTGAAACTCAGTATGTGACTCTAATGACAAAACATTGGCTATCATTGTTCTTTTCTATTATATGATACCTTGTGGGCTAGGGAGGTTCGTGACTTGCCCTGGTGAGCTGAGCCTGAGTGTTAGACGTTTAGCACTTCTTGAAATAATTAAACCCTCTTATATTTAAGGCATTTTAATAACACTTTCTAACACAGTTTTTATCTTGGTTAAAACTGAGTAATACAGATAAAAATTTTTTTCTGTGGAATATGATAAAAGCTTTTGAAAGCATTCTTCATATGTAAATATATCAAAAGCATGGAATAGGATGCTGTTGCTTCCTCTTTTATTTTAAACAAAAAATCAGATTATGCCAAAATCATATTATAAGTAAATATTACATTGTTTTATTCCTTTATGGAATATACTGTCACCTCAAAAGATGCTGGCATCACTCTGCTTAAAAACAAGATTTTATGAACTATATCATGTGTTAGAATTTGTTTCCTTTATGATATATGTAAAAATGATTCACTATGGAATCTCTGAACATTTTTTATTAAATAGTATTCCCAACTGTTTGCTACATACCTTATTAGTACCTCTTTGAATATATTTTAAGGTCTTTCAGTCAATCTATCATTCATTTATTCAATTCATATTCCTGTGCCACTGAATATGTTGCTTGTGCAACTACTGTTAGTACAAGTGGATTTATACTTAGTAGACCTGAAATATATACCACCTTCCTTCCTTGCTTTCTAACTCAGAGAACATCTCCTGATCTTCATCTAGCTCATTCTGCTCTCTTCCCAGCCAAGACCACAAATAGAATTTTATTTAGTAATTTTGTGGAAACTCCCTTTTTTCCCCCAAACTGTCTTCTTTTCATACATTCATCAAATATTATGACTAAAAGAAGGCTCTGTGGACTGCGCAGTTCAGCACTTCTGTCCCACTGTGAGTGGGATGACAGTGTGCATTATGAAAGGAAAGGGTTCTGTGGCCAAATAAATACGGGAAACCATGGGCTAAACACAGCTTAAAAAGCCTTTTGACTGTGAGACACCTCCAAATATAGGATATGGAATATACCAATTCCTAAATTTATTTGACCACAAAAACCCTTGCTCACCATTTGTCTTGCAAGGCTGATATTCTAAGAAGGGCACGTTGGGTAACGCTGATCTAGAACTTCATTTTATAAACAAATTGCCCCTGAGAAAATAAGTGACTCACCCAAGACCTCACAGCTACTTGGTGGAAAATCAGGAGACCAGAACCTATTTTTGCTGCTTCTGACCTAAGCAACTGGACATTTCACAGCCCTGAGAATCCTGCTGTCTCTTCCTGCATGCGTTTGTGGGTATGACTTACAAGACGGAATCTGACTGCTGTTACTTGCATCCTGCTTCTTTCTTTAGCCCGCATACGTTTGACTCTTTGTAAGGGCTGTGAACGCCAGTGATTTCCTATTCCAGTGGAACTAGGAAAGTTGAGATTAGGTTGATTCCATTTTCTTCTGAAGAGTCAATTCAAAGTTTACCAAAATTATCTTTTTCATTAGAAAAAAATAAGTTTATGCAATAAAGAGTTCACTTTCAGTCAAGAAGTTCATTGGACAAGTATTTATTGAATGCCTTTACATGCCACATACTATTCTAGGTGCTACAGAAATAGCAGTAGCCAAAACAAAATCCTTGCCCTCGTGGTGTTTAAAATCCAATGAAGGAAATCAGAGAAGAAACAAGCATCAGAGGTTGGTAAGTCCTTTGAAGAAAAATAAGATGGGCTAAGAAGGGTAGAGAGTGCTGGCAGGGGGGCAGGTGTGGGGTTGCAATTTTATATAAGGTGGTAAGGGATCTTTCACTGTTAATGTGATATTTGGGCAGAGACATGAGGAAATGAAGGCATGGTAACCATCTTGGGAAGAATATTGTGGAGAGTAGGATTAGCATGTTCTAGAAATACATGAAGGTCATTGTGTCTGGAGTTGAAGGAGAAAAGGGGAGAGTGGTAGGGGTAAGATCATTGGGCTATAGGTTGTTATGAGAACTGATACTTTTGGTAACACAGGAATCTAGTGGAGGGTTTTGCATAGAGAAGTAACATGGCCTGACTTCTGTTTTTTTTTTTTTTTTAATTGTACTTTAAGTTTTAGGGTACATGTGCACAATGTGCAAGTTTGTTACATATGTATCCATGTGCCATTTTGGTGTGCTGCACCCATCAACTCGTCATTTAGCATTAGGCGTATCTCCTAATGCTATCCCTCCCCGCTACCCCCACCCCACAACAGTCCCCAGAGTGTGATGTTCCCCTTCCTGTGTCCATCTGTTCTCATTGTTCAATTCCCACCTATGAGTGAGAACACGCGGTGTTTGGTTTTTTGTCCTTGCGATAGTTTACTGAGAATGATGATTTCCAGTTTCATCTATGTCCCTACAAAGGACATGAACTCATCATTTTTATGACTGCATAGTATTCCATGGTGTATATGTGCCACATTTTCTTAATCCAGTCTATCGTTGTTGGACATTTGGGTTGGTTCCAAGTCTTTGCTATTGTGAATAGTGCCGCAATAAACATACGTGTGTATGTGTCTTTATAGCAGCATGATTTATAGTCCTTTGGGTATATACCCAGTAATGGGATGGCTGGGTCAAATATTTCCAGTTCTAGATCCCTGAGGAATCGCCACGCTGACTTCCACAATGGTTGAACTAGTTTACAGTCCCACCGACAGTGTAAAAGTGTTCCTATTTCTCCACATCCTCTCTAGCATCTGTTGTTTCCTGACTTTTTAATGATGGCCATTCTAACTGGTGTGAGACGGTATCTCATTGTGGTTTTGATTTGCATTTCTCTAATGGCCAGTGATGATGAGCATTTTTACATGTGTTTTTTGGCTGCAAAAATGTCTTCTTTTGAGAAGTGTCTGTTTATGTCCTTTGCCCACTTTTTGATGGGGTTGTTAGTTTTTTTCTTGTCAATTTGTTTGAGTTCATTGTAGATTCTGGATATTAGCCCTTTGTCAGATGAGTAGGTTGTGAAAATTTTCTTCCATTTTGTAGGTTGCCTGTTCACTCTGATGGTAGTTTCTTTTGCTGTGCAGAAGCTCTTTAGTTTAATGAGATCCCATTTGTCAATTTTGGCTTTTGTTGCCATTGCTTTTGGTGTTTTAGACATGAAGTCCTTGCCCATGCCTATGTCCTGAATGGTAATGCCTAGGTTTTCTTCTAGGGTTTTTATGGTTTTAGGTCTAACATGTAAGTCTTTAATCCATCTTGAATTAATTTTTGTATAAGGTGTAAGGAAGGGATCCAGTTTCAGCTTTCTACATATGGCTAGCCAGTTTTCCCAGCACCATTTATTAAATAGGGAATCCTTTCCTCATTTCTTGTTTTTGTCAGGTTTGTCAAAGATCAGATAGTTGTAGATATGCTGCATTATTTCTGAGGGCTCTGTTCTGTTCCATTGATCTATATCTCTGTTTTGGTACCAGTACCATGCTGTTTTGGTTACTGTAGCCTTGTAGTATAGTTTGAAGTCAGGTAGCATGATGCCTCCAGCTTTGTTCTTTTGGGTTAGGATTGACTTGGCGATGCGGGCTCTTTTTTGGTCCCATATGAACTTCAAAGTAGTTTTTTCCAATTCTGTGAGGAAAGTCATTGGTAGCTTGATGGGGATGGCATTGAATCTATAAATTACCTTGGGCAGTATGGCCATTTTCATGATATTGATTCTTCCAACCCATGAGCATGGAATGTTCTTCCATTTGTTTATATCCTCTTTTATTTCATTGAGCAGTGGTTTGTAGTTCTCCTTGAAGAGGTCCTTCACATCCCTTGTAAGTTGGATTCCTGGGTATTTTATTCTCTTTGTAGCAATTGTGAATGGGAGTTCACTCATGATTTGGCTCTCTGTTTGTCTGTTATTGGTGTATAAGAATGCGTGTGATTTTTGTACATTGATTTTGTATCCTGAGACTTTGCTGAAGTTGCTTATAAGCTTAAGGAGATTTTGGGCTGAGACAATGGGGTTTTCTAGATATACAATCATGTCATCTACAAACAGGGACAATTTGACTTCCTCTTTTCCTAATTGAATGCCCTTTATTTCCATCTCCTGCCTGATTGCCCTGGCCAGAACTTCCAACACTATGTTGAATAGGAGTGGTAAGAGAGGGCATCCCTGTCTTGTGCCAGTTTTCAAAGGGAATGCTTCCAGTTTTTGCCCATTCCGTATGATATTGGCTGTGGGTTTGTCATAGATAGCTCTTATTATTTTGAGATACGTCCCATCAATACCTAATTTATTGAAAGTGTTTAGCATGAAGGGTTGTTGAATTTTGTCAAAGGCCTTTTCTGCATCTATTGAGATAATTATGTGGTTTTTGTCTTTGGTTCTGTTTATATGCTGGATTACATTTATCGATTTGCGTATGTTGAACCAGCCTTGCATTCCAGGGATGAAGCCCACTTGATTATGGTGGATAAGCTTTTTGATGTGCTGCTGGATTCGGTTTGCCAGTATTTTATTGAGGATTTTTGCATCAATGTTCATCAAGGATATTGGTCTGAAATTCTCTTTTTTGGTTGTGTCTCCACCAGTCTTTGGTATCAGGATGATGCTGGTCTCATAAAATGTGTTAGGGAGGATTCCCTCTTTTTCTATTCATTGGAATAGTTTCAGAAGGAATGGTACCAGCTCCTCCTTGTACTACTGGTAGAATTCGGCTGTGAATCCATCTGGTCCTGGACTCTTTTTGGTTGGTAAGCTATTGATTATTGCCACAATTTCAGAGCCTATTATTGGTCTATTCAGAGATTCAACTTCTTCCTGGTTTAGTCTTGGGAGGGTGTATGTGTTGAGGAATTTATCCATTTCTTCTAGATTTTCTAGTTTATTTGCATAGAGTTGTTTATAGTATTCTCTAATGGTAGTTTGTATTTCTGTGGGATCGGTGGTGATATCCCCTTTATCATTTTTTATTGCATCTATTTGATTCTTCTCTCTTTTCTTCTTTATTAGTCTTGCTAGCGGTCTATCAATTTTATTGATCTTTTCAAAAAACCAGCTCCTGGATTCATTAATTTTTTGAAGGGTTTTTTGTGTCTCTATTTCCTTCAGTTCTGCTCTGATTTTAGTTATTTCTTGCCTTCTGCTAGCTTTTGAATGTGTTTGCTCTTGCTTTTCTAGTTCTTTTAATTGTGATGTTAGGGTGTCAATTTTGGATCTTTCCTGCTGACTTCTGTTTTAAAAGGTTTACTCTTGCTGCTATATGGAAGATATGACAGGTTAGGTTCCCAGGAAGCAGGCTCTGAGATGGAGATTAGCATGCAAAATTTATTAGGGAGTGCTCCCAGGAGCAATACCTGTAGGAGATGGTAAGGAGGCAGAGGGGGAGATACTGGGCTACAGAGTGGTCTCAAAGCCTAACTGACCTCATGAGGAGCTCTGGAATGGATTCCTCTCTAGAGTTGTTTCAAGCTGGAGTGAGGGGGCCAGGATTTTATATGGAATCCGATGCCCCTAAGAAGCCAGAGTGACTTTGGGCAAGAAGTTTTTTTTTTTCTTTTTTCAGCTGATAAGAGATCCTGAAGAGGACTGACAGCTGACCACATTTACAGCACTCCCAGCAGCTAGGGAATACGTGCTTCAGCCTGACAGGGATATGGATGGTTCATCAGACCATGCATATGGTGCTCATCAGAGCATCCACTCAGGAGTCAAAGTGGAAGCAGAAAGACCAGTGAGGAGGCAATGATTCAGAAAGAAGATGATGGCAGGTTCTGCTACTGGGATGTTAGAAGTAGAAGTAGTGAGATAGATTAAATTTTTTGGATTTATTTTGAAGGGACAGCCAATAGGATTTACTAATACATTGATGAGCAATTCTGAAAAACCAAGAAGAATAATATGAACTCATTATTTTTAGCCTAAGCAACTAGAAATAGGTAGAAACTGTCTGAAGAAGTGAGAAAAATTTTGAGAGGTGGGGAACAACTTCAAAAGAAATGCAATTAATTCAGATTCAGATGTGCTGATGTTCGGATATCTATGAGATGTTCCAATAATGATGTTAATTGTGTGAGTGAAGTCATCCAGAGAAACCATCCAGGCTGGGGAAATAAATTGGAATTCATTGGCTTATAAATATTATTTACAGCTAAGTAACTGGATGTGATCACCAAGGAGTGACTCCTGGGCTACTTCAAAGCTGAGGGGTCAGATGGCACAAAGCAGGCAGAGGAGTGTCCAGAGGATAGGAAGAGGACTGAAAGGAAACGGATCGCCTGAAACCAAGCTAAGAAAGTAATTCAACAAGGAGAGAGTGAACCACATACACTTATTCCTAATGGATAAATGTTTCTTATCATTGTCTCTGTGCCTCTTTCAAATTCTACCCTGTATAGGGCTTATTCATTTTTTCTGAATATCTTGTTAGGTCAAACAGTACTTTGAAGCTTTTGGTTTACTTTAATTAAGGACTACTAATATCTTTTTAAACTAGGAGGATATACCCCAAGGAGAAGAGTAAGCAGTATAACTATATACTTATAGCAGTATATTACTTATAAGTTATAGCGGTACACTACTATAAGCAGTAATAACAGAAGTAGAAGTCTGTGTCCAATACAGATGAGGCCAAATTTAGACTGTAATGGAATTTCACATATCGTTGATGAGATGTCAGGATTCACTTTAAATATTGTGCACTCAATTCTGAGCCTATGAATCGGGTTAGTCCTGATTAGGATCTCTGGAATCACCCATTACCTGAGAGACACGGATACAAATGCCTAAAGATTCCCATCTTTAGAGGAAAAAGGGCTGAGCAGAAGTGTCCCAGTGTTTGCCAGAAATAGGACCTAGGAGTGCAGAAGCTAAGAGTGAAATCTCCCTGAAAACAACCTGACACACATTGCCCATGCAGTCTGTGTTCAGCACGTGACTTGTCATCCTCCTCTGACTTCATTCACTGCTCCTGTCATGAGTGAAGGTGTCTCCTTAATGAGACTATAAGCCATGCTAAGAACAGGTTCCAAGCCTTTATTATTTTATGTCTTCAGAGCTTAGCATCGTGACTGGCACTCAATAGATGTTTATTAAGATAAATAAATGGGACTTCTAGTACCTTCTGTTATCAAGCCTGAGGCATAAAAACATACAAATGGATGTCTGAATAGCCTTGGCAGGTGGATCTGTTTAATCACTTACATGTTTCTTGGCAAACTTTTGTGGACTAATCTATTTTTTTTTCTCAAATTTGTTTCCCATGTCAGGAAGAGAGATTATTTGTTCTGTATTATTTATTTTAAAAGCAATATCTTAAGAGTCTTTTGGCTGAAAGGTATTGCAGTAATATCTGTTTAGTAATAAGGGTGACGGATGCCTGCTTCAGCCATTAGTAATGCCAGATTTTAAAGAGAATTTTGGATTGTATTAATCTATTGCAAACTTTGACAAACTTTATTTTCTCATAAAAAAAAGAAGATTATTCATCAGAGCAGTTTGTGTTTCTTAGTGGGAGAGAGATCATTAAAAGTTTGTGATTATAAAATGCTTAAGGGTCTTGGGCAGACCATAGATGACTTTTTGTCTATAGAAAAGTTGTTGTAATTAGCGGATAGACTCTCTTCTCCTCTCCACCCAGGTAATTTATATGCTCTTTTGTCATCCAAGACTAAGACCTGTTTTTTGACCAGGTGCCATCACTTTCTATTTAAATACAGAATGGTTTCTATAGAAATTATCCAAAATACATGTGCTCTTTGAAGCTATATGTAGTTCCTATCCAGATGGCTGAGGCATGCTGTTATAATGCATGACCATTTATGTGTTTTAAGTGAAAATTATGACTTCTATTATTATAAGAAATAGTCTATAATAGCAATTATTAGTTAATAAAAACAAGGGAAAAAAATGGTTAGAGGAAAGTTACCAATAAGACACAGAGAAAAATGTCAAAATAATAAATTGATTTAATTGGTTTTCATGTTGTAAAATGACTCAAGGAAGAATCTGAGCAGGGAAGAGTAGGGGCTGAAGTATTTTCTCTTCTAAATTTGATTATGCCAACTTGCATAAATATTGCTTTATGTTTGTGGGAGGGAATGAGAGAAAGAAAAGATCAGAGAGGAAAGGACAGAATGAGACATAGAAGAGTTTCATAGCAGTTTGAATCCACTTGGAATAAACTGATTGACCACTGACAAAAATCTGGACTGTCACTTCTTGGGGAACCACAGTAGAACTTTGGGGTAAGAGTGATGTCTAAGATGTATTGATACTACCCTTTGGTGTTTTGATTTATATATATAATTTTATGTCTTCATATATATATATGTCTTTATATATAAAAATCAAAACACCAAAGGGTAGTATCAATAAATACATACATATTTACATACATATGTATTCATATATGTATATATATGAATATTTCCATTTCTGTTCTTCACTGAATAAAGCTAAAACATCTTAATTCAAGATCTTTGATGACCTAGATTTAACCTACTTTTTTTGTCTTACTTGGCTTTATTCTCATTTGTGTTATTTATCAAACTAGAAAACAACAATACCCACAGGAGTAACGTGTATTAAGAATCTGCCTGGCACAGAGCTAAGAATCTGTGGAAATCTTACATGCTGAATTTAATCGTAATCCTCACAAGAACTCTGTGAAATGAGAGCTATTCTCATCCACATTTCACAGGTGAGAGGACTGAGCCTTTAAAAAGTTCAGTAACTTGTCTGAGGGCCCACAGCCAGTGGACGATGTGGCTCCAGGGTCCTGTGCTTTATGACTTACTGGTCTTGCTGTCCTGATAGGTGCCTTCAATCCAGCCCTCTCTCTCTGCTTGAAATAAGTGCTATTCCATCCCACCTTCATAGGCTCCCTTTCCCCATCCCTCTAAGTGCAGCCCGAATGCTACCCTCTTGAATTACTGACCTCCAGGTGGCTGTAACATCGCTCTCTGAAATTCCTCTGTCTTTGCTACTCAAAGTGTAACACACCAGCAGCAGATCTGGGGTGTGGCTCCCAGGGCGTCTCCTAGGAGCTTCTTGGAAATGCAGAATCTGAGGCCACATGTCAGATCTCCACACTTAGAAAGTGCATTTTAACAAGCTCCCCGGGGGATTTATGTGTGCAGTAGTTTAAGAAGAACTGTATAGAGCCCTTTCTTCCTTCCTTCCTTCCTTCCTTCCTTCCTTCCTTCCTTCCTTCCTTCCTTCCATCTTTCTTTCTTTCTTTCTTTCTTTCTTTCTTTCTTTCTTTCTTTCTTTCTTTCTTTCTTTCTTTTTTTTTTTTGACGGAGTCTCGCTCTGTCACCCAGGCTGTAGTGCAGTGGCGCGATCTTGACTCACTGCAAGCTCCGCCTCCCGGATTCACGCCATTCTCCTGCCTCAGCCTCCCGATTAGCTGGGACTACAGGTGCCCGCCACAACGCCCGGCTAATTTTTTGTATTTTTAGTAGAGACGGGGTTTCACTGTGTTAGCCAGGATGGTCTCGATCTCCTGACCTTGTGATCCGCCCGCCTCGGCCTCCCAAAGTGCTGGGATTACAGGCATGAGCCACCACGCCTGGCCAATATAGGGCTTTTTCTTGTTTTCTTTTTTCACTTTGTATCTCTGTTATTTGTTTACCTGTTTTGTATTCTGAAACCATTAGCTTTTTGAGGGCAAGAGGCAATTATATTCTCTTTTGAGTATCCATAAATCTGCGTAAAATAGAAGAAGGCTCATAGTTTTTTTTATAACACGGCACTTATATTCAGAAATTTAGATCATATTCTAGGTCTGTGTTGTTTGGAATAGTTTCTTCCACTGTGCTAATAGAATCACTTATAGCAATTATCTTACTCATTATGTTTCCATAATCTCAGGCTTTTGATAACATCGAAAACGTGAAGAGGCATAATCTAGGTTTCTAAAATAGTAATTCCTTCCCATAGCCTTTGATCTATATCTAGTCCTTTGGATGCAACATTTTTCACTGCCAAAGCACAAATGTAGATATTACAGATTTGGAGAAAAATCAATACTTAGAAAATAGAAATACTGAAAGCTGAAGACTCCAATCAATTTCACATACGAAGTTTTAAGATTTGTCTGCAGTCAGGATTCTTACTGTCTTCCAGGAACCTTGGAATGAAATTTTGTTTTGACAAGGATTTGATTCCAAGATTTATTTTAGAGGTGATTTTGTTAATAACATAACTTCAGTCACTACAGATGCTCCTGTATTGTGTCTTACAATTTATACACTGAGGATAAAGTTACTGATATTTTGAAATAACTGTGTGTTTTCCAGTTCATTATTTGGACACAGTGTTTGCATGTATTTATACCTCTAAATGTTCTCTATGAGCGTGACCAACTGATTATTGAGATTGGCAGATGCTAGTGCCCTTCAATCAGCTTCTCATTGCGGCACAATCTGGCTTTTCTCTTCTTTTCACAGAATATATAATTGGAATACATGCATGAAAAGAAAAGAGGGCAAACACATATCAGTGGCTTTTTTTCTTTTTTTTTTTTCACTTCTACTGATTCCATTTCAGCAGTTAGTATGACCTCTCATGATGTTCCAAATCTAAAAATTGTCAAAACAGAAATCTACTCTTCGGAGCTGACACAATTCCTCAATTTAGGAATGATTCTGCTTTACCTCTTTTTAGAATTTCTTCTTTCTGCGTGAGTGTGTGTGTGTTGTTTTAGTATGAGGCTCCCTTCCCACCTCAGTCATTGGTTTGCTCGCTCCCTTATGTGATGAATCAATGCTTTCAGAACAGGGGCTTCTGAGTGACTGCGGGAACAATTACTTCCAAATGACCTCGTGCATCTTATCAGGGAGCATTCAGACCACACCCCAGGTAAAAGGAAGTCTTTGCTTAATGCTTTCAGTAACTTTTAAAAGCAGTGTACGGTGCTGGTGGTATTTGCTGCAAGGATGTGAGGGAGAGCTTGCCCAGTGAAGATAAATTTGTATGTATATTGAAATGAAATGCTATCTTCACTTAGAGAAAAGGGCGAGCTGATAAAGACAAAACTGCTCATTGGGCAAAGAAAATGCTCAGGATTGCCCTTGGCACAGTGATAATGCTAAGATACCCTGTAATGCCTTAACAGGAGGCTAGAGGCCATCTGTGAGTGTGGGTGTCAACATCTGAAGGAAGAGAACTTTTAGGGAAATATAAGAAAGGAAGGCATTACAGCCCAAAACTGAGCAAAGGAGCTGTTAGCCTGCATGGCATGCGGGAAAACAGTTTCTCAAATTATTAGACTATCTGGAGAGAAGATGACGTTCTTAGAGATTTTGAGCGTTTCAAAGTGTATTTAGAAAAAGATTTTAATCCTTTTATCTCATATTTCTATGACCTAAATAGTTTCCCAAGGATAGAAACTAAGATATTTAAATAACATTGACAACTGAAAGTGTTAATTGGCAATTAACAAGTGCAATGCTGTTAACATGCATATGTTGCTGCTTTGTGTGGAAAATGATTTTTCATCACCATAGCAATTCATTCTTAGGCTACATTGGAACTTAGCCACAGTATGCAGTAAACAGCAAATTTTTTTTGTTCTCTCCTAAACAAGGGATTAAATACTCTACTGGCTCTTTATCTGAATGTTGCATTGCATAGTTAGCGTAATTTCAAATTCTTTTCCAACTGAAATTCCTTGCAAATGAGTATTAGATCCTTGGTAAGTTAAGGATGCTAGGTAAAGGCGGTGAAAAGAGCTAATATTATACTGTTAGCTTAAAAGCAAATACCAAATGATTGCCCTTTCTGTGATTATTCTTCTGAAGATATGTATGTGGACAGGAATTTATCTCTGATCTTGTTATTCTCCAACAGTAACCAAGGAAGATGAATAAGTCTTTAGTTTTATTAGATTTCCTGTTTCTGTGTTTTCTGGAATAACATCACGTATTGGTTCAACTAAAATAAAAAAAATTGTTTCCCTACACTGGTGAGGAAATTTTATGTAGGATATGGATGTTTCTTTAGGAAGATATAACAATAAATTGGAAAGAAATAGGTTTTCTTCTTTTCAGTTGCCTTTATTGTCAGCATGTGGTTATGTTTAGAAATTTTTTAGACAGTACTGTTGTAAAAGCATACCTTATTCATTGAAGCATCAGTTTTCATTCATACTTTGTTTCTACTTTATTCACTGAAAGTTATAGCTGTCAACTTTTAAAAAGTTCATAGCATGTGACATACCAGTTGTGGAGCTGTATTTGTATCTTACATACTTAAGTAGCATTGAATTATACAAATTGTGCAAGGTGTTTGAAGAAGTAAATTTTCATCATTATATATGCTTTAGAAGGTAAAGCTACTTACTGCTTATAATGGTTATATGTATTTTGTAACCATGGGGTGCTTATAATGAAGCCTTTCATGTATTATTATTTGAATTTTATTTGGATGGAACATAAGATAGACCTATAGTCATGACACAGCAAGATAAGGGAAGGCCTAGTTACTGAACCTGGGGACAAAGTTGCAATTTCACCTCTTTACTCCTAAAGGATTATCTTTATTTCCTACTCAAATGAAATTATGGGATGGATTATTTGAACTACTTCAGTAATTTCCTTGCCAAAATCACTCTCCTTTCTATCATGATATCGATGAGATTAGTCATGTGATGAAACTGCCCTAGAAGATAATACGTCTAGAAAGGCTGTTGTATTATGTATTGTTGATAGACAGGTGGGCTCCTTAAATCTCACAGGGGATCTAGTGTTCCTTCCTACAAAATAAAGCATTAATTTATTACTTTTTGATGATAAGGTGTCACCCAGGAATTTTGACATGGCTACAGTGAGGAAATAATGACACATATCTTTTTTTTTTTTTTTTTGAGACGGAGTCTCACTCTGTCGCCCAGGCTGGATGGAGTGCAGTGGCGCGATCTCGGCTCACTGCAGGCTCCGCCTCCTGGGTTCACGCCATTCTCCTGCCTCAGCCTCCCGCGTAGCTGGGACTACAGGTGCCCGCCACCTCGCCCAGCTAATTTTTTGTATTTTTAGTAGAGATGGGGTTTCACCGTGTTAGCCAGGATGGTCTCGATCTCCTGACCTCGTGATCCGCCCGCCTCGGCCTCCCAAAGTGCTGGGATTACAGGCGTGAGCCACTGCGCCCGGCCGACACATATCTTTAAAGATGAAAAGAATATTGAAAAGTAAAAGTTTTTAAAACCCTGTCAACGTTCTTGTCTCACAGTTCCTTGATCTTCACAAGCTCAGTGTCCTTCCTTTCATATACTCAGTCTTAATGCCAAAGCCTGGAATTTAGAATCATCTGGAATTATCATACTTCTAATTATTAAATTAAACTCTCATATCATATTATGACCCCATCCATTGTCTCAAACAGTCATCATTGTATCAACTCTGTTTCCTGAGCACAGAGATCTCTAGTTCCTTCAACTTGAGGGTTCTTCCTCCTTACCTGTACAAACTGAACTCCATGGTCAATCGTTTGCTCTACTCTCACCAGTACCCTTAATTTCCTTACACTTGTCACATCCTGCAAAAACCAGCAAAGCATTCCTTGAGAGACTATCAAACAGCCAAGCAAATTGCCTCGCTGTTCCTGGATTTATATTTGGACTGGGTCCTCAGTGTAGACTGTGAGAAATTTTGTTTCAGGAAAGCCCTCTTTCCCACTACCGTCAGTGATGTTTCAGCCTTTTAAAATCTTCCTTAAAACTCCCAGGCCACCTTGGCTAGTTCTTCCTCAGCTGGTGGATTACTCAATGTTAGAGTCTGTAGGGTTTGGCCTTAAGCCTCTTATTTTTCTATTTGTGTTTACATCTGTATTGATCTCATCTAGTCTCCTGGTTTTAAATATCATCTATGGATTGACAACCCTAGCAATTTTATCCCCAGCACAGAATTTCCTGTAAACTTGACTCACATACTCACATTTCCACTTGGATGTATATTGGGCACACAAAATTTGACCTTTATTCTCAAACCAGCTTCAACTATTGTCTTCCCCATTTCAGTGAATAATATCTCATTTCTTGCAGTTATTCAGTTCAAAATTTTTCTACCCATCTTGATTTTTGTGTATCTCTCATATTCCACCTCCATTTTTTCAACAAATTTTAAGTTTTTTCTTTAAAATGTAGCCAGAATCTTAACACTTCTTACCACTATTACTGCAGCAAACTGCATTCAACTCACCAGTTTTTCTCCTATGGGTTATTGCAATAGACTTATACAAGTCTTCATAGCATTTATGAAAATAGTACTACATATGTTGTGTATTTATTTATCTACTGTCTGTTTCCCTCCACTAGGATATAAACTCCGTGAGCGTAGGGATTTTTGTTCACTGTTATGGCACCAACCCCTAGAATAGTGCCTAGCATTTAGTAGGCATTTAATAAGACCTCACTGAATAAATGAAAGTAAGTAGACGGCAAAGTATGAAAGTGAGGGTTGGTTTTACTAGGAGCATAGTAGTAGGACTGAAGGCCATAAAAAAGGGCAGAGATGCAGATGTGTGAATACATGTGGTGTTGGGGGCCTTGAAAATTCTTTTCTGATTGCTTCCATTATCTTAACGAAATAGGAAACAAAGTCATCAGCTCCAAGCGAGAATGTGGGAGAGATGTTAGAGGTTTTAAGAAAGGGGAAAAAGTGTGAAAGAGTTTTCTAGGCCAGTGGAAGAGTGAATGGGCTATGGAAGTATAGTACGATTGTTGGGCAGCATGGAAAAGCCTTCTTGAGGCTCAGAGTGGTAAATATGAAGTGAGACCAGTAGGTGTGGTTGTGTGGTTTCCCCCAGGCATGTTTACCTTCCTGGTGCAGAAATAGTGTAGGTAGGGGGTTAGATTTAGTGAGGGCTGTAATGTACTCAAACAGGATGATGATATAAAGGAGGACAAGGGATTTGAGGGGTATCCAAAAGAGTAACTGTGGTCAACTTGGTTTTTGAAGCTGGTTAAGAAGACAAATGTGGGAAAATAATGGTGGAAGAATCGGTAGATTTAAATCATGGTGGAGTTAAAAAATGTTAGAGTTGGACTACTAGGGGGATGGTATGGAGAGATAAAAAGTGATGGTCAGAGAATGAAGAAACAAATTACGGAAGGTTTGCAGCTATTGGGCTAGGCTAGGGATGTGAGAGGCAAGGAAGAATAGAGGTCAAGGAAATACAATATTATAAAAATTACCCATTGGGATATAATACTGGGTATTATACAAAGCATTGGGTTAAGAAGAGTGGCATTGAACCAGAAACTGAATCTTTAAGGAAAGAAGCATTTAATACGGGTGTGGGAAGATGACTGCAACTAAGAGAGATTGTGAAGGGTATAGACTGATGACATGAGATTCAAAGCTGGAAGTTTTTAGACAAGAGAGAAGAATAGTCTGGAAGCAGTAAAGATAAGCAAGGAGGACACCTATTTTACTTCCAGGCCCAGTGGTGCAGGAGTGTGAGAGAAAACATTTATCATTGAAATAGAGTCCTTCAGAGAGAACCATGTTTTAGTTATAACTAGAAAGTGAAGGGAGTATTTTGAAAATAAGATACAGATATGTAAGATTTTTTTTAATTGCTCACTGAATTCCAGAAGGCATACAGTGAAAAGGTTTTGAGAGTTGGAGCAGGGTGCAAGATGGGAACAAAACTAGGAATGTGCATAGCATACAGGAATGGAGGGATGATACAGAGCCTAGGGTTTCTCATGGGCACTGACATGAACTGGGTTAAAAGGCATGCTCATAAGGTCATAAGGTCTGAGCAGTTCAAGGCATAGAAAGATGGCAGGGATTGAAGGGAGAGGGAGTGAGAGACTTTCCAGGGCATGTCATATTTCTTCTGACAGGGGAATGGAGGTGGCGGGGCAGTGTCACTCTGACAAGAAGGGACTGATTTTATCATGAAAATTAATTATATCAAGAGTGATTGCTCAGTAAAACAAAGAATTGGTTTTTAGAAAGATAAATTTGACAAATCTTTAGACAAATAAATAGAATGAGAGAATAAAAGAGAGACATTATAATTTATACCACAGAAATACAAAGTATCATAGAACACTACTGTAAATAATTATATACCAACAAATTGGATAAGCTTCCAGAAATGGATAAACTCTTGGACACATACAACCTACTGAGAATGAATTATGAAGAATAGAAAATCTGAACAGCACAGTCATGAGTAAGAAAGTTGAATCAGCAATAAAATATCTCCCATCAAAGTAAGGCCCAGACCTGATGGCTTCACTGCTGAATCCTACCAAACATTTAAAGAAGAACTAAGACCGATTCTCCCCTAACTATTCCAAAAATATTAAGGAGGAAGGAATACTTCCAACCTCATTCTATGAGACTAGCATTACCCTGATGCCAAAACCAGACAACAACACAACAAGAAAAGAAAGCTACAGGCCAATATTCCTGATGAACATATAGGCAAAAATTTCAACAAAGTGCTAGTAAACTGAATTCAAGAGCACTTTAAAAAGATTATTTACCAAGATCAAGTGGGATTTATCTCAGGGAGGCAAGGATGGTTCAACAAAATATGCAAATCCATAAATCTGATACATCACATTAACTGAATTAAAAACATAAAATGTATGATTATTTCAATAGATGCAGAAAAGCATTGACAAAATTTAACATTCCTTCATGATAAAAACTCTCAACAAATTAGGTATAGACAGAATGTACCTCAACATGATAAAGGCCCTATATGACATATCCATAGCTAACATATTGAATGGGGAAAAGCTGAAAGGTTTTACTATAAGATTTGGAAAAAAGACAAGGATGCCACTCTATTTCTGTCTTTTTTTTTTTTTTTTGAGATGGAGTCTGGCTCTGTCACCCAGGCTGGAGCACAGTGGCCAGTCTAGGCTCACTGCAACCTCTGCCTCCCAGGTTCACGCCATTCTTCTGCCTCAGCCTCCCATGTAGCTGGGACTACAGGCACCCGCCACCACGCCTGGCTAATTTTTTGTATTTTTAGTAGAGACGGGGTTTCACTGTGTTAGCCAGGATGGTCTCAATCTCCTGACCTCGTGATCCACCCACCTTGGCCTCCCAAAGTGCTGGGATTACAGGCGTGAGCCACCATGCCTGGCCCACTCTCACTATTTCTATTCCTCATAGGACTGGAAGTCCTAGCCAGAACAATTAGGCAAAAGAAAGAGATAAAAGGCATCCAATTTGGAAAGGAAGCAGTTAAACTGACCTTGTTTGCAGATGACAGGATCTTATATATAAAAAATTTTAGGGCCGGGTGCGGTGGCTCACGCCTGTAATCTCAGCACTTTGGGAGGCCGAGATGGGCAGATCACGAGATCAGGAGATCGACACCATCCTGGCTAACACGGTGAAACCCCGTATCTATTAAAAATACAAAAAATTAGCTGGGAGTGTTGCCGGGCGCCTGTAGTCCCAGCTACTCGGAAGGCTGAGGCAGGAGAATGACATGAACCCGGGAGGTGGAGCTTGCAGTGAGCCGAGATTGTGCCACTGCACTCTAGCCTGGGTGACAGAGTGAGACTCTGTCTCAAAAACAACAACAACAACAACAACAAAAATCATTGATGAAATAAATTGAGAAAGGCACAAATAAATGGAACGATATACTGTGTTCATGAACTGGAAGAATAAGTGTTGTTAAAATGTCTCTAACACCCAAAGTGATCTACAGATTCAATGCAACTCCTATCAAAATACCAATGACATTCTTCACAGAGTTGAAACATAAAATTCTTATGGAACTACACAAGAGCCTGAATAACCAAAGCAATTTGAGCAACAAGAACAAAGCTGGAGGGATCACACTGCCTGAATTCACAGTATACTACTACAAAGCTATAGTAACCAAAATAGCATGATGCTGGCATAAAAACCAACACGAGGACCAATGGAACTGAGATTTCCAGCTGAGAGTCCAGAAATAAATCCACACACTTACAGCCAACTGATGATTGATAAAGGTGCCAGGAACACCCAATGGGGAAAAGTCAGTCTCTTCAATAAGTGGTATTGGGAAAATGGATATCCACATGCAGAAGAATGAAACTGGACCTCTGTCCTTAACCATATACAAAACGTTTTAAAGACTTAAATGTAAGACCAGAAACTATGAAACTGCTAGAAGAAAACATAGCGGGAAAGTTCTATGACATTTGTCTGTGCAATAATTTTTTGGATATGACTTCAAAAGTATAGGCAAAAAAAGCAAAAATAGATAAATAGGATTTTAGCAAACTAAAAAGCTTCTGTACAGCAAGAGAAACAATCAACAGAGTGAGGGGACAACCTACAGAGTGGGAGAAAATATTTGTAAATTATACATCTGATAAAGGGTTAGGAACCAAAAAATATTAAAAAAACCTCAAACAACTCAATAGCAAGACAACAATCCAATTAAAAAATGGGCAATACATCTCAATAGACATCTCTCAAAAGAAGACACACAAATGGCCGGGCGCGGTGGCTCACGCTTGTAATCCCAGCACTTTGGGAGGCCGAGGCGGGCGGATCACGAGGTCAGGAGATCGAGACCACGGTGAAACCCCGTCTCTACTAAAAATACAAAAAAATTAGCCGGGCGTGGTGGCGGGCGCCTGTAGTCCCAGCTACTCCGAGGGGCTGAGGCAGGAGAATGGCGTGAACCCGGGAGGCGGAGCTTGCAGTGAGCCGAGATTGCGCCACTGCACTCCAGCCTGGGCGACAGAGCGAGACTCCGTCTCAAAAAAAAAAAAAAAAAAAAAAAAGACACACAAATGGCCAACAGGTATATGGCTAATAGGTATGAATGAAAATGATGCTCATAACGAAAAAGATGCTCATTGTTGCTAATCATCAGGAAAATGCCAATGAGAGCAGTGAGATATTACTTCCCTCCTGTTAGAATGGCTATTATCAGAAAAACAAAGCATAAGTGTTGGTGAGAATGTAAGAAAAGGGAACCCTTACACACAGTTGGTGAGAGTGTTCATTGGTACATTCATTGTGGAAATGGTATGGAAGTTCGTCAAAATATTAAAAATACAACTACCATATGACCTAGCAATCCCATTACTGGGCATATAGTCAAATGAAATAAAATAAGTATATGGAAGAGATATCTGCACTCTTATGTTATTACAGCAGTATCCACAGTAACTAAGATATAGAATTAAACTAGGTTTCTATCAATAGAGAAAATGTAGTACATATACACAATGGAATACTATTCAGCTATGAAAAGAATGGAATTCCGTCATTTGCAACAACACAGATGAACATGGAGGATGTTATGTTAAGTGGAATAAGCCAGTTATAGAAAGACAAATACTGCACACTCTCACTCATATGTAGAATTTTAAAAAGTTGATCTAATAGAAGTAATGAGTAAAATAGTGCTTACTAGAGGCTGGGGTCGGTAGGAGGGAGGGGACTTGAGGAGATGTTGGTCAAAATATATATAATTACAGTTAGATAGAAGAAATAAGTTCACAAGATCTATTGTACAGCATGGTGACTATAGTTAATGACAATATATTGTATTCTTGAAGAATGCAAAGATAATAGATGTTAAGTGTTCTCACCAAAAAAATGATAATTACATGAAGAACTGTATTTGTTAATTAACCAGATTTAACTATTCCAAAAGTTTATATATTTCAAAACATCATATTGTACATGATAAATACATGCAGTTTTATCTACAACAAAAGTGGTTCTCATCACCTTCCCACTCTTTCCATTTCCACCACTTTACCACGTTTGTGAGCTCTTAGACTATTTTCTCCACTCTTAAAGGAGAGCATGTTCCTTTTGTTGTTGCTATAACTTATTTCACCTGCTTCCTTCAGGGTTTTGCTCCCCTTTCCTTATCTACTTTCACCCATCCCCTGGTATATAGATATGTTCAAGTTTATTATAAGACAAACAAAAGCACCCTGTTGACTCTAATTTGCTCTCTAATTACTCTCAACTTCTTTTTACTTCTCATGCAAACTTCTTAAAAGAGAAATCTACAGTACTGTCTTCTCTTTCTCCCTTTCCATTTAGTCCTCAACCTCTGCTTTTGGCGTTTTATTCTTGTGTCTAGGCTTGCGACTTCTTTTTTTTTTTTTGAGACGGAGTCTCGCTCTGTCACCCAGGCTGGAGTGCAGTGGCGCAATCTCGGCTCACTGCAAGCTCCGCCTCCCGGGTTCACGCCATTCTCCTGCCTCAGCCTCTCCGAGTAGCTGGGACTACAGGCGCCCGCCACCACGCCCGGCTCATTTTTTTTTGTATTTTTAATAGAGAGCGGGGTTTCACCATGTTAGCCAGGCTGGTTTCAAACCCCTGATCTCAGGTGATCCGCTCGCCTTGGCCTCCCAAAGTGCTGGGATTACAGGCGTGAGCCACCGTGCCCGGCTGGCTTGTGACTTTTTTTTTTTTTTTTTTTTTTGAGATGGAGTCTTGCTCTGTCGCCCAGGGTGGAGTGCAGTGGCAGGATCTTGGCTCACTGCAAGCTCTGCCTCCCGGGTTCACGCCATTCTCCTGCCTCAGCCTCCCCGAGTAGCTGGGACTACAGGCGCCCGCCACCACGCCCGGCTAATTTTTTGTATTTTTTTTAGTAGAGACGGGGTTTCACCTGGTCTCGATCTCCTGACCTCGTGATCCCCCCCGCCTCGGCCTCCCAAAGTGCTGGGATTACAAGCGTGAGCCACCGCGCCCGGCCTGGCTTGTGACTTTTGAAACTAGATTTTATCTATCTACAATTCTAATAGGACTATGTCATTTTTCAATCAACAACGTTGACGGAACAAAGTCCAAGCTTGATACACTCTCCACTGCTGCTACTTTCCATGCTTCCACTCATCTCCGTTCCTCAGCTTGGAATCTCCCTAGCCTCCTTTTCACCTGGACTTAAATTTCAGGTGCTCCCTATTCTGAAGTTTCATGGGTTGGGTAGGCACCCTTCATCACTGTTCCCTTAGTAGTCTGTGCTTATCTTTTTTCTGCTTGTGAGTATTCTACTGACTGTTTCTTGTTCACCGTTGTTTTCCTACCTCCTGAGTACCTGTCACACAGCAAATACTTCATACAATTATTTTTGAAAAAATGAAGAATAAATGAAGGAGAAGGTATATCTTTAACAGTAGCATGGGTATTCTGATAGGCGTACTTTCAACTTTAAATCTATATTTTGGCATTCTTGTTAACGATAAATGTGGGAATTTTCTTGCATGCTTATTGATTATGAGTTAATAAATTGAACCTGCTAACCCAGGGTTAGATGGATGAAAGCCAGTTTTGAAACAGAACAGATGATGAGTTTGTGATGACCCCACTGAGGCAGAAATGCTCTGTGAGATTCCAGCTGATCAGCTTGCCAACCTGCTGTTTTGTGCCATCCCCTACAACAGGATCTTCCCTGGGTGGTATTGTTTTCTCCGGTAAATAGTATCATAAAAAAGGTTCTGATTCATTATGACTATTTTTATAGGTGTTTACTTTGGCAGCCATATACATGATCACAGGACATTAGGCAATTCTTCAAAATAAATGAGATAAATAGCATGTCATGTGAAGAATAAAGTCAAGATAAACCTTTGACAAGGCTGAAAGTCTAATTAACTACATGTCTCATAGGTCTCTGCTGGTGGTTCTGAAGCCAAACCTCTGATCTTCACATTTGTCCCCACTGTCAGAAGACTACCAACCCATACTCAGTTGGCTGACACCTCTAAATTCCTTGTAAAAATTCCAGAAGAATCAAGTGATAAGAGTCCAGAAACTGTAAATAGGGTAGGATTATTTTTATTCTTTTTTATTTCAAACAATTATATTAAATTTTTGATAATGATGACTTGGAAATTTGTAGATATTTCCTGTGCCTCAATTAAAGTGACTGTGACACTAAGTTTGACTAAAAATATAATAATGCAACAGAAGCATAAATGTTATCAAATTGCATGTTCTCTCTAATGCATTATCTTCAATTTTTTTCAGTTTGACATCCTATTGTTTGCTATTGACATGACAAATTCTACTTCCTGGCACCTTGTCTCAAATGTTTCTTAAGAAAGTAAAAACAAAATTTAAAAATGTTTAAATTTATCTCAAAAGAAAATATAAGACAAAACAGTGAGATATTATTATTTACAGGTAATGAATTAGCAACATTAAAAAATGTAATACCTGATGTTGGGAAAGTTGTGGAAACATTGGCATGCTTACACTTTGCTGCCGGTTTTGTAAATTTATACAATTTTGGTGGAAATACTTTATCTATAGTTATAAAACTGTTTATAACCTTTCAATAATCTAACTCTTTGAAAAGTATCCCGAGGAAATATTACAAAAGAAGAAAAATGTTATGTGGGAAAATAATTAGGGAAAAATAAAAAAAGCCTAATATCTAACAATCAGAAAAATTAAGAATATAATAGTACATCACTTTGGCAAAGTTATACTGATGGTAATTAGATAATTCCATGGAAAATGTTAACCTTACAATATTAGGTGATATAATACTGTGTTCATATCTTGATTGTACCTATCTAAAATGAGACCAAGATGGGAAGTGAAATTAAACAAATTTAAAAAACTTGAAAATAACTTGTGTTAGAATAACAAAATTTTGAGTAAAAATGTTTTTCTCTTTAAAATGTGTTTTAACATTGCTTACTTATAAATAAAATGAGATTGGGGCAACTTTGTGTTATTCCTGACACAATTAGAAAGGGGTAAAATAATCAGATTCACCTTGTCTACAAGAAAACATCTTATCTAGAAAGTAGTAATATTTCCATGATCCTGGGGTTTTCAATGCTGCTATCTTCTCTCAAAGACTAATAGGGCTGTGAATACTATATATGGCACTTCTAGATAGTTTCTTTCCTACAGCACTCATTTACATAATGTTAATGAGATCCTTTGTAATTTGGCCTTATGAGTGGTGTGAGACTGTAGCTACATAAACCAACCTTGGTTGCAAGCCTCCAGAACTTCCTAAGATGATAATATTTATCTGCTGATTGCAATGATATATATACAACCACATCTTTAAAAGATTTTTCACCCTATCTCTTAGACAGTTCAACATTAAAATAGTGTGATTCCTCATTCATTTATATTCTTAGCAGTTGTTTACTGAACATATTATATTCTCTTGGTGATTGGATTCCAACTGAATAAAGACAATTCATATAGCTTAGTTGTTATCAGGAAGGCAGGCAATGAAAAAAATGAAAAAAGTATTTAATAAAATCCATATAGTGATAAATACAATGAAAACAATATCAGAGTAAATAGGGAAAGACGGGCAGAGAAATTTTAATCAGAGGCAATTTGTGTTTTATCCTGACTATATCCTCATTATCAGCTGAATAATGTGGGATGGGTGTATAAAATCAACTTTTTAGTTATATTTAATCAGTGATTTGACATCTGTCTTCATACATACAATACATGCACACACAGGACACATTAAATTGACCAGCAGAGTTGAAATTGTTAGCTTATTTTCATTTAGTGGCTTGACTTTCTATTTTGAAATAATTTTAGCCTTACCGAAAAACTACAGAGAAAAGAATAATAGTAACCATCGTGTAATTATAAAAATAAGAAAATTGTCACTGGGTCTTTTAAACATAATTTTAGTATACATGGCTGTCATAGTTTTAGAAAAAGAAGTTTGGTAGCTTGATAAAGCCGTCTTGATCCTGGTGTTGTAAACATGTGTATTCACAGAAAATTGGATGGGAAAAGACTGAGAATTACAAATCCAAAATAAAACAGTGAAAGATGTTTTGTACTAAAAATATCTACATCTTCTTTTTTGGTGTTCTATTTATGAGTTCTCCCTAATTTACTTAGATTGTTTTGTCTGACTATGCATTTTGCCCAATTTTATTTTTCCTTTCAGATTTTTAGAGAGATTTTGTATTATTTTAGAAACTTTCAATGGGGATTTCCTTCCTCCCTTGGCTTTTAAAGGATATACAGGTTGCTTCACCATTAACTAAACCCTTACCCAATCCCCATTTGTTTCACGAATGTCTTCACGGAAAACATTGCTCTCTCCCTCTCTCTCTTTAAAATGTTGTATCATGACTTACTTGAAAACAGTTAGGTTTGCTTGTTGATGTTGATTACTATCCCAAAATTGTTTGGGCTTAGACCAGGAAAAACAGGTGGACTAGTGGGCTAGTAAAAATAAACCGCTAACTTCAACCCAATCTCTTTCTTATGTCAACCTAATTTAGTATATTTTTGAAAGTATAAGGAGGTTAAGCTTTTCAATGTACATGCCAAAAAAGAAGCATTTATTAAACTAATGTCAATGCTTTTATCTCTCTACATCTATTACAGTCTAAATCCAATGACTACTTGACCTTGAATGCTGGGAGCCAACAAGAGAGACATCAAGCGACGTTGACTTGTCCTTCAGAGGTCAGTGGAACGATTTCACAAGAAAGGGAATTTGAAGCAAACAAACTTCAAGGAATGCAGCAAAGTGACCTCTTCAAAGCTGAATATGTCCTTATTGTGGACTCTGAAGGGGAAGATGAGGCTACAAGCAGAAAAGTTGAACAAGGCCCCCCAGGAGGGATTGGCACCGCAGCTGTCCGGCCCAAGTCTCTAGCAATCTCTTCCAGTCTGGTCTCTGATGTAGTGCGTCCCAAAACACAGGGGACTGATCTCAAGACCTCATCACATCCTGAAATGCTTCATGGGATGGCCCCTCAGCAAAAGCATGGGCAGGTAGGTTTTGTGTTCCTGCTGTCCATAAGGAAAAAAAAAGTGTTTATGCACCCTTTGTCTTGGGTGGTCTGCAAAGGCCATCCTGTTTAAGGCAGACAAAACTTTCAAAGAAAAATATATTTAAAAAACTATTATCTCAGGATAATAAATCATCATAGTGTAAACATAGATAATAAATCTATAAGATAAAAAGGATTAAGCAATTATGCTGTGAATTGGCTGAAAGAAAATGTAAAACATTTAGCTGGAGTAAATTTGGGAGAATACTACCTCTTTCTTTTAAATAATTCTTGGAGAAGGTTGATATGACGAGTTTCTTTAGTCAAGAGAGTGTGCTTGGTGAGCTGGGTCCAACAAGAAGCATATTTCAGACGTAAGAAAGATCTAGTGAAAAGACAGTAATTGGACATTAGAGGTAGATCCATTGATTTTAAATTAGTAAAAGACTAGTAAAATGATAAACTAGGAAATAAGAGTAAGAAAAATAATTTTCCCCTGTGTATCCTATACCACCCCAAAACTTAGTGGCAAGATTGAATGGTTATTTTAAGGTAGAGAGAGTCTGGTACAATAGGAGAAGACCCATATCTCTGATGGCAGGAAAGAAAGAATGTGGACAAGGAGGCATTTTGAAGATAAAAAATAGAATAATTTGCCATTGACTGGCTATTTGCTATAATGAAAATGTAAGGTGACTGACGAGGTGTAGTTAGAATGTTAGGAATGCAGACGCTGGCTTTGAGAATAGGTAGCGGATGCAGAGCTCTAACTTCTTGACAATGACGATGAATTGTTACCCAGATGTCCTGTTTAGGATCTAATAGACCAGGCATTTGCAATCAACTCAAAGTAGTTTAAAGGACATTTTTACAGGCATGTTGGTCTTTTTGTGTTACTAGGACAGGACCAATGCAAAATGGTAGAATGAGCATTGGAGTTTTGGTGCCGCACCATCTTTATTTCTGTCGGCTTCACTGTGTTTCTGATGCTGCATTTTTATTATCTTCAAGCATCTAGTATCTTATATTGTCTTCTGGTAGTAAGAGACACACACTGCGGTACTCACATTTTTACTGGACTAAAACATTTGTTTCTTCTTGAAGTTCGTTCTTAGCTAGGTATTGGAACAAAATATTATAATAATATAATTAAATGCATTCCCAATATGCTGTGATAGGTTTAAATATTTCTTTCTTGCCTCAGAAAAGATAATGAAATAGTTGGAGATGTAGAAATGTGGAAATTTCCATTGTTAGGGGAGGATAGCTTTAGGTGACTTCTTTGAGAAGAAAATGTATTAATAAAATTAACCAAGCAATTGTTGGGTCTTTGATTTACTCTTTTCTCCAACTCATAGTTTTATCCCCTGAATTGGCCATTTGTTTTTATTTTTGTGTGTCCAAATATACAGAAGTGAATCTAGAGACTGAATACGTCCTTTAAAATCTTTTTCCCAGAAAAGGTTATTTAGGAGCAGGTTATAGTTCATGTTATTAGAGCTCCAAATAAAAAAGCAGATCTCAACCTCATATATTAATTGTGGCTGAAGATTATGATTACCAGTAATGGTAGAATACTAGATCCTAAAGTGTTTGACCAATTGCCAATTATTTGATCAATTACCGTTGTTCTTGTTTCCATTTCCTATAATAATCCATTTGAGTGAACAGTAGGTCATCATGAAATACAAATAAGATGACTATTGCCACCAGTGTAAACTAAGGAGAAATGACCAGAGCACCAAAGAAAGCAGTCTGGAAGTTTAATATAGTGAACTGTAATGCACAAAGTCTAAAAAAAAATTACACTATTGGGCTACTTGATGTCAACAATATCAAGTTTTCAATCAGAAATATAGTCAAGTAAGTAAATTTCTAGTGTACCTGGTGAAAATGAATCCATATATAGAATTGTCTATAAGTTAGCTCTATTGGTTAGTCATTGATAAGCTATTCCTAAGAAATGTCTTCACTTCTTAGTCTGGCCTTTAACCTTTCCACGACCTAGCCTAGGTGTCTTTTTCTGTCTATGTATTTTACTTCTCTTCTTCAGCTCTCCTGAACAATCACCAAAGTACATACTTCATACCTTCCCATCTCTGAGCCCTTGATTCCTCTGGTCAAACATTTCCTTTTTTCCCTAGCTCTTCTCCATTTTGACCTAGGCTACTTGATAATTTAAGCTCAGTTCAAGTAGCATCTCCTCTTAAAGATGTTCCCTTTGGAAAGGAGTTAGTTCTTGTTCATGTTTGTGATTTTCTTTATTATTTGATAGCTTTTAATGGGGGAAAAATTCTCCATTATAATTCCTTTTCATTCTGTTGTAATAATTTACTTTTATCTTTCTTCCTCACTGGCTGAAAACTACATTAAGTCAAGTTCTGGTCTCTTGTTAATTTCTGTATCCCTAGCACTTAATGCAGTGCCTTACATATAAAGGGGGTTCAATAAGGTGAGTGAAAAAAATGAAATATTCAAAAGATCACATATCTTTTCACCTGTGAAGTCCTTGCTCAGAAATTGACACCTTCATGAAGCTGTTTTGCTTCTCTCAGTGAAAGCAAACTCTCTCCCAATATTATTCTGATAGCTTTTTTTCTGTACCTATTTTATACTTATCATAGGCAGTACTATAGCTATTTAGATACATGTCTTATCTCCCCTAACAGATTGTAAAGTTTTTACAGGTAAAGCCCATGTTAAATTCAGTTTTGTTAAACATTTTATCCCCTACAGTGGTTAGCATATTATCAGGGACATAGTCAATATAAATATTGGGTTGAATGATAAACTCCTCAAGTGCTTCCTGAAGTGGCATGTTTAAGTAAAAGTATCTTACATTAAAAAAATCACTCAATAGTTTTAAAGCGTGTCAAAAGTAAACATGTTATCTAAAATAAGCTGTTGAATCAAAATCCTCTTAAATAAAATTCAGAAAAAAGAGAATTGAATGTTCATATAAAAGTCTAAGAATTTTCTATGGTTAGTAGTAGAGTTACAGGAGAGGTGAATACACATACAACACAGTGATTCATCTGAAAGACCTATGATAAAGTTTGGAGCTAAGATAGTGACTGTGGGAATAAACAGAGAGCCTTATGAGGTAGAATTAGCTGAACTTGTTCATTGACAATATATGGGAAAAATTAAGCATGAATGAAGTTTATTACCTAGGAAATTGGATGAATGTTGGCATCATTAATTGAAGAATGAATAACAGGCCTTGGGTGGGGATGGGAAGAGATTAGACATCTGATGTTGAGTTTGAGATGCCTTGGTGGCACTACGTGATGATATCTAGAAAGAAGTTGGAAGTGTGAATTCTGGACGTAGGAGAGAGAAGGGAGACTGGAGATATTTGCCACATAAGTTAAAGTGATGGGAATTTACTCAGGGAGAGAAGGCAAAAGTAAGAAGACAGGTTTCAAGCCAGGAAACAGGAAAGTATAAAAGCACCTATGAAAAAAAGAGCCAATGAGAAACCTAGGAGTCTTTTTCTATCTAAGAGGTGAACCAAAGAAGTCTGAGAGAGAGGTTTTATGCAGTGGAAGCTAATGGGACTTTCCAAAAAGAGGAGTCTATAGTGGAATATAAAACAAGGTAAAATAAAGTAGGACCCCAGAGTCCATTAAATCTTGAAATCAGGAGGTCGTTTGGTGACCTTGGTGGGAACAGTGTGAGTGAGATTATGGGGACAGAAATCAGTTTGAGAAATGGATGGAGGTGAGGAAAGGGAGGTCGTGCATTGGAGGAGTGATGTGGGAAAACCAAAATGAGATGGGCAATTTACTGGCTATATTCCTCTAGGTGAGTTACTTGAAATCATAAACCTCAGTTTTCTCATTTGTAAAATGAGTCGATAATATATCAACCTACCTTGTGAAGATTAAATGAGATAATCCATGCAAAGTGCCTAGAATAGTGCCTGGCCAGTGGTAGGCTCTCAGTAAATGATTTACTGTATCTGAGAAGTCTGAGATGGCAGCATGTTTTTTTTTGGGGGGCACAAAGTAAGGAACATGTGGAGAAGGAGAGTTTCACACCTTTTTCAAATGTAGCTCAGAAGTAAGAACTGGGGAGAAGAACATGGAACATGAAAGTAAGACCAAAAGAACTGACTGGGGCTAAATAATGGAGGTCCTGACATGAAATTCTGAGGAATTTGGACATTAGCACATGTATTTATTAAATAACCAGATTTCATGGATTCATAGAAAAGGGATTACAGTAAGTTATTTGGATGGGGCATTAGACACAGAAACCCTCCATATACCCCCAGGCCTCAACTTTATAATGAAATACTCTATTCATACCAGCATACTTATTACAATAGCCTTCATGTGTCTCTCTTACCCGACTAGATTCCTGAGCCCCTTGAACTTGACAAAAAATATTTTTCTCACTTATGCTTCCCATCACCTAATACAATGCCTGGAATACTGTGGGTGCTTAAAAAGTGTCTGATGAATGAATGAATAAATGAATGAATGATCCTCCTTTTCACATGATCTTGTGATATAAATAGAGAATAGATATTACCTAAACCCTCTTAGTGAGCATTCAAAGCTGAAAGAACATGATAATAGGGTATGGAAGAGCACCTAGGACTCCTGCCTTAGAGTTAGTGCTGTTGCTCTTACTTAAGCAAATAATCTGTAGCTTCTGACCCCAGAGATTTAGAGGTTGAAAACCTTGAAAGAAGCTGGGAGGTTAAACGTTCATGTTGGATTCAGCTAACTGCTGGAGGACTAGCTCGGAATGCCAAAGTACTTGCTGAAACATGGCACATTAATAAGAAGAAGCTGGGAGGTGAAGTGTTCCTGGCCATCAGCTGGATGGCTCTTTGCATGCAGAACAGAGCCACCTGGGGCCTGACCGTGCATGAATAGGTGAGAGGTGACTAAGTATTAATTCAGATTCTACATGGGCCTTCTTGGTCATATAATTGTTTTGGGCAGTTGGGTAGGATTAAAAATTTAGAGGCCCTACATTCTTTTAGGCAATGGACAAATCCCTGACCAAGCGATTTTTTTTAAATAACTTTTCCCCAGTGATCTTCCCACTGCTACCTCTCCATTTCATGTCTTGCTTAGGGTGAGTATATGATTCCCTCTTTTTATCTTGTTACCTTTCATGGTGAATGAGACTAGATGCACTTAGGAGAATTTTTATGAATCAGTGAGAAGCTCCAGGCTCTGCTCTGATGCTGGCAGAATCCCTATATTCCCTGAATGGTAGCTTGTTATTTCCTCTGGGTGGGTTAATTTGTACCATTAACCAGGTACAAAGGAAGAACATATCTGGAAAATCAAGTCGCTTTGACAATTGCAGCAGAAAGATGATGTAGGCTTTTAAGAAGAGAGTCTCCTGACTTGTTGATGTCAGAACTTGGCTGGGGAGGTAACAACTGAATCAGAGGTCAGAGGCAATGTTCTTCCTACCACCTGCCCATCCTCACTGCCCAGAGTCTAGAACAGAATAAGAGGGGGCAATTGCTGAGGGACGGGATCAGACCCTCTTCAAGGAGAAACTATGTTTCCGCTTCTGCATCCTTCTGTTCCTTCATCTACTGGACATTTTATTTATTTATATATTTTCCTGTATGAAGCTAGTAGGCTAGGCACTAGACACTAGGGGTACATAGACGTATGATCTGCCTTTAAGGAATTTAAAAAGTGTATGTGCATGCTCAGAAAAAAGTGTATTAGGTTGCATGCTCAGAAAACAGTGGGAAGCCTACAGGGAAGATGCCTAAGTCAGCCTGGACCATCAGAAAGGCTTCACAGAGGCAGTGTTGCTGAAATTTGAAGGATGAATACATTTTTGGCATTCCAGAAAGGTAATAGGGAAGGAAGTACCAGCACATAAGAACAGGGTGGAAGATGAGAAGGAATATGAAAAGGACTCATCAAAAGATAGGAAATATACTAGGAAGGAGTAATGAAATAGAGGCCATAAATAAAAGTTTTGAAAAGGAGGGAGAGATTAGAAGAGTCAAACTCTGAAAAGAAATCAGAAAAGGTAAGCGATTCAAGTGCCTGTTGGGTTTAGGAAAAATAAACCATTGTAGATGTTAGTGATAACACTTTTCCATGTAAGGGTACCATTGTAGATGTTAGTGATAACACTTTTCCATGTAAGGGTGGAGGAGAAATCTTTTTAGAAGTTAGTAGGAAGTGTATTAGTTTTCTGTTACCACAAATGTAGTGGCTTCACAAATTTAGCTATTTCTCCTGGTTTCTGTAGATCAGATGTCTGGATATGGCTGAGCCATGTTCTTTGCTCAGGGTCTCTCACTAGGTTGAAATCAAGGTGTCAGTCAGGTTGGCAGAATTTATTTCCTTGAGGCTGTGGAATTCATGGCAGCTTGCCTCTTAAAGCCAGCAACAGAGAAAAAGTATCTCTGCTGCTTTGAGTCTCTAATTCCAAAGACCTTTTTTTTTATTTTTGTTTTTTGTAAAGCGCTCACTTGATTAGGTCACACCCACGCAGGATAAACCTCCCTTTTAATTAACTTAAAGTCACCTGATTAGGGACCTTTGTTACGTTTGAAAAATTCCTTCACCTCTGTCATATTCCATCAGTTAGAAGCAAGTAACCGTTTCCACCCACACTTAAAAGGAAGGAATTCTACAAGGCTGGGACTCTTTGGGTAGTCATTTTAGGGTGTGTTGACTACAAGAAATAAGAAACTCAAGGCAGTGATTATATTGTACAGACTTGACTGAGAAGAAAACAACATAGGCCTGTAATTATGGGAAATATAGGATCAAGAAAGAGCTTGGGATATGTATGTATATATTTGTTTTTATCAGTTAGCTTTTGTTGCTTAACAAACCATGCCAGCATTTAGTGTTTTAGAACACAATATTTTATTTAGCTCAAAATGTTTTGGCCAATAATGTGAGCTGTTTTCAGCTAGGTGGTTCTGCAGATGTGGGCTAGATTCAGTTAATCTTTGCTGTGACCTACCCATGTCAGTGATTGGCTGTTGGCTTAGCTGGTGGCTGGTTAGCTGTCTGGTGGCTGAGTCGTTGTCTGCTGAGATGTGGTCTTGTATCTTCCAGTAAACTAGCCTGAGCTCATTCATATTATGGCAATGTTCTGCACGCAAAAAGCCAGTAAGCCTCAATGCACAAGTGTTTTTCAAGATACTCCTTCTTGTATTGCATTTGATAATGTTGTATGGGCCAAAACAAGTCATTTGGCTATCCAGATTAAAAGGTGGAACAAAAGACTGTGTTTACTATTCACCACAATGATACTGATTAATCGTGTTTTTTAAAAGATTGAGAGAATTTCTGTTTTATATCTATGTTAGGATCAGGGAGCTAGGAAAAAATTAAAAAGGATAAATACATAGGATATGGGGAATAACTGATGAAATGAGATTTCTAAGAGGGCAAGAGCTGCTGTGATTCAGAGCACACAAGGAGAATTCACCTTTTGCAAAGCGAAAGGTTTTTTTCATTCATCTTTCCTTAGAATGAGGGAAAGGGAATGAAGGTGACACTACCAAAATTTGCTTTCCTGGTAATCTCAATTTTCCTTAGAGTAAAGAAATGTAGGCCATCTGTTGAGCATAATGGGAGAAATAGTAGGTTAAGGGTTTGTGGAGAACGTTAAGTTTTTGGAAAAGCTGTTCATCAGAACAGTAGAGGAAGCCAAGGTCCAAACAACAACAACAAAAAAGAAAACACAAATCAACCAACCAAAAAATCGAGAGGTGCAGGGCCCAGCTGAGACTACAGACATTGAACTTGTGCTTTCACCAGTCTACAGTGACTCAGCCAGCCCTTATGTGAATTGAGAAAACCTCCCCTTCTGCACGGGAATTCAGTGCAGGGGAAACCAGCCCCTCTCAGCTTGTGCCCTTGTAGAGGATGCAGTTTGAAAAATAGGTGCCGTGGTCCTATTAACAAGTGGTATCAATTTTCTTTTTCTTATAGCAACTTTTAGTAGACTAGGTCTAGAAACATAATGGCAGTTGCTGGGATTGGTTTAAGAATGAAGGTTTGCCAAGTTGATTGGCAAGAGAGGATTGGCAAGAAACCACAATAGCTAGAATGTTGGCAATGCTGGTAAGAAGGTTGAGATTGAACAAAGTATTACTGAAACTTAAAAAATAGGGGATGAGGGGTATGAGACTGGATAGCAAGAGAGGGGCTTTGTCATGAAGGAAGTATCTTTAGTTCATGGTAGACACAAGGAAACCAATGATGAGGTCTTGAGCATAGGTGATCAGATTTTAAAAGTTCAATCTAGTGATAGGTTAAATAGGGTGCAACTAGAAGTAAGAACACCAGAAAAGATTATTTAATGTGTTCAGGTAAGAAAGGCTGAGAATCTGCCCTGTAGCATTGCAAGCATTCATCAAAGAGGACGAATCAATAATAGGTAAGTTTAGGAGGCCAAGCTGCCATAATGTGATGATTGGTATGTGACGACAAGGGAGAATCTGGGGTTTCTGCTTCATGTAGCCGTACAGATTCAGGAGGAAGAGCACAACTAAATGCGATCCACATCTGGTGCTGTCAGAATCTCAGAAAGTATTCAAGATACTAGGTAGCAGATCAGTCACTTCAGTTTTTTTTTTTTTATTCAAATGCTTTGAAATCTCATAGCAACATCAGGGAAAACTGAATATATATACAGGAGCAGTTTATTTTAGATTTACAGGCAGTAAAAATACAAGGCAGTTCTACAATAGAGAATGGTTGTTAAAATAATTGATGGTCTCTATTATATAGGATCTGAGGGTGAATTTATGATTAGGATCATGTACTTACCTAATGATAGGAGCACATTGCATCTTCTGTTACTGAGATTATTGTGAATGTTTTCCAGAGTTCCAGATAGGAGAAGAGAGTTTTGAAAATGACTTTAGAGAGAGTGTATGGCAAGGGGGGCTCAAGGAGCCAGCGTAGTTCTGGGTATTGGAAAACATGGTCATTGGTAGCTCTAGAGAGGTGTTTGAAGCAAAGGAATCAATAAAGATGAGGTAAGAAATAAATGGTAAAGAAGACCTAGAACAGCCTTGAGGGAGAAGGAGTTAGAGCATCAGTAACAAACCTTGAGAACAACATAGAGGATTATGAATGGTAGAGGAAGAAGAGATGGAAATAATTTGCATTAAATAGATGCCAATAAGGAAGTTTGGGATCACAAATAAGGGATTTATAGGAAGAGGTAAAATGAAGGACTGATTCTGAGCTACTAACTGAGAATTTGACAAGTGCCCATGTCTTCTTTCTGCACACATATTTTCATGCCTTTAACTTCCTCTTTTTAAAAATTTATTAATTAGAGAAACTCAGGAAAATGAATCTTTTTATAAAAAAAGAATCCTTCACCCCTGAGAATTTTATAAAATATGGTGTCACATTTTTCTATTAGTACAAATTAGGATAACATCATGGTATATTTGCAAGTTAGAAATGAATATGTTGCATGTACTTATTAATATATTAAGAAAATATAATAAAAATTTTGTGCAGATGAATATAAACATGGTAAACATCTTTAGACTTTTCAGAGCCTTTTTCTTAGAAGTTCCTCAAAAATCAATGTTTTAAATATATTAAAAAGTATAATAAAATTCTGAGATATTTATATTAGGTAAAAAATTAATGTAGTAGAATGGTCATTAGAAGCCATAGTTTTGAGGAAGTTGGAGAGGTTAGTCTTTTCCTCTGAATGAGACCCTAACAATTACAGCTCTATGGTCTTAGCATAGTGATAATTTGGTGAATAATCAGGGTAAATAATTGAGTTTGTCATATACATTAAAGTTATTTGGAAACAGCAGAACTGAAAATGTAATGAGAGTTTTGTGACTGCTGTTATTAATTTACAGAATTCTTTACCAAACAGCTATTCCAGGCATAGTACAACATGCAAAGACACACTACACAGTCTAGAAATGTTTCTTTATTCTTTTCATTAGGAGAGATCAATCATAGGAAACAATTAATGAAGACTTTTCATTTGTGGTTAAAAAAAAAATTCCCTGGATATACTATTTACCCTAAGAGAACAATTTCTTAAACATTAATTACATATTTAACTACAAATGATTGCATAACTTCAAATAAGATATTGTCATGCTTGTAGTGACAGAAATATTCAGCCGCCCAGCTAGTAGTGTTTGGATTTAAATATATCTCTAACCACATGAATCAGTTACGTAAACATTGGCTAAGCAGAGTTGTTTCTAAGTAAAACTTATACGAGTGAATTGCTAAGCTTTCTTCCTCCATTTGATTCAATTCTGCTTGACTTTAAATTATCTCTGATTTTCCCATATTCTGGGTTATGCCAATATATTCAGGTATTATTTATGTAGCAAGAATTCTTCAGCGTTGCAAAGATACATATAAATTCACATATAAAAGAAAGGAATATTTTGGGTATGTTTACTTAGAAACTTGGAAGTTTGGGATGAGTTGTTTGAATTTGTCAGTTTTAAATATTTTTAGAGATTAAAACTATATGACATGAAAACCTCTGCATTAGGTCTGATGGAAATCTTAAAATGTTATAAGCAAAATCAAGAAATATCTTTTACTTTATTTGTAAAGTTTTGCTAAGTTTGATTGTTATGTTTATATACATTTTCCTGCTATGTGCTTAATGCAATATCTATATGTAAATCTTAATATTTATTGATATTTTGAATGATTGATATTCCCTAAATTCTTTATTAGACATGCATGTTTATTATTTCTTTTATATATTGGCGTAATCAAATCAATGACTTTTAAGGGAAACCTCTGTTTAAAAGGTGTTCAAAGTATTTATAACTTCAGTACTTAAAGTACTAGATGAGTTTTAAAATGGCACAACACTGCTTACATCCAGTTGTTTCACAGGCTCTCCCTAGCTTCTCTTGTAAAATGATGAATTGTTCTTTATTTCCTCTTTATTTGGTTTCTTTATTTCCTCTTTATTTGGATTGGTGGGTTTCCTTGTTTCAGGTGGATTGTATTTCTAAAGTGTTCTGGCTTCTTTTGATACAAAAGAGGGCCTATTTCTTCCAGCATGACCCAAATTATTTGTTACATGTTCATTATATGTTCATGTTAAATGTTCATTCTGGCAAATAAGTAGGAAAAATAAGCTAAAACTTCCTGTTTAATTTGGACTTTGCTTTCACTCTCTCAATTTATCATTCCGTGTTGATATTGGGTGTTTCATCATTTGAATTCTAGGCACTTTTCCAAGTTCATAGCATGTAAGAGTTAAGTAGTAGAAACTCTCAGAATTTTAAACACTTGAAGTGTGTTAAAATTTTTTTAAGGCTTGTAGTCATTATAATATCATGCTTTATGTTCTTACAATAGAAGAAAATAATTTTCCAAAGTGAAATTTGCAATTTATACTGATGGTGATTTAAATCTTTCCAAATCACACAATTCAAAATTAAGATAACTATTTTAGATGCTGTCAACGAATTATCTTCCAACTATGCAATACAATTTTATATTGATTTCATTCTGTGGGATAAATGAGGTATAGGATGTAATGCTTCACAGCTTATTTGTATCTTATTTCGAATTCAAAGCAAGTCCTCATTAGCAAAACAGAATTTCCTTCATTTTTGTGGAGGTTTAAGATGCCTCCTTTTGTGTAAATTGTTTGCATAATCGCACAAGTGACAAGAATATTTTGATCATTTCACAAATAATGTCCTATTTCAATCTGTCTATTTCTCTTTCCTCTAGTTAACTTCTTCTCCCACTACCTCTGAGCAGCTTGCCTGTAAACCACCTGCTTTCTCCTTTGTTTCTCCAACTAATCTGAACGCACCACCCGACCCAGTTAACCTCGAGGGAGCCTCTGTCCTAGAGGAGTTCCACACTAGGAGGCTGGATGTCGGTGGGGCCGTGGTGGAAGAATCAGCTACGTATTTTCAAACTACCGCTCACTCTACACCCTTTTCTGCATCGAAGGGCACCTCCTCGACGTTACTGTTTCCCCATTCCACTCAACTATCAGGTTCTAATTTACCCAGTTCGACTGCAGCAGATCCAAAGCCTGGACTGACCTCTGAAGTTCTCAAGAAGACAACTTTAACCTCGCATGTCCTTAGTCGCGGAGAAAGTCCGAGAACCTCTTCTCCTCCACCAACCTCCAGTGCTTCTCTGAAGTCGAATTCAGCCTCGTACATACCAGTCCGCATTGTCACGCATTCACTCTCTCCGAGCCCCAAACCATTTACCTCCTCTTTCCACGGCTCTTCTTCCACCATCTGCAGCCAAATGTCATCTAGTGGAAATCTTTCAAAGTCAGGGGTAAAATCCCCGGTGCCTTCCCGGCTTGCCCTTCTCACTGCCATTCTCAAGTCGAACCCTTCCCACCAAAGACCCTTTTCCCCTGCGTCCTGTCCCACGTTCTCTCTCAACTCCCCGGCCTCTTCCACGCTCACACTTGATCAGAAAGCAAAGCAGACCCCACCTACGCCTAAAAAATCTCTCTCAAGTTGTTCCCTGAGAGCCGGGTCACCAGATCAAGGGGAACGCCAGGTTTCTGAATTGACCCAGCAATCTTTTCACCTGCCTGTTTTCACCAAGTCTACTCCGCTTTCTCAGGCGCCCTCCCTTTCTCCTACAGAACAGGCTAGTAGCAGCCTTGCTTCCATGAATGTAGAGAGAACACCATCACCTACTTTGAAGAGCAATACCATGCTCTCCCTGCTACAAACCAGTACATCCAGTTCTGTGGGTCTTCCTCCTGTTCCACCAAGCTCTTCTCTTTCCTCTTTGAAGAGTAAACAGGATGGTGACCTCAGGGGTTTTCCAGAAAACCCCAGAAACATTCACACGTACCCTTCTACATTAGCCTCCTCTGCATTATCTTCTCTATCTCCTCCTATTAATCAAAGAGCTATGTTCTCTTCTTCAGAGAAATGTTTCCATCCTTCCCCAGCTCTTTCAAGCCTGATAAACAGATCTGAAAGAGCATCATCCCAACTGTCTGCCCAGGAGCTGAATCCTTCAGCTCTTCCTTCACTCCCTGTCTCCAGTGCTAGCTCTGCCTCTCTTCCCAACCTGAGGTCCTCCTCTCTCCCTCATGCCAATCTGCCCACCCTGGTGCCCCAGCTCAGTCCCTCAGCTCTGCACCCACATTGCGGCAGTGGTACCTTGCCTTCAAGACTTGGGAAATCTGAAAGCACCACCCCCAACCACAGGTCACCTGTTTCAACCCCATCACTTCCCATATCTCTAACAAGGACAGAGGAGCTGATTTCACCTTGTGCATTGTCCATGTCAACAGGCCCAGAAAATAAGAAATCAAAGGTATTTTTTGCATGTTGCATGGTGCATGCTTATTTTGAAACAGGGAAGAATCTTTTTTTCTTCCCCAAGGCAGAAATCAATAATTATATTATTAATTGTGCTCCTACACGGAGGAAGAAAAAGTGCAAGAGGGTACCAGGACTTGGTATATTTGAATGTGTAAATGAATTATAATCTGTATAGAATTATGTGTTTCAGTCAAATCCTTCGATTTTGAAAATCCTCTTTCTCTTCCTAACTTTTTATATCTATGACTCCAAGGGCATTATTTTTCCCCAGGCATAATATGAGTTATACCATTGGCCCTAATGACAGAATTGTAAGCAAGTAGTTGAGATTCAGGACTATGATATGTTTCTGATTGTTTATTAACAGGGACCCTAGCGTGCATCCAAATATCCTGTACTGATGGAATAGTAGACAGGATTAATATAAAATGGAATATTATCTTAGATCTAGGCCTGTGACATAGCCAAGCCCGTTCTCGTAGCAGAAAGCAACTCTACACTAAGGCATGCTGGCTTCCCAACTATTCTCGAGTGATTCAGATTGTGGATCACCCATACCCAGAATTTGATAGCTGTTATATCAATAAAATAAAACAATTAAAGTGCCTGCAGCCGGGCGCGGTGGCTCACGCTTTTAATCCCAGCACTTTGGGAGGCCGAGGCGGGCGGATCACGAGGTCAGGAGATCGAGACCACAGTGAAACCCCGTCTCTACTAAAAATACAAAAAATTAGCCGGGCGTGGTGGCGGGCGCCTGTAGTCCCAGCTACTCGAGAGGCTGAGGCAGGAGAATGGCGTGAACCCGGGAGGCAGAGCTTGCAGTGAGCTGAGATTGCGCCACTGCACTCCAGCCTGGGCGACAGAGCGAGACTCCGTCTCAAAAAAAAAAAAAAAAAAAAAAAAAAAAAAAAGTGCCTGCATAAGAAGGGGTGGTGATTTTCAGCTCAGCACATTGAAATAATGTAGTTTTAGAGCTTTGAAATACCATGAAGAGTATGTTTCACTGTCACTTTTCAGATGATGAATGCCACATTGAAGGGATAAAGTGACCCTCATTATCTTGTAAATGATGTCACAAAACAATTCAAGTCAAAAGCATGCATTAAATACCGGCTGTATGTGTACCACTATACTAGCTTTCTTTGGAGTGTGTGTGGTTTCTTTTAAAGGGAAGTAAGAGATTTTTTTTTTGTCTTAGAACAATTCAATTTTAATCAGTAGAAAAAAATATACACAATTTTGAGAGGCTATATACAGTTATTAAATCTACAATACAGCTAGAAAACCAATATAAGGCAAAATTAATTGTGTAAGTCAGATTATAAATAATCATCGACTGAGTTCAATATAACAGGAGTAATGTGATGGAACATGGTTAGTAAGGGAAGTTATAAAAAATGTCAGGCCTGTCGGAAATATTTAGGATTTAACTTAATGAAGAGGAAAGAAGTTGGCATTTCAGAAATGGAAAACAATCTGACCAAATATACAGAAGATGATCTCAGAAGGCTGTGTGTGGAGACATAAGACGATTAGCCTTATAATCTGATAGTAATAATAGCAGCAATATCAAATGCTTTCTGTGAGTCAGGAACTGTGCTAGTATATAAAATAGCTGAAAAATTAATTAAAATGGATTACATCAGTTAAGTTTTATAACTATATGAAGTTGATAATACTATTTTCCATATTTTGTACACCAAGAAACTGAAGTTCAGTGAATAATTGTCCAGGTCATTGGGTCTGTTACGGAGCTGACATTTATATAATATTAAGTCTGTTGATTCTTGAAGCCATGTTCTTTATTGCTATCATTTATTGCTACAAAGAAAGAACTTATGTTAGCAATTTAGCCCGACTTTATAATTCTCATGAAGAAAATCATTATTAAGGAATTAGAACCAGAATTCCCAATGTGTATAATTTTGGGGTCATTTAAAAAATGTATTGGAGATTAAGTCCTTGTATTACAAACATTCAAAGCAAATGAGATGGATAAAATTTAACTACTTCTGTGATTCTCAATTGAAAATCCTACTTATTTGAGGTAAATTGACCTGTTTATTATATTTTAAATACATATATGTGATTATAAAATTTATCTGTAGAGTATTTAAAACGAACTGACAATCTAATCGTTACTGTTTCCTGAGTGCATTAACTATCATTTTTTGAACCACGCTGCCATATACTTATTCTTTTTTTTGTGAAAAGTGATTTTACTCTAGAAGCTTTTTCAAAGCATTACTATGTGTGTTTCACTGCCCTTTGTTTTCTCCTGTTTTGGATATAGTCAGAGAGTTGGAAGAGGGTGACCCCAAAGGGCTTTTGATACATTAAAGCCCTATTTATTGAAGACCTATTGTTGTGGGGCTCTCTTCCTGCACCCAACATTGAAACATTTTCAGCATTTGCTTTTTTCTTTTTAAAAAATTTCCAAGTAAAGAAAATTCAAAGAAATGCAAGGTAAATTTGATGAACAGGAAAATAAGAAGAATGATTATAATTTAACTATCAGTAAAAATATCAATAGATTTCTTTGAACAGAAAAAAAAAGCTTCTTATCATGGGTAAAATTTATAATAGCTTCTGCAAAAATAGAATAGTATGGACTATGAGACAATGCTATTCTTTTTCATGTTTATTTTCTCCTTGCATCTTGCTATATTATCTCTTTAGGTAAAAATCAGAAAGTCAGCCTACTTTTTTTTATTACAATCTATTATTTTCAGAAATCGTATCTTGAGTATAAAAAACTTATTAAAATGGATGTGGAATAGATAAATCTTATCCCGATCTCTTTTGATGTTTGACTAGTGTTTAAATTGGTAACATTATTTTACAGAACGATAGGAAGAAATAGACAAAAGCTGTGTGATATCGAAGAATTTATATGCTTTCATGGGTTGTTTCTTGTCTTGCTCCTTCCAGTGTGGTGCTAAGCTGAGCACAGGGCTCTTTTTGAAATCAAAGAGCTTTAGATTTAGGTCAGCTTTACTCACGCCGAGATTCTGAAATAATAGGGATCATAGAATACAGATGGCATCTAATTAAAACATGAATGCTTGAATGATATTAAAGTCTGGGCCCTATTGTCCTTTGATATTAAAATAAAATGGATCGACCATAGTATACTGAGCTAAATTCAGATATAAAGTGTGTTTGATGTTTCTTCTTCATGCATAAAACCTTTAAGGTTCTGAATCTGCTTGCATTTGTGTGATATAATTGCTATGATATGTTAAATTCAGATGTAGTTTAAAATACTATTTCACATTATAATCATTGCTTTAGACAGGATGGGCATCTGAATGCTGCTCAGCCTGCCTTTTTTTTTTTTTTTTTTTTTTTTTTTTTTTGAGACAGATCCCACTGTGTCGCCCAGGCTGCAGTGTAGTGGTGTGATCTTGGCTCACTGCAACCTCTGCCTCCTGGGTTCAAGTGATTCTCCTGCCTCAGCCTCCCAAGTAGCTGGGATTACAGGTGTGCACCATCACATCCAGCTAATTTTTGTATTTTTAGTAGAGATGGGGTTTCACCATGTTGGCCAGGCTGGTTTTGAACTTTTGACCACAAGTGATCCGCCTACCTCGGCATCCCAAAGTGCTGGGATTACAGGCGTGAGCCACCATGACTGACCTACTTTTTGATCAACATCTATATTGTCTGAGACTTTTTTTTCCCGTGGAAAAGACTGGATATTACAAAATTCACCCATGGAGTTGTGTCTGGGTCCCCAATCTGTTTTGCCTTCATTTATAAAAGAATTTAAATTTTTATCCTAGTGAATTATTATGGTGTTCCACATGGAAATTAGGATAAGCATTACATCAAAGCCTCATAGAGTCTGCCACTTACTGAAGATAGTCTGAAGATTAGTTCCAATTATAAAGAGTCTCCATCAGTGGGCCTGCCCTGGGCTTAAAGCTATTTGGATACAGAGCTTATTTAGGGAACAAGTTGAGAGCTATTTTATATTTCATAAAACTTTATAACTGGTGTTTTATTCACAAAAGTCTCCTTCCTTTAGGACATCAAAACACTCCCAAATACATCACACTGAAAACTTATTGGCAGCAGTCTGTATAAAACTTTCTTCATTTCTGCAGAACCACATGTAATTTGGAAAATGAGCAATATGGAATGTGTCTGCATGAGCTAAAATAGTTAATCTGGGTTCAAGCAAATCATTCATTCAATAAATATGTATTGATTACCTAATAGGTGTGCTTTTCAAAGCTGTGAGGATATTGCAATAAATAAAATATGCGATGATGCCCGTTCAAAGACAGTTTATATTCTTTGGTGGAAGAGAAACAATCAACAATAACCCCTCCAAATAAGTAAATTGTTGTGTGTGTCAGGTCATGGAGAAAAGTATAGCCCTGATTCTCAAGGGAAATACAGAAAGGATGGTGTCACAAGTTATGTTGGGATATTGGGATAGGTTTCGTTGAGAATGTAACATCCAAGGAGGTGATACTCCTTAAAAGAGTATAGTGAGGAAAATGCTCTGAGGCCAGAGAGTGCTTGACAGATACAAAGAACGTATTCTGGGCTAGCAGTGAGGAACAGATGTCGAGGTTGTCAGAGGGAGATGTAGCTGGGAGCCGGATCCTGTAGGAGGGTCTTGTGGGCCACTCTTTAGTCTTTGATTTTTACTTTAAGTAAGACGGGAAGTCGTTGGAGGGTTTCAAATAGATAAGTGACAGTCTTAACTATCTCACTGCTAAATAAGAATAGACCATGAGAGGGTGAAAGTTTAAGTTGGGAGAACTTAGAAGTCTATTGCTACAATCTAGGTGAGTGACGATGGTGGCTATGGTCAAGTTATAGCAGTGAAGGTGAAGATAAGATTTCCATCATGTTTTGTAGGCAGAGTAACAAACATTTACCAATCAGAGCCACTATGTGAAATGAAAAAAAAAAAAAAAAAAAAAAAAACAGCTGAAACTAGCCTTATGTGCTTTCTTATTTTGTTTTTCTCTTTTTATCTCACTGTCATTTACTCCACTCCCTTCACAAAGTTCTTGGGAATCCTTGACTTTCCAGGCTTCTTTCAGCTAGGCTATCTGTCACACAGCTTCTATACTGACCAGTTCTGTGTGCCACTCCTGTGCTTCTCTCCAGCTAGCCTCTCTGAATTGATCCTAGTAATGGTTCACACTCAGGTGTTCAATGATTGACAAAAGCTTGTCTTCCTCTCCAACCCCGCACTCCCTAGGGGGATTTGCTTTTTTTTTTTTTCTTTGAGGCGGAATTTCGCTCTTGGCATCCAGGCTGGAGTGCAATGGCACAATCTCCGCTCACTGCAACCTCTGCCTCCCAGGTTCAATTGATTCTTCTGCCTCAGTCTCCTGAGTAGCTGGGATTACAGGCACCTACCACCACACCTAGCTAATTTTTGTATTTTAGGGTTTCACCACATTGGCAAGGCTGGTCTTGAACTCCTGACCTCAGGTGATCCACCTGCCTCGGCCCCCCAAACTGTTAGAATTATAGGCACGAACCACCACGCTGGCCAGGATTTGCATTTTAATTGAGGGGAGTGTGCAGTTTAACTCAAATAAGAGAATTGTCAAAGGAAAAAACAGGGATCAAGATAATGTGGCACATGTTATAGGTTTACATCATGAAGAAAAATGACTTCAAAAACCTGTATTAGAAATGTTCTCAGGGCATGCTTGGAGTGGTGGAAGAGGGTCTTTAATTAGCCAGGCTTGTCTAGGAATTGAACCATAGACGAGTAACTAAAAATTTGTGTTTTTTCATGTCCTTGAATCTTATTGTAATTTTCAATTAGATATTTCAAGTCAACAAATATTTGCTGAACATCTTTTCTCTGCCAGGTTTGTATTAGGTATTGAAAATAAAAGAACAAATAATATAAAATCTCTCCTCTAAAAGATCTAGCAGGCAGATAGGGATGGCAAAATATTATAATAAAATGAAATAAAATTATGCATTTAAGGTGTTAGAGAAACGAAAAGATAAATGAGGGATGCAGAGGGGTCCTGGGAAGTTTTCTCAGTTGCTACCTCGCCCATCTGCTTTGCCAGGCAGTTTTTGACAGTTGTATCCTCCACCTCTAGCTTTTCCATTATCAGGATCATTATAGATTGTGCTCTGCCGGGAATCCAGATATAAGGAAGTTTCTGAGCAATCTCCTATGAATGGGATCAGGGCTTGGTTGAGCTTTCATCTCAGGACTGATGTCAGGGAGATTCTGACTCAGGTAAGACAGATGTGATCACTGAGGAGCAGAAAGTGTACATGTAGAGTGATGCTCTCATCTCTGTCAAGGAATGCTTCTGGAGGAAGTTGGACATGGTGGTAGGGAGGCTCTTCACCATGGTTTCCTCATCCTATTGTTTATATAATCCAAGTTTCTTGCATTTACTGCACTGGTCCTCAACCTTTTTGGCACCAGGGACCAGTGTCATGGAAGACAGTTTTTCCATGGAGTCGGGGGTTGGGGATGGTTTTGGGATGAAACTGTTCCACCTCAGATCATCAGGCATTAGATTCTTATAAGGGACACGCAACCTAGATCCTTTGCCTGTGTAGTCACAGTAGGGTTCACACTCCTCTGAGAATCTAATGCTGCTGCTGATCTGGTAGGAGGCAGAGCTTAGGCGGTCATACACGCTCTCCTGCTGTTCACTTCTTGCTGTTTGGCCCAATTCCTAACAGGTACCAGTTTATGGTCTGGGGGTTAGGGGCCCCCGATTTACTGCACTTAAAGTGTAACTGTGAGTCCAAACCCCTGATCCTCAAGGCAACTAACATAGTTCACTTTGAGACCTCATGGATCTTTATTACTAGAGCCTGTGGTGAAATTTTAGACATCAGCAACAGGATATATGACTTTAGTGGAAAATATTTTCTGAAGGGGCAGAATGTGTTCTTGCTATCCTTACCTTCAAACCCAGAATTTACATTGCAGCTGGCAACTAGCATTGCCTATAAACAGGATTAGCTCTGTTAAACATAAGTAATAAAATGCCATTTTGTTTTTCAAACCTAAACTTTGACCTGCACCGTGCAGAGGATATTTAAGAAATATTTTTTGAATGTTAACTGAAAGCATAGATTACAAATTGGAGAGAATCAATAGGTATTATTGCCTTGTTTGCAAGATTCAGGTTTAGGCCAGTCATTTTTACTTCCTATGATTAGCTAATGTTTACTCTAACCCTGTAATTCCACATTAGAATGATTAGTAATTTTAAGCCAAAGAGGAAAATAAATGAATTTGGTTTAGCACCTGGAAGCCTTGAAATGCTTAAGAGGAAATGTGTTTCAAATTAGAATAAAAAATTCATATTTAGATCGATTATATATTGTTAGGAGAACCCAGAGGAAAAACAGTGGACTCAAAACTTGTCTTTTTTTGGCAATAAATGGGATTTTTAGACTGAAAACGAAAGGGTATGTACGTCTTAGAGGAGTAGTGCATGTCATGTAGTAGGTACTCAATAAGTTTCTTGGCCAGGCATGGTGGCTCATGCCTGTAATCCCAGCACTTTGGGAGGCTGAGGCAGGAGGATGCCTTAAACCTAAGAATTCAAGACAAGCCTGGACACTGTGGTAAGAACCCATCTCTACAAAAAAAATAAAAAAAAAAATTAGCTGGGTATGCTGCCACATGCCTGTATTACCAGATACTCTGGAGGCTGAGGTGGAAGAATTGCTTGAGCTCAGGAGGTAGAGGCTGTAGTAAGTTGTGATCACACCATGGCTCTCCAGCCTAGGCAACAGAGAAAGACTCTGTCCCCCACTACCCCCTCCCCCCCAAAAAAATAAAGGAAAAGAAAGAGAAAAAGTTTCTTGAATAAATATGTTAGTTGAACATCCACAAATAGATTTATAGGATCAGTTAATGTCCACCAAGTTGGGAGACCCCAGTGGCAGGAGCTCCTAGTCCTTAGTATATGATTTGAGTGAAGATAAAAATGACACACCTAATGAAATGTTTCATGAAATAATCTAAAAATTCTTATCTTCATTGCTTACAATGACAAACGCAATCTAATCAGATAAAACTTGATGAAGATAATGCCTAAAGCCCTATTTTTGGGTCTAAAATGGTATAAATAAGCATAAATATAGGATGGAATTATTGGTAAATGTTTTGAAAAAAGATGAAAGCATTAGGAATTTAGGTGATAGCCTACTCAATGTGATCCAACAGTATGAAGTAACTCCAACCTCCTTTCTTGCATATTTTTAAACTCTCCACAAAAACTAAGGAGATGATCCCAATTATTATCTTCATTACATTAATTGAGTTTATTATCAGTATCATGGAGGTGATGATTATATTTTACTATGTGCTAAAAACACATCTATTAAACACTTTTTATAATTTTAAGGAATATTATCAGAGGAGAGCAATGAGGGTAGTGGAATTCTTCACTTGAGTATCAGGGAGTTGGTGAAGGAAGCAATATACTTATGCAGAAGAGAGCTCTTGGCATGAGCCATGATTTCAAGGGAGGGAAATAGGACCAATGAGATAAGTTAGCAGGAAACATATTTTGGCTCAATGTAGGGGAGAATTTTGTACTAATTCTAACACTTAGACCTGAATGTTCTGCCTTGGGGGGCAAGCAAGTGTTCATTTGGCTACTAAACGGAACAGAGATTCATGTGTCAGAAGAGGGGGTTGAAGCAAATGACCTTCAATATCACTTCTTATTGTAAGATTCTTGTGTGCAATAACAAGATATGTCTCTGTACAGGCTTTCCCAGCTATATTCTTTAGGGAAGTTGAGGATAGGAGAACAAGCACTGTAAATGATTACACATTCTGAAATGAGAAGCAAGGGCATTTGTAGATATGTGCATAGTTGTTGGGCTAGAGTGCTTGTGTCCAAATTCCAGCCAGGACTGACATGCACTAGCTGGTGACCTTTGATTAGTTATTTAACATTTCTGTACCTCAGTTTCCATATATAAAATGGGGATAGTATAGTATCTACCTAATAGCTTTGTTGTGACAATTGAGTGAGTTAATTCACCTGAAGCTTTTAGAATGGTACCTGGGTCATAGTGATTGTTAGATATTGTTATTGTGATTGCAACTATGATTACAATTAACTATTCATAAAACCATCATAGAGTGAGATGGTATATTTTATTCTGCATTACACGTAGGCTTAGGTATTCTTTGGAAGAAAATATTATAGAGAAAGCATGTATATTGGACCCAGGCAGGCTCTTTATGGGCTGTGTGGTCTTGGACAAGTCATTTGACCTCTGCTTTTCTTCATAACTCTCTAGTTATAGGGCTTCTGTAAAATTAAGTGAGTAATAGTAATAAATGTCAGCATAGTAATAAATGTCAGCTCCCATGGAAAGATAGTATTTCAAATTCAATCCCTTTCAAATATCTTGTTGTCTAGAGACCACAGCAGTACACGGTCAATGTAGCAACTTAGGGCTTCAAGTGACCTGAGACATCTTTTAGCAATTGCGTCTCATGTAGGAGATGGGAGTGTAGGTTCCTTAAGAGTTGAGAGACTTGCAGAAAGCCACGTAGCTTCTTCCTATGAGGGAGAAGAGCTATATGGAGGAGGGAAAGTGGAAGATAAGTAAGCATTCAGAGTACCTTTCTTGGGAAAAAGTGTCTAGCTTCTGAGCTCTTGTGCACATTTTGCTGAGTGTGTGTTTGTGAATGAGTGTGTGTGTGTCTGTATGTGAGTACATATGTATATATGTATATATTCACGTGTATGAATGAGAGTGTGTAAGTGAGCATGTATTTGTGGGTGACTGATTATCTGGCTAGTGTGACTTCCTATGTCACTTGCGGGCATGCAGGCCTTGGGTTGCTAATTCCTTTTCATTATCTAACTCAGTATACCAAGAAAAGAAACAAAACAGTGAAAAAGAGAATGCATTCTGCTGTTAGCTGGATGCCGACTTTCTTCTTTTGGGTCTGGCACTTTGATTCCTCATGACTTCAACTTTTTCCTAAGGAAAATGAATGTGCTAGCCTCTTACCTTCACCACCCCACTTTAATGAAGCTTCCTTCAATTACATCTATAAAACCCAAGATTTAATTTTATTTGATGACACCATCTTCTGCAGACACTTTGGTTTGCTTTTGAAGACACTAAGATAGCCTGGAGCTCTGTGCCAATTTCCTCACTGGTACTGGCCACTGGGGAAGCTGCCTTAGACAAGGGCGTCTGAAGTGACAGGAGCCTTGAACTCAGTTCATCAGCTGGAGACCCAGAGTAGTTATCAAAACTGAGTTTTTGATTATGCATATTTATCCTGATTTCTACAGCTTCCTCATGCTCTGCCATCTCCCCCAAATATCCTACAACACTGAACTGTATTATTCTGAGTTGTACTTAACACTTAGGAAGTTTTAACATTTGCTTCATTAACATAACTGTTAGAAAGTGCAGGGGGGTGATGAGGTTTAAAAAATGAGTTTAAGATCAAGAGTGTGTACTTTTTGTTTTTCTTTATGGAGTTACATTGCTGATATTATTTATGTTCAAATTATTGCCTACTTTGCTGGTTGTATAAAAAACGGCTGTTAATTTTTGTGTATTTTGATCTCTGTTTTTATGGATGATGCGAGAAAATGATCAAGAGCTCAATTACACTTATTGGTATAATATTTGTTAATTGTGACACTGTAGAAAAGAAACATTCCTTTGAGGTTCAAGCAGAGCCATCTCCTGTCCTCATGTATAGAATAGTACTCCTATGAGGGAATGCTGCTAATGAAAAATTTATATATAAATTTGTGTAAAGGAAGTTTTTAAGTTCTGAAACAGAGTGGCACAGAGTTGCCTGTAATCTCTAGGCTGATATTATACTGTGGCATTTCTTTGCTTCTCATTCTAATAAAATATTAACATGGTAAGCTAATTGTTTCTGTCAGAAACAAGTTGTTCAGCATAATAACCCTTTTCTTCATTTGATAACGTGTCATTTAACTTGGTAGAACTGTCTGAAAAATTATGTCATATTCCTTCCCATTTTCATCTCTACTCTTGCTTTCTGGTTGCCCATTCTAGCAATACAAGACCAAGTCAAGCTACAAGGCTTTTGCAGCAATCCCTACAAACACATTGCTTTTGGAACAGAAGGTCAGTGTTGGCTCAAAAACAGTGAATTTTACGTTTCTAATGTGATTTTTAAAATGCTTTCTAAAATTTCTGTTGGGAAGATTTCTGTTTTAAAGTTCTGCCTTTACTAAAATAACATTCCGTTCTTAGTTTAGGATGATGTGGTGAAAACATTTTGGTGAATATAACTGGAGACATTATTGGTTTATTGCTAGAGACTGAATATGAGCCTAGGGATATTTAGTCCACTGTCAAGCTGCTTTGGGAAACTTGATTCAGATTTGGATAGATCTCCGTTCTTTGGAATTTTAAATAATTATTATATTCAAAAACTTTCGTATCAAGAACTTTCATATCTATACATATTGATCAAAAGAATTGAGGTAAAATGGGATTGTTTGTGAACAGTTGGCCACATTGGGTTGTTGACTGGTAAAGACTTGGTGACTAACAGCAGCTTCCACCATTGTACTATACTGATACTCAGATATTATAGCTGAGTATTCAACTTAGCCTCATAGATTCCATTGTGGACTACACCTCTTCACCCATCCATTCTTGCCAGCCAGTGGTCCTACTTTCATGAACAGAAGGGAAGACTAAGATGACTCTCAGTGACCCAACTGCTTTCACATGACTCCAAGAGAATTTTTGCTTTGCTATTAAGGGTCATTAATAATAAAATTATAGGTTGTTACATAAGTAGGTAAATTAAATTAAGGCCTCTTGTTTAATAAGTATGTTAGGCATGTTTAAATAAAAGCCAAATAGAGGATTGATATCAGAATCAAAGTGAAATGAGTTACCAAGTCTATAAAACTATTTATTTCATATATTATTTTTATAATTATGTATTTAGTCAATTTGTTTCTCAGTGCACTAAGTCCATGTTTTTTCTGTGTAATTATGTGTTTCAAAGACTGTTACTATCATTTATCAAAAAGTTGTTTGCCAGCCAGGTGGTATTTTGATCACTGGTTTATAAATCTACATTCTTATTCTTTTAGCATGATCTGAAGAGTAAAACCTTTGTATGATCTCTTATCTAATAAGTAGGAATTGTTAGTGGAACAAGTAGTGTATAGGTGGACATTAATTCCAAATTATACACAGGTAGTGTCCAATCCATGTTCTGTATATGTAAGTGCTTTGAACTGGAGGTTCATTAGGCTGCAGGAAAATCTTCAGCTTTTTCCCTAGCATCTCTCATGAATTTCTACCCCTTATTGCCTGTTAAAAGATGAGATGGGACTAAAACACGGATTTCAGGAGACTTCAAGAGGTTGTGGAAAGGGACACTTTTCCATTGCCCCTTATTCCACACTCTAGGGCCATAATGGTGGGAGATGGTGGCAGAGTTCTCACACCACAGACTCTCTGCTTATTTTGGATGGTTATTTCTGGAAACTGGTCACAAGTGTGTGCTTTCACAGATGTGGGAGAATCACTCTCCATCAGCAGTGAGGCAAAGAGGAGATGAGGAGCCTGCTTTCATGCTCGTCCTTCCCTCATACTTGTCTCGCCTCATCTAGGCACATTCTTCTGGAACTATGTTCTGCTACTATGTAAATTTCCTATTTAGAAAAATGAAAGTTAATTCTTTCTGAAAGTCTTTTGTGAGATAAGACTAGATGTCAGTACTGTTTCCAGAATCTGTCTGTTAGGATTGTTTCCAGAATTCAATTCTAATTAACTAAACTATATAGTTTATAATTTATTCATTAGTCAGTGAAAATGAAGAGTCATTAGTTCAATTTCCAATTTTATTACAAACCCATTTCATAAATGTGTATGGTGGTATTGATGTATATTTAGCCTATTATACAAGTTCATGTGCAAAAGGTTTTGTGTTTTTAATTTTAAGTACAATATTCTGTAGGAAAACTATTATTTCTATTTTTCATACAAAAAATATAAACATGATATCTAAATTTAAAATAGTGTTATTCTAGAGGGGGCTGAATTATTGTATAAGGACTACTGTAGGTTATTGTCTCTTGGCCAATATAGTTTTTGAACCATAAATATTTAACTTATTCAAAGGTCTGAGATGTGAGGTGAATATTTTTTTCTTTAGGTCCTTTAAATTATTCCACATATTTTCTGCTGGCTTTCCCATGTTATGTGTTCCTCAATAAGAAATTTTACCTTGTAAGAATTTTAAAATATCAAAGCCTTATCTAAAGATTTTATGAGTTACCTCCACTTTCAATAGTATTTTTTGAATGATATTGTATTGCTCCTTTCAGTGTTACAGTTTTAAAAAATAAATCTGACAATTTAATCATTTATACTCATCTGTTTATACAATAGACTTTATCTTAATGCCATTGAAATAAAAGGGATTTATTTCTGAATTGAGTGGGAAAATTAGGACTATAACTTGAGGAACTCTTCTATTTATGGAAGAATAAAAATCTTGCAATATTTTAAATCACAGAAGGTTTTCTGAGATCCCTTTGGTATCACGCAGAACACCACAATTCAGGAGTAGGTAATGTTGTAGACTCATTATAATACTTGGGTAGGGTCCATGCTGTGGAATGCCTTGAAGCTGGAGCTAACAAAAATAATTCATGTCTTAGCTATTTCAACAATTATCTCTACAATTGGAGTAAACCCATGATGGGTATCTTATGCCACATTCTGTTCTACAGCATATAGTATAATTAATGAGAAACCAGATTACTTTTTAAAAAATGATTCTATTTTTAAAAGCAAGATTTTTTCTGAATTGAAATACTGGCATCCCTTGCAATGAGACATTAAGCTCTCATTGAATTCCTGGATTGTTTTCAGTTTTAATCAACCCTGGATGAAGCCCATCATTTTTAAAAGAGTACACTTTGTCGGCAGGGAACATGAGGTTTCTGGTACTTCTGTTCTGTAATTTATTGTCTGCATCAAAATTTAAATTTATATCTTATTCCATATTCTATCATTTTTCCCCTGTGAACCTTTAAGAAGGGAGCATTCAGCTACTCGGAGAGGCTGAGGCAGGAGAATGGCGTGAACCCGGGAGGCGGAGCTTGCAGTGAGCCGAGACTGCGCCACTGCACTCCAGCCTGGGCGACAGAGCAAGACTCCGTCTCAAAAAAAAAAAAAAAAAAAAAAAAAAAAAAAAAAAAAAAAAACAAAACAAAACAAGAAGGGAGCATTTGTAGCTTAAGTCTTAAATGAGGATTTATAGGGAGAGATAAATGTAAAGTATGATTTTTATTGTGTTGACTTCATCAGGGTCTTTGGCTTAATCTCCTGCCAATAATCATCTTCTCCAAGAATGACATGAGGATGAAATACAAATGATTATAAAGTAATCAGATTACATTGTGACTGTCCATAGACTTTATTACAATACGTTCAACAATATAATAAGGTCTGTAGATAAACTAAGTTGATATGGACTTTATTTTTAGTCTTTGTATTAATCTGTTTTCACTCTGCTGATAAAGACATAACTGAGACCGGAAGAAAAAGAGGTTTAACTGGACTTACAGTTCCACATGGCTGAGGAGGCCTCAGAATCAAAGGCACTTCTTACATGGTGGTGGCAAGAGAAAATGAGGAAGAAGCAAAAGCAGAAACCCCTGATAAACCCATCAGATCTCCTGAGACTTACTCATTATCATGAGAATGGCATGGGAAAGACTGGCACCCATGATTCAATTACCTCCCTCTGGGTCCCTCCCACAACACATGGGAATTCTGGGAGATACAATTCAAGTTGAAATTTGGGAGGGGACACAGCCAAACCATATCAGTCTTGTGATATATCTTGATGTGTGCTGTCTTTTGCAGAGAAAGTTAAAGGTCTCTCTTTCACTGACTAGTTTTTCTTCTTATCATCTGAGTCTGATAGCAATAGGTAAGAAGTTAAACTGTTTGACACATATTAATATTCCAAGTAAATAGATTATTATTTTTATCATGTAGTTGTTAAAGGAGGAGAGAATGAATGAAGTATTTCTGTAAAATCAAAGAATATGCATCTTTATTGTCTTACCAATGATTAATATTTTTCCATGAAAATATAAATTTTTTCCTTGAAAGTTATTTAAATTCTGCTTACTTCCTCATAAGTATTTCTGAGGATAAAATTAGGGCTGGGCCTAGGTACAATGTTCCTAATAAATGGCATTACTGTTTGCCATTTTCATGATACATTTGATTCATAAGAAGTGTGTACTTAAGAGAAGAATTCTGGAGCAGCTCAGTTTTATAAGTAGCAAAAAATAATTACAGGTTTAATTCTTTAAATGGAAAGTTATAGGATAAACATCTTTTTTTTGGCGCAAGGAATATAAAATTAGTTATTTTAATAACTAATAAAAACGATGGCATAAAAAGAAAAAGGCAAAATTTTGATATATCCTGTCAGCTGTCAAGCCTATTTATTCTAAGTTACCTCTGTGATTTTTTGTTTCATTTTTTGAGATGGAGTCTTGCTATGCTGCCCAGGCTAGATTTGAAATCCTAGTCTCAAGCAAACCTCTTGCCTCAGCCTCTTGAGTAGCTGGGACTACAGGTACACACCACCACACCCAGCTAAGTTGCCTATATAGTTTTTTAAAGCATGAGTTGCTAAACTCCAATCTTATTAAACATATGTCCTTAGGTGAGAATATTTTAAAATCTCTTTATGTCTTGGCAGGGCGTGATGGCTCATGCCTGTAATCCCAGCACTTTAGGAGGCCGAGGAGGGTGGATCACCTGAGGTCAGAAATTCAAGACCAGCCTGGCCAACATGGTGAAACCCTGTCTCTACTGATAATACAAAAAAAATTTAACTGGGTATGGTGGCAGATGCCTGTAATCCCAGCTACTCCGGGGGCTGAAGAAGGAGAATCACTTGAACCCGAGAGGTGGAGGTTGCCGTGAGACGAGATCACGCCACTGCACTGCAGCCTGGGTGACAGAGTGAGACTCAGTCTCAAAAAAAAAAAAAAACTCTTTATGTCTTAAAAATTTAACAAAACCTTATTGCCAATTTAGCACATGACCTATATTAGAGAAACATTGCTTAGTTTAGATTCTAGTACAAGAGGCAAATGTGTTCCCAATTTCTTTAATAATGGAGAAGAGTCCAGGACTCAAATCCATGGTAAATGGTTCTCGGGTAGTTGTCTACTATGTGCGTAATTAAAAAAATTATCAAATTGTATTTAATTATGCATATTTATTGCTTTCTTTCTCTATCTTGAACTTTTTGAGGAGATAGATATACTATATTCTTTACTAAATGTTCACTAAATAAATGAGTTTGGGGCCAGATAGCTCTTTAAAATTTCCAATTATTCCACAGGCTCTTAAGGCAAATTTTTGCTCATAAGCGTATAAAAACAAAGTAGACTACTGTATGCCAATCAAAACAACAATAGCAAAGCGTCTTTCTTTAGGACAGAATAAGCCTCATCAATTCTACCTCCATGGAAAAGCTTATAGAACAGCCTTCTGCTAGAGGGGAAGTAAGCTGGCACTTTTGAAGATTAGCCAACACAATGGCTGCCATATTGAATACTCTAGTGTATCAGACATTGAGCTAAGTGCGCTTTCATCTTCACAACTCTGTGAAGAATTTGATGCTCAAAGAAGCTAAGTAAATTCCCTAAAGCATCAAGGTTACTAAGTTGCTAAATTGGACCTCAGAGGAGCTCTGATTGGCTCTCAGACTTCCCTGTTCTCTACCCTACAGTGACATCAGCTAGCTACAGTGAATTATTGAGTAAAGGATGCTCATATGGGATCCCTGCCTACAACACTTGTTTTCATTACTTGCTAAAATATATTTATATCTTCATTAAATGAGAGCAAGAAGAGTATTTTGTTTTTATGTGGAAAAATTCAAAGAAAATGGGAAATAATGTGGCTCTGAGATGACTTGAGAGAGTGATGGATTACAAACCAGCTCAATTCCTTGAGCTACTGAAAGAGATGAGGCAAATTACAGTGAAGGAGGTGCTTCTGGAAATAAAGAACACCCTTCTGACATCCTTAATTAAATGCAAAAAAAGTATAGATTCCCCTACCATTGAGCTTTGCTGGAATGGGTTTGAAACTGATTGGAATGGTTTGCAAAAACTCCCTTCTCTGTAGGAGGAACAAACATTTAACTTTCCAAAGCTCTTGGGAGTAAAATCACCAAGTAGAGTTCTTCAGTTCTTGATATTTTTAAACCAATCATGTAAAGATATTTTACTGGTAAATATTCCTAGATCTTTAAAGAAACCCTACTTTACACATCTGCAAGCTCCTTCAGTTTGCAGTGTCCTTTTTTCCTTTTCTTCAGCGGTGAATGTTATTCAGACCTGAATCCCCAACTAGACAATCAAAGTGAGATTTATTTTTCTAACAATATCTACTATCCTACAAATGGTTTTGTATTAGTATGGTAAGTATTTTGTAGTCCTTAGGGGATTTATTCTACCAAATAGCAGGTCATATTAACAAAGTATAGGAGAATTTAGGCTACACATAATTTTGGGGGATTGATTTGATCATTACTAAAATCTAATAACTCAGGAATGAAATTTTTGAAATTCAATCAAATAGTCTAAGTATAACAAAAAGTTTACAGATTCTATTAGATCATTCTTCCTTTGGAGGCAGTTTACTTTCCAACTCCCAACTTTTAGAACTTCATCCTATATTTTAAGGGAGCAAATTAGACTAACTTCATATATTTGACTAAAAAGTGTTTGCAGTTTCATCAGGGACACTCATAACTGGGAATACCCATTACAGTTTATTGGCATACTTTTACACAAGGACTTTGATTTACAATGCTTTTTCATAGTTCTTGGCTCTTAATTTTAATGTAGTGCTAAGTCCAGAAACTATTTTCTGCTATGAGATTTATTTGGTGTCTTTTCAAAAGCTGGGCCCCAAAGTTGGCACTTCTGAACAAACTACCAACACTTCTAATGAGAGTATTTCTGATTATTTGTATTAGTTAAGAATTCTTTAAGATGAATGAGCTCAAAGAATATTCCATTTATGCCTCAATTTTTGTAGTCCAATTTGGTAGAAAATGTGTATTTTTAATAACAATAATTTATTAGCTAATATTTTAAGACACTTTTACCCAAAATGAATAAATCTAGAGAAACAATATCTTCCTGCTGGCTAGCTTGCCAAAAAGCAATCTCTGGTCAGAATTCTTACTAATGGAGATTTAAAATATGCTTTTTAAAAGAAATTTTTGGACAATAGAAAAATAAGCTACTTTTTATGGTTGCTAGAGGAGGTGTATATCACAATGATACATCTGACAAGTAACGCACAGTCAATTAAAAAAATCAATTCTAGTAAATTTCAAGACTGTTTAAGTTCAAAATAAGCCCCCCATCCAATTTTTAAAAATGCAATCTGGGTATCTTGTGCCATTTCAAAATTTCAGCATTACTGACCTAAGACCAGTTATCTTCTATAGTTTTCCAACGGACCTGAGTAGATAGTTCTGTCATTCTCTGAGTGAATTTCAATATCACAAGTAACCTAATAAAAGTTATGTTTGCCAGAGTAAGTTTCCACAGACTAATTAAAATATTAATCTTATTTGGTTTGGTTTGAAAAAGGAAATAGTCGCATTGCACTAGCATTGATTTATATGCTCAAATCTTTGATGGCAAACAAATTTAGCTGTAATATAGAGAAAGATATAGTTTATTTGTCAATTAAATTACTCAAAGAGTTTAAATCACTTCTCTAGAGCATTTTACCAGGGAATATTTAAATCATATTACTTCTATGATTCATTTATTCATTTAACTTAACTTCATTTATTCATTGGTTTACCCAGTGATTCATCATAAAGACCTTTACTAAGCACCTATCATATTCTGTATCCTGGGCCTACAAACATAAATATCATATTTTCTGTAGTCTAATAGGACAAATAGTCCAGTAGGGTAGAGATATAGTTTGAAAAGTAATTATGATACAATATGCTTAAGATATGTGCAAAGTGATATGGTGCCCCAAACAGGGAATGGCTGACTTTGCCTGGTGTGAGGCCAAGAAAGATGTTATAAAGGAGTTTCATTTGGATCTTCAGGATGAATAGGAATTCTCTAAGCGAACTGAGAGTGGATCTGCGGAGAGTTAATTACATGTAGTTCAAAAGATCACCACAAGTTCAAATAACTCAAGCAGTTCTTTGTGGTTAAAGAGCAGCTTTTGAGTGAGGAGCATATGAAAGGCATTGTTGGAATGGTGAGCAAGGGCCAGAACAAAATCCCGTCCTAACGAGCTGGCTGTTAGTCCTGGTCTTTAATTTCTGACAATTTTGTTTCCATCATTTTCTCTATAGTAGAGGTCACATGAGGTGTAAGATCTAAAATTAAGGCCCAATATTGTGTGCTACCTTGACATCTGCTAGAATTGAGAGAGCTTCAAATGGCCTAATTGCAATTTCCCCTCTTCACTCCGCTCCTGCAGATAAGGTTCTCTAGCCAAACAACCCTCCTTATCCAACTGACCAGGTGGAATTCCTGCGTATGCCTTAGTAATAGGTTCCAGTTCAAACAAGCCAATCATATCCTTTGGTGGAACCAGGGGCGCATTACTCTCTGGATACCCACAACCCCTGGTTGTTCCTTATTGTGACCTCCATGTGGCCCTGCATGTTTTGTGGTGTCCCCCTTCCCTGGACTGTGAGTATATGTGACTAATAAACTGTTCTGGATTTTATCTGTACAGTGTCAAGAGTTACGTAACCATCTATCCCTGTAACACAAGGAAAGGAACCTCTCCCCCATTAACAAGGTGAACAGGAGGTGATTGAAACACCATGCCAGGAAAATATTAAACCTTCTGAACACCAGTGAAGAGTTATTTTTGTGAAATTTTCAGTTCCCTGCCAATCATTTCTCATGATTAATCATAATTTTAAAGAATGACAAAAGAAAGCACAAAACAGATTTTTGTTATGGTAAGAAAGAAGCAATCTTGAATGCTTTTATTAGGTTATCATAAACAACCTCCCAAATTTTGTTATTTAATACAGAGAAGTGGATTTTGAAAACAAAATTTCCAGACAGTATTTACCTTTATGAGCTATTAAAACATGGGATGGTAAAATTGTATCTTTTAAAGTCACTTTTCTGAATTCTTAGGGGTATATCCCATGCCAAAATGGCAGTTCTAGCATCTGGACCTGGTACCTCTTGGTCAAGGCTAATAGTTCTGGATGGAGATCCCTGGTTGTTAGAAGGAGGAAAAGAGATTTTGATGAGCAATGGAGTCCATGGTTTCACAGCTGGCATAACATCTTCTGTCAGGATATGTCTACCTCGGAATGGGAATAAAGAAATGAGAAATAGGAGGTAAATCTAAATAAGAGGAGAAGGGAATCTGTAATTCTAAAAAGTTATAAAATACATGACAATAGAGAACTGAATCTTTGATTTTTCTGTTTACAAATCTACCAGAACATATATGTTCAAGTGACGATATTTCTCTTGAAAATAACTGTCTTGTGCCTACAAATGCTTATTAAATTTTTGGTAACCTCTTTTGTAACTGTCTTCAGAACTCATGGCATATATTTTTTGTGTAACCTTTCTAGCTATAGATTTTCAAACTTTGAAAGTATATTGAAACTAGATTGCTTGAAAAACTTCCTGTTGTAAAATACCTATATTCGATGATCAACTTAAAAATTGGATTAAAAAACAAGTCAAGCCACATGAAATTGCCATCTTGGCAAGTATTTTTCAGTTGAATACTGACAATTTTGTGTGTGTTCAACCCAGTATAAAGCTGAGCTCATAAAAAAAAGTGGGGGAAATCCCCAAGGGTCAAATACTAAAAGCAGGCTGAAATTCAGAATGTTTATCATGGTGCTGATGCTCTGGTAAGATAGAGACCAGGAATTGCATCTCCGTTAAGAAGTCAAGATTTTTGAATTGTTACACTCTCAGTTGCAAGAAGTATGATTAAAAAAAACCATTTTCAAAGGGAAATGACAACCCCGCTTTTTTATTTTTACTGTTTTAGAGACAGTGTCTTACTCTGTTGCCCAGGCTAGAGTGCAATGGTGTGATCAGAGCTCACTGCAGTCTTGAACTCCTGGGCTCAACCATCTTCCTGCCTCAGTCTTTCAAGTTTCTGAAACTACAGGTGTATGCCACCACATTCAGCTAATTTTTAAAATTTTTTATAGAGATGGGATCTCACTGTGTTGTCCAGGCTGGTCTTGAACTCCTGGGCTCAAGTGATCCTTCTGCCTCAGCCTCCCAAAGTGCTAGGATTACAGGTGTGAGCCACTGTGAATTGCCATAAGATTTTCTTATATCAACCTAGGCTTAGGGTAGGAAAAAATAACCTTTAGTCACAAGCCTACCCTGAGACAGGTTTGAGACTGAATTTATGCAATCTCTGTGATAAAGAAAATATGTGCTGAAAATCGAAATTTGAGTTAATTTTAAATTAGCTTGCCTTATTCTGCTTCTGCAAATAGAGAAGTAGCTTGTATTAGGCCAACTGTTTTACAGATAACAATGATAAACTCTGGATATTCTTATAATAGAGCTGAAGGTACTGAAGCATGACCAAGGCAGGTAGAAACTGTAGTAGAGTCAACGCTTGCATAAAAATATGGCACTAGGTTGGTTTCTAGATTTTATAGTTTCTCACCTTATGGGTAGTCCCTTATCTGGTCACAATGAAGTAGTGAAAATTCAGCAACAACCCAGCAGACTTATTAGATGAGGAAACAGAGAACAGTGTAAGGTCATACAGAAACTAGAATGTGAGGGGAGAATCTGGAAAAGAGAGTGCCAAAAGGAGCCCTAAATGTTGTAGATAAACTGCCCAATTCTCTGGATGACTATTGAATGTGCCCATTAGGCCCAGCTGAGGAAAAAACAATGGAATAGAGATTTTGGCTAGTTCCCATCAATAGAGAGACAGAGAATCTGAAGCCAAACTGACTGCATAAGCAAAAAGAACAAAGCTGGAGGCATCACGCTACCTGATTTCAAACTATACTACAAGGCTACAGTAACCAAAGCAGCATGGTACTGGTACCAAAAGAGATATATAGACCAATAGAACAGAACAGAGGCCTCAGAAATAATGCCACACATCTGCAACCATCTGATCTTTGACAAACCTGACAAAAACAAGCAATGGGGAAAGGATTCCCTATTTGATAAATGATGTTGGGAAAACTGGCTAGCCATATTCAGAAAACCGAAACTGGACCCCTTCCTTACACCTTATACAAAAATTTACTCAAGATGGATTAAAGACTTAAACTTAAGACCTAAAAGAAAAATGTCTTCCTGTTAAAGAATAGCTCATCAAATACTTTAAATATTTTTTTCTTGGAATATTAATACATACAAGGCTTTCTTTGAAAAAGAAAACTCCAGTTGTATGACTAGAGGCCTCATATAAGAACTATTTCATTTATCACTAGGCACTAGATGAACCAGCCAAGACTGAAAGTGTCTCCAAGGACAACACACTAGAACCACCAGTGGAGGTAATAACTTCAGATTACCCCTGCTTTTGGTATGCAATTCCAAAACTTATTGCTAACCCAGTACCTGGTTTCAATTCTTCCAGCTCTATTTTCCTGCACAGCTCAGGCAGCAAACTGAAGAGCTCTGTGCTACCATTGATAAGGTCTTACAGGATTCCTTGTCTATGGTAATGCCTTAGACTAGAATGTGCAATTCAAACATTTGCTTTGCTTCTCTTCATTTTCCTCTACTTTAGTATGATGCCTCACAGGCTTGTCCTTTTCTTTCCTTTTCTCTTCTTCTTTCCTTCCTTTCTTTTTTTTTCAGCATTCTTCTGATTCTCCTTCAAGGTCCCCAAAGACATTGTTGGGTTCTGACACAGTCAAAGTATGTATGTATTTAATATAATTTATGGAACCATAAGATTTATTAGATCAATGATTTCCAAACTGCAAGTCAAGGTCCAATAGTGAATTGAGAAATAAATTTAGTGAATAGCAATCAGTCTTTTTTGTAGAATTTTAAAGATAGTAAATATTACACTTAGTTTCACGTAATGTATAGGTTTTGTTGACATTTGTTTACATGTACACATATAATGCAAGGTAAGTGTATACAGGGTTGCAAAGTAAAATCTATTTCTGTGGGTCAAGTTCAAAACAGTTTGAAAGCCAACATATTAGACTATGTTTTTATTTTTTACATTGACATTTGGAATGTATAATTTGTGGCTCATTCTCACTCAAATTATAGATTCAATATTTATGGAATTTATAGCCACTTAAAAATAGAGAAGTAAAAAATGAAGTAGACTAAAGTAAAATTAGTCCAAGTGCTTTAATGGAAGTATTATTTCTAGAGTTTCTTTTTCTTTTTGCTGATTGAATCTATTTCATTATTCTTTGACTTAAAGGGAAATAAAACTGGATATTTTAGATTGTTAGAGTACTACTAAACTATTAATTGTTGTAATTGAGTATGTATTTCCTTCTTATAAAATAGTTATTTTCATTTGTTAGGATAAAATAACACATTTCTCCAAATTATTTTTTTCAAACACTTAAGCTCTACTCATCCAAATTTCAAAATGCGTATGATTTTGCCTTTATTGATAATTGTTAGTTATTAGTTACTTTTTTTTTTGGTCAGCCTTATTTATTTATTTCCTTGGAATTAGTATACTTTTTTCCTGTCCTTTCTTAAAATATGGGACACTGTGTGTCTAAAGTAATTTTCAAATGTACAGAACTACACATAACTAGAACAGCAATCCTAATTTTCAATTGGAATATTATCAATAAATATCCATTAGTAATGACATATAAAACCCAGTAATCAATTATTGTCATATTAATTATATTTTAGCAGAGGACTCACAAGTGGATAATTGTAATTTCTGTATTTGAAGTCTATTTTGTTGTATATCCTTTAAGCCTTTTAATCTAAAACTTTGATTTGTCAAAGATATTATATCAATTTTAAAATATATTTTTTCGTATTTCATTCATTGAACATGTAAAAGACCTGTATTATATTAAATGTAATGAGAATAGGATTTAAGAAGTTATATATGAATAATAATCTATATTACTGGTTTCTTTAACAAATACTTAATGCTCATGATGTTAAAAAACCCAGTATTTTAGGCCACTACATTTAAGGCAATTTTTCATTCAACAGGTATTTATTAAGCACCTACCATAAGTCTGGTGCTGTAAGGCACTAGGAACATAAGCAAGGCTGAGTAACCTAAGGTACATGCTTTGAATGTAGTGATCAAGGGGTAGAATTCAAGCTGAGACCCAAAGATGGAAAAGAGCCCGCCACAGAAATTTTGATCAGGAATAACAGCTTTCAGGTAGAGAAACAGGCATGTGTAAATTTCCTGAAGCATGAAAGAGCTTAGTGTGTATGAAGATAAAGAAGTTAGCCAATGAGCTTGCTGTACACTGAGCTAGGGATGAACAGTGCAAATGATGTTGAGAAACTGGGTTAAGCACAGTGATTTAAACACTTATTTGCCATGGCATGAAGCTTGGATTCCAAAGAAAATGGGGAGACATAAAACCATGGTGGGAATAATATGAAACCATAGAAGATGAACAATATGGCTGCTGTGAGGAGGCTGCTGCAGTCAGGGAAATAGTCAGTGATGGTGGTCTGGATAGGGTGGGCTCAGAAGAGCTAGAGAGAAGCATGACGGTTTGAGTGAGTTTGGGTGCGAGTAGTGAAGGAGAGAGAATACTGCAGGTCTCTGCTTTGAGGATAGACAACAGTGAAGGAAGAGCTGTATAGTGGCAGGCAGAGGGTTATGTCAGTTTTAGACAAGGACGAGTTTGAAGTGCTTATCAAGAAAGCTTAAACCTGTGTGTTTGAAGCTGATCGGAGATATTTGAGGGTCACTGGCACGTAGACACCGTGAGTGTCCTGTACGGAGTTCCAAGGAACATAACATCACAGGTCTGACAAAGGAGGTGGAGATGAGCAAATGAGAATGAAAAGGCTTTTATGGTAAGGAAAATCAGAGCAATGTGATATCATGGAAGCTGTAAGAAGAGAGTGTTTGCGAATATAATTGTGTTGATTGCGGCCAAGGGTCAGAGAGAGATAAGTCTAAAGAAGTGTTTATTAGATTTGACTTGTATATTTTGAAACCATATTGCTGGTGCTTGTGTGTTGGCATTCATTATCGTTTTTGAGTTTTTAGAAGCTTTATCAGCATATATAATCATTTTTTAACTTAAGGTTTTTCTGAGTATTAAAATAGTGACTTTATAATTTCTAATTCTTGTTGTCCTAGATGTATCTTTTACTGCTACTTTACTTTTTTTCATACCCTTTTGTCTAATTTTCTCAGAGCAGCATATTTCTGCATATAAGTTTTACATTCAATTAGATTCTATTTACCAGAGACCTTAAGCCATTTATAATTATTGCAATTCTTGTTATGTTAGGGTGAAGTTTTGCTATCTTATTTCATGTTTTCTACTTAAAATGTTTTTATTTCTCTTGTTTTTTTCTGCTTTCCTTAGGCAATTTTGATATTTACTTGTTTGAACATTTTGAAAATTTTGCTTTATATCTTGTTACTTCTGGTAGTGACATATACATTATTAAAGACAGTTATTATGCTTAATTTTGTACCAATTTTAAAACATATAAATGCCTTTTCCCAAAATTTTGTAAGTACTATAGCACTTTTCACTTTCTACTTGTTTTTAATCAACCTGTATATACAAACACAAGCACATATATATACAATTTATTAGTATTGTTTTGAACTTTATGTCTGAATACTTCTTGATCTTTCCTTTGTTTAGATACTTATTTCTGATTTAGATCCTTATTTTGCACACATTCAAAGCTTTTTCCTGGATTTATTGTTTTTCTTGTTGGAATCTTGCTTCAAGTTGTATAAAGCAAGATCTTTTTGTGTAGATTTTGTGAACTCTGTCCATGATAACATCTTTATTTTGCCTTTTCATTTAAATTATAGTTTTGCTGCAAATAAGATTGTAGGTACTCTTTCTTCAACATTTTCCCCTAGGTTTCTTTTTCTTCAACAACATATTTAGGAAGTATTTTGTCAGCATGATACTTGTTCCTCTGCTATAGAGTGATCATTTACAGAATTGTTCTATAGCTTTTAAAACTTTATGTATGATCTTACAGATATTTTTCATGATGTATTTAGGTATGCATTTTTTTCTTATGTATTTTGATTGTTACCTTCTATGACCTTTCACATGACGTGTTCAATCTTTTCTTCCCCTTACATTCTCGGTAATTTTTTTTTTGAATTTTTTTTGTATTATACTTTAAGTTCTAGGGTACATGTGCACAACGTGCAGTTTTGTTACATAGGTATACATATGCCATGTTGGTTTGCTGCACCCATTAACTTGTCATTTACACTAGGTATTTCTCCTCATGCTATTCCTCCCCCAGCCTCGCCCCCCACCCTATGACAGGCCCTGGTGTGTGATGTTCCCCGCCCTGTGTCCAAGTGTTCTCCTTGTTCAGTTCCCACCTATAAGTAAGAAAATGTGTTTGGTTTTCTATCCTTGTGATAGTTTGCTCAGAATGATGGTTTTCAGCTTCATCCATGTCCCTGCAAAGGACATGAATTTATCATTTTTATGGCTGCATAGTATTCCATGGTGTATATGTGCCACATTTTCTTAATCCAATCTAGATTTTTATATACAATCTTCAAATATTTGAATTTGTTAAATTCAAACAAAACATTTTGGCCTACATATGGATGTCTGTTTACTGTTTCTGGTTTGAATTCATTTTTTTTTTAATTGTACTTTAAATTTTAGGGTACATGTGCACAATGTGCAGGTTTGTTACATATGTATCCATGTGCCATGTTGGTGTGCTGCACCCATCAACTCGTCATTTAGCATTACGCGTATCTCCTAATGCTATCCCTCCCCCCTCTCCCCACCCCACAACAGTCCCCAGAGTGTGATGTTCCCCTTCATGTGTCCATCTGTTCTCATTGTTCAATTCCCACCTATAAGTGAGAACATGTGGTGTTTGGTTTTTTGTCCTTGAGATGGTTTACTGAGAATGATGGTTTCCAGTTTCATCCATGTCCCTACAAAGGACATGAACTCATCATTTTTTATGGCTGCATAGTATTCCATGGTGTATATGTGCCACATTTTCTTAATCCAGTCTATCATTGTTGGACATTTGGGTTGGTTCCAAGTCTTTGCTATTGTGAATAGTGCCACAGTAAACATACGTGTGCATGTGTCTTTATAGCAGCATGATTTATAGTCCTTTGGGTATATACCCAGTAATGGGATGGCTGGGTCAAATGGTATTTCTAGTTCTAGATCCCTGAGGAATTGCCACACTGACTTCCACAATGGTTGAACTAGTTTACAGTCCCACCAACAGTGTAAAAGTGTTCCTATTTCTCCACATCCTCTCCAGCATCTGTTGTTTCCTGACTTTTTAATGATGGCCATTCTAACTGGTGTGAGATGGTATCTCATTGTGGTTTTGATTTGCATTTCTCTGATGGCCAGTGATGATGAGCATTTTTGCGTGTGTTTTTTGGCTGCATAAATGTCTTCTTTTGAGAAGTGTCTGTTCATGTCCTTTGCCCACTTTTTGATGGGGTTGTTAGTTTTTTTCTTGTCAATTTGTTTGAGTTCATTGTAGATTCTGGATATTAGCCCTTTGTCAGATGAGTAGGTTGCGAAAATTTTCTTCCATTTTGTAGGTTGCCTGTTCACTCTGATAGTAGTTTCTTTTGCTGTGCAGAAGCTCTTTAGTTTAATTAGATCCCATTTGTCAATTTTGGCTTTTGTTGCCATTGCTTTTGGTGTTTTAGACATGAAGTCCTTGCCCATGCCTATGTCCTGAACGGTAATGCCTAGGTTTTCTTCTAGGGTTTTTATGGTTTTAGGTCTAACATGTAAGTCTTTAATCCATCTTGAATTAATTTTTGTATAAGGTGTAAGGAAGGGATCCAGTTTCAGCTTTCTACATATGGCTAGCCAGTTTTCCCAGCACCATTTATTAAATAGGGAATCCTTTCCCCGTTGCTTGTTTTTTGTCAGGTTTGTCAAAGATCAGATAGTTGTAGATACGCAGCGTTATTTCTGAGGGCTCTGTTCTGTTCCATTGATCCATATCTCTGTTTTGGTACCAGTACCATGCTGTTTTGGTTACTGTATTCTCAGTAATTTTTGATCATTATTTTTACAAATATGTATTCCCACATGGGACTCTCATAATACTGATTTTGTCACTTTTGATTGTATATTTCATGTCTCTTACTCTTCATATTTTTCTATTTATTATCTTCTAATTCCTTCAAGAGGAATCCTTGATTTAATATTCCAGTTCAAGATTTTGTTCAGTATCTATTCTTTCCTTCAATTCCTGTATTACATTCTTTGTTGAAGCTAACATAGTTTTTTCTTCTAAATCAGATTTATTGAGGTATAATTTAGTCACTGTAAACTCCATCCTTTTAGTTTACAGTCCTGAGTTTTGACAAAAGAATCCAATCCTATAATTACTACCACATTCCAAACAAAACATTTCCATCAACTGAAAAAGTTTCTTGTGCTCCTTTTTAGTATATACTTCCCTCCAATCCAAGTCCTGAGAAACCAGTTATCTTTTCATGTGTTCTTATGCGTTTGCATTTTCAAGAATATCATATAAATGTAATTATATAGTCTGTAGTCGCTTTAGCCTCTACTTAGTAGAAGGCATTTGAAATTCATTCATATTATTGCATGAATCAGTAGCTCTTTTTTTTTTTAATTGCTGATTAGTAGTCTACGGTGTGGATGTTCCATCCTTTATTTATCTACTCACCAGTTAATAGATGGCTGGGTTATTTCTAATTCGGAGCTATGACTAATAAAGCTGCCAAGAACATTTGTAAACAAGACTTTGTATGGATATATGGTTTCACTTATCTTGGGTAAATACTTAGGAGTGGAATAGAGGAAACATTGTTTTCTTTTATAGTATTTAAGTTTTTCAGATGTCTTATTGTGTTTCCATGGAAACTCAAATATTCCTGAGCATGTCAGCTAAGTTGGGTGTATATATGCTTGGTGCCTGGGGTGGCAGGTCCTGAAGCCCAAGTCCTAGCAATTGCTAATTCTGGTGAGGTTTATTTATTTATTCTTTAAGAGCAGGAGGAGCGTGTGCTTCAGAAGGGAGAAGCGCCATAGTATCAACCAGTTCCCACTTGCCACTTCCTCTCTACCCTGGTGACCCTGACCCTCCTTTCTGCCTCCCTGCACCTCTGTTTATGGTATATTCTTCTCTTCCAATAGCTGTCCCAGTCGTCATTGCTGAGAAGGGATCAAGGGAAAGATTCATCAGAAGCTGGCCAGTTGTTGAAACCTATAGTTAACTATTTTCTCCCCGAAGACTGAAGGACCACTTTAATATTGTCTTCATCGTTACCTCTTTTTACTACCCTCAGATTTTAGTCCCTCACTTCACCCCATTGATCTCCTTATCTCTGATGTTTAAATGTGTTGTGGCATGAGAAAGCAGGGATAGAATACGTAAAAACAGAACAAAACAAAACAACTATTTTGAAATGTTTGGCTGTTAAAAGGAAAAGGAAATTAGGTTGGTAGTGAGGTCAAGAAAGAATTTTTTATTTTGTGAAGCTGAAAATGACAAGATCAAATTTGCATACTGTGGCATTGGTCTCAGTAGAGAAAGAAGTACTAATTCTAGAGAAGAAAGGGAAATAAAGGTCTGAATATTTGTGCCCCACCCACCCACTCAGAATTCATATGTTGAAATATATGAGCCGGGCGCGGTGGCTCACGCTTGTAATCCCAGCACTTTGGGAGGCCGAGGCGGGCGGATCACGAGGTCAGGAGATCGAGACCACGGTGAAACCCCGTCTCTACTAAAAAATACAAAAAATTAGCCGGGCGCGGTGGCGGGCGCCTGTAGTCCCAGCTACTCGGAGGCTGAGGCAGGAGAATGGCGTGAACCCGGGAGGCGGAGCTTGCAGTGAGCCGAGATTGCGCCACTGCACTCCAGCCCGGGCGACAGAGCGAGACTCTGTCTCAAAAAAAAAAAAAAAAAAAAAAAAAAAAAAAAAAAGACATATATGAAGGTATTAGGAGGTGGGGCCATTAGAAAATGATTGGGTTGTGAGGATGGGGACCTTATGAATGGGATAAGTTCCGTCACAAAACGGTCCAGAGAGAAACCTCTTACCCTTTCCACCATGTAAAGACATGCAAGATGGCACCATCTATGAACCAGAAGTGGGCCCTCACCAGACACCAAATCTGCTAGTGCCTGGATTTTAGACCTCCCAGCCTCCAGAACTGTGGAAAATAAATTTCTGTTGTTTATAAGCCGCCCAGTCAATAATATTTTGTTACAGCGGCCCAAATATGCTAAGACCATTTGGTAAGAAGCTGGAAATGTCCTCTATTGTGACAGAATGGAAAATAAAGGACATGACAGCTACAGATGCAAGAATATTTGTAGTTTGGTGGAAGAGAAATGATTTTATAACCAATATCTTTAGTTATTTCATAACTAACACCTTTCAATGAAGTAAAATGTAAGATCATTAACCAAGATTAAGGGAAGAAGGTGTGATGAGGATGAATTTGAAAAAGTTAAAAAAAGTTTATATATTCTACTTTCAATTCCTTTTCTCCAGTTTCCTCTTAAATCCCCTTTTTTCTGTCACCAAAACCACTTTTTCCAAGGTTCTTGAAGTCCTCTACGTTGCAGTAAACCCAGTCCTGAGTTGAGATGACAGCAACAGAATTTGGGATAGTTGCTCACACCCTCCTCTTTGACATATTTTCCTCTAGAGTATTTTAGAACTCCATACTCTATCTGTTTTTCCTCTATCTCCATTTTTATTATTATTTCTTAGTCTCCTTTGCTGGTTCGTCTTCTTCTTCCCAAACTGTTAATGTTGGAATGCTCTAGTCATGAGTCCTCAAACTTCTCATTCCTCTCTATATTCATTCCTTTGGTGATCTCACCCTGTTTTATGTTATAAAAACTAACTACATATATGCTGACAACTCTATTTCTAGTCCAGGATTCTCTCTCAAACTGCAGACTTCCAAATACCTATCTTCGTTTCCACTTAGACTTCTAACAAATGTCTTATCCTCAATATGCATACAAATAAAATATAGATTTTCTCCCACAAAATGATTCCATATGGTGCCTTCTCATCTCCATTGGTAGAATTTCACTCTTTCATTTGCTCAAGGCCAAAAACTTTGGTGTCATGCCTTATTCTTCTCTTTCTCTCACATTTCACATCTCTTCTACTAGAAATTCTGTTTCTATAGCTTCAGAATATGTCTACTATGATTATTTCATGGCTTCTGCAGTACTGAGCCACCATGTTTTGCTGGATAGTACAAGAGTTTTGTCCCTATACCCCTGACTGACAATAGTTTATTCTTAACACATCAAACGCAGAAAACCTTTTAAAGTATAAGTCAGATCATGACCCTCCTCTATTTAAAACCAGAAGTGCTTACACATTTCAAACCTCAGAATATAAGCAAAGTCCTCACAAGGTCCTGGAAGGGCCTGTATGGTCTGGTGCCCCAATACCTCCGTGACTGGCTTTCTTCCAACTCTCTCCTTTACTCACTCCATCCCAGCCTGCTAGCCTCCTTGTTGTGCCTTGGATGTGTCAAGCATGCCCCTGTCTTAGCATGTTTAGTTTCTTTTCAAATCAGTTATATCACTGATCATTTTATAATTTCTAGCATACTGTGAAAATTTTTCAGCTTAACCTTTATCTCCAAAATCATGGTTAAGTATGATTGTTTTCAGTCTGGTTCTGAAAAGACACATTTCTTAATCTCTGTGGGTCTTATTTGGTTGTTTATTATTTCTGCTTATCCTCATTCACATTGTCTTGCCTTCTTGTGTATCTGAATCTGATTATATGCTAGATATCCTATTTGAAAATTTCTTAATAGAAATGGAGACTTCAGATGATATTACCTTTCCATAGAAAGTCTTTTCTTTGTTTCTGTCAGACATTGGGAGCGTTAACAAGAAAAAGCTGCCTGAATTTAATTTAAGGTTCTGAGATTATTTTTTCTAGACAGTCATCTTCAGATGATTTGATACCAGGCTGAAGACCATGTGAGTCTTCTGGGTCACTCTTACTCCTAGGGGTTCAATCTGTTTTTGGCAAGTCCTGGTTGACTTTCTCTCTCTATACCCGTGAGATATCAAAAGTTTGGGTTAGCTTCTCAAGCAGCTCATCATTATTTGCAAACATCCCCAGGGCAAAAGCAGTTCTGAAATGCTGGGCTTCTCTCTTCAGGTTCCCATCCTCTTTTGATTTTGCCCAGTAATTATTCACTTTCTTTTTAGTTCATTGATGTTTTTGATTAAATATTTTTCAATATATTGGTCAGATTTTTTATTGTCCTTTGTGGAAAGATTACTTCCAGTTTTCTATCCACCATTCTCAGAGGAGAGAATCCACCTTAGAAACTTTGCCCTTGTTCCCTCTTGTTGGAATGCTCTTTATCTAGAATACTACATACTCAACTCCCTTACTCCTTCAAGTCTTTGAAGTCTCCTTCAAATCTTTGAAGTCTCCTTCAAAGGTCATCTTCTCAACACTGATCATCTAATTTAAAATTGTAAACTCCCAGCACTCTTGACCTCCTTAACATCTAGGTGTTCCAGAAAAATACAAGATATTTTGTAGAAGCAAATAAATTTTTATCTGGAAGCGTATGTTACCATAGGCTTCAAATTATTTCCACTCTTTTTCATTGCATTTATTCCTTTCTAACATATAATTCACTTATTTATGATTTCATTGCTTATTTCTTTTCTTCCAGAATGCGAACTCCTCAATGGCAGGACATCTTTGTCTCTTCTGTTCACCAATAAGTCCCAGGGGTATAGAACAGTGACTGGCACACACAGTAGATACACAAATATGTATTGAGTGGATGAATGAATCAAATAGCTATTTCATCTCAGAAAGTGGGCCTACAAAAGAAAAATTTGGGGCAGTACTGCACATTTGAAATTGATAATTATTAATTTAAAATAAAATTAATTAGTTTGTTTGAAAGAATTTCTCCAACAGTGTTTTGCTTCTCAGATACAAGTATGGAGAAAAATGGATGGTAAGGTCAATTTAGGGTTGAGTTCTTTTTTTTTTTTTTTTTTTGGAAGTGAACTTGTCACAGGAAGAGGGGAAGATAAAAAAGTGAAAGTATTAAAATGGCTTATAATATTAAATAATATGAGCTAAGAGGTAAAGCCAGAATAAAGCTGATGAAGGTCAGTGATTTGGAAGTCCCAATGATGTGGATGTTGCACTAGTAGCACTAGAGAAATGAATAAGGTGGATAGGAGGTAGAGTTCTGAGTGTGGGACATTTGTAATTGAAATTTCTGAGAGTTTCTGTTTTACCGGTGAAGGTAAAGTTAAGGAGCTTTCCGGGAGTGAATGATTGAAATGGAGTAGATGAGAACATCTTTGTAATTGAGGAGATCAAAAAATTGAAAAGACAGAGATTTCTACATGAATTTTGAAATAGGCAAAAATTATGGAAGAAACGTGAGGAAAGAACTATTGTGATCCATGAGTTAACATCATCAATAAATAAGGAGAAATTACCAGAAAGCTGATAGTCAGTGAAAAGAATAATCAAGTGATATCATTTTATAAAATAATTTTCTAAAATGATATTGTATAGAGAGAGCAATGTTTAGAAAGTCTCAATTGAGAAGAAGGTGAACACATTCCAGAAGTTGAGTCTATTATTATTTACTTTATTATTTCAGATGTATAATTGTTTTTATTTTCATACAGACTCCTACAACTCTTCCAAGAGCAGCTGGTCGAGAAACCAAATACGTAAGTACCTTTATAATTATACACACTGCTTTTCAAATGGGTGCCTGTGTATGCTTTGGAGAGAACACAATTATACAGTAATTTAAATAGAATTAATTGTTTTTTTATAAGTTTAAGAGTAGGATGATATGATTGGCTCAGATACAGAAAATCAGGCTATGTCAGAGATAAAACATCAGGTAAGCTTATCAAATAAATTTGTTCTTAAGTGAGGTCTAGTTGGATTAGTTTAGCTAAATAAAACAGAACTGCTACACCTGCTTCCTGATTTTCTAGTTATCAACACTTAGATGACATTTTCATTTTTGTAATGGTTTATTATGCTTATAGAATAGTCAACTCATATACTTGAAACGTTAAGATTTGTCCATTTCTAATGGGATTGCCAGTGTAATCAACTTTGACTCTTTTGTTGCTTTCCGGCATTTAAATTATTAACAAATAAACCAATTTCCACTTATGAGCAAAACCAGATTGATAGTGGATAGATATAGACTCATATTCAATTCAAATAATTATGAGTAGCTGGCTCTGAGTGTGTTAGACATACACATACATAGCCTCATCCCAACTCCAGTGTTCACTCACCTAATAATTGTAGTTTCCATCATGTGGTCAACTTCTGCTTCTGACCAAATGTATTCTAGTAGAAACAAGATTATCTCCTTAGTAAGTGTTTAGTGTTAAGTCTAAAACAAATTAGTAAACTATTCCACTTAACTTACACATTTGTAGTTTTTATCATAATTATGAAGAGTAAATAGTTATTAAATGTGTATTTTGTGCCATATCATCATTGTAATTTATACAGTACTGCCTTCATTTGAATCTCCCCAAGGCAAGTAATAAACTGGGTGAATTACTACATTTTATCACATCCAGAAAATTATGTTTAGAGGGTGTGGGTAGGAACACTGCTTAGAGCATTTCCTGGACGTTTCACTGTTATTTTTCATTATTATTGGAAGCCATTTGGAGTAATACTTAAAAAGAATGAAGGCATTGGTAGACTAGACCCGAGTTTAAAATCACACTGTTGCTTTTAGATAACTGTCTGATTGTGGGAAAATTACTCACCATTTTACCTTTATGTGCCTTTGTTTCTTCATCTATGAAATGGGGATACTAATAATTTTCTTATGTGAGATTTATATTAGCTAATGTATGAAAAGCCGTTAATGGAATTCTGATACAAAAGAATTGCTCGATAACTAAAAGCTTTTCCTTTCCTTTCCCTTTTTCCTTTATTCACATCTCCTTTCTTCTCTTCCTCTTATCTATCTTTGGAAGACTAGAAATATCTTGGTTTAATTGAGTTCCTTGATTCGTTAGTGGGTACAAGAAAGTTTCCTAAAGGTGTCTCTATACTTTTTGTGACTAATACATTTTTTTTTTTTTGAGACAGTCTCGCTCTGTCGCCCAGGCTGGAGTGCAGTGGCGCAATCTCGGCTCACTGCGAGCTCCGCCTCCCGGGTTCACGCCATTCTTCTGCCTCAGCCTCTCGAGTAGCTGGGACTACAGGCGCCCGCCACCACGCCCGGCTAATTTTTTGTATTTTTAGTAGAGACGGGGTTTCACCGTGGTCTCGATCTCCTGACCTCGTGATCCGCCCGCCTCGGCCTCCCAAAGTGCTGGGATTACAAGCGTGAGCCACCGCGCCCGGCCCGACTAATACATTTTACAAGAGCCAGACCCCCAAAAAAGTTGCTGCAATTTTTGCTCTCTCACCTTCTTCTCTTATCTACTCTTGCCTTTCAGCAAAATGTCTCTAATTAGATTAGTTTTCAATAGGTTCAAAGGGTTGATGTCATTATCCATTCCTCTCTGGGAGTGGTTAATTTGGTAGCAATTGAAATGATTCTGGAGGGGCTTCTTCAATCTCCATAGTTAGAAATTATTTCAAAGTATTCTTTACTTTCAATCAGTTATCAGATTTAATTAAAGTAGGTTAACTTTCATGCCCTTAATGATGTGAGAGACTTTAAGTCATTCAAAGTTAAGAATGAACCATCAAACAGGTTCAGTACAGGCTAGAACAAATATAAACTCTAATTCAGATAAGATTCTTGACCTTAATTAAAATTCGTTTCCCGTGTAAGAAGCTTTGTTTTTACTTTATTTTACAACATGACATTTGAATTGTTGTTTGTGGCCCCTAAAATACATCCACGTCTTTTGGAAGACCATAAAGGATCATTTTACAATGGAAGGTCAAAACTAGTTTGGCGCCAACTCTCGGATTAGTCATATTTGTACATATTTGGCTATAGTTATTACAATTTACTAAGTGATGTCTGATACATTTAGTTTGAGGAGAAAAGATTAAATTTTAGAGCAGAAGTCCACTTTAGCTATAAGCTTTGGTCTTAAATGAACAAGAGCTTATCTTGTATGTCTTAAATACAATATGTTCTGATTTTTTAAAAAGAACGACACTGTAATATTTTCTTCTAAAAAATCTAATATTCATATTGACTGAGCTATGGGATGTCTCATTTTAAGTATGAGTTTACTAGCTATGATTTAATTAATTAATCACTATATATTTCTCTCTTCTCCCATGAAAACTAAAAAGCAACTCTGAGAAATCTATTTCTGGAACATTTCAATATTTCATCATCTGTCTTCAAACTCTGGAGAAAGTTGTCGTCTTCAGAGTATATACCTGCCGGGACTCAGTGCATCATTGACCTTGTAGATATTCTTAGATTAAACTCAAAAGCAGGGATCGTTCAGGTTACCAACTCCCATACTGCAGAGGAGGTTGAATAAAGGGAAGACATAAATTAGAGCCAAGAAAAAAAAGTTTTGTTACACTTGAGGATATCCTGAACAAGTTAGTACTGACTACCGAAAATTCCTATTTCTGGGAGTTCTTTAAAAGTATAATATATCTGATTACTACGCATTATATGTCTCAAAACACCACTATGCATCCCATGGATATGTACAAGTATTATTTGCCAATTAAAACATAAAATTTAAAAGGTGTAGTATATAATCTATGGATCAAGACTAGTAGACAAGCTAGTCACTATTTCTAGCTCTGTTACTCAGTTTTCCACCTCTATTCATTGATTCAACAAATATTTATTGAAGTGTCTACCGAGTACCATTCACTGAGGAATCACTGGGGTAAGAAGAGTGAACACAATTACAGGATGCCAATTTCCGAAGCGTATATTCCAATGATAAGACAGATAGTAAACAGTTAAAATAGTAAAAGAGCAAGATACTTTATTGTAGAAATAGAGAGGAGGTAGCCAGAGAACCTATTGATGTTAAAACCAACTTACAAATTTGCTAGTTTTCTATGTATTCATAGGTTTTCCAGTTTTCCTGGGATAATTATAATGGTTTAATAAAATAACAAGAAAGTGTATGGCTAATTCCGCTTTATAGGCCTTTGGTGAAAGACTGACTTCTCTGGAAAAAAAAAAAAGAAAAAATAAACAAAGAAAATCAACTCAAAATAATGTTTCTTTCTTTGGGTCTTTATTGCACATATTGTGACATTTCATACAGTCTGATTTTTAGGATGAGACAGGTGCAGTAAAAGCAACACTAACTCAGACTAATTAAAGTAAAGGTTTTCTCCAGTCCGTGGTCTTAAAATTCAGGCTATTTTACAATAATTTAATTGAGATTCTTTTAAGTGTAATAGAATTGAAACTAGGCTAACAATATGTTGAATAGGGAGTGAGCCTTAGGTCACTTGCAGGGTTGGTTAATTTATTATCAATATTTCATTCAATTCTTTTAAAAAGATGCTGAATTCAACAATAATAATAACTAATATTCTGAGCTCTTACCTTGAAAATAAAGCTTGGCTATCTCATTTAAACCATATACCAAACCTATGAGGTGGGTATTCTTATTTTAAAATCTCCATTATACAGAGGGGGAAAACAAGTCTCAGAAGTCACAGAGTAGGCAAAACCCAACCCAAGTTTTCTTCATGTCAAAGTTTCTGCCATTTGATACTTCTATATACTTGTAGAAGTGTAAGTACATACTGGAAATAGTTTGCATTCTTTAAATATTTTATCCATTCATATTTATACCCTGGGTCCAAATTATGTCTTCATGCCCAATAACCTTCAGCCTAAACTTAGAAGGAATAATTTCATATTTGGTCATATTAACATCTAAAATGATAGTGATTTGCTGTTTCCAGGGTTTTAAATCATGTGCTTAAATGTACATTAACTCATAATATATCAGATAAGGTATAAGCGAGTTATTTCTTATGACACTCATTTTTAAAGTTTATTTCCTTCGTGTGTATAAATAAATTTCCTTTCTAAGCAAATTTTTAATATTTTCATTTTGTGGGTACATAGTAGGTATGTATGGGGTAGATGAGATATTTTGATATAGGAATGCAATGTGTAATAATTACATCATGGAAAATGGGGTATCTGTCCCCTCAAGCTTTTGTCCTTCGTGTTACAAATAATCTGATTATACTCTTTTAGTTATTTTAAAATGTGTAATTAAATTATTGACTATAGCCACTTGGTTGTGCTATCAAATACCAGGTCTTGTTAATTCTTTCCATTTTTTTTGTACTCGATAACCATCCCCACCTCCCCACCCCAAAGCAACCCCTACCATTCCCAGCCTCTGCTAACCATTCTTCTGCTCTCTATCTCCATGAGTTCAATTGTTCTGATTTTTGGATCCCACAAATAAGTGAGAACATGTGTTGTTTGTCCTGCTGTGCCTGGCTTATTTCATTTAACATAATGACCTCCAGTTCCATACATGTTGTAGCAAATGACAGGATCTCATTCTTTATAAAGGCTGAATAGTACTCCACTGTGTGTAAGTACCATGTTTTCTTTATTCATTCATCTATGGAAGGACACTTAGGTTGCTTCTAAATCTTAGATATTGTGAACAGTGCTGTGGCAAACATGTGAGTGCAGATACCCCTTTAATATACTGATGTGCCTTCTTTTGGGTATATAACCAGCAGTGAAATTGTTGGATCATACATGGTAGCTTTCTTTTTCATTTTCTGAGGAACTTCCAAGTTGTTCTTTATAGTGGTCGTACTAATTGGTGGTGTACAGTCCCACCAACAGTATATGAGAGTTCCCTTTTCTCCACATGCTCATAAGCTTTGTTATTGCCTGTCTTTTGGATTAGAGCCATTTTAACTGGGGTGAGATAATATCTCATTGTAGTTTTGATTAGCATTTATCTGATGATCAATGATGTTGAGCATCTTTTCATATGCTTGTTTGCCATTTGGATGTCTCCTTTTGAGAAATATCTATTGGAATCTTTTGCCCATTTTAAACTACAATTATTATACCTTTTTATAGAGCTGTTTGAGCTCCTTATATATTCTGGTTATTAATCCCTATAGGGGGTCTAGTTTTATTCTTTTGCATATGGACACCCAGCTTCCCCAGCATCATTTATTGGTTCAGTCTTGATAGGTTGTATGTATCTAGGAATTTATCAATTTCCTCTAGATTTTCCAACATATTGGCATATAGCTGCTCATAGTACCTACTAATAATCCTTTAAATTTCTGTGGTTTTATTCCATGCTCCTGGATAGGAAGAATCAATATTGTGAAAATGGCCATACTGCCCAAAGTAATTTATAGATTCAGTGCTATTCCCATTAAACTACCATTGACATTCTTCACAGAATTAGAAAAAAAAACAACAACTTAAAAGTTCACATGAAACCAAAAAAGAGCCTGTATAGCCAAGGTAATCCTGAGCAAAAAGAACAAAGCTGAAGGCATCATGCTACCCTACTTCAAACTATACTACAAGGCTACAGTAACCAAAACAGCATGGTACTGGTACAAAAACAGACACATAGACCAATGGAACGAACAGAGATCTCAGAAATAAGACCATACATCTACAACTATCTGATCTTCAATAAACCTGACAAAAACAAGCAATGGGGAAAATATTCCCTATTTAATAAATGGTGCTGGGAAAATTGGCTAGCTGTAAGCAGAAAATTGAAACTGGACCCCTTCCTTATGCCTTATACAAAAATTAACTCAAGATGAATTAAAGACTTAAATGTAAAGCCTCTAACTATAAAAACCCTATAAGAAAATCTAGGCAATACCATTCAGGACTGGCATAGGCAAAGATTTCATGACAAAAACATCAGAAGTAATTTCATCTAAAGCAAAAATTGACAAATGGGATCTAATTAACGAGCTTTTGCACAGCAAAAAAATTATCATCAGAGTGAACAGACAACCTAGAGAATGGGAGAAATTTTTACAATCTATCCATCTGACAAAGGTCTAATATCCAGAATCTACAAGGAACTTAAACAAATTTAAAAGAAAAAAACAAACAACCCCACTAAAAGGTGGACAAAGGACACAAACAGACAATTGTCAAAAGAAGACGTTTATGCAGCCAAGAAACATGAAAAAAAGCTTAACATCGCAGATCATTAGAGAAACACAAATCAAAACCACAGTGAGATACCATCTCACACCAGTCAGAATGACAATTATTAAAAAAGTCAAGAAACAACAGATGCTGGTGAGGCTTTGGAGAAATAGAAATGGTTTTACACTGTTGGTGGGAATGTAAATTACTTCAACCATTGTGGAAGACAGTGTGGTGATTCCTTAGAGACCTAGAACCAGAAATACCATTTCACCCAGCAACCCCATTACTGGGTATATACCCAAAGGAATGTAAGTCATTCGTTATAAAGACATATGCAAGTGTATGTTAATTGCAGCACTATTCACAATAGCAAAAAGATGGAATCAACCCAAATGCCTATCAGTGAGAGACTGGATGAAGAAAATGTGGTACATATACACCATGGAATACTATGTAGCCATAAAAAGGAAAAAGATCATGTCTTTTGCAGGAACATGGATGGAGCTGGAAGCCATTAGCCTCAACAAACTAATACAGGAACAGAAAACCAAACACCACATATTCTCACTTATAAGTGGGACCTGAACAATAAGAACACATAGACACAGGTGGGGTGGAGGGGAACAATACACATTGGGGCCTCTCGGGAGGGTAGGGAGACGGAGAGCATCAGGATAAACAGCTAATGCATGTGGGGCTTAATGCTTAAGTGATGGGTTGATAGGTGTAGAAACCACCAAAGCACACATTTACATGGGGAACTAATCTACATGTTCTGCACATGTATCTTGAAACTTAAAATAAAATAAAATCATAAAAAAGTACATAAGGAAAAAAATTCTGTAGTTTCAGTTGTAATGTTTTCATTTTCATCTTTGATTTTGTTTCTTCTCTTTTTTTCTTTATTGGTCTACCTAAAGATTTGTCAATTTTCTTTCTTTTCAAAAACCACCTTTTTGTTGTCATTGATCTTTTGAATTGCTTTCTTTGTTTCAAATTTATTTATTTCTGCTCTTATATTTATTATTTTTCTTCTACTAATTTTGGGTTTGGTTTGCTCTTGACTTTATAGTTGTTTAAGGTGTTTTATTAGGTTATTCACAGTTTGTTTTTATGTAGGCACTTGCAGCTATAAATTTCCCTCTTAGTACTGCTTTGCTATATCCTGTAAGTTTTGGTATTTTGCATTTCCATTATCACTTGTTTAAAGAAATCTTTCAATTTCTTTCTTAATTTCTTCATTGACCCACTGGTCATTCAGGAGCATATTGTTTAACTTCCATGTGTTTGCATAGTTTCCAAATTTCCTGTTGTTATTGATTTCTAGCTTAATCTCCTGGTGGTCAGAGAAGATGCTTGATATTATTTTAATTTTTTGAATGTTTTCAGACTTGTTTTGTGACCTAACATACGGTCTATCCTTCAGAATGATCCATGTGCTAAGGAGAAGCATGTGTTGAAGCATGTATAGCTGGATAAAATGTTCTGTAAATATCTACTAGGTCCATTTGGTCTATAGTGCAGATTAAGTCTGATGTTTCTCTGTTGATATTCTGTCTGGGAGATCTGTCCAATACTAAAATTGGGGTGTTGAAGTCTCCAGCTATTATTGCATTGAGGTCTGTGTCTCTCTTTAGCTCTAATAGTATTTGCTTTATATATCTGGGTGCTCCAGTGTTGGCTGCATATAAGTTTGCAACCATTATAGCCTTTTGCTGAACTGACACTTTTATCATTACATAATGACATTCTTTGTCTCTTCTTACAGTTTTTGTGTTGGTATCTATTGCATCTGATATAAGTATAGCTACTTGTGCTCTATTTTTTTTTTTTTTTTTTTTTTTTGAGACGGAGTCTTGCTCTGTCTCCCAGGCGGGAGTGCAATGGCGCGATCTCGGCTCACTGCAAGCTCCGCCTCCCGGGTTCATGCCATTCTCCTGCCTCAGCCTCCCGAGTAGCTGGGACTACAGGCACCTGCCAACACGTCTGGCTAATTTTTTGTATTTTTAGTAGAGATGGGGTTTCACTGTGTTAGCCAGGATGGTCTCGATCTCCTGACCTCGTGATCCGCCCGCCTCGGCCTCCCAAAGTGCTGGGATTACAGGCTTGAGCCACGGCGCCCGGCCCTTGTGCTCTATTTTGGTTTTCATTAGCATGGAATATATCTTTTTTCCATCCCTTTGTTTTCGCTCTGTGAGTATGTTTATGGGCTGTGTATCCTGTAGGCAACAGGTTATTGGGTTGTTTTTCATCCATTCAGCCACTCTATGACTTTTGATTGGACAGCTTCGTTCTCACACATTGAATGATATTATTGATAAGTAGGGACTTACCCCTGCCCTTTTGTTATTAGTTTTCTGGTTGTTTTGTGGTATTCTCTTTTTTCTTTCCCTTTTTCCTGTCTTTCTTTTTGTGAATGTGATTTTCTCTGGTGGTATGCTTTAATTTTTTGCTTTTTTATTTTTTGTGTATCTGTTGTATGTTTTTTAATTTGATGTTACCATGAGGCTTGTAAATACTATCTTATTCATTATTTTAAACTGATGACAACACTTGACACTAATTGCATAAACAAACAAACATGCAAAAACAAAACTAATAAAAACCCTACACTTTAACTTCATGTCCCTGCTTTTTAACATTTTGTTGTTTTTTTATGTCTTATTATACTATGTCTTAAAAAGTTGTAATTATTATTTTTGACTGGTTCATCATTTAGTCTTTTTACTTAAAAGCAGTTTACATACCACAATTACAGTGTTATACTATTCTGTGTTTTTCTGTGTGCCTACTATTACCAGTGAGTTTTGTATCTTCTGATGAGTTCTTCCTGCTCATTAACGTCTTTTCTTTCAAATTGAAGAGCCCTCTTTAGCATTTCTTGTAGACAGGTCTGGTGTTAATGAAATCCCTCAGCTTTTGTTTTCTGGGAAGGTCCTTATTTCTCTTTCATGCTTGGAGGATATTTTCACCAGACATACTATTCTTGGGTAAAAGTTTTTTTTTTTGTTTGTTTGTTTTTCCTTCAGCACTTTAAATATGCCACGTGACTATCTCCTGGCTTGTAATGTTTCCACTGAAAAGTCTGCTGCCAGATGTATTAGAGCTCCATTGTGTGTTATTTCTTTTCTCTTTCTGCTTTTAGGATCCTTTCTTTATCCTTTACTTTTGGGAACTTGATTATTAAATGCCTTGAGGTCGTCTTCCTTGTGTTAAATCTGCTTGATGTTCTATAACCTTCCTGTACTTGAATATTGATGTCTTTCTCTAGGTTTGGGAAATTCTCTGTTATTGTACCTTTGAACAAACTTTCTACTCCTATCTTCTACCCTTGTTTCTTTCTCTACCTCATCTTCAAGGCCAGTAACTCTTCGATTTGCCCTTTTGAGGCTATTTTCTAAATATGGAAGGTGTGTTTCATTGTTTTTTATTCTTTTTTGTCTCCTCTGACTGTGCACATTTTCAAATTACCTGCCTTTGAGCTTATTAATTCTTTCTTCTTCTCGGTCAGTTCTGCTATTAAAAGACTCTGATGCATCCTGCAGTATGCCAATTGCATTTTGCAGCTCCGGTATTTCTGCTTGATTTTGTTTTAATTATTTCAGTCTCTTTGTGAAATTTATCCAATGGAATTCTAAATTCCTTCTCTGTGTTATCTTGAATTTCTTTGAGTTTTCTCAACACAGCTATTTTGAATTCTCTGTCTGAAAAGTCACATATCCCTGTTCTTCCATGATTGGTTTCTGGTGCCTTATTTAGTTTGTTTTATGAGGTTATGTTTTTCTGGATGATCTTGATGCTTGTGGATGTTTGTCAGTGTCTCGACATTGAAGAGTTAGGTATTTTTTGTAGTCTAGACAGTCTGGGCTTGCTTATGCCTATCTTTGAATTATCAGGCAGAGACATTTGGTTTTTTCCCTTACTTTCTCTCAGAGAAATGAAGTCTCTCTCTCTGTACTGAGCTACCTGGAACTGGGGGTGAGATGCATGCACCCCTGTGGCAAGTTCCCCCAGGCCCTCCGCGGTTCCACAAGTGTTGTCTGGGAGACAGGGTTTAGAGTCAAAAACCTTAGAAATTTACCGATGTTCTATTTCTCTGAAGCTAAGCTAGCACTCAAGCCACAATACAAAGTTCTTTCTGCTCTTCCCTCCCCTTTCCACAGGCAAAAGAGCCTCTCCCTGTGGCCACCACCACCACCAGCACATGGGCTGGGGCGGTGGTCTGCCAGGCCACCACTGATGTTCACTAAAAGCCCAAGGGCTCTTTAGTCAGCGTGTGGGAAATACTTCCAGGCGGGGACTCACTCTTCAGGGCAATGGGCACCCTTCTGGCCCAGGGCTGGTCCAGAAATGATGTCTAAGAGCCTATGCCTGGATTCAGGGACCTCAAAAGCCTGTTTGTTGCTCTACCTCCCTGTGATCAAGCTATTACCTAAGGTGCAAGACAAAGTCCCCTTGACTTTTCCCTATGCTTTTCTCAGACAGAAGGAGTCTGTCACTATAGCCACCACAGCTGAGAATGTGATGGGTCACACCTGAAGTCAGCCCATCTCAGAGCCTAAGGCCCATGGTGTACTACCTGGGTATCACTGCTGGTTATTCAGTACCCAACGGCTCTTTAGTCAGCAAGTGATGAGTCCGGCCAGGACTGGTCTTTCCCTTCAAGGCAGTGGGTTCTCTTTTTGCCCAGGATGTGCCTAGAAACATCATGAGCTTGGGCCTGTAATGGGGGCATCATAGCTCTGCCTAGTGCTCTATCCAATTATGGATGAGCTGATCTCCAAGATGTAAGACAAAGTCCTCTTTACTCTTCATTCTCCTCTCCTTAAGCAGAAGCAAGGAGTCACTTCTGTTGCTGCGAGCAGCACTGTCTGGAGTTGGGGAAGAAATAGCACAAGTACTCCCTTAGCCATGCCAGCTTGTGTCTCCCTAGGTCACGTACCACCCTAGTCTACTGGCTCTGAGCTCAGTGCAGTACTAGGAGTTGCCTAGGAATCGCAGTCCTTATGTCCTAGACTTTCAAGTTTGCCTAGAATCCCAGAGCACTTTTGCCCATGGTGGCGAGCCTTGCCAAGAGAGTCAACTTCCAACTGCTGGGATGGGCAGTTCCCCTCTGTGTAGGCCTGCTCCAAATGCTCTCTCCATCTGTGGGCACTGGCTGAGCCCAGCATAGTTTTGCTTTCTGCTGTCACAAGGCAGCACTGAGTTCAATGTAATGTCCCCCAGTTGCTGTGCCCTCCCTTTCCCAAGTGCACAGACTCTCTGTGCTGCATGGTCACTACTGGGGAGTTGGGGGGAAGGGTGGCATTAACAATTCAAGACTGTCTCTCCAACCCCCTTCAATGCCTCTTTCAGCAATATGAAGTTAAAACTAGGTACTATGATTGCTCACCTAATTTGGTTCTTGAGAGGGTGGTTTTCTGTGTGCAGATAGTTGCTAAAATGTGGTGTTCCTGCAGGAGGTACGAACACTATAAGTTTCTATTGTACCATTTTGCTCCACCCCTCAGGGATGAATTATCTATTAACATTCTATTTCATTCTATTTTCATTCTATGAACTTTGCAGAGGGAATTTTTTGTCTTTGCATTATATGTGCCCTTCTAAATGTTTATTTTTTTATAAACTACCAGTATAAATTCATCACATTTATATAATTCAACACCATAGTATGCTTTCTTAATAAAGAATAACCTCTGAAAATAGGGTAGTATTTGGTCCTATTACTAATGCATCAAAAAACTCTTAGTTGGAATCACATTCTATTGATAACAACTTATTTTATAAATCCTCTACATTTTATAAATTACTTTTAGGTGCAAAGGAAATATCTGAGATGGAATTATTAAATATTAGATAGCATACAGGTAAGATCTCATTTTAATGAGCTTGAGAGACAGAAAAATGTCATTACAATGGAAGCATATTCCTTCCAAAATATCAGAGTATATTGAAAAATGTGTCAAATTTTTAAAATAATATTTTCCACTATATGTACAGATATTCAGGTCATCTCCAATTTCACCAGCTCACACACTCTTCTTGTTGTTATGCTTGGAAACGTTGCTATGCTGGAGTGTTTCAGAGGTGATGTGCAATAATGCAGTCATAGATCTTAGGATGAGAGGTGAATTAATCCAAATCAGGTCCAGATCTGCTTCAAGGTGGGATGATGCCAGAGATTTGATGAGAAATTCCACTAGACTGATCATTACTTATTTCCTTTTATATTTGTTCAGAAATATTTCTGCAGTGTATGTATGTATGATAGGGTTAAGGAGGGAATGGAAGATAGTCTTCTGCATTCTGCTAGATGAGGAGGCAGAGAAGAGACTGAATGAGACAAACCTTCTGCCTTGTATCCTTTTCCTTGCCATTTTAGATTTCATCAAATGGGAAGGTGCCTTATTTCAGACAATCTTCCTCTTGATCTGATCTTTTATTTCCCTATTTGCACATATAAACTATGACTTTTATTGATCACTTATGCCCACTTGTTCCGTCTACCAACTATGTTCATGACAAGTTAGAATCATCATTCCTGATCTTAAAGAATCAAACTTAAAAAAATTCCTATATCTACTCTTTATATTAGATATTATGGGGGTATATTACTAACTTAGAAATGGTCTTTAGTGAGATATTTAGACAGGGTAAGTTCTTTTTTTTTTTTTTTTTTTGAGACAGTCTCTGTTACCAGGCTGGAGTGCAGTGGTGCGATCGTGACTCACTGCAACCTCCGACTCTTAGACAGGATAAGTTCTATAGATAGTAAGAATAAGCAGTTCAAAGTAAGGAAGGCATGATGTGTCATAATATATCTCATGGCCTTGGCTTCTAACATTTTCAACATGGATTCATTTTTTTGAGTAGTGCCTTATGTACAAATAATAGGAACACTCTCCAGGTTAAGAGTAAGACAGAGTCTTTATCATTTTATAATTTTATATGTCCTTAATGCCAAGCTTAGCACTCAGTAATAACTAAGTGCCCAATTCTTATTTTGAGTGTTGTCTTTCTGCTTACCTGTACATCAGTCTTGAGGGGGAGAAATAACATAATTCAATTAGCACATTATCACGGATTAGAGCTCTTGAACTTTAAGAAAGGAAGATTCAGGACAGTTAGAGTCAACAGGGAAAAAGGGAAAAGAAGCATCTTAACGGTATCAAACCTGACGTTATATTCAGATGGAAGGGACATGACTGCTGAAAGGCAAAAAAGGCATGCTAAAAGTAGAGTACCAGAGTACAGAAAGAAAAGGCAACTGTTTAACACTTTTTATCTAATGCAACTTGATTTCTGCCCCAGGCCCCCAAGATGGTGTCTGTTAGAGTGATGCCGACCAAAAGGATACCTGTCATGAATGCGAAATGCTGCAGATTGCAAGGAATGGCAAATCTAGATGATGAATAAGGAGCTTGGCTGTTCTTTGTGTGCCTTTGGCGTCAAGTCTTTGGGAGATGAAAAGGTTTCTCCAAAGCTGGCTTGGGGCAAGTGGTGCTTTGTGTAGGAATTTATCTTTCAATGGATTTCAAATCCTTATCTTTACTTAGTCTTTAACTCTTTTAGTTTCTATATAACTTAATTATTTAATTTATTTTTTTGAAATAATTTTTTTTGCCTTCATAATTTTTTGACTGCTCTATTAGTTTTTTAAGTATCTTTTTTGAAGGATGCAGTAATTGCTAAAGCCCATCTCTCTCTTTCTCTCATTATTTTTTCTTATATGATTAAAACAATGTCAAAGGCTGTATAATATGGATTATGAATTTTTATTTCACACAAGAGCCATTTTTATCTCAAATGTTACTCTTCCCAGTTGGTGTGAAACTGGAGAGATATGAATGACCAAAATTTTAATGTTGTTCAAATCCAATTTCAAATTTATTTTTAGGTACTTCAAGTTTCTTCTCCACCTTTATTCAGGTGATGCAGGTGTTCAAATGTAGCAACCTTTTCCCATCACCTGCTTAGTTCACCACACAGTCTCTCCTCACATTTTGGAAAATAATTGCTATAATATTGATGACATAATTATAGCTATAACTTCTAATAAACAGCATTAACCTGTATTAGACATGCACAGGGTGGTTTCTCAAAGGATTGGACGTAATTGGGTTCATTGAAAAAACCTGGTTACTTTAGTGATAAAACATATAAGTCACTATTCTTCCTCTTTGCTAAGGACAAATCTGTATTAGTATTATGCATATCCACTCCATTTTGTGGTTTACATTTAATTTTGCACTTTCTCTGGGAAGTTTCTGGTGGCAGTGATATGGAGTTCATAATACTGGATGAAATAAAAATGTCTGGGGGTGTCTAAAGCATCTTATTATTATGTCATGATTCTCAATAAAGGAATTTGGGGGATTTATAGAGGCTGGATAAAAAGATATTTAGATTTTTTTCCTAATTTAATATGTTTGAGTCTTTTCTCTCTTTTCCCTATGATAACAATTTGGTATTATTTAGTACAATATACTAAAAATATTAGTAATACAAATTGCATGAATACTTTATTGTTAGTATGTAACTTCTTTCCTATAATTATTGAAGTAGAAATTTAACCATTTTTTCAGTTATGATGCATTTAATTCAGCATATTTCACAGAAGCTATTCATTTAACTTAGGGGATCAATAGAGAATGCTTTCATTATTGCAATAAGAAAAAATTGTTAAATGGCATAAAACCTAAGATTTTAGAAGAAATCATTATTATTACCTATATTCCATTATGAGGTTAATAATGAAACCTTAGGTGAACTGACAAAAAAACCCTGATGGATATTCTGAAGGGCAATTTTCCTAAACCTCAGTGCACACTAACCTGGCCCACAGCAATTAGAGAAGGAGAGCACTTAGCCAAGACACCCTACTGCCATCAAGCAACCAGGAATGGCAGCAAGCAGTGGCACCTGTAAAGAATGACATGAGTCAAAACACAGAAAACAAACATTGTTAGACACTGTGTACAAAGGACTTCAGGTGCCTCATCATTGTTTGGTGATTCATACTCCTATATACTCGGTGATAACATGGAACCATGAGGCTTTCAGTTTTCAGTTATTGTTGATCTCTAAGAGATTAAAACAATAATGATACATCAAAATAAGCTCTGAAATATTTGCAATTTCAAAAATGGAAATATTTTGGAACATAACTTATTGTACTTTAACCAAGCATATTTATAATTATTCATCTGTATGCTGACCGGTTCCTGTCAAAATGGAAGGCTAAGCTGGTGTGAAAGTTTAGCCTCCCATGTAAATGCGGAAATGCTTGATAAAACATAAATAATCCCTGGATGCCATAAATGAAGTGGGACTTCCAAGTTTGTATTAGTCCATTTTCATACTGCTATAAAGAACTGTCTGAGACTGGGTAATTTATAAAGAAAAGAGGTTTAATTGACTCACAGTTCTGCATGGCTTGAGAAGCCTCAGGAAACTTATAATCATGGGAGAAAATGAAGGAGAAGCAAGGACTTTCTTCACATGGCGGCAGGAGAGAGAAACGTAGGCAAAGGGCAAAGAACCCCTTATAAAACCATCAGCTTTTGTGAGAATTCACTCTCCATCATGAGCTCAGCATGGGGGAACTGCCCCCATGATCCAATCACCTCCCACCAGTTCCTGCCCTCAACATGTGGGGATTATGTGGATTATAATTCAAGATATGATTTGGGTGGGGACACAAAGCCTGACCATATCAAGGATAGAATACTACAAAGAACCTAAAGTTCTTGTAGAACATGTGTACATCAGACTCTAGGTGCCAGGAGCCGGGAGCTTAGGTTCTAACTTTCACTGTGTAACAAGTTTGAGACCTATATGGGAATCTATTGCATAATTCTATAACCTACAAGTCCATATTGACCATGAAGCATGAAAAAGAAAAAAGATAATTTAAAAAATAATCCCTACCCTACATTCTTGGGTGATAAGAAAAAGTCACCCATGAGAAAATAGGACTCCAAACCTATGATAATGTGCGGATTATGTGATAATGTGGGGATCTGCCATCGAGATTTAGGAAAATCAGGATGAGGCAATAAAATGGTAACTGGTCCAGAACCTGTGCAACTCCTAGGGCCCCCATGAGGGCAAATGTACTGCAGGGATGGTTTCTAAACTAGGGCTTCTTGGATATCTAAAGAAATCCAAATTACCAAAATTACTCAAAATAGAAAATTAAAAAGCACACAAAATAACTAAAGAACATCATGAGGGAGAGACATGACAGAGAATCAGCAAATACAAGCAACATGGTATTTAACGAGGGGGGACTATAACAAATCTGGAAAAATACTATATAAATATATTTAAAACATTAAACATTACAACGTTTTATAGATATTATAAGACAAGCTTTGAAAAAGTACCAAGTAAAACTTTTAGAAGTGAAAAGTCGATTATTAAGATGTTAACTTCAATTGCCATGTTAAACATACTAACATGCAGTTAAAGAAAAACAAGTTAACTATCAGGCTTATATGCAAAAACCATCCAGAATACAGTATAAGGTGACAAAAATAGAAAAACGAGTTTGAGATAAATGGGAGAGGATTTCAGAAGGCCCAAAATACAGTCATGCTTTGCTTAACTATAGGGAGACGGTCTGAAAAACACATCACTAGGTGATTTCATCATTATGTGAGCATCAAAGTGTATATATCAAGACCATCCTGGCCAACATGGTGAAACCTCGTCTCTAATAAAAAAAAGTACAAAAAATTAGCCGGGTGTGGTGGCACGCACCTGTAGTCCCAGGTATTCCAGAGGCTGAGCCAGGAGAATCACTTGAAACCGGGAGGCAGAGGTTACAGTGAGCCACTGCACCTCTGCAGTGGTGCAGAGATTGCACCACTGCAATCCAGCCTGGTGACAGAGGGAGACTCCGTCTCAAATAAAAAAAATGTATATACATTAACCTAGAGGGTATAGCCCACTAATAGTATTTATGTATCTAAACATAGAAAAGGCATGGTAAAAATACAGTGTAAAACATAAAAAGTGGTACATCTGTATAGTGCACTTGCCATGAATGGAGCCTGCAGGACTGGACGTTTCTCTGTGTGAATCAATGAGTTAGTGGTGAGTGAATGTGAAGAACTAAGGTTATTACTGTACACTACTGTAGACTTTTAGCTACATTAAGTTTATGTTTTTTCTTCAACAATAAATTAACCTTAGCTTACTGTAGATTTTTTATTTTATAAACTTTTTAATTTTTAAAACTTTTTGACTCTTTTGTAGGAACATGTATCTTGAAACACAAATACATTATACAGCTGTACAAAAATATTTTTTACACTCTTATTCTATAAGCTTTTTCTATTTCAAATTTCTATTTTTTATTTATTATACTCTTTAAGCTTTTTTTTGTTAAACACCAAGACACAAACATACACATTAGCTTAGGCCTACACAGAGTCAAGATAATTAAGACGTTACTAGGTGACAGAAATATTTTTAGCTCCACTATAGTCTAATGAGACCCCTGTCATATATGAGGTCCATCATCAACTGAAACATCATTGTGTGGCACATTACTATAAACTTACTAGAAGCTCAATAACAAGAGCTTAGATATAATGGGAGAAAGGCAGCATTTGAAGAGATAATCGCGTAGGATTTTTCAGAAGATATGCACACTCAGAATAAAGGAACATACCAAGACCCCCAAAACACGAGAAAAAGAAATCTACACCAAGGCACATCATATTGATATTACAGAATGTCACGGAGGTAAACTTTAGATGTTAACCAAATTTGAAGACAGAAGATCCTCCAAGTTATAACATTTATGCCAACAACAACAAAAGCCAGAGTCTGTGGGATAGCATCTTCAAAAGACAGAAATGCTACTACCCTGGAATTCTGTGTCCAGTTGGACTGTCACTTAAGAATGAGAACATGATAAAAACATTTTCAGACAACATCCAAGACAGTAAGGTCTGAAAAAACCACCAAAACCTTTACTTTAGTAAGAAGGAAACTAGGGAGCAGGGGGAAATGGGAAGTTACTAATCAACATGAAGTTTCAGTTAAACAAGATGAATAAATTCTAGACATCTGCCATACAACATTGCACCTATAGCCAACAATACTGTATTATGCACTTACAAACGTGTTCAAATTACAGATTTCATGTTAAATGTTCTTAGGACAATGAGATAACATTTTTAAAAATGAAAGAAACTGAATCCAGATGAAAGGGTTGAAATACAGGAGCCAATGACAAAGAAACAATATTAATCTGCTCTTTAATTTAAACAATTCTAAAAGCCAAGTCATTTTTATTCTCAAATCATAAAAACTTTGTTATGCTTTCTTTTTTATATAATAATACTTTAGAGAAATATCTGTTATTTGTTTCAATTTGCTTTAAATAAATAGAAATAGCAACGATGCTGGTATGTTTGATTAAAATGTGAAGAATACAAAGAATGAAATGTTAGGTAACCTTGAAGAATTTTTGATGTCATGATATAATGCTTATGTTATGAAAATGAGAAGGAAAAGCAGCATATAAAAATCATATTCACTATTATGTGGGCTGAATAACAATACATGGGAAAAATATTTATGGCAATGTACCAAAAATATTAAAAATCATTTCTTTGGTGGCATAAGGATATTTTTCCTTTTCCTTTATACTTTTCAAAATCCTATCATGGACATATAATAACAAACAAACTTCAAAATACTTAAACACATAAATATTTTAATAAAGTATGAGTTTCACTAATAAACACCATGTTCGTGTTTTGCAGGCAAATCTCTCCTCACCATCTTCTACAGTATCTGAGAGTCAGCTGGTATGTATCTTCTAAGTCACAGATCTACTGCAAATTCTGATCTCTCAAGAGAGCTCTACCTGAGTAAAAGTGAAAAAAAGAATACATTTACTATATATATTTTTATTCACTTACTTGTCTAATAAAATTTTAGTGATACTTTCCAAAAGCTCCATGGTGGTTGTTTTGCAGGTGACAAACATACGTAAAACTATACATAGACCTTACTTGCTAGTAACTTACATCCAAGTAGAGGCATTAGAAGAGATTGTGAGGTCAGATTAAAGATGCCATTAGAATTTGGAGAAGAGACCACACTCTTTAAAGGAGATCTAAAAAGAGTTTAAGGAGAAGGTCATGACTGAGTAGGATAGTTTTTGGATTTGAGGAAATAAGAAATAGATATTTCACACAGGAGAATTAGCATGCAAATGGTCTAGATCAGTGCTGAGCAATAGAAATACAACGTGAATGACAAATGTAAGCCACATATGTAATTTTAAAACTTCTAGTACCCACATTAAAAAGGTAAAATGGAACAGGTAATGTTAATTTTCATAAAATATTTTATTTAATGTTGTATAAATATTATCATTTCAATGGATAAGCAGTATAAAAATCGAGACATTTTTACATTACTTTTTTGAGAAAAGTCTTTGAACTATTGCATATTTTACATTTACAGAAAATCTCAATTCTGCCTAGTCACAAGAGCTCAACAGTGGGGACTACACTGGGCAACACAGATCCAGACTCTAGAATCTGTTATTTGAAGATAAAATTTGATTAAATGGGAAAATTATTTTATCTTATAGCATTTTGTATTTCTTATTCTTACAGTGGTTACCAAATTGAAGTCACAAAATAATTTTTTTTTTTTTTTTTTGAGGCGGAGTCTCGCTCTGTTGCCCAGGCTGGAGTGCAGTGGCGCGATCTTGGCTCACTGCAAGGTCCGCCTCCCGAGTTCACGCCATTCTCCTGCCTCACCCTCCCAAGTAGCTGGGACTACAGGTGCCCGCCACCAAGCCCGGCTAATTTTTTGCATTTTTAGTAGAGACGGGGTTTCACCTTGTTAGCCAGGATGGTCTCGATCTCCTGACCTCGTGATCCACCTGTCTCGACCTCCCAAAGTGCTGGGATTACAGGCATGAGTCATCGTGCCTGGCCAAAGATTTTCTTAATATCTTTGGATGTCTATTGTCTAAAATTGTAAATTCCTGAATAATAGATATCTTCACTAAAATGATGGAAATTTCTAGTAAAACAGTTTGAAACATTAACTGATATTCCCCTTTCAAAGAAATTGTTTTGGTGTCCTATAGCCACAGCCAACAAATCATCTTGTCATTATTATCCCAATAAAAATAATTACAATTTATTTATTTGTAATACGGAGAAATCATAAAAAGTGTTGTTAGACTTTTAAAATAGCTTGATTCAATCAATCCACTTGGGTATACTGGTGTTTATACATATAGTGTGTATATGGCGTGTGTTTGAATATGTGTGTGCATTAGTGTCAATTGGTTTAGAACAGTGTGTGTGGGGGGGCAATATAGTATACTTGAAAGAATCTGGGATGAGTATCAGAAGACCCACCTTATACTTCCTGCTCTGACATTAACTAGTGGGCTGAAAGTGGGTAAGTCGAAAGCCCGGGAGTCTGGGTTTCAGTTCCTTAATTGAACAGTGAGAGCATTCTATTGCGTACTTTCCGAGTCCTTCCAGGGCTGTGAATCTATGGTTACTAACACAGTGAAGTTGAAGGAGTTGCCATGGAAACAAGCACTGAAATAACATAATGAGGTTAAATGACTTCCCACTTAAGATATGGAAATATTACTACAATTATTTTAGTATTTAAAATGATATATTTGTTTATTTAGAGTAATATATGGAAATAAAGAATGTTTTAAACATTCTTATATATAGTTTCACTCAGTATAGTATATAAAATATGGATTTTAGGTGTTGGTGGACTATATATACACGTGTAGGTGTGTATTTTACATACATGTAAGTTCTTGGTTTAATACTTTAAGAAATTATTTCAAAGTGGCAAATATATATATGTGTGTGTGTATATATATATATATATAAAATGATTTTATAAAGTAAGATGTAGTAAAACAACTAATTGTGAATATAATAAAAAAACTTACTTTTTGCCCAATAAAATAATCCTGTAGTTTGTGTTCTCTAGTGGCAAAACTACAAAGCATTGCTTTGAATGACTTTTATAATAATTTCTTTGCATTTACTTAAGTCCTTTTCTCTAAGGAGTTCAAGGCATTTCTTAACCAAGTTTTAAAATAAGTTTTAATCTCAAAATGCCCTTGAGATATAGGTAGGTTTGTGAAGGGATTATTATCAAGTAAGCATATCACATTAAAAAAATAAACATCTCTTCTACTGATATATTTATTTAATTCAATAATTTTGGTTTCTATTTCATGACGTCAGCCCTGTGTTTATATTAATACTACCTGAGAGTGAAATAAATAGTGGGAAATGATTGTATGTAAGACATGTTATAGGGCACGTACTTCACTAAGGATTTAGAATATTTTTACACTTAAGTAACACTATAAAGTTATAATTTTTCATTTTTATGAATGAATTTTCAATATTTGCCATCACAAACTGTTTAAGTTCTGAATAATGAGTAAATAAGAATGTCTTTGATAAACAAAACTTTGAGATATACATATTTATATTTTTATATATGTATGTGTTTATAATATACATACACATATAGATGACATATGAGGTAATTCTGATTGTTTATATATAAACATCTTTGTTTATATGAGTAAATATGTATGGATGTATAACGCATAAAAACAAAGTTATTGGAAATGTATGATATTTTACAGTCAAATTATATAAACAAATATTTGTTTTGTGTAAAACAAACAGTAAATAGTTAAAATTATTTGAGTCCTATTTTAGGAGGTAAATGTAGTAAATGTGTTGAAGAGAAAATATATGACAAATTGCTATGGTACCACAAGCTTAATGCAATTCTCAAATTGCTTTTGAGATTTAACTTTTTAAAGATATATCATTTTTTCATGCTTTCAAATTTTTAACTTGGCTGATCTGTTTGCTTGCTTTTATTGCAAGTGTGCCAATTCAGAATTGAAAAGGAAAGAAGAAATAGAGCTATGACCCTTACTCTTAAAATATTTCCGTTGTTTACTCTGGAAGCCAAATGATTTAGAATTGGGCTTGGGAGACTGTTTTGGAGGCTCATGTGAAGCTAGTTCACCAATCTTAGCTTCTCCTCTATTAAACTGCACTGCAGTCGATCAGAACTGGAAAGGAAATTAGAGACGAAAATACTGGAAATTCCCACCTATTCACTGGAGATTGGAATAACGACTCTGTGAACCTGAAGAGATTATTGTAAGGCTCATATATCATAAAATATGGAGTTGTCAGTATACTCCTATAGACAGGGAGAGGTTATTTTTGCACATAAAATCTGTGAATGATGAAGAGATAAAATGAGCAGCCATTTTTACAGAAAAAGAAACAAATGCTTATGGAGTTAAATAGATTGTCTAGGATCACCAGCATTAGTGTTCATCCTTGCTTTGTGTAGCTTTGGAAAATGAATCATTAACATTGATTTTAGATAATTCAAGGAAAATAAGAAAAGAGTAATTAAGGAGTTTGGAAACAGGGCCTCACTGGAAGCATTACTTTCACTGGGTACCTCCTGTGTCTGACTTTGCCTTGTGCTTTTGCACTGCCTGGAAAATGTGACTACTTACCGAAGAGGAGACTGGGTAGGGTCAGTTAGAGTACTGAAGTTTTCACAGCTGTGAATAGTGCTTCCTGTAGCATATTAAAAGGAGAAAAAGGAAAAGAAAGATCTAGGGTCTGTGTTAAACCTTCACAAAGCTTTCCTAGCTGTTGAGCTGAATCATCACAAAGATATTAACAAAGGCCAGTGGGGTCTTTTTCCCTGCATAAGATAACACACAAGTTAGGCTCCCCAAGGTGGCTAAACCCTGGCCTTCTTTGGCAGTAGGGGAGCCTGGTTTAGATGACATTTGCCTTTTGCTTTTGAAATTTCATGCCGTTACAAAATGTTCACTATTGTCCAGGATGGAATACTCAATCTAGAGAGCACAAAACAATAGACTTAAAAAATAAGTCACATGGCTATATACAGGTAAAAGGAAGATGCTATTTACTGGAACACTATTAAGAAGAGTGCTTAAACTTGCAAATACTTTGTTCCTAGTTCTGAATGCCAGCTGATGCGTCCAGCTTTAGTGGTGCATGACTCATCTCTGAGGGCCCTTAAGGCCTCTGTTGTTCAGAAAATGCAGCCCTGAGAGCTTTTATGTAGAATCGATGTCTCCTTCAAGCTCAAAGGCAGTTTGTTTCTCCTTGACCAGTTTTTCCTTGACATAACGTACTTAAGTGCCACAGCATTTATCAGGTACGCCTCCTCAGGTTTGAGTCATGCTATTATCTTTTATTTAACCATTGAAATATTTCAATCTGGCCAATCTGTATTGTGTATATTCCATGAAATGCTTCTTGAGCCATGAGATATGGCCTATAATTATTGAGGTCTTATGTATGTTTATTTTTATACAACTATTGTAATCATTATAAAACTTTTTTTTGGAAAAACACATCAAGTAGGTACTTTTGTGAATGGTCTAGATCATTTAGAATCAACATGCCATATTTATACTTGCAAAGTATATATTCTGTTTTTCCTTTCAAATTTATTTTATGCTGTTTTTTCTTTATCAATTTTGTCATGCATATTATCTCATTAGGTTCTCTAATCACCTTTGAGTTAGTATGGCAGGAATTGTTATTTCCATTATTCTGATGAAAAAAACTGAAGTTTAAATATGTGGAATGCCATGCCAATAGTTGCTTGGTAATAAGTGGTATAAAAATCTCCTTTGTTTTTTCCAATCTTGGGAGCTTTACCCTATGCCATAGTGTTTTGAGATTTAAGATATTTGTTTGAGGGGAAAACATAGCTTAAGTATTTGCTTCAAGTATATAATAATGTTTGTTTAAAACAAGAATTAGGGTCTATAAACCTGTATTATCTGAATGAGTAAATCAGGTAAATAATTTAGAGAATATTGCTTTTGTCCACAATTTTGCCTGGTAGAATATATTGAGTTTGCACAAACTTTTTTGACATGGAAATTCTAAAGGCAAAGAAAAAAGCACTGGAGACTGAAGACAAAACTGCAGCAAATGGGTCAAAAACAACCATGGCACTTTCGCAAACTCTTTGAGCCCATAAAATTAGTAGAATTTCCAGCCAGACTCATAGGATTTGCTATACGTTGTTTTGTTACTTTCTTGCAGTTTTGTTACACATCTTATCTCTCCAGAAAGATCAAAATAAACTCTTGAAAGCTGGCACCCTATCCTTTATTTCTTTTTTTCTTTATCACACCATCCTAGAGCTTATTACTGTAGTCAAAGGCAATTAAAAAAACATCAGTCCATTAGTGTTAGTTGAAGTTACTAGTTTAAGAAAGATTTTGCTGTGAAAACCCATTATTTAAAAATATTGGTCATGGATTCTCTAGGTCAGTGCCGGTAGTTAATCTTCAACTTTGGTCTCTAGCCCAGAGGCTGTACCAACTTGCTGTCATAGAATTATAAGTTCCAAAGGATGGAAATAGTATCTATTTACATAGTGCCCCAAGTGACAATGTTCAAGTATGAGTATATACCTGATAGATTATAAACACAAATCAATAGCAGGCTTAGATGAGTGTCTTATAGACCGTTAAAACCTGCCACTGCGCTTCGGTGAACCCATATATTCACTCCCTTGAATTTTTTTCTGTCCCCAAGACTAATGTTAGCTTCAGATATAATATCCTCTTCTCCCCACCCTCCACTCTTGAATTCTCTAAAAAAGGTGACATCATTGTGTTTTGGTATTAAGAGTTTTATTGCATATCACCATGAACAGAGGGAGAAAAGCAACAATTTATTTTAAATGAAGAAGATTAAAATCTTGTAAAGTCCCTAAAGAAGTGGTCTCTTCCCTTGAATTTCTGAAGATGATAACTTTAGCTTTATACTCTTTCTTCTGAGGGTGGAACTCACCAACCCCCACTTTCCTTCTTCTCATCCTCTATTGGAAAAATACCATATGGCTCTTCTATCCCTCAAAGGTCCCTCTTTGTGAATTATATTGTGATCAAAAAGCCAATTCAAGAAAAATAATGGAAGACCTCAAGGAGTCAATCAGCACCTTTTTTAAAAAAAAAAAATTATTTCAAGTTCCAGGGTACATGCACATGACGTGAAGGTTTGTTACATAGGTAAAAATGTGCCATGGTGATTTGCTGCTCCTATCAAACCATCACTTCTGTATTAAGCCCAGCATGAATTAGCGTGTTTTCCTGATGCTTTCCCTCTCCACCCACAACAGACCTCAGTGTGTGTTGTTCCCTAACATGTGTTCATGAGTTCTCTTTGTTCTGCCCCCACTTATAATGAGAACATACAGTATTTGGTTTTCTGTTCCTGCATTAGTTTGATGAGAATAATGGCTTCCAGCTCCATTCATGTCCCTGCAAATGAAACGATCTCTTTCTTTTTCATGGCTTCATAGTATTCCATAGTGTATATGTACCACATTTTCTTTATCTGATCTATCATTGATGGGCACTTGGGTTGATTCCATGTCTTTGCTATTGAATCAGTACCTCTTATAGACTCCATATTGAATTATAGTCAGCACACTGAGCTTCTGTCTGTCAATTAACTTATTCATTCTGCAAATATTTATTGAGCACCAACCAGGTACAGGCACCATTCTAGATATTGGAGATATAAGAGTGAATAAACCAAAGATCTCTGGTTTCACAGAACTTACATTCTAGTGGAGAAAGAAAGACAATAGATACAAACAGATGTCAGGTAGTGGTAACTGCTGTGGAGAAAATAAAGCAGGCAAGAGAGGTGGAGATTGCTATTTTATATGGCTTGTTAAAAAGATCTGTCTGATAAGGTGATGTTTAAACAGACATTTGAAAAACTGAAAAAGAAGGAATAAGGGAGTTCCAGACAAGGAAAGAGCAAATACAAACTCCTAGAGGAGGCATTATCATATAGTGTGTAAGCTAGAGTAGAAAGAGTGAAGGGGTGGAAGGAACAGTACTAGGAAATAAGATTGGAAAAAGAGAGGCTGGTTAGGGATATGAAAGATCAGGTCATACAGCACCCTTATAGGCATTGCTTTGTAGGCACTACCAGGGCTTTGAACTTTACTCTCAGTAAAAAGGTGAGGCATTAGAGAGCTTTCAGAGGAGAGTTGACTTGACTTGATGTAGAACTGACGGACATCATTTAGGAGATGAGTGACATGACTCGACTTATACTGTGGTTGTCTTGTGATCTACTCAACTGGATTGTGAGCCCTCTGAAAACAGGGGGTATATCTTTTTATCTCTATAGACACTATAGTTCCTGACATAGACTATATCTTAACTGGCAAAATGTCTCCAGTGAACACCTGGTAGAGGTGTGCTTCAGAGTTGCAAAACAGTTATTTTGTCTTTCCAGCACTTAAGAAATGTCTATACCCAGTGTAAATCAATTCTCAGTACATTCATGAATTGATATTTCCGATTTGGAGAATCTTCTCATTTTTCTTCTTGTGCCCTTTGTGCTGGCTATGAGAGTCATTACCTTTTTAATTTTTCCACATAGGCTGGAAAGAAAATTACAAAACTGCTTTTTCTGGCATCATTAGACGGCCATTTGCATCTATCAGTCATGAGTCTGACTATTCTACGGATTCTATAGTAGATAAAAATGAAAGCAGGGCCTCTTAAGGCTAGTTTAGTTGTAATATTGCGGAACAATGACAATCTTATAGTAGTTCAGTTTTATAGACTCCCCTAACTTGATAAATCTGATTTCCTCTGTGTTTGTTTGGACACAGATGTAACAAATTAAATTGTTCAGAATTAGAGAAGTTGTTCAAGAGAACCTTTACTTGAAGTCCAAAGGTATCAGCAAAGATCACTACATGCAAAGATGCAACGTAGATTAGGAATTAATAAAGCATAGTCTGTTTTAAAGCCTCTCCTTTGGTCTGGAGACAGAAGACAAGGCCAAATGGATGTCTCCGGAATGATAGACTAAGAAAGATCTATCTCTACATGAGCAGCACATTTTAATGTACTGAGTTCAAGTCTAGTGTCTTTCAACTTTCAATGTGTGCATGAATCGCTTAGGGATTTTTAAAAATGCAGATTCGGATTCAGTAGGCTTAGGTCAGGCACTGAGCTTTGGCACTCATAACAGGTTCTCAGATGATGCTGATACTGGTCTACAGCCTTCATTCTAAGGGTCAAAGCGCTAGCAGACAATGTCTTAATTGGATAGAACATTAGTTAACTTTTTGTTGCAAATGTAGATTGTATCACCATTTGACATTGTGAAACAAGGTATGAGGAAAAATAGAGGGGAAGTTAACTAATATTCCAAGAGAGACTTATGTGTGATGACAACAGTGCCAGTTGCTTCACATATGCTGTTTTATAGACTTTCTAAGTGGCCCTTTGAGACCCTTGTTTGGATGATGGGTTTGAATATGCAGAAACAAGCCTTTTGCTGTAACTCTGTGTGGTATAATTCCTGAGGGGTCAGAAAGGTAAGTAATAAAATGTGTCATTACCCATTATTAAAGGACATAGTCATGTATTAGAATTACAACCCTTCAACAGAAGGTCTACACAGGTGGAATGGCTTTTCCAAGGTAATACAGTTTATTAACAACATTGCAAAAACTAAAATCTATGTCCATGTTTCTCTCCTTCTACAATATTATGCTACTTCATGAGAGTAAATTTTTAACCAAATCCAGAGACACAGTGGGAATTTGATGTCTTGGCCACGCAAATTATGGAGTATTTTAGGAGGTGGTGAAGAGGTGTGTGTGTCTCTCTATGTGTGTGTGTGTGTATATGTGTGTGTGTGTTTGTGTGTGTGTGAAGAGAGTGGATGTGTGGATGTGTACAGTCACCAGGAACTGAAAACATTAGATAACATTAGGTCCTAAATGTTCTGAGAATATTTAGGATGGCTAATGAAAAGAAAGTAAAATGGCATAGAATGAGTTAACGATGGCCAAAATCAAGGATGAGACAGTTGACAGTGGAAATAAAACAGAGAAACAATATATTTTAAAGGAATAAAAAATATAAAAACTACAGGAGCTTTGTTTTTGATTAGATAGGATAAGTTACAGAGAGGTGGATATTTAACAAAGATTTCAAACTTCTGTCTGTTCTATGATGTCTCTCTTCCTCCCTGGAATCAGCATAGAAGTGATAAAAATCACAGGCATGATGATCAGACCAAACATGGATTTAAACCTTAACATATTAACTGCATGACTTTGGCATGTGACTTATTACCTTTAAAACTCCCACAGAATTTATAAGAAATTGATGAGATGATCTATCTAAAATATTGAGTTCAGTTTTTGATTCTATATTGATAGAATATAAAATCTGTGTCTATGAGACAATGATAGTGTCATTAGCTGCAATGGGTCCTCAAGGATTTTGAAGCTGGTTTTGAAGCATGTGAAAAGGCATGAGGAAGGTGCAGAGGCTACCACACAGATGACTTGTTAGTATACCAAGGTTTGTGAAGGGTGCATGAGGTTCAGAATTGGGACACTAGGGTTAGATTTTTAACTGGACCAATACTGAGAGATGGTCGGGTTTGAAAGGTATGGTTAAAGATTATAGGATGAGAAGTATGAACAATGTCAAAGGCAAACTATGTGTAGTCATCTTTCGCCTAGAGTTGGCTTCCATATCTATGAAGTATTGACTACTGGGTAACAGCAAATTAAGGTTGTTGGAGCAAAGAACAGGACTAAAGAAAAAGGGAATATATACAATGTAAACATCAGGGACACCATATGAAGACCAAGTAAGTAAATAGAATGAGGAAGACTCAGAGACTTCATATAGCCCAAACCTGGGAACACAGAGTCCAAGAAAAGAACATGTGGAAAATTTGGTAGAGTGGAGGAAATGGAGCAAAAATCATTGTCTAATTGTCAGAGACAACCACCAAATCCAGGAAACTCATAAGAACTAAAGAGCATGAAAACTGGTAGAGAAGCAAATATGAAGCATCAGTAACAGACTCTGATACTGAATGTATCTGATATCCAACCAACCAGAAGAGTCTGTCTTCTGATGTCACCCTGGAAAGGACTGATCCCAAGACAGATGATCTGAGTGGAAGGCTCTAGGCCAGAATAACCCCAAACATCTACCTGCTTGCAACAAAGGGACCCAGGCAGTCATGTTTCTCTGGCAGAGGTTGTCCTACCATCCAAAGTGCTCCTGGTTAGATTTCTCCTCCCTGCTTTCATCTTTCTGCATAGTGACAACAAGCTTAGCCCCTAAAGTACCATGTTGGTTTTAGAGCCTTGTAGCCCCTGAGTCCTAGAGTTGTATTTATTTTCTGCCTCACAAGGGAGTAGAAGAGAAGGAGAAAGTGCAGGAATAGGAGAAGAAGAAAGAAGAAATGAAGCAGGAAGTCAAATGAAAAAAAGAGACAGAGGTGTGGACAACTTAGGATCATGGCCCAGATATCAGGCACCTCCATAATTGCAGGTGGCTATAGAAATCAGGAACTGCCTGGACTTTTTGGTTTTTTTGCAGCACTTAATGGAGGAATATTGTTCTCATGTGTATACGCTATGGCATGACTTCATGCACAATTGGATGTTACTTGTTCATTTTTCCCCTTGAGAAAAATCAGAGTTTCTTAATTGGGAGATATTTCTCAGTCTGGGGAAGATAGAGACTTGTCTCAATCTGTATTCCCCCAGTTGTCATATACATGAAAGACCAAATATCTGTTGAAGAAAGTATTGCAGAGTGACATTTATTCAAGACTCAAAATATATCAGGTGCTTTATAGAGCAGAGAGATAGATGTAGTCCCTTAAGGCTTTACTTGTGAGCATCAGCATTGACTGAAAGGAGATAATTTACCATTTTCCAAAAGGAAATGGGGTTGAGAGGAATGATTGCAGCAAAAGTGCTTAAACAGAAAGAGCATCACAGCTTTTTATTAAATTATTGCTTGGGATGTTTTTGCAAACATCAATCTTTCTGTGACATTTTACGGGGTAACAAGATTTTGGTGTTTGTGAAACATCACATTTTGAAATTACCCCAAACTAGAGTTCTCCCCTGGTCTCTCTTTGTCAAATTGACACTGGGTACAAGCTTAAGAATCTTGAGTGACTGATGTATTAACTAAAATTCTTTTGATTGCAAGTTACCGAAGTTGAGTTAAATAAAAAGGTGTGTGTGGGGGAATCTAGTGTAAAAGAAAAGGAAAGAACGTCAGGACAGGAAATTTATGTAGGCCCCTGGAATGTTTGGGGAGTCAATTCTGGAAAGCTCTCTGGTATCTCTCCTTTCTGGGCTGCCCCTCCATGCACTTTGCTATATCCTTCTTGATCTCAGCGTGTCTGCTTTTTAGGTCATGTTAAGGCTTTCCTGTAGCTTCTACATCACATACTTTAATTTCAGTCTCCCACAGTTACTGCAGAGCAGTTTAAATCCCTGTTCCACGTTATTGGGAGAGACAATCTATTTGCCACCCACCCTCCACTCTTTTAGGTCAGAAAGCCACCCTAGTTCATAATATGAACATGACATCTGGGGGCCCAGCTTTGTAGATTTTGGGGCATGGAGGGTGAGCAGTTTCCAGAAAAAGGAAGTTGTCATGGACTTGGTGGATATACCAAAGTCATCTATGCTATCATGCCCAGAATGCTACCTGACACAGAGAAGACTCTCAATAAATATTGACCAAATGAAATACTTGAAATATTTGCTGACCAAACGCACCAGCAAGAGTAGAACATGTTTGCATTTTGAATGTTACAATAGTAGATCTTTATGAACTGATTGCTGTTATAGTTAAATTTTAACTAAACATACATTAGTTAAAATCATTTGACTTCAGGCTGTTTTTATGCATTTTTGAAATCAATTTAAAATTAAAAAATATAATTTTCTGTGAGGACAGCATTGAATGACTGAAAAATACACATATTTGTTCATTTTAATAGTGTTCTTTTCCTGCTTTTTTAATATTTATTTTACATTCATGAAGACTAAGCCTGGAGTAATTCGCCCAGTGCCTGTAAAATCCAGAATATTACTGAAAAATGAGGATGAAGTCTATGAACCCAACCCTTTCAGTAAATACTTGGAAGATAACAGCGACCTCTTTTCTGAACAGGTGAGCACATACAAGAGAAAATGTTTGCTATTTTAATAAATGACTATATAAAATAAAGATGTCTCTATGAATATAGCATGTGTAAGAACATGCTCGTTTGATTGGAATATATTTGGTAATGAAAAATGCTTGCACAATAAATGGAAGTCCCTAAATAATTCAAGAATAATATTTTGAAGCATTTTAATGTGTTTTTTTTTTTTTTTTTTTCTAAAACCTGTCTATCTAGTGCTGGTATTGTTTTGGGGACCAAGATGTTACCCTCTATGAAGACATCATGAAATCACTGATTGGATGGGTCATATAGGTGTTGCATTGTTATTTCTAAAATCCTGCTTCCAGCTGGGTACAGTGGCTTATGTCTGTAATCCCAGCACTTTGGGAAGCCAAGGCAGGAGTATTGCTTGACCCCAGGAGTTTGAGACAAGCCTGGGCAACATGGTAAAACCCCATCTCTACAACACATTTAAAAAAAATAGCTGGGTATGGTGGTGTGTGCCTATGGTCCCAGCTACTTGGCAGGCTGAAGTGGGAGAATTGTTGAAGCCCAGGAGGTCGAGGCTCCAGTGAACAAGTAATCATGCCACTGCACTCCAGCCTGGGTGACAGAGCAAGACACTGTCTCAAAAAATAAAATAAAATCTTGCCTCCTTTTGAAGAGATGGAATATTTTAGATTGGTATATTGAAGTTGACAAAAGTCCTGTTTAGATTCATATTAACAGAGACGATGCAGTCTCTCAGACTGGGAAGTAATAGTAACAGAATCGGGGCTCAAGTCATATTTAGGATTTGTTGTTCATTTTGTTTATGTTTGAAAAGTCTATACTAGATTCTCCTTATATATTATATATGTTGAAGGAGGTATAATGGAGAATTGTCAATGGTGCTTTATATTTGTGAAAATATGAAAATACACATTTATGCAATATAAAACTTCATAATGAATAGCAGAGTTTTTAAATCTTTGTCATATTAAAATGCAGCAAATAGTATGGGCTATATATTTTATTGAGAGATTGAAATATGAAATTAATAAGCAATGTAAGATATTCAGAAAACTTTCTGAATACAGTCAGGACATGTAAGATCATCATATTTTATAATCCATAATAAAATAGATTTATAAAGGAATATAAGGTGTTATGCTTTTAAAATTTTAGTTTGAAAATAATAACTAACAATATTCTTGAAAATATAAATTATATTTACATTTATATTTATATTTATAAAACATAAAGAATCTCTTATCTGACGTGTTAGCTCTGTGACCCTGGGCAAGTGGTTTCATCTCTCTAGGCTTCAGTTTCTTTCTTTCTTCTTTCTTTCTTTCTTTCTTTCTTTCTTTCTTTCTTTCTTTCTTTCTTTCTTTCTTTCTTTCTTTCTTTCCTTTCTTCTTCTTTCCTTCCTTCCTTCCTTCCTTCCTTCCTTCCTTCCTTCCTTCCTTCCTTTCTTTTTTTTTTGAGATGGAGTTTCACTCTGTTGTCTAGGCTGGAGTTCAATGGCGCCATCTCGGCCCACTGCAACCTCTGCCTCTTGGGTTCAAGCTATTCTCCTGCTTCAGCATCCTGAGTAGCTGGGATTACTGGCGCCTGCCAACCACTCCCGGCTAAGTTTTGTATTTTTAGTAGAGACAGGGTTTCACCATGCTGGCCAGGCTGGTCTCAAACTCTTGACCTGCCAGCCTCCGCCTCCCAAAGTGCTGGGATTACAGGCGTGAGCCAGTGTGCCCGGCTGGCTTCAGTTTCTTAATGCACAAAATGAGGTGTTCAGATTAGGTACCTTCTAAGGATCCTTTAAACACTAAAATTTGCATTACTTAAAATCTATGATTAACCATAACTGGGTCTGAAATCCCTATGTAACCTTGAAAAAGTTCATTACAAATACTTTTTATGATTAGTTCTAGTTTTTATTTACAACATTCAGATGAAAATATTTTCCATTGATTTATATACACTTTGTGAGAAGGCTATGATTTATAAGTCCGATTTTTTTAGAAGGCACTGATATGATCAAAATGATCAAAAATGATAATTAGAGGCAATTATTTTAATTTTGTGGAATAAAATATAGACCTCAAATTAAATTAAATAGGGAAATCTTGTTGATATATAAGGTTGCCTTCACTAATTCCATACATAAAAGAAATGGAAACTCCTGTGGGGAAAACTTTTTTTATCATTAACAAAAGCACTTATGAAATATCTATTGCTTGCATGACACTAATATTTTAGTGGCTTTTAGTATGAAGTTTTAGACAGTATGGGACAATTATAAAATGTTTATAAAAATAATTTAGCAGTTATATGAAAATCAAACCACTAACAGTTAAATTTAACATATTATCCATATAACCTACATTGTTCAAAATATGATCCAATACTGGAAGATAATAACTTTATTCTTCTGTGTGAGTATAATTTTAAATTCATGCATTTTACTTCAAGCAAGACTCCTTGTAGAGTATCGAGTTAATCTACCTGTAATTTACGGCATGTACTGTCTACTGAAATGATAAATTCCATTTTCAAATGCAGAAAATTCTTGTCATTCAAAATAATTGCCATTTCTTTTCATTGCTTTTTCTGACTATAAAGTAAGTTTAAAGCTCTTTTTACATTACAACATAAATCTATTTATTTCTAAATACTTGGCTGAAAATTGACCTATTTTGCAAATGTTAAGTTACCACAGACCTAATCTTATCTGTATTTCTTCTAACCAATTTATCCTCATTTGTATCCGCATTTGAATGTGGAACATGAGAAGTAATAGTAGACAATGCACTGTCAGAATTGAAAGAAGTCTAGCATACCACTTAAAAGTGAATTCCAAAGGTCCCCTGGCCTTATTCATTGACCTGGCATGAAAGGCAAAGATAAGATAGAACTTTGGGGCCACTGAACACCTGGGAAACGGCATGTACTGTCAACTGGCCTTTTCATGTTGAGCTTTAACTATCATCTCATTGTGTCCAGAATCTACAGTGGAGAGATACCAGAACAGCTCTCAAGGGTAGATGCTTACATCTGCTTAAAAAATAACTTGAATAATAAAATGTATAATCTCAGCATTGCTACTTCATCAGAGCCTCAGTAGAAGAAAGTGTACTCAAATTCAGTTCTAGTCACTATTGTCTTCTCTTACGCTGCTGCCACAGAATAAATTGAATGGTTCCAAACTCAGCTGATCTCATCCACCCATGTAATGGAAAATTCTTTAGCCAGACAGTTGGGCCAAATGGAAGTAGCTCACATTCACTAATCTGCCTTGTACTGGGGACAGTTCCACATGACAGGAGATGTTGGATGGGATTGTTAAGTCAATAAATTTTTCCTAGCAGCTTCACTGCCATAAAATATGATTTCAAAATTCTGTTACAAAATGTCAGACACTAAAGATGATAATGAGACTAGACAGAAATGTATTTACTGTAGTTCAAAAAGGTGCAGCTGGGCAGCCTTTTGACCTGATTATGAGCTGAAAATTTGCCAGGAAACAGCTGCTGAGTTCTAACAGCCAAGTTTGAAACCAAATGCATAATCAAGTAATCGAAATTTACTAGCCAACAACTTTTACATCAAAGTGGCACAGGCCAGGAAGCATCATTGTATATTAGATTTTTTTTTAAAAAAAACAAAACCTTCAAAATGAAGATTATGCTTTTCTGAAATTGTCTTCATTCATTATTAATTAATGATTAATCTTCATTCGTTAATCAATTAACTTATTATTGTGCCAATTTGTGGTGCTTTTCAGTTATTACAAAATGTCCTCACACTTTGCCATAAATCTATGGATTTAAAAACTATGGTGGTGTGTTTAAAGCATATTTTTATTGATAACTAAAGGTAGAGCTGGAAAATAATTAGCAAAATTCATTGGATTATTGGGCATCCAGAAGACATACAGGCTCAGAAAAGCAATTTGCTGATGAGAATGAAGATACTAAAGAGCTGAATCGTATTTAGTTTATTCTGACTATTTATGAATTTGCAAAATATATTGATTGTTTTCTGATCATTTAATATGTGTAATTAGATAAAGATTTCATTGAAGATTTTTGGTTTAATATAAAAAGGCAATAATTCACCTCATTTACATAAAGTGCTATGTAAAAATCCTCTCTTTCTTTATAAATTAATAATGCAACTCATAGTATTAGATATATTGTTACTTTCTTAAAGCCCTAAGGAAATGTGTGAAAAAAGGTTTTGGATAGAATTAAAGGGAGAATATTTTTTCATCTGATTTTCCTAGAAATATATATTTTTTCCATTTGTGAGAAATAACACTTTCCAGCATGTATGCCTCTTAAAATTTATTTTTCTTCTACTGTGTTAAATGGGAGGGAGAACATATTTTCTGTGAAGATGACCATTTAGAGAATTTCCTCTGTGCTACCTCACAGAGAACACAAAAGAGTAATTATAGAGAATTTTCCTTGTAGTATTTCATTCCCGCTTTTCTTCTGAGTTTTTTTAGACATCTGACTTGCCTCTTCCCTACCAAAATGACTATGCTTGACATTCAACTTTGATGATTATGTCAGTGACTTTCAGGTTTCTATCTAATGATTCATCAAGTTGTATTTCAACTGTGACCTTCAACTTCCCTTCTTTATGTCACCCACATGTTAATATTACAGGGCGAATACCTTTGTCATAGGCGAAACTGACAATACTGCCTTTTACTCTCTCTGAAAAACTCTGGCTTTGCCACAAACTACCACTTTTCAACATTTGTTTCTCAATCAAGATGGTCCATATTCTTCTGTCATAAAATTGTCTTTTATAATTGCTAACATTTGATTGAGAAATATTTTGGGGTAAATGTTTAAATGAACTTTTTAGGTGTAGAGATGAATTAGTGGCTTGCTAGATTGTTTTAACGAGAGGAAAGCTGCAATTTCTTGTAGTGCTACATTAGAAGGTTTATGAACAGAGATTTGGCTTTTCTAAGTTTTGCCATTTTTTTTTTTTTATTTAAGGACTGAAGTCCTTGTGAGTTTTCTCTATTTTACCTTGCTTCCTTCCTTTATATGAAAGAGATAATAGACAATTTAGCATAAACAGGTTATGTTTTATACATAATAGACAAATTATCATCAGCACAATAAACTAGTTTCTTAGTATATATCTTTTTAAAAATTTGTCTTTTTGAGACAATATTTGCCTTTTCTTCCAAAATATAGTTAGGTAGGCTCACTTCTTCATACATAGAATTTCCATCACCTCTGCACCCCCCCTTTTTTGACATTTCTTTTCTCTTGATTTTATGTATACATCAAGTTTGGAAAATTGTAACCTATGCTTTAGATTATTCTGTTGCAACTGTCAGTTGCTCACGGGAATTTCTTTTCCATGCCCCTCTTCAGCTGCCTTATGTAGGAGTAAAAATCTTAAAGACATTTTTACTTGCTTTTAAAACAGCAAACACCCAAAGAAGATCTATTTGCTACTTCTATCATAATGGTCTGAAGCATTATTTGCTTAACAAATAGTTGGTGGATATGTAGTGTCTCATCATATCCCACTCTACTGGGAAACCATGACCATTTGAAAGTTTTATGCAAATGTGTTCTATGTTTTGTTAACACATGATGTTCCTATGTATATTTATTAAAGGGAGCTTGGCCACTGCCATATTTAGAACCTCTCATACAAAGTACACTCCAGTTTAAAAATAGGTCTTTGTAATCCCAGCACTTTGGGAGGCTGAGGTGGGCGGATCATGAGGTCAGGAGATCGAGACCACCCTGGCTAACACTGTGAAACCCCGCCTCTACTGAAAAAATACAAAAAATTAGCTGGGTGTGGTGGCAGGCGCCCGTGGTCCCAGCTACTCGGGAGGCTGAGGTGGGAGAATGGCGTGAACCCAGGAGGAGGAGCTTGCAGTGAGCCAAGATCGTGCCATTGCACTCCAGGCTGGGCGACAGAGCGAGACTCCGTCTCAAAAAAAATAGGTCTTTGTTAAAATAGAATTTTTTAATTCTTTATTGGTTTTATCTGAAAGGTATTAAGCAGCAACATTTCAAAAGAGAGAGAGGACAGCTATGTAAAAATAATTTTAAATAATATCCAAAATAAATGTTATTCTGAGATTACAAAGTTCAAAAATTTTGTTTGTTGGCTGTGTGCCGTGGCTCACGCCCGTAATCCCAGCTCTTTGGGAGGCTGAGGTAGAAGGATTGCTTGAGCCCAGGAGTCAGACCAGCCTGGGAAACATAGGGAGACCATATCTCTACAAAAAATTTAAAAATCAGCCAGGTGTGGTGGTGTGCATTTGTAGTCTCAGCTACTCAGGAGGCTGAGGCGGGAGGATAGCTTGAGCCCACGAATTCGAGGTGGCAGTGATCTATAATTGTGCCATTTCACTTCAGCCTGAGCAACTAAAGAAGACCTCCATCTCTTAAAAAAAAATTGTTTGTTTGTAAGGAAAAAAGATGCATTCATATGTTTTATTTCACAAGAGTCTCTATCTCAAACCTTCTCCTCAAATTTTGAGACAAGATTAGCCTGTGTATAGAACCACAGATGGTAACAATCACATACCTTTCGCATGTGGGTGAGAATCTTAAAGACATTTTTATTTGCCAGTTTATGTACCAAATTGTCTTATAATACATAAGATACTTTTGATGAAACTAGTGCCCCTCTCCAAATACACTGCTTACAGTAATCCCCTCCCTCCCTCCCTCCCTCCCTCCCTACACAGTTTCAATTCTACAACTGCCTTAAAATGTTTTGTGTGATAGCTGTTAATAAGTATGCTTAGGAAATGCAAATATATTGGCTTGTGATTTTCTTTTCTGTACTGTACATCTGTTTTGGCCCATGAGACGTGAGATCCAGGTAGAATGCATAGAGGAGAACATAATGAAAATTGGGGGTGTTTGAATATGAATGCTGAGTTTAATGTGTTTAAAAACATTTTACAGTCTCTCAACCTTGGAGATATTGGCATATATTTTAAAATGTGTGTTATAGACAGATTTTGAATGAGGACAGACCTAAAATATGACAAGATATATAAGTTTGAAGATGAGTTATATGAAGATAATTGGGAACCTTCTCTTCCTTTCTGTGACCCAAGATAAAATATCTCAAAATAAGCAATTTAGGCAGGAAAAACAATAAATCCTAATGAGAAGAGCAACCAAGAGAAGGCATAGGAGAAGCAAAGAGCTAAAGCTGGTACTCAAACTGTGTTTTGAATTCCACTAAAATAAAACAAAGGACAGCTTGTGAAGTTCAGCCTATGTAGAACAGAATCAAGCTAGTGATGCAAATCATTTAAAATAAATGTATAGAAAGAAAACCCCAAGAATTTTTTAAAAAAGAAATGTATTTTTGTCTATTTCAAAGACTTCATGGAAAGGGAGACCTATACTAAATTTGTAAGTTCAAAGTTGGTGTTTCTTTAGGGATGGGATTATTGGTAGGTTTTAGAGTTTTTAAAAAATAATGTTCTAATGTTCAAATAAGGGCATCCTAAGTGGAATTTAATTTATTGTAGCTCAGACAGCCAAATGTCAATTTTCCTTATGAACCTTAAGATCTTTAATTTTTTTTAACCTTACTTTCTCTTGAAAATAAAAAACTACCTTTGGTAAGTAAATAAACAGCCTACCAGGAGCTGACTTGTCTAATTATTTTTATGTAATAAAGTTGGGAGGGCCGTGGCTCAGGCCTGTAATCCCAGCACTTTGGGAGGCTGAGGCGGTGGATTACCTGAGGTCAGGAGTTCGAGACCAGCCTGGCCAACATGGTGAAACCCCATCTGTACTAAAAATACAAAAAATTAGCTGGGTGTGGTGGCGGGTGCCTATAATCCCAGCTACTCAGGAGGCTGAGGCAGGAGAATCACTTGAACCTGGCAGGCAGAGGTTGCTGTGAGCCAAGATCACACCATTGCACTCCAACCTGGGCAACAGAGTGAGACTCTGTCCCGAAAAATAAAAATAAAAATCAATAAAAATAAGGTTGGGAGGTTTAGTACATTTTATCTGCAAAAGGAAAGCAAGTTTATATGATGTTTATTACATTGGGTTAAGTTTGGAAAAACAGAGTTGTTTTTCTCTCTCTTAAGCTTAGGTCTCCATGAATTGCATGCAGTTGAAGACTGGCACATTGCAAGCCATGGTAGAGTCAAGCTAGTTTAACCTTCCCATGTCAAAAACCACATTTAGGCAGGGTCTGATGACTTGATTCATTTTTATGTATAATAGAACCAAAGGAAAGCTAGGGCAGCTTGGTTTTGCGGAAACGGTTTTGAAATGTGTATGCTGGCTGTGACTTTCTGCTTAATCACCTCTACTCTGTGCATTTGTGAAACCTGAATCTCATCAGTGAAATGAGGGGATGGCACCAGATCAGTGATTCTCAACCAGAGATGATTTTACAACTGAGAAAGTGGGGTGCTACTAGCATTTAGTAGGTGGAGGCCAGGGATAATGCCAAAAATCCTACAATGCCCAGTACCTTCCCACACAACAAAGAGTTATCCAGCCTCAAATGGCAGTAATGCTGGCATTGAGAAACCCTGGACTAGAACATCTCCTGGCACTCTCTGCTCCAATACTATGAAAAATGAAGCTCATTACTTTATCCCTGCCAAGGGCAATTCAGTTCAACCAACATTGATTAGGTGCCTTCTTTTTGTGTTTTAACTAAGAACTTTTCCCTATCTGACATAAAAAAAGAAGGTAAAACTCTATCTTTGGAATTCGTCATATTCCAAATATTGTCCCATGTAGCTTCTACTCATGGTAGCTCTGTTTGATAAGGAATGTACATTTTCATTGATTCCAGATATGTCGGCAAAATTATGGCTTTTCGTCTTTCTAGATATTTCTTCTTTCTTACTATGCTTCCCCAATTATTAGGTTCCAAGACAATCAACTAAAAGAGAAATTTGAAAGAGTCAGATGGTTTGTATAACTCTTAAAATCCATATTGTTGGATTAAGCCATTCCTGGTATTGGACCTTATCGTCTTCACCCGCACAATGAGAGTGGAGTACAATGCACTATTGAAGGTCTCCTTGTATCCTGAAATTCTGTGTTTTTGTCTTTAAATACTATTGGAGCCCTGATATTTGATGATTAGATGATTCAAAAAAGAGGGGGAAAAACAAGTATTATTTAGGTCACATGTTTGGAGAGATGGAAAGTCTTAATTTATTGTTTAAGTCAACATCATGACAAATACCCAGCTCTATAGGGTTTACTTTGATGTGCAGGTGTGTGTGTGCCTGTGTGTGTGTGCCTGTGTGTGTGCACATGCATGGGCTTGCCCCCGCCCCTGCAATGTGCATAGAGCAATTTTGGGTAGAGAATATTTTTTCCCCTTTCTTTAAAAGTCAGTTTCTATTCACTTCCTATTTGTATTGAGAAATCATCAATATGATTTATTGCCATTATGTCCCTTTGAATAACTATAGTTTTGTTTTCCTTTGCCTTAAATTAAAACCCCAAGAGATAATTTATTTTCAAAATTAAATATATGTGTGTATGCAAAAGATGATTAAATACACACACATACATATTTAGTAGTTTTTTAAAGCGTCTTGGCATTTGCTACTTAAGTTACTTTTTATTTCTTTTTCACATTGGTAAATATGTCAACTATTTCTGCTGTAAATATACTGAATAAGAAGGCTAACAAGGCAACCTAAAATTTAAATGAAGATACTTTTAATAATGAAGGTGAACATGTCTTTGCACTTCCCTGTTTCTGGATTTACTGTCTCAGCTTTCCTCAAGTCCAGAGGACACCATATTTCATTCATGTGTTTCATAATTATAAAAGACTCTGGGTTAATCCTTGCAATAAACTTTGGGGATAATTTTTGCCTTTTAAATCTCTCTCTGGAAAGTGATGTGAGACTTAAAAAGGCTCTGTATAAGAAAATAATTTAGTTGTAGAACATCAAACTTTTCACTTAAATCCCTTGTTAAGACAATAATAGATTCAAAAGAACAAAAGGCTAGTATATTAAAAACTGTATGATCACTTAAAAATATAATACTCCTTAAGTATGAACAATATAAATGCTTCATTTAATGTATCTAAATGTATAGATTTTGTAACACTAAAAAGTTGTAATGCTATAATAAAAACATATCTCAGGCCGGGCTTGGTGGCTCAGGCCTGTAATCCCAGCATTTTGGGAGGCCAAGGCGGGTAGATTACCTGAGGTCTGGAGTTCCAAACCAGCCTGGCCAACATGGTGAAACCCCGTCTCTACTAAAAATACAAAAATTAGCCAGGTGTGGTGGTATGTGTCTGTAATCCCAGCTACTTGGGAGGCTGAGGCAGGAAAATTGCTTGAACCCGGGAGGCAGAGGTTGCAGTGAGCCAAGATTGCGTCACTGCCACTGCACTACAGCCTGGGCAATGGAGTGAGACTTTGTCTCAAAAAAAACAAAAACAAAAAACAACAGCAAAAAAACCCAGCATATCTTATATGTACATAATCTGTTCAGAATTTCAAAACTGTGAAAGTTTTTTTTAAATTCAAAGATATCTATACGCTTTTCAAATCAATAAAGTTGTAATTAGCTGATGTTTGTATGCATTGTATCTCCACTTGAAAATGTTACACCAAAATGATAAAACCATGGGCTATTCTGTTTTCCTAACAAAGATATGGTACTTTGACTACCTGACTGCCATAAGAATCAAGAAGAGCATGGCCATTTATTTTTTATGTGCTTTTATAAAGATAATCCTATCTCTTTAGAGTAAGTCACAAATCTGCAGGCAGCAGTCAAGTAACACATTTTCAAGCAATTTATACTTACTTGCTTAGTATAATTTTCTACCATTCTCTGAAATGGAACAGCTCTTATACTCAGAGCATCTCTTGCGGTTTTAAAATCCAGCTAGTTTTTGAAAATCTCTTTTGAGATGTCTCAAAATGACATCTGTCAGAGTCCCCTGCCTCTTTTTGTAAAAGGCTTTCTGCCAAGACACACCCAGCAGCCATTTCTAGTCTATGATTTCCACACCAGACTAGCCACAGGGGAACTTGTGAATTGGTCCATTTATTCTAGATTTACTTGGCAATCGCTGGAAAAATTCTCTCTAATCTCTGCTTCCCCAGATTGATCAGGGATTATCTTCACCACCACCACTTTCACCCTGGGAGTCAGCTCAGTGTTGACAGTGGTCATAGGGACCTTGCCTAGTCCTATTGAGACTTCTGATCTTGTTGTTTTCCTCTGTTCCCTCCATCCTCCTGCTCTCAGTCCCAGCACAGTTCACACATTCTTACTCTGATTAATTATGTTCTTTTCCAGAGGTTTGATGTCCTAGCTCCTAGGCTTTTGAAACCCAATTTTTTTTCTGTCAAAGTATTAACTCTGCCATGAGTTTCTAAAATGTATTTTGAAACCCAAACTCTACTTTATCCTTTCTTTTTGAAATTCTGCTTTAACATTTTAATCCAGAAACATGAGGATGGAATTGATCTTTAGCTGCCTGAGTTGACAGAAGGAACACAGAACATAGGACTATGAGAAAGACAAAACTAGAAAACATTACGAGCATGTGGTCTCCGCAATGCTGAGTAGTGATTGCTGTGGTTTTATGCTGAATGGTGTTGCTACTTCTCTGTCTACTTATCCCCCTTTCCTCTACACTTAATATTCAGGCATTTAACATTTGTGCCAGGCTCTGCAATAGGCCTCGGTGATTTCCCAGGAAATAAAGGAGATGATATCCCTCCCTCATGGAGCTTAGATTCTAGTAAGTTCTCAATATTCTGGACCGTGGTCTCTGCCTTTTTGCTCCTCTTTGTAACCTTTTCTGCACCCTGTGTACTTCCTCACTAAAAGCTGTCCACTTTACACTCAGGCTGCACATTCTGTGGACTCCTACTGCAAGAGAAGTGACACGTCTCGTCCTTGGGTCCTCTGATCATTGAGGAACCCTATCCTTGTGGCTAGTTACTGTAGCCTTTGACTTTCCTACTTCCTGAAAAAGAGAAAAAGACGATAATAGAATTCAATGGCAAGAACATGGGCTCTTGTGATTTTTGAAAAAATCAGTCCATACTGAACTTCAATTTTATCCTACAAAAATGGGGCTACTAATCACCATTTCTAATGGAACCCATACTAATACGTATTTGTGATTTTTTTAAAGTATAATTTCTTTAAATTTTTTCCAAATGCTTTCATCTTTATTGCAGTATAATTGATAAAAATTGTACATATTTGGCCGGGCGCGGTGGCTCACGCCTGTAATCCCAGCACTTTGGGAGGCCGAGGCAGGCGGATCACGAGGTCAGGAGATCTAGACCACGGTGAAACCCTGTCTCTACTAAAAACACAAAAAATTAGCCGGGCATGGTGGCAGGTGACCGTAGTCCCAGCTACTTGGAGAGGCTGAGGCAAGAGAATGGCGTGAACCCGGGAGGCGGAGCTTGCGTGAGCCGAGATTGCGCCACTGCACTCCAGCCTGGGCGACAGAGCGAGACCCCGTCTCAAAAAAAAAAAACAAAAATTGTACATATTTAAGGTGTAAAATGGATGATTTGACGCATGTGTACATTGTGTAATGATTACCACACTCAAATTAATCAATGTAACTATTAATGTACTAGTTACTCTGTGCATGTATATGGGAGAAGAGATGAGGACACATAAGATCTATTCTCAGCAAATTTCAAGTAAAAAATAAAATATTATTAACTGTAGTCACCATGCTATACATTAGCTCTCCAGAACTTATTCCTTTGATAACTGAATGTTTATACCCTTTAAACAACATTTTTCCATTTCACTTAAATCTCTTATTAAGACAATAATAGATTGAAAACAACAAAACATCCATTTCAACCAAAAGTCCATTCCAACCCCTGGCAACCACCATTCTACTCTTTGCTTTTCTGTAAGTCTGACTATTTTAGATTCCACTAAAGTGAGATCATGCAATATTTGTCCTTTTGTGACTGGCTCATTTCACTTAGCATAATATATTTGGAGTTCATTCATGTTATTGAAAATGGCAGGATTTCTTTCTTTTTTAAGGCTGAATAATATTTCATTGTTTAACACGTTTTATTTATTCATTTATCCATCAACAGACACTTCGGTTGTTTCCATAGCTAATTGTTAAGGCTGATACTGCAATGGTTAAATGAAATACTCACTATCAAAGGGCTCTAAACACTTAAATGTTTCTTGTTATCATTTCCTTTAGAATCACTGCAATTTTGGAAGAAAGGGGTTGATTTCCTGCTAAAGGGTCAACTGAATATATTGTCTTCTTTCTCTCTTCCATTATGAGCAATTGTAGAAGCCTATTTTCTATGTCATTTTTGACTTCTTCAATTTTAACTGCTCCTCCGTCCTAAACACCTCCAGATGGGAAATAAAAGCCCAGAATCAAACTATATGTATAGAAAAATGTAAAACTCAGCATTGTAGTCCTCTGCTGCTCACTGTGATTGATTATGGAGTATTTTTCTTTCTTTTCCCTTGAGTGTACCTCCATCAGATACTTCCATGCTGATCCATGCCATCTGTTCTGTGAAACTTGCTGTCAGACAACCATACACTTTAAGCACTAAGTTATCCAAATTCTATCTTAAAAATTATGTTGTGATTATTAAAAATCTTTTTTTATATAGAGGATTTCAAATAGCTAAGCATAGGCTAAATTTTTCATACTTCACAAGTTCAAATTTTCTTGGTTCAAATCAGGATTCAAAATAGATGTGTTGCTTTAAATATGTCTGTTTGAAAAAATGCATACGGATCCTCAAAATTTGGGTTTCTAAGCAAGAAGATATTGCCATATAATCAAAACCAATTTATATTGGCTTTATCTCAGTGAAATGTAGATAATCAGAATCTCCTGTTTCTTAGTAACATGGGGTTTCTGTGATGCTGTCTGTAAAGTGTTGATATGTCTTTAGATAAAGGGGTCGCTCTTTAAGAAAATATTACTACTGTTCATGATTTTATTAACAAGGTGTTGATTTAAATTAAAACTGTAGCAAAAATGCTATGGCTCTGATTTTAAACTGCTAGAGTTCTAGACAGCAAACGAAAGCTGAAAATAAATGCTGCATTTAAAAATAAATATTGCTTTACCAAAGAGGTGGCAAGATGGAAGACAGGATGGAGTGCAAGGCCCCAGTAATTTTACCTATGGTACTCTGAGTTCACAAAGGTGTCTTGTACTCAGACAGAAAACCGCAGTGTGAAGAGGGGACAGCATGAGAGAAGAGAAAGTGAATTTTCACCCTTCACTTCCAAACCACAGGGAAGGAAGTGACTTTAAAATGCCAGGATGGAACAAAAGCGTTTCAGATGTGCAGGCTTTAATAAGAAGAGCTCAAAATGCCTTAAAATGCCCTTTGGTGTTGCAATGGAAACAGTTTTTGAAGTTAAACAGTATGATTTGATGGTTGAGTAGAAAGTAGGCTTTTTCTAGAGCACCAAATGCATCAGATACGGCTATAACACTAATTTTCTGATGTGTCTGTCAGTTAAGCAGAGCTAAATTAATATATTCACTGCATATTTGTCTGCTAATTTTTCTCTAATGAACAGAGATATTACTTGCTTCATAAGTTCCTGTCTTCTTGAAGTTTTGTAGAATATGATAGTATCACCTCAAAAATAATTAATTCTTTTCAAAAATCAAGCTCTTCAGCCTTTTTTTGAAAAATTAGTTCTATGTATATTTACATTGAAAGAGGACAATTCTCAAGTGACTAAAAAGTGGTTTAAAGCATTTTATCAGAAATAACTATGTTACCTATCTCATTGATAGAAACATGTCCAAGACTGTTTTACGATCCCTGTACATCCCTCAAAAACTAAAACATTAAAAGATTCATATATTGCATGCTAAAGCAGGATAGAGTGATGTTCATTTTCAAGACATTTAGAATAGTGATCTCTAAAGTATTAGGTACCAACCTCAAGATAATTTGCTGGGGTGGAAGTAGGGCACAGGTTAGACATGATAGAGATGCCATTAGTGTGTTTTGAAACAAATCTCAAACAGGGGTCACAAACTGTGGTGTGTGGGCCAAACCTGGCTCACCAATGTTTTTATAAATAAAGTATTATTGGAACAGGGCCTTGCCTATTTCAGTTATGTGTCGCTTAAGAATGGGATATGTTTTGAGAAATGCATCATTAGGTGATTTTGTCGTTGTGTGAACATCAGAGGTACTTACAAAAATCTAGACGGTGTAGCCCACTACACTTAGGCTATGTGGTATAGGCTATTACTGCTGGGCTACAAACCTGTTGGCAGCACATTACTGTACTGAATACTGTAAGCAATTGTAACACAATGGTAAGTATTTGTGTATCTAAACATATCTGATCATAGGGTACTGTGAAAATACAATATAAAAGATAAAAGAAGGAACACCTTTATAGTGCACTTACCATGAATGGAGGTTGCTCTGGGTGAATCAGTGAGTGAGTGGTGAGTATATGTGAAGGCCTAGGACATTACTTGTACATTATTGTAAACTTTAGGAACACTTAGACTACACTAAATTTATTAATTTTTTTTTGAGATGGAGTCTTGCTCTGTTGCCCAGGTTGGAAGGCAGTGGTGCGATCTTGGCTCACTGCAACCTTCATCTTCTGGGTTCAAGCAATTCTTCTGTGTCAGCCTCCCGGTAGCTGGGACTACAGCTGCACGCCATCATACATAATTTTTTGTATTTTTAGTAGAGATGAGATTTTGCCATGTTGGCAAGGCTGGTGTCGAACTCCTGACCTCAGGGGATCTGCCCACCTCAGTCCCCCAAAGTACCAGGATTATGGGATTACAGGTGTGAGCCACCACGACTGGCCACATTTTTTTTTTTTTTCAATAATAACTTCAGCTTACCGTAATTTTTTACTTAATAAACTTGAAGTTTTTAAACTTTTTGACTCTTATAATAAACAAAATGCAAACACAGGCTAGGTGCGGTGGCTCACGCCTGTAATCCCAGCACTTTGGGAGGCCAAGGCAGGCGGATCACGAGGTCAGGAGATCAAGACCATCCTGGCTAACATGGTGAAACCCTGTCTCTACTAAAAATACAAAAAAAAAAAAAATAGCCCTGCATGGTGGCAGGCGCCTGTAGTCCCAGCTACTCAGGAGGCTGAGGCAGGAGAACGGTGTGAACCTGGGAGGTGGAGCTTGTAGTGAGCCGAGATCACGCCACTGTACTCCAGCCTGGGGACAGAGCGAGACTCCGTCTCAAAAAAAAAAAAAAAATAAATAAATAAAAAATAAAAATAAATAAAATACAAACACATTGTGCAGCTGTACAAAAATATTTTTTATTTATATCCTTAATCTATAAGCTTTTTCTCTATTTAAAAATTTTCTGGATTTTTTTTTTTTTTTTTTTACATTTTAAACTTTTTTTTTTTTTTTTCTCAAACACAAGTACACACGTTCACCTAGGCAGGGTCAGGATCACAAGACATCACTCTGCAATAGGAATGTTTTGGCTCCATGTTAATCTTATGGGACCACCAATACATATATGGTCTGCTGACCAAAACATCGTTATGCAGTGCATGACTGTATGTATCTATTTTTTTAAGGCTGCTTTCATGTTACTATGTTAGGACTGAGTAATTGTGACAGATTTATGGTTTGCAAAGCCTGCAATATTTACTAATGGGAACTTTACAGGAAAATGTCTGCCAACTTCTAACATAAAATAACAAGAAAGATTCTAAGCTTTGCTGATTTATATGAGTTTACATGGGTCTCCTTTGTAGGTCTAAATGCTAGATAGTTACAACTCATATATATTCTAAATGAGATTCCTTGGAAAAGTGTCAGGCCTTTCCAACTTGGGGTGATGGACAGTGAGCCCTCAGTTGGCCATTCCTTAAGCCTATTTTATCTTATTGCACTATATGTGTCCAGTTAGCTAGACATACGATTTATCATTTTTAACTATTTTTACCAAAAATAGTCATCTTAAAATAAGCAAATGACTTTATTAAAAAAAAACCTTCTGCAAAATAATCTAGATTGAGTATACCACTGCTGATACAAGCATAAGCAACAAGAAATAGCAGAGGTGACACCATATCTATGTCTAGCATAAGCTTGTCATCAGACATACATATCAATTTTAAACCCTGAAAATCTACTTGAATTTGATAAGAAGTAGGTCATTTTTTGAAATGATTAAAACAATTTAAAATATAGTTTTATATCTGCTTTTATTATGAATATACCTATCCTTAAGTTTATATTTTTGCCTTGAGTTTTAACTAATAATTGCATTATGGCATCATACTTGATAAGACATTAACAAAACCGGCATCCAAGGTCATGAAGCTGTGCAATTTTCAGTACTGTTTAAAGACACAAGGTACTCAATATTACAATGTGTAAAGTTTTACTGAAGTAAATGATAAAATTCTCTTTTGAAGAATCTTAATAGGGAAAAAATGAAAAACCCAATTCAGCTGGGGATACGTGTGTTCTTCCTGCTGAAGTATTTATTGCAGAATAACAACAATAGAATGATGAACTGAAATTTATTCCTTTGTAATTAAATGCCATTAGAAAATGCATAGAAAACACCTTTGAAGATCTGAAAAAGTGAGTAATGAGACAATTACTCCCAATATGGGAGTTTTATTATGCAGTTGGATCAAAGTAGAGATTTTAAAATATTCTCAGTTTATAACATTTGTTTTCTAAATATGAAATATACAGAAAGTGACATTTGAAATATATGAAATATACAGAAAGTGACATTTTGGATTCTTAAGGGAAAAATAAATAATAAAAAATTTGTTCTCTAAACTAAGTGACTTCTTTAATAAAAACACTGTTTTATGAGAAAATTCTGGAGGTATAATAGCAATGGGCTACACTAATGATTGTACAATGAGGTTGCAGTTACATCAACATTTATAGGTAACCTATAACGACAAAGGAGATATACACACACAAACACACACACGTAGAGGATTCTTTACAATAATAAAACTCTATTCATGAGAAGGACTATGAAAATCTTTGGGATCATTCAGAGTTTCTCAAGTTACCTCATGACAAATTATTTTAAAAAGTAACAAACTTCAAGATGCATTAGAAATACTCGTTTTTGAGAAATACAAGTGAGGTTCCTGATTTAATGCTCTATCTCTCTCTGTGGCAGCCTGGACACAGACAAGTTGCCATGGAAATTGCTGTATAGCTGTGATAGTCTTCATTATTTTAGAAGTAAAGGCTAAACCAACGCATACCCCAAACCCTAGGCACAAAGATAATCCCATGTAGTGATCCTTTCCCTGTATGAACCTGTTGGAAAAACATCTCGTCCAGGAAATTCATTTGCTATGGAAATAAATAAAATACAAAAGGAAAAAAAGAACTCCAGAGTGAATAACAAACAAAATTAATATTTAACTTGAGACTTTTAAAACAAAGTGTAGTGAACAGTTGAAAAATGACAGAGTATTCCAGGTACCTACCACAAATTAAAACAAAGGAGAGATCATAATCTGCAAAATGGGCAGGTTGAATTCAGGCTAAAAGTTCCTTAAGCAAGACACATAAGACCCCCTTATAATGCTAAAAGATGGCATTTACAAGGAAAATACAGTCATTAGAATATGAAAAATCAAAATATAACATCAACCTTCATCAGGCAAAAGCAGGAGATAAGATTTGGAAAAATTGAAAATATATTATTGGCAAAATATTTTGTTAACTCATTTCTTCAGTTTATCATAGATTAAATAAAAAATAGGTAAAAGTAGATCATCTCGAGTAAATCTAATTTATATATATTCAGACTCTATCCTACAAACAAAACAAAATATTACTCTTTTTCATATCTGTGGAACTCTCACAAAAACTGACTATACATTAAGCTAAAAAAGAAAACCTATTAATTGTCAAGATGGAAACAATATACACAAATTTATCTGATCACAAAAAATGTATAAATTAATAACAAAGTTAGAAAACATAAAAAGTTTCTGACATTTGTAAATTGACAATTTTGCTTTTTCATGAAACTTTATCGAAGAGGAAATTCAGAATAAAATTTCTGTGTTTTTCTTCTTTTATTCTCTAACTTTATTGAGGTATAATTGACAATTAAAAATTGTATATATTTTAGGTAAAAAACTTGATGTTTTGATACATGTATATGTTGTGAAGTGATCACCACAATCAAGCTAGCATATTTATCACCTCATGCAATTAACATTATTATACTTTATTGTTGTGGTAAGAATATTTAGGATCCGCCCTCTTAGCAATCAAGCATACAGAGTATACAGTACACTATTGTTAGTTATATTAATATGGCCATTCATGAGATCTCCAGAAGTTATTCATCTTTGGTAACTGAAACTTTGTACCTTTTGACTAACAGTGACCCATTTTCCCCTCCCCTCTGCCCCTGGTAATCACTATTCTACTCTCTGCCTTCTATGAGTTTGACTATTTTGGATTTCACGTTTAAGTTATGTAATGCACTATTTGTCTTTCTGTGTCTGGTTTATTTCACTTAACATAATGTCCTCCAAGTTAATTCATATTGTCACAGATGGCAGGATTTCCTTGTTGTTTAAGGCTGATTAATATTCCATTATATGTATTTATGTATTATACCACCTTTCCTTTATCCACTTACCTATCAATACATATCTAGTTTATTCCCATTTCTTGGCTATAGTTCTGCAGTGTACATGAAAGTACAGATATCTCTTCAAGACACTGATTTAATTTCCTTTGGTGATATACCCAGAAGTGGGATTGCTGGATTTTTATGGTAGCCATATTTTAAATTTTGGGGGGAACCTTCATACTGTTTTCCTTACTGACTTACCAATTAACATTCCCACCAACAGTGTACAAGTGTTCTCTTTTTTCCACATTCTGGCCAACACTCATTCCTATTGCTAATACTCATTCCAACAGGTGTGATATGATAGCTCATGGTGGTTTTGATTTGCATTTCCCTGATGATTAGTGATGTTGAGCACCCTTTCATATACCTGTTGGTATTTTCATATGCTCATTGGCCATATCTTCTTTTGAAAAATATCTATTCAGGTCCCTTGCCCATTTTTTAATTGAATTATTTGTGCTTTTTTGGTATTGAGTTGTATGAGGTTTTTTTCAAATATATATATTTTGGATGTTAATCTTTTATATATGCAGTTTGCAAATATTTTCTTCCTATATACTGTAGATTGCCTTTTCACACTGTTGAATGTTCCCTTTGCTGTACAGAGATTTTTTCAAGTTTGTTGCAATCCCACTTATCTATTTTTGCTTTTGGTGTCTGTTCTTTTGCTGTCGTATCAACAAACAAACAAAAACATTACTCACAACAATGTCAAGCAGAAGCTTTATTTCTGTTTGCTTCTAGTAGTTATACAGTTTTGAATCTTATGTTTATGTGTTTAATCCATTTTGAGTTGATTTTTGTATATTGTGTGAAATAAGGATCCAGTTTCATTCTTCTGCAGGAGGACATACAGTTTTCACCACACCATTTATTGAGGAGACTATCCTTTCACCTTGTCAAAGATTAGTTGTCCAACCATAATGGGTAGATTTATTTTTGTTCCATTGGTCTATAGTCTGCTTTTATGAGAGTGCCATACTGTTTTGATTACTGTGGCTTTGTAATATACTTTGAAATCACAAAATGTGATACCTTCAAAAAAGGGTGTTTGAAAAATTACTTTGGATTCACTGAGAGTATTTTTAATATTGTCTTTTTGGCTGGCATATGTCTTCTGATCTTTCTATAATAAGCTTATATTACTTTGTAATTATATTAAAACTAAGCCTTTTAAAATAATAAAAAGAAGATCTAACTTGAAAAAATAGAAAATAAAATTTCTATCTGGAAAAGTAAGCTAATGAAATCATTGCTTTTCAAATTATTGTCTATTAGAACTTATAAGATATAGTTAAAATAGTCCTTGAAAGGAAATTTATAATGTAAAAATGCTAAATAAATAAGAAGAGTAATAAAGGTCAACCAAGTAAGCATTCAATTTGGAAAATTTAAAAACAAAAATAAAACAAATATTTAGAGGAAACATTATTTAAGGAGAAAATCCTTATTCTTTGCATAAGAAAATAAATGAAAAGGCGTTTATAGGATTAGAAAACGATAAATAGCTAGAAAGCAGAACAGTTGTAGAACTCATAATAGCATGTATTCTTTGAAAAAAATATAAAATAGCAAACTGTTAGCTAAACAGATCAATAAAAAGGGAGAAAATATATAATACGAAATGAGAAATAAACATGAAAGTAACTAACAATATAGGGGACACAAAATATGACACTGCTTCTCTCACCCTTATGCAAGTGAATTAGGAAATCCACAGGAAATAAATACTTTATAGCAAAAATATCTGGAAAAATATAAAAATAAAACTCCAGTAAACCAATTACCAAAAGAAAAACTGAAAAAAAAAAAAAAAAAAAAGAAAGAAAAGTTACCCTCAAGAAGCTCCAGGTCACAAATAGATACCCAGGGAAATTCCAATAATCTTTAAGGAACAAATTCAGTTATGTGTTGCTTAACGATTCTGAGAAATCCATCCTTAAGGGAATTCTTTTATTATTATTATTATTATTTTATTTTTCCATAAGTTATTGGGGTATAGGTGGTATTTGGTTACATGAGTAAGTTCTTTAGTGGTGATTTGTGAGACCCTGATGCTCCCATCCCCCGAGCAGTATATACTGCACCATATATGTTGTCTTTTGTCCCTTGACCCCCTTGCACTCTTCCCCCCCAAGTCCCCAAAGTTCATTGTATCATTCTTAGGCTTTTGCATCCTCATAGCTTAGCTCCCACATATCACTGAGAACATACGATGTTTGATTTTCCATTACTGAGTTACTTCACTTAGAATAATAGTCTCCAGTCTCATCCAGGTCACTGCAAATGCTGTTAATTCACTCCTTTTTATGGCTGAGTAGTGTTCCATTGTCTATAGTGTATATATACCACAGTTTCTTTATCCAGTCATTGATTGATGGGCATTTGGGTTGGTTCCATGATTTTGCAATTGTGAATTGTGCTGCTATAAACGTGTGTGTGCAAGCATCTTTTTCGAATAATGACTTCTTTTCCTCTGGATAGATACCCAGTAGTGGGATTGCTGGATCAAATGGTAGTTCTACTTTTAGTTCTTTAAGGAATCTCCACGCTGTTTTCCATAGCAACTGTACTAGTTAGGGGAATTCTTTTTTGTGCAAACCTCGTAGATTTTACCTTACAGAAGCCTAGATGGTATAGCCTACTACACACTTGGGCTATAGGGTATAGTATAGCCTATTGCTCCTAGGCTACCAACCTGTACAGCACAGTACTGTACTGAATACTGTAGGCAACTGTCACACAATGGTATTTGCGAATCTAAGCATATCTAAACATTGAAAAGATTGAGTAAAAATGGGACCACCATTGTATATGCAGTTTGTTGTTGGCTGAAATGTCATTATGCAGTTCATGACGACAACTCTAATAGCAGAGAGTTGTAGACTATAGTAATGCGAGCATATCTTGTAAATCATTTTCTGTAGCAAGTGTAACATTGTTATAAAACCCAGCAGAAGTTGCACGAAAAGGAAACTTCAGCCCAAACTCAGTTATAAATATCAATGCAGATATCTCAATTTAGTAGGAAACAGAACTCAGTGGAACATTAAAGAATGCTGTGTCCTCACCAAGTGGGATTTAATGCAAGGGGAAAATAATGTAATTGTCTCCTTAGACTTTAAGTGCCATCTTTATTAAATAAACACAACAGAACCCTTAAGGACTTTCAGTAAGGGATGGTGGATTGAACAATGCCTCTAAATATGCTCTTTCCCATATTTCCTTAAAATTATTGTAAAGATATAGTCTACAAGTATGGGAAGTAAGAAGAGGAGACACAGCAATAAAATTTTAGAGGCAGAAAAATATCCTGATGAGGAAAAACTGACATAGCAACCCAAGAAGGCTAAATCCTAGGCTGGCCAGGGAGAAAGCCAAGTACTGATTCCATTTCTACGTTAGAGTTCTCAGAAGGCTTAGGATTTGGAGGTGCTTGATACCTCTGAAAGGAAGGTAAAGAAATGGTAGCTGAAAAACGGAAGAAAAGGTAAAAGCCGTTTCAGAAGTAGCTATCCCCTGGCCGGGCGCGGTGGCTCACGCTTGTAATCTCAGCACTTTGGGAGGCTGAGGCGGGCGGATCACGAGGTCAGGAGATCGAGACCACGGTGAAATCCCGTCTCTACTAAAAATACAAAAAATTAGCCGGGCGTCGTGGCGGGCGCCTGTAGTCCCAGCTACTCAGAGAGGCTGAGGCAGGAGAATGGCGTGAACCCAGGAGGCGGAGCTTGCAGTGAGCCGAGATCGCGCCACTGCACTCCAGCCTGGGCGACAGAGCGAGACTCCGTCTCAAAAAAAAAAAAAAAAAAAAAAAAAGAAGTAGCTATCCCCAAATTCATATTTCTTTGTGACTGATTAACTAACATTTTAAGAGAATAATTCACATGCTGGAGAGAGGAAAACAGGATTTCTGGCCTGGGGCCTCCTGGCATAGTGGAGAGCAGTGGAGCTCTTCTGAAAACAGGGGACTAAGTGATGCTATAAGGGGTTAATGCCGACACACACTGTCTCTTCTATTCACATGTCAGAACACTTGTAGCCAGGCCTTTGCCTTCTAGCCAGGAGATTGAAAATGTCTTTTTTGAAGAATGTGACCAATATAAAGAGGAAAGCTCTCAAGTTTTTGAGACTGGGTTACCCTGTACAGTGAAACTCAGATAGCCTGATCCATGTACTCACAGTTTCCAAAGTGCTCTTAATTCCTGACTCTAAAATATTAGCAGATAATTAAAGATATCCAGATACCCGAGGAAGACCTCCAATATGAAATATGAACAGAAAACCAAACAAAAAAAAAAATGACCAAACAAGAAATAAAACAAACAAACAAACAAACAAACAAAACAGAGGAAACACTATTTAGAGAGAAAAAACTCAAGAACATCAATATTTTTACAGATAGATAAGATAGTGCCTCTATAAAATCAGAACAGAATACTAAAAAAATAAAAAGAATACTTGGAAAATAAAAGGGCCTCTTGGAAATTAAACACAAGATTGCAGAAACAAAGAATGCAATATAAAAGTTGGAGGGGGCGTGACTAACTCATCGCAGTTTGTCTTAGCACTAAAATTCCCATTCCTGGGAAACCTCTCTATCCTAGGTCACCTTAGTTGGAGGATGATATGGTTTGGCCCTGTGTCCCCACCCAAATCTCTTGTTGAATTGTAATCTCCAGTGTTGGGGGAGGGACTTGGTGTGAGGTGATTGGATCATGGGAGCAGATTTCCCTCTTGCTGTTGTCATGACAGTGAGACAGTTCTCAGGAGATCAGGTTGTTTAATACGTGTAGCACTTCCCCTTCACTCTCCTGCTCTGCCATGGTAAGATGTGCTTGCTTCCCTTCAGCCTTGATTATAAGCTTCCTGAGACCTCCCACTCATGCTTCTTGTACAGCCTGTGGAACTGTGAGTCAATTCAACCTCTTTCCTTTAAAAATTACTGAGTCTCAGATAGTTCTTTATAGCAGTATGAGAACAGGCTAATACAGAGGACAAATTAACTAAACCTCTCAAGCTGATGAGCAAAAGGAAATGAGATGAGAATTTGAGGACTATCTAAAAAAGTCCAACATCCAGAAAGAGAAGAGACAAGAAAAAGAGAAGGAAATGATAAAATAATTCATGAAAATTTTCCAAAATGTTACATATAAAAGAGCATCAAATTCCTACAAAAGTAGATGAAGATATACCCACACCAAAGCACATACTGGGGAATTTTCAGATTATTGAGGACAAAAAGAAATCCTGTGTGCTTCCAGAGAGAGAGGACAACAAAAAGGGTCATTTACAAATAATCGGAAATCAAAATGGCTGGGCTTCTAAACCACACTGGACAATAAAATAATCCAGTATAATAATACTTTCAAAATTCTGAAAGAAATTATTTTCCAACTGGAATTTCATATTCAAACAACCAAATGTAAGAGTAGAAGAAAGTCAGTTTTCAACGTGCAGGTTATTGGAAATTGGCTTCCAATACTCCATTTTCCAAAGAAGCTCCTTTAGGGTCCAGTCAATATGACAGAAAACCAAAAAAAATGTAAGACACAGGCTATTAGAAACAGGAGATCCAGGCCGGGCATGGTGGCTCACACCTGCAATCCCAGCACTTTGGGAGGCCGAGGCGAGCAGATCATGAGGTTAGGAGATAGCGACTATTCTGGCTAACAAGGTGAAACCCTGTCTCTACTAAAAATACAAAAAATTAACTGGGCGTGGTGGCGGGCACCTGTAGTCCCAGCTACACGGGAGGCTGAGGCAGGAGAACGGCGTGAACCTGGGAGGCGGAGCTTGCAGTGAGCAGAGATCACGCCACTGCACTCCAGCCTGGGCGACAGAGCGAGACCCTGTCTCAAAAAAAAAAAAAAAAAAAGAAAGAAAAAAAGAAAGAAAAAGAAAAAAGAAACAGGAGATCGAACATGGGAGAGAGGCAAATTAAATACCCAGGATTATGCTAAAGAGAATCACAGGATAATAATGTATACAAACATAGAAGGCAATTTTAGCACAGATTGAAACATAAATATTGAAGCTGTCACCACTAAGAATCCTTTCACCTTTGTATTGTATTACCAACTGACAATACTCAAGTAAGCTTGGCCAGGGTTCTTAGCTCTCTTTTGCCTGTCCAAGTGCTGATAAGATTCTGCTCTCCCTCCCTGCCCAGCTGCCTGGGTAGAGTGAGGATGACACCTGATCCTACAGAAACATTCAGGTTTGACCTACTCCTAAGAGCTGAAGATTGGCAAGAGTGAACTTAGAGGCACAAAACACAGAGTGGCACACTCTCTGCAAACATTTTCCTCTTGATTGGATAGAACTTGATTCTGCCAGATAAGCGCATTTGGTGAATCCGTTGCTTTCCATGGATCACCATGGGCTTGCCCCCTGACAACCTGAGAATTGATTTTTACACCCTCCAAGAAAAAACTGAAGCCTGAATATAAAGTGGTTTGAACAGAGACTGTTCAAACCACTTTACCTAAGCACCTTCAACTATCAATAACAACACTGTCCTTTTCTCACATAGTTAGTCTTCTGTTTGCTACTCAGTTGTCATATTAATCACTTTCACACTGATTAATAATTTATGTAATTACTTGGTAAAACAGTGAAATGTTTGATTTAGAAATAAAACAAAATTATAAGTCAGAATCATCTTTAATGGACAAGTACTGTATATGTTCCATTAAAGCTACCCACTGACATGGCTTTCATTTCATTTTCATTCAATGTTAGAAGCATTAACCAATGAAATTAGACAAATGGAAGAAATGAAAAGTATCACAACTGGCAAAGAGGAGACAAATTTATCACTCTGTTAGGTGAATTGATTTTTTTGGATTGACCCAAAACTTCTAAGACAATCAAGTGAACGACAATTATAATCAGTACGATAATTCAGTAATGTGTCTTGGTAGAAAATAAATAGCTTTCATGTACTGATACAGAAAAATTCCAAAATTGTCAAATAAAAAAATCAAACAAGACACAGAACATTGTAAAGAGGATATTATCTTTTTAAATTTTAAATTTAAATTTTTATTTTTTCTTCAACTTTTAAGTTCCAGGGTACATGTGCAGGATGTCTAGGTTTATTACATAGGTAAACGTGTGCCATAGTGGTTTGCTGCATGGGTCAGCACATCACCTAGGTATTATGTCCAGCATCCATTAGCTATTCTTCCTGATGCTCTCCCTCTTCCCACAACCCTGGACAAGCCCCAATATGTGTTGTTCCCCCACCATGTGTCCATGTGTTTTTATTTTTCAGCTCCCACTTATAAGGGAGAACATGTGGTGTTTGGTTTTACTGTTGCTGCATTAGTTTGCCGAGGATAATGGCTTCCAGCTCCATCCATGTCTCTGCAAAGAACATGATCTTGTTCCTTTTTATGGCCACATAGTATTCCATGGTGTATGTGTACCACATTTTCTTTATCTAATCTATCATTGATAGGCATTTGTATTGATTCCATGTCTTTGCTAGATGCTATCTTTTTAAAATAATAAGTGTATGTATGTGCTGTGTGTGTAAAGTAAGATATATATTTGTATTTGCTTGATCTGTAGAAGACATATACCTGCATATAGGCCCTTTTGGCAACTTTTCTTTGTAGCCTCCAGACTTCTTACTCTTTTGATTTCCTTGCTCCATTCACATAATTCATGGCCTCATGTAGTAGTTCCTACTTCCTCAAAGCCCCTCATCGTTTTTCCATGTTGAAGACCCACTTTAGTTAAGGCCTCGTAACTTCCTTTCTTTGCAGTTGCGCTCCTCTCTTTGTTGCACCACCAGTTTCTCTCCAAAACAACACATCGCCTAGAATTGAAGACCTCATTCATTCTTTCCAGACCCACCCTTCCCTGATTCCTTATCCATGACAAACTCAACTCCGAAACTTACTATGTCATCAACTAAACCTTGTACTTCTGCCCCTCCACTCACATGTTAATATTTTCCACAATGCCCTCCCCTTGACTTCCCGATTTCTTCCAGACCAAATCACAAGCATCTTTAAATTAATTTCCATGACTACCTACCTCTTCCATGAAGATGTTCCTAACCCCAGCCCACTTCTTTTGGATGGATTCTCTTCTTCCTTACACATATCTCCCCTTAATACTTTCAAAAATAAACCTGGTGCCCTTCAGGAGACATTCTGCAGGCTCTTGTTTTGTTCTGCAGAAGAGGCTGGAAGCAGGGAATGAAAGGAATTTTTGAAAGAGACACACAATATACACTGAAAGCAGTTGTCTCATGAGGGACACCTCCTCATGAGGAGAGGTTTTCTTCTTGCTGGTAAGAGATTCTGACCTGTGTCTATCATAGACCTAATTCCAAGCGTGCTTGACTTTTTTACACTAACATCCTTTTCTGCCTTTCTTCTTCCCCCCCAGGATGTAACAGTCCCTCCCAAGCCTGTCTCGCTCCATCCTTTATATCAGACTAAACTCTATCCTCCTGCTAAGTCACTGCTGCATCCACAGACCCTCTCGCATGCTGACTGTCTTGCCCCAGGACCCTTCAGTCATCTGTCCTTCTCCTTGAGTGATGAACAGGAGAATTCTCACACCCTCCTCAGTCACAACGCATGCAACAAGGTGAGAACTCCTCCCCAAAATGAGGACTGTTCTGTGCTGTGAACCTTGATTATGCTTGACTTTTAAAACTTAAAAGTGGAGGAAACTTATGTGTTAGGAATATTTAAATATTAAATATCTAAATGTATAAAGAATATTAAATATTTGTGTGAAAGCGCATTACCTTATAAGCAGATAATAATTGAACTTGGGAAATAATAAACATTTATATATTTTTCCAAAGTCATTCCCTGATTTGTATTTTTCACTGTTTCACGTTCTAACTCCATGCTGGAAATTCCAAGACATTTTTCAAAACCTCACAAAATGCCGTTATTAATTTATGTTCTAGTCTTAGTCCAGTGTTCCAAAAAAGCTTCTTTAAATTACAGTGCCTTGTTGAGGAGGCACTTATAATTACAGTCAATGGGCAAAAAATGACTTAGAATTACTGTGGATATCGCAAAATAATATTCACATTTTACTTTAAAGTGTACCTATCTGCTTCACTGTGTAAAGTAACGCAACGTGTAAAAAATAATGAAGTGTTTCATACCTGAAGTGTGTGTGTGTGTGTGCGTGTGCACGTGTGTCTGTTTGTCTGAGTGTGTATGATACAAAACAAGTAAAAAATATTTATAGTTGACTTTGGAATTGAATCATAAATATTTTCTAGGAACAAGCAATTAAACTACATGGGGCTTACATATAAGTGCCCTTTGCTCTTCTGATAAGGGCATCCTGGCTAGTACAGATGCTCAGACCCTGAAAATTTCCTAAAATAATTGACTGGTTAAACTTTAATTAAATCTTTTTTTGAAATTCAAAATCCTGTTTAAAAGCATTTATTCTACAAGATATCTATCTCCAATTGAATACATCTCTATACTTAGAAATCAATCAAGATCATCTTCCAGAATGTAGTTGGATAATACTCCTTGGAGCCTGAGGCATTTTTAAAGAAAAAAATGTCAGTAAACCCTGTCTAAATGCAAACAGTCATCTAAAAGCAAAAACTATAACACTATTATATAAGGAAAAATTAGATTTTTATATTTAATAGCTTCTATGACAACTGATCAATTTTGATTAAGCAAATTTTAAAATATCTATTTTTTGCCAATAAATGTTTTTGGACAACATTCAATATGACATTTTTCTGACCTTCGTTTGTGTCCCACTCTTGGTCTAGAAAATAAGTATATGAGAGAAAGTATAATATTTTAAAAATTATTTTATATTATTTGAAATTCTTTCTGATTTATATTTGCCAACAGCCATGAAATCCATTTAGTTATTTGAGTTAATAATTCTGATAATAATGTTACCATTTTCTTATAAATTGTCATCTATGATAAGGTTATGATTTAATTTACAGATATCGATTACATGATATAGCTCATTCTTTTGATATTTTGAAAGTGTTTTCTGGAACTATTCAGCAAGGATAGACTCTATTTCATCCGTATGTCAGCCTTTGTTTGGTTAGGCTGAGAAGAACAAAAGCTGTGTGAAATCAGACAACTATTTTCAGTCCACATAGTCCTCATAATAGATTTTGTCTTTCTGAGTGTGAGATTTATTGATACTGAATAAAGAACCATTCATAACCAAACTAATAATAGTAATAATAATAAGATAGTAATACAACATTTTTAATGGAATGTTCAATTGCTTAGTCTTGAATCTGTATTGCCTTATTAAAGTACATGAATTACCAATTTGATGTCTATTTTTACAAGCATCGTTTGTTAGATATTGGGTGAATAGCATACTAATTTATCAGGATTTTTTCTTTTTACTTGAAATAAGTTAATGCTTTTAATTGTAAGACATAATCTGTCATTTAATTAACTTTTCTCCAATACTCTAACATAATTCCCAATTCTGACCTTACAGCTTTGCCTACTGGCCTATCTCCAAACTCAAATCTTCCCATCCTTCCCTCTGGAGAAACATGCTGAACTTGTCTTACCAATCTTTAGCGTCCCTCTTCAACTGGGCTACAATAGGTATTCAACAGGTTGTATTCTTCTTCTGCTGAGTCTGCAGTGTGCACTCTTCTCTTCTAAATTTTCATCAAACTCCTCATGTCCCAAATCTTCACCTTAATCCCTCCCTTACTTTTTTACTTTCAAGAGGGAACTTTGTAACTGGGTGCATCATGTCCTATAAGGATGCTCAGGTACTTTCTTTTCATCCTGGAATAAAACAGTACAACTGCCTTCTTCACTTCCTTGCAGCCTCATGAAGGAAGTCATTCCTTTTGCTTTCTTTTCTTTTTTTTTTTTTAATTATACTTTAAGTTCTGGGATACATGTGCAGAACATGCAGGTTTGTTACATAGGTATACCTGTGCCACGGTGGTTTGCTGCACCCATCAACCCGTCATCTACATTAGGTATTTCTCCTAATGCTATCCCTCTCCTAGCTCCCCACTCCCCAACAGGCCCCGGTGTGTGATGTTCCCCTCTCTGTGTCCATGTGTTCTCATTGTTCAACTCCCACTTATGAGTGAGAACATGCAGAGTTTGATTTTCTGTTCCTGTGTTAGTTTGCTGAGAATGATGGTTTCCAGCTTCATCCATGTCCCTGCAAAAGACATGAACTCATCCCTTTTTATGGCTGTACAGTATTCCATGGTGTATATGTGCCACATTTTCTTTATCTAGTCTGTCATTGATGGGCATTTGGGTTGGTTCCAAGTCTTTGCTATTGTGAATAGTGCTGCAATAAACATACGTGTGCATGTGTCTTTATAGTAGAATGATTTATAATTCTTTGGGTATATACCCAGTAATGGGATTGCTGGATCAAATGGTATTTCTGGTTCTAGATTCTTGAGGAATAGCCTCACTGTCTTCCACAATGGTTGAACTAATTTACACTCCCACCAACAGTGTAAAAGAGTTCTTTTCTCTCCACATCTTCTCCAGCCTCTGTTGTTTCCTGACTTTTTAATGATCACCATTCTAACTGGCATGAGATCGTATCTCATTGTGATTTTGATTTGCATTTCTCTAATGACCAGTGATGATAAACTTTTTTTCATGTTTGTTGGCTGCATAAATGTCTTCTTTTGAGAAGTTTCTGTTCATATCCTTCACCCACTTTTTGATGGGGTTGTTTTTTTCTTGTAAATTTATTTAAGTTCCTTGTAGATTCTGGATATTAGCCCTTTGACAGAAGGATAGATTGTAAAAATTCTTTTATCCTTGAAAGTGAGATAGCCCAGCAAGTAAGAGGATGATGCCTCTAGTTCCTTCATCTGAGGTTATTTCTTGACCCAACCCTTTTTAGATGGTGATATTGGGCAAGTCATTTAGCCTCTGAATGCCTCTGTTTACTCATTTTTAAAATGAGAATAATAATAGTACCTACCTTATCAGAGTATCATGAAAATAAAATTGACAAATATGTGTAAAAGTGCCTGAAGATAACGAAAAACATATAAAAGTTAGATCTTATTATCACTAAGCTTTCTGGGATTGTCATTCTTACTGCTCTCCAAAATTGTCCATTCTTCTCCATTGGATTCCTCCCCTTTGTATGCAGAAGCCTACAAAACAAAATAAAACAATACAAAAGGAGCACTTCATCCTTTTACTTGATGATGCTGCAAATCTATCAGTTTCAAAATTTTCTTTCTCTCAAACTGGTCAATAGCCACTATCTCCATCCCCTTTCTACAAACTCACTCTTCAGCCCTTTCTTGAAAGTATTCTGACTTTCACCTCTACCACTCTACTGAAATTGCTCTGTCAAGGGTAAACTGGCTTTCAGCAAATTCAGCTGAATTTCCTGACACAGTTGATCATTTCCTCTTGCATTTCTCTCCTCACTCTGCTCTTGGGATAATATGCACATTCTAACTTTCCGACTGCTCCTTCTTTGCTTTCTTTGTGAACACTTCTTGCTCCTCTACCTCTTCTTTCTAATTGCCTCACTTCAGCTATTTAGCCACTCACAGGCCTTAGTGATTATCTTAGTACTGATAAGTCTCAAATTCACACTTCCCATTCTGCTTCTCCACTGAGATTCAGTTTCATATCTTTAGCTGCTTGCTTATCATTTCCCCTAGGATGTCATGTTGTCACCTCAAACTCATCATTCATTTTGTCTCAAACTAGTTCTGCACTGGCTTTTCTACTTCTGTTATTAAAACCACAATTCTCAGTCCCCAAACTCAAAACTTCATTCATCTGTTATGCTTTATGCTTTTTCTGCTTTGTCCTTATATTGAGTCATTCACCAAGTCGAATGCATTCTTATATTTTCTCACACTAGTCTTTATTATTATTATTTTACTTTTCTTAAACTGATTTTCTTATTTTCCTCTAGGCACGCCTTGGAAATTCCTTACTGTTCTACTTGTTCATGCATTTTTCCATATAAAATACTCTTCTATTTTCTCCTTGCTTACACAAACCATTCTTGTACTTTAAGTCGGAGTTAAATTATCCCTCCTCTTTTGTGACATTTCTCCATGCATCAGTACTCAAAATGATTTGTTTTCTCCTTTCAATTTCTATACTCTTTTCCTGTGCCAAGGCATCTCATGCATATTATAGGTCATCTTGTATTTATTTGTTGTGCTTGTCTTGGTGTCTATCTAGGGTGTGACATAATATGCTATTTCCCACTTTATAGGCAAGGTAGTAAAGATCTATTAATGATGAACAATTTCTACAATTACCTAACTTTTTCCCTAGGAGCCCCAGATGCTGGAATTATTATGATTATTTCTATTTCAAGTAAAGACTAAATCTGAGTCAACTTATGGATTTACCAGTTCATTTAGAATAATGTCACTCAGTTGAGGATATTTCTTTTATTGAAGGCTATATCCAGTTTCCACAGATCTGATGGAGTGTGTTGGGAGCATAGGTAGGGTGGGGTTGTGGAGGCAGGGGGCATCCGACCTTCTCCTGTGGTGTTCTCATTCCTTTCTGTTACATAACCATGAGCCGTATAATACATGGTTGCATCCTTTTTTCTTCAGTAGCGTGGCATGTCCTTATCAACTGTAGGTCAGTTACTTCTGTGCCCCTACAGCTTACATGGGAGAACATTATTACCTGCTTGCTGGGAGCAAAGTGAACTTTGTGAAGCTATCTCAGAACCATTCTCTCGGATGGCCTACATATCTTTCTCTGTTCTTCTGTTCGTGTCCCCTTTGCCATAGGGAACTCCAAAACAGTCCGTATTTGTGAGTTCATCTACTCACTAAAATTTATTTGTAACCCCAAATCAGCACTCATTGTGTTTGCTCTTCTAGTCATTTGTGGACATTCACAGAACAGGGAGAAATTCGAATCCTCTATGTTCCCAGCTCAGGTTGAACAAGGCAATGCTCTGCTTTCTTGCTGTCATGCTGTAAACAATTGTCCTTTTTAAAAGCCAGGTGCGGTGGCTCACGCCTGTAATCCCAGCACTTTGAGAGGCCAAGGCAGGTGGATCACCTGAGGTCAGGAGTTGGCGACCAGCCTGGCCAACATGGTGAAACCACGTCTCTACTAAAAATACAAAAAATTAGCCGAGTGTGGTGGTGCACACCTGTAATCCCAGCTACTCAGGAGGCTGAGGTAGGAGAATTGCTTGAACCCGGGAGGCGGAGGTTGCAGTGAGCCGGGATCATGCCATTATACTCCAGCCTGGGCGATAAGAGCGAAACTCAGTCTTAAAAAAAAAAAAAAAAATTGTCCTTTTTTCATTCTCTCCGGTGTCATGTTTCTGTTTGCATCTCTGTGTGTTTTGTTGGTAATTTTGCTGTTTAAAATGGCCCCTAAGAATAGTGTTGAAGGGCTTTCTAATGTTCCTGTGCTCAAGAAGGCTGTGATGTGTGTTAAAGAGAAAATAAGTCTGTTAGGTAAGCTACTCTTAGGCTTGAGTTATAGTGCTGTTGGCCATGAGTTTGGTGCTAATGAATTAATAATATATTAAATATGTGTCATTAAACAGTAAACACCCATAAAACAGGTTATTTATTGATCGGTTAATGAAAATGTAACCAGAGACTTGCAATAACCTAATCCAGGTTTTCCCCAGGAGAAATGGTTTAGTATTCACGAATTCCATGCTCATGGAGGCGTTAAGGACATACCTGCTGTGAATAATCAATAATGAGGGTGATTGTACCTTTGTTTGGTTTTCTCTGAGAAGACCATCACTTATGAGTAGTTATTCTGGGAGGTGGTTCCAGGAAATGCCTGTTAGGGGAGTGGGGACTGAGACAAGGCGGAGAGGCATCTGGTAAAGGGTGTATGAGCAAGCAGGTGACCACTGTGGGGAACCGGAGCTTTATATGGCTGGGGAACTCTGGGAGCTGCTGCAGGGACACGCAGCTCAGAGCCCTGCTGTCTGAGGGGTGGAGGAGGGAAATTCTGGCAGTCATTAATTGAGGAGAGGGGGTGGGGCAGCATCAATCCCCTGAAAGATCCCTGAGGCAAAGAAAAGTAGAAACAGGTAGTTTGAAGTTCAGAAGATGGTTGCTGCTTAAACATTAAGGACTGAGAAGGTATATGTGGCTCAATGACTTATATTATATGTATGTGTATAAAATATATACATATATACTCATGAAATTTTGTTTATGATCTAATTTTGAAGTCCAGGCTCCTGCAGATCAAAACTTTGGCTGTTAAAACTTAAGGTGGCTCATGCCTGTAATCCCAACACTTTGAGAAGCCAAGGTGGGAGGATTGCTTGAGCCCAGGAGCCAGAGACCAGCCTGGACTACATAGGGAGACTGTGTCTCTATAAAAAAAAAAAAAAAAAAAATTTAGCTGGGCATGGTTTCCTGCACCTGTGGTCCCAGCTACTCAGGAGGCTGAGGCGGGAGGATTATTTGAGCCCAGGAAGTCGAGGCTGCACTGAACCGTGATTGTGCCACCACATTCTGGGCTGTGCAACAAAGTGAGACCCTGTCACAAAAAGCAAACGAAAACAAAATAAAAGTCTTCAGGATGTTTTCTTTATTTTTGATAGATTAGGCTTTAGACTATGTATATTGCTGAAACAAGAAAGGGTATAGAAGGTGTATCTGTGTGTGTGGGTTAATATTTTAAAATTGTATCTAATCTACTATAGTCATTTTGTCCATTTTCCCCCATTTTACAATGCATTTAAATTATTTTTTATCTTTGAAGGTAGCAAAGTACCATGTATAACACACCTGTTTATGTCTAGATGAAGGCCTACTGGAGTCCATTTTCTATTTCTAATTTTAAAAATTCAGCTCATTTAGAAAAATAATATTCTTTGTAGGCACCATAAATATGTGGGCACACGTGTCTTAGCTTACTTACCTGGCCCTGAGGTGAGAAAACTAACACACACATAAAGTATCTAAGTAGAAGGCTTATCACTGTCCATGACTTTTCTTCTTTCCTCCATTCACCCCTTCTCATTTCTTTTATCTTCTCCTCTCATAATTTCCAAGGTATACCTCTCTTTTTAAGTCACCCTAAAATTCCAATTCTTCTGGCCTACTTTCAATATTCCCACTTAATTACTCAGTTTTATGCACTTTGTTCTCTTTTCTTATTCCAACTACATTTTCTCCCTTTTATTTAGCATAGCTACAAGCCACGTAGACAGGAAGTTATCACTTATTGTTTTCTCCCTTGAGTCTCTACTCTGCCAGTTTGCACCAGCAAATAAACGAGAAACACATGGCCAGTCTGTGAATAGAAACTAGAGGAGTGAGGACTAAGCCTTCACAGTCAGGATGACTTTTCTGATGTGTTGGCAGAAGCAAAGCTGAGATTTCCTAAGCAAGAAGGCTCTTGCAGTGAAAGCTTGAGAGGTTTTACAAGCAAAAATAGGATCTTTATAGACAGAGAGACAGCTTTAAAGCCCCAGGAGAAAATTCACAGCCATCCTTGAGGATATTTTTTCTTTCATTTAAAAAAAATTGTTTGATGCCAAGTTTGTGACAGTGGAGCCATTTTATTTCACTTTTAGTTTTCTAAAAATGCATGATCCTTGTGTGTTGTTTGTAACCATACACTATTTTATTTCAAGTCTGCTTCTGTCTCATGAAAGAGATAAATAAGTATGGCAGATTTCTTCACATGTAACGTAGATTCTTCCCTTTCTTCCACTGCTGTTAAATCCTATTGTAAATTTTTATGCAAGGGCTAGTTCTAGATTTCTCTAGCCTTTCCATTTGCATATTTCAGTATTTATATCTGGTGTAGTCTCTTAAAAAATCTCTACCACTATAGCTTTCACTTCATAGCCAGAGCAGACTGTTCATATCCTACCTCTCCATTCTTCTTGCCCAGAACCCCTCGTAGCCTGAACACTCTCACTCGCAGACCCTAGGCTGTTGTCATTGCTAGAGGTCAGGGCATGACCTTTAAGATCTCTCACATAGACAGGAAAATTTATACTTCTATGTAGATGATCATGTGTTCTGAACAGTCTGGGCCATTTAAACATATATATATATATATACACACATACACACACACGTACACATATATGAATAGAAACATTATATGTGTATATAATGTTTTGTTCTATTTTTTGAAGAATTTTATTTTTTAAATAGTTTTGAGGCTGGGTGCAGTGGCTCATGCCTGTAATCCCAGCACTTTGGGATGCTGAGGTATGCTGATCATTTGAGGTCAGGAGTTCAAGACCAGCCTGACCAACATCCAACATGGTGAAACCCCTTCTGTACTAAAAATACAAAAAAAAAAAAAAAATTAGCTGGGCATGGTGGCACATGCCTGTAGTCCCAGCCACTAGGGAGGGTGAGGCAGAAGAATCACTTGAACCCAGGAGGTGGAGGCTGCAGTGAGGCAGGATTGCACTGCTGCACTCCAGTCTGGATGACAGAGCAAGATTCTGTCTAAAAATAAAAAAAAAAAATAGAATTTAAAAAAGTGTTTTGAAAAGAAATATTTATGTCTACCACTATAATATACCCTTCTAGTCAATAAATATTTTTAAAATTATATGATTTCAATATTTTTAGTGCCCCTCTTTTTATCAGAAGTGTCCTGTTTGATCAGTAAGCATAAAGTCACTCTACTTACAGTGAAATGCAAGTTAAAATTCATCTGCAGAGTCTATTTGTAATCAGGCATCAGTTTCTGAATTTGTTTTGTAGAATCAATGAATTGTTGTATGCCTATACTTGAAAAAGTAATTCAGACTCTTGCTTTAACTTTCTTACCCGTGAAATGACAAACAACAACAACAAGAAAAAAATAGAATCACTATTATAGAATTGTTACCAGGATCAAGCGATATATAAAAGTATTCAGCTTTATACATTTTTTAGCATCTAGCTATTACAGTAGAATTTTGGTGCTGGGGTGAAGAAACAATCCATCAGTATGACTTGTAGGCCGTTAATCTCATCTTAAATACCTTTTTCCTTTTATTATGGCCTTTTTTTATTGCTTTCTGATTTGTTCACATATGTATTTCCTTTAATTCCCATTTCTCACTCTTCTTTGCTTTCTGCCCCCAGAGAAATATTCTAAACTATGTGATGTGTATGTTTGTGCGTTTTCTTTCAAAAGTTGCAGTGTTATTTTGTGTGCATATGATATAATTTACGTAAATGTTATTGTGCCACACATTTCACTCTCTTCCTGCGGGTTTCTGTCTCTTCAGCTGTAATAGTAGGACATTTAGTTCAGTTTCAAAACCCTAACTTTAGGACTCAGATTGGGCTGTTTGCTTCAGAATTATCTGGGGAGCTTTAGAAAAATGCAGATTCCTGGCCAGGCATGGTGGCTCACGCCTGTAATCCCAGCACTTTGGGAGGCTGAGGCAGGCTGATCATGAGGTCTGGAGTTCCAGACCATCCTGGCCAACATGGTGAAACCCCATGTCTACTAAAAAAACAAAAAATGAGCCGGGCATGGTGGCGTGCACCTGTAGTCCCAGCTACTCGAGAGGCTGAGGCAGGAGAATTGCTTGAACCCAGGAGGTGGAGGTTGCAGTGAGCCCAAATCGCGCCACTGCACTCCAGCCTGGCGACAGAGTGAGACTCTGTCTCAAAAAATAAAAAAAAAGAAAAAAGAACAAAGCAGATTCCTAAACCTACTTACAACTTAAAAAATTTAGAAATCCCAAGAACTGGGCGACCTCAAAGTTTTCACCTCATAGAAAACACTATGCTTCCCCTATAATAACAGACATTTCTTTTTTTTGCCTTTTAAATTCTCTAATGATTCGGCAAGAAAATGAACTTTCTTATAAAAAACTTTAAAAGAAAAATTATATTGGCATGTTTATAAGTACTAGATTATAATTATTTTTTCCTCATATAACTCCTAGTAAGTAAAAGGAAACACAACTGTTAAATATATATGGAGAGAGTATATATAGTATATACTGTAATGTATCTAGTATATTAGCTTAGGATTTTTTTATTAGAATAAATTATGAAATATTTGGTTTAGCTGTTAATCAAAATTGTCCCCATGTTCTTGTAATGTTTACAATTGGGCCTGAGTGTTTACACATTCAGTATTCATAGACTTACTGAATCAGAAGGTGTATAACTTTTTCTGGTATGCTACTTCAGTTATTAAAAGTCCTTTCTCTTTGAAAAAAATACCATAGCTGCCAACATGTACTTTCTTATGATTTCCTTTTTTAAAAAATTAAAGTGACCTTTTCATAAAGATATTTTAACTTATAGCAATTATTTATATTAGAATTATGTTTTTGCTAAAAAATATGGAGCATTTACTTATAATACATTTTACCTTTATGATGTGTCAACAGAATATTTACTGATCATTTTTTCTTAGCCTTTTTTTCTAAGCAGATGCTCTTGAGATTGTAGATTAAGAATAAAGAAGGAATATAACTTGTCTGAAATGAAAAAGGGGGAGGAGAGTGAGCAAATAGATGTATTTTCAGTTCAATTATACGCGTTATTTCTGTCTTCTCTATGTAAAGAATCACTCCACTTATAATAAGGCAAGGGAGAATCATCTGTTAGAATAGTGAGACAGCCTACCTAGCAAAATGTATCCTGAATGAGAAATGCACATGTAGGAAATAGGAGAAATGAAAAACAATAGCAATAGACAGCTAACTCCTTTCGTTTCCCCATCATAGAGGATTAGGGGTTGGCATACCTACTCTGGAACCTCCGGTGAGTTTTCATGGTGGTCCGATGTTGTGTGAATGAGGTAGGAGGACAGAGAAAGGAAAGAAACTTTCATGTCCAGAGTGGGTAGGTGGGAGAGGCCCCTTCACAAGCTGGCTTTAGCCTGCTTCCTAAGCCACGAGCATTCTTTTCTTAAACTCCTTGGATATTTCACCCTGTAAACATTGAAGTTTGACTTTCCTTGTTCATTTCTTCTTCTACTTACTTATTTTCAAATTTAGTACGTGTGTAAAGTTTATATTGGTAACGTTATTGAGAGCATGTAAATTGGTATTATCATTGCATTGCTACTCAGAGAATTGACCTTGTAAATCTGCAGAAATCCAATAAAAACTACAATATTAATATTACAGGCATATTTTCAAGCATGGGTTGAATTTTTTTGGTAGCTCCTCTGAAATATTTTTTGCCAGAGGTTTCTTCTGATATTTTAACAAAGATCAATCAACAAGAGTTAATAGAGATTATGACTTATCTGGAGAAAGGAAAATCTAAAGTAATTCTAACCTTCCCCTACCGCTTTAAAGGCTGAGAGGGCTTTGAAATAACAACTTATTTTTCTAATATATGCTGTAAATATTTAAATCTAAAGATGTGAAAAATCTTTTATGAGTATTTGTTAAGAATAAAGAAACAGCTCTTTGAGATAAGCGTCTACAATTGTACATAGCTTCAAAATTAGAAAAATGAACATTAAGTGATTTGGTTCAAGGTTACCAAAACCTTGACTAACTAATAGCCTAATTTCTTACTAAAAACAAAAAGCATAGACTTTGCAACCTTTTTGTTCCAACTTAAAGTCTAGGAACTCGGGAGTCTGGAAGTTGACAAAACACATTTATTCATTTCATAAAGATGTGCTGAATATCTGTTAGGTGCAAAGCATTGTGTTTGTGCTGGCCATGCACTGGAAAGCCAGCAGACAGAGACATGGGGGCCTTTTCAAGTCCTTATTTTCTACATAGGGAAAACAGAAATTAAAGAAGAAAAAAATTCAATGCTTAGTGATAACTGTTACAACTGCCATGCAAGAGACATTTGGGCAGGTATGAGTATATGTATCAGAGGTCCTGATCCAGTCTGATGAATCAGGAAAGACTTAATGAGAAAATGGTGTTGAATCTGAGGTCTGAAAAGAAATGAAGGCTGGGAGTGGGCTGGGCATTCCAGCTAGAGGGGGCAGCAAAAGGAACAGGGCAAACTTGAGAAAACGAAAGCAGGCCAGAGCATTGAAGAAGCAACTGGAATCAGAAACTATAATGTGAAGTTAGCATCAATTAAGATTACTAGATAGCTTCCACCTTCCTAAGCATAATGAGTTATCCGAACTGGGGGGAAAAAGCAGGGAGTGAGTTGAGAAGTCACTGAAATTTTATAAGGAGCATATTTAGAAAAAGTAGACAACATTCCACTTCACATGCAGCATTTTATTTAGATTTTAAAACAATCATAGGCCGGGCGCGGTGGCTCACGCTTGTAATCCCAGCACTTTGGGAGGCCGAGGCGGGCGGATCACGAGGTCAGGAGATGGAGACCACCATGAAACTCCGTCTCTACTAAAAATACAAAAAATTAGCCGGGAGTGGTGGTGGGCACCTGTAGTCCCAGCTACTCGGAGAGGCTGAGGCAGGAGAATGGCGTGAACCCGGGAGGCGGAGCTTGCAGTGAGCCGAGATTGCGCCACTGCACTCCAGCCTGGGCGACAGAGCAAGACTCCGTCTCAAAAAAAAAAAAAAAAAAAAAACATGAAGTAGGGTTTAGTTTATTTTTTCTTTTACATATGAAGAAACTGAAGCTCAGAAAGTATATATAATTTGTACAAAATTTTGCAGAATAGCTTAAAAGCTGATGCTTGATTAATTTTCTTTGAGACACCTCCCTAACGTCTATCAATAAAGCGGCATTACCACCTTCACCATCACCACCACCCGGGAATCACGCACAGGCTTCCATTTGGTCAAACGCAGCACCATGTATGTAAATCAGGTCTAGAACTAACTGCTGAGGCCATCTGACTTCCTTCAGTCTACAGATAAGAAAACTGAAGCCCAAAGATGCAAAGTGTCATACCCAAGGCCATGGCATGAGTTACTGGCAGAGCCTGGGCTTATGAATTCCAGAATGCTTTTCACATTTCATCTCCAGGCAACAACATTCTTTTGGCAGAACTTTCCACTTTGCAAAGGTTAGTGGCTAAGAGAACAACTAAACATCTAGTACTCTGACAAAATTGTATGAGGCAGCCACATTTATTGAAAAAAGTCATCTTGAATTTTGGAGGCAAAAACATCCCTCAAACCTCCTCATTAATAATGTTTGTTTATGTTCTAACTTTATGTGTGATTAGAAATATGTGTGAATAAACCAAGGTAATTTATTTTCAATCATCATAGAAATAAACAGCTTTGCTCTCAATTCTAAAACCTTTCTGACAAGCTTTAAAGATAATGGAGATTAGATAGCTCTCGAGATGATTTAAAATATAAAATATTTGAGATTGTTGGAATTGGAAAAAAGACTTTATCAAACATAAAATGGGTTTTTAAAAATGTTTTAAGATTTTTTAGGAAACCAAAACATGTACACTATTTGATGATGCCAAATTGTTTTCAAAATGAATGAATGTGTTTAATACATTCACAAAGAACATTCTGTTCAAAATGACTAAATGCAAATTAATTTGACTTTTAACATTAAAAAATGAACGTCAATGAGCAGATATTTTAAGATAAGTGGTTTTGCAAAATGAATTATCAATCATTTTTAGCTAGGTTCTCCACTAGAGGGCAAAAAGAGCATTTCAACAGAATACATGCCTTAATGACAGGCTGGAATCTGAAACTGGGCATGTTTCTGGTTATCTAATTACCAGTCTTAAAGTGTACTTAATTAATCATAAAACAGTTGACTTTTAAATTTTTTTCCAGGAAACTGAGAACAATCAATTTCTTTTTCATGTTTCTCTTTTTGGCTTAATCTTAGTAGCAAGAACACCTGCCCCGAGCTCATGTGTTGTCTGGCATTGGACATATAGTATCTAGCTGGAATTTTTCACTGTAACATTTTAAAATAAATCATTTAAGAAATTAGGAATTTGATAATTGGAAAGAGATGTATGGTTGCAGGTAGGCAGGATAACAGTTTTAGTGAAGAAAAGTATACTTTGAGAAACATGATTTTTAAAGCTCTTGTAAAATAACATGCTGGCCTTTGGAATTTACTGACTGTGCCTGTATTTTATGGACAGAGAGAAAATAAACTGCCATCCATTTGCACCTTGTTCTGATGGAGGCACTAAGGGATAATGAGCTCTCTGTATTTCACCACACACATCTGCCACCTGTCCCTTTTCCTTCATGTGATATTTTAAATCAGGTTCCTCAAAAGCCGACCCTGAGACAGGGGTTCAGATGTTGGTGATTTATTGAGGGAGGGTTCTTCAGAAAAGCTTCCTGTAAAGAAGGGAGTTGAATTCAAATAAGAGCTGAGCAAATGTGACTTCAGTTCAAGGCCAGCCTTGGCTTAATTCATAGGGAGAAGGCTCTAGAGAATAAATGGCAGAGTTATCCACACCTGATGCAAAGGAGCTACCCTTTTATGCCCTTTACCAGTCAGCCATTGGCTGTGGGCAGTAGGATGACAGAGAGTCAAGTAACTCAGGGTTAGGACAATTGTCTTAGCTGAGTGAATGCGCAGTAGAAGGAAGCAGCTGTGAGCCATGCATTATTAACCCTGAAATACAATGAAAACCAGGATAGAAGCATTTTATCTTTGCAAATTGAGTTTTAAAAATACATATTTTGTCTACTTTTGAACGTAATTGCTTGTCTAACCTTCTTGAAAAGCTATTATTTGTTTTTTAAAAAAGTTTTTTAGGTTGCACCACATGAAACTGCCATTATTCAGTAGCTTTTTACCTACACAAATATCAATTTTATCAGTTTCATATAGTTCAACCTAGTTGTCTCATTGCCTTAATGTATTTTGTGATCCTTTTACATATCCCATGCAACAAAATCTATTTTCATTATGTAATATTTGCACAGCCAAGGAGTCTCTTATTTTGAAACTTCAGGGCAAAATTTTTCTATGTTGCTTTATCTTGCTTAATGTGACCACTGTTTTACTCCTTTCGCCAAAATATGAGCATAAAATTCTTTCAGATTGCTAGATTTGTTGTTTACCGATGTGTGACTAATGAAAGCACAGCTCAGACATTTAACTTACAGCCATCAAATAATGATACCCACTCGCCTTCATATAAGACATATGTTCCATAAGTTCCGTGAATCAAATGGAAATCTCTTTGGGGGAACAAGAATATGACTGTGAGGGTGGGCCCTTCCTCAGGTTTTATAAAAATATTTATTTAGCTACCATTAGACATCAAACAATTTCTTAGCTTTATGAAGGCGTTCAAATGAAGTGTAAGACCACAACTTGCTTTCAAAGCATTAGAAGTCCAACACTGGAAAATCTTAATACTTTGAGGCTCTATTTTTAGGAATATATGTTTATGATAGTCATATTTTCTGGTTCATTGATTTTATTACCAGTATATAATATCTTTTTTTCTGTCCCTTATAGCATTTCTTCTTGAATTCCATTTTTAAGATAATAAAATTACTATTCAAGTTTTAGTTTGGTTCATATTGGAAAGACAGATCTTTTTCCTACTTTGATTTTCAAATTTGTATGACTTTTATTTGTGTGTATGTCTCTTGTTGTCCAGATATTTTCTGATCTTGATTTTTTTTATCTTGAGAGATTTCTCTTAATACCTGAGATTGTCTCCTTACATAACCTTAATTCTGCCATATTATCACATTTTTCGTAACTTATCTGTTATTTCTGCTTTTCAGTTTTTTATTGGAAAGGTGTAGTTTTAATTTACTGGTTTAAAATGTATTTAACCTTTTTTTGCTGTTGATGGTCCTTAAGGTCTGTATTCGTATTTATGTGCCTGTATCAATATCTGTATCTTCTTCTCGTAAGACAAGTCCATTTGGTCCCTTCTATTGCCTCCCATCACATGGATAGTGTTCAATTCTAGGTGTTTATTTCTGGCATATTGTGGTTATAGTTTCTCTCTTTCTTTTTCATAGTAATTCATGATTTGTTCTGTTTTGTTTTTATGGTAGCAACACGCTTAATCAGATTGCTTTATTACCCTTTCTTCCCATGTTTCCTGTGGCTTCCTCCTGTATGTCTTTCTCTTTTTATTTAAGTCTTTGACCCAAGAAAGTTTTTAAGACAGGTTTTTATTTAGCAAATATTCCAAGGCCTTGAATGCCTGAGAATATATTTTAATCATCCCATATTTGAATGAACTTTTAACAGTTTATAAAATCCCAGGTGATATCGTAGGCAAATTTGGCAGTACTATGAACATTTTTCTTCTAATTCTCAAAAGATCTCACTCTGGGATGGCTGAAACTGACTGACGGTGGAGAGTTTTCTTTAAGGGCTTCTTAACGATTGGTAAATACCTCATTTATTTTATCCTTTGAAATTTGAATAAAAAACCGTCATAAGTGTTAGTTTGTGGTTCTAGCAAGAACATGCTGGAAGTAAAAGAAGACAGATTCTCCAGAAGGAAGATTTTGGACTTCATCGGTTGGCTCAGGAATGGCCGCAATCTAAGACCAAGTTAGAGTGCCTGACAGGACCATATAGTTAGACCATGTAGGGCAAGAAGTGGAGGTGGAAGGAAAACACTGGGTGTACTGACAGTTTAAAGGCATTATACATAAAGGAGATGGTAAAAGGGTCAGAAAAAGCTTACATAATTTTGAAGTGTAGTTTGAAACAATGCATAGGAAGGTACGGGAATGGAGGAATGTGGCCCAATGCCAGGAAGATGGGGCTGGCAGGCACCATATAGAAAGAAACCCTTCTGTTACCTATAGACATACAGTCCTTAGCTCATCTGCCTGCCAACCAACCACACACCCTCTCCCTCCTCAACCAACTCTTGGCCCCCACATCCTTAGTGATGCTCTTGGGGATGTACTGTTAGAGGAGAGTGGAATGGGATCTTGTACGGGGTCTAAGGTGAGAGGGGATGGCTTGACCCTATCACGGTCATACCTATTTCTTTTCTTAAATACTCTTCCAAATCCTTGCAACACATCAATTGACATCTGTTGATATTACACCTGGGATCTGGGATAGATTTCCTGCAACTTAGAGGTAACTGGTGGCAAATTAGGAAGACCTTGGATGGGATTAACTTGGGGGCGGGATTCCAAAAATATTTATGAACTCAAGTGTATTAACACACAGCTGTTTATATTCTATTTTATGTCGCACTGGAATAAGAGGTACAATATTCCTTAAAATCTATAGAAGATAAAAAACGGAGAGAGAAAAATATTCCACCAATATTTTATTTTGTGAAGAAATAGACATTTGATTTATGATTGTACTAGACTGGTATGATATTGAAAACAATTGAAAATGATGTTTTGCCTATAGTACTAAGTAACGAAGTGTTCTCTTAAAGGATAGACAAAAAGAACAACAAATATGCTTCCTTGTCAATTCCAATTTCGACTTCTGGAATTCGTTTTGAGATCTGAAATGGTGTTAGAATACATGTTTTACTCTGTTTTCATTATAACCTGGGAGCTGTGCACTGAAAAAAGTGAATGGTGTAGTTAATCCCCTTAGGTAAGTGGTTTTCCAGTTGAGAAAGAAACAACTCTGGATGAAAAATGTAAGTCAACAATAGGATGTGGTATTTGTTTTTTTAACAGGCTGGACATACAATAATGAACAGACAAAAATTCCCTTACACTGATGTCTAGAAAGTGGTCTTTGGAAGAAGAAATTCTAACATGCCTTAAGTCTTTATCTCTTGGGATGGAAGAGGAAAGGCCAAGAATAAAAATAGTATAATTTGGGAGTTTTCAGTCATATTTCAGATCTATCACAAAGATCAGGACAGAAAATTCCTATGTTTTCTTATGAGTATTCTTAGAATTGAGACTCCAATATAACAATATTAATGACCAATATTCAGCAGTGAGTGTTTGGTGGGCTTATGAAACAATTAACATGCATTTCAACAGAATATATCAACCAACATGTATTATCAAGTGAGTATATAATAACCAAAAGAATACACAAAAGAACGTTGTGAAAGTTAATAGTTTGTGACAGTTCATACAAGGAATAAATAAGCAGAACTAAGAACCGATATTAAGGATTCCAGTTAAGATTGGGGAGTTCATTTTACCATCCCCATCGGAATAAATTCTACCTCAGCTATGGCTCAGTGCAGGAGATGCCATAAAGAAGACCTTTATTTCTGAGATAGCATCATTTATCAATCAATAGATTTTTTTGCTTAAGCATCATGGAACCAATGAATTATCCAAGTAAAAGAGGAACTGAAACTCATCTATTTAGGGCCCAGACTTTAAAGATGAAAAAACTAAAGCCCAGACACGAAGTGATTTTCCCCAGGTCACAAAGGGAATTAATTAGATAGACAAACTTGGGAACCTTTGGACATCACCACAAATATATGCTCTACTTTTAAATTCTGAAAATAAATATTTAAATCCTAAAAATAAATATTAATAAATGTTGTAATATATTTTTGATATTTGGTCTAATACAGATTAAATCTTTAAGACATATAGCCAATTCTTTTTTTGATATGAGAGGCATATTTCTAACTATCATTGAGAGGAGCTATTTCCCCATAGCACGTATTATCCACAGGCCTCAATAAAGAAAAAACTCAGAGCATTGCCTATGTTTTATTCCAGGGTATAGAATTGTGAGCAGTAAAACCAATCAACTAGTGTTTGGTGCACACTGCTAGGATATGATGAGACCTATTATCAAGAAGCTTGCAGTCTTTTGGGGAAATGAGGAAAACACACACACACACACACACACACACACACACACACATATATATATATATACACACAAACATATATATTATATGTTTATTTACTTTTAAGTTTGGGGGTCCATTTGCAGGTTTGTTACATAGGTAAATGTATGTTAAGGGGATTTGTCATACAGATTATTTCCTCAGCCAGGTATTAAGCCTAGTATTCATTAGTTGTTTTTCCTGACTGTCTCCATCCTCCCATCCTCCACCCTCTGATAGGCCCGTGTCTGTTCCCTTTTATGTGTCCATGTGCTCTCATCATTTAGCTCCCACTTACAAGTGAGAACATGCAGTATTTGGTTGTCTTTTCCTGTGTTATTTCACTAAGGATGATGCGTCCAACAATCACGTGATAAAAAGCCCAGCATCACTGATCATTAGAGAAATGCAAATCAAAACCACAATGAGATACCATCTTATACCAGTCAGAATGGGTATTATTAAAAAGTCAAAAAATAACAGATGCTGGCGAGGTTGTGGAGAAAAAGAAACACTTATACAGTGTTGGTGGGAGTGCAAATTAGTTCAACCATGTGGAAGACAGTGTGGAAATTCCTCAAAGACCTAGAGACACAAATACCTTTTGACCCAGCAACCTCATTACTGGGTATATACCCAAAGGAATATAAATCATTCTATTATGAAGACACATGCATGCGTGTGATCACTGCAGCACTATTCACAATAGCAAAGACATGGAATTAACCCAAATGCCCATCAATGATAGACTGGATGAAGAAAATTTGGTACATATACACCATGGAATACTACACAGTCATAAAAAGGAATGAGATCATGTCCTTTGCAGGAAAGCTCATATTTAACAGTTTTCATTCATTTAATAAGCACTTTCAAGGGTTTACAGATGACACTGAAGTGAAGTTGATGAACACAAATTCTTCATAGTAATTCTCTGTCCTCAGTTTCTGACATGACATCTCTCTCTCACTCATTTTACTCATCCACCTGAATTTTCTCCCTATTTTTCAATCAGCCCAATTGTGAGTAATTTCTTCTCAGCGACTAATTCCATATGCACTCATCATGCTTCTTATTCCTATGAGGTAGCATCCCCGAAATTTCAGCCCCTGGGAAAAATATGCCTTCATCCTTTTAGTTTAGGTTAGATTCATCTATTATGAACCCCTGTAAGACTCAGTACTTTTACTTCCTAACACATTATTTTGTGTTTGTACTTATATATTCCTGAGTATATAATTACTATCTGTCTCTCCTGCTAGACTGTAGTCTTCAAGGCAGGTGACAATGTCTGTTCACTGATTGTTATATCCCTAACATCTAGCCAAGTGCCTGACCTATTAGCAGGTACTTAATAATCAAATATGTGGTAAATGATCTAACTATACAACTCCAATGTATCTGAATTTGATTAGGACATTTTGAATATAGTTAATTTTAGTTGGAATAGATAAATATTTGAAACAAATTCATTTCATCAATTCACACAAAGATATTGGCAATGGCTTTACTATTCTACCTGTGGTAGCATCAGCACCAGCTGACAGCCTGTCATAAATGCAGAATCTCAGGCCCCTCTCCACACCTACCCTGCCAGAATCTGAGATTTACAATTTTCCTGGGTTCCTCTAGCGCACTGTGATATGTTGTAAATCAGGGATTAAAAACACAAATAACACAAATACTTTATTGGGCTAGGCATATCTCCAAAGTGAATGAAACAAGCCGGAGATATATATATATATATATATAAATATATATATAACACAATATATAGAATATAAAATATATATATTGTAAAATATATAATATAAAATATATATTATATAATGTATAATATAAAATATATATTATATAATATATAATATAAAATATATATTATATAATATATAATATAAAATATATTAATATATATTAATATATATAATATATATTAAAATATATATTATATATATATTATATTATATATTAAAATATAATATGTGTAACATATATAATATAAATATAATGTATATTATAATATATAATATAAATATAATGTATATTATAATATATAATATATAAATGTATAATATATATAATGATAATAAATATAACCTATAACATATTATCATGATATGTATATAATCATGATTATGTACATAATCATGATAATGGGTAACCTCTGACCTTTGGCCTCCTCATAGGAGTGGTGGGGACTATGTTTATATGAGATCTTTAGCTTCATCTAAAAGGCACAGGCTACTGTCCAGAGTCACAAAATTGCAAGGTTAGTGTTGAACAGATCAAGAGAAACCAGAAATACAAACCTGCATGTATAACCTGTGGACTTAAACACTGACTACTAAATTTAATTCTTTTTAAAGCAAAAGAAATATGAGGATCAAATAGAGCTCACTTGTGTGATAGCTCTACTTGAAGGATCTTCAGTTTTCAAAATCTCATACAAAGGATATCTTTTAGGCATTCAGTTAACACTTCCTAAGGCTTCACTAATTCAGAATTCTTTAATTTTACAAGTCAGAAAACTGTTTCTTTTCTGTAGCCATCGAATTCTTCCTTTCTTTTATTAATTTATTCATTCAATACTCATTCAGTGTCTACTCTGTGCTGGTTGGGTCCTATGCTAAGTACAGAACAACTAACAATGAGTTAGTTTTAGTTATTTATAATCTATGACTTCCAATGGTGTCTAGTCTCGTAATGACAACGTTATACTTATGAAACAGACAGTATTTGATGTGGGTATTGCTACAATAATTTGTAATGTCCGCTTTTGAGGGATGGTCTTGAGAAGGTTATGCTCTATTTTAGTAGTTCAGAAATCTAAGTGGAGAGACAGAAGCAGAAGGTACAGATAACTGAAGACAAATGGTGTGAAGGAGGTTGACAAGAGGATATGGTTGAACATAAAAGCAATCCCACAGAAGTGAATTCTGGATGGAATGTATGGCACCCGTGGTGATTTTAAAATGTTAAAACTTCCTGTAACACTCCCTCAGCTTCATAATTTCTGGCAGTCCAGAAAACATACTTTATCGCCACTCAAGAAGAGAGAACTGTTTCACAAAAGCTAAAGCTCTAAATTCCATTTCTTGTGTACATTAAAGACTTAATTAACTGATTTAACCACATTTTGCCTATTTTTTTCCAGTTGCTACATTCTCATTTCTTCAGTTGGTGTGAGGGGATTTTATCTCTTTGTGGGTGTGGTTTATATTACCTCAGAAGAGGCAGTGATATTTTTGAGAAAGCAGCATGCTAGTGACAAACACTTCACAAGGCTTTGTGTTAGTTTGGTGGCAGCTGTGACCGAAAGTGTAATAAAAAAATCAACTGAATGTTTTATTCAAATGTGTTTATCCAACAGTGGTGAGTGAACAAAGGTTGAGTTAATCTGTTATACGATATGTAGGACTGGATTTTCTATCCAGGATAAAAGTATGCTTTGTCTCAATTCTCTTGAATTTTCCATTTCATTCATCTTTCCATGTTAAATAATGCTCCAATGTTAATATTAGTAACGTTTTAGTTATTTTTTTCTTTGAGGCTACATAGTAGTTTGTTTTCCACAGTGTTTACCATCAAGTATGCCAGCTTGGATGACTCTCTCTGCCCTGTAATATTCATCTAGTCTGCATAGCAAGCCATTCACCTATGTAGAACTTTTTTTTTTTTTTTTTTTTTTTACATGGAGTATTGCTCTGTTGCCAAGGCTAGAGTCCAGTGGCATGATTTTGGCTCACTGCAACCTCCACTTCCTGGGTTCAAGCAATTCTCCTGCCTCAGCCCCCTGAGTAGCTGGGATTACAGACACACACCACCATGCCCAGCTAATTTTTGTATTTTTAGTAGCGACAGGGTTTTACCATGTTAGCCAGGCTGGTCTTAAACTCCTGATCTTGTGATCTACCCACCTAGGCCTTCCAAAGTGCTGGGATTGCAGGTGTGAGCCACCACACCCAGCCAGGACTTGTCTTCATGCTTAGTTTCACTGTTTCCATTCTGACTGGCAAAATTTTCATACTATGTATTATCGTCCTCCCCATTTGACATCTCTAGTCCTCATGCATTACAAAGCCTCTGCATTCGGCAGAGGTTTTAGCATTCAACATTTCTCTCTGTTCCCAGTTTTTCTTTCTTAATCGACAAAATAGCAACATATCTACCCTCTGCTTCTTTGCTCATCCTGGAAAGTAGGAAGGCTAGAATTACCCAGAAAACTTGAGTCTATTGTATTTTCTGAGATGATATTTTTATTAAAATCTTCTTTTTTTCTCTCTCCCTTCCTTCCTTCCTTCCTTCCTTCCTTCCTTCCTTCCTTCCTTCCTTCCTTCCTTCCTTCCTTCCCTCCCTTCCTCCGTTCCTTCCCTTCCTCCCTCCCTTCCTCCCCTCCCCCACTTTCCTGCCCTGCCGCCACGCCACATCTCTCATGCATTATTTAAGTATCTTCCAATTCACATATTTCCATATTTTGCACATCAGCCACAGTAACTTCTTTTGAAATGAGGAATCTGACCACATCACCACACATGTCCCCTACTTAAAGTACTTGAACAACTTCTCACTGCCTAAGATAATTAAGCTCAGACTCCTCCTCTGACATATAAGCTCCATTATACTGTGTCTCTTGTGTGGCCTTTCATAGCTATACCAGCCAGCCCTGAGATGCTCCTGGTCTCTGAATGGGACACCCTTGACTTCAGTGCCTGGCTTTTCCCTTTGCTATATGTCATACTCCATTCACTTCTCCTGTCTCTCTGTCTTCCCTGCTTCTTTTTCCTGCATATCTTCCCATGGGCATATTGCCACCTCACGCTTGCTTTGAGAGCACAGTCTCTGCACACTCTCAGGCTAGATTCCAGCATGGATGTTCCACTCACTAGTTTTGGGCCTTGAAGAAGTTATTCTACCTCTCAGTGCTTTAGTTTCCTCATATGTGAAACAGAGTATTTATTACTAGTGCTCACCTTATCAGGTTGTTGTGAAAACTAAATGAACAAACTCATATAAAGAATTTATTATGTGAGTATGTAATAAATTATTATGACTAAATCCATAAATCTTCACAACACATTAATATCACATTTTTAGTCAGCTTAAGAATAGTAAAAAGGCAAATCTACTGTGATAAAAGATCATAAACAGAAGAAAGCATTCCAAAGCTAAATATAAATGGTTTGAGGATTACCAATTCGTTAGGATCAGTCATTTTCTGTTCTCTTTCATTGATTAGGATAATCAACACATAGTTTTTGAAATTCAAGATTAAAATAAAATGGATTAAAATTACTGAATACCTGTATTAGAAAGGAAGAATGGAATATAACAGTAGGCATCACATAATGACTCAATTGCTTTTCTAATCTCAGTTGAATGCTTTATTGGGATATTACCAAGATTTTAAAATTTCAAGATGATTCTTCTTTTCTGTTTTGGGAGATTAGGAGGTTGGACGTTTGACATTGTACAAACTGTGATGATTCATATAGATACTGTACTACTTAACCTACTTATACCAATGACTGTGCTATTTCCAGGATAAATCACTTGGGTTTGAAGTTTGAAGCAGTACCTAGAGTCCGATCCTAAGCTATACTTAGGATCTCAGGAGACTCTGATGAACAGGAGAAAGTAGGTGTTTCCAGTTGCTTCCTGGAATGCTATTTAGATTTCTAGTTGGCTCTAGGGCCAGATCATGCTTCTATTTAAAGCAATGGTCTCAGGCAGCTAGAAGGAGTCCTGTTGCTATGATACCCAAAGGATTTTATAGTTGGGAACAGAGTGTAAGGGCTTGGAGTTAGTGAAGCTATAACTTTAAACAAAAACTGGCTCCATTCTTGAATGTCTGTTGGAACGAAGGGTAACCTGAGGAAATGTCAGGTGGGGACCTTCTTGGCCTCCCTAGCAGCCAAGGTTAGAGTCTTCCCCAGGGCAGGCTAAATTACTGGCCTCCTCCAAATTGCTCTGGGGATTTAAGAGCTGGTCTCTGTTCATAGACTTTTTGCCCAAAGCAAGACCCTGTTGAAAGTGAAAGGGGTCCAATCATTTCAATAGCCCTGGTTTGCTGAGAAGGATGGCAGAAATAAGAAATGTTCCTATCAAACTGGATCTGTGGAGATTCTAAAGCTGGAGCTAGGATAAATGTTTAATACCAAAAAAGGGTAAACAGATTTTATTACAAATGTTTGCTCTTCCCTTCTCTTTGTGTGTGTCTCTTAGGTTGTCTCTTTCTTGCATATCAATGACTTTCTTCTATCTTATGAAGTTTATGTGTAGCTCTCAGAATACCCACATAGTAATAAAAATTCCCACATAACAAAAGACCTTCTCTTCTGTTAAAGTGTCTCTGTGATATAAATTACATTATAATAACATCACCTGGTGAGATTGCAATGTTTATGAAGTCCGTGTGTATTGAGATTGTTAATAGTCACAATAAAGCACAATATTTTACATTTCCAATAAGTACTGCCTATAGATGCATCTACATTGACTGTGGGTCTGAACATGATTTGTTGCTGTTGCTTTGGAGCTTTCCAGTTAGAGGCCTGTTATGTGAGGGGTGAAGCATAAATTTAACTTTGTTTCCTCTCTGTGAAATCTCTTAGTGCATTTTGACGATTCCTTCATTACATACATAATTAATGAGGGCCTATGCTATATGCTAAGCACTGTTAGAGTTGATGTGTGACATAAAAATAAATAAGATGTGGTCTTGTACTCAAAGTACTCACCCTCTGCCAAAATATCTTCCTTTGTCTTTTAGTGACAATTGAATCTTAATGTTTATACTTGGTAGAATTCACTGTTATCTGCAATAAAATATTTATGTGATTGTCAATCTATTTAAATGAAATTTTAACACTTATTTTTTTCTCACTTCTACTCCTGATCATATCCTGGGCATCTTTTCTGTGAAGCTGAGTCATCCAATGGTGGCTATTCCTGAACATGAAGCTCTTGATTCCAAAGAGGTAAACGTAAGATAGGACTGGACGTCTAGTTATCCATTTCTGTGTGATCGTAGTAATAACCAATCTAATTTTTTTAATGTTAACAAAATTATGCTTTTATAAAAGAAGAAAGAATTATTACTAACTGTTTCAGTCTGTCGGTCACAAGGATTTGATAGTGAAATAAGTAAATTCTTGCTGCCTCTCAATGTAGAAGGTAGCAGTAGAGTTCCCCGTGTGTGATACCTGGACCACAAACCAACTCCTACCCCAAGTGCCTGTTTCGTGATTTCCTTTTTGGGTTCATATGTGAAATCACCATTGTATTCTTTCTCTAGAGGGTCAATGGATGTCCCATAATCCATATGGTGTGTTTTCAGGGTCAGAGTCACAGTATCTCATGGTATCTCAGTTTCAGTTCATAGGAAGATGAGTGCTAGGCTCACTGTGCACCCCCAACCCCACCTTCCCCAAGTGAATTTTATATATGGCATGCAGCTTTTAGACAAAGGTGTATCAGCTCAGTCATAGCCTCTGCATTTCATGTAAATGTTTATCTACTTTAATGTTTTGAGCTGATAAGTAAAAAGTAAATTCAAACAACTTTCTTTTTTTAAAAAAAAATGCTTTACCATAGAAACAAAGACAAAAATTCTGTAAAGAAATGTTATCATCATGGTTTACTTTTGTATTCATCAAGAGCAAAAATAACTGAACAGTGTTTTCTTCTTCTACATCCCCTCAGATAAAGTGGAAAATGGGAGAAAAAAAGTGATTTTAAAAAACTTATCTCTGAGAAGGGACTGGGTGAGCTCACACATTCCTTTAAAATACCCTCACAAAAGAAGTATGCTTAATTTTGAAGCCTCCAAGTTTAGGAAGAAACGAGCATAATATAAAAGAGAAGTAACAATAATAAAATTCCCTGTATAATTTGAATTTTCTTTTCCAAGCCATATTTTCCACAATTTAGGGCATATTATCTACTTTTCCTAAATTGGCATCCCTATTTCTGCAAAATTAAAAAGGTCTGTCATACTATAAGACTGTAACATTAGTCATTAAAATATAAAGTTGTGTTATGAATAGGTATGCATTTATATCCTTGACCACATCTCTGGTTACTTTTTAAGATAATATTGTAAAAATGGGATTATTGGTTTTATGATTACGAACATATGGGAGAGTCTCAACACATGTAGCCAAATTGCTGTTCTGGAAAGTTGTAGTAATTTACCATATGAGGAGTGTGTTATAATAATATCTGTCTCCATGCAGTCTTGGCAGCATTGAGAATTATTATAATTCCCAATTTATTGAGAGGTTACTATACATTAGAAACAGTGTTATGCACTTTGTTTTACTTAATTTTCACAAAACATTCTTAAGTTAAGTACTATTATTATTCTTTTTAGAGATGAGAAAACCAAAGCTGCAGGAACTTAATCTATTGCCTCAAGTCAAATAGCTAGGAATTGTCTCCACAATCAGAAATTGAATCCAAATCTGACAGCCTGCAGTCTGTGCCTCTTGGGCACTCTATTATTCTCTGTCTAGTGTCTAAATTAATCTAAATTAGGATTTTTAATTTAGATAAAGATATTTATCCAAATTTCCCTATTTTAATTTATATTTCTATCTATATAATCTAATTCTCTTTTAAAATCACATTTTAAAATACTTGCCAAATTTAAAGGGAAAGTAACTTTTTAATATTAATTTGCACGTTAAAATTCTGTATTTCTTCTGTTATTTTTGTCTTTTTAAATCTATTTTGTTTTTGCACCATCTTATGCATTTATTGGTATGGTAATATATTTTTGTTGAGTGGTAAACTCCCTTTTTATATATTACAGTTAATAACTTTTTGTCAAATGTGTTAGCTCTTTCAGTATGATGGTGGCAAATTGTGTAACAGTGAAAAATTAGAAAAATACATACGTCCAGAAATAGAAGAATGATTAAATAAATTTTGCACATTTCAGATGAATATAAAAAATGGGAAACTTTGTATTTCTTTCAAATACGATAATTTTGGTTCAAGTTCACATAGACTATATCTACACAATAAGAGTGTTCGTACACAAAAAGAGAAAATGAATTGGTAATTTGAATTACAAAAACAGTCAGTTCAGATAACAAATTGAGAACTACTGAATGTTAGGTAATGCAAAAGACTTTGTGAGCCAAAGAGAACGGTATAGATGTAGTATTTGCATTTTTTTTACACCAATTATCACAACCCTGGAGACAAAACTTAAAATTAAGATAGTGGATAAGATTGCCATAAAATGATTTTGATTCAGGTTTGGAATATATGAAAAATGACATTTAGAGTTTGAAGTTTAATATTTGTGAGAGACAGTAACTATTAGTAGTAAAAAAATGTAAATAATTAAGGAAAAGGCCATTTTGTGCTTCCAGTTTGCTGTATTTTACTTCTTAGTAATATTGGCACATTTTGGAGCAATTTAGCAACTTTTTACAACTTCTTATGATGTGTGGTCAGACTAATATTGACCAATATATTTCCCCCAAACCTTTTCTCTGTTATTTATTTACCTTCAACAACAACCAAGAAACATCAGTTTTATAAAGCAATTCTGTTCTTATGACTATATGACCTAAAGGAATAAACCATTTCAGTTACAAACCCAGTGCAAATAAAAAATTATGGAAGAGCCCTTGATGGTATCTCAGAATTTTCCTCTTGGTTTTTCTTTCATTTCCTAAAGACATTAGTTTGTCTTGCTTACTACCAGACTTGTCATTTCTTGAATCAAATCAGGCTATTTGTAGATACTACCTTTTTAAAATTAACTCAGTAATTCATTTAAATACAAACTGATGTTAGATATATCAGATTTGACTTACCCATTATTTTTATAACTCACATCATTTCTAAAGTTCATTTAAAAGGAACTAACTCAAAAAAAATTCCACTTAACATCTAGCTCAGTGGTTCTCAACCCTGGCTGAACATTAGACTCACCTGTAATTGACTTTCGAAACACACCAATGATAAATATACTTCCTTGTCATATGACAGGAATCCACTCCAGACAAATTAATAAATCAAGAAACTTTACAGGTGACAAAGGTATTTGTATGTTTTAAAATCTCTTCGGATTATTCAAATATGCATCAAAGGTTGAGATCTTCAAATTATAGTTCCTTTATTGGCAGTCTAGGAAGGCCAATCAAGTAAATTGGTCATTCAACCCTGAAAACCCAAAATAGAAAGTAAAAGTAGGAGGATCATGAAAGAATTTGTTCCAGTGAATGATTTCAATTACTAAAAACTTGGGTGACGACAAATTCCTGTCCAATGGCTTAAAGGAATAACATGTGCTTTAATTTGTGGTAGATTAATTTTGAGAGATCTGTTCTATGTTGAGATTCACTGTAATTTCATTAGTAAAATTTAATACTTTATTTTTGTTTGCTTTGACATTCCATATAAGGTTTGGAAATTGCTTAGGATGGGGCTGGCATAGCATTTGGTGCAAGCTGAGTCTGGAGGCTTAGTGTATTCCAAACAATGTTTTATTTGTACTTTAGATAGCACTTAAAATACACGGTCACTGATGAAACTCCATACAAGCAGATGAGATCTGTAAATAATTGATTTGACCATTGTGTCAGCTGATTTTCAAAGAATACTTTCATAGATTTTTGCTGTTCACACCAATGCAGTAATTTCTAAGAAGGTGAATATTCAACACCATACAGGCAGAGCATACTCATTGACTGAGATAAATGATTTCTGAATTGAGTTACTTAGAAGAAAATTAAATTCTAGTAGTGACAATTATTTTTTATTGTATTTCTCATCTTGTAAGTTCAGCAACTCTTTTATCCACAACCACTCCATAAACTACTTCTCCTTCTGCAGACTTATTTGTGAAAGTCATACTGCAGAATGAGATATAAACAGATTGCCCCTCTTTGTATTACCTGCTACATGCAGCCCTATGACTACTGCATTTTATTTTCAAATTGAAGATCAATTGATTTCCCAAAACATGATTAGATGCATTTGGTTCTGACCTTTCAGGTTCATTTGTTATTAACACAACTTGAGAGCTAATCATTCACTAGCTGCCCATAAAACACATACTAAGCAAATTCTTGTGTTTTCTTATTCCTTCTCTTTGCAGATTTTTGATAAACATTTAAGGGCTTACAAGATAACAATTCTGTTAGCAAGGTGACTATGACTGATTTGCCACTTTGGTGGTATATAAGCTTTCTGAGTTTATTTTATTTTGAATTTCAGAACCTCCACTGATGTCTAAGTTTCTAAGAGTATAAAGCAGCCATCCCATTCCTCTGACTTTATCCTCTGGATGAGAACATAGAAAAGAGAAAATAAATTACTTGCCCGTGGAAACCACTCTCATTTTCTGGTTTGATTCAAGGGTAAAAATAAAATTATCAAGAGAAAAAGGCCCACTCTATTCTTTTCAGGCAATTTTCCAAAACATTATTTCTCAAAATGAAGCTTTGATACATCTTGGATTGCTGAGAGTTGAAGGTTGTAATCTCAGGCAAGAATTTGGAATCTGGATATTATTACCTGTTGATTAAAAGAAGATTCCTATGCATTGATAGACAAATGGCTACAGGGCCAGGGTAAATTTGTCTTATAAAAATAAACACACCTGATACAGGTACCTGAGTAGATAGCCACCTTTCCCAGGCATCAGGTGAGCAGGGAAATAATAAAGGAAAGGATATTCCTATACTCAAATTTGATAGCAATGGACCCATCAAAATGACTTTCTTGTGTTGTAAGCCCCCAACCTGTGTTGGGGAAATGTAATTTAAAAGCAGAACAAAACAAAACCTTTCTGCTAACCCAGAAGTTCCCTTCACAAGGGCAGTAGAGAAAGAAAACCCTTTTTGTTATTGAATAACATTGAACCAGAATGTGATGTGCATCATAGGCAATCTGCTAAGAGGCTGCAAAGACAAGAAGAAATCTCACCCTTGGTATAGCCAAGGAGATAGACCCCATTATATACATATTCTCAAGATCAACAATAGTTAAGTTGGTCCTCAAGTAAGAAAAAAATGACAGCATCATTCATTATACATAGTTCATCCTAAAGTCACCTGGAATTTGGGATGACAATCTGTGTCTGGCTTTAGGCAAGGCAAAGTAAACTTCTCATATCTTTAGGACATGGGGTTGTTTTATAACTTTGAGCCAGGCTTGAGCTAAAGTTAGAGTCTTACCCTCCCTGGAAACTGGCAGATAGGGATGCTATCTCTCTTGGTTGTTTACATTTAAAGGAGGTGGTTCTCAAGTCCTTGAAAGAGACTTTTCAGGGCCTGACAAAAGGCCCACCTGTTTTCAAAAGAATTTATATACATTTTAAAGAGAGGAGAAAGTGCTTACAACGATGAGTTTCTAAAGTAAATGCTTTAAGAAAAAGAAGGAGGAGGGAAATCTCTCCCCTTATGCTCAGCAGCAAGAATTAAGCATTTCTTTTTGAATTTCCAATTGCTCTTACACTTGGCTGGCGAGAACCAGAATTAAAATCAGAGAGAGTCTGGTTCTGAAGTAGCCAATAAAAAGAAACAGGTCTCATTTATTTTTCTCTTTAGAAACTCAGTTAAATCTACTATAGGAGAAGTGGGTGTTTGACAATTTTGGGGTCTCTCCTTCAAAGTCATCTCAATAGATTAAAGTTGGGTTTGATATTGTAGTGAGTCATTGTCAAGTTGAGCAGAAGTCAGGAACTAAAAGGACTTACAACTCCTCTGTGTGGTGGCTTGGGAAGACTATTTCTAGTTTCCAAGAGAAACAAACAAAACACTAAGATCAGGGTTAATAATTATTTGGAGCTCACATCATCCATATGTCACGGGGTTTTGATCCCAGATTCAACATTGTACTCTCTAGAGTCTGTTGTACCTGCATCCTTTATCTATGAGGCTGCCTTTATAGGACCTTAATTACTGAACGTTTTATAGCTTCTGGCTTATAGATAATAAACTCTGATACCAGATTTTGTCTTTTTTCACCAAAGTCAATAGTTACATAAATGCACAAAACATTTGAAATCTTTCAGGAAAAAAAAAGAACATGCAGCATTTAATCATATTATGATACACATTTCTTGGAAATGGCTTTTTGTTCTCAATACATGCAGCCTGATTTCATATTCCCAAGAACACATATGTAGGTTATTTTATTTTCATTTTGCAGTAAAGAATATGCATATTTGGTTTTGCATTTAATGGGAATGAAAAACCAACTCACACAGCACATTCTTTTAAGAAATGCTTTCTGTAATATTGGCTTAATGTTTCACAAGAATATATTACCTATTACCCAAAGTTAACTCTGAATTTAAAAAAACCAAGATTTTGAGTTTCACTGTGTTCCAGAATTATGACTTCCAAAGCATTTTATATTTTCTTATATCCAAAATAAGTGTGTTGTTTCATTGGCAATATAATAAAATACTGAGCCTTAACTGCCAGCGTGCTAGTTGGATAATAGAATTGATTTATTTGTTGATGATTCTCACTTTTCTTACATGTTCACCTTTGTTATTCCCAAGTTTTTTAGCTCTTTATCTATACTGAGATTGGCAAAAAAAAAACAGGAAAAACTTCACAAAGTGTCTAAAATGATGGCTGTAGCTGTCATAGCATAGGCTGCTAAATTGTGGGGCCAAACATTTATTTGATCTGCTGGTGGGTTCGGGAAGAGCTGAGAAATAGTGCTAAGCTTGCTGGCATGGCATCAGAGGATGATCTGCCTATGGTGCTTCAGTCTGATTTAATGATTCCTATTATAATAAAATTTTATATTTGAGAGGGAACTTAGAAGGCATTTATTCCAATATTTTATTTAATGTTATAATCCCATCTACATCATATATGCTCATATATCTTCTATTGAACCTCTCCTGGTAATAGAGTTCACCATTTCACAAGCCAGACTCAGTATAGGTTTTAGTTTGACTAAGACAAACTAAGTAATGGCTATGTGAACAACAAAAGCAAATAAAACACGTGGAATAAGCTGGGGTTTAATTTGGAGCACTATGACCTTGGGTGTGATATTGAATCCTTCTGAGCTTCAATTTTATTCTTGGTAAAATGGAATCAAATGATTGTGAAGGTCTGCCTAAATGTATGTAAAGTGCTTAGCATATAAAATACATGGCACCTAAAAAGTATTAGCCAAATGATGATCATTTCTTTAAACCTCTCGTAAAATTAACTACTAAATGCTGGTACTTTAAGAAAAATCATATTGGTGCTTTCAGAAAAAGCAAAATAATGGTAATTTTTATTTGTCAGAAAAATTAATGAGGAGATGTACTTGAGTCATTTCCTCCCTTCATTCTAGGACTTCAGAGAATTCCAGATGATGAAAGCTACAGCTTACTTCGTACTTTTTGCCTGTTGATTTTCTATGGCCAGAACAAACCAGAGCAGTCATGAGCCACCCCTTTGTTAGTGCTTTTCATCTGCCTCCTTCTTCTAGTCTAAAATGTACTTTCTCATAATAATGCAGAATGTAACCGCGATTCACAATCCTGTTTAGCTGCTTGGCCAAGACATACACCTTGCACATAGGAGCCAGCTCTAAGTCACCCCTGCTTCTTCACCTCATGATCTGGCTGAGGGCAAAGCACAGACAGTTGCCTACAGAAAGGCAACTGACCTCCTTTATTTTCTACCAGGCATTTCAGAAGGCTCCCATGTTAGTCAGGAGTTGGAACCTGGAAATAGAAAGTTCTGGTCAGTTTCTCCATTGCTGTTATTCCATCACATTGTTCTATCAGAGACATGTCTTAGAACTTAGAACTATATTTCTCTTCTTGCTTCATCTCTCATGTTTTCTTTTATACTTTCTTTTGTATAATCTGCCTTCACAGTTGCCAATAGCCATCTTCCACTCAATTAAGTTTATCTTATCTGTTCCAGACAGTCCAACCCTATCACATAGGAACAGAGATTATTGGAATCACTCCTCTACCACAGAGCAAAATTGTAAGATCAAGCAAATCAATATACGAAAAAAAGCAAGAGGTTATTTGGTCTTGGTCTTTTGTAACGTTCCCTTTTGCAAAAGCTGGGACTTAATTCAATCCCTATTCAGTTTACCTCCTTGTTAGATGATGCATTTTAGGGAATGGTGCAGTCAATGCTAAAGTGAAGTTAAGTCATCAGCCAAGTCATGGAAGGGTGAGGGTGTGGGTGGGATATAACAGTGCTGTTCCTTAAGGCAGCCCCAGCCCCTCAAAACCATCATGGCACTTTGTAGGAGGCCAGAACTGCTCTGCTGAACTGCCAAGAGATTGGAGTCTGATGTAAAGGTACAGCTGTGTGTCTTTATTATGCCATTAATAGTGAAACAAGGAAGGATCTACTTAAGGAATAAAAATAAGCTTTTCCTATTGTAGTATAAACCTTTTTTTTTGTAGGAGATGCTATGCCCAAATATTAATGTATAATTTTCAGGTGTATAGTTTTAAATTTATTCATCTTAACCTGACTCCCATATTCTCTTATTTTACAGCAATGAAGTTGGAGCAGAGGCTGAAAACACAGGCTGCTGATGTTTTTTGGAATGCTGGTGCTAACCACTTGCTAGATTTAACTTTTTTTTTTTTTCCAGAATGAGTGCTCCCTTTATGAGCTGCAGTGCAGCAGAACCAAAAAAAGAGTTTGCTGCAATTATATAGCATCACAGTGCTCTGCTAACAGCCAGCAAAGGAGAGATTTACCCACAGCTTTTTGCACCACTGTTCAAGCCTTTAATGCCTTCTACTTAATATTAAGCTGACAGCAGTACTAACGTGCCCCTATATTTAGCAGCCAAATAAAGAAGAATCATGGGTAAATAGAAGAATGGCTGTGACTATTTTTCAATACAAATTTTATTTAATGCATACATTACTAACTGAGCAAGGTTTTTATTCCCCTTTTACTTCACTTTTTTACATGAAAAAAATCACAACTTTTAAAATAACTAATTAGCTTTCAGAAGATGCTGATATTCAGAGGTTCTCTGGTGAGATCTTGAACACGAGAAAGTTGGTATTTTGTATAACACACATTGCTTTCCTGTTCTGTTGGGATTCGGTGCTGCTGGGACAGACTATGTGCCAGGAGCAGCCTAGTGCTGATGAACATCGCGTTACTGGAGTGTCTGGGATACCACTGTCTCTCTGCCTGTCACCACATGATTCTTGTGAAGACTACTTTAGAGTTAGTTTGTATCCAAAATCCTGAGAGCAGCAGAGACCATAGAGCAAACCCATACTTAATGACAGTCCTGAGAGCCCCCTAGAGGCATACCATGTGCCCACCATGTTGGCCATCTTCAATTTATTTCCCAGTTGTCATCCTCAGCAGTCTGTCCCAGCCCCCTCTAAGTTATTTCCTTCTTCTGCTCATATGGGAAGCCTAGAATAACACACATTAAGAAAGAACAGCAGTCTGGACAGTGAGCCCCTGATGGTAAAGGAGTCTTGGGAAAACTGGCTTCATTCACTCTTTACACATTGTCCATGTTCTCTGTGGAGCCAGCTCTGAGCCACAGTGCCCCTAAACCAAGCTTCATCACCCAATACCATCACCCAAACTCAAGCAGGGAGAGTGACCTATAGAAGAGCAACTAGGCTCCTTCATTCTCCAATAGCCATTTTAGAATGTTCCAATTTCAGCTGTTATTTGACAACTGGAAATAAAAACTTCTCAACGTCTCCTTTGTTGGTGTTAGAGAAGCAAAGGAGGCTCAATAAAGCCCTCTGCTCATCTCTCCTTCCCCTCAAAAAAACCATTTATCCATCAACCTGCTAAATTGTGTGAAGCATCACTTTAGATTATTAATAATGATCTCTAACATTCACTGTGCTCTTATTATGAGCAATGCACCACACCAAGTGCTTTATATGAATTTAATTTAACCTCCACAGTGAGCCTGTAATGTTAGTAATATTATTATCCATATTTTATTTTTGTGAGAACAGGCTCCTCCAAATGGTTAAATTAAGCTAGTAAGTGGCAGCGGCAGAATTCAAGTCCAAGTAATCTGATTCTCAGATGAAGCCATTTACTCAATCATTTGCGTAGTTATTTACGCAGTCATTTTTGGATCTCCAGTGTAAAAGGGTGACTTGATTACACTCCTCATCTCATGGTAGATTTCTATCATCATGAATTTGGGCAATGTATGCTTGTTGATTAGTGATCATCATTTATAATAATTTCTATCTTCCCTTGCCTGCTGTAGGCACACATTCTTATTATTTAATGTATATCTTTTGCTCATATATGTTTTGAAGATGTACATTGTTTTGTCTGCATTTATGTTTAATAAATGTAAATGGTATTGCTTATATTCTGTTTTTTTTGTTTCTTTTTCCTACTCAGCTCTGTTTTTAAAGCTTTATATACATTGCTGTATAGACATCTATTATACTGTGTTCTCACAGCTGTGTGGTAGAGTCTCATCACATTTTACTTATCCACCCGCCCAGCCTTGGTCTCTCAGGTTGTTTTCCTGTACCAACTGTTGTGATGTACATTCTTGCATGTGCCCCCTTGTGGACCTCTGTGAGAATTTCTCTGGAATACATACACAGGACTAGAATTGTTTAATCCTAAAGTTCCCACGTACTTAATTTGATGAAATCCTCCCAGATTGCTTTCTAGAATAGCTGTACCAATTTTTATTCCCATCAGCAATGCATTAGGTTTCTTATATCCTCAAGTACCTCTCCACCTTTGAAGGTCTGAGCTTTGAAACATTAGGCTCCAATGTCATTGGAGGCAACTCCTAAAATGGGAAGATTGTTTGACGTGGTGTCCTATTCATCCTATATTTTCCAATTCTCTAAGACTTTTATACCCTTTAACTCATTGCAATTTTCAGTCAAGTATTATTATCTTCATTTCGTTTGTCAACCTAAATAACAGAGAGAGGCCCTTAAAAGAAAAAGAAATTTATTTGGGAATAGAATATTGCAATGGGTATACACAGGCTATAGTAAACGATTTGCATGCATATTAAGGGAAGTAAAGAACAATAAGGATTTTTAAAGGAAAAAATGAGGAGGATTACATGATAATTTTGAAATGATTATCCTTAACTACAAATATCAGTAACAAAGGTGACACCAGTTCAAGATTGGATAGGCAGTTGCTGTCCTTGTAGAAATATTTTGTTGTATAAGCTTCCCATTGCTTTTGCACAAGGTTGTGATTTTGCAGAGTTTTCTGTAATAGCTTTTATCAGGCATAGTAGCAGGAGAACTCTCTCTTCATGGCCATTTTTGGCTCTATCAGATTTTTGTTTTTAAATGTTTATGACTCCATTTTGATTCTGACAACTTTCACTTGTTACTGAAACATTTGAGCCCGACAGGTTATTTGACTGAGGTCACTAAATTAGTGAATGACAAACCTAGTACAAGGTCTTTTGATTTTCCTACTCTGTCATTGCTACAAATTGCTGCATCTGAACATCATGGTCTAATTTATTTGTTCAGTTTCTCAGTAAAGAACAGAGTCTTAAGAGCATGAGCATAGGAAGGGCAAGTGTTGACTGTGGGGAGAACATGGAACATGAATTAGTGACTTTTCAGTTTGGTGAGCAGCGCATTCAGTGCACTAAGGAGGTTGGGGGCACTATGCATGTTTCTGAGGAGGAAAGAGATGGTGACAGATGATGTGGAATTGCCAGGTACTGAGACTGCATCTTTATTTGGGTTCTCCCAGAAGCGAACTCTAAGACAAGGATTTAGTCTAAGTAGTTTATCTGGGAGATGATAATAGGAAACACTGATAAGGAAGTGAGGAAGTAAGCTAGGGAAGCCAGTTACTACGTTGGGCAACTACTGTAGTTTATTTCCACTAAGAAATTTGAGGACACAAGGTTGAACAGTCCTCAGACTTCATTCAATTTAGAGGAAAGGAAACTGGGATAGTAATTCTAAAGCCTGAGTATTAACCTTTACGTGACTATGTCTGTGACTTCCTTCTTTATAGAGCTTTTGTTTTTTTTCGGACTTTTCATTACACATCACCAGTGGGACCCACTATTTTCTTGTGAAATTTTAATTTGGTGAAAATGGAAGGTCTTTTGAATATTGTTCTTCATAGTCTCTGTAGTAAAGTGCAGAAACGAAGAGATAATTGAAAGCTTAAGTAACAAGGGAATATTCTCAGAATTTTATCTATTGGGCCAAGCAGAAAAATCTGCAATTAGGACAGGGGACAAAAATTCTACTTTAACTAGACTGCTGCGGATTTCCACATGTGAATTCTTTATCAATTAGAAATTAAATCAACTGTGTGAGATGATAACTTGATTTATAAGAAGAAAAGATTGCTTTGCTTAGAGTAAATCCAGAGGTCTTAGAATAATCAACTAGTAGTTAGAAAATATTTCTGGATTTGTTTAAAATATATAGTACATTTGGGGAACATTTCAGATATTCCTGTGGTAGGTTGTAAAATTAAATGTTATATTCCCTTCATACTTTAAAATGTATTATTTTCAATTTATTTGACTAGAAATAGGCTTTTCTCTTCATTTTATGGTTTAATAAAAATGCTTTAATTTCTTATAAAAGTTTTCTAACAGATGTATATGCAATTGCTCACTGTCACTTAAGCACCTGAGTCCATATTTTCCTTAACTGGAAACTCTGGGGATAAATTCAAAAAATAAAACCACACAACAGGCAGAGGAAGATTCATAAATGCTAAAAAAAATGAAGGAAAAGTAAAAAAGACAAATTTTTCCCAGGGGCTACAGACTGTGATTTAAAAATATTGAACAGAATATCTAAATTAAAACAATGGAAAACTCAATTAAAAATGTGTTTAGCCAAGAATATGTTCTGTGGAAGTACTAAGAGAGAGGCAAATGGTTCTGATAATAATGTGAATAGAACTGGATAATATTTCTCACAAGGCTTAGAAGCCTTTTCAACTTTGAGCTGAGTTAAATCACTTAAGGGAGTAGAAATTCTAGAGATTTTGTCAACTCTGCTTTTGAGTCACAGTTCAGTCTTTTTGTTTTTCTTTTTAAATCAATACTAGTTTAGGTAAAAATAGCAGAGTTGTGGAGAAATTAAAGTTAGCAGCTTACTTCTCTTTTCCAATGAACAGATAAAGTTTGTAAAACCTTTTACTTAAGTCATTTAAGATTAGAGAAAGAAGTAGATTTTGAAGAATGCGTAGCAGGTCAGGCTCTGAACTTTGAAGAACTGGTGCTCAGTTAATATTAGGTAGGTTCGGCCGGGCGCGGTGGCTCACGCTTGTAATCCCAGCACTTTGGGAGGCCGAGGCGGGAGGATCATGAGGTCAGGAGATCGAGACCACGGTGAAACCCCATCTCTACTAAAAATACAAAAAAAAAAAAAAAAAAAAAAAAATTAGCCGGGCCTGGTGGCGAGCGCCTGTAGTCCCAGCTACTTGGAGAGGCTGATGCAGGAGAATGGGGTGAACCCGGGAGGCAGAGCTTGCAGTGAGCCGAGATCGCGCCACTGCACTCCAGCCTGGGCGACAGAGCAAGACTCCATCTCAAAAAAAAAAAAAAAAAAAAAAAAAAAAAAAAATTAGGTTGGTTCAACAGAATTTAGGAAAGTATACCAACAAGGACTGAAGCTTTCATTCATTATTATATACTAAGGCAGTAATCCTAGGGAGAAAATTCTATTTTTCAAAATTTGTCTTTGCACACAACTAATAATATTTACATAAAAGGGAGAAAACAAAAACGTATACTTTCTTCTAAGAAGTTTCCAATCCTATCACTGCTCACAGATTTTGCTTGCATTATTGCCTCGGGAGTAATAATAAGGGAGATTAAACGTTAAGGTTAAGATGTGGCAGAATTGGATTGGAATTTTGGTCTTTTTTGCTCCAAAGGTCTTTTTCCTCTACAAGTGTTTTTCCATTTTTCTTCTGCCATGAGTCAAACAGTTAACACTCCCTTGGAAGTCACATTCCCTTCTCTAAGGGTACATCAGTAAGAGCTATGAATGGAGATTATGACAGGTGGGAGCCTCTTTACCAGCTGGGCAGCAAATAGCTTCAAGTCTGATTTTTCTGATTAACAGTTCAAGTTTCCACTTGCCCAACAAGCAGGAAATCTGAATAACTACATTTGGATATTGTCGCCTGAATCCCCTTGCCCAAAGCCTCCTTTATGCAAGATGAAACTCCTTTTTGGGAACTAGGCTCCACTTCTCTCAGACAATCTTGATGGGCACCATACTACTCAAGCAATTCCTCCTAAATTAACAAAATCTGCTTTAAAGAGACTGTTTCTTGATCTACGGACATAGTTCTGTGTTTTTGATTCCTCTTTTCAAACTTCTGCCTTACTTGACACTCCATCACAATAAAGGAGGATTTAGAGATTACATCCATTTCAGTGGCATGCCAGCTGCTCTTCCTCTCTTCTTCTGTACGTGCTAGTGCTTTACCACTCTAATATTGAAAACTTCTGTTAAATCACCCTATTCCCTGAATAATCGAGAAAACCTAGTGTGATTTGTTCACCACTTCAGAATACACTTGCTAAATCATTCTCAATAGTAATATGTAGAATGCCGCCTCTAGTTAAGACTGGTTTAACACATCCCTGCTTGCTAAGATAAATTCAATGTCCTCTCCAAGATTTCTGTGAATTCCCTAAGATTATATTTTTCTTAACATTCTCTAGAGCAAATTCCTAGCTTCTATGGAACATTCATGTCCTACTTCGCATCTTGCTGAAACACTCTTAGCACACCTTCAGTGTGGATCACATTCCCTTTACCTGAGAATCCCTACCTACAAGTCCCCTCCACCAAGGTATAAGCTAGACTTTTACTGAAGATTTGTGAGCTATGGTGATAACTGAGAGGTGAAGACTTATTACATGGTAATAAATGACAGACTATTTAAATTGGATTTTAGACTTCTTAGTTCTTAAAAAGGAATGAGTCATTTATGACAAATTGGCATCTTCCATTTCCACCTTGCTGTTTGGAGTCCTTTTCTCATCTTCTCTCTCCTTAGCTTCATTCTGTCCACAAATTGCTTCTTAATTTTTATACAACAGTTTTAATATCTCTTTCTTAGATCTCCTATCCTTCTAAATAGCTTATTGATTTTTCTAAATAAAAAGCTTCTTTCCTCAGAGCTGCATCAAGAAGTACAATAATAAGTAATGCCATTAGTGCTCAGAAAGTAGTAGCCAAAATTTTCAGCTAAAAATATGCCACAACTTTTTTCCCCTTCTTACTTTAAAGAAAGTGAAAACATCACAAAACTTCAGCAAATTGGAATCATCACAGTAAAACGAACAACAAAAGAATCCCCCAAACCCAACCCAGAAAACTGTTTTGTTGGTCTCTTCTGGAGTTCCTCCTCAGGCATTCCCTGCCCAAGGTGACACAACCGGAGACAGAGTTCCCACGACGGGCTACTCTTTAGTCCCTTTCACCTGCTCAGAACTTCTATCTTCTCAGCTACTCTTTGCCACTAACACACTTGGAATCTCCCGCATTGCCAGGCCCCTTTCATATCAACAACTTGAGTTTGGACCACATCCTGAGCTCTGATATGACATTCACCTGAGGGACTGATCCCTCAGTTTGATGGTCCTCTATCCTATTCAAGTCTCTGGTACAGCTGTGGAGATCTCAGGTGTGAGGGCCTGAGTGTCGGAGTGGGTGTTCACTAGATTGGAACTGTTTTGGAATCTCAGTTGGTGGTCATGCATTGATTAATAAGCTATGGTGAAGGTAATCAATGCTTTCTACTTTAGAAGTAGACAGTAATACTCAGAGAAACACTGAAATGCGCAGTTCACTGAAAGTAAGATTGATTTCTGGGAAAATGACCAGAAAAATTTTTAGTTTCTATTGGCTATGTGAAAGTTGTACCTACTTTAGAGGACTTAAATAGAGCAGAATATTTGAGGTCAAGGTTGTAAATCAGTTCTAAAACCCAAAGTCATTTTGGTTACATAAGACACATTTTTAGGCTTACGAAAATTTTACATGTCAGGCCATTTCCTAAGTGAGGGCTTTATCTCTATAATTAATAAAAGATATAAATGGAAACCTGCAGCTGGCTGAATTGTCCTTTCTGTTCACATCGTATTTCCACTTATGCTTAGAGCCGGAATTTAACTTAGAAAATATGCTTCGTACACCTGATAAGCTTCTGCTTTATTGTACTCCCCTGGGAAAAGAATTTCAGATATTTGTAACAAAGAGAGCTTCCTTTTGCTGTCAGGGCCAGCTAGACACAACCTCAGAGAAGGCTTTCCTGAAAAACACTTCCCAGTCAACTCTCAGACATGACAGCTGATTAGGCAGTCATTTCAGGCTTCTGGCTTTGGAAGTGTCACAGCCTGCTAGCACCTTCCCCGATTCAAGGCTGGGGGTTGGGCAAGGGAATAAAAGTAGATGGGTTGTCAAATAATTCTTTCATTTTAATCTAGTCACATTTCCCCAGCCTCTGAGCTTCCCAGTGTACTTCCCAATACATACACCCTCCTGACACACACATACTTCTACACACACACCACACAACCACTTTTTCTACCTCACATACATAAACCTTCACAAAAATAGACACACTCCTGTACCTGATGACTACCAGCTGAATTATAAGCATGCTCTTTTCGTTCTGATGGCTCCAGAATAATCTAACCTTTTGAATATTTTAACACAGACTAATGAACACCAATGTGGTGGGATATGCCTGCTTTTATAGAAACCTAGGGTGTTAGGGGCTAAGACAACTCTTCTCAGTCAGAATGGCAACCATTTGATATCAGTCTTCCCCATCCCTTATCCGATACTCATGCCAGAATATTTTTCTGGTCATGGTCTTGAGCTATGGAGTCTAGGTTTCGCTTCAGAATCCTCCACACAGAGTTCCAGCCAGCCATAATCATAAGGTAGTAGCTTATGTTCCAGCTGAACCCTGTTACCACCCCTGTCCTGAGGTGTTGCAGTTTGGCCCTTTGACAACACTTTCCTTTGTGCTCTATTTTTCCTTCCCGTTTCTCATTCTCTCTGGAGGTCTGAACCAACTCAGATTCTCAGCACTCCTTCTATCATCAGGCAAGTAGTGTTTATGCTCTGGATTCTGTACTTCAAGAGGCCCTCAGCTTTGGATTACCTTCCCTAAAGTGTCTAAAACCCCCTTTGATTACTGTAATGAGCCAGGATTGGCAGTGCTACCCAAACGGGGCATCCTGAGTTGGCACAAGGAACTGCATGGGTCTTGTCCCCATTTCTCCCATGCAGAGTATCTTGACTCTTTATTTTTTGCTTGGGTCAATCAGGTACTCTAAGATGCTCAGAGACCCATGCCTAGAGGGATGTCCCAAAGTCAGGCCCCAGTACCAGGAGAATGGTCTAGTAAGCAGACCACCCTAGCTGCACTGTGTTATTTCTTTCATGCAAGGTTGGGCCTCCACATAGTCCTGATATGCCAATTCTTGCCAACTCAAGAATTTTTGCTTACGTAGACAAAAATTCCACAAAATACAGTCTTGCTGCAATGTTAACACCATTAGAGTTCTACTTACCCTTCCTTTCTGCCAATTTCTCAAAACTCATTTATTTTATTATACAAAAGAAATAAACATCCTTGCAACATTTTCAAAATTAAAATTTACTTGTCCTAGTTCCTAGTGCCAATAGGACACAATGTCATTGATTGACCTAACAAAGAGGCTGTCTGAGAGACCTAATTTTGGTCAATGAGATTTAAGAGAAAGCCTACTTAGGGGTTTCTAGGAAGGGTTTCATAGCTCTTAAAAAAGACATAATAGGACAGTGATGTAGGCAAGATAGTGGAACAGGAAGGTCCATATTCTCTTTACTCCCATGGAAACACCAATATAAGAACAATACATGAGCCAATTCCTTTTATGAGAAATCAAGAAGCCAGTTAATAGGTTCCTGCACCCCGACAAGCATAGAAAAAGCTGCATCAAAGATAACAAGAAAACTTGTGGCAGTCTTTTGTCATAGTTTCTTTCCCTAGCCTAGCATCAGCAATATGCAATCAGGAGAAAACTCTAAGCTATTAGCTTCTCTGGGTGGAGAAGGAAAGAAGACTCTGCCTTATGTACTATGTTCTGACATTTTGTGGGACTGTTCAAGGGGCTAACACTTTCTTTTCTGTCTTGGAGCACTGACAGGACGTAGCATAATCCAGATATTTGGGGGTCACTGGGAATAAAAAAAGAGTTGTGCAGGGTGCTACTGCTCTTGAGGGTCTATTATAGAGCATGCAGAACGTGATACAGCATGACGACCTCTCCCTTAGCAGAATAAAGAAGAGGAGAACGTGCATCCAACATTCCAGCTTTTTTAAAAAAAAATTATACTTTAAGTTCCAGGGTACATGTGCACAATGTGCAGGTTTGTTACATATGTATACATGTGCCATGTTGGTGTGCCACACCCATTAACTCGTCATTTACATTGAGTATATCTCCTAATGCTTTCCCTCCTCCCTCCCCCACCCCACAACAGGCCCTGGTGTGTGATGTTCCCCTGCCTGTGTCCAAGTGTTTTCATTGTTCAATTCCCACCTATGAGTGACAACATGTGTTGTTTGTTTTTCTGTTCTTGCAATAGTTTGCCGAGAATGATGGTTTCCAGCTTCATCCATGTCCCTACAAAGGACATGAACTCATCCTTTTTTATTGCTGCATAGTATTCCACGGTGTATATGTGCCACATTTTCTTAATCCAGTCTATCATTGATGGACTTTTGGGTTGGTTCCAAGTCTTTGCTATTGTGAATAGTGCCACAATAAACATACGTGTGCATGTGTCTTTATAGCAGCATGATTTATAATCCTTTGGGTATATACCCAGTAATGGGATGGCTGGGTCAAATGGTATTTCTAGTTCTAGATCCTTAAGGAATCACCACACTGTCTTCCACAACGGTTGAACTAGTTTACAGTCCCACCAACAGTGTAAAAGTGTTCCTATTTCTCCACATCCTCTCCAGCACCTGTTGTTTCCTGACTTTTTAATGATGGCCATTCTAACTGGTGTGAGATGATATCTCATTGTGGTTTTGATTTGCATTTCTCTGATGGCCAGTGATGATGAGCATTTTTTCATGTGTCTGTTGGCTGCATAAATGTCTTCTTTTGAGAAGTGTCTGTTCATATCCTTCACCCACTTTTTGATGGGGTTGTTTGTTTTTTTCTTGTCAATTTGTTTGAGTTGTTTGTAGATTCTGGATATTAGCCCTTTGTCAAAATTTTGACAAAATTTTCCAAAAATTTTCTCCCATTCTGTAGGTTGCCTGTTCACTCTGATGGTAGTTTCTTTTGCTGTGCAGAAGCTCTTTAGTTTAATTAGATCCCATTTGTCAATTTTGGCTTTCATTGCCATTGCTTTTGGTGTTTTAGACATGAAGTCCTTGCCCATGCCTATGTCCTGAATGGTATTGCCTAGGTTTTCTTCTAGAGTTGTTATGGTTTTAGGTCTAACATTTAAGTCTTTAATCCATCTTGAATTAATTTTTGTATAAGGTGTGAGGAAGGGATCCAGTTTCAGGTTTCTACATATGGCTAGCCAGTTTTCCCAGCACCTTTTATTAAATAGGGAATCCTTTCCCCATTTCTTGTTTTTGTCAGGTTTTTCAAAGATCAGATGGTTGTAGATGTGTGGTATTATTTCTGAGGGTTCTGTTCTGTTCCATTGGTCTATATCTCTGCTTTTAAAGAAATTGTCTAAGGAGCTGATTTCTGTCTCTTCAGTATAAGAGTATGGATAGAACCTGGAATGACTTGGGGACACTTAGAACAACAATAACAAAAAAAAAAATTGGGCAGCATGCTACTTCTTCAGAGGGCTTGTGTACAGCAGACAGACACCAATAGGAATAAGAGATTATAAAATCCTGAAAATAAAAAGAAGCTGACACATTCCTCTAATTAGGAATATACACACACAAGTCAAAAGAAGGTATATTTACAGAAAAATATCTGAAAACCCTCATAATCTCTAGCCAACATTAGTGGTAAAAGTATTTTCCTGTATCAGGCCAGTTTGTAAAGACTAGGAGAGGTGGATTATTTTTTCCCAAATGTATGGGCATCAATTCAAAGTTATAAGAAACATGAAGAAATAGAAAAAAGTGGCCCAGTAAAAAGAATAAAGTAAATCTGTAAAAATTGACCCTAAGAAAATGGAGGTATATAAATTACCAGACAAGTAATTCAAAACAACCATCAAAAAGATGCTAAATAAGCTCAGGAGAAGGATGCATGAACAAAATTTGATAGAAAGAGATAACAATTAGATAACAAACAGAAAGTATAAAAAAAGACAAAAGAAATTTTGGAGTTGAAGCATGCAATAACTGAATTTAAAAATTAATTAGAGGTAATCAACAAGAGACTTGATGAAGCAGAAGAAAGAATGATGAACTCAAAGACAGATCATTTGAAATTATCTTGTCAGATCACCAAATAAATGAATAACAAAAGCATGAAAAAATTGTTTTATGTAAACCCTGTGGTAACTACAAAAAATAACAATAGAAGATACACAAAGAAAAATACAAAAGAAATCAAAGTATGTCACAACAACAAAAATCAACAAAATGCAAAGGAAGAGAGCAACAGAGAAAAAGAGGGGCAAAGAGCTAAAAGACACATAGAAACCAACAGAATTGAAACACTAACTCCTTCCCTATCAATAATTACCTTAAATATAAAGGGATTAAACATCATAATCAAATGGCACAGAGTGGCTTACTTGATAAAAGCAAACAAGCAACAAACAAACATAAGTGTCAGCTATATGCTATCTATAAGAGACTTACTTTAGATTAAAGAACACATATAGGCTTAAGACAAAAATATAAAACAAATATTAACTTCAAGTGGTAATCAAAAGAAAGAAGAGGTGGTGGTACTTACATCAGACAAAATAGAGTTTAAGTCAAAAAAATGTTCACAAGAAACAGAGAAGATCATCATATAATGATTTAAGGGTCTATTCACCAGGAAGCCATAGCAATTATAATTATACACATACCCAATATCAGAATACCTAAATATATGAAGTGAACACTGACAGAACTGAAGAAACGGGCAGAAACACAATAATAGTAGACTTCAGTTTCCCACTTTTAATAATGGATAGAACATACAGATAGATCAATAAGGAAATGGAAGATCTGGATAACGCTATAATCCAAATGGAACTAACAGACATATACAGAACATTCTACCCTCAAATAGCAGAATACCCATTCTTCTCAAGTGCACATGAAACATTTTCCAGGATAGATCATATGTTACGTCACAAAACAAGTGTTAACTAATTTAAGGAGATTTAAATCATTCCAAATATTTTTTTCTAACGAAAGGAATGAAACTAGATGTCAATAGCAGAAGGAAAATTGCAAAAATTCACAAATATGTGGAAGTGAAAAAAAAATCACCTCTTAACCATCAATGGATCAAATAAAAAATCAAAAGGAAAATTGAAAAATATTTTGAGACAAATGAAAAGGAAAACAGAAAATAATGAAACTTATGAGATGCAGCAAAAACAGTACTAAAAGGGAAGTTATAGTGATAAATATCTATATTAAAAAAGAAATATCTCCAATAATAACTTTACACCTAGGAACTAGGAAAAGAAGAACAAACTAAGTCCGAACTTAGCAGAAAGAAGAAAATAATTAGAGCAGGAATAAATAAAGTACAGAATAGAAAAACAAAGAAGAAACAGATGAAACAAAGTTAATGTTTTGAAAAGATGAACAACATCATTAAAACTTTAGCCAGGCCAAAAAAAAAAAAAAAAAAAAAGAGAGAGAGAGAAGATTCAAATAAATAAAACCAGAAATGAAAGAGGAGACCTTACAGCAGATGCTACAAAAATACAAATGATCATAACATGCCAACAAATTAGATAACCTAGAAAAAAATGAATAAATTCATAAACTATACAAACTATCAAGACTGAATCCAGAAGAAATATAAAGTCTGAATACACCTGTAACTCCTAAGAAGATTAATCAGTAATCAAAAACCCCCCAAGAAAGAGAAACCTCGAACCAAGTGGCTTCAATGGTGAATTTCACAAACATCTAAAGAATTAGTGCCGATCATTCTCAAATGTTTCTATAAATTACAGACAAAACACTTCCAAACTTACTTTATAAGGCCAACCGTATCCTGATGTCAAATCTAGACTAAGACATTACAAGAAGACAAAATTACAGTCCAATCTATCTGATAAATACAGATGCAAAAACCATCAACAAAATGCTAGCAAACTGAATTCAGTGGCACATTAAAAAGATTACGCGCGGTGGCTCACGTCTGTAATCCCAGCACTTTGGGTGACCGAGGCGGGCAGATCACGAGGTCAGGAGCTAGAGACCATCCTGGCTAACACGGTGAAACCGTGTCTCTACTAAAAATAGAAAAAATTAGCCGGGCTGGTGGTGGGCGCCTGTAGTCCCAGCTACTCGGGAGGCTGAGGCAGGAGAATCCTTTGAACCCAGGAGGAGGAGGTTGCAGTGAGCCAAGATAGTGCCACTGCACTCCAGCGTGGGCAAGGACAGGGCGAGACAAAGTCTCATAAAAAAAAAAAAAAAAGAAGAAAAAAAAGAAAAGAAAAGGTTATATACCACGACCAAGTGCAATTTAACTCTGGATTGCAAGGATGTTTCAACACACAAAATTCATTCAATATGATACATCAAATTAACAGAAGGAAGGATTAAAAATTAGATAATCATCTCAATAGGTTCAGAGAAAGTATTTGATAAAATTCAACCCCTTTTCATGATTAAAAACACTCAACTAATAGAAGGAATTTGCCTCAACACAACAAAAGGCCATATATGTAAACACCACAGCTACTATCATACTAAATGGTACAAAAATAAAAATTTTTCCTCTTAGATTAAAAGCAAGGGTTTTCCTCTTAGATTAGGGCGAGAATGCCCACTGTTGCCACTTCTATTCAACATTGATTTGGACACAGAAAACTATAAAACTTTGGAAAATATATTTTAAAAGATAAAAATAAATGGGAAGGCATCTATGTCCATAAACTGGAAGACAATAATGCTAAAATGTCCATACTATTTAAAGAATTCTACAGATTCAATTCAGTCCTTAACAGAATTCCATTAACACATTTTACAAAAATAGAAAAAAATCTTAAAATTCATGTGGAGCCACAAAGGACCCTGAATAGCCAAAACAATCTTGAGGAAGACAACCTACAGAATGGGAGAAAATTTTTGCAATCTACTTATCTGACAAAGGGCTAATATCCAGAATCTACAAAGAACTTAAACAAATTTACAAGAAAAGATAAAACAACCCCATCAAAAAGTGGGCAAAGGATATGAACAGACATTTCTCAAAAGAAGATATTTATGCAGTCAACAGACACATGAAAAAATGCTCATCATCACTGGCCATTAGAGAAATGCAAATCAAAACCACAATGAGATACCATCTCACACCAGTTAGAATGGTGATCATAAAAACGTCAGGAAACAACAGGTTTTGAAGAGGATGTGGAGAAATAGGAACACTTTTACACTGTTGATGGGAGTCTAAACTAGTTCAAACATTGTGGAAGACAGTGTGGTGATTCCTCAAGGGTCTAGAACTAGAAATACCATTTGACCCAGCCATCCCATTACAAGGTATATACCCAAAAGATTATAAATCATGCTGCTATAAAGACACATGCACACATATGTTTACTGTGGCACTATTCACAATAGCAAAGACTTGGAACCAACCCAAATATCCATCAATGATAGATTGGATTAGAAAATGTGGCACATATACACCGTGAAATACTATGCAGTCATAAAAAAGGACGAGTTCATGTCCTTTGTAGGGACATGGATGAAGCTGGAAACCATCTTTCTGAGCAAACTATCTCAAGGACAGAAAACCAAACACCGCGTGTTCTCACTCATAGGTGGGAATTGAACAATGAGAACACTTGGACACAGGAAGGGGAACATCACACACCAGGGCCTGTCGTAGGGTGGGGGAAGTGGGGAGGGATAGCATTAGGAGAAATACCTAATGTAAATGACGAGTTAATGGGTGCAGCACACCAACATGGCACATGTATACATATGTAACAAACCTGCACGTTGCACACATGTACCCTAGAACTTAAAGTATAATTAAAAAAATTGTTGAAGGTAGGTTTCATGATATGTGTGACTTTTAAAACCACAATAAAAAATAGAGATAAAACAAAATAATAGCTCACTTTTCTTCCTTTTTACATTGATGCAAGAAGATTACCTGAGATATTGCAGTCATTTTGTAGCACTGAAAAATCGATGACAAACTGGAACTATGGAGACAACTTTGATTGTTGATAATGTTTTTAAGTTTCTCAATTAACCAGCCTTAGAGCCACCATATCTTTTTTTGCTTCAGCCATTTTATGTTGAGTTTCTGTTACTTGTATACTAAAGTATCTTATATAAACCATTTGTAAAGATTTGTTCCTAGCTAATGAGAAATGCCTGTAAATGATTTAGAGAAAACAATTTTAAAATTAAAAACATGAAGAAAAAATATTAAACATAGAGTTAACATTTGATCCAACAATTCCAGTTCTATGTATATAGCAAAGAGAAAAGAAACCATGTATATATAAAATATTCCTACATACATTTTAATTGTAGCGTTATTATACTATTATAATGGCCAAAAAATGGAAAAAATCAAAATATCTATCAACTGATATATGACTCAACAATATGTAGTTGATCAATCTACTGCAATATTATTTGACAATGAAAAGGAAAAAGTACTAATACGTGCCTAGATAAACTTTGGAAACATGTTTAGTGAAAGAAGTAAATCCCAAAGGCCCATATTGTGTGATTCCATTGATATGAAAGTGCAGAATAGCCAAATAGCGAGATAGAAAGTAAATTATTGATTGCCAGGGACTTGAAGAAGAGGAATGATTGTTAATGCTTATGAGGTTTCTTTTTGGGGCGATTAAGATATCCAAAAATTAGGTAGTAATGATGGTTGCACAACTTTGTGAATGCACTAAAATATCACTGAGTCATACTCTTTAAAGGGGTGAATTTTATGGTACATGAATTATATCTTAGTAAAGTTGTAATAAAAAAATAAAGAAATAAAAACAACTCAAAGGAAAATGCCCACCAGGAATCTCTTTGTATGTCTGGGCAAGCTTGTGGGGAAAAGGAAATTAGATTATCCTCTGAGCTTTCAACATTCATATTGGAAAATTTAGAATTCCAGAAGAAAATGTAGTACCATATAAAACATGACTCAAGGAAAGAAAATGTGACTCAAGAAACTTATATTCAACAAAACTGTCCTTCAAGTATAAGTGGCACCCACAAACTGGTCAACATGCAATAACTCAGGAGACATTGTTACTAGGTTCCCTTTTGAAGACAATGTGTTATTAAATGAGCTTCAGACAGCCAGAAATGACTAGAGTGATGTGGGATTAAGAACATGGAAGTGGTAAGTATTACATGTATAGTTAGGTATATGATTAAGGCCATATGAAGCTTAAAGTGGCCTTTATCCTTTGAGAATGCAGATGTAGCAAATCATTTACAAACGGGATAGAGGAAGGAGTTGAGTGGCTCCATGAGGATGCAATTAACAAAATGCAGGCAGTGGGAAACTGTACAGGACAAAAATCTTGAGCTCTTCAGCGTATTTATTGTAATAGAAAGAGACAGAGAAAGAGATGGAGAAGGAGCCTATAGATTCAAATAGACTATAAAAACGTTTTTAACAAGATAATAATAGGGCTTATAAATAAAAAATTGGGTGACAAAAACATGAAGAAACACAAGGAAGCAATGACTACGGAAGTCAGGTTACTCCTGGAGGGAGAGAGGGGGCTGTGATTAGAATGGAACATGTAGAAAGCAGTCTAGTGTGGCTGTCAAAGTTCTGATTTTTGGCCTGGGTGTTTATAAGGATATTCATTTTATAATAATTCAGTAAGCTTGGAAAAAAGGAAATGTTAAACATGATTGTAAATTCTAAGTATATCACACATTCATAAGGGTAATATTACCACTACCACAGTAAAAATAACAGTTAATGCTAATTGAATTCTTTATATGTGCCATACATTATGCTGTTGTCTATTTAATTATATTATCTCATTATTTACTGTAATTTTTTTTTTCATTTCATAGGTGAGAAAACTAAGGCACAAAGATGTTAAGTAACATGACTTAATTCACACAGATACTAAGCCACCTTGGAGTTGAATGTTATTTACCTAAGAAAAACTTTTGGCTGACTCAGGTAGCAGAAGTAGCTTTCAATGCGGATGGTGCAGAAAGAGTGTTTTGGGATTATTAATTAACTTATTCATGGATTCATTTCACAAATCTTTGGTTGTTTTAGTTGAGCATCTACTCTGTGCCAGGCACTGTGCTGCAGTGGCACTTGGGGGTATTACTATCAGTGACCCCATGTGCTTTCACACTGCTGCAAGATAGAAGGTACCACAGGGTGGTTAGCAATGAGATGGGTGGGATTTTAGTGAGGAGTGGAGGTTTAAGCTGAGACAGAAGGGTGAAGACCAGTTCTCCATGCCGAGGAGGATGGAAGCCCTAGCAGAGAGAAAACTGCACCTGTGAAGAAGGCCTTGTGATTGCTAATGAGGATCAGAAACATGGAAAAGGGTTCCTGAGTTTTTCCAGTATTTAAACCTCAACTCAATCCACACAGATCCTATACAAGGATGAGTGACATTAGAACAACCAAACCAAACCAGACCAAAACTAAATCCAAACATTTGCATCTCAAGTAAACCTAGAATTAATTGAACTTAAAATGAACAAATCCCTCTCTCTCTCTCTCTCTCTCTCTCATTTTAACTGTATTACATAAAGAGTTAATAAATTTAAGGAAGAATGGGTAGGTGGCTCTGAACCAATGTGAACTAAAATTAAACTACATCTAGGTTTGTTCACTGTGGAACTAGAAGGCTGAATTAGTGCCAGTGTGAGAGAGTTCAAGGTGTCATGTTTTATTGCACTATTAAAGTTTCAGAAAATAGGAGTAACAACTTTCCATCATGAGAAGGGTTTGAGAGACCAGATTACTAATGTGGCAATAATGATGTCTGTGTTGAGGAGGAGGTTGGCCTTGGTGAACTCAAACTCTTTCTAATTTTAAAAAAAATAAGAATATTAGACTGTTCTCAGACGTGAGCAACAATTGAACATGACTATTTTATTAGGTCTGAGTACATCTGGAGGCTCTGAGATATGATTTGATAACTGGCTTTAAACCCACAGCAGATGATATGAGGAAAGTCCCCTTTGACCACATGAAGGCCCATGGGTCCAGAGGCCCATTGCTTGCTAGCACTGGCCTCTATTTGAGGCCATGCTGGCTTTGCCTTAAGCTTAGCCCTGACTGTCTGGGGCTCATCTCCCAACACTTGACAGCTTCATTCTCTTCTGTCACAGTCACTGCCCCTCCTTAGGCCTCAGTTTTCTCATCTATAAAATGAGGATTCCCCCGACCTCCCTACCAATGGTCTCCCAGAAACTCTGTTGGCATTTATACTCTTAGATTCTCTGATTAATATGTACCAACCAATATTACACTAAGTAAAAATGATTGAGTGAGGTTGTTGACCCTGACCTGTGGGCCCAAGGAATTGTAGTCAGGGCTTCACGGTTCACTGACAAATCATTCATTAACCAAAATCTTCAAGTCCTGATTTATATGGTACTATTTTCCTAGGAAATGGGCAATGGAATTTTTCAACTGTGAAAAAAGTATATTTTCCAGATTTCATCAATGCACACAGTTACCTATGTGATAAATCTTCTTTTTCCTCTATTCGCTCATGAGCTTTATTACCTGGAGATTTTCCCCTTTTGTTCTTTGTCCAGATACCATTAACATTTTCTTCGTCTATATAAGTTACTATGTTATTTATATTTTATATTTTGCCACCAAACTTCTTCTATGCTTGAGGTTTTTTTTTTTTTCATATTCTAAAATGCTTTCCTGTGCTAAAAACAAAAGAGCTCAGGCTTTGGAATAAGACAGACTTGGCTTTAAATACTCTTTTCTACTTATTAGAATTTATCTGGGGAAAATTAACTTTTAGAGCCTTTGTTTTCACATCTCAGAAATGGAGATATAATACCTACTTTACAGTGTTGCAGTGAGAATTAAATGAGATAATAAGTGAAAAGATCTGGTGTAACATCGTACACAATAAATATCAGTTTTCTGTTTCTTCTTTTATATTACTAAGAATAAGCCCCAAATTGGTCTTTATCCTTTATTTTTCTTTTAGCGTTACTCATACTCAGCCAAACTGTGGGTGCAAGTGAAGGAAGGAGTATATCACGTATATACCCATTCATGCTCAATTCAACTGGGTGTTTGAGATTGTGATTTAGAATACTGGTCTTTTTTTTTTTTTTTTGCCTTCAAGATCTATGACATACTCATTGTATGTTCACAAAATTATAGCTATACTTTCTTTCTTCCCTGTTTGAGCTGAACATCTGATAATTTATCACATACTAATTTTTCTAGAAATTCCCCCAGCTAGTCTACCTGCACACTGATTCACCATCTACATAGCCATTGCGAGAGCTATGGTGCAGATACACTTCTTATGCGGTCCACAGGCCACAATGAAACTGTGCAGAAATGAAACCCCAGTTCAAAAATCTAGCCTGGTCAACATTTAACTGGTCATGATGAGCACATAACTCAGGCTGAACCAATAAGCTTTTCCCCTAGAAATCTGGATTTGATTTGAGATAATTAATTCCATCTCTCTAAATAGGTGGATGGATATTGAATAATCACAGAAGCTTTCATAGCTATCTTCCACCACAGATATAGGTAAACTGAGAGGTGTGATTTGCAATGAGAGAGACAAATGAGGGAAATGCATGGAGGCAAATAGAGATGAGACGGCCTAACTTGAATTCCTCCTGGCCTGAAGCCACTCATTCCATTAGTTCCAAAGGGTCACTTGCTTCCCTGCCTTCACACATGCTTCCAATAAATTTGCTTATTTTTGCTGAAAATAATACAAGTTGGATTTTGCATATATAACTAAATGAAGCTTAACAGACTGATAAGATAGTAAAGCTTACAGCATGCAAATCTGGCCACTATAGCACTTAGAGACAACTTCTTTGCAAAGCTTTTGTTGTGTCTGTGTTTCCTGCAGCATTCTTTACTCCTGATAAGTCTGTGCATGTTCTAATGATGTGTGTACATGGGCTTTCCAGTTCACTTTTAGCTTGCTTGGACTTCTTGAAAAGTGTGATTCGTTAGAATAATTGGAACATTTTGTGGGAACTTCTGTCAATGCACACTGTAAGAAGAGTTTGGCTAGGTTTAAAGCAGAGGATTCTGGATGGGGATCAAGTATTCAACTCTTAGGATCAATTTAAACAATCTCAGTGTGACAATCATCTCTTTGATCACATTAGACAACTAGTGTGTATAGTAGAATCAGTGTTTCAAAGCAACAACCAAAAGATTACTCAGCTATTTAGAAAGTTGGAAGTACCGTCCATAAGCAAAAATATGAATTCTAGATTAAACTCTCTTAAGTTTAAATCATGATTCCAACCCTTAGCAACTGTGTGACTTTGGGCAAGTTATTTAAACTCACTGTGTCTCAGCTGCAAACCTGTAAAATGGGAACAAAATTAGTGGAAACCTTGTAAGATGCTGTGAAGGTTAAATGAAGTAGTACATATAACATAAGTTGTCTGGCTTAGAGTAATAGCTCAATAAAGGTTAGCTATTACTTTTATTATTATAGCTATTTATCCTTAGCCCAGTTAAAAAATTCCTCTGTGTCTCAATCCCTAACTGAAATCAATATCCTGAAATTATGTATAATTCTAAAATAGCATTCTTTTACTTATACATTTTTGCGTGCTAGGTAGTATTGCATTTTTAATTATGTGCAGAAATTTTTATACATGGCAAAGAAAAGTGATAGAAGAAAACAATTTTATTTCCTATGTTTTTGTAGTTTAAAGTTTAGTGAAAGAGCTGGAGCAATCCTTAAAGAAGATGAAAAATAATAAACATCAAAAAAGCAATTAGAATATATACCACATATCAGATTAATACCAAAAATAATAGTGTATTTGAGGATCTAGCCTATTTTTCTTATACTAAATCTACAAATGTATGGATTACTTGTGAACACAGAGAAGAAAGGTGTCTCAGGAAATAAATTTTTGTTGAAACTAAAAGTCAGTAGAGGTATGAGTTAAAAGAGATGAACCAGATGGAGGTCTTTAAAAAAGGAGAAGAATCTTAATAGATCTGGAGTAGGAGGTAAAGATGTTCTGATTGTCTTCCAACAAATAATGTTTGAGCTCTTATGATGTGCTGTGCACTATATTAGTCACCGAATTTGCAAAAGATAAATAAAATGCTTCTTACTGACAGAAAACCCACTCTAGAGCAGCAGATACGTGAATAGCTACAATGAGAAATGAAGGACAATTCTTTGCAAATATTAAGCTCACATGTTTTCATGACCTTCCTAAATGTGTTTTCTTGCAGCCTTCTCCTAAGCTGAGCCACCAGGGTTTTTTTTTTTTTTTTCCTAAAAGAAGGAGAAGAAAGATACTGCTCAGAAAAGAGGTCACTAATGAGTCTTAAATATTAAAGCTGACTTTTGTGACCTGTTTGGGGAGTCAGTAACTCTAAAAGAAGTCACAAGAAAGGAAATAATTTTCAAAATTACTTTATCTTTCCTTAGAACACCAAGAGATAAGTAAAAGACTGGACTGAAGAGGTAGTGCCAGGGCTAGGGAATTCTCAGAATATAAGGAAAGAACATGGAAAACCAGCCACTACGGTCTTGAGTTTGGTGAAAGGGGAGAAAGCTGTAATGTAGGAGATGAAGACTCCTGGAAGAATCCTAGCCTTCGGTTTGCTGCCACACCCAAACGGACTCCCTTATGGCTGGATGAGGGAGCATTAAAAGGAAGCCAGGTAGTCCTCTGGACTCCCAAGGACGACGTTCAGAATTCAGGTGACCCAGAGTTTCTTAGGTCAATCAGTGGTGCCAATGAGCTTGGAGAGCAAGCAGAGGCCTGTGTTCAGAAAGAAGGGGCTAAGTATTCTGGGCTTTGAGCCTGAGCCAAATAACTGGGGTCACAGATTTTAATCATGCATCCATCATATCACCCTAAATGAATTTTCATTGCATATCTGAGGATATTCATGACCCCACTACACAGAAAGTTATGATGTAATTTGACAAGAAGAATGAATTGCTCTGAGTCTGAGTAGGGATAAGGGAGAGAGGATATACATGTGGTGCCTAATATGGGATTGATGGGAGGGCTTCTTTGTGGATGTGATGTTTAAGCCCAGCCCTAAAGGATAAGTAGGAATGACCTAAATGAAGTTAGGAAAGTGGGATTGGCCTTCCAGGCCTCAGATACCACGCATGCAAATGTCTGGACAGGAACAAACACACAAACATGATTTGGGTGCTGTGTTTCAAATGGTTGTAGCACAGAGAGCAAGGCACCTCTTGGTTTCCCCAGGAAACAGACTCTAGGACAGAGATTTCAGTGGAGAAGGTTATCTGGAAGTTCTTCCAAGGACAACATTCATCAGGAAGAAAAGAAGACAGGGTTGGACAGTGGGAGAAGTTGGCCTGGGATGCAGTTACAATAGATACCTCAGAAACCCCTATACTGAGTTCTGGAGCTGGGATGGCCTTTTACATTTGTCACAAATTGAGGTGAGAGGAAGTCCTTTTTATCCTCCACTGGCCTTGGATGAAAGTCCAGGATGGAGTAATGATGGGTGAGAGAGCTTCTTGTGGTTGATGGCACTTCTCAGAAAAGGGTTTCAGCTGTGAGCCTTCAGCCACTAGCAACATCCGGTGGCTGGAGAAATGTAGGCCTGACTTGGATGGGAGTCTGGTTGGCACAGCACACCACTTACTACAATGTATACATTTGCAGTAGATGAAGTCAGACAAGGAAGCACATAACAGGGAATAAAAGGCCTTGTAAATCACAGTTACAAGTTTTGACTTTTTTTTTAAAGCAAAGGGGAGTTCCTGAAGGGTTTTAAGAAGGAGGTTAAATCAATATGATCGTGTTTGTACTTTTAAAAGATCACTATCGCTGCTGTGTCGATAATTGATTCCAGGGAAAGAAGGGAGATCTGGTAAAAGTTGTTGCAATCATCAAAGAGAGACATAGTGAGAGGATGAATTTAAGTGAAGGTGGCAATGAAGAAAGGTAGACTAATTAAGGAGATATAGAAAAAGCAGAATAACGGTATCCACTTATCAGTGGTATTTTATTGGATGTGGATTGATAAGAAAGATGGATAAAAATCACAGATTCTGAACCAGGAATCTGAAATAGGAAACTCGGCCAAATACAATGCTCTGTAGTTTTTGTTTCCTATTCTTTCTTTCTGGCACATGGAAAACTATACTTGGCAACACCCTGGCAGTTGGGAGAAACCACTCAGTGGAAGTGGAAGTGACAGATGTTACTTCTGGGATGAAGTGATGGAAATTCCTATACCATTCTTCAGTCTTTTTCTTCTTCTTTGGCAAGAAGCAGGGAGACTGTATGTTCAGATTGTAGAGTCACAGAATCAAAATGGCTGGGAACCCTGAGTAACCCCATGGAGCACAGCTGCTTTGAATTGTTGCTCAGTCAAGAGAAGACCTTGTGTGAGCTAGAAATAAACTTTATATGCTATGTTTTTGAGATTTTGGAGTTATTTGTTCCTGCAGAATAAGTTTAGCTATTCCAAGAAATACTGAAACATAGAAGGAATTTGTATGCACGTCGTGTGTGTGTGTGTGCTTGGGGACAAAAAAGAAGGGGAGTGGAAAGGGCAAAATGTGAATTCAGTTTTGGAAATGTTGAATTTAAGATAACTGAAAAATATTTAAGTGGACGTGTCCAGTATGCAGTTAAAAATATGGGTGAAGAATTCTAAGCACAATCTAGACTAGAGACAAATTTTTTAAAAAATGTCATAGTCCATAAGTGAAGCCATGTGAGGGATGATTCTAAACACTCAGATGTAAAATGATCTGGGAATATATCTATATATCTATATGTATATATATATTTTTTAAGAAAGCAATGGAATTCCAGGAAGCTTTGCCCTTTGCTTTAAAAATTGTATTTACTATGCAAGTGAACCTGAATATCGCCATACATTATAAAGCCACTTTCTTTTCTCCCCCCACCTCCTGAGATTGTGAGGCATCAGGGTTCCCTGCTTGAAAAGTAGAGGAGCCAACTTCAACCTCATAGAAGAGCAGAGAAGCCAAACAAGTATTAAAAGTCTGCACCCAGCTTCTGTCTCCCTTGAAGCAATCTCTCAAACTCAAATTAAGAGTTGTTTTCAAAAGTTAATCTAAAGGGGCTTTTTGGTTACACAAATGTAAAATAAACTAGTACATTATTGTACAAATCTGAATGTTGTTACTTTGGAAACAGAAGATGTAAAAGGTATTTGGTAATGGAAATTTTATATGATTGAACCAGACTTCATATTCTGCAGATTGTGTTGTTTTGGGGGGATACAAATATGACAGAATCTAATATGAATTCAGCTTGCATTGTGCTTGAGTTGTTGCCTATTCTTGTTCAGATAAATGTGTGTGTTACTGCTTAACAGTTAGTTGTTAGATGCCTAAACTAAGACTGAGTCAGCAGCATGAGGTTTGCACCATGGTGCAGAAGATGCAGAAACAAGGAAGTACGTTGTGTTTGGCTCAACCTAATGTGCTCTAGACTGTGGATGTCCTTCATACGAATAACCTAAATGTGAGAAAATATACTCAATCAGTATACTTATTATCATTTCACCCATAAACTGAGTCAAAAAAAAGATTAAATAGCCTCTAAAAAGAGTACATCAAAAGATAAGGCTAATGCCAGAACCCACATTCAGTTTTCGGATTCAAAATCCCAAACTCTCTCTTCTTGACCACACTGTTTTCAATGAGATCATTTCAGACATGTTTTTTACATCCCTCTGTATTGTAAGGAATGCACTTCGCCGCCGCCCCCCCATCTCTATTTTTTAGGTTCTTGGAGCTCTGAAACATTTTAGAAAAGGTATTAGTCTTCATTCTCCCTTTATTTGCCTGTGAGAGTGGAAACACCTCTCCTTTCTCTCTTCCGGTGTTCACTAGAGCAGCTGCTCAGAATGACTCAGCTTTTCCAGTCAGCTATGGTTCCTGCCTCATGGAGGGGAGGAAAGGACATACCATCTCCGTAATAACATGCCCAAAGGTGCCTGCTTCTGGTGAGAAACAAGGAGCCCTGTCCTTGTCTGGACCATCATGCTTTCCTCAACCCAGGTGCATCCATCTCATGTAGTGTGTTTCATCTCATTTTCCTCATTCTGTACTGATTAAGCATCAGCATTTTTGAATGGGTTGTTATCATCATCTCTGTGAGCAAATGGGATGTGAATACCCTGAGGATTCCCACTCATGAATACAAATGATTTCTTTATTCTACAAAAGGAAGAAATATGATTGCTGAATATTAATAGCCCTCTGGGAATTAGAATTTAAGATTACACAAGATCTGCTTAATGCTCTTATTATCCAAAGGTGAATGATCGGAAAGGGAGGGGCAAATCAAGGAAATAATTTGGAGAAAAAACTAATATATATTGAGTGCCTATTATGTATCTGGTATGGAAGCTTTTCAACTTATATATTTTCAATTTACGAAGTCTCACTATTTGAGTAAAATTAGATGGCAATTAAAAGTGCTCACCACCAATAAATGGGTTACTAATAACGTTAGATCATTTTAGTCATTGTGTTTTTTGAGTTATAGGAAGCTGCTCTCCATGTGTTAGTTTCAGTTAAGGTAATTTAACACAAATAACCTTAAAACTGACACATGGAGAGCAGCTTCCTGTGACTCAAGAAACACCTCCTGTGACTCCGTGCTTGATAAGTACAAAATAAGTGCCAGGAAGAAAAGGCATGGTGGGATGGAAAATAGCGATAATTTTTATAAGTTAAAAGTGATGAGGAAATGAATAGCTATTGTACAAGTGTATGGGATAACTCATTTTTCAATAAGAATAAATCCAAATGACATATCACAAATCATGACATAATACAGGAAGGCCCTGTGTCTGCACTATTGAAATTCATACGGAAGAGATGAGGAAAAAGAGACTGGAAAAATGAAATTTTTGAGTAACTGCAATAGTTGTTTTTCAACCTATTTCATCTTGTTCTATACAAATGAAATCATAGATTCTTAAGATGAGATATAGAGAAGAATTTAATTTTTATTTTTTATAATTTTTACTTCCAGGTGATTCTAATCTTCAGCCAGCATGAAAAACACTGGATTAGGAGTACTGGAGTGAGATTATGAGTTTGCAAATGAAAGGGTTTTTAAGCATTGAGAGTGTGCTGATGACATAAATATGGGATGATTCCCCCAAGTTAGTGATGATTCCACAGGCTCAAAGCCCCTTCAAATTCTCACATTAAAACCAGTGGCAAGGCAATGCATGCTATTATCATATGCCCATGAGTTCTCTTTCACTTGTGTAGAGATCATTGAGAAAATGTCTGATCTTGTTTACACATTTGTTCTTTATTCTGTTATTGTGGTGAATTACATTGATTTTCTTTCTTTTTAACATTCATTTTAGGTTCAGGGGGTGCATGTAAAGATTTGTTATATAGGTAAATTGCATGTAACTGGGTTTTAGTGTACAGATTATTTCATCACCCAGGTGATAAGCATGTCTTTGATGGGTAGTTTTTTGATCTTCATCCTCCTCCCTTCTTCCATCCTCAAGTGGGCCCTGGTATCTGTTGTTCCCTACTTTGTGTCCTATGCACTCAATGTTTAGCTCTCACTTGTAAGTGAGAACATGTGGTATTTGGTTTTCTGTTCCTATGTTTTTTTGAATTTGCTGAGGATTATTTTATGTACAATTGTGTGGTCAATTTTAGAGTATGTGCCATGTGCACATGAGAAGAATATACATTCTGTTGTTTTGGGGTGTAGAGTTCTGCAGACATCTATTAGGTCTATTTGGTCAAGTGTTAAGCTCAAGTTACGGATATCTGTTAGTTTTCTGCCTCAATCATCTGCCTAATACAGTCAGTGGGGTATTAAAGTCTTCCCACTGTCATTGCTTACTTATCTAAGTCTCTTCACAGGTCTCTAAGAACTTGTGTTATGAATGTGAGTGCCCCTGTGTTATGTGTATACCCATTTAGGATAGTTAGGTCTTCTTGTTGAATGGAGCCCTTTACCATTATGTAATGCTCTTCCTTATCTTTTTTGATTTTTGTTGGTTTAAAGTCTGTTCTGTCTGAAATTAAAGTAACACTCTCTGCTTTTATTCTGTTTTCCATTTGCTTGGTAGATTTTTCTCCGTCCCTTCATTTTGAGCCTATGGGTGTCAGTGCATATGGGAGAGAGTGTTGAAGACAGCATACCCATGGGTCTTGTTTCTCTATTCAACTTGCCACTCTGTGCTTTTTAATCGGGGCATTTAGCCCATTTACATTGAAGGTTAGTATTAATATATGTGGATTTGATCCTATTATGTTGTTAGCTGGTTATGATGCAGATTTGTTTGGGAGGTTGCTTTATAGTATCATTGGGCTCTGCACTTCAGTGTGTTTTTGTAGTGGCTGGTAATAGTCTTGCCTTTCTATATTTAGCCCTCCCTTCAAGACTTCTTGTAAGGTAGGTATGGAGGTAACAAATTTCCTTAGCATTTGCTTGTCTGAAATATTTCTCCTTTGTTTATAAACCTTAGTTTGCCTGGATATGACATTATTGGTTGGGACTTCTTTTCTTTAAGAATGCTGAATATAGGCCCACAATCTCTTCTGGCTTTTAGGTTCCTACTGAAAGGTCCACTGTTAGCCTGATGGGGTTCCCTTTGTAGGTCACCTGCCCCTTCTCCCTAGGTGCCTTTAAAATTTTTTCTCTCATTTCAGCTTTGAAGAATCTGATGACTATGTGTCTTGAAGATGGTCTTGTTATGCAGTATTTCACAGGGGTTCTCTGCATTTCCTGAATTTGAATGTTGGCCTCTCTAGCAAGGTTGGGGAAATTTTCATGAATGAAATCCTGAAATATGTTTTCCAAGCTGTCTAGTTTATCTCCCTGTCTTTCAGGGATACCAATGAGTCATAGATTTGGTCTCTTTACATAGTCCCATATCTCTGGGAGGTTTTGTTCTTCTTTATTGTTTTTTCATTATTTTTATCTGACGTTATTTTGGAGAATTGGCTTTCAAGCTCTGAGATTCCTTCCTCAGCTTGGTTGATTCTACTGTTAATATTCACAATTATATTCCGAAATTCTTGAAGTGAGTTTTTCCGCTCTATCAGATCAGTTTGGTTCTTTTTTAAAATGGCCAAGTCATCTTTCAGCTCCTATATCATTTTATTATATTGCTTAGAATCCTTGGATTGTGTTTTGACTTCCTCCTGAATCTTGATCTTCCTTCTTACCCACATTTTGAATTCTATTTCTGTCATTTCAATGATTTTGGCCTGGTTTAGAACCATTGCTAGGGAATTAGTTCTGGGGAGCTTGTTTTGAGACAAGAAGACACTTTTCAAGTTTCCAGAGTTCTTGTGATGTTTTTTTTCTCATCTTTGTGGGCTGGTACTCTTTCAGCCTTTGAAGTTGCCATCCTTTGGGTGGGTTTATCAATGTTTTTATCTTATTTCATTTCTTTGGGGGTTTGCTTGTGGTATTAAGTGGGTTCAGTCAAGTGGCTTCATTTTTAGAAAATGTTAGGGAGAAAAGGTTCAGATCAGCACTCCCGGACTGCATACCCTAACTCTGGGGGACTTGTATTGGGCCTTTGGCTCTGTTCTCAAGTTCCCTTGAGTTTAGGAACCTGCTGTGCTAGAGGGGCCAAAGTGTTCCTCGACCACTGGCCACAACCTTCTGATGTGTAGTGCCAGCTGAAGTGCTTCATTGGGTGATAGCAACAGGATCCATGCTCTTTCACATGTGCCAGCAGCAGCAGCAGCAGCAGCAGCGTGGTGAGCTGCTCACTCACCTGCTAGGGCAGGGCCTATCTGGTTCAGTGGGTGCCATCCTCCATGCCGGTGTTCACAGAGGCATTGGTGGCAGCATAGGAAGGCAGGGCTGCTGGCATCCATGTGTGCATTTGCACCAGCAGCAGTGTCAGTGCAAAGCATGGGTCATTGGTGGCCTCCATGCATGCGTTCACCCCAGTGGTGGTGGTGGTGGTGGTACAGAGTTGAGGGGCCGGGCTGTTGCTGTCCATGTGCGTGTCTGCACTGGCAGCAATGGTGGTACAGGGCGGGGATGGCCCCTTGTCTCTGTGTGTGTGCATGCATTCATGCTGGTAATGGCAGTGAGGCTGGGAGAGAACAAGGTGCGCTCATGGTGGCAGTAGTGGCATTACAAGGTGACCATGCCCATGCTCCCTGGTAGGGAAGGGGAGGTGAGATCCTCCCACACTCACGTGTGCTGACAAATTGCTGTGGGGGGTGACTGTGGGCGAGTGTGTACTGGCAAAGCAGCACAGGGAGGCTTCAGTTGGGGGAGGCTGCCAGTGGGCTGGTGCACATAGGTGGGGGCCATTCGGATGGAGCTCTTCAGTGGTCAGGTATGGTCTGCCAGCACGGAAGCTATGATGTGGTGGGCCTCTGGGAGGCACCCTGATTGGGCATTTGAGGCTGCATTGCAAGTAGGCTCAGCCAGGCTAGGACCCCAGGAGGGGCCAGCAGACAGTCGGGCCTCAGGTTGGACTGGCTGCCATCTCATGGGCAAGATCACCCTGCTCTGTTCAGGTCCAACAGTTCCACTAAGACAGAAGTCTGCATGGTGAGGCTTGTGGGCAGGACATCCCTGGACAATCTCCCTGTAGATGTTCCCACACCAAACATTCTGGGCTTTGCACAGGCTAGAGTCCTGCCCCTACCACCATTCTAAACAGCTCTATCTGGCAGCTCAAGTGTCTATGGAGGGTGTGGGGGTCTGTTGCTGCCAGGATTCCAGAAGTCCGTGGTGAGAGTGGGTCCTTCCTTGCCTTTTCAACTCATTCCTTCCCCAGGAGTCACTGGGGGCCAGGAATGAGTCCCAGAGCATGGTAGCCCCATGCAGCATTCCCAGTTCTCTCCCTTTTAAGCTCAGTATCTGTGTCCACCCCCCATCCATTCTCAGGGCCTTCCCTCCAAAGATCTGCTCAGAGTGCACCAGTCTCTCCGATATCCCCATCCCTCAGTGGCAGATGTTCCTCCTGGCTGCATGTAGTCAGCCATTTTGCCTGGCACACATTTTTATGTAGATAAAACAGTCATGTTTTGCAAAAGTTTCATGATTCCTAATTGAACATATATCAGCAAAGGGGAGACGCTTATGTTTGGTTTTAAGTCCTTTTAAGGTAAATGCATCTCGAGGTCACACACCAAAACATGCCAAAAACCTTCCAACTCCCTTCAGACTTTGAAACTCATCAATTTAAAATCAACCTCTGGGAAAATATTTCTTTGCAAGTAAAGGAGCTTCTGCATGATTCCAGTACTTTCTTATCCATTATGTTATTTAATCCTCAAAGCAACTCTCTAAGTTTGGTATTACACTTCCAATTTTGATATTTGAGTTAACCAAGCCTATATGAAAATAACTAATTTGACCAATGTCACATGGCTAGGAAGGGATTTCGATCTGATTTGATTTGAATCCAAAGCTAAGTATCATTCCATTAGGCCATGATGTCTCTCATAAAACAAATACATGAGAGACATTTTCAAATAGTTTATGAGAGAAATTATTTTTAAAAACAAAACTTCCAATAGAGCCCATAAAGTTCTAAAATTAAAATAAAACTCTTTGCCGAAGACTTACAAGGGCATTTAGACTATTCATCTATCTTACTGACAGAGTCATGCTTCAGTCCTGGCTGATGATGGGTCATGTCATTAATTTCCATGGCTTTTACCATCAGCTATGTGTTGATGGCTTCCAAATCTACACTACAGCAATGACGGAAGTCAGTTTTTCATTAGACATATCCATCTAAGTAACCCACTAAAATATTAAACTTAATAGGTTTCAAACTGAGCTCATCTGTGCCTTAAACTGCTTCTCCGAAGCTAATGTTACTATGTAGTCATTCAAGAAAGGAAAATGAAACTCACCCTAGGCAACCCTTATTCCTTTATCCCCATAGCCAATTTGACATTATGGAAGTATGACCCACTTAATACTTTTCTTATTTAACTTTCTATTCCAGAACCACTTCTCAAGGATAAGTTATCATCATCTTTTGCCTAGACTATTGCATAGTTTCCTGACTCATCTCCCAGCCTCCCATCTCACTATCATCCCATGTGTCTTTTATTCTGGTAACATAATGATCTACTGAAAAATGACATTCTGACCATATCCCTGTCTTGTTAGGAATTTGAAATAACTTTCTAGTTCAAGGATTTTTTGGTTGCAAAAAGCAGACACAAACTCTGGTCAATTTAAACCAAAAGAAAAAAAGGAACTTGTCAGAAGAATACTAGTGTTCATAGAAATTAAGGAAAAGTTGAACTATCAAGGATCTTGGTCTGTAACTCATGATCAATTTTGGAAGTGTTGGTGTCTGAATGACTCAGCTCCTTCTGCTTTATACACTAGTCACTCCACTGAAGATTCAAATTGTCAGGGAAGAGTGACTGGCTTAGCTTATGTCATGTGCAAACACTTCTGGGAAGTGATAAAGGTAAAGACTGATTACTGACGGTCTCACCAGGACTTTGGCAAAGTGAGAGACGAATAGATCCCCAAAGAAAGCCATGTGCTGTTACTTAAAGATAAAGGAACTGTTGAGAGAGCAAAAACAAATGACCCACATTTTTTTTTCAATTTTTAGAGTGAAGTCTATACTTTATACTATATCCTTGTCATTCAAGACCCAAATGATCTGGCCTCTCTCAGCTTTTCAAATATGCTATATGTTATATTCTGTTTCTTGTCTAGAAATTCTGTCCACTTTACATGGCAAATATCCTACTTACTCTTTAAGATTCAACTGAAATGTCATTTCTTTAGTGTTGTCTTCCCCAGTGCTACCAGGAAGCATTGACTACTCTTTTCTTTGTGGCCTTGTTTGCCCTCTACATATGCCAGTAATAACACTTATCAAGGCTCAATGCAGTGATTTTCTTTATAAGTTGGCATCTCTGGCCATACTGGCTTGGTCTTTAAGAATTAGAATCAAGTTTCATTAATCAGTATATTCTGAGAATATAGCATGGGGCCTGAAATACATGTGGAATTCAACACATTTTTTTTGAATAAAAGAATGAGTAAGTAAAATAAACTTCTTTCCTGAAAACATTATACTACTAGAAGCATGTTAAGAGAATGAGATAGCAGGTCTATTTCTTATTTTCAAGTGCCTCTTGTGAAATAAAGCACTAATTAAAAATTTTTATTAGCTCTAGAAGTAATGTTTTTGTATTTCCCATAACGTTTCTTGTTTAAGCATATTAAAGTTAGACTTTTGATGTGAAAATAAATATTCTTACTTGTATGCACAGATTTTTTTCTTACAACTTTTTTCTGTTAGCTTTTTCTACATTGTAGTCTATTGCTAGTCTCTTTGCCTTGGTGCATTTTCCTTCATTTTTTACTTTTTGGTTTCTTTGGGGTTTTGTCATTAGCAAGTTTGAATGGCTCCTCCTCAGTCTACATGGAGGCAAAGAATTGGCCACATAATCTCTGTGGGAGGCCCTTGAACCACAGTGGAGATTGATCAGGTGGGCGGTGAAATGAGGTTTTTGTCAAGGCCTCTATTTCTCTTCCTTCCAGCCTTAAATGGATGCATCATCTTGGCCCATTAGAAGTTTTCTTTGGTGCTTGATGGTCTAATCCAAATGTCCTCTCCAGGCTGTCTTAATTTGCAAATGCACACTACACAAATCACCATACTGTGCCATTTTGTGTTGGGAAATAAAAAGTGGAAAAAGAGGTTAAAATTGCTATTGCAAAAAAAAGTGAAAAACAAGACGAAAGTAGAACCCAAAGTACCTGTTTAGTTATAATGAGAGGTTAGAAGGCCTTGAGCAAAATTGGGCCTGGACCTAGGCCCAGCATCCTGAACTGTTGTCAGTTGGGAGCTATTGCAAGATCTTCTTTTCCATTTCATGGGTCTGTTAAGTTCTTCATTTTATTTTCAATTTTCTCAGCAATGTATAATTAGAGACCAAATGTGCATTAACTAGTAAACTTCCAGAGAAGAGTGGAGTTTCACTTGAGTGTATAACACACAACCAATCGGTGAAAAACTCCACAATCTTTCCCTAGATCTTACCTTTGCCCCCCACTCCCCTTCCCATACTCCCTTTACCTGAGTAATACCTGGATTTGGAAAGGTTCTGGAAGATTTATTCATGTCATGGACTAAGACCAGACTTCAGATGAGAGGCCAGGGTAAATTTGTAGGCAGAAACAAATGCAGGAGGGGGCAGGGAAGTGCTCACTGAACTTGCTGTCAAACACTCCATTACTGGTTGTTTCACACTGCTTAGTCACTTGAGCCAGCCCTTCATCTGTAAAACCTAAAATAGGAATAGTATTCATACTGTTTGCCATCACAGACTGTTGCAACAATCACATGAGATTATATACACACACTAATACATAATGTGTATTGTGTATAATATAGGCATTTATATGTCTATATACAGATGTATATTGTAACTGTAATGTGTATCATCTTCCAGTCTCCCACAGCAGCTTAATTCAAAGATAAATGCATCCTATAGTTAGAGACTGTTTTTATGTCTTATTAAAATTATTCATTCTAAAATTTGAATTAACTCAGTTGAATAGAAATAAGAAGGTAGATTCAAATAATTAAAAGCCTTGACCTTCGTAAGTGAGTTAATATTACTTAAGCTATCTTACCAAAGAACACTTGCTACCAAATAAAATTTTTGCACACCCCATAATTTAAAGTAATAAATTTCTAGTGATGGAAATTAAGCCAATCCAATAAATTGCTTTTAGCAAGCCTATCTTCCTGTTCTCTCTGTCTCTTTGTCTCTCTCTCTCTCACACACACACACACACACACACACACACACACACACACACACCACTTTGCTCTACATTGTAAAAGGGACTGTATTATGTCCCCCAAAAAACACAGATCAGAGAAAGTGGTTTGGCAGAACATGGTATTTCCTCTTTAAGGTTTACATTTTACATATTTAAACATACCTGAAAACTGCCAATTATAAACATGACTGCAATTTCCACTTTTCAGTCCATTTTCGCAGCATCTGGCTAAGATCTTATGTCAGGAAGGTTATTTGATAAGCTTCATTCTTCCCAAGGTAAAATCAGGAGGCTGCTGATCTTTTCCATTCTTTCTTGTGCAATGGAGGTAGTAAAAGTAATCATAAGAGGGGCTGCAACACTTTTCTTCTCCCCTAAAATGTACCTCACCCAAGGAGAATGATCAAATTGGAGGAGGTTGTGGCATGATGGACTCTAATATTTTCAGTCATGTATGTACTGCACCCAAAATTTTTGAGGGAGTAGCCCCAGTATATATATATATATTGCCATCATTAGTTAATATCTCAAAGCAACCACTTATTGGAGGCCTATCTTATGAAACTTTATATAAATTGAAATAGCAAATAAGTATGATAATTTTAGCTTTTATCTGATGTCTTGTTAATTTAAATTTTTTTGATATATCTAAATCGGCATTTATCAACAATGATATGCTGCCATTTTGGGCCATATGATTCTTTGTTATGGGTTCTGTCCTGTGTATTCTAGAATGTTTAGTAGCATTTCTATTCTCTACCCACTTGCTTCCAGTGGCATCTCTCCAGTCTGAACAATAAAACTGTCTCCAGACATGCTAAACTTCTCTTAAAGTTTAAACTCAACCCCTTGTTGAAACCCACTGGTTTAAAGGAATACATTATTTGTAGAATTTGTTTCAGATTTGTCACTTTCAATGTAAAGTTTCTTTGCAGAAATTTTTTAAAGCTTTTGTCAATTTAGAGTGGGTGAATGAGTTAACGCAAGATACTATAATCAGTAGATATACCTACTAGACACTGGTAAACTGCAGTATTTAATCATGTAAACAAATGGGCGAGGGTACAATTGTCAATCCCTCTCACTACAGAGCTCCTATTCTTATCTCAAAACATGGACTATGTAGATGTGGATAGCAGAGATTGCTCAACCAAGGATGGGGGATGGTCGTATTTATATGCCAACTCCTTTAGGCATTATTCAAAGGTTGCTTATGAAAGCTCTGTGACATCAGTCAAGGCAACGGTTTTTTTGATATGACCCCAAAAGCACAGGCAACAAAAGCAAAAATAGGCAAGTGGGATTATATAAACTAAAAAGCTTCTGCAACAGCAAAGAAAACAATCAGCAGTGTGACAAGACAACCAATGGATTGGGCAAACATATTTACAAACCACACATCTGATAAGGGGTTCAAATCCAAAATATATCAGGAACTCAAAACAATTTGATAGCAAGAAAACAGTCCTATTAAGAAATAGGCAAAGGACCTGAATCAACATTTCTCAAAAGAAGACACTCAAATGGCCAACAGATACATGAAAAAACGTTCAGTATCACTAATCATCAGGATAATGCAAATTAACATCACAATGAGATATCACCTCACATGTATTAGGATGGTTATTATCAAAGAAACAAAAGATAACAAGTTTTGGCAAGAATGTGGAGAAAAGAGGATGCCTACACATTATTAGTAGGAATGTAAAGTAGTTCAGCCATTATGGAAAACAGTATGGAAGTTCCTCGAAAAGTTAAAAATAGAACTAACATATGATCTAGCAGTTCTACTACTTGCTATATTTACAAAGGATATGAAATCAATATATTGAAGAGATATTTGCATTCCCATGTTCATTGCAGTAATATAGCCAAAATGTGGAATCGACTTAAGTGTTTGTTGGTGAATGAATGGATAAAGAAAATGTTGTATATATACAAAATTTAGCCTTAAAAATAAGGAAATATTGTCACTGGTGACAACATGAATGAACCTAAATATCATGCAAATTGCATAAAATAAGCCAGACACATAAAGACAAACACTAAATGATCTCACTTATATGTGGAATGTATAAAAGTTGAACTGGTAGAAGCAGAGAGTAGAATGGAGGTTACCAGAGGCTGGGGGATAAGGGAATTGGGGAAATGTTGATCAAGGGATGCAAAATTTCAGTTAGAAGGAGTAAGTTTTAGAGATCTATTGTAAATTATGGTTACTATAGATAATAATAATATACAGTTGGCCCTCTGTAGCTGTGGGTTTTGCATTGATGGATTCAACCAATCTCAAATTGAAAATATTTTTAAGAGCTATAAAAGATAGCAATACAACAGTAAAAAATTTACACAAATTAAAAAATACAGTGTAACAATTATTTATGTAACATTTACATTGTAATAGGTATTATAAGTAATTTAGAGATGATTTAAATTATACAAGAGGATATACAGCAGGTTATATGCAGATACTTCGCTATTTAACATAAGAGACTTGAGTACCTGCTGATTTGGGTATCTGTAGGGGCTCCTGGAACCAATCCTCCATGGATAACAAGAGAAAACTGTATACTTGAAAATTGTTAGAAGAGTAAATTTTAAGTGTTCTCACCAAAAAAAGATAAGTATGTGCCCTACTGTATATTTTAATTAGCTTGATTTAGCCTTTCCACAATGTACACATACATACTACAAAGCGTCAAATTGTATGCCATAAATTACACAATTTTAAATTTTCAATTAAAATAAAATAAAGTTTGATTCTGGGCTGGGGGAGGGTTTTAATTCCTCAACATATCTGGCTTGTTATTCTGGGAGTAGGGGAGGGGGAAGGAGGAGTGGGCTTTGGCCAATAAATACTTCACATAGGTGTAGTTCTAACTAGCTTGTACTAAAGTGGTAAGAATGGTGAGAATATGAGTGGGGTGACAATGGTGTCTGCTACTGTTCTACTAATGGACTGAAGGAACTGGCTGAGAGGGAGGTTGATGATGTATGGGACCTAAGAGGTAAGGGAAGGAAGAGATAAATGGTGTCACACTGAAAATCATAGATGGAAGAATTATCTGGAAACCCTGGTACCTTATCTTCAGAGTCTGGAAGGAAGAAAGGAAGATGGCTCCAAGTGTAGATAGGTTTATGGTTTTTATGACAGGAAGGTGTGGGATTAACATTTGCTATTTTTGTTTTCTTTTTTTTTTTTTTATTATACTTTAGGGTTTTAGGGTACATGTGCACAATGTGCAGGTTTGTTACATATGTATCCATGTGCCATGTTGATTTCCTGCACCCATTAACTCGTCATTTAGCATTAGGTGTATCTCCTAATGCTGTCCCTCCCCCCTCCCCCCACCCCTCAACAGTCCCCAGAGCGTGATGTTCCCCTTCCTGTGTCCATGAGTTCTCATTGTTCAATTCCCACCTATGAGTGAGAACATGCGGTGTTTGGTTTCTTGTCCTTGCGATAGTTTACTGAGAATGATGTTTTCCAGTTTCATCCGTGTCCCTACAAAGGACACGAACTCATCATTTTTTATGGCTGCATAGTATTCCATGGTGTATATGTGCCACATTTTCTTAATCCAGTCTATCGTTGTTGGACATTTGGGTTGGTTCCAACTCTTTGCTATTGTGAATAGTGCCACAATAAACATACGTGTGCATGTGTCTTTATAGCAGCATGATTTATAGTCCTTTGGGTATATACCCAGTAATGGGATGGCTGGGTCAAATGGTATTTCTAGTTCGAGATCCCTGAGGAATCGCCACACTGACTTCCACAATGGTTGAACTAGTTTAAAGTCCCACCAACAGTGTAAAAGTGTTCCTATTTCTCCACATCCTCTCCAGCACCTGTTGTTTCCTGATTTTTTAATGATGGCCATTCTAACTGGTGTGAGATGGTATCTCACTGTGGTTTTGATTTGCATTTCTCTGATGGCCAGTGATGAGGAGCATTTCTTCATGTGTTTTTTGGCTGCATAAATGTCTTCTTTTGAGAAGTGTCTGTTCATGTCCTCTGCCCACTTTTTGATGGGGTTGTTTGTTTTTTTCTTGTAAATTTGTTTGAGTTCATTGTAGATTCTGGATATTAGCCCTTTGTCAGGTGAGTAGGTTGCAAAAATTTTCTCCCATTGTGTAGGTTGCCTGTTCACTCTGATGATAGTTTCTTTTGCTGTGCAGAAGCTCTTTAGTTTAATGAGATCCCATTTGTCGATTTTGGCTTTTGTTGCCATTGCTTTTGGTGTTTTAGACATGAAGTCCTTGCCCACGCCTATGTCCTGAATGGTATTGCCTAGGTTTTCTTGTAGGATTTTAATGGTTTTAGGTCTAACATATAAGTCTTTAATCCATCTTGAATTAATTTTTGTATAAGGTGTAAGGAAGGGATCCAGTTGCAGCTTTCTACATATGGCTAGCCAGTTTTCCCGGCACCATTTATTAAATAGGGAATCCTTTCCCCATTTCTTGTTTTTGTCAGGTTTGTCAAAGATCAGATAGTTGTAGCTATGCGGCATCATTTCTGAGGGCTCTGTTCTGTTCCATTGATCTATGTCTCTGTTGTGGTACCAGTACCATGCTGTTTTGGTTACTGTGGCCTTGTAGTATAGTTTAAAGTCAGGTAGCGTGATGCCTCCAGCTTTGTTCTTTTGGCTTAGGATTGACTTGGCGATGCAGGCTCTTTTTTGGTTCCATATGAACTTTAAAGTAGTTTTTTCCAATTCTGTGAAGAAAGTCACTGGTAGCTTGATGGGGATGGCATTGAATCTATAAATTACCTTGCTCAAAATAATAAGAGCTATCTACAACAAACCCACAGCCAATATCATACTGAATGGGCAAAAACTGGAAGCATTCCCTCTGAAAACTGGCACAAGACAGGGATGCCCTCTCTCACCGCTCCTATTCAACATAGTGCTGGAAGTTCTGGCCAGAGCAATCAGGCAGGAGAAGGAAATAAAGGGTATTCAATTAGGAAAAGAGGAAGTCAAATTGTCCCTGTTTGCAGATGACATGATTGTATATCTAGAAAACCCCATTGTCTCAGCCCAAAATCTCCTTAAGCTGATTAGCAACTTCAGCAAAGTCTCAGGATACAAAATTAATGTACAAAAATCACAAGCATTCTTGTACACCAATAACAGACAAACAGAGAGCCAAATCATGAGTGAACTCCCATTCACAATTGCTTCAAAGAGAATAAAATACCTAGGAATCCAACTTACAAGGGATGTGAAGGACCTCTTCAAGGAGAACTACAAACCACTGCTCAATGAAATAAAAGAGGATACAAACAAATGGAAGAACATTCCATGCTCATGGGTTGGAAGAATCAATATCGTGAAAATGGCCATATTTTTGTTTTCTTAGTAACCTGTGGGAGAGGGTCATCTCTAGAAAATGAGTGAGTTAGGAAGGCAAAGAGATTTGTAGTAGTCACTAAGAGAAAGAAGAGACAAATTAGAGAAATATGAGCAGCACTTAAGAGCTCTGCTAAGAAAAATAACCCAAAATTTATGGTGTCACTGATTTTATGGTCTAGTAGATCATCTCCAGCAGCCCTCAGTAGAGAAGGTAGAGGGGAAAAATGCAAATTGCAGGATTTATTTGCTTATTGAATAAATATTTATTGAGCATCTACTATGTGTTAGGCACTGTCTTAGGAGCTTGAGATAAAACCAAGACAGGATAGACAAAATTATCTGATCTTGTAGACCTTACATTTGGAGGGGAAATGCAGAAAATAAAGCCAATGAATAAAATTGTAGTATACTGTGATAAGTACAGAGAAAGTGATAGAGGATGCTGAGACGGAAGAGGGTTTGTCATTTTGGATAGGGTGTGTGGGAAAGACCTCTCTGAAAGATCGAAAGAGATACAGCTATTCGGTTATCAGGGAAAGCGTGATTCAGGCAGAGGAAACAGCAAGTGCAAAGGCACTAAGATAGAAGTGTCCATGGTATGTTTGAGGAATGGGCAAGAAACCCAGTGTAAGGATGGGACCAGTGTGTGCAAGGTGTAAAAGGGTATAAATTAAATTCAGAGAGATAAAGTTGGAGGTCCACCTTGGATATGATCTTGTGGCCCATAGCTTTTAAATTGATTCATGTTGGAAGTTTGAGGGAATATAAGGTATGAGGACTAGAGGTGGGAATGTTGAGAATGTCAGTGAAAGTCAATTTCAAATGATCATTGAGAAGGGAAGGAAGTGAATCCAAGAGTGGGCAGGTAAATTGGGAGCATTGTGAATAATGGGAAGAGAATCAAGAAAGAATGAAAGCATAGAAAGCAAGGGAGGAAGAGTTTCTAGGTAGTGGGTATGCTTATTAATGAAAATTAACATTTATTTAGCATGTGTGATGTGCTAAGTACTTTGTGTTATTATCGTATTTAAATTTCCCACCCATCTGATGTAGTAATAAATATTAATATCCAAATGTGCAGATGAGCAAATTGCAGCATAGAGTAAGCCACATACCCAAAGACGTGCTGCTAGTCAGTGGCAGAACTAGGATTTGAATTCCATTAGTCTAACTTTTATGCTCCCTTCCTCTCTTTTCCCTGCAGTTTTGCTGAGGTATAATTGACAAAAATTGTATATATTTAAAGTGTACAACTTGATGTTTTGATATGCATATACATTGTAAAATAATCACCCCAATCAAGCTCATGGGCATATCCATCACCTCACATAGTTTCCATTTTCTTCTTTCTCTCTCTCTTTTCCCTCCCTCCTTCTCTCTTTCATCCTTTTTTTTCTTTCTTTTTTTGGTGAGCACACTTAACATCTACTCTCTTTGAATGCTGAATAAGACACCTGTATGACAAGGATAAACGCAGATCCATGGGGGAGTGGCTGGTAGGAGGTCATTGGTGAAAGCAGGTGGGAATGGAGGCAATACTATGCAGTAATTTAGTGACTCAGTGGATGGCAAGGAAGTGGAGGCAGCAGGTGTTGGATTGAAGAGATGGGGGCGTTATGGATAGTGACATCAAGATTATGTAGACTTTTTTTTTTTTTTTAAAAAAAGAGAGACTCACATTGGTTTAAAACCTGAGAGGAAGGTGCCAGAAGAAAACGACACAATGAAGACAAAGGTGTGAGTCGAATAAAATATACAGCAAGGTCAAGGAACAAATGTGTAGGGTTGGAGTTATGAAATAGTCTGGGAAAGGAATACCCCATTTCATAGACAAATAACTGAGGACCAGAGAAGTAAATGGTGAACCCAAGGTTATAGAACCAATTAAACAGTAGCTCGGGGACCAGAGTCCGGGTTTTCTGACTGCCAAGACAGGTGCCTTCCACCAGTCCACCCAACAACTCTTGCTGAATCATCCTCTGCTGGTTACTTATCCCCAATCCAAAGGAAGTTGTTGTAGTTAATGAGTAAATACAGTGTAGCCAAAAACCAGTGTAAACACACAGCTCTATAAAAACACTAGTGACATCTTGTCCTTCCAGTTTCCTTCACAACACGCTCCCCCCGTAGTTCATTCACACTGAGTACTGACTTTTCTTGACTATAAGCTGCCTTCAAGATACTGAAGGTTCCCAGTATTTATGCTAAGCAGGGACTCAGGTGGAGAGAACTAAGGTCACCCTCAGGGAATTTCTTGCTGAATTAGGTTCCACTAAGCCTTGAAATCAAAATGCTTCTGGTAGGTAAATGGGGTACAGATGGGAAATCAAACCAGTGTGGGACTGGGCATGATTTAGAGCAACTGTTATTGATATGACAGATCCTAGCAGGCAACCTCACGAGAGCCTGGATTTTTGTTGCAATGCAAGCAGGTGAAACGAATAACTGCATTTTTGACTTTTGAATTTCCTGCACCTTGCCAGTGGTTATTACAGCCATAATCTGGGCCATGTATATTCTAAGGAGGCTTTTGATTTAAGAACTTAGATTTTTTGAGAGGCATGCAATATTCAATGTATCTCTATGCATAAGATTTTATGTAGATATTTTGATGATGCAAAATTTCTACATTATATGAAATATAAGTTTTTTAACTTTGGGGGAATAACAATAGTTTATTTCTAACATACATTATCTTGGTCAAACATTGAAATTCTTGATTAATGTTTAACTATAAGAAGTACACTCATTCAAGTAGAGGATCAGTTTCAGGGTTCAGGCTGAAGTGTCTTGATGACTAGAATTCAGGTTCCAAGGAGAAGCCCACAAGGCTAAGAGTATTGGATATAACGGAAAGTGGAAGCTATACCTGACTTCCGGAGAATGTGGAACGGATATAAGATCTTAATCTTCTCTTATCTTACTACAGAAATCTGGATGGAGAAGCAGTATTTATCTCAAAGAGAAGTGGACCTAGAGGCTTATTTCACTAGAAATCACACCATTTTGCAAGGTACTCGATTCAAAAGAGCCATTTTCCAAGGGCAATACTGTAGAAATTTTGGCTGTTGTGAAGACAGAGATGATGGCTGTGTCACTGAGTTCTATGAGGCAAATGCGTTGTGCTACTGTGATAAATTCTGTGACAGAGAAAATTCTGATTGCTGTCCTGACTACAAGTCCTTTTGCCGTGAAGAGAAAGAATGGCCTCCTCACACACAGCCTTGGTATCCAGAAGGTAGGCTTTGGGAATGTATTTCAGCATTATCCTCGTTCATAACAACAAGATCTGACAAATGTTCTCTCTTTTTCTTCTTTCTTTTTTTCCTTCTTTCAATGAAATGAAAATGAATATTGCGATTGAGAAAATACATTTCTTTGGATTGTTAAAGTGCTTTGGTTTGGATGTGGGGTTCCTGTGTAATACAAGCACCTTCAGGAATGTTCTGATCTGTCAGTCCTGCCTGCCGATCGGAATCCTGATCAGTGAGTTTTGAACACTCACTCAACTTATATAAGGATTACTTAAAACTTTTTCTTCTCTCTCTCCTTTGTATTGACATCAGGTTTCTCAAGGCTTTTTGTGTGTAACCTCTTAGAGAGTCTCAAGAAAGTCACAAGATTTACTATCCATAGATTTTAGTTGTTATTTCAAAGGGCTAATGGATACACTAGCATTAGAAACTGTGGTATTAGTAATGCTATTAAAACCAGGACAAAATAAAGTCAGTCCCCGGCTCTGCCTAAGTAATAGCAAATATATTCTTCACGTGTATTTTTGTCTTGCTTCATTTGTTTTTCCAGTCTGGAACTTTTACAATTATTAAAAAGAAAGGAAGGCTTCATATAGAGTGGTTGAAAAAGTCTAAGGTTAAATGGATAAATACAACATAAAGAGGATGATGGTATTTATTATATTTATCTAATTGGAGGAGAATGACTATGGATTTTTAGCATAGATGAGGCTTTATTTTTCTGTCTCTCATTGTATTAAATCTCCTCAGCAGAACTTCAGGGTTAATCAGACTTCTCTGTCACACTACCATAAATGGGTGATGGAGACTAGAAATCCCAGTTAGAAGACATTTTAGTGTAAACTAGGGGCTTGGAATCCTTATTTCAAAATCCAGATGTCATTGAAAGAGTCAGAGCAAGACTCTATGTCAAAAAAAAAAAAAAAAATCCAGATGCCATAGCCACATAGCCATCATTCTCAATAATGTCATCTTGTTTGTAAAATTGAGGAAATGTCTCTTTATGCATTTACATATGTACTATTTTAAATTTTCCACATAATTGTTATTTATCCTCAGTCTTTACATTTTACCAGTAAACAGCTTTCCCTTCTTCCCTCCCCCCACACCTCCATCCTTCTCTCCCTTTCTTTTTTCCTTCCTTTTTTTCCCGTGTATGTGTGTATGTGTGTGTGTGTGTGTGTGTGTGTGTGTGTGTGTGTGTCAGGGTCTTGCTCTGTCACCCAGACTGGAGTGCAGTGGCAGGTTCATGGCTCACTGCAGCCTCTAACTCCTGAGCTCAAACAATCCTCCTCCCTCAGCCTCCAGAGTAGCTAGAACTACAGGTGTGTGCCTCCACACCCAGCTAGTTTCTTTTATTTTTGGTAAATATGGGATCTTGCTATGTTGCCTAGGCTCGTCTTAAAACTCCTGGTCTCAAGCTGTCCTCCCACCTTGACCTCCCAAAGTGCTAGGATTACAGGAATGAACCACTGCTCCTAGACTTTCCTTCCTTTCTTCCTTCCTCTCTCTGTTTTCTTTCTTCTTTCTTTCTCTTTTTCTTTCTTTCTTTCTTTTCTTTCTTTCTTTCTTTCTTTCTTTCTTTCTTTCTTTCTTTCTTTCTTTCTTTCTTTCTTTCTCTTTCTTTCTTTCTCTTTCTTTCTTTCCTTTCTTTCTTTTCATTCATTCCTTCTTTCTTCTTTCTTTCTTTCTTTCTTTCTTTCTTTCTTTCTTTCTTTGTTTCTTTCTTTCTTTCCTCTCTCTGTCTCTCTCCCCTTCCTTCCTCCCTCCCTCCCTCCCTTTCTCTGTCTTTCTTTCTTTCTGTTCATTCATTTTCTTTCTTTTCTTATTTATTTATTTCTTTCTCTCTCTCTCTCTCTCTCTCTCCCCTTCCTTCCTCCCTCCCTCCCACTCTCTCTTTCTTTCTTCTTTCTTTCTCTTTCTTTCTTTTCTTTCTTTCTCTCTCTCTGTCTCTCTCCCCTTCCTTCCTCCTTCTTTCTTTCTTTCTTTCTTTCTTTCTTTCTTTCTTTCTTTTCTTTCTTCTTTTTCTTTCTTTCTTTCTTTCTGTCCTTCTTTCTTTCTTTTCTTTCTCTCTCTGTCTCTCTCCCCTTCCTTCCTCCCTCCCTCTCTCTCTTTCTTTCTCTTTCTTTTCTGTCTTTCTGTCTTTCTTTTTCTCTTTCTCTCTTTCTTTCTCTCCCTCTTTCTTTCTCTTTTTTCTCTCTTTCTCTTCCTCTTTCTTTCTCTTTCTTTTTTTCTCTCTTTCTCTCCCTCTTTCCTTCTCTTTCTTTTTTCTCTCTCTTTCTCTCCCTCTTTCTTTCTCTTTCTTTTTTTCTCTCTCTTTCCCTCTTTCTTTTTCTTTTTTCTCTCTCTTTCTCTCCCTCTTTCTCTTTGTTTTTCTCTTTTTCTCCCTCTTTCTTTCTCTTTTTCTTTCACTCCCTCTTTCTCTTTCTTTTTTTCTCTCTCTCTTTCTTTCTTTTTTCTCTCTCTCTTTCTCGTTTTTTCTCTTTCTCTCCCTCTTCCTTTCTCTTTTTTTCCTCTCTTTCTCTTTCTTTCCTTTCTCTCCCTCTCCTTCTCCCTCTCCCTTTCCTTTCTTTTCCTTTCCTTTCCTTTCATTTTTATGAGCCATTCTCATCTTTCTCCAATGATAACCTCCTTTTAAAACATTTTTATATACCCTTAAACAGCATGCAGTCTTGTTTTGTGTGCTTGAATTCTTAATTTATATAGACCATATTATGCTGCAGACCTCATTCTCTTTCTTGATTTTCTCAGACAGCAACATGTTTTAAGATGCTCTTCATGTCTCCACGGACTAGTATGACTAGTCTGTGGCTTCTGACTGATGCTTCATTCTCTGTGATGTCCCTTCATCTCATCTAACTCCCTGTTCCCTCCATGGTGGGTGGACACTTAGGTTGTCTACAGCTCTTTGCTATCATAAAGAAGTCCATGATGGATAGCCTCATGCATGCCTTCTTACCGACTTGCATGATACGACAAGACTTGAATTGCTGGGTCCCAGGTATGCATTTAATCTAAGTCTTGCCAGATGGCTCTCAGAAGTAGCTGCATTAGTTTATGGTCTCCTAGTACTATATGGGGACACATCTCTAACAATTAGTATTATCCAGAGAGGTAACCTTTACTTATATAATCAGTAAAACATGATTTTTCATTGTCATTTTAATCTGCATTTCTCTAATTTCTAGTGGGTTTGAGCTTCTCTTCATATGCTCATTAGTGTTTGGCTTTCTTCTTCCTGTGACTTACTTTTTCCTATCCACAGCCTTGTAATACAACTTAATATCTGGTACAGCAAGTCAGCTTATTCACCCCCCTTTTTTGAAGATGACTTAGGTCATGTAGACATTAATCTTCCATAAACAGTTTTTGAATAAGTTTTTTTAGTTCCTCAAACAACTTCAGCTAGAATTTTGAATAGAATTGCATAAAATTTATCGATTTATTTGAAGATAGCTGAACTCTGTAATGTGATGACATCTCATCAAAGAGTATAGGATATTTCTCCACTTACTCTGATTTTTAAAGATATCCTTAAATAGATTTAACACTTTACTCCATAGTGGCCTTATAATACTCTTTGTTTATTCCTGGATATTTATTTTGTATTGCTTTTTTTTTTTTTTTTTTTGACAGGGTCTTGCTCTGTCACCCAGGCTGACCTTCATTCAGCCTTCATTCAGCCTTGCTCTGTCACCCAGCTGAACTTCATTCAGCTCACTGCAGCCTCGACCTTCCCTGGGCCCAATTGATTCTCCCACTTTAAACTTCCAAGTAGCTGGGACTACAGGCACCTACCACCATGTCTGGCTGTTTTTTTGCATTTTTAGTAGAGATGGGGTTTCTCCATGTTTCCCAGGCTGTTTCAAACTTCAGAGCTCAAGTACTGTATTGAATATTTTTAAACTATGTTTTATAGTTGGTTGGCTGTTGTTATGAATAAATGCTATTTATTCATGAGAGCTGATATCCTATGTGGCAATTTTTCTCAGTTCTGTTATTAGAAACAAAAATGTATTTATTTATCACAGTAAAGATGTCTACACCAAAACTCCAAAGTAAACATCATACATAATGGAGAAATGTAGATATGTTCCCTTTAAGACTAGTAATAAAACATGGATTTCTACCGTTTTTGCTACATTTAACAGGGAGATATTTGTTACGCTTTAAGAGAAAAAATGAAGTAAAACAATCTGAAGACAATAAAGTAAAACTCTTATTATTTGTAGATAATGTGGTAATCTACATAGAAAAAATAAAGCCAACAGAAAATAGCATTAATAGGAATTAGAAATATTTAAAAACCAGGATTTTTTATTAAAAAATCCAGATGTTTAGCTACTCTTGAAAAATTGAAAACTCTGACAACTCTGCGTCCAGGGTCTTGCATGAGGTTTTCATTAGTTAGAGAGATGAGTGGTGGATGCCACCTTTTGGTAACGTGTATTTTCCATTTTCCCACATACCTTACCCCTTGCTATTTTCTCTCTGACCCACTTCTTTCATTTCTGCCAGGGGTCAATATGTCCATAGTTTCTGTAAGTGGAACTCCTCATTTTTGCTCAATATACAACTTGCTGTACATGGACCCTTGGGCCATTACTATTGCAGATATTTTGGGATTGAAAGAAGGTAATTTCTTTGAAAATGGAAGGTGTATTTTCATTTAAAAATAGAAAATACGTTTAAAAATGGAAAATACATGTTTAATAGAAAATACATGTTTAAAATTAGCATCTTAAACGTGTATTTTTTTTTGAACTTCTCTATTTTGTCATGTTGGTATGATCCTTCAAATAACAGGTGAAGTTAATATATATTAGTAACATGATGAGAATACATGAGAATACATATGGCATCACGAGGAGCCCTGTGCCCGGGATTAGTTAGAGATCATATTCCTGTTATTTAAAGGTAGTTTAGTGACAAGATTCGGCAGGCAAGGGAAATTCACCCCTCATAGAACCTGCACATAGTACACATTTAATTAACAGACCCTTCTGTAACATACCCTGAGTAGCATGTTTTCTCTTGTCTTACTGAACATACTCTTCCTCCTCCTTACAAGCTAAGATTTATTGAATACTTACTATGGAGCCAACAACTGTTCTAAGCACTTTTCAGGTATTAACTCGTTCATTATTTAATTCTACGTTGTTTAATAGAATATTACTTAATTTTAATTATACAGCAGCTTCTTGAGAGTAAACACGGTGATTTACTTATTGCATACTAATTATGGTGCCATGAAGTGGGAGGCCTAGTAAATATTGGTTGAATTTGGATTAATTGATATTTAGAGGATTTTAATTTTATTTCAGATTTTGTATTTGTTAAATTAAATAATAATTTACCCATATGACTTAAAAGAATAAAGTATTTTCATAAGCATACTTTTTTCATACATAGTTTTAAAAGATATTTAGAAAGTATCAAAGTATTGTCATTTATAGTTTAAATGTACAATTTCTATATTATTTTGGATGTTGGAATATTAACAGAAGTAATTGATAGTATTTAAAACTTTATATCCATGATTGTGGTAAGCATTGAGGGTCATAAGAAAAGAGTATTATAAATCCCAGGCCTCGAGAAACTTAGGATCTACATGGGTGAGGAGACTTAGGTATGCGAAACAATTAAGAAGCATTGTGTGACTTGTATGCCACATGTAGACAAGAATATCACCCAGGAAAGTTGAGTATATTAAAATGGTTAAATGTTTATTTGATAAAAACTATGTACTACATAAGAACATGTCAGATTGGTGACAACCCTAACTAAAATACATATTTTTAACACATAAGATATTTTGCCTGGATTCACTTTGTCATTAGCGACGAGGCTCCATGCAGCCTTCTGCTTCACCATTGCTAGAAAATGGCCCTTGTAGTCATGAGCTACTTTGGCTCTTCATGCTCCAAAAGTAATATTTGAGTCCCATTAAAAAAAAAATGGAAGAGAAAGTTAGAGTTTCCACACTTTGAGAAGACATTCTAAAGCACAGATGAGCACCTCTGTTTTATGTCTTTGGCCAGCTGTGTGGTAATATGCCTAGCTATGAATCGGGTTCTGTTACCAAAAAAAAGAGTAGAGAATGATATTGGGAATAACCAGCAATCTCTGCCAAAAATTAAGAATGCAGAATCACCTAAAAACACAGTGACTCTTTGGATGTCTGCCTTTTGATTAGCTATTATATCCATTTAATATTTTTTCGAGTCTCAGTTTAAAAGTATGAGTTGTAATTTTTTAATGTGCTGAAATGTACTTGAGATTTTCTTATTTGAGGCATACAGCTCATACAAAAAAGTAGTTGCTACTTCTTCAATATCCATTTTTGCTTGAGAGCTAGAATTTTGCTAAGACTTTAATTTAGGGTCATAGTTTATGTGAAATTTATGTTCCAGGTATAGTTTGTACTCCATTCACTATGAAAGGAAGGAATTAATCATTTTATTTTGTAGCAAAAAGTTCACATTAGACTATAAATGCTCCCATACAGATAATATTTTTTCTTTTGTTTTATCTTGCTTTTGAAAGTAGCTACTTGAATATAATACTACACAATATTGAAAAAATGTGCAAAATTAGTTAAGATAAAAATACAATGTATATTATTTATACTATTGTTTGCATGCATAAAGCAAATTTCCTCTGAGATTCTATGATCACTCACTAATCTATTAAATATGTTTTTCAGAGATTTAGTTACATGGGTATTGTTCAGTTCCTCTTATTGTGCCTGTTCTAAGAGCTCTTTAAATCAAGGATTTAAAACTATGTACATTATCATCAGTATTAAAAAAGTAAATATATCCATTTTGTAGAAACTGGAAGTAAAACATATTGGTAAATATCTTCTTCCTGTGTTTTCTTTGCCATATCTGATGGTGACTTCCAGTAAAGGATTTCAAATGTCAGGCTGGGTATGGTGGCTCACACTCACACCTGTAATCCCACCACTTTGGAGGTCAAGGTGGGAGGATCTCTTGAGGCCAAGAGTTTAAGACCAGCCTAGCAGTACAATAAGACCTCATCTCCACCAACAACAATAAAAAAAATAAAAATTAACCAGTCATGGTGGCATGCACTGTAGTCCCATCTACATGGGAGGCTGAGGCAGGAGGATCCCTTAAGCCCAGGAGTTTGAGGCTGCTGTGAGCTATCATTCCACCAATGCACTCTAGCCTGGATGACAGAATAAGACCCTGTCAAAGTAAAAAAAAAAAGTAAAAAAATTCAAATGTCAGATATGGAGAACCAGTGATAGAGTTGAAAACAGAGCTCGAGTGGATTTTCTAGACATAACCTTTTGGTATAGCGGATTTTAAGGAGAAAGTCTAGTAGACCATCTGTTGTGAACAGACCTAAGTTAATTTGATTATGCACAATATGTTCACACTGGTAAAAAATGTATGTGAGTCACTGACATGTTTGAATTCGAAGAGGGTCATTTACTTATTCACAGCCTCCTTAACTATATTACAATGAAGGTAAATCACAGTCCATACTTTGCCACGTATACTGACAGTTACGAAAATATGACACAAACCAATTCATACAACCTCTATAAGCTTCATGAAATCTCCAGTTCCTGTCCTTTTACGTGTTCCCACATCTACGCTGCCTGAAAGATTTATTGGAGGCACATGTAATAATATTACAGAGGTAGGACTCTGTTACCTGTACAGTGGCTATCAGAAAATGACAATTCCTTTCTACTTGGCTGGACACAGTGCACAGGACAAATATCAGTTCTAGAGAGCCAAGTCTAAGAGTACAGGTGCTTCTGAGTTTAAGAGATACATATAAACTATGGGATACAAGGGTGGGATGTGACTTTGAAATATTTTAGGTAATCCTCATAAGTAAAAAAATTATAATTTAACCAGTGGGAGCCAATTATTTATCACAATTATGCTGATTAACAAGTCATGAATTTTAACAATAAAACCCATTTCTGACATTTATTATACTAATACTCTAGGGCTGATCAAAATATGGGTAATGGAAGCACTTGTAGCAGTTTCTCCAAAGTCTGGTCTTTCAGAATGAATGCCACTGAACAACCCTGGGGGGTGGATTCCTGATTAGAGCAAGAAACTGCCTTTACTATAGTGAAGTTTTGACCAGCATAGATCCTTATAATACACTGTGGTGAACTATTTTAAAATAAATCATAAACAACATATCATTATCTTTTTGCAATTCAAGAAGTGAAGTTTTGACCAGCATAGATCCTTATAATACACTGTGATGAATTATTTTAAAATAAATTATAGACAACATATCATTATCTTTTTGCAGTTCAAGAAGTGAAGTTTAGACCAGCACAGATACTGATAATACACTGTGATGAACTATTTTAAAAGAAATTATAGACAATGTATTATTATCTTTTCTCAATTCAAGAAGATAAACTATTTCATTCTCCAAATATATTATTTGCCTAATATTGCTTTAAATGCTGTTAAAGTCGCAAAACTGCCTTAATTTCAACAGTCATTAGTTTTGGCTTTGTTCTGTTTTGTTTTATTGGTCAAGACGCTGTGTGTAACCAATTAATTAACTCACTCTGAGGAGCTCGAGACATATTTTACTGAGAAAGCAGGAATTCTTTCATATCTCCACAATCATAGTTTTCAACCTACCTCCATTTGGATTACTGCTTACCTTGAATTGATTCCGCCTCTTGAGTTCTGAATCCCATCTTCTCTTGTCTTTTCAATACCTCCATCTCTACCATTCTCTCTTGCTTTCTTGCTCTCTCTTTCTTCTCAAGCATCATTTTTTTCTTTACTTTTCTCCTGGTGATATGGTTTGGCTGTGTCACCACCCAAATCTCATCTTGGATTGTAGCTCCCATAATTCTCACCTGTCATGGGAGGGACCCAGTGAGAGGGAATTGAATCATGGGGGCAGGTTTTTCCCATGCTGTTCTTGTAGTATTGAGTAAGTCTCATGAGATCTGATGGTTTTATAAATGGGAGTTGCCCTGTACAAGCTCTCTCTTGCCTGCCACCATATAAAATGTCTCTTTGCTCTTCCTTCGTCTTTTGCAATGATTGTGAGGTCTCTCCAGCCATGTGGAACTGTGAGTCTATTAAATCTCTTTCCTTTATAAATTACTCAGTCTTGGGTATGTCTTTATTAGCAGTGTGAGAACAGGCTAATACATGTGGATTAACCATTAACTTCCAAAATGTGTTTTTGCCTTTCCCAACTTTAAAAAAGCTCTCCCTTAACTTCATGTCTTTAACCAGCTACCATAACATTCCCTTCTTTCCTTTAATGGCAAAATATCTGAAAGAAAAATTTACTTTCTTATTCCAAGTCTCTCATCAACCCATTCCTACAGGATATCAACTCCCTGCTACTTCACTGAAATCTCTCTTGGCAGGGTTATTGGCAATTCCTACATTACCAAATGCAATATTCAGATGTCTGTTTTCGTGTTCTTGGCCTCTCGACAGTACTGTATGCAGCTGACCACCTAGAGCATATGAAACACTTTATTAGCCCTGTTTTTCATGACACCACCCTCTCCTCAATTGTCTGCTCCCTCACAGGCCACTCCTTCCCAGTTTCCTCTTCTGAATGTCTGTCAGATGCAGTGTTTTGAGCTCATTCCTGGACCACTTTCTCTTACCTATATACACTCTCTCCGAAAGACTCTTATTTAGTCTTGGGTTTGAAAAAGTAGATATGGATGTTGGTGTCTCCCAGATTCATGCTCCAGCCTGGGCTTAACTCTTGTCTTTTATAAACTACTGTCTACTTGATATCTCTGTTACGATGTCTAGCCTAGGTTTTATCTAAATCTAAAATATACACAGTAGCAGTCTTGGTTTCTTGACACAAGCCTGTTTCTTATTTTAGTGATAGCTGTACCATTTCTTTATTACTCAAGCCAAAGTCCTAATGAGGTATCTTTGATTCCTCTTTTCCCTCATTCACCAGATTCAATCCATGAGTGATTCCCTTTGAGTTACCTCCAGATTATATCCACCTACTTCTGTCTATCCTCACTACTATTATGCTAATCCTTCATCCTTCTGGGAACCTCCACCCCAGTCAGCTCAACAGGAGTGATAAGTGCAGAGATTAGGGTGGAGACATTTTGGATAAGGCCTTATAGGTTACAGTAAGAAGTTTGGTCTTATTCTAAATTTGATGCGAAACGACGTGAAGATTTTAAGTAGGAAGCGACATGATGTATATTTTTGAAGATCTCTGTAAATGCTGTGTGGGAAATGAGGGATCTGTTGGAGTTGGGAAGGATTGTAGCAAAGGAGTAAGTGGACTGCGTCTGGGTATTGTATAGACGCTGATGCTTTACTGTGTCAACACCTTGACCGGGGTCCGAAGTAACTGATTATGGCTTTTGTTCAAGAGATTAATTCTCATGCGAGATTAAAGTGAATGCAATGTCTCATAGTTATCTCGTACATGAAATTAAGGAAGGATGACCAAGAAATGGAGTTTTTGTTAACATTAAATTTAGTGTTGATGATTTGGAGTGGCTTGGTAATGGCAGTCTCCTGACTTCAAAATTATTAGCTGAGTATAAATCAGAGAAGCGACGGTCTTTTTCCTTAAGGACCCTTGAGATGTCTGTTCCATTTATCCATGGAATTCATATGTTGAACACTCAAGATTCATGAGGTATGATTAAAAATCAGCTTTGTTTTTATCCCACACTCTCAGTTTTTAAGAATGGTCAGGGAAGTACTTCTCTTGGCTTTGAATGAAAACTTGGATTGTTGCATGGATTTTCTGTTGTTTCTAGGTGATAAAAAATTTTAGAATGTCTTGAAATTAGAAACCTACTGTGGATTCAGTTTTGAAAGGAGTCTAATCTTATGTAGCAATTAAAACCATGAATTTGATGTGAAGTTCAGTCTTCCCACATCTCGGGTTTACTGCATTAGGAAAACTGTGGTCAAGAGAAAGGTGGTTTCCTTTTCTTACCCCATGATTGTGACGTACCAAAATTCCATGTGAAAGGGATGCATAGACGCAAATACATAAATAATTAGATTCATTAAGTAGAATATTGGACTATGAAACATCCATGGGAGGGGCAGTTATGAAATATTTTTTATTAAAATATTTTTTGGAAAATCAAACAATGGCTAATTCCCTAAGTGGCCTTGTAACATTGTGACTAGAAGTTAAACAAGGTCCCTTAGAATGCTTTCTAAAGGTTAAAATTCATTTTGTTTAATTAGAGGCCATTGGCATAAAATACCAATTACATGTTTCTATCAAAAACAGTTTCACTAGACAAAGTTGAGTCCCTTTTGCTAATTCAATGTTAATTTTGAATTTGAGCAGATTATATTTTCAAAAGGAATTTAAATTTTTAACCAGAGCACTATTTTTACAATATGTTGCTAGTGGTTTTTATATGATAATGATTCACCATCCATCTCTTTTGAGTAGTTCATATAATCTCATAAAGCAGTTAATAACTAGTTTCAGTTAATAGTTAAGAAACATTTGGATTTGGAAGGCAAATGGCTGCAATCTTATTGATTTCATGAATTTTTTCCCTTATTCAGATCTTAAAGAAAAAAATAGAATTTGTCTTTGTAAGGTAAATTCAATGAAATGACCTGGTATTTTGAGTCCCAAGCTACTTGCTCCAGTCATATCCAATTAATTATAAGCACTTATGAGACTTGATTAGTTGTTTTTTTAATGAGAAATGCCATAAATCAATTCAAATACTATTATATTGCTTACTTATTTGAAAGTACTAATTATTTTTTAAGCATAGTGATTAATTCCTAGGTAATCTTGTTTTCGTGTTTTGCAAATCCTCCCTGTTGGAACATAATATGCAGTTTAAAGATAAAAGCATTGAAACAAGCACAGAAGAATTTGATATAAAAACCTTGACACAAACCAGACATGGATTTGTATCAGCTTTTTTGGCACCAAACATGTTTGCATATGTGAAAAGCTAACTACGATTTTTGATTACATTTTATGTTAATGCACTTTATTACTTAGTTTAGGATTTTCATTTCTTTACATGTTACTTTGACAGGTTGCTTCAAAGATGGTCAACATTATGAAGAGGGATCAGTAACTAAAGAAAACTGCAACTCCTGGTAATAAATTTAAATGGCACAGAACTGAGTTCTACTGTGTGTGTATGTTTTCTTCAAATAAAAGAAATATTTGTGAAACAAAGTATATATTTATGTACATATAGGCAGAATCATATGTCATAAGACATCATATACCTGTAACTTTGTATAAGCATATTTAATTTTAAGGGATTTTAAAAATTTAATCATGAATATCTTTTAACGTTTGAGGTTGATGTTCTGACAATGGGTCTGTATCATATAACAGGTCTGCATTAAATGTACCTCTTAATTATAATATTCTGATGCCCTACAGGGAAATTGTGTTTTTTGAGCACAGTAACTGTATAAAAACAGGCTGCTTTAAAAGGACTAGCCTGCAGAAAGTTTCCAAATACAAGTACATTGAATCTACTGTCCAATTTGGCTTATGTTTTCAAACTTCAATGGATGTGTGATCATATCATTTGTTAATTGCCTGGAGTAGAGGATTACAGCATATTGAGTGGTAGCTAACATATGTTTTACAATTTATTTTTGCCAAGAATCAAATAACCATATGGCTAACATTAATCAAGAAACTATGTTTTATGCCTTAACAATGTATAACTCTTTTTAGTAATTGAAATGTACTTCATAAAGACCAAGCCATTTTTGTAATTGTCATATCTTTGCAGCACATGCTCAGGACAGCAATGGAAATGTTCCCAGCATGTATGCCTTGTTCGTCCAGAATTAATTGAACAGGTGAATAAAGGAGACTACGGGTGAGAGAAATCTTGCTTTATATGTTTCTTGGCACTGCCATTTACTATGCAGGTGTCAATGTATTGCTTGGTTTCTATAAATGGTCATTGTTTAAAAAGAAAGAGTGGGAGATAAATAGGAAGGGAGATAGAAAGCATGTAAAACTGGAAAGCAACGGTAAACATTAAATAATTAAAATGATCAAATAAGAAATCTAGAGCACAGCTGTAAATTGTCTAGGAAAGAGCAGTGTCATGGTGTAGGTAAGGGAAGTGCAGGGAAAGCTACTTTGGATAAGTATTTAGGCAAAATAAGGAAGTCAGCAAAATTCATGTATTCATACTAACTATCTCTCCCTCTGCTGCTGCCCTCACCAAGCCAATCACATGCTTAGCTATCAGGGGTAGAATCTGATCTTAAAAGGATGATATTCAAATAACAAGCCAATCTAAATAATTTCACTGAAATGATGGGTATCTAGCCAATGTCACTTACAGTTGAATCAAAAGACAGATTGAGCTCCTTTACTTTGCTAGTACACAAAAGACAGGGATGATTGACACTGAAACATTGGCAATAACTGATGCTCTTATACAGATTGATGCTCTTAATTTTCATAGAGGAAATTAAGATGTAGGCACTGGCCTGGTGAGGTGGCTTATGCCTGTAATCCCAGCACTTTGGGAGGCCAAGGTGGGTGGGTGGATCACTTGAGGCCAGGAGTTCAAAACCAGCCTGGACAACATAGTGAAACCCCATCTCTACTAAAAATACAGAAAAAATTAGCTGGGCATGGTGGTGCATGCTGGTAATCCCAGTTACTCGGGAGGCTGAAGCATGAGAATCACTGAAGTCTGGGAGGCAGAGGTTGCAGTGAGCCAAGATTGTGCCACTGCACTCCAGCGTGGGCATTGGGGGGTGAAACCCTGTCAAAAAAAAAAACAAAACAAAAAAACAAAAACAAAACAAACAAACAAACAAAAAAACAAGAAACATAAAAAGATACAGGCGCCAACACTGGCTTTTATTATAGAACTGAAAGGAAGAGGAACAGGCCAGCTGGTATCTGTTTCAGGATTTCTCCACTGCCATTGATCGAATCTCAATATACCCTTGATAACATCTTCTACATTTCTGGAAAAGATTTCACATAAAAAGATCTATTATCAAGCAATTAGAAAAGGGAAGTAATCTGGAGATGTATTTTTATAAAATGGAAGTATAATCTCTTTCCACATATAACATGATGTTTCTCAGCATAATGGGGACACCAAATTTCAACGTATTAAAAGTTTTTTCTTGGAACATACAAAACAGAGAAAGTCACATTTGTTGATATTAATATCCTTAAACCATTCTCAGTTCCTCTGTGTGTGTGTGTGTGTGTTTGTGTTAAACCAATGTTTTAGAAGATAACTTGATGACATTTTCAGTATTTCCAGGGAAAACCAAATATAATTTTCTGTGGCAAATCATATTTAAATTATTCAAAGAAGATGAGAGTATATGTCATCTTGAGAAATTGAATCAGATTCCTAAAAGGGTTCAAATGCTAGACCTAACTAACATACATTTCCAAGAAACCAAAATAGAGCAGCCTAGCTTTCCACTGTTAACAAGTACATGAGAAATCACAGTCTAAACTAATGTGGTACACCTAGGAAAACACACTTAGGAGCACAGAGGTTGTTGGGAATGCTATTAGGTTGGTGCAAAAGTCCACCGTTACTTTTGCACCAACCTACTATCTTCCTTGGAAGGAAGAACTTTCTTTCCATGATCTATTTATTTTGAGCCTGCCCTAGGGCTACTTAAGAGGCATGGGCTTTGCATTTTAGTAGCAAATATTAAAACATCACATAACTTTAAAAGAGTAGAAAGTGAAGTATAATTGGAGCAAAAGGAAACATACAAAAACCAAAGGAAAAAAGTTAAGTAAAAGGAGCAAGCTATAAAGACAAGAAATAAAACTAAAATTATTTACCAGGGCAAAAAAGGGGGAAGTCTTTAAATTTAAAAGAAAGTTCTAATTCTCAGCTATTCTCTCTTCATGATGCTCAAATTGTTTTTATGTGTAAAAATATAATCATATTATATCATTCAATATTATTAAGTGCTTTTTAAAATAGCCTACATCAAATATGCAATCTTTGCCTTAAAATATTTCTTTCTCACATCTTGACAGTATTTTAGATCCAAGTCTTTATTTATTCTATGTAATGTGCTTCAGTGCTTATTTATTCTCTGTATTATTTCTTAATGTAATCAGCTGATATTGATAAAACATATGTTCCACTGGTGGCATGGCTGAGGATACAAATAAATAATTTTGGCCTGGCGAAGTGGCTTATGCCTGTAATCCCAGCACTTTGAGAGGCCGAGGCAAGCAGATCACTTGAGGTCAGGAGTTTGAGACCAGCCTGGCCAACGTGGTGAAACCCCATCTCTACCAAAAGTACAAAAATTAGCCAGGTGTGATGGCACGGGCCTGTAGTCCCAGCTACTCATTAGGTGAAGGCACTAGAATTGCTTGAACCCAGGAGGTGAAGGTTGCAGTGAGCTGAGATCACGCCACTGGACTCCAGCCTGGGCCACAGAGTGAGAGTCTGTCTCAAACAAAACAAAAAAACAAATAATTTCTACGTTAAGGGAATTTACCATCTAGTTGAGGAGCCAAAATTGTCATACTTTTATAAAAGGATTTCTAATAATAGGGGAGAATAGAAGCTCTAAATTAGTGGCACAAGTAATAATCAGCAACTTAGTGGAATAAAGGGAGATATATAAGTGTTTCAATTAACTGCTGCTGTGTAACAAACCATTCCAGGATTCAGCGTTTTAAAACCATAAGCTTTTCATCTTTTCACATCAGCAATTTGGAATAGGTTCAACTGAGGCTGTTTTGCTGCTCTCTTCTGGAATTACTCCTGTGTCAATAGAGCCTCAAATGAGGCTGAATTGTCTGTGATGGCCTTATGCTATGTCTTGTGGTTGGTGCGGGTTGTTGATTGGGCCACGTTTCTCCAGCATGCTAGCTTTGGCTTCTTCTCATAATTATTATTCTAATGGGGCATATGTGGAAGTTGCCCCAGTCCTCCCTTAAAGCTTATGCTTGCAAGTTTCACGATATCAATTCTACCGCTTTCTATTGGGTAAAGCAAGTTACTAGGCCAGCCTACATTCAAAGGCTAGAGAAATAGATTCTTTCTTATGAACTCAAAATTTGGTCTACTGGATAAGTTGGCTTTCATTTTTCACTGTTTTCTCAAAACCAGCTCACCCCAAACTGCAGTGATTAACTTCTATCTATTCTTACTTACTGGCATCTTGCACTATCTGCTCAACTTGAAAATTTGAAGTTAGTTTGGTTCTTCCTTCCTTTTACTCTCAGTCAGTAGGTATTGCTAACTCCCACACTAAAAGTTTCTTTTAGATATTTACTTCTTCCATTCTAGACTATATTCTAATGCATTTCTTTATCAAGCCTAGTTTGAAATTACCTGACTTGTCTCTGTTTCCAGAAATTCTCAATGGTACTCCATTGCTTGTGAAACACAAGTATTGCCCTTAGCATAAATAACATGTTGGTCCAAAAGCTTTTTTACTACCTTATCTTTTATACCGTTTCAGCCCCTGTGTCCCTCTCCTCTCTCCTAGTTTAAGCATTTAACTTATCTGTCATTCCCCAAACATGCCACCCAACTTCATACCTGCGTGCTTTGCTCAAGAGTTACCTTTACTTTAAACAAATGCTCTCTTCTTTCATATCTGGTCACCAAAGTCATTCTCATCCTTCCAGATAGAGGACTAAATTTGCTTTAGTAAAAAATTTGCCAACTCCTTCAGTTATGTTTGAATCTTTTGATCATATTTTGATATACTGCTAACAAATGACACATGCCAAAGTCATTTCTTTGTAGTTTTTCTTAAGGTATAAGCTTAAATGTAGAGAAGTTTATTCATATCTATGTTCTCTGTGTTTATCAGAGAATATGATAGATCAATTAAGAAAGCTCAATGAATGCTAAATTGGATTAAAATGAAACTTAGGAGTCTAGGTCAAGAAGGATGTTATAGGTTAGTCATACCTTTCACACTTTTTGAGCATATCTCACAGAAGAACATAAATTTTACTTTGTGATCTAGTACACACACACGTGCACAAGCATCAATACACACATACAGACACAGAGAGTTTATTATCTCAGTATTTGTAATAAACTTACTATTTCCTATTATTTCTCTTATCTTCTATTTTATTTTCTTAAACTATCACCCTGCTCACCAAATTGAGTGCTCAATTAAATAACCTATGAATGTCTCTGACCTGATGTTTGAAAACTACTAACATAGGGCAACAAAAACATACTTACTGATGTCACAATTTTGCCCAATTTTGCCCTGTTAGCCTTTTGAATTATACTACAATATCTCTTATATTCAGAGGTTCCCTTATTGAGATTGTGCTTTAAATTGTAGCTAAGTTTCTAAAGATTTTATGAACTAACAGATCTTATACAAATTAAAAGCATTAACTTGTGAGGTATATTATTAAAAATTAGGTTGTGTTTTCAACGATTCATAAGAGCCTATCACATTATAAACGATTTTGGTGGTAAACATAGCAGGACAGAGTTTAAATTTGACATGAGTACTGAAAATATATTGACCTCAAGTGGTAGATAATTCAGAATAGGCAATGATTAAATTACTTGCATCTTTCTAACTTTTTATCCACTATCATCTAGTAAAAAATTTTGTTTGTCTTCAAATTTCAATATTAAATTTTGAAGAGAAAGTTTTTTTCTAATTAAGGGCATAAAATACGTCTCTACGAGAATATGCACTTTTGTTACCTAATTTTACATCAACTGATTTTTTTTATTATTAATAACTGAGCACTTAACACAAATGAACTCATTTAATATATAATAGAATATTTCAATATCTAATTAATTAGTGCTGATGTCATTTTTAAAAATTATGACTATTTTGTCCTTCATTTTTCATGCATACTTTTTTACCTTGTCAATTTCTTTTCAAATCTAAATTTTAAAGAAAATGTATTAACCTATTTAATGTATAAGTACATTTCTGTATATTTAAGCTTCTTTCTAAGATGCATTTAATGGCATTTAAAGGAAACTGCATATATTGGCCTTATTAACACTTAATCCCTTTGTGGGATTATGTTCTTCATATGAATCATTAAAATACTTGAAATGGACCTTATTTAGGAAGAGTATCTCATACCCTTGATTATAAAATAATCAATAATGCATCATTATGTAAAGAATATCTAGCCTGTGATAATTCTCATATTGTGAGATTTGCTGCTACTGAATTTCAGAAATATAAAGGAACATGTATTTATAAAAGTGATGTCACATAACCTGTATATATTTTTCTATATTTTTATCTTTCATTTGTAAGGCAGATGGACAGCACAGAATTACAGCCAATTTTGGGGAATGACTTTAGAAGATGGTTTTAAATTTCGCCTTGGTACTTTGCCACCTAGTCCTATGCTCCTGAGCATGAATGAAATGACAGTAAGTGTTCCTTCTGATTCATGTATGTGCATGTATTTGTAAAAGTGTGTTTGTGTGTGCATTAAAAGCAATTATAAATCAGTAAAATAATGAGTTTTGAGCTTTCAGTCATAATTTTGTCACATAAATAAAAATCCCTTTCCCTAAATGGTTGTTAAACCCCTCAAAAGTTTCATATGGGCTTTGCAAGTTTACTGTTACCAATTAGACATAGTCTCCTTTAGGAATGATTGAGTGGGCTGGCAAGATGGCCGAATAAGAACAGCTCTGGTTGGCAGCTCCCAGCGAGACCAATGTAGAAGGTGGGTGATTTCTGCATTACCAACTGAGGTGCCCGGTTCATCTCACTGGGACAGGTTAGACAGTGGGTGCAGCCCATGGAAAGTGAGCAGAAGCAGGATAGGATGTCACCTCACTCAGGAAGAGCAAGGAGTCTGGGAACTCCCTCCCCTAGTCAAGGGAAGGCATGAGGGACTGTGCTGTGAGGGATGGTGCATTCTGGCCCAGATACTACACTTTTCCCATGGTCTTTGCAATCTGCAGACCAGGAGGTTCCCTCAGATGCCTACACTAACAGGACCATGGGTTTCAAGCACAAAACTGGGTGGCCATTCAGGCAGACACTGAGCTAGCTGCAGGAGTTTTTTTTTTTCATAACCCAGTAGTGCCTGGAATGCCAGCAAGACAGAACCATTCACTCTCCTGGAAAGGGGGCTGATGCCAGGGAGCCAAGTGGTCTGGCTCAGCATATCCCACCCCCACAGAGCCCAGCAAACTAAGATCCACTGGCTTGACATTCTCACTGCCAGCACAGCAGTCTGAAGTTGACCTGGGACACTTGAGCTTGGTGGGGGGAGGGGCGTTGGCCATTACTGAGGCTTGAGTAGGCGGTTTTCCCCTTATAGTGTAAACAAAGCCACCTGGAAATTCAGACTGGGTGGAGCTCACCACAGCACAGCAAAGCCACTGTAGCCAGATTGCCTCTCTAGGTTCCTCCTTTCTGGGCAGGGCATCTTTGAAAGAAAGGCAACAGCTCCAATCAGTGGCTTATAGATAAAACTCCCACCTCCCTGAGACAGAGCACCTAGGGGAAGGGGCAGCTGTGGGAGCAGCTTCAGCAGACTTAACTGTTCCTGCCTGCCAGATCTGAAGACAGCAGTGGATATCCTAGCATGGATATCCTAGCATTGAGCTCTGTTAAGGGACAGTTTGCCTTCTCAAGTGGGTTCCTGATCCCCCCATGCCTCTTGACTGGGAGACAACTCCCAGCAGGGTTCGACAGACACCTAATACAGGAGAGCTCTGGCTGGCATCTGGTGGGTGCTGCTCTGGGATGAAGCTTCCAGAGGAAGGAGCAGGCAGCAATCTTTGCTGTTCTGAAGTCCCCGCTGGTGATACCCAGGCAAACAAGATCTGCAGTGGACCTCTAGCAAACTCCAGCAGACCTGCAGAAGAGGGGCCTGACTGGGTAGAAGCAAAACGAACAAACAGAAAGCAATAGCATCAACATCAAAAAAAGGACGCCCATGCAAAAACCCCATCCAAAGGTCACCAAAATCAAAGGCCAAAAGTAGGTAAATCCACAAAGATCAGGAAAAACCAGCACAAAAAAGCTGAAAATTCCAAAAACCAGAATGCGTCTTCTTCTCCAAAGGATCACAACTCCTTGCAAGCAAGTGAACAAAATTGGATGGAGAATGAATTTGACGAATTGGCAGAAGTAGGCTTCAGAAGGTGGATAATAACAAACTCCTCCGAGCTAAGGGAGCATGTTCTAACAATGTAAGGAAGCTAAGAACCTTGATAAAATGTTATGGGAACTACTAACCAGAATAACCAGTTAGAGAAGAACATAAATGACCTGATGGAGCTGAAAAAATACAACACAAGGACTTCATGAAGCATACACAAGTATCAATAGCCGATTCAATCAAGCAGAAGAAAGGATATCAGAGATTGAAGATCAACTTAATGAAATAAAGCATGAAGACAAGATTAGGGAAAAATGAATGAAAAGGAACAAACAAAGCCTCCAAGAAATATGGGACTATGTGAAAAGACCACACCTACCTTTGGTTGGTGTACCTGAAAGTGACAGGGCGAATAGAACCAAGATGGAAAACATACTTCAGGATATTATCCAGGAAACCTTCCCCAACCTACCAAGACAGGCCAACATTCAAATTCAGGAAATACAGAGAACACCACAAAAATACTCCTCGAGAAGAGCAAGCCTGAGACACATAATCACTAGATTCACCAAGGTTAAAATGAAGGAAAAAATGTTAAGAACAGCCAGATAGAAAGATCAGATTACCCACAAAGGGAAGCCCATCAGACTAAGAGTGGATGTCTCTGGAGAAACCCTAAAAGCCAGAAGAGAGTGGGGGCCAATATTCAACATTCTTAAAGAAAAGAATTTTCAGCTCAGAATTTCATATTCAGACAAACTAACCTTCATAAACGAAGGAGAAATAAAATCCTTTACAGACAAGCAAATTCTCAGGGATTTAGTCACCACCAGGCTTGCCTTACAAGAGGTCCTGAAGAAAGCACTAAATATAGAAAGGAAAAACTGGTACCAGCCACTGCAAAAACATACCAAAATTTAAAGACCATTGATACTATGAAGAAACTGCATCAACTAATGGGCAAAATAACCAGCTAGCATAATAATGTCAGGATCGAATTCACACACAACAATATTAACTTTAAATGTAAATGTGCTAAATTCCCCCAATTAAAAGACACAGACTGGCAAATTGGATAAAGTGTCAAGACCCAGCAGTGCGCTGTATCCAGGAGACCCATCTCACATGCAAAGACACACATAGGCTCAAAATAAAGTGATGGAGGAATATTTACCAAGTAAATGGAAAGAAAAAAAAGCACGGGTTGCAATCCTGATCTCTGATAAAGCAGAATTTAAACAAAGAAAGATCAAAAAAGACCAAGAAGGGCATTACATAATGGTAAGAGGATCAAGGCAACAAGAAGAACTAACGTGAATATGTATGCACCCAATACAGGAGCACCCAGATTCATAAAGCAAGTTCTTAAAGACCTACAAAGAGACTTAGACTGTCACATAATAATAGTTGAAGATTTTAACACCCAACTGTCAACATTAGACAAACCAACAAGACAGAAAATTAACAAGGAGATTCAGGACTTGAACTCAGTTCTGGACCAGGTGGACTTAATAGACATCTACAGAACTCTCCACCCCAAATCAACAGAATATACAATCTTCTCAGCACCACATAGCATTTATTCTAAAATTGAACACATAATTGGAAGTAAAACACTCCTCGGCATATGCAAAAGAATGGAAATCATAACAGTCTATCAGATTTGAACTCAGGAATAAGAAACTCACTCAAAACTGCACAACTACATGGAAACTGAACAACTAATTCCTGAATGACTACTGGGTAAATAACAAAATTAAGGCAGAAGTAAATAAGTTCTTTGAAACAAATGAGAACAAAGACACAATGTACCAGAATCCCTGGGACACAGCTAAAGCAGTGTTTAGAGGGAAATTTATAGCATGTAATGCCCACTGGAGAAAATGAGAAAGATCTGAAACTGACACCCTAACATCACAATTAAAAGAACTAGAGAAGCAAGAGCAAACAAATTCAAAACCTAGCAGAAGACAAGAAATAACTAAGATCAGAGCAGAACTGAAGGAGATAGAGACATGAAAAACCCTTCAAAACATCAATGAATACAGGAGCTGGTTTTTTGAAAAGACTAACAAAATAGATAGACCGCTAGCCAGATTAATAAAGAAGAAAAGAGAGAAGAACAAAACAGACACAATAAAGGGTAAAGGGGATAACACCACTGATACCACAGAAATACAAACTAACATCAGAGAATATTATAAACACCTCTATGCAAATAAACTAGAAAATCTAGAAGAAATGGATGAATTCCTGGACACATACACCCTCCCAAGACTAAACCAGGAAGAAGTTGAATCCCTGCAAAGACCAATAACAAGTTCTGAAATTGAGGCAGTAATTAATAGCCTACCAACCAAAAAAAGTCTAGGACCAGACGAATTCATAGCCAAATTATTCCCGAGGTACAAAGAGGAGCTGGCACCATTTCTTCTGAAACTATTCTAAACAATAGAAAAAGAGTGACTCCTCCCTAACTCATTTTATGAGGCCAGCATCATCTTGATAGCAAAACCTGGCAGAGACATGACAAAAAACGAAAATTTCAGGCCAATATCCCTGATGAACATTGATGTGAAAATCCTTAATAAAATATTGGCAAACTGAATCCAGCAGCACATTAAAAAGCTTATCCACCATGATGAAGTCAGCTTCATCCCTGGGATGCAAGTCTGTTTCAACATATCCAAATCTATAAATGTAATCCATCACATAAACAGAACCAACGACAAAAACCACATGATTATCTCAATAGATGCAGAAAAGACCTTCGATAAAACTCAACACTCCTTTATGCTAAAAACACTCAATAAACTAGGCATTGATGGAACATATCTCAAAATAATAAGAACTATTTATGACAAACCCACAGCCAATATCATACTGAATGGGCAAAAGCTGGAAGTATTCCTTTTGAAAACCGGCCCAAGACAAGGATGCCCTCTCTCACCACTTTTATTCAACATGGTATTGGAAGTTCTGGTCAGGGCAATCAGGCAAGAGAACGAAATAAAGTGTATTCATATTGGAAGAAAGGAAGTCAAATTGTCTCTGTTTGCAGATGACATAATTGAATATTCAGAAAACCGCATCGTTTCACCCCCAAATCTCCTTCAGCTGATAAGCAACTTCAGCAAAGTCTTAGGATATAAAATCAATGTGAAAAAATCACAAGCATTCCTATACACCAGTAATAAACAAACAGAGAGCCAAATCATGAGTGAACTCTCATTTACAATTGCTACAGAGAGAATAAGATACCCAGGAATACAACCTACAGGGGATGTGAAGGATCTCTTCAAGGAGAACTACAAACCACTGCTCAAGAAAATAAGAGAAGACACAAACAAATGCAAAAACATTCCATACTCATATGCTCATGGATAGGAAGAATCAATATTGTGAAAATGACCATACTGCCCAAAGTAATTTATAGATTCCATGCTATTCCCATCAAGCTACCATGGACTTTCTTCACAGAATTAGAAAATACTATTTTAAATTTTATATGGAATGAAAAGAGAGCCCATATAGCCAGGATAATCCTAAGCAAACAGAGCAAAGATGGAGGCATCACGCTACCTGACTTCAAACTATACTACAAGGCTACTGTAACTAAAACAGCATGGTACTTGTACTAAAACAGATATCTAGACCAATGGAACAGAACAAAGGCCTCAGAAATAACACCACACATTTACAACCATCTGATCTTTGACAAACCTGACAAAAACAAGCAATAGGAAAAGGATTCCCTATTTAATAAATGGTGCTGGGAAAACTGGCTAGCCATATGCAGAAAACTGAAACTGGACCCCTTACTTACACCTTATACAAAAATTAACTCAAGATGAATTAAAGACTTGAACATAAGACCTAAAACCATAAAAGCTCTAGAAGAAAACCTAGGCAATACCATTCAGTACATAGGCATGGGCAAAGACTCCATGAATAAAACACCAAAAGCAATGGCAACAAAAGTCAAAATAGACAAATGGAATCTAATTAAACTAAGGAACTTCTGCACAGCAAAAGAAACTAACATCAGAGTGAACAGGCAACATACAGAATGGAAGAAAATTTTTGCAGTCTATCCATCTGACAAAGGACTAATATCCAGAATCTACTAGGAACTTAAACAAATTTACAAGAAAAACAAACAACCCCATCAAAAAATGGGCAAAGGATATGAACAGAAACTTCTCAAAATAAGACATTTATGTGGCCAACAAACATATGAAGAAAATCTCATCATCACTGGTCATTAGAGAAATGCAAATCAAAACCACAGTGAGATACAATCTCATGCCAGTTAGAATGGCAATCATTAAAAAGTCAGGAAACAACAGATGCTGGAGAGGATGTGGAGAAATAGGAATGCTTTTTTACTGGTGATGGGAGTGTAAATTAGCTCAACCATTGTGGGAGGCAGTGGGGAAGTTCCTTAAGGATCTAGAACTAGAAATACCATTTGATCCAGCAATCTCATTACTGGGTATATACCTAAAGGATTATAAATCATTCTACTCTAAAGACACATGTACACATATATTTATTGCAGCACCATTCACAATAGCAAAGACTTGGAACCAACCCAAATGCCCATCAATAATGGACTGGATAAAGAAAATGTGGCACATATACACGATGGAATACTATGCAGCCATAAAAAAGGATGAGTTCATGTCTTTTGCAGGGACATGGATGAAGCTGGAAACCATCATTCTCAGCAAACTAACACAGGAACAGAAAACCAAACACCGCATGTTCTCACTCATAAGCGGGAGTTGAACAGTAAGAACATATGGGCACAGGGAGGGGAACATCATGCACTGGGGCCTGTTAGGGGATTGCAGGCTAGGGGAGGGATATCATTAGGAGAAATATCTAATGCAGACGATGGGTTGATGGGTACAGCAAACCACCATGGCACACGTATACCTATGTAACAAACCTGCACGTTCTACACATGTATCCCAGAACTTGAAGTATAATAATAAAAAATAAATAAAATAAAATAAAATTGATAATCCAGAAAAAGAATAATTGAGTGTTCATTTACATTGCTAATGATTTCACACAAATATGAATTTTGGATTACTGGTTATTCAGTGTGCCACTACTTCAGCAAGTCATTGATCTAATTTTTCTTTTTTACCTAAACACAGTTATTTTGTCCTGTCTATAGGAATATCCATTATCATATTAGAATAAAATAAATGTTAGTATCTTCAGACATATATGCCTTGATGGTTAGTAAAGGCTGATCCTCAAAAATCCTCAAGATTTCTGTTAAAAGGATATCTTCAAATTTTGCCTGATGACCTGGCAAACTCCTTTGTAAAATTACCTCAAGTTTTCTAACATTCTTATGCTTTGAACTATCATATTGGTTTTTCCCTTTCATTTTTAAGAGGTGTTATCATCTGCTAATAGGTATCTTGCACAAAGAAGTTTCTACCACTCTTGTTATTACAAACCTCTTACTAACAAATCTGCCGTGTTACCACCCAATGTGTGGTGTTCTCCAGGCAAGAGGGGAAGAGAGGCAGGGCCAGATGTTACGGTGGAGTCTGTGTTTGTATATGTTTCCTTCAGCTCATCTCAGAATTTTTTCATCCATGTAGGGAAAAGACGAGGACAGAGTAGGATAATAGTTGTTCTTGCTGTCACTGAAATAAGAATTTTAAAATTCAAAGAGCGTCAAACTTGTGTTTCTTTCTTCTTACTATTTCTGCCTCTATCAGAATGGAACCTCACACCCTTCGGTAAACTTTAGAAAATATACACCTGGCCTCACTCCTTATTCACCTGCACTTGTAGCAGAATGAATGTCTTATCTCTCAAATCAATTTTCAGGTTTCAATGTGATATTTCTGCACTAGTCACAGTCTGATGTATACCACTGTGGTAAAATTGAATATGGCTTGAACAACACAGTGGGACCTAATTGATAACTGCAGGACAAATCTTCAAAAATAAATGTAAAAATTTATTATTTTCTTCTCTATGAATAAATATTTTAGGCTGTTAAAAAGTAGATTTCTAAAGTCATTTTGTGTGTTCATAGTATAGGCACCTACTCTCTGGACTCTCCACGTCTGGGTCTGTCTTGACCTAAAGTATGTTCCATAAAACACTAGTTCGGCGAGGAGGAGTAGCTTACGCCTGTAATCTCAGCACTTTGGGAGGCCGAGGTGGGTGGATCACAAGGTCAGGAGATCGAGACCATCCTAGCTAACACGGTGAAACCCCATCTCTACTAAAAATACGAAGAAAAATTAGCCAGGTGTGGTGGCGCGCACCTGTAGTCCCAGCTACTAGGGAGGCTGAGGCAGGAGAATCGTTTGAACCCGGGAGGCAGAGCTTGCAGTGAGCCTAGATCCCGCCATTGCACTCCTGGGTGACAGAGCAAGACTCTGTCTCAAAAAAAAAAAAAAAAAAAAAAAGACTAGTTCATTGATCTGCTTCACAATAAAAATGATATGAAGTAAACGAAATAAAATAAAATATTTTGCATTGGACCAAATCCTGAACATTTAACATCATGAACGTTATTATCATGTTTTCGAGCTCACATACATTAGCAGTTTGTAAAAAAAATACTGCAGAGAAGACAAAAATCTAATTTTCAAAACTAGTGTTTCTCAGAACTATTTTATTAACTCCTTTTGCAATTACCTATTAAAATTCCTCAGAACTAGTGTTCTAAGGAACTCATTTAAGGAACTATCACAGTTCATCCAGTTTCAGATGCATATTTTTTTTCACCCGTTAACACCTCTGAAATTGAGATGCTTTCTTACATTTGATGATGCCTTGGGTTCAATGAAATACGACATTGTCCTAGCAACTTTAATGGCAATTGTGTGTGCTGTTTTAGTTATGATTAGGCTCAGCTGAGAGTGACAAAAATTCAAAATGACGGTTGCTTAAATAAGATAGAAACTGATTTCTCACCAGTAAATCTGGAAGTGGGTAGCCCTGTGCTGGAATTGTACTCTATGGTGTTGGATACCCACACTTCATCCTTCTTGTTGCTCCATTGCCCAGCACCTTTATTTCCAAGGTCATATAATGGTTCAGCAGGACTGCTCTATGTCCCTCTGTAATGCCTACGTTTCTGCCAGCAGAAAAATACAAAAGATCAAGACAAAGGAGTAAAAGTCAAGTGGCAGCTGTCTCTTAAGGAAAGATCTCAGAAGCTGCCAAATGATACTTCTCCTTACATTCCATAGGGTGGAACTTAGTGATACCAGCCTGGGTAGGCGGGTTGAGGGGGGTGCGTGGAGGGGCTGGGAAGTGAGCAATTACTGTACATATTGATCTTTTTAAGAAGTCATTAAAAGATTACTCTATTATAAAAAAACTAGAGACTTATCAAAGGATACCTCTTTTAAAGGTAAGGCACAAAGACAAATATTGTTGAAGATGAGAAATTCATTTAGCCATTAGCAACTAGAAAATTAGCCCTTTCATCCCCAGTATCAAATAGTTCCGAAATTTCTGGGTATTCATGACCACTGACCTTAGATTGTAAAGGTCATAACAGAATTTCATTCTCTATTGCTTCATTTGGTTCTCAGGTCACTATAAGCATCCAAGTTTAAATGGGTGGGGGGAAATACAACTAAAAATATAGGGCCGATGCACACAGAGGATACTGTGTAGATACAGACTCAATTGTAAGAATGTCTAGAATTTATTCTGAGGTTCCTGAGAAAATTGATCAGTTTGTTTCAAGCTATGCTATAATTACATTTTCACCACTATTTTTTTTCTTTATTATTATTATTATACTTTAAGTTTTAGGGTTCATGTGCACAATGTGCAGGTTTGTTACATATGTATCCATGTGCCATGTTGATTTCCTGCACCCATTAACTCATCATTTAGCATTAGGTATATCTCCTAATGCTGTCCTTTCCCCCTCCCCCCACCCCACAACAGTCCCCGGAGTGTGATGTTCCCCTTCCTGTGTCCATGTGTTCTCATTGTTCAATTCTCACCTATGAGTGAGAACATGCGGTGTTTGGTTTTTTGTCCTTGCGATAGTTTACTGAGAATGATGATTTCCAGTTTCATCCATGTCCCTACAAAGGACATGAACTCATCATTTTTTATGGCTGCATAGTATTCCATGGTGTATATGTGCCACATTTTCTTAATCCAGTCTATCATTGTTGGACATTTGGGTTGGTTCTAAGTCTTTGCTATTGTGAATAGTGCCGCAATAAACATACATGTGCATGTGTCTTTATAGCAGCATGATTTATAGTCCTTTGGGTATATACCCAGTAATGGGACAGCTGGGTCAAATGGTATTTCTAGTTCTAGATCCCTGAGGAATCGCCACACTGACTTCCACAACGGTTGAACTAGTTTACAGTCCCACCAACAGTGTAAAAGTGTTCCTATTTCTCCACATCCTCTCCAGCACCTGTTGTTTCCTGACTTTTTAATGATGGCCATTCTAACTGGTGTGAGGTGGTATCTCATTGTGGTTTTGATTTGCATTTCTCTGATGGCCAGTGATAATGAGCATTTTTTCATGTGTTTTTTGGCTGCACACGTCTTCTTTTGAGAAGTGTCTGTTCATGTTTTTGCCCACTTTTTGATGGGGTTGTTTGTTTTCTTCTTGTCAATTTGTTTGAGTTCATTGTAGATTCTGGATATTAGCCCTTTGTCAGATGGGTAGGTTGCGAAAATTTTCTCCCATTTTGTAGGTTGCCTGTTCACTCTGATGGTAGTTTCTTTTGCTGTGCAGAAGCTCTTTAGTTTAATTAGATCCCATTTGTCAATTTTGACTTTTGTTGCCATTGCTTTTGATGTTTTAGACATGAAGTCCTTGCCCATGCCTATGTCCTGAATGGTATTGCCTAGGTTTTCTTCTAGGGTTTTTATGGTTTTAGTTCTAAAATGTAAGTCTTTAATCCATCTTGAATTAATTTTTGTATAAGGTGTAAGTAAGGGATCCAGTTTCAGCTTTCTAATATGGCTAGCCAGTATCCTAGCACCATTTATTAAATAGGGAATCCTTTCCCCATTGCTTGTTTTTGTCAGGTTTGTCAAAGATCAGATAGTTGTAGATATGTGGCATTATTTCTGAGGGCTCTGTTCTGTTCCATTGATCTATGTCTCTGTTTTGGTACCAGTACCATGCTGTGTGGGTTACTGTAGCCTTGTACTATAGTTTGAAGTCAGGTAGTGTGATGCCTCCAGCTTTGTTCTTTTGGCTTAGGATTGACTTGGCGATGCGGGCTCTTTTTTGGTTCCATATGAACTTTAAAGTAGTTTTTTCCAATTCTGTGAAGAAAGTCATTGGTAGCTTGATGGGGATGGCGTTGAATCTGTAAATTACCTTGGACAGTATGGCCATTTTCACGATATTGATTCTTCCAACCCATGAGCATGGAATGTTCTTCCATTTGTTTGTATCCTCTTTTATTTCATTGAGCAGTGGTTTGTAGTTCTCCTTGAAGAGGTCCTTCATGTCCCTTGTAAATTGGATTCCTAGGTATTTTATTCTCTTTGAAGCGATTGTGAATGGGAGTTCACTCATGATTTGGCTCTCTGTTTGTCTGTTATTGGTGTACAAGACTGCTTGTGATTTTTGTACAATGATTTTGTATCCTGAGACTTTGCTGAAGTTGCTAATCAGCTTAAGGAGATTTTGGGCTGAGACAATGGGGTTTTCTAGATATACAATCATGTCATCTGCAAACAGGGACAGTTTGATTTCCTCTTTTCCTAATTGAATACCCTTTATTTCCTTCTCCTGCCTGATTGCCCTGGCCAGAACTTCCAACACTATGTTGAATAGGAGTGGTGAGAGAGGGCATCTCTCTTGTGCCAGTTTTCAAAGGGAATGCTTCCAGTTTTTGCCCATTCAGTATGATATTGGCTGTGGGTTTGTCATAGATAGCTCTTATTATTTTGAGATATGTCCCATCAGTACCTAATTTATTGAGAGTTTTTAGCATGAAGGGTTGTTGAATTTTGTCAAAGGCCTTTTCTGCATCTATTGAGATAATCATGTGGTTTTTGTCTTTGGTTCTGTTTACATGCTGGATTACATTTATTGATTTGCATATGTTGAACCAGCCTTGCATCCCAGGGATGAAGCCCACTTGATCATGGTGGATAAGCTTTTTGATGTGCTGCTGGATTCGGTTTGCCAGTATTTTATTGAGGATTTTTGCATCAATGTTCATCAAGAATAGTGGTCTGAAATTCTCTTTTTTGGTTGTGTCTCTGCCAGGCTTTGGTATCAGGATGATGCTGGCCTCATAAAATGTGTTAGGGAGCATTCCCTCTTTTTCTATTGATTGGAATAGTTTCAGAAGGAATGGTACCAGTTCCTCCTTGTAACTCTAGTAAAATTCGGCTGTGAATCCATCAGGTCCTGGACTGTTTTTGGTTGGTAAGCTATCGATTATTGCCACAATTTCAGAGCCTGTTATTGTTCTATTCAGAGATTCAACTTCTTCCTGGTTTAGTCTTGGGAGGGTGTATGTGTCGAGGAATTTATCCATTTCTTCTAGATTTTCTAGTTTGTTTGCATAGAGGTGTTTGTAGTATTCTCTGATGGTAGATTGTATTTCTGTGGGATCGGTGGTGATATCCCCTTTATCATTTTTTATTGCATCCATTTGATTCTTCTCTCTTTTCTTCTTTATTAGTCTTGCTAGCGGTCTATCAATTTTGTTGATCTTTTCAGAAAACCAGCTCCTGGATTCATTAATTTTTTGAAGGGTTTTTTGTGTCTCTATTTCCTTCAGTTCTGCTCTGATTTTAGTTATTTTTTGCCTTCTGCTGGCATTTGAATGTGTTTGCTCTTGCTTTTCTAGTTCTTTTAATAGTGATGTTAGGGTGTCAATTTTGGATCTTTCCTGCTTTCTCTTGTGGGCATTTAGTGCTATAAATTTCCCTCTACACACTGCTTTGAACATGTCCCAGAGATTCTGATATGTTGTGTCTTTGTTCTCAGTGGTTTCAAAGAACATCTTTATTTCTGCCTTCATTTCATTATGTACCCAGTAGTCATTCAAGAGTAGGTTGTTCTGTTTCCATGTAGTTGAGCAGTTTTGAGTGAGTTTCTTAATCCTGAGTTCTAGCTTGATTGCACTGTGGTCTGAAAGACAGTTTGTTATAATTTCTGTTATTTTACATTTGCTGAGAAGAGCTTTACTTCCAACTATGTGGTCAATTTTGGAATAGGTGTGGTGTGGTGCTGAAAAAAAATGTATATTCTGTTGATTTGGGGTGGAGGGTTCTGTAGATGTCTATTAGGTCCACTTGGTGCAGAGCTGAGTTCAATTTCTGGGTATCCTTGTTAACTTTCTGTCTCGTTGATCTGTCTAATGTTGACAGTGGGGTGTTAAAATCTCCCATTATTGTTGTGTGGGAGTCTAAGTCTCTTTGTAGGTCACTCAGAACTTGCTTTATGAATCTGGGTGCTCCTGTGTTGGGTGCATATATATTTAGGATAGTTAGCTCTGCTTGTTGAATTGATCCCTTTACCATTATGTAATGGCCTTCTTTGTCTCTTTTGATCTTTGTTGGTTTAAAGTCTATTTTATCAAAGACTAGGATTGCAACCCCTGCCTTTTTTTGTTTTCCATTTGCTTGGTAGATCTTCCTCCATCCCTTTATTTTGAGTCTATGTGTGTCTCTGCACGTGAGATGGGTTTCCTGAATACAGCACACTGATGGGTCTTGACAGGATCAAATTCACACATAACAATATTAACTTTAAATGTAAATGGGCTAAATGCTCCCATTAAAAGACACAGACTGGCAAATTGGATAAGGAGTCAAGATCCACCAATCTTTTAGAGATTTTAATTTAATTAAATGCAAATGTTATGCAATTCACCAGTGTTTATTGTCGTATTTAATTCTCATATTTGCCCACAATATCTTTAATTTCTAATTTTTAAACGGAAATACTGAAGCAGGGACACTGTTCACATTGAAAGTCAAATTTGGCTAATACTGATTTGGAAATATAGTTAGATCCTGATTAAAATGTTTTTCAACATTACAATGAAAAGAATTAAGCATATCTATATGAAATCCTGTAAGTCTTTCTTAAAAATGAATTTCTATCTACTTAAGCCAGTGTCATTTTGGAATTTCTGTCACTATCAGCTGATCATCTTGATCCTTTTGCTTTATTAAGTAAAAAAAAAAAAAAATTAAAAACAAATGTATGATTCATTAAAGCCAAACTTCTATTACCAATTCCTAACAGCCATTATTCTGTGATGCTTATCTTTATTTATAAACTCTAAACAATTTACTTTACAGAGGAATACAGTAATTATGAAATAATGAAATATAAAATTTTTTGTGGTTTTATAATATCAGATTAACTGATATCATGAGGCAAATAAAAAATATGTGCCTGCTACTCCTCAAATCCTATGAGCTCATTTTTAGTAAAAGCAGTAATAAATAAATGGTAAAAATCTTGAAAATCCAAAAGATGATCTTCATAAATTGATCTGGCTTAGTGGATTTCTAAATAAGTTTTTAATAAAAATGTTATTTTGCCTGTTGTTTCAGTATTGCCTTGTCTTATTGAGACGTATTCACCATTTATATTTTTTCATTTTTAAAGAATAAATCATAAAAGTGACAAATGCATGCTGGTATTATAATTTAACTTAAAGTGCCTATGGAGGAAGACGTACTTTTACTTGATAGATATGTATTTCATTATTATTATTAAATATTTATTGAGTATCTCCCATATGCAAAGCACTCTGGTAGGCTTTCAAATGTGCAGGTCAATTTCTAAATAACCCAACCCTGCTGAATTGTGTTTAAAGTAATAGTTATATGTTTATTCTATCAGTAGAGTAGAAGGAACATATTCTAGCTTTGTCATTAAATTGAAATTTTAAAGTGATAAAATAACAATTGATGCTCCACCTATTTTTCTGAAAACATAAGGCAACTTAGTATTATACATGCTTAAAGGCACACTGACAAACCAATAATACAAAATTGAAGGGTATGAGTTTTAAGATATGTATATTTCTGCCCCAGCTAGAAAGGCACCTTTCAAAAGTGGGTCTGTATCTCTCAAATTATCTACCCAGAGCAATAAATGTGTTCTGCCCCAACCCTAAGATTCTGCAATGCAGTCCATCTAATGTCATCAAAACCCCCAAATCACTTAGCTTTCTATGATACCATCCTTGAAGTTATCATGCAAGCACTTCACAATGATCTGCTTGATGTTTTTGGCACTTTCTTCCATCATCGAAATAGCAGTAATGGACCTCAGGATATAATAACTTTCTCATCAGGTGGTAATAGTTTTCTAAGTCAAAACTGAACTCCCCTATTAAAATACAAATTTATAAATTATTTTGCATGAAAACCTTTTCAAGCAGACGTGCAAATTCTAAACGTTCCTTGTTTTAGTCTTGGAAGCTATTATGTACTTATCAGAAGGAATTTTTTTTTTTGCAAGATATCAACCAGATCAGTAATATGACTGGTTCAAACCATAATCATAAAACTTTTAAATTGGTAAAAATTTTTAACACTTTACTTCTGCTGCAAATTAGCCATATATTTCTGATAAAGCAGGGAAACAATAGAAATGCGGCAAGTTAAGAATTTTGAAGCCTGAGTGTAGTCCTAGGAGCGTTTCTTGTTTAGCTGAGGCACTCAACATGTCTTTTAACTGTTAAAAGTTAGTTTTCTCATTCATAAAAAAGAGCTAATAATATTTGTCCCTGAGTATATCACATAGGAATGTTGAGAAGACAAAATAAAATAATGAGTATTAAAATATTAAAACACTTTCAAAACTTTAAAGAACGCTCGGAAATGATTGGTTTTGTGTGTGTGTGTGTGTGTGAACATATATACAAAACTGATGAAAAATTAATAAACAAATCGTTATTTGGTTTAAGCCTGATTATTTTTGGAAGTGAAAGTCATCTCTTCAGAAAAGTTTGGGAAATAACAGGTTATTGTGTTCTAGATTTTCTTTGAATGAAATGAACACAACAAGTTTCATACAATTTAATTGGCTTCTTGGAAAGATGGCAGCCAAAACAGACTTTGTCAGGGCTTTAACCTGGGCTCTTAAGACATCATAGTTTTGCACAGTTGCTCTGACACACTTCCTGAAGTCTTTTTTTTTTTTTTTTTGAGATGGAGTCTCGCACTGTCGCCCAGGTTGGAGTGCAATGGCACGAACTCGGCTCACTGCAACCTCCTTCAACCTCTGCCTCCCAGGTTCAAGTGATTCTCCCACCTGAGCCTCCTGAGTAGCTGTGATTACAGGTGCCTGCCACCACGCCCAGCTAATTTTTTGTATTTTTTGTAAGGACGGGTTTTCACCATGTTGGCCAGGCTGGTCTTGAACTCCCGACCTTGTGATTCACCCGTCTCGGCCTCTCAAAGTGCTGGGATCACAGGCATGAGCCAACGTGCCCAACCCTGAAGTCCTTTTTAGTCTTCAAGTATTTTATAATTATCAACCAATTCATCCCAGTTGTATTTCCTAATAGCTGGTGTAAAATTGATGTGTTCCTTGGGGCTCTATACACATATAATACATAATTGTCATAAATGCACCCTTTCAAAATTAATTTCATCTCAGAATCACATACACTCTTTAAAATAGGAGAGACAGGGAAGTAAATGTTCTTTATGAGGACAAATTTGAGTAACACCATGTGGTCTTCCTGTGGATGAAGAAAACTCTGATTCAAGGTGATAGAAACATTGGCTGATATTATTGCACTGTGCAGTAACCCAGTAAAACCATTCTACGTATTTTTCTCATGACTTTGTATTAGGTTATGAGTCCCCATATTGCATTGTCATTTTTAACCATAGAGTGAAATATAAATCCCACATAGCTGTAGTTCATCTGGAAACTTGGATGTATAAAATAATTTAAAAAATAATTATAACTTTATAAAAGGGCATGACATTTTCCTATTGAGACGTATTTGAGAAAATCTCATACATGTACCTCTTCTTCCTCTTTAGGCTTCTTTACCTGCAACAACTGATCTTCCAGAGTTTTTTGTTGCTTCTTATAAATGGCCTGGATGGACTCATGGCCCATTGGATCAAAAAAATTGTGCTGCATCCTGGGCATTTTCCACTGCAAGTAATAAAGCCACTTTAATTCCTTCCTTATAAATTACTACTTTTGGCTCCAGAGACTGAGAGAATAATTAAATGATTTTAACAATTAGAATATTTAAATATTAGCATGTGATCAAATAAAATCTCATTATGACTGAAGAAAGTAACCTGAAGATTATATAAAAAATCCAGTTTTAGTCTAAAAGTTTTTATTTTTAGGGTGCAATTTTAAATAGAGAGTGAATCAAAAGAGTGACAAAATAAAGTTACTAAAATGTGTTTGTCTATTCAGAGTTAAGGCCAGATAATAAAAAAGGATCAAGGTTCTTCTTCATTCATATATTATTTATAATTCTAATATACATATAGACACACCCACATAATTCTCATATTCTTTACTGTTTATGCATTTTGCAAAAACAGTTATTAATCTAATTTGATGTAAAGTAAGACTTAAAACCTAAATAATAATAGATCAAATGGATTTTATTTCATTTTAAATAAATATAAGCAAATATATAGGTTCTGACTCAAAAGTAATGTGACTGATCTTTTAATAAGAATAGCTTCCAAATTAAGTCTACTGTTACTCAAAAAGTATAAGCAATGACTCTTTTATAGTTACTTTCATATAAATTCACAAATCCAATAAATTAGTTACAGGCTAACCCTCAAATTAAGTCTCCAAAATTATCCTCAAAGGAGTGTTGAATATATTTCAGCAATTAAATGAAGCCTAACATGATGATGATTGGCTGTCATTCAATTATCTTCATAAAACCATGCTCTAGGGTTTGCAGGTAATTTCAACAGTGTTCAAAGACAGTTTAAAGCCATTGAAGGATTGTGAATAAGTACAGAGGCTCTTCGAGAAGCCAGCTCTGAAAGGCGGCATATCCTGGGACAGAGAAATGCTGACATCTTTGTCTAAATATCATTGCTCCATGGTATCAATCAGACAACTCCAGAAATGCCTTTGTTAGAATCATAATGGTAGCCAAGGTCACCCCAAGTGGCTACATTTGTTAATTCACTGCTGCCTACAACCCCTCTCTGGCTATCTTATGCTGTCCTTGATGTGTCAGGGACCCACATGGAGACCTTTCTGAGCTAAAATTTGTTTGTCTATTGATAGATAAGACCACGTAATAAAAAGAAGATTAAGGTTGTTTCAGATGGGTGGAGAAAGGTTTAATATAATAAACCATTTGCCATTTTATATTCATGTGGTTAATGTGTTACACCTAGATCTATAAGAATTTTGCCTAAAATTTACATTATGCCAGTATTTCTGAAGATGTCTAAGGAAAAACATTTGTGGTGAAATACTAAAAGCAACTTGCTAGAGTGGAGGATATATGTTGGTGTTCCCAGGTCTCAACCCCACAGATAATAGCCTCTGCACTGCGCCAAGTCAGGATTGTTCCCCTACCTAATTCACGGAACACCAGAGAGAGGTCTCCTTTGGTAATTCCAAAGGACATAGTTTTGTATCCTGTGAATTCAGTATGATAAATTAGGGCAATTTTTTTGTGTTAAATAAAGAAAAAAATAAACTAAAATGTCATAAAGATCTAAAAAATTATGTCGAGAAGTATTAGTTATAAAAAAAGATTATCTCTCAGAGAAACTAAAAGCTATAAAATTGAATAAATAAGACTCTTAAAAATATGCACATATATTTTAAAAAGTTATGTAATCAAATAAAATTCAAGCTATTTTTCAGAAGCTGAAGAGATAAAGGTGTTTGGAGTAGTGGGAGTAATATGTTTCACATACATTTGAAGACGGAATAAAATAAGAAAGGGAAAGAATAGAGCGTGTCTCAGAGGTACCGTCCAGTGAGAGTTTTTAAGAAGAGAGTGGAAAACAATTGGTTGAACTGAGTCATTCTTAAATATTCTGACCTTTTCTAAATATTTCAAGTGAATTTTGGCTAAACCATCATTGAGATTCAGAAATGTCGGTATAAGAGCAACATATTGCATAACATTAGGATTTAAAACATTTATCCTTTAGTTGAAATCTACAGATTCGTGAGGCTGGAAGAGATTTTAAAGGTCACCTTATTCAAGCCTCTAGTACTATAAAGGAAGCCCAAATAGGTAAAGTGGCTTATCTGAAGCCAAAAGATGAGAAATATCAGAAATAATCCTGGAGACCAGGCTTCCAACTTCTGGATGACTGTTTTCTCTACACTATAAAAGTATTTTCTGAATGAAAACACAGTTACACCATTTTTTTAAAAATTTGATGTCATTCTAAACCCCTGTGCTGAATGTCAAAGCATCAAAGAATTTCTCCTTTCTTTGATGAAATAGGGAATTATTTTCTTGAGACTCTCAGAAGTCGTGTAATGCCATTCGCTCCTATGAAATATATCCTAGTGCAATAGTAGATGGGAATTTAGTAGGGAGTTGGAGGTTATAGATTTAACACATGTTGAGCATGTAAAGAATGCCAGCAATTGCCCTACAGCATTGTAATGTGCCATAGTTACATTAAAACAATGTGTATACAAAGATACATACGTAAATGAATTAAACGAATTATTTTAGAAAAATTTTTAATTAGCACCTTGAGGGGTTTCAGGACACTCACAATTTTGATGAGAAAGAAACTAAAACTTCCACTAAGAAAAGTGAATGAATAGAAGAAAGGTTATTATTTTGTTGTCTTTAATTAAAAGTGAGTAAGAAACTCACTTAGAACAAGACTGAACAAGACTGTAGCAGATATTCAAAACCACTGTTCCAGATATTCAACAAAAAAGTCTGCACTAAAATGGTACCCACCCCAATTCTTTCATAATCTCATCACTCACATTAGCTTATTTTGGTACCATGATCAAAATGATGACATCTGTAGGGTTTTGCTACTGGTTGATTAGTTTCCCTGGTCTATTATTCTAAGAGGGCAGAACTATGTCTCCCTTGTTTCTTGTTCATCATTGTAATTTCCAGTGCTACAATGCCTGTCAGTTAGTAGGTGTTTAATAAATGTGTTGAGGAAAGGAATGAACCAATAACAATTACAATTCTAGGAAGTCATATAACAAAAGAATAGAAGTTGTAATAACATAAAGTTTTTTTTTTGTGTATCTATATATATAACTAATGATATTAGTTAATAATATGATAGTCATAACTATATTATTAGTTGTATATAGCATTACATATCATCAGTTACATATATAGCTATTAGATTGTATATATATAATTACATATATAGCTATATATAATGAACTATATTATATGTAACTAATAGTATTAGTTAATAGTAGTTACAACAGTTAGTAATTGTAACTAAATAAATATATTCACCTCATTTTATATATATGTATAAACAAGCTGAATTCCATGTCTACTAAAACAAAGTTAAGATAATAATTTTCATTTATATTATGAGCACGAAAGTGTGCTATGTAGCTTTAGATACTGTGTAAGATAGATTCTTATTAGTCTGGATTAGCTTAAGTATGGTCTCCTGGGTAGTTAAATTAGATTAAACCAGTTTAAAAACAAAGGATTCAGTTTTACTCCAATATATCAGATGTCTGTGGATGAATTTTCAATGAATATTTCTATGGTTAGTTTTCTTGATTGCCCTAGTTTACTTAAATTCATTTAGAAAATAGTATTTTCCCATGACTATATGCAAGATACTGCTCTAGGTACAGGAAATAGAAATATAAGGAACATATGGCTCTTGCCTTCCAAGAGTTTCACTTGACAGATTCCTTAATGAGGAGTTCAGGAGCATATAGAACATCAAAGGAACAAGAAACTAGAAAATCTTTGAAGTCAGTAGGACAATTGAGTATTATCAAAATAGGACAAAAATTATAACTGAGAGTATGACACAGTTAACTGGCTGGAATACATAAATATATTAATGCTCTTTGGCCTTAATTATAAATTATACACAGTTTTAAAGACTACGTTAAGGTTCAAACAAAAAGGGTTATGTACCTTACTAGAAATACCGTGTACCATTTGAATATTAATTGATATTCTATTTGAAACAGGTGTGGCTGCTGACCGAATAGCAATTCAGTCTAAGGGTCGATACACGGCCAATCTATCCCCTCAGAATTTGATCTCTTGCTGTTCCAAGAACCGTCCTGGATGCAATAGTGGAAGCATCGATAGGGCTTGGTGGTACCTGAGAAAACGTGGGTAAATAGCTGCTCAACATGTGTTTCTAGGATTTTTATGAGTGGTGCATTGTGTTAGAACAAGGAAAATAATTAATCCCAAGATTTTTACAAAAAAATACTTAAAAATATGTATACTACATCTACATGAATACAAATATTATGTTACAGTTAAATATATACTATATTTGTTATCTATTGATATTAGAAGCTATTAGAAACACCTCCTGAAGAATGTATACATTTCTAGCTAAATTAATATTAATTTTACTTTTGTAGACTCAAGTAAATATTTTCTCTTTGTTGCTCTGAGCCAAGTGAGTCCCCACAGACAGAATAAAGTAATCAGGGTTGCTGCTCTCTCTGCTGTGCTTTTCAGTTACCCAGATTGTTGAATAGATAATGCCAGGTAAAATTAGGCTAAAAATAAGAATAATAATATAAAGGAATAATTTACAGTTGTTTCAATTCATCAGTATTGTTCATTAATTGTCTCCACCCCATTCGATGAAAAATGGGGAGCTGCATTTCCTTGCTTTCATGTAGGCTGATACCCATATAACATCCTTGTGTCTGCTATAAGAGCTGATCTACTAAAAAGCTGAGTTATTCAGCTAAGGAAGCTGCAGCTGATAAAGAGTGTTGTATATATGTACTGCTCACTTGATCTTCATCATCCACTCAGTGCTCTGGATCTGCTATAGGACCAGTTAGATGCTATAGAAAATAGTGGATATCAGATTTTGATGGGTTGCAATAAATTGCTTTAAATTTTTTCATATGTTTTGCCTAAAATGTGGTACTTTGAATGGGCAACTTGGGCTGATACTTTCCTCTTGTACTAGTGTTTGGTTGGCTGGCATTTTGTATTATGATAAAAAATAAGCACTCTTTAAGAGCTTAAAAATGTAAATTATCATTGACGCCCAACTAAATCTCATTCTATTGGATTGCTTGGGGTGCTGTAAGAAAATTCCGTAGACTGAATGTCTTCAACAGCAAACACTTGATCCAGGACCAAGCTGGTTTCGTTCTTGGTGAGGGCTCTCTTTCTGGCTTTGAGATGGACACCTTCTCACAGTGTCCCCACATGATGGAAGACAGCTCTGGTTTCTTCCTTTTCTTATAAAGGCACTAATCACATCTGTGATGGCCCTACCCTCATGACATCCTTTAAAGTTAATTATCTCCCCAAGGCCTACCTCTAAATATCATTACATTGGGTATAAATGCTTCAACATATGAATTTTAAAGTGACACCATTCAGTCTACAGCACTCATCATTTAACACAAATTAATGCATTTAATGCAATATTTTTTAGGTTGTTTGTTTGAGTGTTTTCAATGGTTTTGCTTTTGTCATGTTCTTTCCTCAGATTCTCATACTGTGTTGGAAACTATTACGTTTTCATGAACCAATCCTAGTGGATACTTCTATGGCCATTTCAGCATAGAATTTCTACAATATCATTACCATGATTTTATTTCCCTTAAAATTTACCTTTTTATTCAACATTATTATGTTTGAATTGGTGCCAAATAATTTGTACTTTGCTATGTTTACTTTCAAAATCAGAAATCAAAATAATTTCCTCTCTCTTTTAGACAATACACATGTCTGATAGTTTTCTACTTTATTAACATTTAATATTATATTAATATTATACTATTTCCCGCAAAGTACCACAAACTACAGATATATAATAGTTTGTATTATGTGAACATATAACTTAATAAAAATATACAAACACAAAAACAAAACAAAATAAAAACTTTAAAGCCAAAACTTACATAATTTTAATATCCCATCTGGGAATAGTCAGATTCATTGTCTTGTTTATATTAAATTTAGCTCTTCCAAATTATAATTATATAAATAGGTTAAAGGGGTCCTTCCCCTATTAATATTACCACAGACTTAATATTGACAGCCATTTTTTATCTTCAGGAAATTCTATACTGCAGATAGAATTATTTATTAACAATTGTTTGAAGCAAGATTTTTAAAATTATAATGAGATAATAAAAGGAGGGTAGGGAAGCGTGTAATGTCATTGAGCTTCTGTGTTGGAGTCAGTCACTATTTTGAAAATTATGCATGTAAGTAACCAGAATAATTTATGAATGTTTATTTCAGTAAGATTACATATAAAAAGGATATTATGACTTTCTCCTAAATATTACCTTTGCTTCTTTGCTTATTCCTCATAGACTGGTATCCCATGCATGTTATCCACTTTTCAAAGACCAAAATGCTACCAGCAATGGATGTGCCATGGCAAGCAGGTCTGATGGGCGAGGAAAACGGCACGCCACGAAGCCATGTCCCAACAACGTAGAAAAATCTAACAGGATCTACCAATGTTCTCCTCCATACAGAGTCTCTTCCAGCGTAAGTACAAATGGCAAGAATCAAGAATAGTTGACTTTCTCAAATGTATATAGCTCTGCTGTAACTAAATTTAAAAACTCTTTAAAACTATTATATTCTCAAATAAATGTTATATTTTCATGTATAATTTTTAATATTCTTAAGGATTTTCAGTTTGGGTATGATGTCTTATCTTTGTAATATTAGCAGTGTAAAGGATTGACTTAAATTTTAAAAAGTCCAAGGAAATAGGGTTTTAAAATTATGTTTCATAATATGTATATATACATATATTTTAACTTGACAATTAAAAGTTAAGTTAAACACTTTTTCACTGACTTTTTTGTGGTATTAGCTCATTTTATCAATCCTTTGTCTCACTCAACAATATAAGTTAAGAGGATCTGGGTCTAATAGAAAAAAGACTCCCTTGGATTCTAGTTTGTCTGTTAAAAGCATAGGCAAATTTACTTCTTCATATCAGTGTTCCCCAAGCCTTCTTGTTTTCAGAATTTGTGAACCTCCAGTGCTTCCTAATTATCTCCAGAATACAATTCAGTGTTCTAACCATAGCACACTGGCCTTTCATGAGTTGGTTTTGACATACTACTTTTATCCACTCATGTCTTGCCAGCATCTGCCACTCTACCCAGCCATAATGCTCCTAATATATAGAACTAGTCTCTGTTCCCCAGGTACACCATGCTCTGTTACACTTTTCCACTTAGCTAGGTGATAATTCCTCTGATGCAAATGGTTATCAAGCCTTTCCATCTAGAATGCCAAACAAATGTCAAGGCCCAGGTAAAAACTTCATCTTCTCTGTGAAGTTTTCCTTGATTTCCAGGCAGAATTAATTTCCCTTTTTTGTTTGCAGACGTAACACTTTGTGCTTGTCTCTACAATGGATCTTATTATATAATAATGAAATTAGTAGTGTCATTCAACCAAAGTGTAAATTCCTTGAGTATAGGTGCAGGGTCAATATTTGTTCCAGTCATAGTTCCTGGCATGTACTTTGTGCTCAATTATGAATGAGTGCCCTGCCTCCCTACAGAGGGCTTCATTATACATTAGAGGACATCATAGAAATATTTGTACTAAAGCTACTAAGACATCTAACTAAACAATCATTTGGGATAGCTCTTGTGAGAAAAAAATTAGAGATACTATTAATCTCCACTAATTAAATATTGTTTTAACTTACCTTGTTTATTTTTTCTTTATAGCCATAAAAGGCTATCGTATTTTCTCTCCACTCCAAATTTACTATTTGGTGATCAATGTCATTAAAACAAATGGGTGCATCTTGTCTTTAACAATTTCATTAATGTAGCATAATATAGTTGAGTTTTTCAAAGTACAATTGAGAGTAAGTTGCAAACACTTAACATTGTACACCAATCAATAGGTTTAATATGCTCCAATAACAATGATATTGCTTATTCATATTTTTCCATCCAGGAAACTGAGATAATGAAAGAAATCATGCAAAATGGACCAGTTCAAGGTAAGCTTGGATGAAATATGATTTTTTCTTATTCATTCCTTTAATAAACAACATTACATTGAGCTCATGTAATAGGAGTTTAATAAAAGAAAGAAAACTTTTACTTTAAGAGCATCCAAAAGGCTTCAACAGTTCTAAAATGAGTTCAATTCTGAGAAATATGATTACCTATATCTTAATTAGCTGCAATTTTATTTTCAGAAGATAGACTCGTTTATAAATTGAACTCTTAAATATTAATGACACATTTGATGAATAACTCCGAAGTCTTTCCAAAGTGATCATGGGCCAACAGAAAGTCCAACATGAAATGCCAACTGACTAATTTGTAATGAAGCTTACTTTATTTATTCAGTCATATTTAAGAATCATACATACAGTTTTCTTATCTTCAGTATAAATGGATTAGGTAGCGGATTGAAAAAAATGAGGATTAATATTTTCCTTCTATTAGCTCAAAATAAATGGAGTAAACTAGTGTAATTTTGCGTTTTACAAAAGGTTTTCAATTTTGATCAATTTTGTAAATGTTTTATTTAGAGTAACAGTAAATAATGAAATCATACAGTTACTTGTTGTACATTGCCTTTGATTTATATCATCTCTTATGATAATTTATTCTGCTTACTTGTTGAATTTTATTTTGCATCAATGACCTGAATAAGGGTAAACTCACAGAATGTGTTCCCTGTATAAACATTGGCTTGAAGTGCATGGAAGAACAAATCCAATGAGGTCTAAAATGAAAATTTAGGTTGTGAATACTGAAGGGCCCAGAATATATTATCAACGCAGTGGAATAGAAAATAGGCCAAAATTAAATGTAAAACATTTGGTACACACTTAAGGAACTGTTGCCAATTTTAATTTTTCTGAATACTGATCTAATTAGTATCGGTTAAATATATATAGGCAGGAATCATGGATTTTATAATTGTGTTGGATGAATTTTTATTGATCATTATCACCACTTAGCATTTATTGAGAAACCACAGCCTACGCAAACATGTCCTGAATTTAATTTTTAAAAATTATGGGACATTACCCAAAACCTAAAACAAATGAAGAGAAATTTTCTGTTCCCCCTTACAGCTGTGTCATTTGTTGGTTATTTGAAGAGTGAGGGAATTAATCTCTAATTTCAATGCGTGCTCCATTAAGTGGTGCTTGTGTGACAAATTTAAAAGAGCACAGGCATTTGGACTCAAGGTTACACTAAAATATCCCAACTTTGGCATTTGCTATTTAAATAACTTTGAGCAATTTACTTAACCTTTCAGAATCTTCAAGTCGTTGTATTATTGTTTCAAGTGTTTTTTTTTCTTTTTCCCTCTCTCTCTCCCTCTTTTTTAATCAAACAATTTTGAATTGTAATTATTTAAAATTGAGAAAATTTAAATACCTTAGATTTATTTTATGACCCTATACTGAAATGCTCATAAATTTCACAGAATGAATCAAAAATAAAGACATAACATTTCAAAGCAATAAAACAAAAATGCAAGTTATTCAACATTCATTTAACAAAGATTTCTTGAGAACCTGCCTCCTGCCAGCATAAGCCAGGAGCAAGAGATGAGCAACAATTAAGCCTCTCATCCGTGTTATAATTCTGTATCATGAGTTTGCTGCAGTTTTCCAAAAGTAAAATTGTATGATTGTAACTTATATAGTTACATATTCGTGAATTTATCAAGTCTGTTTGGTATCAGAAACTGCAGAAAGAAGCCATCTTTCAGGTAATTATGGTGGCTTCTCATTCTTTTTCTTTAGTTGGCAGTGTTTTTCAGGAATAATGAATATATTTATGATGCTTAGAGGAAAGTTGAATCATAAGACCTAAAAGAGTCAATGGTTCTACAGAAAAGAAAAGCCCCTTGCAATATCTTCACATTTTTATAAATAGATAGAATGCTGGTTGACTCTTCTTGCTATAAATGTTACAGGATTGCCTGGCCTGGCATATAGCATTTCCCCTGTCTCAGTATGAAAGAGTGTAAAAGCCAATAGAACCCTGAATGAATAACTTTGTGTACATTCTTCTAAAATCTGTAGGATTAAAAATAAGTATAGGTGATGGATAGACAACAAAAGCAGAGATCTGCATAGAGTACAGTTACATAAATTCTTAAAATCCTCTAGGAATGTGTTTTAAAGTAGATAAAGAAGTTTTAACCTGTTTTGCGACTATTTGTATAGCATCAGAAAAGGCATAGAACATTAAAAAATGAAACAAAAACTGCAACATTGAAAAGTTATATTTAACTTTGGAGTATAAGCTTTTTAAAAGGATCTGTCAAACACTAGTTACCTTACTTCCTATTTTATTTAAAATGCTTGTCAAATTAAGACAAGTATTGTACACAGTTATCAAGCTATACATATCTAACCCCAATTAAAAATTTTCAAATTCATATATTCTAGAAGAGAAGTTTAAAGTCTTCACCCCGAATTGCCAAAGCCCTTCAACAAAGCAGCACACAATAGAGAGATGAAGTAATCTAGGTGAGGGAATGAAGGAGAGCTTTCTAAAGTATAAGCTCTGCTTTTTAAAGTGCACAACATTGCTTATCTCTTCAGAGCTGGGAGGATGAAATCCTGTCAAAGTTTTATTTTGCGAGGAGTTTGCTTTTTTATTCCAACTGACAAAAGAAAGGTTTATATTTACTTATGAGGATTAACAACAATTGCTTTAAGCCCAGTTTGCTAGGCTCTGCTAGCTTAATTGGGGTTTTAAGAGGCTTGTGGTAAAGCACAAGTTTAGTGGAGAAATAGCAATCACTGACCAAGTGTAGTGTACTTTTGTTGCAAGGGCTTAATTTTTGGTAGTAGCGTCTCTGTTGATTAAGACTAGATGGTGTTTTAAAAGCATAATGTGTACTTAATATTCTAAATAGCTAAAAGTTGTTTTTATAAGATAACAAAATTATTGCAACGAATTAAATTAAGTAGGAAAGAAAATTAGGCTGAATCGCACAGCCCCTTCTTAGATTCAGCTCCTTGCAATTTACCCATTGGTTGTTCCATGAAATTTTCTGGTGGTTTTTAAAGATGATATTTTAATACTGTGCCATTTGTTCTGTTGGATTTTATTTTAGCCATAATGCAAGTCCGTGAGGATTTTTTCCATTATAAGACAGGGATATACAGACATGTTACCAGCACAAATAAAGAATCCGAAAAATATCGAAAGCTTCAGACACATGCAGTCAAACTCACTGGGTAAGGCAATTAAAAAAATTCATTGAATTCTTCTAGAAAATGAAACTGAAAATAAGAATATGCAGTGTTTTAAATGCTAGAATCCTCTTTGTAGGAGAGATTGTGATACAAATGAAAAATGATCTAAACCTTGCCACTGTTCAGTCATTATTTTAAAGTCCAGTAAAAGGCTAACTCAGCATTCTGGGAAAAATGATCATTTCCTATCTCTCACTTCTTGTGACTGTGTCCTTAAGAATCTGTTCTAAGGGCAAAGAACATATATTATTGAAATAAATTCTACATATGGCATAATCAAGGGAAGAGAGCAAATCCGAGGCATATTATGGTTTGGGGAGATGGTTTTGAATAGAATTGCAAATAGCAAAGATTAAGCAGGAAGAGAAGTAAAGTCACCTATAATTCAATGTAAGGTTACTTTATATTTATGTGAGAATTGTAGAAATTAGATTGATCTTTTTTTAAGTAAAATATATTAATCTATGCAAGGGCAAGAAAGAAGTTCAAAATTTGGTGGTGGCATTTCAAGAGTGAATAATTTTACAAATAGGCTGTAATCTGAAAGACAGTGTGGTCATGAGACCACTTTCCCGGCACCTTCTCAATTTTATTCTGACTAAAACATCTCATAATGTCTCACTCTAGTTCAAATGAAATGCTACAAAGTTTTATTTTCCATCTAAAAATCTCACTCTTCTCATATTGCATATTATGGTAAATGACTTCATTCCCATTGAACGTGTCTTTAATGACTTAATTTTATTGGGCCTACGCAAAACAACCTCACCCACAATCAAATTGTTGTCTTCTCCTTACTGATCTTTGAAACACCTTTAAGTCACTTCTAAGCTATGTAGACAAGCTGTCCTGTGTGATGCTTCCTTAATCGTTGTCCCTCCTTTATTTTAAATACTCTAATATTTCAATTACAAAATTATCACATTTCTTTGAATCTAAGATAATACTAATTTTATGACTTGTGCTGATTTCATGAATATGAAAATACATGTATCTTAGGACTGAAGAATGTGATTTTCATGTTAATGTAGGATACTGAATCTACAAATTGGAAAAAATGTAACGTGTGTGTGTGTGTGTGTGTGTGTATGTGTATTTATAAATGTTTTTACCATTCCTAGACAATAACCTCTGTTGAAATCTTGGGGTATTTTTAATGAATCTCCTAGATATATAACTATTGAGAAACAAAGAAAGAAGGAAGGAAGGAAGGAAGGAAGGAAGGAAGGAAGGAAGGAAGGAAGGAAGGAAGGAAAGAAGGAAAGAAGGAAAGAGATTTCACAGGAAAACAAGATAGTGCAGTACTTCAAATTTTTTGAAAAGGAAAATTTTGCTAATGTTTTCTCTAGCAGTTTCTCAGCTGCTCATTCTCAAATGCCAGTTTCTCAACATTCTTTCAAACACTGGGTTTGAAAGAAACACTTTTCCATTTTAATAGGGTTATAAAACTGAATAGTTTTAATTACTCAGCATCACTTGCCTTTGGAAGCCTATGGTAGCTTCCTATTACCCTACTTTTTAAGGTTATATGGAACAAGGTGCTTGCCTTAATTTTTAAAAAGTGTATGATTTTTAATAAAATGAAGATATACTCTCTACTAAAATTAACAACTTAAAAAGAAGATAGTAAAAAATATCAAATCAGGCCAGATGTGGTGGCTCATGCTTGTAATCCCAGAACTTTGGGAGGCCAAGGCGAGTGGAATGCTTGAGGCCAGGCATTTAAGACAAGCCTGGCCAACATGGTGAAACCCCGTTTCTATAAAAAAAATACAAAAATTAGCTGGGCATGGTGGCAGACGCCTGTAATCCCAGCTACTCAGGAGGCTGACGCATGAGAATCTCTTGAACCCTAGAAGTGGAGGTTGCAGTGAGCTTAAATCTGCACTCTGGGCAACAGAGTGAGACTCCGTCTCAAAAAAAAATTCTCAAATTATGTCATATTAATGCTCAAAGATCATTATCATCATATTTGGTAAAAAACATGTTAGGTAAGTCTTCTCTTGCTCTCGCTCTCTCTGTTAGTGAAAAGTTTGACAAACAAAAATAGAAAGACAATATAGGATATGTCATTTAAAACTATTGCTATTCAGGCTAACTTTACTTGAATTTAATAAAATTTAATTAAAAGAGATATTTTTGATTCTTCAACAAAAGATAAGTTCTTGTCTAAATCTCTCTTCAATTATTGTAGACTCCAGGCCCTCTTAGCTATTCAAGGACATGAAGAAGCAATTTCTCCTTTTTCTTCTCTGTAATCATTTCTATTTCTACCACCATACAAATAGTGTTGTTATCCCTCAGATTAAAAAAAAAAACTCAGCACTTTTTTGGACTCTGCTTCCTCCACACTCCATTTATGTTCACTCTTTACAGCAAACTCCTTGCAAGATTCGCCTGGAATCACTTTCAGTTTTCTTTCCAATCTTTCTTAAACTGAACCAATCATGTTTTCATTACTCCCGTCCTCTTCACAAAAATATCTATTTCAAGGTTATCAAAGGCATCCACATTGCTAAATTCATTGGTCAGATCCCAGACCTGCCTATCCTCTTCATCTGATTTTCTTCTTATTGGCCACAACTTTGCAGTGTACTTTGCTGCATTTTTCCCCCTGTACTTCTACACTTCTTAATGTTGACATGCCCTAGTCTCAGGTCTTGGTTCTTCTCTTGCTTCTAGTCTCACTCTGTGTCTGATGAGCTCATCATTCTCTGAGTTCATCCTGGCTTTAAGTGCCATCTAAAAGCTGACATCAACTGAATTTATATCTCAGCTCAGACCTCTTTCCTGAACTCCAGACTCATACATTCTATGACCTATTTGACATCATCACCTGGATACCTTATTAGGGAGGTAAATGCTTCAAATTCAGCACTTCCAAAACCGAACTCCTGATCTTCTCCCTTTATTCTTGCTAAACAACATCAATCTTTTCTATCTTAATTAATGACAGCTCTGTTCTTCCATATTCTCTGCGGGAAGCCTTGGAGTCATCCTTTATTCCTTTACTTCACAATTTACTTTCAATATGTCACAACCTCTTTTGGCCCTTTCAACCTACATCGAGAACTCAATCACTGTTTACTATCTGAACTACCATCACCCTTGCCTAAGCCACCATTACCTATTATTTTGTACCTGGATTACTGAAGTAGCTTCTAACAGATTTTACTGCATTGATCTTTGCTCCTTGACAGTCTAGTCTCAACATAGAAAACAGGGTATTCCTTTTAGAACTTTAGATCTTGTTATTCTTTGTCAGAATCCTACAATATATTCCCATTTCCATCAGATTAAAAGCCACATTTCTCACAATGGCTTATAAACGGCCAACATATTCTGAGGACTCTCCTTCTTGCCGACTCCCACTCCCACCAACTTTCTGATCTCCACTCCTACCCATCTGTACCTTGATTTCCTGCTCTAGTGATTATTTAGTGTTTCAGCAACATGTACCCCCGTACCTTTTCCTCTACCTAAAATGCTCTTCTACTGTATATCTAGTTCCTTAGTGTCTGTGTCTCCACCCAGTCTCTGGTCAGGTCTCACCTTCTTTTTTTTTTTTTTTTTTTTTTTTTTTTTTTTTTTTTTTTTTTTTTTTTTTTGAGACGGAGTTTTGCTCTTGTTGCCCAGGCTGGAGTGCAATGGCATGATCTCGGCTCACCGCAACCTCCACCTCCCAGGTTCAAGCAATTCTCCTGCTTCAGCCCCCCGAGAAGCTGGGATTACAGGCACACACCACCATACCCGGCTAATTTTTTGTATTTTTAGTAGAGATGAGGTTTCTCCAAGTTAGTCAGGCTGGTCTCGAACTCCCAACCTCAGGTGATCTGCCCACCTCGGCCTCCCAATGTGCTGGGATTACAGGCGTGAGCCACTGTGCCCAGCCTCGGTTTCACCTTCTTAATATGTCCTCCCTGGCTGCCCTATTTAATTTGTGACTTGCCCTCTGCTCCAGCAATCCTGATCCCCCTACCTGCTTTATTTTTAAAAATTTTATACAATTATCACTTTTTAACATCATATATAATTTAATTAGCTTTTTTATGTTAATTGTGTATTGTCTGTCTTCTTTACTAGAATGACTTCCTATGAGAGCTGGTGTCTGTATTATTTACTGATGTAGCCAAAGCACCAAATACGGTACTGATCCACTGATCAGTAATGCACTTAATGTTTTCTCTTTTCAATGAATGAATGAATTTTTTCCTTATGTTCTGCACTAGTTTTCCTTTGCTGTTACTTATCTTTACATAGAGAAGTTATTCGTCAAAAAAAAATAGATTAGGGAGAGATTAGAGGAGAGAGCTGAGGCACTCTTCAGCTTTCATTCAAGTTTGTGAATGTTGAACCTGTGCTCATCAGATCAACCTTTTCTCTTATCCAGGATAGTTTCTATTATCCAGGGAGTTCTGCCCTTAGTTCATAGCTCAGATAGTTTGATGGGACTTATAATAAATCCCTTACTACTACTCTTTGCCTTACTTCACCCTGCTGCATCATTTAGCCATCACCCCTGAAGGGCTGGCGTGGACTTTGGCAACCCAATTGGCTTCTGGTATGAAATTTCTTTTTCAGCTGACCCCCAGTGGGTAGTACGGGAAGGGATTGACATCTGATCGCATTAGCTTGCAAATGGCCCTCATTACAAAAATCTTAAGGGGTGTTTCTAGACTGTGTGATGTACTTCTAAGGGGAAATTTTTCCTCTGCAGGTCCGGTGGTGCAGGGGGACGGTTGTGGTGAGTGCTGTCTCAGCACTCATTTTTACTTTGGTACAGAACAAAAGGTTTTTTTCTTATTCCTCAAAGTTGTGTTTTGAAATTATGGCCATTTGTTTGAATTTATTAAAGATAGAAATCATTAAGGTCTTAAAATTCATTCCATTTTATTGTGTTTTTCCATTCTTAATTGTTCTGGGGCTTTTCAGGAAGGTAAATGGAATAAAATGTCTTAACAGTGTCACTGTAACTGGAAATTCAGCTCTACCTAAGTTCCATTTCCAGTAAGTGTAAAAGTCTAATTTCTTCTAAACTTTTTCCTATATATGTTTCATTATCAATTTTTGCCCAATCTAGGGGCATCCTGGATCTAGGAAAAATTTTCTACCACACACTAGGTGATTGACCTATACTTTTCTATTATTCATAGAACTAAAATTCCATTCACTGTTTGGAGCCTCCCTTGATTTATTATAACTGACCATTTATAATTTCTACCACCTATTTAGTCATACTGGTCATGTTTTCTTTTCTCTAATTCTATATTCATTCATGCTTAATTTGAACAAGATATAAATGTGTTGACATTTAATCCTCTATCATTGTGTATTCACATTTGATGTGTCAGTTGCAATAGTGAATTCGCTTTTATAAACTCCTAGAAAATTGGGATCTTTATAAATTTACTTTACTCATGTAACAGTTAAGGCCAAGTCTGCTAGTAGGCAAATTAGTTTTGGAAAATACATACTTTTTTAATTTTACAAATATCTTAGGTCACCTGAGCATTGGTAGGTGCCCTGGAGCAGTTAGATTTTAATTCATTTCTCCATTAGGATTTCCTGATTTGGTAATTACTACATTCAAGAAATAAATGCATTAATGAAATAGAGAGCAATCAAATAGCTCAAGTAAGTAAATATTCCTTATCAGAGAACTTAATATACTCCTAAGAAGTACCTAACTAATGTATCACAACAAATTATGTTTGCTGCACTTTTTGTAGAAGGTGAAACTATTAGATTTAACTTATTGAACAAATGAATTTGATCTTCTATCAAGTGCCCAGAACTGGGAAATACAAGGATGATTGATTTATAGTCCTCCTGTTAAGGAGTTTAGCAGGTGAAGCAGATACATTCGCAATTGATTCTAGCATAAGGTGATAAAAGCTATATATTCCCATACATATAACTCACACGACTGTGGTAGGTAGATACAAACCTGTAACACGTATATTTGCTCCTAATAGCCTTATTTCCCTCCTCTCTCTTCCCTTTCAAAAACTCTGTCATCCTCATTTTGAATGCTATGGCTATAAATGCATTTAATTGAATAAATAACACCATTTATTTTGAAATACGGCCTTATTTTATATGCCAATAAAAAGAGGAAAATATTTCTGATTAAACTAAGAAACTCCATCGATTATGGTACGAATCTCAATTTTAGAGATGTTAAAATGTCAAAAACGTGTGTTTTACAATCAACAAAATATGGTATTTCGGATTTTGATCCCAGCCAATATTCTCCATATTATGGCCCTATTCCACATCTTAGTGCCCATTAGAATTTGCCTTGTGTCCCTGTCCATTGAAGGTGTAAGCTTTATTTAATCCCCAAGTCTCAAGTTGGTTGTAATGCATTAATGCCATTTACCTTTGCTGATAAATCTTAGGAATTAGGGCAATAACTTAAATGAATAAATTCAACAGTAAAATTTTTATAAAATTACAGGAAAGAATTAGTATAAACGTTGACTTTTTTTCATCTTGTCATCCCTGTTTGTGGAGCAGAATCTTACCGAAGATATACAGTCCAGTCCTAGCTCATCTTATTGTGCTTTGGTTTCTTGTGCTTCACAGATACTTTTTTTTTTTTTTTTTTTTTACAAATTGAAAGTTTGTGGCAACCCTACATGGAGAAAGTCTAAAGGTACCATTTTTTCCAACAGCATAGTCTCTGTGTTACATTTTGGTAATTCTCACAATATTTCAAACTTTTTCATTATTACATGTGTTATGGTGACCTGTGATTGGTGATCTTTGGGGTTAGTTATTATAGTAATTGTTTTGGGGTGCCACAAACAGTACCCATAAAAGATGGCAAACGATTGTTAAATATTGTGTACGTTCTAACTCTTCTACCAATGGGGTGTTCTCCCATCTCTCTCCTTTCCTTAGGCCTATCTATTCCCTTAGACACAACAATATTAAAATTATGGTAATTAATGGTCCTATAAAGGCCTCTAAGGGTTCAAGTGAAAGGAAGATGTATTAGTCCATTCTTACACTGCTATAAAGAACTACCTGAGACAGGGTGATTTATAAATAAAAGAGGTTTAATTGACTCATAGTTCCACAGGCTGTACAGGAGGTATGACTGGAGAGGCTTCAGGAAAATTACAATCATGGCCAAAGGGCAAAGGAGAAGCCATATCTTCACATGGCGATAGGAGAGAGAGAGAGAGAAGAGGGAAGCGCTACATACTTTTTAAACGACCAGATCTCATGAGAACTCACTATTACAAGAACAGTAAGGGGGAGATCCACTCCCATGATCCAGTCACCTCCCACTAAGCCCCTCCTCAATACTGGGGATTGTAATTCAACATGTGATTTAGGTGGGGACACAGAGCCAAACCATATCAGAGTAGTCATACATTTCTCACTTTAAATCAAAAGCTAGGAATGATTAAGCTTAGTGAGGAAGGCATGTTGTTGGAGATTGGCCAAAAGTTAGCCCTCATGTATTACAAAGTTGGCCAAATTGTGAATACAAAGGAAAAAACCTTGAAGGAAGTTAAAAGTGTTAATCCAACAAATACACAAATATTAAGAAAGCAAAGCAGCCTTATTGCTGAAATGGAAGAAGTTTTAGTGGACTGGAAAGAAGATCAAACAAGTCACAACATGTCCTTAAGCCAAAGCCTGATTCACAGAAAGGCCCTACCTCGCTTCAATTGCATGAAGGCTGACAAAGGTGAGTAAGCTGATGAAGGAGGGCTTGAAGTTAGCAGAGATTGGTTCATAAGGCTTAAGAAAGGAGGCCATCTTCATAATTTAAAAGTACAAAGTGAAGTAGCTAGTACTGATGGAGAGTAGATAGATGCTGCAGTTGCAGCAAGTTATCCAGAAGCTCTAACTAAGATAATTGATGAAGGTGGCTACACTAAATAACAGACTTTCAATGTGGGTGAAACAGTCTTCTGTTGGAAGAAGATGCCATCTAGGACTTTTATAGCTAAAGATGAGACATCAATGCCTGATATCAAAGCTTCAAAGGACAGGTTGACTCTCTTTTTAGGGTCTAAGATAGCTGGTGACTTGAAGTTGAAGCCAATGCTTATTTACCATTCCAAAAACCCTAGGGCCCTTGAGAGTTATGCTAAATTAACTCTGCGTGCATTCTAGAAGTGGAACAATAAAACCTGGATGACAGCAAATCTGTTTATAACATGGTTCATTGAATATTGTAAGCCCACTGTTGAGATCTGCTACTCAAAAAAAAGATTCCTTTTAAAATATTGATTGTCATTGAAAATGCACCTAATCATCTAAGAGCTCTGATGGAGATGTACAAGGAAATTAATGTTGTCTTCATGTGTGCTAACACAATACACATTCTGCAGCCCATGGAACAAGAAGTAATTTCTACTTTCAAGTGTTATTACTCAAAAATGCATTTCATAAGGCTATACCTGCCATATATAATCATTTCTCTGATGGAGCTTTGTAAAGTCAACTGAAAACTTCTGGAAAGTGTTCTGCATTCTAGATGTCGTTAAGAACACTTGTGATTCATAGAAGTTCAACATATCAACATTCACAAGAGTTTGGAAGAAGTTGATTCCAATCCTCAGGGATCACTGTGGGTGGATTTCGAGACTTTAGTGGAGAAAGAAACTGCAGGTGTGGTAGAAATAGAAAAAGAACTAGAATTAGAAGTACAGCCTGAAGTTTTGACTGGATTTCTGCAATTTTATTTTATAAAGGCAAGGTAGAAAGTGGTAAGAAGACATATGATAGATTTGGCCCAATTTTGAAGATCTGAGAAATGTCACTGAGGAAGTAAAGTCTGAGCTGGGATTTATGGGTTGTGTAGAAACAAGCAATGGGCGCAACTTGTGTGAAGCCCCTATGCTTAGAAGACTACACAACACTGTGTGGACACAAGGAAGATTGTATTTGCTGAATCACAAAAGGCAGGACTTGTAGACTATATCACAGATTTTTGTCGAGGATGTTAAGTATGTGGTTAAAGATATAAAGAGCAAAGGAAAGTAATTGAAGTTTTTTAAGTAGAAAAGTGGCATAATCTTTGCACTATTTAAAGATTGCTCTGAGTATAAAGAGTGTGATATAGAGGCAAATTTCAGTATTGCAAGTAAAAGATAAGAGTTTGGATTTGGTAAGATGGTAGAAGAGTTGAGAGATATGAGTGGATCAAGACATATTTAGGGAGAAAAGCTATAAGACATGATGTGAGCTTGTAATGGGACATGCTGAAGGAGAAGTCAAGAGTGATCCACCTTTAGAATTATGGCAGGGAACGGTGTCATACCATGAGATGGAGAAAAAGTCTACTGCGGGATCTCATAGTTTAGAGATGTTTTCGAGACATTCAAGTGCCAATGGATATCAGACAAAAACAGGCAGATTTACTGATCTCTCAGGAGAGAGAAAAGTTGAGCATGGATAGGGCTACACAGAAAAAGAAGAAAGACAGACTGATTGAGAGTAAGCCACGAGAACATTCAATATTTATTTACTGACTAGAAAAGGATGAGTTTACAGAGACAGAGTGGGAGAGGCCAGTGAGGTTTAAAAAGAAAAAAGTAGGAGAGAGTTGCTAACGTAGGGTTTCTTAGAAAGCTGGAAGCCTGGAAAGGCTGGTATTCAAAGAGCATGCATAGAAATCGGTCTTAGAGAGGGGACCAAGTGGTAACTCTATTGTATCTGGAGAGAAAATGAAGTTAGTTGAAAACGTTTTGGTGTTTAGAGTAGTGGTAAGTTTAGGAAAATTTCTGTTGGATTGCCTCTTTTATCTTTAGGCACTAGAAGGTTAGGTTATCTGTAGAAAAAAGATGTGGTGGGAGGAGAGGGATATATAGTTAGAAATATGAGGAAAATTAGATAGTTTGTGGTGGTCATCTGGATATTTAGGAGGGGAAGATGACCAAAGGGATCATTAGGCATTGGTAATAGTACCTTTCTGCCCTCTTGTGTGTGCTTTCTGCAGTTGTGGTCAACTGCTCAGCTGTATGCAAAGAGAAATGGGAAAATGAGTTGATCCAAGACTGATGATTTTCCAAATGGGTGCAATAAAAAGTCAGAAAAGAAAAAAGGGTTTAGGATATGCATAACATATCAGCTCAAAGATTGATATGTTACTAAAATGACAGAAAGACTGATAAATGACATAAGACTGATAAAACGAGAGAATTGAGGAATTTGGAGAAGATAGAAAAATAATTGAGTCAAAATAGACTCAAAATATTTAATAATTCAAATATATTAATAGAAGTTTATTTTTGTTCACATAATAGTTTGTCATGATAATTCTGATTTTAGGATTCTTTGGATTCTTTTTTATTTGTTAGATTTTTAAAACCATTATGGGGAAATAAAGTAATTATGTAATAATAAGGAAATAATATTTTACAGGTTAAGAATACAGTTTTATAAAGTGATTAAAAGCCATAATTTTCTATTTTAGGTGCCTCAATATGTAGTCATAAACCACTGATATCTCTATATCTATGTAGTCATAAACCACTGATATCTCTATATCTATCTATCTATCATCTATTTATCTATCTATCTATCTATCTATCTATCTATCTATCTATCTACCTACCTATCATCTGTCTGGCTAGCTCTGGTTAAAGATATTTGCCCTTTAGGAGAGCATAAAAATAATGCCTCAGTATTGAATTTTAATGTATTTTTACCATATTTTACATACGAATAAATTTTAAGAAATCCTAGATCATAAATTATTATTTAGGGCAATTACAAATTATTTGACATAGTTTTATTGGGGCCACCACTTGTTTTTCTCCATTTATCTTTTCTTTTTCCTCTGTCTTTTTGAATAACAACTGAATGCTAAGTCTGAATTTTCATGCTATGTTATGTTTAACCTCTGGCAAATCTGATCAATTCAGAGCAGATGTTTTAATTAGAGGTTCTTAATGCATGGGGAAGTCTAAGACAGTTGAATGAACATTTCTACTATGCTTATTTAGCAAATGCAAATAAATGTGCGATAATTAGTGTAGACTTTGCAATAACATTTAATTCGGGTGCTAGAATGTCTTTCGATTGCAAAAGACTTCTCTCTTCCTTGCACTTTTCTTTTTTCGTGGGGTGCACTGGTTTGAATAACAGTAGCCACTACCACAAATAGCCTCAAAATATTTAATAATTCAAATATATTAATGGAAGTTTATTTCTTGTTCACATAATAGTTTAGGATGGGTGCTTTTAGTTGTTGGGTGACTCTCCTTTATATGGTTTCAGGGCTTTGAAGCTCTTCCCATTTTCTTGATCTATCATCTGTGAGGGTCACAGGTTGTGATCTCATCCAGCCTAAGGACAATGAAGAAGAGCATAAGGAAGTCTTCTTAAATGCACTTCTTAAAGCCTTAACTCAGAAACGATCCACAACTCCATTCATATTCCTTTGGCTAGAACTCATTCAATGGCTCCACCCAAATGCAAAGGTGACTGGAAAATGAAAAGATTTGACAGGAACATTTTAATAGAGTTATATTTTGGAGTAGAATTCCAAATTTGCATAAACTTTAAAGCAAAAAACCATTAGAGATTCAAATTTTGAGTTTGTAGAGAGCTACCTTGGTCTACATCTCTCAGGGTCTCTGAGATTTTATGTTCTCTCTTTAGAGAGTCTTCACTGAGAAATTTAGAGAATCCCTGCTTTATTAGCTTGAACAGCCAGGTGCAATGGTGTGTGTCTGTGGTACCAGCTACTTAGGAAGCAAAAATCTTGTTTGAGCCTAGGAGTTCAAGAACAGACTGGGCAACATAGAGACCTTGTCTCAAAAATATGAATAAAGTAATACATGCTTTTGATACCAACTATATCCATAATCACTGTAGTAGAACTATCACTAAGCAACTGTAGTAGGACTGTCACGAAATACAACCCTCATACTTTTAAAATCCTTATGAGATGGGAATTATTTCATTTTGCCAGAAATAAGAGACTGAGAATGTTAAAACAACTCTTCAGGTTATCTGACTTCAAAATTAATGGTCTATGAATACTGTATCTATATGTGTATACATATGTGTGTGTGTGTGCATGTGTGTGTGCGTGTGTGTGAAAAGGAAAGATCCAGTGTCAAGATTCCTCAAAGTCTGGTCGCCTCCTAGGTTTTCTCAAGCAATTGTTCTATTCCCTCTTTTACTAGAAAAGTCTTTAGGATAAAAACAAATGCAGCTTTTTTAATATCTAAAATTAAATTCTTACTTGATTTGAACTACATGTTTTATATATAGATTAAAACATTTGCTTAATTTTTCAATAAGAAACTCTTTAAAAACACATAATACATGTCAAGTACCATGGTAGGCATTAAGAATACAAATATCAATAGAATAGTGCCTCCATCCTCAGCATTGAGAGAGAGAGGGAGGGGGAGAGAGAGAGAGAGAGAGAGAGAGAAGCAAGTGCCAATGTCCAATGTCTTAAGTGTGTAGATGGAGATAGGGCAGGGATATACATTGAGTCGTGAAGATGCGCATTATCTAGGAAGGCACATAATTCCAAATCTGGGGACCAGGGAAGGTTGCCAGGAAAAAGTGACACCTACTGTGGAATGTAATCGGGCAAGTAGAAAGTATTAAGGATATATGAAAACAGAAGGCTGCTCCAGGAAATATGAGCAGGAAATGCCTAATCTCACAGGGAGATAGAATATGACATATTAAAGGAATCTGAAGGAACTTATGGGTAAGTGTAGAGCAAGGAGGAATCCAATAAAAAATGATACTAAGAGGTAGCCAAGGCAGGGCGCCATTCTTCTATTTAATGATGACTACTTACTGATCTTGGAGCCTATCCTGGCTTTCTTCACTGTCTCTGAGTTTTCTTCACATTCTTCCATTAATTCTATATTAACTTACATGCCTTTGCACCAACATTGTTTGGTTTACAGTGTAAATTCCAATACGTGTTCATGTGACATCTCTTTTCCCCATATCCTTTGAAATGATGTTCCTGATAAAGAGACCAATATGTCTTTTACATTTGCAAGCAGTTCAGTTCAGCATCCTAGTTCTGAGTCATTCTACTCTGAGATAAATCTGAGTTCAGAAACTGTGACCAAAGAAAAGAAAGAGGATTTCAGTAAACCGCAAGGCAAGTAGTGGAAGCTGAATAACATTTAAAAAGTACAAGGAATGTTTTCCTGATGCACTTTGGCAAAGATGAGCTCCGGGAAATACATACATAAATTTGCCTGACCTTGAAGTGCACATAGTCTCATAGTGGAGACAGCTACATGGACAGGTAATATTGTAAATTCATTGGTTTAGAAATGAGTGGCATAAAAGTATATAGAAGCAAAGAGAAGAACCCTACCTGAGCATGTGCAGGTGCTGCAGAGATGGTACAAGTGAAAACCAGAGTAGAAAATGGCCCAGAATTAAAGGCGAACATGTTAGTTATTCATTTGAGCATCCTCTACTGTGAACTCTTTATTGTTGTTCTTTGTTCATTTTTCTAGTAGAGTGCTAGTTTTTAAAACTTGTTGTGTATGAGTTCATTATGCATTGAAAGCTGTCTTAGTTCCTTCAGACTGCTGTAACAAAAATATCATACACTGGGTGACCTACACAACATTTATTTCTCACAGTGTTGGAGGATGGAAAGTCTAAGATTGTTGTACCAGCATATTTGGTGTTTGATGAAGGGCCTGCTTTCTTGTTCATTGATGACTGTCTTGCTGTGTCCTCACACGGGGGAGCTCTCTGTGGTGTCCTTTAATCCTATTCATGAGGATTCCACCTTCACCAAGTAATCACTCACAAAGGCCCCGCCTCGTAATACCATTGCATTGGGAGTTAAGATTTCAACATATGAATTTTGAGGGGACGCAAACTTTGGGTCCATAGAGAAGAAATATCCCTTTAGAATATTGACTAAACCCCGTTATTGTTGGGTTTTGTAATTTTATTTCTGATGGTTTTGACCTGTATAATATTTTAACTTTTATTCTAGATATTTAAAAGTTATATATTATACTAAATATTATGTTACATATGTTATAATATATAACATATAATATATTATAATGTATTATATATAACATATTATATAATTATATGTTATATATTAAAGTAATTAATAAGTAATATTCAAATAATAATTTAAATATTAAATAATAGTTATTAAATTATTATTACACATTATTAAATTATTATGTAATTACGTCAAAAGTATGCCTGAAAGATATTTGGGCATATGATATGTGGTGAGGATCTAATTTTTTTCTTCAAACTCTGAACTAAAAGCTTCAATATTGCATAATTAATAATGTACCTCTTCCTCACTCTTTTAATGCATTTTATTGCTTATTAAATTCTTATATAAATTTATTAGGGTTTGATTCTGGAGTGTCTTGTTCAAAATACTATTATAATTCAATGTATTCCAGTTAGTTTTACTACCAGGTATTGTATGCATTGCTTCATTGCTCTCATTTTTCTCAATATTTATGTAGTTATTTTCCTGTTTATTTTTCCAAGTGAGATTAAAAAACAAAACAAAAACCTCAGAACAACTTAAATTGAATTTTTTTAACTAATAAAGAAGATAATATAGATATTTTTACTTTTTAAAAACTACTATTAAGTACCCTGTATTTTGCTTTCTTTAGATAAATGCTATATTTCAGGGATTCTTACATTGAAATTTTAAAGGCTTGTACATTTTTTATTACACATTTGAAGGCTACATGTAGATATTTATGATATACAATATATGAAATATATTCAGATATATTTTTAAATAATGTTTACTGTTTTCTGATCACAAAAATCATAAAGTAGATATTTGACATTTTTGAATCGAACATTCCTGGTTCTTAGGACTTGCAAAATAGCCCCAGAATTCAAGAGTTATTTCAATATGTAATGTTTGTAAGAAAATTTGAAACATGAGCTGTAAGGCTGGTGTTTGAAAGTAGTCACTTAATATGCTTGCTCCTCATGAGCTTACTCATCTTCCCATATGCAGTAACTCTCACACAATTTTTAGAAAATCACTTTTTGCTTGTAAAAAGATGACATTCAGTGATAGAGAAAATTAGTAAAATTTAGAAAGGAAAAGAACTTTGGTCTATAGATATGGAAAGAAATACACTATTGTACACATTAAAACAACTCAAAAGAAATCCAAAAGCTTGTTTCATGCTTACTAAATTGTTTGGAATTTTTAGAATGCAAGAACACACATATATGTGATAATCTCTATATGTATACTATATAAATAAATTTTAAAACTTAAAAATACAATCCAGGAGTTTTGAACTAAAACGTTAGAATCTTGTTATTAAGGTACATTTTAAAATTATAGATTTTATGTTTAGGAATATTTTTGGCTGTATTAGGACTAGGAGTATGGTGTTGAGTTAGTGTCTGGAAAGCAGTTAGAACAGTGTTAAATAATTGAAACACTATACACAGAGTTAGCAACAACTGTTACTATTTTAAATATCATCATTACAATTACTGCCATCATAATATTAATACAACCAGCTCATCAATCCTTGTGACTTAATTTTCTAGAAACACATAAATTTAATCTGAGTTGAAAATTAGATTAAGTAAATGATTATAGGGTAAACCACTGAGGAAATAAAATAATACTACCCCATATAGCTTTAGGGCCAGATAGTTTAATCTGAATTTTTTCAATGAAAAGTTACCTTATAATTACCTCCAGAAGTTTTTAAATTACTGAAGATTATCAGAAAACTGAAAAGAAATGGCCAAACAGGGAAGAGGAAAACAATGAGGATTTGATGTCACACAGACCTAGGGGAAAGAGAGTTCTAAGAAGGCAGGAATGGCCTGTAGTGTGGAATGTTGCTGAGATGTCAAATAAAACCAGGACTTAAAAAATGCCCATTGAAGTCTGAAGAAAAAGAAATAAATAAATGACAGTTGGTTCTTCTTGCTGAATCTTTGAATTCATGTCTGCTGTTACAATTGCATGCACAAATTTAATTACAATATTATTTTACGTCCACCTTAATTCCTGACAAATATGATTTCTGTTATATGAGTTTACTTGGCATTAATATATTTCTATATTGTGTGTGTACTAAAGGTGGTGAAAAGAAAAGATTATATGAAGGCTAAGAAAATCCTTTGGCTGTTATGTTGAATGACTTCCAAAAATATTTGAACCTTACTACAAAGTGAAAAAAATGCAACCAATATAAATTATAAATTATGAAATATATAATATGAAATAGAAATTATTTCATTTATTTATATACTCTGAAGTTTATTCTTAATTCAAAGTTTCAACAAATTTTATTGAGTGATGGTTGTGTGCCAGGCATCCTGCTAGTGCTGGAGATACGGAGATGAATAACATGGACAGCCTTTGTAAATGAAATAAATTATGACCCTCGGATTTGTTGCAGCCATCAATCAGTCACTCAAGGAAGCCACTGAGAGGTCCCACAGGAGTGCTGGGATCTTTTGAGCTGAACTCACTGTCAGAACAGTAGAGGCGCAGAGGGCCCTGGGGATGTTGAAACTGATAGATGGGCTTTATTTTTTTTCTGTTTTCAGTGCTGATTGAATCATGTTGCCTTGTCTGTCAGTACTGAATCAACTTGACAGAACAGTTTGTGTTCCATTTGTTTTGTCTTGTTTGACACTGGTCCTTCATTGATTCATCATCTCAAACACTGATCAGGTCTGTTCCACTCTGTAAGTGCTATTGCTATGAACTGGCCTATTACAAAACAAAGCAAGACAAGGCAAATAACAACAGTAAGAAGGAAGAGCTTTCTTTTTATTCAGGCAAAGACATTGTAGGAGTGTTGTTTTTAAAAGAATTCTTAGAAAGCTATCTTTACATTCCAAAAAAATGTCACTTACAAAACCTATGTGTGTGTGTGTGTGTGTATGTGTGTGTCAGAGAGAGAGAGAGAAAACTTTTCAACTTGAGGTCAAGTGTAGGACTAGTCTTGATTGTGAAGGAATGCTTTATAGCATAAAGAATGAGGATACTGGGGTCAAGCTTAGATTCAAATGCTAGTTCTGGCCTCACTGGGTGAACTCAGGCAGGTCGTATGATCTCTCTACATCACGGTTTTCTCACCTGTCCAACTGGGATAAGAAGTTTCCCTCTGTCTTATTGTGAAGATTAAATGAGACAGTGTGTCTGCCCCCTTACGCTCACTTTATACTTTCTTTAGTGTTTAAAATTCAAATGTTCTTTAACTTTTTTTATTACTCTGAATGTATTTTCAGAATTAAAAAATAGAATTTAGAATGATTCTATTATGATATTAATGAGTACTTATCTATGATGTGATATAATTTTACATTTATTTTTAAAATTTATTATTTATTTATTTAATTTTGACCTACCTTACCTTGATTTCAAAGGTAGATGAATAAAGGTAGTAAGGAAAAGAGAAATGTAATGACAGGAAGAAACAATTTCTTTGGCAAATGCAATAAAATTTTTTATGATCTTAGATAATGTGATTCTATGTGTTTAAGAAAGCCACGTAAGTGGTAGGAATTTGGTCATTTACACTTAACCTCTATTGGATTGCATTAAATCACTGTGGTAGAAAACAAAACTTTTTTAGTTGGGAAATATCAAGGACAGATGTGGTGCATGAACAATTGTTCAATTAAGGAAGGTGATTGCAGGCAGTTCCTTAAATTTATAGAGATCTGAGAGCAATGGATTATACAAAGTTTGAGATTATGCTTTAGCAGGTTTATAAAATGGCTTTCAACTAGCGTGCTTTTTGTTTGTTTGTTTGTTTGTTTGTTTTTTGAGACAGAATTTTACTCTTGTTGCCCAGACTGGAGTACAATGGCATGATCTGGGCTCACTGCAACCTCCGCCCCCTGGGTTCAAGTGATTCTCCTGCCTCAGTCTCCTGAGTAGCTGGGATTACAGACACCTGCCACTATGTCTGGCTAATTTTTGTATTTTTAGTAGAGACGGGGTTTCACCATGTTGGCCAGGCTGATCTCGAACTCCTGATCTCAGGTGATCCGCCTACCTTGGCCTCCCAAAGTGCTGGGATTACAGGCGTGAGCCACTGCGCCCAGCCTCAACTAATTTTAATGTCTACAGACACTTCAGATTTTGAGATGCCTGTGAAATAAAATGTTATTAGCCCCTGAAGAGTGCTACTTTCCAAAGTTAGCTTAATAAATACTTTTTGGTGATTTTATTTTATAATTGTATACCTCTGTCATAGGTGTTGCTCTCAAATTATCAAATATAATAGAATTCACATAGCGATTTAGAAAGTTTATGTTTGTGAATTTCCAGAGATTTGGGGGTGGAGGGAGAGGACATCAGGGCTAAGCGGTAAGGTGGCTTCTGACTTCTCTCTGTCAACTGAAATATGGATTGGTTGTCCCATGGAAAAGAGAGCACTTGCTGAGTTATTACTATACATCTGTATATGCATGTGATATGAGATTACCATTGCAGAATCTAGGATTAAGATTTTATTCGATGCTCCAAGAATATTATATAAATACATACATATATATATTTATATGACAATTCTGATGAATGAATGAACCAAGAGTTTTGTTAAAAGGCATACATTGCTATGGCAATTTGCAATGTCTTCTCTGCACAGAAATATTTAGGATATTACTGATTACTTCAATAAGACCAAAGAGAAAGTCAGCCCAAGTCTGTGCAACAGTGAAGAGGAAAGGGCTACAGAAAAAACAAATTTTGCACATGATTAATGAGTACTAGTTGTGGCATTAAGTGACAACTTTGATTTATTTTGATCCTTAAAATAAATGCATTAAATAATACACTTCTCCATTCCCATCAATGTAACAACTGTGTTCACTACATTTCTTGATACAAATGAGACTTGGATGTGATAAATGCAACCCTGGTTAGAATATTGCTATAATGACCCAACTGTTTCCCCTACCTCCAACCCCACACTTTTCCATTTATTAATATATCTTGTTCACCATCACTAGTTTTATCTTCCTATGGCTGCCTACAATCCCTCTTTCTTCCAAAACTTTCACGATTTCTCTGTGAATGCATGAAGGCCAGCTCCTTACATTATTTGATGCTCTTCTCTCTCAGATATACATTCATTTCCCCTGGCATCTTCTACAGATTATCGAAGGCCTATTATGCCTTTCCTCTTCACCACAGCTAGAAATGATTCTACTCTTTTCTGCCTCTTTCTAGTCCTAATTTTTATTGCTCATGTTATTATCTGCTTCTAAGACACTAGTGATAATTTAGCCACTTAAGCATATAATCTTGAAATGTTATTTAACCTTTTGGGCCTCAGTCCCTTTATCTGTGACATATGTAAATTGAATTAGAGTCTGACTGGTTTTGTGGGCCATGTGGTCTTGGCTACTCAATTCTACCGTTAGCTAACATGGACAATATGCAAATAAATGAGCATGGATATTCCATAAAATTTTATTAACAAGAACAGGCATCCTAGGCTAGATTTTGCCTGTAAAAAGGTTGGCCATAGCTGGCCAACCCTTAGAGTATGCTATAATTTCTGAGTCTCCTTCCAGTGCTAAGATTCTACGAGAAGGTAAAAAGCCATTTCTATTCCTAACATCGAAGGGATAAAGTTTTCCCTTAAAGTTTCTCTTCGTAAGATATTACCCTAGTAAATTATCATTGATCATGATATATGATTTTGGTCTTTGCTCTTTCTTTGCTCAGCGCATGTCACATTGTTGTAGATGTGTAGATGTTTTAATGCATATTCTGTCAGCATAGTAAATACAGAAGGACGGTTCTCTCAGTTCTACAGCAGGCCATTCTGACCAGAGTATGAACTGGGCACACACATTTATCAATTTTCTCCATACTTCTTTTCATAGGTCAAATTACATGTGATACTACACTTGTACTCTTCTTGCTTCCTGATACAACAGGATATAAGGAATATGGTAGGCATAGTATAAAGTCGTTTAGATAATTAACATTAGGTACACAGGATCATGTGTGATATTAATATTTTCATGCAAAAAGTGCTATTTCATGAACCATCATCTGCTCCTCAATCTGTGATAAAATTTGTAGCTTCCTGGCAGAACATATCGATAAAAGTACCTGATCTTAGATATATTGAACCCTAGCTTGATTAATATTTTGCTCAAGTAGAAAATTAAGGAGTGGTAGGGAATGCCCACATTTCATTTTGCCTTCCCGTGGAGTCTATTTTTAGCCATCTTTGATCTAGCATTAATTAGCACTTTCTCATATTCAATACCACTTCATTTACTAGGCATGAGCTTTTCTTAAAAATGAAGTTCCTAAGCATCTCAAGTAGAACATGTGTAAGAAAATAAAAGCCTGCCTATCTTTTCCTTATTCTTTCTGCAGTTATCTTTCAAATCTTCGTGTAATGGGAACTAAGACTCTATCTGCAGTCTTACCTCCAGAAGCAAAATCCTATATCCAGTGTAGTCATATGATTGTTATTGACTTGAAGCCCATCTAGTGTTTTTTTTTTTATCTGCTAGCCTATCTGATTTTCATTTCCTTAATAAGAAGGCTTAGAGTTCCATATCAGGTTATATGATATATTTGCTCCTTGTTTTGCTCCAAAATTTCCTGTTCAAGTAGGGTGTCCTGTATAAAATGTCTTTACATGTCCACTGTTTTAAAACTGCATTTTTAATCTGTCTGGATCTATATTCACTAATACAGTTTGTCTGCCCAGAAAACATGAATTTGAATCCCTGTTATCAGTCTATTGGGTACATACAGAGACCCCAGAAATAGCAAATCTTCCAAAATATTGCAACATTTTTGTCTGAGTGATTCTGCTACAGTGTAATATACCTACCATCATAATCAAATAAAACTATTTTTCTTTTTCTTCTAACTCCAGATTCTTAGATGGTTGTGAGACTGGCTTTAAGGAATCCAATCCCTAAGCAAATGTGTTCTTAGCATGTGAGTTAGGAAATAATTATTCTCATCACAGAAGAATTCCTGTAGAGAGATTGTTTCAGAATTTCTTTTGGAAATTAGTTTTTCTGCATTCTTAGGCTTATTGTTTGTCAGAAACACAGAAAAGCCATTAATTTAAAGGTTTATGTGTAGAGCCATATCAGTAGAGAAAATCCAGAAGAAGGTGAAGCAATTCTGTAACCACTGTCTTAGGCAATGATAAACTAACCAGATAATCAGAAACACATCTCTGTATAATACGAAGTGCACCTCAAGTAGTGCACATTTGATGTACCTATTCATTCAACTTTGAAATGCCGTTGCTAACCTTGACTCTTTCTCATCCCTTTCTTTCCATATAAATCGGCCAACAAATTCCATCACTTTTACCTTCTAAGTTATTCTCAAACTTGTTCCTTCTCATTTATTCCCTCTGCCAAGGTACATCAATTCACTGGCTCAACAAATACCTATTTAGGGTCAACTGTGTGAATGTCATTGCCCTAGATGTTGAGGATACAACTGTTAAAAGAACAAACAACATTACTTTATGGGTCTTACATTCTTATTCAGAATTTCATTATTTCTTGCTTGAACTGCAACATTAATCTTTTGCTTCCAGCCTGCTCTCGCTGGAGACTATACCCTATGCTAACACCAGAGCTGTCTTTCTAAAAGATAATCTGGATCATGTCACATTCCATATTCAAGTGGCTCTTTATCACCAACTTTGTAAATGCCAAGTCTGGTAACCATCTAGGAGGCCTGAGCCACACCTGCCTAACTTCATTCCCCACCACTCCCATCCCTTTTCTTCAGTCACACTGGACCAAGTGCTGCTCCTAGAATAGGCAGAGATGAGGTTTTCATGGCTCTATGACTGCACCTGCTGAGTTTGCTGTAAATTCTGCACTCCCATGTCGAGAAGAAATTTCTACTCAACTCTGAACAAAGTCATCTTTGCCTTTGGCAGAGAGTTAATGTTTTCATATGTTAACTTGTAGAAATGTTCAAAACATGCTCTTTTTAAAAGTGACACTTATGGAATTCTATTTATTTATATTCTTGTTTTTCATTCCTCAATATCACTCCCATTAGACTGACAGTTTCTTGAAAGCGAAAGATATGTCTTCTTTGGGCTAACCAGTAATTTGTTGAAAAAAGGTAGAAATTAACAGGTGTAGTATACAAGAGAAATTTTGTGCTTACCTTAAAAGGGATACTTATGGGAATATAAATTTTGCTTTAATAGTTATATTTTCAACCATCTCTTATTTATGACATCTAATCTGACTTCACTGGGTGTATGGGCCTCATTGGCAAAATCTACCAAAACTAAAGAAAAGAAAAAAAATATCATTTAAAATCATATGCAAATTATTCTGTTCCAATAATTTTACTATCTAGGCATAACTTAAAATAGGGTTTAGAGACGTTTAGTGTTTAGAACAGTTATCTAAAAAGAACAATATCCCTTTTAAAAGGCACATGCAGGGAAATATTAATAACCTTAGAAGTACAAGATTTTAAATCACTCTCATGGGTTTTAATACCTTACTCTTCAGGAACTTTATGGTCTTTCCATAAAGATTTCTCATATATATAAAAAAGTAGTGTTTCTGGAACTCATGAAAAGTGGGCATATAAAATAAATCCTGAAGGAAGAGCTTAAATAATTATGTGCATTGAGTGAGAGATGGAAACCCAGTCTCAATGTAGGGAGACAGAAGGGCTCAGGCAGCACTCGTGCGTCCTTAGGGAACGTGGTAGATAGGCTAAGAGCTGCCCAGAATTTTTCAAAACCAGCATATTCTCAGGTATCACTAAATTGTGAGGGAAAAAGGTATTAATGGGTCTTAACAGATAACTGAAACAATTTAATTTAATGAAGTAGAAACAATTCAAAAGAACTGTATTAAGTGGATTTCCTTGAGGAAGAAACAAAACAAAACAAAACAAAACAAAACAAAAAACAAATAGCCAGTATTAAGATCTCTCAAGCTTGTGAACCCACTGTACTCACAAAGGTATAGAAATAACCTCTGTAGGCCGGGCACAGTGGCTCACACCTATAATCCCAGCACTTTGGGAGGCCGAGGCGGGAGGATCACTTGAGGTCAGGAGTTCAAGACCAGCCTAGCCAACATCGTGAAACTCCGTCTCTACTAAAAATACCCAAATCAGCTGGGTGCAGTGGCACGTGCCTATAATCCTAGCTACTCGGGAAGCTGAGGCAGGAGAATCGCTTGAACCTGGGAGGCGGAGGTTGCTATGAGCCGATACGGCACCACTGCACTCCAGCCTGAGGCAACAGAGTGTGACTCAGTCTCAAAAATAAATAAATAAATAAACAAATAAGAAATAACCTCAGTAAAGTAAGGTTCTGGTCTGTCTAAACAAATGTTTGTAAATAATCTTCAAATGAAGAGGTATATGTAAAGGGAAATAGAGTACACATAGTTATATTTAGAGCAAATATGAATATAATGAAGGTCCTCATATCCTCAGAGAAGTCACTGACTTATAAGAGAACATTTGTGAAAATATATGCGTATTTCTAGAATTTTCAACCTGTTGGTATAATAGCAAGTAAAGGAATGGTACCACAATTTAGGAACATACATATATTAGGAAAAAATGCCCTCAAGAAGACAGGAACTCTTTCCCGTAAGTGAATAAAATGAGTAGCCTTCCCATACACCATCCTCAATGCACCAAGCTCAAGAAGTCTGAAAGATCTTACAAAGTGGGAAGGAAACCTAGTCTCTATCAGGTACAGGAGAAAGCAAGATTATTCTTTAGTGTTTTCTCACACCCCAAATCACTTTTTCTTCCCTCACTCTCATGCCAAAGGATCCAAATACATTATATTTTGTGTGTGTGTGTGTGTGTGTGTGTGTGTGTGTGTGCGTGTGTCCCAAGAGCCCTACCATAAACTTATCATCTTTAGGCAATACCTCCATGCTGTGGTGCCATCATTCTATTCTGTGCCCTATTGAAAATAGCTTTCTGCAAACTCACCATGTTGGAAACTTGCATCTCTTCTACAGAGAATGTTTGCTCTGTAATGGCAGACCATAATTTAGCTTAAAGGAGCTCTGCTGTTGGAAGTTTAAATATTAGGGTTAGGTTAATGCAGTAATACGTGGGCAGAATTAATTGTATTCTCATAATTCACCAAATTACATGAAAGTAAGTACCTACTACAAGTGGGGCCTATATGTCTGTAAAAGAAAAGCAATATGACGTATTAAGAAGAATGTGAGACTTGGAGTCTTGGCTCAACATTTCCCAGTGTATGATATTGGGCAAATCTCCATTATCTCAGTACATGAAACAGGTTAATAATACCTACCTCACTGGATTTAACCATGAGGAAAAATGAAATCGTGTAGGTTTAGGTTTTTTATGAGCTGTCATGTGCTACCTTCAGAACGGACCGGTCGTGAGAATATAAGCTTCTGTAACCATACATACATGTGTTTACAAAAATTCTACATTAGGCACTAAGCCACTGTATAAAATAATATGTATATATAAATATTTTTACATAAAATACAAAATTATCTGTGTTTACAAAAATTCTACATTAGGCACTAAGCCACTTTAGAAAATAATATGTATATATAAATATTTTTACATAAACTACAAAATTATCTGTGTTTTCATTATGGTTTATAACTGTAGTCATGGAAATGTTTTGTTTATGCCATTTAAGGTAGAGTGGTAGATTTGTTTGGTAGCATTTCAAGGGGCTAGATATAAAGAGGATAAGTATTTTAATCAATTTATGACTTTTAATTTCTTCTGTAATATGGTTGTACTTCCTTTTTTTAATTTAATTTTTCTTTTTCTTTTTTTATTATTATACTTTAAGTAGTGGGGTACATGTGCAGAACGGGCAAGTTTGTTACATGGGTATACATGTGCCATGGTGCTTTGCTGCACCCATCAACCAGTCATCTACCTTAGGTATTTCTCCTAATGCTGTCCCTCCCTAGCCCCCGACCCCCGAACAGGCCCCAGTGTGTGATGGTCCCTTCCCTGTGTCCATGTGTTCTCATTGTTCAACTCTCACTTGTGAGTGAGAACATGCCATGTTTGGTTTTCTGTTCCTGTGTTAGTTTGCTGAGAATGATGGTTTCCAGCTTCATCCATGTCCCTATAAAGGACATGAACTCATCCTTTTTTATGGCTGCATAGTATTCCACAGTATATATGTGCCACATTTTCTTTATCGAGTCTATCATTGATGGGCATTTGGGTTAATTCGAAGTCTTTGAGGATAAGTATTTTTTAAGTGCTTTTAAAAACTTTGTACCCCAGTTGCCTTTGTCTTTCTCTCCTATGGTCAATGAGTTTGATTTCAAGCCATTTATATATAAATGAGTCTGTTCTGTGCACATAAATAATGTTATGGTAAAGAAGAAAACGATACGAGCACATCTCTGTAGGGCAATGGTGATACTTCCATTGTGAAACAGGATGGGACAGAGAGAAAAACACAAAAGATGTAGGAATGACAATAAGCTGCATTCTCTCAAGAAACAAACCAAACATTTTAACCATACCAATCTTTATTATTGTTATTAATTGTAGATGGGGCACACTGAGAGGAGCACAAGGGCAGAAAGAAAAATTTTGGGTATGTAACTCTTTCCAGTTTAATTCCTGTGGTGAAGTGAATATGTTCGAATCTTCTGTTCCTCTGCTCCCTGCTTTGTATTATTTAGTCACATCCTCAGTTGTGTAATATTGTTGATAACATCAGTGTTTTCACCAGCACAAAACTCATTATAAACATTTATATTGTATTTATAGTTTTCCTCAACTCCCAGTATTTCAAATTGTAAAAGAAAAATCAGTGTTTATTTTTCCCCAAGTTGAGAATCAAGAGAGTAACTTTTTGTTCTATTATCTTCTATATTAAAGTATTGATTAAACTTCCCTCGTATATATTTATATGGCAATGAACTTGATGCTTTTGTTATGTTAGTATTATATATATATATATATATATCTCCTATAGGTTAAGACTTTTTTTTCTTTTTGCCGAATGTAACATACACATGTGCCTTTACTCAGAAAGGACCAATATCTGTTCTCAAAATAACAGAAAGTTTCAGGCAAGAAACAATTTGAAGAAGATTGGAACATATTACCTCAAATATTCGGTTTATTACAACAAGCTGGTCAATTGTTTGAAGTCCTAACATTATATACATTTTTATACAGATAGAATAAATTCTATGTGGTAATACTTACCATGGAATTTAAATTTAAGTGTACACAGTAGAGGGCATATTTTGACTTACAAAACACTAGGTGCTAGAACTTGTATTCATCAGAATGACTCTTGGTATATTTCTTCATAAGGCACTCACAGAATTCAATCACCCAATTATGTGTTTGTACCTTATATTTGTGTTATTGACATATGGAGGTATGATACTTTTAAGTAGAAGGGTTCTTCTTTATATTTAAACTGAGCTTTTAAAAATATAATTTTTCTCATTAAAATAAAATAATTAGTAGCCAACAATCAACATTAATGTTCAATAGTTAAAATAAATAAGTTATAAACCTGGATATGTTACTTGAATACCTACTATTAAGTTTCTGCATAGGATTTTTATTAAATAAATTTGAACAGTTATTTAATCCCATAACAATGTAATATTTAGAGAAAAAAACAAGTTATTTGATTAATGTATTTAACTCACAACAGTTCTTAGCATATAGCACTTGATGGCCATTTGCTGAGTGAATATGAACGAATGTGCAGAGGAAAACGTTTTGTGATCCTTTCATCCTTAACCTGATCATTCCCACCCTAGATCCCTACCTCTAGGTAGTGTACATGTGTACACACACACACACACACACCCACATACGCTGAGTATGATTATGTACTCACTCATTTTCATATATTTAACACATTCATGCACACCATCCCTTTTAACTACATTGTTGTACTCACTATCAATTCTGAACTTACTACTTATCAAACATCTTCAAAGAAAATTTTATTTCATGGGGCTAGGGGTAAGATTTCTTTCTCCTATGATTTGTTTGATAAATTGTTGAACGTAAGCAGTAGAAATACAAGAATCACACTAAAATTTATAATATTTTGCACATTGAGGCTTTTTTCTCTACTGAACTGTGTTCTCCTCATGAGTCAGAATCATATTTGACTTATTTGCCAATGTATCTCAAGGGTAAAGTATTTTGACTGGTACATAGTGGGAATATAAACAATACTCATTGAATGAACAAATGAATAATTTTAGTCTATGCATTCAGGAAAAACTAATCAAGTAATTAAAATAATTTTATTTTTTATAAAACATACTAGTGGTTTAATTAAAATATGAAATCTTTAACTACTGTTGTACTATTTTGTAAAGAATTGTGAAAGGTCTGAGATATTATCCCACAGATCTAGATGATATAGATATCGGTATAGATATAGACGTAACTAGAGATATAACACCAGGGTCAGAAGTAAGGAGTTCTTAACAGATACTCATAACTAGGTCGACAACCAGAGTAACATAGCAGCATGCATCTCCCACACCCTAGTCTTACAGTGATGTGATAAGAACCAATCAAATTTGTCTACACAGGTAGCAGTTTATATCTCATAAATGATGGACAAAGAACAATAGATTTTCTCCATTTGTTTACAGGAGAGAGACAAGCAGATTCCTCCTTTCCCAAAAGGAAGGAAAAATCTTTCATTCCATTATGATGAGTTGAAGAGGATCCTGTGCTCCCACCATAAACTTTAGGAATAGAAACGTATCTTTCCAAGGTCCAGATAGACAGCAATAAAGTCTCCAGATGATGGGCTGCATCTCTTTTGAGATGAAAATACCAAAGGATATAATGTCCCCATACTTCTGACACCTTAAATCTTAATTTAGGACCTTGTCTCTGCTCTCTTTGAGCCTCTAGAGGAGATAAGAGAAGTTTTGTTATCTCTTCAGATCAGATCATTAAACTAGATGAATGGCTACATATCTAATTCTCAAGGTGTGCTAAGCATAGAATATTTTTGGGAGACATGAAAGAAAACATTCCCTATCTTTATATTATATACAATGTTTCGTGGGTCAGGAAAGCAAATACTTTATTCAAGAGCACTGAGAAATCTAGGAAAGTTTTATTTCTTCACAATTATATATGGATGTTTCAAAGTATTTAAAAATAGTCCTATGACATAAACCTATTTTTATAATAAAAATATTGAAAGTCTTTCACTACTGAGTAAAATGTAATACATAGCAGCAAGCCATAAATTCTACTAAATAAGTAGAAAATATCAGAATTTTTCCAAAATTGTTTTTTTAAAAAAATGAGAGTGCTAAATCTGGAGAAAAATTTTTGGCCTAGGAGCATTTCGTAGGTTTGGGCATACAGTGAGGACTGGGTTTGTAATAGGCATGCTATGATTTGTTCAAGTTAAATTATGAGACAAGTGAAGCAGAAAGATGTGACCAACAACCAAGGGAAAAAGACTATCAATAGAAGCAATAGATGATACTTTAGATGTAGGCTTTAAAATAACCATTATTTTAAAAAATTAAGAAAAATCCATATGAAAAGATGGAGAATTTCAATCTATAATTAGTTCAGCCATTGTGGAAGAGTGTGGCAATTCCTCAAGAATCTAGAACCAGAAATACCATTTGACCCAGCAATCTCATTACTGGGTATATACCCAAAGGATTATAAATCATTCCATTATAAAGACACATGCACATACATGTTTATTGCAGCACTGTTCACAATAGCAAAAACTTGGAACCAACCCATATCTCCATCAATGATAGACTGGTTAAAGAAAATGTGGCACATATACACCATAGAATACTATGCATCAATAAAAAAGGATGAGTTTATATATTTTGCAGGGACATGGATGAAGCTGGAAACCATCATTCTCAGCAAACTAACACAGGAACAGAAAACCAGACACTACATGTTCTCACTCATAAGTGAGAGTTGAACAATGAGAACACATGGACACAGGGAGGGGAACATCACACACTGGGGCCTGTTCAGGGGTGGGGGGCTAGGGGAGGGATAGCATAGGAGAAATATCTAATGTAGATGATGAGTTGATGGGTGCAGCAAACCACCGTGGCACGTGTATACCTATGTAATAAACCTGCATGTTCTGCACATGTATCCCGTAACTTAAATCATAATAAAAAATGAGTTCCTGAATTCATGAATGCAAACATTGGAAGAAAATCACACTCAAACATTTCATGATCAAACAGCTGAAGATAAAAAATAAACAGAAATTTAAAAATAGTCACTATTTAAAATGACACATTATTCTCAAAAAAAGCAGCACTGACTGGCAGCTGGCATTTCAACAACAACAATAAAAAAGGAAAGTAGAAGACTACAAAATGACATTGTTAAAGTGCTGGATAAAATAATAATATTGATAATGACGATGAAGATAACGTGCCAACATGGAATTTTATACATGGTGACATTTTTCTCCAAAATAAATACAAAATTAAGACATGTTTAGACAAGCAAAAGCTGAAATAACACTGTTGCAAAAAAACATACACCAAAAGTTACAGAAAAAAAGTAGGCAAATGTTTAAACATATCTCAGTATCTCATAGAAATAGCAGCTAAAAATAAGTAAAGGTATGAAAGATTGAAAAAAACTATTAGCCAGCTTTATGTCATTGAAATTCATAGGATATTACACATAAATATTGATGAACATACATTCTCTTTAAATGCACATGAAATATTTGCCAATATTGACCACATGCTGGTCCATAGGGCATGCTCAATAAATTTAAAAAGTTGAAATTATACAGAATATACCATAATGAAACTTTTGTTACTTAGCTAAAGCAGTACTGAATGTAATAGAAAATGCATGCATTGAAAAAGAAGAAAGGTTAAAATTGATGCACATATTTTTTAAAAGATTGAAAAGAATAGTTCAATAAGCTGAAAAATTTAAACCGAAGATAAAATGAAAGAAATAATAAACAGAAGAACAAAAATAAAGTAAAAGAAAACAGACGTATTATAATAGATGAAAATCAAAAAAGCAAAGAGTTGATGCTTTGCAAAAAAAAGATTAAATGTCTAGGAAGACTGAAAAAGAAACAAGGAGAGACAAATTACCATAGAAATGAAAAAAGAGAACATTGCTGCAGATTCAATAGATATTAAGTTGGTAATAAATGGATATTATTAAAAAGTTAGGCCAATATAATTGAAAATACAGATGAAATGGATAAATTTATCAGAAAACAAAATTTATCAAAAACCTACACAGGATGAAAATAGCTTAAACAATTATGGAACAATTTGAAAAAAACTTTGAGTCTATTTAAATTACTTTCACTGAGGAACTCAGGCTCAAAAGACTTCACTGGTGAATTTTTCCAAACATTTAAGGAATAAATGAAACGAATTTTACAATAAATCCTTTCAGGGAACAGGAATTAAGGAACAGTTAGTTTCAAACTCATTTTATGAAGCAGTAACACCGATACCAAAACTTGGTAAGACAATACAAAAAAGAAAAATTATAGGCCAATATCTCTCATGAGCATAAAATTCCAAACAAAATATTACAATTAAGAAATATATAAAGGGATAACACTCCATAGGTGAAACTTACATTAGGAATGCAAGGTTGGTTTCAAGTACTAAAATCAATCAATATAGTTTATCAAATTATGAGAGTCAAGGAGAAAAAAACACATGAATTTTTTTTTTTTTTTAGACGGAGTCTCACTCTGTCACCCAGGCTGGAATGCAGTGGTGTGATCTTGGCTAACTGCATCCTCCTACCTCCCAGGTTCAAGCAATTCTCCTTACCTCAGCCTCCAGAGTAGCTGGGAATACAGACACCCGCCACCACACCTGGCTAATATTTGTATTTTTGGTAGAGATGGGTTTCGCCATGTTGCCCAGGCTGGCTTCAAACTCCTGACTTCAGGTGATCTGCCCACCTCTGCCTCCCAAAATGCTGGAATTACAGACATGAGCCATCGAACCCAGCTTGAATATCTTAATTGGTGCAGAAAATGCATTAATAAAATTCAGCACTTTCTGTTCTATTGTTGTGTAACAAACTATCACAGATTTAGCAGATTGAAACAACATACATTTATTATCGCAGTGTTTCTGTGGGTCAGAAATCCAGCATAGCCAGCTGGATCCTCCGCTCGTGATCTCACAAGGATGCCATCAAAGTGTTGTCTGAGTTGTGCTCCTTTCTGGAGCTTACGGCCCTCTTCTAAGCTCACGTCGTTGTTGGTAGACGTGTTTTTTTGGCTGTTGGTCCAAGTCCCCATTTCCTTGCTGACTGAGGATATTCTCAGATCTTAGAGGATGCCTGAATTTCCTTCCATGTGGCTCCCTCACACAGAGTTTTATAGATCCTCTCCCAACAGAGTACCTTACATCTTCAAGACCATTAGGAAAAACAAAATTTCTGACTTCTAAATCCTCTTTTAAGGGGCTTCGTGAGCCATATTTGGTCCATGAGCCATGGTTTGCCAATGCATAGGTCACAGAAACTTTATATACATACGAAAAAACAAACAAACCTAGATCCCTTCCTCACTAAATACAGACAAAAACAATTTGAGATGGAGCAGAGACCTAAATGTAATTGCAAAATAATAAAGTTTCTCAAAGAAAACAGGCAAATATGTTTCTGGTATCTATTAGAAAATGCTTTCTTAAATCGGGCACAAAATAAACTTTTTAAGAATAAATTATCAGACTACATTAAAATAAGAACAACTATTTAAAAGACAGTATTATAAGAAAAAGTAAGCCACAGAATGCGAAAAATGTATCTATCGATCTATCTGGAAAGATATCTGACAAGTCCTCACATATACAATACATAGACATTCTTACAAATATATAGGAAGACCAAGATAACTTGATAAAATAAAACTCTTAAACAGAAACTTCAGGAAAAGGGGAAATCCAAATGGCCTGAACAGCCATGTGAAAAGGTGGTCAATGTTACCAATTATCAAGGAAATGCAAATTAAGACCACAATGAAATATCACTTCATATACACTAGACTAGCTAAAATTAAAACGATTGATAATATCCAGCATAGATGAGGATTTGGAGTAAATAGAATCTTAACACTACTGATGCATGTGTAAATGGAGCAGCTACTTATGTTCATCATGTTTATCACCAGGAGAATGGATAAACTGTGGTATAGTCACACAATGAAAATAAACAGTAATAAGATGAATTAATTGCTTATATATGCCAAACATAGATGAATCCCAGAAACATTATTTTGAGCTAAAAAAAAGTCAACCTCAATATATTTTGCATTATTCCATTGTTGTAAAGATCAATTATAGGAAAACCTGGTGGGGAGGGGAGGGTGGATGGATGTTGACAGGAAGGCAACATGGTGGGCCTTCTGGGGTGCTATAAGTGGTTAATAGCTTAATCTAAGTGGAGATTACACGAACATAAACTTCATAAACCATGTATAAATTTACTAAGTTGTATACTTAAGATTAATAACACTTTACATATCTGACTGTATAATATATCTCAATACAAAAGATGAAAAGTTAAATCTTTAGAAATTTTCTCCCCCTTATTGCCATCATTTCCTTTATAATTAAATGCAAACAAATGTAGGCATTTGAAAGAAACAAACAAAATAAATGCTGAAATAGAAGAAATGAGAGTAGGAAGAATAAGAATAATAAACAAAATATATGTCCTGAGGTGTATTTTATTAACACTAATTTTTACAGTGTTTTACCCTTTATAATTATGTGGCCTTTCTTGCAAACCTATGATTAGTTCTCATTAGCACATAAATTCACATTTGCTTATACAATCTTTGTATAACTTTCCCATATTTACCAAGAATGTAATTATGAAATTTTGGATAGTAATAATCTTCAGACATCCAAATGAGAATAGGAGTAGTGTTATATATCATATTTGCAAGAATTTACAAATATTACTATTCCTAGCCATTTGTTAGCTTGTGACTAATTTTATTTGATATATAGATATAGATATATGAACTGGCTAAAAAAATATGAAAATTGGCATTTAGTGTATTTCATGGTGCTAGAACTCTCACGCACATTGACGCTATTTCCTTCTCAGCTATTCAAAGTCCATTTCATCTTTGAAATGATAAATTGAATTTACAATTTTAAACATAGTTTTGAGAGTGCTCCTTTAAAGTGTCAGGGTTGATTAAGGAGGCAAAGAGCCAAATCTTAAAAAGAAATGCTGATAAAAATTGGCTATTTCTTAAAGTTGATGTCATGACAATTTCTGATGCGGAGTCAATCTGCCCCTCTCTTATATTGTAGAAAACAGTGAAAGCTCAATTCGATACCTTATGCCTTGAGAATATTTTCTCAGTCCCAGGGTAGGGTAAATGGGAGGCGAGTGTGAGCGCTGTTGAGGTGAAGCCGCTAATTTACTGGGCTTTTCTGCTGCATTTGGTTGTGGAACTAACTCCCTTCTGTGTGTCCTTTGGCCTTCATGATATTCTCCATGTACTCCATTGATACTTTTGCTCCATCACACACTTATTCATTCAAGCTTTTAACCCAGGAGTCATTTTGGACTTAATCCAACCATCCAACCATTTTCGCATTTGAGAAACAGAAATTAGAAAAAAAAAAACTAATTCCTGTTGATTTTACTTTCCGAAGATTTCTCACTTTACTGTCTCTTATCCAATTGAATTATTACAAGAGTCTACTAGCTAGCCACTGCCTCTTGTCTCTACCCTCTTGAATCTATCCACTTGATATCATATAGGATAATGTAATCACAGTACGAATTTGTCCACCTTTCTTTCCTGCTGGAATCAACTCAATGGCATGTCATCATTTTTCCCATTATTTTCTCGTTATGCATGCTCTTTCCTCCCCTTCCAGCCTCATAACCTACCACTCTGCTTCTGTCTCGTGATCTAACTGTAACAATTTTATTGCTTCATTTCACTACTTTGCTATTTCATGCTTTGGTGTTTATGCTTTTACTGTTTTCCTTTACGTCAATCTCCCTTCCTCCTTTTACATTGGTGAATGATTATCAGGCTTTAATGTGCATCTCATGTGACACTTCTTCAACAATGTCTTTCCTGAACCATCCAAGTAAATGAGATGCCCTTTCTCTGACCTCAAAAATACTCTGTACCTATTTTCACCTTAGCACTTGCCTTATGTTAGTCATTCTTCATTAGATTATAAACTTCCTGAACATAAGATAATGTATTATTTATCTTTGGTCTTCCAGCACCTAGCACAGACTGTTGTTCACACAGTAGACACTCTATAACTGCAGCTTACATGGCATCTTTTGATGTGGCATTTCAAACGCTCATGCCTATGTTACGTTAGTACTCTGGGAAACTCGGAAGAGTCATATCAATTCCGGCTATTGCCAACATGCCTGCATATTAGTGTAACTGATACATAATACAGCCATTATTTAAAAATAGGTAAGTTCTTTATAATTATGGTCTATGATAAATCAAAGGCATTTAAAGTTACAAATGAGTTCTCCATGGCTTTTTTTTTAAATGCCAAAGTATGTTTCTCAACTTTTTTGTTTGTTTTTCTGCAGATTGCTGCCAATTCCTGGGGAAAGTCATGGGGAGAGAATGGCTATTTCAGGATTCTTCGAGGAGTAAATGAGTCCGGCATTGAAAAGTTGATTATCGCAGCTTGGGGCCAACTGACAAGTTCCGATGAACCATAACATATCAATAAATTTCCATAAGGCCATGCCTTTAAGTAACCCCCTAAATTGAAGTTTAGCAATATGACATTCTTGGTGACAGTGGAATCTTTGTCTCTTCACCGTGTTAACATAATCAAGCTATTTTCTTATTTTCCCCTCTGGTCTGTGCTTCTGCTTCCTTCATATTACTGAGCATTAAAAACACCAATAAAGGACAGCAGAGTGCCTAAATGCCTTTAAAGTTCCCGGGTTGCCTTGTTTTTCTGTTATGATGGTGTCCTTTTTGCCTTTACCCTTGTTCACAGTGTGATGGCATCTGTCTTCACAGTTCTTAGGACTCATTTGTAGAAAGAGTGTGGTTTCTGTCTTTGATCAATGAGGACCTTAGACAACAAAAAGCAAATTAGAAATTCAGCAATTTGCCATGTTTATAAATTTCTTTTCATCCAAGTTAACAGTTTCTTGGTTCAAACCTTGCTTATGTTTTGCTTAAGCAGTGGAAATAGATTATAAGTTATTTATCTCAGTAACTTACCATTTTGTTTCCTCTCATTTGCCTAAACCTACCTTGTAATCTGTTCACAAAATGAAAAGCAACTATCCACAGGAAACAACTACTCTCTATTGTACTCTGCAATGGCCTGTGAGGTGGAGATGTTAAGTAATGGAAAAGCTTGGAGGCTAACAATAGAAGTACAGTTCTGACATACACACAGCTCTATTTTTGGAAGCTAGTATATTTTATGTAAAGTCTATTAAAATCAGCTGCAAAACAGTATTTGGAAAGATAACAAAAGATTTACCACTCCAAAACAGCAACTTGATGCCGTGATTCAGAAAGAATATATATACACTTTTATCACAGTTCACTGCTTGAAATTCTAAAAAGTAACCTAAATTGGCACTCATTTGCATGTAATTTTTAGTTCTCTATAGTCAGAGAAACGAAAATAGCATCATAGCAATGGTTGAGAAAGGAGATAATCTCTTAATAACTCACTGGCATCTTAAATGGAAAACTAATAAATGCAGAAGCAAAGCTGATCAGTAAGTGAACACAATTGATTATAATTACAATGGTGGGCTCTCCATGGCCTGAATTTCTGGTCAGTATCATCTTAATTTTGACCATTGGGATTTTTTTCTGTTACTGTGTCCAAAGATGCCCTGATTAGAGAAGGTAGACATGATAAAATGTGAGGGAACAGAGCACAGAAAGGTGAAGTGTTGTTGCAATTGTTGACTTCTTCATTAATCACTGTAGCTTTATCAGAAGCAGCATTTATTTACTTGGTTCTCCCCTAGAAAATATGCATGAAGGTGAGTCACCGTGTTGGGGTTGGCTGACATTTCCCCAAAGAGTAGAGAAATAATTTGTTTTTTCTCTCTTTGGGGTCCTCTAGAAGCAGCCCATAAGACAAAGCTCTGAGCACGAAAAATTTGTTTCGGCCATGAAGGGAACACTGAGAAGGCAGTGAGGAGTGATATGAGCTAGTGATGGTGGACAGTAAAAGGTGCATTGGCCTAGTTCTTATCCCACTGAGGACTCTTGCTACATTATTCAGATCCATAACACCTGAGGAAAGAAGTTTTCTTTTGTTGAGGACTGCTCCTGAGGTTCATGGATTCCTTGTTCTTTCTAGTCTGGCAAAAGAGGGGGAAAAACAGATTCCAGTGTCAGAAAAAACTCACAAGCAAAGAAAGGCAGGTTCTGGTAGTTTGATGTCCACTGAAATGGTACAGGTGAGGTAATGTGGGCAGGGCACCAACAGTGTCTGCAGTGGATGTTAAATACTTTTAAAATGCTTTTAATGCTGAAGTAATAAATTCTAATGCACTAAAATGCCAGATGACTAACCTGCCTATAAAAAACACGGGATTACGTTGATGCACTTTTACCTTTGTTATGCAAATGGATGATAGATATTGGAATTAATTTTTCACGTTGTGGTTTGTGAGCTTAGGTTCTGCTGTTTCAAAAAGTCCTAACTTTCTAATGACACCAAATCATGAGGAAACTAAATCCAAAGTGAAAGAAAAAAGAAAAAGAAAATACCACGTTAGTGAGACCCATAGGAAAGCACACAGTGTGTTCATCTAGCAATTACAGACCTAAAGAAGATATAGAAACTGGTTGGGACAGAAGTGTATCAATGGGATATGGAAAATATTATTATTGAGGTTTGTTGAATCAGTGTCTTCCCTTTAATAGTGTTATCACTTTTACAACTTTAAAGAGTTTGTTTAGTTTTACTTATTATTCAAGGGCTCCGAGTCAACTTTCAGAAACTAATGATTAGTATATTCCTTACCCCACCCTAGGGATTGAGTAACTATTTGCAGAATTAATTGACTGATGCCTAGATGGTTTCCTCCCACAAATTGAAGTAGGAAAAACTTTGAAAATAATGGTGTATGGCCTCCTCTATTTCATGACATTTATATGATCTAATTTTATTCTAAATAAGAAATAATCTTTCCCAGTTTTTTAAAATGAAATTCAAAAATTCTCTTAAAAATACATAAAACGGAATGAAGTTTATTAGTTGGGGTTCAATCATTAAAAAGGAAACCTCTGTGTTTTGAACAGAAGGAATGTAGTGAAAGAAATTGCTTACCTAGGCAGTGGGGAATCTGGGAGGCAATGGGGGATGGTGAACCAACCCAGAGCTGAGCAACAGTAGAAAGCTGCCATCACCTCTAGACTGAGAGACAAAGCAAAGACAAAGGTGGGAAACTGGAATCTAGGGGCTGATGTTATCCCACCAGTAGCTGTAAGCATGACTGATGGAAGCTGGAGCCATGAAAAGACATGGCGCTGCCAAATTTGCCAGCTGAGGCAGAGAGAAAGGTGGAGAAACATTGTGGCCTCCCCCTTTCTCATGCCCTCCAAATGCTCATCAATACTTCTCATTGGCTGACTCAGCTGAAAGACAACTGGTATCAGAGGTTATAAAATTGAGCTGTCAGGGTTAACCCCAACCCTTCACCAGATACACGGGAGAATAGGATAAGGGTGAGGGATAAAGTAAAGGGTAAATGTAGAAAATGAATTTTTGACTCATCTCATATAGATATCGGAAATTAAGATTACCAAAAAGAATATTCTATCAAGAGTTGCTTTATAAATAATAGTTTATGAACTTGGCCCTTTAGTGAATGCATATGTCTTAAGTGCTATAATGCTTGCTATTGCACATCTTTTTTTCAGTTAATCTTTCCTGTCTTATAGATAATATATCAATCTATGCAAGAAAGATATTTTCCCACTTTCTTCACAGTAGTTCACAGAGATCTGTCTGACGTTTACTATCATTGTGAAGTGGCTACATTGTCTGGGGTAAATACGTGGGGTTTGTTGTCTCGCACCAAGAAAACTTAGGACACAGACACATATGAGAAGTTTACGAGCAGAGGTTTAATAGGCAGAAAATAGAGAAAGGAGAAGTGAGAGAGAGTGGCTTCCGAAAGGGAAAAGGTCAGCGGATGGCAGAGTTTTTTTTATCAGATTTTACATGTGGAGAAGCCTGGCCACCCCATCCTAATTTTTTTTTTTTTTTTTTTTTTTTTTTTTTTTTTTGCGACAGAGTCTTGCTCTGTCTCCCAGGCTGGAGTGCAATGGTGCAATCTTGGCTCACTGCAACCTCCGCCTCCTGGGTTCAAGCGATTCTCCTACCTCAGCCTCCTGAGTAGCTGGGATTACAGGTGCGTACACGTGGCTGATAAAAAGGAAAGATAGAGCCGCCATTTTGAACATGATTGGCACAACATCTATGTCTGCAGTTCGATTTTACAGGCTGCTCTTTGTTAGAAAGGAAAATGATTTGGGGCTGCTTTTCATTTAAAGGAAAACCTTACTGAGGACTTCTGTATCCTCACTATCCGCCTAAGTAATTTCTTCTTAACTCCTACACCAATTGCCTATCAAAACAATTATGATAATCTCATCTCAGGACATTTATTTTTCTTTGGGTGGAAGTTGATTTAATTTCAAAGGAAAAAAAGGTAGGGAAAAGAGAGTATTATCTCACAAACTACCATTTTATGAAATGTGTCAAGAGAGAAGAGCATTAATATATCAGATGTCATTGTATCGGAAAGCAGACTTCTAAAGAACACACAGACATTTCTTTCCCAGAGACGTCAATGAGAAAGGAAAAAAATATCAGCCCAGCACTGTCCAGAATGGAAGATTGAATGAAGGGAAAAGGCTTCTCCATTTCTAGCCATGAATACTATTGTGCATTATTTTGATATTATATCTGATAGAAATGTTTAAAAAGTAATTGATAGGTAAATCCAATAGAGTGAGATTTCTCCACAAAGACGACACCAGCAACAGCCCCATTAATTAGAAAAGAATGGCAAAAACTCTCGCCTCTCTATACCATCTCCTCTCTGTAACCTCCACCCTCTGGCAAGCAGTTTAGCTCTATGCTTCCCAAGTTATTCCGTGAAAGACTTGTTGATATGATTAGGCTTTGTGTCCCCACCCAAATCGCCTCTTGAATTGTAATCCCCATAACCCCCATGTGTCAAGGGTGAGACCAGGTGGAGGTAGTTGAATTATGGAGGTGGTTCCCCCATGCTGTTTTATAGTGAGTTCTAATGAGATCTAATAGTTTTATAGGGGACTCTCCCCACTTTGCTTGGCACCTCTCCTTCTAGCCATCTTGTGAGGATGGTGCCTTGCTTTCCCTTCACCTTCTGCTATGATTGCAAGTTTCCTGAGGCCTCCCAAGCCATATGGAACTGTGAGTCAATTAAACCTCTTTCCTTTATAAAGTACCCAGTCCCTGGCAGTTCTTTAGAGCAGTATGAAAACAGACTAATACACTTGCCTTCTGAGATCATAAGGGGAAAAATGTCTAGTTATATTGCATTTAAGCTATATATGTTGTATTGTATTCTCTACTTGAAAGATGCACAGTTCACAGGTAGGCTGTTGAGAAATCCAGCAAGTATAGCACGGCTGGATTTCGGTCCTCACTCACATCAACAATGCATCCTTTGTGATGGTCACCATGTTCAATTACACACAATGGCTCCAGATATGACCGCAGACTCTTTTCTCCTAAAAATTCCCATTACATCACACACTATCCAGTCAATATTATTATATGCCTGCAGGGCGTTAGTTACTGTGCTAAGTATTTGAAATATAACAGGAGACCCCCAAGGCAGACAATCTCTGCCCTCTCTTAACTCACAAACTACTCTTTTGTAAAACGCATTTTGGGAGATACTGGCCTAGATACTGTTTTAAGTAGAAAGTTATGTAATGAGCTTTTAGAGAGAAGCTGGAGTACTCTTGAGTTTTGATATAGCAGTGTGCATTTATCCTTATCTGTAAATCACCTTTGGTGCCCCTATCAGAATGTAACCTTAGGCTGGCTGTAACTTAGGTCTGAGCCAGTCTGAAATTTCTTGTGACAGTGCACCGGTTTATAAAGTCAAATGCTGTGCCATGTTAATGCCATGAAAGTATGTGAGAGAACGTTTTCCACTTTGTCCCAGGACTCATTTATGTAAATAAGTTACCTCAAGGTTTCAGTCTTTGTTCAACACAGGCTATTGCGAGTAATGATCCCTGACTTGCCAGCTTTTGGTGAGCCATAGCAGATAGGTAAGCCAGCTACAGTTCCACGGATAATTATTTCCATTGGGTCCAATGTCCCTGCCCATTAAATAAGAGGGCAGGAGAAAATGTTGGAGGTGATGGGTAAGTTTATGGTGATGATTTTAGGAGTATATGCTTATCTCTAAATTTACAAAGTTGCACACATTATATATGTACAGTTTTTTGTATGTCAATCATACTTCAACAAAGTGGTTTAAAAGGAAAATTCACTTTATCTGTAAAAGCTTGTCTTATTATATTAGTGACTGAGAGAGCCTCATACTGGCCAATATTAAGTATTTCATAGTGTCTTCTGTAGCAATCTTCTAAAATGATTTTATTCTATTGTATATAACAGAATATGTTTAACAAATGCATGCCTAATGAAGCATAATAATAAAAGGAACATTTGGTAAATAAAAGATAAAACACTATAGATATAATTTTACCTACCTGGGTTCTCTTCACCTATTCCATTGCTTTGCTTCAGTTCCAGAGAGAAACACTATCCAAAATTTTTGTTTATCATTTTAAGTAGATTTATTATATATTTATAATACCTAAACAATCTATTTCTACTTGGTTTAGTTATTCAAAATTGCAGTCGTTCTGCATATAATATTTTTTAACTGTCCAAGATTTACCGTTGTCGTTGCATGTAACTATGGTTTATTTGTTATGGTATTCCATGTCAGGGAACATTTAGCTTGTTGCTAGATTTATTTGCTATTACACCAATGCTGTTATGAACATTCATGTATATCTCTTGGCAAATGAATACGTTTCTAGAGTGTGGCGGTTCTACAAGTATGGTTCTGGGATCAGAAGCATTGATGCCAACCACCCATGAGCTGTTAGAAATGCAAATTCATGGTTCTCAACCTGAACTAATAAATAAAAATATCTGAGAAGGGGTACGGAAAACTTTAATAGGCCCTCTGAGTGATTTTGGTGCCTGATAACATTTAACAATGATTACTGCATAGCATATATATGTATATGTTAATATGTATGGAATATATATGCATATAACAAAATTATTGTGTTATACCATATCTAGATGTTGAATCTTGTAAAATAATGACAAATTGCTTACCAATGTATGTGGGTACTAGTAATATATTAATTCCCATTAATTCTCATTCTCACTAACAATGAATATTTTCCAATCTCTCGATGTTTTCCATTCTCTTAGGCATAAAATGATATTTTATTATGCTTTTAGTGGGGAGAGACAGAATGAAACAGGGAAAGAGACAGAGACAGAGACAAGAAATCAAGCACTATGTTGGAAGATCTTACTGTACATTTTTGTAATCTGTTATTTTTTACTTAATAATCCCTATCTTATATCAATAATCTTTTATCTTATATTTACTTCATATTTAAATCTCCCTAATTGTCCCTAATATATTCTTTATTCTTTAATTTTTAAGTATTCTCTTTTTGTTGATATATAATATTTGTACATGCTTACAGAGTACACGTGATATTTTCTTACATGCATAGAACGTGTAATGATCAAGTCAGGGTATTTAGAGTATCAACTTCCTTGAACATTTATCATTTCTGTGTACGGAGAACATTTCAAGCCCTCTCTTCTAGTTGCTTTATCCAAACCCAGATCAAAACCAGAATGATACATTTCACTGATAGTTATATTACTTTAGGGCACTTTTTTAAAATGACATTAATTGTTAAGAGACAAGATCAGTCTCTTAACTGGCCTTGGGATCATGGCTAGGGACTATTTTTCTTCTTCTTTTTAAAAATAATTAATGGGGGCTGGGCGCGGTGGCTCACGCCTGTAATCCCAGCAGTTTGGGAGGCCGAGGCGGGCAGATCATGAGGCCAGGAGATCAAGACCATCCTGGCTAACACAGTGAAACCGCGTCTCTACTGAAAATACAAAAAAATTAGCTGGCATGGTGGCGGGTGCCTGTAGTCCCAGCTACTCGGGAGGCTGAGGCAGGAGAATTGCTTGAACCCAGGAGGTGGAGGTTGCAGTGAGCCCAGATCACACCACTGCACTCCAGCCTGGGTGACAAAGAGAGACTCCGTCTCAAAAAAAAAAAAAAAAAAAAATTAATGGGTGTTCAATTTTAGCAAGTGAGTTTTTCTTGAGTCAAATAGATAGTTATGCATGTTTCTTAAAGATTTTCTTTTTTTATTCTTTCCTTGCCAGATTTTGATAGTAGGATTATTTGAAGGGGCCAGGGGAATTTTATCTCTTTTGATTAATTATTTTGGAGAGATTGTGTAAGGTCATAATAATTTGTTTATTGATAGCATACTCAATAAGCCCATTAAACCACCAAGACATGGTGTTTCCTGAAAGTAAAAATCTTAAATTCCTTATTGAATATCTTTATGTAGGTCCCTCCAGGCTATCTTTACTTCTTTAGTGAGAAGGCATATATATATGCGTGTGTATATATATATATACACACGCATATATATATATAAATGTATATACACACATATACACACAGATATTTACAGACGTAAATATGTATATTATATATATAAATTTGCCCATTTTATGTAAGTTTTCATATTATTAGCATATATTAAGCTCATCTATTATACATAATTATACCATAGTATTATTAATATTGTTTTAATCTTGCTGGATCTAAATTTGTTTCTCACTTTTACTTCTAATGTTATTTATTCTTTAATTTGGGAATTCTCCTCCTTTTTCTTACTTTCTGAACAAGCTCATCAGAGATTTGTCCATTCATTTTTCTTTTCAATGAAATAAGGTTTAGTTTTATTGATACTCTCTATTGTATCTTTGCTTTCAGTTTAATTAATGACTTATTTTTATCATCTTTCAAATTCCTTAGAATCTATTCTGATAATTTTTTCAAGCTTCATATGTTGGACTCTTGGCTCATTAATCTTTAGCTTTTCTTATTTTCTAGTCTAGACATTTATGTAGGTTGCTCTCTAAATGATGCCCCTCAGTATGATCATTGCTTCCTTTAGCTCTTTATAATTGTCATTACTCAATTTTTAAAAAAAGAAAGCACATTTTCTGAATATCTAAGCCTGGAGAAAAGTTGTGTCAGTTCTAGTTATATTTGATTTCTTATGTACTTTCTCAGATCATCTCTGCTCAGTAAGTTTTCAAGTGCAATGTAGAAATAATTTAATAGTATAATATGCAAACTACGTGATTTGATTATCTAACTACACTGATGTACTTTGTGTTGCAAGAAACATATTTTATTTATTTAGTTCTCTGATATCTATTTGAAACTGGAAAATTCACAATAGGCTACTTCGGGGGCTAGTTTATTCATACAAGCGATGTTTTCAATCAGGGGCCACTCGCTGTGTCCAGACTGCTAAGTGGTAGTTCATTAATTTTAGGTAAAAACATTCTTTTTTTCAAGAACGGCAAGATATAGATTTTTTTTTCTTAGCAAACTAGGTTCCCACAGAGACAAAGGAAATAGAGTAGCAAAATGTTACCCAAGATGTAAATGACTTTGCCATTTAAAATTCTGTTTCAAATTCTGTAGCATGTTATATTTCTCTTCAAGGTTTTTTAGTATTTTGATATGTTAATTAGTGAAGAGATATTTGCCTAAAATGTAAGGTTTATGCATATCATTGTAATAGTGTAGGTAATTGCCATTTACCATCTTTTTAGCATTTAACCAACTCAGTCTAATTTATGGTTTTGGTTTATGATTTAATATGGCATTAGGTATCTTTCTTAGGATATAAATATTAGTTTAGATTTGAAATAGTTCCACAGATAGACAAGACCCCATTTTTATTATTTGATAGAATATTTATATATTGACATACATACAAACAATGCCTAAAAAGATTGTATGCTTAAAATGATTAATGCTTAAGATGATGACATAGTTGATGTAATAAGAACATTTTTCCTACTTTAACACAGTGGTGAAAGACACTTGTGAAACACAGTAAAACTGGGCTACAATCTTCTTTATGAATATTAAATTACCAGGAACAGTAGCTTTGAAACCTTATGGAAGTTGCTAAACCTCTATGGCTTTATTTGTTCATACGCAGCTAAATTATTATATTAATCATACTAATATTTACTGAACTTTTGCTGTATACTGACCGGTATGTTATGAGCTGTTCATACAGTCTCTCACTTAATTTAGGAGGCATTCATGCAACTGAATAAAATATAATTTAAATAGTAAAGGAGTAAATAGCTCCTTTACTAACCTAGGACTTTTCTCCTCATCCTAACATGATGGTAAATGCAGTGAAGGCAGAAGGAAGAGAACAAGATGTTTCAAATAAGTCTTTATTTTTTTTATTTTTATTTTTTTTGCTGAATAACAATAGCTTTATTTTTATTTTTTTTTTTATTATACTTTAGGGTTTTAGGGTACATGTGCACAATGTGCAGGTTTGTTACATATGTATCCACGTGCCATGTTGATTTCCTGCACCCATTAACTCGTCATTTAGCATTAGATGTATCTCCTAATATTGTCCCTCCCCCCTCCCCCCACCCCACAACAGTCCCCGGAGCATGATGTTCCCCTTCCTGTGTCCATGAGTTCTCATTGTTCAATTCCCACCTATGAGTGAGAACATGCAGTGTTTGGTTTTTTGTCCTTGCGATAGTTTACTGAGAATGATGTTTTCCAGTTTCATCCATGTCCCTACAAAGGACACAAACTCATCATTTTTTATGGCTGCACAGTATTCCATGGTGTATATGTGCCACATTTTCTTAATCCAGTCTATCGTTGTTGGACATTTGGGTTGGTTCCAACTCTTTGCTATTGTGAATAGTGCCGCAATAAACATACGTGTGCATGTGTCTTTATAGCAGCATGATTTATAGTCCTTTGGGTATATACCCAGTAATGGTCTTAGAAGCAGTTCTCTCACTCCCTACAGTCACATCCTGCAGGTGGCTTAAGAGCAAGCAGCTCGCCCTCAGAGTCATCCTGTGTGAGGCCAGCATCCACATTTTCTGAACCAACCATCAGGATGCCTGGTTGGATATGTACAAATGTACTTAGGGAGATAGGAAGTTATTCTAGTTGACATTACGACTGCTCTGGAAGATCTAGGACCCATGAATACTGTGTCCACAGAGGTCTCTAAATAGACAGAAATCTACTTTTCTCTGGTCTTTAAGTAATTCACTAAGGAATGCCAGTGGCAGGGAGGTGGAGTGGGGAATGAGGGTTCCCAATTGCCAGGCAAAATCCAGAAGTAATTATTTATGATCTTATTTTAGGAGATGACAATGGGAGTGTCTGTCTTCCAGGATTCTCAGGCTCACTGCAGTGAGCAGGAGGGACTGAGCTTTAATTTGCTGCCGATGGTTTTAATAATCCAGTATCTTTTATGGTGAGAACACACATATGCATGTGCCCACATGTGCACATGCACATGTGTGCCCATGCTCACACACAGTCTGTTTTGAACTTTGGAGGTAGAAGTCTTTTTCACGTGTACGTCTGGAATTTTAAGTTGGAATTTATCAAGGGCCTGTTCTGTGTTAGATTCTCTGCTAGGTACTGGGGATATTTTGGACCAAAAGTCAGATTTCAGCCCTACTCTTACGTAGCTTTTGGTCTGGCATGAGAAAATAGATATTAAATAAATAATTATAATAAACGTTGAGGAATATTATGATGGAAGAAGTTCACAGGACTATACAAAGCTATAGCAGGAGGAATTGGTATGATTCAGAGGGTTGGTGAAGGCCCTTTCAGGAAGAATGCTTAGACTGATACCTGAAAGGAAAGTAGGCTGGAGAAAGCAAGGCATAGAGGCAAGTAATAATGTTTTCGGGAGGTCTGGCTGGAGGAGTTTTCTGCAAGAAGTCAAATAGAGATTCATTGATAAGTGAGTGAGAGAGAGTGGCAGGGAGGGGGCTAGAAATGTGGGCATTTGTAGAGGGTTGTATCGACTGTGTTAAGGACAAAATTGCCTTTGTCCTAAAAGAAATGAGAGACTACTAAGTGGAGCATCATGGGGTGAAGTAGGATGTCATGGGGTGGGCGGAGGAAAGGACTAAGATAAGTTTAGAGAAGTGGCAGAGGACAGGTCCATGCCGACCATAAAGGCCATGGTGAGGAGCTTGGCTTTTATTCCCAGGCAATGGGAAGCCATTGAACAACTGTTATCTTAGTGACTGCTGTGTGGAAAATAGGTTTGAGGGGACTAAAGAGAAGGCAAAAACCAGTATGAAAGCTATTTCATTAGTCTAAATCATAGGTAATGGACTCAGATCAGGGCAGTAACTAAGGAAGGAGCGATAAAGAAAGTAGGAAGAACAGGGACATAATTAAGAAAGATTTTAGGTTTTTTCCTTGATGAAATAGGCTGATGATCCATTTATGGAGATGGAGAAGAATGAGGAAAAGCAGGTAATAAGAATGAAACTAAGAGATCACATTTGGACATGCTAAGCTGATATGATTTCCAGTTTGCCACAGTCCTAAAGTGACATAAGAGATTGAAAGGCTGCTATTTACCAAACACAGACAAATAAATGGTAAGAGTGGCCTCTAAGCTTGAATGAATTCGACAAAGTAGACTAGTCTAAAGATTGACAATCTCGATGGATTAAGGATGATTCTGCCCTAAACCAGACAGGAGAAGTAGCATCACGTTTGCAGATGCCAGTATGGGTGGGTATAGATAACGAGCTCCCCCCGACCTGCTAGGATCTAGTGAATGCTAAATAAGTCCAAGGGATTAGCTGCCTCCCAGAATACAATCAGGGAAGAAATAAAACTTCAGTTAACTCATTTTGAAATAGAAATGACTATGTTTAACCAATAATTATCTAATATTACCTTTTTCTGCTTATAATACTGAATGGGCAATTAAAATAGAAATTAAGTCATATTATAAAAATACTAAAACAAATACGTGTGTGTGTATATTAGCCTTGCTTTTTTTCTTTTTTTAAAATTATACTTTAAGTTCTAGGGTACATGTACACAACGTGCAGGTTTGTTACATGTGTATACATGTGCCTTATTAGTGTGCTGCACCCGTTAACTCATTATTTACATTAGGTATATCTCCTAATGCTATCCCTCCCCCCTACCCCCACCCCATGATAGGCCCTGGTGTGTGCTGTTCCCCATCCTGTGTCCAAGTGTTCTCATTGTTCAATTCCCACCTATGAGTGAGAACATATGGCGTTTGGTTTTCTGTCCTTGCGATAGTTTGCTCAGAATGATGGTTTCCAGCTTCATCCATGTCCCTACAAAGGACATGAACTCATCCTTTTATATGGCTGCATAGTATTCCATGGTGTATATGTGCATTGTTGATTGAAATCTTCTGGAGAGAGGATACTTGCATCCTCAATAATGCTTAATGGAATGATTGTTCTCAACAGATATTTAATATATGCTTGCTGATTAATAACCAATATTTTTAAGCACAGACAAGATAAATGAGCTGCTGCAAGGTTTTGGTGAGCTTCCAGTGTTTGGCCAAGTTTAATATCAGTAATGTCTGTAGAAGGAAATAATTATAACTAATAAAAAACCAAGAAAACAAAAAAAAAATGAGTTCTAATACACCAGGAATTCAAACCTAATATGATGCAAATAAATACACAGACAAATCTTACTAAAATTTAGATGATCCATTCCTTAGCTACATATATAAATATTATAAATATTTCATGTTGATGAAACTCCATGTATTGTTTTGAAGTTTGTGCAAGAATAAAATGTCTAATGACAGAAATAGTCAAAACTGACCACTTCTGCTATTTTTGGTCTAAAAAGTGTTAAATCAACTATAAAAGGTTGATTTTAAAAAAAGAAAAGAAAAAAATCAAACTTCTGAAATGCCATGCTTCTTTGTTCATATAAACACTAAGTAAAATAGCAGAACAGCATGAGCTCTGCCTTTTGACTTTGTAATGCTCTGTATGAAACCTAATTCAGATTTGGGAGAAATTATATCATCACCAGAACTAGCTTTGTACTTAAAGCATTAATGAGAAATGAAGGACTTTTTGGTGAAGTGTAAAGAAAAGATCCTTAGAAATGGGAGAGAAATAAAAGACGAAAAGACTTTGATTTTGGCTCTGTGGGGGAATTGAGAGTTGTGCAAAGAAGGCATTACTTATCGTGTTAATCACCGAGCAGGATCATCAGAATTCTTCTCCCGCACCTTCTCAGCATTACTCTATGTCTTCCTACTTTGTTTTCTGGAAACGAATTTAAACCTCTGAATAGATACTGTGTTTTCTGGAAATGAATTTAAACCTCTGAATAGATTCTGTGGTTGGAGTCACTCAATAGTTAGTAAAATAAATAGTACAAACACAAAAATGACAGTTTCTCCCCAGTATGGGTATTTCCCAAGCAAGAGTTCCGGAAGTATGTTTATAAGTAAGTGAGATATTATGCTGCCCCTATATTATTATAATGTGAACTCTGTTGATGAGATATTTCAAAACCCAATTGAGAGAGATGTGCATAGAAAAAGCTGTGCTGCAATTAAATGCCATCTTTAATGGTAATTCAAAATAATTATGTGTATCTATTTCTTAAGAAACCAGTCACCAGTGAACTGATACTCTGTACTATCTAATATATTCTAGAGTGTGACACATGAAAATGATGAACCTATTTGAAAAATGACAAATGACTTTGGTACAAAATATTATATATATATAAAATATTGTTATAACAATATATATTGTCTTATATATAACAGTATTTTATATTTATATTAAATAATATTTTAGATAGATAGATGATAGATAGATGATAGATAGATAGATAGATAGATAGATAGATAGATAGATGATAGATAGATATGCCTGAACATCATCTTCCTGAAGAATCAAACAGGCCAAATGCCATGCATTTTTCCGGGACCTTTCTTAAATAAAATTTGGATCATTAAATGATACTGTTATTAAATTAAATTTTCCTTTATTTTTTGAAAACTAAATAAAAGTAATTTTTTTGCTCTTAAAAAACAGAAAGCTATCTCAAATTAGGGTAAGCTAGCTAGGACAGTTATTGATTCATATAACTGGGAAAAATAGAGGTGGAGCCAGGCCTGTGCCTGGGTCAATTAGATGCAGAGCCTAAGTGGTGACATTATCATACCCTCTCTAACTCATCTCTTTATTGCTGCTTTCTCTGCAATTCTTTGAGCTTTGGCCTCATTACAGACAACAAATAATAATGATGATGATGAAAATAGTAATAAGCAGGCTTTATACATATTGCAGGGGAATTAGTCACTCGTGGCTTCAGGCTTTCAGCCTTCTAACTTAGTGATCACAGAGGAGTGATTCTCAAAGTGTGGTCCTTGGACTAGCGGCAACAGCAACCTAGAAACTTATTAGAAATGTAAATACCAGGATCACATCAGAACTACTCTGAAACTCTGGATGTGGGGCACCTCACCCAAGTCTGTTTCTTAACATACCTTCCAGGTGATTCTGAAGGATTCTAAAATTTGAGAAACGTTGCCCTAGAGAAAGGAATGAGTGTCTCTTCTTTCAGCATGCAGCAATCTCAGAGTGGGATTCTTATTGGTGTGGCTTCAACAATGTTCAAACTTTTGAGTGAATGACTACATGCAGAAAAGTAGAAAATGGTAACAGTGTTGGCCCAAAGCATATGTTCACAACTCTAGACAGGAGAATGACATGCTGTGTTTAGAAACCCCTTCTGAATCACATGGGTAAAGCAAGAGTAGAAACTATTCTCAAAGTCAGGCAGTGTTGTTACGTGATAAAGGGGGAAAGTGTGCAGGATTGACCAAAACACAGTAGACCTTCTCCAACTCAAAAATGATCACAGTTTAATATTTATCCCATAACATTTCTTGAAAGGAACACAGAACAGGTACAGATGCTAACGATTATATATTATTAACACTCTTGGGAAACAAGAGTCATGTATTATTAATGTTACCCCTTGCCACTGTGGAAAATTACAACATATAAAGGTTAAATGACTTGTTAAAGGTTATTCATCTAATTATAAAGGCACAACTAGACTAAACTGTACAAATGGGCAAGCTGGGAAATGTACTATGTTGCTCAATATTTTGCTAGTACATAGTTTTGTAATTTTAGTGAAACAAAGTTTTGCTAGTGGTTTTGCTAGTGTGATCCTATGGTTGATAATATCTGGATGATAACATTTTCTCCTTCACCTGGTTATTTAACTTTATGTAACTCAAACAAAATATGTAAAAAAGAGAATATATTACAGGTTAGATTAATTAGCCAAGGCAAAAGAGTATGTCTTTATTGATGAAGAATATCTCCTAAAACTTGAAGCTATTGAAGCTACCTGGCAATAACATCCTTTGAAAAAGTTGTACCATAAAAACCCCAAAACCTAGAAAGTCTACATTAAAAGAAAACAAATAATGTTTATAATCGTACCTTAAGTCTAAGAAAAGTTCAACTCTGAAAGCACAGAGAGCAGCAGGCTTCATTAACCATGTCACTGTCAAACAGATGTATTTCAACTAATTCCAATGATACTTTAACTCTTTGAAGAACATAATTTCAGGAATCTAGCTTGATTACCTTCCCAAACAACTATAACTAAGATATATGAACACTTTTAACTTTACCATAAAAAAATAAAGCTTACCTGAGAACTTCTTTTCAGGAAAGTGCCTAAAAAATCAATAAGCTATGGGACATTTCCATGCAAAAAAACTTAGAAGATGGTCAGGATTTTTTTTTTCTCCTGACTTGTCTATAGATTTTTACAAATAAAAGTGATATTTTTGCAAAGGTGTGGTAATCATCTATCATTCAGAGATGTCCAAAATCTTTGGAAAATTCACTTCACGTTTTGAGGTCTCTATATATGAACATACCTTATTGAATGCTGCGTCCATTCAATAAGGTAGAATTAATAAAACTGTATTCCCCAACTTCCCTTCCCAGACAAATGCTTTAGATTTCTTCAATGAGATGCAACTACCTTGAACTTTGATTTGTAATTTAGCTATATGAAGAAACAGGCTCAACATGGAAAATGTACTTTGCTGGCTTGGGTAGAATCAGAGACTCCTGTCTGCATGGTTGACAGCAGTGACAAATTCCTAATCAAACCAGTTCAGTATGGTGTTTCTGGGGCTGGTAGTGGGTAATGTGACAGCTTCTTCAATTAGGAATCTCAACTGTGGCAGAGCCAAAGTTATTCTGGTGCCATTAGGGTCAGGAGAATCCTCCTCAGCCCAGTTCTGTGGTAATAAGTGTTCCTGGCAATGGCATTTGAAGCTCAATGATTCTGTGAGCATCCAATATGGGTTAATCAATTATTTTCCACTTAAACTAGCTAAGGGTCCAGAAACTAAGGACCCTGAACAATACAAAAAAGTAAGGCATTCTAAAAGTTGCAGATGTAACTGTATGGGAATTAATTTTTACCTTCTCCAATATTCTGTAAGTGCATATGTTGAGATTAATTGAATTGAACATCAGCAAGGATACCAAGGTGACATGCTTTTCAATGTATCCTACTAGAAGAAACTTACTCTACTCTACCAGGAAGAAATATATTGTGTATTTTTCTTTCCTCTTCTATTGGACTGGTGTAATATTTCTTAATGCTTATTTTATCACAGGTATGGATAAAAAGGAACTATGTTGGAAGGGAAAAAACAAGTATTATAGTGATATATGTTTAACATTGCTTTAAGAGTTAAAAAGAAATGAGATATCACAAAGTGTTTGTTTAGGAATTATAAAGTTCTATATCGCATTCCCTACTACATGCTTTTGGTGCGGTCACTTTATTCTCTGGGAGTTAGTGGGCTCTTCTATAAAATGAGGAAAATAACTCAATTTTCTATCATATTAGAACATTGTGATAAAAAGTGGCTTTCAAAATATTTGATGTTGAAAAGAAATATGACATATCCTTGTGTTTGAGTAATGTGTCCTCCATAAAACAAAAGTCTCTTTCTCAAAAACAAGTAAATGGATGATTCAAAAAGAAAACTGCAGGCCAATACCCCATATTGTGTTTTGAAATGTAAATAATTTTTATAAAGGAGAAGAATATAATCTATTTCCAATGGAAAAAAGTAAAAATTACTTTGAAAGGTACTTGAATGTAAGAACTGATTAGAGCAAAATCATTTAGTCTATGAGAAAAAAAGCTGGAGAGTTTTTTGAATGCTTTTATTTGATTTCAATTTTGAAGTTTTGAGCTAATATAAAAATGCGAATCAACAATCTTCCATTTACTTATCTATTATTCTTCCATAAGGACTAAAATCTTCAGACTTACATACATGGCTATAGGTAATTTGTGTTTAGGCATACAATTCATATACAAGGAATGATAATTTCTCAGGATTAATTGAGAGTATATGTAGATCTGAATTGGTGTGGTGGCTCATGCCTGTAAAACCAGCACTTTAAGAAGCTGAGGTGAGCAGATGACTTGAGGTCAGGAGTTTGAGACCAACCTGGGCAACATGGTGAAACACCATCTCTACTAAAAATACAAAAATTAACCAGGCATGGTGGCATACACCTGTGGTCCAAGCTACTCAGGAGGCTAAGCAGGAGAATCGCTTGAACCTGGGAGGTGGAGGGAGGTTGCAGTGGGCCAAGATCATGCTGCATTCCAGCCTGGGCAAAAGAGCGAGTGAGAGTCCATCTCAAAAAAAAAAAAAAAAAAAAAAGTGTACGTAGATTCTGATGGCCACTTATGGATAAATAGAAAAAATTTAGTTACACTTAACAGAAAACTGAAATAACCTGAGTTACACTTTAGTCTAAGTCTTGGGATTATGAGGGTGATCAGGAAAAGTGGGAATAGAGAAAAAATATTAAACATTCATTTCTATATTCCTTAAAAATGTAAGAAGAAAGAGAAAACACTGTTATAGTAGCCAAATATTGAAGGTTAAGTTTTATTAATACTACATTTAAAACTTATGTATAAGATATCATAAAAAATGAAAAACTCCAATAAAAAGCAGAATAAAACGAGAAAAAAATGACAGGTTGTTAGCATGAAAAAAGAAGAAAGGAAGAAAAGGAAGGAATAAGAGCAAAGAAAAGGGAGCCGAGTGGGAGTCGAATGGAAAAGAAAGATGGTGATGGGGAATGGCTCAAATTTTCTGCTGCTCAGCTGTAAGTCCTTCCGCTGATTTTTGTCCAGCCTATTCAGTAAACATTGATTGAGTGAGAACTCTAAATATTGGGTGTACAAAGACTCTGTGAAAGTGAAGATGGGAAAATAATTACCCAAATAATTGTTCAGAACAAAATTATTTGGCTCCACAAAGGAAAATATGATTATCATTTAGGGTGGAATGAGGTTCATCAAGGACAGTCTCACGATGGAGAAGACATGCAAACTAGGCATTGAGAAAAAAGTTGGAGTTCTACAGATTGAGAAATGGAATGGAGGAGGACTCGCCAATGAAGAATGTGGCAGAAAGAAAAATAAAAAGAACAATCCATAAACTATCTGACTCTTCTCACCTCTACCTAATCCACCTGATTTCTGTGTCTATGCTGCATTCTACTACATTTTGCCAAATCAAATAGACATACCTAAGGATACTACAGATTAAATATTTGAAATTGAGGCTTTTTCAAAAAACTCTGAGTTGATCCTCAGAATGCATTAATTTTCATCACTCCTTAGCCCCTAAGGACCTCACTTTGATATTTAAATATATCATTGTTAGACAGGCCATGTAGGGGTGGGTGGATAGGAACTCTTTCAACAACCAATGCAGATTTAATTTTAGCAAATATTCATGGCACAGGTGAAATTAACATGGGTTGTTCTTATAAAAATATTTCTATCTAGTGATATACCATGGTATCATTATGTATTTCTTCATAAATATGTTACATATTATCAAATGAAACTCTGTTGGTTACTAAGATTACCCATGTTAATGTTCAGGCCATACACAGTGTCACCTATTCCCACTTGCCATTTCCTGTTTGTTCACACTAAAGTGAATATTTAATGGAAGAGCATGTGAACAGATATGTAAACTCACATTACTTCTCATTTTTTTAAATGTTATTTCTTATCTGTTTTTGTGTTTTGACTAATAACCAATATCTTCTATTTTAGGGGATAGGCAAATTTCTTCCCACATTCTCTATCATCCATCTCAAATCCTGTTCTGGATCTCTCTACTCTACTTTCCTCTTCAAACAGGTATTTATTGGATGTACGGATGCTTATTGGATGAGAAAAAAAATTTCAACTTTGTTTCTGTAGGGGAAATAATGTAGATGTCTCTCCCTTCAGATATACTGTGAACAAGGAACAGTTGCTGGCTGCCTGCAGAGGTTTTCATTTACCATCCAATGTAGTTTCTTTCCTGTCTTTCATATATTCTACACTTCAACTATAATACAGAGATTTCCTGGGGACTTGATACACTTAAACTGTATTTATTTAGGCATGTACACTTTTTATGTGTTCCTGATATGAAAAAGATTTTATTTATTGACAATTACAATTTTTTTCAGTTTCTGTGTTTAAAGATCACCTTTCCAACTTTCAGAAACAAGAAACAGTTCAATAAATGTTATTAACATACTTACAAAATATCCTTCATTTTATGAAACTAGGTGGACACCATGCATTAGAAAATGCAACTAAATGGACATTGATTACCCATAAACATGAGGAGAGAGAACGGCATGGGCTCTTGTTTGCCCTTTGATGAAGTTCTATTTCTCACAGGGCTCAGGATTTATATGGAGCTAAAAGGTCCACACAGTTGTTGATAAGGCCTTCAGCACAAAAGAACAAAGTGGACACAGTTAGCTCCCTGTAGATCAAAGAAATCTCATTCAGGACCACAAATACTAATCACCATGGCTTTGGCATTCACTAACTCTGAAACAGAAAAGACGGCTGAGTCCCAGTTAAAATTTGCACAGCAGTGTTGAAAGTCAGTGATAGGTTTTGGACAGTACCTTATCAAAGCACAGTCCACTCACTGAATTAAATAATTTTTCATTTAACAGTCTTGAAAAAGTTTCAATATTTTTCTGATATAATTTTAAGACAGGTGATTTATTGAAATGATTTATACATTTTCCCAAGGTAGGCATGAAAATGTTATACTGAACTGTACAATCAGCTCCCTTTCACAATTTAGAATAAAATCTGTATAAATGTGCCATGGATTGGATTACATTAGGATTAATCAGATTTTTTTTTTTGCTAATAACATGATGGACTTTTTTTCTTCTGGTGTCATTGAAATACAGATATTTCAGATGGTTTAGTTTGTACCTCTTGAACACAGCTGAGAAGAACAGGGATGAGGGTCAGCTACAAAATTTCATTTGACTTCAAAGATTATCAGGAGGCTTAACAAGTTCTCCAAGTTGAAGCTAAAGAAAATCTTAGATTAGTGCCCAGCACATTTCTTATCTTCAAGTAACTTAGTTGTTATTATTTAGTTTTAATAACAATTGCCATGGCAAGTATTATAAGAAGGTTATTATTATATGTTTTGGTAATGTAGCCAGCACTATGTTAAGTACAGTAAGGGACTTGGTAGGTACTCTACCTCTCTATTAATTCTCACAGCACCTCTCCCTTAATGATAACTATTTTACTGATGAGAAACATGGGGCTAATTTATTTAACACATTTGACGTGGGTTGTACGTGACAGGCCAGGATTTGCACCTGGGTTTGCTTTATTTTAAATCCCATGTGCCTAATCACTTTGATATACTGTATCAGAAAGTAGGGAACTCTAGATCTTTTGTATTATGAGGGTTTGGTATGATTATACATCTTTGTTATTTCTCATAATAGTTCTCTATACATATTTACCATTTAAGTATATTAACTTAGGAGGTGTTTACACTGTAGAGCTCATCCAGACCACATTACTGGCCTGTAATTCACTTGGACCTTGACCATCTCACAAACTAGCACTGACACAGACCACATGTATCAAACATATACGTACAGAACATGCAATACTACAAAATCTTCTCTCATTATTTATCCATTCACCCATTCCTCCATTTTCCTCTCAAGAAATATTATGTGCAAAGTATCTTTCTATGCAGAGAGGAACTTACATGTTGCAAAGTCCCTGACTGTCCTCAAGGAGCTTCGACTGTATTGACAGAGATGGTCCACCAAGCAACTGTCATGCAAGCACAATAGAGGAACACTTCATTGAAAATCAAAACTTACCCTACCACTTTCTGCCTGCTGAGATGAGTAGCAGGATTTATGTCAGTGAAAAACCACCTGTACCTGTTGCTCTTTTTTCTTATCCAGAAGCTGATGGACGAAAGGGATACAGAAATGTATCTGCCAGTTATTCTTTGATGATAAAGGAAAAAGTGGGTCCTTTGCTAGAGAAGCCATTAATGAGTCTTTGTCTCTACAAAAGTGAACCCTGCACACATTAGTTGATGAAGAACTATAACATGGTTCAGTTGTATATCCTCAGCCCTATAACATGGAAAGGAATTGAGTTTTCTAGCAGAGTCCAAGGATGTTAAGGCATGGAAAAACAGAGGTATGAGGAGAAGATCGATAAGAAGAGGGGGTTATGCAACACATAGCTATGGAACTCCTTTATTGCCCTAAAGCATCAGCCAATGTGCCTATAAAATGCTCTGCGTGCAGTTGGTATCCCTTTTTGAGAAGGGTAGACAAAATAACAGGATCAGAAAAAAGTGAGCAAATTCCTCACTGAAGTCAGCACTGAAAGGAAGGAAAGAGGATGGGATGCATATGAAGCTAAAAGTTCACCTAAAAGAGAGACTGGGCAGAAGTAGCCATGAGAGGTTAAGCCCTAAGTAAACACACAGGAGTTTCTGTGATGGGGTTATTAGACTACACGCTGAATGTGGAATGACAAACATATCGACTTTCTTTATATTTTAAAGGACAAGCTGACCTCAAATGACATATACAAGTTCCAGATGGCAAGAGCCAGAGGAGAAATATAAATAAGGTACTATATCAGGGGAGCACAAAAGTAAGTCATGTTCTTTAGACCATAACTGAGACAGCTGTAAATGTAGGTGTGGTCTACATCAGGCAGCAGGAGATTCTAGAAGTCCTGGTGGACTCCTAGTCCCAGGCGTCAGCTTCACCAGGAGAAGCTGTCACTAGGTGACAAGGTGACAAGCTCTTTATAGTCTTGCAAGATAGTTATGATCGTTTGTACTTCACAGGAAGGTGGACTAAACATTTAAGCAACTTTATCAGAGTTTGGGACAAGGTAGCTTTCATATCCTGGATTAAATGAGGATTTTAAAACTTCTTTTTTTAAAAGGACATTTTACTGATTTCCGGCAGTTGTGATGTACAAATTTCTAATTTTTATGTCAAGCAAACGTGCAAACAAGGGCTCTTACCTGGGTGCATAGAGATAATTAATGGAGTCCAGGAACTTAGATAAGGGGAAAAAATTGCGACTTCATTTTCACTAACATCTACCTCAAATTTAGCCACTTCATTAATTTTGAATATAAACAAGAAACTTGTTGTTTAAAATTAAGCAATGCTTGTGACTTTGTCACCCAAAGAAGTGTGGATATCCTGATAGCTCATTAAAGTTATGGAAGTAATTAAAAATATCATTTATGCTCATCGCTACTTTGAAAATATGGCATTATTAGATCTCTCACTAGATATGCCATTTAATATGTTAATGAAGAAATACATATATAATTATACTTTTATTTCAATAATAGAATTTCATTATAATCAGCTTCCTCATCATACTCAGAATTATATTATGTGCATTTAAGAACCTCATCCTGAGAAGAGGTCCATGGTCTTCACTAGAATATCAAAGGCGTCCATTGCACAAAAAATTGAACTCATGAGCAAAGACATTTATTTTATTCCATTTTCTAACTTTTTTTGAGATGGAGTGAATAACTTATTAGGAGAGTGAAGGCTGTATAACAATTCTCATTAACCATTTTCTCCTAGTAGGGAAAAAGAGAAAGGGTAGGAAGGGGGGAATGTCGAGTCTTGAGGTAGGGGCCTAGATTCATAAACCTGATTAAAAAAAAAAAAAAAAAGGAGGGATCTGGAGCCAGGGCAGGTCTGCATGGGACCAGTGCTGCATCCCAGCGCTGAGTGGAGAGAGGCATGCTCCAGCATCAGGAGGTACTAAGAGAACTGTGGAGAGATTTCAGACCTAAATGAGCCCATGTTCAACATTAGGCCTAGAAATTGTGCCTGATACTTTTTTAAATTTCCTTGAATGTCAAAGTGTATACAAATATTTATTTCCCTCTACAAGTAGGCTGCAACAGTTGATTCTCAATAATCAAGATAAATATTTGATTTATGTTGTTTGAAGACCCAATGTATCGTGATTCATCTTAATTTGTTACTGATAAAATTGCTGCTTTCATTGAAATACTTCTCCTTTGATCACATTTATAAGGAAATTGAAAGCTTTCACAGTTTGAAATACTTTATATGTCTGTTAGGAATGTGACTCTAAGTAGAAAGACAGTGATCTGACACATCGGATTGCATATTAATCAAGCACCAATATTGTATTTTAGTAAAACTTCATAATTAAAATTATAATTGCATTTTTCAAACACATTTAATTTCCCTGCTAGCAAAATTTGGGTCAAGATGTTTAAATTAGTAAAACTTACCACAAAGTCATTATTTTTTAAGATGAATCATACATTTTAATAAATCATTACATGTGAATACATCCAGAATGCTAACAACAATTTTATCATCACATATGTTAGAGTACGTTTGTTACCTCCTTAAGACCTGTCCAGGCAATATTATGCGGATCATTCTTCAAAAATGCCTATGTTCTCCTAAGAACTTGAGGTCATCTTTTAAAAATGCTATTCCCCCAATTCACTTATTTTTACTAGTAAAATCTGATTATCTTGCAAGACTCAGCTTATATGTCACTTCTCTCAGCAAGACCTCCCTGATGACTGTGGTGCAGGAGACCTCTACTTCTAATGTAATCTTCGTTAAATCTCTGCTTTTTTTCTTGAAGCAAACAGATACGTCGCTCACAAAGCTAGGTGTCAAATGACATAATACGCAGAGAAATACATTATGAATTGCATTTCTTTTACAAAGATAAGTTTTTTTCACATTCTCATTATTCATGTGTGTAGGTGATGTGGTAAGATTCATGTTGATATATTCATGAGGACATGGGATAAGTGTCACACTTCAGATAATCTTTACTTTTTGATTGAAATTTTGACTTCTTATTAAAATTTCAGAATCAGTAGTAATAAAACAAAACTACCAACTGTAAATGTCGTAGCCAGATTGCCTGAAGGAATTATTGAATGGAGTAGATGAGCCAATTGCTCTTGAAATTTTTCTCCAACTCTAGTTTCTATTATTCTTGCCAAGTATTGGTTAAGAGTTTGGAGAAAGAGACAAAGTTTTGCTCTTAAAAAACGTTGTAATCATTTAATGTCTTTAAAGACTTATGACCAAAATAAGAGATGCTAACATTTATAGCTGCAATAAAATATATGTTTATGGTAACATTTCTGACTTTTTAAGGAATTCCTATCACTTCTATACCCAATCAAAACAATTATCCTGTGAAGTGTATCAAGATACTAGATAGTTTTAGAAATAGTGATTTTATAGGGTATCAAATTTGGAATCTGATAGGAATTAGAAATGACACCTGTTAGAATATGGGCAGCTGCTTAGCAGCTGAAGAGTTTAGTAATTAATAGCATGGACTGTTTGAGTTTTAGCCCCAACTTTGCCAGTGACTAGCTGTGTGACCTTTGGCAAATTACTCTAAGCCATAGTTTCCTTTATCAGTAAAAACTGTATCATAAAAATAAGGAGTATTAATAAGATCTGTTTTATATCTTGTAGTGATTTTGTGTGGTTTTGGTATCAGGGTAATCCTGGACTCACAAAATAGATTGGGAAGTATTCCTTCCTTCTCTATTTTCTGAGAGTTTGTTAGTTGTTACAACTTTCTGAGATTTTTGTGGATTTAATAAGTGAGACCATCTGGGCCTCGTTTTCTTTTTGAGAAGAAGCTAGATTATAATTCAATTTCTTCAATGATATAGGGTGATTCAGATGTTCTATTTCTTTTTATGTCAGTTTTGGAAATTTGTGTCTTCGAAAGGATTTATTTATTTCAACTAAATTATTATATCAATTTTATTGGTACAAAGTTGTTAGTGACATTTCCTTTTATCATTTTAATATTTTAGTTTCTATATCCAAGTTGCTTTGCTTCATTAATGTTTTTTACTGTGATATGAACACATAGCATGAAATCTACTTTCTCAATAAATGTTTAAGTGTATAATACATTATTGTTAACTATAAGTACAATGTTGTATAGCAGATCTCTAGAGCTTATTCAACTAGCTTGACTGAAATATTAATTCCTGCTCTAATCTTTATATTTCCTTCTTTCTGCTAACTTTGGGCTTAGTTTGTTCTTTTCTTCTAGTTCTAGAAGGTTTAGAATTGGGTTGTATATTTGAGATCTTTCTTATTTTTTTAGTATAGGCATGTATCACTATAAATTTCCCTCTTAGCACAACTATTGCTGCATCCCATAAGTTTTGGTTGTTGTATTTTCATTTTTGTCTATCTCAAGATATTTTCTAATTTTTTTTAATTTCTTCTTTGACCCATTGGTTTTTTGAGAGTGTTGTTTATAAATTTCCATATGTTTGTGACTTTTTTATTTTTCAAAATTCTATATATGTTAGTTTCATAGGTCTATAGTTTTATTCATACCCTCTGTTTCCTTATTGATTTTTTGTCTTGATGTTCTGTCAATTATTAAAAGTGGGATATTAAAATTTCATACTATTATTGTGTTGCTTTCTATTTCTCTCTTCAGTTTTGTCAATGTTTGCTTTATATATTTAGATGCTCTGCTTTTGGATACATATATATTTATAATTTATAGATCTTCCTGGTGGACTGAACTTTTTGTCATTGTAAAATGTCCTTTCTTATCTCTTATGATAGGTTTTGGCATAAGGTCTATTTTATTTGATGTAAGTTTGCCACCCTACCTCTCTTTTGGTTACACTTTAAATAAAATGTCTTTTCTCACCCATTCCCTTTAAGCATACTTGTGTCCTTATGGCTAAAGTGAATTTCTTGTAGGTAGCATACAGTTGAGTCTTTTTAAAAAAAAATCCATTCAGCCACTCTGTGACTTTTTATTGGGAATTTATTCCATTTACCTTTAAACTATTGATAGGAAAACAGTAACTATTGCCATTTTGTGAGTTGTTTTCTGTTAGTCTTGTAGTTCTTTTGTTTGTCTTTTTCTCTCTTTCTCTCTTTGTATTTTGTTGATTTTTTGTATCTGAAATGCTTTAATTTCTGTGTGTGTGTGTGTGTGTGTATGTATGTATGTGTGTACCTTCTATAGGTTTTTTTATGGCTACCTTGGCACTTAAGTAAAATATTTTATAATAGTCCATATTAAGCAGATAACCGCTTATGTTCAATTGTATCCAGTAACTCTAACTTATTTTCTCCTTGTGCTTTATATTATTGTTGGCACTATTGTCATTTATTCGTATTGTATATCTTTTACTATATTTTTATTTATAGTTATTTTAACAAATTTTGTCTTTTAACATTTATATTTGAATTAAAAGTGAGTTACCCCCATCATTACAGTAATATCCAGTATTTGTCTATATATTTGTATTTACCAATGAGTTTCATACTTTTCTATGCTATCGTGTTGCTGTCTAGAATTTTTCTCTTTCAAGTGAAAAACTTCTTATAACATTTTTAAAGGCCAGTCCAGAGACGATAAACTTCTCAGTTTTTGTTTAATTGGGAAAGTCTTCATCTCTCATTCATTTTTGAAGGACAGTTTGCCTAGTATAGTATTATTATACTATTATTGATTGGCAGCTTTTTCTTTCAGCTCTTTTAATATATCATCCTACACACTTTGCTTATTCATTGTTCTTTTAAACTTGGACATAGTTATGAGTTATTTTTAATTATCTTTCAAGAAAATAATATAACTTCATTTCATTAAGACCTGTTTTTGGAGGTCATTTTGTTCCTTTCTTTGGAACATTTCTCCCTGATTTTTCATTTTTCTTGACTTTTTTTCTTGACTGGTTTCTGTGCATTACCAGAACAGGCCCCTCTCCAAGTCTTTATGAACTGACTTTGTACAGAAGAAATCCCTATCAATATGTCTAGTCAGAGATTCTGGGGGACTCTAGCATCTGTTTCCCGCCCTAGGAATAAGCGTGTGGCTCTGGTTTTTGTCCACTCACTCTGCTGAGCCAGAAGGGGAGCTGTAGCACGTACCTGCCCAAACCTCTATCTCCAGTCTTCCCTGGGAAGCTAGACTGTAGTGGTTCATCTGAGATTCAAGACTGGTGAGATAGATGCTAGTTCATGGATAGCCTCAGAGAAATTGGCATACTCTACGTACTGATGAACTCTTTCCTACCCAAGAGAAGGCTGAGAGCTGAGATTTTCTTATCCACTTTCTCTGTGCTGAGCAGTGGGAAGGATGAAGATTATGTACCATCCCAAGCCATTATGTCCATTCTCCCTGGCTAGCTACATTGTGCTGGACCCATCAGAGCCCCAGGACTGGTGAGACAGTTGCTAATTATTTGGACGGTCCTTGAGAAACTTGAGGTGCCAGACAAAGGGGTTAACTTTTTCCTCCTCAAAGGGAAGCTGAGAGCTGGAATTTCTCATCTGCCTGCCCTGTGCTGAGCAGAAGGGAGGATCAACTGTGTCTATCAACTCAAGTTGCTATATCTACCCTCCCCTGAGTGACTAGACTATGCCACACCTATCAGAGCTCCAAGACTGGCAAGACAAAAGCCAATCCTCTAGGGAGGCCCCTTAGGAAATATGGGGAACTAGACACACATACCGACATGTTCATTCTCCTGGGTGAAACTGGGCACTAGGAGGTCTCTTCCTGATTATATGGTGCTATGCAGGGAGTAGGGATTCTAGAATATGTCATAAATCTCCCTACTAGCTACAGTGAGTCTGGTTTCACATTCTCCTGGGGTACAAGGGCCTTTTAATTGGTTTCTGTTTTCTCATAACGAGACTGTATCTGTGAATTGTTGTGGAATCAGTATGTTTGTCAGGGAAGGACAGAGTTCAAAGCTTCCTTCTCCACAATCTTAGTGACATCACTTGATTCATTCATTCTTAATATCGGTATCATTCATAACTTGGCATTGATTTTTTTATAATAAATCTTATTTAGAGTTTTTTTATAATAAATCTTATTTAGAGTTTGATAAATTTTACAGATCTTTATAAACAAATTTATGTTTCACTGATTTTTTTCTTTAATATTGTCATTTTCTATATAATTTACTTTCATTCATTTTTATTTGTTTCCTTATAGTTATTTTTGGCTAAATTTGTACTACGTCTTAGTTTCCTAGTGTAGAAGCATGATCTATAATTTTAAAACGTTGTTTTTATAAAATAAGCACTTACAGTTATAACTTGTCTTTAAAAAGTATTTTAGTTACACTCTACAAATTTTGTTCTGTAGATTTGGTTTGAAATAATTTCTAATTTCTTTTTTAAAAATCCTTGATGGCTTATTTATAAGTGTGTTGATTTCCAAATATTTGCCACTTTCCAGGTATTATTTTGTTACCAGTTTTTAACTTAATCTCAGCCAACTCCTGGTCAATCTGCAAGTTGACTAGGAGAATAAGTGCAAGTTTTTTAAAGCTATTAAGCTATGGCCTGGGTTTCTTTCAATTTCCAGTTATCAAAATCAGTCAGACAATGATTAATCCTTTCATCATTTTTTGCTATTAGATTTCTATTAAAATTAATGAGATATGTCTCCTTCCTTCTAAGTTTTATCTTTCCATTTGTAAACTAGATCTCATTTTCTTTAACCTACTCAGGGACTTTGTTCTAGCTGTTATAATAATTTCTCCTGCATCTTCAATCTCTCCATTTTTGTGGTGAATTAATATTAGCATATCAACATGCTCAAGTATGCTTTGTTCTAAAAAAAAAAAAATTCCATGTCCCCTTCCATCTACTTTTCTTTAGTTTTACATTTTCTTCATAATCAAATTTCAAGAAAGACTTGTCTATATTCATGGTTTCCACTGTATCAAACTATTCAGTCTTCAGTTTGTTGCAGTCTGGCTTCCACTCTGACAAGTCCACAATTAGCCAGAGATTTAACTCCTTGCATATGAAGTCTTGACATAAAAAAAATTTGTATAAATCCCCACAATGTTCCATAAACGCTTCCAAAACAGACAGAAAAGGAAAAAATAAAAACTACCTACAATTTCCTATGCCTATATCGATAGGCTTTTAAAACAAACTTTTCAAACATTTATAAAATTTAAAGACCTTTTAGAGAAAATTTAATCAACAGAATATGGTCTGACTTCTCTTTACAGGTAAAGAATCAACATTCCATAGGGGTAAAAAACTATGTAGTTATAAAGTGAAAAAAATCAGGGCCATAATTTTTATTTCTAGAAATCTGGATAAAATGTGTTCCTACTCTTTCAATCCAGATATGTTCATTAGAAACATTCATAAAATATGAAACAATCCTTGGCAACCTAACAGATTTATAACGTATACTACACTTACATAGACAGTAAAGCAGATAAATCTATAAAAAAAGAATTTAAATAGTTTGCAATGAGAACACTTCAGAGGATGTTTAAGTGAAAAATCTGCCTTTTGCTCTCACTATCCTCACACACCAATGTAAAGATACACAAAAGAAGTTATCTCATAAAGGCGATGAGAAAGTGATAAGTTGAAAATCATTAGTGAATGAGATTACCAGAATATTAAATTAAAATGACCAGAATATTAAGTGAGAATAATACAATGCCCAGTGAAACAGAGCAAACAGCTACCAAGAATATGCTGTAAAGACTATAAAAGAGATGGCAGCCAAGCATGCGTGAGACTCTGGCATTTTGGGGAGCTAAGAATCAACACAGAGTGAGAGGGATGTGAGGCTAAAAAGAGGTGACTAATATGAGTTTATTCATGCAGTAAATGAATATTGGAGTCCCAAGAGAAAATATGCAAACATCTGGGGGGAACTTGGTTTCAAATGTAACTCCATGGCCATTGCAGTATTTTGGAAACCCATAACATGATAACCAACTTCCTGTCTTGTTATTCTATAGTAATGCCTTATTGTTGACCATATTGAGTTTCATGACTCCTTAAAGATGTAAACAGGTCATTAAACAGAAATGATGGTCTGAGCAAGAGGAAGTGATGGTGGAACCACTTCAACTCTTGCTGTTTAGCATGCCAAGGACTTGAGATTTTTCAGATATTTACTTGAAGTGGGTAAATATTGGAAAATAGGTGAATGTGGATTCACTTGTGTGTACTCTATCTCAGGTAGGCGGTTATCTAGCAGGAGAGCCCAGCATCAAGAAGCTGTCTAGTTCTAGCACAGAAGGAAACTGGTATGAACCTATCTCCTAACCCAAAACAAATAAAGCATTAGAGAAAATATACAAAATAATTGTTTTCAGACATTGAGACAACAGATAGTATAAGAGTATTTCCCCTGAAAAGAAAAACAAATAAAATTAATTCTGTGGCCGGGCGCGGTGGCTCACGCTTGTAATCCCAGCACTTTGGGAGGCCGAGGCGGGCGGATCATGAGGTCAGGAGATCGAGACCATGGTGAAACCCCATCTCTACTAAAAAATAGAAAAAATTAGCCGGGCGTGGTGGCGGGCGCCTGTAGTCCCAGCTACTCGGAGAGGCTGAGGCAGGAGAATGGCGTGAACCCGGGAGGGGGAGCTTGCAGTGAGCCGAGATTGCGCCACTGCACTCCAGCCTGGGCGACAGAGCGAGACTCTGTCTCAAAAAAAAAAAAAAAAAAAAAAAAAAAAAAAAAAAAAAAAAAAAAAAAAAAAATTAATTCTGTTATCACTTTAACTTTCTGTCTGAAGGCAATTTCTTGAAGAGAGAGAGAGAGAGGGAGTGTGTGTGTGTGTGTGTGTCTGTATTGGGGACAGTCCAAGCAGAGCATGAGGCTCTTGCTGAAGTGAAGAGACAAAGAGTAAAGTTAAAGAAGCTGGACCAGCTAGAGTTGACAAGGCAGAGAAACAGAAATGAGGGAGTTATACGTAGTGAGACCTCCAGAAATCTACATGCCAGTTTTCTTGAATCTTTGGTTGAACACTAATCTGTGCATACCTAGGGTAAAACTTCAGGGAGACTTGGCAAGAGCAAATGTCGGGAAGTTATAAGATGAGCAGTTTCTCAAGATCATACAGAATTAGGAGATATTTAAATTTAATCCAATCAAAATAGAGAAAGCTCATTGAAAACTTGGGCAATCAGTAGAGGTCATAGAAGGGTCATATTTTAGCAGGTATAACTTTTCCCTAGAATAAAGACTACTAATACTACAGTACTTAAAAAACAAGTCTTTTTAAAAGACTTTTAAGTTCAGGGGTACATGTGCAGGTTTTTTATGTAGGTAAATTTTGTGTCGTGAGGGTTTAGTGTACAGATTATTTTGTCACCTAGGTATCAAGCCTAGTATCCATTAGTTATTTTTCTGATCCTCTCCCTCCTCACATCATTCATCCTCCAATAGGGCCCAGTGTGTGTTGTTCCCCTCTATGTGTGCATGTGGTCTCATCATTTAGCTCTCATCTATAAGTGAGAACATGCGGTATTTGGTTTTCTGCTCCTGAATTAGTTTGCTACAAATAATGGCCTGCAGCTCCATCATGTTCCTGCAAAGGACATGATCTCATTCTTACTGATGGCTGTGTAGTGTTCCATGGTGTATATATGTATCACATTTTAAAAATCCAGCCTACCATTGATGGGTGTTTAGGTTGATTCTAAGTCTTGGCTATTGTGAATACTGCTGCAATTAACATATGTGTGCATGTGCTTCTATGATAGAATGATTTATATTCCTTTGGATATATAACCAGTAATGGGATATATCCCAGGTCTTTGAGGAATCTCCATACTGTTTTCCACAATGGTTGAATTAATTTGCACTCCCACCAACAGTGCATAAGCATTCCTTTTTCTCCACAACCTTGCCAGTACCCCTTACTTTTTGACTTTTTAATAACATCTATTCTGACTAGTGTGAGATGGTATTTCATTGTGGTTTTGATTTGCATTTCTCTAACGAATAGTGATGTTGAGCTTCTTTTCATATGCATTTTGGCCACATGTATGTCTTCTTTTGAGAAGAGTCTGTTCGTGTCCTTTGCCCACATTTTATTGGGGCTGAAAACACAAGACTCTTAAGGATTAATCTTATCTACAAATAACTTTCTGCCAAAACAACTTCTATACTCTTTAAAGAAACAAATATATGTAAACACTCAGCAAGGTAATATTTGCTATGTTTGATATTCAATAAATACTTTCTAAATATATTAAGAGGTAGTAAACTGCGACTCAAAACTGAGAAAAAATTTAGTTAATATGAACAGACCTAGAAATGACAGAGAGGGTGGAATTAATAGACATGGCCTTTAACACAGTTATTATAATGCCATCCATAAGTTCAAGCATTGAAAGAAAAATATAAACACAATGAAGAAAGAAATGTATGATAATAAAAACAACCAAATGGAACTTCTGGAGATGAAAGTCAAAATATATAAAGAAAAAAATTACTGGATGGCTTTAACTGCAAATTAGACTACAGAATAAAAGGTCAGTGGACATGAGAAGAGTCTATTTAAAATTAAGCAGATAAATGAGAATGAAAAAGACAGTGCCTCAGTGACTTGATATTAAGTGGGCTAATGTCTATGGGATTCGAATTACAGAAGGAGAGGAGAAAAAGGTAGAAGCCAAAAATGCTTAAGAAATACTGGCTGGAAATTTTCTAAATTTTATGAACAATATAAATTCATCATGCTCAGAAGACTGACAAACCCCAAGCAAAATAAACACAAAGAAAATCACATAATAGCATATAATAATAAAATTGCTGAAGACCCACGATGCCTCACTCAGGTATCTGTGCTCAACCAGCAGGTCATCTGTGGCTTAGCTTGCTCATCTTGGCTGTGTTCTCTCAGATACCTGCAGCTTGGCTAGCATGAATTCACTACTCAGATCCATGTGGTGGTTCATGGCTTCAGCAGGCTAGCTCAGGATTCTTCACATGGTAGTTTTTGGAGTCCGAGAAAAAAAGCAGAGATGGACAATGCCACTTGAGGCTTAAGCTCATAACTGGAACATTGGCTGTTTGTTTCCTATTGAACAAATCATGTAGGAAAAAATACAGATTTTTATATGTATGTGCATACACATATATATATACACATATACATATATATGTATATACACATATATATACACATATACATATATATGTATATACACATATATATACACATATACATATATATGTATATACACATATATATACACATATACATATATATGTATATACACATATATATACACATATACATATATATGTATATACACATATATATACACATATACATATATATGTATATACACATATATACACATATACATATATATGTATATACACATATATACACATATACATATATATGTATATACACATATATACACATATACATATATATGTATATACACATATATATACACATATACATATATGTATATACACATATACATATATGTATATACACATATATATACACATATACATATATATGTATATACATATATACACATATACATATATATGTATATACATATATACACATATACATATATATGTATATACATATATACACATATACATATATATGTATATACATATATATGTATATACATATATATACACATATACATATATATGTATATACATATATATGTATATACATATATACACATATACATATATATGTATATACATATATATACACATACATATATATGTATATACATATATATACACATATACATATATATGTATATACACATATATATACACATATACATATATATGTATATACACATATATATACACATATACATATATATGTATATACACATATATACACACATACATATATGTATATACACATATATATACACACATACATATATATGTATATACACATATATACACATATACATATATATGTATATACACATACATATACACATATACATATATATGTATATACACATATATATACACATATACATATATATGTATATACACATACACATATATATGTATATACACTTACACAGGTAAAACATATTTTTAGAAAAAATTTGTTTAGAAAAAATTATCTCAACTGGTGGGAGAGTATGGGAAATACTTGGAGGTTTGAACCAAAGAGAAAATTTAAATCCAGAGTGGTAAACTATTGCCAAGAGCATATAGAGATCCAGTGATGTGCCTGCTGGGTTGGGGACAGGTGACAAACTCCAGGCAGCCAAATTGGAAACATCTCTGCACATTGTATCATACCTGACCCACAGAAGATGAGAATTGCAGTGGCTTAAAAAGCTGCCTTTCACAGGGCAATGGTGAGACTGCCCATTTGTCCTTGTTTTTGAATAGGAGAATAAACATTTTTTTTAAAAATGAGGATCTCCTTAGAATTCTTTTTTTTCTTTAAAACTTTTATTTTAAGTTCAAGGGTACAAGTGTAGGTTTGTTACATAGGTAAACTTGTATCATGGAGCTTTGTTGTACAGATTATTTCATCACCCAAGTATTAAGCCTACTACCCATTAATTATTTTTCTTGATCCTCTCCCTCCCCCCAACCTCCACCCTCCAAAAGGCCCCAGTGTCTGTTGTTCCCCTCTATGTATCCATGTATTCTCATCATTTAGGTCCCACTTATAAGTAAGAAAATGCAGTATTTGGTTTTCTGTTCCTATGTTAGTTTGCTAAGGATAATGGTCTCCATCTCTATACATGTTCCCGCAAAGAACATGACCTCATTCTTTTTCATGGTTGCACAGCATTCCATGGTGTATATGTACACAAGCCACGCAAATCCAAATGAACAAGAGACATAAAAAACATCAAACCCTAACCTTAGAAATTTAGAAATCTAAAATAAAAAGAAACAAATAACTTATAATAATCAGATAATATTAAGATAATTATCAGAAGAAATAAGATAGCCCCAAATAAAGGTTAATATTGAATATATGATACAATATGAAGTTGTCAAAATTACCCTGATAATTTTGAAAAATAGTTAAAATATTAAGTGTACAATTATGATATAATAGAGAATAGTGAATAAGTAAAATAGCAACTTAGACACAATTGAAGGTATTAATAAAAATTGAATAAAAAAAATATATATATATATATATATTTTTTTTTTTTTTTTTTTTTTTTTTGAGACAGTCTCATTCTGTTGCCCAGGCTGGAGTGCAATGGCGTAGTCTTGGCTCACTGCAACCTCTGCCTCCGGGGTTCAAGCAATTCTCCTGCCTCAGCCTCCTGAGTAGCTGGGATTATAGGCACGTGCCACCATGCCTGGCTAATTTTTGTATTTTTAGTACAGACGGGGTTTCACCATGTTGGTCAGGCTGGTCTCGAACTGCTGACCTTGTGATCCACTCTCCTCTGCCTCCCAAAGTGCTAGGATTACAGGCGTGAGCCACCGTGCCTGGCCTAAATTGGATATTGGATAAATAGATATTGGATAAAATACCTAAACAGATATTGGATAAAATATCTAAAAAGAAATCCAGAAAAGTTAGGAAAAGAGATGGGAAATATCAAAAGGGGTAAATCACGTGGATAATAGAATGAAAAATTTTGGTGACTATTTAATCTACATTCCAGAAGAAGCAAATAGGAAATAATATCTGGCTGCAGAGAGAAAAGGCAGGCTATCTACAAAAGAAAAGCAATTAGAGTGATGGAGGAGCTATCTTTTTAAAAGATACCTCTTTAAAGTATTAGAAGCCAAAAAATAATGAAGTTATAAAATGATAACTTCAAACCTTGAGCAAAAAACACTTATAATCTAGAAATACTAGAGTTCCATAACAAATGAAAGTATAGTTAAAATAGGAGTAGAATAAAGATATTTTCAGACAAATAAAAATGACTTTGTCACCTACATATGCACACTAAAGGAAATGCCAAACGATGTACCTCAGGAAGAATAAAAATAATCCCAGAAGGAAGGCCTAAAATGCAAGAAGGAATGGTTAACAAAAGCTGGAATCTTTGTGGGTAAATGTAAATAATTATTGACTGTATAAATTAGTAATTGTTCCTAATTTCTGGAGTTAAGACTAAAAAAGTTAAATCTAAAATATTAGTTGTTAGGATATAATGGAGAATGGATGACAAGAGTTAAAGCATTCTACTGTCCATGTGTTGTTTGCACTATTAGTAAGACTGTTGACTAACTTTACATTTTGTTAAGTTAAATGTACGTTTAAAATTTTAAGATAACACTAAAATATAGTAATATATTTTATAATTTGAAAACCTGTAAAAGGAAAACTAACAAGAAATTTCAATATAGAAAAAGAAAAATAGGAATAAAAAAGCATAGTAAAAATGGAAAGTGCAACATAGCACAATATAACAAAACAAAATATGTTTGTTATCCTAATAAATATAAATGGCCTAAACTCTTTAATTAGGAAGACGAATTTGACAGGCTAATCATTTATTGGGCACCTACAATTGCAAGGGAATATGGAATATAAAGCAAGCCTGGTTGGGATGGATATATAAAATACAATCCCTACATTCAGCATGAAAATATTCTATTCATAATTAACCATCTCTTTATATGAGTAGGGTCTATACTGACTCTTATGCAGATCAGCTAGAAAAAGTTCTACAGCTTTACAATGAGTTATTCCTGCAGGTTCATGGACCATAACAATTCATACAATGTATCCTTTATAAAATAGAGTAAAGCTAACATTCGGAGGTTTCTTTGAAGCAGAAAATCTCTATGCAGCAGCCTAAAAGATGAACATGGTTGTTGCTTCAACCATATCCTATGGAACTATATAGCTGTTTACTGCCAATTTTTCTCCCCTGTCTTCCATGGCAAAAAATGAATATAGATGGGAGATAAAGAGAAACATTTAGAGCGGGAGAATTGAAACTGGAAGATGTGACCATATTTCACGTTTATTGAGGCCTCTATAAAATACAGTGTCTTAAACTTCTTGAAAAAAAGTCTTATATCTAAAATAGGAGCTCAATGATTGAAGTATAGCTCTACATGGAATTTTGGCTGCAGTTGAAAGCACGGCAAGTATGACAACTTGTTTTGGAAGCTGTTACTTTCTTCTGATGCAACAAATATTTGACTCATGCTGGAATCAGCATTGCACATGTAATAGAGCAGTGATCTAATCCAGCATGACAAATCCTATTTTCCTCTGTGGTGGTGATTTGAACAGAAAATGTGGGTCATCCTGGGTAAAAATATAGATAGGTGATTTTTAATAAGACTTCTGCTTTTTATCTTCCTTCTATCATTTCAGAGTGCACAGAGTGTATCTTCCTGTAATAACTTACTCACTAGAGCTTTCAATCATATCCAGTGAATACTTATCAATATAATAAAGTCTGCTTTAAAAAACATATTATCAACTTTCATTATAACATAGCAAAAATGTATCCTATAAATTACTTTTATTTTCTTTTAATTTTATTACTCTCACTTATGTACTTTGCCTTTTCTAAACCTTTTCTTTACCAAAATGTTTCTGGTTTAAACCAAATGCTGGCACAAAATTTAAAATTTAATCAGGTCTGAGTTAAAGTTTACTTCCTAAGGGATGCCTTCCTCAATAACTTTCTTCATAGAGCCCTTTACTCTCAGGTCTACTTCCTGTCTATATTACTATCCATTTTTTATATCCTTCTTAGACCTTATCACAATCTAAATTTTTTTTGTTAATTTATTTTATTGAATTTTTCTCCCGCAAGAATGTCAGTTTTTTAGATCAAAAACATTTTCTTTCTTGGTCATTCTGTACCCTCAGAGCCATAATAAACAATGACTTATATACACTAGGTTTTCTGTAAATATTTATGAAATTAATAAAATTGTTAAGTCAATTGTATTTATGGCATATATATGCTATTATTATTTAACAACTTTTTAATAATTTTTTAGCTAAAGCCTCCTAAGACCCTAAGGTAATATATCTCAATTAGATCAGCTGAATTTATAGAAATATAAATTCTTAGCATTTATAGGACTATAGCTTGCTCATACAGGTGTCAGTATAGATCTTTGAGTGGTCTAGTTTAATAGTCCTACTTTAGAAGATTTTTCCCAGGATAGACTTTGATGTGAAGCGTTAATGGTCCACCTTATAGGAGCACATCATCTAGCTGGTGGTTGAAATTAAAACATTCTCAGCCTCTGTCCTTTGGGTTCTCAGAATGGATTTAAAAAACTAAATAAACAGCTGTTATGCAGGTCTTAAAGTTTAAATAACGTCAAGTGTGAAGTTATTTGAACATTTTGCCTAAAATATTTTGACTTAGAATCCTACATTAAATAAATTGTTGATGTATCTGGAGGAAGTGAGAGGTGAATTCAGACAAGAAGGCACTAATGCAAGAGGGGAACATAGAAAGATTCAGAAATGTCTGATAATTTTGAAGAAAAAGAGAAATATCAAAGAAAAATTAAGAGCTTGTATATCCAAAAGTCCAGCACGAAAGTTGGAGGTGTTTGGGGAGGTTGATGTTTTTTGTTTAATAGGATACTAAAGTAGAAAACAAGTGCAGAGGTGTCTCTAAATTCTAAAGTCTTAGACTTGTTATCCTAATGACGTTCAGCTACACCATAGGAATACATTTTACTATAGATAAATTCACAGAAATTTACAACCTACCAAGACTGAAGCATGATGAAATATAAAATCTGAAGGGATCAATAACCAGTAAGGAAATTAGATCAGCAATAAATAACCTTCCATCAAAGAAAAGCCCGGACTGGATGGCTTTATGAGTAAATTCTATCAAAAGCTTAAAGAAGAATTAAGGTCAATCCCTCTCAAATTTTTTCAAAAAATTGATGAGGAAACACTTCCAAACTCATTTTAAGAATATGGGATTGCCCTGACACCAAAAGCCAGGCAATGACACTAAAATAATAATAATAATAATAATAATAATAATAAAAGTACAGGCCAATATGCCTGAAAACTTGAAGCTTTTCCTCTAAGATTAGTAAAAAGACAAGATGGCCACTCTCACCACTTCTATTCAACATTGTACTGGAAGTCCTAGCCAGAGCAATTAGGCACAAGAAAGAAATAAATCAAGGCACCCAAATAGAAAATAAAGAAGTAAATTTATCTCTGTTTGCAGATGACATAATCTTAAATTTAGATCATAGACTATATATATAGAAAATTCTAAAGATTCCACCAAAGAACTGTTAGAACTAGTAAACAAATAAAGTTGCCGGATATAAAATTAGCATGTAAAAATCAATTGTTTTCTGTACACTCACTAGGAACTATTTGAATAAGAAACTAAGAAAATAATCCCACTTACAACAGCATCTAAAAGAATAAAATACTTAGGAATAAACTTAACCAAGGAGGAAAAAGTTGCATACACTGAAAACAATGGAACATTGATGAACGATACTGAAAAAGACACAAATAAGTGAAAAAGTATCCTATGTTCATGGATCAGAAGAATTAACATTGTTAAAATGTACATACTACCAAAAATGATCTCTAGATTTAAAGTAATTGCTATCAAATTTCTATTGTCATTTTACATGGAAATAGAAAAAAATATTCTAAGATTTGTATAGAGCTACAAAAGACCCCAAATAGCTAAAAGCAAGAAGAACAAAGCTGTAGATATTACACTGCCTAACTTTAAAATATACTACAAACTTAGTACGCAAAACACTATGGTCCTGGCATAAAAACAGATACATAGGCTGATGCTCAGAATAGAAAGCTCAGAAATAAACCCACATGCACATGGTCAGAGTTACCTAGAATACACAATAGGGAAGGAATAGAAGGAATAGTATCATTAGTAAATGGAGCTGAGGAAACTGGATATCTGCATGAAAAAAAAAAAAGCCCACAAATAAACACAAAACAAAACAAACAAAACACAAGGATGTTTATTTTACACCATACACAAAATCAACTCAAAATTTATTGAAGACTTAAATGTAAGATCTAAAACCATAAGATTCCTGGACAAAAACATAAGGGAAAAGATTCATGACATTGGTCTTGGCAATGATTTTTTGGATATGACACGAAAAGCATAGGCAATAAAAGCAAAAATAAATACATCATACTACATCAAACTGAAAAGTTTCTGCACAGCAAATAAATTAATCAACATAGTAAAAAGGCAACTCATGGAATGTCAGATGATATTTGCAAACCATATATTTAATTAGGGGTTAATATCCACAATATGTGAGGAACTCATGCAACTCAATAGCAAACAAAAACAAAAAACCTGATTTAAAAATGAGCAAAGAACCCGAATTGACATTTCTCAAAAGAAGATGCACAAATAGCCAATAGATATTGTATATGAAAAAGTGCTCAACATCACTAATCATCGGGAAAATGCAAATTAAAACCACAATGAGATATCAGCTCATAACCATTAGCAGGACTATTATCAAAAAGTCAAAAGATAAATGTTGGCAAGGATATTGAGAAAAGAGAAACCTTATACGTTGTTGATAGGCATGTAAATTGGTACAGTCATCATAAAAAAAGAATATGCTATTTCCTCAAAAAATTAAAAACAGAACTATCATATCATCCAACAATCCCACTTCTGGGTATATATCCAAAGAAAATGAAATCAGTACATAGAAGATATATCTGCAATCCCATTTCTTGCAGCATTATTCACAATAGCCAAGATATGAAATCAACCTATGTGTCTCTGAGCAGAAGAATGGATATGATATGAAATCAACCTATGTGTCTCTGAGCAGAAGAATGGATAAAGAAAATGTGGTATGCAATGGATTACTATTTAGCCTTAATAAAAGAAAGAAATCCTGCCTCTGCAACCACATGGATGTATCTGGAGGATATTATGCTAACTTAAATAAACCAGATACAGAAAGACAAATACTGCACGATTTCACATGTTTACATGTGGAATCTAAAAATTTGAACTCATAGAAACAGAAAGAAGAAAGATGGTTTCCAGGAGTCAAGTGATGGAGGAAATGGGGAGATGTTAATCAAAGTGTGAAACTTGCAATTTCAAGATGAGTAAGTTCTGGAGATACCATGAACAGCTTCGTGACTATAGCTAATAATAATATACTGTACACTTAAACTTGAAATTTGCTAAAAGAATACATCTTAAATATTCTTACCATACAAAAAAGGTAACTATGTGACATAATGGATATGTTAATTAACTTGATTATAATTATCATTTTGCAATGTATACATATATCAAAACACCACATTGTACACATTGAATATATACAATTTTTATCAACTATACCTCAGTAAATCTGAAAAACAAAAAAAATTCCTCACAAAACCCCAAACAAGCAAAAGAATAGATTTTACTGTTTCAAGGCTAATTCAAGGAAATAATATTTTGCTAAGACTCTTAGCCATGATCTCCATCCTATATAAATATTTCTCCGTGTTCTCTATCACTACCATAAATCATAACATTCTAAAATTTGAGTAGATTTATTGGGACAAAAAGCAGTAAAGTCAGCTTTTAATGTTGTCATTTGGAAGCCTTGCCTCCTTTTTGACGTTTCAGGACTACGGCATAACAGGGAAATCATGTGGGTTACAGAGGTTTCCCAATAGTTCAAGCTTCTCTTACTTTATATTTTAATTTTATGTATGTCTTCCCCAACAGCCAGTAGCCATTCATCAAAATTACTAGAGGAAAACTAGGTTCCTTCTCCAGAGAGCAGTAAACACTGTGGATAAAAAGAAATGTAGAATGTGGTGGAACCAAAGAAGGTCATTATGCAAATGATGGGTCGCCCTGGTCTATTCCATTTCTTGTAGATTCCTAAGACACAGAAATCAGAAAACTATTTTACGGGGAGAAGGTTTATGTTGCCCACCAACATAAACAATTTCAAATATCTTTAAGTATCAAGACTCCAGGTGGTAATATTATGCTGCTATAATATTAACAATTTTTACAGTGATGACCTGAGTCATTGAAAAAGGTTTCCGTTTCTTTTAGTAGCCTCTATTTAATTTGGCTGCACTACATCAGTATAAAGCTCTTGATTTAATAAGAGGCAGCACTAAACTGTTAAGATATACCAGCTGTTGCTCCACAAAACACAACCACTATGCCAGGGAGGCTGGTGTGCTGACATCATCTCTCCTCCTGTACACTCCGGCCCTTAGGTTGAGCGTCAGACTTGCTGCCATTCAAGTGCATTGTTGGTGTCCAGCTGTACCAGCAAACTTGGCCAGGAGCCAGGAGGGCAGGGGCATTGTTTCCTGCTGTGTTCCTAGTACCTAGATTTGTTTGACCCTTAATGGATAGATGAATGAATGAATGAATGAATGAATGAATGAATGCATGAATTCACCCAGTTAGCTCCCTGACATTGGATCTCATGAAGAATGACTGGAAGTCTTGGACCTTTTCTCTTCCAAAATTATTTAAGCAAATTGTTCTAGCCCTTCCTCCAAGATTAGCTCTATATACCAAAGTGATTATAGTATTTTAGGCTGTAAACGTTTACATTACATTCTTCCTATTGGACAAAAATGCTCCTTAATCTCATTAAATAGACATTATTTCTTAATGAGATCACACAATGTATTTTTCTCAAGAAAGAGAAATTCTGCTTTAAAATGATGGCTTGCCGGGCGCGGTGGCTCAAGCCCGTAATCCCAGCACTTTGGGAGGCCAAGGCGGGCGGATCACGAGGTCAGGAGATCGAGACCATCCTGGCTAACACGGTGAAACCCTGTCTCTACTAAAAATACAAAAAATTAGCCGGGCGAGGTGGTGGGCGCCTGTAGTCCCAGCTACGCGGGAGGCTGAGGCAGGAGAATGGCGTGAACCCAGGAGGCGGAGCCTGCAGTGAGCAGACATCGCGCCACTGAACTCCAGCCTGGGCGATAGAGCGAGACGGTGTCTCAAAAATAAAATAAATAAAATAAATACATAAAATAAATAAAATAAAATAATAAAATAAAATGATGGCTTGTTCTTATTTTTATGGGGAGGCAGCTAGCAGTTTATCTCACCTTCATAGGGCAGGCTGTTTCTTTGCCGACTTAGCAGACGTACTATTTCAAAGTCATAGTCATGACTGTTACATTCATAAAGAGTGCCACTAAAATTGTTTAGTGTTATTACCAATAAGGGGCATTTTTATTTATCTGAAAATGTAATATATGAATAATATTTTATATTTCATGATGCTGGATGAATACTGAACTAAAAAATGGTTTCAGGAAAGAGAATGTTAGTTGCAAGGTATTTTTTAGTGCTTTTAAAATACCAGCAACCCTTGGGTAGTCACATATATACTCCAAAGTTATGGTCATTTATGGCCAAATTGCATGAAAATAAAATGAATCATAGGAATAAAAAAATATGCAAACAGAATATTTCTTTTAATTGTGTGCATCCTCTTATAGGACAGTCAGCTTATGATCAAACTGTAAGAGGTGCCTAAAATGGGTATATTGTTGACAAAATGATATGACAAGGCATTTTTATCAAATTAAAACAAAATTTTCTGATGATTTGTATTACTAAAAAGAGGTCAAACTGCCTCTTCTGCCTATGTTCAACCAGAGGCTTTGGGATCACTTACCATGGATGCTGGAAAAGGAGTCTCTGTGTTGGTGTGAAGATTTGAATACATGTCCATTAATATCCTTCGCAAAACAAAAGTCTCTGATGACTCTTGTGGCTTTCAGTGTAGTTAGTATTGTTTCTAGTTTAAATTTCTTACATGTTTCCAACATATACTGCTGCTTAGAATTAAAAATAAATAAAAATTTTTAACACATGCCCATCTGAATCTTTACACAATGCAGACAGTTACGTTAGTATCAACCACACTGCCAAATATTTTTGTGGTGGTTGTCAGTAACATTTGTTTTTCAAGAAAATAAAATATACCCAAGAAGAAACTTAATTTTAGTTTTCTTACCACTTCCTTGAAGAATCTTTCTTCCCTTAGTATGACTCTATTCATCTTTTTTTCTTTTTCTTGCTTTTTCATTTATAAACCTTTTTAACTTTTATTTTTTTTGCTTGAGGGCATTTGCTATAATCACAAGAAGTTTCTCTTTCATGCTGAATCATTTTTTTTTCTATGAGTGCATTTTGGTGTATTTTAAATCTGAAAGGCAGAAACAGGTATAAACATTTCAATAAATAATATGTAGCATAATGAACTATCCTAAGTATTTTGGATGAATCATAATTTACCTTTTGAAGGTATTTTGAACCTATTATTATTGTTTTGTCATGTTCCTGACATAGTGAGGTGGTGCTCTTATAGGTACTTTATACTATTAGTTATTCTCTAGGTGTGTAGAACATAGTCTAGTGAGACCAAGTTTTTTTTTTTTTTTTTTTTTTTTTTTGAGACAGAGTCTCGCTCTGTCGCCCAGGCTGGAGTGCAGTGGCGCGATCTCGGCTCACTGCAAGCTCCGCCTCCCGGGTTCACGCCATTCTCCTGCCTCAGCCTCTCCGAGTAGCTGGGACTACAGGCGCCCGCCACCGCGCCCGGCTAATTTTTTGTATTTTTAGTAGAGACGGGGTTTCACCGTGGTCTCGATCTCCTGACCTCGTGATCCGCCCGCCTCGGCCTCCCAAAGTGCTGGGATTACAAGCGTGAGCCACCGCGCCCGGCCCAAGTTTTAACACGTCAATGAAATTCTATGAAGTTGTCCAATTTTATAAAATTTGTATCAATACTGTATTTATTTACTTGCCTATTTTTACCTGCCTTGATCCAAGGGACTGTCATGTAGACAGGTTGGTGTTACAGAAAGTCACAAGATTTATGAGGCTAAAAATAACTGAAGACTTACTGCATCATTTTTTGGTTTGGGGCTACTACTATTCTCTCTACTGGAGTCATTATGTGCTCAGAAAATGGTTATGGTTGAGTTGTTAGAGGGAAGGTTTCAGTGACTCCTGCTGAGGGAGCCTGGGGAAAGGCAGTAGGTGGCAAACTTTAGTGTAACTCAGAATCATCTGAGGGCCTTGTTAAACCAGAGTGCTGAGCCCCCTCCCTGGAGTTTCTAATGTGGTAGTTCTGCCTGATAAGTTCCCAGGTAATATTGACACTGCTGGTCCAAGGATGCACTGTAAGAATGACTTTGCTAAGTGCCTTCATCTCACAATTGTGTCTGAGTCTAGCTTTGACCAGTAGCTGTAGCTCTTTTTACAGCTTCAAAGTTCTTTCTATGTAGCAATACCTTCTGAGTATTCACCTTTTTCCTTAATCTCATGCACATTTACAGTAAATTTAGTCCATGTCTTCATTTTTCATTGTGAATCAGTCAATGTCAAACACATTTATGTCAGGGTGGGAGGGGATACGTGGGAGAGAAGCAGAGAAATACAACTTTCATCTTGTACTTTGATGGCTTTCGGTGATTCAGTTGCAGGTCATAGAGAATTACCATGTCATTAACAGGGAATGTTTTTCCACAGGAAGATATTTCTCCTTTCAAAGTCATGTTGCCTTAGGGATTTGAAGTTCTACTGAATTCTGAATATTTTACTTGGCCTGGATACATAACTGAATATTTTATTTTGTCAAGTATATTCTTTGTCTATTCGGTGCCTTCACTAACTCCCTCTCTACCTATGCTGACTCCAAAGGTAACCTATAAAAAGCACTTCAGCTAATCCCCAAGTCCCTGGGCACCTTTTTCAAGTCTGGCTCTTTTAATACAAGTTTTAAACCTTCTCGTACTGGTTTAGGGGTCTGTTTGGTCTTTTGCCTCTTGTTTATATTCTGACTTACTGTTCTCTATAACTTGATGCTCAATAGACTTCCAGATTAGCTTGAAAATTTCAGTTTTCCTCTTTTTTCTGTTCCGTGAAGCCCATATCAATCCCATTTCACTTCTTCCTGTTCACCTCCCAAGACTCCACCATAAGTCTAGGTCTCTAAGTTCTTATTTCTATCTGTATTTAGATAAATCTTAGAATATTTTTTCCATTCGATAGATTAAAAGATGTTGTAATATTAATGGGAAAAAATTCTAATATCTAGTGTTATGTATTATTGAATTTATCATTCATAGTCAAGATTATTTGAACTCAATATATATCCATTACCATATTTTCAGTTTCAAGTGACAGAAAACCTAACCCAGTGTAGCTTCAAGAATATATATTTTATGGGTCACACAAAATGAGATGCCGAGAAGACTACCTTTAGGTGTAGCTCAAAGCAGGGTTTCAGATTATAACACCAAGGTCTGATTTCTCTCAGTTTTTCAGTTCCACTTCTGGGTTGGTTCTTTTTTTGTAAAGAAGTTTTGCCTTAGTGCAGCAACTATAGTTAATTTACATCTTCGTGTTCAGTGGAAACAGAGGCACACTTTCTCTCAGCTGCCCATAATTCCTGAGATCGGCTTTGACTGTCCTGGCTGGGGTCATGTGACCTCCTCTGAACCAATCACTGTGGCCAGTAGAATGTTAAGGCTAATAAATTTAGACCTGTGTTTTGTGATCCATCCCAGGAACTAAGCTCTAAGAGTTTCAGTCAGATCATCTGATGAACTGATTGTTGAAGGGCAGATCCACACACAAAAGATGGAGGTGCCCCTCCCATGTCTACTGAAGCTTTTAGAAAGTATCTCTTCTTTATCTGTTGATCTATTATTCTTTCCCTTTCAGATCACAAGTCAGCAATATTTCTGATGCTTTTTCAGAGTTGAATGCAAAGAAAAATGCTCTTTGTTGCATCAGGATTTATAAGAGACATCTAGTATTTAGAAGGAATGTATTCATACCACAGAATTTTGTGGTTATTTTTTCCTGTTAACTTATTTAAAACTAGATCAGGTCTAGAGTTCAAACACAAGAATTTTGGGATAATAAAAAATAATTACATCAATGACAGTTTGGAAAAAAAAAGACACTTCACTTTATTGTTGGCATCAACAGAACATCATGTAAGCTTTGTGATCCCTCATGCCAAAAATGTGCAAAAGGGAAGATCAACAAAATTAATTAACTAATTAATCATGATAACTAACTGGCAAATAATAACATTGTTTTACAGGAATATTCTCACATCTTAGGAGATCTTTCACATCTCTGCGCAGAGGTATCAGAGTGGTGCCTTTTAAAAGAAAGTCAGATTCTGTTGCTTACCTGTTGAAACTCCACTGACATACTTCCCCTTTCACTTAGAATGAATCCCAAGTCCTTACTGTGTCTATACAGCCCTGAATTCTCTGGCCCTGTTATGTCCCTAGGTGAGATGTCTGCCTCCTCCTGCTCACTCACTGTGCTAGAGCTACACTAGGTGGCTCTCAATAACTATCAGCATCACATGCACCAAAGGTGTGAGTGCTACAGAGCTTTCGTGTGGCCTACTCTCTCCATCCCTTTACCACATCTGTTTGGCCCCCTGGCTTCCTCCTTCATTTCACAAGTCTCTGCTCCAGTGTCATCTCTGAGACACCTTCTCCTTCCGCCTTATCTAATGTGGCACCCCTAACTTATGCCTCCTCATTCTTGAAGTCTGCCTTATTTTTTTCTCCATTTACTGTTAGGTCTAGAAAGCAAAGGCTTGGTCAGTATCATTAGTGCTGTACACTCAGCCAGAACAGTTCCTAGCCTGTACTTGGCTCTCCATAATTAATTGTTTAATAAATTAATGCATTGACTTTACATTTTACTTTGTTTTTTAGTAGCTTATAAAGGTTTTCAAAGTAATATTTTACTGTAGGTGAAAATTTATGAGCTGTATAGAAATATCTTCAGCAGTTAAAGAGTGATGACAATTCTGGCTCACGTAGGTTTCCTAGGAGACTGATATTTTCTTCTGCGACGAGGTTTAGTCACAGTTTGAGACTTTGCTGTTATTTTGACATCTGGACCTGGGAAACACTTATTTTCTCCTTTTGAAGGGTTTGGTTGTTTTGTAAGGGCAAGAACTTTTGTAAGACCAGTCTTGAAAAGAAGAATGGTGAAAGACTGCCTTCCAGAAATTCATTTGTAAATTGAATTGCTTCAAGATTGGAATGCTTTTCCCCATATAGACAAGGTGTCTGTACTAGTCAGGGTTCCCTAGAGGGACAGAACTAATAGTGTATTATATATATTATACACACACACACACATATATACACATATACATATACATATATATACACATATACGTATACACACACACACACACATAAAGGCGAGTTTATTAAGTATTAACTGGCATGATCACAAGGTCCCACAACAGGCGATCTGCAAGCTTGAAGAGCAAGGAGAGCCAGTTCGAGTCTCAAAACTGAAGAAATTGGAGTCCGATGTTTGAGGGCAGGAAGCATCCAGCATAGGAGAAAAATGTAGGCTGGGAGGCTAGGGCAGTCTTGCATTTTCACGTTTTTCTGCCTGCATTATATTCGCTGGCAGCTGATTAGTTGGTGCCCTCCAGATTAAGGGTGGGTCTGCTTTCCCCAGTCCACTGACTCAAATGTTAATCTCCTTTGGCAACACCCTCACAGACACACCCAGGATCAATACTTTGCATCCTTCAATCCAACCAAGTTGACACTCAATATTAACCATCATAGTATCCACACTGGTTAGGCTCATAGTCCAGTCTCCAGAGGCTGCTCACCCCTTAAGCATTTGAAGTACTATTACTATGACTAAGTATATACTTGAATCTCTTTCATTATATCATTTTTTGTGGGATATTTCATTGCTAATTATGGATTTCAGCATCAAGCCCCTCAGCTTCCCTCTTTTTGTGTTGCAGGGGACTGGGATTAGAAACCCTTGAACATAATATTTAAGTGATCACATCTCTTATAACCGTGTAAAGGACCCTGAATGTTCTGAAGTGATTAACACACCAACTGCACTTTTCTTTCCAATTGGAAGATTGAGTGAGAGATGGCTGAGAGTTTCTCCCACAGGAAGCTCTAGACTTGAACCTACATAGGTAAGGATCAGTTTGTAGAATATTTGAGAATTTGCCTGTACATATAAAATAAGAACTAAAAAATTGTCAAGGATTCAAAAGAAATACTTCTGGCCTGTCCAAACTGTAATCATATCATACAAGTTAAACAGAAGCATAGGATTGACATGAAACATTGAGTTGGGAGTCAAGGGGGCTAAACTTGTTTTAAGTGACAAGTTGAGGAATGAAATGGCTGCTTTTTAGGTTTTCCAAACTTTTAGGACTTATCCATTATTAGACAGTGTCTCAAACCCTGCAGCTGACCCCAATTTTTAGGAAACATAGATTTCAGAAAATCAGTCATTTGTTTGGAGTTTGAATCTTTGCCAACACTAATTCATAGCAGATTGGAAAACAAGCTTTAGGCAATAATATGCCAAAAACTTCCTTTCATTGTCATCCTACAAGTCTATGAGGACAGGGATTTAGGTTTATTTTGTTCACTACTGTATGCCAGTGCTTAGAACTGGTGCACAGCATATACTGAATAAGTACTTGTTGAATAATTTAGTGGGGCGCAGTGTGCTCCTTTCACTAAGGAAGTGAAAGAGGGGTAGTCATCTCTATTTCCATACCTGACATCAAAGACATGAATATGTGGCCTAGGCATAGCCACAACACACAACTTTCAGGGCATTTGGACCTGGAGGGAAAGATGCAAGTCAGTTTAGATAATATTCACAGAGCAATATTGGCATCAGCCCCCTGCAGCAGGGGTTCCAAGTCTCTGCGTCAGTGGCTTCAGTGTTCTGCAGCATCATGGCAGCAGAACAGAAACTGGTTTCTAATCAACCCTTTATTGGTTCTGGGATGTGGTTCTCACTGCACAGCCTCCGCTGGGGTCTGACCCTTTCCTAAATCTGATTTTCTGGCTTTCCTACTTAGTTTTTATGGTACCTATTATTATTATGTTACTGAATACCATATGTTAGCTCAGGTTGGCTTCTGTTGCTTACATCCAAGAATCTTAACTGATACTGATGAGGAGATAACAAGAGATCCATAAAAATGAGGAGTTACGATTAGGAGATTTCTTAGTCCATTTCAGCTGCTATAAGAAAACATCCTAGACTGGGTAGCTTCTGAACAACAAAAATTTATTTTTCACAGTTCTAGAGGCTGGGAAGCTGAAGACCAAGTCACTGGCAGATTTGTTGTTAGGTGAAGTCTGTTTCCTGGTTCACAGATGGTACTTTTTCACTGTGTCCTCATGTGGTGAAAGTGGCAAACAAGCTCTCTCAGGCTTCTTTACAAGGTCAATAATCCCACTCCTGAGGGCAGATCCCGCTGATCACCTCCCAAAGGCCCACCTCTTAATACTCTCACATTAATACTATCACTATATTTTTGTTGTTTAACCCTATCACCTAAGAGGTTAGGAATTCAACATGAATTTGGGGGACACAAAAACACTCAGACCATAGCAGAGATTAACAGGTAGCATATTTTCAATGAACTCTGAAGAAGGAAGCATAGAGGAAGCATCTTAATCTTCAGAGTTGGAGGAATGTCTAATGGGTACTTAGTAACAGGATCAGCTGGGTAGAAGTCTAGTTACTGAATCCAGGTACTAGGTCAAGGGAGGACTAGAGGAAAGTTTTACATTAAGTCGGATTCATTACTTTACTAGCCTCTATTTGAATCTGTAAGGCAAAGTGCTGATTCCTGAGACACTTCAAATCAACATATGAACAACATTATCTTTTGCTATCATTTTCTATGATAATTAATGCCATTATCATCCTGCAGTTAACCAAGATAGAAATCCCAACATCATCTTAGACAGCCTCCCACCTCCACCTTCTTTGGCCTATTATCCAATTAATCATCTCTCAATTCCCACTCGAACTGCCTTAGGTCAAGTAATTATCATCTCTCCTGTAACTATTACAATCACTACTTAGCAAGAATTGCCGCACCCTCCAAAAACAATTCTCAAATGTACAATGTATACTCATTAGTTCCAGAATCATTATCCTAAAACAATAAAATATATTTTTCCCACTTTCTGAAATATTTTCATGGTTCTTTTTTTTTTTAATAAGTCAATAGGAACACTTTATTATGAAACTTAAAATTAAAGTGCTCATTAACTTTTGGTGGGAGTTGGGGAGTATGTGAACTATCACGGACACTTTTCAGTTTTTGATATTGCCAGAGAAATATATGGTCAAATATATTTAAATATTTTTAGTATTCATAATACATTTCTAAAATAAAAGAATCAGGCTGTTGGAAATTATGAAGTGGCAAAACTTCTAAAAAATGTACTAAATTGCAGAATAGAGGTGACCTGACTAATGTTAAAGTTGAATTCAATGTATGATGATTTAAAAAGGACAAGAAGAATATATAATATAATGAAAAATCCAAGGTAAAACAAACCATGAAGAAATGACAAATAAAACTTTATATAACAAAGAAAATAGGATCAAAACAGTCAAGGCAAAACTGTTAGCTACACAAAGAGAAACTAGCAACATGAAAATCCTAGTGGAAATCTTTAACATGACGCTCAGAATTTACAATTCATGCAGAAAATAAAGAATACCTTGTTCAATTTTCTTTAAGCTTCTGATGTTGCTGAGAAATTGTGTTTTTCTGTTGTAAAGTATTTTAAATGTGAACTCACTTTTTTTTCTCTCTCTCTGGAAGTGTTCCAGTTCTATTTATGTTTCATCCTGTTAATTTTAGTGATGATGTCTATTAATGTGGGTCTTTTTTCACCATGCTGGTCACTCAGTGGGCCCTATTCATTTTGGAAACATATCCATCAGTTCTGAAAAACTGTTTAAATTATTTATTTGATAATTTCTTGGCCGGGCGCGGTGGCTCACGCTTGTAATCCCAGCACTTTGGGAGGCCGAGGCGGGTGGATCACGAGGTCAGGAGATCGAGACCACGGTGAAACCCCGTCTCTACTAAAAATACAAAAAAAAATTGCTGGGCGTGGTGGCGGGCGCCTGTAGTCCCAGCTACTCAGAGAGGCTGAGGCAGGAGAATGGCGTGAACCCGGGAGGCGGAGCTTGCAGTGAGCCGAGATTGCGTCACTGCACTCCAGCCTGGGTGACAGAGCGAGACTCCGTCTCAAAAAAAAAAAAAAAAAAGATAATTTTTGGCAATACTAATGCATACTGAGTGTTCTAATCTTGTAATAATATTACTTTTCTTCTGTTATTTACATCCCTGTATTTCTGTTGTTATTTATTTGCTCTACTTCTCCTATTGAACTTGTTCTCTCATATTTTTATTTTCCAGAACCTAGTTCTTGTGATTTGGATAGCCTCCTTTGAAAAATTAACATCCTGTTTGTGTTTCATAGATAAAGCATCTTTTCTTACTTTCCCAGTATAGTAATTATTGGTATTTTAAAAAATTTCCTCACTGTCTGTTTTTAATTTTTTTAATTTTTAATTTGTGTGGGTACATAGTAGGTATATATAATCATAGGATACATGAGATGCTTTGAAACAGGCATGCAATGTGACATAAGCACAGCATGGAGAATGGATTATCCATCCCCTCAAGCATTTATCCTTTGTATTACAAACAATCCAATTACATTATGTTAGCTATTTTATGTATGATTAAGCTATTATTGACTGAAGTCAGCCTGTTGTGCTATCAAATAGTAGGTCTTATTATTCCGTGTTTTCATACCGATTAACAATTCCTGCCTCCCAGCCAACCACAACTACCCTCCCCAGCTCTGGTTACCATTCTTCTCTCTACATCCATGAGTTAAATTGTTTTGATTTTCAGGTCCCACAAATAAGTGAGAACATGTGATGTTTGTCTTTCTGTGCCTGGCTTATTTCACGTAACATAATGATCTCCAGTTCCATTTACGTTGTTGAAAATGACTGAATAATCCATGTGCTGAGGAAAAGCATGTGTATTCTGCAGCTCTTGGATAAAATGTTCTGTAAATATTTATTAGGTCCTTTTGTTCTGAAGTGCAGATTAAGCCTGATGTTTCTTTGTTGTTTTTCTGTCTGAAAGACATGTCCAATGCTGAAAGTGGGGTGTTGAAATCTCCAGCTATTATTGTATTGAAGCCTATCTCTGTCTTTAGCTCTAGTAATATTTGCTTTCTATACCTGAGTGCTCCATGTTGGGTGCATATATATTAAGAATGGTTATGTCCTCTTGCTAAATTGGCCCCTTTATTATTATGTAGTGACCTTGTCTCTTCTTATAGTTTTAGTCTTGAAATAACATATAATATATAATATATTTTCATATTATTATGATATATAATATGCTTATATATAATGTATATTTTAATATATTTTGTCTGATATAAGTATAGCTACTTCTGTTCTTTTTGTGGTTTCTATTGGCCTGGAATATGCTTTTCCATCCCTTTATTTTTAGTCTATGTGTGCAATTTTAGGTGCAAGATGTTTCTTGTAGGCAATAGAACAATGGATTTTGTTTTTCATCCTTTTTGCCACTCTATGTCTTTTTTGTTTGTTTTGTTTTGTTTTTTGAGACGGAGTCCCGCTCTTGTCACCTAGGCTGAAGTGCAATGGCGCAATCTTGGCTCACCGCAACCTCTGCCTCCCGGACTGAAGCGATCTCCTGCCTCAGCTTCCAGAGTAGCTGGGATTACAGGCATGTGCCGCCATGCCCAGCTAATTTTGGACTTTTTTTAGTAGAGACAGGGTTTCTCCATGTTGGTCAGGCTGGTCTTAACTCCCGACCTCAAGTGATCTACCCACCTTGGCCTCCCAAAGTGCTGGGATTACAGGCATAAGCCACCACGCCTGGCCCTATGTCTTTTGATTGGAGAGTTTAGTCCATTTACATTCAGTGTTATTATTGATAAGTATGGACTTACTCCTGCCATTTTGTTATTTGTTTTCTCATTGTTTTGTGGCCTTCTCTTCCTTCTTTCCTTTCTGTCTTCCTTTAGTGAAGGTTATTTTCCCTGGTGATATGATTCAGTTTCTTGCTTTTTATTTTTTGTATATGCATTGTATTTTGGTTTCAGGTTACCACAACGGTTGCAAATGCTATCTTATAACCCATTATTTTAACCCGATAACTACTTAATACCGTTTGAATAAACGAACAAGTAAAAAGAAAACTAATAAAACTCGATGCCTTAATATTGTCCCTGCTTTATAACTTTTTGTTGTTTCCATTTATATGTCTTGAAAAATTGCTCTAGTTATTATTTTTGTTCAGATCATTTAGTCTTTCTACTTAGGATAAGAGTAGTTTATACACCACAGTTACAATGTCATAATGTTTCTGTGTTTTCCTGTGAACTTACTATTATTAGTAAGTTTTGTACCTTCAGGTGATTACTTATTGCTAATTAACATTCTTTTCTTTCTGATTGAAGTACTGTCTTTAGCATTTCTTGTAGGACAGGTCTGGTGTTAATGAAATATCTCAGCTTTTGTTTGTGTGGGAAAGTCTTTATTTCTCTTTCATGTTTGAAGGATACTTTTGTTGGATATACTGTTCTAAAGTATCCTTTTTTCTTTGCACATTTTAAATATGACATATTATTTCTCCTGGACTATAATATTTCCACTGAAAAGTCTCCTGCCAGACATATTGGAACTCCATTGTATGTTATTTGTTTCTCTTCTTTTGTTGCTTTTAGGATTCTTTCCCTATGCTTGATTTTGGGAGTTTGATTATTAAGTGGCTTGAGGTAATCTTCTTTGGGTTAAGTCTGCTTGGTGTTCTACAACCTTCTTGTATTCGGATATTGATATCTTTCTCTAGGTTTTGGAAGTTCTCTATTATTATCTCTTTGAATAAAATTTGTACTCCTATCTTTTTCTCTATCTTCTCTTTAAGGCCCATAACTCAGATTTGCCCTTTTGAAGTGATTTTCTAGATCCTGTAGGTGTGTATCATTGTTTTTTATTCCTTTGTCTTTTGTCTCTTCCGACTGTGTATTTCCAAATAGCCTGTCTTCAAGCTCACTAATTCTTTCTTGTGCTTGATCAATTCTTGTCTTAAAGGATTCTGATGCATTTTTCAACTCCAGAATTTCTGCTTGATTCTTTTAAATTATTTCAATATCTTTTTTTTTTTCTGATAGAATTCTGAATTCCTTCTGTGTGTTATCTTGAATTTTTTTGAGTTTCCTCAGCACAGGTATTTTGAATTCTGTGTTCAAAAGGTTACATTTTCTGTTTCTCCAGGATTGGTTACTAGTGGCTTATTTAGTTCATGTTGTGAGGTCATTTTCCTGGATGGTGTTGATGCTAGTAGATGTTCTTTGGTGAATGGACATTGACAAGTTAGGGATTTACTGCAGTCTTCACTGTTTGGGCTTGTTTGTACCTGTATCTCTTCACACTTTCCATATATTCTAAAAAACTTGGGTGTTGTGATCTGAGCTGCATCTGCTTTAGGGAGTACCGCAAGCCTGGTAACGCTGGTTCTTGCAGACTTGTAGAGGTACTGCTTTGATGTTCTTGGACAAGATTCAGGAGAACTCTCTGGATTACTGGACAGAGACTCTTGATCTCTTCCCTCCACTTCTCCCAAAAAAATGGAGTCTTTTTTTATTCTGAGCCACCTAAAGCTGGGGATGGAGTGACTCAAACACCCCTGTGGCCACCACCCCTATGACTATGTTGAGTCATACCTGAAGCCAGCACAGCACTGGGTCTCCCTCAAGGCCTACTGTAACCACTCCCTGGCTACAGCCTATGTTTGCTCAAGGCCATGGGGCTCTGCAATCAGCAGGTGGCAAACTCTGCCAAAAGTGTGAACTATCCTTCCCTTTAGGGTGGCAAGTTCCCCCAGGACCCAGGTGGGTCCGAGGTCCAAGGTGCCATCTGGAAGACAGGGACTAGGGTCAAAAACCTTAGAAGTCTACTTGGTGTTCTATTGTACTGTGGCTGAGCTGGCACTCAATCCACAAGACACAATCCTTCGCACTGTTTCCCATCCTTTCCAAAGGCAGAAGAGCCTCACTTTGTAGCCACTGCCACCCAGGCCACAGGGAATACTGCCACACTACTGCTGATGTTCCCTTAAGGCCCAAGGGCAGTGAGCTCCCTTCTGGCCCAGGTCACATCCCAAGATGCTACCCAAGGGCTCTGAAGTCAGTTTGTGGTAAATACTGTCTGGCCTGGAGTTCACTCTTCAGGTCAGTGGGCTCCCTTCTGGCCCAGGGAGGCCCAAAGATGCTGTCTAAGATTCAATTCCTGAAATCAGGGACCCCAAGAACTCACTTGGTGCTCTACTCCCCTGTGTCTGTGCTGGTATTGAAATGGGAAAAGTTCTCTTGTCCCCCTTGCAGGGTGTGTGATGAGGGTGTGGCTCACTTCTTCAGTGTCCCGCTGCTCAAACCTCTAGGGGAGCACACAGACGGGCAGGCTGTAGATCTCTGATCCCATGGCAGTGTCTAGGGGTGAATGTTTACAGCTGAAGCCCTAGTGGGCATGTGTTACAGGGTGTTCTTTTAGTTTAACTGTCCATCAGCAGCTTCTGTTAGTCAACTCAATTAGACCCTTGTCTTATTGCAAGGATAGAGGGCTTTCTGTATCCCAGGGTTCTTGGGTTGGTGTATGGGAAGAATTGGATCACATGTGGGCTTGGAGAATGACTGCAAGGTTTTTGTGAGTGGAGTTAGCTCTCAGCAGACTGTGGAGCCAGAAAGGACATGGTTTTCCCCTGGGGTCGGGCCACTTGGTAGCTCGGGCTCTCCTACGACTGCCCCAGCGAAACCCCATGTTGTTCCACCTGTCAATGGCCTGCTGACGTGGTGGTGTGCTCCTGTGGTGGTGTTCTCCTACGCCAGTGTGTTACTCTTGACGTCCAGCCGCCCATGTGTTCCTCCACTGATATGCTCCTCTAGATGTCCAGCTGCCTGTGTGTGTGTGCCTGCTAGGGTCTCAGGGTTTTTATAGGCACATGATGGGGACATGACAGGCCAGGTGGTCTTGGGAAATGCTACATTTGGGCGCCAAGGCAGGAGTGCCCATCTTCACCTAGGTCCATGGGCACAGGCCTGGGGGTGGAGCCCTTGCCAGGGACTAGCCCTTCTCCTCCCAGCACCTCCCTGCCCCGCTTCCGCATCAGTACCTAAGGAGCAAAACAAAGTCCCGTTTATTTTGCACTCTACTTTTCTCACGCAGATGGAGTTTGGCCCCATAGCCACCACAGCTAGAAATGTGCTGAGTCTCACCTGAAGCCAGCAAGTCTCAGAGGCTCGCCCAAGGCCCTCAACTTAGTATTTGGTTATCACTGCTGATTGTTTAGGGCCCAAGGGCTCTTTAGCTAGTAGGTGGTGCCAGTACTGGGCCTTTTCATCCAGGGCAATGGCCGAGGGTGTGTCTAGAAATGTCATCCAGGAGCTGGATCCTGGATTGTGGGCCTCACAACTCTGACTGGTGCCCTATCCTGCTGTGGCTGAGGTAGTATCCAAGATGCAAGACTAGTTCTTCCCACTCTCCCGTCTCCACTCCTCAAGCAGAAGGAATGGTTCTCTTTTGGAGTCATGAGCTGTGCAGACTAGGGTTATGGGAGGGGTGATGCCAGCACTCTCTTAGCCATCCTAGGTGGTATCTTAGTAGGTCATATGCCCCCCAAGTCCACTGTCTCTGAGTCCAGTTTAGTACTAGGACTTTCCTATGAGTTACAGTACTTATGGCCTAGCCTGCCTTTCCAGTTTATTTAGAGCACAAAGCACTTAGCCCACGGTAATAAAGTTTCCAGGAACTCAAGTTTGGTTCTCTGGGATCAGCGATCCCTTCTGGCTAGGGCTGGTTTAAATGTTTTCTCCATGGGCAGGCATCAACAGAGTATGGTCCACTTTTCCTTTCTGCTCTAACAGGACAGCAGTACTGAGTCCAATGCTTCACCATTACTGTGCCCTCCCCCAGTACCCAGAGATGCTCTGCATACCACACTGCCCCTGCCGTGGGGGTGGGGGAGCAGTGGTGTCCGTGATTCGAAACTGTTTTTTCTATCTCTTCAGTGCCTCTTTCAGTGATACAGAGTTAAAACCAGTCCCTCACCTGATTTTTGGTTCTTATGAAGGTGTTTTTCTCTTTGTAGACAGCTGTTAACTTGGTGTCCTTGTGGGGATGGGAGACAGTCAGTGGAGCCTTCTATTCCACCATCTTGCTCCCTCAATCTCTTTGATTACTTCCCTTTTGTTTGCTTGTTTTTACGTTAGAATATTTCCCTGAGGGCTAATGTTTCTTGGATATCTGCTCATATTTATGAGTGAGAAACGTAAAAGTTGTTTGAAGCTTTGGTTGTGTAGGTATTGTTTATTGACTATTGGGTAGGACACTATAGAGTGATTTAACAGAGAACCTGTTGTTATTTTCTGTGTGACCTTCAACAAGTGACCTAATCTTTTCTCTTTTCATTTGTAAAAACTGGTGGATAATGGAGCTCAGTTCAGAGGTTGATTTGGAAATTATATAGAACAATAAATTTACAATGCCTCAAGTGCCTCCCATAGTCAATGTATGATGCTGAACCTCTATTAACCTCAGTAAGGAAGGCATCAGGTTCAAGATACCCAAGAAGAGGCCCAGAGCCAGCTAACGAGACATGGGGTTTTATTAGGGGATTATATACAGGGAAGAGAGTCCAGTAGCAGAGGGCAGGATAGGAGAACTGCCTTACATACAGAAACAGTCCAATGGCAGCAGGCTGGGTAAGATATCCACCTTACATACAGTCCACTGGTGGTGGGCATTACGTATCTGCCTTCCTATAGTCCAGTGGTAGTGGGCTGTACAAGATAATGGCACAGCCAAGTGGCAGTGGGCTGGGCAGGAAAATGACAACCACTTACAAACAGCATGCAGTTTATGTAGCATTTTCACTTAATACCTACCTGTTAATGACCTCCAACTGACAGCCTTCATTTAACCCAAGACTCAGGGCCCTAATCCCCTGTATGGCCTGTGTTCCACAGGATGGGGTGAAGGCTCAGATGCTCTTCATGGACAAGGAACAAATCTCCAGGTTGGCCACTCCTGATTCCTTAGCTCAGAACACATATTCAGGTGCATCTACCATACAGGGTTATTTTAAGAATATGCTTAAGTTATTGTTATTGTTATCAGATATGTTTACTCTCCAGATGTATTTGTTTTGTCTGCAATATAAACAACTGTTCAGACAGCTTACTGCAGGATCAGGCAGAAATTGAGTTTTGTATAGTCCTTTGTTTCTCTCCCCAGTTTGTAGGGTTGTCTACTGAACATAGGGTTTAGAATATGAATTGCAGATTTGAATCGATTTGTTTTTTGACTCCTGCCCTTCCTGTTCTTTAGTGTGTAACTCTGGGCAAGTTACTTTAGCTCTTTGCTTTTCAGTTTCATCATTTCAAAAATTGACATTATAATAAATAGTATCTATGTTACAAAGCTTTTTGTGTGGAATAAATGAGATACTGCATATAAGGTGCTTGGCACATAATAGAAGCTTAATAAATTTGACCAATAATGATAAGACTGCAAATTACAACAGTAGCCACGTATGTTTGATAAGAATTACTAGTTAATTCATTACAAATGCACATTTTTCAGTCCCATTGCCTTTTTCATTGATTCTCCAAATCCTTTGATAAGGATAGAGATGGCATGTATTCATCAGGTTAACCTCAGATTAAGAATTTTACATAACATATTTTAAAGTAGAGTTTGGTAAACCTTTTGTATAAAGGGCCAGATAGTAAGTATTTTAGATGTTGTTGTCTCTGTTGAACTACTCAGCTCTACTTCTGTGTTGTGAAAATGGCTATAGACAATATATAAATGAATGGATGTGTCTATGTTCCAATAAAACTACTTACAAAAACAGGCGAAAGAGAGGAATTTGGTCCATGGGCTATAGCTGGCCAAACCCTGCTTTATACAACGTGGTTCTAGATTAGAATAACAACAGATTTGACATAGTCATGTTGCTATTGCAGACAAAGAAGTAGACATTCTTGACACTTTTCTGCATATCTCATTATTGGCTAGATAATTCATTATTGGCTAGATAACTGTTTCCTTTCTAATGTGTTCTAAAGTGTTTTCCTATAAATGAACATCTTCAGAAGCTATTTACATTAAGACGAATGTGGTGTTAAACCAGTAAGTGCATAGCAAGACCATTAGCAAACAAAAGTTTGTTTCATTTTTTCCCTTATCCTTCTGTCTCTAAGGATGATGTCAAACCCATGTATCTCAACGACCACTTTGAATCTATTTACAATTGATGGTAAATGCACAAAAGTGTTTTTCCCCTCAAATTTGTTCTTATAAAAGAGAGTCTGATTTTAAGGGACTCTGTAAAAGATTATGAATCATTATGAAAAGATGACTCACCTAGAAGGAAAGCAAATCTCTGTAATAGTGCAATTTGGGAAAATACTTTTTTTAAAAAGTAAAATCCACATATATAAAACTTAAGTGTCTGGTATAGTTGTATGGGAAATAATTTATATCACATTTGTGAAATATTTTACCCATTTAAGATATAGTTTGACTTAATATCTTTTAAGAAAGCATATGTTAATTTGGCATCCTTATGAGAAAATGGGTGTGTTACGCCTATTAACCATAGGCCTAGAACATAGACTTCTCTCTGACTACTCTTTATGGTAATAATAGTTTACATGTTGTTAGGCTATATTTTTATAAAATTTTTATAAAATAAAAATGTGATAAAATAAAAGGAAAATTATGCTTATTGATCAATCAACCAACCAACAAATATTCATTATTAAGTCCTAGACAGAGGGTCAAACGCCACACAGGATTCAGAAGTACATGTCATGGCCCTTGTAGTACCATGTAATAATGGTTGGTAACTGTAGGAATTTATAGGAGAAAGAATATGGGGATTGAAATATTTGAGTAGACTTCATGGAGAAGATGAGACTTGAAAGAAAGAGTTCAAATGAATACAGAAGGAAGGACATGGTAGGAACATCATGACCGAATATGTAAGTATGTCATGACAGGTTTGCTGAAGAGACTAGAATGACTAGAGCATTTGGGGCATGTAGGGACAAGTGGCAGATAAGCCAGATAATTGTTCTGTTCTAAAGAACAGAAGATAATAAAGAGAAGACATATGTCCTCTTGACTTCAAGAAGCTTAGTCTCCAGGTAGAGAGACAAATTGCATACTCTGGAGCCATTTGTAACAAAGCACAGAATCTGCTAAAAGTCAACTGAATGATACAGACATACCTTTACCTGTTAAATGGTTACAGAGGAAGAGTAGCTCACTCACTGCAAAATGGATAAGGCTTTAAGGAGGAGGCAGAATGAGATCATTACTTTGAAGAATAATTAGAATTTGATTATTTAAGGGAACTATAAAATGTCATAGAAGTAATTATGTAGGGGAAGTCATTGAAGCCTAAATGTGCCAGAAAAATTTATAAGACAGCAAATAGACTTGACTGCTGAAGTAGAAACTGCATTTTAGAAACTAAAAATAGTTTATGTATTTATTGTGCACTTATTATGAGCCGGATATCTATTTTATATCACTTAATCTAGTCTTCTATCTCAGGAATTAGAGTATATTACTCCCCTCCTTCGCAGATGAAAACACTGAGACTTTGAGGAATGAAGAAATGTGGATGTAATCATGTACAAACTGATAACCACTGAAGGTTATAAAAAGGAGAGTGATAAATAATTTAGGATGAGTTGTCTGTCATCAGTTTCTCAGAGTGTTATACAAGGTAGCATTGTAGGATTTAAAAGACCAGACTCAAAGAGGTTAGGGCATGAACAAGTGCTATGTGTCATACGCAGAATACAATCAAGACTGTTGACTAGTATGGGAAAGAGGTATGGTTACTGGTAGAATGGAAGCTGAAAAAATGATAAAATTAAGGGGTTTCAGTTGATAATAGAATATTCAGGTAAAAAGGTCTTTTATGAAATTATACACAGCATAATTGTGAAATGAGGTATTATTTGAAATATAAATTGGGAAATTATCATAAAATATCTAGTTGAAGCATTGAGATGAGATGAAAGCAACATGAGTATTGAGTTTTGGAACAGGCTTATGAGTTATGCAAGAGGTATGAAATGGTAGGAGAGGAAGGGGGTGGTTGGATGGGTAGGGGAAGTACTAATCTTAATGCCACAGAAAAACGTACTTCAGGAAGGAATGTCAATAATAACCAGAGTTAAACTGAATTCAATGAAAACACACAGGCAAGTATCAACAACAGCAACAACAACAACAACACACACACACACATACACACATCCATATAACCACTAGACAACTCAGCACGGATGTTAACAAAATGATGAAGATGAAATTCAAAAAAATGGGAGTTGCAACAAAACTTGGAAAATTCAAAACTCGGAAAATTCTAAGGATAAATTGAGGATGTTTGAGAATAAAAACACAAGTTAAAATATAACCTAGAAGAACATCAAGGTCAAGAAAATGTCTTCTTCCTACCTCCAACTTACTTTAATTATAGGAGACCCTAGCTTGCTTACATGCGAGGGAAAAGAAGTCAGTTGATATAAAATAGAATGTTAATAGTAATAATAACAATAGGGGCTATAATACAAATAACAAACTGAGTCAGGATCCACCTTCCTATGTATGGAAGAAAGAGCATCTATTTGAAAATTGGCTTTCTAATTTATAAGCTGTGAGATATTGATAACTCCCTGATTCATTTTGTCTTAATTCCCTGATCTATAAGATGAAAATAATACTCATCCATTTGCCCCAGATATATTAATTAAGCAATCATAATGTTTAAGACACTGTGCTAGGGTTCAAACACTGTAGTAAGGATATGGGCTTCAGGACATTAATAGTTTAGGGAATGAGATGATGAGTAAATAAATAATTAGATTACAGGGTTAAGAGCAACAATATATATTTGAGCAAGGTGCTGTGAGAACACAAAGGCAGCACATTTAAATTTAACTAGTGTAATTAAATGAAGAAAAAATAGAGAGGTTAGTCAAGTGATCAGAAGTTTACAAAGATACAAAGGTTTGAAATAACATGATCCTTTTTTTTTAATACAAACGTGTACTTTGGATGATTACACAGAAAACCACATGTTAGAGATGTGGTGGGAATTTAGAAAGGTGTGATAGGTAGTTTCTAAGAGGCCCTCAATAATCCTACCTTCTAGCATTCACACATTCATGTAATATTTTCTCCATGAGTGCAGGTTGATTTAGTGACTTTCTTCTAACCTATACAATACAGCAAAAGTGATGAGATGTCACTTTCATTATTTGATTACAGAATTTAATCTTCTATCTTTCTAGCAGAGTATCTTTCTACATTTCATGAAACAAGTTGCCATGTTAGAGAGGTCCACATAGCAAAAAATTGAGGGTAGCCTCTGGCGAACTACGAGCAAAGAACTGAGACTTTTAATACAACAATCCACACTGACCTGAATCTTGCCTATAATGAATGCTCTTGGAAGAAAATTCTGCCCCAGTTGAACTTTTATTGCAGCCTTGTGAGAGACCCTGAAGCAAAGTATTCAGCTAAACATTGCCAAAATCCTGATAGAAACTTTTACAGTCTCTATTTTACATAATAAGCGTGTTTTTAAATGTTTTTATTTTTGTAAAATGTACATAACATAAAATTTACCATCTTAACCACTTTAAGTATGCAGATCAGTGATATTAAATAGACTCATAATGCTGTGCAACCATTGGCATCATCCATTTCTCTAACACTTTCATCTTGTAAAACTGATACTCTGTACCCATTAAACAATGATAGTCCGTTCGCTCACATCCACCCAACCCTAGACAACCTTCATTCTATTTTCTGTATGATTTTGATGATTCTACATACCTCATAGAAGTGGAATCATACAGCATTTGTCTTTTTGTGACTGGTTTATTTCACTTAGCATAATGTCCTCAAGGTTCATCCTATTCTAGCATGTATTTGGATTTTCTTTCTCTTTAAGCTTCAATAATATTTCATTGTATGCATATACTACATTTTGCTTACCAATTTATCTGTTGATAGTGTCTTGGGTTGCTTCCATGTCTTGGCTACTGTAAAAATTGCTACTATAAACATGGGTATACAGATATCTCTTTGAGACCCTGCCTTCAATTGTTTTGTATATCTACCCAGAAGTGAAATTGCTACATCATATGATAATTCTATTTTTAATTTCTGGAGGAATCATCACATTGTTTTCCAAGCAGTGGTACCATTTTACCTTGTCACCAGTAGTGCACAAGCATTCTGACTTCTCCACATTCTTGCCAACATTAGTTGTTTTCTGGGTTTTTTTGTTTTGCTTTGTTTTGTTTTTGTAGCCATTCTGATGAGGTTATTATCATTAGTCTCATTATCATAATGTGAGGTGCTATCTTATTGTAGTTTTGATTTGCATTTTTCTAGTGATTAGTAATGCTGAGTATTCTTTCATGTGCTTATTAGCCATTTGTATATCTTTTTTGGAGAAATGACTACATAAGTCCTTTGCCTATTTTTGAATCAAGTTGTTTGTTTTGTTGTTGTTGTTGTTGAGTTTTAGGAGTTCTCTATATACTCTGATTATCTATCCCTTATCACATATATGATTAGCAAATATTTTCTCCCATTCTGTGGATCACCTTTTAATTTTGTCAATAGTGTCTTTGATGTATAATTTTTAAAAATGTTTGTGAAGTTCAATTTGTTTATTTTTTCTATTGTTGTCTGTGTCTTTGGTATCACATCCAAGAAATCACTGCCACATCCAATCTCGTGAAGCTTTTACCGTATGTTTTAGATATTACATTTAGGCCTTTGATGCATTTTGAGCTATTTTTTGTATGTGATTTTAGGTAGGGGCCCAATTTGATTATTTTGCATGTGAATATCTAGTGACCCTAGCACCATTTATTGAAGATTGCCCTTTTCCCATTGAATGGTTTTGGAACCCGTGTCAAAAATTATTTGAAGAAAAATGAACAGAGCCTAAGGGACCTGTAGAATACCACCTAACAGACCTAATGGAACTATATATATATATATATATATATATATATTGTTTTGGGGGGGAATTCCAGAAGGAGAAGGGAGAAGGGGGCAGAGAGAATATTTTAAGAAATAATGACTGAAAACTCCCCAAAGGATTGATAGAAGACATTGATATAATCATCCAATAAGCTTAACAACCTCCAAGTAAGATGAACTCAAAAAAGAAAACCCACACCAACACATACAATAATTATTTGAAAAATGAAGACAGAGTCTTAAAAACAGAGAAGCAACTCATCACACACAAGAGATTCTTAATGAGATTATCTACATATTTCTCATCAGAAACTTTAAAGGTCAGGAGGTCAGTGGGTCAATTTATTTAAAGTGCAAAAAGAAAAAAAAAGTGCCAGCCAAAAACCCTATATATAGTAAGACTGTCCTTCAAAAGTGGTGGGGAAATTAAGGCATTTGCAGATAAACAAAAGCTGAAGAAGTTTGTTACCACTAGACCTGTCCCTTAAGAAATGCTTAGGGGAGCCCAGCAAGTTGAATTGAAAGGACACTAGACAGTAACTAGAAGGCATAAAAGAAATAATAATCTTAATAAAAGTAAATATATGAACAATTATAAAAGCAAGTAGTATTGTAATAATGGTTTATAACTTCGTTTTCTATGTGATTTAAAAGATTAAAACATTTAAAAAACAATTTTTAATCTAAAAGCTGTTACTATTGGTTCATAAATCCACTTTTTTATATATAAGTGGCTAATGCATTTCAAATAAATATTAGTTTGGGGCACACAACATATAAAGATGTAATTTTGTGATATCCACCAGAGAAAGGGGTGGGGACAGAGCTTTTAAAGGAGTAGAGTTTTTGTATTTTGTTGAAGTTAAACTGGTAAAAATTCAAGTTACAATGTTCTATCTCTAGGATGTTAAATGTAATAATCCATGGTAACCACAAAGAAAATAGCTATAGAATATTTAAAAAGTAAATGAGAAAGAAATTTAAACGTTTTACAACAAAAAAAACACTAAACACAAAATAAGCTAGTAATATGGGAAATGGGGACAAAAAAGCTGTAAGGCAAATAGGAAACAAATAGCAAAATGAGAAAAATAAGTCTTTTTTTGCCCAAGCATGTTTTTTTTTTCCCCCTGATCACATGTTTACCCTACACACAGCACAGTCCAAGAGCAATCATCAACTTCTACATCCTTTGGTAGGAAGAATTCAAAAATATGTTATACATGGTTCCTCAGAAGGTCACAAGTGGAAAATCTCAGGGGTCCTCAGTTACCCACAGCCATAAATGCAACCTTTAATAACTTTCTTCTGCTTTTACTCTTCCTACTCACTTACTCTGCCTTCAGGAATAATTCGCCAAAACTATCTGCACTTATATCTTTGTCTCAGGAGCTCATATTTGGACCTTTAACACCCTCATACTGAAAGTAATTAAAAGATGATTGAGCGGAAGCCAGCAAAACTATAGAAATTGGAGTAATCAGAGTGAAAAGTGATGAGAACCTGAAATAATACAGTGACAGAAGAGATACAAGGAAGGGATTGATTTAAAGATATCAAGGAGGTAAGGAGCAGTGAGAAATTGTGAAATATTGGAGTGAAATACTAACAAGGGAGGAAGAATCAAGGATAATTCTAGTTCTGTGGCTTAGGCAATTAGTTGGATGAGTAATGGGGGAACCACAGCAGGAACAGGTATGTGTATGTATATGTGTGCTTATTAGTGGAGACCACATAATAAGTATTATTCAGATACCTGTGGAAACTTCACAAGGCAATCTTAAGTAGACTCTTGACCATCTAGTCTGACACTGGAAAAATTTCAGAGATATATATTAGGGATCTGATGTCTGTGGGACCACCATTGACCAATAGGAGATGGAAGTTGGTAGACAAATACTTTTAACTTTTGTCCCCTGGGTGGACAGTTGTTGTATTTCTCAAGACTTCTCAGAAGACTGCACATGAACAAGAAACAGTTGCTCGTTGGGGCGACCAATTTAAAATTATATCTTTGTACTTGTTTTTCCTTATTTTCTGTTTCATTCTTCTGTTTCTCATATCCTGTCTCTCTCTGGGCATAATCCCAATAAACTATCTGTACAAAATCCTTTATTTCAAGCTCTGCTTTTGGGAGAATCCAGGTTAAGACAAAGAATAAGTTAATGCAGAGATGGAATTGGAAGTATAGATGGGATAATTATCTTGGAGCAGGAGCAGAGGAGATGTCTTTCAATACATAGGTGAAAATAATGGGTGTAGCCATAGGTGATTTTTGTAAGTGTATTAGTTTGTTTTCACACTGCTAATAAAGACATACCTGAGACTGGGCAATTTACAAAAGAGAGAGGTTTAATGGACTTACAGTTCCACATGGCTGGGGAAGCCTCACAATCCTGGCAGAAGGCAAGGAGGAGCAAGTCACGTCTTACATGGATGGCAGCAGGCAAAAAGAGAAAGCTTGTACAGGGAAACTCCCATTTTTAAAACCATCAGATCTGCCAGGCACGGTGGCTCATGCCTATAATCCCTGCACATTGGAAGGCGAGGCAGGTGAATCTCCTGAGCTCAGAAATTCGAGACCAATCTGGCCAACATGATGAAACCCCGTCTCTACTAAACACACACACACACAAATTAGCCAGGTGTGGTGAGAGGTGCCTGTAATCCTAGCTACTCGGGAGGCTTGAGGCAAGAGAGTCACTTGAACCCAGGAGGTGGAGGTTGCAGTGAGCTGAGATGGCACCACTGCACTCCTGCCTGGGCAACAAGAGTGAAACTCCGTCTAAAAACAAAACAAAACAAAAAAACAAAAAAAAAGAAAAACAAAAACAAAAAATCAGATCTCATGAGATTTATTCACTATCACGAGAACAGAATGGGAAAGAGCCACCCCCATGATTCAATTACCTCCCACTGGGTTCCTCCCATGACAAGTGGGAAATGTAGATGAGATTTGGGTGGGGACATAGCCAAACCATATCAGTAAGGGATAAAATACTTTTTGTTTCTGCCTAAATATTTTTGGCAAAATAGAATGCAATTTCACCTGCTGAGGTTAAGGGAGGATGTGGTTGTGTAAAGATTTCTGAGAAATGTGAAAATTTGGAACAGCAACTGAGGGGAATGGAGTAGATACTACCTAAAGATGTGTAGAGGGTTGCCCAGGAGGATTTTAAGACCTAGCTATGATTTATTTATTTATTTTTTGTAGCATCAATTCTCCCTAGTAGGTCCTTTTCTCCAGAAGAAACTTTAATCACTAGAAAGTAGTCTTCTCTGGGGATTACAAGGTTGGTATGGTGGGTAGAATGGAGAATAGGGTTAGGAAGTTTAAAGAGCTGGGTCTTGGACGAAAGCTGAATAGTGAAGAGAGTGAACACAGAACTACATTGACAGATTTGTAACAAATGATATAGCTCTGATGTGGCTGTTGTGTAGAATGACTAAGAAAGAGAAGAGGCTATATAGAGACAAGTGTATCTCTGTGAAAAATTTCAGGAGTATAGCAGATTTGAGTTGTGATAAGATCCAGGGTGTGGCTGTGTAAGTGGATTTGGGGAAGGTCATTGGACAAAAAGATAGGCTGCTGAATAAGCCCTGATCACAGACTTTGACATCACCCAAAACACTTGTGGAACTAGAGATGGAATAGACGACTCTAGGCCATATGTAGACCATAACTCCCTGTGGTTGGCAGATGATAGTGCAAAAAAAGGAGGAAACAATAGTGATTCTACCAGACAAGAACCCCAAAGGGGGTTTGGAAATGGTAATGAGGGGCAAGAAAATAACTGAATTTCCTCTTTATTGGTTTCTGGTATCCACAGAGCTTGGATGATAGGAAAGGTACAGTTAAGTCTGATTTTGAATATAGGGGGCTGGTATTATTTCTAACTTTAGGATTGTTATGAGGACTCAGTATATGTGAAAACATTTTGCCAGCAGTGGATTATTACTCTTACATAAGGTAATAAAATACAGAGAGGAAGCAATTGAAAAAAGAAGGTCAAAAAGCATACTGGATGACATCAAGGAATATAAATAGAAGTTGAGAGCAGCATTGTAAAGAACGATGACTATTTTCTCTGGGACTGGAGGGTAATTCGAGAATGTAAGAGTAGAAATGGAGACATTGCTATCTCATCTATTCTAGAGCACATTCAGGTTCATTATGTGGAATTTGAACATACCTGTCAAAGTGACTGGGTTATGAAATCATTAATTCAGGAGATTGGCTTAGATTTTAAAGCCATTTTGTTTTTGAATTTATCTTTAATACCATATTTCTACTTTCAGAGGTAATGAAATAGCTTTGTTGTGTAGCAGTCCAGATATTTAGGAAACATTCAGGCATACTTTCTAGTTATTCATCATTATCCAAGTCCTGGGTGAGTTTTGTAGCAGGTGATGATTAAATGCTAGTAGGACGTTAACAATAAGATGGAAACCTGTGCTTGTGGCGATTGCTGCAAGGCAGGACAGAACTGATCCTTTCCAAAACTGTCAGCTTGACTCATTTCATCCTCCTCTTCACTGTATTTGCAACTGCAAAAATACAAATAAATGGAGAAACTCTGGAAAGAATATTAAATGATTCAGAACAATTATGTCTCTGTATTTCTTGATATTTCAAATAAAGGTAAAAACATTTTTAATGTTTCAAAATGATTTTAAACTCAAAATATTGCCTACTTTATACATTATTACTATCATCAAAATATGAATTACGGGATTGGGCAAACACATTTTCTTCAGAGACTTTCTTTCAAAAATTTTAATTTTAAGTGATGTCTTGCTTTATTCTTTTCAACAGAGTGAAGGGGAGATCCACTAAACAGAATATGAGGCCCATTTGTCACTTGTGTAAATGCCCTGTTTTGATATAGACTGAAAAAGGTGCGGTGTGGATAAATTCAACTTTACAGAAAAGAATTCAAGCTGAAAAGTAACAGTGACTCAGTACAGTTTATTACATGCAGTGTAACTAGTTGGCACCATTGGTTATGTCCAGGAACAAGTAAAGCCTGGGATTGCATGATTTGTAAACTAGGACAAATCAACTAATCTGTCTGTGCGGGGGTTTCCTCATCTATAAAATACAACACTGTAAAACTCATAGAACTGTGATAAGGTTAAGGATAAACTGAGGGAGAAAACAGGAGAAGTCATCAAAAACAGTACCTACCACATATAAGTATTAACTTTAATGTCCACTTGGCTCTCTTATGTATGGTGAGATATATTTGAAACTATTTTTACTTTACTTAATGTTCACTGTTTTAGTATTATATAGCTATTAAATAATATTCTTTTGATGCTTAAATTCGGAAAAAAACATATATCAAAAGTTGTAAAAAGCAAAATTATGCAGTTATTTAAATATTGATTAACACTAAATATACAATCATGTCATCTGCAAACAGGGACAATTTGACTTCCTCTTTTCCTAATTGAATACTCCTTATTTCTTTCTCTTGCCTGATTACCTGGGCCAGAACTTCCAACACTATGTTGAATAGGAGTGGTGAGAGAGGGCATCCCTGTCTTGTGCCAGTTTTCAAAGGGAATGCTTCCAGTTTTTGCCCATTCAGTATCATATTGGCTGTGAGTTTGTCATAAATAGCTTTTATTATTTTGAGATGCATCCCATCAATACCTAATTTATTGAGAGTTTTAGCATGAAGGGCTGTTGAATTTTGTCAAAGGCCTTTTCTGCATCTATTGAGATAATCATGTGGTTTTTGTCTTTGGTTCTGTTTATATGCTGGATTACGTTTATTGATTTGGTATGTTGAACCAGTCTTGCATCCCAGGGATGAAACCCACTTGATCATGGTGGATAAGCTTTTTGATGTGCTGCTGGATTCGGTTTGCCAGTATTTTATTGAGGATTTTTGCATCAATGTTCACCAGGGATATTGGTCTAAAATTCTTTTTTTTTGTTGTGTCTCTGCCAGGCTTTGGTATCAGGATGATGCTGGCCTCATAAAATGAGTTAGGGAGGATTCCCTCTTTTTCTATTGATTGGAATAGTGTCTGAAGGAATAGTACCAGCTCCTCTTTGTACCTCTGGTAGAATTCGGCTGTGAATCCGTCTGGCCCTGGACTTTTTTTGATTGGTAGGCTATTATTGCCTCAATTTCAGAGCCTGTTATTGGTCTATTCAGGGATTTGGCTTCTTCCTGGTTTAGTCTTGGGAGGGTGTATGTGTTGAGGAATTTATCCATTTTTTTCTAGGTTTTCTAGTTTATTTGCGAAGAAGTGTTTGTAGTATTCTCTGATGGTAGATGGTATTTCTGTGGGATCGGTGGTGATATCCCCTTTATCATTTTGTATTGCATCTATTTGAGTCTTCTCTCTTTTCTTCTTTATTAGTCTTGCTAGTGGTCTATCAATTTTGTTGATCTTTTCAAAAAACCAGCTCCTGGATTCATTGATTTTTTTGAAGGTTTTTTTGTGTCTCTATTTCCTTCAGTTCTGCTCTGATCTTAGTTATTTCTTGCCTTCGGCTAGCTTTTGAATGTGTTTGCTCTTGCTTCTCTAGTTCTTTTAATTGTGATGTTAGGGTGTCAATTTTAGATCTTCTCTGCTTTCTCTGGTGGGCATTTAGTGCTATAAATTTCCCTCTACACACTGCTTTAAATGTGTCCCAGAGATTCTGGTATGTTGTGTCTTTGTTCTTGTTGGTTTCAAAGAATATCTTTATTTCTGCCTTCATTTTGTTATGTACCCAGTAGTCATTCAGGAGCAGGTTGTTCAGTTTCCATGTAGTTGAGGGGTTTTGAGTGAGTTTCTTAATCCTGAGTTCTAGTTTGATTGCACTGTGGTCTGAGAGACAGTTTGTTATAATTTCTGTTCTTTTACATATGCTGAGAAGTGCTTTATTTCCAACTATGTGGTCAATTTTGAAATAAGTGCAGTATGGTGCTGAGAAGAATGTATATTCTGTTGATTTGGGGTGGAGAGTTCTGTAGATGTCTATTAGGTCCTCTTGGTGCAGAGCTGAGTTCAATTCCTGGACATTCTTGTTAACTTTCTGTCTCACTGATCTGTCTAATGTTGACAGTGGGGTGTTAAAGTCTCCCATTATTATTGTGTGGGAGTCTAAGTCTCTTTGTAGGTCTCTAAGGACTTGCTTTATGAATCTGGGTGCTCCTGTATTGGGTGCATATATATTTAGGATAGTTAGCTCTTCTTGTTGAATTGATCCCTTTACCATTATGTAATGGCCTTCTTTGTCTCTTTTGATCTTTGTTGGTTTAAAGTCTGTTTTATCAGAGACTAGGATTGAAACCTCTGCCTTATTTTGTTTTCCATTTGCTTGGTAGATCTTCCTCCATCCCTTTATTTTGAGCCTATTTGTGTCTCTGCACGTGAGATGGGTCTCCTGAATACAGCACACCGATAAGTCTTGACTCTTTATCCAATTTGCCAGTCTGTGTCTTTTAACTGGAGTATTTAGCCCATTTACATTTAAGGTTAATATTGCCATGTGTGAATTTGATCCTGTCATTATGATGTTAGCTGGTTATTTTCCTCGTTAGTTGATGCAGTTTCTTCCTAGCCTTGATGATCTTTACAATTTGGCATGTTTTTGCAGTGGCTGGTACCGGTTGTTCCTGTCCATGTTTAGTGCTTCCTTCAGGAGCTCTTGTAGGGCAGGCCTGGTGGTGACAAAATCTCTCAGCATTTCCTTGTCTATAAAGGATTTTATTTCTCCTTTGCTTATGAAGGTTAGTTTGGCTGGATGTGAAATTCTGGGTTGAAAATTCTTTTCTTTAAGGATGTTGAATATTGGCCCCCACTCTCTTCTGGCTTGTAGAGTTTCTGCTGAGAGATCAGCTGTTAGTCTGATGGGCTTCCCTTTGCGGGTAACCCGACCTTTCTCTCTGGCTGCCCTTAACATTTTTTCCTTCATTTCAACTTTGGTGAATCTGACAATTATGTGTCTTGGAGTTGCTCTTCTCGAGGAGTATCTCTGTGGCGTTCTCTGTATTTCCTGAATTTGAATGTTGGCCTGCCTTGTTAGATTGGGGAAGTTCTCCTGGATAATATCCTGCAGAGTGTTTTCCAACTTGGTTCCATTCTCCCTGTCACTTTCAGGTACACCAATCAGACGTAGATGTGATCTTTTCACATAGTCCCATATTTCACGGAGGCTTTGTTCGTTTCTTTTTACTCTTTTTTCTCTAAACTTCTCTTCTCACTTCATTTCATTCATTAGATCTTCTATCGCTGATACCCTTTCTCCCAGTTGATTGAACCGGCTACTGAAGTTTGTGCATTCATCATGTAGTTCTTGTGCCATGGTTTTCAGCTCCATCAGGTCATTTAAGGACTTCTCTACACTGGTTATTCTAGTTAGCCATTCGTCTAATCTTTATTCAAGGATTTTAGCTTCTTTGTGATGGGTTCGAACTTCCTCCTTTAGCTTGGAGAAGTTTGATTGTCTGAACCCCATTGTCTCAGCCCAAAATCTCCTTAAGCTGATAAGCAACTTCAGCACAGTCTCAGGATACAAAATCAATGTGCAAAAATCACAGGCATTCTTATACACCAATAACAAACAGAGAGCCAAATCATGAGTGAACTCCCATTCAAAATTGCTACAAAGAGAATAAAATACCTAGAAATCCAACTTACAAGGGATGTGAAGGACCTCTTCAAGGAGAACTACAAACCACTGCTCAGCGAAATAAAAGAGGACACAAACAAATGGAAGAACATTCCATGCTCAGGGATAGGAAGAATCAATATCATGAAAATGGCCATACTGCTCAAGGTAATTTATAGATTCAATGCCATCTCCATCAAGCTACCAATGACTTTCTTCACAGAATTGGAAAAAAATACTTAAAGTTCATATGGAACCAAAAAAGAGCCCCCATTTCCAAGTCAATCTGAAGCCAAAAGAACAAAGCTGGAGGTATCACACTACCTGACTTCAAACTATACTACAAGTCTACAGTAACCAAAACAGCATGGTACTGGTACCAAAACAGAGATGTAGACCAATGGAACAGAACAGAGCTCTCAGAAATAATACCACACATCTACAACCATCTGATTTTTGACAAACCTGACAGAAACAAGAAATGGGGAAAGGATTCCCTATTTAATAAATGGTGCTGGGAAAACTGGCTAGCTATATGTAGAAAGCTGAAACTAGATCCCTTCTTTACACCTTATACAAAAATTAATTCAAGATGGATAAAAGACTTATATGTTAGACCTAAAACCATAAAAACCCTAGAAGAAAACCTAGGCAATACCATTCAGGACATAGACATGGGCAAAAAAGCAATGGCAACAAAATCCAAAATTGACAATTGGGATCTAATTAAATGAAAGAGCTTCTGCACAGCAAAAGAAACCATCATCAGAGTGAACAGGCAACCTACAGAATGGGAGGAAATTTTTGCAATCTACTCATCTGACAAAGGGCTAATATCCAGATCTACAAAGAACTCAAACAAATTTACAAGAAAAAAACAAACAACCCCATCAAAAAGTGGGCAAAGGACATGAAAAGACACTTCTCAAAAGAAGACATTTATGCAGCCAACAGACACATGAAAAAATGCTCATCATCACTGGCCATCAGAGAAATGCGAATCAAAACCACAATGAGAGACCATCTCACTCCAGTTACAATGGCAATCATTAAAAAATCAGGATACAACAGGTGCTGGAGAGGATGTGGAGAAATAGAAACACTGTTACACTGTTGGTGGGACTGTAAACTAGTTCAACCATTGGGGAAGATAGTGTGGCAATTCCTCAAGGATCTAGAACTAGAAAAGCCATTTTACCCAGCCATCCCATTACAGGGTATATATGCAAAGGATTATAAATCTTGCTGCTATAAAGACACATGCACACGTATATTTATTGCAGCAATATTCACAATAGCGAAGACTTGGAACCAACCCAAATGCCCATCAATGATAGACTGGATTAAGAAAATGTGGCACATATACACCATGGAATATTATGCAGCCATGTCCTTTGTAGGGATGTGGATGAAGCTGGAAACCATCATTCTCAGCAAACTATCGCAAGAACAGAAAACCAAACACTGCATGTTCTCACTCATAGGTAGGAATTGAACAATGAGAACACTTGGACACAGGAAGGAAAACATCACACACTGGGGGCTGCCATGGGGTGGGGGTAGGGGGGTGGGACAGCATTAGGAGATATACTTAATGTAAATGATGAGCTAATGGGTGCAACAAACCAACATGGCACATGTATACATATGTAAAAAAAAAATAAAAACTATTTGAAACTTGAAAATGAAGTAAAAGGGTGAGTACCATGTCCTTTAAAAAAAATTAACACTTGCTTAATTAGATTTCTGAAACATGTAATTAAAATCATAAGTATATTATATCACATTTAAGACTTTCAGTCACTTAAATAAAGCAGGACAATACTTGAAATTATCTCAAAAATTTTAAAGATTTATATTTAACCCAGTTACAAAATTATCAATAGAGTGGATGTAGCCTTGTTTTCATTGTATTTTTATTATTATTCTCATTCTTGTTAACATGTTCACTCTTAAATTTCTTCTTGGGTCTTCTTGGGGTTACAATAACGTCATCAGCCATATTGTTTATTTCCTAAGGATATAGCCATCTTCCAAGCCAAAAATAAAAGATTATTGTTTCATTGCAGCTGAAGTTGCAAGTTCTGGATGATCAATTGATTCTTTGTTGGCATATGGACTTAGTTGTATTTTCCAAACCTTGACAGTAATGCTCCAGGCTGGACATCGTTTAATTTCCTATCTTTACTTGCTACATCCACAGAACTCCCTAAGCCCAAACATTTCCACTGAGCTTTAGCTTTGTAGATCCTGTTCCCTTTCCCAAAACTGTTTAGAGAAATTTTACTCGGTCATTATTACATCCCCACTATTTGGTCCTCTTCTATTAATCTGAAGTGTTTGTATAACGGAAAATTAATGTTTGACCTATTAATATGTCATTATAAATAATTTAACCAGGAGACAAAGGATTGAGTCTGCATAATTACTTCTCTTGAGAACATTTTTAAGCCATTATTTGGGAACACATTGCTAACTCCTTTTTGTTTGGTCTTTGTGTGTACAATGACACATTCTTCATACAGTTCCCACATTTCTCAGGAGTATTTAGCATAGTGTCCTGTTATCATTTATTTATTCAATTGGTAGAGAAAGTTCTTCTTGACGAGTGAAAATGTACTTAATAGTAGAAACAGAATACTCAAATACTCCCATACTAATTAAAATCAATGAATCTAATTATACATTATTTGAGCTGCCATTCTTTTGCATCATAAATAACTGTTTAAATGTCTTATATTTATTTTCCTATTTTAGACTTGTGAATTTTCATAGATTTATCTTGTTCTATTTAATTATGTTTTTCATCGTGGCTAGACATTTGACAATCTGATATAGCTCCCTTACCATTTGAGCAATACCCCCTAAAACCCATGAAATAATTCTTGCTTTTTCTCAAGCTAGTTTAGCCTGCCTTGAATGTTCCTTGCTATGAGATACAAAATAAGCTTCTTTCCTTGTTCTCCTTCTTTTAGAGGTGTTAGGGTGCACATAAGATGGTCTTAGTTATATTGCTGGTAGCCAAAATGATGCTGTGCCAGGGTACATTAATGAGAGAGGTGCAAAAGCGATTTTTTTCTAAAATCATGAATGCACAATGTTTCTAACTTAGTAGTGATCTCCCTGTATCTCTCATTGTTCCAATATGTATTTTATTTGCATTTTTTAACAAAATACCTATTTAACTGATTAACTCCTCAAACAAGCTTTAATTACATTTCCTTTTTATACTCCTTTGAGGCCTCGTTGACAATTATTTTTGGTTATTGTATTTGCTGCTGAAATTCCATCTTTTATAATTTTGTGTTTTCTGTACCAGGTTCCATTTTCTGTTACTTTTATTAGAGAATCAAGATATTTCAATGAGATGTTATAAAATATGAAAATATATTGTTAATTTGTCCCAAATTGCCGTGTATATGAATGTATTCTTTTACAAGTGCTTTCCCCAAAAGGATTGAAATTTCTTTTATACCATGCATGTATTTTATAGATCAAAGGACTTTATCTGCATATTATTTTTGATTGAATAACTATGTTTTTTGTTAAACTAGATTTCATATAGTATTAGCAGAATATTGTACATCGGTGAGTGAATGAATAAAACGTGTACCTGCTCTACACTCTAATTTACCAGAAATTTGGAACAATTTGGGGTTGAAATTGTGTAATTGGTTTGGCTTCAGCACAAACACGTTTTAGACATGAAAGAACAGAGCTCACCAAGAGTAATAACGAGCTCACGATGGGCCTATCAGTTGGACAGACGGTGATAATTCTGGTTAAGTGTCCTCTTCTGGACTGCTTAGAAGCACAACAGGTATAATATTTAAAACTAGAATGAAACACAAAATCTCAGAACTATGTGGATATTGAAAATAACAGAGTAAGACTCTACAATAACATCAAGCCTAATTCATAAATTTTAAGTATTATTCTCAATGACAAATGATCGTTTTGAAATCGTAATTGAAAATTTGATTTGATCTGATTTGAAATCATGATTTGAAAATTCAATAAGAGCGGTTATATTTGTGAATATAACTGCCTAGCATTCTATTTGTAATCTTTTGAATTTAAATGTCTTTCTGAATGTGAAAACCTAAAATGAGAAAATCCTGACATTGGCCCTTATTTTATTCACTGAGAAACATTTAATGGAATTTTATTTTGCTTTGAAATATGATGTTTTATTAGGCCCTGTATCTGACAGGATAACTTCCTGTTCTCTCTTTCCTTCCTCTCACTTCCTCTCCCTTGTTCCTTAAAATAGGAAGACCTATCACTGGGGAGAATGAAATACCTCTCTACCTTCATTTATGACCTAGAGAACTGTTGCTAGCACTACTAATAACTCAGTGGTTGTAATGAGAATGTCTACAATTGAAGAGAGGAACTAGCAGCTTTGCACATTGTCCAGCCATAACAGTAGCAAGAATGCAGAAGTCTCTTTAGACAAAGTGTAAGTTGTATAATCGATATTGACTATTTGAGTTTGCTTTGCCAACATTTTAGTAATTTTTCTGATATAGTTACTTGTAGCAAAAAAATTACATTCTACCATATTTTTTTCATCACACAGCTATTCAGTAAGAGCAAACAACTACAAGAATGAGTGATTTGTCTTGAGATTAATTCATCTACATCATATAAAGAGCCATGCTTTTTCTCAGTAACACAAAGCATATAGTTCTACTTTTGGTTTGGGTTTTTTAAAGAAACAATTGTTGCTTTTTTCTTTGAGTAGCCAGTGTGCTGAGACTAAGTGGGTTTTCTCATCTCTCCTGCACGGCCTCTCTTGCAGCATGGTAATCAGTCACTTTGCAGTTGTTTGTGAAAGGAAATCTGTGCTTTTCCCTACAGATTATGAGAAGAGACTAAGCTTTTTTAGACTATTTGAGCCAATATGCATTTTCCATGACTTTCTGAGAAGTCCTAGATAAGGAGGGAGAAAAGGGAACAGATTTCCATTGCAATTAATTTTCAGTTAGCTGCAGTGAGAAAATTGGTCCTAATTAACACATTCAGCTGAGCAGGGAGTAGGCTGTGGTTTTCAAACGTTAGTGTGTATCAGAATCACCTGGAGGGCTGTTAAAATACAGACAGCTGGGCCATCCCTAGAATTTCTGATTCAGTCGTTCTAGGGTGAGGCTCAATAATTTGCATTTGTGTTAAGTACCAGGTGATTCTGATTGTGCTGGTCTGGAGACCCACACTTTAGGAACGACTGCATTAAAAAATATATGCTCTGTGAATCCACTAGATTGTTAGGTTGTGGCTCTCACAGAGCAGTAACTTTGTCTCATCACTCCTCCTCTCACCTAGTATGCTGCATTGAACATGATAAATTCTCACCAAATCAATATTTACTAAACATGTAACTCAGGTGGCTCCTAGATTCCTATCAAATTCCAGTTTCCCCCATTTTGCCTCTTGTATTAATCTGTTTTATTTTCTTCATAGAATTTATCAATATATAAAATTATTTTCTCATTATTTGCTTATCTTTTATTATTTGTCCCCCACTCACACACTTACACTAGTATTTAAAATATGCGTCTATATTGTTTAATATTGTGCTCCAGTGCCAAACAGTAAGTATTAGACAAATGCCTGGGGAATAAATGAATGAACTGTGAAATCTCTTTAACAACTGTCCATTCATTCATTCATTTATGGATATTTATTTATAAAATGCATTCATTTCCAAAATATCAATCTGACAGTGGTTGCAGCTCATGTTGTTTTGACTTACAAAAAAATCAAGTCAGCTTTAACCAAAATTGAAAAGTACTTAATAGCAAATAGCTCAATCATGTTTAAAATAATGCAAAGATGGGGTTATGGTAAATATGCGAATATTTGTTATTTGCATTCCCTATCCTTTTCCCTACCTTATAGAAACTTCCTGTAGCTTAACATCCTTCTCTCCCTTCTAGTCATCTTCCTCGCTACTCTCCCACGTTTGCCCTTATTAATTCCATTCTTGATTTCTTCATTCTCACTGGGATATAAAGCAGCTGATTGCAGATTGCTATGTTAACTTTTCCAGCAATGCCTGGATTTTAAAATCAAGGTTTAATCATTCTTAATATAAAGTTAACACACGTGTTCATGAAGAAAACAAATGTAAAAAAAAGTTGATTAAAAGAAAGAAAAAAGTCACTTCTTTATAAAAGCAGACTTGACTACTGTTAACACTTTGATACCTTTTCTGTGAAATCTCTTGTGATGCATTTTCTATCTAACGATGATAAAACAGTATCTATAAAATTATGCCATTTATAAGGCCTTTCAACTGAACATAAATGCAATGATAATCACAGAGTATAAAAATTCAATAATTCGTAAAGGGGAAAAACATGAATAATTTTGTCATTTAGCAGTAACACTAACACTTTGGTGAATTTCCTTGCAAAGGCTTGTTGATGACACATAGAATCTGTCACAGTGTAATTTATAAGTTTTCCTGAGTTAAAATGAAAATAACTTTGTGTTTGAAGTCATTCAAAGATAATGAAAATTATCACTTAAATTTTTAGGTAATGAAAATTGCCATTACAGAGCTCTATCAATCTCTTCTTAATGTGGAGGAAGAAGAAAGAGAGAAACAGAGATTTTATTCCCTCCACTAATGTTACAATATCAAAAATAGTTCAAGTTTGGAACTATATACAACCAATTATTGTTTTAATTGGTTGCCATGGTTGGCAATATATTGCATTTGAAACATAAAGTTTGTATAATGAGAAATTATTGGTTGCAAAAGAAGTTGCAGGAAAAGATAAAATACTGAGAAAAGTACTTTAGGTCATATTTTAGGAAGCCATAAAATGTACCTTAAAATATGTAGTTCAACAGGGCTTCTGAAGTTAAAAAATTAAAAACATGAAAAAGAAGTCTTTTTTATTTTTAGGTTCTGATTTTTTAGTCATTCTTTTTTTATTTTCTTTTTCATTTAAAGAGAAATCGTGGCAACCTTCCTGAGCCATTACATATTTGAGTTTCTTTCAGTAGCCTTGATACATTAAAGAAAATCAAGCTCATTATAAATTCCTTAAAACACCACCATCTCTTTTCATAGTCTATAGATAGCGTTCCACAGTTGTTGGGTTCCTGTTGCAGTTGAAAAGACTGAGAGAAGCCTGTCTTTATTCTTTGCTGATCTTTCTCTTCTTTCTTTCTCGTCCGTCCTTCCTTCCTTCCTTCCTTCCTTCCTTCCTTCCTTCCTTCCTTCTTTCCTTCCTTCTTTCCTTCCTTCTTTCCTTCCTTCCGTCTCTCTCTCTCTCTCTCTCTCTCTTTCTCTCTAGCACTTTCAGTCTGAATAACCAGATTATTTTTCAACTGGAAAAAGAAAGTTTTCTTAATTGTATATTTACTTTTGGTTTGTATCCTATTTTTTCTGGTCTCTTACTGAGTAGCAATCACTACATACCAGGCACTGTTCTGGCTATCGGAGATTGAGTGAGATAGAAAAGGTCTCATTTTCATGGATCTTAAATTTTAGCAGGGAGAGATTAATAATAAACAGGTAAAAAGAAAAAAAAAGGTAAGTTGATAGAAAGTACTGGTGAGAGAAGAGAGGGAGCTGGTCAATTTTAAATAGAATAAGAAAGGACCTCTCTGAAGAGATTAACATTTGTTTGGAGACCTGGGGACTGTTCAGATAAATGAGAAACAGAATGTTGAGAGCATAGTGAATGTGGCAAAAAGTGGTAGGAGCTAAAATCAAAGAGGTAGGATTGAAAAGTTTTACAAAATGAAAAGATATGATTTGGTCTACATTTTCAAAATATTTTCCCTTGTGATTATTTCACAAATGATTGTAAGAGGTAAGAGTAGAAGCAAGAAATCCAGTTAAGGATCTCACGCAGCACTTCAGGTGAGAGCCAATGGTAGCTTGAACCAGGGTGGTGGTAGGCAGACAGAGGGCAGTGAATGGATTTAGGACATATTTTGGAGGTTGAATTGACAATACTTGCTGAGAGATTGATTATGATGGTTGAGGAAAGAACTTTTAAAAAATGCTTCTGGTTGTTTATCTGTAGAAAGGCATGGGCAAAAGAGACCAGCAGAAGTAAAAGTTTGGGTAGGTGGAGGAAGAAGAGTTCTGGAATCTAGGTAAGAGATGGAGCAGAGTGATGAGAGAAGATGAAAGTATGACCAATATTGAAAATGTAGTTGGGTTAATGGATTAAAACTCTCAGGGCCCTTGAAGGAATGATGGTCTGGGGATTCCAGGTTAGGTGAACTGGAAGAATTAGAGGTGATCATTAGAAGAAAGGATACTTGTTATCGTGAGTTTGAAGGTGGGCCACTTGTTGCTAAAACAAAATCAAGGGTATAACCATGTGCTTGACTACTGTGGGATTAAAGAAATGATCATGGGAGTTTGGAAGGTCAAAGAACTGAGAGGCCAGAGGAATTATCCAAATGAGAATTGATGCCATCAGGAATGGTTGTGGAAGTACAGGTAAAGAGGAAGACATTGTGCCTTTTGCAAAAAAAAAAAAATATGGATGACATATAAGTGAGGGTGGGAAATGGCAGAATCTCAGAGCCTGACTTTCAAAGAGATTGAGATTTGTGGGGGGGACAAAAAGACCAAAAATGGTTTGAAAATAGCAAAGAGGAACAAAGAGAACCTTGACCCATCTTTACAAACTGGTTCACATGGTGAATAAAATAAAAAGCAGCTTTGACATAAGAAAGTTGTAAAGAAAGTGTCACCCTTGGAAAAAAAAATCAAAAACAAACAAACAAACAAAAAACAGAAATATAGACCAATAGAACAGAATAGAGAACTCAGAAATAAGACCACACACCTAAAACTATCTGTTCTCTGACAAACCTGACAAAAACAATCAAAGGGGAAAGCTCAACATCACTGACCATTAGAGAAATGCAAATCAAAACCACAATGAAATACCATCTCACACCACTCAGAATGACTATTTTAAAGAAGTCAAAAAATAACAGTTGCTGATGAGGTTGGGAAGAAAAGGGAATAGTTTATAATATGGTTTGGCTGTGTCCCTACACAAATCTTAACTTGAATTGTATCTTCCAGAATTCCCACGTGTTGTGGGAGGGACCTGGGGGAGGTAATTGAATCATGGGGGCCAGTCTTTTCTGTGCTATTCTCGTGATAGTGAATAAGTCTCATGAGATCAGATGGGTTTATCAGGTGTTTCTGCTTTTGCTTCTTTCTCATTTTCTCTTGCTGCTGCCATGTAAGAGGTGGCTTTCACCTCCTGCTGTGATTCTGAGGCCTCCTCAGCCATGTGGAACTGTAAGATCAATTAAATCTCTTTTTCTTCTCAGCCTCAGGTATGTCTTTATCAGCAGTGTGAAAACAGACTAATACAGTTTATACACTGGTGGTGGGAATGTAGATTAATTCAATCATCGTGGAAAGCAGTTTGGATATACTTCAAAGAATTTCAAACAGAACTACCATTCAATCCAGCAATTCCATTACTGAGTATACACCCAAAGGAGTATTAATTGTTCTCCCATAAAGGCACATGCAGACATATATTTATCACAGCACTATTCACAAGACATGAAATCAAGCTAAATTCCCATCAATGATAGATTGACAAAGAAAATGTGGTACATATACACCATGAAATACTATGCAGGCATAAAAAAGAATTAGTTCATGTCCTTTGCAGGGACATGGATGAAGCTGGAGGCCATTATCCTCAGCAAATGAATGCAGGAACAGAAAATCAAATACATGTTCTCACTTATAAGTAGGAGTTAAAGGATCAGAACTCATGGACACATAGAGGGGAACAACAGACACTGGGGCCTATTGGAGGGTGGAGGGTGGGATTAGGAAGAGGAAAAGGAAAAATAACTAATGGGTTATCACCCAGGCTTAATACCTGGGTGATAGTTGGAACAACAAACCCCCATAACAGAAGTTTACCTATAAAACAAACCTGCACATGTAACCCTGAACTTAAAAGTTAAAAAAATAAAATACAGTAAAGAGATGTCTGTCTTGCCTATTGAAAACGAAAAAAAAAGTGTCATCCTCAGGACATATTTCAATAAGGACTAAATGCAGAGAAGATGTTGGTTACAGAGCATGAATTCCAGAGTGCATAGTGAGATCTGGGAGGACTTGGGCTTGAACCAGTGTTTTCTACTTCACATGAATACCATATTTTTCTGGTTCTATCATTTTGCAGTTTGACTTTCACATCAAATGTTTAAATTTCTATGGCATTAATTCTTCTTTTTATTCATTGGAAGTATCTTTGAATTCTGCTATTGTATGTGTTACAGTACATTAAAATGGAGACCAGACTTGAAGAATCTGAGCAGACAAAACAACTTAGGCTTCATAAGTGACCCCAACCTTGCTTGATTTGCAAACATAAATGGAACTTAACTTGAGCTCTTTCTTGTGAATGCCTATATTAATGAAAAACAGAACTTAAGCTCAACCAATCAGAAGTAGCCAACAAATTTATGTTATATAATTAGGGACTTTAAAATGGGATACAGCAAATAAGACACTGTATAAGAACAACCAATCAAATATTTTTTATTTTGTTTCTGTACTTATCCCATAAATACCTGTCCCTGACTATTTGTCATCAGAACTGATTTGTCACCAAAACCCTTTCAGTCTGATGTTCCCCAATTCATGAATTACTTCTTACTCAACTAAGCTCTTTAAAATGTTATTGTGCCTTAGAATTTTTTAAACATTTATTTTTATTCTTTGATACAATCTCTTTTCATTTGATTCTGCTTTTCCCTCATTTGACATTTTTCTCTCTTAAAAGTATCTGGTTTTATCCACAGGTTGTGTCTTCTGGAATCATATAAAGATTTTCAAATATTTTAATCATCTTGTGCTTATTTCAGAAGGTTATTTTCAGATATTTGCTTATTTTCTGAATGACGTTTACTTTTCACCTTAATTCTGTAATTTTATTTCATAAGTGTGAAATGATCAGTCAGGATTTTGGTCATGCTCAGTTTTCTTTTCAAGTATGTCAGAAAACATAAAAGGCCAAGGGTAGGCCCTGTGCCAAGGGTGACTCCATCCAGATGTCAGAGACACATGACCTGGCAAGGTGCCAAGACCTCAGCACAACATGAAGGGATACTAATTAGTCAAGCTATACATACTTTCTCCTCTCAAATTTAGATCAGAAAATGAAGGTCAAGATGTCTGTTGCGACAGGGTTAGCTAGCTACTACTGAGAGAGGACATGGGTAATTAAGAGAGATACTATGCACTCCACTAAAGAAAGTTTGTTGTTCCCAGGTCTGCCTCATTTATCAAAGCCTTGCCCATTTCATTTCATTTATTCATGCAAGAAATCCTTATTTTTAAGGAGTTTAATTTGTATAGTTTCTCAGATTTGCAGAATAAGGATGTGTGACATATGTTGTTTCTAATAATTGTATTCTCTGTTGGGAATACTAATTCCACAAAATGTCCAGGGAAGAAGGTGTTGCACTTTACGGTAAACATTTTTTGGTAAATACTGCAAACTATGCAGCTTGCTGTCCCCATAGTGCTGATTACAATGCATATTAGCATAATCAAAATATGATAAATATTATTAGGAAAATTGCTTTTTAAAAATAACTTGTTTTTTCAGTCACTTGAGCACAAGATCCTGTATCTTATTCATTTGCGTGCATTATGTAATATCTATGGTAGTTATTTAGAACATGAGTACTTGGAAAAATATTGACTCAGCCAATTCCCTGTATCCAAAAGGCTCTTTTCTCTTTCATCTATGTTAAAATGGGCCTTCATTTATGCTCATTTTCTGGAGCCATGAAACATCCAAGTTAAAGGAAAGAAGTACATGAATAACTTAAATTCCCAGAATGACCATGCATTTGAGAAATTTTCCTCTTTCTGCCAAATCTACTTTGCACTGTAAGAAACATTATTCCCATTAAGCAATGTGCCAATTCCAATCTACTCTGCACCAAGTTCGACAAAGTTGTTTTATTGTTGTTTTGTTGTGTTTTTTCAAGCATTTCTGCCTCTCAGTGGCATCGGAAAAGAAGACTGATTAGAGGAAAGAGGAGGAATCTACTAGCTGCCTTAAACAAGTTGCCACAGAGTAAAATAATAGAGGTCTTTTCTTCTGGTTTATCCAAACCTGAGTCCAAAAGAATGAGAGCTTACAGGATTTTTCAATATATTTGAAGGCAATAATAGATTCACTGGCATTATATCACAGTTTCTATTGATTGGGCTTTCTAATCCATTTCTCTTTTTTTTTCTTAATTAAGTGGAAATTTTGCCATGATTCTGTGAGTAAATGGATAATCAGTCCCACTTTATATAGGGGTTTGTTTTCAAATTGTGTGTGTGTGTGTGTGTGTGTGTGTAAGTATAACTTCCCAAGTATTTCAGAGGAACATTAGCTGCCTGCCAAACAAATATCAAACTGCAATTCTCATCCTAAACCTGCTTTTCAGGAATTAACATTTTTAACTAAACAACTGAGACTCTCAATACGCAATTTTGCATATGAGAGAATGGGTGGGAAGTTGTACATATGGGATACAGTGGCCTCAAAAGACCTGAAAACATACAACATGGGTGGGTACACACACATGAATCTCTCCCAGAAACATATACATAAAATTATGTGGTTATATGTATATGAAGATGGGCATGTTTATATAAACTAATAGTTTATTTTTAAAATATTTTCCTACATCCAGAACAAATCAACAAAACATATTAAAATTATATCATCAAGAAATTGAAACCAAACTATTAGCAGACACTAGGTAATGAAAGAAGTGGAATAATTTTTAAAAGTAGAGAAAGTTTGATAAATACCGCACAGGTCTGTTAAAAAATGATAATCAAAAAACAATTTCTCTCTTCACTTTGATTAACGTATTTGCCTATTCTGCAGTTTAAAAACTGAACTTATAATTTTGACTGGAATATGAAACTGATCAATTTCTTTGGCAGCATCCACAAACAAGTTGAGTTATTCCTCAAGAAATCATAGGAAAGAAGCTTTTGGGAAAGAGCAAAGGGGAGTAACCAGTAACTTATATGCTAGAGGAAGTACACAATGGGTTCTTTTAGTGCTGGATATTGAAGAGAGAATGCTCTTGAAGTTCCCATAAAACATTTTGTAAATTAAGCTAAAATGTCAATGACTTATAAAAACAAAGAAAAATGCCTCCTCTCTCTAATTACCTTTTGGAATCATTAAACATTCTGCAATTTGTTTTTAAGAATTATCTTTTTCCACTAGATTTTTGAAGAATTAATGAGAAAAAACTGTGAAAATCTTTTGGTGACTATTATTAAAAAATAATAGGGACTGTGTTTTGGTGTACTCCTGCCTTCCTCTGAGTTCCCTAGGTATTGAAGTGGAGAGCTGGATAAAGTCGACTGAAATAAGTATGAGCTTTGTTTTCAGGTACATCCAGAGAAGTTTTAAAAAAATTATTTATACTTAATTCATGTAACATGAGAATGTGACATTCACTCCCCATCTATCTCCATCTCACCCCTCTGTGGCCTTAAGTGAAAGAAAAACACTTTCCTTTCCTTTTGTTCAAAGCAAAAATTGACATCACCATAGCTTGTTTATGCCAGTTAAATGAGGCATTTGTGTAAATAATTGGAAGATTTTTCTGAGGAATATGTAGGAGAAAAAGCAAGATAATCAGAAATACTGTTGTTGCTTTTAGTACACTTTCTTTAATAAAACGTTGTTTACTATTCGTATTATCAGCAGTTATTTGCTTAGAAAAATTTTCTGAATCCTACATAAAAACAATGAGAAGAACATAGACGTGAAGGATACAGAATAACCCATATTATAACCTACCTATCCTCAACTTTCACTTGATATCTCGATATTTGGTAGGCAAAATATTTAGAATGTTCAAAATATGTTAGACCATGGAACATTACAGGGTTTGGCAAAAATGCTATGGGAATTTGACAGTTGTTTCCATTACCTTTATGAGCAAGGTAACAGAACACACTTACCATCAAGATACAAATGGAATACAATGAATACTGGAGGCTCTCTTACAACCTATAATTTCCACCCAGCCTATATTCTCTCCCAATAGCATCACCATTTTAGCCACTCAAAGCTTCTGCATAAATGACTATCAAACTAAAAAGAGTAATAAGTAATATTTATCATGCATCATGAACCATTCTACTTACTTTGTACAAATACGCTTTTAAAAAAATCAACCTAAAGAGATATGTATTGTTATTATTCCACAGCAATAGGCAGAAATGTCAGATGCCCCCTGTGATTTCTGCTTTCTGGTATCCACACTTTTGTGTAACCCCCTTCTCATTGATTGCAGGTAGAACCTGTAACTTTTTTCCTTTTTTTTTTTTTTTTTTTTTTGAGATGGATTCTCACTCTGTCACCCAGGCTGGAGTGCAGTAATGTGATGTCAGCTCACTGCAGCCTCTGCCTCACGAGTTCCAGCAATTCTCCTGCCTCAGCCTCCCAGATAGCTGAGATTACAGGTACATGCCACCATACCCAGCTAATTTTTTTTATTTTTAGTAGAGACAGGGTTTCACTATGTTGGCCAGGCTGGTCGCGAACTCCTGACCTCAGGTGATCTGCCTGCCTTGGCCTCCCAAAGTGCTAGGATTATAGGTGTGAGCCACCGCGCCCAGCCTAGAACCTATAAATTCTAACCTGTAAACCAAAAAATAAAATTCTAAGTTTCCTGCAACCATTCAAATGAACCCCTCTTTTTGGCCAAGGCATTCCGAAGCTAACCTGAAAAACTGGTTCAGGTCCTGAAAGGAGGGTCAGAAATGATTCATTATACCCTCCTCCCTTTGGGAGTTCAGGAAAAGCTGACCAACATTAACATTAACACAGTTCTTAAGTCTGAAGAGAAATATTTACAATCTATTCTCTCTGAAGCCTGCTACTTAGAGGCTTCATGTACACGATAAAACTTTGGTCTCCATATCCCTTTACCATCCCAGACATTCCTTTCTATTGATTCCAGGTCTTTAGATAACAGCTTAGCTCAACCAGTTGCCAATCAGAAAATGTTTAAGTCTATCTATAACCTGGAAGCCCCTGCTTGAAGTTGTCCTGCCTTTCCAGACCAAAACAGTGTACAACTTAACATGATTGAGGTCTCATGTCTTCCTAAACTGTATGAAACTAGGCTGTTCCCCAACCACCTTGGGCACATGTTCTCATGGTCTCCTGAAGGCTGTGTCATGGGCCATGGTAACTCATATTTGGCTCAGAATAAATCTCTTCAAATATTTTACAGAGTTTGACTTTTGGTCAACAAACCAATAGAATATGGCAAAGGTGAAAGGATTTTCAGGAGGCAATTAAGGCCTCTAATCAATTGACTCTGAGTTAATAAAAAAGAATATTTTGGGTGGTCCTGACTTTATCAGGGGAGCCCTTTAAAAGAAGACTTTTTTTTTTTTTTTGAGACAGTCTGGCTCTGTCCCTCAAGCTGGAGTGCAGTGGCACCATCTCGGCTCACTGCAAGCTCTGCCTCCCGGGTTCATGCCATTCTCCTGCCTCAGCCTCCCGAGTAGCTGAGACTACAGGCGCCTGCCACCACGCCCTGCTAATTTTGTTGTATTTTTAGTAGAGACAGTGTTTCACTATGGTGGCCAGGATGGTCTCGAACTCCTGACCTCGTGATCTGCCCACCTCGGCCTCCCAAAGTGCTAGGATTACAGGCTTGAGCAACCAAAAAAATAAATAAATAAAAAGAAGACTTACGCTGTCCCTGAGAGAAGAAACTGGAAGTAGGAGATACGCTCTCATGCTGGCCTTGAAACAAATAGCCACTGTGTACTGCCTACGGAGAGGGGCAGTCTATAGATGCTGAAGGATTTCAGTCCTACAACCTCTGATTTGGTTTGGCTGTGTCCGCATCCAAAATCTCACCTTGAATTATAATCACCATTAACCCCAATAATCCCCACATGTCAAGGCAGAGGCCAGGTGGAGGTAATTGAATCATGATGGCAGTTTCTCCCATGCTGTTCTCCTGATAGTGAGTTCTCGCGAGATCTGATGGTTTTATAAGTGTTTGGTAGGTCCTCCTCTGTTCCTTCTCCCTCCCGCCACCTCGTGAAGAAGGTGCCTTCTGCGGTGATTGTAAGTTTCCTGAGGACTGCCTCAAGCCATGCGTAACTGTGAGTCAATTAACTTCTTTCCTTTATAAATTACCCAGTCTCCGATAGTATCTTTACGGCAGTGTGAAAAAAAACAAACTAATACAACCTCCAAAAACAAAATCTTGCCAATAACTTAAGCTTCAAAGAGGACTCTGGGCTCCAGAAGAGAATGAAGCTTGGCCAATGCCTTAATTTTAGCCTAATAGGACCCTAAGCAGAAGATCTTGGTAAACCATGCCCAGACTACTGACCCACTGAAACTGTGAGATAATAAATGTGCATTGTTTTAAGCCACTATGTTTATGGTAACTTGTTATATAGTAATAGATAACCAATATGCCCCTATTTTACATATAAAGAAACTAAAGAAATAACCTGCACTCCATTATAGCTGGTTCATTGGGAAAAACCATGACTCAGTCCCAGGCAGCCTGAATCCAGAGCTGCATGGATAATCACTTTACTATTACTTATTGGAAAATTGGTTGAGGACTCAAAAGGCAACATCAGCAGCAATATGAAACATACAATATTGAATGTATAATGCATACTTAAAATTTTCATATCAAATAGTAAATCCTCCATGGGAAATTATTTTGAGGAGTAAGAAATCATCTAAAAATCTGATCTGAGCACTATAATCAAGGTTTATCCTGATTGCAAATTATTGTGACTTAGAGTATTCTGCAAATTACCTGTTGCTAATTAAATCGTATTCTCAGACCTTCATTTTCTCAAAATACTTTAACTTTCTGTATATAGAATCTGATTTGGACAGTTTTAGTAAAATTAATGCATGCTTTGTTTAAAACTATGTTTTATATAATGGAATAAAAATTTTATTTTTTAAAATAGAAATACTTGTGGCAAAAACTTCAAGGTTAAGAAAGAGGTTTCTTTGGGAATGAAAGAGTTAACTACTACTGCAATATTTTTAAATTGTAAAGTTTTCAAGGGAAGTTGAGTTTCACAAAGGATTGTTCTTGACATTTAAAATCCCGTCATATTTAAAAATTGAAAGACCCATCTTTATGTCTTTTGATATATTACTGAAAGTCTTAGTTGATTAAAATTAAATGGTCTATTGTGAAATGATAGGCTGTGAGCAGTTTTACTTCACTATAAATTTCTTGAATTTAATATCTAAGTAATGTTTTTGTGTTGTTGTTAATTAAAGCAAGCCATTTTGATTTATATGTGATATTTATGGTTAGTGAATTTTATTTAAAAAAATCAAACTGATGTTTCAACCACCGGACTTTAGAATGGTTAGGATGATCAATCCATTAGCATGACGAAGTAACTCCAAAATCCTGGTACAAATGTCTTTATATAATGCACATGTGTTTAAAGCCATACTCTAGTTAACTACTAACTTAATACACTTTTGATAAACCACTAACCTCAGTTCCATTTGCAATAAAATTTTAATTAAACATTTGTGGGATACCTTGTTTCCTATGTAAATGAAGTGGTTATTACAAGTCACCAAATGTATTGTAGTAATAAGACAGTAACTCAAACACTTAGGAGACCCTTTGCAATACTATAGAAACCCAATTAAGATATGTAAGATATCTCTTCAAACATCAGTAGAGGGAGGTAATTTGATGATAGTTTTTTCCTGGTCTCCTGCTTATTGAATTCATAACCAAGCCTTTTTTGAATATCCATTCTTTGCATATCACTATATTCTGCTTGTTTTTGGCAAAGATTCGTTGGATGGGTGGAAAGTGCATAAACTGGTATCTCCATTAGTTTATGGCAAGAAGATTCTATCACATTTGCACAGAATAAGTTATTCTCCTGAATTGTAGAATATTAAAGATGGTTCACATCAAGGTTTCCATCCACCTTCACTCTTCTTTTGCTCCCTCAACTTTTCTTATACCCCTTTACCCACTCACTCATTTATCCCAACCCCTAATTTTGAAAAAAATGTCTTTTTACTACCAGGGCCCTAGATTAGGTATGAATAACTAAGAAAGAAATCTTGAATTAATGGTGAGGAGTTTTCTCCTGTATATTAAGTGAGAAAAACAATAAAAAACAATGAAGCCTCTTAATATGAGGGTCACAAGAGGGCTTTTTGATGAATAACTCGATATAAATTAATATGAACAATGAATCACTTCTTTACTTTCATGCTCAATTGTGGCAAGCCATAGGCCACTGAAATCTTTGATCCATTTCATTTTATCTATGAAACAGACCCATGGCTTTGACTTTTTTAAAATTCATTTTTTAATGCCTTGGAGATACAGCTGTGGGTGATAACTTGGACTCTAGCCAGGTCTTTCTAATTGAATGCTTTCCGTCAATCAATATCAACTCTCCAAGTGAAAAATGACATAATGCCATTTGAAAACAAAGTGAAGCACATTTGCAAAGCCAAATACAGAGATAAAGTGGGATCATGCAAAAGCAGGTTTTAGTTCTTAAGTGCTTTGCACAACTGTATTATCAAATGCAGTTGCCCTTAAGTGAGAGGTTAGCCTAGAACATAAATGGCTTGCAAAAATCTTGTAGAGGTATAGTTTTTCATGTGACATTTCCTTTTTTTAATAACAAACCCTAAAGATTTGAGGGAGATACCAGAAGTTACACTATCATCTCTGAGGTAGATTTCACTTTTAAATTGCTGGGAACCTAAACAAAAGCCTTTATTTTAAGCAAATTTGCTTTATTTATTTGCCTATAGATGTCTGTGTTTCTTCTATTCATCAGTAGCATGAAATTATATTCCAGTTATTTTATGGTTTATCATTTCTCTATCATTCCTGTATTCATTTTAATTTGAATAATAAATCAAGTTGCTAAGCCATAGGAAGCTCAATGTTCTGTGCCAAGGATTCACCAAATAGTGCTTCTCTATGAAGACTGCCTCACGTTTTTACAGTGTTTCTCAAATATTGGTATGCAGCAAAATTAACCGGAGGGCTTGTTAAAATGCTGACTGTTAGGCCGGGTGCGGTGGCTCACGCTTGTAATCCCAGCACTTTGGGAGGCCGAGGCAGGCGGATCACGAGGTCAGGAGATCGAGACCACGGTGAAACCCTGTCTCTACTAAAAATACAAAAAAATTAGCCGGGCGTAGTGGCGGGCGCCTGTAGTCCCAGCTATTCAGAGAGGCTGAGGCAGGAGAATGGCGTGAACCCGGGAGGCGGAGCTTGCAGTGAGCCGTGATTGCGCCACACTGCACTCCAGCCTGGGCGACAGAGCGAGACTCCGTCTCAAAAAAAAAAAAAAAAAAAAAAAAAATGCTGACTATTGGGCCTCACCCCCAGAGAGCTGTTTAAATAGGTCTGGGTGGGACTCAATAATTTGCATTTATAACATATTTGCAGATGCTGCTGATTTGACATAAAAATGAGAACCATTGCTATATTAACTTCACTGCATTGCCATAAGGTAATACTTTTAAAATAAGTTTTGCTCAACAAAACGATCAAGTCTGACAACTCGAATCTATTTTTAAGATATTTTCCTATATGATGTACGTTACCCTAATAATACAAGCTAATATTTATTGAAAAAGTACCACCTTCTATGTATATTTATCGCAGCACAATTCACAGCTGCAAAGATGTGGAGCCAACTTAAGTGCCCAGCAGTTAATGAGTGGATAAAGAAAATGTGGCATATATACACCATAGATTACTACTCAGTCATTAAAAGGAATGAAATAATGTCTTTTGCAGCAACTTGGATGCAGCTGGAGGCTATTATTCTAAGTGAAGTAACACAGGAGTGGAAAATCAAAAACTGTTCTCACAAGTGGGAGCTAAGCTATGAGTATGCAAAGGCATGCAGAGTGATACAATGGACTATAGAGACTCAGAAAGGGGAAAGTGGGAGGGAGGCGAGGGATAAAAAACTACACATTTGTTACAACGTCCACTACTCTGATGATGGGTACACTAAAATCTCAGAATTCACCACTGTATCATTCATGTAACAAAAAACTACCGATACGCCAAAAGCTTTTGACATTTTTAAATGTTTAAAATAATTACCATGGGCTATGTAGTCGTATATGTATTCATTTAATTACAATAATTCTATGAGGCTGGTACTATTATCTTACTTTACAGGTGAGAAAAGTGTATCATAGAGAATTTAGGGTCCTACAGTTAAGAGATGGTGGATTGGTGGTCTACATCTGGTTATTAACTCCAGAGCTCCCTCTTTTAACTACTACACTGTTGCTACGGACTAAATATGTCTCCTCAAAATCCATTCATATATTGGAGACTTAATCTCCAAGGTGACTGTACTTGGAGAGAGGGCTTTGGGGAGGTACTTAAGGTTAAATGAGGTCATAAGGGTGGGGTACTAATCTAACAGAATTGGTGGCCCTTATAAGAAGGTAGAAGGAAAGAGCTCTCGCTCTCCCCACATGCATCTAGGAAAGACTATGTGGGTAAACAGCAAGGAGGCAGAGAATCCCACCTTGCTGGCACTCTGATCTCAAACTTTCAGCCTCCAGAACTGGGGAAAATAAATTTGTTTAAGTCACTGAGTCTATGGTAGTTTGTTATGGCAGTCTAAGAGTAAAACCACTAAAATGTATACTATACATTTAGAGTAAAATTTGGAGTAAAATTTAAAGTAAAATTTAGAGTAAAATCCTAAAATGTGTATTATAGTGTAATCTATCACACAAATATTTTTGGCAATCTTCTTGAATGAAATTATTCTATTATTTTCTATATATTTGTCTTCAATGAAGTAACGGCAAAGGGCACACAACATTCTCACTTACAAAAAAAGATTAGGCCAACATCCTTCGTTTCCTGGGCTCCTCAGAGTATGGGAGAGTGGGTAATGAAGGCATTAGAGATCACTTTAATCTGGTACTACTAAAAAGAGTGATGAGAAGATATTAGATTCGTTTTCTCCCTGCCACATTGCTTTACTAGGGATTTGATTGCCATTTCTGCTGTAATTTAAATCACACTCTTCGGATGACATAGAAATGCTTAGTCGTTCAATGGATTTTTGAGCTTCAAAGTGATGCCTTGGCTTAGGCAAATTTATTCAGACTATTTAAAACTCTAAATGATCATTAAGCTGTTGAGAATGAGAAAAAAAATTCCCAGAGAAAACAGATCAGGGTAATGAAATAGCAGATAATTAGTAAGTAGGTTTCCTACAGTTATCTGGGTAGAAAGAGAAGAAACTGGCAGTGTTTGTTAAATATAGATAGAAAACTACTTAATGGCAATACAAATTATGTACCTGGAAAGAGCATTAAGAAATTTTTAGCTAATACAGGTACTATTTGTGGATTAATATATATTTTTCATTGATGTATATATCATATCTGTAGTAACATATATAAATTTTAAGTACTATGTATAAGATCAATGAATTTTATACCCAGACTATACACTATACCCTATACCCAGACTATACACTAATCACTATAGTTTTGCTTGTATTTGAGCTTCACATACATGTTCTTCTATGTGGCTTTTGTTCAACATTATGTCTCTGAGATTCATCTGTGTTAGATGTAGCAGTTGTTCATTTAAAAAAATTAATTTTCGGTTGTATAAATATACCATACTTTATCCATTTCTTTCTAGATGGCTATTTTCAATGTTTGAGTGTTGTAAATGAAACTTTGAATATTTTTATGTGCCTTTTATGGGACAGATTCATTTCTTTTGAGTATATCTTTAGAATTAAAGTTTTTTTAGTTGTATAACAGGCATATATTTAGCTTTATTAGATACTGCCAGTTTTCTAAAGCGCTTATAAACATTTTATAGTCCCACCAGTAATGTATGAACATTCCAAATATTTTATATATTTACCAACACTTGGTTTTGTCAGTTTTTGCCATTCTGGTTGGTGGCAGTATTTCACTGTGATCCAGCTTTCATTTTTCTTTATGACTAATGATGTTGAGTATCTTCCCATGTTTACAGCCAATTTGTATATCTTTCTTTCCCCTTTCGTGAGAAATCTTTTGCCTATGCTGACATTTGTCGACTTCTCTTGGACAGGACATCATCATAGTAGATTATTTTCCATTCTTGTGCTGGCTGTTCTTCTCCCTTTCAGGTTTTCTTTTTTTTTTGTTTTTTTGAGACAGAGTCTCGCTCTGTCGCCCAGGCTGGAGTTCAGTGGCGCAATCTCGGCTCACTGCAAGCTCCGCCTCCCGGGTTCACGCCATTCTCCTGCCTCAGCCTCTCCGAGTAGCTGGGACTCCAGGCGCCCACCACCACGCCCGGCTAATTTTTTGTATTTTTTAGTAGAGACGGGGTTTCACCGTGGTCTCGATCTCCTGACCTCGTGATCCGCCCGCCTCGGCCTCCCAAAGTGCTGGGATTACAAGCGTGAGCCACCGCGCCTGGCCCCTTTCAGGTTTTCAACATCCACACAGATTTAAACATTCCTAAACTTAAATGTGCATAGGAATTTCTTGGGGTAGAAGGGAAGTTTATTGAAATACAGAATCCTAAGTCCCACCATACACCCCAGTGAATAAGAATCTTCAGGAAGAGATTTACAAGCTCTCCTAATGATTCTGAATATACATGTTTTACAAACAAACTTTAAACATATCAGCCTCTATTTTCTTGTTCATGTTTGTTTCTACATAGTGTTTCTTAAAATTTAAAGTCGATTGTGATATGTTTATCTATTCAATTCTTATTTACACCTCTGATGTTTGGATTCTTACTTTCCTTTACAGAAAGATTGTTTATTATATTGGTTTCTGGTTGATTCTATTAAGGTAAACTTTTAAAACTAATTGTTAATTTCTATGTGTTTCATTATCCCATCTATTTTGAGTGTACCGGACATAGTTCTAAGTGCAGGAGATATAGTAATAAATAAGACAAAGAAGTAGATCCCTGTCCTCAGAGGTTATAATCTACCCTCTTTTATTTTACAGTTGTTTTCTCTCTACTGTTTGCATTCAAGACTATATTAAATGCATAGTTAATGTGTTCTTTCCATTTCCTCTCTAATGAAATTTCTTGAGACTACAATTTTTCTAGTGAGTACTATTTCAGCCATAATACATATGTAGATTTCTGTGTGTGGTTAATCAACTATGATTTCATTTCACTTTCAGTTTACGTGAGTGTTTTAACTTTCCAAGGTGTTAGATATTGGTGTCGTTTTGTTACTGAGGTCTAGCTCTATACGGGGAGAAGTGCATTAATATTTTTCACTCTAATTATAACTTCATCTGGCCCTCTTTGTATTTCTAAGATTTATGGTAGAAGTATCAACATGAACTATTAGGAGTAGTATTTATGTGAATTCTATGTATTAAGATGAATATGACCATTATTATATATTCTTTGAGGACTAAACCTTTTACCAATATAAAATGTTTCTTATCTTTTTTAATGCTTCTTTAAATTCAACCTTGTTTAAAGGCCTAATGTTTACATTTTCCTCTCTTTTTTGTTTGTTTGCTTAACATAAGCCTGGTATACGTAGGTTTATCCTTTCATTTACAACTTTTCTGTGTCATTTTATTTTCATTTTTTTTTTTTTATCGTAAGCAACCCATAGCTGAATGTTCTTTTTTAATCCATTAGGAAATGTTTGTCTTACATTGGAAAAATTCAATTATTCACATAGTCTGTGGTTAATTAACATTTTCTTTCCCCCCCCTTCTTTCCTTCCTTTTTGCTTTCCATTTCTTATGTATATTGTTTTCTTTTAGTTATTTCCAATTTTTACAGTAATTACTAAATTTCTGTGGTTGCTTATTGTGGTAGTAAACCTATAAGAGCCTAATGATTCCTCCTGGTGTTTACAACCTTGTTTGGTTCCTTCTCACAATGAACCGGGATCAGTCTGTGGGGTGAACAGAACAAGGGAGAACTGACAGCATATCACCTCCAGTAATAGGTTGGGCACCCTTCTCTCTCTCTCTCCAGCCCCCGATCTTTGTTCTTTCTCTTATCACTCACTGGGAGAATCCAAATGCCATGTGCTAAAGACACTCAGGCAGTCAGCGCAGAAGTAGATATGACAAAGAATTGAAGTATCTGTCCAACAGCCAGTGAAGAACTGAGGCTTCTGAGCAACTATGTTGGTGAGCCTGGAAATGGAGCCTCTGTCCCACATGAGGTCATTCAGCACTGGTTGACAGTTTAACTGCAACCTCAGAGCTTCTGAGCCAGAACCACTCAACTAAACCATACCTGGATTTGTGAGCCATGGAAACTGACAGAATGTTATTTTAAGCTGTAGAGTTTTGAGGTAATTTGTTATGCAGCAATAGATAACTAATTTGTTGTTGTTTCTTCCTCTGTTGGATTTGAAATTCCATAACCTATTTAAATTTTATGTCTAGTTACTCATAAATTTTTGACACATATTTTAACACTTTTAAATCTATATTTCTTTGAATTTGGTGGTGTTTTTCATGTTTTCACTGTTGCTTCATTTCTCATATCCTATGATTTCTTGAAATAATTGGAGTTTTATTTCAGATAATAGTTGATTTTATTACACCACATTTTTCCATTTTATAATTCTCTTCAAAAGAGTTTTATTTACTAATACATATTTTACATTAACAATTATACATAAAAAGGCTTTATTAACTTCTTTTCTTATCCCAGCGTTTTGTCATTTCCCATTTTAAAATATTCTGATTTATTATTGTCCTGAGAGTCTTTGAAATTTTTTTCCCTTAAAGTACATTTCAGTGTTATATACTTTGATTCTATCCTCATTTAATAATTTAGCTAATTGGTTCTCATACTTCAGTGATTTTTGTTTACTTATTTGAATATAATTCTTTTGTTGTTTTAATTATATTCTAAGTTCTGGGGTACATGTGCAGAATGTGCAGGTTTGTTACATAGATGTACACGTGCCATGGTGGTTTGCTGCACCCATCAACCCGTCATCTATATTAAGTATTTCTCCTAATGCTATCCTTCCCCTAGCCTCCCATCCTCTGACAGGCCCCAGTGTGTGATGTTCCCCTCTGTGTCCATGTGTTGTCATTATTCAACTCCCACTTATGAGTGAGAACACGGGGTGTTTGGTTTTCTGATCTTGTGTTAGTTGCTAAGAATGATGGTTTCCAGCTTTATCCATGTTCCTGAAAAGGACATGAACTCATCCTTTTATATTGCTGCATAGTATTCCATGGCATATATGTGCCACATTTTCTTTATCCAGTCTATCATTGATGGGCATTTGGGTTGGTTCCAAGTCATTGCTATTGTGAACAGTGCCATAATAAACATACATGTACATGCATCTTTATAGTAGAATGATTTATAATCCTTTGGGTACATACCCAGTAATGGGATTTCTTACATCATAATTCTTGTCTCTTGATAATGAAACGGGAAAAGTTCCCTTGTCCCCCTTGCTTGCAGGGTATGTGATGGGGGTGTAACTCGCTTCTTCAGTGCCTGGCTGCTCAAACCTCTAGGGGAGCATAAGGACAGGCAGGCTGTGGGGCTCTGATCCCACAGCAGGTTCTAGGGGTGAATGTTTACAGCTCCTGAAGCCCCAGTGGGCATGTGTTACAGGATGCACTTAGTTTGCCGTCTATAGGTGGCTTGTGTTAACCAGCTCAATTACGCTCTCAACCTTGTTGCAAGGACAGAGGGCTTTCTGTATCCCAGGTTCTTGCCTTGGTGTACCAGAAGAATCGGATCACACATGGGCTTGGAGAATGAGTGCAAGTTTTACTGAGTTGAACTAGCTCTCAGCTGATGGGGGAGCCAGAAGGGAGATGGTCTTCCCCTGGAGTTGGGCTGCTCAGCAGCCCCACAGCCCTGGCTCTCCTCCAACTGCCCTGGCCAAACTCCACCTGGTCGATGGCCAGCCGGAGTGCTGGTGGTGTTAGTGTGCCCTTCTGCTGAGGTGCTGCTCTCTACCACCAGCAGCTTGTGTCTTCTGCCGCCGATGTACTCCTCTGGAAGTCTGGCCACCTGTGTGTCTGCCCACTAGGGTTCGGGATTTTATAGGCCCAGGATGGGGGTATGGTAGGCCAGGGTGGTCTTGTGAAACGCAACATTTGGGCAGGAAATGTCTGTCCTCACCTAGATCTGTGGGGGTGGAGCCTTACCGAGGGACCATGCCCTCCTCTACCCAGCATTTCCCTTCCCTTGCTTCCATATTATTTAAAGGGACGATGCTCTTCCCTTCCCAGCACTCCTTTATCAATAACAGGTAGGAATTTTAATATATTCTATTTTGAAGATAATCTAATTTTATTCTGTTTGTCGTTAACTTGTTTATTCTCTTTGGAAACTTACATAACAGTTGCCCTCTTGAAATTTAATACAATTTATCACATTTTTCTAAAATGAAATATTCTTTTCATGTCTTCCTCTTTTGCCCTCTTATAATCTTAAAACTTGACTCTTTAGTCACCTTAAGAAAAAACATTCATTTTATTATTTTCTTGATTATTGCTTCTACTTTCACATCTTTGCCTTTACATATCCAATTTTATAAATATTCCCTTGGATCACACTTCCATGTCACATTTTCACTAATTCCCTTTTTCTTTGTTTTTTGTTTTACATTCAGAAATAATTTGCCATTTCAAATAACTAAATGGAGCAGAGTTCTTATTTTTATTTTGTCCTTCTTGAGTTTCTTATAAGCATATTTAATATTTTTGTTCTAAATCTTCTCTCTACCTAGCATATCACTCTTATTTCATGGATGCAGATTTCTTTGCATATCATTCTTTGGGTAACAAATAGAGATAAAAATAAGCCATGTCCTTTTTTCTGCATATCCTCTATTTTCTTGAGGCAGTACATTTTAAAAATTTAGCATGTTACTATTCTCTCATGATGTCGATTTTTCCTCAAGTTAATTCTGTATTTTCTATCAATATGATTAAATGTAGGATTAAATGAATCCATATTAATCATTGATAGTTGTTGCCACTTCCTAAAAAATCGCGTGGACTATTTTAACATAAATTCTACATAATAAATATACACTTTAAAGTTTGGGAAGTTCTGGCCCCAAAAATATGGCTCCTGGTGGCATTATCACTTAAAAATTTGTTAGATATGCAAATTGTGGAACCTCACTACAGACCTGCTGAATCAAACTCCGAGGTGGAGCCCAACAATCTGTGTTCTAATAAGCCCTTCTGGTGATTCTAGTGCATGCTCAAGTTTGAGAACCACTGATCTAAATGATACTCTAGAAGGTGACTATGGATTTTCTGATGGTTGTTCAGGTAGGCAACAAGTCAAAGTATTTGTTGCCCCATCGCCTTCATCAAGGAATTAGGAAAAAAGCTCCTATGGAAACTGAGCACAGTAGATTTCCCTGCTTAAGCTACCTGATTTTATCCTCATGCTTCTCATAGTCCAACTTTAGGTAGAGGCCATACCCTGTTTCTTTTTCTTGTCTGTAGTGGGTTCAATTGTGTCCCTTAAAAAGATTTATTCAAGTTCTAATTTCTAATATGTATAAATGTGACCTTATTTGGAAATAGGCTCTTCTCAGATGTAATCAGGCTAAGAAGATGTCATATTGGATTAGGGTGGGCCCTACATCCAGTGAATGTTAGTATCCTTATATGAAGAACAGAAGATACAAAGATACACAGCGGAAGACATGTGACCATAGAGACGGGGATAGGAGTGATGCAGCTACAAACCAAGGAACACAAAGGGTTGCTGGGAGCCACCAGACGCTAGAAAGAGGCAGGGAAGAATTCTTCCCTTGAGAAGGAAGACAACCGTGTCCCACACTTTGATTTTTTTTTTTTTTTTTTTTTTTTTTACTTCTGCCTCTGTAACTCAGAATAAATTTATATTGTGTTAGGTCACCAAGTTTTTGGTATGTCGTTGTGACAGCTCTAAAACACAAACACAGGCAAAATCTGCCTCCCCACTTCCCTTTTAACCAAAGTCAAATGGGATGCTGGGTAAAACTCTAGTTATAGTACATTATGTCCAGCTAAGTCATCAAAAACAGGGCCATTCAGCCATCTCTTGAAGATACTCCTCTAAAATGGCAGAGATCATTTCCCTACCTCCAATGAAAACATCTGTTCCCTTTTCCCAATGCTGAGACCTTTGATTCCTTCCATTTTTTTCCTTGCTTCCCCCACAAATATCCCCCGACCTATGTCCCAATTCCCTGACTGTCAACTTTCCCATATCCTTTAGAAATAAAAACCTTGAGGCCTCTGGCACAGCCATGATTTTTTTGACCCTTGTGTAGGATGCAGGTAGGAGTGAGGGTGGTAACAGTCTGGAGAGCAGGAAAAATGAAGGTCAACAATGTCAGCTTGACCCTGGATAGCAGCTTGCCTTTCTTTCATTAGGAATCTAAATATTTTACTTAAAAAATTCAAGCATCTTATACCCTAGAGTTAACCTCTGTCAATATTTCCATAGCTTCTTGAAATTATGGTAAAGAGTTACTGTTCCTCTTTCCAACTTTATATTACATTAAAAACACTCATTCTTTTGTCTTTTTCTTGTCTATAAATGCAATGAAGATAGCTTATCCTGCAATAATATTATTCATTTATGATGATAAAAATATATAGATTCAATGAAGAACATTTTGAAGTATATAAAAGTGACAAGCAGAAAATGATTTATTCAATCTCATTTACCTTGAAGTAAACAGTGTTGTACCCAGGGTATACATTATTTAGACCACTTAGAAACATTATTTTAATGGCTGCATAATATTTTCTTACCTAGATGGCTATATCATAATTTATATCACTGAGAAAACAAAAGCTATCATATAGGAGTAAAACTCTAAACTTCTTGTTTCCTACTTGCAACTTATGCATTGGCCCTTACCCTGTTCCTTTTTTGTATTAGAGGGGATGTAGAAGAGTTATAAACTTATTCCAAGTTCTATCTAAATTGATATCCCAAACATCTTATATTTTTCCCATAAACTCAGGGTACTTCTTGATCACTTGTAGCCTTTCAAGTTTCCCATAATTTCCCCGTCTGTCACGGTTCTCAAAAGAGCTTTGTATATGAGTTTGGCATTTATTTCTTTTTTTAAATATAGAAAACTTAGGTTTATTAAGCTATTACAAAAACAAAACAATTACCATTTGAAGTACTTTGAGTACTTCATCCCAGACTCACTTGTTCTGTTACAGAAACGAATCTAGAAGGTGGAAATTAGAAGATATAACCTTTTAGAGGTTATAACAGAGCAGGCTGGTAAAACATGATGAAAGAGCCCTCTCTTTTCCACCCAGTCTACTTACATCTCCAAGCTCCTGTGCATTTTCACCACATAGGTCTGCTAGCCTACAGAAGATGCATACAATGAAGGCAGGAATTATAGGCCTACTCAGAGGGTACTCAGACACATACAGTTTTGAGGTAAATAATAAACTACAAATACCCTCTTGTTTAAGTTAATTCATCAAGTTAATAAAGGTCATAGTATCTATCTTCTGCTGGTGACAACTTATCTCAGTATAGTCTGTCTCAAGAAAGAACTGGTTCAGGTTGGGTTTTGGAAAAGGAAAGACTTTCATCAACTTTGCTCCAGAGTGGAAAAGGCACCAAGTTCTCTCCTATAGTTAGGAGCAGAGTTTTTTTTTTTTTTTTTTTTTTGAGATGGAATTTCGTTCTTGTTGCCCAGGCTGGAGTGCAATGGCATGATCTCTGCTCACTGCAATAGGAGCAGAATCTTAAACCTGCATAAATCATTTTCAGTGATCAACATCTGCATCCTCAAACTGTCCAGCAACTATTGGTGTGGTATCCACCTCCATCCCATCTTCATAATCATATTGAATCTTCTGTCCTGTCCCCAGCCATATTATACTGGCTGCTCACAGACTGAGAAAGCATTTCTTCTAATCTCTCCAATGTAGCTTGGCCTTCTGCTGTTAATGGGATAATCCTACTTCATAGGTGTAAAATTTAGGGATGTCCCCTTGTCCTCGTTCATGTGCTTCCACATCATATTCTTCTCCATCGTAGTCATCTGAATCTTCATCCTCAGGATCTGGATGCAAGGCCTGGCATTCACACATTGCAGTGAACATTGCCTCCAAAGCTGATTTATCACTAGGTACAAATATAAATTCAGTAAGAAGTTCAACATCATCACTGTCTTCCTCTTCTTCATCAGCAACAGATTCTTTGGATTCTTCAAATATGTCATTCACCATAACATACAAATGTTCTCCCAGACAGTCACTTTGGTCCCTGGATAATGCAAGTAAACTAACGGTGGGGTATTCCAGTGAGAATCCTAATCCAGAGCTATCTAGCCAAGACAGGTGGCTCTCAGCGATGAAAAGGGTACCAGTGCGGAGGCCTTTCCTGTTCAGCACAGCCTTGGTGTCTGACTGCTGCCGCAGGTGCCCCTCTGCCGGCTCAGGTAGCAGGAAACTATTTCGGCATTTATTTTTCAATGTACCACAATGTTAACATTGAGATAGCTTCTATGGACAGCTATCTCAAAGTATTCCTATGACCTTTGTGTTGTCCTCCCCACACTAGACCCTCCATTTTCTTTGCTGACTATGTAACGGTATTTGTAGGGCTTCAGTTGTACATATTTGTTTAGTTTCACTTGACATATAATTTCTATGAAATGTATTAATATTTCATCTCACTAACTTCAGCCTTTTTCATTTGTAATATGGATTATAGAAACAATTCTCAGTGGTATTCTTTCTCCCAGTCTTCCTCAAATTAATCATCTATATTGCCATAAGAGTAATACTTCTATGTTAATTAGACCACTAAATTACTCCCATGCTTAAAAAATGTTAATGGACTCTATACCCTCTCTAGGATAAAAGCCAAATGCCCTCATGGATCTCTCTTGCTAGCCTTTACCCTTCATCTCCATCTGGCCCCCAATTTGAACTCATTAACCATGCATCAGAATGCCTAGCATCCTTTTAACAACTTCTTTTTCCTCAAAAGTTCCCTATAATCTGTCAGAGCTCTGATGAAATTTTATGTAACCCTATTTCTACATCCAAAGTATAGGTTAACTATTTCTTCAGTGAGTTCATATGGCTACCCATTCATAATCATCATAACATTTTGTATACCATATTGCAGTTGACAATTTACAATTTATTGCCCACCTGACTGTAAATTTTTTGAGGACAAGGACTTTGTCTTATCTTCATAAGAAAAATTTGTACCATGGTACCTGGTACAAATTAAAATTTCTGGTAATTTTTAAAAATTTTAAATTATTGTGGGCACATAGTAGGTATGGGGTATATTTTGATAGTATATGTATCATATACATACATATATTGATATGTATAATAATCACATCAGGGTAAATTAGATATTCATCACCCCAAGCACTTATACTTCATATTACAAATGATCCAGTTACACTCTTTTGGTTATTTTTAAATGTATTATTAAATTATTATAGTTACCATGTTGTGCTATCAAATACTGGATCTTATTCATTCTTTCTAACTATTTTTTGGTACCTATTGGCTATCCCTACTTCCCTTGCCCCACTATACTTCCCAGCCTCTGGTAACCATCATTCTACCCACTATCTCCATGAGTTCCATGGTTCTAATTTTTACCTCTTACAAATAAGCGAGAACATACGAAGTTTGTCTTTTTGTGTCAGGCTTTTATCACTTAACATAATTACCTCTAGTTGGATTTTTGTATATGGCAAGAGATAGGTAACTAGTTTTATTCTTCTGCATATGGATATCCAGTTTTCCCAGCACCATTTATTGAAGAAACTATCCTTCTCCAACTGCATGTTCCTGGCAACTTTGTCAAAAATAAGTTCACGGTGTATGTATAGATTTGTTTCTGGTCTTTCTATTCTTTTCCATTGGTCTATGTGTCTCTTTTTATGCCAGTGCCATGCTCTTTTGGTTACTATAGCTGTGTAGTATTATTTGAAGTCAGATAATGTGATTCCTCCAGTTTTGCTCTTTTTGCTCAAGATAGCTGTGACTGTTCTGGGTCTTTTGTAATTCCATATAAGTTTTAGGATTTTTTTTTCTATTTCTGGGAAGAATGTCATTGGTATTTTGACAGGAATTGAATTGAATCGGTAGACTGCTTTGGGTAGTGTGGAAATTTTGACAATATTGATTATTCCAATCCCTGAACATGAAATACCTTCCCATTTTACTGTGTCCTCTTCAGTTTCTTGCATCAATATTTTATAGTTTTCATTGGATCTTTCATGTCTTTGGTTAATTTCCAGGTATTCAACTTGCTTTGTACCTATTGTAAATGGGATTACTTTTTAAATTTCTTTTTCAGATTATTTGCTTCTGGCATATAAAAATGCTCCTGATTTTTCTATGTTGATTTTTGAATACTGCAACTGTACTGAATTTATCAGTTGTAATAATTTTTTGTGAAATCCTTAGTTTTTTTCCAAATATGAGATCATATCATTTGCAAACAAGGATAATTTGACTTCTTCCTTTCCAATTTGGATGTCTTTTTATTTCTCTTGTCTGTTTGATCTAGCTAGAATTTTCAGTGCTATGTTGGATAACAGTAGTCATAGTGGGCATCCTTGTCATGTTCCAGATATTCAAGGAAAGGCTTTCAGTGTTTCTTTTTCTATTCATTATTATACTAGCTATGGATCTGTAATACATGGCTTTTATTATGTTGAAGTATGTTTCTTGTATAACCATTTCTTAGGGTATTTATCAAGAGGGGATGTTAAAATTCATTATTTTTCAGCATCAGTTGAAATGATTCTATCACTTTTGTCCTTCATTCTGTTGATATGATGTATCACATTGATTTGTATACATTGACCATCCTTGTATCCTTGTGATAAATCCCAAAGATGATGAAGAATGATCTCTTTAATGTGTTGTTGAATTTGGTTTGCTAGTATTTTGTAAGATTTTTACATTAATATTCATCAGGGATATTGGCCTGTAGTTTTTTTTTCCTTTGATTTATATTTGGTTTTGGTATCAGGGTAATAATAATGATTATGGAAGTACTTCCTTCTCCCCTTCTCCTCTATATTTTGAGATAGTTTGGGTGGGATTGTATTAGTTTTTTTTTTTTTTTTTTTTTTTTTTTTTACGTTTGGCAAAATTCAGTAGTGAAGCCATTGGGTCCCAGCCTTTTCTTTGGAGACTATTTCTTACAGCTTTGATCTCATTACTTGTTATTCATCTGTTTAGGTTTTTGATTTCTTCATGATTCAATGTTGGTAGATACTATGTGTCTAAAAATTTATCCATTTCTTCTAAGCTTTCCAACTTATTGGCATAGAGTTGCTCATAGCAGCCTCAAATTTTTGAGTTATTTGTTGTAATGTCTCCTTTTTCATTTTTGATGTTATGAGTCTGTCTAAACATTTGTCAAGTTTATTTTATTCTTTGTCTAAAGGTTTGTCAAGTTTCTTTTCAAAAGCATCTTTTCGTTTCATTAATCTTTTGTGTTGTTTTGTTCATTCAAATTTATTAATGCTCTAATCTTTACTGTGTCTATTCTTCTCTTCTAAATTTGGATTTAGTTTGCTCTTGCTTTCCTAGTTCTTTAAGATGCCTCATTCGGTTCTTTATGTGAAGTGTATCTTCTTTTCTGATGTAGGCACTTTTAGCTATAAACTTCCCTCTCGGTACTGCTTTTGCTGTACCCCATAGGTTTTGGCATGTTGCGTTTCCATAATCATTTGTTTCAAAATATTTTTCAATTTCTTTATTTTATTTTATTTTATTTTTTTATTATACTTTAGGTTTTAGGGTACATGTGTACAATTTTTTCATTGACCCACTGGTCATTCAGGAGTATAATGTTTAATTTTCATGTGTTTGTATAGTTTCCAGAAATTTCTCTTGTTATTGATTTATTGTTTTCTTCCCTTGTCATCAGATAAGGTTTGATATAATTTCAACATTTTGAATGTTTAAGTCTTGTTTTGTGGCTTGAGAATGATTCATGTGCTGAGGAGACAAATGTTTATTCTGCAGGTGTTGGATAAAATGTCCTGTAAATATGTATTAGGTCTATTTGTTCCATGGTGCAGATTAAGTCTAATGTTTCCTTGTTAATTTTCTGTCTTAAATAACCTGTCCACTGCTGATAGTGGGGTGTTGAAGTCTCCAGCAATTATTGTATTAGTCTGTCTCTCTAGCTCTAATAATATTTACTTTATATATCTTGGTGCTTCATGTTGGGTGCATATATTTTAAATCATTATGTCCTCTTGCTAAATTGACTCCTTTATCATTATGCAATAATGTTCTTTGTCTATTCTTCATGTTTTAAGTGTATTGTCGCTGGATATACTGTTCTCAGGTAGAAGTTTTTTCGTTTGTTTTTTCTGTCAGCAATTTAAATATGTCATGCTACTCTCTCCTGGTCTATAAGGTTTCCACTGAAGTCTGCTGCCAGGCATATTGGAGCTTCATTGTTTGTAATTTGTTCCTTTCCTTTGCTACTTTTAGAATCCTTTATCCTTGACTTTTGGGGGTTTGATTATTGAATGGCTTGAGGTAGTGGTCTTTGGGATAAATCTGCTTGGTACTCTATAACCTTCTTGTATTTGAGTATTGATATCTTTCTCTAGGTTTGAGAAGTTCTCTATTATCCCTTTGAATAAACTTTCTACCCCTAGTGCACTCTCTCTCTGTCTCTTCAAGGCCAATAACTCTTAGATTTGCCTTTTGGGGGCTATTTTCTAGATCTTAATTGTGCCACATTCTTTTTTCTTTTTTCTTTTTTCTTTTGTCTCCTGTCTCCTCTGACTGTGTATTTTCAAGTAGCTTGTCTTCAGGCTCACTAATTCTTCTGCTTGATCAGTTCTGCTACTAAGAGACTCTAGTGCATTTTTAGTATGTCAGTTATATTTTCAGCTCCAAAATTTCTACTGGATTCTGCTTATTTCAATTTCTTTGCTAAATTTACCTGATGATATCCTGAATTTCTTCTGTGTGTTATCTTGAATTTCTTTGTTTCCTCAAAACAACTATTTTGAATTCTCTGTTTGAAAGGTCACACATCTGTCTCTCTATTGGTCCCTGGCGCCTTAGGTGAGGTCATGTTTTCCTGGATACTCTTGATGCTTGTGGATATTCACTGGTGTCTGGGCATTGAAGAGTGAGGTATTTATTATAGTCTTCATAGTCTAGGTTTGTTTGTACTTGTACTTCTTGGGAAGCCTTTCCAGGTATTTGAAGAGACTTAAGTGTTTTCATCTATGATTTGGTTACTGTAGCTGTATCTGAATTAGAGGGTATCCCAAGCCCAATAATGCTATGGTTCTTGCAGACTCACAGAGGTACTGCCTTGCTGGTCTTAGATAAGATCTGGAAGAATTCTCTGGATTACCAGGCAGAGAATCTTGTTTTCTTCCCTTATTTTCGCGCAAACAAATGGAGTCTCTCTCTCCATGCTGAGCTGCCTGGAGCTAGGGGAAGGGTGACACAAGCAGCCTTGTGGCCACCAATACTGGAACTGTACTGGGTCAGACCTGAAGCTAGCACAGCACTGGGTTTTGCCCAAGGCCCACTATAACTACTACCTGGCTAGCACTTATGTTTACTCAAGGCCCTAGGGCTCTATAATCAGCAGGTAGTGAAGCCAGCTAGGCTTCTGTTTTTCTCTTGAGGGTGGCAAGTTCACCTGGTCCCAGGTGAGTCCAGTAATGCTGTCCAGGAAACAGGACAAGGAGTCAGAAACCATATAAATCTACCTGGTGATCTATTTTGCTGTGGCTGAGATGGCACCCAAGCCATGAGACAAAGTCCTTCCCACTCTTCCCTTCCCTTTCCCCAGGCAGAGGAGTCTCTCCCCATGTCTGCCACCACTACAGGCCCATGGGGAGTACTGCCAGGGTACCACTGATGTTCACTTAGGGCCCAAGATATCTTCAGTCAACTTGTAGTAAACGCTGCCATGCCTGGGACTCACTTTTCAGGATAGTGGGCTTCTCTCTGGCCCAAGGTAGGCCCAGAAACACTGTAAGAGCCAAGGGAAGAATCAGGGACCTCAGGGGCCTGCTTGGTGCTCTTCCGCACTGTGACAGAGCTGGTACCTCTGCTGCAGAACAGTCTCCTTTATTCTTCTCTCGCTTTTCTCAAGCAGAAGGGGCCTTTCTCTGTAGGCATCATTGCTGGGACTGTGCTGGGTCATACCTGAAGCCAGCATGACTCAAGAGTTTCATCCAAGACCCACAGTATGTACTACCTGCTTACTGCACAGATTTAGAGCCTAAGGGCTCTTTAGTCAGCAGGTGATCAATTCTGCTAGGACTGGGTCCTTCCTTTTAAGGAACCAGGTTCTCTGCTGCCCCAGGGTCTGTCTAGAAATGTCATCCAGGAGCTAGGGCCTGAAATAGGGGCCTCATGACTCTCCCTGGTTCCTTACCCTACTGTGGTTGAGCTAGTATCCAATTTTCAAGAAAAAGTCCTATTTACTCTTTCTTCTCTTCTCAAGCAGAAGGAAGAAGTCTCTTTTAGAGCTGCAGGCTGCAATGCCTGGGGTTGGGAGCAAGTCATGCAAGCAGTCCCTTAGCTGCCTTGGCTCATGTCTCACTAGGCATGTGTGCCCTCCCCAAGTCCAGTGGCCCCAAGCCCAGCACAACACTTGATCTTGCCTAGAATTTGCAATCCTTACGGCCTTGATTGTCTTTCAGATTTACTTAAGACCCCAGAGCACTTTTGCCCATTGTGGTGAGGCTTGCCCAAATTCAAGTTCTGACTGCTAGGATGGGCAATTCCCTTCTGGCTAGATAGAGCAAGTCGGAATACTCCTTCCCTAGGTTCCACCTGAGTTCTGTCCACTGTTGCTTTCTGCTGTGCCACAGCAGCATTGTACTCCAATGCAAAGTCCCACAATTGCTATCTCTACCTCCCCGAAGGTCACAGACGGTTCAGGGCATACATACCCCTATGACTATAGTCAGTCCAAGCTAAAATCCTTTCTCCATAGACTGAGTCCTAATTTAGCCTCATGTCTAGCCATTTTACCCAGCCTTCTTGTTAATGCTTAAATGTCCTCTGTAATAACACTTTGGAATTCTTTATCCCTATTTTTTCATAATATACTTCTAATATTAACATTTAGATTTTTAGACTTTCACTTTTTCTTTTTCTTCAAATTCATTTTTATACTTTATATCTGTATTTTCTGTCCATTCCTACTCTTGGCATGTGAACTTCTGACTCAAGGTATGTTTTTAGTAAAAATTCTTTAATGACATTTCATCATGTCAATATCTTGTTTTATAGTCTACCTTTGCCTTAATGGCTGCTTTTGCAGAGATTATTTTAATCAGCTGAAAAGTTTTCTCAATACTTCAGTAGTTTTAATAGGAGCATTTTACAGATTTTCCTGTGGTTTTATGCTTATTTTTAAATGGTTTTATTTTTTTTATGGACCAGAAATAACTGGCATTTCTGCATGGGGTGGAAAAGGTGTGAGCTATTTGTGTGGCTTACTACATTTTCTTTTTCTAGAAAATGATGTTTCTATAGGTACAGTAAAATATAGCACCTTTGATTTGAGAGACAGTGTTTTAATACCATGATATTCTTTTGTTTCATTAGGATCCTTAATTTCTGCCATTTGATTTTTTTTCTTTCTCGTTTCCATGATGCATCCACTTTATAACTTCCCTCTCTCCTCGGAGGTGATGCCTTTCCGAGACTGTTTCTCTACTCTTGCATATGCAAGCTCCTATCCTTTGATTTCCTAGCAGACAATTCTGATTCACAATGACTCAGTGTTTTCCCCAATCACTGTGGAACTCTCTGCGTGTGACTTTGTCTTTAGCTCACCACTGCTAGACCTTTGCTGCATTCTCATCTTTACTGTTTCCTTCTAAATTTTTGCTTTGGAATGGGCTCCTGAGCTGGCTCTGCTGCTTTTGAGTTTCCAATATAACAAATTTCAATGGAAATGGAAATTTGTAATATTATATTTTCTCCTAATGGAATTAGAAATGTAAATGACTATTAATATTCCTTGTTGATTTTGTAAGACATATGGGGAGATTTATAATTCAGTAACTTTTTTTTTTTTTTTTTTTTTTTTTTTTTTTTTTTTGAGACAGTCTTGCTCTGTCACCAGGCTGGAGTGCAGTGCCAAGATCTTGGCTCACTGCAATCTCCACCTCCTGGGTTCAAGCGATTCTTCTGCCTCAGCCTCCCAAGTAGCTGAGATTATAGGTGCCACCACACTCAGCTGAATTTACAGGCGCCATCCAGATAGTTTTTGTATTTTTAGTACAGACGGAATTTCACCATGTTGGCCAGGATGGTCTCGATCTCCTGACCTCGTGATCCGCCCTCCTCAGCCTCCCAAAGTGCTGGGAAAACAGGTGTGAGCCACCGTGCCCAGCCTACTTATTTCTTAAATATCTTATTTTGAAATAATTACACAGATGTTCACAAAGGTATAAAGAAACACATACAAGGGGATCCCAACACCCTTCACCAGACTCCAGTAGTGTTAACATTTTGTACAATTATAGCATGCCATCAAAATCAGAAAAATGAATTTGCTACACCACAGAATTTATTCAGATTTTACTAGTTATACATGTGCTTGCTTGTGTGCATGTGTGGAGGGGTGTAGCTCAGTGTAATTTCATTATATAACAATCACTACAATCAAGATTATTAATTGTACTTCATAAAAATTCTCCCTCATACTATCACTTTATTACCACACATTCCCCCCACCCCAAATTCATAATCTCTGGAAACCATTAATCTATTCTCCATCTCTATAATTCTGATGTTTAATGAATGTTGAACAAATGGCATCGTGTGGTGTCTCTATTTTGTTCCACTGAAATGCAGCTGAAATCACTCCAAAAGTGGTGGGAGAAATGTTTGCACAAGAGTGCTTTGAACTGTCCTGTTATGTGGCTGTTTGAGACTCCAAAGAAAGAAGCTAACTAAACACCAGAGTAGTCAGTCCAAAGCATTTATTAGGAGAACTTAGAGTGCTACAGCAATCCACATGATAGAGAGCAAAAGAAAAGTGATCTACCTAGATACTATCTAGGTACTAGATATTACCATTCAATGGGTAAATGGCTACATACCTAGATACGTTTGCATCAAGAAGGCCGGGTATGGAATTTTTATGAGAGTTTAAGGAATTTGGCTCAGGGACAAAGCCAATATCTTTCAGTGTTTGGGGCAACAACCTAGATACCTTTATCAGTGTTTGAGAATGTTCAAGGTCTTGGTTTGGGGTCAAGCTTGCTGGGAAATACCTGCCACTGTCTAGGGCACAAAGCAGTCAAGGTACTCTGGGAATTTTTAGTCAGGACACAGAAAGTAGGAAGAATTAGGGAACCCTACAAGTATCCTTTTATGATTGACTTTTTTCACTCAGCATAATTTCATTGAAGTTTATCTAAGATGTTGCATGTATCAATAGTTTGTTTTTTTTATTACTGAGTAGTAGTGCATGGTATGAATTTACTTTCCTTTGTTTAGCCATTTACCCATTGCATGGTAGTATCTAGTACCTAGTTTTTGGCTATTAAGAATAAAGTTTCTATTAACCTATGTGTATAAAGTTTTACATGAAAATGTTTTCATTTATTTGGGATATTCTCCAGCCAACCTAAAAAGTTATACCCACGCTAAAACCTACACATGAAATTTTATGTCAACTTTATAATTGCAAAAAATTGTAGTGAACTCAGCTATCCTTCAATAGGTGAATTGATAAAATCTGTGGTATGCCCATCTGGTTTTTCCAGAGTAGGCCTTAGAGCCTTAGTCTCACAAATGATCCTAAAATGACCCTGTAACCCAACTCTACCATTCAACTATTGTCTGAGAGCATTCCTGCTGCCCAGGGACCTGCAAAAGACATGACCATCCATGCCCCTAAAGGCAGGACTCTTGACCTCAGACTGACTGCAAATCTTTAAGCAGTCCTATGACCCCACAAAAGCCTTGCTCAGACATTGTCCAAATAGTCCTACCCACCCAGGTATGGGATAGGATAAACACCCATTTATGCCCACAGAGGCAGACCTACAGATCTTGGATTCAGCTTTGTAACTGAAACAGCCCTGTGATTCAGATCCTGTCCTCTTCAACCATACTCCCGAGCCAATCTTGCCTGGCCAGAGTTCCAAACAGTGAATGAGCAGGAGCCTTCCAAGGGACCCAGATGGCATAACATTTATCCACAGGAAACAGGCCCATCATCTGTTGACCCAACTGCAATATCCTGAAGTGGACCTTTATCCCAGAATCACCCCTACTAACCAAAGCAGTTTCATCTGACCAGGAGTCAATCAGGATCCATGCCTGCCTCTGTAATAGTCCTGCCAAACACTGACCCCATAATGAACCACACTGTGGATCCACATGTAAAGATGTCATGTGACCTGGTTGTGACCCTGCTTGGCTATAAGCCTAGAGGCAATCCCACCATTCTAGAAACCAGACAGGAGAAGCTTTTATCTCTCAATCTGTCAGTCAAGTCATAAAGACAGGAAGAGGTGTTTGTGCTTCAAATACATCAACACAAATATAAGGCTACAGAGTACAACCAGGCAAACATGATACCACCAAAGGAAACAAAAACCTCCAATAACAAACCCAAAAGAAATGGAGATCTATAAATTGCCTGAGAAAAATGTCAAAATAATCATCTAAAAACTCAATGAGATGCAAGAAAAAAAACACTTAAAAAACTAAAATCAGAAAAACAATAAATGAACATAGTGAGGAGTTTAATAAAGAAATAGAAACCATAGGAAGGAACCAAATAGAAACCTTGGAGCTGAAGAATACAAATATAGAGCTGAAAATTTTAATAGAGATCTTCAAGAGTAAACTTGATCATGCAGAATAAGAGGACAGTGACCGTGAAGACTGGTTATTTGAAATTAGCCAGCTAGAAAAATAGAAAAAAAAAAAAGAATTTTAAAAAGTATATAGAGACCTATGAAACATCATCAAACAAATTTATACATCATACAAGTGACAGAAGGAGAACATATAAAGAAAGGAGCTGAAAGCTTATTTAAAGAAGTAATGGTTGGAAACTCCTCAAATTTTGGGAAGAATATGGACATTCTCATTCATGAAGTTCATAGGTCTCTTAGCAAGATAATCACAAAGGTTACCCTGTGACGCATAATAATCAAATTGCCAATAGTCAAAGATGAAATTTTGAAAGTATAGTAAGAGAAGTTTCTCATACAGCAGAATATCTATAAGACTATCAAAATATTTCTCAGCAGAAACCTTGAAGACCAGGAAGAGGTGGGATGACATATTAAAAGTACTAAAAAAAAAAAAAAACTCACAGAACTGCAATATAAGAATATTACACCTGGAAAAGCTGTTCTTTAAAAAAAAGAAGAGACTTTTTAATGATTGCCATTCTAACTGGCATAAGATGGTATCTCATCGTGATTTTGATTTGCATTTCTCTGACCAGTTATGAGCATTTTTTCATATGTCTGTTGGATCATTAAAAAGTCAGGAAACAACAGATGCTGGAGAGGATGTGGAGAAATGGGAATGCTTTTATACTGTTGGTGGGAGTGTAAATTAGTGCAACCATTGTAGAAGACAGTGTGGTGATTCCTCAAGAATCTAGAACTAGAAATAACATTTGACTCAGCAATTCCATTACTGGATATATACCCAAAGGACTATAAATCATGCTGCTATAAAGACACATGCACACGTATGTTTATTGCGGCACTATTCACAATAGCAAAGACTTGGAACCAACCCAAATGTCCCACAACAATAGACTGGATTAAGAAAATGTGGCACATATACACCATGGAATACTATGCAGCCATAAAAAGATGAGTTTATGTCCTCTGCAGGGACATGGATGAAGCTGGAAACTATCATTCTGAGCAAACTATCACAAGGACAGAAAACCAAATGCCACATATTCTTACTCATAGGTGGAAGTTGAACAATGAGGACACAGGGCGGGGAACATCACACAATGGGGCCTGTCAGGGGGTGGGGGACTGGGAGAGGGATAGCATTAGGAGAAATACCTAATGTAAATGATGAGTTGATGGGTGTGGCAAATCAACATTGCACATGTATACATATGTAACAAACTGGTACATTGTACACATGTACCCTAGAACTTAAAGTATAATTAGAAAAAATAAAGGAGAGATAGACATTTCCAGATAAATCAGTGCTTGAGGAGTTCACACCACTAGATCTACCTTATAAGAAATGCTAAAGGAAATTATTTCAGTTTAAACAAAAGATTACTAAGTAACAACATAAAAACAAATGAAAGTATTTACCTTTATTCACTGGTAAAGGTAAATATATGTGGCCAAATTCAGAATAATACTGTAATGGTGGTGTATAAATTTAACTCTAGTATAGAAGTAAAAAAGTATTAAGAATAGCTATTGCTACAAAAATGTGTTAATGCATAATACAAAAAGTTTAAATTATGGTATCAATAGTATAAACTTATGTGTGTGTAAACTAAAAGTGTGGAATTTTAGTATATGATATATCAATTTTGAGCTAATTATTTAATAACTATAACACATTTTATGGAAACTTCTTGATAACCATATACAGAAATAAAGGCTTCTATATATACAAAAAATTAAGAAAAAGGAATCAAAGCATATAACTGAAACATAGTTAGCAAATCACAAAGGAAGACAATAAAAAGAATTACCAAAGCAGAAAACAGAATGAAAACAATGAATCCTTACCTATAATAATTACAATATAACTGAACTAAATCAAAAGATAAAGTGGCTGAATGGATTTTTCAAAAAAGATTCAACAATATGATATACAAGAGACTAGCTTTAGCCTTGAAGGCACATGTAGGCTGAAAGTGAAGGGATGGGAAAAGCTATTCCATGTAAATGGTAACGAAAAGAGAGAAGGGATGGCTGTACTTATATCAGACAAGATGGACTTTCAGTCAAAATCTGTCATAGGAAGCAAATAAGGTGACTAATGATAAAGGAATCAATTCATCACTAAGGTATAACAGTTGTAAATATATATGCACTCAACATTAGAGCACCTAAATATATAAAGCAAATATTGACAAAAATGAAGGGAGAAATTGCAATACAATAATAGTAGAGAACCTTAATACTTCCAACAACGTATAGATATTCCAGAAAGAGTATAAACAGCAGACTTGAACAACACAATACAAAAAAGTGAACTTAACAGACATATAGAATATTCCATCCAACAGCAGCAGATGTTACACTTTTTTTTCTCAAAAAAAATTACTTTTTTTTTCTCAAGCACCCATGGAACATTCATCAGAGTAGAACACAAATTGGGCCACAAAACAAGTATTAACTAACTTAAGAGGACTTAAATCATACAAAGTATTTTTCTGACCATAATAATGTGAAACTAGAAACTAACAAGAAGAATATTAGAACATTAAAATATGTGGAAATTAAACAATACACTACTGAAATAGATAAAGAAGAAATCGAAGGAAAATCAAAAAGTATCTTGAAACAAAAACAGAAACATAACATACCAAAACTTATGGGATGACCAAAAGCAGTACTAAGAGGGAAGTTTAACAATAAATGCTTGGATTGAGAAAAGAAGACAGGCCAGATACAGTAGCTCACATCTGTAATCCCAGCACTTTGGGAGGCCAAGGCAGGTGGATTGCTTAAGGCCAAGAGTTCAAGACCAGCCTGGGCAATATGGTGAAGCCTAGTCTCTACAAAAAACAAAAACAGAAACAAAAACAAAAACGAGATGTGGCGGCATGTGGCTGTAGTCCCAGCTACTTGGGAGACTGAGGTGGGAGGATAGTTTGAGCCCAGGAATTTAAGCCTGCAGTGAGCCAAGATTGTGACACTGTACTCCAGCCTGATCAACAGGTAAGATACTATTCTCAAAAAACATAAATAAAATGTAAGAAACCTGAATGGCTCAATGATGAGTAAAGAAATGAATCAGCGACCAAAAATCACCCAACAAAGAAAAGCTCAAGACCAGATGGCTTCACAGGTGAATTATACAAAGAATGTAAAAAAGAATTAATATTAATCCTTCTGAAAATGTTTCAAAATCTTTAAGAAGAGGAAATACTCTTAAACTAATCTTTAAAAAGCCAGCATCACCCTCAAATTAAGGCAAGAAAATAACACTGCAAGAAAAGATTACAGGTCAGTATACCTGATTAACAAAGATACAAAAATTATCTACAAAGTACTAGCAAACAAAATCCAATACCACATTAAAGGACTTGTATACCACAATCAAGTAGGACTTAACCCTGGGATGCAAGGGTGATTCAACACACAAAAATCGATAAATGTGATATGCCACATGAACAGAATTGAGAATAAAAAATCATATGGTCATCTCAATTGATACAGAAAAAGTATTTGACAAAATTCAACATTAACAAAAACTCTCACCAAATTAGATATAGAATCAATGTACCTCAAGACAATAAAGGCCATATGTCAAAAGCCCACAGTTAACATCATACTAAATGGTGAAAAACTGAAAGCATTTTCTGAGATCAGGAAAAAGGCAAGGCTACTCACTTAACTCTTACCAGTTCTATTTAGCATAGAACTACAAGTCTTAGCTGGAGCAATTAGGCAAGAAGAAGAAATAAAAGGCTTCCAAATCAGAAAGGAACAAGTAAAATTGTCTGTAAATGACATCATCTGCAAACATATAGAATACCCTGAAGACTCCACTAAAAAACTGTTAGAACTAATAAGTGAACTTAGTAAATCTGCAGAATACAAATCAACATATAAAGATGAATTGCATTTCTACATACTCATTACAAATTATCTGAAAAGAAATAAAGAAATAAAGCAAAATTTATAATAATATCTAAAAGAATAAAATACTTAGGAATAAATTTAAGGAGGTGAAAATCTATTCACTAAAAATTACACAACTTTGATGAAAGAAATGGAAGACCCAAATAAATGGAATGACGTCATGTGTTCATGGATCAGAATAATTAATGTCAAAATGTCCATACTACCATACATGATCTACAGATTAAGTGTAACATTTATCAAAATTCAATTGTCGTTTTTCACAGAAATAGAAAAAACTTAAAATTCATAAGGAAACATATAAAACCTCAAAAGCCAAAGCAATCTTGAACAAAAAGAGTAAAACTGGAGACATCACATTTCCTAATTTCAAACTATATTTCAAGATTATAGTGATCAAAAGTAGCATAAAACAGACACATTAGACCAATGGAACAGAATAGAAAGCCCAGAAATAAACACATGCATTAGTTAACCAATCTTTGACAAGGGCCGCAATAATATCCAATAGAGAAAGGATAGTCTCTTCAATAATAGTGTTAGGAAAAATAGATATCCACATGCAAAAGAATAAAATTGGATACTTTATCACCATATACCAAAAAAAAAAAAAAAGACAAACACACTTTAAATGTAATGTAATGCACTGGATTAAAGACTTAAAAGTAAGACCTGAAAATGAGGTAAGACCTATGCCTAGAAGACTTAGGGGGAGATCTCCTTGACACTGGTTTTGGATTTGACACTAAAAGCACAAGCAACAAAAGCAAATATAAACAAGTTTGACTACATCAAACTAAAACTTTCTGCACAGCAAAGGAAATAACATAATGGAGAGACAGCCCATAGAATAAGATAAAATATTTGTAAACTATATATCCAGTAATGAGTTAGAATCAAAATAAGGAATTCTCAAAAAAAAAAAAAAAAAAACTCCATAGGAAAAGAAAGACAAATAGCCTGATTAACAAATGAGGACAGAATCTGAATAGGCTTTTTTTCCCCAAAAAGTCATACACATGACCAACAGATACAGACTTACCTCAGAGATATTGCAGGTTTTATTCCAGACCACCACAATAAAGTGAATATTGCAATAAAGCAAATTATAAGAGATTTTTTGTTTTCTTGTGTATATGTTTACAATATATTTTAGCCCATTAAGTGTGCATAGCATTATGTCTAGAAAGACAATATACATACTTAATTAAAAATACTTTATTGCTAAAAAAATGCTATCAATTATCTGAGACTTCAGCATATCGTTATCTTTTGCTGGTATAGAGTCTTGCCTCTATGCTGATGTCAACTGACTGATCAAGGTGGTGGGTTTTGAAGATTAAGGTGGCAACAACTTTTTATAATAAGACAACACTGAAGTTTGTCACATTGATTGAATTTTTCTGTAACAAAAGACTTCTCTGTAGCATGCGATGGTGTTTGATAACATTTTACCCAAAGTAGAACCTCTTTCAAAATTGGGAGTCAGTTCTTTCAAACTCTGCTACTACTTTATTAATTAGGTTTATATAATATTCTAAATCCTTTGTTGTCATTTCAATGATGTCCAGATCATCACCAGGAGTAGATTCCATCTCAAAAAAAACAAAAACAAAAAAACAAAACTTTCTTTGCTCATCCATAAGAAGCAATTCCTCATTCATTTAAGTTTTATCTATCATTAGATTGCAGAAATTCAGTCACATTCTTGGGATCTACTTTTAATTCTAGTTCTCTTGGTATTTTCAATATATCTGCAATTATTTCCTCCATAAAAGTCTTGAACCCCTCAAAGTTGTCTATGTGGTTAGAATCAACTTCTTCCAGGCTCCTATTAATGTTGATATTTTTACCTTCTCTCATGAGTTACAAATACTCTTAATGGCACCTAGAATGGTGAATCCTTTTCAGGTTTTCAACTGACTTTTCCCAAATCCATCAGAGGAATTACTATCTATGGCAGCTGTAGCCTTATAAAATGTATTTATTAAATAATAAACCTTGAAAGTTGAAATTACTTTTTTTGAAATTACTTCTTGATTCGTGGGTTGCAGAGTGGATGTTGTGTTAGCAGGAATGAAAACATTAATCTCCTTGTACATCTCCAACAAAGGTCTTGGATAACTAGGTGCATTGTCGATGAGGAGTAATATTTTGAAAGGAATTTTTGTTTTCTGAGCAGCAGGTCTTAACAGTAGTCTTAAAATATTCAGTAAACCATGCTGTAACCAGATATGCTGCCATTCAGGCTTTGTTGTTTCATTTATAGAACACAGGCAGAGTAGATTTGGCATAAGGCCCTGAGATTTTCAGAACGGTAAATGAGCACTGGCTTCAACTTAGTTACCAGCTGCATTATCCCCTAATAAGAGGGTCAGCCTGTTTGTTTGTTTTTAATGTTTGAAGCTTAGTATCCAGGTGCAGTGACTTCTCCTTTCTAGCTATGAAATAAAGGAAGGGTAAATTCTTGAAATAGAGACTGTTTTGTCTAGACTAAAAATCTGTTTAGTATAGCTATCTTTATCAATTATCTTAGATTGTATGGATAACTATAAACTTTTATTTTATAGAGATGTCTTCTTTCCTTAAACCTCATGAACCACCTTCTGCTAGCTTCAAATTTTGCAGCTTCCTTACCTCTTACAGCCTTCATAGAATTGAAGAGAGTTACAGCCTTATTCTGGATTAGGCTTTAGTTTAAAGGAATGTCGTGGCTAGTTTGACCTTATATTCAGACCACTAAAATTTTCTCCGGATCAGCCATAAGGTTGTTTCACTTTCTTGTCATTTGTGTGTTCACTAGAATAGCACTTTTAATTCCTTCAAGAACTTTTCCTTTGCATTCACAACTTGGCTGTTTGGCAGAAGAGGCCTAGCTTTCGACCTCTCTTGGCTTTAGACATGCCTTCCTTGCTCATCCTAATTATTTCTTATTATTTAGAGAGACATGGGACTCTTCCTTCCACTTGACTACTTAGAGGCCATTGTAGGGTTATTAATTGGCCTAGTTTCAACATTGATGTGTCTCTGAGAATAGGAAGCCCCAAAGCAATAGAGAGACACAGGAATGGCTGGTTGGCTGGTTGCTGGAGCAGTCATAACACACACAGTATTCATCTATTAAGTTTGCTGACTTATCTGGGCCTAGTTTGTGGTGCCCCCAAACAATTCCAATAGTAACATCAATGATCAGTGATCACAAGTCACCGTAAAAGATATAATAATGAAATGTCTGAAATATTGCAAGAATTAGCAAAATGTGACACAGAGACACAATATGAGCATATGTTGTTGGAAAATGGCACTAGTATACTTGCTTGATGCAGGGTTGCCACAAACCTTAGATTTATAAAAAATGCAATATCCGTAAAACTCAATAAAGTGAAGATCAATAAAATGAGGTATGGCTATATACGAAAAGGTGCTCAATATCACTAATCATCAGGGAAATGCAAATAGAATAACATTTCACTCTTGTCATTCTGGCTATAATCAAGAAAAGGATAACAAGAGTTGAGGATATGGATGGATATAAGGGAAACTTTGTAGACTCTTGATGGGAATATAAAATGGTCCAGTCATTATGGAAAACAGTATGAGGGTTCCACACACAAAAAAAACAGAGCTACCATAGAATCCTTCAATTCTACTATGTATACATCCAAAGAAAATAAAATTATATCTTCAAGAGACATGTGCAATCACAAGTTCATTTTAATATTATTCAGTCGCTAATATATGAAAACAGCCTAGTTCATGCTCCTAGATAAATAGATAAAGAAAATTTGAGGGTGTGTGTGTGTGTGTGTGTGTGTGTGTGTGTGTGTGTGTGTGAGATTGAATATTACCAGCCTAATAAAAAGCAAATTCGGCCATTTCAACAATTCAGATGAAACTGAAGGACATCATACTAAATGAAATAAGCCAAACAGATAGACAAATATTCTATTATCTAACATACATGTAGAATCTAAAACACTCAAACTCATAAGCACAGTAGTTGAATAGACAAATATTTTATGATCTAGCATATATGTAGAATCTAAAACAGTCACTCTCATAAAATCCGAGAGTTAGAAAACTGGTTGCCAGGAGCTAGAGGATTGAGGAAATGGGGAGATATTAGTCAAAGGATCAGACTTTCAGTTTTAAGATGAATAACTTCTGGAGACCTAGTGTATAGCATGGTGACTATCATTAATAGTACTGTATTATTTACTTGAAATTTTCCAACAGAGTAGATATTAACTGCCCTCACCACACACACACAATGGTAACTGTGTGCTGACAGATGTGTTAATTTAATTGTGGCAACAGTGTATACATATATCATCACATTGGACACCTTAAAGTATATGGTTTTTGTCAATAATAATACTTTAACAAAGCTGATAAATTCAAATAAAACAGGTACTACATGTATAAAATGTAATATTATCCAGCAATAAAAAGAAATTGAATTTTACTTAGTGAAAGAAGGTAGTCTGAAAAGGTTACTTAGTAGGTGATCCTATTTATGACATTCCTGAAATAGCAAAGCTAGGCAGACAGGATAAAAGAGTGATTGCCAGAGACTGGGAGGCAATGTGGGGGCCGAGGGTGGGGAGTGGGGAGAAGTTTTAATAAGTGATGCAAAAGAATTTTAGGGTAAAACTATTCTGTATGATACTGTAATTGTGTTTAATTAACATTATGCATTTATCAGAACACAGCTGTGTAACACAAAGAGTCACACTTAATGTTTGTAAATTTAATAAAAGGACTCCCTTCCCCTAAGAATTCACCATATTGTCCTCCATCAAGAGGTCCCTAGCCAGTCTGCCTTTGTCTGCCTGTCAGAATCTTTTTACTGTGGTATGTTGAATACTTTTCTAGGTTATTTAGTTGTGTTTAGAAAGGAGGAACAGGGAAAAGTGAATCTTTTCCAACTTTTCTGGATCTAGAAATTCAGTAATTCAATTTTAAATTTTATTTTTTAATTATTGCCAAGATTTTTTCAAATATTATCCTTTTGAATCTTCTTTAAATTGTCTGCTCATATCTGTGCTCCATTTTCTATTAGGAGATTTATTTTCCTTGCTTTGACATAAAAATTATCTGTGTATTGTTTATTCTGTACATTTTGTAGATTTTCCAAGTGTGTTGGTTATCTTTTAAGTCTTTTTTTCCCACAGAAAGAAGGTTTTAGTTTATAGTACCTTTTATATAGTTTTATATAATTTTGTTAATTTTGTTGTAATACTTGACAATTTTCCCAAAATACTTTCTTCTAAATCTATTTTTTTTCCCAAACTAGGTATCTGAGAAATAGCTCTTACATTTTCTTGTGGTTTTTAATATCTTGATTTTTATTTAGAACAGTAATAAAAATCTGCAAAGAAGTACAACTCTTTCCTCTAGTAGAGAAAGGGAGAGTATATCAGGTTAGATGGGGAATATAAATTTTAAAATCTATATTAGCCTTTCCCTGGATATTTTCATATGTCTTCTGGAGAATGTGTTGATCCTGCTTCTCTTGATGTGAATTATAGCAGATTATGAGAGCTATTACTGAGTATAATGTGTTATATAGGTAAATGTAGATGAAAAAAATAGTTAAGAATCACTGATCAATCTAATCCATTAATTTATCCAAATAATTAATCAGTTGTAAAATTGTTTTGATTTTTTTCCTTACTAATCTCATACTAACTTCATATTTACTTAATTTCTATATATGCCAAGATATGTTTTTTCTGGATATTTTTCCATACTACTGATAACATTCTACTTCTAAATCAGTACCCAATTAACTTAATTATTTATTTACCTGTATTTAATATGTCTTATGGTAGAATTTCCTTATTCCTCTTTTTTTCAAATAATTGTATTAAAATTCATTTAAATATGGCACTTTGAGTTTATTACTTTGATTTCCTGAGATCCAAACTAAAATAATTGTGAAAGAATAAAAGTGATATAAACCAAAGAGTGAAAAAAATCCATATGGCAATGGAAGTGAACACAATATCATAAATAAAGTGAATAGATAAATGATTATCAATATGGCAAGGCAGAAAACCTCAGTCTTAAATGAATGGTAGGATAATACTATGACAGCTAATTAACTCTGCAGAATTCATGAGATATTAAATATTTGGATGTATTAATTTAGTGAAGGTAGGGTGGAGGCACAGGGCAGAAAATGAAGGGAACTGGTCAAAGGCATTCCACCATGGAGCAGAGTATCAGCTACATCCTGCACTAACAGATGATTCCCTCTTTTCCACCTACAGAATGGAAGTTCAGATCTCTTAGGAAGCTGTGAGGTGATTCTCCCAGCAAATCTAGTAGCACAACATAAAGGAGAAAGAGGACAGCATGGGATCCAGAAAACATTTGTTTCAACCTAGAAATTGTTAAAAGTTTTAGAAAAAAGACTTGTACAGTAGGCCTGAATCATGAAAATAGAAAACAGAGAATTCATAGATTCTCAGATAAATATGAGAATTCTGAAGAACAAATTGATATTCTTTTTGTAGTGGATCCAATGGAGCAGCTTGAAAATTTTACAGCACAGCTTAAAAGCATACACCGGGGGAAATAAGTAATTAAACTTATTAGAAAACAAAAGCAGGAAGAAAAATCTAAGCACAAACATAGAAAGACAATATTTATCTACTCATGATGTAAACACCAAGTTTATTGTATCTCAAATTATGACTATTATAAATGAACTATTACTATATTATGTTAAATGACAGGATGGTAGGTTGATTTATGTTTGTAGAATTACTAGATTCTTAACTGTCAAAGACCGCTATTTTGTATAGTATGACACTTAATACTTTTATACCTGTGTTTTGTTTGTTTGAGACTGAGTCTCACTCTGTTTCCCAGGCTGGAGTGCAGTGGCGTGATTTTGGCTCACTGTAATCTCTCTGCCACGTTCAAGCAATTCTCTTGCCTCAGCCTCCTGAGTAGCTGGGACTACAGGTGCATGCCACTATGCCCTGCTAATTTTTTATATATTTAGTAGAGATCGGGTTTCGCCATGTTGGCCAGGCTGGTTTGAACTCTTGACCTCAGGTGATCCTCCCACCTTGGCCTCTCAAAGTGCTGGGATTACAGGTGTGAGCTACTGTGCGGGGCCTCTTTTAGCTTTTTGATATGTATGTGTATTGGACTTTTTAAAAATAAAACTTTTAGATATTCATACCTATTTAATATTCTAAATGAACTTTAAAATATTTGTATAATAAAATCCCATTGGGATATAGAATTGAATTAAATTTAAACTAGAAAAGTAATTTGTGAAGAATCAACATTTCTACAATATTGTCTTCCCTCCAGCAATTGTATATTCTTTTTAATTATCTGACTTCAGTAGAGTTTTACATCATTCTTTTCTTAATTGAATACTCTATATTTCATGAATTGTTACCTAAGTATTTTTCCTTATTTCTGTTATAAATAACCTTTTAAAAGATAACTTCAACTTTAGACAGAGAAAAAAAGAACACTAAACACTATATTACAAGCTTCAACTATTTTTAAACCTTATAAGTTTTTAACATTTATTTTGTTCTCAGTTGCTTTACTACATATTTATCAACTCCAATTTTACTTATTTCCTTAGATTTTGTAAGTATAAAATAACATAGCCTGCGTGTGCTAATTTGGTTTCCCTATCTCTAATAGCTTTGTGTTATTTTGTTTCCAAGCCTTATTGCATTGCTATCAAACATGATGAAAATTGACATTTTAATCCTGATTCTAAGTGTATAGCAATGCTACACAATTAAATTATGAATTTACACTGAATTTTTAACTGTTTTCTAAATTTATATTGAATTTCTAGTTTGTTTTTTCAAGAAAAAATTTTTGCCTACTTCCAGCTGCAGCTGTCTACTTCACAGCAGTGACATTTTTATTCTGTAGGATTTCCAATAGTCACCAATTTTCTTCCGTACTAGCTGTATTGTTTAAAAGCATAGGATTCAATATCCATAGCTTTCTAGCAAAGAGGGAGAGGGAACGGTTTTGATTTTTTTTCTATGTAAGGCTTTCTAACTTTTGAAAACCATAAACCCTACAATATTTTGGGGCTCTCAGGCACATCGTAATATCAATTAGCTATTGTATTCCCACTGTCTATATGATGTGCATTCACATTCATTCATTCACTGAACTACGATAAGCCAGGCATTATTCAAGGTGGTGGAGATACAGCAGTGGGTAAAAAGGCACTCTAAACTCATGGAGCTTACATACTAGTGGGGAGAGACAGAAAATGAACAAATAAATGTGTGAATAGTTACTATTTTAGATGATAAGGATTAAGGAGAACAAGGCAGAAAAAGCAGGAAAAGGAAAAGATGGAGGATAGATTTAATATATATATATGTATTTTTTTTTTTTGAGACGGAGTCTTGCTCTGTCACCCAGGCTGGAGTGCAGTGGCGCAATCTCGGCTCACTGCAAGCTCCGCCTCCCGGGTTCACGCCATTCCCCTGCCTCAGCCTCTCCGAGCAGCTGGGACTACAGGCGCCCGCCACCACGCCCAGCTAATTTTTTTGTATTTTTAGTAGAGACGGGGTTTCACCGTGGTCTCGATCTCCTGACCTTGTGATCCGCCCCCCTCGGCCTCCCAAAGTGCTGGGATTACAAGCGTGAGCCACCGCGCCTGGCCGATTTAATATTAATATATGGATCAGGGAAGGCCATTCTAATAAAATGATATTTGAAGAGCAAACTCAATTAAGGGAGAGAAAGAGCATCCAATTCTCTGGGGAAGAAATAATGTCGACTGAGGAAATGTCTAAGGGCCTGAGCCAGCAGTGTCTGTCTGGGTAGCCTTAGAGTAGATGGAGAAGGGAGACTCATGGGTCTATGTAGCTGGTAACCAGATCACTGGGGCCATGTAAGGCTTTGGATTTTACTCCAAGTGGGATGATGTTTCACTTGGAATTACATTTTTCTTCATGTGATGCAAGTCTAAATATCTGTGGCTAAATCCAAAGTTCAATTCTCTCTCACATAAAAATGTGGAGGAACACAATCCAAGGAAAGAATTTGAGCTCTGATCTGCAAAGTTCTCTGGGAGTTGAGCTCCTTCTAGTTCATGGTTCCAGTATCCCTCAGGCTCTAAGCAGCAGAATGGAAGAGGGAAGATGTTTGCAATACAGATTATATAGCAAACCACGTTTTCTGTATGTAAAACTGGAAGGTGTTGGTAGAACTCACCTTGTTTCATTTCTAACATTTTTGCCTACAGTTACCAGTCTTGAACTTACCTGCAGTTTTATTATCAGTATGAGGTTTTTCTTTTTCCTTCCTCTTTTCTTTTTTCTCTCTTCTCTTCTCTCTCTCTGCTCTTCTCTTTTCTCTTTTCTTTTCTTTCTTTTTTTTTTTTTTTTTTTTTGACAGAGTCTCACTCTGTTGCCCAGGCTGGAGTGCAGTGGTGCAATCTCAGCTCACTGCAACTTTTGTCTTCTGGGTTCAAGCGTTCTTCTGCCTCAACCTCCTGAGTAGCTGGGATTACAGGCACATGCCACTACGCCTGGCTAATTTTGTATTTTTAGTAGAGATGGGGTTTCACCATATTGGCCAGGCTGGTCTTGAACTCCTGACCTCAAGTGATCCATCCGCCTCAGCCTCGCAAAGTGCTAGGATTACAGGCGTGAGCCACCGCTTAAGGACAGCATGAGCGTTTTCTTATATGGATGGATCAGGTTGATGGAAGTTCCAGACCTAAGTATTGGTTGACTCCTTGACCTTACCTGCTGTCTGAATCCAGTTTGAAGAAAGTGTCGGCTTTTTTGGGAAAAACTGTATCTTTCACTGAATCCTAACATTTATCTTGGGAACTCTGGGGGATGGGGTATTGAACTGGAGCACTGAAAAGCATAGATACATTTTCCAATCGGCAAGAGATTAGGGAAAATATAAATGTTAAATCAAATTGAGAAATAACTTCTACTGTTAAATAAGAGAGTGGCTCTTTTGTTAGAAAAACACACATGAATACTTATCCACAGACCCTCACAAACACACATATAAGGCATTCTCTCATTTCCTGTGAAAAATCAAATGAAAATATTATAATTTACAAAGGAGTGAATGATTGACAGACTTCATCATTTTGGAAGTTATCTGACTCCTTAAGATAATATATAGGTATCTAGAAATATAAGAGAAATACATAAAATATTAAAAATCATCTATTCATATATATATAAAAATGTCTGATTATATAAACTATCTGAAATATACATATATCCAGATTGATGATACATATATAGATATATATAGAGAGATCTGTACACTAGGAGGTTCTCGGGTTTCCATTACTCACTCCAGGTGGCTCCCTGTGATAACTTATCTGGAAATTGACTACATGCCCAGAACTGGCATCCTTTTGAATGCGGCAGCTTTCCTCAGCCTTGAACTCTCTCTATATTCCATGACTCAGTAAAATTTAAGTGTCATCCCTGTAGGGTAAGAGTGTATTAGCATGTAAAATATTTTAAACCATGAATAAAGGACCTGAAGGATCTCTCACTTCTGCTTTTATAATAATTCAAACTTAAGATCTTAATTTTAAGGTCACCAGATGTGTCACAATAGTGTATCACATAATCAATGTTCTTGAACTTTACATTTGGATAATATACCAACTTTTCTGTTCCACTGAACTTGCTAAAAGTGTAACATACTTTTTTTTTTTTTAATTTGCTATTTTCTTTGGATTTCTAGGTTTGCTTCATTATTCTGACAACACTCTATAAAATTGTAAAAATGCTAAGGAGTCCATATATTTTTGCCAACTTTTCATATGAAAGAAGACCACTCCTGAATTCCTTATATTGTTGACAGTAGTGGAATGAACTATTTCAGATTATTCTCAGACATCAGGGAAGGGATGGTAAACCAAAACCAGCAAATTAAGAAGACTCTTGAACATCTTTTGAAATTGGCTTAACAGGCAAAGTGAGGGGGCAAGGTACTCATTAACGTAATGCCTTACTTTTACAGACAGGGTGCTCTGTTCCGTGTCAAGTGTTCCCACATGACTCAAAAAATAAATATATAACTTTGGGTCTGGTTAGAATTTTCTTCCCATTTTTGTGTGCACTGTGCTTGTGAACCACTTAAAGGTAATGGCTCAAGAGGCATTAAACGCTGTAATTCTAAAATGTTGTACCACACGTTTTAACTGAAGTGTATACTTGCTCACTTATCCATAAGTCAATTTGATTGATAATCATTGATGGATTCCTATATACTAGACATTGTGCTTGGCTCTTCCCTCATGCTATTTACATTTTAGGGGGCAGCAGGAAACTTGCAGGGTTAAAAATGAATAACCAAAAATCCAAAGTAGCTAAGTGCTGATAAAGATGACTGGGATCAAGGAAAAAACGGAGTGGGGACCTATTTTATATATTTTGTTAGAAAAAATGCTTTTATCAGGTGACAATCAATGGTACTCATAGTATTTCATTAATAAAATAGACAAGAGATAGAAATATGGTCCGTACAACCTCTACAGGGAGGGAGAATTTATTAGTGCACATGCAAAAAGAGAACATGAAGTCAGTGATTTGTCTGCAATCTAATGGTGGAATAGTTCCACGTTTCACAGTGGCAGACCAAGGCTGCTATAATTGAGAAAAAGAGGTATGAGGCACGGAAGCAAAGGAATAAATCAAATTTGCAGATCGTGTCTAAGAAAAATATTTTCAGTATGCCTGCTGGCACCAGGAACTCATTAGAAACAAATAGAGTAAAAGCCTACTAAATTTTTTAGAGAATCATTTTGCTAAAGAAATCACAAGCCTAGGTAAGCACCAAACTAAACCAAACTAGGTAACAACAACAAAAGAAATCCCTAACTGTTCTAGCATCAAAGCAATACTGAGGCCCCCATATTTACATGAGCAAGGATAAAAAATCATATTCCCAATGATTATTGCAATTGTGGTCAAAGAAAAAAATGAAAAACAGACAAATCTTCCAGAAAGTGGAGCTAAGAACCACACAAAGATAAAAAAAAAAATACACACGTGCACGCGTGCACACACACGGATATTTATATTAAATATACACATATAATAATATAATTAAATTTATATATAATACATAGATCACCAGATCTAGACCTCAAGGTTAACATTTGACATCACCCAGAGATCCAGGATTTGAACTGGGTTCAGAGACAGGTTGAGAATATGCATTACTTTTTTCTTCCTGGGAAGAGATTTCTACAGGTTTGAAGAAAGGATGCATGGACATCTTGTGGCCAGATGTGTAACCCTTTATTTTTACTGATGGATACGTTTGATCTCTTTGAAGGTCATTTGTTAGGCTGGATGTAAAGTAGTCATTACTTTTGGTCTACAGTAACTCTGTTTCTATAAATAGAAACAAATAAATTGGGCTGTATTAACAAATGAATAGTATAGCCATTCTGACGTTGAAAAGCTGAAAAAAAGAACTAACATTTAGGAAATTTTAACATAATATTGGGATTCTCTCAGGTTAAAGAAAAAAGGACTCTAAACAATTATTGGAGTCCAGCTGGTAGGCTTCTTTTTATGCAGAGGCCTGGATTAGTAATTCTGGAACTATTTTCCATATACTTTGGAATTAAATAAGTAGATATCTTTTTTTTTTTTTTTTTTTTTTTTTTTTTTTTTTTTTTTTTTTTTTTTGAGACGGAGTCTCGCTCTATCGCCCAGGCTAGAGTGCAGTGGCGCGATCTCGGCTCACTGCAAGCTCCGCCTCCCGGGTTCACGCCATTCTCCTGCCTCAGCCTCTCCGAGTAGCTGGGACTACAGGCGCCCGCCACCGCGCCCGGCTAATTTTTTGTATTTTTAGTAGAGACGGGGTTTCACCGTGGTCTCGATCTCCTGACCTCGTGATCCGCCCGCCTCGGCCTCCCAAAGTGCTGGGATTACAAGCGTGAGCCACCGCGCCCGGCCAATAAGTAGATATCTTGAGACTAGAAGACAGATTTCTCATTGTTGGTAAAAGGATTTACAAACATGGAAAGGAGAAGATAGAGTGAACCCAGTGATGGTAGATTAAAATTAGAGATATCAAAATCTACTCAAAACTTTTAATACGTAGACACATAAATGTAGACATAGATACGTATGTCTCTTTGTATCGTGCGTGCGTGTGTGTGTGTGTGTGTGTGTGTGTGTTTTATAGGTGCTCTGTGCAGAGGATTTAGAAACAATAGTGCTCCACAAGCCATGAGCACAACTTACCTGGATCTCAGACCTAGGTTTCCAAACACCATTTTCTATTAAAAAAATGAGACTCTTAGAAGAAATGGCTGATTCTAGTGCTGGAGAATGGGAAGTTCATGATGAACCTGGAATATTTTCATTTGCCAGAACATAGCAAAATGTTTAAAGAATGATGAAGAGATGTAAAAGCATTTATGATTCAGTTTCAGGGAATTCCCACTTGCCAAGTCTTGGATAATTTGAGCATATAATAAATAACATTTTAAAAATATAACTCACCAAATAATAATTTGTAAGTCCACCTAGATAGAAAGAATAGATGGAAGGGAGGTAGAGAGGAAGGGAAGAAGGGAGGGAGGGAAGAAGGGAGGAAGGGAAGAAGGGAGGGAGGGAAGAAGGGAGGGAGGGAAGGTAGGTAAAATCTTTTGTTACAGTACAATGGCAAAAAATAAATGTGAAGAAGTATAGAATTAAAAATCACCATTTAGTGAACGAAATCATCTATTCAGGCAAGGATCATCAGCAGATGGTTTAATCAGATTGAAAGTTTGAGAAGTAACAGGGATTTCCATAATCTCAAAGTATCTTCCCACAAGGTTCTTATTAGTTACAAAAGGAGTAATAATACCATTATAGTAGAAGTAACTGGCAAACATTATCTAAACCAAGTGATCAAAGTTAACATCACCAGTAAATGGGATAAATCAGCATCATTTGCCTCTTGATAGCATGCAATAATATCAGATCATTTTTGTGGGATACCTGCCAAACGCCTGATGCTACTCATGAGGAAACATCAGACAAATTGAAATTGAAGTACATTCTACAAAATTACTGGCCTGTGTCTTGAAACACACTAAATGACTGCTGAACTGTTCAAGATTAATTTAGCAGTCTAAAAAAAACATGACAACTGAATGTAATGTGGGACCTCATATTTTCTTTTGCTGTAAAGGATGTTATTGAGACAATCAGAAAATTCAGAATAAGGTTCACAGATTAGATAATAGGATTGTATCAATAGTATTATCCTGATTTTGAAAATAATTCCGTAACTATATGATAAAGACCTTGTTTTTAGGAAAACCACACTGAGAAATTTAAGAATAAAGAGGCATCATGGCTGCAAGTCAGTCTCAATAGCTCAGAAAGAAATCATATAGATATGGATAGAGCAGAATAAAACAGATATGATAAAATAGTCATATTAGCATTTGTGAAACCTGAGTGAAGGACATAAGGAAAATTTTTGTACTATTGCAACATTTTCGTACATCTGATATCTGTTAAAAAAAAAAAATGTCAGCCTTCTTCACTGTCCTCCCCTGAAAGCAAGTAGCCTGCCTACTACAGATTCTAAGTGAAGAGGTTGGCAAAGGTACATCTTTTGAGTACAGATTGAAGTATTGCTTAATATATTAGTCTTGACAATATAATTTCTTCGTCAAGATTGTTTACAACTAAAACCACAGAGTTTTCTATTACCTCCAAGTCTCCAGAAAATCATGGATCCTGTCAGTTTGGTCTTTCAGCAGAGAAAAACTTTCTCTAATGAATAAATTTTAGGCAAACAGTGGAAGACAAAAAGTTGCATTTAGATTACAAAAAAATAGATAGATACCAGGTACATGTCATTTCTGACATTTGTGACGAGTGATATCCAATTGGAAACCCTTTCTAAACTTATGTACATTTGATGACCTGCTCAAAATAGTAGTTGCTACTATAACAGTCATCCACAGTTTATATTAATATCAATTTATTAAATATTTATTAATTTTTTCCTTCACAGAGAAACGAAATCCATAGCATGAAAATTTGACACCTTGTTAAAATCAAGGCATGTAATCTTTCATCAAGGATGAATCTTTTAAGGAGGCATTCATTCAAATAATAAATGTAATCACTTATATTACCACTTTAAGTTGTATTTATATCTCTCATTTCCACAGGAGTTTTGCCTAACTAAAAAAGAAGAAAAAACTACCTCCCCATCACCCCCCAAAAAAAATCTCCCCTGAAACAGGAGCAGTATTCCCTTCATTTTATTCATTAGGAAGTTAACATAAGAGAAATTTGACTTTCCCAAGAGCCAGTAGGTAAAGCCTTGTGTTAAATCCAGTCTTCCATTCCTTTCTTCTTGTTCTGAGAGTTGGTTTTGTTCCATTTCAATATCCTATTTTGAATGTAATAATCGTAATAACTATATGCTGTTGTAGACATCCACTTTTAATCTGCTTATATTTTGGTTTTTTAAATATAATTTTGAAGCTGAGAAGGCAGTTTAAGGAATGCAGCTATCTGTAAGTATAAAAGGAGGTTATTTGTTGAATTTTGTTTATCTAAATGTGAAACAAAGATCTGTGTTTCAGTTAATTACTACATTACCCATCTGTCCGTATCTTGGCTTGAAAGATTCATTTTCATATTAGATTAAAAATCTTAATCAGTTAATTTGCATTCAATTTTGTTTTTTAAAAAGATGAGAGAATTGGCACATCAGAAGTCTTAAAATACAGAATGGAAAAATTAGAGGCCAGCCCACATTTGTGTTCTTATTTTCAGTACTTTATAGAATGTTATGTTTAAAATGTCATCTAAAAAATAGGATAACTAGTAAGAAAAGTGGATATTTCATTTATAATTCTAGTTTAAAATTTAAAATGCATTCTGTAATTCACGTCTTTTTTTAAGCTTTTATTGTGCTTTTTGACAACGTAGTCTACCTTAATGTTGAGGTAGGATCATGTCATTTATTAGAACATGATATATTTGCAAGAGAAATAGCAAAGAAAATGTTAATATTGGCAAAAAATATTTTGAGCAACAATGCAATTTCAAAAATGAAAAAAAGTAGAGTTCTTGAAAAATAAGTGTGCCACTTTTTTCTCAAAATTACCTGTATAGTCACCTTGTAACAATAGAATTCTTTTTCATATCAGTACGTTTCACGGAGCCCGTCAATAAAGTAAATAATGGCTGGGTGTGGTGGCTCATGCCTGTAATCTCAGCACTTTGGGAGGCAGAGGTGGGCGGATTACTTGAGGTCATGAGTTCGAGACCAGCCTTGCCAATGTAGTGAAACCTTGTCTCTCCTAAAAATACAAAAATTAGCTGGGCATGGTGGCAGCCACCTGTAATCCCAGCTACTTCAGAGACTGAGGCATGAGAATTGCTTGAACCCAGAGGTGAAGGTTGCAGTGAGCCAAGATCGCACCACTGTACTCTAGCATGGGAGAGGGATACTCTGTCTCAATAAATAAATAATAATAAAGTAAATCATATAATTAGTGTAGTTTTATTTTATAAGTTAAAATTTGAAAGTCTCTTTTAATGTTAATACAGGTCTTTGATATAATCAAAATTTTGCGAGTAGAATTCTGGATGATAGTTCATTATTCTAACTTGAACATCTAATTTGTTTTGCTGTTATTGTTGTTATTATTCTGCTTGTAAAGCTTTATAATTCAATTAAGATTGGGTAGTAGTAGAATAGACATATAGCAACTGGGGCAAGGAACTGATTATCTGAATCCTGCCAATGAGTAACAAAGTCTATCTAAATGGTGCCAAGGAAAATATATCCTCAGCTGTCAAATAAAGGAACATTTTATTACCAGCTGATGTTCTAACTTTTATCCTCAGAATAAATCTCTAATGAGCGATGTTATATTCTAATTAAAACCTGTTTCATTTAACTTCCACTCCCACTCCGCACTTACACAAAAATTGCTCTCAAGACGATCGCTGTCACGCCTTCCTGCCTTTGGGACACTCTGTTCTGATTCTTTCCTTCCTATGCACACACATGCTACATTCCATATTTCCCAGTCATTTCTGCTGACTCCTCCTTCTCTATTAAGTTTCTAAACATTTAAGTTTCCCACTTTTGGATGGGGTATACCCAGGATATTTTTTCAATTAAATTAATGTTTGCTTTCTACATGATTCCCTCATCCAGTATGTGATGTTAAATATCACCTCTGAGCACATGACTTCCACACTTGTGGCTATCCCTTGTGTCTTCCTGGTATCCAACCTCATAATCAAGTTTTATCCAAGGAAGCAACTACAACTCAATATGTCAAGAAAAAAACCTCTTCATATTTTCATCTTCTATGCTGTTCTCTACCATCCCTGTTCTTCTCTGACTCTACACAACACCTTGATCTAGCTGGAGGCTCAGGCACAAACATAGGGGTCATTCTCATTTATTCCTTTTTCTTATCTCCTGGTGACAATCATGCAGCAAAGTCCTCTAATTTTACCTTCAAAATACATGTCTTACCTGTTTGTCTCTGCTGACGCCACGGTAGTTCAAGTCACTTCTCTTCTAGACACCTGCAGCTGCTTCATAACTCCTCCAACTATTTGCTGTCAGGGTCCTGGTAAGAAATAGATGGTACATCACAAGACGAGGGCATCATTGAAGAATGAACAAGGGATGAGAAAACAGTGTCTGGGTCAGCCCAAGGCCATATGGAGCAAGGCAAGGATGTAGTTACTGAAATCTGGCATGAGCAGTGACTATAGGAAGTCCCCCCAACCTGGGCCACTGACAGCATCTGAGGCCTTAGGTATGGGAGCATGAGGGATGTCAAACCTCAGCTCAGCAGATATGTTCTTGGGGGGACATTTCTTCAATTTCTTTCTCCTTTCACTGTGAATTCTGCCATTGGCCAAACCCAATGGGAAAAGAGATGGCTAGGGTGTCTGATACTGTCTATAATGATCAGCCTCCCTGGATGGATAAAGGGGGAAAGCAGATTTGGAAGGCCAGGAATATCCAATATACTCTACCACAATCCTTTTTCTATACATTAAAAAATGCAACTTAAAAAAATAGCATTCAGACCTTGTGAATCAAATACTTAAAACACCCATTGCAATTAGAATGAAATTAAAAATTTTACCATGCCACCTTGTTTCTCTTTTCATTTAAACCTATCCCTTCTCCCTCTGTCTCTCTTTTCATATGCTCGTGAACACACACACACACACACACACACACACACACACACACACACTGCATTCCAGCTTCACTGGCCCAGAATGCAGATCTGTGCTGACTAAAAGTCCTTACACTTACACTTCCTCATGTTCAGGATGCTCTTTCCTCCTCTTTAGCAAACCACAAAAAAGTCAACATCTAGAGCAATCAATAGCAATTGACATCTATGAAGAATAACAAACAACGCAAGGTGGAAAGGGGCAGAGGTACTTTATTTTTTTATATACTGTAGTCAGTGAAGAAGTCTCTAATAAACTGATGTGTGAGTAGAGACCTAAAAAGAAGAGAGAGAGGGAGACATTCAGGAACACTCATTGAATAGCATTCAAGGCAGAACAAATATAAAATTTGTGACGTGTGAAAGTAAGTTTGTCATGTTTGAAAAATAAACTATAGAATGACTGGCCCAGTGGTGGGAGGGAGAGCCATAAAAGACACATCAGAGAAGTGGCCAAGGCAAGATCACACAGGGCTTTAAAGGCCATTGAAAACATGTTGGCTTTTATTGTGAATGAAATGGGAAGTTATTGGAAGGTTTTTAGTGGGAGAATTATACGACCTACCTTAAATTTTATGCAGATCACCGTCATAGCTGTGTTGAGAATAGGCAACAGGAAGACAAAGATGGTGGCTAGGTGACTGGATAGATGCCCACTGCTATATACTCAGCCTAGTGAAGATGCTAGCTCAGACAAGAGAGGTCACAAAAAGCACTTGAATTTGAAGTATTTTGAAAGAAGAGCATGCAGGATTTCCTGATGATTGGCTACGGAATTTGAAAAAAAAAATTGTCAAAAATGGCTCCAATGTTTCAGCACCAGATTGCAAATCCTAACATTGCTTTTGTACTTGGTTATATGTTCTTTTATAGATTCCAAATTGTTTTATGTGAATAGATATTTATCTCTAATGACATAGCCAGCATCCTGAAAGAGAGGACTCAATGAGGTTGGCCTCAATTGCCTAACACAGTGTGTGGCATTTTGTAGACACTCTGTAATTACTTGCTAAATGGATGAATGTGGTTTTTTTGTTGTTGTTGTTGTTTTTGTTTCTTTGTTTCTTGGGGTTTATTGAGACAGTCTCACTTCATCACCCAGACTGAAGTGCAGTGGCGTGATCTCGGCTCACTGCAATCTCTGCCTCCTGGGTTCAAGTGATTCTCCTGCCTCAGTCTCCCAAGTAGCTGGGATTACAGGTGCGTGCCATTGCCTGGTTGATTTTCATATTTTTTAAGTGGAGATTGGGTTTCACCATGTTGGCCAGGCTGGCCTTGAACGCCTGACATCAGATGATCCACCCACCTCGGCTTCCCAAAGTGCTGGGATTTCAGGTGTGAGCCACTGTGCCCAGCCAGATTGCTTTTTCTTTTTGATGTCAACCTTGATGATGTACTAGTCCTCACATATCATTCAGGCTCTTAGATTGTGAACTAACAAAAAACAAACATAACTTTCCAGGTAGTATCCAGAGAAGATATTATAATTAGCAGCTCTTCCAAGCTAAGAGAATTTTACAGTAGTAGAAACAGAAAGCTCTAAAAGTGAGTATGACTTTCATTTCTACTAAAGTATCCAACAAGTACCAGGCTCAAATAAGGTACTCAATTATTATTTGCTTGTATTTAAATGAAGTAGTTAATATTAAGAAGTTTAATAATGTTTTTGGCATATATTCCAGTGAGTTTATTTAAAATATTTTTTGGCTTCTTTCTGGATCTCTACTTGCGAATCATACTTGATATTGACGTGGTTAAGGTACAACTGATACATATGTCACTCTGATCTGGTTAACAAAAATTGGCATTGTAGGAGTATATAACAGTAGTAGATCAGAAAAAGTATTCATAAAAAAAATCTGGATAGTCTTTGGGGAACAAATGATTCAAACATTTTAAAGCAGGTTCTTATAACCTGTAGTGAAACACATGTATGGATCCAAAATTATTTTGAAAAATTTCGGTGCCTACTTTGAGGTATTAAAAAAATCTACTTTCTACCTGAGGTTATTGAGTGAAGAAAATTTTTTAATTGTTGACAGACTTTGTCCCATCTTTTAAAAAACCAGGTTTAAAAAAACTAGCTTTAAAAGCTACATGTATAGTTATATACCTATGTATGTATATATATGTGTGTATGATTTTAAAGCTTCATAGTTATGTATGTATACATAAAACATACACATTTATATATTTATATAGAGAGAAGGAATATTGTGTTAATGGTTTTATTTTTTATATAATTCATACTTCAGAAATTATGCAGTTGACATTTAATTTTAGTTATATTTGAGCTGTTTAGACAAACAAAACCCCTGATGTGTAAATGAGCTTGAATTTAGTTATGTTGAATAGAAATTAATGATTCATAATACTTTTTTGTTACTCAAAATAACCTCAAGAATTTCAGTATAATAATCACAAGATCTTTGCTATTGAAATTACATATGGAATCATTAGTTATATTGACAATAAATGGTAAATAATTTCAATCTTCTTACTATTTTATGACCAATTTTTTTCTGATGATATAATTACAACTAACTTTTGAATTTTTCAGTACACAATAACATATTTATCCTTTTTAAAAATGTATTTATTGGCCAGGCACAGTGGCTCACGCCTGTAATTCCAGCACTTTGGGAGACAGAGTAGGGCAGATTGCTTTGAGCTCAAGAGTTTGAGACTAGCCTGGGCAACATGGTGAAATGTTATCTCTACTAAAAATACCAAAATGAGTTGGGCATAGTGTGTCACATGCCTATAGTCCCAGCTACTTTGAAGGCTGAAGTGGGAGAATTTCTTGAGCCTGGGAGGTAGAGGTTGCAGTGAGCCGATATTGGGCCACCACACTCTAGCCTGGGTGACAGAGACCGTGTCTCAAAAATAACAAAAAATAAAAAATAAAATTGTATTTCTTTTCATCATGCAACTGATTGTTTTCAGTGTTATAGAAGTATGAGGGAAATGTATTTAGTTCAATTCACTGTTTACTATTGATTAAAATCCTGAGATTTAGTGAAGTTACATATTAACTTTGATTTTTATCCTGTAGAGATCAGATTATTTCTGTCTGGTAGAATAAATAATTTCAAAGCTTCTGGTTTATTGCCTTTTGAAATTCATCTAGTTTTTAGATTAGCAATTTTATCTTAATATTGCCTATCAATATTGAGCATCTCAAATGCTTTGGGGACCAGTTGTGTGTGTGTGTGTTTGTGCACGTGTGTGAGTGTTAACAACGAAACTTTATTTGAAGGCAGGCAGTAGGTTGGATTTGGCCACAGGCTGTAGTCTGCCAATCCCTGCAGAATAGCTTTCCATTGTAGCACAAGATTTTTATCAACCATCTGAAAAATAGCTCCCTTGTCTAGGTTTTCTCCCCTGCTAGCAGGCAGTTAGGATAGTTTGGCTTTCTCCTAGACATAGGAGCTTGGAACTCAGTCTTTTCAGAGGAAAGGCATAATGACTGAGGCCCTCATGACTTTTAGACTCCACATCACCAAAGCACTTTGGCACCGATGTCTGTGTCTGCTCTTCTCTCCCCATCTCAGCCATACTGAGGGCAGGGGCATTGTCCTGCTGTTTGGAAATATCTTTAAGTCAGTTTTAACATATTACTACTACTTTATTAAATGAATTGAATAAAATATTTGATGCGTTTTTAATTTGCCTAGGACTCATGATCTGACACATATAAACTTATTCTGTAACAGCATAAAGAAAATCAAACTTTTAATACAAAGAATCTGTAAAATGCATAATCTCATATAAAATACACTCTTAACACAATAGCCACTGTTTTCATTTTGACTTTTTTTTCTCTAATGGGTTGAATAGTATCCTCCCAACATTCATGCTTACCTGGCACTTCAGATAATGACCTTTTTGGAAATAATATCTTTGCAGATATTAATATATCTTATATATAATATGTAAATTATGTTTATAACTAATATCAGATATAGTTAAGGATTGGGAGATGAAATCATCTTGGATTTAGAGGGGACTGTAAATGTATTGAGTTGCTTTACTTATAAAAAGAGGAGAAAACCTAGAGACACAGGGAAGAAGCCCATGTGAACTTGAAAGATTAAAGTTGTGACACGATAAAACAGTGAAAGCAAGGAGCCATCAGATGCTTCAAGAGGCAAGAATGGATCCTCCCCTCACACCTTCTGAAGGAGCGCGGTGCTGCTGAAAGCTCAGTTTTGGACTTCTGGCCTTTGGAACGGTGAGAAAATAAATTTCTATTGTTTTCAACTGCTTGGTTTGCGGTAATTTGTTATGGTAGCTTGAGGAAACTGTATACTATTCATTTTGTCTTTTTATTTTCTATGATTCTCTTTATTGTCACAGTAAAACCTGGGGGCTTTCTAAATCTGTGAAATAATCCCATGTATTTTAAGACAGCCAACTTTTACATTTAAAATTGACCTCTACCCATTCTCTTCAAATAAGATTTTATGATGTCAAGCTTATAATTGTAAATTCAGATCTAAGTATAAAATTTTCTTTTTTATTAAAAAATTAGTTTTCATAATAGAGAATCCAAAAATAAAGCCATATACCTACAACCATCTGATGTTTGACAAAGTTGACAAAAATAAACAATGTGGAAAGGACTCTCTACTCAGAAAATGGTGCTGGGATAGCTGGCTAGCCATATACAGAAGAATGAAACTTGACCCCTATCTTTCATCATATACAAAAATTAAGATGAATTAAAGATGTAAATGTAAGACCTTAAGCAATAAGAATCTTAAAAGAAAACTTAGAAAACACCTTGGGAAAGAATTGATGACTGTCTTCAAAAGCAATTGTGACAGAAACAAAAATTGACAAGTGGGACCTAACTGAAGAGTTTCTGCACAGCAAAATAAACTATCAAGAGAGTAAACAGACAACCTACAGAATGGGAGAAAATATTCTCAAAGCATACATCTGACACAGGCCTAATATCCAGAATCTATAAAGAACTAAACAATTAAGCGAAAAACAACTAACCCCATTAAAAATGGGCAAAAAATGAACAGACACTTCTCCAAAGAAAACATACACATGGCCAACAAACATGAAAAAAAATGCTTCACATTACTATTCATCAGAGAAATGTAAATCAAAACCACAATAAAAGAACATTTCAGGCCAGTCAGAATGGCTAATGTTAAAAAGTCAAACATATGCTGGCAAGGCTTCAGAGAAAAGGGATTGCTCATACACTATTGGTGGGAACATAAATTAGTTCAGCCACTGTGGAAAGCAGTCTGGAGACTTCTCGATCTGAAAACTGAACTACCATTTAACCAGCAATCCCATTATTAGGTATATATCTAAAAGAAAACAAATCTTTCTATCAAAAAGACACTTGCAATCACATGTTTATCACAGCACTATTCACAATAGCGAGACATGGAATCAACCTAGGTGCCCATTTTAATGGTGGATTGGATAAAGAAAATGAGGTACATATAAACCATGGAATACAGCCATCAAAAAGAACAAAATCATGTCCTTTGCAGCAACGTGGATGTAGGTAGCGGCCATTATCCTAAGCAAATTAAGGCAGGAACAGAAAACCAAATACCACATGTTCTCATTTAAGAGTGGGAGCTAAACATTGGGTAACTGTGGACATGAAGATTGCAGCAATAGACACCAGGTACTACTAGAAGAGAGAGGAAGAGGAGGGCAAGGGTTGAAAAACTATTAGGTACTAGGCATAGTACCTGGGTAGCAGGATCAATGATACCCCAAATCTCAGCATCATGCAATATACCCAGGTAACAAACCTGCACAGTTAAAATAAAAGTTAAAAAATAAATAAAAAATTAGACTTTTTCCAGTAGTAGTAAAAGTAGTTTTCTTTAATATCATTTCCATTATCTATAAACTAGTCTCTCTTATAAAAAATGCTTCAATTTCTTTAACTGGTTTCTTATTTTTGGAAATTTGCGTTTTATTTGCTATTATAAGTGTTGTCATGTACATCAACTTTTGCCTGCCTATTTTCTTAAACGGATATTTAAAGAAATGGAAAATAGTCAAATGTATGGGCATTTTTAAGTCTCTTAATTCACGTTGAAAAATGCTGTTTCCTCATACACACCCAAGAGCATTCAGTATTAACATTTTAATTGCCAATTTATTTTGTGAAAAATAAAATTGTATTACTTAAATATGCATTTTCAAATTATCAGTAAATTTTAATGTAAAAATATTTATTAGTGATATAATTATTTTTAAAGTTTATCTGCTTCTTGCCCATTTATGATTTGGAGTCTGTATTATTTTGCTAGGGCTGCCTAACAAACTATTACAGGCTGGATAGCCTAAAACGGAGAATTTTGTTGTTTCACAGTTCTGAAGGCTTTAGGTCTAAGATCAAGTTGTAAGCAGGTTTGGTTCCTTCCGAGGGCCGTGAAAGAAAGCTCTGTTCCACATCTCTCCTAGTTTTCAGAGATTTGCTGGCAATCTTTGGTGTTCCTTGGCTTGAAGATACATCACCACCTCCACTCCTTCATCTGTGCCTATGTGTTCACATGGAGTCTTCCTTGTGTACATGTTTGTATCTAACTTTCTCTTTTTTTTTTTTTATAAATGCTCCTGTAACATTGGATTAGGGCATACCCTAATGATCTCATTTTAATTTATTTACTCTGTAAAGATTATTTTCAAACAAGGTCACATTCTCAGTTAATAGGGGTTAGGGCTTCAACATATCTTTTTGTTGGAGGGCCATGGGAGTGATGATTAAACCCAGAATGGAGTCTGAGTGTTTTACTTTCCTTTTTAAAATGTTAAAGACATTATACCTTTGTAATATTTTTACAAATATATTGTCCAGGCTTGTTACTTGACTTTAATTATCTTTGTAATTTAAAATTGTTTTTTAATTTTTATTATTGCCCCTGCTATCTTGTTTGTATGTATTTTACTCAAATAATTCTTATTTTTGTGTAGTCAAATTCATTTATGTTTTATTGCTTTATCAATTGATCATTAAGTGGAAAGTTTTATCCTACACAGAGATTTAAAAATTAATTTGTTTCCCCTCTCCGTTAATAAAATTTTTTTTACATTTTCTGGTTTTTTTTTAATAATTTAAGTTCTAGGGTACATGTGCTCAACGTGCAGGTTTGTTACACAGGTATACACGTGCCATATTGGTTTGCTGCACCCATTAACTAGTAATCTACATTAGGTATTTCTCCTAATGCTATCCTTCCCCCTGCCTCCCACCCAACGACAGGCCCCAGGATGTGATGTTCCCCGCCCTGTGTCCAAGTGTTCTCATTGTTCGATTCCCACCTATGAGTGAGAACATGCGGTATTTTGTTTTCCATCCTTGTGATAGTTTGCTCAGAAGGAAACTATCCTGCATGCATCCATGTCCAGCTGCATCCATGTCCCTGCAAAGGACATGAACTCATGCTTTTTTATGGCTGCATAGTATTCCATGGTGTATATGTGCCACATTTTCTTAATCCAGACTATCATTGACGGACATTTAGGTTGGTTCCAAGTTTTTGCTATTATGAATAGTGCCATAATAAACATACGTGTGCATGTGTCTTTATAGTAGCATGATTTATAGTCCTTTGGGTATATACCCAGTAATGAGATCACTAGGTCAAATGATATTTCTAGTTCTAGATCCTTGAGGAATCGCCACACCGTCTTCCACAATGGTTGAACTAGTTTACACTCCCACCAAAAGTGTAAAAGTGTTCTGTTTCTCCACATCCTCTCCAGCATCTGTTGTTTTTTGACTTTTTAATGATTGCCATTCTAACTGGTGTGAGATGGTAGCTCATTGTAGTTTTGATTTGCATTTCTCTGATGACCAGTGATGAGCATTTTTTCATGTGTCTGTTGCCTGCATAAATGTCTTCTTTTGAGAAGTGTCTGTTCATGTCCTTTGCCCAATTTTTTTTTTTTTTTTTTTTTGAGACGGAGTCTCGCTCTGTTGCCCAGGCTGGAGTGCAGTGGCGCAATCTCGGCTCACTGCAAGCTCAGCCTCCCGGGTTTGTGCCATTCTCCTGCCTCAGCCTCCCGAGTAACTGGGACTACAGGTGCCCGCCACTGCACCCGGCTAATTTTTTGTATTTTTAGTAGAGACGGAGTTTCACCATGTTAGCCAGGATGGTCTCAATCTCCTGACCTTGTGATCCACCTGCCTTGGCCTCCCAAAGTTCTGGGATTACAGGTGTGAGCCACCATGACCAGCCTCCTTTGCCCAGTTTTTGATAGGGATTTTTTTTTTTTTCTTGTAAATTTAAGTTCTTTGTAGATTCTGGATATTAGCCCTTCATCAGACGGGTAGATGGCAAAAATTTTCTCCCATTCTGTAGGTTGTCTGTTCACTCTGATGGTAGTTTCTTTTGCTGTGCGGAAGCTCTTTAGTTGAATTAAATCCCATTTGTCTATTTTGGCTTTTGTTGCCATTGCTTTTGGTGTTTTAGTAATGAAGTCCTTGCCCATGCCTATATCCTGAATGGTATTGCCTAGGTTTTCTTCTAGGGTTTTTATGGTTTTAGGTCAATATTTAAGTCTTTAATCCATCTTGAATTGATTGAATTGTATAAGGTGTAAGGAAGGGATCCAGTTTCAGCTTTCTACATATGGCTATCCAGTTTTCCTAGCACCATTTATTAAATAGGGAATCCTTTCCCCATTTCTTGTTTTTGTCAGGTTTGTCAAAGATCAGATGGTTGTAAATGTGTGGTGTTATTTCTGAGACCTCTGTTCTGTTCCATTGTTCTATATATCTGTTTTGGTACCAGTACCATGCTATTTTGGTTACTGTAGCCTTGTAGTATAGTTTGAAGTCAGGTAGTGTGATGCGTCCAGCTTTGTTCTTTTGGCTTAGGATTGACTTGGCAATTCGTGCTCTTTTTTTGGTTTCATATGAACATTAAAGTAGTTTTTTCCGGTTCTGTGAAGAAAGTAATTGGTAGCTCAATGGGGATGGCATTGAATCTATAAATTACCTTGGGCAGTATGGCCATTTTCACAATATTGCTTCTTCCTACTCATGAGCATGGAATGTTCCTCCATTTGTCTGTGTCCTCTTTTATTTCATTAAACAGTGGTTTGTAGTTCTCCTTGAAGAGTTCCTTCACCTCCCTTGTAAGTTGGATTCCTAGGTATTTTATTCTCTTTGTAGCAATTGTGAATGGGAGTTCACTCATGATTTGGCTCTCTGTTAGAATCCCACACAATAATGGAGACTTTAACACCCCACTGTCAGTATCAGACAGATCAACGAGACAGAAGGTTAACAAGGATATCCAGGACTTGAACACAGCTCTGCACCAAGCAGACCTAATAGACATCTACAGAATTCTCTACCCCAAATCAGTAGAATATACGTTCTTCACACCACATCACACCAAAATTGACCACATAGTTGGAAGTAAAGCACTCCTCAGCAAATGTAAAAGAAAAGAAATCACAACAAACTGTCTCTCAGACCACACTGCAATCAAATTAGGACTCAGGATTAATAAACTCACTCAAAACTGCATAACTACATAGAAACTGAACAATTTGCTCCTGAATGACTACTGGGCAAATCACGAAATGAAGGCAGAAATAAAGATGTTATTTGAAACCAATGAGAACAAAGACACAACATACCAGAATCTCTGGGACACATTTAAAGAGGTGTGTAGAGGGAAATTTATAGCACTAAATGCCCACCAGAGAAAGCAGGAATGATCTAAAATTGACACCCTAACATCACAATTAAAAGAACTAGAGAAGGAAGAGCAAACAAATTCAAAAGCTAGCAGAAGGCAAGAAATAACTAAGATCAGAGCAGAACTGAAGGAGATAGAGACACAAAAAAACCCTTCAAAAAATCAATGAATCCAGGAGCTGGCTTTTTGAAAAGATCAACAAAATTGATAGACCACTAGCAAGACTAATAGAAAAGAGAGAAGACTCAATAGACGCAATAAAAAATGATAAAGGGGATATAACCACCAATCCCACAGAAATAACAAACTACCATCAGAGAATACTATAAACACTTCTGCGCAAATAAACTAGAAAATCTAGAAGAAATGGATAAACTCCTGGATACATACAACCTCCCAAGACTAAACCAGGAAAAAGTCTAATCTCTGAATAGACCAATAACAGGCTCTGAAATTGAGGCAATAATTAATAGCTTACCAACCAAAAAAAGTCCAGGACCAGACGGATTCACAGCCACATTCTAGCAGAGGTACAAAGAGGAGCTGGTACCATTCCTTTGGAAACTATTCCAATCAATAGAAAAAGAGGGAATCCTCCCTAATTCATTTCATGAGGCCAGCATCATCCTGATACCAAAGCCTGGCAGAGACACAACCAAAAAAGAGAATTTTAGACCAATATCCCTGATGAACATCAATGCAAAAATCCTCAATAAAATACTGGCAAACGGAATCCAGCAGTACATCAAAAAGCTTATCCACCACAATCAAGTCAGCATCATCCCTGGGATGCAAGTCTGGTTCAACATATGCAAATCAAAAAACGTAATCCGTCACATAAACAGAACCAGTGACAAAAACCACATGATTATCTCAATAGATGCAGGAAAGGCCTTCAACAAAATTAAACAGCCCTTCATGCTAAAAACTCTCAATAAACTAGGTATTGATGGAACATATCTCAAAATAATAAGAGCTGTTTATGACAAACCCACAGCCAATGTCACACTGAATGGGCAAAAACTGGAAGCATTCCCTTTGAAAACTGGCACAAGACAGGGATGTCCTCTCTCACCACTTCTATTCAACATAGTGTTGGAAGTTCTGGCCAGTGCAATCAGGCAAGAGAAAGAAATAAAGGGTATTCAATTAGGAAAAGAGGAAGTCAAATTGTCCCTGTTTGCAGATGACATGATTGTATATTTAGAAAACCCCAGAGTTTCAGCCCAAAATCTCCTTAAGTTGATAAGCAACTTCAGCAAAGTCTCAGGATACAAAATCAATGTGCAAAAATCACAAGCATTCCTATACACCAATAACAGATTTTTTTACATGTAATTTTGCCCATCAGTTAATCTGAAACTTATTTGGGATCCTTTTTAAAGATAATTTTCCTAGGCATATTTTCATGTGTTACACTTGAACAAAATCTTAATGCTCTAAATTTAATATTTTTGCTTCACTCAGTATCAAATACAAGGTTCTTTTCATTATCCCAAATCATAACTCTTTATGTTTCAGCTGATTATATTATATGATGTCTAACAGGGAAGTTCTGTATCTGTCACCATTTAGGTGTGTGACTTTCAGTAAGACATTTACCTTCTCAGGATTTTGGTTCCATCATTTGTAAAATAAGAGAAATAAATAGTTTTTCCATTGATATCTCTCAAGACCTAAAATTTTATGATTTTACCTAACAGGTGTCTTGTAAAATAGAAAGGGTGCATTCAAGTATAGCCAAACACAGAAATAGGGTATTATATATTATGAAGGGTGATAGACTGAGAGTCACAAGATAGGTTGTCTAATTTCAGCTGTTTTGGTGTGCATTTTCAGAAAAGATATTCCTTTTAGAGCCTCCATTTCTTCCAATTTAAAGTAAATGGAATTATTTAAAATATGGTAATCTAAGCAGGTTAGAAATGTCTTTGGAAATGTGGAAAAAATAACTGTTCACAGCATTGAGTGCTTCAGTGATCATTATAGAATGTTTGATGGATAAATGAAACAGATGAACAATAGATGGGAAAACATCTTTAGACACTTTAAGGGTTGAGTTCATATTTCAGCAAACAGCATTGCCAATTGGATTGTACTTTCTCTAGGTTTTCATATTTATTGTAAATATGTTTCTTCAGCTTTGTGACAAATTGGCCAAATATAAAAAAGAATAAATGAAATCTAGTGGTCAAATTATGTCATGTCTGTCAGAAAAGCTATTACCAATTATGAAATTAAAAATTCATAATGCATAGGTTTCTTCCAGTTACTCAAGGGAAAAGATACAAATACAAATAGGATAAATTACCCAAATGGATGTTCATTCTATTTTTTTGCCTTGTCACCATTAAAAACAACCTTAAACATCTTATGTGCTCCTCATTAAAATCCTAACCTTGAGTAGTACCTTCTTTGCGGTTCCAAGGGGAGAATCTCAGTGTCATTGCTCTATCAGTGATGTCAGGCAAGTCACCTCCTGTGGTGGAGCTGACTCTTCCCCCTCTTTTTCTCTCATCAAAGGGGTAGTTCAGTTAAAAGCCCTTAAAATAGAGTAAATAGGATCAAGTGGAAGAAAGTTCAGTGTTTATGATGTATTAGTTTCTTCTTTCTCACTTTCTTTTTCCTACTAGCTCTGAGATTTTATTTCCGAAATTATTTTCCTTATTTTTCGTCTACCCGTGTGAAGTAAAGAGAAGAAGACTGGAAAAACCATGTCATGCCTGTATTTTTTTTATTCCTTTGTTTTACCTTGTACATGACCTTTTCCTTAATCAGCATGAGACCCATTATTTTGTGTGGTTAGTGGATTGGGGATAGAAACTAGAATTTATTGCAGGAAAAATGCAAAAAGAAAGACGTAATTCATTTTTAGTTTCAGACACCCAAAATAGGATTTTCAAAACTCCAAGAAAATTGGCTTGGGTTCCATGGTTGTATGAATACAACTTCTCATCTATTATATCAAGAAATAGACTTGAAACAGAATTTTATGTAAGGAAGGTTATGGTCAAAGAGAAAATAAAATCATGGTCTCAATGGATTGAGAAAATAGAAAAACTGGTTAGATGTTGGGATTATCACTATTTGGGCTAAATTATAGGATAATGATCTCTAAAAACTTATAGATTGTTAAGCGTGTGTAGAAAAGCACAGTTCTCTGCATTTTCTATGGGGAGCCACAACTTCCAGGCAAAGCCCTGGCTGGGAGTCCTTCCCATCTCTGCAGGAATTTAGTGGTATTAGAGGAAGGCAGCTACGCAAGAGACTCTGGAGCACTGCTCCTGCTTCCCAGGGTTAGTGTGTAGTGCAGATCCCAAAGCACTGCAAACCCCACTGATAAATGTAGAGGAGTGCAGAGATGGCTGGTGGGGAAGCAGAGGCCTGAGGTTGCACCAAAGGGAGAAAAACAGCCACGGTATCTAGGAACAAATACTCTTGCATCAGGGCAAGTTTCTCCCACAGACCAGCTGGGGCCATTCACACCAATGCACCCCCAGGAGCTCTGTCGCAGAGCATCCTGAAAACACCACAGACAGCTGAGGCCTCCACCCCAGCTAGAGCTGCAGATTCACATTAGCCACATCCAGGATGAATTTAGCTTTTGTGTTGCCTGAAACTTAAAGATTTTGGGGGCATTTTTAGAAAAATAAGAACATTAGGGGTAAAAAATTAGGAATGAAGATGAACACATATTCTGAATGAAAAAACTAATTTACAAAAAAATTAAGTTTCAATAGTTGTTGAAAGCTTTAGAAAATAGGGGGGAATGGATATAACTAATTGTTATAATTAGCTGCCTGATTCAACCCTGTATTATATTTTCTCTCTACGTTATTGGATGCTTACATTTTAATTGCCTCATCATGATTTTGGAATACCCCTCTGCAGAGAGAATGCAAAAGACACTGTCTTTCCTCTGGCAAGGTTAATAGAACTTTTTTATGAAATTATCAATTTAAAATTCTTAAACTATCAGTTTAGGAAAAGTTTCTTTCAGCTTCACAACTTATAATTAGTAATGCCATGTGCATTTTTACCATTGCTGTCGAGTCTGGAAAGCCCTCTGAAGCTTCTGTCCTATGTGAGCTTTAAAATTTCAGGACATTTCAAGTTTCCTTAAATACTCTTTACACTGACTACATTATTCCTAGAAGTCTTTCAAGATTGCCAGCAATAATTTAACTTACACAGCAGTGACTGCAAACTACAAAAATATTACTCCAAACTTACACTGCATATGTTCTCAGCTAAATGTCCCCGTAGGCTAATTGCAGAATTTCCCATGGCCACTCCAGTGCTATTAGACAAAAAGGGAGACTAAGAGAGGAAATCAGAGTGGAAATGGACAGTCATTTTCATTGGTTGAGGTTAATATATATTAATTTTGCAAATTTTATAAAGCTGTATCAGCTTGTGAATAGATTCCAGATCCCTGCAAAAGAGATTCTGAGGCTTAAACTTAGATGATTTTCCCAGTCACTCCAGGTCTGTCTTGGAGAGGAGCCCCCAAATTTGGAGAGGAGCAAAAGAACAGAGCATTCTGAGAGAACTGAATTATCTAAAAGAGAAACGTTTAAGATACTTCCAATTTATTCTAGTTGGACCAGTGTTATATTGGAATGAATGTGTTCTTTTCTACTTGTTTCCACCACTCTCCCCCTCCTAGCTGCCCCAGAAGTAGGGGATTGGGTGAACATCATATCTGTATATTGAAAATAAACAGCTGTGTTTTCTTTGTGCTTCTGAATATAATATGAATAAATGTGGGACTCTTGCACATATTTTGCAAGTTAATATTTACTTTTAATGTGATCACAATATTTAGTTGTATTCATGCTTTTCGGAATTTTCTGATTTCCTTTTTGTATTTGTTACTATGAGACTTGTAGCATAAAGGCTTTAAATTGCTCTATCAAAATTGCTTGATATAATTCTAATGTGAATGTCAAAGGTTGGTGCCCAACAACACATCAGGAGTATGATGAGAACTGGATTCCAGGTGCAAAATTCTAATAGTTCATTGTCCTTTGCAACTACTCCATCTTCTTTCCTCCCCAAACTCATGAGCAGATCAAGGTAAATTCATGATGTAGACCAAGTTGTTTCTCCAACTTTTCTTTTTGCTACCCTGAACTTATCTGTGTTGTAGACTTGACAGCTAAGTTAGACTCCAAAATATACAGATGAACTAGTAAAATCACATTGATTAATCCTGGTAAGTTTTCAAGTTGGTTGCTGACTTAGCATATTCCCTTCATTATGAACGTATAAGGGGGGCAGGAGAAGAGGTCAATAGCACCATAGGGATGGATTTAATTAATAAGTGTTGAGTACCACATATATGTTCTTATTTACTGAGCACCTACTTTCCCCAGTGATAACAGAGTAGAAAATAAAATTGTAAAACGTTTAGTTTTGTTTAGGAAGGGTGTGATGTTCAGGCAAGGCCTTCTAGAGCAGGTATTATCTAGGTTGAGATTTGAAGTGGAGGAATTAGGTAGTAGGATAATAGGTGATTCAAGGCAAATGGAATAGCATTTCAAAAGTGTGGGGGCAGGAAGATTCACATTTTCAGTTGGGAAGGAAAACCTGAGCTGCAAGGTGGACATTAGATTGAAGGGGGTGATTGTAAAACAACTGGAAATTGACTTTTTTTTACTGGAGAAGGTGTCCTTAGTGGTTGGTGGAAAGGGTTAGTCCTTCTCACTCCATAGAGACTTGAATACTTGATTAAATAAGGAGAGAGCAGAGTAACAGTTATATATTGCCACTTGATTACCATAATTCTCCTCTGAACTCGAAACATTCAGAGTGGGAAAAAAAATGGTTAGGTTTTGTTCATAAACTCTAATTTCCCTTGACCTTGGTGATTTACATAGTTTGTTTAGCATTTAAACAGGTTAATACTTTGCAGAAACTAACGTGGAAAAAAGCCTATCTTAGGTAGACACTTTCATATGTTATCTCATATAATCCTTACAAAAGGACGCTGAATCATCGTGGGTCTTTTCTAGATTAAAAAAGAGGCTTAAAGAGCTTGAGCTTGAGGCTAAACTAACACATAGAAGAAGAGAGAGAATCTCAACTCACGCCATCCACATTAACCTGTCTAATAAGGAAAAATGTAAATTTTGGACAAAGTTTAATTTAGTTCAGTGCCACAAAGCAAGCCCCTAATACTTTTAAAGTGTTTCAAATGCATGTGCTTATGAACTAAAGAGCATTCATAATAAATTTTTAATTTAATAATTTTCAAAATGTTTACATTTTGACTGCACAACCTCAAATTCAAAAGAAATATTAACTAGGGAAAAATGCATTATGTATACAAGGCTGCACAACCCAAATTTCCAATTATTTTGATGTGGTATGTACTGTGTTTTCAGAACAATCAATTAGACTCTTCCCTCCTGATGTGAATATCTGAATACAAATTAAAAATGAGAAGCATGTATACAACATCAGAATATAGATCAAAACCATTACCCAGGTTACTTTGTAATGTTCCATTTAGGACAGGATTTTAATCAGATAAAAAATTACACATACTCATAATAAAAATGACAAATACCTGCATCACTTAGGAAAAACATGATTTATAGATTAGGAGATATTTTGGAGATGGCTCAGATAAATGATATAGTATAATATTTAAAGGCACATATTAAGGAATCTCATATAATGTATGCTATTATAATCCACTTCTTTAATCAATGGAGAAGTACATATTTCAAATAGAAATATAAGACTCAGCAGCCCACTGTACATAAAGCACCAGACCTCATGCCCATCATGCAGTAGTCACAATAGAGTTAATTTCCTTCTTGTGTAACAGATGGAGAAAGCATTTCAAAAATCGTCTAAAACCAAAGCAACCACCAAATGTGTTTAAAAAGCAGAAGTTGTAGATAGAATTCTATTATGATGGAGATGATTAAGTTTAGACATATTTTATATTAACTTTATTTTACTTAATAAAGACTGCTTGAAACAATATTAAACATATACATTTACTAGCTTGTTAATACATTGCTGCCTCTTATGTGTATTTGTTTTTACATGCCTCTGATTTGAAGGGTAGCTGAATTTAAAAGACTCTTTTTTTTTTTTTTTAACTTTTGACTGTCTTTCAAGCCGCTCAAAGATTTCAGTGAGTATTGATAGGCCCATCTGTTATATGATCCTGGGGAATTCACTTCCTCTGATTTTGTTTCTTCACCTGAACAGTGGTGATATTACTACTTCCATGCTAATTAATTATGTGACACACTTAGCATGCTGACTAGTATAAAACAACCATTCACTAAACAGCTGCCCTTAGTGCTTCAAATTGGTTCAGAAATAAAGTCTAGCATGCATTTGAAATTCACTATATTCTTCTAAAAATATTGTTTTAACAATAAACTGCTGAGATTATGCCACCTATGTTGAATAAAACTAACCCTGACAGCCTAGCCACAATTGATTGGATCAGAATTAAAATTCATGATTCAAAGATAACCACCGGTATCTGCTCTGGAAAGAGGCCAATCCATGCTGATGTGGCCAAGATAAAACTCTGGCCAGCATCTGTCTGCATAGTGAATGGTGACAAAATAATCATTTTTAGGATCTATACTAAGTAAAGAGAAGGCAAGTCACTTGATCTCATCCTGCATAGTTTGATGCATATTTCACTCATCCAAACTGAGACCCGAATTCAGGATGACAGCATAGAGACATAAGACATTTTGTGGCACTCTTATAATAATTGTCCTGTACCCAACCCTACTCTCTTCTCTACCTTACAGCTTTTTGCAACATATTGGTATGTGGTACTTATGGAGTTAGGTCTTAAAGAAGAGACTTCAGACATGAAATGGGATTGGGTGGAACAAAATGGGGAACATGAGATATTCCCATTAATAATGGAAACACATAATTTAGATTTTGGTAGTAAATAAATAATAAGGCTATCACCTGATTATGCTGTTGTTTCAGGAGGACATACCCAACAAAATCAAGGCTTTGGGCCACAGAGTAGACATATTGAATACTTTGGAGAGATTATAATGTGAAAGAATAACAGGATGCACTAAAATTTTATGGTAACCCTATGTTACCTACATGAATACATTCTAATGATAGACAGCTAACAAAATCGAGGACCATTATTGTGTCAGATATGCTTACAGATTACCCAACAAACAACCCCTCCATTTTTACATTTTTAGGACATTTTTGGCCAAAGATTAAAATGTGAGATAATCATTTTGCCTGCTTTATCTGTGACTAGGTTATGGCCAGGCATCTTAACCCATTGTAGCTAAAGTCTGGTTTGGGATGTAAAGAGCTATCTGTTTGCGTTATGGGAAAGTTTCTTATCCACAATTATACAAACGCTTAATAACCCTTTCCTTAGACAGAATGCTATATTGATTGTCATGATGCTTGAAACAGCAACAATCTTCTGACTGTTGAGGGGCAAGCCTAAAGCTGTGCTGAGTATGATAGAAAAGGAAGATGGGAAGACACTTGTTCCTCAGTGATGCTGCTGAGCTCTCGGAGCAACACTGGGAGCTCCCTTACCCCAGGCCTTGGTCATATAAGGAAGCAAAGTCCCATTATGGAAGCTCATTTAGTTAAGTTTCAGACCTTTGTACTCAAAGGTATCCTAACTGGTACAACCACGTCACTCTGTGGAAGAAAACACTTTTCAACTTGAACTTAGTGCTGGCACAGCTGTACTCCAGGCAGTGCAATAGCATAGTGCATAGAGGGCCATGTACAGGTAGGCTGAATTCCCAGTTGCCTTAACTTTTCATGGCTAGGGCTCTGACTGGTAGAAATTTAGAATTTTGATCACTTAAGTATAAACTTTTAGGAGTCTTAAGTGAGCTTTATGGTTGAGATGTCTGACACATCAGGACATTTCTAACCATTTTTTTTTTTTTACAACATAACCCCACCTACCACCCTATCTTCCTTTTTTTTTGCAGTTATAATTATCTTCCCAGTTATGAGACATATCCAGTAACTAGGGTGGAAGTTTGTCACTGACCTTAGAATTGCTATGCAAAACCATAGTCAGAAGGAGTAAAGATGTTTCCAGGATGAGTTGTATAAGCTGTCAGTATATTGACAGAAGCTAGAAGAGATGGAATGGACTTCGATTTTAAAGATGCTTTGACTATGAGACAAGAGCACATATTTGGAGTAATTTGGAATATGCTTCATTTGGGTTTTTTTTTTAACTCATAGGAAATACACATTAAAGCACAACAGGCAGATCCGAAAAGTTTTAACAGGTTGCTGGTTTAAGCAATGATGTACAATTATACTAAGCCCTGGTTCATGACTACTGTGAAGAGCCAGCATTTTGCATAATTTGGGCAAAGAGATTCAATGGTCTGGGGAGAAAGGATTTATATAGTAGGTTTATTATTGAATCTAGCTGCTGGAGCCACGTTATGTTTCCTCCACAATGTTTCCAACCCCTTAGTGACTAGAAGGAGAGGCTTATAAAAGAAAGACTCTGAAGAGCTAAATGGGCCTCTTTTCCCTTCTCCACTTGCAGGAAAGGCTATAATCACAACAGAGTTGTTGATTATAGTGGAAATGGTCAGAGTCAGTAGACCCAGGTAGTGACTATCAGCAAAAGCAAAAAGTGGAGATGGTAATCCAGTTTTGGGGAATGACAATGCTGGAGACATTTGGTTATGACTTACAAAGCATGAAAGAAAATTTAAAAGTATTCCTTAAGATTCTATTTGATCTGTATGAGAGAAATTGCAATGACTGATAAAAGTGGGAGCCGTGCTTCTCTCATACTAACAAGATATGACCTCAGCAGTGTAGACACACAGCCTTGGTTCAGGCTGCATGTGTGGCTCCAACTTCTACTTGTGGGATTTGGGGCCTCAGATTCTTCAGTTGTGAAAAGAAGATAAGAACCCTACTCAAAACAGTTGTGAGATTAACGATAATGTGTGAAAAATACTCAGGAAGCTTCTAGGAATAGTAAATATTAAGTTTTGTTATTATGATGAGGATACTTGGTCTCCTTGGTTACAATGAGACTAAAGATTGAGACCAGAAAATGAAGATCCCTTGATAAAGACTACTATAATGGCTTTCTGCATACCTTGACTGATTTACTTTGTCTTCTTCAAAAAGGCAAAAAATTATAAAAGAATATGATCACTCTATAGAGAATATTTTAAAAGTTTTCAGACATTAACCACACTGGCCCACTGGAAGCTAATACTGTTAAGCAATAAAGAATTGAGACTTAGCTTATCTCACAATAGATGGGACAAGTGGTTCATATTTTATGCAGTCATCATATCCCAAATTTAGGAGTATATACTTAGAAAGGATATTTAGTAATGAAAAATAAGATCAAGCTGGTAATTCCCTAACTATGTAGTAAATGATAATGAATAGAGTTAGGATGTTGATTACCAGGAGGATGCCATTGGTGCTCCTCCTATCTGTGAAATTTTTAATCAAAATAATATTCCTTCTCCCTCAAAATTCTTCAGATTTTAATCACCAGTGAAGATTTTCCAGACATGATGATATTATAAGCTCTCTTATTTCTCAAGTTTGATCTGGGTAAAACATATTGAAGGTTCTGGAATATTGCCTCACTTTATCCACAATTTAACATAAGTTCTTTCTAGAGGTGTGTAGAGACCTTTTTATGGAAGCTGACTAAATACCACACCTGTGTATGGCAGGGGCAGATTTCTCTCATGAATTAGTCATAAAGAATATGAACAACATCTTCACCCCAGAACATCATGCTTCTCCGTGAATGCTTGGCTGTATGGAATAGAAGGTGGTAAGAATTCTAAATTTAAAAAAAAAAAAAAGATTAATGGAAGTCAGAAATAAAGCCTATGGTAATATATACCTAAGCAAAATTCTTATCAGTCTAAAGATACAGCATAAATTTAATTCCCTCCAAAGTTAAGGACGGCTTTTAGTCCTTTTAAACTAGAAGGTAGAGTAACATTTAATTGACCTCTTATTTTGGAGTTATCTTATTTTTCTTTCTAGATATGCTCCACTGCTTAACAATTTATTTTGGCTGTTCTCCTGTACTTCACTGCACATACTTTATAGAACCACTGAAGAATTTTAAGTTGGTTCAGAATGAAGTATGAGCTGTCCTTCTACTTATTCCCCAATGTATTGCTCATTTTCAGAGGCCTGAAGTCTTGAACAGAGCTTAATTCCCAAGTGGTAAAATCCCAAAGGACTTCTGGTTGTGTTCCCTAAAGTTTAGGCACAAAGTTAGACATCTTGCAGCAGAATGACACTTTCCTTTTGAGGATGAATATTTGACTTACCACAAGCCTCTAGAAAACAAAGCCTAGTCATGAGATACAAGTGATCCCAAGACATGGGTTGACCATGGTGATCCACCAAACCACAAGTTCGAATATGACTAGATGAAGTCCACCATTAAATGGAAGTGGTCTGTTTAGGATTGAGACTCTCGATACATTCAGTGAACAAATTCTCCCTGTATATTCATTGCCTGTATAGGGATCATATTGCCATTCTTCTCTCAACTTATGTCTGTGGATTTGTAAAATATTCTTTCTGTTCAACTTAAAGAGGATTGAAATATTAAGGGATATTTCTAGGGAATTCTGCAAAGCATGCTAGCACTATACACAAATGTATTCCTCTAGCATTAGAGCACTCATAAGAATAACCCTGAAAGGTAATAGAGTAAGGAAATCTTTCCACTCAGCAGAACTTCAAGGAGGACATTTTGCAGTTTGCTGTGCCTGAAAGGAAGCCTAGATAGAGACCCACGTTTACTTTCATTTGGAGACAGTGGCAGACAGTTAGCTAACTTGTCAAAGGCTTAGAAGAAGTATAGTTGGAGGGTTTGTGTAGGGTTTTAGATAAGAACAATATGGATTATGATTTTAAGAGAAAACCCAGAGACTAGTCATTTCAATGGATCATTGTTAACATTTGAATTGATCAGAAGACCCACATTTGGCAGTACTTTATTTCCTCAGCTAGCTAATTTCCTTTCAGTTAACTCAATAATATAGTGATGAAGATGAACAGGGACTATGATTGTGTCTAATTACTTGTTCTCTTATTACTATGGTAATTCTGTCTACAGCTAAATTGGAAGGCAAAATTTATTTTTTTATTTTATTTTTTTATTATACTTTAGGTTTTAGGGTACATGTGCACAATGTGCAGGTATGTTACATATGTATCCATGTGCCACGTTGATTTCCTACACCCATTAACTCGTCATTTAGCATTAGGTATATCTCCTAATGCTGTCCCTCACCGCTCCCCCAACCCCACAACAGTCCCCGGAGTGTGATGTTCCCATTCCTGTGTCCATGAGTTCTCATTGTTCAATTCCCACCTATGAGTGAGAACATGCGGTGTTTGGTTTTTTGTCCTTGTGATAGTTTACTGAGAATGTTTTCCAGTTTCATCCATGTCCCTACAAAGGATATGAACTCATCCTTTTTTATGGCTGCATAGTATTCCATGGTGTATATGTGCCACATTTTCTTAATCCAGTCTATTGTTGTTGGATATTTGGGTTGGTTCCAACTCTTTGCTATTGTGAATAGTGCCACAATAAACATACATGTGCATGTGTCTTTATAGCAGCATGATTTATAGTCCTTTGGGTATATACCCAGTAATGGGATGGCTGGGTCAAATGGTATTTCTAGTTCTAGATCCCTGAGGAATCGCCACACTGACTTCCACGATGGTTGAACTAGTTTACAGTCCCACCAACAGTGTAAAAGTGTTCCTATTTCTCCACATCCTCTCCAGCACCTGTTGTTTCCTGATTTTTTAATGATGGCCATTCTAACTGGTGTGAGATGGTATCTCATTGTGGTTTTGATTTGCATTTCTCTGATGGCCAGTGATGATGAGCATTTCTTCATGTGTTTTTTGGCTACATAAATGTCTTCTTTTGAGAAGTGTCTGTTCATGTCCTTTGCCCACTTTTTGATGGGGTTGTTTGTTTTTTTCTTGTAAATTTGTTTGAGTTCATTGTAGATTCTGGATATTAGCCCTTTGTCAGATGAGTAGGTTGCAAAAATTTTCTCCCATTCTGTAGGTTGCCTATTCACTCTGATGGTAGTTTCTTTTGCTGTGCAGAAGCTCTTTAGTTTAATTAGATCCCATTTGTCAATTTTGGCTTTTGTTGCCATTGCTTTTGGTGTTTTAGACATGAAGTCCTTGCCCACGCCTATGTCCTGAATGGTATTGCCTAGGTTTTCTTGTAGGATTTTAATGGTTTTAGGTCTAACATTTAAGTCTTTAATCCATCTTGAATTAATTTTTGTATAAGGTGTAAGGAAGGGATCTAGTTTCAGCTTTCTACATATGGCTAGCCAGTTTTCCCAGTACCATTTATTAAATAGGGAATCCTTTCCCCATTTCTTGTTTTTGTCAGGTTTGTCAAAGATCAGATAGTTGTAGCTATGCGGCATCATTTCTGAGGGCTCTGTTCTGTTCCATTGATCTATGTCTCTGTTGTGGTACCAGTACCATGCTGTTTTGGTTACTGTAGCCTTGTAGTATAGTTTGAAGTCAGGTAGCGTGATGCCTCCAGCTTTGTTCTTTTGGCTTAGGATTGACTTGGCGATGCGGGCTCTTTTTTGGTTCCATATGAACTTTAAAGTAGTTTTTTCCAATTCTGTGAAGAAAGTCATTGGTAGCTTGATGGGGATGGCATTGAATCTATAAATTACCTTGGGCAGTATGGCCATTTTCACGATATTGATTCTTCCAACCCATGAGCATGGAATGTTCTTCCATTTGTTTGTATCCTCTTTTATTTCATTGAGCAGTGGTTTGTAGTTCTCCTTGAAGAGGTCCTTCACATCCCTTGTAAGTTGGATTCCTAGGTATTTGATTCTCTTTGAAGCAATTGTGAATGGGAGTTCACTCATGATTTGGCTCTCTGTTTGTCTGTTATTGGTGTACAAGAATGCTTGTGAGTTTTGTACATTGATTTTGTATCCTGAGACTCTGCTCCTTTCAGCAGTTCTTGTAGTGCTGGCTTGGTAATGGCATATTCTCTCAGCATTTGTTTGTCTGTAAAAGACTGTATCTTTCCTTCATTTATGAAGCTTTGTTTCACTAGATACAAAATTCTTGGCTGATAATTGTTTTGTTTAAGGGAGCTGAAGGTAAAGCCCCAATCCCTTCTAGCTTGAAGGGTTTCTGTTGAGAAATTTGCTGTTAATTTGATAGGTTTTCTTTTATAGATTATCTGGTGCTTTTGTCTCACAGCTCTTAAGATTCTTTCCTTTGTGTTGACTTCAGATAACCTGATGATATTGCGCCTAGGCAATGATCTTTTTGTGATGAATTTCCCAGATGTTCTTTGAGCTTGTTGTGTTTGGATATCTAGGTCTCTAGCAAGGCCAGGGAAGTTTTCGTTGATTATTCCCCCAAATATGTTTTCCAAACTTTTATATTTCTCTTCCTCAGGAATACCAATTATTCTTAGGTTTGGTCACTTAACATAATCTCAAATTTCTTGGAGGCTTTGTTCATTCTTTCTTATTCTTTATTTCTAAATTTGCTTCCTGTGGCCATGTTGCATTTGCCTATGACACAGACTTACTCTCTCATGTACCACTAAGTTCTTCCATCAATGTAATTTCTGTTTGTAGAACTCATTTCACAGAAAAGAAGTAAAGCAATCAGCTAACACTTGTGAAAGGAACTACTCCTATTATTTTCACACCATGGATAAGTAGTCAGCCTTATACAATGGTAACTTGACCCATTGAAAACTTATTCATACTTTCCTTTAATTAACTATGCTAGACTGAAGATCTGCCTTGTCTTATTATATGATCTGTGACAACAATTTATATAGAATGCTGCCTCTTCCATAGCTAAATGCATAGGTATAGAAATTGAGGAGGAGGAAGAGTAGTAGCTTTTAAAATCTTACCTGATATTCCACTTTTGGAATAATTCTATTTTAATCCCTTCATTCTGAGACCTTAGGCATGAAAGTGACAGTATCCAAAGGAGGTAGACATATTTTATATAAAATATGAAAAAGGTTTTACCAAATTGCAACCTGTGGATAGCATCTGTCAATCTTGGACTACTCATGTCATGATAATAGTGAAAAGAATCATTACCACCTTGAAAGGGACAATAGGTCTAATACTCAAAAATAGATCTTGAAAAAAATCATGAAAAAGTCATTAAGAAAATACGATATCTCTAGACCTTTTAGAAATTATGGTTTGTGCTATTCTGTGAAGCAAGGGTCCTAGATCAACTGAGCAATTAGGTAAATAAAAAAGAGACAGAGAATAAAAGTCTAATATTAAAAATGGCCTTGTGGCAAATTGCATATATGAGGTATTATTTTAAAAAATAGAAAGCAAACGAATATAACCAGAGAGAGGAGATTTTATTTACTTTTAGTTTAGTTTTATTGTAAATTAACAAATTATAGTTGCATATGAGAGTAAATTTTAATATTAGACATTATCTTCAGAATAATTTAAAGATATTATCTTTCTTTGTAGAAGTAAGCCATAATTTTGGTTGCTATTCAGATGTGACTTTGGTTGGGCATGAACTAGCAATATTATAATGATAAATTGATGATGATACTTTTGGAAGTGTAGACCTAGAAAAAAAGATGCTGAGCCTAGCAATTGGGAGATTTAGTGTAGGAGACAATGAAAATACCTGCAGTTACATTTGTACCTTTTTAGGAAAACTACTAAATGGTGCTCTTTGTTTAAGCAACTGTGACTCTTGTCACATATGTGTTGACTGAATTGAAATCCATTGTCCTAGTCAAAAGTAATTTAAAGGGCATCAGTGTGGTAATAAAAGTGAAACAATTTTTTTTTTTTTTTGAGACAGAGTTTCACAATGTTGCCCAAGTTGGAGAACAGGGGCACCATCTCAGCTCACTACAACCTCTGCCTCCCAGGTTAAAGCAAGTCTCATGCGTCAGCCTACTCCGGTAGCTGGGACTACAGACATGCGCCACCATGCCTGGCTAATTTTTGTATATTTAGTGGAGACAGGGTTTCACTATTGTAGCTTTACAGGACAAATATAATCTGACAACTTCCAAATTCCTATGTCCAGACGCAAACTACAAAGCCTACATTTTCAACTGCCTACTTGACATTTTCATTTGGATGTCAAATAGAAATCTCAAACTCAACATGTTTGCAAGGTTGGTCTTGAACTCCTGGCCTCAAGTGATCTGCCTGCCTCGGCCTCCCAAAGTGCTGGGATTACAGGAGTGAGCCACAGCACCCAGCTTATGAAACAATTTTTGTCCGACACAGTTGTTTTGCATTGCTTGGCTTCAATATCATACAGGTTCTCTTTACCCAATGGCAAGGTGGCTGGAAATTGATCATACCTTCCTCCATGAAACCACTCTGTCCTCATTTGCCTCCTGCCTTACTGGTTGCTCTTTCCTTGTCTTTTTCACATGTTCTTCCATGTCTCCCCAACCTCTTATTTTTGAAAGATCTAAGGCTTATATCTTTCCCCTAAAAAGGAAAGATCTAACGATCTAAAGGAACATCTAAAGATCTGTTTTTTTCCTCTCCCTTTTACAATATTATTCAGTATTGTAGCTTTACAGGACAAATATAATCTGACAACTTCCAAATTCCTACATCCAGACACAAACTACAAGCCTACATTTTCAACTGCCTACTTGACGTTTTCATTTGGATGTCTAATAGAAATCTCAAACTCGACATGCCCTGAATCAATGATCCACTAAGCCTGCCCACAAGATAGACTTCCCCATATCATTTAATGACTATTCTATTATTACAGATACTCAAGTCAAAAATTTTGAAATTCTTCTTGGGTCCTTTTTATCATATATCTCATTCAGCACACCAGAAAATCTCCTTGGATCTACCTTCAAAACTTACCCTGTATCTCTCAGTTTCTACTATTTCCAATGTTGCTACTCTAACCTGAGCTTCAATTTTCTCTTCTATCTTAAAGTTTGTTCTCAACTTAGATGTCAGGGTGTTCTTTCTAAAATATGTCAAATTACATTCCTCGTCTACTCAATATCCTGCAATGCTTCCTGTTTTACATATGGCAAAATCCAAAGTCTGTAAATGGCCTACAGAGCACCACATGTTTTTCTCGCATTGCCTCTCTGACCTCAATTCTATCTGCTGTACCACCCATTGAACATTTTGTAACAACCTAATTGGCCATTTCACCATTCTTTGAACATTGGTTTATTCTTGCCTCAGGAATTTTATGGTGGCAAATATTTCTGCATGCTATATTTTACACCCATTTATCTGCATGGCTATTTTCTCTTTTAAGTCATTGCTTAAATGTCTTTTTTTTTTTTTTTTTTTTTTGAGACAGAGTCTCGCTCTGTCACCTAGGCTGGAATGCAGTGGCGTGATCTCAGCTCACTGCAAGCTCCGCCTCCCAGGTTGACACCATTTTCCTGCCTCAGCTTCCCTAGTAGCTGGGACTGCAGGCACCTACCACCAGGCCTGGCTAATTTTTTGTATTTTTAGTAGAGACGGGGTTTCACTGTGTTAGCAGGATAGTCTCGATCTCCCGACCTTGTGATCCGCCCACCTCAGCCTCCCAAAGTGCTGGGATTACAGGCATGAGCCACGGCGCCTGGCCTTAAATGTCATCTTTTTAATATGACCTATCCTGACCACCAATTCTGCTTACCTTGTCCTATTTTTCCTTCATTTTCATGGCTCTTGTTCCTTTTCAGTGTGTCAGTTATTACTTATGCATTTTATTTACTGTTTATTATCACTCCATGATTAGAATGCAAACTCCATAAGGCATGACCGTTTACCCTATTTGGTTCACTGATTTATGTCAACAGACCAGACCAGAGCCTAGCATATAAAAACACTCATTAATATTTATGTAATGAATGAATGAATAAACGAATGAATGAAGAGCCTGAAGTTCAAGAGAAAAATGTTGTGCTTTTCCTGACAATAAAGTCTCTGGGAAGAATTCTAGTCTCCAAGATATGGCTACATGGTTGTATCTAAACTAATCGAAGGCCAGGGATTTTGGCCAGGCCTGGATCACATGACCACTTCTGGCCAGATGGTGGCAGGATAAACTCTAACCAAATTAAGTACCTGAAATGATGTTACTATGGAAGAGGGAAGAGGTGATGCCCCGAAGAAGGGAATCTGGACAACCAACTACCTGTGTAGTCTGTGAAGGTCAACTACTTATAAAGTGGCTTGAATGAAACTTTATCCAAAAAGGAAATTCCACATTGACTCATGAAAAACATATTCAATTAAATTATATCCCCTGAAAGTAAAAGTTGTAGATGAACAAGGAAAATTAAAAAACAAGGAAAATAAACGTAGATGAACAAGGAAAATAAAAGTCTTTGGTGGTAACTTAAACTATTAGTTGCTGTTACTGTATTAATTTTCCATGGAGCCTGTGTATACTCCAGAAACACAGAGTGCAGGATAATAATATGGCCAGAAATATCTATGTTCATCAAGGATATTGGCATGCAGTTTTTGTTTGATTGTGTCTCTGCTAAGTTTTGGTATCACAAAAATCTTGAACAAAATGCTAGCAAATCAAATCCAGCAGCACATCAAAAAGCTAATCCACCATCCATGATGGAGTAGGCTTTATTCCTAGAATGCAAGGTTGGTTCAACATATGCAAATCAATAAATGACTTATCACATAGAAAGAACAAAACCAAATAATATGTATGTATCTCAATAGAAGCAGAAAAGTCTTTCAATAGAATTCAACATCCTTTCATGTTAAAAGCCCTTAACAAACTAGGAATCAAAGAACCATACCTCAAAATAATAAGAGCCATCTATGATAAACTCACAGCCAACATCAAATTGAATGGGCAAAAGCTGGAAGCATTCCCCTTGAGAACCAAAACAAGACAAGGATGCCCTCTCTCACCACTCCTATTCAACATAGTACTGGAAATCCTAGCAGGTAAGTCAGACAAGAGAAAAATGTAAAAGGCATTTAAATAGGAAGAGAAGAAGTCAAACTATTATTGCTGTTTACAGATGATAAATCTTCTAACTAGAAAACCCCACAGTTTCTGCCCAAAAGCTCCTAGATCTAATAAACAACTTCAGCAAAGCTTCAGGATACAAAATCAAAGTAGAAAAATTAGTAGCATTTCTATACACCAATAGTGTCTAACCTGAGAGCCAAATAACACAATGCCATTCACAATCACCACAAAATAAAACAAAAAACCTAGGAATACAGCTAACTAGAGAGGTGAAAGATCTCTATAACAAGAATTGCAAAACAGTACTGAAAAAAATCAGAGATGACACAAACAAATGGAAAAATGTTCCATACTCACAGAAGGAATCAATATTGTTAAAATGGCAATACTTCCCAAAGCAATTTACAGATCCAATGCTATTCCTATCAAACTACAAATGACATTTTTCACAAAGCTAGAAAAAAACTATTTTAAAATTCATATGGAACCAAAACAGAGCCCAAATAGCCAAAACAATCCTAAGCAAAAAGAACCAAACTGGAGACATCATATTAGCCAACTTCAAACTATACTAGAAGCCTACAGTAACCTAAACAGCATAGTACTGTATAAAAACAGACACATACACCAATGGAACAGGTTAGAAAACCCAGAATAAAGTCTCACATCTATAACCATCTGATCTTCCACAAAGCTGACAATAATAAGCAATGGGGAAAGGGCACCCTATTCAAAAAAATGGTGTAGGAACAAAAGGAAAAATTGACAATTAAACCCAAGAGCTTTTACACAGGAAAAAAAAAAGAAAACTATCCACAGAGTAAACAGACAACATACAGAATGGGGGAAAATATTTGCTAGCTGTGAGAGGTCTAATATCCAGTATTAATGTAAGGGTCTTAAATTTACAAAAAAAAAAAACCCTGCAATAAAAAGAGGGCAAAGGACATGGACACTTTTCAAAAGAGGATATACGTGTGATGTGACCAACAAACATGAAAAAAAAGCTCAGTATCATTGATCATTAGAGAAATGCAAATCAAAACCACAATGAGATACCACCTCACACCAATCAAAATTGCTCTTACTAAAAAGTCAGAAAATGGTGAGGTTGTGGAGAAAAGGGAACACACATGCTGTTAATAGAAGTTTAATTTAGTTGAACCATTGTGGAAAGCAGTATGTTGATCCCTCGAAGAGCTAAAAGTAGAACTACCATTTGACCCAGCAATCCCATTACTAAGTATATGCCCACAGGAATATAAATCATTCTACCATAAAGACACATACCTGTGAATGTTTATTACAGCACTATTCACAATAGCAAAGACATGGAATCAACCTAAATGCTCATCAGTGACAGATTGTATTAAGAAAATGTGGTACATATACACCACAGAATACTACACAGACATAAAAACCAAGATTGTGTATTTTCTCGGAACATGGATGGAGCTAGAGGCTATTATCCTTAGCAAACTAATGCAGGAACAGGAAACCAAATACCACATGTTCTCATTTATAAGTAGGAGCTAAATGATGAGAACTCATGAACACAAGGAAGAGAACAACACACACTGGGATCCACTTGAGGGTGGAGGGTGGGTGGAGGAAGAGAAGTAGAAAAAAATAACCAATGGGTACTAGGCTTGATACCTGGTTGATGAAATCTGTACAACAAACCCCCATGACACAAGTTTACCTATATAACAAACCTTCACATGTACACTTGAACCTTAAATAAAAGTTAAAAAAAATGGTGTTGGGATAACTGGCTAGTGATTTGCAGAAGAATTAACCTGGACCCCCATCTTTCATCATATAAAAAAATTAACTCAAGATGGATTAAGGATTTAAGGATCAAAAAGTAATACCAAAAAGCATAAAACTCTCTGGAAGAAAACCTAGGAAATACCATGTTAGACATAGAATCTGGCAAATATTTCATGACAAAGACTCCAAAAGCAATTGCAACAAAAGCAAAAATTGACAAGTAGGACCTAATTAAACTAAAGGGCTTCTGCACAGCAAAAGAAACTATCAATGAATAAACAGACAACCTACAGAATAGGAGAAAATATTTGCAAACTATGCATCTGACAAAGGTGTAATATTTAGTATTAGCATAAGGAACTTAACAAGTAAAAACCAAATAACCCTATTTTTTAAACTGGACAAAGGACATAAATGGACACTTCTTAAAAGAAGATGTACACATGGCCACCAAGCATATGAAAATATGCTCAGCATCACTAATCATTAGAGAAATGCAAATCAAAATCACAATGAGAATTCATCTTATACCAGTCAGAATGGCAGTTATTTAAAACGTCAAACAATAGCTGCTGATGAGGCTGCAGAGGAAAGGGAACACTTATACACTGTTGGTGGAAATGTAAATTAGTTTAATCACTGTGAAAGCAGTTTGGAGATTTCTCAAAGAACTTAAAACAGGACTACCATTTGACCCAGCGATCCTATTACTGGGTATATATCCAAAAGAAAACAAATATTTCCACCAAAAAGACATATGCACTCACATTTTCATTGCAGCATTATTCACAATAACCAAGATCAGGAATCAATCTAGGTGCCCATCAATGGTGGACTGGATAAAGAACATGTGGTACATATACATCGTGGGATACCATGCAGTCAAAAACAACGAAATCATGTCCTTTGCAGTAACATAGATAGCTACAGGCCATTATCCTAGGTAAATTAACACAGGAACAGAAAATCAAATACCGCATGTTCTCACTTATAAGTGGGAAGTACGCATTAACTACATATGAACACAAAGTAGAGAACTCTAGACACCACAGTCTATTGAAGGTGCAAGGTGAGAGGAGGGTGAGGACTAAATAACTACCCACTGGGTACTATACTCATTACCTGAGTGACAAAATGATCTGTACACCAAACCCCAGTAACGTGCAATTTATCAATGTAACAAACCTGGACATATATGCTGTAAACCTAAAATAAAAGAAGAAAATAAAAAATAATGTGGCCACAGACAATAATATATACTTTACTATATTAAATATGTATCTAGGTAATAAACGCCCAGGACTGAAGATAAACCAAATGTCCCTCTCCCTTCAAAACTTAATGTTCTCAAGATATTCTCCAGATTATGTTGTAGGGTTTAAAATAACTGCTGATTCATAAAACAAGTTCTTAGACACCAACAAAGAGACTTAGACTCCTACACAATAATACTGGGAGGAGTTAACACCCGCTGTCAATAGCAGACAGATCAACGATAGAGAAAATTAACAAAGATATTTAGGACTTGAACTCAGCTCTGGATCAAGTGGACCTAGTAGACATCTACAGAACTCTCCACCCCAAATCAACAGAGTATACATTCTTCTTCGTGTCACATAGGATGTATTCTAAAATCGACCATGTGATTGGAAGTAAAACACTCCTCAGCAAGTGCAAAAGAACAGAAATCATAACAGTCTCTCAGACCATAGTGCAATCAAATTAGAACACAGGATTGAGAAATTCACTCAAAACTGCATAACTACATGGAAATTGAACAACCTGCTCCTGAATGATTACTGGGCAAATAATGAAATTGAGGCAAACATAAAGAAGTTCTTTGAAACCAATGACAAAGAGACAACATGCCAGAATCCCTGGGAAACAGCTAAAGCAGTGTTGAGGGAAATTTATAGCACTAAATGCCCACAACAGAAAGCTGGAAAGATAAAAATCGACACCCTAACATCACAATTGAAAGAACTACAGAAGCAAGAGCAAACAAATTCAAAAGCTAGCAGAAGACGACTAAGATCAGAGCAGAACTGAAAGAGACAGAGACACAAAAAACCCTTCAAAAAATTAATCCAGGAGATGTTTTATGAAAAGATTAACAAAATAAATGGACCACTAGCTAAACTATTAAGAAAAGAGAGAAGGATCAAATAGACACAATAAAAAATGATAAAGAGGAGATCACCACTGATCCCACAAAAATACAAACTACCATCAGACAATACTATAAACATCTCTATGCAAGTAAACTAGAAAATCTAGAAGAAATGGATGAATTCCTGGACACATACACCCTCCCAAGACTAAACCGGGAAGAAATCGAATCCCTGAATAGATCAATAACAAGTTCTGAAATTGAGGCAATAATTAATAGCCTACCAGAAAAAAAAAAAAAAAAAAAAGCCCAGGACCAGACAGATTCACAACCCAATTCTACCAGAGTACAAAGAGGAGCTGGTACCATTCCTTCTGAAACTATTGCAAACAGTAGAAAAAGAGGAACACCTCCCTAACTCATTTTATGAGGCAAGCATCATCCTGATACCAAAGCCTCACAGAGACACAACAACAACAAAAAATTCAGGCCAATATTCCTGATGAATATCGATGCGAAAATCCTCAATAAAATACTAGCAAACTGAATCAATTTTGAAATCTCCAACTATAAAAGTGGATTTGTCTATTTCTCTTTGCATGTTTTATCAGTTTTTGTGTCACATTTTTTTTCTACCTTTTTTTTTTTGAGACAAGGTCTCACTAAGTCGCTCAGGCTAGCTTCAAACTCTTGAGCTCAAGTAATTCTCCTGCCTCAACCTCCTGAGTAGCTGGGATTTCAGGTGTGTGCCACCACAGCTATCTCACATGGTTTTAATGACCTATTGTTAAATCCACTTGTATTAAGAATTACTATGTCTTCTTGGAGAATTGACTCCTTTATCATTATGTAATACCCTTCTTTATCTCTGATAATTTTGCTTGTTCTGAAGTCTGCTGTGTCTGAAATTAATATAAGTATTTCAGCTTTCTTTTGTTAGTGTTAGAGTGCTAAATCTTTACCCATCCCTTTATTTTTACTGTATCTGTATCATTATATTTAAGGTAAGTCTCCTGGAGTCAACAGATACTTGGGTCTTTTTGTTTGTTTGCTTACTTGTTTGTTTTTAATTCACTCAGACACTCTACATCTTTTAAGTCGTATGTTTGGATTACTCACATTTGGTATAATGATTGATATAGTTGGACTAATATCTACTATATTTGTTACTCTTTTCCATTTGTTTTGTTTCTATTTGTTTTTTTTTTTTTGTCTTTCACTATTTTTCTGCTTTCTCTGGTTTTGAGCATTTTATATGGTTATATTTTCTCTATTCTCTTAGTATATCAGTTATACATGCTACTTAATTAAAAATTAATGGTTGCTATACATTATACATTTTGAATGAATCTTAATCTGCTTTCGAATAACACTATTCTGCTTCGCATGTCATGCAGATATCTTTTTTTTTTTATTTAAGCCGGGTTTTATTGAGGTGTAATTTTCATGAACAAAAATTCATTCTGATTACATGTTAATGTTTGGTGAAATTTGACGAGCCTACAGTCATGTGACCCCCTACATCACAATTAAGATATAGAATATTTCCCTCATCCTGAAAGTTCCCTGTGCCCTTTGTGGTCCTTTCCCCAGCTCCTGGCGACCACTGACCTCTTTCTTTTTTTATTTTTATTATTATTATACTTTAAGTTTTAGGGTACATGCGCACAATGTGCAGGTTTGTTACATATGTATACATGTGCCATGTTGGTGTGCTGCACCCATTAACTCGTCATTTAGCATTAGGTATATCTCCTAATGCTATCCCTCCCCTCTCCCCCTGCCCCATAATAGTCCCCAGAGTGTGATGTTCCCTTTCCTGTTTCCATGTGTTCTCATTGCTCAATTCCTACCTATGAGTGAGAACATGGGGTGTTCTTGCAATAGTTTACTGAGAATGATGGTTTCCAGTTTCATCCATGTCCCTGCAAAGGACATTAACTCCTCATTTTTTATGGCTGCATAGTATTCCATGGTGTATATGTGCCACATTTTCTTAATCCAGTCTATTGTCGTTGGACATGTGGGTTGGTTCCAAGTCTTTGCTATTGTGAATAGTGCCGCAATAAACATACGTGTGCATGTGTCTTTATAGTAGCATGACTTATAATCCTTTGGGTATATACCCAGTAATGGGATGGCTGGGTCAAATGGTATTTCTAGTTCTAGATCCCTGAGGAATTGCCACACTGACTTCCACAATGGTTGAACTAGTTTACAGTCCCACCAACAGTGTAAAAGTGTTCCTATTTCTCCACATCCTCTCCAGCACCTGTTGTTTCCTGATTTTTTAATGATGGCCATTCTAACTGGTGTGAGATGGTATCTCATTGTGGTTTTGATTTGCATTTCTCTGATGGCCAGTGATGATGAGCATTTCTTCATGTGTTTTTTGGCTGCATAAATGTCTTCTTTTGAGAAGTGTCTGTTCATATCCTTCACCCATTTTTTGATGGGGTTGTTTGTTTTTTTCTTGTACATTTGTTTGAGTTCATTGTAGATTCTGGATATTAGCCCTTCATCAGATGGGTAGATGGCAAAAATTTTCTCCCATTCTGTAGGTTGCCTGTTCACTCTGATGGTAGTTTCTTTTGCTGTGCAGAAGCTCTTTAGTTAAATTAGATCCCACTTGTCAATTTTGGCTTTTGTTGCCATTGCTTTTGGTGTTTTAGACATGAAGTCCTTGCCCATGCCTATGTCCTGAATGGTATTGCCTAGGTTTTCTTCTAGGGTTTTTATGGTTTTAGTTCTAAAATGTAAGTCTTTTATCCATCTTGAATTAAATTTTGTATAAGGTGTAAGGAAGGGATCCAGTTTCAGCTTTCTACACATGGCTAGCCAGTTTTCCCAGCACACCTATTAAATAGGGAATCCTTTCCCTGTTTCTTGTTTTTGTCAGGTTTGTCAAAGATCAGATAAGTTGTAGATATGCAGCATTATTTCTGAGGACTCTGTTCTGTTCCATTGATCTATATCTCTGTTTTGGTACCAGCACCATGCTGTTTTGGTTATTGTAGCCTTGTAGTATCGTTTGAAGTCAGGTAGCGTGATGCCTCCAGCTTTGTTCTTTTGACTTAGGATTGACTTGGCAATGTGGGCTCTTTTAGGTTCCATATGAACTTCAAAGTAGTTTTTTCCAATTCTGTGAAGAAAGTCATCGGTAGCTTGATGGAGATGGCATTGAATCTATAAATTACCTTGGGCAGTATGGCCATTTTCACGATATTGATTCTTCCTACCCATGAGCATGGAATGTTCTTCCATTTGTTTGTATCCTCTTTTATTTCATTGAGCAGTGGTTTGTAGTTCTCCTTGAAGAGGTCCGTTCAGATATCTTTTAATAGGGTATTCCCAATTCCTCCTCATCACTACTGGCCTTACTGTCATTCATTTTACTTAACCATGTGTCAAAATCACACAACACATTATTATTATTACTTTTATTATTATTACTATTACTCATTTAAACAGTTATCTTTTAGACCAACTAAGAATAAGAAAAGTAGAATATTTTCTCATGTTCATTTCTTCATCTCCAAAGTTCTTCCTTTCTTTATGTAGATCCTCGTTTCTGACCTATATGCTTCTTTCTCCCTGAAGCATCATTTCTTTTAACATTTCTTGCAAGGCAGATCTGGTCTGCTTGTTTGTTTGTGTTTTCTGAGAAAGACTTTAGCTCTCCTTCATATAGATAATTTATCTGGATAGAGAATCCTGTCCTGTTGTGGTCTCCCACCCCCTCCACCTCATGTCTTAGGACTTTAAATATTTTATTCTACTCTCTTCCTGTGTATATGGCTTCGGATGAAAGTCTGTTGAAATTCTTTTCCTCAATCCTCTATAAGTAGGTATCTCCCCACCTGCCACTCCACTCCACCCCACTCCTTGCCAGCTTCTTTCAATATTTTCTGTTATCTTTCATTTTCTGCAATTTAACGTGATGTGCCTAGGTGTAATTTCTGTGGGTGTGTGTTTATCCTGCTTATTATTCTCAGAGCTTCCTGCATCTGCTGTAATTCTTATCCTTGTTCCTCTATAAGTAAAGTGTTTTTCTCCTACCTTCTTTTAAGATTTTTACTTTGTATTTGGTTTACTGTCATTTGAATATAATACGCCTACCTACAGATTTGTGTGGTATTTATCCGTCTTAATGTTCTCTGAGCTTCTGAGATCTATGCTTTGATATCTGTAATTAATTTTGGAAAATTTTTGGCCAATATTACTTCAAATATTTCTTTGCCTCTGTTCTCTTCCTTCTCCTTCTGGTATCCCAATTATGTGTATTTATACCTTTTGTGATTGTCCTCCCATTCTTGGATATTCGGTTCTGTTTTTTTTTTTTTAATTTGTTTTTGGTTATTGTTCTTTGCATTTCAATTTCAGAAGTTTCTCTTTGTGTGTCCTTAACCTCACTCATTCTGCATCTATTTCCAGTCTACTGATAAGCCCTCCAAAGACATCTTAATTTCTCTCAGTGTTTTGATTTCTAGTACTTCCTTTTGAATCTTAGTTTCCATCTCACTACTAAATTAGCCATCTTTTCACATATATTGACTATTTTTTCCTTAGAGGTCTTAAAATATTATAGTCATTTTAAATTCTCTGTGTGATAATTCCAAAATCTGTGTCATATCTGAGAATTCTTCTCTTTGCTTTGTCTTCTCTGCTTGTGTTTTTTCTTGCCTTTTAGCATGTCTTTTAATTTTTCACTGATAACCACACATGATGTATTAGATAATAGGAATTGAGTAAATAGATTTTAGTTTAAGGTTTTAAGTTGATCTGTCTAGGAGTTAGACTGTTTTTAATGTTTGTTGTAGCTGCAAGTGCCAGGGTCTTCAAATTACTCTAGTGCCCTTGCTTTTTTCTCTTCTCCTGTCTTTGGAATTTTCTGAGAGCCTCTCCTTAAATACAGTCTGTGTCTTGCAGCTCTTTCAGCTTTAATCCACTGTGATTGTACTGGAGCTCTTTTAATACAGTGGTAAGGTATAGGGAAGGGGAAGATTCTACAGCATAATCTTATAATTAAATCTCAGTTTGTTACTAGATCTGTGTCCGTGGGTTGTGACTTTAACAAGTGTTTATTGTAAAAAACACACTTATAAAGAGTCAATAAGAGGGGCAATGTCTTTCTTCCAGATGGGTAAGGATCGGATAAAGTATTTTCCCATGAAGAATACACCTTCATTATGGAGAATTCTCAGGATGCACTTCACAAAGATTACTTTTCCTCTCTCTTTCGCTCAGAGACACAAGGGAATCTTTCTGGTTCTTTGCTCTGAGGACCTGGTGGGTTTCCTGGAGGTAAAATGCATGAAAGTGTAGTGGTCCCTCTAAAACTGTGGCCCCAGGAGTTTCTTACTCTCACACTGGGTCAAGCTCAGCCTCCAGCAGTTTATCAAAATTACCATTTAAGTGTTCCCAGCAGTTTATAGTTCCTGACTTTCTGCTCCAAGTAAGCAGATATCTGCTGTGTCTCTCTGGGTATGCCTTTCTCTTTAGATTTTGTCCTACAACGTCCGTATCCTGATGGGGCCAAAACAAGTTTTTGATTTTCAACTTTTGGCTTTTTCCAATGGTAAGATCAGAGCTGAAACTAGACGTCTCCTGGTGGTTTTTTTATAGATCATTTACTTATTTTGAATTTTAACTAATGCTTGCCTGTATTTTACTTTCTATAGTTCCAAAAGGTTTGTTCTTGTCTAGGAAGTACACAATAGAAGTCTAATATTCTCTTTTTCCTTTGCTTTTTAAAAATCTTTTTCTTGTATTTCGATAGGTTTTTGGGTAACAGGTGATGTTTGGCTACATAGATAAATTATTTAGTGGTGATTTTTGAGATTTGGCTGCACCCATCATCCAAGCAGTGTACCCTGTACCCAATGTGCAGTCTTTTATGCCTCATCCCCCTCCCACTCTTGCCCCAAAGTCCCCAAAGTTCATTGTATCATTCTTATGCTTTTGCATCCTCATAGCTTAGCTCCCACTTACAAGTGATGACATACAGTGTTTGATTTTCCATTCCTGAGCAATGGTCTCCCCTTCCATATAGGTTGCTGCAAATGCCATTATTTTGTTCTTCTTTATAGTTGAGTAGTATTCCATTTTATATGTGTGTGTGTGTGTGTGTATATATATATATATATATATATAAACATACATACACATATATATTCATACACACACACACACACCCCACATTTTCTTTTTCAAACCTTTGTTGATTGACGGACATTTGAGCTCATTCAATATTTTTGCAATTGCAAGTTGTGCTGCTATAAACATTGTGTGCAAGTATCTCTTTCATATAATGACTTCTTTTTCTCTAGGTAGATATAGTAGTGGGATTGCTGGATCAAATGGTAGATCTACTTTCAGTTTTTTTTTTTTTTAAGGAATCTCCATACTGTTTTCCATAGTAATTGTACTAGTTTACATTCCCACCAGCAGTGTAAAAGTGTTACCTTTTTACCACATCCACACCAACATCTATTTTTTTATTTTTTGATTATGGCCATTCTTGCAGGAGTAAGGTGCTATCGCACTGTGGTTTAAATTTGTAGTTCCCTGATAATTAGTGATATTGAGAAGTTTTTCATGGTTTTTGTTTTTGGCCATTTGTATATATTCTTTTTCAAGCTTTCTTTTTTATTATTATACTTGAAGTCCTGGGATACACTTGCAGAACGTGTAGGTTTGTTACATAGGTATACACGTGCCATGGTGGTTTGCTATGCCCATCAACCGGTCATCTACATTAGGTGTTTCTCCTAATGTTATCCCTCCCCTAGCCCCCCACCCCCCAGAGAGGCCTTGATGTGTGATGTTCCCCTCCCTGTGTCCATGTGTTCTCATTGTTCAACTCCCACTTATGAGTTAGAACATGCGGTGTTTGGTTTTCTGTCCTTGTGATAGTTTGCTGATAATGATGTTTTCCATCTTCATCCATGTCCCTGCAAAGGAAATGAATGCTTCCTTTTTTATGGCTGCATAGTATTCCATGGTGTATATGTGCCACATTTTCTTTATCCAGCCTAACATTGATGGGCATATGGGTTGGTTCCAAGTTTTTGCTATTGTGAACAGTGCTGCAATAAACATGCATGTGCATGTGTCTTTATAGTAGAATGATTTATAATCCTTTGGGTATATACTTCTTTTGAGAAGTGTCTATTAATGTTCTTAGCCCACTTTTTGATGGTATTATTTGGTTTTTTTCCTTGATGATTTGAGTTCCTTGTAGATTCTGCATATTAATCATTTGTTAGATTCATAGTTTGTGAAGATTTTTATAAACTGTTTACTCTGCTGATTATTTCTTTTGCTCTTTTTTTTCTGTTTGCTGATTATTTCTTTTTCTGTGTAGAAGATTTTCAGTTTAATTAAGTCCCATTTATTTACCTTTGCTTTTGTTGCATTTGCTTTTGGGTTCTTGGTCATGAAGTCTTTGCCTAAGTGAACGTCTAGAAGGGTTTTTCCAATGTTATCTTCTAGAATTCTTATGGTTTCAGGTCTTAGATTTAAGTCTTTCACCCATGTTGAGTTGATTTTCATATAAGGTGAGAGATGATAATCCAGCTTCATTCTTCTACATGTGGCTTGCCAATTATCCCAGTACCATTTGTTAAAAAGAGTGTCCTTTCCCCACTTTATGTTTTTTGTTTTTGTTTGCTTTGTTGAAGTTCAGTGTACTATAAGTATATTGCTTTATTTCTGGGTTCTCTATTCTGTTTCATTGGTCTATGTGCCTATTTTTATACCAGTACCATGCTATTTTAGTGACTGTAGCCTTACAGTGTAGTTTAAAGTCAGGATGTGTTGCCAGACTTGTTCTTTTTGCTTAGTCTTGCTTTGGCTATGCGGGCTCTTTTTCGGTTACATATGAATTTTAGGATTGTTTTTTCTAAACAATTTTTCTGTGAAGAATGGTGGTGGTTTTTGATTGGAATTGCATTGAATTTATAGATTGCTTTTGACAGCATGGTCATTTTCACAATATTGATTCTTGCTATCCCAGTCAGTGTTGTATCTAAGTCTTGTAAAGCATCTTTCCATAGGTCTTCAGAAGTCTGTTGGTAGATTTAGGTGTCCATACTCATTGCACACCTTTGCTGCCGTTAACACTGCTGTGTTATAATGTATATTGGTTTTCATTCATGTTTCCTAGTTCATAACAGATATAGCCCTTGTTACAGTCTTTTATTATAATGTTGAGTGTGTTGGGTCTCAGGGGCAGGCCTCGAGACACAGAATCTTCTGTTTTCCTCTCACCTGCTCCAAGGCAGGACTCTAATCTTCCCCCAACTTTCTGATTGTGAGTCTTAAGACCCTTCGGAGAGGGTCCCATCCTGTACACTTAGGGAAGGAATGCTGACATCATGAAGCTTCACAAGAACCCAGGAGACTGGGTTCAGAGAGCTTCGGCATATCTGAATGTGTGGAGGTCCCTGGAGGGTGACGCCCCTAGGGAGGGCATGAAAGCCCCATGCCCCTTTCCCTATCCCTTTAAAATATCCTCCTTAATAAACCAGTAAACAAAAGAAAGTGTTCCTCTGAGTTTTGTGAGCCCCTCAACCAAATTAATTGGACTCACAGAGAGGATTGTGGGAACCCCAACTTGAAGCCAGTTGGTCAGAAGTTCTGGAGGCCCAGACTTGTGACTGGGGGAAAGAAAGGGGTTCTCTTGTGAGGCTGAGCTCAACCTGTGGGATCTGACACTATCTCCAACTAGGTAGTATTGGAACTGAATTGAAGAACACCCAGCTTTTGTCTGCTGTGTGGTGTGTAGGGGACAACCTCCCATACCTTTAGTCACAGAAGTCTTCTAGGTTGATAATTGTTGTGATGGTGTGAGAGCAGAAGAAAAACATGGTGGGAGAGAATTTTTTCCCTACACAACTACTGATTCTCAAATTCTCATAAAATAAAATCAGAAATAAATTACAATCATGGATAAATCTAATGCTCATTTCTTTTAAAATATGCCATAGAGTCCTAGCATACACAATGCCACGTATCATACTTGTATCTGAACATGCAGCTTGACTGCAGGTCCTTAGATCCAGTGTAAATATCCTCCTAAGCTCAGGTGTTGTATGACTCCAATTTCTTGCTTCATTGCCTTAAACCAGATATGTCCCAAAGCCTCAACTAGTAGGTCACAAATGTATATGGTAAAAATTTATGGTGTATCTTTATCTCAAATATGGAATGATGGAAAACTTTATGAATAAGATAATTAGATATTTAAGGTTTAGCGAAGTTGATTGAAAAGATTTTAAAGATGTTGAGCTTTAGCCACATACTTCCAAGAGGAGTTGAAATTGCCCCATCCAGTTTTTCAAGTTCAGTGTCTCTTCTTCTTCATATTATACACATAATTTAAAAGGCAATTATTGCCATATTTAACTTTAATGTCATTTTTCTTTTGTGTGGCAACATTAATCGTATTCCAGATTCTTATTCTTATACTTTCCTTCTGGACTTTCACATCATTCCTCTGTTCTCACATTCCTTCCTAATGATCTTTCATAGGTGTCCTTTAAAAGTCCAAGCTCATCGGTCCCGTGGGATTGTCCTGTTTGTCTTTTTTATATGTACCCCAGTGTTTCTCTCAGATTCTTTTTTTCTTAACTGAATTAATTTTTCCTTTTTCTTTGAAGAGTTTCTTAATCTTGAATTACTTTCCATTTTGGTGTCTCAGGTCATGAGTTCAGATGTACTTTCTCAAGTTTTTTTCTTTTTAAAAAAAATTTTGTCTAAAGTCAGGCACAGAGTGAGAATTAGAGTAACATTGTGCTATTTCTGTATAAAGTAAATAGAAACTGGCTGTTTCAAAGAAAGGAGCAAGATGAAGCCAGAGTAAATGTTGTCATTGCCTAATTGCCATATGTAATATTTTCTTGATTGGTTAGCACTGGGTTTTTATAGAAAATGGTGTTTTCTCCGATTTTTAATTCTATTTGTGAAATATATTAACAGATGAAAGCAGCAACAGAATGACCTCCGATATGGAAAAATATCAGGGATTCTGCATTCCTGGGAGAGTAAGAAGTTTGAATTATTTAAGGTTTTAGGTATAATAAGCAGATTATATATACTTAGCGATTTTTGACAGCTGACTCAGGTCAAAAGGTTACACAAGGAAGTTCTGGAATATTAAAGCTTGAAGGATTTCTAGAGTTCATGTAAGAACAAAATCTTCTGTAGACAGGAAAAACTAAGAGACCATTTGCAAAAATGCCAGATTAATTCCAGGTGTCAGTTTATTACAACTAGGTAGTTTGTGCCTTTCAATCAAACTGTATACTTTATTTTTTCAAAAAAGGCGATTGTTATGAAATATATAATTTATGCAATTGAGTGACTTCCAGCTTACCAAAATACAGGTTGATCAAGCAAAGCTAGGTTTATTCCTACCACCATCAGGGCAACACCATTGTGACAGCCTTAAAACTTTCTCCAAAGGGGTGTAGTGGTCAAGAAGGATATTTATAGGGTGTAAGGGCCTGAGCTAGAAATTTAAAGCCCAGTTTAAAAGCAAGAGCTGATCGGGATTTAGCAGATTTTATCACAAACATCTTGGACTTCTGAGCACAATAAGGGAATAGTCTTCAAAATAGTAGAAGCTGTTAGTCTTGATAAGTTAGCTTTTTTTTGGTTAGTTCATAAACATATTCTTAGTGCAAATATTCCTTGAAGTAAGTAGCTAAATTATTTTTACTTAATTCCAGTGTGTTTTAGCATAGAAATGGTAAAGTATACCCGGTCCCAATAAAGTTAACACAGAGACCAAATTCTATTTATTTTAGTTCTCACTACATTCTTTTTCTTTTTTCTTTTTTTTTTTTTTTTTTTTTGAGATGGAGTCTCGCGCTGTCGCCCAGGCTGGAGTGCAGTGGCGCGATCTCGGCTCACTGCAAGCTCCGCCTCCCGGGTTCACGCCATTCTCCTGCCTCAGCCTGTCCGAGTAGCTGGGACTACAGGCGCCCGCCACCACACCCGGCTCATTTTTTGTATTTTTAGTAGAGACGGGGTTTCACCGTGGTCTCGATCTCCTGACCTCGTGATCCGCCTGCCTTGGCCTCCCAAAGTGCTGGGATTACAGGCGTGAGCCACTGTGCCGGGCCACAGGTGAGGATTTTTAAAGGCAGGGAGGCAGAGGAGGCTACAGGAAAAGTTATAAATCAATACATGGAAGGCATACATTGGTTTGACCTGAAAAGGCCAGACATCTGAGAGAGGGCAGAAGGATTCGTCACAGATGGATTCGAAGATTTTCTGAATTGCGATTGGGTAAGGATATAAAATGTTGCCTAGAATTTGAGATCAGCAGAAAAGAATGTGAGCTCAGGCGGGTGGGCATAACCTCCTGTAGGCCCCTCAGGAGGAAATTACAAATAACCAGTGGTCAGAGTTCAGTGCTCAGTTTCCTCTTATCTGAGGTCTACGTGTCAGCGAATCTTCTGTGTGGTGGGATCTGGGTTTCTGAAGAACACGTTGGGGACTATACGTTAAGATGTTATCTTCAGTTTCTACAGGGAGCTGAAAATTTTCTGATTCTAACTTCCCTGGCTATTGTTTTGAGATACTATTTCCTTCTTGTTTATTCAGTTGTTCGTTTACTTCTCAGAGCTAGCCAGGTGCCTGATATTTCCTTTGAAGGAGCTCAAAATGTTTTATTTCCAGGAGATACTTCGGCTCCAGTAATATATGCTATCACTGGCATTCTTTCTTCTAAAAATTATTTTCTGTAATGATAATGATAAATTACAGGTAGGTGCCTTCTATAATTTATTTTTAGTAAGCATTACAGAGTTAATATTAATCTAAATATTCCTAAGCAACTATCATTTTGCCTTTTTATAACTAACATTCATCCACTTCTAACATTTTTATGAGCATCTGAAATGATATTTCAGTTTTTCTTCTTTTAGAATCTGATGTATTTCTCCACTCTTGAAGATCAACTACATAAAAATAAATAATAAATGAAATCTCCAGACTTTCAGAAACAATACACAAACTATGGTCAAATGCTTTCTTATGGTGTTATTACATATAATCGGCACCTAAAAAATCTGTTGAATTAAAGCTAAGTGACTCGGTTTAATGTCTGCAGTTCTCCATAAACTAGCTTTTCACATCCTTTTCTTTTTCATATGATCTACAATAGCAAGGCTTAACTTGCTGCATATAGAAACTATTTTCTGCTCATAAATGTTATCCAGGTTGGAACATGTTACACTCTTGTTGGAGGGTATAGTTTTTCAAATCTACAAAGCACTGAAATTTAATTCTGTGAATGAGGGTTGCTAAGGGCCCATTCAGTTCAAATTAATTAGTAAGCATCTAGCATATCTTCTGGGAGGGGAGCTTAAGGCAATTTAGAAGCTGTCTGCCAGAGAACTTGCTGGTTGGGAAAAGACAATTACAGAATTTTCATTCAGACTAGAGGCTTCATGCTGCTGCATAATTTTTGTCTCCTGTTTTGCCAAGAGGAGGGGGAAGAAACGTGGATGTCAGGAGGAATACAGCAGGGATGCTTGGTGTTGAGCAATCTAATTTAGAATGCTAAAAAAGACAACTTAATGCCTACTCTCTGATTAGGATGGAATTGATCAGCTCTCTCCCTAGAGAGAAAAAAATGAAAGAAAGCTACCTTTAAAAAGTTGGGAAGAGGTTCTGGAGTTTTGGGAAAAGGCAGGCATGGAAAACATTAAGAGATAAGAATGAGTTTTATTATAAAAGGTGTTACATTTAAATATAAAAAGAAGAAGATGGTTAAAAATAAATGAGTGAAACAGAAGCGTTCCAAGGTATAAATATTTTTACAAAATATATTTAACTTCTAAATTAATTGTTTAAAAATTAGTAATTGTGTTTGTTTATAAATGTCTACGTATTGTAATGAAAAAGAAAGCTAGCTTTGTTAAAGGCAAAAGAGTGATTTACTAAAGCTTTTCACACCTTATGTGGCAGGCCAGGTCTCACTAATACAGGCCTCCATTACAACTGTCCCAGCACTGACTGAGTAACCGGGTCAAATATTAAAAGCTGATTGAGCCAGTGCCCTTATACAAAGGCTAGAATGTAACAAAGAGCCCACAAGGAGTTTTGCCTAGGCTTTTCCTGGGCCTTGAAGCATGACAAGATAACAAAGAAATTCTTAACAGAATCCTTTAAGAATTAAACAAGTTTTATTGGGGGTCTGAAGAAACTTCCCAGGCCTGCACAAACAAGTTTATTGGGGCCTAAAGGAACTCTCAAAACCTTTATGATTTAGTAGGAGAGATGATAAAGGTAATCACCCCAGCACCAAGACCCATTTAGATTAAGTAAGCTTACTGAGGCTCCAAAGGAAGTTTTTCCAGACTCAGACCTCAGTTATAGGTTAAAAGAAATTAATCACTTATGTCTTTAGATGAATGCACACTTACACATAGACATATAACTTAGAAGGTATATAAGCTCTGGAGAAGTTTGTAATATTGAGTTGGTCTGGCAATAATTTCTAGGCCTTCTCCCATAACCAGTTGCAGAAAATAAAACTTTCTTCATCTACATCTTGTTATTGGGCCGCAAGAAATAGCAGCCCAACCCTCAGTTTGGTCTGGGAACACTTGGACATTCATTGTTATCTCACTTTTCTATGAATCCCCCACAATGCCTGTTATAGAGCTTTGCACTTAGTAGAAGCTCAGTACACATTCTTTCTTATGTATGTACATGTGTATGCATGTAAACTTTACATACAATAAAATATATAGATTTAAAACACACAATTCTATGTAACCAACACTCTAATCAAGAGATAGAACAATTTCATTACCAAGTTATTTCCTTCCTGTCCCTTTCTTGACAGTCTTCACTACCCATAGGCAACACCACTGTTCTGAATTCTATGGTCATAGATTAATTTTGCCTGCTTTTGTATGTCATCCAAATGGAGTATAGTATGTTTGGCTTTTTTTGTTCAGCAGGTTTTTATATATATCCATGTTATTGCTTTTATTAGTTCATTGCTTCTTTTATTGCTGAATAATGTTCTGTTGAGTAAACAGACCACACTTTGTTTTTCTATTCTCTGTTAATGGAACTCACTTCATCAGGTTGTTCCTAATTTGGGACTATTTTTAATAAAGTTCCTATAAATATTCTTGTATTATTCTTTTTATGAATGCATACTTTCACTTCCCTTGGGTAAATACCTACAATTGTAATTGCTAAGTAGTAGGGTAGATGTATGTTTATAAAAAAACTTTGAAGAGTTTGGTACTATTTTACATTCCCACTAGCAATGCATGAGAATTCCAGTTTTCCCATATCCTTGCCAATGTTTTATGTTGTTAGCTTTTTAAATTTTGTTTCTTCTAGGGGCTATGAAATGATATCTCATTGTGGTTTCAATTGGAATACCTATGATGACCAAAGCTATTGAACATCTTTTCATGTGTCTAGTGGCCATTTAGAAAACTTTGTTTTGTGAAGTGTCTTTTTAAATCCTTTGCTTCTTTTGAATTAGGTTGTTTGTCTTCTTATTACTGACTTGAAAACATCCTTTATATGCAGGAAACAAGTCTTTCATCAAATATGTGTACTTAGAATATGTTTTTCCAATCTTTAGCCATTCTTTTTTTATTTTCTTAACACTGGTTTTTGATAAGCAGAGATGTTTACTTTTGATGAAGTCTAACATTATTTTTCTTGTAGTTCTTCCTTATTTTTATTTTTTTAGAGACAGGCTCTCATTCCATCACCCATGCTGGGGTGATATGGCACAATCATAGCTTACTGCAGCCTCAAACTCCTTAAATCAAGCATCCTCCCACCTCAGCCTCCCAAGTACCTGGGCCTACAGGTGCAAGCCACCACACTCAGCTAATTTTTTTATTTTTTGTAAAAGTAGCGGTCTCTCTTTGTTGTCCAGGCTGGTCTGGAACTCTGGGCCTTAAGCAATTCTCCCTCCTTGACCTAAGTACAGGAATTACAGGTGTGAGCCACCATGCCTGGCCTATAGTTCTTTTTGTATTCTAAGAAAACTTCACCCAACCCAGAGTCACATAGTTATTGTCTTATGCTTTGTTTTAAAAGAATTATAGCTTCCACTTTTGTCTTTACATTTATGCTTCATACTGAATCAAATTGTGGATTGTATGAGTTAGAGCTATCTACTTGTTCTAGAACCATTTGTTGAAGAGATTAATTTATCCTCTGAATTTGGGCCAGTACCTTTGTTGAAAATCAATTGGCCATCATTATTTTTTCTCTTCCATTAATCTATATTTCCATTATTTTGCCAACATCATGCTGTTTTAGTTACTATTGCTTTTCAATAAGGCTTAAAATCAGAGAATGTGAGTCTTCCAACTCTATTTCTCTTTCATTAAAAGTCTTTGTTAGCATTTTCTAAAGTTTATTTTCTCTGCTGAGATAGCTCATCTCTTTATTATGTCAATTTTTTAAAGTCCTGAATATGTCTATAATAGCATTTTGAAAAATACATGTCTGCTGATTCTAATATCTGAGTCATTTCACAGTATCTCTTTATTGACAACTCTTTTCTGTAATCCTGGGTCATCTCTTCCTGGTTCTTTGCATGTCCAGTAATTTTTATTGTAGGCTAAATATTGTGGCTGATTCATTGAAGGGAATCTAGATTGTATTGCTTTTCTTTAGTGTTAAATTTTGCTCTGGCAGGCAGTTAAATCACTAGAAAATAATTTTGATTCTCTTAGTTGGGATTTACTTGTTGGGGTAAGTTTGTTTCAGTTCTTCCTAGTCCTTGGGTATTGTCATTGTTTCAGTAGGTGATTCTTACTCAAGGTATGGTCTTTCCATGTATTGCAGTGGAATTCCCATGGTGCTCAGCAAGGTCTGTCTACCCGAGCTGGGTCAGAACTCTAATGTCTTCTCATCCTACAAGTCTTCTGGTATTTTTTTTTTAGCTCCCAGACCCACTGCAACCACACTATGCTACGTAGTGTAAACCCTTGTCCTGAATGTGTGCAATTCAGTCCTCAGCCAAGGACCTACAGGGAATCATGTGCAGACTTCTAGGGTACCCTGTATGAAGATTTTTCCTCCTTGATTTATACTCCTACCAATTCTATAGTAGCCTCTTCCCCAGTCCTGATCTCTGATCTGTTCTTCTCATCATGAAGTGCTCCATTCACTGTGTGAGCCCCACCTCCCATTTGGGCTGTTTGGGAAATTGATCCCAGATGAAAGCTTGAGTGAATGTGGGCTTATCTCTTTTAATTCCTTTCTCTCAGAAAGTTCTGAACTGCCCATATTCAATGCCTGAAAACAGTTGCCTCATATGCATGGTCTAGTTTTATCATTTTTAACACTGAGAGAACAAGTCTTTTACCAGTTGCTACATCCTGGAGAGATGAAGTCAATAAACGTTTTAAACATTTTAAGGGAATCAATGCTGTGACTGTAAATGGAAACGCCAGAGGAAAGCAACCAAACTTCTATGAGCATCCATTTTAAGCACATTTTGTAAAATAGCTCAGTGTCTGCTGGACTTGTATTACTACAAAACAATATTCAGTTTCCTTAAAAATACTTCATTTACCTAAAAACTAAATTTATAATTAAAATTCACCTTTACCTCAAAGACTTAAAACTCAGTTTATCTTTTCCACAAAGGTTCTCAATACTAATCACTTATGTTGCATTATTTTTATTTTTTTCTTCCTTAGATGTCAAATACTTGCTTTTTATCTCTTTGTTTTGTATGTAGGTTGCTCCAATGTTTCCTCAGTTTACAAGTTCCATTAGATAAATTCATTTTGTGTAGCCTGCACTTCATTCAAGAGGAGGCCTTGTTTAGAATATTTGTGAAAAGGGCAGCTCTAACTCTTCTTCCATGCCTATGATCAATGCAATACTTTTAAATGCTTCCTTAGTCTAGAAGCAAATAGAATCACTTCCCTGTTCTTAACTAATACTGACACTTGGAAAATTCATCATATGTTTTAATCTGTAGATCTCACCGTTCTATAGGGCTGAAGACAGATTTTTAAATATCTACTGAGTGACTTTAACTGGATGTTCTGCTGGCACTAACTCAAAAGTCCAAAACCGAAATTTCCTCTTTCTACTCTCCAAGATTTCCTTTCTTCCTATGATTTCTATTACATCCCCCTGGAAATCCAAATTAGAAACCACAGAATGTTTTTTTTTTTTCTCTTCTCACTTACTCCTCACTTGCAATATGATTTATTCATTGTATTTTGGAATTTTTTTAATCCATTCTCTTTTCATTCCTATTGCCATAGTCCCATTTGAGGCCTTATCACTACTTCTAGCAGGATCATAGCAATAATTTCCTGAATAAATTTGTACCTCCCTCCTTCATATACTGCCAGGCTATCTTTGTAAAGTAGATTTATAATATCATCTTCTTACACAAAAATTATTGCTAGCTCACTGTCACTTGTGGGGAAAAAAACCAAGTTTCTGATAATAGCATTTTCACTTTTAACATTTCACTCATACCTCTTTTTCAGGCTCAGTTTCCACTCTGTTTGTTTTTCCTCTCTATCTGGGATGGCATGTTCTTGGTATGCCTATTATCAGTTCTAAGTTTTGCTACCCAGGACAGGTATTACCCATCGCAGTACACATTGCTGTATTCTGGGAGTCCACTGTCGATGAATTAATTTGCTGCTTCTCCTCTTATTATGTAAGTTGCTAACCAGGCCCTTCCAACCCATTCCTCAACTCTGATTAAACTGATGAACTTAATAAAACAAATGCTCTGAAATCTTTGCTATTGTACTTCTACTTCTGCTGTTTTCTTATACCAGAAAAGTCTTCTTTCAATGTGTTCTTCATCCAAAAGCCTCATAGTATTTTTTAATGTAACTTTTTTATGTTTTCACTGTTTTCTTCTAAAAAAATATTTATTACATTAATTAGGCTTCATCTGTATGCCAGGTAATATGCTAAATGCATCATGCATTTTTATTATTTCATGACATTCTCAAAAGAATACAAGGTACTTAATATGGTGTGGCTCTGTGTCCCTACCCAAATCTTGTCTTGAATTGTAATCTTCAAGTGTCAGAGGAGGGGCCTGGTGGGAGGTGTTTGGGTCATGGGGGTGGACTTCCCCCTTGCTGTTCTCATGATCGTGAGTTCTCCGGAGATCAGATGGTTTAAAAGTGGCACTTTCCCCTTCGCTCTCTCTCTCTCCTCTGCTTCTCTGTGGTAAGACATGCTCGCCTCCCTTTCCACCATGATTATACATTTCTTGAGGCTTCCCTAGCCATGTAGAATTGTGAGTCAATTAAACCCTTTTTCTTCATAAATTACCCAGTCTCAGGTAGTTCTTCATAGCAGTGTGATAATGAACTAATACAGTACTCTGTATTGTTTTTTATATCATATTTTATTTAGTTAGGTAAATGTCCTATATTTACTCCTAGATTAGAGATTCTTCCAGAGCCGGATTCAGGTCAAGTTTATTTTTTTCCCTCCCATATAACTGTGCCTTGCAATATACAACTTGCTGAACTAAATTTGTCTTCCTCTTTTTCTTGCTACCTTATTGCTTTGTCTCTCTTCCCCTGTAATTTTTTTCCTCTATTTCTAGTGCATTTACTGTTTGGAGGTTTTTTGGGTAATTTTAACTAAAGTTTCCTGGGGTTTCACCAGTCTATGAACACAACCTGTGAAACAAGTTGATAATCACTTTTCACCAGCTGTTATCATCATTGAGTTGATGTCACAAATTTCTATGTATACCCAAGGTGACTCATTAGTTTTTGAATAGTCCTCTTATGTTCTTTGTTATTCTCTGAAGTTTTTTAGGGGCATCTTCCCACTAATGATGCTCCCAGAACCCATTATTTCCTGGCTCTACTCAAACTATATACCTAAAGTACACATCCTATCCCTCAATGTACTGAAACTAACTGGTATTCTGAGAAGATGAGTGGAGAATATACTTATAATACCTGTTGTGACCTACCTTGTCACTTTTGACATCAAAGTAGAACTGCTTTTACTTTTGAGAAAGTGTCCTGTTAACACAATTACTCTACCTTCTGCTTATTACTTCTCCATAGGGTATTATTTATAGACTTTCGTGTTTGCCTTTTGCAGCCTCCATTCCACAATTTTCTCCCAATAACCCCAGTTTTTAGATGAGCATCAATTATTCAAAAAATTTTCAATATCTTCTGTGTGGGGCTCCATACCTCTGCTACCTGCTTGAGCACCTGACTCAAGCCAAAGCCAGTCTAAACTATCCAACATTATTGTAGTCACACTATCCGTTTCACATGTTAAAATGTGACCTAAGGTAGTCTAACTGGAATAAACCTTTACATTTCCACGGGGGCTACTAGGAAAGAGGCTTGCCATTTCCAGTGGATTTAAAACTACAAAGATGGAGTTTCTGCAGCCATTTTGGCACCACAATGAAAGTTTTTGTTTAAGAGAAGAAGCCCAAAATGAAGTGAAGCCAAGAAATGAAGAGAGAGAGAGAGAAAGAGAATACTAGAAACGGATGATATCATGTTAACACCTTTGTATAGCTGAATCTAAAACTGGACTTTTCTGTAATGCTGGACAATAAATACCTTTTTGTCCAAGCCAGTTTGGTCTGAATTTCTCTTACTTGTAGCAAAGAAGGCTAACTGAAATGGATTTAGGCATGAATCCACCAGGCAATTCTCTTAATATGGAAATCATTGCAACCACATGGTACGAATTGAAAATGCCATATTCTTATTAATACCGTTTCAGACCATCTGACCATCTGCTCTGAGAAACAGACCATTTTCTCTGAGATGGGTGCTTAACTTAAATCAGACAATTATAAACCTTTTTCCAGGATTCAAAATTGGGGCCAGAGATAATGAGGCAAAGTCACCTCTAGTAGCAATGTTTTCAGCCATGTGGCACAAGCATGTCTGATTGAATAAAACCTAGAAGGAGAAGAGAAGCAAAGTCTAGAAACATGTGGACTTTTCAATAAATTCCTTTTCCCCAAGCCAGCTTGAGAACAGATTAAGACAAACAACAAGAAAGTGATTAAGCAAGAATTAAATCCAAGTCTGTTGGATCCCAAGGCATATTACATCATTACTTTAATACAGTGATACTTCCTTATGTTTGCTTAATGCCTGCTATGGTGCTTGGTAAAGTGAATCATTTTTGTTAGATTTGTATGCTACACTTACATTTGATAAACTGTTTCCAAAAGGATTTATCTAAAACTGTGTAGGAATCCCTGGAACAAATGTCACTTGGTTATATTTTCTATTACCCACTTTACTGGAGAAGCGCCCTGGCTATAAGGATGGCATTTGTGTCTGTTTCCTATTGGGAATACCCTTTGGGGCCATATTGCACTCCCTGTAATCCTGCTCTCAGGTAAAATTTCATATATTGGACAGCATCAAGTGATTCTATATTGAGAAGTAAATGCATGATAATGAAAAGGAAAAAAGGCTTAGAATGGGAAGAGTCTACCTGCTCTTTTGCAGAAAGGCCACAACTTTTAATAGAGCAATTTTTTAACAAATATTTTTTTCTCCTCCATAATTGAAAAAGTGTCTTTAGTCTGAAATTCCAACACCGGCAGACTCTGAGTGATATGTATCATTTTTATGACCATAACTAGGTCCAGTGATAAGGTATAATATAATTTCTGTAATTTATTTCTTTTTCTACTTCAGCCTGTAATGATCTGGAGAAGAAAATTAAAAAGTTGTATTTACATTAAACTTCTAGTCTTACACGCTCTATTTAAGTTCCTTGGAGAAAGAAAAAAAAGTTCCTGAAAATGAGTGATTAATGCATCCAAGAAAGGCATATTGAGGGGTCAGCTCACAAACAGGCATTTTTATAGAGAGGGTCTGAAATAAATTTTTAGAACCTACTTCTGTCTCAATTTAATCGTTATGGAGTGGGTAAGTAGTATACTTTGTCCAAGAGGTTTAGACCTAGTTTTTCTTCATTTTTTGTAGCAACTTATAAAAATATCTGAAGAGGAACTGAGTTAAATTTTTAAAATTCTGTATCTCCTGCCGTTCTGATAGTAATCTTCACCCATTCTTACCTAAGGGGCAGGAGTGTCTCTAAGGAAATCTTACTCCCGTTTTTCTCCATAAGACTAGCAATCAGAGGGCAGGGTCTCTTGGGAAAGCAGGTTAAAGTGGAAAAGCTGATGAGAATCCTCAGGATGGAGTTTCTTTCTCAGTGAGCTTCTCAAACATAAATATGTTTCAGTTGATAATTTGGAATAAGTGTTTAATGGAGCAAAAGTTATCAGGGAGGAACATTCTCTAATGAATTTCAATAGATAATACACAGATTTTTCTATTCTATTTTTTTCTGCCATATCAACTTTCAGTAGGCCTGATGCAAGAGAGAGAACCTGAACAACAAAAAAATGCTAACTTAATTTCACAGAGAACCAGGATATATATATGTAGTTTTAGGGGAATGTTCTCATTTCTCATTTTTTAGCAATAAATGTTAGCTACTTATTTAGCATCCACTTTTTTTTGACTCTTGAGATATCTCTATTAGAATAACTGAAATGAAATTATAAGGAAGTAGAAGAGCCTTTGAATGTGTTGCAGAAGCTGTCTTTATCATCATATTTTTAACAGGGAATTGAAAAATAAAGATGTGAGGATCATCTTTTATGTTCTGCAACCTGAATATCTGAATCTGAAAGCAATTAATTTTTACCTAATTGCAGTTAATTCTGGTCTAGATTGTGAAAATAAGTTTTCAAACAAATTCCTTACAATAGTCTATGTTGCAGCATACTGGCTCAATCCTAACCTCTACTATTATAATTTAATACAAAAATACGGACTTGGCAGAAAAATTAAGATAGCATCAAAAAACGGGCATAGAACTCTTCTTTCACAATGCCCATGTCCCACTGCCCCCACTCCCACTGACTGGATTCAAGCTCTGTTTCTCTCTGGAAATGCAAGGTTAGTATAAATATCTAAGGGCACACATTTGATTCCTTCTCTTTCACAGCTCCCTGTGAGAATGCTCAGCTGAACTTTATCACAACAGTGCAAGACACAAAGGAACTCAGGGCTTCTCTGGAGCCAGAGCAGGTGAGGGGTGGGGAGCCCATCCAACTCCTCACTGCCTGCCTATTCTCCTTGTCTGGAGCTTGGTCATGAACCTTCACTGCCACCTGTTTACCCGTTGACAATCTCTTCTGTACCCCCAGAGTCCTTTAGGAATTTACAAGGACATAAGGACATGATGAAGTCACTCATATGTGTTAATAAGAATTCATATCGATTTCAGTCTAGAAAGAGATGTTAAATATAATAATCATAATAGCTAACCCTTGTGTTGCTATTACTATGGGTCAAGTAGTATCCTAGCACAAAATTATACATTTTAATAATGTGTGTGGGTTATAATTAATTATAGAGTATGACTAAGGCTGATAAAGTTAGCATTTATTTTCTTTTGTGTGTGTTTCTGTGCTATGGAGTCCAGAACACTAAAATATATTTTCCATAGTCTGAAGCCATGGTTTTGGATAAAAGCTAGTTTCTACCAATTAGATGTATTCATATGAGATTTTGAAAGCAAAATAAAACTGAAGCTCTATTTTTGCTGCTGCTTCTACAGGCAAACCATGTTGTAGTGATATTGAAAGGTGACAGTGTGCTGGCAGTCCTCACAGCCCTCGCTCGCTCTCGGCGCCTCCTCTGCCTGGGCTCCCACTTTGGCGGCACTTGAGGAGCCCTTCAGCCCACTGCTGCACTGTGGGAGCCCCTTTCTGGGCTGGCCAAGGCCAGAGCCGGCTCCCTCAGCTTGCAGGGAGGTGTGGAGGGAGAGGCGCGAGCAGGAACCGGGGCTGTGTGCGACGCTTGCGGGCCAGCTGGAGTTCCGGGTGGGTGTGGGCTTGGCGGGCCCCGCACTTGTAGCAGCCGGCCAGCCCTGCCTGCTCCAGGCAATGAGGGACTTAGCACCCGGGCCAGCGGCTGCAGAGGGTGTACCGGGTCCCCCAGCAGTGCCAGCCCACAGGTGCTGTGCTCGATTTCTCACCGGACCTTAGCTGCCTTCCCACGGGGCAGAGTTCGGGACCTGCAGCCGGCTATGCCTGAGCCTCCCACCCCCTCCATGGGCTCCTGTGCGGCCGAGCCTCCCTGACGAGCGCCGCCCCCTGCTCCATGGCGCCCAGTCCCATCGACCACCCAAGGGCTGAGGAGTGCGAGCACATGGCACGGGACTGGCAGGCAGCTCCACCTGCAGCCCCGGTGCAGGATCCACTGGGTGAAGCCAGCTGGGCTCCTGAGTCTGGTGGAGATGTGGAGAACCCTTATGTCTAGCTCAGGGATTGTAAATACACCAATCAGCACCCTGTGTCTAGCTCAGGGTCTGTGAATGCACCAATCGACGCTCTGTATCTAGCTGCTCTGGTGGGGCCTTGGAGAACCTTTATGTCTAGCTCAAGGATTGTAAATACACCAAGCGGCACTCTGTATCTAGCTCAAGGTTTGTAAACACACCAATCAGCACCCTGTGTTTAGCTCGAGGTTTGTGAATGCACCAATCGACACTCTGTATCTAGCTGCTCTGGTGGGGCCTTGGAGAACCTTTGTGTCAATACTCTGTATCTAGCTGATCTGATGGGGACGTGGAGAACCTTTATGTCTAGCTCAGGGATTGTAAACGCACCAATCAGGGCCCTGTCAAACCAGACCACTCGGCTCTACCAATCAGCAGGATGTGGGTGGGGCCAGATAAGAGAATAAAAGCAGGCTGCTGGAGCCAGCAGTGGCAACCCGCTCGGGTCCCCTTCCACACTGTGGAAGCTTTGTTCTTTTGCTCTTTGCAATAAATCTTGCTACTGCTCACTCTTTGGGTCTACACTGCTTGTATGAGCTGTAACACTCACTGCGAAGGTCTGCAGCTTCACTCTTGAGCCAGCGAGACCACGAACCCACCAGAAGGAAGAAGCTCCGAATACATCTGAACATCAGAAAGAACGAACAACTCCAGACGTGCCACCTTAAGAGCTGTAACACTCACCACGAGGGTCCGCAGCTTCATTCTTGAAGTCAGTGAGACCAAGAACCCACCAATTCTGGACACAATATGGCTATTCATAATAGTTTTTCCTTTGATACCTGAATTGTTGTAACAATGGTATACCCTTGAATTCAATAATTATAGTGATAGCCTCCTGATTGCTACCTTTCTAGCTCTTCAAATGATAGGACCTGTTTCCTTGCACTAAATTCCTTTCTTCTTAAAAAAATTTAGTGTAATTCCTGTTTGAGTTGGAACTTGACTAATACCATATTAGATACCGTGAATGTCATCATGCAATAGACCTGTAGGAAAGGACATCTGTAACTGGTATCTAACCTGGTAGGATCTGAAGACAAAGCTAACTGGCTTGCAGTTGGAAAATAAAATATTGGCCCACAGAATGCAAAGGCAAAAAAGTTACTTAAATTATTGTTAGTGATTGCCTGTAAAAACATTCCCATGGAAGGCAGGTTAAGTGAGGGTAAATATAGGACATAGTGTGAATGGGGATCACAGGTACTGTGGAGTGGGTAGATTCTCACAACATTGTCAAAATAAAAAAAGATTATTTAAAGAGGATGAAAAGAAAAGCCACAGACTGGGAGAAAATATTTACAAAATTTATATCTGATAAAGGACTGTCATCCAAAATATCCAGGAACATTTAAACTCCAAGAACATTAAACAATAAGGAATCAAAGAACCTGCTAAAGAATGGGCAAGAGATCTGAACAGACACCCATCTCACCAAAACAAAATACCGATTGCAAATAAGCACATCAGAAGATGCTCTATGTCATATGTCATCAGAAAACTGCAAATTAATCAGCATAATATAACACTCTACACCTATTAGAATGGCCAAAATCTAGAACACTGACACCACCAAATGCTTGTGAGGATGTGGAGCCACAGGAACTCTCATTTGTTATTGTTGGGAATGCAAATGATACAACCACTTTGGAAGACACTTTGGTAGTTTCTTACAAAGCTAAATATATCTTACCATATGATCCAGAAATCATGTTTCTTAGTATTTACACAAAGGAGTTGAAAACATACGTTCACACAAGAAACTCTGTATATATGTTAACAGCAGCTTTTTTCATAATTGCCAAAACTTGGAAGCAACCAAGATTTCCTTCTGTAGATGAGTGAATAAATAAACCGTGCTGTGTATCCAGACAATGGAAGAATATTCCATCCTAAAAAATTAAAAAATGAATTGTGAAAGAAAATGGGAGAAACTTAAATGCCTATTATTAAGTTAAGAAGCCAATCTGAATACATACTATATAATTCCAGATGAATGTCATTTTAGAGAAGGCAAAACTATGGAGACAGTAAGATAAGCAGTTGCCAGGGGTTAGGGAGGAGGGAGTGATGAATAGGCAGAGAGTGGAAATTTTTTAGGGTAGTGAAACTATTCTGTATAATACCAACATGGTGGATACATGTTCTTATATATTTTTCCAAACCCACAGAATATACGTCCCTAAGAGTGAACTCTAGTATAAACTATGACCTTTGAGTGATAATGATGTTCCAGTGTAGGTTTATCAGTTATAACAAATGTAACACTCTGGTTTAGGATGTCCATAGTGGGAAACCAATGCACCTGTGAGGATAGGGGAGCATAATAGAATTCTCTTTGCTTTCTGCTGAATTTTGCTGTGAACTTAAAACTTCTCTAAAAATAGAGTATATTTAAAAAAACAAAAACAAAAGAAAAATTCATAACTCTTTGCATGATCAGAGGACTAGGGATTTTCTATCGATGGTCTAAAGAATCTCACAGCTAATATTTCTGAAAATGAGACAGAGTCAGATACAATGGATTAATGAAACAATGTAAATTGAATTAATAGCCTCACTGTATCTTTTATGTGAATTTTTGGATATCTATTGCGAAAGATAGAAATACTAAGAAATTGAATTTGAGTATTTTGATAAATAAGTCTGAGCACTGTGAACCAAAATGTTCTATTGAGTCCTCCTTGATAGCAAGAGTGTTTTTTTTTTCTTGTTGTCTTGGTGTGCTAGTCTGACCTGCATGAAGACTCTTCAGTGACATCAACTAATATATTTTCTTGAGGAGACATGAACTTTCCTCATGCCCATGTCTTACCACTCATGCCTCCAACATGCTCCTCTACCTCCTACTTGGCCCTGAAGGCCAAATACAAGGTATGACCCAAAACAATTACAAAATTTTTCTAAATTATGCCTGTAGAAACTTGAGAAATGTGAGAATTGATTCTAAGAGTTCCAGAGCTAGGAAAAAGGAACATAGGTTTCAATTAAGTTGAGTTTAATATGGGAGCACATGCCAGAGAGATTATGGATTTGTTGTACTAGCCCAAGTGGGTGAGAGTGTCCCCATATGCTTTTTGGTTGACTAAAGTCTGCATTCAGTGGTGACCTGCACTAAATACAGCTCAAGTACGGCAAGCCCCAATAGGAGAATTATAGGGCAAGACACAGGGTCATGAACAAAAAGCCATGACCTCCTTTACAGATGACTATCCCATTTTGAGAAACAGTTCCTGGCTTGACATTGGTTCCTGATAGAAGCCAACTGCCTGACCACGAGACATCAAGTGATCACGTGACTAAACGACCACTATCCGAGCCACAAAGTCACAAAGTTAGGTAGCAGCAGCAGCATTCTATTTGAAAGTGAAAATTCAATTAAAAAATGGTCAAATTCAAGAAATCATACAATACCAGCCAATAACAATGAAACAAGCAGTACGAACAATAACAAATTAGAAAATTTTAAAAATAAAAAATATAATAGATAATAGAAAAAAATAATTACAAAAGCAAATAATTTTAAAAAGAAAAAGAATAGCAATCATAACAATCAAATGCCTAGGAATAAAGATAACAAGAAATGAGCTGGGCTGATATTTTAAAAAATCAATTTCTTTGGAAAAGCTTAGTGTTCAAAGACATTAGTTTTAAAGAAAAAATATACAGGTAAATACTAAGGTAAGCATTGGGTAAGCTATCAATTTTTGTCAAATTCAGCTATAATTTTACTAGAATACTAATATGAATACAGAAGAAAGAATGAGAGAGATAGCAGAGAGAGTCATAAAAGGAGGGAATTAATGTTTCAGGATGAGAAGCTTCAACACCTTAATATGTACATTGTTACCAAAGGTAAACTAAATGAATTTCTCCAAAAATGGCAGTAGATATGAGTTCCTTTTTCATCATTCTTTTTCTATTTTTTGTAATTTTTGTCTGTCTTCTTTTGAAGTAAGGGATTTGACAAAGTGGTCATTTAGGTAAAGACATTCGTTGAGTAACCAAGTTACTTGTGAGAAAGAGATCAATAAATATTATAAGGTGCTAGCAAGTAAATCACTGTGGTATATTGACATAGAAATAGAAACACATTAGCAAACAAAATGTAAAGTCCAGAAACAGGTCCAATATAGATATGAGAATTTAATATTAGATATATCTGACATTACCAATAAGTGGAATAAAAATGGATTACTGAATAAATGGTTTGAGGATATTTGACTATCCACTGGGGAAAAAAAAGTATCTTTTGCAAATACAGGAGAGAAAAAATGAATTTCGGAGAAATTAAAAATTTAGAGAAAAAGTAGAACTGTAAATGTCGTGTACTCGAACTGCAAATGTTCAAGGATATGTTTATAATCGTAGGTTAGAAATAGCCTTTTTGTTCTGACTTCAAGGTGCACATTTTTTTAAATGCTGTATTTGGTTCATATTTTTAAATTATATTTTTCAGAAGACAAGAACAAAGTTGAAAAATCAATGAAGAAGTGAAAATATGTATATTTATTTTAAGTGTTACAAAATGTGACTCTCCTTAGAATATGAAGAGTCTCTACAAATTATTAAAAGAATGACAAATAGCCCAAAAGTAAAACAAAGAATTTAACTTTGAGAAGATGTTTGTCCTTTTCTTTTGTACAAATGATAACAGAAGTAAATATAAATATCAAATAAAACAGATGAAGGGTTGCTATTAACTATGGGAATGTAAATCAAAATAAGAAAATATGGCTTTGGATAAAATTGAAAATCTTTTTCATGCCTCGTATTATTAAAGGTGATGGGAAACAGACACACTCATACAGTTGGGTTGGGGGTACAAATTGGCTAAAAATTACAGAAGGACAATTTTGATAAGTGTAACAAAGGTAAAATGTGACTAATCAATTATAGATCTAGGAATGTCTTAAAAGGATACTAATAGAATATGTTCAAGATGTTCAGGACTATTCATCATAACACTGATAGCAATAGTTAAAAATTTTAAATATTCGTCTATGAAGAATTAAAAATGTACAATATATCCTTAATATAAACTAGTCTTTAGCTGTGAAAAAATAAGATATAGCTGTTCCTTATATACACAAATGGAGACATGTATACAATAAAGGCAAGAAAATATGGTGCAGTATAGTAAATATGTATACACATAGGTAAATTCATACACATAGGTGTCATAAATATTTTATATATATAAAATTCTCGTATGATATATATTAGACTGGGAATAGTAATTTATATTACTGTTGGGATTTGAGGGGAACATGTTACTCTATTACTAATTTTTGTAAAAATCTGTTTTACATATATAACTGTAAAATTAAAACAAGTATTTTAGTTATTGGGAAATGAACCTCATTCCTAACTAATCCAGTACTGTTGAGAATAATATTAAGTAACATTTATTGATATCCAATTGTGAAGCACTCTTGTCAAGTTTTTGTTTGTTTTTTGTTTTGCTTGTTTCTTTGTTTGTTTGAGACAGAGTCTCATTGTGTCACCCAGGCTGAAGTTCAGTGGCACGATCTTGGCTCACTGCCAGTTCCACCTCCTGAGGTTCACACCATTCTCCCACCTCGGCCTCCCCAGTAGCTGGGACTACAGGTGCCTGTCACCATGCCTGGCTAATTTTGTTTCTGTATTTTTAGTAGAGACGGGGTTTCACCGTGTTAGCCAGCATGGTCTTGATCTCCTGACCTTGTGATCCGCCAGCCTCCGTCTCCCAAAGTGCTGGGATTACAGGCGTGAGCCACCACGCCCGGCCTCTTCTCAAGTATTTTACATGCCTAATCTCATTACTCCTAACAATAGCACTGGGAGTAAACTCCCCAGATTTCAGAGAAGAAAAATGAGTCGCACAATACTTTAAAAGTTTGCTTGATTGACCGGACACTGTGGTTCATGCCTGTAATCCCAGCACTTTGGGAGGCCGAGGCAGGTGTATCACGAGGTCAGGAGTTGGAGACCAGCCTGGCCAACATGGTGAAACCCCGACTTTACTAAAAATACACACACACACACACACACACACACAAATTAGGCATGGTGGCGAGCGCCTGTAATCCCAGCTACTAGGGAGGCTGAGGCAGGAATGGCTTGAGATTGCAGTAAACTGAGATCACACCACTGCACTCTAGCCTGGGCAACGGTGCAAGACTCCATCTCAAAAAAAAAAAAAAAAATGTTTGCTTGATCAAACAACTAGGAAGCTTGGGAGCCAGGATTCAAAACTAAGCTGTTCGACCCAAGAGTTATTTTCTAAACATCTATCTTGTATTGAGGGTGAATAAAAAATATCATACTTTATTTATAAGATGGAGTTAAGAGGTGTCCTGTCCTCACCCCAAAGATGCATCTTCTTTATTTAGATGATGGCACAACCTTTGTTAGAAAATATGCAGGAAACCAGTGCTTACATAGTCACATAGACTGACATAGGCCAGGCATGGTGGCTCATGCCTGTAATCCGAACACTTTGGGAGGCCGAGGTGTGAGGATTGCTTGAGGCCATGAGTTCGAGACCAGCCTGGGTAACATAGCAAGATCCCATCTCTACAAAAATAAAAAATAAAATTAGTGGAACGTGATAGTGCATGCCTGTAATCCCAGCTACTCGAGAGACTGAGACAGAAGGATTGCTTGAGCCCAGGAGTTTGACATTACAGTGAGCTGTGATTGTACCACTGCATTCCAGCCTGGCCAACAGAGCAAGATTCTGATCTCTCAAAATAATTAAAATTAAAAAGAACTGACATATTTAATTGTAGTGTAAGCTAGATTCTCCCTATAGTTCTCACCTATTGATCTAAGTTCTAATGTCTAAAACAACAATGAATCAAAAATAAATATACACCTTTTATATGGTAGTCTTTCAATCCCTGGATGAATAGATAAATAGATTTCTTCTTTGTCTTAACTTCATGCTAAATAAACATATCTTTATTTCTAATATAATATTGTTTCAAAATTGTACAGTCTCGTATCCTTCCTGGATATGCCAGTTCGTCAAGTCAATAATCTGGAGGAGACAATTCCTTTCCTTTCACTACGGTCCTTAGGCTGAACAAAACGAGTGGAATGGCAAGTACACAGAAAAAATAAATACAATCTCAGAGTCATATAAAAATACAGTTAGCCCTTTCCACTGCCAAAATGCACAGACACCAAAATTCACTGAAACACAATCATTAAAGTAGCATCTGACAGCATCGGTGCATGTGAAGATTTGCAATGGATGTTTTCTAGAGTAAAGAGAGACCAGTATTAAAGGAATTCATTTGTCTAAAAGCAAGCAAGCAAACAAATGGAAGGCACCTCCTGTATAGTGCGGGGTTAGTGGAATATACAGGAAATTAGAAGCAATAAAAAGCACAGTATATCCGTGATGCTAGAAAGTATTCTTGTAGAAATTACTCATGTATTCACTATACATTGATCATCTTGCATGTGCCATACACTATACCAATATCCCAAAGAGCTGATAATCCGGTGGGAGCAGATGGATGCATATAAGTAAACCAAAGTGCAATGAAAGGTGGGAATACAAGTATAGACAAAGTACTGTTGGAGCCCTGAGAAGGCACATGTACTTGCCCAAGAAGGTGGAGTTTGTTGGTAGAGAAATAAGAACCCATAATCAAGAATTATAATTATATTGAGGAAGAAGTTTAGAAGTCATTCCCAAGTTGGGAGCAATAGGGTGATGAAATGAAAATTGCAACTCGGGAAATATTTGTACGACTGGGTATAGGGATAAGCAGAAACAGGGAGACAGTCTGCGGCCTTTTTCAAAATAAACAAATGCTCACTAGAACTTAAACTAAAACTATATAAATGGAGAAAAAGTATAGAGTCAAACATCAGAGTTGGGAAAACAAAGAGTATATTTAAACCTAGTTAAATTATAATGTAGAATTTTAATCTAAATGTTTACTTAGGCAGCCAAATTACCAACTATATTGGTTTTCTTTTGCTGATGCAATAAATGACCAAGAATTTCATGGTTTAAAACAGCACAATTTTATTATCTTCTAAATCTGTAGATCAGAAATTTGACATGGATCTCATTGGGCTATGATCAAGGGGTCAGTAAGGCTATGTATTTTTCTGGAGGCTTGAGAGGACAGTCCATTCCCTGTCTTTTCTAGCTTCTAGGGGTCACCCACTTTCTTTGGTGTATGGCCCCTTCCTCCAGCAACAACTGGTGGAGTCCTCATGCTGCCACCTTCTGATTCTTCCTCTTCTGCTTCCCTCTTCCACTTTTAAGGACTCCTGTGATTATATTGAGCTCACTTAGATAAACCAGGATAATTTTGCTGCTTTAATATCAACTGATTAGCAATCTCTATCTACAACCTTAATTTTTCTTTGCCAAATAACCTAACATACAGAATAGGACTTGAATATCCCTGGGGGCTGTTGTTATACTTTCCATCCCAGCAAACCAGTGAATCTTAATAGCTCTAATACAGACTAAATATACAATGATAACATTTATTTAAAAACATGACTTCTTTTTGTCAAACTGAAATACAATGGTTACCCCTTATCCACAGGGAATACATTCCACAAGCCCCAGTGGATACCTGCAAACTGAGAATACTGAACTGAATATATACTATGTGTTTTTCCTACTCATACATACCTATGATTTAGGCACAGTGAAAGAATAGTGGCAATAACAAGTAGTAAAATAGAACAATCACAAAAATATGATAGCATCACTAGTCTTGTGCTTTGGGGCCATTATTAAGTAAAATAAGTGTTATTTGAACACAAGCACTGAAATATCATTATTGTTGATCTAATGACTGAGAGGGCTACTAAGTTACTAATGGAAAAGGAAAGTCTACAATGTGGATCTGCTGGACAGATAATTCATGTCCAGAGGAGGAGAGTGCAGGATAGCCAAAATTTCATCATGCTACTCAGAGTAGCACAATTTAAAACTTGTGACTTGTTTATTTCTGTAATTTGCCATTTGAATTTTTTTTTTTTTGGACAGTGAGTGACTGAAACCATGGAAAGTGGAACCATGGTAAAGGGAGACAACTGTTTAGGAATACTTAAAATAATAGATCAGGCCGGGCACGGTGGCTCTCGCCTGTAATCCCAGCAATTTGGAAGCCAAGGCGGGTGGATCCCTTGAGGTTAGGAGTTCGAGACCAGCATGGCCAACGTGGTTAAACCTCGTCTCTACTAAAAATACAAAACTTAGTAGGGCATAGTGGTGCATGCTTGTAATCCCAGCTATTTGGGAGGCTTAGACATGAGAATCGCTTGAACCTGGGAGGCAGAGGTTGCAGTGAGCCGAGATCATGCCACTGCACTCCAGCTTGGGTGATAGAGCGAGACTTTTTCTCGATAATGAGAATAATAATAATAGTTCAAATAATTGCAGGCAGAATGAATTAAGTTGGTATACAAATAAGATCATATAAGAATTTTGGACCTCCTGAAAGAAGTTTAATGCTCTAACATCTTCATGAACCAAGCTGCTTTTATTTCAAAGATTCTAAAAGCTACACATTAAAAATTATTTACAAGAAATAGGGAAATAAAAGTCTGTGAGCACTAGAAAAGGGATCTTTATAATGTTAAATCTATTTCTCCATCAACACTGACAAGTTATAGTTATTAGAATATGGATTTCAAAGATTAAAGGAAACAAATTTTAGGCTGGGTGCGGTGGCTTACGCCTGTAATCCCAGCACTTTAGGAGGATGAGGCAGGTGGATCACGAGGTCAGGAGTTCGAGACCAGCCTGGCCAAGGTGGTGAAACCCCATCTCTACTATGTAAAAATACAAAAATTAGCTGGGTGTGGTGGTGGGCACCTGTAATCCCAACTACTCGAGCTCGAGAGGCTGAGGCAGGAGAATCATTTGAACCCAGGAGGTGGAGGTTGCAGTGAGCCGAGATGGCGCCACTGCACTCCAGCCTGGGTGACAGAGTGAGACTCTATCTCAAAAGAAAAAAAAAAAAAAATTTAAATGTAGACACTCATTAATTGCCAGAATTTTTTAAATGTGTCTTCTGAGTCATTCATCCTGTAGAAATGGCACATAATTTTATTTAGATAAAAAATAAGCAGTCCAATGAACTTGAGCTATAAAATTCATAGTAGAGCCATTTCAACAAACTTATTTTGAAGTGGTAGTGTAAGATCCAACTTTATATATTTATAAAGATAGTTATTCAATTTTTATAATTTGATATTCTAACTAAGGAAACCATTTCCAAGTCAGCCTCAAATGGAATGATGCTGAAGATATATTTAACGGATTTAAATGACAAAAGGTTTTCTCCTAAGGAAAATTCAGCTGAATGATCTTATGAAAATGAGTTCATAATTGATGTTTGTAGGCCACAGTGAAAAATTATAAGATTGACATAAATATTTTAGAATTAAAAAGCATATTAGCTAAAATCAGATGTGATAATTAAAACTTGAAAAGTAGCTTAAGATAGAGAAGAAACGCAATGTATCCAAGAGAGGAAAAAAGCTTAGTTGGAGGAATCCCTAAGCAGAGTGTAGAGGCTGGTTTGCCTTTATGGGCATTGGGAGAGCGGTTTCCATTTGATGTAAAGTGAACTCAGATCTCTGCGCACGTGCTCTCTCTGTCTCCACACACATAAACGCATGCATACGTGCGTGCACACACACACTTTAATTCTAGCACAAAATATTAATGACCTTGGTGAATGTGAGTCTTGAGAAGCAGCCAGCTGGATACAGAAGAGTGAAACACAGTGTGAATGAAAGACATTGAACAATGCTTTGAACCTGTGCCCAGTAAATTGAGCAATGAGTGACTGTATTTTTATAGATCATCTAATCTCTATTCTATAAATTATTTTGCAATCTAGTAATAATGGGCTAAGTGTGTGCGCTGTTCTGCGGTGGTCAGGTGAGAGAACATATAATCCCAAGACACTAAATTGGAGACACATTATGAATAATTAATATTTCTAACAGTATTTTGGGATTATCAGCTTGTTGGGAGATTAGTATGAATTATCATAATTTCTAACTTTCTGAAGAGTTCAGAAAGTGTTAGTTCTGAAATTGATAGACTTATAAACATTCCTAACACCCATAGCATTTTTCTACTGATGTTTTCTATGTTTACATAGATTTTCATGATTTTAAAATGCTTTTATAATCAGGCTCTTGAGAGAACAAATTAGCCCTGACACTTTAAACTTGTATAGCAGAAAGTTCCTGAGAAAACCAATGATGGGAAATTTCATGGGAAGTCATGAAGGAGACTTTTAGGGACTTACATAGTAAAATCACATTGGACCTAAAAGTCTTCCAAACAAACCCTTTCTTCATTCCACAGTGATCTCAAAGTTGTGATTTATCCAACATTTGGAGGTCATGGCCTCCTTTTCTTCCTATTTCTACTCTCACTATTCCCCCATACCTGATTGTATGTTTCCCCCTTGATTTTCCAGTATATACTCTGAAGAATATAGTAGACCATAGGTTTTGATGAGGGGTCAAGTAAAAGAGGACCCTTAAACATACTTGGCGGAAGTATAAATTGATACTCTTCGGTTGGTGCAAAAGTAATCACAATTTTTTGCCATTAAAAGTAACCATTATTACTTTTGCACAAACCTAATATATTTCTGAAAGACAATTTGTCAGTACCTATTGAAAATCTTATTTATTTATTTATTTGAAACAGGGTCTCACTCTATCATCCAGGCTGGAGTGGAGTGGTGCAATCATGGCTCACTACAGCCTCTACCTCCTGGGGTCAAGTGATCCTCCCACCTCAGTCTTCCGAGTAGCTGGGACTGCAAGTGCGTGCCACCACACTTGGCTATTTTTTAACATTTTTTTGGTAGAGAAGGAGTCTCTCCATGTTGCCCAGGCTGGTCCTGAATTACTGGACTCAAGTGATCCTCCTGTCTTGGCCTCCCTATGTGCTGGGATTACAGGCATGAGTCACCATACCCAGCCAAGAGGTTTTTATATGTTGACCCAGGAATTGCTATTCTGAGAATTTATCCCAAAGAAATAGAAATATGGACAGAGTATAGCTACAGTGGTGTTCATCACAAAATTGCTTCGAAAGCGAAATATTGGAAGGCAGCCTAAATTTCTAATACAGGACAAATTAGAAAATAAAGAAGAAACCATGGTACATTCATACAATTCATACCATGTAGTCATTAAAATTTTGTTGTGGTATAATATTTAATAAAATGCAAGATACTTAAGATATTATAGTAAAAACTAAGCTTAAAAATAATATGGTTCAGTGGCTTCTTAAATAAACTGTATATATGAAAGACATGAATATAGACAGGAACATTCTTAGAAGGAAATATGGCAAAATAAGTATAGAGTTCTCCAAAGTGGTGTGTTACATCATTTTAAAGTTTTCTCCATGTTAATTATCAGAATTTTCTGAATTCTTTATGAATAATAAAAACTGTAAATCGGGCATATAAAAGTGGGTATTGAAAGGGAATATAATAGAAAACCAATTTACAAATTATAACTTTGACAATACCAACCAACATTTCAACTAACAAGTTCTTTGAGGTCTATCTATTGTAGGTGCAGAGACAATGTTTTTTCATAGAAATACTATAACAGTTATTCATCAGTTCACTGAAGCAGGCTGACAATAAAATCTTATAAATATTATCAAGATAGCAAAGCCATGACCAAACAAGTATGTTCACTCTTGATTGCTGATGACAGTGGTGGAGATATTGAAGAGTTTGGTGAGGATCTGGTGTAGATAAAATATGAAATGGTATTTTTTTTTTAGTAAATGATATATATGTCTTCAATAGCAGCTACCTATACTGTAAATAAGGAATATTTGAGTACTACATTTATGAGCAATTACATACATTTTAGTTAAATGAAAAGATAGCTCTTGAATATTATTTTATTTATAATAAACTGCAAAACAAAACAGCACACACTAAGACTAAATTCATATTTTATTCTTAAGAAAAAGGAATTTTCTTTTTACCAAGTTTCTCAATTGTGATTCACATGTATTCAAACTAATTTAAAAATGACTTTTGATTATATTGCTATATTCAACCCATCCTTGAAAACAGTTAAGTCAATTCAAGTTAAATTAATAATGAGATGTCATATTTAAGATTTATCCTCCAGAATACCCATAAAAATAAGATTGTTATATGATCCAACCACTAAAAGGTTGATAAACAAAATATAAATATAAACATAAGAGTAAGGTATTATTAGAAGCCAAAAATTGATTTAAAAGATTTCTTATCATTAACATCAAAGACAATATTTCTAAACATTAAGAAATTTTTATGGCTCTAAAAATAAGATTGACCTTCTTTCATTTGCATTCTAACTTTTGTAATATGTGTGGCATATTGCTGCAAACAAGTCTGTCTGCTCAGAATAATCAGGAATAAATAATTCATCACAGATGCTGCAGATGTCGAGGACATCCTCTATTGTGCCTACCCTTTAACGAAAATAAACTCCAAAGCTGTTTGACTTGCTTCCAGTTCCTTCCAAACAGAGCCCAGCAAGAAACTGCCATTGATTTTTTTTAGAGCGAGTTGTGGAGACAGATCAATGTCAGGAAGAGTAAAAACGGATTTCACCTTGAAGAATTCAGAAAGTGTTAGTTCTGAAATGAATAGACTTATAAACATTCCTAACACCCACAGGCATTTTTCTTACTAATATGCTACTCATTGTATAAAGCCAACTGTGTAATAGTAATGGGAATACTTCTTTTTCCAGGCAAGGCTTAAGAGTAAAGTTCCTGCTTAATCTTTCTGAAATTCTTACCGTTATCTATCCCAGCTGCTTTGCTTGATTCTGTTTCTGCTGTTGATTTACTTTTGGGCTCAATATTAACATGTATAATAGGGTTTTGGCTTTTCTTTTATCCCAGGCACTCTAGCATAAAACGCTAGCATAGGTTCACCCTTATCTAAAAGTCTGGAGACTTTTAGATTTAAAGAAGTCACAAGCCCAGCTTCATGAGGCTATTAAATGATAGATCGATATTTGCTTAAATTTAAGTCTTACTATTTATTTATAGGAAGTAAGATTTATTGGTGGGCAGAAACAGGAGGGGGCACAGTGGAAAGTCTCATGAATGTAGCATCTGCCACTGGTCCAGGAGGCCACAGTTGAGGATGTATTAGGGTGGTGCAAAAGAAATTACTTTTAATGGCAAAACCCACAATTATATTTGACCCTACAGCCATCTGGGATGAGCTGCTTCTCAGCCACCATGCCTTCAAATTCATCTGACTTGAACTTGGTAAAGCCCCACTTCTCTGAGATGTGAATCATCTGCTGGTGAGGCAACTTGAACTTGGCCCTGTATAAGGCCTCAGTCACATGCTCCTTGTTCTGCAGTTTGGTGTGAATGGACATGTGAATTGGCTCATGTGAACACTGGCCACAGTGCCCTGCGGCTTTCCAAAGGCATCTTCCATACCCATCTGGGGCCTGTCAGCTCTAGCACAGGACAACATCTTGCTGTTGTGGATGACTTGGAAGGGGTGGAACCACACTTGGATATGAAAGCCAATTTTGCTGCAAGTTTTTATCATGTATCTGTTGGCCCAAATGTGGGCATCCTCCAGGGCTTCAGAGAAGAACTGCCACGTGGCCTCAGAGTGGAAACTCATCCATTTTTGCTTTCTTCTGTCCCAGGTCAAAAATGCGAATCTTGGCATCAGGGACACCTCTGCAGAAGCCAGACTTTGGGTATGTTTTGTTTTTACAGTATCAGTAATACCTAGTGGGGTGTTCCGTGGAGATACCAGAATTTTAAGTGGCATGCCAAATGAAAAGTGAGGAAGTCTTATTTAATGTACACTTTTTAACTTTATTTGTGGCATCAATATATTTTATACACTTGAATTTACATAGTGTATAAAATAAGCCTTTTTGGGTATCATCTCTTTCTACCAGTCTGCCAAATAGCAGAGGTATAGGTTGATTCAGTTAAGAATAGAATAACCTTGGTTAATAGGTGGTTGGCTGGTATCATAGATTTGTATATTTCTCATGATGCCAGTATTTCTCTGTTTTTTATTAACTACAATAATTAGAAAATACAGATTTTTGAGAAAATCCTAATTACTCTATGGATAAAGCTTGAAATAGAATCCTCTTAATAATGTAAACATAAATTATTTTAAGTCCATTATTTAAGCAAGAGTATCTCCTTTTAAAAATTATTAGTTTTCATTATTATTTTTAGAGAGAGGATTTTGTTCTGTTGCCCAGGCTGGAGTGCAGTGGTGCGATCATAGCTCACTGTAACCTCAAACTCCTGGGTTTAAGAAATCCTTCTGCCCCAGCCTCCTGAGTAACTAGGATTGCAACAGGTGGACTCATGCATTCCTTTTGCCTGGCTTCCGAAAGTGCTGGGATTGCAGACATGAGCCACCTTACCCAGCCCGCTTTTTAAAAATTGATTTTATCTTTAGAGTAGTTTTAGGTTTACAGCAAAATTGAGCAGAAGGTACAGAAATTTTCTGTATAACCCCTGCCTTGACACATACGTAGTCTTTTCCATTACAGCATCAACATCCCCCACCAGGGTGGCACATTTATTACAACTGATGAACCTACACTGACACATCTTTGTTACCAAACCATAATTTATATTAATTAGGGTTAACTCAGTGTTGTACATTCTATGAGTTTGGGAAAATGTATAAGGACAGGAATTCACCATTATAATATTACACAGAGTAATTTCACTGCCCTAAAAATGTTCTGTGTTCCACCTATTCATTCCTTCCACCCGCCTAGCCACTGGCAACCACTAATCTTTTTACTATCTTTATAGTCTTGCCTTTTCCAAAATGTCACATAGTTGGAATCATAGAGTATGTAGCCTTTTCCTATTGGCTTCTTTTACTTAGCAATATGCATTCATTTCTTTCATGTCTTTTCATGGCTTAATAACTCATTTTCTTTCAGTGTTGAATCACATTCCATTGTCTTTATGGGCTACACTTTACTTATCCTTTAATCTACTGAAAGATATCTTGGTTGCTTCCATGTTTTAGCAACTATGAAAAAAGCTGTTAGAAACGTTCATGTGTAGGTTTTTGTGTGGACATATGTTTTCAACTCTTTTGAGTAAGTATTTCTAAGTATTGAGAAATTATTGCATAATTTCTTAATAATAATTAGCAAGGAGCATGATTGCGGGGTCATATGGTAAGAGTATATTTAGTTTTGTAAGAAGCTGCCAAACTGTCTTCCAAAGTGGCCGTGCCATTTGCATTCCGACCAGCAGTAAATGAGAGTTCTTACTGCTCCACGTCCTCACCAGCATTTGGTGGTGTCAGTTTTCTGGATTTTGGTCTTTCTAATAGATGTGTCATTGGTTATTTAATTTGCAGTTTTCTGATGACATATGATGTAGAGCATCTTTTAATGTGCTTATTTGCCATCTGTATAATTTCTTTGGTGAGGTGGGTGTCTGTTCAGATCTTGTGCCCATTTCTGTTCGTTTTTTCCTGTCTCTCTCTCTCGCTTGCTCGCTCTCTCTCTCTATATATATATAGTCCCGGAACTTAAAAATATAGATATAATTATATATAAAAAATATATATTTTATATATAATTAATATATTTATATATAAATAATATATATTATATATTATAAATATATAATATATTTATATATTTTTTATATTTTTTATATTATATATATTTTTGAGTTCCAGGACACATGTGCAGAACGTGCAGGTTTGGTACGTAGGTATATGTGTACCATGGTGGTTTGCTGCACCTATTGACCCATTATCTAAGTTCCTCCCATTTCCCTCCAGCCCCCAATAGGCCCCAGTATGTGTCATTCCCTTCCCTGTGTCCATGTGTTCTCATTGTTCAGCTCCCACTTATGAGTGAGAATATGCAGTGTTTGGTTTTCTGTTCCTGTGTTAGTTTCCTGAGGATGATGGCTTCCAGCAACTTCCATGTCCCTGCAAAGAATAATGATCTCATTCCTTTTTATGTCTGCATAGTATTCCATGGGGTATATGTACCACATTTTCTTTATCCAGTCTATCATTGATAGGCATTGGGGTTGGTTCCATGTCTTTGCTACTGTAAATAGTGCTGCAATAAACATGTGTGTACATGTAACTTTATAGTAGAATGATTTATATTCCTTTGGGTATATGCCCAGTAATGAGATTGCTGGGTCAAACGGTATTTCTGGTTCTAGATCCTCGAGGAATCACCACACTGTCTTCCACAATGGTTGAACTAATTTACATTCCCACCAGCAGTGTAAAAGCATTCCTATTTCTCCACAGCCTTGCCAGCATCTATTGTTTCCTGACTTTTTAATAATCGCTATTCTGACTGGCATGAGGGTGTCTCATTGTGGTTTTGATTTGCATTTCTCTGATAATCAGTGGTGGTGAGCTTTTTTTCATGTGTTTGTTGGCTACATAAATGTCTTCTTTTGAGAAGTGTCTGTTCATATACTTTGCTTTATTATGGGGTTATTTTTTTCTTGTAAATATAAGTTCCTTGTAGGTTCTGGATATTAGACCTCTGTCAGATGGGTAGATTGCAAAAATTTTCTCCCATTCTGTAGGTTGCCTGTTCGCTCTGATGACAGTTCCTTTGGCTGTACAGAAGCTCTTTAGTTTAATTAGATCCCATTTGTCAATTTGGCTTTTGTTGCAATTGCTTTTGGCATTTTCATCATGAAGTCTCTGCCCATGCCTACATCCTGAATGGTATTGCCTAGGTTTTCTTCTAGACCAGTGCAACAGAACAGAGACCTCAGAAATATCCTCACACATCTACAACGATCTGATCTTGAACAAATCTCACAAAAACAATCAATGGAAAAAGGATTTTATATTCAATAAATGGTGCTGGGAAAACTGGCTAGCTATATGCAGAAAACTGAAACTGGACCCCTTTCTTATACCTTATACAAAAATTAACTCAAGATGAATTAAAGACTTAAATGTAAAACCCAGTTATAAAACTTTTGCCCGTTTCTTAAGCAGGTTCTTTGTTTTCTTATTGTTGAGTTTAAGTGTTCTTGGATATTTTGGATAACAGTCCTTTATCAGATATAGCTTCTGAAAATATTTTCTCCCAGTCTGTAGCTTGTTTTTTCATTCTCTTGACAGTGTATATTTCATAGAACATAAATTTTTAATTTTACTAAAATTTAACTTTTTTCATGGATCATGCCTTTGGTGTTGTGTCTAAAAAGTCATCTCCATACCCAAAGTTATCTAAATTTTCTCCTATATTATTATCTAGGGGTTTTATAGGTTTACATTTTTATGTTTAGGTCTGTGATCCATTTTAAGTTAGTTTTTGTAAAGGGTGGAAAGTCTGTGTCTAAATTTATTTTTAAATATGATTGTCCAGTTGTCCCAGCACCATTTGTTGAAAAAAAAAAAAACTGTCTTTGCTATGTCGTTGGCAAAGATCAGTTGATTGTGTTTATATGGGTCTATTTCTGTGTTTTCTACTTTGCTCCATTGGTCTATTTGTCTATTCTTTAGCCAATATCACACTGTCTTTACTACTAGAACTTCATAATAAGTTTTGAATTTGGGTAGTGTCAATTCACTAGGTTTGTTCTTCTCCTTCAATAGTGTGCTAGCTAATCTGGGTCTTTTGCCTCTTCATATGAATTTTAGAACTAGTTTGTCAATATCCCCAAAATAACTGCTGGGATTTTTATCGAGATTGCATTGAATCTATAAATCAAGTTGGGAAGAACTGACATTTTGACAATACTGAGTCTTCATACCCATGAACATGGGCTATCTCTCCATTCATTTAGTTCAGTTTTCTGCATGTAGATCTTGTATGTATTTTGTTAGATTTATACCTAAGTATTTTACTTTTGTGCATACTAATGTAAATAGTATTGTATCTTGAATTTAAAATCCCACTTGTTCATTGCCAGTATACATAAAAGTGATTGACTTTTGTATATTAACCTTGTATCCTACAACTTATTTTAACTGTTTGTTATTTCTAGGAGTTTTTCTGGTCAATTCTTTTAAGTTTTCTACATAGACAATAACGTCATGTGTGAACAAAGACAGTTTTATTTTTTTCCCCAATCTGTATACCTTTTCTTTCCTTTTCTATTTCATTAACTATCACTTTCAGTACAGTGTTGAAAGGAGTAATGAGAGGAAACATCCTTGCCTTTTTCCTGATCTTGTGGGAAAGATTCTAGTTTCTCACCATTAAGTATGATGTTAGCTGTATACTTTTTGTAGATACTCTGTATCAATTTAAGGAAGTTCCCCTCTGTTTCTAGTTTAATGAGAGTTTTTTTTTCTTTTTTATTATAAAAGTCATGAATGGGTGTTGAAAATATTATTTTAACAATTCTCTTTTCTCAAGACTTCAGTAGAAATGTTCAGACCTTAGCAACTGAAGTGTACTCCACAAACCGGCACCATCAGTGTCGCCTGGAAGCCCATGAAAAAATGCAGAATCTCAAGCTTCACCTCAGACCTACTCAATCAGACCTGCATTTTAATAAAATGCTGCAGGTGATTAATATGCATATTACAGTATGAGGGGCACTGGCCTTGGTCATTTTCTTAATCTTACTGTCTAGATCATTAGTCACCTTTCTTTATCCTCTGCCGTTTCAGTGGAAGGATCATTGACATAAAGCCATACTGACATTGAATTAGGAACCCAGCACTTGCCAATTACATAAGCTCTAACAATTAACTCATTTTTTCCAAGCCATAATGCCTCCCTTGTAGAATGAGAACAATACCTATGTTTCACAATTATTGGGTGAGTTAAATGGTGTGATGTATGTAAAAATTCAATATAGTTAGTATTTGACAAATGTTACTTTCCTTTCTATCTGTCTATCATGTGTCTTATGCTAGAGAGACATTGTTTTATAAAGGTTTTGACTCTTTCATAACAATCTTTTATTCTTCCTTGTCCTTCTCTCCTAATTTTAGTTTACTAGTCTTTCCTTGTATGGTGTTTTGTGTATACTTTTTCTTTTGTTATGCAGGGTTTTGCATCGTCTTTCCCTACCTATTCCAGCCTCCAAAAGTAGACAGCTCTGAACACGCTCCAATCTTTTCTGCTTCAGAATTTTCTCCAAACCTTGGCAAGACTGCTTAACACAACCTGCAGCATAGCCTGGGACTACAGGGAAGTTAATATCTGAAGGGGTAATGCTCATGGTGTATGGGAGTCAATGGGCTAAGTATTCTTCTCTTCTGTACTTTAGAGGGACAATATACATGCATTCTACACATTTTGTCAGAGTCTTAAATGAGATTGCCTCATTAGGTACCACAGTAACCAGATCCATAGCTTCCCTTCTTTCCTTTCTTGTCTGACTCTACTCACTCACCTTGGTTGCTGGAATCACTTTCCATTAAACTATCTAATCGAAGTCCTTGCTTCGTGCTCTGTGGTTAGGAAGATCTAAACTAAAATAAATCATGTGGTTTTTTTTGCTCTCAGCATATACAGAAAGGGGAATACCTGTCCATCAAAGTATTTGTGTTGGCTCTACCATAATACAAAAGTGTGATTTGGAAAGGCTGCTCAGCCAGGGATTAAATTTCGTAGCACTTTCCTCAACTTGCATGTAGGTGAAGCCAAGAGGATTAAACCCAAGAGGGTTAAAAAAGAAAGTTGTTTTTTGTTGTTGTTGTTGTTATCCACATATTTCTTTTTATTATTATTATTATTATACTTTAAGTTTTAAGGTACATGTGCACAATGTGCAGGTTTGTTACATATGTATCCATGTGCCATGTTGGTGTGCTGCACCCATTAACTCATCATTTAGCATTAGGCGTATCTCCTAATGCTATCCCTCCCCCCTCCCCCCACCCCACAACAGTCCCCAGAGTGTGGTGTTCCCCTTCCTGTGTCCATGTGTTCTCATTGCTCAATTCCCACCTATGAGTGAGAACATGCAGTGTTTGGTTTTTTGTCCTTGTGATAGTTTACTGAGAATGATGATTTCCATGTCCCTACAAAGGACGTGAACTCATCATTTTTATGGCTGCATAATATTCCATGGTGTATATGTGCCACATTTTCTTAATCCAGTCTATCATTGTTGGACATTTGGGTTGGTTCCAAGTCTTTGCTATTGTGAATAGTGCCGCAATAAATATACGTGTGCATGTGTCTTTATAGCAGCATGATTTATAGTCCTTTGGGTATATACCCAGTAATGGGATGGCTGGGTCAAATGGTATTTCTAGTTCTAGATCCCTGAGGAATCACCGCACTGACTTCCACAATGTTTGAACTAGTTTACAGTCCCACCAACAGTGTAAAAGTGTTCCTATTTCTCCACATCCTCTCCAGCACCTGTTGTTTCCTAACTTTTTAATGATGGCCATTCTAACTGGTGTGAGATGGTATCTCATTGTGGTTCTGATTTGCATTTCTCTGATGGCCAGTGATGATGAGCATTTATTCATGTGTATTTTAGCTGCATAAATGTCTTCTTTTGAGAAGTGTCTGTTCATGTCCTTTGCCCACTTTTTGATGGGGTTGTTTGTTTTTTCTTGTACATTTCTTTGAGTTCATTGTAGATTCTGGATATTAGCCCTTTGTCAGATGAGTAGGTTGCGAAAATTTTATCCCATTTTGTAGGTTGCCTGTTCACTCTGATGGTAGTTTCTTTTGCTGTACAGAAGCTCTTTAGTTTAATTAGATCCCATTTGTCAATTTTGGCTTTTGTTGCCATTGCTTTTGGTGTTTTAGACAAATAAATAAATAAATAATAAGATATGCAAAAAAAAAAAAAAAAAGAAGAAAGTTTGCAGCCGGGTTTAGTGGCTCATGCCTGTAATCCTAGCACTTTGGGAGGCCAAGGCGGGTGGATTGTCTGAGCTCAGGAGTTTGAGACCAGCCTGGGGAACACAGTGAAGCCCAGTCTCTACTAAAATACAAAAGAAATTAGCTGGGTGTGGTGGCATGCACCTGCAGTCCCAGCTACTCGGGAGGCTGAGGCAGGATAATTGCTTGAACCCAGGAGGTGGAGGTTGCAGTGAGCCAAGATGGCGCCACTGCACTCCAGCATGGGCAACAGAGCAAGACTCTGTCTCCACACACACAACAACAACAAAAAAAAAAAGAAAGAAAGTTTGCTTTCTCTACACTTTTGTTTTAACCATTTCTTCTGAATTTTTACAAATAAGCATAAACTCATGCCTGTAATCCCAGCACTTTAAGAGGCCAAGGCAGGAAGATCACCTGAGGCCAAGAGTTCAAGACCAGCCTGGTTAGCATGGTGAGACTCCGTCTTAAAAACAAAACAAAACAAAATAAGCATAGAGAACTTGTAAACTGTGTAGTAAACACGGCAGAGTCACAAAAGACAAGGAAAGAACACCATTGGGAGAGGAGCTAGCTGCCTGTTAGGTACAGCTGTTTTGAATGTTCCATTATTAAGAAATAAACATTTATTATGTTTAAAGCAGTATACATCTGGGAATTTGGGTCTGTTTATTACAACAGCTGTCATTATTCTGATTTGGTCATTAATATATTTTTATGCTCCAAACCATTTATAACTTCTTTAGTGGATGCTTATCACTAAGAGTATTCTATCCACTCACTTTTCATAGTACTCCACACAGTGCTCTTTGCTGGAACTGTTATTTGCTTAACAGTGATAATTGTGTGGAATAGTTTCAAATTTCTGTTTTTACCAAAGCTAAACAAAGTCTTCTTCATTTCAACTAAAAAGAATAGGCTTTGTGACAGAGTTACCAGGAGCTCCACTTGACATCAGACAAAATGAGCCTTGAACCCTCCATTCATTCATGCATGCTTCATTCTATAAATAGAAATTGAGAATCTCTTGTATGCCAGGTATTCTACTATACTCTGAACTCAAAAAATAAATAAGACATGATTGAGTGTGGTGGCTCATGCTTGTAATCCCAGTGCTTTGGGAGACCAAGATGGGAGAATCACTTGAGTCCAGGAGTTCAAGACCAGCCTGAACAACATAGTGAGACCTGTCTCTACAATCAGTCAGTCAATCAGTCAATCAATGTTGCTGGAAATGATAGTGTCCACCTGTAGTCCCAGATACTTGGGATGCTGAGTGAGAGGATGGCTTGAACCCAGAAAATCGAAGCTGCAGTGAGCTATGATCATTCCACTGCACTCTATCCTAGATGACAGAGCAAGACTCAGTCTAAAAAAAAAAAAATTAAATTAAAATTAATTAAAAAATAAGACATGGTCCTTCCCTCAGAGAGCCTAAAACCTAGTATTTAAAGAGCACAATTATAATAGAGAGTTCTGGGGAGCCAGCACTATGAGTTCTCTAGTCAAAATGACTGAGTGTTATTTTTGGCTCCCTGATGTATTCACAGAGTGATTTTAGTAAAGTTATGTCTTTTCTGTGCCTTTTTATTTCATATGTAAAAGGGAGATAATGTCCCTTTTACATTTTGTGAGGACTGACTGAAATTCTGTAGATTTCTTAGAATAGTTCTTAGTAACTTGCTACATATCAATAAATGTTAGCTTATTATTAAATATTGGGACCAATATACATGCAAGACCGGATCATATAGGGTAGTGCACATCAAACATTAGGTTTTATATGAGTTACCTGGAAATCTTATCAAAGTTCAAATTTTTCTTAGTACGTCTGTAGTAAGACCCGAGATTCTACATTTCTAGCAAGCCCCAGGTGATGCTGAAGCTTCTGGTCTTGAGAGCACATTTTGTGTAGCAAATACAGTGCTGCCCAATAAAACTTTGTGTGATGGTAAAATGTTTATATCTGCTCTTCTAATATGGCATCTTCTAACCACATGTGGTAACTGAAATGTGGCTAGTGCAACAGAGGAACTAATTTTTTTAAAATGTATTTAATGTTAATAAACATAAATTTAATTGGACATATGAGGCTAGTAGCTACTTGTATTCAACCTCACGGTTCTAGACCAGTAGCTTTTAAGACTGGTCACATGTTCAAGCAAGGATCAGTAACCCAGAATAATACTGAAGATTGGGTTACATCATCAACATAATGAAAATATCTCTAGAAAAGTTTGAAACTGAATTGAAGACTACGAGGATAACTATTGTTCTTTAGAGGTTCCATTTACACTCGTTTTGCTTTAATAGTGGACAAGGTTAAAACCGGCTATATTCAATGTCAAACTATATCAGTTCAGCTCAAGGTAATTGAAAACCCAAATTGATGTGGCTTGAACACCACTCATCTCAAATAACAATCATTTTAGAGGCTGACACGTGATGATGCTTGGTCCAGCTGCTCAGCGGCCAGGTACTGTGTTTTCTTTCCAACATCCCTAGCCTGTTAGCTATTGTCTTCAACCTTCTAAGATTCATGGCCCAAGAACACTGAATATGCTTGTTGTGTACATATTCAAGAGAAGGTTGAGAGGGCCAATCAACCCACATGTGTACTCTTTTATCATACCACAAATATCTTATTATCTCAGAAGGTTGAAAAAAAAATATTTAGCTGGGTACATCGCCATCCCAAACAACACGAAAATTTTGGTGGCAAGTTAGAAGATAAAATAGATAATGGTTAGGTAGCCAGCAATGTCTGACACACAAACCTAATTATCATTCACATGTGAAGAAAAAGAAATACATTTTTCCAAATAAGCAAAACCTCAGTAAGATACATCAATCATTCATATTCAATATGAATTTAAAATATAAATTCATGAATAATAAAATTATGGCACAAAAGAATTGGCAGTTAGCACTGACTCCATTTGAATGATAATAGATATAAATAAATGAAATTATTATTGTTATTACATTGAATGCAAATGCTAGATTTTGTTGTGAAAAGCCTCATGATATCAAATGATAATCACTATTAATATAATGGGGATAAAATTACAACCAGTTAATATCAGAATATTGGTAGAGTGGTAGGCAGGAGAAATGTAGCTTGCTATTATGTTATGGTGAGAAATGTAGCTTATGTATTTAAGTAATTATTTTAAAGGAATAAAAGTAAATACAAGTAGAATTTAAACAGATTATGTACCTTCAAGATTACCGCAGGGACTGAGGGGTCTAAGTTCAGAGATCAAGAAAATGAATCCGATTTTTAAAAAATAAGTTAAGCAAGACAAAAAGAAATAAAGAAAACATTTAGCAAAATGTTTGAAATAGAATGATAATATGCCAAATAAAGAAAACATTTAGCAAAATGTTTGAAATAGAATGATAATATGCCAAGTATATCTGTTACAGCAATAAATATAAAAGGAAAATGGCCACTGGAAAAAAACCCAGTTACCCAGTTGAGTTTAAAAATGAAAACTCTACTGTATGTTATATGTAATAATCATATCACACAGAAAATTATTTAAATATGTAGACAATAAAAGAATAAGCAGAGAAATGCCTAGCAAACCTACACACAAAATAAGAAATAATACTAGTAAAATAATTTATAATATATAATAATATATATATACTATAATAAAATATTAACTAGGATGAAGCTATTTTATAGTTCTGAGATGACTTTGCAAACATTACAGTAATACTGAAGATTTATGTGTCCTTTAGCATCACACTGAAATATAGATGAAAAGCTACTAGAAATACAAGGAACTGTCCTTGCATCCCAGGGATAAACCCCGTTTGATCATGGTGGATGATCCTGTTAATGCATTGAATTTAGTTTGCTAGTATTTTGTTGAGAATTTTTGCATCTATATTGAATAAGGATATGGGCCTGTAATTTTCTTTTCTTGTAATGTCCCTGCCTGGCTTTGGTATGAGGGCAATGCTGGTCTCATAAAAAAAAAAAAAAAAAGTTTGAAAATATTCACTCCTCTTTGACCTTTTATGAAAATGATTGAGGAAGATTGATATTAGTTATTCTTTATATGTTTGGTAGAAGTCAGCAATGAAGGCATCACATCCTAGGCTTTTCTTTAATGTGAGACATTTATTAATATTACTAATTCAGTCTCCTTACTTGTCATTGTTCTGTTCAGATTTTCCTATGTCTTCATAATTCTGGGTAGGGCATATTTATCTAGGAATTTATCCTTTTCTTCTGGGTTATCCAATTTGTTGGCATATAATTGTACGTAGCAGTCTCTTATGATCCTTTGTATTTCTTGGTACAAGCTTTCTCTTTCATTTTTTATTTTATTTATTTGTCTTCCCTCTTGACAACATTTTTAAAGGACCACAGTTCACATTTTCTGCTCTCCACTATCCCATCAAATGCTCTGCCCAGACAAATTCTGTTGAGACTATTTCCAACCTTTTAAGCATTTCAATTATTGTGTATGTTTCTAATGCTATTTACACTTTTACAATTTCAAGTAAAATAGGGAATATTTTCTTTTGTTTGTTGAGTACTAAATAACACTAAGACGACATCTAACGAAGGGATGGAACAATCCTAGCAGGGCACTATTTATCTAAATACATACTTGATTTGTATGTAAACAGTTATTGCTGTGGTCAAAGATGCCTGTGAAATACTGGCATGAACAGATTTCCTTACTGTAGAACCACTTAGAGATCTGAAAGACTTTAACAGGTGTGGGGAATCCTCAACAGAGGGCTTTTATTGCTTGTCCTCATCACAAAACTTAAAAAATAATTTTTTGTAAAAGCAAGATATTTTTTCCCCCTTAGATTCGCTGTGGACTGGCTTTTCACTGAATAAGTGTTGAAAAATTATATATCAGGAATAAAAAGCCTGGAATACCTGGTGAATTCGTGTCTCAGCTAATTTGTTGTAACTTTAAGAGGACACAAGCAGATAAACAAAAAGAAATAATGTCTTTGGGCAAGAAAAATACTCTTCAGTTCTTTACAGCCTTGACTGCTCTTGTTTACATAATACTCAGCCTTTTCACAAATTTGTTACCTAATTTGCTCTGAAATATGTGAATTTATAATTCTGACTAAAAATAAACATCATGGTTGATTAAAATGAAATATGATGCATGCTATTATCAAATGAAATACATAAAAGAACAGCTCATTATGACCTAATGGGTTTCATCCCAAGAATGTATACTATAGTTCAAAATTGGAAATTGTACTAATAAAATGCATTTGCACTGTGTTTATAAGAGAAGAAAATTATTTCAATAGCCCTCAAAAAACTTTTGATAAAATTTAACACCTAAAAAAAACCCTAAATAAACCCATGATTAAAATACAAACAAAAAGATGCATGCCATGGGTTGGGGGGGCCAGGGCCAAGACAGCTGACTAGAAGCAGCAGTTTTGAGGCTTCCACCAAAAAATACCATAATAAGCATGTGAAGCCTTCACCAGCAACCAAGGTATCCAGGTTCTCTCATCAAAATTGACTAGAAGGCTGGTGTGACCCACAGAGAGAAGGAAGAACAGTGTAGTGTGGCAACCCACTTGAGAACAACACAGGGAAGGGGAACCGCCTCCCGACAGACAGCCAAGGGAGGCAGTGACTGAGCACACTACCCAGCCAGGGAAACCATGCTTTTTCCACGGAACTGTGCAACCCATGGATCAGAAGATCTCACTCACAGACCCACACCAACGGGGCCTGGAATCCCAATCCCAGAATGTCCAGATTCTTACTGACTCTCAGCTGGAATCTGCTTAAGCCTACCAAACTCCCCAGGGGGAGTGGTGACCAGCACCTGCTGCCCCTGTCTGCTGTCTAAGCCTTTTGAGCTCCTTGGGGGAGGGACAGCAGCCAGCACTGGGACTAGCAACTGCCTGACACACTAAGCTTCCTGGACAGGGGAAGGGTGGCACCCATTTCTGTAACTCTAGGCTGCACTTTTCCAATGCTGGAGCCAGGGAGGCTGGACTGCTCGGTCCCAAGACTTGTCCCCACAGCTCAACGCACTGGCTGTGGCAGTCTGCAGCCAGAGTGCCTCTTCAGGTCTAACCCTGACCTATCCTTCCTCAGTGGGTGGGGCTTCCCTGAAGGATCTCCAATAACTCCAGCCAGAGGCTCAGAGAGAGAATTCGGTTCTCCCTGGGCCTGTGCCCACTGGGGAGGGGTGGCCACAGTCTCCGCAGACCAGCAGACTTAGCCTCTCCTCCTGGTATTTCTGAGAAATCCAGGCAGCCCAGAGGAGTGGGTTTCCCCCCAGCAAAACACACTCTTTTCACCAAGGGACAAGGTTCTTCATTAAATGCGTCCTGCTCTTCATGCCACCCAACTGAGTGAGATCCCCAACAGGGATAGTCAGACACTCTCTACAGGAGCAATCCTACTGGCATTAGATTGGTGCCCCTTGAGGTCAGAGGTCCCAGAAGAAGTAGCAGGTACCCATCTTTGCTGTTCTCTAGCCTCCTTGAGTGACATCTCCAGGCACGGGAGCAAATCAGGTGAATAAGACCTGAAGTGAACCCCCAGCAAACTGCAGCAGCCCTACAGAAGAGGGACCTATTAAAACAAAAACAGACAAGCAGACAGCAACAGCATCAACAACAACAAAATCCGCCACAAAAACCCCATCCAAGGGTCAGCAGCTTCAAAGACCGAAACTAGACAAACTCGTGAAGACAAGAAAGAATCAGTGAAAAAATGCTGAAAACCCAAAAGGCCAGAGTGCCTGTTCTCCTCCATATGATCACCACGTCTCTTCATCGAGGGCACAGAACTGAACGGAGAATTAGACGAGTTGACAGAAGCAGGCTTCAGAAGATGGGTAATAAAAAACTATGATGAGCTAAAGGAGCATGTACTAACTCAATGCAAAGAAGCTAAGAACATTGATAAAAGGTTAGATGAATTACTAACCAGAATAACCAGTTTAGAGAGGAACATAAACGATCTGACGGAGCTGAAAAACACAGCATGAGAACTTTGTGAAGCCAAATCGACCAAGTGGAAGAAAGGATATCAGAGTTTGAAAACCACATCACTGAAAGAAGACATGCAGACAAGAACAGAGAAAAAAAGAATGAAAAGGAATGAACAAAGCCTCCAAGAAATATGGGACTTAATAAAAAGACAGAACCTATGATTGATTGGAGTGCCAGAAGGAGAGAGGGAGAATGGAAACAAGCTGGAAAGCACATTTCAGGATATTAACCAGGAGAACTTCCCCAACCTATCAAGGCAGGCCAACATGCAAATTCAGGAAATACAGAGAACACCATTAAGATACTCCACGAGGAGATCAACCCCAAGACACATAATCGTCAGATTCTCCAAGGTAGAAATGAAGGAAAACCTGTTAAGGGCAGCCAAAGAGAAAGGCCATGTCACCTACAAAGGGAAGCCCATCAGACGAACAGCAGATCTCTCACCAGAAACTCTACAAGCTGGAAGAGATTGGGGACCAATATTCAACATTCTTAAATCAAATAATTTTCAACCCAGAATCTGAAGTTTGAAGACACTTTGAAAGACACTTTTAAGGAAATGAAAGGCAAGCCACAAACTGGGTGAAAATATTGCCAAATACATATATATCCAGCAAAAGACTTGCATTTAAAATATACAAATAATTCTTACAATCCAGTAAGAAAAACATATTAACTTTGAAAATGGACAGAAGATTTGATGGGCCTTTTGTAAAGTATAATTTTAAAATGACTAAGAAAAAAGAAAAGGAGCTCGGTACACAGTAGTTTTTAAAATGCAAGTTAAAAGCGGAATTAGATACTGCTATTCATCTACCAGAATGAGTAAAAGAACTAACGATATCAGATATTGGCAGCAATTTGAAGGAACTGGTATTCTTTTCTGTTGCTGGTGGATTTGTAAAATGATACACCAACTTTACCACACAGTTTGGCAGTGCTTTAGAAAGTCAAACATATAAGTATTATATGATCTTGCAATTCCACTCATGGCCATTTATCTAAGAGAAATGGAAACCTATGTTCACAAAAAGACTTATGCCTGGACGTTCATAGCAGCTTTATTTATAGTAGTCAAATTCTGGGGAAAACCCAAATGTCTATCAACAAGAGTATACCAACTGTTATATATTCATATAGAATTCCTCAGCAATACATAAAGGAACAAACCACTGATACATGCAAAAACATGGGTGAATCTCAAAAACATCATGTTGAGAAAAAAGTCAGATGCAAAAGAGTACATTCTTTATAATTCCATTCATAAAAAGTTCGGGTTTGGGTAAAACTAATATATAGTGGTAAAAATCAGATAATCAGTTCTTTGGGGTTGGTGATTAAGGTGGATTAATCGGAAAGAGCTATGAGAGAACATTGTAGGGTGATGAAAGTATTCGAGATGAGAATTGGGTTAGTGATTACACAGGTGTGTATACATTGGCCTTGGAGTTTCAGTTGGGGGTTAGATGGCAGAAAGGTGGGCCTGACACTGCTGGGAAGATTGTGACTAGAAATAGTGGTTTGTACAAATATAGGTTCCATTGATTTACAGGTAATAGTAGAAAGCGAAGGAATAAATATTGCTGAAGCAAAACATGAAGAATGAGAACAGGGCTCCATGTGAGAAGAAGGGGAAAAAAAATAATAAAGCCAGCAAACAAGAAAGAACCAAAGGTCAAGGAATTCTACTTCCCAAAGCCAGTAACCTTTCTTATCCCCTAGGATGAATCATTGTTTGAAGAATTGAAATTAGAATGCCTTTACTAAGTAACTTAGTAATCAGAACCATATTTGGCATGGAAAAAAGAGCACAGGCCAGAACTCTGTTCTGCTTTTGTGATTCTGTATCATAGTTACAATCATCAGTAATTTGTTTCTGCTATTAGTAATTACAGCAGAAAAATCAGTGATGGAGACGTCACAGCTGGAGGAACAGGGGGATTCTTTTCCTGATGATTTTCTTCATCTGTCGTGGAAAGGAGGGTACAGAGAGATTCAGAAATAAATGGTGCTTTAAACATGATAAAGCTCTTTTTAAGTGTAGTAAAAAGTTATCTCACACAGGTGTCTCCATGAAGGTCTAATGAGTTCCATGAGAACAAAGAGAGCATGCTTCATTCATCTTTGCTGTCCTCTTAATAACTAGTATTGAAAACCTACTACGGGCCAGTGTTCTGATAGGTATTCAGCTAAAAAGATGAATAAAATGGTACCAAGTCTTCCATTGCTCCAAGTGTGAAAATCCAAAAACCCATCCAAATATGCCAGGATAATTTTTTACAATGTGAGTAGAGCCAAAACTCTATAAAACATTGAGAAAATATTTCACTGTACAGTCTTCTACACTAGAATTTAGCCAGAATGAAGACCCAAAATGATAAAAACCATTCTCTTCCTTCCTTTTATAGCAAAGAGATATATAAAAGTATTAGATTTGGTGAGATTTTCTTCTTGTTTGTGTAGGTTGGAGAGGATTTCTAGAATTGTGGATGTCACATAAGGTTTCATAAAGCAATTCTCAGTTATTCTATGCTTCAAAATAGAGCATGTAGTCATCACAAACTTAAGTAAATACCAAATTGTTGTTTCAGGAAAGATTTATTACTCTAATTCACTGTAGCTGTTATTGTGACTTGTGATGCATAACAGAGAAGTCTGCAGCCCTGTCCCCGGCAGACCATAATTGTTGCCTGTGCGCCCACAAGGGACATTAACATTAAGAAATAGCTCTGTCCTTCATAGCACCTGCTATCATCTAATGATGAACATGCCAAAGCAAAATTTTCCTTTACCAATACAGATTTATGAATTTTCATTGTTTTGAATTTTAATGAAAGATGCTTTTTTCACTGATTTTGAGCAAAATTTGTTCAATACTTTGGAATCTCTTGAATTGATCTTACAAATGAATTGCTGCAAACAACATGCATGCTAATTGATAATGTTGAGAAAATGACAATCAAAATGATTAAGTGAATAAAATGAAATTGTTTCATGTTTTTGTGATTAACATTTGACATATGTCAGTTGAGATATCTGATATATGTCAACAAAACAATCATTAGACTCCTCTTATCAAAGTAATGCCACAAAGTACATCAGGCCATTATAATTCTGCCAATGCATTCAGTGTGATTTCTAAATATAGAACACTCTATAGAGCACTTGCTATTCAAATCACTATGTAGCTTCCTTTGGTCCTGTATCCAGAGGTCAACACACGGTGGAACAAAGAAACCCAGTTTCTAATTCCAAGCTTCCATTTACTCCCTAGGAAAGTCTATTTAGAACACACAAGTAGACTTTTCCCAAACTACGGCCCTAGCACATGCCCCACCGATTTCATATTTATCCTTGGGAAAGCCACATTATCCGTCTTTGTGATATTGCCTGTGTTAGTAACTGGAGTTCATAACTATTGTCAGTGCATGTGTATTAGTAAAGTAATTTGTTTGTTGCTGTGTGCAGGCAAGTTCAGCTCTTGGGGACGAATATGCTGCAAAGCTGTGTTCTATGGACAAGTATTTCTATTAATATACATTTTTCCAGTAATCCAATATGAAAGAATTAATACTATTTATTTGTATCCATGTTCCCAAACAGACTTGATTTTTGTAAGTGATACGGAGTTTAATCACAATGTAGGAGAAAAACCATCAAGTCTAATGTCAGAAGTCTGAATTCAGCCTCAATTCCACCAATTAGTTCTGTGAACTTTCATGAACTGTTAAGCAGTTTGGGCCTCATTTTCTTTATAGTAACTAAGTAATACTCTTAACCTTATTATTTCATTATTGCATGTTGGATTTTTTAACTGTAATAAGGTATTTGAAATTTTAGGTACTATTATTACCATTGTTGCTTTCATTGGTAATAGCAGTGGAAACGATTGATGGCAGAACGCTGGTATTGAATGTTCTGTTTTGTCCAAATAAGACTATGCTGTTAAAAAATCTGAGCCTAGTTCTGTATAGAATATAACACTGAGGTAAATTAGATTTTCATATCAATGTTTCACAATCTTTTTAGGTCTTACCTATAGAATTAACAGTCCAGCCAGCTTGAAATGAAGCTTTTCAGCCTGAGAGAAATGATTATTACTCAAACTAAGGATTTTTTTTTTTTTAATCAGGAGTGAGTGTTCTACATTAGTTGCTGGATCTTTTCTTACCTAGGCTGAGAGATTACTGGCAGTGGTGTGAAACAGGTGGAGGAAGTGACATGAGGGAGTAAAGTGGGTGCCCTTGGCTGTGCTTTGAATCAAATGTTCCTCAAAGTCTTTTAAAAAGCAGAGAGGAGCTGGTTTGCAGCTTGAGTTCTCTGCAGAGCAAACTCTGAGTTGGAGTTTAACTGAAAGATGTTTATCAAAGTATCCTTTGGATCAATCTCTGTAGAACAGAGAGAAGAAAGCAACATTGAACAGAGCAAGACATTGAGTTGTGATGCAGGCCTTATGAATTTAGGTTAAAAAAAAGCTTATGATAAACTTATTATAAAAACACAGATGAGTTTGGGAGCTAATCCTATTAAGGTTTGAATACTGACTGCTTTTGCAGTCTCCCCTCTTGTGGCGGATTGGGTACTGGTTAATGATGTGAATTCTGCACTAAAGCCACCTTTCTTTGGCCACCTTCTAGCTGTGTGATTTAGTGAAGACTAGCTTGCTTCTCTGGACTTCAATTTTCTTATCTGTAGAATAAAAGTAACCACCTGCACACATAGAGTGTGCCTCAGAGACCCCACAGAGAAGCTCTGGATCTAGAATGACCCTTCAGAGTGACAAGGATGTGGGCAGAGATGGCCCAGCCTCTGTATGCAAGGAGTGGTCTGTCATTTAGAAGTGGACTGCCCTGGGAAAGGGTCTGACTTTTATTAAAGCAGTTGGCAGCATCCAAGGCAATCACTGGAGGGGCTGGCAGCTGAAGGCTCTCTACCAATGCACACCCATAGCAGGGGCAACAGGTGTCTTCCTGAGAGGGAGTCTAGGCACAGTGTATGGTCCACAACAAGCCCCTCCGAGCTGAAAACTTTCATAGCTGGAGGGAAGGCAAAGGAGAAGTAAAGGAGTGGGAAAAAAGAAAATGAATGCTTATTTAATATTTGTTATGTTCCACACACTGGACTAGGCACTCTCTTGGTTATCCCATTTAATTCTTAGAACTCTCTATGTGTGCAGGTGGTTACTTTTATTCTACAGATGAGAAAATTGAAGTACAGAAAGCAAGTTAGTCTTCACTAAATCACACAGCTAGAAGGTGGCCAAAGAAGGTGACTTTAGTGCAGAATTCACATCATTAACCAGTACCCAATCCTGCCACAAGAGGGGAGACTGCAAAAGCAGTCAGTATTCAAATCTTAATAGGATTAGCTCCCAAACTCATCTGTGTTCTTTTATCATAATATAACCTAATGCCCTATCTGATCTATTTGACATGAAGATTATCGTTGAATATTGAACAAATGTTTAATGGCCATCCAGCTCAACACGCATTTTAGAGTAGCTTTAGTGTTTTGTTTTTTGTTGTTGCTGTTGTTGCTTTTGTCTGTCTGTTTACAGTGCAGAGAATTTCTAAAAATGTTAAAACACTTATCAGCGAAGTGTTATATTGTGTTACAAATCAGGATAAATACCTTGGTTTTTTGAGTAATTCAAGCAAAATCTAATGGAAAAATGATGGAGAAGAGAGTTCATTCAAGTACTCCCAGTCCAAAAGCCAATTAACATTGTTATCCTGATATTATTCACTGTTTAATAAGCAGAACAGTTTTATACTTCTGAGTGAAGTTATGTTTTGTGAAATGAAAAAGATTCTTATCAGTTAAATCAAATGAGTTCCAAATTGCAAGCTGCTGATATGATGGCTTTCATAATATGTCTTCAATAACACAAGGAAATAGAGGCAAATATTTCCATGTGAAAATTGCAGTAATGTTCAGCAACTTGTAATAATTAACTCTCTCAAAAGCTGGTGCAATGCCAGATAAATTATTTCAAAACCACACTTTCTTTTTTCATTTATTTAAACTTATCATTTATCATGTTAATAAAGCTTTTTCACTGAGCCTGTTCTTTAAAACACTAAAACAAAGATAATTAACCCAAATTTTCCAAATGATAGATTTTAAAACATGTCCTGAAAACAAATAAAAATAAAAGCATCTCTTCAAGATTTTAACAAGGAAAAAAAAAAGAATGTTCTCAATATTTCTACAGCACTTCTACAAACTTAGAAATAGGACAAAACTAGCACATTATCTAGGTAATAAAATGTAGCATCTTTACATTCATTGCATGAAATAGTGACATGCATTGATGTACAAAACACATGTGTTTCAAGGTAAGTCAACTCTGATTAATGAAAATGTAACTGAACTTGAAATTCAAAGTTAAGGGCTCTATACCAAGCTATGCCACTTACTAGTTATATGACCTGACTGGATAAGCCATCTCTCTAAACTCTAGGCTTTTTATTTTTAAAATGAGAATATAAAATAACTAATTCTCGTGGTGTTGGTAGAATAAATTTAGGCAATATATGTAAAATACACTTTATAAACATTCAACATTAAATCCTAATGCCTGTGTGTGACATCATGATTCATTTCCATCCATGGTTCCTAGTTCATAACTTCCATAATAATTGTCACAGTCTTGGTTATAATGTTGGAGAACTTTAGGGCTCAGAAGCAAGCCTGAGGAAATAAAAGCTTTCTCTCTGAACTTCTGTCCTCCTTTTACCTGCCTGAGATAGGACTGTAATCCAATTATAGGTCATAAAATCCTCATTCTAGAGAGGGTCCTGCCCCCTACTCCAGAGGAAGGAATGCTGCACAGAGAGATCAAGAAGAATCTGAATGGACAAGGCTTGCTGAGTTTAGACCACATCCTTCTTGTCCAATCACATTTTGACACAGTTGTCCATGTTTTAATCATCAACGACCAATGAAGTCTCCATAAAAGGCCCAAAGGATGGAGTTCCAGGAGCTTCTGGAGAGCTGAACACATTGAGCATGACAGGAAGGTGAAAAACTCTTTCACATGCCAGGAGGTTGGTGCACCCCAACTCTACAGGGACAGAAGCTGCTGCACTTAGAAATCCTCCCAGACCTCTCACCCCATGTAACTCTTCATCTGGCTGTTTATTTGTATCCTGTAAAATATGCTTGATAATAAGCCAGTAAATATGATTCCCTGTGTTCTGTGAGCTGCTCTAACAATAGATAAATCTCAAAGATGGGATCGTGGGAGCGCCAACTTCAAGCCAATTGGTCAGAAGTTCCAGAGGCCTGGAATTGCGACTTCAGGGAAAGAGAGGATGATCTTTTGGTATTGAGTATTAACCTATGAGATCTGACACTATCTCTGGGTAGATAGTATTGGTACTGAGTAGGAGGACACCCAGCTGGTGTCCACTGCTTGTTATATGGTTAAAACCCCTCACTTTTGGTCAGAGAAGTGTTCTTCTGTGTTGATTATTATTGTGGTAGTGTGAGAGCAGAAGAAAAACCCATTTAAGAGAGTGCTTCCCAAAGCACTGTGTATACAGTAAACTGTGGTCCAATGGGAAAATACAAATTAATATAGCCAATAACAGTGTGTGAGAAACTCTTTCTCCCAAAACTCTTGCCAACACAGTACATAGCCAAAAATCATCTCCTTTTTATTTGTTAAAAGTGTGACATATATTGTTTTAATTCATGTTTCAAAAATTTTGACTGAAATTGGACAACTTTATACACCTTTAAAATATATTTCTGTTATTAACTGCCTGCTCTTCACTTTGCTGGATCGATGTATTTTACATATTAATTTATAAGAGCTCTTTAAAAAATAAGGACATTAATATATTTAGTATGTCTGACAAATATTTTAGCCATTTTTTTGTCTTCTCATTTGACATTATTATTATCATGTAATTATTTTATGTTTTATGGAGTCAAGCTTTCTTTTTTTATTTTTTATTATTATACTTTAGGTTTTAGGGTACATGTGCACAATGTGCAGGTTTGTTACATATGTATCCATGTGCCATGTTGGTTTGCCGCACCCATTAACTCGTCATTTAGCATTAGGTATATCTCCTAATGCTGTCCCTCCCCCCTCCCCCCACCCCACAACAGTCCCCGGAGTGTGATGTTCCCCTTCCTGTGTCCATGTGTTCTCATTGTTCAATTCCCACCTATGAGTGAGAACATGCGGTGTTTGGTTTTTTGTCCTTGCAATAGTTTACTGAGAATGATGTTTTCCAGTTTCATCCATGTCCCTACAAAGGACATGAACTCATCATTTTTTTATGGCTGCATAGTATTCCATGGTGTATATGTGCCACATTTTCTTAATCCAGTCTATCGTTGTTGGACATTTGGGTTGGTTCCAAGTCTTTGCTATTGTGAATAGTGCCGCAATAAACATACGTGTGCATGTGTCTTTATAGCAGCATGATTTATAGTCCTTTGGGTATATACCCAGTAATAGGATGGCTGGGTCAAATGGTATTTCTAGTTCTAGATCCCTGAGGAATCGTCACACTGACTTCCACAATGGTTGAACTAGTTTACAGTCCCACCAACAGTGTAAAAGTGTTCCTATTTCTCCACATCCTCTATGGCATCAAGCTTTCTTTATGACATTAAGCTTTCAACTATTAGAAACAATTTCTCTTATTCTGTTTTTACAAAATATGTTCTACATTTTTGTCTAGTACTTTTATTGTTCCCCTTTTTAAACTTATATTATTGACAATATCAAGGATTGGCAAAGATTTTAAGAAACTGATCTGCTCATATATTTCTGGTGGATTTATAAAATGATACATCAACTTAGTAACACAGTCTGACAGTGCCTTAAAAGTGAAACACATACTTTCTAAGTGATCTAAAATTCCACTCCTGGTCATTTACCCAAGATAAATGAAAGCCTGTGTTCACAAAAAGACTTATGCATGGATATTCATAGCAGTTTTGTTCATAATAGCCAAATCCTGGAAACAACCTAAATATCTATCAGCTAGAGAATGGGCTTTTTTGTGCTACCCAGAGAGGGGTCCATATGGCATTGTTCTAGATTCCTGTTGTAACTTAAAGGGAAACTTTTACCCTTTTACCGTGTACAGAGCCCTTGATATACTGCAAATGGAGGAGGAGGATGTCCATAAGTTCCTTGCAGCAGGAACTCACTTAGGTGGCACCAACCTTGACTTCCCAATGAAACAGTACATTTATAAAAAAGAAATGCGATGGCGTCTACATCATAAATCTGAAGAGGGCCTGGGAGAAGCTTCTGTTGGCAGCTTGTGCCATTGTTGCCATTGAAAACCCTGCTGATGTCCACGTCATATCCTCCAAGAATACTGGCCAGAGGGCCATGCTGACGTTTGCTGCTGCCACTGGAGCCACTCCAATTGCTGGCCGCCTCACTCCTGGAATCTTCACTAACCAGATCCAGGCAGCCTTCCAGGAGCCACGGCATCTTTTGGTTACTGATTCCAGGGCTGACCACTGCCTCTCACAGAGGCATCTTATGTTAACTTACATACCATTGCTCCATGTAACACAGATTCTCCGCTGTGCTATGTGGACATTGCCATCCCATGCAAGAAGGGAGCTCACTCAGTGGGTTTGATGTGGTGGATGCTGGCCTGGGAAATTCTGCACATGTGTAGCACCATTTCCTGTGAACACCTGCGGGAGGGGATGCCTGATCGCTTCTTCTACAGAGATCCTGAAGAGACTGAAAAAGAAGAGCAGGCTGCTGCTGAAAAGGCTCTGACCAAGGAGGAATTTCAGCGTGAATGGGCTTCTCCATCTCCTGAGTTCACCGCTACTCAGCCTGAAGTTGCAGACTGGTATGAAGGCATGCAGGTGCCCTCTGTGCCTATTCAGCAGTTTCCTTCTGAAGCCTGGAGTGCTCAGCCTGCCACAGAAAACTGACGTGTGGCTCCCACTGCTTGGGCCACTGAATAGGTAGGAGCAACCACTGAATGGTCTTAAGCTGTTCTTGCACCGGCTCTTAAGCAATATGGAAATAAACATTAATTTCTTTAAAAAAGAGACAGAGAGAGAATGGATATGCAAACTGTGATACATTCACACAATGGAATTTCTCAGCAGTATAAACGAACAAAACACTGTTACATGCAAGAACATGGGTGAATCTCAAAAACATGAGAGCAAAAAGACACAGAGGAGTACCTCCTGTATAGTCCCATTTATATGAAATTCTGGGTTGGGTAAAAACTAATATACAGTGGTAAAAATCTGACTTCTGTTGACACCCAAGATAAAGGAATTGTATTTTCAATACAAGATAAAATGTATTTCACAAAAAGTGTTATGTTTCCTTCCCTGCTGGCGTAGCTGCAGCGATGGTTTCACAAGCTTCCTTTTTTAAAATTAAATTTAACTTTTTTAAACAATCGTTTTTACACTGGATTCACTTACCTTGAAATGGTGGACAACTGCAGCTGTTGACCTCAATCTATGGTACAGCCTTTCTGTCTCACCAATGGTCACCAAAAACTCTAGAGAGAATACAGAAAACAGCTACTTAAAGACTGAAGTAAGCCCAATGGGAAGGGAGTAAAATCTCGAAAACCAACTGGTATCATGAGGAATTTCCTGAATTCTTGTTTCCTCTTTTATCTTCTGGCTATGACGTGAGGGCAGGTGGAGTCCTAGAACTGTGCGGCCAGCATACAGAGTAAAAATGGGAATAAATACCTCACATCAAGCAAAAATAAACAGCATGGCAGACATCTAAATATAAAGTACACTTAGCCCTTGAATAATACTGGTTTGAACTGTGCTGGTCCACTAATATGTGGATATTTTTTAATAAATATATTGAAATTTGTTTTCAAGATTTGCAATAATTTGAGAAAACTCACAGACAAACCATGTAGCCCAGAAATATAAAAAAGTGATATAAAAGGTATGTTATCAATGCATAAAATATATGTAGGTACTAGCCTATTTTATTTACGATAAAATATATTCAACTCCATGATAAAAAGTTAAAATGTATCAAAATTTACACAAACACAGACCATATATGGCACTATTTGCTGTTGAGATAAATGTAAACATAAAAATGCGGTATTCAATTATAACCGGATAAAATTACAGCACATACCATACTACTGTAATAATTTTATAGCTACCTCCTATTGCTATCACAGCGAGCTCTAGTGTTGCGAGTATCCACTTAAAATGCTGTGTGATGCTAGTCATCTCCACATGAGCAGTTTGTCTCTCTAATAAATTGTGTATCACACTAAAAAGTGATCTGTTGTGGTTCTTGTGTATTTTTCATGTTTACTGCAATATCGTAAACCTTGAATAACACCATGGGACCTATACAGAGTGTCACTAGTGATGCTAAAAGTGCTCCCAAGAAGCAGAGGAAAGTTGTAATATTACAAGAAAAAGCTGAATTGCTTGATATGTACCATAGATTGAGGTCAGCAGCTGCTCACCATTTCAAGGTAAGTGAATCCAGTGTAAAAACGATTGTTTAAAAAATTTAAATTTAATTTTAAAAAAGGAAGTTTGTGAAACCATCGCTGCAGCTATGCCAGCAGATATGAAAACATAACACTTTTTGTGAAATATATTTTATCTTGTATTAAAAATATAGCTTTTATGTGGGTGCAGGATTGTTATAAGGCATACCTATAAACTCTAATATGATTCAAGAGAAAGTGAAGTCATTATATGACTACTTAAAACAAAAGGAAGGTGAAGGATCTCAAGCTGTAGAATTGAATGCCAGTGAAGGGTGGTTTGATAATTTTAGAAAGAGGTTTGGCTTTTAAAATGTCAAAATAAAAGGAGAAGAAGCTACTAATGATCAAGAGGCAGCAGGGAGTTTCCAGATGCCATTAAGAAAATCATTGAGGAGAAAGGATGTCTGCCTGAGCAGGTTTTCAATGCAGATGAAAGATAATGCTCTGTTCTATGGGGAAAAAAAATGCCACAGAGGACATTTATTAGCAAGGAAGAGGAGTGAGACCAGGACTTCAGGCAGGAAAGGACAGGCTAACTGTACTGTTTTGTGCAAATGCAGTCAGGTTCATGACCAGGATTGTCCTTATCTTATATGTATAGCTGCTAACCCCCCAGCCTTGAAGCAAGAAAATAAACACTGGGCAACAGGAACACCTCTTCTGGATGGGTTACGTCGACGCTTTGTCCCTGAAGTCAGGACGTGCCTTGCCAGTAGGGGACTGCCTTTTAAGTTCTTATTTGGCAAAAATACCAATAAATTGATAATGAACAACGCCCCCGGACACCCAGAGTGTCATGAGTTCAACACCAAAGACGTCAACTGTTCTACTTGCCCCCAAACACAACGTTATCTAATTCAGCCTCTAGATCAGGAGGTCATAAGGACCTTTAAGGCTCATTACACACAGTATTTTATGGAAATGATTGTCAATGCTATGGAACAGAATCCTGACAGAATATCATAAAAATTGTGAAGAATTACACCAGTCAAGATGCCATCATCTTTATGGAAAAAGTTGTAAAAGCCTATTAAGCCCAAAACAATAAATTCCTCCTGGAGAAAACTGTACCCAGATGTTGTACATTACTTAACAGGATATACAACAGAGCCAATCAAAGAATCATGTAAGAGATTGTGGATGTGGGAAAAATGATGGTGGGTGGAGAGGTGACAAAGGGTTGTCATACATGAATCTTGGAGCTAATAGATAACCATACCAGAGGAATTAACAGAAGATGATTTGGTGAAGATGGGCACTTCAGAACCAGTGCCAGAGGATGAGGAAGAAGACATAGAAGAAGCAGTGCCAGAAAACAAATTCATATCAGATAATCCAGAAGATAGGTTTGAATTATTCAGCACTACTTTTTATTTCTTATATGATATTGAATACTGCATATTTTTAGAGAAATTTTGAAAAAACAAGTCAATTAGAAATTACAGTGTAGTTCCATAAAATTATACTGAATATGCCTGCCTCTCTTGGCCCCCCTTCTACCTCCCCCAGTTCTTTGGCCTTTGCCACCTGTGATACAGCAAGACCAACTCCTCCTCTTCCTTATCCTCCTCCTCAACATACTCAACATGAAGACGATGAGGACAAAGACCTTTATGATGATCCACTTCCACTTAATGAATAGTATATTTTCTCATGATATTTTTTTTTAATTTTTATTTTTATTTTTTTTTGAGACAGAGTCTTGCTCTTTCATCCAGGCCGGAGTGCAGTGGCGCTATCTCAGCTCGCTGCAAGCTCTGCCTCCCGGGTTCATGCCATTCTCCTGCCCCAGCCTCCCGAGTAGCTGGGACTACAGGCACCCGCCACCATGCCCAGCTAATTTTTTGTATTTTTAGTAGAGACGGGGTTTCACCATGTTAGCCAGGATTGTGTCGATCTCCTGACCTTGTGATCCACCCCCCTCGGCCTCCCAAAGTGTCTTATGATATTCTTAACGGCATTGTCTTTTCTCTAGCTCACTTTATTATAAAAATACAAAATATATAATACATATAGCATACAAAATATGTGCTAATAAACTGTTTATGTTATCATTAAGTCTTCTGGTCAACCGAAGGCTATTGACAGTTAAGGTTTGGGGGAATCAAATGTTATACACAGATTTTTGATGTATGGAGGTTGGTGTCCATAAACCCCACATCATTCAACTCTACAAATTTTAAAAATACATCTCAATATATAATCTTTATGACCTCGGGCAAGACAAACATTTGAGCTCTAATGAGCAAACTCATTCAAAATCGATGGAATGATTCATAAAATGAATAAATTGGATTTCATCACAATTAAAAAACTCTGCTCTTTGAAGAGTTTTAAGAACTTTAAAAATACATTAATTTTTAAGCCAGATTGGAAGAAAATATTTCTGAATTAAGTAGCTAGTAGAGGACATGTGTTGAGAATATGTAAGTGACTCCCAAAATTAATAATAAGAAAACTTAAAACCCAGTTAAAAACTGGGAACAATTTGAGCAGACATTTTACCAAAGAAAATGCATGAATGGCTAATAAGTACATGAAAAGGAGTTTAACATTATTTGTCATTAAGGAAATGCAGCTCAAAAACACAATTAGATATCACTACATACCTCTTACAATGGAAATAAAAACACCAAACAATACCAAATTCTAGTGATGATGCACAGCTACTGGTGCTCTCATACATTGCTGGTGGGAATGCAAGATACTACAGTCACTTTTGAAAACAGTTTTACACTCTTATAAATTAAATACATCCTTACTATATGACTCAGCAATCCTACTCCCAGATATTGGTCCAAGAGCAAAAAAAAAAAAAAAAAAAAAAAAAAAAAAAAAAAAAAAATCACACCAGGAAAACCATACGTAAATGTTTATAGTAGCTTTATAGCACAATCATAACAAACTTCAAACAGCCCAAAGGTTCTTTAGCTGCCAGATTGATAAACAGATGATGGTACATTCATTCATACAATAGAATACTATTCAGCCACATAAAAGAATACATTATTTATAACTCACAACAGGAATGAATCTCAAATACATTACATTCAATCAAAGAGTTTGGACTCATAAGGTTACATACTGTGTGATTCTATCTACATCACATTCTGCAACAGCCAAAACTATATCAATGAAGAAGAGATCATTCGTTATCAGGAGTTAGCAGTGGGGAAAGTGGCTACAAAGGGCAGCCTGAAGGAATTGGGAGGATAATAAAATTTGTTGATTGTGATGTTGGGTGAATATGGGCTTACATGACTCCGCATTAATCAAAGCTCATTGAACAATACACCACAAAGTAATTATTTTGGTATAGATTAATAAGCTAGTTCTCCAAGTTAATTTCTTCCCCTATGACTATCAAATCTCAAAAAGAACAAATGGTCTGGGCATGGTGGCTCATGCCTGTAATCCCAAGACTTTGAAAGGCGGAGACAGGTGGATCGCTTGAGGTCAGGAGTTCGAGACCAGTCTGGCCAACATGGTGAAAGCCTATTCCTACTAAAAATACAAAAAAGCTGGGCATGGTGGCACACTCCTGTAATCCCAGCTACTTGGGAGGCTGAGGCAGGAGAATCAATTGAGCCCAGGAGGCAGAGGTTGAAGTGAGCTGAGATCGTGCAACTGCCCTCCAGTCTGGGCAACAGAGTGAGACCCTGTCTCAAAAAAAAAATCATAAATGAAATAATTATGTGTAAATTCTTCAAACATAAATTAAGAAAAAAGTTAATTATTTTACATACTATGCACTACAGCTTTAAGCAATGCTTGTATTTCTTTTTAATGAGATGAGGTCTCACTCTGTCACCTAGGCTGATAACAGCTCACTATAACCTCAAACTCTGGGGATCAAGCAATCCTCCCACCTCAGCCTCCCAAAATGCTGGGATTACAAGTGTGAGCCACTGTGTCCACATATAGAATGCATTTTTTACCTATATATGTCTTTTTATGTTTTCGATTTTGGAATAAAATGTTTTTCAAACATGTCATTGACTGAGCTAAGGGATGCTTAGATAGCTGGTAGAACATTTCTGGATTTCTGGGGTGTGTCTGTGAGGGTGTTTCTGGAAGAGACTAGCATTTGAATCAGTAGAGTGTCAAAAAGATCACTCTCACTTTACTGGCATCATTCAATCTCTTGAGGTTCCAAATAGAACAAAAAGGAGGAGGAAGAGCAAATTTGCTCTACTTTTTTGAGCTGGGACATTCATCTTCTCCTACCTTTTGACATTGGAGATCCTTATTCTCAGGCCTTCGGACTCCAATAGTGCATCCCTCCCACCCTTATTCTCAGAGCTTCTCCCTTGGACCTGGAGTTAGGATATGAATAGGATATGAATCTATTTATATAACACACATACACACACACACACACACACACACACACACACACAACCTGAATTATGTGTGTTTATATATATATATTTTTTTCTATTGGTTCGATTTCTCTGGAGAACCCTAACTAATATAAAATAGTCTCAGGGCTCAAAGCAAATAAATCATTATGAAATAGAGAAATGAATAGTAAGATGTAAAATTGTACATATGTGTATGTGTATGAATCACATATATTATTAAAAAGTTCTTGTTAACTTTTTAGATTGGCATATTAAGAGCAGGGGGAATAGTCACTGAAGAACATAAGATCAATATAGCTTGTATATTTCTCCCCACCCAAATCTCATGTTGAACTCTAATCCCATTGTTGAAGGTGGGGCCTAGTGGGAAATGTTTGAATTATGAGGATAGATTTCTCATGAATGGTTTAGCACCATCTCGTTTGTGCTCTTCTCATGATAGTGAATTCTTGTGAGATCTGGTAATTTAAAAGTGTACAGTGCGCCCCCTTTGCTCCCACTCTGCCTTATGAGACACCTGTGCTCCCTTCACTTACCACCATGACTGGAAGCTTCCTCAGGCCTCCCCAGAAGCAGATGCCATTATGCTTCCTGTACAGCCTGCAGAACCATGAGCCAATTAAACCTCTTTTCTTATAAATTACCTAGTCTTGGGTATTTCTTTACAGCAATGCAAGAACAGCCTAGTACATATACTGAGTTTGAGAGTATATATTATGTATATAAATATGTACCATTTACTTCTTGGGCCATACTTCTTGACATTAAGAGAGTACCTTGGTTATGAATCAGAAGGGTCTGGTATGACATGAGGAAGACTGACAATAAAGTCTACCCTGAGAACAGGGCATTACCACTTCTTAGATGTTCAGGGCTATCCAAAGCAAAATAGTAGGATAATTTCTATGTTTTGTGTAGTCCTTGGTATATTACTACATTGTGGAAATATGAAAATGTTTTGTAGTAATGTAGTTTATCCATCCCAAGTGGATTATTTTAAATTTCTCTGTTTATAAGAGGATCTTAAAACTGACTTTATTTGCAAAAATTTGTAGAAAAATAAAGCCAGATCTTTTCTTATGTTGGAGAAAACTCTGATTGTCATTGAAAAGATGACCCTACTTAATACACAGTGTTCCAATCGGCTCAAACATGCTCTCAGAAAGGTAACTTTGGGTCAGGAATTTAAAAAAATGTCACATCATTTATATTAGTGCTCTTCTTTTTAGAAGAACTTACTGGAATGTCTTCTCATTCTTTGCTGTAGGTGAGGTTTAATATTTAGAATTTCAAGATATAACTATGCCATAGTATATATATAGGTATATATATAGCATCATACACTTTATATATACACACATATATATAGCATCATACACTTTACAAAATATAAAGATTAGTTTTTCAACACCCAAATCCTGTGTAAAATACATACTGCACTGAACACTCAAGGAATTAATTGTTGGGTAATTAAATTCTCAGTTCCTTTATTTTCCATCCAGGACTCTTTCTCCCCATTTAGTTTGCAATTTCTAATATATTATGAACTAGGAAATTAGAAAGCAAAGCTTAATAAAATTTTTGATAAAATAAGAATAGATAGTCTCTGAATGCTGATCTAAATGAACTATTCTATAAGTGAAACACACATGTCTTTAAGACATCTATTTTCTGCGCAGAGGAATTTCAGCACTATTTTCAGATTCCCTGGATAGGTTCTTTGTGGTTTTACCCTGCTAGAGGACAAACAAAATTTGTGCTCGTATATTTGATTGTAAACTATTGTTTAGCATTTTGTTGCCCTTAAAGTCATTTTTTCGAGCATATAAAAAAATTAACTTTGTGGTAATAGCTATACTTCATTTTGTACCTGATTCTATACTGTTTAGCTATAATTTAAGGAGTGACTACTATGCAATTGATGAGTTCATGTCCTTTGTAGGGCCATGGATGAAACTGGAAACCATCATTCTCAGTAAACCATCGCAAGGACAAAAAACCAAACACTGCATGTTCTCACTCATAGGTGAGAATTGAACAATGAGAACACATGGACACAGGAAGGGGAACATCACACACCGGGGACTGTTGTGGGGTGGGGGGAGGGGGGAGGGATAGCATTAGGAGATATACCTAATGCTAAATGACGAGTTAATGGGTGCAGCACACCAACATGGCACATGTATACATATGTAACAAACCTGCACATTGTGCACATGTACCCTAAAACTTAAAGTATAATAATAATAAAATAAATAAAAAGAGGGATTTCAAAGTTAACCATAACATTCTTCTGTCCCCATAAAATGGAGGGTGGCTACTCAAGTGATCATCGTGTTCTTTATGTCTTACTATTTACGTCTTTATGTCTTACTATGTCTATTGTGCTTTAAGTCTTACTGTATTTTATGTTATTTTATTCATAATCTAATAAAAACAATGATAAGACATATCCTGGATATTTTTAAATCCAAGTGGTCCCTAATATGAAAGCAATTATGTAAGTAAATGCAGCCATTACACTTAAAATCTTAAACAGTAATTTATTATAACTTAATAGTTATATTTATTTATAACTTAATATTATAACTTAAATAGTAATTTATTATTTATTACTTAAAATAGTAATTATAACTGGAATACAGAACTGTACAGAATATTGTTTTGTTCTTCTCAAGAAGGTAATATCTCTAATTCTTATTAAGAAAATGATATTTTTAAATTTTTTGTATGAAAGTATCTTCTCTATTATTGTATCCTAATGCTTGGATGTCCACACTCTCATTGCTAATTAAGACTGGATCTGTCACACTGGAGTAAATGTACCCCCAAGACATAGAAAAAATAGGCCAGGGAGCACTCAAATCCATAGGCCCAACATTTATCTATTTCTTCATTAACTTTATGATCAACTAATATTGGCTTATCATGAGGCCAAAAGAGGTGACCAAATCTAACAAGATCTCAGCCTTAGGAGAGCTCATATTCCAAAGGAGGGAGAAAGCACAAACAAACAGATGCTGCATAGGAGTGAGCCCCTATCTACACAGTAGACCCTGTAAAACAAGAAAGGCTTCGCTCTTAAAATCTCGGAAGTCTACATAAGAGTTGTGTAGCCCCCACATGAGAAATCAGACCGCTGCAAGGAAATTACAGACCACCGGGAACTCTTGCTGGAAAAAGTGTAGCTCAAAAGCAGTTGGACCCTCAGGTTTTTACTGTATGTGGATGTGAGATCCAATTTTCTAATACTTACAAAATTTGGGAACTTAAGAAGTTCCTATAGGAATATATAAAATCAATGAAGCTCTAGGAACTCTGCCATGCAGAGCTGAAAGGGAGATTGCCCTGTGGCTATGTTTCCTAGCACAGAGTGTGTGGGATTCTCATGAAAAGTATGATAAACTAAAAGGATTACAAAAGATTCAAGGAATAAAGCTTTATAAAGAAGAGGTACACTATGGTAACAAACAGAATTTGAATACAAGGAAATATAAAATGAGCTTAATAAGTAAGTTTAAAATGCTCAAAGAAATTTAAAAAGAGGATTTTTAAAAAGTAAAAAGCAAGAACATAACAAAAAAGAAGCTAGATTTTTTAGAGTTGTATGACATGAGTTGATCAGAAAGACTTGTTTGAGGCATTGTTAAAAACTGCAAGAAAATGTTGATGGTAAAGTAAATAATCATAATTTAACTTTCTTTATTATAAAGTTCCTTTGGAAAGAATTTTGCTACAATGGTAAAGGAAATCCAGAGAATCTTCTAGGCTGCTGAGGAAATCAAATGATTCTACCTCACCGCAAAGTAATGCATTTACTAATATTTTCACCAATATCACCTTAAAAATTGCAACACATTTTTTCTTTTGGTATTTAGAGAATCCCTCTTCTGTGGGTCATAGGTTATAAAGCAACTAAGTACTTGCATGTTGGTCTGAGTGTGTGTTCTTTTAATATTGTAACACCAATACAAATCTCCAGAATGCTAAATGTCAACTGCATTGTTACTCTTTTCAATTTATTATGCTTCTATAAAGCTGTTATTAATTATTGCTACCATATTTTAGTATGGCTTGACTATCAGGAAATGAGATAACTACTTTACATTAATCACTTTATTTAAATCTCCTACGATGCAAAATGCAAGTGTCATTCTCATTTCACAGATGAGACAGACACTAAGAAGTTAGTAACTTGCCCAGACAGCTGGAAAGAGGTAGGGTCAGATTCAAACCTGTGAATTTTATGTCCTGCATCCTCACACTATAAAGCAAGAGGATCTCTCTCTCTCTCTCCCCCTCTCCCCCTCCCTCCCCCCACCCCTCTCTCTCTCTCTCTCTCTGTCTGTCTTTTAAATTGAGACAGGGACTTGCTCTGTCACCCAGGGTGGAGTACAGTGGTGCAAGGCTCACTGCAGCCTCAAATTCCAGGGCTCAAGCAATCCTACCATTTCTGCCTGTCAAGTGGCTGGGACCAAAGGAGCATGCTAGCATGCCCAGATAATCTTTTAAAATTTTTTTGTAGAGATAGGGTCTCACCATGTTACTCAGGCTGATCTCAAAATCTTGGGCTCAAGCAATCTTCTCATCTCAGCCTCCTAAAGTGTTGGGATTGCAGACCTGAGTCACTGCACCTCCCAAATGATCTTTCTCATCAACCCCCGTGACTTATTTCAAGAGTAGTATTCTCATTGTCTGATTAAAATCTTTTGTTTTTATCTTTCCCTCTCTTTAAGTAACTTAAAACATTTTTCTGTTGACAAGCATGCATGCAGTATGAAGCAGAATACAAATTGCATCATTTAAAAAATAATTCATGAGGCTTCTAAAGAATGTTGGGTCTTTGGGAAACTGCCTTGCACTATGTCCCCAGGCAGCTGGAGGAGAAGCACCATTCACTCTCCTTTGGCCTCGGGTGTCTTCAGAGGAAGCCTGAGGATTCCCACGCTGTGGTGTTTCCTACAGTCCTGTGCATGTAGTGCTGTAGGCATTATGGTCTATTAGCTGACGCAGAAGGACAGGTGAGTTTATTTCTTTATATTGCCATTCACCTTCTCCTCAGAATAAACATGGTGGGCTCTGAAGAAGGAATTTTAACCAGTGAGTCCGCAGCACTATGAATCCTTGTGAGTTAAGACAGACCTAGGACTGAGGAGTCCCAAAGTGGAATGTGGAGAGTTACTGAAAAACAAACAAAAAAACATCTGTCTACCTCACTCTTTTGATTAGCAGTTTCTGATGGAAAAAGCTCATTTTATTTTTTTCTTCAACAGTGGGTCTATTGGGAGAGGTAGACAGTTTTTGTTTTGTTTTTTTACACATTCTCACTGTGTAAATCAAGCTTGTCCACTTACCTTGCTACTAACTCCTAAACTCAGAGTCCTTATTTATTTTTATTCCCTTTCATATTTATATTTAATTTTATAAATGTATTTAAATTTGAATATTTTCTGTTGGAATAAGATAGTAAACTATTCCTCCTGTGGATATTATGTGGGGCAAAATTAATATTTAATGCAAAATAATATTGAGAGAACACTCTTGAATGTAAAAACATCACTTAAATGAAATTCAATTCCCATTCTCTTTCATTTGTATCTTTAAGTAAGACGTTAGATTGTTTTCTTCTCTTAAATTTATTTATCTTAAAATTCTTCTAATAAAAGTTCTTCAAGGGTTAGCCATCTTTATATACTCTTGGTGATTTTATTTCTTTGTTATAAATACTCACTTTTAGACTATAAAATATGTAATAGTTTAAGAAGATAAGTGAAAATTGCCCATAATGCTCAGTAAGAAATAATACTATTTAGGTTTCTTTCATGCCATTTGTAATTTTGTATATACTACATATGTACACATATGCTTTTACAAAAATATTTTAAACATCAATAAACATAGTTACAGCACCATCTTAAAATGACTACATATATTCCAGTATATAGATAGGCTTTGCTCCCAAATTTGTATTATTATAAATGTTTTGATAAATACGTGTATATAATGTATGCATGTATATATATTTATCACATTATTTACATAATAATATAAATGTTCCAGAAAGCATAGATGATTATTTGACAAATAAGAGATTTCATAGCTAAGATAATAAGAAAAGTTTGTGGGCTAAGCAAGAGACTGGCTGTCTAGCAGCGCTAAATGTGTGTTTCAGTTGGGAATTAGCCTACCTTTTACAGTAGAGTTGGGTAACCGTGTCAGTATGCTTCATAGATTCTTTAACAGGATTACTTTTTTCTAATAACTGTAAAACATTAACTTATGCCATGCAAGCCATAGTCTTTTTATTATTATTATTATTATTATTATACTTTAAGTTTTAGGGTACGTGTGCACAACGTGAAGATTTGTTACATATGTATACATGTGCCATGTTGGTGTGCTGCACCCGTTAACTCATCATTTGGCATCATAGTCTTATGCTACTTACCTGTGAGCCCTTCAAAAAAAGGTAGCAAACATGTAATGTATTCTCATTGTACATCTGCAAGAAAAATAGGACATAGCAATCATAGTCCTTGATTTTCCTGCCTGAAGTTGACAGCTGATTATGTGAAAATTTAACTTTGGGCTTAGTATTCTTGATGTTTGCATCTAGAAGAGTAAGATTATAGTTGAGACATGAGCTATTTATAAGAAGCTTCTCAGAAACCTGACGTTGGACCCCTTCTATTCCCATCTTGTTTGCAATCAAATACATTTGCTTCAGAAGAAGTCTAGGCAAAATGCTAAGAAAGGTGAAGTTCTGGCCTTCTGCATTCTGAGCTTTTCCTAAAGCCCTCAGGAAAGGCCTTTGGGGTCATTGTATGGGATAACTAATAACAAACTTATCCCATACAATGACCCCAAACACTCATACTTCTGCCTCTGAAGTCAAGGCCTCCCCCAGCAACTCTGAGAGAATATGTGGCTGTTCAATCAATCCATGATAGTGTGCAGAGGGAAAAGTCCTAGGAGCTGTAGCTTATTTCCAAAGAAAGGTAAATTTTAATGGCGGTTTTCTAAAACAAACAAACAACAACAACAACAAAACACATCCAACCAGGAAGTAAGGCCTTTTACATGGCCCACCAGAGTACAAAAGGAAATAGATTCAGCCCACTTGATTTACGTCATACAGATACCATCTCCTTCACCTAAAGCTTCTTGAAGATACATCTGTGGGCCTAGCTGCTTCTGACAGAACCAACATTTCGATTGAGTGTATCTGAGTAGCTTTTGACTCTATTACAGGAGTATCAGCTGTGGGACTTCTTCAAGCATGATTCTAACCCCACTGCTTTAGTACATCTTAGTCTCTCCTTTCAGCTCTCTTTGGTGATTAGCACAATAACTAACATGTCATAAGCAGTGTTGAACATTGAGAGCTTTCTGGGATTCTTCATTTCCCAGCCGCTTCTATTTTTAATTAAAATAACTCTGATTGTATGTGTTCAGGCTAAAAATGGTATTTCTAAGCCATCCTGGCAGCCATAGGTGGATATGTTACATCATTCCAGCCAATGAGATATAAGTAGGCACTTGCTGAGGATTTCTGAGAAAGTTTTACTTTCTAAAGAAAAGCATCATCCTTTTGTCTTTATTATTACCCTCCTCTTCCCTGAAGGTAAAGTGGCTATACTGGAACCATGACTGTGAAAGCTACATGCTAAAGGTAGAAATAGAAGCCTAGGTCTCTCATATTACTTTGGCACAAGCCCTGATCTATAAATCATATAGATTTCTTATTGCTTGGAAAACATACATACACACACACACACACATGCACACACACTTGGTTAAGCCATTGGAGTTGTTTTTCTGTTTCATGAAGCCAAATGCAATTCTCTTGCTTAGAACACTTACCCAAGGGAATTGAAATGCATGATTCTCCAGACTCTGCACACTCAGGAAATACAAGGTAAAATTTCATAGTTGCTTAATCAAGAAAATTTAGGAGATAAGCCTCTTTCTAAATTAAACACATGCATTCCAAAGTACAAAACAAGTTATTTTATTTTTTGCATTTTCTGTTTCAGTCTCCTTCAGCAGAGAAGATAACATTTAGCTAGCTTTGAAATCTCAAATATATAATTTGTACAACATTTGAAAACTGAAGTTACGTTTGATGCTGCATGAAGAAGCATTAAATTATGAGCCAATCAGGATTTGAAGTGGTGTGTGATTCTCTTAGAATATTTGATTAAAATAGATGCAGGTGTAATCAATAATGCATATACAATCAGGAATCTTGATTTTTGCTCAGTTATTTAATTAAAATTTCAGAAATTAACACATTTTTAAGTTCTGCTATGCTAAGAAACTGGTTATTTCTCCGTAGATATCTATTTTTAATGTCCCTAGAAATGTTCTCCTAAGAAGAGAAACATTAAAAAAAGTTTACCCTTTTTAAATATCCATGTCTCTGTGCTATAGCAATGGAGTGACAGCAAAACTGAATGTTCTATTTGTTCTCTGCCTCTAGTGTTAGTCATGTTATTCATGGGACAAGAAGCAAATGTAACTAGAATGTAAAAGAGAAAAATACTCAGGCAAGAGAAAACTCAAGAGCACATAAAACTAATATTGGTAGAAAAGGCTTACACTCACTTTTCAGGTCAATTACCAGATAGTTGATACTTACACAAAGTGAAGTGTGATGGATGGAAAATCTCTGTTCTTTCCCATACTATAAATGCAGTCTATTTTGAAGAACTATTCCTTCCACATTCTATCCCTGCAATTTTGTTAAAAGAGGCCAATCACAATCCTCTGTCCTCCGGTCTCCGGCTTGTGTAAATGTGAAAACTGGGTCACTTGAAGTTTTTAGCTTCTATTTTTTAACTACAGCTCAAGGAAAACAGATCCATTATTTTCTTTCTTTCATAAGGTTGTGATTCTAGAGATGTTTGTGGTAAGGTCTAGGCCCCTAGGAATAGACATCTTGAAAAAAGAACAACAGAAAGGACAACAGCAAAGAAAGAAAGATACGTTCAAACTGAAAAAGAATGGTTGGCTTTTCATGAATAATGACGATCTGAATTCACATTCCTGACCCCACCCCAACCCCCCTTTTTTGCCAGGACTTTGCTGAACATTTCAACACATAAAATAACGCCATTAAATGAATCTACAGGAAATCCCTTTGCTGCCAAGACTTGAGCTCCTGAGAAGTAAAAGAAAAAAAAAAGGCTTTCATTATTTGTGAGGATAGCAGAACCTGGAGTGAAGACCAAAAATTATACTACTTCCCTAAAATCAGTTAGATAAAAGGGGAGCTGTGCCTTCCCACCTGTCAAGTCTTGGAGGAGGTTGCACAATATTCTTGGTGCCAGTGGCCCAGGAAAGAGTCTCCCCTAGTGGGCTACACAGATAGTCCATGTGGTTGGAAGAAGATAGTTCTCCCCAAGAGCACTTAGAAAAGTCTAAAACACTAAGCAGTCCTCATCATGTGCATGCAGTCTTCATTACATGCATGCTTCAGTAAAAGGGGTCCCAATTTTTCAGCTGACTGAAAAACATTGTCTCATAAGGAAATGACTCCTATCTTCCAGTTCCTGCAGTTTTGCCAGTGACTAAAATACCCCCACATCCTAGCCCTATGCTAGGATGTGGGGTTATCTTAGGCATTAGCCAACAGGTACTGGTCAGTGACCAGTTAGGAACCAGGCTACACAGCAGGAAGTGAGTGACCGGTGAGTGAAGCTGAGCTCAGCTTCCGGTTAGATGAGTGGGGTCATTAGATTCTCATAGGAGCCTGAACTGTATTATGAACCACTTATGCAAGTGGTCTAGGTTGCGCACTCCTTATGAGAGTATAATGATTAATGTGCTTGAATCATCCTGAAACCATCCCTCCACCTCCCCGCTGTCCTTGGAAAAATTGTCTTCCATAAAACTAGCTCCTGGTGCCAAAAAGTTTGGGGACCGCTGTCCTAGCATATACGGCTGTAGAGATAACTTAAACTCATAAGAAGGCAAAGAGAAGCAGTGATCCATTTTGAAAAACACTCACTAAAAAGAGGGAAAGAGACTTAATTGAATAATAAGAACAGGAAGTTCCTATTAAGGTAAAATAAATGAAAAAGATAAAAGCTTGAACAAAAAACACAGCTTTTCAAGAGGGTGCAATTAAAGCACAAAAAGAGCTTTCTGGAACCAAGGAAACATTATATTTGAATTACAAAATTTAGTACAAGAATAGAAAAACAGAATAGTTGCTTTAGTTGTCTGAAAAAATAATGGAAGAACTATCTAACAGGCCAACAACAACAACAAAATGTGGAAATCACAAGGGAAAAGATCTCGAGTAGGGAAGAGAATTCCAATGCCTACAGGATCTTGGCATGTAATAGAATTTTGTGGATTAGTTTAGTAATAAGACAAGAGGAAGGGGTATAGACTGTGACTGAAATGGAGAGCCAATACCCTACTTAAGAGATACTGAAGTTTTGTTTTTTTTTTAAGCACTCCACTGGCCAAAAGTACAATTGTCTCCTGGTAAAAATCTGTAAAGTATATCACATTTTAAGACTAGTAATATAGAAGATTTAAATAAGTACAGTTCACACACACAGAGAGTACTGTGTTTATATATATAGAAGAACATATATTCATTATTTATAAAAATATTCATATATGTTTATATGTACTTAAAAGCATACATTTGAAACTATATTCTATATTGTCTAACCAAATCCAATAAACCGGAAATTAACAAACAAAAGTACTAAAAAAATTTAAACAGCTTGAAAACACCCAGCCTAGGTTGAACCATATGAAACTGCTGATATTTGACATTTTAATATACGAAAATAGTAATTCATATGGATCACCTGATAAAACCCTTCATCAAAAAGGTAGGACATTCCCTTGTTTGACTTCAATTGGGAACGTATGTGTTGGGTGGCCCAAATTTTACCTTGAAAGTACTCTGTTTTTTAGGGTTGTAAATAAATATTAAGTGAGTAAGCTAATACACACAGTCACACCTCCTTATTTGTGGATTTTGTGGATTTTGGATATATATATAGAGAGAGAGGGAGTAATGTTTATATCTTTATTAAATCAAGTTTATTTGTGTTCAAATCTTCTATGTAAATCACATTACTAACAGAACATTTTTTAAAACTACCATTATGATGATAAATTTATCTATTATTTAATTTTGTCAATTTGTTCCTTATATAATTTGAAGGTATGTTATTAGGTCCATATAAAATAGGTTTGTTATATCTTCCTGGTGAGATGACTCATAATTATACTAAAATCGGTCTCTATTTCTCTTGCCTGATGTTTACTTCGCTTATTCTGAGGCATAGCCCAGAAAGCCTGAGTGTTTACCAGGGTCTTCTGGGTAGATGCTGATTTTCAATATTTTTCCCAAACAATAAGCTGCTACAAACTTTGCTCCACTTCTCACCTTCTCAACCATTGCTCTAGAATTGGCAAATGTCTCAAAATCTGACATTTCTGGGACATCCTTTCTCTGTGAGATTTTATACTCTCCAGTCCTTGACACCTTTGTAACTATCTGATTTCGTCAAATAGGATATTTTAAAAGATTGTAGTTTTTATAGTAATTTTATGTTCACAGAAAAATTAAGTGGAAATTACAGACATTTCTCACATAGCCCCTATACCTTCACATATATAGCCTCTCCCATTATCAACATCCCCCACTACAGTGGCATATTTGTTACCATTGTGAACCTACATGGCACAGTATTATCATCCAAAGTTCGTAGTTTACATTAGGGTTTATCCTTAGTGTCATTCATTCTATGAGTTTGAACCATGTAAAATGACATGTATCCACTATTATGATTATCATACCAAGTATTTTCACTGCTCTAAAATGCTCTGTGTACCACCTCACTCTTTCTCACCCTCAGCCACTACTTTCTCAGTAGTTCTGCCTTTTCCAGAATGTCATATGATTTAAATCATACAGATGTAGCCTTTTCATATTGTCTTCTTTTCACTTAGTAATATACTTTTAAGTTTTCTCCATATCTTCTCATGGCTTGAAAACTGATTTGCTTTTAGCTCTGACTGATGTTCCATTGTCTGTATTTACCGCACTTTATTTACACATTCACCCACTGAAGGACATCTTTGTTGCTTCCAAATTTTGGCAATATGAAGAAAGCTGCTGTAAACATCCATGTGCATATTACTGTGTGGACATAAATTTTCAACCCCTTTGAGTAAATACTAAGGATCATTATTGCCAGATCATATAATAAGAATATATTTAGTTTTGTAAGAAACTGCCAAACTGTGTACTAAAGTGGCTGCATCATTTTTGCATTTCCACCAGGAATAAATCAGAGTTCTTATTGCTCCACGTCTTCATCAGCATTTGATGGTGTCAGTGTTCTGGATTTAGCCATCCTAATCGGTGTGTAGTGGTATCTTATTGTTGTTTCAATTTGCATTTCCCTGGTGACGTAAGATGCAAAACATTTATTCATGTGCTTATTTGCCGTCTATGTGCTTCTTTAGTAAGGTGTCTGTTACCCTTATCAAAGGTATTTGGCCCATTTTTTATTCAAGTTTTTGTTTTCTTATTTCTGAGTTTTAAGTGTTCTTGATATATTTTGGATAACAGTTCATATCAGTTATAATTTTTGTAAATATTTTCTCCCAGTCTGTGGTATGTCTTTTTATTCTCTGGACAGTGTATTTCACAGAGCAGAAATTTTTAATTTTAATGAAGTATAGATTATCAATTCTTCTTTTCATAGATCATGCCTTTGGTTTTATATCTCAAAAGTCATTGTCAAACCCAGCGTCATCTATATGTTCTCCTATGCTATCTTCTAAGAGGCTTATAAGTTTGTGTTTTATGTTTAGGTCTGTAATCCATTTTGAGTTAATTTTTGTGAAGAGCATAAAAACGTAGATTTATGTTTTTGCATGTGGATGCCCAGTTGTTCCAGCCTCATTGTTGAAAAATCTATCCTTATTCTATTGTATTATTCCCTTTGCTCCTTTATTGGAGACTGATTAGCTGTGTTTAGGGGCTTTCTGTTCCATTGATCTCTGTCTATTTTCTTCACGTATACCACACTGTGTTGATTACTGCAGCTTTTTAGAAAGCCTTGAAGTTGAGTAGTGTCAGTCCTCCAGCTTTGGTCTTCTCTTCTCTTTCAATATTGTGCTGGCTCATCTGGGTCCTCTGCCTCTCCATATAAACTTTAGGATTAGATTTTTTATATCTACAAAAGTATTTGCTAAAGTCTTGATTGGAATTTCACTGAATCTACCATTCAGATCAAGTTGGAAAGAACTGAAATCTTGAAAGTATTGAATCTTCGTATCCATGATTGTGGAATATTTCATTTATTTAGTTTTTTTTTTATTTCTTTCAACAGAGTTTTGTAGTTTATCTTATAAAATCTTGTACATATTTTGTTAGATTTATACCTAAGTATCTCATTTTTGTGGGTGCTAATGTAAATGGTATTGTATTTTTAATTTCAAATTCCACTTATTCATGATAAACTGGATTAAGAAAATGTGGCACATATACACCATAGAATACTATGCAGCCATAAAAAATGATGAGTTCATGTCCTTTGTAGGGACGTGGATGAAGCTGGAAACCATCATTCTCAGCAAACTATTGCAAGGACAAAAAACAAAACACCGCATGTTCTCACTCATAGGTGGGAATTGAACAATGAGAACACATGGACACAGGAAGGGGAACATCACACTCCGGGGACTGTTGTGGGGTGGGGGGAGGGGGGAGGGATAGCATTAGGAGATATACCTAATGTTAAATAACTAGTTAATGGGTGCAGCATACCAACATGGCACATGTATACATATGTAACTAACCTGCACGTTGTGCACATGTACCCTAAAACTCAAAGTATAATAAAAAAAAATTCCACTTGTTCATTACTGTTATATAGGAAAGAGATTGACTTTTGTATATTAGCCTTGTATCTATCCTGCATCCTTGCTATAATCATTTATTAGTTCCAGTAAGTTTTTTGTTGTTGTTGTTGATTCTTTTGAATTTCTATGTAGACAATCATCAAATAGGTTTTAAAAAAATTGGGCCAGGTGTGGTGGCTCACACCCGTATAGGAATATTTGAAATAATAGGTCAGGCTGGGCACGTTGGCTCACGACTGTAATCCTAGCACTTTGGGAGGCCAAGGCAGGGGGATCACCTGAGGTCAGGAGTTCGAGACTAGCCTGGTCAACATGGTGAAACCCCATCTCTACTAAAAATACAAAAAATTAGCTGGGCATGGTGGCAGGCACCTATAATCCCAGCTACTGGGGAGGCTGAGGCAGGAGAATCGCTTGAAACTGGGAAGCAGAGGTTGCAATGAACCGAGATCATGCCATTGCACTCCAGCCTGGGTGACAAGAGCAAACCTCCATCTCAAAAAAAAAAAAAAAATTATTGTTTAACCTCCAGTTTTCAGTGGGAGATTTTCTCTGATATCAACCAATGACCAGAACTGGGAATAGACAGCCATTTTCAAGATATATTTGCCTAATTAATTTGTGGCATGAATTAAAGAAGATAATGGACGTAAAATTATCAGTGTAAACTTGGCTATGATACTCACTAAATAGCTGGTATCTTTTTCAAAATTATCCTTTAAGAACTTTGATTAAGATGAAAAGGAGAATAGCTGCATACCAGGGAAGGGGATTCAATGGAGAGTTTTTGAGAGTCAAGGATACATGAATAATTGTACGTCCTTAAGATAAAACAACTTTATAGAAGGAGAAAATGAAATTACAGAGATATGTAGGAAATGTATCAAAGTTCTGAATCACAGAGATGAAATTTAAAAAATATATGTAACACCTGTTATATCTTAGAGTTCTGTCAATGGAAACTCAGACTGCCCATAAACAACTTTTATATCTGGAGAAAACTGGCTGATTATTATCTCTGAAGGGGTCAGGAAGAGTTATGATCTTGAGTAAAAATGAAAAAGTGTACTTTTAGAAAGAACTATGCATACTTCTTATACTGAAATAGGTAGGAGAAGTGCTTAACCTAAATAAATAAATAATAAATAGCTGAATTCCAGTTAATTTCTTGGACAATAACTGGATTGAACAAATAGTATAATCTTTACTCATTTACTTGCCAAAAAAAAGGACACAAGGAAATAGAGTACAGTGTTTAGAAGCTTAACCTTTAGAAATACCAAGACCTGAGATTGAAACTCAAGCAAATTTCTTACCTTTTCTATGTCTCAGTTTTTTCATTATTAGAGAGGAAAAAAAGTAGTATTCTTTACAAAAAAGAGTAGTATTCTTTACAGTCTACATTCTAGAATTGCTCTGATAATTTCTATCTGCCCTAGGATTTAATTTCCTGAACCATCCTACTTCAGTTTGTTTTTCTAATTCATTCCACAGCTTGTCCTCTCTCACTGAAATTATACTCTCATATCCCTTAGTTCTTTTCTGGTTTTCTCACTGTTTCAGGACTAGAGTGTTCATGGAATCCACTGGGAAATATCCATTCTTGTCATGTCTCCTCAAACTTGATTCCAAGGACACTTCTATCTTTGAGTTTCTTTTGTGGGTGTTCTCACCCCAACCCAGTTTGGTGTGAGTATCTGTGTGGGTCACATATAGCCAATATTCCTTTATTTATCTATCTTTGTCAGTTTTATCTTTTAAAATGTTTTGTCTATATCATATTTCTAGACTAATAATTCATGTATTAATAAAAGACAACTAATTAACAATCAGTATTTGTAATTACCATGAGACAAATAGCATAAAAGCATTCAAGTGGTGTAATCCTAATCAAAAGAAAGGAAACAAGGGGCTTGGTTTAAACTAGTAAGGCTCATAATATGGGTAGATAACTTATTTTCCTTAAGTTTGGAGCTCTCCGTATACTTGGAATTATTGGAATAGATGACCATAAAAAAAACTCTCACAAGTCTAAAACGTGGGTATTTAATAGTTATTATAACAGTACCAAAAGAAAAAATAACAAATACAAATAGCACTACGATTTTATTGTTTGATCCTTGCCTTTCAGAAAGGCTTATAATATACTTGAAGTGACTAGATCTACGGAAAGATACATATTACATTTCTCTAAAAACTTTTATGTCAAAGAGTATAAGACGAGTGTATTTAGTAAAACTATCCAGCAGGGGATCATGTAGCAAGTGAGGTGAGTATTGAAAGTGAGCTGAAATTAGGGTAAGCAAAAACAGAGGGAAAATACAATTATTTAAGGAGAAAAAAGTAATGCCAGAAATAAATGAGTAAAACAAAGATTAGGATCTGACTAGGGGTCATTTTAAGACTGAGTTGCGCAAATGTATTTGATCAGTGGATTTGCCACGTAGAAATCACTCATTTAGTATTTGCCAAATGAACATGGAATGAATAAAATGCATTTCATTAGACTATCTGTTACTCCTCATTACTGAAAGTTATTTATTAATTTTTTTATTGTTGCTATTGTTGGTTGCTCCCCTTCAAGTACTTGACTTCATGACTCACTGGCTTCTTTTCAATCCTTTTCTCATCTCTTTTTTTGTATTAAATCACTAGGTGAGCTCCTGCAGACTCCTGGCTTTAGATACCATCTTTATGCTGATGACTTCCAAATATTATTTCCAATCCGACCTCTTTGTCTCTCTCCCTCTCTCTCTCTGTTTCTCTCTCTCTCTCTCTGTGTGTGTGTGTGTGTGTGTGTGTGTGTGTGTGTGTGTGTGTGTTTACTATCTCCTTAGCGTCTCCACTTGGATATCTGATGTAGACTTTAAGTTTGACATGTTCAAAAGGGAACTCTTGATTTTCATTTATCATTCCCACGAAAATTTATTTCTCTCCCAGTCTTCTCCATTAGTAGAGGGCACTGCCATTCATCCAGCTGACAAATCCAAACACCGAGGGGTTGTATTCAATACCTAATTCCCTTAAACTCCACAATCAATTTATTAGTGAATTCTGTTGACTCTACTTTCAACATGTATATAGAATCCGATAGTTTCTCACCATTTCCAACATTATTTTTCTGTCTTCTCTAGACTAGAAAATTGCAGGAAACTTCCTAAATAGTCTCTCTGTTTCTATTCATATATGCTTCAGTCTCTACTTCTTATTTTACACATTATAGCCACAGTGATCCTTTTGCAATTAGAAGCAGATCAGTTCACTTCTGTAGCTCAAAACTTTTAACGGTTTTCCATCTACTTAGGATAAAACTCAAACTCATTTTCTTGGCCTTAACCAAACAAAAGCCTGGCATGATCTGGCTCCTCTCCACCTTACAACTTTCCCCTTGCCTACTCAGTTCAGGTACACTGGCCCTATCATGTTTTACTAACATACCACAAGTTGTTTACACACCTCTCATCTGCATCTTTAAATAGCATGCTCCTTTCACATGCTGGTCAAATCACTCCCTATTCAGGGATGCCTTTCCAAAGCAAATGATCTGAAACAGGACCCCTTATTGCTATGCATGTTCTCTACCTTTTTGCTGTGTTTATTTTTTGAACTATTATATAAACTTGTATTATCTCTTTATTATTTCATTTACTTATTATCTGTGTATCAAATCCTCATGGAGACTCTGTCAAGGTGGGTGCTTCTGCTTTGTTCTCAACTGTGTTCCCAGCGTCTAGAACAGTACAATGTAAGTGCTTAGTAGATACATGTTCAATACATGAATAAGACTAAATATTGCTTATTTTCTTGTATATTATCTCCTTTGGTAAGTTGGGCAAGAGACCTTTATCTGTAAAGCAATAAAGTAGGGTTAGTATAATCATTGAAATTGTATGCCCTAGGGTCCAACTGCTTGGATTTAAACAAATCCAAGCTCCTTCAGATGTGATCTTACATTATCTTGAATACTTGCTTAAGTTGCCTATGCCTTAGTTTTATTTCAGTGTAAAAAAAAAAAAAGGACTAATAATGATGCCTGTATACAGAGTTGTAAGAATTAAATGAGGAACACATCCAAAGCATTTAGACCAGTGTCTGCCCTGCAGAAGCATTAAGTAGATGCTAGGTTTTATTTCCCCTTAATTTGTTTTATTCTAATTTGACTTCCTCAAAGGTATGGTTATAGATATTCAGTATTTTTTTTTCAGATAGGGGACTCACTCTGTTGTCCAGACTGGAGTACAGTGGCACCACCACAGCTCACTGCAACCTCAACATCCCCAGGCTCAAGTGATCCAACTGCCTCATTCTCCCAAGTAGCTGGGACTACAGGCACGCAACACCACACCTGATTAATTTTTATTTTTAATTTTTGTAGAGATGGGGTCTTCCTACATTGCCCAGACTGTTCTTGAACTCCTGGGCTCAAGCAATCCTTGCATCTTGGCCTCCCAAAGTGCTGGGACTACAGGTGTGAGCCACCATGTCTAGCCCATCATGCACATTAAAATCCCTCATTGAAAGGGAAGAGCACGTTTTTTTCTTTTCCCCTAACTTTTTCTCTGGCTGGGCCACCACTAAGCAATTATCACTGAAGTTATAACTCCTGCTCTTCCTATCAGGACTTTCAGTGGATCCCTTGATTTGATACTTTATCCTTTTATTCACTTGGTTATGATATAAGTACATTAGAAGAATCTGGCTTCCTTTTTGCTAAATCCTGTTCTTCAGTTCATCTTATTATTTGGCCTTCATGAAGGTAATTTAATTCATAAGACAATTTGACAGGGCCAATACACATTCTTTTATCACATCCAACAGATTCAGATAATTGAATGCATTAAGCAAGGCTTTATCCTTAGAGTCAACATTAATCTAATCCTCATACAGAAACTTTGTGATAGCAAAAACTTGCAAATCAGGTTAATTAAATTAGTAAAGTTTTAGAACCACAGCACTTTCTGTAGCATGTCAATCTACTAAAAATATTAAAAATTACTGGTTAATGGCCAGGCACAGTGGCTCACGCCTGTAAACCCAGCACTTTGGGAGGCCAAGGCAGGTGGATCACGAGGTCAGGAGATTGAGACCATCCTGGCTAACACGGTGAAACCCCATCTCTACTAAAAATACAAAAAAATTAGCTGGGAGTGGTGGCGGCCACCTGTAGTCCCAGCTACTCAGGAGGCTGAGGCAGGAGAATGGCGTGAACCCAGGAGGCGGAGCTTGCCGTGAGCTGAGATCGCACCACTGCACTCCAGCCTGGGCGACAGAGCGAGACTCCATCTCAAAAAAAAAAAAAAAAAAAAAAATACTGGTTAACACATAGGACAATTTGAATAATTCATTAAGTATTGTGAAGGAAATGAAGATAAATAGGTTTATGAAATTTCTCTTCAAATACTTAACCTCTAGAAGGGAAAATATATAACTACATTTACAATAAAAGATAGAAAAAAATAGATACTTAAAGGAAATTTCTACAAAGTACTATAGGAGGTGAGCTGAAGCAACAATTATTTCTGAATAATTGCATTATAGGAAATTTCACTGATAGATAATGTTTAAGGAGGTCCTTGAAGGAAAAATTATTTTGAGACATGAGAACATGATCTGGGAGAAGGAATAACATTTCAATATGGAGGAGCATCATAAGCAAACCCATCAAGCCTGAAAATTTGGTACATATGTGAGGCAAAGGAAGAAGTTATTTGGATTGTAGCCTTTAAATGGATTACTAAATAAATTTGGAAAAGTATGTTGGCATATATTATAGCATATTAGGAGGAGAGTTTAGGTTTTATAGTCAAAAGAAAATGACTGCAGTTGAGGAAAATTGGTCAAGAGTAATATGTAAGGTGCTTGTACGTGGGAAAGATGGGAGGCAGAGTGACCAGAGAAGGGAGTATTTCTATCCCTAAGACAAAAGAGTTTGAACTAGGATTTAAGCAGTGACGATGGAAAACAAAGGAAATAGAAGTAAAATCAGTGAGTCTTAGAAACTGCTAACTTCTGTAGGGTGGGCTAAAGGAAAAGATGCAGTGATCTTGAGGGCTTAAGGCTGGGAAATGGAGTGTTGGCAAGGACACTTAAGGAGGGGCCATTTGGACAGGCGAGTGAAGAGTTGCTTTTTTACAGGCTGGGTTTGGGCATCAAGCATTCATCTAGAGATACTTAATTGGTAGTAAGCTTTTGAGTCTGGTAACATAAAGCACTGGTTAAAGCTGAAGTGTCTTAAAAAGTCTGTAGCCAGTAAGAGCTGAGTTAAGGATGAAAGTGATTCTCAAGGGAATGTGGAGAAGAAAAGCTAGAGACAATCCACAAGAAGTAACCACATATATGAAGCAGTGGAGGAAGAGAAGACAAAGAAAGTAGTCAGATTATTTAGAGACAGAGAATACAGCCATTAGTTTTGTAACAATCATCTGATTCCAACCTATGAGACATGTAGGAATCCTGTACCAATGAGGATTGGTGTGTGGAGCCAGAATGAACAATTAAGAGCAAATCCTGAAGGCCAATCTAGTTAGTCTTCTATCCAATCTGATGGGGTGAAACAGAAAATTATAATAGAAGGTAAGAGAAAACTGAAACCAATGCCATCTGGTGAATACAGGAGGGCTCAGAGCCAAGTGATTAGTCTAGAAGTAGAGGTTTGTTTTAAAGGGAGTTTTACCATGAGCTTGGGCAAGAAGAAAATCCCTAAGTACATAGTCCTGATCTGGATGGTGGTGAATAATCTGATTATAGATAGAGAATACCACCATTTTAATCACATTTTTTTCCACTTGTGACCTCAACTTCAGCCTAGGGTTTGTCTAAGGCCAAGTACATGGCTGGGAAATCAGGAGATGTGATGAGGTGGTCCAATAAGAAAACATTTGAATGAGGGTTTAAACACTTTCTGAAGAACATCCCAAACTGCATTAACTGCAGGAGTGTTCATATGGAAACAAATATGCTTGGAAAATTATTGGCCCGAGGGAAGACTTTCTGTAAGACTGAGGAGCCTTCTGGGAAAGAACTCACCCCAAGTGAAGAAGTAGGCTATAGATAGATGCTATACACTTTAGTGGTTGAAGGCAAGTTGTGATTCAAAGCACAAAATCATAAAGAGTGATTTTACAAAAATCTCTTAAAATAGTCAAGCTCAATAAATACTTTGAAGGACTATGCCCAAAGTGAAGGAAGGAATTGCCTTCCACCTCTTAGATACATAACGTGGGCAGCATGACAGCTCTAGCACATCAGAGCTGGTGCCCTGTAGGGGTGATACTGGATCAGAGGAGAGGCTGTGGAGCACTGTGGGCCAGTGGCAGTATTGCAGTTCCTATAGGAGCAGCAAGGGCTCAATGGAAGTGGGTTTATTTGTGAATACATGTGCAACACTTGTACAATATTCAATACTAAAAGCTGCCCTCCCGCAATCCCAAATTCTAATGTGTATATGTGTATGTGCATGCTCACACACACGTGTGCTCTCATGTGTTTATTACAAAATCATTTCAAAAATAGATACAGATGCAGCTTCATGTAGTAGAATCGATACATCAGTGAAATTTGAGTTATTTCCATTAATGTGCCGGGTTTGCCACACAGATTGGTAAATTACATTTACAATTAAATAAATGTTCTCAGATTTTCCAACAACTCCTGATACACAATGGAACTAGGTTATAAATAATGATAAGTGCCTTTTAAAAAAATATATGAACTATAGCTGCAGCTGCTGTAAGGATTCTGGAGGGGTTTGCAACTACCCACTCATTTCCTAAACTAATTATTTGGCTACAGTTTCAAATTCAGAGAGTTTGCTCTAGCTGTCATCTTGAGTTTGTCTCTGATATTGCAATCTCTTTAGTTCAATGAAACCTCTAAATCACAATCCTTTTTGCTTAGATCAAATTGGACTTCCAGGAATTATGTGCAAAACGGACATAGCATATAAACATTATATAACTATAAATTATGATTCAATGCATGTATATATTACATACACAATTAAATACATGGCACACAAATAAAAATAATCTGAGAACCTCTTGATATCTTCAGGCCACTGGCAGTCCTACTCCTAAAAATAAAAATAGATTATTTTTAGGGAAAGAGGTTAGAACAGCTACAGGAAGTAATTTATGAAGAAAATAGTTTAAAGTGGAGTGTACTGCCTCCAGAAGGCAATTAAACATTTGTTCAGTGACTTTTGAAGTGACCCGCTTGTTTTGCCCTTTTTCAGATGAGAAGAGAACAGCAATCATACTACCCACTACCTCCTTTGTAAACTTTTCTGTGGTTGGCTTTGTAAAGGTTATCTGGCCTGTGTAAAGAATCAGGAGGCCAGGTATGGTGGCACACCTGAAGTCCCAGCTACTTGGGGGTGCTGAGGTGAGAGGATCACTTGAGCCCAGGAGTTCAAGACCAGTCTGGGTAATATAGCAAGACCCTCGATAATATAACCAAGAGGACATAAAACTAAGAAAGTATGAATCTAAGTTAATGTGTCCCTATGTGTATCCCTGAGAACACTAGTGTCAGATGCTAATTTGGATATTCTTGCAAATGGGTTTCATGGTCAAATATATGTGAGAAATAAAGTGAGTCATATTTATTTACTGAAGCTTTTTTCAGAGTCTTTCATATGCTAATTGTTAATAGACTTTAAGGGTACAATATGGGGAGTTCCAAAACTTTGGCAGTTTCAATCTTTGTTTTATAAATTGTAAATTAACAAAATATAGTTGTATATATTTATGGGGTACAAAGTGATATTATGTTTATGAATGCAATGTGGAATAATTAAATCAAGCTAATTAACATATTCATTACCTTAATTTTTTTTTTCTTGAGAAAAAGTACTCTCTCAACAGTTGGAATGTGCAATCCAACATATACCCCATGGAATACTATGCAGCCATAAAAAATGAGTTCATGTCCTTTGCAGGGACATGGATGAAAGTCAAAGCCATCATTCTCAGCAAACTAACGCAGGAACAGAAAACCAAACACTGCATGTTCTCACTCATAAGTGAGAGTTGAACAATGAGAACACATAGACACAGGGAGGGGAACATCACGTACCAGAGCCTGTTGGGAGGAGGTGGGAGGCAATGGGAGGGAGAGCATTAGGACAAATACCTAAAGTATGAGAGGCTTAAAACCTAGATGATGGCTTGATAGGTGCAGCAAACCACCATGGCACATACATACCTATGTAACAAACCTGCACATTCTGCAAATGTGTCCCAAAACTTAATATACCTTTGTAAAAAAAAAAAAAAAAAAAAAAGATGTGCAATCCACTATAATTTACTACATTCACCCCCACTGCATAATATGTCTCAAAGAAAAATTTTATTCTTTCTGTCTAATTGAAGTTGTGTATCCTTTGGCTATAATTTCCCCATTCCCATCACTCCTCCCCCTCTCCCCATTTCCAGCCTCTGGTAACCACCTTTCTGCTTTCTGCTTACTCCGAGTGCTACTGCTTTAGATACCACATATAAGTGAGAACATATTTGTCTTTCTGTCCCTGGTTTTTTTCACTTAGCATAATGTTCTCCAATTTTATCCCTGTTCTTGCAAAGGACAGAATTTATTTCTTTTTAAGATTGAATGATATTCCACTGTGTATATATAGTACTTTTTTATATTTATCTGCTGATGGACATTTAGGTTGATTCCATGTCTTGCCTGTTGTGATTAATGCTACAGTGAACATGAGAGTACAAACATCTCTTTGACACTCTGATCTCAAATCTTTTGGGTTAAGACCCAGAAAGGGGGTTGCTAGATCTTACAGTATTTCTGTTTTTAGTTTTTTGAAAAACCTTCATACAGTTTCCTATAATGGCTATACTAATTTACATTCCCACCAGCAGTGTGCAAAAGCTCCCTTTCTCCACATTCTTGACAACGCTTTGCCTTTTGTCTTTTTAACAATAGCCATTCTGATAGGTATGAGATGATATATCATTGTGGTTTTAATTCGCGTTTTTCTAATCACTAGTGACGTTGAGCATTTTTTCATACATTTGTTAGCCATTTGCATATCTTCTTTTGAGTAAGATCTATTCTGGTCCTTTACCCATTTTTTAATCAGGTTATTTGTTTTTTTCCTCTAAAGAGTTCAGTTCCAATGAGAACACATGGACATAGGGAGGGGAATGACACGCAATGGGGCCTGTCGTGGGGGATGTGGGGAGGGAGAGCATAAAGATAAATACCTAATGCATGTAGGTCTTAATACCTAGGTGATGGGTTGATAGGTGCAGCAAACCACCATGGCACACGTTTACCTATGTAACAAACCTGCACAGTCCTGCACGTGTATCCCAGAACTTAACATAAAATTAAATTAAAATTTTTTATAAAAGAGTTGAATTCCTTATATATTTTGGATACTAACCCCTTATCAGATAAATGTAGCTTACAAATATTTTCTCACAAATATGTCTGTTCACTCTGTTGAGTGTTTCCTTTGTTGTGCAGAAGCTGTTTATTTTGATATAATCTTGTCTATTTTTACTATTGTTGCCTGCACTTTTGCTATCAAATTCCAAAAAAAAATTTCCCAGACCAATAAGTAGTTTTTCCCCTATGTTTTCTTCCAGTAGTTTTACAGTTTCTGATTACATTTAAGTTTTAAATTCATTTTGAGTTGATTATTGTACATGATGTGAGGTAAAGGTCCAATTTTATTCTATATACGGATATCCAGTTTTCCCAGCACGATTTATTGAACAGACTGGCCTTTTCTCATTGTGTATTTTTGGTACCTTTGTCAAAAATCAACTAACCATACATGTGTGTACATGCACCTACATGACCATACATGCCTGAGAGTGCTGGTTTAATTACTATATCTTTGTAGTATATTTTGAAGTCATGTAATATGATGTCTCCAACTTTGTTCTTTTTGTTCATGGTTGCCTTGGCAATTTGCTTCTTTTGAGGTTCCATATAAATACTAAGATTGTTTTTCTATTTCTCTGAAAAATGACATTGAAATTCTAATAGGAATTGCAATGAATCTGTAGATTATTTTGTGTTGTATTGACATTTTAGCAAAATTAATTTTTTCTAATTCATGAACATGAGCTATCTGTCCATTTATTAGTGTCATCTTCAATGTCTTTCGTTAAACACATTATAGCTTTTAGTGTACAGGTCTTTCACCTCCTTGGTTTACAGAACATTCAAGGAACTAGTTTTCCACAGAATAGTTTGAGAAATGTTCCTCTAATTAGATGTAAATTACCTTGCAGAGAAGGCTACCTGCTGTTCTTTAATTCCATCCCCCAAAAATCTTTAATTAGAGTGCAAGAGTGGAGAATGTCAGGAAGATAGAAAATTTTACAAAGTAAAATGGGTAACATTGAAATTTAACTAAAAGAGAACACTAAAATCCAGGAATGTTCACAGATGAAGAAATTTACTATAAATAGATGCCATATACACAGTAGGTATGCGATAATACTTGTTGATAGACTATATAAAATTGTACAATGCTCAAATATTGTTTATAGGATCTTATTCATTGGAACTTGTAAATACTATTTCTGTTGTCTATTTACAGAAAAAGTAGAATTAAATATCCAATTTACAGATTGTAAAATTAAGACTGATAAAAAGCTGTGTAGATCATGAATCAAAATGAATTATGAATGAAAACAGTGTCAGATAATGTTAATATTCTTGAAAATGGGATTTATGGTAAACAGAGACAGAATAAAAGACAGTTTTCTCTTTCTGATAACTTTCTTTTATAGTGCTTTCCATTCTCTTCATATTGGTTTTTCACATTCTCCTCTGAGAGATAGCTTCATTATTTTCCAATAAACTAGCTTATATAAATTGGATGTTTTTGTTACCTGCAACCGGAATATCTTTAATTAAGATAGAGCTGTGATGGATAAACATGTCACCTCCTTTTCTTATTAGGAAAGGTCTCTTAAGGACACAGTTGAATGACTATGGTTGTTGCTTTCCAGGCACTGTAGCAGACTGGCAGGAGGGCATCTTGAGGCTTTTCAAATTTCACTGTGTAGGCAGCTGTCTTTTCCATTTCCACCTAAGTCTGCTGAGGATTATAAAGAATCAGATCCAGGCAGTCCTCAAGCTGCATAAAGGGCATATAGGGTAAACATGACCAAATATGCCCTTCCAGAACTCAGATTACGTATGTGAGCCTATATAACGTCCACATTTTTTATGCTCTTTCTATCTTCCTCTGCACAGCTTACAGAGCCCCTGAAATTGTGATCTTATCCCCAAAGCTAAGACAGTCTCCTGTGCTGACGTGTATTTTAAAATATTTTAAGCATAACTACTAATTGTTGAGGCAATGGTTAGGCAAGAGATGCCATGGGCACCTCAGGAGACTCAGGAGTCCAGAAAACAATGGATCCAAGGAAACCTCAGGCGTGGGCAGGAGACAGAGAGTAATCTGGATGTATACGTAAAGCACCCACACTTCAGGACTTCCAGTTATTTTTTGCTGGGTACTTCCATGAGGATGGAGGTCATTCACTGCTGTCTATTGAGGCCAGGGCCCTAGATTTGCAGGCCACATCATGGACCTTTCTTCCTTCTGAAGTCCAGAATTGAATGCCCTAATCAATGATGCGTACTGCCTCCTAACATCTCTGTATTGTACTTTACTTCTGTATGTAGGCTTATTTAGCTTCCTGTACCTAGGCTTATTCTCAGAATCAAATTATGAGATGTGGCGAAGAAAATGTGTTCATCAAGTTTCTTCTAAGAGATAATCGGGTCAGGATTTTGTCCCAGGCTACTGATGAATTATATATTAAATGTTTTAATATATTAAAATAATATAACGCATAACTTAACTCATGCACATTTTAAGTGCTATCCTGTCTCCAAAATTATTGCTTCCTCTTTTTTCACCCTCCCACACCCATATTCTCCCCTTATTCAGCCTCAGATACCCCTGAGAAGCTCACCTGTTGCCAAAGGCTATTTGGTAAAGAGAGATTAAAGAAAACATGGCCACACAGGGGGTCCCTGTGCCTCTCTTTCTCCCTTCGTCTGTGGATTTGGGAAGTATTTTATGAACCTTTTATTTTTTTTCTTTTAGTATTAGATACCTTGTTTGGTACTTTATTAATGTTAATCAGAGACTGACAGATTGTTATTAGATCCTCCTTCGTGCCAAGCACTGAGTTAGCATGTGAACAAATAAATAACTGAACCCACAAGTATTACACAGGAACAGAGAGAAATAGGTTACAAAGCAAAATTGAACATCGTGATTAACATTGTCTCTTGCACAGAAATAATTTATACGCTTTTTATTTCATTGACAGGGAAAACAAGGGGAAGAGAGCAGAGTTTAAAAGCAATTTTATATCTTTAGACAAATGGTATCTTTTCTTTCAGAATCATCTGACCTCTGCCCTGTTTTCTCTGTCTCAACAATGAAATTGCTTTGCACTTCTCCTTAGCCAGATGCCACAGAGAGGAACTAATTCAATAGTCACTGCAAAGGGAAAGGATTTGCACTACTTAGTTTGACAGCCAGTTACATGTAAACAGGTCAGAAAACTTGAGCAAAACTTGAGCAAGCCCCAAACATCAATGGACATATCACTGTGCTGGGAGGAAATGAAGACTGTGGGGTGTTGGGAGGAGGGAGCTCCAGAAAGGGAATGTAGCCTGATAATTTAATTCAGAACTGCATTTTTCATGGCAGTTCACGAATGAAGCAAATGTAAGGCAGCGCTGAGCATGTTAGAAAGAGATAGCAGTAAGAAAGTATAAGAGAAGGAGCATTTATTGAATATCAAGGCTCTTCAAGACTATCTTAACTGAAGTTTGTCCCCTAAGGTGTGAAACTCTGATGAAGAAAACAGAAATTAAACCCTCTGAAATGGTAACTTTTTTTCCAATAGAATACTATGAATGTTGAAAGAGAAAGTAGCCAATGAAAATGTTTTAAATAAATGATGAATTTTCAGCATATGTGATGAAATGCTTTAGAATTTTTTTATTTTAGAATAGAGGGCTACCTATCAAAGCCTGCTTTTTATGGTCCAGCAAGTTCATTGCATTAAAATGGAGGAAAGCGATTTAATAATCCTAGATTTAATCATTTTGTTCCCTTTTAATTTGCTTTGACCCATTTTGGAATTCTTTGACTGTTTTCATCAAACTCCTATTTTATGTTGTAATATAAGGAAGCTCTAAGCACTTAATCCTACTGGGTAGAAAAATAAGTGAGGGAAGAGGAAACGACAGTAATGATTTCAAGAGAGAAAAAACTGAGGGAGTAAACAGGTAGGAAATTGCTTCAAAGTCTGGTAACTTTATGTGATGTTCAAGCATTGTGTGAAGAGTTTGAGAACAATATTGAAGAATGCAACATGAGAAATACAGAAGTCAAGTTATCTGCCTCTGGCAGTGGGAGAGTTATAGAACCTTGGACTGAAAACATCTTTACAAAAATTATAACTGAGAAGATTATTACAGTGAAAGAGATCTGATCTCACCAACCCCCAACTTGCCTTTAACCTCCAGATTGCCTTTGGTCATTCCTGGGCTTGGGCCAAGCTAACGTGGGAGAAAATTTAGCCTATAGTTTAAATGATAATAGCCCTTCCCCAAAACTAAACCACTTTTATAAAACTAATGAAAGGCCACCAGATTAGGAGGATGAGAAGAGCCTGAATTCTGCTAATATATAGGATAGATAAATGATTACCAGCCATTATTCTAGAGGTAACAAGATTTGGAACTTCCCTAATTCACTATTATAGAACTTAAGATTGGCCTTTTGAGATGTCTTTTCAGGCTTTTGCATTTCTGACAATCAGATGGCCCTACCTGGACCCTCAACCAGTCCTGTGGCCCCCAGTCGGAAGCAAACTCAGTGTATGAGGACCATTTTCCCCACACCATGATTGCATCCCCTACCAATCAGCAGTACCCATTTCCCTGGCTTCTGCCCACCAAACTAGCCTTGAAAAACTTTGGCCTCCAAATTTTCAGGGAGATCAATTTGAGTAATAACTTTATATCTCCCACATCTCAATTAAACTCTTTCTTTATTGTGATGCCATGGTCTCAGTAAATTGGTTTTGTCTGTGCAGTGGACAGGAAGAACTCATCAGTGATTACAGCACTTGTTAAAAATCAATTAGATCAGAGGCTATAGCTGGCTATCTACAGATACATTGAATTTAATCCTCAGATATCTTTGACGTTTTTCTGAATGTGAATGTCTCTAGACAGAACAGATGTGCTCCAATTCCAGCCCCACCAGCACTTACAATTCCACATCTAGCTGGCTGTTTCACTTACTTTTATAACCTGTTCTCTGAAGACATTTGAATTTGTGATTCTTGATCTATCCCAACCCTCTCATTTTTAAATTGAAGTAAACAATGGCTAGTGAGAACAAGTGCTTCTCAAGATTACCCAAATGGAAACAACATGAGAAGTAGAACACTAGTGACCTAACTTTCTGTGTACCTGGGTGTGAGTATAACAGGTCCACAATCCTCCTTCAACAATTCTTTAAACTTTTTTTTTTTGTAACACACTTAGGATAGCAACAGGAAGCAGCCAAATGCCTAGGCAGATAGGGGTGGGTCCCCTGTGAAACCCCACCTTCAAACCAAAAAAACAGCCTGAAGGCAGAAAGAATGGACTACTGGTCCCAGATGAAACCCGTGACCCAGAGTGAGAACTTCTGTTCCTGTTTGCCTGCCCTTCTCCTATTCTGAGCCCATAAAAGCCCTGGACTCAGCCATATTATGGAGACTTTCCCAGCTTTGGGTGGGGGACCACCCCCTTGTCCCCACTCTGCTGAAAGCTGTTTTATCACTCAGTAAAACTCCTGCCTTGATCACTTTTTGATTGTCAGTGCATCCTCATTCTTCTTGGGTGTGGGGCAAGAACTCAGGAACTGGTGCATAGGCCAGACTTGGCCTGGGTGGGCTGATTGGGCAAGGCACCTCCTGCAGCCAGTAGCATGCCCCAAGCAAGGCCAGAGGTCTCCAACTGGCAAAGGGACCAAGAAAAATCCTGCATCATTTGGACACAAACCTATCTTGAACAGATGCTGCCTATTAGTGAAAATATTCATATCTCACTGCAAAAATTTATATATAATAATGAATTTTGGGAGTAGGTATGCTTAAATGTAATATTGATGGTGTTATACTTTTCTAAAATCTTAAAATCATGTACTTTTGAAGTAGTTCTAGCACCAAAGTTTAAAGTAGAAGGTTTGAACTAGACACACAACACAGAAAATTGAAAGCCAAAGGGATGAGTTAAAATTCATTTTTTTCCCCAAAACTGTAAGGATAGATTCAGCAACTAATATATATCATAAATTCTACTAGGCTGTAGACTGGGTGAAGAACTCATTTGTAAATTTTTTTTGTTGGCTTAAGTTACTTAAATTCGTGGTTTGAATACAGAGGTATAATGATTGACCAAACTTTTTACCTGTACTTATTTAAAATATGAAATTTAAATTTTGACTTACTTTTCCATCACCATTAGATTTTTCTCAGAAAAATAAAAATTAGAAAAATTTCTGAGTACAATATGATATTAGATGGCATATACAAGAGTGATTATTAGCTGTCAAGATCTCCCATAGACCTAAGATGATTTTCTGCCACAGGTGGAAGTTGTATAAAACATTACCAACATTTATATGTCACATAATAGTTAAACTTCTATTGCTTCTGTGAAGTATATTCAAAAAATGAAACAAGAAACAAGTACAAATAAATCTTAAGCTCTGGAGATCTGGATGGAAAGAGGGCTTTTATATATCTAGTGATAAGTGGGCTGGGCCATTTCCACTTTGTGGAAAGAGTATTTTCTGGTAGCTTGGAAAGGTGAATATGATGTGTCACTAATCAGTGGCCTCTGCGATTGAGGATAACAAATGCCTGAAATAGAGGAACTGTGGTAGCAGGGTAAGAGACAGAATGGTACATGGAAAAATCTGTTTCTCTCTTTTTCTTGATTACACAGAATTAGTTCTTGATCATACAGATCTTGAGACTTAAAAAAGGACATCATCAGAATAACCAAACAGGTGTTACTGATTTGGTCATTGATGGGCCAAGAAGTGAATGTGGAGATTCAATCCAAGGATGAGCAGCTTTTTTTTTTGAGACCGAGTCTCGCCCTGTTGCCCAGGAGGGAGTGCAGTGGTGCGATCTCAGCTCACTGCAAGGTCCACTTCCCAGGTTCATGCCATTCTCCTGCCTCAGCCTCTCAAGTAGCTGGGACTACAGGCGTCCACAGGATGAGCAGCTTTTTTTCATATATGGTTGAGAGTTCCAGAATCTTTTGACAGCTCCATGGAGAAAGAATTAGAAAAGAGGCCAGGCACAGTGGCTCATGGCTGTAATCCCAGCACTTTGGGAGGCCGAGGTGGGTGGATCACCTGAGGTCAGGAGCTGAAGACCAGCCTGGCTAACCTGATGAAACCCTGTCTCTACTAAAAATACAAAACTTAGCTGGGCATGGTGGTGCATGCCTGTAGTCCCAGCTACTCGGGAGGCTGAAGCAAAGAATAGCTTGAACCCGGGAGGTGGAGGTTACAGTGAGCCAAGATTGTGCCTCTGCACTCCAGTCTGGGTGACAGAGTGAGACTCTGTCTCAAAAAAAAAAAAAAAACAACAGGCCAGGCATGGTGGCTCACGCCTGTAACCCCAGCACTTTGAGAGGTCGAGGAGTGTGGATCATGAAGTCAAGAGCTCAAAACCAGCCTGGCCAGCAAGGTGAAACCCCATCTCTACTAAAAATGCAAAAGTTGGCCAGGCACGGTGGCTCACGCCTGTAATCCCAGCACTTTGGGAGGCCGAGGCGGGAGGATCACAAGGTCAGGAGATCGAGACCATCCTCGCTAACAGGGTGAAACCCCGTCTCCACTAAAAATACAAAAAAAAAATTAGCCAGGCGTGGTGGCGGGTGCCTGTACTCCCAGTTACTAGGGAGGCTGAGGCAGGAGAATGGCGTGAACCTGGGAGGCGGAGCTTGCAGTGAGCTGAGATGGCACCACTGCACTCCAGCCTGGACGACAGAGTGAGACTCCGTTTCAAAAAAAAAAAAAATGGGGGGCAAAAATTAGCCAGGTGTGGTAGTGGACGCCTGTAATCCCAGCTACTCAGGAGGCTGAGGCAGGAGAATTGCTTGAACCTGGGCAGCAGAGGTTGCAGTGAGCTGAGATTGTGCCACTGTACTCCAACCTTGGCGACAGAGTGAGACTCTGTCTTAAAAAAAAAAAAAAATTCAGAAAAGAAAGCAGAGCCACTAATTCAATCATTCAACGTGTGTGTGTGTGTGTGTGTGTGTGTGTGTGTCGTGTGTGTACCAGGGGGTTACCTGCTATGTGCCAGGCCATCATGAAGTCTCATTTTCACCCTGATCCTAGTTGGCTACAGTTTTCAATTTCAGACAAGAGATATGTGGAGGCAAGAGAAATTATGGTGAATATCAAGTTATTAATCTTCTTTTATAGCAATTAATTATGTATGGAATATGCATTTCCCAGAACCCAGAAGCAGGGCATTATATGCCATTTGTGAGAAATAGTTTAAAATTAAAAACTCAATAGAGCTGTTACCCTTAGTATGAAAACTTTACTAACAAAATTTCTTACTGAGATTCTTATGAAGAGATAATGGGTAGTTTTCCTTAAATAAGCAAATGAGTATAATTTTCCTTTCCAACTAATTTTTCAAGAAGTAGAACTTTAATGCATTTGTAAAAGACTTTAAAGTTATGCTTTATAAGTTAAAAAAAGGAAAAAACTCATGCCATTAGGATGCTGATTATTTTATCAATAGTGCTATAAATTCTGCCCTCCTGAGGAGAATTAAAATAGTCATTCCAGATGGCTCTTTTAGGAAATCATAATATATGTTCCCTACGGAGCTAGGGAAAGATGTCCAACCCCATGAAAATCCCCTAGAATTAAAAATATTTTTTCCTAGTGGCATATTGTTTTTAATATGTTGTGGCCTTTGCAGTGGAGTAGCAGAAGTATCTTTCTTTCCTTCCTTGCTTTTTGTTATTGTTGTTTCTAGATAGTAATGAGTCTACATAAATGAAACAAAGACGTAAAATAGAAATCATTATTCACAGAAGCAACACTGTGTAAATTTAATGCATATCTTTTTTAAAAGGAATTTAATAGGGACTCTTAAAAATTCCCTAGAGATAAACAGAACTCTGCCTTTTCCCCATTCTAGCTGTCAGAAAGAGCAGTAGGTGAAAGCAGACTTATTTCAGTTTAATTTGCTGTGTCCTCTGCAGGATAATGGTAGTCATTTGCCATTAGAAAGACCAATGATATTTTCTACTCTACTAATTCTAAAAGGTGAGCCTGGCTAGAATTAATATAATTTCATTGAGAGAAGCGTGTATCAAATTATTGATGTAAATAGCAGATAGAGGTTACAAAGTTTCTAATTAGGATTAGAAAGGACTTGGCCAGGTGTGGTGGCTCATACCTATAATTCCAGCACTTTGGGAGGCCGAGGTGAGTGGATCACTTGAGGCCTGGGGTTCAAAACCAGCCTGGCCAACATGGTGAAACCCTGTCTCTACTAAGAATACAAAAATTAGCCAGGCTTAGTGGCATGTGTCTCTAGTCACAGCTACTCAAGGGGCTGAGGCATGAGAATCGCTTGAACCTGGGAGGCAGAAGTTGCAGTGAGCCAAGATCGTACCACTGCACTCCAGCTTGGGTGACAGGGTGAGACCCTGTCTCATAAGAAAAAAAAAAGAAAGAAAAAAAGAAAAGACTCTGTCATTTTATCCATGTAGAATTTCCTTCTGCTGTGTTTCTATCAGATAGTGGTACAGATTCAATCAATGTATTCAATATATGAATGCACACATTTTTGGGAGCATGGGAACACTGTTGAGTGCTAGAAAGTTCTTCTGTATTGAACTGAAATGTCGTTTTTAATAACATGTTCCATTTCTGGTTTTGGAAGAAAGCAGAGCAAGTCATACTCTTCTGAGAACACTTGAAAATGGCAATCAAACAATGCTCAGTTCTTTCCTTCTTTATGCTAAACTGGCTTGTTTGTTTACATTTTCCTTATAGTATCCCGGTCTCAAAGCCTCCTCACCTTCCTTGGTTTCCTTCTGGATATACATTAATTCGTGTGTCAGGGCCTCATCTAAATCATTTAATGTTTCTCTTAAGTTGAAAATAATTTCAGTTCTGGCATGATAAGATCTTCTTGCATGTACATGTCTATGTGTACAAAATATTTTTAAGTGACTTTAAATCCTTTAGGAAACAGTTGAATATGACAAAATAGAGACAGCGCTTGAATGTATTTTCCTTCAAAAACTTATGTTGAAATTTTATTGCCATTGTTAGAGTATTAAGAGGTGGAATTTTAGAGAGGTAATTAGGCCATGAGGCCTCCACCCTCATGGGTAGGATTAACGACATTATAAAAAGGGAAGTTTGGCCCCATTTTGCCTCTTTGCCTATCTGCCTTCTGCCATGTGATGATGCAGCAAGAAGGCCCTGACCGGATGCTGATGCCTTGATTCTGGACTTCCCAGTCTCCAGAACTTTGAGAAAATAACTTTCAGTTCTTTACAAATTACCCAGTCTCAGGTGTTCTGTTATAAATGCACAACATGGACTAAGACATATAGACACACAGGCAGATATAACACACATTTTATTAGCATAAAATATTCTTTGGAAAAGCATTTGACTCGCCAGAAGGATAAAAGCTTGCATATAACTCTAACATGTTGCAACATATCCTGAGGAATAAATAGAAGTTCATTGCAGTGGACCAGAATTTAAAAAGTAAAAACATAGGCCAGGCGTGGTGGCTCATGCCTGTAATCCCAGCACTTTGGGAGGCCAAGGCGGGTGGATCACGAGGTCAGGAGTTCAAGATCAGCCTGGCCAAAATGATGAAACCCCGCCTCTACTAAAAATACAAAAAATTATCCGGCCTGGTGGTGGGCACCTGTAATCCCAGCTACTTGGGAGGCTGAGGCAGAGAATTGCTTGAACCCAGGAGGTAGAGGTTGCAGTGAGCTGAGATCATGCCACTGCACTCCAGCCTGGGCAACAGAACAAAACTCCATCTCAAAAAAGAAGGAAAGAAAGAAAGAAAGAAAGAAAGAAAGAAAGAAAGAAAGAAAGAAAGAAAGAAAGAAAGAAAGAAAGAAAATATATTCTTTAATTCTCAAATATTGTACATAGCTCCAAAATATTATTATACAAAATAAATTTTTAAGACTATATCAAGGGCTCCATACTAATAATCGACAATAAGATCATCTGTGTTTGAATACCTTATCTTTTACAAGAAATTATTTCTATAATTCTTTATTAAAATGATTTATCACATTAATCACAAGTACTAAGAATACACGTAGAAAAAAATTGGTCATTCGCCTTTTATTATGCTGCCTCTGTTGCATGTCAGCCACGTACCCAGTTGTTGGCATTAATTGATACAAGACAGTAGGTCTCAGTTCAAACAGTCTCAGTGCTAACCTTTCAATACAAATATTTTCTCACACCTTCTTTATCTTAAAATGAGAATTGCCTACTCATTTATTCAGAAAAAATTGATATAATCCCTTAACTGTAATGCAAAGGATAAAATAATGTGATTTTTAATACTACAATATAGGGTTCAATATGTAAATGTTCAGTCTCAACTAACCTAGGGATGTACTCAAGTAACTAAATTGTTATGCTATTTTAAAATGAATAAATTCAAATTTAAGAGAAGTTAGAAGATAAGAAGCCATTCCATACAAGCAAACTTGGAACTTAAAGCAAAACTATTGTTAGGATAAGTGATAATGGGTGGGTAGCAATTTTTATTATATATAATTTTCTGTATAAATGTCTAGGAGGATATTAGAATGTCTTGCAGAACTCTCAAAAATTCTTCTTTATGAAGGATTATTTTGTGTATGACTTTTAGCATCTTTCACCTTCCCCTACCCTTGCTTACTAATGCCTGTAATTCTATCAAATCATCAAAACAGTTTTTTTTTAAATAAAAGCTTCTTCAAATTTCTGAAAGGGTTATTCTGCTTTTTCTGAGATTCATTGATCTAAGCTAGTCAAGGTTAATTTCATCCCTTATAAAGAATTAAATGAAGTATCCCAGTCTAAATCCATGGGTATGTGAATTCTCATGCCACAAGGATGATGGTGCTGAGTCAGTGCCATCTTCAGAATTTTGTTAGTCTGCTCTCTCTTCTTCTGATTGGCCAGTATATGTAGCCTGGAACAGATGCAGACAGTTTGCTATCATTAATGAAGGCATTCTAAATTTGAAGCACATTCACATGATAACAGATTGAAAAATATTGCAAAAAAAAAAAAGATATAAAGTCAAATATGCCTGATCTACCCTACCTATAATAATCTTGATTCTTGAGAAAAAAATTCTTTATCGTTTAAACTTGTTTGAGTTTGGTTTTCAGTCATTTTCAATCATCCTCACTGATAATGAAAATATTATTTTACAAGTCCAAAATCATGGTTATTAACCAAGTTCAGATCACATTAATGATTTTTTGGTAAACTTCCAAGCTCATAATTGTCTACATCATCATTTTATTGTTGTCAATCCCTTATATCTAAAGAACAATCTAGTCTTCTTGTCAGTTATTCTTACCATATTAATTTGATGTTCCTTTTCCCATTTTATACTAAATTAAAGTTGTTGTTAAAGTTTAGTCTTAATTCTTTATTAACAAATGCTGTCATCCTGGTAGTAATAGCATATTATAGCTTCATAGTGCTTTATAGGTTATAGATCACTTGCATATGCAGTAGCTCATTTAATCTTCATAAATTTTATATGTGGTATCATCTAATTATTAGTAATTAGAAACAGGGTCATAAAAGTTAATTTTCTGGATCAATGTCACTCTGCTGGATAAGAAGCAATTCTCCTGATTCTGAGTTCTGTAATCTTTCCACAGTTGCTCCACTGAGTCTGCTGTTCCTATAGCTTTTTCCCCCTAATGTGTTCCCTAAAGGGTTATTAAAACCTGCTTGATATTTCATGCCCCTCTTCCAGAGATCTTCTGAGTGAGCTGATTGGCTTTAACAACATTTCTTTCCCCATTATCTTTACTAATCCATCTATATTGTTCTATCATGCTACTTTTGCCTTCCATCTGAGCAAAAGAGCTTACACAGAAGACTTGCTTGCACTAAGATATGTGGAAAAACAAGATGCCTGGTGAGCTATTCCTTATTGATCAACTTTTTTTCTTATAATCATAATTTCTCCATCAATAATATAATTTTAGCACTTCATATTCTACTTCTTTTTCAACACATGAAACACCTCCTAACAGAAGTAAATGATATGGATATTTAATGCTTGGCAAAAGAAGAAATAAGCAATAAACAAAAAGGCAAATTTATTCCCATGACTCAGTTTTTTAAGCTGCAGATTAAAAAGGTTAAACTACATGATTTTATAGCAATGTCATAGGTCTCTGGGGAAGACCAATGGCTGTGATAAAGTATTATGTTTCTGAAGTTTGGAAATATATTTAGGCCAACCAATAATGCAATAATAAAAAGTGAAAATAAAGACATCTAAAATCTATTCTTTTTTTTTTTTTTCAAGACAGTCTCACTCTGTTACCCAGGCTGGAGTGCAGTGGTGTGATCTTGGGTCACTGCAACCTCCACCTCCAGGGTTCAAGTGATTCTCCTACCTCAGCCTCCTGAGTAGCTGGGATTACAGGCACCCACCACCATGCCCAGCTAATTTTTGTATTTTTAGTAGAGACTAGGGTTCTTCCATGTTGGCCAGGCTGGTCTCGAACTCCTGACCTCAGGTGATCTGCCCACCTCAGCCTCCTAAAGTGCTGGGATTACAGACATGAGCCACTGCGCCTGCCCTCAAAATATTCTTAATTAAAAGTAAGACATTTTAAATATGGTATTCTTAATTGAAATTCTTTAAAAAATCAACTTTTTATGAATAAATGTATGTAACCGTTAAGTGATTCAAGTTTAAAATTTTAAGGTGCTATTTGTTTACAGGAATTAGAGGGCCCCTTTAAGCATGCATACAAGGCTTCACCAATAGAATGATGTTAGTATTCAGAATATCTGACCACAAAATATCAAAGTGCATTTAATAACTCAAGATGAGTTCATTTGATATGAAAACTAATATCCAATGAATAAGTTAAATTAAAATGTAACACCACTAAATATAAAAGGCTATGATATTAAACAGGCACAATGCAAGAGTAAAATCAATAAGATAACATTGCAGTTGGTTAAACATGACTCAAAATCTCCTCAGAAGCTACAGAATACATTGCCCAAATCATCTATGACTACAACATTGTTATTCTAAGATCGTAAATTAATAGTGTCAAAACCTATGTAAATGAAATTGGTGTCTGATGTCAAATAAGAATAGCAGTTTTAGATGCCAAATATATTTTGTGTCATCAATGTTGTTGTTAGCTTTGTAAAACTAAAAAAAAAAAGGATTGACACTATCCTCAAGATAATTGCTTCAACTGTTAATATCAATCTAATTAGAAGTAAACAAAATTGAAGTACGGCAATCAAAAGATACTGAATGACTGGGGTGTTGACATGAAGAAGAATGGCAAAGAGCCATCGGTGCAAATCACTGCATAGTCTGATAGTCTGATTAGTTAAAATGTGCAAACTGCAGAGGAGCCACAGCAAGCAATGAATAATAGAAACAACTTGTGTGGCTGGATCAAGAAAATATGAATGATCCCTGCTGAGTGTGTACCCAAGTACCTTAGGAAGCAGCTTGTTATTTTAGAAAGAACATGGAATTTGTAGCCACTAGTTATTAATATTGACATTTCCACCTACTACCTGTGTGACCTTGGAAAAATTATCTTACTTCCATAAGACACATTTTTATCAATTTTATACTGGACATAGTGATATCAGCTGTTCATAGGGTAACTCAGAAGAGATCACATATGTCAAAACAGTGTGAAATCTGTAAGGTGACAGTCAAATGATGGTTTATTATTATTTCTTTGCAAGTGTTCTACATGATTCAGACATTACCTTTGTCCTAACTAGGGGAAGTACAGCGTTGGAATCCTGCCAAGCAGCATTGCAATCCCTACTCAGTTCTTTAGCCACTACGCAGCATACATGTCTTTCTTAGACACAGAGGAACTCTGAGAACTATAAATCATTCTTTTATAATTTGATAATTACTGGACTTCTTCGTTGCTATAATAGAAAAATCAAGTAGCCATTTCTTCTACAATGCATAGACATAATCTCTAGGTCAGTTAGTTCAGTGCATGTACTAATAATTATTGTGCCTTGTACAAGGGGCTAATTTAGAAAGGAGGAAATTAATTGTTTTTTGAATGTTCCTTTTTTATGCCTCATCATGAATTCCTAAGGTTTAGGATTAATGTGTGCAAATTCCAAGCGTAAATAAACCATTGACAGCCTTAAAAACATAATTTAAAAACTTTTTTTTCTTAAAACATGAATTGTGAAATGGCCAAATAAAACCCAATGTTTTCTTAATTCTACCATCAGGTTTACTTAATATTCGTTCTTTTTCTTTACCAATAATAACACTTTACTTATTCTTATGGTAAATTCCTAGTTTATTATGTAGAAGTACTTTATTTGATATTCTAGCCTATATATTTTTTCATTAAATGACTCTTTGTACTACTTTAAGAATTACAATAGCAGTCCCTTCATGAAAATTACTGTTGTGAATTATCCCATATAATGTGTTTCTATATTGAATTCAACTAAAGAAAATGTTGTCAATTTAATTAGTAGAAATAAGCAACGAGGTCCCACCAATAAAATGATCCAAGAGATTAAATCCAGAGGGGAATAGGTAGCATAAAAATTAATACCTATTTATATTCATTAAGCAGTGGATTGTCTAAAACTAATTGTTTAGAGACCATCTAGTAGACAAAAGAAAGCTGCAATTTAAAAACCAAATGGTATATTTACCATTTGAATAAAAAATATTTCTCAAAAATAAAATTTATCTTTACTGCCCCTAACTCTCTAGGTCAAGTTATTTTCAATTAACTGATATTTATGAACGCTTGTGTGTGGCAATAAATTAGAAATTTTAAAGACACACCTCTGCCTTCAGATAACTAATACTCTAACTGGAGAAGCTTGACATAGATGGATAATATCTTAAAAAGATACTCGTAATAATGTAGTATCTTTGCACAGTGCTTAATCTCAAAACTCTCTGTGAGTATAATTATTTTATTTGACCATTGCAGGCTGCAAATATTACTAGATAAATGTTCAATACCAGTAAGGATATGCTATGATTCAGAAGAGAATCTCTTGCCAAATGAATGATATTGGCAAATGGTGCTTTAAGCCAAAGGAAGGTATTAAAATGATAGTGTCTATCACAGAAATGAAGAAGCAACCTGTGTCAACTGGTTTTAGGGAAGATGAATTCACATTTAGACATGATGAGATCAAGTTGACAATAGAACATATAATAGAAAACATGCAGCAGGTGATAATATGCATTCATTTACGATAATATGGATAAACCCAAAGAACATATGTGAAATAAACCAGGAACAGAACGACAAATACCTCGTGATCTCACTCATATGTAGAATCTAAAAAGTTAAACTCACAGAAGTGGAGAGTAGAATAGTGGTTAATAGAAGTTGAGGGAGGAGGTTGGGGAGATGTTGAACAAAAATACAAAATTCGTTATTAACTATTAATTTAATTAACTATTAATTTAATTTAATTTCAGAATTAACTCTGTCTCACAAAATTAGATGAGACAAATGGTAAATGATCTATAAAAATTAGAAATGAGGAAGGATACAGGAAAGGGCCCATTTTCGGTGGCAGAGTACTGTTGCTTGATGAACACATTGATGGAGCTCATTCCCAGTTATATGAGATTTTATTTGGACTTTCTTTACAGTATTTCTTTCCTCCAAAATAACAACTGCAAAAAAGAAACAAGTATAGTGACAGTAATAGTTTGATCTGATTATCAGTCCGAAAGCTGAATTTAGAGTACATGAGGAATCTACTGTGAAAACCCCTAATTACCTTAAGCAACTATATTGACAAAAGAATATATTATTTCATTTAGAATTCATTGAGTGCTCAAATCCTTTCAAAAATATTTTATTCACTGCAGCACTAGTGTTGTAGAAATTTTAGCATTTCCTCAAACATTGCTATATTCATCTTTAAACTTTTTAAAAACATTAATTGAATTTTACATATATAATGTGTATAAAACCTGCACATAAACTTCATATGGTAGTCATATAATTTTTACTAATAAATTCAGTTTACACAAATACCTCTGACAATACCATTTTTTTTTTAATTAACCAGCATTGAGGGTTACACTGGGCCTGAAGAGTATGATGGCTATTTAGTAAATCTATCCTTTTCTTTTGAAAGCTGAAAGGTAGAAAAAGAACTTATATTTCATTTGTTGTTGTTGGAACTGTAGAGAACTGTTCACAATCTTAGTTATACTTTCGTTTTCAATTCTGCTCATGCTTTTAAGTAAGAAAATAATATACATATAAGGTTTTAGAATGATTGGTAAACATCTTTCAGTGTTTGGAGAAAAGACACAGCCCTAGACAACCTCTTTATTTCTGGGTAGAGAATAGCTCACTACAATGAAACAATAAGAAATTCCCTCAACCTCCACCCTCCTAGGTTCTTTGAAATGTGTCATATGTCAGCTAATGTGATTAATAAAATGTACTTTTGACAAATGAGTAAATTTTTGCTATTAACAGCATCACAAACTTTAAAACGACTGGTGATTTATTGGAAAATGGGTATATTTGTAAAAGCTGAGTATTGTTGGAGAAAGAATGGCAGAGTCAAAGTCTCTAGGACCCCTACCAACTCTGTAGCACTGCGGTTTTAAAAAGTTACAGGACTTTTTAAATCTCTAAGATTCTTTGAATATGTAACCATTTAGTATTATTCTCTTGAGGGAACTCATTGAACTTTTTTGTTAGAATTACAGTAGTCCCCCTTATCTAAGGTCTTGCTTTACTCGGTTTCAGTTACCTGCAGTCAACCATAGTCTAAAAATATTAAATGGAAAATTCCATGAATAAACAATTCATAAGTTTTAAACTGCTTGCCATTCCGAGTAGTGATGAAATCTCATGCCCTCCTGCTCTGTCCAGCCCAGGCCATGCATCATCTCTGTGTTCAGCATATTCATGCTGTAAATGCTACCAGACTATTAGTCACTTAGTAGCCCTCTTTGTTATCAAATTTAAAAACACAGTGTATATATGGTTCGGTACTATCCACAATTCCAGGCTTCCACTGGGAGGCTTGAAAGATATCCCCTAAGGAAAAGGGAAGACTATTGGACTTTTCACCTTTCTTTCACTCGATTTCCTTTAAACTGAAAAAGTTTATTTTATAGCTGCCTTTATGGTGAGAATTAAGTGAATTGTAATACATAAAGCATCTAAAATAGTGCCTGGCACACAGTAGGTGCTATATTGGTGCTTATTTTCTGTATAAACTGTACGAGAGGAGAGACTTTATTTTCTATATCACCATGTTCTAAATCTAGAGCAGTACTTCTAGAAATACACGAATTGGGACTGGAGAAGCTCACGCTTTCCTATATTGGTTCATTCACAGGTGGCATCTTGATGCAGTGTACAAAATGGTCATCATTCAACTGAGTATTAGTAAAGACTTTCTTACTTAACTATGAATTGCCCATGAAATTATTTAAGTCACTTAGCAGGCCCAGGACTCAATTTACTTGTGTGTAAAATTAGTTGACTAGATTAGATAATCTGTTATATCTCTCGCAGCTCTACATTTGTTTTGAGATATAAATTGTATTTTCAGAGAAAATTTTTAGTGAGGACAGATGACATACTAGAAATTTTGTCTTATAAGTAAAGCTTCAGACTTAAAGTATTTGTATCATGTCTGCCATCAGTTTTCCTGTGAGCTTAATATTGTCTGCAGGGTATTAGTTCATCTTTAGGCCCTGATTGACAGATACTTCATTCTTTGATGTTGGCAAAGTCCAGGCAATTGCCATGAAAGGGTGACTAACTTTGGGTGGGAGGAACTAACGATTATCTTTGTGTTTCTAGGTCTCTGTGGCCTTTTGATTCATCTTTAGTGACTCTGAATTTCCTGTGAGTTTTAATGGGCTGTAGCAAGATATTGGTGTCACATCCAAGGTGGCCTTAAGAATAACAAGCTGATGGAGTCTCAGAAGTGCAGTCACTCCTTAAATTCTTGGCACACTTGTGATTTCTGTTAAGAAGATTCTATTTTTCATTAAGATTCATTTTAATGTGTCTGTCTAAGAGCTTCAATGAGGCAGTAAAAATACAACTGAGAATCATGAGGAGATAAAAAAGAAAATAAAAGTGTCAAAATTTTTTTCTTTTAGCAATCTATTTGGAAGACCTTAAGCTAAAAAATCTATGTATAATTTAAACCCTGCACATCTATATACTCTTACATGAGTTTTTTTTTTAATTCCAAAGTTGTGTCTAGCAATGAATTAAACAGAGAAAGATAACTTGTTAGCTCAGAGAAAGGGTCAGCAAACTATTTCCTGAGGGCCACACATAGCCCACCACTTGTTTTTGTAAATAAAGTTTTATTGAAATGCAGCCATGCATTGTCTGCAGCTGCTTTTGCCCACAAAAGCAGTGTTGAATAATTGTGACAGACTGTATGGCCAACAAAACCTGAAATATTCATTATCTGACCCTTAACAGAAAGAGTTTGTTGTCCATTGGCTCAGAACATTGCTTTTGTTTTATAGCATGAGCTTGGAGGGCTTAGTGCTACATCCAGATATATGCAAAATTCCAAGGAATCTTATTTTTTCCAAGGCTGCTAAAATTATTAATAAAATTATTGTTAATTATTAGTGAAGAAAACTCTAATCTTTTCTATTTTAAATTATAATGTAGAAATAAAATATAGTAGAATCGTTTTTGTATCAAACAGGACATTAATTAAGATATTAATAAGTTGTTCAAAATCCCTAAAAAAAGGTGTAAGATGGTATTTTAAAGTATTAATGGATTGTTTTTCTCTAATATTTCTTTTTCCCGCATGACCTTTTCTGGTACACAGTCTACCAAGGTATTCTATAAGATAATTCTGCATATTTGCTTTATTCTTTGACCTTGCAAAGAAGTTTCAATCCTCCTATATTTTATATCATAAAGGTATCACTTTTTCCCACTCAAGAGAGAAAGCTCTTGTTCAGTCTTCATTAACTCCCTCTCATTTTTGCCAGTTGGTTTTCATCAAATTCATTTCTCCACCGTTTTACTCTCTTTGTTTTGGTCAGGTCTCCAGGCTAGTTTCAGGGTAAATCTTCTCCAAAGTTGCCAAAATTTTCTTCCTAAAGCTTAAATCTGATCATTTAATTGTCTATTTAGAAATATCAATGGTTCCTCGATGGTTATAAAATAAAATATATGCTTTTTTTTTTTTTTTTTATACAGAGTCTTGCTCTGTTGCCCAGACTGGAGTGCAGTGGCGTGATCTTGGCTCACTGCAATCTCCGCCTCCTGGGTTCAAGTGATTATCCTGCCTCATCCTCCCAAGTATCTGGGACTATAGGCACCTGCCACCATGCCCGGCTAATTTTTGTATTTTTAGTAGAGAGGAGGTTTCACTATGTTGGCCAGGATGGTCTGGAACTCCTGACCTCATGATCCACCCACCTTGGCCTCCCAAAGTGCTGGGATTACAATTACAAGCGTGAGCCACTGCACCTGGCCAAATCTATCCTTTTTATTGTGAGGTTTTGTTTAACTTCAATAACTGGATCTCTGTCTGAAATGTTCTTTCCTTTTTCTTGGCCCTATTCATTTCTTCTTATAACACATGTCAGGCATCAGTTTTCCTTGGGAATTTTTTTCCGGTCACTTGTCCTCTTCTAAAGCTGCATTAGGCATCCTTATTTTCTATTCTCCTATAACACTTCACACCCCCCTGCTTATGCAACCCATTGCTGTGGGAGCACTCTAAGCTCCAGTGGAGAAACAGCAGGAAACAAAGCACTCTCGGAACCAGAGTTGTCATCTCATGGGGAGTCTCATGTGACAGTCAACAGACACAACTTGTGAGAAGTGTGAGAAATGTCCCTCGACTTCACAGTGTTTACAGGAGAAGGTGAGAACGATAATCCGAACTTTACTCAGAGACCAGATGCCAGGGATCTAAGTTTGAGTTTTGATGCTAAGGGGGTCACCTTTATACCTACAAGTTGAAGGGGCCTAAGAACATTCAGGTTACATTTATATCCCACACTTCATACCTCATCTAAAAATTGCTACATTTAAATTAGCAGTCTGGCTTCAAACTACCTTTCATCTTCACCTCCCATTCACCCCACCTTTTTTTCTCCCTGTGCCCTCACCATTCAAAATCACATTGAATGACTTCCCTAACGCACACTTTCATGCCTCTGTGCTTTTGGTCCAATCTAACCTCTCCTGTAATACTTGACTTTCATTTTTTTACCTCTCAAAACCTTAGTTGCTTTATAAAGCTTAAATAGTTCAAATGCCATTTATTCTCTTATTCTTGAAGAAAATGGCCTACTCCTCTGCGTTTCTTGGCCACTTAATCCTTTCCTTGACAAATCAATTAACAGGTAGTATTTTAAATCATTATAGTCTCATTTCAAATCATCATAAGTGACACATCGCAAGATGATGTGTTACTTATATTACCCCAGTGACTGGCTCAGTGCTTGATATATAATATAAGCTCAATAAATAATATATTACTTTATGTTATTAAACTGAACTCTACTAAGTGTAACTTAGTACTCACACAGCACTTATAGGTAATGTCATTTTTCCCAATGACTTCAAGTCATTTGTGTTGCTTTGTTTTGTTATTTTTTACTTGGAGAGATTGTAAATTTGCTGTAGTTTTCCAGTATGTACTCTTCAATTTCCTATCACAGTTTTTCTGTGCATTATCTTTCAAATGAATCACAACATAGCAGCCCTGACAATATAGCAGTCCTCTGAGTGGCTGAGACCAAATGGGTGTTTTCATGTGCTCACAGAGAAGTGCTTCGCTTTGGCTTATTACCGACACTAAACTCATTCAAGGCTTTTGTAAAAGGTACTCAAGTTTTAGATCTCGGTAAGTTATTTTCCTTTCAGAAATATTTATTATAAGTGCCCAAAATATTAGTGGATGCTGTATATGGCTTATTTAATATCATTTTATAAGCTGCTTACTTACAGCAGGAAATAATGTTGGTGACATTTAATTGATTTTACATTCCTAATACAAAGAATATTCTCACAAATCTAGTGAGAAAAAAAAATTTGGACGTGATCTTACCAAGCATCTTTCTTTCTGGATAGCTGTGGCATAGAAGTTGTGCCTGCTATGTAAATTCACCTTGTTTCTCTAATGATTTATTGCTTGTGTGGTATGTCTGTAATTAAAGCTTGAGATGACCTTCTCTACAAAGCAGCTCTCTGTGATCGCCAAATGAAATGCAATGCAGATTGACGAGATTAGTTCTGAATTCTCTAGCTGATATAGATTGGATATTTATTCCTCCAAATTTCATGTTGAAATTAGATCTTCAGTGTTGGAAGTGGGGCCTAGTGGGAGGTGTTTGGATCATGAGGGTGGATCCCGTCTTAATAGTTTGGTGCCACCCTTGCAGCAATGAGTGAGTTCTCACTCTATTAGTTCTCTCAAGAGCTGGTTGTTAGAAAAAGAGCCTGGCACCTTCCTCCTCTCTTGCTTTCTTCCTCTCTCACCATGTGATGCCTGCTCCCCTTCACCATCCACAATGAGTGGAAGCTCCCTTGAAGCCCTTACCAGGAGCAGACACTAGCACAATGCTTCTTGTATAGCCTGCAGAACCGTGAGCCAAATAAACTTCTTTTCTTTATAAATTATCCAGCCTCCAATATTCCTTTATGGCAACACAACATGGACTAAAACACTGGCTTTCTTGTATCTGCAACACTGATTTTGACACATATTCAATTTGCCTTTTAAAATTTGGGTCTTCCCTTTGTACATTTTCAATTTCAAAAAAAAAAAATTCACACAAGTCTGTTAGAAATGAGCCTTTTTGAAGTTTCTGTTAACAGCTGCCAAGAGCAGCTGTGCCCGTGGGCAAGTTAGAATATGCACATCACCTTGGTTTCTTTTGGCCTTGAAAGCTGACTTGGCTTTAGAACTTTCAACAGTCATGATCAGAGTTAAAATAGAATGGATTTAATTCCATTTTTTAAATGTGAAATACCTCCATTCATTTTATCATTCACTCATTTATTCATTCACTTAGTATGTCTATAAGATAGAATGATAACAAATGCCAACTATAAATATGGCATTAAGATAAAGAAGAAAATAGTATCAGTTTGGGTGGCTGAAAAAGGGTAGGTTTCATTGAGGAGCCGAATCTTGAAAATTGGCCAATTTTCATCCATTCAAAAAAGGAAAGCTGGGCATGATCAGGTATGTCTATAGTCCCAGCTACTCAGGAGGCTGAGGCAGGAGGATAGCTTGAGCCCAGAAGGTGGAATCCAGCTGTGTCAACATAGTAAGGCCCCATCTCTAAAAGAAAAAAGGAAATAATTGAACACTTACTTCAAGAAATACTTATATATGAGTAACAGGATGCCTCTTGTATATATATGCCACTTTATTTTAAGCCACGACATTCATTTTACTACTTTAAGCTATATGAGTATTCAAGACATTATTTTTCTTCTATAGAAACTTTAGCATCCCTTACACTGTTAATACATTATGATAAGAAGAAATGCTTTCTTTATATGGGCTTACAAAGTGTTTAAGGAGTTCAATATTTTAGATTAAATTGCACATGTCCAGGAAGGGAATTTGACTTCACTATTGACAAAGGGTAAGTAACCATTTGCAGACTTAATGAAGGGTGTTTTTGTCTGATGTAAATACTAAGATTGAAAATATCATGTTTAATAGGCATACAAGATTATAAATGATTTATTGGGAAATTAATGGAGGCAATTTCATAAAAACAACCATCTAATCCTGTGGACTTTAGCTATTTAATCCTGTGGACTTTAGCTATTCATGAAGTGAATTATTTCTGAATACACAACTTGAAAGGGGATACATTCGTTTGACATGGAAACAAAACACACTGAAATGCAGAATACTTATTTTTCTAGTCTTATGCTAAAGGCTATAAAATGAGTAAAGATAGAGGAAAGCATCTCTTCTTCTGGGCTTTGTAGAATCCAGAGGGATCAAAGACAATGAATAATGATGTTTCAGGCATGACATTGTATGAACCATTATTAGAGAGATAAAAATATATACATTAATTAGACTAAAATAGGATCAATGTTATAATGGCAGTGCTAAATAGACAAAGGGAGTATTTAGACAAGTAAGGGGGAAAGAAAATTAGGACACACAACGTGTATGAATGAAAACCTGGAGTTCAAGCATAAGCATGATGTGTTTGAAAATCAGTAAAGAAGAGTTGGGTTTGAGCTGAACAATTATGCTGATGTGAACTATACAGAAAGACCAAGTTAGCTTAGGATGGTGTCAAAATGTGGAACAAGTTTTTCTTACAGTTCTTAAAACCGATGATAAATTTTGAACAAGGGTGGTTATATGTGAAGATCACTTAGGGGAGTAGAAGTGTAGAGATTAAAATAAAATGGGAAATGGGAAAATAAATAAAATTTACGAGCTGTTAGAACCCCAAAAAGCACTTTAAGCCTTGAGAGAAATGTAACTATGATCTAAGTCGTGTAGCAATTCTGCTTCTTAGATTATAGCTTAACTCTCTTTCTTATTGTTCTTGTTCTATAAATGACTAGGAAAGATGAGAGACCAGAACTCCCCCATTTCAACCACTGATCTTTGTTATAGATTAGCAGCATCCTTTATTGTCCTGTAACTAACTCAGAGCAGATGGAACCGCAACAGGGATCCCATGAAAGTTACAACTTCAGTGTGGAATGTTAAATATACCTTTCCTGAAAGAAAAAGACCACCTTAACTAATCAAATCATTGTAACTATGCACTAAGCCTTACATAGAAAGATGTTGAAATTCTGTTTGACTTCCTTAACTTTGTATAAATGATCCTAAATTTCTACACTTTGGAACACTAACTTAGTTCTTTGGAATCTGTGCTTCCCGGGCAGGTTGCCCTTAAACTTTGTGCTTGAATAAACTGTCTTTAAACTAGATTCTGACATTTTTTATTATTTTAGATTGACAGAAGGAAATGTAGATAAAATACCAAGTTAGTACACAGTTATGTACTCTAGGCAAGAAGTAAGGCTTTAGCTGTGCTAATAAGTTGAAAGAAAGAAGAAAAAGTGCAAAGGAACAATTGATAATTTAGTGTAGATTGAACATGGAGAGTGAAAGAAGGCTGTTTCAAAAATGACTCTGAAATTTCAAGCTTGAGTAATCGGAAATAAAGAAAAAATATGAACAGAAATAAATCAAAAGTGGGGAATCTGGATTGGAGATAAAATGGTAAACTTGAATTTTCAGGTATCTCATTTGATATAATGGAGACACACTCAGGGGGTGATACTATGGAAAAAGCATGTGTAAGAACAAATATAAATTAAAAACAAGAGGCCTAATTATCTCTGTTGAAAATGTGGAAGACATTTTCCTCATTTCTTTTTTTTTTTTTTTTAGAGCATCTATCTTAGAAAACTTAACATCGTAAGTACTTTCTTATCTCTTTAAAATGTATATAAGCCTTTTCTAAAACTAAATAGGCCTTTTGTCAGTTTTAGGACCCAAGCTTGTCCTTCTCTAGTACTTCGGAGCCATCTCTTTTAAATGCAAGCACCGAGGGTGATAACCCCACCATCTCCCAGTTTCTATAGGGAGGTAGGAGCCTAACTTGCAAAACTGCCTTCTGTAATATAGAGATGAGAATAAAGTAAATTCGCTAATACAGAGGGGCATTGCAATCACCAGGCAAATTTAGGATGATTTATGTGTGACAAATGGTGCTGTCAAGTCCTCTTATTTGAGGGCTACTTTTTATCTTAAAAACATGTATGTAATGAATTATATCTGCTTGCCTGTATAAAAAGGTGATTTTTTTGGGGGGTGGTCTTTGCAACTGCTTATCAGATTGCCTGTCATGCACATCATGTTCTGGTTTAATACTTACTCATTAAGAATTTTTTTTTTTCGTCTTCTACCCGCACGGAAAGGTTTCTGGGTTGGGAGATTTTTGCTTTTAGTTATATTTTTCTAATGAATGATATAGGCAAAAGTTCAGAGTTGAAGAAAAAAGTTATCTTCACAGAGACAATTAAAAATGATGAGAGTAAGAAGAGTTAACTAAGAAAAATTAAAATAAGAACAGCTAGGACCACATTTTACAAACAGCAGGGCTACAGGGTTAAAAGAAGTGAAGGGAGTAGGAATGGAAACCTTCAGTGAGATAGTAGTAGAACTTGTCTGTACAGTGCAGTTATGAAGAGGAGAAACACTTTATGGAATAAATATTTAACTGTTCATTCTTCCAAGACATCAATGGTAATCACACATTGAGAGTCTGCTTGTTTTGATCTCAGTGATATTCCCCTTCCTGGACTCTCCTTTCCCCCCTTCCTTCACTAAGATAAGCACTCCTCATTTTCCAAGGCTAAGTGTAGACATCTTATCTTCTAGGAGGTCTGCCCTAACCACCTCCCTCCTAACTAGGCTGGATGGAGCATGACTCTTGAGTGCCCCATAAAATCTATGAAGTTTTCACTTACAATATTTTGTGTGATTTTTATAATGACCTTTTTTGTGTAAATGCATCTAGCAATACTGTCAACTCCTTTAAAAAAGGAAGTAATGATGGCTTATCTATGTATGCACTATCGGTATTCAACACAGGGCCTACTGCCTTAAAATGTTTGTTTAATTAAACAATTAACCATGTAAGTATCAAGAGGTCCTAATAAAATGTGTTGGGGATTTTTGTTTATTTGATTTTTACTTTTTTTTTCTCTCTCTCTCTCTTTTTTAAAGACAGGGTCTCTCTCTGTCACCCAGGCTGGAGTGCAGGGGTGTGATAACAGTTCACTGCGGCCTCTGCCTCCCAGGCTCAAGTCATTCTTCAGTCTCAGCCTCCGCGGTAGCTGGGACTGCAGGTGTGCACCACCAGGCCCAGCTAACTTTTGCATTTTTTGTAGAGACACAGTTTTGCCATGTTGTCCAAGCTGGTCTCGATCTCCTGGGCTCAAGCAATCTGCCCACCTTGACTTCTCAAAGTGTTGGGATTACAGGAGTGAGTCACCACGCACCCAGCCAGGATGCATTTTTGAAGGACAATTTAATCTATAGCTGTACTATTCAATATGGAAGCGACTAGCCACATGTGGCTATTAAGCACTTGAAATGGTCCTATTCTAAATTGAGATGGACTATATGTATAAAACATACACTGCTTACTGAGAAGAAAAAATGTTATATATCTCAATAACAATTTTATATTACTCACATGGTTGACAAATGTAACATGATGAAATGCTATTCTGGATACATTGGTCTAAATAAGCATTTTTTTTAAGTTTTATAATATGGTCACTAAAAAATGTAAAATTACATGTGTGGCTCATATTATATTTCTATTAGACAGTGTTAGTCTGAATAAAAGAATATCCCAAAATACATTCAAATATGAAATCATTAAAATCAATATGCTTAAGTCCCACCCCAAAATCTAACAATGTTTTCTGATATGTCTAATTCTATAGATAGTGGCTCCTGAGTCAAAACTCAGGTTTTCATTGGGTATTTAGAATGAAATGTCTGGAATAACAATTTGCTTCCTGAGGAAATTTTATAGAAGCCATTTACTAGAGTAAATAGGCTTAATCTTTCCCCTTCAATAGCCTGCAACAGTTCCCAGCATACTCAGTGTATGGGTTCTTCTAATAGCCTCTTCCCATCATCCCCATTGCCTTCCAAATGTGCTAAGGATATATAAAGCAGAATCAAGTTCATTCATGTACATTAATTTGAATGTTTCTATGTACCATGTGCTGCTACAAAGCAGAGAATACCAAATTAAAAAACAAGATCTCTAATCTCATGTAGCTGCCAGTTTAAAGGACAGAATATAAAAAAGAACCATGTACACAAATGAATAAATAAGATCATTTTACATTTCTTTGAGAATTATTTTTGGCCACAAATGATAGAATACCAAAACAACAGTGACTTAAACCATAAGGATGGTTTCAGAATAAAGAATCTAGAGAAATACAACTTCAGGTATCTTCAGGCAACCAAACAATGATCTCAGAGCTCAGCTTTGTTGTTTGCTCTCTTTCCACATCTGTCGTTAGTATAATACCTTTTAGTTTTTATGCTTTTTATTTTCAAGTGCTAAGATGAATGCTACACCTCTAGACACCTCATCTGAGATCAAGGGAGCTCTCTGCTTGTGTTTACTTTTAGCAGAAAGTGAAACATCTTCTCAGGAGCCCTCAGCACCCTCCTACTTACTGGACAGAACTGGGTCACATGGACATGTTTAGCTGAAAGGGAGTCTGGAAAAGATAATAGTCATCCCTCAGTATCCATGGGGAATTGGTTCTAAGACCCTGGAGGGGTCACTAATGCTTAAGTTCCTTATATAAAATGGTATAGTTCCTTATATATAGTTTTTATATATAAATGTACTTATATAATATATGTATATATGTATTTATATAAATGTATTTATTATATTTTTATATATAATATATAATATATTTATTCATATATATTTATTACATATCTGAATAAATACATATGTAATATATATTTATATATTCAATATATATGAATATATATTATTTATATTTAATATTTTTATTTAACTATATATTATATAATATTTTATATATAATATATATTTTATAATATAAAAGTATTTATATATTATATAATATATAAGTATTTATATATTTTATATATAATATATAAGAAGTATTTATATATTTTATATATAAGTATTAAATAATATTTAATATAAATATATAAGTTCCTTATATATAAATGGTGTATTTGCATATAACCTACACACATCCTGTAGTATACTTTAAATAATATCTAGAGTACTTATAATATCTAATACAATGTAAATGCTATTTTTAAAATTTCAATAGGAGTTTGGTTGTATATGTACTTTTATTATTTTTTGTAGTATTGTTATTATTTTTTATTATTTGCGATTTACAGTTAGTTAAATCTGTAAATGTGGAACCACAGATACTGAAGACTGATTGTATCTATTTTTGAGGTGCTGTGGTGAGGCCAAAAAGAGAGAAGATTAAATACAAGCTACAATGTTGTTTTTCTTTCTCTTTTGATAACATTTCAGATAAGTCTTATGAAGAAAATACAACAAAGTAATGGGATAGAGAACAACTGGTATGTAGGGCATATTTATGGAAGATAATTAGAAAGGATCTTGGTAAGGAGGTGATACTTGAGCAAATAATTCAGTGGCCTGGTGCAGTGACTCACACCTGTAATCCCAGCACTTTTGGAGGCCGAGGTGGGCGGATCACCTGAGGTCAGGAATTCGAGGCCAGCCTGGCTAACATGGTGAAACCCCATTTCTACTAAAAAAATAAAATAAAAATACAAAAAATTAGATGGGTGTGGTGGCACGTGCCTGTAATCCCAGCTACTCAGGAGGCTGAGGCAGGAGAATCACTTGAACCCAGGAGGCAGAGGTTGCAGTGAGCCAAGATCATGCCATTGCACTCCAGCTTGGGCAAGAAGAGCAAAATTCCATCCAAAAAAAAACAAAGAATTGAATGACGAGAAGATCACCATGTAAACATTTGGGAAAGGAGCTCCTGTCTTACTCATGGGGACATTGTCAGGTCATGAGCAAATTCAACACTTCTTGTTCACAAAGAGAATTCTATATTATTTTATATTTATCCTTTATATCAGCCAGGGCTTTGCAGAGAAGCTGAACTTGGCCTCTGTATCAGTCATTACTTTCCCTATCTGTATGCTTATGTATGTCCATATATACAGAGAGAGAGGGAGAGAGACATACAGAGACAGCTATTTCAAGGAATTGGCTTACATAATTATGGGGGCTGGCAAGTATGAAATACATAGGGCAAGCCAGGTGGCTGGAAGCTCTCAGGCAGGAGTTGATGTAGTAGTCTTGAGGCAGAATTTCTTCTATGAGAAACCTCAGTTTTTGCTTTTAAAACCTTTCAGCTGATTGAATGTAGCCAACCCACGTTATCAAGGATAATCTACTTAAAGTCAACAGATTGTTGATGTTAACCAAATCTGCAAAATACCTTCATAGCAACACCTGGATTTGTGTTTGATTGATATTAAATATTAAATATTTAGGTACTGTCACCTAGCCAAGTTGACACACAAAGCTAACGGTCATAGCCTCCATAGCTAAACTCCTAGAGAGCCTTGTTAAGTACAACTAATAGCGTTATGTCTGCTACATGCACAACTTATGATGATTTGAAGATATTATATTTGGTTCTATTTTATATTGTCATAAGTACTTAATAATCTCAATTTTTCCCAATCAAAAAATACCTTAAATTTCACAATGTTAGAAGGCAAAACCTTAGTTCAATAAAATTGAAAATGTTAATTTAGACTATTTAAATGGCTTATCTGAATGCCTTACACTGGGGCCGGGCACGGTGGTTCATGTCTCTAATCCCAGCACTTTGGGAGGCCGAGGCGCGTGGATCACCTGAAGTCAGGAGTTTGAGACCAGCCTGGCCAAAATGGCAAAACCCTACCTCTACTAAAAAAAAAATTGGCCGGGCCTGGTGGCAGGCACCTGTAATCACAGCTACTTGGGAGGCAGAGGTTGCAGTGAGCTGAGATCACACCATTGCACTGAGTATGTGTTCACACCATTCCAAAAAAGTGAATTTCTTATTTATTTAATACAGTAGTCTAATGCAAAAGAAAAATCTGAGGCACAATAAAATTTTATAGTTTGAGCAAATAGCAATCATGAGTTGGGAATCACCAAACTGAAAGAGGTTTCCTGCTCTGATGATGAAGCATTAGAAACAAGTATTTACAGGGTGAGTATGAAAGTGAAATAAAGAAATTATTTGATTGGTTGCAGTTATAAAAATGCCCCTAGTCATATAACCATATGTTAGTTAAGTACTTATGACTGGCTAATGTTTCGTTTTGTTTTGTTTTTTGTTTTTTTGTCTAACACAAGCATTTACCAGAAATGACTCAAGTTTTGCTTATGTTTGCATTTAAGCAAGATTAAGGCTATTGCTTAATGCCTAGTTAGTTTTGTTTGCTCAGGAATTTTTCAGGCCTGGTCTTTATTTTAATTTTACTTCAACACTAGAAACCTATATGAATAGTTTTCACATAGCAAATTCTATACTGCTACGGTAGTATATATGGCTTAAAATGGTCGAAAAATGATTTCTTAACATGCTCCTCACAAAACTTTTTGACACTATACTAGTTCTTCTATTTCTTTAAAAACAAGAACGTTTCAAGCTTTACCAATATTTTTAAATGAATAATTCAATGATCATTTATTTCAACAATATTCCAGCTAATATTTTTAAAAAAGCAAAGGCTATTCCTAAATAAGACATTAAATTGACATAAGTCTAAATAGAGAGTTGGAAATATAAAAAGAGCACCTGACACTTCACTTTCAAACCTTATTGATACTAAAACAGTGAAACATGAGTAAAAATACTAGAAGTCATTACACGAAAATACTAGAAGTCATTACGTGACATTTGACATCATCATCATGACAATGCTGGAAAGGAACATATTTGGTAGGCTGAATATAAAAATATAAGTGAAATGGAAAATATAATTGAAAAGACTGACAGCTTTGCAAATTTCTGGTCAAAAAGTGTTTTCTTCTTTTCCCTACTTCCTCTTCCTCTTTCTAGAAACCCTCATTCATTTCTAGTTCCCTCCATAAAGAGTCTCCAAACATCTAAGTGTAACAAAAACATTCAGGAATATGTATTCCCATCAAACAGAAAGGCACAAAGAAGCAGTAGATAGTATAGTTCTTATATCATAGAAAGTAGGTGCCTGATTTATTGTACAATTGCTGTAGGCTGCAAATACTAAGTGGATCAAAAATACAAAAGCAGCTGTGATGAGAAAAGGGAAGTCAAACACAAAATGAACATTAAAAAAGACATAAACCTGAGCTTGCTGAAATATTACACTAACACTAAATTGAGAGTTAAGAAGGGCTAGTAGTAAAGTATCAAATGATTTATGCTTTGCATCAGTTTCAAGTTAAAATATTATCTAAATTTGAATAATTAAGATAGTAATAATTAAGACCAATAACTATAATTAGAATTTAGATATTTGTCATTGAATATTCAATTTTACTTTAAAAATTATATATGTAATATATAAATTACACATATACTTTTTATTGTACTAGGCACTGATAAGTCACAAATCTACTGATTTGTTTGCAATCAAGGAGATTATAATCTGATTGGGAGGTTGAGAGTAAGTGCCATGATGATAGACAAAGAACAAAAACGACAGCAATATGATACATGCTCTAAAAGAAATATACCCAAAGTGCTAAGAGATTTCCAACATGGTGAAATGCCATCTCTACTAAAAATACAAAAATCAGCCAGGCGAGGTGGGTGGTGCCTGTAATACCAGCTATTTAGGAGGCTGAGGCAGGAGAATCGCTTGAACCCAGGAGGCAGAGATTTATGTGAGCCGAGATCACACCACTCCATTCCAGCTTGCGGGACAGAGTGCTAAGTTTTTTCACATAAGGGATCAAGTAATGTTTTACACAGCCAGTATCATTTCTATTGCATTCTTAAGGATGGTGAAGTTATTAAATATACTCTAGGTTGATTAACTCCATATACATTTCCACATCATTTTTGCAATGTCACTTTCCCAAACTCCCTTTCATCTAGATGTAGCCAGCAACACAATTATGGTCAATGAAACATAAATAGAGCTCTAATGGGGATTTTTGAGAAAGTCTTTGCTGTCATATTTAAGGCTCTGTTCTCTTTTCCACTTTGGCTTATTTATATATCTTTTTGCCTGGAGTATGGAGTGGTGGCCAAGATGCACCAGTCATCTTGGCTAAAGGAGAGAAATTCGCTTTGATACCTCAGATCTCTAAGGAACACCAACAACCACCTATCTGATTTAGTCTTGTTGCATGAGAAGAAGTAAACCCCTACTTATCCAAGCTCCTGCACTTTGTTAGGTCTTTTTCCTTGCAGATGAACGTTGCTAACTACTGCATAGGAGGACATGAGATCACTTATCAAGGATATGTTGTGAATGTAAAAATAAAATCAGCCATAGGGAATCCACAAATTAACGTCCATAAGGCCAGAGCTGGTAGTAGAATCTGAGAAGTCCACAGGTAGATTGAAAGTGGAAATATTTGAAAGCACTTTTTTGGACAACAAAAAAGAAATGGCTTTTCATGAAATAAATGGTCTCATCAGTCAATTGCTCTGAAATGTGGGTAAAAGTAGACTCTATTGAATTTGACCATTAAAGGGCATTGGCGTTTTGGAGACAGCAGATTTCGTGAAGTGTTGACAATACAAGCCAAATTGCAGTGGGAAGGGAGCAAGCAGAAGATGTTGAAAACAAGCCAAAAGAACAAAGCCAGAGGCATCATGCTACCTGACTTCAAACAATACTACAAGGCTACAGTAACCAAAACAGCATAGTACTGGTACCAAAACAGAGATATAGATCAATGGAACAGAACAGAGCCCTCAGAAATAATGCCACATATCTACAACCATCTGATCTTTGACAAACCTGACAAAAACAAGCAATGGGGAAAAGATTCCATATTTAATAAATGGTGCTGGGAAAACTGGCTAGCCATATGTAGAAAGCTGAAACTAGATCCCTTCCTTACACCTTATACAAAAATTAATTCAAGATGGATTAAAGACTTACATGTTAGACCTAAAACCATAAAAACCCTAGAAGAAAACCTAGGCAATACCATTCAGGACATCAGCATGGGCAAGGACTTCATGTCTAAAACACCAAAAGCAATGGCAACAAAAGCCAAAATTGACAAATGGTATCTAATGAAACTAAAGAGCTTCTGCACAGCAAAAGAAACTACCATCAGAGTGAACAGGCAACCTACAGAATGGGAGAAAATTTTCACAACCTACTCATCTGACAAAGGGCTAATATCCAGAATCTACAATGAACTCAAACAAATTTACAAGAAAAAAACAAACAACCCCATCAAAAAGTGGGCAAAGGATATGAACAGACACTTCTCAAAAGAAGACATTTATGCAGCCAAAAAACACATGCAAAAATGCTCATCACTGGCCATCAGAGAAATGCAAATCAAAACCACAATGACACGCAAATTCATGAAGCGTTCCATATTTAAAAAAAAAAAAAAAAAAAAAAAAAACCACAATGAGATACCATCTCACACCAGTTAGAAAGGCCATCATTAAAAAGTCAGGAAACAACAGGTGCTGGAAAGTATGTGGAGAAATAGGAACACTTTTACACTGTTGGTGGGACTGTAAACTAGTTCAACCATTGTGGAAGTCCATGTGGCAATTCCTCAGGGATCTAGAACTAGAAATACCATTTGACCCAGCCATCCCATTACTGGGTATATACCCAAAGGATTATAAATCATGCTGCTATAAAGACACATGCACACGTATGTTTATTGCGGCACTATTCACAATAGCAAAGAGTTGGAACCAAGCCAAATGTCCAACAACGATAGACTGGATTAAGAAAATGTGGCACATATACACCATGGAATACTATGCAGCCATAAGAAATGATGAGTTCGTGTCCTTTGTAGGGACATGGATGAAACTGGAAAACATCATTCTCAGTAAACTATCGCAGGGACAAAAAACCAAACACCGCATGTTCTCACTCATAGGTGGGAATTGAACAATGAGAACTCATGGACACAGGAAGGGGAACATCACGCTCCGGGGACTGTTGTGGGGTGGGGGGAGGGGGGAGGGACAGCATTAGGAGATACACCTAATGCTAAATGACGAGTTAATGGGTGCAGGAAATCAACATGGCACATGGATACATATGTAACAAACCTGCACATTGTGCACATGTACCCTAAAACCCTAAAGTATAATAAAAAAAAAAAAAAAATCAAAAAAAAAAAAAAAAAAGAAAATGTGGCACATATATACCATGGAATACTATGCAGCCATAAAAAATGAGGAGTTCATGTCCTTTGTAGGGACGTGGATGAAGCTGGAAACCATCATTCTCAGCAAACTATCGCAAGGACAAAAAACCAAACACCGCATGTTCTCACTCATAGGTGGGAATTGAACAATGAGAACACATGGACGCAGGCAGGGGAACATCACACTCCGGGGACTGTTGTGGGGTTGGGGGGAGGGGGGAGGGACAGCATTACGAGATATACCTAATGCTAAATGATGAGTTAATGGGTGCAGCACACCAACATGGCACATGGATACATATGTAACTAACCTGCACATTGTGCACATGTACCCTAAAACTTAAAGTAAAATAATAATAAAATAAAAAATAGAAAAAAAAGAAAACAATGAGAACAGAATGATGAGGGTACACTTTTAAAACAGCAGAAAGAGACAGGATAGTGGTTTAGAGAGAGAAGCAATGTTGAGGGAAAATTTTCTTTCACTTTAGGATAGAGCAAACTTTAGAAGAAAGCTTCGGTGGAGAAATAATAAAATTTTAAGGACACGTGGTCATGGAGGGAGTGGAAGACAAATAATGGCCAAAGGTTCTATGGGACAACCAGAGGAATATTCCCACAAAAGAGGGTTATCCATGTCCTTTGGAGAGAAAATAATGAGTATGGATATAAATGTGTGGAGATAGGAAAAAGGGATACAGACAGAAACTACTACTAATAGTCTTTGTGAGTTTTTTTCTTTTATTATTGTTAAAATGTTCAGTCAGCTTCTCAGGGTAAGTGAGTGGATGTAAGGTATAAGATTTTAGGAATAGATAAGGGTTTAGAACAACCAAATGAAGAATAAAATTGGACAAGGAGTCCTGGTGGACCCAGGAAAGGCTTGCAAAGGTGAGCTGAGCAGCCAGCTAAGACTGTGACCTATTGGTTCTTCAATTATCCCTAGCTTCCAGACTGACAGTTCCTCTTTCTACACAGGTGTGGGCATGGGGCAGATTATTACATGTGGCTCTCCTTGTTTGCACCCAACTCAAGTTTTTATAAAATGAAACAGTTACAATAAACATCAAGGGAAATTTGGAAGAAGTTAGAAAAGAAAACAGAGGGCCTGAGTGGGTTGGAGTGTGGCAGGTAGAGGCAGTCATTCCTGTCTGTTTTGCCTTATCGAGGGAGTGATTGTGGATGGATGATACAGACTTCCCACCGTTTTGGGCTCTAGATCTTGCTGTTCTTATGTCTTCCTACCCCTTCCTCAGAGTCACACAATCCAGTGGTTAACTTTACAGTATCTCTAGAAACACATACCATGATTGTAACCTCAGATTTTCTCTCTTAGGCATTTGTAGATGTTGCCAAAGTTGTATAGATTCTAAATAAGTAGCACTTTCATCCGCATCTGTTTATATGACACACATATCTATATACGCATTGTATTTTTTTCTAATTTATGATTTCATCATATTGTAGAGAAAAAATGATTCTAAAGTGAGATTGGCAATGAGATTTTAATTTTCAAAGGAATCTTTGAAATATTATCAAAGTGAAAAATAAAAATAACTATTTCAGCCTCAGAAAGATATTCAGAAAGTATTCAGAGTCCATGATGAGTAAGGAAATACTTTCTTTTTAGTAAAATATGTTCTTAAAATGCTATGTCATCACAGCTTTTGAATCTCCCTCTAGGATTCCCCAAGGCAGGTGATTATTCTACTGAGACAGAGTATCAGCATTTTGCTGTGGGTTTCCCCTTAGTGAATGGCGGGGACTTTTTTCAAAGACAAAAAGACCTCTGAACTGTCTCCCCAAATCTGGATTCTGTCAGACGTGGGCAGGGCAGGAATTTCCTTTGCTCAACTCAGAATGAGTGAGACAGCTGTCAAACCTGCTATACCTGCCTACATTCTCATGCTTAGGGCGTCCTTACTTCATCATTCCACCCTCTTAAAAAAAAATCTTCCAAAAAAGCAAGCGTGTGACTAAAGCCACATTCAGTAGCACTAGAGGTTTTGCTATCAACCCAGGAAAAAATTAGTATAAATTCTCAAAGTATTGACTTCAAATAAAGTCTTGAGTTGCCATTATGTGAAAGGTTCTACGTTTCCTTAGAGGAGTGACTTTGGAATGATTGAAGAATGTTAAAAGAAGGTTAATTTAGGCGCATAATACAAAACATGCTTTCTTTCTTCTAATGAGAACTTTTTAGCTGTAGAAGGGCATGTGTCTACATGCCTTTAAAAGCAGAAGCTGATTAAACTCCTGTGAAAGAATCCTATAGTAGAAGTTTGAACTAACACAATTCTAAATTTCTGTTCAATTGGGAGTCGATAAGCAAATATATTGTCCAACATTTCTCAAGTTTTATTTCTGTGAGAAGTTAATAAGTATGATTATATAAAAACAGTTTTCTGGTCAATTTATGTTTGGAAAACACAGAAAACTGTATTTACTTTTTTAGGTATATGGTTTACATTAATACATTAGATCTTTGAGTAGGTTCATATTTTAACCAAATGCTTTACAAATGTTTCTAACTACAGAACTGGCTTTGTTTTGTTTTGTTTTCCAGGTTTTTAGAAGAAAGTTTTGTTTTGTTTCACTTTGAATTCTGGCTTATTTGACACCAGGCACATAGTGCATAACATAAAGGCTTTAACATGATATATTGCCTTAATAATATATATATATATTTTAAGCAATATGCCAAATTTTGTATCTAGTAGTCAGAAAACATAAGATCTGCTCTTGAGGTATGTTTTTAAAAAGAATACCAAGTAATTATGACTTATGTGAGAATTAGATCTCACATAATATTCATCGTCTAAGCTATGATACATAATTCAAAATTCTTTACCATAAAGCCTGTAACTACTTGAGGGCTGATGTGTGGCTTAACTACTTTGCTCAGAGGAAGGGTGATGTTGTTGCCTGCCCAGAATCACTGCACCTGAGAGAAGGGAGGGGTCATTACCTTAGAGTAGCCACACACCCTAATATTGTCAATGCTACCCATGAGTGATGGTGAAAATCATTTCCGTCATAAGGCAGAAATAATGATTAATTTCATTTAAAAAATCCTATGCTGATGTAGCTTTCATGAGTCAGCTACTTCCTTAAAAATAATTCTCTAAAAGCAATGTGGTATCCTGGATTGGATCCTGGAACAGATCAAAGATATGGTGGAAAAAAATAGGTATAATCCAATTTAAAGTCTGTTTTTGTTGTTGTCGTTTCGAGACAGAGTCTCACTCTGTCACCCAGGCTGGAGTGCAATGGCATGATCTCGGCTCATGAAACCTCCCCCTTCTGGGTTCAAGCGATTCTCCTGCCTCAGCCTCCTGAATAGCTGGGATTATAGGCGCGCCCCACCATGCCCGGCTAATTTTTGTGTTTTTAGTAGAGACAGGGTTTCACCATGTTGGTCAGGCTGGTCTCGTTTAGTTAATATATTGTAATAATGTTGCTTTCTTAGTTTTGAAAAATATGCCATGGTCAGGTGAGATGTTAACATTAAGAGAAGCCAGTTAAAGAGTATATATGAACTCTAACATCGCTGCAGCTTTTCTGTTAATTAAAATTATTCCAAAGTAAAATATAATTTTTAAACATTTTAATAGGAGAAAAGAAGTATTAGTTTCATTTTGGTGATCCTAAGAATCATGGTTTCTGCTTTTGAAGCTGAAAGATGAGCACGCATGCTATATGGATTAAATATGAGAAAGTATACTGTATTTAAAAAACATCTAAAAAATTACCCTGAATGAAGTGTAATTTTTAAATCTTATAGATGGGGAAAGATAGGTAATTTTGTCCTTGACACCAGAATACCTTTTAGGGAGAGTATTCTCTTTATTTAAAAGTGTACCTTGCTAGGCTTTGTAGGAGAGACCCTAGGAGCAAAATCAAGGCAACAGAAATGAATTAAATGACTCTGCATGGCATTAGTTTTTGGTTCTTAAAGGAGGGGAAAAAAAAAAAACAGAGAGATAAGAAACAGAGAAAGGAAGGAGGAATGAAATGATCCAGTGATATGGCTTGGGGCAGCAATTTTGAAGAGCCATTTAGGTGTCTTTATTTTCACCAGAAAATATGCTATGCTAAATTAATATAGGCTTGACTGCTAATCTTAATAATCTTTCTTATAATGAATTAGATTTTATAGTGATTTAGAGTAAGGCATTTTTTTTCATATTATTCACAAAGGACAGAAAAGAGCCAATCATATGTGACCAACCAACATGATTTCTTTGGCTTGCCTAGCATTTTAAAATAATTTGAACTGGTTTTCAAAAATGGAGAAATAATACTTTTACTATTAAGATCTTAATTTCTTGCTTCCCTTGAAAAATCAGAAGGGCAGCAATATTGAGCCCATAATTCCAGGTGCCGACATAGGCTGAGACTGCATGAAGGATTCTGCCTTAGGACAAGGCAGGCAAGTGCTTTCCAGCTCTCAACCATCTCCACCACTCCCTATAATCTGCACTGAGGCCCACTTCACTCATTGTCTTGCCTACCGAATGTCAACTAGCAAACATAGCTGTATCGTAGTAACTCTTCCAGTGAAGCAAACAAATATTATATTAACAATTTGCACATGGTTCTGTACTTAGAAGGATATATTGCATTATCTAGAAATCATATCATAGAAAAAAAGAAATTGGTTTTAGATTTAGACAGATCTTGATATCGAAATCTTCCACTTACAGTAATTTATTATTTTATTTTATTTTTATTTTTATTTTTTGAGACAGGATCTTATTCTGTCACCCAGGCTGGAGTGCAGTGGTGCAATCTTGACTCACTGCAGCCTCAACTTCCCTAGGCTCAGGAGATCCTCCCAGTTCAGCCTCCCAAATAGCTGAGACTACAGGTGCACACCACCACGCCTGGCTAATTTTTGTATTTTTTGTAGAGACTGGGTTTTGACGTTTTGCCCAGGCTGTGTTCGAACTCCTGGGCTCAAGCAATCTACCCACCTTGGCCTCCAAAAGTGCTAGAATTATAGGTGTGAGTCACCATGCCTGGCCCGCGGATCCTTTTTCTACTCATTACACACACATACACACACATATGTGTGCATGCATGTCTAAATTATGAATATACTGAATACACAGTTTTGCATTTTATTATTTTACTTATATTAACTTGCATAACCCCCCGTTTTCTTATCTGTATGTAAAAGGGGATAATAAGCCCAACTTTGTAGGGCTTTTACAAGGATTAAATAAGATTCTGTATGTGAAGTCATTGACACATAGTAGGTACTTGGCATGTAATCCCCTCTTCTTAGTTTTCATTACTGTCAGCTACAATGACATATGAGCTCCATTTTGGTCAATGGTTTTAAAAACAGACCAATATGGAGGAATATTTTCAATGTAACTGAATTATGATGTTTTCCTATATTTTAAAACTGACAGCTGGGCGCGGTGGCTCATGCTTGTAATCCCAGCACTTTGGGAGGCCGAGGCGGGCGGATCACGAGGTCAGGAGATCGAGACCACGGTGAAACCCCGTCTCTACTAAAAATACAAAAAATTAGCCGGGCGTGGTGGCGGGCGCCTGTAGTCCCAGCTACTCGGAGAGGCTGAGGCAGGAGAATGGGGTGAACCCGGGAGGCGGAGCTTGCCAGTGAGCCGAGATTGCGCCACTGCACTCCAGCCTGGGCGACAGAGCGAGACTCCGTCTCAAAAAAAAAACAAAAAAACAAAAAACAAACAAAAAAAAACCTGACATTTAAATTCCTCTGATAGGTGAAGTTTCAAATAACCTGAGTCATTATTACATTGCAATCTAATGCAAGTGACCCGAATTCATGACAAAATTATTCGTTTGAGTGCTGGTCCAGTTTGAAAATCTGCGGTCTCAACCATGTTGGTTGAGGAAAGAGAAAGAAGTCAGTGGGGAAAGAGGATGTTGCAAAGGATTAAATAAGTTAATGCTGACTAGTCATTCCTACTGATGCTAACAATCACATGTCTTTAGTTTAGCTTTATTCTGCTATTCTTCTGTGGCCAGAAAGGAACAGTTAGTTAACTGGCTTTTTTTTGTTCTTAATCCCTTAAAGACTTTTGCTGGTTTATGGAATAAGAGCATATTAGATATGCACAATGTGGCAAGATCCCATCTCTCCAAAAATAAAAATAAATTAGCCAGACACAGTGGTATGTACCTGTGGTCTCAGTTACTTGGGAGGCTGAGGTGGGAGGATTGTTTGAGCCTGGGAGGTTGAGGCTGCAGTGAGCCATGTTCACCCCACTGCATTCCAGCCTGGGCAGCACTTAAGACCCTGTCAGAAAAAAAAAACAACAAAAAATAGATATAAAGGTAAAAGTGAAGGAAAACATTCCCACATTCCTAATTGCTTTTCTTAAAGTGTGGTGGGATATTAGAAGAGATATTAAAAAAAAAGAAGAGATATTCCAAACGGAAATTACATGAGTAAATAATTATTCAATTAACAGTTTTTGATATGTTCTCTGTGTAAGACACTGCATAAGATGCGCAGACAATTTAACATTCAATAAGACGGATCACAAGGTCAGAAGATCGAGACCATCCTGGCTAACACGGTGAAACCTTGTCTCTACTAAAACTACAAAAAATTAGCCAGGCGAGGTGGTGGGCACCTGTAGTCCCAGCTACTCCAGAGGCTGAGGCAGGAGAATGGCATGAACTTGGTAGGCAGAGCTTGCAGTGAGCCAAGATGGCACCACTGCACTCCAGCCTGGGTGACAGAGCAAGACTCCGTCTCAAAAAAAAAAAAAAAAAAAAAAAAAAAAGGCATGTTCTTTGCCCTCCAGGAGCTTATGTTCTAGTAGATCAAAGTACACAAATAACTGTAGTGTAGGAAATATACAGTACATATCATACATGAGGTGTGAAGAAACAGAAGTGAGAACTTCCAGCAGAAGGGATCAGAACATACCACAGAAGAGGTGGCATTCAAGTCAAGTTTATATTTTCCTGATTATAAAGGCAATGTGTGTTTATTAGATACAATTTGGAGAATGCATACAAATATTTTTAAAGTAATTTAAAATAATTGTTATCACTCAGAGATAACTATTGCTGACACTTTTCAGCTTTGTATTTTTCCTTTATAATTTTTTTTTCAGAATAAGGAACATATAGAACACACAGTTTTACATTTTTAAAATTTAGTTAAAACTATACTCTGAGCATGTTTCATTACCATTAAGTTTCTATAACATGTTATTTTGAATCTCCAGTAAGACATAGCCACATCCTTTACCTGTAAATGCTTAACCTCAATCTTACCACAAGAAAACATCAGACAGACCTTAACTGAATGATAGTATTATATCCTAATCGAAGAATTATATCCTAATTGAAGGATATAATACTAATAATATATATTATACGCACACACACATCTGGCAAATATTCTTCAAAATGTCCAGTCAAAAACAAAGAAAGACTGGCATTAGCAGTACAATTGGTGAAATTTGAATATGGTCTCTAGATTGGTTAGTTTCCTGGTTTAGATAATAGTTCCATAGTAATGTAACCTGTTAACATTAAAGGAAGCTGAGCAAAAGGTATATAGAAATGCCATGTGATGTTTTCACAACTTTAAGTCTAAATTATTTCAAAACAAAAGGTAAAAATGAAAAAGACAGAAAAGAGTGAATAAAGCATGCACCTTTAAAGAAAAAGATGATTTTGTGGCTATATAATATTTTCTCTTATGGATAGGCCTTAATTCAGTTAATTCTCATATTGACATTGATTTTATTTTTCCCTTTTTGCTATCATAAGTAGTAATAAGATATCCTTTCTTATACATAAATCTTTGCCTAAATGAAAGATATTCCAATAACAAAAAAGTGATGTAGAAGAGAAAGTAAATTTATACATGGAAAATAAATGGACTGAGAAAATGTGTGAAGAAGAAGCAACCCAGGCATGACCAAAGCATTATGTGAAGTCAGGTTTAACAAAAGAATAGGGTCATCTTGGGAGGAAGTTCTACATCAGGTCGAAGTGGGAAGATGGGGTCATGCTGCAGTGGGCCTCAAGATCGAACAGTCACACTTCAGTTGACAGTTGATGGGTTGAAGGTTTGCCTACAGATATTCTTTTTTTCTACATGACTCCTCTAGTATCTAGCATAATATTTGTGATTTTATTTTCAAATGGATGTTTGGATGAGGGGTTAGGAATGCAAAAATGTTTGTGAAAATAGTAACATAAAAGAAACTCTGACTCAAGACCATTTACTAGGATTTTGCAAAAACTAGCAGCTACCCGTTTTGATTTAGAATGGTAAATGTTTGAAAATTTTGACCTTTAGCAAGCTGAGAACCAGCTGAAAGTAAGGGCCAGAAATAGATCTGCAATCATTTGACATTGACAGCAAGTCCTGAAAATTACTCACTTTTTACAATAATTGAATGTAGATAGATGAAAGGATAATAGACAAATGCTCTTTACATGGATGAGACAGGTTTCATAATATTACTTATCTTTGGCCAACACCTTACACATGATAGATCATAAATTTGAAATGTAACCCAAATTTTAAAGAAAAATAAGCTCCATGGCAGCTATTTTCAAGCCTATTACTGTAAAAGCTTAACCTGTAGTTAAAATTCTTTGAGCCTAGTTTCAAATCATTAAAGAGAATTATATCTATTATATAAATATTACATAAATTACATTATCTCTTTCACTGGGTTACTCTTCATTGAATTTCTTAATATTACAACTTGATTTCCTAGTCAATATCAACTTCTGAAAGATAAAACAGGAAATTAGTCTATTAGTATTCATTATAGAGTTAAAACTTCAACAGTAAAAAATACGAAATCTCTATATTTAAATTTAATCACTAGTTGCCCAATACATACATTTACCTTTAGCTGAGCAGTATTCTGTGTATAGGTTGTTTGAAAATCTGATTAAAACAGAAATTAGGTGAACACCTCATGTATCTTTCCTAAAGTTACCTCACCTTTTTCTTCAGAAAGACTTAATATTTAAAGGCATGATTATCTTCAAGAACAAATAAATTAGATGAGTGCCTACTTAGCTAGTTCTGAAGTCCTCTGTGTAAAACTGCTGCCACAGAACTATTCCCATCATTAATAAAAAATAACCTTTAAATATCTATCAGCATCCAGTAAACTGAGGGATAGAAAGGAAAATTAGCCTGTTATCAGTGTTAAAATCCTCCAGACAAAGAGTACAACAGTGTGTGTGTTCTCCCTTAGTGCCACAAGTACCAATAAACTCAACTATGTTGACTTAAAGGGGGTGGGTGTTCCTAGTACCTTTGATTATGGGGCATATGCTTCTGCTAGTAATTTATCAGCGATTAATTGCCTCGCAGTCTAGACTTACAGAGACAGATGGAGAGTGAGGGGAAATGGGAAACCCAAGTTAAACTTCCATATAACTTGCCCTATGGCTGTCCTCGTATAAAGAGGATTTGTGAGAAAGAGAGAAAATAAAGGAGCTATAACTCTGACTTGGATTGGGATATAAAACACATTGTGCTAAATTAAGTTGTGGCAATGTTTGAGAACTGTTTAAAACAACCACATCATGGTTCTCCAGACATTCCTCTGCAACCCAAAAAATCTGATTTAGCATGATTGTATGGTATTAGTACCACATCATTGAATATAAGTAGAAACAAGTCACAGTCAGTCTGCCAATGGCAAATGGCATAGAAAAATAAAGAGACACTAGCTTGGGATTCAGAAGAAAGTGATTTTATTTCAGTCTTTGATATCAACTATTATGACTTATATAACTTGGGGCTAGCAAATTCCCCCCTCTCAACTTCTACATAAAGGGGTAAGAAATTGATCTTTACTTTTCTTATTAGTAACAAGGTTTCTTCTCTCTAAATATTACATATGGGGAGGCAATGCACAAAGATGCAATTTTATTTTATTTTTTATTTTTATTTTATTTATTTTTTTTATTATACTTTAAGTTTTAGGGTACATGTGCACAATGTGCAGGTTTGTTACATATGTATCCATGTGCCATGTTGATTTCCTGCACCCATTAACTCGTCATTTAGCATTAGGTATATCTCCTAATGCTGTCCCTCCCCCCTCCCACAACCCCACAACAGTCCCCGGAGTGTGATGTTCCCCTTCCTGTGTCCATGGGTTCTCATTGTTCAATTCCCACCTATGAGTGAGAACATGCGGTGTTTGGTATTTTGTCCTTGCGATAGTTTACTGAGAATGATGTTTTCCAGTTTCATCCACGTCCCTACAAAGGACATGTACTCATCATTTTTTATGGCTGCATAGTATTCCATGGTGTATATGTGCCACATTTTCTTAATCCAGTCTATCGTTGTTGGACATTTGGGTTGGTTCCAAGTCTTTGCTATTGTGAACAGTGCCGCAATAAACATACGTGTGCATGTGTCTTTATAGCAGCATGATTTATAGACCTTTGGGTATATACCCAGTAATGGGATGGCTGGGTCAAATGGTATTTCTAGTTCTAGGTCCCTGAGGAATCGCCACACTGACTTCCACAATGGTTGAACTAGGTTACAGTCCCACCAACAGTGTAAAAGTGTTCCTATTTCTCCACATCCTCTCCAGCACCTGTTGTTTCCTGATTTTTTAATGATGGCCATTCTAACTGGTGTGAGATGGTATCTCACTGTGGTTTTGACATAGGCGTGGGCAAGGACTTCATGTCTAAAACACCAAAAGCAATGGCAACAAAAGCCAAAATTGACAAATGGGATCTAATTAAACTAAAGAACTTCTGCACAGCAAAAGAAACTACCATCAGAGTGAACAGGCAACCTACAGAATGGGAGAAAATTTTTGCAACCTACTCATCTGACAAAGGGCTAATATCCAGAATCTACAAAGAACTCAAACAAATTTACAAGAAAAAAACAAACAACCCCATCAAAAAGTAGGCAAAGGACATGAACAGACACTTCTCAAAAGAAGACATTTATGCAGCCAAAAAACACATGAAGAAATGCTCATCATCACTGGCCATCAGAGAAAGATGCAATTTTAAATAGCAACTTCATGGTATACAAAAGACAAGAACCACCTATTGATATTCTTCCTTTTCAAGTCTGAGGCAGAAGGAGAATTGAGTGCTGAAACAAAGGATTCTCTTCTCATGCTACTCAATGTGTGGTCATTGGCATCCCTGAAAGCTTCTTCAAAATCTAGAATCTCTGAGCCTTCTCTAGACTTCTGGAATCAGATTCTGCATTCTAACAATATCCCCAGGTGATTTTTGTACAGAATAATATTTCATAAGCACTGTCCTAAATCACAGCTAGTATAGAAAACTCACAAATATCACCTCAACATATCATCGTTCTTCATTTTCAGTGCCTGATCCATTGTAGGGAGGCTGTCCAGTGCAGGGAAAAGAGGTCACAACAGCTGATGCATCACAGCAGCAGCTCATAGCTGATGCATCATAGCAGTGAGAATGCACCGTCCCCATTTCTGACGTTTCTCTCCATATGGAAATGTAATTCTTCTGATTTCTTTCTCACTCCTCGCCAGGAGTGACATAATCTCATTGGTTAAATTAAAAACAAAACAAAACTGGGAATTCTTAATTTAGTTTCTGCCTTTCTTCCTTTTGAAAGTTAACTGCCCACAGCAAGCCTACATTGATCACTGTCCTTCAAGGTATAGTGACCAGGCTCATCTCTCTTGTAGGAAGGTCTGCTGTGGTCCAGCATCACCTGTATCTCTGACTAGCTGTTTCAGAACATCCAATTCTGGGATAAGTTATGCAGCCCCTCTTGGTAAGCCATAAGCTATATTCTCCAACTTAGCCATTAATGGTAATAAAAAGGATACTGTCTTGTTTTACATTTTCTTCAGAAACTAAGCGTGGAAAAGATGATGTTATTATTTGGATCCCCTCAGGGAACCTAATAGTTGTCAACAGACCTAAATCATGGTTCAGATTTTTATTTACTGGAACTCAATTTCTTCCTCTGTAAAGTGAGATGGTTGGATGGTTCCCATACCTGAATGAGCTTTGGAATTACCTATGGTTTTCAAAGTGCCCTTTTTTTTTTTTTTTAGATGGAGTCTTGCTCTGTCACCCAAGCTGGAGTGCAGTGGCGTGATCTCAGCTCACTGTAACTTCCACCTCTGCCTCCTGGGTTCAAGCTATTCTCCTGCCTCGGCATCCCTGGTAGCTGGGATTACTGGGGCACGCCACCATGGCTGGCTAATTTTTGTATTTTTAGTAGAGACGGGGTTTCATCATGTTGGCCAGACTGGTCTCGAACTCTTGACCTCAAGTTATCCACCTGCCTCGGCCTCCCAAAGTGCTGGGATTACAGGTGTGAGCCACTGGGTCTGGCTGGAAAACACCACTTCTGATTTAAAATCTCTAGCAGTGGGGACCACAAATCCACATTATCCAAAAGTGACTCAGGTGTTGCCAATCTGAATATTCTTTTTAGAACCCCCTGCCCTTGCTGCTGAAAGTCTGGTCCACCTTCCAGCACTATAGGCACTATTTGAGAGCTTGCTGGAAATGTAGAATTCTTGACCCTGCCCTAGAAGAACTGAATCAGGATTTGAATTTTTACAAAATTCTCAGGCTTTTTCCTATGCACATTAAATACGAGGAAGCCTTTCCTTGGACTATGTTATCTCAACAGTATTTACCAAGCTGAAACTGCTATGATTCTATTTCTTTTTCATTGCTCTATCTCTGGCATATAGCAAGATGCTCAATAAATATTTATTGAACTAATTAATCCATTCTCTGCTCTGTTCAGTGGAATGTGACAATGGCTTAAACATTTGGTCACAATCCCTGCATTTATCCCTTAATAAACAGAGCAGAGGCACATATCTATCTCTCTGGTTACTGATAGTTACTCAGAACAACCATGGATCTAAAATCTGTCTGTTTATATGCTCCCCACCTTTTTCTGAATTTTGATAATAATTTGGTGAGAAAAATCTTTTAGGAAGTTAAGTTACTCACTTTATAATTATCTCCCTTTTTGTTCTCCTGCCAAATTCAGAGGGCTTCTCTCAGGTTGGTACTCCCTGGTCTCATTGATCTCCCTGGCGTTTAACAGTGTTCATTACGCTCTCTTTTTGGAAGCTTTCTTCATTTGAGTTTCAGGATATATTATTTCTTAATTCTACTTATGATCACTTCTTCTCTTGTTGTTTTACACTCTCTTCTTCTCAATCTATTCTTAAGAATAACTAACCATCCATGGCTGGGCGCCGTGGCTCATGCCTGTAATCACCAGAATCTAATATTCAGCAGGGAGGGGCTGGAAGTGGGGAGGATAGGGAAGGGGGGAGGATAGGGAAGGGGAGGGGGGAGGGGAGGCGGAGGAGAGGGGAAGGGAGAAGAGGAGAGGGGAGGGGAGGAGAGGAGAAAAACTAACCATCCTTTATGGCACAGCTTAATTATCACTTCCAGAATTAAGTTCTGAAGTTTCTACCATCTCTAATTAATTAAGGGCAAACCATTATTTAGTTTTTATCTATTCATTTTTATGAGTTAGACAAGACCAAAATGAAACCATGTTACATTCGATGACCGTGGGTTTTACAGGTCTAGCACAATTTAAAAGACATAGTCAATGTTTCATTAATAAATATTTACATAATTGGGCTATCATTGTTACATGGGAGGGGGAGTTGGTGACTAGGGATGGCTTAAGGCAGGGAATTACCCCAATGGGGCATTAAAGAAACTCCAGATTACTGAGCTCCTGCTGCAGATATTAATTCTGCAGGTCTGAGAATGATAACCTCAAATTTATATTTAAAAAGAAAATATTCCTCAAGTGATTCTAAAGCATAGCAGTGGTAGTAGCCACTGAAATATGCAATTTTGTAGATACGAATGTCTGTCCATACAGGACAGATTTAAAAGCCTATCTAAAGGCCATTATTGAGAAATATTTTCTATCTTACCCCGTTAGTCAAGCATTGGACAACCAAACATAATATCTGATATTTTGTCAGAAAGAGAGGAAAAATTAGAAAGATTCAGAGCTGACAAAAATTATGGAGGCACAGTCCAATGACAGGCTAATAACTCATATTGCGAACAATACATGAACCAACACTTGATAGCACAAGTATTGGCTGTCCCTTTGCACTGATCAGAAATGAAACTTGTATTATAAAGTTGGCCTGGTCTGAAATAAGTAAGTTAAATATGTTTCTGCCATTTTTGGAGATAATTAAACTGTTGTAGTACGTAATAGGTGTCATGAATGAAAACAGAATTTTCCTCCAAGTAAAAAAGGTAAGAAAATGCCTTAAACCTCATAAAAAAATCTTCAGTTGGATTATTAGACTTTATTTCTGAAACAATGTCAAGTCATATCATTATTCAGAATCAGTCTCAGCACATTATTAAATATTAATCACTGGAGGTAACTGGAGGTAACTGGAGCTTAAAGCTGATGTCTCCACTTGTCTGCAGAGGCCAGTGAATTTATACGGCTCAAGCCAGGTATCCTATTTAATTTCAGCAAGCATTCTCAAACTTCCTTTTTCAAATTTCTTATCAAATAGGATATCTTTGTAATGTCAATTTGTATTCAAGAACTGATACTGTTGTTCCTTGTGTTTGAAGAAGCAGTGGGCACCACTGTTTGGCATGTGTAGGAGAATGAAATGTTTTGTGACAATTGCTGCAGGACAAGTTGTGCCTCTTTACTGAAAGGCCAGTGTAATGTCCTGGCACTCAACCAATGCTCATTGACTACCTTCCCAGCTGTTTGTTCCCACTGAGTTTCACTACAAGAAATCATGCCTCACTGTGTCCTTCTGTTCATGTGAAACTATATTGTTCCACTTCTGCACTTAATTCAATATTCTGTGGGCCAACCCCATGTCATATCAATAGCTCTGAGGGAAAAACCGAACTTGAGTATACGTTCTATCTGTGATGAGCCTTTAGTTCAGTTAACTATAGCATGATGTCAAAAGAAAGGATTGACCCTTCCACGAGCCAGCCAGCATTGCGTAGAGCAAGGGCTCTCAAAAAGTGCTCCTGGACCAGCAGCATCAGTGTAACTTGGGAACGTGTTAGAGATGCAAATTGTTGAGTCTCACACCGGATATACTGAATCATAAACTCTGAGAGTAGGGTTTAATGATGTCAAAAGAAAGAACTGACTCTTCCACGAGCCAGCCAGCATTGCATAGAGCAAGGGCTCTCAAAAAGTGCTCCTGGACCAGCAGCATCAGTGTAACTTGGGAACTTGTTAGAGATATAAATTGTTGAGCCTCATACCAGATATACTGAATCATAAACTCTGAGCGTAGGGTTTAAATCAATGATCTGTGATTCAACAAGCCTCCAAGTAATTCTAATGAACACTCTACTGTGAGGACCATTAACAGAGAGAAATATTTATTGACCCATTCTTCTGGTCATTTTTCTTTTATTTTTTTTCTTTTTTTGAGATGGAGTCTCACTCTGTCGCCCAGGCTGGAGTACAGTGGTGTGATCTTGGCTCACTGCAACCTCCACCTCCTGGGTTCAAGCAATTCTCCTGTCTCAGTCTCCCGAGTAGCTGCGATTATAGGCACAAGCCACCACGCCCAGCTAATTTTTGTATTTTTAGTAGAGATGGAGTTTCTCCATCTGGCCAGGCTGGTCTTGAACTCCTGACCTCAGGTGATCTGCCTGCCTCGGCCTCCCAAAGTGCTGGAATTACAGGCATGAGGCACCGTGCCCGGACTGATCATTCATTAATGCACATTTTTAAATTCATATTAAAAGTCAGGCACTGCCAGGGGCATCAAGATGCTGGAGACAGAAAGGGAGTAAAACAAAATCCCTCAATAGTTATTCTAGGACCCATGGCTTCTACACTGATTCCAACCCTTCCCTCTGAACTAGAGCTGGCAACCAAAAGAGTGAGAGAATTTGTTAGTATGACTGGCTAAAGACAAAAATTTTTCCACTGTAACATTTGATTCAAAAGTATTATTTTCCAAGAAGGAGAACAAAACGCTTTTCTAAATTTTGGTGGGAAAAAGTAACGTCCAAGTGGTCATATGTAAGATGACATTGCGCATAGTTTTGTTAACAAAAATATATGAAGGTTAATATTTTTGTTAAGAGGACCGTCTTTCATTTTATAACAGTTTCAAACTATACGTGTGTGTGTGTGTGTGTGTGCGTAAAATATATACACACATATATTCTACTTTTACGTATGAGGCACAGAGAGAATTCAGAGGCCTGTTGCCTTGGGTTACACACTGATGAGAAATCAGGCTCTGGAAAAGCACTGCAACTTAGCAGTTATTCCTAGAAGATTAGTGCTTTTTAAACAATGTGCCTCTCCATCTTAACATGCAAGCCAATGGAATTACATCCATAGACAAGGAAATAGTCAGGCCCCCAAAATAAAGATGTAAATGACCCAGGGAACTTGTATCAGTTTTATGAATTGAGGTTCTAAGATAATGTTTTATTTGATACTTTTTTTTCTGCTCAAAAGTTAAAACACCACACCATCATACTGCCTTGATTTGGGAAGATTTCTACCTGCCATGGTTTGAAATTAATTTTTGCATAGACTATTAAAAAATAATAAAACTACAATCACAAGTATGAAAATTCATGCAGAAAGACAATATTTAAAATAAGACTTGAAGGGAGTACATGTTATTCTGCCATCTCTTTTCATTGCCCTATATGACTTTGGAATGAATTGTGCTGTGGTTGTCTCACGTGCTGTTCACACAGCTCTCAAAATAGTGACAATTGCTTTAAAAAATAACTTGTTAATCTTTTGCTCTAAGTGCTGCAACTTTGAACATTTAAGTGATTACCTTGGCTTTAAGTAAATCCCAAAACTTAAGAGGGCTTCTTACAATTTTTACAATTTTTGTAAGTCTGCATGAAACTTTTACGATTATTTCCACTTATTTAGTTTTGAATTCATAATAAACACATTTCTGTTGCAGGTTCTGTATGTGTGGTAGAGTGCTCTGTGTCAGGACTAATAAAAGCTAAATGTAGTGAGCACACAAGAGTATAAACTCTCGAGGCAATATCAACTAACCACCAGAACAAGACTACGATAGCTACGTTCCATTTTACAGATGAACGAACCAAGATTCTTGGAGTCTATTAAGTTTAGTAACTCTCCCAAGGTGAAATATTTTATAAGTGACCAAGCTGTCTGAAACCAAGTTTGTTTCATACAAATTGAAAGGGTTCGGGCAAGGATCAGACTACACCGGTCACGGTCAAGAGATCTTTATCGAGCAGAGAAGGAAGAGAAGAGAGGAGAAGAGAAGAGAGAGAGCTGTTGGAGTGCTGGGTTTATATCCCTTGGGCCTACGTGGGGCAGGCCCAAGGGAAGGCGGGAGATGCTTCTCTCTGATTGGCCCTCCTTTGGCGGGTTCAGACAGTGTCCGGTCAAGGAGAGGAGAAGAACCTGGAACCAGCGCCATTAAGGTACCCGTTACCTAACATTCCTCCCTTTTTTGTTTTTTAAGAAGTGGGGAAATGGGCGTTGTAGTTCGTCTGGCTACTTCCTGCTGAACAGGGGCGTTGTGGGGGAGGGGTAAGGGAGGACTGTGAGGGTTGTGGACAGGGCACAGGAGGAGTATAAGGTCAAGTAGTAGGGCGCTATATATGAACACCTCCTCGGGTGTGAAGTCTTTGCCAAAGCCGTGAGCCAGCCAAGGGGCAGGGAGGGGTCTGCGATGAGCCAGCTGTCCGTGTGGAGGTCGTCTAGGAACTGGTGGAACCGAGACATTGGGCGTTGGACCTAGGTTTAGCCCAGAAGGAAAAGAGAATGATAGTTATTTAGGGTGTTTGGCAGACTCGACCCTGGAAATGGCTGGATGAGGGATGTTGGATGAGGGGTTGTTATGGTAGATCTTATCTGACTGGTGTAGACTGACTGGTGTATTGGTCTTTGACGTATTAGAAGGGTGTGAGGCCATCTCTGGAGTCCTGTGCATCTTCACAGGTTGCTAAAAGTTGGTAATATCTGAAGAGAAGCTGGTTAAATGTTTGGTTAGAGAAGGAAACGATGAAGTTAGTAGTGGGGGCAGAGGAGTTATTGGCAGGCATTGACTCGGCTAAGGGGATGGCAACAAGAGGGGGCTTTGACTGTGAAAAGGTAATAGGGCTGTGAAGGGGGTTCACTGGTGGAGGAAGGTGAGAAGATGTGGGAGGCAGTAAGAGGAGGTCTGTTAAGGTTTGCACATAGAAGTGGAACTTGAAGGGGGTTTGTGTGTTCTCCTGTTGGTAGTGAAGCAGGGTTGGAGGTATAGGAGCCTAAGCGTTTTTCGATTTGTGAAAGATCAGCCATAGAAAAGGGGACATGGACGCAAACGATGCCTTCTGCCCCTGCTACTTCTCACGGAGGAGCGAGGACAGGGAGGTGAGATCTGGAGCGAGTAGTAGGAGGGCTGAAAAGTGGAGGAAAGGAAGTAGGAGAGGTTGGAGAGGGAGGGGAAGGAAGGCTGGGGTTGGTGGAAGGAGGTGAGGCTGCCGCTGGGGGCGGGGCCCTTGTGGGCTGGGCGGCAGCCAGGGGAAAGGGCTGTGGATGGTGATATGGCGGGGGCTAATCAGCGGGATCAAAGTCAGGAGCGGAAGGAATGAGGGGGGTTGGGGAGGGTGACAGTTTGAGGGCCTTTAGGAGGAAAAACCCGTGGGAGTATGGGATCTCTGCCCATTTTCCTGTTCGCTCACAACAGTTATAGAGATCCTGGAGGATACCAGGATCGAGGGACCCATAAGGGGGCCCCTTGTTTTGGTTATCTAAGGCGTAAGTGGGCCAGTCTTGTGTGCAGTATTTAATTAGACGTTTTGGTTTGAGGTCGGCCGCTAAGCCTAGGACTGACAAATCGTTTAGGAGGCATCGTAGGGGAGAGTCGGCAGGCAGGGATGCGGAGCCTCCCATTGCGGCGCTACGAGAGGATATGCAGTGAGGGCTAAGTAGGGCGTCCCCTAATAGCCGAACACTGCGACGTGACTCAGATCTTCTGGTTCGGTCATCACCAAAGCGAAAGGACTGAGGGGCCGACTATGGCCGAGGACCATGGGCCACCTGGTACCAGGATTTTTGAGACGAGAAAGGGAAGGGGGGCCCAGGCCGGAGACGCGAGGAGGAGAGGGAGAAAACTCCGCTCCCTGCAGGCTGAGTCCAGAGTAAGATTTACGGCGGCCGAGAGGGGGCGGCTGAGACGCGAGTTGGTCGGCTGGTGTTGGACACCAGGAGGGGAGACTTACCGAGATGAGGCCGGTGTTGGGTGGAGAGGTCGGCGAACGGGAAAATGGGCGAAGACCGGCCGGGGTCTGGACCGAGCCCGAAGAGGGATCAGGATCCCACGGAAGGGTGGGATGTTCCCGATCCAAGTCACGGCACCAGTGAAAGGGTTCGGGCAAGGATCAGACTACACCAGTCGTGGTCAAGAGATCTTTACTGGAGGTATCAAGCAGAGAAGGAAGAGAGGAGAGGAGAAGAGAAGAGAGAGAGCTGCTGGTGTGCTGGGTTTATATCCCTTGGGCCTACCTGGGGCGGGCCCAAGGGAAGGCGGGAGATGCTTCTCTCTGACTGGCCCTCCTTTGGCGGGTTCAGACAGTGCCCGGTCAAGGAGGGGAGAAGAACCCAGAACCGGCGCCATTAAGGTACCCCTGTTACCTAACACAAATTATGTACATTAACAATTGTTATATTATTCATTCTAAATTCTGTTGAGTGATACAATTTGAAAGATCAGTAATCTAGGGAATAACATGGGTGAATGACAGTTTTTCCACCATTCATTATTGTAATGTAATTAGGATGTCTCAGGCACTTACTGTGTAACAACAACAGCAACAAAAATGGGAGACTCAAGGACAAACAAGGGCCCTCAAGATGCTTTTAATCTAATGCAGAGTTGTCCAATATAACCACCAGTCACCTGAGGCTACCTAAGTTTATGTTTAAATAAATTAAAATTAAACAAAATTTCAGTTCCTCAGTCAGACTAGCCACATTTCAGTTGTTCAATAGTGACATGTGGCTAGGGGCTACTATGAACAGTACAGACAGCATTTCCATCAGTCAGAACTCTGTGTAATTAACTATAGGAGTAACGCTACGGCAAGTGGTGCAATGATTTCTGATTTGACACAACTGATGAGAGACATTCGCTCTGTTATACTGAAATTTCTTTATGTTTGTTAACCCTTCAAAGTCCATACAGTAGCAGAGAACATCATTATTAAATGTACTCTGCTCAAAAGAAGATATAGATATGCACTAGAATTCAGACGCAGGCCATTAATATTGCAATTCAAATTTTCATAGTAAAATTACAGTGAAGAAAAAAAGTAATACCTACCATATATTTCAATTCGGGGGGGCACAATCTCCTTTGTAGAAGTTTATAAAATAATGGTTCATCTCAAAGTATTGTAAATTAAGGACATTAAACTAATCTTAAACAGCTGTATGAGGGCTAAACAAGGAAAACACAGCCAGGACCTATTAACTTCCACAGTTCCTTATTTAGGAAACCAAGGAGCATAAAATCAAGTTAAAATGTATCATGTCTGCCACTATTGCTTTCAGTGCCATGCTTTCTGAAACTTTCTTTAAGCCTGACCTTTTATTGCTTCTTTGTGCATAATAACCAGTTCATTTAACCAGAGGTTGATTTTAAGGCATATTTTGTAAGTTGCATTTTATTCATTTATTTATTTCCCCCAATTAGTATGTAAAATATAAAAAACATGCTGCATAAAGCAGGTATCTCTGTTATAATGAGTGGCTTTTTGTTGTTGTTCTTGTTGTTATTTCTGCTACTAATGAACTGCAAATTTGGCTGAAATAAGAGTGAAAAAGTCTAGAGCTAGGGAAAGCTTACCGAAATTGGAGATACCCTGTTCACTTTTCTTTTTCTTCTTCTTTTTTTTTTTTTTTGAGATGGAGTCTTGCTCTGTCACCCAGTGATGAGATCTCGGCTCACTGCAACCTCTGCCTCCCGGGTTCACAACATTCTCCTGCCTCAGCCTCCTGAGTAGCTGAAACTACAGGTGTCCACCACTACGCCTGGCTAATTTTTTTGGTATTTTTAGTAGGGACGGGGTTTCACCGTGTTAGCCAGGATGGTCTCGATTTCCTGACCTCGTGATCCACCTGGCTCGGCCTCCCAAAGTGCTGGGATTACATGCGTGAGCCACCGCGTCTGGCCTTTCACCTTTCTTTCTTTAATTATTATATATTTTTTTTTGAGACAGAGTCTCACTCTGTCGCCCAGGCTGGACTGCAGTGGCGCAATCTCTCCTCACTGCAAGCTCCGCCTCCCAGGTTCACGCCATTCTCCTGCCTCAGCCTCCCGAGTAGCTGGGACTACAGGGGCCCGCCACCGCACCCGGCTAATTTTTTTTGTATTTTTAGTACAGACTGGGTTTCACCGTGTTAGCCAGGATGGTCTCCATCTCCTGACCTGGTGATCCGCCCGCCTTGGCCTCCCAAAGTGCTAAGATTACAGGTGTGAGCCACCAAGCCTGGCCACTTTCTTTAATTTTTAACAGGTTACTAAGCAAATACTGGAAAGAGTGGTGTCAATTCTGCATTAAAACGTGTACACATAAGCAAAATAAAGTCTCCTAAATGTGCTTTTGGTTTCAACTTATGATGAAATGGACCTGCCTAGAAACAAGAAAGTGCGTTCACTGTGTTTCTTTCTACTCGGGGTGCCAATTCATCTCAGCCCTTCTCCATTAGGTAGTTCAGGTTACTGATAGTCTAGGTCAGTGTTAGTATTTAGCAAACAGATCAATTTAGATTTTTAACTCTGGTAGTAACGTCAGAATAGGAGCCACCGTTATCTAGCCAAGTAGGCCACTGCTGTGTTTGTTTTGCTAGTTTTTTTTTTTTTTCTTTTTTTTGGTTAGGCCAGTAGTTTCCTGTTGTTACTCCTGCTTTGCTTGTGGAAATCTGCTTTCGATCGATATGAATACCTTTTGCAGGGATGGGCTCTTCAAACTGTTATTTTTCCCTCCATTCCCATCATTTTCACACCCAGCCACTTCATGCATTTATTTGTACAACTTACCAAGCCTCTGAAACATTTTGAGTTTTCAACCCTCGAATTAGATGTTTCTTCACATGAAAATAGTTAGGAGTCTTACACAGAGATTTATGAGAAAAACATATTTGCTTGAAAATAATAATTTTAAGTATGTATAACAATTAAAAATCCTAAGAATGGAAAATATTCTGTATAAATATGTTTATTATCATTAAACATATTAACAATTTAAAATTATAATTTAAAAATACAAATTATTGAGAATTAGGTTTAAACCAACAATCTCTGAGTTAGCCATGTCTCTAGATGTGAATGATTAGCTGTCTCTAATTTACTATTTTTATCATTGTTTCTTGTCTATCATCCTTTTTAAAGATGCGTTAGGCCTGGCGCAGTGGCTCAGGCCTGTAATCTCAGCACTTTGGGAGGCTGAGGCAGGTGGATAACCTGAGGTCAGGAGTTCGAAACCAGTCTGGCCAAAATAGCAAAGTCCCGTCTGTACTAAAAATAAAAAAATTAGCCAGTCGTGGTGGTGGGCACCTGTAGTCCCAGCTACTCGGGAGGCTGAGGCAGGGAGAATCACTTGAACCCGGGAGGCAGAGGTTGCAGTGAGCCAAGATTGCACCAGTGCACTCCAGTCTAGGCGACAAAGCCAGACTCCATTTCAAAAAAAAAAAAAAAAAAAAAAAAGATGCATTAGATTCTTCCTCCTTCCTTTTTAATCAGTGTCAAACAACTAGTATTTCTATAAAGAGTTTGCTGTTCTCTCTGCAAATCTTTATAACTTCCCTTCTTTCAGCCCTTTTCTTAGTTCTGTTTTCATGGCCACATCACTTCACATTGCTTGGTGCTTCCCTCCCTTCCAGTTTCAGCTTTTCTTGCTTGCTACGCTTGTTCTATTCTCATCCTGCCCACACTTCTCAATCTTCACAGACATTTTCTGCTGTACCTGTCACTATCCCTGAGTTCACTCTCTGCAGTTGCCCTCAAGCTAAGTGGACTGGTTTCAAAGTTCTCTTCTTCACTCTTTTTTTTTTTTTTTTTTTTTTTTTAGACGGAATCTTGCTCTGTCTCCAGGCTGGAGTGCAATGATGCAATCCCAGTTCACAGCTACCTCCACCTCCTGGGTTCAAGCAATTCTCCTGCCTCAGCCTCCTGAGTAGTTGGAATTACAGGCGCCTGCCACAGTGCCCAGCTAATTTTTGTAATTTTTAGTAGATACGGGGTTTTGCCATGTTGAACAGACTGGTCTCGAATTCCTGACCTCAGGTGATCCACCTGCCTTGGCCTCCCAAAGTGCTGGGATTACAGGTGTGAGCCACCACTCCCGGCCCTTAACTATTTACAAAGCCTGGGAGAAGGTGTTTATCCATCCCTCCATCTGGATAGCCATCATTTCCTCTATTCCCTCTTCTTTATCCTCCAAGGAATATAAAACAGCTGGTATAGGCCAGGTGCAGTGGCTCATACCTGTAATCTCAGCACTTTGGGAGGCTGAGGTGGGTGGATCATCTGAGGTCAGGAGTTCGAGACCAACCTGGCCAATATGGTGAAACCCCATCTCTACTAAAATTACAAAAATTAGCCAGGTGTTGTGGTGTATGCCAGTAGTCCCAGCTACTCAGGAGGCTGAGGCAGGAGAATCGCTTGAACCCGGGAGGCAAAGGTTGCAGTCAGTCGAGATCATACCATTACACTCCAGCCTGAGTGACAGAGAGAGACTGCGTCTCAATAACAACAACAACAAAAACAGCTGATCTTTTGAGTCCTAGAAGCAAGTTGTCCATATGACTGAGGAGAAGAATAAGGAGAGTAAATATAAAGCATATGAGTAATGTAGTGAAAGAGCAACATATGGTCTCTATCTGTGCAGAGCATTGTATGTAATAGTTTAACTCTCCTCACCAGTAAGAATTTGGAAATTTTCCAATTCTGCATGCCTAATAAACTTAGCTAGTAGTTGATTTAAAAAGTAATATGATAAAGGGAAAGATGAAATTTCTTTTTTTCTTGTACATATACATTCTGTAGTTCCTGGTTGTTTAATTCTTCAGTGCTTATATTTTGTAATAGGTAATACACTATTCCTAAATTGTTAATAAGAGATGCTTACTCAAGATCATAATCATTTCAGCAGCTGAAATATTTTAAGTCTCTTGACTATCTCCTTTCATATTTTTACAATTTTGGATTAAATTGCCTCATGCTACACAGTCGTATTCCCTACGTGTTTTTTTTTTTTTTGTTTGTTTTTTGCTAGAATATAGTACAAAATGATATTAGTGTTAAGGTAATATTGTTAATATATTTTTTAAGAGATATAAACATGTGTATGTTTATAATTCTGAGACTAGATAAAGAATAAACATGTGAATAATATGTATCAGGGGAACCAGCCCCCAGTATTTCAACGTAGGTTCTTTTCTATTTTCCCTAAGTGTCAGCCGGTCTGAGAAACAAACAAATGTCCGTGAAATCTTCACAATTTATGTGCTTTTGCCGTGGCTTCAGCCGGTCCCTCCGTTCGGGGTCCCTGACTTCCCGCAACAAACATGTTAACTCTCAATCTAATTTTTACAGTTTGTTCTATTTAATTATAGCTATTATCTTAACACGGATTTATTTGTCATTTCAACATAATGACCAGGAAAGAGGTAAATAAATTGTTGTACGGATCCAAGTAGATACCATTTCAAGTTAGTCATTTCTTCATAACGATTGTTGTTTGTGACCTATACTTATAAGCTCATCATAGTCATCCCTGTGAATTAACTCAGAGGTTCATTGTAGACTCTTCTCAGGAGGGTGCAGTCTACCTGTATACATCCCATATATAGCTGCAGTACAGGCATTCCAACACCAGGTGGCACTAGTAGTAATTTATAGCTGGTTAGTCTTGGGTCGCGCAGTTACCTTTAATAAATTCAAAGTATTAGTCAAAAAGTATCTCTTTATTTAGGGCACCATGGGATACTAATCATTTTCTTCTAATTTTATTATTTTCACAAATGATATTGTCTCATGTGAATTTTTCAATGATTTACATTATATAATTCACATTGTCCATATTTCCCTTTGTTAAGACGTTTGCATCTCTGTGTCTTTCTGCTATGCTTCCTAGCCTTACTCCATGAAAACATGTTAGGAACACAGCTAGAACTGTTTTTAAATTAATAAAATTGAGCCATCTTCTTCTACTTTTTGAGTTAGCACATTCTCAGCCATTTCTTTCTTACAACTCTGCCTTCTCCCCCTACCTTAATTTCACATCCAATCTTTAATTAACTGAACCAAACTGATTACAAAACAATCATTACTTTCTCTTTTTACACTCGAATGGTCCAAACAGCAGAAGCTTTTGAGCAAGATTCCCAACTGACTAGAACAAGCCTGGGCAGTTTAACGGGCTTGTTGAGAACACAATGGGATAATTGTTTAATAAGCCTTACCACTGGGCAATCAAAAGCTGTCAGTCAACTTAGCTTTCATAGATAATATTGAAATCTAGTTCTCTAAAATTCTCTAAACATTAACTAAGATAAGCAACCTGTTTTAATATAATGTAGTCTCTAAGAGACCGGGCCATGGGAAAACCATCAGACTTTCCCAGGTCTTACACATCCAGGGAAAATATAGCAAAGAGAACACAGCAGCAGACTGGGTTGGCTCTTTAAATTCATACCCACTACTATATACTCAATGCTTAACTGCAGTCATAGTGATTCATAAGCACTTTAATTGTAAGGGTTAAGTTACAGCAAACAAACACAGAAGGTGGTAGCTGAAGACACACATTGGTTTGTTCCTTCACATGAAGACTATCTTGTTCCTTCTATACAGGTTGAATGAAGAAGAAAGGTGCACAGAGATAAACAACAATAGGTTAATAAAATATAATCCATTTTGAAAGTAACTAGATTCTCTCTCTCTCTTTTTCTCTGTTCTTCATTTTTCCTGCCTCTTTTTTCCATTCCATGCTTGTCAGGAGGATAACCTCAAATATTCAATTTATAGGAGAGTGTGTTTTTAAATATCACAGGGAAATCCATATTTGTTATGGCTGACAATCAATAGCTAATTAGTCTTAAACAATCTGGTAAGAGCTGGAACAGAGACAGTCTTTCCTTGAAATTCCCTCTGTGGCTTTACAGGACCCAGCTTTTCCAAAAAACTTTGGACAAATTTACAATAGTTTTAGACTCCAAGATATGGAGCCAAATGCTTTCTTTTTTTTTTTTTTCCTATTTGCATTGAACTGTGCTAAAAATTGTATCTGATTTATACAGTTGAATATGATAAAATAATGATAGCTGGCCTTTATTGATGACTTCCTATATGTTAAACCCTTATTCTCAGCTCTTCATGTAAGTTATTTAATATTCCCAAAACCTTGATATTATGTTTATTTTACAGTTGACGAAATTGAGACAGAAACAGTTGAGTAAATAGTAGACTAAATACAGTATGTGGCAACAGTTTGTATTTCTATTAAGTTGGACAAAGCACAATCAGAATGGAGGGTTTAAGCTCTGATTGATTTGTAGTGAACACATGCTTTACCTGGGGAAAAAAAAAAAAAAAAAAAAGCTTGATTCCCTGGAGAGACAGCTTTCACATAAACAGACACTCTGACCTCACAGCACGTAGAACACTATGCTAATCCTCTGAAATGTACAGAAGTGACTTTGATGTTTTTTATAAGTATGATTCACAACTAAAAATTAAAACACTTTTCATCATGACAAAAGTCATACAAATACACACATGTTCCTAAGAATTTTCATTTAATGATATTCTTACTGCATGTAATAAAATCTGACGTTTCTTTTTATGCTATTTTTTGTGTGGTAGAGACTCATAAATTGATTCCTTGAACCACCGATGGGTTATAACCTGCATGTTGAGAAAAAAGCTGGTTTGTAAAACAAAACAATAAAGAATATCAAAATCCAAATAGATGAAGAGTCACGTTACACTTTACCACACTATTTGACATCTTCTACATATGATTAAATAAAGAAAATCCTCTATAATAGTATTTCTTAACTGGATATGAATTTTCCTGTGGAAATGTAAAAATGTGATCATGTGTTCCTTTTGGTAATGGGCAACACAAAACTATGAAAGCCTGGCTGCTAGTGCTAAAAAATAGACACAAAAGGCACAGAGCATCCAAACATTAGAATGGCAAGAGAGACAGAAGAATCAAACTTAAAAAGAGAAGGGAGTTGGGGTAAAGGCCATCAGAAGGCACATAGGAATTTCAGACTTAGGTCAGCAGAAGCTTTGACAGCATGGAGTGGTGGGAAGAAGGAGAAGGCAGGGCTGGACAGAAGGGACAGTGGGTTGACAGCAAGATTATAGATAACATAGAAGAGCACAGATAATTTAGGATTGATTTTAATGAGTGTTCAGATCCAGAATCCAAGGGATCATGCTGATGGATCCCAGCAGAGAGACTTCAGACACTGGTGATGTTCAATGTTAGACAAACCATGGAATTGTGGCTCTGAGGTAATGGTTTTCAAACTGTAGAATATATGTGAATTACATGATATATATGCTTAAAATTCAGATTCCTGAGTGTCACCCTAAAAAATTCTGAATATGTGGAAACCCAGGACTCTCCATTGTAACAAAAGTATAGCCATGCCTTGAGAAATAACCTCTTCAGTATTTGGAGAAGGATCTAAATGGAGCTGGGGAAGTGGTGCCAGTGGATTCCTATAGGGACTTGGCCGATTCTGTCTTTGAAAAGACTAAAGTTTAGTGGGAACTCATGTTCAAGCCTTACCAGGCAGATGGGATGCTACGCTTGAGTTGCAAAGTTGACCCTACAGAAAGCTGCCTTGAAGGCCAAGAACAATCCTGCCTAATACAGGGGTCAGAACTACCTCTGAAAATTGTTGTGTCTTGCTAGGTGATAGATATTGGTGGCTACATGGGCCAGAACCATAAGCAAACATAAATGAGTCTTCTGAAAACTATTAAGAATGATTTTCCGAGGGCATAGAATGAAATTTAGAGAAAATTCTAGATGAGGTCAAAGGTGGAAATAGAAAAAAATTTGGCCTCTTTGGGGCCAGCAGGGAAAGGACATCAGATAGAACAAAGCTTCTCTAAGATAGGCATAAGTTCCCTAATGAACTAATTCTGCCATGTCTCATGTGTATATGTTTTGTCTTTATAAATTCTCATCTTGACATTACCAGTAATCACCATCAACAAGTATACATGAAATGCTTTGTTTTATTCTATTATTTGGTGTGATTAGTCCTTAAAATTTAGCAAATATCTTCGTTTTCCCTTAACCACAAAGCTCTTACAAGGTTACTGGTTAATAACATGGAGTTTGGAATGATCCTTAACTTTAAATTCTCATTCATTCATTTTCAACTATTTGACCTTGAGCAGGTTACGTGGTCTGGATAGGTCTTAATTATTGAACATGTGAAATTAGATGAGATAAAAACATGTATTTCTCTTCTTATATGTTATCTCTAATCCTCAAAATAACATGGCAAAGTGAATGTATTGATTCTATCCTTCAGGTGAAGAAATGGAGGCTTCATAGGTTAAGTAACTTGAAGCCATCGAGCTAGTAATAAGTTGACCCACAACATATTAACAGCAATATCTACCCCAAAGTTTAGCATTTTCTTACTAAGTCACACTTCTACCTTCACTGTCCTCCACTATGGCGACTTCACCTTTGTTTTATTTCTTGCCCTAGCATCTACATGATCTGAGATATCAGTAGAGGAAAATTTATCATCATTCCTTTCACTAGTTGAGACAAAGTGAAGAGGGAGAAACTGGCTTCTCTTTCCCTCAAAACATATATTTTATAAGAATGAGAATGGTTCAACAAAACCCACCTGATGGTTAACCATTTAAAGTTATTTCCATAAATTCAATAAAGCATCTCTTAAGTATGAAGGTATGGAGAATGTTGATATAATTAGAAAGAATCTCTGCAGGTAGATAAATTCCCAAAGGAGTCATAATATAAATTGCCACACCTATTCTACATGGGATTTGGGGGCATTACTATAAACAAGAACAACAACAACAACAAAAAACTTTATCTGTTTTGTTGTTGGGAAGGCAGAATCAGGACTTTAAATCCCATCTTTGGAAGGTTTGCCTCCACCTGACCTGGGATGCTTGAAGTTCAGAGCAACATGATATACTTAAGTGGGAATGTGGAATTCCACTATTTGATTCATTTGAGCACAATATAGGAGCCAACATTTTCTTTTCTCTTTTCAAGTTCTTCTCTACATGACTGAACAAGTGATCTAGGTGTGGTTTTGATGATTATTTCTGGAGCTCAGAGCCAAGATAGAGAGAGGTATAGCATTGCAGTTTGGCTTTCTTGCCTGACTATAAAGGAATGCAGGAAAGGTGCCAATTTCATTGAGTTTAAGCCCAAGCACTCTTGCGAAACAACACTTTATAAATGTCTGCCTTTTAAAGAATATCATGTGTGGCCAGGTGCAGTGGCTCACACCTGTAATTCCAGCACTTTGGGAGGCTGAAGTGGGCAGATAATGAGGTCAGGAGTTTGAGACCAGCCTGACCAACATGGTGACACCCTGTCTCTACTAAAAATACAAAAATTATCCGGGAATAGTGGCATGCATCTGTAATCCCAGCTACTCAGGAGGCTGAGACAGGAGAATCGCTTGAACCCAGGAGGCGGAAGTTGCAGTGAGCCGAGATCTCACCACTGCACTCCAGCCTGGGCGACAAGAGCAAGACTCAGTCTCAAAAAAAAGAAAAAAAAGAACATCATTTGTAGAATATGCCATCATGTTAATGTCACATAATGATAAATTTAGGAAAACTAAACTTACTTTTTTCTGAAATGTTCTGGAAATTTAGAATTGAATATTTTTAAAAGACAACATTTTCAGGTTAGTCATTTATTCAAAAATTATCCATTATTAAATGTTCTTATATTCTACGTATCTTGACGTTGAATTGAAATTGGGTAGATATTTTTATCACAGGATTCTCTGCACCTCTAATTGGAGGAATGGATATGTTTTATATGTGAATGACAGTGTCTTATTATTGCTTTTTTCATAAGTGAATGAAACCATAGCAGGGTACCAATCCAGAATACAGTTTTTGCTTTCTCCCCTTTCCTCTCAGTTTAAAATTGAACTTGGGACATGAACAGAAAACAGCAACTACATTAAACTCTTTAAAAAGCTTTTTCACATCTCTTGAATCAAAATGCTGTTTTTCACAAGCCAAGTAGGATGATTGTGGCTGGCATTAAATCGATCTATTGAATGCTAAAGTCATTTTTCCATAACACAAACCCAGCATGTATAGCTGTGGCTAAGCCTCCATCACCCTCCCCTACTGAGGAGTCTCAAACCAAATTCACAGGGAACCTCCTTTAGCAATTTCTGAGTTTTTATATTCACATAATTTTTAGACTTTCATCCTTGATCATCAGAAAGATATTTTTATCAGTTATGGAAACTTGTATTTTAAACATACAAAGAAAATGAACTACAGCATTTTGCCCAGACAACTGCTGACAGAACATCTGCTAAACAATAACACTTTTGATCCCCACTGACCTAAGTCAGAACATATATTGGCAACTTGCTTCAGACTTAAGATTTCCTAGCTATTTTAATAAAAGTCCATTAATCAATTCCAACCTGTTTCTCATAATAGAGAGTAACCTCAGGAGGAAGTAATATGACACTGAACAAATAATTCCTATTTGTAAAATTGTTTAGACAAGTATTCACATGAGAGATTCTTGACCCAGAGGGATTTATATTATGTAGGTTCATTCTTTAAGGGCAAGTAATTACTTTTCAAGATGAGCATTAATAATAAAGATTTGCAAAGACATGTTTAGAGTTTTGTCTTAAATGCATCAAGACCAGTCCTTCTCCTGTTGCATCAAATTATTCTTCTTTGCCGGAACTTTTTACCTAGTTCTAAGGGACGTTACCTGCTTTGTCCAGTTGCAACCCGGCAATTGCATATAAAATTGAAAATATGCTCTAAGGACACCATGTAAAAAAAATAGAAAACACTTGACTCCATACATTACTGTTAATAAACTGTAGGTTGTGGCTTTTTCATTAGCCAAAGTTTCTAGAGGGGATTTAAAAATAGTGTTATGTTTTTATATATTTTTTTATTTTTATTTTATTTCATTTTTTAAATTTTTAATATTTCATTGATGGAAATTCAAGATCTGAGTAGACTTGAGATTTTTGGAGTTAGGAATATATGTTCAAAATCTCTAGTTTGACAATGGGTCTCAATTTATTATTTATATGACCTTGGGTTGTCATATAACCTAAGTTTAATTTTTCTTTTCTGTCAAGTGCAATTTATAATAATTTTATTTACCTCAGAGTTATGATGGATAACCTATGATATAATGTTTCTAAAATATTTAGAAATGGCAAAGTTCCGTAAGTATTGGAAGGGTCAAACCCCTTACCTTAGACATGAGAAAAATAAAGCCCAGAAAAATTGGTAGGAAGGTCTAAGACTAAAACCTGAGACTCTTAATGAGATTGAGGAACCAGAAGAATATATGTTTCCAAATCTAGACTTTAAGTTTATTATAACCTATTGGATTTCATGCAATAAATAATGCACAGAATGTATTATATATTACTGACATACAATAGTCCCACAAAGAGTGGCCAAGACCCTGAAAGGCCTGCAGGGCTTGGATATGAGTGATATAAATCTGTGGCTTGTTTTTGAGTGATATTCCCAAACTGTGTATGAGAATGGCTACCCAACAAATTCCTTGAGGAAGGAGAAACTGCAGATCCCTGGAAGTTCTTTCTAAGGCAAGACTTATTGGAGAGCCAGCCAGTGAAAGAGAACTATTCAATATTATACCTGAGGCCAGTGGGGGAAGAAGGTTCCATCATTGTGGAATATATGGTTTTAAGCTCTTTGAAGTGAGGAAATTTGAAGAGGGGCCATGTTATTAAAATAAGTGGGCATTGTCAAATCAAGGATGGCTTTGGGTAGGAAGTTACAAAATTCAAGTGTGTTAATGAGAGATATAATGCTGTAATATGGGGGAGCACATGGACTTTGGAGTTAGTTCTGGGTTTGAACGTCAGCTTTGTGAATTTCACAAGTCATATAATTTCTTTCTGGGTCTTAGTTTTTATAAATAGAAACTGGAGATAATGTTACTTATTTCTTAGGACTATTAGCAAAACAAAAGAGAAAATATTTGTGCAATTATTTGCATATACTAAGGTCTTTAATAAATGCTACTTCCCTTGAGATCTATTTATCTTCCTAATTGTCTGTGTTTGTATATTCATTGGATTACTTTTATTCATCATCTTTTGTTCTTGGTTCCTTACAATGCCCACAGGTTTATTGATAAATTAGGTTAAATATTTTATTGTTCTATTTTAATGAATTTTATGTTACTTCTGCAATAATTATTGTTGATACATCCTGATGTTATTTAGTAATTTTAGAGCAGTTTTAAAGTAAGTGCGTTTTATTTTTCTTTGAAATTTTCCAAAATTTTAAATTTTAAATTAAAATGATTCTACTAATCACTGAAAAAGAAAATTAAGTAATAAAGGTACAAGGTATTTTCTATTTTCTCTCATATTTTAGGTAATATTTTTCATGTTTTCTGGGTATCTATAACAACTATTTCTACCCAAGTGAGATTGTGCTACTAAGTGACCATGTGGCATTTGAAAAGTACTTAGGTTTTTCATTGCCTCAATTTCTTTAGCTGTAAAATGAGGATAATAATTTTCCTACCTGCCTTCTAGGGTTGTTGACGATCAGATGAAATAATAATTGTGAAAGTGTTTTAAACATCTTCATGTATTATACATTTAAGGAAAGTTTTTATGCTAAAGTGTCTCTATCTTTAGGAAATTCCACTCTCTTGCTTAATGTTTTGTAATTTATTAACAAGAGCAAAAATATCCCTATTGTGGTATTTTAATATCTTCTCTGAACACCTTGAAGATCTTCACTACTTTTTTTAAACAATTTTTAATTTCTGTGAAAAATTTTAACACTACCAAAATGAGAGCCTTCTAGAATGAAAGATTATGATGCTAAGATTTCTACTTATTTTATCCTACTAATAGGAAGAATTAGTCTCTTAGAGATATTCATGATATGACCTAGTCTGTGAAAATTTTAAGTGAAATATGTTAAAAGTTACTCACTCAAATACAAGTGGCAAATATAAGGTGTAAAGAGTTGTGTTTCTGCATGATAATATCAAGGGAATGTAAAGTGCCAGTCATGGCAAGTGAAGAACTATAATTAAATTTCTCACTATGTTAAAAAAATTATGTTAAAAACATGTTAAAAAAAACATACCTCTCCTTGTAAAGTTCATGTAGATGGGAGTTTCTTCTAAGACTGTGGATATCCAAACAACTCTAGTTCCCTACCATGTGCCCACTATCTTTAATCAGGATGCTCATGTAATGGAGTGCTATACTGGTATTAAGTCCAAAGTGATCATCAAGCCACTTCCTGATTATTTTCTTTCTCTTTTTACTTTCTTTGACACAATGAATTTCAACTCTAAGAGTTGTTTTATGTATTCATTCAGTAAATATCTACCATGTAACTACAAGTGTTTCTCAAGAAGCTTAACATTGAATAGAGAAGCTATATATAAAAAAGAAATAATGGATTATAAATATCACAAGAAAATTACAAAGTAATAAAGTAGGTTAGGGGAGTATACATAACCTTAATAATTTTACTGTGGGAGTATATTAAGGGAGTATACTTACCCTCATAATTTTACTAAGAGGATCATAATCTAAACCACATGTATTTGATGAAAGACCTGACATCTTTGTTGTTCAGAGTTGGTAGCATTTGCATTTGGCCTCAAAGATGGATGAGACCTTGATAAGTGAAGATGAAGGAAAATTATTATAGATGTTTAGCAAAACACACATGAAGGTATAGAAAAAAGAGGACAGTGTTGTTTCTGCAATAAAAAAACAAAACAAAACAAAACAAAAAAAACCCTTATCCAGTCTAGCCAGAGCACACACAGTAACATGGAGCAGAGTACAAGGACATACCTCTGGCCAGTTGAGTCTGTAATGGTAGAAGGTCTTGAATGAATGTAAGCCAATCAGTTTGCCTATGAATTTGAATGAAATGGAAAGCCACTGAAATTGTTTAATCATAGCATTGAGATAACCAAACTATAGCATCTCCAAAGATTAGAGAGATTAATTTAACAGAAATTTACAGGCTTGGGCCTGCTTCCTATTTCTACAGGGGGAAGATATTAGGTAGGATGAGCAGAAAAATCGCAGATAATTTTACTATGAGGAGCAAAATCCAAACCGTATGTATGCGATGAAAGCCCTGAACTCCCTGTTGCTATATGGTGAAAGTGACTTGCTGACAGTGAACCATAGCCTACTTGGACTCAAAGGCCACATACAAATTTTTGTCAGATGACTAACATGAAAAAAAATTCAGCAGGAAATAAAAGCATTCCTTATTTTAAAAAACAGGGATTCTCAAAGAGGAGAAAGTAGGAAAAGAGGCAAAGGACTGGTCATATTTATATAAATAAAAATCTTCCTCTGTTATTTATGATACATTCCCACTGTCAACCCACTTTTGTTTAAGAATAATTGATGAACCACATATCTACAACCATCTGATCTTTGACAAACCTGACAAAAACAAGAAATGGGGAAAGGATTCCCTATTTAATAAAGGGTGCTGGGAAAACTGGCTAGCCATATGTAGAAAGTTGAAACTGGATCCCTTCTTTATACCTTTTTTTTTTCGACATTAATAATTTTCTGTCTTTCTTTTTTTGGGGGGGGCTTAAATTTCTTCTTCTTATTATTATTATACTTTAAGTTTTAGGGTACATGTGCACACTGTGCAGGTTTGTTACATATGTATCCATGTGCCATGTTGGTGTGCTGCACCCATTAACTCGTCATTTAGCATTAGGTATATCTCCTAATGCTGTCCCTTCCCCCTCCCCCCACCCCACAACAGTCCCTGGAGTGTGATGTTCCCCTTCCTGTGTCCATGTGTTCTCATAGTTCAATTCCCACCTATGAGTGAGAACATACGGCGTTTGGTTTTTTGTCCTTGCGATAGTTTACTGAGAATGATGGTTTCCAGTTTCATCCATGTCCCTACAAAGGACATGAACTCACCATTTTTTATGGCTGCATAGTATTCCATGGTATATATGTGCCACATTTTCTTAATCCAGTCTATCGTTGTTGGACATTTGGGTTGGTTCCAAGTCTTTGCTATTGTGAATAGTGCCGCAATAAACATACGTGTGCATGTGTCTTTATAGCAGCATGATTTATAGTCCTTTGGGTATATACCCAGTAATGGGATGGCTGGGTCAAACGATATTTCTAGTTCTAGATCCCTGAGGAATCGCCACATGGACTTCCACAATGGTTGAACTAGTTTACAGTCCCACCAACAGTGTAAAAGTGTTCCTATTTCTCCATATCCTCTCCAGCACCTGTTGTTTCCTGACTTTTTAATGATGGCCATTCTAACTGGTGTGAGATGGTATCTCATTGTGGTTTTGATTTGCATTTCTCTGATGGCCAGTGATGATGAGCCTTTTTTCATGTGTTTTTTGGCTGCATAAATGTCTTCTTTTGAGAAGTGTCTGTTCATGTCCTTCACCCATTTTTCGATGAGGTTGTTTGTTTTTTTCTTGTAAATTTGTTTGAGTTCATTGTAGATTCTGGATATTAGCCCTTTGCCAGATGAGTAGGATGTGAAAATTTTCTCCCATTTTGTAGGTTGCCTGTACACTCTGATGGTAGTTTCTTTTGCTGTGCAGAAGCTCTTTAGTTTAATTAGATCCCATTTGTCAATTTTGGCTTTTGTTGCCATTGCTTTTGATGTTTTAGACATGAAGTCCTTGCCCATGCCTATGTCCTGAATGGTATTGCCTAGGTATTCTTCTAGGGTTTTTATGGTTTTAGATCTAACATATAAGTCTTTAATCCATCTTGAATTAATTTTTGTATAAGGTGTAAGGAAGGGATCCAGTTTCAGCTTTCTACATATGGCTAGCCAGTTTTCCCAGCACCATTTATTAAATAGGGTATTCTTATCCCATTGCTTGTTTTTGTCAGGTTTGTCAAAGATCAGATAGTTGTAGATATGCAGCATTATTTCTGAGGGCTCTGTTCTGTTCCATTGATCTGTGTCTCTGTTTTGGTACCATTACCATGCTGTTTTGGTTATTGTAGCCTCGTAGCATAGTTTGAAGTCAGGTAGCGTGATGCCTCCAGCTTTGTTCTTTTGGGTTAGGATTGACTTGGCGATGCAGGCTCTTTTTTGGTTCCATATGAACTTTAAAGTAGTTTTTTTCCAATTCTGTGAAGAAAGTCATTGGTAGCTTGATGGGGATGGCACTGAATCTATTAATTACCTTGGGCAGTATGGCCATTTTCACGATATTGATTCTTCCAACCCATGAGCATGGAATGTTCTTCCATTTGTTTGTATCCTCCTTTATTTCATTGAGCAGTGGTTTGTAGTTCTCCTTGAAGAGGTCCTTCACATCCCTTGTAAGTTGGATTCCTAGCTATTTTATTCTCTTTGAAGCAATTGTGAATGGGAGTTCACTCATGATTTGGCTCTCTGTTTGTCTGTGATTGGTGTACAAGAATGCTTGTGAGTTTTGTACATTGATTTTGTATCCTGAGACTTTGCTGAAGTTGCTTATCAGCTTAAGGAGATTTTGGGCTGAGACAATGGGGTTTTCTAGATATACAATCATGTCATCTGCAAACAGGGACAATTTGACTTCCTCTTTTCCTAATTGAATACCCTTTATTTCCTTCTCCTGCCTGATTGCCCTGGCCAGAACTTCCAACACTATGTTGAATAGGAGTGGTGAGAGAGGGCATCCCTGTCTTGTGCCAGTTTTCAAAGGGAATACTTCCAGTTTTTGCCCATTCGGTGTGATAATGGCTGTGGGTTTGTCATAGAGAGCTCTTATTATTTTGAGATATGTCCCATCAATACCTAATTTATTGAGAGTTTTTAGCATGAAGTGTTGTTGAATTTTGTCAAAGGCCTTTTCTGCATCTATTGAGATAATCGTGTGGTTTTTGTCTTTGGTTCTGTTTATATGCCGGATTACATTTATTGATTTGCATATGTTGAACCAGCCTTGCATCCCAGGGATGAAGCCCACTTGATCATGGTGGATAAGCTTTTGGATGTGCTGCTGGATTCGGTTTGCCATTATTTTATTGAGGATTTTTGCATCAATGTTCATCAAGGATATTGGTCTGAAATTCTCTTTTTTGGTGGTATCTCTGCCAGGCTTTGGTATCAGGATGATTGTGGCCCCATAAAATGTGTTAGGGAGGATTCCCTCTTTTTCTATTGATTGGAATAGTTTCAGAAGGAATGGTACCAGTTCCTCCTTGTACCTCTGGTAGAATTCGGCTGTGAATCCATCAGGTCCTGGACTCTTTTTGGTTGGTAAGCTATTGATTATTGCCACAATTTCAGAGCCTGTTATTGGTCTATTCAGAGATTCAACTTCTTCCTGGTTTAGTCTTGGGAGGGTGTATTTGTCGAGGAATTTATCCATTTCTTCTAGATTTTCTAGTTTATTTGCATAGAGGTGTTTGTAGTATTCTCTGATGGTAGATTTTATTTCTGTGGGATTGGTGGTGATATCCCCTTTATCATTTTTTATTGCGTCTATTTGATTCTTCTCTGTTTTCTTCTTTATTAGTCTTGCTAGTAGTCTATAAATTTTGTTGATCTTTTCAAAAAACCAGCTCCTGGATTCATTAATTTTTTGAAGGGTTTTTTGTGTCTATTTCCTTTGGTTCCACTGTGATTTTAGTTATTTCTTGCCTTCTGCTAGCTTTTGAATGTGTTTGCTCTTGCTTTTCTAGTTCTTTAATTGTAATGTTAGGGTGTCAATTTTAGATCTTTCCTGATTTCTCTTGTCGTTATTTAGTGCTATAAATTTACCTCTACACACTGCTTTGAATGTGTCCCAGATATTCTGGTATGTTGTGTCTTTGTTCTCATTGGCTTCAAAGAACATCTTGATTTCTGCCTTCATTTTGTTATGTACCCAGTAGTCATTCAAGAGCAGGTTGTTCAGTTTCCATGTAGTTGAGCGGTTTTGAGTGAGTTTCTTAATCCTGAGTTCTAGTTTGATTGCACTGTGGTCTGAGAGACAGTTTGTTATAATTTCTGTTCTTTTACATTTGCTGAGGAAAGCTTTACTTCCAACTATGTGGTCAATTTTGGAATAGGTGTGGTGTGGTGCTGAAAAAAATGTATATTCTTTTGATTTTGGGTGGAGAGTTCTGTAGATGTCTATTTGGTCCGCTTGGTGCAGAGCTGAGTTCAATTCCTGGGTATCCTTGTTAAGTTTCTGTCTCGTTGATCTGTCTAATGTTGACAGTGGGGTGTTAAAATCTCTCATTATTATTGTGTGGGAATCTAAGTCTCTTTGTAGGTCACTCAGGACTTGCTTTATGAATCTGGGTGCTCCTGTGTTGGGTGCATATATATTTAGGATAGTTAGCTCTTCTTGTTGAATTGATCCCTTTTCCATTATGTAATGGCCTTCTTTGTCTCTTTTGATCTTTGTTGGTTTGAAGTCTATTTTATCAGAGACTAGGATTGCAACCCCTGCCTTTTTTTGTTTTCCATTTGCTTGGTAGATCTTCCTCCATCCCTTTATTATGAGGCTATTTGTGTCTCTGCACATGAGATGGGTTTCCTGAATACAGCACACTGATAGGTCTTGACTCCTTATCTAATTTGCCAGTCTGTATCTTTTAATTGGAGCATTTAGCCCATTTACATTTAAAGTTAATATTGTTTTGTGTGAATTTGATCCATCATTATGATGTTAGCTGGTTATTTTGCTCATTAGTTGATGCAGTTTCTTCCTAGCCTTGATGGTCTTTACAATTTGGCATGTTTTTGCAGTGGCTGGTACCAGTTGTTCCTTTCCATGTTTAGTGCTTCCTTCAGGAGCTCTTTTAGGGCAGGCCTGGTGGTGACAAAATCTCTCAGTATTTGCTTGTCTGTAAAGCATTTTATTTCTCCTTCACTTGTGAAGCTTAGTTTGGCTGGATATGAAATTCTGGGTTGAAAATTCTTTTCTTTAAGAATGTTGAATATCGGTCCCCACTCTCTTCTGGCTCGTAGAGTTTCTGCCGAGATATCAGCTGTTAGTCTGATGGGCTTCCCTTTGTGGGTAACCCGACCTTTGTCTGTGGCCGCCCTTAACATTTTTTCCTTCATTTCAACTTTGGTGAATCCGACAATTATGTGTCTTGGTGTTGCTCTTCTCGAGGAGTATCTTTGTGGCATTCTCTGTATTTCCTGAATCTGAATGCTGGCCTGCCTTGCCAGATTGGGGAAGTTCTCCTGGATAATATCTTGCAGAGTGTTTTCCAACTTGGTTCCATTCTCCCCGTCACTTTCAGGTACACCAATCAGATGTAGGTTTGGTCTTTTCACATAGTCCCATATTTCTTGGAGGCTTTGTTCATTTCTTTTTATTCTTTTTTCTCTAAACTTCCCTTTCACTTCATTTCATTCATTTCATCTTCCATCACTGATACCCTTTCTTCCAGTTGATTGCATCGGCTACTGAGGCTTCTGTATTCTTCACGTAGTTCTCGAAACTTGGCTTTCAGCTCCATTAGCTCCTTTAGGCACTTCTCTGCATTGGTCATTTTAGTTATCCATTTGTCTAATTTTTTTTCAAAGTTTTTAACTTCTTTGCCATTGGTTTGAATTTCCTCCTGTAGCTCGGAGTAGTTTGATCGTCTGAAGCCGTCTTCTCTGAACTCGTCAAAGTCATTCTCCATCCAGCTTTGTTCCATTGCTGGTGAGGAGCTGCATTCCTTTGGAGGAGGAGAGGTGCTCTGCTTTTCAGAGTTTCCAGTTTTTCTGCTCTGTTTTCTCCCCATCTTTGTAGTTTTTTCTACTTTTGGTCTTTGATGATGGTGATGTACAGATGGGTTTTTGGTGGGGTTGTCCTTACTGTTTGTTAGTTTTCCTTCTAACAGACAGGACCCTCAGCTGCAGGTCTGTTGGAGTTTGCTAGAGGTCCACTCCAGACTCCGTTTGGCTGGGTGTCAGCAGCAGTGGCTGCAGAACAGCGGATTTTCCTGAACCGCAAATTCAGCTGTCTGATCGTTCCTCTGGAAGTTTTGTCTCAGAGGAGTACCTGGCTGAGTGAGGTGTCAGTCTGTCCCTACTGGGGGGTGCCTCCCAGTTATGCTGCTCAGGGGTCAGGGACCCACTTTAGGAGGCAGTCTGCCCATTCTCAGCTCTCCAGCTGTGTGCTGGGAGAACCACTACTCTCTTCAAAGCTGTCCGACAGGGACATTTAAGTCTGCAGAGGTTACTGCTGACTTTTTGTTTGTCTGTGCCCTGCCCCCAGAGGTGGAGCCTACAGAGGCAGGCAGGCCTCCTTGATCTGTAGTGGGCTCCACCCAGTTCGAGCTTCCTGGCTGCTTTGTTTACCTAAGCAAGCCTGGGCAATGGTGGGCGACCCTCCCCCAGCCTCGCTTCCACCTTGCAGTTTGATCTCAGACTGCTGTTTTAGCAATCAGCCAGACTCCATGGGCTTAGGACCCTCGGAGCCAGGTGCGGGACACAATCTCCTGGTGTGCCGTTTTCCAAGCCGGTTGGAAAAGCACAGTATTAGGGTGGGAGTGACCCGATTTTCCAGGTCTGTCACCCCTTTCTTTGACTAGGAAAGGGAACTCTCTGACCCCTTGCGCTTCCCGAGTGAGACAATGCCTCGCCCTGCTTCGGCGCGGCTTGTGCACGGTGCACTAAACCGACTGTCCTGCACCCACCGTTTGGCACTCCCTAGTGAGAAGAACCCAGTACCTCAGATGGAAATGCAGAAATCACCCGTCTTCTGCGTCGCTCACGCTGGGAGCTGTAGACCGGAGCTGTTCCTATTTGGCCATCTTGACTCCACCCGTCCTTACACCTTATACAAAATTTAATTCAAGATGGATTAAAGACTTAAATGTGAGACCTAAAACATAAAAACCCTAGAAGAAAACCTAGGTAATACCATTCAGGACATAGGCATGGGCAAGGACTTCATGTCTAAAACACAAAAAGCAATGGCAACAAAAGCCAAAATTGACAAATGGGATCTAATGAAACTAAAGAGCTTCTGCACAGCAAAAGAAACTACCATCAGAGTGAACAGGCAACCTGCAAAATTAGAGAAAATTTTTACAATCTACCCATCTGACAAAGGGCTAAGATCCAGAATCTACAAAGAACTTAAACAAATCTACAAGAAAAAATCAAAGAACCCCCTCAAAACGTGGGCAAAGTATATGAACAGACATTTCTCAAAAGAAGACATTTATGCAGCCAACAGACACATGAAAAAATGCTCATCATCACTGGCCATTAGAGAAATGTAAATCAAAACCACAATGAGATACCATCTCATGCCAGTTAGAATGGTGATCATTAAAAAGTCAGGAAACAACAGGTGCTGGAGAGGATGTGGAGAAATAGAAACACTTTTACACTGTTGGTGGGATTGTAAACTAGTTCAACCATTGTGGAAGACAGTGTGGCGATTCCTCAAGGATCTAGAACTAGAAATACCATTTGACACAGCCATCCCATTACTGGGTATATACCTAAAGGATTATAAATCATGCTGCTATAAAGACAAATGCGCACGAATGTTTATTGTGGCACTATTCACAACAGCAAAGACTTGGAACCAACCCAAATGTCCATCAATGATGGACTGGATTAAGAAAATGTGGCACATATACACCATGGAATGCTATGCAGCCATAATAAAGGATGAGTTCATGTCCTTTGTAGGGACATGGATGAAGCTAGAAACCATCATTCTGAGCAAACTATTGCAAGGACAGAAAACCAAACAATGCATGTTCTCACTCATAGGTGGGAATTGAACAATGAGAACACTTGGACACAGGAAGGGGAACATCACACACTGGGGCCAGTCGTGGGTTCAGGGGTAGGGAGTAGGGATAGCATTAGGAGATTAGCCTAATGTAAATGATGAGTTAATGGGTGCGACACACCAACATGGCACATGGATACATATGTAATAAACCTGCACGTTGTGCACATGTACCCTAGAACTTAAAGTATAATAAAAAAAGAAATGAAATAATAAAATTTTTTAAAAAGAATAATTGATGTAAAAACAAATGCTCTCATAACAGAAAACTCAATGCAGTTCTAATCACAACACTAGAGAGATATATCAAAGTAGAAGAAAACAATTTCCATAGAGGACAGATAAATACATGAGTGAAAGGGACTTTTAAAAATTGACAATCTTAGATAATGAAGGATTTTTTTAAAAAGGCATTTGCTTAACCTTACAAAATTACGAAGGATATGGTTAACATGCCTAAAGATTTGTTCACTTGGCATACCAGAATCATTATATGGAGTGCTCTTCCAAAAGCTTATAATGGAAGGATCAGGGCAATTATTTCAAAGAGAGCTCTCTACACCCTCATAGTAATACAGACTGACAATATTAGGAGCCATGTGAAGGCTATTAAATAAATTTTATAGGTTACAGAACAACAGTACACTACTAATCAAAGCTAAGATGTTTTTAGTAAGAGAGCCATAACCTTCTAATCTTTCTTGGAATCACTGTTAATAGAGGGAAGGGAAGAATGTATATTCTGTGAGAAGAAAAAAACATAACGAGAAAAGATGATTCTGTGCTTGTTGTGGCTTGTGCATTCTACTAGGTAGTTTCACAGAGTTATTTCATGTATTCCTCACAGTAAGTGTTGCAGAGGTAAAATATGAAAATAAGCAACTTATTCAAGTAAACACAAGATGAAGAAATAGATCTAAGATCTATAGATGTCAATGCTTTTTTTTTCCTTTTACTATGCCGAAGTATTTATTCAATGACTACTCATTGAGCACCTACCAAGTGTGCCTTGCACTGAGAACATACTAGTGAACAGGTAACAATTTTTCTTACATTGTAGGGTTTATGTGTTAGACACAAGTAAATCTATAGTCAAATAGGAGTTAGAGTAAATTTCTGTGAAGAAAAACAAAACTGCTGTGAAGAAATCAGGGTGAAACAAACAGCAACAAGATAGAGGACGTGGTGGAGGTACTATGGTATGCAATCAAGGCTTCTGTGAGAAACGGATGTTTCAGAGATCTGAGCAAAGTGAGGAAATGAGACACAGGACTCTGCCAAAAATTCATTCCAAGCAGAATGAACAGTAAGTGCAAAGGTAAGTGGGCAGAAATGAAGAGTGATCTTGATGTCTTCAAGAAACAAGACAGTGTGACTAGAGAAGAGCAAGCAAACTGGGTTTGTTAGCAGTCCAAGTTTTCTACAGCGTCAAAAAATAATTGAAGCCATGGGTTTAATTATCTATAAAAGGCGGGACTTGAATATTTAAAGGACACGCAAAGGAGGGTATGCTGGCAACAGAGATTGAAAGAAGTCAGAAATGTGGGAGTAAAACCAGCAGAGGATGATGAAAGAACAATGGAGCATTTCAGGAAGAACAACGAGAGCAATCATTTTACATGCAGCTGAGAGGTAGGTTGAAGACCAAAAGATGCCCACTGTGTTGCTCGACATGGAGATTCTGACTGTGGTGATTTGCCAGCAATTCAAAAGAGGAAGAATAGCCTTTTCAACAAACAGTGCTGGAACAATTGTGCAGCCATAGGAAACAAAACAAAACAAAACAAAACAAAACAAAACAAAACAAAAAAAACCTGACTGGACCTAAGCCTCACACCTGCTATAAAAATTAACTCAAAGTTAATCATAAACTTAAATATAGCACATAAAACTATAAAACTTATAGAAAAATCATAGAATAGAATATATTTGGGATCTGGAGATAAGTAAAGAGTTCTTAGATGTTACACTAAAAGCCCAACTCATAAAAGAAAAAATTGATATATTGGACCTCATCAAAATAAAAAATTTTGTTATTTGAAAGAACCCAGACTGGGCGCGGTGGCTCACACCTGTCATCCCAGCACTTCGAATCACACCTTCTATAAAAATTAACTCAAAGTTAATCATAAACTTAAATATAACACATAAAACTATAAAACTTGTAGAAAAAAAGCATACAATAGAATATATTTGGGATCTGGAGATAAGCAAAGAGTTCTTAGATGTTACACTAAAAGCCCAACTCATAAAAGAAAAAATTGATAGATTGGGCTTCATAAAAATAAAAATTTTTGTCATTTGATATACCCCAGGCCGGGAGCGATGACTCACACCTGTAATCTTTCTTGGAATCACTGTTAATAGAGGCTGAGGCAGGTGGATTGCTTGAGGTCAGGAGTTCAAGAATAGCCTGACCAACATGGTAAAACCCCATCTCTACAAAAAATACAAAAATTAGCTGGGCGTGGTGGTAGCACCTATAATCCCAGCTACTCAGGAGGCTGAGGCAGGAGAATTGCTTGAAGCAAGGAGGCAGAGGATGCAGTAAGCTGAGACTGTGCCACTGCACTCCAGCCTGGGCAACGGGGCAAGACTCCATCTCCAACAAAAAAAAAAAAAAAAAAAGCCAGGCATGGTGGCTTATGCCTGTAATCCCAGCACTTTGGGAGGGCGAGGTGGGTGGATCACCTGAGATCAGGAGTTCGAGACCAGCCTGGCCAACATGATGTAACCGCATCTCTACTAAAAATACAAAAATTAGCCAGGTGTGGTGGCGCATGCCTGCAATCCCAGCTACTTGGGAGGCTGAGACAGGAGAATCGCTGGAACCCAGGAGGCGGAGGTTGCAGTGATGGGAGATCATGCCACTGCACTCCAGCCTGGGCAAGAGGGAGACTCCATCACCCCCCACTCAACCCCCGCCGCAAAAAGACCACATTCACATGATGAAAAGACAAACTATACACTGGAGAAAATATTCCTGAGTCATGTATCTAACAGAGTATATGTAGAGGATTCTTAAAATTCAAAAATTAAAAAAAAAGTTCAACGTTTTTTTTCCAGACAAAGCTAGAGTATAGTGGCACAATCTCAGCTCACTGCACCCTATCTCCTATCTCAGCTTCCCAAGTAGCTGGGACTACAGGTGTGTACCACCACACCCAGCTAATTCTTTTCTGTATTTTTTTTTTTTTTTTTTTTTTTTGTAGAGATGGATTTCCTCCATGCATCCCAGGCTGGTCTCAAGCTCCTAGACTCAGGCAACCTGCACACCTCAGCCTCCCAAGGTGCTGGGATTACAAACATTAGCCAGTGCATCTGGCCAACAGCTCAATTTAATCATGGACAAAACCACATTTCACCAAGAAGGGGAGATGGATAGTAGATAAGGAGACAAGCACATGAAAACATATTAATTATTAGCCATCGGAAAAATACAAGTAAAATCCACAATGAGATGTCACTACACACCTATTGAAACAGCTAAATTTTTTTTTAAATCATACTTTGGTTCTTATCAGGTATTCAGTAAGCATCAAGTGTTTATTAGTATCAATATTTATTGACAAGTTTTTTTTAAGATATAAACATGGTTATAAAAATGAATTTTGATATTTGTATACATTATATTTAGTATTATTTTTAAGTCAAACATTTAGTATAAATTGTCTTATTTGGCAAGTAACCACTACATAAATCACATTTCGTGGAAAGAAATGTAAAAGTGACAATTTAGAAATGTTTTAAGATACTTAGAGCTTCATGTGAAATTATGTTTTAAACATTGCTTCCCTAGTTAAAAAGATGGGAAGCAAGCATTAAAACAAATCAATAGTCTAATATAATTAAGCTATTCAAAAATATCGATGTTTTTTTTTTCATTTGCTAATGCCTCCTATACCATGTATACAAAGTGTAGACAATTCTGCCAGGGTATGCTCAGTGATCCAACCTATGACAGAATAAAGAGTTTTGTTGTAATTTAAAAATGAAAACGTTTGATTATGTTGTGCTGAAATATCCTGTGATACTGTGTTACTATATATAGAAAGCACATCTGTATTAGTCTGTTCTTGCATTGCTATAAAGAACTACCTGAGACTGGGTAATTCATGAAGAAAAGAGTTTTTATTGACCCATAGTTCTGCAGACTGCACAGGAAGCATGGCTGGAAAGGCCTCAGGAAACTTAAAATCATGGTGGAAGGTGAAGGGGAAGCAGGCATATCTTATATGGCCTGAGAAGGAGGAAAAGAGTGAAGGGAAAAGTGCTGAACACTTTTAAACCACCAGATCTCATGAGAAACAGCAAGAGGAGGGTCCACCCCCATGATCCAATCATGTCCCACCAGGCCCCTCTCCAACATTGGGGATTACAATTTGACATGAGATTTGGGTAGCGATTTGAAGTTTGTCATTACTATGCATACTTTTGTAAATGTATTCTATATATATCTTACTACACATACTTTTGTAAATTTATTCTATATGTATATTTCTCTGAACTAAATATAATAACTTTTGGAACAATGGTTTTGCATGCTTTTGAACTATATATACAGTGATGACTGTATATATTGCATAAGACTCTTGTGAAAAAATTAACTTTGTAATTTATCTATTGTTGTAAATGTAACTCTAATTTCTAGCAATCTGCTAGATCTTTGTCTTTATTTGAATTTTCTTGTGTTTTTTTCTTTATTAGGCTAGCTAGTGGCCTACCGATATTATTTATTCTTTCAATGAAGCAATACCTGGTTTTGTTGAATCTTTTGTATGGTTTTTCACATCTCAGTTTCATTCAGTTCAGCTCTAATTTTGGATATTTTTTGTCTTCTGCTAGTTTTGGGGTTGGTTGGCTCTTGTTTTTCTCATTCTTCTAGGTGTGGTATTAGGTTGTTAATCTGAGATCTTTCTAACTTTTTGATGTGGGCATTTAGTGCTACACATTTCCCTCTTAACGCTGTCTTAGCTGTTACCCAGAGATTCTGGTATGTTGTTTCTTTGCTCTTTTTTTTTTTTTTTTTTTTTTTTGAGATGGAGTCTTGCTCTGTCACCCAGGCTAGAGTGCAGTGGCGTGATCTCAGCTCACTGCAACGTCTGCTGCCTCGTGGGTTCAAGTGATTCTCCTATCTCAGCCTCCTGAGTAGTTGAGATTACAGACACAAACCACCATGCCCCACTAATTTTTGTATTTTTAGTAGAGACAGGGTTTCGCCATGTTGGCGAGGCTGGTCTCAAACTCCTAACCTCAGGTGATCTGCCTGTCTTAGCCTCTCAAAGTGCTGGGATTACAGGTCTGAGCCACTGCACCCGGCCTGTTCTTATTAGTTTCAAATAACTTTTTGATCTGTGCTTTAATTTCATTGTTTACCCAAGAGTCATTCAGAAGCAGGGTGTTTCATTTCCAAGTAATTGTATTGTTTTGAGTGATTTTCTTGGCCTTAATTTCTACTTTTATTACATTGTGGTCCAAGAATGTCATTCATATAATTTTAGTATTTTGAATTCTCTGAGAAGTGTTTTATGGTTAATAGCATGTTCGATTTTAGTGTATGCGCCCTGTGCAAATGAGAAGAATGTATATTCTGTTGTTTTTGGGTGGAGTTCTGTAGATATTTGTTAGGTCCATTCAGTCAAGTGTAGAGTTCAGTTCCAATAGATCTTTGTTTGTTTTCTATCTCAATGATTTGTCTAGAATGTTGTAGAATGTTGTAAAATATTGAAGCCTCCTACTATTATTGTGTGGTTATGTAAATCTCTTCGAAAGTCTATAAAAACTTGCTTTATGAATCTGGGTGATCCTATGTCAGGTGCATATATGTTTAGAATAGTTAACTCTTCTTGTTGAATTGAACTCTTTACCATTGCATAATGTTCTTATTTGTCTTTTTTGATCATTGTTGGTTAAAAATCTGTTTTGTCTGAAATAAGAATAGCAATCCTTGCTTTTTGTTTTTGTTTTGTTTCTTTGTTTGCTGGGTAGATTTTTCTCCAACTCTTTACTTTGGGCCTATGGGTTTTATTGCACGTGAGATGAGTTTCTTGAAGACGGCATCTTGTGTCTTCCTTCGTTATCCAATTTGCCACTTGTGCCTTTTAATTGAGGCACTTAACCTGTTTGCATTCAATGTTAATATTAATATGTGTGGATTTGATCCTGTCATGGTGGTGTTGGCTGTTGTATATAGACTTGATTGTATAGTTACTTTATAGTGTCAGTGGTCTATGTGATTGTGTTTGTGTAGTGACTGTTGACAGTCTTTTGTTTCCATATTTGGGACTCCCTTAAGGACCTCTTGTAAGGCAGGTCTGGTGGTAACAAATTCCCTTAGCATTCACTTGTCTGAAAAGGATCTTATTTCTCCTTTGCATATGAAGCTTAGTTTGGCTGGTTATAAAATTATTGTTTGGAGTTTGTTTTTCTTTAAAGATGCCTAATATTAGGGGATACAGATTATCCCCTAATCTCTTCTGGCTTGTAGGGTTTCTGTTGAAAGGTCCACTGTTAGCCTGATGGGGTTCCCTTGGTAGGTGACCTGCCCCTTCTCTCTTGCTGCCTTAAAATTTTTTTTTTTCATGTTGACCTTGTGAAATCTGATAACTGTGTGTCTTGGGGATGGTCATCTTGTATAGTATCTTGCAGGGGTCTCTGCATTTCCTGAATCTGAATGTTGGTTTCTCCAGTGAGGTTGGGATAACTTTCATGGGTGATATCCTCAAATGTATTTTCCAAGTTGCTTACTTTTTCACCCTCTCTTTCAAAGACACCAATGAGTTGCAGATTTGGTTTCTTTACATAATCCCATATTTATTGGAGATTTTGGTTATTATTTTTCATTCTTTTTAAAATTTTTGTCTGATTGTGTTATTTTAGAGAGCCAGTCTTCAAGCTCTGAGATTCTTTCCTCAGCTTGGTGTATTTTGCTGTTAATACTTGTGATTGTGTTATGAAATTCTTGTAGTGAATTTGTTATCTCTATCAGGTCAGTTTCTTTCTTAAAATGGCCATTTTGTCTTTCAGCTCCTGTACCTTAGATTCCTTAGTTTGGGTTTCAATTTTCTCCTCAATATCAATGATCTTCATTCTTATCCATATTCTGAATTCTATGCCTGTATTTTTTTTTTTTTTTTCAGCCATTTCAGCCTGATTAAGAACCATTGTTTGTTCTAGTGTGGGAACCAGTGTGGTTGTATATAGGTGAGAAGACACTCTGGCTTTTTAAGTTGCCAGAGATCTTGTGCTGGTTCTTTTTCATCTGTGTGGGCTGATATTCCTTTGGTATGCATTTTGTTTTATGTTTTTTTGTTTTGTTTGTTTGTTTGTTTTTTCTGGCAGAGTCTTGCTCTGTCGCCAGGCTGCAGTGTGGTGGCGCCATGTTGGCTCACTGCTACCTCCGACTCCCTGGTTCAAGTGATTCTCCTGCTTCAGCCTCCCAAGTAGCTGGGATTACAGGCATGCATCACCACACCCAGCTAATTTTTGTATTTTTAGTAGAGACGGGGTTTCACCACATTGGCCAGGATGGTCTTGATCTCCTGACCTTGTGATCCACCCGCCTTGGCCTCCCAAAGTGCTGGGATTACAGGTGTGAGTCACCATGCCTGGCCTGTATGGGTTTGTGTTTTTTTTTTTTTATTTTTGTTTTGTTTTGTTTTTTGTTTGCTTTCTTTTATCTTCTTTGATACCCTTGGGAGGTTGATTGTGGCATAAAATAGATTCAGCTTACTGGCTTCAATTCTGGACAATTTCAGGGGGCCAAGTCTCAGCTGAGCACTCCTGAACTGTATGCTATAACTCTCGGAGGCTGGTACCTGGCCCCCAGCTTTGTTCTCTGTCTATTCACGGTTGGGAATCTGTTGCATTGGAGGGGGTTGAGGTGTTCCTGGTCTTCTGGCCTCAACACCCTCACATGGGGGTGCCGGCCAAAGTCAGGGTGGTGACAGTGGGATCCATGCTTGCATGCATGTGCCAAAAGCCAAAGTGGTGTGGCAGTGTGCATGTGTGTTAGCTGGGGTAGAGAAATGGTGGGACCCTTTGCCTTAGTTTTCACAGGCGCTGTATATTGGCCAAATATTCTGGTGTTGTATTTTGGGCTGCGATCCAGTAGGTGACTTAAGAGTGTCAACCAGCAGGTAGGCTTTTACTCTGGGCATAACTCTTTTGGGTTTTGGCACAGTTGGAAGTAGTGTTCTATGGTTGGGGGGCAAGGTCCACTTGGGGACCTTGGAGGCGCCCCCTCTGATTACTGGCTTCCTGCTCCCATTTCTTTTGTTGCGTGTTCTGGTCCACGCGGCTCCCTCAGACAGGGGCTGCAGTTGGAAGACAGGCCATATTCTTGATGTATAGGCTTTGCAGTGGGAGGCACACCCCACTCCTCCATTGGCCTGAGAACCCGGGAGTCTTACCTGTCTGAGTTATCTGAGAGTGAGGGCTCCTCCCTGCTTGGGCACCACCTGAGCCAGCAAGTCCCTCTTGACTAGGAGCTGTGGGGGGTGTGGGGTCACCTAATCAGCTGTCCAGGTGCTTTCCCGGGGACCATGGGGATGCGCCTGCCAGAGAGCTCAGGCAGAAGAGGGAAAGCTGGGCTGGAATCAATAGCAGGTGTGGCCTCTCTGGCTATGGGAGGCGAAAGTGGGTGGAGTTGCCCACTGAATTCAGGCCGAAGAAGTACTGCTGGGCTGGACGCTCTAGCAGTAGCGGCCCACCCAGCTACCAGCGTCGGGGGGTCGGTGCAGTTGCCTGACTTGCCATTCAAGTATTTCCCAGGACAACAGACCTGCCATTCAGGTATTTCCCAGGACAACAGGGAGGCTGCACCCACCAGCTGAGTTCAGGCAGAGGCAGGACTGCTGGGCCAGCTTCCGGCCCCAAGCCTTGTCTGGTGAGGGGGAGTGGGGAAATCTTACTGCTCCCAGGTGCCCCAACTGCAGCCTCTGTTAGGGCTATGGTACTGATGCCAGTGTGTTCTGGGGTCCAAGACTTGTAGAGGTCCCCTTGGACTTGGGAGTTGCCTCTGTAAAATATCCAGTGGCTCTCTGCCTCTGTTTAGGAATGCATGGGGTTGGGGGGTTGGGGGATGGGTGTGTAGGCACAGGGAGTCTCCCATCCTGTCTTGCACTGGTCCCTGTAGAGAGCGTGACTCCCCCGGGGACTCTCACTCATTCACCCTTTCCCGTGTCAGGCAGCTTCTCCTGGCTTCATGTTGATCCCAGAGAGGCAGCTGCCTAGCTTGGCTCCTCTCTGCACCCCCTGGAGGCCTGGATGGATGCTGACATGGTTTCTTAGGTGATCCTGGAGGCCTGGATGGATGCTGACATGGTTTCTTAGGTGATCAGCTTGGAAGGTTATTGTTCACTAGCCCGTTTGGTTCGTCTCTGTGAGAATGGTACATATAAGCTACTTCTAGTCTGCAATCTTGACCCAGTTTTCTAAATTTTAAATATAGCCCTAACTCATTATTTTTACTTTTCATGGCAGTAAGCAAGGCTACATAACTATGCAGAATTACTTGTGGGACAGATCCCTAATGTATACGAATTGGGGGTTTACAAATCTCCACATTTATGAGGTACTGTTTCAAAGTGAGTCAACCAATTAACAGCCCCACTAATGGTGTTTGAGAGTTCCAATTTCTTCACATCCTCACCAAGACAGGTATTGTGAAACCATCTAATTTTTGCTAATCCGATGGATGTATACTGGCATTTTATTATTGTTTTCATTTGTTTTTCTTATATTTTTATATGTTAATATGTTAAGAGAAGAAAAAATATGATTAGCCATTCCATTACTGGCCAATCATATTTCCCCTTCTCTGAAATGCCTGTTCATATTTTTGCCTGTATTCTTATTGTGCTGTTTATCTTTTTTAAACCGAGTTTTTGGAGCTTTTTTATGTTTTCTAAATATGATTCTTATGTTAAATAAAAGATCATGGCTTATTTTTAGACGTTATGACATTTTTAATATGTAAAAATTTTTCTTAATTTTAATAATTTCAAATGTAACAATTTTTTTAAAATGTGGTATATTTAATGTGTTTTGTTTAATAATTTTCTTGCTTCATTAAGGTCACAAAGATATATTTTTCAAGTTTTAAAGTCTTGCTTTTTACATTTAAGTCTTTGATCCACATGGAATTGATTTGTTTTGGCGTGATGTAATGTTCAAATCTAATTTTATATTTTTCTCTAAGATAACCTGCTTTCTTAATAACATTTTTTAAATAGCCCAACATTACTCAATCTGACATCTATCAAACTCTCAAATATAAGAAGAGATTCTGCCATATCAGTTGAAATAGTATCATGTCACTGAGGATTTTGGTATCTCATTTATGTATTCTGTATTGATTTCTTTTTATTTTATTTTATTTTTTTTTTTTTGAGACACAGTCTTACTGTGTCACCCAGGCTGGAGTGCAGTGGTGCTATCTCACCTCACTGCAGTGTCTGCCACTCAGGTTCAAGAGATTCTCCTGCCTCAGCCTCTTGAGTAGCTGGGATTATAGGCACCCACCACCAAGACCAGCTAATTTTTGTATTTTTAGTAGAGACGGGGTATCACCATGTTGGTCAGGCTGGTCTCAGACTCCTGACCTTGTGATCTGCCCCCCTTGACCTCCCAAAGTGCTGGGATTACAGGCGTGAGCCACTGTGCCTGGCTGTATTCTGTTTTCAATACCCACTACATTAATCACTATAGCTTTATAATACGAAGTGATTATCTGATAGCTTAACTCCTGTTGTCTGTTTTGTTTTGTTTTGTTTTGTTTTGTTTTTCCCAAACTGTCTATGTTTTGGGCTCTTCCCTATGAATTTTACTATCAACTTCTTATAACCTCCCACTCCTTGCCCCAAAATGCCTTATTGACATATTGATTCATTTACTTATTTTATAGATGATTTTTGGAAGAACTGTAATATTACATTTTTCAATTCATTCACTCAATTTTTTGTAATCTTCAACATATTTCAATTTTTTGTATAAAAAGTCTGACATATTTTGATATATTTATTGTAAATTTTTTAAAGTATAATACTTTATATGCTATTATAAATGAAATTTTTCTACTATGTTTTTAATTAAACTTTGATTTTAAAATAATTGCAGATTCATATGCAGTTATTACATGTAATCTAGATGAATGCATGTAAACTTTCCATGTGTTATAAAAATAGATTCATAAGGTATGTAACTACTTGGAATTGGCTATTTTTTTACTCAGCATAATTCTCTAGAAATTAATCTAGATTGTTGCAAATATCAATAGTTCCTTTTTATTTCTGAGTAGTATTCCATGATATGAATGAAGCAAAGTTTATTGAACAATTCACCTATTGAAGGACACATGGGTGGTCTCCAGTTTTTGGTTATTACAAGATGCTGTAAATATTTTCATATATGTTTGTGGGAATGCAAGTCTTCATTTCTTTAGAATAAATGCCTAGAAGTGCCATTACGGGGTTGTATGGTATTTGTATGTTTAGTTTTTAGAGAAACTCCAAACTATTTTTCCACCATGGATGTGCCATTTTATATTCCCACAAGAAATGTATGAGAGATCTAGCTACTCTGCATCCCCAGTATTTTGTGCTGTCACTTTAAAAAAAAAAAAAAAAGAAAAAAATAGTTTAGCAACTCTGGTTGATGTGTAATGATACTTATGTGGTTTTGATTTGCATGTTCCTAACAAATAATGACATTAAACATCTTTCCATGTCTTTATTTGCCATCTGTATATCCTCTTCATCTCATGATATGGTTTGGCTGTGTCCTCACCCAAATTTCATATTGAATTGTAGCTCCTATAATCCCCACGTGTCATGGGAGGGACCTGGCAGGAGGTAATTGAGTCATGGGTGTGGGTTTTTCCCATGTTGTTCTCCTGATAAGGAGTAAGTCACATGAGAACTGGTGGTTTTATAAAAGGACAGTTCCCCTGCACACACTCTCTTGCCTGCCACCATGTAAGACATCTCTTTGCATTTCCTTCATCTTCTGCTATGATTGTGAGGCCTCACCAGCCATTTGGAACTGTGAGTCCATTAAACTTCTTTCCCTCATACGTTATCCAGTCTTGGGTATGTCTTTATTAGCAGCATGAGAACAGACTAATACATCTCATTTGGCCATTTTCTAATTGTATCATTTGTTTGTTACTGTTGAGTTTTGAGAGTTCTTTATATATTCTAGATAGTCATCTTCTGTTGGATATGTTGTTTGAAAATGTTTTCTCCTAGTCTGCAGCTTATCTTTATCTTCATAATAAGGCCTTTCACAGAGAAAGAGTTTTTAATTTTAATGAAGTCCAATGTATTTTTTTTCTTTTACAGCTCACACTTTTAGTGTCATATTTAAGAACTCTTTGCCAAGCTCTAGATTTCAAAGAATTTCTTCTACGTTTTTTCTAAACATTTTATAGTTTCATGTTTTACATTTAAGTGAATGGTCCATTTCAAGTTAGTTTTTGTAGGTGTGGTGTTATTATAGACCAAGTTGTAATTTTTTGTCTATGGTGGTCTGTTTTGTTTTAATTTTTGTGAAGGGTGTGTGTGGGTCTAGATTCATTTTTTTTTGCATGTGGATATACGGTTTTTCTAGCACCATTTCTCCAAAAGCCTACCTTTGAGCCATTGAATTGCTTTTGCTCCTTTAACAAAGATCAGTTGACTGTGTTTATATGGATTTATTTCTGGGCTTTCTGTTCTCTTCCATTTATCTGTTTGTCCTTTCATCAATACCAAAATATATTGATCAGTAGTTTTATAGTATGTCTTGAAGTCTGGTAGTGTCAGTCCTCTAACTTCATTCTCCTTCAGTGTCATGTTGGCTATTATGGATATTTTGCCTCTCCATATAAACTTTAGAATATGGTTGTTGATATCCACAAATTAATTTGCCAAGATTTTGACTGGCATTCCACTGAGTCTATAGATCAAGTTGGGGAGAACTGATATCTTGACAGTATTGATCTTTATATCCATTAATATGAAATATCTCTTTATTTAGTCCTTTGATTTCTTTTACGAGAGTTTTGTCATTTTCCTCATCTAAACCTTGTACCCACTTGTTAGATTTATAGCTAAGTACTTCATTTGGGGAGTGCTAATGTAAAAGATATTTTGTATTTAATTTCAAATTCCACTTGTTCATTGCTGGCATATAGGAAATTGATGGGCTTTTGTAGGTTAACTTTGTATCTTGAAACCTTGTTATAATTGTTTATTACATCGAGAAGGGTTTTCTGGATGATTTTGTTAATACTCTACATAGATGATCGTGTCATCTGTGGACAAAAGCAATTTTACTTTTTACGTCTTAATCTGTATACCTTTGATTTTTTTCCAGTTTTTTTTGCAGATCTTGGTTGGAAAGCTAGTTCCTCAACATTATACATTATGTTACTTGTAGGTATTTTGTCTGTATTCTTTCTCAAGTTGAGGAAAATTTCCCTGTAGTCTTAGTTTGCTGAGAATTTTTAGCACAATTAGGTTTTAGTATCTGTCAAATACTTCTCCTGCATCTATTGTTATGTTCATATATTTTTCTTCTTGAGGCTGCTAATGTTATGGATTACATTAATTAATTTTAAATTTTCAACTAGCCTTACATACCTGAGATAAATCTCACTTGTTCATGGTAAATAATTCCTTGTACACATTGTTGCATTCAATTTGCTAATACTCTGTTATGGATTTTTTTGCATTTACATTCACGAGAGATACTGGTCTGTAGTTTTCTTTTCTTGAAATGTCTTTGTCTCATTTTGGTATTAGGGTAATGCTGAACTCACAGAATTAATTAGAAAGTATTCCCTCTGCTTCTATCATCTGAAAGAAGTTGTATAAAATTAGTATAATTTTTTCCTGAAGTGTTTAATAACTTCATCAATAAACTTATTTAAGCCTTATTAAGTTATTTAAATAACTTATTTAAAGAGATATTACTACAGGCCCTGCAAATATCTAAAGGATAATAAGAGAACAAATACTATGAACAATTCTAACACGTAAATTTGACACCTTAAATGAAATGTGCCAATTCCTTAAAAAACACAAATTACCACAACTCACTCAAAATGAAATAGACTTTTAAATAATATTTTTAACTATTAAGGAAATTAAATTTACAGTTTTTAAATTTAAAAAATCTTGTTCTGTTGCCTCACTGCTCTGGCTGGGACTTCAAGTATTATGTTGAATAAAAATGGTGAAACTGGGCATCCTTGTCTTGCTCTAGGTTTTAGAAGGAAAAATGTCAATATTTCCCCCATTTAGTATGATGTTAGCTGGGGGTTTGTCATATGCAGCCTTTGAGGCATTGAGGTATGTTTTTTCCATACCTAATTTGTTGAGTGTTTTTATTATAAAGGGATATTGAATTTTATCAAATACTTTATCTGTGTCTATTGAGATGATCATGTGGATTTGTCCTTGGTTCTGTGAATATGATGCATCACATTTATTAATTTGCATATGTTAAACCTTCCCAGTATCTTTGGAATGAATCTCGCTTGATCATGGTGAATGACCTTTTTAATGTGCTGTTGAATTTTGTTTGCTACTATTTTATCGAGGATTTTTGCATCAATTTTCACCAGGGATATTGGCCTGTAGTTTTTTATGTTGTGTCCTTGTCTGGCTTGGGTATAAGGGTGATAATGGCTTCATAGGATGAGTCTGGAAGAATTTTATTCTCTTTGATTTTTTTGGAATAGTTTGAAAAAATTGATATTAGTTCTTAAATGTTTGATAGAAGTCAACAGGAAAGCCGTCAGGTCCTGGGCCATTCTTTGATTGGAAATTTTTAATTGCTTATTCAATTTTCTTCTTATTGTTCTGCTTGGATTTTCTATTTCTTCCTGGTTTGATTTGGTAAGTTGTATGTGTCCAGGAGCTTATTCATTTCTTTTAGGTTTTCTGATTTGTTGGCATAAAGTTGTTCATAATAGTCTCTTATGATCTTCTATATCTCTATGGTATCAATTGTAATGTCTCAATTTTCATTCCTAATATTTATTTGAATCTGCTCTCTTTTTTTCTTAGTCTAGATAAAGGTTTGTCAATTTGTGTCATCTTTTCAAAAAAACTAACTCTTCCTTTCATTGATCTTTTGGGTTTTTTATCTCTATTTTATTTATTTCTGCTCTGATCTTTATTACTTTTACTCATTTTGGGTTTAGTTTATTCTTACTTTTCTAATTTCTTGATGTGCAACATTAGGTTGTTTATTTGAGATGTTTCTATTTTTTACATATAGTTGTTTATTGCTATGAACTCCCTTTTAGAACTGATTTTGCTGTATCTCATAGGTTTTGGTATATTGTCTTTCCATTTTTTTAATCTCAAAAATTTTTAAATTCTATTTTTAATTTTTTAATTTATCCATTCATTGCTCAGAATTATGTTATTTAATTTTCATGTGTTTGTATAGTTTTTAAAGATTCTCCTGTAAATGATTTTTAGTTTTATTCCATTGTGGTCAGAAAAGATACTTGATATGATTTCAATTTTTAAAAATTTGTTGAGACTTTTTTTGTGGCCTAACATATGGTCTATCATGGGGAAAGTTTCATCTGTTGATGACTGTGTACTGTGCAGCTTTTGGGTGGAATATTCTGTAAGTGTCTATTAGTTCCATTCAATCTAGAGTCTAGCTTAAATCCATGTTTCTTTACTTATTTTCTCTCTGAATGGTATAACCATTGCTGAAGGTGGAATGTTGAAGACACTTGCTATTATTATTGTATTGTTTTCTAACTCCCCCTTCAGATCAAATAATATTGGATATATTTAGATGCTCTGGTGTTGGGCACACTTATATTTATAATTGTTATATCCCTTGGCTGAATTAACCCCTTTATCAGTACGTAATGATAATCTTTGTCTGTTTTTACAGTTTCTGATTCAAATTCTATTTTGTCTGCTTTCTTTTGGTTTCCATTTTCATGGAATATTATTGCCCTTCCCTTTACTTTCAGTCTATGTGTGTCCTTACAGGTAAAATGAGTGTAATGCAGGCAGCGTATAGTTGGGTCTTGTTTTCTTATTTTGTTTTTGTTTTTATCCATTCAGTCACTCAGTATGTTTTAATTAGAGAACTTAATCCATTTACATTCAAGGTTATTATTGATAGGTAAGAACTTATTCCTGCCATTCTGTTCATTGTTTTCTAGTTATTTTGCAGAACTTCTGTTACTTTCTTTTATCTTGTTGTTTACCCTTGTGGCTTGGTTATTTTTTGTAGTGATAAGCTTTGATTCTTTCCCTCTCTCCTTTGTGTTTCTGTTATAATTTTCTGTTGTGACTACTCTGGGACTAATATTTAAAAACCTATGTGTTATAGAAGGCTATTTTAAGCTGACAATTTAACTTTGGTTGCATACAAATATTCTAGACTTTTACCCTCCCACCATTTATAATTTTTAAAATTTTTTGCCTAAATGTATTTTATATTGTGTAGTTCTTAACAACTTATTGTAGCTAAGGTTTTTGTTGACCATTTTGACTTTTAATCTTTATACTAGAGATTTTAAAGATTATATACCACCATTGTGGTAATGGAGTATTCTGAATTTGGTTATAAGTTTATATCACCAGTGAATTTTATACTTTCATGTGATTTCATGGTAGTAATTAATGTCCTTTCACTTCCAGTTGAAGCACTCCCTTAAGCATTTCTTGTAAGGCTAGTCTAGTGATTATGAATTCCCTCAAATTTTGTTAGGCTGGAAAAGCCTTTATTTCTCCTTCATTCCTAAAGAATAGCTTTGTTTGGTATAGTATTCTTGGTTGAGAGGTTTTTGCTTTGTTTTGTTTTGTTTTGTTTTTGTTTGTTTTTTTCTTTTGTTACTTTGAATATATCATCTCTTTGTCTCCTGGCCTGCAAAGTATCTTCTGAGAAATCTGCTGATAGTCTAATGGGGATTTTCTTATATGTAACCTGCTGTTTTTTTCCTGCTGCTTTTAGATTTCTCTCTTTGTCTTTGAATTTTGACAGTTTGATTTTAGTGTGCCTTAGAGAGGACTTCTTTGGGTTACGTGTAAATGAAATCCTTTGAGCTTTATGGACCTGGATGTCCATATCTCTCCTAAGATTTGGGAAAGTTTTAGCTATTATTTTCTTAAGTAGGCAGCCTTTCTTCATCTCTTCTACCTCTGAAACTTACAATGTGAACATGTGTTTGCTTTATGGTGTTCCATAGATTTTGTAAACTTTGTTTGCTTTTTTTCATTTTCTTCCCTCTGAGTTATTATAAGAGACTTGCCTCAAGGTCAGAAATTCTGCTTGATCTAGTGTGCTGTTGAAGTTCTCAATTATATTTTTAATTTTATTCATTGAGGTCTTCAGCTCCAAGATTTCTGTTTGTTTTTGTTATATGATATGTAGCTTTTTGTTAATCTTCTCAGATTATAAATTGTTTTTCTGATTTTGATGAATTGTCTATATAATCTTGTATCTCACTGAGTTTTATTAAGATCATTATTATAAATTTTTTTAGGCAATTTGTAAATTTGCTTTTTCAGGCTCAGTTACTAGAAGTTCATTGTGGGGCTTTTTTTTTGGCAATTTCATATTTTCCTACTTTTTAAATGTTTCTTGTTTTCCTGTGTTGAAATTTGTGCATCTGCTGGAATGGTTACCTCTTCCAATTTTGTAGAGTAGCTTTAGTAGAAAAAAGTTTTCATCTGTAGATATGTTCTAGGGTGTTGGTTAGGTAGGGAGCATTGGTTTTGGTTCTGGGTGGTCATAATCTCCCCACTGAGTGTCAGGTCACTGGGCTATTCTATGCACTAAGAATGAACCAATGCTGCTTAACCACCAGATTGGGTGTGGCCTCACTACTGGGAGCTTGTTCCCAGAGGGCAGGGTGCCTCATGGGCTTAGACGGTGGTGTTATGGTCATTCTGCTGGGCTTAGGCTTTTGTATAGCCAGGACTAGGGCACTATAGACACTGGGATGGTGAAACAGATTATTTTGAGTTGTTTATTCCCAGGAGGTAGAGAACTACAGCTGTTCAACTAGGAAATAATGTTCTAGCATGTGTGAGCACGGTAAGTGGTGGTGAAATCTCAAGGATGGGGAAATGCCATGGGGCATTTTGCTTTTTTTTCTATGTGTCCTGCCTGAGTCTCCATGCCCTACAAGGTCTTTACTGTGAATCTACTGTACTCCAGTGCTCTCCTTCCAATACTCTCGTTGAAATGTGGTAGCCTACTCATTGTTTTGGTCATTTTATGTGAGGGTGATGAGTATTAGGTACCTCTAGTCAGTCATCTTGCTCACTGTTTTTTTTTTTCTCTCTTTTTTTTTTTTTTGGACACAGAGTCTCACTTTGTCACCCCGGCTGGAGTGCTCACTGCAACCTCCAGCTTCTGGGTTTAAGCAATTTTTGTGTCTCAGCCTCCCCAAATAGCTAGAACTACAGGCATGCACCACCATGTCTGGCTAATTTTTTGTATTTTATTAAAGATGGAGTTTCATCATGTTGCCCATGGTGGTCTCGAACTCCTGAGCTCAGGCAATCCACCCACCTCTGCCTCCCAAAGTGCTAGGATTACAGGCATGAGCCACCAAGCCCAGCCTGTTTCTTTAAATTTGTTCTTGAGTCTGGACGCTGTGGCTCACGCCTGTAAACCCAGCACTTTGGGAGGCCGAGGTGGGCTGATCATGAGGTCAGGAGTTTGAGACCAGCCTGACCAACATGATGAAACACCATCTCTACTTAAAATACAAAAATTAGCTGGGAATGGTGCCATGCACCTGTAATCCCAGCTACTCAGGAGGCTGAAGCAGGAGAATCACTTGAACCCGGGGCAGAGGTTGCAGTGAGCCGAGATCATGCCACTGCACTCTAGCCTGAGTGACAGAGCGAGACTCCATCTCAAAAAAAAAAAAAAAAAATTGTTCTTGATTTCATTTCTCACATTTGTTATTCCATGTATTTATTGATGATGTATTGGTCTGTGGATAAACTTCGTAATTCCTCCATATTATTTCATCATTGTCTGCTTTACTAATTTAAAAATATTTACTGTATTCCTTTATGTTTTGGAGTACTTTGGTATAAAATGGGTATAAACACATCAACTTTGTTTTTATTTTTCTAGGTTACAGATCTTTGACCTTTACTGTTTTATGTTACACTGTTTTATGTAACTCTTGTTGTCAGAAGATAATTAAATTAGATAGTTTTATTTTTAATGTTATATGGATATCTTTACAGTTGCATAGGGTGTCTACCCTTATGCACAGTAGTCATTCCCTTTGCAGATGCATTTGCTAGAGTCTGTCTTTTATTCATTTATACTTTGCTTTAGGTTACTTTTTGTTATTGGTAATAGTTATTTTAAAAAATGTCTGTCTATCTTACCCTTCATCCTTTTTTTTCTCTTAGGAACTTTTTACCCCCAGTTTCTGCCTATTTAAATGTAAATAATATTTTCTGCTATGGGTGGTATTTTTTAATCTTCCCTAACAATTAATTATGAATAAGTATGTTTGACAACTCTGCTACAATACTCTTCATGTTTCTAGAAGGATCCTCTAGGATACAATAACCAGTTAAACAATTGAGTTGCCTTTGTGACCTAACTTCACCCAGATACTCATATGACATGTAGGATGAGAAACATTGCATGTAGAATATTTTACAACTTTCCCTCACAATTAACTAATTTCCAACTCTTTGTTAGTACAGTTTGGTATATAAGTCCCAAATTACACTTAAATTATTATATTCTTGACCTCAAAGTATTCTGTTTTAGTAGTACTATCAGTATTTCTCAAAATCATTCAGTTTGCTTCCTTCTTTACTCAGCTCAATAGAACTCCTTTTGTATCATATTATACCATTCTAGAGCTGTAAATTTAATCAGCTAGATGTTATTTTTATATTAATTTTGAGTTATTTTAAGTAATATATAAGTATATATATAAATATATATATAAAACAGCTCATGAAGCATAAATGCACAGCTCACAGGGCAAAAATCCAAATAAACACAATTAAGGTAAGAAGGAAAAGACTGCCACTCCCCAGGAAACCCCCATTATGTCTCATCCCCAAAATATTCACTCTGCTCCTCATAACACACACTATCGCCCCAACACTCCCTCTCAACACAATATATTGATTAAATTTGTTTTAAAATTTAGTTTCTATAAGTGGAATCAAACAGCATATATTATTTTGAAACTGGCTTCTTTTACTGCACATTATATTTGTAAAACTTATTATGATTATTGTATGCACTTGTAGCTTATATGTTTTCATTCTTGTATGCGATTTAAAAATACCACAAATTATTTATTCATTTTACTATTAACAGACATTTAGGTTCGTTTTAATTTGGAGCTATCAAGAATAATGCTGCTAGGAATATCTTTGTATATGTCTTTTTGTGCTTTATTTGCATGCATTATTTTGGCTGGATGGTGCTATTCATATGTATGTAAATTATATACACAGCTAAAAAGTTACCAACAGAGATTGATATTTCTATTTGCCTCACTGCCTCAGCAATATTAAGTCAGCTTTTTAAATTTTGACCAATCCAAAGGTGTATAATGCTATTTCATTGCAGCTTATTTGACATTTCATAATGACTAATGAAGTTAATCAGACTTTTATATGTTATTGGCCAATATAATAGATATCCTCTTTTTTGAATTATCTATTTTAAGTCTTTAATCCAATTTTCTATTAAGTTTCTGTCTTTTTCCCAGTGGTTTGTATAGTTCTCATATATTCCAGACATAGTCTTTTGTCGGCTATATGTTTTGAAAGTATTTTATCCCACACTGTGGCTTCCTTTATATACTTTGATAAACAGAAATTTTTTATTTTAATGTATTCCAATTGAATTTTTTATGGTTGAGGCTTTCAGGAACTTTATAAACATAAACAGGCTATGCCATTCAAGGCTTACATTTAATTGGAGAAAGAATTAATGACATACTTGTAAGAATATGATATATACGTAAATTGTGCATGGCATTAAAGTTCAGTCATTACATAAGGCCAATGAGAAAACAAGAAAACCCAGTGTGTTGATATATGGTACAAGAGATGAGTTTTTACTTCCCTTTGAAGAAGATGTAAAATTTGGTTTTATAAAAAGAGAGGGCAGAATATTCAGGAATATTACATAAAAATGTGACAAGATGCATAAAGTAAGTAGACATAGAAGAAGGGAGCATGTAGACACCAGAACCACACCACTTGGACTCAAATTCTTGCTGTGCTATTCCTTCCCTGTGACCTTGGGCAAATTATATAACTTTTTTTTTGCTCAGTTTCCCAGTGTATAAAGTAGGAAGGGAAGATTATTACCTACTTTTTGACAGGATCAAAATTGAAAGTAAATTTGAGTACCTATTAAATTGTCAAGAAATATTTGTCATTATAATTAGGAAAAATAATATATGTGCAGTGCAGTATGAAAAATTAGAATCAACTATTAACTGAATACTTATATCTCAAATATCCTAATGACTTTCTATAATAATACTCATCCCATTTGATGCTCACAGCAACATTATAAGGATAAATAATTATTTTAAAGATGAGGCCATCAACTTTATTGAAGGACTGTGTAGAGAAAAATATCATAAATAATCTTAGCTATTTTTGGAATGCCATTTAAGGGCAGACCTTGAGTGCTAGAATGAAAAATTTGGCTATGATCCATGCTGTGCTTAAGGATTCACTAGAGGTAATGTAGTGATTAATGAAAATAATATTTTAGGAAAATTTAATCTAGCAATAGTTTACAGGATGGTCAGGAGTGTGGAGTTGCTAGAGGGAGATACAGAAGGTATGAAACCTTTTAAGTTGAATAAGCCTGACTTTACCTATGGTTTTTGGTTCAATGAGAAAACAATTTAATAAAGTTAAAGATATCATATATGACCCAAATTTCCTATCTAGCCCATTATATATAGTAGTGCTCGTGTCACTTAAACCAAGCTAAATAAAAACGAATGTAAGGCCTATACAGTGAGGCCTTTGGTCAGTGCCTTTGTCTGCTTCGGCTGCTATGACAAAATATCATAGATGGGGTGGCTCAAACAACAGATACTTCTTTCTTATAGTTATGGAAATGGAAAAGTCCAGAATCACTGTGCTGCCTGATTTGGTCCCTGGTGAGGGACCTCTTCCTGGCTAGTAGAGGAATGCCTTTTCTCTGTGTCCTTATGCAGCAGGGAAAGAGGGCTCTAGTTTCTTCCCCTTCTTATAAGGGCACTAGCCCTATTGGATTAGGGCCTCACCCTCATTTAACCTTAGTTACCTCCTTATAGGCCTTATTTCTGAATACAGTCACATTGGAAGTTAGGCTTTTGAATCTTGAATTTTGAAGGAACAAAATTGAGTCCATCAAAGTCAAGATAACTTGGGATTGAACTCTTTATATGAAATCCTGAGGAAGCTCAAAAAAACAAGAAATTAAAAGCTTCTGAGGCTGATGTGCTGCCCATAAGTCACTATTTGTGCTTCCTAGGGAAGACATTAATATTTGTGAGTATAGAGGAAGAATCAAAGTTTTGAGACAATGGTCAAGGTTACAACAGAGGCACAACTGCCTCACATTATTTTCTAGCCCAACCTTTCTAGGATTTATTTCCAAGGGGCCCAGAGAGAGGAGCTATAATGAAGAGCATCGTACGAACTCTGTTACTGGAAAAATAAAAGAAAATTAACATCTCAAGGTAATATATAATTTTGGCTTTAATGATAATAACCATAACCACCATTTATGTAGCACTTACTATTTGCAAGAATGGGTCACGATGTTATTATCTCATTTAATTTTTATCAATTTTATGGAGTTATGTTTACATCTCAAAGTTTTAGACTTGGAGAAGTTATATAATTTGCCTGAGGTTTAATAGTAATGATGGAGTAAGTTTAATTCTAGGTATGTTTGATATTCTTGGTCTTAATTCCTGTTCTGTGTTGCCCCAACAAGTGGGTGAGCACAACAGACAGGAAAGAACATTATACTCATGGAAGGGTGGTAATGATTAGAAGGGATGAAATGAAGGAGAATCTATAATGACACCAACATTGTCAATTGTCTGCCAGATCAGTAGCTAGCATTAGCATCCATGACAAATCCAAGAGTTACATCTTGTGGTCAATTGTTTAAATGGAAAAAGAAATGACAAAAATATATTTGGTATTCCAAAGGCACCAGCGAGACAGCTCAACAACTCACTTTGAACTAGAGGAAACTTCTTTGCTTTAAGATCCATGAATTATGCTAAATATGAAAGTATTTTAGTGACCTTGTTATTTCTACCAGCTGGTTGTACCTAAGGCAAAAGTGGCCACATGTAATTGACCTGATGGTTCTCTCCATTATTATCTCATTTTAAAAAAGGATATGAGTTGTTTATTTACCTATGTCAGATTTCAATAACATGAAAATAAAACACTACTTTGTACTCAATAAATATTTTTGATATTTTAAATACAATTTATTTGATCTATGAATTCAGGTATTACTAAAAACTGGTTAAATAACTGATTTTATTGAAATTTAATTGTATTACTGATTTATATAGTAAATGCTACGGAGATATCCATCCAGCTATATTTTTATATTCTAATTTAAGGGTAAGTAGTAGGTGTAGTTAGAATAAAAATGCAGTCTTCTCATACACGTGGTTAATAAAATCAGTATGAAAATTTAAAACACACGTAGCAAATGACCTGGATGCTGATGAACTTTGTCGGAGTCATAATTATATTCCAACAAAAGTTTACTTCATGATAATAAATAGCACTGCCACCTGTAGTTCACCCAAATCTGAAGTTCCCATCAAATAATTTTGAATACCAATCAACTGCTGATTTATATTTGATTTCAGGAACTTCCTGTAGAAAAGTTTTAAAAATAACTGCCTAGATATAAATATTAAATGAACCAAATGATGTTGTATAATCCACTAATCTTTCTTTAGAAAAACTCTATTTTTACTAATTTAGATTTGGTTTATTTCATTGCTTTTTTAGACTAGTTGTATATATTGCTGTTCAAAATACATAAAAATAAGTGAAAATAAGCTGGCCTTGGTAGCATGTGCCTGTAGTTTCAGCTACTTGTGAGGATGAGGTGAAAAAATTGCTTGAGCTCGACAGTTCAAGACCAGCATGGGGAATATAGTGAGACATCATCTGAAAAAAAAATTAACAAAAATATTTTGTGATTTAGGTATTTATATGTAATGGTAATGTATGCATTCTAAGTATGCTGTCTTTGTTTTTTTCATATTTTAATAAAGGATTCATGAAGTCAGTAATTACTTCGCAGTTTTTCATAAGGTTATATGAAAGTACAGATAACAGAAGTTTTTCATGTTTATGAAGCCATTCATATTATACTAAACAAAGCAAAGAATAAATGAAGCCTTTTATTAAATAAAATGAGAAAATTTGAAAATCTATTCTTACATGACCACTTCCTTAACTACAGGATTGACATCCCTATAGTTAATAATAGTGGTGTTACAGGTAATTTTCACATGGTTGTCAATAAGACAATGCATTGTTTTCTATCTGAGCCTATTATGTTACTCTTCATTTTTAATTAATCTGAATATTATTTAACTTCAGGAATTTCCAGTTTGATTCCCAGGAAAGTAAATCTAAATAAGGGTTATCTAAAAAACAAAAGAAGGCAACTTTGTTCTTTTTACCCCACAACTTAATGCATAGCTGCAAACTGAATTTTTCTAAACTTTATATCCATTAGCTCATTGTGGCTCCTCACAAGATCCAAGTTCACTGGCATTTAAATATATCAAATATGCAATAAAGATTTTAAGATAAAGAAGTCACCAGTAGGGAACCTAAGATTTTTTACGTCATACAAAGTATCTCCACAAATGTATTGCCCTAGGGAAGTAGTTTACAAAAGTTAATAAGCTTCAGAATATTTTTACCAAATGAGATCTCAAGTGTAAGTTCAATGTATAAAGCAAATATAGTAAAGTTGCTGTAACTGCTTATTGTTTGCCCTACTCCACTCTCCTCCGAGGAAGTCATCAAGGCTTAGAAGAGGCCTTTCTGTACAGCCTAAAGTGAAACACCTCTGCTTTAACTTGAAACATTCAAATACCATAATACTACACTTCTAACTGACAATGCTTCCACAGATATAAGTCCTTAGAGCATCAGTGGCTATTGAGGAAGGAAAATAATAGTCCCTGAATTGATCATTAATTCAGAGTCAGAGAATTAGGGCAAAAGTGTCATCCTTTCTCTGCCAAAACTTGTCCTAGGTGTTAACTTCTCTATTGCACTTTATGTATGTCCCTTCATCTATAAATGAAGAAATTGTTATCAGAGCACTTGACTGTGAAATAGGAAACATCCCTGTATAATCTACACATAAAATAAAAAGAAGTAGTCTCTGAGATAATGTATCATATTGAAACTGAAAGCAATAAATATTTTGTTCAAGGCAATTTGATAGAAATTAATTAATTTTATTAACTGAAAGTATTTTTCCTACTCACAGTCCAGTGTTGTGTTATTAATTTCTTCATTAATTTGGTGTTATAACTGAATACTCACACACCTAAACAATTAATGTATTTATTCTTTCTTGATATATAAAGACAATAAATGTATATATTTGTTATATCTTTGTTGCATATATTATGTATTATATATAAAATATAATATAATATTATATATAAATACATACAGGTGACTTTTGAACAACCTGAGAATTAGGGGTACAGATCCCCAACATGGAAAAAATCTACCTGTAACTTTTGGCTCCCCAAAAGTTAACTAGTAATAACATACTGTTGACCAGAAGCCTTACCTATAACACACACAGTAGATTAACACATATTTTATGCATTCATGACATAACTAACTTTTCAGTTTTTTCAATGTTTTTAGGCTACCCAGTTTGTGAGGTTTTTCAAATTGTCACTAATGTGCAAAAACTTTTCCAAAATATTTATTGAAAAAAATCCTTGTATGAGTAGACTTGCACCGTTCAACCGTGTTGTTCAAGGATGTACAGAGAGAAAGAGAAATAGAGAGAGAATAAATCTGTTAATTGTTTAAGCTTGTGAGTATCTAGTTATAACACCAAAATAAATTTACAAATTAAAAACAGAATTTACAAACTAGCAAAAGTCAATGTACAATAATGATTTAATACAATTACTATTGTTTTCATGATATTTATTATATTTCTGTTTACAATGCAAATGTGGTATTTCCTGTACAATACAAGTTCTACTGTGTTTTACTTGCCTACACATTATGTGCTAGGGGATGCTTCAGTATTCCCTCTGTTACTCTCCCTTTGAGCTGCGATAAAAATATCCATTTGTACAGCATACCTTAATGACACTTGGCCTTCATTTAGTGGTAATATATTATTTATACTTCTTTATTCTTGGGGGCCATTGGAAACAAAGACTAATTGATGACATTGCAATTATAACTAGCAACAGAAACAATAGCAATGGTGTCACACAACAGTGCTTGTTCAAGGCTAATGTATAAATAATACAGAATATGTTCACTTGTTTTTTTACTAAAATTAAATTCTCCGAGAAAAGTTTTGGAGCTATAAAATTTATTTCCACCTCCAAGTTTGGGAAGAACTGAGGTAAGCTGCCTGGGTAGTGTAATGTCCTTATTAGATCTCAAACACTTTTACTACTTTAGCGCACTGTACTGAGCCAAAATATCAAGGTTCTAACCCCTAGCTCAGTGGGTCTCCTTGAGGGAGAAAATCAGTCATTGTTAGCCCCCTATGAAAGGTTAGTTTTTTCCTCTGTTTCTTCATGGCATAAAATGAGAATAATACCTACTTACAGGCTGTTTTAAAGATGAAAGGAAATAATGCATGTAAAAGCATCTTATAAATGGTGAAGTGCAATAAAATACAAGATATCATTAGTGCCTAGTAGCTTACCATGTTCAAAAGAGAGAACTTAGAGAAAAGAAAATACTTTTTAAAAAGAGGTAAGTTTTAGTTTCAAAGACTGTATATTGTAGAAACACTTTCAGATCATTTTTTCCCTATTTTTATCTAATTAAAACATGTTTACCTAAGTCTTGCATTAATGCTATGAAGAGTGTTACAAAGTTTTTTTTTAACAGAAATTGTGTTTTGAAGTAGTGTCAAAAATTAGTTTAAATAAACTTATGAAAATTTATCTATGCCCATGCAAACACCTACTTCCTTTTCTCAGAAAGAAATTTAATTATATGCTTTTAAACTTAAAAAAGACTTGAAACATAATTTGCTAGGACTACTTCATAGAAAAAATTTTTAAGTTATCAAATAACTGTTAGGATACCAACAGATAAATCTGAGTCAGTATATATATTTTAAGAAATTTTCTGTAACTAACATGTTTCTTTTACTAACATTGTGGCAAAAGTTTTATTCTCTGTCTCAAGACTAGTCATTCTTACTTTCTTAATTCTGCCTTAATTATTGTAGGATTTCTTTTAATAATAAGTTTTTCTCTGGAAATTACATGCACAAAATTTTGCATTTAAAAGTAAATATTTATTTCTCCTACCTTGACTGTATGCCACACCAGTTAATTAAAAATAGATTGACTATTATTTGTCCACATAATGAATTAGGTTCAAATTCCAATAAAACTTTACTCCCTAGTTAGTGACTTTTAGGTCAAGTCACATCCTTTTAGACCTTTTGCCAGCATGGAGGGTCATTGTACTCCATTTAGAAAATGAATCATGATATAAAAAGTATTTCATTTATTATTCTGAGTTAATATACTTTTTCCGAACAACATATTGCAGATAATTTTCACGTGGTATTCTCAGGCCACATAGTTACAAATTATGTCAAATTTTATTTATAAAATAAATGTTATTAATTTATATATGTATTATATGGTACTTTAAAAAATTTTAATAGAAATAGAATTTAAATGCTTCATTGTAATTTGGAATGATGTCACATCTATATGAATTCCATTTACATTTTAACTATTTAAGGAAGTGGAAAAAGTACAGAGAATAAAAGCCAATGCAATAGGGGAGACATTGTTTATGAGGCAAACATTTTAAGAAGGAGAGTTGGACACATGTCAGTGATTTGATAGAACTACTAGGGAAATTGAAAGTGTCTCTGGTCCCTTCATTAGACACTTGGCTCTAATTGGGATAGGTCATATCTGGTTTACTGTGTTTAGCTCCAGGAATCATTCGTTTTAATTATTTATTATTTTTAAGTTTTATTTTAAGTACATTCAGGGCTACATGTGCAGGTTAGCTACATAGATAAACTTGTGTCATGGGGGTTTGCTATACAGATTACTTTGGCACCTAAATATTAAGTCTAGTCCCCATTAGTTATTTTTCCAGATCCTCTGCCTCCTCCCACCCTCCACCCTCTGATAGGCCTCAGTGTCTGTTGTTCTCCTTGTGTCCATGTGTTCTCATTATTTAGCTCCCATTTACAAGTGAGAACATACGATATTTAGTTTTCTGTTCCTGCATTAATTTGCTAAGGATAATGGCCTCCAGCTTCATCCATGTTCCTGCAAAAGACATGATCTCATTCTTTTTTTATGGCTGCATAGTATTCCATGGTGTGTATGTACCACATTTTCTTTATCCAGTCTAACATTGAGGGGCATTTAGGTTGATTCCCTATCTTTGCTGTTGTGAATAGTGCTGCAATGAACATATGCATGTATGTGACTATATAATAGAATGATTTATCATTCTGTCATTGGTGGGTCAGATGGTATTTCTGTTTTTGGGTCGTGCAGGAATCACCACACTGTTTTCCCCAATGGGTGAACTAATTTACACTTCCACCAACAGCGTATGAGCATTTCTTTTTCTCTGCAACCTTACCAGCATCTGTTATTTTTTGACTTTTTAGTAATAGCCATTCTGACTGGTATGAGATGGTATCTCATTGTGGTTTTGATTGCATGTCTCTAAGAATCAGTGAAATTAAGCTTTTTTCCATATGCGTGTTGGCCATATGTCTATCTTCTGTTGAAAAGTATTCATGTTCTTTACCCACTTTTAAATCAGATTGTTTGTTTTGGTCTTGTAAATTTGTTTAAGTTCCTTATAGATGCTGGATAGTAGACTTTTGTCAGATGCATAGTTTGCAAAAATTTCTCCCATTCTGTAGGTTATCTTTTCACTCTGTTAATAGTTTTGGGTTTTTTTTTTGTTTGTTTTGTTTTGTTTTGCTGTGTAGAAGCTCTTTAGTTTAATTAGATCCCATTTGTCAGTTTTTGCTCTTGTTGCAATTGCATTTGGTGTCTTTGTCATGAAATCTTTACCTGTTTCTATGTCCAGGATGGTATTGCCAAAGTGTATTCCAGGGTTTTCAGCTTGGAGTTTCACATTTAAGTCTTTAATCCAGCTTGAGTTTAATTTTGCATATGGTGTAAGGAAGGGGTCTAGTTTCAATCTTCTCCATATGGCTAGCCAGTTCTCCCAGAACCATTTATTGAATAGGGAGTCTTCTCCCAATTGCTTGCTTTTGTCAGTTTTGTTGAAGATCAAATGGTTGTAGCTGTGTGGCCTTATTTCTGGGCTCTCTATTCAGTTCAATTGGTGTACATCTCTGTTTCTGTACTGCTACCATGCTGTTTCAGTTACTGTAGACCAGTAGTATAGTTTGAAGTAGGGTAATGTGATACCTCCAGCTTTATTCTTTTGGCTTCGGATTGCCTAAACTATTCAGGCTCTTTTTGGTTCCACATGAATTTTAAAATAGGTCTTTTCTAGTTCTGTGAAGAATGTTACTTGTAGTTTGATAAAAAGAACCTTGAATCTATAAATTGCTTTGGGCAGTATGGCCATTTTAACAATGTTGATTTTATCCATGAGCACAAAATATTTTCCCACTTGTTTGTGTCAGCTCTGATATCTTTAAGCATTGGTTTGTAGTTGTCTTTGTAGAGATTTTTCACATCCCTGATTAGCTGTATTCCTAGGTATTATATTCTTTTTGTGGTTATTGTGCATAGGATTATACTCCTGATTTGGCTCTCGGCTTGACTGTTGTTGGTGTATGAAAATGCTAGTGATTTTTATATGTTGATTTTGTATCCTGAGACTTTGATGAAGTTGTTTATCGGTTTAAGGGGCTTCGAGGTTGAGAGCATGAGATTTTCCAGATAAAGAATTATGTCATCTTCAAATAGAAATATTTTGACATACTCTCTTCCTATTTGGATGCCCTTTCTTTCTTTCTCTTGCCTGGCTGCTCTGGCCAGGACTTCCAATCTATGTTGAATAGAAGTGATGAGAGAGGGTATCCTTGTCTTATTTGGTTTTCAAGAGGGATGCTTCCAGCTTTTGCCATTCAGTATAATGTTGGCTGTGGGTTTGTCATATATGGCTTTTATTATTTTGAGATTTGTTTCTTCAATATCTAGTTTATTGACAGTTTTTAACATGAAGGAGTGTTGAGCTTCATTGAAAGCCTTTTTTGCATGCATTGAGAGAATCACGTGATTTTTTTCTTTAGTTCTGTTTATGTGATGAGTCACATTTATTGATTTGTATATGTTGAACCAACCTTGATCATGGTGGATAAGCTTTTTGGTGTTCTGCTGGGTTCGGTTTGCCAGTATTTTATTGAGGATTTTTGCATCAATATTCATCAGGGATATTGGCCTGAAGTTTTCCTTTTTTGTTATATCTCTGCCAGGTTTTGATAACAGGATGATGCTGGCCTCAAAGAATGAGTTAGAGAAAAGTCCCTCCTTTTCAATTGTTTGGAATAGTTTCAGTAGAAATGGTACGAGCTCTTCTTTGTACATCTGGTAGAATTTGGCTGTGAATCTGCCTCTTCCTGGGCTTTTTTTGGTTGGTAGGATATTTATTGTGATTAAATGTTGTTGGTCCATTCAGGGATTCAATTTCTTCCCATTGCAGTCTTTATGCGTCCAAGGGTTTATCCATTTCTTCTAGATTTTCTAATTTGTGTAGAGCTGTTAATAATATTATCTGGGCCAGGCGCAGTGGCTCATGCCTGTAATCCCAGCACTTTGGGAGGCTGAGGCAGGTGGATCATGAGGTCAGGAGATAGAGACCAGCCTGGTCAACATGATGAAACCCCGTCTCTACTGAAAATACAAAAAAATTAGCTGGGCGTGGTGGGACACGCCTGTAGTCCCAACTACTTCAGAGGCTGAGGCAGGAGAATCACTTGAACCTGGGAGGCGGAGGTTGCAGTGAGCCAAGATCGTGCCACTGCACTCCAGCCTGGGTGACAGAGCGAGACTCTGTCAAAATAATAATAATTATTATTATTAATAATTATTAATAATAATAATAATATTCTCTTGTGGTTATTTGTATTTCTGTGGAGTCAGTGGTAATATCTCGTTTGTCATTTCTAATTGGGTTTATTTGAATTCTCTCTTCTTTATTAGTTTAGCTAGTGGTCTATCTATTTTATTAGTTTTTTCAAAAGACCATCTTCTAGATTCATTTATGTTTTGAATTTTTTTTGTGTCTTAGTCTCCTTCAGTTCAGCTCTGATTTTTGTTATTTTTTGTCTTTTTCTAGCTTTGGAGTTGCTTTGCTCTAGTTTCTCTAGTTCTTTTAGTTGTGACAATAGGTTGTTAAATTGGGATCTTTCTAAGTTTTGATATGGATATTTAGTGCTATAAATTTTCCTCTTAACACTGCATTTGCTGTGTCTCAGAGATTCTGGTATATTGTATCTTTGTTCTCATTTCAAATAACTTCTTATTGTCTTTAATTTCATTATTTACCCAAAAGTCATTTAGGAGCAGGTTATTCAATTTCCATGTGATTGTATGATTTTGAGCAATTTTCTTAGTTGTGATTTGTAATTTTATTGCACTCTGGTCTGAGATGGTGGTTGTTATGATTTCAGTTCTTTTGCATTTGCTGAGGAGTGTTTGTGTCAATTATGTGGTCCTTTTTAGAGTATGTGCCATGTGGTGATGATAATAATATATATTTTGTTGTTTTTGGGTGGAGAGTTCCGTAGATGTCTATCAGATCCATTGATCCAGTGCTCAGTTCAGGTCCTGAATATCTTTGTTAATTTTCTGCCTTGATGATCTGTCTAATACTGTCATGGGATGTTGAAATCTCCCATTATTATTGCGTGGAAGTCTAAGTCTAACTCTCTTCGAAGATCTCTAAGAACTTGGTTTATGAATCTGGGTGCTCTGGTGTTGGGTGCATATATTTTTAAAATAGCTCTTCTTGGCAAATTGAATCCTTTACCATTATGTAATGCCCATCTTTGTCCTTTTTGTTCTTTGTTGGTTTAAAGTCTGTTTTTTCTCACATTAAGATAGCAGCTCCTGCTGTTTTCTGTTTTCCATTTGCTTGGTGGATTTTTCCCCATCCTTTTGAGTCTATGGGTGTCATTGCATGTGAGATGAGTCTTCTGAAGACAGCATACCAATGGGTCTTGGTTCTTTAGCCAGCTTTCTACTCTGTGCCTTTTAATTTGGGCATTTAGCCAATTTACATTCAAAATTAGTATTAATATGTGTGAATTTGATCCTGTCTTCATGATGTTAGCTGGTTATTTTGCAGACTTGTTTCTGTGGTTGCTTTATAGTATCACTGATCTGTGTACTTCAGTATGTTTTTGTAGTGACTGGTATTGATCTTTCCTCTCCATATTTAGTGTTTCCTTCAGGAACTCTTGTAAGGCAACTCTGGTGGTATCAAATTCCCTCAGCATTTGCTTCTCTGAAAGGTATCTTATTTCTCCTTTGCTTATGAAGCTTGATTTGGCTAAATATAAAATTCTTGGTTAAAATCTTTTTTTTTTTTTTTTTTGAGACAGAGTCTTGCTCTATTGCCCAGGCTGGAGTGCAATGGTGCAATCTCAGCTCACTGCAACCTCTGCCTCCTGGGTTCAAGCGATTCTCCTGCCTCAGCCTCCCAAGTAATTGAGATTATAGGCACGTGCCACCACACCCAGCTAATTTTTGTATTTTTAGTAGAGACAGGGTTTCTCTATGTTGGCCAGGCTGGTCTTGAACTCCTGACCTCAGGTGATCTGCCCACCTCCTCCTCCCAAACTGCTAGGATTACAGGCATGAGCCATTATGCCCAGCCTTAAATTTTTTTTTTTTTTTAAGAATGTCTAATATAGGTACCCATTTTTTTCTGGCTTACAGGGTTTCTGCTGTTAGTCTGATGAGCTTCCCTTTGTAGGTGACCTGAACTCTCTCTCTAGCTGCCTCTAATACTTTTTCTTTCAGTTTGACCTTGGAGAACTAAAAATTATGTGTCCTTGGGATGATTTTCTTGTGAAATGTCTTAGTGGGGCTCTCTGAATTTCCTGAATTTGAATGTTGACCTTTCTTTCTAGGTTGTGGAGGTGATCGTGGATGATATCCTGAAATACGTTTTCCAATTTGCTTACACTCACCTCACCTCTTTTAGGGATGCCACTGAGTCATAGATTTGGTTTCTTTACATAGTTCCATATTTATCAGTGGTTTTGTTTGTTGCTTTTTATTCTTTTTTTTTCTCTATTCTTGTCTGACTGACTTACTTCAGAAAGCCAGTCTTCAGTTTCTGAGAGTCTTTCCTCAGTTTGTTCTATTCTGCTATTAATATTTGTAATTGCATTATGAAATTCTAGTATTGTGTTTTTCACCTCTATCGGGTTGGTTATGTTCTTTTCTATACTGGCTATTTTGTCTGTGAGCTCTGGCATTGTTTTATCATGATTCTTAGCTTCCTTGGATTGGGTTTCAATGTGCTCCTGTAGCTCAATGATCTTTGTTCCTATCCATATTCTGAATTCTTTTTCTGTCATTTCAGGCATCTTAGACTGGTTCAGAACTCTTGCTGGAGAGACGATGCTTGGAGAAAGGAAGGCACTCTGGCTTTTGAGTTCTCATGGCTCTTGCATAGCTCTTATCTTTGTGGGCTGATATTTCTTCAATTTTTGAAGTCGCTGACCTTTGGATTTTTTTTTCTTTTATCCCTTTTGATTACCTTGAGGTTTTGATTGTTGCATAGGTGGGTTGAGTCAACTGGCTTTGTTTCTGGAAGATTTTAGGGGGCCAGTGCTCAGCCCTCAATTCCTGGACTGCATGCTCTAAATCTGGAGGACTTACATTGGTTTCCATTTTTGTTCTCTTGCTCCTCGAGGCTTGAAATCCACTGCTCAGAGGATGCTGAGGTGCTCCTGGACTGCTGGTCACTACACTCTGATGGGCGGTGCCAGCCAAACCTAGTGTGGTGGCTATGCGATGTGTCCTCCTTTGTATGTATCAGCAGCAGTGTCAGTGGCAGCACAAGAGGGAGCACACTGATCAGCTGTGGCAGCATGCTAGTGGGTGCTGGGGTGCCCGCCTCTGTGTGGGCATTCACAACAGTGATGGAGGCAGCACAGCACATGTGGGGGTGGGAGGCTGCTGGCGACTGTGTGTGCGGTTGCACTGTTAGTGGTATTAACATGGAGGTGGGGTACTGATGGGTGCAGCTCTGTGTGCACTCTCTGCGCATCACATTCACGGCAGGGAAGGGTCCGCTGTTCTCTGTGCCTAGTTTCACTACTGCCCAGGCTGGCTGGCTCTGTGCCTGCCAAGGCTCCCACAGCAATGGCGGTCGGACAGGGACGGTGGGGCTGGGGGACAGGATGTGTAGGCAGAGTGCACTCGGCAACAGCAGCAGTGGCAGGGCAGGGTCAATGCACACACGTGCATTGGTGGGGCAGAGAAGGCAAAATCCGCCTGTGGACACACACACTGGCAAAGCAATGTGGAGGGTGCTCATAGGCCCTAGGGAAGCCGCAGTGGTAGGAGGGAGCAGGAGGCCTGCTCTGTGGCCATGGGGCCTGCCCCACTGTAGTTCTCCAGCCAGTCAGGCATGTTCCACCAGTGCAGAATGTATGATATGGGGACCCAGGGTACCCAAGGCTGCCTTGCAGGCAGGCACAACTAGCATGGGGTCCTGGGAATGACCAGAGGTACTCAGGTTGGACTGGCCTCATCTGATGGGCAAGCTCACCCTACTGAGTTCAGGTATGACAATTCCTCTAGGGCTAGAGCCTCCTATGGGATCAAGTCAAGCAGAGGAAGACTTGATGGCCCTGCTTTGCTGAAGATGCTCCCACACCAAACCCCCTGGGCTCCATACCAACTGGTGCGCTACCCCTAACACTTCTCTAAGCTGCCATCCCTGCCAATTCAAGTGTCTGTGGTGGTCCAGGGGTCTCTGCCTGCCAGGATTCCAGAGGCTCATGGTGAGGGCAGATTGCTCTTTGCCAGTTCAACTCACCCATTCTAGAGTCATTTGGAACCAGGAGTGAGTCCCCGTGTGCTGTAGCCTTGTGCAGTGTTTCCAGCTTCCTCCCCTTTCAGTCCAGCTTCCTTGTCTTTCTTCCACCTACTCTCAGTGCCTTCTCTCCAAAGATCTGTTAGCAATTCCTTTTTTAATTTTCGTGGTACCTAGTAGGTATATATACTTATGGGGTACATTAGATGTTTTGATACAGGTATACAATGTGAAATAAGCACATCATAGAGAATGGGGTATCCATCCCCTCAGTCATTTATCCTTTGAATTACAAACAATCCAATTACACTCTTTAAATTATTTTAAAATGTACAATTAAGTTATTATTTATTATAGTCACCCTGTTGTGCTATTTTGATTTTTAGATCCCACAAATAAGTGAGGACATGTAATGTTTGTCTTTCTGGGTCTGGCTTATTTCACTTAATGATCTCCAGTTCCATCCATGTTGTGGCAAATGTCTGGATCTCATTCTTCTTTTATGGCTGAATAGTACTCCATTTTGTATGTGTATCACATTTTCTTTATTCATTCATCTGTTGATGGATACATCTGTTGATGTATCTGTTGTTTTGTTGGCAACAGATCTATGGGTCTTATTTTTTTTTAATCTATTCAGTCACTCTATGTCTGTTGATTAGAGAATTTAGTCTATTTACATTTAATGGTGATATTGATAACTAAGTACTTACTCCTACCATTTTGTTATTTGTTTGCTGGTTTTTTGGTCTTCTCTTCCTTCTTTCTCACCTTTCTGTCTTCCTCTAGTGAGGGTGATTTTCTCTGGTGATATGATTTTGTTTCTTCCTTTTTATTTTTTGTTTGTCCATCATATTTCTTTTTGGTTTGAGATTACCATAAGGCTTGCAAATACTATTTTATAACCCATTATTTTAACCTGATAACAACTTAATGCTATTTGCATAAACAAACAAGCAAAAAGAAAACTAATAAAAACTCTGTGCCTTAATTTTGTCCCCCTTTTTAATTTTTTGTTATTTCTATGTGTATCTTATTGCAGTGACATTTTCTTCTGAAGTTGTAGTTATTATATTTGATTGGTTCATCATTTAGTCTTTCTACTTTGGATAAGAGTAGTTTACACACCAAAATTGCAGTTTTAAAACATTTTGTGTTTGTGTACTTACTATAACCAGTGTTTATTGCCTTCATTACAAAACTCATCAATGTCCTTTTCTTTCGAATTAAAGTACTACCTTTAGCATTTCTGGTAGGACAGGTCTAGTGTTGTTAAAATCCCTCAGCTTTTGTTTGTATGGGAAAGTCTTTATTTCTGTTTCGTGTTTGAAGGATATTTTTGTGGGATATACTATTTTAGGGTAAAAGTCTTTTTACTCCAGCACTTCAACTATGTCATGCCACTCTCTCCCAGCCTGTAAGGTTTCCACTAAAAAGTCTGCTGCCAGACATACTGGAATGCCATTGTATTATTTTGTTTTTTGTTTTTTCTCTTGCTGCTTTTAGGATAATTTCTTTATCCTAGACCTTTGGGAGTTTGATTATTAAATGACTTGAGGTAGTCTTCTTTGGGTTAAATCTGCTTGGTGTTCTATAACTTTCTTGGACATAGATATTGATATCTTTCTCTAGGTTTGGGAAGTTCTGTCATTATCCATTTGAATAAACTTTCTACCCTTATCTCTTTCTCTACCTCCTTTTTAAGGCCAATCACTCTTAGATTTGCCCTTTTGAGGCTATTTTCTGGATCCTGTAGGTATGCTTCATTGTTTTTTATTCTTTTTTCTTTTGTCTCTTCTGACTGTGTATTTTCAAATTACCACTGGATTGGTGATTCCCCTCTGATGAGTGCTGGTTTAAATGTTTCTTCCATGGGCAGGTATTGGCTGAGTTTGGTCGGCTTTCCTCTCTCCAAGCTCACTGATTTCTTTCTTCTGCTTGATCAATTCTGTATTAAAAGACTTTGATTCATTCTTCAGTACGCCAATTGCATTTTTCAGCTCCATAATTTCTGCTTGATTCTTTTTAATTATTTTAATCTCTTTATTAAGTTCATCTGATAGGATTCTGAATTCCTTAAGTGTTATCTTAGATTTCTTTGGGTTTCCTCAACACAGCTATTTTGAATTCACTGTCTGAAAGGTCACACATCTCTGCTTCTCCAGGACTGGTCCCTGCACCTTATTTAGTTTAACTATTTGGTGAGTTCATGTTTTCCTGGATGGTGCTGATGCTAGTAAATGTTCTTCAGTGTCAGGGCATTGAACTAGATTTTTACTGTAGTCTTCACTGTTTGGACTTATTTGTAGCTGTCCTTCTTGGGAAGGCTTTCCAGATATTTGAAAGGACTTGTGTGTTGTGATCTAAGCTGTATCTGCTTTATGGGGCACTCCAAGCCCAGTAAAGGTATGGTTCTGGCAAACTCTCTATAGAGAGTCTTCAAGAATCTTAATGGTTTTAGACAAGATCTGGTAGACCACCTTCATGGTTTTGGACAAGATCTGGTAGAATTCCCGAGATTGCCAGGCAGAAACTCTGATTCTCTTCCGTTACTTTCTCCCAGACATACAGAGTCTCCCTCTCCGTTTTGAGCCACCTAAAGCTGGAAGTGGATTCACACAAGCTCCCCTGTGGCCACCACCACTATGACTGCACTAGGTTAGACCTGGAGCCAGCACAGCTCTGGGTTTTGCCCAAGGCCTACTGTAACTGCTCCCAAATACTGCTTATGATTCCTCAAGGCCCTGGGGCTCTACAATCAGCAAGTGGCAAAGCCAGCTAGGCCTGTCTTCTTCCCTTCAGGATAGTGAGTTTCCCCAGGCCAGGTATGAGTCCAGAGTGCCTTCCAGGAGTCAGGGGCTAGAGTTAAATACCTTAGAAGTCTACCTGGTATTCTATTGTATTGCAACAGATCTGGCACTCACACCACAAGATGTAATCCTTCCCACTCTTTCCTCTCCTTTCCAAAGGCAGAGGAGACTCACCCATAGCCACCACCACTCCAGGCCACAAGGAATACTTTCAGACTAACTTCAATGTTTCCTTAAGGCCCAAGGTCTCTTAAATCAGCTTGTCATGAATGCTGCCTGGCCTGGGACACACCCTTCAGGGCAGTGGACTCCCTTCTGGCCCAGCGCAGGTCCAGAAGTGCCATCCATGAGTCAAGTCCTGGAATTGGGGACCCAAGAGACTGCTTGGTGCTTTGCCCCACTGTGGCTGCTCTGGTACAAGGCAGAGTCCCCTTTACTTTTCTCTCTGCTTTTCTCAAGCAGAAGTTTTGCCTCATGGACAACATAGCTAGTAATATGCTGAGTCTCACCTGAGGTCAGTATATCTCAGAGGCTCACCCAAGGCACTTGATTAGTACCTGAGTATTGCTGCCGTTTGTTCAGGACCCAAGGACTCTTCAGTTAGCATGTGATGAATCCTGCCAGGATTGGGTTGTTTCCTTCAAAGTAGCAGGTTCCCTTCTGTCCCAGGGTGTGTCTAGAAAAGTCATCTGGGAGCATCTGGAATGAGGGACTGGATCTGGAATGGGGTCTTAACAGGGACCTCACAACTCTGATAAGTGTCCTAACCTGCTATGGCTGAGCTGGTGTCCTAGATGCAAGTCCTCCTCACTCTTTCCTCTCCTCATCTCAAGTGGAAGGAAGAGGTCACTTTTGAAGCCCTGAGCTGTGCAGCCTGGGGTTAAGGGAGGGGTGATGCCAGCACTCCTTTGGGTGCCCCAGTTGGTGTTTCAGTATGTCATGTGCCAGCCCAGTCCACTGTCCATGGGCCTAGTTTAGCACTAGGACTCACTTAAGAGATGCAATCCTCATGGCCTTGACTGCCCTTGAAGTTTACTTGGAGACACAGAGTGCTGTAGTCCTCAGCGGTGAGGTTTGCAGTCACTCAACTTTGGACTGCTGGATTGGTGATTCCCATCTAGCTAGGGCTGGTTGAAATACTCCTTCCATGGCTGGGCTTCAGCTAAGTTCGATCCAGTTTTCTTTTGTGCTCTAACAGGACAGCAGTGAATTAGATGCCTCACAGTTGCTGTGTTCTCCGTCCTCCAGTGCCCAGAGACTCTGCACCAGCCTGTGCTTCAGGGGGTCGGGGAGGGGTGATGTCAGTGATTCAGGACTGTTTTCTCTATCTCTTCAGTGCCTCTTTCAGCAATATGAAGTGCAAACCAGGCACTATGAGTACTCACCTGATTTTTGGTTCTTATGAAGGTGTTTTCTCTGTGTAGATAGTTGTTAACTTGGTGTCCTTGCAGGGGATGGGGTGGGGGACAATCAGTGAAGCTTTCTATTCCACCCTCTTGCTCCCATATGGTAATTTTTTTAAAAGGAGCTCCCTTACATATTTTCTGAATTGTCTCAGGACCTAATTTTATTCATAACATCACTCAGTAGATGTTCTATGCAAGAAATCATAAATATTTGGGTTGTAATAAAATTGCTTTGGGTGAGCGTTGCTTGAGTAACTGACTGCAGGCTTTTGCCTGCCACAACATGGAATTTCAAAGTGTTCAAAAAATAAACAAATCTCCCTTGATATGATCTCCCTTGGAGCTTCCTAGCAAGTAGAAGAGGCCACACATTTATGGTTGAACATTCGTGTTTCTACTTTGGAGTCAGAAGCCAAGAGAATAAATGAATGTTATGATGAAGTTAAGATTTTCTAGCCCTTTAGTAAGAACTGTTATTACTGATGTAAAAGTAGTGATAAAGCAATAAGCCAAACACAGAGACATATGAACCACAGTTATAAGAAAAGAAAGATTAAACAGAGAAATGTGCTCTGAGAATTAGTACTCTCTACAGGAATAAATCAGGCTTTTATTTGAAAGGTATTTTTTTTCTTTTCTGGTATTAAAGCTAGACCAGACTATAAAGTATCATGTCGAATAGCCACATCGATAATACTGATGAAATATGCAGGTGCGATATCGGCTAGCATTTTTTCTCTATTTCCTTTTTAGATTTTATTTTATTTTTTGGCTAACCAAACACAAATATTAGAACCAATATTGTTTAAAATAATGTATTACTACATACTCAAAACATTTATTTAGAAAAAATAAACTACATGCATATTATGGAATAGAATTTTTCTACAGCATTTTAATATAGAATCCTGGAGGAAATTGAATGAGGATTATTTAGATGATTTTGTGTTTCTTAAAATTCAGATACTTTAAAAATTTTATTTCTGCTATTATTTAACTGTTGGTTTTTGTTAGAGAAAAATCATTGCAAGCTAGGAATAACAAAAAATGATAAAAATACATAACAAACTGAGTTAAGTAAACATTTTAGAGTACCTGAAGAAGTCAAATCCAAGAAGTACTAACATTAAAAATCCACCAGGAGTTTTTAGGTAATGGCAATGCAATGACTACACCTCAATTGTTTGAAAAAACTGTCTGACTCCATGACTTTCAAATGTAGATTTTTTGGAGTAAAATAATCAAATAAGGCTTCTAGAGGAAAAGAGAAAGGATTTATTATACTATAAATCATATCTCTATAGAATTAAATCAAATTTTTCATTTTTTGATGAGGAATATTCTATTACTTGATGGATGAAATGATCCTTTGAGTTATATCATTTTTCCTTCAACAAACGATTCTGCATTATAACTTATTACTTTAACTGGATATATTAGTCATTAGTACTTTCCTCATTTTTCTTTCTCTAGTCTACTAGGCACAATAATGCTTCCCCACACTGGAAGTTAGGCATGGCTATAAGGCTGGGACTAAAGTGGAGGGAAAGAGATCTTCATTTCTGGTGCAAAATTTAAGGAGGTGCCAAAACACAGTAATCAAAAAAAATGTTCAATGCAATATTTTAAAGAATCAAAATTAACGCAAAAATTCCAGTATTATCAAAATATCTAAATGTTAATAATGGTATGATGAATAATAATGATTTCTCTTTTTGTCTGAGGCAGCAACATGGCAGGGTTGGCTCTGTACTGAGTTACCGGTATCTAATCATAATAACATGAATTTAAAACCATGCTCCTGGGAGGATTCAATTATTGGACATACACATGTAACAAAAATTATTAAAATAATAGAATCACACTATCAGTCAAATGTATTAAAACAACATCTTTTTTTTTTTTTTTTTTTTTTTTGAGACAGGGTCTTGTTCTGTCACCCAGGCTAGATAGAGTGCAGTAGCCTGATCTCGGCTCACTGCAGCCTCCACCTCTTGCATTCATGTTCATCGATTCTCTTGCCTCAGCCTCCCAAGTAGCTGAGATTGCAGGCACCCACAACCACTCCTGGCTAATTTTTGTATTTTTGGTAGAGACAGGGTTTCACCATGTTGGCCAGGCTGGTCTCAAACTCCTGACATCAAGTGATTCACTTGTCTTGGCCTCCCAAAGTGCTGGGATTACAGGCGTGAACCACCGTGTCTGGCCATCAAACATCTAATTCCATTGAATAGTAATTCAATGGGTTGACAATTTAATGGATCACTACATTACTGCTAAATCTTTATGTAATTATTTGCAAATAGAGAGTTTTATAAAGAAAGTATGTTTAAAAAGCAGGAAATTCTTCTCACATACAGATCTGATCAGAAAGTTATTTAATCAGACTTTGTTGATTTATTTAATGAATTAGTAATGAAGCATCTCATGTTTAATTGAAAGTTTTCTAAATATATAATGGGAGTGCAAGAAAAGTCCTTGTCTTTAAAAGACTTACAATCTTACTGAACAAACCAATGCCCTCAACATCTTATTCCCAAAAGTCTGAGTTATAAGAATTTCAGTCAGTTGTTTGGGACTTAAAGTGCATTTTCCTCAAGAAACATAATTAGAAAAATAGTTGGTTTCTGAAGCTCTATTTTAAATCCTACTAAACCAAAGCAGTCTACTGGGGAAATTATTAGTGCACACTCACATTTAATTCTTCTCTCTCTCTCTCTCCTGAGCACATAGGAAGACTAGATACCTTGTCTCTCCTGTAACAGTGTGAGACCCTGTGACAAGTTTAGATCAATGGAATGTAAGAGAAGTGATATATGAAGAGTAGTGGGACCTCATGTACGGTACACTTACCATTTGTATTACCTGGAAGAAAGGGATCTCTCTGATAAGAAATGGAGTGGGCACAATAAGAACTAAAAGCCCTGTAGAAAAAGTCTTCTTGGTCAAAATTACCGATAACAGCTCTTAGAGCTTGGGTGATAAGATGGTGCCCACATAGAGGCAGACTGGAACTCAGGAAGCAAGTAACTCACACACACAGGTTGCCTACCAAGTTATCTGTACTTTGAATACTGATATGGCTGTTTCAAGACTGAATTTAAAAATATGACAAAACCAACAACTCTAAGGAACAAATTTGTTGAGAAGCATCAGAAATATGTGCTGTGAAAGTCTTCCTATGTTTATATGTTTTCTAATTACCAAGTTTATCCTTTTAAAAAAGTTAGCAGCTAGTTAAAGCTTTTAAAGTTTCTAATCTATTTTACCTGTCCTACATGAAATCAGAAGGAGAATGTATGCTAATGATTAGGCCACAGTGTTAAAAGGAAAACAGTATGTGCCTGTCTGTAGTAAGAATTTTGTTGCCTCTGGTAACTGAAGCAAGGGAAAGTACAACTCAGAGATCCTTGGGGATACCATTGGAAGACTCTCCTTGGAGAGAGAAACCTTGAAGTCTCTGCGTTCTTTTACTAGAGTGAGCATATTTCCTGGTTGGACAATGCTGAATTAAGGAGAAGGCTGAGTCAGAGCAGATTCTAATATTTTAACCCTAAATGGCAAGAAAAATAACACCTTTGACAGGAACAGAAGATTGGAGAACATTAGGTGGAAGCTGAAGAATTCTGGTTTGGATTTATTGAGTCGGAAATGATGGCAGAATAGCTTATTAAGTGCCGATTATGTGCCAGATTTGCTTGTGCTCTGTGTCCAGATTTCCTTAGCAAATTCTGAGTTAAAATATAGAAATCATGTTTAAATAATTATCGTATTTAATAACATGTGCAATGTTTCATGGTGGCAGAGAGGAGAAAATAGATAACTTTGAGGGTCTCATATGCTTCACTGAGAATGGAATATTTTGAGTTTTATCTAAAATGATGAGCATGAACTTGCCAGATAAACTAGCAAAGAAGAGGTAAAGGCAAAGATAATCACAGAGAGGAAACAGGTAGGCTCTAACTGTATAAAATCATGTAATATATTTGGCTCACTAAAAATAATTTTTTTATGGGGTGAGAAGAAGAAAGGGCATAATAAAAGGTGACTTCGGAGAACATGGCTTGCAACATCATAAAGAATAGGCCATGAAATGAAGCTGAGATTTTATTTTGTAAGCATTGCGAAGCCATTACAAGTTTGTTTATTTGTTTTTGTTTTAGACATGGTTTTGCTCTGTTGCCCAGGCTGGAGTGCTGTGTCTTGATCACAGCTCACTGCAGCCTTGACTTCCCAGGCTCAAGCAATCCTCCTACCTCAGCCTCCCAAGTAGCTGGGACTATACCAAGCCTGGGTTTTTTTTTTTTTTTTTTTTTTTTTTTTTTTTTTTTTGGTAGAAACGGGGTTTCATCATGTTGCTCAGGCTGGTCTTGAACTCCTGGGCTCAAGTGATCCTCTAGCCTCAGCCTCCCAAAATGCTGGAATTATGTAATTATTTATGTAAGCATCAGCCCCTGTGCTCTGCCCCACCATTGCAAGTTTTTAAGAAGAGGAGTGACTGATCAAATTCATAGTTTAGAAAGATCAATCTGACAAAGCAGTATGACAAATGGATTATATAAGGACAATATAAGGTGAATAGAGAAGATTTATGAGGGCTTTAAGATATTTCAGGTGAAAAATGATGAGAACCTAAAAAGTATCAGTGTGTATAAAAAGGAAAGAATGAACACCAAACTTACACTTGCAATATAAAGCCAATCTATTCTGATGACATCATAGATGTAGTGTTCACTAATTGGGGATGGTTTAGGTTGGATTGGGATGCGAATGGAATGATGCAGTTATTGAGGCAAAGGAAAATATGTAAGATGACAGTCAGCTTTCTAACTTGGTAGCCATTCTTTTTCACTAGTCATTATGGGGTCAAGTGGAGCGCCTACTGATCCATAAGATGTGCTAATTGTTACCATCGACTACAGTTAACTTGAATTCCATGTGTCTAGTCTGCCCTTACTCAACAATGGCAAGAGTTTCTTGGAGCTTCAGAATTCGTAGAGAACAGGTTAGTTTTGCTGTAATTAATAAAAGTACCAAAAAGTCCAGGAGATCTGAACAAGAAGGTTTTTGTCTGAAAGAACACAGGGGTCTCCCTTTAGTCCACGCTTCTAAAAACAAGTACATTGGTACCAATCTAGTGTTGCTGTGGAGAAATTAGGGTCTGTCTTTGTTGTTCCACTTTGTTTCAAAACATGCACCTGAGAGGGACACAGCTCTTCCTCCAGTGTGTGGTTGCCCAGGATCTAAGGTCTGCCTAGTTTATCCTAGTTATTTCCCTTTCTCTTGTATTTTCTTTCCATCATTCAGAATTAAAGCAATAATCTCATCTTAGTTTTCCAAAAACAAAAAGAGAATTTATTAGATCAACAAAAATTCAGTAAAATAGTAAGAAAATACCCATGCATTATAAGACAATAAAACCTCTATTGCTTTTCTTATTTAATAGGCTACTGGGCTTGTTCTTCTTAGACACTTCTTTGAGAAAATAAAGAATATGAAATATTTTGTTCTCGTGAAATCCTAGTTTTATTTTTAGTAACATGGCTTTAAACAGGGTATCTATAGATTTGTTAATGCCAATGGGATAATACTTTAAATCTGGTGACCCAGAATAAAATTTCTCCAAAATTTCCTTTATATGTCCAATAATAAGAGATCAAAAGCCCTGATACTCATGAACACTTTGACCTGTGAAAACCTACAGGCTACTTTCCCACAGGTACAGAGGCTTCTTATCAGGCTCCACAGATACTATAGGCTGGGTCTGCAACCAAAAAGAGCATTCAAAGTTTTGGAAAAGAATAGAGAATAGTAGCTGGTAAGAAATCATGGAAGTAATACAAGGAGGTGTAAAGTAAAAAGGATCACAGTAATACAAGGAAGTAAAAAGTAAAAAATGGTATCACAAATGAGGAAGAGAGATACCAAGAAGTTAGGGAAGTTGATTATAGTTTCAGGCTGAAAAAAATGAAGAGGGTCAGAATTCACATACTCTCTTAATGAATTTCAAACAGCCATTCTCCCATTACATTCATGCTAGTTTTTGTACAAAACCAGTTTTCATAATTATGGCAGGTTTTTTTGTTTAGTGGAGCCAAACTGTGATGTGTGCCAGTTAAGAATGCTGGGGCAGACATTCACTGAGAGGATAGTATTCCCCTATAAATTCAATAAATTGTGTGTGCCACTTAGAGTAAAATGGTATGTTTAGTTTAAGTTTGACATATTGAAGGCTTTTTTGGCTTTAATAGCAATATTATTACATTATTTATTAGGCATTTAATGGTGCTGTTTCACATAATTCTCATTCTGCTCTCCTCTGTCCTTCTGCTTTTTCTCCTCCTTCTCCCTCACCTTCTTCTGTTACTCATATCTCCTAAAAGTCATCTGAAGACAAATTAGACTTGGAATATTCACTATAATTCTTTGGGAAGGTTGCCACAGACATCCCCTCACCAGACATTTCAACAAGTTGATTGTATCACATGCCATTTAGCCACAGTTTTTAAAATTTATTCATTTATTTTTGGATGCATAATAAATGTACATAGTTTTGGGGTAGACATATTGAGTTTTAAGTGTCTGTAAAATATTGCTGGGAATATCTGACAGGGAGTAGTAGAAAGTTCTGAGGCGTAAGAGAAACAAATGCTAAGAAGAACATAGGTAAGAATGTTGCTGTTCAAACCAAGGAAGAAATGCATTTTAAGGATAATTGAGTACTGAACAGCTTGAACACCAAAATGAGGTCCTTATCTCAACACCAGCCCATTGGCTCGTGGGCTTTTCTACCACTGCCCAACTCAGGTCTTCTCTGCTCATTTTTTTTTTAAGAGCTGACTCTTATATCTGTATTTTCAGACACTTATTAATGCATGGCACTATAAGTATATATCTAAAGATAATAACTATTTACATCATTCCCAAATATTGCCTGTTACTTGAATTCACTAATCGTATGCCCTTCTAACAACAGTCAGTACCTACCTTTAACGGTGGTTGTAGGCATGAGGAAAGAGTTTAACATTCCATTAGGTCTCTATGACCCATTTAATTTCCCTGGAGAGCCAGTATTTATATTCTGATTATAATTGCAAGAATCGGCCTTTTCTTGATGGGGTTAGAGATTATACCCATTATCCAAAAATTTGTCCTCTTTTAATAAAGATAGTTGAGCTCTATCTGTGATGTATTATAAATTTTTGATAGCAGTTACCTTTCTCTTAATCTTATCTGACCAATCTACTGCATTTGGCACAGTGAAAATTTTCTACTTCTTGCATCTCCTGTGCAAATTTATTCTCTATTTCAGCCATAAAATGTCTTAGTTCTTCAACCTTTAATCATACTCCTTTCTTTATTACTACTTCCCTATACTCTTTCTCCCAGGCAATATGAAACAAGCATAAGGCATAGTAGCACTATTGACTACCACTGTAATCTAGAAAAATCACCTAGTCTACATTTTCACTATCAAAATCACATCAAATTCAATGTGCCCAATGGTAAATCCATGGTATGCACTTCTCCAGCCAGGTCTGACCTGGTCTTGGTCATGAAACTGAAGTCTGAAGGAGTTACGACATAAGATTATGTGTATATCAGATAAAGCTTACAAGTTTATATACCTATTATTCGTTAATTTATGAAAATTATTTATTAATTTCCAGCATTTATCATCTCATTAGGTGGCACCAGGATCCATGGAGTTACATCTAAGATAACTAAGCATCTTCAAAGTATCTCTTTTTCACAAAACTCATAACCATCCCATAACCAAGACCTATTATTTTTCTCCTTAAGCATCTCTTTAATCCACCCATTATTATTTTTAAAATTTTCACTGCCATCAAAGTCCAAAACACAGCCAAGTCTTACCTGGACCATTGTAGTAGCCGTTTAACTATCTTTTTCTCATTCATTCTGCCTTCCCCCAACCCATTGTACATACTACAATCAGAGTGATCTTTAAAAAGACAAATATGATGTCATCTTCACTGAAACTCTTCAGAAATCTCTCATTGCTTCTAGGATTAAAAAAAAAAAAAATTGACTTGGCATACAAGGTCCTAATTCTCCAACCTCATCTTGCAATTTTTTTTTTTTTTTTTTTTTTTTTTTTAGACAGAGTCTCACTCTGTCACCCAGGCTGGAGTGCAGTGGCACGATCTCGGATCACTGGAACCTCCACCTCCCAGGTTCAAGCAATTCTCCTGCCTCAGCCTCCTGAGGAGCTGGGATTACAGACGCAATCCACCATGCCCAGTTAATTTTTGTATTTTTAGTAGAGACGGGGTTTCACCATGTTTATCAGGCTGGTTTCAAACTCCTGACCTCATGATCTGCCTGCCTCGGCTTCCCAAAGTGCTGGGATTACAGGCCTGAGCCACCATGTCCGGCCTCATTTTGCAATATTCTATCCCTTCTCTCTGCACTCTAGCCATACCAGCTCTCTTTAAGTTTCCTGAACTTGTCACATGGCTTTTATACATATTGTCTACAAATGTATATTTGTACATATGCACACATATATTGTCCATATATATAAAATGTTAAACACATAGCTCCACCTCCTCTCATTCCTCTCTGAGTGCCGTGGACTGCAGCTGCTTCTAATTCGCTATCTTAGCCTCTCCTCAACAAAGATATTTTTTAACTTTCAATGGGTTTACCAAGACATAACCCCATTGTAAGACAAGAATATCTGCACTGTACTCAAGAATTTACTGTTTATATCTTCCTTATGTTCATACAAAAAGATACAAAACCTAAAACAGATTACTGATTTTTAGCACATGATCCATAATGCTGTCTTATAAAAAGGAGTAAAAATGTAACTCTTCGAACTAAATTTGTTCAATAATAGCCCAACCATAGTACATGTTAATTCATTATAATCTAGGAACCCATAATTTATATACACTGAGGTAATTGCTACTGTTTCTCTATCCAAATCAATAAACTGTCCTCAACTGTTAGGCCTATGTCCTTGAAACTAATCAACTGGAGTTACATGTTAATCTGTTTCTTTCTATGTTTATTTGAATATCTGGTGCATATAAAGATGACATGATTACAAATTTTCCCATTTGAGATATCAATAACTAGAACTGTTTTTTTCTTTTATCTTACAGTTAAGCTTTGATCATTATTTTCTAAGTTCTTTACAACTCTTGTATTAGTTAACAAATAAAAAGAACCCAGTAAAATGCCTGAGACATTGAAGGCGCTCAATAAATGTTACTTACCCAACTAAACTTACACACGATTTTAATTTACCTTAATGTTTTCTCAAATTTTCCCATTATTATCCTTGTCTTATTAAAAATATAAAAAATCATAAGTGCCTTTATTTTCTTTTAAAATTTTTTTTTAATTAATTAATTTATTTATTTATTTATTTTACTATACTTTAGGGTTTTAGGGTACATGTGCACAATGTGCAGGTTTGTTACATATGTATCTATGTGCCATGTTGATTTCCTGCACCCATCAACTCGTCATTTAGCATTAGGTGTATCTCCTAATGCTGTCCCTCCCCCCTCCCCCCTCCCCCCACCCCACAACAGTCCCCGGAGTGTGATGTTCCCCTTCCTGTGTCCATGAGTTCTCATTGTTCAATTCCCACCTATGAGTGAGAACATGCGGTGTTTGGTTTTTTGTCCTTGCGATAGTTTACTGAGAATGATGTTTTCCAGTTTCATCCATGTCCCTACAAAGGACATGAACTCATCATTTTTTATGGCTGCATAGTATTCCATGGTGTATAAGTGCCACATTTTCTTAATCCAGTCTATCGTTGTTGGACATTTGGGTTGGTTCCAACTCTTTGCTATTGTGAATAGTGCCGCAATAAACATACTTGTGCATGTGTCTTTATAGCAGCATGATTTATAGTCCTTTGGGTATATACCCAGTAATGGGATGGCTGGGTCAAATGGTATTTCTAGTTCGAGATCCCTGAGGAATCGCCACACTGACTTCCACAATGGTTGAACTAGTTTAAAGTCCCACCAACAGTGTAAAAGTGTTCCTATTTCTCCACATCCTCTCCAGCACCTGTTGTTTCCTGATTTTTTAATGATGGCCATTCTAACTGGTGTGAGATGGTATCTCACTGTGGTTTTGATTTGCATTTCTCTGATGGCCAGTGATGAGGAGCATTTCTTCATGTGTTTTTTGGCTGCATAAATGTCTTCTTTTGAGAAGTGTCTGTTCATGTCCTCTGCCCACTTTTTGATGGGGTTGTTTGTTTTTTTCTTGTAAATTTGTTTGAGTTCATTGTAGATTCTGGATATTAGCCCCTTGTCAGATGAGTAGGTTGCAAAAATTTTCTCCCATTCTGTAGGTTGCCTGTTCACTCTGATGGTAGTTTCTTTTGCTGTGCAGAAGCTCTTTAGTTTAATGAGATCCCATTTGTCGATTTTGGCTTTTGTTGCCATTGCTTTTGGTGTTTTAGACATGAAGTCCTTGCCCACGCCTATGTCCTGAATGGTATTGCCTAGGTTTTCTTGTAGGATTTTAATGGTTTTAGGTCTAACATATAAGTCTTTAATCCATCTTGAATTAATTTTTGTATAAGGTGTAAGGAAGGGATCCAGTTGCAGCTTTCTACATATGGCTAGCCAGTTTTCCCAGCACCATTTATTAAATAGGGAATCCTTTCCCCATTTCTTGTTTTTGTCAGGTTTGTCAAAGATCAGATAGTTGTAGATATGCGGCAACATTTCTGAGGGCTCTGTTCTGTTCCATTGATCTATGTCTCTGTTGTGGTACCAGTACCATGCTGTTTTGGTTACTGTAGCCTTGTAGTATAGTTTGAAGTCAGGTAGCGTGATGCCTCCAGCTTTGTTCTTTTGGCTTAGGATTGACTTGGCGATGTGGGCTCTTTTTTGGTTCCATATGAACTTTAAAGTAGTTTTTTCCAATTCTGTGAAGAAAGTCATTGGTAGCTTGATGGGGATGGCATTGAATCTATAAATTACCTTGGGCAGTATGGCCATTTTCACGATATTGATTCTTCCAACCCATGAGCATGGAATGTTCTTCCATTTGTTTGTATCCTCTTTTATTTCATTGAGCAGTGGTTTGTAGTTCTCCTTGAAGAGGTCCTTCACATCCCTTGTAAGTTGGATTCCTAGGTATTTTATTCTGTTTGAAGCAATTTAAAATGCTTATTTTTCTTTGAAGCAATCTGCAGAGAAAAATAACTTGCCAATTTGAATAACTCTGACAAAGATCTTAAGCCGTATCTTTAGGAGCCAAACAACGGTGGCAGAAAGAGACATGAAGTAAACAATGACAAAAATACTACAGTAAAAATATGTTCTGTGACCAGAAAGATCAATAAAGTTTTCTTATTTAGGAGGGTTAGCAGAGTGGTATTTACGTTATTTACAGGAAGACAAGGGGGGGGGGGTAAAAAGAGATACCAGGAACATGCAGAAAGAATGTGACATATTCCAGAATATTTAAGCACCTGACCCAGATGGAGTTTAGAATGAATGGCAGGGGTAGGGGGAATGAGGCTGGGTAGGCAGGCACATGCTAGATCAGGGAAGTCTGTGTATTTGACTTTAAGGAGCAGAAAAACATTGAAAGATTTAAAGGATACAAGCAATGTGATGAGATTTGGCTCTTTGAAACCTCACTGTAGTTGCAGCAGCATGGTGCTTTCATTTAATAAGGGCTCTCCAAAGAGAAAATGAGGGCAGTTTAAGAGCTACATAATTTACAGTAAGTCATATGACAGCTATCACTAACACAGTGTATCAATTTACTGCTTTTTACAATAGAGGAAGAGAGCAAGCCTTGGATTAGTACACTAATGAAAACTAACCTTTTCCCCCATAAATGTAAAGATTGCATAGAGAACAATTATGTCAGACTAATACAATTTATTTCTATAATGTCATCTATCTGGGCTTCAGTAAGGACTGATCCAGTTCCAGATGGAAATCAAAATAACAAGCTAGACTAATACAATCTAGAACACTCCACCACTGAGAGAAAGAACATGAAATTAGAGGAAGGGTTGATTATTTCTGTTTGGAAACAGAGGGTAGCGGGTGGGTGATCTGCCTATAGCTACTGTTGTTTAGTATCTTTATTCATCAATGTTTGAGTGCTTACCTATTAATTTTTCATATGATAAAAACTTTGTTGAACTTGATTACATGAAAAAGCAAACATCTTTACATTTTTAATGCATATTATATAGATGAAAGTACAGTGTAAACAAATGAAAAGCAATATATGAAGAAGAAAACAAACTCTAAGTAAAGAAAAATTGTATCAGAAAAGTTTAATGTATTCCTGGGGCCATGAAGATCCTCATGTATATAAATGCATTCATGAATTAAGTTATGCTGGTAGTTTAACATGCATGTATTTTGCTACAATGTGCAAATAGAAGTATGTAAGAAATTTAAATGATTCCCCTTAAAGGAGCATTTCATCCTATTCAGGGAAACAAATTTATTTTGACCTCGTATTTCAATAATAATACTGTCATAAACCCTGACACTTACTAGATTAATCCTCATAATAACCTTATAATACAGGTACTACTGTATCTCATTTTAAAGATGAGGAAGCTGTTGGCCAGGCATGGTGGCTCATGCCTGTAATCACAGCAATTTGGGAGGCCAAGGTGGGTGGAACATTTGACATCAGGAGTTTGAGACCAGCCTGGCCAACATGGTGAAACCTTGCCTCTACTAAAAATACAAAAATTAGCCGGACGTGGTAGGGGGCTCCTGTAATCCCAGCTACTTGGAAGGCTGAGGCAGGAGAATTGCTTGAACCCGGGAGGCGAATGTTGCCATGAGCCAAGATCGTGCCACTGCACTCCAGCCTGGGCGACAGAGTGAGATTCCGTCTCAAAAAATAAATAAATAAATAAACAAACAAGTAAATAAGATGAGGTATCTAAGTAACTTATCATAGTCACTAGTAAATTGTGGAGTAATTTCAAGATCTAGAGAAAAATTTTTAGCAGATAAAGATTTAAAGCAAACTTAAATTATTATTTAAAGCAAACTAAAATAGGTCCTGGACATTATTTATTGCCATATTTGAATACTCACTACGAGAATACAATAGCATTAGACATGTCAGGAATTTTATAAAGCATGATCAAAATTTGATTTGATGTAATGCACAGTAACATGTCAAACATATCGACATATTGTTTAACAGTGACCTAGTAAGGATGATTTTGACCCAAGTTATTATTTGAAGAGAAAACCGGAGGAGACTATTTCTAGCAGAATATTCTTTATCCTCTGGAGACCTTTCACATGCCAACAACCTGACAGATGATGAAGAATGCATTATGACAAAACCGACCTAAAACTTCCAATAAGATTCACAATGTCATTCTTATTTGCAGATGCTTTTTAGGTACTACATTGCAATTTAGAGAACAATGACTCCAGGGAGAAGCATGGTCTACTATTTAGTGCGTCGTGTAACATTAAGATCTACTGAAATTTGCTGGTTCTTTGAAATAAAGTGAATCTTTAGTGCTTGACATTATCCTGCATCATAAATTCCTAAGGAATGGAATGAGCTTTGGCTGCCTTACCTTGAGAATAAGCATATTCACGTAAAGTATATAAGACAAATACTGGTTTAGATGAAGCTCGGCCAGTACTCCCAGCCCCCGCCATTTCGGACTGGGAGCTAGCGTGGCGCAGGCACTGAAGGCGGCGGCGGCAGGGCCAGAGGCTCAGCGGCTCCCAGGCCTGCTGAAAATGACGGAATATCAGCTTGCGGTAGTTGGAGCTGACGACGTAAGCAAGAGTGTCTTGACGATACAGCTAATTCAGAATCATTTTATGGACGAATATGCTCCAACAATAGAGAATTCCTACAGGAAGCAAGTAGTAATTAATGGAGAAACCTGTCTCTTGGATATTCTTGACACAGCAGGTCAAGAAGAGTACAATGCAATGAGGGACCAGTACATGAGGACTGCGGGAGCTTTCTTGGTGTATTTGCCATAAATAATATTAAATCATTTGAAGATATGCACAATTATAGAGAACAAATTCAAAGATTTAAGGACTCTGAAGATGTGCCTATGGTCCTAGTAGGAAATAAATGTGATTTGCCTTCTAGAACAGTAGACACAAAAAGCTCAGGACTTAGCAAGGAGTTAGGGAATTCCTTTTATTGAAACATCAGCAAAGACAGGGTGTTAATGATGCCTTCCATACATTAGTTTGAGAAATAAAGAGAAGATGAGCAAAGATAGTAAGAAGAAGAAAAAGAAGTCAAAGACAAAGCGTGTGATTATGTAAATACAATTTGTACTTTTTTATTAAGGCATACTTAAGTAAAAGTGGTAATTTTTATACATTACACTAAATTATTAGCATTGTTTTAGCATTACCTAATTTTTTTCCTGCTCCATGCAAACTGTTAGCTTTTACCTTGAATGCTTATTTTAAAATGACAGTGCAAACTTTTTTTTCCTCTAAGTGCCAGTACTACCAGAGTTTTGGTTTTCGAACTAGCAATGCCTGTGAAAAAGAAACTGAATACCTATGATTTCCGTCTTGGGGTTGTTGGTGCATGCAATTGATTACTTCTTATTTTTCTTACCAATTGTGAACATTGGTGAGAAACAAAGTAATGAAGCTTGTGAATCGTCCCTATTCTGTGTTTATCTAGTGACATAAATGGATTAATTACTAATTATAATTTCAGTTAAGGCTTTATAATTGGTTTTACTGAAACACTGAGGGAACACAAATTTATGGGATTCCTGATGATTCTTCTTCTAGGCATCATGTCCTGTAGTTTGTCATCCCTGGTGAATGTAAAGTTACACTGTTCACAAAGGTTTTGTCCCCCTTTCCACTGCTATTAGTCATGGTCACTCTCCCAAAAATATTATATTTTTTCTACAAAAAGAAAAAAATGGAAAAAAATTACAAGGCAATGGAAACTATTATAAGGCCATTTCCTTTTCACATTAGATAAATTATTATAAGGACTCCTAACAGTTTTTTCAGTTAAGGCAGACCCAGTATGAAATGGGAATTACAGCAACCATTTTGGGGCTATATTTACATGGTACTAAATTTTTATAATAATTGAAAGAATTTTAACAGGTGTAAAAAATTCTCATAGGAATTAAATGTAGTCTCCCTATGTCAGATTGCTTTTTCATAGTATAACTTTAAATCTTTTATTGAACTTCAGTCTTTGAAGATAGTTTTAATTCTGCTTGTGTTACTAAAGATTATTTGGGCCAGTCATAGCTTAGTAGGTGTTGAAGAGACCAAGTTTGCAAGACTAGGCCCTGTGTGAACCTTTGAGCTTTCATGGAGAGTTTCACAGCATGGACTGTGTCCCCATGGTCATCCAGTGTTGTCATGCATTGGTTGGTCAAAATGGGGAGGGATTAGGACAGTTTGGATAGCTCAACAAATACATTCTCACTCTGTGGTGGTCCTGCTGACAAATTAAGAGCATCGCTTTTGTTTTTAAGAAAACAGACTCTTTTTTTAAAAATTACTTTTAAATAGTAACTCAAAAGTTGAGATTTTGGGGTGGTGGTGTGCCAAGACATTGATTATTTTTAAACAATGAAGTGAAAAAGCTTTAAAATCTCTAGATTTGGCTAGTTCTCTTAACACTGGTTAAATTAACATTTCATAAACACTTTTCAAGTCTGATCCATATTTAAGATTAACGCTTTAAAAATAAATATTAATAAAAATAATCCTTTTAATACACTTAAAATGTTACTTATTTTAAAATATATGAAGTGAGATGGTGTGGTGAGGTGAAAATATCACTGGGCTAGAAGGAAGGTGACTTAGATTCTAGATATGTGTCTTTTAGGACTCTGATTTTGAGGAAATCACTTACTATCCATTTCTTCATGTTAAAAGAAGTCATCTCAAACGCATCCCTTTTTTACAACTATATAATTTATATTCCGTTTACATAGGATACACTTATTTGTCAAGCTCAGCACAATCTGTAACTTTTTAACCTATGTTACCATCTTCAGTGACAATCTTGGGCAAAATTGTGCAAGAGGTGAAGTTTATATTTGAATATCCATTCTCGTTTTAGGACTCTCCTTCCATATTAGTGTCATCTTGCCTGCCTGCCTTACATGCCCCATGACTTGATGTAATTTTAATACTTCTAATTCCCCTAACCATAAGATTTACTGCTGCTGTGGCTATCTCCTTGAAGGTTTCCCATTAAGTCACATCAAAATACCCTACATCTTATTTCCTCAGGTCTCAAAAGAATCTGACAGATATCATAATGGAATTTGACCTAATAGCTAATTTTCAGGTGGTGGCTAATCCTTTGAACACCTCTTTGCTGCCCAATTCATTAGTGACAGTAGGAATTTTCAAACCTGGTGTGAACAGACAGAACCCTATCCAGTGGAAGGAGATTTTAATAACGATACTGCTGAAAGAATTTCTTAGGTAATCTACAACTAGGACTACCCCTGGTAACAGTAATACATTCCAATGTTTTAATAACCAGAAATCTTCTTACAATGAAAAATACTTTAATATTTACTTCATAAAGCTTACTGGTTTTGTTTGTTTGTTTGTTTTTAGGCGGGGTCAGAGTCTCACTCTGTCACCCAGGCTGGAATGCAGTGGCACCATCTTGTCTTACTGTCTCACTGTAACCTCCATCTCCCAGGTTCAAGAGATTCTCATTGCCTCAGCCTCCCGAGTAGCTGGGATTACAGGCATGTGCCACCATGCTCAGCTAATTTTTGTAGTTTTAGTAGAGATGGGGTTTCACCCTATTGGCCAGGCTGGTCTCAAATTCCTGACCTCAAGTGATTCACCCACCTCAGCCCCATAAAGTTTACTGTTTCGCAGAACTCATTTATTCAGTAAATAGATATTGAGTGCCTACCGGATGCCAGTCACTGCCCAAGGCACTGGGTATATGGTATCCCCAAACAAGAGGCATAATCCCAGTCCTTAGGTAGTGCTAGCGTGGTCTGTAATATCTTAGTAAGGCCTTCGGCATATGACCCAGAGATAACACAATGTGTATTTTAGTTTTGCAAAGAAGGGGTTTGGTCTCTAAGATTTCTTCCAGTTCTATAATTGTTTTGCTAAGATTCCAGTGCAACTCTTTGATCTAGCTACTTTATGTAAATCACTTCATTATTTTAAAGGAATAAACTTGATTGTATTGTGTTTTATTTGGCATAACTATGTGATTCTGGTGAGACAATTACTGTACACATTAAGGTATATGTCAGATACTCATAAGATTCCCAAATGTGTAATATTCCAGTTTTCTCTGCATAAGTAATTAAAATAGACTTAAAAATTAAATATTTACTTCTAAAATAGTTTTATCTGGATACAAATAAACAGGAGCCTGAACTAGTTCATAGACAAGGAAACTTCTCTGTAAAAATCAGTATGATTTCTGAAATACTATGCTAAGCTACATATCTGTGGAACATTGTTTAGGTAGGGTGTTATACAGTACCTCTTGTTTCTACACAGAGAAAGAAATGGCCATACTTCAAGAACTGCAGTGCTTATGAGGGGATATTTAGGCCTCTTGAATTTTTTACGTAGATGGATGTTTTTTTAAAGTAATGATAATTACCTTTTATTATGTGAACTTTGAATGGTTTAACAAAAGGTTTGTTATTGTAGCGATTTTTAAAGGGGGGGGAGAATTCTAGAAAGAAATGTTATCTAATTATTACAGCCTTAAAGATAAAAATCCTTGTTGAAGTTTTTTCAAAAAGTGCTAAATTACATAGTCTTAGGCATTAACATGTTTGTGGAAGAATAGAGCAGACATATATTGTATCATTTGAGTGAATATTTCTACTTAGGCTTTCTAGGCTCTATTTTAACTGAGTCACACTGCATAGGAATTTAGAACCTAACTTTTATAGGTTATCAAAACTGTTACCACCATTGCACAATTTTGTCCTAATATACATATGGAAACTTTGTGGGGTATGTTAAGTTACAATTTGCACAAGTTCATCTCATTTGTATTCCAGTGATTTTTTTTTAATCCAACCATTTTTTCTTCAGTGTATATACATTTAGGGGATATTTCTTTAGACGTAAAAACTATCTGAAGATTTCCATTTGTCAAAAATTCATGATTTCTTGATAATTATGTAGTAATTTTTTTAGAACCAAGCAGTTACTTTAAAGCTGAATTTATATTTAATAACTTCTGTGTTAATACTGGATAGCATGAATTCTGCATTGAGCAATAGAATAGCATACTACTGATAGCTGTCTGTCAAAAATGAAAATTTCTTTCTAAAGATACTCACATGACTTCTTGAAGAATAGTCATAACTAGACTAAGGTTTGTGTTTTAGTTTAATAGTTCGAAGTGCCTGTTTGGGATAATGATAGGTAATTTAGATGAATTTAGGGGGAAAAAAAAGTCATCTGCAGAAATGTTGAGGGCTCATTCCCACCCAGCAAATAGAGCTAACTGGGTTACAATGTTTTATCCGGAAGTTTCCAATTCCACTGTCCTGTGTTTTCATGTTGAAAATACTTTTGCATTTTTTCTTTGAGTGCCAATTTCTTACTAGTACTGTTTCTTAATGTAACATATTTACCTGGAATGTATTTTGTGTAAACTGAAGCATGCACATTTTGTACATTGTGCTTTCTCTTGTGGGACATATGCAGTGTGATCCAGTTGTTTTCCATCATTTGATCACGCTGACCTAGGAATGTTAGTCATATCAAACATTAAAAATTACCACTCTTTTTTTTTTTTTTTTTTTTTTAAGGCAGAGTCTCGCTCTGTCGCCCAGGCTGGAGTGCAGTGGCGCAATCTCGGCTCACTGCAAGCTCCGCCTCCCGGGTTCATGCCATTCTCCTGCCTCAGCCTCCCGAGTAGCTGGGACTACAGGCGCCCGCCACCACGCCCGGCTAATTTTTTGTATTTTTAGTAGAGACGGGGTTTCACCGTGTTAGCCAGGATGGTCTCTATCTCCTGACCTTGTGATCCGCCTGTCTCGGCCTCCCAAAGTGCTGGAATTACAGGCGTGAGCCACCACGCCCGGCAATTACCACTCTTTTAATTGAAATTAACTTTTAAATGTTTATAGGAGTAAGTGCTGTGATCTGAAATTTGTAATATTTTTGTCGTGAACTGTATAGCTCCTAATTATTACAATGCAATAAAAATAGTTACAGTAACAAAAAATTGAGAATTCTGATTCAGTAGTTCTGGCATGTGGCCAAAGTTTCTGCATTTCTCACATTCTTCCAAGTGATAATGATGATACTGCTGCAAGGAGTCCAAGCTACACATGTTGAGGAGCAAAACTATATAGTTACTCATGTGACATATCAAACATAACACCATGTCCAACACACATGCACACATACACACACACACACACACACCCGTTTATTCCTGAGGAATTATTACCTGCATGAAGTACATAATTCATTTGTCCTTATAACTTTACACAGATTATTTTCTTTTTTCCTCTGGTATAATAATCTTTCTCTTTCTTATCAACTAATACATTCCTGCCCCCAACACACTTTGTGAAAGTTCTTTTAAATAATAAACACTGAATCATAATTCTCTGAGACAGGAATTGGGTTTTTATTGTTATCCACATTACTGAGATATTTTTGTTTAATGAAAATGCGTTGCTGCTCACAGGTGTCTTCCAATCCAGTTGGAGAGACAAAAATAATTGTCTTAATATACTATGAAGATTAGGAACAGAAACATAGAAACTCTTAAAATTGTATTCCTGAGATAATAGTTTTACAAATATGGAATTTAATGGTTTCAAGTTCATAGACCTGTGTTAAAAACCCCAATGTCTTATCAAGAGAAAGGAGAAAGAAATGGAGGACAGTATGCCGTGTTAACGAAGAGAGCCGAACTCTGTAAAATATTTAAAAAGGCTTAGTCTGAGCCAAATATGAGTGACCGTGGCCTGGAATAGAGTATAAAGCTGTCTTGAGAACATATGCCCAAGTCAATCAGGTTAAGCTTGGTTTTACACATTTTAGGGAGACAGAGTTTACAAGCCAAGACATAAGTTAATACATGTAAGGTATATATTGGTTTGGCCCAGAAAGGCAGGACATCTCAAAGCCAGGGACTTACAGGTCATAAATGGATTCAAAAATTTTCTAATTAGCAATTGGTTGAAAGAATTAAGCTTAGGCCAGGTGCGATGGCTCATGCCTGTAATCCCAGCACTTTGGGAGGCTGAGACAGGCGGATCACCTGAGGTCCGGAATTCGAGACCAGTCTGGCCAACATGGTGAAACCTTATCTCTAATAATAAAAAAAAAAAATTACAAACAGCCAGACAAGGTGGTGGGCACCTTTAATCTCAGCTACTTGGGAGGCTGAGGCAAGAGAATCGCTTGAACCCAGGGGTCAGAGTTTAGAGTGAGCAGAGATCATGCCACTGCACTCCAGCTTGGGCAACAGAGCACTCCTTCTCAAAAAAAGAAGAAGAAGCTTTGCCTGAAGAGTTGAATCAGCAGAAAGAAATGCTTGAATTAAGATAAGGAGGGTTATGGAAGCCAATGCTCTTGTTATGTAAACGAAGCCTCTAAGTAGCAAGCTTCAGAGAGAATAGATCATAAATGTCTCTTTCAGGACATTAAAAGCTGTCAAACTCTTAGTTAAATCTCTCCTGGATCTGGAAAAGACCTAGAAAGGGAAGAAGATTCTCTACAAGATGCAAATTTTCCCCACAAGAGATGACTTTGCAAGTCCATTTCAAAATATGTCAAAGAAATACATTTTAGGGTAGAACACTTCGATTTTCTTCAGGGTCTTCTCTCTGTCGTGTGATGCTATACCAGAGACAGGTTGGAATTTGACACTCTGCTGTTACAAGAGTGTTTTGTCAATCTTATGATCCCCATTTTAATGTTAATGCTGATTAGTTAAACTGGGGTATATGTTAGGGAAGGGGTATAATGGAGCATGTCCAACCCCCTTCCTGTCATGACCTGAACTAGGTCTTCAGGTTCCCTTAGCCAAAGGCTGGGAGTCCTTTCAGTTGGTTAAGGGGCTTAGAATTTTATTTTTGGTGTATATGTCCGAATATAATAGATTCTCATGGGAGTCAGCATGATAGTGGTGAAAGGGCAGAACTCCACTTGTTTACCATACAAGAGAGGAGAGAGAGAGAATAGACAATACACGAAAGACAATAATGGACATTATCCATGGTCCATCTATTTGTGTAGGGCGAGCGATGAAGAATATATGGAAATTAGCATGACCAAAATGAAGGTGCAGTGCTAGAAGTATCAGTGGGAAAGTGGACAGGCCTGAAAATGAAGAAGCCCAAATGCAATGTTTAGTCATTGGGCATGAGAGGAGAGCGAGCAGGATATTAATGTTTCTGAGTAAGACAAGTGCCATAACAGAAATGTATTTAAGAATTTATATTTTAAAAAACAAAATTTAAATAGAATATTGTGTTAATCAGATTTAAATACAGCATGATCTGCTCACAAAATTATTCCTTCAATATGTGTCATAAAATATTTGAAAAAGAAAATATTCTATGTGATATTTTGATTTACCTTTCCTATTATTGTAACCACAGGACCAACCTATAGTGAGCCTACTCTGTTGATAAGATAATGTCAAGTTACCTTGTAGGTTATAACAGAGCCTAAAACTGGAAGTTATGTAGCCCCATCACATGCAATAGAAAAAGATTTGACCTCTAACAACACTCGGAACCAAGGATTCCTCCCCACAGAACCAAAAAGGCTGGGACATGATCAGAACTTAAATACTGGAACGCTTTCAAATGTGAGGGATCTTTTGGCCCAGAAGATTCAGAATGTATTAGTCCATTCTCACACTGCTATAAAGAACTACCTGAGACTGCATAATTTATTTTAAAAGGAGGTTTGATTGACTCATGGTTCTACAGGCTGTACAGGAAGCATGGCAGGAGAGGCCTCAGGAAACTCACAATCATGGTGGAAAGTGAAGAGGAAGGTGTCACGTCTTACATGGCTGGAGCAGGAGGAAGAGAGAGAAGGGGGTGGTGCTACAAACTAAACAACCAGATCTCATGAGAACTCACTCACTATCATGAGAACAGCAAGGGGGACATTTGTCCCATGATCAAATCACCTCCCACTGGACCCCTCCTCCAACATTGAGGATCACATGAGATTTGGCAGGGACACAAATTCAAACCATATAACAGGGCTGAAATCCACCTCAGCATACCTTATTCCAATGGTCAAATCAGATCTCGACAAGCCAACATTCCCAAATTCTTCCCTTTGCCCTCTGACCCTTTACAACTTGCCCCAGACCCCAAATTGGGTAGACAGATTTGAGCTGCACCTCTTGTCTCCTTGCTGGCTTGCCTTACAATAAAGCCTTTCTTTTCTCAAAAGCTGGTGCCATCATATTGGCTTCTACGCTTGTCAGGCAGTGGGCACATTTGCTGGTAAGATTATGTTAAATGACCTAGCCACAGTTAACCAAACTTCTTGATTTAAAAAGAAACAAAATTAGATCTTTATGAATTTTTTTCATGTGTAGAACTAGTTTTTAATTTCAAAATGCTTCAGGGAAGGGTGTGAATGTTAGTGCTTTTAGGATATTAAAGCAAGTCTAGACTCAGTACTCGAGGAGTCCCTTTTATAAAAATATATACAAAATAAGAAGTGGTTTTACTAGAAGACAATAAAATAGCTTCAGGATGATTTGCAATTACTCGTTCCCATTCCTGGTATATTTAACACAGAATAGGGATATGGTGTTATTTCCACTGGGTAAAAATATTATAGTGTGAAATAAATATCCACAATCAGAACAATCTATGTTCCTTATAGTACCCTTATTTTGCATCTTCAAAACATTTGTAGAATACATTTGACAGTCACACTGAAACAAGAAGACATCTAAGATGTTGGATAAGGAAAAACAAAACTAGAAAGTAGTTGAAGCTTGGCTGAGCGTGGTTGCTCACGCCTGTAATCCCAGCACCTCGGGAGGCAGAGGCAGGAGTATCACTTGAGGCTAGGAGTTCAAGACCAGCCTGACCAACATGGCAAAACCATGTCTCTACTAAAAATTAACCAGGCATGGTGGCATGTGCCTGTAATCTCAGCTACTCAGGAGGCTGAGGTGTGAGAATCACTTGAACCTGAGAGGCTGAAGTTGCAATTAGCTGAAATGGCACCACTGCACTCCAGTCTGGGGGATAGAGCAAAGCTCTGTCTCAAAATAGTAATAAATAAATAAACAAACTAGAAAATAGTTGAAGCTTTCTCTAATGATTCATCTTTCTTTCAGTTTGAATACTTTCTCTTGATCTGGAGCCTCAGGTTCCTTTTGTATGCATACTGATTCCTATAAATTTAGAGCCAGAAAGCTAAGTAACTGGAAATTAAAGATATTGTAATATAAAAAATAAAATTACATTGATTCTACTATACATATTTTATTCTACTTTTGGGTGAAAAATCTCAAACGTTTTTGCCTGCTGTATACAGTTATAAATCCTCTCGCAATATTAATTTCATCAAAATTAACCTTCAAAATGTGCTTATTATAGTGTGATACTGTGAACACACAAGAATATTTTTAGTCCCTCAATTGTACCACAGTTTATGTTAAATTATTAACATTAATGCAGTATGTAAATAAAGCAACTTGGCTAAATTCAAATTTCATTATCACTAAAAATGCAGCAGAATTTATGTCTTCCACAATAAGGAAAAGCCAGCTCTTCAACTGAAAAATTTATGTATGAAAACTTTCTTCTCCGAGTAAAACTTGGGTAACAAAATATGTTTACTTCCAGGATTTCCAAATGCTTTACATAGCAATTGGTGTTTAATATGCCTTCTTCCTGGGCATATAACCCTTCTGATTTATTCCACATAACACACTTATTAGTTATGCAAAAGTCAGTGACATGAATCATGTTAAGAACACAAAAAATTTATTGTTTTTTTTGGATAGTATGTCCTTATTTCGATTTATGAGGAAAGTAGTACAGAGTTAAGAATTTAAATGGTTTAAATATCTTTGAATACTTAAAAGGAAATATCAAAATACTAGTTAGCATATATACCTGTAATTTTGATTTTAAAAATTAACCCTTAAACCACTAACAATTTAGACTTAATCAATTATGTGTTGATTTAATGTAGAATCAGTTAACAATAGAGTTTAAGAATTGAGTCCAGGCCAGGCCCGGTGGCTCATGCCTGTAATCCCAGCACTTTGGGAGGCTGAGGTGGGCGGATCACCTGAGGTCGGGAGTTTGAGACCAGCCTGACCAACACGGAGAAACCCGTTCTCTACTAAAAATAAAAATTTAGCCAGGTGTGGTGGCACATGCCTGTAATCCCAGCTACTTGGGAGGCTGAGGCAGGAGAATCACTTGAACCCAGGAGGTGGAGGTTGCAGTGAGCCGAGATCATGCCATTGCACTCCAGCCTGGGCAACAAGAGTGAAACTCTGCCTCAAAAAACAAAAACAAAAACAAAACAAAAACAAATCAAAAAAATGAAGAAGAAGAGTCCATTAGGATTTGGGAGAATTTGCTTAAAAAAAAATTGTGTCCAATCATAGAACCATTAATTACTAGCTGGGTGCAATTGGTTAAGTTTCTTAACCTCTTTAAACCATAGCATTCTCAATTCTAAAATACTGTTACTAAAAATAACCATCCAACAATACTAAAATTTATATGAAACCATAAAATACTTCGAATAGCCAAAGTAATCTGAGGGAACAAAAAAAATGCTGGAGATACTATACTACCTGATTTCAAAATTACTACAAAGCTATAGTAATCAAAATAGCATCATAGTGGTATAAAAACAGATACATAGGTCAATGGAACAAACAGTGTGTCAGAAATAAACCCACACGTTTATGGTCAAATGATTTTTGGCAAAGGTTCTGAGAGTACACAATGGGGAAAGAACAGTCAGTTTAAAAGCAGTATTAGGAAAACCGGATATCCATATGCAGAAGAATGAAACCGGACTCTCATCTCACACCATGTACAAAAATCAACTAAAATGGACTCAAGACTAAACTCAAGACCTGATGTGGTAAACCTGCTGGAAGAAAACAACCAATTTATGACACTGTTTTGGACAATGATCTTTTGAATATAACCCAGAAGGCACAGGTAACAAAAACAAAAGTAGACAAATGGGATCATATCAAACTAAGAAGCTCCTATACACCAAAGGAAGCAATCAACAAGGTGAAGAGACAACCTACACAGTGGGAGAAAATATTTGCAAATCATAAATTTCATAAGGGGTTAATGCCCAAAATCTATAAGGAACTAAAACAACTCAATAGCAGGACAACAAATAACCCAATTTAAAAATCTGCAAAGGACTTGAAGAAACATTTATTAAAAGAAGACATATAAGTGGCCAACAGATATATGAAAAGTCACTCAATGTTACTAATTATCAGAGCAATGCAAATTAAAATCACAATGAGATATCACCTCATACCTGTTGGAGTGGCTATTACCAAAAAGACAAAAGGTAAGTGTTGACAAGGATATTGAGAAAGAGATACCCTTGTGCACTTCATAGAAATGTAAATTACTATAGCTATTATAAAGAACAGTATGGAGGTTCCAAAAAAACAAACAAACAAAAAAACAAGAAACAAACTACAAATAGCACTACCATAGGATCCAGCAATCCCACCACTGGGCATATATCCAAAGGAAATGAAATCAGTATGTCAAAGAGATATCTGCACTCCCTATTTACTGCGACGCTATTCGCAATAGCCAAGGAACGACATCCACCTAAGTGTCCAGCAACAGATAAATGGATGAAGAAAATGTGGTATAGATACACAATGGAATTGTTTTCAGCATTAAAAAGAGGGTTATTTGCCACAACATGGATGAACCTGGAGGATGTTTTGCTACCTGAAATAAGCCAGGCACATAAAGACAAATACTGCATGATCTCCCTCACCTGTGAAATCTAAAAAACTTCATTCATACAGAGGAGAATGGTAGTTACCAGAGGCTAAGAGTTGGGAGGGTGGAGGAACAGGGAGATGTTGATCAAAGAATATAAAGTTGGCCAGGCGTGGTGGTTCACACATGTAGTCCCAGCACTTTGGGAGGCTGAGGCGGGAGTATCATGAGGTCAAGAGATCGAGACCATCCTAGCCAACATGGTGAAACCCCATCTCTATTTAAAAAACAAAAAAAAAAGTTAGGTGGGCATGGTGGTGCATGCCCGTAGTCCTAGCTGCTCAAGAGGCTGAGGCAGGAGAATAACTTGAACCTGGGAGGTGGAGGTTGCAGTGAGCTGAGATTGCACTGCTGCACTCCAGCCTGGGTGACAGACGGAGACTCTGTCTCAAAAAAAAAAAAAAGTTGTAAAGATTCAACTAGACAAAAAGAATGAGTTTTCCAGATCTACTGCATAGCATAGTGATCACAGTTCATAATAATATATATTACATTTCAAATATATATGTTAAATATTCATCTTGCTGAAAGAATATATTTTGAATGTTCTGACTACAAGAAAATAAATATATTAGTATATATTAATTAGCTCAGTATAATCATTCCACAATTTATACATATATCTAAACATCGCATTGTATCCCATAAGTATATACAATTATTATCAATTTAAAATGTACACTAAAAATTTTTAAAACAGAAATAGAAGAATTGGCTATATTGGATAAAATAAAATATATTACTAAAATTCTAAAATTAACACAATTTTTGCTATTTGAAGATTAAATGGCATTTTCCATTTAAAGCATTTAGCGCAATGTCAATCACAAAGTAACAACTCAATAATTAACAACACAGATTTTTGTTTTTATTGCATTATTGTTAATATTATTTTAAAGTTAAAGAGAAAGGGCTCCATAAATTTTTTTTCAAAAATCTCAAATAAATATCAATGAAGCATTAAGTTATTGGGCACCAGTTTTTTTTTTTTAATTTAACCATTGTAATATCTCTTGAATTACCATATTCTTTCTATCTGCAGTGGTACATTTCACCGCATCTTAACTCTTGAATATTATGATAGTTATTTAGTTGGATGCTAGCTTTACTAACAATCAGCTCACTCTCTACACAACTACCAAAATGATGTTTTCAAAGAAGAATAAGAGTCCAGACATAATTTTGTAGAGTAATTTTACCCTGCTCTTATCTGCTAAGTACAACTGTAATCTCTGGGGGGAGAAAATACAAAATGAAGTCAAACAATAACTCTAAAAATTAGAAATACAAAGCCACACTGGTTAGGAACCCCGGGAGTGGAAAAGCAACATAAGGACAGGGCATCTTACTGCCCTTTACCCGAAAGAAAAAAGCAACCCTGGCCAATGCCTAGGAGGTTCATTCTCTCTTGGATCAAATATGAGTTCTCTCAGCAATACCAGGCAAGTCCAGTACCACTGGTAAAGAGGGTTGTTCTGGAGCCACATTAAGAATAAATAGCCAGGGGAAGCATTGTCCTTCCCTGAAATGCTAGAGACTGCCCTCCCTTACTGAAAGTAGCCAAGTGAACCAGCCGCAACAAGCGGCCAGACCTGGAACATGACCTTTGTCCTTATAGGCAAGAAAAGCTTTTTCCTTTCCTTGAGGCACTAGGTGGTGCAGCATGAGGCAACCCCTCCTGCCCCATTGAGAAGGACCAGCAAAGACCAGGGAGAGCTTCAGCCTCACTAAATAAATCAAGCAGACCAAAACAGCAAGGCAAAACTCTAAAAATGAAACTGTCTTTGAAACCACAGCCAAAAACAAAATGCTGTGGAACTGCATGTTACAACTATACAGGGAGCTGCCTACTATAATAAAATATTTAAATAGTCTTATAATATCTAAAATGTTCACGACGTAATAAAAAAAGAAAAAATCTCAACACAGCAAGAACCAGGAATATTATAACTTGAATGAGATACGCAATTTAATGTCGCTAACACTTAGTGAATCAGATGTTGGAATTATATGGCAAGAATTTTAAAGCAGTCATCAAAAATTTTTCTAGAAGCAATTACAAGTCTCCTTGCAACAACAAAAAAAAACACTTTTGTATCTCAGCAAAGAAATAGAGGTTATGAAAAAGAACCAAATGTAAATAATAGAACTGAAAGATCTGATGTAAAAATCTAAAAAACTTGCTGGATAGGTTCAGTAGTAGGTCATAGACCACAGAGGACAGGATCAGTTAACTTGAAAACAATCAATAGAACTTACACAATTTTCACAACAGAGAGGGAAAAGAGAGAGACAGAGCACGCAAGAGAGAGTATGCACAAGAGAGGATGGAAAAATAGAAGAAATAAAACTGCCCCTACTTGCAGATGTCATGATTGTCTTTGTAGAAAACCCATGGCATCTATAAAAATGCTTCTAGAATGAATAAGTGAGTTCAGCATAGCTGCAAAATACAAGATCAATACACAAAAATCAATCATATTACTGTATAATACCAATGAATTTCAGTAGTCCAAAATTAAAAACATACTACTATTTATAATCAGTCCAATGAAAATGAAATACTTACTGAGGTATATACTTACTGAAACATGTACAGAGTCTATATGTGGAAACTTATTAAATGCTGTTGAAAGAAATCAAAGAGAACCTAAACAAATATAGAAATATAACGTGTTCATAGATTCGAAAATTCAACATTAAAAAAATGTTAATTCTTCCCAGATTGTTCTATGGGTTCAATGACAATTACTATCAATATTCTAGTAAGAATTTTTTTTTTTTTTTGAGACCGAGTCTTGCTCTGTTGCCCAGGCTGGAGTGCAGTGGCATGATATTGGCTCAATGCAACCTCCATCTCCTGGGTTCAAGCGATTCTCCTGCCTCAGCCTCCGGAGTAGCTAGGATTAAAGGTGCCTGCCACCGCGCCTGGCTAATTTCTGTATTTTTAGTAGAGACGGGGTTTCACCATATTGGCCAGGCTGGTCTCGAACTCCTGACCTCATGATCCACCCACCTCGGCCTCCCAAAGTGCTGGGATTACAAGCATGAGCCACCGCGCCGGCACCCAGTAAGAATTTTTACAGGCATAGAGAAGCTCATTATAAAATATATACAGAATAAAACACAGCTCTAGAAGAGCTATTTAAAAAATCTTTGTAAGAAGAATACAACAGGAGAAATTATTTGATGTAAAATCTTATTTTAAAGTGACAATAAACAAGGCAGTATGATACTGACAGAGGGATTATAGATTAATGGAACAAAATAGAGAACCCAGAAATACACCTACATAAATATACTTAACTAATTTTTGACAAAGGTGCAAAAGCAATTCCAAGGAGGAAATATACCCCTTTCAACAAATGGTATTGAAGCAACTGGATATCCATAGGCAAGAAAATGATCCTTCACCTAAATCTCAAACCTTGTACAAAAACTTATTCAAAATCAATCATAGATGTTAGTATAAAAGTATAAAACTTTTAGAAAAAAATATAGGAGACACTCTTTAAAGTCTAAAGCTAGTGAAGAGTTGTCAGACTTGACATTAAGAGATGATCCATAAAAGGCAAAATTGATAACATGGACCCCATCAAAATTAAAAATTTTTGCTTTGTGAGAGCTTGCATGAAAAGGATGAAAAGACAAGCTACACAATGGAAGGAAATACCAACCACATGTCTGAAAAAGGGCTGCTATTTAGAAGACAGAACGAACTCTCCAAACTCAACGATGAAAAACAATTTAATTAGAAAATGGGCACAAAACGTGAATAGACACTTCACCTAAGAATATGTACAGATGGCATATATGCACATGAAAAGATATGCAATGTCATCAGCCATTAAGGAAATGCAAATTTAAACCACAGTGAGTGCTTGCTTTAGTAGCACATATACTAAAATACTCTACAACATAGGAGATTAGCATGGCTCCTGCACAAGGATGAAACACAAAGTCATAAAGTGTCCCATATTTTGCATTCCTTTTCTAATGTTTACAGATAGGAAAACTGAGGCTCCAGTAAGTAAAATGACTTCCGCAACTAAGAGTCATTTCAGCTTTAAACTATTTCCAATTTCTCTTCCTCTAACAAACAAATAAAAACCACAGTGAGGTATCACTAAGTAACTATCAGAATAGATATAAAGATATAATTCAAATACTGGTAATGATGTGTGACTATGTTTTAATTCTATTTCTATTTCTTTTTCTTTTTTTTTTTTTTTGAGACGGAATCTCACTCTTTTGCCTAGGCTGGAGTGCAATGGTACAATATCAGCTCACTGTAACCTCTGCCTCCCGGGTTCAAGTGATTGTCCTGCCTCAGCCTCCCGAGTAGCTGGGATTACAGGCACCCACCATGCCCGGCTAATTTTTGTGTTTTCAGTAGAGATGGGGTTTCCCCATGTTGACCAGGCTGGTCTCGAACACCTGACCCCAGGTGAGCCGCCCACCTCGGCCTCTCAAAGTGCTGGGATTACACGCATGAGCCACTGCACCTGGCCATAATTCTATTTCTACAACATTTTGAAATAACATTTTTGAAATGAAGGGAATATTAGTAATTCTCAGAGGTATGGACAGTGGATGATGATGGGGCAGAGGTGTAGGAACAAGATGAGTTTGGTTATGAAAGCACAACACAAGGGATCTTTGTGGTGTTGGTAAGTATGTTGACTGTAGCAGTATGTGAGCAAACCTGCATAAGTATAGTAAAATTGCGTAAAACTAAATACATGTTCTTACACATGTGAGTGCAAATAAAACTGGGGCAATTTGAATAATATTGCTATCAGTGTCCATCCCCTAATTGTGATATTATACTGCAGTTTCTGTAGTATGTTACCATTGGTGGGAAACATTGTAAAGTGTACATAAGATCTACCTGTATTATTTCTTACAACTATATGTGAATCTAAAATTATATCAAAATTTAAAAGTTAAATTTTAAAAATTTTACAATGAAATGGAATATTACTCAGCCTTAAAAAATGAAGGAAATCCTGTCATTTGCTACAACAGGAATGAACCTGGAGGACATTATGTTAACTTAAATAAGCCAGACACAGGATCACACACACTGTGTGATCTCACTTATATGTGGAACCTAAGCAGAGAGTAGAATGGTGGTTACCTGGGGCTGAGTGGGGGAAGGGAAAAGATGCTGGTCAAAGGGTACAATTTGGCCGGGTGCGGTGGCTCACGCTTGTAATCCCAGCACTTTGGGAGGCCAAGGCGGGCGGATCATGAGGTCAGGAGATCGAGACCACGGTGAAACCCCGTCTCTACTAAAAATACAAAAAATTAGCCGGGCGTGGTGGCGGGCGCCTGTAGTCTCAGCTACTCGGAGAGGCTGAGGCAGGAGAATGGCGTGAACCCAGGAGGCGGAGCTTGCAGTGAGCCGAGATTGCGCCACTGCACTCCATCCTGGGCGACAGAGCGAAACTCCGTCTCAAAAAAAAAAAAAAAAAAAAAAAAAAAAAGGTACAATTTTCTGTTAGGAGGAGTAAGTTCAGGAGACCTATCATAGAACGTGGTGACTACAGTTAATAACAATGTACTGTATTCCCCCAAAATAACTATTATATTTTCCATATATGTATTTAAAGAAAATAAGTAATGTATAATAATATAGTCATTAGTTAATCACACATTAAAATATATTTCAATTGAAAGAGAGAGAGATATAAAGACTGAGGAGTAGTCTTGTCATTAATAGCTCAGCACTATTTTCAGTGGATCTCTGGCATACACAGCAATTCTTTACCTTTTAACACATCATAAAACATTTAGAAAATGATATTTATGTGCCACATGAAAGTATACAGAAAGTTACAGCCTAAGGCAACCAGCCATTCTCCTCTAGAAACCTCAATTCCCACCCATCGCAGACTGAAGAGAGTACTATCTAACATACTTGTAATTTTGCATAGCCTGAGAAGTTCTCATATAGGCTGAAATTTAAGATCTTTATTTGCTCTCTACATCTGTGGTCTTCCTACAAGTCCAGCTATACCTTCTTCTTTCTATTTTATGCCTCATACTGGGAGCTCAAATCATAAGAATTTCTTGTAGTTCTCCAACCCATCAAGTCTCTTGAGTCCTTTCTATTTCTATGCATATTAATTCCTGCCTGGAAGTCTCCTCCTGCCTAGTTCATCTAGCACATCCCTTTCATCTCTCTGCTAATGGATGATGAAAAGTTTTAAAGAGTAAAGTTATGCTTCAAGTCTATGCTTAAACATAATTTCATTAGTCAGATCAGTGTTTTATACAAACTTCAAATTTAACAAATTAGGAAAAGAGGCAGTCAAATTGTCCCTGTTTGCAGATGACATGATTGTATATTTAGAAAACCCCATCGTCTCAGCCCAAAATCTCCTTAAGTTGATAAGCAACTTCAGCAATGTCTCAGGATACAAAATCAATGTGCAAAAATCACAAGCACTTATACATCAATAACAGACAAACAGAGAGCCAAATCATGAGTGAACTCCCATTCACAATTGCTTCAAAGAGAATAAAATACCTAGGTATCCAACCTCCAAGGGATGTGAAGGACCTCTTCAAGGAGAACTACAAACGGCTGCTCAATGAAATAAAAGAGGACACAAACAAATGGAAGAACATTCCATGCTCATAGATAGGAAGAGTTAATATCATGAAAATGGCCATACTGCCCAAGGTAATTTATAGATTCAATGCCATCCCCATCAAGCTACCAATAACTTTCTTCACAGAATTGGAAAAAACTACTTTAAAGTTCATATGGAACCAAAAAAGAGCCCACATTGCCAAGACAATCCTAAGCCAAAAGAACAAAGCTAGAGGCATCACGCTACCTGACTTCAAACTATACTACAATGCTACAGTAACCAAAACAGCATGGTACTGGTACCAAAACAGAGATATAGACCAATGGATCAGAACAGAGCCCTCAGAAATAATATCACACATCTATAACCATCTGATCTTTGACAAACCTGACAAAAACAAGAAATGGGGAAAGGATTCCCTACTTAATAAATGGTGCTGGGAAAACTGGCTAGCCATAAGTAGAGAGCTGAAACTGGATCCCTTCCTTACACCTTATACAAAAATTAATTCAAGATGGATTAAAGACTTAAATGTTAGACCTAAAACCATAAAAACCCTAGAAGAAAACCTAGGCAATACCATTCAGGACATAGGCATGGGCAAGGACTTCATGACTAAAGCACCAAAAGCAATGGCAACAAAAGCCAAAATTGACAAATGGGATCTAATTAAACTAAAGAGCTTCTGCACAGCAAAAGAAACTACCATCAGAGTGAACAGGCAACCTACAGAATGGGAGAAAATTTTTGCAATCTACTCATCTAACAAAGGGCTAATATCCAGAATCTACAAAGAACTCAAACAAATTTACAAGAAAAAAACAACCCCATCAAAAAGTGGGCAAAGGATATGAACAGACACTTCTCCAAAGAAGACATTTATGCAGCCAACAGACACATGAATAAATGCTCATCATCACTAGCCATCAGAGAAATGCAAATCAAAACCACAATGAGATACCATCTCACACCAGTTAGAATGGCCATCATTAAAAAGTCAGGAAACAACAGGTGCTAGAGAGGATGTGGAGAAATAGGAATATTTTACACTGTTGGTGGGACTGTAAACTGGTTCAACCATTGTGGAAGACAGTGTGGCAATTCCTCAAGGATCTAGAACTAGAAATACCATTTGACCCAGCCATCCTATTACTGGGTATATACCCAAAGGATTATAAACCATCCTGCTATAAAGACACATGCCCACGTATGTTTATTGCGGCACTATTCACAATAACAAAGACTTGGAACCAATCCAAATTTCCATCAATGATAGACTGGATTAAGAAAATGTGGCACATATACACCATGGAATACTATGCAGCCACAAAAAAGGATGAGTTCATGTCCTTTGTAGGGACATGGATGAAGCTGGAAACCATCATTCTCAGCAAACTATTGCAGGGACAGAAAACCAAACACCGCATGTTCTCACTCATAGGTGGGAATTGAACAATGAGAACACTTGGACACAGGAAGGGGAACATCACACACTGGGGCCTGTTGTGGGGTGGGGGGAGGAGGGAGGGATAGCATTAGGAGATATACCTAATGTAAATGACGAGTTAATGGGTGCAGCACACCAACATGGCACATGTATACAAATGTAACAAACCTGCACGTTGTGCACATGTACCCTAGAACTTAAAGTATAATAAAAAAAATTTTTTTTCCACTGTATTCATTTGTTTACTTGACAATATCCTGACTGAACTGCAACACTCTTGGATGAAAGAAATACATATTTTTAATCATTTTTAATCAGGATTTATAAGATATAGTAGTCAATACATATTTGTTAAATAAATTCATAAATACTTGGAAGGTATCCAGAAGGATAACATCTTTATAATATTTTTGTTTAATATGTAGACCTCTTCATTACTGAATGAGAATTATAAATTGTCTCCACAGAAAATAATGCTTTCATGTAAAATTTGCACACAATTACCTTATTCACAGATTCTCCATTTTATCACCTAATGGGCCACCAACTGCTCAAGAATAGACTGTACAAAATGATCTCCTAAAATGGAAACTGATTTTCAGTCTGTTGGGCAAACTACTAGTATGATTTGATATTTACAGATATTTTTACGATGTACTAGTAATAGAATAAACTAATACTTTCAGAATTTAGTGGTTGTTTTGCACTTAACGTATGAAGATAACATTGTACCAAATTATGCATTATGCATTGAGGAAAACGAAGTCAACCAATATCCAATAAATTAAAAATGTTTCATATTCCGAAATAATCCAATATGTTACATTTTAAATGTGCAAACTGTCAAAATATTGTCTCAAGGTGTTTCTTTTATCTCATTGATTGATTGATTTTACTCATTTTTATACTCCAAATATTTTGTTTTCAACGTACTAAAAAAGGATAGTACACCATTATTGTTCATTTTAATCATGTGTTTGCCTATGTCATGAGCTGGATATAAAATACTCTTTTTTTTTTTTTTTTTTTTGAGACGGAATCTCGCTCTTTCGCCCAGGCCGGAGTGCAGTGGTGCTATCTTGGCTCACTGCAAGCTCTGACTCTCGGGTTCACACCATTCTCCTGCCTCAGCCTCCTGAGTAGCTGGGACTACAGGTGCCCGCCACCACGCCTGGCTAATTTTTTGTATTTTTTAGTAGGGACGGGGTTTCACCGTGTTAGCCAGGATGGTCTCGATCTCCTGACCTTGTGATCCGCCCGCCTCGGCCTCCAAAAGTGCTGGGATTACAGGTGTCAGCCACCACGCCCGGCCTATAAAAGACATTTTAAGAATTACTAGATGTTACAAAAGTAATTTGAACATCATTGAAATTTATTTCTACTTTCGATATCAAAGGTCCAGTTGTAAGTATCTCATTTTCTCTTCATATTTATGAGGCAACTGTGGACAAATTTCAGTTCTTCACCCACAATAGTAGAAAGATTTAGATAAAGAATCTCATTTTTCTCCATGATTATTTGTTCATTAAATTTTTACTAGTTGATTTTACTTTTTAGAGCAGTTTTAGATTTGAAGAAAAATGAAATAGAAAGTACAGAGTCCCCATATACCCCCTGATTTCTCCCATCATACAGTTTCTCCTATTATTAACGTTTAGTATTAGTGTAGTACATTTGGTACCATTGATGGGCTAATATTCATAGTAGTTACTAATCAAAATCCATAGTTTATATTAGAGTTCACTCTGTGTTGTCAACTCATGGGTTTTGGCAAATGTATGACACATATTCACCATTACAATATTAGACAGAATAGTTTCACTGCCTTAAATATCCTCTGTACTTCACCTGTTAATCTCTCCTTTCATTTCACCTCAACCCTTAGAAACCATTGATCTTTTTACTGCCCTCCATAGTTTTATCGTTCCACAACGTCATAAGATTGGAATTATATAGTATGCAGCCTCTTCAGGTTGACTACTTTTTTCTTTTTCTTTTTTTTTTTTTTTTTGAGACGGAGTTTCACTCTTGTTGCCCAGGCTGGAGTGCAATGGTGCGGTCTCGGCTCACTGCAACCTCCACCTCCTGGGTTCAAGTGATTCTCCTGCCTCAGCTTCACAAGCGACTAAGATTACAGGCACCCACCACCACGCCTGGTCTAATTTTTGTATTTTTAGTAGAGATGGGGTTTCACTATTTTGGCCAGGCTGGTCTCAAACTCCTAATCTCAGCTGATCTGCCTGCCTTGGCCTCCCAAAATGCTGGGATTACAGGCATGAGCCACAGCACCCTGCAGATTGACTACTTTCAATTATTAATTTGCTTATACAGTTTCTTAATTTCTTTCAATGGCTCAATAGCTCATTGATATGTACCACTAAATAATATTTCATTATATGGATATACCACAGTTTGTTTATCCATTCTTTGTGTCTTTCACAAAGCATAAACTTTTCATTTTCATGAAGTTCATCTTATAATTTTTCCTTTAATTGATGATACTTTTGGTGTTGTACTTACAAAGTCATCTCCAAACCCAAGATCCTCTATATGTTCTCCTATTTTGTTCTCTAGAAGTTTTATAGTTTTGCATTTTACTTTTAGGTATATGATTCATTTTGAGTTAATTTTTGTGAAAAGTATAGGGTTTGTGTCTAGATTTATTTTTCTGCATAAGGATATCCAGTTGTTTAACTATCATTTGTTGAAAAGATTATTCTTTTTCTATTGAATTACCTGTGCTTTTTTGTCAAAGATCAACTGAGTATAATTGCATGGGTCTGTTAATGGACCCTCTATTCTATTCTGTGGCTCTATTTGCCTATTTTTTCACTAATACCACTCTGACTTGAATACCGTAGCTTTATAGTAAGTCTTGAAGTCTGGTTGTGTTAGTCTTTTCACTGTTCTTAGTTGTCTATTCTAAGTCCTCTCCCGTTTCATAAAAACTTTAGAATGAGTTTGTGAGATCCAAAACATAACTTGCTGTGATTTGTTCATTTGATTTTTGGTATGATTAACCCCTTAGATTTTATTCTGTTTTTTAATCTTCAATTTTAAAACTATCACTATACAAAGATCCAAATTATTTTCTCCAATAAAGGATTAATCTTAACCTTTAAGCAATTCATTTTATATATTGAGGCCACAATTTGTTTTGAAAATCAATTAAATATATGGCCTAATAATTTATTTTCTATTACCTCCCGCCTAAAATAAAGAATAATGTTTTGTCTTTTTTGTTTAATAAATAAGTATTGAAATTGGAACTGGATTGAAAAGAATTCACAAAGAAACAACAACAAAACATCTTCACAGTAGGAAATAGTAATATGGCAGAGACGGAAGCAGACTCCATCAAAAAATCCTTGAAGTTTTTTTTCTTTGTTTTGTTTTGTTTTGAGACAGAGTCTCGTTCTGTTGCCAGGCTGGAGTGCAACGGCATGATCTTGGCTCACTGCAACCTCCGCCTCCCAGGTTCAAATGATTCTCCTGCCTCAGCCTCCTGAGTAGCTGGGATTACAGGCGCCCGCCACCACGCTAATTTTTGTATTTTTAGTAGAGATGGAGTTTCACCATGTTGGCCAGGCTGGTCTCAAACTCTTGACCTCGTGATCCGCCCGTCTCAGCCTCACAAAGTAAGTGCTAGGATTACAGGCGTGAGCCAACGCCCTCGGCCAATCCTTGAAGTTTTTATTATTTATTGAATTTGATTTATGTTTATAGACACTGATTAATTTATAGACAAATTTTAAAACATGTTATTAATCAGGACATAAAACCCAGACTAGAAAATGAAACTAGAAGCATTCACATTATCATTTCATTTAATTAGGTACCCATCCACTGTGGTGTCAAGTTAATCATGTGAAGGTCTACAAAAATATTTATGGGTTTGTAAAATGTTAGGAGACTAATAATATATCTATAAATTTCTGACATAGTATCTATCTTTTAAGACTATAGAAAATATTGACTCGCTATGTATGTTTTGTGCTTGGGTTTGTATTCAATCTTAAATCAGTTGTTGCAATAAAAGTCACCTTTGCAAAAAAAGTTTCAAGTTACTTATTCTAAGCAATGTTTTATACAGCAAACTCTCAATATTTTGTAGCCTTTGGATTGCCTGGGGAGTTCATATGCAGAACATTTTACCTGTATTGGAAATCATATTTAGATCAATGCACTTGTGAAATACATACTTATTGATTTTTTTTTAGGTTGACAAAAGTAATAATTTATACTGACTACAAGCTCAGAGACCTTTCCTTCCATTACCTTATCTTATTCTCCTAACATCCACATGGAGTGGGTGGTACAAATGGTGTTGCACCTACTTCACCCATGAAGAAATAAAAGAAGAAGAAACATAAATAAATTGCCCAAGTTTAGACTAGTAGTTATCAGAATTAAACCAAAGTAAATGTGATTCCAAGTAGAATGTATTTCTGTAACACCATAACCAGAGATGAAGAAAGAATAAAGAAGGGCCAGGCACAGCAGATCACATCTGTAATCCCAGCAGTTTGGGAGGCAGAGGTGTGTGAATCACCTGAGGTCAGGAGTGCCAGATCAGCCTGGGCAACATGATGAAAGCCTGTCTCTACTAAAAATACAAAATTAGCTGGGCATGGTGGCAGGAGCCTGTAATCCCAGCTACTTGGGAGGCTGAGTGAGGAGAATCACTTGAATCTGGGAGGCAGTCAGCTGAGATTACGCCATTGCACTCAGCCTGGGCAACAAGAGTGAAATTCCATCTCAATAAATGAATAAATAAATAATAAAACTCTGAGCTGGGCACGGTGGCTCATGCCTGTAATTCCAGCACTTTGGAAGGCCAAGGTGGGTGGATGCTCGAGGTCAGGAATCGAAGACCCACCTGATCAACACAGTGGAACCCCATCTCTACTAAAAATACAAAAAAAAAAAAAAAAATAGCTGGGCGTGGTGACGGGCACCTGTAATCCCAGCTACTCAGGAGGCTGAGGCAGGAGAATCGCTTGAACCTGGGAAGCAGAGGTTGCAGATCGTGCCACTGCAGTCCAGCCTGGGTAACAGAGTGAGACTCTGTCTCAAAAAAAAAAAAAAAAAAAAAAAACACACACAAAAAAAACAGAAAAACTTTGAAGGCAGAAAGTCTTTTGTGGTTTTTGCTTCTCTTTAAAGCAGAGAAGTGCTAGCATATATTTAACAATGTATTTACTATGATTACTCTTAATTTATATAGCTATATATACACACTTAAATAGGCTACAAATAACATCAGAATTAATTGATATTCTTGATATGGTTTGGGTCTGTGTCCATGCCCAAATGTCATGTTGAATTATAATATCCAGTGTTGGAGGTGGGGCCTGGTAGAAGGTGATTGGATCCTGGGGTGGATTTCTCATGAATGGTTTAGCATCATAACCCTTTGGTGCCATTCTTGTGATAGTGAGTGAGTTCTCAGGAGATTTGGTCATTCGAAAGTTTGTAGCACTTCCCACCTCGCTCTCTTTTGCTCCCGCTCCTGCTCCAGCCATGTGAAGTGCCTGCTCTCCTTTCACTTTCGGCCATAATTGTAAGTTTCCCGAGGCCTCCAGAAGCCAAGGAGATGCCAGCACTATGCTTTCTGTACAGCCTGCAGAACTGTGAGCCAATTAAACCTCTTTTCTTTATTAATTACCCAGTCCCAGATATCTCTTATAGCAATGTGAGATGGTACCAATATAACTCTCCTTACTTCTCTACAGAAGTCCACAGGGGAAAAAATACTTTCCTTCTCTCAGATGGGTCCAAAATATAATATTCTGCGTTGGTGGTAACCAGATATACTTTTTTTGTGAATATTTATTAATTCTAGTGACATTCTCAACAGGAGATTTGCTATTGTTGTATGATCAGCTAGGCATTCATGTTCAATACAATGTTATTGGAAGCCCTCAGGGTACATGCCATTGGAAAAATATCAACCTGGGTTGCAATGTGTATGAGTCTGTTCTCACACTGCTAATAAAGACATACCTGGGACTGGGTAATTTATAAAGAAAAAGAAGTTTAATGGACTCACAGTTTCACGTGGCTGGAGAAGCCTCACAATGATGGCAGAAGGCAAGGAGGAGCAAAGTCATGTCTTACGTGGCAGCAGGCAAGAGAGAATGAGAACCAAGCAAAAGAGGAAACCCCTTGATATGGTCTGGCTGTGTCCCCACTGAAACCTCAACTTGAATTGCATCTCCCAGAATTCCCACGTGTTGTGGGAGGTACCCAGGGGGAGGTAATTGAATCATGGGGACTGGTCTTTCCCATGCTGTTCTCATGGTAGTGACTAAGTCTCACAAGATCTGATGGGTTTATCAGGAGTTTCCATTTTTGCTTCTTCCTATTTTCTCTTGCCACCACCATGTAGGAAGTGCCTTTCACCCTCTGTGATGATTATGAGACCTCTCCAGCCATGTGGAACTGTAAGTTAAATTAAACTTCCTTTTCTTCCCAGTCTCAGGTATGTCTTTATCAGCAGCATAAAAATAGAATAATACAGTAAATTGGTACCAGTAGAGTGATGTGTTGCTAAAAAGATACCCAAAAATGTGGAAACGACTTTGGAACTGGATAACAGACTGAGGATGGAGCAGTTTGGAGGGCTCAGAAGAAGACAGGAAAATGTGGGAAAGTTTGGAAGCTCCTAGAGATTTGTTGAATGGCTTTGACAGAAATGGTGATAGTGATATGAACAATAAGGTCCAGGCTGAGGTGGTCTCAGATGGAGATGAGGAACTTGTTGGGGACTGGAGCAAAGGTGACTCTTGTGTTTTAGCAAAGAGACTGGTGGCATTTTGCCCCTGCCCTAGAAATTTGTGGAACTTTGAACTTAAGAGCAATGATTTAGAATACCTGGTGGAAGAAATTTCTAAGCAACAAAGCATTCAAGAAGTGACTTGGGTACTGTTAAAGGCATTTAGTTTTATAAGGGAAGCAGAGCATAAAAGTTTGGAACATTTGCAGCCTGACTATGTGATAGAAAAGAAAAACCCATCTTCTGGGGAGAAATTCAAGCCAGCTGCAGAAATTTGCATAAGTAGCAAGGAGCCTAATGTTAATCTCCAAGACCATGGCCATGTCAGAGACCTTCATGGCAGCCCCTCCCATCACAGGCCTGGAGGCCCAGGAGGAAAAAGTGGTTTTGTGGGCCAGGCCCAGGGTCACCATGCTGTGTGCAGCCTAGGGATTTGGTGCCCTGTGTCCCAGCTGCTCCAGCCGTGGTTGAAAGGGGCCAACATAGAGCTTGGGCTATGGCTTCAGAGGGTGGAAGCCCCAAGCCTTGGCAGCTTCCAAGTGGTGCTGAGCCTGTGGGTACACAGAAGTGAAGAATTGAGGTTTAGGAACTTCCACCTAGGTTTCAGAAGATGTATGGAGATGCCTGGATGCCCAGGCAAAAGTTTACTGAAGGAGCAGTGCCCTCATGGAGAACCTCTGCTAGCGCAGTGTGGAGCCCCCACAGAGAGTCCCTACTGGAACATTGCCTAGTGGAGCTGTGAGAAGACAGCCACCATTCTTCAGACCCCAGAACGGTAGGTCCACCAACAGCTTGCACCATGCACCTGGAAAAGCCGCAGACACTTAATGCCAGCCTGTTAAGGCAGCCAGGAGGGAGGCTGCACGATGCAAAACCACAGGGACGGAGTTGCCCAAGACCATGGGAACCCACCTCTTGCATCAGTGTGACCTGGATGTGAGACCTAGAGTCAAAGGAGATCATTTTGGAGCTTTAAAATTTGACTACCCCACTGGATTTCAGACTTGCATGGGCCCTGTAACCACTTTGTTTTGGCCAATTTCTCCCATTTGGAATGGCTGTATTTACCCAATACCTGTAACCCCATCGTATCTAGAGAGTAACCAGCTTGCTTTTGATTTTACAGGCCTTGTCTCAGATGAGACTTTGGACTGTGGACTTTGAGTTAATGCTGAAATGAGTTAAAGACTTTGGGGGACTGTTGCAAAGGCATGACTGGTTTTGAAAAGGGAGGAGATGAGATTTGGAGGGGCCAGGGGTAGAATTATATGGTTTGGCTGTGTCCCTACCAAAATCTCAACTTAGATTATATCTCCCAGAATTCCTACATGTTGTGGGAGGGATCCACGGGGAGGTAATTGAATCATGGGGGCTGGTCTTCCCCATGCCAATCTTGCAATAGTGAATAAGTCTTACAAGATCTGATGGGTATGTCAGGGGTTTCCACTTTTGCTTCTTCCTCATTTTCTCTTGCTGCCACTATGTAAGATGTGCCTTTCACCCTCTGCCATGATTATGAGGCCTCCCCAGCCATGTAGAACTGAAAGTCAAATTAAACCTCCTTTTCTTCCCAGTCTCGGGTATGTCTTTATCAGCAGCATAAAAATGGACTAATACACCCCTTATAAAAGGGTCAAATCTCATGAGACTTACTGACTACGGGGAGAACAGTATGGAGGAAACCACCCTCATGATTCAATTAACTTCCAATCGGGTCCCCCCACAACACATAGGAATTACGGGAGCTACAATTCAAGATGAGATTTGAGTGGGGACACAGACAAACCATATCAGAGAAATATGCTGCAATGTCATAGGGATCCTGTAATCATGTTGAGTCAACACCTTTAGTAAAAAATTCTCACATTATTAGGGAGATGGCACTATATATACATAAAAGCTTCGGAAAAGCCAAATTGTTGAATTTGTACTTATTCATATCAAAGATAGCATTTTATCATGTGCCTAATTTAGAATAATATGTTGAATCCTTAAATGTTCCATTTAATCAGCTTTCCTCTGTAATTAATACCTTGAAATCTATTTTTTTAAGATGCTACATAGTGTTCTATTAGTGCTAGAGCCTAACCTGTCAATTCTTCTCCAATCAGGTGTATAATAAATTTCTTCTGTATGCCATAGTTCATTAAGGTTCTGCTAGATCATTGTACCTTTTTGCCACCCATATATAAAGGATATTAATATACTGCTGAGCATTTGAGTGAAAGCAGGATGAACCCCCAATAAACCTGAGCTGATAATGATCAGGAGAGAAGAGATTAGTCCCTTTTTATCTTCTGATATGTCAGAGCGAAAACACCACAGACAGCTTTTGATTGGCCTTGCCGATAAATAAGGAGCAGTGGCATCCATGCTGGACTCCTAAGCCGCAGCAGTCCATGAGCAGCCCTCAATGCTGCCCTTCCACTAACCCAGGCTCACATCTTTCGTGGGTTGGTGTGCCTGTTCTGTCAATCCCAGTCCTGGATTATCCCAACCTTGTTTCCTTCCACTTCTGTTCTGGCCCCTAAATCATATTAGACCAAATGCAGAAATGACTGGCCAAACTTCCACTGGATTCTTTTGTACTCCTGTGCAATTATTTCATGTATCATCTGCTAATTTCACACCATAGTGATTTCCCAGAACAACTGCTTCCTGGAGTCTCTGGTCTTACTCTCATTTTAGTCCTCTGTCTGAGTTAATGCCTTTCAAATCCATCTGGAGAAAATTTCCAAGTTTCTCTCACTTCTATCCATCGTAACTTTGTTTCTATATTTACCTTTTCCCTTTGGACAGAGAAATATTCCTCATGTTGTTTAAAGCTACCTCATTTGTAATAAATACTGATTTATTCCTCTTTCCCTTCTTAGATAACTTATTTTCTCATCATTCCTTCTGTTTTAATTAGTAAAGTTCCTTTCTCATTGGCATGCAGAGGTCTCTCCTAACTTAATAACAACAATGAAACCCCTCACTTAATTTACTTGTCTTTTCTATTTAACAATCTTATTTTATTATAAAATGCCTTAAATTGCTACATGGTAGAGCTTATTGGGCCTGGGCCATAGATCTAAAGCTTGACAAACCTAAGCTTAAGAACTTATACCATCAATGTAATTATGTTTGCAAATAGTTTTTGAGAGGGAAGAAGAAAATGTTTATATGTGTAAATATAAACACATACACATTAATACACATATTTTCATACATGTATATGTGTAAACATATACAAGTGTAAACACATACACATTTATACACATATAAACATTTTCTTCTTCCTTCTCTTCTTCTTAATCTTTGTTCTTCTTCCCAATCTCCCTTGTTCATAAGAAGTGATATATAAATGCTCATTAATCCATTAATTGGCATCAAAATGCTATAAAACTTTTTCTCAATTGGACAGTGTGGCTGCTAGTTAGAAGAAAATGACTCTCAAAGGAGCAAGCCCCACTCCTACTCTAGCCAGATGGTATGGCAATGAGGTGATGGGTTCCTTTTCTCCTGGGTGGAAGAAAGGACTCCATGTATGAATATGGTGCAAATCAGATAATCTAGAGGTGACTGAAATATGACATCACAGTGAGCCTATAAAGCCACGTATACAGTTTGCTCAATGGGGCAAAGTCTTTATGAATACAATTATAATTTAATAAATATAACATTGTTTTATTACCCTTTTGATTATCATTTACTGATGGTATCTGGAACACGCAATTTGACATAACTTATGAGCACTCAATATACATATGACAAAGACAAAATACAAGAAAGAAAATGAAGAAATAACACTGGCATGATGCCAATGATATGGGAATTTATTATCAGAGTCAATAAGTCAATTCTCTTTATCTTTAAGACCTGAACTTGGATAATATTCAGGTTCACAGATAGATGCAACATTTACTATGTTATCCAAAGTGGGAAATTTTATGAGTAAAAGTAGCAAAAGATTTAAACAAAAACTGTGTTATAAAAATTGCCACTCAACTTAGAGCATTAGTGCTAACTGTGCAGGCACTAAGAACATAGGAGCCTGTTGATATTTTTCTCATCTTTTACAGCAGATTTAAAAGTAAAATATTCAAACATGCAAATAACAACAATAAGTAAGTTCCAATATTTACTAGACAGTTTTTAGCACGTAGTAAACCACAGAGACCCTACTAGCTGAATAACTTGGAATGGACTACTTTCCTGCTCTACCAACATGGGCCTTGTTAGTGTGGCTATTCACAAAGATGGGGAATATATTTTTCTGTTCAATTTATAATTTTAAATATGCACATATGCCAGACACTGAGCGATATCCTAGAGATATACTCAATAAGGTAGAATCTGCCCTTGAAGATTTACAGTGGTGCAGAATATGAGACAGGCCATTCTTCAGTTTCAGACTTATGCACTAATATATACATATACAGTTTAAAAATTATCTCATTTAAATTATTCATCACATCATTTCCCTCCATTGGTGCAGACAATTAATCAAAGAGATTGAGGAAGAGAGAAACAGTTAGATTTAAAGCCAGATTTTATTAGATACAACTTAAAAATTATCAAAATATTGATTTACTCATCATCAAAAATATCTCTTTCCAGGAAATCCAAAGTCTTGCACTGAAACAAAGGAATTGCTTCATCTGTCCGTCAATTATACTCAACTCATTGAGAGCATATGCCCATCATATCCCCATGCATAACAATCAATCAATCAACTAAAAAGTAACTGTACAGTGCATATAATGTAGGCAAAATGCCAAAACTCTCTTTTTTTATTGGCATTATTGGAGGTATTTTAATTTTTAAATGGAAAGTTACCAGTATGTAACCCTTTGTTGGAATGTTAGCTGCCAGCCGTCACGAAACAAATATAGCACAAGAGCTAGAAAGACCACACTGTTACCATAGCCTCCATTAAAAGCAAAATGGTCATTCCTTCAGCATTGAATCATTACCTTATATGACTTACACTCAGCAAACTCTAATCACCACCCGTATAACATTTCATGTATCTCCAGGCTTCTGTTGAAAGCCTTGTAACTGTGATGTCCTATCCGTCTTACCCTGAAAAGGTTAATTATGAAATTAGAGTTTACAAAGCTATGCCTGCCAGTAGAGTCACGTGATATCATGATGTCACATACCAGTAACTGAGCTTTGGTGTTTATGACTCACACTAGTAATCCATAATAAACCAGGCAGGCAGGGCTATTTGTGAGTCATTTAGCTATAAGATTTCCTTCTTGCTTGCTGAATGTTCCTGAAGAATATGCATCTCATATATGTTGTACACGATTTACATTAATAAATTCATTGATTTAAAATTCTGTGTTGCTAAGCAAAACCTTATATCAATCAGTGGTTGATTGAACTTGAGGACTGAGTTCCTTTTTTCCTTTTAAAACATATACAATAAAGGAAAGCAATAATATTCATCCCAGAAAAATTTGTAGTCTTTCCTTAAAATTGTGAATAACAATAGAAGTAAACCTGAATTATAAGAAGATATAAATTTTAATCTGAATTAGAATGTATCAGTCATGTTCTAGAAATATATTATTCTGGAAGATGAGATAAACGGATCACTACAGGAACCTGTAATAGCCAACTTAATACTTGGCAATGTTACTTCATTCCATTGACCTCATACACAATAAATGATTTTTCTTTAAGTACAGACTGCTTACCTAGATTTACCAACAGATTTAGATCTATTATTTATTCAAAGAAAACACAATGACCACAAAGATTACATGAAATTATTTTAATTCTACTGTTCTCTGTGATCTTTCTGTAAGACTAAACAATAAGTCAATAAAATTTGTCTGTGGTAAAACGAGGTTAATAATATGGCACTGCCTAAGAGAAATGCTTGAGAATTAGCTAACTACTTGCCTTAAAGTCCATATAATATTTTAAATAAAAAGACTATGACCTTAATATAGTTTAGAAACCACAGGAAAAGTACTAGCTACATATATTTATACATAATTATTAAGATCATTATCTTCTATTCTGTCTTACTTGACAAGGGATTGGAGAAGGAAAATTCAATTCCACTATGCAATTTTTGTGATATTAGATTGGCAAAGTTCTAACACTCAAGCCAACTCTGTCCTTGGTGCTTCACTAGTACCTCCTTCCTCAATCTTCAGCACTGCTGAGATATACTTTTTCCTTTCTCCACTTACTTTCAAAAGCCAAGAGTCTGAGTCATTGCAGTAGGACTTGTGGTAAGGGCTGAATACATATTTTGATTTTAGGGTGTTGAAAAGTCCTGCTGTCAGAATTCTGTACCTTTACAGTGCCATAAATGCTAGCATCCAGGTCACCTCTGTGAATCAAGCCCTCTCTCTAATTGGCTTCTAGTAAAATGCATGCAAGTTGGCATGGTGAAGATGAGGGGCCTGGAGAAAAAGTACTCATTAGCACACATCTCAACCACGCCTTTGAAAAAGGAGCAGAAGCCTGAGTGCACATAATACAGAAGAACTACAGTTGGATGACCTGTGCTTGGAGCATCACTTAGGGAAGGCAAGACAGATAAGGCAAAAATGAGGTTGGCTATTGGCATGATAGGGAGGAACTAAACCATTCAGATAAGGCCCTGGAAAGGGAACTGCCTAGGAAGTTGACTGGAGAATTATGGCCAACTCATATACCACACGTCTAAGTCAAGTTCTCACTTCTAAAGGGTGTAAAGCTCACCCAGGAATCTCTTAATTAGAATGCATGTAATAGAATTCCAACAAAGAAAGGGTGACACCCTTTGAATAGGAATAAGTGTAAACTGACTTAGGTAGCAAATGTCACAGCATTTTTAGGATTCTTTCAGGCATTTATAATACTCTTGAGTTTTACATAGTTCAACTTAATATATAAATATGAAGATGAAACGAATTTGCTCTAAATTCTTATTTTATAAGTTAAAAGTAAACTACATCAAACACAGCAAAAATTAAATAATAATAGAAGTGGATGAATTCAGGATAAAGCAGATCGAAAGAGATAAGGTGGTGACCTAGTACTACAGAATCAGGCAGACCAGGAATTGAATCCTAGTAACTCACTCTACTTGAAGTCTTAGTTTACTACCTTTAAAATAGGTAAAATAAGATCTACCCATTACAGTTATACAAGAATTGACTAGCAAAGTGCTTAGTGAAATCGTAACCATCATTAGACAATTATTATTATTGTTGATGCCACTACTGTAACCAGTATATACAATAAGGGCAAGAGGTTTTCAAAGAAAGTATATAATTCTGTGAACTTTGGCACTCTGACACCGTTTTGAGGAAGAGACTGGGGTTGTGCTATTGTTTGAATTTTGAGTAGATTATATGGGAAGAGAGGATTCTGTTAGTGGGAGGAGGCTTCATTTCATGAAAGAGGAAATGGTATAGTAGTTCAGCAGGCAGAAATAGCTCTGACATAATTTGTTTTTCTTTTTTGAAACAGTCTCGCTCTGTTGCCCAGGCTGGAGTGCAGTGGCATGATCTCAGCTCACTGCAAACTCCACCTCCCGGTGCAAGCAATTTCTGGCTGACTTTTGTATTTTTAGTAGAGGTGGGGTTTCACCATGTTGGCCAGGCTGGTCTTGAACTCCTGATCTCAAGTGATCCGTCCGCCTTGGCCTCCCAAAGTGCTGGGATTACAGGCATGAGCTACCATGCCTGGCCTCTCTGACATGATTTAAAGAGATAGTGAGTAGACTGATTTAATAAGAAAACAATTTTAAGTAGGCATGGGTAATACAGGAGAAAGGGTAAGTTGGGGCCTCATTATAAATGATCCTGAATATCTGCCAGCCCTTAGGCTTTTTTCTATGGACAATTGATAACGGCTTGGGTTATGATTAATAGGCCAGAGTGAGATGCTTGGTCATAGTCTGTTGGGCTATTCTCAATGCTGACATTTTAAACGGGTTATCAAAGACCTGGCCTACAAAAGTAGTCAGTTACTCCAGAGCCAGAGAATTGAGAGTTCCATTCTATTCTTCACTGAGCAGATCACGCTGGAAGCAGGGCACATGTTCACAAAGGATTAAACATGATAATTACAAAACTAGAAAATTTGTCATCAAAAGTCTGTGGAAAGGGCTGGGTGTTGTCAAAAAGCTTATAGGCACTTTTTGATATCTGACAGAAAGGTTTTATTTCTGCCTATGAGCATAGGACAAATTGCAAAAGAATTCACTTTTCAGAATAACTGGTGTCCTAAAATAAAAAGAGGAGTTATTTATACTATATTATATAACATAAATATTATATATTGTGTTTTCTGTAGCTTATAGTATATTATATTCTAGTAATTCTACTCTGTGTTTCTATTTCAAATAATTATTTAAAGTAAAAAATATTAATTGGATAACATTTCAGTCATTTTGATGTAGACCAGGCATTTCTGTGCTTGATAATAAGAGAAAGGAATTTTCTGGTATATAGCATGATTCAAAGCTATCTGAGTCTGTTTGTAAACTGTGTCTTTAAGGAATGTAAGGCATTTAGAAATACAAATCCTTCTGAGCTATGGAATGTGACAGGCTCAATGTCCAAACAGGGATGGGCTAAGCTAATAGCAAAACATTGATGTTTTCTTTTTTTTCAAATTCTATACGTTTAGCTTGGCAAGTGCATATTAGGAAGGCCATATTTAGCAAATGTTCAAGTAATTAACAGGCTGTCATGTGGAAAAGGATAGACTTATCCTTTGTAGTGTCACAGAGTGGGCAAAATGGAAATAAAGTTTGTTTTAGCAAACCAATTTGTTTAGCAAGACCAATTTTAGCTTTGCATTAAAAAAACCATATAAAATTGGCTGAAAATGGCTTATCTTGCTTCATGAGGATGGGAATATTAATGCCAAATGTGGGTGATCAGTAATTTGTGAAGCAGGAAGGAGCTATCAATTAACTAATTCAGTAATTTTCATTCTGCTTGCATATTAGCATTACCAGAAGGTTTTTTGTAAAGCTACACTGACACCAGGGTCCCACCTCAGATCAATTCAGCAGATCCCCTGGTGTAAAGTCTATAGACATTGATGGTTTTATTAAGCAGCAGGGGTGTGAATCGAGACATTAACTAAGGTAAGTGTACATGGTCCTACGGCAGCCACCCTGTCTGTACCATGAAGAAAGAGAGTACCACACAGAATCACTATTAGAAAAGTCAATCATAAAATGCTATGCAGAATGGATTGGGGGTAATCATGTTTATAGGCAACAAAAACAAGGTATGCTGTGAGTCCAGCTGCCAGATGCTGGAGACTGCTACAAAGAATATGCATTGCTTTTATAATCAAAAAAATAAGGTATTTTAAATTAGCAGTAAATGATAAGAAAAATAAATGAAAATTTGAGACTATTCCAGCCTTATCTTCAGTCCCACCTTTGCTCCCACCTCTACCCTTATTCCTATCACATGCACTTATATTCTGGCCACAGTCGGTTTCTCAAGATTCTGCAAATATTTTAAATAGTTTCACACTCCTCTAATTTCAGTTATTGAAATCCATCTTCTAAGCTGTTACTTAGGAGGTTACTACGAGTAAGCAAAGCTACTCTTAGGAGGTTTACTCTAGAGAGAGTTAAACTCTCAAGGATGGCTTTATGTATTGGGTCAACCAGCTCACTTAGTAAACATAAGTGCTTCATATACTAATTTCATAACTACCTGAAAATGAAGACTTAGCATTGTTGATCTGGTAGCTCAGAACTTGTTTCTCTTTCTGGGCATACAAGATTAAATATATTTGTGGAAAAACAAACTTTATTTCCATCTATTCTCTTACACAACAGTTATACTATTACAACATTATATCACTCATTATTCTTAAACAGCTCCCTAGGTTTTCGTATATTTACTCCATTCCCTATCAAATATCTGATCCATTTCTCCATGCCAAAAACTATAAATTTAGTCATAGCGTTATTTATTATATTAAAACAGTAAAAACAACATAGACGTCAATCACAGAGACTGACTATTACAGTCCACTCTTTGTTCTCCACTTTGTACCTGAGACTAGAACTCATCATTTTTACCTGTGTCTTGATTGCTTGACATAAAGGCCACTTTTCTCAATTCTCTTATAGCTAGTCATTGCTATGTGACTAAGTTCTACTCTTTGGATATAAATAAAATGGTGTGTGCAACTCGTGAAAAATGCCCTTCCCCCGTATTTACTTGACTCCATCCTCCTGAACCATGAGAAAGAGATAGACTAGGCCTGGGATTCTACATTATGTGGTTTCATACCAGCCCAGAGCTTCTTTTATTCATGCAAGAAATAAACTTTTGCCTTGTTTAATCCACTCAGTTTTGTTTTTCTCCCACTTGCAGCCCAAGCTGAAACTAAAAAAATACAGCTTTCTACTTGAGGGAACAGGTTGAAAAAATTATTCAGAGATTAAAAAGAAGTATCCAAATAGAAATATAATCACAATCTATTGAGTGTAAATACCAGATTACGAAATAGCATTTACAGTATAATCTCATTCTTTTATTTATTTATTTATTTTTTTATTATTGTACTTTAAGTTTTAGGGTACATGTGCACAATGTGCAGGTTTGTTACATATGTATCCATGTGCCATGTTGGTGTGCTGCACCCATTAACTCGTCATTTAGCATTAGGTATATCTCCTAATGCTGTCCCTCTCCCTTTCCCCCATCCCACAACAGTCCCTGAAGTGTGATGTTCCCCTTCCTGTGTCCATGTGTTCTCATTGTTCAATTCCCACCTATGAGTGAGAACATGCGGTGTTTGGTTTTTTGTCCTTGCAATAGTTTACTGAGAATGATGATTTCCAGTTTCTTCCATGTCCCTACAAAGGACATGAACTCATCCTTTTTTATGGCTGCATAGTATTCCATGGTGTATATGTGCCACATTTTCTTAATCCAGTCTATCGTTGTTGGACATTTGGGTTGGTTCCAACTCTTTGCTATTGTGAATAGTGCTGCAATAAACATACGTGTGCATGTGTCTTTATAGCAGCATGATTTATAGTCCTTTGGGTATATACCCAGTAATGGGATGGCTGGATCAAATGGTATTTCTAGTTCTAGATCCCTGAGGAATCGCCACACTGACTTCCACAATGGTTGAACTAGTTTACAGTCCCACCAACAGTGTAAAAGTGTTCCTATTTTTCCACATCCTCTCCAGCACTTGTTGTTTCCTGACTTTTTAATGATCGCCTTTCTAACTGGTGTGAGATGGTATCTCATTGTGGTTTTGATTTGCATTTCTCTGATGGCCAGTGATGATGAGCCTTTTTTCATGTGTTTTTTGGCTGCATAAATGTCTTCTTTTGAGAAGTGTCTGTTCATATCCTTTGCCCACTTTTTGATGGGGTTGTTTGTTTTTTTCTTGTCAATTTGTTTGAGTTCATTGTAGATTCTGGATATTAGCCCTTTGTCAGATGAGTAGGTTGTGAAAATTTTATCCCATTTTGTAGGTTGCCTGTTCACTCTGATGGTAGTTTCTTTTGCTGTGCAGAAGCTCTTGAGTTTAATTAGATCCTATTTGTCAATTTTGGCTTTTGTTGCCATTGCTTTTGGTGTTTTAGACATGAAGTCCTTGCCCATGCCTATGTCCTGAATGGTAATGCCTAGGTTTTCTTCTAGGGTTTTTATGGTTTTAGGTCTAACATGTAAGTCTTTAATCCATCTTGAATTTATTTTTGTATAAGGTGTAAGGAAGGGATCCAGTTTCAGTAATCTCATTCTTATAAAAACATCTGAAAGCATAGAAAACACTGTATTAGCTATTGACGAAATTGTCCTTCATAATAAACCACCCCAAAACTCAGTGGATTAAAAGAGTGATTTATTCTCAATCACACGCTATTGGTTGTTTGATGACTATTGGCTAATCTAAGCTAGACGTTTTTGAACCTGGCTTCAAGGTGTTGACAGGATTCAGGCCTTCTTTGTGAGACTGTATCCTTTTTGGATCAGGAGGTAGCTTATTTTTTTCATGGCAGAAATGTAAGAGAGCAGTCACATTTCAAGCCACTGCTTGTGTCACTTCTGCTAATATCACACTGACCAAAGCAGGTCACATGGATAATTCAGAAATCAAGACACAGGAAAGAATACACAATCTTTAGTTGGAGGGAATGCATGTCACGTAACAAACACCATAGATATATGGGAGGGATAAAAAATTGGAATCAGTAATTCAATCCTCCACAATCAAAACATTGATATTGACTGGCAGGCTTATAGATGATTTCATTTCCCTCTATTTGAAGCTTATTTTGTCTAGTTTATGAGAAATAAATAGGTTTATTTATAGAATAAGTTCATAAAATTAAATTTTAAAACATAATACCCATGCTTCAAGGCTCATCTCAATGCTACTTTCTTTTTATAGCCTTTTTAGAGACTCCAACAAGTGCTAACATTTTTCTCCTCTGAACTATGATGTATTTCTACTTATATCCTATATATAGAATTTCTCAGATATTTTTTGAAATTATTATTGGTATTTACTTCCCATTGGACTGTAGGGAAGAGATTATGCCTTGTTTAGAAATAGATATAGGTCAGGAGTGGTGGTTCATGCCTGTAATTGTAGTACTTTGGGAGGCTGAGGCGATCAGATCACCTGAGGTCAGGACTTTGAGACAAGCCTGGCCAACACAGCGAAACACCGTCTGTACTGCAAATACAAAAATTAGCCAGGCGTGGTGGTGCATGCCTGTAATCCCAGCTGCTCAGGAGGCTGAGGCAGGAGAATCACTTGAACCTGGGAGGCAGAGGTTGCAGTGAGCAGAGATCATGCCACCGCACTCTGACCTGGGTGACAGAGTGAGACTCCACCTCAAAAAAAAAAAAAAAAAGAAAGAAAAGTAGAAAAGAAAAAAAAAAGATATAGATCTACTTAGCCCAAATTTTGCACATAGAAGTTACTGAAAAAATATTTTTGAAAATGAATGAATTGGTAAAGTATAATCAAATTTTTAAAATACGACACTTTGTATAGGAAAAATATTTACAAATTATTCACAATACAGATATTAACAGGTCATACACAACAATATGGAACCCATGCAAAAATAGTATTCATTAGGAGAGATTCTCATGAGAGATGCTGTTTACCTGGTTTGCCTACTCTGATTACCTGAATCTTGACTCTTGCAAACAGACAGGTGTACATCTATTTTGAATAGCCAAATTTTTTACCTTAGGGCATTACGAATACCACAGAAAAGTTAAATGCAAATGACTGTGTGGAATATGAGCCATCCCCTGGGAACTCTCATGAATAACTTGAAGAAACTTAAATGGTGGGATTGAGATTCTGCTCTTACAAAGGTGGGGAATATATTTTGAATGCAATATTAATATGCCCTTATTCATTTCCACTGGCAGGTAAGGAGAGGCTTACATACATACAGTCAAATCTACTGGATATAGAGTGGGTTGTTATCAATCTTTAGGGCTTTCTTATTTTTGACTTTGGGAAAAGCCTCATTTAAGGGAATAGATATATCAGGTCCAATTCTCTTTTCCAGATGTCTCCTGTAATTCTTCCTTTATGCCAATTGGTCTATGCAAGGTATATCAGCTCTTTCTTTCACACTCTGCTGTTTACATTTTAATGGACTTTAAAAAGTACTAGTACTCATTAACGGGTTTCCTCAGAAGTCTTTTTATCTCTACAAAGTGGTCTGATAGGTGCTGGGCATGACCATGAGTGCTGTAGCTCTCTATATCTCTGAGAGAAGGACTCTTGACTTGTGTTTTATGATGTGAGATAAGGAAGATGCAGTGTGAAAGAAAGTTTAATAACCTCTTTTTGGCTGGCTGATTCCCTTCCTGGTGGAAGTGATACCTGAGAATTTGAAAACAAATGTGCAACTATACAAAACCAGGAGGCCACAGACACTATATCAGACTATTAAAACACAATGATTTATTGAGAATTAAACACAGCAAGCTCATCTTGGTTGACCAAGATGGGTCAAACCATTGAGGTTGGTTTTACTTCTCATTGCTATGGGCTCTTTAAGAAGAAGTAAGAGTTATTCTCCTCCAGCTTCTCAAAGGGGCAGCTGGTTTGTATCTGTAAGGCATAAATTTTCTTTCTTTGGATAAGAATGTCCTGGGAAAAAGAAAATAGTCTTTTTATGTTTTAGTCCTGAAAAGAAGTTGCAAGGATGAATGCAAACCCTGATGGGAGCTCTTTAATCTTTGGGGCAAGCAATGTATCTGGAAGGAAAAATTGATGGCAGCTTTGAATTTGGAGTTGTGTATGTGGGGAAGGGCATAGGAAGAGGAGACTCCCAGGGACATGGAGGTTCTGTGAGGGGTAAAGGGGCCTGAGAGAGCTAACTTTCAACATCTTTCTTAGGAGTCAAGATCTCAAAGAAAGAAAGAAAGAAAGAGCACAACTTCCTAGGTGCTTGTGAGCACTAGGGGCCCTAAGAAAACAGTACGGCCTGGGAGCCCAAGAAATGGGCCCTCAAGATAGAACCTGGGCCTAAGGGATAAGAACCACAAGCAGAGTTGTCCAACTGAATAAATTCCACTAGTTTTGGTAGGAAACTGGGAAAAACTCCACATTAGAAGCAACTTCAGAGTTGAAAAGAGACAAGAGCTTAAAGCCTCTCAAGATATTCTTTATCCACTAAAAAGTAAGGTTGCTATGGAAACCATGAACATTTTTTCTCAAAACCAAATAAATACATAAGCCTACATGACTGTCCAAATGCAGGGATAGAAAAGGAGTTTCCAGAAAAGCATTTATAGAGATAGCTTTGTCTGCATAAACTTGAATTGGGCAATCTAAAACCCCATGACATCATTTTTTTTTGAACTGTGGTCAGAACCCTTGTCATGAGATCTACCTTCTTAACAAAATTTTAAATATACAATATTTTAAACTATAGGCACAATGTTGTAGAGCAGATCTCTAGAACTTTCCCATCTTACATAACTGAAACATTAGACTTGTTGGATAATAGCCCATTTTCTTCTTCACTCACTTCCTGGGAACCACCATTCTCCCTGCTTCTATATATTTGAATATTTTATATACCTCATATAAGTGGTATCATGCCATATTTGTTCTTTTGTGACTGACTTATATCACTTAGCTTGATGTCCTCCTGGTCATTCATGTGGTCGCATATGGCAGGATTTCCTTTTTTTTTTTTTCTTTTTTTTTTTTTGAGTTGGAATCTCACTCTGTTACCCAGGCTGGAGTGCAGTAGTGCAATCTCAGCTCACTGCAGCCTCCTCCCCTCAGGTTCAAACGATTCTCATGCCTCAGCCTCCCCAGTAGCTGGGATTATACGTGGGCACCAACACGACCGGCTAATTTTTGTATTTTTAGTAGAGATGGGGTTTCACCATTTTGGCCAGGCTGGTCTCAATCTCAGGTGATCCACCCGCCTCACCCTTTCAAAGTGTTGGGATTACAGGCGTGAGCCACCTTGCCCAGCAGGATTTCCTTTTTTAAGGCTGAATCACATTCTATTGTATGTCTATATCATACTTTATTTATTTATCCATCAATGAACATTTAAATTGTTTCCACATCTTATCTATTGTGAATAATGCTACAATAAACATGGGAGTGCATATATCTCTTTGAGATCTTGATTTCACTTCTTTTTGATAAATAACTAGAATGGGATTACTGGATTATATGATATTTTTACTTTTAATTTTTTGAGGAACCTCTGTAGCAGCTGCACTATTTTTCATTCCCACAAATAGTGGACACAGGTTCCGATTTCTGCATGCCTCTCCAACAGTCATTATCTTTTTTTTTATCATAGCTATCCTACAGGTATGAAGTGATATTTTGTTGTGATTAAGATTTGCATTTTTATAATGATTAGTAATTTTTAGCATCTTTTCATACACCTATTGGCCATTTGTATGTCTTCTCCAGAGAAATGTCTATTCAAGTCCTTTGCCCATTGTCTTAATCAGGTTATTTGCATTTGTGGGTGTGTGTGAGAGAGTGTGTGTGTTTTGTTTTTGTTTTTTGTTTTTATTTTTGTTCTGCTATTAAATTGAAGGAATTTCTTATTTATTTTGAATATGAACCCCTTACCAGATATGCAGTGTGCAAGTATTTTCTCCCATTCCATAGATTGCCTCTTCATTTGGTTGACTGGTTCCTTTGTGGTGCAGAAGCTTTTTAGTTTGATGTAGTCGGACTTGTTTATTTTTGTCTGTTGCTTGTGCTTTTGATGTCATATCCAAGAAAGTATTTCCAAAACCAATCTCATGAAGTGTTTCCCCTATGTTTATTTCTAGTAGTTTTACAGCTTCACATTTTCTGATTAAGCCTTTAATCCATTTCCAGTTGATTTTTAAAAGACAGGGGTTCAATTTTATTATTTTGCAATTGGGTGGCCAGTTTTCCTAATACCATTTGTTGAAGATACTAGCGTTTCCCCATGTGTATTCTTGGCACCTTTGTTGAAGATCAATTGATCTTCATGCATAAGTGTATTTCTAGGGTGTGTATTCTGTTCGATTGGTCTATATGTCTATCTTTATGCCTGTACTATATTATTTTAATTACTATAACTGTAAAATATTTTGAAGTTATAAATAATAATACCTGCAACTTTGTTCTTTTTTCTCAATATTGATTTGGCTATTTGTAGTCTTTGTGGTTCCATATGAATCTTAGGATTTCTTTTTTTCCCTATCTCTGTAAAACAAATTCCATTGGAATTTTAATAGGATTACACTGAATCTGTAAACCACTTTGGGTAGTATGGATATTCTAACAATATATTAAGTCTTCTAATCCATCAACATGGGATGACTTTCCATTTATTTGTTTGTACTATAATTTTATCCATCAATATTTTCTAGTTTTCAGTGTAGAAGTTTCTCACCTTCTTAGTTTATTTCTATTTTTCTTCTTGATGCTATTGTAAATAATTTTTTTAAATTATTTTCAGATAATTTATTCTTAGCGTATGGAATTACAACTGATTTTTTTGTATGTTGATTTGTATCCTTCAATTTTATTGAATTTGTTTATTAGTTTGAATATTTTGTGTTTGTGTGTGTGTGTGGAGTCTTTGTGATTTTCTACATATAAGATCCTGTCACTTGCAAACAGAGATAATTTTACTCATTCTTTTCTCATTTGGATGCCTCTTAACTTTTTTTTTCCCTAATTTACCAAACTGAATTCAATAGCACATTAAAGGGAGCATACACTAAGTCCTAGTGCCATTTGTTCCTGGAATGCAAGGATGGTTCAACATACACAAATCAATTAGTGTGACATAACACATTAACAGAATGAAGGATATAAATGACATGATCATCTCAACACATGAAGAGAAGGCATTTGACAAAACTCAACACCATTTCATGACAAAACTCAACAAATTAGAAAAATAGAAGAAAATAAACTTAGAAAACTAGAAAATATTGATGGATAAAATTATAGTACAAACAAATAAATGGAAAGTCATCCCATGTTCATAGATTAGAAGACTTAATATATTGTTAGAATATCCATACTACCCAAAGTGGTTTACAGATTCAGTGTAATCCTATTAAAATTCCAATGGAATTTGTTTTACAGAGATAGGGAAAAAAAGAAATCCTAAGATTCATATGGAACCACAAAGACTACAAATAGCCAAATCAATATTGAGAAAAAAGAACAAAGTTGCAGGTATTATTATTTATAACTAAAATAGAAGAAAATTAACATAATAAAGGCCATATAAAAATGTCCACATAAAAAGGCCATATATTAAAAGTCCACATAAAAAGGCCATATATAATAAGTTTCGTCATTGTCAATATGAAAAACTGAGAGCTTTTTCCTCTATGATGAAGAACAAAGCAAGAGTGCCCACTCTTGCCACTTCTATTTAACATAATACTGGAGGTCTTAGCCAGAGCAACTAGATAAGAAAAAGAAATAAAATTGAAATTGCCTTTGTATTCTGAGTGTGCTATGGTGGAGCAAATGACAACTACTACACTAACAATATTGCTATATCATTAATAATTTCGAATATTTCTATTTAATTTTCTTGCCCAATAATGGATGAAGCTTTATTTAAAATGTAGTGCCCAGTGAGTTTGATATATAAAACAGATAATTAAATTGTGGTACAGAATTTTTAGCTATTCAGTTTGAAAATAAATGTTACACTATTGGCTTTCTTAAATGCATTGGAATAACTTCCCTGATATTTTAGTTTTACAGGTTAGAAGTATATTAATTAAGGTCAAGTTGTATGAAAGATATTCTTATAATAATAAATTAACTTCTAATTCTCTCATATGAAAATATTCCCTAGTGATTGGCAATAGGACAGGTGTACAGATAGAAAATATATGTGCCTGACTGCATAAATTTTTAAATTATGATTTTTTATGTTTTATTAGTCTGAAATTTTTATTATATTATTCCATTTATTATTTCTGATATTGTATAATAGTTATAACAGTTATATTTCCCCCTACACTCCCAACAAAGACACTGAGATGCTTCTTAATTGAATATATATGTATATATACATATATACATGAGAGAGAGAAATTAAACATTGGTCTCTCTGTGCTGTTAAGTATTTGTACCACATGTCTGTCTGAGATAAGACCCTATTGACTTAATTGTCAATTTGGCCTAGGAGCAGCTTTATGCAATATCTAAAAGTCTCTTACAATAATTACAAGAAGTATTTAGATGGAAGTTTAATTGCTGTACATAATCCATGCATTGTCTACTGTGAGAGCTTTCCATGATTTAGTGAAGCTAACGTGACTAATGACATAAATATTAAAAGCTCTTCTTTCTTTGTAATATGCTAAGGTCTTAGAACAAGAAGCCTGGAAATGTTCCAGAGATAAGCAAGGCTCTCTACATCATGTTGAACACAGGCTAGACCCTCTTGAACATTTCCTGTGAGTTTTAAGGCTTGGGAATATTATTGATTCTGTTAGTAATACCTTGTGGTATAAAAATGGAGCTAAAATGCTACTAAGCAGATAGACAAAAGTACAACAAACAGAGCCCTGAGAGCCTGCTATGACCATGGTTGGTTTTTGGCTTTTTCTAATCTAGTAAATTCCTTCTGTCTTTCCTGCCTCCTTGTAAAATTGGGATAATAATGCTCACTAATGTTTATAGACTGTGATTTGGGATGCTCAGATGAAATATGTTATTAGATTTATAGAACATTTTACAGATGTAATCTAATTAACCAGACATAATCTGGCTTACAGACATAATCTAAGTAACTGCACTTCTTGAAGTAAATTATCTCTCTTTTTTTTAAAAAAAAATTGAACATTTTCATAATGAAGTAAATTATCTCTATTTTTATGTGAACATAGAATCTAAGAAATAATGAGATTAAGTGATGTGCTAAAAGTAATATTGTAAATTAGGGACAGTGCTAGAAATATAGACTAATGTTTATAAAACTTATTGGTATAGATCTGAATAGTGTCAAAGAAACTCACTGGCTATTTATTTTAGGTAAGAATTTTCTGACTGGCTTGGTAAGTTTCAATAAGAAAGCTACTATAATGTAATAAAGAATCATCTTTTAAAACATTTTTTCTCCTGAAGTTCTTATATTTTATACTCATGGACATTATAGTCATGCCAATCTGTGAAAATTCTAGAGATAGCATGAGCTAATGATCTCAGAATGAAGTTAAAATGAAAATGCTACAGGAGCTAATTGGAGCAATTAGTACAATGTAAATTCCTTTGGTGAGGAATATTATGAATCTGATAAATCCTTAGTCAAAACATTTGTTCTCCATCCTTTTAATCTCCTGAACTTTCTGAGGATCCAAAACTACTTCTTAAACTTTATTCTGTACCTATTTTGTGATATCTTTTGTAACTATTATGTCCATTTTCTACTGCTGCTATAACGAATTACCACAAATTTAGTGGCTTAAAACAACACGAACTGATTATCTTACAGTGCTGGAGCTCAGGAGTCAAAAATGTGTTCCATGGGCTAAACTAACATCAAGGTGCCAGCAGAGCTGTGTTTCTTCTGTAAGCTCTAAGGGAGAATTTGTTTCCCTGCTTTTTTCAGCTTCTAGAGGCTGTCCACATTCCTTCGGCTCATGGTCCCCTTATGTCTTCAAATCCAGCAATGCCCCAGCTAGTCTTTCTCACATTGTCATAGCTCTGCTTCTCCTTCTTTGGCTTCTCTGTTAGATTAGTCCTTCTGATTTTATTGCACCCCACCCCCAATAATCCAGGGTAAACTCCCCATCACAAAGTCAGATGATTAGCAATCTTAATTCCATCTGCTGCTTTATTACTTCTTTGCCATGTAAGGTAACATATTCTCAGATTCTGGGGATTTAGACGTGGACACCCTAGGATGGCCATTATTCCACTGACTACAGATGCAAAGAAGTAAAGGCTCTGAAATTAAAAGTAGTCTTATGAAAATATGTTGCCAACATAACCTTGTTGATCTCAAAAGTTGTAACCTACTTTACTAGGTTTAAATACTATTTTAATTCTTTAATTAGACATTTTTTTCAAAACTCAAAGCTTTTAAATCTTAATATTTTTCTTTTTTTAAAAAATTATTTATTTATTTATTTATTTATTTTGGAGACAGGGTCTGGCTCTGTCCCCGAGGCTGGAGTACAGTGGCATGATCTTCGCTCACTGCAACCTCTGCCTCCCAGGCTCAAGCTATCCTCCTACCTCAGCCTTCTGAGCAGGTGGGACCACAGGCACATGCCACCATGCCAGGGTAATTTTTAAAAATATCTTTTTGTAGAGATGGGGTCTCACTCTGTTGCCCAGGCTGTTCTCAAACTCCTGAGCTCAAGCAATCCACTCTCCTCAGCCTTCCAAAGTGCTGAGATTACAAGTGTGAACCACTGTGCCCAGCTTTAAATTTTTTTCTCATAATTAATGAAGATCAAAATATTCTTAGCTGATAATTATTTGAAAACATACAGTAAATTATGTAATTACACATGACCAGTAACAATATTATTCAATCAGCCCAAACACATGGAATTTTTTTTTTCTTAGACAGAGTCTTGCTTGTTGCCCAGGCTGGAGTGTAGTGACATGGATCTTGGCTCACTGCAACCTCTATCTCCCGGGCTCAAACGATTCTCCTGCCTCAGTCTCCCAAGTAGCTGGGATTACAGGCACCCACCACCATGCCCAACTAATTATTTCTGTATTTTTAGTAGAGACAGGTTTTCACCATGTCGGCCGGGCTGGTCTTGAACTCCTGACCTCAGCTGATCCACCTGCCTGGACCTCCCAAAGTGCTGAGATTATAGGCATGAGCCACTGTGCCCAGCCCCTTGAGAGTTTTTTCTTTTTCAAAATAATAAACTTCGGCATTAAAGTCACTGAAATAAGTATATTTTCAAAAGAATTTGCCAAATGTTTATTTTAAATATATGGATTATTTTTCAACTTCCTTATTATTAAGAACACCACTATTCTTCTAGTCACTCAGCATTATAATTTATATACTTTTATTTTATTCATCTAGATATCAAATTCTATTATTCTTTTGAAAGAATATTCTGTTGCCTGCTAAAAATCCTGATTAATTCATATGAATATTACTATGAGAATATATTTTAAGGATTAGTCTACATTGATTTGTTTATTTAAAAGTTAATGGAGAAATACCAACTCACATTTATTGAACAACTTACTATGTCCTAAGCAGCATTGCAAACACTTTAAAATGTAAAATTTAATTAATTCTTACCTTGACAGTCTGTGTTAGGTATTATTAACCTAGTTTCACAGATGAGAAAATGAGAATGGAGAAGTTAAATAATTTGCCCAAGGGTTGACAAATAAAACTAGTGAAGCCAGGATGGAGAGTTTACACCAAACTGCTCCCTATGCTACCTGAACGGTTTTATGAGAACCAAATTAACTACATTTGTGTCTTCTGGGGTTCGGGTGACCCACTATACGAATTCTAATAAATTCTTGCTCTGACAAATTCCACAGGGAAATGAAGGACGTATTTGGTAGAGAAAAGGAACCACGGAGTGTGAGGGCCTCCATTACCAAAGGAAGAAAGAGGAGGAACAAGTCCTACCACCTTCAGATAGAAACTAGCAGAGTCCTCTTTCCCTAGTCCTGCCTTGTCATCCTTCTTCCAGTCTAACTAGACAAAGCTGCCAGGTAATTTGTTCTATAGCACCCCTTACATCACGTTATCTTCTTACCCAAGAACTAAAGTGACTTTGTAATGCTTGCAGAAGCAAGTCCAAACTACTCTAGTTGATACTGAATATACTTTTTATTTAGCTCCATTATCTTTCACTTCTGCCAAACACAAATCTTCTATTCCCAAACCTTGAAGTCATCCTTGAGTTCTCTAACACCTCATAGCCAATCTATCAGCAAATCTCACTGACTCTAACTTCAAAACATATCCTGAATCCAATTATTTCTCAAAACCTTTGCTGCTACCACCCTAGATCATGTGATTATCAACCTTTTTTTGGACCACTAACATAGCTGCCTAATTGGTTCAGCTGTTTCCTCCTTACCAGTCTACAGAATCTTCCAAACACTGCAGCCAAAGCATCGTTTTAATATAAATTACTCCGTTGCTAAAATCCCTCTGGTATCTCTCCATATGATGCAGGATAAAAGTCCAAAGGCTTTACCAGAGATTACAAGTCACTACAAAATTTGGCCCCAGCAATCTCTCTGACTTTATCGCTTTCCTTTCCCCCACTTGTTCACTTTGTACTAGCCACATTGGTATATGTTATTCTTTGTAGATGTATATTTAGAAGTAATTTCTAAAAATATAAACAGTTTCCATGTATCACTTCCTGGAGCATAAAGATAGAATTAGATAGAAACTCTGGCTGGGTGCGGTGGCTTATGCCTGTAACCCCAATGTTTTGGGAGGCCAAGGTAGGAGGATGGCTTGAGCCCAGTAGTTCGAGACCAGCCTGAGGAAAATAGTGAGACGCTATCACTACAAAAATTTTTTAAATTAGCCAACTGTGATGGTGTCTGCCTATGGTCCCAGCTAGTGGCATCGGGGTGGGCTGAGGTGGGAGGATCGCTGGAGCCTGGGAGAGTGAGGCTGCAGTGAACTGTGATCGTGCCACTATACTCTACCCTTGGGGACAGAGTGAGTCCTTCTCCACCCCTCCCCCAAAAAAAAGAAAAAGGAAAAGAAAGAAAACTGAGTTTTCTACAAAAATATTGGCTGAAATTCCTGCGGACAAAAACAATAGTCATTATGATTGAAATTGTAGTCTCTGGAGAAATACAGTTTTTTTATACCTGCTTATACTTGAAAAATACAGTGATTAAATATCACCCTTAAACTCTCTTAAGGATTTTGAAAAAATTTATTTAACCTATACATAATGTACCATTGATAAAAACATAACACCAAAGACATTAATAAATTGATATTTTCTAAATAGAAAGAGCTTATGAATATAAAACACTAACCCTGAATGTCTTTTAGTAACATTATCCAGTTTTAATTTTGGTAATACGTAACAAAAATTGATCTTGAGATGCAGTCTATTCTTCTCCTTTCTTGAAGTAAAATCATTGTCAAAACTAATAAAAGTGGATTTTACTTTATCTTCTGTTTAAATATAAACTTTATCAAAGTCTTTATAAAGGATTTTTTTAGCCCTTTAAAAATATTCCATTTTAATGCTGAACAAAATATTATAAAACTGAGGAGACAAATGTCTTTTTTTTTTAACTTTAAGTTCTGAGATATATGTGCAGAACATACAGGTTTGTTACATAGGTATACATGTGTCATAGTGTTTTGCTGCACCTATCAACCTATCATCCAGCCCAACATGCGTTAGGTATTTGTCCTAATGATCTCCCTCCACTTCCCCCCACTCCCCCTGAAAGGCCCTGGTGTGTGATGTTACCCTCCCTGTGTCCATGTGTTTTCATGGTTCAACTCCCATTTATGAGTGAGAACATGTGGTGTTTGGTTTTCTGTTCCTGTGTTAGTTTGCTGAGAATGATGGCTTCCAGCTTCAACCATGTCCCTGAAAAGTACATGAACTCATATTTTATGGCTGCATAGTATTCCATGATGTGTATATGTGCCACATTTTCTTTATCCAGTCTATCATTGATGGGCATTTGGTTAGGTCTAAATCTTTGCTATTGTAAACAGTGCTGCAATAAACATATGTGTGCATGTGTCTTTATAGTAGAATGATTTATAATCCTTTGGGTATATACCCAGTAATGAGATTGCTGGGTCAAATGGTATTTCTGGTTCTAGATCCTTGAGGAATAACCATACTGTCTTCCACAATGGTTGAACTAATTTACACTCCCACCAACAGTGTAAAAGTGTTTATCCACTGTTTATCCACATCCTTGCAGCATGTGTTGTTTCCTGACTTTTTAATGATTGCCATTCTAACTGGCACGAAATGGTATCTCATTGTGGTTTTGATTTGCATTTCTCTAATGACCAGTGATGATGAGCTTTTTTTAATATGTTTGTTGGCCGTATAAATGTCTTCTTTTGAGAAGTGTCTGTTCATATCCTTTGCCCACTTTTTGATGTGTTGATTTGTTTGTTTTTCTTGTAAATTTGTTTAAGTTCCTAGTAGATTCTGGATATTAGCCCTTTGTCAGATAGATAGATTGCAAAATTTTTCTGCCATTCTGTAGGTTGCCTGTTCACTCTAATGATAGTTTCTTTTGCTGTGCAGAAGCTCTTTAATTTAGTTAGATTCCATTTGTTAATTTTGGCTTTTGTCACGATTGCTTTTGGTGTTTTAGTCATGAAGTCTTTGCCCATGCCTATGTCCTGAATGTTATTGCCCAGGTTTTCTTCTAATGTTTTCGTGGTTTTAGGTTTTATGTGTAAGTTTTTAATCCATCTTGAGTTAATTTTTGTATAAGGTGTAAGGAAGGGGTCCAATTTCAGTTTTCTGCATATGGCTAGCCAGTTTTCCCAACACCACTTATTAAATAGGGAATCTTTTCCCCATTGCTTGTTTTTGTCAGGTTTGTCGAAGATCAGATAGTTGTAGATGTGTGGTGTTATTTCTGAGGCCTCTATTCTGTTCCATTGGTCTATATATCTGTTTTGGTACTTGCACCATGCTGTTTTGGTTAGTGTAGCCTTGTAGTATAGTTTGAAGTCAGCTTGTGTGATGTCTCCAGCTTCGTTCTTTTTGCTTATGATTGCCTTGGCTTATACAGGCTGTTTTTTGGTTTCATGTGAAATGTAAAGTAGTTCTTCCTAGTTCTGTGAAGAAAGTCAATGGTACCTTGATGGGAATAGCATTGAATCTGTAAATTACTTTAGGCAGGATGGCCATTTTCACTATACTGATTCTTCCTATCCGTTACCATGGAATTTTTTTCCATTTCTTTTTGTCCTCTTGTATTTCATTGAGCAGTGGTTTGTAGTTCTCCTTGAAGAGGTCCTTCACATCCCTTGTAAGTTGGATTCCTAGGTATTTTATTCTCTTTGTAACAATTGTGAATGGGAGTTCAGTCATGTTTTGGCTCTCTGCTTGTCTATTGTTGATGTATAGGAATGCTTGTGATTTTTGCACATTGATTTTGTATCCTGAGACTTTGCTGAAGTTGCTTATGAGCTTAAGGAGTTTTGGGGGTGAGACGATGGGATTTTCTAAATATACAATCATGCCATCTACAAACAGGGACAATTTGACGTCCTCTCTTCGTGTTCGAATACACTTTATTTCTTTCTCTTGCTTGATTGCCCTGGCCAGAACTTCAAATACTATGTTGAATAGGAGTGGTGAGAGAGGACATCCTTGTCTTTGCCAGTTTTCAAAGAGAATGCTTCCAACTTTTGCCATTCAGTATGGTATTGGCTATGGGTTCGTCATAAATAGCTCTTATTATTTTGAGATACGTTCCATCAATACCTAGTTTATTGAGAGTTTTTAGCATGAAAGGGTGTTGAATTTTATCAAAAGCCTTTTCTGCATCTATAGAGATAATCATGTGGGTTTTGTCATTGGTCAATTTGTGTTATGGATTACATTTATTGATTTGCATATGTTGAACCAGCCTTGCGTCCCAGGGGTGATGCCAACTTGATCATGGTGGATAAGCTTTTTTGATGTGCTGCTGGATTTGGTTTGCCAGTATTTTATTGTGGATTTTTGCATCAATGTTCATCAACGATATTGGCCTGAATTTTTTGTTGTTGTTGTTGTGTCTCTGCCAGGTTTTGATATCAGGATGATGTTAGCCTCATAACATGAGTTAGGCAGGAGTCCCTCTTTTTTTATTTTTTGGAAGAATTTCAGAAGGAATGGTGCCAGTTCCTCTTTGTACCTCTGGTAGAATTCGGCTGTGAATCCATCTGGTCCTGGACTTTCTTTGGTTGGTAGGCTATTAATTGATGCCTCAATTTCAGACTTGTTATTGGTCTTTTCAGGGATTTGACTTTTTCCTGGTTATTCTTGGGAAGGTGTATGTGTCCAGGAATTCATCATCTAAAATCTATTCTAGATTTTCTAGTTTATTTGCATAGAGGTGTTTATAGTATTCTCTGATTGTAGTTTGTATTTCTGTGGGATCAGTGGTGCTATCCCCTTTATCATTTTTTATTGTGTCTATTTGATTCTTCTCTCTTTTCTTCTTTATTAGTTTGACTAGTGGTCTATTGTGTTAATCTTTTAAAATAATCAGCTCCTGGATTCATTGAGTTTTTGAAAGGTTTTTTGTGTCTCTATCTCTTTCAGTTCTGTTCTGATCTTAGTTATTTCTTGTCTTCTGCTAGCTTTTGACTTTGTTTGCTCTTGCTTCTTTAGTTATTTTAATTGTGATATTAGGAAGTTGATTTTAGATCTTTCCTGCTTTCTGATGTGGGCATTCAGTGCTATAAATCTCCCTCTTAGCACTGCTTTAGCTATGTCCCAGAGATTCTGGTACTTTGTCTTTTTCTTCTCATTGGTTTCGAAGAACTTATTTATTTCTGCCTTAATTTCATTATTTACCCAGTAGTCATTCAGGAGCAGGTTGTTCAGTTTCCATGTAGTTGTGTAGTTTTGAGTGACTTTCTTAATCCTGAATTCTAATTTGATTGCACTGTATTCTGAGAGACTCTTTGTTATGATTGCCATTCTTTTGCATTTGCTGAGGAATGTTTTACTTCCAATTGTGTGGTTGATTTTAGAATAAGTGCCATGTAGCAGTGAGAAGAATGTATATTCTGTTGATTTGGGGTGGAAAGTTCTGTAGATGTCTATTAGGTCCACTTAGTCCAGAGCTGAGTTTAACAGCTGGATATCCTTGTTAATTTTCTGTCTCGTTGATCTGTCTAATATTGACAGTGGGTTGTCAAAGTCTCCCACTTCTATTGTGTGGGAGTTTAAGTCTCTTTGTAGGTCTCTGAGAACTTTTTTTATGAATCTGGGTGCTCCTCTATTGGGTGCATATATATTTAGGATAATTAGCTCTTCTTGTTGCATTGATCCCTTTACCATTATGTAATGCCCTTCTATGTCTTTTTTGATATTTGTTGGTTTAACATCTTTTTTATCAGAGACTAAAATTGCAACCCCTGTATTTTCTTACTTTTCATTTGCTTGATAAATAGTCCTCCATCCCTTTATTTTGAGCCTATGTGCATCTTTGCATATGAGATAGGTGTCTTGAATATAGCATGCCAATAGGTCTTGAGTCTTTTTCCAATTTGCCAGTATGTGTCTTTTAATTGGGACATTTAGCCCATTTAAGGTTAATATGGTTATGTGTGAATTTGATCCTGTCATCATGATTCTAGCTGGTTATTTTGCACATTAGTTGATGCTATTTCTTCATAGTGTCATTAGTCTTTATATTTTGGTGTGTTTTTGCAGTGGCTGGTACCATTTTTTGTTGTTGTTGTTTTGTTTTTTTTCCTTGTAAGGCATGCCTGGTGGTGACAAAATTGCTCAGCATTTGCTTGTCTGGAAAGGATTTTATTTCTTCTTCACTTATGAAGCTTAGTTTGGCTGGATATGAAATTGTGGGTTGCAAATTCTTTTCTTTAAGGATGTTGAATATTGGCTCCCACTCTCTTCTGGCTTGGAGGGTTTCTGCAGAGGGAGCCACTGTTAGTCTGATGGTCTTCTCTTTGTAGGTAATCTGACCTTTCTCTCTGGCTGCCCTTAACATTTTTTCCTTCATTTCAACCTTAGAGAATCTGATGATTATGTATCTTGGGGTTGCTCTTCTCAAGGAGTATATTAGTCTGTATTTCCTGAATTTGAATGTTGGCCTGTCTTGCTAGGTTGGGGAAGTTCTCCTGGATAATATCCTAAAGTGTGTTTTCCAACTTGGTTCCATTCTCCCTGTCATTTTCAGGTACACCAATCAATCATAGGTTTGGTCTTTTCGCACAGTCCCATATTTCTTGGAAGCTTTATTCGTTCCTTTTTTTCTTTACTTTTTTTTTTTTTTTTTGAGACGGAGTCTTGCTCTGTTGCCCAGGCTGGCGTGCAGTGGTGCGATCTCAGCTCACTGCAAGCTCCACCTTCCGGGTTCACGCCATTCTCCTGCCTCAGCCTCCCAGTAGCTGGGACTACAGGCACCCGGCACCATACCTGGCTAATTTTTTGTATTTTTAGTAGAGATAAGGTTTCACTGTGGTCTCTATCTACTGACCTCGTGATCTGCTCGCCTCAGCCTCCCAAAGTGCTGGGATTACAGGCATGAGCTACTGCGCCTGGCCTTTTATTCTTTTTTCTCTAGTCTTGTCTTCACGCCTTATTTCAGTAAGTTGATCTTCAATCTCTGATATCCTTTCTTCCACTTGATCAATTTGGCTGTTGATACTTGTGTATATTTCATGAAGTTCTCGTGCTGTTTTTTTCAGCTCCATCAGGTCATTCATATTCTTCTCTAAACTGGTTTTTCTAGTTAGCATTTCCTGTAACCTTTTATGAAGGTTCTTAGCTTTCTTGCATTGGTTTAGAACATGCTCCTTTAGCTCAGAGGAGTTTGTTATTACCCCCCTTCTGAAGCCTACTTCTATCAATTCATCAAACTCATTCTCCATCCAGTTTTGAGCCCTTGCTGGAGAGGAGTTGCGATCATTTGGAGGAGAAGAGGCATTCTGGTTTTTGGAATTTTCAGCATTTTTGCACTGGTTTTTCCTCATCTTCGTGGTTTTATCTACCTTTGATCTTTGAGGCTGATGACCTTTGGATGGGGTTTTTGTGTGGGGGTCCTTTTTGTTGATGTTGATGTTATTGTTTTCTGTTTGTTAGTTTTTCTTCTAACAGTCAGGCCCCTCTGCTGCAGGTCTGCTGGAGTTTATTGGAAGTCCACTCCAGACCCTGTTTGCCTGGGTATCACCAGCGGATGCTGCAGAACAGGAAAGACTGCTGCCTGGTCCTTCCTCTGGAAGCTTTGTCCCAGAGGGGCACCAGCCTGCTGCTAGCCAGAGCTCTCCTGTATGAGGTATCTGTCATGCCCTGCTGGGAGGTCTCTCCCGTCAGGAGCCACAGGGGTCAGGGACCCACCTGAAGAGGCAGTCTGTCCGTTAGCAGAACTGGAGCGCTGTGCTGGGAGAATCCTCCTTGTCAGGATCTGCTGCTCTCTTCAGAGCTGGCAGGCAGGAAGTCTTAATTCCGCTGAAGCTGAGTCCACAGCCTCCCCTTCCCCCAGGTGCTCTGTCCCAGGGAGATGGGAGTTTTATCTCTAAGCCCCTGAATGGGGCTGCTGCCTTTCTTTCAGACATGCCCCACCTAGCGAGGAGGATCTAGAGAGGCAGTCTGGCCACAGCCACTTTGCTGCACTGTGGTGAGTTCCACCCAGTCTGAACTTCCCAGCCTCCTTAGCACTGTCAGGGGAAAACCGCCTACTCAAGCCTCAGTAATGGCTGACGCCCCTCCCCCCCACCAAGATGGGTCATCTCAGGTTGACTTCAGACTGCTGTGCTGGCAGTGAGAATTTCAAGCCTGTGGTTCTTAGCTTGCTGGGCTCCATGAAAGTGGGACACACTGAGCAATACCCCTTGGCTCCCTGGCTTCAACCCCCTTTCCAAGGGAGTGAATGGTTCTCTCTTGCTGGGGTTCCAGGTACCACTTAGTTGGAAATGCAAAAATCACCCGCCTTCTATGGTGGTCTCACTGGTAGCTACAGATGGGAGCTCTTCCTATTTGGCCATCTTGCCAGATCCCCGATAAATGTCTTTATATAAAATTTTTTTATTTAAAATTTACCTGGTTTCTGCAATTGACCAATGGATCCACTATTAAAATTTATAAAATGAAATGATAAAAGTACTAGATGATGATATTCTACAGTTTGCAAACACCACCTTTCGTTTATCCATTCATCTGTAATAGACATTTCAATTGTTTCACCTTTTGGCTATTGTGAATAATGCTGCTATGAACATCAACATTTAAATATCTGTTTGAGTCCTTGCTTTTAATTCCTTTCTGTATATACTTAAAAATTGAATTGTTGGATCATAAGATGGTTGGTTGTATGTTTAATTTTTTGAGGAACTGCTATCCTGTTTTCCACAGTGGCTGTACATCTTACATTTCCACTGGCAATGCCCACTGTTTCCAGTTTCTACACATCCTCTCCAATACTTATTATTCACTGTTTTTTGTTTTGTGTTCAGGACTCACACATAAATAGAATTTCTAATGTTCAAGGTTATTCACTGAAGCATTGTTTCTCTCAGGGACAAACGAATATAACACAATTGTCCATTAATGGTAGATTACTTAAATAAGTGGTTAGAATGTGTGTGCCCAATAATGTGGTTGCGGATCTGATACATTTATAATGTCAATGATTGATGAGGGGAAAGTAGCAAAAAATGAAAATGAAATTGGATCTTAAATTATCTTAAGCTAATGCTAGAAACAAGAAATATGGAGAATTAGATATTTCTTTGAAAAAAATGTAAGAATTACAGATATTGTCTACAGTAGTGGCTACTTGTTAGTCAAATGTAGACATTCAGGAAGACTCCTTAAAGGGTGAGAGCAACCCCTTTTTTGCATTCTCCTCTCTCGCTTGACAGAATGTAGATGGGTGCCTGGGCTAGAGCAGACATCTTAGATTGTGAAGCAATTCTCTTAGTATGATGACCCAGTGATATGGAAGGAGCCTAGGTCCCTGCTGATTATAGAATTTCCTGGAAATTTCTATGTTCTTCATGCCACTACTGTGTGTTCTTTTTAAATATGATGGAACAAAAGCTAAATGAATATAGGAGCAAAGGTGAAAGCAGACTGACAGTTAGGAGGCCTATACAATAGTTCAAGGAAGAAGCAGCAACCAAGATTAAGAGGTAGTGGAATAATAATAGATGGTGAGATTCAGAGTATCCTTTAAAGAACAATACAACAGAACTGGCTGGTGGATTGAATGCATACTAATTATTGAGATAGGAATGAAGCACATATCCCTATTTTTAGCTAGAATGAAGTTACTATTTACTAAGTTGGGAAAAATTGCAGGTGGTGAAGCAGTGTTTTTTGTCTGCTTTTTTTAATTTTTGAAGGTCAGACCTAATCAAGACTATTTCGAGTATGTTAATTTTAGATGCTGTTATATTTCCATATTGAAATATGGTGGGGGCATTTGATAAATGATTCTGCATTTCAAGGGACAGAACTGGGCTGGAGATATATAATTACGGACTCATCAGATGTCAGGTAGGAAATATGTATAGATAAAGAAGAAATAAAAAGACGGAGCTGATGGGCACTCTGAAGTCTGCAAATTCAGAAGATAAGGAATCAGCAAAGAAAACTGAGAAGCAGCAGCCAGTGAGGTGTCTTAGCAGCAAAAGACTTGTTTCAAGAAGAATGGAGCGATCATTTGTGATAAATCCTGCTTTTAGGTCCAGTTAAATTAAAATCAAAAATTCAGGATTGGATTTGGCAATGTGAATGACAAGGATAGCCTTGTCAAATGCTGTTTAAATAGAATAGTGATGAAAAGGACCTTACTGGAGAGGATTCAAGAAAGAATGAGGAGATAGACATTAGAGATTCCTGGTACAGACAACTCTTTTTAGAACCTTTGTTGTAAAGAGGAGCAGAGAAATGAGGAGCTTTTTATCACTTTATTTTAGATGGGAAATACTACAATGTTTATGTGTTCATGGGACAGATTCAGTAGAAAAGACCAGTAGAAAGCAAAAAAAAAGAGGGAGAAAAATCCACGTCCTATGTTTGAGTAGGTGACAAGGGACAGAATCCAGTACACACATGGAGAGGCTGGCATTTTGAATGAGTAAAAATAGTTCAACCAAAGGTTAGAGCAAACGTTTTCGCTTCAGAATTTATATTTTGTTGTTGGAATGTTGGGACATTTTCTCCTAATTTCTTCAGTTTTTCAGTAAAATAATAGACAAAGTCATCAGTTGAGAGTGGGAGGATGGAGGAGATGTTAGAAGCTTGGGGACAGACAAGAAGATGGGAAATAGAGAAAACAGTGTGAAGAGTGAATTGAACAAGATAAAATTAGTAGGAGGGTTGAACGTTAGTAATCATAAATGTAAGCTGGGACCAGTCAGCACTGTGGTGGGGTTTTTCTCCAGCTGTATTCTCTTCTTGGGTGTAGGTGCAGAAAAGGTGGAGGGTTATATTTACCCAGGCTTGGAAACTTGGCCATGAGAATACAATGGAGGAAAAGAAGAAGGAGGGAGTTACTGGTATATATAAGGAAATGATTATAATGATGAACCATGGAATCTAAGTCAGGTAGAAGAGAAGTAAGGAATGAAAGAGGCAAAAAGGAGTAAAAAGGCATTAGAGTGAATGAATTGGAGGTCCGGTGGGGTTGAGGTTTTTAGATGTCAGAGATCTAGTGGGAACAAATTGAGAAGAGTAAAAGCGGTGGTCAGAGTGTGTGATGTTAAAAATTAATAGTATAGAGAGGGTATTGCTATTGGTAATGGCAAAGTCCAGAGTACCACCAGAGAGTGGTTACCTGAGGCAGGTTGGAGGCTAAGATTACTGGAGAAGAGGAAAAAAACCTAGTGGCCACAGTATTGGAAAAATGATCTATGTGGATATTGCAGTCACCAAGAATTAGAGAGCAAACCAGGTGCCTAGAATATTTGTATTGGTCCATTCTCGCACTGCTATAAAGAAATACCTGAGACTGGTAATTTATTAAAAAAGAGGTTTAGGGCCGGGCACAGTGGCTCACGCCTGTAATCCCAGCACTTTGGGAGGCAGAGGTGGGTGAATCACCTGAGGTCGGAAGTTCAAGACCAGCCTGACCAACATGGTGAAACCCCATCTCTATTAAAAGCATAAAATTTGTCGGGCGTGGTGGTGCATGCCTGTACTCCCAGCTACTCGGGAGGCTGAGGCAGGAGAATCACTTCAACCTGGGAGGCGGAGGTTGCAGTGAGCCAAGATCATGCCATTGCACTCCAGCCTGGGCAACAAGAGCAAAACTCCATCTCAGAAAAAAACAAAAAAAAAAAGAAGGAAAAAAAAGAAAAGAGGTTTAATTGGTTCACAGTTCTGTAGGCTGTATAGGAAGCATGGTAGCATGTGCTCAGCTTCAATCATGGCAGAAGGCAAAGGAGAAGCCAGTACTTCACATGGCAGGAGCAGGGGGGCGGAGAGAGAGCAGAGAGGTGCTACACACTTTTAAACAACTAGATCTCATGAGAACTCTATCACAAGAGCAGCACTAGAAGGATGGTTTCTAAACCATTAGGAACCGCCCCCATGATCCAATTCCTCCCACCAGGCATATCTCCAACACTGGAATTACAATTGAACATGAGATTTGGGTGGGGGAACGGATCCAAACCATATCAACATGCAAGTAATTACAGAGTGATGTAGAAGTCATAGATATCAAACTTCTCATTAATTCCTTAAAAATTGAACTGTCTTAGGTATGTGAATACACTGGAAACTTGAGACGATTTTATGTTTGATAGAATATTAGTTGACTTTCCCTGTTTTTATTAAAGGCTAACAAAATACTAGGCACTGAAGAAAGAAAGATGTATAAGGATGGCACAGCCTCTGATATTAAGGAAATGACTCTAATAGAGGCAACAAACATGCAAACAAATGGCAATTCAGTGAAAATGCATTTCAACAATCTGAGAAACAATAACAATGAAAAATTATGTTGGTTATGAATTGCTGAAATGAAAGCCTTCTTGATCATATACAAGTCATCCCTGGATGCAGTTCAAAATTGGGTCCATTTTACACTGATTTTCTCAAAAACATCTAGTGAGTACTACATAAGAGTGTACAAAGTGTGGTGGAAGATAGAATTATACATTAAATTCTAACTCTGTCTTTGCATTGAATTATATTACAGTAGGTCTTGTCATACATTAAATTCTCTGTCGTTAATTTTTTTTCCAGACATTTTATTCAGGCAGTGCATGAGCTCGGATCAGCTAGGGGCAAAGTTATTCTTTCATGTTACATCAAATTATCTGAGTCATGTAAGCATTTGTTTAAAGTCAGAGTTTTGGCTAAGAAAAATATCAAGGGAAAACAAAACTGGATACTGGATGCTGAAGACAGAGGATGTTATCTGATATTCAGATTTTCTCTGAGAACTTAAAACAGGCTGAGTGTCCGTGAGATGTTGTTTTGTTTTTATTTTGGGTGACTTTTTTTATCAAATAGTATTATCTGTCAGAGCACCTAATAATGTCGCTGGATGGCTGGTATTTACCTCCCTGTAACGATCATGACATGCCAGTGAATAACCAATTTCAAGAAGAGAACTTGCAGCCTTTCTGAGAATATTTATCTCTCATCTTTTTGGTTGGAAGTTTATTATAATATCGCAGTTTACTTAAAGGAACTCAGTAGCTACTGATTCTTTAATTCGTAGTAATAATTTGCTTGAATGATTTTTTTCACCTAAACATGTAACAATATATGTTAATATATTGAGTTGGGGATAATAATAGCACCTATCTCACGAGTTTATAGTGAACATTACATAATTCATGTATAGCTGTGAAAAAATGCCTAATATAAACTAACATTATTATTATTGCCATCATAATTATTATTTTAACTACATAGCTGTTTCGTTTTGAAACATCTAGTTGCAAGTAAATGGAACCCAACTAAGTGTAGTGTAAGCATGCAATGAAGCTTAATTGAATTGACAGAGACAGTGGAGTGACATAAGGGCTAGAATGGTATTAGGACTCAGAAGACAATGGGATTAGAACGAAGAGAACCATTAAAAGTCCATTTAGGCACCTCTCTTTTTATTTCTGCACACCTGTATCTTTTTTTTTTTTTTTTTTTTTTTTTGGTCTCTACATAATGCCTGAAAGCAGAAATCTCTGCTTTTCATCCCTAAGGTGGAATGGCATTGCCATAGCCCCCGAATTTACATGTTGAAGGTCCAGACACATGCAGGACTGACTAGCTGACTCTGAATTCCATTTCTACACAGGGGAGAAAGTGTAGTCAGTCCGATTTTACTTAGTAATCATCTTCTGACCTTGTTAGGATTGAGGAGAAATTGATACAAGTTTCAATGGTGGCCACCTCATCCTCTTGATGCTTGGGCAGAAGAAGGATTATTATTAGTATGGCAAAAAAAGATCTACAACACACTCTTAATTTCTCAACACATATGTAAGTCTTTCTTTCTATATACCCAAAGGTATCCTATCCATGATCCAACTAACTTACGCATAACAACAAACTACTCAACGACTTCATAACTGAAGGAAGTTGATCTTGTTTTGATCATAGGCCCACATAAGTCCAATTGCTCTACTTAAGATAAATGGAGATTTATCTGTGTCCAGAGATGTGTCAGGCTGGGACAAATAGATAGGGGTAAAGACATACTATATGATTGACAGCCCCACTGGAATCACATGAATGGGGAAGGGATGGCTCCACAAACGTAGAGTGTTTATAGAATATTTTCAAAGCCACTGCTGTATTCCAACCCTAGCTGCCCCGCATTCACATTATGAGAAATTATTATACGTCTCCACTTAATAAGCTATAATAATTCCAAATACCACCAAATATATACTCAGTTCCTAAGGGAAATAAATCAATATCATCTCCAGATAACATATCTACAGATCAGGTCCAGATGCGATCCTCTATGATGCATTTAACCACCCTAACACTTAAAATCCACCATGAAGGAAGGCAGAAGATAAAAAATGGTAACTGCAATAGCTGTCTTATTTGTGAAGTAGAGAAGGAAAAATAACAAATAGCCATCACTGAATCTTAGCATAAATCATATTCTATAGGAAGGGGCAGTAAGGATCCCTACCTTTGGCCATGGAGTAATTTCCAGATTACATATCTGCCTTCTTGTCCTATGACTGCCGGGAGGATTGCCAGGGTTCATTTTCCTCCATGGTCATAATCCAAAGCAGCATATGATAAGATTTCATCTGTAGAACTATAATCTCTTAGTACACCCATTTTCTGTGCATATGATTACAATAAACTGAGTGTTGAATTAATGGTTGAGCAAAAATAGATCTTTTTCAGGCTTGAGGGTTCTCTGACAATTACATTTTCTGAAGTACCCACTCTTTGGCTTGTTAATTTACTTCTGAAATCCCTAAAGGATAATCATCAGCATTAGAAATCTTGGATCTAGAGCGCTGAATCTTAACCCCACAGGTGTTTGTCTCCGTAATTGCTGTTAGTGCTCTGCTAGTCTCCTGAGGCCACTGCTCACCGGCTTCCACTATGCCCTCAGCTGAAGGTGGTGAAGGTGAGCCTGTCTGTACCCTGTCCCGGTGCATCCCAGTAGAGAGTGCTTTACACTGTCTACTACCTGAAGAGAGAGAGTATTACCTCTGTCAGTCTGGGAACAAATATTAGGATGTGTTTGGAAGATAAAATCTATGACTTAAGCTACTCCTGGATAGCAATCTTGTTTTTCTTTTTCTTTTCTTTTCTTTTCTTTTCTTTTCTTTTCTTTTCTTTTCTTTCTTTTTATGGAGTCTTACTCTGTCACCCAGGCTGGAGTGCAATGGCATGATCTCTGCTCAGTGCAACCTCCACCTCCCGGGTTTGAGCGATTCTCTTGCCTCAGCCTCCAAAGTAACTGGGACTACAGGCACGTGCCACCATGCCTAGCTAATTTTTTGTATTTTTAGTAGAGATGGGGTTTCACCATGTTAGCCAGGATGATCTCAATCTCCTGACCTTGTGATCCACCCAGCTCGGCCTCCCAAAGTGCTGGGATTACAGGCGTGAGCCACCGTGACTGGCCAGCAATCTTATTTTCTTACCTCCCTGATTTTGTCTGCTCTAACTTTTGCTTAGAAACAAATGAGTTATTTTCTTTCAAAATTCACAAAGCACTGCTTTTCTGACTCTCAGGCATCTCAGATTCCTGTGTTGTGCTTTATTAACAAAGCTAAATATTGCTGTCTTTCTAATGGCAGATAACTGGCTTAAGAACCTAAGGATAACCACTTCTTGCAGGATCACTGGAAGCTGCTGAAAGTGAACAGTATTTGCCAACATTCTCATCTATTTATTTTAGGTTTTCCTAAGTTTCACCTGAAGAAGGCGTATCAGAAACATAACAAGCATTTCCAATCTCCAGTGCAGAGATACAGGCATCATTGCTGCCTGCAAAGAAATCAGGACTCAGACAATTTCTTATTTCAAGATTTGTACCTGCAGTTTTACTTTTCAATATACCATCTTATACATTGAACTCTTTGGTTTACAGGGACAAAACTCAACTCATATCAGATTCCGTTTATATATATGTATGTTTTTTTGTTTGTTTGTTTGTTTTTTTGAGACAGAGTCTCACTCTGTCACCCAGGCTGGAGTGCAGTGGTGCCATCTTGCTCACTGTAACCTCCACCTCCCAGTTTCAAGCAATTCTCGTGCCTCAGCCTCTGCAGTAGCTGAGATTACAGGCGAGAGTCACTGCACCTGGCCAGATTAAATTTAAAATGGGAACTGGGTTGATAGTTTTAGACTTGGCTCTATTCAAGACTCAATCAATGCAGTACATTTTTTGTTCTCTCTCTCCCTTCTTTCCGCCTCCACCTTCCCCTCGCTCCATGGCTTATTTTTTTTAATTAAGCTGGCTTCATTTTCTTTTCCTTTACACATTTTTCCTACATGCAGTTAAGAAAGATGGAAGCCAACACTCCAGGCTACTAACCCCAGTTTAACAATCTTAGCAGAAACACAGCCTCTAACTTCTTGAATTACAGTATGATATATTGATACAGTTTTTAAAAATTATCCATTTGTAAAATTGACAAATTTTTGTTATTGTACACATGTATGGCATACAATTTGATGTTTCAGTGCAAACATTGCATGATCTTAGTTATATGTGGAATCTAAAAAATAACAACTGATATCACAGAAGCAGAGAGTAGAACAGTGGTAACCAGTCACTGGAGAGAGGAGGGGGAAAAGGAAGAGGAGGGGAGGATGAAAAGAAGTTGGCCAATGTGTACAAATTTGTAATTAGATAGAAGGAATAAACTATGGTGTTCTATTGCACAGTAAGGTGACTATAGTTAACAGTAAAACATTGATATCATTTTAAACTCCACAAAATAATACTATATATTCTTTTTTTTTTTTTTTTTTTTTTGAGATGGAGTCTTGCTCTGTCGCCCAGACTGGAGTGCAGTGGTGCGATCTTGGCTCACTGCAACTTCCGCCTCCTGGGTTCAAGCGATTCTTCTGCCTTAGCCTCCCAAGTAGCTGGGACTACAGGTGCACAACACCACGCCTGGCTAATTTTTGCATTTTTAGTAGAGATAGGGTTTCACCATATTGGCCAGGCTGGTCTCAAACTCTTGACCTCATGATCCGCCCACCTCAGCCTTCCAAAGTGCTGGGATAACAGGTGTGAGCCACCACACCCAGCCAATACTATATATTCTTTATGAACGTCTACATATGTTAAAAAAAGTTTCGTAACTGACATGGGAATAATAAACATTAAATTGAGCAGAGTGATTACTTCTGCAGGACCATAAGCGAGTGAGCTGCAGTGGGGTACGTAGGAACTTTAGCTGTGTTGGTAATATGTTATTTCTTAAACTAGTTGGTGGTTATATGGATTCTTGTTATATGGTTTTTTTATACATTTAAGTATGGCCAAAATATTTTATAAGTTTAAAAAAGAAAAAAAGCCAATTGTTATTAATGTTGGGATTTGGATTCCAGAGACAATCCCAGATTGGCCCTGTCTGGATGATTCAAGTATCCTAGTCCTTTATTTCTTCCCAGTAAAACGTGGATGGCTAGGTCATGCACTGTTCACTGTGGCTGTGGGACGGTTAAGGAGATATTGTGGTTTCCAGCTCCATTACATACAAAAGGAATAGGGAAATATTACTTTTTAAAGAAAGGGATGTCGGCTAGAAAAAAACAACTGAGGGCCATTTTCTGGGTTAACTTTCCCTAAGTGAAGCTCATTCCTTTCTCCAGTTTATTCTCAATCTGTCCAGGTATAGATTCTTACCACATTGTAAACTGTGCCCTAAAATTTTAAATTTAACCATGACCAACACACTTGATAAGCAATGGTGGTGAAAAAAAAATGCTTTTTTTTTGGAGACAGAGTCTCGCTCTGTCACCCAGGCTGGAGTGCAGTGGCACAATCTCGGGTCACTGCAAGCTCCACCTCCCGGGTTCACGCCATTCTCCTGCCTCAGCCTCCCGAGTATCTGGGACTACAGGGGCCCGCCACCACACCCGGCTAACTTTTTTGTGTGTTTTTAGTAGAGACGGGGTTTCACCATGCTAGCCAGGATGGTCTCGATCTCCTGACCTTGTGATCTGCCCGCCTCAGCCTCCCAAAGTGCTGGGATTACAAGCGTGAGCCACTGCACCCGGCCTGCTTTTTTTTAAATGAAATAAATCTTAATCTTTTCCTTAGGTAGTGCTGTTTAAGACTACTCCCAAGAGGAGCATGAGGAAGGTTTCTGTGAGTGGGTGTGTGTGTTTGCACACACACATCAGTATGAAAACACCACTTACTTCCTAGTAGTGTTTAAATTTGGATCTGAGGGTAAGCCAAGTGGCTAACACTTCCTTTACTATTTATTACCATGGGTCACTGTTCTCTAGAATTTCACACCATCTTAAAGCTCTTGTATTTGCTGTCTTTTGATTTCATTTTGGGGGACTTGGTTTGCTAAAAACAAACAAACCAACAAACAAAACATTTCCATAAGACACTGTCTGTGAAGACACTCCCCAACGCTTATTCTACCATGAAAACTCCCTGCTTGTGATGATGAGCTACTGAGAGTACTCAACCATCCTCATATTTTTCTGTTGATTAAGCTCAGCCACAGACCACAGATAGGTAACAATGACCACAGGTGAGTAACAATGGGATGAGGAAGGAGCCTTTCCTACCATGACCCTGTCCTGCCTCTTTCTCCTGACAATGTAGTGATGGGATGAGTTTCACAACGTAATGAAGAAATTATTATTACTGGGAGCAAATGTTAGAGGACTGTTCTAAAGACATTCAGGTTGGAGGTAGACGAAGGATGTTCAAGTTTGATATGTATACATCCAATATTAAGATTCTGCAGTTTTTCAGTCAGCATCAATCTTATCCATAATTCCAGTTGGATCTACCTGCTGCAATTCATTTGATTCATGATGATGATGATGATGATTTGCCTGGACTTCAAATATTTTAAGTCAGTGACACAGCTATTTTTTTTATTTTTATTTATTTATTTTTTAAATTACAATTGAGCACAGGATTGGAGCACATTCTAGGCTAAAATGAAATATATCAGGGTGCAAACACCACATTCTCACATCTGCAGATATTTGCTACTATTTCTACAAAAGTTTTGTCATTGGTAAGCATTCAGCCTAAGTATTAAGAACCAACAGATAAAAGCTTATTCAAAAACATCACTGTATAGTAGACTACCAATGTCTCCCCTGGAGTGGGAAAACCTTTCTGGACCTGAACTTTGCCTAATTTAGCCAGTTCCATATTTTCTGAGGGTCTATTATTCTCAGCACTTCACCTGATACTAAAATAGGTTATTAGCTAGAATTCTTTAGAACACAAGTAACAGACACCCATTTGTGTTTACAAATATAGGAATGGAAAATGTGTTATGAGGATGTAAGCATATCTCATCTCCCAGGGCCTACGGACAGGATCACATCCAAGCCTCATGCAGAACCTGGAGCTACGAAATGAAAAGCAATTAGGACTCAGTTTCATTTTTTGTCTTTTCTTTGCCCTGTGCCTTTGTGTCCTTGTCCTCTTTTCAGATCAGTTTTCTTTGCTTTTCTATCTGCATGACTACATATAGTTACTGCACGGTTTGATTTTATAGCTTCGGACACATGCTGAAGTTGTCGCCAAATTCCAAGGGAAAATCTGATTGGCTTAATTGAAGATAAATACCTTCACCTTGTCCACAGGTTGTGCTAAGTGAAAACTTAATTTGGTGGGAATTATTTTGAAATATCAGCTGGTCTCTTTAGAACATGGTCATTCAAGATAAACCATTATAAAGGAATTTTTGCCACTTAGAGAAAAAAGACTGTGTTTCTGTCTAATTCATCTTAGAGCTGGTCTTGGCTTTGATGTTTGAAATAGGTGTGGAATGTCTGCGGTAACGATAACCATAGTAATACTGGACTTTTGTATGATAATTGCAAGTTTTATAAGCTACCCAACATCTTTTTGAGGTTAGTCAGTATTATTGTAATTAAGCTAGATTTAGGGATATGGATATGGGGACATAGAAATTTAAGTTGCTATGCTAAGTGGTCATAGCAAATCTCGAAAAACTCAGAATTTAAATTAAAATCAACTGGCTCTAAAACTTGGGCTCAAATTTAGTAATGGTATTGGAGTTCAAGTTCTATTCCATCTGGATTTTAATTTTCTTCTTACCATTTCTCATTCCAAATGCTCTAATGGCCCAGCCATTTTTCATAATAGATTTTTTTTTTTTTTTTTGAGATGGAGTCTTGCTCTGTCGCCCAGGCTGGAGTGCACTGGCATGATCTCGGCTCACTGCAAGCTCTGCCTCCCAGGTTCATGCCATTCTCTTGCCTCAGCCTCCCGAGTAGCTGGGACTACAGGCACCCGCCACCACGCCCGGCTAATTTTTTTTTTTTTTTTTTGTATTTGTAGTAGAGACGGGTTTTCACCATGTTAGCCAAGATGGTCTCGAACTCCTGACCTTGTGATCTGCCTGCCTCAGCCTCCCAAAGTGCTGGGATTACAGGTGTGAGCCACGGCACCTGGCCTAAATTTTTAAACTACAAATTATTTGTTCTTTATACAATAACAAACAGCAATGCAATCAGTCTACAGCAATAGTATCTTATATATTTTTGTAATTTTTTTTGGTTAAATACTCTTCCATAATTCTCTTTTTTCAAATAACAATCATAGTGACCATGAATTTTATTCTGCCTACATCTGTAGGTAGAACTGGAGCCCTGGTAAACATCTACTTAAATAAAGTTTAGTGTTTTAGTGGGGATTCCTGTTTAATACCTACTAGAGAAATACATTTTTAGTTTGAAATACAGGGAGTAGGAAAGATAGAAAAGAGCATTGTTCAAAAATGTATCTAGGCTGGGCATGGTGGCTCACACCTGTAATCCCAGCACTTTGAGACACCTAGGCAGGTGGATCACCTGAGACCAGCATGGCCAACATGGTAAAACCCTGTTTCTACAAAAAATACAATAATCAGCTGGGTGTGGTGGTGGGCGCCTGTAATCCTAGCTACTCAGTAGGCTGAGGCAGGAGAATTGCTTGAACCCTGGAGGCGGAGGTTGCAGTGAGCTGAGATCGTGCCACTGCACTCCAGCCTGGGCAACAAGAGTGAAAGCTCAGTCTCAAAAAAAAAAAAGTGTATCTATTTTATTTGTGATTTAAATATGAATATTTTCAGGCTGGGCACAGTGGCTCACGCCTGTAATCCCAGCACTTTGGGAGGCCGAGGCGGGTGGATCACGAGGTCAGGAGATCGAGACCACGGTGAAACCCCGTCTCTCCTGAAAACACAAAAAATTAGCCGGGCACGGTGGCGGACGCCTGTAGTCCCAGCTACTCGGGAGACTGAGGCAAGAGAATGGTGTGAACCCGGGAGGCGGAGCTTGCAGTGAGCAGAGATCGCGCCACTGCACTACAGCCTGGGCGACAGAGCGAGACTCTCTCAAAAATAAATAAATAAGAATATTTTCACTATAAATTATGAATAATTTTATTCTAATAATTACAGCAGTGACTAGGAGATAAATTTTGATATTGGAAGTTTGATACTGAGTAATGTAGATGTTGAATCCTTTGAAGCTCACAGTTTCCTCCAGAAACAATTGTGTGTTCTCTGAGAACCAGAAGAGTTGATCTTTTGTATAAATAAACCTAACGGTTTGGTGCTGTCTTCATGATAGTGAGTTATCATGGGACCTGGTTGTATAAAATATGCGTGACACCTCCCCCTCCTTTTTCTGTAGCTCTCACTATGTGAGACACTGGCTTACTCTTTGTCTTCTGCCATGATTTCAAGCTTCCTGGGGCCTCCCCAGAAGCCAAGGAGATGCCAGCACCATGTTTCCTGTACAGCCTACAGAACCATAAGCAAATTAAACCTTTTTTCATTATAAATTACCCAGCCTCAGTTTTTTTTTTTTTTTTTTTGAGACAGAGTCTCGCTTTGTCGCCCAGGCTGGAGTGCAGTGGCGTGATCTTGGCTCACTGCAACCTCTGCCTCCCGGATTCACGCCATCCTCCTCTCAGCCTCCCAAGTAACTGGGACTACAGGTGCCCACCACCACACCCAGCTAATTTTGTTTTGTATTTTTAGTAGAGATGGGGTTTCACCATGTTATCCAGGATGGTCTTGATCTCCTGACCTCGTGATCCGCCCACCTCGGCCCCCCAAAGTGCTGGGATTACAGGTGTGAGCCACTGCACCCGGCCCTCAGTATTTTTTATAGCAACACAAAGAATGGCCTAACACATTAGGAAGAAAAAGTACGTAGAAGCTTGTAAACCTAGAATTGAGAGTCTAAGAAACCAGGAGGCTTTCCTGTGAAAGAGAGAGTTAAGCTAAACTGTGAAGGAGGAGTTCATAGTAGATTTTTTTTTTTTAATATACAAGGATGTTGATGGCAATATTGTGGATAGTAGAAAAAATACTCTAGATATAAAATTCTAATCAATTAGACAGTGCTACATATATAATATATCCTCACCAAGGGGTATTATGCACTCATTCAAATAAACAATTAGAACTCTGTCTTTTGACATGGAGGGATTCCATGAAGTAATGAGAAGTGAGAAAAGAAGCATGCATTTTAAAAAGCACAGGAATAGTTCCAGAGAGAGCATTCCTCAAGAAAAAGAGAGAGGAAGTAGTGTAAAGATGAGCTTCCTAGGCATAAGGAACAGCATGTGCAAATACCCCAAGGAAGAAGACAGCTTGGTGAAAAACAGTAACTGAAAGGAGAGTAAAGAGGCTGGAGCTCAGAAAATGAGGTCGGGGCTATAGGACAAGGAGAGGTGGGAGGGATACCAGGTGAAATAGAGAAGTAGATAGGTCAGAGCATATATTTGAGAAAGCCACATTAAGAACTTTGTTGTTATCCTTCAGTAAATGTTTTATACCTTGAACTATTGCCTTTTCTAACACTTGGTGATTGCATGTCATTTAACACTTAGTGATTGCTGGGAGAGCTCTGCAGAGTATTCACTATATTTTAGAATCAATGACAGTATACCTGGCACAAAGGAAATTCTTAATACATTCTAGTTTTCCACTTCATCTTGTCCCCTTTCCAGTCGTTTTCTCCCATGAATGCATAGAATATGGTTCTATGGTTCTCAACTCCCAGGCTCAATGCCCCTTCTTGGTTTTAAAGAAATATTTTCTAACATTGTCTTGCTACGCTAAAACAATGAAATTTATTAATAATGTAATTTAACCTATAACTTTTAAAAGTAATGTTATGTCCTGATTATAATGTAAATAAAAGGAATTTATAAAAATGCTATTTGTTGTAGTATATAAACATTCATACACAAATATACCATTAGACAGAAGAAGCTGTGAGATGTGAGATGACTGACCTACAGATGCTAAGGGAGACTGATGAGTTTTATTATATCTCTGAAGCAGTTATGTAGTGCTGTGATCTACAAAATGATGAATAGTTCTTAGCAGATGTCTACGTTAAGCAAAATATATTGTAATTGGATTCCTGTAATTCAGTATACATTAAAACCGTGCCAAACATTTCTTGTATTTGTATGTAAAACAGAGAGAAGCTCTGAACTTAGGCAATTATAAATGAATTTTTCACCTTCATTTTGTCTGGCAGGACTGTTGTTATTTGCCCAAGACATCGGATAATTTTCCATTGTGATGGATACATCACAGGACATTGTCATTCCCTGCCCGCCAAATACCAGTACAACCCTCAATCGTTGTAACATTTTCCAAATGTTCCTTATTAGTTGGTCCACTGAGAGCCACTGATCTGATTGGAAGACAAGACACTGGAAATGTCACATTGTACCAGAAGACTTCAATAACAGCTGAAAAAAAACAATAAAAGGGATGTTATAAAGTCACATGTAGATGGCAGAAAAAATACTCAAGGGATTAAGTCTTAGGCATTTTAAGGGGCCCACACCAGTCAAAGCTGGAATAAGACAATGTAGAAATAGATTTTGAACAATGACTAACCTGAAGCGAGACAGAGGAACAAGGGAGGCATTGTAGGCTGGAGGTCCACTGAGCAGAGGTGGGCAAAGGTGTGATGTACAAATAAACATGATATGTCTGGGAGCCAGTGATACAGAATTTCAGACATCCTCAAATTAGGCCTTCCAGAAAGGCAATTGGAGTTGGCAGTTTACTGTTGCTTCATTTTTGTTGTTGTTTTCTCTTTTACTCTGTCTTAATTATAAAAAATACAAGTTATATCCCAGACCTCAGTTGAAGTTTGTGAAATCCAGTCCAGATAGTGACTCTAAGGACACCAAAAATGATTATTACTGATGTGTTTTTTAATAATTCCTACAACATATAGTAGCAATGGATGTCTATGATTATGTTAGCAATGTTGGTGATAAAGACCTTTCCATATTGCTATGATAAAATACCTTTGAAGATGGCTATTCATATTCATTCATAACAATGATAAGTAACGAATGACTTCAGAAGTTACATTTAATATTTTCAAAGATGTTAAATATGGACAATTCTCATGTCTTAACAAATACTAATAACAAAAGATGAGTGAATATTTTAAAAATTGAATAATTAAAATAATCAGTACTTTGTATCAAATAGATTCTATTAGCCCACTCTATGTTTTGTTTTTACACCTAATGGCATGATTATGCAATTTACCAGTAAATACCAGCATGGTTTTTAACGTTGTTTATGTGTATTATGAAAAATGTAAGCAACTTAATATTTTCATATTAGGTTGTTTGATCTGCCCAAGAGAAAGAGAAGAGGAAATGCAGTCATAAGAGAATAGGATCTAATGAGTTTAGCAATTTAAAAATTAAGGACCATGATTTTCTGCTATTTTAATTAAGTCATTTTATATCTCTTTACCTCATTCTCTAAAATAATTTGTTACAATTATCTAACCTTTTACAAATGTTTGCAAATTAAAAGAAATAATTACCCAGTACTACACCATAATTTTGAAGAATGGATGAAGCACACAGTATGATAATGTGTTTTTCATCTTTCTAAAGGAACTTCGTGATGATCAAAACAGGAAAAAATTCTTAATCTACAAATCTATTGAATTTTATTACATTTGTTTCCACACTTCTTTTCACAAATGTTTGTACCATCTTTTTGAACTTTAACTGGTCTTTAATTAGGTCTCTACACCAATGAACACAGAAACACAAGTCAAGGAATCAAATTAACACAAGATTCCTAGTTATATTATCTGCTGTGCTTTATTAGTCTTTCTTTTTTTTTTATTTTTTATTTTTGAGACGGAGTCTCACTGTCGCCCAGGCTGGAGTGCAGTGGTGCGATCTCGGCTCACTGCAAGCTCCGCCTCCCGGGTTCACGCCATTCTCCTGCCTCAGCCTCTCCGAGTAGCTGGGACTACAGGGGCCCGCCACCACGCCCGGCTAATTTTTTGTATTTTTAGTAGAGACGGGGTTTCACCATGGTCTCGATCTCCTGACCTCGTGATCCACCCGCCTTGGCCTCCCAGAGTGCTGGGATTACAGGCGTGAGCCACCGTGCCCGGCCTGCTTTATTAGTCTTTCTATCCTCTGCTCCAACCAATGCTTGGCATAATGCCTTTTTTTTAGAAAGCTCTCAATAAATGTATTTATGACACTTACATAATACTTTATGTAACAATTTAAATGTGAGAGATATATAAAATGATTATGAAGTTCATTTCAATAATTTTCACAGTAGTCTTATATGAAATGTCATAAGACAATTAAACTAATGTGATGATTCATCTGGCCATAGGTTTAGCCAACACTGACAGAAATTTTGCTTGGTAACTTCCCCAAAGTACTTGGGGAAAATATTTTTTGTTGTTGTTGCTTTTTATTTTTTTCTTGAGATGAAGTCTGACTCTATTGCCCAGGCACCCAGGCTCCCAGGCTGGATTGCAATGGTGCGATCTCAGCTCACTGTAACCTTTGCTTCCCTGGTTCAAGTGATTCTCCTGCCTCAGTCTCCTCAGCAGCTGAGATTACAGGCACGTTCTACTATGCCTGGCTAATTTTTAGTAGAGATAGGGTTTCACCATGTTAGCCAGGCTGGTCTCAAACTCCTGAATCTTGATCCACCTTGGCCTCCCAAAGTGTTGGGATTACAGGCGTGAGCCACCACGCTCGGCCGTGAAAATGTTTTTGAGAGACACATCCATTTGCTAATTGTTAGACATGACATTCTTTCTGCAGTAAAGGCTTTATCTGCCTGAAAACCATTGTCTTGAACTGAACTAAAATACATACATCCTAAAGCTCTTGAAGGAACTAGAATTTTAGTGCATGAATTATTGTGTACAAATAATGACTGAGACCTAGTAACTAACTGAAATAGCTTCACATACTTATCATACTTATCATACTTCTAAGGATTCTTGAAGAACATATTTGTTAAAAACAAATCAACAATTGAAAAGAAACATGTCATTCAGAGTATGATTTCCTTCTTTCCCAATAAAATTAGTTGCTTCCTCTCTTCTATAACTCCTGTCTCTTTCATTGCTATCTATATTTATGTGTATATATATATTGTTTTCTGGATTATTGTACTTCACATATATTTTATCTTATCAATTAAATTATAAGTACTGGCCAGGCATGGTGGCTCATACCTGTAATCCAAGCACTTTGGGAGGCCAAGGCAGGTGGATCACAAGGTCAGGAGTTTGAGACCACCCAAGCCAATATGGTGAAATCCCGTCTCTACTAAAAATATAAAAATTAGCCAGGCGTGGTGGTGCATGCCTGTAGTCCCAGCTACTCAGGAGGCAGAGGCAGAAGAATCACATGAACCCGGGAGGCAGAGGTTGCAGTGAGCTGAGACAGTGCCACTGCACTCCAACCTGGGCAACAGAGTGAGACTCCCTCTCAAAAAAAAAAAAGAATTATAAGTACTTTGAGGGCAGGAAAAAATACCTGATTGCTTTTGAACCCCCTTACCCCCTTGTATATTTGAACTCAATATGGGAGGCAAATACATACCTGTTAAGTGTAACTTCATATTTCCACTAATTTGTTTAGACTTTAGATTAAATATTGTAGAATGGGGGTAAAGATGCAAATGAAGATTGAGTTGACTTGTAGTTTTTAAGAGCCTTTTTTTTTTTTTTTTTTTTTTTAAGATGGAATCTCGCTCTGTCTCCAGGCTGGAGTGTGGAGTGCAGCAGCACGATCTGAGCTCACTGCAATCTCCACCTCCCTGGTTCAAGTGATTCTCCTGCCTCAGCCTCCCGAGTAGCTGGGATTACAGGTGTGCGCCAGCACACCCAGCTAATTTTTGTATTTTTAGTAGAGATGAGGTTTCACTATATTAGCCAGGATGGTCTCGATCACCTGACCTCGTGATCCTGCCATGGCCTCCCAAAGTGCTGGGATTACAGGTGTGAGCCACCGTTAGTGTAATCTTCTCATCCATCCTGTTAGCTACTTTTAAAGTATTAACTGTAAAAGTCTAGTTTTAGTTTCAGTCTTAAATATAACCTATCCATTTAAAAAATAATAGAGTTGAGAATTTATTAGGCATACTTATCATATGGAGAGACTGAGGTTTTGTATCTCCCTTCCCATATCATCTGGACCTTGTTCATTACCCATTATTCTTTCTATTCTCTGCTATTTCCTTTCAAACACATTTACATGAGTACCTATAGCTACAGAAAGATTCCCAACAACTTGAAAACAACCTTTCACATGATCCTGCTCCTGCCTCTTCCTACTTTTCACATATACATGGCCATTTTATTTCTTTCTTTCCCTCTACTGATGACTTTTGGCAGCTTGAAAACACTTGGGTTATAACTTGGGCAACATGGTGAAACCCTGTCTCTACAAAAAAAATACAAAAATTAGCTGGGTTTTGTGGTATGCACCTGTAATCCCAGCTACTAGGGAGGCTGAGGTGGAAGAGTTGCTTGAGCTGAAAAGTTGGATGTTGCAGTGAGTTGAGACACTACACTCCAGCCTAGGGAGCAGAGCAAGATCCTGTCTCAAAAAAAGGAAAGAAAGAAAAGAAAATGTAGTTATGTCTTTCACTTTAAATTCTACATCCAATCTATCTGACGCAAACCATATTGATCGGTTTCCTCCTTTTCATTTGCACTATTCCTTCCCTTGTCATACTATTCACACGACAGCTAGGCATAACTACTCTTCTTGACTCCCTAGAATTTATACCAAAGGCACCAACTGTTAGATTAGTCAACATATCACCAGCAAGAGACACAAGCCCATATTTTTCAGCTTGCAATCAGAGTTCTTCCCAATCTGATTCCCAGTATAATTAATAGTAATGCACTTACGGGCTTACCACAGATCAAGAGCTGGGATGTTTTCCACATACCATATCTAATTTATAATTCTCACAACAATCTTAGATTATAAATAATTTTGACCTCATCCTGTGAGAAAATTACTCCAAACTTTATTTCTAAACGTATCTCCCACCACCCACAACCATGTGATGCCCATGGCCAAATCAGGTTAATTGATTTGCGTGGTTCTGGAACTTGCTTTAACTTTCATCCTCTAGCCTTTACTCTGCTCTTTCGGCATCTAATCACGTGCCAATTGCATTCTCCTGACAAGTTTGCTCATCAGTCAGGACCCAACTCAAATTCTAATAGTTCTGTGAAATTCTGTCCACATTCCTCACCTACCCTCTAGGATCCTTAAGGGGTGAGATGAATTTTATGTATTTTTCCATCCCATTAAGGATGGAAAGGTCTTACATAGCATAATACCTTTAATGGATTCTCCCTCTCCACTTCTATTTTCTGATCTTTTATTTGCTTTTAATAATGAACACTCTAGTAGATATCCTTCTTTCTTTGTGATTTCACTTGACTTAGCATGAGTGCATATCTTAATAAAATTAGACTTCCTATGGGCCTCATTTTACTCTAATATTCTTGATATTTTTAACAATAGGATAAGTGCAGTCTCAAAACGTTCATAAGTATTGCACCTTTAAGAAACATCCAGAATTATTCTCAAAGGCTGTAGAAACATGCCAGTATATTAAGTACCACATAGAGAATATTAATTTAGTCAATGGATTGCATGCCAAAAATGAGGAAGAGAACTGAAAAAATATTAAAAAGTGAGATGTGAAAATTAGGAATAGAAGGAAAAAATAAATACATAAAACAAGACAATTCTCTGCATTCTTTTGAAGAAATGAAACTACAAACCAGACACCGAGATTTGGAAGATTAGCTTTGTACTAATCTTGGAATTTGCTTTTACTTTCCTGACTTTGGCCTTTGCTCTGATGTTTCAGTATCCAGACTAATGCGAATTTCATTCTTCAGTTTAAATCAGCACATCGGTCAGGGATTCATCCAAACCTTAATGGCTTAGCATTTTCCTAAACTGTTTTATTAGGGGTAAAATGGCCACGAAAGTCATTTTTAAGGGTCAATTCAATTTTATGATAATTTATATATTATGCCAGAAGCTTAAAATATGCCTATTACTACCCTAAATTCCATTCTCACAGTACTAGGCTGCATTTTAAACATTTGCTGCAAATGACTATATCTTGAAGTCTACGTGATTACACAAGTTATTATAAATACTCATGACAGATTTACTGACGTGTAGGCAAGGAAATTAAAAAAATAAATTTTATTCATTACTGTATTTTATGTTTAAATTATACTTCTCCACTTCCGTAACATTGCTCCGCAGTATCCCACCTAGAGGGACCTGCTTTCACGCACATCTCCCTATTTTAAACAATATCCTTTCATCCCAAATCTGTAACTAGGACAGTTGAGAGTCAGTACCAAAATCTTTGATGATATTTGAAATTCTTTTACATAAAAAGGTAAAGGCACAAGCACTTTTTCTTCTACTTTTCCACTCCCCACGTCTTCTCCAAGCCTGAAGACTCTAAGGCGCTGAGAAGGAGTCTGCACTGCGGGATGCCCACTGGAATTACCTACTACTGTGGGCTGAATCCGCCCCACACTCTCGAGGGTGCTACAACCCTTGCTCTCACCCGCGGCCCCCAGGCCTCTCCTCCAGGCATTCTTGAGCCCAGGGACCACGGCCCCGCTTGGCCTAGATCCGCCTTCTTCCCAGGTGAGCGTCGCCGTCCTCCGGGATCGCTCCTCGCCCCAGCCTAGGAGCAGGGTGTCGGGACTTGTAATTGCCCCGTAGCCCCGAGGGCGGGCAGGAAAGAAAGGCTTTTTCATACTCCGCTGGGAAAGGGCTGGGTGTTTGAGTTCAGACAGGTTCCGAGCGCTTTCTGGCTGTTCGGGGTTTGGCGTGCCACGACTTGGGACTTGTTGTAACCCGTCTCCACTCCCGCCCCCTCTAGCGCTGCACCTCGTCTCGGGGAGGCGCGGTTCGGGCCGGAATCAGCCTCCCTCCGCCGACCTGACGCTGGGCAGGTAACTCCCCTCCCCTCCCTGCCCGCGCCCAGGCGCTTGCTGCTTCCTGGGAGGCAAATCTTCGGCGGCGGGCGCGGTGCGGCGGGCGCGGTTGCGCGCGGCTTGGGGCGCTCCTGGCCGTAAGTGGGGTTTGGGCTCCCATGTCCCGGACCTCGGCGGACGGGACCCCAGCGGGTGCAGGGTTGAGGTGCTCGGGGTGCTGGGGGGGCCCGGGGCTTCACCCGCCACTGGCCGGCGCGGCGGACGGGAGGGATAGGGGCCTCCCCCTTGGGAGCGCGCGCGCGCGGGATTGGAAATTCCCCAGGGTGCAGAGCTCAGTTGCTTCAGTTTTTTCTACGTTTGCTTCAGTCTTTTCTACGTTTCTTTCATTGTCGTGGGGGTGCGAGTGAGTTGAGAAGTTTGAAAAGTTGTCTCGGGCGGAGTCGGTTTGGGTCCCCAGAGGACAGGCGCCGCCCCTTGTGGACGTTGGATTTGTTGCCTCTTTTCCAGTGTAGGAGTGCGCGGAGGACCCCGGGAGGCGGAGCGGGAGGAGAGACCGCTGGGAAACGTCTCGTGGGAGGAAGTCCAGGGTGGAAGCAGAGGGCGTGGGGGTGGGGGGTTCCGGGAAAAGGTGGGAGAGCTTAGGTCGCTGAGGGGCGTGGGTGTTCTTTAGATCCTGAGTGGAGAGCAGAACTTGAAAAGACAGTTTTTTTCACACAATCTCTTAATTATACAGGATCCCGTTTCTGAGTGCAGACTGGTAGCGACCTGTGGTTTTCAAACTTGGGTCGGCCTGAGTCTGGGTCTGTGGGCCCTAGCAGCTCTCGAGGAGAGCCTGTACCTACCAAAGTTTGAGAACCACTGCTCTAGATCGCGGTGAGTGATCTAGAAGAGGAGAGTATGCCTAGAGCAGATTGCTCCTGGAACGGGACTTGGAGACTTTTGGCCTGTTCTGTGTGATATGTGGGGAGACTTACCTGTATAAGGTGAGTGAAGAGGCAGAGAATGTGCCTGTGTTCATTGCAGGAGTCATAGGTATGTAAAGAGACAACAGTGCTTTATAGGAGAAGGCTGGGAGGTTATGGGAACACAGGTGAGCATGTTGTCTATACTCGGAGTGGTGAGGTTATAGAGTCTCTCTGACCTAGAAGTGGAAATGAGAGCTTAGGCGGCCAGAACACTTAAGAAGAAGGTGTGCGGGTGGCAAGCAATTGAGGCTAGAATTTAATGCCCAACAGCTTATGTCCAAATTCCCATTTACAAACATCTTGCTAGGTTACTGGCAGGCACCTCCCTTCTTTCCCTTTCTCATCCTAACAAGTGCAAGAGCCCCGAGGAAATTCATGACTGAGGCTGAATCATTGCTGACAAGCAACAGGAAGGGAGACAGTGATGAAAGAGACTTAGAAGAGAAAGCTGGGGTTTTTTGTTTTTTGGGGGGGTGGTGGTGGGGGTGGCGGTGGGAGGCTCAAAATGATTGGAGAATGAGAATCATGTGAAACAGAATGATGGAAGGTTGGGAATGCAGGTCTTTGTTGCGTTTGTTTCTCTCTCTCTTCCTATAGTTCCCAGAAAAGTAGAAGTCCCCACACCTTCCAATTGCAAATTCCACCCCCTGCCTTTAGGGCTCAGGCACACGTCGGGAATACACCTATTGAGGGTGCTGGCTACACCCTCTAGAGCCTGCCTAAGGGGCTGGGTGGATCCTGCCTTTAAAGCTGGCAGGCTCTAGACCGCAGATGCTGAGAATTTATTGTGGGAAGCAGTACCAATTGAACAGCTGCTGAAAGAGATTGTATAGATATAGACAAACCACACCTCTGGTGCTGACTCAGTGATGTCTTTTACGTTTATGCCCTTGAGTTTATGACGCTAACTGGCTAAACTTTTTTGGGATGAAGTAATTAATTTTATTAATCTTTCTATTTTATTCCCTCTAGCGTCCACCGTTCTTTATAGTTTAAGGTGGAGGTTCATTCACTGAGTATTTTCTTGACCATGACTCACCTTGCAGCAACTCACCTACTTAGTTTCCCATTTAATTACATTATACAATACTGAGTTGCCAAAATGTAATGTTATTATACTTTTAAGTGTCCAGAATCTTGGGGTGAAACTGTGATCCCATCAAAGCAGGACTCTTCTAATACATAAATCTGGTTGGAGGAGACCTTTGGAAAAGAGGCCACTTAGCTTAATTTAATTAATTATTGGTAAAATTTCAAGTTGTCCTTGTTTAGCTAGTTAGGTAAGTTTGCACGTCTGTCCCTTTATAAGTTGCAAAACGTGAATGTCCCATGGATGTTTCACAATTCAGCTTTCTAAACGCAATGTTTTGTTCATTTTGAAATGTGCTTTTGTTCCTCTAATTTCTGATCTGGAGATGGAATGTATTTTAGAATTTTGTTGTTGAATTTATCATTTGAACATCAGAATACATCCGCTCCCCCGTGGAAACAGAGTTCTAAATGACGGTTATTCACAACCCAGCTTTAAGGATGCCGTAGATAAAAAGTTGTACAAATAGCACTTAAACTCCATCAAGAATCAAAGCCAAAACATTTCTCTGAGAAAATGTGTTAGAGCCTTCAGTGGGAGCTTCCTTCCCACTGAGGTGTGCCAATGGGCATGGGCACTGTCTAGAAGTATCCTGGCCCCTAAGGGTAGAGCAGGCTTCCCAAGGGGATTGGGAGGCTGAGTGCTGCGGGCTCCTGAGACAAGAGCTGGGGGAAATGGTAGGCTCCAGTGGAAAGGATATATGTGGAGGTGAGGTGGAGTGGGGGGCAAGTGGGCTGTACGCTGGGGAGGAGGGTGCACTAAGGAGGCAGGGGGCTAACATGTACAGAAGGTGAGGGTGGGTGATAGAGGGGGCAAAGGATGTTTTCAGGGGCTGTGATGCTGTAAGGAAGGTGAGCCTTGGTGGAGAGACGATCCAAATATGAGAGATATTCATTGGGCATGCTGTCTGTGTTGGGAAGTCCTGGAATCACATGATCGTGAATGGTAGGAAACTTTTCCTCTGGGGACATCTAATTACTACCCAGTTTGTCTTTTGTTTTATTTTTACGTTGTCCTTAAGAGTGGGGTGAGATGTCCCCTAAGGGCGCATGACATTTATCTTTTCAGCTGTGTCTTAAATAATTTGTAGATTACTGGTCCGTGGGAAACTTAAAGTAGTCATGGTCAGCGTCTCTTGCATACTGACATAGAGTCAGCTGTAGTCTCCAGGTTACTGGCAGGGGCCTATGTTGAAGAGTTTATAGATAATTTATGCAGTGATGATGATTATCTAACGGCTTTAACTTTGTGCTCTTTTACGCTATCCCTTTGATTAAACATATTTATTGACCATTATCTGCCAAGCAATATGTTCCTCTCCAGGGGTAGGAAAGTAAAAATATATTCCTGGATCTTAGGAAGCTTCCAGTTTAGGGACCTAATGACAATTCTAAGTACACAAATAAATAAATGGATCAAGTCCACTGATTTTTGTAGTTCCTTCCTATTCTCTGAAGGTCACAGCAGACGTTGTTTGTGTTCATTAATCATTTGTGAAATTGAACATTAGCAGCCCTGGGATAGTCATGTTTTTTGACAAAGTATTAACATTCTTTAGGCTTGCAGGTTTTTCATTGGTATTGTGAAAGGTTTAGACTATGTGGTCACTCCTGTGTCCCACCCACACTGCTCTGAAATTCTCTATGATCATTTCTTATTGAGAGTATCATAAAATAATGTTAACTAAGGTTTCCCCACAGTATCACTGTGTTATTATTTCCACTTCTTTGGCCAAATTTTCATTTCAAAGGGTTTTCGTTCTTTATTTAACATCAGGTTCCTTCTTTGATTACATAAACATTACTACTTGGAGAAGAAAAGGCAGTTTTCAAAGCACTAAAGAGTGGCATCTTCCATCTCAATGATGGTAATAGAATAACTCAACATAAGATGTTTGGGCTGTCATTTATATATACACACTAGCAATGATGACTTTAATTCTTAACAGCATGTTGCTCCAAATACCTAGTCTCATAAGACTCATTCAACAGATGTTTTTAAAGTACTATATTTTAATGGCTGGACGTGGTGGCTCACACCTGTAATCCCAGCACTTTGGGAGGCTGAGGCGGGTGGATCACAAGGTTAGGAATTCAAGACCAGCCTGGCCAAGATGGTGAAACCCCGTCTCCACTAAAAATACAAAAATTAGCCAGGCGTGGTGGCAGGTGCCTGTAATCCCAGCTACTCGGGAGGCTGTGGCAGAGAATTGCTTGAACCTGTGAGGCGGAGCTTGCAGTGAGCCCAGGTCGCGCCACTGCACTCCAGCCTGGGCGAGAGTGAGACTCGTCTCAAAAAAAAAAAAAGTGCTATATTTTTTCTCAAATATAACTTCTGAGTTATTTGTTAAAGATGAGTGCAACATAGCTAAGTTGTTTTTAGAGTAAGTAACTGTTTACAGTGTTCCCCCATGGTTCTTTTTTTTAATTTCAACCCTTCCTTTCCATTTTCATCTTTATTCGCCTTTTCAGCCTTTTGTCACATCTCATCCTTTCTATCCTGCTTTTGTCCCTTCTCTTCCTTCTTTTTTCTTTTATGCTTCTCTTCTCTTCCCTCCCATTATGTTTTTCTCTTCACTTCCCTTCTCTTTTTATCCATCCCTTCTGATTCCTTCTGATTTACTTTTTTACCCGTTCATCTTTCTTCTTTCTTATCTCTCATTTCATACTTCTATTTATTTGTCCATTTCACCATCTGTTGAACTACCTATTTATTTACATTTTGTTTTGGTTTGGTTTGTTTTTTTGAGACAGAGTCTCACTCTGTTGCCTAGGCTGGAGTGCAGTGGCGTGATCTTGGCCCACCACAACTTCTGCCTCCTGGGTTCAAGCGATTCTCCTGCCTCAGCCTCCCGAGTAGCTGGGACTACAGGCAGGCGCTACCATGCCTGGCTAATTTTTGTATTTTTAGTAGGGGCGGAGTTTCACTATGTTGGCCTAGCTGGTCTCAAACTCCTGACCTCCTGATCCGCCCGCCTCAGCCTCCCAAAGTGCTGGGATTACAGGTGTGAGCCACCGCGCCTGGCCTATTTACAGTTCTTTATTTCTGTCTGTCATCTTTATCAGCACAGTTCTCTACTTTGGTATTCTAAAAATCTGTACAAGTAAAATTAGAAGCATATCTCGTTTTATTGCGCTTTGCTTTATTGTACTTTGCAGCAATTGTGTTTTTACTAATTGATGGTTTCTGGCAACACTGCCTTAAGCAAGTCTGTCAGTGCCATGTTTCCAACAGCACGTGCTCACTCTGTGTCTCTGTGTCACATTTTGGTAATTCTCACAATATTTGTCTTTTGTTTTATTTTTACGTTGTCCTTAAGAGTGGGGTGAGATGTCCCCTAAGGGCGCATGACATTTATCTTCTTCATTATTATATTATCTTTTTTGGTGATCATTGATCTCTGATGCTACTCTTGTAATTTTTTTGGGGTGCTACAAATCATATGCACATATGACAGTGAACTTAATCTATAAATGTTGTGTATGTTCTGACTGCTCTGCCAACTGGCCATTCCCCTGTGTCTTTCCCGCTTCTTGGGCACAATATTGAAATTAGACCACTTAATAACTCTACCAGGGCCTTTAAATGTTCAAGGGAATGGAAGAGTTGCATGCCCTCATTTTAAATCAAAAGCTAGAAATGATTAAGCTCAGTGAGGAAGTCATGTTGAAAGCTGAGATAGGCTAAAAGCTGAACCTCTTGTACTAGACAATTATCCAAATTGTGAAAGCAAAGGAAAAGTTGTTGAAGGAAATTAAAAGTGCTACTCCAGTAAACACACACATCATGAGAGAGTAAAATGGCATTATTGCTGATAGGGAGAAAATCTTACTGGTCTAGAATTCAAGGCTGTTCAATCTGTGGCCTGCAGGCCGTATATAGCCTAGGACGGTTTTGAATGCTGCCCAATACAAATTTGTAAACTTTCTTAAAAGACTATGCAATTTTTGTTGCAAATTTTTTTTTTTTTTTTTTAGCTCATTGGCTATTGTTGTTAGTGTGTTTTATGCATAGCCCAAGATAATCCTTTTTGGCCCAGGGAAGCCAAAAGATTAGACACCCTTGGATAGATCAAGCCAGCCACAACATTCTCTGCCAAAGCCTAATCCAGAGCAAGACCTTAACTGTCTTCAATTCTGTGAAGGCTGAGAGAGATGAGGAAGCTGGAGGAGAAAGGTATGAAACTAGCAGAGGTTGGTTCCTGAGGTTTAAGGAAAGAAGCTGTCTCCAAAATGTGAATGTGCAAAGTGAAGCAGCAAGTGCTCATGAAGAAGCTGAAGCAAGTTATCCGGGAAATCTAGCTAAGATAATTGATGAACAAGGTGACACTAAACAACACATTTTTAATGTAGGCAAAACAGCCTTCTAGTGGAAGAAGATGCCATCTAGTATTTCAGAGCTAGAGAGGGGAAGTCAATGCCTGGTTTCGAAGTTTCAAAGGATAGGCTGACTGTCTTTTTAGGGGTTAATGCAGCTGGTGACTTTTAAGTTGAAGCCACTGCTCATTTACCATCCCAGAATGCCTAAGGTCTTTAAAAAGTATTCTAAATCTAGTCTGCCTGTGCTCTATAAATGGAACAACGAAGCTCAGATGAGAGCACACCTGTTTATAGCAAGGTCTACTGACTTTTTAAGCCTACTGTTGAGACCTACTTCTCAGAAAAAAAAGATTCCTTTCAAAATATTACTGCTTATAGACTGGGCACCTGGTCACCTAAGAGATCTGATGGAGATTAATGTTGTTTTCATGCCTTCTAACACAACATTTGTTCCGTAGCACGTGGATCAAGAAGTGACTTTGACTTTTAAGTTTTATTATTTAAAAAGACATTTCATAAAGCTATAGCTGCCACAGATAAGTGATTCCTCTAATGAATCTGAGCAAAATAAATAGGAAATCTGGAAAGAATTCACCATTCTACATGCCATTAAGAACATTTGTGATCCATGGGAGGAGGTCAAAATATCAACATTAACAGCAGTTTGAAAGAAGTTGATTCTAACTCTTGTAGATGTCTTAGAAAGGTTCAAGACTTTTGTGGAGGATGTAATTGCAGATATGGTGGAAATAGCAAGGGACCTATTAATAGAGTTAGAAGAGGAGGCTGAAGGTGTGGCTTAGTTTTTTCAGTGTCATGATAACACTTTAATGGATGTGGTGTTGTTTCTCATAGATGAGCAAAGAAAGTGGATTCTTGAGATGGTATCTACTTTCTTGGTGAAGGTGCTATGAACATTGTTAAAATGACAACAAAGAATTTCGAATATTATAAAAACTTAGTTGGTAAAGCAGCAGCAGGATTTAAGAAGATTGACTCTAATTTTGAAAGAAGTTTTACCATATGTAAACTGCTGTTAAGCAACATTGCATGCTACAGAGAAATCGTTTGTGAAAGGAAGAGTCAGTCTTTCTGGCAAAATTCGTTATTGTCTTATTTTAAGAAATTGCTATAGCCACCCACCCTTCAGCAACCACCACCCTGATCAGCCAGTAGCTATCAACCTCAAGACAAGCCCCTCCAATGGCAAAAAGATTACAACTTGCTGAAGGCTCAGTTGATAGTTAGCATTTTTTTAGGGACAAGTTATCTTTTGACTAAGGTTGTTCATCGGTGTTTTAGACATAATGCTATTGCCCACTTAATAGGCCACAGTATAATGTAAACATAACTTATATATGCACTGGGAAACCAAAAAAATTTGTGTAACTAATTTTATTGCAATATTCTATTGTGGTGTCTGGAACCCAACTTGCATTATCTTCAACGTATGCCTAGTTATGAAAGTTAAATTTTATTTTCTAATACAAGGCAAATTTTATTTTCTAGTAGTTAAAATATAAACACAATTGACGATTGATTACTCTTTAAACATTGTAAGAACAGTATTCAACAATATGTTTCTAGCATTTTATACTTTTAAAAAATTGTTCCTTTTCTTCACAATAGAACATGTGTGCAATGGTCATCTGATCAAGACCAAAGAGTCGCTCCTTTTGGCATGTACGGTGAAGTTCATCTTTGCTTTCATTGTATCCAAATTATAAACATCCTGTCACTAACTTCAGAATTTTCATTTTTCCAGTTTTCGAAATTGATTATAAGTTCAAATTGCAATAAAATATTGAAATAAGTGTGCAAATACGTGGTAAAAAGAAATACAATGATATTATTGAAACTGCATGTTGACATGCTGGCGGCCCCATATACAGTAAAATGAAATGCTTAGTAATTGATGGATTAAAGACTGGAATTATTAAAGTTGTTTTGACTGTCAATCTGTCATGCAGAAAAGTTCAGGATTTTCAAATGTCAAAAGAGCTAAGTAGGAGATCACTTATACATATAATTGAAAATTACAGCATATGGCTACAATTTCTATGCCTGTTAATGTCAGACAAAAACATCAGCCCATATACATTAAAAGAAATATAGAAAGTGGTTTATTGCAGAAGCACTTATTTGTGTGATACTAGGCCAATTCATGTCTACTGATATCTCAGTATATTATCTGAGCAATCTGTCACCTTTGGTTCATACTCAAAGCCATACTCATAGCTCTGTTATTAACATAAGGTCTTCAAACTATTTGAAATTCTATGTTTTGTTTATGGAGTGGCTTTACTCCCATTTAGCATGTGAAATCTTGTATGTGGAAGAATTAGAATAAGACATTTACAGGAAAAGAAGAGTGTTAAATCTCTCCAAGGTCATTAGATCCCAAATGTGATTCCACAGAAATTTGGAGTGGATCCAAAATACGATTCACCAAAAAGTGGGGGCAGGAGCCCTTGAAATCCTAAGTATGTGTGTGGATGTATCACACACAGAGTAAATAATTTGATAAAATCATTAATTACTTGAGTTAAAGAAACGAATCATCTTTGATTTTAATGTAACAATGTGGAAATTCCATTGTCTCCCAAGTAATTCAGTTTATTTTGTATTACATATGAGAAATATTTTTGATTTGTATAGAGGATGGTTAAAACTGAAACAAAGAGAAGAAAGGTATAGATAACATAATCAATGATGATTCCATGGAAAGGGTGCCAAGGTCTTTTCACTTAAGATACATAGTGTTGTAGCAATTGCTAGATAATGGCCACAACTCTTTGGGGAAAGCTTAATTGAGAGACTAAGTGAGGAGCCCTGTCTTTGAAATCAGTTAGAACTTTGAGCTGCGAAGGAGTGGAAAAAGCAAGATTTACTCATGGACTCACATATACACACCCATGTGTAAATTGTGCGGAGCGATAAGTCAACCAGGGATAGCTGCAATACTATGTGGCCAGGTCGTCTCCTTCTCCCTCACTGTTAACGCTGACATAGGCATTAAGGACAAATGAAAGTGAAATAAGCTACCAGGTGCATTTTCTGGTTCAGGTGTGGTTTAAGCAACTGTGACTAGCAGAGTTCTATAAACATCAGCTTTGTCTCAGAATTGCAGTCTTGCAAGTTAGCCCCGCTGTCAGAAGAACTGAGCACAATTATAGAGAGAGAAAGCTGAGAAACCAGGTTACTGTTCATATGTAACCCACAAGTCCTAGAAATCTGTCTGTATAAATCCAGCAGCATTTTGCACATTTAAAAGATATATTTCTTTATTTATCTCTTATTTATTAACTTCCCTGTGTGCAAGTGCTCTATAAACAAGTAAAGAAGCCAACGAAAAAGGTTATTTTGAAAAGAATAAAAAGTTGAACTTAGAGTGGGCTAGTTTTCTGATCAGATTTGTTGGCAGTTTCTGGAGTAACATAAAGAGAAAAGCACTTTTTTTTTTTTTTTTCTTTTTTTTTTTGAGACGGAGTCTCGCTCTGTCACCCAGGCTGGAGTGCAGTGGCACGATCTCGGCTCGCTGCAAGCTCCGCCTCCCGGGTTCACGCCATTCTCCTGCCTCAGCCTCTCCGAGTAGCTGGGACTACAGGCGCCCACAACCACGCCCGGCTAATTTTTTGTATTTTTAGTAGAGACGGGGTTTCACCATGTTAGCCAGGATGGTCTCGATCTCCTGACCTCGTGATCCGCCCGCCTCAGCCTCCCAAAGTGCTGGGATTACAAGCGTGAGCCACCACGCCCGGCCGAGAAAAGCACTTTTTTCAGTTGTGATACAGCTGTCGAGGCAGGCTTGATTAAAAGTGAATCCTAAGGGAAACGACTAATAAAGAATTGGTAGGCATTGGGATTATTTTGGATATTCTGATTATTTATATGGCCCTTTAACCAAGTGAAAACTAAAATCTTTCCAGGCTAGGTATATTATTAATATTTAATATTATTTGGCATTCGAACTAAAATTTGTGTCCACTTACACAATGGGCACAAAATTATTTCTGTTTTTAACCCTCTACTTTATAACAGTCTGAGACTGTTTTTCTGCCACTAAATGTACGTAACAATTTTACTTTTTACGAAAAGCTGTTCCTAACATAACTAAGCAAAATACGTTTTCTTAAGACATTTTGTTTATAGACTTTCTCACTATTTTATAGTTGAGGCACACTACCCTTGTTAAATGTATTTGGGAAGCCGTTTTAAAAGTTCGTATTGGAACACACATTTATTATTTTTCCTACAGCATTTACTCTGCAAATGTCAGCATGCACCAAGAGTGACTTTATTGCCTTAAATAGACTCAGAGGTGGGACAGGAGGGCACATGACACATTCAGCACTTCACTCCTTGGGGCTCTTGTTGCTTGTGGTGTTTTTGTCTAAATATGTCTTTGTTATAAATTATACTACATTTCTGAAACTGAGGTTGAAAGAGACTGAAGCCTACTTCCTGTGGTGTTCAGGGAATCATGTTTGAGTGTTGTGAAGTGAGGAGGAGGAGAGTCAAGGTGAATAAGTAAGGGGTAGGTCGACAGATCTCTAGTTATTTCTCCTTTATAATTATACCATGAGGGCAGAACTGAATTAACTTGTAATGGAAGAGATTAGGTCTTATCCAAGACAGTGATGATATCCAAAATATGGAATAACCAACATGTTGGGGCCAGTGGTAAATTAGAATATACCGACTGAGTGGCCTTTAAGCAGCTGTTACTTTACTGAAGGGGGCGCAGGAAATAGCACATAAATAAATAAATATTTTACTTACTTCACATAATAAGTGTTATAAGTTAAAGCAGGGTAAAACGATTAAGTATGGCGGAGAGGGTGGGTTCTGTCTACAATGGGTAGTCTGGAAGACCTCTCAGAGAAGGTGGCATATGGATAAGATAGAAATGAAAAAAAGGAGCATTCCAGGCAGATGGAACAGCTAGCACAAAGATCATGAGTTGGAAATTAACTCAGGATGTTAGGTGTAAAGAAAGAAAACCTGTTGGATATCCAGGGAAGATGTCCACAAACCAACTGGATATGTGAGTCTAGATGAGAAGGGAGCAGTGAAGTCTGGAGGTTTGCAAGTCATTCATGGATATAAGACTGGACGGGATTATTCTGGGAGAGTAATGAGAGAAGAGCAAAGAGAGATGGCAACTCCAAAGTCCAAACCCTGATAATGGGAAAATCAATAGCTTTGATGACACTTGAGGAAAATTCTTAGTCTTCTGCGTATCTCAGCAATGATTTTCAGATACCATTGGCACTAACAATAGTCACTATTTAAAAGTCATTTCCCCCACCTATCCGACATTTTCAAGAAAACGAGATCCACGTCTTGTTGTTAAGTTTTGCCTACCTTTAGAGTAGAGTGAGGGATGCATTCTTCTTGAAAAAAGAATCTAGATTCATATTTGGATGACTTATTGGATGAACTTAAGCCTTACACTGTTCTGTCAAGTTGTAAAATATAGACTTCAGCTTCCCAGGGACTGCTCTGAAATATATAGTTACTTCAATTTCACCTTATTGATATACGAAACATACATAACCATAATTTATTTTAACAGCCAATTAATCTTTTCTTGCTATTGAAATAAGTTTATATAATAACAAAACTGATACCAGAAACACAAGAAAAAATGAGTCATGCTTTATAGCTAATTTGTATCACTACTTGTGTTGAAAACACAAGACGTAGTAATTTATTTTGTTATGATTAATGAAAATGCCCAGAAACTGTTTGCAGAATGACTTTAACAAAATAAACAATGAAAAATGCAAATTTTTCGGAGAATCCCCAGAGACACTTGATACCGCCTTTCTTCTTCTGACAAAGTTCTCATTTGAAATTAATATTTATGTTTTTGATATAGATCTATCCATTTACCTAATTTTACAGTACTCAATGCATTTCTGGTTATTCTTTCTGAAGCCCTACCAAAAACCAAACCTCGATTTAACATAAGCAAATATGTGTTCAAATATTAACAATTTCTGTATGGGCATTATAATTCCTCCCCCCACATCGCACTGCCCCACCCCACCCCCACCGCTGAGACGGAGTCTCACTCTGTCACCCAGGCTGGAGTGCAAGTAGCATGATCTCAGCTCACTGCAACCTCCGCCTCCTGGGTTCAAGCGATTCTCCCTGCCGCAGCCTCCTGAGTTGCTGGGATTACAGGCACCCGCCACCATGCCCGGCTAATTTTTGTATTTTTAGTAGAGACTGGGTTTCGCCGTGTTGGCCAGGCTGGAGTCCAACTCCTGACCTCGTGATCCACCTGCCTCGGCCTCCCAAAGTGCTGGGATTACCAGCATGAGCCACTGCACCCACCCATGGGTATTACGATTCTTTTTAAATTTATTTTTTAGCAGTCTCTAGTTTATACTTTAGTCAACTCTCACTCTGTTACCTTCAGTTATTAAGGCAGTATATCATTAGCTTATCTGACAATTATGTACTTACTGGGCATTTAGAATTGTGCTAAACAGACACAATCTCTGCCGTCGTAGAGCTCACAATCCAGAGGAGAGGGTAGAGTATGATGCATTTAAATAATGCATGAGAAGGGATAGCATGTGTTGGGGATTACTGTGGGAGCTCCTTTCAGTGACTGTTGTACTAGCCCCCGAGAGTTAGGCATGACACTGTGTGTCAGTGAGCTACTTACTAAGCGCTAATTAAGTACATCTCGTTATTTTATTTTTTTTCCTTTATGGGTCTGTACCCATATGGCTTTAGTTTGGATATTCTGTACTTGTTCATGTGTTGCTCTCTAAGAATTATTAAACTTTGATATGCAGGGTTTTGAATCACCAGTTACAGCCAACAGTCTGTGAATGAGAAAAGAAGTGGTTATTGTAAACTCAAAAGTAACTGTTGAGGTACTTCTTTTAAAAAATCTTTCCCCATTGCAAAATAATACATATTCATTGATAAACATTTAAGTACAGAAAAGTGAAAAGCTTCAAAAACCCACCTGTAGAACCAGTACTCAAAGTAAACCACCCTCATTGTGTGTGTGTGTGTGTGTGTGTGTGTTTTCCTTTTGTTTTTGGGTGAATTTTCTCCAATTATAATTTTGCTCTTATACAGTTTTGTAGCCTTCTTGTTAGCTACATAACATCATAACAAGCTTTTCTGCATGCTATTAAAACCACTAGAGGCAGCTTTTAACAATCTTGTTTTGTTTTTGCATTTGAACAGTGGTGTTGCTAATGTTGCTTAGTTAACTTAGAAAAAAAATGAAGCTGGAGATTCTGGGTTGGTAAACACATGGACTTGCTGAGACGGGGATGTGCTTAGAGAGGGCGTGAAAGCTCCTCACTTCCTCTGTACTCCTATACCTTGCCCTATGCATTTGGCTCTTCCTGACTTGTATCCTTTATTGTATGCCATTAAAAAAATTGACAAGCTGTTTCTAAAATATATATGGAAATGCAAAGGGACTAGAATATCCTAAGCAATCTTATAAGAGAAGTACAAAGTGGAGAACTTACATTAAATAACTCTAAGACTATTAAGCTATAGTAACCAGGATTGTGTGATACTGACATATGTATCAATAAAGAGATCTATGGAACAGAAGAAAGAACCCAGAAATAGACCCTCCTTATATAGTTATGTTACATTTAACCAAGGCATGAATCAATTCAATGGGAAATAGAATGTCTTTTCAGTAAATAGCCCTGTAACAACTGTATTATGTGTAAGTGTGTGTATAAATATATGTACATAATCGTATCACACCCCATATGCAAAAATTAATTTGAGATGAATCAAAGACCTAACACTTAAAATCTAAAACTATAAAGCTGCGTAAGGAAAGTGTTTCATCAAAATGTAAAACTCTGCTCTGTACATGTTCACAGCATGTTAACCACAGACCTCCCTGAGTGCTGACTCATTGCTCTGCTTATCCCTGACCCTCTCCAGGACTTGAGGGTATTGTGGTTGTTCATGTTATGGTCTCGAACTCATGACCTCAGGTGATCTGCTTGCCTTGGCCTACCAAAGTGCTGGGATTATAGGTGTGAGCCACCATGCCCAGCCATGGGTTTATGTTTTTTTAAAATTTATTTTTTAGTAGTCTCTAGTTTATACTTTAGTCAACTCTCACTCTGTTACCTTCAGTTATTAAGGCAGTATTTCATTATTAATTTGAGATGAATTTGAGCAAATCTTTCCTAAGATGAGAGTTGAATATTTCATTCTTTAAACTGCATCAAAATGTCCCAGTATAGAAGTGGCCTAGGCCGGGCACAGTTGCACGTATCTGTAATCCCAGCACTTTGGGAAGCCAAGATGAATGGATTACTTGAGCCAGGAGTTTGAGACCAGCCTGGCCAACATGGCAAAACCCTGGCTCTACCAAATACAAAAAAATTAGCCAGGAGTGTTGGGGCATGTCTGTGGTCCCAGCTACTCAGGAAGTTGAGGTGAGAGGATCACTCGAGCCCAGGAGGTGGAGGTTGTACTGAGCCAAGATTGTGACACTGCCGACTGAGGAAGACCCCACCTCCAAAACAAACAAACAAAAAAGAAGTGGTCTCATCAAATGAGAGGAATGGTCCATGATGTGGTCTCTTGTGTTCTTTCTGGCCCTACATGTCATTTCAGTTTATAAAATGATGGAAGAAGCAATGAATCCCAGGTGAAATGGCCCCAAATCTAGTTGGAGTGTTTGCAGACAGAAAGGTCTGGCTGCTTGTTCTCACTGTTCAGTAATGAGATGCAGACAGACAGGGAAAGAAGGGAGTTTATTTCTGCAGCCGGTTACAGGGAAAAGGACTGAGTTTTCCCTCAGACCAACTCCAAGTTACAAGTTTTTTTCTAGTGCTTATGTACATTTTAAGCCCCATGCCTACTTGTGGGAGTGCACCTACGAGCCGGAGTGTTTCATTCAATCTATATCTAATCTTTAACTAGAGTCTGGAGTCTGGAAGGTTTTCTCTAGAGTCTTGGAAAGTTTCTTAAGTGGACCCTGGTACAAGGTATACCTGTAAGAATGCCTTTATTATTCATTCAGACGTTAGGGTCTAAGAAAACCCAGGTGGGGTCATAATGGGTTTGTTTTCGTATTCCAGCCCTTGTACTCAGGCACCAGTTTCTCCAGTTCTTTAATGTTTAACTTACACATACATCAGAGTTATAATAGAGGACTCTTCTGGTGGCTAATGGGAACCTGGGCTGCCACAGAAGGCCACAGGTTTTGAGAGGCTATAGGTCTATTCAGATTATATGACCAGTCTGGGCTGAGCACAGTGGGTCACAGGAGGAGGGGAACAAAAAGAGAAGGTGTAGTCCAGCCTTTGAGCACCATCAAGGTATAGTTGGAGTGATCCAAGGCACACCCTAAAGACAGTGAGGAAAGTAACCCTTGCTGAGGAAGCTAGGACTGTGGGAAGGACACTAGATGGCAGTTAACAGACTTGAGTTCTTACCCAGGATGTGACTTTCAGTGTGTGGCCCGTGATGGACATTCGCTTCTTCCTCCATAAAATGAGAGGCTAGATGGATCAGCAAGTGTTTCTTCTTCTTTTTTAAAAACCTGTCATTGGCCGGGCATGGTGCCTCACGCCTGTAATCCTAGGACTTTGGGAGGCTGAGGCAGGCAGATTGCCTGAGCTCAAAAGTTCAAGACTAGCTTGGGCAACACGATGAAACTCCATCTCTACTAAAATACAAGAAAAAGAAAATTAGCTGGGCATGGCAGTGTGCACATGTAGTCCCAGCTACTTGGGAGGCTGAGGTAGGAGAATCACTTGAACCAGGGAGGTGGAGGTTGCAGTGAGCCGAGATCGTGCCATTGCACTCCAGGCTGGGTGACAGAGTAAGACTCCCTCTCAAAAAAAAAAAAAAAAAAAAAAATGAAAAAACAAAAAAAACCCACCTGTCATCTTGTTTTCATTAATGAAATACTTTTTATTGGTGCAAAAAAATAAATAAATGAAGCTGATTGAAGGCTGATTCTGGAGAAACTGGGAAGAAGAGTAGGAGGCGTGTTCTTGTCACTCTGGTGTAGGAAACCACAGTATACCTCACTGCTGAGCAAGCTTATGAACCTCACAGATCTTTTGAGCAGGGAAAACAAATGGTATTTTGGAATTCTGACATGAAGAATGTCTCAGAAATCCAACTTGTTATCCTATAGGACTCTCCAAAAATGTGTCCTCTGCTTAATTATGTGCATAAGGAGGGGTTTCTGTTAAAAACAACGCAACAACAACAAAAAAACCCAAAATAGAGGTACCAATTCTATTTTTATGCAACCTTATTATTAAATAAAACTCCATCTTAGATTATTACCTAACAGTTTTTAGCAGTTTTTATGGCACATGTACACTTGAGGGCCTTCGTCTCATTTAGTCCACATAGAAACTCTTCGGGGTCAGTACAGTTATTTTACCCTTTTTCCTGGTGAGCAGCATGAGGCTTAAGGCCCTTAAATAACATGACTGAGGTTTTACAACCAATAAGTTTCAGAGTAGAGGTCAAAACTTGTGCCATCTTACCAACTATGCTGCTGAGCCAACCTGTGGTTTTTGTCATTGGGTCCTTAATTCTGCTTCTCCACTTCATATAACTGAAGACTACCCTTTAGTGCGTCTCCTAGTGTTCTCTTTGGACTAAAAGTTCCAATTTTTCAACTATTCTTCATAACATAATGGGCTCCAAACCCTGCCTAATCCTGTGTGAATGTAGTTAATTTTTGATATAAATTAAAACCTCCAAATTTATTGCCCTTGAACTTAATAATGTTCATGTTGATTTATTATTTTGCCACTTTGTCACTATTTTACATATCTGTTTTGGCATCTAGCATGTATGTTTTTTGTTGATTTCTGCAGATTATATTAATGTGTCTCTATTTATTCATCCAAATGATTACTGATCAGGGCCAGAACAAGAATACAGCACTTTGGTATGGCACAAGACACAGCTTTATCAGGATAGCCTTGTAGTTCAGATGTTGGTAAAATAATAATTTAATTTTATTTGCATTTTTAAGCCATGTATAATCCTTTGGAATTTGAGCATTCAGTATAAGCTCTCTCTGTAAATGGTTTATTTTTTCTTAATGAATTTGTTTACAGGAATTATTCAATAAATGCTTCCAAATGACATTGAATAATTGTGTTTTAATGTCATTAACATGTATTGGGCATTTTTTCCCCTTGATATCTAAAATTCCTATAGTTTATATCTAAGAAGGCAAATAGCAGCCAGTACAAACAGACGCTGGAATCATATTGGTATGAAAGTGATATTGCTATCCCCTCCCTCCAGTTAAAGTAAATTGAGGAAATTAAAGAATGGTTAGGTATTGAGCAAATGGGATTCCCATTTGAGATTTAGAAAATGAATTGGAAGTATGTTTATTGTTTTTATAAGTTTGATAAGACGGGTGATTCTACTGGTAATCCATCTGTGGAGATGTTTGCACCTAACACCCTGTGACTGAGTGCGTCATATGTTTGTATGTTCTGTGACCTGCTGAATATCACGCTGTGCAGATGACTGTAATCTGCGCTATTGGGCCATGCTGTTATAAGTATTATTATGAAGCCAGCTTAGAATCTTTTAATGAGTTTGGATGTCAACATGAGATATCAAATTGCACTTGACAGCTTGAATATTATAGTCAATTTTTAATTTAATAGAAACTTCTTTCATGTTTTAATTGTCATCTTAAATTTCTGGTAATCAAATGAGAAGACAAACAATCTTGACAGCTGAAGAAAGAAAAGATACATGATTTTCAACTGTTGTGGACCATGGATAATGATTTTATGTGAAAGAGATGTTCTGAAACAATCCTTTATGAAACATTTTCTTACATTATGTAGACAGACATTTTGATACATATCATAAAGTCAATTACCAAAAGAAATAACGAACTCAAGAATTTTTTTCCTCAATATGTGAGAGTTTGCAAAGTATTTCTTAATAAAATTGCTTAACATTGAAGTTATATCAGATAACTAGTTTAACAATATCATTTAAGCTACAAAAACCAATCATTTCTAAATGGCAAATTTCCTTGTTAATTTAAGTTTATTTTAAAATTCTGAAGGTTTCAAAATAAAAGCATTTTGGTACGCATTTGTATCAGCTGCCTAGTGCAGCTGTAACAAAGTACCAAAAATATTGGCTTAAAACAGCTGAGTATATTCTGTTATGCTTCTGAAGTCTCAATGTTTGGAATCAGGGTGTCAGCAGGGCCATGCTCTCTTTGAAGTGCTCTAGGGGAGAATCTGTTCCATGCATTTCTCTTATCTCTGCTCTTGTAGGCAATTCTTGGCATTCCAGTCTCTGCCTCTGTAGTCACATGCCATTCTGCCTTTGTGTCTGTCTCTGTGTCCCCTCTCTCCTTATAGACACAAGTCATATGGTCATATTGGATTAGGACCAGCCTTGGTCTAATATGACCTCATCTTAACTTGATTACATCACATTACATGTGACCATGTAAGGTCACATTCACTGGTACTGCAGATTAGGACTTCAACATATCCTGTTGGAGGATGTAGTGCAACTCATAAAGCATTCAATAGTTGGAGAGAAACAGCTTAAGAGAGAGACTGGAAAATGGACTGCAGCGATGTTAGCACTTGTGATTTTTTTTATATTTGTTTCAGTCAAAATTCTGACTTTGGTTTATTGGCTTGCACATTAGGTAATTACAGCCTCAGACTTTTGATTTAAAAAAGTTGTAATTTCTCTTTGGAACATTTTCCCACTGACCTATTATATCAGAAGGCTATTCAATGAATTCTCTCAGGTCAGAAACCAGGAACAAACTGAGACTAGGTTTGGTTGTTTTATACTGCAGATGATTAAATAGTTACAAATTGTATGATATTGCTAATGGTATGAAAAAACATGATCTCTTTTCAAATCTTAAAATCTCTTATCGAATTTATAGTAATTCTACTGTAGCAGATTGTGAACATGTAAAATAGTCATCATCATCATCATCATCATAAGGTTGAAATGCATTACCTTATTTATTCCTTAAAATAACCCAAGAAGATAAAGACTGCTGTGATTCTTCTCTCTACATCTGCCCAAACTGAGGCTTGTGAACATGTGTAACTTGTCCAAGAGCTTCATAGTCATTGATGAAACAGTTTTAACCTGGCAAGTTGACCCTACAGATGAACTCTTACCTTGTGTGCTATAGGTTTTTTTTTTTTCTATCTAAGTCTCATGACATTGCTCATCAGTAATATTTTTTTCATTAAACTTTTTATTTTGAGATAATTGTGGTTTCATTTATAGTTGAGGGCAAAAATCCAGAGAGATTCCTTGTATCCTTTACCCAGTTTCCCCCAGTGCTGCTGTCTTGCAAAACTATAGTACTGTATTGTAACCAATGTGCTGATATTGATAATGTCAAGATATAGAATATTTCTATAACTACAAAAATTCCTCTGATTGCCTTTTTATAGCCACATCTACCTCTCCCACTGTCATTTTAAGAGTGCAGCATCTAACCAAATGGAATTATTCAGCATGTTAACTTTGGAGACTGGTGTTTTTTCATTCAGCATAATTCTCTGGAGAGTCATCTAGGTTGTTGCATGTATTAGTAGGCCATTTATTTTACTACCAGGTAGTATTCCACAGTATGGGTGTGCCATAGTTTAATATTCACCTGTTGAAAGACGTTTGGGTTGTTTCCATTGTCAGGCTATTATGAATAGAGCTGCAATAAATATTTGTGTATAGGATAAGTTTCAACTTTTCTTGGATAAATCACCAAAGTGCAGTTGCTGTGTTGTATGTTAGTTGCATGTATCATTTTATAAAGGAAACTGCCAAACTGTTTTTCCAGAGCAGCCCATGAATTGAAATCAATTTTTATGGCTTATTTAATATTCTTTGTATTTATAGAATTTCAGTGGAATTTCTACTTGCTACAAATGACCCTAATGCTCAATATCAAATGCGATTTTTGATTTTTTTTGAGGCACGGATTTGTAAGGCCGTTTTTTTTCTGGAATGAGTCATTGAACTGTTAGATAAGCCTAATGGTCTGCTCAGCTTACATGACATAGTGATATATATTTTTTTTTTCTCTACTCATTAACTCTACTGTGTATGATAAAGGAATATGCTTCCTGGGAGTTTTTAATAGTTATTAATAAAATAATGCCTTATTATATATATATATATATATTTAAAGGCACACCTAATTAATTTTTTCCTCAAATAAAGCCCTCCAAATGTTCAGGGATTGAACTGTTGAGAGTACTTTATTAAGTCTGTAACTAAATACAGGTGATATTTTATTGCAATACTCACTATGCAAGTGCCATTACCTTGTAGTTCTCTGATAAAATTCGTTTATAGATGGTTCCTTCACAAGTATTCCATGCAAATAGCTCTTATGATAAATATCTCTAGACCGTGGCTGGAACATAGCCTCTCCACCAGAATAGTATCAAGTATATTTAGTAGTAATCTTAAGTCTTGTACATCATATTGTAACCTCATTGTTCATTCTGTTGTATGTTTTGTATAATATATTTTTCTGTGTGCTATCTGACTATCAATTAGTCCTATAATTGTAATTAATTATAAATAAGTTTCACTTCTTATTTCCAATTTTTTTCTTCAGATTAATTTATCTGTGTTTTCATGGTCTTTTCGAGGTCTGTGATTTCAGAGTTTACATAGTTCCAGAATGAATTTTTTACAGTTCCAAAATATTTACATAGGTATAGCTCAGAAATAAGTAGTATTTTAAAAGTACTATATGCATTTTAACTTCCAAATAGGTAAGAGGTGTTTAACATCACATATATAGGAATTCAAAAGTTACATTTTAAAAATTAAATGAATAAGTTTGCAGGAAACATGGATTATGAACAACTAGTAGTTACCTATGACTTAACAATTACAAATTACAGATGTAATTTATCATGTAATCACCAGATACTTGTTCCTTCATTGGCTGAAATTTTCAAGTGAAAACTGTACCTCACTAAACCTTGGGAAACTGTAAGCATAAGGATTGAGTCTTTTAAGTGAATGCAAATCTTATTTTTTAATTTACTTTTTTGCTAACAATGAGCATTATGTGCAAAAAAGAACTTCAATGAATGTTGAAAGTTATTAATTAGTGGCATGATATCATGAATATGAAGTGAGCAACTTTATGAAGATTTGTCAACCTTGGCACTGTTGACATTTTGGGTGGGATTATTTCTAAATATGGATGGCTGTCTCATGCATTGTAGTATGTTTAGCAGCATCCTGGGTCTCTAATCATTAGATGCTAGTAGCCCTCCTCCGCACAAGTAATTCTTTTAAAAATGTCTCCAGATGTTGTCAGATGAGGGACAAATCTTCCCTTTTGAGAACCACTGAACTTGAATGAAATGTGATTGGGAAAAAGATGACATATCCTAGAATGATTGAGAAATTTATGAAAGTTTTAGGATGTATCCCCATACATGTCAATAGATTAATTTTAATTAGGTAATGAAAGAAATTTTATTTCCCCATGCGATAGCTTTTATACTAGCAGACAAGATTCTGTGTTCTTGTTCTTTTGTTGCAAAAGGAACAAACCTTCATGTTTGTTCTACAGAAATTTAGATCTAAAAGGGACCTTAGGAAGCACACACGCATGACATTGCTTTCTTCTATGCCAATAAGACACAGAAATGCTTGCAAGAGCATGCTTTTATGAAGTACATCAGTATAAGACCCTTGGATTCCTCAGTGACATGGCAGTTTGCAAGAAAGGAAGGTTGCAAAAGGAGGTCTTGTTCTGTGTTCTTCCTTTTTCTCTTGGAGAAGAGGATATTTTTGCAAAACTTCAGCATTATACTATTTAGGGCAGGAAGACTGCCATCACCAGAATTCAGATGCTGCCATCCCCAAAGTTCAGATGCTGCATTGTGGAGCCTAGGATCCAGGTATAGTTCTAGTTGTCTGGGCTTCGATCAAATTATGACTCAAGCTGAGGGCTTTCCAAAAGACAGAAAAGAACATGTTCTATTTTTATTCCTGCATCATATTTAATCTCTGGGCTTTCTGTACTGTTAGACTTTCTTTGTAAAACTTCTGAGCCCAGAGATGGGAACAGGATTGTCTCCACTAAGATGGTAAATGGAGGCACCCTTTGTGTTCCATGCTCCTCAGTTCTATGTTAGTTGCTGGATCTTTTCTGATCCTTGTTCCCCAGCAAAATTTGTCGCTCTGTTGTCCATTCTTCAAGACTTCTTTGTATGATCAGCTTGTGACTCCTGTTCCATATTTTGAGCTAAGGAGTTATTCAGTGGTAATGGTTCTCTGGGCTATGCTCCAAATAAGGTTTGAATTTTGGTAGGCCTGAGACTGAAAAGGCTGAGTCAAGCGGAAAATATAAAATTTAAAATTAAGGCAGGGTTACTGACAAATATATGTCTCATCAAGTCATCTTTTTAATGCTTGTAGCACATCATAAAGCTGTATCTTGAATCCACACAATGGAGATCATGACTTCAAAAGACTGGAAAGTCCATCATCTGATTGAGAGAGCCCATTCCAGTATCTCACACAGTGTAGAGTAGTGACTGAATGATTGAATGAAGAGCGTTCTGTGGGCATTGTGAGAGATGGAATGTGAGTCTGCATAGGCAGATTTTGACTCCTAAGAGAAATTCCTGAATTATCTTTCATGTCTTAAATTTCATCTCGTATACTCTGTCAAGTCACTGAATCTCAAGGCTCCTTCCTTAAACCATCTCTGGAATACTCTCTCCACTTCCTCACTGGGTTTTTGAATACTGAAACACTTTCCTAGCTACCTGTCTCTTCTTCAGTCCCCTGCTACTGCCAGAACTGTTTAAAACAGAAGTTTTGTTGAATCACAAAACTTTGCGTCCTTCTATTCTTGGCTTTATCTTGTCTATTCAATTTTATCTCTTACTCCTAGTAAAAGGAATCTGTTTTCCAGCATGCCAGATTTTTTTTTCTTTAATTTTTTTTCTTCCTTCATGATTAGTGAATGTACCAAACTCTCATATCTCTTCCATGATTTTGCTTATGTTTTTATCCTTGTATGGGATGGAAATATTTCTTCTTGCCACCTGATCGGGTTCTTACTGATTGCTCCAGGTCCAGCTGAAGCCCACCTGTTGCTCAGGGCTGTTCATAACTCATTTGCTCCGTATTGATCTCTCCTTGCTTTTATTCTTAAAGCACTGAATATAGGCATTACTCATTTTGGCCTTTAGCAATGTATGGCTTTCTTCAAAGTGGTAACTAATGTTTTGTGTGTACAATTTGACTCCTCAACTAATTAATAAATTCCTGAAAGACCAGTGTTTTGTGCTCCCAACATTACATCTAGCATATTACTGTATGCCTGACAGGTACTCACTAGAGACACTAATGGCTGGGTAGGCATTGATTGTTTTCTAATTCTCTTGTAATTTAAATCGAGATACCTTGGAAAAGGAAAATCCAACAGCAATCTGTAAGGGAAATCTGTGTAGCTTATTTGTGATAGATGTGTGAAGTGTGGTGCTATTAATATCATTTTGGATATGAAATATGTGTCATTTTGAACTTCTGGTAATGGAAATGTGTAAATGAAAAAATAATAGTTGATATGTATCATAAAACATTCTATTGCCGAATTTTAACTTGATCTTGATTTTCTTCTTTTCAAATACCAGATACTTCTCACCACTGCATGAATGGACATTTGAAAGTGCCATAGCCAGACACTTGCAAGCATGGAGACCTCATCAATGCTTTCCTCATTGAATGATGAGTGTAAATCTGACAACTACATTGAGCCTCACTACAAGGAATGGTATCGAGTAGCCATTGATATTCTGATTGAACACGGGTTAGAAGCATACCAAGAATTTCTTGTCCAGGAACGAGTTTCAGACTTTCTTGCTGAGGAAGAAATTAATTATATTTTGAAAAATGTCCAGAAAATTGCACAAAGCACAGCACATGGTACTGATGATTCCTGTGATGATACCTCATCTTCAGGGACATACTGGCCTGTTGAGTCTGATGTGGAAGCTCCAAATCTTGACTTAGGCTGGCCATATGTGATGCCCGGACTCTTAGGGGGCACCCATATAGATCTCCTTTTTCATCCACCAAGAGCACATCTACTTACGATAAAGGAAACTATTCGGAAGATGATAAAAGAAGCAAGAAAGGTAATAACATTTCTATTTTGAAATGAAAAATTTGAAACGTAGAAAAGTAGAGAGAGTAATAACACAAATATGTATGTTAATAAAAGAATCTCTATATGTATAGGCCATGCCTATTATTTTTAGGAAATGTACCTGTGGATACACAGGAAGGTTGCATTTCCTATATCTTGCATGTATCCAAGAGAGTGGCATTAGGTCTCTGCTAAAGAAAGAGATTTCCTTTTCTTAATAATGTACTCAAGAGATCTCTTCTCCCAAAGACTGAGGTATGTTGACTGGGAATAAGATGACTCGACACTCATAATTTTAAAGTAGAATTTAGAATTAAAAAATTCTAAATTTTTCTTCTTCTCTGAAAGGAAGTAGTTGGTGGATATGGTGAAGTTTTCTTTGTTCTTAACAGGACTGAGTGCCAATTCTTGCTCTGAATGTGGTTTATGCTATTAAATAAACCATACGTTTACTTATCTATGTTCCTGAGTTGTGTGGAAACAGTATAAAATCAACATAATAATAATGTAAAATTCTAAAGTAAGATTCTGAGATATTTAGCATTTTAAGGCTTTGGTCTTCTTTATCAAATATTTATATTGACTTATACATCTCACAGATCTTATTTTAGAGCTTGGGTAAAACTGCAGAACTCTTTAATCAAGCAACAAAAGTTATTAAGAGTTTTGTATCTACTCAGCACCATGGTAGGCACTTTGGAGACTACAAAAAAATTTGCTAAGCTCAATCTAGAGTTTTAAAATGTATGAGCAAGGCCGGGCGTGGTGGCTCATGCCTGTAATCCCAGCACTTTGGGAGGCTGAGGCAGGCGAATCACTTGAGGTCAGGAGTTTGAGACCACCCTGGCCAACATAGTGAAACCTCATCTCTACAAAAATGATAATAATAATAACAAGCCGGATGTGGTGGCGGGTGCTTGTAGTCCCAGCTAGTCAGGAGGCTAAGACATGAGAATCGCTTGAACCTGGGGGGGGGAGGTTGCAGTGAACCGAGATTGCACCACTGCGCTCTAGCCTGGGTGACAGCGAGACCCTGTCTCACCAAAAAAAATAAAATAAAAAAAAATTATAGGCAAAAAGTTACAATTTTTAATTATAAAGTGTGCATTTTTTAGTTATGACTATGTGATACAGAAATTTAGATCTAAAAGGGACCTTAGGAAGCACACACGCATGACATTGCTTTCTTCTATGCCAATAAGACACAGAAATGCTTGCAAGAGCATGCTTTTATGAAGTACATCAATATACGACCCTTGAATTCCTCAGTGACGCGGCAGTTTGCAAGACAGGCAACTGAAAGGCTAACAATCATGTAGGGAGACACAGTGTTCTGAAGCTAATGTTAAATGCAAGTTTTGTAAAAATGAGGTAATTTTTTTCCCTAAACCTTTTGAGTTTAAATAACCTGTCTTTTTAGCTGTATTAATTTCTTTAACGGTATTATGTTAAATAAAGTACTAATCCATTCCAGTTGTTAAAAATTAGCTAAGAATCAGGCTCACTGTAAGTGACCAAACTTTTATTGAATGAATTGAACTGTCATTCAATTTTCTGAATTGAACCATGAATATCTTTTTAAACAGTACTATCTTAGGCTCTGTGAACAAATTATACAACTGGATTTTTAAGGCAACAGTACAAAATTTGAGGCTATATATGAGTCTTTGTAATTGCAAAATAATAAATATCAAGTATTAATGTTTGCTGATTTTGTTTGCGGACATGATATGCTTTTGAAGCACAATGTTAACAGAAAATTGAAATCCATTTTTGAAAATACATCAGTGAAGATGAAGATTCTTATTGTGGTAACTTAGTAGTAATGCATTTATCACCCTGCATGATAGCTAGTTTCCTTTGGGACATTGCATTATTGTGACACAAAATGTTAATTCAGGAGATATCATAAGTTTTTGGGCTAGCATTCACTGGGAACTGAGCATTAGTCATGATCTTTTGATGTATTTTTCTTTCTAATGTGGCAGCTTTGTATTTAATGAGCCTCTAAAAGTAATATCTTCTACCCGGTCACTGTCCGTTGAGAACTCCCACTTGAATTAGTGAGCTGAAGAAATTGAAGTCCATACTGTAAAATAGTAATGCGATGTGTGCTTCTCTTTCATAAAATCAGTGTGGCATACAAATAAGAAACAGAATTGTGTCTTTTTTCTATTCGTATAGCTATAGCTAAGTTGAATTTGAAGTAAGAGAATTATTTGATCTTGTAAACTGAGTATACTGCCAATCAAATATAAATTATAACAGATGACTTCGATTTGGTGCACATGGTTTTTCTCATTTTTTTATTTTTTTATTCTTTGTTTTTAACACAGAGACAAGGTTTCCCTATGTTATCCAGGCTGGTCTCAAACTCCTGGACTCAAGTGATCCTCCCGCCTCAGGCTCCCAAAGTGCTGGGATTACAGGCATGAGTCACTATTTTTTAAGGTGTTAGGGAATGTGCTAGTTTCTACCCAGATGCAATAAATATTGAAGTCAGATTGGTTATCTTTGCGTGGAATATGTATTTCTCAATTATTTTGGAAGATTCTTCATATGTCGCCATATCTACTTAAAGATTTCTGAAGGATTAAGTACTCTGGGAAAAAAAGTTATTGACCCCATTTTTAAAAAATTAAGATTATTTAGCTTATAACTGGACATGGTCCTGTGAAGAATTTTTAAAAGAACAAATATTATGAAATAAAAGCTTACCAGAACACATTGCTTTTTAAAGATTAAATGTGGTTTTCATGACTATCATTTACTCAGCAGATGTCATGCTCTTATTATCTTTCAGAATCAATGGAAGCCTAATAGTCATCAGGATAAGCTTTCTGTGTTTGAATTTTTTTCAGAGGGTAATTTATCTTTATTGGTAACTCAGTGAATTGTCATGGCATTGTAAAGGGATGATCTTTTTTTCATAAAGTGTTTGGATAATGTATATTTTAATGGATAAAGGATAAAGGTTTTTTTTTTTTTTTTTTTAGCTTCCAAATATCTCAGGGAGAATCTTTTGGTAATAAACATTGTAAAACTCTACAGAGATATGAAGCCAAACCAGTAGGACTAGACACCATCAAAACAGAACCCAGGAAAAGATCTCAGATAAGAATTTAAATCCATTTTCACTTTTGTGTTTGCAGTTGAGATAAGGTACTTGTGAAAATAATACCATTTTATGGAAAAATCTTAAACTAATGAAAAGAATATAAAAGTTATCTGCTTAAAGGCCCAAACATTTGAAGTCTGATTATAAGCACCAAGTTAACCTTCTGGTCTCTTATGAAAGGAATTAAAAATGATTCTCAATCTCAACTGTCTTTACTGGAAAGAGGTGAAACATTTTGTGTTTGTTTTTGAATTTCAGTAATTTATATGCTCTCATTTCTAGCTTAAGTTATATAGTTAAATGAGCTCTTGATCATTTTGCTTTTATAAGCAGAATGTGATCTTTATAGTATTTCAAAAATCTATACTTTTTTACTTATTAATTTTATTTTTGCTACTTATCACTTAGAAATTGATTAGAGTTTTTTTTTGTTTGTTTTGTTTTGTTTCTTTCTTTTGTATGTTTGCTTATTTTGTTTCAGAACTTTCCTTTGGGAAAATTCAATTGTAGATAATATCTTACTTGTGTCCTAAAGGGACATATTTTAATTTACTGATTCTTTTTTTTTAAACCCTTTCTATTTTTCACTTTGTGATTGACATAATTACATTTAGGTCAGACTTTACTTTGTAAAGTCTGATAGTGTCTAGCCAGACTTTTCCCAGGTAATTATTTGTCTGTCAAGAAGTGTTCCCAAGATGATATATGCACATATTCCTAATTACTGTGAACTCCTCTTATGAAAACATCCCCTCTAATTACTTAAAAAAGTCTTCTTTCATTAAAGTTTTTTTTTTCCTAGCCACTCAGTGGTACGTATTTACAAAGTTATAACTTCTGAGAGTCTTGAATATCTCATTGTTGAACCACAATGTTATTTGCATCTCTGTTTCCTAATTCTAGGCTAGCTTTTTCTGTGAGATGTGAATCTTACTCTTGTGAAATATGGAATCAAGACACATAAGCAAAAGTCTACTGAGAATTAGGACAGAGTAATTCCTGATGCGCTCTGTACCACATTACCTGAGTTCAGGGCTTGGTTCCTTACTGAGTCACTGTTCCTGGGTGTGTCTATTATGGCCTTGGGAGGTATTAGTAATATAGAGAAATATTAACCATCAGTTGGCCCCACAGATGCAAAGAGGAAGATGAACAGGTGATGGGGAATCTTCTTGGGAGTGAGCTGATAGTATAAAAGTAGAACTAGGATAGAGACTTTGTCACCAGGACTCTAACTAGTGTGGCATTAAACAAGTCATTGTACCTCCTCAAGTTTCTTCATTTATTTAGGAAAAGATACGAAGCAAAAATGTTTTCACATTTTTAAAATCTGGTGTTCCTATCCAAATCTCTAACATTGCCTACCAACTTAAGATTATTTTGATATGTTATGTTTCTTGCTGAATTAGTTCGTGACAGAAATGATTTTTATTGTGTCATGGTATGTTACTTCCATCTGCATCCCTGTGCAACCATGTCCTGCCCAGCTAAGTGATATTTATATGTTTATCTGTGCCTTCATTAGACTAGAATGATCTCTGTCCTGATGTTGCTAATTATTATTAAGAATTTCCTCTCTACCCTATCCCTGTCCCAACTCTCACTGTGAATTTTGTCATTCTTTGAATTTGAGTCAAAATTGATTTCTTCTTGGAAATAACGTTTTGCTTAGTGAAATTTAATGACATTACTATCCTGGGACATTAAGTTGAACATTTCTTCTGTGAATAAAATGCATTACATGTTAATATATATTTATGTTTGAGTGTGTATGTTTGAGAGAGAGGGCATGAGAGGAGAAGGAGGGAAAGAGAGAGGGAAGAAGAGATGGAGGGAAAGAGAGGGAAGAGGGAAGGTGGAAGAAAGGGAGAGAAAAGAAGGTGGGAAAGAGACAGGAGAGGAGGGAAGGAGAGAGAAAGAAAAAGAGATCTGGTTAAAATTGCACTGACTTCATCCTGCCAACAACTGCTGTGTCTGTATGACAGTACTCTGTCTTTAACAAACTCGTGGTGCTATACAGAGAGACAACACATTCCATATCTATTTTATGTTTGTTGAAGCAAAAAATTTAAAAAGTATGGAAAGATGAAAATGAAATTGTTATATGAGACTTCCAACTTGGTTGCACACGAAAGTTGTCAGTAACTTAGAAATTTCAGGTGTTTCACTCTGCAGTGTATTATCAGGTAAAGTCTAAGGATCCTCAGTGACTTGTATTTTTAAGAGACTTTATTTAAAAATTGACAACTGAGAAAAGAATTTAGCTTTAAAAAGAAAAAATACAGTTACTTATGGGTGTCGGTAAGTTTATCAGAGTCTTTGCTTTGCTAATACTAACCTATACCTCTATTAATAGTTGGAAAGAAATAATTTAAAATGCGAGTTATTTAGGAGTGCTTTTTTTTTTTTTTTTTTGAGACAGAGTTTTATTCTTTTGCTCAGGCTGGAGTGAAATGTCCCAATCTCGGCTCACTGCAACCTCTGTCCCCCCAGGTTCAAGCGATTCTCCTGCCTTAGCCTCCCTGGTATCTGGGATTATAGGGACCCGTCACCACGCCCGGCTCATTTTTGTATTTTCAGTAGAGACAGGGTTTCGTCACGTTGGCCAGGCTGGTCTCCTGACCTCAGGTGATCCACCCGCCTCAGCCTCCCAAATTGCTCGAATTACAGACATGAGCCACCGCACCCTGCTGGAGTGCATATAATTTATCTGATTGGGAGAAATGCTTTTGAGACTATTTCCTTTACTCAGCTGTTACTCTTTAGTATTTTTAAATTCTCTCTCTCTCTCTCTCTCTCTCTATATATATATATAAAATAAGCTGTGAAACGATTTTTGTAGGGACTGCACATAGTGTGTATGTATAGTCCTCTGAGCTTTGAGGTACTGTTACCGACTATGGTACAAAATGTAGTTCTATATATTTGGGGATCTCTGAAGTAGAATGTTTGTTTTTTGTGATTGTTTATGTTTACTCATTCTTTCCTGTCTCTGGTTTAAAATAAAAACCAAACAGTTACTTATTGAAATGTGTAATATTTTCTGATGATACACCTTTAGTAGTTTGTTGGAATGGCAAAGCTCATTGTCATCGTAAAACCTTGTCATAAAATACTGAGAATTCATAATGCATAAATACCTAAATTCCAGAGGGGTAGAAATGCGCAGTTTTACACACTCAAATGCCTTCAAGGCTAAGCCACAAAAATAACTCTGCAAAGGAGAAAGGGCAGATGATATTCCAATAGGGAATGAAAGGAACATGGAAGAAGAGATAACTTGACCCGACTTAAGGCATTCTTTAGGCATTTGTTATAGAGGTGATAAACTTAGGACCTTAGGTACACATTGAGGCATCTTATCAAAAGTTAAGTTTCATGAAAATAAGGGGATATTACTTTACTTGTCTGTCCTCTCAATGAGATGTAAAAAGTCATGAAGGTTTGCCATGGGAGCCTTTTTGAGATGATGAGTGCTGACATTTTGACACACTGACATTTTGCATTTTAAGGATTCTGCCTGCTCTCATAGTTGCTACAGATCCATCATGTGATATATTTTTATATCAATTATTGATATCTTTAACTAGTCACTCTTCAAATTATCTTGAAAGAAGTTGGGCAACTTTTATCCTAAGGACTGGAACTCACATCTGATTTTGAGCAATGAATTTATATTATGCAATTTAGTAACAATATCAGGTAACATGTATTGAGCACTTACATGTTAGGCACCGTGCTAAGCACTTTACATGCATTATCTTAAGTTGACCTTCCTAACAACCTTGTGAAATGTGTCCTTTTATCCACATTTTACTGATGAAAAATACTGCGTTCTTGTGGTAGGTTGGTCAGTGGTAATGAAGCAGAATGAAACCAAAATGATCATAACTAGAAAGTGGTAAAGATTACATATTCCTAATCGGAGGTGTTTGAAGACCTGGTTGAGAGGGTCTAAGATTGAGATCAGTGGGTGTAGGTGTGGAAGCATTGATTTCTAAATGAGTCAGGTAAAAGGTATCATGTGGTCGTTATTAGAAGTCAGAAGTAACTCACCTGGAACTGACAAAAGTTCATGATAAGTAGATAAGGTGCTGGTACCTAGAATGCAGACCAGGCCAGGAGGCACTGAAAGGAAATGCATTTCTGAGTTCAAAGGTAAGGTAAATTTGAAGTAGGAAGAAAAGGAGAATCAGGTAATGAAGTTGTCCTTTGGCCTCTGCTGGGTTCAGCTATGAGGGAAATCAGTAAGTCTTTGGCCAACCTTATAGGTTAAAGGTATTGCAGGCCATTTATTCATTTAGCAGTTATTTTTTAGTGCCAATGATGTATCAGATACTATTCTAAGTTCTGAGAATACATAGGTGAATAAAGTACCAAAGAAACCCTGCCTACCCTTGAATGAAGTTTATCTGCAAATGGGGATAATCAACTAATAAATAAGGAGTGCTAGCAGGAAGAAGCAAAACACAAATATGGTTGAGTAAAGGGAGCTGAGAATGGTGGTGGAAGGTAGTTTGCAATTTTAAATAGGGTGCTCGGAGTAGGCCTTAAGAAAGTGACATTTGAGCCAAGATTTGAGAAAAGAAGGAATAAGCCATGCATGTATTTGTGGGCAGAACACAGGAGACACAGGGGAAGCTTTCTTGTTTTTTAGAAGAATAGCAGAGGCCAGTTGTTGGACCCGACAGCAAAGAGGAGATGAGTAGAAGATGCATCAGAGAGGAGACATGGAGGCTAGATCTTGGGGATTCCCACTGGCCATTTTAAGGAACTTGGCTATGATTCCTGTAAATTAGGAATCTACAGGAGAACTTTGAGCAAAAGAGAGACATCAATTTTAAACCTGCTGTATTTTAACAGTATGCTTCTGGCTGTACTATTGAAAATTGACTGTAGGGGACTAAGAATGAGCATATCAGATATTACTAAAATAATTCAGGTGTGGGGTGATGGTACCTTAGATGGTCAGATGGTGGCAGCAATGGCTAGTTTTTAGGTATATTTTGAAGGTAGTGAAACATGGGATGTGAAATAGGTTGAACAATATAAGATGACTTCAACATTTTTTGCCTGAGCAGTTGGAGTGACGGTGTCAGAGGCCTCAAAGTTGGGATCAGGAAGCAGGCATAGAGGCTGAGTTAAGGGGACTTTTAAGTTACCACTTCACCATAGCTTTTGGATGGTTGATCACTGACATCTGCCAACACACATGTCTGAGTATCTCTAGATGAGGGTTCACATTGGAACCCAAATAGTGACATCTGGCACTGTCACTGACATCTGGCAACACACATGTGTAAGTATCTCTAGATGAGGGGTCACATTGGAACCCAAATAGTGACTGACTTGGAGAATAGTCCTGACCCCGAAGACCTAGTTGTAAGTAACTTGGATAAGATTCAGATGCAAAAGAGTGGGTAAATAGAGAGTATGAGATAAGAACATGACTGATTAGATGCTGTCCCAGGACCTAATAAAACAGGAGATTCTCTACTCTGCTGAGAAGCAGAACCTCCCAACACTTAGTCTTCTCAAACAAACCTTTACAGGCAATGATTTCGCAATTCCTTTATGCTGGGTCAGGTGAGTGGAAGAAGGAGAAACTGGGAAGGGGTCACGTAGGAGGTCCCTTTTTTTAACAGGCCATTTGGATGGATAGTTTTGATAAGTAGGAGATGTATGGTGGAGAGCTGGGCATTTTCAGACAATGGGGGAGTGTGAGAGAAGTAGAGTAGGGTGAAAAAAAAGGAAGGCAGAGTTGTCGAGAGAAGTTGATTAAGGCCAAATTGTGAAGGTCCTTTGATCAAACCTTGTGGAAGAGAATAGTGGGAAGTCATGAGATGTTTTTTAGTGACAGTGATGTTGTTAAATCTGATTTTGGACATATTAATATTGTGTTTTGGTTAGTTAACACATAGAGAAGAATGTAAGACAGGTTGTAACAGGCATTGGGATAATGGTCAGCAACAAGCTGACAATAGGCTGCAGCTGACGTTCAATAGCAAACAAAATGTCTTTTCAAGGGGAAAATATATCTTCAATTTCCTACTAGAATAGAATGTAAATATAACTACTTATTTCTGTATCTTAAGGAAAGTGCTTTTTTTGTTTTAAAGCTATTTTTAAGATGTCTTAATTATCTGATTTTAAGCTAATAAAATTTATTTCTGTACAAAAAAAGTTTTAACTATCTACATATAGTTTAAGTCTACATATGCTTATTGAGTCCCAGCTATGTTCAAGGCACTCTGCTAATTCATACGGATGGGGGGAAAAACCCACTTCAAGTGATTTAAAGTCTAATATTTGAGGGATACGGTAAAAGATTCGTATAATACATAGATCACCTGAATGATCTATGTATTATATGGGGTCTGGATTTTTTTCCACCTGTTTACTCTTTAAGTATCAGGATTATAGAGACAATTATTGAAATTTTAAAGTAGCAAAAATATGATACAGATAAAATACCTCCAAAATATTTATTAGCAAATATGTTTTACTAATGAGACAAATATATATACAGAAGGTTTCTTTTTTTTTTTTTTTTTTTTTTTGAGACGGAGTCTCGCTTTGTTGCCCAGCCTGGAGTGCAGTGGCATGATCTCAGCTCACTGCAACCTCTGTCTCTCAGGTTCAAGTGGTTCTCCTGCCTCAGCCTCCTGAGTAGCTGGGATTACAGGTGTGTGCCACCATGCCTTGCTAATTTTTGTATTTTTAATAGAGACAGGGTTTCACCATGTTGGTCAGGCTGGTCTCAAACTCCTGACCTCGTGATCCATCTGCCTCGGCCTCCCAAAGTGCTGGGATTAAAGGTGTGAGCCACCGCGCCCAGTTGAAGGTTTATTTTTTATTATTAGGGTACATATATTCCTTATAGGCAATATGGAAAAATTCAAGAAAGGGTTAAGAAAAGGCAATCGTCATCTCCCAGTAGAGATAATCACTGCTACTAATGTTAGAAATTTTCTTACCTATTAAATAGAGAAATACGTGTATACACAAGTGTATGTGTATTTTGATATCTTATGTAAATCCCTGAAATAGAAGATTCAGATGTGTTATATTTGAGATCATATTTTGTATAATATTTTTAAAATTGCCTCCTGTCTTTTTTTGCTTAAGATTTTTCTTACAATAAAATAATTGATTTCTTGTAATGAAATGCAATGGCATAACAAAATAGGGGGCAATGGGAGCTGCTGTGTCTCCCACGGAATTTAAAAACAGTAAGATTGACTAGATGGCAGTCTGCTTTTGAGAGCATGTGCTGACAACTGTAAATAATATTAGTGATAATATACTCCTTCATTACTGCCACCTCCACCCATTTCTTACTCATCCCTCTACCTCTTAGCATACCAGTGCTGATATGGTGAGAGTCTCATGGTAATATTCCTTCAGAAATGAAGAAAGCCTCATAACTGTTTCTGTGTAATCATCGGTAAGAAAAATTGTTAACTGTACATTTTATTTTGAAAATGAGAACTTTCCTTTGGGCTGTATTAATTTCATATTAATAATCACATTTTGATTTTTTTCTTCCTTGAACTCAAACACAGGCAATAAACAAACATGAAAGGGAAAACATTGTCATTTGGCTAAATATCAATCCAATATACGCTGCTGAAAAAAATCTATAATCATAAAATATAACTGAGTCATAATAGTCATATTTCAACCTGCTGAATTCTGGAGCAGTTACTGAAAAAAAAAAATAAATCTCAGGTTTGTGATCATGTAGTCTTTTTACAATTGGACAATGAGAAATTGAGAAAGTCCAAAGTCACACATTTGGTGACCATAAGGACTGACAGCACTCAGGCATCTGGGCTTCTATTCTTTTTTATTTATTTATTTTTATTATTATACTTTAAGTTCTAGGGTACTTGTGCACAACGTGCAGGTTTGTTACATATGTATACATGTGCCATGTTGGTGTGCTGCACCCGTTAACTGGTCATTTACATTAGGTATATCTCCTAATACTATCCCTCCCGCCTCCCCCTGTCCCATGACAGGCCCCAGTGTGTGATGTTCCCCACCCTGTGTCCAAGTGTTCTCATTGTTCAGTTCCCACCTATGAGTGAGAACATGTGGTGTTTGGTTTTTTGTCCTTCTGATAGTTTGCTCAGAATGATGGTTTCCAGCTTCATCCGTGTCCCTACAAAGAACATGAACTCATCCTTTTTTATGGCTGCATAGTATTCCATGGTGTATATGTGCCACATTTTCTTAATCCAGTCTATCATTGATGGGCATTTGGGTTGGTTCTAAGTCTTTGCTATTGTGAATAGTGCATCTGGACTTCTAAGATTATTGTATCATGTTGCTTCTCTAGTGGGAAGGAGAAATACGTTTGTTAATGACACCAGTAATAGCTAATGTTTAATGCTATGTGCCAGGCAGTGTTTGAAGCATTTTATATGTACTGATGTATTAACACATTTGTCTTCACAACAGTTCTCTAACATAGATACCTTTATTGCCCTTTTTTTAGAGGTGAGGAATAAAAAAGTTAAATAATTTTTTCTAGGCTTCAGAAGTAGAAAATGACAGGTCTGGTATTTGAGCCTGGGTCATGGGCTCAGACAGACCCTGCTTGGGCTTACCATTATGGTGTATTACCCCGATAGACCACTCCAGGCAGGCTCCATGCAAACCAACTGAACATTCACAACCATGCTTTTGTTCCAGTATTATTGCATTTGATTCCTGGTTATCTGCCACATGGACTCCAACTCGTAAGCATGGAGTATATGATGAGGCTTTGTGCTTTATCTCCTGCCTCCCTCAATCACTTCCACTCCAGGGCTACTGGGCCTGTTCTGGGCCTTCCACTGTAGAAGTATTCCTTCCTGCTTTTGTTCATGATTATTTACCTACTTGGAGCATTCTTTCCCAACTTTTTGCCTTCAATTCATCTTTTAAAATCCATGTTAAATTATACTTGTTTGGGAAAGCTTTGTTTGATTCCCTTACCAGACTTAAGTTAGTCATCCTCTATATTATTGTCACTTTATTTTTTTATTATTTATTTATTTATTTTGAGATGGAGTCTCGCTCTGTCGCCCAGGCCAGAGTGCAGTGGCATGATCTCAGCTCACTGCAAGCCCCGCCTCCCGGGTTCACGCCATTCTCCTGCCTCAGCCTCCCGAGTAGCTGGGACTACGGGCACCCGCCACCACACCCGGCTAATTTTTTTGTTTTTGTATTTTTAGTAGAGACTGGTTTCACCGTGTTAGCCAGGATGGTCTCGATCTCCTGACCTCATGATCTGCCCACCTTGGCCTCCCAAAATGCTGGGATTACAGGTGTGAGCCACCGCTCCTGGCCATTATTGTCACTTTATACCTGTTCTTTAAGATGAGATATATTATTCATTTTGTCATAGGACCCATGATTTTTTGGTGATTTTTTATTTTTATTTTTTTTTTTTGAGACAGGGTTTTGCTCTTGTTGCCCAGGCTGGAGTGCAATGGGGCAATCTTGGCTTACCACAACCTCTGCCTCCCAGGTTCAAGCGATTCTCCTGCCTCAACCTCCCGAGTAGCTGGGATTACAGGCATGTACCACCATGCCTGGCTAATTTTTTGTATTTTTAGTAGAGACGGGGGTTCTCCATGTTGGTCAGGCTGGTCTTGAACTCTCGACCTCAGGTGATCTGCCCGCCTTGGCCTCCCAAAATGCTGGGATTACAGGCGTGAGCCACCACACCTGGCTGATTGTTTAAAACTAGGTTATTTTTCTTTTTAAATTTATTTGCAATTATTTTTTATGCTGTGTATGAATTATTTGTCAGACATGTTGCAAATATCTTCTGTAGCTCGGTTGTTCACTCTGATAATGGTTTTTTTTTTTTGGATTAACAGGAGTTCTTAATTTATAGAAATTCTTAATTTCAATGTAGCCCAATTTTTTAATCTTTTATTTTAAGGTCAGCTGTTTTTGTGTTCTATCAAAGAAATATTTGCAGCCGAGTGCAGTGGCTAATGCCTGTAATCCCAGGACTTTGGGAGGCCGAGGCGGGCAGATCACTTGAGGCCAGGAATTCATGACCAGCCTTGCCAATATAGGGAAACCCTGTCTCTACTAAAAATGCAAAAAAGGCCGGGCATGGTGACTCACGCCTTTAATCCCAGCACTGTGGGAGGCCAAGGTGGGTGGATCACGAGGTCAAGAGATCGAGACCATCCTGGCCAACATGGTGAAACCCCGTCTCTACTAAAAATACAAAAATTATTTGGGTGTCGTGGCATGTGCCTGCAGTCCCAGCTATGCTGGAGGCTGAGGCAGGAGAATCGCTTGAATCCAGGAGGCAGAGGTTGCAGTGAGCTGAGTTCGCGCCACTGCACTCCAGCCTGGTGACATAGCAAGACCCCGTCTAAAAAAAAAAAGAAAAAAAAGAAAATGAGCTGGGTGTGTGGCACATGCCTATGATCCCAGCTACTTGGGAGGCTGAGTCATGAGAATTGCTTGAACCTGGGGGGCGGAGGTCGTAGTGAGCCAAGACTGCAGCATTGCACTCCAGCCTGTGCAACAGAGTGAGACTCTGTCTCAAAAAAAAAAAAAAAAAAGAAATATTTGCCTTCCCCAGTATCAAGAAGATGTTATCCTTAATTGGCCTTTAGATGTTTTATTTTGTCTTTCATATGATGTGAGGTCAGGGTCCATTTTGATTTCCATATGAATATGCAGTTACTGCTGTGTCATAACTCAAGTGACCACTTATATATGGGTATATTTCTGGACTCTATTCTAATTCCATTGATTTATTTATCATTGCTGTGCCAAGACCGCAGTGTCTTGGTTATTACTATAAGCCTTTCCATTTGGTAGTGAGTCCTCTGGTATTTTTTTTTTGAGACGGAGTCTTGCTCTGTCGCCCAGGCTGGAGTGCAGTGGCGCGATCTCGGCTCACTGCAAGCTCCGCCTCCTGGGTTCACGCCATTCTCCTGCCTCAGCCTCTCAAGTAGCTGGGACTCAGGCGCCCGCCACCACGCCCGGCTAATTTTTTGTATTTTTAGTAGAGACGGGGTTTCACCGTGTTAGCCAGGATGGTCTCGATCTCCTGACCTCGTGATCCGCCCGCCTCGGCCTCCCAAAGTGCTGGGATTACAGGCGTGAGCCACCGTGCCCGGCCCAGTATTGTTCTTTTTTCAGTATTGCTTCGGCTACTCTAAATCTTTTGCTTTTCTGTAGGAATTTTAGAATCATCTTGTCAACTTTCCAAAAAAAAATAATGTTGGGATTTTGGTTGGGATTTCACTGCATTTATAGAACAGTTTGAGTAGAGTTGAACTTTACAATATTAAGTCTTCTAATCCAGGAACAAGGTATATTCCTCTATTAAGTTATGTTTAATTTCGTTCTGTACAATTTTGTTGTTTTCTTTGTATAGGTCTCACATATCATTTGTTTGATTTATTCCTAATTATTTGTTATTTTTGATCCTGTTGGAAATATTTTAATTTTTTTATTTTTTACTAATATGGAAATATATTTTTTGTATATTGACACTGGGTCCAGTGACTGGATTGATATGCTTATTAATTCCAATAGTTTATATATAGGTTATTTTGGATTTTCTAGATATATTATCTGTAAATAATGGTAGTTTTATTTTTCTCTTTTCCAACCCATATAACTTTCAAATCTTTTGACTGCCTTAATACATTGGGTAGGTGTTCCATTGCAATGTTTAACATAATGTTAAATGTAAACAATACTTGCTATACATTTTTTTTAAAAGAAACTGTTATATATAGGAAGTTCTGTTCCTAAAGAGTTTTTATCATTTTATCATGTCGTATGATTTTTCTCCTTTATTCTGGTAATATCTTAAGCTACATTATTGATTTTCTAGAAATATATCACCAATGCAATCCTGGAATTCATTTGAATTAGTTGTGGTATTTTATTTATATAAAGCTAGATTGCATTTGCTGGTATTTTATTTATGCATTTTGTGCTTATGTTCAGAAGAAATACTGGATTGTAGTTTTCATTTCTTATAATTGTAGTCGTCAGTTTTTAGTATCAAGGTTATACTGCCCTCATAATGATGTTTTTTTTGTTTTTTGTTTTCTGAGTTCTCTGCAAGAGTTTGTGTAAGATTTCAACCTTGAATATTAGGAAAGATTGCCAATGAAGTTATTTGTGCTTAAAGTCTTTTTTATGAGTCTAATTTTAATTCTGGGTTTAATTTCTTCAATAAGTCTAAGGCCATTCAGATTTTCTATTTTTTTCTTGTATTTGTTTTGTTTTTACTGTTTTTAAGTTATATTTTTTAGAGGAAGACCCGAGTTTTTCTTATGGATTGGCATAAAATTGTTTATAATATCTCCTCATTGTATTAATGACTGTTGGATTTGTGATGATGTTATCTTTTCATCCTTCATATTGGGGGTTTGTTCTTTTTCGTGACTAGTTTCTTGATTTTCTTTTTCAAATTTAGTGTGTTGATTTTTTTATATTCCTGATTTCTGATCTCATTATTCCCTTTTTCTTTTTTCTATTTTAAGTTGTTTTATTTTTCCAGGATTCTTGAATACTTGAACTATTAATTTTCAGTGTTTTAGTTTGTAATATATGAATTGGAAAATAATTTTTTCTTTATAGCTGTAGGTTTATCTTATGAGACTCAATATTTATATATGCCTTATTATTATTTAAACTATCTTTTAGTTTCAATTTTAACTGGTCCTTTGGTTGCTGGATTATTCAGAAGTGTTTGTTAAATTTCTAAATCGTTTTGAATTTTTATCTTTTTGTCGTTGAATTTTATTTGAATTACACTGTGATCAGATAATTTACTCTTTATGACTTATGTACTTTGACAATATTTAAAGTTTGTTTATGATTCAGCCTGTGTTGCATTTTGGTAAATGTTTAATGAGAATTTGAAAAACGCAATTAACCCTTGAACAACATGACTTTGAACTTCATGAGTCCGTTTATATGTGGATTTCATTCAACAAATACAGGTCTCCTTTTCCAAGGGTTCTGCATCAACAACCAAATGCAGATTAAAAATACACTATTCTTGGGATGCAAAACTCGCATCTGTGGAGGGCTGACTTTTCCTAATGCTGTTTCTGCAGGATCGACTGCAGGACTTGAGAAAGCACAGAGTTTGGAACATACAGAGGTCCTGAAACTAATCCCCTGTGTATTCTGAGGGACGACTCTATTATATATTCAATAGCTGTTAGGTGAAGTCTTCTGTTCCTTAGGTTAAGTTTTAATTCTTGTATAATCCTCCTTATTTTCACTTTGGTTTTTTTGTTTGTTTGTTTTATTGCTTGTTTTATCAATGATTATGGACCTGGTTATTACTAATTGTAATTATTTTATTTTTAAAAGGAATATTTTGAGACTCTTCTTAGGTACATAGAAATTTCTTTTGTTTTGAAACAGCTCTCTTTATCTCCCAAAAAACTTCTTTATAATTTACTCAATTCGAAATTACATAACTATTTAACTTTATAAAATTAGTATTTTATATGTGTGTATATATAAAATGTGTATGTACATATTTTATGTGTCTTTGTACACACGCACACACACACTATCCATTGTATGGTATATATTTTCATCCCATATGTTCAACTTTTCTCTGTATGATTATGGTATGTTCCTTATAAACAGTGTATAGTTATATTTTAAAAAATTAACTTTAACCACCTTTTGTCCTTTAATTGGTATAATTAGTATATAACATGTAATTACTGATTTCTTTTACTCACCCCATCTGTTCTTTATTCCTTTTTTATTGTTTTTTTCTGTAGGATCATTCACATAGGTTTTATTATTCAGTTTCCTCATTTATGAGCTTGTTTGTTGTATGTTATTTATATAATAATAAACTTACATTCTTGACATTTTAAACTGTATTAGAATTTAGTATTCTTAGTACAATCTAGACAGTACAAGGACCTTTGAACACTTTAATTCTACTAATCCCTCTCTTGCGTCTTGGTCATTGTTGTCATGAATTGGATGTATGTTTTATTTCCAAAATATTTTTATTATTGTTTTAAGTTATCAATATTCATTTAGTTATATATACGTATTCACTCTAGCTGATGCTGTTCTTCCATATTTGTTAAGATTCTGTCATCTGGGATAATTTTCCTTCTTCCTAAAGAATTCCCTTTAGGATTGCTTTTGGTACCAGTCTGTTGGCAATGAATCCTCTTGGAACTTTTAAAAAATGTGTTTATTTCTCGTTCCTTTTTCCAGATAATTTATACTTGCTATGGAATAAAAGTTGTTATCATTATTATTGTTATTTAGCACGTCAGTGACTTTGAGTTATTTTATCTTTAGGCTTTCATAGTTTCAGTTGTAAACTCTTCTGACTTTTATTGTTGCTGATTTAAAGGTATATATTTTTTCTCTGTCTACTTTTAAGTATTCTCCTTTTTGTCATTCATTTTTAATAGCTTTAACATGATGTAACTAGGGGAACACTTTTTTAATTTTTTTTTTCTCCTTGACATAATAGAGCTTCTTGAATCTGTGCCTTAAGGTTTTCCTGCTGTTTTGGAAATATATCAGCTAGCATCTCTTCAATATTGCTTCTACCTTCTATTTCTCTTCTTCTTCTAGGAATTCTGATTACAGGTCTGGCATACATTGTTTTGTTTGTTTGTTTGTTTAACCATGTTCCATCTATCTCTCATTCGTTTTTGTGTTTTTTATAATTTTCTCTCTGTACTTCGTTTTGTGTATTTTCTACATAGATATCTTTCAATCACTAATCCTCTCTGCAGTTGAGTCTAATTAACTATTAAACCCATCTGTTGAGTTTTAATTTTGGTATTGACATTTGTCAGTCCTATAATTCTCATTAGTCTATATATTCAGTTCTCTGTTGAAATTTTCTTTCTTGGCATCTGTTGTCTTGAATGCTTCAATAACAGTTATGTCAGAGTCTGTTTTTGATAACACCAATATCTGCATTACCTGTAAGCCTGTTTCTTTTGTCTGTTTTTATTTTCTTATTTTAAGCATTTCCAATATTTTAATGGATGGAAACCATCCTGCATTTTATTTTTTCTTCCCATGTCTTACTTTCCCAACATTTATTTATGCAGTGCACATAATGAAACATGATTTTAACCATTATCCCAATAAAGTGTTGTCTATTTAAGCTACATACGATAAATCCCTGTGTTTAAAATAATGCTACTTAAGAGTATTGGTTCCAAGACCCCCACACCCCTTCCCCTACCAACCTGGGATACCAAAATCCATGAATAGGCCTTTATATAAAATGACATGGTATTTGCATATAACCTACATACATCTTCCTGAATACTTTAAATCATCTCCAGATTGTTTGTACTACCTAGTACAAAGCAAGTGCTGTGTAAATATTGCTATACTGTGTATCCAAAATTTGTATTTTTTTAATTGCTTTTTTTTAATCAAATATTTTCTGGAAACAGAATCACCGATATGGAGGGCTGACTGTATACATATGAGGATATATGTGTAGACTTTTCATTTTTTTACTTCATAAACTTAGAGAATGATCTCCAAGTTGTTGATACACACTTACAAATGGTTAACTCTATTGGAAACATAGTAGAGTTGAAGTACTCATGGCTTTAAAACCTTAAAAAATTAGTTATGGGTGTGTATTTTTAAAATGAGATTATAAATATCTTACAGACGTGCATAATTTAGTAGTAAAGTTTTTGATGCTTATAAGTTTCATATTTTAACCATTTATGTTAAACTTGTTTTAAAAATATATATAGTCATGATCTATTCAAAACATGAAAAGAACAGCCATAAATAAAACCAAATACAAGAATTTTATTGCATCATATTCGTTACAGCTATTCTAGAAAATAATTGTATTGTAGAACACATAGGTTTGGAAAATGTAATGTCAAAACTTTTTTGCATATATATTCATTTAATCTGATTTTCAAAATTATTTGACACATTGAAATAAGAAATGTTTTATTGAACCAAGTACACCTACCTTTTGCTAAGTTACATTTCCATAATTTATTTCAATTCTTAACAACCCAAGTTGAAAAACTGTGCAGCTAATTCCCAAAATAAAAGGTTGCCTTGTCATCTGCCTTTTTCTATTTTTGTAAAACTGGACCAATTCTCATTCAATCAACAGAGTTTTTTGGGATTTATTTGCATAGTTTCACAATAGTAAAATTCCTGGAGCTCAAAGTTATAGATTTCCCAAAGCTTAGTTTCATGTTAACTTGTATGTCCTTATTATTTTATTTTTAAGGGTGAGATCGAAGAAATTAATAATCCAAACAATTATTTTAACATAATAGTACAGGAAATGTGACCCAAAGAATGCACTCATCAGTTACACATGTGAAATATCTCAACTTCAAAATCAGAAAAAGTCCATTCCCTGCCCTCCCCGCATCTTCCCCCACCACCTGCCACCATAAGAATTCTATAGATTGCTGTAACCTGTGTATCACTGCATTCAATTTGTGTAATCAGTGAGAAGAAACAGTGATAAGATCAGTTTAAAAATTTACACATTTATCATGTACATTAACATTTTAAACTCGACTGAACCTTTTCTCTTTCCCTCAACAAATCCCTATGTTTAATAGGAGACATTCAGAGTGAATTTTAAACTTCCTGTCTTCCCAGTCTCAAAAGCCTAATCTCAGCTACCATTACTTCTAATTTGTTTTCTTCAGAGAAAAAAAAAATAAAGTTGTGATCTTGAGCCTCCTGCGATTCTATTTAATTTTTATACCTTTAATTTGTATTTATGGTTACTTCTCTGTGTTCCATCACGACAGTCCTCTAGAGTGAGTTGCTTGCCTCCCTGCTGCTAGTGTCTCAGGTTATTATTCCTTTTTCCTACCTTTTAACCATTAAACATTTGAAAGAAGTAGTTTCCATAAAGGGCCCTACTTCCTTACTTCTCTTTCCTCCCAGCCCTGCAGTCTGAATTTTGCTTTCCTTCCTCTCCTAACCTGTATCTCATAGGCTACTGTTGTCCACATGACCAAGACCTGCCTGCAACCTTGTAATATCCTTTAGTCTCTTCCACTCCTCTATACGTAGTTTGCCTTTAATTCTCTTACCATTGGTTTCTGTGTTATTTCTCTCTTTGTTCTTTTCCTGTCTCTTCAACTGTTGTTTCTTGAATTTCTTTGCTCTTTCCAACTGTTGAAAGTGAATGTTTTAAAGACTTTTAGCCTTGGGTCTGTTCTCTCTCTACATTTTATTTCTTACTGCTGCTTTGTACCTTCATACTTTGGCACTATTGCTATTTACAACCTGATGTGGCCTGACTTCTGAACATTAGCCTATGTAATTCTAGCTGATGGTCCAGCATCTTTACCTGTGGCCCACTGGCCTATCAAATGCAGCGTGTCCAAAATAGTAGCTAGAAGTATGGAAAACTCACTAAACTTTTTCTCATTCTCTCTCTCTGTTAAAGGCATCATCACATTCCTAGATGCCAAGACTACAGTATCTTGGAATCACATAATGATTCATTCCCCTCTCGTTGTATACCTTCATTTTTGTCATCAGGCACTGGGTTTTGTTTCTTTTTTTTTTCTTTTTTTTTTAAATAGAGATGGGTTCTCAATTGTCTCAATGTTGTTCAGGCTGGTCTAGAACTCCTGAACTCAAGTGATCCTCCTACCTCAGCCTCCCAAAGTACCAGGATTATAGGCATGAGCCAGCACACCTGGCCACAGGCACTGGGTCTTGGAAATTGCCATGTCTTCCTCCTTCTAACGCTCTCCATTGCTACCATCCATGTTCTGCCCTCTACATTTTGTAATTAATTACACCAGTCCCCTTAACTTATCTTGCTAATGAACATTTCTGCTTTCTCCCATATTCCTGTAGCCACTTGCCTGAATGATCACTGATCATGTCATTCTTTTCTGAATATAAATCTCTGTGTCTTTGCATTCTGCAAGTGCCACAGAAGCCCTCACTTCATCCAACAGCCTGCCTTTCTAGATTTAACATGCTACTTTTTTTCTGCCTCTGAATCTTTTTTTTTAAAACTTCTACGTTCAGTGGTACATGTGCAGGTTTGTTATATAAATAAAATCATGTCACGGGGGTTTGCTGTACAGATCATTTCATCACCCAGATATTAAGCCTAGTACTCAGTTATTTTTCCTGATCCTCTCCCTCCTCCCACCCTCCATTCTCCAATAGGCCCCAGTGTGTGTTGTTCCGCTCTATGTGTCCATGTGTTCTCATCATTTAGCTCCCACTTATAAGTGAGAACATGTGGTGTTTAGTTTTCTGTTCCTGAGTTAGTTTGCTGAGGATAATGGCCTCCTCCATCCCTGTTCCTGCAAAGGACATGATCTCATTCTTATTATGGCTGCCTCTGAATCTTTCCTTTCCCTTTTTTCTTCCAAAAATACTCTTCTCCATCTCCTCCTATTAATATTATATACATAAATATATGTATTGTATATATTGTATATATATTTATATTTATATTTTGAACACCAAATTTAAATGTTACATGTGATAATTTTAAAATACATTTATGTCCGGGCACAGTGGCTCACGCCTGTATTCCCAGCACTTTGGGAGGCCGAGGCGAGTGGATCACGAGGTCAGGTGATCAAGACCATCCTGGCTAACACGGTGAAACCCTGTCTCTACTAAAAATACAAAAAATTAGCCGGGCGTGGTGGTGGGCGCCTGTAGTCCCAGCTACTTGGGAGGCTGAGGCAGGAGAATTGCTTGAACCCGGGAGGCGGAGCTTGCAGTGAGCCAAGATCATGCCACTGCACTCCAGCCTGAGTGACAGAGCAAGACTCCATCTCAAAAAAAAAAAATAATAAAAATAAAATAATAAAATAAAATACATTTACAACACTTCAACAATCCTCCCTCCAAAAGGTGGAGCCAATTGTCTCCCTCTTAAGTGTGGATGGGGCTTAGTAACTCCCTTCTAATGAGTAGAACATAGCAGAAGTGATGGCATGAATCATGGGTTATAAAGGTATCATAATTCCCCCTTGCTTTCTTCTGGATTATCCACTCTGTGGGAACCCAGCTGCTGTGTCATGAGGTGACTCAGCAGCTTATATAGAGGCTGTTGGGGTGAGGAGCTGAGTCCTCCAACCGACAACTGTGTGAATGAACCATCTTGGAAACAGGTACTATTTCCCAGTCAACTTTAGATGACTGCAGCTTTGATTCACAAGTGACTCTGAATCGGCACCACCCAGTGAAGCTCCTCTCAGGTTCCTCACCGATATAAACTGTGAGATTATAAGTGTTTGTTGTTGTAAGCCACTAAATGTTGGGAACAATTTGTTATGCAGCTATAGATAACTAATACAGTATATTTTCGAGGAGATCTAGTCTCTATTAGTAAGATAATATTTCTCCTGAGAATTTTTTATTTATACCATCAACCTGTTCCTTGTCACAGTCTATTCATATTGTGGTTATTTGTTAATACATTTTATAATTTTGTGTATTAGGGCAAATTTTTCCAAGTCTATACTGTTTAATGAAACATGTAAATACATAAAAGCTCAAAATATGAACCAAAATTCTGGTTATCTGTTTAGTGTCTTAATACTTCGTATTTTGGGAGATTTCTAGGTATAAATGTTTATCATCACCAGGTGGTTCTTAAATGGCATCCTCATTTTAAGGTTCACATTTCTGATTATGCTGTATGTCCAACATACATGAGCCAACTAAAGAATTAGGATTCTACTACATTAAGTTGTATATACAGCCAGTGTCTAAATCCAAATTCAGATACATGAATATATATCTATGTGTGTATAAATAGATAAGCATAGATATATATAGATAGAGAGGGGAAATGATTCTTTTTTTACAAGAACCTTCTTAAGTTTAGTGCCAAGGAATTTCCTTTGATAATATTTATATGCAGAGAAATATAAAAGGAACCTCCAATGAGTAATTTATAGTGCACATGTATATATGTGTGAGGTCTCAATATTTATTGCTGTAGCCATTCTACTTCTGTCCATTTTGGAAATGATTTGACATTCTAATCACTTGAAGTGTTATAGGTGATAAAAGATCACTGGTTTCTTCTCACCTTATTTTAACCCGAGTCAGTATGTTTTATTTTGGTCAAAGATCAACACTCTTCATTATTCCATGAAGTAAACTGTGTTCCTTTCCACTAGGTCCTTTATATTTTTCTGTAGAGGCTTAACTTAAGGATGAGGGAGAAGAGTTCTTTCAAAGCTTATATTTAAGTATGTCTTTCGTGCTTTCGTCACATAAATGCTGTATATGGGTAACCAGTGGCCTTCAGGGATTGTAGTGTCCATTGATTTAAGTGGTTCTTGCACGTGTTCTGTATCTGAATTCAGGAAGCAGTGAATCTGGCAAGAATTTACAAACTTAAGTCCTAGGAACTTTTTTTTTTTCCTGACAGAATTTGATAAGATGACACATTGATCTATTTGGATTCTGATGAATCTCTTGATTTTGTTTAGGATGATAGTCTCATAGGTAAATTGGGGAAATATGATACGCATTCTGTAACTTAACATATTTGTGTGATGTCTGCTAAGAAAATGCACACTCATGCCATACAAAATGTACAAATAAATCTAGTTTATGCAGGTATCTTATACTTGAGACCACATAGTTGAAGAGAGTTTAATTAAGAATCTGTGCCATCTTAGGGAACCTAAGAAGCAGAACTCCACAGGGGTTTGGCCTCAACCATCTGGTGTTTAACAGATTTTGATTTTTACTGGAATAGAATACAAAGCCTGCTACTTAAGTTTTTTTGTTTAGTTGATGACATATTGGAAAGGGTAATAGGCCCTTAGAATTTAGAATTCAAATACAAAGTGGCTTCTTTGGTCAGAAAACTTAGAAGCAGGGACGAATCTGATATTGTGGTTTTTGAAAAGACACTGTGAGACAGCTTAGGGCAGTGGTTGAGGGCATGAACTCGAGATCTAGACTGCCTGGCTTTGAATCTCAGCTCTACCACTTAGCTTTGGCAGTGTCTTATGTATGATGCTACACATGCCTCAAAGAGTCTTTCATTTGATCTTTGAAAACATTGTGGGTAAGGTATTATGTTCCCATTGTTCACATAGAGACTGAGATTTCAAGAGGTTAAGTAATTTGACCAAGGTCAGCAGCTGAATCCAAGACTGACACCTAAGTCTCTGACTGCAAAGCCTAGGTCTTAACTCATGCATTACCAGTGGTGGTAAAAGTACTGTATTGTGTAGATTCTGTAACTCAGAAAGGATGTGGGAAAACAACATCCAAAACTGTATCAGTGAGAAAAACATTACAAAGAGATATTGAAGAAATGATTACTATTGAGTATGAAGAGAACAAATTTGGTTTACCTAGAAAAGCCATGGTCTTGGAAAGGTCTTGGAACAGATTCAATAGCATTTCCAGGTCTCCTCAGTCTTTATTATTTTAGCCTTGCATAAAATTCTATTATACCTCCTTGGGACTTGTACATTTATTTTCATAAGACATATAGTGTCTTTTTCATATCCTCGGGTAGATGTGCCAATTTGTGCTTCTGACTTTTACTACTTTTTAAACTTTTTAAGCAGTATCTTTTAAGCAATATTACTTTTACAAGCAATATCTATTCAAACACAGTTATTGCACCACAGTTTTAACACACATTTACATATCAAGCATCATATATTCCGAAACTGAATATGTGAAGTTGACATTCATAGTTTTTATATTGTATGTGGTATGTATGTTGTATATAATGACTGTTTTTGTTGAGAGGGACTTCTACTGAATTAGGGAAAAATGAGTTCTGAAACCAGTAACCAGTAACGTGGCATAGGTTTGTTTTGTTTTGTTTTGTTTTGTTTTGTTTTGTTTTGTTTTGTTTTGAGATGGAGTCTCGCTCTGTTACCCAGGCTGGAGTGCAGTGAGGTGATCTTGGCTCACTGCAACCTCCGCCTCTCAGGTTCAAGCGATTCTCCTGCCTCAGTCTCCTGAGTACCTGTGATTACAGGCACACGCCACCATGCCCAGCTAATTTTTGTATTTTTAGTAGAGACAGGGTTTCACCGTGTTGGCCAGGCTGGTCTCAAACTCCTGACCTTGTGATCCCCCCTGCTCGGACTCCCAATGTGCTGGGATTACAGGTGTGAGCCACCACGTCTGGCAACATGGCATAGGTTTAAAACAAAGGAAAACAATACAACCATTGATAAAATACCTCATCAACTGATTATACCAAAAGCATAATCTTAACATTCTACCTTTCTTGATTTGGCTACCTTGTAGCATCCATCTAGAATGATGCAAAAAAACAAGAAATGAACGAATTATCCACTGAGCAGCCAAAACAGACATGCAAAGCTTGTTGGTAGAAGAAGCCTCCTGGTCCTACCTCAGAGCTCATTTACCCTTGTTTTATACATAATTCAAATAAGTTCTCTGATCGTCTTTCCACACCCAGATCAGATTATAAGTATGAAATTGGAACACAAGAGGCCAGTCCACACTGATAAGAGAAGGAAGTGTTAGCTTGACATCTAAAAGGAAAACAAGAAAGAGAAATACTGTTAAGAAGCATACAAAAGAATACCATAAACACAGCAGCATAAAGCAAAAGAATATGGCCACTGCCACTCTCAATAGCCTTTAAAATTGTCAACGTCTCAGAGTATTTTTAAATAATACTAAATTTAAATTATGTCCTGGACACTATTTCTGAGAAGTCAAGAAAGTATCTTCTATATTTAATAGTATTTTCCATTTAAAATTGACAGAATGAAAACAACAAAAATAGTTTTGTACCTAAAAAAGTCACATTTCTACAACTGTCAGGAAAACTTTAGCCACAATCTTTGGAAGGAAGCTGTTTAACAAAAATCAATTATATTTGTTGAAAATTAAACATAATTGGATATTATTGTTAAGTCTAGATTCTTAGAGGTCATACTGGAGCAGTAAGAATGCACAATACTATGAAAATACATTTGACACCATCCTGTCAGTATTTAGCTAGAGTTTGTTTCTGTCTTGACTTCCCTGGAGTCCTCCTTTTTATCATTACTGTTAATACTATTGTCACTGCCAAATTTCTTCCCTCGTCCTCTCTCTGAGACCCTTTAGGCTACTCTCACAACAAACCTGGGGACAGCTTTACCAGCTAATACTGCTGCTACACTGGTATGGCAGTAACCCATGTTGTGATCTAAAAAAAAAGAAAACATCTGGACAGTGGGGAAATCACATATGGGAAACAGTCATGGGCACGATGATTAATCTAAAACAATTATTTATAATCTCCTTGCTGATAATGAAAGTCTTGATTGCATTGTTATGTATTCTCAGTAGTTTAAATGTTACAAATAGGAAAGCCTTAAATGAGGTTAAAATTTCTGACATTTTCTTATATATCATTTTATTCTCTATAAATAGAATATAGAGAAATAAGGCTCTAAAATTTCTTTTAGAACTTTTGACAGAAATCCTAATAACAGTTTCCATCTGAAAACTGCAGATGTCTGGAAAAAAGCAAAACAACGTAGAAACCTGACTGTTAAATGAGCTGTCAAAGTCCGGTCCAGGTGTTTAATCTCTTATTGGGTAGAGTTATATTCTGGAATTTCTTAGTCACTTTCTTTCTTTTTGTCTGAACTGGTAAGATGATTCAGTAAAAAAGAAATTTAAACAACATGAAGATATCTAGAAGAAAAAGAAAGAAATAACTCACATGCCAGTTCACCATCAGTAGTGCTTTTGGCAAGCATATAGGGATTAGATAAGCATAAAATAGAAATATTGCCTGAACTATTTATTTTCTAATCAGCAACCTTAATATTTAAGGAAATTTGGTGTTATAATGACAACATAATCAAGTAAAACAATTACTTGGGGGCAGAGAAAAGACCTGAATGAATAAGAAACATACCTGAATTGTTACCTATGTTTAAACTAGAATTATCTGAAAATTGAAAGATTGTGATGTCATGTATACTTTCTGGTTGTATATAACTAATATATTTATTTTTTTCTCCCTCTGTTCAGTAGGTCTTTCTTGGGGTGGCTAATGATATATTATTCCTCCCCTTTTGGGTGTTAGCTAAAATTGCCGGCTTAAATAGGCTTTCTAAGAATCCAGTATAGCTTTCTCTATATTTCATCTTAGAATTAATGCTTGAGAGAAACAACGGGTGCCTGACATACTTGAACCTGCCCATTGCTATTTTCTGATGCTCTTCTCCATCCAACCTGTCTCTAGCTTAGAAGACATTTCCTGCTAGCCCCCCAGCAGTGCAGGAATAACAGAAGTTCCTGGGAGACTTATCACTAGCTCTGTTCAAGTGTGAAGCAGGGTTGGGCCCCCTCTACATTGTTCGTGGACGCAGAAATGAAGATGGCTGGTGTTTGGAGGTCATTTGTTACTTGTTGAGAAATGGGACAAAGGCCACAAAAAATGAAGTGCTGCCCATCATTGCTAGTTCATGAACATCGTCTTCCGGACATTCCTACCTGAGTGTTCCATAGACCCCAAACTAGGTACTTCCCCAATTGAACTCCTTATCTCTACTCTGCTTCCAAACTGGTTATTACCATTTATAGCTTCTGACTAGGATAATGGGATTACCATCTAACCACTCATTCAACATAGTAACATTGAAGTTATTTTTTAACTCTTTCCTCTTTCCCGTACCTTTCCCTAACCCCATCCAAATTTTTGTCAAGATCTGTTGATTCTATCACCAGCATATATCACATTGGTTCTATTTTCTGTATTCGCAGTGCCACATGCTCTACTTTAGGCTTGCATGATCTTTTGCTTGGACTGTTTCAGGAACCTTTTAACTTAGTGGTGGTCTCTTGCAGTGTTCCTTTTGACTTCTTCTGTAAGGTTTAAAGTGTCTTTTCTATTAAGCATTTCCTGAACTTTCCAAGTTAGTTCATTATTGCCTTCCATGCTGCCATGCACATTTTCTGTAGCACTTAATCAGGCAGTGACTCAAATCTTTGTTTATGCCTGTTGCTCCAACTAGACTTTGAAGTCCTTGAGATAGGAAGCGTACTTTCCCCATTTAACATTTTCGACCTCATAGTAAATGCCCAGCATATTTCTTAAATAAAAATGAGAAATAGAAAAAGTGAGTTTTAATTTGTCATGAAATCTAGAGTTAGTCACATAAATAGATAAAGTAGAAATTGAAAAGGCTCTATCATTTTTGAAGAGTGTTACATATAACACTTGGGTGAGTGGGAGAATGGGTACAAGGTTTTTTCTAAACATTTCTAAGGATTTCAAAAATCACAAGCATGGGTAATTTTGCGTTGAGATTTTAGGATTCTTTTGTTGTAGTAAATGTAGCAACTCTCCATATGGATTCACAATACACATTTTATCTTTTGTTATACCTAATGATTTCAGTGTTCTCTTCAACTTGTTTCTGTCAGTGTCTTCATCTGTTCAGGACTGCTATAACATAATGCCATAAGCAGAGCAGCTTTTAAACAGCAGATATTTATTTTTCACAATTCTGGAGACTTGGAGGTCCAAGATTAAGACACTGGCGGTTTGGAGGTCTGGTGAGGGTCCACTTCCTGGTTTTACATGACTAGCATGTTGCTCATGTCTTCACATGAGAGAATGGGCGGGGAGCTCTCTGGTACCAGCTTTATAAGGGCACTGATTCCATTAGTGAGGCCTCCCACAGGCTCCACCTCCTAATATATTGTCTCCTTAGAGGTTAGGATTCCAACATAAGAATTCGGGGAAACACAAACATGAAGGTTACCGTAGCAGTCAGTGTTTTTTTCCATAGCTAGTGGAAATACCAAACTGAATGTTGTTCACATGTTCATTTTCAGTTTTTTTCTTACTGAAGGTAAGTTGGGCTCCAGGAATGAAATGACCCAGAGCATATATTTCAATTATAATAAAATGAAACAACTCACATTAAAACAAAAAGAAAACCTGATATATGAAACTAGTTAATAATTTATCCTATGATAATATACTTTAGTGATGATTACAAAACACAGTATCACATTTCAAAGCTAAGTTTTTGTCCAAATTAACATTTGTTATGCAAAATATCATGTACATGAAGTTTTTGACGTACATTCATTTCTGTAGCACGTATAACCTTAATGGTGGGGCTTTCCAATATTTAGTATTTTCATATAAATGCAAGGCACGACATGAAAGCAAGAACAAAGAACCAATCTATTTTTAGATCATTGCCTTTCAGTGGGTTGGAGTGATGAGAAAAGAGGGAGGCCCTATCCTACCTCATGCTGGCATATCACAGGATCTCTGGGGGGCCTTTTCAAACTGCTTATTTTCCTTGGTCCCGGTAGGAAGCACCAGGTGTAATGTCAGCTTTTGCCTGACAGGAGTGTACTATTCTTGAAGGATATTGAAGCAGAAAAAATGAGACTACTGTTGGAGGAAGAAGTTAATAGCTGATCTGATTTCTGTTTCATAGTTCAAAAATATAAAAAATAAAATAACTCATATTTTAAAATATTCAAAATGAAGCATTTATTTTACATTTATTTGTTGCCATAGATTCTGTCTTTGCTCGTAATCAAGTAAGTGTTGTTGACGGGTAAAAAAAGGGAGACCAGATGTAGAAATAAGTATGTGTCAGTGACAATATACACATATATGTAACACATATGCATAGGAAATCCAGTGCTTGACCTAGGAAGGCTGAATTGATTCTATAGCTTGCAGCTAAATGATGGTATGCCTCAAATAAGTTCCTTTAACAAGAAAGTGAGAGATGCCAAAATTGATGAGTGTGATAGACCACCCCCTTCTACTTAGTAAGAAAGGCTGGGAAATGTGGGCACAGAACCACAAGCACTGTATCCACATGTGTATCCAATAAATAACCTCAGGCATGTGTGGGCTCAACATTCAAACAACTCTAATTGTGTATTCAGACATTAAAGAATAATCATAGGTCAAAATTTAAAATTTCCCATTAGAACATGACTGCTCTTTGACACTATAAAAATGTTGTGTTACTGACAACAAAAGCTATTATCGATGTATGGAAAGAACTGGGAATCTGTTTATTTATCTAGCCAAGCCAGGATTCTTGAACAGACTAAAACAAGAAAGTCTGAAGTTTACAGATGACAAATAACTCAGAACACAATTTATATTGATCCTACTTTTCAGGCTGTTATCCTTGACAACTGTTGTACTCCCCTTAATACATCTACCATGTGTTCTTAGACTGTAAACACCAGTGGGACAGGGGAATTTGGTAAACACCTGGATCAATATAGAATATCAGTAAGTAGAATTGTGTCAGGTTTACAAAGTTTGTCATGATTTAAAAAAACAACAACACTGTATCTTACTATCCTCTGGAGCAAATGTGATAAAAGCTTGTTACAAGGTAAATAGTTTTATCCCTTCAAACCATTATGTTAAAGAATTTTCTGTCATGAAATAATATATAACACATCATATGTTCCCTGAAAGAAGCTTTTAAAATGTGGAGATGGAGCATTGCTATGATATAAAAAGTTAATAACTTATAGACATTCTTATTAAAAATTTCATTATTTCCTTTATTTGGTTATTTAATGTTGAAACATAACATTATAAAAGAAACAACATAAAGAAAATAAACAATATTTGCTGGTTGAAGTTATGCTGTCAAGGTACTAAGCTCTTTCTTGCAATGACCTGGAGGAAAATTTAGTATTTTACATTCAGATCATTTTATAAACCAGATTTATAGAGAAGCAATTTAAGGTAATTAAGCACTTTAACTCTGACAGGTTGATGTTATTTAGTGACAAGTGTGTCATTTTTATGACAAAAAGCTAATTTGAAGACTATATTTCCTTCCTGTAAGCCCTCTTTTTCCTCCTTTTCAAGCCTTTACAGGTCAGCTGTCTTCCCATCTGTGGTCCCTCTTACTTAGGAATCATGACTTTATTTGTATTCATAATATGCAAATTTGCCACCATTTGCCTGAAACACTTTCAACACAGTTATTTTCTATTTCATTTAACTCATAATGAAGGGATTGGTGTATTGGGTCAACCATTATTTCCCATATCTCAATGTTTTCTTTCTCACATTGACACCAAGCTGTATGTTTAAAGATAGCAGAGCAATTGTCCTCCATGATCTGACTCCAAAAAGTAAAGCTTTGTCCCCAGATGCCCTCAAGTTCCATTTCAGAGGTGTTTGCAAATTTATAAACTACGGATTTATTTTTACTCATTCTGGATTATATTTCTCAAGCTCCTGGCCTCAAGCAATCCTCCCTCCTCAGCCTCCCAAGTAGCTGGGATTTCAGCCATGGGCTACAGTGCCCAGCTCTCATTCTGGATCATATTTCTATTGTCTTGACTCTACCAACTTCTACAGGTAGAGATTCCATAGGTCCCATATCTACTATATGGAATTTCTTCTTTTCTGGGGTGATGTTATTAAGAATTGTGCAGGTGTCATGATTTCAGTCTTCAACTCCATTATGATCATCGTCTTTGTGGAAGTTCTGATTAACTTGTTTTTCTGGAGGCTACACGTGCCCTCATTGATCATCATAGTTACCTTGTTTTTAACATTTTTCTACATTTTTCCATATTTTTATGTTTGTCCCAAGATTAAAAGGACCATAGAATTCCAGGCAGTAGCTCCCCTTATTTTGTGTAAATGTCAGATTGTCTCCTCATTTTATTTCCAGTACTCTGTTAGTGATCCCCACATAACCTGTAACTCGGTCAGGCAGAAATAAGTCTTATTAAGACAGAATTTTTCAAGGAGTGCTGATTACCGTATTTGCTCTCCCTCTGTGTACAAAAATCTTGACAGGTTCTTTAGCTTCAAGGAGTAAAACAAAATGATTTGTTCAGAATAACTGAACCCCCAAGGTGTAAGATGAGATTTATACACTGTATTTTCACAAATATTTAAAACAAGTACCTTTTGATAACTAGAAAAAATAGAACAAGTCATCTTTAAGGTAATATTCATGTATTACAAGAAGATATGTAGAAAATAATAAAAATAACCTCATACAATTTGCATATAGTTATAGATTTGTTTCTATCGATATATTTCTCTATATTTCAATAAGTGGGTTTATATTCAGCATTCTTTGAACTTGACTTATTTTTATCATTGTTTTCCATTATATAAGTGTACCATAATTGGAATGCCTTATTATTTATTGGACATTTAAGTTTCTTACAAATGTAAGTGTAGAGAGTGTAGTGCTGAACATGCAAGTATATACATCTCTGTATATTTGAATCATGCTTTTCCTTTAGGATAAGTCCAAAGAGTTGGACTGGCATGGCAAAAGAGTATGGCTTGGTCACTATTCACTGTAAAGAACATTGCCAGATTGCCATTTAGGAAAATTGTCTGCATTTCTACTACCATTGAGACTTCATGTGAATATTTCTGACACCACCTGCTAACTTTGAATGTTGTCAATAGCTTCAATTTTTAACAAAGATGACAGGCAAAACATGATAGTTTAATTTGCAGTCATCTGTTATTGAGGTCTTGTGCATCTTTTTATATGTTTCTTGGCCACTTATATTGGTTTTAATAATTATTCTTTTGGGGTATTAATCTTTATTATTTCCTAACTACATTAATATAATATTTCATCCTTTCTTAACTGCTATAAAATCATCTTCATAAAATAATCTCAAGTGTTTTTTTAAACTCATTCTTTATTTTTTTCTACATACCTTTCTACTTGTCTGCTTCTTATATGCCAGTAACATACTATTTTATTCTAACATAATAGGTTTTTTAATTACTTTTTTCTCTGACATTTTCTGTATAGTCTTACATTACATTTTTCAGGCAAATGTTGGAATCATTGCCCCATATGCTTATGTAGCACACTTGTACAGAGTAGATTCTCGTGTCACTTCCCAGCTGCTCCTCACTAAGATTTCATGGCAACCCTTATCCAGTATGGCTGGGAGAAACCTCTTTTGTTAGGCTGAAAACTGTCCTCTGCATCCTAGATTGTTATTGTGCCCTCTCATTTGGCCAAGATAATTTACTGCTTATTTTAAGGCTCCTCAGACTAATCACAGTTTAAAGTCTGTTTACATACTGTTCATTGCTCAATTGTTAAGTAATAAGTCAATGTTTTTAAAAACTTATAAATGAAAGACTCTTTCTCTCCTGAAATGCTTTACAAAGTAATTGGTCTTCACAGGTTTTTAATGGTGCTAGAGAATGATGATCAGTACATATGCTGATGTATAGGCAGTTATCAAGTCCATCTGAGAAAACAAAACTTCTTCAAAAGCAGCCAGTATCATGGTCTTCCACAAGTTCTAAGGTACCTGTGGAGTGAATCTACAGGTACTGCCATTTCTATGTAGAGGTGCTGTTGTCCAAAGATTAAGTATTGTTCTAAACTAGATCATTGCCTCCCCCTACTTTCTAAGACAATTTAAGGAAAACACACCTCCCATTCCTTGCCCCACTCCACAGCTCTATTTTAATATCTCTCACAGGTGCCTGTCAGCGAAGGAGAGCCCAGTACATTTTTTAATAAAAAACAAACATATGGATATGGCTTCACCTCTGCCCATGCCAGTCATTACTATTCATTCCATGGGTGGACCAAAGATGTTCTGACTGAGGATTAAGACATTAGACTAATTGACTCAGATACTAAGGTTAGTAGATGACATTAGGACTAGAGCTATGAAGCCAGAACTTGGTAAGAGCCAGGATTTGGCCATGGCTTCGTGAACTGAATGCTAGCCAAAGTTGGCATGGTAGGAGTGGGTGGCAAATACTACCAGCTTTGTGGAGAAGGCAAGCCGTAAAAAGAAGCGAAGAAAAAATGCATTCTGAGAAGCGGGGAAAGAGGAAGAAAGACAGAAGAAAATTAAAGGGAAATAAGAGAGCAGAGAAAGGGGGAGGAGGGAGAGCACAGGAGATCAATGATGTGTAAAGAAAGGAAAGACATTCTGGCAAGGTGTAAAATGATTGGCAGAGGTAGTAGCAATGGTGGTTAAGGCAGGACCTGGAGTAGGTGGATAGGAGGAGTAGTTGCAGGGCACCTGGTGGGAATAAAGTCTTCTCTGTATCTACTCAAAGAGCAAGAGGTGGAGAAAAGAACCTAGGGTCAGCAGGGAGAATTTATTTGCTGCAAAGAAAATATAAGATAGTGGTGCTGTTTGGGACTGTTGGCCCCTGCTGTTCTGGGAATAGCATAGCGTAGTGGTAAAGTCTTAGCTTTACTACTGACTGGGTGGCAGGAATCCTCAGGAAGCCAGTTATCTCCCTAATACGAAGCTCCCAGTATCTGTGCGATTGTGCTGAAAGGACTAAATTATGAACCTGAAACTTAAAAATTGACAAATAATACTTGTATATATTTATCAGGTACAATGTGAAGTTTTTATATATATATATATATTGTGCAGTATATAATTCAAGGTAATTAACATATCTTTCACCTCACATTCTTTCCTATTTTTTTTGTGGTAAGAACTCAACATTTTTATTCTTGGCCATTTTGGAATACAATACATTATTATGAACTATCGTCAACATGCTGCGCAGTAGATCTCAAAAATTTATTCCTCCTGTCTAAAACTTTGTGTGTGTAAAATAGTCTTTACTATTTTCTTAATTACACAGTTGAGATAATAAAAAGTTTAGAAAGGTTATGTAACTTAGTAAAGGCTAAAACTTATATGTTAACAAAATAAATAATAGAGACATTTAAGAAAGTTGAATAAAACTAAAATATCAAGATTTGACCATAGGATCATAATCTTTTATGATCATAATCATAATATAAAGGAAATTGCTTCCTTTATATTATGAATTCTCCATTTCTGTTTTTCCCCATTTGCCCCCTATAAACATGTTTTTCTCTTCTATCGGAGGAACGAAATCCCACTATTTATCCTATTTATGTCAGTTATGATTTTTCCTCTTTCATTTCATGGTTAACTATTCTGTATAGAATCTTAACCATGAAATGAAAGAGGAAAAATCAATAGTTATGATTTTTCCTCTTTCATTTCATGGTTAAGATTCTATACAGAATAGTTTATATGTATTCTCCCTGACACTATTCTTTTGCATTCATTTCACTGCACCTACTATTCGAAACAAAAAAAAAACAAAAACATATTACAATAACCAGTGACATTCTAAATGAAGACTCTTTGTTTCAACTGATCAGCTGGTTCTAGCTCTATGGAGACTGTAGATTCTATTTAAATGGCATTTTCAAAGGACCACAAGATAAAGAGTGTCTAGTTCAATGTAAATATAAACTAGGTCATTTATACTATTAAGAGCAGATAAAAGTGCCAGAATCTGTGACAATTACCCTATATAGTTAACATACATGAAATGAATTGAGTTGGTGTTTTGGTACCTATTTTATCGATTTTCTTATCTAAATTTAAACCAATAAAACAATTATTATTATTTTTATGCTTATTTATTTATTTTTTTGAGATAGAGTCTCACTCTTTTGCCCAGGCTGGAGTACAATGGCATAATCTCGGCTCACTGCAACCCCTGCTTCCTGAGTTCAAGCGATTCTCCTGCCTCAGCCTCCCAAGTAGCTGCTATCACAGGCGCATGCCACCATGCCCAGCTAATTTTTGTATTTTTAGTAGAGACGGGGTTTCACCAAGTTGGCCAGGCTGGTCTTTCACTCCTGACCTCAGGTGATTCGCCTGCCTCGGCCTCCCAAATTTCTGAGATTACAGGCGTGAACCACCGTGTCTGGCCGAGAAAGCAATTATTTTTAGACTGAAAACTCAATCTAATATAGTATATAGTTAAAGCAAGACAAGTTATTGACCATTCCCTCAGTTAATAGATTATTTTTAAAAATGGTGATTTGATAGAGGATGTTGCTAAGAATTATATTTCAGTCCAAGTAATATGACTAAGTAACAACATACTGAAATAGTATATTCACAGATACAGCAGATATTATACAGTCTCTTTTGTCTAATATATATTTGTGAACCCTTTTGGTTAGACATTCTTTCCTGATTATATTGAAACTCATTCTGTTTTATGAATGCCCATTTCCATTTGTTCTATTATTATAATGTGTTAAGGGTGAACAGTACCATCAAATTTATACTTATTACAGTTATATGGAGAAAGCCTACTTTTTAATACGTGCTATGCATCCATTATCAGCCTGTGCCTTTTCTTGAGTGCCAGTTAACTGTAAAATAAAACAGATGCTAGAAACATATTCCAGCCTTTTCTGTTGTTTCTTTAGGATAGAAAAGCTATTATCTACATTAGTCTTACTATGTTTTTAATTAAAGATTATTCTTATCATTGTTTTATTCAATCAAATGGTATTTAAGAATATGCTATTTTTCATAGATTATTGTATTTACATATCTCAATGATTTAGAAGTATTACTGTGGAAAATAAATAACCACAAAGCTGTATTAAATGTGGCTAAAATAAAAAAAGTTAAAAAAAATCAGTATGAGTAAGTTTTTGGGTAACATTAGTAAGCATTCTCAGAAACCTGGCACTGCATCTTCAGTTCTTTATTCTCTTTGCTCTCATTTGATCTTTACTTTCAATTTCTATACTTAACATCTCATTAGCTTTCAACATAAGGAGCCTTCTGACAGGATGAGACTGAGGAAGTAGAAGAGAGGTTTTGATGATATTTTCATAGAGAATGTTTTATGAAGTTTTTTTTTAAAATAGTGTCATAGAATTTCAGAGTTTGAAGGCACCTCAGAGGTCAGAGTTGACCTAATTTATGTATTTGTTCAATGTATGAATTTTTTCTGTTCCATGCAAGGTTCCGGTTAAACACTGTAACGTTGCCAAATTTTTGAGGATATATTAAGATTTGAAAGAATCTTGATTTCTAAAGCTAATACATTTTTTATATTGGCTTGGGAAGAGACCTAAGGTCATAAGTATTATAAGAACATACTTAGCTTGAAGAAGTTACCATATGATTTTTATCAAAGGAATGACATGAGACAGATATGATGTTATGAATCAAAGTCCACTTAAGGAATAAAAAATTACCATTACTTATTTAAGGTTCTTCTTGGCCATAATTTAGAGAATGAAAAAAAAGTGGGCTTGCTACTTTCAAAATAACAAGGCAGCTGTTGCTGTCTAATTTGACCAAATGGAGATTTCTGCCTTCTTGGGATTTCATGGAAAAAAAAAAAAAAAATGTCTAGCAATTACTGACAGGGTGGATGCTGCGTAAAGGATAGCTATTCTACTGATAGAAGTTGTATTTAGTGATTTCGTTCACTCTCAAACTCCTTATTCCCTTATCTTTTTTCTTTCCTCTGTTTCTTTATTAGAAACTAAGCAATTTCTTCCATGAGCTATTGTATTTTCATTGTTGAGATTCTAACTTTTAATAGATAAGTTTCTTTCATTTTTGAGAGTTATTCCTAAAGTATCATTCTACTACGAAAGAAAAGAGCTCCTTCAAACACTCTGAAATCTGTCATATAAATTTTGTTTGTATTTAGCATAGATGAACATTTTCTGATTTCTGGTTTATTCTGATTCATTAATTTTTAATTTCTAAATTAAAATTTTAAAAATTATATTTTATAATTTCTCATTAGACATTATATAAATTCTCATCCATAATGGGTTTAGGTGCTTTTATAATTGAAGTTCTCAGACTTAAGATTCTGTCCTAGACTTGCTTCAGCTATAGCTCATCATAGAGACAATGTACAATTCAATACCAGCTTCACCCAAATGGCAGTAACATGGAAATTGCCAGAAGTTTGAGGCAGGATTCCAGAACATGGGGTACAGGTGTACTTCAAGAATGGAACTTTGAATCATACTGTTCCTTGACCCTTCTTATTGATGGAGCATTAACCATACATCTGTGATCAATTTGGATTCTGTGTTCTGGAACCCCTCAGGTATAACCATTTTTCCTTGATTCTGGTAGGGGGCTGGAGTTATATAGTGTAATAGTAGAGTACTGATCTAGAAGAAAACTAGTTCTAGTCATCACTTCATCACTTACTGTGTGATCTTAAATAAATATTAGTTTCTATGATATTTAACCTTTTATTGCTGATGTCTTTGGCATGTGTCTGTATTAGTGGAAATAATACTACTTGTCTAACACAACTCATAGGGCTGTTTTGAGAAATTTGATTTTTACAATACCTTCCACAATGCAAGTGTTATTATTCCAAACTTACTAAGATTCATATTTTTTACATTTATTACTCGTAGCATTTAGAATGTATTTCAGGTTATACTTTATTTGAATATATGGCGGGTGACCTTTAGGGGTCTTCTAGCTGTTTCATACAGGTGTTCATGCATAAAATATTACCTAGAACCAGAAGACCAGCAAGCAAAGTAATAACAGTCTGTATATTCCAATGCAACTCCCTCTTGGAATGCTGTAGATTTCAAATGAAAACTATTAGTTTGGTGCAAAAGTAATTGCGGTTCTTGCCATTGCTTTCAATGGTGAAACCGCAATTACTTCTGCACCAACCTAGTACCATGAGAGATTTCCGAGGCATTGCTTCATTTAGAAAATTATTACAATTTTCAGGAATTCAAAAGCAAAAAGATGAAATAGTCATTAAGTATATTTATTTGCATGTTTAGTATTTGAAAATAACTGTACCTGATGCTTTGGAGAAATAACAGTGAATAATAAGTTTTATAATTGGATGGGATACAACAATGACTTAGGTCCACACCTACCCTCAAGTAACTTATTGCCCCCAAGAAAGTAATAAGTAAGCAACAAGGCTGAATAAAATAAACACTCCACTAAAAGTATACCTAAACTGTAGAGGAGCATAAATTAGGATGCAGTTAGTTTAGGCTCAGAGAATTGGCAAAGGCTTTATGAAGAGGCCTGCAGAAGCCTGTGCCTTTAAAGATGAGTTGAATTTTCTTAGAGAAAAGACAGGGATTTTCGACGGAAGGAACCACATGAGCATGATATTGGGAAAGTACATGGCCATCAGAGCAGCACACATGGAAGATTCAGTAAGGTGTGAAACTAAGAAGAAAAGTTAACTTTTGATAGACACTGAATATCATTGTAAAGAATTTATATATGATTCCATAAATTATTTTTAAATAGTTTATCTGAAAGAAAGATTGGTAATTGGAGGCCAGGAGCTTTCTTCTGAAACCCAGACCATGAAAACCAGCTCACAATGAGTTACCACGTAGCTGTTTCATAGATGGCTGGAACTCAGCGACCCAAAGCCAGATGGATTCTATCCAACAATCAATCTCCAGATGTCTGTAATTGACAACACCAATCACTTAGCCAACAAGAAACCTGGAAATGCATTCTCCTCATGTACCCGACCATCCAATTGACTGTCAGGTTTTATATTTGCCACCTAGTTTCTAAATGTCTCTGAAATCCGAGTCCATTGTTCTACATCCTTGAGCATGCTACTCTGTTCTCGCCTCTACCAGATCCATTTTCCATCCTTCTCTGCCCTTTTGTTTTCCGAGGCTAATGCCATGGACTGCATTGGCTGGGCTTCCTTGCTGCCTGCCTTTCTGATGGTCACCAGGTTGCCTAGTAGGAAATGCCAGCAGGAGAGTAGAACGCTAGAGCGGGGCAGAGTTCACTTTCTATTTGCTTGCTTGTTTTTTCTCTTGCTCCCTCACTCCTCGAGTGCCAGAGTTCTGTCTCCCATGCTGGTTTCCTGAGCCATGCTCACACTTCAGTAAATAGTCTTTTCATAAATGTCTCATTTTCGTAAATGTCAGCATTGAAATCTCTTAGGGAAATTTGGATTCCCGCCAGAACCCTGAATGATAGAATCTCCTTTGCCAATTAACTTAGATTCTCGTTTCTGGACTTCTGCAGCAGAGTTATGACTGGTCTTTCTGTGTGCAGACTACATTCTTCATACTGCTTTGAATAACTGTTTTTTTCCAAACATGGGATGCAACGACAGTTTGTAATAAGAAAATATACCATAATGATAAACATGCAACATACAATATCACATAAGATGATCTCAGCTTTGTAAAAATATACATATACCAAAATGAAAGGAAAAGAATCACTTTTCCTGATTGCCAAATTATAGCTATTTTTCTTTTCTTAGTCTGTTTTCTATCATTTTTCTTCTGGGGGTACAGAGAGAGTCAGCATGAGAGGAACAGAGAATGTCACACAGCGTGTGTGTGTGTGTGTGTATGTGTGTGTGTGTATGTGTAATAGAAAAATATTTTATACATTTTTATATAGAATGTTACCAACTATTTGTTTGCGTCTTTGTTTTTTGATCCAGATGTTAGAATTGAAAGAAACGCCCCTAAACTTTACTTAGGAAGTTTGAGTTAAAGAAAAAAAAAAAAAAGGCAGTCTGACATGAAGTCTAAAAAAATAGTGAGATGATCTTTTACTTTTAGCTGGATAATTAGTGATAAGGTTATCTCAGGAAGTGGGGTTAGGAGCCTGTTTTAGATGCTCACAAATTGTAATTTACTTTAAAATTAAATATTTTATTGAATAAGTTACATACTGTCACAAATTATAAATTCAGAAGAATATTTTACAATACCCTTTTCTTCCCTCCTCTCTGATGACACAATACTTTGGGCCCCTTCTTAGCATATGGCTTTGTTGTATTTTGTAAGGTCAGTAATAAATAATAGCTTAAGGTTAGATTTTTTACTGAACTGCTTCACATTTTAATAATTTGGATAATTTTTCCTTCGCTGTGACTATTGGGATTTTTATTGGCCATCTGATATAATTTTCTCTTGCCAATTGATCTGTTTCTGAAAATGAAGTCTCAAGAAATCTAAATTATAGGCATATTTAAATTGTCTCAAAATATTTCATTTGCCCAAATTGAAATTCTAATTTAAATTTTGCTTATCACAATATATATATCTTTTTAGTATTATTTGTGTCCTTATGTATGAAAGATGAAATTATTCAGCCTTTGGAAATATGTAAAGTTTAAGTAAGTTTTTAAATGCCATTTTATATTTTTGGTACAGTAACGACATTTAATGTACTGCTCCAAGATAATTTTTATACTTTTTTCCTATGTTTTGCCCTCTTTGTCTCATTTTCTTCTTCTTTAATCATTATATTTCATGATCCCTATGTTTATAACTTAACTGTCTGCTTCAGGATATGTTTGTATGAAGCATATTTTATTTTCCCAAATAACGTATTTATTTAGAATATTAAGTGTGATACATAAGGCGGTGAAGGTTTTTGAATTTCACAAATAAAACAATTTGGTTTAATGTAATGAAAATGGTTGGAGTAAATGTGGTTGTTTTAGCTTTTGATATAGGCAATCTCAATTTCAATAAAATGTCAATTTTTAGATGTAAAATACATAATAAAGAGAAGCAACCTTCCAAATCAGAACACTGACAAGTTCTTTTTTATGAACATGCTTAAGGAAAGGAAGTGAATTATACTTCATAATTTCCCCAGCCAAAAAAAAAAAACAAAAGATTCTGACGGTGAGATTTTAATCATTACTTGAAAAGTTGAAAATAGAAATTGTTAATAAAATACGAACTCTGCATCTTACAGCCCAATTGAAAAATATTTTCTAAGTTTTATAATTTGAACTATATATTATATTTATATATTGTTTATCTGTTTATAGATTATCTGTTTTCATTTATCATTAGTTGTTAAATACTTGTGAGAGGAATATTCAGTTAGTATTCTAAGTAACATGGCTAAAGTTGTTCAGTTTAGCCTGATGGCCCCCTGAAAATTTATTTCTAACATCTTTAGCTTTGAGAACAAATGTTTTCTACCACCAAAGGTATGCTGTCTTTCAAGTTTCAGGCTTGAAAGTGAGAAATAATGCATAATTTATGGAAGCTATTGGTGTGAAAATATCCAAAAGAAGAATTAGGAATAGTGGAGTGAAATAAACAGGGGATTAGGTAGATAGAAATTGACTATTGGGTACAGATGTAGGAATATATTACATTAAATACAAAATTGCTACTTTACCAGTTTATGACTTAACTACTTTACATTTAAGTTTTTTATTCAAATGGAAATTACTAAAAAATAAATAGGACTATATTTTTGCTATGCAGTATATTTGATTTTTTATGCTAGGTTAATTAATAGTTTATACTTGACATCAAAGTGAAACAATTATCACCCAAGTAAAGAATGCAACCTCTTAAAATGGGAATAGAAAGTTTTGTTTTGCCGCATTTGTTGTGTTAATTGTTGGAAGAATATTTGGCTAAGGTCAACATAAATTAAAATAATGGCTTGAGAAATGTGAAACACCTCACCAATCTTCTCTTTACGCGTGGAACTATCAATTTCTATTCTTCAAGTTATATTGTCACCAACATTTTTATTCGTAGTAGCCACTATTTAATGCTTCTTTACCATGTGCTACTGCTCTAACAACTTGGTATTCATAATCTCAACTTTCCCAATAATCCCATGGGGCAGGAAGTACTTATTTGATTTTATAGATGAGGAAATAGAGGTTCAGAGATAATTTTCTCCTCTCAGTTTACCCCAGTAGAAAATGGCAGATCTCAGATTGCAATAGATATACAGAGACAGACATTTGTGGAAGAAAAGGAAATACTGAAAGGTGACTTCGGGAGAATGAGAACAAAAATGAAAAGGGAAAATTTAGCAAGAATGTTATATACAAGTTAAAGAGAGATAAAAATAGAAGAAAAAAAAACACGAGGAGGAATAAGATAGATGGAGTAAAAGCTAAGATAGGTCATTGAATACTTAACATCTTGTTATGGAAGTTTTCAAACATATGTATATGAAGAATCAGTTTCAGTAATTATCAACTTGTGGTCAATTTTGTTTCCTTCCTATCTCCCACTCTTGCTGAATTGCCTTAAAGCAAATTTCATGCATCATATATTTTTAATTTCATCTGAATTGTTTCAATGTTATTGTCTTTTTTAAAAAAAAAAAAAGCTTTTGAAAATATACCCCATGTGTAATTATCAAACCTAAAGAATAAAAATAATAATTAATATTATCACATATCCAGGCAGTGTTGATCCTTTCCTGATTGTTACCTAAATGTCTTTTTACAGTTGTTTTGTTGAAATCCAAACAAGATCTGGTCCACACATTGCATTTTGTTGATATGTCTCTTAGTAATCTTTTAATCTCTTTCCTTTTTTGGTAAATAGTGGTGGGATATTTTCTGTTTTCTAGGTGTCTTTAAACGTAAGATACCAATGGGTGTGTTCCCGTGAACATCAGTAAAGTACTGTGAAAAACTAGAATTTATTCATGAATTATGTGTTGTATAACATTGCTGCTAGAAAGGACAAAACCTTAAGTTTATGTTACATATTAGAAATGCCAAGTTTCATGACATAATAAAAAATAATCTATTTATTTGTATATTGAACCTAGCACTTACATTCTGTCTCACCCTAGAGGTCACTTTTTATCAAACCCACTGAATTTGAATTTTTTTCTTATGCTGATTTCCGGTCTCTTCACATTCTTCTTATCTATTCATCAGTCTCTTTGGATGCTGTTTGGTCATTTGTGTCAGAACCTATCTCTTTATTAACCTGAGGAACCCCTAATCCTGAGTCAAACCCACTTCCTGCTGCCTTTGCTTTCACTCCAGGGTTGTTGAGCATTGTTGGAAAATGTCTAAAACATTTGTAAAAAATGTCAACTTCAAGTTTACATTTTTGAATCTCAATTGGGCTCTCACTGAACTCTGCCAACCCTTTAAAAATTTCTCATAAACTCTTACTGTATTTCTCAGAGCGGCTATTCTGATCTTTTTCACTTCCTGGCAAGCCCACAATCTGAGCCCTCACTGACTGCACCCAGAGGAAAACTTTACCTTCAATCATGAAGGGTATGTTAATGGCATCGTGACAGTCCCCTACTCTGGTTCCCATTTCTCCTTTATGTCCTGTTCACCACCACAATATGCCTTTTCATTTTCACCCATTGTCTTCTTCCCTACAGTTTTAGCATATTTGTATAACTTAATTCTAAGGCAGACTTTTTCTCTTGTGCTTATACCATATCATTGTGATGCCACTGATATCTTCTATCATCAAGCAAATCACCTCTTTCCCATTTTATTCTTTTGATGTTCCCCAACTTTTTTATGCATAAAATTTTATGCATAAAAATTCTCGAGTTTTTATAGTTAAAAAAAGCATAGATAGATGAGTGGATGTGTGGATGGATAGACGGATGAATGGTAGGTAGATTAAAAAGTAACACAACTTTTTATCATATTGTTTTGACTTAGTCTGATGGCTTTCTTTATACACAAAAATGAAATACTACTTCTGAATTTTAAGTTTTCTTATAATGCTACAGTGATTCTCCATGTAATTTAGGTCTCTACACCCTAGAGATTTCTGTCTATCCTTTCTCTGTTATCCATTAGAAGCAATTAGCCAATGAGTCTTGTCACATCATCCTTTACAACTTTACCTACAACCATTTTATTCCTGCTTTCACCATCCACGTTGGCATCTTATGCTAGATTAGGACTGAAACCCCCTAACTCTTCTACCTACTGGTAGAAACTCACATTTCTAACTCATCCTATGTATTCAAACACGTTAATTTTCTCAGGTATTGTTTTAATCATGTAATTCTTTGACTATAAACTTATGAATGGTTCACTCTTGTGCCTTGTAGAATCCATAGTGAGCCTAGCATTCAAGGGCTTCCCTCTGCAATTGGCCAAATTTACCATTACAATCTTTCTAGCTTTATTGCCATCTCTTTTTTAATAGAAGTCCATTTCCCAACAAATCTGGGCCTCTAGCTGTTTCTGCCGTAGTGCTGCTTTGCCACTGAACCTTCGTAAAGCTTCTGCTCCTATTCCCCAAACTCCTCTTCATGCACTATTCATGCACTATTTTACAATTTTCCTTACACAGAGGGTTTTTTACTCTATCTTCCCTCTTTCTCTTTCTGCCTGCAGTGCCCTTCACTTCTTTTTTCATAGAAGACACCCTTTTATATCACTAAAGTACAAAATAAGATAATAGCTATCTCAGGACCATGGATAATTATGTTACTGAGAAAAAGTTACCTACCAAGAGGTCTCAGGGAGAAATTTCTTTTTCTTTAGTCACTTTGCCAAAATCTAGATTCTGAACCTTACACTTAAGACTTAAAAGCCAGATTCACAAACTCATATTGACTAAGCTTGGAACACGGATGTCTGACAAAATAATTTCATTTTACAGTGCCAATTGTAAGTGCTCAATATCCTAGCATATTTGTGTTTTCCAACTGGCTCAGTCTCTCTTTGTGGCAATATACACACTAAGTCCCAATATATTTGAAGGCTATAAAATCAGAACAAGAGGAGCTAATAGGATGTTTAAAATGCATCTGGCTCAGATGCCATTACTAAACCAAATATACCTAGCCAATATTATAGAAAGATCAAGTTCATGCCTTTCCATACCCCTCCTCTCTTCTGGATAGTACACAGATGAATGTGGGCAGTATTTGTCTCTTTGACTCTGTTTTCATGACTTACCAACCAACTTCTACATTTTTCTACTGAAATGTCTACTTTTATATGTTATATTGCTATCTTTCATCTGGCTATTATTACATCTTGCAGACCTTGCTCTCTGCTAAGGGACTTTGAATGCCAGTGCTTTCATTTGTTGACATTTGATTATTAGAAGACAGTCTCATTTCCCTTATTAAACGAGATCCATAGGGATGCCTCACTCACTGTAGGCTCTAGGTACTGATGACACATAATTCTTAGTCATAAACAATTATTCCCTTACAGTAGTTTGCTCTACTGTGTTATGTACATTTTATGGCAAATGTCACAATGATTTATAGTTCTATGAATGAGTCTCTCAATACTGTGTACTCTTTGAGAACAGGTGCCATGTAGACACTGCATCCCAACAAAAATTTATTGAATACCTGAAATATATCAGTTATAACTACCTTAGAAACTAGGTATAACAGAGTAAATACTCTGAAGCTGTGTGGTTAATTATGGAAAGATCTAACTAACTCAATAATTACAAAACACGTGTTTAGAAAGATCAGATATGTTTTAGTCTAACCCAGAGGTTTTATTTACAACTAAAGTTTTCACTTAACTCTAAAGTGATTTTTAAAAAATTTCCACTTTTAAATATTCCCTTCCCAATGTCTTCTTTATATAATTAAATTAATAATTTAATCATTTCTCACTTTAATGCATGCCTATATTCGTGATTGGTGAAAATAAAAGAGCCAGAGAAAAATTTAAAAATATATGATCTACCTTTTGCCTTCTTGTTCAGAATTTTTACCTTCTTGGTCAGAATTTTGAGTAGCTTTTCTTGGTTCAAATTAATAATCTAACAGTTATTATAATACTCATTTTCTCCATAATAAGTTTTCTTTTAAATAGCACCAGTGAAAATGACCAATTATACATTCGGTAATAGTGCAAAATTGAAAAATTAATAGTAAGCTATTAAGAAATTAAGTAGAAAAATGTTTATTACTTTTAGTGCATGGCTTATAAAGTCTCATAAAAAATTCTTCTGTTTTAGCAAGTTGCCTTATGTATCCACCCAAAGCCCTCTCTCTAACTCTTGTTAAAAAATATAGCCATATCAGATGTATCTGTTTTTACTCTGAATTTTGATCCCATATCACTTAATAAATACCCATAAAATTAAATATGACAAAATTTTAACATTTAAAAATATTGGTGATGGGTTATAGATACTCTTATTATTCCTTCAACTTTTCTGTAGGTTTGACAATTTTAATAATAAAATTGAGAATGAAGGAAAAAGTCATATATAAATATTATATTTTGATACTCATTCCTAATGAAGTGATTCTATGGTAATGAAGTATTAGAATACTATAACATACACTTTGAAAAATTATGAATGCTTCATAGTTTCTTAGCAAAGTCTATTATTAATTTCAAATATATTTCTCCTCACATTTTTACAAATATTGTCAGAATTTACTAAAACTGGCCTTGATTCTTCAATAGCAGCAAGTCAGAAAACAGTGGGATTTCTAACTTTGTAGTAATACAGCACACATCTTTATTTTAAAGAACATTTGTACTAGTTCATTCTCACACTGCTATGAAGAAATACCCCAGACTGGGTAATTTATAAAGGAAAGAGGTTTAATTAACTCACAGTTCTGCAGGGCTGGAGATGCCTCAGGAAGCTTATAATCATGGCAGAAGGGAAAGAAAACACGTCCCCTTCACATGGCAGCAACTAGGAGAAGTGCAGAGTGAACTGGGGGAAAGCCTCTTATAAAGCCATCAGATCTTGGGAGAACTCATTCACTACCACAAGAACAGCATGGAGGTAACCACCCCCATGATTAAATTACCTTGAACCAGGTCTCTCCCACAACACATGGGGATTATGTGAACTACAATTCAAGCTGAGATTTGGATGGAGACACAGTCAAACGATATCAACATCCTTCTGACATACTGAGAGTTAGATTGTACACAAAGTTGGGGGCATTTTAATTGTTTCCTGGTTGAACTAAATATGCTTTGGCATTGCCTCCTGTCTTCCAGCATCCCCTCAAATGGTGTAACTCCCCACAGAGCTTCCTCTTATGCTTTGTAAGGTGCATTGTTTGTGTGATCACAGAGCTAGATTATTCTAATCTAGGAGAGGCTGAGGGGTCTTGAGCTCATTTTTCCACCACTAATTACTCTGTCCTGACCCTCCAACATCTTGGCTTTGAGGGCGCATGCGTGGGACACTTACCAGACCAAGTTTCAAAAAAAGTAACTTTTCAGGAAGTACTGAGGAAGTTAGAACATGAAAGATTATTGAATTGTTGAAATCAGTAAAAAAACCATGGCTCGTCTTTGCAGTTTCTTTTAGGCCTACTCCTCATTCTTTATTCCTCCCAGTTCCTTGTAGGTTTCCTTATTAGAGCAAAAGTTACTTTAAACATCAAAGATGCCTACTTGCACAGAGCTGATATAAAGATTTCCTTAAACTCGACAAAGGTAAAAACGTGATTTATTTTTGTGATATTAAGTATTTTCAGTTCTGTGATATGATGCAAATAATGTGGAAAAGAATGTATGCAGATTCCCTTCTGAGTTGCCATACACTAGTATTCATTTTATAAATTAATTTTTGCCATAACAGAACCCAAACATGCCCTTTACATTTCCAATTGACTTTTATTACAATAATCTAGATTTTTCCCCCGCTTTCACCGAGCAAGCTATGTACAATGTACCTTTTAATCCAATTGCTAAAAACTAGTGAGATCTCATTATTTACAAAGTCTAGATAATTAGGATTATAGGTATCAAGTCTTGTTTGTATCCCCCTAGTAATATATCAATCAACTTTGAATAATAAGTTGCCAAGATGTCTAGTGTGACTCAGTTCTCATGTTTTAATATATATAAATGAAACTCTGTAATACTCTTTTATGATAGTGCTTGAAGTCTATGTCTATTTATATTATTTTATCCATCATAATATGGAGTGAATGAATGGTTATTGAAAACATAGACTTTTGGAACCTGGTACATGCAAGATATTCTCTGGTTTATTTGTTTATTATATTTAGAGGTGTGTGAGACTCAAAGTCATTTCAGTGACTTTCCCAGAATCACTTAATTTATGGCAGACCAAACCAGTAGATATATAGATATAGCAGTTAGGATAGATTCTTAAATTCTGAGAAATTATTAATACATCCATAATGTAAAGCTGTAAGTTACTAAGCAATACTATAGTGCACACAGTATATTATATATAAATTTCATGCAAAATGGATACTCTTACTTAGGCTATAGAAGGATTTGGGCCAAAGGTACTTCTTTATATCAGCCTCATTTTTTTTTTTTCTGAAATCATTTAGCAGATTGCTTTTGACAGGGTTTACAGACTTAGAAATATATGTCCCTTAAGTGGTCATATCCCTTTATTTCTGTTATTTAATTCTTAAAGTTTTTCAATTGTGTTGAATTTTGTTATAATGTTATTGTAGAGCTCCATTAATCTGTTTTTTCAAAATTAGAACTTCATATGAGTTTTTCTTCTGTTGAAAAAAGTAAATCTTCCTGTCTCTATTTAGGCAATTACAAAAGAAGTCTGAATAATATTCAATTGTGAGGGTGATAATGACAGTTGTGTGACTAAAGAACATTAACCCAAGGTACACCTATATTTCATTAAGTATCTAGGTCATACAAAAGCATATTGCTAATAGCTCTGTATTATAATAGACTTCAAAGGGAAAAACAATGTAGGGTTCAACATGCAATATTGGAAATAGTGAAGCATATTTGTAAGGAAATGCAAGTTTTCAATGTCAACACTGTAATGAATATTTTCTATGAAATCTGTCATTTATTTTCATTTATTTTCACTTTTCTTATCACTGGTTTCTACCACACTTTTTGGTTATTTGGTGCATTTATTAAATTACAATAAAAATTCTACAGAAGGCTTCACAATCTTATGCAATTGTATGACTCAGTAGAACTTAGATATTTTCAGTACGCGTATTACTATCAGACACATTTTCCCAGCACGCTGTTTTGACTAGATATTCTCTTTTCTAGCACTTATATTGGTCTCCAGACCAAATGTAATAATGAATCATATTTTCAAGATCTTTCATAATCTGTATAAATCCTAACATTTTAACATAAATTAAAATAAATTTAATTCCTTACTTGTGAGCATAATGATCTTTGTATTTAACTTTATGTTAATTCAATAAACATTTGTTAGAATATTACCCTCATCTTCTTTTTTACCTTTGCCTCTGTATCTTTGCAGTACTAGCCTTTCACCTTGGATGGCTAAAAATAGTTTTACTCATTATTTACTGCTTATCCATGAAGCCATGTTGTCTACTTCATTCTACTGTATACTCACCTTTACAACCACATACATATAGATTATTGTTTTTTCTTTCTCTGAATTACCATTCCCATGTATTACTTAACACTTGATTATGTACTTTCCTGAATGGCCTTAAATTTTGTAATGAATATGAACTTCTCAAAATACTCATTGACTATATATGTAATATATACTGTCGGTGTCCTCCGGGGTCTGGGTCGCTTCGGGAAAATATAGTACTGTAAGAAAGATAAGTGAAGACGAATGTCTTGGGTCAGGTCCTCGGAGACCGTTAATACTAAAAGAAGTGAAGTTTTACTCAAATCTTAAAAATGACCTGAGATAGCATTCTGAAAGTTTTCTAAGTCTCATGTTTCCAATGAATGCATTTATTTATTTACCTTTTTGGATTATAATGCAAGAATTGTGAATTCCTGACAAGAATTAATGAAGAAGCAAGTAAATAATTTAAGAAATATATAACATCATGGTAGTTTAATGAATACCAATTAATAGAACTGGTTTCTGTATTAATATAATCAATTGATGTACCTTTTGAAAAGCCTTATACTAATCAGGCATATAATTTTTCTTCAATTATATATAGCCATGTGGTCATGTGTGTAACACAGTGTAATTTTGATAACTAACCAAGCATGTAATAATTTCAGGTCAGATTTAGCATACCTCATTTCTAATTATTATTCTTTCCTAGGAATGTAGCCCATCATTTTTTTTAAAAAAAAGTTACATTTTATTTGGCCTTTTGCAGCATAGCTAGAAGTTACTGTAGATTTCATGTAATTTTTCCACACATCAAGTGAGAGTACAAAGAAACAGAAGCCCTGAAAAGCAACCTGGCTTGGTTGACATCAGATAAGCTCGTCAGAGATGTGTAATCTAGTCTTCTGGATGCTGATCCAGCGTATTATTTTGTCATGCAAGAAAGACTGTCATTTGTTCTGCATTTAGTGTGACAGAAACATCCATTGGCTGACTGACTTCAATTACTTTTTGCAAATAAAACCCTTCATGTATCCTAGTAATGTGTTTTTGTTCACTTCCAAAGTCTAAAGTAATGTGTTACATGGAGACTATCTGGCAAATTAAAAATAAATTTTTAGATATGCTAATTAAAGAATATCATGTTGTATAATACTGTTTCTGTATTCAGAAAATTCTGGTTAAAAAAATTAGTGCCAGACTGCACCAGACATATGTTTTTAAAAGTTATTTTATAAAATAAATACATAATATGTACTTTAAAAATCTTAATGAGTATATATCATTACACTCTTCATTAATGCATAGCTAATGCATTAAATTAATAATTTTGGGTATGATTTTAAGACTTTTTGTATATTTGACATTATGAAAAGTATTCTCAAACATGGATGAGACTGTTATCACTGGTTTCTGCCTTCATCTGGCTCCTCATACCATTTATAAATAAGAAAAAGATTGTGGGAAGCTACTGGAATGATTGAAATTGTTCTTTCTAGAGAAAATCTGATTGGAGTATGTTTCACAGGTAGTTTGAAGGATGTCATCACAGATAAAATTTGAGCATGGTCCAGTATTTTGTTTAAATACTGTAATTAGAGTAAATAAAAATTATTTCATATATTATCCATAACTTTGCTCATCTTCTAACGTATTCACAATGTATCCGTTACATTATGCTGTATATTGCCATTCGCCTATTCTCAGGTCATTCCATTCGCCCTCATTTCTTTACAATTTTTGTTTCCTGGTCTCTGTCACTCTTTTCAACACTATTCATCTGACTACCGCCTCTCCTTCTATTTTTGGCTTACCATCTCTAGTATCTGCTAGTAAAACATATTCTTGTCTTTTTAATTTTTTAATTTTTATGTTATAAAAAGTTTCAAAAGTAGGAAGAATAGTATATGGAGCCCTTATGTACAACCAACTAGCTTCAACAATTATCATTCACGGCCATTTTTTTAATCCATTATAATGGGAAGTAAATATAAGGCGTGATGTTTTCATCTGTAACTATATTAGCATGTATATTTTAAAGGTAAGATATATATTCAATCTTTAACAATAATCCTTGATATCTAATGTTCTTTAATGCCAGCAGGATCTAAAATTCATTTATCCTACCTTCATTTCACTGCCTCTCACATTCATGACATCTTCTCTCCTTTCTATATCAAACTTAAAGCCCATGATCAATCATTTCAGCCACTCCATATTATATACACCTTCGATCTCCCTGCCCTTTTTCAATTTGTTATACACTCATGGCAGAACCACAGCCATGGCTAACTCAAACTCTGCCTACTCCATTCCTAGAGGCTTGCCACCAAACAGGGTTGAAGAATAACTCACAACTACCTTGACTGGTCCCATATTAAATTTATGACCTGGTGAGTCTTAAAGCTAACCATCAACCATATGATATTTCCTTAGTTTATTTTATTTTCTACTCTCCGAGATGACTACATAGTACCCTTTTCCTCAGATCTTTAAAATGTCTTCTGGAATCTTCACTCTGAGTTGAAGACCTTACTTCCCACCATACTGAGAAAATCAAAGAACTCAGAAGAGAACATCCACAGCACCACTGCCACACTGTCTCCCCCACCAGCATCTGCACCTTTATACTTGGCCCTCTGGCTTCATATAATAGGTGACCAGTTACTGGTCTTTACTCTCTGTGCTATAATTTTCTTTTTTCTCTCTTTTTTTTTAACTTTTGCACTAGACTCTGTACCTTATTGCCTACTAAAAGACATTGTTCCAGAAATTCTCGCCTTCTCCACCTCACCTCCCACCTTCTCTTGCACTATTAATTTTACTCTTTACTGTAGCATTTCATTAGCATAAAGACATACCGTTATTTCTCTCACCATAAAATATTTTTAGATTCTACATATGAGTGACATCACTCAGTATTTGTCTTTCTGTGTCTGCCTTATTTCACTTAAAATAATGCCCTCCAGGGTCATTCATGTTGTAACAAATAGGATTCTTTTTATGGTCAAACAGTATTCATTTATACACACACACCACATTTTCTTTGTGCATCTGTTGATGGACACCTAGATTGAGTCTCTATCTTAACATCATGTTGTACGTGATGATTGCACACAATTTTATGTCAATTAAAAAATAAAAAGTACAACTTCTTTTGATTCAGCTCTAACCTCCACCTACTGCTCAATTTCTCTGCTTCCTATTGTAGCCAAATTACACAAAAGTAGTTTTCTGTATCTTCTATATCTAGTATCTGCCCCGATTCTCTCTTAAATGCCTTCCACTGAGGCTTTTGCTGTTCCTTCTCCACTAAAACTCTTCTTGGCCTAGCAGTAGGATTTGAACCTCTCAAGTTCACCTTCCTTCTTACAAATGCACTGTCTTTATTGGTGTTCAGGATTCCACCTGCCCTTTGTTTCCTCAGTCTCCTTTGCTGGGAATTTTTCTGGTATTAGACTTCTTAACTTGGAGTGTCCCAGGGCTTGATCCTTGGTCTTCTTCACTTTTTCTCCCTTTTCTCTCATACCTTACAGTCAATCCATCCACAAGACCTTTGAACTCAAAGATATCCAGTATCTGGTTATCTCTTTTCATCCCTGACACTACCATCCTGGTCCTACACATCATCACCTCCCACTTCACTTGCACCAGTAGTTCTAACTGGCCTCCATGTTTCCATCCTTGCTACGTTTTTTAAAGCCTATTCTTAACACAGTAGCCAGAACAATCCTTTCAAAACATAACCAGGTCATTTCATTACTTCAACTCAAAGCCCTTTAATAGCTTACAGTCTTATTCAGAAAAAAAAAAATACTGAAGGCTTTTAATGACTTTAAGACATTGTGATAACTCTCCCATTCTCATTTCATTCTTGCTATCTCCTTTCTGTTTTTTGGATTGCCAGAGCAGAGTTGCTGGTTTCCTCTGCCTGCAACAGTCTTCCTGAAGATATCAATGTGGATAATGTCATTTCCTTTAAATTCTATTCAAAGGACACTGTCTCAGAGAGACCTTCCCCGAAACCCCCAAACTCCTCCTGAATTTCCAGGAACCCATGATCCCCTATTCTGCTCTTTTTATTTTCCAAAAAACCTATAGCTTGTTACATAATTGACTTATTTATTATCTTTATTACTTATTATGTCTTCCCCCGCTAGAATGTAAGCTTCACAAGGGCAGGATTTTGTTCTTCTTGCATGGCCCATAGTAGGTGGTCAATAAATATGCCTGGCACATAGAAGGTGGACAACCACTTAAATGATTTTTCCCCTACTTCTAGCATTATTTTACTTTCATTCCAACAATCAACACAGACTCTACATCTTAGGGACCTGTTCTTTAGGGCATTTCCTTCTCAATTATATCACCTTTTTAATTCACTTTTTTCTTTTGCTTATTTTATCTGCTAAACTAATTTTAGGCAAGTACAGCTGGCCCTTAAACAACATGGGTGTGAACTGCTTCAATCCACTTTTTGCAGATTGTTTTCAACCAAACATGGATAAGATACTCCAGTATTTAAGGAGTGTGAAACTCACATATATGGAGGTCCTGCTTTCCATATACATGGGTTCTTCAGGGCGGACTGTGACTTGAGTATGTGCAGATTTTGGTATATGCAGAGGTCCTGGAACCATTCCCAGTAAACTGAGGAACAACTGTATATTCAATTTTTTTGGTCTTCAAGTCATCTTATACTCCTTCTCCATCTTTCATCCTTTCCTAGGTATATTTCTATTTCTAGAATATTTTTTTCTCTGTCTCAGTTCCCCAAGACCTTTATTCTTAACAACTGGTTCAAAAAAATCCTACTTTCCCCTGGAAATGTCTCTTAGAAAAATTGTAACACTGGTTTCCACCTTGTCCTGTTTGTCTACCTTACAGGCAGTCTTGAAATCCATGATATGAACTTGCCCATTTTTCAAAATCCTACTGAAATGCAGATTTCCTTTAAATTAAAGCTAATATGAAAATGACTTAGTGTTACAAATCTGCATATAGTTATTTGCTTATTTTAGTATGGTTTTATCTTCTGTTTTAGAAAATGAAATGAATATTTGTATATACATACATATATGTATTTAATTTTTAAAATTTTATCTGACCTTTACTGAAAGTAAGCAATTTCTTAAATCTTTCTCTATCAAGGATCTAAAATTGTTTCATATTCTTATCTTTAACAGGTCATTGCTTTAGTGATGGATATATTTACAGATGTGGACATTTTCAAAGAAATAGTTGAGGCATCAACTCGAGGAGTATCTGTTTACATTCTGCTTGATGAGTCCAATTTTAATCATTTTCTAAATATGACTGAGAAACAAGGTTGTTCAGTTCAGCGTCTCAGGGTAAGAATTCTATTTTTTTTTTTTTTCCTCAAGTATTTTATGTGTCATTTCCAACTCAGTCAAATGTAAGGCATCTTAAGGTAGGTGAATATAAAACTTAAAAGGAAAAAAGTATACGTATTTAAGGTTATGGAATGACTGATCACAGAAAGGTCTCCTGTACTTTTTAGAATGTGACTGAAAGCACATCTTCATGAGAGTGCTTGTTTGTTTGTTTTTGAGACGGAGTCTTGCTCTGCCTCCCAGACTGGAGTGCAGTGGTGCATTCTCAGCTCACTGCTACCTCCGCCTCCCGGGTCAAGCAATTCTCCTGCCTCAGCCTCTCGAGTAGCTGGGATTACAGGTGCCTGCCACCATGCCCAGCTAATTTTTTTTTGTATTTTTAGTAAAGACGGGGTTTCACCATCTTGGCCAGGCTGGTCTTGAACTCCTGACCTCGTGATCCACCCACCTCGGCCTCGCAAAGTGCTGGGATTACAGACGTGAGCCACCGTGCCCGGCCTTCATGAGGGTCTTATATTGTGCTTTTACTGATTAATATTTAATACATCAGTTTTGCATGCACAGCTTTGAAACCAGTGACTCAGGTGCTTCTGTGGTTCAGCATGTATTGCTTATCAGAATCATTTCACGTAGTATTTTCTGTTACTTTTGACTTTTTAAAAGGAAGGTTAATTTTAATTTTAGTTAATTTATCATCAAGGCATTATAACCCAAAAGGGTTTTTTATAGTCAGAGGCTAAGTGAATTTTGATGCCATTATGTATAAATGTAAAGTGAAATCTCCTATTTAAGCTATGTTGAAATGTATATTTTAAAGGATTACTTTCATTAAGGATTTAATATTTGGGAGTTTTTTTTTAATTATCTCAAGTAAATTCTTTTATATTAAGATTCTATCATGATATGGATTTTGGTTTTCAAAATATTCTTTTCCTAGCCATAATGTCTGCTTTTTATTTATATATAATTCTAGAATATTCGAGTGCGAACAGTAAAAGGCCAAGATTATCTTTCAAAAACAGGGGCAAAATTCCATGGAAAAATGGAACAGAAATTTTTATTAGTTGACTGCCAGAAAGTGATGTACGGTTCTTACAGGTAAGATCATTGTGTTTAACTTCAGTGTTATCAATCATTTAGATGATTTATTAGTTTCAAATTTTAATCAGTTAAGCTCTTTCTTAAAAGTAAAAAAAAAAAAAAAAAAAAGAGAGAACAATTGCATGGGAGATTAGAGACCCAGGTTTGAGTTATGAGTCTGCTACTAAAGAGCATTAAGATCTTATGCAAATCATATAACTTCAGATTGTTCATCCAGAACATGAAGACATTGACCAATATCTAAGGTTCCCTATAGCTCTATGGTACTAAAAGTGGTTTTGCTCTTTATGGAAATATTACATAGCATGGATTTAGTTACAATCGTTTGTAAAAACAGAAGCTATTTACCACTTTAAATAATCTGGTAAATGGATTTTTCTTAATTTGTATTCTTAAGAATCTGATCAAAGTAGAACTGGCAGCCCAGTCCAGGTGAGGCTGGCTCAAGAGTGTAAGCACTGCCCTAATATTCTCTTGTAAATAAATCCCCTGGCTTCATTCCTGAATCAGATACATAGTGAGGCTACATAAATAGGCAGATAAAAGCACCAGCAAATACCCATGAACTGCTAGGTCACTGAGGCAGGGTAGATTCATTATTAAAGACTGAGGGAAGAATCCAGAAGAGCTATGGATGTGAACACGACTGTGTAAGGTGAAACCTTTGTCTCCTGTCTTAGTAACAGAAAGTCCATGAGAAGGAGGTATCACATTGAAATGGTGGCCTTGGGCAAGTTACTTTATTTGGTTGCACTTTAGTTTGCTCTGCTATAAAATGAATCATAGAACCGGCCTCATGTCATTGTTGTGAGGATTAAATGAGTTCATGCATCCCAAACCCCTAATGTTAACTATTATTTTAGGACTTGATTTGTTACTTTCTGCTAACTCTCTCTTTAAGCTCAGGACCTTTTTAAAAAAACATGCTGCTTGGAGTTCCAAATGAAAACATATCAACAGCAGAAAATACAACTAGTGCTTGAAATTAGTGAGTCCTTTTAAAGACTCATTATATGTGAATATATTTGTCCAGACCCACTTGGTTTTAGAGAGTTTTTAATTGAACTTTTAATTAAAATTGAGAGTTCACTTGACTTGTAGAATCATTGTTATTTAAGCTCATCATAATTAATAGTTTCTATGGTTATTATTTAAGTTTTAGGATTATCTTTGACAGTAAATTTACCTCAGCTTTGTTTTGCTGCCACTAGATATTAATAGTTGCTAGTGTTGCAATGACTGTAGCTGAGCTACTTTCGATTAATGTGGGGGAAAATCAAGCAGCAGTGACAAAAAAATTATATATCTCTATCTTTCTGTCTATATCGGAAGCCAGAGGCGGAATTTAAGTTACTATTTATGATAGTAACTATGGAATTTCTAGGACCATGGATTATAAAAGACTCATCACAACTCTTAACTAACACTCTATTCTCTGTGTTATCTCAAGTTCATTTAAAATATATTTCTTTAAATAATTCATAGTTGTAATCATTGTCCTTTTTATTTTTTCTGACATTATCATAGACCTTTCCTGTTGCTAACAATATTCGAACGAGATGTGATAGACTAGTTATGAACTAGTTTGGTTAAAAGTAAATATCCTTTTGGTTTAAAAACAGCCTTTGTCCCTCATATTCTGGTATTGCTATTGTTTTCCTCATAGGCAAGTTGAAAATGCCTTCTTCTTTAATTCAGTATTCTTTGCCATGGGATATCGTTGGATTCTAAACTCCTGCCATTCCTGCAGAGGCCCAGAATCTGTATTTCCCACAGTTACACATTGTGTGACAGTTCACTCACATGGTGATGATGTTATCAGGAAAACATGAGGAGTTAACATGACACTAACATTGATGAATGTTTGATAAAGCATTGTCTATAAATCAAACTGAGATAATTTTATAGGCTTTTTCATTTTTAATCTCATGAGCTCAATAAAAGTTACTTTCAAAAGACAAATTGGCTGAAGTTGGCACCTCTCAGGTTCCATTTTTAGCCACACATAAAAATCATCACAGTTGAGGTCCATGCTACAACCAGCATACTGTTACTATTTACATTTAATGGACTTTAAGCCCCCAGCCAGGAACTCGGAATTTTTAAGTCACGACTAACGTCTGACAGTGTGTGTTTAGTGGAGCTGGGAGTTTTTTTTGTTTTTTTGTTTTTTTCTTGAGATGGAGTCTCGCTCTGTCGCCCAGGCTGGAGTGCAGTGGCGCAATCTCGGCTCACTGCAAGCTCCGCCTCCCGGGTTCACGCCATTCTCCTGCCTCAGCCTCTCCGAGTAGCTGGGACTACAGGCGCCCTCCACCACGCCCGGCTAATGTTTTTGTATTTTTAGTAGAGACGGGGTTTCACCGTGGTCTCGATCTCCTGACCTCGTGATCCGCCCGCCTCGGCCTCCCAAAGTGCTGGGATTACAAGTTTTTTTATCCATGAAAATATTTGCACATTTAAAAAAAATCAAATATTACTAAAATATGTGCAGTACAAAACAGTGATTTTTGTTTTCCATCTCTAGCCAACTCTGGTCCTGATCTCCAGATGCAGTTGCTCAATTCTTTTAGTTGGTTCTTCTGATATGTATTTCATCCCTTAAATAACATGATTATGCTATTCTTTTTTGATTTACCAATTTCATATATTATCTTTGCTTTTTATTTTTGGAGAATTGTATTTCCTACCTACTATTCCTTCTTGTCTGCATTATAGTTTTATCATAATTTTTGGTTAAATGAGAAGTCCAGGTCTACATTATTGAAACTGTGTCAAAATGGATCACTGATGAGCCATAGAGTGATGTATGTTTCTTTTTTCGAAACAAAGTTAATAATGGCCGTTTTGTTTTTATTCGTTGTCTTTGTTTTCTATTTATCTATTGCTACTTTTTTCTCCAGTTGACCACACAGATTTTGCAGCACATGAATGACTTTCCCAAATGCTCAGTTACAACCAACCATCTATGACATCCCATCTGAACTAGCAGGTCCTTAAATTGGAAGCACACCTGGGGGCCTGGTATTTTTCATATTTCTAAGTGATTTGATCCATGATTTCTTAAATCCCATATTTCCTCATTTTGTTTCCAAGTCTTCATTTTTCTCCCAAGATTGCTCAAGGACTTTTCAGTTAAAAAATTTATAATTCTAGGTCATTTATGGCTTAATGTGGGATGGAACTCTAAGTTGAACCATTTTTCCTCCGAATTGGTAAGTTATTACCCCATAATCAAAGTTGCTGCTGAGAAGTTTCAACAATTATTATTAGTCACATTCTTTTCACGCAGCCATTTTTTCTTTCTTGAACCTTTCAGAATTTCCCTTTTTTCCCTATTAGTTTGTTTTTGTTTTCTCTAGTTTCTTGAGGTATAAAGTTAGGTTGTTGCGTGAGATCTTTTAGATTTTAAAAAAATGTTTCATTGATAAAATTATGTGTACATATTGTATAGGTCATATTTTTCATATTTTATTACATGCACAGACTAGGTAATGATTAAGTCAGAGGAGGTCTTTTCGCTTTTTTAATATATGTATTTACAGCTATAAATGTCCCTCTTAAGAGTGCTTTTGCTACATCTCATAAATTTTGATATCTTGTGTTTTTATATTCATTTGTCTCAAAGCATTTTCTAATTTCCTTTGTGAGTTCTTCTTTGACTCATTGGCTACTCAAAACTGTGTTGTTTAATTTCCACATATCTGTGAATTTTCCAATTTTCCTTGTACCATTGATTTCTAGTTGTGTTCTGTTGCAATCAGGATAAGATACTTTGTATGATTTAAATCTTTAATTTGTTGAGGTTTGTTTTGCCTAATATGTGGTCTGTCTTGGAGAATGTACCATGTGTACTTGAGAAGAATGTATATTCTGCTTTTGTCAAGTGTTCTTTATGTGTTTGTTAGGTGCTGTTGGTCTGTACTCTTGTTCAAGTTGTCTGTGTTCCTTTTGATCATCTGTCTCATTGCATTCATTATTGAAAGTGGAGTACTGAAGTCTACTAATACTGTGTTGCTGTCTGTTTTCCCTTTCAATTCTGTTAAAGTTTGCTTTGTATATTTAGGAGCTCTGAGGTTTGCTGCACAAATACTTATAATTGTTATATCTTCTTGGTTTATTGACCCCTTTTTTATCATATAATATTCTTCTTTATCTCTTATAAGTTTTTTTATTTTAATTTAAAGCCTGTTTTTCCTGATATTTTTATGCAATTCCTGCTTTCTCTTTTGGTTACCATTTGCATGGTGTATCTTTTTTTATCCTCTTACTTTTAGCTTATGTATGTCCTTAGATCAAAAGTGAGTCTCTTGAAGATAGCATATATTTGGATACTGTTTTTTTAATCCATTCAGTCAATTAAAGTCTTTCAATGAGGTAATTTAATTCATTTACCTTTTAACTAATTACTGATGGAGAAGGACTTACTACTGTCATTTTTTTTCCGTACGTCTTATAACTTCTTTGTTCTTCTTTCCCTCTTTTACTGCAGTCTTTTGTGTTTTGCTTTGGTTTTTTTTGCACATATATGCTTTGAGTATCATCTCATTTCCTTTTGTGTATATTCTAAAGATATCTTCTTTTCAGTTATCACTGGAATTATATAAAACTTTTTTTTTTTTTTTGAGATGGAGTTTCACTTTTGTTGCCCAAGCTGGAATCCAATGGCACGATCTCAGCTCACTGCAACCTCTGCCTCCCAGGTTCAAGCAATTCTCTTGCCTCAGCCTCCCGAGTAGCTGGGATTACAGGTGTGCACCACCACGCCTGGCTAATTTTTTGTATTTTTAGTAGAAACTGGGTTTCACCATGTTAGCCAGGCTGGTCTCGAACTCCTGATCTCAGGTGATCCACCCACCTCAGCCTCCCAAAGTGCAGGGATTACAGGCATGAACCACCATGCATGGCCTTACATAAAATATTTTAAAGTTATAGCATTTTATTTTAAACTGATAACTTCAATCACATATGAAAACTCCACACCTTTATAGCTCTATTCCTCACTTTACGTAATTGTTGCTGCAAATTACATATTTATATATTGTATAGCAATGAACACAGATTTAAAGTTACTTTTTATATTTTTCACATTTAAATTCTATGAACCACATCTGCAATAGTACAGGTCACTTCATTTGTCTACATATTTACTTTTACTGGAGAACATGGTATTTTTATAAGGCTTTGTGTTGCTCTCTACCATCCTTTCATTTCAACTTAAAAAGATTCACTTTAGCATTTTGTGTAGAGTAGATCTACTAGTAGTGAACTCCCTCAGATTTCACTTATCTGGGACAGTCTTAATTTTTCCTTCCTTTTGAAGGACAGTTTTGCTGGATTTTGGTGTTTTCAGTGTTTTTTGTACAGCTCTTTGATTATATGTTCCTGCTTCATTGTAGCCTGCAAACTTTCTGCTGAGAAAGTCACTGATAGTCTAATGGAAGCTCCCTTGTATGTGACAAATCACCTTTCTTTTGATGCTTTCAAGACTTTCTCTTTGTCTTTAACTTTAAACAGGTCTGATTATAATGTGTCTTGGTGTAACTCTTTTTGAATTTATCCCAGTTTGAGTTCTTTAAAATTTGTATGTCAATTTTTTTTCCTCAGACTTGGGAAGTTTTTGTCCACTATTTCTTCAAATAAGTTATCTGCTTCTTTGCCTCTCCTCTTTCTGAGCTTCTCATAATGCATATATTGATCTGCTTGGTGGTTCTATAAATGCTTTAGTATATCTTTGCTTTTCTTCATTCCTTTTTTTTTTTTCATTTTGCTCCTCTGACTCAATTATATCCTTGATCTGCCTTCAAGTTTATTCATTGTTTCTTCTGCCTGATCAAGTCGTCTGTTGAATCCTTCTAATGAATTATTCAGTTATTTTATTTTTTCAGTTCCAGAATTTCCTTTTAGTTCAATTTTATGATTTATCTTTGTTGATATTCTCATTCCACTGGTATGTCATTTTCCTGATTTTGTTTACTTGTCTCTGTGTGTGTGTTGTTGATGTTTTTGTTTGTTTTTAGCTCATTCAGCATTTTTATAACAGTTATTTTAAATATTTTATCAGGCAGCTCACAGATCTGTGATTCTTTAGGGTCAGTTTCTGGAGTTTTATTTTATTTCTTAGGATTGGGCTGAGTTTCCCTGCTTCTTCATATGCCTTGTAATTTTTTGCTAGTATTCAGACATCTTAATCAGTCACCTCTCCCAGTCTTTGTATACTGTCTTTGTTCAGGGGAAGACCTTTACCCTTCAGCCCAGCCACAGATTCTAGGACCTTTCAAATATTTTCTAACCTCTTGTTCCCTTGGTGTCTGCCCATGGAACTGCAGGTTTAACATGCTGCTTACCTCTATTTTCAATGATTTCTAAACTCTGGTTCCAATCCTACCAGCACTCAGGCAAGATAGAAGCCAGTCTCTTGGGCTGCACTGAAGACAAGCCAGAATTATGATCCATAGTCTACTCTTTTGTTTCCATCCTGAGGGAGGACCCCCAATCTGGGGGCTGGGGGAAAAGTTTCTCTCTGTTTGCTTCATGCTATACCATATGGGGGAGGAATAGGAATGAGCTTGCCAAACATCACAGGTTTTCCAACCTATTTGGCTGGAATATAATGTTCTGGGTGCTCTATCTTTTCAATTGGTTGCTAGCGTTTCACAGAGGTCTTCTGTTTCACATATTGTTGTTAACTTAGTGTCTCTGTGGGGTAAGTAGGGCCTGTAACTTTCTAATCTGCCACTTTACTGACCTTGTGTTTGTGTTTTGGGAAGTATTTTTATTTGTAGTTTGTGTCTGTTTCTTCTAGGTGCCATTTTCCAGTTTGTTTTGATCTCTGATTGCATCTAAGCTCTTACTTAAGCTTTATAAGCTGTCTTTGAAACATTGTTTATTCATCTGTTAATTTTTGCTATGTGTTTATATTTAAGAATGAGGGACTGTAAAGCTGATTAGAAACTGAGCGGGAAATGCTTATCAACGTTTGAGTTTACAGATGGATGATAGACTGGGGACCTGGCAACTTTACAGGAGAATCCCCAACTATCAATATAAATATCACTTATCTGGGGTTTTTCAATGTTTCCAGAGAATAATCTCATTCTCCAAAAGATTGTCAAAGGAGATGGAATTTGGAATGCAGTCAGAATATGATCCTAACTGAAGATATTCTAGAAGCAGAATGGGGAAGAGAGCTGAGGGTCTGATAAGTCTCAGTTTTAGCTCACCTTTATCCCAGTCGTGGGTTGTTTAAAGTTTCTGAGTTCAGACTTTCTCTGGATTGGTTTCTGCTGAAGTAAACCTTAGGATTCCTGAAAGGGATAGGAAGGAGTGCTTCATGGGAAAGGAAAGAGTAGGGAACCTGGAGGCCCGACTGCTCTATATGGGACTTTCAATAAATCTTCCTGTTTCTCTATTTTCATGACCTTTCCAACCCACCATTTGTAGTACCTTTTGATCCTATGTTGAATTCATAAAGATTCCACTGGGCCTATCTGGCTTATTCTCGTTGCTGCTCACCTCATGCAAACTTCCTCTAAGTCAGCCACCACTTCTCCATCAAATTTCTCTATTCTAAACATTTATTAAATACTTTCACTTGCTACTTCCCTTTTCCCTTTGCTATCTTTTTAGTAGTGTGTAGGGAAGAAAAAGAAAGAAACCTGCATGATAATCCAGATTTAATGTAAACCTTTTAAGTTTTCCACCAACATAAACATCTTTGCCTTTTAGTCTTCTTTGATTTTGAAACTAATAATTCATTTATATTATCATTTGTTTATTTACAACTAATGTTTTTAAGTGTTCACAGTATGCCAAGCACCATTCTTAGCCCCTGGGAATGCAGTCCTAAATAAGGTACACAAGATTGCTGAGCTAAATCTTATTTTAGTGGGCACTGGAGACAGACAAAGGGAGAACATACAAGAAAATATCTGATAGTGGTAATGGAGTATTGTATAAATGAAATCAGGGGAATTTGATAAAGCGTGGTCAGATGGATACTTTGAATAGAGTGATCATAAATGTCTTCTAAGAGCATGTCAGCGGGGGAAGAGATGTATTGAAGAGGGAACAATAGATAAAAGATCCTGGAGCAGATATCTGGGGGATAGCAGAAAGGCCAATGTGGTAGGACCACATTAAGCAAGGGAAGAGCTATCCATAGTAGAACTGGAAAGCAGGCAGGGGGAGGAATTATCTTAGTCCAGGTAAGGAGTCTGAATTCTTTTAAACAAAACAGAAAGTTCTATGTGGAAGTGTGACATGACCCAATGTTTTATGCAAAGATCACTTCTGCTGTTCTGTTGATTGAAAAATGAGCAAATGAGGACACTAAGAGTCAAATTAGCTGATAATGCTAAGACTAGGGTGATAGTGGGATAGGATTGATTTGTGAGAGGTTTTGCAAGCAGAGTCAACAGGACCTTTTGGTTCTGAAAAAGAGGGCATTCAAAGATGACTGCTTGTTTCCTGTCTTGATCACCTGAAGGATGGCTGACTCACTCACTTAAGTAATACTAGGGAAGAAATAGGTCAGGGAAGGAGGAGTGCTAGATGATACCTTATGAGTCATACATGTTAGGCTTGCAAGGCCCACTAAAATTTTGAGTAGAGATTGGACACTGATTCCAGAGATGAGGAAGAGGTCAGCACTGGCAATACAGACTTGGTAGTTAATGGCATAGAAATCACCTATGATAACAGAGGAATACAGAGATCATTTCCAAGCCCTGAAGCATGTCTGTAGGTTTTCAGATTTACTTACTGAATATATTCAATGAATGTCTTCCTGTTGCCTGAAACTTTATTACAATATTATTTTCTGATTTGCTATAGCAGGGAGACTTTTCCAATTGCCACACGTTCACCAATACCAATATCTTCTTAGTTTCCTAACCTCCACACTTGGAAGTTGTTTTTATTTAATGACGTATGGATATTCTTTTGACATGAAGTCTTTTCGTTCTTTCTTCTTGCTACTGGCTCAACATTTTCACTCATTATTCCTATTTCTACTTTGGTTGGGCTCTTACTTTTAAGTCTGTACTACAATAGTACTTCAAATAGCTACTAGAAAAAAATAGTTCCTCAAACATCTTTCTATTATAATTTATCCAAATTTGGAAACAATTTCTACATAATCAAACTTTCTGTTTTGTTTTCAAGATTTTCTCCACTAGTTCATCAGTCTCTTATATGGCTTCTTTGCTCCAGCTGTATATAGTATGTTTTCTGTGTTCAACTAGAACATGACCCTTATTGCATTCTTCCCTTTTCCATATTTCTCCCTCCACACAAATTGTCTTCCCGCATCTTTTGTGTCTGAACTGGGAATCTAGTCTTTATCAAAATATTGCAAAACTTCACTTTCTTCGCGGATTTCCTCATACTTGATAGTTCACTGTTCATTCCATTACTTGATGTTTCTAATATTTTGAATTCATACCTTTAGTCAGATTGAAAACTTCTTTAGTTACTTACTTTTATACCATTTCTTTTAAGTCAGCCCAGTGGCATAATAAATAGTCCTCCTATATCATGCTTCCTATAGGCATACTAGATAAAATTAAGCATATCCAAATAACAAGATTCTTAAGTTACATGCTCCTGTTTGTGATATGTAATATTTTATATATTTTAAATGTTTAATCTGTACATTCTTCTAATTATTTTTTCTGCATTTTTATTGTCTCCTTTATAGAAATAATAAGATGCTTCAATGTGGACAGTGTCTCTTTTTTCTTTTGTATTAACCCCCATTGTGTCATATGCATTACTTTATGCATAGCATAATAGCAATTCATTCATTTTTCAGCTCAGTTGACTGTATATTAAATCATTAGATTTTCAAAAATCAGATTTAAAATTTGATATGAACTTTAAAGATAGCTGTTACGTCTAAACTCTAGGAAAGGACTTGGAGCTTCCATAAAGTACTATAAAGTCATACAAACATTAGTTTCCTAAAAATTGTATTTTATATTAAAAGATCCTGATTGGCATTTTGGCTGGCATGGTTTCTGAGGCCTGCATTTACTAATACTATGTACAGTGAGTACAGTGAATTCTGCCGTTTAATGATTGAGGCAGCTGGCCACAAATCCTGTTTACAGCTCTTGGCATCCTAAATTACACTTATTGAGTAAACCACAGAGATAACAGTCTGAAAACTTACAGACTCTTAAAATACATGCATTAACACAGCTGTATCTTACGTTATATCATGTTACAGCTATAAGGCATTGTAGCTATTATGCTGTCTGTATCCTTGCATTGGACACGAGGAAAGTGAAGCCCAAGCTCATGTGACTACAATTCAGCAGAAACCAGGCCTCTCGACTTTTTCTCCAGCACTGGCTTTACTGCATTCTGCCAAGATGGTATATATGAAATATAATATCAGTTTTTATGCCACAAAGTTTTGACACAGATGCAAAATACACAGCAAATTTTTCTTTATTTTTTTAATGTTGTATTTTATTTATGTCATTAGTGTTTGGGGAACAGTTCGTTTCTGGTTGCATGGATAAGTTCTTTAGTGATGATTTCTGAGATTTTGGTGCACCCATCACCCAAGCAGTGTACACTGTACCCAATGTGTAGTCTGTTACCTCTCACCCCTCTCCTACCCTCTCCCTCTAGCATTATATCATTCTTAGGACTTTGCATCTTCATATCTTAACTCTCACTGATAAGTGAGAACATACAATATTTGGTTTTCCATTCCTGAGTTACTTCACTTAGAATAATGGTCTCCAATTCCATCCAGGTTGCTGCAAATGTCATTATTTTGTTCATTTTTATGGTTGAGTAGTATTCCATGGTATATACATACCACATTTTCTTTATCCACTTGTTGGTTGATGAGCATTTAGGCTGGTTCCATATTTTTGCTATTGCAAATTGTGCTGCTATAAATAGGCATGTGCAAGTGTTTTTCATATAATAACTTCTTTTCCTCTGGGTAGATACCCAATAGTGGGATTGCTGGATTGAATGGTAGTTCTACTTTTAGTTCTTCAAGGAATCTTTATACTGTTTTCCATAGTGGTTTTACTAGTTTACATGTCCACCAGGAGTGTAAAAATGTTCTCTTTTCACCACATGCATGCCAATGTCTATTAGTTTTTGATTTTTTAATTATGGCCATTCTTGCTGGAGTAAAGTGGTACCTCATTGTGGGTTTAATTTGCATTTCCCAGATAATTAGTGATGTTAAGCATTTTCTTTTGTATTTTTGTTGGTCGTTTGTATATTTTCTATTGAGAATTGTCTATTCATGTCTTTTGCCCACTTTTGATGGGATTATTTTTTTCTTGCTGATTTGAGTTCCTTGTGGATTCTGGATATTAGTCCTTTGTTGGATGCGTAGTTTGCAAATAGTTTCTCCCACTCTGTGGGTTGTCTGTTTACTCTGCTGATTATTTTGCTGTGTAGAAGCTTTTTTGTTTAATTAGGTTCCATCTATTTTTCTCTGTTTTTGTTGCATTTGTTTTGGGGTTCTTGGTCATGAATTCTTTACATAAGCCAATGTCTAGAAGAGTTTTTATTATGTTATCTTCTAGAATTGTTATGGTTTCAGGTCTTAGATTTAAGTTTTTGATCCATCTTGAGTCGATTTTTGCTTAAGGTGAGAAATGAGGATCCAGTTTCATTCTTCTACATGTGGCTTGCCAATTATTCCAGTATCATTTGTTGAATAGGGTGTCCTTTCCCCACTTTATGTTTTTGTTTGCTTTGTTGAAGATCAGTTGGCTGTAGGTATTTGGCTTTATTTTTAGGTTCTCTATTCTGTTCCATTAGTGTATGTGCCTATCTTATACCAATACGATGCTGTTTTGGTAACCATAGCCTTATAGTATAACTTGAAGTCAGGTAATTTAATGCCTCTAGATTTATTCTTTTTGCTTGGTTTTGCTTTGGCTATGCAGGCTCTTTTTTGGTTCCATATAAGTTTTGGGATTATTTCTTCTTATTATGTGAAAAATGATGATGGTATTTTGATGGAAATTGCATTGAATCTGCAGATTGCTTTTGAAAATGCACAGCAAGTTTTTCTTTGGACTTCTGGAAAGTAGTGGATTCAAAGCCAAAATTTGAGTTGCATTGTTATTTAAAATAGGAATATGAGGATGGGAAAACATGCAGTGTAATGACGGAAAATATTCTAAATAATGGTAGCCAAAGAAAAGTACAAAAACAGTCATTAAGTGATACTTTTTTTAATAGAACTATATGTTATTATCAATCTTTTAACTTAAGTGATTAAAATTTTTCCATTTTTTTCCCCAGTTATATGTGGTCATTTGAGAAAGCTCACCTCAGCATGGTTCAGATTATCACAGGACAACTTGTGGAGTCCTTTGATGAAGAATTTAGAACTCTCTATGCCAGATCCTGTGTCCCCAGTTCATTTGCTCAGGAAGAATCAACAAGGGTGAAGCATGGAAAAGCCCTCTGGGAAAATGGCACTTACCAGCATTCGGTTTCTTCATTAGCATCTGTTTCCAGCCAGAGAAACCTTTTTGGTAGACAAGACAAGATTCATAAACTAGATTCTAGTTACTTCAAAAACAGAGGGATATATACTTTAAATGAACATGACAAATATAACATAAGAAGTCACGGATACAAACCTCATTTTGTTCCAAACTTTAATGGTCCAAACGCAATACGTCAGTTTCAACCCAGTCAGATAAATGAAAATTGGAAAAGGCATAGTTATGCTGGGGAACAGCCAGAAACAGTGCCATACCTCCTGCTTAACAGGGCTCTGAATAGGACCAATAATCCACCTGGTAATTGGAAAAAGCCATCTGATAGTCTTAGTGTGGCGTCCTCATCACGGGAAGGCTATGTAAGCCACCACAACACACCTGCCCAGAGTTTTGCCAATCGGCTTGCACAGAGAAAAACAACAAATCTTGCAGGCAGGAATTCAAATGTTCGGAGGTCTTTTAATGGGACAGATAACCATATCCGCTTTTTGCAACAACGAATGCCAACCCTTGAACATACCACAAAGTCATTCCTACGTAACTGGAGAATTGAATCCTACTTAAATGATCATTCAGAAGCTACACCGGACTCAAATGGATCAGCTTTAGGTGACCGATTTGAGGGCTATGATAATCCTGAGAATTTGAAGGCCAATGCCCTTTATACTCATTCTCGGCTTCGTTCCTCTTTAGTATTTAAACCCACTTTACCTGAGCAAAAGGAAGTTAACAGTTGTACAACTGGCTCCTCAAATTCAACTATCATTGGTTCTCAGGGAAGTGAGACACCTAAAGAGGTCCCAGACACCCCTACAAATGTACAGCATTTGACAGACAAACTCTTGCCAGAATCAATCCCCAAGCTCCCATTGCAGTCAGAGGCACCGAAAATGCACACCTTGCAGGTTCCTGAAAACCACTCAATAGCCTTAAACCAAACTACAAATGGCCATACTGAATCAAATAACTATATATATACAACCTTGGGTGTAAATAAGCAGACAGAAAATCTAAAGAATCAACAGAATGAGAATCTACTTAAAAGGCGAAGTTTCCCGTTATTTGACAACTCAAAAGCCAACTTAGATCCTGGAAATAGTAAGCATTATGTATATAGTACACTTACCAGGAATCGAGTTAGACAACCAGAAAAGCCCAAAGAAGATTTGCTGAAAAGTTCTAAAAGCATGCACAATGTGACTCATAACTTGGAGGAGGATGAGGAGGAAGTTACCAAGAGAAACCCTCCAAGTGGCACTACTACCAAATCAATTTCCATTGCTGCTTTACTTGATGTGAATAAAGAGGAATCCAACAAAGAACTTGCTTCAAAGAAGGAAGTTAAGGGTTCCCCAAGTTTTTTGAAAAAGGGGTCTCAGAAGTTAAGGTCATTACTTAGCCTTACCCCAGATAAGAAAGAAAATCTATCCAAAAATAAAGCACCTGCCTTTTATAGATTGTGTAGTAGCTCTGACACGTTAGTTTCTGAGGGTGAAGAAAATCAAAAACCAAAGAAATCAGACACAAAAGTTGATGCATCTCCTAGAAGAAAGCATTCTTCCTCATCAAATTCTCAAGGCAGCATCCACAAGAGTAAGGAAGATGTAACAGTTAGCCCATCTCAAGAGATAAATGCTCCACCAGATGAAAATAAAAGAACACCTTCTCCAGGTCCAGTTGAAAGCAAGTTCTTGGAAAGAGCAGGAGATGCCTCTGCCCCAAGATTTAACACTGAGCAGATCCAATACCGAGATTCAAGGGAGATTAATGCAGTTGTTACCCCTGAAAGAAGACCAACTTCTTCTCCAAGGCCAACGTCCAGTGAGCTTCTACGATCTCATTCCACTGATCGGCGTGTTTACAGTCGTTTTGAGCCGTTCTGTAAGATTGAGAGCTCTATTCAGCCAACAAGCAACATGCCAAATACCAGTATAAATCGCCCAGAAATAAAATCTGCGACTATGGGCAATAGTTATGGCAGATCTAGTCCAATGCTTAATTACAACACTGGTGTTTATCGCTCATATCAACCCAATGAGAACAAGTTTCGAGGATTTATGCAAAAGTTTGGAAACTTTATACACAAAAATAAATAGCTATTAAAATGCAAAATGAATGAGGCTATAAATATTTGTCCAAAGAAAATTGTGGACAGTCTTTGTAACATGCCAATAGATTTTCCTAAGGACAGAATTATGGGTATGATATATATGTTCACCAGTGTCCTAGTATAAAGTTATTTTTCTGTGTGATAAAGTTAGGGTCTGCTGTAGATAGAATTTCTCTGTAAACACATGATTTGTAAGTGGTAATGGTAAAAATAACAGATGTATTTAAATCATTTTCTTTAGACTGAAGATTTTAAGTCCCACTTAGAAATTTTTGTGGATGATGTATGGTGTATGGTGTATGGATTTTAACCATTTCCTTTTAAAAAGGTCATACTACCCTCAGTAACCCTTTATAACATGTCTTTATAGTGTTTTCTTATCTTCAAAAATATAAGCAAATAGGACAAAGCCTTTTTTTAAGATTAACTTGAAATTCTACAGGATAACTTGTTATATTTTATTAATATTAATTTTTCTGTGGAGCATTGTACAACTGTTTGGGCAACAGCAGTACCTTTTAAATTTTTTATTTTTTTTATTTTTTATTTTTTTTTGCCTAAAGTGTTTGCAAAGTATCAGCCTCATGTAGTATAATGACATTCGTAGGAATGTGTTTTCCTAAGCCTTTGAAAACGGTCTGGGATGTGCTTCTTTCTACACTGGACCCAGGGAGCTGTCCCCCTCTTACCCATAGGCTGCTGATTTTTTATAGTCATTCCTTACTTCACATTTAGAACAAACCAGTAGGAATTTAGAAAATCTGGATGATTCCCGCTCCTTTTTCTATTGTATAAAAGCTTTTAGAAATGTAAATTTCTGCCTAAATTTTTGTTAGATTGCCATGACAGTGCTAAGGAGTCTTGCTTGCGAAAATTCTTGCTCTTTTTTTTTTTTCTTTTGAGATGGAGTCTCGCTCTGTCACCCAGGCTAGAGTGCAGTGGCGCAATCTTGGCTCACTGCAACCTCTGCCTCCCGAGTTCAAACGATTCTCCTGCCTCAGCCTCCTGAGTAGCTGGGATTACAGGTGGGCACCACCACACCCAGCTAATTTTTGTATTTTCAGAAGAGACGGGATTTCACCATGTTGGCCAGGCTAGTCTCAAACTCCTGACCTCGTGATCCACCTGCCTCAGCCTCCCAAAGTGCTGGGATTACAGGTCTTGCTGTTCTTTAAGTTGTGCCAAATATATGACTGCATAGTGTTTTCGTAAGAATACCATTGGGAAAATGAGAAGTTGTACTGGGCTAGTTCTTCCACGATTTGAGGATGATATTCAGATTATAAGATACCCTTTGTCTTTCTTACAGTAATGAAGTATAAGCTCCATATCTGCTCCAGAGACTAACTTGACTTTGCTTCATTCACAAAGAACAGAGTTCAAGAAGCAATGCATCCTGTGAGAAGTGTGAAGTGTTTGTACATCACTTTAAATATATTACTTAATATGTTCTAAGTTGCTGTGTGGAGCAGTATACTGTTGTTTTAAAAATGCAAGGTTCAGACAAATTTTAATATGTATCATTAAAATAATTAAAATAATGGTATAAAATATGTCATTAAAATAATTTTCCATAGTGTTTAGAAACCATGAAAAAGACAACATAGCAGGAGAAAATATGACGGGGAAAGAAAACCTAACAAAGCCCAGAACCCACAGTTAACCAAACTAGAGTGACTTTGTTATTACCCATTCTTTGCTAGTATTGGATGGGGAATTAGGATAATGAGCCATTAGGCAGTTTTGAAATGGAAAGCCCTGAAATTTAGTGCAATGTAACTTTAAAACTGAAATTATATAAAAAGTAGAAGTTTAATCATGTTTAATTACAACCAAAAGTCTGTTGCCTTTTTGTACAGAAATCTCCTTAATTTCAGGAAATAGAGATAGCTTATAGAAACATCCTTTTAAATAGTTTATGAGCTCTTCCTCTTCAGTGGAATTGAGAAGTACAGAATGCTTTATTTCATCAGCCCCTGACAGGTGACTTAGGCTTTAGCACAGCAGATTTATTTTTCTCTGTGTTTTTTAAAAATTGTTTTTCTTGTATTTTTTTTCTTCAAAAATATCTATATTTGAGAATATGTACATAACAACTTTCCAAAGTCTCTGTGGCCAAAAAACTCTCCAGGGATAAGACTGAGCAAGAATATAATACTTCAAAAAATGTACAGCTACTGTTTAAGTTTTAAACAGGCACCATCACAGTTTGTGGATGAAATACTTTTAAGCCATATACTTTCTGTCTTTTTCTCCCCATATTAATATTGGGGGACAGATAATATCACTTTGATGTACATTGATATTAAAGTTTGGTAATGCAGCTTTTACTGTCTGCGTAGTACTGTACATTAGTTTTTAAGCAGAAACACAAGAAAAATGGGTATAATTTCAAAGTAGTTCTTGGCAAATGGCTAGAGAATACTGTAAGTGACCCTGTATCCTGAATACGCAGATATCCCTCTATTACAAGTTTGGGATTAGCCATAATTCTGACATGGTGTGTTCAGGTATGGGTATATGTTGTCAGTCTACACTTGTGGAAGCAAATATCTTGTTTAATCAAGATGATGTCTAGCGTCACCTAGATAAATAATGCAAAAAGTTTAATTCTGGCTGAATTCAGCTTTACTCAAGATCCACATATTCAAATATCTTTCCACAGATATTTCCGTGTTCTGTGAATATCTGTTGATTCTTAATATGCCTGTGGCTAAGGGATGCAAAGTAGAATGGTTTTACATTGACTACATATGTGACATGTACGATGCTGTTTTTTTAAATAACTTTATCATGATATTCAGGTAGATCCTGGGTTCTAGAATATTTAAAACAAAAAGGACAAAATGATAAACCAGAGTCAACTTGTTAACTTTTCTTTTTTAAGAGATGGGTTCTCGCTAGTATGCCCAGTCTGGACTCCAACTCCTGGGCTCAAGCGATCCTCCAGCCTCAGGTTCATGAGTAGCTCAACATTTTATATATGTGTGATGTTATAAAGAAATATTCTTCCAAATGAACTTTTGTTTTTAGATCAATAAATGAATAATAAATAATTTTGTACAAACATCAATATATTGTAAGCTATTGTTTTTTTAATCTTCATACTCTGCATTTTTGCATTCAAGGTCAGTCTTTCACTTAGTTATTCTAATCAGGAATTTAGATGTGTACATATTTTTAAATGTTTTTACATGAACTTCAAAATCATCTGTAAAACATTGTTTTGGTTACCAATTATATGTCATATAATAATTTATTCATATTTGAAATTCAGTGGCAATTCTCTTTAAGCAAAATATTATATAAACACATTCTCTTTATTTCTATTATACTGTAACATAGTGGTTACTTTAAATAATTTTTACTTTTTTTTTTTTTTCCGAGACAAATTCTGGCCCTGTCACCCAGGCTGGAGTGCCGTGGCGCGGTCGCAGCTCACTGCCACCTCGGCCTCCTGGGTTCAAGCTATTCTCCTGACTCAGCCTCCCGAGTAGCTAGGATTACAGGCACCTGCCACCTAATTTTTGTATTTTTAGTAGAGATGAGGTTTCACAATGTTAGCCAGGCTGGTCTCAACCTCCTGACCTCAAGTAATCTGCCCCCACTTGAGCTCCCAAAGTGCTGGCATTACAGGCATGAGCCACTGTCCTGACCTAATTTTTACTTTAAAAGATGGAGAATCTTTAAAAAGGAAAAAAAAATGATGGTTGACTTCTGTATAACTTCATAGCATTTGGTTTGAGTAAAATATTATGTATGTGCATTTGTATTAATGACATTAAGTAACCTACAGTCTGAGAGTTAGTGAATTAAAACTCAGAATTTATTAGAAAAAATATCCTTTTTATCACAGATTATGAAGTAGTTGAAATAGTGCGTATTGCAAATTAAAAGTTGTGTCCTTTTAAAGGCAAATGTGCTTTTTAACTAGTTAATTATAATGAATGGTAGAACAAATTAATCATAAACGCCAATGTTTAAGAAAATCCTACTTCAGTTAGAATAGTAAGGGAAATGGGTAAGACTTCACTTTTGTGGCCATCTGAAAGGAAAGTTATAAATAGGTTCAGTTGGTTTAAGGAGTCAAAGATCATCTTGAGTAATTGGACCTGGGAAAATGGAAGGTCATTGTAGGGGACATGTGTGTATCCTGTCCAGGGAAACACTTGACATAACGGGAATTACCTGAGTGTCAAGCAGTGAGAAAAGCAAGAGATACACAGAAGAATATTTCTGAGTTAACAAAGGGGTAGTATGTTAAATTTGGACATTCCTCCTATAATATTAATGCTTCAACCATCTGGCTCATTTATTTAACACTCATACTGGGGACCTACTTTGTTCCAAGTATGTAGGTTATAGTGGGCTTTTGATGGAAAAAATTAAAATTAAAAAAAAAAAAGGTTGTCTGGATAATCAGAAGCTGCCAGCAAGTTTTCATACATGTTTTAAGAATACCCCAAACTTACAGCAAAAGTCTATGTTACTTGAGGGCCATTTGTCCTAACTTGTTACTTAAATGTACTCCTAGTGCCTAAAAAGGGTGCACATAAAAGATACCTGATAAATACTTGATGTGGGAATCCAGTCATTTCCTTAGCTGCAGTTTGGAAAAGATAATAGTCCATTAATATCCATACATTAAAATCGATATTTTATAACTACCTGACTAGGCATTCGTATTAGAAGATGTAGATAGGCTAATGCAGCAAGGGTTCTAGTTTAAACTTCAGCCACATTAACCCTAGAATCTGGGCATTTTAAAGACCCAGAAGTACTGGTCTTCTTAGGATATATTTTTGTGCAGGAAAGAAAACCCCTGATGAATTCATCTTGAAGGAAAAAAGAGTAGAGCTTAGTAACTTAAGTTCAAAGGCAATTGGCACATGAGGGAAGGGAGTGGTGATTTTGTGTTAGTCCTTTAGATTGTCAGCTAATATGGGCAGGTTGTGTGGGAACCATAATTGAAGAATGGCTCCTCTACAATCTCTATAGTGAAGACTCCTGGTGTCAGGACTGACAGCAGCGAGCACCTTCACTGAGGACCTCAGAACACTCAACCTATTGCTTTCAACAGCAGCCCTTGTGCTCTTGTTGAAAGGTTATAACAACTGCAGACACAATATACAAAATTTGACTTTGACAGAATGACCACTATTTTACTTTCATTAGAAAGGTAAATTTAGAGTCGGGCATGGTGGTGAATGCCTGTAGTCCCATCTACTTGGGAGGCTGAGGCAGGAGAATTGCTTGAACCTGGGAAGCCTAGGTTGCAGTGATCCGAGATTGTGCCACTGCACTCCAGCCTAGGTGACAGAGCAAGACTCTGTCTAAAAAAATAAAAGAGGTAAATTTTTAAAAAGTCCAACAACAAAACCTTTTATCAGGGATTTGTTTTAGAAAACAACATTCAGTGTATATTTAATTTTAGCATATTTTGCCTCTAAATTTCTTTTTAGCATTTTAATAATATGTATGTGTCTCAATTCAATTGGCAGATTCAATTAGACTCAATAGCCTACATTTTAGAAAGGATCTTCTTTTTTGTTGTTGTTTGTGTATTTTTGGTTTGTGTGTTGGTTGTTTTATGCATTACCAAAATTTAATGTTAGTTAACTGCTAAGGCTAAGTAAGATAGTTATTAAATTAAGTATTCTAGTTAATTGGGATCTACCACAAAGCTAAGAACTAAATGTATTTCTATAAATGGAAAGTCTAAAGTACTTGATTTCTTGTTTTTCTCCTTCAAGCAGAATATTTTGTTGCTTTTTAAAGACGGAAGGAAATTGTTATGTATTTTGCTAATTCAAGTATGAAAAAAATATTTTACTTTACAAAGCATTTACAAAGTGTGTTTCATGTGATACAAAATTAAACAATACTGGCTACACCATGTGCTTTCACAGTGCTTGACACAGGGAAGGGACTTAATAAGTGCTGATCTCATTTGATTTTCAGAGGAAAAATTTGAGAGAGATTTTACATTATAATTTAAGGCGAAAGATATTGTTTTGAAATAAAATTAGATAGAAAAAAGAGCACAGAGCAGGTAAAGGGCCTAATGTTACTTCTATCTTCTGGTAAATCACTTTTTGACACTAAACTTATGTGTGCTTGGTTTCCTTCATATTAAATAAAACATTATATTTTACTTTATGGGAATATGTAAATATTAAAGACATCTACCTAATAGGTTGTGCCCCTTTGAAAGGGGCACAAGGCAAATATTAGCGTAGATCATCATTCCTCTTGCATTGTTTTTTTACTTAGGTAAAAACAGTAATAATATTTAAATTCTTAATAGTTGTCTTCACTGGACTCAGAGTTTGGCAAAAGGGTGGATTTCCAGATGCTAGAATTAAAACTAAGTATTTGAGAGTAAAATACAATTTAAAATGTCATCTAGCTTAAAATGTTTATGTATGAGCTTTAGGGCACATATAATCAGAGGTAAGAGACTGGCTGGAATAGAGTGATTTAGAGGCAGAGCATGCCGGTAGCAGGTGCTGCTCCTAGTGCCCCCAAGATTGGACGTGTTCTGATGCAGCCACACTGTGACATGCTTAGAGTAACAATGACTCCATCGGTCAGAATGACAGAACCCATTTCTTACTGTTGGAATCCTACAGACAATGATTTAAGACACTGTAAAATGTTTTAATACCTAATAAACCTGGGAAGTTATTTTTAAGTTATTGTTATCTAATGTCAAGCAATTACAAGAATGGGATTCTACACACCTTCTACCACAATAGTAACACATCTCAGTTTGGTTATTGGCAAAATCTATGTTTAAATGTGGCAACCAGGATTGATTATTATACATACTACATTACAGATTTCAGATTAGTTACAAACTTCTCCATGTTAGACTCCATATCGACTCATCAAATTCATGCAAGGCTTCTTTTCCCCCATAATATTACTTGATATATATAATCAAAAACTACTTATAGGTCAGTTTTTTTCAAGTGCTTAGCCAATTATTTTCTTTTTACACCTAGATGTTATCTTGTTCTTATTTCTCCCTATACCAGAGTAATACTTTAAAGAACTAGGGTGAGTTATTTTTTTGGTTGTTTTTTGTTTTTTTCTTGAGACGGATTTTCGCTCTTGTTGTCCAAGCTGGTGTGCAATGGCATGATCCTGGCTCACTGCATCCTCCACCTCCCAGGTTCAAGCAATTCTCCTGCCTCAGCCTCCCAAATAGCTGGGATTATAGGCGTGCGCCACCACGCCTGGTTCCTTTTTTGTATTTTTAGTAGAAACGGGGTTTCTCCGTGTTAGCCAGCTGGTCTTGAACTCCTGACCTCAGGTAATCCGCCTGCCTCAGCCTCCCAAAGTGCTGGGATTACAGGCATGAGCCACCGCACCTGGCTAATGAGTTGGTATTTTAATTCAATATGCATACTATCAAATTAGCTTATACACATCAAACAGTCTTCAAAATTATGGGGTACAGGTCTCAAGCACCTTAAAACACAATCTGTAGAAATAATGTAAATACATAGGAACAATTATTGAAGGGTTAAAGATTATAACACAATGTATAGGTTAATGTATTCATTTTTATCACACTTTATGATTTTTAAATGTAGTAGTGTAGATAATATCTATTAAATAATCCAAAAACAGATTTGTCACTACTTAGATGCCTATATGGCTTGTTAATATCAAGAACTTAGTGGTACTCAGTTTCATTTTTAATATATTTATTTGATCAGTTAAAATTGATTTGAGGCCTGAAAATTAAGTCTAAGGTAATATATTTATTTGATCAGTTAAAATAAGTTTGAAGCTTGAAAACAGGTTTGAGGTAATATAATTATTCGATCAGTTAAAATTGATTTGAGGCCTGAAAATTAAGTCTAAGGTAATATATTTATTTGATCAGTTAAAATAAGTTTGAAGCTTGAAAACAGGTTTGAGGTAATATACTTATTTGATCAGTTAAAATAGATTTGAGAGTCCAATTAAGTTGGAGGGGACAACCAAAGAGGCAGTTCAGTGGGACTGCATAAGATGCAACAGTATCACTAACTGCTCCAATATAAAAAATGTTTATTATTTGTTGATGGCACATCCCAGGAGGCCTAGCTTGTACCATAGAAAACAAATGACATGGGTAAAGGGATGTGGGTATTTATTAATAAAAACAGAATAGCATTTAACTTTTTTTTTTTTTTTTTGAGACAGAGTCTCGCTCTGTCGCCCGGGCTGGAGTGCAGTGGCGCAATCTCGGCTCACTGCAAGCTCCGCCTCCCGGGTTCACGCCATTTAACTTTTTTAATCAGAAAAAATGGGCTGTACAAATAAAATCTAAGGAGTGACTTAGGATGCCTGGAGAATATATGAAACTGGAAGTTTCTCTGTAGTTGCAAAGCTAAAAAACAATCAGAATGTAAGACTAGAAAGTCCAGCAAAACAAAGAGAATTGCAGATGATTATACACAGAACAGAACATAGGGAAGGGTGAACGTTCAGGAAGACTCTCTTTTTATGTTAGGGTCAGGTTTAAAGGATACAATTTAATCATCTGGGACAATATTGTTGACAATATTGCTTATTGTTTTATTCAAAGCAATGTTCTTTATAGAGTCAGAAAAGAAATTGTCCAAGGAAGGACAATACATGAAATCAAAGCATAACTTTGTCCATAGCCTGCCTTAGTCTTCAACTGTTTAGATCAACCCCAGAAAAGTCTTCAGCAGACTTTATGACAAGAACCATGTGATGAAATTAGAGTAACATTAGGGAGATGCTTAAAAGATTAGGAGCTTTATGAGAAGGTTAATATTTAATATGAGTTATGGAAGATTTTTAAAGTGGGCATTGGATAAGAGGGAGATTCATGAAGGATTATTTTATGACGTAGAACAGTGTTTGCCATTACTCTTTAGCAAAGACTGAAATAAATTTAGTGGTTCATCTTTAGTAGGCTTAATTTAAATTAAAAATAGAACAGAAAAGAAAATATTAGAGTATGTCATAAATAGCAACAAGCATTTGATGTCATTTTAATTGTTCATATTTGTGTAGGCACTGGTCATGATGGAAAATGTATTTCTTTTTTAAACTTTATTGTAGAGAATTTCAAACATACACAAAGGTGAACAGATATTTGAATGAATGTTCGTTATCCATCACCTGTCCTATATACCCATTGATATGGTTTGGCTGTCACCCAAATATCATCTTGAATGGTAGTTCTCATAATTCCCATGTGTTGTGGGAGGGACCCGGTGGGAGATAATTGAATCATGGGGGTGGTTTTCCCCATAACTGTTCTCATGGTAGAGAATAAGTCTCATGAGATCTGATGGTTTTATAAGGGGAAACCCCTTTCACTTAGTCCTCACTTCTCTCTTGTCTGCCACCATGTAAGACGTGCTTTTTGCCTTCCACCATGACTGTGAGGCCTCCCAGCCACATGGAACTGTGAGTCCATTAAACCTCTTTTTCCTTATAAACTACCCAGGTATGTCTTTATCAGCAGCGTGAGAATAGACTAATACAGCAATTAACTTGTGGATAAACCTGCCTTGTCTACATTCTTAATTACATCACCATTTTGCATTATTTTGAAGCACATCTCACAAGTCATATCTGTGTTTTCATCATATATCTCTAAAATTTAAGGATTCTCATCTAATGTAACTGTAATACCAGTACAAGTTATTTCTTAATATCATCAAAGATCCAAAAATGTTTTTCTTTGTTTGGCTCATAGTCAACATTGTACTTCACTTAAAAGACCTGTCCTTAATATTATACAGTGAGGATTGACTTGATATTAGATGTGGAAAATTTCTGACAAAATTTTTGAGTTAATTTTCAACAGAGATATAAAATGGCAAACATGGTATACTTTAAGCAGGAAAATAACTTTTCTTTTACATTTCAAGTAAATGAGAAGAAAACTGGTATCTTTCCAGATTTGTAGTCCTTCCTCAAATATGTACAATTTACTACTCACTCATTTATCAACTTTATTAAAACATCACTAGGATTTGTATTTATAGGTATACTTACTAAGCATATTGCCTTATATTGATTCATTTATTCAATCACTGAAATTAAATGTCCATTATTTGCTAGATGACTATGGTATACTCATCATCCTTTTTTCCAGGAGCACAGTTCAATGAGCAAAGAGTCACAAACACAAAACTAACATGCCACATGAGAAGCCATAGTGGAGATACTGCATGCCAGTAAGACAAAAAAAGAGATATTCTATGCAGAGAAAAAACATATACTGTAAAAAGAAACAAAAGCATAAAAGGGGTTGTGCATGGTGGCTCATGTCTATAATCCCAGCACTTTGGGAGGCTGAAGTGGGTGGATCACGAGGTCAGGAGTTCAAGACCACCCTGGCCAAGATGGTGACGCCCTGTCTCTACTAAAAATACAAAAATTAGCTGGGCATGGTGGTGGGCACCTGTAATCCCAGCTACTCGGGAGGCTGAGGGGAGGTGGAGGTTGCAGTGAGCCAAGATGGCACCATTGCACTCCAGCCTGGGCAATAGAGCAAGACTCCATCCCACCACCTCCCACTCCCCCAAAAAAAGCATAAAAGGTATTTTTCTAAAATATTTAAGTTTGTATGGTTTGACTTAGCATTTATGGAGGTGCAAAGGAGAAACAGTAAATGTTAGAAAACAGATTTTAGAGCCAAATTGTAAGGGGTCTTATGTGCTTAGCTGAAGTAGACTTTACCTTGGAAACACTGAGGAATTCTTGGAGGCTCTTAGATAGAGAATGACCTTTATTTTTATTTTTGGTAAAAATAAATCTCAAGAAGTGATACAGAAGATGTACTGGAAGGAAACATGGAGACTTGGAGACCAACTAAGCAGCTATTTCAGTAATCCAAGAAATTTGTAATGAGTGACAAACTAATATAATGGCATTGGGGGAAGAATAGGAGAAAAATTGAGAATTATTACGGAATTGAAATAAAAATTATAACAAATTTATTATTTTTATTTAAAAGGGGGTGAATTTTAGATAATTCCAATATTTTTATCTTTGGAAACTGCATAGTCTCCTTAGCTTAGATAAGGCATGTAGAAGGAAGAGCATGTTCCATGTGTGTTTGTGTGAAGGGCATGGGGCACAGTGATGGTGAGTCATTTGCAGTTGGGTTATGTTTCAGTTGACCATGAGACACCCGGTTATAGGTACCCATTAATGGTGTGTACCTGGAGCTCAACAGAGAAGAATGAGATAGATGGGGAGGTAATCTGCATTGGAGTCTATAACTGAAGTGATTAATACACAGGGTAAGATAGTGCCGAGAGAGACAGAAAGAAAAAAGAAGTAGAGACAGGAGAAAGAGAAGAGAAGAGCAAATGGCAGTTTTTTTCGGCCTTTTTTTTTTTAATTAATGACTATAGAATAAATGAGTCTTCTCTGCTAAAAATCTGTTTATTATGTATTGTGTCTTTTAAATAGTCAAGGACTTCTCCTAAAATCTTTACTTGGAAACTCCTGATTAAAATCCAAGATGCTGGCTATATATCTTATATACTGCTTCTGCATTTATGATTGTGTATAAATACATACCAAAATTTCTCAAGATGCCAACAACCATAAAACTGCCTTAAGCTAAAAGTAACTTCCAAAGAAGATTTTGATGGCTCTCTTATTCTAAGTGTGTCTTCTACTGAATTTCTCTTTATCCAGATGGTCTATCATGATGAAAACTCAAAAGTGCAACATTTTCAAAGATCTCTTCTAGCCTGATATCATTTGCTGAGTAAAGTGACTATTCTGTTTCACAATAGAACCAGGCTTTGACAGAGTAACTACAGCAGAACTATAAAGAAAGATCTAAGAGCTAGAGTTAGAACTAGAATGACTTTTAATGGAGCATGAAGTAAGTGAAGTTTCTCCAGGATGATGAGAGGAAGGCAGAACTTAGAATATTGGAAGCATAATAGAGATGTTTTGCACCACAAGAGATGGTCCAAAACAGAACCCAACATTTGGAAGTACAAACAAAGGGTAAGATGAGTTCCCCAAATATTGACAAATGGAGCATGTAAACTGCTGGTTTATCTCAGAGCAATTGACATAGATAGTTTTGGCTGGCCACAAGGACCTTTCAATCCACTGTTTCTTCTTCGTTCTGGGATTCTCTGATAAGAAAGCACCTGGTGCACCGCCACCTTCAAGGCTTGGCTGAGAAGAAGCATTAAACTTAGACTTGGCAGGCTGTTGGGTGCTTCCTACTGCACTCCTATCCCTCTCTGCCATGATCTGTCCCTCTACCCAACCATGTTTACTCTCATACACACCACTAGTATTCTTGCATCCTGGTGAAGAATGGCCTATTCAATGACTTAGTCTCTGACTAGTTTGCTTAATAATCATTGCACCCTTGCAGAATAGGAGAGAGTAGTCAGAGGCACATGCTTGGGTGGACATCGTATCCTCTGTCGTAAGAAATTGAAATATAAGAATGGGAGATGGAGCCAAGATGGCAGAATAGGAACAGCTCCGGTCTACAGCTCCCAGCGTGAGCAACGCAGAAGACCGGTGATTTCTGCATTTCCATCTGAGGTACCAGGTTCATCTCACTAGGGAGTGCCAAACAGTGGGTGCAGGACAGTTGGTGCATCTCCCCGTGTGCTAGCTGAAGCAGGGCAAGGCATTGCCTCACTCGGGAAGTGCAACGGGTCAGGGGGTTCCCTTTCCTAGTCAAAGAAAGGGGTGACAGATGGCACCTGGAAAATCGGGTCACTCCCACCCTAATACTGTGCTTTTCCAATGGGCTTGGAAAAGGGCACACCAGGAGATTGTGTCCCACACCTGGCTCCGAGGGTCATATGCCCACAGAGTCTCACTGATTGCTAGCACAGCAGTCTGAGATCAAACGGCAAGGCAGCAGCGAGGCTGGGGGAGGGGCACCCGCCATTGCCCACGTTTGCTTAGGTAAACAAAGCAGCCAGGAAGCTCGAACTGGGTGGAGCCCACCACAGCTCAAGGAGGCCTGCCCACCTCTGTAGGCTCCACCTCTGGGGGCAGGGCACAGACAAAAAGTCAGCAGCAACCTCTGCAGACTTAAATGTCCCTGTCTGACAGCTTTGAAGAGAGTAGTGGTTCTCCCAGCACACAGTGGGAGATCTGAGAATGGGCAGACTGCATCATAAAGTGGGTCCCTGACCCCCGAGCAGCATAACTGGGAGGCACCCCCAGTAGGGATAGACTGACACTTCACTTGGCCAGGTACTCCTCTGAGACAAAACTTCTAGAGGAACGATCAGACAATTGAATTTGCGGTTCATGAAAATCCGCTGTTCTGCAACCACTGCTGCTGACACCCAGCCAAACTGGGTCTGGAGTGGACCTCTAGCAAACTCCAACAGACCTGCAGCTGAGGGTCCTGTCTCTTAGAAGGAAAACTAACAAACAGAAAGGACATCCACACCAAAAATCCATCTGTAGGTCACCATCATCAAAGACCAAAAGTAGATAAAATCACAAAGATGGAGAAAAAACAGAGCAGAAAAACTGGAAACTCTAAAAAGCAGAGTGCCTCTCCTCCTCCAAAGGAACGCAGTACCTCATCAACAATGGAACAAAGCTGGATGGAGAATGACTTTGACGAGTTGAGAGAAGAAGGCTTCAGATGATCAAAATACTCCGAGGTACAGGAGGAAATTCAAACCAATGGCAAAGAAGTCAAAAAATTTGAAAATTTAGAGAAATGTATAACTAAAATAACCAATGCAAAGAAGTGCTTGAAGGAGCTAATGGAGCTGAAAGCCAAGTTTCGAGAACTACGTGAAGAATGCAGAAGCCTCAGTAGCCGTTGCAATCAACTGAAAGAAAGGGTATCAGTGATGGAAGATGAAATTAATGAAATGAAGCGAGAAGGGAAGTTGAGAGAAAAAAGAATAAAAAGAAATGAACAAAGCCTCCAAGAAATATGGGACTATGTGAAAAGACCAAACCTACGTCTGATTGGTGTACCTGAAAGTGATGGGGAGAATGGAAGCAAGTTGGAAAACGCTCTGCAGGATATTATCCAGGAGAACTTCCCCAATCTAGCAAGGTAGGCCAACATTCAGATTCAGGAAATACAGAGAATGCCACAAAGATACTCCTCGAGAAGAGCAACTCCAAGACACATAATTGTCAGATTCACCAAAGTTGAAATGAAGGAAAAAATGTTAAGGGCAGCCAGAGAGAAAGGTCAGGTTACCCACAAAGGGAAGCCCATCAGACTAACAGCTGATCTCTTGGCAGAAACTCTACAAGCCAGAAGAGAGTGGGGGCCAATATTCAACATTCTTAAAGAAAAGAATTTTCAACCCAGAATTTCATATCCAGCCAAATTAAGCTTCATAAGTGAAGGAGAAATAAAATACTTTACATACAAGCAAATGCTGAGAGATTGTGTCACCACCAAGCCTGCCCTAAAAGAGCTCCTGAAGGAAGCACTAAACATGGAAAGGAACAACCGGTACCAGCCACTGCAAAAACATGCCAAATTGTAAAGACCATCAAGGCTAGGAAGAAACTGCATCAACTAACAAGCAAAATAACCAGCTAACATCATAATGACAGGATCAAATTCACACATAACAATATTAACCTTAAATGTAAATGGGCTAAATGCTCCAATTAAAAGACACAGACTGGCAAATTGGATAAGGAGCCAAGACCCATCAATGTGCTGTATTCAAGAAACCCATCTCACATGCAGAGACACACATAGACTCAAAATAAAGGGATGGAGGAAGATCTACCAAGCAAATGGAAAACAAAAAAAGGCAAGGGTTGCAATCCCAGTCTCTGATAAAATAGACTTTAAACCAACAAAGATCAAAAGAGACAAAGAAGGCCATTACATAATGGTAAAGGGATCAATTCAACAAGAAGAGCTAACTATCCTAAATATATATGCACCCAATACAGGAGCACCCAGATTCATAAAGCAAATCCTGAGTGAACTACAAAGAGAGTTAGACCCCCACACAATAAGAATGAGAGATTTTAACACCCCACTGTCAACATTACACAGATCAAGGAGACAGAAAGTTAACAAGGATACCCAGGAATTAAACTCAGCTCTGCATCAAGCAGACCTAATAGACATCTACAGAATTCTCCACCCCAAATCAACAGAATATACATTTTTTTCAGCACCACACCACACTTAATCCAAAGTTGACCACATAGTTGGAAGTAAAGCTCTCCTCAGCAAATGTAAAAGAACAGAAATTATAACAAACTGTCTCTCAGACCACAGTGCAATCAAACTAGAACTCAAGATTAAGAAACTCACTCAAAACCACTCAACTACATGGAAACTGAACAACCTGCTCCTGAATGACTACTGAGTACATAACAAAATGAAGGCAAAAATAAAGATGTTCTTTGAAACCAATGAGAACAAAGACACAACATACCAGAATATCTGGGACACATTCAAAGCAGTGTATAGAGGGAAATTTATAGCACTAAATGCCCACAAGAGAAGGCAGGAAAGATCCAAAATTGACACCCTAACATCACAATTAAAAGAACTAGAAAAGCAAAAGCAAACACATTCAAAAGCTAGCAGAAGGCAAGAAATAAGTAAAATCAGAGCAGAACTGAAGTAAATAGAGACACAAAAAACTCTTCAAAAAATTAATGAATCCAGGAGCTGGTTTTTTGAAAAGATCAACAAAATTGATAGACTGCTAGCAAGACTACTAAAGAAGAAAAGAGAGAAGAATCAAATAGACGCAATAAAAAATGATAAAGGGGATATCACCACCAATCCCACAGAAATACAAACTACCATCAGAGAATACTACAAACACCTCTATGCAAATAAACTAGAAAATCTAGAAGAAATGGATAAATTCCTCGACAAATACACCCTCCCAAGACTAAACCAGGAAGAAGTTGAATCTCTGAATAGACCAATAACAGGCTCTGAAATTGTGGCAATAATCAATAGCTTACCAACCAAAAAGAGTCCAGGACCTGATGGATTCACAGCTGAATTCTACCAGAGGTACAAGGAGGAACTGCTACCATTCCTTCTGAAACTATTCCAATCAATAGAAAAAGAGGGAAACCTCCCTCACACATTTTATGAGGCCAGCATCATCCTGATACCAAAGCCTGGCAGAGACACAACCAAAAAGGAGAATTTCAGACCAATATCCTTGATGAACATTGATGCAAAAATCCTCAATAAAATACTAGCAAACCGAATCCAGCAGCACATCCAAAAGCTTATCCACCATGATCAAGTGGGCTTCATCCGTGGGATGCAAGGCTGGTTCAACATACGCAAATCAATAAATGTAATCCAGCATATAAACAGAACCAAAGACAAAAACCACATGATTATCTCAATAGATGCAAAAAAGGCCTTTGACAAAGTTCAACAACCCTTCATGCTAAAAACTCTCAATAAATTAGGTATTGATGGGATGTATCTCAAAATAATAAGAGCTATCTATGACAAACCCACAGCCAATATCATACTGAATGGGCAAAAACTGGAAGTATTCCCTTTGAAAACTGGCACAAGACAGGGATGCCCTCTCTCACCACTCCTATTCAACATAGTGTTGGAAGTTCTGGCCACGGCAATCAGGCAGGAGAAGGAAATAAAGGGTATTCAATTAGGAAAAGAGGAAGTCAAATTGTCCCTGTTTGCAGATGACATGATTGTATATCTGGAAAACCCCATTGTCTCAGCCCAAAATCTCCTTAAGCTGATAAGCAACTTCAGCAAAGTCTCAGGATACAAAATCAATGTACAAAAATCACACACATTCTGGTACACCAATAACAGAAAAACAGCCAAATCATGAGTGAACTCCCATTCACAATTGCTTCAAAGAGAATAAAATACCTAGGAATCCAACTTACAAGGGACATGAACGACCTCTTCAAGGAGAACTACAAACCACTGCTCAATGAAATAAAAGAGGATACAAACAAATGAAAGAACATTCCATGCTCATGGGTTGGAAGAATGAATATCGTGAAAATGGCCATACTGCCCAAGGTAATTTATAGATTCAATGCCATCCCCATCAAGCTACCAATGACTTTCTTCACACAATTGGAAAAAAACTACTTTAAAGTTCATATGGAACCAAAAAAGAGCCTGCATCACCAAGTCAATCCTAAGCCAAGGGAACAAAGCTGGAGGCATCACGCTACCTGACTTCAAACTATACTACAAGGCTACAGTAACCAAAACAGCATGGTACTGGTACCAAAACAGAGACACAGATCAATGGAACAGAACAGAGCCCTCAGAAATAATGCTGCATATCTACAACCATCTGATCTTTGACAAACCTAACAAAAACAAGCAATGGGCAAAGGATTCCCTATTTAATAAATGGTGCTGGGAAAACTGGCTAGCCATATGTAGAAAGCTAAAACTGGATCCCTTCCTTACACCTTATACAAAAATTAATTCAAGATGGATTAAAGACTTACATGTTAGACCTAAAACCATAAAAACCTTAGAAGAAAATCTAGGCAATACCATTCAGGACATAGGCAGGGGCAAGGACTTCACGTCTAAAACACCAAAAGCAATGGCCACGAAAGTCAAAATTGACAAATGGGATCTAATTTAACTAAAGAGCTTCTGCACAGCAAAAGAAACTATCATCAGAGTGAACAGGCAACCTACAAAATGGCAGAAAATTTTTGCAACCTACTCATCTGACAAAGGGCTAATATCGAGAATCTACAATGAATTCAAACAAATTTACAAGAAAAAAACAACCCCATCAAAAAGTGGGCGAAGGACATGAACAGACACTTCTCAAAAGAAGACATTTATGCAGCCAAAAACCACATGCAAAAATGCTCATCATCACTGGCCATCAGAGAAATGCAAATCAAAACCACAATGAGATACCATCTCACACCAGTTAGAATGGCCATCATTAAAAAGTCAGGAAACAACAGGTGCTGGAGAGGATGTGGAGAAATAGGAACACTTTTACACTGTTGGTGGGACTGTAAACTAGTTCAACCATTGTGGAAGTCAGTGTGGAAATTCCTCAGGGATCTAGAACTAGAAATACCATTTGACCCGGCCATCCCATTACTGGGTACATACCCAAAGGACTATAAATCATGCTGCTATAAAGACATGCACACGTATGTTTATTGCGGCACTCTTCACGATAGTAAAGACTTGGAACCAACCCAAATGTCCAACAACGATAGACTGGATTAAGAAAATGTGGCACATAGACACCATGGAATACTATGCAGCCATAAAAAAGGATGAGTTCATGTCCTTTGTAGGGATATGGATGAAACTGGAAACCGTCATTCTCAGTAAACTATCACAAGGACAAAAAACCAAACACCGCATGTTCTCACTCATAGGTGGGAATTGAACAATGAGAACTCGTGGACACAGGAAGGGGAACATCACACTCTGGGGACTGTTGTGGGGTGGGGGCAGGGGGGAGGGACAGCATTAGGAGATACACCTAATGCTAAATGACGAGTTAATGGGTGCAGCACACCAACATGGCACATGGATACATATGTAACAAACCTGCACGTTGTGCACATCTACCCTAAAACTTAAAGTATAATAATAATAGTAATAAGAGGAAATATAAGAATGCAGTATAAATGCTTCAGAAATAGGAACTTGGTTTGATAAATAGACAAGGTGGAACTAGCCACTATGATAAGTGAGCCTGGCAAAGAGTGTCACAGCACTGAGCTTCAAATTATTGATCTGGAGTTACCTTGAATGCAGTCAAGACCAGTTTTAAAGATCAAAATAAAATTGAGCTTGAATTTATAGCAAAAGTGGAACAAATAGGGCATTGTATAAATTGCATTTTAATTTAGTCAAAGGAGTAAAATAAATAGACAGGACTCAAAAGCATCTGGAAAATGCATCAGTGGCAAACTTAAGTAAGTTACCAAAGCATAATTTCATGTGTTTGCCCCTGAACATCTTGGTTACATACATCAAATTTCCCTTGTTTTGTAAGGAATTGATTTAGACCAGGGGTCCTCAAACTTTAGCATGCATCTAAATTACTTGAAGAGCTCATTAGAACACAGATTTCTTGATGTCCACTCCTAGAGTTTCTGAGTTAGTAGGTCTGGGGTGAAGCCTGAGGATTTGCATTTCTAAGTCCCTGGATGATGCTCTTGCTGCTAGCCTGGGCATCATAATTTGAGTCATTGAATGCTAATTTTTTAGTAATGCTAAAAAATCCTCTTAAATCTTAATTTCAGGAAAGGTTGTACTACCAGAATTGAATGTTGACATCATGATGTTTAACAAATTCCACAAAGATAAAATACTAAAACTTGTTCTTTTAGGAATGATTTTCCTTCTTTACCATCTCTTATAAAACCTGTCTGTCACGCACATTATTAAACACATATTTGATGAGCCCCAATTTATATAATTGTTTAGAGAAAGATACTATATGCTCTTGTTTGCTAGTTCCACACACACACACACACACACTTCCTAGGACCTATATTTGGTTAAACAAGATTATATTAGGGAGAAACCATACTTCTTCCATCTTCAAGCTTAGAAATAGTCTCCCGCATAAAATGTTTCCTCTTCAACTTGTGCAAAGTTAATTTATTTGCCTTATCCAAATTTGAAGATTTTGCTTACTTAGCTATAAAATGATGTGTGCCAAAAGTGGAGAGGAATTATATCTGTACTAGTTTCTCATTGAGACAAATCTTATTTGTCTTTGTGCTAATGCATATTATTTTAAATAAATAACATGTGAAATTAGATTGGGAATTGTATACTCTGTTTCATTGCAGTTTATTAAAATAACATTTAATTTGCCATTTGAGAATGGAATATTTTTCTTTTCTCTAAAAGTTTTACCATATTTAGTGACAAGGCAGCTCATTTGCTGTTCCTTCAGAGCTCTGTGGTTGCAATCAGTTTGATCTGGCTACTCTGCAGAAAGAAACACATTATCAAATACCCTGTAATTCAAGTGTGAGTTCTGAAATTTTTGAGAAACCTATCAAAGATGATTTTAAAAAATTTGAGTAGGAAGCAATAAGGTGCTGCATATAAGAGCCTCATTTTCATAAATAACAGCAGAATCCAAGATTCTCACTCTGTCTCCTAGGCTGGAGTGCAGTGGTGCAATCACAGCTCATTGCATCCTCAACTTCTTGGGCTCAAGCAATCCTCCCTCCCAAGTAGCTGGACTACAGATGCACACCACCATGCCCAGCTAATTTTTTAATTTTAGTTTTTGCAGAGATGAGGTCCCACCTATATTGCCCAAGCTGGTCTTGAACTCCTGGGCTTAAGCCACCCTACCACCTTGGCCTCCCAAAGTGCTGGGATTATAGGCATGAGCCATTGCACCAGTCCAACCTTTTACTTCTTGAATCAATGTTATATAATCACAGTAAAGAGCTACTGGGTAGTTGTGTTGACACTATTCTAAGACAATGCACTAGAATTATATTTTTAAAACACACTACTGGTTTATGTATTCTGTTCAGATTAAATTTAAATAATCAATGAATTTTAAGATATATTTGAATGCATCTGACTATTTAGAGTAGGATCAAAAATTAAAATAAAAATGGAAAGATAATCAGGATTGGAAATTCTGTGCATTGTTATGAAAGAGAGAATACCAAGGACTCCTGGGCTTGAGATAGCTCCCTTTTCATAAAGCGTTCTAAATGGACAAATGTTAGCTTATTGAGACCAATTAATAAATTTAAACTTTACCAGTATTAATTATCCATTCAAAAATATCTGCCCCACAGGAGAGGAGAGTCATAATAGGTACAGCTGCACAATAAATCAAGACCCAGTATAACAGTATTAACTAGTATTTACTGAATGCTTATAACATGCTAAGTATTTTAATTACATTACCTTAATTGATCATCATATAAATTTTATTGCCTCAGTTTTACTGACATCGCCATTTGCCCAGTGAGAAAACTGAAGCTAGAAAACTCCTTCAATGGTCTCACAGGACAAGGAGCTAGTAAGTGGTAGAATTAGAATCTGAACTGATAACTTTCAAAGTCCACATGAGAAAAAAAAACACATTTTAAAGCAGATTCATCTTTCATTGGATTAATTGACTGTGGTTCAAAACACATTATATGCCCATTAATGTCTTAACCACAAAGTCTGTTCAGACCAGATTATTATCATAAATTAAAATAGTCATGTTTATCTATTTACCTCTTTAAAATTAATTTGAGACACATAGCCTATAAGGTATAGATATGGTTCCTAGCAGAGTGTCCTGCATATACTAAATAATAAATATTAGAGACAGAGAAAAGAGAGGAAAATGCTTGGATACTATGATTGTATCCAAAAGGAGGATAATGCTGAAAACTGTTCAGACTGGGCATGTTCTCCAATGCTCCTAATATTATATCTTTATCCTTTTCCTGCCTTAGGAACTGCAAGTTCTTTTCATGTCTAGTCTTCTTTCTTCTCCCTCAAGTTCCCTTTCTCCTTATTTTCCTTTTCTTCAAAATATAAATCGCCCTCTCTGCTACATGTATATCTCTCTTCATCATTGCAAAGGATCAAAGCGAATCAAACATTATAAATGGTTAGGTTTGCTTTAGTTGAACACAGGAAACTATGTGGCACTTATCTAATTTCCCTGTGTCTGTCAAACAAAAGCACACAGCTTTCCTTATAATTTACATTTCCACAATTAAATGTTTTACTCAATTTTAATTAATGCTTTCCCTTTTATCGTAGAACCAGAGTAAAAAACATCATTTAAAGATTTGGTACCTGCCTTCAGTGACTTAACAATGTATAGGGCTATGTAGAATGACTGAAGTAAATAAATAGCTGTAATAAAAGATCAAAAGTACAGTAAGAGGCATGTACACAAAATACTAAGAGGACTCAGAGGAGGAAGAAAATATAACCTGATGAAAATTCATGTTTTAATTACTGTTTGAAAATGACTTAGTTTCGAAGCAAACTTTGTCCAAAAAATGAGTCAAGGATACCCAAAAGTAAAAAAGAAAGTTCAATTTTTAGGCAAGACATTTACTCTGTATAATTTTCTAATAACTATCTCCCTTTTCCACTTAAGGTAAATACTAGTTTAACCAAAGCAGTGCTCTTCCAAGCTGTGCTAGGTATCTTTGCTGCTAAGTCATAAAAATAGATGTCCTAAGATCCAACATAACAATAATTGGAGGACAACGTGTTCCAGAATAGGCCATGAAACAAATGCACATCAAGTTGTTTCAGTCCAAAGATCCTAAAACCACTGACAACATGGATGGCATCCAATACAAATTACAGATTTGTTAATTCATAAGTAAATATATAATCCCCAAACTAATTATTAGTTAGCCACTGTGCCCCCATCTACACATCTCTGCAAATATTTTTTAAAAAGATATCCCTTAATCCTTCATGACCCTGATTGGGTGGCCTAACAGAATACAAAATAGTACTCTTGAATATTAGCACTATGCCATTTTTATAGTTAAAAAACCAGGCTGATTGTTTTAAAACATAATATCTAAAATGTAAAATTTGTCAAGGTGCAAACTAAAATATAAATGCATTTAAAAGCGAATATTAAAATGAATATTGGATATTAAAATGTTGCTGTGAGAATAATTCTGACATAAATAATTTTTTTTCATTGGTTTAATGGACCAAATCTTGCCACTATTTCTGGCTTCTGAAACCAGGAAGGGATTATTTTTTCTCTTCACTGGCAATTAACTGAATGTATAATTTTGAATAATCATTTGTAATTATTTCTTGGGCATGGTCCCCATACCTTTTATCCAATTCCAAAAGCCTAGCATATGTGCTGTGCTTTTGAAGTTAGGTTAGAAGTAGAAGTGTTTATAATTTGTGACTGGCAACCGTTGCACTTGAACTAGGACCGGAACTTCACTGTGCTGTGCAGATGTCAGCAAAACAAAACACTCTCCTAAATCAGCAACACACCACTTTACAGAAGTGGTAGCAGCCACCTTCTGCCAAACCTTTCTGCAATGTTCTAGATAGAAAATACAACTAAAGAGTCACTAAAATGTGATTTACTTTTCATGTGTGAAATTCACTGATTTCATAACAAACAAGCACTATAGTGACGGTGTGTAGTTGTTAAAAGTATGCTCTCTGGAGCAATAAGACGTGGGTTTTCATGTGTTTCGCCACTGATTTTCAAGGTAGCCTTAGCTAAGTTACAGAATTCTCTGAGCTTCATCATCTGGCAAATGGAGTCAGCAAAGCTTTCCATAAAAGGTCAGATAGTAAATATTTTAGGCTTTGTGAGCCATAGGGTCTCTGTTACAATTACTGAACTCTGTCTTATAGAGCCAAATCAGCTATAGATAATATGTAAACAAATGGATGTGGATGTGTTCGAAAAAAACTTTATCTAAGGATGCTACAATTTGAATTTCATGTAATTTTCATGTCACAAAATACTATTTTTCCTTTGATTTTGTTTCAACCACTAAAAAGTGGAAAAACCATTCTCAGTTTATGGACCATACAAAAACAGGTAGCAGGCCGGGTGCGGTGGCTCACGCCTGTAATCTCAGCACTTTGGGAGGCCATGGCGGGTAGATCACGATGTCAGGAGATCAAGACCATCCTGGCTAACACGGTGAAACCCCGTGTCTGCTAAATATACAAAAAATTAGCCAGGCGTGGTGGCAGGCGCCTGTAGTCCCAGCTACTCGGGAGGCTGAGGCAGGAGAATGGCATGAACCCAGGAGGCGAAGCTTGCAGTGAGCCGAGATTGCGCCACTGAATTCCAGCCTGGGAGACAGCAAGACTCCGTCTCAAAACAAAAACAAAAACAAAAACAAAAAAACAGGTAGCAGCCCAGACCAGATCCACGAGCCATAGTTTGTTAAATGCTGATCTATAAAATGGTGATAACAATATAGCTCCCTTACAGAGTTCTGATGAAGAGTAAGAGAGAGAATGCAGGTACAATTGTTAGCATTATTTTGGCCCTTAGAATTTCTATTCAGGTAAGTGTGGATTTTACAAACTTGTCATCCTAGAAGCCAATTTGTATTTTTCAACTATGTTGTTATTGAGAGCAGTTTCATGTACACCTTTACAGATGGCTTAAGAGACTGTGTTAGACTCTCCTTCTTGCTGAGTACTTGGCAGCATGAGACAGCAGCAAAGAGAAGCACTAATGCTCCAGGTGAAATGAAATGACTTAGCTTTGTAGCTAGGCCCTTGGTGCCACAAGACTTGGGTAATTCTAGGCTTCAGACAGGCCAGCAACAACACTGAAGGCAATCTAATTCAGTTGATTGAACAAGGCAGCAAAGGTCACTCACATCAAAGGATGTTTAAGTCATTAAGCGGCCAATACAAAGTATCCTTGTGATGAATACATTCAGAATTAGTCAAGTGAGCAGAGATTTCCCACACAGATTCAATCCACTGGGCATCTGGCATACTAAGCTCAAAAGTGCAGTATCAAACGTAGAGAGCAGAGATTGAGGTTGGCTGTGAATTGATGCATATTTGAATTTCCAGTGCTCAACGAGATGCCCCACCTGCCAGGTTTACAGCAGACAAACTTATTCCACTAGTGGAAAATATTGGTCCTATTTGTTTCAGGAGAGATGATAAAAGATTTATCATAAAACATATATGAGCCAAGCACTACACTGTTATTTGCACATAAAATATTTCATTTAATCTCTACTCAATATTCAATCATACGTATTACTCCAATTTTATAAAAATAGTAATAGAGACAGACCTTGTCTATCGGGATCTAAAATTCATTCTTTCTTACAGCATTAGGAGGGAGAAAAATTTTCTTCTTAATGCCCCTCTGGTCTCTCAAACTTCTGATAACCTACCAAAAAAATGGCTAATAGAACTAAACTTGCTCAGTGGAAGAACACACTGTCTCTAGGTAAAGGCAGTGCTGGTATTCAGACTCACCTGGAATTTTGCATTTTCTAACCAGCCATTTCTCTGGCTAACAACCTTCCATTGTTGCATAGTCCATGGGTGTTACTTGCCACCTCCTAACTTCTCTGTAATTATGTGAAATATTGCAGTTAGAGATAGCTTTATCAAGAAGCTAACAAAAAATCAATAGGAGAATTCTTCATAGTGTATGTGGAGAAGTGCTGGGAGCATGGCATGATGCCTAGCTTGGGTCCCACGCTCTTCACCAATGGTGGCCCTGGGGCTGAGGGTGGGCCAATAGGCTGCCATCTTTGCCTTCAATAGTTAGATCTGTGCCCAGTAGATGTCATCATTCATCTGGACCCCGTCTTTGACCTAAAGAAGAGGGAACTGACTCAGAGTCTGCTCCATTGCTTCCTATCCAGAAGTTACTATGACTAAGCTTCATAGTTACCTCATGCTCTGCACAACAATGGTCTGGTGAGGGCTGGCATGGTTCAAGGAAGACACAGTTAAGGTGGACCAATTGCTGTCTTTTCAGTTCTCTGATGACTTGTCCCCTGACAAGGAGCACTGTCTAAGCAGATGTTGCACTATCAGTAAAGAAATGTGACATATATAGACACTTTTGTGCCAATAACTTTTAAAAGTACACCCAACTTTCCATCAAGCATGTCAGAAGAGAGATTGACTATTACCTTTTTATTTTCTTTTTAGAAAATTATTTCACAAAATTATTGCCATGGGAATAGACAGTCAGAGAGTATACACCAAAAATTGTAAGAAATAAAGTGTTAGATATACAGATTATTAATTAATAATACTAATGTGTTCTTTTATTTATTTTGTAAAACTTGGGATACTGTTTATTTTTTAAATTGGCTGAGGTTCCTTTTCTCATTTCTAATAAATATACAATTTCTTCCCCTATCATTGTTCACATTTTTATAATCTTTTCCTTAAAGGACAGGCCCCTGAATCAAAATGCTTCGGGCACCACCAAATTTGATTCAGCTGAGTCCAAGGGTGGATTTCTTTCTTGGCATGCAATCATGCCCAGCCCAATACTGCTTCTTTGATAAATAGAAAACTGGAGGATGAGGAGTCATGTCTACTCTATTGCAAACTTTTTCCTTGTTAATATTTTTATAATACATTTTTCTCACTCTCTGTGTTGCTGGCGGTATGTCTGTGTCAACTTCCCATATATTCCGTGCCTTGGTCAGAGATGACTTGAAAACGGGCAACATCAAGCTTGCCTGCAAACATTTCACAAGTTATGACTATAGGTTTGAGATCTCTCAATGTCTCCTTTTAAAAATTGTTCCATGGGAATAATAGTTCCCATTCCACAGAGCTGTGTTGAATGTTAAAATTATGCAAACAAAGGACTCAGAATGTTTCTGGCTTACAGGAAACTTTCAGTAGAATGTTACCTAACATTATATTTATGATCATCATTTTTGTTAAACAGATCTGTGAAGGCAGGTCTGGCCTATTATTCACTGCATGTTTACAGCGATGACAAAATCTTCCTTATGGGGATAATTTGATAGAAGGCAACAAAAAGAGAAACAATAATAAAATAAGTGGGAGTTGTGTTTGATGAAGGAGGAATGTGATGAAAGATGAAAGAGTGATGTGTGGTGCTAAAGTGGTCCATCCACTAGCTCTGAAGGCAATGCCATCCCTTATCAAAAAGGGCACTAAATGCACGTGAGACAATAACAACTCTGTTACATGTTTATCCTTCCGAGGTGACCACTTTGACAAAGTTCCACAAACACATGGATGTCTAAGTTTTATTGTGTCAATAAGTAAATCAGACCTATAACTCATATAGTTCCACTTAAGTCTGCCCAGCTCTGTTGATTAGAAGGCAGGAGGGGTTAATAGACATCCTGCCAGGCACATTTGAGTGCATAAAAGAACACAATAAAGACTGGCAGCCTGACAAACATTCCCAAAGAATAAATGCAAGTAATTTTGAGTTCGTGGGAAGAAAACTATTTTATAAATCCAAGGCAACCTTATATCTAACTTCCTTCCTGATGCTGTTAAAATTGAGCTTGAAATGTAAAAGAACAAAAAGCCCAGTCCTGTACAACGTACAGAGGAAGTAATATTAAATTATGTTTTGTTTAAAATTATGTGTCTGAATTCACAGCTAATGATAATAAGAAAAATAAATTATTTCCATATAGTCAGATAAAATACCCATACTGGCATTAATACAAAATAAACAAATTTCTTACTGCTAGTGATGATATGTATTATTTGTCTGAACTTTTTTTCTGTAGTATGTAGTTATGTATTATGTTGGTGCAAAGGTCATTGCAGGTTTTGCAAAAACCTGCAATGACTTTTGCACCAACCTAATAGTTAAAAATGTATTTCAGTATGCTAAATTAACATATCCTTCTTATTTAGAAGTTACATATCTATTAACAGCTACATCTTTTGCCACATATTTTCTCCAGTACATTAGAAAATTACATTGTTTTTATATTTTTAATGATATAGATAAATGCACATATACAAAAAGCAAACAAAAAATAGTATTCCAGAACTGAAGTAGATTTAGAACATTCTACTTATTGAGCATTTTCACATTCATTATTATGAAAATCAATTCAATTTTTAAAGACAGAGATAATTGTCCTTTGATATATGGAATAATTTAAAATTATAGTACACCATATAAAATAATCTTCATAATTTCTTGCTGTATATAGTTTGCATTTGACATTCATAATTGGGTCTCTAAAACTTAACCAGGGAAGCTATCTTACTTAAGGTAATTTTCTAGATTGGATAAATCTGCAATTCTCAAACTCTTATGAAGCAAAAAGAGATCTCCAGGTGATTCTCATATACTACATTTTGAGAAACTTTTGTACTAAACTATGGCAACTCCAGATTTGAGCAGTTACCCATCATGATTTCTTCTTTTCGCTCATATTTTATTTGACAGCAAAATATGTCCACTTTTTCTGGATAAATTAACATCCACATTATGTCATTTATTTTCTTAGCATTGTTCAATGTTCCAGTGTTGGGAAAGAATTACAAAGCAAACGCTATCTTCTAATAAATAAATACAAATTATTTTTTTAAATATATTAAAACAGTTTTTTGCATAGAATGTGTTCCATGACACTAGGCAGTTTCTTGTGTTGGATTTGTTGTCTATAAACTGCTCTTTTTAAGGCCACACCTATGAAATAATCAAAATGATTTTGGCAAAAATGTTTGCATTTTGGCATAAGTAAGAGATGTACTGAGCAGCATGAAATCTGTAGGTAAAATGTTTTGAACCCTTCTCTTCCGCCGTAGTTAAAAGTGGAGATCCTGTCAACACGGTTACTCCAAGTTTAGGTCCATGATGATTGTATTCCCTTGGAAGCTCAGAAAAGGATCTTCTTTCAATGATGCCAATGACACACTACTCCCAGTGGGCCCAGTTTGACCTGGAGTCCCAGGCAGAATCCCCGTCCCTGCAACTCAACATGAGGCAGGGAGCAGAGGGCTGGCTGGAGAAAGGGTAGAGGACTATGTTGAACTGGTTATGGGGCCTGCAGTCTTCAACACTATTGTCAGGATTCGAGATGCCCAGCTCAACTAACTTCAAGCTTCCTCTACCCGCCCTGGCCAGATTTTCCCAATTGCTGTTACTCTCTTTTAACCTCAATTTCTACTTCCCAGCCCCATTTCCCTACGAGGCTCAGCCTTGACCGACTGATCCTTGATGCCGTCCAAGTCCTGTGTTCCTCTCCCCTAGAAAACACTGCCATGAGTCATAAACAGAAGATGAATCCACCAGGTACTCAGCATTTGCATCACCTTAAGTAATTTTCCGTATTAAGATTTGAATTGATTTGTAGTTGCCACATCAGGCCTTTTGAGGGTGGACCTGCTTGAGCTTCAGTTCCTTTGGGCCTTCTGCATGCTGCAATTTTATTCTTAGGCATTGGGTAAGCCAGGGTCATCTGTCACTTTTGTGATACAGTTGGCCAAGTCCTTAGCCTTTATTTCTTACTGAGATTCCAGCAAACCTGACCATAGTTATCTGAGTTAATCACGTAGACATATTGATCATAACAAGGTTATTACACTGATCATGGCAAGTGCCTGGTCTTTCTATCTTCACTCTTTCTTGGAAGCCTCTGAAAAAGACACAAATTGACTTAAAAGCTCTTACTTAGCCTAACATAGACTTATAGCTCCTCTTAATTAACTGCTATGGAAAACTACTACCAATAGATCAACAGAAGAAAAAACCCTAAATCTTTAAAGACTCGTTTTCCACAGAAAGACCCTTTTCTCCAAAGGGGTCTATTTACAAAATGTGTAGACCCTTCTTATGCAATCTTGAAAAATTGGAATTAGAGAAGATGGAAAAGGACAAAGATTTTTAATAAAAGTGATGCAAGTTAAGGCATTTCAATGATTCAAATACCCTCAGTACAAATTAGAACAGCAATCCTCTTTCAAGAAAATTAAGAGTGATTTCCTTCTCTGAGCTTGAGTTTTATTTTATTTTTAAAGAGCATCAAGAAGGGTAAATTGCCAGGAAAATTAGAGGTATAGACAACCAGAAAGAGATATCCTATCCTTCAATTCCCTATTAAATATGACGCTAAGCAATGTGAATCTACTAGTACTAGTATTCCTTCCAGTTTTGGCTTGATTTGGGATTTGTTGCTTGTCTTGCCAATTCTGAGCAGAGGCTCATGGTTCTCTCCCAGTAACTGGGTACGAAACGCAGAGAAATGCTTGGACTTTGCAGATGTTGGGATCCCTTAAATATAATCCTGAGAGATTATAAGGGCAAAACTGTAGACTTACATAATTCTATCCCTTTTTTATATGCTGCTTATTTCTTGAAAGGGGTATTAAGAGGTTTATTTGCTTAAAACCAGAATTCACAGTTTGTAATTCCTTTGCATTCTGTAAGAAGGGATGATCATCACATGATGGAGGTCCCAGGGCTCACTGAAATTTTCATAAGGATCTCTGATAACAAAAGTCTTTTCCCATAGCTGTGTATCCTTTCAAGTCCATTCCCTGCTTACTTTGCTTTTTGTCTAACTCCTAATAATTTGTTTTAAGCTAAGTCCCAAAGCTGGCAAAGAAGCTCTACATCTTGTATTAGTTTATAGTGAAGTTTAGGAAATCATGTCTTCAGTGGCTAGGCAGGTAACATGAGTCACTGAGAAATGCTAGGTATCGCTTAACTGTGGGTGCTGAGTAATGTGATCAACTGGAGAGAGAGCATTTCATCAAGTGGTAGGTGAAAAAAAAAGAAAAGACTAGGTGTAGTGTCACATGCCTGTAGTCCAAGCTACTTGAGAGGCTGAGGTGGGAGGATCACTTGAGCCCAGGAGTTCAAGGCTGTGGTGAGCCATGAATGTGCCACTGCACTCCAGCCTGGCCAAGAGAGTGAGACCCCATATCCAAAAAAAAGAAAAAAATCTGTGGCTAAACTCTGGCTTGAAGTCTCCTAGATTGCTGCCTCTAGTACTAGTTGAAATAGTAATTTATTCAGATTCTGTCATCATACTTATGAGTTTTGGTTTCTCCCATTATTAGCTATGAGATTTTAGCTATGAACAAATCCCTTATTTCCTCAAGTCTCAGGGACACAATTTTATTTGGCACAGCCATCTCTCTGTTCAGTTGTAAGATTTGTGAAAGCACATTATGAACCATAAAGCCATATAAAGGTGAGCTATCATTTTCTCAACAATCACACATCAGATGTTTACCATCCACAAATTAATACAATTAACGACATTATCATAAATCAAAAAAACTGTAGGAAATATGGTTCTTTTTCTCAGGGAGATAATCTTCTTGAAGAAATAAAACTACTATGCTGGAACAATCTACAAAAATACAAGAAAATATTATTATAAATGTAACTGGTGTGCCGCATTTATTTACTGGGGTAAAAAGTTGTATTTATTTTCCTACACTTATTTTTAAATGACAAGACCTCTAAGTAGGAGTACTTCTCCCTCCAGAATTAGACTCACAGTTCTTATAGAGCAGCTCTTTTATTCGTACCTACAACCTCCAATCCTAAGGCACACCCACCTATGCTATGTACAATGGCTCCACGGGATTCCAGCATCAGTCACACAGTGAACAAAGCCTCCGTGGCAATTTTGGGTCATGGGCCAGATCCCCATCTTAAAACAGAGTTTCATTTTGGGTAACCCTGGTTTCATTTTATCAGGGCAAAAATATTTTCCTATTTTAAATATTCAAACCTTAAAAGAAAGGAGCAGATGTTTCCTTCACAATACTTTTAGTTATCTCCTTATCTCTAAGTAAATTTCTGGATGGACAGATGTTCAGCAGGTAAGGCAGTGCATTCATAATACACCACCATCCAACACCAGCGCCTAAGCCAAAGGTCTTTGCCAAAACAAAAAGCATCATGACTTTGGTCATGTGCTTGTTTTTTGGGGGGTACGGGGTTGGGAGGTAATTATTGGGATAGCATTCCAGTGACATTTCCAAAACTGAGGACTTGATATCTCTACCACAAGAAAGAGAAACAGCCAAGAGTATTTAAAGAACATTTATTCTGGATAAAAATAAATAAAATTCTGCAGTTTTATTTACCCCAATAATAATTAAGGTATTGAGAAATTCAAGATAGGCAAGTGGCTATTGTTGGATAAAAATTACCAGAAAAATCATCTTGAAGGAAGTTGAAAATATAGGCCAGTAGATGTCCAACTGGTCTTCTAAGAGATAATTTAGGCATTATAGCAAACCCATACTTTTGTTTGAAATTTTGCAGCGTTTCTCTGAATTCAGTGTCATAAAGACTAAGGAATTTATGAAGCAGGAAAAAAGATAAAACAATGTCTTGGGAGAGTAATGCAACATCAATGATTACCTCTCGGATGTAATGACTTTTTAAAGATATTTTGGTATTAAATCATCATTTCCCTCAGAATAACAACAAAACTAATATATGAAATACAGCTGGTTTTAAATATAAAAACAGTGCTTAGATTTGTTTTAGAAAATTTCAAATGTAAACCTTCCATTTGGAAGAGCAGCAGTGTTTACGCAGGTAGGACACTTGTCTGTAATTTTGGATTGGCTTAGAATAATCTCCACATGTCAAAACCACTAATTCTGCTGTCATGAACTGAATGGACAGGGCCAGAAAAAAATCACTCGCCATAAAAGAAAGGGCATTTTTCCCGCATATGATCCCACAGAGTCATGCTGAGGTAATGGCTTAGAAGTAACAGGGTTACCTCTGAAATTAGTTCCCGCAAGTGTGCCTGTAGATGCAACACCATGTGGCATACATATTTTAAATGTGGAAATAAACTAGAAAAAAAATGCCATGTAATTTAATATAGAGATCTAAATAATAGACACTGACACTGGTTCCAAAGTGGTTTAAAATAAAAAATCTTTCTAGCTATAATTCATAATGCATACTAGAACACTACTTTCTATGTGAGTCATCAAAGGAATAAGGGTTTGGGGGGATCAAGAAATATTAATAATGTATTGCTCCCAGATTTCTTACTTACTGCCTTCAAAATTAAAGATTTATTTTGATGATTAAATCTATATCCCATTTAGTGAATAAGTAATGCTTAGTACCTCTCAAGTACTTAATTGATACCTTATTCAATGCATCTTACTGAGAATTTCCAAGACCACCTAAATTACCATCTGTATTATATATTGTTGTTTCTTGTATTTTGGATGCAGATTTCGAAAAGAAAGCCAGGAAATTGGCTCTAGCTTCATGCTATTATTTGCTACTTTGAAATGCTTACTACTGCTTCCAAGAGAGGTTTCTCTAAACAAAAATTACAATATTAAATTAAGGAAGCAATTTAAAGAGTCGCTACACATATTATCTAACATGACATTTCTGCCACTTTTCAATGATCCTGAATCTTGTCTTCCTTTGTTGCCTCTAGTGAGACAGCGTGGTGACAGCTGCCTGGTTCTGCTCTCCCTGCATTAGGTGAAGTAGTTTATCACGTCTCCCATATGATGTGATGGGAGAGGTGCTGAAAAGTCTTCCATTCTGTAATTACTCTTACCCCATAAGCCATTACTGTACCTTAAGCCTACCTTAAAATCAAGCCCTTTTATATAAGAAAATTTCCAACTAATTGAGAAGACCACTTTAAGCGATAACATACTAATTCAGTACATCTTGACAACTGAGAAGATTAAGAGAGATGTTCAGAATCAAGAGATAGTCCCTTTGAAGACAGACATAGATATGGCATCATTACTTGGCAAGTGGGGTTATGGTGAATTGAATAGTGTCCCCTCAAAAAGATAACCTGGTGTCCTAACCCATAGTATCTCCAAATGTGACCTTATTTGGGGTCTTCACAAATAAGGTCTTTTTAAATAAGTTAAAATGAAATCATTAGAGTGGGCCCTAAACTGATAGGACCAGGGAGCTTTTTATAAAAAGGAGAACTTGAACACAGGACAGACTTGCACAGAAGGAAGATGATGTGAAGACACAGGGAGAACATGTGAAGATGGAGGCAGAGACTGAAGTTGTGCTGTCACAAGCCAAGGAACACCAGGGATCCACGGACACCACCAGAAGCTAGGAAGATGCAAAGAGGGATTCTTCCTCATAGGCTTTCGAAGGAGCATAGATGTGCCAAGACCTTGATTTTGGACTTCTGGTCTCCAGAACTGTCATAGAATCAATGTATAGTATTTTCAATCACCCAGTGACTGGTATTTCCTACACCAGTCCTAGGAAACTAATACAAGAAGAAAAAAGCTACTAGACATGAAATAAAAGGGAAGGATGCTGAGAAATAAAGTAAAATATTTTTCAGATAACTGCTTTTTAAAATAATTTCTCTTACTATTATCAGTTTATTATCTCATCACTGCAGATGATTTTGAAATTACATAAGAAGATTTTAAAATTTAAAGTAAATTCATCAACTAAAGAAAACCTTCCTTGACATTTTCATAAACATCCTTTTAGTTTTTGGTTTACTCATATGTGCATTTTTTTAAGTCAAAAGAAACCTATATACATAATTATATTTTATTTTAAAGACGTAACCTATTGTAAGCATTTCCCCGTAAAATAAATCTTTGTAAACATCAATTTTAATGCCTACAGAATAGTCTATGATGTGACTGAACTCTAATTCACTTAACTGTCTGTCAAAGAACACTTTGTTTTCTCTTCCACTATAAATTTTCTATGAAACATATCATCATTTGAACATATTTTTAAAAACCAGTCATATATTTGGCTCAAATGGGTAAACACTTGGGGTATTTGAAATGCATTAGCAAACAGTTCAATTCCAATACTCATCTGCAGTACATAATAGTGTTTATTTTACCACATACTTGGTACTATTATTCTCATTAAAATTTATTTTTATGTGTGAATTTAGCAGTTATAAAAGTTTCTCAGTTTTTCAATGTCTGTATTGTTTACTATTTGGATTGTACTTCTCTGTTTATTTACATTTATTTTTGTAATTTAAATTTTCAGTTAATTTTTTAATGTATTGGAACCTTAATTTTTTTATATATTCATATGAACTCTTTTTTGTTGTGTTTATTCCAAATGTCCCTTTTGTATTGCTTCATTTAATTCTATTCAATTATTTATTTTTTAATGCAATGCAGCTTTGAATTTTTAAATAAGTCAAATCTAAAGCTGATTTTGTTTCTCATGTTTTCAGATGGTTTTAAACTCGGAAAGTTGTTTAAGGATTACCTTAACATGATTAACAGAGTACACACTCTAGACAACACTCCCTTACCAAACGCTGAACAGTATACTTTTAAAAAAACCATTCATTTGAACTAGGAATAGAAAAGTTATAACCTCAGTGGACCAGAAATAAATCATTGAAAGGTGGCAGACAACAGAATGAGATTAAAGGAGGGAGTCACCGCTCAAAAGCTATATACAAGAAAACTGATAGAAAAAATAAAGATGGTGGGTTGGGGGATGTAGGGGGAAGTTTTTTCAAGCTTGGACATTATGCATGTGTTAAGGAGAAAGGGGCCATGAGTCAATTAACAGAGGCTCGGTAGACGAGACTACCCCAAAGACATGCAACCCTACCCTCTCTCTCTTAGTTTAAGGCCAAGTAGAGGTTTTCATGGCCAGGCACAAGCCATGAAATTGGACATTTGGGTTAGAGAAACATGGCAATGTACTGAAGAGCTAGAGACACCCAGGAAGAAATGTAAAATGTAAAATTCTGTGACCAAAAAATTAACTTCTGATGTAGTTCTTTCTATAGCATCCTACTTCTCACTAGTTTGCCCAGTAAAATGAGCACACAAGAAAAAAAAATATCTGGGCACATAAGCAACAAAACTCCATGAAAAACAGACATGAAAGTCAAGAAATAACACCTAATTAAACAGCATGAATAGAACACACAACTTTAGAATAGACAGAATTATCCTCAAAGTGATGAAGAAGAAATTTAACACACTTCTCAAAACACAAAAAGAGCTAAGAATAAACTTGGCAAGTACTAAAATTTGTTAAATAAAATGAGCAGACAGAATCGATGTCAGAATGGACTCAGATGATGAGTGAATTAGTGAAGTACAAGATCGAATAAAAAATCCTTCCTAATTCAACCCATAAATGACAGAGAATTAAAATGTATGAAAATAAAAGTTAGAAAAAAAGGGTGATAGATCTAAAAGTTCCAATATATGTCTAAAGTAATTTCATTATAAATAGAATACTCAAAATTAGAAAGGACGAAATAATACTATCAGAATTGAAGAAAGGTGTGCATTAATCTTGTTAACTGGGTGCTTAACATGTTGTAAATACATGAAACAAAGAAAAACTTCATACCCAGACATACTGGTAACATTTTAGAAAACCCAGGATCAAGTGAAACTTACTGTGAGTTTCAAAATGAACAAAATTAGAGACTCTAAAAGACAAAGTATCACATTGACATTGGAATTCTAGTTGGCAATTCAAATATAATTGCCAGAATTCTGAATATACTATCTGATTTTAAAAAAGGTCTGATTTAGAATTTTCTAGAACCAAATGAATTATACGTGTGAGGACAATACGACCGTTTCAAACCTCTAGGACTCACAAAGCTTACTCTCAAAATTACTAGCTGAAGAAATATTGTATGATAGATTTTTATCATAAAATGACTCCAAAAGGAAGACGAGGAAAACAAGAAACACAGAAGAATGAGGAAACTATAAAGGTTATTGAATTAGACCAGAAAATTGAGGTTAGTACAGCCTGAAGATTGTAAAAAATGAATTCAGAAAGCATTAAGAAAAATTGATAGTGCCTAAATACATCCCAACAACAACAACAAAGAATTACACATACAAGAAATGAGAGAAGGCAAATTTTGCTTGAATGGAAGTGTAGATTAAAACAAAAAGATGTTTCTTTTTTGTTTACCAAATTGGAAATATATAACAAGTTTTATGATATAGGGGAAATGGAAATATTTTGTCTACCAGATTGGAAAGATACAACAAGATTTATGATATAGGGAAACTGGAAATATCACTGATGTAAGCTGATAGTTTTCTGATTGGCAAGCTATATTAAAAGTGATTGAAGTTCAATCTTTTGATATAGTGTATTATTGATTGGATTCTTTAGTTGCCAGCAACAGAAACATTGGTGTGTGTGTGTGTGTGTGTGTGTGTATTGCACACATAGTTAATTCTCATTATTCATGGTAGCTATGTCCCATAAAGTCACCCTGAATATTAATTTAGCAGATATCAAACTATTGCTCCAAGGGGAAATACAGGATTATGTTCCTGTGAGCCTGTGGTCACAAAACTTTTGTCACTCCAAACACCACTTGTGTTATCTAGGTTTGTTTGCCAAAATCTTTGAAAAACAAGCCAGTCTCATTACCTTTGAAAACCTGCTGTTCTACATAACCCTTTTTCTGTATGACAGTTGGCAAGTGTTTTTTAATTGCCTTGCCTGCTAGTTTAACATTTTCCATGTAGCATTGCTTTTTGAAACATGCAAACCAGCCAGCACTAGCTGAGAATGGTTTAACATTTTCTTGACCATGGATTAGGTGACCATACATATTTTTGGGTTTTAACCTCACAATAATGCTGACCGCTATGCTTCTTAACAATTCGTAGTCATCACATGAATCCACACGTTTAACTACTTTTTTGTCTTTTACATAGTTTCATTACATCCTGTGTGTATGTTACTTTAGCACCTTCCAAAGCAACCTCATGTACACATCAGTGAGTTTTCTCTTTCTTTTTCTAGACATATGGTATTGTTGACTCATAACGTTGAACTCATGGCCAACAGCACTGTAACACATGCCTGAACAAAGATTATCTAGCACACATTTCTTCTTAAGGAACATCACAGCCTTCTTGTGCTTAGAAATATTAGACAGCACTTCAGCCTCACACATATAAAGGCCATTTTATACATCAAAGTCACTCCTCTGAAAAGCACAAAAATGCGAAAATGGCATTACGTAGACTGTGAAAGGAGCACATTTACAGTGTGAGAGCTGGAACAAGAAGGTGGAGTCTTGCCTTGTTCCACCCCATCAGAGAATGTATGTGTGGGTGACACAAAGATTTCAGTACCCTGTACATGTGAGCATATAACCACAAAAGCATAGTGAATATTAATTTTGGAGTTACAGATACGTTTCGCATGCAAATTCACAAGTACTGAATAATGAGGATTGACCCGTGTGTGTGCGTGTGTGTGTGTGTGTGTGTGTGTATGCATGGAGAGGGAGAGAGAGATTTATTACAAGGATATGAGTCAGCACTCATGGAATTAAAGAAAAATTGAACAATGAAGCATAAGAAGTGGTATGAAACAGGCACATGGGGATCCAGTTGGAAGGGAATTACAGAAAGTCTCATCAGATGTCATAATAAGCATGAATCAGATTTAAGGATTTTCAGTTCAATTTTTTTTTTTTTTTTGAGATTCAAATTCCAGGAAGAGAGTCTGATGGGTCTTGTTAGTTCCATGACTCTCCTCAGGTCAGGCAAAGGCTGCGTACCAAGGCTGACATCTCTTCAAGACTGCAAGCATCGGACAATTGAGTTGCTATTCCTAAAACAAGGTGCCATGAATTTGAAAATTGCAAAAAATAACATGTGCACTCTCTTCTCTATATGTATTTCCCTAAATTTATACCAAGAAAAGAATCATGGATTTAGGTTTGTGTTTATGTTAAAAATACTTATATAATTTAAGTCTGAGTCATCTGATAGTTATTTGCACCATGATTTGAAAACACATATTTACGCGATTTCTGTTGCTGCATAAAAAGTTACCACAGATAGCAGCTTAAACCATTTATTAATTATCTCATGATTTCCATGGGTTAGGAGTCCAAGGGTGGCTTACTGGGTCCTCTTCTCAGGGTATCGCGAGGCTGCAATCCAGGTGTCGGCTGGGCTGCATTCCATTCTCAGCGTTCTCTTCCAAGCTCATGTGGTTGCCAGCAGAATTCCATTTGTGTGTATGTGTGATTATAGGAGTGAAGTCCCTATTTTCTTTGATTTTCTGTGATTATAAGACTGTCAGCCAGGATTTGCTTTCTGTTCCTAGAGGCTACTTGCAGTTCCTGGCCATATGGCCTCTCCTAGTCCCTCTCTCCACATGGCAGCTTACTTTTTCAAGACCTGCAGAAGAATGTTTCTCTTTGGGGACGGCGAAGCATTTTTTTTTCTTTTTAAGAACTATCTTAATTATATTATACCTATCCAGGATAATATCCCTTTTGATGAACTCAAGGGACCTTAGTTATATCTGTAAAATATTTGCACCTGTTATATAAAGTAGGGTAATTATGGTACTAATAGCCCATCACCTCTGCCAGGTTCTATTCATTAGAATCAAATCACAGGGGAGAGGATAATACAGGGTGTAACACCAAGAGCTGGATTATCAGGGGCATCTTAGAGTTCTATCTACCACTTTGAGGAATACTTAATTTATTGAAAAAATGTTTTATATATAATATTAAATTTAGAAAAATCCAAAGCACCTTACATAATATTAAAACAGTGTAACAGTTAAAGGACAATGTAGAACTAAACTAAATACAACCAATGGCCTTCCCCTGAGTTGTATAATTAATAGTGATTTTTGTTTATTCTTCACAGCTTATTTATAAATTCCATATTTTGTACAGCAAGCAAGTGATGCTTTTATAATTAGAAACGTTGTATCTAGGTTAAGAGCATGGATACTGGAACCAACTGACTGAATTGTAATTGAGATCTGCAATTTAAAAGCTCTGTGATTAGGGTAAACTATCCACACTGAGCCTTTGTTTTTGTTTTTTACACAAAGAATCTGACTCCATTTCTGTTGATTGCTCTCAGCTTTCAAGCCCTGCCACTCCTTACAGACCCTCTGCCTCCTTTCTAGAGAATGTGATAAGAGAGCCTGAGTGTTCCCTCCTTTGGCTCTGGTAAAAAGTTTAAACCATACAAAAACCCTAAAAGCCAAGCCGGTCTCCTTTACCTACTCTCAAGCCGTTTCGGGACTGCTTGGGAGCCTCCCCTCTCCTCAGAAAACCTCATTATGTGAGTAACAAATATTTTCATACCCTCTGTGCATGTGTAGTGTCATCATTCTCAACAACTCAACAAACTTTTGAGTGGGGAGAGCCCATTCTGCCTCTTCAGGCAGAACACTTTATTTGTGAAACGGACTTAATAATAGTATTGGCACACTCATTTATTATAAGGAAAAAATTTATTAATGTATATAAAAGCACTTAAAACAGTGCCTGCACATAGTAAGTGCAAGGCTCTTGTATCGGCTCGAACCCCAAGAGCATGCCAACAAACAACACAAGGTGGTGTGCAGCAACACGCTGTTTTTATTTTATTTTATTTTATTTTTGAGACGGAATCTTTCTCTGTCGCCCAGGCTGGAGTGCAGTGCCGCGATCTCGGCTCACTGCAAGCTCCGCCTCCCAGGTTCACGCCATTCTCCTGCCTCAGCCTCCCGAGTAGCTGGGACTACAGGCGCCCGCCAATACGCCCGGCTAATTTTTTTATTTTTAGTAGAGACGGGGTTTCACCGTGGTCTCGCTCTCCTGACCTCGTGATCTGCCCGCCTCGGCCTTCCGAAGTGCTGGGATTACAGGCTTGAGCCACCGCGCCCGGCCTAACACGCCGTTTTTAATAAGCGCCTGAGTGCAGACGGGCTGAGGCCTAAAATGGCGTCAGCAACAAATGAGGACGAGGCAGGGGTTGTATCGTCTCCTATAAACAGGAAGTGTCTCAGTCTGACGTCACTGCTACGCTGTACCGCTGTACCCGGACGGCCTCTCTCTTGGTCTTCGGTGGGTACATGTCTTCCAGCCAGCTCTCTTCCTACTTCTGCTATCTTGCTGACGCAAGTGCCTTTGGAGTGGGCCTGAGGAGGGGGGAAGGTATTCGTTCCCTGAAGCTTTCAGGCCCTGGGGAGAATCGTTCAGTAAACATCATGTAAGTAAGTGTTAACTGTAGATACTTATAAATATTATTGGTGATCTGATTATTTGCCTTATGTTGCTTATTCTGCCAACCATCATTGTTTTACAAAAGAAAATTAACATAATATTGTATGCTATACCAAAAATTTTTTAAGTCCTTTAGAAAAGAAAAAAATTACATGCTATATACTGTAATGTAATTTAGAGAGTAAATTGTGTTTTCAGTCATTTCCAAAATTAAAGAAAATGGACTTCATTTACTATAATTTGAATTTTGATTATTTTTAGCCTTTAAATAACATATAATTAAACATCAAGCACCTATTTATCTAAAACTTAAAGTTACAGCATGCTTTTACAAACACTATTCCTTAATCTATGGATACATAAAATGTTTATAAATGGGTTAGAATCAGGAATTTGTTCTTTTTAACCAGCTTCTGGAATTTATTCATGGAGATCTGTTAGGTTTCCTATTTTTAAATCTAGAGGATTATAGAATGAAAAAAATATTAGAATGATGGTTTATGGCATTAGAAATTTTTATAGCAGCTTTATTCATGATTGCCAAAACTTGGAAGGAAGCAAGATGCCCTTCGTAGGTGAACGGATAACCAAACAGAAGAAGAAGTATATCCATACAATGGAAACTATTTAGAGATAAAAAGTTATGAGGTATTAAGCCACAGAACAACATGGAGGAGCCTTAAATGCACATTGCTAAGTGAAAGAAGCCAATCTGGAAAGGCTACAGACTGTATGCTTCCAACTATATAATGTTCTGAAATAGCTGAAAACACGGGCAAAATAAAAAGATCTATGGTGGCCCAAAGCTCAGGGGAGAGGAGGTTAAGGATAACAGATGGAGCACAGAAGATTTTTAGGGCAGTGAAACTATTCTGTATAATACTGTGATAGTGGATACATGTCATTATACACTGCTCAAAAAAGAAAACTTGAGGCCGATATCCTTGATAAACATCAATGCAAAAATCCTCAAAAAATACTAGTAAATCAAATCCAGAAGCACAACAAAAAGCTAATCTACCGTGATTAAATAGACTTCATCCTGAGGATGCAAGACTGGTTCAACATATGCAAATCAATAAACGTGATTCATCACTTAAACAGAACTAAAGACAAAACCACATGATTACCTCAGTAGATGTAGAAAAGACTTTTGATAAAATTCAACACCCCTTCATGTTAAAAACTTTCAATAAACTAGGTATTGAAGAAACATACCTCAAAATAATAATAGTCATCTATGACAAACCCACAGCCAACATTATACTGAATGGGCAAAAGCCGCAAGGATTCCCCTTCAAAACCGGCACAAGACAAGATGCCCTCTCTCAGCGCTTCTACTTAACATACTATTTGGTGTCATAGCCATAGCAATCAGGCAAGAGAAAGAAAGGACATCCAAGTAGGAAGACAGGAAGTCAAACTATCTCTGTTTGTAGACAACATGATTCCATATCTAGAAAACCCCATAGTCACAGGCCCAAAACTCCTCCAGCTGATAAACAACTTCAGCAAAGTTGTAGGATACAAAATCAACATACAAAAATCACTAACATTCTTATGTACCAACAACAGCCAAATCAGAAAGGCAATACCATTCACAATTGCCACATACACAAAATTAAATATCTAGGAATATAGCTAATCAGGGAGGTGAGAGTTCTTCACAATGATAATTACAAAACACTGCTCAGAGAAATCAGAGAAGACACATACAAATGGAAAAACATCCCATGATCACAGATAGGCAGAATCAATATCATTAAAATGCCTATACTGCCCAAAGCAATTTATAGATTCAATGCTATTCCTATCAAACTACCAAAGACATTCATAACAGAACTAGAAAAAACTATTTTATAATTCACATGGAACCAAAAAAGCCTGAATACCCAAGGCAATCCTAAGCAAAAAGAATAAACATGGAGGCATCATTTTACCTGACTTCAAACTATACTACAAAGCTACAGTAACCAAAATAGCATGGTACTCGTACAAAAACAGGCCCATACCAGTGAAACAAAGTACAAAGGCCAGAAATGAGGCTGCATAGCTATGGCCATCTGATCTTTGACAAAGCTAACAAAAACAAGCAATGGGGAAAAGATTCCCTATCCAATAAATGGCACTGGGATAACTGCCTAGCCATAGGCAGATTGAAGTTGGAGCCCTACTTTTCACCATATACAAAAATCAGCTCAAGATGGGTTGAAGAGTTAAATGTAAAACCCAGAACTATAAAAACTCTGGAAATAACCTAGGCAATACCATCCTGGACATAGGAACAGGCAAAGATTTCATGACAAAAACTAGCAAACAAATCTCAATAAAAATTGACAAGTGGCATCTAATTAAGCTTAAGAGCACTGCACAGCAAAAGAAAGTATCAACAGAGTAAACAGACAACCTACAGAATGGGATAAAATATTTGCAAACTATGCATCTGACAAAGGTCTAATATCCAGCATCTATAAGGAATTTAAACAAATTTATAACAGAAAAACAACCCCATTAAAAAGTGGTCAAAGGACATGACCAGAAACTTCTCAGAAGGAGATATACATGTGGGCAACAAGAATATGAAAAAAAGCTCAATATCACTGATCATTAGAGAAATGCAAATCAAAACCACAATGGGATAACATTTCACACCAGTCAGAATGGCTATTATCAAAAAGTCAGAAAACAACAGATGCTGGCAAGGCTGCAGAGAAAAGGGAACACTTACACACTGTTAACAGGAGTGTAAATTAGTTCAACAATTGTGGAAAGCAGTATGGAGACTTCTCAAAGAGCTAAAAGCAGAACTACCATTCAACTCTGCAATCCCATTACTGTGTATATACCCAGAGGAATATAAATCATTCTACCATAAAGACATTCATGCAAATCTCCATTGCAGCACTATTCACAATTGCAAAGACATGGAAAAATGTCCATCAATGAGAGATTAGATAAAGAAAATGTGGTCATATACACCATGGAATACTAAGCAGCCACAAAAAAGAATGAGATAGATCATGGCTTTTGTGGGAACATGGATGGAGTGGAGGCTATTATACTTAGCAAACTAATGCAGGAACAGAAAACCAAATACTGCATGTTCTCACTTATAAATGGGAGCTAAATGATGAGAACTTACAAATACAAAGAAGGAAACAGACACTGGGGTCTACTTGATGGGAGAGGAAGGATGAGGGAGAGGATTAGAACAGATAACTATTGGGTACTGGGCTTAATATCTGTGTGATGAAATAATATGTGCAACAAACCCTCCATGACACATGTTTACCTGTGTAACAAACCTTTACAGGTACCCCCAAACCTAAAATAAAAGTTAAAAAAATTAAAGTCTACTTTTTAAGTAATATTTTAGAATGACGACTTGAAACTTTCTAAATCTTCTTTTAAATTATCAAAGAGTGATTCAATTAAGTTGTGTTAGTCCATTTTTGCATTGCTATGAAGAAATATCCAAAGTTGGGTAATTTACAAAGAAAGGAATTGTATTTTGGCTTATGATTCTGCAGGCTGTAAAAACATGGCACCAACATCAGTTCAGCTTCTGATGAGGCCCTCAGGAAGCTTACAATCATGGTGGAAGGCCAAGGTGGGAGCTGATGTATTACATGGAGAGAGTTGGAGCAAGAGAAAGCAAGGGAGGAGGTGCCACACTCTTTTAAACAACCAGATCTCATGTGAACGTGGAGCGAGAACTCAATCATTACTCCGAGGAGAGCACCAAGCCATTTATGAGGGATCTGCCCCCATAACCCAAACACCTCCTATCAGACTCCACCTCCAACATGGGGGATTACATTTTAACATGAGATGAAGGAGACAAATATACAAACCATATCATATGCTCATGATTAGGTAAGTATCATTTTTATTATACTTATATCTTAAAACATTGTTTTGCTCATGGTTTCTATGAGCAATGAACATTCTACCAATGTTTCAGAACAATTAAATAGGTACTGTATTTTCTAAATAATCTAGATAAATGACTCACATTTACCATTTTTTTCTTAAAATTAAAGATTCTCACAAAAATTCTTTTCATATGCTATATAGAGTCATATACAAATGAGAACAGTAATACACTCAGAGGTATTTAGGTGGTAGTAAAATAGTGAAACTAGAAAGAAAATCCATTCCCTCATTAAATCACTGGCATGTACTCTTCCCCTGTGTAGAAGAAAATCAGTAAAGCTGGAGAGTTATATTTAGACACAACACCACAGTGAAAGAACTCTATTCCTCCAGGAATATTGATTCTGTCCTTGAATTTCAGTGAATGAGGCATGTATTCTTTGTAAACTTGCCATCCAAATTATTTCTTATTCATTCAAATAATTTCAAATAGAAGTGATTTAACTCTTAACTGATTTATTGCTGCCACAAATATGTTTATCCAGAGACAAATTCAGGAGTGGGGATCATAGAGATGTGAGGGTGTGTTTACATGGCACAGGGTGTATAAGGGAGTGGTTAGATCAAGGTCTCTGGAAATATCACATCAAAGCATCAAAGTGCTTTGCCTCTCAGTGGCTGTGGGTAGTGTGTGGCTCACTTTTTGCCTGGTGCATAGTAGAAGTTCAAGAAATGTTTACTGTACATACAGCATGGTAATTTGTAGCCAGTGTTCTCAGAGCTAATTTGTGTGTAATACTGACTCTACTTATCATTGTTTATGTGATTAGCTACTTAGATAAATCACATCACAGCTCAGAGCTGAGTTTCTTCATCTGTAAAATGAGGATAATGAGACCTAGTTCTTAGAGTTTAAATGAGATGGCATTAAAACATAAGCCACACAAAGTCTGGAATGTTTTGTTTTGTTTTGCTTTTCCATTTGGTTAATTGCTGTAACCCAAGTGCCTAAAATGTGCTTCATGCCTATTTGGTGTTCTATCTCTCTATCTATCCACCTATGTATTAGTTTAATGAGTTAAAATTGCTTAATACTTGCTAGATTGTTATAAGATTCTTCAAGTAGTGTAATTTTTACAACAATCTCATAGGTGTTATTAGTACTTTTTTGTGATAAAGAAGTGAAGCAAAGATAAGTAATTTGCTAGAATGCTGCATGTAGAGAATTCCAAGTATTTATACTGTGAGTCATATTGTAAATATCTTCCTTACTGCAGACATGGTCATAAAGGGTTTCACTGACGATTAGGTGAAACCTATCCCAAGTTATATTGTTACATTTGCAATCATCCTCACCCCCACCTTGTGTGTTATAAGCCACCCCCATTGGCTTTGAACATTTATGAGCTAAAGTTTAAGAATTGTCTTTAGAGAATAAAGTGAAAAAAATGAATATATAAAGATATTTTAATGTAAATAACTTTCAAAATCAAAAGCAATCTAATGGCTGCTTCCAGAAGAACTGCAATATACAACCTCATTTTCTAGGGGGAGGCTGAAGGCCCTAATCTGTGAAAAGGATCAAACAAAAAAGAGGACTGTATGCAGTTGGCAACTAAGTCACCTGCTGTGATCTCTGTATTAGTTCATTGTCATGCTTCTATTAAGAACTGCCCAAGACTGGTTAATTTATAAAGGAAAGAGATTTAATTGACTCACAGTTCCACATGGCTTGGGAGGCCTCAGGAAATTTACAGTCATGACAGAAGGGGAGGCAAACATATCCTTCTTCGCATGATGGCAAGAAGGAGAAGTGCCGAGCAAAGGGGGAAAAGTCCCGTATAAAACCATCAGATTTTGAGAGAACTCATTCACTATCATGGTAACAGCAGCATGGGGGTAACTGCCCCCATGATTCAGTTATCTCCCACCAGCTTCCTCCCATGACACGAGGGGATTATGGGAACTATAATTCAAGATGAGATTTGGGTGGGGACACGGACAAACCATATTGATCTCCCAGTTTCCTTTCTCTTCTTACTTCAATCCATAGGCTGTATACGGGATGTCCCCCTTATCTCCAGGGGATACTTTTTATGACTCTATAGCTAGCACTGAACCTAGATAATACTGTTTTTTCCAAGCTGATAACTGAGAAGGCTACTAAGTGATTAATGGCGGGGGGGGCGGGGGGTACTCTATACAGCATAGAAATGCTGGACAAACAGATTATTTGCATCCTAGGTAGATGGTGTGAGATTTTATCATGCTACTCAGAATAGTACACATTTTAAAATTTATCAACTATTTATTTCTGGAGTTTCCCACTTAACTCTACTAAAAATACAAAAAATTAGCCGGGCGTGGTGGCGGGTGCCTGCAGTTCCAGCTACTCGGAGAGGCTGAGGCAGGAGAATGGCGTGAACCCGGGAGGCGGAGCTCGCAGTGAGCCGAGATTGCGCCACTGCACTCCAGCCTGGGCGACAGAGCGAGACTCCATCTCAAAAAAAAAAAAAAAAAAAAAAAATTTCTAAATATGGTTGATTATAGGTAACTGGAACTGCAGAAAACAAAACTCTGAATAAGGGGTGACTACGTGGTAGCCCAACTATCTATTAGAGTTTCCAGTATTCCTTTCAGGTAAATGTGGCCATGTAACTAGGTAATTAGGCAATGGGATATGAATAGAAGTAATGTGTGCAACTTCTGCTTCAAATGATTTTAAAATGCAGGTGCCTTTTTTCTTTCTTTTAGGACAGGATGTAGATGTGAAACTGAGGCAGATTTGACTAAGGAAAAGTTCAACCCTTTTGAGGATGACAGAGTTGTGAAGTACCTGATTGCCTTAGTTATCTCATAGAGCAGGATTGTTTACTCTGTTTGGATCACTTAGCTATTTTTGGACTTGTACATTTAAAAGCAAAAGGAAATTCTGTTTTGTTTTAATCATGAAACCTTGAGGTCTGTTTGTCATTGTACATTTAAAAGCAAAAGTAACTTCTGTTTTGTTTCAGTCATGAAATGTTGAGGTCTGTTTGTCCTAACAGTTTAGCTTATATTCCAGATAATGTATTCTTCAAATTAAAATGTAGGTAATAACACTATCACAATTACCACCAACAATGAGAATAACAGTTACTTATTCAACTTATCCTTTGTGCTTGGCCTTGTGCTGTATGTTTTGAATGCATAATTTTATTTATACCTCAAAACAACCCAATGATGTATATACATTATTCTGAGACTTAGGTTTAAGTCTCAAAAGGTGAAATTTTTTTTTTAAATTTTATTTATTTTTTATTTTTTTATTATTATACTTTAGGTTTTAGGATACCTGTGCGCAATGTGCAGGTTTGTTACATATGTATCCATGTGCCATGTTGGTTTGCTGCACCCATTAACTCGTCATTTAGCATTAGGTATTTCTCCTAATGCTGTCCCTCCCCCCTCCCCCAACCCCACAACAGTTCCCACAGTGTGATGTTCCCCTTCCTGTGTCCATGTGTTCTCATTGTTCAATTCCCACCTATGAGTGAGAACATGCGGTGTTTGGTTTTTTGTCCTTGCGATAGTTTACTGAGAATGATGTTTTCCAGTTTCATCCATGTCCCTACAAGGGACATGAACTCATCATTTTTTATGGCTGCATAGTATTCCATGGTGTATATGTGCCACATTTTCTTAATCCAGTCTATCGTTGTTGGACATTTGGGTTGGTTCCAAGTCTTTGCTATTGTGAATAGTGCCGCAAGCAGTTTGCTCTCAACCAAAAGTCAAGAAGTGAGAAAGCTAGAATTGGAACTCAGGTCAGTATGACTCCAAACCTTGTGAATTTTAATGCAAAGTAATTCCACTTTCAGCATTTCCAACAATTCTTTTAGTGCCTCATTATAAAATGCGGTCTTCTATACCAAGTCCTGTATTATCATTAATTAATTCCAACCGAAAAGAAAATGTTGTTGTGTTCTCATGGCACTAGATTAATTTGTGTTAATTTTATCATTTCCCATTTGGTTTCATTTATTCACAAGGTATCTATTGAATACCTACTTTGTAAAGGCTGTTTCTATAGTTAGAAGAACAAACTAGTACAGAACTTGTCTGGCTCAGTAGGAAGTGGGAGAGGACAATGTACAAGTGGATCAATACATAACACTATTCAACAATACACAATCCATGTATCATATAACATTTTTGTCAAGAGCAGACCACATATACAATGGTGATTTTATAAAATTATAATGGAGCTGAAAAATTCCTAGCCTGCCTTGTGACATCATAGCTGTTGTAATACATAGCACAACACATTACACATATATTTCTGGTGATATTTGTGTAAACAAACCTACTGCCCTGACAGGTATATAAAAGTATACAGGCTCAGCAATGTCACTTCATAGATTCCACAAAAAGAGTATTTGGAACCTGGTGAATCAAAACACAGGTTCCATTCTGTGATATGAAACAGCACATCACAAAGCATTTTCACAGGTAGCTTATTTCTAGTTTTTAGAGCTAGAAACTCTATTTACTATTATGTACCACATACTATTATGTATAATACACAATAGTTGACAATAAATGACTATGTTGCTGGTTATATATTTACTATACTATCATCATTCTTTTAGAGTGTATTCCTTCTACTTATAAAAAAGAAAAGTTGACTGTCAATTTTAACAGCTTCAGGCAGGTCCTTCAGGAAGTATTCTAGAAGAAGGCATTCTTATCACAGGAAATATCAGCTCTATGTATGTTACTGCCCCTGAAGACCTTCCAATGGGACAAGATGTGGAGATGGAAGGCAGTGATATTGATAATCTTGCCCCTGAATAGGCCTAGGCTCATGTGTGTGTTTGTGTCTTAGTTTTTAACAGAAAATTTTAACACAGCCACCCTTCCCCTGCCTAAGCATTTCATCTCTGACCTGTTGTCCTTCTGGGATCCCAGCCTCCAGAGGCCTGTGATGTGCTCTGGGGCTTCCACCACTGTCAATGCCAACATCCAGCCAAGTAGGGAGTGGGGAGAGTGGGCATCTTTGTGGATTCTGTCACTGTTTCTGTGGGAGGCAGGCTTGAGCAGGCCTGTCATGCCTGACAGCTGCTGGCCTCCACTGCTCTCGTTGATGGGGACTATCCTCCCTGTCAACAGGCCCTCAGTACAACTGCCCTGCCCCTGCCTAATTGTTTCAGCTGTGGCCTGGTGCCCTCCTGAGAGCCCAATTCCTAAAGTCCTGTGATCTTCCCTGGCACAGCTGTCACTGGAATGTTCTACAGCTGCCTGAGTGTTTTGCCTGCCCCTGCCTGAGTGTTCTACCAGTGGCCTGGGAGCTAGCCCTCCCTTCCCTAACACAGCCAGCACCTGAAACCTGAGGAACTGAGAACAAGTCCACTGGTCTGGACCTGCGCTAGTCCCTGTAGGACTGTGCACACTATCCAGGGGACCATCCAGGGTCCTGAGGATTGGAGGAATGCCTAGCCCAGTCCACAACCACTGGCACCTCCACACACCCAACCAGCCAATACCACCACAGCTGACACTCACCCACACGTGTTGAAAGGCAGAGCCCCTCCTCAAAGCAGCAATATTCATGCATCAGAGAACAAGTGAGCCACAAAGATGTATCCACCCCAAAGTCACTCCCATGAAGAACTTGGGACAGGTGTTTTCCATGGCTCTCAGCTAGATTGTGGCCTGGAGATAGCAGTGTCTTTCTGAACTGACAGTCTCGAGTCCTAGGACAGGGGTGTGATAGGGAAACAGTTCACATTCCTGCCTGCCCAGGACAGGGACCTGGTGCAGCCTAACCCCCCACTGCAGAGACCTCAGCACATTTCGCCAGGAGCTCAACCACCCACCCCTATCAGGGCTGGTGCCTGTGCTTGTCACTGGGGTATTTATGAGTGAGCTTGGTAGTTGGTGGCCCAACTCTACCCAGCTTGGACCTCCCCACCCTCTCCACTCCCTGCTGACCAAGGAACTTAAGGCAAGGGGCACTCCACGGAGAAGCCCATCAGCTGAAATGCCAGAGAACACCTCTCAATAAGCAAAGATCAAGCACACACTTAACTGCTGTTGCAGCCAATTCTTACAAGTAAGTGCCACCTACTGGCCTGGAGGTTGAACTGCACATCACAACACAAAAACTGCTGACAGAAGTGCACCAGGCTAAAAAAGTAAAGCCAAAAAAACCCTAAACAACAGACGCTACAGTCATACTTTCAAGGGTTAGAAAAAAAATCCTATCCAAATAAAAGTAAATTCAAAAATAAGAAGTAACAGCTTCTCCAGGTGGAAAGGACCCAAAACTCTGGCACCATGAAAAATACAGTATTGTAACACCCCTCAAGAATCACACTACCTATCTAGCAATGAATCCTAACCAATATGAAACTTCTGAAATTATAGATTAAAAAATTCAAAATACAGATAGTAAGGTAGCTCAATGAGATCTAAGAGAAAGTTGAAAACCAGCACAAATAAATCAGAAAAGCAATGTAGGATGTGAATGCAGAGATAGATATCTGAAAGACAAACAAACAAAACAAATGGAGCTTCTGGAAATGAAAAATTTACGAAGGAGTTACAAAATACAGCTGAATGCTTTGAGGATAGTCTAGACCGAACAGAAGCAAGAATTTCAGAGCTTAAAGACAGGTCTTTTGAGCAAACCCAGTCAGACCAAAATAAAGAAAATTTTTTAAACATGAAAACGATCTTTAAGAAATATGGGATTGTGTAGAGTGACAAAGTCTACAAGTTACATGCATTCTTGAGCGAGAAGAAAAGGTAAAACATAGGGCAAACCTATTTAAGAAAATCTGCCTGGCCTTGCTTGAGATATACACATCCAGATACAAGAAGCTCAGGGCATACCAGGAAGATGCTTTGCAAAATGAACATCATCAAGCCATAAAATCATCAGACTTTCCAATGTCAATGTGAAAGAATCCCAAAAGCAGCAAGAGAGAAGAACCAAATCACATTTAAAGAAAATTCCTTCAGACTAACAGCAGACTTCTCAGCAAAAAACTTACAAGCCAGAAGGGACTGGGGTCCTGTTTTCAGTATTCTTAAAGAAAACAATTGGCATCCAAGAATTTTGTATAATGCTAAACTAAGCTTCATAAATGAAGGAGAAACAAAGTCTTTCCCAGACAAGTAAACACTAGGGAACTCATCACTAGACCATACCTATAAGAAATGCTCGAAGGAGTTCTAACATGCAAATTAAAGGACAATACTCACCATTGTAAAACACATGTGAGTACAAAGCTCACAGATCCCATAAAGTAATTACACAATTGAGACTACAAAGCAGCTAGGTAACAACATTATGCCAAGAGCAAAACATAACACATTTATATTAACTTTGAACATAAATAGCTTAAATTCTTCACTTAAAGGATACAGATTGGAAAACTGTGTAAAAAACAAGATCCAATTATTTACTGCCTACAGAAGACCGATTTAATGGGTAAAGACACCCATATACTCAAAGTAAAGGGGTGAAAAAAGATATATCATGCAAATGAAAAACAAAAACAATCAGGAGTGGCTATAGTTATATCATATAAAACAGACTTTAAATCAACAACAGTAAAAAAAAAAGACAAAGAAGGTCATTATGTGATTTTAAAGGGTTCAATTCAACAATAAGATACATCTGTCCTAAATATATGCTCCCCATACCGGAGCACCCAAGTTCTTAAGATAAATACTACTAGATCTAGGAAAAGAGATAGACAGCAATACAAAAATAGTAGGGAGTTTACACCCCACTGACAGCACTAGACAGATCACAGAGATAGGAAAATAATAACAAAACTCTGGAACTCAAGTGGACTCTAGACGAAACGGAAGTAACAGATATTTACAGATCATTCAATCCAACAACTGCGGAATGTACGTTTTTCTCATCTGTACATGGAACATTCTCCGAAATAGACCATATGCCTGGCCATAAAGTAAGTCTCAATAAATTTTGAAAAATCACAATCATATCAAGTATCTTCTTGGACCACAGTGAAATAAAATTAGAAATCAATACCAAAAGGAACTCTTAAAGCTAAACAAATACATGGAAACTAAATAACTTGCTCCTGAACAATCTTTTAGTAAATGACAAAATTAAAGTGGAAAAAAAAATTTCTTGAAACTGATGAAAATGGAAACACAGCATACCAAAATCTCTGGGATATGGCAAAAGCATGCCAAGTGGAAAGTTTATAACATTAAATGCCTATATCAAAAAGAGAGAATGATCTCAAATTAACAGCCTAACATCACAACTTAAGAAACTAGAAGAAGAATAAAAAATCAAACCCAAAGCTAGCAGAAGAAAAAAAAATAACAAACATCAGAGCAGAACTAAATAAAATTGAGAAAAAATAATAATATAAACGGTGAATAAAACAAAAAGTTGGGGCTGGGCACGGTGGCTCACACCTGTAATCCCAGCAGCACTTTGAGAGGCCAAGGCGGGTGGAACACGAGGTCAAGAGTTCGAGACCAGCCTGGCCAACTTGGTGAAACCTCGTCTCTACTAAAAATACACGAAATATCTGAGCGTGGTGGTGGGTGCCTGTAATCCCAGCTACTCAGGAGGCTGAGGCAGGAGAGTCGTTTGAACCCAGTAAGCGGAGGTTGCAGTGAGCCCAGATGGTACCATTGCACTCCAGCCTGGGCGACAGGGTGAGAGTGTCTCAAAAAACAAAAAAAGTTGGTTTTTGAATCTATAAAACTAAAAATTTTTAAACATTAAAAACAAAAAACTAAAAATATGTTTCAAAACTTAAAGATACAAAGAAAGAAAATATTTCTGTATAGCTGTAAAATGTTTTTGTGTTTTAAGATAAGTGTTACATAGGAGTTAAAAATTTAAAATATTAAAAAAATTAAAGTAAAAAAGTTGCAGTAAGCTAAGTTTAATTTATTATTAAAAAAGAAATTGTTTTGTAAACAGTGTAACCTCATTGTACATATTTATAAAGTTTAAAATAGTGCACAGTAATGTCCTAGGCCCTCATAGTTGCCTGTCACTCACTCACTGACTCACCTAGAGCAACTTTTAATCCTCCTAGCTGCATTTATATTAAGTGCCATTTACAGGTATACATCTTAAAAATCTTTTATACTATTTTTTTACTGTACTTTTTCTATGTTTAGATACACAAACACCATTGTGTTACAATAAAAGCCTACAGTTTTTAGTATAGTAACAGGCTTTATATGTTTGTAGCCTAGGAGAAATAGCTATACAATACAGCCCAGGTGTGTAGTAGTCTTTACTATCTAGGTTTGTGTAAGTACACTCTATGATGTTGTCACAATGATGAAATCACCTAACAATGGATTTCTCAGAATGTTTCCTGTATCCTTTTTCAAGCTACTCATGACTGTATAATTAAATTATTAGAGAATTTAGGGATAGTCTAGGGTAGCTGGAAAAAACTTTGCATAGTATGAAAATTGAAGTTGATGTTGAAGAATATTAAGGTTTGATAAGATGAAAAAGAGAGGTGAACAGCATAAGCAAAAATTTGTTGCCAAACTTGGGTCTAATATATTATAGAAATTCTGAGAAATCAATTTTGTGAAACATAAGAATGTCACTAAGTAGGACAACAAGGAGTGATCAATACAGATTGAGGCTAAAAGGCCAAGAAACTGTTGTATGAATCTGGAACACTTGATTTTGTAAAAATCTCAAGTAAAGATATCATCAGGATTGAAAGATTAAACTGATATTTAAAAAAGATTTATTGATCTGATTTATGAATTGTGTTCAAAGAAGCAAGGACTGAAAATGGGGAAATTTCGTTCAGTTATTGAAGTAATCCTGGAGTAAAATGGATATATAAATATGATTTAGTGGGTTGAAATTGGAAATTTTTAAAAATGTTAATGCTATAAAAGAAGACTATGCAATAGTTGAAGACTGATTAGTAAAAGTGATATTAGTGATATTGCAAGTGTTATCTCTAGATCACTATTTGCTATTTCTTTCTTTCTTTTTTTTTGAAACGGAGTATCGCTCTGTCACCCAGGCTGGAGTGTAGTGGCGCCATCTCGGCTCACTGCAAGCTCCGCCTCCCAGGTTTATGCCATTCTCCTGCCTCAGCCTCCCAAGTAGCTGGGACTACAGGCGCCCGCCAGCACGCCTGGCTAATTTTTTGTATTTTTAGTAGACACAGGGTTTCACCGTGTTATCCAGGATGGTCTCGATCTCCTGACCTCGTGATCCTCCCGCCTCGGCCTCCCAAAGTGCTGGGATTACAGGCGTGAGCCACTGCACCTGGCCCACTATTTGCTATTTCTAATTCCAAAATTACAGTGCTATGGGCAACAATTATTGGGTACCATTAATTGCTAAGTATTCTCATCCTCTTTGTTCTATTATTGAGAGGTCGGGAGGGTTGAAAATGGAAGGAGTACTTTCACGGTGGGAATACTGAAGGATAGCACAAAATGGCATTGAGAGGTAGGGAGATGTGAGGGAATGACTGCGTAGAGTGGCCTTTTCTTTTTTTGCTTGTTGTTTTGCTTGTTTTGTTTGCTTTCATAATTCCAGAAGCAAATTTCAAGACTTTTCACTTGTAAAACTAAATGCATAATCAAGTACAGTATAAACACTTTTATTTTGAAGTGAAGATGCAGAGTGGAGAATTAAAAAGTTTTGTTAGTTTCTCTCTCTATCTCTCCCCTTCCAAATGAACCACATTACACGTATGCATTTGAAGAGAGAAGAAAAAATTGAGAGAAAATGATACTACTGTTTCTAGAGTCAGCTTGTTGGAATTTGTGTCTTCCTATCAAAAATGACAGAGGCAATAAAAATCAAACCTTCTTGATTATAAAGACATCATATCCAATTATAAGCAGAGCAAGACACAATAGGTGTTTATTACTGAAATGTAACTGGTGGCTATAAGATGATAATTTTTCATAAAATAATGTTATTTATACAGCAAAATCAATAAACGTAAAAGAAGAAATTAAAATTTATGTAATAAATTTAATATCTCAGGAATTAGTGGGAACAGAAAGATTAGAGTTAGTACCAAATATGAGATTTGGGGATTCAGTATGTGGCATTGAATATTCTAATCATAGTAGTTGAATTGGTCAATATGACAAAAATGTAAATAAAAGATATAGGACAAAGAGATTAATATGTGTACATTGACCTCATTAGATCAGAGAATCAGGTGTAAAGAGTAAACAAAGAACAGTGAAAACCAGAGGTCACCATGGCATAACACAACCCAAAAATGTTTACCGATAATGTTCGGTGAAGGTTATGTCTTGTCAGTAATAGCGGAGATCATTGTGTGATGAAAAGCTAATCTGAGACTGAGCACAGCACATAAGAAATCTGGGAGCTTAAGACAGCAAATGAGAGAGGATCTGTAAGAAATCCAAAGAAATTAAACCACAGGACACAGAAAAAAAAAAAAAGGCAGCACGAGGACTGAGATTATTGTCTCTAGACACCTGTGAAGAAACAACTTGCCATTACTTTATTGTGGAAGAATTAGAGATTAATTAATACTTCACTTGTGATACATTCATGGTAATTCAGTGTTTATATGTATTTAAATAATTATTACACAAAATTCTATTAAACGATACCTAGGGTGTTTTCTTTTTGCATTATTCTTTCTGGTTTCTAATTCCATGGTTAATAAAGTGTCATGGCATTGCAAATGAGACATGTCTAAGATAAATTTGGCAGCTGGCCATATGATTTGTATCTTGGTGCCTAGGCAGGGGGGTTTTTGTATAGATCTTCTGAGTTGCCAGATAGGCAAACCTATATTACTCCAAGGGTGCCTGAGAACTAGTTCTATTTTGTTACTATGGAGTAACTGCCTCCTACATTTGACTCTGAAAAGGGAAAGATTATTTGCTATTTCAGTGAGCCCATTGTAGCACTTAATACAACCTTTCTGTCTAAGTCGTTTCATTGGTTTTATATTTCATTCCTAAGAAAACACAAATTATCTTAAGAATACTTTACAATGAATAACAAAGAACAAAGGAAAGGCCATGGTGGGTAGAAAAAATAAAAAGAAAAGGTTATTCATATATGTTTTACTTATTTGAATTTGGAACATGACTTTAAAACACAAAACAAAACAAAACAACTCTACTTTACTTTCTTAGTCCACTTGGGCTGCTGTAACAAAACACCATAGGTGGAGTAGCTAACAAACCAGCATTTATTTCTCACAGTTCTGGAGGCTGAGGAGTTCAAGATCAAGGTGTCCACAGACTTGGCTCTTGATAATGACCGTCTTTCTGGCTTGCAGACAGCCACGTTCTTACTGTGTACTCACATGACTGTTCCTTAGTGTATGCTCATGGAGAGAAAGACAGACAGACAGACAGAGAGAGAGAGAGAGATCTTCCTCTTCTTATGTAGGCACTAATCTCATTATGAGAGTGTGACCCTATTTAGCTCCCAAAGGCCCTACCTTTCAATACCATCATGTTGGAGGTTAGGGCTTCAACATATGAATTGAGGGAGAGTACTAATTCTCTACATTTTTTCATTTTCTAATATTTTATTTTTTTCTTAAGCATGACTCCTCCAATATTTCTAAATTCTGGAAGGAAGAAATGGCCAGATCAATGCTCTGCCCTCCTTTTTATTTTAAATTCAAATCTTAGATTACAATTTTATAGCCACAAATATTCTCTCTCTCTCCTCCCTTCCTCCATCCTCTCTATTTTTTATTATTATTTGTTTAAAGAGGATTAAAAAAATGACTTACAAGAACCCATCGCAATTTATTTTTAAAAGACAACTATCTCAGATGGAAGACAGACTGAAACTCTTTGCAAACAAAGTTGTAAAAGGAACTTTTTATATGCTGAAATCAGTTGTCTTTTTAAAACATTATTTAAAAACAGATTTTTGTTATTCCCTACAATGCATCATTACAGCAAATATGGTCAGTGCCTCATACACATCTTTCACATTTAGCCTTTTAGGCCATGACACCCCAAATTCCAACTTCTAGTATAGAATATTATTTGCCCGGGAACTCTCTCAGCACGAGAGCCCATTCAGGCTGAGCCCAGCACTGACAAACATGTTGAGAACTTAATGGTACAGTGGCGTGGGTAAAGGTCCCAACAGCCTTAGCTGTGAGCTATGTCTTCTACACTTGTTCTTAAAGTTCGCTAGAACAATCAAGTTCTAGTTGCCCACAGTAGTAATGTTCTTGGTAATATATATTTAATGTCGCCGTCTCCTTTCTTCTTTCTTGTCTCACTTCCCTACACAAGTAAACTGCTTCTCCTCAAATCTTAGCTTAGGATCTAATTCTGGGAGAATTCATACTAAATCTGCCTCATTCCAAATATTTATGAAAATGGTGAAATAGTACTTTTATAAGTAACAACAGAGTCTTGAAAGGAATTTTCTTTTTTTTCTCCCCTCGAGACGGAGTCTCCCTCTGTCGCCCAAGCTGGAGTGCAGTGGTGCGATCTAGGCTGACTGCAACCCCCACCTCCCGGGTTCAAGCAATTGTCCTGCCTCAGCCTCCCAAGTAGCTGGGATTACAGGCACCCACCACCATGCCTGGTTAATTTTTTGTATTTTTAGTAGAGATGGGGTTTCACCACTCTGGCCAGGCTGGTCTCGAACTCCTGACCTTGTGATCCGCCGGCCTCGGACTCCTAAAGTGCTGGGATTACAGCCGTGAGCCACTGTGACTGGCCAGGAAAGGAATTTTCTTATGAAACTTTAAATGTAAATGTAAGGTGAGTGATTCAAAACAAGGAAAATTGTGTTAAACTGAGCTGAAGCAATGGTATTTTATCATTTGATTTCACTATTTTCAATTAGGTTTAAAAACAAAAGTTAGAAATGTTCTTAGTAAAGGTCTCACAATACTTTTCTGGTTTTATTGACTCTTTATTTCAGTTCACTTAAATTCATTTTATTTCAGATGTTCATTATATCCAGAGTGAATAATACCAAAATAAATAAATAAATAAATAAATAAATAAAGGCCACTTCCCCTGAAGAGCTTAAATAGTAGATATGATATCTATATGAAACAAATTAACCATCACTGAATATCATGCTTAGGCATTTGAAATAATTGGAATTAGATGAAAATGTAATTTTGGGCTGGACGCATTGGCTCACTCCTGTAATCCCAGCACTTTGGGAGGCCAAGGAGCAGGAATCATGAGGTCAGGAGTTCAAGACCTGTCTGGCCAACATAGTGAAATCCTGTCTCTACTAAAAATACATAAAATTAGCTGAGTGTGGTGGTGTGCATCTATAATCCCAGCTACTTGGCAGGCTGAGGCAGGAGAATTGCCTCAGCAATTGAACCCAGAAGGCGGAGGTTGCAGTGAGCCGAGATGGCACCAATGCACTCCAGCCTAGGTGACAATGCAAGACTGTCTCAAAAAAAAAAAAAAAAAAAAAAGAAAGAAAATGTAATTGTCATAATGGAAAAATTGAGAAATTCTATTTTATAGTTCTTCTCCTGGGATCACTATATTTCCTCTCAGTATCAGATCCTATAACTTCGATTGCCAGCCAATTGCTAATGTATCCTAAATTTATTTCTCTATCCTTGACTACTCTTCTGAGTTCTAAAATTATATATCTTACTTACTACTTTCTGTTTCTATTTTGATGTATAACAGGCATGTCAAATCCATTATGGTTAAATTATACCTCTTTTCTTTGGCCCTCAAACCTATTTATCCCCAATTTTTTCTGTAAATCTGTAGAGAGTCTATTTATGTAACTAGTTGTTCAAGAACCTCAGCCTTACTAAATTCAGCAGGTAGTCATGTTGCCTGTAGCCTTCAACCTACCTTGCTAATGGACTATTCTCTCTATCCTCATTGTCCCCTGACAACCTAAGCCTATACCACTTCTCTTTTGGGATCGTTATTCTTTCATTCTTACTTCTGTACAAGCCATTCTCTGCTTAGCAGCCAGAATGATCTTTCTACAAGATAAATTCAATCATGCTTCTTCCCTTTTAAAAATCCCACAGTGACTTCTATTACAATTAACATAAAGATTCCTTGCCATTACTTCCATCTCCAATCTCATCTTCTACTATTGTTTTCCTCACTCACCATGTTCCGTATAAACCATACCTAAAAGCCTCTTGATGTATTTCAAGCAAACCAAATTTCTATTTACTTTAGAGTCTTCATACTTCACATCTGAAATACTTTGCATATCTGCACAGGTTGGCTTCTTCTTTCTACTCAGTTTGACCATTCCTTCCTTATTGAGGCTTTCTTAGCACCCAATTTAAGGTAGCCCCATCTAGGTACTCTTTGTGGCACTAGGTGTAAATACTCCTAGTTTACTAGATATCATCAGATTGCCTTGTAAGTTTCACAGCTAAAGGGACCTCACCATGCTGGGCACCACTGTATTTTCAAGCACTTATATCGCTACCACATATCAAACAGGTGCTCAGTGAATATATACATATAATGAGTATATGAACGAATAAATAGAAAGAAATGAGTTGCCTGATAATGAGGTACATGTTATCTTCAGAAATGCTGAGAGAAAAAAACAAGAGGGAAAGGGAAGATGATTGTGGAGGAACATTCATCAAGTAGGACTTTCTGAATGAGATGAATCACATTTGAATTTGAAGAAACATGGGCTTTGTCCTTGGAAGGGAAGATAAATTTATGCAATAGACCTGTATTTCAAATAGATATTTGGAGATGACCAGAGCTATTTCCAGAATGTGAAAAAGGAACGTTATTGGTGTAGGGAGGGGGGCGTTATTGAGCGAGATTGGTAAAAGTAGGTTTTAGTCTATAGGCTGAGTTCAGATTCAGCCTAGGGAATGGAAGTTCGTACCGGTGAATGAATTACATTTTTAAAAATCTGAATAATTTAGCACCTCATTTCTGAATAAAAGCCTTATGGTGTCTGATATCTCAAGTGTTTTTCCATATTGGTGCCTGGAACAAGATGTTAAAGCAAGAGCTTTGGAGACAAACAGATGTGAGAGTGTATGCGGGCATCAATTTGCCAGTTGTCTGACCTTGAACAGTTACTTAATCTCACCTCCTGAACTCCAAATTGCAGAGTTTTTTTGCAAGATTAATTTTAAGAATATAAATAACTCAATGTCATGAGTGACACCAAAAGGATTAATAAATGTGTGATCATTATCATATTAATATGTTAAAGCATAATATCTGATGTGAGTTTCAAACCTGTTATTGAAATTGCTCATTTCACTATAGTAGTACCAGCCAGCTCATTATCTTGTCTCTCCACCCACCACACGGATGCTGACAAATGTTGGTATCACTGATAAAAATGGTAGAGTAAGCTTAGCTTTAGAAATGTTTTGTAATGGAGAAAAATAAGTAGAATTATTTATAGGTGGCAGAATAGTGACATTTTGGATGTCACAAATTGCATTTGGCTAAACCCTTAAATGAAATTTTAAAAACTAAACTATGTAAGTTAACTTTCTTAGTCAGATCTCTGTATTCAACTAATAATGGAGTGACTGCATTCTTGAAAAGTTCACTCACACTCACTGAGCACTGACATTGTGCCAACCAATGGTCTATGTGCTGAGAAAATAGTGCTTAAAAGCAGACATGACCCATGCTCTCATTGAGCTTATGGTATTGTGGAAAAGACAAACATTAATAAATAATTCAAAAAACTAAAATTACACAGTGATAAGTGCTATAAAAGAGAGTTACATGATTCCATGGAATTCCATAATGAAGAAATCTTACTAGAAATATAAATTTCTATACAAATATTTCTAGGTTCCATTAACTTGAATTAAATGCATGGCAAACTGAGAAAAGGGATCTATTATAAACCAAGTTAAGAAAAATTTTTTTAAGATTTTGTCTTGGTAGTTTGTTTTGTTTTCCTTTTTTTCCCCCTTTATTTCTTCTTAAAACAAAAGGGGATACATGTACAGAACTTTGCTGAAGTTGTTCAAGAAGTTTTTGGGCTGAGATGATGGGGTTTTCTAAATATAAAATCATGTTGTCTGCAAACAGAGACAACGTGACTTTCTCTCTTCCTATTTGAATACCCTTACTTTCTTTCTCTTGCCTGATTTCCCTAGCCAGAACTTCCAATACTATGTTGAATAGGAGTAGTGAGAGAGGACATCCTTGTCTTGTACCAGTTTTCAAAGGGAATGCTTCCAGCTTTTGCCCATTCGATATGATATTGGCTGTAGGTTTGTCATAAATAGCTATTATTTTGAGATATGTTCCATCAGCACCTAGTTTATTGAGAGTTTTTACCATGATGAAGGGATGTTGAATTTTATCAAAGGCTTTTCTGTATCTATTGAGCTAATCATGTGGTTTTTGTCATTGGTTCTGTTTATGCGATGGGTTACATTTATTGATTTGCATATGTTAAACCAGCCTTGCATCCAAGGGATGAAGCCAATGTGATCGTGGTAGATAAATTTTTTGATACGCTACTGGATTCGTTTTCCAGTATTTTATTAAGGATTTTCGCATTGATGTTTATCAGGATTATTGTCCTGAAGTTTTATTTTTTTTTGTTATGTCTCTTCCAAGTTTTGGCATCAGGATGATGCCAACTTCATAAAATGGCTTAGGAAGGAGTCCCTCCTTTTCAATTGTTTGGAATAGTTTCAGAAGGAATGGTACCAGCTCCTCTTTGTATTTCTGCTAGAATTCAGCTGTGAATCTGTCTGGTCCTGGACTTTTTTTTGGTTGGTAGGCTATTAATTACTGCCTTAATTTCAGAGCTTGTTATTGGTCTATTCAGGGGTTCAACTTCTTCCTGCTTTAGTCTTGGTAGAGTGTATGCATCCAGGAATTTATACATTTCTCCTAGATTTTCTGGTTTATTTGTGTAGAGGTGTTTATTCTCTGATGGTAGTTTGTATTTCTGTGGGATCAATGGTGATATCCCCTTTATCATTTTTTATTGTGTCTATTTGTTTCTTTTCTCTTTTGTTCTGTATAAGTCTAGCTAGCAGTCTATTGCATTAATTTTTAAAAAAAAAAAACACAACTCCTGTATTTGTTGACTTTTTTGGAGGGTTTTTCGTGTCTCTATCTCCTTCAATTCCCCTCTGATTTATTTCTTGTCTTCTGCTAGTTTTGGATCAGTTTGCTCTTGCCTCTCCAGCTCTTTTATTTGTGATGTTTGGGTGTCAATCTGAGATCTTTCTGGCTTTCTGATGTGGGCATTTAGTGCTACAAATTTCCCTCTTAACACTGCTGTACCTGTGTCCCAGAGATTCTGGTATGTTGTCTCTTTGTTCTCATTGGTTTCCAAGAACTTCTTAATTTCTGACTTAATTTCATTATTTACCCAGGAGTCATTCAAGAGCAGGTTGTTCAATTTCCTTGAAATTGTGTGCTTTTTTTTTTTTTTTGAGATGGAGTCTTGCTCTGTTGCCCAGGCTGGAGTGCAGTGGCGTGATCTCGGCTCACTGCAAGCTCCACCTCCCAGGTTCACGCCATTCTCCTGCCTCAGCCTCCCGAGTAGCTGGGACTACAGGTGCCCGCCACCATGCCCGGCTAATTTTTTTGTATTTTTAGTAGAGACGGGGTTTCACCATGTTAGCCAGGATGGTCTCGATCTCCTGACCTTGTGATCTGCCCGCCTTGGCCTCCCAAAGTGTTGGGATAACAGGCATGAGCCACCACGACGCCTGGCCGAAATTGTGTGGTTTTGAGTGATTTTCTTAATCCTGAGTTCTAATTTGATTCCACTGTGGTCTGAGAGAATATTTGTTATGATCTTAGTTCTTTTGCATTTGCTGAGGAGTGTTTTACTTCCAATTATGTGGTCAATTTTAGAATAAATGCCATGTGGCCCTGAGAAGAATGTATATTCTGTTGATTTGGGGTAGAGAGTTCTGTAGACGTTTACTAGGTCCACTTGATTCAGAGCTGAATTCAAGTCCTTAATATACTTGTTAATTTTCTGTCTTGTTAATCTGTGTAATACTGAGAGTGGGGTGTTAAAGTCTCCCACCGTTATTGTGTGGGAGTCTAAGTCTCTCTGTAGGTCTCTGAGAACTTGTTTTATGAATCTGGGTGCTCCTATATTGGGTGCATATATATTCAGAATAGTTAGCTCTTCTTCTTGAATTGTTCCCTTTCCCATTATGTAATGCCTTTCTTTGTCTTCTTAAATCTTTGTTGGTTTAAAGTCTGTTTTTCAGAGACTAGGACTGCAATCCCTGCTTTATTTGCTTTCCATTTGCTTGGTAAATTTTCCTCCATCCCTTTATTTTGATCCTTTGTGTGCCTTTGCATGTAAGATGGGTCTCCTGAACACAGCACACTGATAAGTCTTGATTCCTTATCCAATTTGCCAGTCTACAGACTTTTAATTGGGGCATTTAACCCATTTACATTTAACGTTAGTATTGTTATGTGTGAATTTTATTTATTTATTTATTTATTTGAGACAGAGTTTCACTCTTTTTGCCCAGGCTGGAGTGCAATGGCACAATCTCAGCTCACTGCAACTTCGGCTCACTGCAACCTTTGCCTCCGGGATTCAAGCAATTCTCGTGCCACAGCCTCCTGAGTATCTGGGATTACAGGCGTGTGCCACCACACCTAACTAATTTTTGTATTTTTAGTAGAGATGGGGTTTAATCATGTTGGTCAGGCTGGTCTCAATCCCCTGACAAGTGATCCAGCTGCCTCAGCCTCCCAAAGTGCTGGGATTACAGGCATGAGCCACCACGCCCCACATATGTGTGAATTTGACCCTGTCATCATTATGCTATTTGGTTGTTTTGCACACTAGTCGATGCAGTTTCTTCGTAGTGTCATTGGTCTTTATATTTTGGTGTGTTTTTGCAATGGCTGATGCCAGTTTTTCCTTTCCATATTTAGTGCTTCTTTCAGGAACTGTTGCAGGGCAGGCCTGGTGGTAACAAACTCCCTCAGCATTTGCTTGTCTGGAAAGGATTTTATTTCTCCTTCAATTATGAAGCTTAGTTTGACTGGATATAAAATTCTGGGTTGAAAATTTTTTTTTTTTTTAAGAATGTTGAATATTGGCCCCCAATGTCTTCTGGCTTGTAGAGTTTCTGCTGAGAGGTCTGCTGTTAGTCTGATTGGCTTCCCTTTGTAGGTGACCTGGCCTTTCTCTCTGGTTGCCCTTAACAGTTTTTCCTTCATTTTGACCTTGGAGAATCTGATGATTATATGTCTTGGGGTTCAACTTCTTGTGGAGCATCTTAATGGTGTTATTTGTATTTCCTGAATTTGCATGTTGGCTGTTAGGTTGAGGAAATTCTCCTGGATGATATCCCGAAGTGTGTTTTCCAGCTTGTTTCCATTCTCCCCAGCTCCTTCTGGTACTCCAGTCAATCGTAGGTTTGGTTTTTTTTATGAAGTCCCATATTTCTTGGAGGCTTTGTTCATTCCTTTTCATTAATTTTTCTCTATTCTTGTCTGTATGTCTTATTTCAGTAAGGTGGTCTTCAAACTCTGATATCTTTTCTTCCACTTGGTTGATTTGGCTTTTGATACTTGTGTATGCTTCACCAATTTCCCGTGCTGTGTTTTTCAGCTCTATCAGCTCGTTTGTGTTCCTCTGTAAACTGGTTATTCTAGTTAGCAATTCCTCTAACCTTTTATCAAGGTTCTTAGCTTCTTTGCACTGGGTTAGAACATGCCCCCTTTAGCTCATCATAGTTTTTTATTACCCATCTTCTGAAGCCTACTTTTGTCAATTCGTCCATCTGATTCATCCAGTTCTGCACCCTTGATGGAGAGACATTGCAATCATTTCCAGGAGAACAGACACTCTGGCCTTTTGGGTTTTCAGCATTTTTTCATTGATTCTTTCTTGTCTTCATGAGTCTGTCCAGTTTTGGTCTTTGAAGCTGCTGACCCTTGGATGGGGTTTTTGTGGGGGCCTTTGTTGTTGTTGTTGATGCTGTTGCTGTTGCTTTCTGCTTGTCTGTTTTTCTTTCAGTAGTCAGGTCCCTCTTCTGTAGGGCTGCTGCAGTTTGTTGGGGGTTTCACTTTAGGCCTTATTCATCTGATTTGCTCCCATGCCTGGAGATGTCACTCAAGGAGGCTGGAGAACAGCAAAGATAGGTGCCTCCTCCTTCTTCTGGGACCTCTGACCTCAAAGGGCACCAATCTCATGCTGCTAGTAGGATCATTCATGTATAGGGTGTCTGACAACCCCTGTTGGAGGGTCTCACCCAGTTGGGAGGCACAGGGAGCAGGACCTGTTTAATGAAGCACTTTGCTCCTTGGTGGAGAGGGTGTGTTTTGCTGGGGGGGAAACCCACTTGTCTTGGCTGCCTGGATTCCTCAGAACTTCAGGAGTAGAGGCTAAGTCTGCTGGTCCACAGAGACTGTGGCCACCCCTCCCCCTAGGGGATCAGGACCAGGGAGAGCCAAATTCTGTCCCTGAGCCCCTGGCTGGAGTTATTGGAGATCCTGCAGGGAAGCCCCACCCACTGAGGAAGGATGGGTCAAGGCTGGACCTGAAGAGGCACTCTAACTGCAGACAGCCACAGCTGGTGTCTTGGGCTGTGGGGACAAGTTTTGGGACAAAGCCATCCAGCCTCCCTGGCTCCAGAAGGAGAAAAGTGCAGCCTGGAACTATGGAAATGGGTGCTGCCCTTCCCCTGCCCAGGGAGCTCAGCGTGTTAGGCAGTTGCAAGTCCCAGTGCTGGCTGCTGCCCCTCCCACAGGGAGTTCAAATAGCCTAGACAGCAGGCAGCTGAAGCTTGTTCTGGTCGCCCCTCTCCCTGGGAGTTTGGTAGGCTTAAGCAGATTCCAGCTGAGAGGCTGAAGAATCTTCACATTCCCGGGTTGGGAAGCTAGGTCCCAGTGGCGTGGGTTCCTGAGTGGGATCTTCCGATCCAAGGGTTCCACAGTTCCGTGGAAGAAGCAGTCTCCCTGGCTGGGTAGCGCGCTCACTCACCACCTTCCTTGGCTTGTGGGGACGGGGTACCCCTGTCGCTCTCAGGTGGGTCGCCACACCACACTGCTCTTCCTTTTATCCGTGGGTCACGCCAGGCTTCTAGTCAATTTTGATGAGCGAACCTGGATACCTTGCTTGCCAGTGAAGACTTCGCACGCTTATTATGGTTTTTTTTTTTCTATGATAGACTCCAAGCCCGGCTGCTTTTAATTGGCCATCTTGGCCCCACCCGAAGTTAATTTATTTTTTTTTCTTTAGACAGGGTCTCACTCTGTCGCCCAGGCTGGAGTGCAGTGGCACCATCTCAGCTCACTGCAACCTCTGCCTCCCTGTTTCAAGCGGTTCTCCTGCCTCAGCCTCCCGAGTAGCGGGGAATACAGGCATGCGCCATCACACCCAGCTAATTTTTGCATTTTTTGGTAGAGACGGGGTTTCACCAAGTTGGCCAGGCTGCTCTCAAACTCCTGATCTCTGGTGATCCACCTACCTCGGTCTCCCAAAGTGCTGGGATTACAGGCATTGAGCCACCACACCCTACCTAAATGTTTTTAATGAGAATTTACTGAGACTGTATTTAGCTGTTTTTCATGTTGACATAGTACAAGGAATTAAACATGGTCATTTGGTCTTTATCATTTACTATATATGCACGCACATGTACATATATGCATGTATGAATGGATGTATGTACATATATATACACTTGTGGTGCTTCATTCACACCAGGATTTCTCAACTTACCTTCTCCAATAGAATGTTTACCTCAGTAAGAACATGTAGGAGCTAAAACGTTAATCTCATGGAGTTAGAATAGAGGAGTATTTACCAAAGGCTGGGAAGGGTGTGTATATTGGAGGGAGATGAAGAGAAGTTGATAAATAAGTACAACCATACAGTAAGATAGAAAGAATAAGTTATAATGTTCTATAGCAGAGTACGGTGACCATAGTTAATAACAATGTGTTGTATATTTCAAATAGCTAGAAGAGAGGTTTTGAAATGTTCCCACCACATAGAAATGATAAGTGCTTGAGGAGATGGATAGCCTAAGTACACTGACTTGATCATTATGCAATTCTATGCATGTAACAAAATATCACAGGTATTCCATAAATATGTACATTATTATATATCAATCAAAAAAGAATTAAATATCAATCAAAAAAAGCTACAATTCCTAGTGCTTGTGCAACACAAGTTCTCCCTCCTGTTTGACCATTTTGAGAAACTGCTTGTGAAGTGGTGCTTCTATATCAAGCATCATCAGACTTCACTTCCATTTGTAAATCAATGACCCATAATAAATTCTACAATTTAACAATTTTTCCTAAGTCTAGAACTATATATGCAAATTGATACTAGATATTGGCATCTAAGTGTCACTTCTTTGGGGACTAAATTCAAAGTATCTGAAACTGTTATTGTTGTTCTTCAATTTGGATTCTCCTCATGAAATCCAATACTTGGTGAATATCCTCACCATCCATCTTGGTACCTATGTAACTTTGCTAAAACTTCCATAACAAAATACCACAGCTTGTTTCACCCTAATGATTTCAGGTTGGTTCTTTTAAGGGTATGAGGCAAGTTCTTTCCACGAATATGTGCACATCATTACTCAGGCAAAGAACCCAAGAACGTTCTCTATCATTTCTGAAACTCTTCTCTGGGCAGCTGACTTCTTTCTCTGTTATTCTGTTTCATAAAGTTTAGCTTCTTTCACCTTTTTGAAATAGAATTTTCTGTCTTCTCAACTCAATGACACTGCCACGCTCTGTTTGGATTTCCCTGTTCTGCACTGTGGCCTGGAAACTGCCTCCAGGCATTAAGCTGGGACAAGTCTTGTGCTCATCTCATTTGTTTTTCTGCTGTCAGGGATCACAATTCCATGCTTCCTGATGTCCAGTATCTGAAAACTATGGCTTCATATATTTTATCCAGTTTTTTTTTTTTTAGTTGTTGGAAAGGTAGGAGAATGAATACAGTCCCTGTTAAAATTCTGTTATGATCAGTAATAGAAATTTAGCAATATGTATTTTTTAAAAGACAAAAATATGGGTTTATATTGATATTTACAGTCATATTTAAGAATACGCTCTCTTTTTTAAAATGTATGCTTCTTTGTTAGCATAATTCTTTATCATACAACATGTATAAAATAATTTCAAAATAACAATTTTATTATAATTAGAAACCAATGAAAAAACTGAAATATGATTAATTTTTTTGGCATATATCCCATTGAAGACACTATGACCTAAGTCAGATGGAATTATTGTTTTCTTCTCTGACAGATTCCAATAGAGGAACATTTTGCATTATACAGGTATTTCTCAAAACTGTCAAGGTCATCAAAAATAAAAAAAGTCTGAGAAACTGTCACAGCCCAGGAGAAACCTAAGGGAGACATGATAACTAGATATAATGGGATGAGATGCTAGCACGCACATACACACACACACACACACACACACACACACGCACAAGTAGATAAAAACTAAGGAATCTGAATAAACCGTGGACATTATTTAATAAGAAAATATTCATTTATTAGTGGTAACAAATGTACCACACTAACGTAATATGGTAATAATAATGGAAACTACATGTGTGGTGAGGGCATCTATGGAAACTCTCTGTACTATGTACTTAATTATTCTGTAATTTTAAAACTGTTCTAAAAATAGTCTACTCAATTTTTAAAAAGCTGGTTTAAAACTTAGTAGCTTCATACCAGCCTGGGTGACAGAGCAAGACCCTGTCTCAAAACATCCCAACAGACAGACAAAAAAACTTAGTAGCAGTTAATAGTAGTGAATCTTTGTTTTCCTTTACTTTGTCTCATAAAATTACATATTGCTTAATTTGAAATTATTTTATTATAACTTAAATGAAGAGAATATATATTAATTTCAGAATATATATTAATTTCAGAATATATTTTAATATGTACACATACAAATAAATCTGTTTATATTTTTCCAATATGTTAATTCTATGGTGAGAATAATTAAGGCATTTTAAGTGGAAAAAAAATCATAGTTCTTTCACTAATTATACCAACATTTTTAATGTAAAAATTTCCATGAGTTCTGAGTCTTTTTAAGAAATTTGCTCGTCTATTTACTTTCTCTTCTTAATTTTATTTTATTATAATTATTTATTTTATTATTTCTGATCTATTTGCTTTCCGTGTTCATCTGTTAATACTGCACTGTTTTAATTACAGAGAGTTTTAATATTTATTTAAGGATCATGGTATTTTTATACATTGATATGTAACTTAGGAGCCAAGATGCCATATGCATTAGTTCATGGAATTGCCAATTTACAAAGAAGCCAACATTATTGAAATGATATTTCTTTCTAGCTAAAGAACTTGACACATATTTCCATAGTAAATGTATTACTAAAGCATTCTCAATATAGTATTTGCAATGGCTATATTTATGTTTCCTGAAAATGAAAATTTATTTTTTAGTTGTGAGTTTGTTTACATATTTAACTTTTAAAATATCTTGATATCCAATTTTAGCTAGGTGTGTGTACAATTACAAGTTACTTTAGAGAAGTCTAATTGAATGTGTATTACAGTTCTTATACTATAAAATAAAATGTTACATATTCAGAAAATGTTCTACTCATCTTCAAATTGGATAAATCAAATAATACTATTAACTTATTTAGTTTTTTATGCTGTTAGCTTGCCTTGTATGAGGCTTGAGTCACACACGCTTTGAAGACTATATGCTCAGATAAAGTATGTTTAAGAAGATCACACTAAAATATGGTGCCTCAGAAATAAAAAGAAGTTGGAGGAATAGCTCTCTGGGTTGCAGATAAATAAATCTGTATTAAATACCAGCTGTTGATAGCTATTTAAATGTTAATTGTGCCTTTGGAGCATTAAAGGGCAAGCATCATATTTATAATGTTAAAAGTTTTTGAGTAAATTAAAGGTGTAAATGTGCTTAGCAATTAGCAGTGCTGAAAACACATATTATTGATTTGAAGTTCTTCCATATCATGTATTTTATAAGAAAGTTTTAAATTTTAGTGTTGAGGTTATTCATATTTTAATTTAGCCCGGGGCAGACACAGCAAGATTTGGAATGCATAGCTTCCTTCTGGTTGTATTATAGTCTTTCACTGATATCAGCCAAATTGGATTTTGCAAAGCTTACATTATTGCATTTCAGAAATTTTAGGTCATGCCATGTTCATTTTTTAACTTTAATTTATGCATATTTGCCTTTCACTGTTCATTTAATGAAAACATAAGCCAGCTGGAAGTTCTCAGTGTTTCTCTAGTCAGAAAAGCCAGCATCATGGACAGAGTTGTGTGAAGAGGAATATACTATTTCAGAACTATCCCAGCATAATTGGAAAGCCTATATATAGACTGTTATCCAGTACAATACATTGGCATCTGATCCAATCTATTAATAAACAGCATAACCAAGTCAATGGCAGAGTAGAAGAACAAGAGGCACAAGAGGGTGACAAAAAACAGTTTGAGAAGAATGCATATAGAAGATTACCTTCTCATCCCTACTTCCTCATGAGGTGTGCCATCTCCTGCTTTCAGAGTAGACTCTAAACTCATTATCTTGCTTAGGGTTGCTGTAATGAGTCAGTGAGGTGACAAAACAGCAGATGGCATGAATAAACAGTTACACAGCTCCTTAACAAATTTGTCCCCTCTGCCACTTGAGTAAGAGGAAATTTAGTCAGGGTGAGACAATGAGTTGAGGTGGAAAAATGCTTGCTAGGTGGCATCTGCCTCAATAGTTGATCCCCCACCCCCACCAATGCACAAAATATCATAACTTGCCCAAAGAAACTGTTTATTCTCATGAAACACAAACTTAATTGAAAACCATGTGCTTTTTGTGGTCACCGTTTTGTGTCCTAGGTGCATAAGTATTTCACGGAATTCTTTTTGGTTAGTATTGACAAATATAGAAAAGGCCATTAAATATTTCCTAAGTATTAAATCTGACAGGTTGTTATTTTAAAGCATCAATGTGTGTATACTCATTGCCAAAACATGGTGGATTAAATACAGTTACTACAAAAGTTGACATTTGTTATATTGTCAAGATTTGCCAAAAAAAGTTTGAATATCTAAAACTCAGTCTTAACATTAGAATTACTATTTAAATAAATAAATGCTTATATACATATTTGCACATATACATAAATATTTATTTAAGTAGATATTTTGTAAATTTCTATTTTCTCTAGTTGGACAAGCCAACATCATGAACAGAGTTGTGTGAGGAGAAATATACTGTTACAAAACTGTTTTAGCATATACTAGACTGTAATCTGGCATAATAAGTTCACATCTGATTCAATCTGTGAATGGTAAATACTAATATTTTAATTAAGATTTAAGTGATTATTTTAATTAATACATTGATATTAATATCTATTTAAATAGATGTTTTGATAAACATGTAATGATATGATAGCATTAAATTGTAGGGTAAATTAAACATCTCTTTGATATTTGTTTGAGACTATGAGGTTGACATATGTGGAAAGATAGCAAGAGTAATATTTGTCTTTATACTCTAAAAATTGCAGCTGTTCGTACATTGAAATATGTGTTGCATTTTAACCAGCAACAGATTTGTAGTACCATTTCATTATCTGAAAACAATAAAAAAGTTGTTATTAAATATTTGCTGGATACTATTTTTAGAGTCCTTTTTAATGTGGTTTTTACTCTAGCTTTTTCGATGGCATGTTTTTATTAAAGGATCCACATTTTTTCTTTCAGCTGGGTCACAGCAAAGTTCATAGGCAGCCAAGGCAAGGAAGAAAATTTGCTATGTGTAAAATAAAATATTTGACAGTAAATTGAATCTTGGCTAACTGATAAACCATATATATATTTACTATAAGTCACTGCGTAATTATTAGGAATTTGCCTTTATGTTGTAAAAGAGAAATCAAATGTTGACATTATTTCTCTTAAATACATTGTGCCTTTTAAAGCTTTCCTCTGCATTGATAAAAATGTGAAGAAAAAAATAGAATTTTAAAATTTCTCTTAAGAATTGTAGCAATGCCATTTATGTCCCCTGTATATAAATCTTGGGTGCTGGAGATAAAGCCCTGTTCCTTGGCCCAGGGCTCAGCAATCTTTAGAACAGAGCTTTCTGGACTCTCTGGCACATACCACACCCCAAACTGGCAAATGCTCCTATCTGCAAAGGTCAGTGTACTATGAGGGTTGGAACAATCTCTTATGACTAAAATGGAAAAACAAAAATCAAAGTACAAAGGAAGCATAATGTCATTCATCAAATTTTGTTTGAGAAACAGCTGTGATCCAAATCTTTAATTCAGTCTGACATGCACTTTCTATATGTGGTGTAGACTCATCGTTACAAAAAAAGTAGGTAAAAAGTTTTATTCTCAAAAAGTTAAATCTCTTGGTAGACACAATGTGTCTCACACTTGAACAAACCATCCACTTGTTAAGCACTCCCAGATTAATATCTCTAGGCTGGAAATCTTCCCTGAACTATAGACTCAACATCCAGCTATCTACTTGACACCTGAAGGCTTAATAGCCCCAATTAATATGTCCTCATAGTACCCCTAAAACTTTCTTCACGCTCAAACTTCTCCATGCTGGTCGATGGAAATACCATCCTTCCAGCTGGCTCAGGCCAAGGGCTTTGGAGCCTTCATAACCCCTCGCTTTCTCTCATCCTGCCTACCTGGTCCATCAGACAGACTCTTGGCATCATTGTCACTCGCCTGGATATTCTGAGAGCCTCCTAACTACTTTCACTGCATCCATCATTAACTGCTTTCCCCCAACAGTTTTTTTCAATCAGCAGTTAGAATGATTCTTTAAAAAAATCCATCTGATTATGTCATACTTCTATTCAAAACCCTCCAACAGCTTCCATATCACTTGGAGTAAATACCAAAGTCCTTAAAAAGGGCACAAGGTCCTGCCAAATGAAACTCCCTATTTCTTCTCTTGGGAAGAAAGTACAGAGAGTTTCCATATCCCCCACACTCAGTTTCTTCTATTGTTAATATCTTACATTATTATGGTACAGTTGCTACAGTTAATTTATGAATATTGATACTGTTTTATTAACTACAGGCCATCCTTTACACAGATTTCCTTAGTTTAAACCTTGTGCTCTTTTTCTGTTTCAGGATCTCATCCAACACACCACATTACATTTATTTGTTACACCTTCTGAAGGTCTTGGCTTAAGGAGAGTTGAGTTTCTCAGACTTTCCTTGATTTTGATGACCATGACTATTTCTGTTTTGAGTAGTAGTGTATATAGTTTGTAGAATTCCTCTCAACTGGGATCTGTCTGATATTTTTCTCATGATTAGGCTAGGGTTATGGGTTTTGCGGAGGAGGAGGTAAAAAGCCATTCTCAACACATTGTTTCAAGGAGATATGCTGTCAATGACATCGCAATTGATGGCAACCTTAATCCATGACTGAGTTAATGTTTGTCATATTTATCAACTGTAAAGTTAATGTTTTATGCTCCTTTCCATATGCTATTATTTGGAAGGAAGTTACTGTGCGAGGGCCACATTTAAGGAGTGAGTGGCTATGCTTTTATAAGGGCTGGAAATCTACATCAGATATTTAGCATTCTTCTGCACAGGGAGTTTGTCTCTTCACTCCCATTTATTTATTTATTCGATTATTTAGGTTATGAGTATGAACTCATGGATATTTATAGTTTGGATTATGATCCAATACTATTTATATACTTTATTGCTCAAATTATTCCAGCTTTGTTTACTGGGAGCGTTTTTAGTTGGCTCCCATGCTTCTTTGACTGTGTGTGTTAGTACCTCCTTATGTTTTGGCACTTACAAGTTGCTCCAGGATTGCATTTTTATTCTTGCTTCAGTCCTAGAATTAGGCATTTCTCTAAGATTCCTGTTATGGACTGAATGTTTGTGTTCCCTCCAAAATTCGTATGTTGACATTCTAACACCCAATGTGATAGTATTAGGAGGTGGGGCCTTTGAGAGGTAATTAGATAACAAGGGAGGAGTCTTTGGAAGTGGGATTAGTGCCCTTATAAAAAAGACCACAGAGAGCTCTCTAGTTCCCTTCCCACCATATGAAGATACAAGGAGAAATCAACATTGTGCAACCCACAAGAGAGGCCTCACCCCAGAACTTAACCATCCTTGTGCCCTGATCTTGGACTTCCATCTTCTAGAACTGTAAGAAATACATTTCTGTTGTTTATAAGCCCCCAGTCTATGGTACTTTGTTATAACAGCCCAAACTGACTAAGAAAGTTTCTTTTATTGGAAAATTCTGTTAGAAACCACAATCTGAGTACTGGGTGTGCTCGCTGTTACTAGGGTGGCATTGCTTCTAGGCCCACTCAGCTGACCGAGCAAGAAAATATATGTGTATCTACTAACCTTTGTACCTGTACATCTCTGTAAATATTTCTATATGTATCTGTGTTCATATTAAACTAAACATGAGTTCAGAGTTCATACTGATATCTTCAGTGCTAAGCTATTACCATACGGATCATTCCAGCCCCCTCCTCGTTCTTATCTATAAATTCTCACTCTTGGTTCTCATTGTCCACTTACCTAATTGTTCAATTCTAGTAGACATGTAAAACAGTCTCAGAGTTGCTAACCTGTACTCCCATGAAACACAACTTTATCAACTAGAGTATGGGCTTGCATACAGCTTCTTTTACCTGTGGTCTCACAAACTCCACTTATTTCCAAACTCAGCACATTTTTCTCCTATCCTTTTCAGTTAGGCTATTTTTATATATTTTTAATATAGCTAACTTCTTTTGTCATAGTCTGCATTTCATACTGGGATCAGCTGACTTCCTACATTAAAAAAATTGTAGACTTTAAGATACACTCTTTTTGTTGTAATTTCTATTTTATAAATTGTTTTCACAAATGCTTAGTGTTTTGTATCATACATTATTGTCTTATAGGTTATAGTTTCACCACCCTAAACAATCCCCTATGTGACACTTATTAACCCTCTCCAAATCTCTGGCAACCACTGATCAAATTACCATTACCATTATCATTGGTTGCCTTCCCAGATTGTCCAATGAAGAGAATCATGGATTAAATCATTTTCACACTTTGTTCACTGAGCAATATGCATTGGCTATTCATTTATATCTTTTCACAGTTTGATGGCTCATTCATTTTTTATCACTGAATAGCATTCCATTGTATGGATGTACCACAGTTTGTCTATTCATATCTAAGGACAATTTTTTATACCTCCAGTTTTTGGTGACTATAATGAAAGCTGCTGTAAACACTTACATGCAGATTTTGTGTGGATATGAGTTTCCAAATCAGTTAGATAAATACCTAGCAGCAGGATTGTGGGATCATATTGTGAGACTGTGTAGAAAGAAATTGCCAAATTGTCTTCTAAATTGGTTTTGGCACTTTGTATTCCCACCAGCAATGAATGTGGTGGGAATTCTTATTTCTCTGTAATAACTCTGTAGAGTTCTTATTTCTCTACATCCATGCCAGCAGTTGGTACTGTCAGTGTACTGGATCTTGGCCATTCTAATAGGTGTGTAGTTGTATCTTGTTTTAATTTGCATTTTCCTAGTTGCAGTTGGTTTCGTTCATCTTTTCATATGCTTATTTGCTATCTGTTTATCTTCTTTGGTGAGATTTGGATCTATTTCCTCCCCAGTTTTTAACAGTGTTTTTGTATATTTTGGGTACAAGTCTTTTACTAGACCTGTGATTTGTAAATATTTTCTTTCAGTCTGTTACTTGTTTTTTTGTGTGTTTTACAGAGGAAATGTTTTAATTTTAATAAGATCCTACTTCTCAACCTTTTCTTTCTTGTAGCATACTTTGAGTGTATCTAAAAACTAATCCCCAAGCTCGATCTCACATAGATTTTCTCATATGTTTTTATTTGTAAGTTTTATGTTTTATATTTTACATTTGGGTCAGAAATACATTTTGAGTTATTTTATTAAGGTATAAGGTCTGTATCTAGGTTTTTTATTTATTATTATTTTGTTGCTTATGCATGTCCCACTGTTTCAGTGCCATTTGTTGAGAAGACTCTCCTTTCTCCATCTAATTGCCTTGCGTCTGTCAAAAATCTGTTTCTTATGTTTGTCTGTATCTATTTATGGGCTCCTTATTCTGTTCTATTAATCTGTGTGTCTATTCTTTCACCAATACTATATTATCAATACCATACTGCCTTGATTACTGTAGCTTAATAGTCATTACTGAAGTTAGGTAGTATCAGTCCTCCAACTTATTTCTTTCCTTCAATATTGTGTTAGGTATTCAGTTTTTTAATTTTTTTTTGTAAACTTCATTAATAGAGTCAGTTTGTCTATGCCTACAAACAAACTTGTGATTTTGTCTAGAATTGCATTGATTCTATACACTAATTTAACAATAATTGACATGTTAATAATATTGTCTTGCAATCCATCAAGTAGAATATCTCTCCGTTTACTTATGTCTTCTTTGATTTATTTCATCCAAGTTTTGTAGTTTTATGCATATAGTTCCCTGTTTTTGTTTTTTCTTTAGATTTTTACATAAGTATTCCTTTTCTGATACTGTTATAAATATTCTTGTTGTTTGTTTTTATTTTCAAATTTCAATTTTTCATTACTGGTATATAGTAAAAACACTTGCCTCTCGAATATTAACTTTGTATCCTATGGCCTTTCTATGCTCAGTAATTTCAGGAGATTTTCTGTAAATTGTTTGAAGTTGTTTACATAGACAATCACGTTATCTGTAAGTAAAACCACTTTTTTTCTTTTCAATCTGTAAATATTTTACTCCTTTTTCTTGTCTTATTACAATAGTGAGATCTTCCAGTATGACTTAAATAGGTGTGGTGAAAGAAGACCACCTTGCTTGGTTCCAGATTGTAGGTGGAAATCATTTTTATGGCTGAAAGTCTTACTGTAGAATTTGTGTGCCACAATTTCTTGTGCTTCTAATACAATTTTTTAAATAATAAAGTCACCCAATTCATTGAGAAAACTTACAGCACAAAACAATTTTCCTATGAGGGCAATGGAGAAAAAAAACTCTATTGTTAAGACACTGGGAAAAAATACAGTTATCTGTGGTCAGCTGAATGGAATGAGTTGCTTTTTTTTTTTTTTTTTTTTTTTTTTGAGATGGAATTTTGCTCTTGTTGCCCAGGCTGGAGCACGATGGTGCAATGTCAGCTCACCACAACCTCTGCCTCCCAGGTTCAAGTGATTCTCCTGCCTCAGCCTCCCAAGTAGCTGGGATTACAGGCATGCACCAACACCCCCAGCTAATTTTGTATTTGTAGTAGAGACAGAGTTTCTCCATGTTGGTCAGGCTGGTTTCCAACTCCCGGCCTCAAGTGATCTGCCGGCCTTGGCCTCCCAAAGTGCTGGGATTACGTGAGCCACCACACACAGCTGGGTTGCTTCTTAATATTCTACTGTTGTTATATTTTATTCGTGAAATATATTTATTCCTACTTTATTTTTAATACTGTCTGTTAAACAAGTGGTGACAATGATTTTCCCACATGACAAGCATTTATTCTTATATTTAAAAAATGAATCTTAAAAGTTAGCAGAGAGGTATTTTGTTGGCATTATTTTTAAATAATGTTGTTTCTTTCTGATCATTGAAATAACATATTTTATACTCTATTTTATTCTATCAAATTAGCTACTTTGGGAACATATGTAAATACAAAAACGTAAAAAGTTATAATAAATATTTTATGTTTCATCTCTCTAATGGTAATTCAGTGTTTAACAATCTAGTGTATTTTTAAAAATATTTTATATAAATACACACATCTACACACACATACTTTTATATAATTGAAACTGTAATTGTTCTTATATATTTTATATATTTAATACTTAGGAATTTTCTACAACTTTGCTTCTGAAGAAAGATAATTTTTAATGGCTTCCTAACATTTTATCATATGAATGTACTAGAACGACTTACTCTTTTTTATTATTGCATATTTGTTTTTTCTCAAAAAAGTACAATGCAGCAAGTGGCGTTGAGAAAACTGCATATCCACATGCAGTAAGAATAAAGTTGGATCATTATGTTACATTATATGCAAAAGTCAACTCAAAATGCATTAAAGAATTAAACATAAGTCCTGAACCATAAAGCTTCTAGAAAAAAACATAGGGGAAAAGCTCCTTGACATTGGCCTTAGCAATGATTTTTTTGAATATGACACTAAAAGCACAAGCAACAAAAGCAAAAATAAGCAAATGGAACTACATCAAAATAAAAAGCTTCTGTATGGCAATGGAAAAATCAATAAAATGAAAAGGCAACCTCTGGGTTTGGAGAAAATATTTGCAAACCATACATCTGATAAGGGATTAATATCCAAAATATACAAGGAACTCACACAACTCAATAGCAAAAAAATCAAATAATTCAATTAAAAAATTGGCAAAGGACTTGAACAGATATTTTTCAAAGAAAGACATATGAATGACCAATAGATATCTAAGAAGGTGCTCAAAATTATTAATTACTAAGAAAATGCAAATCAAAACCACATTGAGCTATCACCTCATACCTATTAGAAAGGCAGTTATGAAAAAGAGAAGAGAATACCTTGGCAAGGGTATGGAAAAAAGAGAATTCTTGTACACTGTGGGTGATAATGTAAAATGGTACAGCCATTATGTAAAACAGTATGGAGGTTCCTCAAAAAAATTAAAGAGAACTACCTTATAATGCAAGAATCCCTCTTTTGGATATATCTCCAAAGAAAATGAAGTCAATATCTGAAGGAGATGCCTGTGCTCCCACACTCACTGCAGCATTACTCATTATAGCCAGTATATGGAAACAACCTGTGTCAATCAACAGATGAATTGAAAAAGAAATTGTGATATATATATCATATGTAGATGATAATAATATATGAATATTACTCACTCTTAAAAAAGAAGGTGTTTGTGACAACATGAATGAACCTGGAAGATATGACGCTAAGTGAAATAAGCCAGATACAGAAAGAAAAATAGTGCATTATTTCACTTGTATGTGGAATCTAAAAAAGCCAAACACATAGAAACAGGAAGTAGAATGGTGGTTACCAGGGTCTGGGTGTGGCGGAAATGGGAAGATGTTGGTCAAAGTGTACAAAGTTGCAGTTATCTAGGATGAATAAGCCAAGAGATATAATGTACAACGTGATGACTACAGTTAATAATATTGCATTGTATACTGAAAATGAGCTACAAAAGTAGAATTAAGGTCTTCTCACCACAAAAAATGGTAACTGTGGGGCAATGGATATATTAACTTGCTTAACTGCGGTAATCATTTTACTATGTATATGTATATCAAAACATGATGTTGTACACCTTAAATACATAAGATCTTTATTAAAAACAGTAATTTAAAAACTCAAAATATCTCTATGTGTTTCATGTCAAATTTTTCAATTTCTTATATGGCTTTGTAGAGATAAAAATATAGAATCCAAGTGCATAAGCATTTTCAAAACTCTGGGTAGATTTCAACAAATTATTTTCTATTTAGAAGGGTTAGATCAATCTGTATTTCATATAAAACTAGTACATGAGGTACTTTGTTAAATCTAATTCAAAATTAGGTAGCATCACTAAAAAGAATGGTGAAAGTATCTTTGCCAATCTAATAGGATGGTATTTCATTTTGATTTACATCTTAGATGTAAGTGAATCTTGTTGAGGTTTATATGTTTTGCTTTTTTTCTAGCATAGGTTTAGGGCTTCCCTTTTCCACTTTCAGAAGGTCTTTTTTAAAGAGATGAAGTATTTATCTTAGAATGAGTATGCATATTTTACCCATCTTCTCACTCGCCTTTTACATTTATGGCCATTTATCAGGAAGCAGTTAATTAGTGTAAATTGACCCTTTCCTCTGCACATCTTCTACGTCATTCATTGTTTTTAAGCTTACATCATTCCTTGCATTAACTGATTTTTACCCAGTTAGAGATCATTTGTGTTTTCATCTTTTAAAAATAGCCTTATTTGTAAACTTCAAACAGAAGTTTGTTATAAGATGAAGATTTAAATTCTTTTTTTAAGATACATACTTAACCTAGTATTTGAGCAGTATCTATGGAAGCATTTTGTCAAATTATACATATGTGTGTGTGTATGATATGGTTTGACTGTGTCCCCACTCAAATCTTATCTTGAATTGTAGTTCTCATAATCCCCACATTCGTGGGAGAAACGCTGTGGGAGGTAATTAAATCATGGGGGTGGTTACCCTCATGCTGTTCTCATGATAGTGAGTGAGTTCTCATGAGATCTAGTGGTTTTATAAGGGGCTTTTTCCCCTTTTGCTCATATATCTCCTTGATGTCGCCATATGAAGAAGGACATGTTTGCTTCCCCTTCCGCCATAATTGTAAGTTTCCTGAGGCCTTCCCTGCCATGCTGAACTGTGAGTCAAGTAAACCTCTTTCCTTTATAAGTTACCTAAACTTGGGTATATCCTTATAGCAGTGTGAGAATGGACTAATACAGTATATGTGTGCTTGCATGTGCATATTTTCATTTCTTCCATTCCATTAACCTGCCTGTTGGTTTTCATATTGCCAACATATTATGTTAATTATTATAATCTCATTAAATATTATATTTTAATACCTTATAGATCAAGATTCCCATTACCATTCTTCTTTTGATACATTTTCACATTCTTACCTATTTTTCACATAGACAAAATTTAATAATCATTTAATCATATTCTAAGATGTGTCTTATTGATATTTTAATTAGACATACATATTTTAAATCTTGGTAACAGTTCACTTTTTGTACTTTTTTCATTAATCTATTTTATCATTCACAGAACACATTCTATCAAGTATCATCCAAGTAGTAGGCATGGAGAACACACTGGTTAACAATACTCTTGCAGTCTACTGGGCTATATCTTTCAGTTTATTCAAGCTTTTAGTAATATTCTAAATGGCAATTTATAATTTATTCTTACAGGTATTTCACACTGTATAATAAGATCATCTTATACTTTACAGTGTAAGCTATAATATATGTGATAATAATTCTGAGCTATTGTTTTCACTGTATTTTACACAGTAATTACCATTTTCAACTTTTTTCCTTATTTTATTTTTTGGCATGTGAACTATATGATAAGATTCATTTGCTTTAATCACATTTGGTAGTTTGGAAAATGTTTATTTTCTATTTGTCATCTTTTCAAAAATGTAAATTATCTTTGCCTGGAAATAGGAATTTTGCCACATTTTAATTTCTTCCATTTATTGTGTTCCTGGCCAATCGTGTATTTTTGTGCTGTTTCTATAAATCTTTACATTGTTAATAATTTATTTGTATTTGGTAGAACATATTGTCTTGGCTGCAACGTGGTTTATTTCTTTACCCAGTCTTGAACTAGGCAAGAAATATTTAGAGAGTTTGTTAACAAATTAAATTTGTGACATTTTGGAAAGTTTTTTTTGAAATAATAATTATTTTTTCTTTATCTTATTGTTTTAGGTGATTTTAATAGAAAGATAAATATTTTCTACATTCCAAAATATTGCAAATATTTGTGGGTTGAGGCTGAATGTGACTCTGCAGTTACTTATTGGTTTCATTTTCTGAATTTCATAGGCAAAGCAGAACATTTAGATTCAAAGAATACAAAGCCCAAGAGAACTGTCATATAGGGGTCTAGTCCCATTGAAAGAAACAGATTCTAGGAACTCAGGAGAGTGTAGCCATGTCTCAAAGGGGTAAGTGGATAGTGTTTTGTTTTCTTTATTATTATTAATAATAATTTTTTTTATTTCCATAGGTTACTGGGGAACAGGTGGTGTTTGGTTATATGAGTAAGTTCTTTGGTGGTGATGTGTGAGATTTTGGTGCATCCATCACCTGAGCAGTATACATTGCACCCAATTTATGGCCTTTTATCCCTCACCCCCTTCCCACCCTTTCCCTCTGAATCCCCAAAGTCCATTGTGTGTTTATTATGCCTTTGCATCCTCATAGCTTAGTTCCCACGTGTGAGTGAGAATATATGATGTCTGGTTTTCCATTCCTGAGTTACTTCACTTAGAATAATAGTCTCCAATATCATCCAGGTCACTGAATGCCATTAATTCATTCCTTTTTATGGCTGAGTAGTATCCCATCATATATACATACCATTGTTTCTTAATCCACTCGTTGATTGATGGACATTTGGGTTGGCTCCATATTTTTGCAATTCCAAATTGTGCTGCTATAAACATGCATGTGCAAGTATCTTTTTTCATATAATGAGTTATTTTTCTCTGGGTAGATACCCTTTAGTAGGATTGCTGGTTCAAATGGTAGTTCTACTTTTAGTTCTTTAGGGAATCTCCACACTGTTCTCCATAGTGGTTGTACTGGTTCACATTCCCACCAGCAGTGTAGACATGTTTTCTGTTCACTGCACCCATGCCAACATGTATTATTTTTTGATTATGGCCATTCTTGCAGGAGTAAGGTGGTATTGCACTGTGGTTTTGATTTGCATTTCCTTGATCATTAGTGCTGTTGAGCATTTTTTTCATATGCTTGTTGGATATTTGTATATCCTCTTTTGAGAATTGTCTATTCATGACCTTAGCCCACTTTTTGAGGATATTGTTTGTTTTTGTCTTGCGAATTTGTTTGAATTCATTGTAGATTCTGGATATTAGTCCTCCGTCAGATGTATAGATTGTGAAGATTTTCTCCCACTCTGTGGGCTGCCCATTTACTCTGCTGTTTCTTTTGCCATGCAAAAGCTCTTTAGTTTAATTAAGCCCCAGCATTTGCTTTTGGTTTCCTGGTCATGAAATCCTTGTCCAAGACAATGTCTGGAAGGGTTTTTTCAATGTTGTCTTCTAGAATTGTTTTTCAATTTTTATTTATTTTTCTCAGATAGAGTCTCACTCTGTTGCCATCTCGGCTCAGTGCAACCTCTGCCTCCTGGGCTCAAGCTATTCATCTGCCTCAGCCTCCCAAGTAGCTGGGACTACAGGCACCTGCCACCACACCCAGCTAATTTTTTAAGTGTAGATGGGGTTTCACCATGTTGCCCAGGCTGGTCTCAAACTCCTGACCTCAAGTAGCCCACCCACCTCGGCCTCCCAAAATGCTGGAATTACAAGCGTGAGCTACCACACCCGGCATTGTCTTCCAGAATTTTTATAGTTTCAGGTCTTAAATTTAAGTCCTTGATCCATCTTAAGTTGATTTTTGTATAAGGTGAGAGATGAGGATCCGGTTTCATTCTCCTACATGTAGCTTGCCAATTATCCCAGCACCATTTGTTGAATAGGGTGTCCTTTCCCCACTTTATGTTTTTGTTTGCTTTGTCAAAGATCAGTTGGCTGTAAGTAATTAGGGTTTATTTCTGGGTTCTCCATTCTGTTCTGTTGGTCTATTTGCCTATTTTTATGCCAGTACCAAGATGTTTTGGTGACCATGGCCTTACAGTATAGTTTGAAATCAGGTAAAGTAATGCCTCCAGGTTTGTTCTTTTTGCTTGGTCTTGCTTTGGCTATGAGGGCTCTTTTTTGGTTCCATATGAACTTTAGGATTGATTTTTCTAAGTCTGTGAAGAATGATGGTGGTATTTTGATGAGAATTGCATTGAATTTGTGAACTGCTTTTGGCAGTACGGTCATTTTCACAATATTGATTTTATCTACCCATAAGCATGGGATACGTTTCCATTTGTTTGTGTCATCTATGATTTCTTTCAGCAGTGTTTTGTCATTTTCCTTGTAGAAGTCTTTCACCTCCTTGGTTGGGTATATTCCTAAGTATTTTATCTTTTTGCAGCTATTGTAAAAGGGGTTGAGTTCTGGGCTCTGCTTGGTCACTGTTGGTTTATAGAAGAATTACCGATCTGTGTACATTGATTTTGTATCCAGAAACTTTGCTGAATTCTTTTATCAGTTCTAGGAGCTTTCTGGGGGAGTCTTTAGGGTTTTTTTAGGTAAACAATCATGTCATCAGCAAACAGTGACAGTGTGACTTCTGCTTTACTAATTTAGATGCCCTTTATTTCTTTCTCTTGTCTGATTGCTCTGGCTAGGACTTCCAGTACTATGTTGAAGAGGAGTGGTAAGAGTGGGCATCCTTGTTTTGTTCCAGTTCTTAGAGGGAATGCTTTCAACTTTTCTCCATTCAGTGTTATGTTGGCTGTGAGTTTGTCATAGTTGGCTTTTATTACATTGAGGTATGTCTCTTGTATGCTGATTTTGCTGAAAGTTTTCATCATAAAGGGATGCTGGATTTTGTCAAATGCTTTTTCTGCATATATTGAGATGATCATGTGAGTTTTTGTTTTTGGTTCTGTTTATGTGTTGTATCACATTTATCGACTTGCATATGTTAAACCATCCCTGCATCCCTGGTATGAAACCCACTTGATCATGATGGATTATCTTTTTGATATGTTGTTGGATTTGATTAGCTAGAATTTTTTTAAGGCTTTTAGCATCTATGTTCATCAGGGATATTGGTCTGTAGTTTTCTTTTTTGGTTATGCCCTTTCCTGGTTTCGATATTAAGGTGATACTGGCTTCACAGAATGATTTAGGGAGGGTTCCCTCTTTCTCGGTCTTGTAGAATAGTGTCAGTAAGATTGGTGCCAATTCTTCTTTGAATGTCTGGTAGAATTATGCTGTGAATCCATCTGGTCCTGGATTTTTTTTGTTAGTAATTTTTAAATTACCATTTTAATCTCACTGCTTGTTATTTGTCTGTTCAGAGTATCTAATTCTTCCTGATTTAAGCTAGGAAGGTTGTATCTTCCCAGGAATTTATCCTTCTCTTCTAGGTTTTCTAGTTTATATGTGTAAAGGTGTTCATAGCAGCCTTGAATGATCATTTGTATTTCAGTGGTGTCAGTTGTAATATCTCCTGCTTTGTTTCTTTTTTTTTTTTTTTTATTATACTTTAGGATTTTAGGGTACATGTGCACAATGTGCAGGTTTGTTACATATGTATCCATGTGCCATGTTGATTTCCTGCACCCATTAACTCGTCATTTAGCATTAGGTGTATCTCCTAATGCTGTCCCTCCCCCCCCCCACCCCACAACAGTCCCCGGAGCGTGATGTTCCCCTTCCTGTGTCCATGAGTTCTCATTGTTCAATTCCCACCTATGAGTGAGAACATGTGGTGTTTGGTTTTTTGTCCTTGCGATAGTTTACTGAGAATGATGTTTTCCAGTTTCATCCATGTCCCTACAAAGGACACAAACTCATCATTTTTTATGGCTGCATAGTATTCCATGGTGTATATGTGCCACATTTTCTTAATCCAGTCTATCTTTGTTGGACATTTGGGTTGGTTCCAACTCTTTGCTATTGTGAATAGTGCCGCAATAAACATACGTGTGCATGTGTCTTTATAGCAGCATGATTTATAGTCCTTTGGGTATATACCCAGTAATGGGATGGCTGGGTCAAATGGTATTTCTAGTTCTAGATCCCTGAGGAATCGCCACACTGACTTCCACAATGGTTGAACTAGTTTACAGTCCCACCAACAGTGTAAAAGTGTTCCTATTTCTCCACATCCTCTCCAGCACCTGTTGTTTCCTGATTTTTTAATGATGGCCATTCTAACTGGTGTGAGATGGTATCTCACTGTGGTTTTGATTTGCATTTCTCTGATGGCCAGTGATGAGGAGCATTTCTTCATGTGTTTTTTGGCTGCATAAATGTCTTCTTTTGAGAAGTGTCTGTTCATGTCCTCTGCCCACTTTTTGATGGGGTTGTTTGTTTTTTTCTTGTAAATTTGTTTGAGTTCATTGTAGATTCTGGATATTAGCCCTTTGTCAGATGAGTAGGTTGCAAAAATTTTCTCCCATTGTGTAGGTTGCCTGTTCACTCTGATGATAGTTTCTTTTGCTGTGCAGAAGCTCTTTAGTTTAATGAGATCCCATTTGTCGATTTTGGCTTTTGTTGCCATTGCTTTTGGTGTTTTAGACATGAAGTCCTTGCCCACGCCTATGTCCTGAATGGTATTGCCTAGGTTTTCTTCTAGGGTTTTTATGGTTTTAGTTCTAAAATGTAAGTCTTTAATCCATCTTGAATTAATTTTTGTATAAGGTGTAAGTAAGGGATCCAGTTTCAGCTTTCTAATATGGCTAGCTCTGTCACCCAGGCTGGAGTGCAGTGGCGCGATCTTGGCTCACTGCAAGCTCCGCCTCCCGGGTTCACGCCATTCTTCTGCCTCAGCCTCTCCGAGTAGCTGGGACTACAGGCACCCGCCACCATGCCTGGCTAATTTTTTTGTATTTTTAGTAGAGACGGGGTTTCACCGTGGTCTCGATCTCCTGACCTCGTGATCCGCCCGCCTCGGCCTCCCAAAGTGCTGGGATTACAAGCATGAGCCACCGTGCCCGGCCTGTTTCATTTCTTAGTGAGGTTATTTGGATTTTCTCTCTTCTTTCCTTTGTTAATCTTTGTTAATTTATAAAATTAATCTATCAATTTTATTTATCCTTTCAAAGAACCAGCTTTTTGTTTCATTTATCTTTTTAATTTGTTGTTGTTTCGATTTCATTTAGTTTTGCTCTGATCTTGGTTATTTCCTTTCTTCTGCTGGGTTTGGGTTTGGTTTGTTCTTGTTCCTCTGGTTCCTTGAGGTGTGATCTTACATTGTCTGTGCTCTTTCAGGCTTTTTGATGTTGGCATTTAGGGCTATGAACTTTCCTCTTAGCGCCACTTTTGCTGTATCCCAGAGGTTTTGATAGGTTGTGTCACTATTGTCATTCAGCTAGAAGAATTGTTAAATTTCCCTCTAGATTTCATTTTTGACCCAATGATCATTCAGGAGTGGGTTATTTAATTTCCATGTATTTGCGTGGTTTTAGAGGTTCTTTTTGAAATTGATTTCCAGTTTTATTCCACTGTGGTCTGAGGGAGTGCTGGATATAATTTCAGTTTTCTTTGATTTATTGAGGCTCATTTTGTGGCCTATTATATCATCTATCTTGGAGAAAGTTCCATGTGCTGTTGAATAGAATGTATATTCTGCAGTGTTGGGTAGAATGTTCTGTACATATCTATTAAGTCCATTTGTTTCAGGGTATAGTTTAAATCTATTGTTTTTGTGTGGATTTTCTGTCTTGATGATCTGTCCAGTGCTGTCAGTGGAGTATTGAAGTCCCCCACTATTATTGTGTTGCTGTCTATTCCATTTCTTAGGTCTATTAGTAATTGTTTTATAAATTTGAGAGATCCAGTGTTAGGTGCATATATATTTAGGATTGTGATATTTTCCTGCTGGACAAGGCCTTTTATCATTATGTAATGACCCTGTTTGTCTTTTTTAACTGCTGTTGCTTTAAAGTTTGTTTTGTCTGATATAAGAATAGCTACCCCTGCTCGCTTTTGGTGTCCATTTGCATAGAATGCCTTTTTCCATCCCTTTACCTTAAGTTTATGGAAGTCCTTATGTGTTAGGTATGTCTCCTGAAGGCAGCAGATAGTTGGTTGGTGAATTCTTATCCATTCTGCAATTCTGTATCTTTTAAGTGGAGCATTTAGACCATTTACATACAATGTTAGTATTGAGATGTGAGATGCTATTCCATTTATTATGCTATTTGTTGCCTGTATACTTATTTTTATTTTTATTTTTTTTCACTACAGCTTGGCTTTAGGAAAATGGGGAGAGTACTACATCAAGGAAATACCCTGTGGGACAAAATGTACTGAACAATAGCCTTGAGCATTAGAACTTCCCTCTGATAGAGACTACCCCAATGAGAAGGAACCAGAGAACAAACTCTGGTAATATGAAAAAACAAGGTTCTACTTGTTTCACAATAGCTCTCCAGCAATGGATCCAAACCAATGTATTTTTACTTTGTAGGTCTTGTGAGATTTATGCTTTAAAGAAGTTCTGTTTTGATGTGCTTCCAGGATTTGTTCCAAGATTTAGAGCTCCTTTTAGCAGTTCTTTTGGGAGTGGCTTGGTAGTGGTGCATTCTCCAGTGTTTGTTTGAAAAAGACTGTATCTTTCCTTCACTTATGAAGCTTAGTTTCACTGGGTACAAAATTCTTGGCTGGCAATTGTTTTGTTTGAGGAGGCTGAAGATAAGGCCCCAATCCCTTTTAGCTTGTAGGGTTTCTGCTGAGAAATCTGCTGTTAATCTGATAGGTTTTTCTTTGTAGGTTACCTGATGTTTTTGCCTCACAGGTCTTAAGATTCTTTCTTTCATCTTAACTTTAGATAACCTGATGACAATGTTCCTAGGTGATGATCTTTTTGCGATGAATTTCGCAGATGTTCTTTGAGCTTCTTGCATTTGGATTTCTATGTCTCTAGCAAGGCTGGGGAAGTTTTCCTTGATTATTCCCCCAAATACATTTTCCAAACTTTTAGATTTCTCTTCTTCCTTAGGAATGCTGGTAATTCTTAGGTTTGGTCTTTAATGTAATCCCAGACTTCTTGGAGGCTTTGTTCATATTTTCTTACTCTTTTTTCTTTGTCTTTGTTGGATTGGTTTAATTAGAAAACCTTGTTTTTGAGCTCTGAAGTTCTTTCTTCTGCTGGCTTGATTCTATTGCTGAGACTTTCCAGAGAATTTTGCATTTCTGTAAGTGTGTCTATTGTTTCCTGAAATTTCTATTGTTATTTATTTATGCTATCTATTTCATTGAATATTTCTCCCCTCACTTCTTATATCATCTTTTTGATTTATTTACACTGGGCTTTGCCTTTTTCTGGTGCCTCCCTGATGAGCTTAATAACTACCCTTTTGAATTCTTTTTCATGTAGATCAGGGATTTCTTCTTGGTTTGGATCCGTTGCTGGAGAGTTATTGTGAAACAAGTAGAACCTTGTTTTTTCATATTACCAGAGTTTGTTCTCTGGTTCCTTCTCATTGGGGTAGCCTCTATCAGAGGGAAGTTCTAATGCTCAAGGCTATTGTTCAGTACCTTTTGTCCCACAGGGTATTTCCTTGATGTAGTACTCTCCCCATTTTCCTAGAGCCAAGCTGTAGTGATTGTTATCTCTCTTCTGAATCTAGCTACCCAGCAAGACTACCAGTCTCTGGGCTGGTACTGGGGGTTGTCTGCAAATAGTCCCGTGCTGTGAACCGTCTACGGGCCTCTCAGCCATGGATACCAGCACTTGCTCCTGTGGAGGTGGGAGGGGGTAAAATGGACTCTATGAGGATCCTTAGCTTTCATTGACTGGTGCGCTATTTTTGTGCTGGTTGGCCTCCTGCTGGTAGCTGGCGCATTCAAGAGAGCATCAGTTATGGTAGTATGGGGAGGAACAGGTGGTGGGCAGGACCCTAGAACATCCAAGAGTATATGTTCTTTTTCTTCAGTTACCAGGGTGGGTAGGGAAGGACCATTAAGTGGGGCCAGGGCTGAGCTCAAACTCTACTTGGGTGGGCCTTACTGTGGCTGCTGTGAGGGTTGGGGGTGGTTTCCAGGTCAATGGAGTTATGTTCCTGGGAGGATTATGGCTGCCTTTGCTGTGTCTTGCAGGTTGTTAGGGAAGCGGGGGAAAGCCAGCAGTCAGTTCTCACCTAGCTCCTATGCAACCCAAAGGGCCTGTCTCATTCCCCCTTGTCCCCGACAACAGCACCAAGTCTGTTTCCAGGCAGTGGGCTAGCAGGGCTGAGAACTTGCCCCAGGCTACCTGCCTCCCAGCTGTGAAAATAAATAGGGCTTTCCTTCTTTTCCCACCTGTGGAGTCTGTACACTGGATTAATGCCCTCCCCCAAGTTCTGGCCAGGAGACTTCTTGATTGGTTCAAATTGTTAAAATGTTCAGCTGGAGGTTTCCTTCTCCCTTGGCCTTTTCCCATTGCCTCCAGCAGCCCTCCTCAAGGACCCCTGTGAGGCAAGGCAGAAATGGCTTGGTAGGGGACCCAGCGAGCCTACCGGGATCTTTTTGCTGCTTCCTCTACCCCTGTATTTCACTTGGTTCTCTAAACTGACTCAACTCCAGGTAAGGTCAGAATCTTCTCCTTTAATCTAGACCTTCAGGTTCCCCAGTGGGGGATTTGTGTTTGGGGGTGGATGATCTCCCTTTCCCACTTCCATAGTTTGGGTACTCACAGTATTTGGGTTGTCTCCCGGGTCCTGCAGGAGCAATTTGCTTCCTTCGGAGGGTCTGTGGGTTATCTTGGATTTCCTAATGTATTCCTGCAGTCCTTCTGGAGCAAAAGTTCATGATACAAGCCTCCACATGCTGTTCTCTCCATCTGAGCGGGAGCTGCAATCTAGTTCTGTCTCCCGTCCGCTATGATCCCCGGAAGTTCTAGTGTTTGTTTTCTATATTGGCGTGAGCACTGTAAGCATAAAGAGCTTATATATTTCCCCATGCTTAATCTATTTTATGATACAATAAAATGTAATCTGACAATAGGGTTTTCTGTCCCCCCCCCCCCCCATTAAAATGGATCTTGCATTCTTCTAATTTGGGAAATATGGTACTAAGAGTTCTGAGGAGGACAGTTTGAAAACCACTAATCTAGTTTGTCTTTTTTTAGTGATAAATGGGACATTTTTAAAATCACACCACCGGATTCTCTATATCCTAAAAGAAGAGCCATGGCACAGTGCTTTACTTTGAGAAATTCCATTTCCATGACTGTATGAACCTCTGTATACTCTGTCTTTGCAATCCCTGTTTTCTGGTCTTTGTGGGATCCCAATGGCTGTAGAAATGTGCATGTGTGTGAGAATGAAAAGGAAGAAGAAAAAAAATGAAGCAGCACAAAAGCAGTGGTGAGATTACTTTCAGTTTCCTAATTAATGCATATAGTTGGGTAAATGGGTCAAGAGACAAAAAAAAAGTAAACAAAAAATAACAACTTTCTTCCTAGCTGTTCTAGTCAATTAAGATTTCTCTCTTTTATGTAGTAACGCTTAATTAGTCCTCTTATATACACATTTTTCAAACTTGTTTTATTGATAAAATAGTTTTATGTGTGTGTGTGAGAGAGATAACATTCACATATATTAACACAAGTGTATATGTAGGTTTTATTTTCATGCAGATGTATACATGCATACACACATATATTTTATACTAAAGAGATATATACTTCTAAATGGAAATTTTAAAATTTTTTAAATACATATATATTTTATATTGGTATCTGCCAATAAAGTGAGGTTAAACTCTAATTCAATTAAGAAATGAGGTTGCTTAATGCAAATTTTTTCAATGAAGTGTGGACGTAAGCTCTGAGGTTTGTGAGTTGGAGAAAAACATAAATCTTAAGAAGGTGACATATTCCACTGTTCTGAAATCTGTTGAGAAAAATGAGATGGAGACATGAATAACAAAGGCTAAAAGATACAGTTAGAAAATATTATATTCTATAAAGTTCTAGAAGCATATAAAAATATTCCAAATACCACAATGTCTCCCTTACTATAAACTTGTTTTTTAAACTCCTCGTATTTCAAGTTTTATTTTAGGCATTTGGATTTTTTTCTTTTAAAAATAGAAAATTAATATAATGGGAATCTACAATAAAATAAAAATTAATTTAACAATAGGCAATTAATGAGCCCCCATTACATACATGTGGAAGTTGACGGCAAAAATATTAAAAAGATATGGTGTCAGCATTAAAAATTCTTACAATTTACCTGGGAAAACAAACATGTGTGAAGGAGTCAAATCACTTTATAAATATGGCCTTTTGATCACTTAGCTGAAACATATTTTTTGGGGGGCAGGGGGTGAACTGTAGAGGACTTTTGCTCTGTTAAATCTCTAGCTTTTATCAGTCTGTACTGAATATTTACACCAAAATAACAGATACAGTAATCCCCTTTCATGCTTCTTTCTCATTTTCTTTTTTTTACTGAGTCTGGCTTTAATCTAAAATTTCCTTTCTAGCTATTGCCATCATTTTCTCTCTGAAGTTGCTCTGGCCTCTCTTCTCTTATCAGGCTCAAATATGTCAGTCTTCACCTCCCACTGCATTTCTTGCCCTCTAAACTGACTTTACATTTGACTCTTTGTTTTGCATGTGCTTTCAAATTAGACATTTTCTTTTATTTTCTTTAAAATACATTTTTATTGACATTTACTTATAGCCAATATACTCCTGAAAAAGTATTTTAATAGCTTTATTGAATTATAATTGATATAAAAACCTGCACATATTTAGAGTATATAATTTTATAAGTTTGGGTATATGCCTACACTCATGAAACCATCGTTTGAGCTCCAGTCTCATTCATCAAAATATCAAATCTCTCCTTTTTGGTGCTGAAAGTGTGGTGAACAGAATTGTAGTTTTTTTTTTTTTCTTCTGCCCACAAACTGTAGACTTCCTCATATTGTTTATTTGCTCTGTTGCCCAGGCTGGTGTTCGGTGGTGTGACCACTGTTTCCTTCCACCTCACTCTCCCAGGCTCAATTGATCCTCCTGCTTCAGCCTCCTGAGTGGCTGGGACCATAGGTATATACCACTATGCCTGGCTAATTTTTGTGCATATATATCTCTCTCTCTATATATACACATACATATATACATATATACACACACACATATATACATATATACACATACATATATATATACACACATATATATACACACACACACATATATATACATATATACACACAGATATATATATATACACACACACACATATATATACACATACACACACACACACACACACACACACACACACATATATATATAGTAGAGACACGGTCTCCCTATGTTGCCCAGGCTGGTCTTGAACTCCTAGGCTCAACTGATCCTCCAGCCTTGGCCTCCCAAAATGCTGGGATTACTGCAGTGAGCTACCACACCAGGCCCCTCCTCATATTCTTGATCATGGCTCAATTCTAAGATTCCTTCTTTTTTTCTAACTCTATTTTACTTCGAATCCAAATTTAGCCCTCATGGCTCTATGATAAAGGCACTTCAAACTGGACCACTTGTCACTACTGCAATTAGTACTAGCTTTGTTCCAGTCACTCTTTACCAAGCTACTTGAATCACTCTAATTTCTTAATGGTCTCCGGTTTTCTACATTTGCTTTTCTATAGTCTATTTTCTTCGGTCTTTCCTTCTCAGCCAGAAGCATATTCATTATAAACACATGTAATTAGATCACTCCTCTGGTCTAGCACTCTAAACTTGGCCTCCCCGACTCATTTAAAATAAAGATCGGAATCCTTGCTAAGCCCTACAGGATCCTACATGATCTGGCCCCAAAAATCCCTCTGCTCTCCCTCTTTCTACTCACCCCCCTCCTTCCATGCATTAGACTGCCTTCTTTCAGTTTCTCAAACACCTTGAGGCCATTCTTATCACAGAGCCTTAACATGAGCTCTTTTCCTGCCTGGAAAACTCTACCAATGGCCTTTATATCATTTAGGCCTCATCAATGGTAAGCTTCCCAGAGATGCCTTCCCCACACACAATTTTTCCAATAGCACTTCTCAGCATGTTCTATCCCCTTACTCCACTTAGTTATCATCATAGTATTTATAACAACAGAAAATTGTATCATTTATTTATTTGCATTTTTTATCTCTCCTCCTCCTGCTAAAGGGCTTTCCCCATAAGATAGAGACTACTTAGATCACGTTTGCTTTTCCTTTGACAAGAATAAGGCTGATACATGGTAGACGGTCAAAATATTGTTGAATGAGTAATTATTGTTTCTATGGCTTTATTAGTGGAATAAAGAATATTATTTATGGAATTCAAAATACTTATAGAATTGTTCTATATTTATAGAATATGCTAGTATTCACTTTTCATATGTATAAAATATTTCATGTATCTTTCTATATTTCTCAATATGATTTCATAATTTTAATATTTGATATTTAATATCTACCTTTCATTTACATTTTTTCTTTTTTATTATACTTTAAGTTCTAGTGTACACATGCACAACGTGCAGGTTTATTACATAGGTATACATGCGCCATGTTGGTTTGCTGTACCCATCAACTCATCATTTACATTAAGTATTTCTCCTAATGCTATCTCTCCTCCAGCCTCCTTCCCCCTAACAGGCCCTGGTGTGTGATGTTCCCCACCCTGTGTCCATGTGTTCTCATTGTTGAACTCCCACTTATGAGTGAGAATATGCAGTGTTTGATTTTCTGTCCTTGTGATAGTTTGCTGAGAATGATGGTTTCCAGCTTCATCCATGTCCCTGCAAAGGACATGAACTCATCCTTTTTTATGGCTGCATAGTATTCCATGGTGTATATGTGCCACATTTTCTTTATCCAGTCTATCATCGATGGACATTTGGGTTGGTTCCAAGTCTTTGTTATTGTGAATAGTGCCACAATAAACGTATGTGTGCATATATCTTTACAGTAATATGATTTATAATCCTTTGGGTATATACTCAGTAATGGGATCACTGGGTCAAATGGTATTTCTAGTTCTAGATCCTTGAGGAATCACCACACTGTCTTCCACAATGGCCGAACTAATTTACACTCCCACCAACAGTGTAAAAGTGTTCCTATTTCTCCACATCCTCTCCAGCATCTGTTGTTTCCTGACTTTTTAATGACTGCCATTCTAACTGGCGTGAGATGGTATCTCATTGTGGTTTTGATTTGCATTTCTCTGATGACCAGTGATGATGAGTATTTTTTCATGTGTCTGTTGGCTGCATGAATGTCTTGTTTTGAGAAGTGTCTCTTCATGTACTTTGCCTACTTTTTGATGGGGTTGTTTGTTTTTTTCTTGTAAATTTGTTTAAACTCCTTGCAGATTCTGGATATTAGCCCTTTGTCAGATGGGTAGATTGCAAAAATATTTTCCCATTCTGTAGGTTGACTGTTCACTTTGATGATAGTTTCTTTTGCTGTGCAGAAGCTCTTTAGTTAAATTAGATCCCATTTGTCTATTTTGGCTGTTGTTGCCATTGCTTTTGATGTTTTAGTCATGAAATCTTTGCCCATGTCTATGCCCTGAATGGTATTGCCTAGGTTTTCTTCTAGGGCTTTTATGGTTTTAGGCCTTACATTTAGGTCTTTAATCCATCTTGAGTTAATTTTTGTATAAGGAGTTAATTTTTGGTATCAATTTTAATATGCGATATTTAATATCAACCTTTCATTTACATTTTTAAAAATTATTTAATAATGGCATTGGTAACATTATGGAAGGGAGATATACCGTTAAATGCTCATTTTAATCCATGCTGTTCCTAAGTCTTATGTACATTACCCACGTTACCAAATTTTCTTAATTTTATTTCTATTAATAGAGTATCTTTAATATTCTACGTATATGTGCAGAAGCTTCATTTTCAAATTTTCTTATTAATTTTATTTTTTACTAATAAAATATCTTTAATATTCTCTTTTTTCTCTATATATTTGTAAATGAATATGTCTCTTCCAAATTTTATATCGAAAATTTATGTCTTTCTGATTGCATAGATTAAAAGTATCAAAACAAAAGAAGCATCATGTGAAATGTTGTTCAGTTTCAAAATAACTGAGCATCATGTGAATGTCTTGAATATTTTCTGTTCCTGTGTCTTCTTTACTGCTTTCTTTTCTATTAGATGAATATCCTCTAGTGTAGCATTTTAATTCCTTTAATAATTCTATTTTTTAAATTATTTTCTTAGTGGTTTCTCTAGGGTTTACAATAATAAACTTATCTAAATCTACCTCAGCACCATATTAACATAATCTAGTGACACGTAGAAACTTTGCTTCTATATAGTTTCAATTGCTGATTATTTTTATGCTTTGTTATTAGTGATTAATAGAAAACCAAAGATGTTCAAAGTCTTTCAAATCTGGCAGTATTCTATTGCTAAACTCTATAGGATTTCTAGTTTTTTTTTTTTTTTTTTTTTTTTGAGACGGAGTCTCGCTCTGTTTCCCAGGCTGGAGTGCAGTGGCGTGATCTCGGCTCACTGCAAACTCCGCCTCCCGGGTTCACGCCATTCTCCGCCTCAGCCTCCCGAGTAGCTGGGACTACAGGCGCCTGCCACCACGCCCAGCTAATTTTTTGGTATTTTTAGTAGAGATGGGGTTTCACCATGTTAGCCAGGATGGTCTCGATCTCCTGACCTTGTAATCTGCTGGCCTTGACCTCCCAAAGTGCTGGGATTACAAGCATGGGCCACCACACCCGGCCGGCAAAGGACTTTTAAGAAATTTTTTTGCCTTACCTTGTTGAAAGTCTGAAGTTTTTCTATATTTCTACATTTAATAATAAGTCTGATGTTCAAATAATCTCATCAGAAATATTCTTTCTTTGGCATTGACTTCATTCTCAAGTAGGACATCAACCAGTATCTTCAGGCTTGCAAAAAACAGTTTATTATCTCTGTCGGGGGGGAGGGGAATCCCCAATACGTCCAGTTGAGGTCCCTGCATCTGTGGTTTTTGTCCTAGATTAGATTATAGGAAATCTTAGAACCAACATTGGAGCCAGGAAAATGAATTGCTCTGAGTGACCTAGTTGGGAGCAGGGTACCCAACTGAACTCAGGTGTGCCTGCTCAAGGCAGTAAAGCCAAACATGGTCATTGGTATTGAAGTGACAGAAACTGAGACATTTATTGGAGAGCACCAAGTAAGGAGAGTTGGACAGGTAATGTTTAAGACCCAAACTCCCCTATGGCTTATAAGATAAAGGCTTTTAAAGATTGAGAGGCAGAGGTTATAGGCAAAGTTATAAGTCAACATATAGGGGCTACACGTTGTTTTGACCTAAAATGGTGAGACATCTCAAAGCGAGGAACCACATGTCCACAGGTTATAGGTGGATTTAGATTTTTTGATTTGAGATTGGTTATGGAAGTGAAGCTTTGTCTAAAAATTTGGAATTAGCAGAAGATAATGTTTGCTCTGGCTCATGAGAGTGACTTTTTTGGGCCTCCACAGGAAGAAATTTAGAACAAAGGAAAGTGGTCAGAGTTTAGTCTTCAGTTCTCTCTTATTTGAGATCCATGTGTCAGCACATAAAGACATAAACCACCTTATCTGAGATATATGGTTGGTGGGGGTATGGGTTTCTTGAAAAACAGCTCAGGGACGTATGTTAAGATGTTATCTTCAGTTTTTATAGGGAATTATTCTTGTGACTCTATTATTTTTTGGCTATTATTTTAAGCTACTATTATTTTTTTGTTATTTATTTTGTGGAGCTTGCTAGGTGTCTGGAATTTCCTTTGAAAAAATTCAGGATTTTTTTTTTTTAATTTTCTTGTTTGGGAGGGGATACCTAGCACCTTCCTAAGAGGGGTCCCTGTTTCATTTCAATGTCTACCATAATTGTGCATTAGGAGTGGTGCAAGCTCTCTGAATTACAGGGGTTAAGAATGGGAAGAAATGCTTTCCCAAAAAATTGGAATTATTACTTACACGAAGAATGAATGGGTCCTTGTAAGACAAAATCAACAGATGTGATCTATGTATAAGCTTATATTATTATTTAATACATAAACCAGGAAACTTTTGAGGGTGAAAGTTTTAACAAAAACTATTTTTTAAGAGGCATTAGTCATCACAATAAGTGAGTCTTAAACTTATACTGACTTGTAAAACAGAAGAACTAGATGAAACTGACATACAACACAAACTAAGTTCCAATTGAACATCAACGGTTCAGACCCACATATTCCAAGTTAAAATAAAAGAGAAACTGATGTAACAGGACTTAACGTGTTCCAAAGCCCACTGACTGGTTGAGCAACTTGAGTAGTTTACAAATTCTCACCAATCACTGCTAGACCTTCCTTACTAACTTTTTCCCTAAAACCACTCTATATGACTAACCTCAACCTTCAAATTCCCTAAAACCACTCTATATGACTAACTGCAACCTCAAATTCCTCTTTTGAGACACTTCTGAGACTCTGCCAAAGCAGTGCTTTCCTACGTTCAACACATTTAATAAATTCAACTTCATATGGTCAACAGCTTTCACTAATGGTCTTTGTAAGGAGACTTCATGATGCCCAGGAAAGTGCCTAGACTTTTAAAGTGAAAACATGGAGTTTGGTGTAGCTGAAGCTGAGTGAATAAGAAGGAGTATAGTGGGAAATAATGTGAGAAGGTAAGAGGCGCACACCATGGAAAGCCTTATTGGCCATTTTAAAGATTGATGTTATTCTAAGTGAAAAGTGAGTCACTGACAGAATTTGAGAAGAGAAATGATATACATTTACTTCACGTCAAAGGTCTTGCTCTAGCTGTTGAGCTGGGAATAGAATATAGGAGGACAAAGAAGAAAGTCGGCCAGTTAAAAAGCTATTGAAAGAATCAAGGCAAGAGATAGTGGTAGCTCAGCTAATGTGATAGCAGTAGAGACAGTGAAAAAATATCAGACTTTGGGTATATTTTCTAAGTGTGGACTAGTGAGATTTACTAATGAGCTAGATGTGGGAATAAGAGAAAAAGAAGAGTCAGGGATGATTCCAAAGTTTGTGACCACAGCAACTAGAAGGATAAAATTGCCACTTCCTTCTTGGTAAAGACTGGCACATTACAGGCTTGTGAGAGAATTTGAGTAAATCGGTTTTGGACATTACTATGGGAAGAATTGTGGTCTTCTCAAAATTCATGTTGTGAACACCTAGCCCCCCATGTAAATTGTAAATTTATGTGGATATAGGGCCTTGAAAGAGATGATTAAGTTAAAATGAAGTGATTAGGATGGGCCCTCATCCAATGACTGGTGTCATAGGTGAGGATATTAGGACACAGACACACACAGAGAAAAGGCAGCCATCTACAAGCCAAAAAGAGAGGTCTCAGAAGAAACCAACCCTACTGATACCGTAATCTTGAATTTCTAGTTTCCAGAATTGTGAGAAAAATGAATTTCTATTGTTTAATCCACCCAGATTGTGTTGCTTTATTGTGGCAGCCCTAGCAAACTTGGGAGTCATTGTCATACAGAGGGTATTTAAGGATATTAAACTGGGTGAGATTACAAAGAGAATGACTGCAGATAAAGAATAGAAGGAATCCAAGAAATAAGCCCTGCAAAATTTCACTTTTAGAGGCTGGAGATAAGAACAAAAATGTCTCAACAAAAGAAACTGTGAAAGAGTGACCAGTCAGGAAATTAACAGATTGAAATATCCTGGAAACCAAGTCAAGAAATTGTTTTCTATACAAAGGAGTAATTAATTAATTGTTTTAAATGCCCCTGATTGTGCAAAAGGTTGAAGATCGTGAATTTTTAATTATATTCAGAAATGTGGAGATCATCGGTGACACCATCAAGGAACCTTTGATGAAATAGGAGAGGAAGTAAAAGTCTAATTAAAATAGATTTAAAGTGGAGAATGAGAGATGTAGAATGGAGACTAATTTATCTTTTTGTTTTATTATGTGCCTAGCACAGAAGTTTCACTGAATCTATTAGATCTTTTAAAAATAAGTGTTTTTATCTGACTTCCAAATCTGCAAAGCTGAAGCACAGAACCTTCATGAAAGTGATCTTTTAAAATACCTTGAGAAGTTCCCTGCTGAGTTTCTCAGAAACCTTTCAAAACGTTAGTCATGATATGATTTTATAGAGAAATTTACTTGTAGAGTAGCATCCCTATCAATAATGTAATATAAGAATGTGCTTCAAATTTTGTTCACTATAAAGAAGTAATAACTTCTTTAGAGAGCTATTTACTGTTTTTCATTTGATACTTTAATGGATTTCCTCAGAGCACAAATAAATTACATTAAATAATTTCAACTGAAGAATTGTTTATATAAATTAGATTTACTAGTAAATCCTATTAATATGCCTTTTTATATCAAGACATAAAGGCATTGTTTTAGAGATACAGACTTTCAAGAGAATGAAAACATTATCTAATGCCATATGGAACTTTTCTGTAACCTAGTAGCTTTAACTACATTCGGTTGTATCTGTTGGTTATTTAGTACGTTTTAATAGCAATCTGAATAGTGAAATTTTGGTTAATGCAATTTTCAGCTGATAACAAGTAGATAGTCTGTGGTTTATTTTTAAACTTTTTTTCTTAGAAGTTATTAACTCATTATTAAAAACATTTTTTATTTTTTAAATAAACATAGTACACATATATATTTAGGAGGTACATAAGTGATATTTTGATATATACGATGTGCAGTGACCAAATCTGGGCAATACGCATATCTGGCACCTAAAACAGTAATCATTTCTTTGTGTTGGGAACATTCAATATTCTCTATTCTAGCTATCTGAAAATATATAATAAATTATTGTTAACTATAGTCCGCCTCTAGTGCTATAGAACATTATAACTTATTCCTCCTATCTAATTGTAATTTTATATTCCTTAACAAATCTATCCCTACCCTCTCCTCAGTCCCACTTTCTCAGTCTCTAGTAAACGTTAGTCTACTGTTTACTTTTGTGAGAGCAACATTTTTAGCTTCTGCATATGAGTGAGAACATGTGGTTTTCTCACTTTCTGTTTCTAGATTATTTTACTTAACATAATGATGTCTAGGTTCATCCATGTTGCTGTGCATTTCATTCTTCCCCAGGGCTAAATAGTATTCTAATGTGCATATATGCCATATTGTCTTTATCCATTCATCTGTTGATGGACGCAGGTTGATTCCATATCTTAGCTATTGTGAGTTGTGCTGTAACAAACATGGGAGTGCAGCTATCTCTTCAATACACTGATTGCCTTTTCTTTGAATATACACCCAGTAGTAGAATTGCTGGATCATATGATAGTTCTAGTTGTAGTTTTTTGAGGAAATTCCATATCATTCTCCATAATGGCTCTACCAGTTTACATTCTCTCCAATAGTATATAAGAGTTCCTTTTTCTCCACATCCTCACTAGCGTTTTGTTTTGTTTTGTTTTGTTTTGGTCTTTTTGGGAATAGCCATTTTAACTGGAGTGAGATGATATCTCATTGTGGTTTTGTTTGCATTTCCATGAATGAAATGTTGTTAGGCATTTAAAAGATACATTTGTTGTCTGTTTGTATGTCTTCTTTGAGAAATGTCTGCTCAGATTGTTTGTTCATTTTTAACTGAATTATTTGTTTGTTTGTTTGTTTTGCTGTTGAGTTGCTTGTGTTTCTTGTATATTCTGGATATTAATTCCTTGTTGGATAAAAAGTTTGTAAATATTTTCTCCCATCCTTAAGTTGTCTTTTCATTCTGTTGATTGTTTCTTTTGGTGTGCAGAAACCTTTTAGTTTGATACAATTTCATTTGTCTATAAAATTAATGCTCAAGAGATGATTGCAAACTGAAGATGTTTCTAATATTTAAGAGCAAAAAGAGGCTATATGGTAGATGTTATTAATGTATCTTCACATTTATTCATACATTAAACATGTTTTTGTAGGTTCCTCTTTTGGGCCCTACATTATGCTGGCTATTGTAAATAAATAAACAAACAGGCATGGTCCCTACCTCACAGACCGTGTAATCTAATGGAAGAGAAGACTAACAAATAACCAAAGAATACATAACTAAAATTTGTGATAAGCTCTACCATAGTGATAATATTAAGAGTAAAATTTCTAAGGTCAAATAATAAAAATGTAATTGCTACTTGGGAAACATTTTATGAGAGAAACTATAAAAAGACTTTAGTGGTCTGTAGAATGTAAAGGAAAATATTTTAGATGGCACAGTAAGAAAAATCAGAGATGATAATTAATTTGAGATATGGATGATAAGAGGAAACCCTCTAAGCAAAGAGTGGAAGACAGAGTGCTCCTAGCAAAGTCTTGAGTTAAAAAAGAGATTAGAAGCTGAAAAAGAACAGGAGCTCTCACTCACTAAGAGTGAGAGCTCATGTGGTTTGAAGCAAAATTATAAAGACAGGGAGAAAGATGATCCTTTCTGGCCTTGTAGGATTTCATGCTAAGCCCAATGGGAGACCTTCTGAAGGTTTTAAACAAAGAAAAATAATGTTTTAGAAAGGTCACTCTGCTTTCTGTGTGAAAAATGAATCAGAAAAGTACAGTCAAGGAGACTAGCTGGAAGGCTCCAGAAATATTCTAAAGTAAGAAAGGGATTGTGTGGGAGAAATGGTTGTAGAAGTAAGTAGTGGACTGAGCAACTATTGGAAATAGAATTAAATGGACTTACTGTTAAATTAGATACAGGAGATGTGGCAGTACACTTCCATAGGAATTACAAAATCTTCCACTGAAGAATCCCGTATTTTGTGTGCCTCTCCAATGAACTGAAGAACAGTTCTTTGCTCATCTAGAAATATGTCTAAATAAATGAAAAGACTATTTATGATGTTGATGCTTCTTTCTCAGTTATTATGTGCTCACATTCAAAATTCCTTAAAGCATAAAAATAGAATATACAACTGAGAAATAAGGATACATCCTATTAGTCAAAAAGGAAGGGAATGCCGAATAGGAACTCTCTATAAAACACACACACATGCAAACAAAACACACCCCTTCAGAATGCAACTCTTAAAACATTTTTTTTTCCACTCACAAGAAAAAATATATTACCTCAACTTAGAGTTTATTGTGTAAAGCATTCATCATAGTGGTCCAAATGAAAGTCATGGCCTTCTTATAAGTAGAATCACTATTAAAAATCTCTTCTTGGATTTCAGATGTGCCAAACTAGTCTAAATATATTTAAAGCTTATATTCATGCTATTGTATTGTAAAAAGAAAGAGTATTTCTTACTGCTTACTTTGGAATTTCATTCTAGCTAAGACAGCATAGTTGAAACCAAAGAAAAATAAAGTTTTACTTAGTCAATAAAACTGCATTTTAGCTTATTTTTAAGGATATTTTTCTTCAATTAAAGATTGAAGAGAATAAATTAGTAATTCTCTCATTTCTCTCTCTCTTTGAAAGAAAATAAAAAAAAGCATCCACTTTCAAGAAAATGGTGTAGGAAGGCAAAATGAATATAACTGGTGCTGTGCGCTTTAGTTTTGTCTTTAAATAGAATTCTTATTCAAGGAGAAAGATCTTTCTGGAAATCTGAGAACCAAATCAGTACAATTTATTCAAACATTATATGACTCTTAAAATACCATAACCCAATGAAGAATCTACTTTTGTCTTTCTTTCTTTTTCCATTCCTTTCCTTTCCTTTCCTTCCTTCTCTCTTTCTTTCTTTCTTTCTTTTTCTTTCTTTCTTTCTTTCTTTCTCTTTCTTTCTCTCCTTTCTTTCTTTCTCTCCTTTCTTTCTTTTTTCTTTCTTTCTTTCTTTCTTTCTTTCTTTCTTTCTTTCTTTCTTTCTTTCTTTCTTTTTCCTTCCTCTTTCTTTCCCTTTCTTTCTTTCTTTCTTTCTTTCTTTCTTTCTTTCTTTCTTTCTTTCTTTCTTTCCTTCCTTCCTTCCTTCCTTCCTTCCTTCCTTCCTTCCTTCCTTCCTTCCTTCCTTCCTTCCTTTCTTTTCACAGAGTCTTGCTCTGTCACCTAGGCTGGAGTGCAATGGCAAGATCTCAGCTCACTGCAACCTCCACCTCTTGGGTTCAAGTGATTCTCCTGCCTTAGCCCCCTGAGTAGCTGGGATTACAGGCACGCACCATCACGGCTGGCTAATTTTTGTATTTTTAGTAGAGACGGGGTTTGGCCAGGCTTGTCTCAAACTCCTGACCTCGTGATCCGCCCGCCTCAGCCTCCCAAAGTGCTGGGATTACAGGCATGAGCCACCGCGCCTGGCCCTGTCTTTCCTTTAAAAATTTGATTTTATTGAAAATAGTTTTAAATTTATTCTCAACTCATTCTCCACAAAACTTAGACTATATATAGAGCAGTTGATGACACAGATTTTAAAATGGCAGAGACATAGGTGTTTATTCTAGGAAGTCTGGTGTACATTTCAAAATACCAGAAATAATTTGTGAGAGAAGTAAAGAAAATTTATTTTAAAAACTTGTTTCTGAGTGCAGAAAAAAATGTTATCATAAAGACACACATCACAGTGGCATTCTTATTCATCATTATTTTAACTTTTCTAAATAAAAAACACAACAATGTATTTTTTAAAAAGTGCCAGAGCAGCAGAGGATTTGAAATAACAGATTAGATATTATTTCATTTAATACATTTTTTAAAGGCAGCTAATTCTTTTGCCAAGTTGGGGAGTTGGGAGAATGGGGGGATAAGGCAGAGTGAGGGTAGAGGTTAAGAGGGAAGGGCCTTAACCTTAAATGGAAGAAAGGGAAACAGGATTTTTTTTTACATCAAACTTCTCTGAAACTGTAAAAAAAAAAAAAAAAAAAAAGTTTCAAACTTAGACATCATCATTACTCCAGAAGGTCACGGAAAGGCAAAGCATAGTTGAGCTAAACTAGCTGTGATCTCCAATAAGACTACCAATATTGTGTAAATAACACCTAGTTGACAATGAGTTGGAAGATCAGTATCATAAGTAGATGTCAATCATGGGTCAGGTTAGGATACCCAGAGAGGTTATGGTTTAGTCATCATCGAAGCATACTAGGTACATAGTCCCAAGCTCTACAGGGCTTCCAAAGCATTTAGTTAAAGAACGAGACCAACCTAGGAGCAAGCCCATCTCAATTCAATGTGATTACCTCTTATAGTAGCTCTGTTCCCCAGTAACAGAGGTCAAATTCTTATCTTTCATTTTCCCAAACAGCAGAAGCTGCAGCAACTGCTTAACACTTGTTAGAAATACAAACTCTTGGATCCCAGCTCAGACCTAAATCAGAAACTCTGAGGCTTAGGGCCCAGCAGTCTGTGTTTTAACAAATCCTCTAGGTGATTGTGATGCAAGCTAAAGTTTGAGAAACACACAAGAAGAGTTTTCAACCTTGATAGCCTTAAAAAAGTACTGATTCATGAGTCCCAACCTCAGAGTTTTTAATTATTCTTAGGTGCAGCCTGGGCATTGCAATTTTTAAAATCTCTTGAAAGGTTTCTAGTGTTCAACAGGGTGGAGAATCATTGACAAAAGGAAGATTTGAGTCTCCAAAGGGGCATGTCACCTCAATGGGGCTGGCCTTCTAGATCATTGTAAGCAAGTCTTTCTTTGCCCACATAGCCCACACAATCCCAGTTTTCACCCTCACTTCGAAAACTTAATATTGCTATAAAAACTGTGCAGAATGAAACTCTGAAATACTGTGTAATTTCTTACAGACCCAAAAAAGGAAGGTGGCAGCAAATGTCACAAGTTCCTCAAAACTCTTTCTGAGTAAGGATTTTCTCTTCTTCTCCTTTTTTCTTTTTGCAGAGAATGTGACTCATTCCTGTCTATTCTTGGTGTCCACATTTAAGTTCATTAATAGGTTCTCTCACGTAGTGGCTTTGTGACTTTGTGGACTTTAGGAAGTCACTTTTCAGTCGTATTCTATTATATATCTAGGAAATCTGGCACTAGATAAAATGATTCATCCTTCTAATTTTTTACTTAAAATATTAAATTACACTATAGTCTGTGGTGTTCTGTGACACCCATTTCCTCTCAGCGGTGACTGTGACTGTCAGCTTTTACATCCCTTATCTTTGTTCATACTGTCCTATATATCTACAGAAAGAATTTAAATTTATATATATATATATATACTTTTAAATTGTCACAGTTCTACTTCTAATGCTTTATTCAGTTGATGAAAATTACCAAATTTTATTGATCATTTTCATGATGAATGACTCAGCCATTTGTACAGATTCTTTGTTTCAAAAATACTTGTGGAAATTCCATTTTGAGATAATGAGATGGCAAGCAGATATCCAGAAATATAATGGGTCATGTGTATATATAGCAGTGGCTTCTCTGGACCTTCCAGTGGATGTTTTGAGACAAGATAAATCATTTTTATCTGTATTGTCCTTTGCTCTGTGTATAAGACATTTATTTTTACCTTTACATTGTCACTTGGATCATTAGTTCCCTTAAAAAATCAGTTCCCTTAAAAAAATAGTACAGTTTAGTGGCTGGGGAGTATAGATTGTAGAGCCAAACTGTATGAGTGAAGTGTGAAGCCCAGCTCTGTTGTCTACTACGTATAGTCTACTACATACAGCGTGATCCCAGATAAGCTATTTAATCATTTAATGCCTCTATTTTCCATCTTTAAACTGGGAATGAAAATTATATATTCTCAGTTACGAAAGTCTTATGGATTAAGCCAGTTAACATATGTAAAGCACTTAGAACAAGGCTTTTCATATATTAAGATCTCAATACATCTTATTGTGTGTGTAAAGATCTTGCTATTCTCATATTCAGATTCATGAATCTAAGTTTTGAAAAGTTGTAGTTACTGAATAGTATGAAACAAAATATGAACTCAAATTAGATTGCAATCATCTTTATATCTTGGAGAAAATTTTAAACAAATGTGATAAAACTCCTTGCTTTTCACTGCTGTATCAAAGCTCGGCTGATTTGTTCCTGTGGGGACCAGTCACTGGGATTCCTCCATGCTCTCCACTAAATCCCATACAGATGTGATGCTCCCACAAGGCAGTAAGAAAGGAGAGGACAAACAAAAGTATACAGTTTTGCCTCAGATTTTAAGTGCTGGTTATGGACAGAGTCATTACTAGAGTAGAAATTTAAATAACCACAGTAATAATTGAGAATCACCTGTCCAACAAGAACAAAAATTCATGGTTGAAATTACATCCAAAGCATCAAGCCCATCTAATTATATGGAGTGCTGAAAATAATGAAAACACATTTCTTGTATGGTTTATAGCTCATAAAGCATTCTTTTTATAATAATAATGCATTTTATTTGTAAAATGTATTATGCTTTTCAAATTATTATTATTTTATTTATTTATTTATTTATTTTTTTGAGACGGAGTCTCGCTCTGTCGCCCAGGCTGGAGTGCAGTGGCGCAATCTCGGCTCACTGCAAGCTCCGCCTCCCGGGGTCACGCCATTCTCCTGCCTCAGCCTCTCTGAGTAGCTGGGGCTACAGGTGCCTGCCACCACGCCCGGCTACTTTTTTTGTATTTTTAGTAGAGACAGGGTTTCACCGTGGTCTCGATCTCCTGACCTCCCAAAGTGCTGGGATTACAAGCGTGAGCCACCGCGCCTGGTCTACAAATTATTTTTAAATGTTATTTCATTTCACTCACCCAACAGCAATGTAAAGGTAAAAGTAAATGTCTTATACACAGAGCAAAGGACAATACCAGAACTAGACATCATACCCTCTGAGTTCTAGCCACCTTTTCAACTGAGTGCATTCATGTCATCAATTCTGGTGCTCCATAAAACCTTAATTCTAGACATATGTAGAAATTTTTGGATAACCAGTCAACATTAACAGTAGTTTTATATTACACAGCATATGCCTTTTTATCATTTATAATTTGCTATTAAATAGTATATACAAAATACTCTGATGGTCTGAACTATTCTACTAGAACATCGGGAAGATAATTTGTATTGTACAAAGGGTTTTTTTAAAAGTTTTTGTTTCTAACATTTTTTGAAGTATCTTCAGTAGTTACATACATTTTGCGGGAGAAAAGCACTGCTCTTAGAAGGAAAAGCATTGGAAACTTACAGAGGATAATGGAAAACAATTGACTACATACTTCCTTCCAGAGTAACTACAATAAGTCAATTATACTGAATATATATATATATTCATATATTAATGTATATAGGATAAAATGTATGTGTGTATATATGTATCTTTAGATATTTCTTACATATTAAAATATGGTACTTACTGCTTCTGTATACATTTTTAAAAGAAGGAATCTTAAAACAACTGCTATTTGGGTTTTCAGTTAATTTTGTATTGGCTTACTAATTAAATAACTATAGCATTTGAAGAGAGAGACAGAGTATGGAAAAGTGATGTTTTCTTTATAGGTATGTTGTGGGAAAAGCCAAAGAAACATAAGAAGAAGACCATGTAAAAGATTAGGAACATGTACCATATCAAGCTATTTTTGTGACTGACTGATTGGGACCAGAGAATCAGATCACATCCATGTGGATATGGGAGGACAGAGCTGCCTTTAGGAGAACAAATATTTTCACTTTCAGTTCTACTGGGAAGAGGGTATTTGTGAGGAAGGATTAAACAGACAGAATTTAAACTATGAATGTCAAGTAAAGAAGTGGGGGAAAAAACTTAGTGTCTTTGAGCAGAGTATTGTCCAGTTATTATGATTATTATTTTGAGACAGAGTCTTGCTCTGTCATCCAGGCTGGAGTGCAATGGCGCAATCTCAGCTCACTGCAACCTCTACCTCCCGGGTTCAAGCGATTCTCCTGCCTCAGCCTCCCAAGTAGCTGGGATTACAGGCCCCCACCACCACACCCGGCCAATTTTATTTGTCTTATTAGTAGAGACGAGGTTTCGCCATGTTGGCCAGCCTGGTCTCGAACTCCTGACCTTAGGTGATCCACCTGCCTCGGCCTCCCAAAGTGCTGGGATTACAGGCATGAGCCACCACACCCAGCCTGTCCAGTTATTATTAATAGGAGTGGAGAGACCTAATGTCACTGGGGATGGTGGTGAATTTCTGCTAGCTATTTAGAAAGGCTGGGATACTAATTAGGGTTTGTTCAGGTAATGGGGGCTGTGGATGTTTGGGCCTTAGTCAAGTAGTGGGGATGGTCACCAGTAGGAGAGAGCTTTGACCAACAGAAACAAAGTTACCAGCATGGCAGAAAAATGTGGAAATGGGACCAAAACACCAAAGATCTTATTTGTAGGCTCAGGAAAGAAAAATCCCTGGAAATCACTCAGAGTTAGCTTAAGCACATTTTGATGAGGACTACATTTTGTTACTAGGATATTTCCCTGGTAATTTGGCTATATTTTAAATAAATGAGACCTTTGTTTTCATATGTTTGTAGAACTGTGCCGTAGGGATTTTGGATGTTAAAGTCACGCTTCCCAAAAGAAGCAAGGTAACAACTCCTCTCGGTTTCAGTGAGCTTTGTAAGTCTAGCAGGGCAAATGACATCTTTTAAATTAGCTTTCTTAGAATATAGGGCTCCAGTTGTACATAACCATTTTATCCACTTTTGAAATGATTAGCAAAAAATATAGCGTGTATGCTCCTCTTCAACTTACGTTTAGTATTGTTGTGTATTCACTATAATAAACAAAATAATATTAGAGGTGAAATTCAAGGCCTGGATAATTAAGTTACCCGTTCAGAGTTTAAAATTAGTTAAACTAATTTTTTTTTTTTTTTTTTTGAGACGAGTCTCACTCCGTCATCCAGGCTGGAGTGTAGTGTAGCAGTGTGATCTCGGCTCACTGCAACCTTTACCTTTTGGGTTCAAGCAATTCTCCTGCCTCAGCCTCCCAAGTAGCTGAGATAATAGGCATGCACCACCACGGCCGGCTAATTTTTTTTTTATTTTTAGTAGAGATGGGGTTTTACCATGTTGGCCAGGCTGATCTCAAACTCCTGACCTCAAGTGATCTGCCCACCTTAGCCTCCCAAAGTGCTGGGATTACAGGTGTGAGCCACCACGCCTGGCCACTTAAACTAAATGTTAATTAAAACAGTCTATCTTAGAAAAAAGTGGTATAAAGAATTGGTTATTTAATTTTGTGAGTCTTCACTAACATAAAATAATTCTAAATTAGTCACTAGGACATTTTGTCATTATTGAAATAGATAATCACTGCAATTTACAAGATTTTCCTGCTGGACACGTTTGGACAGACAAGAAAATATATCTTCAAAATAAGTTCTTAGTTTTATTTTTTGTAGGCTTAAGTTAGGGAGAAGGGAGTGAGTAACCTGTACCATTATTAACTGGGATAGGCAGGGAGATGCCTAGATTGGCTTTTGGACTGATGTAGCCTAGAATTCTTCTAGGGGTTTCTCACACACACTGGGGTATCTCTGGATGATTGAGTTCTTTCTATACTTTATAGGGTATTCTCAGGCAATCTAAGTCAAATCGAATATCTGAAGTATAACACAAATTCTTAAAGGAAATTCAACCACAATCTAATCAGATTCCTGGTCTTCATTTCCTAATACCATCCCCTTGAAGACTAAAATGCTAGAAAAACCTGATATATACTAATCTTTCTTACTTCTCTGCCTCCTTACCTCCCTCCCTTCCTTTTTTTGCTTCTTTCCCTCCTTCCCCTCTCTGCCTTCCACCCTCCTTTTTTTCCTTCTACAAGACTTTATTTATTGAGTAGCCACAGTGTCCTTAGATTGCTCTGGAAAGATTCAACTAAATAAATTACATAATGCGTGTCACCAAGATGCCTGAATTGTCATACTAAATGACAATATTTCAATACAAAATATATCAAAAGAAAGTATGTATTAAAATAACAAATGAGTGGCATGTAAAGTTATCTCTAAAGTCTGCCATTTTCTCTGCATCCATACTGTCAACCTTAATTTATAATAGTATCTTCTGTAACATGAAATACTTCAAATAGTCTTTTAACCATTTTCTCTACCTCAAAGTTGAATTCTTATCAAAGAATTTTCTATCCTTCTATTAGATGGCTTTAAAAATACTTAAATAATAGTGGTTAGAATTTATTCTGCATTTACTTGGTACCAGGTAAGTTATCTTAAAAAACTCTAAGATGGAGTACTATTGTCATTTTCTTTTTCAGACACAGCCTGACAGGTGGAGAAGTTAAACATTTGGCCAAATTCACCCTAAAACTAGGGAAGCTGGGGAGCAAGCTTAGGTTGCCTGACTCAGGGGCCTTTACTTTAACTGATCTCTACAGTGGTTCAAATTTAATTTTAAGTTTTACTGCTTCAAACAAAAGCAGCCTGATTTACAGAATGGTTCCCATTGTCTGTCATTTCAAAGCCCAAATCCTTTTCATGGCTCACAGTTAACTGACATCTGATTTATCCCTGGTTTACACACTCTGGTCCCTGCTTTACTCCCAGGTCTCATCTTATTTCTCTCTCATTCCAATTCCATGAACTAAATGCAGATCTGAAATGTTAGCTTCTGCCTGGAAGTTTTTGACAATACTGTTTGCTCTAACATTCTTATCCATATTTCACAATGGCTAACAATTACTCATTATTTAGGGCTCATTTAGAGCATTGGATTTTTCTCTGTAGGGTCTCCCCTCTTACTGGAGTGCATTTTCTGCCCTAAGTTTAGCAAAGTCCTCCTGTAGCACCACAGTGTCCTGAGTCTGCACTGTCATACCACTCAAGTTAGCTTATTTGTTATTAAGGTCAATGTCCATCATTAACACCAGATTTTTGGTTCTATGGGCATCCAAAGAGAATTAGAAACTAACCCTAAAGGAGATTGCAACTATATAGATAACAAAAAATAAAATTTTGTACTAAGTGATTTTTCAAATTTTTCAGAAAAATACTGTGACATTAAATATGCCTATGAATGGGTAAGACTAATTCCAATTGCAGAAAAATTAAAATGTGAAAAAATACATTTTAGATTTTAAAAATATGGAGTCATAAATAGTTGCCAAATGTTCAGGACACATTCTGAAAGTTATCTTTTTTTTTTTTGTCTTTTAATTGTGATAGTAGCCACAACCATAATGACAAAGATGCAGGCTTAGATAGATATTTAGGAGGTAAATAGATATTTCAGAGGTAAAAAAAATCAAACTCAAACTTCATATATGTGAGTATATATGTGAGTATACATTTTTCTACAAATGTGTACTGCTATTAACATCCTGTTCTAAGCTAGTTATCTATTTTCTTTTTTAAAAAGATTGATAAATAAGATATAAAAATACAGACGTCTGAGAATGTTGCTGATATTAGTAACCTCTAGCATTGGAGTTTTACGAAGTGCACAGAGGAAAGGAGATGAAGCTTCAAGTTCAGAACAGACATAAAGTGTATTTAGAAAAAGAAAGGAGCAGAAAATAATGTGCCCACGATAATCGATACTTAAGTGTTGTGGCTTCTGCTGTGACTTAAAATAAATAAATAGATACATACATACATACACATCTACCCTTGAAAGGTAAAACCAAATCTTGCCTTCACATGGGTTAGGGTTCACTTTATATGTCACACACATTGTAGGAGAGCCTAAGCTGAAATATGAACCTAAGATTGTCCAGGATTGGTAGAGTCCTGGGGTTCCAAGGATTGGTTCCAGGACTCTTGTGGATACCAAAATTCTTAGAAGTCCCTCATATGAAATGATATTGCGTTTGTATATAACCTGCACATATCTCCCATATATTTCAAAATCTTCTTTAGATTACCTATAATACCCAATACAATGCAAATGCTATCAACATCGTTGTTATACTGTAATTTTATTTGTATCTTTATTGTTGTATTGTTATTTTTATTAATTTTCTTTGAATATTTTCAGTCTACTGTTACTGTCATCCATGGATGTAGAACCTGTGGATGTGAAGGTCTGACTGTGTTAGTTTGCTAGGGTCGCTGTGACAGAATACCACAAACTGTGTGGCTTTAACAACAGAAACTTATTTTCTCACTTTCTGAAGGCTGGAAGTCCAAGACTAAAGTGTTAGCATGTTTGGGTCCTCCTGAGATATCTTTTCTTGGCTTGTAGACAGCTGTCTTCTTGCTGTGTCCTCACATGGCCTAGAGAATACAAGTACAAACCCTTAGTGTATCTTTCTCTTCTTATAGAAGCACCAGTATCTTCAGATTAGGACCCTTTTTAATGAGTATGATGACCTCATTTAACCTCAATTGCATCTTTGAAGTCCTTCTTTTCAAAGATAGTCACACTGGGGATTAGGGATTCAATAAATACATTTAAAGGGGACACCATTCACTTCACAATAAAGTATATATAATTCTTCTTTGAAATAAAGTAACTTCAGCACAGGCCTTAAAAATATCCATGAATTTACATCAGGCAGTTGAATAAACTCTCCAATAAAAAGAGCTACAAAACACATAAGGAAACAAACCAAGTGAGTATGAGCAGAAACAATGTCAAAATAGTTATCCTAAGGATTTTACAGATGAGAAGATAGGACATTTAGAATATATAAAAAAATGTTTAGTCAAAATAGGTAAACTTTAAAAGGAATGAAAATAGCAGCATAAAACAAGTGAGTATAAGCAAAATAGACTTTTTTTAGTTTACATGATAATTTCAAACTTCTAAAAATTATAAAGACAAAAATAATACAAGGAACACTCTATAATATTTTCCTAGATTTGTCTATTAATATTTTATACTATCTTGCATATACAAATGTAGCTCGATGACGTTACATCTCAATAAACCCATCATAAGCCAAAAATATTGTAAATCAAAATGCATTTAATACTCTGATAAACCCATTGTACAGTGAAAAAAAATGTGAATTGAACCATCATAAGCCTAGATGCTCCTTGATCTATGATGGGGTTTTATCGACTTTTCTCAGTTCGCTTGATAAACTCATAGTAAAGTTGAAAAATCATAAGTCAAAACCATCTTAAGTTGGGAACCATTCGCATGTGTATATATCATGAAAATAAATAAATTATATATACATGACAAGTGAGGGAAACACAATATATGTTTCCATAATGATTAAATAGTATTTTTTAACCCATGAATCTTTAGATTCTAAAGCTTAAAGAATTTTAAAAAGGAAAAGTGAAATTTGTTGGCAGGAATTTTAGTGAAAGTTCAGGCCACCAAAAAACTTAAAAGCTGAATGAGTAGAACTATCATCATCAACAACAACAAAACCCTGACAATTTGAATTGCAGGGGATTCCTCAACATCAACCATGAAAATCAGAAGACAGTAGAACAACTTCCTTTGAGTTCAGAGGGAAAGTCATTGCTAATCTATAACTTTGTTCCCAGATAAACATCCATTTAGAATGAGGGCAAATAAAAACATTTTCATATGAAAGAAACAACGATAATTAAAACAAAAATCTTTTCAGAGATATTCCTACTAACAGTACTTTACTATAGGCACTTGTAAAGAATGCAATTAAGAATGGAGGAAAATAATCCCAGAAGGAGGACCTGAAGTATGAGAAGTAGATGGTAAAATATTGACAAACATGAGTTTAAACCTAAATACATATTGACTGTAAAAAAAGAACCATTTGTAGATAATAAAAAGCAAGGCAGAACTAAAATACTGAATAGCAGCTTTATGTGAGATGGAAAAGGACTCCTGTAATGACTGGAATAATGAAAGAGGCATGAAAGAAGAGACCAAGGGCTACAATAAAAATGAAACAGTGGACAATACCAAATGTGAATATAAATGCATATGATACAAATTATAGATTACTACCAAATTATATTAATGCAGTTTAAAGGTGGAAAAACATGATCTCCCAAAGGATGCAGAAAAAAAAATCATTCAGCCAAATTCAGCACCCATTTGTGAACTATATATATATATATATATATATATATATATATATATTTTTTTTTTTTTTTTTTTTTTTTTTTTTTTTTTTTTTTGAGATGGAATCTCGCTCTTTCGCCCAGCTGGAGTGCGGTGGCGCTATCTCGGCTCACTGCAAGCTCCGCCTCCTGGGCTCACGCCATTTTCCTGCCTCAGCGTCCCCAGTAGCTGGGACTACAGGCGCCCGCCACTGCGCCCTGCTAAGTTTTTGTATTTTTGGTAGAGACGGGGGTTTCACCAAGTTAGCCAGGATGGCCTCGATCTCCTGACCTAGTGATCCACCCGCCTCGGCCTCCCAAAGTGCTGGGATTACAGGCGTGAGCCACTGCGGCTGGCCGTGAGCTACATTTTTAAAATCGATATATAATAATTGTACATATTTATGGGATGACATGTGATATTTTGATACCTGCATAAAATGTGTAATAATCAAATCTGAGTAGAATATCCATCACTTCAAGTATTTATCATTTCTTTTTGTTGTGAACATTTCAACTTTCCTAGCTATTTTGAAATATAAAATAAATTAACTATAGTCACCTTACTGTGTTACCAAACACTAGAACTTATTTCTTCAATTTAATTGTGTGTTTGTACCCATTAACCAACCTCTCTTCACCTTCCTCCCATCATGGTTCATAGCCTCTGGTAACCATCATTCTCCTCTCTACCTTCTTGAGATCAACTTCTTAGGCTTCCACATATGAGTGAGAACATGTGATATTGTTTTTTTTGTGCCTGCCTCATTTCACTAACATGACCTCCACTTCCAACCGTGTTGCTGCAAATGACAGAATTTCATTGTTTATGGTTGAATAGCATTCCATTAAGTATAGATACCACATTTTCTTTATCCATTCATCCATTGATGGACACTTAGGTTGATACTATATCTTAGCTATTGTGAACAATGCTGCAATAATCATGGGTATTCTTTTGATATAGTGATTTCCTTTTTAGTAAATACCTAGTAGTGGGATTGTTGGATGATATGGTAGTTCTATTTTTAGCATTTGAAAAACCTTCATACTCTTTTTCATTATGGGTGTACTAATTTACATTCTCTCTAATAGTGTATCAGAGTTCCCTTTCCCCATATACTTACCGGCATCTGTTATTTTTTGTCTTTTTGATAATAGCTATTCTAACTGGGGTGAGATAGCATCTTGTGGTTTTGATTTGTATTTCTCTGATGATTAGTGATGTTAAGCATTTTTTTTATACCTGTTGGTCATTTGTACATCTTCTTTTGAGAAATGTCTATTCTTGATCTATTGTTGAATTTAGTTTGCTAGTATTGTATTGAGTACTTTCGCATCAGTGTTCAACAGGGATATTAATATGTAGCTTTTTTGTTGTGTCCTTGCCTAGTTTGGATATCAAGATAATGCTGACCTTGCAGAATGAGTTAAGAAGATTCCCTCTTCAATTTTCTCCTTTCTTTCTTCCTTCCTTTCTTCCTTCCTTCCTTTCTTTCTTTCTTTCTTTCTTTCTTTCTTTCTTTCTTTCTTTCTTTCTTTCTTCTTCTTTCTTTCTTTCTTTTCTTTCTTTCTTTTTTCTTTCTCTCATTCTCTTTCTTTCTTTCTTTCTCTTTTTTTTTTTAATAGTTTGAGAAGCATTCGTGCTAGTTCTTTAAAAATTTGGTAGAATTCAGCAGCAAAGCCATCTGGTCCTGGGCTTTTCTTTTGTGGAAGACATTTTATTACTGATTCCATCTTCTTACTTGTTATTGGTCTGTTTAGGTTTTCTGCTTCTTCCTGATTCAATCTTGGTAGGTTTTATGTGTCCAGGAATTTATTCATTTTCTCCAAATTTTCCAATTTGTCAATTATAGCTGTTCATAGTAGTTTCTAATGATGTTTTGTATCCTGTGGTATCAGTTGTAATATCTCCTTTTTAATTTCTGAATGTATTTATTTGGGTCTCTCTCTTTTTTTATCCTTTTCTAGTCTAACTAGTGGTTTTTTGATTTTGTTTTTCTTTTTAAAAAACCAATCTTTTGTTTTATTGATGCTTTGTATTGTTTTTAAGTCTCTATTTTGTTTAATTATGCTTTAATCTTTATTATTTGTCTCTGAGTAATTTGGGGTTTGGTTTGTTGTATTTCTAGTTCCTTGAGGTGCATCATTAGGTTGTTTATTTAACATCTTTCTAATTTTTTTATGTAGCTGTTTATTGCTATAAATTTTCCTCTCAGCACTGCTTTTGCTGTATTCCATAGGTTTTGGTATGTTGTATTTCAATTTTTATATGTTTCAATAAATTTTTAAATTTTCTTCTTATTTTTTGACTTAATGAATGTTGCTATAAGTTTGGATGTTTGTCCCTACCAAAAATCATGTTGAAATATGATCCCCAATGTTGGAAGCAGGCCTAATAAAAGGCATTTGGGTCATTGAGTGGATTCCTCATGAATAGATTAATGCCCTCCCTTGGGGATTGAGTGAAGGATTAGTTCTCATTCTGTTAATTCCTGTGATAGCTGGTTGTTAAAAAGATCTTGGTGCCTACCTCTCACCCTCTTGCTTCCTGATTTGTCATGTGATCTCTGCACATGCTTGCTCCTCTTCACTTTCTGCAATGGGTGAAAGTAGCCTGAGGCCCTCAGTAGACACAGATACCTAATCTTGAACTTTTACAAACATCAGAAACATGAGCCAAGTAAATCTTTTTTTCTTTTTTTTTTTTTTTTTTTTGAGGCGGAGTCTCGCTCTGCCGCCCAGGCTGGAGTGCAGTGGCGCAATCTCTGCTCACTGCAAGCTCCGCCTCCCGGGTTCACGCCATTCTCCTGCCTCAGCCTCTCCGAGTAGCTGGGACTACAGGCACCCGCCACCACGCCCGGCTGATTTTTTTATATTTTTAGTAGAGACAGGGTTTCACCATGGTCTCGATCTCCTGACCTCGTGATCCGCCCGCCTCGGCCTCCCAAAGTGCTGGGATTACAAGCGTGAGCCACCGCGCCCGGCCAAATCTTTTTTTCTTACAAATTATCCAATCTCAGATATTCCTTTATAGCAACGCAAAATAGACTAAGATAGTTGTTCAGGAGTATGTTGTTTAATTTCCATGTGTTTGTACAGTTTCCAAAGTTTCTCCTCTTATTGATTTCTAGTTCTTTTTTCACTGTGATCTGAGAGATACTTGATATGATTTAAATTTTTAAATATGTGTTAAAATTTGTTAAGACTTGTTTTGTGGCCAACATATGGTCTATCTTGGAAAATGTTCCATGTGCTAATGAGAAGAATGTGTATTTGGTAGTTGTTGGATGAAATGCTCTGTAAGTGTCTGTTAGGTCCATTTGGTCTAAAATACACTTTAAATCCAATGTTTCTTTGTTAATTTTCTGTCGGAATAATCGGTCCTATGTTAAGAATGTGGTGCTGAAATCCCCAACTATTATCGTATTGGAGTCTCTCTCTCCCTTCAGATATAATATTAGCTTTATATATATATGGGTGCTCTGTTGTTAGGTGCATATGTATTTAGAATTCTTATATCCCCTTGCTGAATTGATTCATTTATCATTATATAATGAGTTTATTTGTCTCTTTTTACAGTTGGTGATTTGTCTGTTTTTTTCTGATATAAGTATAGCTACTCCTGCTCACTTTGGGTTTCCATTTGTGTGGAATGTTTTATCCATCCCTTCACTTTCAAGTCTATATGTGTCTTTAGAGATGAAGTGAGTTATTGTAGGCAGCACAGAACTGAACTATGGTTTTTACCCTTTAATTCAGTTTATACCTTTTAGATGGGGGATTCAATCCATTTACCTTCAAGGTTACTATTGATAGGTGAGGACTTATTCCTGACATTTTGTTAATTGTTTTCTATCTGTTTTGTATATCCTTTCTTTTTTTTACTTTCTCTCTCATTGTGAGTGTATTTTATGTAGTGGTAACATTTGGCTCTTTTCTCCTTTTCATTTGTGTCTTTTCTCTGCCAGTGAGTTTTATACTTTCTTGTGTTTTCATGATGGTAGATATTATTCTTTCACTTCCAGATGTAGGTCTCCTTCAAGAATTTCTTGTAAAGTCAGTCTAATGGTAATGAATGCCTTCCATTTTTATTATTTGTTTGGAAAAGACTTTACTTCTCTTTCATTTTTGAAGGACAACTTTACTGGGTATAGTATTCTTGACTAGCAATTTTTTTTTCAGCACTTTGAATATATCATCTCATCCTCTCTGGACCTATAAAGTTTTTACTGAGAAATCCAGTGTTAATATATGATAGAGATTCCCTTATATGTGACTTGAATCTTTTCTCTTGCTGTTTTAAAAATTCTTTCTTTGTCTTTGACTTTTGGAAGTTTGACTTCTGTGCCTTGGAGAAGATGTTTTTGAGTTGACTCTATTTGGGGACATTTGAGTTTCCTGTATCTGAATGTCTTCCAAGATTTGGGAAGTTTTCAGCTCCAGTTTTATTAAATAGATTTTCTATGCTTTAAATTATCTCTTCTCCTTCTGGAAATCTCAGAATTCAAAAATTTGGGTGCTTTATGGTACCCTATATGTTTTATAGGCTTTCTGCATCCTTTTTTTTCTTTTCTTTTTGGTCTTGCTGGGTTATTTCAAAATGCCTGTCATGAAGTTTAGAAAGCCTTTCTGCTTGATCTAGTCTATTGTTGAAGCACTCAATTGCATTTTTGTTTTATTTATTGAATTATTTAATTCCAGGATTTCTGGGTTTTCATTTTTTAAAAAATAAGTTCTGTTAAATTTCTTATTCATATCATAAATTAGTTTTCTTATTTATTTGCATTTTTTATCTATGTTCTCTTGTATCTCACTGAGTTTCTTTAATATTATTATTTTGATTTATATTTCAGACATTTCATAACTTTCCTTTTTGGAGGAAATTTGTTACTGGTGAATTATTGTGTTCTTTTGGAGGTGTTATGTTTCCTTGCTTTTTCATATTTTTGGTGTCCTTCTGTAGATATTTGTGCATCTAGTGTAACAGTTGCTTCTCTCATTGTTTATGGGTTGGCTTTCTTAGGAAAATATTTTTTTTCTATAGATGGATTTATAGTGTTGGTTGGGTAGGGTGCTTTGGCTTTGATTCTGTGTGGAGGCAATAGTGTAGTATCCATATGATTTCTTCAGCTGTAATCAGCATGAGTGGTGTCTGTCAGTTCCTCAGTGGCTTGCACTGCAGTTGTTAGAGGAGATCGTTGTTAGGCTTTGCTGGGGATGGGAATGCCAGGCCGGCTGGCAATTGGGCACCAGCAGTAGCAGTGGTGAGCAAGGAAGGCCTGTCCTCAGGCCCCCGGATGGCATGTGCAGATGCTTATAGTGGTAGGTGAGGTGGATCAATTACCAGGCTCCCAAATGTTCTGTTCAGGTGCCAGTGACAGTGGGTGAGGTAGGCCTGTTCTCAGGCTCCTGAATGGTTTGTATAGGCACTAGCAGTAGTGGACAGAATGGGTCAATCTTTGTGTCCCCAGATGCTGTGTGTGAAAGCTGGTGGCAGCATCAGCAGGTAGTATGGGCTTGCCTCAGGCCCTGATGATGTGTGGAGGCGCAGGCTGTGGCAGGTGGGTAGGATTGATTCCCAGACCTACAAACAATATGGTTGGGCACAGGAAGCAGTGGGTGAGGTGGACTTGTCCTCAGGCCCCAGGTGTTAAGCACAGGTGCTGGCAGTGATGACAGTGGACATGGCAACCCTGTCCTCAGACACCCTGAGGGTGTATGTTAATGGCAGTGGCAGCAAGTGGGGTGAGTCAATTCCTAGGCCTCCATAAGATTTGTGTAGGTGCCAGCAGGTGGAGTGACCTCTCTTCAAAACTCCCAATGGTGTGGTATGGTCACCAGTGGCAGTGGGTTGATGTCCAGGCCCCCAGATGGCACATTTATGTTCAGAAAGTAGTGGTCATGGCAAGCTTGTCCTCAGGCTCTGGATGACATTTGTAGACCTGGCAATGTCAGCTGTGGGCAGGGTGGGCTTGTCATCAGGACCCTGGATGGTGCATGCAGGCACAGGTTATTGCAGATGGAGTAAGTAGATTCCCAGGGCCCTGGACAACATGTGCAGAGACTGATGGTAGCAAGTGGGGCAGGCCTATCCTCAGGCCTCCAAATGGTGTGCATGGAAGCCAACAGTGGCAGGTGAGGCAGGCTGATCCCCATTGCCCCCAGATGACATGCACCAGATGACATGGCACCAGTGGTAGCCAGGGCAGACCTCTCCTCAGTAACTCAGCTCTTTAGAGCATTTTCCTCATTCCCTGACCTGCTCTCATGCTCAGGGCCAGAATCTGCCAAGGAGGTGCATGCAAATCATGACACCAGGAGCTGCCATGGGGATTGACCATGTTGTTGTGGTGTGCACCCATCTGCTCTGGCCACTGCAGCCAGGATATCTGAGTCATCCAGTGCTTCCCACTAAGAGTCAAATATTTGGCCGGGCATGGAAGCTCATGCCTGTAATGCCAGCACTTTGGGAGGCCGAGGCAGGAGGATTGCTTGAGCTCAGGAGTTTGCGACCAGCCCGGGCAACATGGTGAAACCCCATCTCTACTAAAATAATAATAATAAAAAAATTAGCTGGGCATGGCGGAGTGTACCTGTAATCCCAGCTACTTGGGAGGCTGAGGCAGGAGAACTGCTTGAACCTGGGAGGCAGAGGTTGCAGTGAGCCGAGATCATGCCACTGCACTCTGGCCTGGGTTACAGTGAGACTACTTAAAAAAAAAAAAAAAAAAAGAAGAGTCAAAGGGTTCCTTTTTTTTAGTAAGCTAAAACTTATGAGTTAAATATTTACTTCCCAAAATCGTAGGTTTTTGAAATCCTAACTCCCAGTATCTCAGAATGTGAACTTAATTTGGAAATAAGGTTATTGCAGATGTAATTATAAAAGTTCAGATGAGATCCTGCTGGAGAAGGGTAGGTCCTTAATGCAATATAACAGATGTCCTTTTAAGAAGAGGAGAAGAAACACAGAAACAGAGACACACAGAGAGAAAACAGTCATATGACAATTGAGGCAGGGATTGGAATGATGTACCTACAAGCCAAGGAATCCTAAGGATTGCTGAGAAACATGAGCGGCTAAAAGAGGCAAGGGAATATTCTCTCCTACAGGTGTCATTGAAAGCATGTGCCTGCCAAAACCTTTATTTCAGACTCTTAGCTGCTGGAGCTGTGAGATAATGCATTTTTGTTATTTTAAGCCACTTAATTTGTGGTACTTCGTTATAGCAGCCATAGAAAAACAGTGCACCAAGAATATAAATATTTAAATTAACCTGATAAATTGTATGTGCCAAAACCTATAAAACAATATACTTAATGATGACATGATACGGTCATTTATTCTATGATAAAACTGCATTTTCCCCCTTATGCCATACAAAAAACTCAAATCCAGGTAGATAAAGCCACTAATGCAGAAAGAACACCTTCCAAATTCTTAGAAATGTACCTTGAAAAGTATATTTAAAACCCCCCTTTAATGGTGTAGGAATAGATTTATATTTTTAAAGGCAAACACCATGAAGAAAATACAGTTCTGTAAAGACATATCAATTACAACTTTTCATAGCTGCATAATTTGCGATAGCCTCCAACTAGAAATAGGACAATGAATAATTGGACTGTGGTATTTTTATGCAATACAATATTACATAGTCATGAAAATGCATGAACTAATAATATGCTACCCTTATTAATGTGGAGGAATTTGTCAGTATAATCTCAAAAGTAAACATAATTTGCAAAAGAATGCAGAGTGTATAATTTATATAGATGTTTTGAAGCATTTGAAATAATAGTATATATTACTTTATTACTTATACTACAAATTTATGTAGAAAACTGCATAAGTAAATGATGGTAATGGTAAATTCATCTCTGGTAGTGAGAGTAGGGCTATGGCCAGAGGAAATCTAAGGGAGTTCCCTCTATAATGCCTGATTTTGTATTTATTATACTTCTCAGGTTCTTCTTTGTGTTATAATGATTTTAAACAATGACACATCTACAGTCCAGGTTGATTACTTCTGACCTACCTAAAATTTCAGTAATTTCACAGAATGTTTGTATATCCTTGAAGGAGATATTTTCTTGGTACCTCTCTATTTTTTTCTTCTTTCCTCTATTCAACAAATAGTTATTGAGTCTCTATTATATGTTGGATCTAGTATTAGGTACTTAGATTTTTCCCCCAAAGGAAACAGAAATTTATTATAGATCATTATTCTGATTCCTCCCAGGTCTAATAATGTTTGATCTGTTTGGCTCAAATTTGGGATGACTCCCTTTTTTCATAGAGATCTCTCTGGAATAGCCTCTCTGAGGGCATAGACAATAGATGGATACCTCCCACTTTAGCTCCTTCCTTTTGCCCATAGGTCACCAGTTGAAAGCTTTCCTAATTGCTATGTTTTTGAAACGTGGCTTTGTTTTATATCTCTCTGAAATGAGTCCTTACTTTTATTTATCTCTCTGAACAGAAAAACAAGTAACTCCTTTATTAAAAACTTTTGTCTTCTTTCTAAATTGCCCTAAACCTGGCAGACATGGAAATATACACGTGGTTCATTGCTGAGGACTTTTACATGTTCAGATAAAGCTTTTGCACCTACAGCCACTACTACAGGCTGAGTGCTAATCATTTTCCAATTCCTACCAGCTCAAAATATGTTTTATTGTAAATATTTCTAATTTCCAGGAAATCACATAAGTAGCATTCATGCTTTTCATATTTGCTTTTTAAAAAATGTGGCTTCCTTGTCCCATTGTGAAAATCTAAAACGACTTGAGGAAATTCATTACTTTTTTTGTACATTCCGACTTAGCTATTTCCTCACATGACATTTGTCTTGAAATCCTCCCACATACCCTTTCAGAACTTTGCTAAGAAGGAGTTGTCATTCATTGGTCATGTAGAAAGGTTATTTGAGGCAAAATACATTTGTAATTTAGGAAAGTTATCTAAAATATATTACTTTTTGAGATGTTTCTATATTGAAGTCACAAAACAGTGGTTCTGCTCAGTCTACCATAGGAATAGATATAGGACATTATATTTAACCTTCCAAATGTGTTTTTCCAGGGTTTTTGCCTGCCATTGCAAGCATCAGATGACTGGACAGGGCACCATATAATGACATCATGGAGCTGTCAGTCTTTTTATTGCCATCTGAGGTAGGCTTCTTGGATCTTGGATTCATTGTGCTGCTCTTGTGAGGAGGAAGAATGACACCAAACAGTGGCTGTATACACAACTAGAGTAGAATAATCCAAAGAGGGTCGGTCACACTAATGCTATATACAAGCACTGAAGATCAGCTTAATGAACTGCTGTTGAATTAGAGTAATGGAAACTATGTTGTCATAAGGGAAACAGAGATGGAAGACTAGACTTGAGTGTTTGTAGAAACATTTCAGGGGGTAAATTTTAAAATCACAGAGAATATAACTGCAGTGGAAGACCACAAGTTGTGTCAAAAGCTAAGTATTGTGTTAAAAGCTAAGTAAAGTGTTCTGAGACAAATAATGTGGAAAGAGTCTATAAGACTTCATTGTAAAAAAATAAAAAATCTAACTCATTCAGCACCTGTAGATGGGGTGTGTGTGTGTGTGTGTGTGTGTGTGTGTGTGTGTGTGTGTGTAGGAGGTATAATTGAGTCCTGTTCCAAAAGGTAGTTTGTGCAGTGATTATACTCAAGGTCAAAATCATTCATCAAAGACAAATGCATAGTCATTTAATTTAACAAGGACTTAAGATTACTCACAGGCTTTTTATCTACATTGGTACTTGTAATGTTTGATTCAAACCACATTTGAAGAGGTTACAGTCATGGCTTTTTGGCTGAACGCTGCAGGTCAGCCCAAGAAAAATAGGCAAGCTAAAGCATTGGGCAAGGAAAAGGGCCCAACAGAAAGCAACAGCTAATATTCTAGACTTGGCAGCAGTCAGGAGGACAGGTGGCAAAAATCTTTCATGCTGAAAAGCAGTCTGAAAGGTGACATTGAACATGGGTAACAGAGAAAGGTTTAACAGTCTGATTCCTCAATTTAGAACTGCTACTGAGAACACAATGTTCCGTAGAACAAGGATCAAAATTCTCAGCTAAAGGCACTTTGTATGTAGAACGAAAAAGGGCATTGCTATAAATATCAGATGCTTTATTGCATGGCATGCCAAAGGGAAGATAACGAAAGCAGAATCATATTCTCTAAGGGTGAAAATGAATCTGGGGTGAATACTTCTACCAGAATCACAGAAGTGTGGATGTTAAAACCTAAATGTGGGATCTTTAGCATTTTACAAGTATAATTGCCTTTAAAATTCAGACAAACTGTGTAGTACTGATAACATAAATGTATAATATAGGGATAAAATATTCAGATTTTAGGACAATATTAGAGACCTTCTTCAGGGTTTCATGCAGGTGATTAAATTGCCCAAGGACTTTGAAAAGATACATAAGAAAGCTAAAGAGAAAGGGAGAGAATTGGCAACACTTATCTAAAGGAGGACGTAGAGAAGGAAGATGCCAGAAAATTGAAGGTACTGAAGTAAACGGCCAACCCATGTAGTATTTGATGTAGAAAACTACTGAAATGTAGACTCCTGGGTTGTACAGGCTGGAGAAAGGTGAGAAGAAGAAATGAGACTATTCTATCGCCAGAGCTGTAAGTATCCACGCCACAACCCCAGACTGGCTACCCTCAGTGCCAGAAGAGGCAGGAACAGGACTTCGGATCAGTATCCAAATGCTGCAGATAGCTACCAAGTGATGTAACTTTTGCCATCAGTGTGCCTCTTTTTCATGCCTGGATACTATTTAACTTCCCTGTAACTTGGGAATATTTACGATTTCATACACTTCTTTTTCCTTCTTCCATCATTGGCACTCGTTTTTTTGCCCCGATCCTTTATGATAAGCACTTGGGTTTCTGAGTGAAATATACTGATATTCTGAAACCTGTTTTTATTTATTTATTTATTTGTTTTGTTTTGTTTTGGTCTGTGATATTTCAGCATCTTACATTTCTTCAAGGGAACTTTAGATTTCTGAAATTTCTGCTCCAAGATTTTGCCTTTATTCAATTTTTTTTTTTTTTTTGAGACGGAGTCTCGCTCTGTTGCCCAGGCTGGAGTGCAGTGGCGCAATGTCTGCTCACTGCAAGCTCTGCCTCCCGGGTTCACGCCATTCTCCTGCCTCAGCCTCTCCAAGTAGCTGGGACTACAGGCGCCCGCCACCACGCCCGGCTAATTTTTTTTTTTTTGTATTTTTAGTAGAGACGGGGTTTCACCGTGGTCTCGATCTCCTGACCTCGTGATCCGCCCACCTCGGCCTCCCAAAGTGCTGGGATTACAAGCATGAGCCACCGCGTCCGGCACAATTACTTTTATTGCATACATTTAAGGTGCTTGACATGATGTTTTGATATACTTATCCTGATATACATACACATAATGAAGTGATCACTACAGGCAAGCAAATTAACATATCTATCATCATATAATTACTTTTTTTGTGGCAAGCGTATCTAAAACCTACTCTTTTGGAAAATTGTCAGTATATAATGCAATATTTTTAACTATAGTCCTCAAATTGTACATTAGATCTCTAAATATATTCATCCTACATAACTGCACGTTTGTATTCTTTGACCTATATTTTCCCATTTCTCCCTTGCTCCAACCCACCCCCATTAACCACCATTCTATTCTCTGTTTCTATGTCTTCAATTATTTTTTAAGATTCCACATATAAGTGAGAACATGAATTATTTTTTTCTGTGTTTGGCTTATTTTACTTAGCATAATATCCTCTAGGTTCATCCATGTTGTTACAAGTGGCAAGGTCCTCTTTTTTAAGGCTGAATAATATTCAATTTTATATACATAATTTTTAAATTCATTAATCTGTCAACAGATACTTCAGTTGTTTTCAGATCTTGACTATTGTGAATAATTGCTGTAACTAATATGGAAAAGTAAGTATCTTTACCAGGCGGTGCCTTTACTCCTTTGAGTATATACCTAGAAGAGGAATTACTGGGTCATATGGTAGTTTCATGTTTAATTTCTTTAGTATTTCCATACTTTTTTCCATAATAGTTGCACAAATCAAATTCCCCACCAACAGTGTACAAGGGTTTCTTTTCCTTGATGCCCTCGTTATTTCTTGTCTTTTCGATAAAAGCCATCCTGACAGGTGTGAGATGATATCTTGTTGTGGTTTTTATTTGCGATTCACTGATGATAGTGATGTTGAGCACATTTTTATATAACACCTGTTGCTCATTTCTATGTCTTCTTTGGAAAAATGTCTATTCGGGTCCTCTGCTCATTTTTAATGAGATTATCGTTATAGTTATTCCTATTATATGCTATTGAGCTGTGTGAGTTCTTTACATATTTTTATGTTAACCCCTTACCAGATGTATGGTTCACAAATATTTTTTTCCCAACTCAAGCCATTTCATTTTGTTTAGTGTTTCATTTGCCCTGGAGAAGCTTTTTTTCTTTTTTTTGATGTAGTCCTATTTGCTTATTTTTGCTTTTCTTACCTGTGCTTTTGGTATCATATCTGAAAAGTCATTGCCCAGACCAATGTCAAGAAGCTTTTCTCTTATGCCATTTTTCTTCTGGAAGATACAGTTTCAGATCTAATGTTGAAGTCTTTAACGCATTTCCAGTTGATTTTTTAAAAGATAAGGGTTCAATTTTATTCTTTTGCATGTGGATATCCATTTTTTCCTATGCCATTTATTGAAAAGACTATCCTTTCTCCATAGCGTCTTCTTTCTGCCCTTGTTTAAAATTAATGGACTGTACATACCTGGGTTTATTTCTGACCCCTCTATTTTGTTTCATTGACCTACATGTCTCTTTTTATGGCAGTGCCACACTGTTTTGATTACTATTGCTTTGTAGTAGAGTTTGAAATTAGGTACTATGATGCCTCCAGCTTTGCTCTTTTCATTCAGGGTTGCTTTGGCTAGTCAGAGTCTTTTGTGGTTCTATACATAGTGAATTTTAAGATTGTCTTTTCTATTACTGTGAAAAATGTCATTGAAATTTTGGTAGAGACTGCATTGAATCTGTTGGTCACTTTGGATAGAATGGACATTTTAACAATATTGAAATGCTTTCCAATCCATGAACACGGGATATCTTTCCGCTTACTTGTGACTTCAATGTTTTCATCAATGTTTTATAGTTTTCTGTGTACATATATTTTATCACTATGGTTAAATTTGTTCCTAAATTTTTTATTTTATTTTATTTTGGGGATAGCATTCCTATACACTAAAAATAAACTATCTAAAAAAGAAATCAAGACATTGCTTTTTAAAAGGCCTGAAAGGCAACCCAGTGCCTTCTCTGGACTGGAGCCTTCTTGGCATTCCTTCCCTTCTCCACATTCCAGTGAGCACACCACAGTCTCTTCTTAGACTAAGTGCAGGACCCAGACTCTTAGGACTTTTTTCAGAACTTCTGTTCTATTCCTATTGTTTGTCTTTTCTCCAGCTGCCTGTCAACCCTCCATCTGTACTGCCATCTGCTGGTTACGAACAGCCTTGTTTTGGATCTAGTTAGTATCAAGAAATAACCACGGTAATAATAAACAGTAAAAGATGATATATATTTAAAAATTATTGTGGACAAAACAAAATTTTTTATATCATGGAACTTTAACAATAAACAAAATAAATAAAAATGCATTTAATATTAGATAGAGATAACTGCTAACAAGAACAAAATAAAAAAGAGAAAGGAGTATAAAATGTCTTGGAGGTTAAAATTTGTGATGGGGTATGTAGGGAAGATCTCTTTAAGAAAGTGACTTTTGAATAAACATTTGAGGAAGTGAGGAGCTAGCCATGTGGCTATCTTGTGAAAGACCATTCTAGACAAAGAAGAGCAGGAACAAAGGCCCTGAGGTGACAGCAAGCCTGGCATGTTCAAGGCACAACAGAGGAGAAGGCATTGTAGATGGAGAAGGAGGGGTAAAGGTTGTGAGTAGTAAGAGAATTTTTCAGAGAGATCATTAGAACCAGTGCATGTAGGGCTCTCGTGGTCATTGTAGACATTTTGCATTTGATTCTAAAGCAGGCTTCCGGACAAAAGAAAGACATGACCTGTTTCATGTTTTAACAGTACTACTCTAGTTGCTTTGTGGATAATATATTGTGTCTTAGAGATCTCAACAGATTTACTTAACCTTCTGAGATTTAAAGCCTAGGTGCCTTACCAAAAATATATCTAAACTAGTCAAATTGGTAACAAACGTGGTTTAACCCACAGCCAGTGAGTAAGACTTACGGACTTTATAGAATAATCATGCTTCTTAAAGTATCACAAGAAGATTGAAAATGCAGCTTCAACCTAGAAGGGTAAAGTAGAATGCACAAGCCAGGGAAGCCTTACATGAAATGCCTCTATGGCAGCAGTTCTCAAATTTCTTGATTTGGAGACTTCCCAGAACTTCTTATTCTTTAAAATTATTGAAGACCCCAAAGACTCTATGATTATGTGGGTTAAATACATTGATATTTACCATAATGAAAATTATTAATAAATTAAGATACTTTAAAAATAGTTATATGTTTGTTCACTCAGGAAAGACAATAATAAATCCATTATGTTTACACAAATAACATACCTTTTTGAGCAGTAACTATATTTCCCAAATAAAAACTTGAGTGGGAAGAGTGGCATCATTTTACATTTATGTAAATCTCCCTGACACCTGGCTTAATATGTAACAGTTGATTTCTTCTAATCTGCTTCACCATTTCTTCTTTTAAGAAACCACACACCATGTAGCTTATGGAAAACTACACTGTATAATACAGAAAGTTTGAGAGCAAAAAACACAGATAATACCTTTTTGGATTATTAAAATATTTTTGACCTGTGGATTTCTTGAAAAATAGGTCTCTGAACTACACTTTAATTTTTACACTGCTGTAAAAAAAGACAAGTTGTTATATGTATAAGGATCTACTTTGCCCCTTAAAACCTATGCCAGTGTCTCAGTAATAGAGGTAAGATGAATTATTCTAAATCAGAATAAAGCAGAATGAATATAGTAAAATTGTGCTTGGAAAAATATCCTAACCATGTGAGATTTGCATACCCAAATTGTCTTATATTGTTTAATTTGGCACATTCTTTGTTTTTCAAGTTTTATTAATTTTATTAGGAAATACATAGAATATTAAGTTATTTGCGGGGGGGGGGTGGGGCACAATCTTTGTCTTGAAGTATAACATTTTGCCAAGAAATAGGGTGAGAAAAGAAAAATTCCAAGGAAGTAAAATGATTTGGGTAAAGACCAATTCCCTAGGAGTAATAATTGGTGAAAGATACTTTTTTCCTATTTTTATTCATGACTTGGGACAGAGTTTTAGCCATGAGGGTAGTATTTATTATAATTCAGTGGACATGATGAGGTCTCCAAAAGTACTTAAACTAGACCTCTTGATTCAATTTAAAGTCATATTCTAACATCTCAAACTGAAAAGAAAATTGTGACCTTTAATTCTACTTCTTTGAATTTTTGAGGCAAATTTCAACAAAGATTCAATCATATTTTTAAATTAATTCAATCTTAGTTTAAAAACAGTAACATTTTATACAAATAAATATACAATAAGAAAAAAATCTCCACTTCAGGAAAAAAATCTATCAACTACTGTTTTATAGTGATCTTAATTTCTTTTAGTACATTCAGTGGCAGAAATTATTTTATTTGATTGTGTTTTCTTCAGAAAAAATGTCCTTTTATTAGTTCTTGAACTATTACTAGCTTTCATAACACAGAATTTCAAAGGATTAACTTTCTAATTTGTCAAAATTATAATAGTAACCCATATTTAAAAGATGATCAGAAAAAAAGATTTTGACATTGTATTTTTAATTTTTATATTACATGGTAGTTATATCACATAGTGACTTCATTAACAGAGAACTTAGTTCAATAATTATTTTCATTTTATGTTAATTCCTCAATTATTTGGTTTTATATTACGTAGGACATATAAGGATAAGGAGGTTATATGTAATTTAATATTTAATCAGCATTTTAATAAAAATAATTGAAGTCAACACTGAAAAGAAACGTGACCTACAACATATCAGGGCATAGCAAAGCTTATTTTTGAAGCATATGCCAGCAAATACAACGCACTTGCCGTGATGCACACATACTTATCTTCCTAGGCACCTTCATTCATTCTGCTCTCAAATTGTTACCTGTTATCCTTCAACACTTCATGCTTTCTTGTTTCCAGACATTGAGATAATAATATTAGCATGATTGTAGACCATTGTTACCAGCCTGAAAGCAAAATGGGAATTATGAGAGTGGTTATCAAGTATTTTGGCAAGAGGAGGGGAAGCTTAGAGTAGAAGTGCCTTTGTATGTTAGAGGTGGGCCTTAGGAAGAAGAGGAGAGCAAAAGAGATAAATTTGAGTGTGACCATTCAGAGGAGTTGATATCCCATGTCACAATGATTCTGACAAAATAGATTTCATCATAGTGCTTGACTTTGATATATTTTGCATTTTTCAGGAACTGAGCTCTATCATCTACAGTTTCCCTCTACTCCATCCTTAATCCTCAACCCCTGTACCCTTTTCTCACCATCTCGTTATGTTAATTTTGAGTTTAAGAATGTATCGCAGTTTTAAAATAATATTTCAGATGGCTGGCGCAGAGGCTCACACCTGTAATCCCAGCACTTTGGAAGGCCAAGGCAGGTGGATCATGAGGTCAGGAGATCGAGACCATCCGGGCCAACATGGTGAAACCCTGTCTCTACTAAAATACAAAAAAATTAGCTGGGCATGGTGGTGCACGCCTCTGGTCCCAGATATTCGGGAGGCTGAGGCAGGAGAATCGCTTGAACCCTGGAGGCAGAGCTTGCAGTGAGCCGATATCGCACCACTGCACTCCAGCCTGGAGACAGAGTAAGACTCCGTCTCAAAAAAAAAAAAAAAAAATCAAATATATCACCCTTTTTTGAATACAAATAGTTTAGTAAATTCACTATGCTAAAGCTTTTATTTTCTACTCTTTAAAGATTTGTAAAAGAAAAAAAAAAAAGACAGAAATTATATTCTCCCAGTTTCTGGTCTAACATGTAAGGAGCTTGGATGTCACTACTCCACCCTAGTAAATATAGAGATGAACGAACTGAAAAATCAACTCTTCTTGGATCTGCAAGAGAAGTGAGGATTCAGGGCAAACCAGTGTTCCCAGGATTGGAAAGACAAATAGGCAAAGACAGAGAGTCATGGCTTACTGGAGTACCGATTCATGAACTGAAACATGGGAACAAGTGCTGGGGTAGGAAAAATGGAACTGCAATTGACTAATTGCTGGAAACTTGATGTGGACAAGTATGATAGATAAAAGCTTCTGGTAGACCTAGTCATAGGGGAGCCCATACAATTTTGTGAGTTTTATCTCCTGGAAAACTACAGAGTTCTCATAGTCAGTAGTTGAGAAAAATCCCCTCATGATTCCTGTGGTTGGAAGAGAAAAGGAACCATCTTGAAATATGTCAGATAATTATTTCCTGAGCAAGGTTTGCCCTCAGAAGAAAGTATTTAACTAGAGCTAACTTATCTGGGAAAAGGGAAATATTAAATTCCAGCTGGCTCTAGCCTTCCACTTGTAAGAAGAAAAATACTAAACTCAAGCCCACTCTAGTCATTAAGGGGTAAGGGGAGAAGATTGAGAAGCACTTGTGAAGTTTACAGCCCTGAGACACATGCTTACTAAAAGACTGAAACCTAAACATAGGACTGTAGAATGTTTTCCCTCCCTACACTCTTTACCAGCACATTACTAAAGTTCTATTTACAGCAGTATCTTTTACCCAACACATCATATCTGGCTACATAGAAAAAATTACCAGGTATACTAAAAGGCAAAAAATATAGTTTGAGGAGACAGAGCAGTCTCCTCAGAATGAGACAGATATGGCAGAGATACTGGAATGATCAGATTGGGATTTTCAAACAACTATAATTAATATGCTAAAGGCTCTTACAGATATAGGAGACAGAACAGAAGAACAAATAGGCAATGTAAGCAGAGAGATGAAAATTCTAAAAAAAAATCTTTAATGTTAGAGATCAAAAACACTATAACATAAATGAAGAATGCCTTTGATGGATTAGTTGGTAAAGTGGACATAGAGGAAGAATCTCTGAGAATGAGGATATCTCAATAGAAACCTCCAAAGCTGAAAGGAAAGAGAAAAAAAGACTTAAAAAATGCCCAGAATATGCAATAACCTTGGGAAACTACAAAAGGTGTAGCATACAGGTAATATGCATAACAGAATAAGAAAAAAGAGAGAAAGAAATAAATGTTTGAAACAACAATTTCTGAAAACTTCCCCAAATTAATGTCAGACACCAAAACACAGATATAGGAAGTTTAGAGAACACCAAACAGAATAAGTGCCCCCAAGCCCATACACCCAGGTATGTCATATTCAAACTACAGAAAATCAAAGATAAAGAAAAAATCCTGAAAGAAGCTAGAGGGCAGGGAAACACATGCTTAGAGGCCAAAGATAAGAATTACATCTGACTTTCAGAAACCAGGCAAGGAAAAAAACTAAAAGCAAAAACAAAATATTTAAAATATATTTAAAGTGTTAAGTTAAATATTTAAAGTGTTAAGAGTAAAAACCCACCAACCTAGAATTCTATTCCCTGAAAAACTATTCTTTAAAAGTGAGGAAGAAATAAAAATCTTTTCAGATAAACAAAAATTGAGGGAATTTGCTGCTAATAGATGTACCTTGTAAAAAATGTTTTAAAAAATCTATTTAGAAAATAGGAAAAAGATACAGTTCATAAACTCATGTCTGCAATAGAGATTAAATAATTGAAGTTAAAATAAAAACTTTTATTTTTCTTATTCTTAATTGATCTAACAGAAGTTTGTTCCAAATAATAATGGCAACAATGTATTTGATTATGTATGTTTATGTGTATATATGACATATATAATATATGTATAATAGATTATATATATGCTTAGATACCAGTGAAATGAATTACATCAATGATACAAGGGATGGGAGAGAGGAATTAGAATTATTTTGTTATTATAAAGTATTTACGCTTCCCATGATATGGTATAATATAGAGTTATCTGAAAGTGAATTTGGATTACTTGTAAATGCTTATTGGAAACTCTATGGCAACTACTAAAAAAAAAATTAAGAGAATAATATATAGTTTCAACTTGTTAGAAGGAGGATTTCGAATGTTCCCAATACAAAGAAATGATAAACATTTGAGATGCTAGATATGCTAATTACCTTGATCTGATTACTATACAATATATGTATTAAAATAACACTAAGTACCCCATAAGTATAAATAATCATTATTTGTCGATTAAACGATACAATTTAAAAAGCAAAATGAAGTATAACTGATGTACTAACAAAAGAGATAGCATGGAATTATATAAGATACTCAAAACCACTTTTGTGGTATTTTGCCTTTTGGCAGAAAGAGTGAAAGACAAATGTAAGAAAAATGAATAAGAGCAACACAGAAGAAACAGTAACAATTATGGTAGATGTTAATCCAACCATATTAATATTACTTTGAATTTCAGTGGTCTAAATACACCAATTAAAAGACAGAGATTGTCAGAGTATATCAATAAACAAGACCCAACTATAAGTTGTCTATAAGAAACTTACTTTAAATATAAAGACACATATAGATTAAAAGAAAATCGATGAAGAAAGGTTTGCTGTGCCAACACTAATGAAAAGAAATTAAGAATACCTATTTTCATTTCAGACAGAGCAGACTTCGGAGCAAAGGAAGTTATCACGAATAAAGAGTGGCATTACTTAATGATAAGGGGGTCATTTCTCCAAGAAAATATAACAATTCTTAATGAATATGTGCTTAATAAGTATGCATCATTGCAACAAAGTGTCAAAATACATGAGAAAAAATGTTATAAAATCACAAAAAGAATTAGAGGATTCTGCTATTATAGCTCTTCTATTAGAAATGGACAGATTCAGCAGGCATAAAACCAGAAAGGACATAGTTGAACTGAACAACACTATCAAACAAATGGATATAATTGACAATCTAAAGACTATTTAACTTAACAACTGCAGAATACACATTCTTCTTAAGCTTATGTGGAACATTCACCAAGACAGATCACATTCTGAACCACAAAACACACTTTAACAAATTGAAAGCATAGAAAACAAATGTCTGCTCTAAAACTACAATTGAATTTAACTAGCAGTCAATAACAGAAAGATAACTGGAAAGTCCCAGAACACTCAGAGGTTAAGCAACACGCTTCTAAGTAATACTTGGGTGAAAGAAGTCTCAAGAGAAAATTTTAAATTATTTTTAACTAAATGAAAATGAAAACACAACATATAAAAATTTGTGGGATATAGTATAAGCACTGCATAGAGAAAAATTATAGCATTAAGTGTACATATTAGGAAAGAAGAAAGATCTAAAATCAATAATTTAAGATTCTCCCTTAGAAAATTAGTAAAAGAGCAAATTTAATTCAAAGAGAAGAAATCCAACAGAAATCAATAAAATTGAAAATTGAGAAGCAATAGAGAAAAATGAAGAAAACAACAGCTGACTTTATTGATCTTTAAAAAGATCAATAAATCAATAACCCCCAACCAGTCTAAAAAAAAAAAGAGAGAAGGGAAAAAATGACTAATAGCAGAACTGAAAGAGGAGTATCACTGTGGATTCCATGGATATTAAATGGAAGGTAAAGGAGTACTATGAAGAGCTCTATGCCCTTAGATTTAATAATTCACATAAAATTAATCAATTCCTCAAAAGACACAATCAGCAAAACTTATACAAAAAGAAATAAGTGATCTGAATAGGCTTCTATGTATTAGAATACTTAATTAACAACTTTCTGAAAGAAAAAGCATCAGGTCCAGATGGGTTCACTGGTGAATTATAAACAACATTTAAGAAAGAAATTATACCAATTATCTATAATCTCTTTCAGGAGACAGCAAAGAGAATACTTTCTAACTCACCTTTTTAGACCAGAGTTACCCTAATACCAAGACTTGACAATGACATTACAAGAAAATACTGCAGATCAAAATCTTTCAGGAACATAGGTGCAGAAATTCTCAACAAAATATTATGGAATTCAACAATGCATGAAAAACACTATACACCACAACCAAATGGTATTTATCCCAGGTATGCAAAACTGGTCCAACATTGAAAAATGAACTAATGTAATCCATCATATCACAAGGCTAATACAAATCACATAATCATAGATGCAGAAAAAGCATTTGATAACATCTGATACTCATTCATGATAAAAACTCCCAGTAACATACAACCTGCAGAATGAGAGAAAATATTTGAAAACTATGCATCTGACAAAAGTCTAATATCCAGCATCTATATGGAACGTAAACAAATTTACAAGGAAAAACAACCCCATTAAAAATGGGGTGAAAAAGATAAACTGAGCCTTTTCAAAAGAAGACATAGATGCAGCAAACAAGCATATTTTAAAAAGCTCCATATCCTCATGCTTACCTGTGTAACAAACCTGCACATGTACCCCATAATTTAAAGTTTAAAAAAGCTCCATATCATTGATGATTATAGAAATGCAAACCAAAACCAGAATGAGACACCATCTCACACCAGTAAGAATACTATTATTAAAAAGTAAAAATGTAACAGCTGATGGTGAGCTTGCCAAAAGAAGGGAATACTTATACGGTGATGGTGGGAGTGTAAATTAGTTCAACCATTGTGGAAAGCAGTGTGGTGATTCCTGAAATAGCTAAAAACAGAACTATCATTTGACCCAGCAATCCCATTACTGAGTATATACCCAAAGGAATATAAATCATTCTACCATAAAGACACATACACGCATATGTTCATTGCAACACTATTCACAATAGCAAAAACATGGAATTAACCTAAATGCCCATCAATAGCAGATTGGATAAAGAAAATGTGGTATGTACACATGATGGAATACTATGCAGCCATACAAAGAATGAGATCACATCTTTTACAGGAACATGGATGGAGCTGGAGGTCATTATCCATAGCAAACTAATGCAGGAACAAAGAAACAAATATTATGTGTTCTCACTTATAAGTGGAAGTTAATGATGAGAACACATTGACACTAAAAGGAGAACAGACACTGGGACCTGAGGGTGAATGTTGGGAGGAGGGAGAGGATTAGAAAAAAATAACTATTGGGTACTAGGCTTAGTATCTTGGTGATGAAATAATCTGTAAAGCAAACTCCTGTGACACAAATTTACCTGTATAACAAACCTGCACATATACTCCTGAACCTAAAATGAAATTAAAAAAAAACGAGTAAAATAGGAATATAGGAAAACTTCTTCAACTTGATAAAGAGTATTTACAAAAAACCTGCAACTAACATAATTCTTTCTGGTAAAAACTACGAGTTTTCCCACTAAGATCAGGAACAAAGCAAGGATGTACCTTCTTATCATTGCTTGTCAACATCATACGGGAAGTACAAGCTAATGCAATAAGACAAGACAATAAAAGGAAGAGGATAAATATTGAAAAGGAAGAAACAAAACTCTTTGTTTGCAGCTGACATGATTGCCTATGCAGAAAATCTGAAATAATTGACAAAAACTTCTGGAACTAATAAATGATTATAACAAAGTTGTAGGATACGGGGTTAATATATAAAAGTCAATAGCTTTCTATATACCAGAAATGAACAAATGGAATTTGAAATTAAAAACACAATACCGGCCGGGCGCGGTGGCTCACGCTTGTAATCCCAGCACTTTGGGAGGCCGAGGCGGGCGGATCACGAGGTCAGGAGATCGAGACCACGGTGAAACCCCGTCTCTACTAAAAAACTACAAAAAAATTAGCCGGGCGTGTTGGCGGGCGCCTGTAGTCCCAGCTACTCGGAGAGGCTGAGGCAGGAGAATGGCGTGAACCCGGGAGGCGGAGCTTGCAGTGAGCCGAGATTGCGCCACTGCACTCCAGCCTGGGCGACAGCGAGACTCCGTCTCAAAAAAAAAAAAAAAAACAAAAAAAAAACACAATACCATTTACAAAACACTCCTGAAAATGAAATGCATAGATATAAATCTAACAAATGAGAAAAATGACAGAACATAGAAAATGGTCAAACTAAATGGAGAGTTATTCCATGTTCATAGGGAGAAACACTCAATATTGTCAAGATGGCAGTTCTTTCAAACTTAATCTACAGGTTCAATGCAATCTAAATCAGAGTCTCAGCAAGTTATTTTTATGCTGTGTATTTCAACATTTATTTTAGATTTGGGGGTATTTTGTGTGATGCTGATGTTTGCTGTATGAATAATCCCATCACCCAGGTACTGAGCATAGTACACAACAGTTAGTTTTTCAACCCTTGCCCCCTTCCTCTCTCCTTCCTCTAGTAGTCCTCAGTTTCTCTTGTTGTCATCTTCATGTCCATGAGTACCCAACTTTAGCTCTCACTTATAAGTGAGAACATGCTGCATTTGGTTTTCTGTTCCTGTGCTAATTTACTTAGCACAAGGGCCTCCAGCTGCCTCCATGTTGCTGCAAAGGACATGATTTTATTCTTTTTTATGGTTGTGTTGTATTCAATGGTGTATACATACCACATTTCCTTTATTCAATCTACACTTGATGGGCACCTAGGGTTATTCCATGTCTTTGCTGTTGTGAGTCATGCTGCAATGAGCTAGTGCATGTATCTTTTTGGTATAATAATTTGTTTTCTTTTGAATGTATCTCAGTAATGGGATTTTGGCAAGATACACACACACACACACACACATACACACACAAACTGATTCTAAAGTTTTTATGTATAGGCAAAAGAATAGCTGACATAATATTAAGAACAAAGTTGAAGGGCTGATACTACCCTACTTCAAGATTTAGCATAAAGCTATACTAATGAAAACAGTGCTGTATCGGCAAAAGAACAGATAAGTATATCAGTAGGAAAGAATAAAGAGCCAGAAATAGACCTACATAAATATAGTCACCTGATCTTGGACAAAAGAAGAAAGGCAATACAATGGAGAAAGTATTTTTAATAAATGATGTTGGAACAATTGGACAGTTGCATGCAAAAAAAAACTAGATGCAGACTTTACAACTTTCACGAAAATTATCTCAAAATGAATTGCAAATCTAAATGTAAAACATGAAACTGTGAAGCTCTGAGAAGATAACATAGGAGAAAATTTAGGTGACCTTGCTTTTGGAGATGATTTTTTAGATACAACACAAAAGTCGTGATCCATGAAAAACGGATTGGTAGGGGGGACTTCATTAAAATTAAAGTGATTTTTTTTCTGCAAAAGATACTGCCAAAGAATAAAACGATAGGCCACAGATTAGGAGAAAATATTTTCAAAAGATGTATCCAGTAAAGAATTGTTATCAAAAATACACAAAAACCTTTAAAAATGTAACAATGAGAAAAGTAACAAACATTTAAAAATGAGCAAGAGATCTGAACACATACATTGCCAAGGAAGGTATACAGATCACAAATAAGCATTTGAAAAGATGTTCCACATAATAAATAATCAGATAAATAATCAGAGAAATTTACATTTCTCTGATAATAATGAGATATCATAATATGATAGATAATATAATAATGAGATATCATATACCTATTAGAATAATCAAAATCCATGACACTGATAGCACCACATGCTAGTGAGGACATGGTTCAACAGGAGCTCTGATTCATTGCTGGTGGCAGCACAAAATGGCACAGCCATGTTGAAAGAAAATTTCACAATTTCTTACAAAACATAGCATATTCTTACTATACAACCAGCAATTGAGCTTCTTGGTATTTACCCAAAGTTAAATACTTATGTTCACGCAAAAAATTGCACAAAATCATTAATGAAGCTTTATTAATAATTGCCAAAACTTGAAAGCAACCAAGATGTGCTTCAAAATGGATAAATTGTGGCACATCCTGACAGTGGAATGTTATTCAGTGCTAAGAAAAAACAATGAACTATCAAGCCATGAAAATACATGGATGAAACTAAACTGCTTATTTCTAAATAAAAGAAGCCAGTTAAAAAGGCTACGTGCTGGATAATTCGAACTATTTAATTAATATTCTGGAAAAGCCAAAACTAAGATGACTGTAAAAATATCAGTGGTTGCCAGGAATTGTGCGGAGGAAGTGATAGGAGGGGCTACAGCATGTTCTGGGCAATGAAACTACTCTGTATGATACTGTAATGGTGGATACATGTCATTATACTTTTGTCCAAGTCCACAGAATGTACAATATCCAGAGTGAACCCTAAGGTAAACAGTGGACTCTGGGCAATAATGATGTGTCAAGATAGGTTTATCAGTTTTAAAAAATGTACCCCTCTGATGGACCATTCATTAATGTCCCCAATGGGGACAACTATGAATGTGTGGAGTAGGGAACGTATGGAAAATTTCTGTTATTTTTTCTCTCAATTTTGCTGTGAACCTAAAACTGCTCTAAAAATATGAGGTCTAATAAATTTTTAAAAATATTTCAATTCTACGTTAAAATACCCTAATGTTCTGCTTTGAGGATTATTTTGCACATTTTCTGGGCCATACAATTCTTGTTGGAAACAATCAAAGAAAGCTGAGCTTTGGTTTCCTGAATGCTATATGAGATCTGCCATCAAAATACTCTGGTTTCGATAATACCCCAGAGCTAACTTTCCTATGTACTCGACTCTGTCATGTAGGGAAAGATTTTCTTGCTAACTGTACCAATAAAATAATTAGACCAATAGCAAAAGGCTCTGTGGAAGGTCTTAAAGAGTCTCAGCTGAAAAGAACGGTTATTCTTCTGTTCCCGTAATTACTGGGGCATTGTTGTGGATCGTGGAACTTGACAAGCAGTCTCTAGTTCATAGGTCATAGCTATATTGTCCTTCTGCTATAGAAATACTGAGATTTGTCATTCTCTCATAGTTCTATTATGGTCATACTTGACATTCCCTTGTTTCCTTAGCATGCAGATGGCCATAGTACACAACTGGGCAAATTCCCAGAAAGGATCAGCTGTGAAAGTCCAGTTTAAGATTTAAGGTAGATCTCTAGAGCAAGTTCGCAAGTTTAGGTAACTAATTAAGATAAGTACTGTACATGAAGAGGGTTGTATTAAATCTATGCCTACTAAACTATAAGTTCTATGAGGACAATAACATTGCCTCTCTGTTTTCCCAAAGTATTTGACTAGCTTTACAGCGCCACACATATATTTGGTACTCAGTCAATTATATTAAATATATGAATGATTGAATAGGCAATAGATGAGTATCAGTTTGTTTCTTTGTTTTTTGAGACAGAGTCTCATTCTGTCACTCAAGTGTGCAGTGTCATGATCTCAGCTCACTGTAGCCTCAACCTCCCATGCTCAAGTGATCCTCTCACCTCAGCCTCCCCAGTAGCTGAGAGTATGGGCACACACCACCACGCCTGGCTAATTTTTTATTTTTTATTTCTTGTAGACACAGGGTCTCACTATTTTGCCTAGGCTGGTCTTGAACTTCTGCATTCAAGCGATCCTCCCACCACAGTCTTCCAAAGTGACTCAAGCAATCTTCTCACCTAAGTCTCTCTAAGTGCTGTGATTACAGGCATGAGTCACTGCACCCAGCCCCATGAGTGTGGGATTTTATGTGTGTAGTTGTTTACCACCTTCTTCCAGAAAAGACAGAAGGCAAATAAGTATTTAAGAGAAACTTAGCAAATTAGAGCTTCTGAACCCTGGGACATGGTTTATTTGCTCTAATCCCAGTTTCATAACACTTGTCAGGTTGAGTGAAGACTAGGTCCACTGGTATAAGCAGTGGGATCTCTGAGGACTGCCAATAACAGTCGAGTCAGATAAAGATGCAAAATCACAGGAATCCAAAGTAGAATAAAGAAAGTACAACACTACAGAACCTAAACATATTTGTGGTGACAATTTTAGTGTGCTGCTTTTTGATGGCTCTTATGGCCCACTGGCTTTATTTCTCATTGTAGAATTTACATCATCTTGTATCGTTATTTCAAACTCAACAGGGAAATTAGAAGATGAGCTTAAATAGCACTGAAATATTCTGAGACAAAAAAAATTAGGTAGTGGCTAGACACCTATTTAAATGTTTATGCCTGGAGACAGATTCTATATTGCATTTAAATGGTACATGAGAAAAAAAAATGAGGAAATTTTAATGACAGAGACAAAATAGTTTTGAAATTTAAAGCAAAACACTTTTGTAATTAATACATTTTCCTAAAATATGAACAGCATGTGAATTTAGTAAATTATATAGTTTCTAAAACTAATGCAATTTAATTATAATGCTTCCTTTTAGTGTAATACTTTGTCTTACTTTGCATATATTTCTATTACCAACTTACTGATTCTTTTTGCCAGGAAGACATTGGTTTTTAGTTTTTATTTGTTATTTTTACCTTTTACTTATATAGGCAGTTTCACTTTTCTGAACATGTTTAAGCTTATTCCATTCCTGTAGCAATGTGTGTTCTACAATGAGGAGCCTGTTTTTTCTTGTGGGACACAAAATGATTGATGTCAGTGGAGAATAATGTCTTCTTTTCATATATCACAAATTGTCTAAGGTTGCAAGAACTCAGAATGTAATGATATTAAAGAGATACTGACAATTGGTCATTATAGATAGAAATAGTGCCTATTCAGATATACTTCCTGTGATTTCTATTCAAATAATAATGGTTTACTCTTTTTTTTTTTTTTTTTTTTGACATGGAGTCTTGTTATGTCACCCAGGCTGGAGTGCAGTGGCACGATCTCAGCTCACTGCAACCTCTGCCTCCCGGGTTCAAGCAATTCTCCTCTTTCAGCTTCCCAAGTAGCTGGGATTACAGGCACCTGCCACCACACCTGGCTAATTTTTGTATTTTTAGTAGAGATGGGGTTTCACCATATTGGTCAGGCTGGTCTCGAACTCCTGACCTTGTGATCTGCCCACCTTGGCCTCCTAAAGTGCTGCGATTACAGGCTGGTTTACTCTTGAGGTAAAATAATATATCTTCCCAATCAGAAAACATGAAGGTTATTTCAATTTAATTTTTATAAATGTTATAAAAGAAACCAGACAACTCTAAAGATTCAGGGCATCATAGATTAATTTGTTTTAAAGATTGGAAAGAAAGATATGTTTTTCTTACCCCTAGATAAAATAAATAATTTTGTTTATGAGGTACTTTCAAATGGCAATCTTTTGTATGCTTAATATTTATGAAGCAATGAGTAGAAAAGACCAAGACCAAACTGATTGAAAACGTTAACAAACATACACATAATCCAGAAGCTTCTCAATCAGTAAATTACTAAGAAATTATTTTGTTTTTAAGGATTAGAACAATTTACAATTTCATACTGCATGAATATTTTCTCTGTCCCCTCCTTTTTTGTTGTTTTGGTTTTAGCATATACAGTATATATGGTCCTCAGTTACAGATATATTTTATAGTCAAAACAAAAATGGATTTTAAAAGGTATTTTCTCTTGCACTTTAGATTGCTTTATCATACCCTTAAACTGCAGAGAGAAAAAGGCTCCTCTAGTCTAGTAGTTTCTTTGACTAAAGCGGGCACTATATCCAATATTTGCTCTTTGCTATCTATCTATTTTCCTCTGAAAGATGTGTGAATTTACATATCTATGGCTAAAAGTACTGTTATTGGAACGCATGGTATCAACCTAAATGCCAATCAACAATAGACTGTTAAAGGAAATGTGGTACATAAACACCATGGAATACTATGCACCCAGGAAAATTAAAAAGACAATGTTCTTTGCAGCCACATGGATAGAGCTGCAGGCCATTATCCTAAGTGAACTAATGCAGGAACCGAAAACCAAATACCAAATGTTCTGACTTATAAGTGGGAGCTATGTGGGCACTTACTGAGCAAAATTTCAGGATACAAAATCAATGTACAAAAATAAGTAACATTTCTACATAGCAACAAAGTCAAAGCTGAGTGCCAAATCAAGAATGCAATCCCATTCAAAATAGCCACCAAAAGAATAAAATACCTAGCAATACAGCTAACCATGAAGATAAAAGATCTCTAAAATGAGAATTACAAAACACTGCTGAATGAAATCAAGATGTCGGGGGTGGAGCCAAGATGGCCGAATAGGAACAGCTCCAGTCTACAGCTCCCAGTGTGAGTGATGCAGAAGATGGGTAATTTCTGCATTTCCATCTGAGGTACCGAGTTCATCTCACTAGGGAGTGCCAGACAGTGGGTGCAGGACAGTGGGTGCAGCACACCATGTGTCAGCCGAAGCAGGGCAAGGCATTGCCTCACTCGGGAAGTGCAAGGGGTCAGGGAGTTCCCTTTCCTAGTCAAAGAAAGGGGTGACAGATGGCACCTGGAAAATCAGGTCACTCCCACCCTAATACTGCGCTTTTCCAACGGGCTTAAAAAACGGCACACCAGGAGATTGTGTCCTGCACCTGGCTCGGAGGGTCCTACACCCACGGGGTCTCGCTGATTGCTAGCACAGCAGTCTGAGATCAAACTGCAAGGCAGCAGCCAGGCTGGGGGAGGGGTGCCTGCCATTGCCCGGGCTTGATTAGGTAAACAAAGCAGCCAGGAAGCTCGAACTGGGTGGAGCCCACCACAGCTCAAGGAGGCCTGCCTGCCTCTGTAGGCTCCACCTCTGGGGGCAGGGCACAGACAAACAAAAAGTCAGCAGTAACCTCTGCAGACTTCAATGTCCCTGTCTGACAGCTTTGAAGAGAGTAGTGGTTCTCCCAGCACGCAGCTGGAGATCTGAGAATGGGCAGACTGCCTCCTCAAGTGGGTCCCTTAACCCTGAGCAGCCTAACTGGGAGGCACACCCCAGTAGGGGCAGACTGACACTTCACACGGCCGAGTGCTCCTCTGAGACAAAACTACCAGAGGAACGATCAGGCAGCAGCATTTGCGGTTCACCAAGATCCGCCGTTCTACAGCCACTGCTGTTCTGCAGCCACCGCTGCTGATACCCAGGAAAACAGGGTCTGGAGTGGACCTCTAGCAAACTCCAACAGACTTGCAGCTGAGGGTCCTGTCTGTTAGAAGGAAAACTAACAAACAGAAAGGACATCCACACCAAAAACCCTTCTGTACCTCACCATCATCAAAGACCAAAAGTAGATAAAACCACAAAGATGGGGAAAAACAGAGCAGAAAAACTGGAAATTCTAAAAAGCAGAGCGCCTGTCCTCCTCCAAAGGAAGGCAGCTCCTCACCAGCAATGGAACAAAGCTGGATGGAGAATGATTTGACGAGTTGAGAGAAGAAAGCTTCAGACCATCAAACTACTCCGAGCCACAGGAGGAAATTCAAACCAATGGCAAAGAAGTTAAAAACTGTGAAAAAAAATTAGACAAATGGATAACTAGAATAACCAACGCAGAGAAGTCCTTAAAGGAGCTGATGGAGCTGAAAGCCAAGGCTTGAGAACTAAGTGAAGAATGCAGAAGCCTCAGGAGCCGATGCGATCAACTGGAAGAAAGGGTATCAGTGATGGAAGATGAAATGAAGCGAGAAGGGAAGTTTAGAGAAAAAAGAACAAAAAGAAATGAACAAAGCCTCCAAGAAATATGGGACTACGTGAAAAGACCAAATCTATGTCTGATTGGTGTACCTGAAAGTGACAGGGAGAATGGAACCAAGTTGGAAAACACTCTGCAGGATATTATCCAGGAGAACTTCCCCAATCTAGCAAGGCAGGCTAACACTCAGATTCAGGAAATACAGAGAATGCCACAGAGATACTCCTCGAGAAGAGCAACTCCAAGACACATAATTGTCAGATTCACCAAAGTTGAAATGAAGGAAAAAATGTTAAGGGCAGCCAGAGAGAAAGGTCTGGTTACCCACAAAGGGAAGCCCATCAGACTAACAGCTGATCTCTCAGCAGAAACTCTACAAGCCAGAAGAGAGTGGGGGCCAATATTCAACATTCTTAAAGAAAAGAATTTTCAACCCAGAATTTCATATCCAGCCAAATTAAGCTTCATAAGTGAAGGAGAAATAAAATACTTTACAGACAAGCAAATGCTGAGAGATTGTGTCACCACCAGGCCTTTCCTAAAAGAGCTCCTGAAGGAAGCACTAAACATGGAAAGGAACAACCGGTGTCAGCTACTGCAAAAACATGCCAAAATGTAAAGACCATCAAGGCTAGGAAGAAACTGCATTAACTAACAAGCAAAATAACCAGCTAACATCATAATGATAGGACCACATTCACACATAACAATATTAACTTTAAATGTAAATGGGTTAAATGCTCCAATTAAAAGACACAGACTGGCAAACTGGATAAAGAGTCAAGACCCATCAGTGTGCTGTATTCAGGAAACCCATCTCATGTGCAGAGATACACATAGGCTCAAAATAAAGGGATGGAGGAAGATCTACCAAGCAAATGGAAAACAAAAAAAGGCAGGGGTTGCAATCCTAGTCTCTGATAAAACAGACTTTAAGCCAACAAAGATCAAAAGAGACAAAGAAGGCCATTACATAATGGTAAAGGGATCAATTCAACAAGAAGAGCTAACTATCCTAAATATATACGCACCCAATACAGGAACACCCAGATTCATAAAGCAAGTCCTTAGTGACCTACAAAGAGACTTAGACTCCCACACAATAATAATGGGAGACTTTAACACCCCACTGTCAACATTAGACAGATCAATGAGACAGAAAGTTAACAAGGATACCCAGGAATTGAACTCAGCTCTGCACCAAGCGGACCTAATAGACATCTACAGAACTCTCCACCCCAAATCAACAGAATATACATTTTTTTCAGCACCACACCACACCTATTCCAAAATTGACCACATAGTTGGAAGTAAAGCACTCCTCAGCAAATGAACAGACACATGAAAAAATGCTTGTCATCACTGGCCATCAGAGAAATGCAAATCAAAACCACAGTGAGATACCATCTCACACCAGTTAGAATGGCGATCATTAAAAAGTCAGGAAACAACAGCTGCTGGAGAGGATGTGGAGAAATGGAAACACTTTTACACTGTTGGTGGGACTGTAAACTAGTTCAACCATTGTGGAAGACAGTGTGGTGATTCCTCAAGGATCTAGAACTAGAAATACCATTTGACCCAGCCATCCCATTACTGGGCATATACCCAAAGGACTATAAATCATGCTGCCATAAAGACATATGCACATGTATGTTTATTGCAGCACTATTCACAATAGCAAAGACTTGGAACCAACCCAAATGTCCATCAATGATAGACTGGATTAAGAAATTGTGGCACGTACAGGATAGAATACTATGCAGCCATAAAAAAGGATGAGTTCATGTCCTTTGTAGGGAGATGGATGAAGCTGGAAACCATCATTCTGAGCAAACTATCACAAGGACAGAAAACCAAACACTGCATATTCTCACTCATAGGTGGGAACTGAACAATGAGAACCCTTGGACACAGGGTGGGGAACAACACACACCGGGGCCTGTCCTGGGGTGGGGGTAGGGGGTAGGGATAGCATTAGGAGAGATACCTAATGTAAATGCAAGTTAATGGGTACAGCACACCAACATGGCACATGTATACATATGTAACAAACCTGCATGTTGTGCACATGTACCATACAACTTAAAGTATAATAATAATAAAAAAATTAAAAATAAAAACAAAACAAAAAAAAAACCAAACAACAACAACAAAAACTCACTGGTCTCACTGGTTCCCCCTTCCATGACCTCATAGAGTTGAACCCACATATGTTTATCTTATGGGACAGCAAGGAGCCCATGGAACTCCATGCAAATCCCTGGAGCTCTTTTGTTTTGTTTTTAAATCAAACTCCCTCCATTCTAAAACTTAACTCTGCAACTCTGTGTCTTGTCTCTTAGAGATCAAATTATATTTTTAGTAGAGACGGGGTAGTGGCGGGTACCTTTAGTCCCAGCTACTCGGGAGGCTGAGGCAGGAGAATGGCGTCAACCAAGGAGGCTGAGCTTGCAGTGAGTGGAGATTGTGTCACTGCACTCCAGGCTGGGTGACAGAGAGAGACTATGTCTCAGAAAAAAAAAAAAAAAAAAAGAAAGTGATCACGTTATGGAAACTGTCGTTTTATAAATTTTGTCTAGTTTTCTGGTTGCTTAAGATGAGACAAATATTCACTTTTTGATCTTAGTGTCCCTGTTATATATTCTTACCTCTTTAACATTTTCTTTTTACTGTGTCTTCAAATTCTGTAGCTGTTTACTTATGTCTTTTTTCATCTTTTGAGTTTGTTTTCAATGTATTTAAATGTATCTTTCCTTCAATAAGTCTTTTACTAAAAGACATTTGCTTGCCTCTTTTGTTGTTATGTTCACTTTGTGGGGGGTTGCTGGGGAAGTAGTATCTATGTTTTTATTTCTTTCCAGATATTTTCTGTTTATAATTAATGAGAAAGAGATTTTGTTTGGGCCTCCTCTTTTTTAGACTTGTATAATGATGGTCAGAGGAATGACTTGGGCTAAATGTCCATTTGGTCATTCAGTCTTGAAACACTCTCTTATTAACTTTACCATGTTATCTGCCTTGGTGTTCTCTTTTTCCATCATATTTCCACATTTTATTTATTTATTTATTTATTTTGTAGAGACAGTGTCTTGCTCTTTTGCCCAGGTTAAGAGTGCAGTGGTGCAATCATATGGCTCACTGCAGCTTCAAATTCATGGGCTCAAGAAATTCTCCTGCCTGAACCTACTGAGTAGCTTGGACTACAGGCATGTATCATCATACTTGGCTAATTTTTTTTTACATTTTTTTTACATTTTTTTTTTTTTTTGTAGAGACAGGGCTTTGTGATGTTGTCCAAGCTTATCTCAAACTCCTAGCTACGAGCAATCCTTTTGCCTTGGCCTCTCAAAGCACTGCGATGATAGGTGTGAGACACCATGCCCAGTTACCACATTTTATTTTATACATCAGCAGATGAATCACCCAGATGGTAAGTCTGTAGTAACACTTGTGTCTTACAAGTAACAGGTCTTCAGTTTGTATTTTATTCATTTCTTTTTAGCTCACATTGATCATCAGCTGCAGAGCTAATTTTATCTTCTGTTTGGTTCTCCACCCAATTCACAGACATCCAGTTTCTCTGATTTTTAAGTGTTCAGGTTGAAAAGCACAATGATCAATGCCACTATTCAAAGGAATGGTAACACCAAAACTTACCTCTCTTTCTGTCCTCCTTCATTTCTACCTGCCATGGATTCTGTAGTCAAATAACTTATTTGTTTCCTGTGTCTTGTTCATAATCTGTCCTTTCATTTTGAATTAAAAGCTTATTGGTTATGGTTTCTCAACAACTGTTTGCTTTCTTTTTTAATTTTTTTTTAAATTTTATTATTATTATACTTTAAGTTTTAGGGTACATGTGCACAACGTGCAGGTTTGTTACATATGTATCCATGTGCCATGTTGGTGTGCCGCACCCATTAACTTGTCATTTAGCATTAGGTATATCTCCTAATGCTGTCCCCCCTCCCCGCACCGAACTGTTTGCTTTCAATCAAATAAATCCACCCGCTACTGAAATTCATAGAGATAAGCACAATTTTTGTGTCCTTTCTTCTTTTACTAATATAGCTTGAAGATGTTTGTTTTTGTGGTCTGTGGTTGTCCATTCTCTTTCTCTCTATATATAAGATAGATGATAGATAGATAGATAGATAGATAGATAGATAGATAGATAGATAGATTAGATAGATAAATGGATAGATAAATTGATAGATAGACAGAGTCATTTTTGTTTCTTTGCTTATTTGGGTTATTTCTCTTATTTTTGAAATGTCCAACTATTCTATGCCAGGATAAATGTGAAATTATGTTTGCGCCACATGCTGCGGTGTATATAACAGGAGAGAAAAGCCAAGCTAGATATACCATATCTTAAATCATCTGACTTATTTTACATTGATAAGGTAATTTTTCTGATTCACATAGATTGGCAGATACATGCAGAATGTAAAGTTAATTGCTCTCCTTGATTTTGGGAAATTATCTTAGCAAAGTTAAAGCCCTACTTTCAAGTGAAGAGTTTGTTTGTATGTGCATGTATAAAAATGGAAATGGGAGATAAACATTGCTTCAGCTACATCAAAGAATATGTTAATAGAGCTACCCTTTAATGCCTTCTGCTTCTTATTTTTAGTATTATCACAGGTTGGGAATCCACTCTGATTTTTTTTGAGACGTGACAAAATTGCATTACCTGTTGTATACCGAAAACTTTTCATCTCTTGCGCATTTATTAATCATGCTACTTCTGGCTAGGAAAACTAAGTTCCCTCTAGCCCTGACTCTTGGGATCTCTCAAAAGAATATTATATGAATCATGGGTAGTTTAACTGTCATAATCTCAGTACTACTTATTGTTAAACTAAATATCCCCATGCCCTGGTTGTGGAGATACATCCTGGTCTAAGCATTATTTTCTTCCAAGTGTCTTGTTTCTTTGTTACTTCAGAAAGGCTATAGTCAGCCACTTTGGCAACCGTATGTCACATATCTCAAATCATAAATTACCTTGATTTTGAAGACTGAGTAGGAGAGGCATTTATTCTCCTATTTTATTCATATCTTTCTTCCTAAGAAAAGCTTAATTGTCTCTAATAGGGATATCTCCAAATCAAAGTTTTATAATGCAGTGTGTTAGGCACACAACAAGAACAAAGCCTGCAGAACATCCTTTATGCTAACACTAACAATGTATAGCTACACCATGCTAAGTGCGCTGAGCAATAATAGGAGGAGGCGTAGCAAATTGGAAAGAGGTTTCACTAGTGTTTGAAATCCTTTCCAATTTTGTTTTAATTATTATATTTCAATATAATATATTCATAGTTACTATCAGATTTCAATCAAGTCTGAGTTTAGAGTGAACAAAATTTAAATAATCTTTTATTAGTTTATCACAATTAGAGACAATTGATGAATTAACCATGGGTGATATATGTTTGGATATAAAATAGTGTGCAAATTTTTGCAATCTTGGTGATATAAAGTAGATGTGTAAAAGAGGTATGATGGGAGAAGAGAAAAAGGAAGAGGGAAGTGTAGAGGAAGAATATTCTCATTTTTCATAGCAGAGCCCACAAATTACTGATTGAAGTTAATGGAACAAAAATAGAGCTGTAAGAGTATAATTTAAGCCAGGCATGGTGGCTCACGCCTGTAATCCTAGCACTTTGGGAGGCCGAGGAGAGTGGATTGCCTGATTTCAGGAGTTCGAGACCAGCCTGGGCAACACAGTGAAACGCTGTCTCTACTAAAATACAAAAAATTAGCTGGGTGTGGTGGCCTGTGCCTGTAGTCCCAGCTACTCAGGAGGCTGAGGCAGGAGAATTGCTTGAACCTGGGAGGAGGAGGTTGCAGTGACTCGAGATCGTGCCACTGCACTCCAACCTGGGCAACAGAGCAAGATTCCATTAGGAGTATAGTGTGAGAAATTCCTCAGTTTTGCAGTAGAGAGTGAATTATGTTATTTAAAAGTGATTACTCAATGCATATATATTTAGTTATATTTATATGACATTTAAACAATGATACTGTCTAAAATTGATGCCTGAACACATAGAAACACACACACATATATATATATTTAAAGTGATGGGACCAACTGTTGAAAAGGCTAAATCAAAGGAGGCACATGGTTTTTGCCTCTGGGGGTGGGCTTTCCGTAATAAATTCTTCCTTGTGTTTTTGTTTTTTTTTAAAGTTTGTTAATTTTGGAACTTTAAGCATCTCTTCGTGGTTTCATGAGTACGTGTCTTTAGCTCAGGTTGAAGTATTTAATTCTGGTCTTATATCTTTTAATGTAAAAATTAGAAATCAAAGATAGGAATAGATTAACAACACATATCTCCAGCATTTTGTAAATCCAACCACCCACTTAAAAGTGAACACACACATACTATGTAGGACATTGTCTGGAATATGTCTTATTTATTATGATGCCATCTTGAAGTAATGGAAATAATGTGAACTTGGGGTTAAAGTGACCTGAGTTCGAATGCTGGCTGCACCATCTAGCATTGTTACCTTCTGATGCCACTATGAAGATTAAAATAGGTAGTTCATTTTAAATGACTAGTTCAGTGTCATATAGACAGTACCAATTAATATTAGCTTTCCTCAGCCAATGTAAAGCAGCACATAGTAAAGGAATCCAGTTGAATGAGCACCTCTCATTTAAATGCTGAAGAAAATAAATTGTATAGACTACTAGAAACCAACTTTTGGAAAATAGTAGGTACATTCATATTTTTGTCATACAAAAACAAAGATAAAAATGCAAATTATTAGTCAACAAAACAATGTGACAGGAAAATAACAGTTGCACCTTTTTCTCTTTTTCTAAAATACAATATAATATGAATGAGAATAGGACACCTTTCTGAACATAATTTATAGCTTTGTATGAGAAAGTTCATTTAACCACATTTATTAAAATAAAATATTAAAATATGTTCCTCTCTCATTTTAATACTCAAAATAAGTGATGTTTCTGTTGTGCCTCACTTTATTTAGAGAAAAACATCCAAAGGCACATTTAGGAAGAAAAGTAATTATTTCACTTTGGGAATGTTGAGTTTAACATGATGGAAAGACAAATATCTATTTGGGAAGGTTTTTTTTTTTTTTTTATAATAAGACATAGGGGCCTAAAATAAAGTCAGGGAAAACTGGATGTAGAAAATGAGGGATCTGTAACTTCAGATAGAGTCTTGTGGCACAGATTCAGAAAATGAAAAGAAATTGAAAAATCAAATGTCAGTAATGCAGGAGAATTAGAGAAACTTAAGATCACAGAAACTTCAGGCTGGAAAGATTTTTCCCAACTAAGTAGGTAAAACTGTGAATGGGCTCCATAGTGAAGAAAAGGCTGTAGTTATAACGAATCACTTACTTTTTAGAGAAGTTCTGTCAGGGTTTAGGTAAGTGACAACTGGGGCTGTGGGAGTCAATCCACTAAACCACACACTGCTAGTGAGTTGTCCTTCTTGGAAAGATCAAGTCCTAAAATAAAAGAAAATTTAGGTAGCTTTGATTGACACGTTTTGGTACAATTTGGTCTATTTTCCATAAAATCAGTGTAGTAAAACTGTGTTATAGCAAGCACAGAGTTGTTGTTGATGAAATTGCTTCAATCTATGTCTTGGTTTTTGAATCTGTTTTAAAATCATTCTGTGTTAAGCATGACTCCTTGAAAAAGCATCACAATTTGAATGCTGGCACCACTTAAAAAAGTAACTTGTTAGTTTATGAACTCACTGAGTTCATAATTTCAGAATCAAGAGAGTGATTGCCAAACCCAACAAAGATCAGAGTCATGAAGGAGTCTGCCTCAGAAGTGCCTATATACAGAACAAACCCAGAAGTGTTACTTAACTCTGCCACCTGGGCAGCGTACTGCTTCAGAGCTGTGCTGAAAGACAGAAGAAGAGAAAATAAAATTGTGAATGTCATCTTTGCTTTGGAAAGCAAGGGCTAGACATTTTTATACCAGGTTTTGCCAGAATTCTGGTGACAAAGTAAATCAATACAAATATTCCCTGGCTGGTTTCTCATTCTTCATCAGATGAAATTCAACAAATATGTATTGCGTATCTTGCATGTGGGAAGCATTCTCACATAAATTCAATATTTTAAAATTGAGTAGCGCTATTTAAATTGTAAACTTGACCTATTTACATTTCTTTTTAACTTCAGTTTTATATAGGGCATTGCTCTCTCTTTTTCTTTTCTGCATTCTTTCTACCAACCACCACACTGGTCCAAACCACCATCATCTCTCACCTAGTCTAGTAATCAGCACTTTGTAGTTTCCAGTGACAGAAATCCAAATGACCACTTAGCTCTCCTTTCTGCTGGGTTTAGCTTGGTTAGTATGCACCCTCAGAAGCTCAGATTGACATGATCTTTAGCATCAGCTTTTCCCAACAAGGGAAGATTTTCTTCTCTCAGCATCTGTATTAGCTTCTCAAAAAGAACTGGTTTTCCCTCTTTGGGTATATTATGAAATCCAGGACCAATATAATGATGAGAAAAGTGGCTACTCTGGGCATCCAACCCCTGGATAGAAAGAGTGGAATTAGCTTCAGCATACCACTTAGATTAGAAATAGGGGTGAGATGGTTCCCCAAAAAGATAAAGGATGGAATTAAAAAAAAAAGAAAAAGACTCACTCTACCTAAATCACTAGAGTCATACTCATTTCTTCACATTCAATTTTTTTCTCCCTTATCACTTCCTAAGCAAAGGTCTTTTTGTAAAATAATTATGACTATTATCTCAAAATAAAATAAATTTTCAAAACCTTGAACCAATAATAAGAGGCAATACGATTATATGCTCCCCATATTTGAAGTATCTCCATGGATTCCTATTGCACTAAAAAGTTATATACAAAATCCTGAATGTGTTCATAAGACTTTTTTAGGGTAGCCTCTGCCTCTCCAGCTTTTCTGTGTGCCACCCCTTAGGCCCATGCTCTCCACTCAGCCATGTGGGCCTTCTTTCTGTGTCATTACAGTGTACCATGAAGTTAGTAGTTTTTTATTAGAAATGTCTCCGAAACTCATCTCATTCTTTCATTCCCATGCTTACTCGAATCCTCACTTCTCTCCACTGAACCCATCCTTTCGCCCAGTCCACATTTACTGATTTTCAGATCTGAGAATAAAGATGACTTCTCAGGGCATTCCTTTCCTGCTGTATTAGATTCTTTTGATATATGTTGCCACAGTACTGTGCATTTCTTCCTTCTAACACTTAGTAACACTTGCTATTGTTTTCTAAATGTCTGCCCCTATTTTCTTTGACAGATTATTAATCCCATGTGGTTAGAAATCAGTTCCAGTTTTTCTCACCACAATATCATCACTGTCCAGCATAGTGCTTGGCACAGAGCAGTAGATAAAGAAATATTTGTTGTATAAATATATAGGGATCAACAGGTGCTTTTACTTCTTTGCATGTAGAACCTAGAACTGTTAGCTATGAAGGTGATGAATTATATTTGAATGATCTTACTTTGGTTGGCTTTTCTGAAATATAATTCTAGTATTACGAGGTACTCCATGTGTGCAGAGCATGGTCTGTAAACAGCCAGTGTATTTTCATGCTAAATAGATGAACATATTTCATTCTTGAGATACTTTTGGGAGGCTGATATTATTCTTCTGAATAATTAACTTCAGTTTATAACTGAAGACTATTAAATTCTGATCTTAAACAACTTAATTCTTGTTCCCTAGCTATTAAGCAGTGATTGGGATCCAAATCAGATTCAGACAGTATCTGTCTTACTTCAAAACTTAAATGTGTTTCAATACCTCATTCTCTGAGTTGCTGGTTCCTTTTTCTTGTTTAAAAATTCTTTAACTTGGTCAAAAATTAGGCTGGGGAGTAGTATTGATGATTTATATAATTTAATTCACTTCATTTCAAAAATGTATTGAATATTCATGTTCTGCCAATCACATTGCTGAATACACAGAAGAAAACATACCTCTTACCATTTAAAAGTCTTGATTATCTTAGTTTATTTGGGCTGCTAACAAAATGCCATAAACTGGGTGGCTTGTAAACAACAGGCATTTATTGCTTACAGTTCTGGAGGCTGAGAAGTCCAATATCAAGGTGCTGACAGATGTGATGTCTGCTGAGGTCTGGTTTCCTGGTTCACAGATGGCGCTTTCTCACTGTGTCCTCATATGGTGGGAGGGACAGGCAGCTCTCTGGAAATTTTTTGTACAAGGGCTCTGACCTCTTGATCTAACCACTTCCTAAAGGCCCTACCTGGTAATACTATCACATTGGTAATTCAGTTTCAACATATGGATTTGAGGGGTACTTGTAACCTTCATCATTCAGACCACAGCAATGATATTTTAGGGAATAGAGAATTAGGGAAGAAAGAAACAAAAACTAAGAGGAGATAATTAGTAAGATCTTCGAGAAAGGAGAGGTCATTGATCATAAATGGCAAAAAAGGAAAGCTCTAAGTCTTCCAATAGCAGTCATTTGGAGAAGGTGGCAAAAATAACTTCAGATTAAGATAACCATCCATAATAAGGTACTTAGGAACCCAAAGTATATAATAGTGCTAAAAATAAAAAACAGCGTACATTGGCAAGATTAGTAAGTACACATAGGTAAGTAAGAAGGTGAAAAAAATTGGGAAGATGACTCTGGTTAGTAATGGCTTAAGTTTGGAAGAAAGGAGAGTCAGAAATTAAACTAGGAGGCTATTGACAGTTATCCAGCCACGAAGTCTTTGGTCCTGGATGAGGGCAGTGGTGGTATGTCTTATAGACACGCAGACTCTGTGACTGACTAGAGTTGGAATTAAAGAATAAAATGGGATAAAAAAAGATGTTTGGAAAATTGTTTTGGCTTAAACTCTATAGAAATACGTGTGCTATGAACAGAAATGTGGAAATTAAATGATGAAACTTGGGTAAGTGCAAGGGTTGTTAAACTCAAGTGTTTTCAATAACCAGTCAAGCAGTAGGCAGGCATAAAACAGGCTGGGGGAAGGAGGAAAGAGGATGATGGGAGGCAAGGAGGGGCCAGTTGATATTCAGCTCCAGCCATTGGGAGATAGAAGTAATCAGATCATCTGACTTGCCAAGAGAAACTAAAAATTCAGAGATACTCTCACTTTAACTGTTGGTAAATAATTCATTTTTTTAAAAGGTTAACACTGTGTGCTCCAAATAAAGTATTTCCATATGCTTTAGGTAAGCTTTGGGGAACTGTTAATGATATCTGGCCAGGAAACAAAGGCCTTTGGTTAGGTTCTATAGCATTACTATTAATTCAGTGGTTTTCAGGCATCACTCTTGATAGGACTCAATGAATTCCTATTTCACAACTCAAAAAAGCAAGAACAAAGGAAAACAAAACCATTTACATGCTTTTTTCTTGTCCTTTGAAGTTCTGAAATATATTGCAGTTTTGAGTGGCTTTCTAAGCCTTTGTATACAATCTCAAAGGGACTATATTATACAACCTAAGTTACTCAGACATCTATTTTTTGATATTTTTGATACAAATTCAGTAACAGCTTTGATATGTATGTTTTGTGTTGATCTGCTGTATACATTTAGTATGCTTTCTTTAAATGTCTGAAAATGCATGTTATATAAGGGATAGTATTTTGTAGAAATATTCAAGTAGAAACAAATTATAGCACATCCTCTGGAAAAAAAATGTATTTACTAAGCAAACATTTCTTTCATAGAAAGTATTAAAAGACCAACTGGTTTGCATGTTAAAAGAAATGGCTTCCTTTTTATATATTAATGGAAAATCTGAAAGACATACATTTGAGGGAAGAAATACAATGACTTTAAGATCATTGATCTGATAATCCTGTGTCTCTCTTTCTGTTAAGTCCATATTTAAAATGATAGTTTCACCATATGTCTTATTAGAATCTCTTCACTAATTTACACTACCTTTTAAATGTAGCTGCAACTATAGAACATATGGTTGTTATGAAGTGGAAGAAATTACTCCCTAATTTTATGCCCTTCCTTCAAATTTGGGATGGGTCAAAGAGAAACTTAAGCAACAATAATAATTACGCCAGTAGCAATGCCTCTTAATCTTTTCCATCAAGAAATACCAGACTACAGAGACGAATGCACATCTCTGAAAATTTCTTTGAAGTTTTATCACAAAATGTGATATTTTACAATCTGCTCTATAATACAAATACTTTATTATTAACTAATTATTATCTTAAGTGAGTTACCATCAAAACAATAGTTTCCTACCCGTCTCAGGGGGTTACAGAGCAAGGTTTTTCTTGTAGTTAGAACAGGCAGTCAAACATCCTGGGTTCAAGTTTGTCTTCACCACTTACAATCTTGGGCAAGCCACTTACACAATTGGGAAAGAAATAGTATGTCCTACATACAGTCGTTCTCCCTTATATAATTAGGAAGAAAGCAGCACTTACTACATAGTAAGTGTTGCTCTGAAGTTTCAGTGTAACGTCACATGCAGAACTTAGCCTATTGCCTAGAACAGTATTAAACCCCCTGTATGGATCAGGCAATGTTTTATGTGCATTTCAGGCAACTGAACCTTCATTTCATATCATTTGCAGCTTCTTGGAAATGACTACTATCTATCTTGGTGTCATACTATTTTAAGAGTTCTGATGTATATACATGTATGGATTCAAATTATATCGTATTTTCACTGATTAATGAATATCTCATAGTAATCACTGAAGAGAAGCATTCAGCATAGCATTCACCAAAGGATAGGGTAAAGCAATATTTTTAGGTTACTGCTGAAAATATCATTAGAAATATCTTCCCTTTGAGAGTAGAGTCACATATATATATGAGAGTAAAATGGTTTTTGAGCAACCAGTTAGTATTTTCTCTTGGTCAAAAGAAATACCAGCTCAAGTACTTTCCTCAACTAAATCAGATTACTAATTATGCTTTTTTTAATGTGTGGATTAATATACTCAAATTACTTATACCACCGCAAGAAGCATTCTAGATTGAAATCTAAAATTCTGTTTTCACTGGAGTGGTCTTAAGTGTACTTAAAAAAGAAAAGAGAAGAATATTATTATAATGCCTTGTAGTGTTAATGGAAAGTCAGTCTTAAAAAATTCTGCTGAGTTTGTCAACTATGGACTATTCTTCATTCTTAAAAATGCATGGAATTACTCACCTCCTATGGCTCTTACCCCTTTGTGCTGACTATTTTCTCCTATGGAGACAGATATTAATTCAACCTTGAGTTTAAAAACTCTTACTAGCACCTTCCCTGCCAACCTATCAGAGCCCAGCAAGATCTCAAGGTTACTGCTTATGTAATTACAAAAGATCTTATTATGTATAATAAAAGTTAGTGTTTTCAGCATTCCTTTTGACTCACTGAAACAAATCAAGAGGTGAATATATTGAAGTGAGTTATTTTTAGTGAAGGTGCAATTTGAGCATTCAAGGTATGTACTTACGTTAATTCATTTATTCTGTATTTTTTCTGTTTATTCAAGTCAATTCAATAAATATTTATTGAATAACAACCATGTTTTAGAAATTGTCCTAAGGAATATTCCGATTTATTAAAGATAACTTATTAAATATTTTGCCACTATTCTTCAACTTTTTGTTAACCACCAAGCATTCTACAGATTCTGTTTTCTCAGACATCATCATGGTAAATACATCAAGCTAGTCCTGACAAAACCCTGGATTAAATTCAGCCTATGTGCTGTTATTTTACACAAATCTTTTGCACATGCCTACATGCCCCTTTTGCTGGTATCACTCACGTAGGCTGTAAAGAGGCCTGTGTTTAGCTTGTCTATCAAAAAAGATACTTAACATTTTCAATCTCAAACACATGTGACTATATGTAATTCAAGGAGTCATCAAAGCATCTTCTAGTGTGACTTTCCAAGATGATTCTGTAAGTGATTGCTATGACTGTCTTTCTTTCCAAGGTGATTCTGCAAGTGATTGCAAAGGGCACATAAGCAAATTACTGCTTGCTGGTTTATCTATATTTGTCATTTTCTTACTTTCTGTGTAGATGTCTTGTTTGTAGGTGCAAAATATTTTCTGCTAATTATTCTTTAAAATTTTATGATTTTTAAAAATTGATCATTTATAAAGTCTTATAGCATTATTCTTGAAATGGAAATGAGCATGCTTGCAAAAATATTCAAATACTATAAAAGGATATATGACTCAAAGTAAGTCTCCTTCATACCCTGACTTCTTGCCTCCCAGTTCTTTGCTCCCCAAAGCAACTACCATTACTAGCTTCTTGTTTTTGGTTTCAGAGATAATCCATACATTTATGAATATATAGATATCTTTATTTTTATCTGTGTCTCTCTGTCTCTTTTCAATATATAAAGGGATAGGCATAAGTAGATAGACAGATAGATGATAGATAGCTACACGCATGCATGAACTGTACAAATATATTTATTTCTCCCTTTTTTCCTCCCCTATAGGTTCTGTAACATATACACTATAAAATATTTTCTCCTTGACCTTTTTTAAAATTGGCAGTATATTTTGAAAGGCCTAATCTTTAAAAAATGTATATATTAGTATTGTTGCAAAAATAATAGTTTCACAAAATGTTTGATTTGCTTCAGGTTCCTTTCTTATCAAGTTTTACACATACATAAATTTCAAACGATATGAATAATATTTTAAATATACATCCTGGTATAGTTTTGATTTTCTAAGTTTACTGCTGATTTTTACAGCCATCTACTCATTGTAATTAGATGAGTGCTTATATCATTTTCTGTTTTACTCACAGTCAGCCTCTGGAAGTGTGCTGTGACTATTGTAATACTTCACGGGTGTTTCTAAATACCCCTCATAATTTTGTGCATATTCATTGCTTATGATTTGCTATGCTTAAAGTTTTCTACTTTAAACCACCTATCCATACTTTTGGTTGAAAATATAATAGCACTAAAATCAGAAAAGAAAAAAATTGATGCACGTTATATTTTATTATCAATAAATTCATGATGATAAGAGGTAAAACTAAATGAAATTTTAAAATTGCATTTAAAAATGGTTTTTAAAAATGCTACGTGAAATCAAACTCCTATATGATAATCAGTGGTTTTATTCTGAAGGCAACTTTTTTTATTGCTTCATAAGGAGATAAACTTTATATCCTTCAGATTGGGAAAATGGTGGATAGGAGGCAGGACTAACTGGCAGCTCCCACCCGGATGGACAGAACAGCGGGTGGAGACTCACATTATGAACTTTTGCTCCAAGAACTACCACAGGAACATACCAGTAAAACCAAAAGAATTCACAGACCCTTTGAAAGAAACAGCTTATTGCTGCAAACTCCAAGAGACAGCTGAAAAGCTGTGAGTGCCCAAAATGTGAGATGGAGAAAGTCCACTTCTGAACACACATCCTCACCTCAATTCATTTCAGCTCTAGGTAAGGTTAAATTTTTCTAGGTAAGGTTAAATCCTTCTAGGTTAAGTCCTTCACAAGAGAGAGAAGGATTTAACCTTACCTAGAGCTGAAATGAATTTAGAGAGCTGAAAGGAATATAAAAGTAGAAGCAGCAGAAGGAAGAGCACTGTAGGCACTTCCGGCCCCTAAGGAAGCCCGGGGAACACACTTCTGACTTTATTTCACAGGTGTCCTTGGGGAGAGCTGCCAGTGGAATTGGAGAAAGACCACAGGGAGAAGAAAACATCTGGCTTTTTGGAATTTTGTAATAATTTCAACAGAGTGCAAATTTTCCAGGGCAGAATGGGGGGGTTGGGGTGAACAGAGAGAGCACAGAAGCCATTGTGGGGAGGGGCGAAGCCTGAAATCCTGCTAGTTTTCTCAGCAGGGAGGCTTGTAGCCTGGGGCAAGTTCTCAGCTCCACTCACTGGCTGCCTGGATATAAATTTGGTGCTGTTGAGGCAGCATGGCTGTCCACCTCACTCCCCTGCTACCTCCTCTGGAGCAGGTGCTGGTATCCACAGCTGAGGGACCTAAAGATTGATCACATCACAGGACTCTTTGCAGACACTTCCCAGCACCAGCCCAGAGCCTGGTCCCTCCACTGGGTGGCTAGACACAGAAATAACAATCACTGCAGTCCAGCTCTCAGGAAGCCCCCTTCCTAGGGGAAGAGGGAGAGCACCACATCAAAGGAACACCTGTTGGACAAAAAAACTGAGATCTTTTCTCTGTCATAATCTACCCAAATGAGAAGGAGCCAGAAAAACAATTCCTGTGCTATGACAGAACAAGGTTCTTTAACACCCCCAGAAGATCACACTAGCTCACCAGCAATGGATTTAAACCAAGATGAAATATCTGAATTGCCAGAAAAAGAATTCAGAAGGTCAATTTTTAAGCTACTTAAGGAGGCACCAGAGAAAGGTAAATACCAACTTAAAGACATTAAAAAAAAAAAGTTATAGGATATGGATGGAAAAACCTCCAGAGAAATAGGTAGCATAAGAAACAATCACAACTTCTGGGAATGAAGGACACACTTATAGACATGCAAAATACCTGGAAATTCTCAACAATAGAATCAAATAGAAGAAAGAATTTCAGAGCTCACAGACAAGGCTTTTGAATTAACACAATCTGATAAGACAAAGAAAAAAGATTTTTTTTTAAATAAACAAAGCCTCTAAGAAGTGTGGGATATGTTAAGCAGCCAAACCTAAGAATAATTGGTGTTCCTGAGGAAGAAGAGAAATCTAAAAGTTTGTAAAACATATTTGAAAGAATAATTGAGGAAAACTTCCCTGGAGGTGCTAGAGATCTAAACATTTGAATACAAGAAGCTCAAAGAACATCTGGGAAATTCATTACAAAAAGATCATTGCCTAGGCACATGGTCATCAGGTTATCTAAAGTCAAGAAGAATGAAAGAATCTTAAGAGCTGTGAGGCAAAAGTATCAGGTAACCTACAAAGGAAAACCTAGCAGATAAACAGCAGATTTGTCAGCAGAGACCCTACAAGATAGAAGGGATTGGGGTTCTATCTTTAGCCTCCTTAAACAAAATGATTATCAGCCAAGAATTTTGTATCTAGTGCCTAAGTTTCATAAGTAAAGGAAAAGATAGTCTTTTCCAGACTAACACATACTGAGAGAATTTGCCACTACCAAGCCAGCACTACAAGAACTACTAAAAGAAGCTCTAAATCCTGAAACAAAACCTCAAAATACACCAAAATAGGACTTTCTTAGAGCATAAATCTCATAAAACAATAACACAACAACAACAAAAACAAAGTATTCAGGCAATAACTAGCATGATTAATAGAATAATACCTCACCTCTCAATACTAACACTGAGTGTAAATGGCCTAAATGCTCTACTTAAAAGATACAGAATGAGAGAATGGATAAAAATTCACCAACCAAATATCTGCAGTCTTCAAGAGACTCACCTAACAGATAAGGACTTATATAAACTTAAGGTAAAGGAGTAGAAAAAAATATTCCATGCAAATGGACACGAAAAGCAAGCAGGAGTAGCTATTCTTAAATCAGACAAAACAAACTTTAAAGCAACAACGGTTAAAAAAAAAAAGACAAAGAGGGACATTGTATAAATATAAAAGGTCTAGTGCAACAGGAAAATATCACAGTCCTAAATATAAATGCACCTAACACTGGAGCTTCCAAATTTTTGAAACAATTTATAGTAAACCTAAGAAATGAGATAGACAGAAAACAATAGTGGGAGACTTCAATACTCGACTGAAAGAACTAGACAGGTCATCAAGACGGAAAGTCAACAATGAAACAATGGACTTAAACTATACCCTAGACAAACAAACTTAACAGACATTTACAGAACATCCCACTGACAACTGCAGAATATACATTCTATTCATCTGCACGTGGAACATTCTTCAAGATCGATCATATGATAGGTCACTAAACAAGTCTCAACAAATTTAAGAAAATCGAAATTATATCAAGTACTCGTTCAGACCAGAGTAGAATAAAACTGAAAATCAACTTCAAAAGGAACTCTCAAAACCATGCAAGTACATTGAAATTAAGTAACGTACTCCTGAATGATCTTTGGGTCAACAATGAAATCAAGATGGAAATGGATACAGCAAAAGTGGTGCTAAGAGGAAAGTTCATAGGCTTAAATGCCTACATCAAAAAGTCTGAAAGAGCACAAATAGACAATCTAATGTTACACCTCAAGGAACTAGAGAAACAAGAACAAACCAAACCCAAACCTAGCAAAAGAAAAGAAATAACAAAGATCTGAGCAGAACTGAATGAAATTGAAACAAAAAACATATAAATGAAACAAAAAGCTGTTTCTTTGAAACGATAAAATTGATGGAATATTAGTAAGATTAACTGAAGAGAGAAGATCCAAAGCTAAATTAGAAACAAAATGGGAGATATTAAAACTGATACCACAGAAATATGAAAGATTATTCAATGGTACTATGAACACCTTTACATTCACAAACTAGAAAATCTAGAGGAGATGGATAAGTTCCTGGAAATATACAAGCTTCTACATTAAACCAGGAAGAAATCAAATCTCTGAACAGAACAATAACACGCAGTGAGATTGAAGTGATAATTTAAAAATTTCCAACAAATAAAAGTCCAGCACTAGATGGATTCACAACTGAATTCCATTAGAAATTCGAAGAATAATTGGTACCAATCCTGTTGATACTATTCCAAAAGATAGAGGAAATCCTCCCTAAATCATTCTATGAAGCCAGCATCATCCTGATACCAAAATCAGGAAAGGACCTAACGAGAAAATAAGACTAAAGACCAATGTCCCTGATGAACATAGATACAAAAATCCTCATTGAAATTCTAGCTAACTGAATACAACAGCATATCAAAAACATAATCCATTATGATCAAGCAGGTTTTATAGTAGGGATTCAGGAATGGTTTAACATATGCAAATCAATAAATGTGATGCACCACGTAAATAGAATTAAAGAGAAAAATCACATGAACATCTCAGTAGATGCAGAAAAAGCATTTGACGAAATTCAGCATCCCTTTATGATTAAAACCCTCAACAAAATCAGCATAGAAGGAACATATCTTAGGGTAATAAAAGCTATCTATGAAAAATGCACAGTCAACATTATACTAAATGGGGAAAAGTTGAAGGCATTCCCCCTGAGAACTGAAGCAAGGTGAGGATGCCAACTTTCACCACTTCTATTCAACATAGTACCATAAGTTTTAGCCAGAGCGATTAGACAAGAGAACAAAATAATGTGCATTACAGTTGGCAAAGAGGAAATCAAACTGTTGCTGTTTGCCAGTGATACGATTGTATACTTAGAAAACCCTAAAGACTCATCTTAAAAGCTCCTAGAGCTGATCAATGAATTCAGTAAAGTTTCAGGATACAAAATCAAGGTACACAAATCAGTAACACTGCTATATACCAACACGACCAAGCTGAGAATCAAATTCAGAATTCAACTCCTGTTAAAATAGCTGAAAAAAAAAAAAAAAAAAACCTTAGGAATATACCTAACCAAGGAGGTGAAATACTTCTACAAGGAAAACCTCAAAACACTGCTGAAAGAAATCATAGACAACACAAATGGAAAAACATCCCATGTTCATGGATATATAAAATCAATATTGCGGAAATGACAATACTGCAAAAGCTATCTACAAGTTCAATGCAATTCCCTTCAAAATACTATCATCATTCTTCACAGAACTAGAAAAAAAAAACCTTAAATTCCTATGATACCATAAAAGAGCCCACATAGCCAAAGCAAGACTAAGCAAAAAGAATAAATCTGGAGGTATCACATTACCTGACTTCAAACTATACTACAAGGCTATAGTCAACAAAACAGCATGGTACTAGTGTAAAAGTAAGCATATAGACCAAGGGAACAGAACAAATAACCCAGAAATAAAGCCAAATACTTACAGCCAATTGATCTTCAACAAAGCAAACAAAAACATAAAATGGGGAAAGGTCACCCTATTCAAGGAATGGTGCTAGGATAACTGGCAAGCCACATGTAGAAGAATCATACTGGATCCTCATTTCTCACCTTATATAAAAATCAACTTAAGATAGATCAAAGACTTAAATCTAAGAGCTGAAAGCATAAAAATTCTAGAAGATAACACTGGAAAAACCCTTCTAGACATTGGCTTAGGCAAAGACTTCATGACCAAGAACCCCAAAGCAAATGCAACATAAACAAAGATAAATAGATGAGACTTAATTAAACGAAAAAGCTATTACACAGCAAGAGAAATAATCAGCAGAGTGAACAGACAACCCACAGAGTGGGAGAAAATCTTCACAAACTATGCATGTGACAAATGAGGAATATCCAGAATCTACAAGGAACTCAAACAAATCTGCAAGAAGAAAACAAATAATCCCATCCAAAAGTGGGCTAAGGACATGAATAGACATTTCTCAAAAGAAGATACACAGATGGCCAACAAACATTTGAAAAAATGCTCAACATCACTAATTATCAGGAAAATGCCAATCAAAACCACAATGTGATACCACCTTACTCCTGCAAGAGTAATTTTATCCATTTAAACCATAATTTAAAAATAAAAAAAAATAGATGTTGGTGTGGATGTGGTGAAAAGGGAACATTTTTACACTGCTGGTGGGAATGTAAACTAGTACAACCACTTTGGAAAACAGTGTGGATATTCCTTAAAAAGCTCAAAGTAGACCTACCATTTGATCCAGCAATCTGACTGCTGAGGAAAAGGAGTCTTACACGAAAAAAACACTTGTGCATGCATGTTTACGGCAGCACAATTTGCAATTGCAAAAATATGGAACCAGCCCAAATGCCCATGAACCAGCAGTGGATAAAGGAAATTTGGTATATATAATGGAATACTACTCAGCCATAAAAAGGAATGAAATAATGGCATTTGCAGCAACCTGGATGGAATCGGACACCATTATTTTAAGTTAAGTAACTCAGGAATGGAAAACCAAACATCATATGTTCTCACTCATAAGTGGGAACACAAAGGCATAAGAATGATACAATGGACTTTAGGAACTTTGGGGGAAGAGTGGAAGGGTGAGGGTTAAAATACTACAGATTGGGTACAGTGCACACTGCTCAGGTGATAGGTGCACCAAAATCTCAGAAATCACCACAAAAAAACTTACTCATGTAACCAAACACCACCTGTTTCTCAAAAACCTATTGAAATAAAAAAAAAATGTATCATTCAAATTCAAAAAAAGTGATAAACTTGTTCTACACACAAAACAACACAAAATAGAACAAACAACTACCTATGTGAGCTACTTGGAAACTTCAGTCCCTTTTCTCCCGATTATTTAGCGTTCATCCTGTGCACTAACACTGTTAACAGTATTTCCTCCCAGTAATGCTCCTGTTTCCCTGAGCTGAGTACAATCAAGTAACAATATGTTTCCATCAAATTCCATTAAACCAGATTATCCAAACATTTGAAAGCCATTCAGAATTTCTACCCTCTGTATTTGCAACGTCCACCTACCTTGCACAAAAACAGGATACTAATATAGAAAAGGAAAATGCTGCTAGTTTTGCTGTCTATACAATAGTCGTTTAAAAATTTATAATTTGTCTTCCAAAATTTTCAAAAGTGAGTATAAAGTGCTGATGCTATAAGAAAGACTCCATATTCCAATAAATTAATGTTTGTATTTTTATAATTTGACCTACACAAAAGCATTATTTGAGCTGGTTACCTAATAGAGAAACATAGTACCTATTCTGTAGAGTAGAAGATACTTACCCTAGTCAGACTACAAAGTGCAGCACTCAAATCTAAGTTTATAATTAAAGGGTGAGTGGGTGTGGAGAAGCAAGGCTTTCACTACCAAAGACCCTTATTTTCCAATGACACTGCTGCACTTTCAGAGGCATGCAGGCATACAAATTAGAAATGTGCATGCTAAGGTTTTGGAACTGTAGTCAAGTGATAGAGAACAGAGCTGTGGGTGAGAATTTTCCAACAGTGTTTGCAGAATTAAGGTGTACCACATTAGTATAGTTAGTATAATCCTGAGTTTATTACCTTCTTTCTTCTACTTCTGCACCTTATCATGCAAACATTTCTATCTTTCATTTATCCATGTATACTCTATTGATTTTATTAACTTATGAGTTCCTCAACCTACTTATTCAATTTTGACTGTTGTGGCTTGAGCACAGAATCTAGGTGTTGATCACTTCTAGTTCTCAATCCCAGAGATTCAGAGTAGAGACTTTTCATTTAAAAGAATAATCCATCAGGCCAAGTTGAAGTCCTTCAACTGCTAAAGTGGTTGTATTAAATTGGGCTATTTAATCAATTTTCTAAACTTCTGCTTAGTCACCTGTGGCACAAATATAGTAATATCAAATGCATTGTGTTGCTGAAGAGAGTGTGTGTGTGTGTGTGTGTGTGTGTGTGTGTATGTAGTAGTAGTAGTACTAGCAGTAGTAGCAGCAGGTAAAGTGCTTAGCGTAGTGCCAGGCATATTCTCTAAAATGCTTGCTACCATTTTATTCCAGTGGAATTTTAGAATGGTAGTTACCATTTTTATTGTTGTTATTGTTATTCCATAATCTTTATTAAGTCAAATGGAAAGCAATTGACATGCCCACCTCGATTTTATGTAGCTTTTAGTAGATTTAGGGATATCAGCTGTTACTTAATCAGAAAATGGTAATAGCTGAACCATGAGAAGATGAAACATAAATAATACAGAGATATTCATTCAAACTATTACTCTAAGTTAAAATTTAAATATATATATATATTTGTATTTTTCAATTACTACATTTGTTTTGTTTGAGGTTGATATTGTTTCCATGACATATGTGTGTAATGTATCAAATTATCTATCATGCATATGTTTCCATAGAGCTTCAAAATGTCTCAGGTATTCAAGAATGTTTAAATCCAAATTTATTTCTTGTAGCCTCATGGGATTTTTTGTCTCAAGACATTTCCATTTTTTTTATCTTTTACAAAATATTGTCAATATATTGGCTTGTGCTGTGGTAATAGAAATTTACTAATTACAAAGAGAAACAGAATTATATGTAAAGCTTGAGAAGTTTTCCTCATCTAGAATCTATGGTCTTAATGTAGAAGTTCTTTTATTTATAAGAAATGGCCAGTAAAACAGATAGACTATATCACATAGTATAACATTGTTTACTGGCATGTATGAGACTTAAATTATTTTGTTAATGCAAATTATTTGAGTCGACTAACTTTTAGTCTGCATAATCTTGAAAATATTTCGATGTGTTTAGATTTAATTAGGGAATATATATATTTTTTATCATTGGTTTTTGTATTTAAAAAATATTAAAAGAGGCTAAAATACTTCTGGGGAAGATAAAAAAGGAGAGAGTTAGAAGGAAAAGGAAGAGGGAAAGAAAAAAATGAGGGAAAGAGGAGAAGAAAGGAAAAAGGGAAGAAGGGAGAAGCCAGGAGAGAAAAGAATCACCAATTTGTGGTTACAATTAAAAATATTTCTTATTGAAATACCTAGAATACAATTCATCTAAAAAAAATTCTTTGTTCATATTCAGTTAGACCTGGACATCTGCTTCCAAATGACTGTATCAAAAATAGTGGTTATTCTGAACAGTACTGTAAAGAGAGAGAGAGAAGAAAGCTCTTATTCCAGTGGCAACAGATCAGAAGCCTCTCCTCAAAGGTCATAATTATGAAAGGTACTAACAGTCTAAATGATGAGCTCTAAGTGACTAAGTGGGTTCAGAAACCCCCCAGAACTCTAATTTGTGGTAAAAGGAAAGTGTGAAGAAGTCACAGGCCACAGGCAGCAGATTTCCATCTTTGCTAAATGGGCTTTCCTCACTTATTAGAGATTGGACATTAAATAAAACATCTGACAAAGACCGGGGCACTCCATCTACAGTTGTATATAAAAGAGAGAACCAATGAAAAAACTACATGTACAGTATGATGTCAGATGATCAAATAACAATTGCATTAAATGGACTGAGAAAAGCTAAGTCATGATAATTATCTGAACTTGGACACCATTCAAATAATGTCTGGAATATGGATCCATATTGTAAAAATATCAAAGTTTATAAACCAAGGAAAATGTAAATGTGAGTAATACTGAAGTACAAATTTATAATCTTTTAAAGCACTCAAATACATTGCTATATTAGATATTTGTCATTGCTCTGATAAATTAAGTGAGAAAGTATCATGGTAGCTATTTCATTTTACAAGGTAAGCTAAATGCTCAAAGAGGTTGAATCAAACAGATCTAAAGTAGTAAACAAGGGATTAGAATCCAATCTACTGAATCTCAGATAAGTGCCCTTTTTTTGTTTTGTTTTGTTTTTTACTGATATACAATCGTCGTTGTACATATTCATGGGGTACATGTGATATTTTGCATTGTGTGTACAATGCATAATGGTCAGATTATTTAGAATATTCATCACCTCAAACATTACTATTTATTTGTTCTAGGAACCTGTAAAATCTTCTCTTTTAGCTATTTTGAAACATATAATAAATTATTAACTACAATCACCCTATTGTACTCTCTTTAATTACAGAGCAGTTGCACCTGTTGTAATTATTTTCTGCATACTCTCCATCCACAGGATTTCACTTCCTGATTCCACTGTGTAGAAACGGGAATTTCTATTGAGGTTTTAGCCAACATGCTGCACCTGCCCTTGGGATAAAGTCTCAAGAAAAAAAAAAATAGGGAAGTGGAAAACTTATCCTCTTGCCAGTTACTTCTTCTAATTTTTACTTTCCTCCACAGTCTGTTTTATTTTTTTTTCTGTTTTTCGTTTTTTTAACTTTTATTTTAAGTTCAGGGGTACATGTGTAGGATCTGCAGGTTTATAAGTAAACTTGTGTCATGGAGGTTTGTTATACGGATGATTTCATCACCCATGTATCAAGCCTAGTATCCACTTATTTTTCCTGATCCTGTCCCTCCTCTCACCCTCCACTCTCCACAAGGCCCCAGTTTGTGTGTTCCCCAATGTGTGCCCATGTGTTCTCATCATTTAGCTCCCACCTATAAGTGAGAACATGTGGTATTTGGTTTTCTGTTCCTGAGTTAGTTTGCTTAGGATAATGACCTCCAGCTCCATCCATGTTCCTATAAAAGATATGATCTTGGGTTTTCTTATAACTGCATAGTATTTCATGGTGTATATGTACCACATTTTTTTATCCAGTCTATCATTGATGGACATTTAGTTTCACTCCATGTCTCTGCTATTGTGAATAGTGTTGCAATGAACATATGTGTGCATGTGTCTTTATAATAAAATGATTTATATTCCTTTGGGTACATACTCAGTAATGAGATTGCTGGGTTGAATGGTATTTCTGTCTTTAGGTCTTTGAAGAATTGCCACACTGTCTTCCACAATGGCTGAACTAATCTACACTCCCACCAACAGTGGATAAGTTTTCCTTTTTCTCCACAACCTTGCCATCATCTGTTATCTTTTGACTTTTTAATAATAGCAATTCTCACTGGTGTTAGGTAGTATCTCATTGTGGTTTTGATTTGTATTTCTCTATTGATTATTGAGGATCAGCTTTTTTATTTATATGATTGTTGGCTGCATGTACGTCATCTTTTGAAAGGTGCCTGTTCATTTTTTGCCCACTTTTAAATGGGGTTATTTATCTTGTAAATTTGCTTATTTATTTATTTATTCTTTTTTAAATTATACTTTAAGTTCTGGAGTACATGTGCAGAACGTGCAGTTTTCTTACATAGGTATACACGTGCCATGGTGGTTTGCTGCACCCATCAACCCGTCACCTACATTAGGTATTTCTCCTTGTGCTATTCCTCCCCTATCCCCCAACCCCCCAACAGGCACCAGTGTGTGATGTTTCCCTCCCTGTGTCCATGTGTTCTCCTTGTTCAACTCTCACTTATGAGTGAGAACATGTGGTGTTTGGTTTTCTATTCCTATGTTAGTTTGCTGAAAATAATGGTTTCCAGCTTCATCCCTGTAAAGGACATGAACTCATTCTTTTTTTATGGCTGCACAGTATTCCATGGGGTATATGTGCCACATTTTTTTATTCAGTCTATCATTGATGGGCATTTGGGTTGGTTCCAAGTCTTGGCTATTGTGAATAGTGTCACAATAAACATACGTGTGCATGTGTCTTTATAGTAGAACAATTTATAATCCTTTGGGTATATACCCACTAATGGGATTGCTGGGTTAAATGGTATTTGTAGTTTTAGATCCTTGAGGAGATGCCACACTGTCTTCCACAATGGTTGAACTAACTTACACTCCCACAACAGTGTAAAAGCATTCCTATTTCTCCACGTCCTCTCCAGCATTTGTTGTTTCCTGACTTTTTAATGATCGTCATTCTAACTGGCATGAGATGGTATCTCACTGTGGTTTTGATTTGCATTTCTCTAATAACAAGTGATAATGAGCATTTTTTCATATGTCTGTTTGCTGCATAGATGTCTTCTTTTGAGAAGTGTCTGCTCATATCCTTTGTTCACTTTTTGATGGGTTTTTTTTTGTAAATTTGTTTAAGTTCTTTGTAGATTCTGGATATTAGCCCTTTTTCAGATGGATAGATTGCAAAGTTTTCTCCCATTCTGTAGGTTGCCTGTTCACTCTGATGATAGTTTATTTTGCCATGCAGAAGAGCTTTAGTTTAATTAGATCCCATTTGTCAATTTTTGACTTTTGTTGCCATTGCTTTTGGTGTTGTAGACATGAAGTCTTTTCCCATGCCTATGTCCTGAATTGTATTGCCCAGGTTTTCTTCTAGGATTTTTATGGTTTTAGGTCTTACATTTAAGTCTTTAATCCATCTTGAGTTGATTTTTATATAAGGTGTAAGGAAGGGGTCCAGTTTCAATTTGCTGCATATGGCTAGCCAGTTTTCCCAACACCATTTATTAAATAGGGAATATTCTCCCCATTGCTTGTTTGTGTCAGAGATCAGATGGTTGTCGATGTGTGGCATTATTTCTGAGGCCTCTATTCTGTTCCATTTGTCTACATATCTATTTTGGTACCAGTACCATGCTGTTTTGGTTACTGTAGCCTTGTAGTATAGGTTGAAGTCAGGTAGTGTGATGCCTCCAGGTTTGTTCTTTTTGCTTAGGATTGTCTTGGCTATGTGGGCTCTTTTTTGGTTCCATATTTTTTTCCAATTCTGTGAAGAAAGTTAGTGGTAGCTTGATAGGGAGAGCATTGAATCTATAAATTACTTTGGGCAGTATGGCCATTTTCATGATATTGATTCTTCCTATCCATGAGCATGGAGTGATTTTCCATTTGTTTGTGCCCTCTCTTAATTCCTAGAGCAGTGGTTTGTAGTTCTCCTTGAAGAGGTCCTTCACATCCCTTGCAATTTGTATTCTTGGGTATTTTATTCTCTTCATAGCAGTTGTGAATGGGAGTTCACTAATGATTTGGCTCTCGTTTGTTATTGGTGTATAGGAATGCTTGTGATTTTTGCACATTGGATTTGTATCCTGAGACTTTCCTGAAGTTGCTTATCAGCTTACGGAGATTTGGAGCTGAGATGATAGGGTTTTCTAAATATACAATCATGTCATCTGCAAACAGAGAGAATTTGACTTCCTCTCTTTCTATTTGAATACCCTTTATTGCTTTCTCTTGTCTGATTGCCCTGGCCAGAACTTCCAATACTATGTTGAATAGGAGTGGTGAGAGCTCTGTCTCTGTTCCATTGGTCTGTATCTCTGTTTTGGTACCAGTACCATGCTGTTTTGGTTACTGTAGCCTTGTAGTATAGTTTGAAGTCAGGTAGCGTGATGCCTCCAGCTTTGTTCTTTTGGCTTAGGATTGTCTTGGGAATGTGGGCTCTTTTTTGGTTCCATGTGAACTTTAAAGTAGTTTTTTCCAATTCTGTGAAGAAAGTCATTGGTAGCTTGATGGGGATGGCATTGAATCTATAAATTACCTTGGGCAGTATGGCCAATTTCACGATATTGATTCTTCCTATCCATGAGCATGGAATGTTCTTCCATTTGTTTATGTCCTCCTTTACTTCGTTGAGCAGCGGTTTGTAGTTGTCCTTGAAGAGGTCCTTCACATCCATTGTAAGTTGGATTCCTAGGTGTTTTATTCTCTTTGAAGCAATTGTGAATGAGAGTTCACTCATGATTTGGCTCTCTGTTATTGGTGTATAGGAATGTTTGTGATTTTTGCACCCAGTGTCCAACCTGCCCCAATGAGATGAACCAGGTACCTCAGCTGGAAATGCAGAAATCACCTGCACTCTGCGTTGATCTTGCTGGGAGCTGCAGACCGGAGCTATTCCTATTTGGCCATCTTGTCAGAATCTTTCTTAAAAGCCTCTCCTGCAGTATTTTGTGATTGATCTGTGAGGTCTGAGACAGCTTTGTTCTTGCTTTCTTGTTGTTGTTTTGATTCCTTCCTTAATTGTCTTATGCCTAACTAACTAGAAGCAATTTTCAGCATCTTCCTCACACCTAGGGCAAAGCTACACCGATGAGTAAAATCAGTATCAGCCTCTTGCATTATAGATCTCTGGGGTTTGTTTCAAGGCATGTCATGTGCTTGAGCCAGAAGCCAGAAACAATCTCATCAATGTCCAAAAGGAGACCTTGCCTAAATTTATCACTGGATGAATAGTTTGCAAAAATTCTCCCCAATGTGTTAGATTGTCTGTTTACTCTGTTGATAGTTTATTTTGCTGTGCAGAAGCTCTTTAGTTTAATTAGATCCAACTTGTCAATTTTTGCTTTTGTTGCAATTGTTTTTGGCATCTTTGTCATGAAATCTTTGCCTATTCCTATGCCCTGAGTGGTATTGCCCAGGTTGTCTTCAGGATTTTTATAGTTTTGTGTTTTACATTTAAGTCTTTAATCCATCTTGAGTTAATTTTTGTACATGGTGTAAAGAAGGGGTCCAATTTCAATTTTCTGCATATGGCTAGCTAGTTATCCCAGCACCATTTATTGAATAGGGAGCCCTTTCCCCATTGCTTGCTTTTGTCAGGTTTGTCGAAGATCAGATAGTTGCAGGTGTGTGGTCTTATTTCTGGATTCTCTATTCTGTTCCATTGATCTATGTGTCTGTTTATGTACCAGTAACATGCTGTTTTGGTTACTGTAGCCCCATAGTATAGTTTGAAGTAGGGTGGCGTGATGCCACCAGCTTTGTTCTTTTTGCTTAGGATTGCCTTGGGTATTCAGGCTCTTTTTTGGTTCCATTTGAATTTTAAAATAGTTTTCTCTAGTTCTGAGAAGAATGTCATTAATAGTTTAATAGGAATAGCATTGAATCTATAAATTGCTTTGGGGAGTATGGCCATTTTAACAACATTGAATCTTCCTATCCATGCTCATGGGAATATTTTTCATTTGTTTAGGTCATTTCTGATTTATTTGAACAGTGGCTTATAGTTCTTGTAGAGATCTTTCACCTTCATAGTTAGCTGTATTCCTAAATATTTTATTTTTTGTGTGAATCTGCCTGATTTTATTTACTTTTCAGAATATCCATGTAGTTTAGTTTTAAAAAAGATATTTTACAGACATTTTAGGTGTAATCAGTAGGAAGAATAGGGAATAGTTAGGTTTACACCACTGTAGCACACTAGTATTGATTTAATATACTGTGGCACACTAGTATTGATTTAATATAATAACATGATCATGAAGAGATTTGGAAACATCTAAAAATTATCAGGAATAGATGTCAGTATTCCATGCACCATGCTTCCAAACCTAATGGTTTATTTCTGCATCTGATACTGAAGACTTCTCATTCTTGAAATTTTTTGGCTTCTCCTGGTTCTCTTCAACAATTCTGATCTTTGTTTTGTTTTGGGTTTATTTTGGTCGTCTCTTTGTCAGCCTAAATCTTAAAACCCAAGTTCCCTAGAAAACAGTCTTTGGCATGATGCTTTGTTTATGCTAATTATGCAATTTAATCAACTCTCCTACTTTTGATTACTGCTTACATGCTGATGACTCATAAATCTTTCTCTCCAGCTCAAACCTTGTTCTAAGTTTTCTCACTCATGGATCAAAATGTTGACTAATCATATCCCCTTGTGTATTCAAATCTCCTCAAAATCAACGTATCAGAAATGGAAACTCCTTCCTAAATGTGCCAACTTCCATAATGTATAAGGTAAGGGCTTAAGCCTTACTTGTGGAAATCCAACTCAGTTTACATCTAAAATGGGTTTTGAAATGTAAGTAAGAGTTAATCAAATGAAGATGACATGAAATCCTATCATAGATCTAGGAAAATATGTGTGAGTTGGTATTATTAAAATAGTGATGGAACGTTGCTATAAATGGCAGTATTAGTTATAAAAACCAGAAATCTACAAGTTATTCCACAGTCTCCTCTTTTCCAGTCTTTGTATTCTGACATACACAATATTGTGTTCCATAAATATTTTTTAGCACATTTTTTTTTTCTTTTCCAATTATTCCTTCCACCAGCATCTAGTCTGGATAAAAGCAATGGCCACTTATCTGGTTCTCCTGATGCCAGTCTTGTTTGTTCTTAAATGCATCCTCTAGGCTGTTTTTAGTTTGTCCCTATAAAATACAAATCTGATCACATGTCTTCTCAGCCAATATTCTTCAATCATTTCACTTTTCCTGCAATATGACATTCAAATTTCTACAGAAGTTGCCTTTGAGAATAAGTTCTCTTTTACTTTAACCCATTAGTCTCCCTACTCATCTATTTCCACTGCTTTTCCCTTACTTTGTATTTAGTAATGCTAACCCACATGTATTTTCCTGGACCCACCAGTGAGTTTCACACCATCATGTCCTCATTTGTTTAACACCTACTAATGTTTCAAACTCATTTTAAGTGTCAACTGAGATAGACTTCCTCAGGTAAGCATTAATCCCTTCCCTCATCTGTCAGTACTTTCATCCTTATCCATGTCAGAGGCACTGATCTATACTCAGTGACCTAAACATTTGATCACTAATCTAAGGCCTTTCTTTAAATTATAGACATCTATATCTAGCTTCCTACCTGATCTCTTCACTTGTGAATCTCAAACGCAGCACAAATTCAGTGGGACCAATATATAATTGCTTCCACTGCTGATTATTTTCCAGTATTCCCCATGCGATGAATGCTACCACCATGTAGTAACTTTTACCAGTTGGAGAATTGGTAACCTTTTTTTTTCATTTTCCTCTCCTTCATTCTTTAAAAGTAATCCAACCAGTTTCTATAAATTTCATCTCCAATATATTCCTATTTCTTTCAAAGCTATCATTACCTGTCACATGGGCTACGGGTCCTCTTCATCCACAATTCTCTTCCTTCTGTTTATTTCCAAGGCTGAAGCCAAAACGATACTTTGAAAGTTAAAATCTGATGGTATCAATCCTCTACTTACAATATTTCAATAACATCTCATTACTTTTAGGGTAAAGGCAAATATTCTTAACAAAGCACATAGAACCTGGCCTTGGCCTTTAAATCTCCAATCTCTTCCTTGAAGACTGAAATGTTTTCTCCTACCCCAGAGATTTTCTATATTTTATATAGTTTTCTTCTCCTGCATTGTTAATATCCCACCCCAACATACATATACACAGAAATGACTTGTAAACACAACTGTTTTAATATCAGGTCAATTATTTTCTCAATGACAGCATCTCTGGCTTGGGCAAATCTTCATGTACAAAATAAAGATTGCTTGAGATTCATGAATCATAACCATCAGGACTTAACAATTTCTAGAAGGAATTGGAAAGAACTAGAGCTAGGTGAATTTCAAAAGGAAAAACAAGATTCCAAGTGGTGAGATTAAGCTGATGATTCAGTAAGAGTGAGGTTGACTTGAATAAAACTAGCACTATACTTCTAATCAACAAGGCTTAAGGGATAGTTTCACATATACTTAATAGCATGTCAGCATTTTCTGCAATTAAAATCTCTTTTTTTTTTTTTCATGATGTCAAGGAGGTCACATCTTTAGGGATCAGCTGAGTGGTTTTACATATATTATTATTGTTATTATTGATAATGAATACACAGTAGTTCCCCTTTTATAAGATTTTACCTTTTCAGATTTTTCCTGTTTGGGGAATGTATTTGGGTTAAGAAAGGAAAAACAAACATAAATTATCTTTAAAAACAATTTATTTCAAACATTCAAATTCTAGATGTTCCTCAGAAGGTCCAAAGATGATTTAATTTGTTTGAACTTCTTCAAAGATGTTTGTAACTTAACAATCTTGTGTAGGTATTAAAGTTTTTACAGTCTCCTAGATTCATGCAATTACTTATGTGGTTTTAAGGATAATAGCTATGAAATATTTTCAAAATTTAAAGTCATTAATAGCATCAAGTTTATTTGTATAACACTAAAGTCAGTTAATTTAACATTTCAACAAGCAAAAAAAGGGAAAAATTTTAAGTGGAAATAACAATTTTGAAAATAGTCCTTGTACAAAATTTCACTGGAGTAAGACTATTAAAACGTTTTAGATGTGCTAAGAATAGAATTAATCTCATGACAACAGAGTAATATAAGAGCACTTGTTGAAAAATAACATGTTTTATCCACTTAGTCAATTATTTACTCTTTAAATATTTGTCATGCCAATACTATGTGAAAAACTCTGCATAGGGTGCTGAGGAAAATAAGAAACTCCTGCTTCCAAGGAGCTAGTTAATGAACCTGGAAATGAAGCAACTATGAAACCATGTGGCAAGCTTTATAATCAATTTAAAGGCAATGCGTTTTAGGGCACAAATGAAAGAATAATGCCTTAAATTCATACTCTCAGCAAGGTTCTTCTGTAGACTAAATAAATAGCATGACTTGTACATGTGTTTGTGGCCAATTCTAAACATATATAGATATCCCTTTAATTAACAAAATTAATAATCTTTGAATAACACTTTAATTTTATATTTTTGAATAAACATATAAAAGTTAATGACTATCACAAGAGTTTATTAAACACATTTGTATATATAATTTGTTTATTTAATAACAAGTAGTCATAATAAAAGTAAATTTGAGGTCAATCATTGTGTCTCCTAAACTCTTTCATAAAATGCACACATTTTAAGTGAGAATGAGTAACCTAAGGGTAGCAAGTAAGTTTTAGCCTTGATTCGCTGCTATAGACTGTCTGAAGTGCAGTAGCAAGAAGGATTCCAAAGATGTCTCGGCAAAGTGGAAAAGAATGTAGTTACTGATTATCTATATGTGCTATGGGCACAAGAAAGGGGAATATTGACACACTATGCATGCCAATCCTGGAGTAGGTTAACAGCATTAGATGTTACACAATTAGCCTTAAGAACAGATAAACAGATGGAATGTGGTGCATTAAAGTTAAATGTTTTCTGGGAGACATAAGTTATAAACAGTCATTCAAAGATGAGCCACCCCAGTAAGACATCCGTTTCAGATTGAGGTCAGCTCTTAAGCTTAAGGGAAAGAAGACATGGTTAGGGAGCAAAGGAATGGGACAGTGGAGCCCTACTCAGACCAACTCCATTTATACCTCTCTCTCTCTTTTTTTCCCCCTGAAAATTGCAAAGAGAAACAAACAAACAAAATATTTGAAAGTGGTATTGCTTTATGGTTTAGATGGGGTTGATCTTCATGAATCATTCTTTGGGGAAAAAAATCAACCAGTTTTTTACATAGACACCAGAGACCCATGATGACCACAGCTTTTAAGTTACAGAAGACTTTTCAACACCAATAGAGGATAAACTCGTGTTTTGTGCAGTTATATTCAAACAATCCTTAAAAACAGGGATAGCTGATAATCTCAAAGTAAGATCCCTGAAATGCTGATATCCACTGTGCAATATTAGTCTTAGCTTGGTACAATTACAAGCTTGATTTAATCGCTAATTGATACAATATGTTTGTGTTGAATACAAAATCAAATTAACACCAGTAAGTAAAATGTAGGACTTATTTTTAGAGTAAAATTTTTTTCTCTCAGTACAGTTTATTAAGCCTGACATTTCCTGTCTTCTGTGTCTTCTTTGCTCTTGTTTTCAGTCCTTTCTCTCATGCATTTGTATGTATGCAAAATTGAAGCTAACAGACATATTCTTCCCACTTGCTTTGTTTCCATACATGTATGTATGTGAGAGAGAGATTGTATACACACACACACACACACACATGCACACACACACACACACATCAAGGCATTTCTAAAATTCAGAAAGGGTATGCATCAAGTTAGGAATAACAAATGTCCAAAGTAAAATTATGATATCCATTTCAAAGCTTTCTTCAATTGCTGCATAGTGATCTGAAAGTCAGGAATAACTGATTGATGACCTCACTAAAATCAATTTTCATGACAGTATGGATATCTGTTGGCAATGAAACATTGTACATTCTAAGAAAGAAGACATAGCTATATATCTATATGCATTGTCTATCTATCTATCTACCTATATCTCTATCTATCTAGGTATATTTGTCTGTCTTGGTATTCTTTTAAGCTCAAACATAGCTTTTTATATTAGGAATAAATCTACTACTTGGTTACCTTTAATAGTTCTTTCTTAAATAATTTAATAATTTTAGCAGAAGTGAACCTATATGGCTGTTTTTCTTTTATAAAAAATTTCCTGATTTCATTCTATTGCTATAACATAGTATAAAAAGTGGTTATTACAAGCAATTTTTCTTATTCAGCAAGCGAGAATATTTATCATTTAGTTAGTTGGTCAAAGATCACTTAGTAAATGAAATTGTCCTAATGAAAATTCACACATCTTAGGAATATATACATTTCTTATTTCTTTTCTTTTTTCTTTGATCCCCCCACTTCTTACATACCTCTTCATTACTCCACCAAAATTGTGGCAAAACAAACTAAGCACATTTTATTTCTATGGTTATCTAGTGGATTTCATAAGTTGGGTGATAGTCCTTTTAAGTTGAGGAGACTGATTATTTTTGTTTGTTTGTTTGTTTGTTTTTTGCTTCAACTCACTCTAAAATTTTCTACCAAAATCTTATCAAGCAAAACAGAACACAGTATGATAAAGAAATTTATGTTTGCATTATTTATTTTTCCAGGTTTATGGAGATATAATTGACAAAAAATTTATAATATGATAACTTGATGCCCATATACATAGTGATATGATTAAAATTAAGTTAGTTAACACATGCATCATCTCACATAGGTACCATTTGTGTGTGTGTGTGTGTGTGTGTGTGTACGTATAGTGAGAGCATAAGATTTACCCTCACAGCAAATTTCAAGTATATAGTACAATATTATTAATTATAGTCACTATGCTATATATTAGATCCCCAGATCTTATTCATCTTATAACTGAGAGTTTGTATCTTTTGACCAACATCTCCCCATTTTCTCCACTGCCCTCCCTCTCCCAGACCCTGGTAACTACACATTTTATTCTCTCTTTCTATGGGATCAACTTTTTAAGACTCCACATATAGGTGACATCATACAGTGTTTGTCTTGCTGTGTCTGGCTTATTTCATTTAGCATAATGTCCTCCAGGTTCATCCATGTCATTGCAAATGGCAGGATTTCCTTCTTTTTTGTGACTGAATAATATTTCATTCTCTCTCTCTTTCTCTGTGTGTATATGAAATATTTTCTTTTTTATTCATTTGTCAGCACTTAGGTTATTTCCATACCTTGGCAATTACTAACAATACTGCGGTGAACATGGGAGTGCAGATATTTCTTCTGAAATCTATATCCTTGGAAGGAAAAATAAAAACAAAGTCTTCTATTTACTTCAACAAGGATGAAGAAAGCTTCACTAGTAGCAAAGAATGTGGTGGAAAGGCCAGAGTAATGAAGCAGTGGAAAGATGAGAAATTTATGAAATGGCAACAGAAAGGGAATGGTAAAGACTCTACTGTAAAAAATATTTGTCCGAGTTTGGCCATTAATTGGGTTTGGAACAAGGAAATATACAGGATTAAAAATGACTTTGAGATCTCATGCTAGAGTACCTGGCAAAACACTTAGACTTTTGTTGAAAATAAGGAGAAAAAGATAATTTTGTAGAGAAATTTCAGTTTAGATAAAAACCATAATTAGTTCACCTAAATGTGGTCTCCCTTCAAAAGAAACACAAATCTAAGCCCGGAAGATTCAGGACTCTTAAAGACCTCTAGCCAATCAGAATATCGTAAAACCTCTATAATATCATTACTCATCTGTTATGGCTTAAATGTATTCAGGAAAGTTGCCCAAAAACTCATTTATCTCTCCTCTCACAAACTCCTCCATATTTTCGAGCATCCACTTGCTTCAGTTTGTGTTAGTTGGAGTTTGGAGTTTGGGTTAAAAATTTCAGATTTGATTAAAGGAGACAATAGATGAGTAAGCCGTATGGTACTTGCTATATCTTGATCCCCTTTCTAAACACTTTACATATATTAACTCCTTCGTTTTCAAAACAACTGTGTAAGTTATATGCTATCATTTACCCATGTTATAGATGAGAAAACAGGCATAAAGAATTTACATACTCCAGGTAACTCAGTAAGTAGTAGAGCTGGAATTCAGCCTGGTTTCAGAAAGCCCGCTTTTAACCACAACCTAGAGGGTCTCTAAGAACTGCAGTAGCGTTGCTTATTCATGGAAAAGGAAATTTTGTGATAACTTGAGGAGTCAAACGATATCCCCAGCATCTCTTATGTTGAGAGGACACAAGACATGGTCAATTTTCATGGCTCTAAAATGTAGAACATTAATTGCATGCCTGCTTCCCTTCTCAGTCTATTTAATTAATAAAGGAAATATCTAATTAGTGCCTAGAAGCTTTGCTGGTCTACTTGCTTTGCTAGATTAGGGAATAGGGTTTAACTATTCCAGAATAAAAGAAATTGATCTCATACTCTCTTAACACATAATTTACTTTGTATTCCACATTGTGCTGAAAAAAATATAAGGGAGTGTCTTTATTCTCTGAAGCTCAAAGCTACTTAAAGGAAAAATATATAGACAATTTTGAAACAGCTGGTTGTCATGGAATTGAGCTTGAGTCTTCAGTGCCTGATTATAAACCTTGAATTTAACTACTAGAGCCACAGTATGATTATAATAATGAGTCAAATTAACTAATGAAAAATGGCATCCTGTTCACGTACACACTCTAACTTTGGTCTTTTTATTTACTTTGTCTGTGGAGTAGAATGTTAGACACTGGGAAAAGAAATTCCTTCAATTGGGAAATCACAATTACAAAATAATAAAAAATATGTTACCACATTTATGAATTGAATATAAATTACGGAGTAACTCTGCGTACACTGTGTAATTTGATTTTCATAATCATTCTTTCAAATAGATAAAATATATTATATCATCTTGGTTTTAGGAAGGAAGAAAATCAACTCAAATTTAGGTGATTTACCCAAGTTGATAAAGCTAAGTTGGATATAATTCAAGTCTCCTGCATCCCATTCCTGTGCACCTTTGACTATTGCCTTAGAATTTTTAATTAGGATAAGCAGTAACAGAGTAACCCCCAAATCTCAGTAGCTGTAACCCACAAGGCTCGTTTCTCACTTGCGCTTACGTGGCCTTCTGGATTGGCACGGTGTCCTTCTGGACATGGGGACCCTGGCTGAAGGAGCTTCTCCACCTTGTGGCTATGGCATCTGGAACTTGATGTGTCCTCAGTTGCTGATACAGGGGTAGAGGGCATTGAAGGGTCTCAAACCAGCAATTAAATGTTTCATCAGTTCTGCTCAAAAACCATTATCCAGAAATAGTCACATGGTGGAAAATCTCATTCCTCTGTGGGACCAGAAAGGGAGGAGAATTGGATGTGGGTAAGCATTAGGAGCCTTCTTTCAAGATGACCTTGGATGACTAATAATCAAAGGTATGCAAATGAACATTAAAAACCCTTACAAAATGATTCCCCATAGCAGGGCTTTCTACAATTAATTTCTATTTCTATGACAGAAATGCCAGAACTAAGAAATGAGAAACCCTTTAGAGCAGATACAAAACACATCAAGCATGCTAGCCACATTTAAAGTGCAAACAGCCTGAAAGGCAGCCAGCTAAAACCTTCCTTACACTCTGAAAACAGTAGCCCGTATTGCTCTGAGATTACGGACAGTTCTTATTTAGGGACTGGCATTTTAGGTGCATCTAACTGAATGTCAAAAAAGAAGAAATAAATATATTCCTTTTTTGCTTTTAGTTAATTAATTAAATTTTTTCCTGAGAGCAAGACATTACAAATTCCAAGATCTACTGTGAAGTATTGTGATACTTCAGACAGGTAGGGCTGTGATTATTAATCAGTATTGCCTTGAACTCGGGAAACCTGAGAGAGTAGCTAGGTAAATGACCTGGACCATTTTATATCTTGGAAATCCAAGAGACAGTGTGATTTAGTGGAAAAAGAGTGATCTGTAGGTCAAATGTCCTTGCTCTGGTTCTTGATTATGCCATTCACTGAGCCTCAGGCTGGCTGACTACAAAAAAGACATGAATCTTAACACCTTACCTACTGGGTAACTGTGAGCCACTAATGTGATAGTTTTTATGAAAGCACTCTCTAGGCTGTAAAGAACCAAAAATACCTTAGTTGCTATTGGAAATGTTTGAGGTTTATATAAATTTTAAAAAGACTAAATTTCACGATACACAGGAACCACCATCTGACCATTAAATATGTGGCCATAGGAATTTAGCCTTCAGTTTCTTCATTTCCTAGTTCTTACTGCTGGCACATTAAATGCAAGACTTGCATACAGGAAGGGAGAATGGGATATACTGCATTTAATGTGCCAGCAGTAGAGCTTATTTTATGATTAGGAACAATGATCACTTTTAGAAATATATTTTTAAAGCTTATTTTGCATGATCAGCAAATAAACCATGTATTCAGTTAAAAATAAATAAAAAAGAAGCTTTAAGATTTTAAGCAAGATGAAAAGATAGAATGGTTAATTATTTTTGTCCTGAAACATTTGCCTATAAAGGCATTTCATATGATCAGTGTGATGAGACTTAATCCATTTTAAGAAAGATGTAGTCTTCATATTTGCTTCTAGCAAGTAAGATAAGCCCCTTTTAACAAAATTCTGTAAATTTGAGATCCTGCTATTTTAACTGCTAAGGTGAACTTGATCAAATTAATGAATAACTTGGTCAAATAAATGAAGACACTATTAGTTCCTTGAATGTAAATCTCTCCTGCTTAAAACATGTGGCCAGTGTTGCAAAGCAATATGCGCATGTGCCTGCCATGGTAGTCATATTTTATTCAAGCTAGTAGATTGAGAAATAGATGTTAAAACTGTATTTTTTGTTACAGTCACTGCTTTACATATATGAATTCCTTCTAAAATCCAATCCTCGCCTTTACATTTTATTTAGAGCCAGAATTTTTACTGTGTCATTTTAAACTGCTGAAGCAGAGGGTTAGAAAAGAAAGTCATTCTTTCTATAGATAGTTACTCCCCAGCACACGTATTCAAATATTTCTAAATGGGCAGCCTAACATGAGCAAAAGTCACCTTTGCTATATCTCTTTCCTCTCAGCTATATATGTTTGTTCATTTATTCATTTGACATATATTTGTTGAAACCCATCTTTGCTAGGCACTCTTCCAGATGCTAGGAATAGAGCACAGTAACAGGACAGAAAGTGCCTTTGGGTTTAGGGGACCCTTGACATATGGAAGCCCTCTCTGAGGAGTTGGTAGTAAGCAGAGACCTAAATCACTCAGCCAAACAAAATTGGAAGTGTAAATTGGGAGCACACATTTCATTTGTGTCTGGAAGGAGAAAGTTTCAGGCACAAACATAGAAACCCAAGGTAGGAGTGGCCTTGATGTGTTGAAAAAAAAGTAAATGTGGCTATCCTAGGGTGAGAAAGTTAAAGAAGGGTCCCAAACATAGGTCCTGGAAGTCCTCATAGGTCAGAATGAAAATTGTGGATTCACCTTTAGACATGGTAGCAGCCATTTGAGGTTTGGGAATAGGGGAAACTGATGAGACTAAGTTTATGTTTTAAGGACCACACTTGCTGCAGCCTAAAGAATAGACTAAAATAAATTAGTGCACACACAGGGACACTAGTTAGGAGAAAACTGAAGCAAGTCAGAAGCCCTCCTCTATGTATCTGAGATTCAATTACTGGTATTTACGGGAAGATTGATATAGTGAATTAACTAAAGACTGGAAACTCCAAAAACCTAGTTTTGATATCATTGAGCTTTGTGACTTTATTCGGTTATTTGTTTAATATTCCTTGAGAGAGCTGACAAATTCCAAAATCTTTAAGGTCTCAGCTCCACTTATCAGTAAAATGTGATAGCTATTTTCCCTTCCACGTGCAATGGTGGCAAGATCAAAGGAGGTAATGTGTAATAAAAGCACTGGGTAAACCATAAACTTCAAAGCATGATGCTTTATAAATGTTGGGCATTATTATGCATAATTATTGGTCTTGATTTGATTTTCAGTTAAAAAAAACCCTGTTTTCTCTAGATTGGTCAGAGAGGAGCCAAGCAACATTGCAAATTACTTGAAATCTTGCTAACTAGTACCCCTAGTAAAGTAGGTAGACTCAGAAGATGACCATTTGAGATTTTTTTTCTAGAAAGTGAGTTCTTCCTTGAAATTCAAGAGGCATAAAATTGACCGATTTGAAATACTTATAGCTGCTGGGGTAGCTTTTAAAAATGCCTCTGTGAAATGTCCGAGTTGTCATTATGAAAATGAGCCATGGTGGTTTAGTAGACTACGGCAAAGCTGCACCTCGGGACATGAACACACCCATGCATAGTGGATATTATTCCTGGGCACCCTGACCTCTTATTGAGACCAAACGAGAAGAAAAAGGATATGGTGCTTTGATTTTTGTAGCATTTAATCTGACCCTTTTTTTAGTGAATGGAAAACAAACCAGATATCTCCCACGATCTCCCTGTCTTTTATTTTACTTATTGCCCAGTCTCCCACAATCTCCCACAATCTCCCTGTCTTTTGTTTTACTTATTGCCCAGTCTCCCACAATCTCCCACAATCTCCCTGTCTTTTGTTTTACTTATTGTCCAGTCTCTTTTTTTTCATTATATTGAAAATATTAAGGCCTATAGAAAATATTAAGGCCTAGAATTGAATTGACTAGACAAGGAGTTCTAGTCTGTCTTTGTGAGTTTTAGTCTATTAAGGTCCTTTGCTCTGTATTGACTAATTGTTTCCTTATAATTAGATTCAGTTACTCTCCAAGCTCTTCACTCAAATCTTGCCAAGGTTTTCTGAGGGATAACTCCACAACCAAAACCTTTCTTTTCAGAAACAAATGGAGGTGAGGAAGGGTAGAAGGAGAAATCCCTTTTGAAAATGTTGCCCTTCATTCCCAAAAAGACTTTTTCAGCTAGCATCACAGCACATTATTTATAATCAGAACTAGCATTTATAAATATTTAGATTTTACAAAATTTTTAAAATATATTATCTGTTAAAAAATACTGTCACACACACACAAACACACTCACACAAAATGAAAGATCTAACATCATTTTGTGATGCAGAAACTGAAGCACATATACAAAAGTATATCATAGAACCAGGAAATTAACCTTTCAATTTTAATTCCAGTTTTTTTCTACTGATTCATAGTTGCGTAGAAAAAGTGTTAGCATAATCTTGCAAATGTATACCCACAAGTAATTTAATAATTTACATACAGGCATATCTGCCCTGATGGAGATTAGGCACATAGAGGAAAAGAGACTTCGGAAGCTGGTTGTGCCTCAGTTAGAATCCCCCTGCTCTTTCGCTTACTAGCACTTCAACAAGTGCTTATTTATTCCACAAATATGTATTGATCATATATCAAGTGACAGACAATGTCCTAGAAAAATGTGTTAGACGCCGGGTGCGATGGGTCATGCCTGTAATCCCAGCACTTTGGGAGGCCGAGGTGGGTGGATCACGAGGTCAGGAGATCGAGACCATCCTGGCTAACACGGTGAAATCCCCTCTCTACTAAAAATACAAAAAAAAAAAACAAAAACAAAACAAAACAAAAAAAAAAACGGTCATGGTGGCAGGTGCCTGTAGTCCCAGCTACTCGGGAGGCTGAGGCAGGAGAATGGCGTGAACCCAGGAGGTGGAGTTCGCAGTGAGCCGAGATTGTGCCACTGCACTCACTCCAGCCTGAGCGACAGAGCGAGACTCCATCTCAAAAGAAAAAAACAAGAAAAAGAAAAAGAAAAATGTGTTAGAAATGGCTGTTTTTCATGGTCTGGATGAGAAAACCAGGAAAGAAAGGCAAATACCTAAGTTTACAAAGTGAAGTTAGAAGAAGAGATAAATACATCTAAATTCTATTTTAATTATCTGTCTCTTAGGTCAAACTGTGCTCCTATTGGTAATAAGTATACTGATTTTATTTGTTTAAAGAACATTACTTTTGTAAAATATTATTTCTATAGAAGAGCTTATAATTTATTTAAATAAAGATGTATCCCAAATGGATAATATAGGTTGTGAGATGTTTGAACCCAGCTGTTGGATGTTCAAAAATCTGTGATACTGATATCTAGAGAAGCCTAGAGAACAAACAATACAACTGGACAGAATTTAGAGAAATAAGGCAGGAAATAAAAAGGGTATTTTTAACAGAAAATATATTAGGGGTGACTAATAACTTGTGCATGCACATTCAGGACATTGCAAATATTAGATATGTACAAAGGAATTATTGCTAAAAGAAGTAAAAGCTATAGAAACCCATGTAAAATACATGCAAGAATTATTCTTCATAAATTAAAGGATGTCAAACACCAAGAAATGGGAAATAAATTGTAAAATTATGTTGATAAAATATTCCACATTATAATCAAAGAAAGTACAAAAAAGTTAAATGTGGTTAATTAAATAGTAAAATCAAGATGTGACGTATGCCAACATAAAGTAAATTAAATAGTAAGGTTTATCTCCCAAAAAACTGAAAACAACTTATTGAAGAGAATTAGTTAAAGAGTCCTTAAGAGACCATCGTTTCGATGGCATTTGTCAGAGTACTTTTCAACTGACCATTTACATTTTTTTTTTTGGGTGGGATGGAGTCTTGCTGTGTCACCCAGGCTAGAGTGCAGTGGCACGATCTTGGCCCACTGCAAGCTCCCTCTCCTGGGTTCAAGCCATTCTCCTGCCTCAGCCTCCCGAGTAGCTGGGACTACAGGTGCCCGCCACCATGCCTGGTTAATTTTTTTTTTTTTTTTGTATTTTTAGTAGAGAGGGGATTTCACCGTGTTAGCCAGGATGGTCTCGATCTCTTGACCTCGTGATCCACCCACCTCGGCCTCTAAAGTGCTGGGATTACAGGCATGAGCCACCGCGCCCAGCCTCAAATGACCATTTCATGTTTAAATATTTTTATATTTAATGCACATTAATGGTATGTTTATTTTCTTGGATATAAAGCTGTGCATCAAAGATTTTTAAAATCTTACTATATAAGTATATGTAAATAGTTAATAGAAAACATCATTTTTGTTGTTTTTGCAGCGTTTTCCACATGTGTAGTTTAGCATTTTTTTTTAATTAAAGAGGTAGCAATGAGATAAAATGCACACCGAGATTTAATAATAATGTATTATTTCCCCACTGTGTATGTTACCAGACCCATGAATCATCTATGTTTATTTCTATTCAAGGAAACACCTATGATTCAAGTCCATTAAAAGTGGTCAACAGAAAAATATTTTAGGGTGAGGAAATAACATTTTGAATTTGTACACACTTCTATTCCCATAACACCTCAGAATTTGGGCACAATTTACAAATAAATAGATGGATAGAGGCAGATTATGATAGATAGATGATAGATAGATAGATAGATAGATAGATAGATAGATAGATAGAACAGCCTGAATATTATATGTGAAACATTATATATAAAAATAACTATTTCTAGATAATCATAGGGGGTTTTAAACTATTTGGCAAAATGTGACCATTCAAATATTTTTTAAGTTAATAGAATAAAAGTTTCCAGTATTTACCAATTATAATATAATTAAATAATGCCCTGGATACCTTAGAAAGTCAACCCTTGAATTATCCTGACTTCTTATAGTATGTTCTAGGTATCTAGCTTTTTAGTTTAAGAACTCTGTCATCCTTATCTACAATGTTTTCTTTTGTATTTTTCTCTAGAAGACAGAATAAAATGCTTCTCTTTAGTTTTTGTAATTATGTCAATATAATGTATCCCACAGACCCATCATTTAGGTCTTGCTATTGAAACTTTTATTCCAAATGTCTTTGCCTTCCCTGCAAGATTAAAACAAAAACCAATTTATTCTAAAAGAGGATTTACCTAAGACCAGAAAGTTATTGCCTTGCTTAGAAAATGTTTTCTATTCCTTTTTGGTTTTTTGTTTTATTTGGAATTGTGTGACTGATGTAACCTTGCAGGATCGCAGCCAAGCTAATGAAACATTTTTATTATAATAATAGCTAACATTTATTTAGTGCATGTGCATTATGCCAACTCTTTCCAAATACTTGACTTTTAGCATCTCACTTAATCTACACAATAATTTGATGAGGATGGGTAACAATGAGCTCCATTTAATACATAGAAAAATGAGACATACTGCAGGGTTAGCACCATGTTCAGGATCACTTATGTACTGTGGGTAGGGCCAAAATATGAACGCAGGTAGCCTGGTGCCGGGTCTCACTCCAGCTTTTCTATGATACGGATTAAAGCCAAGTTTTAGGCAGCATTTAGTCATTATCAGCTTTTCTTCTCAATCTAGGCTTTTATATTAGTTTTATATAATTCTCAAGCCCTTAAAACAATGAATAGAAGTCACATATTAGTCATGCATCATGTTTGGGAAAAGGGAACCACAACAGAGTTTGATAGCGATGCATTTCATTTCAGTTCTTTTATAAAAATCAGTGTGTGACGCCATTCTTTCCCGTCCTGCCTTTTTTTTTTTTTTTTTTTTTTTTTTTTTTTTTGACGGAATTTCTCTCTTGTTGCCCAGGCTGGAGTCCAATGGCGCTATCTCCGGCGCACAGCAACCTCCGCCTCCCGGGTTCAAACAATTCTCTTGCCTCAGCCTTCCGAGTAGCTGGGATTACAGGCATGCGCCACCACATCCGGCTACTTTTGTATTTTTTTTTTTTCAGTAGGGACAGGGTTTCTCCACATTGGTCAGACTGGTCTTGAACTCCAGACCCCAAGTGATCCACCCGCCTTGGCCTCCCAAAGTGCTGGGATCTTCTGCCTTTTTGTCTTCCACCGTGACAGCTCTTTCTCTGTCTTCTGCAGACTCATCTTCTATGCGTCCCTCAAATATTGGTGGTCTACAGCAGCGGTCCCCAAACTTCTTGGTACCAGGGACCAGTTTTGTGGAAGACAATTTTCCTAAAGACCAGAAAGAGGAAAAGCAGAGGGATGGTTTCAGGATGAAACTTCCACCTCAGATCATCAGGTTAGATTCTCCTAAGTAGAGCGCACCTTGGATCCCTCGCATGCGCAGTTCACAATAGGTTCACGCTCTTATGATAATCTGCTCCCTCGCCTGCCCACCCACCCGCCAATACCCCTGGTCTAGAGGATCTTTGGCTCAGGACTTTTCTCCATAAATTTCCAAGTGATATGACCAGTGGACACCAAACACTACCTGTGTGCATTAGTGGCTTCCAAATCCTCTTGTCTAGACCATGCTTATCTTGTGAGCTCTGGATTAATATATATCATTGTTTCTTTAAGAGTTATGCTGAGATCTTCTACAGGGATCAAATGCCAGAATTAAAGTCGTCCGTGTTCTCCCTATTCAAACTGTCTTTTCTTCCCATTTTTCTTTTTTAAATTAATTATCCTCTCCATTAGCATATAACCCCAGAGAAAAGCTACCAGTCTACTTTGTTGCGTCCTTTACTGCCCTTCCCCGTCATATTCTTCTAGTTACAAAGTACATAGATTTTACTTACCAAATTCTGTTTAAATGTGCTCCCTCCTTCTCGTTCCTTGTTTTACTCATTTACTTTGTCTTCCTATTCTGATATGTCAATTGTGTAATAGACCCTAAATGGTCTTAGTTTTCTTTTCTCAACTGGTTTCATTTTCACCTTAAAACCAGGTATCCCTTTACAAAACAAAGAAAAACCAAAACACATTCTTGACGTTGTTGCATGTCAATGTCTAATCATTCCACGTATCCACGGAAGATGTCCTGGCTCTCTGATATGGCATACAAAGTCGTCTCATAACATTCTTTGTTTTTTTTGTTGTTGTTGTTGTTTTTGAGACGGATTCTTGCTCAGTCGCCCAGGCTGGAGTGCAGTGGTGCCATCGCGGCTAGCTGCAAGCTCCGCCTCCCGGGGTTCACGCCATTCTCCTGCCTCAGCCTCCCGAGTAGCTGGGACTACAGGCGCCCGCCACCACGCCCGGCTAATTTTTGTTTTTGTATTTTTAGTAGAGACGGGGTTTCACCGTGTTAGCCAGAATGGTCTCGATCTCCTGACCTGGTGATCTGCCCGCCTTGGCCTCCCAAAGTGCTGGGATTACAGGCTTGAGCCACCGCGCCCGGCCGTCTCTTAACATTGCTAACCAACCTCCTTTACCCTTTCTCCCTTCACATGACACCATAGCCACATACCATACCATATTCTCTTCCCTGTATATAACACTTCTTACTTATTTTTTTAAAAAACTGGTATCCAATCTCTTGGAGCTCTCTTTCACCATATACGTATAACAGAATAATCCTACATTTCTACTCATCATATAAATTGTAATCCCTCAACAACAAAAAAATGACCATCAGCAGGAAAAATATGCCTTTTTTATCTCTTTGATAGCACTTTGTTTTCCATCTACTGCTGGAAAGGAGTTGTTGAATTTTATTTTTCTTAATTTATTGGTTTTCCAACCTAAGTTCCAAGTTGAAAAAAATATATTATTAGTTGCACAGGCTATGGTAAAAAACTTCCCTTGTAAAATTGCTTGGTACACAGTAAACATGCAACAAATGCTACTAAGCTAATAAATGATTGAATAGTGGAGAACAATTATAAGATTTATATGGAATTGGCATATATTCCATGTTTATCTCAGAGAGGGATAATATACAGTTTAAGACATCTAGTTTGATGCCATAAAACCTGAAGGAAGGACACTGGCATTAATGCAAAAGTAATAATTCATTTGTATAGTAGCAAACAAATGCCACATGGTTATAGAATTCTTATTACTGTACTAAAAAAGACTTGCAGGCATTAATTTTCACAATACAGATCTATGACAAAACAATGACATTTCAAGGTCAAAAATGCTAATTCATTCCTGGGCAAATGCAAGAATGCCTTATTGGAAAGAAGTTGGAATAATTAATATTGCAGATAAAGTACCTGACATTTGATTAATAAAATCATCAGATTAAAGCAAAGGTTAAAAAAAAGTCAAGCGTTTTTTTTTTTCTCCTTAAGATGACTGTTACAACCATTTTTGATGCCAATGTATTTGTCCAAACTAATTTCTCTACATTATTCTGCCCAGGGATTTTGTTTAATTTCTTTCAAAATTCAAACAGTGTTTTTCAAACTTTAGCATACATATGAATTACTTGGGAATCTTGCTAATAATATAGTCACTGATTTAGTAGGTTTGGAGTGGGGCCCATGTTCCTGCATACCTAGCAAGCTCCAAGGTGATTCCAATGCTTTTGTTCTGTGCACCATACTTTGAACAAAGAGTTTAGGGCAGTACTTCTAAATTTTGTTGTACCTTGGAATAGCCAGGGGATCTTTAAAAACAACTGATGCCTAGTTTTCACTGCCATACACTCTGATTTAATTGGTATGGGATGCTACCTAAGCACTGAAATTTTTAAAAAATCCCAAATGTTTTTAAGAGACAGCAAATTTAGGGAGCTATCAGCTTAGGGGATATTTAAAACTATTACATACTTATTTTCTTCCAAAATGTAAGGTAATAATCTATTCTAATAAAGCTATTTTAATTACTTATATTCAGTTATTATAAATACAAAATATAGCTATTTTATTAGTTATATTTGTAAATTATCTGCGAATTCATATTTGGATACAAGTATAATATATACATTAATTCATCATATTTTACCAAAAATCTACATAATTGATAAAAATAAATATTGTTACTCTTTCTAGTGAATGTACAAGGGGAATATATGCTAACTAATAAATACAGTGGCTTAAGAATACTATAGATTTACACAGACATATGCATACACACAGCTATTTACTGATGTATATAGCACTTATGAGTCAGATAATGACTTAAGTGCTTTACATATAAACTCACACCAATCTTATGAAATAGGTACTATTATTATCCCCATTTAAGGGTATTGAAACAGACACAGAGAGGTATTTTAGCTAAGTGACACAACCAGCAAGAGGCAGAACTGAGATTTTAACTCAAGGGTCTCTCAGGTTCAGTACAATAGACTGCTATATGATGCTATCTTTCAATAATTCATTTTGATGATCTGTTGGGTGGGTTTGATACTTCTTCCTTTTAATGTAGTGTCCCTTTGAAATTATTGCATAAAGATGATGATATAGAGTTATTTGCAATAAGAAAAGAGTTGATTGTATCTTACATGACTTTGTATAGGCTCAGGATGTAAACAGTTTAGCTCTGGGAAAGGTGTTTTAGTGAAATTATGATGGGAGGTAGAATGAATTTGTAGAATCTGCCTGAATGGAATTGTTAAGAGTTTGTTGTTGGAGATCATTTCTTTTTCAATAGAAACTAATGTCATTGATGTTTCCAATGGGAAAGGTGTTTTAGTGAAATCATGATGGGAGGTAGAACGGATTTGTAGAATCTGCCTGAATGGACTTGTTAGAGTTTGTTGTTGGAGATCATTTCTTTTTCAATAGAAACTAATGTCATTGATGTTTCCAACGGTGAGGCAAACCAAGGTTTATAGTACCTTTATTTAAATTAGCCAAATTATCTAATATTGCAAGAGTTATTAAAAATGGCAGCAAAGGGCAAAATTAATTTCAAATGTTAAAATACTCAAAAATTGTTTTCTACTGTGTAATGATCGTGTGTGTGTGTGTGTGTGTGTGCGCGCATGTGTGTGTGTTTCTACTCATTTATTTTTGTGGGAACTGTATCAATCTCTTTTAAAAGTAAATGATGACCAAAAGAATTCTAGAGGGTCTGTTTTGGTAAACAGCAGCTGTCTTCAAAACTCAATTCCTCCCACATTATTCATCTAAAATTCTGGATTATCAGTCGTTGATTGGAAATTATAGAAGTGGGCATTCCTTGCTCTTATATCAGATGGATGTCAGGCAGTAACAGCCTTACTTACTACCCACCTACCATGTGCTTCTCCATGTTACTTCAAACTTGAGTGTAAGAATTGTTTCAGAAGCAGTTGACTAGAGTAGCCTGCAGGATAGCTGCTGAGGAAACTCTGGGATGTGTTGGGAAGCCAATATGCTTCTCCTACAAAGTTTTAGTTAATGGGAGCATCTTATTATGGCTAGAAAATACTGTATCTCTGAGATGCTTCCAATTAAATCTCTATAAGGCTGAGATTGTGAACATCAAAGTCCATGGCTGGGATTCAGGTAGTATATGTTTATATGAGCATTTTAAGAGGGATAGGATCTATGACATTTTATTTCATGCTTAAACACATATGGGAATTACCAAATTTTAAGAACCACTATTTTACAGGGATAACTGCATTGCAGTGTAATTTTACAGACAGAGAACTTGAATGATAAGAAAATAAAATGACTATTTCTGATAGATACTTTCTTTTCTTTCCTGCTTTATGCTTTAGTTGTGAACCTACATATTGCCATAAAATGGGGAAAGTTAATATCTTTCACTCAAAACATTTCCATGAATACTTATAACCTTAGGGCAATTGTCTAGTTGATTAGTGTGAACATAGCCAGAGAACCTTATAAAAAAGTAAGCTTTCCCACCACAGAGACCGTTAAAATCTTTTGTTCCCTGTCATTTCTTATGTTTGCTATTCTTCTAAAGCTGTTTTTTTTTTTCTCAACCAAATACAGTTTTGTTTTGTGGAAAAAATTACTTTGATGCTAAAAGTCCAAAATATGTTTGCTCATAACTGTTACAGTATTTCAAAAGAAGTCATCAATGTGTTTCATATTTGTACCAATATGGGCACCCAACAGGGTTTAATACTACACAGCAGGGATTTTCTCTGAGACAGTGCAGATATGGCCACTCTTTCCAACAAGCGAAAATGGACACAACTGTGGGTAAAAAGTGAGGTGAGCAAATTGCTATTATGATTAATATTTAGTGTTCTTTCTGTTCTTTCTATAAAGCATGAGTACAAGAAAGGTCAATTGAGGATATATCAAAATATCTAGCCAAAGCCAAACAGGTCATCCATAAATAAACAATAAATTAGAAGTTGAATGTAAACCCTTTAATGCAGGTTTTAAATAAAGTTTGCAAGCCAGCATTTATATCTTGAGATCATGAAACCAACACCTTGGCCATATAAAGAACTTTTAAAAATATTTTAATGATAAAAATAAATTTAAACATAGTTTGAAGGGGTATTTACTCATATTTAATTCCTATATTTAATTACATCTATATAAAATGTGAAGACCTACTCTCAGAAAATATTTGAATACATTAGTTAAACAAGACAAATGTACTTGGCTTTCAGAACTTCTGACTGGAAATCATTTAGAATGATAAAGCTAAATCACTTTAATGTTGTATTTCACTAAACTTTAAATTTTTAAATTCTAATCAATGTTTTTTGTTAAAAACAAAAAATAGATATTGCAATCAAATTAAAGATTCTATCTTTTACAGAAGCACTAAGGAACATTACACATCATGATGTCACCGTCAGGTCGACCTCAGTTTCCAGGATGCAGCCTCGAAGTGTGCTTATCAATCAGCTCTCATTCTGCTGGCAACCCATCACATACATTTAATATTCTACATTAAAAAAACATTTTCTTAAGATGTTATTGACATTAAAAGTTGACTGTAAATATATACAATGTATACAACTTGATGAGTTTGAAGATTAGTAAACACCCAGGAAGTTGTCACCACAGTCAAATCCATAAACACATTCATTACCTCCAAAAGATTCCTCCTACCCTCCTTGTTCTTCTTCTTCTTATTATTATTATTATTGGTGTGATAAGAACACAGCATAAGACCTACACTCTTTGCAAATATTTAAGTATACAATACACATTGCTAACTGTAAGAAGTCTGCTATACAGAAGAACTCTGGAACCTACTCATCTTCTATAACTGAGACTTTCTATCTTTTGGTTACACCTCCCCATTTCCACATCCCCCGGCCCTGGATACTTCTGTTCTACTCTCTGCTTCTATGAGTTTGACTTTTTCATATTTCTTGTATAAGTGGGATAGGAGTATTTGTCTTTTTTATGTCTGGCTTATTTCCCTAAGCATAATGTCCTCCGGTTCATCCACATCATTGCAAATGGCAAGATGTCCTTTTTAAAGGCTGAATAATATTCCATTTTATGTATTTGTCATATTTTCTTTATCCATTTTTCCATTGATGGAAATGCAGGTTGCTTCCATGCCTTTGATATTATAAACAATGTTTTAATAAACATGAGAGTGCAGATAATCTCTTTGAAATCCTGATTTCAATTCCTTTGTCCCTGTACACTTTCCTTAGAGGATACTGCAGGTTTGTTTCTAGACAACTACGATAAAGTGAATATCACAATAAAGTGAGTCCCACGAATGTTTTGGTTTTCCTGTGCATGTGGAAGTTATGTTTATACCATACTGTAGTCTACTTAGTGAGCAATAGCTTTATATCTAAAAATGAAATACCCTGACTAAAAACATTTTTTTACTAAAACAATGCTAACAATCATCTGAATCTTTAGTGAATCATAATCTTTTTTGCAGACCACTGAGTCTTGCCTCAACGTTGATGGTTGATGACTTATGAGGGTAATGGTTGTTGAAGGTTGAGGTGGCTGTGGTAGTTTCTTAAAATAAGACAGCAACGAAGCCAGCCACATCGATTGACACTTCCTCTAACAAAAAATTTCTGTGTGTTATGCAATGCTGATCGATACTATTTCACCCACAATAGAACTATTTCAAAATTGAAGTTAATCTTAAGTCTGCCACTACTTTATCAACTAAGTTTGAGTAATAATCTAAATCCTTTCTTGTCATTTCAATGGTGTTCACAGCATCTTTACTAAAAGTATATTCCATCTTAAGAAACCACTTTATTTGCTTATCAAGAGAAGCAAATCATCTCGTACAGATTTGTCATGAGATTGTAGTAATTCAGTCACATCTTCAGGCTCCACTTCTAATTCTTTTCCTTTTGCTATTTCTACCACATTTGCAGTGACTTCTTCCACTGAAATCTTGAGGTTCTCAAAGTCATCTATGAGGGTTGGAATCAGCTTCTTCCAAACTCCTGTTAATGTTGATATTTTGGTTTCCACCCATGCATCACAAATGTTCTTAATGGCACCTAGAATGGTGGATTCTTTCCAGAAAGCTTTCAATTTACTTTCCCAAGATCCATCAGGGAAATCATTATCTATGGGAGCTATAGTCTTACAAAATTTGTTTCTTAGAAAAATAACACTTAAAAATCAAAACGGCTCTTTGATTCATGGACTCCAAAGTGGTGTTTTGTTAGTAGGCATGAAAACTACATTAATCTCCCTGTAGATCTCTGTCAGACCACTTGGGGAACCAGTGCATTATCAATAAGCAGTACTATCTTAAACGGAATCTTTTTTCCTAAACAGTAAGTCTCAAAAATGGGCTTAAATTATTTAGTAAACCATGCTGTAAACAGACGTGCTGCCATCCAGGCTTTGTTGTTCCATTTTACATAAAGCACAAGCAGAGTAGGTTTAGCTTAATTCTTAGGGATATGCCTGCATAACCAAGTTCTATTTTTAATTATTTGAGGAATCTTCATACTGCTTTCCACAGTGGTCACATCAATTTACATTCTTCCCAACACTGTACAAGGCTTCCTTTTCTCTACATCTTGCTAATACTTGTTATCCTTTGTGTTTTTTTGATAGTAGCCATCCTACCAGGTGTGAGGTAAAATTTCATTGTGGTTTTGATTTGCATTCCCTTGGTGATTAGAAGTGTTGAGCACCTTTTCATATACCTTTTGGCCATTCATATGTTTTCTTGAAAAATTATATATTAAGATCTTTTGTCCATTTTTTAATTGGTATATTTTTTTGTTTGTTTGTTTGTCTTTTGCTGTAGAGTTGTAGAAGTTCCTTATATATTTTGGATATTAACTCTATCTGATATACAGTGTCTTAGTAAGTTTCGGCTGCTTTAACAAAATACTATAGCCTAAGTAGCTTATAAAAACCAGAAATTTATTTGCCAAAGATCTGGAGGTTAGAAGTTTGAGATTAGGGTGCCAACATGGTAGGTTTGGTGAGGGCCCTCTTTTGGGGTGGTATCCTCATATGGTAGAAAGAGGGCAAGAGAGCTCTCTGAAGTCCCATTGAAAAGTAAAATAATCCCATTCACGAGGGCAAAGCTTCCCAAAGGCCTCACCTTCTAGTATCATCACACAGGCAGTTAGCAGTTCAACATGTGAATTTTGAGAGGACACAAATATTTGCATATGGTTACCAAGTATTTTATTACATTACATAGGTTGACTTTTCATTCTTTTGTTTTCTTTGTTGCACAAAAATCCCCAATTGTCTATTTTTGCTTTTGTTACTTGTGTTTTTGGTGTCATATCCAAGAAATCATTGCCAGAGCCAATGTTAAAGTTTTTCCCTGTGTGTGTGTTTTTTTTCTAGGAGCTTATGGTCATCTTTTAAGTTTAAATCTAATTCACTGTGAGTTGATATTTATGTGTGGTGCAACATAAGCGTCCAATTTTATTTTATTTTTTGCATATGGATATCCAGTTTTCACAGCACTGCTTGTTACCCTCAGCAAAGAACAGTTGTCTGTAAATTCATGGGTTTATGTCTAGGCTCTCTGTTCTGTTCTATTGGTCAACATATGGTCATATATCACTTAACTACAGGGAAGGGATACATTCTGAGAAATGCCTTATTACATGATTTCATCATTGTGCAAACACTGCAGAGTGTAGTTACAGAAACCTAGATGGTATAGCTTACTACACACCTAGGCTATAAGGTATAGCTTTTTATTCCTAGCCTACAAACATGTATAGCATATTACTGGATACTGAATATTATAGGCAATTGTGTAACACAATGGTAATCATTTGTGTATCTACATATATCTAAACAGAAAAGATACAGTAAAAATATGGCATCATAATCTTATGGAATCATCATCATTTATGCAGTCAGTCATTGATGAAAACATCATTATACAATTTGTGACTATGTTGCTTTTTATGATAGTACCATGCTGTTTTGATTATTGTGGCTTTGTAATATATTTTATAATCAGGAAGTGTGATATCTCTAGCTGTGTTCTTATGATTCAAATTTGCTTTGGTCATTTGAGATCCATACTGGTGGAGTCTAGTTATTCAAAACTAGGGAAAACAGACAAACAGAAAAAGCTAAGACCAAGTTAGCAGAAGAAAGACAATAAAAAAGGTTAGGGCAAAAATAAATAATATAGAGAATGAAAAAATTAGAAAAAGTGGACAAAATTAAAACGTACTTTTTTGAAAAGACTAACAAAATTAACAAACCCTTACCTTGACTAAAAAAAGAGACTCAAATAAATAAAATTGGAAATGAGACAGGAGACATTACAATTGATGCTAACAAAAAGATCATAAGGTACTATTATGAACAACTATACACCAACAAATTGGACAACCTGGAAAAAAAATGGATAAATTCCTAGAAATACACTGTCTACCAAACTGAAACAAGAAGAAATAGAAAGCCTGAACATACCAGTAACAAGTAAGGAGGCTGAGTAAATAATCAAAAACTTCCCAAGAAGGAGAGGCTAGGACCAGAAGTCTTTACAAATGAATTCTACCAAACATTTAAAGTATTAATGCCAATCATTCATTCTTATACTCTTCCAAAAAGAAAGAGGGAATATTTTCAAACTCATTTTATGAGGTCAGCATTATTCTGATACCAAAACTAGGCAAAAATACAAGAAAATAAAAACTACAAATGTGGGAGTTATCATGAATACATATGCAAACATCCTCAATAAAATCCTAGCAAACTAAATTCAACAGTACATTTAAAAGATCATATAGCATGACCAATGAAATTTCTCCCTAGGATGCAAGGATAAGTCAACATACAAAATTGAATGTGATATACCACTTTAACAGAATGAAGGATAAAAACCATATGATCATCTCAATAGATGCAGAGAAAGCATATAACAAAATTTGACATTGGTGAGAAATTGAATGCTTTTCTCTAACGTCAAGAACAAAGCAAGGATGCCCATTCTTGCTTCTTCTATTCAGCACAGTGCTTGAAGTCCTAGTCTGGACAATTGGGAAAAAAAAAAAAAGAAAGAAAGAAAGAAAATCCACCAAATTGGAAAGGAAGAAGTGAAATTACCTCTGTTTGTAGATGAGCTGATCTCATGTGTAGACAACCTTAAAGATTCCACAAAAACAAACAAACACACAAACAAACAAAACAGCTAGAGCAAAGAAATGAATTCAGTACAGTTGCAGAATGCAAAACCAATATACAAAAAGTACTTGTAATTCTATATAATAGCAACAAACTATTTCATAAGGAAATTAAGGAAACAATCCCAATTACAATAGCATCATAAATAATAAATCTTAAGAACAAATTTAACCAAGGAGATGAAAGACTTGTGTACTGAAAACTATAAAATGCTGATAAAAAAATTAAAGAAGATACAATAAATGGAAAGACATTCCATGTCATGGTTTAGAAGAATTAATATTGCTAAATGTACTTACTACCCAAAACAACCTGTAGAGTCAATGCAATCCCTATCAAAATACCAATATATTTTTTTTACAGAAATGAAAACACAATCTTGACTCTATTTAAACCAATTAAATAAACCTACGATTTCAATTTGGTCAAATGTGTTAGAATGGATTTCCTTTTATTATTTTGAATTTGTGTCTTCCAAATTTCAAAGCCTGGTTCCTAATTTTCACATGAAATACCAAATAACAAACCCGCTTAATGAGCTCTGAGCCAGTTTTAGTAGCCAAACTTGTATTTAAATAGTGTGTTACATATTTGCACAAAAAAGCCAAGAGTCTAAATCAACACTAATTCACATCATTACTAGCAATCTAAAACATCAGGTGATAATTTTGCTGTTGTCTTTCAGGGAAGATATTCAACCATTGGTATTAAATGTTTTATATGAATGTGCGGTGTTTTATTTCAGAAACACTTCTCTGAATTCCCAAGGCCTAAGAGCTATTCATCGTAGAGGTTTGTGGAGGTGGTAGTTAGACATTTTCTACATGCATAATGTTAATTCATTCAAACATTATAGAAAAAAAGTTTGTAAAGAAGTTAATTTTCAAGGTGACAGAAAAATCAGATTGAATCATGTTTATTTTATTTTAATTTAAACTCGTTGGCTATCTTAGGAAATTCACATTGTTTTTGAAGACTATATGAACAAAGTTTGATTCATCTTATCTATGTAGACATGAGAGAAATACCTAGATGTGAGTGAAAAATGACTAATTTTGTGACCGTTGTTATATCATAGAATTAACTGGTTCTCTTCTGCTTCTAAGCTGTGTGATATTGAAAAGTCATCTAAACTTCAGGTACCATCTTCACTTGCAAAATGAGGGGAAAAACCCCAGCACCTTTAATATGGTGTTATGTGGATGAAATAAGTTAATATATATTAAGTGCTTAGGTTTTATGCACTTTCTATTAGTATTAGTAATATTATTGTTATTTGTAGTTACATTGTTATTTTTATTAATATTATTGGAACATGACTGGAATTGTTGTGGCTCATTTTAAAGATGCTGCGATGGAGACCAAGAGAAATTAAGCATAATAATCCTAGTTAAGGTACAGCCATTTCTAATTACATTTTCCGCTTGCTGCTTTTACTCCTACCACTCACACCAATTCTTCTCATAATCTGATAAATACTGAAATTTAAAACTTATAAAGAACACATAATAATCTTATTTAATTATCACAACAATTTCTGTGGAGTTACTGTTAATCCAGACATGAGGAATCTAAAACTCTAAATTATCAAGCAACTATTCCAGCTTTAAACAATAGTAAAACTGGAATTAAAACTAGAGTTTCTCTATGAGGCCAGTATTACTCTTATACTAAAGCAAGACAACTGTCTCTCACTCTCTCTTCCTCTCTCTCTGAGACACACACACACACACACACGCACACCAGATCGATATAACTTATGGATGTTGATGCAAAAATTTTCAAAACATTAATAGCAAATCGAATCCAGCAGTATTTTTAAAGGACTATACACCATGGACAAATGGGATTTATTCCTGGGATATAAAGTTGGCTAAACTTAATGAAAATCAACCAGTGCAATAAATAATAGTAATTAAAAAACATAATTATCTTACTAGATATACAAAAAATGACAAGATCCAACATGTTTTCAATATAAAAGCATTCAACAGACTAGGAATAGAAGGGAACTTCCTCAACTTTACAAAGAATATCTACCACAAAACCACAGCTAACATCATATTTAATGGTGGAAGACTAAAATCTCTGAATATTTCCCCCTAAGATCAGAAAAAGACAAGGAGGTCTACTAATTCTATTCAACATTGGAAAGATAGTTCTAGTCAATTAATCATTTAAAAAAGGCATTTAGATTAGAAAGGAAGTAAAATTATCTCTGGCAGATGACATAATCTTATACATGGAGAACGCCTAGAGATTACATACACACTCACAACTACCAGAGTTAATAAATGGGTTCTGCAAAGTTGCAGAATACAGTATCAATTCTCAAAATACACTTGTATTTCTATACACTAGCAAATTAGTCTAAAAATGAAAATAACAAAACAATTCCACTTACAAGAGCATCAAAAATGCATGGAAAGCTTAGGAAGGAATTTACCAAGAATGTACAAGTTTTATGTGCTGAAAAATAAAAAAAAAAAGTCATTAAAAATAATTAAAGATAATCTAAGCACATTGCAGTTTTCTGACTCCAGATCCTGGCTCTTGGATGGCATCTCTGGATCCACTCAGGACCAGGGAGAACTTGTTGCCCTGAAGGGAAGGACACAAGTCTGACTGGCTTTACCACCTGCTGATTGTACAGGCCTAGGGCCTTCAGGGAACACAGGTGGTAGCCAGATAGCAGTTACCATGGGCATCAGGCATGACCCAGTGCTATGTTGGCTTCTGGTTTGACCCAGCACAACCCAAGGGTGGTAACCACATGGGTGCTTGTGTCACCCCTCCTTAAGTTCCAGGCAGCCAGCAAAGAGAGAGAGACTCTGTTTGGGAGAAAGTAAGGGAAGAGAATAAAAGTCTCCATTGGTAATACAAGGAATTCTTCCAGATCTTATCCAAGACCTCTAAGAGTCTGCAACAGCCAAAGCATTATTGGTTTTCAGGTTTCCCCAGTGCAGATATGGCTGCAATGATCAAAAACTTAGATTATAACACTCAAGTCCCATTTGATACCTGAAAAACTTTCCAAGAAAGATAGGCACAAACAAGTTTGGACTGTGAGGACTACAATAAATACCTAACTCCTCAATGCCCAGAAACTGATGAACATCCACAAGCATCAAGACCATCCAGGAGGTGGCTGGCAAGATGGCTGAATAGGAACAGCTCCGGTCTGCAGCTCCCAGTGAGATCAATGCAGAAGGCGGTGGTTTCTGCATTTCCAACTGAGGTACCTAGCTCCTCTCATTGGGACTCGTTAGATAGTGAGTGCAGCCCACAGAGGGTGAGCCGAAGCAGGGTGGGGTGTCCCCTCACTGGGGAAGCACAAGGGGATGGGGAACTCCCTCCCCTAGCCAACGGAATTTGTGAGGGACTGCCATGAGGGATGGTGGATTCTGGTCCAGATACTATGCTTTTCCTTTGGTCTTCACAACCCACAGACCAGGAGATTCCCTTGGGTGCCTACACCACCAGGGCCTTGGGTTTCAAGTACAAAACTGGGTGGATCTTTGGGCAGACACTGAGCTAGCTGTAGGAGTTATTTTTCATACCCCAGTGGTGCCTGAAATGCCAGTGAGACAGAACCATTCACTCCCCTGGAAAGGGGGCTGAAGCCAGGGAACCAAGTGGTCTAGCTCGGTGGATCCCACCCCCATGGAGGCTAGTAAGCTAAGATCCACTGGCTTGAAATTCCACTGCCAGCACAGCAGTCTGAAGTCAACCTGGGATGCTTGAGCTTGGTGGAGAGAGGGACGTCCACCATTACTGAGGTTTGAGTAAGCAGTTTTCCCCTCACAGTGTAAACAAAGTCACTGGGAAGTTAAACTAGGTGGAGCCCTCGACAGTTCGGCAAAGCCACTATAGCCAGAATGCCTCTCTAGATTCCTCCTGTCTGGGCAGGGCATCTCTGAAAGAAAGGCAGCAGCTGTGGTAAGGGGCTTATAGATCAAACTCTCATCTCCCTGGGACAGGGCACCTGGGGGAAGGGGCAGCTGTGGGTGCAGCTTCAGCAGACTTAAATATTCCTGCATTCCAGCTCTGAAGAGAGCAGTGGATCTCCCAGCATAGCGCTAGAGCTCTGCCAAGGGGCAGACTGCCTCCTCAAGTGGGTCTCTGACCCCTCTGTCACCTGACTGGGAGACACCACACAGCAAGGGTCGACAGACATCTCATACAGGAGAGCTCTGGCTGGCATCTGGCAGGCACCCTTCTGGGACAAAGCTTTGAGAGGAAGGAGCAGGCAGCAATCTTTGCAGTTCTGCAGCCTCCACTGGTGATACCCAGGCAAATAGGGTCTGACATGGACCTCCAGCAAACTCCAGCAGACCTTCAGCAGAGGGGCCTGAGTGTAAGAAGGAAAATTAACAAACAGAAAGGAATGGGATCAACATCAAAAAAAAAAAAACAGCACATCCACACAAAAACCCCATCTGAAGGTCACCAACATCAAAGACCAAAGGTAGATAAATCCACAAAGATGGGGAAAAACCAGCACAAAAAGGCTGAAAATTCCAAAAAGCAGAATAACTCTTCTCCAAAGAATCACAATTCCTCACCAGCAAGGGGACAAAACTAGACAGAGAATGAGTTTGATGAACTGACAGAAGTAGGCTTCAAAAGGTGGGTAATAAACTCCTCTGAGCTAAAGGAGCATGTTCTAACCCAATGCAAGGAAGCTAAGAACCTTGAAAAATGGTTAGAATAATTACTAACTAGAATAACCAGTTTAGAGAAGAATATAAATGACCTGATGGAGCTGAAAACCACAGCACGAGAACTTTGTGAAGCATACACAAGTATCAATATCCAAATCGATCAAGCAAAGAAAAGAATATCAGAGATTGAAGATCAACTTAATGAATAAAGTGTGAAGACTAGATTAGAGAAAAAAGAATAAAAAGGAATGAACAAAGTCTCCAAGAAATATGGGAATATGTGAAAAGACTAAACCTACATTTGATTGGTGTACCTGAAAGTGATGGGGAGAATGGAACCAAGTTGGAAAACATCCTTCAGGATATTATCCAGGAGAACTTCCCCAACCTAGCAAGACAGGCCAACATTTAAATTCAGGAAATACAGAGAACATCACAAAGATACTCCTCAAGAAAAACAACCCCAAGACACATAATTGTCAGATGCACCAAGGTTGAAATAAAGGAAAAAAGTTAAGGGCAGCCAGAGAGAAAGGTAGGGTTACCCACAAAGGGAAGCCCATCAGACTAACAGTGGATCTCCCTGCAGAAACCCTACAAGCCAGAAGACAGTGAAGGCCAATATTCAACATTCTTTAAGAAAAGAATTTTCAACCCAGAATTTCATATCCAGCCAAACTGTGCTTCATAGTGAAGGAGAAATAAAATCCTTTACAGACAAGCAAATGCTGAGAAATTTTGTCACCACTAGGCCTGCCTTACAAGAGCTCCTGAAGGAAGCACTAAACATGAAAAGGAAAAACCAGTATCAGCCACTGCAAAAACATACCAAATTGTAAAGACCATCAACACTATGAAGAAACTGCATCAACTAATGGGCAAAATAACCAGCTAGCATTATAATGACAGGATCAAATTCACACATAACAATATTAACCTTAAATGTAATAGGCTAACTGCCCCAATTAAGAGACACAGACTGGCAAATTGGATAGAGAGTCAAGATCCATCAGTGTGCTGTATTCAGGAGTCCAATTCACGTGCAAACACACACATAGGCTCAAAATAAAGGGATGGAGGAATATTTACTAAGCAAATGGAAAGCAAAATAAAGCGGAGGTTGCAATCCTAGTCTCTGATAAAGTAGATTTTAAACCAACAAAGATCAAAAGAGACAACAAAGGGCATTACGTAATGAAAAAGGGATCAATGCAACAAGAACAGCTAGCTACCCTAAATTTATATGCACCCAATTCAGGAGCACACAAATTCATCAAGCAAGTTCTTAGAGACCTATAGCGACTTAGACTCCCACATAATAATATTGGGAGACTTTAACACCCCACTGTCAATATTAGACAGATCAATGAGACAGAAAATTAACAAGGATATTCAGGATTTGAACACAGCTCTGGACCAAGCAGGCCTAATAGACATCTCTAGAACTCTCCAGCCCAAATCGATAGAATATACATTCTTCTCAGCACTACATTGCACTTATTTTAAAATTGACCACATAATTGGAAGTAAAAGACTCCTCATCAAATGCAAAAGAACTAATATCGTAACAAACAGTCTCTCAGACCACAGTGCAATCAAATAAGAACTCTGGAATAAGAAACTCGCTCAAAACCGCACAACTACATGGAAACTGAACAACCTGCTGCTGAATGACTACTGGGTAAATAATGAAATTAAGGCAGAAATAAATAAGTTACTTGAAACCAAAGAGAACAAAGACACAACATACCAGAATCTCTGGGACACAGCTGAAGCAGTGTTTAGAGGGAAATTCATAGCACTAAATGCCCACACAAGAAAGTGGGAAAGATCTAAAATCAACACCCTAACATCACAATGAAAAGAGCTAGAGAAGCAAAGGCAAACAAATTCAAAAGCTAGCAGAAGACAAGAAATAACTAAGACGAGAGCAGAACTAAGGAGGGAGAGACACGAAAAACCCTTCATAAATCAGTGAATCCAAGAGCTGTTTTTTTTTTAAAGATTGACCAAATAGATAGATCACTAGCCAGACTAAATAAAGAAGAAAAGAGAGAAGAATCATATAGACACAATAAAAAATGATAAAGGGGAGATCACCACTGATCCCACAGAAATACAAACTACCATCAGAGAATACTATAGACACCTCTATGCAAATGAACTAGAAAACCTAGAAGAAATGGATAAATTCCTGGACACATACACCCTCCCAAGACTAAACCAGGAAGAAGTCAAATCCCTGAACAGACCAATAACAAGTCCTGAAATTGAGGCAGTAATTAATAGCGTTCCAACGAAAAAAAGCCCAGGACCAGATGGATTCACAGCTGAATTCTACCAGAGGTACAAACTGGAGCTGGTACCATTCCTTCTGAAACTATTCCAAACAATAGAAAAAGAGAGACTCCTCCCTAACTCATTTTATGAGGCCAGCATCATCCTGACACCAAAACCTGGCAGAGACATACACAGAAAAAAGAAAATTTCAGGCTAATATGTCCCTGATTAACACCGATGCAAAAATCCTCAATAAAATACTGGCAAACCAAATCCAGCAGCGCATCAAAAAGCTTATCCACCACGATCAAGTTGGCTTCATACCTGGGATGCAAGGCTGGTTCAACATACACAAATCAATAAATGTAATACATCACAAAAACAGAACCAATGACAAAACCCACATGATTATCTCAATAGATGCAGAAAAGGCCTTTGACAAAATTCAACAGCCCTTCATGCTAAAAACTCTCAATAAGCTAGGTATCCATGCAATGTATTTTAAAACAATAAGAGCTATTTATGACAAACCCATATCCAATATCATACTGAATGGGCAAAAGCTGAAAGCATTCCCTTTGAAAACTGGCACAAGACAACAATGCCCTCTCTCACCATTCCTATTCAACATAGTTGGAAGTTCTGGCCAGGGCAATCAGGCAAGAGAAAGAAATAGAAGGTATTCAAATAGGAAGAGAGGAAGTCAGATTGTCTCTGTTTGCCAATGACATAATTGTATATTTAGAAAACCCCATTGTCTCAGCCCAAAATCTCCTTAAGCTGATAAGCAACTTCAGCAAAGTCTCAGGATACAAAATCAATGTGCAAAAATCACAAGCATTTCTAAACACTAATAATAGACAAACAGAGAGCCAAATCATGAGTGAACTCCCATTCAAAATACCTAGGAATACAACTTCCAAGGGATGTATGTGAAGGACCTCTTCAAGGAGAACTACCAGCCACTGCTAAGGAAATAAGAGAGGATACAAACAAATGCAAAAACATTCCATCCTCATGGATAGGAAGAATCAATATCATGACAACGGCCATACTGCCCAAAGTAATTTATAGATTCAATGCTATGTACATCAAGCTACCACTGAATTTCTTCACAGAATTAGTAAAAAACTGGCCGGGCACGGTGGCTAACACTTGTAATCCCAGCACTTTGGGAGGCCGAGGCAGGCAGATCACGAGGTCAGGAGATTGAGACCATGGTGAAACCCCGTCTCTACTAAAAATACAAAAAATTAGCCGGGCATGGTGGCGGGCACCTGTAGTCCCAGCTACTCAGAGAGGCTGAGGCAGGAGAATGGCCTGAACCCAGGAGGCGGAGCTTGCAATGAGCTGAGATTCTGTCACTGCACTCCAACCTGTGTGACAGAGCGAGACTCCATCTCAAAAAACAAAAATAAAAACAAAAACAAAACTACCTTAAATTTCTTATGGAACTAAAAAAGAGCCCATATAGCCAAAACATTCCTAAGTGAAAAGAACATAGCTGGAGGCATCATGCTACCTAACTTCAAATTATACTACAAGCCTACAGTAACCAAAACAGCATGGTATTGGTACGAAAACAGATATATAGACCAATGGAACAGAACAGAGGCCTCAGAAATAACCCCAGACATCTACAACTCTCTGATTTTTGACAAACCTGACAAAAACAAGCAATGGGGAAAGGATTTCCTATTTAATAAATGTTGTTGGGAAAACTGGCTAGCCATATGCAGAAAACTGAAACGGGACTCCTCCCTTACACCTTATACAAAAATTAACTCAAGATGGATTAAAGACTTAAACGTAAGACCTAAAACCATAAGAACCCTAGAAGAAAACCTAGGAAATACCATTCAGGCCATAGGCATGGGCAAAGACATCATGTCTAAAACACCAAAAGCAATGGCAAGAAAATCCCAAATTGACAAATGGGATCTAATTAAACTAAAGAGCTTCAGCACAGCAAAAGAAACTATCATCAGAGTGAACAGGCATCCTACAAAATAGGAGAAAATTTTTGCAATCTGTCCATCTGATAAAGGGCTAATATCCAGAATCTACAAGAAACTTAAACAAATTAACAAGAAAAAAACAACCCCATCAAAAAGCGGGTGAAGGATGTGAACAGACACCTCTCAAAAGAAGACATTTACGTGGCCAAGAAACATACAAAAAAAAGCTTATCATCACTGGTCATTAGAGAAATGCAAATAAAAACCACAGTGAGATACCATCTCACTCCAGTTAGAATGGCAATCATTAAAAAGTCAGGAAACAACAGATGCTGGAGAGGATGTGGAGAAATAGGAACCCTTTTACACTGTTGGTGGGAGTATAAATTAGTTCAACCATTGTGGAAGACAGTGTGGTGATTCCTCAAGGATCTAGAACCAGAAATACCATTTGACCTAGCAATCCCATTACTGGGCATATACCCAAAGGATTATAAATCATTCTATGATAAAGACATATGCACATGTATGTTTATTGTGGCACTAATCACAATAGCAAAGACTTGGAACCAACCCAAATGTCCATCAAAGATAGACCAGTTTAAGAAAATGTGGCATATATACACCGTGAAAAACTATGCAGCCATAAAAAAGGATGAATTCATGTCCTTTGCAGTGACATGAATGAAGCTGGAAACCATCATTCTCAGCAAACTATCACAAGATCAGAAAACCAAACACCACATGTTCTCACTCATAAGTGGGAGCTAAACAATGAGAACACATGGACACAGGGAGGGGAACATCACACACCAGGGCCTGTTGGGCAGTGGGGGGCTAGGGGAGGGATAACATTAGGAGAAATACCTATTGTAGGTGACGGGTTGATGGGGCAGCAAACCACCGTGGCACGTGTATAACTACATAACAAACCTGCACGTTCTGCACATGTATCCCATTATTTAAAGTATTAAAAAAAAAAAGACCATTTATGAAAACGTGACCTCACCAAAGAACTATATAAGTCACTGGAGACCAATCCTGGAGTGACAGAAATATGTGACCTCTCAGATGGAGAATTCAAAATAGCTGTTTTGAGGAAACTCAACAAAATTCAAGATGACATAGTAAAGGAATTCAGACTTCTATCAGATAAATTCGAAAAAGAAGATGAAATAATTTTTTCAAAATTCATGCAGAAATTCTGGAGCTGAAAAATTCAATTGATATACAAAAGCATGCATCTTACCAGCAGAATTGATCCTGCAGAAGAAAGAATTAGTAAACTTGAAAACACTCTATTTAAAAATATACAGTCAGAGGAGACAAAAGAAAAAAATTAAAAACAATGAAGCATACCTACAGGATGTAGAAAATAGCCTCAAAAGCATAAATCTAAGAGTTACTGGCCTTAAATAGGAAGGAGACAGAAAGAGAGAGAGAGACAGGGTAGAAAGTTTATTCAAAGGGATAACAATAGAGTATCACTATTCAAATACAAGGTTATGGAACACCATTCAGATTTAATCCAAAGAAGACTACCTCAAGACATTTAATAATCGAACTCTCATTCAATGTGAAAAGTAAAGTCCTTTCAATAGAAGTGTTCGGACAATTGGATATGCAAAAAATGAATTTGGAAACCTTTCTTGTGTCATGTACATAAAACCCCAAAATACATTAAAGACCGAAGTATAAGAGCTAAAACTATGAAACTCTTAGAAAGAAACACATGTAAATTTTTGTATTTACATGTGTTTTTTTGTACAAAATTACGAAGGTCAATTTTGTAAATTGACCTTTGATTAGTCAATGGTTTCTTAAATATGATAAAATATGGTAAAAGCAACAAAAGAAAACATGAATAAATTGGATCTTATCAAAATTTAAAACTTTTTTGCATCATAGGATACTATCAAGAGTATGAAAAGAAAACCTACAAAATAGGAGAACATGTTTGGAAATCATGTATTTGTTAAGGGACTAGTATACAGAATATATATATATATAAACTCATACACCTCAACTATAAAGAGATGAATAACCCAATCTAAAAAAAAAAGGCAACTAATTTGAATAGCTATTATTTCTCCAAAGTAGATACACAAATGACCAACAAGTTCATCAAAAGATGCTCATCATCTTTACTCAGGAGGCAAATACAGATTAATATCACAATGATATTAGCCATGGATTTGTCATATATAGACTTTATTAAGTTAGATTCCCTCTATGCCTAATTTTTTGAGAGTTTTTATCATGAAGAGATGTTACATCTTGTCAAATGCCTTTTCTGTGTCTTTTGCGATGATCATATGGTTTTCGTCCTTTATTTTGTTGATATGATGTACCACATTTATTGATTTGCATATATTGAATCACCCTTCCACCCCTGGGATAAATCCCACTTGATCATGGTGTATTTTCTTTTTGATGTTTTTTGGATTAACTTTGCTGATATTTTGTTGAGGATTTCTGCATCTATAATCATCAAGGATATTGGCCTGTAGTTTTCTCTTTTTGTGTTGTATTCTAATCTGATTTTGGTATCAGGGTAATGCTGTTCTTGTTGAGCGTGTCAGGAAGTCCAAAACAATTCTTCTTTAGTGTTTTGGAATAGTTTGAGAATTGTTGTTAGTTTTTTTCATAAGTTTGGTAGAATTCAGCCATAAAGCCATCCAGTTCTGGGCTTTTCTTTGTTAAGGGACTTAAAACACACACAACGCGCATACAAAATGAAGTATCACTTTCCACCCATTAAATTTATTAAAGTGGAAAATAACTCGTGTTGATAAGAATGTGGAAACCTTGAAACCTTCATGCATTGCCAGTGGTAATGTAAAAGAATCTTGCCATTGTGGAAAACAGTTTGTCAATTCCTTAAACAGTTCAACATAGAGTTTTACTGTATGAAATAATTCAACTCCCAGGCATGTACCCAAGAGCATCTAAAACATAAGTACACACAAAAACTTGTACAAGAACAGTCAGATCAGCATTATATATAATTGGCAAAAAATGGAAACAATCCAAATATTCATCAACTGCTGAATAGATAAAATGTGGTATATCCATATAATTAAATACTATTCAGCTACAAAAATAATAAAATACTGATAGACACTAAAACGTGGAAGAACCTTGAAAATATTAGGCTAAGTGAAAGACATCAGATACAAAACTCAACATGTTATGATTCAATTTAAAGGAAATTTCCAGAATTGTCAGATCCACTGAAGAAGAAACTTGATGAGTGTTTGCCAGCATGTGGGAGGAGAGGAAAATGAGTAGTTAGGAGGTTTCTGGAATTAGTAGTGCTGATGGTGACAAAACATTGTGAATATACTGTAAAATATTAAATGATACCTCTCAAAATGGTTAAAACATTACTGTTATGTTATGTGAATTTTATCTCAATTAGAAAAGAAAAAAATCTTATCAATAACAAAAAGAAATTTCCACACAAGGTGGGATCGCTTCCACAGTGCTACTCAGTGCAGTTTAGCGATTGCATTTGTATTGGAGTAAAAGCATGTCACGTTGCTTTTAACATTGGAGTCCAATATGCAAACCTCCTTCACCATAACTATATGGAGTTCATTGTATGTATATTTATTAAAATAGAATTAAGATGAATTTCGCAACACAATGGATCATTTTTTTTAATGTGGAAAATCAGAACACGTGCCTTAATGGTTACATGCATCACCTGCTGTTCACCTAAAAGTAAATTTCCTCTAACTCAGACAAATATATTATTTTCAAGGAATAGAAGCCCAGAGAACTGAGATCCAGAAGAAATAACATGTATTGAAAGAACACAGAAGTATTTCAATGAACTCAAACCCAAGATTGTAGAAAACTCTCATGTGACCCTGGGACTGATGTTTGAAAATACACATATTTTGCTCCTACTCTTTCCTTCCCCAGATCCCACCCTTCAGAGCACCTGATGATAATGGATAATTTCTAGCAGGGTGACTGGAATGGGCAAGTACCCCCAAAGTTATAGTTTGTACTGCAAGACTTGAACCCACTCTTTTTCTGCCCTCTATTATTATTTTTGCATTTTAACCATTTATTATTTTGAAAAGAAAGAGAATTTTTAGAATATGGAAAGAGGAAGTGAATTAATAAAATAGTACACCATACATAAAGATTGCTAATCCATCTCCAGTCTAAAGATTTAGTAATAGGCTAGAATATACATATCCAGGAATTTCCTTGGTGTTACATAAACAAAGGTGACACATATGTATATTTGTCACAAAATATTCACTGTTTGAAGAAGGAATTCCTCCCTTCAATTGAGTTCAGGCCTGATCAACAAGTAGTGATTGGCCAACAGCTAAATGCAAAGTGGGTGCTAAGTTTGGGGATACAAAGATGAATGAGAAAATATTTATGCCCTTAGGAGAAAAACAAATATCTTTATCTCAGAGAATAGAGAAGGAGATTGATTCTCTTTGAGGGAGATGTCATCTTGAAGAGTATAACAAGTTCCCCCATAATTCTACTTTTCAGTACTGTTTAACATACAACTGGATTTTTTTAAATATGCAAAATTTATATAATTTTACAAATGTTTTTGTTAAGAATTAAAACTATCATTAGTAAAGGACACAGCTGGAAAATTGAAAACATTTTGGTTCTTTACTGTGGAAACAGAATAGAGTAACAGCAAAAAGCGTATTTCTGGAATTGGACCCTGACAACTCTGCTTAAACACTCCACCACTTTCTAGCTATATGACCTTGGGTAAGTTACTCAACTTCTTTGTGTGTCAGTTTCTTCATTTGGAAAATTGGAATAATAGATGATTTTTTTGAGACAGTGTCTCATTCTGTTGTCCAGGCTGGAGTGCAGTGGCGTGACCACAGCTCACTGCAGCCTCAACCTCCTGAGTTTAAGTGATTCTCCAACTTGAGCCTCCCAGAGAGCTAGGACCACAGACACATGCCACCATGCCTGGGTGATTCTTTTTTTAGGTTTTACGTAGAAATAGTGTCTCACTAAGTTGTCTAACCTGGAAAATTGGAATAATTCATAAAATCTTCCTCCTAGAGTTGTGAAGATCAATTGAGTTGATGTATGTAATGTACTTGGCACAGAGCTTGGCCCATGTAATCTCTCAATGAGTGCTAACATTACTTGTCTCACAAAAAGTTACTTACTTCCGTCTGGCACCAACTGCCTCTCCCACTTCCCACAATCTGGTTACCATTCATTCTTCAGTTCTCAGCTTAAACAATGTCTTTTCCATGTGGTTTTATTGATGCCACTTTGGGAAAATAGAGGTCTCTTCTGATTGCATTTTCAGACCTTTTTAGGTGTATACCTTAGAGCATTTGCTTTACTGACCAAAATTATTTGCCCCCTACTCTGTGCTTTTCACGACACACTAAATAAGACAGGAAGAATGTTTATCTATGCTCAACATAACAGAGGAATATAATGGGAACTTCGCATATATTTGTTGAATAAAAAACATAAGGGGAAAATATCAGATCTAATAATTCAGGACAGGAGGCAAGATGGAATGAAGAGAACCTTGTCTGAAAAGAGACATAATTAAAACAGGGCATGGGAGGTAATAGAAAGATTGGAGGAAAAAGAGACAGAGAGACACAAATGTTTGTGGTAATTTGTGACAAGTAGCTTCGATTGTTCATGGCCTAATCTTTTAGGGCATGAGGTTATTTCATTCTCTGTAGCCCACCGAGAGTGCATACAGTGACACATGTTATGTAAGTCCCCTTTTCCCTTTTTATACATTTCTAGACTCCCTGTGATTTGAGACTTTTCTAGAAGAATTTAGCTGAAGACCATATTGTTTTTTAAAATGTAGTATTTGGAGCCTAGAGGTGTCAGATAACTTCCTGCAAAGCTAATGCATTTATTTTGGGAATATATAAGCTCAGTATCGTCATTACCAACAGTGCTTAGACTTGATTTCATTTTCATTCCAACAGCAAAGGAAAGAAAGCAACTTCTTTCATGCTTCCATGCCACTCTGCATCTCTCTACCTTCACAGAGTTTCTTAATAATGGCAACATTTCCAGGTCACCAATGGACTGAGAGATCATTGAGGCTGACTAGTCTTATTAATCCTTATACCCCAGCTCCTAGCCGAACTCCTGGACACACAATAGATACTCAGATACATTTACTGAAATGCATATAGAAAGTTGTGCCTGCAAAAAAGATGATCTCTCACCAGGAATAAGAAAATAAAATCTGGGACAGCCCATATATGAGATCTCTAAACAACCTACCTATAACCACCAAGAAAAAAAAAATACCTGAGTTGAGATTTATTTTTCCGTCTCATTTTTGATATATTCCAGTTAGTGAAAGAGCTAAAATAAGTGACAAGAAAAATTTAACCTAGGTATTTAAACAGAATTATTCGGAATGTTGTGAGCTACATTTCTTTTTTACCTTTTATTTATACATAGTATTTGTATATATTTATAGGGTACACGTGATATTTTGTTACATGCATAGAATGTGTAATGGTCAAGCCAGAGTATTTAGAGTATCCATTACCTTAAGTATGTATTATTTCTCTGTGTTAGGAGCATGTTAAGTCCTCGCTTTTAGCTATTTTGAAATGTACATTGATGTTAACTATCATTAACACAGACTAATTGATATGTATAGCAAATAATATTTGCAATAGGATATCACATATTTATTTATTTATTTATTTTTGTTATACTTTAAGTTCTAGGGTACATGTGCACAACGTGCAGGTTTGTTACGTATGTATACATGCGCCATGTTGGTGTGCTGCACCCATTAACTCGTGATTTACATTAGGTATATCTCCTAATGCTGTCCCTCCCCCATCCCCCCACCCTACGACAGGTCCCAGTGTGTGATGTTCCCCTTCCTGTGTCCAGGTGTTCTCATTGTTCAGTTCCCACCTATGAGTGAGAACATACGGTGTTTGGATTTTTGTCCTTGCAATAGTTTGCTGAGAATGATGGTTTCCAGCTTCATCCATGTCCCTGCAAAGGACATGAACTCATCCCTTTTTATGGCTGCATAGTATTCCATGGTGTATATGTGCCACATTTTCTTAATCCAGTCTATCGTTGTTGGACATTTGGGTTGGCTCCAAGTCTTTGCTATTGTGAATAGTGCCGCAATAAACATACGTGTGCATGTGTCTTTATAGCAGCATGATTTATAGTCCTTTGGGTATATACCCAGTAATGGGATGGCTGGGTCAAATGGTATTTCTGGTTCTAGATCCTTGAGGAATTGCCACACTGTCTTCCACAATGGTTGAACTAGTTTACAGTCCCACCAACAGTGTAAGAGTATTTCTATTTCTCCACATCCTCTCCAGCACCTGTTGTTTCCTGACTTTTTAATGATCACCATTCTAACTGGTGTGAGATGGTATCTCATTGTGGTTTTGATTTGCATTTCTCTGATGGCCAGGGATATCACATATTTTTAAAATGTCATTTAACAAACATTTTCCAATTACTTTCTATATCAGGCACTGGTCTAAAAATATCAATTCATTTAATTCTTTTAACAACCTTAAGGGGATATCACGGGACAAATTTAGAGCTTCCTTTTGTGTTTGTGAAATGGATTGATTCCTTTTCCCTACATCCAGCAGAAATATTTGAATTGAAGAGAAGAGTAATACCTAAGAACTAGAAATTCCTTTCTTATGTTTCAAAAGATATCAAAAGATCTAAGGAAGATGTTCACATCAAAAATTAATATTATAATATTTATTATCTATGATGCACTTGCAAAAAAGAAAACAAGTAATAATTTGAAGATTTAAGTGAATATTTTATGACATTGGAGTACCACATATTTAGAAGAAAGCACCAGAGAAATCATAGATAGAAGGAAATGGAATATTTGTAGGATCAAGATAAATTCGGCTTGTCATAAGATAAAGCAGGTATCAGGATAAAATCTCGAAAATATTTTCATTTCTCCTTATTTATAACTTCAATTTACTGTGATGATTAATTGTAGGTAGAAGATTTACGAAGAGAAGACTGAAGTATAGACAAGTTGAAGTGCCACAAAATGAAAGCTAATGACACCGACTACTTAGGAAATGACACTGACTACTTAGGAAATAGCAGACTGGGTCCATATTTATAGATTGTCAATGACAAGGAATTTGCAGATGTTAGTGAATAGAGATCTGAACTTAAGTTGCAACAACCTTTCCCACTTTGAGATGAATAGTGCGTGGAAGAGTAAAATGCAGATATTAATAAATCAGAGGAAGACATTGTATCAGAGTATAAAGTTGACAGATTTATACCAATGAACTTGAACGAAGCCACAGAAGGCCTGCTTGTCAAATTTACTGGTGACAACAGGTCTGGAGAAATGGCTAATGTTTTGGATAATAGCATTAGAATTTAAGGTCTGTTTAAACTTCAAATTAACAGAATTAAATTAATATATGCACATATCAATTGGGTCTTTTTCTTATATATCATCTCTTAACAGAGCCTTTTTGACCAATCATTTCTAATGTGACCTTTGGGATTTTCTACTCATCATCACCTCATCCTGTTTAGTTTGCATTATAGCATCTATCTCTTCCTAATGTTTTCCCTATGTATTTGTTAGTTTGTTTTTTTAATCTAACTTAACTAGAAAGTAAAATGCATGGAAACAGCAACCCGTTTAACTTTGTATCACTAAGAGTGGAAAAATAACCCTCAGGAAATATTTGGTAAAATAATAAAATGCCCATTGATGCCCTCCTCTTAAAAAGAAATTTAATTAGTGCAGATTGGGGAAATACAACAGTATTTCTCATAAAACATGATATCTATACAATAACAGAAGTACTAGGTCCCAAAAAGTATTCTATAAATAGAAGAAAGAACAGATGGTTTTGCTGCTGATTAATCCATTGATCTTTCGTAAATCATCTAATTTCCCCAGGAACAGCTTCCTCATCTATTAAAGAGGGTTAGTAATAGTTAAGCTCTCAGGGGTTTAAAAATGCATATGAAATAATTTTATAAACCATAAAGTACAAAACAAATATGAAAAATTATGATTGGAGGAGGGGGTGGGGTAGTTAAATCTCAGTGTAAACCACCAATGTCTTGTGTGTGTTGAAAAAATAATTACATATAAAAATTGGTTGCATCCAAAGAATAATGTACTTTTTGCACTGGCAAGACTCAAACCATATTATTGTTACTTCCTCCCAGTTAAATATTTTGCAAGATATTGACAATTGTCTAAAGGAAGACCAAACAGATGTAGTTGGAAGCTACTGTCACTTGAACAACACTGAAAAGAAAAATACTAAAAAAAGAAACATGAGGGCATAATAAGGAGCGCTGGGGCTGTGATGTTTATTTTGAATCTGTGAAGCATTGTCATGTGGAAGATTTATTCTGTGTAGTACCAAGATGCAAACTAGGAATTAGAGGTAAAAGTCTCAAAAAGGCAAATCGTGGCTTAAGACCTTGGTTTAATGTAAGAAACAGTTTTCTCACCTTTAGAGCACTCCCATAAGGGTGGAAGTAGTGAATTATGGTGGTCACATTCAAGCCAGATGGGGACATTTCATCAATGTTATCAGGAGGCTTCTACCCTTAAGCTGAAGTTCAGACAAGATTTTCAGGCTCTTCTCAAGTGCAAGATTGTAATTACTCAAATGCAATATTTTTACCATGTTTATTAAGAATAAAAGGATCATGAATTCACATTCTGACAAATGCTAGAATACTTATTATTAGAGACAAAACCAATGCATGAGAGAATGGCAGGTGACATCAGCCCTGAATCAATGGGAAGAAAGACCCAATGGGATGTGGTATTTACGAGAGAGAGCACTTCTGCTTAGATTACTACATCCTACAATGAATGTTTAATATCGTTTAGTATATTGGTGGTCTGTCTTGCTTGACAACATTAACTGTGATCATATTTATGATCCTTGGCGTCCTTCAAGAATTTGTTGCTGTATTTCATATGACACTTAACTATCGCAAACACAAATTCCAGCTACATATACCCTTCAATTTAAAAACAGTCTCATTCTCAAATTTTAAGGAGAAAGCAAAGACGGAGATGTCTTAAAGACTCGGCAAGTACTAAGTTGGCAAATGTCAAATGTTAAAATAAGTTTATATTAAATGTTAAAGTATTTGCCTGGAATGACTTTTTCATTGTCCTGCTTGAGAAACACAGAGGCGCCTCCTTATTACTTTTATATTTGCTTTACAAAGACAAATGTATCAACATGCTCTGTATTAACTGTATGTTGACATTTTTGTCATATCCACAGACTGATGCATGTCTGTGCATGGTTTATAACAAGTGCACGTAAAAATAGAGAAAATAAGTAGAAAAAGAGAGAGATTTAACTCTCCGCCCCCCCAACAAAAACACAGGTTAAATTAGTTTTCATTACTTTTTTTTTTTTTTCTTCAGCTTCAGCTCTCCCTCCGAGCGGGAGGAGGCTATAGGCTGCGGACTGAGTGCTGGAATGAGGAGTAATTGAGCTTCAGCTGAGCCGGACGTAGCTTTCTCCTCCTGGCGTGATTGCTGCAGCCTCCAGTGCCCGGTCCCTAGTTCCTCATCTGCCTCTCTTCCCGGTGCAACATCGCCTGTAAAGACAGCAAAGCCGCCGCAGAAGTTGCCCGGCAGAAGACTCCGGAGGCATTGGCTCAGTAACTTTTCACGTCATTTTCTGCTAGGGAGCCCCTTGTCGCCTCTCCGCGCAGCCTTTCCCACCGCAAACCACCAGTGCTCATGGGGCAGGCAGAGAGGAGCTTGCAGCATTGAGCGGAACCGGACTTGAGCCCGTGATGTCCGGCACCAAATTGGAGGACTCCCCCCCTTGTCGCAACTGGTCATCTGCTTCGGAGCTGAATGAAACTCAAGAGCCCTTTTTAAACCCCACCGACTATGACGACGAGGAATTCCTGCGGTACCTGTGGAGGGAATACCTGCACCCGAAAGAATATGAGTGGGTCCTGATCGCCGGGTACATCATCGTGTTCGTCGTGGCTCTCATTGGGAACGTCCTGGGTGAGTGTTCTCCCAGACAGCCCTCCCAGGGGCTATCACCCCCACTCCTCCCCGGGCTGAGAAGGCTCTGAAGAGACCCCTCCCTCCCCCTGGGAAGCAAACAAAGAGGTCGCTGCTCTCGGATGGGGTTTTCTAATAAAATAATAATAATAATAAAAAGTTTTCTGATTTTCCGAACCAGGACAGAGCCCTGGAAAGGTTATTCCCTGTGTTGCAGGAATAACGGGGAAACCGCGTTTCTTTTTCGAGCACCTAGATTACAAGCGCAGGGAGAGGGGCCGCGGCAGGGATCTCCAGGTGGATTTTGTTGAGTGTGTGTGTGTGTGTGTGGGTGGGGGAGTCAGTCATCCCTTTGTGTAACGTGGCTGGGTGTTTCAGGGGGGTTGGGACGAGGCAGAGCTTGCAGAATGCAAAGCTACATCCCTAAGGAGCAAGCTCTCTGTGGCTCTGGAAGTCACAAAGCATTTGTGAGCTAGCTGGTATTGCCCTTTGGCGAGGAGATTTAGTCTCCACTCAAGAGGTGGTAATGAACCAGCAGGGAGTGGAGACGGAGGCAAAGCAGGGAAGTGCACTCACTCATAGAAGCTGAATTAAACAGCATCCATGCCCGGAGCAAGGAGAAGGAGGGGCATTGGAGAAAAGTACCACAGAGATCTCAATCATCCATCCATCCATTCATTCATACATCCATTCAGCCAAATATTGTTTTTTATTTCTTTCAGTCTGCTTGTTGCCAGGCTCAGGAATTATTCACATCAACTGTTTGTTGTTGTTGTTGTTGTTGTTTTGTTTTGTTTTCCCCAAAGATGAGACTAAGCTTAATGCTGGACTATTTGTCCCTGTCTAGGTCTGTATGCAAACATGGGTTTCCTGGACCCCCATCCCCCTCACCCTAAACAATTTCTGAGGGTTGGGGAAGGGGTGAGTTGGCAACATGGTGAGTGCGATGGTGGAATGTATTAGGGCAGTTGGTGAATATACCTCCAGAAAAGACGCTTTGGAAGGGAGGGATAACTTGAAATAAATTGTGAATGGAAGGAGAGTGTACCTTGATGAATGAAGAGTAGAAGGCTGGGAGACTTTTCACATGCAGAGGGCAGTGTGGAGGAAGTCTCTGCTGAAAATGACAGGAGATGGAGGAGGCTAGGAGTTGCTCTTGATTTTCATTTATAAAAGGGGAAGAAAGTGAGTGAGGTGAGATAGGCTGGAAGGCTTTGCAGTCAAAAGCAAAGAAGTTGTAGTTGCAATAGGGACTGACAAGGAAATTATCAGGCTTTCAGACTAGCCTGATTTTGACCTTCTCTCCTAAGTGTGTTGGTCTGGGTAGAAATCATCCCGAGTAGTCTCTCGCCAACTCAGCAGGCAGAATAGATGATAGTATGTGAATGAGAGGAGTTCTCCAGAGAGTCGGTAGAATGTTATCTGAGGAGACAAGAAACCTCTGAGAACTTTAGTACATTTTTAAATATTATTTTTAGACTGTTTTCCTTTGGTTGATTTAAAAGTAAAAATAAAGGAAATCTTTTTGGGATACTAACAAAATGAAACAAAAGTGGAAATACACAGGATTGGAACTGTTGTTATAAGCATAATTCTGTTGATAATAATCCCAATCTTGCTTTCCTTCTTCTTGTTACCCATCCTTAGGATTACATCTCTTAAGACACATGGCTACCAGCATAGCAACATTTTACTGCATTATGCCAACACTTATTGCTAAGTGAATAATCAAAATTGAACATATATTGAGTACCTACTGTGTGCCAGAGCCCTTCATGTACATTCTCTACCTTAAACATCAAAATAACCCACATTAGCCAGAAGAAGAAACAAGACTTAGAGAAATAAAATGACGTATTAAGGGACATAATTTAGATTCAGCTCCATTTTTTCTGACCTCAGATCCAGAATTCTCTATTATTATTCCACTCTAGAGCTAGAAAGCATATAGAGAATAGATTCTCTGCTCCTGATTGTCTGCAAGCTTATTGGATGTGTTTCTGTTCTCCCCTGCATCAATGCCCACTGCCAATAAAGTACAATGAGGGATTAATGGCACTGTCATTCTCTTCACCAAAAACCTGTCCAGAGAAGCAGTAATTTTTTTATGAATAGCTGTGAATAGTAACTATTTGCCTTCCTTATTTTAATTTTAGGCTGAATCTTCGTGGTAAAATGTGCTCTTCTTTGCTGTTATTGCATTTTTACCTTGCACAGACCTTGTAGTGAATAGTCTCCATATCCTAATTGCATAGTTTAGGGATACATGTTTGCTAGCCTGGGGAGTTTTAGTTTCAAGAAGGAAACACCTCTACAGTAAGGCTACTTGTTTCATAACGTCAAGGAAGATAGCACTGTCCACAGCCCCAGGTGCTGAAATGGCCAATTCCATTCAGCTTAAAAAGAAAGAAAGATTTACTCAAAGCACTCTGCCTTAAAGAAACTGACAGCTATTTTCCTCAGGACTGAATAACACTGAAATCCTCTCTGGTTGAACTGAAATGCATTCTTTTCTGACATACTGCCTGAAAGTTGATGAGGTTTAGGTTTGACATTTAAACAAACGAGTAGTGTTGTTACTCACAGACAACTCCCTGCTCTTTGATGTCACTGTCAAATTTGCAAAGTGAATTAGATTGAGAATTGCTTTTTTGCCCCTCTGGTATAAGTAATTTTACACATAGAGTGGTAGGACAGGATGTCACATGATTTATGCAAAATAAAGATGCAATATTAAATACGAAGGTAAAATACCACAGTGTAGGCAGCAGATGTAATCACTGAGCCTTCAGGTCCAGTCACCATTTGTACTTTCATATAACTACTTGGAAAATCTCAACCTTTTTGGGATTACACATATAATGCCATCAGTTAGAAGTCATCTTCCCCACGATGTCCTTTCGTGAAGTGATGTAATAGGATATGCTATGAGTAGCATGACAATGTCTTGATTGTCTTCATCTCTTTTTCTTCTCCCCATAGTCCCTCTCTATCATTATGCTACCTCTCCACTCTCATATACTCTTTCCAAAGATGGAAAGCAGTTTCCTGGGGGAGTGAAGTTTTAAATAGAATGTTATGAGTATTTACATTCAATGAAAAGCTGTAAGCATGTTTATTGTGAAATTTCAAATTCTAGGGAAGGAGCATAGGATAAGGTTCTTTTTGGAAGGAGTATCTTTTCAGTATCTTCAGAATAATGCCACCTAAAACCTATTCCTAACTATGTCCTAACTATGTCTTCTACTACAGCTAAGTAGATGTATCAGCTTATTCAATTGGTATATTGTGAGCATTATCATTTTCTAAAACTAGTGGGAATATCGGGGAGCCACTGGGGAAATGTAAAGAAATGTGACTGATGTTAATCTTTACTCCTGATTCCTTGAATGACAATTGTAAGGAGAAATGTGTTCTAGTCAGTTTAAACATTAAGTACCTGGGGAAAATGATCAATTTTCTGCCTCTCATATCTGCATTCAAAGATATCATATGTTTCACCTGGTATGCTTCTATCATATCTGTTGTTGTCTCCATATGGAAAATGGGAAAATATGTAATAAATGTCAATATCAGTCTAGCTATGCTTCTTGCTTCTGGTGTGCCATTAGCAAGTTATTGAGCTATCCAAGTCAATTTTTTTATAATTATAAATTAAGATTGATAATGCCTGCATTATAGAAATAGTATCAGGATATAATGTACATATACCCTCTATAAAGACATATAAAGGGACACAGGCACATACATATTTTTCTTGACACATAGACACTAATTAATGTCAATTTTTATCCCTTAATTTTCATGACTGAACTTTTTGTGATGTGGTGTATAGCCAGCTTCTGCCTTCATGGCCAGTCTGTATTTCTGTAGCTCTTTATGGCCTCTGCCCCAGCCTTTTCCTTAATTGCATATTTTCCTAAAAGGTGTGAATAACATGGTGTTGGCACACATTACTCTCCTCTTCCACACTAGCTCCAGCCACCTATCTCCTTCATACTGATTACTTAACATTGCCTTCTTGCCTTTAAATGAAAGCCATTCCTAACTATTGGAATACTTTGCTTTCTCTCTCAACTTAAATTTGCCTGTGCTGGGTCCCATTCATTTAGAGTTTTTGAGTTGTTAATAGGCTGTTGACAGGCAGGTCTATCACTACTAATGTTTTAAATAACACACACATTGGTAATATGTTGATTTAACTCATACATTGTTAAAATACATTGTGAAGTATTCATAGTTAAAATACATTATCCATTAAGTAATTTACCTAATAACAGTTTACCCAAGTTAGGTGTGTGGAATGGGGAAATATTTGTAATGGGTTTGCTTCCTACAGAGTTAGTCTTGTGTCAGATATGTAAGTGGCAGAATTGCAAGTTCATGTTACTCCTAAGCCTGGAGACATTTATTTTCTGCTTCTCTGAATGCCCATTTTAGTTTCGTGGGTGTTTGTAAACCCATCCTTTCCTACACAGGAAGCAAAAAGGGGTTATTTCTAAACCCTTTTTAGATATAGAAATATTACATCACTCATCTCGGCCAAGACTCAATAGAATCATGAATAGTGACTGTAAAAGGTAATATTAACTATTAAGCTTTAAACCTATTGTACATTTTAGTTTTAAAATGCAAAAATGCTTATCTGAATAAGAATTAATCTGATGGCTCTGCATTTTTGCTAAAATCATAACTGTTTAGTCTTACTTAGTAAAATAAATTATATCTTTGACTTAAACAAGATCCCAATGATAACTTTTAAGATGGCTATTTCATAGGTAACAGCAACATTTATCATGGACAGACAATAATGAGAATATCATGTGCAACTGATAATTTAAATGTAATGAGTTATTTCTGTATTCAAAAAAATATATTTGGGAAATGGGATAATTAAAAATACCAATTTTCAAGAGACCAAATCTAAAACTCAAATATAAACACCATGCTCCAGTTTTTAGAAAACTGTCTTGATTTTAGTAGTGCCTACATACTAAATTGTATCATAGGATTTATATTAATTTTCCTTATTTTGTATTTTAGATTATATTTGAAAATTTTCATGTACTGCAGCTATGTTAGTATCTCAAAGTCTCCATATTCTCACTCAGCTCTGAAACATCCACTGCTGATGTTATTTAACTAGTGAAAGAAGATCCTTCCATGTTTCTTCTTATAGCATTCTGACATCCTCTACACCCTAAGGAATACTGGCTTTATTAAGTATGGTTCAGTCAATGACATGTGCTTGGTGAAGCTGACGGTATTTGTCTTCAGTTCCTTTTCTGCCTGCAAAGGAAATTGTTGAATATTTATTGGGTACTATATGCCAGGTACTATATGTCAGGCTCCACTTACTTATACTCTATTGATGCCTTACAGCAAACTTATAATGAGAAGATTAATAGGTTTTATAAATAAGAAAAATGAATTCAAAGAGCAATGTTAACTTACTCAAAAGTTTAGTCAGGGAGTAAATAGCAGCGTTAGGTTTCAAATATGGATTTAACAAATTCCATGGTCCACGCTTGTTCCATTACTTCATCCTGCCACTTTCCGTAGCTTCTAACCCTGACTGGAGATGCATAGGAAAAAAGAGGCAGGAAGAGATACTTAGATGTGCCCTCTAGACAATTTACAGAGTTGTTTGGGCATGTTGCCATGCTATTTTTCTGATAGACTACAGTTCTTCAGCTCTGAGGATGAGCTCATTTGATAAGCTAATCAAGGTCGGGCTAGGGTTACTTTACAAGAGAAAATTTCAAGGTAAAATAGGTGCTGCCAAAAATGCTTTTACCTGTTCAGAGGGGTGACTCACTGGAAAAAAAAATGTTAGATAATTGTGGCCAAGGATTATTTTGTTATTGAAAGTGCTATTTTTAGACACAATTTGAGCCTGAGAGCCTAAACACTTAACACTTCACATAATCTAAAGATATTTGTTTATTTTTCTTTTTGTCATGCATTGTCAAATAAATAATTAGTATTTATTTAAACAAATCATGTTGCTATTGATTTTATTAAATAGATCAACTTTTTTTAAAAATTTTTTTTGAGATGGAGTCTTGCTCTGTCACCCAGACTGGAGTGCAGTAGCATTATCTCATCTCACTGCTGCCTCTACCTCCTGGCTTCAAGCTATTTTCCTGCCTCAGCCTCCCCAGTAGCTAGGATTACAGGCACATGCCACCATGCCCAGCTATTTTTTTTTGTGTGTGTGTATTTTTAGTAGAGATGGGTTTCACCATCTTGGCTAGGCTGGTCTTGAACTCCTGCCCTTGTTATCTACCCACCTTAGCCTCCCAAAATGCTGGGATTACAGGCATGAGCCACTGTGCCTAACCTGAATGGGTCAATTTCTATATCACCGGACAGTGTTCCTGGAGCAGAATAATGTATTATATGTACAAAGAATCATTACCTATTACATCAGACATGAAATGACCTTTAGATACTGACTCTGAAACAGTTTGAGATGCTATTGGATGAAACACATGACACATATGACCAGTCTTTTGAATTGCTGACTCCGAGGATAAAATTTTTTCATTTCACCTTTGTTCACAATGAGAAGTGATCTCTTAACCAAGTAAATGAATTAAATCGATATTTAAAATAACATTACATTTCTTGCCAGAAAAACTGTTCTTTCATAAACAAAAAATAAATTGCTCAAAATAAATGACTATATCTTTATTTCTAAAAAATGTTTAGAGATTATTATTATTGGGCCTTTACAAGTAATTTGCCTTCAATGTTAAACACATGAGAACAATGTTTAATATTTATATAGTATTTTACTCTTCAGAAGATATTTGTCCATATTCTGTCTCAGTTATTCTTCACAACGACATTATGAGGTAGGTCTTTTTTAATGAAAAAAACTCAAGAGTTTGAAGTGATTTAAAATCACCGTGGAAGAAAAGCGTGGGCACACAGAAAAACCAAGTGGTTGTGTGTCGACTTGGGAAAAGTTTGCAAATTTCCTTTATTTCAAGAGGCCAGGATGAGGCGTGTAATTACCTTTTAGTGGTCTTCAGCTATCCTGTCTTTGATATGTGATTGTGTCAAAACTATGAGGAAAAACTCACATTAACAAACTTCATAAACTTGTTAAACATAAGGTAATAATTTCGATGTTTTAATTTACAGTAAGAGTTTATTCTTACAAGTCCTCAAATACCCAAAGTTCTTTCAGTTATCATAGTCTTTTTCAGTAGACAGAAATCCATGTGGACTGTTATTGTTCTGAATAGCTAGGCTATGCCATAGTAGCAAAGAAACCCTGAATTTTCATTGGCTTAGTATCACGAAAGTTTATTTCTTGCTCATTTAACATCTAAGGTGGGTTGGAGAGTCTGCTTCATCCAATGAGTCACGGTTCAGGCAGCCTCCACATTTTGTGCACTACCCCTAAAAGGTGGACTCTGTGGTAATCAGTTTCCAATATGGCTTCCAATGACCGCCCCCAGGCCCCGGCCCCACTTCCTGATAGTCATACCATCGTGTAGTCCCTTTCCATATTATGCCAGAATTGGTCTGGGTGACCAACAGCTTGTAGCAGCAGTGAAACGATGTCACTTTCAAGATTACATAACAGGAGCTTACAGCTTCTGGCTCAAGTATCCACTTTCTCTCTAGCTCTTGGATCTCTTCTTCTGGAGGAAGTAGGCTGGCTTGTGGCAGTTAAAATCTCCAGCCAGCAGCCAGAGAGGAAATACGGTCTGTTAACAACCTCATGCGTGAGCTTGGAAGCAAATCCTTCAGACCAGGTTGAGTCTTGAGGTGACTGCAACAGCCACTACCCCAACCCACCCCCAGCTTCACTGCAGCTTAGTAACAGACACTGAGTCAGAACTATTCAGCTAAGCTTCTTGCAGATTCCTGACCACTCAGAAGCTGTGCCATAATAAATTTTTGTTGTTTGACTTCAGTTTCGGGATAAGTTGTTGCACAGCCTCTAAAGTTGTGAACTAGAAGAAGTATACTGGCTCTTAACCACCTTCGCCAAAAATTAACACTTGTCAGTCATGCTCATACTCATTTGGCCCAAATCAATCATATTGTATCAACCTAACTACAAAGGGAATTGGGAGATGGTGATGTCTTTGTCATAGAATCTATATAATAGTTAAAAGTATTTTTAAGTTGCATAGACTCAGAACAAGAGAATTTGGAAGAATTCAATACTTAATGGCATACCACTAAGATAAGCTGATAGATATATCAGTGCAATTTGGGTCTCTGACAATAGAGGTAATTGGTAATATTAGGAGACTATGTGCCAATTATTGTGCCTGGATTGAGGGTACAAAGGTAATAGAATCCAAGGAACCTGCACTCTTTTTGAAAGATAGACACATAAACACATACTTTCAAAATAACGTGGTAAGTGCCACTATGACAGATGGTTGCACAGAATGTAGTGGAAGTATTTGAGAAGGACACTTAGCTCTGCTGGGGGATTAGAGAGAGATACAGGAGGCGACGATACCTAAACTGAGTTTTAATAGATGAATTCAAGTTACCCAGGTGAAGAAAATTGGGTAGGGATGTTCTAAGCAGAGGAAACAACATAAGCAAAATCAAAGAGGCGTGAAATAGAATGAGCTATGAAGAAAGTGTTAGGCAATTGGGTAAGTCCAATGTAAGTGCATATGAGGAGAGTCTGGAAATGAGGCTGAAGCAGTAGATAAGGATTGGCCATAAAAGACCTTGTGTACGATTCTTAAGATCTAGGCTTTGACACTGTTGTTTAGGGTGAGCTGTTAAAGGATTTTAAATTAGCGTACCATCCTTGGTTTGCATTTTCCATGAGAGCATTTTGAGGAAAATGCAGAGAATAAATACAAAAGGGGAAAGACTAGTGAAGGTTTTCACACTGGGGTTTGCATCCTGTTTTGGCAATAAGCTTGTTTTAATGAAAACAAACAAACAATAAAGAACATAATCCAAATTCTCCAGATAATTACTTCCAGGAGGCTTTCTACGTGCTGCATACAAAACAAAGAAAGAAAAACATAAAGTGACAAAATTAAGGAAAAACAAGGAGAGAAGAGAAAGAAAGAATACATATTGGAAAAACTGTTGCTGTTTTTGTTTTGCTGAATATTTAAATTTGAGAAGCAATTTCTCTTTTTCTTTTTACTTTTTTTTTGAGACAAAGTCTCACTCTGTCGCCCAGGCTGGAGTGCAGTGGCGCCATTTCAGCTCACTGCAACCTCCGCCTTCCAGGTCCCAGTGATTCTCCTGCCTCAGCCTCCCCAGTAGCTGGGACTTCAGACATGCACCATCACGCGCAGCTAATTTTTTGAATTCTTGGTAGAGATGGGATTTCCCTGTGTTGCTCAGGCTGATCTTGAACTCCTGAGCGCAGACAATCCGCCCACCTTGGCCTCCCAAAGTGCTAGGATTACAGGCGTGAGTCACTGCACCCAGCCCCAAGTTTTCTTTATGATGTTTTAATTATATCTTTCCTGGAACATATATGTAGGAATCTTGCATACGATAGCTCTATTAGTATTTTCCAATATTCTACATGGTTTTTTACTAAAATCATTTTTATGATTAGTTAGTGATTGAGGTTTCAATGCATCATTGTACTCCTAACCATCTCTCATTTTAGCTTTTACATCACATTTTGGCCTCACACTGAAACTCAAAATATTAAAAATTTGAGATCTAATAAACAATTTTCACATTTTCCAACTAAATCCCCACTTCTTTCTAAATTTTCTACAACTTCCTAAACATTCTCACTTGAAAATTTATTTTAAATGACATGTATTTCATTCAAATAATCAATGAAGATGCTACATTGACCCCAAGTGAGCCCTTAGGGAATTTCCATGACCATTTCCCTACAGGTTGGCATGGTAACACACTTCACAATTTCTAAATCTGTGGATAGTTTAGAAGCTTTTATTTGCTGTTCCTAGTTCACAATGGAAATACAACAATGATTAAAAATTGTAATATCCTTTTGTAGATTCTTAGCTTTTATTCCTACTCAGTGACTCTAAAATGAATTTATAAGGCACATGGTTTGTAACCACGTGAGGCCTTGATTTTATTACTACATTGCTAGAAATGGGGTCAGAAAGCCACCAGCTTTAATAATTTAGTTCATCAATTCGGAATGAATTTGATGAGTCAACCACTTTGGTAGGGAACCATATTGCTCATAAATACTGTTTTGAAGGCAATTCGTTTTTCATAAAATGTGAAGATTGTGCTGATCTTTCTGGGCAGGGGTATGGAGGTGTGATTAAAGGCTTAAGAAACCATTTTGTTATTATATTAAACTGAATCAACTTCTTATTATTAAAAATAGATAAAAACTTAGCATCCTCAACATACTTTATACAAAAGTTTCCAATTTTGTGTAGACTGAAGATAAAAATACATTAACAAATCTTACCAGCTGGTTCAGGAAAATAACTTCATAATTATTGAGACATTTATGTGTTTGGGCTTGATTTATACTTTGGACACAGGAAAACCTAGAGAGACCTGGTTCTTTGAAATCATTAGAGATGGTGATGGTGACTCACAAATTCCTGAAAATCAGTGAGATTACCCTAGTTTATAGACATATGTGTTATTTTTTCCCCCAGGCATAATGAACTGTATAACTTGTCACTGACAAGAAGCCAAATCATCTTAGAGAAAAGGGGGAAAATAAAAATTTAAGAACTTAAAAACAAATGAAAACATGTGCATACCTCACACATGTGTACACACACAGTTTGGGGATTGGATGATATGAATAATATGATTAATACACCCTAATTTTTCATGCAGGATTAAGAAAGTATCTTCCAAACATTAAAAATGCTAAAAACTGGACATAAGGCCTTGAGTTTCCCAAATTCAAGATATATTTTCAGCTATCCCCTGAGTAAATGAACTATAACATTTACAGAAGTAAAAATGATAAATACACTAAAGATGAATAAGTCCTTGAATTAACAGCCACACAAGAAGGCACATCCCTTGGATGATTGATCACTGTAGCGTGATTTCTTTTCCTTGAGCAGACAATATTCCTTGACAATATTTCTGTAAACAGAATACAATGTTTCCCTAAACCATATATGGCTGCTCCAGAGTTTTCACAATTTCTGATCCTCCTATGACTGGCTTCTGCTCAGCTCACACCACACTTTCATGGAAATTCTCTTAGAATGCCAGCTTTGAATCACTGCTCCCTCATGTGCTGTGTGTGATAGCATCCCATTTTAGTTTTGTCATAGAATTGATTACCATTTGAAATTGAATTGTTAATTTATTGTTCATTTTTCTGTTGTCTCCCTTAAGTAAAATGTAAGCTGCATGAGAATAGTTTCATTATTTTTCCTGTTTGCCGATGTATCCTCGGTGCCGAGAACAGGGTCAGGAATACAGAGTTTTTAGTTAGCAAATGAATTAAAGTGTAAGACTTCCAGCAGGAGGAATTTTTTAGATATAAATACATTTTTTAAATTAAGCATTGCTGGCTTTAAATTTCTTCTATATAAATATTTAAAACTTCAATAATTTGAATTGCTTTTGTGATTATTTTGTTTTATATCTTAAGTAACTTATACATCAACTATTTTGTAGTTATTCTAGTAATGATTGTGAAAGACCATTTGAAAATCTTTCCCCAACACCGAGATCTCCTGGACATTACCAAGTGATTTATACTATGTAATTACATTGCTCTTCTCAAGAAAAGCAAAATGAAATTTACAAATTTGGTAGCTTTTTGTTCTTTTGTTTTCTCAAGTAAGATACACCAAGATTTCTTTAAACGATATGCTATATTTCTGCGACAACTGAGAAGAACGTGTAATGTGCAAAACTCTTAAACTCTGTTCGTTTCAAAATAAGTCTTGGTTGTTTTGATAAAAGTCTAAGCAAATACTTAATGATCTGTGTCCCAAATGAGGTGAAATAGCTGTGACAGAATGTTACTATGACTCTGTACTTTCTATAATAAAAAGGGACAGACATATCCTCACCTGAGCCTTGGGATGTTTCAGGCATGCCATAAAGCCTAAGCTTTAGGAATCCTCTGTCATTCTTTTCCATTGCCAGTGACTTGTGCCAATTCTAGGGTTCTGGATTGTGCAAACAATGGAAAAAATAATACTTTCAGGTGGTGCACAAAACCAATGTTCATAGTAGATGCATAGTTCTAGACACTTTATTTAATAGAGAATAAGAGAAACACTAATCCCATCTAAGTCTGCTTTCAAACTCCTAAAATGTTCATCATTATAAATTAAAAAAAAAAATCAAAGTGTAACCTCACCCAGAGAAAGAAGATATTAGGGCCAGGCCCGGTGGCTCATGCCTGTAATCCCAGCGCTTTGGGAGGCCGAGGCGGGTGGATCAGGAGGTCAAGAGATCGAGACCATGCTGGCCAACATGGTGAAACCCCGTCTCTACAAAAAAACAAACAAACAAAAAATTAGCTGGGCTTGGTGGCATGCGCCTGTAGTCCCAGCTACTCGGGAAGCTGAGGCAGGAGAATCACTTGAAGCCAGGAGACGGAGGTTGCAGTGAGCCAAGATGAAGCCACTGCACTCTGGCCTGGTGACAGAGTGAGACTCCGTCTCAAAAAAAAAAAAAAAGAAAGAAAGAAAAGAAAACGAAAAGAAAAGAAAGCAGATATTGGTAATTCTAGCAGACCCTAGAACAATTGAACCAAATTTATTAATATGTATTATTATTGAAAATCAGTAATGAATAAAATTTACAGAATAGACTTTTTGGAGTTATTACATTTTGTTACATTTCCCTTATTACATAATTCTTCAATAAAAGTGTTTGTCATACCTATTTTAGTTAATTCTACAACAACTAGTGTGATAGGACTATTATTTGATCTTTTTTTTTTTTTTTTTTTTTTTTTTTTTTTACAGGTAGTGACATTCAGTATTAGAGAGCTGCTATTGTGTTAGTTGTCTGAATACCTTTACATATTATCAACTGGCCTTTCCATTCCTGAGTTGTGAGTGAATGCTCTATCTCCCAGGCTGGAGTGCAGTGGTGCAACCTCGGCTCAGTGCAAGCTCCGCCTCCCGGGTTCACGCCATTCTCCTGCCTCAGCCTCCCGAGTAGCTGGGACTACAGGCGCCCGCCACCATGCCAGGCTAATTTTTTTTCTTATATTTTTAGTAGAGACAGGGTTTCACCGTGCTACCCAGGATGGTCTCGATCTCCTGACCTCATGATCCACCCGCCTCAGCCTCTCAAAGTGCTGGAATTACAGGCGTGAGCCACCACACCCAGCCATAAATGCAGTCTTGTGTTCCCCACTTCCATTCCTCCTTTGACAGTACAGCTATGCTAGTCTGCGTAGCAAATTGAAAAAATATGACCTGTGGGATTTAAACAAAACACAGTGTCATACACGTTTTCTGGTAAACTTAACCAAAACGGACTTGGGTTCCATAACTAATCACTGATGCCTCAGTGATCTGTAACTCCTCATAGGTACCTGATCACAGTTACTAAAGGGAAAGAGGAGCGATGAATATAAGAGCAAGAGTCAAGCCAGACACAGATTTTATCTCTTTGTAAACAGGAGTTCAGAAGATGGCTCTGAATGCTGAGTTAGCATCAGCAATAATAGAAATATCTGCAGATTGTTGATTTGAAGTCATGCAAACATATCTTTTTTATCCAAATGGAGGCAAAAGCATCATAAAGCACCAGTGGGCTAAATCCAACTGTAGCAGCAAAAGGTACACAGAAAAATAAAGCATCCTGAACCAACACGCTGACTTTCTAGGGCTTATCTAATTTGGAGCTATTTCCTTTTCTTATTTCATTCAGCAAATATTTATTGAACACCCACAATGTGTAATCTGTTCTATTACATTCTGTGGAGGAAATACAGAAGTGAATGAGGCATGGTTCTTACCTACAAGGAATTTCTAATCTTGTCGGGGAGACTAACATGTAAACAATAAACTTTAGTATGAGGATTACTGAAGAAGCATATGCTAAGTCTCAGAACATTGAAATATAAGAGTTGGGTTTGACATGAGGAAAGAGATACCTTCGCTGAGGAGGTAGCATTTTGAGTTATTGTTGACACGTGAATACGATTTTGAAAAGTTTCAAAGAATGAAAAATTCCACCTGCATTGGTGAAGTAGTAACATTAAATGCATGATAGCTTGAAGACACAAAAATAATTATTTATAAACCATTCCAAAAATCATTCAGGAATTCCAATAATACACAGGTTTTTAAACACATATCTGGGTAATTTTGAGTAATAAGGTCTTAATCTCCTCTACTGCTTTCAATTGTTTTTGTGGCCTTCTTTATTTTGTGGATATCTGGCCCAGTCTTGTCTGTAGTGTATTATGGTGGATTGGATTAAACATGTTTTGCAATCTCTGGAGTGATTTTAAAATGACTGTTGTGTTATATCAGAGTTTCCTAAAGGGAGATTAATTTGGCGCAATGGTAAGAATGGATTAAAGTTGTGAGAGACCAGACACTGGGAAACCAGTTAGAAGCCTGTTGAGACGCTTCAGGGCAGTTGTTGTGAGAATAAAGTCAAGACAATGGGATAGAATATGAAAAAAAATGAAACAAATATGATAGGCAGTCTGAAGATGGAAGCTGGCAACTCATCAAATGTGAGAAATTGATAGGAACAGAAAAGAACCGCTGGGCGCGGTGGCTCACGCTTGTAATCCCAGCACTTTGGGAGGCCGAGGCGGGCGGATCACGAGGTCAGGAGATCGAGACCACGGTGAAACCTCGTCTCTACTAAAAATACAAAAAATTAGCCGGTCGTGGTGGCGGGCGCCTGTAATCCCAGCTACTCGGAGAGGCTCAGGCAGGAGAATGGCGTGAACCCGGGAGGCGGAGCTTGCAGTGAGCCGAGATCGCGCCACTGCACTCCAGCCTGGGCAACAGTGAGACTCCGTTTCAAAACAAAAAAGAACCTGCTGATTAATAGAAATTTTCTGCCAAAGACAGTACAGTGGCTATCCTCAGTAAACTAACATGGGAACATAAAACTGAACACTGCATGTTCTCACCTATAAGCAGAGCTGAACAATGAGAACACATGGACACAGGGAGTGGGGCATCACACACTGGGGCCTGTTGTGGGGACTATGGGAGCGAGAGCATCAGGATAAACAGCTGAAGCATGTGGGGCTTAATACCTAGGTGATGGGTTGACAGGTGTAGCAAACTACGATGGCACACGTTTACCTATGTAACAAACCTGCACGTCCTGCGCATGTATCCTAGAACTTAAAATAAAATTAAATTATTAAAAAAAGAAAAAGACAGTGCTTGTCTTATTCGTTTTTTTTTCTTAAAATGGGAAATATATAATATATATCAACTGTAGCGTGTAGAAGGGTCATGATGAATTGGACAAAGGTATGTGGAGTTTGAATTGCTAGAGGAGTACCCATGTGCAGTTGTCCAGCAGAAATTAGGGCTTGTTCCCCAACATGCTATTCACAATCAGTTTACTACTCTCAGGTATTTGTTTTTCTGTGTGGCTATGCAAGCAATAGATACAGTTTATGTGAAAATGTTTTAGAAAATGTCTTCTAGAATAATTAAAAGCATACAAGGGAATGTAAATCTCTTAATGTGGCAAGACCTTTTTGCCACAATAAATAAGTTCATTGGTTCAAAAAATATTTATTGTGTGCCTATTGCAGCAAACAAAACAGATGAAGCTCCTTCTTGTAGGGAACTTATACTCTAGTGATATTTGGTATATATTTTGACAATAGAACCAACAGGATTTGCTGATGGATTGCCTTATGGATATAAGAGAAAGAGAGGAGTCCACTCTTTCATGCCAGGTAGGTTGATGGAGGTGCCATTTACTGAGATAAGGGGCCGTGGAGGAGGAGTATGTTTGCAGCAGGGAAGGAGAAGACTCAGAAGTCTGGTTTTGAGCATACTAAATTTGATATAGTACAGGTAAGTGTATGGTGGCCATTAGAACACGAAGGTAAGAGTTCAGATAAGGAGATAGGTATGGTGAAATAAATCCGATATTTATAACCAGTATTATCTTTTGTGTCTGTACCTTTTTATACATTCCCCATATATATCAAAGACTATAGAAGGGACTGGATAGTGAATAAGTGATTATACATAAATTCTTTTTTACAGGTTATTTTGCTCTTGGTTTTCTCCTGTGTGAATCATCACAGTTACATTTTTTAAAATCTTAAAAAGCATTACTTTGAACGATGCATTTAAACATCCAGAAAACAAAAACAGGGGTGCATGGTAAAAATTCTGATTTCAGAACGTATGCCTGACTTATCAAGTCAGAATTTCAGGGAGCGAAGACCCCGGAATCTACACTTTAAATAGAGCCTCAGTTCACCAAATATGAGAATTCATGTAGCAGGGAAAAGTAACCTCCTGTTATATTTGATAGAGGCCAATTGACAAGCCAAGTAGTTTTCCATTTGACAAAAATTCTATTGTACCAATGAAGAGCTATCAGAGGGGAGAAGATTAAAACACCTACCTTGAAATGGAATTTGGCAAGAAAACAAGAAATTACAGCAAAAAGAACAATAAGAGGAATCAGGGGCAATGAAGGAAGGAGCAAAGATGTGGGAACCCAAAAAGTTTTCTTAGTAACAACTTTGAAGTTATATTTTTAGTTATATTAAATTTAAAGTAGAGTTATTAGTGTGTACATTGGTGTAATTTATTATTATATTAAGCCAACAATATACTTTTAAACTTATACAACTTTGCAAAAAAGTTCAAATCAGAAGTCTGGGCTACTAAGTAGAATGCATAATAGAATCAGTAGTGCAAAATATTGTTCTATATTTTCTAGCTTATGATTTTCTATATAAAGTCAGTCTTTCAGGATTAAAATGAATGTCACTTCTTTTTACCGTGTGTCCTTTAAACTGTTAAAATCTATACACATATTGCTATACATAGTAAATATTAGTCAATTATGTCATGGAAAGAATTGAAGGGTTGTTATAAATTTAAAGGTGTTTCACTATTCAAAAACATTGTGAAATACTGGCGCTGACTTAGATCTAGTATCTCTGATATATTAAATCATAAATGTCAGGAGTTATTGGTCACAAAATAAACACCAGAATTATATGACAGTCTAAAAACAAAAACAAAAAACCAGCAATAATAGTGAAGATATGGAAGTACCAGAAGAATAAGGATTAAGACAATGAATAAAAATCTCCTCCAAGGACTAGTCTACACTAAGATTTTAGAAATGCATTTTTTTTTCATGGAAATATCCTTAATCCTCTATATAGAAATGAGAAGAAAACATAAGACTTTAGCAAGCTCCATCTAATCCACTTGCAAACATATGGTTACCTATCTTTTCTTCAATATATTGGAGTTTGCAAATATTCTACCTTCAAAGAATAGGTGTTACCAAAACATTGTGTGCAAGATTTCTAAGATTTGAAATATATTTGCCATAGTAGGTTAGAGACAAGACATTTTTACTTTAAATTGTAATAATTCAGATTTAAAATATAAAATATGTAAGTCTAAATTTTTTCCTATTCATTGCAAATATATCTTATATATACATAAAATCCTGTGTATACTCATATGAACTTTAAGGAAATATCAGAGGCATTAGTAATAGATAACTTGCATCTCTTTTACATTCAGTTCAAGCTACTCAAATTTTAATCTTCTGTTTTCATTCCAACAAAAAAAAAATTAGGATCTGTCTTGGCTTTTGCTAAGAAAGTAATTCTTGGCTGGACATGGTGGCTCACATCTGTAATCCCAGTACTTTGTGAAGCTGAGGTGAACAAATTGCTTGAGCTCAGGAGTTCAAGACCATCCTGGGCAACATGGTGAGACCCTTTCTCTAAAGACACACACACACACACACACACACACACACACATTAGCTGGGAATGATTACACGCCTCTGGTCCCAGATACTTGGGAGGCTGAGGTGGGAAAATCACCTGAGCCCAGGAAGTCGAGGCTACAGTGAGCCGTGATTCCACCACTGCACTGCAGCCTGGGTGACAAAAAGAAAGTCATTATCTTCAACACTGTGCATACACACTTTTCTGCATCTAGATCCCAAATTATTGTTTTGTATTTACATAGAACATGGATAAGTAAGATGAGTATTGATTGATAAAACATTTCAAACTCATTTTTCACTAAATCGAATGGCCTTCCTCTTTTGCATGCAGTCTCTAAGAATCACGTTGATCTACATACTCAGTCTACATAAGAACTGGATATATGCTGTAGTTGTCGCCCATTTTTCTGCTAAATGTTATATTTAGCACTAAGCATGAGTATGAGGAAACAGTATCTGTGCTCAGATTTAAGAAATGAAGAAAATATACTGGAGGTCTTTTGGATAATGACTGCAAGGTCACAGGGACTGACTCCTTTGGAAGCTCAGCGATAACCATTTTCGGAGAGAATATGTCAACATCTTTCAGTCTAGAACTTGATGTTCTGCTGAGATCTAATCTGGGGGTGTCCTACTATTGAATAGGTATAAACTAAATAAAAATAGTGAGAGAACATTCATGTATTCACTCATTCATTCCTTCATCAAACAAATATTGAAAGTCTATTAATTGGCAAGCACTCTTCTGACATTAGAAGAAGCAAAGATAAAAAAGATATTATCATTAACCTCAAGGACATGACGGCATCATGGGAAGGCCAGAAATGCAATATATTAAAGTAAAACACAGTGTAGTGTTTACTATTAAAGAGATATAAACAGAGTACTATGATCTAGAATCATATATGTAACATTTCCTTAATGGATGAGAAGGCAACTTTAACTTCAGGAGGCAGAGCATTAAGAAAGTGAATGACAGGAGGGGCAAAAGAAAAAGCAGACAGTGCTGCAGAGGCAGGGCATAAAGGAGCTAAACCTTTGCTACCTTCAGTTTTTATTATCCACAGAATGACAAAGAAACAACAACAACAACAAAACTTTGGATTTGAGAGTTTTTTGTTTTTCTTTTGTTTTTTTCCTCTCATTCCAAGTTGCAAACCTTGGATTTACCTTCTAGCAAACCAAAGTTTAGGGGTCATTCCTATGGTCTTCACCTCACCCCATTTTTCTGTTTTACCTATGAAACTTGATCAAAATACTGTCTCCACATTTCTCATAAAATACATTAGTTTAATTTTCTATTATTACTTTCTTTTTAGTTGATTTAATAAAATAGGTCATTCATGACCTATGTTAGCATCACTAATTTTATCAGTGTAAGAATACAATAGTACAGTGTGAATTTCATTAATGGATATGTTGATACCATGGGTTTCTCTGACCTTTCCTCCTCTGCTTCTCCCTGATGATTGGTTCTGAGCTTATTATCATGTCAGCAATGAAACAGAAAAGGGAGAAAAATCTCAAGTAGGTTGTCTGTCTCTTTAACACTGAATAAAGATTTTTTTTTCCTCTAACAGACTTAAAAATAGTGCCCTAAAAATGTTTTGTTTCATTTGTCTGAATTCCCGTTCTTTCCCATGATCATAGATAGTTGAGGTAAAAAAAGAAAAAAGAAAAAACAAAAATAAGCATTGTGTCCTACATTTGTATTATTAACTTTATTAGGAATGAGAAGTAGAATCTTAAAAACCTTAGAATGGGAGTTTCCAAGCTAGCTTGCAGGCTTGAGTTTTATTGACAATACCTTTAGGATGCATATATTATTAGAAACATCAGTTATTTACAAGTTCACCTATTTAAAAGTCTAATAGGAAAAAATATTTCATGTTGCTAAGTATGTGACTTCCCTTTAAACGATAATAATGCTTTCCCTTTAAACAACAATAGTAAAAGAAGTTGAGTTCCTTTTAAACACATACTTTTATATTATTACCCATTCTGTTTAAAAAACAGCAGGCATATAATCTAGAAATGCAAATAATTTAGTGAAATTTTAAAAATTATTCTATGTATAATTAAATATGGATATTCGTTTTCAAATTTCAAATAATAAAATATATCTGAGATGCTGACTAATCTTTAACTATAGGTGTGATTTCTACTTCACTATCAATACTATGGTACTCCAAATCTTAACATGAGTCTGATTTTCTAATAAACATGATGAAAAAAGTTATGGAAAAATTTTGAGATTTACTTTGGGGGGTTCTGTTGTGTTCCGTTCAGCTTCATAATATTCAGTTTCTACGAGTTTGGTATTTAATTATGTGTGTTTGTCATTCAGTAGGCTGGAATTATGACCAGTGGGAGATCAAAACAATGAGACATTAATGACAATGCTTTATCATTGAATCTGGTAATTTTTTTTAATGAAAGAGATGTTGGCCTCTTGGATTGTTATAAAACAACACAATTTTATGGCTTTAAATTAAAGTACAATCATATGAGAAGACAAAATTAGATTAAAAAGCAAACATGGAGTGACTCATATAAAATATTTAGAAACTGAATAATACAGATCGAGACACATTAATTCCGCTAGACATTGGGTTTTCCAGTAAAATGATCACCAAACTTACCAGGAAAATGATAATTATCAGATTATTTACTTTCAGAATTAAAGGCAGGAAGAGAAAAGAGTGAATGAAGAGGAAACACAGTAACCATATAGTATAATAAGAGTGCATGAAGATAAAATGAAAAATCAGTAAGATAGCGACTTTCTTAAAAGACAGAAATATCACAATAGGAAACACCTCAGAAAGGGAAATCCCAAGAAAATAATAAACTGAAAGAAAAAAACATATCAAAACAACTTGAGGACTGACAAAGTTTTAAAATGTATTTAGGTAAAGATACCATGAGGAAAGTGATCAAGTTGTTCTAGGTAATCACTGAAGATAAAACTAAAAATAGCTTAAATTAAAATCAGATAGAGAGAAGGTGACTGAAGCAGGCATAGAAAGAAAATAAGGAGGAATACAATCCTGAACATCTTAACCATGTCTAAAATGTCAGGAACTGATCCAGTTTTTGGCTGCACAGCAGAGTGACTATAGTTAACAATAATTCATTGTATATTTCAAAATAACTCAAAGAGTAGAATTGGAATGTTGCTAACACAAAGAAATGATAAATTCTTGAGGAAATGGATATCTCAATTACCCTGATTTGATCTTTACACATTGTATGCTTATATAAAAGCAGTATTCATGGCCAGGCGTGGTGACTCACGCCTGTAATCCCAGCACTTTGGGAGGCCGAGGTGGGCGGATCACAAGGTCAGGAGATCGAGACCATCCTGTAAATGGTGAAACCCCATCTCTACTAAAAATACAAAAAATTAGCTGGGCGTGGTGGCGGGCGCCTGTAGTCCCTGCTACTTGGGAGGCTGAGGCGGGAGAATGGGGTGAACCCAGGAGGCGGAGGTTGCAGTGAGCTGAGATCGCACCAGTGCACTCCAGCCTGGCCGACAGAGTGAGACTCTGTCTCGATAAAACAACAACAACAACAACAACAAACAGTATTCATAATAATTAAAATAAATTATTTTTAAAATAAAATAAAATATCAGTAATTTAAAATTTTACTATAGCATAGGGATTGCTAATTAATACTTGTCGATCATTGTTGCTTCTGTCTTCCCAACAACTACACTCCTGTTTCTTCACACTCCCCCTTCTTCTAACAGCACTACATCTTTCTTTAGGAAACTATCCTTTTGCCATTTCATGCATATGGTGGAGTGGGGGAGTTGTCAATGACAGTACCCCAGCAGCTGGGACCAGCGGCAAAAATGCCTGATCTTCTCCCATCCCCCAACCACAGCAGCAAATGAATTATAATTTGATGCACAAGGAAGTATCAGAGCTTGTGTGTTGGGTTTTACATATCACCTGTGGGAGATAAATGAACTTTTCCCCACCTAACCTTTAGCCACTTGGGATGATTAAACCTAGAGGTGCCTAAGATCTTTCCCTTTGCCACGTTAAAAACAAATCATCTATGGTAGGAGCATACAAGACCAGCTTTCAGAGACACAAAGAGATGCAGAGAACCATGACATTAGTTTTAGACCTAGTCACTCAGGCTTTCTCTACTCCTTCCCAGTTACCTGAGCTTTATTTTGTTTACATTTATCAGATTTGAATGGCTGTGCTTCAAAGTACTGATTAAAATAAGAACCAACCTGTATTATTCAGGTGGTGAGAAGGAAGAAAAAGAGAGAAAATGAGGTTAAGAGAGAAAATGAGGTTAAAAGAGAATAAAGAAAAAGAAAGAAGGAAAACAAGAAACTCTGACTACCTCTCCTCTTTGACATAGTTTACACTTCTGACAGACTGTTCTTCTCTAAATATATGTAGAGATTAGAGTGAGGATGATGTATGCACTGTAGCATGGTTGGTCTTCCAGGAAGCCTTGACTGAATGAGGCAAGGAGTATGTTGCTCCCTCAGTAATCTCAAATTTAGCTGCAAGCCTGATAAAAATCTAACACTAACACTAAACCCAATCTTATCTACAGCCCTAATTGCACCCTACAATTAACAACCCTACCTCTATACTTCAAAACTAAAACTAATTCTGATTTTACTCCCATCTGCCCCTTTTACCCTAAAACCAACTGTAAAACTAAATTTAACTCTAAACGTAAGCCTAAAACTAAGAATTAACTAACAATTTTATCTCTATACCCAAATGTTAACCCCAAACCTAACTCTAATCCTATCTCTAACCTAACATTAACCACAAACCTACTTCTAACTCTAATCCTAACCATAACCTCAAATCTAACTCTGATTCCAATTGTAATCTAAACACCAACCCACCCCCAAGCCTTTTATCCCAAATCCATCTGAAACCCTCATCAGAACACAAATTCCAATTCTACTTCCCACCCTGACTCTGACTCTAAACATAGGCCCAAATATAACTCTAACTCAAAGTCAAAAACTAAACAAACTTTATCTTGAAATTCAACCTTTACACTAACCCCAATTCTATCTGTAATCCTAATCCGAAAATTATCATCAAACCTATGTCTAACACGACCTCTAACCCAAAACCTAAACTAACCTCAGACCTAACTCTACATCTAATTATAACCCAAACCCCAGACTGCCACTTACCATAATCCTAAAACTAAACTTGACCCTTTCTCTTTTTTTTGAGATGGAGTCTCACTCTGTTGCCCAGGTTGAAGTGCAGTGGCGTGATCTCGGATCACTGCAAGCTCTGCCTCTAGGGTTCATGCCATTCTCCTGTCTCAGCCTCCCGAGTAGCTGGGACTACAGGTGCCCACCACCATGCCTGGCTAATTTTTTGTATTTTTAGCAGAGATGGGGTTTCACCGTGTTAGCAAGGATGGCCTCAATCTCCTGACCTTGTGATCTGCCTGCCTTGGCCTCCCAAAGTGCTGGGATTACAGGTGTGAGCCACTGTGCCCAGCCGACCCTTTCTCTTAACCTACCCTAGCTGTAACTCTAGCTGTAGCTCTAATTGTAAACCTAGCTGTAACTCTAATTGTAAACCTAACCTGATGACTCACTACAAAGGTCCCTCTAATTCTAACAAGAAACTCAATCCTATCTCAATTCCACCCAATCCCAAAAGTAAATCTAAACTTAAACATAACTCAAAATGTACCTCAAACCTTACCCTTCACAAAACTACATGTAGCACTAATGTAACCCTAACCCCAATCCTATCAGTAACACTAATGCTAAAACAAACCCCAATCTGCATCTCTACCCCATCACTGACACTACCCAAATCCCAATATTTAATGCTAATCATTAAGTCTCAAACTAACTCCAAACCTATCTTTAACTATATCTCCAACCCTAATCCTACCATTAACCCCAAACATGTCATTAATCATACATCTAGCTCTAAACCTAACCCCAACTTTAACTCTTACCCTAGCTCTAAAATTAACCCCAACACTATCTCCAACTGTAACCCTAATGCTAACCTTCAGGCTACTTTTAACCCTCACCCTACACAAAATCCTGCACCTAAACTCAACCCTAACCTTAAACCTACCTCTAATCCAAACACTAAATTTAAATCTGGATCATGACTTGGGCATACTAGCACCCACTAGTGTTCTGGGTGTCATTTCTTTGCTTCACTCTCATCCAGCTTTCTTTACTAATTTTGGATAATGAATCAGAAAATAGTGGTGTGGAATCAGGGTCTTTGAATTATTGTATTATCCAGAGTTTGTCCTGCTGCAAGTGATAAAACACTGAAAATTAGCTTAACAAGGAAAAAAATAAAAATGTGTGCGCAGGGGAGAAGTAGGAGAGTTATTGGCTCAAGGAACAGAATAATTCAGGACTGAGTTTCACAAATACCTGGATTCCCTAGTCCCCATACTGCCATCAGGATCCAATCTGTCACTCACTTCAATCGCTTCCTCCTCCCTGTTGGATTCATTGTTAGGTTTCCTGTGGCAAGATGAAATGGCCTCAGGCCTGTAACACACTAGGATCGATTACAACAGAAGATAGTATTTCTGTTTCCCTGGTTGCTCAAGCCTAAATTCCAAGATTAGTTTATATCAAACCTAGTTAGCTTTGCTCAGGTAAGGGATTACTACAACTGGGAACACTAATATGAAGAGTGGGAGAGTTGGTTAAGGGGGTTCTCTGAAAGGAAAATTAGGTTACTGTTAATGGGAGAATGAGAAACGGATATTGTAATGACAAAAACACACATGACTACCACAAATGTTGAGAAAGAATTTTCCTTTATGATCATCTAGCCCAACTTTCTAATTTCTAATTTTGTGGTTTTGACCAGTTATTTTTTTTTGTTGCAGCATGTCATAAAGTTGGGAATAGTTCACATTTTGTCTTTGAAAATTTGGAGAGTACTTAAAAGATATTTACAAAGGGGAGGATTGAATTCTTTTAGGAATGTAAATGGTGGTCTTCTGTCTCAGGCAATGTAGATGCTTGCTAGAAAACAGCTGACTCATGACTGTTTTCTTTCTAATTCATTAATATGAATTATGTCAGACTGTAAAGTTATCTCCTTTCTTCTCCTAATGTACCCACTTATAGTACACATATTGAAATTAATGTATTGAACTAATTTTGCTAGTAATACATTCTATGCATTACAAAAATAGCAGTGGGAAGGTGAAAACAAAATGCACTTATGCATTTATCTCTAAATGTGTTCAACATCTCTTATGTGTACTTCAAAATAATTACATTTGTTTTATTTTGAAAAAAATATTAACAAGAAATTGTAATTTGGGGATAATTTAAAGCTGGCAAAAAAGCCTTCATCATAATTGACAATATGGGAAAATATTATATTAAAATTCTAGGTTTATCCCTTGTTTGCATGAATGAAATGAAAAATATAAAAGGGAAGGATTTAATCAGTCAGGCAAAATTCTAAATACATCACAGGTTTATTCACTGCATACTATCAATTTGCTCACTACCTGAATGAATATATTAAAGAAATCCACATCTTCTACAATGAATGTAAATGAGCAGAGCATGGTTGGTATTTGGTGCTGGGTAGACCAAGTTTTGCCACTTACTGCCCAAGTAAATATTGCCATCCATCAGATTTCTCCACCTGTCAGGCCCACCCTGTTGTAATAACAAGATTAAAATATGTATCATTAAAACTTTAAAAGAATTTATAGCCGAATCTAGAAATCTTTTATTTTATTTTATTATTATTATACTCTAAGTTTTAGGGTACATGTGCACAATGTGCAGGTTTGTTACATATGTATACATGTGCCATGTTGGTGTGCTGCACCCATTAACTCGTCACTTAGCATTAGGTATATCTCCTAATACTATCCCTCCCCCCTCCCCCCACCCACACAACAGTCCCCGGAGTGTGATGTTCCCCTTCCTGTGTCCAAGTGTTCTCATTGTTCAATTCCTACCTATGAGTGAGAACATGCAGTGATTGGTTTTTTGTCCTTGTGATAGTTTGCTGAGAATGATTATTTCCAGTTTCATCCATGTTCCTACAAAGGACATGAACTCATCATTATTTATGGCTGCATAGTATTCCATGGTGTATGTGTGCCACATTTTCTTAATCCAGTCTATCGTTGCTGGACATTTGGGTTGGTTCCAAGTCTTTGCTATTGTGAATAGTGCCGCAATAAACATATGTGTGCATGTGTCTTTATAACATCATGACTTATAATTTTTTGGGTATATACCCAGTAATGGGATGGCTGGGACAAATGGTATTTCTAGTTCTAGATCCCTGAGGAATCGCCACACTGACTTCCACAATGGTTGAACTAGTTTACAGTCCCACCAACAGTGTAAAAGTGTTCCTATTTCTCCACATTCTCTCCAGCACCTGTTGTTTCCTGACTTTTTAATGATGGCCATTCTAACTGGTGTGAGATGGTATCTCATTGTGGTTTTGATTTGCATTTCTCTGATGGCCAGTGATGAAGAGCATTTTTTCATGTGTTTTTTTGGCTGCATAAATGTCTTCTTTTGAGAAGTGTCTGTTCATATCCTTCGCCCACTTTTTGATGGGGTTGTTTTTTTCTTGTAAATTTGTTTGAGTTCATTGTAGATTCTGGATATTAGCCCTTTGTCAGATGAGTAGGTTGCAAAAATTTTCTCCCATTTTGTAGGTTGCTTGTTCTTTCTGATGGTAGTTTCTTTTGCTGAGCAGAAGCTCTTTAGTTTAATTAGATCCCATTTGTCAATTTTGGCTTTTGTTGCCATTGCTTTTGGTGTTTTAGACATGAAGTCCTTGCCCATGCCAATGTCCTGAATGGTATTGCCTAGGTTTTCTTCTAGGGCTTTTATGGTTTTAGGTCTAACATGTAAGTCTTTAATCCATCTTGAATTAATTTTTGTATAAGGTATAAGGAAGGGATCCAGTTTCAGCTTTCTACATATGGCTAGCCAGTTTTCCCAGCACCGTTTATTAAACAGGGAATCCTTTCCTATTGCTTGTTTTTGTCAAGTTTGTCAAAGATCAGATAGTTGTAGATATGTGGCATTATTTCTGAGGGCTCTGTTCTGTTCCATTGATCTATGCCTCTGTTTTGGTACCAGTACCATGCTGTTTTGGTTACTGTAGCCTTGTAGTATAGTTTGAAGTCAGGTAGCGTGATGCCTCCAGCTTTGTTCTTTTGGCTTAGGATTGACTTGGTGATGTGGGCTCTTTTTTGGTTCCATATGAGCTTTAAAGTAGTTTTTTCCAATTCTGTGAAGAAAGTCATTGGTAGCTTGATGGGGATGGCATTGAATCTGTAAATTCCCTTGGGCAGTATGGCCATTTTCACAATATTGATTCTTCCTACCCATGAGCATGGAATGTTCTTCCATTTGTTTGTATCATCTTTTATTTCATTGAGCAGTGGTTTGTAGTTCTCGTTGAAGAGATCCTTCACATCCCTTGTAAGGTGGATTCCTGGGTATTTTATTCTCTTTGAAGCAATTGTGAATGGTAATTCACTCGTGATTTGGCTCTCTGTTTGTCTGTTATGGGTGTAAAAGAATGCTTGTGATTTTTGTACATTGATTTTGTATCCTGAGACTTTGCTGAAGTTGCTTATCAGCTTGAGGAGATTTTGGGCTGAGACAATGGGGTTTTCTAGATACACAATCATGTCATCTGCAAACAGGGACAATTTGACTTCCTCTTTTCCCAGCTGAATACCCTTTATTTCCTTCTCTTGCCTTATTGCCCTGGCCAGAACTTCGAACACTATGTTGAATAGGAGTGGTGAGAGAGGGCATCCCTGTCTTGTGCCAGTTTTCAAAGGGAATGCTTCCAGTTTTTGCCCATTCAGTATGATATTGGCTGTGGGTTTGTCATAGATAGCTCTTATTATTTTGAGATACATCCCATCAATACCTAATTTATTGAGAGTTTTTAGCATGAAGGGTTGTTGAATTTTGTCAAAGGCCTTTTCTGCATCTATTGAGATAATCATGTGGTTTTTGTCTTTGGTTCTGTTTATATGCTGGATTACATTTATTGATTTGCATATGTTGAACCAGCCTTGCATCCCAGGGATGAAGCCCAGTTGATCATGGTGGATAAGCTTTTTGAGGTGCTGCTGGATTTGGCTTGCCAGTATTTTATTGAGGATTTTTGCATCAATGTTCATCAAGGATATTGGTCTGAAATTCTCTTTTTTGGTTGTGTCTCTGCCAGGCTTTTGTATCACGATGATGCTGGCCTTATAAAATGTGTTAGAGAGGATTCTCTCTTTTTCTATTGATTGGAATAGTTTCAGAAGGAATGGTACCAGCTCCTCGTTATATCTCTGGTAGAATTCACCTGTGAATCTGTCTGGCCCTGGATTTTTTTTGGTTGGTAAGCTATTGATTATTGCCACAATTTCAGAGCCTGTTATTGGTCTATTCAGAGATTCAACTTCTTCCTGGTTTAGTCTTGGGAGGGTGTATCTGTTGAGGAATTTATCCATTTCTTCTAGATTTTCTAGTTTATTTGCATAGAGTTGTTTGTAGTATTCTCTGATGGTAGATTGTATTTCTGTGGGATCGGTGGTGATGTCCCCTTTATCATTTTTTATTGCATCTATTTGATTCTTCTCTCTTTTCTTCTTTATTAGTCTTGCTAGCAGTCTATCAATTTTGTTGATCTTTTCAAAAAACCAGCTCCTGGATTCATTAATTTTTTGAAGGGTTTTTTGTATCTCTGTTTCCTTCAGTTCTGCTCTGATTTTACTTACTTCTTGCCTTCTACTAGCTTTTGCATGTGTTTGCTCTTGCTTTTCTAGTTCTTTTAATTGTGATGTTAGGGTGTCAATTTTGGATCTTTCCTGCTTTCTGTTATGGGCATTTAGTGCTATAAATTTCCCTCTACACACTGCTTTGAATGTGTCCCAGAGATTCTGGTATGTTGTGTCTTTGTTCTTGTTGGTTTCAAAGAACATCTTTATTTCTGCCTTCATCTCGTTATGTATCCAGTAATCAGTCAGGAGCAGGTTTCCATGTAGTTGAGCGGTTTTGAGTGAGTTTCTTAATCCTGAGTTCTAGTTTGATAGCACTGTGGTCTGAGAGACAGTTTGGTATAATTTATGTTCTTTTACATTTGCTGAGGAGAGCTTTACTTCCAACTATGTGGTCATTTTGGATTAGGTGTGGTGTGATGCTGAAAAAAAAAATGTATATTCTGTTGATTTGGGGTGGAGAGTTCTGTAGATGTCTATTAGGTCTGCTTGGTGCAGAGCTGAGTTCAATTCCTGGGTATCCTTGTTAACTTTCTGTCTCATTGATCTGTCTAATGTTGACAGTGGGGTGTTAAAGTCTCCCATTATTATTGTGTGGGAGTCTAAGTCCCTTTGTAGGTCACTAAGGACTTGCTTTATGAATCTGGGTGCTCCTGTATTGGGTGCATGTATATTTAGGATAGTTAGCTCCTCTTGTTGAATTGATCCCTTTACCATTATGTAATGGCCTTCTTTGTCTCTTTTGATATTTGTTGGTTTAAAGTCTGTTTTATCAGAGACTAGGATTGCAACCTCTGCCTTTTTTTGTTTTCCGTTTGCTTGGTAGATCTTCCTCCATCCCTTTATTTTGAGCCTATGTGTGTCTCTGCACGTGAGATGAGTTTCCTGAATACAGCACACTGATGGGTCTTGACTCTTTATCCAATTTGCCAGTCTGTGTCTTTTAATTGGAGCATTTAGTCCATTTACATTTAAAGTTAGTATTGTTATATGTGAATTTGGTCCTGTCATTATGATGTTAGCTGGTTATTTTGCTTGTTAGTTGATGCAGTTTCTTCCTAGCCTTGGTGGTCTTTACATTTTCGCATGTTTTTGCAGTGGCTGGTACCAGTTTTTCCTTTCCATGTTTAGTGCTTCCTTCAGGAGCTCTTTTAGGGCAGGCCTGGTGGTGACAAATTCTCTCAGCATTTGCTTGTCTGTAAAGTATTTTATTTCTCCTTCACTTACGAAGCTTAGTTTGGCTGGATATGAAATTCTGGATTGAAAGTTCTTTTCTTTAAGAATGTTGAATATTGTCCCCCACTCTCTTCTGGTTTGTAGAGTTTCTGCCAAGAGATCAGCTGTTAGTCTAATGGGCTTCCTTTTGTGGGTAACCCGACCTTTCTCTCTGGCTGCCCTTAACATTTTTTCCTTCATTTCAACTTTGATGAATCTGACAATTATGTGTCTTGGAGTTGCTCTTCTCGAGGAGTATCTCTGTGGCATTCTCTGTATTTCCTGAATCTGAGTGTTGGCCTGCCTTGCTAGATTGGGGAAGTTCTCCTGGATAATATCCTGCAGAGTGTTTTCCAACTTGGTTCCATTCTCCCTGTCACTTTCAGGTACACCAGTCAGATGTAGATTTGGTCTTTTCACATAGTCCCATATTTCTTGGAGGCTTTGTTCATTTCTTTTTATTCTTTTTTCTCTAAACTTCCCTTCTGGCTTCATTTCATTCATTTCATCTTCCATCACTGATACCCTTTCTTCCAGTTGATCACATCAGCTACTGAGGCTTCTGCATTCTTCACGTAGTTCTCAAGCCTTGGCTTTCAGCTCCGTCAGCTCCTTTAAGGACTTCTCTGCATTGGTTATTCTAGTTATCCATTCTTCTAATTTTTTTCAAAGTTTTTAACTTCTTTGCCATTGGTTTGAATTTCCTCCTGTAGCTCAGAGTAGTTTGATCATCTGAAGGCTTCTTCTCTCAACTCGTCAAAGTCATTCTCCATCCAGCTTTGTTCTGTTGCTGGTGAGGAGCTGTGTTACTTTGGAGGAGGAGAGACACTCTGCTTTTTAGAGTTTCCAGTTTTTCTGCTCTGTTTTTTCTCCATCTTTGTGATTTTATCTACTTTTCGTCTTTGATTATGGTGACCTACAGATGGATTTTTGGTGTGGATGTCCTTTCTGTTTGTTAGTTTTCCTTCTAACAGACAGGACCCTCAGCTGCAGGTCTGTTGCAGTTTGCTAGAGGTCCACTCCAGACCCTGTTTGCCTGGGTATCAGCAGCGGTGGCTGTAGAGCAGCGGACATTGGTGACCCGCAAATGCTGCTGCCTGATCGTTCCTCTGGAATTTTTGTCTCAGAAGAGTACCTGGCCGTGTGAGGTGTCAGTCTGCCCCTACTTGGGGGTGCCTCCCAGTTAGGCTGCTCGGGGGTTAGGGACCCACTTGAGGAGGCAGTCTGCCTGTTCTCAGGTCTCCTGCTGTGTGCTGGGAGAACCACTACTCTCTTCAAAGCTGTCAGAGAGGGATATTTAAGTCTGCCGAGGTTACTGCTGTCTTTTTGTTTGTCTGTGCCCTGCCCCCAGAGGTGGAGCCTACAGAGGCAGGCAGGCCTCCTTGAGCTGTGGTAGGCTCCACCCAGTTCGAGCTTCCTGGCTGCTTTGTTTACCTAATCAAGCCTGGGCAATGGTGGGCGCCCCTCTCCCAGCCTCGCTGCCACCTTGCAGTTTGATTTCAGACTGCTGTGCTAGCAATCAGCAAGACTATGTGGGCATAGGACCCTCCGACCCAGGTGCGGGATATAATCTCCTGGTGTGCCGTTTTTTTAAGCCTGTTGGAAAAGCGCAGTATTAGGGTGGAAGTTACCCGATTTTCCAGGTGCTGTCTGTCACCCCTTTCTTTGACTAGGAGAGAGAACTCCCTGACCCCTTGTGCTTCCCAAGTGAGGCGATGCCTCGCCCTGCTTTGGGTCGTGCATGGTGCACTGCATCCACTGTCCTGCACCCACTGTCTGGCACTCCCTAGTGAGATGAACCTGGTACCTCAGATGGAAATGCAGAAATCACCCATCTTCTGAGTCGCTCACTCTGGGAACTGTAGACCAGAGCTGTTCCTATTCGGCCATCTTGGCTCCCCCACCCCAAAATCTTTTCTATAATTTCTCTTTCCTTAAAATGTCCTTTTTTGGGCCGGGCGCGGTGGCTCATGCTTGTAATCCCAGCACTTTGGGAGGCCGAGGCGGGCGGATCACGAGGTCAGGAGATCGAGACCACGGTGAAACCCCGTCTCTACTAAAAATACAAAAAATTAGCCGGGCGTGGTGGCGGGCGCCTGTAGTCCCAGCTACTCGGAGAGGCTGAGGCAGGAGAATGGCGTGAACCCGGGAGGCGGAGCTTGCAGTGAGCCGAGATTGCGCCACTGCACTCCAGCCTGGGCGACAGAGCAAGACTCCGTCTCAAAAAAAAAAAAAAAAAAAAAAAAAAGTCCTTTTTTTTTTTTTTCAATTTTACTATATATGTTTTTGTACTTGTTTGCTTTCTTGTGTGTGTGTGGTTTTTTTTTTGAAATGGAGTCTTGCTCTGTTGCCCAGGCTGGAGTGTAATGGTGGGATCTTGGCTCACTGCAAGTCCCGCCTCCTGGGTTCATGTGATTCTCATGCCTCAGCCTCCTGAGCAACTGGGAGTACAGGCGCACACCACCACAACCAGCTAATTTTTTGTATTTTTAGTAGAGATGGGGTTTCACTATGTTGGCCAGACTGGTGTTTTTTAAAAAGACTTTTTCCTGATTCAGAAGATGGGACTCACAATTGTAATTCTACTAATGGTTGTCTTTCAGTCTATCAATTGCTTCATAAATGCATCCACTGTTCTTTCTTCTTCTGCCCTGCTTATAATTTTCCATGAGTCCATATATCTTTTTACTATGTCTTTAGTCTTATTCACTAAATTAAAAACTAATTTTTGATATTTGGTATTCATGACAAGACAATTAGTAGAATTTTGATGCTTCTTGTCTGCAATTACAGAATCAATATATTTTCTATATTATTGTATATTCTCTGAATCTTATTTTGTATAATAGCTTTCAGCATGTTCTTTAATTCTGTTTAGATATTTAGAAATTATTTGTTGTTATTCTGTAATTTATTTCAATATTCAATTATAGTTTAATATTTTGTTATCTAGTGTTGTCTTGATTTTGATATGTGTATTGATTTTGTGTATCCAAATTCCTCTTTCCCATCAGAGAATGCAATTTTTACTTGGATAAGTAAGAATCATATCTCCTCTGCTTGCTGCCATATTGCATACATTCATGGGTAGAGAAAGAGTTAAGCTGATGAGAGTAGGAATTAAGATAGACCTGTTTGGTAGGTTCTCCCAGATTTTAGAGGACAGACATCTTTTTTCCCCTGCCTTGGTCATTTAAGCTTTTTTGTATTTTGGATTAAGTGTAGGCAGGGAAAATGTATCAAATATTTTTATTTTTCTTTGGTGCCATTTTTCCTTCTCTGCTTTAGGCAGAGAAGCACATGTAGTCCAAGAACGTGCTTTTCTATCCAGCTACATCAATAATACAAGTAGTAGAATTCTACTTAAACTTAGACCTTTGCTGTTCTCTTTTCTCTGCTTGTTTTAAGTCATGCCAATGATTCTGGCAGTTTTCCACAGTACCATGTACAGAAAACTTGAATAAGGTACATCTAGAATACTCATATATGTTCACTTCAAAAGCACATTTTTGTGGAATTCTAAATGCAAATCTCAATAGTGCAATTCTCATTTACAATGAGAACAAACTAAGGGATTTTTTCTGGTAATTCTTTTTGCTCATTTATAAATATATTTTTAAATGGTAAGCACAATATATAAATTAAGCTTTTCCTTACATAGCTGCATTGATTTACTAGTGGTGGAAAAGGTTAAGCAAAACTAATTTTCATGAGTGTAAATGAATTAGTAAGTTACATATGCAATGCTTAAGGGGAATTTGCATAAATCTATGACTGATATTCAACTTCTTGCTTAGCCAGAAGATAATTAAAATATTTTATACTTCAAGAAGACTTAGTTTTCCAAATTATTTACATCCACAAACTCAGATTTTATAGCAAGTAAGAAAAGTAAGTCAGAAGCATATACTATTAACAGCTACTTACATTGCTCAAATTTAATATATGATTTCTGCTTTTGTTGGTTTTGAAATGTTTCTTGACCATGGATCTGAATAATGAAGTTATTCAAGAAGCAACTTTAAGAATGTAATATTCTTAGAAAGAAACTATAGATACAATAATATTAAAAAATTAAACATAAGTTCCTGCACTCACAATAGAGCTATGTTCAAGGTTATAAGAGAGCTTATAGATTCTGAGATTTGGAAAGAAGAGAATAGAAAAAACTTTTCAGATTAAATAATGTGTTAATTGTGTTTCTAAAACAGCTTTGGTGATCTTAATAAAATAAATATTGTTTTTATTTCCATTTTTGCTCTTCAGACAAGAAATGCTACTTGATAGCTGCATATATTTGTTTTGTCTCTTTTCACCACCTACTCTTGCTAAATACTCTCAACCCACTCATGAAATTAAAGCACATTGGAAAATATTTATCAACTACCTGTAAATACAATATGCTCCCTTTTGTGGAGGTGATAGACCTTCATCAATGGAATAGTTGATCTAAATCCTAGTCTTTATTATCTTGTTTTATACATTCTTGTCTTAGTCAGTTTGGGCTGCTCTAACACAATACCATAGACTAGGTGGCTGATGAACAACAGAAATTTGTTTCCGATTGTTTTGGAGACTGGGAAGTCCAAGATCAAATTTTATGTCTGGTGAGGGCCTGTTTCCTAATTAATAAACGTCTGTTGTCTTATATGTCCTCACATGATAGAAGGGGCAAAGGAGCTCTCTGTTGTCTCTTTTTTAGAATATTAATCTCATTCATGAAGGCTCTGCTGTCATGACCTATTCCTTCCCAAACGGCCCACTTCCAAAGACCATCATATTAGGGATTAGGTTTCAACAAATGAAGCCAGGGGGAGATTGGTAAACATTCAATCTATAGCAGTGCCTATCTCCAGGAGCTGCCTGTGGAAAAACTTCCATCTGATATGGCAGTTTAAAGCATGGCAGGGATAAGTGGTATGAGGAAAACTCTCCCCACCACCCAACACACACATCCCACTTAAGCTTCAGCAGCTCCAATTTTATCTGTGTAATATTTGGCTCCACATCAAAGTTGTTTTGAATATACTTCCATTACCTTAAAAAAATGTAAAAACACTGCTTTAAAAAGCCAAGCCTATTCCCTTTTCATTATTCAGAGTTCTTCCAGTTTTACTGTTACATCAAATTGGAACTACATAATTAGGAACCCCTCTCTAAATTTGCCTCTATACAGAGAAAAACTGAAACTTTATCAAAACTCAATAAAGGAAATATGTATGAATGTATATATATAATTTCTCTGAAGGATAGAATTTGTACTTCGTTCTTTACATAAAAACTCATTTGACAAATAACAAGCATAGCTCCAAGCTCAAAGAATAGCTTATTTTTCCTGATTGGTTTATATCTCTCTTACTAATCAATGACATTTAATATTGCAACCATGGTTTCGGGTTTTTGTTTGTTTGCTTTCTATCTTTTTATACTGTCGGCCTACCATGTGCCCAACTATGTTATAGTGAGGGGTTGGTAAAATAAAAACAAAACAAATCCTGTCTTCCTGGAGATCACCTTCATTGGGGGTTGAGAAACAATAAGCACAAGTAGTAAGTAAAATATGTACATTAAAATATTAGATGAAGTTAAGTGCTATGGAAAAAAGTAAAATGGAAGAGGTGTTACGGAGTGCCTGTTTGGGTATGGGTTCGCTTTACAAGTGGATGGTCACCTTCTCACTGATAAGGTGACATTTGAGCAAAAGTCTTCAGAAGGAAGGGAGAATGCCATGCAGTTATCCTGCGAAAGAACATTTCCAGCAAAGGTAACAGCCAGTGCAAAAGCCCTGATGCAGATGCATACCTTAGGTATACGAGTAACAGTAAGAAATTAGTGGCACGAAAGACAGATGTACTTGGAAACCAAAAAGAATCTCTGGTAAGAAATTGTAAGTCGTTGTAAGGACTTAAGGTTTTTTTTTTTTTTTTTTCTTTTCCTCTCCAAATGAGATGGAGATCCATTAGAAGGGTTTGCATAGAGAAGTAACATGATCTGACTTATATTTAACAGGACTATTCTTTTGCTGAATTGAAAATTGTCTCTAAGGGTGTATATGATCTTATATTGATCTTACCCTTCTCTGCTCAATATTTAACACACAAGCCTGTTAAATAGTCCAGTTGCCAACTTCTGTGACTTCTTGCTTGAGAGCTTTTCTATTCCGTCTCATAAGGGCTGTGAGGGCCTAATCTGCTTACCTATCCAGCAGGCTGGGAATGACACAGAGCACTCACCAGGAGCACTCTCAACCTATGACTCATGGAAGTTGGTAGATGAATACCCCAGCTCTCATATTCCTTGGGTGGAAGAGCTCTGAGATATGTGTTCTGCACCATTACCCAGAGGGCACCCTCTGGATTAAGCTCAAGTTGCTGACATTAGTATCTTGCTTACTAACATAATTTTTATTAATTTTCTCCCCATTTGACCTTACTTCTCCATTTTTCTAATAGTGTTCATTGGGAACACTTCCAAAATAAATTACCTTTACTTGAATATTTTTCTTAGAATCTTCTATACAAACCTGAGCTAAGACTGGGGCAAAGAGTGGAAGCAGGGAAATATTTTGTAGGTGTTGTAGTGATGTAGGACAGAGCCTGATAGCTTGGATCAAGGTGGTAGCAAAGGAGATTGTGCAAGCTATCACACTCTTTATATATTTTGAAGACACAGCCAAGAGGTTTGGTGGAAAAATGGATTGTGAGAAGTAATAAAAAGAGTGGGAGAGAAAGTCAAGGATGTCACCAAAGTTGTCTTAAGCAAGTGGAAACTTAGATTCGGGAGAATCAAAAATCCTAAAATATCAAAATCCCCTCCCTTGCCTTCCCCTCCCCTCCCCTCCCCTTTCCTTAGGAGATAGGGTCTTGCTCTGTTTCCCAGGCTGTAGTGTAGTTTCGCGATCTCGGCTCACTGCAGCTTCGACCTCCTGGGCTGAAGTAATTCTACTTCAGCCTCCCAGGCAGCTGGGACTACAGGCATGCACCAATGAGCCCAGCTGATTTTTTTTAGTTTTTTTATATTTAGTAGAGATGAGGTCTCGCTATGTTGCCTAAGCTCGAGCAATCCACCCTCCTCAGACTCCCAAAGTTCTGGGATTACAGGTGTGAACCACTGTGCCTGGCCCAACATTTTCAAATATTTAAGTTTTGAATGTCTAATCGATAACCAAGTAAAGAAGTCAACTAGAATATATGAGAATAGAGTTTTCTAGAGAAGTCTGGGTTGAGGATGTACTTTTGGGAAATGGAGCACATACTTGGTATCTAAAGCTGTGAGCTGAGATGAGATCACTAGGTAGGTAAATATAGATGAATTAGAGAAAATATCTAATAATCAAGACATGGAGTACTATCATAAATGTTGAAAAGACAAGAAAATGTGAGAGATCGAGAAGAATGACTGAGGGAGAAGAAATCTAAGGTAGTGAAGAGATTGAAATGTGTCAAGGAGAGAAGAGAGTAATTAGCTCAAATGCTACTGATAAGTAAAGAGAGATGTAGAATGAGAGTCAACCATAAAATTTGGCATTATAGGGATCATTAATGACCTTAAAGAAGGTGCTTTTAGTGTAATAATAGAAAGATGCAGAAGGTGAGTAGAGTGAATTCAAATTCAACAGAGAATAGAAAGAGAGGAATTGAAGACATTTATCTTGACAATTCCTTCCAAGACTTCTGCTATTAAAAAAAATAAAAAAAAAGAAGGGAAATGGCAAGTGTTTGGAGGCCAATTTATACTCAAGAATAATTTCTTGAGTTTGTTTTTTGTTTGTTTGTTTGTTTTTGATTGATTAGTGTGCTTATTTTTTAGATGGGATTGGAGAAATACTTTTATTTGTGTTTTTACCCATGTTTTCAGCCTTGCCCTAGCTGCCTGGTATAATGCAATTCTATTTGTTATTCTGCTATTATAGTTTCCCTAGCTTGAATTTTTTTCCACCCTTATTATAATTGTAGCATTGTATGCCTATTTCAAAACATCTCATGTACCCCATAAATATATACATCTACTATGTACCTACAAAAATTAGAAATAAAAAAATTTAAAAATTATGATTTTTAAAAATTTGTTAAATAACGTTTACTAACTCTTTTATTTATTGAAATCATTCTCTCATTTTTTGGAATATCAGGTCTGATTAAATATTTAATCAGACTTTGAGAAGGATTTAATAAGACCAATAAATAACCAAGTATTAGTTGAAGGAAATTTCAAATATCTTGGTAGTAGAAGGAACTGAGTTATGGCTCAAGAGTTTTTTAATAAGTGTGAGTGGAGTTATACAAACTACTCATTAAAATCTTTATTTGAATTTGTAATATCTGAAACCATTTTCATATTGAAGAATCACTTAAAATAGTCATAAAATGTAAAATTGCAAGACAATTAAAAACAAAAAAATGATTTCACGACTGTGATAGTACCTGAGAAATTTCTTCATCTCCTTAGTAAGAGAAGTATTACATCTATTTATAGTTATTTTATGAAACTAGCTAAGATGAATTATGTAGAAAAGATACAGATTTTCAAACATAAACTAGAATTAATGGAAGTTGTGTGAGACTATAAAGAGTTTAATAGTTATTTCTATTTTTTTTTTAATGAGTGCAAGGAGTATGGTGAAAAATAGCATCTACCTATAAGGATTTGCAAAGCCAGTAATTTTTCTAAAAATATCAGCAAACCCAGAATTAAGGCTTATGTTCTTAGCTCATTATAACTAGATCAAAAATAAAGAAGGCCAAATAAATGTATGTGACATTTGTTGAAAACCTGAAGTGTTCTATATGCAGAAATATTTTTATCATTTAATTAATTTCAGAAACTTCTTAACATGACATGTTCCTCTTGAAAAGATCGCATCAAAAAAGGCAAAATAATTGCATAACTATTGTAGAATAATTTTTTTGTGAGTATTTTTGACTTAGTGTAAGTTTCCAAGTTCAGGATTTATCATGCAGTGAAAAAGAATACACTTGTCTAGAAGACAGGAGACTTCATTATATTCCTCTCTTTACAATTAATTAATGTAAGACCATTTAAAATATGCCTAATTTTCCAGGCATTGGTTTGCTTTTCTATAAAATGGGAGGATAGAAAATAACTTTCAAATTATCTTATAAATCTAACAATCTTTGGATTTAGATATGGAAATTTATAGATTATTGAGATGGAGTCTCGTTGCTATGCATTGTAGCAAAGCTGGAAATAAATTATAAATTTTATTTCACTTATATTGATCAATAAATTGTTACATTTCACTAATACAATAAGGAAAATTTATTTTACCTTAGTGTGTGTCTAGCTCATGAAATAAAAATGCTCAATTATGAAAGCATTTATTGGCATTTTGAATGAAAAATGTAACGTGTAGAACAGAATGTTTTCTTTGCCTTGAACTCAGTTAAATGTAGAAATTAATAAGTTAAGGATTTGCATTTTCATGAACTTAATAATTATCTCTCTTTTCAATGGTTTCCATATCAAGTCTGAGAAATATGGATGTGATTTCTTTTAAACCTCACCATTTGAAGTAAATCAAAAGATTCAATTAGGTTATGAGCATATAGGATACGAGGACCATATTGACAGTTTTGTGGGATTGTATTAGGAAAAAAGGGTAGAAACAATGGGGAAAAAAATTGTAGCTTACAATAGGGAAGAACTAAGAATTGTTGCAAAATGATAGAACAGGCTGAAAGAATGATATAACCTCCTAAACACTTCAAATATTTAAGCGGTTCATTGTACCAGGGCCATTGTAGCAAAGATTTTCTGTCTTGGGTGGAAGATCAGTCAAAGTGACTGATAAAGTTTCTTCTAATGATAAAATAGCACAACTCACTTTTTTTCTAACCTCTAAGAGTATATTAATATCAAAAGAAAGTGAGCAATAAACTACTTCTGAATGTTAATATATATCTGCATTCATTTTAAAAGTCTGCTACAACTACAGATAAAAGAGAAAGTTTGTAGTATCCGTGATCCTAGAACAAATTTAGCTTTTAATATCATGTCAACTTTTTTGTTTTAGTATCTCTTCCTTGGAACTAGCTGAGCTTTAATGGCATCATCATGTGATATGACTTGAGATTTATATTTGGAAGAGCTTTGAAAAATCACGGATTGTTACCCTAACGAGATGATATTCAGTCTTTTAAACAAGAGCAATTTCTTTACAAAAAGGAGCAGAATTCTTAATTGTATCTATAAACCTCCATTTAAGAATGAATTACTTGGCCAGGCACGGTGGCTCACACCTGTAATCCCAGCACTTCAGGAGGCCGAGGCAGGTGGATCACTTGAAGTCAGGAGTTTCAGACCAGCCTGGCCCAACATGGTGAAAAACAGTCTCTACTAAAAATACACACACACACACAAAGCCAGGTGTGGTGGTGTGTGCCTGTAATGCCAGCTACTCAGGAGGCTGAGGTGAGAGAATCGCTTGAACCTGGGAGGTGGAGGTTGCAGTGAGCCGAGATTACACCATTGCACTCCAGTCTGGGTGACAGAGCGAGACTCCACCTCAAAAAAATAAAATAAAATAAAAACAATAAAAGAATGAATTACTCATAAGTGTACCTCACTGATGATTAAATTTAATCCTGCAAGATTATGTCTTTTGATGGAAATGAGAGGGTTTATCCAAAGTTTTATTTGTGATGTTATCTGTGTCATCTATTGATTTCTGCTCTGATTCATGTGGATGAAGTTACACCTCACACTTTAAGCTGGTGTCAGTCTTCCCATTTTCTGCTGTGATGTGTACTCAAGATCTCCAGATTACATCTGTAATGTAATGCAGCCGTGATTATTTATAGGTACATTTAGATGAACTCAATGATGAGTTATGTTTTAATGAGCATCAGATTTAGAGGAACCATATAAATAAAAGAACCATGCATTAAAATGACAAATGTGTAAAAGCATTATTTGGGCCTTAAGTCAAGGCCCAAATGTGGATACTGGTACTGAGGCGACTTTCAGAAAGGAGGTATGAAGTACTGAAAAATATTTACAAAATGAAGACTACTTTTATCTTACTTATCATGATTCTTTTATTACATATGCATTTTCTAAGATAACTACTGTGCATTAGTTTGTACTATGTTAATATAATAATAAGGTAAATCAAACAATATTTTCTAAATTCATTAAAATAGAGTTCCCTAAGGGAGTTAAAACAATTATGTTCTACTGCATATTATTGGCATGCTTCAGGAGACATGATTTAATCTCTAGACTATCAGAATTCAAGAACTAGTGAGTCATATAACAAAGGAGGCTTAATCATGCCATTTAAGTGTCATGGAAAAAGTTTATTGGTCGGGAAAAATTAATTAGAAAAAAGTTATAAAATATCTCACTAAGAAAATAAAATGTCAGGAAGCCCACTTGGACAATGAGTGAAAATGAAACAAATTCAAGTTTTTACAATATTTGGTTTCTATAGGATTGCTTCATGGTTTTGGTTTTTGTTTTTCCCCATAAGCTGATGTCAGAAACTTTTCCTTTACATGAAGAGGCTGTCATTTTATTATGGTGTGTGTTTGTTCACATGCCACACAGACAATCAATTATGAAGAAAGGAGAGGCCTGTAGGAGGCAGGGCCAGGCTGTTCACACTTTTAAACTAGGTAGCCACAAATGAGGCTTAGTTACAAAAACTTGAAAACTGGATTCTTTCCAATGTATTATACATCCCCAAAGAAATGCTGAAATTCCTTACTCTCTTCTCTTTGTTTTTGTAAATCTTACCACTTCAAGTGTTGGCAGTACTTACTTTAAAGTAGGTTTTAATACTTAGCTTAAATTTTTTTTTCATTAACTTGCAATTTGTGGTTGGGAAATGATCTGCTTTTTGTTTCAGGTTGTTTAGTGTTTTCCAATATAATATTCTTCCTGCACTCCAGTGAGTTTATTTACAAAACATTTAATGTCATTTGCGTCTTTGAAGAACAGTATTCGGTTAGAACAAAAGTGAGCTCCTGCATAGAGCTTATGATGGTTTGTAATTGATAAATTATTACGTTGGTCAAGTTTGTGAACTAATAAAGGGAGTAGAAAACTTTTAGATAAAAAAACTACCTCACTCAAAGGGACCGTCCACCCACAAAATGCCTTTTTGTTTATCTTTTGGAATGACACCATTGGAAACTCAGTATGGCCACTTTTATGGTAATAATAAAATTCATATATAAAAAGGATTATTAGAAATGTGTTACTTCTTAGGCAGGTATGCTTATTTAAAGTATGTATGCATACATACTTTAAACTACTAAATACAAATAAATTAGTAGTACAGTCATTAGGATTGCTCTTAGTTTGTTAGTGTTGGAACAGACTTTTGGATTTTCTTCCTAGCTTAGATTGATACAATGTGGTAGGCACTTGCTCTGCAAACACAGGAATAGGTGGCCTGCAGACACACTCTGTGATGCTGTAATTCTGATCCTCACTGAATATATCAGGGGTAGACATCTGGCCTGGGGCAATTCAATTACTTTTTCTTAAAATTTATACTACAAATTCAAAAGTGGTAACTCATCTCTGCCATCACTTATAGTAGAATAAGATCCACTGTTGCAGTGGGGAATTGAGAAACCCAGTCCACAGGGAGAACAAACATGGAGAATAAAATAAGTAAATGAGAACAGGAAAAATGCCAAAACACACAGACATGACCCTGATAGTTTTCCATTTCCTGATCACTTTCCCTTCCTGTGGCTGGATAAGGAACTGTCTCTAGGCTCTGTAAGACATATTTGCATCCTTACGACAAATTTCTACTTCTTTTCATAAACTAGACTTGGGTTCTTTAACTTGCAACAGCAACGACAACAAAAAATTTTGTTGGGTACAATCTGATTTTATTAACTTCTGGATTTAAAAGCCCTTCTAAATGTTGATTGGTGTTGTTTTTACTTCCTAAGAGTACGCTCATGCATCACATAGTGATGTTTTGGTCAATGACAGACTGCATCTACGACGGTGGTCCCATAAGATTATAATACCATGTTTTACTGTACTTTTCTATGTTTAGATATGTTTAGATACACAAACGCTTATCATTGTGTTATAATTGCCTACAGTGTTCAGTACAGTTACATGCTGTACAGGTTTATAGCCTAGGAGCAATTGGCTATACCCTATAGCCTAGGTGTGTAGTAGGCTATACCATTAGATATGTGTAAGCATACCCTATGATGTTTGCACAATGATGAAATCAGCTAAGGATGCATTTCTCATCATATATCCCAGTCATTAAGCAAAGACAGACTCTATTATTAGGTCTATTTTATTCTATAGCATTTGATCATGAGATATGTGAAAATAAATATAATTTTTAGAAGTACAATAAGTCTCAAATCCTGAATGTTCTCTACTTTCCATCTCACAAGCCTTTTGCAAAGCATCAAATGGTATAAATCAGATCACTGTTAAGGCAACTTGGAATTAATATGCTACTCAGTTCTGGAAAAGGCATATTCTGTAAATATAGACGAGAGAATATAGACTTTTTCCCTCTCTTCTTACAATCCACATTTTACTCAGTATTTCATTTACTTCAGGGGTTATATGCTACTTATCTTTATCTGTTGTGGAGTGAAGACACATTCCAAATGCCTTGATGTTATTAAAAGCCCTTCATGATGTGGCCCCATCTTCTATGACTTTTCCTTTTCAACTGTGCCCTCTAGCCTTATCTGATTTCTCTCAAATTCTTAAACACAGCATGCTTCACTGACCTTTAAGCCTTTGCACATACAGTGTTGATGCGGAGCTTCCTGACCAACTCCTAATTCTCCTTCAGGCCTCAATTTAAGCATCACTTCCTCTGGGAAGCTTTCTGTTATTCCCAAGGTACTGGGATGTGTTCTTGCACAGCATGCTGGGCTGATGTCACAATGGCTACCTCGTTTTATTGTTAGTATTTGATCAGCGACACCTTGCCAGGGAGCCCCTGAGTATTGTCTGAGCAGAAACTATGGCTATCTTGTCCCCTGTTTAGCACAGGGCTTCTCTAAAAGTAAGTGCTCAAGAACAACAACAAAAAGTGTCACATTAATAAACACCCACACACAAACACACACACATGCATACAAAGAAATACCTGTTTTTCTCCATATCTCAAGATCATGCTGAAAAGCCAGCATTCATGAACAAATTCCTGTGCGAAGACTGAGAATGAAAGATGAATAAGAGGTATCTTTAGAACCCAGTTATGGCTGTGGTTGTTCCCTGAGTGTGAGGCTTGCTGCTAGAGTGACAGTAGGAACTTTGACTACTCAAGACCATACAAATTTGGAAATGACTCCAAAGTAAACATGGTTAGATAACTACACATGCCATTCCCCCTTTTTTATTTCTATAGGAATCCCAACTTTGTTCAAGTAGTAACATGCCCAGCTTCAGAAATGAGTCATGATTTTTCTAAAGCAACAATATCAATCCTCTTTCCCTTCCCCAGTGATTGGTATGGAAGTGAACATTTCAGCAAGTTTTAGCCAATAACGTGAATTCTGTTTTGAAGCATCTAAGAAAGATTTTGCTTTCTGATGTAAATCAAAAGCAGAAACAAGAGAAGATTCTTTTGGGCCTCTTTCCCACTTCCCGGTGTGGAAGTAGTTGTGAGAGCATATGATACCCAAAGTTTAGGTAGACATTTTATAATTATGTGATGAATAACCTAAGGATAAATAAACATATAAAAGAATGGAGAAAGACTGAGTCTGTTTTACTTCACAAGATGCTGAACCAACCCTGAGACATAATTTATCTGGATTCTTAAATAACTAGTGTCTTTGTGGTTTAAGCTGTTCTCTGCAAACAAACATATCATAAGTGATGTAATCTTCCTTTAAGGCAATCAAAATGCATCTGACAAATGGCTATCTAATTTAAAATTCCAGCTATGTAGACATCTCAAACAAAGTCGGTATCTCAAAAAATATACTACTAAAGTTCTCATGTGTCCATTGGGGACAACTTCCAATCCTCTTTCATTGGTATTGTAGCTATGGCATTTGATTTCCAATTGTATGTGAATCAGATGGTTGCAGGGTGACTCTCAAGGGCGAGAAGAAAGTAAGAGTACATGAAAGAAAAGAGGAAGAGAGAGAGCAGACAAGAAGGAAGAAAAGGAAGAACAACAGGATAAGGTCAAACCCTAGGTAGAAATAAGAAGGAGCTAGTACAGAAAGCAAATGCCTAAGGTATTGGAGAACATAGAAAGGTAGAGTGGAGTGAAAAAGAAAAAAACACTAAATAGCAGCACATAGAATCTTGGGGTTTCAGGGATACTGTTTAGGAAAGGTTAGAATAGGCAACAATCTACCTTGTGGCATCTTCTTAAAATTATCAACATATAAAACAAACAATAATTATTTAAATTACCTCTCATATGGGTCTTGTCATTTATTTATAATTTAAGAAGAATTAAAACTGAACTAGTTGCTGGGGAGTGACATCAGCAAGATGGAGATATAGCAATCTTCAGGACCTCCTTCCCTCCATGGAACCACTGACTCAGAAATGACAAATGGAAACAATTTACTTTCTGAGAAATCAAGAAGCCAGTTAAGAGGCTCCTGTATCTCAGATGAGTGCAAAGCCAGCTGCAACAAAGCCAGCAGAAAATTTGTTGTACTCACTCTTCATGGTTACTTCTTCTGGCATAGCACAGTGCAATATAGAAGAAATTCTCAGCTCCTGGCTACTTTCTTGGAAAGGAAAGAGAAAAATATACTATATGTCTAATATTCTGATGGGGATGGGGTGTGGGCTGCTCAAAGGACTAGCTTCTGTCATGCCTAAATACAAGTGCTAATAGGGAAGGCCACAATGTTGGGGGCTGCAGAAAACAAGGGCAACAGTTTGGACTAGCATGCACTCATTTGCCATAGTTCCTCCCCTCACTTCGTAGAATGAGTAGAAGAACCTTAACTCTCAAGGTTTTTTTCCTGGGGAGAGAAACAGTCAAAGCAGTTATCCAATATTATGGCTTTGTGGGAGTGATGTATCAAAAAAAAAATGAGTTTTTACCACACCAATCTCAGAGTGTAGATGGAACCTAGCATATTCTAGATGCTTGGGGGCCATTGAGAACAAAAGAGAGCCAGGCAACTTTCAGCAGCTCCAGAAGAACTGTGGTACCACAGATAGACACCAAAGGGAGGAAGAGATTACAAGCTCCTGAAAAAGGAAATAAGCAATTCATTCTAATTGAGAATTTACACACACTGGTACAGAGAAGATGAATCTGCAAAAAAACAATAGAAGCCCCAGAATTTGTAGATGGGTTTTTTGGTGAAGGCCTTTCTCTATATCAAGCTAGTCCCTAAAGACTGGGTGAGGTGGTTTTTGTTTGTTTTACATTTTTATTTTAAAAGATGGGGATCTCACTTTGTCACCCAGACTTGAGTGCAGTGGTGCAATCATAACTCACTGCAGCCTCAAACTCCAAGGGTCAAGTGATCTTTCCACCTCAGCCTCCTGAGTAGCTGAGACTAGAGACGCATGCCACTGTGCTTGATTAATTTTTTATTTTTTATTTTTCGTAGAGATGCGGTCTCACTTTGTTGTTCAGGCTGGACTTGAACTATTGACTTTAAGTGATCCTCCTGACTCAGCCTCCCAAATCATTGGGATTACAGGCATGAGCCACCATGCCTGACCTGTTTTGTTTTGTTGTAAAAAACTCAGAAAATTTTCAAAATAGCAAATATAAAGATACTCAATGAGCTTAGAAAACCAATTAATGGACAAAATGTAACTATAAGTAAAGAGATACATGTAAAAAGATTCAAACAAAATTTTCAGTGGAAGAATACGATAACCAAATTGAATATTACGTTAGAGGAGTTTAATACTAGATTTGAACAAGCAGAAGAAAGAGTCAGGGAACTTGAAGATGGGTCATTTGTAATTATTCAGTCAGAGAAACAAAAAGAAGACTAAAAAGGAGTGAAGAAACCCTAAGGACATCATCAAGTAGACCAATATAAGTGTTATCAGAGTTTTAGAAGAAAAAGACAGAAAAATAGGCATAAAGCATCATTGACAAAATAATGACCCAAAACTTCCCAATTATGAAAGACAAAATAGACATTCCGTATCCAGAGCACAATGGCCTACAACTAAGATGAACCCAGAAAAGTCTGTACTTCAGCACATTATAATCTAATTATCAAAAGCCAAGGACAAAGAAGGAATTTTGAAAGCAGAAGGAAAATAGTGACTCATCAGATACACGAGGGCTCTCATGAGAATATCAGCAGATTTCTCAGCAGAAAACTTGCAAAACAAAAATCAGTGGGATTACATATTCAAAGAGCTGAAAAAAGTCTGCCAACAAACAATACTTTATCCAGAAGAATTTTCTTCAAAATGAAGGAGAATAAAGGCTATTCCAGATAAACAAAAGCCAAAGGAATCCATCACCATTAAACCTGCCTTACAAGAAATGCTAAATGAAGTTGTTCAAGTTGAAATAAAAGAACACTGCACAGCAACACAAAAGCATATAAAGTATAAAGCTCCTTGGTCAAAGATAGATATAAAGGAAAAACAACAGAATATTATAATGGTGGTGGATAACTTACTTCATCCTAGCATAGAAGTTAAAAAACCCCACAAGTATTAAAATAACTGTAACTATAAAATTATTAATGAATACACAATGTAAAAATATGTAATTTGTGATACTGATAACATACCATGTGTGGAAGGGAGAAGTCAAAGTGTAGAGTTTTAAATAAGACTGAGGTGAGGTTTTTATCACCTTAAAATAGATTGTTATAATTATAACATGTTTGATTTAAGCCCCATGGCAACTACAAAGAAAATACCTACAGGTAATAAACAAAAGAAATTGAGAAAGAAATGAAAGTGTGTCTCAGTCCATTTCTTTTGCTATAACTAAACATCTGAGACTAGGTCATTTATAAAGAAAATAAATTTATTTCTTGCAGTTCTGGAGGTTGTGAAGTTCAAGATTTAGTGGCTGCCTCTGTTGAGGGGCCTTCTTTTTGCATCATAACATGGCAGAAGGCATCACATGACAAAAAAGCAACAGCAAGAGCCAAACTGGCTTTTATCATAGGCCTAGTTTGTGACACCTTACATAGTCCTATGAAAACTCATTAAGCCATTAGCCCATTAATCCCTTAATTCATGAATAGATTAATACATCCATATGGGGACAGCCCTCATGACGCAAACCCTTCTCAAAAAACCCATCTCTTAATACTGTTACATTAGTATTGAGTTTTAACATGAGTTTCAGAGTCTAGAAATATTCAAACCATAGCATTTCACCCATGACCTCCATTAATTTATGTCCTTATGATATACAAATACATTCATTCCATTCCCATAGCCCCAAAGTCTTAACCTGTTCTAGCACCAACTCTAAAATACGAAGTCAAGAGTCTCATCTGAGACTCAAGGCATGATCCATCCTTGGGCAGGTTCCCTTTCAGTTGTGAAATCAAAACAAGTAATATAATTCTAAAATACAATGGTGGTACAGGAATAAGACAGACATTCCCTTGTCAAAAGGGACAATAAACTAGGAGAAGGGGGTAATGATCCCCAAGCAAGTCTTTAACACAACAGGGCAGATATTAAATTGTAAAGTTAAAGAATATTCTTTTTTGGGTCCATGTTAAGCATTCTCTGCACAATGCAGGGAAGACATTGAGCCACTCTGCCCCTGTGGCTTTGCTGTGCTCAGAACACACTTCAGCTTTCTCAGATTGGAATTGCTCGTTGGTGCCTGCAGCTTTCCCAGGTGGGCACTGCACACTGCTGGTGTTTCTATAATTCTAGGATCTCAAAGGCAGCTCTGGCTCTCACCCCTTATTTTCACTCAACATTGCTGTAGTGGGGCTCTCAGCCATGGCTCTGTCCCTGTGACAAGTCTTTGCCTGGGTCCCCATGCTTTTACATACATCCTCTGAAATCTAGGTGAAGGCCATAGTGGTCCTACAACTCTTGCATTCTGTATCCCTGCAGAATTAGCACCAGGTGGACACTGCCAAGGCTTATGGCTTTTGCTTTCTGGAGCAGTGACGTGAGCTACACTTGGAGCCTCTTGAGCCAGTTGGAGTGGCTGAGGAATGATGTGCTCACATGAAGGGAGCGGAGGAGTCCTGAGCAACCCTGGGCAGCAAGCCAGTGGAGAGTACACTGGGCCTGTCCCCTGAAACTATTCTACCCTCCTTGGCCCCTGGGCTTTTCATGAGAGCAGTCTTAAAAATATGTAAAATATTTTTAGAACATTCTCCTCATTGTCTTAATGAATAACATCTGGCTCCCTTCTATCAGTGCTAATCTCTTTAGCAAGCAGTTTTGCTGTTTACATGGCTAAGCAAGCTGCAAACTTTTCAAATCATTTTGCTGTGATTCTCTTTAATTATACATCTGTCTTTAAGTCATCCTTTTGCTCCTGAATTGGCCAAAAGTAACCACACAGCCAAAAGTAGCCAAACAGCATCGTGAATGCTTTGCTCCTTAAAAATTTCTTCTATCAGATATTTTACTTTATTATTGTCAAGTTTGGCCTTCCACACAGCCCTAGAGTATGGACATAGTTCCAGTAAGCTGTTTGCTACTTTATACCAAGTGTGACTTTTTTTTTTTACTTTTTTAAATTATTATTATTATACTTTAAGTTTTAGGGTACATGTGCACAATGTGCAGGTTTGTTACATATGTATCCATGTGCCATGTTGGTGTGCTGAACCCATTAACTCGTCATTTAGCATTAGGTATATCTCCTAATGCTGTCACTCCCCCCTCCCCCCACCCCACAACAGTCCCCGGAGTGTGATGTTCCCCTTCCTGTGTCCATGGGTTCTCATTGTTCAATTCCCACCTATGAGTGAGAACATGCAGTGTTTGGTTTTTTGTCCTTGCGATAGTTTACTGAGAATGATGATTTCCAGTTTCATCCATGTCCCTACAAAGGACATGAACTCATCATTTTTTAAGGCTGCATAGTATTCCATGGTGTATATGTGCCACATTCTCTTAATCCAGTCTATCGTTGTTGGACATTTGGATTGGTTCCAAGTCTTTGCTATCGTGAATAGTGCCACAATAAACATACGTGTGCATGTGTCTTTATGGCAGCATGATTTATAGTCCTTTGGGTATACACCCAGTAATGGGATGGCTGGGTCAAATGGTATTTCTAGTTCTAGATCCCTGAGGAATCGCCACACTGACTTCCACAATGGTTGAACTAGTTTACAGTCCCACCAACAGTGTAAAAGTATTCCTATTTCTCCACATTCTCTCCAGGACCTGTTGTTTCCTGACTTTTTAATGATGGCCATACTAACTGGTGTGAGGTGGTATCTCATTGTGGTTTTGATTTGCATTTCTCTGATGGCCAGTGATGATGAGCATTTCTTCATGTGTTTTTTGGCTGCATAAATGTCTTCTTTTGAGAAGTGTCTGTTCATGTCCTTTGCCCAGTTTTTGATGGGGTTGTTTGTTTTTTTCTTGTAAATTTGTTTGAGTTCATTGTAGATTCTGGATATTAGCCCTTTGTCAGATGAGTAGGTTGCAAAAATTTTCTCCCATTTTGTAGGTTGCCTGTTCACTCTGATGGTAGTTTATTTTGCTGTCAGAAGCTCTTTAGTTTCATTAGATCCCATTTGTCAATTTTGGCTTTTGTTGCCATTGCTTTTGGTGTTTTAGACATGAAGTCCTTGCCCATGCCTATGTCCTGAATGGTATTGCCTAGGTTTTCTTCTAGGGTTTTTATGGTTTTAGGTCTAATATTTAAGTCTTTAATCCATCTTGAATTAATTTTGTATAAGGTGTAAGGAAGGGATCTAGTTTCAGCTTTCTACATATGGCTAGCCAGTTTTCCCAGCACCATTTATTAAATAGGGAATCCTTTCCCCATTGCTTGTTTTTGTCAGGTTTGTCAAAGATCAGATAGTTGTAGATATTTGGCATTATTTCTGAGGGCTCTGTTCTTTTCCATTGATCTATGTCTCTGTTTTGGTACCAGTACCATGCTGTTTTGGTTACTGTAGCCTTGTAGTATAGTTTGAAGTCAGGTAGCATGATGCCTCCAGCTTTGTTCTTTTGGATTAGGATTGACTTGGCAATGTGGACTCTTTTTTGGTTCCATGTGAACTTTAAAGTAGTTTTTTTCCAGTTCTGTGAAAAAAGTCATCGGTAGCTTGATGGGGATGGCATTGAATCTGTAAATTACTTTGGGCAGTATGGCCATTTTCACGATATTGATTCTTCCAACCCATGAGCATGGAATGTTCTTCCTTTTGTTTGTATCCTCTTTTATTTCACTGAGCAGTGGTTTGTAGTTCTCCTTGAAGAGGTCCTTCACGTCTCTTGTAAGTTGGATTCCTAGGTATTTTATTCTCTTTGAAGCAATTGTGAATGGGATTTCACTCATGATTTGGCTCTCTGTTTGTCTGTTATTGGTGTACAAGAATGCTTGTGAAACTTACTTACTTACTGAAAAGGAGTACAGTAAGAGAGCAAAATATGGATAAAAATGCTATACGATATATAGAAAACAATAAAATGGCAACAATAGGAGTTTATCTGTCAATAGTTACTTTAGCCATAAATGAACTAAACTCAAACAAAAGACAAAGAGTAGCCCACTGGATTTAAAAAATACTATATGCTGTCTACAAGAAGTACAAAAACCCACTCCAAATTTGTAGACACACATAGGATAAAATTAAAAGGATGGAAGAAGGTATTCTACATGAATGGTAACCAGATCAGAGCAGGGCTCGTTATACTTATATCAGACAAATAAATTGTAAGTCAAAAACTGTCACAAGGAACAAAGACGGACATTACGTAATATTAAAAGAGTCAGTTCACCAGAAAGATATGACAATTTTAAACATGTATGTATCCAGTATTAGGGCTTTAAAATATATAAACAAACATTAAAGGAACTGAAGGGAGAAAGACAGCAATATAACAATAGTAGGAGATTTTAATTCTCAACTTTCTTTTTCTAGAGACAGAGTCTCACTCTGTCACTCAGGCTGGAGGGCAATGGTACAATCTCAGCTCACTGCAATCTCCACTTCCCAGACTCAAGTGATCCTCCCACTTCCGCCTGCTGAGTAGCTGGGACTGCAGACATGCAGCACCATACCCTGCTAATTTTTTAACTTTTTGTACAGATGAAGTTTCATATATTGCCCAGCTGGTCTCGAACTCTTGGGCTCAAGTGATCCTTCACCTGGGCCTCCCAAAGTGCTGGGATTATAGGCATGAGCCACCGTGCTCAGGACCCAACTTTCAAAAATTGATAGAACATCCAGACAGAAGATCAATGAGAAGCGGATTGAACAACGTAGACCAAATAAGCCTAACAAACATATGCAGAAAATTCCATCTAACAGCACCAGAATATGCATTCTTCTAATGCACACACAGATATTATCCAGAATAGATCATATGCTATGTCACAAAACATGTTTTAACAAACTTAAAAATACTGAAATCATACCAAATATCTTTCCTGAACATAGTGGAATGAAACTATAAATGAATTACAAAAGGAAATTGGCAATTTCACCAATATGTGTACATTAAACAATAAATTCTTGAACAGTCCATGGGTCAAAGAAGAAATTATAAGGGATATTTGAAATGTTTTGAGATAAATGAAAATGTCTCAAGATGAAATAAAAAAACAACATATCCAAATTTATGGAATGCAACAAAAGTGGTAAGAGTTAAGTTTATAGTGGTAAGTGACTACATTATAAAAGTAAAAAGATTTTAAGTAAGCAACCTAACTTTACACCTCAGAAGTGGAAGAAGGAGAAAATACTAAGCCTAATGTTAGCAAAGAAAGGAAATAATAAAAATTAGAAAAAATAAATTAAATAGAAAGTAGAAAATTACTATAATAATTAATGAAACTAACAGCCGCTTTTTAAAGATCAATACAATTTACAAACCTTTGGCTAGAATAACTAAGAATAAGAGAGAAAACTCATAAATAATATTATAAATAAAAAAGGAGCTATTACAATCAAAGAGGCAGGAATGATAAAGATTTTGAGGCTATTCTGTACAATTATACACTAACAAATTGGATAACCTAGAAGAAATGTATAAATTCTCAGAAATATACAACCTACCAAGACTGAATCATCAAGAAATACAGAATCTGAACAGATCTGTAACTAGTAAGGAGATTAAATCAATAATCAGAAACTTCCCAAAAAAGAAAATCCCAGGATCAGAAAACTTCACTGGAGAATTCTGCCAACATTTAATAGAAAAAAAAATGCCAATTCTTCTCAAACTTTTGCAAAAAATTGAAGAGGACGAAGCATTTTCAAACTCATTTTATGAGTCCAGCATTTTCCTGATACCAAAACGAGACAAAGATAGTACAAGGAACACACACACTCTCACACAAGCTACAGGCCACTATCTCTGATGAATATAAATGCAAAAATTGTCAATAAAAAATAGCAAACTGAATTCAACAGTGCATTAAAAGGGTCACACACTGTGACCAAGTTGAATTTATCTCTGGAATGATGAATGGTTTAACATATGAAAATCAATCAATGTGATAAACTATATTAACAGAACAAAGGATAAGATCACATGATAATCTCTATAAATGCTGAACAATCATTTGACAAAGTTTAATACCCTTTTGTAATAAAAATACTCAACAAACTATGCATAGAAGGCATGTACTTCACATATCAAAAGCTAACAGATAACATCATACTCAATGGTAAAAACTGAAAGCTTTTCCTCCAAGATCAGGAACTAGGTAAGAATGCCCGTTCTTGCCATTTCTCATCAACATATTACTAGAAGTATTTGCTAGAACAATTACGCAAGAATAAGAAATAAAAAGCACTGAAATCAGAAAGGAAGAGGGAAAATTATCTCTATTCCCTATAATCTTATATGTAGAAAATTCTAAAAATCACACAAGGAAACTGTTAGAACTAGTAAGTTCATCAAAATTGCAGAATATAAAATCAAAATGCAAAAATCAGTTATGTTTCTATACAATGGCAGCAAACTGTCTGAAAAAGACATTACAATCCCACTTACAATATTATCAAAATGACTAAAATGTTTAGTAATAATTTTAACCAAGGAGGCTAACGACTTATACACTGAAAACCATAAAAACATTACCGAAAAAAAAAAATTTAAAAGACACAAATAAATAGAAAGATAATTCTGTTTTCATGGGTTAGAAAACTTGATATTGTTAAAATGTGCACACTGCTGAAAGCAATTTATAGATCCTATACAATCTTATCAAAATTATAATGTCATTTTTTTTCAGACATAGAAAAAAAATCTAAGAACCCTGGATACTTAACAGAATCTGGAGAAAGAAGAACAAGTAGAAGGTCTCATACTTCCTGACTTCAAAACATATTCCAAAGCCATTGTAATACAAACAGTTTAGCACTGGCATAAAGACAGATACATGAACTAACAAACCAGCATAGAGAGCCCAGAAATAAGCCCACACATACATGGTAAAATAATATACAAAGTGCAAAGACTATGGACAGGATAGTCTCTTCAACAATTGTGTTGGGCAAACTAGATAGCCACATTCAAAAGAGTGAAATTAGACCCTACTCAAAAAAATCAAGTCAAAATGGATTAAAAAATACAAGATCTGGGTGGGGCGCAGTGGCTCGATGCCTGTAATCCCAGCACTTTGGGAGGCCGAGGCAGGCGGATCACGAGGTCAGAAGATTGAGACAATCCTGGCTAACACAGTGAAACCCCGTCTCTGCTAAAAATACAAAAAATTAGCTGGGCATTGTGGCGGGCGCCTGTAGTCTCAACTACTCAGGAGGATGAGGCAGGAGAATGGCATGAACCACAGAGGCGGAGCTTGCAGTGAGGCAAGATCACGCCACTACATTCCAGCCTGGGGGACAAAGCGAGACTCCGTCTCAAAAAAAAAAAAAAAAAAAAGAAAAAAAATACAAGATCTGAAACTATGAAACTCATAGAGAAAAACAGGAGAAAAATTTTATACCATTGGTTTTGGCAATAATTTCTTGTATACACCACCAAAGAACAGGCAGTAAAAGCAACAAAAAATAGATGAGTGGAACTACATAAGATTAAAAACTGATGCACAGAAAATAAATAAAAAGTAAAAACAGAGTACAACTTAAGACATTAAGTTGTCAGAGTATACTTAAGACATTTGGGAAGCCCTACTTAGGCTTATCATTGACAAAACATTTTCAAAATCTTTTCATTTGGTCCTCACCACAATACTGTTTTGTGCTTCCTCCCTAGTTGGGCATCCTTGTGCAGTGAGAGGGACAAACAAGGTGGTTTTAAGGTCAGAGTACAAAAGCGAACATGAAATGGGAGAGAATATTTGCAAACCATATATCTGATAATGGGTTAGTATTCAAAATACATAAGGAACACCTACAACTCAATAGCAAAAAACTAACCCAATTAAAAATGGACAATGCAAAAGAAGACATCTATGCAGCCAAAATACACATGAAAAAATGCTCATCATCACTGGCCATGAGAGAAATGCAAATCAAAACCACAATGAGATACCATCTCACACCAGTTAGAATGGTGATCATTAAAAAGTCAGGAAACAACAGCTGCTGGAGAGGATGTAGAGAAATAGGAACACTTTTACACTGTTGGTGGGACTGTAAACTAGTTCAACCATTGTGGAAGTCAGTGTGGCGATTCCTCAGGGATCTAGAACTAGAAATACCATTTGATCCAGCCATCCCATTACTGGGTATATACCCAAAGGATTATAAATCATGATGCTATAAAGACACATGCACACATATGTTTATTGCGGCACTATTCACAATAGCAAAGGCTTGGAACCAACCCAAATGTCCAACAACGATAGACTGGATTAAGAGAATGTGGCACATATACACCATGGAATACTACACAGCCATAAAAAATGATGAGTTCATGTCCTTTATAGGGACATGGATGAAACTGGAAACCATCATTCTCAGCAAACTATTGCAAGGACAAAAAACCAAACACCGCATGTTCTCACTCATAGGTGGGAACTGAACAATGAGAACACATGGACACAGGAAGGGGAACATCACACTCCAGGGACTGTTGTGGGGTGGGAGGAGGGGAGAGCAACAGCATTAGGAGATATACCTAATGTTAAATGACGAGTTAATGGGTGCAGCACACCAACATGGCACATGTATACATATGTAACAAACATGCACATTGTGCACATGTACCCTAAAACTTAAAGTATAATAATAAAATTTTAAAAAAATGGACAATGGACCTGATGGATATCTCTCCAAAGAAGATGTAAAAATAGCCAACAGATATATGAAAAGCGCTTAACATCATTAGTAATCAAGGAAATGCAAACCAAACCACATGAGCTATCATCTTACACCTGGTACGACGACCATTATGAAACAAAAGAAAGAGAATTAAAAAAAAAAAAAGTGTTGAAAGGGATGTGGAGAAACTAGAACCTTTGTACAGCCACTGTGAAAAAATGTTTGGAAGTTCCTCAAGAAAATTAAAAATAAAACTATATGATCCAGTAATCCCACTTTTAGATATTTTTCCAAAATATTTGAAAATAGGAACTCAAGGAGATATTTGCACTCTCATGTTTATTGTAGCCTTATTTACAATAGTCAAGAGGTGGAAACAAATGAAATATATAATGACAGATGAGTCGATACAATGTGGCATGTACATATCATGGAATATTGTTCAGCATTACAAAAGAAGAAAATCTTATAACATGCTACAACATAGACAAACCTTGAGGACCTTACACTAAATAAAATAAACCAGTCACAGAATGACAAATACTGCATGAATATACTTCTGTGAAGTATCTAAAGTAGTCAGTCATAGAAGCAGGAAGCAGAACAGCAGCTGTCAGGTCCTGGGAGTAAGAGTAAGAGGAAAGTTGCATTTCAGTGGGTATAGAGTTTAAAGCATGCAAGATGAAAAAGTTCTAAATATCTGATGTACAACAATATGCATATAATGAACAATATTGTACTGTTCATTTAAAAATGTGTTAGGTCCATGTTATGTGATTTTTACCACATTTTTTGAAACCAAGTTGCTAAAGAGTTTGCCAAATGGAATTATAGTGACACGAGTTCAAATAAAATTTAAAAACGAGAAACAGTACAGTTTACTTAATTTGTTAATATACCCATATTATCATTTTAGGGAATTTTTACTAAAGTAGAGTATATAAACTATTTTTTTGTTCTAATGATCCATTTCTTTTAGTTTGTTTCCCATTTTTATGTAGCTAGACTGCCAGTTAATCTCCTAAAATTATTGGCACCATGTTTCCCGTTTTTTCTGGCTTTTTTATTAGTAACTGGGATCCTTGCAGCTGTATCTATGTGATGCCAAACAATTAGATTGATCAATTCTGTGACAACAAGCCATCTGGTTTCTTTAGTGAATAGGCCCTTACTTACCTTTCGTAAATTGATTCTATTCTCCTTTGTGCCTTCTCTTTAAATTACCATTATCCTGTAACCATAAATTAAAAATACAGCATCACTTGTAAAACATCCTGAAGTAATTTTTAACACTACAAAAGAGAAGAAATTTCCTTTGTTTGGTGTTCTTTGACCCTAATTAGCATTCAGGAACAAACTACACTTGCAAAATTATTTTCAATTGGAAGAGGGAAGAAAAGGGTCTTTTTATTACTATGTATTTGTAATTACTTTTGTTACTTATGTTATTCTTGTGTCTAAATTCAACTCTAGATTTATTCTCTGTTGATATTTTTTATCACTTGAGAATATTTTAGTTTTTCAACCTCTATATGGTGGGCAATCACTCCAAATTTAGGTTAAACTGTAGGTTGATTTAAAAATCTGGCTATGATGCAGAAAAATTCTGGCAACTTACCTAGAAAAAAAAAAGTAGTTACATTTCAGTACTTCTTTTACCTAATCAGCCATTTAAAAATAATTTTATTCATTATCAATATGGAGAAAATTATTTATATGCAGGGAAATTATTTATATGCAGAGCTGTTAATGGCAGCAATCTACATGCCAAATTTCTACTTGATAAGCAATGAAATAGTTGAACAAATGTATATTTCTATATGGGTGAATTTCCCAAAATTCACACTTCAAAGACAGTTGCTGACATTTTTTCAATGAGAGATTTTATTAGATAATGAGGCATCTTAGAGTTATCTTGTAAGTATTCTTTAGTCTTAATTTAAATGTAAATGAAAGTCAATTCAAAGTGTCGTATTAAATAAATTTTGTTTTGTAAACAGTAGAAATTAAATAGGACTACCATATGGTCTAGCAATCACACTTCTGGGTATATATCCAAAGAAAATCAGTTCAGTATGTCAAAGAGATGTTTCATATTCATTGCAGCTTTATTCACAATAGCCAAGATATAGAATCAATCTAAGTGCCCATCAATGGATAAATATAGAAAACATGGGCTGGGTGTGGTGGCTCACGCATGTAATCCCAGCACTTTGGGAGGCCGAGGCGGGTGGATCATGACATCAGGAGCTCCAGACCATCCTGGCTAACACGGTGAAACCCCGTCTCTACTAAAAAAATACAAAAACGTTAGCAAGGCATGGTGGCAGGCGCCTGTAGTCCCAGCTACTCGAGAGGCTGAGGCAGGAGAATGGCGTGAACCCGGGAGGCGGAGCTTGCAGTGAGCCAAGATTGCGCCACTGCACTCCAGCCTGGGCGACAGAGGGAGACTCCGTCTCAATAAATAAAAAAAAAAAAGGAAAGAAAACGTGGTATATATACACAATGGAATACTATTTAGCCTTTTAAAAGAAGGAAACCCTGTCATTTGCAACAACGTGGATGAACCTGAAAAACATGTTAAGAGGAACAAGCCAGGCACAAATACTTAACGATCTCACTTATATGAGAAATCTAAAAAAGTTGAATTCATGGAAATACAGAGTAGAATGGTGATTATCAGGTGCTGGGAGTTGGAGTGAGATGTGGTTGGGAAACGGTGGTCAAAGAATAAAAAATTTCAGTTAAAGAGGAAGAATACATTCAAGGGATCTATTGTACATGTTGAATATAGTTAGTAACAATATTTTGTATCCTCAAATTGCTGAGAGAGTAGATTTTAAGTGTTTTTGACACAAAAACTGATAATTATGTGAGGTAATACATTTTTTAATTAGCTCCCTTTAGCCATTCCACAATGTGTACATATTTTAAAACATCATGTTGTACATGGTAAATATATACAATTTTTATTTGTCAAAGTAAAAAATATTAAAGATTTAATGTAGATAAATGAAAGAAAATTAGGAATTAAGGTACAAAAATTATTTATAGTGTTTATTATTGGTCTATGTTTACATAGTATTTGTTTCCCTCCATAAGTGCGTTATACAAACACCCATCTAGAAACATGACTTTACAAATGGTGTATCTGATCTTTTATGTCCCTAGTTATTATTTTAGCCCTGTCTTTTTTTTCTAATAAAACATCTTTTCTTGTCCTCATCCTTCTATGAGTTAAATTAGTGACTCTACTTTCTCAGACCATATGGTGAGACAAAGGCATATGAGTTGTCATAAGCATGGTCTGTGTAGGCAAAGCATATAACTCCACAAATGCTTCTTGAGAGATTCTAATATAATATGTGCTAGACTTGCACAAGGCATAGAAAATAAAAATGTGCACCCCACACAGCCACTCCCCATTCATACATTCAACAATAATCAAGTACCTGGTAATGCTAATGCAGTGTTCTATAATTCCATATACATAAACTAATATTTTTAATATATATGAAGGTTATGTTATAATTAATAGTCTTAATGTATTTTTAAAATTACTGTAATCAAACTGTAATTATAATTATTTTCTTAATGAACAGAAACTAAAAGTATAATTTCCGTCAACTCCGTTTAAGTATAAATGCAATTAAATGCCTTGCACATTCTTCACATTATATAAGGATCTTTATACTTAAGACATTTGGGAAGCCCTACTCAGGCTTATCATTGACAAAACATTTTCAAAATCTTTTCATTTGGTCCTCACCACAATACTGTTAAAAAGACAGCCTAAGCTGTTTTGTGCTTCCTCCCTAGTTGGGCATTCTTGTGCAATGAGAGGGACAAACAAGGTGGTTTTAAGGTCAGAAACATCCAATTGCAGCATCATTGGGAAATTTGTAAGAGCAGCTTTTATAAAACGTCACCAACTCACGTATCTTTAAAAGATGTGCTGAATCTTATGCCTTGACATTCTTCTTAGTTTCCTTCTTTTCTATTCTCCTCCCACTTTCTCTTTGTCCCTCTGTGGCTTCATTAATCCCATATTACAATACAAAGTAAATAATAGTGCTCTGAAGTGCTTCCTATTTTTTCAGGATGAAGTCTGAAAAATGAAACTGCAATTTTTTTTTTTTTTTGAGACAAAGTCTCACTCTGTTGCCCAGTCTGGAGTGCAATGGTGCCATCTCAGTTCACTGCAACCTCCGACTCCTGAGTTCAAGTGATTCTCCTGCCTCAGCCTCCCAAGTACCTGGGATTACAGGCATGCACCACCACGCCCGGCTAATTTTTGTATTTTTAGTAGAGATGGGGTTTCACCATGTTGGCCAGGCTGGTCTAGAGCTCCTGACCTCAGGTGATCCGCCCACCTTGGCCTCCCAAAGTGCTGGGATTACAGGTGTGAGCCACCGAGCCCTACCCAAAACTGCAATTTTTATCTTAGGGCACAGGTAAGCATAAAAACATCCAAAATCATGTATTTATGCTTAGGCTCTGCTTGTAGAGTGATACCAAATTCCAGGTGATTCTTTTTTTTTTTTTTTTTTGAGACAGAGTCTCGCTCTGTCGCCCAGGCCTGGAGTGCAGTGTTGCTATCTTTTCTCACTGCAAGCTCTTCCTCCCGGGTTCACACCATTCGTCTGCCTCAGCCTCCCGAGTAGCTGGGACTACAGGCGCCTGCCACCACGCCCGGCTAATTGCGATTCTTTACATTATCAAAGAATTCATGAAAACAGGATATGAAGATTAGTGAAGGATTCTTTTCATTAACAAAGTAACTTTTCTTATTTCAAATTTAACGCATCTATTTATAAAAGTTATAGAATTTAAATTTTAAAATATGAATGAAGAAAAACAAAATCAGCATAACATAGTAATACTTATAATTGATATTTACTATTCTGTTACTTGGATTCCTTACTTAACCCTTGCAGTATTCTATGATTTTTTTTATCCATGTGTTACAGTTAGTGCTTAGAAAGGTTTAAGCACCTAGCCAAAGTAATGCATTATGTTAAGTGGCTGATATCCACTTACTGAAAAATATTTATTGATTGATAATTAGTCACGGAGATATCAACGGGTTATTTTGATTACTTTTTACATTACTCCCAAGCCGTCAGGATTAGTTTTAGATTATTTAAATAGGTTAGCTGAGTTCACAAAAGCTATTACTATGGGGACTTTAACTGAAATCTAACTCTATCCAATTCTATTTCTTTTCCCTATCCCTCGAATGGGTGTATGTGTGTGTGTGTGCGTTTGCACACATAAAAACCTATTCTAATTTTATGCAACATGGAAAGCATTAATGTTTAACATGTATGTTTGAACAGGGAATTTTGTACTGCATTAAAGATTATTCCTGTATATTACATACAATCAAATATTTGACTATTGACTCTCTTAGTATGTTCATTGAATTGTTTTCTATTCCCATGAAAACTGTATCAGTCTGAGAACAGCTACTATATCATATGCATCACTAGTCTCCCCATGGTGCATAATACTTGATATAAATTAGATGCTGTTGGTTATACTTGGTGGGGGGAAAGGGGACACTAAACAGGAAGAGTCAATTTCTATTGTTAACAAAGCAAAAAGCAAAAGGAGAGATAAATGGAATTAAATTAAAAATGAAATTGAGAGTGTAGATAAATCTATGTAATGAAGATGTCAGTAACATAGGAAGAGAAATAAGATAGGGTATAACAGTGATTATTTTTCCTAATAAGTAGTGTCGTTGCAGTTGGAAGACAAGAGATTATCGAAGCACTGGTTATAGTCTCAAAGATGAGGTGGTAGCTTACTTGTTTGGGCCTCAGGCATTGCAGTACAAACAGACAGTGAGGGAGGAGTCAATTAAGACTTATACAAATGCAGAAGTCATGGTTGAGGTAGTGAGAGGATTTCCAGGACAGTGATGAATAACGGAACCTCAGCAGAAGGAGCATGTGGACCCACAGCATCATATGAATAATGATAGGACCAAGGGAAAAGAAGTCAAGCAGAATGGGGATAGAAAAAAGGTTTCAAATTTATGTATAAGAGTTAAATGAAGAAAGTTATTAATAAAACTTATACAACAAAGAATTTCTACATAGGAGTTGAAAAGAAAGCAAGAGAGTTTAGAGTTTAGGAAGAAAAAAATCAAAATATTAAATTTTAATATGTAATATTGTAGGATTTGAATACTTTAAAACTGAAATTCAGTTTTTGATGCTGCTTCTTAGCATCTTTGGCTTGACATGTATATCAAAATGTAAGAATGTCTGTATCTTACAGTCTGTGATTCTTGAGAAGTCAATGCCATATTATTCAGTACATTCATTCTTTCTTATTGGAACCACAATATTTTCTTCAATAATAATGTCAGTAGACATGATAAATAAACAAAAAATATCCAATAACATGCCCCAATGTTTTGCAGCTATCACACCAATAGCCCCTGAGATCTTATCACGTTCCATTTATCTGCAGAAGTCTTATTCAACTTTCTGTATTAAGTACCAAGAAATTTCTTAGGCAATTAGTAAGTTCACTTGTATTCTTAAAACTTCACAGAATGAAAAATTAAGATTTTTAACCTCTTTTTCTAAAACAATTGTTGTACAAATACTTTTCAAGGTTTTTTTATCCTATTCTTGACAAAATAACATATTTTAATGAAAGTAAACATGTAGAAATGACTTAACCAAAACTAGCTATTCACAGCTCTTCAGCACTTTTTTTTGGGTGAGTTCAGGAACAAACTTCATATTCATTTTATTAACCCACTAAGTAGGGTTGCTTCACTTCCTTGGTTACTGTGCATGTTTATTAGGCTGATTTTCATGGTGGGATGCTAAAAGGAGGGATTTTTGCAAATCAAACCACAGAACTATCACCTCACACTTGTTAGGATAACAAACATTAGCAAAACCAAAGATGACAAATGCTAGCAAGGATGTGGAGAAATTGGAACCCCTGTATACGTTGATAGAAATATAAAATGATGCAGCCACTATAAAATTTTTTTGTTTTTGAGAATGGGTCTTGCTATGTTGTCCAAGCTGGCATCAAACTCCGAGACTCAAGTGATGCTCTCACCTCAGCCTCCTGAAGAGCTGGAACTATAGGCATGAACCACTGTGCTGGCTTGGAATTTTTTTATTTTCCTCAAAAAATCAAAAATAGAATTACCAAATGATCCAGCAATTCCATTTTTGGGTATATATCAAAAATAATTTAAATCAAAATCTTGAAGAGATATCTGCACTCTCACGTTCATTGCAGTACTATTCACGAAACAACCTAAACGTCCATCCATGGATTAATGGGTAAAGAAAATGTGGCCTACACATACAATGGAATATTATTCAGCCTTAAAAAAGAAGGGTATCTTTCTGAATGCAGCATCGTAGATGAACCTGCAGGATGTTATGCTAGGTGGAATAAGCCAGGTATAGAAGGACAATTATTGCATGATTCTACTTATGTTAGGTATTTGAAATAGTCAAACTCATGGAAACAGAGACTAGAATGGTGGTTGCCAGGGGCTAGGAGGAGGCAGAAATGAGGAACTGCTGTCCAATGAGTATATAGTTTGAATTATGAAAAAATGAATAGGTTCTAGAGATCTGCTGTAAAACATTGTGCCTACAGTTAATGATGCAGTATTATGCACTTAAACATTTATCAAGAGAGTAGATGCCATGTTGAGTTCTCTTTTCATAATGAAAGTACAGTAAAATGAAATGAAATATAATACAGCAGGCTTTACACACACTGCTTCACAGGCAAAAACTACTTGGGAAACAAAATGGAAGGTCCCTAGAGTCGTGAGGGAAGTAGGGTGTGGTACATGGTCAAAATGGCAGTACCTGGAGCTCTCTGACTGGTCAGGCACCAACCAGCAATACTCTCATGCCTTAATTATAGTTTACTGCTGAGATAATTGAGAATGAGAGCTCATGTTTACTAACCAGGATATGAATAGACTGAGAACTTTAAATAACGTTCCTTTAATTCCATAAAATCTCCATTCTGTTTTAAAGTCTTTAGTACAGATTTTAGATGTAATAAACTGCTAAGATTTGAGCAACAACTATAAGCATAATAAATGGTTTGCTTTATGGGCAGTTTTACACTAATGCCTCTAATAATAATAACAATAGCAATAACAAAAATGAGTTTAAGATGACAGGATTCGGGGCCGGGCGCGGTGGCTCACGCTTGTAATCCCAGCACTTTGGGAGGCCGAGGCGGGCAGATCACGAGGTCAGGAGATCGAGACCACGGTGAAACCCCGTCTCTACTAAAAATACAAAAAAAAATTAGCCGGGCGTGGTGGCGGGCGCCTGTAGTCCCAGCTACTTGGAGAGGCTGAGGCAGGAGAATGGCGTGAACCCGGGAGGCGGAGCTTGCAGTGAGCCGAGATTGCGCCACTGCACTCCAGCCTGGGCGACAGAGCGAGACTCCGTCTCAAAAAAAAAAAAAAAAAAAAAAAAAAGATGACAGGATTCTTAGGACTTCATTACTCAGAGAATAATCCCTAGAAAGCAGCAGTCATCATCTAACCCAGAAACTCCCAAGAGTTTAACACTTTAAAATGTATAATCTAAATTAAAGAAAACATGGGTAAATGATATTGTTTCCCCTGAATTGAAGTAATATGGGATGTGTTGAAAGAATACATCAAAACATTTTTCACTGTCACCTAGCCTGATGACTGACATAGATTAATTACTACGTAAATTTCTTCTTCCATTTAATACCGATAAACAGATTTATGGGACTTAAACCACAGTACACAGTTTTGTATTTTGTACGAAATGGATAATCACATTTTAAAACATGTGTAAGGCATATTTGCAAACTTGAAACGTTGTCTTCCATAAATATATGCTGAACGAATGAATTAATGAATAAAAATTCAGGCAAAAACTCAGGTGTGGCTCAGTCATCTGAATGTTATTATCCAATGAAACAGGTCAAAGATTTTTTTTTTTTTCTGGTTGATTTCTAGCCAATAAGACCAAGGTTCATTCACTTCACCTCTGTATAGAATCCTTTGTTGGGGGCTGCGAGGAGGCAGTAAGAAGTATCACATCTAATCTTTTCCATAATTAGTCAAGTTAGTTGGTACTTCCCATAACTCTGATACCCATAGGCCCTCGCTATTTCTAGACTTGAGTGTCATTCAGAAATATGGTTTAGGCAAGCACTAGGAAAGATATACAGTTTTTCCAAAACACATGATCCAATCAATATTCTACTTACAAAAGTCAACTACATACACTTCAGTAATGAGGTAAAAAAATGAAATTTATACATAACCCTCACTTATATTTATAATAATAGACATACAGGTATTCTATTAAAGGAACTTTTTAATGTTTGACAAGTAAAAATTTCAATATCCCTTTTTATTAAGTTTAAGTTATTGTAATGAAATTAAACATGTGAAGGGAAACTAATACTCTCTTTTAAGAGAAGTAAGAATGAAATATCCATATGAAATACACTGCATTATTCTCTTTGTTTTAATGGCAAATAGAATCAAAAGGAATAACCCATTTTATTTAACGGAATATCTGAAAGTGTCCCACTTATTTATTTCTAATTTTAACTATGGAAAGTACTTGTATTTTTTTTTTTAAGGAAAGAAAGCCAAGATTTTATAAAGTAAAAATCTGCTTTGTGTGCCTTTCCAAATTAGAAGAGAAATGTATCATCTTAATACAGCAGACAGTTATTATAAAGACTTACTCCATCCGAAAAATTGAGTGAAAGAAAAAGAAATTGACTTACTTGTTAAAGAGAAAAGATTGCCAAGGCTTGCAAACTTGTGAGGTGGTGAAATAACAAACTAAAGACTAGCCAATATGAGCTATTTTGTTTGACGTGCCTTCCATTTAATAAATGCTGTATCGATCTAGTTGTTTCTCTATTTTTAATCATACATTTTGTTGTTGCTCTAAATTTAACCTTACCTTATACATTCTATAATGGATGTCCCTTAAATACATCCAATTTAACGTGTTCCAAAGAAAACTCATAATCTCTTCATCTCCATCCACCTCATTCCTCCTGCTGTGATCAATCTCTCCATTTTTGTTCATTGTCCATCATCTTCTACAGAACAAATGTGTCCTAACCCATTTTTCTAAACACATTTTTGTATACAAAATAATTTCCATTTTTTTTTATTTCAAAGATCTATTCTGACAAACATTTGGCTTCAACCTGTAATTAAAAACTTAACAATACTTAATAGTTGCCTCAAAGAGCATCCCCTCTTTGTCAATGTGTGACTATTTACATTAATTTGCATGTAATTCAGTTTCATACTCATTCACTGGGATATGAATATTAGTCAAATGGGCAATTAATTAATACAATCTTTATATATTCACTTATTAAAATGCACCACACAATTCCTAATTTATTGGGAGTTCTCACTAAATCTATGGGATGTAAATTTTGAAACAGCTGCAGCTGTTTATGCCGTTGCTCTTGTTGTCCAATAGAGCCAAGTGGACATTCTTTTTTGTTGTTGTTCTTTCCTTGAATAGAGGCGAAATTATAAATCTAACTTTCTCTGACATGTTGTCTAAAAGGATATCATCTTACCCTACTCAGTGTGAGCCCTAAAACTAGGAAATGTTTATCAATCTCTGATTGCAGATCAAGTTTAACTATCAGATACAGATTAACTTTTCTGTAAAATTTTTTAAAATATTCAGAGATAGAAATCTTGATGTTGGATGACAGAGATCACTTGTGAAGAAATTTATTAAGTTTTATTTGGTTGAAAAATATATAATTTTTAGTGAACATCTATCATCCATTATGTTCCAAGCTTTGGGACAACTGTTTTTATGTCCATTAAAACAGTCCTATAAAATAGGTACAAGTATCTCAATCTTATACATGTCAAAACTAAAGCACAGAGATGCTAAATAACTTGACTAAACAAGATATTGAAGGTGAAGTCTGAAATAGATTTTTAACTCTGAAGTGCATAAACTTTACCACTATATTATCTGTCTTCAAAGAGAATGATTTTAAAGATGAGGCTTTTTTATTTCAGAAGAAAATATTTTTATGCAATTCTAGATTCTTAACAGTAATTTGAAGAAATGAATGTCTGATGATTCAAGAAAAGTGAGGTACATTTTAAAAGAAAAGTGACAGACAAAAAGTGGATTTTTGAAAAATGAATAAAGCTGCTTTTTTTTTTTTTTGATGGAGTCTTTCTCTGTTGCTCGTGCTGGAGTGCAATGGTGCGATCTCAGGTCACTGCAATCTCCGCCTCTTGGATTCTAGTGATTCTCCTGCCTCGGCATCCCGAGTCGCTGGGATTACAGGCGCCCACCACCACACTCAGCTAATTTTTTGTATTTTTTAGTAAAGATGGGGTTTTGCCATGTTGGCCAGGCTGGTCTCAAACTCCTGACCTCAGGTGATCCACCCACCTCGGCCTCCCAAAGTGCTGGGATTACAGGCATGAGCCACCGCGCATGGCCAAAGCTGGTTTTTAAAAGGGGTCATTGTACATTATTATCAAATTTCATTTGAATGTCAAAAATTCTGAGGCAAGAAGGAACTTGAGCCCAGGAGTTTGCGACCAGCCTGGACAAAATGGCAAGACCCCATCTTTACAAAAACAAAAATAAAATAACACTAGCCAGGCATGGTGGTGCACACCTATAGTTGTAGCTACTTGGGAAGCTGAGGTGGAAGGATTACTTGAGTACAGAGACAAGGTTACAATGAGGGAGGATCGTGCCACTGCACTCTAGCCTGGGCAAAAGAGCAAGACCCTGTCTCTAAAGAATAACGAATAAGTAAATAAATAAAGTCTGGACAAGCCTAGAATCAGTAATATTTGGGGAATATGCAAATAGTCTTTGCTTTATTTACTCAATTATTGAAACTATATTCAAAAATAGGAAGTAAAACATGATTTAATATTATTTAGTAAGTTAAACATGTTATAATAATTTGCAAATCCGTGTATGTTTTCATTACTATAAAATATAAATCAGTGTGGTTTGTAGCAGAGACCTAGATTTTTTATCTACACCATTTTGTACCTACACCATCACAGAAAGGTTTGCCATCAGTCTCTAGATTAGGTGCAAATTCATTTAATGTGGTCCATCCTATTATCTAAAAGGTCATTCTGTTGTTTTCAGCCTTCATCTAAGACACTCTCAGATACTATTTCAGGAATTTATGAGAGCAAAATTATATAAGGTGCCAAAGTAGAAATAGGCGCTATGCTGCTTTACCTATATTTAGTTATTTTCTTCTCTCCAGGATCAGATATTAGTGATAGATTCTCTAATGTCAAAAAATAAAACCTGGGTCATGTAAATTTTACACAATCAATGTCAGTCACTCAGCAACCATTGAGAATCTACTATGTTTAGAATGGAACACCTGACTTACAGAAAAAAAAGTAAAAGATTGGTTTTGTAAAATGACACATACAATTTAAGGAAAAATAGGCTATCTATATTCGATAGTTAAAAGAAGATTATAAAATACTATAAGAAGAGAGGGGAGAAATGACTAGATTAATTTGAGGATTACCTAGTGTTAAAATAAGTCCAGATTTAAATCAAGTTTATTAATTCTGAAAAAGATCACGTCCTAAAGAAGGCATGAAATTGCCCCATAAATGTGGATAAAACTTCTGTAAGATAATGAAAGCCCTAGAGAGTAATGTTCAACTCCATTTTCTAATTGGCAACAAATGTATAATATGGGTACACCAGAATATCTAATTAAAAAAATGGAAAAAAACAGGTAGTACCAAATGTTGGCAAAAATGCAGACAGCTGGGACACTCATACCAGCTGGTAAGTGTAAAAACTAGTACTGCAACAAGCACTTTAGAAAACTTAATGGCAGTTATGTAGTAATGGTGATCATATGCATACTCTATGATAGCAATTCCACTGTTAGATAGATAACTAACAGAAATCTACACATATGTGTCAGAAGACATACATAAGAATGTTACTAACAGCCCTGTTTACAATAGCCCTGAATTAGAATGAACCAACATTTCCATCAATTGTAGAGTATTTCAATGATAATATAATCACACACTGGAATGAAAATAATGAAATTACTACTAAACATACAACCTAGATCTTACAAACGTAATCATAAGTGAAAGAAATTAGACACAAAATAACACATAAATTTTGATTCCACGTAGATAAAGTAAAAAACAGGTAACAGTTAATCTATGGTATTACAAATCAGTATATGGATCTCCTTTGGTTGGCAGGGGGGATGTTGTTGGAGAGGAAATATGAAGAGAGCTTCTGGGGTGCTGGTCATATTGTACTTCTCAGTCTGAATAGTAGTTACAAGGGTATGTACACTTTGCTGTAATTTGTCCAGTGATACATGATGGTTTGTACATTTTTATACATGTATGATACTTCAATAAAAATATCTGAAGAGCAACAACAGCAGTGGCAACAACAAAGCCCATTAACCGCAAGAGATAATCCTATAAATTGTTTTCTTCAAATAAATGTATTGTAAATAACTTCTCTCTCTTTGGCATATATTTTTGTCCTCTTTTGATATATCCTAATTTTAGGTTTGTTTAATTTTTCAAATATGTCCTTTATGTTTAATATATTTGAGGAAATCTGCTTAAGAAATGCTTATCTACCCCATCATCTTATCAATGGGAATTTTATTTTCTTAACTGTCAAATTTAGATCTATAAGTAACCTGGAATTTATGTTTGTGTATGTTTGTATATGATGTAGAAATCAAATTTTTATTTTTTCTATGTAAATATCAATTTACTCAGTATCATTTGTAGAAAAGATACTTCTTTGATAATGCAGTACATGGCACTTTTGTCATATGTCAAGAGTCCTTATATACCTAGGTGTGGATCTCAACTATTTTTGTTTGTTTAGTTTTTGTTTTGGATCTCAATTTTTATTCTATTCCCTTGATCTACATTTATATCCTTGTACCAGTACTATACTGTTTTGTTTACTGACATTTTGTATTAATGTTTGGTAGCTAATGTAAATCCTTCAAATTTGTTTTTCCATAATATAATACTGACTAATTTTGGCCCATTGTATTTTTATATAAATTTTGAAATCAGCTTGCCAGTCTTTACCAAAAGAAAGCTAGCATTTTAATTTGGAATGCATTGAATCCATATATCAATTTTAGAGAAAACTCACAGCCTTACAATACTTATTCTTCTATTCCATGAGTATGGTATATCCCCCTATCCATTTAGGTTATTTTTCATATTCCTCATATTTTACAATGTAGAAATCATGTGTTTCTCATTAATTTTTTCCTAGATGTTGAACATTTATTATTCTATTGTCAATAGTATCATCTATTTAAATTGCATTTTCTTGTTGTTTTTATTTAATAGAAACATGATTGATTTTGCATATGTTATATTTTATATATCAATTTCAAATAGCTCTTATGTTATATATTGTTTTATATTCAGCAAGTGTTACAAAAGTATTTATTAAGATTAGTAGTTTATCTGGAGATTCTTTCACACTTAATAAGTATGACCTCTGTGGATAATGATAAGTTTTATTTAATCCTTTCCAAACTTCATTATTTTATTTATTTTTATTGCTTTATTACCCCTGCTCCAGCACAATGCTAAGTAGAAATTACCATAGAAGACTTTGTGCACTTACTCCTGATCACTGGAGGAAAGACTATTTATGTGAATTAGTTAAATATTTGTAGATATTAACTTTTGAGAATTTAGCTGTCAATCCCAATATGACAACTTGGAGGTGATGCATTTTTTTTCTTCCTGCTTTAAGATTTTTCCTTTTGTCACTGGTTTTTCAGCAGTTTTATGATAATATAAGTGGGTGTGATTTTCTCTTACATGTATCCTGGTTGAAATTTATAGCACTTCTTATATCTATAAATATATACCTTTAATTAGTTTTGAAAAATTCTTAGATAATATATTTGCCTTGCCAATATCTTTTTAAAGATTCCTTTTGCCTCATGCTACTTCTATACACACATATTGAGAATCCAATCACATGTATAATAGCATTTTCACCATGTGTTATGCACATTCTTCTGCATTTTCCTTTTCTCCTCTCTGTTCTTTAGCTTGGATGTTTTCTATTAGTTTGTATATTCCTATTAGATGGTTCTATCTAATCTTTTTTTCTGTTAAATCTATTTGTTGTGTTTCCAGTTCACATATTTTTAAATTCTGTAATTTTCTTGGACTATTTTTCTATTTTTTATATTCTTTATAATATATCTAATTTCTTGACATTATTGATTCAATCACTTTAAAATTTCTGAAATATTTTATGAAAAATTGTAGAAATTATTTGATGTTCTAGATAATATTATCTTCTTTCATAGAGAATTTGCTTTTGCTTTGGCCAGCAGCTAGTGTTGGGACAGAAAACCATATCCCGTCAGTCAGTCACTGGAGGCATTGGAAGCTGGGCTTCATTCTTTAGGAGAGCTTGTCTATTTCAGGTTTATCCCTATTAGAGTTCATAACTTGGAGTTACAGCTGAAAGCCATGGTTGTATACCTACTCGATAGGCCTTGAATTCCAATTATCATCTTACTTTTGATTAGACTACTAAATTTCCTGCTCAGCATCTCATATTATCAGCTTTGTTCTCTGTTTCTCTTCTCCTGTTTTTAGCTAGTGTTTGCAAATTGCCAAAAACTTTGAGAAGAAAAGAGGTGCTAAATGCCAGAGCATCTCCCCCTTGCATTTTCTCCAGGATATTGGCCTTTGATGTCCCCTCTGCCTTAGTAGCTTTCCAATGTCTTAAATAAATGTGTAACACTTCTGGTTGTTTTAGGTGGGAAGTTTGTTCTGCAGTAAGCTTATCTGACATTACCAGAAATAGAAATTATTTTGTAATAGTAAAACAAATGTATACTTTTGTACTACAATATTTAGTACTTCAGAGAACAATTGGCACTTTCTGGATATTCCCAACCAGGAATATGTAGTTGAAACTGCACGGTTTTCTGGAGATGATTTAGGTTCTTCCCTTCTTACTCTAATTCTGTCACTGGTTGATCTTATCCACTCCACAGGCTTTAATCACAATTTCTATTCTGATGAATCCCAAATATTTACATGTAAAGAAATTGTATCCCCTGAAGCATAGAACCATAAATCTAAATGCCAACTGGATATTGACACTAGGATAACTCACAGGTGCTTCAAAATTACATATACAAAGTTGAATTTCTCATCTTCTATCTACTCTTCCAAACAAAGCTACCTCATTATCCTTTATCCCCTAGCTCAGTGAGCATCCCCAGCCGTCAAGCAATATACCTGCTAATCATCCTCAGTTCTCCTTACTCTGTCATCCTCATATCTAATCCCTCACTAAGGCCTGATATTTCAACCTCATTATTATTTTTGGCATTCAGCTTTTTCCATGTTTTGGTTACCAACTTGCTTCCTTGGAATTTTGGAACTGTCAATATTAATCTCCCTACTTCCAACATAAAGACATATATTTTCCACATATTCCCCCTAAGTAATCTTTGAAAAATAGTAGCAGGATATTGCCATTCTGTTGCTTAAAATCCTTTAGTAATTTTGTAATTTTCCAATTCTCCATGGTCTGCAGGACAATATCCAAATGTTTTAACTGAATACACACACACAAACACACACACACAAACACACACACATGCTCACACACATTTTATGATTCATACTTTGAGTTTGATAGAAAGACAGAACATCTATAAGACGAAAACAGTTGTAGTCAGAGATTCTGGTATGCAAAGTAGGAGAGAGAGCCAAGAATTAGTTGTATAACTTTGAATTATAATATTGGGTTGGTCTTCTATAGATGAGACATAAAGTTGTGAGAGTCAGTAAGAACAACTAAAGAAAGATAATGAAAGAACAAAAGACAAGTGGATTAAAGACAGATATGTGGTGAAAGAGAAAAGCATTTCTACAGAAAAGACCCCCAAAATAAGTTAATTGCAGGTAGTAAGGTGAACAGAAGTCAAATGTCTTGGGGAGGATCGGACTGGTTGCTTGTGTATGTTAATTAATGCAAAAGGGTCAAAGAGAAGGACTGACTTTATGGCCCTGTAGAGCTCTGAGAACAGGATCAAAATCCAGATGCATTTCTAAGACATCACACTGGGAACGGGGACTTGTAATGACTTATCTACAAAGTGTAAAAAGTTGTGGGTAACCAAAAGGTTGTCATTTCCTCCAAAACAAGTTTTCCTGAAGTGAAACTGTAACTACCAGGTATAGCCATTAATAGAACTACAGACACTAAGACTATGGAACCTTCCGTCTTCCTAACCTTCCCCTCAGGCCAGCCTTAAAGGCCTGTGAAGATCTATTAATAACACTGCTGTTTTGTTCTCTGGCAGCTCTTGGTGCCAGAAGGCTTGGTGCCAATTTGTGGTTGAGCCCCTCCCTGGGAGAAATCATGCCACTCAGAGACAGCTGATAAGTCAAGCCTATTTTCCCACTTTCTTCACTGTATTTTTCCTGACTGAAGAATTTGTTTATGGATTTGATTTCTGTAGAGATAATCACAGGATTCAGTGGTATAGCATTCCTCTATGCATTTTCTCCCTGCACATTTGTGTGTGTGAAGATACTCTTTCTAAATCCCTTTCAAGACAAATTATTAATTGTGATATATTAATTATTCTCCACTGTACCTAACGGTTATCAACACTACAGAGGCACCATTGGTTGACAAAAGTGAGAGCTTTTGTCAACATTAACATAATGAGCAAGTGGCAATGAGAAAATATTTGTCTAATTAGAGACTTTTATATTTTCTTTTCTTGAGGAAATAAAAACCAAAATACATTTAAGATATATTGCTGTTTGTACATATGTGGTAAATTGGTTTTTTTTTTTTTTTTTTTTTTTTGAGACGGAGTCTCGCTCTGTCGCCCAGGCTGGAGCACAGTGGCGCCATCTCGGCTCACTGCAACCCCCGCCTCCTGGGTTCAAGCGATTCTCCCGCCTTAGCCTCCGGAGTAGCTGGGATTACAGGCCCGCACCACCATGCCCAGCTAATTTTTGTATTTTTGTAGAGATGGGGTTTCGCCATGTTGGCCAGGCAGGTCTTGAACTCCTGACCTCAGCTGATACACCCACCTCGTTCTCCCAAAGTGCTGGGATTACAGGTGTGAGCCACCGCGCCCAGCCAGTAAATAGTTTTAAAGTTTTATTTAATCCCAGCGCTTTGGGAGGCTGAGGCGGGCGGATCATGAGGTCACAGATCGAGACCATCTTGGCTAACACGGTGAAACGTCGTCTCTACTAAAAATACAAAAAAATTAGCCGGGCGTGGTGGCGGGCGCCTGTAGTCCCAGCTACGCAGGAGGCTGAGGCAGGAGAATGGTGTGAACCCGGGAGGCGGAGCTTGCAGTGAGCCGAGATTGCGCCATTGCAGTTCGGCCCGGACGAAAGAGCGAGACTCCGTCTCAAAAAAAAAAAAAAAAAAAAAATAGTTTTATTTATATTCATATTAGATAACCATTTGGGTGGCACATTTCACAACACAGATGCACTTCTTAAAAGTCCTCCATCCGTCAGCGTTGTAAAAAAGGAAGTGGCACGTTTGCATGTAGTTCTTCTGAGACGGAGATTTAGGGACAACTTTGCCAAGGTGTGTAGGTGGAAGAATGGGAGATTGAGACAGGCATATTGGCCCAGGAAGACAAGGGAGTAAAACTAGCAATAGAAAGGAGGGCCAATGCCATAGCAGTGGGATGGAGTGAAAACAAGAAAAAGAAAAATGCCTCAGGATTTGGTGGAGAGTTTGTTTCGCCTTTTTAAGATAATACTCCTGGTCAGCTTCCCAGCTTCTTAAGTCTGGACACTGTAATGATTTTGGATGACTGCATTCCATGACCTGTTTTAAGGTAGGTTTTTTGAAAATAGGAGTTAAATATAGGCTTTCTTCCCTATGTATTCATTTGCGTTTTTTTCTTTTTCATTTAGAAATGTTGTTTTATTTCACGTTCCCTTATTTATATTTAATTGAGAAGGTGTTGGACATTTTATCCATCTTTAAACATTATTTTCTATCTAGAAAATCTGACTTCAAACAAATATACTCAGTTCTACATTATAAAAAATATTACAATGAATTTAACGCTTAAAACTCATTCCGGAAGTGACGATGGAAGCAGGTTCAAATGCTTTCCCTGACACTTTGTGGCAAATTGTGGAACTACAGTTTGTTTTTCCAAGTTGTTTCCTGATAAATTTTTTATGTGTATAATATAACAAATAACAATCAAGAAATTGTTATGCTATTTATGTACTTATTTGTAAATTAACCAAGAAATCACGAAGTGTTTTATTAAGATGATATCTAAACTGAAATATCACAACTTACTGCAAATAATAGTTTGTTTCAAAAATAATTTGAATTGCATATAAAAATCACAATTGCTGTGATTAACATTCCATTGATATATTGGAACTAAGGTTTTTGGAAAAATCGTGTTTTCTTTCAATCTTTTAAAAAATACCATATTTATAAAATGAGTCATTAAGATTATCTCTGGGCATTTTCATTCTGTATTGAAGGTTTTTGAGGGACATCATTATTAATTCAAAGTGTATTTCACATTTTGTAGTCTGTCTTATCATGGCAACTAATTTTTTTTTTTTTTTTTTTTGAGAGAAAGCCTCACTCTGTCGCCCAGGCTGGAGTGCAGTGGTGCAGTCTCGGCTCACTGCAGCCTCCACCTCTGGGTTCGATCGATTCTCCTGCCTCAGCCTCCTGAGTAGCTGGGATTACAGGCTCCCGCCACCAAGCCCGGCTAATTTTTGTATTTTTTAGTAGAGACAGGATTTTACCATGTTAGCCAGTCTGGCCTCGAACTCCTGATCTCAGGGGATCCACCCACCTCGGCCTCCCAAAGTGCTGGGATTACAGGCTTGAGCCACCACTCCTAGTCAGCAACTGATTTTTAAAACTGTGGTAAAATATACATAATATACAATTCAACAACCTAATCAGTTTTAAGTGTATAGTTCAATGACACTAAGTATATTCACCTCATAGTGCAACCATCGTCACCATCCACCTCCAGAACATTTAAAATTCTTTAAAACTGAAACTCTTTACTCATGGTACAATAATGTCTCCTTCCCCTCTTCTCCTAGCCCCTGGGGAAAAAGAATCTACTTTCTATCTGTCTGATTTGAGTGCTCTGAGTACCTCATATAAGTGGAATCATGTAATCATTTTCCCTTTCTGTTTTTACCTTATTTTAATATAACCAAAACTAAATAAATAAGCAAATTCTTAAAATAAAATTGATATATTTAGTATAGGTCCTTTTGAGACACTCAGTGGTCCACTAATTATGTACCATGTCCAATCACATCACAATATCATAAATTTTATAGTCAATTATTAGTTGACATTTCAAGGCCCAAGTATATATTTAATAAGAGATGCAATCCTACATATGCAGTTTACATGTTCTTAATCAAGTCTTAGCACCAGCATATCACCTTAGTTTACATTTATCTAAGTGCAAGTATTGGTTTGGAATGTAATTTTGCTCATATACAATCTGTAAGATACTAAAACAAAAGCTAGTTTATTATAAGTGAAATAATGGCAAAGGCCGTTTTAAAAATATTGTATTATTTTCTCATTTGAAAATCAGTTTAGTCTTTAGCCCATAAAATAACAGGAAAATAAATCATAAAGACTATATCTGAATATTATTTAACATATTTTATAAAGATATCCTCCTTTGCATCATGGCTGCAGAGGTTTTCATGCAGCTTGAGCCACTTTCCGTGTCTTACGGCGAATGTGCAGGAGCTGTATATCATCAGATTCTTTCAGAGAAAGAGCTGGTAAGACAAATGATAGTCTGAAAGATAAAGGGAAAAAAAGAATTGGTATCTTCTTGGCACCTCTGCATTTCAAAAATACTATTTCAGTAAAGTCCATGTTAGAGGTGGAATTCAAGAATTCATTGAATCTGCATTCCTGCCTTCTGCTATCTTCTTTCCCCCTCATATGCTCAATTATTCCTCACTCCTGGTTAATGAAGGCAGGCTTTTAACTACAGACTAACTATAAATTGACTTTAATATTGGCATTTAATGGTTATTCACAGAACTGATTTAAAATGTGGTATCAAGTTCAGGTCCTGGGATTTACCAAAGTTCATCAGAGGACAGTACATGGCGAATTGAGAACCATAGCCTACTTTATGTCTAAGAGAATATTGACAAACAGCTAAGTTCTCTGTGAGCTCTCAGATTTCACTCAGAAGAAATGAAGAAAGTAAATTCTCTGTTTAGCCTTTGGGCTTTTTTTCTCCTTTTAAAGAATTTGCTCATGGGAAAATATACCATACAAATGGCAGCAACATACTCTAAGTTTATGAGCAAATCAATTCCATATATAGTTACTGCAGAGTATATTATAGGCAGTATTTTTGTTGGGAGAAAAGCAGCAGAAACTTAGCAAAGTAAGGGAAAGAGAAAAAGCAGCTCATAATGATAAAGAGCTTTTGTGCCAGTAGAGAGATAAGAAAAAATACAAAAGAAATCCATAATGATCCACAATAATTTTAGAATGCAATTTATGGCCATGAAGGGTACAACATGTGATTGGGTATCAAAGAATAAAGAAGCCATGTTAATTTAGGCTAATTAAAAGATATTTTGTGAAGCAGAAAGCTTTTTATTTGGTTGGTTGATCAGTTGATTTGGATAGTTTTGGGTACTATTTAATTAGTTAAAAAGCTATTGAAATGGAGTATCAACCATTCCCAGACAGAGGAATGGCATGAGTGATGGTCTGGGCATGGAATATGTTTGATACACAGTGAAATATCAGATTCACTCTGATGCTCTGTGTATTTTACAGGAAACATTATAAGGGATAAAGGGTAAAAATTCAACAGAAACCCAGTTACTATTGTCCATCTGAGAATTTTGTACTGTCCAGGAGAAAACAGAGCTCTCATTGAAATGGAAGAGTTAATACAACAAGACATTGTGCTTGTCTGTATTCCTATTTATTTTATCCATTAAAGGTATTAATGGATTTTATCCATTTTATGACATTTATTTTATTATTTTATGACATTTATCCATTAATGACAATAATGGATAAAATATATAGGAGTACAGACAGGCACAATGCATGGGGAAACTATTAGGACGTCACTGCAATACTCTAGCTAATGGTTACAACAATCTGACATTGGGTATTTGCAATACGAATAGAAAGAATATAATAGAGGAAAGAGATATTTTGGAGATTTCAGGCATAATTAATGGGAGAAAATGGAAGCTTATTATACTTCAGAGAAGCATAAAGTCCAGTGATAAGTTTAAGTTGTATAAATTCAATGTGCTCTCAGGAGAAGGTGATGTTTACTTTGTACTTTTAGAACCTTGCATGGGTGAGTGGGTTACTGAATAAACAAATAAATGTTTGTGTAACACAAATTTAGAGGATGTGCAGTTGTAGATATATATGTAATTCTGAATAGTCCATTTAAAGACAGATACTAGGTTTTCTTCCAGGGTTTCTAGAGTTTTGGGTCTTACATTTAAGTCTTTAATCCATCTTCAGTTGCTATTTGTATGTGGTGAGAGATATGGATTTAGTTTTGTTCTTCCGCATATGGCTAATCCAATTTTCCCAGCACCATTTATTGAGTAAGATGTCCTTCCCCAGTGTCTCATTTTGTTGACTTTGTTGAAAATAAATTGCCTGTAGGTATGTGGCTTTATTTCTGGGTTTTCTATTATGTTCTATTGATCTATATGTCTATTTTTATACTATTAATAGTATCATGCTGTTTTGGTTATTATAGCCTTACAGCATAATTTGAAGTCAGTTAATATGATACCTACAGCTTTGTTCATTTTGCTTAAGATTCATTTGACTATTTGGGCATAGCCACAGTCTTTAAATATTTGAATGGACATAATGTGAAAACCACACTTAAGATATGTTTAAATGGCACAGTAATATTATCTAACACAAACTCAAAATTCAAATGTATCCAGTTGTCCCAGTAGCTTTCTTTATAAATATTTTTTCTTTTTATTTCTTCTTAGCATTGAAAGATAAATATCCTAGCATCTACACAAGAGAACCGATCTGTGTATATATATATACACACACAAACATATATATAAACTATGTACTATATATATATACACACACACACAGGAATACACAGGAATACATACATGTATATATACATATATACACATAGAATACATAGGAAGATATAGATAGATAGATAGATAGATGATAGATAGATGATAGATAGATAGATAGATAGATAGATAGATAGATGATAGATAGATAAACTTCCCCCAAAAGTGTGCCTTGGCATACTTTTAAAAAAGCTTACAAGATCTCAAACTGTCTTAATAGACTGACAGTAACCAAATCAATCATCCTTCTCATTGCTGCTCTGAGTAGATTGCACCTGGAGAAATGATTGCAGTTATGGATAGCTCACTTAGAGCTATTACTGATAATCTGAAGTGTGTTCAGAATAAAATAACCAGGGTGATGGGGAATGAAAAACCCATAAGTTTCACATGATGGATTCTGATTATCTTTAGGCTGGAGAAGCATAGGCTAGGGAAGTGGGCATAGCTGTGGTTGTTAAATACTTGAATGAATGGCTTTGTGATTTGAATTGTGTTTCTCCAAAAGGATATGATTAAGTCCTAATGATCATTACTCAGAATGTGACCTTATTTGGAAATGGGGTCATTGCAGATGTAATTTGATATCGTAAAGTCATATTGCAGTAGGGTGGGCCTTTAATCCAATATGACTGGGATCCTTATAAGATGATGGCCATGTGAAGATAGAAACACAGTAGAATGTCATGCACTGACAAAGGCAGAAATTGGAGTTATACTGCTGCAAGCCAAAGAGCACCAAAGATTGCCTGAAAATCATAAGAAAATAGGAAGAGACTAAGAAGAATTTTACTACAGCTTTCAGAGAGAGGATAGCCCTGCTGACACCTTGATTTGAGACTTCTAGCTCCAGAACTGTGAGACAATAAGTTTGTATTGTTTTAAGACACCAGGCTTATGGTAGTTTGTTACAGCAGCCCTAGAAAACAAATACAATATACATAAATAGGTAAAGTTTATTCGTTCAGTTCCAAGAAATAATTAGGATCTAGTAAGCAGAAATGAAGGGAAAACAGAATATGAACAAGAACTTGCTAGTAATTAAAGCCACTACAAAATGAACTCAAGGGCTCCAGCAGGTTTTAAATTACCTAGTATTATAAATGTTCAAACAGGATGAATCAGAGATGGTGCAGAGGTGATTATTCATGCATCAGAAGGAAGGTTAAACTGAATAATCTCCAAGTGAAAAAATTATATGATCCTATCTTAAAGCCCTGTCAAATAGAGGTTGGTGGCTTCCTTTTCATTTTCTGCTTCAATCAAGAGGATATATGGATGATATAGCTTGGTGGATGACACTTAAATTCAAGATCTAGTACTTAGTTTTGTTTTTACTTACTGTAGTACTTAATTTTTCTTAGGTAGGCCCCTTAACTTCTCTCTCCTTATTTTCCCACCTGTTAAACAGAGATATTAATACTATTCACTTCATAGTGTTATTATGATGACACTAGTTAATAATTTAAAAAATGCTTAGAACAAGGCACAGCACATAGTAATGACTAAAGAAAGAAGTGCTTTTGAACATATATTTGTTCTACTGTTGTCTAGATTGTCTAGATACAATGCATTAAGTCTTCCCACCAGTGCAATTCCTTGTGTCCAAAATACAGAGTTAAAAGATTAGAAATAATTGAATGTTTTCTAAAAGTTCTGTGCATTTTTCTAGATCCAATATTGTACCATTTGGAAATTTGTTGACCAAGTACCAGAAATATAATATTTTTGCCAATTTTCTCATAACAAACTGTGATAATGTGTTTGTCAACTGCTAGGATGGGTTTGTGTGTGTGTGAATACGTGTGTGTGTGTGTTTCAAGTGTTTATAGAAAATAAATCACTCAATGGCATCATTTTCAAATAATAAAGACTACAGTTACCCTGATTAAGGTTCACCAGAGTTTTGGATATTATCACCTGAGAGTTAGAGGATGATGTGGAGTTTTCAAAATTAAATCCTCTGAAATCCAAGGATCTTGTTAAATTGACATCTGTTGGTAGCTAACAGCCAATTTCAGCTTCAGGAACTAGTAAGAACGTTTTCCAGCTTATGAAACTATTAATAAATGTCACATAATTGTCAAAAGAAATCCTCATTCAGTGATTCAAATTTAACAAAATTAGGTTTTATTTATTCACTATATAAAGATACTAATCTCTGAATTATTTGGGTGCATGGGTGACAGCTCTGACAGGTTTGTGATGCCCCAGACAAATTCAGTAACTTTCAGTGAAGCAAACCCATGAATAAATGTGATGGTAGTGTGTACACCTATATAATTCCAGAGCTAGTGATTATGTAACTTTTACATAGGTCAGACCGAGGGAAGACAGAGAATGGAGGAATTGGGTGTTCTTTCAGTAAAGAGCAACTGAATGAGACAGTACAGCTTTTGAACTGGGGATATACTACAAGGCAATGAGGGAGGCTGGCTGTGAAAGTATTCAAAAATATGTTTGATTGCAGGGTGATGTTTAGAGGCCCTAAGGTAATAGAAAGGAGCAAAATTGAGTGTCTGGAACTTTTATGTACTTTATTACAGTACTCTCATTTTCACCAAAGAAGGCAACCCATGTGGTGAGAAGACCACAAGTATTGGAGCTAAAGCCAACTTATAGCTGTAGTTTTATATTTTGTGAGCCCATATGTCCTCAGACAAGTTTCATGAGTTAATTTCCTGTGTCTCAGCTTCCTCTTTAATAAAATGTGGGTAATATCATTGTCCCTTAAGATTGTTGTCAGCATTAAACAACATAAGTATATGAACCATCTAGCTCAGTGTTTGGCAATGGTAGGAGCTGAATAATTGTTGGCTCTTACCTTAAAAAAATTATTTGTTAAAAGTTCCAAATGCAGCGTTCAGGAGCAGATATGGGTCAAGGTCATGGATGAGGCAAACACTACAATTCAATAAAAATTGTTAGTTCTTAATTTATCTTAACTCAGCAACTGTTTCTTGAGACTCTACTACATATCGAGTACTGAGGGGATAGAAAGATGAATCAAAGACCATTTTAAAACGTCTGGCACTTGCAATTCAAAATCAAGTAAAAATAAATACAGCCTTATGATTTATTGAGAAATGTCATGCAAGGTAAATGAACTGATTTTAAGCATGTACTTAGCATTCACACAGATTGACAGATTCAGTGAAAACACGGCACAGCCTTCAATTATTTTTCCTTTTAAATACATTTTTGTGGACTTTATAGAAATATTGACAGTGTTTCTTCACCAATACCTATTTTCTTTGTTGAGTGACTATTCCTTTTTCTTTTCAAATTAGTTTGTGTGGCAGTGTGGAAGAACCACCACATGAGGACAGTAACCAACTACTTCATAGTCAATCTTTCTCTGGCTGATGTGCTCGTGACCATCACCTGCCTTCCAGCCACGCTGGTCGTGGATATCACTGAGACCTGGTTTTTTGGACAGTCCCTTTGCAAAGTGATTCCTTATCTACAGGTAATTGTTTTTTATGCTTTTTTGAAGCTACTAAAAAAATGTTCGGCCATAGCGATGGCCCTTACGGTAAATTAACTAGTGAGTTGAGAAATATATTTGCCTAAGGCATTGGCAAACTGAACGAAAATAATGCTTGAGAATTTCTGGAGAAATAAGTTAAGTTCTGGGAAAAATAAAGCAACAAACTGCCAAATCATCATTAGATGCTGCACAAACATTTTTGCACAACATTTTTGATTCCTAATTTGATTCCAAAATTTGATTTTGCACAAACTTTTTTGATTCCTAATTTCCCCATTGTTAAATAAGAACCTTGAACCAATTAATGATTTAACCAATTAGTGATCTCCCCAAACCAATTATTGATCTTTCTCTTGAACCAATTAATGATCTTCTAGTCCAAATCATTGAGGATATTTGTTTTTACAAGTGATTTTATTTTATACTGAAGAATTAAGACCTACTTGGTCAAATCAGTGCCATCAACAGGTTTTAGTGTAGATTCTAATTCGAACCACTGGATTTGGAATCTCCGTTCTGCCATTCACCAATTTTATGCTGTCAAGCCAAATAGTTGTAATTCACTTATTTAAAAGAATAATTTTAATGGGATCTACCTCATATGGTTGCTGTGACCATTTACTTAGATAATTCATATAAATAACTTGGCGCAGCGATTACCCTCTGGAAGATGATGATCTAATAAAAACAGTATGTTCTCAATAAACATCAATTATCAGCATCAGAATCATCATTACTAGGTGTTTTTCTTTCCTTAACAGTGAAAACCCCTTCTTTTTCTATTTAATTGCGATTTCAGTAATTAAGAATGAATACTTTCAGAGATTAGTGTTCTGATTGTTATTATAGCTCTAAAATGTTTGAAACAAAAGATTCATAAGATAATGTTCACATTCACACATCCATCGTAAAGGATGGATTTCCCTTAGGAATTGGACAGCAAGTGAAATGGTGACCATTCTCTACTTGTCTTCCCATAGCCCTCCTGCACCCTCAGTTTTTACTCCACGCAGTCTCTCAGATGGTGATTATAATATTTTAAGAAAACAGAAAATAAGCTCCCAGTAACAAAAAATTAGGGAGGGGGGCACAAATAGCCTATTACTAGACATTACGCTGATTAGGCTTTTGGAACGAAATGTTGCAAAGAGATATTTAGTTCAATAGTTCCTCAATTACCTCTTACAAAAAGAAGTGAAAAATTTTTAAGGTTAAACATTGTTTATAGAATAGTAAGTGGAAAATACTATAGAAGTTATAAGCTCCATGCATATATTATGTTTAATTATAAAGCTAGTTTGGGTCAGCCTTCTGAAAATCATGAATGGATTATGAAACGAACGGGAGCACATTTTTTTGTGTGTGAAGAAATAGTACATGGGACAATAGAGAAAAATATTCTCATAGAAGAAAAGTTAGTAAGAAATGAATGGCTCTGGTGGTGTTTGCATAGAGGCACTAGGAAAATAATACCTTTCAGATAATTCTAATATTTCATTATCTCTGTGGTACTTCCAGAAAGCCTTTTACCTCTCTCGATTTCAATAACTACCCAGGAGAATATTTTGAGAATTCTCTTAATTTTGGGATGGCTGCAGTTGCCCAGAATCTTCAACTGACTGGTAACATTTCGTGTTCTCTCTGTGAACCAGAAGATTCCCTGGTGGGAAGTGAAGTGATAAGGGCAGGTGCAGTCATGTGCTAATGCACAGCGATAGCTTTCTGCAGAGCAGGCATGTCAGAGTTTCCTGTGAGTATTTGCATTAGAGGACACAATGGAAGCAGCCTAACCAGTGAGTGATGCAGAGCATGGGTATCTCTTGTAATCACTGACAGTCCTCTTTCACACAGCAGAACTACTTAACCAGTCCTACAGTCCAAGAAACATCCTCATCTCTGGAAGGATTCTGTCTGCCTCTCTGAACACAGTGTCCAATCTAATCAATTCCTTAGCTGATCCTCTTCTCCACAGAGCAAGGGAAAAAACTACTGGGTAACCACATGATGCAAAAGACTAGATCCATTTGTTACCCCATCCAACATTACTTCTTGACGGAAAGGTGTAAATGCACCAAGAGATTGGTGCATGGGTAAAGCTAGTATCTCCAAATTCTTCATATTTATTGCCTCATTTTTCATGGAATGTTCCCAAATGCGATGAACAGTGCCAATGGGCAATAAACATATAATTTAAATTTGAGCAGTTTTTCTCCCTAGTTGTGACATTCTGAAACTAATGACTTACATCCCTGATATGATATGTATGTCTTACTGAATATTTAAAAACACATTACATCATGCCCAGCCACATTTTAAAGTTATTTGGTTGCGTTTTAGATTATTTGGACATTTGTTAATTTGCTATAATTTATATGTTCTTTTTCTTCTAAATACAGTACAGCCTTTAGATTTATGAGTGATATGCTATAACGCATTGGCAAATGCACAAAAATCTTAAAAGTCTCACAAATCTTGTAAAGCTTAGCTGAATAATTAAAATGACTCTTTTGTATCTTTAATAATTGCATAACTCCAAGACCATTAACATGTATTCGGCTATTTGCTGAATAATTATCATGTATTTCACTTCTCTTCCACCAATGACAAGAGCATTGGTTACTTTTTCAGAGTGATTTTTTTTAACTGCAGAAGACGCCCTACACAGAAAATGCCAGAAAAAAAAAAGAAGCCAAGTGAGATGTGGGAGGTGGGTAGTGGGTGGTCAAACAAGCTCCCTCTCTTTCAGTCATACTTTGCAACCTTTCTACCTATTAGTGCTTATCATCCAAATCTGTGATTTGGCAAAATTTTCATTTCTCCTTATAGTGAATCTTTAAGATCCCTTTGCCATATCTATTTGCTAGTATAAAACAGTGGACTTCTCTACTAAAGGAAATCCCCAAACATTATCCTGTGCGAAGGGTGCCCATAGTATAGGTCAAAGGCCAAGTACTTGAAGGCAGAAGAAAGTTCCATTATCTCACTCCACTTCATTCTCAACATTCATAATCCACACTAGATTCATTTCTCAAATGACTTACTATTCGACTGACTTGAGCTAATATCAGAATCCAAATGAAAAAGACACCCAGAAGTGCACTCTTAGAAGTTAAAAGCAACAACAAAACTTTCACTTATAATTACTCATGATAAAATGCAATTTTACATCACCTCAAGAAAATCTTATACATTACACATAGTTGTATATTAATGTGTCAAATGCACAAGCAAATATAGTAGTTCAAACAATGAATATTAACACACTGATTGTCAAGGGTTCATTCAATGGATTGGTTCATTCTACTATTAGATAAATCACACTAGCATATTCCTCCCTTTTCTGTGTGACGAAGGGCAGTGCTCCCTGGGTCACTGTTGGCACTGGATGTCAGTCTTTCAAGTGAACTGATATGAATTGATTATTATGACCTAATGGCATTAGGAAACACTAGAAATGACATTGATATTTGAACCATGCTACATCTATCCCATTTATCCACGTTGATTAAATTAATGGATTATAAATTACTAAGCCTTGATGAACACTTTGTACTTCTAATTCCTGTAGAGGATTGATATATCTCTAGCCCAGAAGCTATGAAAAGGTGACTGTGCAAATTTATACAACCATAGTTCTATTCCCAGGTTAGCAATGGTATTGAGGAGCCCTAGGTGCTTAACTTATTTGCAGAGAAGGAATGGAGGTTGTAGAGAATAAGGTGAGATTGGTTTGAGAAAGAGAGTTGAAGGTACCCTAAGGTAGCACTAAGAAATTTCCAGGCATCACTAATCAACTTAAGCCCATTCTCATAGAGTCCAGCCCTTTAAAATTACACTTAAAATGAAATCAGCCTCCAATAATTTAGCAAAGGTTAGGCTTTCACTTCTAATTTCTATGAATATTCTTCTCTGAAAAGCAATCTGTTCCAATTAAAATATAGAACTTCAGACTCAAGAATGAAAGATAAAACTAATAGTATCATCATCATTATTATTATTATAATCATAAGTAAGAGGAAACACATAGCACTTTCATGCCAGCCATGGAATAGACATGTTCATCTCAACTAACTGTCCATACAATTCCATGGTTAGGTACTGTTAATCATCCACATTTTACAGATGAGAAAACTGAGGAATGGAGAGGTTAAATAATCTCCCTAAAATGACTCCATAAGTCAGCTGGGATTCATACCCAGAAAACCTGGTTGCAGACTTGATTCTGACTATACTCTTCTGCCTCTCCCATGGAGAAACAAAAGAATCATACTTGATGAGAATCTTATCCTGTTGATTTCCTTCATTTAGCACACACACACACACACACACACACGCAACACACAACACACAACACACACATTAGGCCCAAAGCTGTAAAGTGAGTGACTCAATAGTGTGCAGCTAGCTGATCAGAGAGAGAGAACAGATAGATCCTCCTGACAGCCCAGAGACTTTCTGCACTGTCGCACTGGATCTTAGATCTCTTTCACTCATTTGTACCTATAATCAACATATCAACAAGAAAGGTCTCATGTAAAAGACAGAGATATCTACCCTTTCCACATATTATGAGATCAATATAACCAGGACAGAAAAATAGAAGAAGATGACTGGACTACATCTACTGTCTTCAATTAAGGCTCACCACTATTAATGGATTAACAAATATTTGTTTTAAAGACACATGCAAGTATACGTTCATTGCAGCACTATTCACAATAATAAAAACGTGGAATCAACCTAAATGCCCATCAATGATAGACTGGATAAAGATAATGTGGTACATATACATCATGGAATACTATGCAGCCATAAAAAAGAATGAGATCATGTCCTTTGCAGCAACATGAAAGGGGCTGGAGGCCACTATCCTTAGCAAACAAATGCAGGAACAGAAAACCAAATACCACATGTTCTCATTTATAAGTGGGAGCTAAATGATGAGAACACATGGACACATAAAGGGGAACAACATGCACTGGGGCCTTTCAGAGGGTAGAGAGTGGGAGGAGGGAGAGGATCAGGAAAAATAACCAGTGGATACTTGGCTTAATACCTGGGTGATGAAATAATCTGTGCAACAAACACCCATGACAGACATTTACCTATGTAACAAACCTGCACATGTACCCCTGAAATTAAAATAGAAGTTAAAAACAAATATTTCTTAAATGCATAATGGACATCAAACGTTCTATCACATATAGGGGACACAGTTGTGAAAAAAACAGAAGCAGTCCCTCCTACCATAGAGCTTTGTTCCAATAGAGAAAGCAGACGATAAATAAGCAAATTAAACAAGTAATTTACTGCCTTATACATGCTGAAAGGAAAATAAATAACAATCTGTAAAAAAATGTAAAAGAAATCAAAAGTCTTTTTAAAGGGAGAGGTTATTCTGAGAGTGATATCAGAATCAATATTTCATCCAGTATAAGAGAGCACATTGAACATAATTACATTAACTAATCATGTGGATATAGGTATTTTTAACATGTTTTTTTGTTGTTATTTCCTTAAAGTGCCAAGTTAAAGAATGATTTGTGGCATTGCTAATTATATAAAAATTTTGACTGGGTGAACTTACCTAGTTTTTGGAATCACATTGACTAGGCTAGCAGTGAGCAAACTGTCATAAGGAGATCCGCATACAGAATTCTCTTTTAACATGACTCATAACTTCCCTTGGGTGCTACATGTTGAAAATGCACTGATGTACAAATAGCCCTTATTATTTGAAAGTATGAAATAAGCTACCCATAATTAAAAAATGTTAATTAAATATAATTTCAATCAAATTCCTATATGATAGTTTAAAAGAAAGACATTATTCTTTATAAGTGAGGCTTTACCAGTTTGGACTAAACATATGTGTTTTATTTTTTTTCTATATGAGGGTATGATTTCTTCCAATCAGTCGAAAAGTTACAGGACAAAATAATTAAAGTAATTATTTAAAGAATGCCATATTATAAATTAAGACATTTGGAATAAAAAAAGATTGCAAAGTTTTCATCATACCTTTTCATGTTTAACAATAAATTTACATTTAAAAGTATATTTCTAATATTTTATTTTTTGATATAATTTCTTTTTAAATAGCACTTGCATGGATTGTTTATCTTTGGCAACTTTGAATTTGCTCATATGTTGTCACTACCTTTCTCATATAGTAAATATATTAAGAGTAATTCTTTTAACAGCTGGTGCTTCTCTATTACTATGATCTTTCTTTTCTCTAGACCGTGTCGGTGTCTGTGTCTGTCCTCACACTGAGCTGTATCGCCTTGGATCGGTGGTATGCGATCTGTCACCCTTTGATGTTTAAGAGCACAGCAAAGCGGGCCCGTAACAGCATCGTCATCATCTGGATTGTCTCCTGCATTATAATGATTCCTCAGGCCATCGTCATGGAGTGCAGCACCATGCTCCCGGGCTTAGCCAATAAAACCACCCTCTTTACGGTGTGTGATGAGCGCTGGGGTGGTAAGTACCTTATGGCCCAGCAACTGACATTTATATTACAGCAGCAAATTGAAAACTGGATTAGCATAGCCATCGTAAAGCTGGGCTTATATATTTTATTGACATTTGTGAATACAGTTTTGCGAGAGCGTGAAAGCCAACTTGAATTTCAAAACAATTTCACAGAATAACTCTACCTACCTGAATCCTTTGGTAATGTTATCTACTATTTTCTCATTTTCATATCTTTCAGCTAGGAAATGAAAGGAGATTATTCTACAATTCAGATTTGGTTATTTTAGTTTTTCTTAAACTCCTTAAACAAAAAAGCAATATGGAATACAAATCCAATTATGTATTCTGGAATGATCCACGATTTATAAGATGGTTCAACACTGTGTTGACTAGTGTCAGGGTCCCTAATGGGCTTCAAATACAGCTGAATTTTTTCATTTTAAGAGCATGTCCTGGATCGCATGGTCCTGGGAACATGGCCAGAGTCAGCATGTGGGTCTCTAAGTCAAATAATCCAAATTTGTTTTCTCTATTCATAATACATTCAGTTGGTGAGTTTTGCTACTCACATAATTATTATCCAGTTTAAGAATTATATTAATTGTGAATCAATCTGGTTTCCCATCTGACATGTATGATGTGAAATTTAAACAATCAGGCTTGAAGGTTTTATGTTTCTTTGGTTAGAAATTCTTAGAGTCAGTCTGAGGTTTTTCTGTAACAGTGAGAATACTGCTATCAACACCTGGTGCTAGCACAAATCTGGGCACAGGAAAGAATGACAGAAACTAAAATAACCCTGCATGTCAGCATAACATGCACTGATTCCAATATATCACATGAAATATATATATATATATATATATATAAAATCTGACCTCTTCTAGATAACATACTAAAATGGCTCATATTTAGAGAATTCATACATTAAGATTGTTTTTTATTAGAAAGATGTATCAAAACAAGCAGTGCACGCCAGGGATTGATTAAGGATAATATTCTTAAATATTGTAATCTTTGAATTTCTGTTATTTCCTACCTTGGTGTTTGTACTAGAACACCAAAAGGAAAAAAAGCCAATCACTGATATATTAGGCATATACTGCAGGATATATCTACAGCAAGATAATATTTAAGAGAGGCTGGGATTATTTCATATATTGTTGTAAGACCTATAATAACTAAAATTTTATAATTTGCTTTATCCGTTACCCCAAATATCAAATATCTGTCTTTTATTGGGATTTACTTTTCCTTTTTAACATTGCAACTTTTTTTGTTGTATTTTTCTCTGTATAATTTTCAGTTTTTTCCAATTTTCCGAGTTAATAGTGTAGACAAAAACAAAATAAATGGAAATTTCCAAAATGGTAGGAATATTTATGAAGTGTCTTATGTCCCATTCATTTAATGCTCAAACACCACCCTGAGAACTTAGTATATGTCAGGCATTGTGCCCACCTGGAGAGAAACAGACTCTGCTTATGGGAGCACACTCTATATAATAAGGCTCAAAGGCCAATAAACACATTTTTATAGGGTAATCAGTATTTTAATATATTTATATACAAAATGCTGAGAACACAAATGAGAGAACAAACTCAGTTCTGGCCACTTGAACAAAAGTTTACAGAGGAGCTGCTAACATTCCAGCAGAATATTAAAGATAAGCAAAAATTCTCCAGACTGAGAAGAGGGAAAAGGATGTCCAGAAAGCAAGAAAATCCACATCATGGATACTACATTACAAAGCAGAAAGAAAGTGAGTCAGCACTTGTAGTTTCTGGAGCATAGGGGCAGGTAGTGTAAATAATTGAGTTTTGAAAGAAGATGGGTTGGGGACTGACTGTGACATGTCTCTTATATGATCCTTTTACACTGATTTATATTTAGAAAGCCTAAAAAGGTATTTCTCAGAATCCTGTATTAAATTCAAGACTAAATTTAGCCCTAGAAAGATTATATTATTTTTTCAAGATTATGAAGCAAATAGGTATATTTAAATCTAAAGCTTCCTACTCGTAAGTTGGGATTCCTTAAGTTTTATAGAGATTGCAATTAGATAAAATATAAAAATATTTTTCAATATGTGTCAGCAGTATTTTCTCTAATATTCCGGCAATTAGTTTCACTTATATGTTTATGGGTTGCTTTTATAAGCTTTTCTTTTTTTAATGTTTCCCTGAATAATCAAGTAACAGTAACCTCCGTTAACAAAAAGATTGCAAAGTCATGGATTCCTGTTCAGTTATTATGATTAAGTAAATAGATGTATGATTTTTAAACTACCTCTGAGTGGTAAATATAAGTACATAAAACTCATTTCTACTCTGATATTTTATTACATAACTCTAGCATGGACATTTTCATTAAAAAAAAGGAAACAATTGTTGAATATGTAAAAATCTAAACTTAGCCTTCGGAAGTCATTTAAGAAAACTATTTGAAGGTGATTTTATAATAGCCTATAATTAAATGCTTATAAAGACTAAAATTAAGTATTATTGGACTGAATTGATTAGCTACAAAATCCAACTTAATAAAAGCTATATAGTCATTTAAATTTTAAATAAAATTGCTAAGAATATTTTTAAGAAAAAATCATTCAAGGCAGATTTTTATCTTTTTTATTAGACATTTATTATGATGATTTCTACATAGCATGTAAAATCATTGTTCATGTAAACTAGAAGTCCATGTTCAACTTACAATGTTAAACCTTTGCATACGTGTGATTGTCACAACTTTTTAAAAAACTGTAAGAAAGTATATTTTACAGTGTCATCTCTCCAAATTCAAACATTTTTAAAGGCCAACTGTCATTTAGCCTGATTTTTAAAACTATTGTAAAATATCTTCTATTTGAGATTAATTCATAAACTGTGTTTCTTATCTTTATTCTAAGTTAAATCAATAATGTAGTTATAAAAGTAGAGAGTAGTATCATAATTATTCTACAACCAATATGGCAGTGGAAAAAAATTTGGAAAAGCAATTTGGTCAGTTGATACATATCTATCAAATAACTTTTGGAAAAGTTCTGTAAATGCTGTTTTACTCATGGTGCAAAATAACTGAGAACTCTGTCTAACTAAAAAATTTACCAGAAATATGTAATTATATATGGATAAATGATTTCTAAAACTAATTATATTCATTATTGCCTATTACTTCTTCATAAAAATAACCATACGCCATGATTTCTGGCAGACACACACAACACTCAAGAACATATAAATAATGTAAATACTCATTTTAATAATCTTTAAAATATACATTTGTATGTGTTCACTGTTTGCTTCAGTCACATCATTTCATACTTCTAAAATTATTAAATTAACCCACAATTTCTTTCTTGCTTGGTTTGTAAATGCATAGTTCTACAGGAAAGATCCTATAGAAAGAAATTCTTTGCTGGGTGTGGTGGCTCAAGCCTGCAATCCCAGCACTTTGGGAGGCCGAGATGGGCGGATCATGAGGTCAGGAGTTCGAGACCAGCCCGGCCAACATGGTGAAACCCCGTCTCTACTGAAAACACAAAAATTAGCTGGGCATGGTGGTGGGCGCCTGTAATTCCAGCTACTCGGGAAGCTGAGGCAGGAGAATCGCTTGAAACCAAAGGCGGAGGTTGCAGTGAGCCGAGATCACGGCACTGTACTCCAGCCTGGGCAAAAGAGGGAGACTCCGTCTTCAAAAAGAAAGAAAATAACTCTTTTTATACACTCAAAGTTATATTTTCTTCACTATTCATTCATCCAGTGTTTAATTAGCATGTACCCTTGGTCAATTGCTCTGGACACTGGAGATTAGTAACATCTCTCTTTTTGAATATTACTGACAAATTGGTCTTTGATAGGCTAAAAAAAAATGGAACCCTTTTTACAGTCAAAGTAATTATGGCATCTGGCCTATTATGAGGTTTGAAAGCATATAAATATGTGTATATGTCTATTAATGGGAAGATTTATTAAACATATTTATTAGGGAGAAGATAGTAAAACATATTAAAGATTCAGGTAAACTTAATGAACCCCTAAACTTTGAAAAGACATTCCAAATTGAATACTGGGAAATTATATATAATTTACTTGTTCATTCAATTCCTGATAAGTGTACCATGAAAGAGAATGTTTCTAGTTTCTAGATAATTAAGATAACATGCTGGCTGAATAATGAACCTTAACTCATCTGAGAGAAATTAAGTTTTGCCTGTCAAATATATGATATAACTCTTTAATCTCTGATTTCAAAGACTAAAGATCCACATTTGTTCCTTATTAGTTAGTTTCGTATATATATATAATTTATTTAGATTGTGCTTATTCATCAGTTGAGTAAAAAGAGTAATTATTAATGATTATCAATATTTAAAACTTTTTTTAATTAAAGTAATGCTTATGTGAAACAAATTTTGTGTAGCTATATTCTAGGTTATATACAAATGTCTTAAATGCATTGAAGACATTGCTTATGAAGTACAGAAAGACTTCAAAGATATTTTCATCACACATAATTTAAAATTTCAATGGCATATCTGAGTTTTTAATCAGCTTAGACAATCATGTTTCCCTGGTTATCTATTATAATCTCCTTATTCAAACAATCTATCCTATCCTGGAAGTATAATTTTGCTTGATCTTTTTTCCATATCAGTGTTTATTATCATAATGTGCAGTCATTTACATATTTTTACATAGCAGTCAATATTTACATATTACATAGCAGTCAATTACATATTTTTTCTAATTATTCATAAATATACCAACCACATAGGAGCTTTTGCTACCATCTATTCAAAACGTCAAACTGTTATCACAGTGATACTATCCATAGCTGCAGTGGAAAAAATTTACCTGTCAAATCTACTTTCCTCTATCCACTCAATTTGTCTTATGCAGGCAACAGGGCTTCACAGGTATGTAAGCTTCAAAGTTATATAGACTTTTTAATGAGGAAAGCTCATGTGACACTTCTTCAAAACAAATAAAAGTTCAAAGCCTCTTAGGTGCCTGGGAAGTGCTGAGGTCACTTTCAGATTCCTTTGAAATTGGCCCACCAAATGCTGTGTAGGCTGTAGCACTTCAAAGGGAAAGACTGTTTGTTATTCCTCCAGTCAGAGTGCTTGAATGTTATCACTTTTTATGTAACTGGCCTGCTTTACAGGATCAACTTGAAAGAAAGTTAGAAACTGATGAGGTAGGTGAGTGCTACCTGGGCCATAGAGTAGCTAAAAATGACACCTCAAATTGGTCTCTTAGACCTGCCAACACATGCATCCTACTGACCCCGCTGAAGATTGCAGTGGATAAAGACATCTAAACCGAAAGAGAAGATAGGTTTAGAAGGATGAATATGGAGAAAATTAGACTCAAACTCAACTGCATCTGAAAGACAGCCTATGGAAATAAGATTGTGGAGGATATTAAACTCATAAATATGTTAAAATAAATTCAGCAAGAATCAAATGCATGATTGCTCAATAAATATTGTCTATTATTATGACAATCATCATGCTTATTATTGATTAATCCCGACTGTAAACTGCCCTTATCACAAATTTGATCACGTAACCAAGCTTTCATGCTTCTACACCCCCTTTATGAAGTAATGAAAAGAATAAAATGCATAGAGGTAATAGCATTATTCATCAACAATACTATGGGACAAACCCCCTTGTCAATAGAAAAGTCAAAATAACATATGTAAGTTTTAGAAGAAAAACAAAACAGCTCTGTTGTGTTAGCATTCAATTAGAATTATAATGAGTTAATTACGTTTAATATCTATGGAGTCTATGCGAGATATATTGCTTCCTCTTTTACATTGCAGTAAAAGGAGGTAGACCATTGTGATATATTCGAATACTAGTACAAACATATCTTCTAAAATCTACAGGGAACTCAAACAAATCAGGAAGAAAAAATGCAAACAAACCTATCAAAAGTTGGCTAAGAACATGAATAGACAATTCTCAAAAGAAGGTATACAAATAGCCAACAAGCATATGAAAAAATGTTCAGTATCACTGAGAATCAGGGAAATGCAAATCAAAACCACAATGCAATACCACTTTATTTTTTTTATTTTTATTTTTTTGACGGAGCCTCGCACTGTCGCCCAGGCTGGAGTGCAGTGGCGTGATCTCAGCTCTCTGCAACCTCTGCCTCCCGGGTTCAAACGATTCTCCTGCCTTGGTCTCCCAAAGTGCTGGGATTACAGGCGTGAGCCACTTTGCCTGGCCAATACCACTTTACTCTTACAAGAATGGCCATAATCAAAAAGCCAAAAAATAATGGACATTGGAATGAATGTGGTGGAGAGGGAACATTTTTACACTGCTGGTGGGAATGTAAGCTAGTACAACAACCATGGAAAACAGTGTGGAGATTTCTTAAAGAACTAAAAGTAGATCTACGATTTGATCCATCAATTCCCCTACTCTGGTAGCTACCCAGAGGAAAATAAGCCATTATACTAAAAAGATATTTGCACATGCATGTTTACAGCAGCACAATTTGCAAATGGAAAAATATAGAACCAGCCCAAATGCCCATCAATCAATGAGGGAATAAAGAAAATGTGGTATGTATATACCATGGAATACTACTCAGCCATAAAAAGGAACGAAATAATGGCATTCCCAGCAACCTGGAGGGATTTGGAGACCATTATTCTAAGTGAAGTAATTCAGGAATGGAAAACCAAACAACGTATGTTCTCACTCATAAGTGGGAGGATGCAAAGGCATAAGAATGATAAAATAGACTTCAGGTACTCAGGGGAAAGTGTGGGAGAGTGGGTAAAGGATAAAAGACTACAGATTGGGTAAAGTGTACACTGCATGGGTGATGGATGCACCAAAATCTCAGAAATCACCACTGAAGATTCATGTAACCAAACACCACTTGTTCCTCCAAAACCTACTGAAGTAAAACCAAACACCACCTGTTCCCCCAACACCTATCAGAATAAAAAATTTAAAAAATACATACATAAATAAAATCAGATTCCCGACATAATATATAAATATATTATATGTTATATATAAAATATAAAATATACTATATAATATAGTATATGTTACATATATTACATATACTTATTAATATATAATATTATTTATGTTACATCTAAATATGTAATGTATAATTTGTTATATATTTATATATTTATATATTAAATATGTAATATATTAATATATTATATGAATATTATATCTAATATTAATATATAAAATATAAATATATAAATATATAATGATTATATAAAATATATATTATGTAGGGACTCTGAATTTATTTATGTATTTATGTATATCTATAAGGTAGGGAATATATGTATGTATTAGGTAGGGAATATATATCTTCTAGAGCATTTACAAAGTTAGTAATCAATATAATTTAGAAAAGCTAAAATATTAAACCACAATGCCATGAAGTGATTAATCGACTTGTTAGTAAGTGGCTAATCTGTGATGTGTATCATTTGTGTACATAGGATTAATTATAAATAAAAAATTACTACAGTCCTAGAGGTGTTTATGCTTAATAAGTGAGAAAATATTCATATTGGATTGGAGAAAATTAATGTTATAAAGCCTTAAAATTCTCATTTTTATTAAAAGTATATATATGTATTTTTAATAAAAGCATACATACACCACAGGCATACTATGCTAAAGAGGAATTTTGTATGTGTTCCAATAAGTCAACAAAAAGAATCATTGTCACATTTTTATTGTATTTAGTTTTCAAAATTTTTTTCACATTTATATTTGGAGATACAACTGAGAATAGCCTCCCATTTCTCAGGGAACTTACATTCTAATAAGGAACAACCAACTGAGTTTATATTTTCTTCCCATTTTAACCAAAGCATTAGTTTTTAGGTTTTCATTGATTCATGTCCCTTTTTGTAAATAAAAGTTTAGAACAACCCAAATTAATTTTGTTACTTAGCCAGATGTAATCAAGTCAAATAAAGGTCCTTTTAATAACTGAACACTTGACTTTGCATAGCACAAATTAAGAAATAGCTAATTCTTATTTCTCTGAGTATATTAAGTGAAATTACGACTTCACATTTGGCATGTGTGTACCCATATACTGAGTAAAATAAGTTGTTAAATATTATGAATTATTTTTCCCCTTTGAGTATATGACGATGAAATCATATAAAAGGTAAATATGCACTTTGAAGAAAAGCATTGACATGTATCTTTTTAAAAAGTCCATCAATTGTAACGTAAGGTTTTGTTGTTTTGACTTTCATCCTAGGTGAAATTTATCCCAAGATGTACCACATCTGTTTCTTTCTGGTGACATACATGGCACCACTGTGTCTTATGGTGTTGGCTTATCTGCAAATATTTCGCAAACTCTGGTGTCGACAGGTATATAGTTTCAAATATTTTGCGTGTGTTATTCCTCCACACATAATTTGTTATTTGTTATTGCTTCCAAATAATTTGTCTGTGCTTTTTTTTTTAGGATGCACTTATAAACAAAATTTAAGAATGCGTTGAACCAACATAACATCTTCAGAAAAGTATTATATTGTGTGTTCTTCTAAAGTAATGAGAACCTAGACATAGAAATATGTCTAGGCATTTTTAGAATAATATTCAGGAAATGTATTATATAAACTGATTAAGTACTTTACATTTTAAATAAAATTTAATATCTGTGATTAATTGTCTTTTGTCTAGGAATAACATTAATTTCACTTTCTATGAGAAATAGCAAATAAAAATTCCTTTAGAGTTTTTTGAGACTCTAAGTCTGAAAGGTTATATTTTTAATCAGATTTATTTAAAACATTTGAACATACAGGTTAAATCTCCAACTTCAAAGATCTCATTTTTTAGAATATTACAAGAATCAGGCAGAATGTATATAAAAACTGTATATAATGCTGATTTGGGGTTACTACACTTTGTTAGATAATTCTGCTGTATCAGTGAATGTTTGTATTCATTTACTCAGTTATTCATTCCTCAAATACATATCATGAAACTTTCACATACATTTCTCACAAAAAAGCTAAAAATTCTACTTTTTGCCATTGAGGAATTCATAGTCTAGAGGAGGGGCATCGTCAGATGCAGGGTGAAAATTACTTTAAATATAAGCACAGGTAATCAGAGCAAAATGTACTAAAAGTGTATCTAATCCAGGAAAGGTAACATTTAACTTAAACCTTGATGATTTGAAGGATATCACCAACGAACACATTTAGTCGTTTGTAATATAGAGACAAAATACTCGGTCTCTGGCATTTTGTAAAATGTATCTTAAAATGCCACAATTCTTAGAGATGTATTTCTCTCGTTCTCTAAACTTACTGCCAATACTTACTTTATGAGGCTTGTGGAAGGCCATGCCATTAGTCTGTTTTCTCTGACACATTTTATCCAACTGAAAAGATTTACTGGAGTCACTTTAATTCATTAAAAAGATTACACAAACACTTTATTTGGTCTTTGAGGATGTGTCTTTGTTTTTTTAATCAACCCTTGTTATTCGAAGCGTTTTTCAAGATCATCTTTCACTGACTGGATTTGAGCAACACTCATATTTTTTTAACACTATATGGCTCATAACTTCAATATTTTCTCTTTCCCTCTACTTTTACAAAGAAGTCATTTCTTTTATGACGTTATAAGTGAAACCAGTAGCAACATTTATTAACATTTTGTTTCCCATCATTTTTTACTATAAAAACTAATATAGACTACTATAAAATATGAGTGGTGATTTTCTAGATGTTGGTGACAGTCTTCTCAGCACTCTCCACCTCCCTATGAAGCCAATGCTTATATTTTAGGGTGTTTGTTACTGCAGCATCCTGCTTCCTAGTACCTATTATTGTATCTGTCAGGTTCTGCTAGGTTATTATTCTTCTATTAAAAAATGTGGTTTGCAACAAGAGTTCTGTTTCACTGCTATTAGAGGTCAGTGGGGAGGGCTCGCTGGGCCACTGCACTCCATTTGTTTTCTCGTTCCAGAACCTAGTCTGAAGAAATGGCACTTTCTGGGACATGCCATTCTGAGACTGAGAGAAAAAGAAAACTGGAAGAAAAGTATATTTTCTCTTAATGTCTTTTATGAACCGGCATGTGTTACATCTCACTTTTCATTGGCTAAAACAAGTCACGTGGTTAAACTTGATCACGAAGAGGGGACACATTCTTCTCTGACAGAAAGACATCCCACATCACAGGGCAATGGGGAGCTTCCTACAAGCTGGGGATGAATGATCTGGCATGATACACTATAGAGAAGTCAAAAACACAGGGCCAGACTGCATGAATTTAAATCCTGACTCCACCACTTAGCATTGACATGAATTTTATAAATGGCTTAAATTCTTGTGATTCCCTTTATTAACTTTAAAATGGGGTTATATAGCATCTTCCTCATAGGTTTGTTACATGCTTTCAGGGGTGTCCAAGGGAGAGAACACCGTCGTGGGTTCTTAGTTTCTATTTCTGCTTGGGCCAGTAAAACCCCTTCCTCATCTCTCTTTTCTGCTTAATACTAGAGACAGAAACTAAAAACCAGGGCTTCAAGCTGCTAAAAGCCTAAAACAAAACAGAACTACAACAACAAAATAAGGTGGGTTGGACAAGCTTGCTTAGATGAATTAACTCAAATGCCTAAAATACAGAAAGTGCTCATTAAACAAAATATCTTAATAGATGTTGTTGAATAATGGCCTCTCAACTAATTGTACTTATATTTAAATAGCAAGCATGTGTTGAATTGGTATATGTGACTATTTTTTTAAAAAATGCACATTGAAATACCAGTATAGTGCTTCTTATTTGTCTGGTTCCTCTACTAAGATAAAGATAGTCTCGCTGTCATCTTTGTATCCCTATAAATAGCACGTGCTCAGCACACATCAGTTGCTTTTTTCATAAGAACAAAGTGAGTAGAAGAGGAGAAAGTGCTGGGGAAGTTTAGAGAGGACATAGAGAATCTATTGCCCAGTTACTCCGATAAACATTTGTAGAAATGGATTAGAATCTGAAAAATTTCTTGAAGGGGAAAAGCAATTAATGAGCAAGTAGGAATGAAGATATTTTAGATTTGGATTCAGATTTTGTTGGGGAATGTTCAGTGTTAAGATTATCCCCTATTTCCTTATTTTTACTAGTTAGTGTGCATTGTATAAAAGATATGCTTATAATTTCTTATTCATTTATTTACAAATTGACATACCTTTAAAACTCTTTCAAGGTTGTAATGTATCTGTCTTGTTACTTTTACATGGTAAAACTTTACCATGATACCATGGTTACCCTAAAGTTTACATGGTACCATCAGAGAAAATGTTTTAAAAAGTTTGTTAAATGAATGAGTGACACCAAAATCCAAACAATTTAATTTTCCACCATTTAAGCATATAGTTTGACATTTCCCAAACTCTAAAATAAAGTTTAAAATAAACTGCATCACAGATTCATAAATAATCCACATTCTTTTCATGAATTATCCTGATTAGTACAAGCCACATGATTCAGAAGATTTGCAGTAAAATGCCTGGGCTGTGAAACTAAAGTCATTTACAAAACAGATTGGAATAGAAAAATACTAGGTTCAGCTGAACTCACTTTAGCAGCCACAATAAAGTGAATTAACCCCAAATGGGTGATTACATAGAATTCTGCTTGAGCAACTCTCAATTTCCAACTGTTAGTGTCTATAAACAAAGTTGTAAGGCATTATGTGTGCCATAGCCTACATCAAGTGAGCCATCAAATGAAGAGCTTGTCCTATTTGCTTAAAATTACAGGGATGCATGAACTCTGTTATGCACTTTTGAATTAGTAAGTGTAAGATTATTAGTGAGCAAATTGTGTGTCCTTGTCTGACTTTCTCAAGAAGTTTAAGCCTCATTAAAAGAATTAGCTAATGCATTGCTGTGAACTACTTAAATTCTCTCTCTCTCTCTCTCTCTCTTTTTTGGCAGTTTGACTCAGAGTACTCAGGAAATTCTACAGATTATTTGCTAAAACTTATTTTTTTAAAGAACTTATCTTGCTTGACCCTTTCATTTATCGGTCAGCATTTTTTCTAGTTCAGACCATTCATATAATTCAACACTATTATCTTAATCGTCATGTGCTTGTGTTAATTTATTTCACATTCATTAAGCACATACTCTGTGTCAGCTATGGTGTGAGGTACCGAGGATGGACTGTAATGGATATTTGGGTCTGAAACTATAGTTCAGCTTTTCAAGGCCTTTGGAAGACCTTCCTGTTCCCAGCTCTTATCACAAAGTTTTCTGCTGCTCTTTATTCAGCACTCTTCTAAGAGAACTTAAGATAAATAATATTTGATGATGACAAATCAGTCTAGTGTGAGAAAATAGACAGCAAACAAATTACAATTGCAGGGGCAGAATCAAGAAGGCAGTAACTCGAGTCCATACAAAAAGGAATAAGGAGCACCAGTGAAGGTAACTGCAGAGGTGAATACTGTAGACAGAATAAACATATTTATCTTCTGTTATCTAATGTAAAGAACAGCTGCATAAAATTGTGAAGATTCACCTTATAATGTATACAGATGTAATTCAAAAAAGGAGGAGGAAATGGAGCTATATTGGAGCAAATTGGTTTTTTACTACTGAAATTACATTGACATAATCTAAGCAGATTGTTTAGATTAAGTTGCTAATTTTAATCCCTGGTGTAACCACTAAGAAAATAATTTTTTGAAAAATGTAGAAATATAGGTAAAGCAACAAAAGAATTAAAATAGTATACAGAAAATATTTAACACAAAATAAAGCAGTAGTGAGGAAATAGAGGAAGACAAGAGATACAATATATATGTCACAAATAGTAAAATGGCAGATATAAATTATATTTTCTTAATAATTAGATTAAGTGTAAATGGATACAATACTTCAATCAAAGGGCATAGATTGACATAATAAATAAAAACCAACCAATAATTTAAAAAAATGCATGATCCAACTTTATGCTGTCTACAAGAGATATACCTTGTATTCAGATATACAAATACAAATAGATTAAATGTAAAATAACAGAAGTACTAAAACAATCACAAAAAGGGAGTTAATGTGGTTATACTAAAATTAGACAAAATAAATTTTAACAAAATATTACTATACATAGAGAGGGACATTTCATAATGATGATGGAGTCAATCCATCAGGAAGATATAAAAGTTGTAAACATACATGCATTTAGCAACTGAAACCCAAAATATACCAGGCAAAAAGCAGTAGAATTAAGGAGACAAGTAGGCAGCTAGAAAATTATAGTTGAAAATGTTAATACTCACTTGCAGTAATGGATAGAAAAACAGGCCGGGCGCGGTGGCTCACGCCTGTAATCCCAGCACTTTGGGAGGCTGAGGCAGGTGGATCACGAGGTCAGGAGATCCAGACCATCCTGGCTAACACGGTGAAACCCCATCTCTACTAAAGATACAAAAAATTAGCCGGGTGAGGTGGGGGGCGCCTGTAGCCCCAGCTGCTCAGGAGGCTGAGGCAGGAGAATGGCGTGAACCCAGGGGACGGAGCCTACAGTGAGCAGAGATCACACCACTGCACTCCAGCCTGGGCAACAGCGAGACTCCATCTCAAAAAAAAAAAAAAAAAAAAAAAAAAAAAAAAAAAAAAAAAAGAATAAACAGGCAGAATAGCAACAAGGAAATAAAAGATTTAAACAAATTATGAAACCACTGGGCTTAACAGATATTTATAGAACACTCCACCAAAAACAGAAGAATGCATATTTATCCCGTTTGCACATAAAACATTTTCCAGGTTAGATCATAAGATATGCTCTAAAGCAAGCCTCAGTACATTTTAAACAATTAAAATAATAAAAAATGCATTTTCCTATCACGATGGAATTATATTAATTAGAAATTAATTATAGAAATTTTTGAAATTCACAACTGTATGACAATTAAGTCTTTTAAATAATCAATAGGTAAAAGAGGAAATCACAAGGGAATTTAGAAAATGTTTTTAGATGGATGAAAGTGAAAACACAACATATATACACATACAAAATGCAGCAAAGCAAATGCTGAGAGGGAAGCTGATAGCTATAAGCATCTATATTAAAACAGAAGAAAGCTTTTAAATAGAAAACCCTAATATTCCACCAAAAGAAACCAAAAAAAGAGAAAAAATCAAAACCAAAGCAAATATTAGGAGGGAAATAATACAGATTAGAAAGGGAATAAATGAGGCATAGAAAAACAATAGAAAAAAACCTATAAAACAGTAAGTTGGTACTTTGAAAAGATCAGAGAAAATGACAAACCTTTTCCTAAGTTAATCAAGAAAAAAGAGAGAAAACAAAAATCACTAACATCAGAAGTTATCTTCCCCATTTGATTTGCTTTTGCTTGGTCTATCACTACTGTCATTACAGAGATAAGAAGACAATAAGAGAACAGTAAGAAAAAAGTCTATGCCAACAAATAACCTAGATGAAATGGACAATTTCATAGAAAGACAGAAACTACTGTACCCTACTCAAAGAAAATTAGGAAATCTGAATAGAGATTGAATTAGTAATCAGGAAGTTTCCTACAGAGAGAAGCCCAAGTGGCTTCCCCATTGAATTCTACTTAACATTTAAACAAGTATTAATGCCAGTTCTTCACAACTTTTTCCAAAAAATACAAAAAGAGGAAACACTCTCATTTCCTTCCATGAGGCCAGAATTTCCCTGATACTAAAACCACAACCATTACAATAAAATAAAACTACACACTAATATAATTATAAATATGGATGTGAAGGTATTCAACAAAATGCTATCAAATCAAATCCAACAATATGTAAAAAGAATTATACACAATGATCAACTGTAAATTAGCCCACCATTGCAAGGTGGGTTTAACATATGAAAATCAATCAATGTATTGCATCATATTAATGAAATAAATGTCTAAAACCACACGATCAACTTAATAGATGCAGTAAAAGCACTTGAAAAAATACCATATGCATTCACGATAAAAACACTCAACCATCTGGGAATGAATGGGACTTCCTCAATTTGACAAAGGTCATCTATGAAAACTTCATAGCTGACATCATACTTAATGGTGAAAGACTGAATATTTCCCTACTAAAGTCAGAAGCAAGATAAGTATGTCTGCTACAACCATTTTCATTCAATGTTGAATAGAACTGATTCTTTACAGGGCAAACAGGCAAGAGATAATATTAACAATAATAAAAAATAAAAGGCATGACGATCACAAAATAAGAGGTAAACTATTTCTACTTGTAGGTTATGTGATATTTTATATAGAAAATCCTAACGAATTATTTTGCAAAACAGTACATTAGAACAAATAAATGAGTTCAGCTAGTTTTCAGGATGAAAGATTGATATACAAAAATCAATTTCATTTTTATACATTAGCAAAGAAAAATTTAAAATGAAATTAACAAAAATCATTTAAATAGCAACAAAATTAATCAAATACCTAGAAGTAGATTTAATTAAAGAAGCTTAATAAGAGACTTCATCCAGGCTCGATTGCTTATGCCTGTAATCTCAACACTTTGGGAGACTGAGGCAGGAGGATCACATGAGGGCAGGAGATCAAGACCAGCATAGTCAACGTGGCGAAACCATGTTTCTACTAAAAATACAAAAATGAGCCAGGCATGGTGGTGCAGTGCAAGACTATAATCCCAGCTACTCAGGAAGCTGAGGCATGAGAATCATTTGAGCCTGAGAGGCGGAGGCTGCAGTGAGCTAAGACTGCACCACTGCACTCTAGCCTGGGTGGCAGAGTTAGACTCTTGTCCAAAAAAAAAAAAAAAAAATTCTTCAACATAAACATGTATATTTAGGGAATGTCCAGAAATCATAGAAACATGGATTCCATGCAGCAGTTATAATTCCCTAAAAAGAGAATTATGAATTCACTGTATTGCTGAGGATTCTAACATAACCACCAAAGATCCAGGAAGAAAATTACCCTATTTTTGTATTTAAAAAGGTGCATCTATTAAATGATGTGGTTCTAGTCTCTATATAGGCAACAAAAATAATGAAAAGGAAATAGCTCTGGATTATTAAAAATAAATAGTATGTTGATCAAATCAATCAAATAGATAAGGTTCCTTCAATATTTTCAAGTTCTATACATGAATATCATTTACAATCATAATTATTAGCAACTTCAATGAGTAGCCCACAGTTATACAAGTTTCTCGAGCCAATTCGGAACTATTTCCATTCAAGCAACATATAGCCCATTTCTGTAACATTTCGTTCTCCATCATCATATTCAGTCTCAGAAAGGTTACCAACACAGTCCTTGAATCACATGTAGTACAGGTTAAGCATCTCTAATCCCAAAACCTAAAATTCTAGCTGCTCTAAAATCCCAAACTTTTGAGAGCTAACATGATTCCAGAAGTGGAAAATTCCCCTGCTACCTCATGTGACAGGTCGTGTCAGAAGTCAACCAAAACTTTGTTTCATATCCAAAATTATTAAAAATGTTATATAAATTTGCTTAAAGGCTATTTGTATTGGGTGTTTATAAAATGTAAGTAAGTTTTGGGTTTAGACTTAAGTCCCATCTACAAGATATCTTATTGTGTATATGAAAATAATCCAAAATCAAAAAAAACTCACATCTGAAACACTTTTGGTCTCAAGAATTTCAGATAAGGGATATTCAATCTGTGCACAACATGTACACCTACAATTACAAAATATCATTGAAAAAACTTAAAGAAGGACTACGTAAATTAAAAGATATTCTGTGTTTATGGATTGGAAGATTCAATCTTGTTAAAATAGAAACAATCTTCAAATTAATCTATGAATTCAATACAATTCCTATGAAAATCCCAGATGGCTTTGTATTTTGGACACAAATTGACAAACTGATCCTAAAATTAAAGTGGAAATGCAAGGGATAGAGAAGAGCCAAAATAATCTTGAAAAAGAAATGGAAAACTTACTTCCTAATGTCAAATCTTAATAAAAAGCCACAGCAACTAAGACAGTGTGGTACTTGCATACAGTTAGTCATATAGATCAATGGAATAGAAATCATGGCCTACAAATAAACTCTCATATTTATGATTAATTGAGTATTGATAAAGGTCTTAACACAGTTCAATGGGAAAAATCATAGTCCTGACAACAAATGGTGTTAAGACAATTGTATATCCACAAGCAAAAGAATGGAGTTGAACCTCAGCTCACACCATATTCAAAACTTAACTCAAAATGAATCATAGATTTATATGTAAAAGCTAATTCTTAGAAGAAAACACAGAAGAAAATCATCATGAACTTGGCTTAACCAATAGGTTCTAAATATGACACCAAAACCACAAGCAACAAATGACAACATAGATACATTAGACATTATCAAAACAAAAACTTTCGTGCTTCAAACTGCACCATTAAAAAAGTTAAAAGTCAGCCCATATAAATGCAGAAAATATTTGCAAATCATATATGTGTTAAGGAATTTGTATCCAGAATATACAAATAACTCTTATGAATTAATAATTAAAAAAATTACAAGTAGGCAAAGACTTGAATAAACAATTCTGCAAAGAAGATATACAAATGGTCAATAAGCACATAAGAAGCTGCTTAACATCATTACTTATTAGAGAAGTATTAATCAAAATCATGAGATACCTATTCATACTCAACAGGATAGATTTGTTTTAAAAGGCTGTAATCATTATTGGTCAGGATGTGGAGTAAGTGGAATCCTCCTACATTGTTGGTGGGAATGCAAAATTATGTAACTGCTTTGGAAAACAGTTTGGTAGTTCCTCAAAATCTTAGAGAATTACTACATTACCCACCAATTCAATCTCTAGTTATAGACCCAGAGAACTGAAGACATGTTTACACAAAAACTTGCACATGAATGTTCATAACAGTATATAATTCATAGTAGCCAAAAAGTGGAAACAACCCAAATGTTTTCGATGAATAAATGGAATAATTAATTGTTCTATATGCAAGCAATAAAATATTATTCAGCTACTAAAAGAAATGAAGCACCGATAGATACCACAAGACTGATGAATCTTGAAAACATACTAAGTGAAAGAAGCCAGGCACAGAAGGCCACATATTACATAATTCTATTTGCATGAAATGTTGAGAATAGGCAAATATATAGAGCCAAAAGAATTTGTCCTTGGCAGGGGCTGGCAGAATGCAACAATGAGAAGTGACTGCTAATGGATTTGGAGCCTCATTTGGCGGTGATGAATATGTTCTAGATTAGATAGTGATGATGTGATAGTTGCACAACCCTGTGAATATTCTAAAAATCATTTTTTGAACCCCTTAAAGCAGTGAGGTTTATGGTATGTGAATTATATCTCAATAAAACATTTTCTTTTAAAAAGAAAGAACAAAAATGATGGGATATTTTAAAATTTTAAAAATTGAAGACTTTTTTTTTTTTTTAGAAAGTTCTGCTGCTGAAACCACAGGGAAGGAAAAAAGGTTGAACACACAATTTGACATGTTAATGTAATGAGAGACTATAATAGGAATTATCCACGAGTTGTTTTTTCTGTACTTTCTGACTAAAGTTTTTTTCTGTACTTCTATGGACTTTTAAAATGGTCCATAGACGTGCAAAAAATGAGAGAACCTATTCCATGAAACCATGTATCAAGTCCCAGAGAGCAGAGGGAAAACCCTTTTTTTTTTTTTTTTTTTTTTTTTTTTTTTTGCAAAGAAGAAGTCATAGACAGTGTGACAGAATAATGTTGCGAGACAACAGATCTGGAGTTGGACAGGGGCAGAAGGCATAGTGAGAAGATCAGGTATTGCAGTTGTCATCCATAAGGGCCATCTGTACACTCTGAAACTGGAGCTATTCATAGTGAGAATGATGTTAAGAAAAGGAACAAATAAAATTATAGTCCTCATTATAAGAATTTAGCATGCAAATCTTATCAGAGCAGTACTGAGGTAAACAAGAAGTGTCAAGAAATCATGGAATTTAATGTGAAAAACTCCCTCGGAGTTGGAACACAGTCATCTTCATATGGTGGTGGCTGTAAGGGGCAAGGAAAAGTTTCATGGTCCCTGCTGAACAGGGAAATGTAAGGAGATTATTGTTTCATAGAAGACCACCAGTGCCTACCAAATATCCGTTATACTCTATCATGATGAAATGGGTAATGGGTTAAGGAATACGGTAAGGGGAAAGGAGACTTGTCCTACAAGTTTCTTAGCACTTAGCAAATGGAGCAGGCATTTGCTATGCATTAAAAAATAAGCATCATCCAAACTCTCAGACTCATCCAGCCACAAACTTAACTCTTTGTTCCTCCTCCTCCCAGATAAAATTCTCGACTTATTTCCATTTGTCATCTTTTTCTCACTAACCACCACCTCCACTGATGTCTCAGCCCACGTCAATGTAGCTTCAACTTTCATCATTACAGTGAAACAGCTTACATGAAAGTTACCAATGATTTCTAAAGAATATATATTTTTAAAGTTTATTTATTGATCTTTTGGCAGCATTAAGCAATGTTGTTCGTGGTTTCATTGCTTATATACTTTCTTCCTACTTTGATTTGAATACTTTTTGCTTCGAATACTTACCTTTCCTTCCCTGACCAGTAAATGCCACTTTGCTAGGTCTCTTCACAGCTGCATACTTTTCTTTTAGGTAGTCCCTTGTCCAGGCACTTTTTAAGTGAGGTGAGTATCAAATATATATATACAGCAGACTAGTCCTCTGGGATATACACAGTCACAAATACACTTAAACACTCATTGTACCTTCATTATAAATCTTGAAATGAGTTTTTATAAGTCCTGCAACCAAAGTTTAAAAAAGAATAAATTCTTTTTTTAAATTGTTTTGGCTATTCCAGGTCTTTTGCACTTTCATAAAAAATTAAAATCAGTACTTTCATTTCCACAAAAAAGACTGTTGTGGTATTGAACGTGATTAATTGCATTAACTCTATAGATTAATTTGGGGAGAATTGCCATATTAACAATACTAAGCCTTTTAATGCATGACCACAGTGAATCTATTTATTTAGGAGTTCTTTATTATCTCTCTGCAATGTTTCATCATTTTCAGTATATATATATATATAATGAAATATATATATTTATACATCTATTTTATGAAATATATATACATATATATATTTTATGAAATGTATGCCTAAAACACATTCTTTTGATATTGAAACTTTTAAAATTTAATTTTCCATTTATTGCTAGTATATATAAGTATAATTGATTTTTTTGTTTATTGATTTAGTGACCTGCTCCTTGCTAAATTCTTTTATAAGTTCTAGTGGGTTTTTGGTAGATTCTTTAGGATGATCTTTGTAAGCAATAATTTCTTCTCAATAGAACCAATCTGTAGGCATTTTATTTATTTTTCTTTTCTTCTTGTATTGGCTCAAAGTCCAGTACAATGCTGGGTACAAGTGGTGAGAGAAGACTTGATTTTTTGAGTGGTAAGCCAACACTGCATTGCTAGAATAAATCTGAATGAGCAAATGATATTATCCTATTTATATATTGCAGGCTTTAATTTGATAACATATTTTTAAAGAGCTTTCTATCTCTATTCATGAAGGATATTTACTTGTTAGCTGTCTTTTGTTATCATATCTTTGCTTATAAAGATAAATGTGGCCTCATGAAATTTGTTGAAAAATTATATTTTCTGTGCATTTCATTAAAAGTCTGAACAAGATTGGAATTATTTATTCTTTACTGTCTGATTGAATTCATTAATGGACCTATCTGGGCCTGGAGATTTTTTTGTAGCATAGTTTGTAAGTACAGAGTCAGTTTTGGTCATCTTTGTCTTTCAAAGGCTTTGTCCATTTCATGTAAGTTGGCAAATTCATTGTTTATTCATAATATTTTTAATGTTTGTAGCATGTTTGCCTCTTCCTTATAACTTTATCCTGGTCACAAACACTTTTTAAGACAGAGTAGGTTTTAAGGTCCATCATGTACATGCTATTTCCAATTCATAACTGTGGTAATACATTTTTCAGGGTGTATTTTTGTGTTAAATATAATTTATAAAGTTTATTTATAATCGTGAAATAAAAGTGGGGTGCATGTATTTTACTTAATCCTTCTCAGTGCCTGCTTGATTGAAATCTATGAGATTTACAATAACGTACTTTTAGGGATGCATTAAGGATTACTAGTGCATAGTTCCTGGAGCTCAGTAATGTCAGTTATTCCTCTTAATTTTATACCGAGTTTCTCTGAATTCTCAGTGTCTCTAGACAGCTTATCAATGGAGAAATTTATGTCTCTTCAAAATGAATGCAGGATTCAGCATCTTCTATCCTTATTTAGATCATTGTCTAAAAAGGGCATCACTACATTTTTTTTTCCCGATTTCAGGGACCATAGCTTTCTCTTTATGAAAACTGTATTTTTTTGGGGGGGTGGGGGATGGAATTTTGCTCTTGTTGCCCAGGCTGGAGCATAATCGTGTGATCTCATCGGCTCATTGCAAACTCTGCCTCCTGGGTTCAAGCGATTCTCCTGCCTCAGCCTCCCGAGTAGCTGGGATTACAGGCATGTGCCACAATGTCCAGCTAATTTTGTATTTTTAGTAGAGGCGGGGTTTCTCCATGTTGGTCAGGCTGGTCACGAACTCCCAACCTCAGGTGACCCAGAACTGTTTCTAATGGCTGCAGAAGTCATCAGATGCAGAATGTTGATTCTCTCCTTCAGGGGAACAGTCAGTGATAGAATCACTAAAGTTTAATTGATCTATCAGAGATCATTTAGTTCAAGATAATTTAGCAGACACATACAGGCTTTTCATGATAGAAGTCTCCTGGAACATTCCAGCATCCATTGCTCATTCTTATCAGTTATTTTTTAAAATTGCTGTTTAAAATGAGAGTCACAGAAGAGAAAGTTCCTATCTGTCCCCAACCAGTGGGTTAAAAGATTGAGTTGAACCACTACTATGTGAAAAAGATTGTCTATATGACAAGACATACAGAGTGAGAAGACAAATAATTTATCCGATATTTTCCATTCAAGGACAGGTTTTTGTTAACGTCATTTGCCTCTTCAAGAAAGAAGATGGTCAAAGGAAATGTCATATTAATTTATCTGTGTGGACATATAAGTAAAATTCTGTTCTCAAAGATTATTGAACAGACTTTGATCTTGTGGTGTAAAAAGCAACAAAATCCATTGAACATCCATTCTGAGAGACCACAAGGACACATTGGTCAGCACTGGTTTGCCGCACAGAGACAGAAAGCAAAAGCTGAATAATCTTAACAGAACTAAGGTGGCCTTTTCTTGCACTTGTTGGCACATTTTCCTCTTTAAAAAATTATGCATGCTGAATTTTATTGTTCTGTTCACTAAACACTATCAATCTTCATGAGCTTACAATTAAGAAAATATTATACTTGGAGGGACTCCCTGCTATTATCAAATAACTTTGAAAAGAAATGGAAAAGTACAAGTTGTGTAATTATTGTTATAAATTCCAGCTATTTGAAATATTAATGTAAGACCACAAAAAATCCTCAGTGGGTTTGTGCTCATTTTAAAGGGCTGGACCACAAAATTGATTTCAAACAATTTCATAACTACAAATAGTGAATAACAAAAAAATACTTGATTTTTTAAAACTATGCTTTTATTCAAAGGTTTGCTGTGTCCGAACTTGAGAAGCAGAAAACCTGAAAAGCTACAGGTAGTTAAGTCCTATCTCTCTGTCTGGCAGCAGATGGCAGTATTGATCCGTGAAAAAAAATCCATGCGGGTTGCTTGACGTTACTTGCTGGGTGTTCCTTTGCTTTAAACTTTGCTATCTGAGCTCAACAAAAATTCCTAACGAGATAATATGGCTGTCATCTCTTTATCATTCTCCTTTTCCAAGCTTTGTTCTTTTTACAAGGAAATATCTTTCCCACTTGCAGCTTTCTTTAGACATTGACAAAATTTTGATGTTTTATCTTTGTTTTCCACACAAACTCCTATTTGGCATTCGTCTGAATTAATACCAAGCACAGAGTAAGCTCAGCAAATGCTCTGGAGAAACAGGCGCTCAAACTTCCCACACCTCAGGCGTCTGGAAGCCTTTCCTGACTGTGTTTTCTAATTACTTCCCCGAAGTGGAACTTTCCTAAGTCAAATTGCAATAAGGGTCTGTCTCTTCTCCTTTCAGATCCCTGGAACATCATCTGTAGTTCAGAGAAAATGGAAGCCCCTGCAGCCTGTTTCACAGCCTCGAGGGCCAGGACAGCCCACAAAGTCCCGGATAAGCGCTGTAGCAGCTGAAATAAAGCAGATCCGAGCCAGAAGGAAAACAGCCCGGATGTTGATGGTTGTGCTTTTGGTATTTGCAATTTGCTATCTACCAATTAGCATCCTCAATGTGCTAAAGAGGTAAAACTTATCTGTTATTTGAAAGTGAAATAGCTTGCCTTTTAACTTGATTCTTAATTAACATTTTTTTTTTTTTTTTTTTTTTTTTTACTAAGCCAGTGAAAAATCTAAACTTTCTGCCTAGATACCTTGTCAGGCCAGATGACTCAGTTATGTTGTTACCAGCAGGTAGGGCGAACAGCCTTTAAGAGTGCTCAGACGTGAGCTTTTGTCATGCGTATTCTCAGTTGCATGGCAGACATAAAACAGATGTTTCTCCAGTCTCTTCAAGCTAGTTGCTAAACCTTAGATGCAGACAAAGTTCTAATGCGTAACAACTCATTTACAGCTTGCAGTTCTTTCTTGATGAGAACAAACGGGTTTTTCAAAACTTCGTTTTCAAAAACATAGGCAATTGTGAGAGAATTATATCTTAAGGGTAAAAAGAGCTTATGTTAGTATTCTAATTATACTTAAAAGTGCATTGGTGAGCACTTTTAAAAAGCAATCAAGGCAGATATGTATGTCGAATGTCTAAACAGAAGAATTCATTTCCTGAAGTCACTGAATCAAGCTCAGGACAGATATTAATAAAAATCAATGAGGGAAAGTATGTTATTTGTTACACTGCAGGCACAACTATTAAGTTAAAAATATTGACCCACGACATGAACAGCAGATGCAGAGGCAGTGGTACACACTAAACTTCATGGCCAGCCAACTTTATTGGGAATTATCAAAACTGTTCCACATAGACTGTTCCCAAGGCAATACCAATTCTTGTTTACCACGGGCTTCGAACTGAAGCTAGAATTGCTCATCTCACTTTTGCCTGATCCAGAATCAATATTATATTCCTCACAGCTGGGAACTCTGAAGAGCGGCAGCTTTGGCTGGAGTCAGAAGAAAGGTGGTATAACCAGCTGCAAAGGATTCTCATTCTCTTTGGCCCCTGTTTTTGATGGTTTAATGGCTTTTTCAATGGAGAAGAAATGGAGAGCAAACTTTTGTTCAGTGATACCATTTACTACAGTCACAGCCTTAAAGAGATATGATTTTCTTGTGGCCTGGGTCCTTGAGACATATGCCAGCTCACAAGAAAGTAGAAATTATTTTGCCCTCCGTATCTTTTTGTGCTTTGCCTCTTATTATTATTATTATTGCTAACAGAAATTTAATACAAATTTATTATGGCCACCTGCTAGATACTGTCTTCTGCTTTTAAGAACTTTATAAACATGTTATATTACTGGAAGGGTTTTATTCTTTGTCTTTTTAATCTTCTTTCTCCATTAGTCAGTGTAAATTCAATGAAAATTGGATTTACCTCTCTCTTGGTTACGTATTTGGATTTCCTGTATCTCAGAGCTTGCTCTTTCCTTTTATTTCCAAATACTTTTTTTTGTCAATAATATTTGTCTTATTCTTCTGACTCAAATCCCTTCCTTTCCAAGGAAAACAAATAACTTTCAAAGGAGCAAGGCCATGTTAAATTTAAGATATTTCAAGTTTTTGGGCATTCTACTCTTTTCCACAACATAAAAACTTTTGAAAAAAAGAACTTGAAAATTGTTTTTCTTGTTACCACACACTTTTTTTTTCAAATGCTTGTATTTATTTGTCCTTGCATATGAAATTTGTTTTTTCTTTCTCCCACAAAAACCATTCCTAGCTTCTTCTCCTTAAAACTTAACTTTTTGCCGAATTAGTCAAAACCAATTTCTTTACAACAGTTCAGGTTTGTCCAAGATTTCAAAGACATTTTGAGATAAAGGGTCATAACATAGTACAAATTTCTTTTGTCCATATTGTTTCATTCTATATAGTGTTTTTGTAAAACTCTAGTACTCTTTAGAGTATCACCTTATACCAGAAATGCATTGTTGTCATGCCTTCTTGCTGTCACACACACACACACACACACACACACACACACACAGACAATCAAAGATGGAGACTTCAGCAGGAAATATATATGATTTTTGGCCTAGAATCTTATTGAGTAGCTGTAAGTTATCTGTTGTAGGTTAGTGATTAGAATTTAATAGATGGAATATTACTAAGTATGAAGAAAATTTTTAAATAGTCTTTAAGGATAGCATAATAAAACATTTTTTAAAGTTTAAAATAATACATGAAAAATTAACACTCATTAATTTTTAAAAATTACCAAAATTCTGCCCATCGAGAACTGTTTCTTCTCTGGGTATTAAGGAGTCCCAGAAGGCAAGTTTCAGATAGTCCAGGAAGATTGGAGTTGAAGGCATATGATACTTTGATCAATACATAAATGAAAGTAGGAAGAAGTACTTGAAGACTATCATTTAGGAGTGATTTTTAAATGATACACATAATGGAATATTAATACAACATTATTCAATTGTATTTAGAAAGAAAATGAAATAAAGACGATATATATATTCAACTTCTGTATTCTTATTTAAAAGAAATACTGCATCTGCTATTTGTGGGAGGGAGAGACCCTTCTCTGACCTGATTTGGCTTTTGATTTACTGATTGTGCTGTGGAGTTTCTGTTCAGGCACTGAAGTTATTCTAAACCAATTATGGGGTCAGAAACCAATCTGTGGTCAATTCCTGCAACCTGAGAGGACAGGGGTCAGACCAACCTCTACCAATAGCCTTGTTCACCTTTGAATTTAATTAGTTAAAAGATACTTTTCTGTTGCTTCTTTTCCTGCAGGGTATTTGGGATGTTTACCCATACTGAAGACAGAGAGACTGTGTATGCCTGGTTTACCTTTTCACACTGGCTTGTATATGCCAATAGTGCTGCGAATCCAATTATTTATAATTTTCTCAGTGGTGAGTTTTCAACTTTTCTTCCATAAGCGACATTTCTAACTAAGGATGAGGAATCAGTGAACACTCTTCAATTTTATGAAGAGTTTAGTTGCTATGTGAGATATATTTTTCCCTGACCTGATTTATCTTGAGTTTCTTCTCTTTTGAGGCAAAATATTTGTTACTGAACTCATTAGAGAAAATGAACTGATTTTTTCCATGTAAAACTTACAAGAAATGTTATAATAGAAGAACAGTAAATGTTCTGAGAAATCAATAACACAAAATCTTACATGACATACTTTAAACTCATGATTTACAAAAATATAAAGTACTTTGTTCTGTTTTGCCTTGCTGTATTATTCCTTTGCCAAAATGTGTAGCCTAATTGAGACAGAATTGGGATCTATTCACTTTTAGATATTTTGCTATATTCACGTTTCTCTTGTCAGTATCATCTCTTGGATTTATCTCAATATTTCCCACTGGCTACCAAAAATAGTATTACTCCTAAATAACACGTAAGTTAAATGATACACACATACATATACATGTAACTTATACAATTTATATCTGTTTATGGAATCAAGACAATTATAAAAGTCATTTAAATCACTATTGTTTATTCACATTTTGCCTGACTTTTAGAATTATGTTTTAATTAGCTACATTTTTACATTGCCTTAATCTCCAACTCATTGGCGATTTCTTTGTTATTTCTATCTTCAAATATATGGTGATTTTATGTGGAAGAATAGAAATTCATTTTGTGGCATATTTAATAAAGCTTGTGCATCTTCCAACTTGATCTTTGGCCTTCTGGTTGCATAGGTTGAAAAAAAAGGCAACCAATTAGATTGGTGAGGAATAATTTTGTTCTATTTAAAACAAAATCTAGCACAATGTCGAAAGCTCTGAACCTCACACTAAGCAGGTAAAGGCTATGAGGAAGTTGTAATGAGAAGTGTTTGAAGCAGAAGTCACAGAACCAGGTCAAAGTCCTAGTATGGAGGATAAAAGTGAGTTAGAGGAGGCAACTGATAATCACTGATAACTCATTATGTGACTGCTATTGTGCTGGGCCCGTGAACATTCATCTTCTCATTTAATCACTGCTAACTCAGTGGGTAGCTGAGGCTAAGAGAGAGGAAACGATTCACAATACTGCCATTCACACTAATAAAAGTGATTGATTGATTCTCATAGTTCTCCAATATCTCCTCCATAATTTAAAGACAAGGAATACCTTCTACAGTATTTTTCCCCCTTCAGTTTTTGTTCTTTCTCATATAGATTATGAAACTGAAAATTTTCTGGATATTTGAGTGTATTTTTCTAGGTATTTTGTGGATTTAATTGTTTCAGTATCAGTTATTTAGAGTAAGATGCAGGGGTAATTTTTGTATAATTTTGGCTTTGTATGACGTAAAGTTTCATTGTGTTTAATTATTAAATATCTCTGAGCGTTCTTCTACTGATGATCACTTCCATTATAGCTATGTAGATAACATATACCAATATGTGTAAATATACGAGGTTTGACTATAAAGGAATGAAGCAAATTCCAAGCACCATACATGAAAGGCAGCCTCATTAGTTTTTGAAAATACTCATTGTTTCAAGAGTCTACCAAGCTTCCAATAAACTCAATTTCCTTCTTCTATTTTCCCCATCTTTGCAAAATATTACACCTCATTGTTAGTTTGGCTCAAGGGAGCAACTCAGTTGTACACTATTCATAATTTGTTGAAGCATTTATGCATAATTCCTTTTCCTTTCATTCTCTCTGTTTGCCAGGAAAATTTCGAGAGGAATTTAAAGCTGCGTTTTCTTGCTGTTGCCTTGGAGTTCACCATCGCCAGGAGGATCGGCTCACCAGGGGACGAACTAGCACAGAGAGCCGGAAGTCCTTGACCACTCAAATCAGCAACTTTGATAACATATCAAAACTTTCTGAGCAAGTTGTGCTCACTAGCATAAGCACACTCCCAGCAGCCAATGGAGCAGGACCACTTCAAAACTGGTAGAATATTTATTCATATGACAAGGATACCTGAGTAAAACTATCCTTTTTAAAATCACTGGGAACAGAAATTTTATTATCCTATGATGTGAAGCTAAAATTACTTGTGGATCTTTTTTTTTTTAATCTATTGCTCTTTGGAAATAAAAAAAAGTCAGTTTAAAATGATTTCTTAACTTTTGATTTAAATATTTTGGAAGTTTAACCTTCAACTGAGCTTTTTTCAGGCTATTTCACTTTTAGTTTCATGTATTATAATGTGTGTCAATTAAATGTTTAAACATTTCTAATTCTTTTTATAATCCCTTGTTATTTTAATCTCTCAAATTCAAATTGGTTCCTAAAAATTACCAGAATCTATCCAATGATTTTTTTTGCTACTAAAAGAAGTAGCAATTACTAATTATGAATTAACAACAGACATGTTAGTTGACTTAATAGTTTTTTTTTAAAAAATCACAAGACCGTTGTTATGTGGTATCTGAGAAAATATTTATATATAAAATAGCATACAGTGTTAGGTAATTCAAAAACTATCTTACAAAACTATATACTCACTCATTTACACAATTTTCTCAGGTTTGCAAATTGACCATTGCTAACATTTCTTGTCTCAACATATGGCCAGTAAGACTCTATTACAGTAAAAGTTTTAACGTAATTTCCATCTCTAACACTTCAACATTTAAGAATAAGCTAAATCACATCATTATGTTCTTTTAACAACAACAACAACAAAATGATATAGTCAGCCTTGCTGGATATGCTAGGTGCTGGGGAATGAGGTGGTGTCGATGCAAACATGCCTTCAAAAGAGCTTCAGTCTAGTGAGGGAGACATGTTGACAGAGTGCAAGGCAGCAAACAATCTGGGGGACAATTATTGGTCATGGCAGAGCAGTGAAGCGACCAAGGACAGTGGTCTTCACCAGAAAGTTTGTAGTGCAGTTGCACTTTTTTTTTTTTCAATTTAATTACAATGACAGTTGATGTCAGTGGGTTCTATCTGGGCCTGGGGCTGAGTACCAGGTGGTTAAAAAATAGAGGGGCTTGCTCTTAACTCACACATACATGAATAGACTATCGTATATTTTGTAGAAAATGTAAGATCTAGGAGTCAAAGCACTGAATATTCAAACTTATTCCCCTGAAAAATTATTCTGCTTCAAATATTTACTTGAAAATTAAATTAAAAGTAAAAGAAGTGTTTATGAAAGATGATTTTCATCTCATATTATGGTAATAGGTGTTCTGATTGTATTGAAACAAAAGATATGGAGCACAGTGTTTAAGAAAAATTTCCATAAAAAATTAATTTTTGTTGTTTTTTCATTTTTCCATTACTCTCAGAGAAAAGTAATACAGCCTAATTATCCACAACTTGTTTTCAAATCTTGGAACTTGGGATTCTGTTACCTTGTGCCTTTTATGACTCAAAGCAAAAACTATCTTCTTATACAAGGTTTATTGAGATCATATTGTAAAATATCAGCACTATATCAGGAAAGCAAAGTATTTTAACTCTCTCCTTTCTCCCCTTTGTATATTTCAGAACTTCTTTTCTTATTTATGCTGCATGAGAGTTGTAAATTTCGGATCGTGATGACAGCACTTTAAAAAGTTTGAGGATAACTTCAAATAACGTTGATAATATGCCTTAATAGCCAAGTAATAGCTCAGAGGAAGAGTAAATTCCTTAGACCCAAATATACCTACTTATAATTTAAAAGAGAGAAAAGGGAGAGAGATTGAGAGGGAAAGGGGGAGAGAGAGGAAAAAACTGACTCAGCAGCAGTTATGTGACAGATGCGAAGTCAGAATTCCTTTGCTCTAAATCAGTGATTCTCAAAATGTGGTTTCTATACCATCAGCATCAGCATCATCTGGGAACTTACTGGACATGCTGACTTCCACCCTATCCCTCACCTACTTAACCAGAAACTTTAGGGGTGATAGCCCAGAAGCTGTGTGTTAAGCCCTACAGGTGATTCTGAAGCATTTTAAGATTTGAGATCCACTGCTTTAAGTGATACCATCTGACATCAGTTTATCAGCCTGTGTGAAATAGTCTTTTACTGCACAGGTGTCTACAACAGGGGCCACCATCATCGCTACCATCAACGTGGTTGGATGTCTGAAAGAAGACGCTGAGTATCAATGTTGACTCTCACTCATGTCATCTTATTAAAAAAAATACAGTTTACAAAACAATTGCTACTGATAAGTGCAGTGTGAAAGACTGGTTTTAAGGCACTTGTGTGCTTTATGTCCACCCAGATGACTTGAGTTTTTAACTAAAACTTTCAAATCCCTATCTTATTTATACTTACTAAAGTTTGTTTTGCAGAGGCAGATAGTTTCTAAGAATGTTCATTTCATGGAAGGAGATATAAAATAAAATAAAACCAGTACTTAAACTCTGGGAATGTAATAGACCATGTACATAGCACTCAACATGTGAATCCAGGAATCCTTCTAAGAGGTCTGGATTTAGTATGGTTACCTTAATAGGACAAATGGTAAAGAAATAGGTATTCCCAAACCCTGCCAATCTTATGAAACAAAGAGTCAACCATTTACCTCATTATTTGCTAATGACACAAATGCAAAGACATCTTTTGAAAGGAATGTGTTGGGACTGTTTTATGCTGTACCTTGAAAATGTATCTCTCTTTTTTTGCTATATTTCAAAGATTTAATGTAAGTTGTCAATGTCATTGAGCTTTTGTTATCAATAGTGATGATATAATTTTATCTAACATTGAATCCATTTTAACTTTGTTATTTCTGAATTTCTATAAAACCACAGAAACCTTCATACTTGAATTTATTTATTCCTGGCTAAAGATTACTCCCAGTTTGTGAGGAAATTAACTTCTGAGTTTCCAAAGCTTGGAGAATTTATTGGATATTAAACACCTGTTATAAATTATTGATGAGTTAATTGCAAGTAGCAGACACAATGATATTGAATTCCACTCCTAATACACATTGTTTTAATGAAGATTAAGGTAAATATGTTTATAAAATTTAGTCTGGCTGTGGTTAAACCTGAAATAGCCGAATGGCAAAAATCCCCAAAGTTGTTTATGGACCCAAATTGTGAGGAGGGCTATTATTTTAATACTTGTGTAATAATAGAATGCAGTTGATGTAAATTGTAATAGCCATCAACTGCATTTCAAAAAAAATTTCGCTAGCCATTACAATTTAGAAAGCTTTTCAGTGTCAGTTAGTTTTACAACAAATGCCTTTTCTACTTTCTACAAGTCACAAGTCAAAAAAAGTAAATTCCACTAAGTTTTATTCAATTAGTTTTCAAATTGCATGAAGCAAAAAATAGATTTTTTAGAGACAATATATAAATAGAGAAAATATTGTAAAAGTCTTCTCTATTACCTTATGTACCACAAAAAAATTAAGTACAAAGGCATGAAAAACATTATTATTTCCCAAACTTCAAAGGGAATTGTTTTCTACACAACTACTGCTACTAACGAGGGGACAACAACCCCCTCCACTTGCCACGTATTTTTATTCTCTTAAGTTTTCTTTATAATCTTTGGAGTTAAATGTCTTTTATGTTTTTCATGAAATATATTTCTATAATTGTTATATTTCATGTGTGTAACATTATGTCAATTGTTTTAACAATTATCTTATATCTTGAAATTCTTTATGCCTGATTGTACTGTGTCTTCATGAAGAAATTTCTTATCAAATCCAATGTGATTACACACTTACTGCTGTAAAGGATGCGCATTATGTAGTTTTTAAGTAAAAACTATATTGAGAATTCTATAATCACATTCACACTGCCCTCTCTATTGTATGAAAAATCTTGTTGTTGTTGATTAGATAAGTTGGATATTCACTCATAGTTAATGTCAAATCTCTGCAGTTAAGGATTGAATTAAGCCCTCTGGTGAGGTACCTAATGATCAAAACATTTTTTCCAATAAGTTTATATAACCAAGGATAATAATGATATAAAAGGTTTTTAATGTTGTTTTTAAGAGCAGGTACTATAACAAAGAAGGTTAACACTGGCACAGAAATATTTCATGAAAGTTATGAAAACCAGATAAATATGGCATTAAATTTTGGAGCTTTTATCTGAGTTGAGAGATTTAGTCTACACTGACTGAGATGAAATGATGAACTCATAATTTTCAATTTATTATCAGACTAATAAGTGACATTTACATAATTAATTTTTTTCTGGGCCATTTTGTATAAGTCATTTAGGACTATTTTATGTTCACTGATAAATTTTAAAATATATATTTTCAGCTTTTCAAACTTTTTCGAAATAATTCTGAGAAACTACAGAATCAGATACTAAGGATATTGATTTAAAAATCAATTTTTATTCAGCACTATTTATTCTAACGTTTATAAAAAATGAAGCCAAAGTAACCCGTCAAGGTAAATACTTGACTCCTAGGAAAATGTGATTTTAGTAGGCATCTCAAGAGGAAGTGAACCTTCTTGTGGTGAAATTACGAGAAAAACAAGTTATTCAGTGGTGAGAATGTGTTGCTCTAAGTAATCCATTAGCACAGACTAGCTACTTGGCCACTCTTCCTTCTGGAGCCAGCCCTGAAGAGTGGTCACAGCATCTTCATTTTTATCCAGGCCAATGGCCATGCATGAGAAGTTGGGTAGCAAAATTCTTGAAGCATCTCTTTGTTCTTGCTCTTCTTTCACTCTTTTCTCACTCTCCACCTGTAATGCTCACTGCCAGTTTTACCACCAAGCTAAGTATCAGCAGACCTCCCTCCACAGCGTGCCTTGCCCTATAGAACTCCTGGTCCTTCCTTTAGCCCAACCCCATCCAATTGCCTAGGTTCTTGTTGTCTCCTGAGATGAACAAGAGGCAAGTAGCTAATTTGAGAACAAATAAAGCAGAGCTGAAGGAAAAAGTAAAACATTTATTTTTTCATATCCCAAATTTTATAATTTTACATGTTTTTAAAACCCATTCATTTTCTTCCCAGAACATTTATGCTTATCGGTGGTCTTCTGAATCTGTGACAACTCTCTTTTCAAGCCCCAGCTAAGCTTCTTGCCTCAAGCCAGAAGGAATCCCAGTTTTGAGTCTTGTGTTAAGGCCATGGCAGGTCAGTGGGGAGATATATCTGAGGAGGTACCGCTTGTGACACCTTCAGAAACAAAACAGCTATTGCCTTACATCTCATAGGCCTAGGCCCTGAGCAATAGCAAAAAGATAATACTTATTTTTTTAAACTGTTGTTTATTAGGTGATCGATTTCTAATTAATTTCAAAATATTTAAGGTAATATTTTAATTACCAAGGAAGAATGGTACAAACAAAATGTCGTGGACTGGAAAATCCTCAGTGCTTGGCAACATGAAACTTACTTTACTTATTATAGATGAGATAACGAGAACATCTTCAGAAAAGAAGCTATGTTCCTTAAAACAGAGGTACAGATTTAAAAGCTCTGTTTATATGGTTTTTGTAGACTAAGTGAAGGACTTGCCTGTAAAGCTGAGTCTAGATCATACATTTTTTAAAAACCCATTCATTTTCTTCCCAGAACATTTATGCTTATCAGTGGTCTTCTGAATCTGTGACAACTCTCTTTTCAAGCCCCATTATAAAGTGAGAAAATTGCAATTTTAGAGTATTGTCAATACATCCAAAAATTTTACATGATTTCTAAATGCAAACGTGTGTGTGTGTATGTCTATGTATGTCTCTCCATATGCAACACTCAGTTAATTAGTCCAAATACATCCCACAGTGTAGATCAGTTTCATCTGTCAGCTCTTCAATGTCTCTTCATTTAATTCACTCCTTGGTGTCTAGTTTTCCTCACTCTTTTACAAATATCCAGGTTCTATATTTCTGCTTTTCTAGAGAGCTTTTTCCTTCAAGAATATATTTTTCTTTTTCTTTCTTTCTTTCTCTTTATTTTTGTTTGTTTTTAACTAACATATGGTTATAACAATTTGAGACAAGTGAAAAGGAGTGATCTGTAAACCGCCTATCTCCTTTGAAATTCATTGCCAATAATCCTTAAGAATATAAAGTTCTGTGATGCCAAAGACCTTCTCATGAGTGTTGCTGCCTGTTGTTTCATTGGTTCCCTAGAACAATGCCTGGCACATAAAAGTTATTTGATAAATATCTCTTCAATTAATGAATTAATAATAACTGCATGACAATTATTTCCCCAACTCATCATTTTGCTTCATTTTCTCACAGTTGCTTCAATGTGTCTGTGGAACTATCTTTCTATGAGAACAAAACACTCTACATTCTCAGTGTCTACAAGCACATATTTCCTTTTATTAAAATTAAACTATACTTTGAAGCACCAAATCCTAATGTCTAACCATCATCAAACTGGCAGGTAGCACCAGTGTTCTTTTTGCTCACCAATTTTATGCCCAGGCATCTACTGTTTCTTTCATGAATAAAACCTGGCATCTGTAAGAGGATTTATCATGGTAAACTTCTCTTTGTTACTGACATTTTCAGCCTCTTGGGCTCTCCTCCCCTTACTTATACACATTGGCACCCGGCTTGAAGTCATACTGTCTAGCCCGTGGGTCAATGTGGGTAATGCATCCAGGAATACAGCTTACTTAACTCTTCCTTGGTCTCTTTGATGTGACTGACCTTTATTTCTACATTTCTTCATCAAACCAGTCTCACAGTTTTGCACAGTGCAGATCACATGCTGCACCGTCTGCTTATTACCTCCTGTAACAACAGATCCTCCACTGAAATGCAAAACTCTATGTTAAGCCAACAACTCCTTCTCCATCCTTTCCTCCTATACGTTTCTTCTCGCTACAGCTTCCCTTCTCAACCCCAAAGGGACTACTGGATTCTTTACCCTTTTATTTTATCCCAGTCTACCAGCCCCATCCTGGACTTCCTTCCTTCTCTGCTTAGAGAAAAGCAAGATGATCAGGTAGAATTGCACTTATGACTAGATATTATGTACTTCAAACAAATTCTTACTATTTTGTCCTGATGAAATTCATGACAGTTTTCATACAACAGAAAGCCTGCCCTCTTAGAAGAGAACTGAAAAGAAATGGTTGAAGTAAGGTACAAGGCCCTCACGGAGTTAGGTGGCTAGGCCAGCAGAGCTAAGCACTGTTCTCCTGTTCAGAATTGCACTCCTAATACTCCAGATGGGAAGCCTGCCGCGGCACTAACCACAGCATTTTTTATACCCTATCTCTGCTATTATGAGCCCACATTAGTTTTTTTTCTGCTTCAGAAATTGTTGCAAAAAATAATTTTATTATTTACAAATTATTTTTAAACCATATGAAACTGCTTAGTTTGATTTCTCAAACCCTCTAAAACTTACACTTCTTATTGTCCAATCTTTGCTTTTAATTGGGTACAATTTGAGGCAGAAATAAATTAATCTCATTTTTAAAAATGTACTAGCTATTAATAATTTTTAAATTTATCTTCTAAAATTGGAAAGTATCCACTTTAAATGCATCTGTAGCAAGGACTTTTTACATACATTCTGTAGCTTTATTACTTCCATTGAGAACTGTTAAAATAACAGAACTTACCTCACTGTATGCTGGCATCTTGAAAAGGCAGCAGAACTATTTATCTGATTATTGAAGTAATCATACTGCATTTTTTTTCTTTTCTAAGAAAAACTTTCATGTGCTCGGTCAAACATTTTGGTGTTTAAGAATTGACTTATTAGGTCAGGCGTGGTTGCTCATGCCTATAATCCCAACGCTTTCGAAGGCTGAGGCAGGTGGATCACTTAAGGTCAGGAGTTGGAGACCAGTCTGGTCAACATGGTGAAACCCCACCTCTACTAAAAATGCAAAAAAAAAAAAAAAAAAAAATAGCAAGGTGTGGTGGTGCACATCTGTAATCCCAGCTACTTGAGAGGCTGAGGTTGGAGAATCATTTGAACTCAGGAGGCAGAGGTTGCAGTGAGCAGAGATCACACCACTGCACTCCAGCCTGGGCGAAAAACAAGACTCTGTCTCAAAAAAAAACACACACAAAAAACAAAAAACAAACAAAAAAGAGTTGACTTATTTAATGAAAATATTTGTATTAGAAAATTATATTTCTCTTTACAAAGTATGTATTATTTGTTGCATCTATATAGTCTATCAATTCTAAAAGCACACTTTCTTTATGCGAAAATGTAGTCTAGGCCTTCAGAATGTATTATTACAAGAAAGTATCTATCAACCGTGTTTCATTTGTTTGCTTGTTTTGTTTTGTTTCCAATAGACTATGAATATTCAGCTTCAAATGCTACCTCATGATTGTTACATTCCTGTTGTTGAAAGAACCCATCTCTTTCTTACCTTCTTGTCCCTAAATTGTGTTCTTCTTATAACTTACTTTGCACACAACCAGAATGGAGTGAGATCGTAGAATTAAGAGGATTGAGAAAGAAAAATTCTTCCCTCATTCCATTGGCAGTAATCTGTGATTCAAAAGTTAACAACATTCCATGTATTCTTGTAGGAGATTCTTCCATGCTTATCACTGATCAACTTACATGCAGGTTAAAACCAGCCCTGAAAAAATGCTCATCATAACTGGCCATCAGAGAAATGCAAATCAAAACCACAATGAGATACCATCTCACACCAGTTAGAATGGCGATCATTAAAAAGTCAGGAAACAACACTTGCTGGAGAGGATGTGGAGAAATAGGAACACTTTTACAGTGTTGCTGGGAGCGTAAACTGGTTCAACCATTGTGGAAGTCAGTGTGGCGATTCCTCAAGGATCTAGAACTAGAAATACCATTTGACAGCCATCCCGTTGCTGGGTATATACCCAAAGGATTATAAATCATGCTACTATAAAGACACATGCAGACGTATGTTTATTGCAGCACTATTCACAATAGCAAAGACTTGGAACCAACCCAAATGTCATTCAATGATAGACTGGATTAAGAAAATGTGGCATGTATACACCATGGAATACTATGCAGCCATCTGAGCAAACTATCACAAGGACAGAAAACCAAACTCCACATGTTCTCACTCATAGGTGGGAATTGAACAATGAGAACACTTGGACACAGGGCGGGGAACATCACACACCGGGGCCTGTCTTGGGGTGGGGGTAGGAGGGAGGGACAGCATTAGGAGAAATACCTAATGTAAATGATGAGTTAATGGGTGCAGCACACCAACATGGCACATGTATACATATGTAACAAACCTGCACGTTGTGCACATGTACCCTAGAACTTAAGATATAATTTTTAAAAAAAAAACAACCCTGAATGCTACTTGTTCAGATAACAGGAGCCATCTTCCTGGCTCTTTATTTCTCAGAGAGTGTGGGTAAGTCCTGCTCCGTATGAATGCTTATATCAGTTTTGAAGTTCAGTACTTTCTTAAGAGCCAGAGTCTGTCAAGATGTTCCCTTAACAAGATTTTTTCAATGGGGTGACACATTAATGAGTTCTTTTTCCCCCTTTAAGTATTTGAAAATTTTGGTTTAATAAAAGGTTTAAATATGATGAATTTAGGATACTTTTTCCTGTTACAGAGCACAGAATAATAGTTAATATTTTACATATATATTGCAAAGTCATGTTGCCACTAGGAGTGTCCAGAATAGACCACTGAAACAGCCTTCAAGCTACCACTATCAAAACAAAATAACATAGTTTAATTAAATAACATTATTTTCTATAGCTAAACCTCAATAAAACCATCAACCAATGTTTGTACGATTAGATGCCCCCACTCTAAGATTTTTAGCTAGTATAAATCAGTCTCCTATTTAATGGGGCGCTTTATCCAATCAGCTTGTGTTTATTATTCAACCAGATGATCTTGGAGCTTATAACAAACTAGTAATACTTAAAGCTGGGCTTTATGTGCATGATTTACTGGGATGTTTGCTTATACCTTGTTTCCAAGCTAAAAAATATTGTGACCAGGTGTGTTAGTCTGTTTTGAAATGCTATATAGGACTACCTGATGCTGGGTCATTTATAAAGAAAAGAGGTTTATTTGGATTATGGTTCTGCAGGCTGTACAAAGAGCATGACACCAGCATCTGCTTCTGGTAATGCCCTCAGGAAGCTTCTACTCAGCTAGAAGGCAAGGGGAGCCAGCATGCCACATGGCAAGAGAGGGAGGAAGCACAAGAGAGAGGAGAGGTGCCAGGCACTTTTTAACAACCAGCTCTCACATGAACTAACAGAGTGATAACTCACTCAATACCAGGGGGATGGCACCAAGCCATTCATGAAGGATTTGCCCTCATGACCAAATACCTCCTACTAGGCCCAACCTTTAACACTGGGGATCTCATTTCAACATGAGATCTGGAAGGGACGACTATCCAAACTATATCATCAGGATTTTCTGGCAAGGACTACCAAGCCATTTCTGCTTCAAACTCCCGTGAGATTCTTGTTAAAAATGCAGATTCTTTGATACCACTCCCAATACACTATTTAGTCTGAGATGAAACTCAAGGATTCTGATTTAATTGATCTAGACTAGCATTTGACCATTGATTTATCATCTGGGATTCTAGGAAAGTCAACCACTTATATGTTTTAGAGCAGACTTCATTATAATTGAGGAGAATGTTTGTAGTCTGTGGGCTTCTCTGTCCACTTCTGATTGGGGCCTCTTTGCCTGATTCTGACTGGATCAGGCAGAGTTTCATTCAAGACACTGTCCTTTTTGGCTTCTTAATGCTCAGAATATATTAACACAATCTCAGTTTTCTGGAAGGCAGCTATGCTCACCGCTATACCACCAACGAGGCCCGTACAATCTCAGTTTTCTAAGAGCTAAATTATATGACTCGGTTCTTGTCTGGTACCATAGCTGCATTCCTGGATATTGTCAAGATTCAGAGATATTCTCCCAGTTTCAAATTTGTAACTAACACTGTTTGATCACAAAAAAGTTCTAAGCCAAAGCAAAACTCTTTCTACCACCAGCAGATGACATTACTTTGGACTTACCTGTAAGTGGATTTCCAGATGGTTTTTCAGAAACCTACTGGAGGTACTTAGAAAAACTTATGGAACTCACAACTATTCTTTGCATGTCAAAAGCTACGACAGTAAATAATATTTTTGGAGAATATTCTGTAAGATTAGGCCGCCTTTCTTTTCCTCCAGCTTATTTAAAGTATAACCCTTGGTGGAGCTGTGTCCTCTTATTGCACTGTACGTGAGTCTGTGTGTGTGTGTGTGTGTGTGTGTGTATCCCATCAAGCTGGTATGATGATAGCACCCTTCATGGAGAAGCTTTGCAAAAAGAATATAAGAACATGTTATTATGTTTACTTAAAAGAATAGGTCTGGGGTGGTGGCTCACACCTGTAATCCCAGCAATTTGGGAGGCTGAGGTGGGAGGATTAAGAGGTCAGGAGTTAGAGACCAGCCTGACCAACATGGTAAAACCCTGTCTCTACTAAAAAATACAAAAATTAGCCGGGCATGATGGAACGCATCTGTAATCCTTGCTACTCAGGAAGCAGAGGCGGGAGAGTCGCTTGAACCCAGGAGGCAGAGTTTGTAGTGAGCCAAGGTGGCGCCACTGCACTCCAGCCTGGGTGACAGAGTGAGACTCCATCTCAAAAAAAGAAAAAAAAAAAAGTATTGAGGACATTGCTCATGACATTCCAAGGTTATATAAAAGAATATATAAAAAGAAATTTCTGCCTGGACTTAGTGCCAAGAATACTTGTACTTTCCTTGCTTTCTTCCTAAGAACATTGCACAATAGAGTATTTTTAAAAATTGTGCTTGCTGTTCAAATTGCCTGCTGGAAGGATTGGAGGCAGATCTGTAACATGCCCAATCCCATCGTTGCATACATGATATCATGACAAACATTGTAATGTGCTAATTCTATCTGGCTTCACTTTATATTCCTATCTGCCTCCATTTCCTGGCATTTTAATGTTTTAAAATTGTATTTTTTACTTAAATGATTTTTGGAAGAAATAAATATAAATAAAGTCTGTTAAGAGGCCCGGCGCAGTGGCTCACGCCTGTAATCCCAGCACTTGGGAGGCTGAGGCGGGTGGATCACAAGGTCAGGAAGTTGAGACCACCCTGGCTAACACGGTGAAACCCCATCTCTACTAAAAATACAAAAAAAAATTAGCCAAGCATGGTGGTGGGCGCCTGGAGTCCCAGCTACTCGAGAGGCTGAGGCGAGAGAATGGTGTGAACCCAGGAGGCGGATCTTGCAGTGAGCCGAAATCGCACCACTGCACTCTAGCCTGGGCGACAGAGCGAGACTCTGTCTCAAAAAATAAAAAAATAAAATAAGAAAATAAAGTCCGTTACAAAGCACAAAAAAGAACAGCAAAGCCAACAAACATATGAGAAAAAGCTCATCATCACTGGTCATTAGAGAAATGCCAATCAAAACCACAATGAGATACCAGTTAGAATGGTGATCATTAAAAAGCCAGAAAATAACAGATGCTGGAGAGGATGTGGAGAAATAGGAACACTTTTACACTGTTGGTGGAAGTGTCAATTAGTTCAACCATTGTGGAAGACAGTGTGGTGATTCCTCAAGAATCTAGAACCAGAAATAAGATTTGACCCAGCAATCTCATTACTGGGTATATACCCAAAGGATTATAAATCATTCTACTATAAAGACACATGCACACGTATGTTTATTGCAGCAGTATTCACAATAGCAAAGACTTGGAACCAATCCAAATGCCCATCAGTGATAGACTGGATAAAGAAAATGTGGCACATATACAGCATGGAATACTATGCAGCCATAAAAAAGGATGAGTTCATGTCCTTTGCGGGGACATGGATGAAGCTGGAAGCCATCATTCTCAGCAAACTAACACAGGAACAGAAAATCAAACACCACATGTTTTCACTCATAAGTGGGAGTTGAACAATGAGAACACATGGACACAGGGAGGGGAACATTACACACCGGGGCCTATTGGGGAATGGGAGTTAGGGGAGGGATAGCATTAGGAGAAATACTTAATGTAGATGATGGGTTGATGGGTGCAGCAAACCACCATGGCACGTGTATACTTACGTAGCAAACCTGCACGTTCTGCACATGTATCCCAGAACTTAAAGTATAATAATAAAAAAAAGAAAGCAAAAAAATAAAAGTACTTGGAAAAGGTTAAGGAGTTAAATATTATGTAAAACTGAAAACTAGCTGCAGATACATTTAAGTTTATATCATTTTAGCAAGTTATTTCTTTTTAAAAATTCTAACCTGTATCACAGAGAGTGGACTTGAACTTGAAAATATGGTTAAGGTACAAATGCAGATTTGGGGTCCCAGTCTCCCAGACTGTGGCTTCTATGGAAGAGATTGCACTGGCTCCAAATTCCACAGGTGATTGAACAAGTTGTTTCTGCTGTGTCAGAGCTGAAGAGTGAATATCTCCACTATATATATCTCAAAACCTCCCAAATGAAATTTGGTAACCCTCTATGCCATAACACATCACATTAATAATTTGTATTAACCAAGTCTCTCATAAAAGATTTTTGAAATGCCAGATACTTTAATTTCTTATGTTTATATATTTAGGGTGTAAGAGTACAGATTTCTTACACGCCTGTATTGCATAGTGTTGGAGTCTGGGCTTTTACTGTACTCATCATCTGAACAGTGAACTTGTACCAAATAAGTAATTTTTCAACTCTCATCCCCCCCACCCTCCCATCTTTTGTAGTACCCAAGGTCTATTATCCCACTCTGTATGCTCGTGTGCCTATTGTTTAGCTTCCACTTATAAGTGAACACATGCAGCATTTGACTTTCTGTTTCTGAGTTATTTTACTTAGGATAATGGCCTCCAGTTCCATCTACATTGCTGCAAAAGTTATGATTTTATTCTTTTTTATGGCTCCATTATATGTATGTGTGTGTGTGTGTGTGTGTGTGTATCTCAATTTTCTTTATCAAACCCTCTGTTGATGGACACTTAGATTAGTCCACATTTTTGCTATTGTGATAAACATGTGAGTGCAGGTATCTTTGTAAAATAATGATTTCTTTCCCTTTGGATATATACCAGGTAGTGGGATTTCTGGATCTAATGTTAGTTCTTTGAGAACTATTTTCAGTTCTTTGAGAAATCTCCATACTGTCTTCCATACAGGTTGTACTAGTTTACATTTCCACCAAAAGTGTATAAGCATTCCCTTTTCTCTGCATCCTCACAAACATCCGTTGCTTATTGACTTTTTAATAACAGCCATTCTGACTAGTGTGAGATGATATTTTATTGTGATTTTAATTTGAATTTCTCTCATGATTAGTGATGTTGAGTATTGTCTCAACATCACTATGCTAGTGGCATGTATGTCTTCTTTTGAAAAAAAGTTCGTGTTCTTTGCCCACATTTTAATGGGGTTATTTATTTTTTTTCTTGTTGAGTTGTTTGAGTTCCTTGTAGATTCTGAAAATTATTCCTCTGTCAGATGCATAGTTTGCAATTTTTTTCCCATTCTGTAGTTTGTCTGTTCACTCTGTTGATTGTTTATTTTTCTGTCCAGAAACTTTAGTTTAAGTCCCATTTGTTTATTTTTTTGTTGTTGCATTTTCCTTTGAGGACTTGGTCATAATTTTTTGCCTAGGCAAATGTCCCGAAGATTTTTTTCCAGGCTTTCTTCTAGTATTTTTATAGTTTCAGGTTTTACATTTATGCTTTTAATCTATCTTGAGTTAATTTTTGTAGCTGGTCAGAAGTAGGTGTCCAGTTTCAATCTTCTGCATATGGCTATCCAATTTTCCCATCACCATTTATTGAATATGGAGTCATTTACTCAGTAAATATTTCAGTTGGCTTTGTCAAAAATCAGTTGGTTATAGATGTGTGGTTTTATTTCTGGGTTCTCTATGCCGTTCTATTCATCAATGTGTACATTTTTATACTAGTACCATGTTGTTTTGGTTACTATAGCTTTGTAGCATAATTTGAAGTCAGATAATATGATGCCAACAACTCTGTTCTCTTTTTTTAAAATTGCGTTGGCTTTTTTGTCCTTGCCAGAGTTTGCTGACAATGATGCTTTCCAGCTTCGTCCATGTCACTACAAAGGACATGAACTCATCCTTTTTTATGGCTGCATAGTATTCCACGGTGTATATGTGCCACATTTTCTTAATCTAATCTATCAATGATGGGGGAGGGGGGAGGGATAGCATTAGGAGATATACCTAATGTAAATGACGAGTTAATGTGTGCAGCACACCAACATGGCACATGTATATATATGTAACAAACCTGCACATTGTGCACATGTACCCTAGAACTTAAAGTATAATAAAAAAATAAATAAATAAAATAAAATTGCTTTGGCTTTTGGACTCTTTTTCTTTTGGTTTTATATGAATTTTAGAATTTTTTTTTCTAATTCTGTGAAAAATGACATTGGTAATTTGACAGAGATTGTGTTGAATCTGTAGATTGCTTTAGACAGCATGGTCATTTTAATAATATTGAATCTCCTAGTCCATGAGCCAGGGATGTTTTTCCATTTGTTTTTGTCATCTAGGGCTTTTTTCCATCAGTGTTTTGTAGTTCTCCTTATAGATATCTTTTACCTCTTTGGTGAAATGTATTCCTAGGCATTTTACTTTATCTTATCTTTTTGTAGCTATTATAAATGGAATTGCCTTCTTAGTTTGGTCCTTGGAAATGCCAACTACATTTAAAATCCTTTTCCAATTGATGGATTTCAGGACTTGATGAACATCTCAGTTATAATTTTCTTGAGATTGAAAAAGTAGGCCGGGCGCAGTGGCTCATGCTTGTAATCCCAGCACTCTGGGAGGCCGAGGTGGGCGGATCACGAGGTCAGGAGATCGAGACCACGGTGAAACCCCGTCTCTACTAAAAATACAAAAAAAATTAGCCAGGCGTGGTGGCAGGCGCCTGTAGTCCCAGCTACTCGGAGAGGCTGAGGCAGGAGAATGGCGTGAACCCAGGAGGAGGAGCTTGCAGTGAGCCAAGATCGCCCCACTGCACTCCAGCCTGGGTGACAGAGCGAGACTCCGTCTCAAAAAAAAAAAAAAAGGATTGAAAAAGTAAATATTTTATATATATATATATATGGAATTGTCCTCTCTCAAAATTTTAATTCAATAATGGGCTAGATACCATTTTAGAATCTTGCAGGACTAGTTTTCTTCTCAATTAATTGTAGATCTTAGCCTTTTAATTTGAGCTTTTTTTTTCCCTATTAGGACTTAAGTTATTAGGACCTAAGTTATTAGGATCTAAGTTTGTAGACAAGAACTACTTTGAGAAATTTGTGAGTCATGTCCTGGGCCTAGCACAGTGCCTCATAAGATGTAGACTCTCAATAAACTTGTTGAATAGATTAACAAAAAAGCCCCTATCACTCAATATTTTTTTTTTTTTTTTTTTAGATGGAGTCTCACTCAGTCACCTAGCCTGGAGTGCAGTGGCACAATATTGGCTCACTGCAAGCTCTGCCTCCCGGGTTCACACCATTCCCCTGCCTCAGCCTCCTGAGTAGCTGGGACTACAGGCACCCCCCACCACGCCTGACTAATTTTTTGCATTTTTAGTAGAGACGGGGTTTCACCTGTGTTAGCCAGGATGGTCTCGATCTCCTCACCTCATGATCTGCCCGCCTCAGCCTCCCAAAGTGCTGGGATTACAAGCGTGAGCCACAGCGCCTGGCCTATTTCAATCAATTGTTAAAAGTGCTAAGAACAAGTGGAGATCTTGTTAATGAAGAAAAAAAATAGTATTTACTGCTTACCTAAACACTCTACTAAGAAGGGATATACAGATCAAAAGGATTAAATCTCTGCCTGTATTAAGCTAACTCTTTTGTAAAGAAGAACGTAAACAAAGTCAAAAATGCATTTTTTAGGTGCTAGAGATTAGACAGGACAAAATCTTCTGGCTCTGCCTAGAGTTAAGTGGCTTTGGGAGAGGTTTTGCTGTAGTTTAAAGGCAGAGGTGGGGAAGGCCACTCTGGCCACAAGGACAGACCCACAATGGGATGGGGTATGAAACAGCATGAACCCTTCAGGAAATTACACATAATTTAAAAGGAAAATGGGAGCCCATGGCAGAAAATGGAATTGAACAGCAGGAAAAGGGTAGATAGTAAAAAGCATTTTATAATATTCAAGGACATTTGAAACTTGCGGTATACAATGAGGAACAATTTAAAAATTCTATGCAGAGGAATGGCATGGTTAGATTTGTGTTCTGGGGAGCATAATAATAGCATTACCGCTGGTGAATTTGAAAGCTGGGCCTCAAAAGTTTAGATCTCAAATAGGTTTTTATGGCAGTATTCATCCTCAAGAAACATGATTTGGAACTAAATCAAGGCAGTGGCAATGGGGCTGGAAAATAAACACTAGACTTCACATCTAGATGAAGATTTGGGGAATAAGGCCACATTAATGTTTAATTCTATTTACAATGGATCCCAGCCACCATCCGCTTTAACACAGAGGTGCTTTTCCAGTAGCTAAGAGGACTAGGTGCTTTAGATACGTTTGTGAAGTTGTCCTCCCATTGTCAACATGCTTTTTTATTGTCTGTGTGTAGGTTGATGGGGAAGGCAGAGTTAGGATCACACATAGAAGTTCAGTCTTTGAAATGCTTTCTTTCTCTTTTCCCCCAAACAATGATCCCCACCTCTTCCTTCTGGCATATGTTGCCTCAAGATCCTAACACTGCTGCCAATCTGCTGGTCTTAGAGCCAAGAATCTGCCACCACCTGGCCCACCACAGCCTGCTCTGCTAGCTGCTCTCCTGCCAATACTGGCCTTGATGTACAAGTGTAGGTTTTGAGGGTTCTGTTCTCTCCCACTTTCTCTCTTTGAGTGTGTGTGTCTTTTGTAATGAGAAGAAAGCAGGCCACATTTTCTCTACTCATGTTATACACTTCCCGGAGTGTCTCACATCAAAACCTGTCCTAACTCCAAGCCTTAGAAACTCTTTACTGGCACAGCCTACACTTGGGTTGTTACTTCTCAAGGGCTACCTTGCTGTCAGTTGAGATTTTAACAACCCACTACAGTACTCCAAGCGTGCGGTCCCTCACATCTTGAAATCTGTGCTTTGGCAGCAGCAGAATCAGGGGTCTGTGGATTCTGAATCCAGAATGTGTCAAACCGAAGGGTGACATTTTGGGACATTTAATAAGTCAGAGACTATTTCCTAGGAAGATTTTTTTTTGAAGCACTTAAACTAAAATACAATTGAACTGAGATCTCAAAACAGGAAAAATGAACTTAACAAGAATTAGGCTAAGCTGCATCTCACGACATAAATATTCACATTTGCATATACATTGACAGAGTCAAGTCAAAAATTGATTTTTTATTAGATAGGATTAACTTTAGCTACAGAAATTAGAAAGTTTAAATGATTGGCTTTAAAAAGCTAAAGTTTACTTGTTTTCATTTACATGCAATCTGGGGAGTTGCGGGGAAGATTCGTTCGTGGGTTTCCCATTCTCAAGGTGCCAGGCTCCTGTGTTTCTGCCCAATATCCTTAGAGGGAAGGTTTCCGCCTCAGGATTGCCTTATGTGCAAGGTGACTACTAAAGCTCCATTTTTTATGCCCAAATTGTAGCAAGAAAGAGAAAAGGAAGAAGGAACAGAAAGGCACATGACATCACTTCAAATAAAATTAGGGGGAAAATAATAACAGATATCTGATAGGAAACAGTACCTTCTGCAATAATGATTACATTTCTGGAAAATAAATGTTAAGATCCTTGAAAACAAGGAGTAATCGTTGAGAAAAAGCTTCTTAGCAGCCTGGGACTAAAAACTTTAAAAAATTTAAGATAAAAATCTGAAAATTGGTAGAGAATTGGGGAGAAAAAGAGAATTTGAACAAGGCATGCAAGAGTAAGAAAAATGGCATCACAAAATTACTAAGAAAGCATAAAAGCAACTATATTTTATTAGAGTAAAAATCAATGGATTGAATAACCCTAGTAAAATAAATTCCAGCCATACATTGTTTATAAAAAGTGTATTTAAGGTGGTTAGGAAAAAATGAAACTAAAATTAAGTGCAAAGATCTCCCAGGGAAGTGAAAGCAAAAATAAAGTCAGATGTTGTTGTCATTAGACAAAGTAAAATTTAAGGTGAAAATATGACAAAGAGGGACATTAAATAAGGATAAATGTACAATCGATGGTGACAAACTTTTATAAACTTGAAATTATATTAACAAAACACAAACAATATAAAACTAAAATACCTTGATAAAATGCAAATTATCAGGTAACAAGAATATATTTATTGCAGAAAGTAATATATCAAACTAAAATAAGAATATATGTGTATCTACTACATGTATACTATACTTTGCAGCCTACAAAATAAGAATATACGATTTCTTCTTAAAATGTTATACATTTACAATAATTAATAATTTGGCCACTCAGAAAACCTTGGTAAAGCAAGGAAAGTAGAGATATTATAGGCCAACTTAATAATTTAATAACATTGGGTAAAAATGGAAGAAGTATCACATTGTGGTTGTGAACATAAGCTCTATTCTCCTAGTTTTGTGATCTGGGAAAGTTAATTATCTTCTCTCTACCTCAGCTTAATTTTCAGTAATATTAGGATAACAATAGTTTCTACATCATCAGTGTTTTTTTTTGAGGAATAAATGACTCGTATGTATTATCCAACACTTAGATCCACTGTTAACATATAGTACGTATAAATAATGTCAGTATAAATCAATGTCAGCCTAAAAAGTTAAGACTGTGATCTTAAATAATACTAGATTTAGAATAAAATCAAAACTGAAATGACATTACTAACTTAAAAATAACAAAAAAAGAGAAGACTTTAAACAGTATGGATGGAAGGCAGCTATACCAATAAAAGACAAAAATGTGGAGTATTACATGTTCTTAATGTTTTTGAAAATTATAAAAATAAATAAACTAAAACATAGAATTTTAAAAATTAAATGTTGGAGGGATTAGGTCAGATAATAAGAGAAATTTCTGTTAGCAGCAGCTGAATTTTCTGCTAGTAACAGAGAATTGTGAAAAGATGATTTCATAAATGTGGCAAATGTTTGTAATAGCCATCCTAGGAACACAGAATATTTGTAACTAGTTGAGGAAGTATTGTTGGGCAGTGTCAATACACTGGTTAAGAATATAACTTAAAATAATGCTAATAATAGGGCCAAAAAAACTCAGTAATGCAATTTTTTTTCAGTATGATTCAGTAGTGGAGAAGGAGAGATAATGAAACCTGGAAATTGACATACAGTTGTCCCTTGGCATACATGAGGAATTAGTTCCAGGACTCCCTATGGATACCTAAATTCACAATTTGCTGAGGTCCCTTATATGAAATGGCATAATATTTGCATTTAACTTACACACACCCTCTTTATAATTTAAGTCATTTATAAAGTACTTATAATACCCATGCATTATAATTGACTGTGGAAATAGTTGTTGTATTATTTAGGGAATAATGACAATAAAAAATATATGTACATGTTCAGTAACAGATTCTTTTTAAAAAAAAAAAAATTGTTCTTGATCCACAGTTGGCTGAATGTACGGATACAGAGCCCACATTTACTGAGGGTAGACTATATTTAGAGTACTTAAGGATCACAAGGGACACACATCTGAGGGTACTGAAGAGTGGGAAGATATTCCTAACCAGAGGGTCAGACTAGAAGGCAAGGAAGTGAAGCCAGGAGATGATTAGAAAATAAGAAAATCATACAAGACTGGAGATGATGTTGAAGTGTAAGAACATAATTAGAGTGAGAAACATGAGTCAAGGAAGAAGGAGATTGGTGCTTGAGAGGTGTGGCAGATTGTATCCTTCAAAGATGGCTACACCAATATATGTCTCATTCCACAAGCTGTTTTTACCATGCTGTATTGACACTCCTCCATCTGGAGGTGGGGCCTATGTCCCCTCCCTTGAAACCAAAGGAAACTTTGTAATCGCCTTGATCAAGTGATTCCAGTAGGAGTGATGCTGGATGATTTCAAAGGCTAATACACACAAGAAAATAATGGCTTTCATTTGACTCTTTCTTGGAACATGTGCCATGGAAACCATGAGCTTATTTGCAAGAAGCTCAGCTATCCTAAAGTTTATCTACTGGGTAGACCAAGTGGAGAAATTACATAGATATTGAGATTATGTTCAAGGGGTCTCAGAGGTTCAAGGCCTCCCAATTCAGGCACCAAACAAGTGGAGAAAAGGCTTTCGAGATCATCCCTCTGAAATGATTGTCCGATTGAAACCTCAAAAGAGTCCCTGAGCCAGAACCATCCAGCCAGGCCACTGTCAAATTCCAAATTTGACATGAATGATAGTAAATCACTATTGTTGTCGTAAGGCACATACGTTTTGGGGGGTTATTTACACACAGCAACAGAAAAAAAAAAACTGATGAATGGGAAACATGGAGAGAAATGCAAATAGAATAAAATGGGGAGGAATACAAGGAGCGGAAAGTAGTATTGCGCAAAATAGGCAATAGGATGACGATCAAAAGGAAATTTCTTTCTGAGCAACTTAATGAATATAAGGTCAGATTAAATTGGAAGGTATCAGGTACAAATATCATTAATGCTAAATTCTATTTGTAGTAAGTCAACTATTTGTAAATTATGCATTGAAGATCGACTTAAATTTATTTAGAAATCTATAGAAGAAGAAAAAGAATAAAAGCCATTGGAAAAGTTTTTAAGATTATTCCATTAAATAGACAAAGTCCTTTAAGGAAAGGGATTAAAATGAAGGTGAGGTGATCTGCTTAAAAATAATACAGCAGTCTGGGAGCCATGGCTCATGCCTGCAATCCTAGCACTTTGGGAAATCTAGGCAGGAGGACCTCCCAAAGGAGGACTTGGAGTTTGAGACCAGCCTGGGCAACACAGAGAGACTCCATCTCAAAATTTTAAATTTCTTAAAAGAAAAAAAAATAAAATGAAATAACATTGTATTAATTCCAGTAAAAGAATCAGACCAATTTAGAATATGGATGAGAGAGAAAAACTAGGACTAACACCACAACAGGGAAGGAGAAAGCTGGTCTCTGGCAGCGACTTCTAATTTAGAGAAAGACAGATGATAGCAAACAGCAAAAGTTATATCATAGACATGACTTAAAAACTAATTTGATTTTTATTTTTAGTCAGAAAAGTGCTTTAGGTATGGAACAAGTATAACCTGGTATTTCCAGTGTCTCTCTGTTGACCTCACATCTCTCTCCAGATATTGCCTCAATTCTCTGCTTCTCTTTACAGCAAATTCCCTTGAAAGAGGGACCACCTGGATGAGAAATTCCTCTGCTTCAATTTGATCGTGAATCCACTTCATCTAGATCTTCCTTGCCAAATCCCACAAATATTTGTCTTATCATGGTCACGTGGGACCTCTACATTGCTGTATCAGTATTTTGTTCTCATTTTACTTATTTGTAGTTAATTACCCCCTTCTCCTTGAAACACTTTCCTTATTTGGCTTCTAGGATGCCCTGATCTCATGGATTTCCTTTCACTTCATCAGTCATTTGTTTGTTTTTTCAATATCTTGTTGATCTTATATTTTTAATGCGCCCTGCTAGCCTCCCAACTAGGTTTCCTACTTTCACTTTAATTCCCTATGGTTTATTCTCTACAAGAAAGGAATTATAATCCCTTAAAAATGTCAGTAAAACTCTGTCACTACTCAATACTCTCCAAGGGGTCCTTATTTTATTCAAGTAAAAAACTGAAGTCCTTACTATATGCCTGTAAATTCCCATAGGGTCTGGCCCCATAGCCCCTCTGACCCCTGTCCCTTCTGCCCCTTGCCCATTCTGCCCAGCCACAGTGGCCCAATAGCTGGTCTGTGAACACATCAAGCACATACTTAATCGCAAGGCTTTTTCAATCATTCTTTTCTCTAGTTGTAATCTCTCATTACTTATTCTGAGTGTCTTGTTTCTGCAGTTGCTTTACTTACTTGACCTATATAAAATAGTAATTCTTACCCCTATAACTCCATTATGTCCTGTCTTCTTTGCCTTGCCTTATGTTTTTTTCTTGGAGTTACAGATACCTGATGTAGATAGTATTTACTTTTTTTTTTATGCTTGCGTTAATCACCTAGCATATAAACTCCAAAAGAGGAGCTATTTCTCTTTTATTATCTATCTAATATATCTTGGATATTTGCTCCCACCTAAATTTCATGTTGAAATGTAATTCCCTGTGTTGGAGATGGGGTCTGGTGGGAGGTATGTGGGTCATGGGGCGGATCCCTCATGAAGGGCTTGGGCCATCCCTTTGGTGAGAAGTGGGCTCTGGCTCTGACTTCACTCGAGATCTGGTTGTTTAAAAGTGTGTGGCACCTCCCCTGAACTTCCTCTCTCACTTGCTCCTGCTTTTGCCATGTGAAGTACCTGCTCCTGCTTCATTTTCCACCATGAGTAAAAGATCCCTGAGGCCCTCCCTCAGCAGCACATGTCCCTATGCTTGTTGTGCAGCTGGCAGAACCATGAGCCAATTAAATCTCTTTTCTTATAAATTACTCAGTCTCAGGTATTTCTTTATAGCAATACAAGGTTGGCTTAATACATATCTCTAAAGCAAAAGCTGGGCCTGGTATGTAATAGGTGCTCAATAAATATTTATTGAATAAATGAATAAATACTAGGCTAAATAAAGTTTAAAACATCATAATAGAACACTGGGTAGATGTCAAGATGACAGTTTTGTTATTCACATATGGACATGGAAAGGTCTTTGCGGTGCATTGTTAAGGGAACAAACCAAATTACAGAACACTATGTAGAGTACAGCTGTATAAAATACATACAGCGTATGTTTATAAATATGTCTAGAAAAATTTGAAAGCTATGTATCAAATATTATATCATTTATCTTTAGAAGGCTAATTGCATATTTTCAATTTATTGTTTAAAATTTTCTTTTTATTTTTTGTCTGTTATTACAGGTTACTTGTATAATCACAAAAGACAGCTAAATAATTCTTTTTTTCTTCATCAACTTTTATTTTAAGTTCTGGGGTACACGTACAGGATGTGCAGGTTTGTACATAGGTAAATGAGTGGTATGGTGGTTTGCTGCACAGATCGACCCATCACCGAGGTATTAAGCTCAGCATCCATTAGTTATTCCTCCTGATTCTCTCCTTCCCCTTGGCCCACTGACATGCCCTAGTGTATGTTGTTACCCATCATGTGACCATGTGTTCTCATCATTCAGCTCCCCCATATAAGTGAGAACATGCAGTGTTTGGTTTTCTGTTCCTGCGTTAGTTTGCTGAGGATAACAGCTTCTAGATCCATCAGTGTCCCTGCAAAGGACATGCTCTTGTTCCTTTTTATGGCTGCATAGTATTCCATGGTGTATATGTACCACATGTACAACTAATTTCCACAACAAAAAATGTACTATTACATGGACATAATGTTTATATTCTCTTCACAGAATTTGAGTCACTTGAATTTTTGCTTTAACATGTAGAATTTGGAGGGTCTGTTTTCTTAAAAAAAAAATTAACACTTTAAATCCAATAAGTAAATGTGGAAGTTTGGTGGAAATAGTCAGCTGGAAACTCAGAATTGATACTAACTTTCACCAAGCCTTTGTTCACATTCTTTTCATCTACAATTTATGAATGAATAATCCTGCACTATCTATGCATTCAAACAATGATATATATGGTGCATATGTATATATGGCAAAAATCTAAGAAATGTAGCCAAATATTAATATTACATACATATAAGTAGTCAAATCATGGTGTTTTTTTCATTTTCTTGATTTTGCAAGAAAAATAATAAAGAGGCTATTTACATTTTAATGTACAAATGTGTATACAAATATAACAACCACGCTTTAAAAATCCAATAAATAAATGTAAGTAAAATACTTTTGAATTTTTTAAAGATTCCACAATAGATCTAGGTATTCTTCTTATCCAAATACTGATACTGCCGTTAACCAATTCCGGCAAATTCTGGCAATTGGTCCCCTTGGGGAAGAACTAGAGGAATCACTAGCATACACACTTACTGTGGTATTCAGTGCCCTTCCTCAAGGGGAATTAGCCTATCTTTTTTTTTCTTAAGTAATATTTTATCTTTAATAGACAAATAATGGTTGTATTTATTTAAGGGATACAATGTGACATTTTGATGCAAGCATACCCTGTGGAATGATCAAATCAGGCTAATTAACATATCTGTCATCTCAAATGCTTATCCTTTCTTCTTCGTGAGAGCATTTAAAATCCATTCTTTCAGCTATTTTGAAATATAAAATATATTGTTTTCTAACTATATTTACTTACAATGTAGTGTAATAGATCACCAGAACCTATTTCTTCTATCTAACTGAAACTTTGTACTCTTTGACCAACATCTCCCCTTTCTTTGTCCATCCTCCTAGCCCAGCCTTTGGTAGCCATCACTGTACCCTGTATTTCTATCACTTTGCCTTTTTAAATTGCACACATAAGAGAGATCATGCAGTATTTGTTGCTTTGTGTCTGACTTATTTCCTGTAGCATAATGTCCTTTAGGTTAATCCATGTTGTCATAAATGACAAAATTTCCTGCCTTTCAAAGGCTGAATAGTATTCCATTGTTTGTATATACCACATTGTCAAAATCCATTCATCTGTTGATGGGCACGTAGGTTGTTTACGAATATTGGCTTTGTTAATATTGCTGCAGTGAATGCGGGAGTTCAGACATCTTGTTGATGTACTGATATTAATTCCTTTGACTATGTACTCAAAAGTGGAATTGCTGGACTGTGTGGTAATTTTAGATTTTTAGTAACATTCATACTGTTTACCAAAATAACTGTACGAATTTACAATACCATCAACAATGTACAAGGGTTCCGTCTTCTCCACATCCTCATCAACACTTGTTAGTTTTCATCTTTTTGATAATAGCCAGTCTATCAAGTGTGAGATAATATTTCATTGTGATTTAAATAGCATTTCTTTGATGATCAGAGATGTTGAGAATTTTTTCATATATCTGTTGACCACTTTTATGTTTTCCTTTGAGAAATGTATACTTAAGTTGCCTGCCCATTTTTAAGAGGATCATTTGTTTTCTTATTATTGAGGGGTTTGAGTTCCATGCATATTTTAGATGTTAGCCTTTTAGCCAATGTGTAATTTGCAAATATCTTCTCCCAATCTGTGGGTTGTCTCTTTAGCCTGCTGTTTCCTTTCCTTCCTGCAGAAGCTTTTTAGTTTGATGCAATTCCATTTGTCTATTTTTGCTTCCATTTCCTGTGCTTTTGGGGTCAAGAAATCTCTGCTCATATCCAGGTCATGATGGTTTCCTCCTGTGTTTTCTTCTAGTAGCTTTATAGCTTCAAGTCTTATGTTATATTAAGTCTTTAATCCATCTGGAGTTGATTCTTGTACAAAGGCTGAAATAAAGGTTCATTTTGATTCTTCTGTATGTGTATATCTAGTTTTCCCAACACCATTTATTGTGAAGTCTGTCATTTCCCCATGGTGTGATCTTGTTACCTTTATGAAAATTTAATTGACCATAGGTGTGTGGGTTTATTTCTGGGCTTTCTATCATATTCCATTGATTGATATGTCTGGTTTTATGCCAGTACCATGCTGCTTTGATTACTATGGATTTGTAATGTATTTTAATGTCTGATAGTGTGATGTCTGCCCCATTCTTTTTTCTCAAGAATGCTATCTGTGGCTATTTGTGGTCTTTTGTGGTTTCATATATATTTTACAATTTTTTTATTTCTGTGAAAAATGCATTGGAATTTTCATAGGGATCACATTGAATCCACTTTGGGTAGTATGACCATTTTAACAATATTAATTGTTCTAATCCATGAGCATGGGCTAGCTTTTCATTTATTTGTGTCATCTTCGGGTTTTTTCAACAATGTTTTATAGTTTTAGTATACGGACCTTTCACTTCCTTGGTTAAATTTACTCACGTGTGTGTTTGTGTGTGTGTGTGTGTGTGTATCAACTAACCATAGTCAAGTGGGTTTTTTTCTGGGCTTTCTATCATATTCCATTGATTACTTCCAAGTGAATGAGAGTGTGTGTGTGTGTGTGTGTGTGTAAGATACTGTTGTAATTTTAAAATTTCTTTCTCAGGTTGTATGTTGTTAGTGTATAGAAATAATATTAATTTTGTAAGTTGATTTTGTATTCTGCAAATTCACTAAATTTGTTAATTTGTTTTAACAATTTTTTGGGTGTGGTCTTATAGGGTTTTCTATATATAAGATTATGTCATCAGCAAACAATTTCATTTCTTCTTTTCCTATTTGGATGCTTTTGTTTCTTACCTAGTTGTTTTGACTAGGACCTCCAGTACTATGTTGAACATAATTGATGAAAGCAGACATCCTTGTCTTGCTCCTGATCCAAAAGCCTTTAACTTTTCACCACTGAGTATGATGTTCACTGCAGGCTTCTTATATATGATCTTTGTTGTGTTGAGAAACATTCCTTCTATAACTGATTTTCAAAAGTTTATCATGAAAGGATGTTAAATTATTTCAAATGTTTTTTCTTCATCTATTGAGGTGATTATATTGTTTTTATTCTTCATTCTGTTACTATGGTGATTCACATTTTTAATTGTTTTTTACTTCCATAAATTTATTTTGTGATAGGTAGAAAAGCACATCTGCAGACCTAGACGCAGAGTGAATCTAAAAAATATTATTTATAATTATTACGAGTACGCAATAGGTATATATTTTCATGGGGTACATGCAAGGTTCTGATACAGGCATATGATGTATAATAATCACATCAGGGTATTTGGAGTGTTCATTACCTCAAGCATTTATCATTTCTTTGTGTTAGGGAATTTCAGTTTCATTCTTCTAGTTATTTAAAATATACAATGAATTATTATTGACTGTAGTCACCCTGATGTGCTATCAAATAGTAGGTCTTATTCATTTTATCTGACTATATTTTTGCACCCATTAACAATCCCCACTTGATTTGTATATGGTAAGTCATTCTTGCATCCCAGGAATAAATTCCATTTGACCATGGTGAATGATCCTTTTAATGTACTGTTGAATATAGTTTTTGGTATTTTGTTGAGGATTTTTGCATCCATGTTCATCAGTGATATTGGCCTGTAATTTTCTTTTCCGGTAGTTTCTTTCTTTTTTTTTTTTCATTATACTTTAAGTTTTAGGGTACATGTGCACAACGTGCAGGTTAGTTACATATGTATCCATGTGCCATGTTGGTGTGCTGCACCCATTAACTCGTCATTTAATATTAGGTATATCTCCTAATGCTATCCTTCCCCGGTCCCCCCACCCCACAACAGGCCCTGGTGTGTGATGTTCCCCTTCCTGTGTCCATGTGTTCTCATTGTTCAATTCCCACCTATGAATGAGAACACGCAGTGTTTGTTAGTCTGGCTTTGGTCTCAGGCTAATGTTGGCCTTACAAAATGATTGTGGAAATATTTCCTTCTCTTCAATTTTTTGAAGAAGTTTGAAAATAATTATTACTAGTTCTTCTTTAAATGTTGGGTAGAATTCATTTATGAAAATATCTTTTCCTTGGATTTTCCTTGATGGCAGACTTTTCATTACTGATTTAATTTCCTTGCTCATTACTGTTCCGTTTATATTCCTCATGATTTGATCTTGGAAGGTTATGTATCAAAGCCTTTATCTATTTCCTCTCCATTGTCCAATTTGTTTGCATGCAATTGTTCATAGTGGTCTCATAAGACCCTTTGTATTTTTGTATTATCAATTGTGACATCTTTTTTCATTTCTGATTTAGTTTACTTGAATCACCTCTATTTTGTCATGGTTAATTTAGCTAAGGGTTGTCAATTTTGTTTGTCTTTTTGGAAGATCAACCCTTAGCTTTACTGATCTCTTGTATTGTTTTTCTAATTTCTATTTCACTGATTTTTGCTCTGAAATGTTTCCTTTCTTCCACTAACTTTAGGCTCAGATTGTTCTTCTTTTACTAATTCATTGAGGTGTAACATTAAGTTGTTAATGTTAAGATCTCTCTCTCCTTCTCTCACTCTCGCTTTTGATGTAGGCATTTAGTGTTACAAACTTTCCCCTTAGAACTGCTTTTGCTGAATCCCATAAGTTTTAATATATTGTTTCCATTTTCATTTTTCTCTAAATATTTTTAAAATTAATTTTTGAATTTCCTCTTTGACTCAATAGTTTTTCAGGAGCATGTTGTTTAATTTGCATATACTTGTTAATTTTTCTTGGTTTCTCCTTGTATTGATTTATAGCTTCATACCGTTGTGATTGAGAAAGATATTTGATATAATGTTGATCTTCTGATATTTGTTAAGATTTTTTTGTGGACTATCAATTGATTTATCCTAGTGAATGTTACATGTATACTTGAGAGAAAGGTATATTTTGTTGCTGTTGGATGAAATGTTCTGTATGTGTCTATTAACTCCATTGGTATAATTCAAGTCTAATATTTTGTTATTAATTTTTTGTCTAGATAATAGTTCTGTTGTTGGAAGTGGGATATTAAAAATATTTACTATTATTGTGCTGCATTTATGTCTCTTTTCAGAACTCTTAATCTTTGATTTATATATTTAGGTGCTTCAGTGTTGGGTGCATATATATTTACAACTGTTATATTATCTTGATGCATTGATCTTTTTATTATAATATACTGACCTTCTTTGTCCCTTTTTACAGTTTTTTTTAACCTAAAGTTTATTTGGTGTGAAATAAGTATAGCCACCCCTGCTCTCTTTTATTTGCCTGGAATATCATTTTCCATCACTTCATTTTCAACCTGCAAGTTTCCTTTAAGGTAAGGTGAGTCTTCTGTAGTTGGATCTTGTTTGGTATGTATCATGGTACTGTATGCATTTTGACTACAGAATCTAATCCATTAAGCTTTAAAGTAATTATTGATAGATGAGAGGTTGCTACTTCCATTTTATTGTTTTCAAGTTGTTTTCTAGATCCTACATTTTTTTCTTATATCTTGCTTTCTCGTGATGTGATTGCTTTTTGTAGTGATATATTTTGAATTTTTCAAAATATTTTGTGTATCTATTATAGACTCATGCTTTGTGGTTACATAAATCATCTTATACCTCTAACAAGCTATGCCAAGTTGATAACAACTTGTTTGATCACTTACACAAAGGCTACACTTTTACTCTCCTCCTTCTAAATTTTATGTTTTTGATGTCATTCTTTACAACTTTTTATAATATGTATACTTAACAAACTACTGTAGCTGTAGTTGCTTTTAAGAATTTTGCCTTTTAACCCTTATACTAGAGAAATCCTTGATTTGTTCACCATCATTACAATATTAGGATGTTTTGGATTTGAAAAATGCCATTAATTTTACCAGTGCATTTTATACTTTCATATGTTTTCATGTTTCTATTTTGAATCCTTTTCCTTCAGCTTGAAGAACTCCCTTTAGCATTTCTTATAATGCAGGTCTAATGGTGAGAAACTCAGCCTTTGTTTCTCTGAGAAAGTCTTTAACACCCCTCATTATTTAAAGACAGATATGCTAGGTATACTATTCTTGATTGGCAGGTTTTTTTCTTTTAGAATTTTGAATATATTATCCCATTCCCTTGAGCTTTCAAGGTTAATGCTGAGAAATTTGCTGATTGTTTTATCAGGGTTTTCTTATATGTGACAATTCACTTCTCCCTTGCTGCTTTCCATACTCTGTCTTTAAATTTTGACAGTTTTGTTATGATGTGCCTTGGTGTGGGTTTCTTTTCTTTTTTTAAATTTTAGATCCAGAGGGTACATGTGCAGATTTGCTGCAAGGACATATTCTGTGGCGTTGGGCTTCTGTTGATCCCACCACTCAAGTAGTGAACATAGTATCTAGTACGAAGTTTCTTTTTTTTTAGCTCTTAGACCCTTCTTCTTCCCTTTTTGGAGCATGCAGTGTCAATTGTTTCTATATTTATGTATGTGTGTACCCAATGTTTAATTCCTACTTACATAAAAGAACATGCAATATTTGGTTTTCTGTTTCTGTGTTAATTTGCATAGGATAATACCTTCCAGTAGCCTATCCATGTTGCTGAAAAACACATGATTTTGTTCTTTTTTATGGCTTCACAGTATTTCATGATGTCTATGTACTCGATGTGGATTTATCTGGATTCATTTTATTTGGTATTCTTTGGGATTCCCGTATCTGGCTTTCTATTTTCTTCCCCAGTACTGGGAAATTTTCTGCCATTATTTTTTGAATATGTTCTGTGCTTGTCTCTCTGCCTTCTGAACACCTATAATGTGTATACTGCTCTGATTGAGGGTGTCAGTATGTCTCTTAAGATGTGTTCATTCTTTTTCATTCTTTTTCCTTTTTGCTGCTTAGATTGGATGATTTCCAGTGACTTGTCTTTGAGTTCATTGATATTTTCTTCTGCTTAATCTCATTTGTGGGTGAACTTTCTGTTGATTTTTTCTGTTTAGTTTAATATTCTTCAGCTTTAAGGTATGATTGATACTTTCATATACTTTCTCTTTGTTAAAGTTCTCAGTTTGTTTTTGCATTTCTCTGTGGACCTTAGTGACAGTCTTTATAATCATTATTTTAAATTCTCTGTTGGGTAAATTACATCTCTTCCATTCACTTGGGTCAACTTCTGTACATTTATTTTGCCCTTTATTTGGAATATATATTTCTTGCTTCTTTAGTTTCCTTGACTCTGTGTTGTTTACTGCACATTAGATAAGACAGCTGCCTTTCCCAGTCTTATGAAACAGGACTTGTGAAGAAGAAAAATATCACTTGTCCATTTGACAAAAAATTTTAATGTGCCTCTCAAAGCTTTGTTTGTCCAGGCCACTGTTTCTGTTATTGGTGGCTCCCAGGAGATTGGGATATGCCATGTCCTATCAATACTCTGTGAACTGTAAGATAGAGGCCAGACTTTCAAAATGTAGCCAGAAAAATGCCAAGTATTAGATGTGTGGTCCAGTTCCTTCTATCCTCATGTTGAAATTGGGTGCAGGTGTTACTCCTCCACTCTTTCTGCACGAAGCCAGGGAGAGGTTCTACGGAAACTGTCTGCATTTGTGTTCAGGCCACACTTTTTGATTCTGGGAAGATAGCTTTTGGAAGTGGGGCCACTGTTTGTCTACATCTTTGTTATCTGTGATCTAGAGTAAGTTAGGAATGCAAAGCCCCACCACTCCCAAGCTTAGGCTGTTAAGAATTCAGTCCTTTGGGCGGGAGCTATAGAAGTTGTGACACTTAATTGTGAACAAACTCTTTTCAAGAAGAATAGGTAGACTATAAAATAATAGAAGAAATAAATAGAGCTATAGAAGTTGTGACACTTGGTGTGTGAACAAACTCCTTTTAGGAAAAACAGGCTAGGGACATGCCAAGTTCTGCTTAGTCTACCTGAGAGCTACTTTTAGTCTGCCTTGTTAGCTCCCTGATGCAAGCTGGAGGTTAAGCTATGTAGTTGTCACTGGATGAGTGTGCAGTAAGCTGCTAGAGAAAAAAAAAAAAAAAAGGGAGCTGTGCATTCTAGCTCCTGTTCTATACTGCTTCCAAGAGATACAGTTCCTGGAAGAATCAGCATGCCTGTTTAAAACCACCTCTTTGTTCTGTGATCTAGGGAGACTCGTATACGCCTAGTCTCTTCTGCTCTTAGAGCCAGGAATTTTGGGATACAGTATTTCTGGTAAATGCTGTAAAAGAGCATTTTGTGGGTGAACACACTCCTTCCAGGGAGAATTGGGAGAGCTGGGATTATTGCTGAGTTGAGCTGGAGGAAGAGTCTCAGGAAGTGCTAAGCTGCTGCTCAGGCTGTTAGAAAGCTGCTTTTTGCTTGCCCCTTTAACTCTCAGGTGCGTTAGTTAGAAACCAGACTGTCAAGTAGCCACTAGTGGAGTATGCTGTAAACCTCTTCCAGGGAGAAACAGGTAGTGGTATTTTTGAGTCCTGTCTCTGTACTAATTCACAGTGTTAAAGCACCTGAATAAGTGCTTGCACACACATATAAAACTGCCACTGTTTTCCTGCGGTCTAAATAAAATTGCGTATGTCTAATTCTAACTCCCAGAGTCGGTGAATTAAGAGCCAAACTGTTGGGCATCTTATAATTGGGGTGCTATATGTAAGGTCCCAATCCTCTCCACAGGAAGAATCTGAGTGTTAGTGATTCCAGTTATATGGTGAAGTACTTGGAAGGGGGTCCATGCTCAAGTATGCCTCAGATTTGCCCACCCATTTGAAGTGCATGTTTGGGTTTTTATTTTGGTTTTTGATTTTTTTTTTTTTTGGCTTTTTTTTTTGCGACAGAGTCTCATTCTGTTGCCCAGGCTAGAGTGCAGTGGTACGATCTTGGCTCACTGCAGCCTCTGCCTCCCTGGTTCAAGCGATTCTCCTGTCTCAGTCTCCCGAGTAGCTGTGACTACAGATGCGTACCACCTTTCCCAGCTAATTTTTGTGTTTTTGGTAGAGACAGGATTTCATCATGTTTTCCAGGCTGGTCTCGAACCCCTGGACTCAAATAATCCACCAGCCTTGGCCTCCCGAAGTGCTGGGATTAAAGGCGTGAGCCACTGCGCCCGGCCATGCATGTTTTCTTTCTTGCCTGGTAGGCAGGAGTCTCTCAATTTATTTCTGACTTTCTCTCACAGGGAATTAATTGAGATGTTCATTCTGTGCATTTGTGAGTATTGGGAGTGCCAGGAGCTTCCTATTCTGCCAAGTTGCTGACATCAGTCTAAGGAAAACAGTTTAAAGAAAGTTCATCAAAAAGTAACAGTAGATACATCTGGGTGTCTTAAATATGAATACCTTTCTTTCTTTCCTCTTTCTTTCTTTCTTTCTTTCTTTCTTTCTTTCTTTCTTTCTTTCTTTCTTTCTTTCCTTCCTTCCTTCCTTCCTTCCTTCCTTCCTTCCTTCCTTCCTTCCTTCCTTCCTTCTCTTTCTTTCTTTCCTTCTCTTTATTTCTTTCTTTTTTTTTTTTTTGGAATTTCGCTCTTGTCACCCAGGCTGGAGTGCAATGGCATGATCTCTGCTCACTGTGACCTCCGCCTCCTGGGTTCAAGTGATCCTCCTGCCTTAGCCTCCCGAGTAGCTGGGATTACAGGCATGCGCCACCCTGCCCTGCTACCTGCTAATTTTTGTATTTTTAGTAGAGATGGGGTTTCACCATGTTGGCCAGGCTGGTCTCGAACTCCTGAGCTCAGGTGATCCACTGGCCTTGGTCTCTCAAAGTGCTGGGATTGCAGGCGTGAGCCACTGGACCCAGCTACTTTTATTTCTTATATTTTTCAAATGCTATATATATAAATACCAAAACTTTACAATGTAAAAACTATTTTGAAAAGGAAAAGATAATTATAACAGTTATAGATCTGTTTTCAGTAGCCTTAGCAACTTACTAACAATCCTTTTATGTTCCTGTTGGACATCTCCCCCATGGAATGTCCAAAGCCCCTTTCCCATGCATCATTGAGAGAACTGTCCTTACAAAATTGCCCAGTCTGGAATTCAGCAGGACCATACACTACCCCCATTCAGTCGTCTCTCTGAAAGACAATGCTGGCAGTGTCTGGCCGCAATTCAAAGGTTACTCTCTCCTATTTAAAAAAAAAAAGAACTAGAACATATAAATTTGAATACAAATGTATAATGTTTTGAGGTGATCTGGTAAGATGTTGGTCTTCCTTCATTTAGTAATAACCTCGCTGGATCAGCAGGTACATAACATCTTTTCATGGTGATAATTAGAATGTGCACTAGACTCTAACAGTTACATAAAATAGGAAACAGAGCAGCAAACGAGTTAAGATAAGGAATTTAAAAGAGTTAAGAATGCTTTTTAATAGTTGGTCTTAATTATGGTCTTAGAGATGTAATAAATTTCTGAAAATCAGACCCAACTAATAGAGTAAGACAACCATCACCAAAACACAACCACAGAGACTTGCTCAATTTTAGCTGAAAGGGGATAGCACTGTCTCAGCCAAATTGGACTGATATGATTGAGAATATTAATTTACCCAAAAAAGACAGAATATGACATATACTTCCTTATCATGAAGGGCTACATGGGGTTTATTCTAACCTGATGCCATTAAATATTCAGGTTATATAGAATGAATTATGGAACTAATCCTCTTTAAATATTTTTACCCACCATTTTTATGTTAGCATACCTACATTAAGATACTGGCTAGCATTTAGCTTTTTTTAATAAGTAAATAAATTGGCAATACCATTAACACTTCCATTAATATCATTGTTTAAAGAATAAATAATAAATGAGTCCGTTCTTTATTTCATACTAGACTGAGGGCCAGAACTTAATAATAATCCTCTAAGGCAATCTTATTTTTTGGAGCTGTTTTGATTCTCTTGAAGACAGCCAGCCTATCTTCCCAAATGATGACATGAGCCAAAGGAATGGCTGTTTAATTAAAGTTTTTAACTTCATCAATGGATTGAATGATTTTGTATATAGAGCATTGAACTGTGAGTCTTGTGCCTTGATAAATGGTGACAACCAACACCAAGTAACACAAAACAAAAGTAAGAATTCATTCCTCCTTCTCAACCCGCCCACCATCTCAAATGGTCGCCAGATCCTGTAAATTTTAAATTCTGAAATTTCTTGGACCTACCATTTTCTCTGCAGCATTACTACTTTTAGTTCAGCCCTTGTCATTCTCCCCTAAACTACTGACATAGCTTCGTGACAGGCAATTTGCCTTGTTTCCAAACCATCTTCCATAGCATTGCTTAAGCAATTTTTCAAAACCCAACCAGGTTACTCCATTCTGGAACTCAACAAAAGCCTCTCTTTCTTCTGTTAAACCCTAGTCTTCTTGGTAAGGCATAAAAGGCCACCCATAATTAGCACTTATCTTTTCCTCTTCATCCACTGAGTCTCAGTAATGTTAGTCCATCTCAAGTCCACAGAACAAACCTCAGAGTCTTGCCTCTCTGTGGTTTCTCAGCTTCTCCCAATTTTGGTGGCCTTGTCCCTCCATGCCTGGCCACATCTCAACAGGTTGTTAGTGAGGAGCTTGATGGGCAAGTTATGGTGGGGTTATTAAGTATACCTAATTATTATTATTTTTTTGGTGGGGTCCTCCAATAAAAAAAAAAAGCAAGAGGTTTTTTTGTTTGTTTGTTTAATTTCTCCAAAAAATACTGCATCGTGTCTGCTTTTATTACTCGGCATCTTAGAACTCTGTTTACAGGTCTTTTAGCCAAGAACCTCATGACCATATGTATGTATTCTTTTCAGAATGTCAGTTTTAGGTTGGCTAGAGCTGACCAGACTCCTCCAGACAGTAGCATGCGACAAAAGTTTTAAGTAGACAAATATAGTGGTAATGCAAAGGTGATTGGAGGAAGTCAAATGTCATCGAACAAAAGATTTAAACAACTTTATGTTCCAAAAAGAAATGCCCTTTAATATGAAGTTTTTTTCACTGATTTATCATAGTTTTATTTAACAATTTTTTTCCCTTTTTATATGTAGCTTAATTTGCATTCTAGTTTATCCAATTCATGCAACTAGTGTCTGTTCCTCATTTTTGTTTTTGTAGAGTCTTTGATACAAAAGTCTTTTAGTAAATATTACATGTCTTTTGCCAAGGAGTGAGGTCTAGTGCATTTAACTGTCATGAGAATGATACGTTAGCTAAAACAAAATTTATCAAACAGCAATTACGCACATTTAGAGAATTTTGAATGGGAATTTCAGAGCCTTTGGATGCCTCAGTAGCAGCTGTGGATGTGCTGGCAAAGCCCAATAAGTAGAGCTTAGGACTACTCATGAAAACTCCCAGCAGAGCAGCTGTACTTTCTTCTGTTTCATTTATACATTACAACATCTTACTTGAAATGTAGAATACATTTTAAAATTAGGCACACATTATAATTAGAAACTATCAAAATTGATGATTCTATTTCTACAATGTTCTGATTCAATAGCAGCTTTCATTTAAATAATCGAGAATATTATTTTCATTGACATTAAATTGGAGTTTATTAATTTGAGGTGTCTATAATTTGCTTGGGGTAAAATTGTGTTATCTTTTTACTAAACTCATTGAAATTCAGTACTTCCTGTGCTATCTTTGTCACTAATAGAAGTTACAGATATTTTTATATAACACTTTATTAGTGGAAGTTCTCTCAAATTAGGATCTATGATAATCACTACACTGAAACAACAATATTTTTAGACTCACTTAGATCTTGATATTTACTTCTGCAATGAGGAAGCATATGTATTACTTTATCACAAATTTAAAACATATTTTGACAAGTATATTTTAACACACTTAATTTCCTTTGTAATCTTTAAAAAATTTTTTTGCCCTGAAAATATTATTCTGAGAAGGAGTCTATACACAAAGAGGACTGATGGCTCGATAAACAGGCATTCAACGGTAACACAGCTGATAGTATTTTGTGTTGGATAAACAGCTATATGACCGCAGGTGCTTTCTATACCTATAAGTTATAGACCTCAGCAGCTGTACTTGTCTGGCAAAGATTAGCACCATTCACGGGGCTTACACTGCACTCTAGAAAGTCATAAATATATCGCCTTCCTTGAACAGAAAATTATGTTATCCTCTTCCTTTGTTTCATAAGTTTATTTTCCTTGGGCTTGTTCTTCTTAAACTCAGCACTTAGATACTTTACTAAGCATGTGGTTTTTGCTGCCCCAAGATCCCTTCAGCTGCTTCTTCTAATACCATAATTTTCCTTCGTGATGCACCCCTTCTGCACCATCAGATTCTGTGCTTTGAAAAGGGCCAACTACACTGACAACCTATATCTGTGATACTTGACATGGGGTAAGTTCCTTTTGTAAAACTGATTGGCACTTGACACATCTAGAACTGATGTGACTTAATTCTGCAACTTTAATAGGAAAAGAATCACACTTTCTACCCTGCTTTCTGAGAGAAGGATGTTTGCCAAGGGCTTCACAGCCATCTTCCCACCAGAAGGTAAGAGCCTTTATAGGAATAGGACCGGTAGAGAAGAATGCGGGTAAGAGACAGGAGGAAACAAACAACTTAGACCCAGAAAAAACAGTTTAAAACACACCTGAAATTAATTCTTCCCCTGGACTCTTCAACTATGGTAGTAACCAACTCTGTTCTAGCTTAAGCCCTTTTAAGTTGGCTTATATCTAAGCTTATCTTGGTAGAAGTCATTAGGAAAGTTTAGTGACTCAATCCCTTGAAAAGAAGAAAAGATGGATTAATTTTATGATATTATAATCCTTCTATTACGTAATAATTAAGTCAGTGAAAGTAATATAATCAATTTTTTGTGAGATAAGCCCCTCATATACATACTTTATATTACAGCAAGAATTAATACAATCAGCACATTTTACAAAGGAGTGAATAACTTCCAATGCTAAGTCACTCATCTAGATCTATAGAGAAAAACAGTGTTATAATTTTTGTTTGTTGGACTCTAGAGTCTGTGTTTTTTCATTATGCCTGCTGAAAACAAAATATAGTATAACTTCTCTACTGGTATAAAATAAACATGAACAATATGCAATCAAGAACTCAATTGCGTAACTGCACAAATACTTCTCTCCCATCCCTATCTCTTCTTAATTTCTTGCCAAAGCAGCATTTTATTTTTTAAGCATTCATTCTAGAAAGGCCTCCAAGTGATTTAAAAATAGAAGTCTCATGACACCCCAAGAAAGATGATGTGCTGTAGGTTTACATGAGGAAGGGCATAGCCAAACTAAGACATAAGATAAATAAGTCCCTTCATTGAGACTAGGAAAAAAAATAGTTGTCAAGTGATGAACATAAATGTAGATGATTATCTTTCCAGTGGAACATAGAATTTCTGCATCACTGGGAAGAATATGTTTTTTACACTGTAGCTGTATTTGGAGGGTATTAGATACTGTAGCTGAGGTGGCATAAGTTTTAAGCATACTGGGGTTTGTGGCACATGTAATACAACATTCTTTGTTTGGGAAGCAGCTTCCCAGTATGTTTGAGGTATATCAGGCTAATTCTAGTAGAACTTGGATTTTGCAAACATTTTCCAGGGCTATTATGCATTTTCTGCTTTTCTATATCCTCAAATGACATGAAATTGCCTTAATGAGGCTAATTAAACAAGTGGAGACTGAGTATACTCAAGTGTCTTTGAAAATTTTGGGTCATATTTGGGAGGCTTTTACGTAGTGTAGTATTTTAGTTAAGGAAAATAAACCTTTTTCATGAATGTGCAGATTATGTATCATTTCTCTTAGTATTTGGCTCATGGGCTTTCTTAGAGGCATAATATCCTAATATTCAAGACCAGCACCCTCAGGAGAATAATCGAATTTGAATATAATTAGAACAGTTCACAGCTTAGGAAACACTGGGGAGGAAATGATGACATAGGAAGCTGACTTGAATTGGTAATGCCTTTAGGAAGCAAACACAGAGGCTGAAGCCTTATTCTGGACAGTTACTGTTAAGAAAGTTGTCAGAAGAAACCCATCTGCCTTTTTTTCCAGGTGAACTGCCGTGAGTTGTCCAGCATGATAGTGTTTATTTTCTTGGGTAAGTGAACGGTGCTTCTGGTTTATCTGAATTATTCATAATACTAATTCTTTGTAAATTGAATACCATCACACTTAAGCTTAACAGGGGCTTATAATATGAAGTACCAAGTAAATTACAAATTTATGCTTTAACATGGTTTATTCTTCTTGCAAAAATGTACACTCACTTTTACTCACTTATTTCTAACTCTATAGACAATGCAGAATGTGAAAATTGCATTAATCTCTTAGCTTGTTTCTGTTTTATTGTATAGAGTGACCCAATGACTTTGAGTTACTTATTAGGATTAATGGAATTCACACATGTGTTAGAACCTTTTAGAAATAAAACCTTCCAGTATCTATTTACAAGTTATAAGATGAAAAATTTCAAACTATTATCTATTTTATTTATTTTGCTTTGAAATTAAATAAAAATAAGATTAATTTAAAACATTCAATTTACCTACCGTGTTAATATTTGCTAACTAGAAGTAATTTAGTGAAGTAAAACAACTTAACACCATATCAGAATGCTTCATATTTTGATTAATTTTTATGACCTAAAATTCAAGTGTGGACTTACTTCTCTTGTATTGCATCTGATGAACGTATTATAAGATGTTGATGAAAAATAATTTATTTTTATTTAATGTAGAATCCATGAAAATCTATTTGCTAGATGTGTGACTGGAGAATATTTTATGTCTTCTTTAGCATTTGGTAGAATCTATAAACTGAATTCAGAAAAGGAATAATTGTAATTGTAGCTAGATAATAATTTTAAAAATATGACATTTTATGTTTAAGCTAATATATACTTGATGAATAAAGGCATAATTGTGGGCAAGAAAGCAAAAAAGTTTACTTTAAATTGTATTGAACATAAAAGGAGAGTCATATCAATTCAAGGAAACAAGTTAAGAAGAAGAGAAATCCCTTATATTTGCAGTTTTTCTTTGGTTTAAGTAATATTTTTCCATTGTTCCATAATTTTGCTTTTTGTAATTATTCCTAAAATATTTTCTTATTTTCATAAAGATTGTTAATATTTCTTTAGTTCTTTTTTTGTGGTAAAGAGAAATATGGGAAACTTTAATTTTTATAGATCAGGCAGCAATATAATGAAGCTCACAAAATACATTACAGACTCATTATGGCCTCAGTTGAAAAGGCAATGGCCTCTTATTTTCATCTTTTACTTCTAAATTAACTTGACACCAGGTTGCATGAAGGAGGGAAATAACTTCTTAACATTGTTAGAACTAAAATTATACTATTTGATAGGTTGTACCAACATTTCCAGTATTATATTTTTTAGAATGCTCGTTTGACATTATCTAAATAGGTCTTATAATAAGGAAAATGTCTGTTGATAAAGAAATGTGGAAAACAGTGAATTTTAAAATCTCAGAACATTTAATAGGATAATGAACCCCATACATCTTAAAAACAGTGATATAATTTGCAGCATTATCCATCTTATTAATTTAAAAACAGAAGTTATTTTTCATTGAGTATTACAGGAAAATTCTTGAAAAATCCTAGGTTAAATACAAAACCACAAATCATAGTCAGGAATGAATAAGGCAGATTTTGGAAAGGTAATATATTCTTGATTCTTGTGGACCAAATCATTGAGGTGGTTTTCTCAGTTGAGTCAATATTTTGTTGAGTAGAAAGTGTGGAAAATCCTATAAAATAATCTATTAAGTAGCTCGTTCAACCAAAAACTGAAAATGTGAAAGGAAGTAAAACATTAAAAACTGAAAATGTGAAAGGAAGTAAAACATATTTGGGGAAGATAACATGTAGTATTTCTAAGTGATTATTACTCTGAAGTGCTGATGAAGTTTTGATGATATATCTGGGATATTATCACTTATAAGATTCTTGAGGGGGCTTTTCACAAGATATAATGATTAATGGCAAATAAAATACCATTTGCTTGTAAGTTGAGTTTATGTCTTCAAATTTCTATGTCTGGGTCTTTGGAAAACTGGATTTGACCAAGTAACTTTGTGCTAGGATCAAAAGAGTCCTCTTTTTCTTTCTTTGGGCTAGCCAACTAAGGAGTACAAGGGCTTGGCTAGATGAGGTTGTCCATGAACCCATGAGAAAACAGAAAGCTGATATGTCCATTTCCACTCCAGCCCTCAGCAAGAAAAATGTTACCAAGCTACACCCATGGGCCTAATCTCCAAATGCAGTGACCCAGCAAGTAGTACACATGGTCCAATCAGTTGTCTTGGATTCTTCTTATAAGATGAGATTTGGAAAGAGGTAAGATTAAAAAAAAAAGATTTCAAGGCCTTACTTGAAACCTATCACTCTACATTGTCACAGGTGATTCATAATTAACAACAGCATTTAAAAATTCAAATAATTTGGCTCTTATTTAGTTATAGCTTGACTCTCTTGATGACAGTTACTGTAACTGTCTCTGTAACACAATTGCAATCCCTAAATTTTTTTCTATTAATTGATTTGGCTAGTGTCAGTTCATATGTTTGCAGAATCAATTTGACTAATCCGTGTAACATATTAAATTAACACTGCTATTTTCTTGATTGCTTTTAGAAAACTTGCTGGATTTCTCCTCTAGCAAAAGTAACTTGTAAATATCTGGAAGGTATTATTTTTTAGATGTTATCAGTTATTTACATATCTTACATATAAACAACTAATAACTTGGGTATAAGTCAATATTCATTTATTGAATACCTATACTGCATCATTGTGTTTGGTGACAAAAATACAGTTATAAATTATCCTTAATGTCTGCGGGTAAAGCTGTACTGTACAATCCAGTGGTGGAGACAGGCACATGAATATATACACTACAGAACAGCAAAACCTGTAATTGCGGGATCCCCACAGTTCTAGTAAATGGATGGAAGATGTCAAATTCAATTTGAGTGTGGAAAAAGGGGAGTATAGAATTCAAGTAAAGTTTCCAGAAAACAGCTAATGATTGTGTTCAGTTTTAAACAACAAAAAGGGTTATTCCAGAAGAAAAAGAAAGAAAATGCTTATCGGGGACCAGACAGTATGTATGCAGAGGTAGAAGACAGCACGGATCATTTGGGAAACGATAAATGCTTGAGACCTTCCAGATAGCACATGGTGAGAAATATCAGAGCCCTGATATGAGAAATAGTTCAAAGGATATAAAACAGAAAAATGGCAAGACTGGAATAGTGCATTAGGTAGATTAGGGGTTATAAGGAACCTGTCTGAATAAGGTTCTGAATAAGATTCAAACTGGAGGCAGACTGACTAATAAGTTAAACAAATGCTCAAAGTGAAAGTCAGCAAATTTAATAAGAGTGAACATGGGAGAGTGAAGTTGAGGATGGAAAACAGTCTTCCACAAAACCAAGATTTCTAGTTTGGGTTCTTATGTTAATTGTGGCATTGCGGATGAAGTAGAGTGGTCCACAGTGGAACAATGATGATGAAGATCCTGTGAAAGTGTTTCTGAAACATTCAAGTAGAGATAACAATTATGTACCTATGACAGGAAAACTGGAAATACTGAGATTGAATTACACATTTGAGAATCATCAGACTAACGATTTTAGTTCAAACCATAAGAGTGCATGGAATTTTCTGCAGAGAATGTATAAAATGAAAATAGAAAAGGTCTGAGAAGAGAACCTAAGCTAAAATTATACTTTACTAGAAGAATAAAATGATCCTGGGAAGGATTTTAGCTATGGTCAGAAAACACAAAGTGGATAAATATCAAGAGAACAAGAAGGGAGGGCTGGCAAAGGAAGAGTTTCAAAAACAAAAAGTCAACAAAATGCTCAATGGTGAGATAAAGTTTAAAGCCATTAAGTTAGATTTTAAAGGGGTAATTAGAGACATTTTTAAGAGCAGTTTTAATGGAACGATAGTAATAAAAATAAATTATAAGTTGAGGAATAAATAGATGATGAGAAGTCAAAATGAGCAAATTTAAAATATTCATTTAAGAATCTATAAAAAGAAAAACAGATCTACAGCTAGAGAGGAGGTTCAGGTTATTCCCACCATCAATAATTTCGCTACATGTTATTTTCCATAATTCTGCTCTTTATCATTAATAACTTAGATTTGAAGAAAACGGATGCCAGACTTATATTACAACCGTGTTTTTGTTGTTATTCAAGCTATGGGGCTAAGCTTGGAAAATGAATACACTTCACAAACCAATAATTGCACGTATTTAAGAGAGCAATGCTTACGTGATGCAAATGGATGTAAACACTCTTGGAGAGTAATGGAAGATGCCTGCAATGATTCAGGTAAACAAGTTGCTAAAAATACACTCAAATGATTTATTTTTACTAAGATAAAAACAGGATTTGACATTTTGTCATTATCCTAAGAACTAAGTTTTTCTCTAAGTATCTTATTCAATCTTGACCCCCAATCAATTCACTTTTAATCATGTATTAGCAAATTTAATTACAAAAGGATTTTCTTAGTTACTAAAGGACTTTAATTACTGATGCTGAGAGCAGCATTATTCAAGATTTCAGATTATTTTCTTACCTCTTTCACCATGTATAATGCCACAATTTTATGCATTCTTCTCAGAAACATGGCAGTATTTTTTTTCAAATAAGAGGTAATTTTGATTACATATGTCAATGATAAAATAGAAAAAATAAGATTTGTTATAATAATTGTTGTGTATTTGTCCATGTATAATGTAAAATTTATATTCTGGAAACATATATACAGTATTTCCAATTCTATGTCAAGAACAATTAAAGCTATAGTTCTGTTTTTAACTTGGCCTACCTTACAGACATTTGTGGGGATGTTCAAGAGTTGAGAATGTGAAGATTGGGGAGTGACTGGTATTTTCTTTTCTTTTCTTTTTTTTTTTTTTTTTTGAGACGGAATCTCGCTCTGCCGCCAGGAATGTAGCTGCGTGATCTCGGCTCACTGCAACCTCCGCCTCCCCGGTTCAAATGATTCTTTCTCCTGCCTCAGTCTCCAGAGTAGCTTGGGACTACAGGTGCATGCCGCCACGCCCAGCTAATTTTTGTATTTTTAGTAGAGACGGGGTTTCACCACGTTGGCCGTGATGGTCTCAATTTCTTGGCCTCGTGATCTGCCCGCCTCGGCCTCCCAAAGCGCTGGGATTACAGGCGTGCACCACCGTGCCTGGCCTGTATTTCCTTAAAAAGAAAAAAAAAAAAAAAAAATATATATATATATATATATATTGAATATTCAAGTAGCTAAATAAGCCTTGAATGAGAACATTATAGTAAGACTCCTTTCTTTAAAAGTAAGTAGAATAAAGTAAATAGAATACTATAAACTATAAATAGAATAAAGTAAATAGAATAAGTAAATAGAATAAACTGTCTATGTGGTAGAACATAGTCAATTTATACAGTAGAACATTGTTCTACAGTATAATCTGTTCTACAGTATAATCTAAAAATAGTCTATTTTGATGATTAACCTTCTTGCTACATTTTATAAGGCAATTTAAAATATGTTGTCAAAATATTATATTTAGGTGTCACAGATTGTACCTTATTTAATTTCAGTATACAAATAGTAAGTCTTTTGCAGTAAATTGCAATATTTGCATAATTATTTTATGTATGAAGCTGAAACATGCATATTCTCAAATGTACAAATGAAATAAACTCAAGTAGTTTTATTCAGAATAATAAATAAAAGAAAATGTTCAGGTAGAGGATTATGTATTTTTAAATTAATGCAGAAAATGAAATATTGGTAATTATGAAAGACTTATTCAATAATATTTATTGAGTGCTATGTGCCAGGACCACATAATTTTTAATGATAAATTTAGAGCCATCTGCACATATCTTACTACAGTCTGAGAATGACATGAAAATAAAAGATCAGATTATGACAAAATGGCTAATAAAATAGATAAGCTGACAAAATGCTAAGATTAGAGAGCATTCTGGTCACCTCCAGTAAGAGTAGCCTTATTTTTACCGAAAAGCAAGAAATGATATTCTAAGTAGGAAAAAGCTATTTTGAAATGCAGAAAGTTTTAATATAGAAAGTACATTATGGAAAATATTCAATGAAAATACAGGTTTTTCATAAAAAGTCACTTATATGGACATCCTGCAGCAACCCCAGATTATTTTACCATATTAATTCATTATTCAGGTTAATATGTTAAAAGTACTTTGGGGAGGAAGAATTCAAAATTATAATCAGATTACTATCTATAGTGTTATGTGTTTGATTGTGAGATCCAGGTGACCCCTGCAAGACGAGGAATCCATCATATTGCAACCTGAGTATCCAGTACTTAGTGGAAAGCAATTTCCAATTTAAAGAGTGTCTTTGCACTGATGACTTCTATTGTACTGTGAACAAACTGCTTGGAAAAAAATGTATCAATAAATCAGGTAATATTTTGTTATAAGAAATGTTTATAGTCATGAGAAAGAAAGCAACAATTTCAAAATTAACCACATTTATGTAATCTGATTAATGTTTTTGTAATTTGATTAATTCTTTTCAAAGCTTTATTATTTTAAAAATTTTTTGGTATATAGTAGGTGTATATATTTGAGGGGTACGTGAGGAGTTTTGATACAGTTCTTGATGTACCTTGGGGTTCTGTGAGCCATAGACCTCAGTAAGTGCATGACATATTTATTTCATTGGTAGCCACAATTCTAAGCTTCATTCCAGTCAGTGGAATTATAGATTCACTCATTCAATTCGTATATTTGTGGAGTTTATTGTGGCCTTGCACAACACCTAGATGATAGAAGGCAAATAAGATATTATCTTTGTTGTTAAGGAACTCAGAGTCTCCTGGGAGAAATCAAAATGTAAATAATTGCTAGAGTTATACTTGCCTTTGCATGGGGACATTTAATCAGGCTAATACAATGGTGTAGTGGTGATCAGCTAGCCTGCATGTACCCTTAACTGTACAACATTCCAAGAGATGTGCAAGATCAAACAGTTCTAAAGTGAACAGTTTCCAGTCTTCAATGTCCCTATATACTCTGAAGAGTAATCAGCAGAGGAATGCACCTGTTATCACAGAGTCCTCAATTCTTTCACAATCAACCTTCTCTCACTTTACAAGAGGTAGATTTACCTCTCATGTACACGGAATGGTCTCATCGTCCAACCCATTCAACCATCCATGGTGGGCTCATTGGACAAATTTCTGTCCCATAATTTTGCCATTTCCAGAATATCAACAAATGAAGTTATGCAACATGTGGCCGTTTTAATTCAGTTTATTTTGTTTAACATAATACATTAGAGATTCATTAATTTTTCTCATGTGTAAGTTTATTTTTATTGATGAGTAGTATTTCATTGTGTGAGTATATCACAGATTGGTTATCCATTTATTATTGAAAGTAAATTGCATTATTTCCAGGTTTTCAGGGATTAAAAATAAGGCTGCTATAAATACTCACATACAAGATTCAGACAAACATAAGTTTTATTTCACTTATGAAATTGTGGGGTCACATGGTAAGTATATGCTTAATGTTACAAAAAGCTTCTAAACTGTAATCCAGATTTAATGTAACCATCAATGTATAAAATTTCCAGTTGCTTCACATTCCCAGCAACACATTTTTTTTTGCCATTCTAATATATATTTAGTGGTACCACATTGTGATTTTAATTTGCACTTAATCATAATGTTAAGCATATTTTTATGTGCTGTGTGCCATCTATCTATCTATCTTATTTGGTAAAGTATTTCTTCAAACTTTTGCCTATTTTTAAATTGGTGTTTGGTTATTGCATTGAGTTTTGAGAGCTGTTTCTGTAAGTTGAATAGACTTTTTTATCAGAATATGTGTTTTGTATTTTTTTAGTCTGTGTCATTTAAGAGTGTCTTAAAAAACAGAATTTAAAAAATTTTAGTGAAATTCAGTTTATCTTTTCTTTCATAGATCATACTTTTGATGTTGCATCTAATAAATATTTAATTCACATTAACAAAGATTTTCTCATAAGATCTAGAAATGATGTAGTTTTAGGTTTTATATTTAGGCCTGTGTTACATTATGAATTAATTTTTGTATCCAGTACAAGATATAAGTCAGATTTTCTTCCATGCAAATATCTAATTGTTCCACCCACATTTGTGGAAAATAATATTAATTTTACTTTTCTCAAAAGTCATTTGGCCATATGTTGGTGGCTCTATTTCTAGACTTCTGTTCCATTGAGTTAATTCTGTACTTTTGCAAATATTTTATAGTCTTACTATAGCTTCACAGAAAGTCTTGAAATCAAGTAGTATGATTCCTTTAACTGTTATTTTAAAAATAATTTTGGCTATTCTATTTCTTTGTCTTTATTTTATTTTATTTTAATTTTATTTTTGTTGTTGTTGCTGTAGTTGTTTTTGAAACAGGGCCTTGTTCTTGTTCTGCCACCCAGGCTGGAGCTTAGTGGCCCAGTCTTCACTCAGTGCAGCCTCTACCTCCTGGGTTCAAGTGATTCTCATGCCAAAGCCTCCCAAGTAGTTGGGATTACAGGCATGTGCCACCACACCAGCTAAGTTTTGTATTTTTAGTAGAAACGGGTTTTTGCCATGTTGGCCAGGCTGGTTTCCAACTCCTGGGCTCAATTGATCTGCCCGCCTCAGCTTCCAAAAGTGTGAGCCACTAGGCCGGATCACTTCTTTGTCTTTCCATAAACATTTTAGAATCAGCTTGTCAATGTCTGCAAAGAATCCCGCTGACATTTTGATGAACTTACCTTGAAATTATAAACCAATTTACTCTGTTGAGTGTTCAGATTTATTAACATGATATATTTCTTCATTTATTTATAACTTCATTGATTTAGTTCATCAGTATTTGATAGCTTTCAGTATATAGTCCTTGCACAACTTTTTAGACTTCTACAAACACACTTCAGTTTTTGGTGCTGTTACAAATGGTAATTTATTTTACATCTTAACTTTCTATTGATTATAATGATTATATAGAAATACAATTGATTTGTCTATATGGAACTTATAGCCTATGACTTGCTAAATGCAATTATTCTTTTTTTTTTTGTAGAATCTGCAGGAAATTCTACATAAGTAGTCTTGTCATCTATGATAGAGTTTCATTTTCCCCTTTCCAATCTGTAGTCTTTCATTTATTTTCCTTGCTTTATTACCCTAACTAGAGCTTTCAATATATTAAATAGAATTGTCAAAAGTGGACATCTTACCTTTTCACCTGTCTTAGGAGAAAGGCATTCAGTTTTGTACCATAAAGAGTGTGTGTGTGTGTGTGTGTGTGTGTGTTTTGCAGGTTCTCTTTATCAAGTGGAGGAAATTCCTTTATATTTTGGGTTTTCTTCATTTTTAAAATCATAAATGCATAAATGCTGAATTCTGCAAATACTTTTTTGCCTCTATTACTATTAATTACTTCAAACATTTATCTTTTCTTTTTGTTGGGAGTATTTCAATTTTTCTGGCTATTTTAAAATATACAGTAGATTAGTGTTAACTATAGTCTCCCTACTGTACTATCAAGTACTAGAAATTATTCCTTCTATGTTAATGTATATTTGTACCCGTTAACCAACTTCTCTCCATTTCTCCTCCCCCATGTCCTGCCAAGCTTGATCACATTTTTTCCTTTAGATTTTTATATGGCAAAATTCATTATTTGATTTTTGACTGTTGTTCCAGCCCTTCATTTCAAGGCTAAATTCTGTTCAATCATGGTGTATTATTCTGTTTGTATTTCTAGATTCAACTGCTAATATTTTGTTTAAAAAGCTATGTTCATAAAGCATATTGGCATGTTGATTTGTTTTCTTACAATGTCTTTGCCTGGTTTGGTATCTAAGTTATGCTGGCCTGTAAAATCAATTGGGAAGTATTTCCTCCTCTTCAGTATTCTGGAAAAGCACAAAAAGAATTGGTGCCATTCCTTCCTTACATCATCTGTTTCATTAACCGGTAAAGATATCTGGCCCATGCTTCATTAGAAAGGTTTGAAAATATAAATTCAATGTGTTAACTTGTTGTAAGACTATTCTTGTTATCTATTTCTTCATGAGTGAGCTTTGGTAGTTTATGTCTTCCGTTTGCTGAATTTATGCTGGATTTTTATCCTTAAAGTTTTCAGTTTACTGTTTCTTTTTGGTTTCTATCTCCCTACAAAATTGCTCCTAGTATTTCCTAATTGTCCATTTTAACGTCTGTAGCAGTTGCAGTGATGTCCTTTTTATGTTTACATATTGATAATTTGTATAATTTGTGTCCTTTCGATTTTACTATTCATTGTTTCTTTATGTGTATGTCTGATTTGATTTTAAGGTGTTCCCCATTTTCTTGCTTCCTAACATAAAACCTTGAACCACTGATTTGAGATTTTATTCTTTCCTCATATAAGCATTTAATACTATGAATTTCCTTCCAAGTACTGATTTAGCTATAGCCACACATTCTGATATGTAGTTTTAATTTATATTTATGTCAAAATATTTTCTCCTTTCCTTTGTGACTTCCTCTTTGTTATGATTTATTTTATTATTATTATTATTATATTTTGAGGCAGAGTCTCTCTCTGTCGCCCAGGCTGGAGTGCAGTGGAGTGATCTCGGCTCACTGCAACCTCCTTCTCCTGGGTTCAAGCTATTCCTCTGCCTCAGCTCCCTGAGTAGCTGGGATTACAGGTGCTTGCCACCACACCTGGCTGATTTTTGTATTTTTAGTAGAGACATGGTTTTGCCATGTTGTCCAGGCTGGTCTCGAACTCCTGACCTCAGGTGATCTGCCAGCATCGACCTTCCAAAGTGTTGGGATAACCGGCATGAGCCACCACGCCCAGCCAGAAGGTTATTTTATTTCCTAATATCTGAGATTTCTCAGATATCTTCATTATTGATTTCTAGTTTAATTTCAGTATCATCATATAACATATTTTGTATGAACTCGATTCTTAATTAAAATAATAATTTCCAAATATCACCTGTACAATGTGATACATGCTACACACATGATAAGGATACACACATACACACACACACACACAGACAAAGTACCAGAAGCCATAGAGTGAAAAATAATGGTAACTCAGAAGACTTCACAGAATTGTCAGACTTGGGTCTTTTAGGGTAAGTTGGTTTCATTAGGGAGGCAAAACAAAATGGATATTTTAAGCAGAAGAAATAGAATGAAGTGGGGAACATTTGGGGAGCAACAATTCTCTTGTTAAGCTGGATACTAGAATGGAAAAGTATTTGTTAACACTGGAAAGAAACCAGATATTTATGAAAAGGAGGAAAGCTGAACTTACATATCTTTCTAAAGAGATTAGATTTTAAACCATTGCTATGAGGAGCTATTACATATTTTAAATAGAGGAATGTATCATCAGTTTCTCAAAAGATATCACAGGCAGTAACGTAGAGAGGATGGAATGGGGGGCAGAGAAAGATGCAGGTCAAGAATATCAGTTAAAAAGCCATCAAAATAATTGGAGAGAGAGGTAATGCATGCCTGAACTAAGGCATTGGTCCTGAGAATTATAATAAAACATATACTTAAGGTATATTTATGAATAATAATCAATAGGAATTGGTGACCAGTTGGATATGAGGAGTTTAAAATGTATTAAGCATAATCTCCAGATGGCTGGCTTGGGACAAGGGGATTGCTGTACATTGAGCCAAGAAATGAAAAATTGTACAGGACTTGGGGACAAAAGTGATGAGTTGTATTCTGAAAATATTTCATCTGAGGCATGCTTTGGAATATTCGAGTTAGGAATGTTGGTATTGTTTTTCTAAATTTGCAATGATAAAAAATAGTCTAAAAATGTAAAGGAACATGTCTCATCAAGCTGGCATTGGGAAGCAGGGATCTTGAGGAGAGAAATCTAAAACAGAGATACAGAGGTTTATGAGTAGATAAAAAACATAAAGGAGAGTAAGACTGCCTGGGAAAAACACAAAGGGAGGAGAAAGATATTTTCAGAAGAATTTTATGATCTAGTTGAAGAAACCAAATAGAAGTTTTTTAAATACAGGAAAAGAAACTACAGAGAGTGGAATTTTTGAAGCCAATGAAAGAGAGGACATGAAGAAAATTGTCACAATTCTGAAAAGTCAAATAAGATAGGGCCTGATAATGGCGTTAATTTGCTACTTAGTAGATGTTACCAGTTTTAGATTAATTAGGCTGAAATGTTAGCATGCTGAAATGCTTATTAAAATATTTACTGAGTTTTTTCAAGATGGTAAGACATCTGAACTTAGTAGCCTTAATTGCCACTTTTAGCACATCAAATTTTGACAAAATATTGTATATCAACAGAACTATACATATTTAGAGCAGTTAAGTTGAAATCAGTTTACATACTAAAACTATTTTTTCCACAATAGAAATTTATTAAATACTGCTATGTGGAAATATTGATGATTCAGGCATACAAAAACCTTGCACTCAATGAGAGTTTCATATGGAGAAGACCTAAAGGAGAAGGCCTAAATATTCCCGATGGACTTAGTAAAGGACCTAACCTGGTTTTTCTGTTTACAGAAAGCATTCAGCTGATTTCTTATAATTCGTGAAAAAGAATTATAAAGAAAATGATAATTTAAATATGAGAAAGAACATGATAATTTAAATCTTGCCATTCCTTCTATGTCAACTGCAGCATCCTCCACAAACCTTCTAATCATCACTTCAACAAAATGGTTTTCTCTCTGTGCTTTGCATTCTCAAAATATTCTCCAGAGTACACAGACATGCACTTTTCTATTCTCAAGAAAATCAGTTTTGTTATTTCTTTTTAAAAATATGCTAAAGCACCCAGCATAATGCCTGACACTTAGCAAATGATTAGTAAATATATAATGTAAATATTTTTCATTAACTAAACATTGAGCATCAAAATCATGTTTCCATTCATAAAATATTTATGTGTAAACCCTGGAGGATATAAAGAGCATTTTCAAATGAAATGAGCAAACAAAAGTGTTTGGCGGTGGTTCCAAGATGGCCGAATAGGAACAGCTCCAGTCTACAGCTCCCAGCATGAGCAACGCAGAAGACAGGTGATTTCTGCATTTCCAACTGAGGTACTGGTTTCATCTCACTGGGGCTTGTTGGACAGCAGGGGCAGGACAGTGGGTGGAGCCCACCGAGCATGAGCTGAAGCAGGGTGAGGCATCGCCTCACCCGGGAAGTACAGGGGTCAGAGAATTCCCTTTCCTAGCCAAGGGAAGCAGTGATGGATGGCACCTGGAAGATTGGGTCACTCCCACTCTAATACTGCGCTTTTCCAACGGCCTTAGCAAATGGCACACCAGGAGATTATATCCCACACCTGGCTCAGAGGGTCCCAGGCCCACAGAGCCTCACTCATTGCTAGCACAGCAGTCTGAGATCAAACTGCAAGGTGGCAGCGAGACTGGGGGAGGGACGCCTGTCATTGCTGAGGCTTGAGTAGGTAGACAAAGCAGCTGGGAAACTCAAACTGGGTGGATCCCACTGCAGCTAAAGGAGGCCTGCCTGCCTGCCTCTGTAGACTCCACCTCTGGGGGCAGGGCATAGCTGAACAAAAAGCAGCAGAAACCTCTGCAGACTTAAATGTCCCCGTCTGACAGCTTTGAAGAGAGTAGTGGTTCTCCCAGCATGGAGTTTGAAATCTGAGAATGAACATACTGCCTCCTCAAGTGGGTCCCTGACCTCCAAGTAGCCTAACTGGGAGACACCCTCCAGTAGGGGCAGACTGACACCTCACGCAGCTGGGTACCCTTCTGAGATGAAGCTTCCAGAGGAACAATCAGACAGCAACATTTGCTGTTCAGCAATATTCACTGTTCTGCAGCCTCTGCTGCTGATACCCAGTCAAACAGGGTCTGGAGTGGACCTCCAGCAAACTCCAACAGACCTGCAGCTGAGAGTCCTGACTGTTAGAAGGAAAACTAACAAACAGAAAGGACATCCACATCAAAATCCCATCTGTAGGTCACCATCATCAAAGACCAAAGGTAGATAAAACCACAAAGATGGGGAAAAAACAGAGCAGAAAAGCTGAAAATTCTCAAAATCAGAGCACCTCTCCCCCTCCAAAGGAATGCAGCTCCTCACCGGCAATGGAACAAAGCTGGAAGGAGAATGACTTTGACGAGTTCAGAGAAGAAGCTTTCAGATGATCAAACTTCTCCGACCTAAAGGAGGAAGTTCGAACCCATCACAAAGAAGCTAAAAACCTTGAAAAAAGATTAGACAAATGGTTAACTAGAATAAAACAGTATAGAGAAGTCCTTAAGTGACCTGATGGAGCTGAAAACCATGGCACAAGAACTATGTGATGAATGCACAAGCTTCAGTAGCCGATTTGATCAACTGGAAGAAAGGGTATCAGTGATTGAAGATTAAACAAATGAAATGAAGTGAGGAGAGAAGTTTAGAGAAAAAAGAGTAAAAAGAAATGAACAAAGCCTCCAAGAAATATGGGACTATGTGAAAAGACCAAATTTACATCTGATTGGTGTACCTCAAAGTGATGGGGAGAATGGAACCAAGTTGGAAAAAACTCTGCAGGATATTATCCAGGAGAACTTCCCCAATCTAGCAAGGCAGGCCAACACTCAAATTCAGGAAATACAGAGAAGGCCACAAAGACACTCCTTGAGAAGAGCAACTCCAAGACACATAATTGTCAGATTCACCAAAGTTGAAATGAAGGAAAAAATGTTAAGGGCAGCCAGAGAGAAAGGTTGGGTTACCCACAAAGGGAAGCCCATCAGACTAACAGTGGATCTCTTGGCAGAAACTCTACAAGCCAGAAGAGAGTGGGGGCCAAGATTCAACATTCTTAAAGAAAAGAATGTTCAACCCAAAATTTCATATCCAGCCAAACTAAGCTTCATAAGTGAAGGAGAAATAAATCCTTTACAGAAAAGCAAATGCTGAGAGATTTTGTCACCACCAGGCCTGACCTACAAGAGCCCCTGAAGGAAGCAGTAAACATGGAAAGGGAAAACCAGTACCAGCCACTGCAAAAACATGCCAAATTGTAAAGATCATCGATGTTAAGAAGAAACCGCATCAACTAACGAGCAAAATAACCAGCTAACATCATAATGACAGGATCAAATTCACACATAACAATATTAACCTTAAATGTAAATGGGCTAAATGCTCCAATAAAAGACACAGGCTGGAAAATTGGATAAAGAGTCAAGACCCATCGGTGTACTGTATTCAGGAGACCCATCTCACCTGCGGAGACACACATAGGCTCAAAATAAAAGGATGGAGGAAGATCTACCAAGTAAATGGAAAACAAAAAAAGGCAGGGGTTGCAATCCTAGTCTCTGATAAAACAGACTTTAAACCAACAAAGATCAAAAGAGACAAAGAAGGCCATTACATAATGGTAAAGGGATCAATTCAACAAGAGGAGCTAACTATCCTAAATATATATGCACCCAATACAGGAGCACCCGGATTCATAAAGCAAGTCCTCATTGACCTACAAAGAGACTTAGACTCCCACACAATAATAATGGGAGACTTTAACACCCCACTGTCAACATTAGACAGATCAATGAGACAGAAAGTTAACAAGGATATCCAGGAATTGAACACAGGTCTGCACCAAGCAGACCTAATAGACATCTACAGAACTCTCCACTCCAAATCAAAAGAATATACATTCTTCTCTGCACCACACTGCACTTATTCCAAAATTGACCACATAGTTGGAAGTAAAGCACTCCTTGGCAAATGTAAAAGAACAGAAATTATAACAAACTGTCTCTCAGATCACAATGCAATCAAACTAGAACTCAGGATTAAGAAACTCACTCCAAACGACTTAACTACATGGAAACTGAACAACCTGCTCCTGAATGACTACGGGGTACATAATTAAATGAAGGCAGAAATAAAGATGTTCTTTGAAAACAATGAGAACAAAGGCACAACATACCAGAATCTCTGGGACACATTTAAAGCAGTGTGTAGAGGGAAATTTATAGCACTAAATGCCCACAAAAGAAAGCAGGAAAGATCCAAAATTGACACCCTAACATCACAATTAAAAGAAGCAAGAGCAAACACATTCAAAAGCTAGCAGATGGCAAGAAATAACTAAAATCAGAGGAGAACTGAAGGAAATAGAGACACAAAATCCCTTCAAAAAAATCAATGAATGCAGGAGCTGGTTTTTTGAAAAGATCAACAAAATTGACATACCACTGGCAAGTCTAATAAAGAAGAAAAGAGAGAAGAATCAAATAGACGCAATAAAAAATGATAAAGGGGATATCACCATTGATCCCACAGAAATACAAACTACCACCAGAGAATAAACACCTCTACAAAAATAAACCATAAAATCAAGGAGAAATGGATAAATTCCTGAATGCATACACTCTACCAAGACTAAACCAGGAAGAAGTTGAATCCCTGAATAGACCAATAACAAGCTCTGAAATTAAGGTAGTAATTAATAGCCTACCAACCAAAAAAAAAAAAAGTCCAGGACCAGATGGATTCACAGCTGAATTCTAGCAGAAATACAAAGAGGAGCTGGTACCATTCCTTCTGAAACTATTCCAATCAATATAAAAAGAGGGAATCCTCCTTAACTAATTTTATGAGGCCAGCATCATCCTGATACCAAAGCCTGGCAGAGACACAACAAAAAAAGAGAATTAGACCAATATCCCTGATGAACATTGATGCAAAAATCCTCAATAAGGTAGTGGCAAACCGAATCCAGCAGCACATCAAAAAGCTTATCCACCATGATCAAGTGGGCTTCATCCCTGGGATGCAAGGCTGGTTCAACATATGCAAATCAATAAACATAACCCAGAATATTAACAGAACCAAAGACAAAAACCACATGATTGGCCGGGCAAGGTGGCTCACGCCTGTAATCCCAGCACTTTGGGAGGCCGAGGCGGGCGGATCACGAGGTCAGGAGATCGAGACCATCCTGGCTAACACGGTGAAACCCCATCTCTACTAAAAATACAAAAAATTAGCCGGGCGAGGTGGCAGGCACCTGTAGTCCCAGCTACGTGGGAGGCTGAGGCAGGAGAATGGCGTGAACCCCGGGTGGCGGAGCCTGCAGTGAGCCGAGATCGCGCCACTGCACTCCAGCCTGGGTGACAGAGCGAGACTCCGTCTCAAAAAAAAAAAAAAAAAAAAAAAAAAAAAACCACATGATTATCTCAATAGATGCAGAAAAGGCTTTGACAAATTCAACAGCCCTTCATGCTAAAAACTCTGAATAAATTAGGTATTGATGGGACGTATCTCAAAATAATAAGAGCTATTTATGACAAACCGACAGCCATTATCATGCTGAATGGGCAACAACTGGAAGCATTCCCTTTGAAAACTGGCACAAGACAGGGATGCCCTCTCTCACCACTCCTATTCAACATAGTGTTGGAAGTTCTGGCCAGGGCAATCAAGCAGGAGAAAGAAATAAAGGGCATTCAATTAGGAAAAGAGGAAGTCAAATTGTCCCTATCTGCAGATGACATGATTGTATATTTAGAAAACCCCATTGTCTCAGCCCCAAATCTCCTTAAGCTGATAAGCAACTTCAGCAAAGTCTCAGGATACAAAATCAATGTCCAAAAATCACAAACATTCCTATGCACCAATAATAGACAAACAGAGCAAAATCATGAGTGAGCTCCCATTCCCAATTGTTTCAAAGAGAATAAAATACCTAGGAATCCAACTTACAAGGGATGTGAAGGACCTCTTCAAGGAGAACTACAAACCACTGCTCAGTGAAATAAAAGAGGATACAAACAAATGGAAGAGCAGTCCATGCTCATGGATAGAAAGAATCAATATCATGAAAATGGCCATACTGCCCCAGGTAATTTATAGATTCAATGCCATCCCCATCAAGCTACCAATGACTTTCTTCACAGAATTGGAAAAAAAGTACTTTAAAGTTCATATGGAACCAAAAAAGGGCCTGCATTGCCAAGACAATCCTAAGCCAAAGAACAAAGCTGGAGGCATCTCGCTACCTGACTTCAAACTATACTACAAGGCAATAGTAACCAAAACAGCATGGTACTGGTACCAAAACAGAGATATAGACCAATGGAACAGAATAGAGCCCTCAGAAATAATGCCACACATCTACAACTATCTGATCTTTGACAAACCTGACAAAAACAAGAAATGGGGGAAGGATTCCCTATTTAATAAATGGTGGTGGGAAAACTGGCTAGCCATATATAGAAAGCTGAAACTGGATCCCTTCCTTACACCTTATACAAAAATTAATTCAAGATGGATTAAAGACTTACATGTTAGACTTAAACCATAAAAACCCTAGAAGAAAACCTAGGCAATACCATTCAGGCCATAGGCATGGGCAAGGACTTCATGTCTAAAACACCAAAAGCAATGGCAACAAAAGCCAAAATTGACAAATGGGATGTAATTAAACTAAAGAGCCTCTGCACAGCAAAAGAAACTACCATCAGAGTGAACAGGCAACCTACAGAATGGGAGAAAATTTTTGCAATCTACCTATCTGACAAAGGGCTAATATCCAGAATCTACAAACAAACAAATTCACAAGAAAAAAACAACCACATCAAAAAGTGGGTGAAGGATATGAACAGACACTTCTCAAAAGAAGACATTTATGCAGCCAACAGACACATGAAAAAATGCTCATCATCACTGGCCATCAGAGAAATGCGAATCAAAACCACAATGACATACCATCTCACACCAGTTAGAATGATGATCATTAAAAAATCAGGAAACAACAGGTGCTGGAGAGGATGTGGAGAAATAGGAACACTTTTACACTGTTGGTGGGACTGTATACTAGTTCAACCATTGTGGAAGACAGTGTGGCAATTCCTCAAGGATCTGGAACTAGAAATACCATTTGACCCAGGCATCCCATTACAGGGTATATACCCAAAGGATTATAAATCATGCTGCTATAAAGACACATGCACAGGTATGTTTACTACAGCACTTTTCACAATAGCAAAGACTTGGAACCAACCCAAATGTCCAACAATGATAGACTGGATTAAGAAAATATGGAACATATATACCATGGAATACTATGCAGCCATAAAAAATGATGAGTTCATGTCCTTTGTAGGGACATGGATGAAGCTGGAAACCATCATTCTCAGCAAACTATCCCAAGGACAAAAAAACCAAACACCGCATGTTCTCACCCATAGGTGGGAATCGAACAATGAGAACACTTGGACAAAGGAAGGTTAACACCACACACTGGGGCCTGTCGTGGGGTGGTGGGAGAGGGGAGGGATAGCATTAGGAGATATACGTAATGTAAATGATGAGTTAATGGATGCAGCACACCAACATGGCACATGTACACATATGGAACAAACCTGCACGTTGTGCACATGTACCCTGGAACTTAAAGTATAATATTAAAAGAAAAAAAAAGTTGACCATATGTTGAGTCAAAGCAAATATCAACAAATTTTAAGACACTGAAATAATTAGAAATATGTCATTTTATCTCGGTGGAAATAACCTAGATATCAGTACAAAAAATAAACTAGAAAATCCCCCCCCAATAAAAAGAAAAAACCAAATAAGTGATAAAGAAAAATATCACTAAAAGAAATTGAACATTAACATTATGTGGTTCTATAACCTGTAATTTATCAGTGTTTTACATGTCAGTTTTTAAAAATGCAAGATCATTTGTTATAGCTCTCTTGAAATAATTTTAAATGGTTTTTGAAAGATAACAGATATTGGAATATTTATAAAAGTATATCTGTACACTTTTGAAACGTATTAAAAAGTCATAAGTAAATTAGTTTATTTAATTTTTAGTCAACCTTACTCTGTTTGTAGGAGAATCAGCCCTGTCCTCAGATTCGGCTTCACAAGACTGTAATAGCAGCAGCACATGTCTGTCAGGAATCTGAACATTTTACTTTGTTGGAAAAGAATATTAGGAAAATCTGTGAGAGAGAAACAGAACAATCAAAGACCCTTGATGAAGGCCAAATGTGTGCAGTATTAAGAAAAAGCCTGAAAGAAATTATTTTGTGGAATTGTTAATGCAGTGATTCCTCAAAAGCAGACTGCATTCAGATTTGGGAAAGTTTGAATAAATGTGTATACAGGATGCTCAAATGAATGAGGTTCCAGCCTTCTATGACGACTAAGATGGATTCAATCAGGATGTTGTTTCAGGTTGAGATTAACAAAGAAATGCATGGCGTCTTGGACCAGAGTGGTAACAGTGTGAGATGATATCAGACTCTGGATATATTTTGATACCAGTGGGTCAATAAAAGAGGAAATTAATGAGGTCCATGGACTAGTCTATGAGATACTTCAACATGTACTAGTATGAGAGAAGAGGAAGGAATCAGCAATGAGAAATAATAAGGATCTGCCAGAAAGAGTAAATTAGGAAAGTATTGCCTCCAGAAGCAGAATGAAGAGAGTTTCAAGGAAGAGTGAAAGTTCAAGAAGATCAAATGATTTGGTAGAGACATTCAGGGTCAGAAATCAGCTATTGCACTTGCCACTGTGGAGGTTATGAATGAGCTGGATAAGAACAGTATCTGTAGGCCGGGCGCGGTGGCTCAAGCCTGTAATCCCAGCACTTTGGGAGGCCGAGGCGGGTGGATCACGAGGTCAGGAGATCGAGACCATCCTGGCTAACACGGTGAAACCCCGTCTCTACTAAAAAATACAAAAAAATTAGCCGGGCGTGCTGGCGGGCGCCTGTGGTCCCAGCTACTCGGGAGGCTGAGGCAGGAGAATGGCGTGAACCCAGGAGGTGGAGGTTGCGGTGAGCCGAGATCGCGCCACCGCACTCCAGCCTGGGGGACAGAGAAAGACTCCGTCTCAAAAAAAAAAAAAAAAAAAAAAAAAAAAAAAAAAAAAAAAAAAAAAAAAAAAAAAAAAGAACAGTATCTGTGGCAGGGTAAGCACAATGGCAGGATGTGAGGTGGAGGTTGGAGAGTACATAAGGGGATAGAAATTGGAGCCAGAAAATACAGACAGCACTTTGAAAGACTGTTATAAAGAGGAGAGAAAATAGGGCAGTGCTTGGATAAATAACTGAGGTAAGAAGAGGGCTTTTTTTCCCTGTAAGATGGAAAAAATAAATTCCGTATGTGAATGGGAATGATTTAGATAGGGTGGTATAATTGATTATGCAGGGTTAAATGGTGAATAATATTCATTCGATATTTATTCAAATATGTTTATTGAATAATATTGAGTGGAAATACGAGATAATAAGATATAGTCCCTGGTCTCATGGATCTCACATGCCATTTTCCCAGCATTGTCTTCCAGCATAAACAGATTCCCAGTTGAAACTCTACTAACATATGAGTCAAGGTCATCTTATGAGAATGATGAAGGAAATGGTAGGATATGCAGCTTGATGTAAATGCATAATGTGTGGTGACATCTGAAATTGTACACATTAGAAGCAAAATTGGGGGTAATTTTTTTAATTTGTTGGGATGCTAGTTAAGATGATAGTGTGACTTTTCTGCGAGAAAACCAAACGGTATAAAGGAGCAGAAAAACCACTCAGTAAAATTTCATAGGATTGGAGTTTTATAGAGAATCACGAGAAAGTAAAAGAAGAAAGGACGAAATGACAATAACAAGAAACTGTTCCTTTATTTGAATGGGTGAGTGATTTAAGCTGGAAAGAGTCTATGAATCCAGGAGATGATGCTAAGATTGGGAATGAATAAAAAGATGAAAGTTCTGAAAGTATATATGCACTTGAAGTGATCAAGAATGTGAAGCTTTGGAAGCGAGTAAGGTAATTAATATTTGCAACTGAAAGAGAGAGAACTTCATGTCAATGTCGGGTCTAGAAATTGATCATTGGTGTGGCATAGTCGGAGTGTCAGTGAAGGTCATAAGAGCTATGGTTAAAGAATTGTGAATTAAGGGTGGAAGATGGTTTTTTCCCAAAAGACATAGAGATAACTTAGCACAATGACAAGATCTGAGGTAGAGGAGAATATTGAGACAGTACCTGAGTCAACGCTGAATATCAGGGCAAGACTTCGAGGTTAATATTTGACAAAAGAAAAGAGGGAGGCACAACCAGATAGCATAAAATTCAAAGAAGGAGAAATGTTTTATAAGGATGAATAATTAATATTTTGGAAGCTACAAAGCTGGAAAAGCAGATATAAACACATTCTGATGATATCGTGGTATGATCTATATGGGAAATGGGTGGGATTCACTAGCAAGAGCTACAGGGAAGTGAGGCTAGAGAAAAGCTAGGCTTCCCCGATACTACACTCTTCTGTTTTTCTTCTTGCTTCCATGGGTGATTCTTCTGTCTCCTTTGAGCATCTTCTTTTGCTTTTGCTTTAAAAGTTGCTGCATACTCTCTAAAAAAGAAATCTCTGTTGCATTTAATTCAACTAGTCATTTTATAGAAACATGTTTGTCTACTAGTTTATTGTAAGCATATTTCTTATCAGATTATAAAATATAAATCGAAATATTTACATATACAAGAGTTTAGTTTCTGATACTATCAATGTCAAGAAAAAGAAGATATATGGAAGTACTTCTGATTCTAATATTAGATATTAGATCAGATTTTAGGGATTGTTGGATATTTTCTGATGAATTGTATAGGATTTTATAACTCACATGTAGGTCTTGTTGGTGAATAATTTTATTCGTTTCCAAAACATATTGACCTTCAACTCCTCTTTCAGTAAAAGCCACTGTTTAAAATATCCTCTGGGAAAAAATGTATGAGTGTGTGTGTGAGTATGTGTGTGTGTGTGTAAATGCTAGTTTTATATTTAATGTGTAAATGTTAATTTCATACAAAATTAGCATTTAATGTATAAGTATTAAAATGTAATACCTTCTATGAAGCACTTTATTTTCAGACACTAAAAATAACTGTTTTGTTGTGTTGGTAACAAGTACTCATATAGTAAGTAAATTAGACTGCTCTGGCTACCATAACGAAATACTACAGGCTGGGTGGCTTAAAAAGCAAAAATTGTATTTTTCCCCAGTTCTGGATTATGAAAAATCTCAGATAAAGGTCCCCAGAATCTGTTCCTGGCCAGGACTCCTCTTTTACTAGCTTGTAGATAGCCAGCCACCTTTTCCCTGTGTTCTCAGGACCTTTCCTCAGTGAGTGCTCCAGGAGAGAGAGACAGCTAGCTCCCTGAAGTCTTCTGATATGGACAGTAATCCTATTCGATCAGGGCCCCACTCTTATGACCTCTTTTAACCTAAAGACACCATCACCCCACAACTGCACAGGGAGATTATGGCTCCAACTTAAAGGGTAATGGGAAAAACATTCAGTCAATAACAGTGAGTGAAGCTGCTATTTAGGTCTACACAGTAGTTTCTTGAATATATTTTAGTCAGTGGCACAGCCTTACCAATCAGACCCAATGCAGGGGTATTAATCCATAAAAGAATGTCTAGCCTAGACTTTTGTACCTGTTACAAAAGCTATATGACTCCCTGGGATCTGTTGGGATTTTATTAGATAAGGAATAGTAGCACAGAAGTTGGAACCTCCAGATTTTCCTCAGAGAGGCGGGATAATGGGTGGGATCAAGAAGAAAGAATGGTTCTCAAGCTGAGACTTGATCAATGAAAAAGACGAAAAACAATGCATAATGAGAATAGCTTTGACAATATAAGGAGTCTGGAAGGCCATGACACACCTGTGGGTAGAAGTAAGTTTCCTGTGATAGTACCATCTTACCTGTGCACTAGACTAGAGGGCAGGAAATACGAACAAACAGCTCAGATTAGGACATACTGAATCATGAAGGGACATTTATGCCATAACAAAAGTTAATATCTTAATATCCAATGAAAGAATAATAGGCCGGGCGCGGTGGCTCACGCTTGTAATCCCAGCACTTTGGGAGGCCGAGGCGGGCGGATCACGAGGTCAGGAGATCGAGACCACGGTGAAACCCCGTCTCTACTAAAAATACAAAAAATTAGCCGGGCGTGGTGGCACGCGCCTGTAGTCCCAGCTACTCGGAGAGGCTGAGGCAGGAGAATGGCGTGAACCCGGGAGGCGGAGCTTGCGGTGAGCCGAGATCGCGCCACTGCACTCCAGCCTGGGCGACAGAGCGAGACTCCGTCTCAAAAAAAAAAAAAAAAAAAAAAAAAAAAAAAAAAAAAAAGAATAATAATTTTCATTTCAAAATGAAAATCTTATCATCTGATTCCCCTGCCACTTTATGGATACATTAGTGCTCCTTAGAGTTTCTTTTGGCTTTGTTTTATATGTCTGTATTTCCTTCTGGGCTGTGGGATGCTCGATGACAGGGACAGCAGATTTGCATCCTCAGTTTGTCACCTGGTACATAGTAGGGAACCAACCAATGTTCCTTTAAAGATTTTGGAATTAGATGAAAACCGAGTTCATTTTCATTGATGAGTTTTTTCAATACTATAATTATAATTTCTAAGAACTCTTGGAGGATAAGATAATCAGAGGTCAAACTGGTTTTAAAATTGCATTTCAAACTAATGAAGACCCTTCTGAGAAGAGTTTTTATGCTGGGTGGGGTGAGAGGCAGTGTTCAGAAAATATTCCTTCTGTTTTTTTTTTCCCCCAGTCAGCGTCCAGTGTTTGTTTACTCTGTGCACAGTCTAATCACTAGCATTTATTTAAGTCTTCAAGTAACTAAATCCTCAGAGCAGGGCTGTTTAGCTCACTTGAATGATATTTCAGAGGCTTGTTTTCTTCATCTATACCACATTAATTTTGAATATCAAGGGCTAAATACATGTTACATAACCTTGTATGTACTTTTGCTTAAATATATGTGGACTTTACTCATTTATAAATGTGGCCCATGTTTTCCTAGGAAATTCAGAAAATTGTTCAATAATGAAATAGTTTCTTTGTTTTCCTTCTAGATAAGGTGAAAGAGGATAAATTCAAATGGAATCTAACTACACGTTCCCATCATGGTAATGTTTATAAGTTATTATTTTGATCTGCATTGCAAATACCTGATAATATAATTTAAAATGCAGTTACCAGGCTTCTTTTTTTTTTTTTTTTTGGAGACGGAGTCTCGCTCTGTCGCTCAGGCTGGAGTGCAGTGGCGTGATCTCGGCTCACTGCAAGCTCCGCCCCCCGGGTTCATGCCATTCTCCTGCCTCAGCCTCCCGAGTAGCTGGGACTACAGGCGCCCGCCACCACGCCCGGCTAATTTTTTGTATTTTTTTTAGTAGAGACGGGGTTTCACCGTGGTCTCGATCTCTTGACCTCGTGATCCACCTGCCTCGGCCTCCCACCAGGCTTCTTAAAGATAAGCCAGTACAAAATAAATCATGTGGTTTAACAGTTCTAATAAAATGCAACAAAATCATTTCATTTCTTTTACTAATGATGCATCAAATCAATTGCTTTGCCCATCCATTATCAATTTATACATGCACTAAGAAATGCTTAATAATTGAAACCAAATACTAGGTTGGGCGCAGTGGCTCACAACTGTAGTCCCAGCACTGTGGGAGGCTGAGGTAGGTGGATCGTTTGAGCCCAGGAGTTTGAGACCAGCCTGGACAACATGGCAAAACCCTGTCTCTACGAAAACAAAACAAAACGAAAACAAAACAAAACAAAAACAAAATTCAAAACTTAGCGGGGCATGGAGGCATGTGCCTGTGATCCCAGCTCATTGGGAGGCTGAGGCAGGAGGATTGCTTGAGCCCAGGAGATGGCGGCTGCAGTCAGCTGGGATCATGCCACTGTACAACAAGGCCCTGTCTCAAAAATCAGACAAACAAACAAAAACCCAGATAGTAGATATTGATTACATTTAATGGGTATTTGTGATCATATAAGTTATTTGGCACCAACTGTTTTTGTGTACACTTGTGTATCTGTAGGAGTATAAACATTTATATATGCTAGAATAACTATGTGGAGCCTTTATTCAAGATTCCCCTCACAAAAACGTGCAGCAGAACAAGAATCATTTTGCCTTGAGCCAATGAGCTAACCATAAGCTATATAGTTCAAATGCAATTTCTGAAGATTTATCGTTTATATTTGAAAACCTTGGACTGGGAGATTTTTCCTTCAGCTCAGTTTTGGCCCTGCATACTTCTCATCACTCTAGATCACAATGTGTATCCTGTATAGATGAAAGATGATTCCAGTAAGTCTACGATTTAGGTCTCAGTAAATTCATCCTTACTCTAAAAGATATAATGTTTGCCAAAAATAGGACATTGGTACATCATTGTATTTTGCTCATAGACTTCTCACAGTGTTTTACAGATTCTGTATGTACAGCTTTGTGTTTACTTTTCCACGATCTGGGCATATCATTTCTTTCAGGATTCAAAGGGATGTGGTCCTGTTTGGAAGTGGCAGAGGCATGTGTAGGGGATGTGGTCTGTAATGCACAGTTGGCCTCTTACCTTAAAGCTTGCTCAGCAAATGGAAATCCGTGTGATGTGAAACACTGCCAAGCAGCCATACGGTTCTTCTATCAAAATATACCTTTTAACATTGCCCAGATGTTGGCTTTTTGTGACTGTGCTCAATCTGATATACCTTGTCAGCAGTCCAAAGAAGCTCTTCACAGCAAGCCATGTGCAGTGAACATGGTTCCTCCCCCTACTTGCCTCAATGTAATTCGCAGCTGCCAAAATGATGAATTATGCAGGTGGGTAAAAACACTCATACCTTACTTTCTTATTTCGGCACCTGATTCGTTATAGTCCAGTCGTAACTAACACTTGATCTCATTACATTAGCTAGAGTTCCCACCATCATCCAACATGGTGTAAATAAAGCCAGACAATTAATATTTTTTTGAATCTGTGGTACATGTGCAGTATCATCTTTGAAATTCAAATGCAGAATAGATTTTTGAAATAAAAAATCAGCATGTCAAAATATGGTAGCCATGAAATAATATTATAAAAATTATGTGTTCAAGTTAGACTAATGAATTGGTTAACAGACCTGACATATATCCGCTTTTCAATTTGTTTTTTTGTTTGTTTAATTATATAAGGCTGTTAGGAATTTATTATTTTGGCAAGGAGACTCTACAAACTTGGAAATAAATTCTTTCTGTCTTAGGCTGGAGATCAGGAAGAAGAAGGTAGCATAAATACTCATATGAGTGGTGCAAAGTCAGAGATAACCAGGTCCACACACATTTGTGTCTTTTCACAATGTCAGGCTTTAATACTGTTCAATCACAAAAGCCACAAGCTACGTGGAGTTCCCAAGGAGGCAGTTCTCAGTACTTCTCATTCACTTTGTTTTCAGAGCCATGGGTATAGGGGCTCAAGCCACTCCACAAATCAGTCAATATTGCAAACCACACATAATAGTATACTTAATCAATATATAAGCGTTATAGGTTAAACAGTCCACAACAAAGTAACATTTAACATTAAGAGAAAAGGGATAGAGAAAAGGGCTAACAAACAAGTCCAGGAAGAGTGACAAAAACAAAGATTCTATGGGTCTTATCTGGGCTGTCCATCGATCTTGCAAGGAAGAGTCTGATGTGGGGAGAATTGTTGGCAGCAGATGCTGGGTGCTTATCATGAGCGAGAGCAAGGCGGTGTCAGTCAGGCAAGATGGCCATTTTGAGCTGCTAAAGTCCTACTCTCTTTATGGCCACAGAGTCCTCTTGAGAGGACTGATAGTGGAAGAGTATGCTTGTTTATGTCCTTATCTGGTTGGATGCAGTCTTGTTTATTTAGCAAAATATTTTGTCCCTGTTGGAAAAGCACCCTATGAAATCTAAGATGGAGTCTTTTTTGGAGTTATTTATGTCAAGGGTGCTCTATACAAGTAGGATTTGGACATCCCTAGCACACATGTATGCCATGACCATAGAAATGTATTCATTCTCCTCTTTCCAACCTCACACCTGTAATTCTTGGGGGAGTAATGTTAGTCATTTATTTATTAATTCAAAACAAGTTTATCAAGCACCTACTACTACTATAGGCAATGGTGAATAAGGGAAACAAATGCCTGTGGATCTTATAGTCCAGAGAGAAGACAGATATTAAATTAAAAATGTATGTGTTGTTTTAAGGCAAACAACACTAGGCAAACAGTAGATACTGAGCGAGGAGATACTAAGCAAACTGACCAGCCAGTGCTTAGGAAAACATGTATATGGCATTTTAGAAAAGCAGTGAGGGTAGAGTGTGCAAAGAGGAGAGAAATAGGGGCAAGATGAGAGATTTAATTGAGTGGGTGTGAACCGACCTATATCATAATTTTCATATTTTTAAGATCAAGCCTTTAAGGTCAATAACAAAGACATTTGTCATAATTTAAGTTCCAACACTTGTTTTTTGTTGTTTTGTTGTTGTACATAAAATAATGATATCTTCTGAAATCAATGAAATATGAAATCAATGAAATATCAAACACATTTGATTACACTACTTTTCTCACATCAAATAAACTAAAACTATTACTATTCTGCCTTTCTATCATATTCTTACCTCAACAATGAAACCTAATAATATTTTAACCAGCCAGGGCCAGGGGACACCATTGTTTCAATAGCAATCACTATAAAAATATCAGATTTATCCACAGGTAGGTACCCAGCTTTGTGTGATTCCAGTGCCAGGGCTTTAGAGGTGCTATCTAATTATCTGGAAGCCATTAGCATTCAACCTTCAAAGCATGGTATTTCTGAGCATCCACATCGAAGAAAATATTTTAATAGCAAGTGATGGCTCTGCTGCTGCAGTCCTTGATAATTCCTGTGATAGACTCTGAAGCACACACTCTTACACTAACCTCCCCTTGGTATCAACACCTTCTCAGATGGACTGGCAGAGTTGATGATTTTCCTCAACAAGGACCCCCAGATTTAACCACCTTTTCAAAATGTTTGGTGTGGGGTCTGGAGTGGGATAAGCACTCCAAAAACGTCATCTCCCTTCCTCTCACTTTTGAATATTGTACACTTAATTTTTATATTGTAATGTACATATATGTATTTCTTCTCATGTAATTTCTTTCTTAGATTAGTTCAAGTGTAAGGACTGTATGTCTTCAATTTCCTTTCACTATGTGCAAATAGTCCCTTAATGAGTACTTCATAGCGGTGATGGAAATGTTATATAATATTAGTAGTCAATGTGAAAAGACAAATCCTATCATTTTCCTGAGCACATTTTGCCTTAGGGAGATTTCCAGAGTTTATATTAAATTATTGTTAATGTAATTCAGATGAAAAACAAATCTCCAAGTGGAAAACCACTTCTTCAATGAGAATATTAAGCCCCTTATGATACTTATCTTTTTTGCAGAAGAGCCTGTACATAGGCAAAACAGGGCACTTCAGTTTTAAAATACAACTTCTGTCCCTGTTCCAAATTTTTCAATTCACGATGGGCTTTGAAATTCCTTTATTTATTAACAGCCAAAGAGGACAATTTAAGGGCCATTTCTCAATTACCTTTCTCTAGTACAGATACCCTCTGGGAGGTGAGACTATGTCTTGCCAATTTCACAAAAGTCTGGGTATTTACAGAAAATTATAATACATTATATTTTTATATATTAACTTAAAAAAGTAATGACAAGGTATTTGCTTAGAAAATATTCTAAATACTTTTAAATATGTATGTATTCTTTATTCAACTGACTTAAAACAGATGACATCATATTATATACTTCTCTATACATTATTTTTGTTATTTTTCCCTAAATGTGGATTAAAGATCTTTCCATAATTGCGTACAAGAAAATTCACACATCACGGTCTGTTAGGGAGTCGGGGTGGGGAGGGGAGGGAACTTAGAGGATGGGTCAATAGGTGCAGCAAACAACCATGGCTCATGCATACCTATGAAATAAACCTGCACGTTCTGCACATCTATCTTATTTTTCTTAGAAGAAATTAAAAAAGGAAAATTCTCAAATGTTTGAATGGCTATAGAGTATGCCGTTGCATGGATGTAGTTTAATTAATTTGCTTAGTCTTTTTTGGACATTTAGACATATTCCAATTATTTTATTTGTAGCTATTGTAAATGGAACTACTCTGAAGATTTGTTTTTCAGATTGTTTGCTGTTAGCATATAGAAATACTACTTATTTTTGTATGTTAATTTTATATCTTGCAACTTTACTGAATTTGTTGATCAGTTCTAAGAGTTCTTTGGTGAAGTCTTTGGGTCTTTTCAAATATAAAATTATGTAATCTGCAAACAAGTGTTTGTATCTTTCTAATTTGGATGGCCCCCCCTTTTTTTTCCTTCTCTTGTCTAATTGCTGGGCTAGGACTTCCAGCACTATGTTGAATAACAGTGATGAAAGTAGGCATCCTTGTCTCATTACAGATCATAGAGGAAAAGCTTTTAGTTTTTCCCCATTCTATATGATACTAGCTATTGGTCTGGTCTGTCATATATGGCATTTATTCTGTTGAGGTATATTCCTTCTATATCCTGGTTTTGAGGCTTTTATCTTGAAGGAATGTAGTGAACTTTAGCAAATGCTTTTTCAGCATCAGTTGAAAGGATCATGTTTTATGTCCTTCATTTTGTTGATATGATATATCAAACTGATTGATTTGCATATATTGAACCATCCTTGCATCACTAGGATAAATCCCACGTGGTCATGATGAAAAATCTTAATGTGTTGTTGAATTTGGTTTGCTAGGATTTTGTTGAGGATTTTTGCATTAATGTTCAGGAAAATTGGCCTGTAGTTTACTTTCCTTGATATGTCTTGTCTGGTTTTGGTATTAGGGTGATACTGGCCTCAAAGAATGAGTTTGGAAGTATTCCCTCCTCTGTTGTTGGAAATATTTTTAGTAGAATTGGTATTAGTTCTTCTCTAAGTGTTTGGTAAAATTTGGCATCATATCCTAGGTTTTCCCTTGCTGGGAGACTTTCTATTATAGCTTCGATCTCATTACTTGTTATTGGTCTGTTCAGGATTTGGATTTCTTTGTGGTTCAATCTTGGTAGGTTATATGTGTCTACAAATTTATTCACTTATCCATTTTTAGATTTTCTGATGTATTGGCATATATTTTCTCATAGTAGTCTCCAATGATCCTTTGAATTTCTGTGGCATCATTTGTAATGTTTCCTTTTTAATCTCTGATTTCATTTATTTGGGTCTTCTGTCTCTATTTATTAGCCTAGCTGATGGTTTGGAGATTTTATCTTTCCAAAAGACCAACTTTTCATTTTGTTACTCTTTTGAATTGTTTTTTGTTTCACTTTCATTTATTTCTGCTCTGATATTTATTCATATTTATTTTCTACTATTAATTTTGGGTTCAGTTTGCTCTTGCTTTTCTAGTTCTTTAAGATGTATTGCTAAGTTGTTTATCTGAAGTTTTTCTACTTTTTTGATGTAGGTGCTTATTTCTATAAACTTTTCTCTTAATACTGCTTTTGCCATATCCTATAGGTTTTGGTATGTTGTTCTTTCATTTTCCTTGTTTTAATACACTTCTAAATTTTATTCTTAATTTCTTTATTTGCACACTGGATAATCAGGAGCATATTGTTTAATTTCCATGTATTTGTATAGTTTTCAAAGTTCCTCTTGTTATTGATTTTCTAGTTTTATTCCATTATCATCAGAGAAAATACTTGATATGATTTCAATTTTTTGAAAATTTTAAGACTTGCTTTTTAGCTAACATATGGGTTATCACTGACAACAATCTGCGTGCTGAGGAGAATAATGTGTATTCTTCAGCTATTGTATGAAATGTCCTGTAAATATCTATTAGGTACATTTTATCTATAGTGCAGATTAAGACTGATGTTTCTTTGTTAATTTTCCGTCTGAATGATCTGTCCAATGCTGAAAGTGAGATGTTGAAGTCTCTCTCTTTAGGTCTAATACTATTTGCTTTACATGTCTAGGTAGTGCAGTGTTGGGTGCATATATATTTACAATTGCTATATCCTCTTGCTGAGTTGAATCTATTATCATTATATAATCACCTTCTTTATCTCTTTTTATAGTTTTTTTCTTGAAATCTATTTTGTCTAATAAAAGTACAGCTACTCCTGCTTCTTTTTTTTGGTTCCGTTGGCATAGAATATCTTTTTCCATCCCTTTATTTTTCAATCTATGTGTTTCTTTATAGATGATGTATGTTTCTTAGAGGTAATAGATCATTGGCTCTTTTGGTTTTTAATCCATTTAATCCATTCAGCCATACTATGTCTTTTAATTGGAGACTTTAGTCCATTTACATTTCAAATAATTTTGGAATCCAGTGTACCAAAGTAGTATTTTATTTTTAATTAAATATTCTTTCGTTCATCATTCTGGCAAAATTTCATGGCTTTTTTCCTGAGTGAAAATTTATCTACTTATATATAAGTAGATAAACCATGCAATTTAAACTTAGTAAAACACATATTTAAAATGAATAAATAGCATGTAGGTACAGATCTATTCTCTATCTGAATGACAATCAATACTTCCAAAACTTAAATTTAGAAGATATCTTATATGTAACCATTAACTGCATTGAAGGAATATGTTTGTTCTTCTGGCCTAATAATTATATGTTCAGAAAATTTGTAGTACTTCCTTTATTATAAATTTAATATACATGAATTAATCTTCAATCTTCACTATTATATTTAAAAGCTTATCCTTTAAGACGACTTACATATTTAATTATTAAAAACAATGTGACTTTGGTTTTTTAACATAGCAGCATCCATGTGGACAAATAACCTCATGAAAATGTCATGTACTTATAGGGCTTTCATACATGTTTGATGTCAACCTATTCAAGAAAGAGTAAAAGGCAATTTTAGGGGACAAATATTAAATTGAAAGAATTTTATTCTTGCATCCATTAATAAAAATATATTCTTATTGTAAAAAATGCAAAATGAAATTAGTGTGCATTATCCAGAATTTATTCAATTTTATTACAACAGTAATCAAGTACATAGTCAGAAATCTTATACCTCACAACATATTGTAAATTCTAATTAGTCTGCTTAGTCCCTTGACTAAAGCACTTCCCATCCTGTGGGATAACTGACTTGAAAGGTCAAATACCTTATTTGAAATCACTTGGTGTGACACAGTGGCCAAAGGCTAGCCACAAAACTATATTCGGAATAAAAAATTGCCTATAAATCTCTGAAGTAGTTCATGCCTCAAATTGTCATACATTGGAATAAAATTAGTAATAAAGGAAAATCCGTCCGTGGAATCCTCAACTTAACCACTGTCTTTCATCACAAAAAGGGACAATAATTCACAAGATTACTCTACAATTTCTTCCACACTCCCTATACTGATTTTTGAAATTACAAATTTACTTTTCAACTATGTACTGGCATCTCAAACGCATTGTGTTCCATGTCTTTCATTAGGTGATGGGGGATCGCATGTTAATGTGAAATAATATTATTCAAAACTAATTATTTTTCTTCACTCTTTCTCTAGGAGGCACTATAGAACATTTCAGTCAAAATGCTGGCAGCGTGTGACTAGAAAGTGCCATGAAGATGAGAATTGCATTAGCGCCTTAAGCAAACAGGACCTCACTTGTTCAGGAAGTGATGACTGCAAAGCTGCTTACATAGATATCCTTGGGACGGTCCTTCAAGTGCAATGTACCTGTAGGACCATTACACAAAGTGAGGAATCTTTGTGCAAGATTTTCCAGCACATGCTTCATAGAAAATCATGTTTCAGTAAGTTCCCCAACTAAAATTATCTATCTATCTATCTATCTATCTATCTATCTATCTATCTATCTATCATCTATCATCTATCTATCTATCTATCTATCTATCTATCATCTATCTATCTATCTATCTATCTATCTATCTATCTATCATCTATCTATCTATCTATCTATTTTGTTTTTGCCTATACAGTACAAAGAGGTAATCCAGCACAGACATTTTTGTGTTTGGTATTGCATTTGAAAATTTGCTTTCTGATTATGTTCCGTGTATTTGCTATTTTACTCACTTACTTGAAAATAGTACATTTTTAAAATTTATATGATAGGTCACTCTTAATTATCATTTATTGATTTCAATATAAAAAGCATAGAAGATTTATTCTATCAGATAAATGGATATATCAAGTATCTATTGCTACATAACAAACCACAAGTATCTATACTAACAAAACAATGGCTTAAAATAATAACCATTCATTTGCTCACAATTCTGCACATTGGACTTGGTTCAGCTGGATGGCTCTTCTGATGGTCTTTTGGGGGGTCACTCATGTGCCTATAGTCATCTGGTACCTATAGGCTCGGCTGAGGCTGTTTCATCCAAGATGGTATTAGCAGACACCATTTTCTGGTGTGGTGTGGTTCACTTCAATATGACATCTTCAGCAATATAGCCAAAAACTCTTAACGTGGAAGCAGAAGAGTTCCTGATGGCTAAACCCCATTGTGCAGCTATCTAGTATCTGCTACTGTCACATTTGTAAATATTTCACTGAACAAAGCAAATCACAATGGCCAACCTCAGAGTCACTGTGGGAGTGGACTACATAAGGATGTGAATATTCAAGGTCAGATTAATCAAGGATCATTACTCTAACAACCTACTATAATTGGCTGTCCTGGCCTATGTACAATATTTTCACTCTTTAGTTTTTCTCCCCTTGGTCTTTAACATATCTGCTGATCAACCTATAATGATGAGATGGAAAACATATTTTCCAAAGTTATTGTTTAATTTGGAGACAAGAAAATTGATATTTAGGAATTTAAATAATTTGTTCAGCATCTCAAAGTGAGCAAATGGTCAAGAAGGACTTTTGTGAGTCTTAAGGAAAGAACCTAAGGATGTGATCATGTAATAATTCAAAACCACTCTATTATCCATCTTCAGGATTAGACCATGCAGCCATCGATGTCCCCAAACTTCCCCAGGCCCCTACCCCTAGATCCCTAGCTGTAACTACCATATCTGCAGATACTGTTTCTAGAAGGAGGTAATGGATATTTACTGTTTCATAGCAAACCAAATCTTTATATTTATTGAAAATGTTTGACATTTTAGTACATCTTTCTTGATACGCACATGCAAGATATTCTCTAGGGAGCAGTTCTCAATCTTTGCTAAACATGAGAATCATTGAGAGATTAAAAATTCTCATGTCCCATAAACCAATAAAATCACATTATATAATGACAGGACATGACAGTAGGACCAGCTTCATGGGCATGTGGCCAGTGTAGTTACATAGGCCTTGTGCTCAGAAGAATCCCAGATCTGGGGTTCAATGCTCTGCAGTCATTGTCGAAATTCTTAATAATTTTCTTTTGCTTTCGTTTTTGAAATTCAATGAAACAATAAAACACACAAGAGGTGGCTTGGAGCCTCAGCACATGTGTGTTTCTATGTCTTGCCATTTCACATCTTCCTAGGGGCAAGCAAGTTCTCAGCTGCCTGCTCCCCATCCTCTGATGCTGGGCCCTGCCCAACACCCCTTCACCTTGCCATCCTGCAACTGCTGCCAGACATTTGTCTATTTTCTAAAAAGTGATATTGAGCCTTCCAATCCACAGATATATATTTTTTTCTTTTCTGTCTTATAATAAATTTTTGTTACTTTCACAATGAAAAATAATTTCTAAATAATTTTTTTCATAGCTTTTTCTGTCTACAATTATTTCTAGGTATGGCCCAAATATTACAATTGTTATTGAAAGTCATATTTTCTCAGGATTACACTGTCAAACTCTTCATGGTTGAACTATAGAAATTCATTTGATTTCCACACATAAATTCATATGTAGCAAAGTTGTTAAACACTCATAGATTTTGACAATGTACGGAATTATGTTGTTCTTCCTTTTAGATAACCATATACTCTTCAATAATCACAGTTTTGTTTCCTTTGTTCAATACTCATGCTTGTTTTTAATCCTCCCCCCCCCCACTTCCTATAATATCTAGGATCTACAGAAAAAAAGTGAAATATAAATGGTGATAGTGAACACCCTTGCCTTGTTCCTGATCTTGAAGAGAATTATCTCATCATTTACCATTAAGTCTGACATTTGTCACAAGTTTTTTGTAGATACTGCAGATTGGAATAAAGAAGTTCTCTTCTATTCATGGAATGCAAATCTCTTTTAAACAACAAATGAATGATGAATTTTATTAAATGCTACTGTACATTTGAGGATCTCATCTGAAATTTATTTAGTACTTTTTAGTCATTGTCTTGTGGTAGAGTGACTGGTCGTGGTTCTAATATTGTTAGACTACCAGAAATAGAACTAAAGTATTCATTTAAACACATTCAAGAATCTCTATTTGTACAAAAAGGAAAAAAAAAAACCAGACACAAATAAACCCAACTTATTCATTAGCACCCTGTCTTCTCCCCTTTCACAGACAAATTTTCCAGAAGAGTTGCCTGGGTTCATTGTTTCAATTTCTTTTTCTCTAACAGGTTGATCCACCCTTTCCAGTCTGGCTTCTGGGTATAGATCCACTCACAAAAGCAGCTTTCCCATAGGTTATCAACCACATCCATTTAAGAGGGCCTGGAGGTCCTTGTCTTATTTGGATTTTAAGCTACCTTCAAGAACAATTGATATACTTTTCTTTCTTGGTGTACTCCCCTCACACCTTGGCTCCTATTCCTCTGATCACCCTGAATGATCCTCTTATTTCTACTTTGTAGGCTTTTCCAATTGGCGAATTAATATTTGTGTTTCAAGACTCAGCTGTAGATTCTCTGCTAAAGTAACGCTATAATCTTCCCCAAGGAGATCCCATCCATGGTCATAGCATCATCACTTCTTACATTGACTTACAATCTTCAAGGAAGACATCTTTTCTAAGATTCCAGCCCAATTGCCTGTCCTCCTACTTGATATATTCTTTAGGATTTTGAGATTGTGATATAACAAATAAGCTCCAGATGCTCAGTGGCTTTACAGAATGGAAGTTCATTTCTTGGGAGCATAAGTCCAATCAGCATTAACGTTGGTCATTTAGAGGACTAGCCTCTTTCCTACATGCAGCTCTACCTCAGCATAGGACCTCTAAGTGCTCTCTACTCAACAGAGGATAGGAAAATAAAAAAATGTAGTTTGCCTCACAGTCATAAAGGGGCATTTTATGGTTTGATGGTGGCAACAGTGCATATCACACACACTCATGGTCATCTGGCCCCAACTCAGTCACAAGGCCAGACCTATCTCCTAGCTTTGTGCCAGAGGCAATTGTAATTGTTAATCAACAAGTAAGTCTCTGCCAGAGTTTACCCTTCCTCTTCCCAAATTTCCATTGCATTTTTCTCTTCACACAGAGAATATGCTTATTCCTTCTCCAGTGGAGACATCTTAATGTTTTTCAAATTTTTATTCAGCATCAGCCACCAACTCGAAGCCCTGAATGTTAAAAGATGTGCAAGCTAAATGTTGTGGCACCTTGTAATAGACAGGCAACCCACTGCCATCTTCCCGACACAGACACAAAACACTAACACACCCAAACCCCCACTATATACCTACATATAGCATCAGCGACAGCAAAACCTCAAAAAAAAAAAAAAGCCCTTCTATTCAAAATCAGGAAAAATGGGAGAACAACAACACACAGTGAGATCCTATACCATAGGCATTATGCAGCCTCCCTGGCAGTGTAGATTTCAGTAAGGAGAACCTGAATCAGATATCTGTGAAGTACCACCTTCTGTGGTTCCTATTTTATCCTCTGAAAGGTTCTTCCTTGACCATATTTTTCCACGGCCATATCTGAAATAGGTTTGGCGGAGTACACCTTCCTCGGGGAACATGGAATGTTCGTAGCCAAATCCTGTTCATATAGTTTGAAGGACTGAAAGTTGTTTTAAAGCTTAACAGTCACTGACTTTTGCAAGCAGACTTGTGGCTCCTTTGGCAATATAATCTCTTAAAAATGTGTTAGATTTCTCATGTACTTGCTTTTTATCAGTTACATGTGCCAGTATTCACAATAAAAAATTTTTCTTGACTTAGTTCCCAAGTTTGCCTTATTTCTTTCCTTCCTCACCTCTGTGCCTCTCTCTCTCTCTCATTTAATAATTTAAGCTAATCTAAACAATAGACTGTATAATAAGGTAATACTCGTAATCTGAGATTTTCTCCATCATTGAATCAATGTATTTAACTTAGAAATACTAGGCCTTTTATGACTGGAGATATTTTCCTTCTTTTTCTTCAACTTTTTTTTTTTTTTAAGTTCTGGGATACATGTGCAGGATATGCAGGTTTGTTACATAGGTAAACGTGTGCCATGGTGGTTTGCTGCACAGATCATCCCATCACCTAGGCATGAAGCCCAGCATCCATTAGCTATTCTTCCTGATACTCTCCTTCCTCCCACCACCCACCTGACAGGCTGTAGCATTTATTGTTCCCACTGTGTGTCCATGTGTTCTCATCATTCCGCTCCCACTTATAAGTGAGCACATGCAGTCTTTGGTTTTCTGCTCCTGTGTTAGTTTGCTGAGGATAATGGCTTCCAATTCCCTCCATTTTCCTGAAAAGGACATGATCTCATTCCTTTTTATGGCTGCACAGTATCCCATGGTGTATATGTACCACATTTTCTTTATTCAGTATATCATTGATGGTTATTTAAGTTGACCCCATGTCTTCACTATTGTGAATAGGGCTACAGTGAACATACCCATGCACGTATCTTTATAATACAATGATTTATGTTCCTTTGAGTATATACCCAGTAGTGGGATTGCTGGGTCAAATGGTATTTGTGCTTCTAGATCCTTGAGGAATTGCCACACTGTCTTCACAATGATTGTATGGTAGTTTTGATTTGCATTACTCTAATGATCAGTGATGTTGAGCTTTTTTTCATATGTTTGTTGGCCACATGAATGTCTTCTTTTGAGAAGTGTCATTCCTCTCCTTTGCCCACTTTTTAATAGTGTTGTTTGTTTTTTTTTCTTTTCAATTTATTTAAGTTCCTTGTAGATTCTGGTTATTAGATCTTTGCCAAATGGAAAGATTGCAAAAGTTTTCTTCCGCTATGTAGGTTGTCTGTTCACTCTGATGATAGTTTATTTTGCTGTGCAAAAGGTCTTTAGTTTAGGTCTCATTTGTCAATTTTCACTTTTGTTGCAATTGCTTGTGGTGTTTTCATCATGAAGATTTTGCCTATGCCTATGTCCTGAATGGTATTGCCTAGGTTTTCTTCTAGGATTTTCATAGTTTTGGATTTTACATTTGTCTTTAAGCCATCTTGAGTTAATTTTTGTATATGGTGTAAGGAAGGAATCCAGTTTCAATTTCCTGCATATGCTAGCCAGTACTCCCAGCATCATTTATTAAATAGGCATTCCTTTCCCCACTGCTCGTTTTTGCTAGGTTTGTCAAAGATCAGATGGTTGTAGCTGCATGGTCTTATTTCTGAGCTCTCTATTCTCTTCTATCTATCTATGCATATGTTCTTATACCAGTATCACACTGTTTTGGTTACTGTAGCCTCATAGTATAGTTTGAAGTTGGGTAGTGTGATGCCTCCAGATTTGTTCTTTTTGCTTAGGACTGTCTTGGCTATTTCGCTCTTTTTTTGCTCCATATGAATTTTTTAAATAGCGTTTTTCTAATTCTGTGAAGAATGTCAATGGTAGTTTAATGGGAATAGCATTGAACATATAAATTACTTTGGGCAGTATGACCATTTTCATGATATTGATTTTTCCTATCCATGAGCATGGAATGTTTCTTCATTTGTTTGCATCCTCTCTGATTTCTTTGAGCAGTGGTTTGTAGTTCTCCTTGATGATGTCCTTCACTTCCTTTGTTAGCTGTATTCCTAGGTATTTTGTTCTTTTTGTAGCAGTTGTAAATGGGAGTTCGTTCATAATTTGGCTCTCTGCTTGTCTGTTGTTTGTGTATAGGAATGCTAGTGATTTTTGCACATTGATTTTGTATCCTGAGACTTTGCTGAAGTTGCTTATTAGCTTAAGAAGCCTTTGGGCTCAGTCAATGAGATATAGGATCGTATCATCTGCAAACACAGATAGTTTGACTCCCTATTTGAATACACTATTTCCTTCTCTTGCCCAATTGCCCTGGCCAGAGCTTCCAATAGTATGTTGAATAGGAGTGCTAAGAAAGGGCAACCTTGTCTTGTGTCACTTTGCACATTAATTTTATATCCTGAGACTTTGCTGAAGTTGCTTATCAGCTTAAGATGCTTTTGGGCTAAAACAATGGGGTTTTCTAGATATAGGATCATGTCTTCTACAAACAAAGATAATTTGACTTCCTCTCTTCCTATCTGAATATCCTTTATTTCTTTCCCTTGCCTGATTTCCCTGGCCAGAAATTCCAATTGTATGTTGAATAGGAGTGCTGAGAAAGGGCATCCTTATCTTGTGCTAGTGTTCAAGGGGAATGCTTCCAGCTTTTGCACATTCAGTATGATATTGGTTGTGGATTTGTCATAGACGGCTCTTATTATTTTTAGGTATGTTCCTTCAATAACTAGTTTATTGAGAGTTTTTAACATGAAGCGATGTTGCATTTTATCAAAGGCCTTTTCTGAAACTATTGAGATAATCACATGGTTTTTGTCTTTAGTTCTGTTTATGTAATGAATCATATTTATTGACTGGGCTGTGTTGAACCAAACTTGCACCCCAGACATGAAGCCAACTTGATCGTGGTGGATAAGCTTTTTTTTTGCTGCTGGATTCGGTTTGCCAGTATTTAATTGAAGATTTTTGCATCAATGTTCATCAAGAATATTGGCCTGAAGTTTTCTTATTTTTGTTGCATCTCTTCCAGGTTTTGGTATCAGGATGATTCTGTGCTCATAGAATAAGTTAGGGAGGAGTCTCTCCTTTTCAATTTTTTGGAGTAGTTTCAGTAGAAATGGTACCAGCTCTTCTTTGTACCTCTGGTAGGATTCAGGTGTTAATACCATCTTGCTTGGTAGGCTATTTATTATTGCCTCAATTTCAGAACTCATTATTCGTCTATTTAGAGATTCAATTTCTTCCTGGTTCAGTCTCGGGAGGGTGAAGGTGTCCAGGAATTTGTCTATTTCTTCTAGATTTTCTAGTTTATGTTCATAGAGGCATTTATAGTATTCTGTAATGTTTGTTTGTATTCCTCTGGGGTCAGTGGTGATATCCCTCTTACTATTTCTGATTGTGTCTATTTGATTCTTCTCTCTTTTCTTCTTTATTAGTCTAGCTAGCTATTTTATTTTATTTTTTAAATAGCTCCTGGATTTATTGATTTTTTGAAGGTTTTTCATGTCTCTATCTTCTTCAATTCGTCTTGGATCTTGGTTATTTCTTGTCTTCTGCTAGCTTTGGGGTTTATTTGCTCTTGGATATTTTTCAATCTTATCTTTTACTATTTCAGACCTACAAGTAGTCAGCTTTTTAAATGTTAGGGGATTCTTATTTTAATGCCTCTAATCTTTGCTTGACAACCAATTTCTACCTGAGTTCATGTCTCTTTTGTAAAACCCTGCTCAAGCAGCCAAGAGTGAGCCATTCATACTTTCACTCCAGCTCTTTCAAACAACCTCATGTGGTGCTACTGGCCGGGTGGATATCTGATCTCCTTTGCAAGTTGTACCAAATAATTTGCCAATTCACAATTTAAAAAGGGTCTCTATCTTTCCAGCCCCCAATAGGCAGTTTCTCACCGCCTGACTGTTAAGACAATTCTCCATATTTTAGGTTTAAACTATGGCAGCTGCCCTACTTCAAGGTGTCAATTTTTATATAGGCTAGGCATCACTAAGCCATCACCGATAACACATCAAATACCAGTAGGTGGAGACGATAATTAATTTCTGACTCACATGAAATATAACTACAGAGGGAAGAGGTGGGATGGGTTGAGTGAGTTAGAGGAATTTAGGTGTTATACAGCTATTTAGTGATTCCAAATGTTTCTACTGTATGGCCACACCCTCTTCTAAGTTCACATATGCTTCTTCATTCATCCTGCAGATTCAGAAAAAGACATTACACTGGAAATTTTTAGGGGCCAGTCATAAGTGCATTGCACATGTACTTCTGTTTATGCTTATCTGTGGGGAGGCTGGGAAATGTAGTTTATACCTTGGAGGAAGAAAAGTGAGTTTGGTGAGTGGCTTGTCAGTCTTTGCCACAGTATTTCCAACAAAGTGTATAATCTGTCTCCCTAAAACTAGTCCTATTTAATTATCATTTGTACCACTCTATCATAGATAGATACTGAAAGATCTGAAATTATTTTTGAATATGGCCAGTACATATAACAGAGAACAAAGCATAAAGCAATGACTTGTGTGCAGTAGTTTATCTGGGAGCACATATAAAGGAGATGGGGTGTCAATAGTCAGTACAAAGATGCAATACTGAGTTGTTTTCTAATTCAGGTTACTAAAGTTTGCTTCTTTTGGGACCTTCTAAGATGCTTTGTGAAATACATCGCTGAACTTTATTCATAGGAGAAGAAAGGGGAAAGCATTTGACCTTCGGATCCTGTCCCTCACTGATTTGGGGTGACCCCACTAGACTTGGTTCCCTCAAACTTGCATACAGTGTATGCATGAGTGCTGAGTGGGTCCCCACATTTCGTGCTTCAGTGGCAGAAAAGCACTGGGAAAAGAAAAATGAAGAGCATGATACAATGTCCAAGACGAAGCACTCTTAGGTTGTAGCTGCATAAAAAAAGATTAAGCATTCTCTGAAGCATTTTGACGGTAGGGAAGGAAGGCAAATTCATATCCAAAGTAAGTATAAATTCTAGTTGGAAAGCATCACTACCTCTTTCAAGTAGAAGGGTTATGGTGTTATGAATCTGCCATCAACCTGCTAAAATAAGATCTTGGTATAGGTATCTGTTGTTGCTGGAAGGTTTGCCATTCAGCATTGGCAGAACACTAACTGATCAGACTTATGGAGAGGAAATCCATTCTGTCAGGCCCATGCATAGCTGCCATCCTTGCCACCATAGCCACATTCTTCAAGCTCATTGCACAAGTATGGTCATGGAGGGTCTTCTCTGTGGCAGATACTCTCTGCTGGCAAAAATCTGAGATATAAAAATTTGCCCACGTCTTGCCACTACCATGGGTCCTTCCACAAGTCTTTTTCCCTCATTCCCTTTTCTACAGTCTTCCAAGTCTGCTGTTTTTTTTAATCCCTTTGACCAAGCAATTTACCACTGACCATGAGTCTTACTTCTAGCCACTTGTCTTTCCATACAAAGTGAACAGTCAAGAGTACTGCTCATGTTCTGCCTGTGGGATGGATTTCCTTTTACCACTGTCTTCTAGAGCCACCTCTGTGAGTGTTTGTAGTCACCTGTGCATGGACAGTAAACACTGATATACCGGGTTCATCTTTTTGGGAATCATTTACTTAACAGATCTGATAATATCCAATGGGCACTAAATTTCAAATGGCAAGGAGCATTCTACTGCAGATGGAATGGCTTTGCTTCAGAGCCCAACGTGTCTGTGCTGTAACTCTCCTATTAACTTCTTGCCAGAGACTCCATATACCAACCTGAGAGCTTGAATGAGATTAAGTGTATAAAGTGACTATTAAATAGCAAATATTGTGTCTATGTTAAACATTGTGCCTTTATTTTTATATTTTTAACTTTTATTTTAGGTTTGGGGGTACATGTGAAGGTTTGTTACGTAGGTAAACGTGTCATGGGGATTTGTTGTACATATTATTTCATCACCCAGGTATTAAGCCCGGTACCCAAGAGTTATCTTTTCTGCTCGTTTCCCTCCTCCTCCCTCCCCCATCAAGGAGACCCTAGTGTCTGTTGTTTCCTTCTTTAATTGTCTGCCTTTAAAACCATTATTTTGATTCAGATTAAGAATTGAACCATTAGACTTCTTTTATTTGATGCCTTACAAAGGCTATAGTGAATACTGCTACACATTTTTAGGAATTTATTTTTTATGTTTTGCTTTTTCCCCAAATTTGTTTATTTTTTAAATTGATATAAAAATTATATGTATTTACCATACACAAGATAATGTTTTGAAATACACACACGCAAACACACACACACACACACACACTGTGGAATGGTTAAATCTAGCTAATTAATACATACATAACCTCACATAATTATCATTTCTGTGATGAGAACACTTTGCATTCACTCAGCATTTTTCAAGAATGTAATATATCTTCATTAACTATAGTCACCATGTTGTACAGTACATCTCCTGAATTTTTTCTTCCTATCTAACTGTAGTTATGCATCCTTTGACCAATATCTCCCCAACAACCCTTGCTTTTAATAATCATCCCTCTATTCTCTGTATCTATGAGATCAACATTTTTAGATCCCGCATATAAGTGAGATCATGTGGTATTTGTCTCTCTGTGCCTGGCATTTTTCATTCAGCACAATGTTATCCAGTTTCATCCATGTTGCTGCAAATAAAAAAAATTCCTTTTTTTTTCCATGGTTGAATAGTATTCCATTATGTATGTATATCACATTTTCTTAGGTTGATTCCATATCTTGGCTCTTGTGAACAGTGTTGCAATAAACATGGAATGCAGATATATCTTCAACACACTAATTTCACTTCCTTTGGATGTATGCCCAGTAATAGGATTGCTAGGTCATTTGGTAGTTCTATTTTTAATTTTTAGAGGAAACTTCATACTGTTTTCCATAATGGCTGTCCTAATTTATTTCCACCAACAGTGTGCTAGGAGTTTCTATATTAAGGTTTTACTAAAGCCAGCTGGTTCCCCAACTCTATTAGTAACAATCTTTCCACTATTAATGAAGAAACATAGTCACAAAGACAAGCCCAAACTATTGAGGAGTATTACTGGACTTTAAATTTTTGATTCTCAAATCTGGCTAATCCTCAGAAATATAGAGAAAGTATGTTGAAAATATAGGTATTTAGCCCTAACCCCAGTAATTCTAATTCAGTAGGCCTGGGGTAGAGCTCAGCAACATGTATTTAAAAAGTTATCCAGGTGGTTTTGATTTTCAAGCAAGTTTGGGCACCACTTCTCTAATCCACATTTGGGAAAACCCAGTCGCCAGCCATAGGGCCCAGATCCTCTTTTCACTTACACCTCTCAGGGAATAAGAAAAGTCTGTGCTCAGAAAGGAAAGACCAATAAGACTAATGCCATGCAGCTCCCAAGGTGGCCTGCTTCGCTCCAGTGCCCAAGACAATTGTTGGTCCACATTAGCCACTCAATAGGTAGTGAATGAATGAATGAGTAAATGAATAAAAGTCAACCATAGTTCTATGGCAGCACTGTTCTTGAATTCAATAGTTTTTCCTTGCTTTTTTGGAAGTATCCTAATACTGCTTCTCTATTTAGAGCCTCAATTCTTTATGTTTCCACTCAGGCTGGAATTTTTCATTCAAATATTTGAGCAAAAGAATCAGGAATTAACAAGAGCAGGCTGCTACTGCTCACTTTAATAAAAACATTTCAAGCTCCTTATATTTTCCAACACTTTTCCTTGTTATAGATCTGCTCTCAAAAAGTTCGAGTAATAGGAAATAATTTTACAGTTGATCCTCGAGTGGTGTCATCATTGTAAATAAGCAATTGACCCTAACACATTTTTTGCTCTTAAATGTGTGCATTCCTTTAATGACTGATATGGTTAGCCCCATCTGTGAATGACAGAAGATTGTTCCCAACTGATTTCCAGAACCAGCTGGCTTTTGTGAAATATTAACATAAAAACTCCTCAAAATGTATATAGTCTTTTTCAAGAAGCTTTAGAAAAGAGCCTTTCCGTACCTGTGTCTACCATTTCATTTCTTTTTATTGCCATACTTCTCACCCATCTGTCTATTGATCCCTCATGTTAGATGTCAAGATGCTAGTAAGATTGGTTTATTCATCTTACTTGTCTGCATTCAATGGATAGATGATTTATTTGGCTGCATTTCATCCTGCCTTATGACATTTCATCTGTCTACTCCCAGTGAAGGTCTGGATTTAAAAATAACATTCCATTAGTGAGCACTTTTATAGAAAGTACTTTAAATACACCCATTTATATATGGAGGTGCATGATACATAGTCTTACATTTTTTTCTTTAAGTACATAAAAATTTAAACTTAATTTTACCAAAATAATGCGAAAACTGTGTAAAATGAATTAATAAAGGCTCAAACTCACTTTTGTAATTACATGTTATAATTCTTACTATTATCTGATCACTGACTGTCTGAAGAAAGAAGATTACAGACTATAAATAAAACCCCGAGCTAAGTGAATTGTGAAAGACACTTCCCCTGCAAAAACTCCTCTCTCTCTCTCTCTTTCCCTGTCTTATGCACACATATATACATACATATATACATAAATGCGCATACATCACCTTCTAGTATAGCCAATTCATATAAATTAGGATTTCAGGAGCTTTATGTTAAGTTTTGGCTTTAAATAAATCACTTCATCTAGCCAAAACCACTGACTTTTTCTTGGTTTCTACACAAAACTCTAATTCAAGTCTAGTTTCCTTCAAATTCAGTCCAGGTGCTAAAAAAGCTTCTTGGTTTTCCAAGGAACATTCAACAGAATTTCTCTACTCTGTATTCATATTTCTATCATAGCCTCTAAACAGTCCAGTATTTGGTATTTTCTGGATTAAAATGGCTCCATGGTGAATTTGTAGTCCATCAGATTCATAGACATTCACTTATAAATGTTTGTTTTTCCTCTTAGAAATAAGGGATTATTCCTTAAGGATCTTGTTTTTTTTATTTGCATTGTTTTGAATTCTGTAGAGAACAGGCATATGTGTTTTAAGTTAGCAATAAAGAGAATAATAACAAATAAACTGTTTCTTTAAAATTACTTTAAATACCATCCAATGTAAAAATGTCGATTTATAGTAAGCTCTACAACTTTCAGGTATTATGCTATTTAATATATACACTTAGAATTCTAGATATTTCTTTGGGTTGGGTCCTCAGGGAAAAATCAGTGTATTTAACCATTATTAGCTTTCAAATTTAAAATATAAATAGTGCCCCTTCTTCCACTCTCCTTCCTCAGCCTGACTCTTACATTTTTGATTAAAAACAATGATCGGCAACAATGACTGTAAAAGTCAAATTCTGTGCTTGGAAATGTAAATAGACCTTATTACAGAGCATAGACGTAGAGAGGCAATATAGCACGAAAATGTCTGGGTTCAAATAATTTTTCCATCTTTTACAAGATAAGTAACCATAAACAAGTTACTTCTCTCACTTTCCTTCAATTTCCAGTCTGTGAAATGAAAATCACAATAAACATTTCTAACTGAGAATGTTGGTACAAGGATTATATCAGTAAAGAAATATCTGGAACATAGTAAAAAGCAGTAAATACTATCTTTTATCATAGATTTTGAGGGATTTGAAAAATCAGGCAAATCAATACTTTTTGAATAATTATGATGTTAAACAGGTAATATGGGTAGAAAATTTCTGGAAGATCTAAGGTATATTTTCTTAGAATAAGTGACTTCTTAAGTATGGTGTTATCTTTGAATAATTTTAGGGTAGATAATCAACTGGGGCTATTAGTTGCAAACTTCATTGTGCATAAGAATCACATGGTTTCCAGTTAAAATCCAGATTCTGATTCATTAGGTCTGGGGTAGGGCCTGAGATATGCATCTCTACAAGCAACTAGGTGAGGCTGATGCTGTTGGTCTAAGGATCACATTTTAAATAGCAATTACCTCAACAATTTCTTGAGGACATTTTAAGAAGAAATGAATTTACTATCCAATCTCATATACAATTATGCGCTGCATAATGATGTTTCTGTCAAAGTCAGACTGCATAATGATGGTGGTCCCATAAAATTATAACATCATATTTTTACAGTGTTATACCTTGTTATACTGTGTTTTACCTTCTCTATGTTTAGGTACACAAATACCATTGTGTTACAAGTTGACCACCGTATTCAGTATTCAGTAACATGCTGTCCAGGTTTGCAGCCTAGGAGCAACAGGCTAGACCACATAGACTAGATCTGTAGTAGGCTATGCCAGCTAGGTTTGTGTACATTCTGATGTTTGCACAACAAAATCTCCTAATGATGCATTTCTCAGAATGTATTCTGGTCCTGATCATTAAGCTACACATGATTGTACATACCTTCCTGCCCTTTACTGGGAAATAGACTAACCTGATTGATATGATACAGTTTCTAATCCAATGGGCTTGAAAACTGGGGCATTTACATTTAGGACAAGTTTCCAGGTGATGCTGAAATTGCTTGTCCAGGTACCACACTCCGTGAAACACTGGCTTAGAGTACTCATTGATTCTTTTCGGAAAATCAGGTGGAATCTGGCAATGTTCACTTACGTAAATCATAAACATAGCATACACTACTGTTAACTCCATAGGGAGAACTTCAACACTAGTTCCTTTGAGATACCATCCCAATGTTTTTGAATTTGCTTACTAAGTCAATGGAAAAAAGATCTCACTCATAAGTGAGAGTTGAACAATGAGAACACATGGACACAGGAAGGGGAACATCACACACTGGCCTGTTGGGGGGTTGGGAGCTAGTGGAGGGATAGCATTAGGAGAAATACCTAATATACACGATGGGTTGATGGGTGCAGCAAACCACCATGGCACGTGTATATCTATGTAACAAACCTGCATGTTCTGCATGTGTATCCCAGAACTTAAAGTATATAAAAAAAACCTCAAGAACTTCCATTTATCCCCACACAATAAAACATCCCCAGACTCAACAGAAAGAGAAGCATTATTTTTTTTCTATTAATTAAAAATAAACTATTACTATATTCCAGAGGCATTAGTATCAAGATTATTGTGTTATAAACATGAAAAAGTAGACTTGGATAACTGGAAGAATTCCCATTGGCCCCACAATTTTACTGTTTACATTGATAACAACTGATTGGACAGATAAAAGTCAAGAGTCAGAAAACATCTGAACACTGAGTGTCATCACTTGAGTTTCAGCATCAAGCACACTGTGTTTAGAAAGTAGTGAAGAATTTTTGCTTCGCACTGGGTAAAATTAGACTTGGAAGTAAAGAGCAACCAACAGATGTGTGTCGGGGAGAGATCAGCTGGATAAGGTTAGTTGTTTAACATTTAAGTCAAACCTGAATATATTTGAGTAAGTCATATTTTCCACAGTAACTTTTGTAACTTTAGAGGTTCTTTGGTCATGGCAGTTGGAATTTGCATCAGAACTTTGCAAATAGGAAAATCTCAGTCCCTTCATTTCATTCTAGATTTTCCTAAATTTCTCCAAAAAGCAGCAAAAAAAGAGTCAGACTCAGCTACGGGGTTAGACTATGAGGAATGCTCCAACCTTGCTGATGGTATACTTGGGACTATCCTGGAAAGCATCAGTCTTTAGAATAGAGATGGAGCCTATACATGAGATCCACCTGTGCAATTGGCTTTACATTTGCCGTCACTTCTGACGGAAAGCACTAAGATAATCAGGTGTTTCCCTTTGAGCACACTACTGCCTTCCTCGAAGAAACTACAGAAATAGTGAATGACTAACGGCCAGAAGCATATCAAGAAAACATTACATTAATATTAATAGTGTAAGAATCTGGACAAACTCTTGAAAATAATTATCCCATTGGACCAACTGTAAAGAATCTTCTCATGGATCTGCTTGTCACTTTATTTCAACATTGTAAAATGATGACATGGAGAAAACTGAAGCTATAAAAGATGTATCTTAAAAATGGAGATTTAATAAACATCTAAAGATATTGCTTGCCCTGTTGAAGCTACATTCTGACTACTAATGCTAGCTGACTTGTCTTTTGTTTGCTCGAGATGCTGAGACCTAATTGACTGCTGTGTGTCAGACATTGTTCTATTCATTTTATGTGACTTAATTAATTTAATTTTTACAAGCAATATGTGAAGTAGGTGCTCTTTCTTTTACCCAAAAGAAAACAGAGGTGCCTAGAAATTAGTAACTTGTCCAAATCACAGAAAAGACAATAGAGCCAGAATTTAAATACAGCTGTTTTTGGCACCAGAAGCTGTGATTTTATTCACCATAATATACTGCTCTCGTCCAATGATATAAACCTTATAATTGTCAATTGATTATAAATGTTACATTTCACAGGGAACACAGGATTATGATAAGAGACTATTTAAAAAGTTTGTTTGATGAGAGGCAATTTGTTGCAATATAAAGAAGAACAGCCTAGGAAGCAAGTTCCATCCCTACCTCCACCAGGTGGTGTAGAGGAAATTAGTTATCTTCTCCCTAGAGCTCAGGTTTCTCACGTATTAAATGCTAGTAAAGATTTCAAAGAAATAGATGATCTCTGATATTAGATGTGTTCTGATAGTCCTGGATTAGGTAACTGAGGCTAAGTTCAGGGCCATTTAAGCAAACTTCAGACTGACTGTGTATGTGGCCCCCTCTGGAGTGACAATTTATTTAATATTAAAAAGACCAGTAGCCCACAAATAACTTTCCTTTCCTAATATTATACTAAAATTTTAAGAAAGCCTGTATTATTTCTTTATTTGCCCTTGAAAAAAGTACTTATTCTTTCAGAGAGCTAAATTGAAATTTGGGATAAGAGAGTTTTCTCTAGTTCCAGATTCCTTACCTTTTATTGCTTTGTTTTAAAAATTCTAAATAGCTAATAATGTGTCCAGATTCAATAAACAATCATAATAAGGCATGTTTCTTTGCTTCTAGTACTTACGTGTTTGAATCTATAAAACTGCTTATTTTTAAGCAAGGAACACAATAATTTTCACCTAAGGGACATTCAAAATCATGATGTGGAACTTTTGTCATCTACAAATCCAGTATGTTGGCCATTATTTGCCACTTTGACCAGACACTATTGTAAATGTGTGTGAGTTTAAGTGAATGCGTGTCTGTTGGCTCTGTTTTTGTAAGTATATGTGTATAGGGAATCTTTATCTGTTTTAATTTGGGCAACTTAAAATTAGATTACTGAGAGAGACCCAGCTTCCCCTCATCTCTCTCAAGATTTAACTAACAGAGGCATCATACCTGGCTGCAACTTCCACCTTTGTTGGCTAAGATTTCAACCAGATACTCTAAGGAATTATCTGGAAGATTTTATCTTAGGACCTTTCAAAATTCAAAATTCCCTCAAGAGAGGAGACATGGAGGAGTAGTTCCTAAAGAGGCAGCCCATTCCAATGGAGACAAATACGGGCTTTAGTTTCACCACTAGGTTTACTTGCACTCAAAAGTTCCCAATAAAATCCAGCTGGTTTAAATTTTGTCTGCAGACCTGAAACACTGCATATTTGGCCAAGGCTTCCTATTTTGCAGTAAATGCTTCACAGGGCTATAATCTGGAAATACTGAAGTGTACAAACCCTGAACAGAAACAACAGGAGAACGGCTGTCTTCTACCTTCATTTTCTCCTAACTCTACTCTTAAGGCATAGGTGTTGTTAAGGGAGGGGAGAAAATCTTCCACTGAACATGAAATGTTGTATGAATCATCATTTGACTACCTTTGTTGTTTGCTCAAAACCAAAACATAAAGATTAAAGAGTTGCCATTGATGAGTGAGACAATTCACATTTTGGCATTACTAGAGAAGAAAGGAGCATTTAAGATCATGGAGGGAAATGAAACAACAAAACAATACTGTTGCAATTTGAACAATAACAGCCTTCAGTACGTGAAATCATAGTATTATCTTTTCCATTTTCCACCCTTATATTTTCATTGGCTTCACACAATCCTCTTGTTGCCTATAATTGGGGATAGGGTTAGTGCCAAAGCTGCATAAAACAAGCAGCCTTTCCTCTATACTTTCTTTGCATCGTGATTGTGTATGCGAAGTCATAAAAATCATTTATTATGAGCATGTGTATTCTTGGCTTAAAGAGCCAAGTATTCTTGTGACAACAATATAATAGCATCAGATGTATTGCCATAAAACACCATATGTGGGCACTTAATAGTTACTGCCCTGGCACCTACATGCTGGGATATCATCTTAAAGAGGGACTCTTTAGAAAAAAATAATGTTTGGTACTTAGACAGATAAAGCTCCTTGGATGAGATAGGTGAGTAATGAGTAGACATTTGTAAAGAATCCATTGATGATGGCAACAGTTCATCTTCCATTAGTAGCAGATTTTCTCAACCCATCTGCTAGAGTTCTTTTCATGGGTCCAAGAAAATCCTTTACAACATTGCAAACATCAATAAATATCTCTCAGGCTAAAAGTCGCAAGAATGTTTTAATGTCACATTTACAGCTAATAAGCTGTAAAATGAGCACAACATAATTTTTATTCTGTGCAACCATTACTCTTTGGAAAGCATTTATTTAGGGTATGTTGTACAAATCATTAGTAAACAAATTAGTTCTCAAACTAGATAAAAGAATGTAGAATGGATGAAAGCCACTGCATGGCACATGTCAGCCCTTGGTGGTGTTTTGAGCCTCTGTGACAGACACTGCTCCCCACTGTCTCTGTCCTTTCTTCTAGCTGCTGCCTTAGGGTGGAATGCTTTCCCTTGGTTGCCGCTGAAGCTAGAGACTAAGCTTTCCCAAGCATCAATGCACTTCAAGTTTGCCATAAGTCTGGGACTGATGTTCTACTTCTGCATTAGCACCTGAGTCAGGTGGCCAGACATTAACTGTAGACACATGCTAGTGTCTTTCAAAAAAACTCAGTTGCAAAGGAGGCCAGAGTCCACTAGTTCCTGAGTGCGTGTCTGCTTTAGCTGGGAGTGAAGGCAATCTGAAACAAGAAAAGCCACATGACTCCCTTTGCAGTGTTTTCTCAGAGGGCGACTCATCTTAGTGATACACTGCTGTGCGTCACTGGGGTCTGTGTAGGAAGATGCTACTCTTGATGTTTTAAGTTTCCAGGCCAGACATGATTCAATCCCTGAATCTCTATTCACTAGCTCTTTCTAGTATGACAGACAGTCTAAAACTTACAATGGTATTTTGTTGAAAGAACATATGGTAGCTATTACATTGAAAATTTACACTAAGCATATGTCTACAACCCTAATAGCTACTTCCAACACTTCTACACAACTGCTTTGACTCAGTCAATTTCTCTCACTGTTCTTTGGCCCAAACTGCCATTCCAGCACCCCTACCCTAAAATGGAAATATTATTCCTTTTAATTGCTTTTGTTATTTTAATACTGCCAGGTAGCTGAAAGGGAAATTTTGAGGTGGTAACGTCTCTTACTGATCCAAATATGTTTTTCTTCAGTTGGTAAAACTGGCTTAGCAGTTACCGTTATTATGTCTGGTTCTTCTCTACCAGCTTATATTTAAAGGAGTTTTCCTAAGAAACATAACTCCCCAACCTCTCCCTCTTCCTGTTCTTCCCCCAGCTCCCCTCACTAATTAAGTATTTCATTTCCACTAGCCCACTATAATGTTGTTTATGATCTGATTTCTCTTTTTCATTTCCAGAATCATGAGTTTTCCCCTTTCTACCAATGGTCTACATCCTGACTGTATAGATATATGTTTTACATGTTTTTGTTTTATTATTTTAAAAATTTTATGTTAAGTTCAGGGGTACATGTGCAGATTTGTTACACAGGTAAACTTATGTCGTGGGGGTCTGTTATACAGATTATTTCATCACCCAGGTATTAAGCCTAGTACCCATTAGTTATTTTTCCTGATCTTCTCTCTCCTTTCACCCTCCACTCTCCTAAAGGCCCCAGCCAGTGTGTGTTGTTCCCTCTATGTGTCTGACCATATATTGAAAGGGTATAGAAAAATATTTGAAATTACAAATGCCTAGTATTTATCTCTACATTTCCCTTGCCCTATTAAATCAAAACCTACAGCAATAGAACCCAGAAATCTCTCATTGCTCCATAGGTAATACTAATGTGTAACCACTAGCAAAACATAATTTCTTAATTAAAAAAAAATAGCTCTTGTTGTATGTTTACCCTCTGCAAGTTACCTTACATGCCCTGCCTCATTTAATCCTCACAAAAAAAACAGTAAGTATTATTATCCTAAAATTTTCTAGGATAGAAAACTGGAGCACAAATGAGTCAGAATAAAGAAGGAAAAACAAAAGTACAAATTTTAGAGCAAGGTCTTCAATCCATGATTGGAAGTCAAAGGCTGACCCCCTTTCTACTATGCTACACTACTCCTCACTCCACTCTATTATCTATGTTTACTAGTATTTTTATTTCTAATTCTCATTATGTATTTGTGTGTATATGTAAAGTGACAAATCAGCTGGAAAATCCACATTTACAAAAGGTGCTACTACCTCATGTGGTAATGCAGTACTGTGAGATGTTTATGAATAAAAGGAATGTGGCCCTGACTGAGGTGGAATAATTTAAATCTCAGTAGAGATAACGATGTTGCATTCCATACTTACTTTTGAGAATATGGTGGACTTTAAAATAACACTGGTGCATAATAAATAAGGAGTGAGTGCAATTAATGCATACCTCACTGCCTAATGTTTCCCAAAAGAGAAGGGAAAGCCTTCCTATTTCCAAAGTGGGAATGTTCTTCAACGCTCTCCTGCCTTTCTCCAGTTTCCTCCTTTCTCACCTTTCTTTAACCCCTTTTCACTTTTTTTTTAATTTAAATTTTTTATTTTTTATTTTTTTTTCTTTTTTTATTTATTTTTTTATTATTATACTTTAGGTTTTAGGGTACATGTGCACAATGTGCAGGTTTGTTACATATGTATCCATGTGCCATGTTGTTGTGCTGCACCCATTAACTCGTCATTTAGCATTAGGTGTGTCTCCTAATGCTGTCCCTCCATCCCCCTCAACCCACAACAGTCCCCAGAGTGTGATGTTCCCCTTCCTGTGTCCATGAGTTATCATTGTTCAATTCCCACCTATGAGTGAGAACATGCGGTGTTTGGTTTTTTGTCATTGCGATAGTTTACTGAGAATGATGTTTTCCAGTTTCATCCATGTCCCTACAAAGGACATGAACTCCTCATTTTTTATGGCTGCATAGTATTCCATGGTGTATATGTGCCACATTTTCTTAATCCAGTCTATCGTTGTTGGACATTTGGGTTGGATCCAACTCTTTGCTATTGTGAATAGTGCCGCAATAAACATACGTGTGTATGTGTCTTTATAGCAGCATGATTTATAGTCCTTTCACCTGCAAGTCTATTGACAGGTATGTAAGAGGAGAGAAAAGAAAAAGCTAGTATTTATTAAGCACCTGCAATCTGTCAAAAATTTTCATTTGTGGTTTATGATTACCCCCCTGAATTAGCTTTTGCTATGTTATACACTAACATGCAATTGCCAAATTTCAGTGGCATACAAAAACAAAGATTGATTTCTAGGTCATGCTGCATGTAGGCAGCTGGGTTCTGCTTCCCATTTCTAGACTCAGGCTGAAGGCACAGTTGCCATTGGGAACATGCCATTTTTATGGAAAAGATAAAAACAAGCAACAAGATCACTCTTAAATATCTGCGTGAATATAATATATGTCCTTTCTTTCTTACATTTTTGACAAATGCAAGTCAAGGTGAAGCCCAATATCAGTGGAGTAGTAAATATACACTTCCCATAGAAAGTAGTGCTCTAGGCCAGGCGCGGTGGCTCACACCTGTAATCCCAGCACTTTGGGAGGCCAAGGCGGGCAGATCACGAGGTCAGCAGTTTGAGACCAGCCTGACCAACATGGTGAAACCCCATTTCTACTAAAAATACAAAAATTAGCCAGGCGTGGGTGGTGGCGAGTGCCTGTAATCCCAGTTACTCAGGAGGCTGAGGCAGGAGAATCACTTGAACCCAGTAGGCAGAGGTTGCAGTGAGCCAAGATCGTGCCATTGCACTTCAGCCTCGGCGACAGAGCGAGACTCCATCACACACACACACACACACACACACACACACACACACACACACACACAAAAGTAGTGCTCTAACTCACAGGGCATTGGATGGTGCATGCATATATTTTTACAGCAAAAGAGAAGTGAATCTTTATAAAAAAAATACAATCTATCGCAATACCCTTTTTATATAGGGGAAACATGAGGCTCAGAGGTTAAACTGTCCAAGAGTAGTGCATCTAGTGGACGACTCATTTAAGATTGTAGTCAATGTTTTTCTAATTCCACGGCCACTGTTCTTAGATTTGCATAGCCAGGTTAAAGAGAGGGGAGACAGACTTAGTTCTCTCTTCTATTATTTTTTCATCTTTCATTCCAAATATTTTCTAAAACATCATGTCACCTTAAGGATCTAGGAATAATCTTTGATTTAATCCTCTTCATTTTTTCATATTAAATAAAACTCTACATTGTCTAATGCTTAATAATGATACAATTTTTTGAGCACTTAACTTGTGCCAAACACTATTTCAAACTCTCTTCACATATTGTTTAATTTTGAGCCATAAGTTTTGTGGTAGGCATCATATCACTTTAAAGACAAAGGGCTACACATAGTGGCTCATCCATGTAATCCTAGAGCTTTGGGAGGCCAAGGTAAGAGGATTGCTTGAGGCCAGAAGTTTGAGGCCAGCATGGGCAATAATAGCAAGGCCTTGTCTCTAGAAAAAATCAAAATTAGTGGGGCATGGTGACATGCCCCTGTAGTCCTAGCTACTCAAGAGGCTGAGACAGGAGGATTGCTTGAGCCCAGGAGTTCAAAGTTGCAGTGAAGTATGATTGTGTAACCTGGGCAACAAAGCAAGACCTTATCTCAATAAAAAAGGATAAAAACACTGAGGAAAAAATCTCAATAACTTGCCTAAAATGACTGACCGGGAGTGAAGTAGAGCTGGTTTTTAATCCATATCTGATGATAACACTTGTGCTTCTACGCTCTGCATCATTCTGCTTTCTAATGAAAATCTCTTTGTTTTAAATATATCCTACACTTCTCTCTTCTAGACTCCAGCTTCTGTTGCCTATTGTTAGTTTTTATCTTCTTAAGCCTAAATTTCTGCTGTTGCTTTCTAGTTGGATTTCACTCATGAAACCAACCTATATACCATGACTAGACTAATTCTTAAACTCTGCCTTGATCACTTTTGTGTGCAGAAGACATTCATTGCTCTCCCTTCTTCCTACTTTCATCCCTCCCTCATATAAACTCCTTCATCTGATTTCCAAGGACACCCAGAGTGCAAATTATTCTTATTTCGCACTAGTCCTCAAGGTGTACCATTTACCTGGTTGTCCCTTATTGATTCAACCTTGCTTCATTTATATTTTTCCCCTTACTGGAAACTAGATCAAGAACTTTACGAGAGCAAGGTCATGTATCATTTTATGAATATCTCTCCGTATTGATTGTCATTATGCTAGCTTTGAAGTAGGAAGTAATTACTTACGTAGGTAACCTTTACTTGGGTCCATATATGGTGCTTTTCATCACATTGTTCTGTGGACATTTACAGGTAACTAGGAATAAATGATCCATGAATTTATTTCTGGTTCTGCTGTAATGGGTCTCCTGAATAGAAAGCAGATTCTAAATTCTCCATATCTCATGGGGACATGTTGGGAAATTGAAGAATGCCAGATTAACTGGCAGCAAAAGTGGGATTGATGTTGCATCTCATCACCCTCTGTAAGCAACAATAGGAGTAGCACTTGAAAGGTCAGGCATCTTTCAAACCTCAGGGTGAAAAGTTTGCTTGAACACATGGACAAATAGAGGGGAACAACACACATGGGGGCCTACTGGAGGGTGGAGGGTGGGAGGAGGGAAAGGATTAAAAAAAATAACTATTGAGTACTAGGTTTAATACCTGGGCGATAAAATAATCTGTACAACAAACCTCTATGACACAAGTTCACCTATGTAACAAACCTACACGTGTACCCTTGAACTTAAAAATTAAAAAGAAAAATAGAATAACATAACGTAAAATAAATAACTGAAAAAGAAAAAAGAAAAGAAAAATTTGCTTGGCTCCCAGAAAAACAGATGAAGAGAAATTGTGGTACCTAGCATTTGTATATATGTGTGTCTAGTAGACGTAAGGATTATAAATTAGTACTTACATTTATCAACACACAATATTTTCAGTGTGGTGTTCTCTTGCCTTCCATTGACTAAGCAAAAATAAAATCCTCAATGAACATCTTATGCCTGCACAAATTTTATAAATCCTTGCCATTTAATCACATATATCCATGTTTTCCAATTTGTTTTCTTGAATTCTAAAATATAGCCCCTGGAGAAAGTAAATTTAGGTAATGTATGCCACTATATTATATTAAAACAAACTGAAAATTACTTGCAACTAAATGCATATATTACATCTAACCCAAAATTTTTTAAAGTCATTTACTTATGGGATCTTTTGTTTGCCTAACCCATAAAAGTATTCTGCAGAGCCAGTGTTTTATGGCACATAATTCTAAAAACTCTGCCTCTTCTAAAAAGATGTTGAATTTACTGTGTCCCCTTGAAAACAGAAAATGACAGAGGGTTCTATTCGAGTAAAATGGCCTGGGAAAATCTTTCCCAGAAGGTGGTCTTTAGGCAGACACCTGAAGAAAGAGAAGGAGTCTGTTCTAGGAAGAGGCAATAGCAAGGATTAAGTGCTCCAGCAGTAAAGAAAATATTTAATGTGTTTGGTAAACTAGAAGGAAGTAAGAGAAAGAGGAAGGAAGGAAAAGAGGCAAGGACGGAGGAAAGAAGCCTCTTGGTGGCTGGAATGAAATGGGCAAAGACGAGACTTAATATACCAAAGAAATTGCTAGGGTTTAGGTCATGTGGGACTTTCTAGACATGGTAGAGGCTTTAGGTTTTCATTTAAGTTCAATGAGAGGCTATTTAAAGATTTGAAGTAGGGGAAATAAATGATTTCATTTGGATGTTTAATAGATAACCCTGATTGCTTTCACTGGAGTCAGGCAGAAGTGAAAACAGGAAAAAAGTTGAGATTATTGGGGGTATTTATTGAAGCACCTATCCTGGAATATGATGATCACGTTAGCTAGTTCAGTGGAGTTTGCAGTGAGGAAGAATAAAGATACTTATTTATGTAAAATCAATAAGACAAACTGGCTAATGGGATATACGATTGAAAGAAGGGAAAAAATCAAGGATAATTTCCAGATTACCTGAATGATATGGATGGGTCATATCATTTACTGAGATGAGAAACGCAGTGAAAGAAGTTAGTATAGTAGGAGGAAACCTACATTTGGTTTAGAACTTGTTAAATTTGAGATGGTTATAAGATATGCAAGCAAAAATATCAAGAAGGTAGCTTGAAATGAATCTGTAGTTTACTTAAAATCATTGGAAAATTGAGAACACTCAGTGAGATTATTAGGTTTCTTCTTACTAAAGGGGAGGGGCAGGACTGAACCTTATTAAAGGGAAGGGCCAGGACCGAACTCCAGCCTTTAGAAGTTGAAGACAGCAGAAGAAGCCAATGAAGAAGAATATTTGAAATGACCAAGTAGGCCTTAGCTGATCTTGAAGTAATAATTTCAGTGGAATAGTGCAGCAAAAACCTGTTTGGAAATGTTGTAAAGTGAAATGGGTTGAGGATCAGAGACAATTATCAAGACAACTATTTCAAGACATTTGGCTACTGAAGGATAGTCACAAAAGGTGGAAGGTAGTTGTCATATTGACAGTTTAGTGCAGTAGCGTGGGATCTTTTCAAGATGGCTTGAAAATATACTAATGAGAAAGGAGGGAGAACTAGAGGTAACAAAATGGTTCCTGAGCCGTCAGCTTTTAAGTGGTCTTTGGGTAATGACTGCAAAGACAGCAAATCTGATGTATTTTCACACCACATTCAACAATACTGAAAAAGTACACGTGGATCACTTTTTAAAAAAATCTCCACTGTCTGTTAATAGTAAATGCTCACTAAATACTTTTTAAAGAAAGATAGGAATGAGAGAAGGAGGAGAAGGAGGAAAGAAAGAAAAATGAGAAAAAGAACCAAAAAGAAATCCCATATTTTATCCTTGTTTTCCCTTCTACTCTCATTACAATTGTGCATTCTTTCTGATGGAGGTTCTCCATTTCAAAACTCAGTAATGTATAAAACTTTCTGGATTATCTCATCATTCGAAATGACTATGAACACTCTCCAAAAGAGTGTTCTCTTTCCTTTATTTTTTCCTAACTCTCCCCTGTTGTTTTCAATCACCCTGTGGAAAAAAAAAAAAAAAAAATATATATATATATAATGCAGCTAGGTAAAATTTTACACATTTTCCAAAGCGTAGCTATAAGTGAATTATTCAATGTCAAATGAAGACATCAAAACCTTTCTGGACGATCAGTGGCACTGTCACTTATATATTTTTTCATTGAAAGTATTCCATACATTGAAACCTCCACATATGAAATATAAAGTCTTGAAATTTATAAATTATAGTACAAACTATTTTCATTATCTTTCATTTGTCTTATTTATTACAAACTCGCCTAGTGCTTGTGTAATATAATTCAAGGTAAAAATTACTGTTTAATTTTGTGAACTAATTTTTTTTCCTATGAAACTCATTCTAGATACAGGCATTGTTTCCCCCAAGCTGACTCTTCTAAATTATGTTTTGATTAAAATGAAATGAAGGTTTATAAATTTGCAGTTTGTGATATGTTAAATCTCTGTTTCGAATTATATCTCAAGTATTCTGACATTTATTTCTAAATCATTGCTTTGTCTCTGATCAACCATAACTTTTACAATGCATTTACTGTTTCATATGAATTATACAAGCAGTTTCAGTCCCCACGAACTCTCAACTACTGTTGCACAAGGATTTTGGAAAAAAAAAAAAAAAAGAAATAGTAAGGCTCACCTCTCCATAGCTCATTTGGGGAGAATACTACCTAAATTTGTTCCCAATGCAAGATTGAAATTAATCTTGATTTCCCATCAAATGTACAAGGATTTTACAATATAGTTCATAATCTTGTTTAATTTCTCCAGGGTACAAGTTAAGATAAACAAGTCACTGACAGTGTTTATCTATAAATAGAGCAGATGGTGTGGAACTGAGGTTAGTTATCAACTTTGCTGACTTTAATTTCGTGGTTATAAAACGCTGTAAACCTCACTGTTTATAAAAGGCAGGGAAGGAACTCCAGTGGGCTTCAGTAGCCAAGAAACCCTCAGTAACATTAATCTCTCTAACTGATATTCGGTATCCTCCTAGGGTGCAATATTTAAGACTGTGGAGTGATTGCTAGATGCATTTAAATTTTCACTGGGATAATTAGCTAACATTTCTGTCACTGATCTATTATAACTCTGTTAATGAGTTCCATGTGAGAGAAATTTAGTAAATGAGATGATTCTTTCTAAACTCTGCTAGGTGAGCGTTTAACAATTAAGGCACTTACATATCTAAAAAAAGCCTTTTTTGTTTCAAAATAATACTTTTTTCTTTTGCAAAGATGAACTGTAACACCCAACTAGACTAAATGTACTTAGGGATAGAATTTCATAAGGAAAAACCATAGCATCACTTAAATAATTAATCATCTAATGTATATTAGCTACAACTTTCTTAAAAAGGCCATATAACTTAAAAAGAAGTAAAACTATTGATTCTTCATATTCTGAATTGATTTAAATACACAATTTTATTGTGATCATTTATTATGCTAAAGGTCTGTATGATCAATGTGATTAAAATTAATTTTTTTCAAGGACCCCTTATAAAAAAACAGTATTATTTAAAATTTCTCATTTGTCCGCTTTCAACTTTATAGTGAATACAAAAGTAATTTTACAATCACAAAAGTAACAAAATAATTCACAAATTCTACCTCTACTACTTTTACATTCTTAAGTGGTTTATTTTGCATTCTAACAAGGGGGAGGCTTTCTTTTTTTTTTTTTCTAGAGTCAGAGTCTTGTGTTTTCACCCAGGCTGGAGTGTAGTGGCTTGATCACAGCTACTTCAATCTGGAACGCCTGGACTCAAGTGATCCTCACACCTCAGCCTCCAGAGAAGTTAGGACTACAGGTGTGCACCACCATGCCCAGCTAATCTTTAAACGTTTTAGAGATGGGGTCTTGCTATGATGGCCAGGCTGGCTTTAAACTCCTGGGCTCAAGTGATCTTCCCACCTTAGCCTTCCGAAGTGCTGGTATTACATGCATCAGCCACATTGGAGGTTTCTTAAATAGATGGTAATCCAATATGCAAGTTGGAGACTAAAACTATTTTAAAAAATGCCTTAACTGTATTTGAGTTCAGACACCCTGAGAATGAGTTTTCTGATGACAAAATCCTCACTTTTCTAGTCTTGTATTGGGCTGCTGCTTTCCAACCCACTCTGGGAGGTTTACTACTGGTCTGAAACTCCAATCTATCTGTCTACCGATTATTGTTAACATAGTGCTCAAATCTTGGCTCCCAATAAGCTGTCTTCTGAACAGCAGCAGCCCTGGGTGGAGAGATAACTGAATGAAACATTTGGTAATAAAGTCATGTACCTCGTAAGGACATTCTGGTCAACGACAGACAGACAGACAGACTATACATCAGTGGTCCCATAAGATTATAATACCGTATTTTTTATAGTATCTTTTCTATGTTTATGTGTTTAAATATGCAAATATTTACCATTGCATTAAAGTTGCCTAAAGTATTTAGTACAATAGCACACACTGTGCATGTTTGTAGCCTAAAAGCAAAGGCTGTATTATATGGCCTAGGCATGTGGTAGGCTATACCACCCAGGTTGGTGCAAGTACACTCTGTGATGTTCACACAAGCACAAAATCCACTCAGCATGCATTTTTCAGTGCATATCCCCATCATTAAGCAATGCATCACTGTAGATTTTCTTATCTCCCTTCCTGCTCAGAGTCTGTTGTCACTAGTTTTCATCGGATGTAATATTCCACTGTTTGATACATTCATTTTTGTAAACAACTGTCTACTCATAGTTAGTGTCAGGTCTCAAAAATGCATGAAGCATCTATAACAGAAGACAGCAAAACCTCTCTAAAATGGAAGCTTTATCTCATTTTTCTTACTGCCTCAAAACCAACTTTAACCTTCATTACATAAATTGGTTACTAAACTATTGGTATGTTTGACATTCGTATTTGTGTCCAATTAAGTCAAAACTCGGAGTGATTTCACTTTAAAGTTATTGATAAAAGTCACCAAAAGAGATATATCAGTTAATTTTAACAATTGCATCTTTCTGTTGTTAAAGTAGAAAAGCCAGAGGAAAGACTGTCCTCATGGGAAAACATTTCTTTTTATGACCTGGTCACTCTAAAGCATGATTTCTAAAGTTGTGAGCTATTGGAAACTGGTGGGAATGTATTTATCAGAAACATGGCCAAGAAGACTAGCGCCTCAGACTGGCCAGGAATAGCTCTGAAGGGAGGCAAAAATAGGTAACAGGAGAAACTGAAGGTTTAGCTAATGGAGAGAAAAAGAGACAGAACAAGGGAAAAAAGCAAAACTAGGTATTCCAGTATCTGAGTGCAGAGGTACATTAAAGCAATCACTTTTGTAAAGAAAGGATCTTTTTCAATATCCCAAAGATGGCCTAAAGTTACCATCTTTTATTTTCTTGTCTGTATATAAGATACAATGATTTATGTTATAAAATATAATCATTGTACTTATCTTGGTTTGCAAAAAATAAAAGCTTATATAGGGAAATTATCTGATTAAAAGGGGAAAAACAGGCTGTTAAAATTTAAGAAAATTCTTCCTAGTTTTATTCAAATCTATCAGATTAAAATAATGTAATAGAAATAAATTGTTGCCTTAAAAGATAAAGCAAATTGTAATCCATAAAATTAAAATAATGTATGATATGTAACTAATCTCATGTTTACGATTTCTTTCAGATTATCCAACCCTGCCTAATGTCAAAGGCATGGCATCGTATGCAAGAAAACATGCAAACAAAATCACTTTAACTGGATTTCATTCCCCCTTCAATGGTCAGTTAAAATTCAATCCTCTATAATATTTATATTATTTATTTCCTCTAAAAATCCAGTGACTATTTTTTCTTAATTTTTTTTTTTTCCTAGGAGAAGTAATCTATGCTGCCATGTGCATGACAGTCACCTGTGGAATCCTTCTCTTGGTTATGGTCAAGTTTAGGTAACTGAATATAAATTAGAAGGAAAGGTCTGAAAGGGAGTCACTTAGCTGTGTTAAAGCATGTTGCACAATGGCTGAGCTTACAAAGAGCCTGAGAATGAAAGCTTCTCTGTTAAGACATACTAAATCAAGTTTTATGTGGCATAGGTCCATGGAAACGTTACTTTCAGTCTTCCTACGTAAGGAAAATGTGATCATAGGAGATTCTTTATGTTGCATTTTACAAGCACACATGCATTGTATGTTCCTTCCAATTAAACTCTTATCAATCTTTCCCCTTGGCTTCCCTACCAAATCCAAATTGAACTTTGCTGCATTTGTTATTCAAATCATTTGCATGACTGATAGGCTGACATAACTGACCTATTGTTTACTGCATACAGTTTATATTTACCTGAAGATGTATTCTTCACTCTAATTTCTTACATGCTAATACATTTTATTCATTTTTAATAGGCAATTATTGAAAAAGACATTTAATAAGGCCTCACAGAGTGCCCCTAGAAAGACATTACCATTGCCTGACATTAATTTATTCTCCAAATCTTGGCTGCTTTTATTGCTGGAATGTAGTAATACTCCAGCAGGCATGTGAGACATTGAGATGAGATATACATCAACCTCTAGATTTCTAAATGTCTAGTGTTTAAAATTTTTCCACTATTTAGCATTTACAACTATACATAAAATAGTGTAGACTTGCCTTTAATTAAAAAAAACCCTCATATTTAAGCATGAATCGTGTTCATTTGCTTATTCTTTATACATATGGGTACATGTCTGTAAAATTTGAGTAGCATAAATGTTAATGAAGTAATATACATAAGTGTGTATACAGCCATATATACATGTAAGTACATACACAAACTATATCAGTAAGATTGGGCCTTCAGAGGAACAGAAGTATTCACCGGAGATTTACCTTATGACATCTGACACCTAGAAAGATTAATTCAGTCAACTATACAATGCATGTAAACATACCTTTCTCCTCCAGAGATCTCAGACTTAAAAAGGCCTTGACAATTAGGCAAATAAAAGACTGGCATGAGAAGGTGTATGGTGATACCAAGGGGTCAGGTACATACAGACATCCTAATTTATTTACTTTTAAATGCAATGCCAGCTAAACAAAATGTATCCACTATTTGGACCCAACCCCTCTAAGCATTTAATTTGATGTTAACTAAAACCAGTACCAAAACACACTGCTTTTCGCCAAGGCCTTAAAAGTTATATTTGGACAAGAAGACATTCCATGGGTTCTAAGATATGGGTTGAAAGCCAAATAATTAGAGTCCATTGCTAAGAGGGAAAAATAGCATTTGGAATTTATTAAAATTTACTTTATTTGGTTTTAAGTACTTGAGAACACGGTTTAATTACTGTTCCTGTCTAGATATTCCATGACAAACATTGTCACAAAAAAATATGGACAGTTTTCTGGCCCAGCAAAAACATCATACTTTAATGGTTCTCAATCTTTACTTCTTAACTACATACAGAATGTATAAAATTTACACCTGTCCCATGATTCCACTGGTTTTTAGATATTACTGTTGTGCTACAGATACAAGGTATAGACTACTCATAATTCCCTATGTATTTGCTGTAACTTCATCTTTTTTCTCACCTGCATAGAAGGCATACCCCTTTTTTGGATGGCAGTGGGGGTGTTATTATTATGGACAAATGTTTTGCATTTATTCTAATGTGTATTTTAAAGCAAATTATTCATACTATTAAATATATTTGTATTTAGTTACAAATTATTTTCATATAATTTAAAATTTATCATAATGTGTAATCTGAAAACTCCAGGCCCAGGATAAAAGAGACAAAATTTAAAGCCATTATTAAAGGAACAAACCGAAACAAAAGCATCATTGGCAACAAAAACTGTGTTGCCCCACACCTGGAGATAAATAATGCTCCCTAAAGAAAGAAGAATGGTTGCTATTTCAGACATTGTTCACTCACTTAATGGTCAGGCCTAACCCATGTGAATATGTGTCTTCTGTAAGGAATAAGATAGTTGCATTTGTTTCATGTTATGCTATATTCAAATAGCCCTGAGCCTTCAAAGAAGTTTGCAGAGAAACAACTAAAAATTTAAATATTTGTGAAAAGAAAGGACTTTTTAAAAAATGATTACTTGGACATCATAGTTAAAGGTGTGATGCTCCCTAGAAAGACAATATGATATTTTACTATTGGGACTTTACATTCTGGAACTTGATTATTTTTTTCCTCCAGGTGCAGACTCCAGCAAAAATGCAAACACATACAAGCACATTTGTGAAATCCTTAAAATGGCATGTCGTTAACTTTTACTTTTATTTTATACAGAACTTCCAGAATATCAAGTAAAGCAAGAGATCCTTCACCGATCCAAATACCTGGAGAACTCTGATTCATCAGGAGTCATGGACCCATAACAATCACTCTTTTCTCTGCTTTTCTTCTCTCCTTTTTTCTTCTCTCCTCTTTTCTTCTCTCCTCTCCTCTCCTCTCCTCTCCTCTCCTCTCCTCTCCTCTCCTCTCCTCTCCTCTCCTCCTCTCCTCACTTCTCCTCTCCTCCCCTCCCCTCTCTGTTTCTTTTTCTTTTTCTTTTTCTTTTTTGAGGTGGAGTTTTGCTCTTGTTGCCCAGACTGGAGTGCAATGGCTCAGTCTTGGTTCATTGCAACCTCTGCCTCCCAGGTTCAAGCGATTTTCCTGCCTCAGCCTCCCGAGTAGCTGGGATTACAGGTACCCGCCACCATGCCCAGCTAATTTTTTTGTATTTTTAGTAGAGATGGGGTTTCGCCAAATTGGCCAGGGTGGTCTCAAACTCCTGACCTCAGGTGATCCGCCTGCCTCAGCCTCCCAAAGTGCTGCGATTACAGGCGTGAGCAACCACGTCGAGCCAACAATCACTTTCTTTAAAGCAAATCCTACAGCCAGTCAACACGCTATTCCATCTGTCATCGAGAAGGAAAATGTTAAAATAGACTTAAAAATATTGCTTTATTAAGTATAATAATATGGCATGATGATGTTATATTTTTTCTTAATACTCAAGAAAAAATATATGATGGCATCTTTCACAACACCGGAACAGAAATGAAGTTTCCCTTGAGGCAAAAAGTGTTATCCCAAGTCACATTTTGCATAATTTGCTTTATGATGAATACAAACGCATATCATATTAATTATTTGCATCATAATATGACATAGTTAGCAGGTTTTCTGATCAATTACATAAGTTCCCATTAACTTGCCAAAAAAAACTTAATACATATATCCAGTGTCTGTGTTATTTGTATATTTTCGACCATTTTGAAATCAGTCACTAACGTATTAGCATTGACTTTAAGTTCCTATATATATTTGATTAAATGAAAGCCTTAAACAGTTGGAAGTGACAGTTTGAATTTTGTAATTTGAATACTATTGAATTTTACTTTTTGACCTTGATATCTTCATTTTACTACCATAAAATGTAAAACAACTACACTGGCTGAAAGAAAATGTGCACTTCAATAATCATAGATTTTTGTGAATTAAATTAAATCTTTCTAGGCTAATTATGAGGAACTTCTGCAATAATAAAGTAACACCATAATTGTTACTTTTTATAATGTTCCTATACTGTGACTTTCGGCCTGGTTTGACATCAGAGTATAATTGTGATTAGAAAATTGTAGAAAATATGTTTATTAGTTAGAATTTTAATACATATTTGCTTTTCAACCGCCTGCAATTATACTAGTACCTATTACTCAGAATAACCATGAGGCTGTATTATCTATAGTGCCACAGAGGCACAAATATTCAATAACCTAAGGATATCATACTAACCGTGGCATATATACAATTAAAATTCAAATATTTTCTGCTCATTTGGTCTCATTTCTATCGCTATTCACTACACTTCAGATTAAACTGTCTACATTAAATTAAATTTGGAGTTAACATTTGGCTATGTTTACTCAAAGTAATTGAGAAGCCATCGTTTATCTTTTAAAACAGAGAAGAATAAATTGATGAGTCACAGATGTTTCTCAAGGAGTTCTATATATTCCGGTAGCTAATGCAGAGTATTAACATGAAGAGAATGCAGGGATTTCCTTCTCCAAATCACTGCCATTTAATTTAGGCTTGGTAATGTCTGGGAAAATGCAAACTGTTCTCTGGAAAACTGAGAAAAGAAGTCAAGTTTCTTCTAGAAACATGTTGTGTTGCGCAGAGAAGGGGAGAACAGAGTATAAAATGGATGGCTTCCCTAGGAAACAGAATCTTGGCTCTTAGGACAGCAGGAATTAGTAGGCAAAATCACAGAAGGGGGAATCAGCATGAAGCATTTAGAGAACACTAAATAGTCACCTGTCTCTAGAGCAGAGAGTCCAAACTGAGAAAGTGTAGGACATACAGCTAGTAAACATCAGGACTAAGACACTGAGATACCAGGCTGAGGAGACACTATAAAAGTGGAGTGTGGGCCCCTTAGGACATGGCCACCATGTTCGTTGTCCTCTTTTACTCTTCAGTCCTCTGGGAAGCCTTTCCTAATATTTTCTTCCCTGTAGGTCATAGATTCTTGTTCAGTGCATCCCAGCACCTGGTGCTCCCCCATCTTAGAATACTCCACTTCGCTGCCGCAGCTTCATTTATTATCTTTGCTTAGTAAATTGTAAACACCCTGATTGAGTCTGTTGGCTCATCTTTGTTTTCGATTCCTTAGCACATAGTGTATGCTCAATAAATAAGTGTTCAGTGACAGAATTGCTTCATTTGGAATCCTACAAAGTGCTGCAAAATAATTTTAAGCAGATTTTTGAATAAAAAAGTTATGCTAGCAGACATAGAAATGGTGGACTATAAAGGACTAAAACTGATGCTGAAGAGACTGCTTTAAAGTGTACTAAAATAGTTAGCTAATAAATATTGGAAGCCTGCACCAATTTATTCGTTCAATACTTATTTATCAAGCATATGCTATGTATCAGCCACTATACTAGGAACTGGAGATACAAACCTGAGCACAGTCTTCCAGTAAATTTGAAAAACAAAGTAAACAACGTAATTTTTGAAAGTGATAGATGCCATAAAGAAGTGAACAGGCTGGAGTGATGGTAGAGTGATGTGAAGAGAAAAATGAGCAGTGATGTGAGAGAATGGAAGGCACTTCATAAATCTCACAATTTAGAATCAACGGAAACTTGGGGTCAGATATTTGTATGAGTTGAGATTGTAAGGATCATGGTAGGAATGAATGTTGAGTATATTTTGATTTGTGCCATTAGGTAAACCATGTTGCCAATTAGAAAACTGGCTCATACAAGTGGAACTTGGAATGGGAAAGGGGAATATGCTAGTTATATTAGGGTCTGTTCCAATCTTCCTCCACCTCTCATACACCCCTAGGAGGCTGAGATATATGCAACATAGCCCCTTTGTCCTCTGGCTTCCATTTGGTTGTCGATAGTGAAAAATGGTGGAAAATGGGGGAGAAATTCTCCTGGACTCCTTGCTGAGATGTCCCCACAGGCTGGCTGTTTCCTTCAAGTGTTTCTATCAGTGTGGCCTTTTCTACACACATCTTTCCTGGATGGCAGTAAACCTTTCCAGGCCTTCTCCCTGCAGGCTTAGTGGTGTTAACAGCTCAGTCATTGCCATTCCTGAGTTACTGGACTATGCCTTGAGGTTTTTCAACTACCTACACCTGTATAAAGACTAGCTAAATCAAGCATTCTTAAGAGTCATCCAATTTCAGATAACCTGCAGTTTATTCTACTGGAGTACGCCATCTGCTTCCTGTTGGTTCCCTGACTGACACTGGTAAATATTTCAAGTTTAGATCAATTGACTTCCTAACACCAGTGACGTATCCATGTGGAGTCACCTAATAGTCAACTGGAAAATATGATTTTGGCACTGGTAAGTGGGATCAAGCTAGAACAATTAAATTTCAAGATGTCCAATATCTTCCTTACACCTCTCTCTCACAACAGATGAGAAAGCAAATTTACCCCTGTGATTTCTGGGGGGGAAAATGCTGTAGGATAGGATAGCCAGATCACCAGGTGGCACAGATCACAGACCTACCCGCAGAATAATTTCACCACTGATTAAATTCCCTCCAGAGTAGTCTCTTTCCTAATAAGCTTTTGTACCCCTAGCTGCTTCTGCATATTTACCCACAGCCTCTTTTCCTTCACAGAATCCTTTCCATAAAACCCACAGGTGTTCCTGGGACCCGGGAGTCAGCCGAGCAGTACCAGCTAGAACTCTGCAAGGTGAGTAAGAAAGTTTTCTCTGGAAAGGGCTTTAGGGCAGTAGGAAAACAGGGACTTTGTGGTTACTCCAAAGCTGAGGCTTGTGTCTGTTCCTACTTTTGAATTTCCTGTGAGAGTCCTGAGAAATAGATCTTGGGGTTATTAAAACATGCATCCTTTTTCATTGCCATGTACAGTGAAATGAATACAAATGAATGAATAGAATATTTCTTTTTTATTTTTTAGAATAAAAATATTCTAAATTTTTCAAATTGTGAGCTCAACAAATGCAGGAATCAAATCTGAGTGACTGATGGTCAAACGATGGCACCACTGCTTTAAAGGCAGTGCCGGGTTGGCATGTACCCTGTGTGAACCAACACTGCAATTTTTACGTATCCCTGTCTGCTTGCTCTGTTCTTTCACAACTTGTTCCCCCTCAGAACTCTGAGATGAATACCATCTGGGCTGCAATGATTTACTGCACTGGAGTTTCTCAAGTTGTTCCCAAAGTGCCTCTTTGAGGCTTCAATGTCTATTCAGACCACACTGATTGCACCCCAAAACTTAGGGTAGTAGAATTGGTGTTTCCAAAACCTTACACAAGTCAATTGCAATAAATGTATCTTTAATAAGACTTTCCATAATACAGTTGTTTATAATCTTCGTTCTACTAAGAAGGAAACGTGCCTTTAAAACACAGTGGTTTAAAATTATATTTTGGCAATATTGTCAGATTTAAATATAGATAATAGAGTCATAAAACTTCATAGAACTGTAGAGATTCTCCAACTAGTGCATATAATTACGTTAATGTGTCTATGAATTATATAACTATCTTGGGTATAATGGATTACTTAATATTTGCATATAATTTTAAAATCTATACCAGTGGCACTAGAGACATAATTAGGTATATTTTCTAAATATTTTATGTCTGGGTAAAAACAATTATAAATATAAAACAGCCATCTTTCGAGTAAAATGTTCATTTGTAAACCCAGTTTGCTTTGGATATATGTATATAGTACATAGTAAGCAGAGTTTTTGATTCACAGCTTAATGCTTTTTAACATAAAACTTACATGTTTTATTTTCTATGGATATACATGCTTGAAAGAAGTTAAGGAGAATATATTCTCATGGTTACCCAAAAGCTGTCTATTACTTTCCATAAAATAATATTGGAAGACAGAAAAATTCTATGTATTTATTTAGGGTGGCAGTCAAACAAAATTACATTAAAATATTTTTGAGATTTCACTTGATTTTTCTAATGTAAGTTACATTGCTGGTTTTGCAGAAGTCTATTTTTATAAGGTCAGTATAATTAAATGCTTAGTGAATGCTTAATTACATGTGTTACATTCTTTTTTTTTTTTTTTTTTTGAGATGGAGTCTTGCTCTGTTGCCCAGGCTGGAGTGCAGTGGTGCAATCTTGGCTCACTGCAACCTCTACCACCTGGGTTCAAGTGATTCTCTTGCCTCAGCCTCCTGAGTAGCTGGGATTACAGGTGCCCACCACCACACCTGGCTAATTTTTGTATTTTTAGTAGAGACGGGGTTTCACCATATTGGCCAGGCTGGTCTCGAACTCCTGACCTCATGATCCACCCACCTTGGCCTCCCAAAGTGCTGGAATTACAACTGTGAGCCACCACACCCGGCCACATTCTTTAAATACTTGGAAACAAATGTAATTTTTACTCTTCTGCCTGAAAATTCTAATTTAGTGAGTATTGAAGATAATATGCCTCTTAAGAGTAGCAGAAGGTATTAAAAAGGAAATGTAAACATAAGAAAAGGAGTAGTCATAAATTCAAAGGTGGAACACACATCTACAAACATCACATACTCATTACAATATAATTATTTCAATCAGCGGGATTACAGAAAATAGTAAAAGCAACTAAACTATATAAGATTATTCTACATGCTTTACATACATTATGTAGTTTAATTCTGACACAAACTCTGTGCCAATTGTCTATTTACAGAATTAAAATAAAAAACAAAAAACCCTGATAATTAAGAAGTTAAGCAATTTCCCAAGCTTCAAAGCAGAAAATTGGTAACTGAGGACAGATATATCAGATTTCAGAATCTTCCATCTTAATTTCTAAGCTTTATCACCAGCCATCTCCAGCTGTAATTATGTAATTCTTATACTTTAAAAAAGGACCAGGAAATATCTATTTTAAATATTCTTCTCTAAAGTATTATCATTATTAACTTGCATGTCTGAATCACATGTATGAGGTGGAATACTTTTACCTGTAATTAAAAATCTTAATAAAAAATACATAATTCCTATAACATAAATTCCAGACGAAAGCATCCGTGGGATTGGTGAACTTAATGGCTCAATGATACCTTCAAGGACTCGAATTTTTCATTTCTGCCATGCTTACAGTTGCTGAGTGGATGGTACAGTTCAGGATTTATTTGAAGACATAGAAACAAAGGAATTCAAATTACTATAATTGATTTAGTCTAGTCAGAATTGACCCTGAATTACCTAGAAGAAGGGTGGACTCCCAAACAAAATCTGTTAGCAAGGATGAACAGGAGAGGGCTTTTGGGTAGGTAGCCAATAGTTTATGCTACAAAAGTCTAGATTAACTTCACCAATTAAATACAAAGTAAAATGGCTTCAAATAAATAAATCAAATAGGTTCTACTTTTCATTTTGTTATTTGGAACTAAATAGTCCACACCTAAGACAGTGTTTCTCTATGTTGACATCTATGGAAGTGCTCAAGTTCTACCAATTTAGGATTTTCTATTTACTAATGAACAACATTCGTCTATTACAAAAAAAATGTTGATTGTTTTCTATTAGCAAAATAAATATTACCTTTTAATGAAAACTTTTCCAGAGACTTGGGGATCATTCATTCATTGAGAAGGAAAGAGATTAAAGGCTATGCAACTGACAATTGAGTTGCAGAATACAGTGAGTAGTGGAGGAATCACCACTGCCTAGGTTTCTCCTTGATATGGTTTGGCTGTGTCCCCACTCAAATCTCATCTTGAATTGTATCTCCTATAATCCCCATGTGTCATGGGAGGCACCTAGTGGGAGGTAATTAAATCATGGGGGTGGGTTTTTCCCATGATAGTGAATAAGTCTCACAAGATTTGATGGTTTTATAAAGAGGAGTTCCCCTGCACACCCTCTTACCTGCTGCCATGTAAGACATGCCTTTGCTCCTCCTTCACCTTCAACCATGATTGTGATGCCTCCCCAGCCATGTGGAATTGTGAGTCCATTAAACCTCTTTTTCTTTATAAATTACCCAGTCTCAGGTATCCTCAGAGCAGCAAGAAAATGGACTAATACACTCCTCTTTTCTGATAATTCCATTCCACCTGAAAGTACTGTTTAGACTACTTATCTATTGGCTAGACACCTTTCCCTTAGTAGATCAGAAAGGGTAAAGGAATAAATGCTTCCCCGGTAGTAAAAAAGATAGGCCAAATCAGTGTACCATTAAGAAGAGGAGGGGAGTGTTTAGAAGCCAAAGGTGAGATGTAATATATGAAAGGAAACAATGGGAAATAACTTCTAAAAAGTGGAAACTTAAAATAGTTGTTTGTTAGGCAGTCTTCACAGATACCCTATTCTCTTGGATGAATCAAAATTAGTCTCTGCAAATAAAAAGTGATAGGAATAAAATATTAGAATTTAAAGATATGTAGTAGGAAAGGAAAACAAAATGTGTTACTGCCCCTAACATCTCAATAATAGAGAAAGAACATGGAGATAAGTTTTGAGGAGTTTGACAGAATGAAATGATAGAATGGAAGATAAATATTTATCTAGCATTTTCATGATTGCATTGAAACTTGATGGAACTGGGGATGGGGTATAGGGTAGTAGTGAATAGAACTGGGAGTCCTTATTGGCAGCAATATTGAAATACAGGTGTATTGTTTATTGTATAATGAAGTATTTTTCATATGAAGTAATATATTCTATTGTATTTGTTAATATTTTAACCATGCAACTAGGTAATAAAGGAAACAAAATGTTTTATATAATTATTCATTTACTTCATCATCTTAGAAATACTGCAAATTTCTTTCATCATAGTATTGATCTTTTTCTATTTTTCTTCTTCCTTTTCTCTCATCTTGTTTTTCTTTTTTCATAACAGGAGGGGAACAAGCTTAGGAAAGTTAGCAACAGGCAATAAATAGAATGCTCTGAAAATAGCTAACAAGTTTAGCTCAACTTTATTTTTATTTTTTGATATGGAGTCTCACTCTGTCCCCCGGTCTGGAGTACAATGGCTCGATCTCAGCTCACTGCAGCCTCTGCCTCCTGGGTTCTAGCGATTCTCCTGCCTCAGCCTCCTGAGTAGTTGGGATTAGAGGTACCCACCACCCCATAGGGCTAATTTTTGTATTTTTAGTAGAGATGAGGCTTCACCATGTTGGTCAGGCTGGTCTTGAACTTCTGACCTCAGGTTAACCACCCGTCTCAGCCTCCCAAAGTGGTGGGATTACAGGCGTGAGCCACCGTGCCCGGCTTAGCTCAACTCTTTTATTTAATACCCAATTATCTTTCACAAATACATTTTGATGGAAATAAAGCTAGTGATGCTTATTGATGTAACAGATACAGGAAATAGGGAAAACCTAGAATTCAATGTGGATACACAAGATTTTTTTTTTTTTTTTTTTTGAGATGGAGTGTTGCTCTGTCGCTCAGGTTGGAGTGCAGTGGTGCGATCTCGGCTCACTGCAAGCTCCACCTCCCAGGTTCATGCCATTCTCCTGCCTCAGCCTCCGGAGTAGCTGGGAATACAGGTGCCCGCCACCATGCCTGGCTAAGTTTTTTTTTATATTTTTAGTAGAGACAGGGTTTCACTGTGTCAGCCAGTATGGTCTCTATCTCCTGACCTTGTGATCTGACCGCCTTGGCCTCCCAAAGTGCTGGGATTACAGATGTGAGCCACCGAGCCAGGCATTTTTTTTTTTTTGCCTGGAGTAGAGTGTGATTAGCTGAAAATGAAAATATGTGTTTGATCTTTTGTTTTTGTTTGTATCCAGCTGTTATTTTAAGGTAGATGTAATTGTTCAAATATTTTTAATTGGCAGTTTTTATATGAAAGTAGAGACCCATAATAAAGTCTACCTCAAATTAGTGTATGAATGTTATTTAAAATCATGACAGTAGAAGAAACCACATAACAAAAAAACCTGAGAAAAGATGGAAAATGACCAAAAAATGACTTGGATGATTATAACACTTAGTGGTCTGGAAGAGGAAGATGAGAAAGTGAGAAAGCAAGGCTACTATAAATGGGTGGCTAATGAGAAATGAAGGCTAGCAGAAACAAGCCAAAACTGTAGAGATTTTCAAGACGGAGGGCATGTTCAACAATGTCGGATATTGCCAAGAGACTGAATAAAACAAGGTCTAGAATGTAATTTTGGCTTTGGTAGAAGGAAAGTCACTGAGATTTTAAACCGATCTTATAGATGTGGTGGAGACAGAGGCCCAGTTGCAGTAGATTGAAGAGAGATTGAGGAAACGAAGGCAATGAATACTTACAACACTTGTGAGAAGTTTTGCACTCAAGAGGAGCACTACAATGGGTGTTTATGTGGAATTTCTGTAAAGCACGAGATCATCAACAGAATTGAGAGGAAGATGTTAGAGATGTGAGAAGAGAGAGAATGTGAAATGGTTATCTTGGGGAATAGATAAATTTACTAGGGAGTATAGGAGAAGCAATATTGCTAAGCCTGCCTGCATTCAAATCCTCACTGACTCACTTACTTGTTTTATAATTTGAGTCAACTTACCTAAATTATCTGAACCTCAGTCTTCTCAACTAACAGTGATATGTCCTGTTAATTTCCCTAACAAAGAAATTAATTGCACTTACCTTACAGGGTTTGAAAGGAATAACTTTGCTAATATGTGTAAAGTCATTAGTAAGAGGTACATGTGAATTTTCTACTAGGTAATGATTACAATTTCTCAAATCACCTGACTTTTTGAGATTTTTTGGTCAAAAACACAAAATACGTCAGTATAGTTGAGTGATTTTTCTCCATTAGATGCAGAGAGCTAGATTTTACCACAGCTGGAGTTTTTTGAAGTAAGTTCGATGGAGAGAAGAAGCTGCAGCAGCAGAAGTTACCTACAAATGTGTGGTTTAAGGTTGAACCCTTCTGGTGGATGATGGGAATACAGCAAACGGGTCATGGGCACTTAAAGATAGTTGGGGCGGCCAGGCATAGTGGTCTCACTGGAAATCAAGAGTCGTTGAAAGAAAAATGCTGGATTTGGTACAGGTAGTTATTAGGCATGAGCGGGACAGGAGAGGGCTCTACTGCCACCCACTAAAAATCTCTGCCTCTCTAAAATGATAATTTGGCAGCACCAGGGAGAGACCATTTCCATCCACACCTGTTAACATCAGAATGTTAATTGAACACAGGCCCTAAGGAGAAGCACACTCCCTAGGCCTGAGCATCAAGAGATAAAAATGGTGCAGTATATTCTTTCAGGAGCACACTCCACTGGAAGAGGAAAGAAAGCTTTAGATGGGGCTGCATATAACTTGCTAAACACAAGGTGCCTGCTCAGTCCCAAAGGATAAGGAAAGCACTGGGCATGCAGAAAGCCCACCCTATGGAAAGAATCATGGGAAAGAGGTGAGCCTGCAAGTCCCAAGATCAAGGTTAAAGGTCCTTTTTTGCTGTCTTCTTTTGCTCTCTTTTCTTTCTTCCAACTTCAGGTGCCTGATTGGGTCTCTTTCAAGAGAATTTTCCTTTCTTTCCTGTTCTAAAGCCTTTCTAAATTTCCACTCATGCTCTGAAAGTTGCCTTGGTCTCTTTTTCTGCTGCATGCCCCTCAGTTGAATTCTTTCTTCTGAGGAGGCAAGGACTGAAGTTGCCATGGAATTGGTATGGATTCACCGACGGGAACTTGAATCTCTTCCACTGCTAACAGTTTGAGAAAGCTGGAAAAAATGGGGGATGGGAGTAAAATCAATTTCAGAAGTTATAGTCACTAAAAGTGTTAGAATGGTCGCCTGAGTTGGAGGGGGCATCGAGAGAAAATATTACATATAAATGAAGTGTACAAGAACTAAGAGGTCAGGGTATGTGTGGAAATATTAAAGCCACCAAGGATAATAAGAGTAGTGATATAAGCCAGGCACAGAAAGACAAATTCTGCACAATCCTACATGTGGAGTGTAAAAAAAAAAAAAAAAAAAAAAAAAAATCAAAATTAGATTAAAATGGTGGTTACCAGAGACAGGAAGTTGAAGGGAATAAAGAGATGTCGATCCTCAGATAAAAAATCAATGATGCTTTAAGACCATGACACATCAATTAAATCAGAACTTCTAGGAAGAGGCATGGGTATCAATGACGCTAAAAGTTTCTCAGGTGATTATAATGGGCAGACAGAGTTGAAAGCCACTAAATCAATGGTACTCAAAGCTTAGCCTCCAGATCAGCAGTGTCAGTATCATGTGGAAGCTGTTAAAAATACAAATTCTCACCTCACCAGACCAATTAAATTAGAAACTCTGGAAGTGGAACCCAGAAAGCTGTCTTTAACAAGCCCCCTAGGTGATTTTGATGAAGACTAATGTTTAAGAATCATAGCACTGGGCCAACTGCAATATGGCTGGTGCCTGGACACTCCACCCCATAGTCCCATTATTTTTGGCAGTTTCCTCCCACAGCTCATGTATGTCAGGACCTTGAGGTATGTTTTATATTCTCCTTGATTCTCTTTTTCTGCTTCCAAAATGTGTCTCCTTATTGCTGCTTAAAAATACTCCAAATCATTGAGGAGAATGTCATTAAACTTGGTTAGCTATTTTTTTCCTTATTATCTACTTCATTTACTGTATTAGTCTGTTCTCATTCTGCTGATAAAGACATACCTGAGACTGGGTAATTTATAAAGGAAAGAGGTTTAATTGACTCGCAGTTCCACAGTTCAATCATGGTGGAAGAGAAATGAGGAGCAGTCACATGTTACATGGTGGCAGGCAAGAGAGATTGTATAGGGGAACTCCCCTGTATAAAACCATCAGATCTCATGAGACTTATTCACTATCATGAGAACAGTGTGAGAAAGACCCACTGCCATGATTCAGTTACCTCTCACTGGGTCCCTCCTACAGCATGTGAGAATTATGGGGGCTACAATTCAAGATGAGATTTAGGTGGGGACACAGCCAAACCATATCACTTACTATGCTTCCTATAATCCCCTCTCATTCATGAGTCCAGTGTTTGACTCAGTCCACCCTCTAATTCTTGCTTTTCTTCTGTAAAAATTGTATATATTTATGATGTATAATGTCTTGATATGCATACATGGTATGGAAAGGCTAAATCAAGCTATTTTACATATGCCTTACCTCACGTGCTTTTTTTTTGTGGCAAGAACACTTAGACTACTCTCAACTATTTTCAGTATTCAACATATTGTTATTAACTGTAGTCACCATATTTATAATAAACCTCTTGAACGTATTTCCCTTGTATAACTGAAATTTAATGAGAGCAAGGAGAAAGTAGCATGAAGAGGTTAAAGATGTAAGGGAGTTGGCCGATAGCCAGGAGTGAATTCCTGAAGCCCAGTGGAAGGATCTGAAAGGGCAAAGAGGAATGGAAGACAAGATCCTACTGGGAAACACAGAGTGAAGAAATAAGCACAAGACAGTGGTTGGTCTGGAAAGCTGGGTCTTCCCATAGCATTTGAGGCTCTCTTGGATTTGTCCTGGAAATCACCATGAATAAAGGATCTTGGAATAATTGATATAATGTAAGCTGGAATGTTGTGGCTGTCTGAAGAACTCAGAGTGGCCAGTCTTGCCCCTCGCTGGAGAGATCATTAGACATGAATTCTTCTTTCCTCATAGGGAGAAGAAAGGAAGTTTTCAAGGGAGAAGGAGAAACAAGCAGTGTCCCAAGCCCCTGCAAACTGTGACCTTGTAGGTGTTGCACAATTATATGGTTTGAAGTACTATTCTTAGTAAGCACTAAAAGAAAATCTGCAAGTGATAACTCATATTCAAACATAAATACAAAATCCTTTTTCAAAGACAATAGAAATGGATGAACAATTATCTGATTCCCTGATGCCCCATGGTTGGCTATAATGGATTTGTTCAGTTGAAAATAGGCAACTGAAGGACAGCTAGGTATAAATAGGCTCAGTTTACAAGCATTTCTAAAGCCTGCTACTACAGGAAGAAAACCAGTTTCTTCGGGCCTGCTGATTGGTACTTGTTTCAACATGAAAAAAAGTTTTAGTTAAAGAAGGAACTTAGGTCATGTTGTCATCATTTCTTATTTAGAGTAATATAATAGCTCCCTAATTTTTGTGCCCATTTGCCTGCATGTCCCTCCAATCTGACAACTTTTTTTTTTTTTTTTTTTTTTTTTTTTTTTTTTTTGAGATGGAGTTTCATTCTTGTTGCCCAGGCTAGAGTGCAATGGCACGACCTCAGCTCACTGCAACCTCCGCCTCCTGGGTTCAGGCAATTCCCTTGCCTCAGCCTCCCAAGTAGCTGGGATTACAGGTGCACACCACCACTTCTGGCTAATTTGTATTTTTAGTAGAGATGGGGTTTCACCATGTTGGCCAGACTGGTCTCGAACCCCTGATCTCAGCCTATCTGCCTGCCTTGGCCTCCCAAAGTGCTGGGATTACAGGCATGAGCCACTGCACCCGGCCGACAATTTGATTTTCCACCTGTCCACGTATTACTTAAAATGTTTCAGTGGCTAGTCAGTGCTTTCAGGTTGATGAGTAAATTACTTACCATAGCTCTAAAGCTACAATTAGCATAACTCGTGATTGAAAGCCCAGTCCCCAGAGCAAGACTTCCTGGGGTTGAAGTTAATTATTTCATAATGATCAGCTGGGTGATTTGGGGCAAGTTAGTTAAACTGTGCCTTTGTTGCTTATGTATAATGAAGAAATAATACTTCTTTCATAAAGTTATGAAGATTAAATTCCTTGGTACTTACAAAATGCATAGAACAGTGTTGGTGTGGAGCAAGAGCTCTATAAATGCTCGCTATTACTGATGCTCTTCCAAGCAGGTTCTATGTGATTGTCCCTGTCTCCCCCACACTCATCTCCCATGAGGCTACCACTCACTCACTGGGTTCCAGCCATAAAGTCCTTGTTTTCATCCCTTACAATGAATAGGATTATTTTACCAGTAAACCGTCATATTAGCTTTACTATCCATTTGGAATCCTTAGTTCTCTCTTCCACGAGTTAATTCCCATGCATCATTCAGAATTTAGATGGTCACTTCCTTGGAGAAATGGTCACTGGCCTCTGTGACTAGTTTAGTAGCCCCTCTTCTAGCACCATGTGCCTCTCACTTAAAACAATTATTAAATGTGTGATCATATATTTGTGTGGTCATCTGATTAAGCTCTTTCCCCCTCTACACCCTCAAGCTACATGAGGCCAGAGACCTATTCTGCTTTGCTCACCAGTATATCAGCAATACCTGGTGCAATTCCTGTTAGAGAAATGCATGGGTTTTGAACAAATAAGAAACAACGTTTAGAAATTATTATAAATTTGCAACTGCTAAGTTGGGTGAACATGGGTTAAATTCATAAGTATATAACGGTAAGTTTCGTTCCGAATTAACTTTGCTTTTCAGTCACATCCAAAATGGATTCGATTCTATGTTTGGGTCTTTGAATCATTCAGCAGGAAAGAATAAGAAACAGCACTATTAAAACTAATTTACATATTTGTGTATAAACATTCATAAAATTGCTAACTGGAATCGTTAGGGACCAAGCATTAAAGTATAGGAATACCACCATTAATCTGGGTTATTTGATGTAATGCCCATTTGGACAGGCAGCACTTGGAGAAGTTGGCTTTTGCTACTGGTTTCAACTTTAGTTTTCCGTCTTCCTTGAGTGACTTGGAGGTGGAAGTATACAAAGAATAAAAAAATTTTAAGTAAATATTTTAGGAAGAGAAGCATAATTTTACAGATGGATGTTTCTCCCTGTAAGATCATCATTTTATAATGCCAAATTCCCATCTTCTGCTTTGCAATATGTTACTTGGGGATTTTTTTATGTTGTTGACTCTATACTTACTATAGTGGCACCTCTAATAACTTCATAACTTGCCTGACACAAGAACATCTGAGACAGTTAGTTCTATGTAATCAAAGAAATGTACAAAATAAGGATCAAAACATTATGCTATTACTTTACAATTTATTACATAGTGTACCCAAAGATAGTAAATATTTATCTGTATATTTATTCATAATCTGATCTGAGAAGACTCTGTTGCTCCTGATAAGAAACATATCTTAAAGTTACCAAGAAAGGGCCAGGCGCGGTGGCTCACGCTTATAATCCCAGCACTTTGGGAGGCTGAGGCGGGTGGATGACAAGGTCAGGAGATCGAGACCATCCTGGCTAACACAGTGAAACCCCGTCTCTACTAAAAATGCAAAAAAAAAAAAAATTAGCCAGGAGTAGTGGCAGGCGCCTGTAGTCCTAGCTGCTCCGGAGGCTGAGGCAGGAGAATGGCGTGAACCCAGGAGGCGGAGTTTGCTGTGAGCCCAGATCACCACGCCACTGCACTCCACCCTGGGCGACAGGGCGAAACTCCGTCTCAAAAAAAAAAAAGGAAAAAAATTACCAAGAAAGGCAACCCGAATATGCATATTAACTAAATCCCTGTAGAATAATTAATCAACTATTTTAACTTTGAATTCTCAATTGGAGAACTCTCATCTCTTTTACTCTTCTCCCTCCCCAAGAGGGTATTTTTGTGAATGGAGAGAATGCTGAGGTGTGCATGCTGCCTTCTGGATCTTTGGTGCTCTCTGCTATGGGACAACTGTCTTGTCTGGCCTCTTGTCATACTGCAGCAAAGCCAGCTGAGGAGGGGCTGGTTCATCTTGATAATTTGGGTACCAGGGTTTCTTCTAATGGCTTCCAGTTTTATGGCTTCTATATACAATGGCTCCTTGTTCTATGACTCTTCTGGCTCTCTAGAGAGGATCTCAACTCTACTGCATTCCTCTGGAGAGTAAAATAGCTACTTTCTCTGCACACTGATATATTTGGTTGAAGCTAACTTCAAACCCCTCCCTCAGCAGTGGCTTCTTTCCTGCTGCAGTCTCAGTGCCATGTTGATTTGGCAATATAATCAATATCAATGCACAGCTTTGCTGAGAGGCAAGAAGTAAGGCCCTCTTATATTGGAATCTCCCCAAAACTTATATAGGTGAGAGAGTTGTTCTTCATTTCTATCCTGACCCCAAGCCCATGGTGGGATCAACAGTGGGTGGGAGGGGATGGTGATGGGGGAGATGGAAGTAATCTTGGGAAGGGTTTGGGACAGGCCTGCCCTCGATTTCTCCAATGTCGAAAGTTCCTATCTACTGTGGTCTTTTCCTGCAACATATCCTCCACTGTTCTTGCACTATAATTTTAGTATGGTTTTACAACTCAAGTCTGCCAGAGTAGGATCATGATACGTACAAGGAAGTTTTAAAAATATAGAAAACACTGCTCACTTGCTCTCAACAAAGCCTGACTCTCAATGCTGTTGTTTTTTGAATGTTGTTGAAAAGACTGGCTTTTAAGCTCAAACTGAACGTTGACTTCTTCATTCTAAGACAATTCCCAACCTATCCTAGGGGTGATGAACACTGTTGCTTCACTGGAGCTGTAGAACCTCATAATTCAGGAAAATTTTTAAATACTGATGGTTTAAGATTATGCATTATTTCCTATAACTTATACACAATGTCTCAATTAAAAGCTAGTTCAAGTAAAAGAAATGAGATGAGAAGACAGAAAGGAAAAAAGAACAGGGTGCTACAGGGTATTAAAAATTGTACCTCTTGGCTGGGCGTGGTGGCTCACACCTGTAATCCCAGCACTTTGGGAGGCTGAGGTGGGTGGATCAAGAGGTCAGGAGATCGAGACCATCATGCCCAATATGGTGAAACCCTGTCTCTACTAAAAATACAAAAATTAGCTGGGTGTGGTGGTGCGTGCCTGTAATCCCAGCTACTCGAGAGGCTGAGGCATGAGAATCACTTGAACCCAGCAGGCAGAGGTTGCAGTGAGCCAAGACCACACCACTGCACTCCAGCCTGGCGATAGTGAGACTCTTTTTTAAAAAAAATAAAAAATTGTACCTCTTTTCCTCTTTTCATCTCCTATATTGTCTTAACTCTATTGCAGGTAGAAGACAAGAGTTATTATTATGGTAGAAAGAACTTCAAATATAAAACCACCTGTAAGACAACTTTCGTAGACTTTGTAGGCTAGTTGCCTCATTATCATCTTGTAAGTCATTGTTATTATTGCCACAGATCAATCAGAGAAGACGACCCCAAATCAGACATTTCCCCACATCTGATTCTATTGGCTGGTCAAATATAATCCCTTTTGTTAAGATCCATAAGAAGCTAAGATTTCTGAACTAGAAGTAGTTGGATTCCCTTTAGTAAATGATTTCTTTGTATATCACAGACATTGAATCCAGTATCTAGATATGTTCTTTTTTATTACATAGCTGCTAGAAACCTTAGAGTTCCATTTGCATTTAATCTTTAGAAAGTATTCTTGATTGTACAGATTTTTATATTTTTATTTTTCAGTATCTGTATTTGCCTTCATTGTCAACATTACATATAATAATACTGCTACTAGTGGTAGGTGTATCGAGTAGGGTAGGTTGGGTTATTCTACAGTAACAAGCAACAATGGAGTATCAGTGGATTACGATAACAAAGGTTTATTTCTTGCTCACACTACAAGCCCATTACAAGTCAGCTCAGACTGCTCTATTGCCTTCACTGGGAGGCCAAGGCTGACAAAACAACTTTTCTCTGGGATACTACTAGAAGGAAATTAAAGATTATAACAAAGCACATGTTTCATTTTAAAACTTCTGTCTAGGAGTAACACATCTTCCCTGCTCACACTTTGCTGCCTACATCAGCAAGGCAAGCAACTGTACTCTTCCCCAAGAGAAGCCAAGGGGCACCAGGGGATAACAATACAGTCAAATAAAATAGATTGCATTTACTTAAGTAATTATTCAATGCATCATTCATGCAATATTTATATATTTAATACTCATCAGACTTCTGTTTGGTATGTACTAGGTTTTTCTTCATTTTATACATGAACAATAATGAGTTTAGAGAAACCAAGACATTTGTTCAAAGTTATACAGTTGGTAAGAAACAGAGTTGAGATTGGAACTGGATTTTTCTGTTCTAAACCCAGTCTTTACTCTTGTATATGGTACCTGTCCTGAGATAAAGAAGGGGGATGCATTTTTAAATACAAGAAACCAATAAGAAGCTGAATGATCCACTTTACCACTCCAGTTTTAAGAAAATCCAGTCTGATGGCAGTGAGTTTTCCCCTAACCCTGCCTGAGGAATCAATTGCCAATGGGTCAAAGTAGCTGCTAATGAGCTAATAATCTCTCAGTGGCAGCTAATTAATCTGCAACCTGGGGGCACCTATCAGTTGGTGTTCAGAAGACCAATAAAATAAGAGGTCAACTGAGATGGCTCAAAGAGGTCAAAACCAGATTTTTGAAACGGAAAAATTATGTACATTAAAATATATATGCAAGAAAGTACCAAAGGGAGAATTAAGATCAAACATATTGATTGCCTTTGTCTTTTTAAAGATGTCATCCTTTTACACATGAAAACAGAACTGTAGTCATTAGATTAAGTCACTGGCATCCTAATTAGGCAATCAAAGACTTAACCCATTTTAGAATTATTGAATAGGCAGCTTAATAGTTTGGTAAGTGCTTCTTCTTTCCCATACACTGTGGCCCTTGGTTTCCCACTGTTATTCTTCAGAGTGATTTCTTATGATCCCACAGAGAGTGGATAATTAAACAAATTTTGGGACACTACTGTGTGTCAGTTCTTGTGCTGGACCTGGATGTGACAAAAGCCTGGCCTTTATAAAGCTGAAAGCCAAATGGAGGTGACTTAAACATGTAATTACATAAATAACTTTGCGAATCATTATTAGTCTCTGGCAACATTGAAGCACTTTGGCAGCACATTCTATTTACACTCTCTTTACTTGGTATCCTGAATTAGAAAGAAAATCAATATGCGAATTTAATTACCTTGACTCTAACATGATGATTACACTATACAGTAGAAGGTAGGTATTTGTTAGTCTTGAATGTAACAATTCATGCCACAACAATTATACAGCAAAGATTTGGAAACACATTTATCAGAATTGAAAACTTATACATTGAAGCTTGTCATTTTTGAAGGCTTAAATTTTTAAAAAATTTCTCATAAAATTTAAATGATTATATTTAATAATTTATAAAGCATGTGTCAACATTCAGAAATTATTTTAAATATATTTATAAGTAAACAATAACATATGAAGATACCTTTTGTTGATTAAAATTTCTTCCACATTTTCTTATAAGAACTATGATTATGTTACTAATAGACATCTTTTAGGGTCTATCTTGAAAACAAATAGTGTTATCTATTTAAATTATTGAATAAAAAAACTTAAAATTTTCTGATTTCCAGACTATATGACAATGTATTAAGCTAATCTTTGAATGTCTTGATACATACTATGTAGCTTAGAGTAAAAGTTACAGGCCCTCACACAGGTGGATAACATAATTTTCATTTTCCTAATGTATACCTGAATCTAAATTGCATCTTTCCTTCATTGGAAACCCAACCATTCAGTTATGGTAAACTGACTTGATGGGAAGTTTATCTTAAGACTTATGTAATTTTTGCCCCTTGTGTATCATGCTATTTGGGGAATATATTTTCTGGGGATAACATATGGTGGAACAATCTTTCAGGTTACCTGTTTTGACCCTGAGTTTGCATCATGGGAGTAAAATATGCTTCCAATTAAAATTGTCCTATGGGGATACTATTTTTTATGAATTCAGGGTAAAGAATAGCGAGGGAGTCTAGGCTGTATTTGACAGCTGGGGTAAAGCACCTTGAATCAATAAAATTCTTATTAATTTCATCCTAAGTACTTGCCATTGTTTCACATTGTCATGATTCTATATAACTACATTTGGAAACCTCTAATACAGATGGTTGTCCAGATTAATGCCCAATATTCTTGAAAAAGACCTACATACTGACAAAAATATCAAATAAATAATTGCACACAGTTTTTGGGTTCTGTTGGAGTGGCTGTGGCAATTCTTAAAATAAGACAACAAAGTGTGCCACATTGATCTTCCTTTCATAAAAAGAATTCTTCCTCTCATAAAAGACTTCTCTATAGCATGTTGTACTGTTTGTTAACATTTTACCCACAATAGAACTTCTTTCAAAATTGGAGTTAATTGGCCGGGAGTGGTGGATCACGCCTGTAATCCCAGCACTTTGGGAGGCTGAGGCAGGTGGATTACCTGAGCTCAGGAGTTCTGAGACCAGCCTGGCCAACATGGTGAAACCCCAGTCTCTACTAAAAATACAAAAATTAGCTGGACATGGTGGTGGGCACCAATAATGCCAGCTACTCAGAGGCTGAGGCAGAACAATCACTTGAACCCAGGAGGGAGGTGGAGGCTGCAGTCAGTTGAGATCCCACCATTGCACTCCAGCCTGGGCAACAAGAGCAAAACTCCATCTCAAAAAAAAAAAAAAAAAAAAAAAAAAAAGATTTAATCCTCTCAAACCTTGCCTCTGATTTATAAACTAATATTCTAAATCCTTTTTTATTTCAACAATATTCACAGTAGCTTCATCAGTAGATTCCATCTCAACAAACCATTTCCTTTGATCATCCATAAGAAGCAACTTCTCATCAGCTCAAGTTTGATCATGAGACTAGAATAATTCAGTCACATCTTCTGTTTCCAATTCTAATTCTAGTTCTCTTGCTATTTCCACCACATCTGCAGTTACTTTCTCCATTGAAGTCTTGAACTCCTCAGCTATCCATGAGAGTTGGAATCAACCTCTTCTAAACTCCTGGTTGATATTGTTACTTTTATTTCATTTCATGAGTCACAAATGTTCTTAATCACATCTAGAAGAGATAATCCTTTTCAGGAGATTTTCAATTTTTGTTGCCCAGATCCATCAGGGGAATAACTAGCTATGGAAGCTATAGCCTAACAAAACATATTTCTTTTTTTTTTTTTTTTTTTTGAGACGGAGTCTCGCTCTGTCACCCAGGCTGGAGTGCAGTGGCGCGATCTCGGCTCACTGCAACCTCTGCCTCCCGGGTTCACGCCATTCTCCTGCCTCAGCCTCCCGAGTAGCTGGGAATACAGGCGCCTGCCACCACACCCGGCTAATTTTTTGTGTTTTTAGTAGAGATGGGGTTTCACTGTGTTAGCCAGTATGGTCTTGATCTCCTGACCTCGTGATCCACCCTCGTCGGCCTTCCAAAGTGCTGGGATTACAGGCGTGAGCCACCGCGCCTGGCCAAAACATATTTCTTAATAAGACTTGAACATCAGAATTACTCCTTGATCCATGGGCTGAAGAATGGGTATTTTGTTAGCAGGCATGAAAACATTAATTTCCCATAAGGGAATTAACATCTCCATCAGAGCCCTTGGGTGATTAGGTGCAGTAACATTTTGAATTTTTTTTTCTCCTGACCAGTGTGTCTCAACAGTGTGCTTAAAATATTTGTAAACCATGGTATAAACAGCTGTCCTTTCATTTAGGCTTTGTTGTTCCACTTACAGAGCACAGACAGAGTAGATTTAGCATAATTCTAAAAGGTCCTAGGATTTTTTGAATTGTCAATGAGCATTGGCTTCAGTTTAAGTCACCAGCTGCATTGGCCCCTAACAAGTCAGTCTGTCCTTTCCAGCTTTGAAGCTAGGCATTTGCTTCTCCAATCTATGAAAGTCCTAGATGTATCTTCTTTTAGTGGAAGGCTGTTTTGTCTACATTGAAAATCTGTTTGGTGTAGCTGCCTTCATCAATGATCTTAGCTAGATCTTCTGAATAACTTGCTGCAGCTTCTCCATCAGCAGTTGCTGCTTAGCCTTGCACTTTGTTATGAAGATGGCTTCTTTCCCTAAACCTCATTAACCAACCTCTGCTAGCTTCAAGCTTTTCTTCTGCAACTTCCTCACCTTTCTCAGCCTTCATTGTATTAAGGAAAATCAGGGCCTTTCTCTAGATTAGGCTTTCACTAAGGGGATGTTGTAGCTGGTTTAATCATCTGTTCAGGCCACCCAAACTTTCTCTGTATCAGCAATAATGCTATTTCACTTTCTTATTATCTGTGTGTTCACTGGAGTAGCACTTTTAGATTTTGTTTAATAACTTTTTCTTTGCATTCAAACTTTTCTAACTAGCACAATGGGACTAGCTTTCAGCCTATCTGGGCTTTCAACATGCCTTCCTTACTAAGCATAATCATTTCTATCTTCTGATTTAAAGAGACATATGTGACTCTTCCTTTCACTTGAACATATATAGGCCATTACAGTGTTGTTAATCAGCTTAATTTTAATATTGTTTTGTCTCCAGGAATAGAAAGACCCAAGGAGAAAGAGAAAACACACACAACTAAGTTTGCCATCTTATGCAGGCATGGTTCGTAGCTCCCCAAAACAGTTACAATTGTAACATCAAAGATGACTGATCGCAGATCACCATAATAGATATGATAATAGTGAAAATTTTGAAATATTGTGAGAGTTACTAAAATGTAACAGAGAAACAAAGCGTGCACACACTGTTAAAAAAATGGTACTGATAGTCTTGCTCAACCTCTATGCAGGGTTGCCACAAGCCTTTAATTTGTTCCAAAAAAAAGGAAAAAACAATATCTGCAAAGCATAATAAATGAAAGCATAGTTAAATGAGGTATGCCTATATTTGGTCTTTATGCTTTTCTAGTTTGTTATTATACCCTATTATTTTCCTGGATCATATTTTACAGCTTTACCTACCGATTCACGTCTCAGTATACATATCCAAATATATAGTAATTTTTCTTTTGCTATACTTGCTAGAGCCCCTAGCCTCCAGTAGAATATCAACTGTATGGCCAATAATGGGGAAGGAGTTGGAAATTCATCCCCTTCCTTCCACTACAAGAATCTTAAGGTAATTCAAAAATTTAAAAAGATGGTCATGAAGATGGTCATCATTCCAAATGCTCCTTAGCAGCCCGACAATTGGAAGAAGGAAAAAAAAAATGTCTCTTTCCTTTATATTTATTCAATCCTAAGGAATATAAGTGTTGTTTGAGAAACATTTATTGAACTAATGTTATCATATCATATAGTAAAATTCCTGTTAAGTAATTTTTGTCTTTTGTAATTTATGACTTATTTTATTAAACAAATACATAAGTGGGTGAGTGATGTGGTCTCAAACACTAACCACAAGATCATAGGTATTTGAATCTCCAAACATAATGTCCAAGCATCTGTCTAAATGAATTCTTTGCAAATTATAATTTATGAGCTTCTTAATTGGACATACAGCTTCCTCCATTTTCTCCTGTGCTTCAACCACATTAGCCTACTTTCAGTTTCCAGAAATGCATCGTGCGTCCTCCTTCCAGAGGGTTCTTCCACGTGTTCCCTTCACAAGAAATGTTTTCTCCCCTTCATCTTCTATTTAACACCTTGCTCTTCTTTCAGATCTCATCTCATGAATCATGTCCTTCGCATGGACATGTTTTGTTATATTCTAGCGAATATGATGAATTTAAAGAAAGATGAACTTCTTCATAACACTTATTACAAGTACAAGGTACAATTGTGCTTTTTATGTCAATATCTATCTTCCTCAAGATTACTTATCTTGGTTTGACTCACTGTTTTTTTTTTTTTTTTTTTGAGACGGAGTCTTGCTCTGTTGCCCAGGCTGGAGGGCAGTGGCGCAATCTCGGCTCACTGCAAGCTCCGCCTCCCGGGGTTCACGCCATTCTCCTGCCTCAGCCTCTCCGAGTAGCTGGGACTACAGGCGCCCGCCACCACGCCCGGCTAATTTTTTTTGAATTTTTAGTAGAGACGGGGTTTCACCGTGGTCTCGATCTCCTGACCTCATGATCCGCCCGCCTCGGCCTCCCAAAGTGCTGGGATTACAAGCGTGAGCCACTGCGCCCGGCCTTGACTCACTGTTTGTCCTCAAATTCTAGCATCTATATACAATCGTGTACCATTTATAGATTTATTTATAACATCAGTTCTCAGATCTTTGCCACAACACCCAAGTTAGAGAAAAATGAACTTAGAGAAAGATGAACTTCTTAGAGAAAGATGAACTTAGAGAAAGAACTTCTCCTTCATAGCATTTATTACAAGTGTAATTGTCATTGTATCATAACTTCTGTGATCCCCCCATTAGACCATTCCATAAAGAACCATTGATAAGTTTATTCATTGTTATATCCCTAGCACATAGCACATCCTTGCTCCTACTTGGTAAGGTTGACTTAAATAGTTGCTTTACCAGGATTCAGTCTCATCCATTTTCATACATAGAATTATGATTTTATTTGGTGTGGCAATACACCAAAATACAATTCTTGAAATCCCAGACTCTTTAACAACTAAGTGATTAGTTGTGATGTGACACAGTTATGGCCAATGAAACTCATGGTGATCATGTAGTGGTTTGAGTTTCCTCACCAGTACCAATGGAGAGAGTACCTTGGCTTTCTTACCTTCTTGATCACATGTAGCACAGAAAAAGGAGACCTGAAAGTTGTCGGTGTTTACCTATGCTTGTTACACAGGGCATTAGGACAATAACTGAAGCCATGTACTCTGTATTCTTATTACTTGCAGGTAAACACAATCCTAACTGTGCAGTAAGTGCTCAGTAAATATTTTTAAATGATGAAGAAATGAATGGGAATTTATAAGGTAGTCAATGGCTTAGACTTTCAGAGTCTCAATTTGTCGTGTGTGTGTGTGTGTGTGTGTGTGCGCACTTTATGCTCTTTAACTTTGATGTTGTGGCAAAGATATGAGAACTGATACTATAAACCTATGAATAGTACCTGATTGTCTACAGATGTTAGAATTTGAGGACAAATAGTCAAAACCAAGATAAATAATCTTGAGGAAGATAGAAATTGACATAAAAATAGACAAGTACATAGAAGTATATGATTTGCCAGAAAGAACTATAATTAAGCTTAACTAAATTCTTTTAGAAACTCCTTTATATTTTTCCACCTAAGTACCATTGATCCCCAATAACATAGGCTGGTCTAGATCTTGGGTTCCACAAGTCTTACCTGGAAGACCCTGCCAAGTACATCAGATATACTTTAGAGTTACCCAGTTGCATCTAGTCATTTGACCTGTGCATCTAAACCTGTCAACTTACAGAGTGCACACAAAACTTGCACTGAATTACCTTCTCAGCACTACAGTATAATATCCATCAAGACAGGCATTGTGTCTGCCTTATTTACCATTGAAACGTGAGAACATAGCAAAATGTTTATTTCATACATACGCACAAGAAACATTTGTTAAATTAATGAACAAAATTATTCTGAATCTTATAGGCAAGTAAGCTCTGATTTGTATTTGTGCTATTGAAATTATTTTCAGAAGAACTTACAAGTTCATTCACAGTTTATTATCTTGTATGTGAGACCAGTCTAGCAAGAGCGGTTCAAACATCAGCTATATTTTGGCTACTTACACTTTGCTAGGACTCTCCATCTTCAGGTGTTTCAAATAGTAATTAAAATGGAAAATTTCAAGAGGTCCCTTAAGAAGAAGTACACTCCCAAATCAGGAAAATAAAGGCACAGCTTTTCAAAACAGAATAATTCAGGTTATTCAGAACAGGGCTTATATTTTACCATACACATCTCAATAGCAACTACAATTATTACTAAAGCTTATAATAACATTCCCAATATCTCAAGATAGCAAAGTCATGTTAATTACTTTTGAAATGTTATAATGTGTTAGACATCATGAGAAATACTGGGGATATACAGGTACATATTATACAGTCTCTGCATTTTAGAAGCCCATAGTCCAGTGAGCAAGACTAACACATAGCAAATAATCACACAAAAGAGTGATCAAATGTGAATAAATTGCCTTGGGAAAGTGCTGGGTGGGTACAAGATACTTCAGGGAGAAGAAATGAATATAAAGAAAGAAGGGAACTCAAAACTATTGATTTGTTTTGAGGGGGTTTGAACAGAGGTGGTGAAAGGGAGGGTGGAAGTAGATACCAGGAAATTCTGCTAGGTAGTATATAGAATCTACATTAGGATTGGCCCTGTGTACCACAAAGAGCTTATAAACTGGGGAAAATAAGTTATATTTGATTTAAAGAAAGATAAGTCCGACCACAACAATACTTCCTACAGGTATGTTTATTCTTTAAATAGTTGGGATATAAAGTGGAAACTTCACTTACCTGGGAATCACATATATTTAATAGTTCATCTTTATTTAGATAAAGAACATGGTATTATATATGGGTTATAAGAAATTTAAAAGTAAAATATGATTTTTAAACTAATATAGAAGTGAATGATACCTTTTCAAAATTATTGTCTTGCAACTCTAGACAACTATTCAAACATTCTGCCGGTAAAGCAAATGTGTTTATTTACTGCTCACTGAAATTGTCTTAGAAACATATGACATATTCTTTTGAATTACCTAGGAAGTAGAAATTTGTTTTTTCTTTTTCAGCCTGGATTCGATTTTTAGAAATAACTGAATGTCATTTGGACAAAAATCTGGTGTGAATAAAGTAGACAAATAAATTGATAAATACATGTTAACTAAATTAACAAGAAAAATATGGTTAATACTGTCTTTGTTAACAATATTAGAACAATATAAAAACAAAATGACTCTATAGTAGTGACATTTAGTTTCTTTTATGGAAAAGACTCAATGTAATTCCAATTCTGAAAGATAATGTCATTAACATGAATGCATAGCTTCCCAAAATGACAACTTTGAAGGACAATCATGACTGCAAACATTAAATACCCAATAAAAATGGTGTACTGTTATAGAAATCCAGAAAGTTCAGGGAACAGCCTCTAATCAGTTAGTGGTAAAAGAAAATTTCCAGCCAGGTTAGGTGGCTCATGCATGTAATCACGGCACTTTGGGAGGCTGAGGCAGGAGGATCACTTGAGGTCAGGAGTTTGAGACCAGCCTGGTCAACATGGCAAAACCCCGTCTCTACTAAAAATACAAAAATTATTCAAGTGTGGTGGTGCATGCCTGTAATCCTAGCTACTCTGGTGGCTGAGGCATGAGAATCGCTTGAACCTAGGAGGCGGAGGTTGCAGTGAGCTGAGATCTTGCCGCTTCACTCCAGCCTGGGTGACAGAGTGAGACTCTGTATCAAAAAAAAAAAAAAAAAAAAGAAAAAGAAAAAGAAAATGTCCACGAGGTAGAACAATACTAAGAGGCTTTTAATGTTTAGATGGACATATCTTCTACATATACGTACAAACCCCTTACAGAAACACATCTATCCCCACTTATTCTCTTAGCATTTGTTATCACATGTTTCTCACTTCTTCCTCATGCCGATAATTCTAGCCTGAACTACTTTGGTCTTCAAATTCTCTGAAGATGTTTACAGTTGAGAAAAACAAAGACATACTGTTCTATGATTAAAGGAAGGTCCATAGATATGTTTTCCTTTATACTAATGTGATAGGTACTGAGCATACAGGCTGTTATAAGGAGACAGGCATTGGCACTCTACAGCTTCCCTTCACCTCTGGAGTATACACACATTTACAGTACAAATTTTGTGAGCTGACTACCAGATAATTCGGTTTTATCTAAACGAAGCTACTGCAAAAAGCAGGCAGTGATTCCTCGTAATTCTGTGGAACCCTCCGAATGCTGCTGGAATGTCTGCACAACAATCCAATATACTGGTATTAGTGTACAGATAGTGAGAGGTCACTGTGAAAACCTTCTGACTGAGGCCACCTTTTCAGGATTCATATAATTCAGGATAATGGTCTGGCTGGCTACCTGTGATATTTTGCTCTGCCTTACTAATGACAGGAGCCTTAAATAACCAGCTGGAAAAGGAAAGTTTAGATGGAATGATCATCAGAAGTTTTGATTTATTTCCTCTTAATTCCTAGAGGAGCATAATCCCTTTTAAGTTTCATACTATGGCTCAAGTCAAAGGAAAGATGACCCTCATGGAAGAAAATAATACTCCACTAAGCACACAGTTCTACTTTATAATGGAACCAGGAAGAATAAGAAGAAAGCAGAAGCTTTCTAGGTAGTCCACCAAATAAATACAACTCATATAAAAATAGATATCAAAATCTATCTGCTCACCTGTCCAACTGCCAAAAGACTGAAACAAATTCCTAATGTTCATGAAGTTTTTGACTTTAGATGATGCGCAGGATATAGAGTCCAAGCGTACTGTGATATTTCTTAGATAAGTGTACTCAGCAAAAGTCTCAAAACAAGTTCCTGTAGGAAACTAATGTCATATGAAATGCAGAAAAGAATTAGCTCAGCACACATACCTCAGGGGTATAGCATAATAAGGAAAGCATGGGACTCTGGTGCCAATTTAAGACTATATGGCCCTGGAGTTTGATGACGAGCAGCCTTTTTGGGGATTATTACAGGCCCTTTAAGACAACACACACTTTACATGGAACAGGATATAGAAAGAGAACCTCTCTAATTGTTAACTCTCAGTGGAGGGGAAGTTCCACTCCAGGGCAGTGCTATAGGAAAGGATAACAAAAATTATGATTGTTAACATTTATTGATTACTTTCTAAGTACCAGGCACTTTGCCAAACACTTATAAGCATTATTTCATGAAATCCTTCCAATAGCTGTATAAATAAAGGCTGTTATCATCTGAGTTTTACAGGTGAGGGAAGTGACGTTTGAAATTAGGTTTAAAGACCTTAGGTAAATGGAACAAGTTTGCATAGCCATTGAGTAATAGAGCCAAGACTCAAAACTGGATTGTGTGCTTCCAGACCCTAAGATCAGTTGGTGCCAAAGAAGAATCGATAGAACCCTGGCGGAATTTTTCGCAGACTCAAGCCTCCTCGAGAAAATCTAATGATGAGTCTATTCATATGCCTCTTACAACTTATGAAGCTGGGAAACAGAGTCAAGGGAAGGAATGTGGCAGAGGACATTGACATCTGTTTTTATACTTCACTCTTCTCTTGAAAGCACTGTTCACATTGGAAATGTATGCCTATTTGGATTATATGAGTGCTAGTTCAAAATGATGCTTTGTTGTGTGGATATAGGGCATACAATAAGCTAAATCGTATCCATTTTTCTCCTCTACCAATTACAAGTGTGGTAAAATCACTGCCTTAGAAGGTCAGTGATTCTCAAACTTTAGGGTTCCTCAGAATCCCCTGGAGGATCTGTAAAAACAGAGCTTCTGATATAGTACATCTAGGTTGGAGTTTGAGAATTTGCATCTCTAGTGAATCCTAATTTGAATTCTAATGAGTTGGTTATGTAGTTTGGATATGTATTCCCTCTAATTCTCATGTTGAACTGTAACCCTCAGTGTTGGAGGTGAGCCCTGGTGGAAGGTGATTGGATCACGCAGGTGGATTTCTAATGGAGGGTTTAACATCTTCTTGGTGCTGTCCTGGTGATAGTTGTTGTAAAGTGTGGTACCTCCTCCCTATTCTCTCTCTTGCTCCTGTTTTTGCCATGTAAAGTGCTGGCTCTTGCTTCACCTTCCAACATGAGTAAAAACTTCCTGAGGCCCTCCCAGAAGCAGATGTTGGTGCTACGCTGCCTGTACAGCCTGCAGAACCATGGGGTTCAATCTCTTTTCTTATAAATTACCTGGTCTTAGGTATAGCAAGGCAAGGATGGGCTAATACAGTTGGTGTCCTCTTACTGTCCTTTATCTCTGTAGTATACACAGATTCACAATCTGGATTTTATAGCTGACTCTGAGATGATGCAGTTTTCTCTGGATGAAGCTCCTGAGAAAAGCAGGCCATGTTGCTGCTGCTGCTGCTCCTGGGATTACACTTTCAAAACCATTGCTCTAAATTGGAGATTTTCAACTAAACTTACACATGAGAATTGCTTTGTATACATTTTTTAAAAAATGCTGATGCTTGAAGTACTACTCCAGACCAATTAAATCAAAATATCCGAGGGTGAAGTTCAGGCATCAATATTGTTAAACTCCTCTCCCATCATCCACTGATTAATCTGTACAACATGAATTGAGATCACAGAGAATAAGTTTGCTTATGTGTCAGCGACAGAAAATTAAGAGTATGTCTCTGCTAAGACTTGACTCTGAAATACCTATAAATTACTAGAGGAATTTAAGGAATACTGAAGTAATGAGGTCTTGATATCAAGTCATTATGAAATTTTTATCTCTTAATAATATAGATGACAGCTGATATAACAGGCTCGCTTTTCTTTGATAACATGTTACAGTGGACTTTTAAATAGGCAATGAAGTTCTTGTTTCTTTGATAGAGAAGAGACAGGTTACAGAAATTTGAGAAAACAATTTTTCTGGCCATATCTGGAATGGTGTATTATGTATGCATGTGTGTGTGCCCGTGTGCATGTGTGTAAGACACACAGAAAGCAATGGCATGCCCACAGCAAAGCTGATTAGTTGCTTATTATAGCTGTTGCCTCTTTACCTCAGGAAGGTTTTTGTTGTTATTGATATTGTCCATTTGTTGTTATCAATTCCAGCAGTTTCACTTTTATTTTATTCTGCTTAAAAAGATATGTATTTCACTTACAATTTTGGTTTATCCAACATTTCTTAACAACCTCTTTGGTGTATATATGCATTCATTCCTTAATTCAATCATTCAACATATAAACTGGAAAAAAATAAACCTTAAAAATCTATTAAGGGCTCAGGAAATATATATGTATATATTCAGAAAACAGAGTTCATGCAGAATAGTTTCCTTCTTCAATTCCCAAATGTTTGAATTAAACCCGTTTCTATTCTTCACTCTAACTAACATTTATTGGTATTTAGTGCCAGACCCTAGCACTATGTTCTAGGCACTGTGGAACTAAGAGTGAAGAAGATAGCAAAGCCCTTGCTCTCATGGTGTATATATTCTGTTGGAAAAAGAAAGAATAAACAAACAAGGTAAAAATTCTATAATTAATAATTCAATGAGTTGATGTGAGAGAATGTAACAGGACTTACTTTAAACTGACTTGTCCAGGAAGATTCATTAAGGAGGTAAAATTTATGCTGAGACCTCAATGACAAGAGGGAGCCAATCATGCCCAAGGAAAGAGCCAGGGAAACAGGCAGAGAAAAAAACTAAGGTAAAGGACCTGAGATGGATCTGAGTGTGCCTTGTTCCAAAAACAGAGATAAGACAGTGGGGTAGACTACAGTGCACAAAGTGAAAAATGGTACAAGAATTTTGAATATATATGAAGCTTGAGAAGCCTGTTGGATACCCAAGTGGAGGTATCAAATAGGCAAGTGCCTCTCAAAGTTAATTTGCATATAAGTCATGTAAGGATCTTGTTTAAAATGCAAACTGTGATGCAATGGGTATGGAGTGACGTCTCAGATTCTGTTTCTCAAAAGGTCCCAGGGGGTGATCCTGCTGGTCTTGGACCACATGTTGAGTTATAAGAATGAAGGCAACTGTGCATTTGTGAGTCTGCAGTCAAACATAGAGAAGGAAGAGGCCAAAAGATAAATAAGGTGGAGAAAATAAAACCAGAAAAGAAACCCTCTTTAAACTATCAAAGGGATTTAGATGGTTTGTGTGGAGAAAGGATACCAAATACCTACAACAAGCTTTCCCATACCAAATGTGATTCAGTAGCATCAAGGTATTCATGGAAGTGACTCAGTAGACCTCAATGACAAGAGGGATATGGATGCTATGTAACTGTGCTCTAGACTGTACCTGGATTTCTGACTACTTGCTCTGCCTTTCAAAGTCCATGGTTTTCATTTCAAAACAGCAATGCTTTCCCATCATCCCCTTAGTTGTTAATATAGGCAGTTTGTAACAAGAGATGCTTTTCCAAATATCTCAACTTAAGAACTGCATAGCTTTGTAAGAGATAGGAAGTCAGTCTCCTCAGAATATGGGGTACATATCTAGCTGTACACGCTAATTGTAGGTGTCCCATGACTGCCAGTCTGCAGGGTCATGTGTTTCATGAAGAGAGATGCACAGGGAGATGTAACTGAAAAAGATTCATACCCAGCTTTGATTTTTGTCTGCTCCCTGCATTTCCCCCAACCCCCAAACATTAACCCCAAAGCAGAGAATTGCTCTCAGTATTCCTCCTCCAGAACCGTGCAACATAGTTACAATCAGTACTTCTCTTTCTTTCTTGAATTTATTTTTATTTCAATGATTTTAATGAATATTTCCTAGAAAGTTCACAGTACTCATTTTTATGTTTCAATTTATATTCAAATTTACTCAAAGATAATATCACGGTATTATTAGAGAAGTCTCTCTAAATACTAGAACTGACATTTCAGATCCATGTGTAATAATACTGCCCCCATAAAATTTGCATAGGTTACAGAAGTTTATCTTGAATAGTCCTCCTGCTCCTCATCTCTGACTTTGATATATTACATCTTGCAATTTCTGGCAATCACTTCTAGGACAATAGACAAAATTTCAGTCACTTCAACTTTTAAAATAACCACTAAAAAATACACCAAAAGATAATGTGGGTATTCAAAGCACCATGAATCAAAGGAAAATAGGTATTTCATTAACCTAAAATTATCGTAATATTCTTAGGATCACAATATTTCACGGGGCAATTTGAAAGTGATCTGAAAATTATAAAGGTAGATTATGATACATGTATCAACCTATTCTTATCACTGCAATTTAGACATCAGGACAAAAATAATAGCTTACAATTTCTCAATAGTTGAGTAACCCCATGCTGGTTTTTACTATAACTGATGATAGGTAAAGTATGGTAAACTGGATGCATGGAACAAACATGGGAGGTCGTAATATGTTTCCAGGCTATGGCATCTTGCCATTGGCCACAGCCTCTTGGAACCAGATAAAGTCACTGAAATAGTTAACAGATGTTAGCCATACTCGAAATATAAAAGTTCTATTGCTAAAATTATGTAGGGTCAGATGGAGATTTGGCTTTTTGTCCATAGCATAACTGACTTGGCAAACGAATAGTTGTGATCCAGAGGCATAATGCATAACATTGAGGCCACACACTCTGCATACTATGCAGAAGCTCATAAACTACTGATGATATGTACACTGTGTTAAGCCTGCTTGATTAAGTATTAACACAGTATTTGATACTTGGGGAAATATGAAGTCAATTTTCCCATCTACTAAATTAAAAATTTATTTCTACAAGAGCAAAAGAGACTTTTTTCCAAGTTCAAAAGTATGACAAGTTTTATTATTTATCCTCAGCTTGCAATTTACCTGATGACTGATATTGCATTTTGTTGACTTAATCTATCCAGTTATAATCTTTTTGAAAAGGATCTCTTTTCTCCCACTCTTGTCCATTACTTCACATAGCAGAGCAAGTTGACATTAATGATTTTCAGATGAGTATTGGGGCTGAAATTGATCTTCTCAACTGTATGTCATAAATCCATTCAAGTCAAGCATTGAAGGAGGCTTGTGCCACTTTAGAGTTTGTGGTTTTATTCACAGCTTTGCAAATAAAGTCACCAGCTTCCATCACTTTGTATAGATTCACACCCTAGTGAGGAAAAGAAGGAATATCAGGAAGGCAGAGGGATTACAGAGAAAAAAGATAAAACATAGCCTTTTAAATTTTATTAGTAGTTACTTAACCATTTAAAGTTACTAAACAAAGCGGTGTTGGTCGTTATCAATTTTGGGGCAACATTTGTTTTCATGAATAACGTTGTTAACATTTTAGATTTTTCTGCTTTATTACAGCATATCTTGAATCTGACCCTTGTATAATAATATAGGTAAACACACGTGAAAAACATCATAATTCAGGCTGGATCTAGAGTCTAGGAAGGACAATAATGGAACTACAAAAACAGTCGACAAAGCAGCAGTGAAGGACAATCAAAATAATGTTTTGGAGCAGTTTATAGATAAGAACTGACTTAGAAAAAAAACTATCCTCTTTACTACACGAAGAAACAAACTTGAAAAAGCCATAAGGATTACAGAAAAGGTGAATGCATATATATACATATATATTTTTTAAACCAAGGCCAGAAATACTATTACTAGTATGATACTGAAGGAGGTAGTTGCAAGTGAAATAAAATGAAGTGGTATTTAGTACACATCTGGAACTTGTTTGCCTGAGAGGTTGTACTGTCTGAAAGTATAAATAGGATCAACAAAAGCTCAGGTAAATCCATGGATGACAGATATGCAGTTGGGTATAAAGGCCAAGTTCAGGGCATGCTCTTGGCTTTGGTGTAATGAAAGGGTCACTATCAAAGTTTCCACCCGGCACTTTTGTTGTCACAGGAGGAGGCAAAGCATTAAGTGGATTAAGCACAAACTTGCCCTTATGTGGCATTTCATAAGCGTCTATGTTCCCCCTCAATATGGACTAGAACAATGTGGGCTTAAAATGGAAAATATTCAGTTTCCTTTGCTATTATAAAGTACTTTTTAATATCTATGAAAACTTGTCACTTTCATAAAATAGACAAATATAAAAACTCACAGGGGCTTTTCATAACGATGAATATCCTTTTAGAAATTGGAGACATTTCGATATAGCTAAGTACTTATCTCTTTAAGAATTAAAAATATTTTGTAAAATGATACTCGTAAATTATTTTCATGATATCTTTTTATTACAAAGTTGTTTTCAGGATACTAACATTTGCTTTGGTTTGAGAAATTTGGTTTTGTCATGGTAATGGCTTTACGTGGAGTATCTGTTTAACATCCTTAATCCAATGATACTTAAATTCTGTAAACAATTATCCTTCAGATGGCTTTCACGTATAAATTACATCCAGCAAGAGTTGATAGAAAGATTTTTGTCATTAATGTCTTTCTTCTCTTTTCAGTAATTCCATTTGTCACAATTATACAGTAGAATTTGTTGATATTGCACCAAAGTAGAATTTTATTTTGGCTTTTCTCTACCATTTTACTTAATCAGTAGATATCATTATGAAACAACACTGCATGTATTCTTAAATCATTTATCAGGTGCTTAAATATGTCTCATGTACTATGATAGATTCTGGAGTTTCAAGAACCTCCTGTAGAATGTGGTTTCTGCCTTCAAGTTCAAGCAAGCAATGTGGACTCACAACAGAAAATTCTGTACCATAGTTAAAGCCACAAATAGAGATATGCCCAGGTTATTATGGAGGCAGAGATGTGAGGCCACCAACCCACTGAGGAGAAAAAAATGCAGAAAGGAATGTGTCAGGGAAAAGTGCCAAGAAGGGTAAAGCCTGACCCGAGGTTTATACAAAAAGTTTAAAAGAGGATGGAGGATGTATGGGGCACTGTATGCAGGCAGAGAAAAGAGCAGTCCAAGATATCTTAAATATCTATGGCATACATGGATAAAGGTAAAATATACCATTAACCCTGGAAAAGGTAATAATAGGCCAGATTATGTGATAGAGCACAGGCTTGCTTTCAGGAAATTAGAATCCACTGATCCGTGCTCAGGCAGACGTAGAGCCTATTCATACTTGTACGTTAGGTGTAACCCTTTGATGGTAGCATGGAGGATAGATTTAAAGGCAAGTCTGGGGCCAGCGACCAGTATAGAGGATGAACACCCAGGGAAGAGATGCAGACCTGCATCAATGTAGTCATAGCAGAGGTAATAAGGGAGGGACAAACAACCAAAATATTTTAAAGTCAAATTAGCAGCTCTTGGTAACTGATTGGACATGGAATCCATAGTGAGATTAAATTCTATAGAGAATCTTGGTTTGTTGCCATGGGTGACTAGTTGAGTTGTGGCAGCTACTCAATGTAGCAATCCTTGGATGGTGAAATTTTTCGGAATAGACTTGACTTATTTGCATTTGGACTCCAGAGTTATGGAACATAACTGGTATATATTAAGCATCAGCTATCAGCTATGGAGTTCAATTCAGTCATCTAAATTTCTAAGAAAGGAACTATTTATGCTCGTTTTATGTCATTAGCTTCCAATATAAATGATTAAGATACAATATAAATGAAATAACATTTATTTCTAACCAGAGAAAATAGGCAATAGTTTTTGGTGTTTATGGGCAACAGCTGTTGGTGTTTAGTGCCAAGTGAAATCAGTCTTTCAATAAATATTTATGGAGCATCTTTATGCCACAGGCACCAAGCTAAAGTACGAATAAGCTGTCATAATTGCTCTGTGGTTGCAAGGGAAGCTAGACACATAAACAAGATAATTACATAACCTTGTGGTAAGTTCAGAGGAAAACATGAAAACACTAAGGAGTGGGACCTAACAGTTTGACCTGGAGGATAGGCAGGGAGATGCTAGACGGCTTATTTTTAGGATGGTGGTGTCTTGCTTTCCAGGCCAAATGGAATACGAGGCATAAGGCCATTTCATGTGGTAGTGAAAACCTGAGCAAGGAGTAGAAGTGAGGAATAAAATGGTATAGAACTGTAGACTAGAAGCAAGTTTAATGAAGCAGGAGCATCAATGTAAGTAGAGTGAGGAAAAAGGAGGAATAGGAGCAGTGGAGAGTAAAAAACTTCATTTTACAATACAGATGATTATTTCACATCTCAGAAATTCTAAATGTCTAATCATCTGTAATTTTTATTTTTTTCCTAAATAAATCTGTTCTATAGACTAACGGGTTGTGTTAACAATCACAGGGCAAAACAAGGTGCTGAATTTAGTGGATGTGGTTACATAGCATGTGACTTTTCAGGTAAACTTGCAAAGAGACTATGCTTGCCATCTAGTGTCTCACATGCTAAGTATTATGAAGCTCCCCTCTTTCACTGATCATATAAAAAGTGCCCTGGGAGTTCTTCCAGAAGCTATAGTTGTCACTGAGACAATCAAGATATCAGTTTTCTCCAAGAAAAACATCCATACAGAAAACAAAACTGCAAAACTCAACAATCATAACAGCAAAGACACAGGCTCCAACTCACAAAGTGTATAAAATCAAATCAGATAATACATGAAAAAGTACTTTAGAGGTCATGAAGCACTATAAAAATGTGAAATGGTAGCATTATTGGTGATTGAGCTATAGCAATGAGTTACTTTATAAAGACCCCAAAAGAATTTTTATTGCATTTTCCAACTGTGCATTTTAGCAAATAGCAAAAGTGTAGTAAAACTTTGACCTCAAAATTGCTTCCCACATCTTAGAAGCATTGCAATTTGGAGCTGCAAGGAATGCATGAATATTAAAATATGTTAAAGTAACTTACTGTATTGAGCCCCAGGCCATTAAGCATATATATCAAATCCTCAGTGGCTACATTCCCAGAAGCACCTTTTGCATAAGGGCAGCCACCTAATCCGGATACTGCAGAGTCCACCACGTTAATTCCCATCTGGAAAACAAACCAAACCACCTAAAGCTTGTATGTTTATGGCATGTAAATTGTTGCATTTCTATTTTACCTGTGGTAAAGAGCAAATAAGGAAAATCTGAACTGGTTGTTCAAACATATTCACTTACCCACTGGCCTCTAGAACGGTCCCCGGGGTGCTTATTTCTTTTATGTCTAATCTTGTCTCTGAGGCTAACAGAAACTCTGCTAAGGCTCTCTGGAACTAGAATAATCTTTGATCAAAAGCAAAATGGTGTTGTTCATTGGTAACAGCTCAACTGTAGGTGGTGAAGCTTAGAGTAAGCTTAATTTACTCCAGATTTTCACATATTATCCAATTCTCTAGCTTAATTCTAAAAGCATTTTACAAGCAATATGAAATATTTTCAACATTCTAATTCAACATCAAAATGCCTTACATGACTGGTATGTGAGGGCAGGGGAGAGAGAAGTCACTGGGTTTGAAATAGGATTTTGTGGGCTCACTTTACCCATTCAACTCACCCAGTCTTTATCGAGACATCCATTGTTTTGCACACAAAACTCCACTACTTTGGGAGAAGGAAGAAATATTTAAGAGACAAAACACTTGCCACCAGCAGTAACACCAGCTTATATTATTGGTTCCTCACTAAGTGCTGGATGCTGTTATTAACAAATTATGTGTATTAATTCACAATTCTCCCCCAAACCCATGAAGTAGATACTCTTGTAGCATCCCCAATTCACAGAAAGAAAACTCAGGTACAGAGGGAATAAACAATTTACCCAAGGTCACCATCTGGTAGGTGAAATCTTCTGTCTCCAGGGCATCTACACTCTGCCTTGATTTATAGCCTCTGGAAACATGAGTGTTGGTACATGATTATGTGCTTGGGGATATCAGAGGTGGAAGAGCTGTCTGTGTGTGCTGGAGAAGTTAGGGAAGACATGAGCACAACAGGGTCTGAGAAGGGCCCCGGAGTTCAAATGTTAATAAGATGAGAAGAACAGAGGCAGGCACGCCATTCCTCTGTGAAGGGTAACAATTCGGTAATCAGAAGATACAGCAAAGCCTAATCTGATTCTTCACTCTTGGGCATTAAAGAAAAAGTAACATGACCACATCAAAAATGAGAAGCACCTGGAAGCAGAGCTCTTGTCCAACCAACTAGATCATGGTTCTCAATCGCAGGTTGCGGCTACATCCCCTGAATTTTTGACTCAGAAGTTCTGGGCTGCGACTTGAGAATTTTAAATTTTGACAAGATTCTGACGGCTGCTGCTCATGTGGGAATGTCTTTCTCCCTTCCTTCCTGCCTTCCTTTCCTTCTTTACTTTTTTGATAAACTTTTAATTTTAAAATAGTTTTTGATTTTCACAAAATTTGTGAAGATAAAACAGAATTCCTATATATTGCACACTCAGTTTTCTCTATGGTTAACATCTGTTACAGAAAACATTATTCAATGATGCTTATTAAAGCACAGCAAGGATGACTTTATTTAGGAACATTGCAGTAGGTACAGGGACCACATGCAATGCAGGAGAGAGAGAGACTGTGCTCAAATCCAAATACAGCATGGGCAAGTGAGAATTTATAGCCAAGGAGTGGGGTGGGGGTCAGTGGATTAAAAATTACTAGGAGAAAACATTAGGAGTGAAAGGAATTCTGGCTCAACTGACCTACCAGGATTTTTGCTGAAGACAGGATAGGGTGATCAGACATGACCTTCGGGTTGGTGGAGGAGGACAGACCTAATCAGATCGGGCATTTGGATATTGACTATAGGGGTTCTTGTTAAGCTGATTTAGTAGGAATCGCTAAAACTGGATTTTACAAGGAAGTGAAGAGGTGGGCTTAGGAGAAGTTTTAGAAACCTGACTGAAGTTTGGCTTCTTTGTCATATCTTATGTTATTACGGTATATTTGTCATAACTAAAGAACACACGTTGACATGTTTTTATTAAAATCCATGCAATATTTAGATTTCTTTAGACTTTTAAAATGACATTTCTAAAGACATTTTTAAACTGGTGTCTTTTATCTGTTCTGGGAGCCTACCAGTATACCACATTAGTAGTCAGGTATCTTTTTTTTTTTTTTTTTTTTTTTTTTTTGAGACAGAGTCTCGCTCTGTCACCCAGGCTGGAGTGCAGTGGCGCGATCTCTGCTCACTGCAAGCTCCGCCTCCCGGGTTCACGCCATTCTCCTGCCTCAGCCTCTCCGAGTAGCTGGGACTACAGGCGCCCGCCACCACGCCCGGCTAATTTTTTGTATTTTTAGTAGAGACGGGGTTTCACCGTGTTAGCCAGGATGGTCTTGATCTCCTGACCTCGTGATCCGCCCGCCTCGGCCTCCCAAAGTGCTGGGATTACAAGCGTGAGCCACCGCGCCCGGCCAGTAGTCAGGTATCCTTAGCCTCCTAGGGGCTGTGACAGTTTCTCCGAACTATTTTTTTTGAGTAGTATAAGTCATGATTTTGTTTTGTTTTGTTTTGTTTTGTTTTGAGATGGAGTCTTGCTTGGTTTGCCCGGCTGGAGTGCAGTGGTGCTATCTCGGCCCACTGCAACCTCCGCCTCCTGGGTTCAAGCGATTCTCTTGCCTCAGCCTCCTGAGTAGCTGGGATTATAGGTGCGCACTACCACACCTGGCTAATTTTCGTATTTTTAGTAGAGACAGGGTTTCACTATGTTGGCCAGGCTGGTCTCAAACTCCTGACCTCATGTGACCCGCCCTCCTCAGCCTCCCAAAGTGCTCATCATGTATTTTGTACAATGTCCTTAAATTTGCGTTTGTCTAAGTTTTTCTCCTGTTAAGACTGGAGTTATAGAGTTTTGGGAGAAGACCACAGAGGTAAAGTGCCATCCTGAAAGCATTATATCAAGGATACATAATATCAATATAAATTATGATGGCTGGTATTAACTTTTATTGTCTGGCTGAGGTGGTGTCTTCCAGGTATCAGCACTATAAAGTCTCCCCAAAGTCTTTCTATATTGTTCATTTTGGAAAAATGTCACTATACATAGCTCACACTTAAAGAGTGGGAAGTATCTACACAAAAGTTTTGAATTGTTCTGTATGGAAAATTTGTCCATTCTCATTTATTTACTTATTCTAACATGTATTTATATTAGGGAGGACTCATAGCTAATTATAGGTAATTATTTTGCACTTTGGGTTATAATGTAATACCAATTTATGTCTTTTGTTGCTCAAACTGTTCAACATTTGGCCATTGGGGAGCTCTCTCAGTTGGCTCCCGTGTCCTTTAGGCATGCCAAAGGGACTGTGGGTTTTCAACCACTTTCGTAGAGTTTCCTTTGCAAGACTGAAAAGGATACTCACAAAGTCTCACAAAGGAAGAACTACAGTCCTTAAAAAGCCCTAGACTTCTTTGGGACCTAAGGAAAGTTTACAAAGGATAGACTGTTTCTCTACCTCCATTTCTTCTTATACTCTCCAACATGGGAAGGTCTCTATTGCCTTCTTTCCATCACCACAACATTTCTCACATAATGATCTGACAGGTTCAGTCATATTCAGCAGTAAAATACTGGTACCTTTAGGACAATTTTCATTTACTATGAAAGCAGTAAGAATGGGGAATTATACTTTAGAAGTGAAATTTGTGGCATTGTTCAGTACTTGGAAGAGACAAATATTAAGATGTTGACCCGTCTCTGGGAGTCTGCCATGATATAAACAGGCAGGGGCATTTCTTTACTTATAGGTTAAAACTGATGTATTCGGTGGACCCGAATGTATCAGCTTAGGAGCCAGAAATTTCCATTAGTCTCAACCCTGTCAACCCACTGGAATCACCTGGAACCCTTTTCAAATGACCAATGTCCAAGCTTCTCCCTAAATTAATTAAATCAGAGTCTCTGTCCTAGAATCTCCTGTTACCCAGTGATTCTCAAATCCCTAAAGTAGAGTTTCTTATCTATCTCACCCTTTATCAATCCGGGGTATGGGTCAGCTTTAACTTTAGAAAAACTTTGTACCCTGGGGCAGCAAACAGTTAACCAGGACTGGTCAGCATTTAAAGAAAAGCAGGTTTTGAAAAAATACCCAAAAAAGTATAAAGTAGCAAAAGTCAGAGGAATCAGCATGATAGGTGAGAAATGGCTTCAGCCCGAAATGTGGATGATTCACTTTTGGGATCTGGAATCCACGTATCATGTTCCTTTTCTCACTACTGAGGATCAAGACCCTGCAACTACAGGAGTCCCAGAAGGAAAACTTGTTACTTTGTCAAAAGAACAGTTTTTAGTCTTAATTGGTCTTTTGGGAAAGAGTGAGGAAACAACAGCCATTCTTCTATTTTGTAACTAAAGGCCAATGTAACCTATTGCTTGGGCAAAAGTGAAAGATTTATTTACAATAGAGAAACCAGTATTATCACAGAGGAACAATAAATGACCAATGTCACACTAGAGCAAATATAAATAACCAGTGAAGCCAAAAAAAAAGTTCAACCTCACATTAAATCAAAGATTGTGAGTGAAAACTATAACACTGTATTTTACACTTTCAGACTGACAACAATTAAAAAAGAATGCTGGCATTGAAATAGTATAATATAGTATAATATATTCAAATATATGAAACACTCTACAACTTCAACAACATGGACTAATTTCACAAACACAAGGTTGCTTGAAAAAAAAAGTCAGGTTCAAAAGAAGACATACATCATTTCATTTAGATAAAGTCCTAAAACAGACCACACTAATCAAAGCAGTGAGAGGTTAATAATTATCCTTTGAAGTGTGAATATAAATGGACACAAGGAGAGCTTCGAGGGTGCTGGCAATAAATTTCTTGAACTAAGTTGATTACATTGATAGTATCAGTTTGTGAAAATTCATTGAGCTTATAATTTGTACACATTTCCATATATGCATTATAGTTCAATAAATATCAATGACAAAGGGAGTGTTGTTGGAACTGAAGGTAAACAGTCAAACCTAAATGAGTAGGAATGTACAGTTAATTGGAATTCTTTGGGTGAGCAATTATTTAGTAATAAATCTTCACTCGTCAATATTCTTTGTCCTAACAGTTCCTTATCAAAGAGTCCTTTCTAGAAATATTTAACGAATCCTAAGAAAATAACTAGATAAAAACAAATACATATGGGTGATGTATATTGTATATTTGTTTTGTATAGGATATATAACACACACACATATATCTATATAAAGACTCATCACAGTATGTTTTTTAAGAATGAAAATTTGAGAACCATCCAAATGTCTCCCAATGGAGTATAGCTTTATGGTGTAGCTAGAAAACAAAATGATGATGCTATTTAACTGCATGATTAAGGGAAAAACAGGTTAGAAGATGTTATGACAGTACATAGAGTCATGATACAATTTCCTGAAAACAAAAAGGATTTGGGAGATACATAAAGTGCTAACAGTAATGATCATGGGTGCTGTGATTACAGATAAATTATTATTATTATTATTACTATTTTGAGACGGAGTCTCGCTCTGTCACCCAGGCTGGAGTTCAGTGGCGCGATCTCGGCTCACTGCAGGCTCTGCCCCCCGGGGTTCACGCCATTCTCCTGCCTCAGCCTCCTGAGTAGCTGGGACTACAGGCGCCCGCCACCACACCCGGCTAATTTTTTATATTTTTAGTAGAGACGGGGTTTCACCGTGTTAGCCAGGATGGTCTCGATCTCCTGACCTCGTGATCCGCCCGCCTCGGCCTCCCAAAGTGCTGGGATTACAGGCGTGAGTCACCGTGTCCGGCCTATTTTACTTTAATTCTATCTCTGTTTTCCAGTGCCTCCACGATGAATGATAATTACCTACCTAAGTAGAAAAAGTAAAATATAAAAGTTTTTGGAAATTTTAACCTGTAGTAAAATGACTGTAAATAAGTGAAAATGAATGTAAATAAATCCGAGACTCTGAATTTATTCATATTTTGCAATAATGGATCTTTCTAGGATCTAAGACTACAAGACTAATCTGCAAACATACTCTGGTGAAGGCAGACATAATCTGAGTAAAAGAGGACTTGACTTGTAAATTGGTCTTTCTGATTTTCTAGTACCAGATTAGCGCTAGACACAGATTCTCTTTCGGCAAGCTCTATTCACAAATTAATTGACTCAGTTCTAAATGCAATATGTGGATTTAAAGTTTAAGCAATTTTAAAGAGTTTATTCAAGGATATATGACCTATAAAGGAGAATATTAAGGCCTCAATTCCCTTTAAAGTCTCTCTTTTTAAAAAAATCACAGTACTTTAAAAATATTTTAATACAAGTTCCCCTAAATTCTCTACTTTATTAAGTGTGTAATTTTCTTCTCAGAAATAAAAATTTTCTCAATGATACTTTTATCCTTATACTAAATTATATGCTCGTTTTTCTAAACAAGCTGCTTTGGAAATTTCTAGTCATAGTCTTCTAAGAAAATTTGATTTCACTACGTATGTTTTCTTCACATCTACTACCTTATTTCATCAGAAATAATTTTAATATGATGTAAACAAGCTCTGAAAAAAACTAGGAAGAAAAACATTATTTCTTATTATTAATTCTTTATTGTAAAGAGTGGAAAGACATTTTCACTTAACCATTGAAATCATATCATTTTGTGTTTGAAAATAATAGGCCACTTAGCTAATTTTCCTATACGAGAGACTTTCGGCATTAAAGGATTACTCTTGGAAAGCTGTTCTGTTTCTCTCCTTTTCAAGAGTGATCACTACTTTCAGACTCAGTTTCCTGGTGTGCATGCGTGTGTGTGTGTGTGACTGTGTGTCTGTGTGTGTGTGTGTGTAAGCACACAGCACAAACTTCTGTTTGCACCATATATCACAAAAGCAAAACAGTTATTCTTTGTTTTGTCTATTTTTGATTTTTGTTTTTGAAAAGTCCATTTTTAGTTGAGTAACCACAAGGTGGCAACACAGCACCAAAATCCACCAAGTTAAAGTCAAACATTTACAACCCCACTGTGTTGCAGTCCCTCAAAATTGTAAATAGTGAATAGTTTTATATTTATCAAACAAATGGGTTTTCTGCATTTAAAATAAGGACACTCTTACTAATGGTGTAGAACACATGGAAATGTGGTTCAATATATTCAGCATATTTCTATTTTTCCTTTGACTTAAAGTGTTTATTAAGCACATTCTTTGTGCCAGGGACTTGGAATAAATAAAAGTCCTGTAGCTCACAGAATTTAGCATTATAAATTAAAGTGACTATATATTTTGGCTGTTACTGAGAAGTAGCTTATGATTATCTAATGGGAAGCAACTGTTATTAGTGCTCAGGGAACCAATGCTTTCTAAATTATATACATGTTTATTTATATATTCATATATAACATGTATATTTATAACATATTTAAATATTTATAACATACATAATACATAAATATATTTTTATATAACATATATAAATACATTTATATAATTCTAACTCTAAGGACTGAGATGTCCTTGGCTTCTCGTTTTCTCAAAGTTGACAATCAAAGCTATTAACTCAGTGGCCCAGGATACCATAAACCTGGTGAATTCAGTTGTGTGTGCTCTATCTACCTGAGCTCTCTGCATATGTGCTTGGACCTAAGGCCAGAGGGAAATGAATAAAATGTTACTGGCAACTTTTTCTGGAGGAGAGCAAATTGCCTGTAGATATATCATAAACATGTCATGTCTGTATTCTAATCTTAGGTGAGCTCCGGGGAGTATTGATTCTGTATGATGTTCTAATGGTCTGATGTTGCTGATATGCTAACTGAAGGTACCATCACAACTTTTTCTTGTTGCTATATGATCTTATAACCCAAATAAAATGAATAAATACAACAATAAAGGGAGTAAAAAATCATTTTGCAAAATTTCTAATCTATACATGTTTTCAAAATATTTTATGAAACCTAAAATTTTAGTTATTGAGGTTACTAAAGTCCCAAAAAACAATTAGATCTGGATTATTATTTTTGAAGTCATCTACATTTTTTATCCCCTAAGATCAGTATTTTATTTAATAATCTATAGAAATGTTAGATTTAATTTAAAATAAAATTTCTGAAAGTGAAAATTATTCATTTTAACATCAATATTCATGTAGAATAAAATATCAAAATATGCTTATTTTCCAATATTTTTATTCTCAACTTGTTTCTCATAGCGGATATTCACTCTACCAAAGGATTGAAATTACCCATACATGAAGAATTACTCGGACTCCAGTGGCCAGGCTTATTTCCAATAAGTCCAGATGTTTGCTTCTCAACCAAGACTCTAAATAGATACTATATGAGCTATTGTACCACCTGAGAGAGAACCCTACTTGCCATTGATGTGTATTGTGAACATAATATATGCAATAGGTAAGCCATAGATAATGAACAGTTAGCATACATGAATAATGTCAACGTTTTGGTCAACAGGAGCATATATAAAAATTGGTAAGTAAATAATAGGATTATATATAGATGTAAAGAGAGAGCTATGTTGAGGAATGACTAAGCTACTGTGATTATTAATCAAAGTAATTATACTTCTCATCTTTAAAACTGGTTTTCCTAAATGCTTCACTCCTCCTTGCCTTCAAAAGGAGACAGATTATATTTCTACCTTCATTGGATACATTCAGATTGAGATAGAAATGGGAGTGTGTACACTGAAGGGAGTAAGGGAAAAAAAGCAAGAAAATTTTCAATTTCTATAAGACTAAAAATAATAAATACTATTAGCGAACATTTGCTGAATTGCTTACTTTTTCACAAGGATTGTACCATGTGCTTCACATATGATAAAGCTCCACAAAGTCAACCTGAAGTGGTTAGTAACTCATGCCCATTTTACTCACGAGTAAACTGAGATTCATGAAGTGCAAGTGCTTCATATGGTTAGTATGAGGCAAGGTAAGAATGCAAATCCAGGTTTAACAACTGTGTGCTACTGCACAATATTAATAGTTAACAAAATGCTGACTATATCCCAGACATATTACTAAACACTTCACATGCATTGATTCATTGAATCCATATAACAACTCCAGGAGGCAGGGTGTGAATTAGAAAAATAACATGGACAAATCAAAAAACTTCCTTTTCTTATGAGACTTTCTGAAAAGTTTCCACACAAGTTAGCAACATTAGCAAACAACTTCAGAAAGTAAATATTTGTTGTCCTGGTGATTGTATTTCTAGGAAGCTAGCCCAAGAAGACAGCCAGAAATATTCAGATAGATCTATGTTCAAGGATGAATATTTTTTGTAATATTACTCAATATTAACAGTGAAAATAAGTTCATAGGTTAGATGTGGAAAAACAGAGATAGTTAATAAATTACATAAGATTGACTATTATGAAATAGTAAAATATTTCTGTATAATACAATATTATATATACAAAAAATATAAATATATAAATATATAAACAGTACAATATATATACAAAAATATATAATATGAAAAAACGAATAGGAGAAAGCGGAAGATAAAAGAACAGGATAATAACTATAGTTCCATTTATTTGTGTTTCTAGATTTTTTCCAATCCTCTATAATAAATATATACCACTCATATATTTACGACAAATGAACTTTATTAATAAGGGTCTATCTACTTTTTTTCATAGTCATTTCCTTCTTTTGCCAGTATCATACCCCCAAAAGTATTCTGGTCTACCTCAGGCTCACATGGCTTGAATTCCATTCAAATTCTATAGATGATTCATCTCAGAATCATCTGCTTTTCCTGTTATTGATTGGATAATGCTCCTATCACTTTACTTCTGTAGCCATCCATGTTCTCTAACATCTTGGCATAAAATAATTAGACCAGTGCTCCTAAAACTGTAATGAATATATGGTTTCACTTAATAGGTCTGAGGTGGTACCTGGGATTCTGCATCACTTACACAATCCTGAATTATGCCAATACTACTGGCCCCCAGAACACACTTGAGTGGCAAGAGACAACAGATCTTCCTGGAAACATCTCAGATGTTAATATATCCAGCTTCAGTCACAGTGGCTCCCTCCTGCCTTGTGCAGTATTTCTCAGAATGATATCATCTAAGTATTGGAGTCACCTGATGTCCTAGTTAAAAATGCAAAAAGGTGCTACCCCCAAAACTGAATTTTTCTTGTAAAGTATATTTATTGTTTCAAACTCCAAGATGGTTTTTATGGATAAAAACATTGTGAAAATTTCTAACTTTGTGGCTGAACTGTTTATCTGTGGCAGATAGAGCTAGTTCATTACCAAAAATCAGTTTCTTCTTCCAGGACCCTCAGTTAGCTGATAGTACCAAGCTGCCCTGTACTTAGGTATGGATATGTGACTACAGTCTAGCCAATGACATGCAAGCAAAGTGATACAGGCCATTTCTAAAACAAGTCTTCTTAGAGACTACAAGCATTCTTCCTCTTTAATAGCCAAACACAGATGACACTGAGGCCTTAGGGAGTGGTGAGCCACAAGATGGAAGCAGCCTGAGTTCCTGAATGACCACTTGGAGGAGACAACACACTCATTTACCAGGAACATGTGTGGTGGGCTGTTAAACCAGTGAGAAACAAACATCTATGTGTTGGAGTCATTATTCATTTCGAGATGTGTTTTTATATCAGCATAGCCAATTGGAACGGATATACCAATTGATAAAAGGTTAGATTAAAATCTGCCGCTTTGCTGGCTGCTTTCTATTTGTTCCACGTTTTTATTTTTTTTCCTCTTTTCTGCGTTCTCTTCTGTTAATTGAATGTTTTATGATTTTATTTGATCTCTTCTGTTGACTTAATATTTAGATTTCATTAAATTGTTTAGTAGTTGTCTTCTCATTTACAATACACATCTTTAATTAACCATAATCTATCTTCAAATAACCAGTCACACATAGGCAAGGAGCTGCTAACAGTATATTCTCAATTCCTTCCATGCAGCCTTTGTGCTCTTGTTTCCCTGTTACTTTTACATAAATAAACTGATAATATATTGCTACTATTTTTTTTTTACGTTAGGTAGTCAGTTATCTCTTAGAGCAATTAAAAATAAGGAAAAAAGTGATCTCATCTTGACTTATTCCATTTCTGAGTTCCCTGAAGGAACTTGGCTAGAATAAAAATGGCAGAGATTCAAATCCTGGTTTTTGGTGAACACTCACTTTTTGGAGGTGGGAGAAAGAAGATGGGTTAATGAAAGAGACAAGGAGTTCAGGAGGAAGTTCAATGTCACAAGCCAGGGTAGAAAAAGTTTCTCTAAATACATATCACAGTGATGAGTGCAACAGATGGTTAAGGAAAATGACAGCTGAGAAAATCCACTGGATTTATGCCATTGACAAATTTTGAAGTTTTGATCATTTCAGCAGAGTAGGACAGGGTAGAGCTGGCAGAAAATTTCAGAACAAATGAAGAGCATGCAGCCTACTGCTTGTCAGTTTCAGAAGACAGACTTTCATTTAAACCTGTTGTGCCATTTTAACTGTGTGATTTTGATAATGTTGTTCTACCTCTGTTCCTTCAACTGTAAAATGAGTATAATAGTACCAATTAACAGGCTTGTTGAGGATTCTATGAGGTCTTTCATGGGATGTGCTTATCACATAGGTTGGCACATAGCAAAATGCTGGATTTTAAAAATATCTAACAAGGATGTAGAGGCAGACAGAAGACATGTGATAAAAGGAAGAAGAGAGTTGAGGAAGAAGTTGAGGGGGGTATGTGAATAGAGAGATATCAAGGTTATGTGAGAAATGTAAGTAGAAAACCATAAAAGACAGCTAATTAAATGGAAGTAAGGAATGATGCCATGAACAGAGGATAAAATTAACAAAGAAAAAATCTTATAGATTAGGATGAGTTTTGGGACCAGGGCAGAAACAAGGAGGTGAGCCAGGAAATAAATAGGAAAAACTGTCCTTTGAGTTAGGGTGTAAGGAGCGACAATATATATATCCCTTGACAGAGATATGTTAAAGGAACAAGGGCCCTGAAGCTTTTGTGGAAAACAAATAACCGATCTCAAAAACATAGTAATCGAGTTCATTGGCTGAAAGTCCTACGAAGAGTTCATCTCATTTCTAGCTCCCTAACACTTGCTTCTTGTGGACTCAGCCCTGCCCTGCTCTCACAATAGTCTTCAGTGTGTGTACAAAGAGAGGGGGATGGAGCTAATGGTTATGGGGAAGAGAAGTAGGAAGAGAAGGAGAGAGACCATAAACAGTATTGTACTGACAATATCTATTCAGGTGGAGGTCCCCATGTATTTTTCATACTAATCTGCAAATCACAGACTTCTACAACTAGATAATTTAGCCAAAATCCCTTATATGTTTAATGATTGATTGATTTAAAATGAATTAGGCCCCATAGTTCTTAACAAAGAACTTTTGGAGGTTATCAAAAGTCACATAGGGCTGGGCACGGTGGCTTACGCCTGTAATCCCAGCACTTTGGGAGGCTGAGGCGGGTGGATCACCTGAGGTCAGGAGTTCAAGATCAGCCTGGCCAACATGGCAAAACCCCGTCTCTACTAAAAATACAAAAATTAGCTGGGCATGGTGGTGTATGCCTATAATTCCAGCTACTCGGGAGGCTGAGCCAGGAGAATCACTTGAACTCAGGAGGCAGAGGTTGCAGTGAGCCGATGTCGCGCCATTGCACTCCTGCCTGGGCAACAGAGTGAGATTCCATCTCCAAAAAAAAAAAAAAGGTCAGGTAGGTGGTCAGTTATAGGCAGTTATAGTGATGCATATAGAACTTAGAACTTAGGCCTTTCTGTTCCTGGAATTTCACTAGGAGGTAGGAGGTAAATAACTTCCAGTTCCAATATAGATGTTAGTGCGAGATGTACCTAATGTTGTGAAAATACAACTAAATGTTAATAAGTTTTTTTAAGTATATTGAAAGACAAAAGAATTGAAAACAGTGGTTCTGACAAAGAATGAGCAATGTTATAAATATTAATAAGCTAGGGATGGCTTGTGAGAATATACAGACCAGATTTTTGAAAATAGCAAAAGCAGCAGGCAGTATATATTAGCTTCATGATGTCTGGAATTTCACTTTATCTCATTCCATTATACCTTCAGCATATGGCATAATACCTAGAACATAATAAGTTATTACTCAAATATTCTTGAAGGCATAATTGAACAAATAATGAGTATGGCACAATATGTAATATCAAGATCAGGGTGCATATAGGCCTATATATTGTAAAAATTGAAGACACAGCACTACATGGTTGAGGACACAAAAATAAAGAAACATTGGAGTGGATCACTACCTATCTCATTTCCTCCTTAAACCTTCTCCTCTTGGGAGTGCCTCTCATAAAGAAGGGTTTCTGGAAACTGCTCAGTGACTCTTTTATTAATCTTGGCTGCAGCTGATTGGACCTAAATTTGGTCAATCACAGTCTTCTCACCCAGACTTGGAACAGACAAAGACAGAATGCATCTTTATAAGAGGTGAGATGTACAGCAAATGAGCTGTGGACCAGTAACTTTTTCCATGAATAATGGAGAGCAGAGAAATTCAATCTCTAGTAAAATGAGAAGTGAAGCATAGGTGAATCAGAGAAACATGGCCTGAATTTCAGACAGATTTTCAGTCCTTCCTGAGGTCCAGCTTCATTCCCTTACCAGCTTTGTTTTTGGAGGTGGGTACTATTATTATCATCCTCATTTTTTAATTGAGGAAACTGAGGAATAGAATGTTTAATATGATCATATATAATGTTACATGTTTGGTAAAAGGTAAAGCTGAGATTCAGAATGAGGTAAAAAAAGACTTCTTTCTAAATCTCTGTTTTTGACTTGTGTGCATAATTTATCCAAGAAGTTTCCTGAGACACCCCTGTGTCTTCATAATAAATTTTCCTCTTTTGTTTAAGGTAGCCTGAGTTGGCTACTGTTGCTGGGAAACAAAGACTAGTAACTAGCATCATTAAGTTAATGACCTGGCAGAGAAGATATTCATTAATATAAAGAACTTTAATACAAAGTAGAATGTCATAGTTATTATAAGAATTATAAACAAAGCTGTTCAGAAACACCAGTGAGATGGTTTGTATATTTTGTAGTGGAGCAAGGAACGGGTGGAAGAGAGGAGGGATAGTGAAAATGTTGTCACATAGTTTGCCTCTGAATTGGGCTTTGAAGGATATTGACAAGGGTGGGGAGAGGATGTGGGAAGAGGTATTCTACAGAGAAGAAGCAACGTGGAAAATCATACATACGATGAACATGCCAAGTATGTACTAAGCAGTTTTTTGTTGTTGTTGTTGTTTTGTTTTTTTGGTATTTTTTTTTTTTTTGAGACGGAGTCTCGCTCTGTCACCCAGGCTGCAGTGCAGTGGCGCAATCTCGGCTCACTGCAAGCTCCGCCTCCCGGGTTCACGCCATTCTCCTGCTTCAGCCTCCCAAGTGGCTGGGACTACAGGCGCCCACCACCACGCCCAACTAATTTTTTGTATTTTTAGTAGAGACGGGGGTTTCACCGCGTTAGCAAGGATGGTCTTGATCTCCTGACCTGGGCCTCCCAAAGTGCTGTGATTATAGGCGTGAGCCACCGCTCCTGGCCAGAAGATTTTAATGAGATGTTTATTGTAGGGCCTTTTGGGATATGGATGGAGCAAGTCCCTGTGCCTTGCTATAGGATATGAGCTTTATTCTGTAAGAAATGAAGGTCTAGCTAAGGTTTATGAATAATCATGCCATCATCAGCACTTTGTTTTTTTCTAATTTTGCTAGCAAGGGAGCAATAATTGAGATGGATAGAGGCTGAGAAATATGTAAGTAGAAACATTTGTTAGAAAATTAGTGCAATACATCAAATCATTCGTGACAACTATTTAAAATGAAGCATAAGAAAAAAGATTGTTGTTAAGGAATAAATTTGAGATAAATTTACTAGGTAAAATACTGTCTAAATGAATGAGGAATGACTAAAGAAAGAAATACCATTAACAAAGCACTGAGATCTCTCGCTTAGCAACAACTTAATAGAGGGTGATCCATTAACTGGAGTGGGATGTAGAATCGTCCTTAGTGAAAGGTGAAAGTTGCTGTCTTGAAAATCATTATAGATAAAGAAAACTGGCTATTTACCACATGTTTCCTGAAGCATTCCTAATTATTCAAAACTAATTTAAATTCACGTTTATCTTTCGTTAAATAACTTTTTTTCCACTTCCCCATTTGCAGTTGGAGTGATTTCATGTCTTTGGTAATGTTTATATTTATAGTTTAATATTCTTGTAACTCAAATAATTGGACTCCACTGGTCAGTAATTTAAAAGATATGACACAGTGATTCCTAGGTCTCTAGGAAAAGCACGAGGCTTCCCATCTGCTGAGTACTGGGGTGGGGGCAGGGATAATGAGTGATAGGAATTTCATATGGGTTTTGGGGAGCCCTATAACAAAGGAGACTGGTCTTGCTTTCAAAGGTGTGTACTGGAGGGCATACAAGACTCAGAAGCTCAGCATCCAGCTGACAGAGGGAACAGGGCAGCAAAGGCTGAGTGAGATACCTAGCCCGTGGCTCTCAGGTAACTTCAAAGAATACAGAACACTCACACCTGACATAGAAAGCATACAACAATTTCCCATTTTCCCTAGCAGAGCTGAAAGATCACTGGTGGGCAAGAGGGAATTAAAATCATGACCAGGATGTGGTACAGAGTATGGGCTAGAGTTGGGTGGATCATGGTTTGGGTACCATCACAAGGACAGAGCTGAATGGGCCGAATAGTCATATCTCAGGGGAAACAAGGGAGGACTAAGAATGTTTGCAGACCAGGTAACTCCCCACTAATGCCAGGATGATACTTAAGCCCTCTTCAAACTTAGCTCACTCATAGGAGGGAGGGGGAAGAGAATAGGAGGAACTTGAAACCTGTTTTAAAGGAGAAGTGGCTAAGCGGATTTACACATGTATTCCACCATTTATTAGGATACATCTATTTGGGGGGTAAACTTCAGAATTCATTAAACTGGACACTGCTGTGTTTTTACATAGATATAAAATATTATGTATGCTATAAAGTACAAAAAATATTACAGGCCAGGCACAGTGGCTCATGTCTGTGGTCCCAGCTACTGGGGAGACTGAGGAGAGAAGATCACTCGAGCCTAGGTGTTTGAGGCTGCAGTGAGCTATGATCACAGCAGTGCACTCCAGCCTGGGCTTCAGAGTGAGACCCCCATCTCTAAAAAAATAAAAGCAAAAAAGTATAGAAGATTTTATGATATTACTTATATGAATATTACCATTCACATTCTTATTGTGAATTTCAAACAGCTCAAGTTCAGCTTGATTTCTAAACGACTTACCAAGGACCTTGCTAGCTTGAGACCCACCATTGATCAAAATATCTAATGAGATATTTATGTTAACAATGGTATTAATTTTTTAAAGCATTGGGTACAACTTGGAGGAAGAGGGAAGGCTGTGAATATATAAAATAATTTTTTTTCTGCCACTAGAAATAGTCCAGCTGAAGGCACCCGAAATGGTGCAGTTGAAGCCAGTTATTCAAAGAAGGTAGGAAAATAAACATAAGTATAATTACAGTTAAATATATAGAAGAAAACCAGATTTGGAGAAAACTCGCATATCTAAAAAACATAATATAATCCATGGTTGAGGCAATTGTGCATATTTGCCTTGGAAAAAGCTCAGAGATAGATGAGAGTTGTAGTGGCATAGTTCAAGATCATTATGTGGTCAAGAAAGTAGACATATTCTGTATGATTCCAGAGCCAAATAGACAGATGTAGATTTTGGTTGATTATGGGGGATAACTCTCTAGCCATTTAATGCTGCCCAAACACAAATGGGTTAGCTTTCAAAATAATGATCTCCTTGCCACTGAAGTATTGAAAGACAATCTGAAGGTTGCAGAAGGAATCCCTTCTACTGTTAGTGAAGCCATCAGCTTTGACGGCTCTAGGATTTTCTCCAATCCTATGGCTTTCTATGAATACATATTGAAGTTGGTTTGCTCAATTTTATCTAATTATGTCATCAAATTATAAACATACCCAAATAAAATTAGAATATTAAGGGCTTTTGCTATTATAGTTTGGGGCAACAGCATTATTGTGATAGGTTCATTCCCTTGGCATCTGAAGATATGACATAGACCAAATGCCAAGCAAAGACATAGTGACTTAATGGGAAGGTCGCATGCATATAAGCTTCCAGATGGCATACAACCATGATGGCCAGTGCTGATAGCCAAGAAAAAAAGTCATATAAGACAAAACTCCTAAAACATTTGCTGAAGATTCTCACAGAGGAGTGCCAAACCCACACATATTTGGTGCTGTAGCAAAACTGCCAAATACCACTAGGCTTACAAAAGCTCCTGTGTAACCTGTAACATATTTTACGTTTCTGTTTTAACTTCAACGATTCGAAATACCTGAAATTCAATGTCATCCTTACTTAAAAATGAAAATATATAAGAGATTAAAATCTTTAGATATGAGTCAAATTCAAGTGCTATTTCACTCGCAGGCTAGATAATTTAAAAAAAATGGGGTATGCAGGAAAATACACAAAATATTCATCATGGACAGATTAATGTCCAATGAAGAACAAGAGTTCTTTCTTGTCCGTCACTTCTTTGCTCTTCATCACAGGAGACTGATTCCTTCAGGATGCATTTCCCCAGTTCTCATATCAGCTGGATTCCTGAAGAGTTCAGCCAACAGTAAGCTCTGGTGTTAGGAAGAAGTCATAATATTTCCCACTAACAGCTTTAGGTGGTATCTCAAGCAGAGCCTATATTTTCTTTGTGGTCTCCAATGCCTTCTGCTGACCATGGACAGTCTCATCATGGTTCCAGCTCTCTCACAGTGACTCTGGATGCTGGGCTCCAGTAACGCGCTTCTTTCTTTGTCCATCCAGCCTATAGGACTCACTCCTATTGCAACGGTGGTCTCCTGCTATTGCTAATCTCCAGGAGGGCCTCCTTAACAGTGAAGCAAACAGGGTGCAAATTGTAGGAAACCATTCAGCAACTCAGTTGGTCAGCAAGTTGAAAATCCTCAGCACCTGAGAAAGAATGCCTCTTAAATGTTGTGTTCTAGTTACCTGGTTTGCCTTACCCTATTCTAGGCCCTGCTAACCTCTGGGATGGTTTTTTGTCCGATGTTCAGCTGCCTCTTAAATGTTGTGTTCTAGTTACCTGGTTTGCCTTACCCTATTCTAGGTCCTGCTAACCTCTGGGATGGTTTTTTGTCTGATGTTCAGTTTTATACTTTTACTCTCACCTGTGTTTCCTACATTCAATTATTTTTGTGTCTTCTGCTTTCTGACTGATCCCAGAAAAACCTAATCATCCTTTCCAAGGAGTTGAATCTTGAATTATTTTCTACCAAACTCTTATCAAAGGCAGATTGGGCAAAGTGACACTAAACAAAGGCACCTTATGAGATTCACTGTCTATCATCTTCTAAGTATTTTAGTTCTATCCTTATGCCAATTTCACCAGAAAGTTCTGGATCTCATTAGCTCAGACTCCTGCAGAGATAGCTTCCTTGAATCCCATTTTCAGGTTATTCAAAGTCATGACAATAAATAAATAAATACACACAGAAATAAAAGACTTGTGAAGGAGGACTTTCCCTCCCCCCACATTTATTCTAAAAACCCCTACTGGAGACACTGTCCATTTATTTTGTTATATATTAGCCAGGATAAATAGTTTGAGTTATCAAAGCCAAGAAATGGGCTGGAGAGAAATTCATTGGTTCCCTTAAGTGAATTATAGAAAAAGTTTGGTTGGTTAATCTTGGGAAACACTGAACCAGAGATTCCAACATCCTTCTTTCTGTCTCTTTCTTCCCTTCTTTTTTCCTTCGTTCTCTCTCTTCATCTCTCTCATTATTTTTTTTCTTCTCTGTGTGTTGGCTTTATTCTTTCAAGTCAGCTATATCAAAAGTCACAGAGTTTTATATAAGAGAAAGGAACTGTTTTTCATAAGCTCTAACTAGAAAACTTTTGGGAGAGTGATTTTTATTAACCCACCGTGAGTCTCACATCCATCAGTGGACCAGAAATTGAAGCCAGTGCACCCTCACTGGGGCCATGAGTGCACTTTGTAAGCTAGACATTGTGGGAGGAAGGGAGAAGTATGCTGCAATTCCTAGGTCCTCACTAGAACCACATGTTTGGAGTGATGAAGACATGTTTTCCTAGAAGTGGGGTATATTTTGAACATACTAAACAATAAATATTCACTAGATACCTTTTCTAGAAACTATTCAATATATTCCATTGGAAGTGTAATACCAGAAAAAGATTTATTAGTGTTAAACTCTCATGTTTTTCCTTAAGTCTTTGCTTTTAGGAAATTTAAAATGACATGTGATGCTTGCTAGTGGCAAGTATTCATCATATCATTGAACAGATATTTATTGAGTTCCTATACTGTTCTAGGTGCCACGTATAAACGGTAGTAGAAAATAAAGCATACAAAATCTGTGCTTTCAAGGAGCCAGTTTTTAATGGGGAAGAAACACACTTATGAAGGCTAAACAAGATAATAATGATACAGGAAAGCAAGTGACAGGATAGAGATGCGTGTGTGACTCAAGGTGGGTTAATAAAAATCACTGTCCCAAAAGTTTTATTCTGATAAAGGAGTATTTGAGCTGAAACCTGAATGAAGTGGGAGGTTAACTATGAACTGGTCTGAAATAATAGTGTGTTAGGCAAAAATGAAGACGGTCAGACCAAATGCTTTGACAAGGTGGAGTATTTGGTGTGTTTAGAGAGAATTAAGGAGACCACTGTGCTTGGAGTAGAGGGAGTCACAAAGACAGTGTTACAAAGTAATATCAGACACGTAGCAGGGCCGTGTCTTATGAATAAGTGTTTGCTAATCAAGTCAGTATCATTAGTGAATCACTTTGGAATCCACACTAGCATTTTTTAATAAGAATAGAATAGAAAATATTATATATTTGTGCATTGCACTTTCTTCCATATCACAAAAGACTTTGCTGTTCGATAGACTACGGTGTTTTGGATGAATAAACCACAGGTACTAGGGAGTATGCTATGGGCCAAGGCTGAGATGAAGCCATTAACAAATTAATTTGGGTAATTTGGGTCACATGTATACTTTCTTGCCCAATAAAGTATGTTTAAACAAAAATCTCCTGTATTTTGATCTTAGCTTCTTACTAGAGAATGCAATATGAATTCTATAAATATCTATTAGTTGAATGAGTTCAAATTTCACAGAGCAGCCTCCTCTCCTGTCAAAATTAGTACAGAACGTTAGCTTTTAGAACAGCATTTGTATTTATGTCAGCTAAGGAGTAAATCATGCAGTCAGCCAACATGTACTAATTATTCACTCACAAAAGGCTTACCACATTATCATATTTAATATAAAGCCTTTGACTCAAAACAACTTAGAATCTAGTAGAAAAGATATAATGTATACATGAATAATTAAAAGGGAGATTATGAGAAGTGTTAATTCAGGCCAACTAGGAAAATATTAAGAGTTTAAGGGGGAAGAAAATTATTTTAGACTGTTTAAATTGAGGCAGGTTTTATAGAGGAAATGACATTTGAACTTGGCCTTGAAAAGTAGGGAGATTCTACAAGCAAAGAGTGAGGCATGGGGAGCAGACCTTAAAAAATATAAATAACGTCAATGACTGAATTTGTTAATAGCAGGTTCCTGTTTACTGATGTTTGATGTTAGCTCTGACATAATGCTGGATCCCTCCTGCTATGTAGCACAATTTGGTACAAGTCTCCCAAAATACTACTTAATAACGATTTATTAAAATGTATTTGCATTTATTAAGTGGTTTCTATGTACAATCCACTGAGAGAGAATACAAATAAGAGTAAGATGCAGTAAATTGAGATGTATAAATCAGATGCTTACTAGAATAAGTTTTATATAAAATTATGATGCCTATACAAACACACACTTTTCAAATTTCACTCAAATGTTATATTGTTGAATATGTAGATATCCAGATAAATATATAGGTAGGTAAATATATAGATATATATCTGTATCTGGCTACATAACTCTGTACATGTGTGTGTATATGTTTGTATTTTGGTTATGTTATAGAGCAACTGTTTAACTTCGAATTGTCATTTTAGAGAAACTTCATTTCGGCTAATGTCTATAGAACATCTGTGAGTACTATGGCATTTCTTAATAAAAGTACGTCTGTTATTGCTCAGTATTTTAGGCTGGTACCTAATCTTTTATCAATTACTCACATGACCCCATGTGTCCAGGAGGAATATATATCAAGGGTTTTGAACCATCTAACGAATGCATGCATGCCTCTGTAATATATAGCTGTGTTTTAGAAATTTTAGAGAGGTGGGACTCTTCCAGGCAGTCTCTCACTAAGGATAACAAATGTAGAAAACTATGCACAAAATGAAGTACCATAAAGTATAGCTATATTCACAAGGGCTGATTTATTTTAATACATATAAAACCAAAAATATCATTTATTTTCAAGTTGGTGTTTAGCTCTAAACCAAATAATTTATGTATACAACCAATTTATTTCACATTACTAGAGACAAATGACAGGCAATTGAAACTCATAGAAAGCACTAAAGTTTAATTTTAATCATATTTTATCTGTTTTTATCAGCCACATCTTTATAAACATTATAACAAAAAGTGCATGTTTATGATGCAATAAATCTTCATGTTTTTCAAGACCAAAAAAAGCTCTTCTTGTAAATCACAATTCTAAATATTTTGTAAGTCATAGATTCCTCTAAGAACATGAAGAAAACATAATATCTTATTACTAGGAAAAAATACATACATAGACACACGCTTAAAATTGTATATGTTTATCCGATCCATGGCAAAACACTTTTCTAAAATAAATCTATTGAATTCACTTACTTGTCATCCATATCTAAAAGTAAGGGGGACAGTATTATTCTGTTGTATCTTGAGCTCTGTAGTCCGGATATGCAACTTTTTTGGTGTCAGTATTTTTTAACCCAGCAATTTTTGAAATTTAGTATGACAGTAACTTTTAATGTCAACATTGCTTATTTATTGTTATAACACTAGCAACAATGAAATATTTATTTGACCACGTAAAGTAAGAAATATCTAGGAGACATATAAAATATGAGACACAATATCTTTTCATGAAAAGCAACTTAATGTGTTTTATTAAGACTCTTTGCCCTTAGGGCGCTGCTACGGGATTTGGAAGAAAAATAATTTAACTCTCTGCCCTGAATGTAAGAAAAAAAATCTAACTTGTATTAAAAAGCATCTATTTTGGAGTGCTTTGTTGACAAGCAATGTGAACATTCTAAAGAATAATGATCTACTTTTTTTTTTTTTTAGTAATCTAGACCGTTATCTAAGGAAGTAAAGATTTTTTTTATTGTAAGTGCTTTTTTAAAGAGTCAAAAGAAGAAATATGTGGAACCCATTCCTTAGCTTTCTTAAATCTCCAACTGGGAGAAACACATATACAGTGCTTTTAAAGTTTAAAGAAATGAAACAAGAAAGGCAAATCACATTGTAATTCTCCAAGTAAAATAATACTATGTCCACCAAATACTATTGTTACCATGAAAGTTTGGCTAGCGTTTCAATGCCTAGATGGGGGATGCTGCGATCAAAAATATGAAAATGCTGCTAAATTTGAAATACAGTAAGGTTTAGGCAGGATACTTGAAATATGGTAAGAACAAGAATATAACTAACTTATTTTTCATGTTGCTTTGACTAGTAAATGTACCTGCTATAAACTGGTTTGTTTTTGGTATTTCATTTAAAATTAAAATCATCCTGTAAACAAGAGAAGGTAACCATGATGTTATCAGAACTTAAAGCACCATGAAATTAGATCAAGATATAAGCAAAGTAATAGTTTGTATTTTAAATGTAGGTACACTTGATTTGACTATTTAGACTGAAATAAAAAGTACGCAAGATAGTCAATAAAAAAGTGATTACCCTGGATGTTCCAAAATATATACCTGTGAGGAACTACTCAATAGCACCTTGCTAATGAAAATGATAATATCTCTAGTTTTAGAAGAAGACAATTAAGTAGCAGGAAAAAATAAAAAAGAATATAATTCAGGTTGATTGTTAACTAATCTGGCAGTAGGGTCATGTGATTCATTGTGGTCCATATGAATGACATTCCTACCAAATACAGCAAATCAACACCAACAATCTTTCCAGACCACCAGATATGCCATATATTCATGTGATTATGGGGCCTTTGGGTAATTTAATGCCAAATTCTGTCAAAAATTAGAATAAATAAGGAAGACTATGTGACAATACCTCATAAATGTGGAAATGTGGTAAGAACGACTGCTTTGCTTCTCTATGCTTACCTTTCTAAAACATGAATTACTTCTCGTCTCAAATGCTGCCATCTGCTCTCTTGGGACCTTCCATTTCTTAAAACTGTCATCTTTATCTGTTGCAACTACATATGAAATAACTTCCTCCCTTCCTATGCTCACCATGTATGCTCATGTCTTCAGTCCATGGGTTTGTTCCCTTTCTCAATTATACCACATCTTAGCTGTCTCCCCTGCTCCCATGACCTCTCGAATTCTCCTCTCTCCCTCACATATCTGCCTTCACACCCTATTTTGGGAATAACAATTGCATGATTTTAATTTGTCCAGAAATTTACATTTAAATAGAGACTTTAATTTTTCTAGAGACTTAAGTTTCAAAACATAATCCATATATATTGTGCCAATAGAATCTTATAAATTATTTAAATGTATCTAACCTACAGCATGCAAATAATTATTAGACTTAGAGCATTTAATGAAAATGCCAGCCATCTTTACCTGTGCTTAGGTAAGCTGCCATGGAAAGGTCTAATAATTATTTTGAACACCACTTAATATTAAACTGATTATACAAACTTCTTATGTTGTAGGTGTAACTCACATATATCAGTTTTCTAGGTAGTATATTGCTGCTATACATTTCAGTCAATAGGCTTCTCAGGAGTAGTTAACTGCAGAACATGTAGACACAGCACTGACTCCATCACAATTAAAAACATCGTTTATGTAAAGGAAAGTTGTGCATGAAAGGTACAAGGAATCTCCCCAGAAGTGGAACAATATGCAGGGTCAAAACTCACAAAGGAGTTATGCTGGGCTTTTGGTGTTGAGTCCAATCTTTTCTTTTTTCTTTCTTTCTTTTTTTTTTTTTTTTTTTTTTTCTAGATGGAGTCTTGCTCTGTTGCCCAGGCTGGAGTGCAGTAGCGCCATCTCAGCTCACTGCAACCTCTGCCTCCCGGGTTCAAGGGATTCTTCCGCCTCAACCTCCCAAGTAGCTGGGACTACAGGCACGTGCCACCATGACTGGCTAATTTTTTTCTATTTTTAGTGGAGACGGGGTTTCACTATGTTGGCCAGGCTGGTCTCAAACTCCTGACCTCAGGCAAACTGCCCACCTTGGCCTCCCAAAGTCATGGGATTACAGGCATGAGCCACTGTGCCCGGCCGCAAACAGCCTTTAGCTGAGAAGAGATAAATGATACATGAAAAAGTGGCCCTTATAATGTGAAAATTGCATGGTTATTTAAAAATAAATTTTAAAAGTTATATTTCATGATTTAAGTTATTCACTCTTATGCCTCAGATTTCTTACTTTAGAACTCTCTATTGAAGAGAAAATTCCAGAAAAGTTATTCTAAAATATACACATTTTCTAAGAGCCCCCTGAAGTGAAATAAATTGTAATACAACTGCTTCAAAATATAATAATAGAAATACAACATTTTTGGCTTAAAACATAGGGGCAACTGCAGACATTTACATATTTAAAACAAAATGTCTACTTTCCTCTTTTCCTAAATCTAGTAACCCCTAGGCATCTCTCCAGATGGAATAATCATGGAAAGAAAGTGAGCTTTGTTTGTTGTTCTGTTTCTGATTGAGCTGTCCGTTTTTCTGCTCCACGTATTCCTGCTTTCCTGAGAGAATAGTTGAGATATACTTTCAGAATAAAACATTTTCAACCTCTTTTGAATGTTTTAAGTCTCACCTCCAGGGCAATACTTTGTATGTTCAGAATCATAAAAAAAATAGGAAGAAAAAATGAGAATATAAAAAGGTGGAAGTCCAGAAACCACCCAATGCTTTAGACTAAAATAGTTTGATAATAGCTTGTTTCATTCCTCACTTGTTCATACTCTTTGAATTTTAAATACTAAATTGGTAAAGGGGCTCTGTAGAATTATCTAGAATTAACATTTTGAAAGATATGCATGCTGAAGGACAACAGCTGTGAATAATATTAACATTAAATTCCAAGAGAATTTAGTTCTCTTAATTTACTAATGTATAATATCGACTGAAAGCATAATTAAACCTGTCTATGTCATTAGATTTTTATAAAGATAACTTACTGTCTTAAAAAATCTCACAAGATTATTTTAGATAAAAACATTAGACTCCTAGTTGCAAGTAGAAATCAGATTGAAAAGGAAAAAGTGAAAGATGTAAAAATTCTATCCTGCAACCATAACACTAACTAATGTGACTTTTAGTGGTTTAATTATTTTTTGAGTTTAAAAGGCCGTTTCTACTGCCAGGCTTCTGTGTACATACATGGATAACCACCTACAGGATATTTTTAATAAATATAACCTACTACCAAGTTCTCCAAAACACAGGCAAATTGCATGACAATAATCAGCCTCACACTCAGTTCTGAATTTGATTCAGTTTCATTCAGATTAACAATCTACTCAAGATTAATGATTAAACAACGTCTCCTTGTACATATCTACAGAGGCTCCCAAAATTTCCTACAGGTAAACTCAAATTCCTACAATTTTAAGAGTTTTGACACTCAGAGCCCAGGTCTTCCCCTACACTCTCCTTCTTTCCAGCCTTTTTGGAATTACGTGTTGCCACTCATCTCATCCCAGGCGCTGTGAGCCTACCTTGGTTTCAGGATAGAATCAGTCCTGGAGGCTGCTTTATTATCATAGTTAATTCTTTCAACCTGATAAGGCAAGTTCTCCTCTCTTGTTCTAAAATATGTCTTGTTTACTCTGTGCTCTTTACTCCTCTTTTTGAAGTTAAATTTGATCATCAACTTTCATGAACAAGACTGCTAGGGATTTCATTGGAAAGTTTATAAATCAAAATCAGGACAATTGCCATCTTTAAGATACCAAATTCGTTCATCTGTGAACATTATATATCTAGTCATTTACTCTGATTTATTTGTATTTCTTTCAAAAACATTTTGGAATTGTGATATACAGGTTTTATAATAAAGTTTTTAATATGTATTTGGTTTAAACACATACCTGGTTTCTTCTAGTACTTTATTGTTTTTGCTGCTAACTTGAATATTACATTTTTCTCTTATGTTTGATTGGTTACTATTTCCAACTGAAATTTTGTCAAATGCTCTTATTACTATAAATATACACGTTAATACATGTGTCCATTATATTATATATATAGCCATTACTTCACACACCCAAAATCAGAGTTATCTTTATTGCAAATGATATGATTACTATATGAAAATCAAAGAGAATACATGTTATAGATAAATCATTTGCAGATATAGATAATTTTTGTATTCCTAATTATTTTTTATCATTTATTTTTCTTATTTTAGTACATTGGCTTAAATCTCCTCTGTAATGCCGAAACAGTGATGGGTACCTTGCTTAATGTTTTAAATTGATACTATTTCTAAGAGTTAATCATTTAATTTGATATTCATGGGAAGTTTTTGATAGATACCCTTTATGAGCTTCAGGTGGTTCCCATTTACTCTTAGTTTATAAAATTTTATTATAAGACAGTGTTTAGTTTTATCAATTTTTTTCTGTATTCCTTAAGAAATGTTTTTCTCCTCTAATCTGGTAATGTTCTGATTACGTCAATTCCCAGAGACTGAACTAATCTTTCATTTATTTCTGGTATAAACCTTACTTGGTAATGTATTCATTCTTAGGAGATTCCATTTTGTAACAGTTTAAAATCAGTGATACTGAAACTAACTCTTGTTTTCCATGAGGATTTTTTTTTATACTTCCATGTATATTCATCTATGCTTTAAGGATTGTCTGAATCCAGAACCACTGCCCTTAACCTTTATTGTATAAGGATATTACTAATAGAAGTTAACAATTTTCCAAAGACATATCAAGGTAAAAATAAAAGTTTGCTGAAAGTATGCCAGACTGTAAGATTCTAGACAACACGGTCCATTTGTAGAGATCTTGCTTTTCTGAGGCCTAGTAGTATTGAGATCCAGAACCCTACAAGCCTCTATGGGAAGTGGGGCAGGAATCTGAGCAAGATTATGCCTGATGGACTTAATTATTTCAACTAATTAAGAGGCAATATCACTAGCTATGCAGGGGGAAACATGGTTTTGTAGGAAGCTTGAAGAGAGATGAACCCGAGAGCAGTAGTCTCAAGGGAATGAGAGAGGCAGCATCAAGAACAAGAGCTTTGTCAAGTTCCACAGGAAACTGATGACCAAGTTCCATTTCTTTGAGCTAATTTGAGAATCTGCTTTGAGAATCTGCTTTGAGAATCTACAATGACCCTTATGCTTTGCCTCTTTTATTTCTACTGCCCTGGCATAGTTTAGGCCCAAGTGTCTGCTCTGGAGGACAGTTACACATTTAACAAATGTCTCTACATGACAACATTTGATCACTGGTCACCTAGTCACTCATGCAAAAAGTATGCAACTCAGCTGTTTCTTCCCCCTCTCTGGCTTTCCATGTTAAGTCAATCTTGAGGTCCTACTACCTCTTAAATGAATTTCCAATATGCCCTTCACTCCTCTGTACTATGCACACCTTACACACAAGGCCTTCAATATTTCTTTCTTGATTCACTGAAGGAGTCTATGATCTGATCCGTTTTGTCCTATGTTCCTTAAATCTACTTTCTATAGATATACTAGAAAGAGTTCTAAAATACAAATCTGAAGTGCAAATACCACTTCCCTGCTTAAAACTCCTGTGGTCCTCCATCACCTGCTGGATAAAGTTCGAGAGTTTTACCCTTATCAGTGAGGCCTTTGAAGTTTTGGCATCAGAATGTGTTTTTCAGCCTCATCATTTATCATCGTCTTACATGATATAATTTTACCATTGTTTAAGTTACCATTGTCTTGAACTTGATGCTTCGACAACACAAAATTTCTTGTAAATTCCCCTACACTGTTTCTAACCTCCATGGCCTTACCATAATGTCTTTTTGCCTGGAATCCTTGTCTATAAATTAGGTAATTCTTCCTCAACTCAAGGCATTGCTTCTTCTAATAAGCCACATTTCTGAAGTGAAATTATGGCATCAACTAATAAAGGTCTCACTTTAAGAAGCTCCTGGACACGTGTAAAAACATTTATTCTATGTATTCCTACACGTGTAGATCAACTATATTGCCTCCATGTAATACAAAATACATTTTTTCTATGTGAATATTTTCATATTTTTTTTTTTGCAAATGTTTCAACCAAATGTCATTTTAGGCTTCTTATGTACAAGCGTGTAGAAATATGTTGCCATGCCACTTGAATGGATATTATTTCATTTCTGCTCCACTTTATATCCAATCTCAACTAGAACTAAATTATATACAGATAAGAGCAAGAGCTCCGTTAAGGAAAACTGGCACACCTAGAAACAGAGAGCTTCTGAATTTTAAATCACTTTGCAATGACTCCCAGAGTATACCCTCATTAAGTGCAGGTATGTTGTTCATTTTCTATTCCTAGCTACTATGGCATCAAGTAATCATCTACAATTCCAAAAGGAAATTAAGCGAGTTAAAACAAATTACTCATCGGGATATAAAAAATGGAGTGTTTCTATTGAAACTATATCTTGACAGTATTGAAGCATTCCCTGAAGATAGGTGTTGAACATAAAGCATATACGATATGCTAGGCCCAGTGGTAGAGGCTACAATCAACTGTGATGCACAGTCTTTCTCCTTACTAATGAGTGGTGCATTGATATGTAAATAAGCAGTGGAGACACTATGTGAACAGCACACTGTCAGGTGAGGTGCCATATGGTACAAGAGCATAGCTTAGAAACACCTCTTCAGGAAGTCTTTCTAAATTATGACTTAAATAGGCATTGTCTAGAGGTAAAGAAAGTGAAGTGCACCATACAGAATGCCTGTGTGAAGGCCCCCAGTCCAGGGGATTTGGGAATGAGAAGGAGCATGACAAGAGACAAAGCTGTAGTAGCAGATCGAGGGCAACCTAATAAGGGTTGGGATCTCTTTTGCAGACTTGATATTAAGGTTGCAATGGAGCCACTAAAGGCTGTATGCAGAACTTGAGTTCTGTGTAACGATGTATATTATAAGGCAACGATAAATTTAGGTTTAATGCTTTTTGAATTTTTTGAAAATGAATGGCCTGATAGCATCTCCCAAATACAAACACATCCCACCATAAAGTTATAGAACAACCAGTCAAATCTAGCATCTAGCAGAGAACAATGCCTTATGGAAGGTGTTCAATCGATGTTTGATGAATTCCTATGAGGAATACAAGAATGCTGTCATAATGAGATGTGTCAACATCCAATTATAATACCTATCTTTTAGACGCAGGATTGAGAGAAGCCAACCTTCTAGTGGAAAGGTAGAATGATGGAGTGACTGTTCTGATTCTGATATGGAGATTAGATTGACTGTTAGCTGAGGAATGGAGCCAATAGAGAAGGACAAGAAAAGCTAACACCCCTAGTGCCTAATATGTGCCCACATTCATTTAATCATCACAACAGCTCACAAGTACAAACTTTACAAATTCAAAATTTACAGACGAGGGAACATGGAGCATAGAAAAATTAAGTAATTTGCCTAAGAAAACAAAAATCAAAATTTAATCATAGACATTTAGATTTTAGAGGCAGTGCTTGTAACTACTATGCTACACTCTCCTTTTTACCACCTAATATATACCAGATAGAATCAGGAAGAAAAAAATCATGAGTTGATTTATCAGAAGCAATAGCTGCACTTAATTTCCTTTAATTCATTTAGCTATGCACTTATTTATGTGCATATTTGACTAGAGACTACAAAACATGTTTGGAGGTAGGGGAAAGAAAACTTGTTGAATAGCATGTATTTAGCAGGAAACTATGTAGGCCTCTATTTAATCGTGCAGCATTTCCTTCCTTCACTAATTAGTTTTCTGAGTTTAAACCCAGAGCTTTTGAAGTAGTATTTTGAAATTAGAACAAATATTAATGCTGAAAGAGGAATTAAGTGGAATCAATAAGAACTGGAAAAAAAAAGAAAAAAAGATAGTCTAAACAACAAAAAGAAAAACCTACAAGATAGGGACAACTTCTATAATTTGTTGATCTTGAAGCCTGACATTTATTTACTACTACTACTAATAATAAAAGAAATATGATGTCATAGATAGGAGCACCTCCAGCACTACACTGAAAATTAAATTATTCATTTCTTCAAAAAAAGAAAAAAAGAAAAGCCCATAACATGGTAAGTACAATTTTTTTTGCTTCCCATCTACATATTCACACATCTTAATATATTATGCAGTGATCCTAAAGGTCACTTATCGATAGTGCATATATATGTATGCATATATATATATACACAAATATACATATATGTATATACATGTATATATACAAATATACATATATGTATATACATGTATATATACAAATATACATATATTTATATAAATATACATATATTTGTATATATACTTATATATGTATATATAATATACTTATATATGTATACTTACATATGCACATACACATACTTATATATGTATATATGTGTATATATATACTTATATATGTATATATAAGTATATATATATACTTATATAAGTATATATGTATATATACTTATATAAGTATATACGTATATATGTATATATACTTATACAAGTATATATGTATATATGTATATATACTTATATAAGTATATATGTATATATGTATATATACATATATATGTATATATGTATATATACATACATATGTATATATGTATATATGTATATATGTATATATACTTATGTATGTATATATATGTATATATGTATGTATGTATATATACGTATATATGTATATATGTATATATGTATATATACTTATATATGTATATATATGTATATATACTTATATATGTATATATGTATATATGTATATATACTTATATATGTATATATGTATATATGTATATATGTATATATACTTATATATGTATATATGTATATATGTATATATACTTATATATGTATATATGTATATATACTTATATATGTATATATGTATATATGTATATATGTATATATGTATATATGTATATATACTTATATATGTATATATGTATATATGTATATATACTTATATAAGTATACTTATATATGTATATATACTTATATAAGTATACTTATATATGTATATATAATATACTTATATAAGTATATATAATATACTAATATATGTATATTATATATACATATATGCTTATATATACATATATACTTGTATAAGTATACATATATAAGTATATATGTATATACGCATATATATGTACATATATACACATATATGTAGACTTATAAGTATATATACATACATGTATATATGTGTGAAGTTAGTTATCTTGATATCATTGATTATATGTAACACAATGGAAAGGAGGGAGAAAAGAAGGGGAGGAGAGAGAGGAATTGCTTGAGCAAGCATGGGAGTTAGCAAAGTCGAGAGGAAAGGAAGAGAGGATGAGGAAAGAGAATAAATGACTTGCTACTGTTCACGGATTTTCACTGGCCAAATGGAACCAATGTAAGGTGGACAAATTATAAAACTCAAGTGTAAATAAAGAATCCAGGGGGCTTCTTATGTCATGGGATTGATGCAGGTGCATATTCATCTTTTGGCACATTTGGAAAATGAAAATTCTATTCCATATTCAAATGCCATTAAGTTATTTACGACTAGATCTGGAGGTTTCATATTTATCATCATGAAGTATAAAGCCAAATGTCCCTTTTTCAGAAGCACCAAAGATTAACCGATTAGAATGTTTTCCACATGTCCATTTTTACTGTCGAGAGAATTTTAAAGAAGTTTTCCAGCTTCCGCAGCTGAGCCAGATGTCAGTGGGTCCCACAGTGAAATGAAATTGGCAGAGTAGCCTTCTCATGACCCTGGGGTTGTTTTATCAGGGATCACTTTAATGTCTAAGAGTCATTCCTTGCTGAAGACTCTAAAGTTTTGGGTCCAATCTGCCACAATTACAGAAATATGCTGACTTGGTTGAACCACTGAAACCCAGAAATATTTCTTAAAACTTTTCTCACATCGCACGATAATTTTTGTTTGTGTTGGCACTAGAATAGTACAGGGTTTCATTTCCACTGTACGTTTCCGGTCTCTGGTTTCAGAAATATCAGTAGAGAATATTTTACCAGCCACATTTTTTGTTGTGTAAACAGGTCCTGGTGATTTACTCTGTTGGTCTCTTCACTGTGTTCTCAAATGACCATGGTCTGAAAGATACCAGATGGACACTTTCTAAAATAACTTTAGGAGTTAGCACAATGTTTTTTAAAATATTGTAATTGATAGTTTTGGTTGAGGAAATCTTGGCAAAAAGTCCCAAAATGGTTATATTGACATATTTCATTTTTTTCTTTAACTTTTAGATTTCTGCTACCGTTAATATAACAATTATATTTAAGGTAGACACAGTTTAAAACACAATACAATAAAATGAACATAATTTTAGTCACCATGCAGTTTAAGAAATAAGAGTATGTATTCTGTTTTCACACTGCTATAAAATACGGGTAATTCCTAAAGGAAAGAGGTTTAATTGACTTACAGTGCTGTACGGCTGCAGAGGTCTGAGGAAACTTATAATAGTGGTGGAAGGTGAAGGGGAAGCAAGGCACGTCTTATATGGTGGCAGGAGAGAGAGGGTAAAGGGGGGAACTGCCAAACGCTTTTAAAACCGTCAGTTATCATGAGAACTCACTCACTAGCATGAGAACAGTATCAGGAAAATTGCCCCCATGATCAAATCACCTCCTACCAGGTCCCTCCCTCAACACGTGTGGATTACAATTAGAGATGAGATTTGGGTGGGGACACAGAGCCAAACCATATCAGCATTACAATATTTTAGAATCTCCATGTAAGCCTGCCTTCATTGAATGACCCCTCTGTCCCAGAAAATTCTGCATATCATTTCCTGTTTTACTTTAAAATGTTACAATATAATATGATTGGTAAATTTGTCTGTTTTTGGACTTTACATAACTAGAATATTATTCTATTCTTCAATAACTTGCTTTGCCCACCCATTATTGGGTTTTTCAGTTCAACCTGTGTGACTGCACGTAGCTGTCAATATTCCTTGTCTTGACTACATGGTTTTTATTTGTGTGAATATGGCACAGTTTGATCCAATTCCTTTGAGGTGAAAAATTGTTTCAGTTTTTATCACTATTAACAATTCTGCTACAAACTGTTTTTCTATGTCTTCTGCTGCATACAAGAGGTTTATCAGGTATATACCAAGGAATACATTGCTGGGTCATAGAGTACACATATGCTGAAATCACCAATAGTATGTGAGACTTTCTGTAAGTCTACATCTTTACCAACATTAGATACTGTCTGGCTTTTCTATTTTGGTCAATATACCAGGTATAACATGAAATCACATTTAAATTTGCATTTTTCAGATTAATGTTGAACATATTTTATGTGACATTTGTGTTCCCTTTTCTGAGTAATCCTGATGTAATTCTGTAAGCTATTACGTTTATAACATATTAACTTATAACTATTAAGTTTATAACATACATATAGAGAAGAGCACAAATCATAAGTATAGAGATCAATAAATGTTCACAAAGTAAAAACACCACCCAGGTCAGAAAATAGAACATTAGCAGCATGAGAAGTCCCTCTCACACCTTCTCCCTTATTATCCTACTCCCATGTAAACATCTATAACCGTGGATTAGTTTTGCATGTTCATGAATGTTATAAAAATGTAATCAAACAATATACTTTATCATATCTGACTTTTCTCATTCAACATGTTGTTTTGAAATTCAATCATGTATGTAGCAGTTTTTCATTCTCATAAGTGATGAATATATATATTCACAAGCTATGTACAAATTTTATTACTGATGTGTATTTGTGTTGCTTCCAATTTGGAGTTACTATAAAGAGTACTAGTGTGAACATTCTTGAACATATCTTTTGGTGAATACATGCATACATTTCTAGTGGTTGTATACCTAGGAATGGAATTGTTGGGTTCTAAAGTATGCATGTTTTACAGAGTGGAGGCACCACTTCAAACTCCCAGCAGCAATGTGTGAGAGTACCATTTGTTCCACATTTTCGCCAGTACTTTGTATCCTCAGACTTTATAATTGCAACCAGTCTGGTGGCTGTGTAGTGGTATCTCATTGTAGTTTTAATTTACATTTCTCTGACGACTAGTGAAGTGTAATGACTTTTCAGAACTTACTTGCTATTAATACACCTTTTCTGTGCAGTGTCAAGTTATTTGTCCATTTTTCCACTGTCAGTATTTATTTTATCATAGATTAGTAGGAGTTCTACATGTATTCTTGATATTATTCCTTTGTCATATATATTAATTCAATACATTTTCCCACATTGTGACTTGTTATTCAATCTCATATATTTTTGTTTTAATTTTTATTTAATAGGGTTTTAGATTTTTAGAAAAATTGTAAAGAGATTACAGAGAATTACCATAGACCTACACCCAATTCCTCCTGTTATTAACATCTTGCATTAGTATGTATTCTGATATTATTGGATGGATGATTTCACAATGTCAGTTAAAACAAACTGCTTGATAGTGCTGTTCAAATAAACTATATTCTTGTTGATTATCTGTCTGCTTGATATATCAATTACCAAAAGAAGAATGTTAATGTTTTAAACTATAATAGTGAATCTGCCTATTTCTTATTTCTTTTACCTCATGAATTTTGATGCTGTGTTGTTAGGTTTATAAACATTTACAACTGTTATTTCTTCTTGGATAATGTATTTATCATTGTGTAATATACTACCATATCTTTGATAATTTTTTTCTGTTGTGAAGTCCACTTTTTTCTAAAATTAATATTGCTACCCCAGCTTTCATTTGATTGGTGTTAGTATGTCATGTATACTTTTTCTATCTCTTTACTTTTAACATACCTGAGTATATTAAATATTTATAATGGATTTTTTGTAGATAACAAATAGTTGGGTCTTGCTTTTTAAAATCCACTCTGGCAACCTCTGTCTTCAAATTTAGACCATTCACATTTGAAATGATTGTAGTTGGATTATAGGTGGATTAATATCCACCATATTTATAAATGTATTATATTCATTACATTCTTTTTTCTCCACATTTTTCAACCTTCTCTGGTTTTAATTGATAATTTTATATGATTCTTTTGTACTTTATCTCCTAGCATATCATTTATACTTCTTAAAATTTTTAGTGATTTATCTACAGTTTCCAATACACCTTGTTAACTAAAGTCCATCTTCAAATAATACTATACACATTTCATGTGTAGCACCAGTACCTTGTAATAAAGTATCCCAAATTCATTCCTCCCATATTTTATAACATTATTATCCTTCATTTCACTTACACATATGCTACAATTACCCTGTACCTTGTTACTATTATTACTTTGAACAGTTAATAGGTTAATTAAGAATAATTAAAATAAAAGATTATATTTTATTTTCATATATTGCATCTCTGGTGTCTTATTTTTCTTTATGTAGAACTAATTTTCTGATACATACATACATAAGTATCCTTCTTTGTGAAGACTGTCTTTTTAAGTTTCTAGTTGGGCAGATATATTGGTGAAATCCTTCAGTTCTTGTTTTTCTGAAAAAGTCTTTGTTTCTACTTCACTTCTGAAGAGTAATTTTATTGAACATAGAATCCTAGGTTGGTGGGTTTTTATTTTCAGTACGTTACTTCATTCTACTTTCTAGTTGCTTTTGTGGTTTCTGAAGGACAGTTGAAATGCAATTCTTAACTTCATTTCTCTATAGGTACGGTGTTTATTTTTCTCTGGCTTCTTTCAAAATTCTCTCTTTGTTTTGTTGAAGTTTGAATATGATATGCCTAGCTGTTGATTTTCAGTATTTATCCTGCTTGACATTCTCTGAGCTTCCTGGATCTATGGGTTCATGGCTGTCCATTAATTTTGGAAAGCTGTCAATGATTATTGCTTCAAATATTTATGCTACTGTGTTCTCTGTTTCTTCTCCTTCTGGCATTTTAATTACACATACATAATGGATCTCTACAGAGCCTTTTAAAATCGTGTAATAGTTCTTGGATAGTCTGTTCTGAATTTTTTCATTAATTTTTCCTCTTTGCATTTCAGTTTTATGAAGTGTTTACTGACATATTTTTCAGCTCACTGTTTCTCTCCTTAGCCACGTCTAGTCTACCAATGAGTCTATCAACGGCATTCTTCATTTCTACTAGAGTTTTTTTTCCTAGCATTTCTTTTTTTTATATACTTTAAGTTTTAGGGCACATGTGCACAACGTGCAGGTTAGTTACATATGTATACATGTGCCATTTTGGTGTGCTGAACCCAGTAACTCATCATTTAACATTAGGTATATCTCCTAATGCTATCCCTCCCCCCTCCCCCAACTCCACAACAGGCCCCAGTGTGTGATGTTCCCCTTCCTGTGTCCATGTGTTCTCATTTTTCAATTCCCACCTATGGGTGAGAACATGTGGTGTTTGGTTTTTTTGTCCTTGCGACAGTTTGCTGAGAATGATGATTTCCAGTTTCATCCATGTCCCTACAAAGGACATGAACTCATCATTTTTTATGGCTGCATAGTATCAGAGTGAACAGGCAACCTACAAAATGGGAGAAAATTTTTGCAACCTACTCATCTGACAAAGGGCTAATATCCAGAATCACAATGAACTCAAACAAATTTACAAGAAATAAACAACCCCATCAAAAAGTGGATGAAGGATATGAACAGACACTTCTCAAAAGAAGACATTTATGCAGCCAAAAGACACAGGAAAAAATGCTCATCATCACTGGCCATCAGAGAAATGCAAATCAAAACCACAATGAGACAGCATCTCACACCAGTTAGAATGGCCATCATTAAAAAGTCAGGAAACAACAGGTGCTGGAGAGGATGTGGAGAAATAGGAACACTTTTACACTGTTGGTGGGATTGTCAACTGGTTCAATCATTGTGGAAGTCAGTGTGGCAATTCTTCAGGGATCTAGAACTAGAAATACCATTTGACACAGCCATCCCATTACTGGGTATATACCCAAAGGATTATAAATCATGCTGCTATAAAGACACATGCACATGTATGTTTATTGTGGCACTATTCACAATAGCAAAGACTTGGAACCAACCCAAATGTCCAAAAATGATAGACTGGATTAAGAAAATGTGGCACATATACACCATGGAATACTAGCATTTCTTTTTTATTCCTCTTTTAGAGCCTCCGTCTACATGTTTACATTCTCATCTCTTTTTTGCATGTTGTCTACTACCGCCAATAAATCCCTTCACATATTAGTCATAGTTAATTTGAATTCCTGTCTTATCATTCCAATATCTATGTCATATCTGAGTCTGATTCTGAGGGTTGCTTTGCCTCTTCAGGCTGTATTTTTTATTGGCTTTTCATCTGCCTCTGATTTTTTTTTTTTGTTGTTGTTGTTGAAAGCCTACACATTGTATCTGGTAATAGTAACTGAGGTAAACAGGCTATAAGTGTGAGATTATATGTTTATCTGGCTAGGAGCTTGGTTGCGTTTAATGTTTGCTGCAGCTGTAACTGCCAGAGGCTTCAAATTTCTCTAGTTTCCCCGTCTTTGCCTTTTTTATATAAGGCGGGCTTTCCTAAGTATTCCTTCTCAGATAAATGGGTCTGCTTCTTGTAGTTCTTTCTGCTGTAATCCACTGTTATTAGACTGGAGCCCTTTTGGTGTGGTGATAAGGTGTGAAAGAAGAGAAGCATTCCTTAATCTGGTGATTAAATTTCAGACTTGTAGTGGGCCTGTGTGTTTTAAATGTTGACCTTCCCAAGTGTTTCTCCAGTGGTATCAACTTTTGTTTATCCCTTTGGTACTACAGGAAGTCTAGTGTGGGCTGGAGAATGATGAATACCCTTTCCCCAGCTGAGATAAGGTACTAGTAATTTCTTTCTATTGAGAATAGGCCTTTGTAATGAAGAATATTCTGATAATATTTCAAGTGATTATTCTTTTCCTCTCCTTGCCAGAGTCACAGAAAGGTCTTTCTCAAATTCTCACTTTTAGACCCTGATAGAAGGTAAAACTCACAAAATTAGTGACTCCCTTAAAACTCTGGCTTCAAGTGTTTCTCACTTTTATGCTTATCCACACTCAGACTCCGGCAATTTGTCAAAATTACTAGTTAGGGAGATCTCAAATGTTCAGCTCTGGATTTGCCTCTCTCTAGATTTCAGGGCAGAAGTTTGCTCTTCAACCTCTGTTTTCTGATAGATCCAAGAAAAGTTATTTCAGTTCAATTTTTCAAGCTTGTCCATGCTGTAAAAATAAGGGTGATTTCCAAACTCTTTACATTTGGAGCTAACATAGAAACTCAGTGTATCCTTTTATGAGCAGAAAATCCTAATTGTAATATAGCCTGTTTATCAATTATTTTCCACTGTTAGCCTTTCTCATGTGTTATGTAATAAGTCTCTGTCTATGCAAAATATTACTCTCATGTTATTTACTTCTATATTTAGACTTATAATCTTTGTATATAAAGATTAAGGTATTTTTCTATATGAATATCCAATTGAACTAGCACAATTTATTGAAAAAATCATGCTTTTCTCACTGAATTGTAGTGATGCTTTTATCACAAATCAGGTGACTGTATAAGTCTGAATTTCTTTCTCAGCTCTCTTTTCTGTCTTTGTGGTCTATATGTCCATTCTTGTATTGCTATCATGCTGTCTTAATTATTTTAGCTTTATATTAAGATTTGTCATCTGATAAGTTCTTCAGATTTGAAATTCCCCTTTTGGATTGCTTTGGCTATTGTAGGCCATTTGCATTCTCACATCAATTTTAGAATCCATTTGTCAATTCCTTGCACACACACAGATCTACTGAGCTTGCATTGAATCTATGAATCAATTTGGTGAAAACTGGTATTTGTTCAATATTGAGCCTTCCAAGCCTGAAACTTATCTCTCCGTTTACTTATATTTATAAAACTTCTCTTTATAGTGTTATGTTACTTTCTATACAGTAATATAACATGTCTGTTGTTGAATCTATGCCTTACTATATTTTAATAATATTGCAATTGGAAATGTGTCATTTCATTTCATAATGAATATTTTTTACTAGTATATATAACAGTACTGGTAATTTTTATATATTGTGCTTATATTCCACAGTCTTCCTAAATTTATGTATTGATTTTAATAGTATACCTATAACTTATGTTGGAAGTTTGAATACACAATTATGACATTTGAAATAATGATAATTGTATTTCATCCTTTCCAACTCGTACATTTTGTTCATTTCCTTTCCTTATTGCACTGGCTAGAAACTCCTACTTTGCTAAGTATGTCAAATAATTTTCGACATCATTTGAGATAATCACAAGATTTTTTTCTTTATTAATGTGGTAATTCTACTGATTGGTTTTATATGTTGAACTAGCATTTCTGGGATAAATCCAACTTGGTTGAAATGGATTAGTCTTTTAATATGTCAGTAGATTCCCTTTGAAATATTTTGTTAGGATATAGTGAAATAGATTTGGCTATGAGTTTCCTTTCTTGTAATAATCTTGTAGGATTTGTGATCAAGGTTATACTGGACTCAGGAAATGAATTAGGAGGGGGTAGAACAGTGGAACTCCGAATGACTGCATCTAACATCACACTGGGGCCCCTACAACAACAGCTGCTCTTAAAGCAAGTTATGAATTTGCTGTCCTTATGTGTAAGCCTTGTTTATAAAAATTGTGGGCAAAAATCCTTTGGGTATATACCCAGTAACGGGATGGCTGGGTCAAATGATATTTCTATGTTACAAACCTGCACGTTGTGCACATGTGCCTCAGAACTTAGAGTATAATAAAAAAAATATATATATATATATAAATTATGGGCAAAAAAACCCCCCACAAAAATTGAATAGTAAAAAGTACCGGATGCCTAAATGTCTTTTAATGGGGGAATAGATAAATAAATATATGAGTTACAGTTTATATATATTATATAACCATTGAGGTAATCATATCTTTACAATTTTAGTATTTTAAAGCAGTGACTTCTAATAAATTTTCTAATGTAAAGCCAAACTTGAATCCCTGGAACAAAAAAAACTTTTCTGTGATGTTATATTTTTATACGTTAGTAAATTTGGTTTACTGTTTTGTTTAGAATTTGTCATCAATGTTCATGAGTAACAATAGCCGTAATTTTCCTTTCACATACTGTTCTTACATGATTTGGGAACCAAGAATATATTACTTTTAAAAATCAAACAGAGTGGATTCTGTATTTTAACATTCTCTGAAAATGTTTGTATAATATAGGAATTACTTGCTTATTTTACATTCAATATAACTCACCTATAAAGCATCTGGGCTTGATGTTTTTATTGTGGAAAAATATGTGAGCTACTGATTCAGTGAGGTTCTATTTCTTTTTTTCATTTTTCATAGTTTATATAACGTTATGAATTTTATTTTACACCTAATTTTCAAATATGTTGGCATAACCTTTTCATAATAATCTCATTACATTTTTATCTCTGCTACATCTGTAATATTTTGCCCTTTTTCATTCCCTCTACCTTCTCACCTCTCCGTATGACATCAAAAATAAGACACTGCGAAGCGGCTCATGAAGGAATTCAAAGTTCTACCGAAAATCAATAAAGGCTTTCGAACAGAATTTGGTAAGAAATGTAGCTTACTTTCTACAGACATTTTAAACTGGAGAAGAGAAGTGAAAGGACAAATAAAATAGTATATATGAATAATCCTACAAATTTGATAGGGTAGAGAGAAAATTTACACATTTACTGAGCAGTGACTTCTTTAGATTCACAGATTATAAAGGAACAAATATATGTTTTAAAATAATTAAAAATGTATTACCAAAATATTGCATATAATCCAAAAACTAATTCTTAAAAATGAAACTATTTAGCAGAAACCTGAAAACAAATATGGATATGGATGAGTAGTCATGTAGATACCTAAAAATTTTTCATATATATATATTTATATATATATTTATTTTCCCTATAATATAGCAAAACACTCAAGTCTTTAGTGAAGGTCATCGCTTGTCTTCTGTGGAGTCGAAGTTTGCATTTGTAGTGGACAGCTTGTTGATCTAATTACCAAACTAATTTTTATTTAGGCTGTTCTCACATAGGACTGTACTGATTGGACGAGAATTTCACATCTTTTTTTTTCATGGTAAATAGATACATTAAAGATGCTAAGGAAGAAATCTTTCTCTAGAAATTTACTCTTTACTATTATCTTTCTACCTAAATTCAAAAAAGGAATACTATGGCTCTGAGCATCCTTGTGCCTCTGAATTGCTCTTTTTTTTTGCCTACCATCTGCCAGTGAATTGAACTATGTACAGCTTTAAGTAGTTTTAATCTTAAACCAAGTTTAAGCAGAAAGAAATCTCTCATCACCTAGTTGACACTTGCATTTTGCAGCTGAAAAGACTGAGTTTATGGAGATAGGGACTATCCTCACCAGGCTTGGGCTTCATAAAAGGACCATTTACCATGCAACAGGAAAGTCCTATGGCAGCCTTTCCACATCTGTCATGGGAACTTTAACTGTCGGGCAGTCTAGTATCTGCTGAGAACAATTTTGCCAGTCCTGTTTTCTTAACCACAACACTTTATACACATATAAACTACACATTTTTCCTTATTTTATGCTTGTATTTTGGTGCTGCCTATTTTGTTTGCATTATACTATGTGGTGGGATATATGTGAAACTATGAGATGTGGTTTATTTAAAATATGGACTCCTAAAAAAATCTGGGCAGTTTAATACATTTCCTGAATCACTTTCACAGAACAATTACTAATCACTTGCCACTCTCATCCTACCTTTTTCATTTATGTAATCATAAGTGATCTTCATGCAATATTATTCTTTCTCTTTATATTTTCCTTTATATCCATTTTTCATTTTTTATATTAGCACAGTAGGTCAGAACAATGTAGACACTCACTGACAGACATTTAATGATTTCCTTTTTAGAATGAAAAAAGAAAACTTGACTTCAGTATGTGAAAGCCTGAAGATTTAAAGGATAAGCAGAAAGTTAATTGCAAATGTGTGTGCATGTCGATTGCTTTTATTCACTTTAGCTTACCACAGTTCAACAGGATTTGTTATAAAGTCCAATACCCACTAATCGAATCCAGAATTCCTTTGCTTACTAAAGAAGGCAGTCTTTCTAATTGGATCTTGGGTTACTAAGAAGCTCAGAATTCTTTTTATGAATTTACCATTTCCCATCCCCATTACCAACATTTTTTTTCTTCAAAAATTTAAAACAGGTTCAAATGCTTGAAGAGGTTAAAGAAGTGAGAGAGTTTCCCCAATGCTTTCTTTTAGTAGTTTCAGTTTGAGGTCTTAGATTTGTCTTCCTTGAGTAATACCCTACAGAGCAAAATGGACAAATTACATCAACTTAAAATAATGTAATTTTAAGGGATTTCATATGCTTAAAAAGCTTCTGCATAGCAAAGAAAACAACAAAGAGACAACCCACAGAATGGGAGAAAATATTTGAAAACTATCTATTTGACCGGGATTAATAACCCGAATATATAAGGAGCTCAAATGACTCTACAGGAAAAATCTAACAATCCAACCAAAAATGGAAAAAAGATCTGAAAAGATCTTCTCAAAAGAAGACATATAAATGGCAAACAAGCATATAAAAAGGTCCTCAACATCACTGAACATCAGATAAATGGAAATTAAAACTATAATGAGATATCATCTCACACCAGTTAAGGCGGCTTTTACTCAAGGTAATAACAAATGCTGCTGAGGATGTGGAGAAAAAGGGAACTCTCATACACTGTTGGTTAGAAATTGTATTAGTAAAACCACTACAGAGAGTGGTTTGGAGATTCCTCAAAGTAAAAATAGAGGTACCATATGATCCAGCAATCCCACTGCTATGTGTATATTCAAAATAAAGGAAATTGGTGTACCTAACAGATATCTGTACTTACATGTTTACTGCAGCACTATTCACAATAGCCAAGATTTGGAAGCAACCTGTGTTCATCAATAGACAAATCATTAAAGATAATGTGGTATATAGATACAGCCATAAAAAAGAATGAGATCCTGCTATTTGCAATGACATGAGTGGAACTGGAGGTCATTATGTTAAGTGAAATAAGCCAGGCACAGAAAGACAAACTTCACTTAGTCTCACTTACTTGTGGGAGCTAAAAATTAAAACAATTGAGCTCATAGAGATAGAACAATGACTACCAGAGGCTCGGAAGGGTAATGTCATAAGGAGTGGGAATGGTTAATGGGTATAAAAATATAGAGAGAATGAATAAGATCTAGTATTTGATAGCATAACAAATGACTACAGTCAACAATAATTTATTGCAGGCTGGGCACAGTGGCTCAGGCCTAGAATCTCAACATTTTGGAGGGCTAAGGTGGGTGGATTGCTTGAGCCCAGAAATTCAAGACCAGCCTGGGCAACTTGTGAAATCCTGTCTCTAAAAAAATACAAAAATTGGTTGTTATGGTTGTTATGCCTGTAGTCCCAGCTACTTGGGACGCTGAGGTGGGAGGATGGCTTGAGCCCGGAAGGTTGAGGCTGCAGTGAGCTATCCAGCCTGGGTGACAAAGTGAGACTCTGTCTCAAAAAATTTATTGTATATTTAAAAATAACTGAAAGAGTAGAACTGGAATGTTTGCAATACAAAGAAAGGATAAATGCTTGAGGTGATAGATACCCCATTTATCCTTATATAATTACATATTGTATGCCTGAATCAAAATATCTCATGTATCCCATAAATATATATAACTACTATGTACTCCCCAAAATGAAAAATAATAAGTAAGTGGGATACAAGAGACAAGTGATATCTACACTCTTAGAGTAGGCTCAGTCTGTGTAAGCTAGTGAAGGCATGCCCTATTTCAAGGGGCTACTTGCAACTTAGTTCCAATCTATTTTTTTTTTTTTGCCATGCAATAACATAAACTCACTTTGTAGACATGTTTAAAGTTAAAATTCACAATAAAACAGAATTTCAATATGAATTTTCACAATTTTGGAAAATAAGCAATCAATCTTATCTATCTATCTATCTACCTACCTATCTACCTACCTACCTATTTATCTTTGTGCACCAAGACCAAAGGGTAAAGCAGTATTAATATTTGCCGTAAGATATTTATTTACTAGTGTTCTTTTTCAATTGAACATTTCAAGTTAAATGCTCAAGAGAGGCTCCTCCTCCATCTGCCTCTCTCTTACTGTTTCTTCCATTTTTTACCCAGTGAACATACGAATTTCCTAAAAAAAAATAGTGCTTTTATTTCCACTTCTTCATAAAGTAGTCACATCTTCCCACTTATATGAACTCACTCACCTAGAATTTGAGACAGAAACACACTTCTAATACTCTGATTCTACAATAAGACACCATGATTTTAAGTAAGCAAACACTATTATCACTTTGGCAAACATTAATGTTTGTAAATCACAATTATTTTGAATTAACATGGTTTTAGGTATACCCTTAATCCTTAGGGAGTTCTGTGTCTTTTTATAAAAGAATGCAAATGAGGCAATAATGAATCAGGGTAAAATTTAAGAAGTTGCCTTCACCTCTTTATTGAAGTTGCATCTTAGCAAATAAAAAGTCTTCCTTCTTTTTAATATTTCATATTTTTTAGTGGATTCAGCCATGGATATTCTTTTAAAATTACCCTGTTGGCCCCCTTACAACTGAAGTGGGCATTAACACTTATAACTCTAAGGTCTGTTATCTATAAAGCCTTGCATATTTTCAGAGGAAAGTGTTCCAAAATGTCTATTTAGAAAAATAAATAACATTTTCTTTCCTTTCAGAATAGAAACAGTATTCTTTTAATTTGGACCTTCAACTGAAAGTCATGGATTTTGGTTACTGAAGCAAATGTTTCCTTTAAGAATGTTTACCGAACCGAAAACATTTTACTAAGAAATGTGAGCTTTATTTAGTTATCTGTAGTTACTGTGAGATCAAAGTAAAAGGAACCTAATTCTCAAAGCATCCTCTTCAAACCTCAACTTTTTTTACCTCAGGAAATTGATGTCATGAAAATATTTTCCATATCCCGCAAGGAAAGTTTCCCCCCAAGAAATTTCTCAAGGTATTCATATGCTTAATATAAATAAATTTAAACTTTTATATACAAATAAATATAAGAATGTTATGAAAAATTTGAATGAAGGGAAGAGCGATTCATAAAACTCAAGGAAGATGCAGTTCAAATCAGGAAGATAAACGAAACATGTATTACAATGATCCCAATCAGAAGAAATCTATGGAATCATGGGCCTCTGATAGGAAAAGAAATAACCAAATCTCATTTTTATACAAATAATAACCTGAATAAATTGAAAAATACACTAATTTCTTGGATGGGATGACTGAATATTATCATTAAGTCAACTCTTTGTAAATTACGTATTTAATATAATGGATATTTGGGGGATGTAGTTTTGAACAAATTTAAATTCAATTAGACAAAATACACATAGAAATGGTCAAGAAGGATTTTATTATATTTTATTTTTTGAGATGGAGTCGCACGCTGTCATCAGGCTGGAGTGCAGTGGCATGATCTCGGCTCACTGCAGCCTCTGCCTCCCAGGTTCAAGCGATTCTCCTGCCTCAGCTTCCCAAGTAGCTGGGACTATAGGCGCGTGCCACCATGCCTGGCTAATTTTTGTATTTTTACTAGAGACGGGGTTTCACCATGTTGCCAGGATGGTCCCGATCTCCTCACCTCATGATCCACCCACCTTGGCCTCCCAAAGTGCTGGGATTACAGGCATGAGCCACCAAGCCCAGCCAAGAAGGATTTTATTAAAGGACTAAGGCATCGTGTTATGTCAGATTTAAAATGTAATATAGAGACACATTCATGAAAAGTGTGGCATTTGCACGAAATAAATAGACTAAAGAGATGGAAAGACACAAGATGAGTTGGGTTGAAATCCCAGTTCTACTATTTTTCCAGTAGGAAACATTGGACAACTTCCCTAACCTTGCTAAGCTACAATTATGTCATTTTTTGAAATAAAAAAGTTACAAAAATTACTTCATGGGATTGTCATGAGGACAACATAGAATAACTCAGGTAAGACATGATTTTAAAAATTATTAGGATCAGCTATTGTTATCACAGAATAGAAATTCCAGAGACAGACCCAATTTAAGCACAGTATGTGTCATGGGTGAACATTTCGTATTAGTAGGGAAAGAATGGGTTAGGTAATAAATGGATAAAAAATGTGTTTATATAGAAAATAGATTCTTATCTTGCACCTTGAATAAAAATAAAGTCCAGTTGGGTTAAATATTTTATTGTAAGAAATGAAGCCAAAGAAAAGATAGGTAGTCATGTACCTCTTCTTGGAGTATTAAAGGTCTTTCTAAGCATAACTCCAAAAGCAGAAGCCATAAAGGGATGACAATGTGGACAATCCTTGGTCCTCATCATACGTAACCCATATATAGCATTTAACACCTCTTTCTTCTTGAAACCCTTTTTATAGACTCTAGGGCTCAAGACTCTCAGTTTTTTCTTACTTCATAAATCACTATTTCTCAGTCTCCTCAAACTGCTCTGATCTCTTAAGGATGGAATGTCTCGGTGCCCCACTTATCATCTTGTACAGTCTGCTGGATTTAAATACGATCTATATGCCGCTTATTATATCCTCACTGAAGACTTCATATCCCTTCCCAATTCTTTTATATGTAACTGCCTACTCAAAAGATCCATCTAGATGTGTAGCAGATTCCTCAAATATAACATGCCCCAAACTGAAATTCTAATATTTGCCCGCAAATATTGTCCACTCATAGCTTTTTCCATTTTGGTTGATGGCAGTTTTGTCCTTCCAGTTGCTCACTCGAATGTATTTGTGATCATTTTCTTTCCCTTTTAGACATTCGACATCTAATTCATCATGAAATCAATTCAAATTTAAAAATATACTTAGAATATGCTCACCACCTCTGTAGTTACCACATTTATGCAAACCATCATTATTTGTTTCCTGGACTATTGCAATTGCATTCTAACTTGTCTCCTAATTCTTATTTGCCCCCTCCTTATAGTCTAGTCTCAACAGAGCAGTCAGAATGATCCCTTTTGAAATGCAAGCCAGGAGTGCTCAAAACCCTGTAATTTTTTTTTTCCATTTCACTCAAAGAAAAAGCCAAAGGATTTACAATAGCCTTCAAGGATCCTCTCTTACTCTTTTCCTTACTCACTTATCTCCAGCCACACTGGCCACATGTTGTTTGTTGAACACACGTTAGAATCTTGACTGTAACTATTCCCTCAGACTGAAATGCTCTGTGCCCAGTTGTGAAGTGGAGTAATACCCGCATCTTCTCCAGTTCTTTGCTTACATCTCTTCTTAAAATTGCCTTCCTGACCACTTAGTTAATACTACAACCTGCCCCCTTTCACCACCCCTCCAAATTTCCCATCCTCTGTATCTTACTGCACTTTCTCTTTATTTTTTTGCATAGCTTTTATCACCAATTAATATGCTCTAAACTGTACTTCTATATTAGGTGTGTGTGTGTGTGTGTGTGTGTGTTGGGGGGGGGGGGGGTGTTTTTAATCATCCGTACTCCCCTGCCAGAATATGAGCTACTTGAAGACATGACAATGCCTTTTATCGTGGCTGTGTGACTAGAACATATTTGATAGTAGTAAGCATTCAAGATATGTTTCTTAAAATAAATTCATAAACTAGTAAATATAAATGTAAAGCAAATATGCATTAAAACACAAAAGCAAGCTTTGAAAAATAATCCTACCATATATACATATATATGTTAGATACCTTAATATTTAAGAGATAATATATAAATAGCTCTTAAAATTTGTGAGAAAAAACATTTCAATGCAGAGTAGACAGAACAACAATTAATTTAAAAAGTACAAATAATCATTACACATATGAAAGAACTGTTCAGCCCCACGAAACAAATGCAAATAGAAATTACAATGGCATATCAAATGCAAATCGAGTTGGCATACATTTTACATTATAATATAATCTATAAGTGAGGTTTGCTGAATTTAGCAATATTATATAAACCTGGTGAGTGCATAGGCCGGAAATAGCCTTTCTAAAAACACTTGACTTACATAATATATAAAAACACCTCTAATGATCCTATATTTTCCCTGAAAATCCATTCTAAGATGAATAAAATATTAGAAATAAGAATGTTCATTAAAATTATGTTAAAATAACTGCTCCCAATCAAAAGTGGGATCAGTTAAATTAACATACACATTTAACATACACACATGTTAAGGGTAGGCTATGTTGGTTTTAAAAATCATGTCTGGAAAAGTTTCAATAACAATGCTAATCATAGTATATTAAGCAAAATAAACATGTACCTCATTCCTATAACCTATATGCACATACATACACAATATGTATGTGTGTGTGTGTATATATATATATATAGTCTATGACTATATATATAATACTTATATATTAATACTTATTTTACTAATTTAGTATGTTTCCTCTGTGTGGTAGAATTATAAGTATTTTTTGTGATTTTCCATATTTTCTAAATATTTAAAAAATAATTTTTTTAATCATTGGAAAACAAGCCAATAAACTCCACTACAACTGCTTTGGTCAACAATAAAGTAGTAGATGTAAAATGTAGGTTTCATAGTACACACTATTTTATTTGGCAGGCAGGCCTTCCAGAAGTCTACTTGCCCAAGAGGCTGAGATACAACTTAAAATTATTCCCACTATAATTTGGGGGGCAACTCTGCAGCAGGTTTGTGGCCCTGTGGAAGGTGAACTCATAAAATATGGATTATTATCATTAGCAAATAGATCTCTGCATCTGTTCTCATGAAGCTGCCAATGCCTTGGAAAGACCAATATTTTAAAGACATCCACCTATTTTCCAAACTTGCACCCTTCGAGTCATCACTCACTGTCCTTCTCTCAAACCTTTATCTTTTAGCACCCTCACCTTACATACACTCACAAGCAATTCTTAGTCTCACTGCTTCTGCATGGGAATAACCTCTATCATATGATTCTTCCACCTTATCTCCCCCCTTGTCAGTTTGGGCTGCTATAACAAAGTACCATAAGCAGGGTGGTTTATAAATAATAAGAGATTTATTTCTCACAGTTCTAGCAGTTCTAGAAGCTGAGACGTCCAAGATAAAAGTGCTGGCAGACTCGGTATCTGGTGAGGGCTGTTTTTAGCTTTGTAGATGGTGCCTGGCATCTTCTTTCCTCCTACCATGTCTTCGCATGGCAGAAGTGGCAAATAAATTCCCTTGGGCCTCTTTTATGAGGGAGCTAATTCTATTCATGAAGGAAGTCCTAATCACCTCCAAGAGGCCTCACCTCTTAAGAACATCACACTGGTGATTTAGGTTTCAACATAAACATTTTGGAAACACAAAGATTCAGACCATAGCACCCCTCATCATTTTTCACCAGGAGCAACACTATTGCAACAGTGTTCTCTTTAGTCTCCGGGTCTCTGGTCTTCAGACCTTTTGTACTTTATTTTACAATTTATGTGCCTTTTATTTGTTTTTATTACTTAATTGCCGTGGTCAATCTAGCAAAAAGTTTGTCAATTTTGTTGATCTTGTTTGTTTGTTTTTATATATACTTTAAGTTCTGGGATACATGTGCAGAAAGTGCAGTTTTGTTACATAGGTATACATGTGCCATGATGGTTTGCTGCACCTATCAACCCGTCACCTACATTAGGTATTTCTCCTAAAGTTATCCCTCCCCTAACCCCGTACCCCTTGACAGGCCCTGGTGTGTGATGTTCCCCTCCCTGTGTCCATGTGTTCTCATTGTTCAACTCCTACTTATGAGTGAGAACATGTGGTGTTTGGTTTTCTGATCGTGTGATAGTTTGCTGAGAATGATGGTTTCCAGCTTCATCCATGTCCCTGCAAAGGACATGAATTCATGCTTTTTTATGGCTGCATAGAATTCCACGGTGTATATGTGACACATTTTCTTAATCCAGTCTATAATTGATCTTTACAGTACCCAGGATGACAGTCCATCTCCTAAATAAAATTTAGATTAAGTTCTCTAACGCAAAGTGTTAATCAAATGATCCCTGATTAAAAACCTCCAGTAGCTGTCCACTGTTTTCAGTATAAAAAAAAATAAAATAAAGACAAAAACAAGAAATACCTCACCCCAGGTTTGCTTCCAAGTATCTCCCCTGGGTTATTATGACACTTTAAGTTTGTCTCTGCTCCTACTGGAAACTCTCCAAGGTCAGTAATCTGAGCTTACTCTTGTATGCATCCTTCCTAATACTAGACCACTTCACTCTTTGAATTAGATATATGCATACATACATACACACACACATGCAAACATACACCCGTATATAAAGTAAATAAACTGTTAAGCAGAATAGAAAATTTTTCAATACAATGTATGAAAATAAAATGCATAATGTAATTTTGGGCTAGGAGGACAGAGGGTACTATGATTTTTACATTTCTTGGGAAATGTGTTAAAAGTTCCATTAGAAAAAGACACAATTTTTATAAAATAGTATTACTTAACCTGAAAAGTCTTTAGTAGAAGTATGTAGCCATACATGATTCTTACAGTTAATCATATTTATACCGACTTTTTTAAAAGTTAAGTCAGTGCAACAAATTTAGAATGTGGATAAATACAACTTCCTGATTACGCAATTTGACATGATTTTCACATTTAATTTGATAGATTAAAAAATTATTGAGGAAAAGGATGGTGCTTCATCATGCTTTTTTAAATTAACCAGTTTGCCTAACAGCAGAGAGACTGTCACACAGAAGATAACCAATAAACCTTTGTTTGGTTAAATTAGTATTTTTAAATAATTCATAAAATAATTCTAAATGGTCATAATTGATAGAAATAATTTATGTTGTATATTATGCTCTCTATTGAAGAGAGATTTATAAGTAAATGGAAAAAAAAAACCTTTGTCACTTCTAGAAGAGGGTTCCAACTGTTTGACTGAAGATTATTAAATTCTCCACATCCTCCATTCCATTGGCTTTCATTCTTTAACCTAACCTTCACTGATACTATTAAATAAGTCTGGTATTCTAAACTGAGTGGTAATTTTATAAGAATGAGCCACAGTGATCTAACAATATATATTACTTCTATTTAGTCTAAACCCTGAGTTAGAAATATTTTGGCAATATATGAGAAAGTTGTTCAACTAAAAAGCTAAGAGATTCCTGAATTTGGGCTACTGGAGTTATCAGTGCTTCTAATTGTGTGTTTTGGGGGTGGTGTGTCTAAGGGCTGGGCATATAACCATTAACTGGTTATGTTACATTAAGCTAAAAAAGAGTCATGTGATAATAGTTTATGTTCAATGCAACACTGGCCAGTTCAAACCAATGTTCCAAAGGAAAATTCTGTGTTACATTATATTCAGGGGCAAGAATGTATGTGCATAAAATTTCCTTGTAAATATGAACTTTCAAGTGAGAAAAAATTGAAAATAAACATGAAAAGAAATTTAAAAATAAAAAGCTTAATGTGTTTTATGCAAATACCATGGCATAACAAGAAAATTTCCAAATTAAGGCCATATGTGTTAAGAAGTATGTGACAAGTATTTGGTTAAAAACAAGATATTGAAAACAAGATTATTAAGATGAGACATTTACAGAATGGGTAAGAGTTGATCAAAAAGGTAATGAGTTTTGAAATTTCCATCTCTTATGCCAAGGGAAGAATCATTTCATTTTCTGGCCTTTATTCTTACTATACTATAAAAGCCAAATTTAAGTCCCCAAAAGAAGAAAGATTAGACTGAGAAGAAACTAATAGTATTAACAGATTTCTTTTCTTGAAGGAGATAACAGCAAGAAAAAATCATTTTAAAATTAAGAATGTTTATTTTTAAAAGGTAAAAATTAACCACAATGAGTTGTACTGATTTTAAACTTGCATTATTATGTCTGAAGGAAATAAAATAACAGCTGAAACCTAGGATTAATGTCATATGAGGTGCAATTAGTGATAAAAACAAAGAAACATCCATATCTTTAATTTTTGGAATTACTATAATCACACTAATTTAATCAAAATTGCCAAGAAAAGCAAACAAAATATTTTGATTAACTATATTTGTTTTGAATCTAAGAAATTTTCATGAACAGGGTATGGGCATATACTTTGATTTATCTTCTAGTGTAACAGAATTCTTTTGCATATGAGGAAATGCAATTATCCCAATATCGTAGTCTGTAGATAATGGAAAAGTCAGTGAAAAAATTGAAGTACCCATTAGGAGGACACTGGAGAATTTCAAGAAAATGAAGCAGAAAACCATAACACTTGGCCCCATGGAAAGTGAAAAGCTACCAGCCATATTCTCCGTCCTGTAATCTCTCAGTTTCATGAGCCTCGACTTTACTTCTCTGTGTGTATCTGCACTCGAAGACTCTGCCTATGACCTTCTCAGCCTCTGGATCCCAAAAAAGATGTTCTAACTATCAGATATGTGTTAAAAGAGTTTCCCTGGTCCAGTGAGCTGTGACTTGTGAGAATGGAGATTACAATGTATGTTATTCTCTGCGCCTACCCTTTTATCCTAGAGTGTCAACCAACATAAATTAATGGTGCTGATGTAAGTGTGGAAACAATGATTTACAAAAAACAAAAACAACAAACAAAAAACTGTTAAACTGTGATTAAAAAGAAAAGCAACAAACAAAAAACCCGTCTACTGATGAATCCAGTGTTCATTCTTTTTTACTTTTCTGACTCAGGAAACACTTGACAATCAATTTTTCTACTTGCCCATTTGATCAGCATGGATGAAGTGCTGCGGGAGTGGGAGGGTGGGTTTAGACATGTTTGCTTTCTTCGTAAGCTTGAAGTTTGTGATCTAAGTATAGTCTGTTGCATGAAGATTAACCACTTTCATTTTTAGCTTATTACAGTAGAATCAGAACTTTTATATGTGTTATTTGTAAATGTTGATTAAATGAATGTCAGTTTAAAATTTCCTGTAGCTCAAAAACAGCTTTTTCCAACTATGCATTATACCTGTGGATATCTAGAAATACATGAAGATTATATTATCCTTAAAGACAAAAACTAATTGATCACCTATTGCCAAAATCAGAGAGATGCTTATATTAATAAAAAGATGTTGGAGATGAACTGAAGGAAATAAAAGTATTAGAATGTATACCCATTTTTTTAACACTGATATAAACAATCCAGCCACTTGTAAAAAGCATATATAAAGGCACTTTGTTCATCTTTGTTCATTCAGACTTCTGTGGCTCAGGACCCTAGGTTACACACACTTGAAAATTCAACAGTCCAACCACATGTATTGTTATCAGGGCATCATTCTAGAAATTCTGTATCTCATCTCAGTTTTGCACAACTCGGGGAAGTAGACATCATTACATCCACTCTTACAAATATAGAACTGAGAAACAAACAGGTTTATCTGGCTAGTAATGGGAATTTAAAAAATTTCTTCTTGAGAAACTCAAAACTAAATTACATGAAGAAAGATTTGCTATTTGGTAGCTTTTAAAAATGGTTTATTAAGCGGCACACCAACCTGGCACATGTGTACATATGTAAGTAACCTGCATGTTGTGCACATGTACCCTAAAACTTAAAGTATAATAATAAAAAAAGAGTCAATCTGAAAACTGAAAGCTTTTCATGTAAAAATTAGGTAAATATTTGGTCTTTCTAAAAGAGAATAGTAAACATATGAAAAACATTATGAGAAAAGGCACATTAAGATGTATTAAGCTGAAGAGAAAAAAGGGAACATAGTACTTCAGAAGAAGAAATGTAAATATTGCCTGTTCTTTGTCTTTATGCTACCAATCAATGTGTAGCTGTTATTTCAGTACTGGATCTCATTTGTTTCCTCATTTCAGTGGAGAAAAATAGAGGCTGAGAAATTAACTAGATTAAACAATTTGTTAACTGGCCTTTTACTTAGGTACTTGGCAGAAGGGTGAAGCTAAATTTTTACATTAAAAATTAAGATAAGTATATTGGGCCACATCCGTTTCTTCCGTTACTAAAATGCTGTATGTTTTGTCACCTCATTTTCTTGCTCTTTTGGTTTTGAGGGATTATAAATATCCCACACTGGGATCGACATGCTCAGAATAATTTCTCTATATTAAATAATACGATAATTATTCTTGAATTCCATACAACCATCTCCGGTCCCATTAATCATATATTTAAGTAATAAAAAAAAACAATAAAACCCAGGAACCCAAGAAAGATCCCTCAGATCCCTCTACTACACTATTAGTGTGTGCTTTCCAGACAGTGGGGGATGTTCCGTTTATAACTTTCATTTGTTTCCTATCATTGTGGCCAAGTTTCCACTTACTACATGTCTCCTTGCCTTAATATTAACTTCCAGTCTGAAGCACTGTAAACTGTTTCTCCACCCCTAAATTAAAGCAAATGATAGCTAGTCCACATCCACCACCAATCTTACTAGAAGCCACTTCAAAGATTCCACTTTTTAAAAATGAAGTATGGCCTCTGCTTCCTGAAGCCAAGGTTGGCCTTGTTCATAATGCAGTTAGATTTTCTCTGATTCTCCTTCTATTCAAACACTGACAGTTTTCTTCAATATATTTTCTTCTTCTCCTCTAAAGTTAAACCTGCTTATTGTGTTTTTGTTGTTGTTGGAAGAGGAGTGAGAAGAGAGCATTGGTGAACACCTCACTCAGCGCCACTCAGGACCAGTCCACATGTGTGTTTGCTGTGACATTCCAGTACCACATGTGGCTGTCTTTCATAAACATAAAAGTTTCAAAACATTTGAATACTGTCTCAGTTACATACAGTTTCAAGAAAGCAGTTGTGTATGTATCTTTCTTAGGATGTCAATGCGTTATCAAACTCTACGCCAGCTGATGACGGAAAAGACAGAAAGCTCTACATCTCTGCTTTTTAAACATTTTCTCAGTCACTCATTTATAGTAGCTTCTCTGGCCTCATATCATGTTGCTTATTACACAAGCCACTTTTACTCTCTTATTCATGTATTTACACTGTGGCTATAAAATAAGCTCTGGGGCAATGTAACACAGAGTATACTATTGCTTTCCTAGCCCCCTTCCCTCCCTTCTGCCCCAGCGTCCCAGGCACACAACAGAGCTTCTGCACATGGTAGAAAAACAGAAAACACAGATCCTCAGATCCTGACAATTAGACAGACATTCTACTATCACAGGAGCCACTGAGGGGTATAGTATCAATCTCTCCCCTCACACACACACACACACACACACCCACAGAAACACACAGATCTCAAATAGTTTAGCGTAAGCTGAAAATATGTTCCTTAAAAAATATATTTATATATTATAGGTTAACATATAAAATACCTTACAATATATACATAATATGTACATATAATGTATATATAATATGTATACGTTAATACTGTATATTTTATAAGAATATTCTTCTGGCACCTGCAGTGCTACTAACCCATAAGTATTTGAAAATAACTCATCTGCTTAGGTCTTTCCAGTTCTGCAGGTATGTGAACTTGAACCCTAAATCCACAAAACGTTGTGTAGTATAAAGAGATACATCCTATTTCTCCTCTACTCGTAGCTGAGGCCATGAGACGTGAATATGCTTGCTCTCTCCCTTTATGGGATGGATCTTTTGCTGATTCACCTTTTGACTGGGGTTGTGGTCTTTTGGGGAGTCCTGTCATTACATATGTTCTCATTCATGTTCCTCATCTTGCTTGGGCCCAAGGTTGTTTCCTGTCCCCTGTATGGCTGTTATAAGATGGAAAAATGGCCCAGAATTTCAGTCCGAATCTCTCAGAAAATAGAGACAATGCAATTCAACCAATTTAGCAAATTTTATAAACCTTAATTTATCTAAATACATTAGTCTTCTTTTAATTACTAGGACATAATCCTCTGCTTCCCAAGGACTTTTGCTCAAACGATGTTTCATCAGCTTAAAACATTCTTTTCACACACGTGCACACACACACCACAACACATACACACCATTTTAGGATTAGTTCCTTCTCTTTTTTTTTTTTTTTTTGAGAAGGAGTCTCGCTCTGTCGCCCAGGCAGGAGTGCAGTGGCTCACTGCAAGCTCCGCCTCTTGGGTTCACGCAGTTCTCCTGCCTCAGCCTCCCAAGTAGCTGGGACTACAGGCGCCCGCCACCACGCCCACCTATTTTTTTTGTATTTTTTTAGTAGAGACAGGGTTTCACCATGTTAGCCAGGATGGTCTCGATTTCCTGACCTCGTCGTGATCTGCCCACTTCAGCCTCCCAAAGTGCTGGGATTACAGGCTTGAGCCACTGCACCTGGCCCCTTCTCATTCTTTAGATATGATTTCAACAATTACTTCTTCAGATAGGCCTTCCTTAACCATTAAAACCGCATTGGAGTATTAGCAATGTTTTGTTACTTGGGCATTTTCAAGAGGCAGACATAGTCCAGAAGCAGAAGTTTGGGGTCCCAGATCTTGTTCTACAGCCCTTTATCCTGAAGACCTAAACTGTCATTCATTCTATAATAAATATGCTACACAAATAAATGATTACTCAAAGTGTTAAAATATAGAAGATATATTCATACAGAGAAATGAGAAAGAGAGAGAAACAGCCCTTCAGAAACAACTTCCAGTTGCAGCTGAACACAGGATCCTGAAGTGCTGCCTAGTTTTCTATTGTTTCAGAAACTAGAATACCTAAGGAAGGAAAATTGCAAAAATTCCCACGCCCCAAAGACCATGGAATAACATTTTCTCTTTTCTCTGATTCAATAGAACGTTCTTTGCTTGCTTCCAGAGGATAAATAAGGATTTGTACACATATGTTACAAAGTCAATACAAGCCCTTGTGGAACTTGATCTTCCCATTGTTTTTTAACTTCTGCCAACAACTGTATACTTTAGGACTGCGATACTAAGTTTACATATTGGTTTTCAGCCTCCAACCAGAAAGCTTTTATATAGTCTTATCTCTGGATGTCAAAATCTTGGATTCTGAGAATATCAAACAAATCATTTTTAGCTGCATTTAAGAAACTGACATTAATTTTAAAATAATACTCTTTTAATGCTACTTATAGCAATTCTTTCAAATGAATACATTTAAAATAACACAGAATGTAATAAGCAATTCATAATCTTCCAACTTTCTAGATCTCTTCACTTTATCATATAATGGAATATAGTTGATTAAAAGACAAAAGTTCTGTCAAAAGTAAGCTTGCCAACCCCAGGAAAACATTTTAAGCAAAATATATTTCAGCACCATATCTTCCCATCATAGAGCATGAAATCACCAAAGAAAGCATTAGTTTCAGGATTTTGGTAGTCTACTATTTTTGTGTTTTGCACTGCTCAAAATGCCCTCATATTTCAGTCTATTAAATGTTACGGTTGATAGAATATGGGAAGAGAAACAAGCAGACATAACTCTGCTAAGATTAATAGTTTTCAAAAGAACAGATTACAGATTTTATCAAATCAAACTAACAGTAATAAGAGATCTTCATTGCTCTAAAAAAATGTGAAATTGACAAATATTTCCCAAGTGCCTGCCATGTGCAGACACTGGTTAAAATTAGATTCATAATATTTTATAAAAATTGTAACAATACAGCTCTCAGTATGTTTATATTACAGATAAAGATGAACACCCTATGCACACACAACACACAAAGAGTACAAAATACCTGAAGGGCCGTAAGGATATTTGCTAAGGCTTGTCCGTATGTGTCATGACAGTGAACAGCAAGAGCACCTGGTGGGACTTCTTTCATCACACTTTCCAACATTCTTTTCATACTTCCTGGAGTTCCCACTCCAGTTGTGTCTCCTAGAGAGATCTCATAACAACCCATGCCGTACAATCTCTTAGACACCTGTTGATAAAGGTGAAGTGCTAGTAAAATAATGGAAATGAAGAGACTCAAACCCTCTTGTGCCACAACTAACATCATCTAAAGGTAAAAATTACAACTGAGACCAGCAATGTCCATGAAAAATATATAATGTATTTTCTGGTCCTTTTTCTTTGCTTCTGATATTCTAAACATTATGTAAGACTTTGAGATTATTGCAGTTATCTTTTTCTAATATTCAAGTTTGCCTTAGAGTCATATCTGCCTATCTTTTTATCCAGCTGTTTGTTCTGCTATGAAATTATAATCTACAGTGTCAGTTATGGGAGGTGTATGTTTCTCAACACTATAATCAAACCAAAGCATTACAGATCTACTTTGGAAGTAGTATTTCTCAAGCTATTAGTTTAGGGGTCAAAACAGTAATAAGAGATCTTCATTGCCCTAAAAAATGTGAAATTTACAAATATTTCACTATATATATATATACAGCTGACCCTTAAACTACACAAGTTTGAACTCTATGGATCCACTTGTACGTGAATTTTTTTAAAATAACTATATTAATTTTTTTAGGAGATTTTCAACAATTTGAAAAAACTTGCAGACAAATCCCATAGCATAGCAATGCCAAAAAAAGAAAAAGGTATGTCATGAATATATAAAATATATGTTAATACTAATCTATTTTTCTCATTTACTATGAAATAATACAAATGTATTTTAAAAGGTTAAAATTTATCAAAACTCAGCACACAGACTGTAGATAGTGCCATTCTCATTCAAGAGAAATGTGCATGTAATGATTCAGTACTAAATCATAACTGCATAAAATTAATTATAGTACATACTGTACTATTGTAATAATTTTGTAGCCACCTTCTGTTGCTATTCCAGTGAGCTCCAGTGAGGGTATCCACTTAAAATCCTGGTGATGCTAATCATCTCTGTATGAACAGTTCATATTTCCAGTAAATTGCATATCACAGCACAAAGTGATTTCTTGCAGTTCTGATGTGTTTTTCATTATGTTTAGTGCAATACCATAAACCTTAAATAACACCAGTGAACTCATAGGAAGTGCAACTAGTGACGCTGGAAGTGCTCCCAAGAAGCAGAAAAAAGTCACGGCATAAGAGAAAGCTGAATTGCTCAATATGCACCATAGATTGAGGTCTCCAGCTACATTTGCCCACCATTTCAAGATAACGAAATCAAAATATGTGTTAATTGGTGGGTTACATTATCTAAAAGGCTCCCACTCAACAGTAAGCTATTAGTAGTTAAGTTTTGGGAGCAAAAGTTATACTTAGATTTTTGACTGTGTATGTGGAGTGTGGTGTCCCTAACCTCCAAATTGTTCATGGATCAACTATATTAAGTTCAGCTCTTTCATTAAGTAGCTTTGCAACTGGTAGAGTCATTTAATATTTCTGGCCTAATTTATCTGGCTCATAAATATATATACTTTAAGGTAAATTGCAAAATCTCTTCAAGCTGAATAACGTTACTTTCAAAGAGCAATATGGATGCATAAAGGCAGCATGGTATTTTGACAAAGACATGGGTTCTGGAATCAGAGAGGTCTGAATTTCAATCTCAGCTCCCACTTATCCTACTCATGTGACACTGGGCAGAAGATTAGCCTATTTAAGCCTCAGTCCCTAATCTGTAGAATACAGACAACAAAACACCTTCTTTTAGCATATTTTCTAAGCCTTGGTTACTTTGTTCTTAAAAAAAAAAAAAGATAAAAACAATTTTAATGAAGATGTTTTTGGTTGTAAAAGTGAAATGAGAATGTATAAAAGCCATTTGACACACAATCTGGCACATGATACTGATTTGCTCATTCATTTAATACGTATTTCTTCAATACCTATTTTATGGCAGGTGCTGTGCTAGGTCCCGGGATATAATGGGGAAATGAATATTGACATGGCTTATGTTATTACAGATCCTGAAGTCAAGTGAGGATAGATCTTAGTCAACCCTACTGAGGAATAAATAAATACTAGCTAAAATAAGAATTTTCAAACAAAGAAACAGGATTCTAAGAGCATGTAGCAAAGGAAATTGACCTGGATCTGTCACATAGGACCTATGTGACCACTTGAAATAAAGTAAGCTTTATTATAAAGTGCTTACTAACTCGTTGAAGAGGGTGAGAAGGAAGGATCTGAGAAGAATGTTCTAGGAAGAATATCAAATGCAAATGTTAATGGCTTCCAGGCAGCTGACATATAAAATGCAAAGAACATTCCAGGTAGGGAAAAAGCTAAATGCAAAGGACAGTGTAATGAGAAAGCAAAAACTGAGGAGGGAGACAATGAGGGGAACGACCAGAGGCCTGAACAGAGTAATCACAGTTTGAAGTAGTAATTTCAGAGAGAAGAGAGCGAGTTAAGCACAAAATGTATTAGAATCACACAAAAGGCCCCTTTAAAGTTTCTGGTCCTGAGTTATTCCTGTTTCATGACTCTGCAGTAGCACCTTAGGCATTCAGGTACAGAAATGGAGATCCTCACCCAAGGTGTGTGTGGTTCATTCCTATGTGGCGCACAGCAAAAGCAAGAAAGCAAGTGTGCTGGTAAGCAAAGGTGCATCCAGGTTTTGTTGGGCCAGCCTGAAGTTATGCCCTTTGGAGGTATTCTTTAAAAAAATATATACAATTGGAATGCAAATTAATGACAGAGCCTTGGAAGGGTCCCATGCAAGTGAAAAACCTAAAAAATCTGAATTGTGTTATTTTAGTATATGTGCCTCTGTGTGCAAGGGTCTTGTGTAAATAATAGATAAAAGGATATGTTTCATTTGAAAAATCTGCAGTAGATTCCAAAAGTTCAAATGAAAGCACAAAAGAGGAACAGCTTTAGCTAAACTGAAAGTTTATCCTGCCTAAATTTGGATTTTCTTATAAGGCCATCTTCACTGCTTTGGTGCCAAATTTTTCAAAAGTTACTAAATTTGTCAAAATTAACCTTAAAACAGGTCTACATTAATATACTTTATATGCAAATAAATTTCTGAGACAATCTAATATAATCTCAAAGACAGTGCATTTTGTATTCATTGGTATAAATAAGTAATAAAGGACAGGAAGAAAATTAACTTCAGTAATCAAGGCCTTAATGACTATAATCTATTGCTGTAAAATTGTTCTGGAATAACAGCAACTTAATCACAGCAGTAAGATCTACAGGATCACAAAAGGACAAAAACACAAAAATAGTGTATACTCTGATATAATGTGCCAAAGTATGCAGGAGAAAAACAGGGATGCTGCCTCAGCGACCAAGGCAAAGTTGAAGTGTTTCTCCAAAAACTGCCCTGACATTCTGATGGAGATGGGACAGGCCACTAACTATGCTATAGCCACAAAAAAACAAAATAGATATTTTTATTCCTTCCACCTTTGAGCACCCAAATTATAGGACTCAACTGTCCCTTAACGTTGAAAAGTTATAGCCAATGTACAGGACTTCACTGTTAAAATGAAACTATTAGTTAAGTGATCAAATAGGTCTTCAGGGTTCGTCTCTTAATCTATGGCTTCATGCTATGCAGATTCAATAAATATTAAGAAAGCCCACTTTTAAAAATAATATATATCATGTTACCATAAACCAAAAAAGCTGGAGATGTAGCTTACTTCTGTCACTTTTTGCGGTGTAATACTTCCTTCATATGGACAGCCCAGAGCACAAGACACATACCTAGATTAAAAATAGAGCCTTATAAATATGCGTATGGTAAATAAGCCATTTCCATTTTATAAAAATTAAGAATTAGCTGAAACTGCATCAAGAAAATTTATTTTGCACTATTACTTTATTATTATTTTATCATTAGACCAAACCAAATAAAGTTTGAAGCATTTTCAATCAGCTCACATTTTTATCTTTCTATAATAATTACAATTTGATACGTGTTTTTGTGACAGATGTGGATAAATAGTAAGTGATTATCTGGTAAAGTTATTCATACCATAGCAACATATTAACATTCAAAGCAGAAAATACCAGTGAAATATATGGTTTTATTTAAATAATTACATACACTCAACTGTTAAATATCTGGGTCTTTGGAAACATACAAGGAGACCATGTAGGAAACTAACTGAATTTTTCCTCTTACTCCCATCTGGATATTTTGGCCTCATTTAGATACAGTCATTAATCATCCAAAGGTCTTGGAACTGGGCATAGCCTCAGAGTTCATTTTTTCTCTCTCTCTCATGGGTTTACCTAAATCATTCCAAACAGAAGAGTGTCTAGTGTGTTTAGAAGGCTCAGAATAAAGATATTCTATAAGCTTCTTTTGTAATTCGTTCTAACATTAAAAAGTCAAGCATTTCCTGCAAAGACAAACATCCATTTCAATCTTAAATAATTAAGTTTTAGGAAAAGCCTGCTTTAGCTATTTCCAGCTGAACATCAATCCCATTTTATTAAACTTACTTCAGAGACATTTACAATTCTTGTATTGAAATAATGCATATTGAGTATGATATTTAGGAATGAATGAAGCAAGCTGCATAAAAGGGAGAGGGATGGGGGGAAATGAGGCTGGAGATCGAATATGGGGGTCACAATACGAAAGGGTTTAGAAAGCAAAGCCTTTGAACGCCATTCCAAGTTGTCTGGACTTTGAGATCACTCAAAATTGTTTCGAGGCACTGAGAATTATTACGTAAGGTAGTGGCAAGATCAGATTTGTTTCCCAGAAATATAACTCTGTGGGGGCAGTGGAAGCAGATGCCAGAGAAAAGGTAGAGGCAAAAACACAAGAAATATCCTATTTCCTTAATTCTAATATGCTATTGATCGGAAGATGCACTATGAAATAAATTCCTAACAGTCTTTGGAGTAGAAAAATAAAATACATATTCAATGACTCAGTACATAGCTATTGATTCTAAGATGTAACGAAATTAGGTTACAGAAATTATAGAAGTGTTAAAATGTCAATTAAAATATGTTTTAGTATTAAGTAGTTGTATAAGCCATTCAAGCGGTTATGAGGGATAGGAAAGGATAAAAGAGGATAAAATTCAAGTAAAATTGAAAAGTTATGCCAGACAGGAAGCTCATCCCTCCGTTATTCCAATCACTATAATCTAAGTTGATGCTTTAGATAATCTGTAAATTTAATCAAGATGTGTGAAAATAAAATGTTCTTAAATGAACATAACACTGGAGAAGGTGGCTAAGGATGGAAAAGGAGAAAAAGTTTTAATACAAATGTAATGATTACAATAACGTGCTAATATATAAATACATTGATTTTTGAACCCAAAACATCTAGATGTGAGCAAATAGAAAATCTAAGGTATTTATTTACATGTTCTTCTTCTAAATGTGAAAAACAAACATAAAACAAATGCAGAACAAAACAAAGCTCTCCTGCATTTTCAAATTATTATTTGGCCACAGCTACCACTTTACTGACAGAACCTTAACTCTTTATGTGGACATTTTTATTTATTCACACTTTCCCTCCAGGACATTTCCATGCCTGTATTTCTGAGATCTTCACACTCTGTCTCATTTCATGTTCATATGCTCTTCCTTACCTTGTGAGGGAACACTGCTTTGAGCTAGTCATGAATGTGGCTACTTTCTCCAAGGCTAATGTGATGGTTCTCAACTATGTTCCCTTAACTGTATACTTTAACATTCTAAAGCAGAGGTTGGTACACTAAGGCCCAGAGACCAAATCCTGACTATTGCTCTTTTAATAATAAAATTGTATTAGAATACAGCCATGCCCATCTGTTTGCATACTTATCTATGGCTGCTTTTACACTGCAGCAGAGTTGAGCCATTGCAACAGAAATCATCTCACCCACAACACCTAAAATGTTATTGTCTGGAACTTTACAGAAAAAGCTTGCCAACCCTTTCTAAAGAAGTCAAGCTACTTTTCCTGAGTGAGAAAAGGCCTCTACCATCATGAATATGAACTGAATTCTCGTCTTTGACAAGTGGCCAAAGCCAGCTTCTGGACTTCTGCTCTTCTCTAACAATCTATTACAGTGGTTCTCAACCTTGGCTGCACAGAATCACCTTGGTGCTTTAAAAAAGATAAACACTGATGCTTAGGATATGTTCCAAAACAATTAAACCAGAAACCTCGGGAATGAAATCCAACCACCAATGTATTATTTTACATAATTTTTAAAGTTCTATTATACTGCCAACATTGAAAATCACTCAACAATACTGCATCACCTGGATTGCTCTACTGATTCCCTTGTGTAAAAAGTTGTATTACATGGACCTGACCATATCTAACTAATCTCAGGAATTTCCTCACAACTATGCCTTAATATTTTCGTTCAGCTTTGATTGCCTGGTGGTTAAGTTTTACCCAGACCCGTTCCAAATAATTTCTACTTTTCTGAAGCCGCAAACTCCAATTGCTCCATTTATTTTTTCATCTTATCCCTTATTTCTGGTTCAATGTTTTTGACTTAAGTGAATACTTAGTAGTTCTTTCAGCAAGAGTGTGGTAGATGTTGCAGACTGTTTTGTCAGCAAGTGGTTTTATTTCATCTTCATTCTTGAGCAATAGTTTGACTAGGTATAAAATTCTATGTTGACAGTTATCTTGGCACATTGAATATGTTATTTTACTGTCTCTGGTCTCAGTTATTGCTGATAGGAATTTTACTGTCAAGCTAATTCTTTTAGGGTAGTCTATTTTTTTCTCTACTGTTCTGTTTCTACCTTATCTGCATTTTACTATTAGCTATCTCAGCATCTGCTATACTTCTTCAATATTAACATTAGTACTTTTCCTAATTTCTAGAAAATTCTCAAGGTACTACCTTTTCAAACATATTTCTCATATCTATTTTCTCTGTTTACTCCATATGGAAATTCTATTAGGCATTTTCTACTAACCTTACTTTTATAATTTCTATTAATTTATTTTTCTGGGCTTCATTCTTACAGTTTTCTCAAATCTTAATTGCAGGCTAAGCTGCACATAATCTGCTGTTCCCTTTGGCTACATGTAATCTGCTGTTCAATTAATTCATTCACTTTTGTATTTTAATAAATATATTCCCATTTATAGATAATGTTTCATTTTGTCAAATACTAATTTTGTTTTCTGTAAAGATCTGTTTTTTTGCTTACATTGTTAATTTTTTAAAGATTCATTTCAAATACATGATTTTGCTATTTATTATACTTGATTAGACTGCTAAATTGTTTCAAGTTTATCCATCTTCTGAATTTTATTTTTCTCATCCACAAAGATGTTACATCTTTTTTTATTATTATACTTTAAGTCTTATGTGCTTCCTTTGCCTCTATAAACATTTCATGTGGTTAATTTATAATCTTTTTCAGATTGTTCTGTTACTTTCTGTTCTGCTAAAGTTTTTTTCTGTTGTCTCCTGTGCTTGTTTTCCTTAAGTTAGCTTGTTTTCTCATGTGCTTTATAGTTTTTATTGTGAGTGACTTTTCATGGTAATTTTAGTTTCTGTAGGAATTCTATGAGCATCTTGAATTATTTAAATGATCCTATCAAAAGAATCTGATTGCTTTCTGCCCTTACCCTGTGGAATTTATCAATTCTTGAACAAATTTCTACCTTAATTTCTCAATTTGGGTTTCCACAACACTCATGTGTCACAAATCCACAACCCATAAAAATAGCTGGCATGGATCTCAATGACTTTGCATTGGCAAAGAGGTGATGCCAGACTCCAAGACATAGTTCCAAATTCATACCTTAGCAGAACATTGAATTTTTTCCCATGTAGATATTAAAATCCCATTACTATACTTCTAGGTACTCTTTCTGGGATAGATACCCCCATATGCTTCTGTGGTATCAACCTACATGATTGCCACATTTTCATTGATGAAACCTGAGATTTTTTTTTCTCAGCTAGGTGATATGTTTTAAAAGTTATAAAATTTCTGTGTGTGTAATGAGAATGGAAAAGGGGGTCTATGGGTTAGCTAAGTCCTCCATAGTCCGTCTCGCTCACCATTATGCCCATAACCCCAGGATCAACCCCAAAGTGCCTTATGTATATTACAAGCTTGATGCATTCACATAGCATATTTAGTTAAACATGTCTGAAGCGGTCATCGTCCCTATTTCTTTCACATAAACCTGTTTCCCCTGCATTTGCCATTTAAAAAAATTACATAGTTATTCTCAGGGTCAGTCCTGCTAAGTCACTTGATGGACACCTTTGTGAACTTATTCAATAACCAAAGGTTAGCTGATTCTTCCCCTTTAGCCTCTGTGGCATTTAGCCTCTGCCAGCAGCAGCTTGAGTGTACAGAACCATTCCCAAGAACCCTCTCCTAAGTGCTCTCCTTGTTTCTAGTCCCATGGCTCTCCATTTTACTTCAATTTCTAATGTCAAAATTATATTCTTAGAGCATGGATCTGATTACTTAGTTTTCCACTTTGAAAATCTTTAATGGCTTGCTATTTTCTACTGAATAAGCTGGTGTTCAAGTTTAGCAATCTGTGAAACTCCAATCTAACCTTCTACCTTTCTTTTACTATACATCTACAAAAAACTTTATTTCAATAAAAGTAAACTTCTTTCTATTACCCAAACATTTCCTGAGATTTCTCTTCACTATGTCTTTGCTCTTTGTAGATTCCCTGCCCTGCCTGAAAAAGCCATTATTTTGATTATGTTTCCATATATTCATATATTTTTAATGACTTCATTGTACTGGTACCTTCTTTATGAAGTTTCTCTAAATCACCCCAGAGATTAGAATTACTTTAAACTTCAATAGTATGCATCTTTATCTCTCTTAATATACTTGCTGGTTTTGGCAGTACAATCATTATTTTCGTACATATTTTATTTTCCCAGTCTGGTAAAAACTCTTTGAAGTTATGCTGAATTTTCATTTTCATAGTTTACATGGTATCACAAGACAGCACATTGTTTAAAATAAATATAGTCGTCCCTCAGTGTTTGTGGGGAATTCTCCCTATATACTTTAAATCATCTCTAGATTACTTATATTACCTAATATAATGTAAATACTATGTAAGTAGTTGCTATATTGTATTTTTGTTTTTCTTTATTTTTAAAAATATTTTTGATTCATAGTTGGTTGAATCCCTACATGTATAACCCGTGGATATTGAGGGCCTACTGTATTCAATTCCTATTTCTTGTATGAATTAATACACAAATACGTTAGTTAAAATGTCATTTTTACCTTCTGAATACTTGTCTGAGACATTCCTAATTTTTATAGTAAACAAATATGTAAGGGTTATTTACGTTCTAAATCCTGTAGCCAGAAATAATAGCACACATTTGAGAGATCAGAACTTGAAATCCATTTTTAAACATTATTCAGATGACATAGTTCTGAATATGTCATCAACCATATTGAAATGAATCTTGCTAAAATTAACAAAAAACACAGCATTACAATAAATCCTGTGGAAATGAATATGAATTGTTTTATTTGTATTTGTGCTTGTTGAGGTCATTTTTAATAGTCTGTAAAAACATGATATAAAACAAGACGTGAAATGTTTCAGTCTTTAATAACCTTACCTAGAAGAATTAAATCATGAAAAAGAATCTACAGTTAGACCTTATCCCAGCCTACCTTCTCACAATTATCCCATGTTCCTCCAATCATCCTGGCAAAAATTGAAACAAAAAGTATAAGTAGAAGCCATGTATAAATGTCACAAACATTTGGAGTGGAGTCAACTATTGCTTATCCTCAGAAGAGAACAATGCCAGGAGTGATGAAATTACATGTAATCTCAAATAAAGGGAATTAAGATATATAAACATAGGAGCTACTTTGCTACATTCATGTGGAATATACCGTTCTGTAAGCAACACAAAATAACATGCCATTATTATTAAGTGAATGAACAGTATATTTTGAGAGCCTGTAATGCATTTATCATTGTGGATAACATAAAAATTAAAGACTGTTTCATGGCATCAAGGAGTAATTCTGCTAAGATTCAATTTTTGCTCTAGAATACTTGACTGATTTTATTTCTCCTAAGCCTACTATTAGAATACCATGTATTAAAAATATCTTCTGTATAAACTGTGATCTCTCTATAAATATATGCAAAGTTTAGAAAAAAAATTTCATGTGATATCTTACTTTACATATAGTTTTGTTCCTAAAGCTGTATATGCCTGTGAGGTTAATTTATCTGCTTAGTTCCTGATGAAACTAAAAAGTAAATTTGTATTCAAGTTAGAATATTTTAGGGTTTTCTTTGAAAGAAAATGGCATAACCTCCTTCAGCAATTCATCCTTGGAAAAGTTGCCGCATAAAATATTTAATCATATGTGGGGCTAGACATTTGCTTAAAATTTTGTAATCTCCACAATAAATCCATTTTACCAATGGAAAACCTGAGCCTCAAGTAAATTAAATAGGTTGCAGAATACAAATAGAGTAAACTGCTGAACTAGGCTTTAAAACCAAACTGTCTGTCCAACTTGAAGGCTGGGTCTTTCTACTACATCAATTGAGCTGTTTACAATGAGAAAGCTTCCTGTGTCAAGCTCAGATTCCCACACTAACTACAAGCTCAGACCGAGGAAGCCAGACATAGAGACTGGTTCAGACTGACTTTTAAATTATCTTTACCTTGATCTTATTTTCTGCCATAGCTTGTGAAACTTTCTATACCTTTTTGCTCTATTTGTCTTTCCACTCTAATTGATAAACTACCTCATTTGATCCTTTGTGTTTTTGCCTCTTAAAATGATGAATCCTTGGAGTAATTTTTAATAAATGGCCTCAGCCCCACCCAGAGCCATGTGGAAAAGTGTTAAGAGTCCCATACTGGTAGAGTAGGCTTCCCTTATCTAAGGTTTTACGTTCTGGAGTCTCAGTTACGTGCAGTCAACCATGGTCTGAAAATATGAAATGGAAAATTCCAGAATAAACAATTCATAAGCTTAAAATTGTGGGCCACTCTGAATAACATGATGAAATCTCATACCGTGCTGTTTGAGATGTGACTCTTCCCTTTGACCAGCATATCCATGCTGTAGATGCACCCATCCCATTAGTCACTTAATGGTTCTCTCAGTTATGAGATCAACTGCATCTCAGTGCTTGTGTTTAAGTAACACTTATTTAACTTAATGATGGACCCAAAGCCCAAAAGTAGTGAGGTTGGCAACTTGGATACACCAAAAAGAATCTGCAAAGTGCCTCCTTTAAGTAAAATGGGGAGAGTTTTCAACTTAAAAAGAAAAAAAATATTGTATGCTGAAGTTGCTAACATCTATAGTAAGAATATAAAACTCCTATCAATAGAATTGTGAAGAAGGAAAAAATAAATTCATGCTGGTTTTGTTGTCGTACCTCAAACTACAAAAATCACAGCCACAGTATGTGATAAGCTCTTAGTTAAGATGGGAAAGACATTAAATTTGTGTGTGGAAGACATGAACAGAAAACATGTTCTGACTGAGGACCGTGTGTTGTACCAGAAAGCATTGAACCTGTAAGACTTCAGCAAGGGATCTCCTGAAACTGGTGACCCCAAGCCATTACTGCAGGTAAAGGACATTTCACAGATTCAGGAATAGGTTTGGACTCAAACATACAAACATTACTGGAGAGGCTACATCTGTGGATTAAACTTTATTATACATATGTATGTAAAGGATAAAAACAGTATACATAGGGTTTGGTATAATACTCTCCACAGTTTCAGGCATCCACTGGGGGGCTTGGAATACATCTCCTGCAGACAAGGGGGACTACTCTAAGTGTCCTTTGGGACAATTCTAAATGGGACCTGCATGGCAGACTCCCTGTTCCCCCAGCCCTCAAACTAAACCCAACTCAATATCTGAATATTTTCCCAATGATCTGGGCCAGACACTTCAGGTAATACTTCAGGTTCCATTTTATGATGACTTATATTGTTTGTTCTTTAGAAGAAATTTGTAAAATAGTCTCTCTTTTTAAATAGCATGATTATGTACAAAATATTATTTTATTCACCAAATTAAACCAATGTAGTTCCAGAGACTTTTCTCAGAGTTCTGTTTGTCCTGGCTTTTGTCTCTGTCTCTAGCCAAGCTCTCAAATTTTTAATGATCCACCCAAATCTCTGAGACCTGAAACTTACATCACTGTGCAATTTGTTCTCTTATGTTCAATATGAAAGACACTTCGTTTCATAGCTCCCACATTATATTTTATTTCATAAACTTCAATAGCATGTCTGCTTTTGAAAACAATAAAAAAAGCATCAATGTTAAATTCAGCTACTAGAAACCCAACTAATCTTGCCTTTTTGATATAGTGCTAAAACTTTAATCGCCACTTTTTTTTTTTGGCCTACCCACTCAAAATATTTAGCTTCCAGTTGATTGATGAATGTAGAAGTGAGAATTTCAGAGCACTGGCCACATGAAATGATGGGTGAAAAAGGGATTCCAAAGATCAGTAAATCTGAGAAACTCAGTCCAACACAACAGCCATCTTCCAGCCCTAGTTTAAAGAAGTCCTATATTTGGAGGGCCTGGTTAACAAGGATAACCATGTTTAATCCAGGTGTCCACAAATTTTTGAACCATGAATTCTCCCCTTACCTCTACCTCCACTACTGTTTTAATTTTAATGTAACCCTACTCAACATGTTGAGTAATGCTTTGAGAGAATCTGGTTAGATGTTTCCAAGGTAAAGCTCTGAGACTGACTCATTTCAATCCCTAACTACATTTTTAAAATAAATTTTTTATTCAATTTTGAATTAATTGAAGAATGCCTAGGATTAAGTATGTTTTCTACTGAATTATATTGACAAAGTTAAATAGGATTAAAAATAAATTCATCGAATGCTTAGTATTTCCAAACTTTATTCAGAGTACTTCTTCCAGGTATTCTGTGTTCTAATTTCATATGAATAGTGTTTCTAAATAAAAGTAAATTTGTAAACGCTTTTAAGGAATTCATAGTAAAGTTAATCTCGTGATAAAAACTTCTAAATGTTCATTTTTCTATTTCATATGTTGCACAACTCTCTTTTCATACTTATTAAATTCACTTTGTTATATACTTGTTTCACATTGACATATATAATAAAAGAAAAAGCATGTTAAAAATAATTTTAAATTATTGTAAATGAATGTATGGACTATAAACATATACCATTCAACCACAATCCATGTGAATTAATTTCACACCTTAGGGACACCATTAACTTTCTTGAAATTACTTGTGTAAATTAAAATTCTACTTCTTGTCCAGGTATGGCAAGGTACAATCTAGCAAAAGAATATTTAATAACGAAAAAGTATTAATGCTAATTTGATGAGAAATGATTAAACATATTCTTACCTCAAAATGTCTAAATGAAGGCTATTTAGACACAACTGCACAAACCCAGCTTACAAATATTAACTGCTGCTGGGTATGTGTTATTCTGGCACACAGCAGTGCCTGAAGAATATATAAAGCTTAAAAAGTATAAACCCTTAAACCATATGTATGAAAGAAAATAGCTTTAACAGATGCCTTATTTTTAGAGTTTTATGTACCATATTTTGGTGATACATAGTGATGATTGAATCGTTCTTCCAGACCTAGGCCTCGGTTGAACCATAGAATTTGGAAAGGAACTTCTGTGGGCAGCTTCTTGCTGCCCACTTACAAGAATATGATGCTAGAAATGCAAGTGTTCCATAGAGATAGCTCATCCAATGGAAGGGATTTGATGCTTTGTCATAAGAAACGCTAGCTACTAGTCACAGTGTACTTAAAAATGGAGCCCTAAATAAGGAGACTCATTATCTCACTCAACAAGACTGCTATTTTCTTCAGGGTCAGGATCTGAGTCCATACTGAGATTCTACATTAGACAAGGAGAACAGGAAAGACAAACTCAATGCAACGTGACCTAGATGGTTTGGCTAACTCAGCAAGTAGGTTGCAAGTTTATGAATAAATATGTTTAGTTATAAATTATCTCTCAAAGGGAAAAAACCAGTGTTTTAAAGGAGAATACTGTGCCCTGATTTCATGGCACTTGGGAAGATTGCCATTTTAAAGGATGAGAATTATATAGAGCTGAATAGGTTAAAAAAATATAACTAAACACAGGAAGAATTTCCTAACATTGAGGATCTTTTATCAAAGGAATTCTTCACGATTGTATGTAATGCAATCCCTTTTGGAAGCATTTAAGACCAAATTAAGTTTTCCCTGCTTTTGCATAAGAAGAAAGTCAACAGTGAGAAAAATAGTAGATGAAGAGATGGACAAAATGAACACCCTAGATTCATTACAGTTCTAGGAAAATCTGACTCCTTACCTCCTCCTAAAAACTAAGCACATTTTATTTAAAAAATTATGACTAAAGTATGACATTATCGCACCTGACAATTGTCTTTGTTTTTCTGTATCTGAAAGTAATCTATGTTTGTCTGTATTAGTTGAAAAAAATTCAACCAGTTACAATTCACAGATAAATATTTTAAAATTTTATAATTTTTAAAACAATGAATCAATAATTTTGTGTGGCTCCTAGGAAAAATGTTAAATATACTCTTCTTTGAACTTTCAGTATAAACTTGCAGAAGGCTAATCAAGAATCAAATGATTCTAGGCCATTTTATAGGAGAAATATAAGATGTAATTATGTAAAGAAACTTTCTTGGTTTATGCTTTAATATACAAACCTGCTGACTTTGTAATTTTATAATTTCTATTTATAATCATTTTAACCATGAAATTAATAATCACAACTTACTAAGAATTTCCTTTTTAAATTAATACTCCCACAAAGAGTGAACATGTGATTAATGTCATTTCAATAAAGAGAAGCTGATAATCACTTTAGACAAAATAATAAATTCTGCATGTCTTATATATTAAAGCACTATTTCATATCTTGAAGAATTTCAATTTTAAAAGGATCCTGGCAAGCCAATAGATATTTCTTTCAATAAATACCACTGATAAAAGGAAAATAATCACATTTGTCATAGGCTTTTATTTTTCTTTGCCCTCTTAACCTTTTACAATTCAGACAGTTAATAGAAAAATTATCTAGATTTAAAAAAAGTCACATGAACTGCACATTAAAAAATAAAATCCAAACTGCAGATATTTCATTTTGCATTCGCATATAATGTATATGCACCAGTAGTTAGCTGACTCTGCATTTTATGTCACTGATTTGGCATGGTATCTTTTCACAGTGTGTCCCAGATGTTATGTACAGTTCTGAGCACGTGTTAAAAGTGTGTACACATGCATGTGTTGTGTGTGTGTTTCAGTGTGTGCATGGGGGGGAATTTAACAATAGCCTTCATAACTGTAATAAAAGCTACTATTTGGACTATACGCATGTTAACTATTTTATACAAATGTAAGTAGTTTTAGTGTGCTTTTATAAAACGGGTACTGCTTTATGGCCTTTAAAGCTGACAACTGACAACATAAATTTTCTGGATGATTATCAAGTATATGTTGATGCAGCTGTTGCCATGCAAGACATGCTGAAGCATCTACTGCAGTTTCAACTAGCTGAGCATGGCTCCTTTCCTTAAATAGGTACTAATGGCTTATGACTTAGAATGGTGAATACCTAAAATCAGATTGCCAGTAAAAATAAAATCTTATTTAAATTTTGTATAAATTGTGGGGAGGAATAAGATATTTTCAACTACACAAATAGCTACTGAACTCTAATACTGAAAGACATATTTCTGAAAATGAGAGTGTTTCAGAAAATTCAGGAGTTGTACTCCAAAGGAACAAAATCCACAATGGAAAACACACATTTGTCTATAATTCTACAGTAAAGTCCCCACTGTACTCTAGTCATTTTGCTTTACTGTGGGTCACTTCTTGTTCATCAAAGCCTGGAAAACTTAAGCAAAAGCACGATTAGAAGTTTTCATTTTTCTGATGAGCCAGTATTATTTGTCAAACAACGAGTATTAAGAGGGTTTAAGATTTTTATTAGCCCAGTTATATTAACTATTCCATTTTACAAGAGAAAGCTAAGATAATAAAAGGTTACTTCCTACAACTTATATTTGCATCCATCTTTCGACACTAAAAAAACCCTTCCTATTTGAAGAGCAAGCTACATAAGCACTTTACTTCTTATATTCACATGCTTTTTAACTTTCCAATGAGAATTACTTTATTCTAAAGCTTATACCCCACACTTTAAACACATATTGAAATAGAATAGGGTCTTCATCTTTCTCTTTATTTTAAAGAAAATTGAGACAACTTATTTATATTCAAATTAAGAAACCGATAGTATATCTCTCCTTTTTGATTGTGGTTTTGTAACTTTTGCCTGAAAAATAAATATCCTTTATTTTATGTCTTTGGAAATACATTGTCTTGGATTTTAAATTTTTCTCATATAGTCCTTACATGATATGTATCTATCTTAATTACAAAAGTAATTTCGAATTTTAGAAACTCATGCAGACTTACTATGGAGGACAAGAAAAATATAAATAGAAAACAAACCAACAAAATATTTTACTAGGTATAGTCTAACTCTAATTGTTCCCCCAAAACACCTTGATTGAAATTCCAATCATTTCACTAATACTCTCAGTCAAAATTGACTCACTTGCATTTCTCATTAACTGTTGAATCTTGCCCGCTACCATGAACTTTGCTCACCTCAACTAAGGGAAGTACAGCCTGCACCAAAATCCATCCCCAGCTTTCAACCTTCTATTACCAATCGCTATGCACTTTAACTTGTTAAGATGTGTGTTCATCATATCTCCATATTTATAAAATTAATAGAAAAAATAGCCAATATCTTAGAAACAAATTCTTCCTTAAGTAACAAACATACACAAAAATGCATTGTAGGTTTCACAGCACATAGGCCTGGTTATAATACTTGAAGCAACTATTGGTCCTGGAAGCAGGCAAGCACCAAGGCAGATTTTTGTCTCTCCTCCCTTCCCCAGTATCTCTCATCACCGCTAGGAGCCTCCTTTTTCCATTTCTGCTTTCTACTGCTCTGTCCTGTCACTGATTTGCATGTGGCTCCATCCTAGGAACCCCAAAATAGTGAACTCAGTGACAAAATCACATAATATTTCAATACAGGTAACCATGTTTGGTATTCCATTTCTAAACTCCTAAGAGAGAAAATTAGGTTTGTGGATCTTGGGTCAGTTTTTATTTGCCATGTCCTGTAATCAACATCTCTTAGAATGAAGAGCTGGTAAGTTTCTACAAGAAAAAGGCAAGGCGAGGAGAAAAGGATTGATATCTCTGATACCCCTAAATTTACAGAAATCATATACAATAGAAAATAGTAAAGAACTGAAAGTTTATATTTATCTTCTATAAGCAATTTATCAAGTATTTTTAAACAGTGTTCTGCAAGATACTATGGAGGTGCTTTGGGATCACCCAGAGGAAGTAGAAAAGTCAGCCATTGAGGGGGAGAAAGAATGGGTAAAATGATTTCCCAGAACAGCTCAATTTTATATCTGCTGTATTCTATTGAAGTTCTACATAAAATACTCTTTGAAGAAAAAGTCATGTTTTAAAAAAAATTTGAAAACCAAGTTAGGTGATTCTTTTCCAAAAGCTGTTGTGAGTTTATACCAACTTATCAGCACATGTAGGCTGAGATAAGAGGGCTGCATTTGGGTGATACAGTGTTAATAAAATAGTTAATAATGCCAGATTTGCATGCTAGTTCGTCTCATTTCAATTGCATTACACATTCCACAAGCTAGATACTCACTAATAATCATCAGTGATGTTAACGAGATGTAACTATATAGTGATTACCTTGATTAAACAAAATAGAAATACAATATTCTATGCATATTTTTATAAATGATATAAGAATCTCTAGATAATGTATGAGTAAGCTTTAACAATAAACATTAACAAAACAGAATTTGTGGGATTTCATAAGTACCCTCGTGCTGGAATATTCATGTGTCTTGCAGACTTAACAACCTCCTCAAACTTTCCCATACTTTCTTCAATGGAACAGTTAATATTCTTCTTGCTAAAGGACTCAGATGCAGCTCCAAAAACTGATATCTCAGTAGCTCCAGCAGCAACCTGAAAAATATAGAATTTAAAGCCAAAGCTAATAACTTCAAAAATGTGAATGATAGTGGTAGAAGAAAGATTAACTACTCTATGAAGGCATACATGTATTCTTTAATATTTGCCTTAGAATTTAAAATTGGATTCCTCTCATCTTGCCACACATACTCTTCTGAAATGTAAAAACATTTTGTAATAACAGAATAATCCACAGACGGCAATATTCATAAGTCTGTGAGACACAAAAACACAATGAGGATGTTCTATTTAATTATGCCTTTTATAAATTATGTATTATCTTCAGAAATACTGTAACCCTAATTACGGAAAATACTAGCACCCCAATAAAACCCTTATCCTCCATGAAAAAATATTTTCAAACCAATTATCAAATTGAAGATACTAAATACTTTGTTTTTCTTCTCTTCCTTCAATCCAACAGAAAAATATTTTTCCAATTCATCATTTAGATTTTGCCCCGTTTTTCTTTGATCTCCTAACCTAGCTTTTATTTTTTTTGTATCCTGACTTATACAGCCATACTCTTGTGTACCTAATGCTTTGATCTTTTTGCCAGTCTTTAAATCCAAAATACTAATCTAGTCAATTTCCTTTTTGCACTTTTTGTCAACTTTATTCCTTCCTCCAGTCTCTCCAGTGACTTGTTTTCAAATATCAAGCCTCTCAGTCTTTCAGCTGGATGTTTAAGACCTTCTGTTAACGTATTTCTAGCACTTTGCCTATGTTCTCCCCTCTTGCTAATCCCCCATTAACACATGGTGGGAGGTCAGGCGTGGTGGCTCACGTCCGTAATCCCAGCACTTTGGGAGGCCAAGGTAGGCAGATCACAAGGTCAAGAGATCAATACCATCCTGGCCAACATGGTGAAACCCCGTCTCTACTAAAAGAGGCGGGCGGATCATGAGGTCAGGAGATCGAGACCACGGTGAAACCCCGTCTCTACTAAAAAAATACAAGAAATTAGCCGGGCATGGTGGCGGGCGCCTGTAGTCCCAGCTACTCGGAGAGGCTGAGGCAGGAGAATGGCGTGAACCCGGGAGGTGGAGCTTGCAGTGAGCCGAGATCGCGCCACTGCACTCCAGCCTGGGTGACAGAGCGAGACTCCGTCTCAAAAAAAAAAAAAAAAAAAATTAGCTGGGTGTGGTGGCACACATCTGTAGTCCCAGCTACTTGGGAGGCTGAAGCAGGAGAATCACTTGAACCTGGGAGGAGGAGGTTGCAGTGAATCCAGATCACGCCACTGCACTCCAGCCTGGTGACAGAGCAAAGCTCCATCTCAAAAAAATAAATAAATAAATACATGGGGGGAGAAAAACTTAAAAGCTATCTTTTCATCTTTGCTCAAACATTTAAAAAATACTGGCTTCCATGCCTCTATCCAAAATACATTTTCAATTTCTAAAATAAAAACCCTATTAGTGAACACCTACTATTTGTCTGTACTGTTTTTAGTACTATGGATGTGCTTTTTGTGACCTACAAACAACTGTGTAAACTATGTTGTTATGCCAATTTTACAGATGAAACAGCTGTAGCGTAAAAAAGGTAAATCCTTAGCATGAGATCACACAGGGAGTAAAAGTTCTGGAGTCACGTTTTGAGCACCGAATTGCCTGACTGCGAAGTCAAAATTAGTTCCACTCCAGTGCTTGCCCCTCTAAGTTAACATGAGAGTGTCCTTTTGGTATCTTCTTCAGGGTAAGATACATTCTTTACTTTGTTAGGATTACTAGATGACACCAATATTTATAATTTTTTAAAACAATGCTATAAAAATTTTATCAAATCAAACCCAAGAGAAAAATAAATAGTTCTAACAAAATACACTATACGATTAATACCCCACAATCTCAACTTTACATAATGCAGTTTCACATAATGAATATTTTTCATTAACATTCATTAATACCAGAAATAGCTGCTGCAAAACCTACGCAATAAGCCCATATACGGATAACACCTTAAAATTGAAGAGGATCATCTCATATGTATAATTATTAAAGCTTTATTTAAATTATATAAATTTCTAAGTCACAGAGGATCAAAAGAAACAAACCAGAAGATAAATAGGGAAAGTAACTAGAGCCAGATAAAATGACAATTAGCTTTTCACCCAGAGGGAGAAAATAACAGACACAAAAAGCTGATCAACAAAGGTTGACAAAAATAATTACCAAATTCAACAATATTAATAACTATAAAAATTGCATTGAAAAATGCTTAAATAGTATTCTATATTACTTATTTAAGAAGAAGCACAAAATACACTTCTAAGAAATTTCACAAAAAAATGCAGAATTTTACTTTTGTGTTTTGATTTTTGAACGGTGAAGCTGGAAGAGCCAGGTATATAGACCACGTTAGTCCCCAACAATGCTGTGAGGACCTGGAGCTCTATGTCTTTATGTTAGTACGTTAGCATAGTATTTATATAACAGGTGAGTTACATATGACACAATTTTAACTTTGTAAATATCTTTAAACAATAAGAGGCATATCAATTTTAGGAATATTAGTAGCACACTTACAGCACGGTGAAAACCCTGAAGATTAGGAGTAAGGACAGGATAGCGAACTCCTGGATATTGATGAATGCCTTTCATTACTTCAGTGTGATCAGCCATCTTAAATACATAATAATTATATGTAAATGTGTAACTTCGAATATGTTACTGAGAATCATTTTAGTTTCAGGTAGGTTCTAGTTACATGGACAGTTAGAGTCTTTAAATTAATATCTGAAATAAAAAAATTATGCCAGTGAATGTAAAGGAAAGTAGTTCTGAGTCTCACAGATGTATAATAAGTAGAAATGAGTTTAACTGTTTTACAGAATGGGATCTGGTAAAATGAGTTATTACAGATAGGAATTTGGAACTTTTACTATTTTCACTTGACCAATCTTTATTCCCTTCCTTTCATTTCATGGTCCAAGGCTGAAATACTCCTGAGATTGGGGAGAGTTGGAAAGGCAATATGCTATTCATTTACCACACACATGAAAATTTTATGTCCAAATAATTTTCAGTGTATGAAATTTTACAATGCTTAGTAAAATGTAAATTACACATATTCTTTAGAACAGCTTAACAAGGCTGAGATCCCAGAATGTTATTTGGTGAGCATTGGTGTTTTAGTTAGTAATAGTTATAAAGCTTTATGTAGCACTATCATAGTATTAGCACGTTTTCATATGTGAACAAATTAATACAGTAGAGTTCTCACCTGAAAAATTTAACCTACCCTGTCGACACTTTGTTTTCTGTATCTCTAAAAACTCAACTTTGAATTAAAATATCAAATTTACCAGTTTGCCACAAAGTCTAAGAATTAGCTTCTTAAAACAATAACTATTAATCAGATCCCATAATCATCACACAGAGAAATTACCATTGACATAACCATGAACCTTACATATTTAAAAATAATAAATTGTGGCATGAACAATAAATGTGAAGAATAATATATAAGCAGTGGAAAGTATACAAAATGAACATGCAAAAAGCTTTGAAAACATACCAAACCAAAATTGGAATCCTCAATACAGAAATGCAGAAAAGGGGCTATTGGGTTTTCTTTATATAATTTGGCTTGCTATCATCAGAATGCATTATTTTTAAATTTAAAAAATTAAAAGCAAATAAATCCAAACAAAAAATGCTTTTTAAAATACAGTTAAACACATTTGAAAAATATTATAATATTAAATATAACAATACATGTTACAATATTTACTCTTATTGATACATTCATCTTGTCAACTCTCAAATGCCAGCAGAGTTAAATTTAATGCTTTCAATTAGTATAATCTGGATTACTTAAATGAGTTTTCAAATACATATAAATTTGAAATTAAATACCTAAGATGTAAAGAAGTACCTTCCTTTGACTGCCATCGTGCCTTATTACATTTAAGCTTTCGTGTTTCATTCATAAACACATTTATTTGTGTTTACCAGGTGATCCTTTCTCACTTATTTCTATACTATTGTATCCACTATCCCCTACCTCACCCATTCCCGTCTTTTCCAAACAGTATCTACCACATTCATTTACAATGCACAAAAGTGATATCTCTCATTTCATTCTAAATCTATCTGACTTTAATCTAGCTGTTTATTGAGCCCCTACTATGTCCAAAGCTCTATGCTAGGTCCAGTGGAAAATAAAAATACAGACCTTACATTCCTGGGGGAATATGAGGTTATTGTGCTGAAGTGGTTAGTAGTATAGTTGGGGAGACAAAACAGATACACATGGAATGTTAACAATTCAAAGAAATATACTGGTTGTAAATGAGATCACAGATTATAAGAGTTCGGAATGAATAAAGGTTGGTATGGCCTATAAAAGTCTGGGAGGGTTTGAAAGGGCACATGCAATACAAACTGCAGTCCTTGACTGTGGCATTGTTCCAGCAAAAAATGGGCACACCAATATTTCTGGTCCTGTATGTTCTTCAAGGATCTCACCACTTTTCACAAAGAGGTAGACTTTATTTACTCTTTTCCTTGAAGCTGGGTAGGCTGTGATTCCTCCAACTATTAGAATGTAGTGGAAATCTACTACATGACTTCTGAAGCCAGGTTATAAAAAAGGATACAGCTTCCATATGGCTTTCTCTTTTGGGGAAAGCCACTGTGGGGAAATCAGCCAACATCCTGTAAGAAAGCTCAAATTAGCCTACACAGAGAGGCCACATAAGGGGACCCTCATGGAGAGCCCATGTGAAGAGGAACTGAGGCCCCTATCCAATAGTCAGTGTCACCCCCTAAATTTGTGATTGAAGTAGCCTCCAGATGACTTTTGCCTCCAGCATTTGAGTCATCCAGCTGAGGCCCTAGACACTGAAGACCAGAGACAACCTGTCCCCCATGTCCTGTTCAAATCCTGGCCCACAGAATTAGTGAGCATAGTAAATGTTTACTTACGCCACTAAGTTCTCAGGTAATTCATTTTACAGCTATTAAAGCTGCAACACTGAAAAACCAATAGGGTTGGAAAAGAAAGACAGACGGTTGCATAAGTGGTAACATATTATTTGGCTAGAGAAGATTATTAGTGAACAATTGGGGATAAGCTTATAAACGAAGAGGAAATCACACACTGTGATGTGTCTTTGAGTTAGGTTCACGTTAGTATAAAGATCCTGATTTATCCTGAAGGCAATAGAAAGCCACAGAGAATGGGCGTTGAGAAAGGAGAAGATTGGACTAAATGTAGTATTATAGAACAATTAATTTAGGGGAGGTGCAAAGGATAATCGAGATAGGAGAGGCCAACTCTCAGGTAATTGTGAGAATCCAGCTTGTGACAAGTTCTGTGGTAGAAAAAGATGGTACTGGGAATAAAACTAAAGAAAAATGAAGAGGACACAGTGGCTAATAACACAGAGGAGCACTTTACTCAAAACTGTAATTCTCACCATTTTATAGCCTTCCTTTGTAAATAGTTTGTACATATTTAAACACAGTTCTTGATTGCATATCCCTGAATTTAACTTTTGTGCTTGATGCTATTTAGAGTGTGAGCTCTCTCTGTCTCTGTCTCTGTTTTTCTAACATGCACACACAAATGTGCATGCACACACAAATTACAAAAAGAAAATAAGCAAATCGATTTCCGATAATAAGCAGAAAGAAAAGTAAAGCTTTAGGATATTATAATAAAATGTAAAACAACACTAAAGAATAATGTTAATCAATATTATTAATGCTTAAGCCTAAGTAAACATAGTATGTGTAAGTATTTATTAGAGGCATATGTATTCTCATGATAACAAAAGTTAATTAAGAGCATGTCCCTAACCAAATACAGATTTGGATAGAAACTGGCGGCATATCATAAAACAGAATAATGGGCAAATAAACAAATTTTAATCTACAATAAATATAGATAATCTTGGCCTATATTTAATTAATTCTGCACATAATTTAACAAAAATCTTGAGACAGTGGGAAGAAGCTTATATAATGAAGCAAACAATATTTTTTTTTTTTTTTTTTTTTTGAGACGGAGTCTCGCTCTGTCGCCCAGGCTGGAGTGCAGTGGCACACTCTCGGCTCACTGCAAGCTCCGCCTCCCGGGTTCACGCCATTCTCCTGCCTCAGCCTCTCCGAGTAGCTGGGACTGCGGGCGCCCGCCACCACGCCCGGCTAATTTTTTGTATTTTTAGTAGAGACGGGGTTTCACCGTGGTCTCGATCTCCTGACCTCGTGATCCGCCCGCCTCGGCTTCCCAAAGTGCTGGGATTACAAGCGTGAGCCACCGCGCCCGGCCAATAATTTTTTTTAAATAGATGTTTCAATCAATAGATCAAGAAAACCAAACACCACATGTTCTCACTCATAAGTGGGAGTTGAACAATGAGAACACATGGACACAGGGAGGGGAACATCACACATCGGGGCCTCTCAGGGGGTGGGGGACCGGGGGAGGGATAGCATTAGGAGAAATACCTAATGTAGATGACGGGTTGATGGGTGCAGCAAACCATGATGGCACATGTATACCTGTGTAACAAACTGCACATTCTGCACATGTACCCCAGATCTTACAGTATAATAATAAATAAATGAAAGAAAAAAAGGAAAATGAACAGAGATGATAATGAAGTTCCCAGATCACAAAAACTAAAAATTGATAATCACTGAAGGTATCTTAATAAAATTATGATAAATACAGAAAGTAGAATCCAAAAAAATCACTACTTTTACATTTTTAAAAATGGTCACAATATAATGAGGCCATTCAAGAAAATAATAGTATTCTGTCTTAATCTAGTCAGTAAAGGCAAGTAAGTAAAGAGTTTTGGGAAATCCTGATGGAATATCATTTTATTACAATGAATAAAAAAGGGCAAGTTCCAATTAAAGGTACAAAGTCCTTGCTTTATTTTTTTTTTCTCTTGGGGAGTTTATGTTATACTTCAATCTTAATGTTGTTTTAATGTCTAAAGTTTAACTATAATTTAAACAATGAAACTAACAATTCATTTACATTACTGTTTTGACATTTTTAAAAAGCCTTTCTACATCTGGTTTTATTTAACAAATTTTTTTTTCAGATTTTGCAGTGATTTTTTAAATTTAAGATGATAAAAATCCTCATGATTTGGTTAGTAACAAGTTTTGCCATCACCAGCACACAGTCTGGAAATGGCAATATCTGTATATCTCTAGCCAAAAAATAAAAAAATAAAAAAAATTTAAAAAAAATAGGCCTACCATGGTTAAGAATTGTTTTAAGCATGCAAATTTTGATATAGATCCAAATCATCACAATATTTGTGTAACACTTTGCAAGAGTTTTCAAGATATGCAAAGCATCACGAGAATTATAGCCTAACAACCTTATAGATTTTATTTGCTACTAACTCTATCATGACGTAATTAAACTGGGATAGTTCATACTATACACATTTAGACATCCTACGATGTTGTAATTACCTGAATACTATAATGTGTTCTAAATATTTAGGCTTTCAATATGTTCTCCAGACAATGGCAATGGCTAAAATACAGTTTAAGTGTTGTTAGTGTCCTCAGCTCACCCAAATTTCCTGAGATTAGTGGAATTTCAAGATAATGCATATGAGATAGTTTACTGAGAATGATGGTTGTGGGGTGGGGGGAGGGGGGAGGGACAGCATTAGGAGATACACCTAATGCTAAATGACGAGTTAATGGGTGCAGGAAATCAACATGGCACATGGATACATATGTAACAAACCTGCACATTGTGCACATGTACCCTAAAACCTAAAGTATAATAAAAATAAAAAAAATATATAAAAAAAAAGATAATGCATATGAGAATGCAGTGCTAAACAATGAAAGAGTTTCTCAAAAACTTCTGAAAGAGAATCATATTGGAAGTTTCAACTGTTTTTTTGTAAATAGGCTACAGCAGACCTAGCTTTATTCAGCTTTGCTTTATTGTATTTCACAGGTACTGTGTTTTTTACAAATTGAAGGCTTGTGGGAGCTCTGAGTTGATCAAGTTCTATTGGCATCATTTTTCCAACAGAATGTGCTCACTTTGTATCTCATTTTGGTAATTCTCACAATATTTAAAACTTTTTCATTATTATTATATCTGTTATGGTGATCTGTGATCACTGATCTTTGATTTTACTATTGTCATTATTTTGTGGCACCATGAACCACACCCAAAAAGATGGCAAATTTAATAAGTAAAGGTTGTGTGTGTTCAACTGATCTATCGACTGGGCATTCCCCACCTCTCTCCCTCTCCTTAGGCCTCCCCATTCCCTGAGACACAACAATATTGAAATTAAGCCTATTAACAACCTTAAAATGGCCTGTAATGTTCAAGTGAAGGAAGACTCACATATCTCTCACTTTAAATCAAAAGCTAAAATGATTAAGTTTAGTGAGAAAGGAATGTTGAAAGCCCTGACAGGTGAAAAACCAGGCCTCTTATGCCAAACAGTTAGAAAAGTTTTAAATGCAAAGAAAAAGTCAGAAGGGAATTAAAAGTGCTATTCCAGTTTACACACAGATAATAAGTGAAACAGCCTTATTGCTGAAATGGAGAAAGTTTGAGTGGTCTAGGCAGACGATCAAACCAGCCACAACATTCCCCTAAGCCAAAGCCTAATCCAGGGAAAGGCCTGACGCTCTTCAATATTATAAAGGCTGAGATTGGTGAGGAAGCTGCAGAAAAAAAGTTTGAAGCTAGCACAGAAGTTTAAAGAAAGAGGCCATCTCCATAACATAAAAGGGCAAGGTGAAGCAGCAGTTGCTGATGAAGTAGCTGCAGCAAGTTATTCAGAAGGTCTAGTTAAGATTATTAATTAAGGTAGCTACACTGAACAACAGATTTTCGATGTAGACAAAACATGGCATTTTCCAATAGAAAGCTGAAGGCTCAGATGATTATTAGAAGGTTTTTAATAATAAAGTATTTAAAATTAAGGTAGGTACATTATTTATTTAGATGTAATGCTATTGTACACCTAATAGACTACCACATTTTACAATCATAACTTTTATATTCATTGAGAAGCTTAAAAATTTCTATGACTAGCTATGTTGCAATATTTGCTTTTTTATAGTGGTCTGGAACTGAACCCATAATATCTCTAAGGTATGCCTCTACTAACTTACAATTGGGGGGATACAAAAATTAACCAATTTTTAAAATATTATGAGACCTCATAATTGATTTTTAAAATTAATTTCAATATTTGAATATTGCTCCATTTTAATATTTATACAGTTACTACATATCTAACATCATGGCATAGAAAAATGAAGCAGATGCAGTCCTTACATGGATAGAATATATAGGCTAGTGAGCGAAGCTATATATGTTTGTGTGTGCATGCATGTGTACATATTATATACAAATATATACCAAAATACAAAATAATCAACTATCATGTGATCTGAAATTCTATGCAGCACAGATAAGAAGCATATTTCTTAACAAACAAACCAAGGTATGATTATGACAAATATTTAAGTCACACCTTATCTAGGCCAAATGTAAATAACTCAGGGGCCTGTTTTTCAAGAGAGTAAAATTATTCATAGCATTTGAAACTATTGAAAACTACTTAAAGAGCAAGATTATTTATATATACTCATATATTTGTATGATAAATTATTACTTTTTAGTGTATTGTAAAAGAAAAATGTTTAATAACCCTAAACTTAAAGCATACTGTTTATTAAAATACTCCAAAAAATTATAGGGCGAAATTATTTATAGGAATTAATTTTTAACATTTTTCCAAGTATACAATTCTTTCATTTTCAAGTCCCACAAAATTAAAGGTAAAAATACCTATCACCCTTTACTTCTCTTCATAATGACAGTTAGAGAAAATAGAACTTTCACTGAGTAAAGTTTACTCAGTCCCAACTGATAACATGCAATGTGGGATGTTCAATAAAGTGAAATAAATATTTACTTTAGATGGAAGTACATAAGGAACTGAGAGTTCCTATTCAATTTTTGACAAGAGTTGTCCTATTCATTTAGATTTTAATCAGTGATTAACTCCCCACTGCACCGGCCCTGAACAAATGCAATTACAAAGCTACTCCATGTACAGGTCTCTAAATTCCGGAGCTGCATTTGTAATACACTTTTTATATGTAATTCTCTCATACCCATTTATGATACATGTCACTTCTACGTTTACTATTTTAACTTAATGAGAGATTAGTCCACTACAAGTTTGCAAACTACAGAAGAGGAGAATGTTTTGGGTGTGTTCTGTATTACCATAGAAATTATTCAATGTGTTTCTGTAGCTCTGCTGAAGATGAGAAAATTTAACTGTGTGATGGGGTGGAAATATTAAAAGTTTAAGTTAGCACTGTTGTTAAGTGACAGTGTCTTATTATTGGTACATCCATAAGACTTCCGAGTACATCTCATGTTCATAAATTCTCTGTTTAATCAACTATCCTAAATTTTGCTAGGAAAACACTTAAACTCATGCACCTATAAGCCCTCATTTTTCCTTTTCACTAATATAGATTGCTAAATAATTTTAAAAATATATTTTTGAAGGATTCTTTGCTTTCTTTGCCCCACCACCAACTCTATCACCCAGGACAATATTCATTATCTCTTCAAAATGAGCAGATAATGTCAGAAGCTATTTGTCTACAATCTCTAGTAGCTGGATTAGACGTAACTGACAGTATTACTTTCTGTATGCAGGCGTACAACAGGAAAGAGACATAGAGCATGCAATTTCTTCCACACATGCCATCGATTACTATAAAAATGTAAATAATGTGGTTTCAGACCCTATAATTCAAAACTCAATTTGAGCAGTAACTCCTCTTAAAGGCGATACATTCGTAAATTCAGTGATGAGAAAAAATGAGACTAGAGCTCTTCCTGACAACCCTGGGTGAAAATGTTCTAGCCAGCTATGAATAGCACTGTAGCCTGGGTACAGCAACCCTGTGTCATTCACGGACTCCTTGCACAAACCCCATATATCTTAGCCTCAGTAGCACAGAGGCAATCTTGGTCTGCTTGAAGAAGTAAGACAGTTTTAATAAATCACAGTCTTACAATAATAAACACAGGAAATCTCTGGAAAATTGAACATCCAGTTTTTTTTTTTTTTTTCTACCCAATACCCTGCCTTGGCTGCCAAAGCTAAAATAGACTGACACCATATTCACAAAACTTCTTAAGTCCAGAAGTCTTGAAACTAATTTGGTCTTGTGTATAATTTCCTGTACTTCCTTATTCAGCATTACCTTTGTGTACTAAGGACCTCTGTACTGCCCTCTATTGGGTGAAATGCTTACATGTCTCAAGAGTGACCAAAATAGGAAGCATATGACCCATACTCTTCTGTTGTAAATGCAGGCAAGACATTTCAGTCATGATCCACTAATGTCTACAAGTATTCATTTTTTAAATTAATAAAATAGACCCAGGCTACCCAAATGGATCTGGGAGTTATAAACTGGGAGACTAATATTCCGGATAAAGAAATAAAAGTCATTTTATTCAATAGCATTTCCTAGTTTCCTAAGATAAACATAATACATATGCATTAGTTATTCTTTGTTCAGGTTAATGCCTTTTGTGACCACCCTCCTGGTCTTCCCATGTCAAAACAATCATGTTCCCAACATCGTTCTGAAGTAGGGCAAGAAGTCTCAAAGCTCCCAGTATAATTTTCTTTCCACTCAACTGTGCTGCCTCTCATATATCATGTCTTTATGTTTGATAATAACACTGTCAAAGTTGTTATTTCCCATGCATGAAAGCAGAAGTGATTTTTGAAATACTGTATCTAATTGTAGTTACTGTATACAGACTGTAAACGCAGTTTCCCTTCTATACTTACACTTCTTTCTGTAAGCCAACTTGCCCAGAGTGGAGGGTAGGCCTGGGTTGTTGGAAGGAGACTAACTCACTGGTAATAAGACACTGGAAATAAGTAATAAGACACTGGCTGTGGAAAAAAAGGGTCTTATTACCACAACAAGCAATGCCATCACGGCAAATTTGTGGTTTGGCCATCATATAGATCCGGAGATCTCTGTTTTGATGTAAGACAGAACTTTAAAAACACTGGCCAGAGTGCTCGATGACAAACTGCTTAACATACCCTGGTTACTAAGTTCTTTTTTTTTTTTTTTTTTTTGAGACGGAGTCTCGCTCTGTCACCCAGGCTGGAGTGCAGTGGCGCAATCTCGGCTCACTACAAGCTCCGCCTCCCGGGTTCACGCCATTCTCCTGCCTCAGCCTCCCGAGTAGCTGGGACTACAGGCGCCCGCCACCACGCCCGGCTAATTTTTTTTTTATTTTTAGTAGAGATGGGGTTTCACCGTGGTCTCGATCTCCTGACCTCAGGTTCTGCCCACCTCGGCCTCCCAAAGTGCTGGGATTACAAGCGTGAGCCACCGCGCCCGGCCACTAAGTTCTATTTTATAACTCATTTACAGATATTCACTTGATTTTAAAACACCATTTGTATGAGTTTGATTTTTTTATTAATTTTTTCCAATTATCTATTTTAACTTTACACTTACCTTATTAGGTATATATTATGGTTATTGATGGCAACTACTTATTATTCAACATTTGGGTCCAACAAAGAACTCAATACAGTTTTGAATAGAGACACAATAAAAGCAATAAATGGGTGAGTGAATAAATGGAAACAATCCAAGGCATAGAGAGATGAAAATACTTGGCCAAATCACATCATACATGAGTAAGAGTCAGGTCTCAGATTTTGTATTTCTCTACCAGAAAGCATGGGTTAAACAGACGATAAAAACCTCAGGAAACCTGAAACCTGGAGGATCTGGAGGGGGACAGAGTGGGGGCGCGGATTACTGTATTTGGGCTACTCAGAAATATATTTCTTACTACGTATTATAAGCAGAATTCAATATAAGATGCATCCATCTTGACTAATAATAGTGTTAAATTTATAAATAGATTGCACATTATAGCAGTATAAGAAGGTCTGAAGTAAGTAGTATTAGTGCTATAAGGTTATTAGCATGAATTTGCTTCAACAAGTTGATATTTCGAAGTTCTTAATTATAACCTACAAGCTTTTGCAATGACAAATTTAAATTTGTCCAAGACATTTATAAAATAAATAGCATTCTTCAAAATATATCTTATATACTAACAATGAAAATACCTAATATCCATGGATGTTACAAAATATTCTACTATTCTAAAAATTATAATTCCAATCAGTGCTGATTTGATAGGTCAAATGTTCAAGATAAATAAGTTTGGATAAAATTTTTAAAAGCAAAATAAAATCAAATATTTTATGAAATATGTTTTTGATTTACAGGCATACTCTAAATAAAAAATGTATATTCTTTTTCTTTTATCAAATGTAAAACAAGTGAAACATTAGCATATATACATTTCACTAATGTGTAGGTTTTGACATGTAAAATCCATTGTCTAATGTGATATTCGGGATACAATATTACTTTTGGCATTCATGTTTCTCTTTCTAAGTCTCTATGTTTACTACGTATTACTTCTAGAGAATTTTCCAGCAGTTTAATCAGATAATATTAGATCAATCCATGTGTACCTAAAAATTAGAAAAATCACTTTATTTTTATTTTTAAAAAATATTCAAATAACATAACTCTTTATGAACATCGGCCAAAACATATGTCTTTAAAACTCATTATCTTAATTATTTAAAAATAACTGCTAGGATATGTTTCATTTTAAGTGCTCAAGGATACAAGGATAATGTATTCTTGAAAATAAGTATTGCTAGAACATACTCAAAACTGGGCTATCCAGACCACGCTTAATATCTTAATGCTTTAAAGTTTAAACCAAGTTTTGAGTAATGGATGTGAATCTCCAAGTGAGCAAGTTGTAACTATGGCACACTGGAAATAAGTATTACTAAATACTTTCATTCCCTCTAGTCTAGTCCCTAGGGCATACTCTGCATTTCCCAAACTGGATTGCATTTAAGTGGCTTAGGAGTCATATCAATGAAATGAGTTTGCACTAAAATAATATCAACAATGTTTATCAACAGACTAATCACAGTAATGCAAAAAAGACCACTAAAGAGTCAGAATCAAGCCTTTCTGAGCCATACTGGACCTCTATTTGGGTTTTAAACAATTATATACAGATCTTTCAAATGTCAATGCATGCATACAGTTCTACAAGACCAAATTTTAAGATACTTTTAGTCAGATACAAAAGTGGAATTTTAATGTGACCAAAACGGCTTTCAAAGGTTTTTTTTCTCTTTCTCATGGAAAAGCTTATTTACAAAATTGACAAACATGATGAACTCAATACAATTGAATAAAAGATAAGGTAAAGCAGTGGTACCCAACCCCCAGTCCACAGACCAGTGCTGGTCTGTGGCTGGTTAGGAATGGGGCCACACAGCAGAAGGTGAGCAGCAGGAGAGCAAGTGAAGTTTCATCTGTATTTACAGCCACTCCCCGTCACTCGCATTAGTTCCTGTGTCAGATCAGCAGCTGCATTAGATTTTCATAGGAGTGCATGCAAGGGATCTAGGTTGTTCACTCCTCATGAGAATCTAATGCCTGATGATCTGTCGCTGTCTTTATCACCCCGATATGGGATTGTCTAGTTGCAGGAAAACAAGCTTAAGGCTCCTACTGATTCTACATTACAGTGAGTTGTATAATTATTTCATTATATATTGTAACATATTAATAATAGGAAAAAGATACAGTAAATGTAATGCACTTGAATCATCTGGAAACTACCCCCCACCTTGCTGTTTGTGGAAAAATTGTCTTCCACAAAACCAGTCCTTTGTGCCAAAAAGGCTGGGGACCTCTGAAGTAGAATATTTTATTTTATTATTATGTTTTGGTTATTTTTATAAATCTAAGAACAAAGAAAACCCAACTTGTTAGTCAAAGTGTAATTGAACAAATTAATTTTCATCATATTGAAAAGTAGTACATGCTGAGCATAATAATCTTTGAGTATAATACTTTTTAGACTAGTGGGAGTAAAAAGGCCAAAAAAGCTTGAATTATATGTTCTGCTTGAAAATATAAGCATATTAAACAATAAAATTGCTGACATTATTGCTTTCATTATAAGATTTGCTTTTTCTTAGGATACAGTAGTGAAACTACATCCCAGGTACAGTAGAAGTTGTTGTTGAATGCTGAGTAATACCAAATGATGTTAGCAACAAGTATTTTCCCCCATTTTATTGCATATTAACCTTAAAAAAAGTTCAAAGAGAAAAAATAATAGTGGCCAGGTGCAGTGGCTCACGCCTGTAATCCCAACATTTTGGGAGCCCGAGGCGGGTGGATCAGAAGGTCAGGAGTTCGAGACCAGCTTGGCCAAGATGGTGAAACCTCGTCTGTACTAAAAATACAAAAATTAGCCGGGTGCAGTGGCAGGCACCTGTAATCCCAGCTACTTGAGAGGCTGAGGCAGGAGAATCGCTTGAACCCAGGAGGTGGAGTTTGCAGTGCACTGGGATCACACCACTATACTCTAACCTGGGCGACAGAGTAAGACTCCATCTCAAAAAAAAAAAAAAAAAAAAATAGTTTCCACCATCCCAACAAAAATAATGTTAACATTTCCATATTCTTTTTTGAGGGAGACAAAGAGTGTTTGAAACATTTATAAATATGCTTTGGGCAATTGTTTCTCCTATGTGGCAACAGAAACAATGATTTAATTGTACAGTGGAATAGATTTAAAGTATTGCATTTCCACTTAATCCCTACCTAAAAACACAGGAATTGATTAGTAGCCCCCACTCTTAACCAGAGGAATTCAGGAATTTATATCATCACTATTTGTAAAGATATAGTAAATAATACCACTATTACATAAGTAACACTTGTATAGGATATAAATCAAATATACTGCCACATTATAGAGTGTCTAGGATAGTATTCAGAATATTTATTATTATATTATTTTAGTATCCAAAATATGTACTATTATTATATTATTTTCATTCAATAAGAGATAAGTTTGCAAATTTAGAGAAACATTTAACACAGCAACTTAAAATAATTCAGGGTGTTTGTGCTAACAAAAGAGCAACAAAAATCTAATTGCTACTTTTCATTTCTAGAGTACATTGATATTTTGCTCTGAAAAGAGATCCTTCTAGTGTGTATTATTTCAAAAGTAAATAGGTATTCATAAATAAGTTAACATATAGAACTGAATGATGTGTGTATGCCAGACATGCCATAGAAGTTACAACAGACTCTGAAATGGTGTCAGTACAGAGTTAGGACTTTGATGAACAGGTCCGGACATTAAAAACAGCTTCAGAAATACATGGACATAATTTCATTCTACAGTAAAGACAGTGATTTGTGTGGCAGTGTGTGCTCACTGTTTTCAACACCTCAATCTCATTTAAAGCAAAGCAATTAATTTTATAAAGGGAGTGGATAGGAGTGAGGTGAGTATTGGTAGCCATGACAGTACTAAAATAGGTATTCTTTTTAATTTGGGAGTTTTTTGTTTATCTATCAACTGTACTTACTATTTAACTATTAGTAAGAAAAAGCATATAATTAGGTTAGTTATTAGGCCAGTTTTAAAAACATAAAAGTGGCAGATTATAAAAAGGCCTCAGTCGTATTTCCTCTCCCACTTGCTCTTCCAGAATGCTGTAACCCAATATAAAGGTGGTATCTGTCCCCTCCTTTTGAAACTCGATGGGCTTTGTAACTGCCTCAACTAATAGCTTATGAAAAAGTAATGCTATAAAATTTACAAGGCTTGATTATAAAAGCCATACCACATTTGCCTACCCCTTAAGACACTCATCTTTGGAACTCTGAGCCATTTATGTTAGATTAAAGCTGCTATGCTGTGATAAAGTCCAAACTAGCCCCTGCGGGAGACCACGTGGAGAGTCTTTGAGAACACAGGAAGAGAGAGGTAGACAGCAAGCCTGAAGCTGCCCCAGCCCCCTGCCCTTGCTGTTCAAGCTCTGACCACTGTCTATCTCACTGTTAGTACCTAAGAAATCTCTAGCTAGAGATGCTCAGTTGAGCCGTTACTGAATTCTTGATACACAAATACCATAAGCAAAAACAAATGTTGTTATTGTTTTAAGCCATTAAATTTTAAGATTATTTGGTGTGCGGGTAATCAAAGAACCAACACAAATTTACTAACACTCAAGGATATGTAGCAATTACATATATTTGAATATATACATTTGCACAAACACATGAAATATTTCCCACAAGCTGCACAGTCAGTGAAAACACGTTAGACCGATTGAAGCAGTGTAGAGTCTATGGTTCAGGCCATTTAAGCACTGGGGAAAAACGAGGTGGCAAATGGTGTATGTTTGTTCTCAATTTTCTGGAAGAGCTAACATATTTTATCTATGTGGATCTAGCTCTCAGAGCACAATTTTACCTACATTTAACTTTCAATGACCATTTGAGATCATTTACTAAAGAACTAAGTGTCTTCATTGCTTCTCTGAAACCAAATATTGGACAAACAGCAATTATTTGTTATATAAGAAATTCAACGCGTTTATATAAGTTGAAAAACAAAACGAGCCTCACATATTTAGAAACAGAAAATGAACCATGACAACTCTTACAAGGAAGCAACACTAGTGTGCATACCTGCTCTACGAATTCAGGAGAAAAGACAAGAATATGAAGACTTCACCAATAAATATTCTCAGTGATTTTAATCAGCTGATTCCCAAGGATAACTGTATAATTAAATAGATCTACTTCTGTCATAAAAATATGTGGAAGACCCACAGTTTCTGAGATGATCATCAATTAAGTGAGAGTTGGGTCATAATATGGTTTTGACCTCCATGCTGGCATCTTAGTGTGCAGGAGGAAATAGTGCTCTATGCACAGAATTGAGTATTTTAATTCAGGCTCATTTGGAGATAATTTGGTTTAAGTCTCCCTCCCTCTTTCAGCCTACATTCTCCTCCTCTACCTACCTGGGTAAAGGACTCCTATAGCACCAGGGAATAAGAATTGTGATCTTGGTAAATTTCACCAGGAGCCTCTTTGGGAAGGTGACAGAGGCCAACTCATCTGGGTAATAATGGATGAGTCTTACTCTGGAAAATTTCCCAAATGTAAAGTTTTTCTGAATGAACTGTGCCTTATAAGCAAGCAATCTGGGGGCTCTCTGCCTCCTTTCTTTCTCACTCTCTCTTTCAGCCCCTTCATGCACCCTCACATACACCTCGTCAAAATTACCTCCTTCTTTGACTCTTTTCCACAGCTACCTTCCTCAAAAAGAAAAGAGCTAGGAGGAGACATCAGGATTGGACTCGGTAGCAGAAGGTATAGCCTCCTGCATCTCATCAACGTAAATCTGAATTTTAAACTTCAATCCAGTAAATGCGTCTTCAGTGCCAATAAAGGCTACTTGTATCACACACCAAAAGGAGAGTAGGGGTAATTTACTCGTTCCTTCTTGCTAACATTGTGCTTAGGCCATATTTTTAAATTTTAGAGTGACTTGAAAATAATTATTAGTCTTTCACATACATTTCTTTCTACTTTTATAAAAAAAATCTATTTTTATTCCCTGGTGTTGGGACTTGTGACCTATCTATTTCAATAGTTAAAAAATAGCTAATGAGGGAGCAAATATTTTTAAACTAAGCCTTTGCCTATGGCATATGTTATGTATATTTAATGTATTTTTATTTTTAAATAAGTGATATTCATTTTAATCATTTGTGAATAAAAATATTTACAATCAAATGGCTAAATTAAAGATGAATGTAAAACTCTAGTTCACTTTTTAAAAGATTATTGTATTTACAGTTTAAATAGCTTACTACTAACAGCCACATTCTAAAGTTGCAATAAACTTTATCTATTTTTATAAACATGTTTTCTTTCTGCTGCTATTGTTCACTCCATCTGAGCAAGGGGCTATCTGGACTCATTTCAAATGTTCTTATATTTCATGTCACTCTAAGGAAAGCTTTTTCCAGATAAGTTGTAAAGAACATGTATTTTTTAATGACAGGTATTTTATCATCTCTAGCCATTCAGGTTATAGGTGTGGGATCCTGTTTTATATGGCACCCTGCTACTGTGGAACTTTTCTTTTAGCTGTTTGAGTTAGAAAGTCTTTGCCAAACAAAACAGTAGGAGGGAAACTGTAAAAAAGTTTTAAAATCCTAAAAAAAGAAATAAGTGATCAAGCAGCAATCTAAACATCAACTAGAGGACTATTCCCATGACCTACGTTTGAGGAAAAAAATATAAGATGCAGAGAATTAATAGAATACCAATTTAGATCCACACACATTGTCCTTAAAAGTAGAATTATTTCAACCAATATATACTTAAGCTGTTGTACTAAAATTATTGTCAAAACCTCAGATGTTAAGTTAGACAAGTCTGACTTCGTAAGATTTTTTTTTCTAAAATAAGAGAGTAATATAAAATTTCAAAAGAGAAATTTTAAAATGGTCTGCTCAGACAAGCTCCCTGAAATCTAAAATCAAATTGGAAAAGTAGAATATCCTCAATATTTGCCTTTGACAAACATTTAATGTGTTATATAGTAAGTGACTGATACAACTTTGGAAGATAAATTTCCTATCTGTCTTGGATTCAGGCACACTGATCTTTTACAAGTATGTGATTTATTTAAACTCCTGAAAAATTGGAATGTAGATAACTATATGAATATTAATGTAAAATATATAACATAGTCTTTAGTATTTGAAAGGCAAAATATCTTCAATTATTCAACTTGAGCTCAACTCAATATTGTAACTATACACATACTTTAATCTTCAGAATAAAGGCTAGTTACCAGAAAAGGCAGTTAACTTGTGTAGAGCCCAAGATCCATCCATCAGTCTGTCTACTAGTCAGGCATTCCCTTAAATAACAGTACTGAGCACTGGTCAGGAGTCAGGTGCTCTGGGCTGTGGGCATTCACACTCAGGGACTATTCACGTGCCTTATAATCTCCAACACTCTGATACTGCAGGCATCGATGCTGGGATTTCCAAGGTTCAGAGAGGTTAAGTCACTTACTCAACTTCAAGGCAGAATGTGAACAGGGACACAATTTTCAAAGCACTTCCTCTCACCACAGCTGTCCTCAAAAGCTATGTGGGCGAATTCAGGTACTTATTCAATAATACTTTGAGCCTTGGAAGGGTTCATTAAATTTCAATAGGTTAAGCCCTAAATTCAACTTGGGAGCAAACCTAGAATAAATCATATCATTTTATAGTCCTATCACATGTATCTACTTAATGTAAGGTCAGGAGGCATTTTCCAATTACTTCTCACAAAGGGACTACCTGTTTTTTTTTCCTTTTGTCCATCTTTTCTCTTAACTAGCTATGCAAGAAGTGTAGCCTTCTAAAAAGGATTTCTGCCTTATCCTTCTAAATGTCACTGAGTATGTCCTAAATCAGTTTTAAAAAATCTATCATCAATTTCCACTCTTGCATAATACTAGAATGTGGCCATGAACATTACTATAGGAAAGACTATTTGGTAGGCAGCTTTATAAAACCACTGGGGAAACAAAAAAGAATTTTGAAAAGGGCTAGCAACATTTCATACCTGAAATATAACTTCAGTTGGTCAATATTCATCAAATAATATTAGCAAAATCTATTCTCTTTCCTAACACTAATTCTAAAGTTATACCAGCCTATTCAGTTTCTCTCCAGCAATAATCAAATATGTGAAATTAGCAAAGACTGTATTAAAGACAGAAGTAAATTTATGAAGATATAATGATAGTAAAAATGCCTAGAGCTCTCTTAAAATTAATGGTGGCTCGTGAAATAATGGCTAGCATTTTACAAATTGACAATTTCAAGGAAATGTATCTAGCCTAATCAAACTAGTAGTGTTTTCCTAAAAAATAGTTTTGTGACCTTCATTATACAGGACCAAATACATGAACAAAGTGAGAGTCATTTGCTGATACCAGAGAATTGAAAGTAATATGGTATTGTGCTCTCAGACTGATTGATTTATTTTTTTTATTTTACAGTTATTTATTGAGCACCTACTTACTATGTGCTAAGAAATGGGTGTACAGTGATAAGCAGAAGATAAAATATACATGATCACTACTTTTATAATATTTATGGTACAGGTAGTGGCTAATCAAAACAAAATACACACACACACACACACACACACACTATAAACAGTGACAATGGGATAGAGAAAATTAGTTTCTTTTGAGGATAAATAAAAGTAACCCGCTGTGAAAGGTGACATATTACTACTACTCTTAATCCTATTGTGGCTTCTGTTACTTCAAATGTAATACAATTAAAAAGCCTTTAATGTTTTAAGCCTTTTTATCTAATTGAGTTCTAACTGCAGAGAAATGCAGAAATACAGATATACATAAGTAAGTACAGGTAAAGTGCTATATGGACAAAGAGGCAGGACATGTAAATAGAGGACAAGAAACAGTTAATTTAGCAGTAGCTTCCACAAAGTAATACAGTTAACGCTAAGAAGGAAAAAAAGGGGCCAGGTATAGACAGTCTTGAACACCCAACCAATGTTTCCAGACTTTGTCAATGGAAGGAAGGGAACCATTAAAGAACTTAGAATGTGACTTTTTGACCTAAAGACAGAAATGCCATTTGACCCATCAATCCCATTACTGGGTATACAACCAAAGGAATATAAATAATTCTATCATAAAGACACACACATGTGAATGTTCATTGCAGCACTATTCACAACAGTAAAGACGTGTAATCAACCCAAATGCCCATAAATGATAGTCTGAATAAAGATAATGTAGTACATATATACCATGGGATACTATGTAGCCATAAAAAGAATGAGGTCATGTCCTTTGCAGGGATATGGATGAAGCTGGAGGCCATTATCGAACATATTATCTAGCACATTAACTAACATAGGAACAGAAAACCAAATACTGCATGTTCTCATACACAAGTGGGAGCAAAATGATGAGTACACATGGACACATAGAGAGGAACAACACACACTGGAGCCTATCGAAGAGTTGAGGGTGGGAGGAGGAGAGGATAAGGAAAAATAACTAAAGGATACTAGGCTTAAGACCTAAGTGATTAAATAATCTGTACAACAAAATCCCACGACAGATGTTTGCATAAGTAACAAACCTGCACTTGTACCCCTAAAGTGAAATAAAGAGAAAGAAAGAAAGAAAGAGAGAGAGAGAAAGAAAGAGAAAGAAAGAAAGAAAGAAAGAAAGAAAGAAAGAAAGAAAGAAAGAAAGAAAGAGAAAGAAAGGGAGGAGGAAGAGAGGAAGGAAGGAAGGAAGGAAGGAAGGAAGGAAGGAAGGAAGGAAGGAAGGAAGGAAGGGTGCTTATAAATACCCTTATAAATACCATTTAAGGCACTACTGCAATGATTATTTAATGAGGGCCTAGATCACTAATGTATCAATGAGACTGAAAAGAAGACACAAGTATAGGCCATACTGAAGAAGAAGACATTTCGTAAATCAGTAACTGTTATGGACTGAATGTTTGCACCTCCTCAAAATTAATATGTTGAAATCCTAACCTGTGATGTGATTATATTAAAAAGAAGGATCTTTGGGAGATAACTAGGTGATGGGGGTGGAGCTCTCATGAATGACATTAGTAACATGATAAGGAGAGACATGAGTGTGCTCCCTGTCTCTGCTCTCCACCATATGAAGATAGAATTAGAAGGTGGCCATCTGCAAATAAGGAAGTGGGTGTTCACCAGACACTGGATCTGCCAGCACCTAAATGTTGGACTTCCAAGCCTCCATAACTGTGAGAAATAGTTCTCCTGCTGTGTAAGTCACCCAGTCTATGCTATTCTGTTATAGTATCCCTAACTGACTATAACAGTAACTGGATACAAAGTCAGCTCTTAAAATCCAGGATTTTATAGGAAAGATTTGCACTCCTGGCATAAAGCAGGATGGACAATGAGTTTGATTTTAACCGAATGAGATTGAGGTGGAGATGGTACATCCACCTGAAGCTTATCAGGGAAGACAGCACTAGAAATGCAAATTTGTCATTCTCATAGAAGTGACTGTTCGTGTTGGAAAGACAGCCAAAGGAGAGAGGATAGGCAGAGAAAAGCACTGAAAACAGAATCTTAGGGGAACCTTAAACTAAGAGGTCATGAAAGATGTCAGAAATGACAGAGAAAGAGCAATTGGGGAAATAACTGATTCATTAGAATAGAGAATAATGGAAACTAAGGAAATGATATCAGGAGTAGTCAGTGAAACTAAGTGCTGTGGAGAAATTAAGGGATCCAAAGACTGAGAACAGACACTGGATTAGGAAGAGAGCGAGTTTTACTGGTTGCTAATTACTAGTGATGTTTCAAAGATCAGAGTCAAGTCTCAGAAGTAATGACTGCTGCCACATGCCTGAAAACCCTAGAGAAAGCTCTCTCATCATCTTTCAAGGCAAAATTCTAGATGACTCTCTGCTTTATCTTTAATGATATATTTGATGACATACCCCTGTAGCAAATACAAGTGTCAAAAAAAGCAAAGTAAAAGGAGTATGTGTCTCCATTTCTCACTCTTTAATATGGGATTCTAGAAGGAAGCTATCAGCCTACTTATTATCATTTGCCTCTAACAGACAAAATGACTAATGCATTTGGAGACGTGCACATTATTTAGAAAGTCAGCCATAAAATGATAAAGAAAGGTCAGACCCCCTAAAATGCTATTTAACAGCCTTGTCCCCTATTCATTATATCGAACCATACTCACACAGGCTTAGTATAAAGTTCTAAGTAACTTGTAGGACTTCATCAAAGGGTTTTTATTTAATCATATCACAGTCCACAGGCTAATATTTTGTAAGAATATGGAAAATTAGTAATTATATCAAGTTAATATCACAGTATTTACCAAATAATTTTTGGTGAAGTTGAATTAGGATCTAATTAAGAAATTGTGGATTTACATACCTGTGGTACCCATCTGGAAGACACAAAGCTAGTCACTTCTATTACAGACAAGCCAGTTTGGGAAAGTCGATTGATAAATTCAATTTTTATATCTGTAGGAACTATAACCTATGAAAACAAAAATATTTTATAAGTAAATTGTATAGGTTCTATTGAAGCAGAAACAGAAAATTACTTCCTAAGTCAAAGTGAGTATTATTTGTAATTTATAAATTCAAGTAGCATTGAGAAAAAATATATAATCACATAACATATGAAATCCATGTAAATCTTTACAATCTTTTTTTTTTTTTTTTTGAGACGGAGTCTCCCTCTGTCACCCAGGCTGGAGTGCAGTGGCGCGATCTCGGCTCACTGCAAGCTCCGCCTCTCTACAATCTTAAATCTATTAATATTTAGACAGCATTTGAAGTAAATGATGTAAAACTACCTTTTCATTCTGCAATCCATCCCTAGGCCCAACTTCTACTATTTTAACAAACTCAGGGAGTCCAGATAACTGGGATGTTTCCTGAAATGCAAAACATAAGAACAAGAAAATGTAACTTTTAGATTGTTACACTTGCTTATTTGAAAAGTTAAACAATTGCACTTTGTTATACTCTTACCCCAGAGAATTAAAATACTGAAAAATCAATACAATGATATCATGAAAATGCACTATTTATATTACTTGCAACATGATGTATTTTTTCCTTATAACCAAGTGATATTTAGTCTAGTTATGATGAAAATTCAAAAGATTAATTTATAAAATATAATTGAAGAATAATTGATCTACTCAGGACGTAAAAAGCAAATCTGTTGGGTGAGTCTGCATATGACGATAAACTAATTACTGTTAGAGTTCATTTAAAAATTACATGTTGACCAGGCACAGTGGCTCACCCCTGTAATCCCAACACACTGGGAGGCTGAGGTGGGCGGATCATGAGGTCAGGAGTTTCAGACCAGCCTGGCCAACATAGTGTAACCCTGTACCTACTAAAAATACAAGAAATTAACTGGGCATGGTGACAGGTGCCTATAATCCCAGCCACTTGGGAGGCTGAGGCAGGAGAATCAGTTGAACCAGGAGGCGGAGGTTGCAGTGAGCTGAGATCATGCCATTGCACCCCAGCCTGGGCGATAGTGCGAAACTCCGTCTCAAAAAAAAAAAAAAAAAATATATATATATATATATATATATATATATATATATATATACATACATACATACATATCCCAGCGCTTTGGAAGGCCAAGGCATATGCTTGAGCCCAGGAGTTTGAGACCAGCCGGGGCAACATAGTGAAACCTCATCTCTCTTAAAAAAAAAAAAATACAAAACTTAGTCAGCCATGGTGGGGGTGCTGCATCCTAAAGTCCCAGCTACTCTACTTGGAAGGCTGAGGTGGGAAGATTGCTTGAGTCCAGGAGATCAAGGCTGCAGTGAGCAGTGATTATGCCACTGCGTTCCAGCCTGGGTGACACAATAAGACCCTGTCTAAATAAATAAATAACTCTTTAAGTTAAAAGACTATTTCTACTTCCATGAAGAGGTATACAGGATGCCACCCTCTATACCTTGAACTTGAATATGAATTTGGTTTGGGAATTGGGCCCAGAAAACTGAGGCTAGAAAAGACAATGTGCTGCTTATTTTTTCTCTAGGTCACACAGCACAGTTACCACCTAAGTGTCGCTCCCTGAAAGACAGACCCATCCCTAGTGGAACCTATACCACAATAACCCACTGGGAGCAGCCTAGCTCCAGCCAAATGTAACAAACCCCTTGTTCTACCTTTTGCTAAAATCTGAGATGGTAAATGGTCTGGTTTCTGAAACCTCTGCCCCTAGACTAGGTACTATGGATCTAGTTTAGAAGATATATTTGCCTTCTAAATATGCCCATTTAGAAGGCTGTTATTTAAAATTGGGGGAAAATTTAACAGCCTTTGAAATTGTATATTGCAGTTAAAGCCAGAAGCATACTCCATCTTTTCAGACTGTACCAACATAGTCTCTTGGTACCTCTGAGCCGAGTTAAGTTTGGGTAACCCATTATCAAGTTCTTTAAGTGGATAGTTGACAGAATCTGTACTTCAAAAGTTTCTGTTTGTTTGTTTTTGCCTTTTATCAGGAATGATGAATTCAAGCCAACCAGTTTATATTGTCACACTCTGTCCTTGTAAAAATTACAGCATACATGGGTAAGGTGGCTGTTTTGAATGCAGAACCAAATTCAAGTCTGTGGAACAAAAAATATTCAAAGGCCATTTTTAGGGTCCAGAGCTGTTATTGGTTTTATCAGTATTCTGAGCTATCAGCAAAAGAGCCCAGATGGTCCCCATTACAATGTTTACAGACCACTCTCTACAATGTCCATGAAATTAGTCAATTCAATAAGCAGAAAAAGCAACCTAGAAGAAAAATGATTTTCTTTTCTGCATTTTCTGTGCAGGTTGTGATGCATGAAGTTAACTTGAGAGAGTGGAGGGATGACAGGAAGGCCTAGGGTTCCTCAGCTTTAGACTCCATTTGGATGACAACATGAAATCATGCCTGATTTACAAGATGTCTACAATTTCAACCGAACAATAAATACAAGGTATGACATGGGAAGGTGAAGTAAATAAGAAAAGCTCTCTCCTCTTTCTTATTACCTCTAGTCTTCAGTTGGCAAAAAACAAAACTAGGCAATCCTAAGCCATGTGGTCTCATTATCACTGATTGTTTCTTGAAACTGCATTTCAACAACAATTAGCTTGGCACATGCATGGCAGAAGAGTTCTCTTTTACTCAATGACAATGTTTGCCAAAAAAAAAAAAAAAAAAAAGAAGAAAAAAAAAAGGTACGTAGTGTTTTTTAAGGTAATAACCATATGCCTCCTGAATACAATTGAAGAACTGAGGACCTTTCTTTGCATCAATGTATTGTAGCTGGCATTATTAACAAGTAATCTGAAGAAATCAAACCACTGATTATTAACAATTATGGCCATTTCAGTCAAAGCAGAATATGTGTTCATTTGATACTGTTTTTGATTACTCTTCAATCTAATGTTAGTATTTAGTCTTTCTAGACTATCTGAATTAAGCCAGTGACAGAAGTGACAGAAGAAATTATCCAATATGATCAACAGGTAATTATTGAGCACAGTCCATATGTCATGCATTGGGCTGGGGCTGGTATATGCCAAGGTAGACCCAGTAATAAACAGTCCAATTCTACGTAAGTGTAAGATAGAAGGTAAGGAACAGCATGTACTGGGGAATATCTGGGGAGAAGTATGTTCCGGTGGGGAAATAATGAGCTTATTTTTGAATTATTGAATTCCACATGCTAGTATAACATTTAGTTGGATTTGCCTACTAGGCATTGCTTGTGCATATCTAAGGTTATTAGAAAAAAAAAGTCAATACACAGATAGTAATGCTCAGGAAGAGATTAAAGATCAGTAAAAGAGAGCTCTTAAATCACATATAGTCAACAAGTATGAAAGGCAACCCGTTTAAAAATGAGAAACTAGAGAAGGACCAGGTAACACCAGCACATGCAGTGGGTCACACTGCAGGAGCTGCACTTGGGGAACCTCAGAATTTCACAATGGGCTGCAGGCATACCTGCCCTTTGCCTTAGAGAGAGATACTATCTCTCTTTCTATGGCTGTTTGCTAGACAAACATTCCTGAAAAGGTATTCTCAAAGAAAGGCACTCAGTGCCTTGCTAATAAAACATGCAGATATGCAAGGGTTCCATAAAAATTGTTTCTCAATACTATTATTACCTCCATTAATACCCAATTATTTTCTTATTGATCATCCAAGATTCAATTTGTCATCTACTCAAGAGACTTCTGACTTCCACAGATGGAATTAAGTCATTTCATTTCTATATTTTCATAACATTTTGTAGAAGCCTATTTTAAAGCATATCTATGAGTACTTCTTTGCTTGCCTGCTTCTCCTTTTTTGATTAAAACCCTCAGAGTTATCACAATGGATACATAGTAAGCACTTGATCAATGTTTGTTAAATGAATGACTAAATGAATGAATAAATTCACATCTAAAATTTAGACAAGTAAAATTGACCTTTCTTTTAGCTAACACATGCTAAGTAACATTATTATAGCTATTGGGTATAGGAGGTGAATCAGTCAACCAAAACTCCTGCCCATAACTAGCTTACATTTTAGTGCTATAGAGACCTGGAAGCAACTGTGAGGCAGGGATGGGGAGGGACACTTTTCTTACACACTGAATATATGAAAATTAACGAATGACTTGTAAGTTACAAGGAATTATGTTGCATTTTAATGTAGCCTGGAGAAGTTAGAAACATACTTCTTAAACAGGCCAATAGTCTAAAATTTATTTTTACAGCATTTAACGTCCTACATTACAGAGCTCAGTGTATCCTGTTTAATGTGCAGTATAGTATATGATACCAGCGAAAAAACAAAAGATGTTTTATCCAGAGTGAATGTTGCAAAAGGCTATGTTTTATGGCTGAGTGTATGCCCACGTTTGGCATCAGATTTCTAATGGTTCACTTTCATAGAGTAACAATAAAAGAAACACTATCTTGAATTTATATGTTACTTTACTTTTCCAAAGAACTTTTCTATCTACGTTTCATCTGTGAAGCTACTCTGTGAGGTAGGCAGACCTGAAAGAGATTAAATGACTTCCTAAGTTTACCCAGCTAAGCTCCCTGGCTCTTATTCTAGTTTTCTTTAGGTTAAGATTAAATACATCACCGATTATTGAGTTATGGTTGAAGAAAATAATGAATCATTCTTTTATACAGAACATAAGTAATGTGCTTCACTCACATTTTTCAATATTACATAAAATTAAATGGAAGGCATATTTTGATTGGGATTTCTCTGAAATCTTTAGAGTGTGTGTGGGTGTATGCCAGTGTGTGTATGCTTGTGTGTAACACACACGTTTCTCCGCAGTAATAATGGATGACTTCTATATATACAATCAACCCTTCTAATAGTGATAGATATGATTGCTTATTAGTCACCCTACAAGTACTGCTTTTTTTTCCCTAGGAAAATAACTTCATCTATAGTAGAAATTTCTAGACAGATTTGCTTATGTTTCATGCACTTCATTTCTTGAGGAGTACTTCTTGTGTAAATAAGGTCTTTACGAATATTGAAATATTCTGTTTCATAGCCAGTATTCCCAAGAACTGCTATAATGTTCCAATCAAATGTTCCCATTACACAAATGAGAGGGCTGAATCAGGAAATTGTGTGACTTTCTTTCAAAATTAAATTAGGCTTTTTAAGGGGGCATTAGAAATCAGCTTTTCCAAGAAAATCTATTTTTGTTGTCTCATTTGAAATATGCACATGGTGCATTTCGTGGTAATGTTAAACTCTCCACATTCTGCTGTTTATTGCTTCTTAGATATTAATTTCTGTTTTAATCAAATATAATGAGAAATTCAGACTATTATCATTTATATAGCAAATATCCATAGAAACCTTGATCCTCCAGAACAATCAAAAGACATTTCTCTTCCTGGGTATCTCTCTAGAATGGAAGGCTGACTCAACAAAGCTGACAGTGAAACTGTTCTTTCAGAATACCTATGTGCCAGTGTTGATTCACAGGCAATCTTTGGCAGGTTAATAAGAATTTATTTGTAACCATGTAAAAATAAGTTGGTAATGTACCATTATGTCATCTAAGACTCAAAAACAATATGTCTTTGTTTACTAAATCCAAAAGTAAAGGAAGGTATCTGCTTACTTTTTAGCAGTTTTTGGACAGCCAGAAGAGAAGTGGAGAGTTGTGCTATACTTTGTTTTCAACAGCCTTCAGTAAAAGCTTTAGGAGAGATTGAAAACAAGCTCTAGAAATAATAAAAGCCCTCTCTGTATATGTATCCTAATATTAACTCTTGGAACTCAATGGAAAATCAGTACAGAGTCAGTGTAGACATACAGCATAAATAAATACAAGTTTCTCCTGGAAATATATACATTTCATGAACACTTGAATCAATCAAGAGTAGTTACAAAAAAGCAAAAGAAGATTATACAAGGGGCATTTGCCACATGTGACAGATTGAAATGTAGTAGAAAGATGGACAAGAGAAGATCACCTAAAATTGTTTATTCTAATTTTTAAAATGAGGTTTTTAGCATCTTTACCATATGTGTTCACTTACTAGTTAAATAAATTCAATTTTTCTTAAAGTAGCTTGAGCTGGCCGGGCGCGGTGGCTCACGCTTGTAATCCCAGCACTTTGGGAGGCCGAGGCGGGCGGATCACGAGGTCAGATTGAGACCACGGTGAAACCCCGTCTCTACTAAAAATACAAAAAATTAGCAGGGCGTGGTGGCGGGCGCCTGTAGTCCCAGCTACTCGGAGAGGCTGAGGCAGGAAAATGGCGTGAACCCGGGAGGCGGAGCTTGTAGTGAGCCGAGATCACGCCACTGCACTCCAGCCTGGGCGACAGAGCGAGACTCCGTCTCAAAAAAAAAAAAAAGTAGCTTGAGCAATAGATGCAGCCAGGTGTTTACTATTCATCAATTATTGTTTTAATATAAAACAACTATATCATGAATAAAACAAACTATGAAAGATGAAAATAGAAAATATAAGTAGATTAAAATAAGTAATAGTAAGTAGATTAGAGAATATCAATAGAGAAAATGGAGAATATTAAGTTTATTAAACATAGATAGTAATAAAATGTAGAAAAAACAAAAATGAGACAAAGTACAGGTAAGAAGAAAAAAATCAAAGAAATCAAGAATAGGAATTTTTAATGCAAGAATTTAATAAAGCATTAAAATAATTCAAAACAGAAAAACTTCTATGAATTGATAGAGCATGAGATGCTGTAAACATGATAATGCTTCTTTAAATGGTGGCTGTTATTTACATTATTTTAATAAAATTATTCATTCTTGTATTCATGGCAACTTAACATTGAAACAAAATAAACTATGAAAAATAGCCAACATGACCTATAGGTGTTTCATTGCAATTACAAACATTATTGCTATATTGAAGGTTAAGATAGTAATAAAAGTGTTGCTTTGAAAATCAAAAGGAAATGTTTGACTTCCAATATTTTATATAGAAAATTTCCTCTCCTTAGTGTCTTCACCAACAAAATTTGTTTGATCTCACATTCTCCCATCTTGCTGTCAGTCCCAAAATTTATTTTGAAAACTACTAAAATTGTTTTTGCCTTCTGCAAATACAGAAGTGTGTGTGTGTGTGTGTGTGTGTGTGTGTGTGTGTATTTGGTAAAGCTTAATTTTCTGGGATAAAATTGTGATATGCCAAGTTTCCTCATGGAAATATTTTCTGGGATGATACATTTCTGAAAACTGTGGTTTATAATAGAAAACGAAACTATTCATATTAAGCCAGTTATACCAGCAGCATGTCCTGATAGCCACAAAGTTGAAGGAAACTACTGAAATGCATAAATTGCCAGAGTTTTCAAGTCAAACTCCTAAGATGGCATAGCAGTGTGTTAGCTGAGGACATTTGGTTTAATATTTGGCTAAGAAGACCTAATTCATCATTCTAAATAGTTATTCAAATTGGGGCTGTTGTTATTTACAAAAAGCAATCAAATTTCATTACACATTTTTTTTTGTTATGCCATGTTAGTTATATAACAATGTGAAGTTGGCAAATCACATCAGTGATGTGCTGTGAGTTTTCGGCTTTATAATACACTCTATTAAGCACAGTAAGACTACTCCGTCATCCACACAGTCATCGACCCAAATCCATTCAAAGTTCAAATAAAATTTTTGAGACATTAATGAAGCTTCCATCAAAATACAGCTTTATGTAATGTTTCTTTTCTGATTGGCAAAAATAAAAATGAGCATTTGCATGATTACAGACACACAACAAAAATTCTCAGAAAACAACAATCTATGGTTCCTTATACTTCTTGATACGTGAACAGTGTTTTATATTTGTTGGAGATGAATTATTGAGTGCTAAAGGTGGCAGAAGGGGTTGAGAAAAATGTTACCGTATCTTAATGAAGTTAGGTGAAATCTATACCTTTGGAAATTTTTATTTCTGATTAATAGACTATAGCGGATGTTGTGAGATGCTGCTCAGGTACTCCTAGGGTGGAGGAATTCTCAGAAACTGAAGTTTTGGCAGCTGATGGCATTTCACTGGGCCTCTTTTCTGTAATTGCCCTCAGCTACAGCACCACTTTATCCCAGGTCATGCCCCCATCCCAATTGGAAGGGCCATACCAGCTCCTGGGATTCCTGTGTGACTCACTGAAGCCTCTGTTGTGAGTACATCATAGTTCAACTCATTCTTCTACCTAGTTTTATATCCTTTACTTCCCCACAGTTATTGAATCCAACGGCAATAACATCCTGCAAACAAATCCCTGTCCAGGAGACTGTTCCCAGGGAACCAGACCTAAGAAAATTAGTGCCAGGAGTGAGCTGAGGAAGTGGTCTCTAAAATGGGATTTGGGAGCTAGATGAGTTGCTGGTTAATTTTCAGTTATTTCATATTCTTCGAAGTAGGTGGGATATTGCTACTCCCTGGTAACCTGCAGCAGTATAATTATTAACATATTCACTAGTTCTCATTCAGGACAATTTTGCACCCCAAGGGACATCTGGCAATGTCTGGAGAAATTTTTGGTTGTCAAAATTGCTGGGCACTACTGGCATCTAGCAGGGTAAAAATTTTACAATGCACAAGACAGGACTCCACAACAAAGAAGACATCCAAAATCCATAGTGTTAAGGTTAAGCCATCCTGACCTATACAATAAAAATTAATGAAGGATATAATTCATCAATTAGCTTTGGTTAGCTGCTTCAATGTAAAAGTCATGATCCCTTGCCTAGTCTATACATCGTAGCCAATTTTCAGACCAAAAAAAAAAAAAAAAAAAAATACAAACCACAACAACTGACTGAAGAAGCAGCCAGCAGCCAGATGTTTATGATGAGGACCTTGTAATACTAAGAGAACTATATAAAGTAATTCATATAATCTTTCCCCAAAGAGATCTATAGCCATTCATTTGAGTAAATTTACACTGGGTAAAGAAGAATACCAAAAATTTCAGATTCTTGGATACAAGGTTCAATATGACAATGATACTTGGAGACCCAAAGTATCATTATATCCCCCTTGTTAAAATGAGAAATACAAGGGCCACATAATAAGTGGAGTCCTGGGTCCTTATTCCCCGTGGTTATTTCTCAGTCCCTGAGTATATAATTGGAAATAACATATTTAGTATTAGGAACAGCCCTTCCTGCATATTAGTTCCTTGACTTGTAATGTAAGAGCTATTGTAACAAGGAAGGGCAAGTAGAAGCTTCTGAAATCTCTCCCTCCTCTCCTTCAGCTGAAATAGTAAAAAAATAAAAAGAAGAGGAAGGGGAAGGAGGGAGAGGAGAAGAAGAAAGCATATTAGGAGAACCAGCAGAGATTATTACCATCCTCAAGAATCTAAAGAAAGTAAAAGATATAGGGGTGATGGCCTCATCAGGAACTCCCCTAATCGCCAGGACAGCCTCTACCCAAACCAGAAAGATGTTATGATTTTGGAAGATGACATTAAGCTACCATAAATAAACCCCAATTGTAGCTTCTGTCCCAGTTGCAGTATTTTTGCAAAACCAAATTTACACTGCCTTATTTAAATGGTATGCAGCCTCCAATGGATGAATGCTTTCTTTTCTATACCTGAAAGAAAAAACAGCATTAAAATTCCAATTTGCTTGGGACAGACAAGAGTAGATTTTATAGAATTCTCTCAGTGCTATATTCACTCACCTATTGTCTGTCATAATATATTTCAAAGGGACCTGAAATAGCTGGACATTCTGCAGAACATCACATTGATCCACTGTATCAAGACCAATCAAAGTTCTAACTATATGAAAGGAAACTCAATTAAAATGAATTAATGAATTATAAAAGTAATTTAAGGGGCCTTTTAAAAAAATGCAGGGATCCAAAAACAAACACACACAAAAAAGAAAAATGATTGCTGAATACTCATTACAGAATCTAAAGTGTCAAATAGACAACCCTATACTGATCTATCTCTTTAGGGCATATACATGTAGCACAGAGATTTAAAATCCTAAACATGAATGCTACCAGTCCTCCATTTCAGACTTGGGGCAGACAATAGTAATTCAATATGGCAGTTTTTCACAATGAGTACAGGTGCATCTGCTAGACCTTCTCAACAGAGCCACCTACTCCAGTATCTGCTATCCAGCTAGAAACTACTACCTAAATTCAGGTATCTACCATCAATGATTGACTCTACTCTGCAAGAAAAAATCCATTTTCCATCCCTGGTATAGTGAAAAATTCTATTACTACTCTGTACCTCATTTACTCATCTATAAAAAATGGAGGTTACAATAGCTAAAAAGAGTTGTGGCAAAGCCACACATAGTGCTGTATGTATATATGTGATGACCATTATACAAATAATAGGTACAGAAAACTATTTTTTGTTCATTTATTCATCCACTTACTATTGACTGGACCTTTAACATGTGTAATACCCTGTGCTAGAATTTGGTCAGAGAAAGCCTATGTGGATACAGAGATTAATTTTGAAGGAGATACCCTAGTTAAAATATTCCTAAAATAAATCATTAGTTTATTTAGCAGCTGTGTTTCCAATAGCTCTACTGAAGCAAATCTTAGAAAGGTTTTAAAAATGATGGTATAGGTCAGTTGTGGTGGTTCACACCTGTAATCCCAGCAATTTGGGAGGCCAAGGCGGGCGGATCACCTGAGGTCAAGAGTTTAAGACCCAACCTGGCTAACATGGTGCAACCCTGTTTCTACTAAAAATACAAAAAATTAGCTGGTCATGGTGGCATGTGCCTGTAATCCCAGCTACTCAGGAGGCTTAGGCAGGAGAATCACTTGAACCCAGGAGGAGGAGGTTGCAGTGAGCTGAGATCGCGCCATTGCACTCCAGCTTGGGCAAAAAGAGCAAAACTCCATCTCTCTCTTTCTCTCTCTCTCTCTCTCCATATATATATATATGTACACACACACACACACATATATATACATATATATACACACACACGTATATATGTATATGTATATACATGTATTTACATATATACGTGTGTGTGTGTGTGTGTGTGTGTGTAATTAGCTGGGCATGGTGGTGCATGCCTGTAATCCCAGCTACTTGGGAGGCTGAGGCAGGAGAATTGCTTGAACCCAGGAGGCGGAGGTTGTGGTGAGTCGAAATCGGGCCACCGAACTCCAGCCTGGGTGACAGAGGGAGACTCTGTCTCCAAAGAAAAAAAAAAATGATGGTATAGTAGGGCATCCAGACTGGTGATGAAAAACTCTATAGACAAACAACCTGGCTCTATCATATACTGATGAGAAAACATGAGAAAATAATGTAGTCTTCCTCATTCTCCTCTGTTAAAAGTGGGAATACTAATAGCATTTAGCCCATAAGTCTGTTTTAAGGATTAAATGAGAATGTGTATACAAGGCATTTAGCACGGTGTTTAATGAAGAATTAATACTTCATCAACGTTTGTCGCTTCCCTTTTGTAAGCCTAACTTGAAGACATGGGACATATTTTTCTGATATTTTGCAAAAACGGTAACTTAAATTATTCCATTGATCATTTTAAAATATAACTACTTGTTTAAAATTTGCAGTGAAAGGAATCATTGTTGATAGTAGAGCAGATTACCTTACACAGTTCTTGCCACAATCAAAATAATACCTGGAAATTATTCAAGTTTTTTCAGCAAGGAGCTCAAAACACTTTGGAGACATTATCCCATTTTGGAACCTGCCAACATTTTTATCCACCTCCAGTGCTGACAACATCAACTCCACCCATCCTGTTCCACTTGGCAATGTCAACATCAGTTTGAACCTTTGAGAGGCAACAGAGGGGCACTCACTTCAACATGAGGATAAATGAGAGCTCGTATTCAAAACCTGGCTCAATAATGCCATAAGTGAATACAGGCGGCACAGCTAGTTACTTGTTAGAAATGTTTTTGTGGAAAAAATACTAATGTAAAAAGCAAATTAAATACATTAATAATTCTGATTGGCATCATACGCTTAGAGGCAAGAGTATCAAAAAAGTCCTATCTTCTTCACAAGCTAGGCTTTAACTTCTTCTTTCACCCCAGGGAGTTTCTTTGTAACTTCAAAACATAGTTTTGGGGTGTAAAAGATCTAAATTTTTTTAATGCAGATCCTCTTGCAGAATACGGAGCTGGCAGATGAATAGTTAGACATTCACATCACAGGATAAGGTTTGAGTTCACCTACACCCTCAAGCAAAAGAGACTTCACGATTCCTTTAAGCATCCCAATTATTCATTTAGCCATCATTCTTGGGGTACATTAGTGATTCTAATTGCCACTATAGTTAATGCAATGAAAAAAACTTGACCTCAAAATGTATCAGAATTTTCAGAAACCATAATATTTGGGACATTCAAATTATAAGGGCAATGAAATATGCTGAGAACAATCCAAGCAGTAGAGGGGGACTTAGGCATTTTGAGGAAGCTATGCCAATACACAGGACCCCTTTAGGCACCATGGCCAGGGAAGGGGTCCTACTTGCCCAGGTTTAAGGGGTTTGTTCTAAAACTGATACTTAATCCATTCCTCTACATTCTGTTCCCCAACAGACTTCCTGTTCTTTGGAAATACACATGAACTCATCTTTGATTCCTCTCTTCTTCTCACACCCTATATCAGATCTATCAGCAGATCATATTCTATCTTTAAAATAATTATTTCTTACTTGGATAACTGCAAGAACATTATAAGCAATCTCTCTACTTCCACTCTTGCCACCTCCTCTGCAAGGCGGAAAGCAGCCTTCCTAGCACTTTGAAAACATCAACTAAATCACATCACTTCTCTGTTCAATATCCTCTATAACTTTCCATTTCCCTCAGAGAAAAATCCAAAGTCTTTGCCACAGCCCTGGAGGCTCCCGTGAACTTACATCTTACCACCTTTCTTATGCCTTCTCCCACTCACCCTTTGCCTCTGTTGAAGCCACACTGAATTATTTGCCATTTCTTGAACACCTGAGCATTTGCATTTGCCCCTGTTGGACTGTTCTTCCCCTACATGTGTCTGTGGTTCACTTCCTCACTGCCTACAGGGGCTCTGCTCCTTAAAAATACTCCATAAAATATCAAAAAGTCAACAACAATAATCCCACAACAAAAAGGAAACTCCACTCTCTACTCCCCTTGCTCTTTATTATGCTTCTAGCACTCATCATTAGCATGTTATATATGCAACTATTTGTCTGTCTATTTCCTGTATCTTCTCTTCAACTAAGAGCCCTTTGAGGGTTCTTAATTTTGTTAGGTTCACTGCTGTGTCCCAATCTTTAGAACTGAGCCTGGTGTATAGCACACACTCAGTAAACACTTATGGAATAAATAAATGGGTATAATTCACCCAATCAGATTTCAAAGAAGTGATGAACTTTTTGTCAGCCACTTAATGAAGGATGTTCATATTCATATTATGGCTTTGAAAACTAACAAGAATTCACTATACATGGTGTGCCCTGATACTCTGGGGAAGACAAGTAGAATCATTATTTGCGTGTTAGTTATTCAAGGAAGCCTTCACAAACACTCGGAATGGGAGCTGCATCTGGTGAGGAAATGTCGACAAAAAGGAAGGCTGAATGCCTGGATCACTGCTCTTTTAAACTGTAGGTCCCATGGTCTAAAGGAATACATATGTTTCTGTTGTGGGGGTTCTTTCGGGCAGGATGAGGTAGAGGTGAACATTTCCATTGGCATTACTGGCCATAATAAAGATTTTTGACCCTGAAGGCCAGTATGCAGGATCTTTGAGGGGGTTCCCTAAACTGGAAGGAGAAAAATTGCAATAATTGCTAGCAGCATCAACTTACCAAAGGCCCAATGGAGTTCTGTGACTATTGATAAGCTATTAAAAAGCTCATCAAATCATTACTTTATTTGATGAGACCTGGCAGACAGCAGTAAACAGGACACACAAAAGTCCCTGTCTTCACAAACTTACAGACAATAGCAAAAAATAATAATAATTAAAATATATAGTATAAGTGTTATAAAAACAAAGAAATCAAGTAAAGAGGAGAGGAACTAAGGGAATAAGAAATAGGTTGCCATTGTGTGTAAGAATTGTGTTTTGAGCAAAGAATAAAATGAAGTAAGTGGTGGGGATGGGTGCAAAGCTATACAGACGTCCTGGGGAACAGCCTTCTATTCAAGGGGACAGCCAGCACAATGTTCTGTGAGTTGATTGAGGGACATGTGCCCAGGGTGTTAACTGTTCTAGCAAGAACCAGAAGACCAGTGTTAGATGGAGAAGAGTGAGCAAGGAGTAGGGAAATAGCAAATTGGTACTGGAAGTGTAAAGAGGGCCTGGGTAAAGATTTTTGTTCCCAGGCAGATGGAAAGCCACTAGAGAGTGGGCTTGGCAGCAGGGGGATGATATGATCTGAGGTACATTGGACTGCGCTCACTCTGGGATTTTATAGAGAATAGACTGAAAATGCCAGGGCAAAAACCAGGAGACTAAAAATTAGGAGTTCATAGAAATAATCCAGATGAGAGATGACAGCCGATTGGATTAGGATCTTTTGGGTACGAGGGCCAAGTGGAGACGCTGAGAGTACATTAACTTTTCACCCTGACAAAATAAGTCTCCTGACTCCCAGGCTGGGCAGGGCAGATGCATACTTTACATCTTGATTTCCCCTGGAAGTTTGATGTAAAATGCATAGAAAGTCGGAATACTTATGAGAGGGAAATAGTCCCAAATGTAATAGAAAGTAAAGTAAATTGTTAAATGTATTCAAAACCTGCTTCTCAGTTAAACACTTTCCTCCCTTCCCCCAGAATACTACTAAATATTTTCCTAGAAGCTTTGTCACAAAAGTTAGATTCAATCACCCTAATGATACCAATATTTTGCTCTCTCCATTTTACTCCCAAGAACCCCCAAACTGAGAATTCATCTACAGATACCAATTTATATTACATAGTCTTACACGAAGATTTATTCGTATATTTTTCCAGCCACTAAGCTTTAAAGTATATGGTTGTCTTTAATCTGATCCTACTTAAGGGGATGAGCCTTTAAGCCAGACACTAACTTATTCTGTCTTCCTGCCTGTAACATCTAACATCAGGCTGGTGCGCCACAAAATAACCGCACTTCAGGTTGCCTGGCAGCGCGTCTGTGCTCCTGGGCGGTGCTTGCCATCAGCAACCCCAGCTCTGCTCTCAGCCATATCTAGTTTGCTTCTCACTCACTGACCCCTCACTTGGCTTCGCTTTCTAACACACTGACCTTTGCTAGCCCCGATTCTAATTAAAACTTGTATATTTTTTCTTTAGGGCTCTGTACCCAGCTGATGAGGTTACTATTTGCTTTATCATACTTTCCTTTCCAGGTGGCCTATTTCATTTTAGAGACACCATATTTTGAACCCCAGAGGTGTCTCTAATGTTGGGAATGTGAGCAGGCTGGTGAGGGGTGGTCTGGGGCCACTGAATTTCTAATCCTTCTTAAATCACATCATGTGTGTATTTGCTCATTCCATGTAAACCTAAATCTAGCCCTGCTTAAATGTTTTCCGTATACAAGAGGGAAAGGGGTTAGCAATAAATTATGTTGCCTGTATAAAGTACAGCTGGTGCCCGTACTGTACTTAAAAGTGCTTCATGTACTTGCAGGCTGTGCCTAATTTGTTCCACAACCTTCTATCCTCAAGCTGAACAAGTGAGAAACAGGATACTTAGATAAAAGTTTAGGTCTAGGTCTGTCTAAAATACTGGTGCCTTACTCAGGTTTGGTTGAAAACTAGCTACAGAACCCTGTCATGCTTCAGGCTCCATTTAAATGGAGAAAGGGAATTAGGAAAGGTCAGCCAAATGATTAAAGCACATCTTATAGGTAGGACAAGCAAGGCTAAAACATACTGGAAATGCATAACCAGAAGGATAGAAAACTAACATGCAAATTTATAACTTAAATGTGCAAAGGGTTACCCTACTAGGTTAATGTTTCTGTCAAATTTTATTTAACATAGGATTAAATTTAAACTATAGGTTGAAGATGAAAGCTTCTTAAAGTGAGGGCCATTCAATACTTGTGGGTTATTGTTAGATGAATGCATCATCACTTTTTAAAAGTAAGGTGGTTATACATCTCTGTTTGTTTGAGGTGGTCCTGGTTTATACCTGTTTTCGGAGGGTAATTAATCCTATCCCCATATTCTCTCATATGGTCCTTGTTTGGACCATAAGTTACTTGATTGTCCCACTTAAATTTACTATATAAATTTACTCTGAAAGAATACAGACTTAATGATTTTACACTTCCCTTCCAGATCTATCAGAATCCATAGCTTTCACAGTGACAGAACAAAATCACTGTACCTGGCTCTGTTTCTAGATCTCAGTCCTTCCATGTGAATATGATGACCAATAACAATCACAAATAAGCAGAGCCACTGCTCCAAGAATCCCTTAATCCCATACGTGGGCCATCCTGGAGACTGAGCTTTTTCCACTTTCTTTTCCAGAGGGTAAGCTCTGGGCAAACATGCGAAAAAGGAACTTTGTTTTCAACCGTGCTTCCCCAAGAGCTGCTCCTTGGCTCTTTAAAACAATTTTCTTTCTATCCCTTAATGGTTCCACCATGACCAGAAGTATCCAAACTGCTTCTCCTTCCAAATCTCAATACAATTTATCTAACCTTGTTTATAATCTGTCAGGACTATGGTTTTGGTTATCTAAACCCGATTTTCACCCCAAGGTAGCCATTTTGGGAAGGGAGGCATTTCCGTACCTTTCATTTAGCAATGGATCCAACCCTAAGACACATTTTAGCAGACACATTTTGACTTCTCAGAGGCACTTAATGAAACCATCACCCTAAGGGAACGCCACTCTAAAGAGACAGACAAGCAGCAAGGCTGGACAGGAGGAGAGTTATTGAAATACAATACAAGCCAGAGAGTTATTGAAATACAATTAAATGAGACTTTTTGTTCCCGCCAAAAAAGTCCACAAAAACGTTTTGCTCCCCTAAGTTGTAGTGTAGAGCAAATACTACAAATATAGTCCTTTATTTAATTTGCCCGCATTTGTTTGTTTCTAAATGTGCCCAATTAGCTTAACATTTCCTTATAATCAAGAAAAAGAGGAGCCTTCTTAGAGATTTGACCAGAAGGTTAAGTCTATCTGGCAGAGACTACTGTGAACATAAATAGGTAAAATTCTGCTGCCATCCCCACATCTGAGTGTGACCATTGAAGTTCTTTCTGGACAATGGAGTGAAGCAAAGTCATGTTACTTTCTGAGTGAAGTGGTAGGAAGTGGATGTGTCCTCCCATGGTCTCTTTTCCCAGAGAAATGGAAATGACCTAGAGGAGAGCAGGGGCCCAAGGAGGAGCATGGGTCCTGGAATGACCAGATCATTCACACTGGACTTGAGCAAAAATTCACCTGCAATTATGATAAGCCACAGAGAATACGCAGTTGTGTGTTACAGAGTTTAGACATACTGGCTAATTAAATCTAATTCTTCAATGTGCAGAGATGGAATCTTGTGTTTGCAAAATCTCCATACATTTAAATTAAACGACCTCTGAGGGATGATTATGAAGTAGGACAGGGGCTAGAGAAGAACACTGGCTTCCATAATGCTGCCTTACCTTTCTCTGTAATTTCTCACTTTTCCAGATGCCCAAATGTCTGGCATCAAGAAGAAAAGGATATATTCAGAGTTAAACTTCATTTTGTTTTTAAAATAAACATGAACCTTTAAGGAAAAAATAAACTACTTCTTATATCATCTAAACATAGAGCTTTGTTAATATATACATTCATTCCTGTATTCACTAATTCATTCGTTCATTCACAGTTGAGAGTGGAAAGTGTCATTGGGCAAGATAAATGAGCCAGAAGACATGATTGTTCATGAGAAGAGTAAAACAAAATTTTTGTTCAAAGTAACTTAAATCAACATTGCTGCAGTATAAGTAAGTTATCAAACTTCTAAAGCAAAACCACTCACTTGATCAAAGCCTTGGATTTCCATTTCCAAAGGCCAGCATTTTCTTAGGACTTTAAAGTAGGGCCAATATAACTAGAGCAAAACTATAAAGGTGTAATAGCAGGATGTCTTTGCAACTCTAGGAAATGATGTCCAGTGGCTCTGAATAACTAAACATCATCACTGTCCTTTACTATTCCAGAAAAATACTTTCCAGTATGTTCTGTATTACGTGAATCTCATGTTCTGTTTCATGTGATAACTATAAGCTGTTCTGTCCAAATTCCAATTTCAGTTTTTTATAAGTTCAGCTGTGATCTGTAGTTCATTCTGTTAAGTCTTTTCCATAATCCCTCCGTTCCATATTATATATACACCTTCAGTGCTTCCTTCCCTCCCTCACATCCTAACACCTTCATTTAATCGCCTCTTAATCATTTGCCTGAAAAGTAAACCTTCCAGTCACTTATTGTTTCCTTCCAGATGCTGCTGTTGAATGACTCCCCATGGGCTTCACCTAACATTCCGTCTATGTTCATTTGGCTGTGCAGACTGTGATTCCAGCACACCAAAGCTTTTAAGCTCTTTCTTTCCAAGAAAACTCATAGCTAACACCATTATTTCCTCACAAAAACAGCTAACATCTGCAGACTGAAACACCAAAACAAAGAAAAAAATGTGCACACTTCTGCTAAACTTGGATGCAAACTTTATCAGCCATCTTAGACAATAAATCAATGTTTTTCTTTTCAATTTCTAGTAAAGAATAAACCACAGTGGTTGATTTCAATTTCCCCTCAAAGGAATACTTAACAAACAGGTTATAAGTGAACTAAGCCTCTATTTGGAAAACTAATCTCTAACACAATTCATCAGGTTGGTCAATTATGTTTAATTTTATTCTGTATATTAACAGTTCATTTCAGCAGCATTATTTAGTCAATTCACTAAAATATCCCAACATACTATATATTATAAACAAATAGTATGTAATGTTTATCAAAATTATTTCTTCCCAGAAGATTCTCATATTAATAACAACTTGAAATATATCTAAACTACATTATCTTACAAAAATCATCTTGAAAACTTTGATCCTTTTCATCCTACAATCTCAGGAAATTTAGATTCCTTATCTAAAAGAAGGAAATAAGGGCCCTACAAGTAAAACTGAGAAAAGAAACCCAACCTGCTAATTCCCAGCTGTTTGCTATATAGATCATAAGGCCCTTCAGCCATGGACTTTCATAGATCAGTGGTTCTCAAACTTTAATGTGCATATGAATCCCCTGTAGAACCTGTTAAAGCCATTTCCTGGGATCGCTCTCCAGAGATTATAATTCATTAGGTTAGACTGGGTCCATGAATTTGCATTTCTAACCAGCTCACAGATGATGGTGATGCTGTCGATCCAAGGAGCACTATTTGAAAACCATAGATCTCACTTAAAAGCCAACTTAAAAAAGGTATATGATTATGGTTAAATAAGTTTATCATCAGCTGTAAAATTGATTTAAACAATTCTTCTATCAGTATAATGCAGCACATATAAAAATTTAGATTCCAATTTTTATATTATTATCCATTCTAATTCCAAAGTTTGAAGAGCATTTTCTAATTTCTTCTTTCATTTTATTTCATTTCATTTCATACCACTCTTTGATTTTTGAGTGAAAATGATTTATCTTTCTTCACTTGGACCATTCCAGGTAGGTCTTCTCAGCATACAGTAAACTAAATGATGGAAGAAATTATAAACTATAACATAAATATTCTCAAATAAGTCTATAAATTTCCTTACAAAATTCATAAGTCATTTTAAATTTCTGGTAAAAAACAAACCACAGTGGTTGATTTCAACTTCCCCTCAAAGGAATAGTTAACAAACAGGTTATAAGTGAACTAAGCCTCTAATGTAGTTTATAGATTTCCTTCTTTTAGGTGAGGAACCCAAATTTCCTGAGATTGTAGGATGAAAAGGATCAAAGTTTTCAAGATGATTTTTGTAAGATAATGTAGTTTAGATATATTCCAAGTTGTTATTAATATGAGAATCTTCTGGGAAGTAATAATTTTGATAAACATTACATACTATTTGTTTAGAATATATAGTGTGTTGGGATAATTTAGTTGATTGACTAAATTTAAATTTTTCTATCCTTCTTTAAATTTCCAGTGGTATTTTAGAAGTACCAGTACATGTATTACAGGGCACTGAAAGAAACACACAGAGAGACATTATTTTTAACGCTGAGTACTTCGAAAAAAATGAGAGATGATTGTTCAGTAAAGGCCTCAACATCTATTGCCACCACCAGATGCCCTGCCCTGGAAGGGTTTCCTTTCAGTTCTTGTGGAGAGAAAACATTGAAACATCAACAGCTGACTTACATGGATTTTGTCCAGTAATAGTAAGACTACGTTTTACTGTCCAAAGCTACTTAAGAAATTTAGAAACTTAAAATGGTCACTGGGAAACTTACTTGAGATACTGTTTTACAGTCACAAGGACACTCAAAGACAAGAGTAGAACAGGCTAAGCGATCAACTACAAGGCTGATGAAACAGTGCAGGATAGTGGAGATTCTACTCTATCAATGCTTTCTCATATATACCCAATTTTCAGTGGTTTGTTCGGTTCTCATTATACCAATCTCATACACAAATGTCCTCAGTTGCTAAAGTTCCTAATTTCTCTTTGGCCAACTCATTACTTCCCCTTGAGAGCTCTAATTCCAAGAAAAAAAAATGCTTTGATATACTACCATTTACCCAACAATAGTAAATATGTCCATATATTATGTAGATTCATATACATAAACCTACATACATAAAGACACATTCATATACTCACAAATATATTTGGATATGGATCGTGTCAATTTCAGGGATATGTGTATATGCACACACATGGTGATATATAAAAACATATTTACAAAACAAGTCTATAAGCAATAAATGTTTGCTCTTATGAAAATTATAACAACTAAATTTTATAAACACTTGGAAAGTATTCAAATGTTTAGCTGATAACCGATAAATTATAAATTAGTGATCTAAGAAGTATTGGCATGTGCTTGGGTGGCAAGGGGTGGGAGGAATTAAAGCCAAAATGTAAAAAATTAAACATACACCCTATAGACAAAATATAATTATGTTCTGCTGCAATGGCAGTCCAGATAGAAAAACTGCGTAAGAGATGCCCAGTTTTTTTGGTTTTCAATTCCTATGATTTCTATTGTATATGGAAATTCTATATTTTATTGATTATGCATAAATTTAATTTTTCACACTTATTTTTCACTCCTGGGAATTAGTGAAATATCATTATTTTATGGTATAATTCAGCCCATTTTAAATATTTTAAACTTTGTGAAAGTGTTCTCAGCATTCACTTTCTTCTGTCCCTGCTGATTAATAGTAAACGTTTCCAAGCACACTATGAATCTAAAGACAGAAGACAGTTTTCACCTATAGTTTGAATAATCAAAGAACCTGATACCAAAGTTTACATACGGCTGCATCAAAACTAGCTAAATAAGAGTTCATACAAAATTAATGACAAAGATCATATTTTAATTCTCCTTTCAAACAGTTTGAGAAGTTGTTAGGCTTCTCCTATTCTCACCTTTAGTAAAAGAGGGAGAGGTGCCATCAAATATGATGGGGCTCAGGGCTTCCTGAGAGGTCCATGGTGCAGCATGAGCATCACAGACTGAAGCTCCTTCGGAGAGGAGGAATGAGGAGCTGTTGAAACAACGCATTGAAAACTTCTGGCTACCTCAGCATTCAGCACGTGCAGCAGTTTTTTGAAATGCTAAGCAGAAATGGAAAGGCAGCAAAGCCTCATGAAAGTGCATTCAGTGATAGCATAAGTTCAAGTGTTTGGTCACAGTGTGACTGGCTCTGGGTTCCTGAGACTCCTCATTTCCTAAATGAAAATATAATGAAGCTCTTATCTTACGGGTGGGGTTGTGGGTATGAGGACAACTGCCTTGTCATTATTTTTTTCATACATTATCTTTTTCATTCTCTGATCAATCATGTACAATTTGTTGCATTATCTTTACTTTTATGTTTCTTGTGAAGACGATGGAAAATTATTGTTTTATATGTCTCAATTCATATCTTATTAACCAAGATTTTCATTAACCTCAAAATAGCACCTCAGCATCTTTTAGGTGACTGAGGTTTTCTTATTACATTTATTGCATTATACCCTACACACTATGGCTTCAGATGGTCTCATAAACAAGACTAAATATTCAGTGGTTTGAAGCAAAGTAAATATATTTCCCAACAGACGTTATCCAAGAATTTTCATTATGTACATGAAATTTACATTACACAATATTTGGTATAAATGCAGTAATACATTTTAAATAAATTTGATCTTTTTGATGACTTTGAGTCAACTGTACATGTTTTGAGTTTGAGCTACTTTCTAAAGAACTAAGGAAGGATCTGTGTATCAGAAATAGCCTATAAAGCTTACAAGAATTTGGTGGTGTGGCACATACAGAACAAAAGGAGAAGGTCATGAAAATTTTCAAAAAAAAAAAAAACAGTATAGAATAACTTTACAGAGTCTGAATAACCTGTCTCTGAGAGAAAAGTGATTCATTCAGGTTTTTCCACCTCAGCCTGTGAATGTTGAGTCTCAACATAAATTAATGATGGAAGTTGAGCTACTTCATCCTAAGCATTTGTAACAAAGTACAATTTGTTTCCTTAAAGTGATAGATTAATCTAGAACTTGACTAATATATTAAAAGAAAAAAGTTATCTTCCAATGAGTACTAGATAAATAATTGTATTATTATAACCTAAGTTCCTACTAGTCAATAGACTGACATTATGCAGTGAAAAAAATTCAGGCTTTGGTACCTAGTGTAGGTTAAAGTCCAGTACTTCTACCAGGTGAGTGGCCTAGAGTGGGTTTTATTAACTCTCTGAGCCTCCATTTCCTTATATTGAAAGTGAGAATAACAGGATCTCCTTTGCAAAACTCTTAAGAGTTCAAAAATTATGTAAAGCCTTCAGCAAAGTCACTGAAATTATTTTGCTATTTGTTAAAGAGGAGTTAGTATGATTCTAATCATATAATTTTCCAGATTCCTATTAATAATACTCTATGAATGGTTAATATAGTATTTTGTATATTGTATATTATTTCATTTGTCCCATGTGATGTAAGTTGCAAATTGACAGCAAGTATGTTAAAATAATACTACTGCCCTTATAAAACACTTTTTAATTAAGACAAATGATTGACATTTTATTTAATAAATTATCACTATACCTTTCCCATCAAAAAGTCAACATCTGTACACATTCTTCAAAGAGCAAGTAGATTTAAGGGATCCAGCTCTCTAGAGATGAGTATTTATGCAAGCTTTATGCTCCATCTTTTTTAGCTCAAGTTTTCCTTTCAGTATTTTCTAGAACATACATTTAGCAGAATTAAATTAAATATTAAAATATTGTCATAAGGGAATGGGGGCTAAATGATAGCAGACATTCATGAGTGAAACCCTGAATAACTACATCTGTTTCTCCAAGGTCTTGAAATTGTCTTTTAGACACAGTCCTAAAACCTAAGCAAGCAGAGTTCCAAATTATTCTCAGCTTTAACATTTGACCAGGTCCACAGTTTTCTATAAAATGCAAGGTTTGAACTGTCTCATATCATTTTAAAAATTAAGGAGTTATCAGCTCTTACATCAAAATTCTCAAAAATAGAAATTGTGTCTAACAAAAATAAGATTCATATTTTGACTTCAACATTAACCTATGATCAGTTTCTATTTCACAGTGAAATAAATATGAAATTGAGTAGAGAATTTAAAAAGTGAATGCCAGACTCTGTACACCCAGTGGGTTACAGATGTATGAAAGTGGTGGCAGAGAGCCACTCCACTTCCTTCAAGGTCCAAAAATATTTGGAAGGAAAACTCAGAAGGAAAAATGTCTGACAGACATGTTCTCTTTGGGGCTTCCTGCCTCATTGTTTGCCAAGCTTCCTAGACCCTATTGCTTCTTAATAAAGTTACCAAAAAGACTTTATGAAATGCTGATTTCATAGAATAAAACTTGTGTTAAAGGCGTTTTTATGTAGTTGAAGTTTTCTGCCATCTGTATTTCTCTACTTCACAAAATCAAGGAAGCGTGACTTGGAAAGTTATAAGCGTAAGGTGACATTTGAGGCGCTTACTATTGGTGGAAAAAAGAGCCTGAACACTGAATCCTAAACCGGAGACCATAGCTCAGACACTGCAACAGAGAAGCTGCTTAACCCTGAGGGGATCATTACACCCTTCAATGTTTCTACTCCTTCTCCTGTAAAACAGAGTCATGTGAACATGCATATTGTGCACCGTGTGAATTAACTTAATAGAAACACAGATATGGAAAAGAAATGAAAAGTTGGAATCTGATTTCTCTGATCTTTACAACAGCAGTCAAGAAAAGAAACAAATAGGCTTTCAAATTTTCTAAAAATGCCACCAGGATTTAAAAGTAGGCATTATAGTCTAATATGAAAAAGACTAAACAAGAACTACAGCTACTAATTTTACTACTCAAAGATATTATTTGATGTAATTAAATACATATAGTGCCAATCAGAAAGGCAGTTAATTTGGCTAAACTCACCTAAAGTTTAATACCAGAAATGTTGGCTATATTTACTTCTATAAACATTTAATGAAGACCTAAGTGTTTATATCCTTGGGATAACAGAAAACTAAATAAAATATAGCCACACCCCCTAAAAAGACCTCAACATAGCAGTGCAAATATTATACATTTAATAAAGAGATATTTCATTCTATTCAACCATATTGTAAAGGGAACATGAAGAAAACAAGGATGGGTATCCTAAGTACTATAAAAGTATTGAGATTGGCCATTGGGAGAGGTGAAGGATACAAAAGAAATAGTCTCAATACTTGTAAAAAGTCAGTGAACCTCCAAACTCATCAAATTTGAAAGAAAATATATAAAACAATTTATAAGATTATGGGGTCTTAAAATTATTTTTGTAAAGCGATAGATTAGATAGATGGATGAATATCGATAATAGTTATACTTTTATAGGTATACATACACACAAACACGCACACACACACACATAACTAAATGAATAACTCCCATGATTTTGCTCTGTCAATTCCACCAAAATCATCAATCATCTTACTCTGAACAGGAATGCCTTCTCTCTATCCAAATCCCACCTGACCCTCACAACCACCTTCACCACAAAGATTACTATTGTTATCATTAATTGAATTAAGCCGAATTAAAACAAGTTTACAGCCTTGTGTTTTTAAATGAATCGCAAGAAAGAATTACAGGGAAAAGAAATTAACATGATCTAAATAAATAGCAAAATGGAGAAATGAGCTTTCAAAGGAACACAGCAATGAAGAATGAAAATGTGGTCTGGGCCATGCCCTTGAGATAGAAGCTCTAGGCGTTCTGTTTCTCATAACACTTTGTCCCTCCTCTTCCACAGTGATACTTACAGCCCTGCTAGCATCGGAGTGCCAGAACCCAGCTCTTCTTTCTCAACCAGGAAAGTAAACCTCAGTTCCTTGTACTAAAAATGTGTTTGGAACTCACAGCTCTGGTCCCTTCATTATTGCTTAGAAACCACAGCTTTTGTTTATTTACTTATTTAATTTTCAGAGAGTTTTTCTATTCTTGTTATTACTTGGCAGTCATATAAACTATATGGGGGGAAAAACATTTTAAAAATAAAAACCTCCGTAAATCTAAATAATTCTAAAAATGACCTTCACATAAAATTCTTTTTAAGGTCTGATTTTGGAATGAATGTTTTGGGAACAAGATTTACTAATCGGTATTATTTTCTATAGGAAAAAAAATGTAAAAATTGGCTTATAAATATGTCTATATCTGAGAGAAGAAATTAAAAACACCGAGTTTTCATTTAGGACTAAATTCTGATCACTTAGAAAAAGGGAGATTGTCCAAAAGGGAAGATGGCAACCTACTGGCAATTTAAAGATAATTTCCTGCTTGCTGAATGATAATGAATGATTAGGCTCCACCCTGTAGAAAAATAATCCAATGTTCAGAAATGGTCTCATTTAAATATGTAATTGTTCATGTGAAAGATCATAAAACCAAACATCTATAATCACAGGAAGATAATCTTGATTCCTGAGGAAGCTAAGTATATTAATAAATAGTGCAAATTCTGTTTAAAGGCATTCAAGTTTACTTATATTTTAACTGCAGTTTCAACCAAACAAAATACTTCAGGAGTTATATTGGGCTCACCTAGGCTGCTAATTTGCAACTCCTAGGTAGACTAACAATACGTAGTCAGAACAATGGTAGGAAACTGGGATTCTAAACTTTGTTTTCATTATTAGGGCTTTAAGCAGGCTGGACAATCCCTTTCAAATCTGAATTTCTATAAAAACGATAGCCTCCAAATACACAATTTTGCTTTATATCTTTTAAGAACTATGGGTCATATGACAGTAACCCATGAAGTTAGGGGTGTGCACGGTCTAACCCCTTGGTTGATTAGGGGAAGTAAAATGAAACACACACACTCACACACACACATACACACACACAAACACACACACACAGCTAAACTTGGAAGGGGACAGACACAGAAAGAAGAAAGGGTCAGGGAAAGTTACAGCAGAGTGAATAAGCATAAAGAAAGCCAGAAGACTTGGAGGAGCTCAGTGCTAATGAAAAAAACAAGAACATAGAGTAGGGGGAGGGAAGGACGTGAAAGCCAGCTGGAATCTGAGAAAGCAAGGAATACAGGAGCCAACAGAAATCCAAGGACAGAAAGTATTGAAGATTGAAGGGAACAGGAAATTTATTGGAAACCAAGTTGTTTTTCCTTTTGTATCCAATGCAATTCTATTCCAGGCAGAACTCTAGTCTCAACCTCAAAAAGGATAGAAGGGAAGTCAAAACTCATAGCAGTCTTTTTTTCATGGGCAGGAGCCAGGAGCTCTGGAAAGACAGATTAGAGGAAACGTGACCTTTGACAGCAGATACAGGGGTAGAGGAGTAGCAGCATCATCCAACACAGTGTTTACTAAAATTGGGTTAAGTAGAAATAAAGATAATTGGGCTCCAACTCAGAGCTACTGAATCAAAATTTCCTCTATATTTAATAAACACTTTAGGTGACTCTTATCAGAAGAACAGTTTAGGAGGCACTGGTATCATGGCAAAAATCGCAGGCTTTAGAACTAGAACTGCCTGAGTTAAAATTCTAGATTACTAGCTGTTGATCACAGGCACATTTTTTAAACCTTTCTGAACCACAGTTACCAAATCTGTAAAATGGATGATTGTAAGGATTAAATGAGTTACTGGATGTAAGCAGGGAGTGCCGGGTTCATATTGAGCATTCAGTAGTGGTAGCTGTATAGCTACAAATGTCCTTATAACAAGCAACTCATACTAAATAACATATGTGACTTGATTAAAAATAAAAAATAAGGAGGGCATAACACGGCTATATCTCTGATGAAACACCAAGGAACACACTTGCCAATGGCACAGAGACCAAGCCAGATTCCCCGGGGATGCTGGCCTTGTTCTCAGCATGCACTAGCCAGCCACTTCCCTTCAGGAATCAAAATGTGAACAACCTTAAGCTTTCCTTCAAAAGCGCATGTAAGTCAAGTCAGAAAACATCATTCTCAGTAAACTATCGCAAGGACAAAAAACCAAACACTGCATGTTCTCACTCATAGGTGGGAATTGAACAATGAGAACTCATGGACACAGGAGGGAGAACATCACACTCCAGGGACTGTTGTGGGGTGGGGGGAACGGGGAGGGATAGCATTAGGAGAAATACCTAATGCTAAATGACGAGTTAATGGGTGCAGCACACCAACATGGCACATGGATACATATGTAACAAACCCACACATTGTGCACATGTACCCTAAAACCTAAAGTATAATAATAAAATTTAAAAAAATAAAATAAAATAAAAAATAAAAGCTAGATTCTCCATGCTACAGAGATAAGGACTCTCTTAAAATGCAATAAACCCAGGACTTGGCTGAGGCTGAGATACCCAAAAAGACTCACAGCCACCTCAAGACTACTGAGATTTACTCACTTGATAAGCCACTTATTTTACAGTCCAGCTTTCTTTAGTCATTTCCCAATATATTATTCCCAAGAATCGTCTCCTCCTTCTGTAGAACCCTACATAGTTCTCTGACTTTCCTGTTATAGTAAGATTCAAGTCTTCTTTATTTTTCCAGCTATAAACTCAGCTTCATACCTAAAAAGTTCTACCACATTCTCAGCCTCTTTACTGAACATTCCTATGATCTCCTGGCCTTAAATGAGGTCTCAATTACCTTTGAGAAGGAGGCACCTCTCCTGTAACCCTCTCAAGGAGAGACTGTTTAGTCTCCTATTCTTTGATTAGAGACTAGAATTAAGGATGGCATCTTTAATTTCCATTACTTCTTGAAGACTCCCACTTCTTTTTACTAATTTTAAAGGCCCTGCTTTTGGAATCTACGTAATTTGGCCATATAGTCTTTATCCCTGCTTGATGATTGGTATCCTTCATATATCAAGGCCATTAGAACTTATTTACCATCATTCTCTTCATCCCAAATTCGGACACCATTCAGCACTTTATTCAATGTCCTGGTGGACCTTCCATCCAATATTTGGTTTTCAGTGAAATTCACTGGACTTTTACTCCATTCTGACCATAATCTATATGGTCATAAAAGGGGCTTATTATTGTTTGTAGCAGCTCACCTATTAAGTCTGTGACTACAAATACTGTATTAGTCCATGTTCACACTGCTGATAAAGACATATCTGGACGAGCTAAATTATAAATAAACAGGGGTTTAATGGATTCACAGTTCCACATGGCTAGGGAGGCCTCACATCATGGTGGAAGGCTCATCTTACATGGCGGCAGGCAAGAGAGAATGAGAGCCAAGCGAAAGGGGAAACCCCTTATAAAGTCATCAGATCTCATGAGACTTATTTACTACCACAAGAACAGTATGGGGGGAACACGCCCATGATTCAATCATCTCTCACCAGGTCCCTCCCACAACGTGTGGGAATTATGGGAGCTACACTTCAAGATGAGATTTGGGTTGGGGACACAGCCAAACCATATCAAATACCTATCCTTTTAACTTTCTAACTTTATTGTGTTCATGATTAAATCTTTAACCTCAAGTAAAAATTACAAATCTTTGGAACTCCCTACCTTCACCTCATCTGTTAGATGCTTTACATCAACAAAAAGAATCTTGAGAATGGTAATATGCCTGGTACATGTTATTTGAAGGATCATGGTGTAACAATTAAACAATCTTTTCCTCAAAATAAGTGAATTCATTCTTTAAAATATATATTTTGCTCTAAACAATAGTATTGATTTAAATATAAAATAAGAATGCTGAAAAGGCATAAACAGCCTTAAAAATAGAAAATGTAAAATGGTGAGTAAGGCTGATAGATATGGCAGAAAGTAGGATAAACATAGTAATAGATCAAATGCGGGGAGCAGTGGCTCACGCCTGGAATCCCAGCACTTTGGGAGGCCGAGGCGGGAGGACCACGAGGTCAGGAGATCGAGACCATCCTGGCTAACGCAGTGAAACCCCATCTCTACTAAAAATACAAAAAAAAAAAAAAATTAGCCGGGCATGGTAGCAGGCGCCTGTAGTCCCAGCTACTCGGGAGGCTGAGGTAGGAGAACTGCGTGAACCTGGGAGACGGAGCTTGCAGTGAGCCGAGATTGCGCCACTGCACTCCAGCCTGGGTGACAGAGCAAGACTCCATCTCAAAAAATAAAAGATAAAAAATAATAGATCAAACATGATTAAAGGTAAATTCATCTAATTAAAGCTAGAGAGTAATCATATAAGCAGCTTATAAGACATACATTTAAAGCAAAACAATAGAGAAATGGGCAGGTATAGTCTTAAAGCATTTTTTAAAAAGACTAAAATCAAGTGAGCTAAATATTTAAAGAAAATTAAAATACTGATGTAAAAAAAGTAGAGAAGAATTTTTTCAAAGAATAGAAAGTTGCTAGCACATCATCCATATGCATAAGCAGATACAAACATATACATACAGTCAAGAGAATAAACAAGCCTACAAGATACTTCTGAGTAAAGTGATAAACTGTAGGAAGACTTATAGAGAGAGAAAGAAAAAGAGAATGTACCCAAATCAGAAAGAGGCAATGCAAAAGATAAGATTGAAAAGTAAATAATAATAAGAAAATACTTTTACCAACTTTATGCTAATAAAATGAAAAGATTTGATACACATTATGCCAATAGAGGTAAAATATTATAAAGGAACTACTTTATTTAACAAACTTTATTAAACTATTTTATTAAACTATCAAAATTTTATTAAAGTATATCACACATAAAGAGGGAGTAGATAGTACATTGTTCTTCAAAGAGCAGGTCCTAAAATTGGGCATAATATTACTTTTAACATTATTTAAAATATATATTCATTACCTTTATAACTTGTTCTTCATACCAAAAACCATTTGGAATAGTCATTTTTTCCATACAATATTTTACATGAGGCAGATAATCTTTTTATTCTTTCTTTGTAATTCAAATTGGTAATCTGAATAGTATGTATGCTACTATACATATATAATGGAATATAACAAGTTCAAGTAGTATGGTAAATGAATATATTTTTACAATTTAAACTCAATTGCACAATTGGCATTTTTAAATTTAATTTCCTTATTATATAATCTTTCAATAATGGCTGACTAGCTTGTTCACAACAAACCTCTCACTGACAACAACTAGATTAGTTGGATAAAATATTAATGAAAAACACTCGCTTAATAGTCTCAGAAATTTAGTTAATGAGTATTTCAGCAGCCAATATACTATGCAGGAGAAAAAAATAAAGTGGTGAGCCCAACAGTCAGCAGAACTTTTGTTTTTGAGGCATTTGCCAGTTCTGTATGAGCAACTGAGAAGCCAAAACCATCAGATCTTCCAGGAGCCTAGCAAGGCTGGAGTGGAAATAGTTTGAATTCAGGTCTCAGCAAGGAGGAGCAACCCTAGTAAACATTTTAGGTTTTAGTTAGGACCTCTGAATGCCTGCAGAATACAAAAAGTAAGGATGAAGAGAAAAAAGTCAAGCCCTCGCAAGTAAAGTAGGCTAAACCTCATATCAGGTAAGCACTTGATTAGCTTAATATAAGTTATCTCTACGCTTATTGTTTGATAACACCAAAGAGAAATCCCACCTGAGAAGTACAGTATTATTCAGAGTCTCAAATTATGTCTATAATTATTTTCATACCAGGTGTCTAACATATTATTTAAATTTTGTAGGCATACCAGGAAGGAAAATACATAAAACAGACTAATTGGAGATCTGGATATTGGAGTTGTCAGACATGGGATCTAAAATAATTCTAAAAAATATTCAAGAATTTATAATATGATAGAGAATCGTGGCAAAGAACTGAAGCCTATCTTTTAGAAATCATAGAAACGCTTTAACTCAAAATATAATAACTGAAATTAAGAACTCAATAAAATAGATTAACAGCAAATTAAACAAAGCTAAAGAAGAAATTACTGAAATGGAATATAAATGAGAAGAAAATATTCAGATTGAATATGGAGAAGAAAAGAAAGAATGAAAAAAATGAATGCAAGAAATAAATAAGGTACAGAGAAAGTTCTAATATTCTTCATATTGTAGGCCTAACTGGAGAGGGTTTAAAAGGAAACAAGAAACAAACAACGTTTGAAGCAAAAATGGTTGAAAAGCTTCCAAAATGTGAAACCCAACAAACATCAAGTCATAGATCCAAGAAGTGTTGTACATTATTAGCCAGATGAATGCAAAAGAAAGTATGCCTAGATATGCCATAGTCATACTATTAGAAACCAAATACAAAAAGAAAAGAATGAAAGATAAATTATCATCAAAGGACCAAAAATAAGACAAATCGCTGATCTTAATGTATCTGGCTTCCACTGTATCTGTTGAGAAATCTGCATTTTGCACTGCTATCATGTCTGTTAATTTTTTAGATAAAACTTATGTTTATAGTAAATATTCATTTATACTTATAAACATCATATATGTGTGTATATATATACATTAGTGTATATGTTTGTATATAATTTCAAACAAAGAAAAACTGAAAAAAATCAATATTAGTACTTTTTTTACTAAAGAAAATATTGAAACAAATACTTCTGGTTGAAGGAAAGTAATCTGAGGAAAAAATGGAGATGAAGAAAGGAATAAAGAGAAAAGAGAAAATATGTGCACAAATATAAATGGATATTGACTGTACACATATGTATTGTAAATACACCATATAGATAATAAGTATATGGAAACAAAAACGTAAAAGGCAGAGGACAGAAAATGAAGTTAAAGAGTCATATTTGCATTTTTAATAGGTTGTAATAGTACTAATATATTATTTTAATAAGCCACGGTTGTATGTTGACATCTTATAGATAGCAATTAAGAGTAGGCCGGGCACGGTGGCTCACGCTTGTAATCCCAGCACTTTGGGAGGCCGAGGCGGGCGGATCACGAGGTCAGGAGATCGAGACCACGGTGAAACCCCATCTCTACTAAAAATACAAAAAATTAGCCGGGCGTGGTGGCGGGCGCCTGTAGTCCCAGCTACTCGGAGAGGCTGAGGCAGGAGAATGGCATGAACCCGGGAGGCGGAGTTTGCAGTGAGCCGAGATTGTGCCACTGCACTCCAGCCTGGGTGACAGAGCAAGACTCCGTCTCAAAAAAAAAAAAAAAAAAAAAAAAAAAAAAAAAAAAAAAAAAAGAGTATAGTAAAAAAATGTATATCACTAACATGTCAATTCAGGGGAAAATGAGAAATTAAAATGCTACATGATTTCAAAAGAAGCTGGAAAAGAATAAAAAATGGTAAGGAGACAAATAAAAAATACATGAGACAAATAGAAAACAGTATGATGGCAGTTTGGTCCCTGTCTGAAAATTCCTCCTCAATAATCCTAAGATATTTAGTAAATGTACTAACAACTACACAGTTGCAAGCCAAAAGTATAAAGATACATCGTCATCTGATTACATTTAAGCAGAAATATAATATATTTAAATTCCAGAGACCCTTTAGCACCAAATAACTTTACGCTGAATCATAATTTTTGCTGACAGCAAATGTAACATAAAGGATTAGAATCGAATGTAAAATAACTATAAATTTAATCTCACATAATCTACTATTTTATTTTAGAAATATAATAGGTTTGAAGCATTATTTATATTAGCATTTAGGTCTCTGGATCTTTATTTTTGCAAAAGGGCATTAATATGTGAAGAGATTTAGTTATTGCTTAAGGAACACTTGAAAATCAAAGGTGGATCGCTTCACTAGGAAACTTAAATTTAATCAAAACTTTAAAACATACCAATTAAGCCAGCTTCATTATACTCTTTTTAACAGAGACAACTACAGAAAATAAAACAGGTCCTAAGAGATAGCTTGAATCACAGAATGAGCAATTTCAACCTCTTGGTCTATTAAGGGAATTTTCTGCAAAACCATTGTCATTAGCAAAAACAGAGACCCAAATAATTTAATTAGTGGACCTGTGATAGAATAAGCCTTTCATTCATATTTATTCTTTTTATATTTGATAGTACATTGTTAAACTTCTAATATGTATATGTGTATATATGCATACACACAATATTTAATTTAAGTCTAATAATTCGTCAGAGATATATTATCTCTAATATGTAAGCTGAAAAATTAAGGTCTGACCATGCTCTTGCACACACAAAACCATGGAATAAGTTGGTAGCAGAAAAATATCTAGGTTTTCAATATTCTATTGCACACACATAATTATTTCAAAATACAGAATTTTCTTTTTTTATTATTATTATACTTTAGGTTTTAGGGTACATGTGCACAATGTGCAGGTTTGTTACATATGTATCCATGTGCCATGTTGGTGTGCACCCATTAACTCGTCATTTAGCATTAGGTATATCTCCTAATGCTGTCCCTCCCCCTCCCCCCACCCCACAACAGTCCCCGGAGTGTGATGTTCCCCTTCCTGTGTCCATGAGTTCTCATTGTTCAATTCCCACCTATGAGTGAGAACATGCAGTGTTTGGTTTTTTGTCCTTGCGATAGTTTACTGAGAATGATGTTTTCCAGTTTCATCCATGTCCCTACAAAGGACATGAACTCATCATTTTTTATGGCTGCATAGTATTCCATGGTGTATATGTGCCACATTTTCTTAATCCAGTCTATCGTTGTTGGACATTCGGGTTGGTTCCAAGACTCTGCTATTGTGAATAGTGCCGCAATAAACATACGTGTGCAAAATATAGAATTTTCTATCTGTTCTAACTACAATCAAATTATTTCATATCACAGGAGTCAGGTTTATTCATGATTCTCTCTGCCAGATTCAACAATAGAGAATTAGTTAAGCTCTCTGCTGTGTTGACAGCCTCCAGAAACCATTTTTACCTCATCTCTCCATTCAACTACTATGAGGTCCTATGAGACAAAAAGGTAAGAGAAAAACAGTAATAATATTCAACGATTGGTGCTAAGACCAAACTCTATACCATGTCCCCATTCTCACTGGTTTAGTATTCACTTAGCAAATATTTATCACAATGCTACAGTGTGCCAATCATTTTGTTGGACCTGAACAAATGCCAAGAAGAAGTTCACGGTCTTCATAGGCATGTGATGCTTATGGCCTATAAGGGAAAACATTAATTCATTTGTTCATTCAAAAACTATTATTGGCCATAAAAAATGAACCAGACATTCTGATAAGTGTTGAGAATCCCGTGATGAATTGCTTCCTTATTTTACTACACTTAATATCTGCAAAGCAATTTAATATCAAGTAATCATGAAAATAAATATATAATGTATATTATCTACAATAGGTTACTATGCCATAGAAGTCGAACAAAAGCTGCTGGCATGGAGAGTCTGGGAGAGATTTCACGAGAGGGTAACATGCAAGTCTAGGGCGGAAGATTACTTAGAAGTTAATTTGTTGAAAATAATCTTCCTAGCCGAGAGGAAAGTAAGCAAACACTGTGGTTCCAGAGGGAACACAATTTATTAGAGAACTCCGAGAAGGCCACTGTGGCTAAAGTGGCAAGAACAAAAAAGAATAGCTTAAGATGATGTTGCTGAGAGATGCAATGAAAAGATCATTTGAGGTTTAGAAAACATTAAGTTTTGGTGTCCATTCTTAAAAGCAATGGAAATTCATAGATGGTTTTGAAACAGGGAAATAGCATTATTTTATTTGAAATAGGGAACACTTTCCGACTGGCTATATAGACATTGGGTTGAAGAGGGATTCCTGGAAAGTAAGAAGACTACTGCAACAGCCCAGTCATCCATATGAGAGATAATGCCATTTTAAAATTGATTGGTGCAGTGAAGTTGGAAAAATAGATTTGAAAGAAATTCAAGAAGTAAAATTGCAGGACTCAGTGATACTTTGGGTGTGAGGGAAATGAAAGAAGATAGTTTCTGGTGTATGGCTCGTAGAACTGAATAAATTATAATGGCATTCCCTGCAATAGGAAATATTGGAGAAAGTCCGGTGTTGGAAGGAGTAGAACATTAATAAAATTTTGAAAATGTTTGAGTTTGAGTTGCTTTTGAGATACCCAAGCGATGATGTCAAATGAGCAGCTGAACATCTGGACTGGAATTCAAGAGAAACAGGGGAATGTAAGTCTAGAAAACACTGGTACACAAACAGTAACCAAATCAGTGAGTGTAGATTGTCACTCACACTCACACTAGGAAGAGTGTAGATAGTGATGGGGCATCTGGATATTTACCCAGTGGATACAAGCCACCGAGCCTGCCAAGGAGACTGGCAGTGAAAGCAGTGGGCTGAAAGCAGTGAAGGTTTGTTAGAACAGAAGTCTAGGAAGATAAAGTTCAAAAAGCCAAGTGTCAGATGTCAATGCTGCTGTGAGTTCAAATAGCATGAGATAGAAAAAATTACAATTCAACAGTATTGGAACTAAAACAGAATTATCTTTAAAAATTCTTGAGAACACAACTCTGGAGGGAGCAAAGGGCTGGACTAAAAAAAAAAAAAGATTTTTAAAATCTGTACTTGAGAGACAAATAAGAGTTTTCTAGGCAAAGCAGTTGGTGGGTAAAAAGGCAATATTTAGAGAAGCCCTATTATTTCTTCAGAATGGGCCAAAAAAGTCTTCATTAAGCTGATGAATGCCCCAGAATTTTATTTCTCAGGAATCCTAGTCATTTTCATTTAACCTGCTTCCATATCTTAGCAGGGCAAATAAGACATCCTTACCTGCAGCCAATCTTCTATCACTGTCCATAAAACTCACAAAATGTGTAAATCAGAAAATAAAGAGAGAGAGAAAAATATAATATTCACTCAAAAAGAAAAGTCATATAAAGTCTCAGACTTATAAGTTAATGGTTCCTGATTAAATAACAGACTGAATTTAAAAAGTCAAGAACATTAAGATAAAAGTTACATCAGGAAGGTCAAAATAGAAGGTAGGAAAATTAAATAGACATGTTCACATGTGGGAAGATAAGGGATAACTTTTCACCTCTACCACTGTCATCAACAGGTTTTGAGTTAGATGACCATGGCCATCTTTTAAGTAACGAGAAACAAAATATCTTCTAAAGAACACAAATGCTGAATTCCAATTTGTAGAGATAAGATTGCAGTTTCACATATGATACACTAAACTGAGAATACACAATAGAAAATGAATATTTTATATTAGAATAGTTGATTTAAATCCACATGGTACAATTATGCTTAATGACTAAAATATTAAGATAAGAGAAGTTATTTTGTTCACTAGTCGAATCAGAAATAATCTTCTATCCAGCACCTGTAATTCAACAAGAAGTCCTCACAGTGCTCCTCCTTTATTCCATGTTTCAACATTTTCATAACAATTATCAGTTACTTAATATTTTGTGGAATTTTAGATTTTCAGCTCTTTAAAGGAAAAAGTTAATTTCTTTATACACCTTTTCTTTATTTATCTGACACTGTTTGACAGTGCATTAAATCATAAGTATATGAATAATATTAAATTGCCTATTGTCTTAACATGGCCTTTCAGGAACAATGTGGGAATAAATTTTAGTCTGAAATTGCTGTTATTTACACTTTCTTTCAAGTTTGTTGAAGCACAAATACATTCGGGATAATTAATGTTCTGATGGATTATTTCATCCTACTATGTATTCTTAACCTTCTACCGGTTTCATTCCTTTTTCTGCCTCACATTGTGACAAATTTGTAGTCTGTTAGTACAAGGAGCACTGATAATAAGGATGGTACCCTTGAAGGAATACCTATGAATACAAATTGTATTACGTAATGCATCCCTTTCCAGGAAAACACAGAGAAGGAATTCTTTTCTTTAGGCGACCAGCAAATTGTCACAGGCAGGGATTTTGCTGGGTCTGATCTGTAGAGGCGGGTCGATACATTCACCGAAGAGAGATAACGGGAAACCGTTTAAGGGGTGCGGCCTAACACGACAGAACTGCTGCAGGAAGGGTCCTGGGGTGAGGAGGTGACATAAAGGGAGGAGGGCACCAAGAGGCTGCAGGGAGGCTGGCTGTCAGTGCGCATGAGGGTAGGGACACCCTGGGCCGCGAGGTGGTACCTGCGCGGGGTCGAGCGCCCCTGCCACTGAATCCCCGATCCAGAGATGCTCCCGGAGAAGCTGCTGGTAGCTGAGGCAGTGCTTCACCGCGGATGGCACATTCCCCATGGCGGAGCCTGGGGCGGCAGTCGGCGAGGGGAGGGAGACTGGAGGAGGATGAGGGGCGGGCACCGCGCTGGGAAACTGCGCCAGCTCGGGAGCGCGCCCCTCCGGTGCACTGGCTGTGAGGAGGCGAGCTGTTCTGCGCACTGCGCAGCGCCGAGAGGGCGGGGAGCAGGGCGTGGCAGGTGGCCGCGCCCGGGGCAGCGGGTGCACGGAGCACCTGCGGGAATAGACAGAAATGCAGAGCACCTGAACAGGACAGAAAGGAGCTGAGCCAGAGGACGTTCAGGGGTGGCTCATTTTCCGCGCTACACTGAGCGCCCAGGGCTGACTGTATCTTCACGTGCCCACCTACTTCTCACCTGGCTCAGATCACGTGTAGAAGAAAAGGGGTCTAAAATAAAAGGAAAGGGCATGAGTGTTTGTGTTGATGAGTTCTTTCATTCCCAGCTGCAGCCTTGGGTGCTGAAGTGTAGATTTGCCCACCGTTGAGCTCACGGAGTTTATGCTTTATAACAATAAGCTCTATTTAAAAATGTTTTTGAGGCAATCAGCAAGGTTAAAACATATCCAACAGTCTAATAAAAAGGAAAAGACAGTCTTAAATTAGGTTAGATGTCAGAGGTACTCTCAGAGGTACGTTCCTAAATGAGAGGTAAGCTGTAAGTTGGTGCTGCAGTTAAGCGCTGAAATGGAACTGCGTGTTTAAAAGTCTCATGGCACAAAATTATTAAAGCCCTAAGGACTAGATTTATCCAAACGGAAAATTCTAAACAAGTTCTTAGGATCTTAGAATTGGAGACATTTTTAGTGGAAGAGAGGGATTGAAAAAATAGCCTTCGAGCAGACCACCGGCCTACCTTCCCCACCTCACTTTCACATGCACACTTATGTGTATTGTCACACCCTAATACTCTTCGCAGTGGGTTCGGTGGTTTGCAGCTAAAATGACATAGTCATCAAGAATAGTCTCGTGCAGGGTACCTAGGGTCTTCCGGAGACCCAGCCAGGGTGTCCATGACCAGGAATACCCACCAGCCCTGATGGCCGATGGAGCAAATGTAAACCAGGAGCCAACTGATGCACACCGTGGTATAAACACACAGGAGAAATTTACCATTCAAAGTCAAACCATCCTTATCACTTGTGTGTTGCATGGGTGGGGGTTTGGGGGGTGGGCGGTGAGACTTCCACAGGTAATAAAAATAAATGGGTTAAGGGAGGAAAAAGACAAAGAGTGGAAGAGAAATCATGCAGATCCTTTGGTAAAACTGCACTAGAAACGGCAAAGAGGGTGAGGAGGTCATAGTCTTCTCACGGTGAACCAAGGATTTTTTTTTTTTTTTTTTTGAGACGGAGTCTCGCTCTGTCGCCCAGGCTGGAGTGCAGTGGCGCGATCTCAGCTCACTGCAAGCTTCGCCTCCTGGGTTCACGCCATTCTCCTGCCTCTGCCTCCCCAGCTGCTGGGACTACAGGCGCCGGTCACCACGCCCAGCTAATTTTTGTATTTTTAGTAGATACGGGGTTTCACCGTGTTAGCCAGGATGGTCTCGATCTCCTGACCTCCTGATCCGCCCGCCTCAGCCTCCCAAAGTGCTGGGATTACAGGCGTGAGCCACCGCGCCCAGCCCGATGTTTAACCTGGAGAACATTCTCTGAACTGCTAAAGTGAAGTTATGCAATTCCTGGATGCGCTTAAAACTCTGTAAAGCACCAAAACTCCGGTTGTTACTTACCTAAGCACGACTATCATATAGGTGTACATTCATAGAGCTAAATCTATTAGCTGTACCAGCAGAGCTCAGCTGTTAGTTATTGTTCCACTGCAAGTGAAATAGACCGTACTGGTTACATCTATGCTTACTATCATTTTTCTCTCTATATTTAAATTCTGCAACAGGGAACATGATATTTAAAATAATTTTAAAAGATCCAACTTGAACAGCAATAATTTAGCAAGGCAACCTTCAAAATGGAGTCAACAATCATTCTAAACCTCAAAAAGGATTGGCAATTAATATTGAAGTCTAAACTTTTGGAGAATAAGACCTCTAAGGTAAGTCAGATATGATATGATCTTCTGCTACTAAGAACAAGAATATTTAGGAAAAAAAAATTTTATTGCTTAATCGTTTTCTGAATTAAAAGGGTCTGAAGAAAATTTCATATACCAATTAGTTGACCATAGTAATATGTGTTTTTTATGGAAAAGTCTTATAAATATAAAAGTATTTGTTTTTTATTTTAATTCCTATCATATGGAAAATGCTGTGATCTCACATTTTTAAACAAAATTTGTACAAATGCCAAAATCTTAAAGACCAAATATCTTAAGAATGTTTAATCTAATGAATAAACAGGAGTTAAAATAGATGTGCTTTTACTGGTAAGTAAAGTTTGATGTTAATTTATGAATGCTTAAAATTTATAAATTTGAAAAGCATGTGTTCTTGTACTTAATATTAATGTACATCTTTCTGTTTTGATTACTCAAATAAAACATTTTCAATATGTACCCCTGTTCTAAAAAGCTCTAGATAAAATGAGAATAAAAGGAAGTTTGTGGAAGTTTCTATAGTTCCCTCTTGCAATATAACAGGTTAGAAGCTTGGGCTCCATTAGAAAAATAAAGAAACCAGTTGTTAAAAACTACGAAGTAAGTAAATGCCATATCCTGCAACTGCACTCTATACTGTGCTTGCTGCATCATATGACTAAGCCATTTTTATTTCATTGCATTTTACTCACTCACTCAAACAGAAGAAGATATGAACATTCACCTCAAATTAAATTTTCTATTTTCTCTAGTGACTTTATTAATGATTTTACTATGTGCAAAAGCATTCAATTCAACCTGTATCTCCTGAATTATTCTTGACTTCCTTCTCTCCTTAATCCCACCGATATGTCAACAAGTGATTTGAGTTAAACATCTTGGACTCATCCCTTGCTCTTTTTCTTTTGCTAAGAACTTCTCTCTGCTCCACTTCCTATCTGTTTGACAAGCAACACCATAATGCAGTGGGGAAGGGCCTAAGAGCTGGTTCTAGATTATCTATGATGGGAGCCAGGTTCTAACAGGGACTGCGTGACCCTGGACAACTTCATTAGCATCTGTATCCATATGTGTAAAAGGGTGACAATAACAGTTCTTACTTGTTGCCAAAATTAAATGACAGAATATATAAAGTGTTCAACATTTGGTCTCTGGCATGTTGCAGGCAGCCAACAAATGTTAGCTATTATTATTATTAATACAGTAGTCTGGCTTCCTGGGTGATTTTGCGCTCAACAATTCATACTGTATAGTCTGAGAGATTTTGAAAATATATATCTGATAAACATTTCTGAACTTAAAATTCTTAGAGGTGTCCCATAACCTCTGGGGGTGGGGGGAAGTCATATTTCTTAAAAATGGTTCAATTAATATTTCGTGAAGAGACTCTTAGCAGTCTTTGCAGTCTCAACTCCTACCCATTTTCTAAACTTATCCATAACTTCAGCAATATCAAATTATGTATATTTCCCCAAGTTTTAGGATTATTTCATGTCCTATCACTCTAATTATGTTTCTTATTACAGCAATTTTGAGAATTTCAGAAGATGCATAAAGATATCAATGAAGACACTGTTCTAATTCTAGAAATATTTTAATACATTTTATTTCAGACAGAAAAAATATTTCTTGTATATACTTTTTGTTTTTCCCATTTTATTTAATTTAAATTATTTGAAACCACGATGCTATTGGCTGTATGGTATCTGTACATATGTATACATATATGTATGTACACACACACACATATAATCAAAATCATTTCTTATAATAACTTTCTAAAGTATAGCATGCTATTTATTTTTTGAGAGGGAAGTAGGTAGGTAGAATATGATCATACGAACGTTTGTATGTATAATTAATTTGCCAAAACAGCATGACAGTGGAAATCCTCCACTATAGTTCTGTTTCTGTCAATTTCTCTTTATATTTTTAAAGTTTTGCTTTGTATGTGCAAAGCGAATACATATACAAAGCAAAATTTGCGTGCTTGGTAATTTGCTTATGTAGACTTATCTTTGATGAAGCCATTTATTTTTCTATAGGAATCTTTCATGGGTTATTGAAATATTCCTAAAGGATGATTTTACTTTTGCTTGACTGGGATATCTAATGGATTTAATTTGGTGGTGCTAGGATTTGTTTTTTGTTAACATCTTAGTTTGGAGTCTCATAACGATATAATAAATATAAAACTTAAAATCATGCATGATGGCACTTGCTTTCAGTCTTCTTACGGAGACTTACTTCCTCACCCACAGAACCAGGTGACCTTCTTTTCAACTCTCATATATGGAATGGCCTTTTGAGACCAATGGTTCATGTTCATGGCCCAGTTAGCTACCATACTTACATGGCCATTTGCTTAAATGTATGCTTCTATGTGGTGCTTAAGACCTCAGATCCTGACTAGCAAGGCCTGTGCCTTCTTGTGAGCCTCTTGGCAATATTTAGCTTCTGAGAATGTTCTTGATATCAGTAGTTTGAGGGGAGGGGAAAGAATCTCCATGATAAGCTCCATATTTAACAGAATTCTTACTTGAAATTTTCTCTGGGTATTATATTTGTTCCATAATTTTCAATGTATTCTGGAGTTCCTATCATTCTATAAATAAAGATAGGGAACAAGAGATGCTGAACAGAATGAAGAACACTGGATTTAACTCAGAGCCTGAGGATCTCATGATATGGTTCTGATGTCTTGACTAATTCACAAGAAAGAAAACTGAACAGAAGCCACCTGCTCTACACTTACTCCCATTCTTCTCCCTATTTCTTCTCTGTATAAAATGACCACAATAAATTACTACCATATAATACATTACAGGGTTGTTTATATTCTAGACAAAGGGTCTCAAAAACAGAGTGAGGAGGGATGTGTGTTTCAGAGATCAGTCAACCCCAAACTAGGTAGACTGACTATACCAATTGTCTCAAGTGGGAAGTACTTGGGTGAGAAGGGTCTAGTTAAAACAGGTTGGTATCTTGTGAGTTTCTTTGGTCCCAGAGATGGCTATTTGAAAGTCTCTATGCTGACAGCATGGATAGAATCAGAAGCAAGTGAACCAATCGAAGTTCTTATAGTAACAAATGCCAAACTGACATGTAGCCAAGATACCCATTGGATAGGGATAAAAGACACATATGGTGAATCTCAAACAATGATTCCATAGAACTTTGGCGAGCATTACAAGAGTGATGTGGTACAGCCTTAAACAATAAAAAAGAAACAACGAGAACAACCTGGTTAACAATACTAGATGATACCTAAGGGGAAAAAAGCTTTCATCATATCAGTTTTATTGCTGAAAACTTTAGATAACTTCTCACATATGTTAGGTCTGGCTGATCTAAATTGATCAGAAGGATAACAGAGTGTTGATAAACATTCTTGGCATTTGGTTCTAAGTTCAAAGTTCTATTAACAATAGCATTGTTCTGAAATAGAGCATTCTTTTGAGAATAAGTAATGAGTTCTATTTTACCAAAATAACACCCCACCCCAGGTGATGAGTACCTGGCAGCAAATACTGAAATCAGAACAAAGCCATAAACCACATTTATCCAGATGTAGGAGTCTATTTATTCTCTCACTAATTCAGAAGGATCCAAAAGCATTAGCTTTGCCAACTATATTGCAAAATAAAAGACACAGACATGGACTGTTCATAGTTTTACTTTGTTAGATGGTTGCGGTCCACATATTTTTTGCTAACAGATGTAAAAGTATCTTTGTTTCCATTAACTACAAGCTCAAACTTCACTTGGAAAATATTTTATCAATTAGTTGATAAATTTTGGTGGGTTATAATAAGATCTTAATAGGTAAACTGTATTATCTCTTATCCAGATATTATATCATCTTTTGAAACTGTATCAAGTACTATTGAATGAGAATACAATTCACTATCAATTATAATTATAAAGCATTTAGTATTTTTCTTTGCACATAATAACTGCTCAATAACTCAGCTTTCTTATGCCTTTATTGAATCAAATTCATCCATTTTTAAGAAGACATAGTAACAATGTTACAGCGAGTGGGAATCTGTAAAAACCAAATTTAGGACATTTGTTTAGTCCACTACAGATATTTTTAAAATTTAATACTCAATAGCTAATGGAAAAATAAGTTTGAGTATATATTTAAGATTAAGATATGCCTTGTTGGCTTTAAATACCTCACATTCCTGTGGCAACAACTTAAGAAAAATAACTAAAATAAAAGAATGCAAAGCATATCTATTTTAATTAGAAGAGTATAAGAAATTAAATTCTAAAGCTGTAGGATCCATATACAAAACATTACTTATAGTATAATTTGCATATTCATCAAATGCGAATTGAATAATTAATGCTAAATAAATACGGGGCCATATAATATTGTGTGGCGGGTAATGCTAAACAAGGTAGTCAACACAAGAAACTTCTAATTTAATAGGGAAATATAATGTTGCTTAACTAACTAAAATAGGCCAGTATGTTGATAAGTGCCAAGTGAGAAAATAAGTTTAGAACCATAGAAGTAAAGACAGTAGGTTTCTCGTTTAGCTATGATAATAAGAGAACACTTCAGGGAAAGAGACCACATTTGAGAGGATTGGGTAGACAGAGCCTATCATGATGAAGAGACAGCGCAGGGGAAGGGTGAGTAAGAGCCACTGAAAACAGCCTCATTATTACCAAAAACTAACAAAATGTGGAAATCAGTTTTTTTTTTATTATACTTTAAGTTTTAGGGTACATGTGCACAACGAGCAGGTTTGTTACATATGTATATATGTGCCATGTTGTTGTGCTGCACCCATTAACTCATCATTTACATTAGGTATATCTCTTAATGCTATTGCTCCCTCCTCCCCCCACCCCACAACAGGCCCCAGTGTGTGTTGTTCCCCTTCCTGTGTCCACGTGTTCTCATTGTTCAATTCCCACCTATGAGTGAGAACATGTGGTGTTTGGTTTTTTGTCCTTGCTATAGTTTGCTGAGAATGATGGTTTCCAGCTTCATCCATGTCCCTACAAAGGACATGAACTCATCATTTTTAATGGCCACATAGTATTCCATGGTGTATATGTGCCACATTTTCTTAATCCAGTCTATCATTGTTGGACATTTGGGTTGGTTCCAAGTCTTTGCTATTATGAATAGTGCTGCAATAAACATATGCGTGCATGTGTCTTTATAGCAGCATGATTTATAATCCTTTGGGTATATACTCAGTAATAGGATGGGTGGGTCAAATGGTATTTCTAGTTCTAGATCCCTGAGGAATCGCCACACTGACTTCCGCAGTGGTTGAACTAGTTTACAGTCCCACCAACAGTGTAAAAGTGCTCCTATTTCTTCACATCCTCTCCAGCACCTGTTGTTTCCTGACTTTTAAAATGATGGCCACTCTAACTGGTGTAAGATGGTGTCTCATTGTGGTTTTGATTTGCATTTCTCTGATGGCCAGTGATGATGAGCATTTTTTCACGTCTTTTGGCTGCATAAGTGTCTTCTTTTGAGAAGTGTCTGTTCATATCCTTTGCCCACTTGTTGATGGGGTTGTTTGTTTTTTCTTGTAAATTTGTTTAAGTTCTTTGTAGATTCTGGATATTAGCCCTTTGTCAGATGAGTAGATTGCAAAAATTTTCTCCTATTCTGTAGGTTGCCTGTACAGATGAGCAAATGCTGAGAGATTTTGTAACCACCAGGCCTGCCTTGCAAGAGCTCCTGAAGGAAGCACTAAACATGGAAAGGAACAACCGGTACCAGCCACTGCAAAAATATGCCAAATTATAAAGATTATCGATGCTAGGAAGAAACTGCATCAATTAACAAGCAAAATAACCAGCTAACATAATAATGACAGGGTCAAATTCACACACAACAATATTAACCTTAAATATAAACGGGCTAAATGCTCCAATTAAAACACACAGTCTGGCAAATTGGAAAAGGAGTCAAGACCCATCAGTGTGCTGTATTCAGGAGACCCATCTCACATGCAGAGACACACGTAGACTCAAAATAAAGGGATAGAGGACGATCTACCAAGCAAATGGAAAACAAAAAAAGGCAGGGGTTGCAATCCTAGCCTCTGATTAAACAGATTTTAAACCAACAAAGATCAAAAGAGACAAAGAAGGCCATTACATAATGATAAAGGGATCAATTCAACAAGAAGAGCTAACTATCCTAAATATATATGCACCCAACACAGGAGCAACCAGATTCATAAAGCAAGTCCTTAGAGACCTACAAAGAGACTTAGACTCCCACACAATGATAATGGGAGACTTTAACACCCCACTGTCAACATTAGACAGATTAACGAGACAGAAAGTTAAGAAGGATATTCAGGAACTGAACTCAGTTCTGCACCAAGCGGACCTAATAGACATCTACAGAACTCTCCACCCCAAATCAACAGAATATACATTCTTCTCAGCACCACACCACACTTATTCCAAAATTGACCACATAGTTGGAAGTAAAGCACTCCTCAGCAAATGTAAAAGAACAGAAATTATAACAAACTGTCTCTCAGACCACAGTGCAATCAAACTAGAACTCAGGATTAAGAAACTCACTCAAAACTGCTCAACTACATGGAAACTGAACAACCTGCTCCTGAATGACTACTGGGTACATAACGAAATGAAGGCAGAAATAAAGGTGTTCCCTGAAACCAATGAGAGCAAAGACACAACATACCAGAATCTCTGGGACACATTTAAAACAGTGTATAGAGGGAAACTTATAGCACTAAATGTCCACAAGAGAAAGCAGGAAAGATCTAAAATTGACACCCTAACATCACAATTAAAAGAACTAGAGAAGCAAGAGCAAACACATTCAAAAGCTAGCAGACGGCAAGAAATAACCAAGATCAGAGCAGAATTGAAGGAGTTAGAGACACAAAAAACCCTTCAAAAAAAATCAGTGAATCCAGGAGGTGATATTATGAAAAGATCAACAAAATTGATAGACCGCTAGCAAGACTAATAAGGAAGAAAAGAGAGAAGAATAAAATACACGCAATAAAAAATGATAAAGGGGATATCACCACTGATCCCCCAGAGATAGAAACAACCGTCAGAGAATACTATAAACAATTCTATGCAAATAAACTAGAAAATCTAGAAGAAATGGATAAATTCCTCGACACATACACCCTCCCAAGACTAAACCAGGAAGAAGCTGAATCCCTGAATAGACCAATAACAGGCTCTGAAATTGAGGCAATAATTAATAGCTTACCAACCAAAAAAAGCCCAGGACCAGACGGATTCACAGCCGAATTCTACCAGAGGTACAAGGAGGTGCTGGTACCATTCCTGCTGAAACTATTCCAATCAATAGAAAAAGAGGGAATACTCCCTAATTCATTTCATGAGGCCAGCATCATCCTGATACCAAAGCCTGGCAGAGACACAATGAAAAAAGAGTATTTTACACGAATATCCCTGATGAACAATGATGCAAAAATCCTCAATAAAATACTGGCAAGCCGAATCCAGCAGCACATCAAAAACTTATCCCCCATGATCAAGTGGGCTTCATCCCTGGGATGCAAGGCTGGTTCAACATATGCAAATCAATAAATGTAATCCAGCATATAAACAGAACCAAAGAAAAAAACCACATGATTATCTCAATAGATGCAGAAAAGGCCTTTGACAAAATTCAACGGCCCTTCATGCTAAAAACTCTCAATAAATTAGGTATTGATGGGATGTTTCTCAAAATAATAAGAGCTATCTATGACAAACCCACAGCCAATATCATACCAAATGGGCAAAAACTGGAAGCATTCCCTTTGAAAACTGGCACAAGACAGGGATGCCCTCTCTCACCACTCCTATTCAACACAGTGTTAGAAGTTCTGGCTTGGGCGACAGAGTGAGACTCCGTCTCAAAAAAAAAAAAAAAAAAAAAAAAAAAAAAAAAAAAAAAAAAAAAAAAAAGTTCTGGCCAGGGCAATCAGGCAGGAGAAGGAAATAAAGGGCATTCAATAAGGAAAAGAGGAAGTCAAATTGTCCTTGTTTGCAGATGGCGTGATTGTATATCTAGAAAACCCCATTGTCTCAGCCCAAAATCTCCTTAAGCTGATAGGCAACTTCAGCAAAGTCTCAGGATACAAAATGAATGTGCAAAAATCACAAGCATTCTTATACACCAATAACAGACAAACAGAGAGCCAAATCATGAGTGAAGTACCATTCACAATTGCTTCAAAGAGAATAAAATACCTAGGAATCCAACTTAGAAGGGATGCGAAGGACCTCTTCAAAGAGAACTACAAACCACTGCTCAATGAAATAAAAGAGGATACAAACAAATCGAACAACATTCCATGCTCATGGGTAGGAAGAATCAATGTCGTGAAAATGGCCATACTGCCCAAGGTAATTTAGAGATTCAATGCCATCCCCATCAAGCTACCAATGACTTTCTTCACAGAATTGGAAAAAAACTACTTTAAAGTTCATATGGAACCAAAAAAGAGCCCGCATTGCCAAGTCAATCCTAAGCCAAAAGAACAAAGCTGGAGGCATCATGCTACCTGACTTCAAAATATAGTACAAGGCTACAGTAACCAAAACAGCATAGTACTGGTACCAAAACAGAGATATAGACCAATGGAACAGAACAGAGCTCTCAGAAATAATGCCACACATCTACAACCATCTGATCTTTGACAAACCTGACAGAAACAAGCAATGAGGAAAGGATTCCCTATTTAATAAATGGTGCTGGGAAAACTGGCTAGCCATATATAGAAAGCTGAAACAGGATCCCTTCCTTACACCGTATACTAAAATTAATTCAAGATGGATTAAAGACTTAAATGTTAGACCTAAAACCATAAAAACCCTAGAAGAAAATCTAGGCAATACCATTCTGGACATAGGCATAGGCAAGGACTTCATGTCTAAAACACCAAAAGCAATGGAACAAAAGCCAAAGCTGACAAATGGGATCTAATTAAACTAAAGAGCTTCTGCACAGCAAAAGAAACTACAATCAGAGTGAACAGGAAATCAGTTTTTAATAAAAAATCTTCATAAAGTTGTCTGATTTCATGAGATTTTTATCTCATGTTTATTTCACTGTGGATACTATACGTAAAATGATCATTTTTTATTTCTCCACAGATAAACATAAGCACATAAATTTTAACATATATACTAAAGACACTAATTTTAAAGTATTTATTCTGAAATTCAGCTTTAGATGTCTTAAAGTGTGGCATGCCACTTCTCCAAGGGCAGAGAAGGAAAGATAGTATTCACTAATTGCCTAAACCTATGAAGCACTTCACTGGATATTTTAACTATGTGTATGAATTTAACATATGAAGAAACTGAGACTCAGAGAACTTGAACAAACTATTCCAAAGTAACAAGGAAGTGTAAAAAGTGGATTCAAAATTGTGTCTGTCAAAGCCTTTGCTCTTTCTTTTTCATCTCATGATTTTCAAGAATAAATAATAAAAAGACACTTTTTATGTACATGTATTTCCCAGTTCTTATATCTTTTAGCGAAAGAAACCCTTGCTCAGAGATGTTAAATTTTTTCCAAGAGAACTTCTTTAGAGCTAGAATTTGAATTCAGTCTTCTGACTCTTCATTCTAGAGATTCACACACTATGTGAAGGACCCAATCCTGTCCTAAATATGAAGCTCAAGAATGTTTTCAGTCCTGATAACATCATAGGTACTATCCAGGAGAACATCATAAAGTTAAAAAACTCTTAATATCTTCAGCAGTGATGTGTGTTCTGTCTTCTTCTAGGGTTTAAACTTCAGTTCCAGGTCTTCGAAGCAAACTTACAGAGAGGCATTTCATCTTGATAATCATGCCTGGTGGGTGTGCGACTACTCTTTTCGTAAATCATGCAAGCCATGATATTTTTATTGCTATACATTTATAAAAACATCTATGTATTGGATAGGAATTAAGATTTTTGAGTTCCTGTTCACTTTTTTTTTCCTTTCACTTTTTTTTCCCCTTGGTGGCCTGGCATACTCATTAATATATTTTCCCACATATCATGTGGTTTTGTTTTGTTTTCCCAAACTAATGAAGTTTTACTCTACCACTTAAGGAAGTTTTTTTTTTTTTTTCCATTAGGGAAAACATAATTTTCTTGCCAAAAGTTTCCCAGAGTTCCCATGGAAGTACAATTCTCTAAAGAATTCATTAAAATGATTGAATAATGGAATTCTTTTCTTACTAGAATGCCATCATTCCAAGAACATTTTAGTTGAATATTGTAAGGGCAGAAAGTTATAGGAGTGCTTTATTAACTGGTATTATTCAATGCCCTATATTTCACTAATCTCAAATCTCCACTAAATTTACACATGGAAATACACCAATATGGAATCATTACTTTTCAAGGCAGTAATCTATAGTTATTTTATAATAAAATACTAATTTGTAAAACTTTCAAATTACATTTGGAAAACTTTTTTGCTCATTCACTTAAAGCTTGAAATTACCCCCAAAATTATAAGCCAGTGCTAAAGACCTGGGAGGGAAGGAGGTCAGGGAGAGATGGAACAACAGGCCTAAAGCAATATTCCTCAGATTCCCCTCTTCCCACTTAATTTCTGCTCCCAGAAATTAAGACATTCCTCTAATGTCTTTTATTTTACCTTTCTGTCTTTTAATTTATTTACTACCATTTATTACCCTAATTTTTATACTATTCTTTCAGAAACTTTTCCCTATTGCATAGTTATAAGTACATGAAGATTTCTGATTCTTGGTAATTCATAGTTTGCTTAACAAAAGCTTAGAAGATACGGATTTACTAAGTTAGAATTACTCAAGTTTATGTGCAACATTTTGAAAATGTTTGTTGGTCTTTATGCTTCATCTTCAACAATAGAATAGCTTAAAATGTTGTTTTTCAACCTCAGCACTATTGACATTTTGGGCTTAATAATTCTTTGTTGTGGGTGGTGTCCTGTGCGTGGTGGGGATTTTAGCAGAATTCCTGGCTTTTACTCACTAGATGCCAGTAGCCTCTGATATGTAACAAGCAAAAATATCTTTGGACATTGCCAGATATCCTCCTGGTAGGCAAAATCATTCCTAAACAAGAAGCGCTGGTTTAAATAATGATAATGAGGACAAGTACTAACATATGCTGAGCATTTTTCAAATGCCATTCTAAATATTTAAGTGGACACTATCTAATTCATTAGAAGGGTCCTATGATTCCTATGTTACAGATGAGACCATTTGAGCACAGAGAAGTCAACTAAGTTACTACCAACACATGGCTAGTAAGTAAGAGAGCCAGAATTCAAACCCAAGAAGTCTGACATCAGAGCCCACTTTTTAAATTGTTGGGCTATAGCTGTCTTGCTGAAATTACACTAAGCTAAAGTGAAATCTATAAAAAATTTTTTCCCATGATTTCAAACATTCAAACCTTGGAAAGGAGACTTCCTACAAATTCAAAACCTCCCAAGATAAGTAAGTTTCCTTATTCCCCTCATCCTGTTCACTGAGCTGTTGAGAGCCCTTCAAAGCTCAGATTCCCCAGGCAGATATTTAAAGACCAGGTCAAGGAGTCAGATTCCTGGGATCACATCCTGACAGAACCACATTCATGAGTATGAGACCCATGAATATCACAAAGCTGCTTCCATGCTTTGTTCATAACCATCATTCAAATATTAGAAAATGTTTATTTTTTAGTGTCAGTAGTTCAGAAGAAAACAATTAAAATTAATTGTTTAGGATTTATCCTATATTTCTCAGCATTCAAACATCATTTCCTTTTAACTTTTACAAATAACAGCCAGCAAAATTAAATTTATTTTTCTACCTCTCCATCTGAACTGCATGTGGGAGAAGCGATATTTCTACCATCACTTATATAAATTATGCCGTGGGATAACAAAAATTATCACACAGCGTAATTTATAAGGCTTTCATCTTTGTAAGTACTTTGTCTTCAGGAAATGTGAATTAGCTTGTTTTAAACCTTGTTTTAATTTTTAAAGGAATATAGTGTAATAACCAAGGTTTTATATCTAATCAAACACAACTAATTCATATAACTTGAAATACATGGTATATATTATCTTTCAAGTTTCTTAGACAGTTGATTGAAATAATAATAACAACCTATAGCTAACTTACATTTCCATGTGCCAGGCACTGCCCTAACAGTTTCTCATGTATTAGCCCATTTATTCCTCATAATAATCACTTAGGTTGGTATTTTTAATATCCCGATTTTGCAAGTGAAAAATCAGAACCACGGAGAGGTAAATTACTTGACTAAAGTCACATAGCTAATAAGTGATTTAGCTAGCTTATAAACCTAAACGGTTTGGCACCAAAGCTGTGCTGGTTATTACTTATATATACTGCCATCCTAAAGAAGAGAAATCATCACCAAATATATTATTCATCATTTTATTAGATGGATCAAATTGGAATATGTGTCTTATATTGACACAGGAGAAAAAATATATTTGGTCTCAAACTTGTACCATCTATGAAATTCTTGGCAGCAGAGAGTAAGAATTTTATCTTATAAAGAAGTGAATTCATAATTATAAAAAATTTTGAATCTAATGATTCTGAATTATTCCTTAAACAGTTGATTTATTTTTCTTCTTTCCTTCTCACTAGTTCAAATGTCTGGGTTTCCCCACGTCATCACATTATCTAGGTCACTGAGAACACATGTCCCAGTTTTCCTGGTTCAGGTCTAGTTTACACTGTCCTGGTGTCCTCTACTGTTCAGAATTTCCTGAATTTATCATTTTTAACCAAGAATTTTGCTTAATAATTGCATTAAAATGAGCCAAGGTGAGTTAAGTCAACCTTCACATTGTACTTCCAGCTTCTGCCACAATCTCTTCTTGAGTATGTGAAACATTTGTTCTGAGAATCGAGTTCTCACTTTAACACATGGTTAAATGTGCAGGAAAACCAACAACAAACCTCTTTCTTTACTTGATCATTTCCAGATGCAACATATCTACTATTCCCCTTTCAAGTAGAGCATGCAGGGTGCTAGCTGATAAGATGTGCTTTGAGATAAGCAGCTAGGGACAGCTAACTCCCTCTGGTATTGGGTGGTGGTGGTGGTGGGAGAAGAAGTCTGTCCTGTTGCCCTGATGGTCCCTTGGTTTAACAGCAAGTTGTCCCATGACCTGTGCCTAGTGTGATGAGATGCTTGAAGGGGTCAGGATACAAATCCTCTTGGTCAGAGGGAAATAATTAAAATTATAGCCAAGATATACATGAATTACATGGGGAAATGGAGGCTAAGCAGTCCTGCTACCAAGTATACAGAGTAGTAAACACTCTGGATATTGTGTTTCTTTAAGAACCTATATTGTGCAGTATAAATCTACAACTGTCTTTTGGCTTTTAATTTCTGTTAATGCTTTTCATTTTTCAGTACAATATTTCAATGACAATTTCTTGCAAAAATAGAAATGTACATTTCAAAAATAAGTTATCAATTTCCATTTCTCAAGAAAATTGAAAATGAATTTGTAAGTATTTACCATCTACCATGAAGGTTGTACTGACCACGTGAAAATCACAAGACACAAATCTACTACTGAAGCACAATCATTTTATGAAGACTATGTACAGAGACAACATCTGAACAAATAAAAGTAGAGAGATGAAATCTATCTATCTATCTATAAAGCCTGAATTTTCATTTAGATAAATGACTATTCTAAATAAATGTTGTCAAATTACATTTCAAGAGTTTTTGTTCTCTTATGTAAATAGTGAGGAGAGGACTGTTAATATGTCCACTCCAAGAAGAACTCTGTACTTTGTAGGGACATGGATGAATCTGGAAACCATCATTCTCAGCAAACTGTCGCAAGGATAAAAAACCAAACACCGCATGTTCTCACTCATTGGTGGGAATTGAACAATGAGAACACATGGACACAGGAAGGGGAACATCACACACTGGGGACTGTTGTGGGGTGGGGAGAGGGGGGAGGGACAGCATTAGGAGATATACCTAATGCTAAATGACGAGTTAATGGGTGCAGCACAACAACATGGCACATGTATACATATGTAACAAACCTGCACGTTGTGCACATGTACCCTAAAACTTAAAGTATAATAATAATAAAATTAAAAAAAGAAGAACACTGTAAAGGGTGACATCTATTTATTACATTACCTACAGAAGTTTCAAATAGAAAAGCTGGTTTAGCTAATGACAATAAAGTCTTGACTTTGTTCTTCACACAATTTATGGAATCAAGGTGAAGCTATAGAAATTTTATTCTATTAAGGCAAAAAATCTGACGTTATTGTGAATGCTACTGTAAATTCAGTTAAAAGTTCAATATGGAAGATAAAATTCTTTGTGTAGTAACACAAAATTTTTGATGGAGTACAGCAGTGTAGTAAAAGCAGTGTTCTTACTAAAAGAACCTAGGAAGAAAAAATGTACTTGGAATTGGTTGGGAAACACAAATAATTCATGAACCTGGCCAAACTGGGGCAAATACTCTGTTAATCAAAATGGAAGATAAAGATGTAAAATTTTATATACTAGGAAATATATCATTGACCCACAATTTTTTGACCCAAACTAATGTTAAACACTGCAGCATAACATAACGTTTACTCTTCAATGGTCATCTTTGATCCAATTTTAGAAGTGTTGGAGCCTTTGTGAATGAACTGCTTTGTAAATCATTGTCGGTCTTCAACATGGTATCAAATGTTTTGTAAAAGATTTATCTACATTGTGATGGCGTTTTGTTAAAAAAGGAATTGGAAAGTCGGGCTTGGTGGCTCATGACTGTAATCCCAGCACTTTGGGAGGCCAAGGGGGGTGGATCACTGGAGGCCAGGAGTTCGAGAGCAGCCTGACCAACATGGTGAAACCCCATCTCTACCAAAAAAGTACAAAAATTAGCCGGATGTGGTGGTGCGCACCTATAGTAACAGCTACTCGGGAGGCTGAGACAGGAAAATCACCTGAGCCCGGGAGGTGGAGGTTACAGAAAGCTGACATCACACCACTGCACTCCAGCCTGGGTGACAGCAGTGAAACCCTGTCTCAAAAATAAACAAATAAATAAATAAGTAAATAGGAATTGAAAATCTTTAGTACATATATTCAATTAGCACCAAAGGCTTCAGGTTTTGAAACTTTAACAAATTGCAGTTGTAGAAAACAAAGCTTGCAGACAGATGGCTTTAATATTTATCTCTAATGCAACAAGCTTAATAATGAATATTACATGATGTAAAAGATTTAATTATGAGGTTTCATAATATTTTGAATTTTAATTGCAGCTTTGTAACATCCTGAGGGGAGGACTCAGTTGAGCTATGCCTAAACTCCTAAGACATGGAAGTTGTAAGATAATAAAAACATAGTAAAAGTTTCAGGACATCATAGATTAGCAGTTTAAAATCTCATCTACATTTCTTCATGCTTTAAGTATAAATTACATATGTATTTAAAACAAACTTTTTGTCTCAAATGTGTTACCAGCAATTAGTTCATGAAGTTTGTATCCCTGGAAGTTCAACTTTTCATTAAACAATCATTTGCCAAGTTAGCATTTTACATTTAAAACTGCTGTGACAATTCTATTTACTATGTAGACATTGAAAATCAATGAAGAATGCTAAAATATATATAGCCTGTAACTAAAACCAGTTGTTAATTTATCAACATAAAAAAGTTTAAATACTATCATGTAAATGAAAAATGTATTAAAATAACACATTATATAGAAAAAGTAAAATATAATGCACAAAACCCAATGATTCTTGTGATCAGCAACCAAATACGTGTATCATTCACTTTTCCACATTTCATTTGAATTTTACTTCAAGGTTGAGTTGCAGCATGTTCCAGCATGAATAATGTAAGATCTTCCTTAGAACTTAACATATGGAAGTGAAAATATTGTGATTTTTGGCTTCCATTACAAACATCATGTCAATAAACTTAATAATATTTTAATTTAAACATTCTGAAAAAACGTAGATTCATATATACTTTCATAAAGATTATAAATGGAATACCTCTATGAGAATTCTCTTTTCATCATAAGAGTGCTAAAGCATATTGAAAGAAAAAGGGTTAGATGTGATTTATAGACGTTTTCTATGAATGACAACATAGCTTCATGCATAACAAGACAGTTCTAAGAATTAATCCCGGATTTTCATATCTGTGATTAAAAAGGATACAGAGGTTGATAAGAGGGAATTGAAGTACAAAATATATTAAGATGTTGTTTAAAAAAAAAAAAAAAGGAAGAAAAAGAGGTTGTAAGAGCTTGGGGCTCATGGCCCAGAAAATTACATGTATGGATTCTATGAAAATCCAAAAATTTGAATTTCTCCACTTTTTTCATTATATTTGAGGAATGGTAGAAAGGAACTACCAATGACAATGGAAAAATGAATTAATTATTTTCAAAGCTAAGGGCTTAAAGTTCCAAGTAATATGCTAGTTGAAATTATAAATGAGACAGTTTGTAAAAATGGAAAATGGAAATATTAATTATTATGGCCAGCACAACTTTACAAAAATAAATCACTTTAAACTGAATTCATTTTTTGACAGACTTATTAGCTTGGTAAGACAAAGAAATAGAGTTGAGATCTGTATATTTCACTTTAATAAGACAAACTCATAAATGAACATGATATATAAAAATAAATATTTGGGGAAATTCATTGTAGAAGGATTAGACTGGTCTGTGTGGCTAAAAGATTAAAATTTGGATCAGTGGGTGAAAATCAAGGCTCACTGTAATGAAGACTAGGTTCTCCACAATAAGATCGTGATCAAATGTTCATAGTTCAAGTCATATAAGGTCCTCATCAGTGGATGTGTTCAAATACAGGGTCAAGTAATAATAATAATAGAATAAACTTGTGCTGTAAAAGAATCTATCAGTTATCTATTGCCACTATTGTTGCCAAATGTCTTGTATATACAGAACATGTCCTGTATTTAATGATTTTTGTCCTGTGTCCTGTTCTTAGTTTGACAAGATACACTAAATATCCTTTATTTAGCTTTTGTTGAAAAAAATTACAAAAAATATTAGAGAGCTATGTTTCTGCCACAGTAAATGGTGCTTAAATCACCTAAATGCCAACAGTAGTTGAAACCAATACTCCACGAATGAGCTCAATTGCAATTCTAGACAACACACAGACCGCGTTGTACTCCAATGACCATGTTTCTGAAACTCAACCAGTCAATAGCAGCCTTCCTCCTGTTACCACATTAACATAGCTGAAAGCATCGAAACCAGGCCCATTTCTGAAAGTTTCACCAGTCTCCAAATAGCAAGCTTTTCAGAACCTTATAGAAGATCAGTTCTGGCTTTGTAGTCGTACCTCACAAGTACAGTTCTCTGTTAAGGCAAACAGGAAGTTAATTATTTTTTGCATGAGATATCAAGTTCATTTATTGTTAGTTTTCAAGCTTGCAAACCTTTAATGGTTCAATCGCTGATTACAGTTGGTAATGAGTTTGCATTCATGAGTAATAGACACACTGTTGTGGCTGTAAAGTTATCAAATGAACTCTTTCCCATTCATGTAATGATTGCTATGATTTATTTTTATGTGTGCATATTTGTACCCACAATGCAAGAGTAAATTTTATGATAAATTATCTGAACAATAACATTTATTAAAATGCAGCCATATAAAAGGATGAGTTCATGTTCTTTTCAGGGACATGGATGAAGCTAGAAACCATCATTCTCAGCAAGCTAACACAGGAACAGAAAACCAAACACCGCATGTTCTCACTCATAAGTGGGAGCCGAACGATGAGAACACATGGACACAGGGAGAGGAACATCACACATCGGGGCCTGTCGGGGGTTACGGGGCTAGGGAAGGGACAGCATTAGGAGAAATACTGAATGTAGATGACGGGTTGATGGGTGCAGCAAACCACCATGGCATGTGTACACCTATGTAACAAACCTGCATGTTCTGCACATGTATCTCAGAACTTAAAGTATAATAAAAAAGAAAAAGAAAAAGAACTCTTGAAGCTCATTGAGTAGTATGCATTTGTTAATTCAATGTTGAAAATAATGGAAACTTAGATATAAGCCAGCATTTTCCAGCTATATCTGCAACTAGTACCAAAGTTATAAACAATATTTTTTATGAAGATAAATTCAGATAAAGAAGACAAGTTGGAAGAAGTTGGAAGAAGATTATCCTTCCATATTGGACATTTTCAACAGTCTTTCAGCCCAAATGGCTAAATGTATTACTACTGAAAGAATTTTCTGATTCCCAATCTGCAAGAACATTTTCAAGTGCCCAGATGAAATCTACCACAGTTAAAGAAAAACAAGTACTAACTCCAATTACTATCACAGAGATTACAAAAAATATAAATGCCTTGCCTTTTTACAGGATAACCATGGATGCAAGTAATCACAATACAGAAAACAATTTTCCCTTGGTTTATACACAATTTTCCTTGTGAAAAATTCTTGCTTATAAGATGAAACTTAAGAAACAATAGAAAATTTTGCAGAAACACTTAGTGAAAACAAATGTATGGCCACTGTGTAAAATTGATGCAAGTATACAATTGGTGAATGTTTGCTTAAAGGTAAAGACAGTGTTTATTCAAAGCCTAAACTAAGCATGAATGATTCTGTGAAAGGTGTTGGCTATCTTGTCCATATTCTAATTAAGCTCTCAATTATCATTAGATATTTTTGGGTTGAAATTAAAGTAATTGTTATAAAATTATTCTCTTACTTCAGTGTTTATTCTGTTTAAACTGAATGATTTACATTGGCGGTATTTTTTAATTCTCTCACATTCAAACCCTGATGACTCTCTTTAATAAATGCAGTTGAGAGAATCTTCCGTTTTTTTAAATCTCTAAAATCATATTTCAATTCTGAAAAAAGGCCTCCAAAATTATTGTTGACATTTTAAATCCATTAAGTGAAGTCTAGATTAACTCTTTAGCAAAATAATTATGCAAATTAAAAGAAGAGCAAACAGTGTTATTGAAGTACTCCTTTGCTTAAACGAACTTCTTGAATGTGGTAAAGAAAGAATTTTGAAAAATGTATCAATTTAGGTGTGAGAGCTATTTTTAAAACAAGCAACATCACTTACCAACAGGAAAATAAGCTCTGATTTGATGTGTAAAATTGTTCAGATATTTCTCATGACTATCTTTTCAAGTAAATTTAATTACATTTAATTTTGAATAGATTTAATTAATTTAATTCTTATATATGGATGTTAGTAAATACTATTACAGCATGAAAACAAGTGAAATAATCATGTGTATTGTTGACGTTAACAATGTTCTTTTTGTTAGTGGACAGCCTTTTAAAAAGATATTAATCAAGATATGCAATGTAATTCTAAAGAATAAAAGAAAAATTGACCTAAAAAACATTTTTATGTGCTTCAACAAAACGAATTTGAAAATCAATTATCACAGGTGTCAGCTTTCCCCAGTATGTGTTCTGTAAACCAACCTATAATGCTAATGTTGCGTGCATTTTCTCATTAACGCTCAATGAATCAAATAACAAAATAAGTTAGATTTAACTATTGTAGAAGCTATGTTACAATGTAAATGGAACATAGACTACAACTACAAGAAATTTGATAAGCAAATTATGCAAAAACAAGGAACTGTTTATTGAGACAAATCATGAGAAGATCACAGTTTGAGATATGCAATTTAAATGCTTATAATTAATTTATGATAAATAAAAATAATTTTTAATATTTTATGTCAATGTGATAGATCTTATTAGAAATAATTTAGATTTACCTGAGCATCCTGAATTTTACTTATTAAATATGGCAATCCTAATTGCCACAAATAACAACACTTCAGTGCCATATAACAATAAAAACTATTTTTCTTGTAATTTGTGAGACTGCAGGTCAGTTGGATGGTGCTGCTCATTTGAGGCAGGCTTGGCTAGTCTTGACTGGGCTTTTTCCAGCATCTACAGTCAGTCGCTGAAAGGTAAGGGATCAGCTGTTCAGGAATGACCTCACTAGTCTGTATGGCTGACAGCTAACTGGTGACTGCAGGTATGTAGGTGACTGGGCTGCATGACTCACATTATTCTGCAGGATAGCCTTGGCTGGTTCGCATAGCAGCTAGGTTTCAAATAAAAACAGGGCAAGCACACAGGTCTCTTAACTTGCATACTATAAATTCCACTGCATTCTATTAACCAGAACAAGTCCCAAATTTAATCTAAACTCAAGAAATAAGGATATCAACTTTACCCCTTGAAGCCACTGCAAAGGGCATAAATATAGAAATAAATGTAGAATTGTGGTCATTTTTTAAATCAATCTACCACACAAGGATTCAAGCTTTTTAGCTCTAAAAACTTTTCTTTTCCTTGTAAGTCCATTCACTTTCGAATTTTAAAATGTTCCTGACTGAAAGGTAAATTGAATATAAATTAATGCTTTACAAATTGACTTGGCTATTCATCACTGATTTTGAGCAAATTTCTTAACTGGTATATTTTATAATGTTAATTTCACATATTAAATAAAGAGTATACAACCCCAATATTTCAAACATAAGTAATATGATTTGAGCTAGATGCTTTTTCTCTTCTTTTTTTTAGCAATTACTTTTCTACACCTTTGTTTTCAATCTAAACCAATGCAATCCATTCAATCCTAATGTGTTCTCCTTATGAGACTTTCCTTACAGTTTCCACAAAGATTTCTTCATTTTTAAATATAATAAATAGGAGAAATTTTGATAAAACGCCCCTGTTATCTCTCAGATTTTTTCTTTGGCTCTTCATCTCTTAGATGTATGTAATAAAATATAGAAAGATTATGGTAAACAAAAATATGTGGTCAAATAATGTAATCAGCAGAATGTATGCAGAGCATAGTGGGGAGTAGAGGTGGCATTCTATATTTGCCTCTCTGGCTCCAGGAGATACCTCATAGATCTTGTAGCTTGAAGACTTTTTTTTTTAAATGTTATTTACATTCCCACAAAAAATGAATATCCAAAACTATAAGGGAAAATAAAAATGTTTCCATTCCCGGTAAGACAAAAAATATAATACAACCTAAAATTACATTTTCCTTTAAGTCACGATCTTTAATGATGTTTCCTGCATTTCACACATTCTCTTGATTTGTTTGTATTTTCTTCTATGATTAAACACAAAATCAATAGGATTAAGTTCTATAAGTATCTAGGTGGGACTAAAAATTTATAGCTTCTGGTGAACTTAATAATTAACAATTAGGCATTAATCGTCAAGTATTATTTTACATAGAATCTGAGAGAATTCTATTTAAATAAGTAGCATTGGCACTTCGATATTTTTTCTGTGTTACACTCTTTGGATAACAAAACAAATAAGATGTAAAAAATGTCACATTCAACAATTGACCAAGCAGATACTTAAATACAGATGACGAGATGATCTTGAGGAATGAACCATTGCCATCACCATATATTGAAACCAATTGGAAATGCGTCAGCTAATGCCTAAACTACATGTGATTTAAAATCAATACCTATGAAAGTTGATATATGTGTATCATTTAATAAAATAACGTTCTTGTTTAAAGGCACGTAATTTTTTCTAAAACAATGGTTATCATCTTGAGAAGACTGATGGACCTTACTCCAGAAATTTTGATTTGGTAGGTCTGCAGTGGTGCTTGAGAATTTGATTTTTTAACAAGTTCCCATGTAATGATGCTGCTGGTGTTCCAGAGGCCAAACTGAGAATTCCTGATTTAAGAGAGACTGGGGAAATAGTCTAAAAATGATATCACCTGTTATTTTTGAGTACCACCTCTTCAGATAAATTATTCTAGTTTCTAGGCAACTTAATAAAATTATTCTGGTTTCTAGACAACTTAATAAAACTATCAGTACCAATCTGAAAGTAGACACTACTATTAAATATTACATAACCTAAGAGAATATTTTAATCTTTTCCTTATAGTAGGTTGATATACTATCCCTAACTCATTCTTACTTAATAATTTCAGATATTTGGCACCTTTTTGAACTTCTTTATTTAGGTTATAATTTAATTTAAGAATTATCCCTAGTTAACACATTCCACTTTTTTTAAAAGACAGGGAGGTATTTGTGAGCACTCTTGCTACACACAAATATCTATTCGTATCAGTTGTTCTCATTGCTCAGCTGGGGAGAATAGTCTTGCCATCTCTTGCGTACACTCAGCACAGGAATGTACATATTATGAGCACTGAATTCTTCTCGGTCATCTTAGCATTGGATTTATTCACTCGAGGATTTGGGAAACAGAAAAATGTCCATGCCTACTCAATATTATGTCACCACAGAAGGTCTTCTTGGGGAAAACTGGTAGTATCTTTCCTATGGCCCACCATTAATTTTAATCTTTTATTACATCTCACCAGTCTGAAAGTTATTAGGACACTGAGCGCACTTAACTCTGAAAAAACAAAAGTTATATAAGCGTGTTTATGTTTCTATAAAATGTATGTATAAAAAATCCATAACTCTTTTTGTAGCTTAGATTTCTGCCACAAGAATGCTTTACTTTTCCTTGCGAGGGGCAAACTAAAAAGCAGTGGTTTTCTCGCATATTAGACTGTTTTCTCAGCAAAAATACTCAATAAAGAAATGTAACTTGATTTTATTCCATAAGTACATATAAAAGTTATATTGATTTGATATCTATTCCCATAGAGAAGTAGGTTGTTGGGTGTCTGGAGAGCCTGTTGGGGAGAAAGGTTATTCATAAAATTGTTTCATCCAAAATTTTCCTTCCCTTTTTTTTTTCTTTAAAAGAAAAGCATTTAGAGAAAAGTAAAGTGCAGCAAGGGAGTTGGCCCAGTTGCTGCAGGCTTCACCACTAGTGAATGTTTTATCTACAGAGCCCTTGCCAAGTTTCCTACTGACAAAGAAGCCCTGAAATATGAACCTTTAAGTCAATTCATCAGAAAACAAATATTACATATAAATTAGTTTGAGGAAAAGAAAATCATATACATTCTTTAACTTCCATAGTTATTTTGAAACAAAACAAACCTTTTGCCAAATTATGTAGCAAGCACACATAATTAGTACATTTTAGGTCTTAATATTGAATTTATACTTCTAGATTAGATTGAATTAACTTTGTGTTTCTCGAGTTTTCTAGCTTTATATATTGTAACTTTAAAAATACATTTTAAATGCTGCATTTATTTCTAGAAGGTTTTGATCAAGACAAAAGAAATTTTTGAAAGTTAGTATATTATACTAGAGGGACATATTAAAAATAGAATGAAAAAACAATGGAATTTTCAAGGGCTATTGACAAACAAAGCTTGTACTTTTAAGTTTTTCTTAAGCTTTTTAAAAAGTTTTTGCATTAATAACAAAATATTTTTCTTGAAAATATTCCAATTGGCAGAAAACCCAAATCTACAGAACAACTATCATTATTATGACACCAGCTGTGAAGATTTTACTCTCTCTGAATACAGGGAGCTATGTCAGTACTTCACAATCCTCAACATTCACACAGTGGGCACTACATTACAGGGAACATAGTAAGCATTTTTACATGTATTAATTTTCCACTATCCTATGTATAAGCACTATTTTTAAATGAGTAAACTAAAGTGCATGGAAGTTAATTAGCTGAAGATGATGGAAGTGTAGTTTACATTATTCTATTTGTTGCTATTTAAGATCATAATGTGCTATGCACGGTAAACATGGAGACCTGCTGTCCAGATTCCACTAAAAAGAAGTAGTAGACACAGCTACTAGAAAAGCACTGGGAAGGCAGACAGCCTTCAGCTGTCAGTACTTACAAGGATTGCCTCAGTGCAAAGACCAGCACCTTCCCCAGGGTGGCCTATGTCCAATGTGTAATGAAGGCAAGGGTAAAAACACTGGTCATTCCATCTAAGATGGGCTAACTCTGCCTGGCTGTATTAGCTCCAGAGGCTATTGTTAGGCTTATGTTACACTCTGACTATTCCTTTTATCCCGTCCTGCTTCCCTTTCCTCCCTTTCACAGGTATTAATTCCAAGAATATTTCCTAATAAATATCTTGCACACTAAACTGCATCACAGTACCTGCTTCCCAAATAACTCAACCTAGAATGATATTTCTGCATAATAATTAAATACATTTTTATCTATGTTACACATTTCTTTTTTTTAATTTTATTATTATTATACTTTTAGGGTACATGTGCACAACGTGTAGGTTTGTTACATATGTATACATGTGCCATGTTGGTGTGCTGCACCCAGTAACCCGTCATTTAGCATTAACGTATATCTCCTAATGCTATCCCTCCCCCCTCCCCCCACCCCACAACAGTCACCCCTGTGTGTGATGTTCCCCTTCCTGTGTCCATGTGTTCTCATTGTTCAATTCCCACCTATGAGTGAGATATGTTACACATTTCTAATTACTCTACATAATATTGTAATAAACATCCTTCTAATATATTTATAGATATTGGTGAAAAATTCCTGTTTAAATGTGTCTGATATTTTTTTATTTGATGCCTAATTTTGCTTGAGCTTAGGATTATACTTTTTTTGTTGTTGTTGTCAAATATAATTTTAATTTCTTAGTTCAGAGATTAAAAGATATGTAAACAGTTCAAAAAAAGAATATGATAATATGGTTTATACAACTAAATAAATCACTATATGACTTCAGAAGTTTTATTTAACAACAGTTGTGTAAGTGTTTTAACTAATGTTAACATTGCCTTTTTTGTAAATCTTCTCTACCACAAGTATAAGATAAATACTTCTTATCCTAAAAACTCATTTTTATATATTGATTTGCATATCGTGATTCACAACAGCTCTCTAATTATGTATTCCTACCAAGTCTAACAGCAAATATTCTAAGATTGTGGTTTTCTATTTTCTATAGTACCATATCCTCCGGTAATAGTGAGTAACCAGTATTGCCGCTGCATCAACTCTCTAAATCACCTTCCCAAACTCCTGAGGTAGAAATCTACGCCAAATGTTGCAATATTTATTTTCATAAATTATTTCTAACTGTTATGTAGAACTTAGGGTCATTTTAATTTTCCGTCAATGATATAGGTGCTTTGTAATTTCCCTCCAGCAAAATAACAACGTAGTACAATTTTTCTTGCTTACTTTTTTGAAATGGATGTAATAGTGTAAGATATTCTCTTTAACATTTTCCTGTTTGATGAATTGAAGAGGTTCAGGTTATTGAAGAGTTAGTTATCCAGTACAAAGATCATTCTCCTGTGTACTTCTACTACTACTTTTAAAATATTTCATTGCTCTGTAAATCCTCTACTTCTTTTTGAGCTAAGAAAGGAGTAAGGGAAACAGGGAACAAGAATTCGAGCTACAGACAGAAGTTCACCTTTCTGATTAAAAAATTTGGTGGAAGGACACAACAAAATCCAAAGAATAAGTAAAAACCAATATTTGAGATTTCTCAATGACTTTTTATACACATGACATATATCCATTATTGGGACAAATATCCCATCTAAGGTTAAAATAAGAAATATTTTTATATTTTGTATCTTGGACAGACAACCATACTTTTAGAAAAAAATACTGAGAACTGTGAGTTTTCATAATCAGTTAGTGGCAGAGATAAGATTTGAATGGAAGTATCTTGGTTCTTAGCCCAGTGTTCTACCACTAGCCAATCAAGTTTGCACGGGCTACCTAGATACAATTTTTTATTTGCTCTTCTATACAGTATAAACTAATAGTTTTTAAAAATATATATAAAAATATTTAGGCAGGTATTCTTATGTGGGATGACCTACATTTCCACATCAAAGATGTCACCACAAACATAATTCATGCTAAAATTAGTTTTATTCTGTGTTGTAGACAGAATTCCCTCATATATATATTTGTCCAAATCCCCAAAACCTGTGAATATGTTATTTTACATGGCAAAAGTGACTTTACGCATGTGATTAAGATAAAGGATTTTGGGTGAGGGGATTAGCCTGGATTCCCAGGTGGGCCCAATGTAATCACACAGCACCTTAGAAGAGGCAGAAAGTTTAAAGTCAAAGAAAAAGATAAGGAGATATCACAGTGAAAGGGAGAGAGAGAGGAGAGGAGAGAGAGATTTGAAGATGCTATGTTTGCTTGATTTTAACCCATTGAGACGCATTTTCAATTTCTAACCTCTAGAATCATAAGATAATAAATGTGTTATTATTTTTAAGCAATTAAGTTTTTGTTAATTAGTTAATCAGCAATAGGAAGCTAACGCTCTCTGCTTGTCTCTCTGATATACTATGCAGGTGCATGAGATGAGTAGCACTAGAATGGCTCACTTTTGTTGTTATGCTCTGAATGGACTTAAGTATTTGTCACAACTCCCCAAAATTTGGAGCTAATTTTTCCTGTTGAAAAAAGTTTGAGAAAGCAAATTTTGCATTTCTAACAAAAATTACTCTGAGACTTTTCATGAGCATAAGTAGCTCTCAGCTACATTTACTTACCACAGTTTGGAAAAACAGTTACCAATATTTATAGGAGAATGCTTCCATCATTTAAAGTGCAAAAGAAGTCTAGATGAGCAGGTAATGTGGTGGATGCTATAATGTACCTCCAGATTCTCCTTCTGAGAAAGAATTACTGCACTAGCTTCTGGAGATGCTGACAACAGAAAGTCTTCAGCTGTCAGTCTCTTCAGGGATTGCCTGAGCTGCAGGCCCCCTCAACTAAGGTCATGCCCTTTCTCACCGCAGCCCACACAGAAAGACCGGTCCCTGTAAGGAAATAAAGGACCAGCATATCAGCCCAAATGGAGACAATGCCAAAGATCATTCTAACACTTAAAGCTCCCACTGGGGTCAGCTGTGACTGCCACTAGCTTTAGTGACACTAGCTTGTTGATCCCAAGAGCCTTCCATAATCAATATTGTGCAAACTAAACTCCTCCTCAAAAATCTACTTCTCCTAGAATCCAGACTAGAAGAGACAAGATTCTTTGAAACCTAGTTCCACCTGTGCCACTAAATATTTGTGAGTTGAAGAACAAGTCATCCTTTTGGTCTATCAGATGACACATCTATAAGATGAAAGAAACAAAACACACTAAAACCCTTCGATTCTTCTCTCATTCTAATCTCACATGAAAATCATAGTTAAATACTTCTGTTCTTTTAATGCAGCTAATTCCAGTCCTCTTTTCGGCTAGACCAAGACCATTTTCTCTCTCCTTAATACACATTAATTTGCTTCTTATATTAGTAAACATCTAGGATATACATCTTGGCATTCTCACTTCTTATATAGTTTATCCCACTCTATACAGCTTCCTTAGCCAACTAGAACCTACTGCTACTACTTTTGCTGATCTTCCTTCAAAAGTCTCATGATGTGTCCTTTAATATGTACTCCATGGGGACACCATTACTTATACAGTTACATATATCATCTTTAAAGAAAGTCAACACTCTTGCACTTGACTCTGCCAGAGACAAATTCTGAGTTTGCAGGATGAATAAGTCAGTGACTCCAGAGAGTTTTGTGGATGTTTAGTTTCTCCCTTGCCCTGCTCCAGACTGAAATAAAGTTTATGTTTCTTGGTTAGAGAATCAGGCATTTTTCAGTTAAAGTTCCTGAGAATTAAAAAGAATTTAAGAAAAAACACCAGGCTAATCAGATTCCCCCAAAATTAATTTTAGGGCAGCCAAGAAGACCAGCTAAAAATAGCAGCAAAATAAAGAAAAAAAGACTGACTCATTATGATAACTTCTCCTTTCTTATCCTTTTAATCCAATGTGTGTATGGAAATTAAGAAAAAAGAACTCTTTTCCACTCTCACCTAAAATAACTTCTAAAAATAAAACTGTGTAAAACCCAGGGCATTATAAATCTACTTGAACAACAATTCTTAAAGTTGCATTTAAGCACATTGAAAAGCACTAATACTCGGTGAGGCCAAGATGGCCAACTAGCAGCAGCGTGATGGGAGACACTCACCAAGAAGAACCAAAACAGTGTGCAAATCCTGCACTGGCAACTGAGGTATCCAGGTTCTGTCATCTGGATTGATTAGATGGTTAGTGTAACCCACAGAGAGGAGAGAAGAGCAGGGTGGTGCGTGAGCCACACAGGGCAGGGGAGCCCCTACCCCCAGCCAAGGGAGCTGGTGAGTGACAGTGCTATCCAGCCAGGGAAACCATGCTTTTTCCTCAGGACTGTGCAACCCATGGATCGAAAGATCCCACTCGTGAGCCCACGCCACCAGGGCCTTGCGTCCCAATCACAGAGCCTCACAGATTCTCAGTCTCCTCTCAGCTGGAATCTACCTAAGACAACAGGGCTCCCTGAGGGAGAGGCAGCCATCACCACTGCTGCTGCATGCTAAGTCAACTGAGGGGAGAGGTGGCAGCCATCACTGTGAATGTTAGCTTCCTAAGACACTAAGTTTCCAGGGGAAAGGGCAGCAGCAATCACTATATCTCAAGGATGAACTTTTCCTCTGCTGGAGCCGGGGAAACTGGATAGCTTGGTCCAAAGTGGTATTCCCCCACAGCACAGCACACTGGCTGTGGCACCCCATGGCCACACAGCCTTTTAGGCCAGACCCTGACCCATGCCTTCTCACTGGGTGGGGAGGCAGGAACTCCAACAACTCCAGCTAAGGGCTCAAGGACAGAACTCTGATCTCCCTGGGCCTGAGCCCCTAGGAGAAGGGGTAACCATAGTCTCCATGGACCAGCAGACTTAGTCTTTCCTCCTGCAAGCTCTGAGGAAGCTGGGAAACGCTGACAAGTGGGTTTCCCCCCAGGGCAGCACACCCCATCCACCAAGGGACAGCCAAAATGCTTCGTTAAATGGATCCTGGTTCCCATGCTCTCCAACTGCATGAGAACCCCCAACAGGGGCTGCCCAACACCTTATACAGGAGCATTCCTACTGGCATCATGTCGGTGCCCCTCAAGGTCAGGGATCCCAGGGGAAGGAGCAGGCACCCGTCTTTGCTGTTCTCTAACCTCCTTAAGTGACATCTCTAGGTGCAAGAGTGACCCAGTTGAATAGGGCCTGAAGTGAAACCCCAGCAAACCCTACAGAAGAGAGACCTGACTATTGAAAGAAAAACAAACAAACAGAAAGCAACAACAGCATCAACCAAAAAACGTCTTCACAAAAGGCTCATCCAAAGATCAACAGCCTCAAAGATCAAAACTAGACAAACTCATGAAGATGAGAATCAATGAAAAAATGCCGAAAACCCAAAATGTCAGAATGCCTCTTGTCCTACAAATGGTCGCAATGCCTCTCCAGCTAGGGTACAGAACTGGATGGAGGATAAGCTAGATGAACTGACAGAAGTAGGCTTCAGAAGTTGAGTAATAACAAACTTTGCTTAGGTAAAGGAGCATGTCCTAACCCAATGCAAAGGATCTAAGTACTATGATAAAATGTTATAGGACGCGTTATCTAGAATAACCACTTTAGAGAGGAACATAAATGACCTGATGGAGGTGAAAGACACAGCACGAGAATTTCATGAAGCACACATAAATATCAATAGCTACATTGATCAAGCAGAAGAAAAAATATCAGAGCTTGAAGACTATCTTGCTGAAATAAGGCAGGCAGACAAGATTAGAGAAAAAAGAATGAAAAGGAATGAACGAAGCCTTTGAGAACTATGGGACTATGTAAAAAGACTGAACCTATGACTGAATGGAGCACTTGAAAGAGATGAGGAGAATGGAACCAAGACAGAAAACCCACTTCAGGATATCATTCAGGAGAACCTCCCCAACCTAGCAAGAAAGGACAACATTCAAATTCAGGAAATCCAGAGAACGCAAGTAAGATACTCTATGAGAAGATCAACACTAAGACACATAATCATCAGATTATCCAAGATTGAGATGAAGGAAAACATTTTAAGGGCAGCCAAAGGGAAAGGCCTATTCACTTTCAAAGGGAAGCCCATCAGATTAACAGTGGATCTCTCAGCAGAAACTCTACAAGCCAGAAGAGAGTGGGGGCCAATATTCAATGCTCTTTTTTTTTTTTTTTTTTTTTTTTTTGAGATGGAGTCTCACTCTGTTGCCCAGGTCAGAGTGCAGTGGTGCGATCTCGGCTCACTGCAAGCTCCAGTTCCTGGGTTCATGTCATTCTCCTGCCTCAGCCTCCCGAGTAGCTGGGACTGCAGGTGCCTGCCACCATGGCTCGGCTAATGTTTTTGCATTTTTGTAGATATGAGGTTTCACTGTGTTAGCCAGGATGGTCTTGATCTCCTGACCTCGTGATCTGCCCTCCTCGGCCTCCCAAAGTGTTGGGATTACAGGCATGAGCCACTGCGCCTGGCCCTCAACACTCTTAAAAAAAGGAATTTTTCAACCCAGAATTTCATATCCAGCCAAACTAAGCTTCATAAGTGAAGGAGAAATAAAATCTTTTTCACATGACATTTACTCAAAAATCTATCACATAATTGGAAGTAAAACACTCCTCAGCAAGTGCAAAATAATTGAAATCATAACAAACAGTCTCTCAGACCACAGTGTGATCAAATTAAAACTCAAGATTAAGAAACTCACTCAAAACCACAAAACTACAAGGAAATTGAACAACCTGCTTTTGAATGACTCCTGTGGAAACAATGAAATTAAGGCACAAATCAAGAAATTCTTCGAAAACAATGAGAACAAAGATACAACATACCAGAATCTCTGGGATGCAGTTAGAACAGTGTTAAGAGGAAAATTTACAGCACTAAATGTTCACATTAGAAAGCTAGAAAGATCTCAAATAGACACCCTAACATCACAACTAAAAGGACCAGACTGAATCACAGCCAAATTCTACCAGAGGTAAAAAGAGGAGCTGGTACTATTCCTTCTGAAACTATTCCAAACAATTGAAAAGGAAGGACTCCTCCCTAATTCATTTTATGAGTCCAACATTATCCTGATACCAAAACCTGAAAGAGACACAACAAAAAAAGAAAACATCAGGCCAATATCCCTCATGAACATTGATGCAAAATCATCAATAAAATACTGGCAAACCAAATCCAAGAGTACATCAAAAAGCTTATCCACCATGGTATAGTTGGCTTAACTCCTGGATGCAAGGCTGGTTCAACATATGCAAATCAATAAACATAATCCGTCACTTAAAAATGACAAAAACCACATGCTTATCTCAATAGATGCAAAAAAGACCTTTGATAAAATGCAACATCTCTTTATGTTAAAAACTCTCAATAAACTAGGTATTGATTGAACATATCTCAAACTCTTAAGAGCTGTTTAAGACAAACCCACAATATCATACTGAATGGGCAAAAGCTGAAATAATTCCTTTTGAAAACCAGCACAAGACAAGGATGCCCCCTCTCACCACTCCTATTCAACGTAGTATTGGAAGCCCTGGCCAGGGCAATCAGGCCAGATGAAGAAATAAAGGGTATTCAAATAGGAAGAGAGGAAGTAAAATTGTCCTTGCTTGCAGATGACATGATACTATATCTAGAAAACCCCATTGTCTCAGCCCAAAAAGCTCCTTAAGATGATAAGCAACTTCAGCAAAGTCTCAGGATATCAATGTACAAAAATCACAAGAATTCCTATACACCAACAACAGGCAGGCATAGAGCCAAATCATGAATGAACTCCCATTCACAATTGTTACAAAGATAATAAAATACCTAGATACAGCTAACAAGGGATGTGAAGGACCTTTTCAAGGAAAACTACAAACCACTGTTGAAGGAAATAAGAGAGGACACAAACAAATGGAAAAACATTCTATCCTTGTGGATAGGAAGAATCAATAACATGAAAATGGTCATACTGTCCAAAGTAATATATAGATTCAATGCTATTTATATCAAACTGCCATTTACATTCTTCACAGAATTAGAAAAAAAAAACTACTTTAAAATCCATATGGAACCAGAAAAGAGCCTGTATAGACAAGACAATACTAAGCAAAAGGAACAAAGCTGGAGGCATCACGCTACCTGACTTCAAACTACACTACAAAGCTACAGTAACCAAAACAGCATGGTACTGGTACCAAAACAGACACACAGACCAATGGAACAGAATAGAGACCTCAGAAATAAGACCACACGTGTACAACTATCTGATCTTTGACAAATAGGACAAAAACAAGCAATGGGGAAAGGATTCCCTATTTAATAAATGGTAATGGGAAAACTGGCTAGCCATATGCAGAAAACTGAAATGGGACTCATTCCTTACACCTTATAAAAATTAACTCAAGATGGATTAAAGACTTAAATGTAAAACCCAAAACCATAAAAGCTCTAGAAGAAAATATATGCAATACCATTCAGAGTCATAGGCGTGGGCAAAGATTTTATGATAAAATCACAAAAACCATATGCAACAAAAGCTAAAATTGACAAGTGGGATCTAATTTAACTAAAGAGCTTCTGCACAGCAAAAGAAACTATCATCAGATTGAATAAGCAACCTAGAGAATGGGAGAAAATTTTTACAGTCTGCCCATCTGACAAAGGTATAACATCCAGAATTTACAAGAAACATAAACAAATTCACAAGAAAAAAAAAAAAAACTCCTCAAAAAATGGGCAAAGGACATGAACAGACACTTCTCAAAAGAAGACATTTATGCAGCCAATAAACATGAAAAAAAGGTCAACATCACTTATCATTAGAGAAATGCAAATTGAAACCACAATGAGATATCATCTCAGGCCAGTCAGAATGGTGATTACTACAAAGTCAAGAAACAACAGATGCTTGTGAAGCTGTGGAGAAATCAGAGCATTTTTACACTGTTGGTAGGAATGTAAATTAGTTCAACCGTTGTGGAAGACAGTGTGGCGATTCCTCAAGGATCTAGAACAAGAAATACCATATGACCCAGCAATCCCATTACTGGGTATATACCCAAAGGAATATAAATCATTCTATTATAAAGATACATGCACATGTTATTCTCAATAGATACATATTATTCTCAATAACAAAGACATGGAACTAACTCAAAGGCCAATCAATGATTGAGTGGATAAAGAAAATGGAATATTATGCAGCCATAAAAAGGAATAAGATCATGTTCTTTGCAGGGACATGGATTTAGTTGGAAGATAACATTTTTCAGCAAACTAACACAGGCACAGAAAACCAAACACTGCATTTTCTTACTCATAAGTGGGAACCAAACAATGACATTCCATGGATACAGGGAAGGTAACAACACACACCAGGGCCTGCCAGTGGAACAAGGGGAGGGACAGCATTGGGTCAAATAGCTAACGCATGCAAGACTGAATACCAAGGTAATGGGTTGATATGATGGGTTGATAGATGTAGCAAACCACCATGGCATACCTTTACCTGTGGAACAAACCTTCACATTCTACATATGTATCCTAGAACTTAAAGTAAAATAAATTTTTTTTTTAAAAAAGGACTAATACTTCTGTTTTAATGAACAAAGATATTATATTCTGAACAATAGCAAGTATTGAAAAATATTGATATAACTTTAATAAGTCATTTTTTCTAAAATATCCACATTTCCTTCATATGATTTTTCTATTTGATTAGATATATGTAAATTCATGTGGAAATATGCAAATGTCTTATACAAATAAATTACATTAAAAATGACCATATGACGTGGACTGAATTCTGTCTCCCCAAGGATTCATATGTTGAAGACTTAACCCTCCATGTAATGAAATGTGAAGATTAGATGTGTAGGAGATTTTTAGGTCATGAGAGTGAAGCCCTAATGATGGTATTAGTGACCTAATAAGAAGAACCTAGAGACATCTTTCTTCCTGTCTGCCAGTTAAGGATATAGTAAGAAGCATGGTCTGCAAACCAGGAAGAAGGCCCTCACCAAACACTGAATCTTCCAGCATCTTAATCTTAGATGTCCCAGCCTCCAGAACTATGAGAAATAAATCTCTATTGTTTAAGTCACTGAGTCTATGGTATTTAGTTATAGCGGCCCAAGCTAAGACCACTGAAATTATATATTTTCATAGTATGAATTAATTCTAATCACATGCACATAATCTCTTCAGTTTATTAAAATTCTGCCAAAGTTACTTTTTCCTCATTAATTTAAGATGTCAAGATATCTGTCTATAACATTTATATTTTTGTTCTGTTAGCCCATTTTGATCTGTAGAAAGTTTAGGTTTTATTATTTTCAACTTTTATAGATTACTTAGTATATAACTTTCTAGCATTTAATCTTAAAGTTATAAAACTTCAAGAGTTCTTACAATAAAATTCTGTCATTCAGTCTAAGCAACAGCAACAATATTCTGGCATATGGTCAGTTTATCTATTAAATCTTATAGGTAAGGCTGGGTGCAGAGGCTCATAGCACTTTGGGAGGCCAAGGAGGGGGGATTTTGAGGCCAAGAGTTTGAAAGCAGCCTGAGCAGTATAATAAGACACCATCTCTTTAAAAAAAGTTATATGAAATTATATTAGCTCTTGTCTCATGAATTAATTTATAAATAGAAATAGCGATTATAAGCTGTATTTTGTTGCCTTTTACCAAATACACATTTTATTTGCATTGATATTTAGTGTAAACAACATAGAATTTTTCTAGCACCAGATTAGACATAAATGAATGATAATTTTAGGATTGTTTGTAAAAGTAAAAAGAAAAAAAAGAGGGAAGCATGTCTACTTCCACCACTCACTCCTATAAAAATTATGCTATGATTAAAAACCCAAAAATCATAGGAAATAAAAAGAGAGGAAATGATAGCAAGAAAATGTTGAAATCTAGAAAGCGTACACATGAGGAATAACTGCCCCAGCAGAAAAGACAAAGGTAAATATAAAGTTAGCAGTTGGGAAAATACTGCAGAAGATTTCAAGGCTCAAAGATTTGCAGGCACCTGGTGCCTCTATAAAATGTACTTGCAGGTGGAGTGTAAAGGGAAAGGCTTGAAATAAGTTATTACATGAAGAGTTCCCAGCTCAGTTACCTAATCCAATGTACTTAGAACTGTTGGTAAGACTTTTGTGAAATGTCTTTGGCTTAAGACATATTAATTTAAATGTTTGATAAATAAAATATATAGCATTTGAAATTTGTATATCATGAAAAGATTTACCTATAGACTATTTCTGAATAATAGTATCTGGTAGGCCCTGCTTAAAAGCCACTTCATTGTTAACTGCAACTACAAACATCATAGGTGCATTTGTTTAAGGCTTTATCTGCTGTCTACATAACGAGACAACTTCCTCTCTACCAACTAACAGAAGACTGAAAGCTTATTCTTTGGGAAAGTTAAGCCAGAGGGTCTCTTGATTTATGTCAATGGGCAAAGACGAGCGTAGAGTACCAAAATGAATACAGAAAGTTTAATAGAAAGTTGGCATAATGACTTAAAAGACCCTTCCTGCCCTATCCTTCACTTGAAACACTTGTAGCCACACTTACATTCCCTTAAAATTTTATTTCTGCATAAAATTTTAAGAGAAAATATTTATATAATGTGACATTTGAAAATACCCAGTAAAGCAACAGCTGGGAGCCATTCTGCAGTAGATTATAAAAATAGCCATATTGTCTTCTCCTCCCTGCATCTTGCAGTGTAACATTGAAGATCTTCCCATTAAGACTTGGGAACAATTTCCCCAGCCTTTGAATCTATGTTTGCTATGGGATTTGCTTTGGCCAAAGAACATTCACCAACATGATACAAAATTGATGCTTCATAAACACTTGCATACTGGGACTTGATCTCTTACTGCACTTGGAATCCTAAGGTCATCATGTAAACAAGTCCCATCTAACCTGCTGGACAAGGAGAGGAGAAAAACAAAGATTCATTAGCTAACAACATGCCAACAACCACACATAAGAACCTATATCATCCAGCTGCCAGCCAACATGACAGCTGATCACTGAACCATGAGCTAATCCAGAGAGATCAGCTGGGCCAGCTCAGACTCCACTTGAACCATCATGAGCTAAATAAATGGATACTGTTTTAAGCTAGTCATTTTGAAGTTGAGTTGTGATACAGCAACAATGAACTGATAAACCAACTGACCAATCTACTGTAATGCCTACCATGTAATGAGATCGATTATTGAACATAAAATTTCCCACTGACCTTACAGAATCTAATTATTAACTAGAAAATTAAAGTCAAGTACAGTCTAAACTCCTATATGAGAAAAATAATAATACGACTGAGAACAAAACAATTAAAAAATTAAACAAACTGGAAGTAAAAAAAATCAGTAAAGAAAGAAGAATAAAACATTATGAAACTTAGTTATGTCCTTAGAGAGGTGAGAGAGATTTTGCTATATAACAAAAAATTAGATTATAAAAATAGAGACTTCAAGAACAAAAAAGAGTCTATTGGAAATTTAAAATGTGACTGCATAAATGAAAAACTAGGTAGAAGTTTGGAAGATACAATTTAAAAAATCTGCCAGATAAAAATAATAAGACAAAGAGAAAAAAGAGAAAAAAAGATAAGATTTTTTAAAATTTTTCTTTCCAACTTTTACTTTCACGGGCATGTGTGCAGGATGTGCATGTTTGTTACATAGGTAAATGTGTGCCATGGTGGTTTGCTGCACAAATCATCCTGTCACAAAAAAACCCTAAAATTTCTTTTTTTTTTTTTGTTATTATACTTTAGGTTTTAGGGTACATGTGCACAATGTGCAGGTTTGTTACATATGTATCCATGTGCCATGTTGTTTTGCTGCACCCATTAACTCGTCATTTAGCATTAGGTATATCTCCTAATGCTGTCCCTCCCCCCTCCCCCCACCCCACAACAGTCCCCGGAGTGTGATGTTCCCCTTCCTGTGTCCATGAGTTCTCATTGTTCAATTCCCACCTATGAAAAAAACCCTAAAATGTCTTAATAGTTAAGGACTTAGACCACACTCAGCTTGCAGACAGACTCATGATGCCCTGTCTTGTTTGTTTTCTTGGCAAGTAGCCTGCACCTGGACATATCTTTGTGATGTTTCAGAATAACTTCTCATTGAGCCTGATTCTCCACACCCACCAGCTCATTTGGGGAAGACAATACTTATAGTCTTGGAAACCACATGCTAAAAAAGACATGGACAAAGTGAAGCATATGCACAGAAGAAGGACTTAGACTGTGAAGAGGCTGAGAACCATGCTAAATGAAACCAACCATAGACCACTTTGTCACTTGTAGAGGAGGGGGCAGCAGTATTAATGGAGTTGCCAGCTCTGCTAGGTTGTGAGGAGAGGGCATACACTGAAGATATCATACTAAGCTTCATAACTGTGTTTTATTAAAAGTTAAGGTGGTAGCTTTTACAAAAATCAAATCTGAAATTTAGAAGTCTTATTAAACACCGTTGGTTGGCGAGAATGTAGAGCAATGACATTTTCATCTGCTGCTGGTGGAATTGTAAACTGGTACCACCAGTTTGGAAAGTGAATTGTCTGGTAAAGGTGATGATATATACCCTCTGTGCATCCTTGCAATTCCCCTTTCTAGAGAGCTCCATGCCCTAGGGAAACAAATGCACATATGCCCAAGAATATATGTACAAGAAAGTTCACAGCAGGATGGCTCATAATTGTTCGATGTCTGAACCAACCCAAATATCCATCATAGGTAGAATGGATAAATAAATTATGCTATGTTCATACAATGGAACATTATACAGCAATAAGAGAAAAACATAAGGAACGTGGATTTTATAACTATAATGTACACATGAAGCAAGTTTGAAATAATGCATGTAGTATGATTGCATTTATATAAAGACCAAAATTTAGTCAAGTGAAATCATGATTTTTAGGAATGCATGCATAGGTGGCGAAACTATAATATAGTGTAAAACAAGGAAGTAATTATAATAAAAATTAAGATAGCGGGAAGGGTAGATGTTATAATTGATAAGAGACATGCTGGAAACTTCCGGGGTCTGGTAATGTTCTATTGCTTGACCTGGGAGATATTATGTGGGCATTTGTATTATAATTAGCTGTTAATTGTACATTTATATTTTATTTACTTTTCTGTATGTATGTTGTAGTTCACCAAAAAAGTAAAAAAAAAAAAAAAGTGACCCTTTGAACAAACGGTGGCCTATAAAGCAAATCATTAATAAAATTATTCTCTAATGGACTTCTAGTAAGAAAGAAAAAAAAGAAAATAAATTTTGACAATCAGTGTATTTGGATATGAATAATAAACATTTCAGAGAGAACAAATAGAGAAGAAATTATCAAAGAAATAATTCAATGTATTTTTAGAAGTTAGGAACATAAATTTCCATATTACAGCACAATAGTTTTAAAAAGGCCAACACAGGTACTATGATTTGTAAACTTACAATTCTAGAAACAAAGACAATATCTTAAGAGCTTACAGCAAGAAGAGGAAAAGAAAATAAAGAGTTTATATGCAAAGTACCTGGAGTAAGTATGTTATAAGATTGTTAAAAGTAACTTTTCAGTTACATTTTTAGCAATTTTGTTAACTAAGTTTTTACTGAAATTTAAGAGCTAAAAATCATTGAAAGTTAAAAAGAACCAAAAGCTAAACACCTTAAACATTCTAAAAGGAAATGATTCTCAACTAGAATTTTACACCTAGTGAACTTAGTTATCAAGTGTGAGAGGAGATTAATGACATTTTCAGGCATGTGAGATTTTAAAGTGTTCACTGTTCATGCAACTTTTCTTAGGAAGTTACTAGAGGAGGTGTTTCCTCCAAACACAAGAGAAAACAAAAGGAGGAAAAACATGGATTTCAGGAAACAATGGGCCCATCGCAGGATGGTAGAAACTGTCAGCAGGCCTCCAGAGCAAGCAGGCAAAACTGGGGTGGAAAGAGGGAAGAGGTCAAAGATAGGGATCAAAAAGAAGATGAAGTTGGTAGGCTATCAGATGGATGAATTTGGAACATGTGCAGGGGCACGAAAAAGAACTTTCAGGTTTGGTCTGTGCACTCATGTGTTACGAAGTTGAATACATGTGATATTTTAGTGAAAAAAATTTATATAAAACAATCAGGCTGTAAAAGCATTAAATTCACATTCCTTATAAAATGGCATCTAAATATGATTTTTGTTTTTACTATAAACTGTTTCTGCAGAGTTAATAAGACTACTGATTCTAATGCCTTTTCTCATATTTAAAATTCATGATGAAATAACAATAGTGGCACAGGGGAGGAGGGTTCTGTTGACTACTTATATTTAAAATTACTCAATTATATTTATTTGATTATTCAACAAACCAAGAAGTTAATAAATACTTATTTTTCAAAAAAAAATTAATTATGGGTACGTGGTAGGTGTATATATTTATGGGGTATGTGAGATATTTTGATACAGGTGTACTATGTATAACAATAACATTAGGGAAAGTAGGGTATTTATCCCAAGCATTTATCACTTCTTTCTGTTATGAACATTCCAATTATACTCTTTAAGTCATTTTTAAATGAACTATAAATTATTGTTGTCTCCAGTCACTCTGTTGTGCTATCAAATAGTAGATCTTACTCATTCTATTTAACTATATTTAGGTACCCATTAACCATCCCCACACCACCCCCACCCCCAACTACCCATCCCAGCCTCCATTCTACTCTCTATCTCCATGAGTTCAATTGCCTTAATTTTTAGTTCCCACAAATATTGAGAACATGTGAGGTTTGTCTTTCTGTGCCAGGCTTTTATCACTTAACATAATGATTTCCAGTTCCATCCATGTTACTGTAAATAACGGAATCTTACTCTTTTTTCTGATGGTACTCCATTGTGTATAAGTACCCCCTTTGTTTTATTATCCATTAATTTATTGATGGACACTTAGGTTGCTTCCAAATCTTGAGCATTGTGAATAGTGCTGCAGTAAACATAGGAGTACAGATACTCCCATGTTTCATACACTGATATTTTTTTCTCTTTTGGCAATATACCTATCAGTGGAATTGCTGGATCATACGGTGATTCTACTTTTAGTTTTTTGAGGAACCTCCATACTGTTCTCCATAGTGGCTGTACTAATTTACATTCCCATCAACAGTGTACCAGGGTTCCCTTTTCTCCATATATTTGCCAGCAGTTATTACTGCCTGTCTTTTGGATAGAAGCCATTTTAACTGGGGTGAGATTATATTTCATTGTAGTTTTCATTTTCATTTCTCTGATAATCAATAATGTTGAGCACTTCTTCATATATGTTTACCTTTTATACCTTCTTTTGAGAAATGTCTATTTGAGTCTTTTATACATTTTTACTTGGATTACTATGATTTTCTTTGCTGTATAGAAGCTTTTTAACTTAAAATATCCCATTTGTCCATTTTCATTTTGATTGTGCTTTTGGTGTGTTACACACACACACACTCACACATACACACACGCACACACACACACACAATTTGCCCAGACTAATGTACTGGAAAGTTTCTCCAATGTTTTCTTTTAGTAGTTTTATGATTTCAGGTCTCAGATTTAAATTTTTAATCCATTTTGATTTGATTCTTGTTTTGATTTGATTTTTATATGTATAAAGAAGTCCAGTTTTATTCTTCTCCATACGGATGTCCAGCTTTCCTAGTCCCATTTATTGATGAAGCTGTCCTTTCTCCAATGTTTGCTCTTGATATCTTTGTTGAAAATGAATTCACTATAGACGTATAAACTTATCTCTGTGTTCCATGTGCTTTTCCATTGGTCTATAGGTCTGTTTGTATGCCAGTACCATGCTGTTTTGGTTACTAGAACTCTGTAACCAAATTTGAACTCAGGTAATGTGATTCTTCCAGTTTTATTCTTTTTGCTCAGGATGGCTTTTGCTATTCTGGGTCTTCTGTGGTTCCATATAAATTTTAGAATTTTTTTTCTATTTCTGTGAAAGAATGTCATTGGTCTTTTGATAGAGATTGCACTGAATCTGTGCGTTGCGTTGGGTATTATGGACATTTTAACAACATTGATTATTCCAATACTTTAACATGAAAATGTTTTCATTTTTGGTATTCTTTTAGTTTCTTGCATGACTATTTTATAGTAGGAGCTCCCCAACCCCTGGGCTATGGATGGGAGCCATGGCCTGCTAGAAACTGGGCAACACAACAGGTGGTGAGTGGTGGGTGAGTGAGCAAAGATTCATCTGTGTTTATAGCTGCTCCCCATTGCTCACATTACCACCTGAGCTCCAACTCCTGTCAGATCAGCAGCAGTATTAGATTCTCATAGTACCACGAACCCTATTGTGACCTGCCCATGTGAGCGATCTAGGTTGCGTGCTCCTTGTGAGACTCTAATGCCTGATGACCTGTCACTGTCTCCCATCACCTCCAGATGGGACCATCTAGTTGCAGGAAAACAAGCTCAGTGCTCCAACTGTTTCTACATTATGGTGAGTTATATAATTATTTCATTATATGTTACAATATAATAATAACAGAAATAAAGTACACAATAAATGTAATGTTCTTTAATCATCCCCAAACCATTCCCCTCACACCAGTCCATCATCGTTGTATTCCAGATCTTAGAGGACAGGCTTTCATCTTTTACCCATTCAAGATACACTAGCTGGCTGTCTGTTATATATGACTTTTATTTTGTTGAGGTATGTTCCTTCTAGACCCAGTTTTTTTTGACAGGTTTTATCATGAAGTGTGTTAAATTTTATCAAATGCTTTTTCAATATCAGTTGAGTTTTCATTGTAGAGAACTTTCTCTTCTTTGGCTAATTTTATTCTAAGGTATTTAATTTTATTTGTAGCTATTAAAGTGGTATTACCTTCTTGATTTCTTTTTCAGATTGTTCATTGTTGGCATATAGAAACGCTACTGATTTTTGTATGTTGACTTTGTATCTTACTTTACTGAATTTGTTTATGAGTTCTAATATGTTTTTGGTAGAGTCATTGTTTTTTCCAAATATACAATGATGTCATCTGCAAACAAGGATAATTTGACTTCTTCCTTTCCAATTTGGATGCCCTTTATTTCTTTCTCTTGTCCGATGACTCTAGCCAAAATTTCTAGTACTATGTTGAATAATTGGTGAAAGTTGGCATTCTTGCTGTGTTCCAGATCTTAAAGGAAAGGCTTTTCAGTTTTTACTCATTCCGTATTATACTAGCTGTCAGTCTGTCATATATGGTGTTTATTATGTTGAGGTATGTTCCTTCTAAACCCAGTTTTTTGATGGCTTTTATTATGAAGTATGTTGAATTTTATTGAATGCTTTTTTAGTATCAGTTGAGATGATCACATGGTTTTTGTCCTTCATTCATGTATCACATTGATTGATTTGTGCATGTTGAACCATCTTTGCATCCCAGGAATAAATCCCATTAAGTAATGATGAGTGGTCTTTTTAACGTGTTCTTAAATTTAGTTTGTTACTGTTTTGTTGAGGATTTTTGCATCAATGTTCATCAGATAAATTGAACTGTAGTTTTCTTTTTTTGCTGTGTTTTGGTCTGGCCTTAATATCAGGGTAATACATGCCACACAGAGTGAGTTTGGAAATACTTTTTCTCTTCCCCTGTTTTTTTTAGCATAGTTTCAGTAGGATAGGTGTTAGTTCTTTAAATGTTTAATAACAATCAGCAGTAAAGGCATTGGGTCCTGGGCTTTTCTTTGCTGGGAGACTTTTTATTATGGCTTTGATCTCATTACTTGATATCAGTTCATTCAGGTTTTGGATTTCTTCCTGGTTCAATCTTGGTAGGTTGTATATGTCTAGGAATTTGTATACTTCTTCTAGGATTTCCAATTTATTGGTATATAGTTGCTCATAATAGTCTCCAATGATTCTTTGAATTTCTATCAGTTATAATATATCCTTTCTCATCTCTCACTTTGATTCCTCCATTTTTTTCTTAGCCTGGCTCAACCAAAATTTGTCAGTTTTCTTTATCTTTTCCAAAAAAAAAACTATTAATTTTGGTGATTTTTTTCATTTTCTTCACTTCAATTTAATTTATTTCTGCTCTGATCATTGTTATTTCTTTTCCTTTTCTAATTTGGGGTTTGATTTGCTCTTTTTCAGTTCTTTAAGATACATTGTTAGGTTGTTTATTTGAAGTTTTTCTAATTTTTGATGTAGGCATTTATTGCTCTAAACTTTCCTCTTAGTACCACTTTTGCTGTATCCAATAGATTTTCATGTGGTGTATTTCCATTTTCATTTCTTTCAAGAAATTTTAAAATTTCTTTCTTAACTTCTTCATTGACTTATCAGTCTTTCAGGAACATACTGTTTGATGGTCATGTGTTTATATAAATACACATATATATACAAACACCACAATGGAGCACCAAGACACACAGAGCAAATACTGTTAGAGCCAAAGAGAGATATATACATATATAAATATACACACAAATAATGTATATACAAACATATTATATATATAATACATGCATACATTTATACACATTATATATTACATATATACACATATAATATACACTACATATTACCCATATGATATATATGTGTGTACATATATGTGTGTATATATGTGTGTATACATATACACATATATGTATATATTTTATATAATACAATTATACATATACACATATATGTATACATATATACATATACACATATATTATGTATATATGTGATATATTATGTAATATATGTAATATAATATGTAATACATTATCTATAATATATGTAATATAATATGTAATACATTATATATAATATACGTAATACAATATGTAATATATTATATATAATATACGTAACACAATATGTAATATATTATATATAATATATGCAACACAATATGTAATATATTATATATAATATATGTAACACAATATGTAATGTATTATATATAATATATGTAATATAATGTGTAATATATTACATGTAATATATGTAATATATTATATGCGATATATGTGATATATTATATGTGATATATGTGATATATGTAATATATTATATGTAATATATGTAATATGTTATGTAATATATGTAATGTATTATGTAATATATGTAATATATGTGATATATGTAATATAATATGTAATATATTATATATAATATATGTGATACAATATGTAATATATTATATATAATATATGTGATACAATATGTATTGTATTATATATAATATATGTGATACAATATGTATTGTATTATATATAATATATGTGATACAATATGTATTGTATTATATATAATATATGTGATACAATATGTATTGTATTATATATAATATATGTGATACAATATGTATTATATTATATATAATATATGTGATACAATATGTATTATATTATATATAATATATGTGATACAATATGTATTATATTATATATAATATATATGATATAATATGTAATATATTATATATAATATAAGTAATATAATATGTAATATATGTAATATATTATATATAATATATGTGATATATTGTATATAATATATGTAATCTTGGTAGGTTGTATATTTCTAGGAATTTGTATACTTCTTCTAGGATTTCCAATTTATTGGTATATAGTTGCTCATAATAGTCTCCAATGATTCTTTGAATTTCTATCAGTTATAATATATCCTTTCTCATCTCTCACTTTGATTCCTCCATTTTTTCTTATATGTAATATATTACATATAATATATGTAATATAATATGTAATATATTATATAATATATGTAATATAACATGTAATATATGTAATATAATATATGTTATATGTGTATGTATATGTGTATATATGTAAATATATATACACACATATATATTTACATTTGCTATATCCACTAAATTGGCCCGTTTTTGTTATATAATGACCTTCTTTGTCTCTTTTTATAGTTTTTAGCTTAAAATCTATTTTGTCTGATATAAGCATAGCTATTCCTGCTCTTTTATAGTTTCCATTCGCATGAAATATAATTTTTCATCCCTTTCTTATCAGTCCATGTGTGTCTTTGTAGGTGAAGTGTATTTATTGTCAGCAAAAGAATGTTGGATTCTGTCTTTTAATTCATTCATCTCTCTGTGTCTTTTGATTGGAGAGTTTAGTCCACTAAAATTGAATGTTATTATTGACAATTAATGACTTACTCCTCTCATTTTGTTATTTGTCTTCTGGTAGTTTTGTTGTTCTTTTCTTCCTTCCTTTCTTCCTGCCTTCCTTTCTGTGAAAGTCATTTTCTGGGGGGATATGTTTTAATTTCTTGCTTTGTATTTTTTTTGTATCTGTTGTAGGTCTTTTTGAATTGATGTTACCATGAGGATTGCAAATAACATCTAATAAACCATTATTTTAAACTGGTGATGACAATTCTGATTGTAAAAACAAACAAAGCAGCAAATAAAAAACTAATAAAAACTCTACACTTTAATTCATCCCCTCACTTTCCAACTTTTTCTTGTTCAATTTAGATCTGATAGTATCTGTCTTAAACATTCATTGTAGTTGTTATTATTTTTTGTATATTCATCTTTGAGTTCTTCTCCTCGAGATATGAGTAGTTTACACCCCACAATTACAGTGTTATAATATTCTGTATTTGTCTGCGTACTTACCATTTCGAGTAAGGTTTTTTACCTTCAGATGAGTTCCTATTGCTCATTGACATCTGTTTCTTTCAGATTGAATAACTACCTTTAGCACTTCTTGTAGGATATGTCTATATGTCTGGTATTCATGAAATCTCTTAGTTTTTGTTTGTCTGGGAAAGTCTTTATTTCTCCTTCATGTTTGAAAGACATTGTCACTGGATATAATATTCTAGGTGTGATGGTTAATACTGAGTGTTAACTTCATTGGATTGAAAGATACAAAGTATTAATCCTGGGTGTGTTTGTGTGGGTGTTGCCAAAAGAGATTAACCTTTGAGTCTGTGGGCTGAGGAAGGCAGATCCACCCTTAATCTGGTGGGCACAATCTAACTAGCTTCCAGTGAATATAAAGCAGGTAGAAAAACAGGAAAAGGAGACACTGGCCTAGCTTGCCAGCCTACATCTTTCTCCCATGCTGGATGCTTCCTGCCCTCAAACACTGAACTCCAAGCTCATCAGTTTTGGGAATCAGACTGGCTCTCCTTGCTCCTCAGGTTGCAGACAGCCTATTGTGGAACCTTGTGATCATATAAGTTAATACTTAATAAACTCCTATATATATATATATATATATCCTAATTAATACTTAATAAACTCAGTCAGGGTTCTCTTAGAGGGACAGAACTAATAGGATATATATATATATATCCTATTAATATATATTATATATATATATATATATATATATATATATATATATATATATATCCTATTAGTTCTGTCCCTCTAAGAGAACCCTGACTGATACAGATTTTTGTACCAGGAGTGGTCCTAGAGGGACAGAATATTAAGGATGGAGTTCTTTCACTGGTTTTTGGGTTTCTGGAGTTGGCTGCTTAATATGATTAGACCCCAAAATGCGAAGGACCCTACTTCAAATACTATGGAGAACACAGTCATTGGCATGAACTGTTCAGAGAGATATGCAAAATAAATGCATTTGACTCTCCTGATACACCACTCATGAGAGGCAAACCAGTTTAGTGACTCTATACATAATACCTTTGACCATATGTCCATATGTGGAGAACCAAGGAACATAATGAACCTGGTTGGTTGCTCCTAAGTTCAGTAGACAAAGTGATGAAAGAAAAGGATGAACTCAGGGATTCTGTCTTCTTGCTTCAGAAGCAGATGCTGAGCCTCAAATCTGCTGAGACTGCTCTCAGGGAGAGACTTATCTCTTGTAAAGAAAGAGCTGAAATTGTGGAAAAGACAGACACAAGCTCTTCTCATGCGAGTGGCTGACCTGCAACAAAAGATGCATGCACAGCCTTGCCAGGTGTCTACTGTTAAAGTGAGAGCATTGACTGGAAAAGAATGGGACCCTGCACCTTGGAATGGGGATATCTGGGAGGACCCTGATGAAGCTGGGGACACTGAGTTTGTAAACTCTGATGAAACATTTTTGCCAGAAGGAACAGCTTCCCCATCCCCAGTAGTGGCAGCATCCCCTCCCCAACCCAGGCTGCCATCAGCCTTTCCACGTTTGTCTGAGATAAACCCTGCACTTCCTGAGGCAGTTGTCAGGCAAGAAAATGTGGATTCTCCTCAGAAGCCACCCCAACAGCTTTGCTTCAAGATCTCAACTAGACTAAATTGCCGGCAGGCCCCTAGAAGTGAGGTTGAGAGTGTGACCCATGAAGAGGTGCACTACCCTTGAAAAGAACTGTTTGAGTTCTCTAATTTATATAAACAGTAATCTGGAGAACAGGCATGGGAATGGATATTAAGAGTGTGGGATAATGGTGGAAAGAACACAGTTGGATCAGGCTGAATTTATTGAATTGGGCCCACTAAGCAGGGACTCTGCATTTAATGTTGCAGCTCAAGGAGTTAAAAAATGTTCTAATAAACTACCATCAGAGTGAACAGGCAACCTACAGAATGGGAGAAAATTTTTGCAATCTACTCATCTGACAAAGGGCTAATATCCAGAATCTACAAATAACTTAAACAAATTTACAAGAAAAAATCAAACAACCCCATCAAAAAGTGGCCAAAGGATATGAACAGACACTTCTCAAAGGAAGACATTTATGCAGCTAACAGACACAAGAAAAAATGCTCATCATCACTGGCCATGAGAGAAATGCAAATCAAAACCACAGTGAGATACCATCTCACAACAGTTAGAATGGCGGTCATTAAAAAGTCAGGAAACAACAGATGCTGGAAAGGATGTGGAGAAATGGAATACTTTTACACTGTTGGTGAGACTGTCAACTAGTTCAACCATTGTGGAAGACAGTGTGGTGATTCCTCAAGGAGCTAGAACTAGAAATACCATTTGATCCAGCCATCCCATTACTGGGTATATATCCAAAGGATTATAAATCATGCTGTTATAAAGACACATGCACACGTATGTTTATTGTGGCACTATTCACAATAGCAAAGACTTGGAACCAATCCAAATGTCCATCAATGATAGACTGGATTAAGAAAATGTGGCATATATACACCATGGAATACTATGCAGCCATAAAAAATGATGAGTTCAGTTCATGTCCTTTGTAGGGACATGGATGAAGCTGGTAACCATCATTCTGAGCAAAGTATCGCAAGGACGGAAAACAGAACACCACATGTTCTCACTCATAGGTGGGAATTGAACAATGAGAACATTTGGACACAGGGTGGGGCACATCACACACCAGGGCCTGTCGTGGGGTGGGGGAAGGTGGAAGGGATAACATTAGGAGGTATACCTAATGTAAATGACGAGTTAATGGGTGCAGCACACCAACATGGCACATGTATACATACGTAGCAAACCTGCACGTTGTGCACATGTACCCTAGAACTTAAAGTATAATAAAAAAAAAGGTTGTAATAGTTTATTTGCTTGGTTAGCTGAAATGTGGATTAAAAGATGGCCCACTGTGAGTGAGCTGGAAATGCCTGATCTCGCCCGGTTTAATGTAGAGGAAGGGATCCAAAGGCTTAGGGAGATTGGGATGGTGGAGTGGATTAGTCACTTTAGACCTACTCATCCCAGCTGGGAGGGTCCAGAAGGTATATACTTGATCAATGTCTTGCAAAATAGATTTGTGAGGCAGAACCTGCATCTTTGAAGATCCCTGTAATTGCTATTTTCTATATGTCAGATCTAAAGGTGAGAACCACAGTCACTCAATTACAAAATTTAAATACAATTGGAATAATTTGATTCCGAAGTGTCAGGGGCCAAGTGGTGTCAGTCAACTGTCAAAGGTAAGGAGGGCATAGCAATCGTAATGGACAGCAGAGGCAAAGTGGCAATCACAATAGTCTGACTTGTGTAAAGCTCTAACGTTAGCTAATTAATCACCTTGTTCCTAGAAGTGAATTTGATAGGAAGCTTACTGCATTCCTACTTAATTTATACAAACAGAAAACCTCTAGATCAAATGGACAAAAGGCTAATTTGCATTATAGAAAGAGCAAATCATGCCCCCTCAATCAATTTCCATATTTGAGCCAGTTTACAGACCTAGAACCCCTTGAATGAAGGGGAGGCCAGGCCCCCTTGAGGAAAGATCCCACTACATTACCCACAACTTACATAGTAAATCTATCTCCCATTCTTCCACAAGGAGACCTCTAGCCTTTTACCAGGGTAAATGTGCACTGGGGAAAAGGAAATGATTAGACATTTCGGGGACTACTGGACGCTGGCTCTGAGCTGGCGTTGATTGCAGTGAACCCAAAACATCACTGTGGTCCTCCAGGTAAAGTAGGGACTTATGGAGGTTAGGTAATTAATAAAGTTTTAGCTCAGGTCTGACTTACCATGGGTCCCTGGACTCATCCTGTTGTCATTTCCCAAGTTCCAGAATGCATAATTAGCATAAACATACTTAGCAGCTGGCAGAATTCACTGACTGGTAGGGCAAGGGCTATGATGGTGAGAAAGGACAAATGGAAGCCATTAGAACTGCCTCTACCTAGAAAAGTAGTAAATTGAAAGCAATATTGCATCTCTATAGGAATTGCAGAAATTAGTGCCACCACCAAGGACTTGAAAGATGCAGGGGTGGTGATCCATCCCCATTCAACTCTCCCATTTGTCCTGTTCAGAAGACAGATGGATCTTGCAGAATGGCACTGGATTATCATGAGTTTAACCAAGTGGTGACTCCAATTGCAGCTGCTGTACCAGATGTGGTTTCATTGCTTAAGCAAATTAACACATCTCCTGGTACATTGTATGCAGCCATTGACTTGACAAATATCTTTTCCTCCATTCCTGTCCATAAGGCCCATCAAAAGCAATTTGACTTCAGCTGGCAAGGCCAGCAATATACCTTTACTGTCCTACCACAGGGGTATATCATCTCTTTGGCTTTGTGTCATAATCTTATTCAGAGGGACCTTGATCCCTTTTCACTCCTGCAAGATATCACATTGGTCCATTACATTGATGACATTATGCAGATTGGATCCAGTGAGCAAGAAGCAGCAAACACACTGGACTTATTGGTGAGATATTTGCATGCCAGGGGATGGGAAATAAATCTAACCAAAATTCAGGGACTTTCTACCTCAGTCAAATTTCTAGGGGTCCAGTGGTGTGGGACCTGTTGAGATAGTGCTACTAAGATGAAGGATAAGTTACTGCATTTGGCCCCTCCTACAACCAAGAAAGAGGCACAATACCTAGTGGGCTTATTTGGATTTTGGAGGCAACACATTCCTGATTTGGGTGTGTTATTCCAGCCCATTTATTGAGTGACCTGAAAGGCTGCCAATTTTTAATGTGGTCCAGAAGAGGAGAAGGCTTTGCAACAGGTCCAGGCTGTTGTGAAAGCTGCTCTGCCACTTTAGCCACATGACCCAGCAGATCCAATGGTGCTTGAGGTGTCAGTGGCAGATAGGGATGCTGTTTGGAGCCTTTGGCAGGCTCCCATAGGTGGATCACTGCAGAGGCCTCTAGGATTTTGGAACAAGGCCCAGCCATCTTCTGCAAATAACTACTCTCCTTTTGAGAGATAGCTCCTGGCCTGTTACTGGGCTTTTGTGGAAACTGGATGTTTGACTATGGGTCAAGTCACCATGCAACCTGAATTGCCTATCATGAACTGGGTGCTTTCAGAACCATCTAGCCATGAAGTGGGTTGTGCACAGCAGCATTCCATCATCAAATGGAAGTGGTATATAAGTAACCGGGCTCAAGAAGGTCCTGAAGGCAAAAGTAAGTTACATGAGGAAGTGGCTCAAATGCCCATGGCCTCCACTTTTGCCACCCTGCCTTCTCTACCCCAGCCTGCACCAATGACCTCATGGGGAGTTCCTTATGATCAGTTGACAGAGGAAGAGAAGACTAGAGCCTGTTTCACAGATGGTTCTGCACAATATTTAGGCACCACCTGAAAGTGGACAGCTGCAGCACTACAGCCCCTTTCTAGGACATCCCTGAAGGACAGTGATGAAGGGAAATCTTCCCAGTGGGCTGAACTTTGAACAGTGCACCTGATTGTGCAATTTGCATGGAAGGAGAAGTGGTCAGATTTGCAATTATATACTGATGCATGGGCTGTAGACAATGGTTTGTCTGGATGGTTTGGGACTTGGAAGAAGCGTGATTGGAAAATTGGTGACAATGAAATTTGGGGAAGAGGTATGTGGATGAGTGGTCAAAAACTGTGAAGATAATTGTATCTCATGTGAGTGCTCACCAGCAGGTGACCTTAGCGAAGGAAGAGTTTAATAATCAAGTAGATAGGATGACCTTTTCTGTGGACACCACTCTGACCCCTTCTGTGGACACCACTCAGCCTCTTTCCCTAGCCACCCCTGCCATTGCCCCATGGACCCATAAACAAAGTCGTCATGGTGCAGGGATGTAGGTTAGGTTATTCATGGGCTCAGCAATGTGGGCTTCCACTCATCAACGCTGACCTGGCTATGGCCACTGCTGAGTGTCTACTTTGCCAGCAGCAGAGACCAACACTGAGCCTTTGATATGACATCATTCCTCAGGGTGATCAGCCAGCTACCTGACGGCATGTTGATTATATTGGACCTCTTCCATCATGGAAAGGGCAGTGGTTTGTCCTCACAGGAATAGACACTCCAGATATGGGTTTCCCTATCCTGCACACAATGCTTCTGCCAAGACTACCATCAGTGGATCACAGAATGCCTTATCCACTGTCATGGTATTCCACACAGCATTGCTTCTGACCAATGCACTCACTTTATGGCTAAAGTGCAGCAGTGGGCTTATGCTCATAGAATTCACTGATGTTACCATGTTCCCCATTATCCTGAAGCAGCTGCATTGATAGAACTGTGGAATGGCTTTTTGAGTCACAATTACAATGCCAACTAGGTAACAATACTTTGCAGGGCTGGGGCAAAGTTCTCCAGAAGGCCATGTATGCTCTGATTCAGCATCCAAGATATGGTTGTTTCTCCCATAGCCAGGATTCATGGGTCCAGGAATCAAGGGGTGGAAGTAGAAATGGCACCACTTACCATCACCCGTAGTGATCCACTAGCAAGATTTTTGCTTCCTGTTCCCTCGACATTATGTTCTGCTGGCCTAGAGGTCTTAGTTCCAGAGACAGGAACACTGCCAAGAGGAGACACAACAGTGATTCCATTAAAGTGGAAGTTAAGATTGCCACCTGGACACTTTGGGCTCCTCCTACCTTTAAGTCAAGAGGCTAAGAAGGGAGTTACAATGTTGGCTGGGGTGATTGACCTGGACCACCAAGATGAAATCAGTCCACCACTCAACATAGGTAAGGAAGGTCATGTATGGAATACAGGAGATTCATTAGGGTGTCTCTTAGTATTACTATGCCCTGCGATTAAGGTCAATGGGAAACTACAACAGCCCAATCCAGTCAGGACTACAAATGGCCCAGACCTTTTAGGAATGAAGGTTTGGGTCACTACACCAGAAAACACACACACACACACACACACACAACCTGCTGAGGTGCTTGCTTAAGGCAAAGGGAATACAAAAGGGGTAATAGAAGAAGGTAGTCATCAATACCAGCTGTGACCACGTGACCAGCTGTAGAAATGAAGACTGTAACTGTCATGCATATTTCTTCCTTCTTTTGTTAAAAACATGTTTGTGCATGTATACACTTGTATTAAGAAAATATCTCCATTTTATTTCTTTTTTCCTTTATCATGTGACATAAGATTTATTGACTTCTTATCAGCATTTAAGTATTGTTGACTTTATGTAATAGTATTTGGTTTGGGGATTGGTGCATTTCTGGTTGTACGGAGGATAGTTGTATTACATTAGGCATAATTATAACCTCATTATTGTCTTTATTTTAAGATTATATATGATCTCAGCAGATGTGTATGGGTTCACATTGACAAGGGGTGGACTTGTGATGGTTAATACTGAGTGTCAACTTCATTGGATTGAAGGACACAAAGTATTAATCCTGGGTGTGTCTGTGTGGGTGTTGCCAAAAGAGATTAACATTTGAGTCAGTGGGCTGGGGAAGGCAGATCCACCCTTAACCTGGTGGGCACAATCTAATCAGCCTCCAGGGAATATAAAGCAGGCAGAGAATCCAGAAAAGGAGACACTGGCCTAGCCTCCCAGCCTACATCTTTCTCTTGTGCTGGATGCTTCCTGCCTTTGAACATTGGACTCCAGATTCTTCAGTTTTGAGACTCTTACTGGCTCTCCTTGCTCCTCAGATTGCAGACAGCTTATTGTGGGACCTTGTGATCATGTAAGTTAATACTTATTAAACTCCCTGTTTTATATATATATATATAAAAAATCCTATTAGTTCTGTCCCTCTAAGAGAACCCTGACTAAACACTAGGATAACATTTTTTTTTCTCCTTCAGCACTTTATTCTTATTTTTAATTTAATTTATTTATTTTTTTTGAGACAGAATCTTGCTCAGTCACCTAGGCTGGAGTGCAGTGGCACAACTTGCACTCACTGCAACCTCAGTCTCCCAGGTTCAAACAATTCTCCCTGCCTCAGCCTCCTGAGTAGCTGAGATTACAGGCACACATCACCACACCTGGCTAATTTTTGTATTTTTTAGTAGAGATGGGGTTTCACCATGTTGGCCAGGCTGGTCTTGAACACTTGATCTCAGGTGATCCACCCACCTCGGCCTCTTTCATCATGTTAAATATGTTATGTCACTCTCTCCTGGCCTGCAAGGTTTCCACTGAAAAGTCTGATACCAGATGTATTGGAGCCTGATATCATTTGGCAGTGTCCCCACCAAAATCTCATCTTGAATTCCCACGTGTTGTGGGAGGGACCCAGTGGGAGGTAATTGAATCATAGGGGCAGGTCTTTCCCATGCTGTTCTCATGACAGTGAATAAGTCTCATGAGACCTGATGGTTTTATAAGGAGTTTCCATGTACAAACTTCCTTTGCCTGCTGCCATCCAAGTAAGACTTGACTTGTTCCTCTTTGCCTTTCACCATGATTGTGAGGCCTCCTCAGTCATGTGGAACTGTAAGTCCATTAAATTTCTTTCTTTTGTAAATTGTTCAGTCTCAGGTATGTCTTTATGAGCAGTGTGAAAACAGACTAATATAGTAAATTGGTATCAGTATAGAGGGGCGCTGCTGTAGATACCCAAAAACGTGGAAGCGACTTTGGAACTGGGTAACAGGCAGGGGTTGGAACAGTTTGGAGGGCTCAGAAGAAGACAGGAAAATGTGGGAAAGTTTGAAACTTCCTAGCAACTTGTTGAATGGCTTTGACCAAAATGCTGGTAGCGATATGGACAATAAACTCCAGGCTGAGGTGGTCTCAGATGGAGATGAGAAACTTGTTGGGAACTGAAGCAAAGGTGACTCTTGTTATGTTCTAGCAAAGAGACTGGAAGCTTTTTGCCCCTGCCCTAAAGATTTCTGAACTTTGAACTTGAGAAAGATGATTTAGTGTATCTGGCAGGAGAAATTTCTAAGCAGCAAAGCATTCAAGTTGTGACCTGGGTGCTGTTAAAGGCATTCAGTTTTATAAGGGAAGCAGAGCATAAAAGTTCAGAACATTTGCAGCCTGAAAATGCGATAGAAAAGAACATTTCATTTTCTGAGGGGAGAAATCCAAGCTGGCTGCAGCAATTTGCCTAAGTAACAAAGAGCCGAATGTTAATCTCCAAGACAATGGGGAAAATGTCTCCAGGGCATCTCAGAGGTCTTCACAGCAGACCCTCCCATCACAGGCTTGGAGGCCTAGGAAGGAAAAGTGGTTTCTTGGGCCAGGCCCAGGGTCCCTGTGCTGTGAGCATCCTAGGGATTTAGTGCCCTGCATCCCAGCCACTCCAGACATGGCTGAAAGGGGCCAACATAGAGCTTGGGCCATGTCTTCAGAGGGTCCAAGCCTCAAGCCTTGGCTGCTTCCACATGGTGTTGAGCCTGTGAGTGCACAGATGTCAAGAATTGGAGTTTGGGAACCTCTGCTTAGTTTTCAGAGGATTTATGGAAATGCCTGGATGTACAGGCAGAAGTTTACTGCAGGAGCAGGGCTCTCACGGAGAACCTCTGCTAGGGCAGTGCAGAAGGAAATGTGGGTCAGAGTCCCCACACAGTGTCCCTACTGGGGCACCACATAGTGGAGCTGTGAAAAGAGGGCAACCGTCCTCCAGACCACAGAATGGAAGATCCATAGACAACTTGCACCATGCACCTGGAAAAGCTGCAGACACTCTTGCTAGCCTGTGAAAGCAGCTAGGAGGAGGGGTATACCCTGCAAACCCACAGAGGTGGAGCTGCGCAAGGCTGTGGGAGCTTACCTCTTGCATCAGTGTGACCTGGATATGAGACACGGAGTCAAAGGAGATCATTTTTGGAACTTTAAGATTTGATTGCCCTGCTGGATTTTGGACAAGAATGGGGCAGGTAGCCCCTTTGTTTTGGCCTATTTCTCCCATTTAGAATGGTTATATTTACCGAACGCCTGTACCTCCATTGTATCTAGGAAGTAACTAACTTGCTTTTGATTTTACAGGCTCATAGGCAGAAGGGATTTACCTCCTCTCAGAGGAGACTTCAGACTGTGGACTTTCATGTAAATGCTGAAATGAGTTAAGATTTTGGGGGACTGTTTGGAAGGCATGATGGGTTTTAAAATGTGAGCACATGAGACTTGGGAGGGGCCAGGGTGAAATGATATAATTTGGCTGTGTCCCCACCCAAATGTGGGGACATGTAAATTCTCACGTGTTGTGGGAGGGACCTGGTGGAGGTAATTGAATCATGGGGGCAGGTCTTTCCATGCTTATTCACTACTCTCCTGACAGTGAGTAAGTCTCAAGATATCTGATGGTTTTATAAGGGGGACTTTCCTGCACAAGCTCTCTTTGCCTGCCCCCCTCCATGTGAGATATGTCTTGCTCCTCCTTGCCTTCTGCTATGATTGTGAGGCCTCCCCAACCATGTGGAACTGCAAGTCCATTAAACCTCTTTCTTTTGTAAATTGCCCAGTCTCGGGTATTTTTTTATTCAGCAGCATGAGAACAGACTAAATCAGAGCTCCTTTATATTTTACTTATTTCTTTCCTCCTGCTGCTTTTAGAATCCTTTCTTTATCCTTGACCTTTGAGAGTTTGATTATTAAATGTCTGGAAGTCATCTTCTTTGGTTTAAATCTGCTTGGTGTTCTATAATCTTCTTGTACTTGAATCATTAATGCCTCTCTCTAAGTTCTTGTACTTGAATATTAATACCTCTCTCTAATATTAATACCTCTAAGTTTGGAAAGTTCTCTGTTATTATCTCTTTGAATAAACTTTCTATGCTGATTTCTTTCCACTTTAAGGCCAATAACTCTTTGATTTTCCCTTTTGAGACTACTTTCTAGATTTTTAGGCATTCCTCATTCTTTATGAAGATTTTTTTTATATGCCTAGTTGTTCAATTTGGTGTTCCTGAAGGGTGGGTGGTAGGCAATAACTTGAATATTCTGTTCAGCCATCTTCTATATGGAATTATTTGTATCATTATAACCCAAGAACATTTTCTCCAGAATGAAAAATAATGCCAAAAAGACACCAAGGCCATGGTTGTCTGCCAACGTCAGGACGCTGAGACAGGCTTTCAGAAACAATGCAGTCCCAGGAAAAGACAGTGCCCTGCTTTGGTGTCTACAACTCCCAGCCATATTTGCATTTTTCATTAAGTCTTGTGATGCTAAACTAGAACTAGAGCACACTGTTTCTAGAACAATTGTCTTAGAAATTTAACAATGCAATAAGTCATTGATTACTATATAATCAATTAATTATATAATTTCTCTGTACGGCTACTGGGCACCTTCTCCACAATTTACTGTGGAATTGATATATGTATCCTAAATACAACATGATAAATTAATGAACACATTTTAAAAGATATGCAAAGTTTGATTTAATAAAGTTTATACTCTTCCCCCTTGGATGTCAGGTAGGTCTGACTCTGATAATGTAGTCTCAAAACCCTGCAGAGCAGCAAAGGTAAAAGGCACAGCACTTTAAGGAAGGGTATTCTATAGGCCTTATCTATTGTCTCATTTTTCTGGAAAGTTTTTCTGAGATTAGTTTCTATGAACTCCTGTGTTTGCAAAGTATTGAGGTTTTTTTGTTTGTTTGTTTTGCTTTGTTTTTAAAATTTTTAAGTGAAGTCATGAGTGAAATGGATTAGTTAATACTTTAAGGAGACACCTAGATGAAGAACCAGTGAAATGCTAGCACTATTTGAGCCAAGATGAAGGTTATAATTTGTACTTAAAAATAAAACAGCTGCAGAACCATTTTTACTTGCCTCACATTTCACCTTAGTAAAAGCATACAATAATATTGACAATTTAAAACATATTAAAGAAACTTGTACTCAATTACATCTAACGATTCTTATAAGGAGAGGAAATGGAGAATAATATAGCTATTCATAATAAGCTAAAATCTGCTATGGTCATGACATCTAATTGAATGAACATATTTTAATATATATTATATACAATTTCTTATAATTAATCATTATAAATATTTGTTTCATATAAAGTTATACATATAATTTATGATTGGCAGCTTATCACTAGGTCAGAATGTATTACTCTTATCTATAAGATATCAAAAAATAGCAAGCCTGGTATTTTGATTCAACCTACTAGAACAGATCTGTTCTGTTTTAGATTTTTATAATACAACTTATATAAGTTTAATATTTTTGAAGTATTCCTATTTTTAGGGGCCTACTCATTATATCAATTGAGAGAAAAGTGAATTTTGTATATACTTATATTATAGCACATGTCATATCATAATGGATTTGAGCTCCTGAAGTTGAGTAAAGTATTTGCATTGAAGGGTACCATGCCTGGTAAGCAAGCAATACATTTTGGTTTAGTAAGAGCATAATCATATTCTTCCTTGGAATCTGCTAGATTTGGAGGATAGAAAATTTCAGTGTATAGTTGATTCTCCTGTGAATTTTATTGACTGGCTGGGGATACTAGACCCTACATGAAGCAATAAGAAAACAACATAAAGCTGCATATAGACTCTTGACATCTCTGAGAGAACTGTCTTGAGTTCTGTTTGACCCTCCAGATTGGCAAGAATTTACATGTACAGCAAATGTCATTTTTTACATGGGATAAGAATTGTATTACTTTAAAAAAACTGTAAATGTGAATATAAGCAGAGAAGTACAGTGCTGGCCAATTCACTCACTAGCAAGTGACTCACTAGCCCACACCAGCCTCAAGGCATACGTCATTCAAATTTATTTTTCACAAAATTACAAGGGAACTTACATGAACTTTTGTGTTCTTGAAGAAGGTCAAAACTGGTAATGTAAATAAGAGAATACCTATGGTTAATGCATGGTCAAGCATGCCCTTTAGTTACAGAAATCAGAAGAAGGGGTAGTCAAATATGGTTGGGCTAGTTATTAGTTGTTCATGGAAAAGGGAAGTATAGAGTAGCCTCAGGAAAAATAGGCAGAGAGAGAATTTCATATAGATAAGTTAGCATAACATAGGATTAAACATTGAAATGAGAATAGTGTGCTCACGGAATAATAAAGAAACCAATCTAATTCAAGCGGAAGGTAGACATATGAAAAAATGGAAAATAAGGTCAGAAAAAAAATTTTCTGCAAAACTATTTTATGCAAAAGCAAACAAATAAACGTTGATGTTAATTTGGGAAATTCAGACATTAGGGAATCACTGTTGGTTTTCTGGCAAGGTAAAGTGATATAAGCAAATAGTGTTTTAGAAACAGTAAAACAACGTTGATGAGCAGAACAGGCTAAAAAGATTAAAATTTTACAGCAGGAATAATCATTAGGAAGCTCTGTAGTGACGTTAAGCTGTGGGCAATGGGAAATGAAGAGGCATGTACCAGTCTAAAAAATATTTAAATGATATGTCGCCACAACTAAAGAATAGATATGAGAAAGTAGAGAGAAAAGTGCCGAGAAATTGTTTTTAAGTCAAATTCCTCAAGTATCGGAAACATTCTTCTGAATAAATTTGCAAATATAAACACATTTTACTTATATTTGCAAATATTTCGTTCAAATCAATTTTGTATTCTTATATCATATACTTTCACTCCTTCTATTTTTATGGTCTATAATTTGACCTCACTTTTTTTTTTTAACTGAAGGAAGGCAAAGTTTTTTTTTTAATAACGCAAGCCTCGTCCTCAGTGATGGAAAGCAATATTGATATGTAAAGTTAATATAATGCAAAATGATGTTCTTGATTCAAAGTGTCAACCAGCAGTGGAGAGCAGGGAAGTCATAGCCAGATGACAGATATTAATAAAATTGATAGATTTAGATCTCTGCTGAAAATGTGTGTGGAGGGGCATGGGGAGGAATGTTTGCTAAATCATCTGCTCAGCCACAACATCCAGCAAGAGTAATAAGAAATGAACAGGAAAGAGAGATCTGAAAAAGCGTGCACACTGTATGTCTGAAACCTCAGAATCCCTGAGTAAGCTTTTGCTGCTTGACTTTAGCACTCTTTCTTCAAGGCGACTACTGTGAACCCAGCAGGAATTTAAGACAAAGAGGAATTGGAGAAAAGACTTGAAAGATCTTAACCTGGTAACCAGAAGTGATAAATGACATTTCTAAAATGACTAAAATGTTTCTTCCCAACATTCCTGCAGTTGAGATGTCCATGATAATGAATGTGTACACATCAAATATCTTTCCCACATAGATCAGTCTGTTAGTATGTTTCCCAAATTCTTAGAACTTTACTCGATTGAAACAATAAGAACCCTTGTGGCACACTGAGTAAATTATTCACCCATATGTGGTCCATTATTCAAATCTTGGAAATAGAAGATTCCTCAGAAGAGAATTTTAGTCTCTAGAAGATGTTTTATTTCCTTTGCTCACCATTTAATTGGGCCTTTTGCGAATCAAATCAACACTGCTTAATGTGAGGATGGAAAATCGTACTCTACAAAAGAAACTTAAAGAAAAGGATTTCTAAATACTCTAAAAGCAGCTAAGACAGCTTATTATTGGTTAAGGCACACTCATCTTGATTTTTCAAGTAAATAAATCCCTGAATATAAAAACTCAAAATCTCCCTAAAGGAGAGTTGGATGTGCCTATAAACTGAAAATAGAGTGACTTAGACAAAACACTTAGAACTATATTGTCTGGATAGACAAAATGACCTGATTCATATAGACGTTTTTCATGTCATTCTCAAGAGCTCTAAGTAGGCTGGGCGCAGTGGCTCACGCCTGTAATCCCAGCACTTTTGGAGGCCGAGGCGGGCGGATCACGAGGTCAGGAGATCGAGACCATCCTGGCTAACACAGTGAAACCCCGTCTCTACTAAAAATACAAAAAATTAGCCAGGCGTGGTGGTGGGCACCTGTAGTCCAAACTGCTCGGGAGGCTGAGGCAGGAGAATGGCGTAAACCCAGGAGGCGGAGCTTGCAGTGAGCCAAGATTGCACCACTGCACTCCAGCCTGGGTGACAGAGCGAGACTCCATCTCAAAAAAAAAAAAAAAAAAAAAAAAGCTCTGAGTAACTTACAGAAAAAAAAAATCATATGCCCATGACAACAAAAATAGAAAAAATCAAGTATATATGGAACTTATTTAAAGTAAAGCTTATCTCTCTGTCCATATCTAATGGTAAATAGACAACTGAGACTTAGCTTTGAATTATACACACTTATATCACTAAGAGAAACGCCCACTGGGTCAAGCTCTAACCCTTAGCATGAAACATTACAGAACTAGGGACTGTCAAAAATTAGTTATGGCCAAGACCTGACTGTTTTGAGGGCCCAGCCAAGAATTCCAGATAAAAAAATTCCTTCAATTTAATGGAATATACCACCTACAAACAAGGAATTAAGTTTCATATGTATTATATTTAATATTCTGTAGTTGAACAGATTATCTTACAAATTAATAAAGACTATGTACTGTCTTTCCAAGGTGCAAGCCAGTCGTCATTTAGATGCCATTCTTACCGACAGTTGATTTTTGCTTTTGCTTAAGTTTGTGGAGAAGGTGCTGCATTATTTTGAATAATCTGCCATGCACCTTCAGCAGGATTTCTCCTTTATGACATCACTAGGAGAATGGGACAAGAAAGAAAGAGTAAAGAGAGCTTGAGTGGTAGGACAGAGGGCATAAAAGAAAAATTCATTGTTCCAGCCCTGTTGATGCTGGCCATTGCTGAACACAAAGAATAATGACATTTAATAAGAAATGTGACCAAAGAAGTAGAGTTAAAGTTCTGGGCACTTGGTAGCAGCCATGAGAATTGAACACAGAAGCTTCTCTGGGAAACCAGTCTTGTCTTCCAGCATTGCCCACCCTCTGACCCAGATATTAGCCTAATAAGAAGTAGTTGGAAGTCCTCCAGCAGCATAATGAACCTCTGGTGTTTCCACTCTGAAACACTGAAAATATCAATCTCGTGATCAAGTATAGCACTAGATTTTAGGGTACTTGTTTCATTTTTGCAACTGATTAATAATATGACTTAGGACACTACACAGAACCCAATCCTACACACATATTAATAAAGTAGAGGCCACCTCAAAAGGGAATATAATTAAGGAATGATTAAAAACATTTTAAACTAGAAAAAAAGCCAACATTTTAAAGCATATTTTGAATGCCGATGTGTTCAAAATATCCTGCAAGTATTACAGAGGGTATATGTAAACATTCAGATAAAGATCAAGATGTAACATCAACAGAACTTTGAAGGTTAATATGAAAAATGAGTAAAATGTACAGTAACTTGTTCTCACTAAGAACAAAGGGTCTAAGTTTCCTGGCTATACCAGTGGCAACTCACTCAAATTTCCATATGTCCTTATTACTATACATGCTTTGTTTCCAGTGTTACAGCTGGACTCACAACCTAAATCTTTTAAATTCAATTGCTGGTAAGCTAAATAACTTATGGCTTAGTGTAAGGATTCATATTTCTTAACTCTAAGCAATGAGCTGTTGCCCGTGGGCATGTGTTAAACTAATATATGACTAATATGCCTCTGGAGAGTTCAAACAAAGGAGGCGTCTTGCATTCACACCAGGTCCCCCATGTATTTTTCTCATTGCAATTACAGGCAAAATGATATCACTTTTAAATCTATACAATAATAAAGAAAAAAGTTTAGGGTCAAAGTGATGAACTGTTTAACAAATTTAATAAAATGAAACAAGCTCTGTGAAAAAGGTAGATTGAAGAGAGAGTTCCTGGTATCATTATTCACTTCTGACAGACCCACCTGGAGTATAGGACGGTACAAAGAGCTTCCTGCGGTGATATAACCTTTTAAAACTTTGAGTTAGTTGTCCCTCCAAAGTCTAAATAAATGTGATAATAAAATTACTTCCTCCACACAATACATTTGAAGATTGCCTTTTTAAAGAGCCAGCTAAAAAATAAAAACAAATGGAGCATTATTTTCGATATACATATTCAAGGAATTCCTTCTGTTTTTGAAATACCTTATTCCCATTTAAGATGTTTCAGCCAAGGAACTAGCATACATCTGTCAAAGAGAAAATAACAACAGTATAGCTATAGACTTGACAAGCTTTTATTTGAGATTCATAAATCGGCACAGTTTCCATTCTACAGAACAAAATGAGAGCTCCCTCTGAGCAATGGTAGAACATAGGGTTTGTAAAGTCATGATAAGGAAACAGAATATGGAAAACAAAAACAAAAACCAACATTGGTGAACATCAGGTTACTTCAGGTTACTTTTTGTAATAATTAAAGCTGAGGGAAATAACATATTATGCTGTGGTAGACTAGAATCTCATGTTCAGGAAAAATTGGTCTGTTTTGGGATTTATCTGCTTTCTTAATGTTTCAGTTTGATTATGTGGCATTTAACATCAGTAACTCCCTTTTGACTTGGCTTGATTTGTTAGGGCCTGGTGTATAAGCTCAATCCAAAACAATGGTCTCTCATAATTTCATTTAATACACTCTTCTGAGTAGAGATCATATCTAGTCATAGGCCTCCTGTATTCTTCCTAGAATAGTGAATACTCGGTATGAACATCAAAATGTTATACATTCCTCTGGTCTTCCTTCTATAATTTGATGTGTGTGTGTGTGTGTGTGTGTGTTTTCCCATCAGCATTAAATTGATATCATAGATACATGTATGTACAGCATATTTAATGGAATTATTCATTAGAGAATGAAGACTTAATCATTGTCACAACAGTGGCTTTGTGAATCCAAGAGGAAGGGCACTAAGAATATATGTAAGAGAAGATCCACAATGGATTCCCAAAACATAATTTGTGTTATCCATATTACTGTCAAATGTTGAAACTACAAAACTCACTTTGAACATGACCTAAATAGCTGTGACCCTAGAATTTGATGCTTTAAAAAATGATAAAATTAAGTCTCCATTGCAATTGTGATAATAAACCAAACTGGCAGCATAGGATGGGGACAAGGTGATATTAGATACTAGAAATAAAAAGTTATAGCTGGGCGTGGTGTAATCCCAGCACTTTGGGAGTCTGAAGTGCGTGGATCGCCTGAGGTAAGGAGTTCGAGACCAGCCTGGCCAACATAGTGAAACCCTATCTCTACTAAAAATACAAAAAATTAGCTGGGCGTGGTGATGGGCGCTTGTAATCCCAGCTACTAGGGAGGCTGAGGCAGGAGAATCCCTTGAACCTTGGAGGCAGAGGTTGCAGTGAGCTGAGATGGTGCCATTGCACTCCAGCCTGGGCAACAAGAGTGAAACTCGGTCTCAAAAAAAAAATGGAAATAAAAAGTTATTTAGAAACGTATATTTTCCCCCATTAAGAAAGAGTTTAATATGCAGCTTCCAAAACTACCTCAAATGACAAAAGCTTAGTTTAGACAGAAGCTAGCTAGTTTAGAGGCAAACCTAAAAAACAAAAACAAAACAAAACATACTTTCAGTCTGAAATGAGTCCTGGATTCTCTTATTTTCAAACTTTGTTATATTTTGAAAGTCACATTATCTTCTTGAAAACTTCATTTACTCACTTATATAATGTAGATAAGGCTGCCTAATCCACAGGATTCTTAGACAAATGACAGGAGATATGCCAAGTGAAGAAATCTGTTTTAATATGTTCCTAACATTGTTTTGTTTAGGTAGCTTTAAAAAATATATACAGTAAAAGAGATAAATTAGTTTAGGGAATTAAGATAAATAAAAAATGGAAACAGGAGAATAAAGCCAAGAGTATAATAAACATTAAATTTATACCACATGGTTCTAAATATTCCTAAGAATAACTTGCAAATTTAAATCTATGTGTCCTAGCAGCAGCCCAGGCAAACACAGGAAAATGACAATATTTACACATCTGACAGATAAACAGACTGATTATTTAGTTACTATGGTATCATTCTATAAACTGTAGCTACAATTAGTAGTAACTATTTAAACTTTTTTTTTTTTAGAGCGTAGTTTTTCTTTTTTCCTCTTTTTTTCTGATTTTTTTTTATTATACTTAGGTTTTAGGTTACATGTGCATAATGTGCAGGATTGTTACATATGTATCCATGTGCCGTGTTAGTTTGCTGCACCCATTAACTCGTCATTTAGCATTAGGTATATCTCCTAATGCTGTCCCTCCCCCCTTCCCCCAACCCACAACAGTCCCCAGAGTGTGATGTTCCCCTTCCTGTGTCCATGGGTTCTCATTGTTCAATTCCCACCTATGAGTGAGAACATGCGGTGTTTGGTTTTTTGTCCTTGTGATAGGTTACTGAGAATGACATTTTCCAGTTTCATCCATGTCCCTACAAAGGACATGAACTCATCATTTTTTATGGCTGCATAGTATTCAATGGTGTATATGTGCCACATTTTCTTAATCCAGTCTATCGTTGTTGGACATTTGGGTTGGTTCCAAGTCTTTCCTATTGTGAATAGTGCTGCAATAAACATACGTGTGCATGTGTCTTTATAGCAGCATGATTTATAGTCCTTTGGGTATATACCCAGTAATGGGATGGCTGGGTCAAATGGTATTTCTAGTTCTAGATCCCTGAGGAATCGCCACACAGACTTCCACAATGGTTGAACAAGTTTACAGTCCCACCAACAGTGTAAAAGTGTTCCTATTTCTCCACATCCTCTCCAGCACCTGTTGTTTCCTGACTTTTTAATGATGGCCATTATAACAGGTGTGAGATGGCATCTCATTGTGGTTTTGATTTGCATTTCTCTGATGGCCAGTGATGATGAGCATTTTTTCATGTGTTTTTTGGCTGCATGAATGTCTTCTTTTGAGAAGTGTCTGTTCATGTCCTTCACCCACTTTTTGATGGGGTTGTTTGATTTTTTCTTGTAAATTTGTTTGAGTTCATTGTAGATTCTGGATATTAGCCCTTTGTCAGATGAGTAGGTTTCAAAAATTTTCTCCCATTCTGTAGGTTGCCTGTTCACTCTGATGGTGGTTTCTTTTGCTGTGCAGAAGCTCTTTAGTTTAATGAGATCCCATTTGTCAATTTTGGCTTTTGTTGCCATTGCTTTTGGTGTTTCAGACATGAAGTCCTTGCCCATGCCTATGTCCTAAATGGTATTGCCTAGGCTTTCTTCTAGGGTTTTTATGGTTTTAGGTCTAACATGTAAGTCTTTAATCCATCTTGAATTAATTTTTGTATAAGGTGTAACGAAGGGATCCAGTTTCAGCTTTCTACATATGGCTAGCCAGTTTTCCCAGCACCGTTTATTAAATAGGGAATCCTTTCCCCATTTCTTGTTTTTGTCAGGTTTGTCAAAGATCAGATAGTTGTAGATATGCGGCATTATTTCTGAGGGCTCTGTTCTGTTCCATTGATCTATGTCTCTGTTGTGGTATCAGTAGCATGCTGTTTTGGTTACTGTAGCCTTGTAGTATAGTTTGAAGTCAGGTAGCGTGATGCCTCCAGCTTTATTCTTTTGGCTTAGGATTGACTTGGTGATGTGGGCTCTTTTTTAGTTCCATATGAACTTTAAAGTAGTTTTTTCCAATTCTGTGAAGAAAGTCATTGGTAGCTTGATGGGGATGGCATTGAATCTATAATTTACCTTGGGCAGTATGGCCATTTTCACGATATTGATTCTTCCAACCCATGAGCATGGAATGTTCTTCCATTTGTTTGTATCCTCTTTTATTTCATTGAGCAGTGGTTTGTAGTTCTCCTTAAAGAGGTCCTTCACATCCCTTGTAAGTTGGATTCCTAGGTATTTTATTCTCTTTGAAGCAATTGTGAATGGGAGTTCACTCATGATTTGGCTCTCTGTTTGTCTGTGATTGGTGTACAAGAATGCTTGTGATTTTTGTACATTGATTTTGTATCCTGAGACTTTGCTGAAGTTGCTAATCAGCTTAAGGAGATTTTGGGCTGAGATGATGGGGTTTTCTAGATATGCAACCATGTCATCTACAAACAGGGACAATTTGACTTCCTCTTTTCCTAATTGAATACCCTTTATTTCCTTCTCCTGCCTGATTGCTCTGGCCAGAACTTCCAGGACTATGTTGAATAGGAGTGGTGAGAGAGGGCATCCCTGTCTTGTGCCAGTTTTCAAAGGGAATGCTTCCAGTTTTTGCCCATTCAGTATGATATTGGCTGTGGGTTTGTCATAGATAGCTCTTATTATTTTGAGAAACGTCCCATCAATACCTAATTTATTGAGAGTTTTTAGCAATGAAGTGTTGTTGAATTTTGTCAAAGGCCTTTTCTGCATCTATTGAGATAATCATGTGGTTTTTGTCTTTGGTTCTGTTTATATGCTGGATTACATTTATTGATTTGCGTATGTTGAACCAGGCTTGCATCCCAGGGATGAAGCCCACTTGATCATGGTGTATAAGCTTTTCGATGTGCTGCTGGATTCGGTTCACCAGTATTTTATTGAGGAGTTTTGCATCAATGTTCATCAAGGATATTGGTCTGAAATTCTCTTTTTTGGTTGTGCTTCTGCCGGGCTTTGGTATCAGGATGATGCTGGCCTCATAAAATGTGTTAGGGAGGATTCCCTCTTTTTCTATTGATTGGAATAGTTTCAGAAGGAATGGTACCAGTTCCTCCTTGTACCTCTGGTAGAATTTGGCTGTGAATCCATCAGGTCCTGGTCTCTTTTTGGTTGGTAAGCTATTGATTATTGCCACAATTTCAGAGCCTGTTATTGGTCTATTCAGAGATTCAACTTCTTCCTGGTTTAGTCTTGGGAGGGTGTATTTGTTGAGGAATTTATCCATTTCTTCTAGATTTTCTAGTTTATTTGCATAGAGGTGTTTGTAGTATTCTCTGATGGTAGATTGTATTTCTGTGGGATCGGTGGTGATAACCCCTTTTTCATTTTTTATTGCATCTATTTGATTCTTCTCCCTTTTCTTCTTTATTAGTCTTGCTAGCAGTCTATCAATTTTGTTGATCGTTTCAAAAAACCAGCTCCTGGATTGATTAACTTTTTGAAGGGTTTTTTGTGTCTCTATTTCCTTCAGTTCTGCTCTGATTTTAGTTATTTCTAGCCTTCTGCTAGCTTTTGAATGTGTTTGCTCTTGCTTTTCTAGTTCTTTTAATTGTGATGTTAGGGTGTCAATTTTGGATCTTTCCTGCTTTCTCTTGTGGGCATTTAGTGCTATAAATTTCCCTCTACACACTGCTTTGAACGTGTCCCAGAGATTCTGGTATGTTGTGTCTTTGCTCTCATTGGTTTCAAAGAACATCTTTATTTCTGCCTTCATTTCATTATGTACCCAATAGTCATTCAGGAGCAGGTTGTTCAGTTTCCATGTAGTTGAGTGGTTTTGAGTGAGTTTCTTAATCCTGAGTTCTAGTTTGATTGCACTGTGTTCTGAGAGACAGTTTGTTATAATTTCTGTTCTTTTACATTTGCTGAGGAGAGCTTTATTTCCAACTATGTGGTCAATTTTGGAATAGGTGTGGTGTGATGCTGAAAAAAATGTATATTCAGTTGATTTGGGGTGGAGAGTTCTGTAGATGTCTATTAGGTCCACTTTGTGCAGAGCTGAGTTCAATTCCTGGATATCCTTGTTAACTTTTTGTCTCGTTGATCTGTCTAATGTTGACAGTGGGGTATTAAAATCTCCCATTATTATTGTGTGGGAGTTTAAGTCCCTTTGTAGGTCACTCAGGACTTGCTTTATGAATCTGGGTGCTCCTGTATTGGGTGCATATATATTTAGGATAGTTAGCTCTTCTTGTTGAATTGATCCCTTTACCATTATGTAATGGCCTTCTCTGTCTCTTTTGATCTTTGTTGGCTTAAAGTCTATTTTATCAGAGACTAGGATTGCAACCCCTGCCTTTTTTTGTTTTCTATTTGCTTGATAGATCTTCCTCCATCCCTTTATTTTGAGTCCATGTGTGTCTCTGCACGTGAGATGGGTTTCCTGAATACAACACACTGATGGGTCTTGACTCCTTATCCAGTTTGCCAGTCTGTGTCTTTTAATTGGAGCATTGAGCCCATTTACATTTAAAGTTAATATTGTTATGTGTGTATCTGATCTTGTCATTATGATGTTAGTTGGTTATTTTGCTCATTAGTTGATGCAGTTTCTTCCTAGCCTCGGTGGTCTTTACAATTTGGCATGTTTTTGCAGTGGCTGGTACTGGCTGTTCCTTTCCATGTTTAGTGCTTCCTTCAGGAGCTTTTTTAGGGCAGGCCTTGTGGTGACAAAATCATTCAGCATTTGCTTGCCTGTAAAGTATTTTATTTCTCCTTCACTTATGAAGCTTAGTTTGGCTGGATATGAAATTCCGGGTTAAAAATTCTTTTCTTTAAGAATGTTGAATATCGGCCCCCACTCTCTTCTGGCTTGTAGAGTTTCTGCCGAGAAATCAGCTGTTAGTCTGATGGGCTTCCCTTTGTGGGTAACCTGACCTTTCTCTCTGGCCACCCTTAACATTTTTTCCTTCATTTCAGCTTTAGTGAATCTGACAATTATGTGTCTTGGAGTTGCTCTTCTCGAGGAGTATCTTTGTGGCGTTCTCTGTATTTCCTGAATCTGAATGTTGGCCTGCCTTGCTAGATTGGGGAAGTTCTCCTGGATAATATCTTGCAGAGTGTTTTCCAGCTTGGTTCCATTCTCCCCATCATTTTCAGGTACACCAATCAGATGTAGGTTTGGTCTTTTCACATAGTCCCAAATTTCTTGGAGGCTTTGTTCGTTTCTTTTTATTCTTTTTTCTCTAAACTTCCCTTCTCGCTTCATTTCATTCATTTCATCTTCCATCACTGATACCCTTTCTTCCAGTTGATCGCATTGGCTACCGAGGCTTCTGCAATCTTCACGTAGTTCTCGAAACTTGGCTTTCAGCTCCATCAGCTCCTTTAAGCCCTTCTCTCCATTGGTTATTCTAGTTATCCATTTGTCTAATTTTTTTATAAGTTTTTAACTTCTTTGCTATTGTTTTGAATTTCCTCCTGTAGCTCAGAGTAATTTGATTGTCTGAAGCCTTCTTCTCTCAACTCATCAAAATCATTCTCCATCCAGCTTTGTTCCATTGCTGGTGAGGAACTGCATTCCTTTGGAGGAGGAAAGCTGCTCTGCTTTTTAGAGTTTTCAGTTTTTCTGCTCTGTTTTTTCCCCATCTTTGTGGTTTTATCTACTTTTGGTCTTTGATGATGGTGATGTACGGATGGGTTTTTGGTGTGGATGTCCTTTCTGTTTGTTAGTTTTCCTTCTACCAGACAGGACCCTCAGCTGCAGGTCTACTGGAGTTTGCTAGAGGTCCACTCCAGACCCCATTTGGCTGAGTGTCAGCAGTGGTGGCTGCAGAACAGTGGGTTTTTGTGAGACCACAAATTCAGCTGTCTGATAGTTCCTCTGGAAGTTTTGTCTCAGAGGAGTACCTGGCTGAATGAGGTGTCAGCCTGTCCCTACTGGGGGGTGCCTCCCAGTTAGGCTGCTTGGGGGTCAGGGACCCACTTTAGGAGGCAGTCTGTCCATTCTCAGATATCCAGCTGCGTGCTGGGAGAACCACTACTCTCTTCAAAGCTGTCAGACAGGGACATTTAACTCTGCAGAGGTTCCTGCTGAATTTTTGTTTGTCTGTGCCCTGCCCCAGAGGTGGAGCCTACAGAGGCAGGCAGGCCTCCTTGAGCTGTGGTGGGCTCCACCCAGTCAGAGCTTCCTGGCTGCTTCATTTACCTAAGCAAGCCTGGGAAATGGCGGGCGCCCCTCTGCCAGCCTTGCTGCCGCCTTGCAGTTTGATCTCAGACTGCTGTGCTAGCAATCAGTGAGACTCCATGGGCATAGGACCCTCTGAGCCGGGTGCGGGACACAGTCTCCTGGTGTGCCATTTTCCAAGCCTGTTGAAAAAGTGCAGTGTTAGGGTGGGACTGACCCGATTTTCCAGGTGACGTCTGTTACCCCTTTCTTTGACTAGGAAAGGGAACTCCCTGACCCCTTGTGCTTCCCAAGTGAGGCAATGCCTCGCCCTGCTTCGGCTCGCACACAGTGCACTGCACCAACTGTCCTGCACCCACTGTTTGGCACTCCCTAGTGAGATGAACCCGGTACCTCAAACGGAAATGCAGAAGTCACCCGTCTTCTGTGCCACTCATGCTGGGAGCTATAGACTGGAGCTGTTCCTATTCGGCCATCTTGGCTCCACCCCCAATTATTTAAACTTTATTTGCTTTAGTTTTCTTATTCATGAAATGATGATATTTATACTTGCTGCAAAGAAATGTTGAACTATCAAATTAAGTAATTCATGTGACAACATATAGTACAATCTCAATAAATGTTAGCTACTATTATTATTCTTAATAACAATAACAGCATAACCACTACCATTACTGATAACATTTTTGCTGCTACTAGCAGGACAGTACCTATTAGCAAACATTTAGTGAGCATTTATTATGTACCAACACCTTGCTAAAATAGTTATTTCATAAATTCTTTATTCCGTGAATATTTATTGAACATCTACTAGATGACAGCACTATTCTAGACACAGGAAATGCTTTCCAAACACCATGTTTCTGAACCAAATACTCATATTTCTGGTCCTTCTGGAGTTAAAATTCCACCAGAGAAGATAGGCATATTTATTTTCATTTATTGATAAGGAAATTGAGATGAATAGTCTATGCAAGAGCATATCATAAAGACAGGCAGTACTGGAACTAGAACTTAAGTTGCTGCTCTCCACACATAAGCACCATACGCTCTAATTTCTTTAAGTGTTTTAAGGTTATAATCTCCTAATAATCACATAAATGTTCTCTACTCTGAGTCTTATTCTAGTTTTCCTTCACTAGTCGCATAAACCAGGGAAAAGAAGTGTAATGAAAATGAAAATGATGAAGGAGAAAGAAAAGAAAAAGAGAAACGTGGGCCAGGCACAGTGGCTCATGCCTGTAATCCCAGCACTTTAGGAGGCTGAGGCAGGCAGATCACCTGAGGTCAGGAGTTCAAGACCAGCCTGGCCAACATGGTGAAACCCCCTATTAGAAAAAAAAAAAAAATTAGCCAGGCGTGGTGGCGTGTGCCTGTAATCCCAGCTACTTGGGAGGCTGAGGCAGGAGAATAGCTTGAACTCAGGAGACGGAGGTTGCAGTGAGCCCAGACCATGCCATTGCTCCCCAACTTGGGCAACAAGAATGAAACTCCATCTCAAAAAAAAAAAAAAAAAGAAAGAAAGAGAGAGAGAGAGAGAAAGAAAGAAAGAAAGAAAGAAAGAAAGAAAGAAAGATTGAGAAAAAGGGAAAGAAGAAGAAAAAGTGGATAAGAAGAGGAGGAGGAGCAGGTGGTAGATAAGAGGAGGAGAAATAATGGGAGGAGGAATTTCACAGTGTCTCCAAAAGTTGAAGATGTTCATGCAATACTCCAGTAATTTAACTTCTCAATACACACAAATAATAAACTAAATGTGCATTAACAGGATAACAAGTAAATGAATTTCATTTATTCATTGAAAACTATGCCCAAAAATAAAAGCTAATGACAATAACTAGACACCTGCCTACTACAAGAATGAATCACATAAATATAATATATACAAAAAAGAAGACATAGAAGAGTACATACAGTATCATTCTTTTATTAAGCTATACAACTTGTGCTGTATAAAGAAATAATTAATTAGTTAATTAATTTAAATTAATAAAAACATAAAAATGTAAAACCTCACATTCAAGATTGTGTCTATGACTAGCACTATAATGAGGTGTAAGAAAGAAAGGAGAGAGTTATATTTGAAGAAAGATAGAGAAGGCCTTTCAAATACATTAGTGATATTGTATCACCATTGTAGACACATGCTACATTATTATCACATCCTTACATGTATTATATGTTATATATTTTGTGACATTATATATTATATTACAAAGTTCGTATTTTATGTATTATATATACTATTTAGTGTAATATTTTAAAATTTTACTTCTATGAACTAAAGTTTATCTTTCTGTTGTTTGAATGGAATTCTCCAAACTCACGATTGACTTAAAAATATTTTGGAAAGACACAGTTTTCATATGTTCAAAGATGTCCACTATATCCTTATTTTTTTTTATAAATCAAAACTTAATAACTAATAAATTCACATTGATGAAAGAATGGGTGAAAGAATCAAAAAATGTCTACATCAAAATATAAATCCATTAAGAAATAAATTAGAGTAATATCACTTTATTTGGAGAGATTTTCACAAGATATTATTGAGCAATTATTAAAACATACAAATATGATAAATAGGAAACCAGATAAACTTTTGGTAAAAAAAAAAAGTAACAAAAACTACGTATTTATAATTGTATATATTATAAGCTATTATAAAAGACAGGAAGGAGAGGGAAGCAAATAATAAAGAAAAAGAATGAACAATTTTTAAAGTTAGCATGTATTGTATAATTTCTTATGTATAATTAATTTTGTATTTATATGCATTAATGAATTAGAGCAGCAATAGGTTAAAATTTCATCTACTGACCAAAAAGGTGGGCCCATTTACTAAGTTAAAAAGCAAGTTGCATAGTAATAGGTATATTAAAGACAATATCTATAAATAACAACAGATGATAAAAATGTTACATACGTGTGTGTGTGTATGTATTCACACACAAATAGATATGCTTTTCTGATCAAGGAGAAATAAGTAATAGGATATACTCTGTAGTTACCCTAGGAAAACAGAATTGGAGAAGGGAGTAGGAAAAGAGTAGGCAAAACACAACTGGAATAGAGAGTAGGGAAATGAATAAATTTATTTTTGTATATCTTCCAATTATTTCAGCCATTATAATAAATACGTATTCCATAGCTAGAAAACATCAAATGCAAAAATATCATTTTGTAAAAAAGGAAGAAAATCGAATCTGTTTCTTAGCAATTGTATTTCTGTTTTGATGGCTAAAACAATCCTTGTAATTTTAAATTTATAAAGGTATTTCACATTCCCCCATAATTTTCTTAAGAAAATAACTTAATCAGAATGAGAAAAAGATATAGCTCTTTTAATGGACTGATTAACAATAAGTAATATAAAATTATGGGTCAATCTGAATGAATTTTTTATGGCTGCTTTTAAAAATATATTTATGGGTATGTATAGGCATATATATTTATGAAATATATAAAATACTTTGATACCAGCATGCAATGCTTAATAATCGCATCATGGGGAATTGGTTAATCATCCCCCTCAAGCATTTATCCTTTGTGTTACAAACAATCCAATTATACCTTTTAGTTGTTTTGTTTTTTAAAACTTCTATTTTAGGTTCAGGGGTACACGTGCAGGTTTGTTATAGAGGTAAACTTGTGTCATGGGGGTTTGTTGTACAGATTGTTTTGTCACCCAGGAACTAAGTACTAATCTTAGGATCCAATAATTATTTTTTCTGATCCTCTTCCCTCTCTCACCTTCCACCCTCAAGTAGGCCTCACCGTCTATTGTTCCCCTCTTTGTGTTAATATGTACTCATCATTTAGCACCCACTTGTAAGTGAGAATATGCAGCATTTGATTTTCTGTTTCTGCATTAGTTTGCTAAGGATAATGGCCTCCAGCTCCATCCATGTTCCTGCAAATAACATGATCTTATTCTTCTTTATGGCTGCATATTATTCCATGGTGTATATGTACCACATTTTCTTTATCCAATCTATCATTGATGGGCAGTTAGGTTGATTCCATTTCTTTACTATTGTGAACAATATAGCAATGAACATACATGTACATGTGTCTCTATGAAAGAATGATTTATATTCTGTTAGGTATATACCCAGTAAAGGGATTGCTGGGGCATATGGTAGTACTGTTTTTAGCTCTTTGATGAATTGCCACACTGCTTTCCACAATGATTGAACTAATTTCCACTTCCGCCAACAGTGTGTAAGTGTCCCCTTTTCTCCCCAAACTTGTCAACATGTTATTTTTTGACTGTTCAATAATAGCTATTCTGACTGGTATAGATAGTATCTTGTTGGGGTTTTGATTTGCATTGCTTTCTAGTTGTTTTCTAGTTCTGTAAGTAATGTCATTGGTATTTTGATAGACATAGCATTGAATCTCTAAATTGCTTTGGGCAGTGTGGCCATTTTAATGATACTGATTCTTCCTATTCATTAAATTATTATTGACTACAGTCCCCTTGTTGTGCTATCAATTACTACATATTATTTTTTCTTTCTAGTTTTTCTGTATCTGTTGACCATCCTCACCTTCCCCCACTCCCCACCACATACTACCATTCCCAACCTGTGGTGACTATCTTTCTGTTTCCAAGAATTCAAGTGTTTTTATTTTTAGATCCCACAAATAAGTGAGAACATGCAATGTTTGTCTTTCTGTGCCTGACTTATTTCACTTAAAATAATGATGCCCAGTTCCATCAACATTGTTGCAAATGACAGAATCTGCCTCTTTCTTATAGCTGAATGACACTTAGATTTCTTCCAAATCTTGGTTACTGTGAACAGTGCTACAACAAACACGAGAGTGCAGACATCTCTTCAATATATTGATTTCCTTTCATTTGAGTATATACCCGGCCGTGAGACTGCTGGATCATATGGTAGCTTTATTTTTAGTTTTTTGAGGAACTTCCAAACTGTTCTCCATAGTGATTTACTAATTTACATTCCCACCAACAGTTTACTCTGGTTGCCTTTTCTCCACATCCTCACCAGTGCTTACTATTGCCTGTCTCTTGGATATAAGCCATTTTAAGTGGGGTGAGATGACGGCTCATTGTAGTTTTGATTTGCATTTCTCTGAAGATCAGTGATGTTGAGCACTTTTTCATATGTCTCTTTGCCATTTGTATGTCTTCTTTTGAGAAATATCTCTTCAAACCTTTTGTCCGTTTGCTAATACAGTTGTTAGATGTTTTCCTATAAAGTTGTTTGAGCCCCTTATATATTATGGTTATTAATCCCTTGTCAGATAGGCAGTTTGGAAATATTTTCTCCTGTAATGTGGGCTGTCTTTTCACTTTGTTGACTGTTTGCTTTGCTGTCCAGAAGCTTTTTACCTTAATATGGTCCTGTTTGTCCATGTTTGCTTTGATTGCCTCTGCTTGTGGGGTATTATTCAAGAAATTTTTGCTCAGACTAATGTCCTGGGGAAATTCCCCAATGTTTTCTTGTAGCAGTTTCATAGTTTGAGGTTTTAGATTTATGTCTTTAATCTATTTTGATTTGACTTTTTTTTGGGGGGGGAGGGGATGGAGTCTCGTTCTGTCACCCAGGCTGGAGTGCAGTGGCACGATCTCAGCTCACTGTAAGTTCCACCTCCCAGGTTCACGCCATTCTCCTGCCTCAGCCTCCAGAGCAGCTGGGACCACAGGTGCCCGCCACCATGCCTGGCTAATTTTTTGTATTTTTAGTAGAGATGGGGTTTCACCATATTAACCAGGATGGTCTTGATCTCCTGAACTTGTGATCCGCCTGCCTCCGCCTCCCAAAGTGCTGGGATTACAGGCTTGAGCCACCGCACCCGGCCTTGATTTGATTTTTGTATAAGGCAAGAGATACAAACCAAGTTTTATTATTCTGCTCATTGATATCGAGTTTTCCCATCATCGTTTATCGAAGAGACTATGTTTTCCCCAATGTATGTTCTTGGCACCTTTTTCAAAAGTGAGTTCACTGTAGCTTTGTGGATTAGTTTCTGGGTTTTCTATTCTGTTCCATTGGCCTATGTGTCTGTTTTCATGGAAGTACCATGTAGTATTAGTTGAAGTCAGGTAATTTGATTCCTCCAGTTTTGTTCTTTTTGCTCATAGTATAGTTGGCTATTCTGTGTCTCCTGTGACTCCACATATGTTTTAACATTGGTTTTCATATATCTCTGAAGAATGTCATTGGTATTTTGATAGGGATTGCACTAAATCTTTAGATTGGTTTGCTAGTATGGACATTTTAACAATATTAATTCTTTAAACCCATGAACATGGAATATCTTTCCATTTTTTGTTATCCTCTCAATTTCTTTCATCAGTATTTCATAGAACACTGTTGTTATAGAGACCTTTTACTTCTTTTTTTAAGTTAATTCCTTGGTATTTAATTGTATTTGTGACTATTGCAAATGAGATTACTTTTGATTCCTTTTTCACATTGATCACCATTGGCATATAGAAATGCCACTGATTTTTTTTATGTTGACTTGTTATCCTGAAACTTTACTGAATTTGTTAATGAGTTCTGGCATTTTTTTGGTGAAGTCTTTAGGTTTTTCCAAATATAAGAGAATATCACCTGCAATTAAGGATAATTTGACTTCTTCCTTTCCAATTTGGATGCCTTTACTTCTTTCTCTTGTCTGATTGCTCTAGCTAAGACTTCCAAGTACTAAGTTCAATAACAGTGGTGAAAGTGGGCATCCTTGTCACATTCCAGATCTTAGAGGAAAGGCTTTCAGTTTTTTCTCATTCAGTATAATACTAGCTGTGGGTCAAATATGCCTTTTATTATGCTGAGGTATGTTCCTTCCATATCCATTTTTTGAGAAGTTTTAACAGGAAGGGATATTGAACTTTATCAAGTGCCTTTCCAGAATGAATTGAAATGATCATATGGTTTTTGCCCCTCATTCTATTGGTATGATTATCCCATTGATTGCATATATTGAACCATCCTTGCATCCTTGGGATAAATCCCACTTGGTAATGAAAAATATCTTTTTAGTATGCTGTTGAACTCAGTTTGCCAGTATTTTGTTTAGGATTTTTGCATCAATATTTACAGAGATATTGGTTTGTAGTTTTTTTTTAATGTAACTTTGTCTGGTTTTGGTATCCAGGTAGTACCGGCCTCATATAGAATGAGTTTGAAAGTATTCTGTCTTCTTCTATGTTTTGGAATAATTTGAGTACAATTGGCATTAGTTCTTTAAATGGCTGATAGAAATCAGCAGCAAAGCCATCAGTTCCTGGACTTTTCTTTACTGGAAGATTTTTTGTTGTGGCTTTGATATCATTATTTTTTATTGATCTGTTCAGGTATTGGATTTATTTATGGTTAAATCTTGGTAGGTTATATGTGTCTAGGAACTTACTAATTTTTTCTGGATATTCCAACTTATTGGCATATAGTTACTCACAGTAGCCACTAATTATCTTTTGGATTTCTGCAGTATTAGGTGTAATGTCTCCTTTTTCATCTCAAATTTTATTTATTTGGGACTTCTTTTTTCTTTCTTAGTTACTCTGGCTAAAGTTTTGTCAATTTCATTTATCTTTTAACTTTTTGTAGTTTCTCTTCATGTCTTATTGTACTATACATGCCTTAAATACTTTCTGTAGTTATTATTTTTTATTGGTTCATCATTTAGTCCTTCTACTTAAGTCAAGAGAAGTTTACACACCACAATTACAGTGTTATGATATTCTGTGTTTTTCTGTGTGCTTACTATTACCAGTGAGTTTTGTGCCTTCAGATGATTTCGTCTCACTCATTAACATTCTTTTCTTTCAGATTGAAGAATTTCCCTTAGCATTTCTTGTAAGACAGATCCGGTGTTAATGAATTCCTGAGCTTTCGTTCATCTCAGAAGGTCTTTATTTCTTCTTCACGCTTAAAGGACATTTGCATCACAAATACTCATATATAGGGTAAAAGGTTGTTTGTTTGTTTTTTTTCCTTTCTCCACTTTAAATATGGCCTGCCACTCTCTGCCATCCTGTTAGAGTTCCACTGAAGTCTGCTGCCAGCTCTATTGGAGCTCCTTTATATATTATTTGTTTCTTTTTTTCTTGCTGCTGTTAGGATCCTTTCTTTATCATTCTTGGCCATCAGGAATTTGATTATTAAATGCCTTGAGGTAGACTCCTTTGGGTTAAATGTTCTGGCTGTTCTATAATCTTCTTGTACTTGAATGTTGATACCTTTCTCAAGGCCTGGAAAGTTGTCTGATATTATCCGTTTGAATAAACTTTCTACTCCTATCTCTGCCTCCTCTTTAAGGCCAAAACCTCTTCAATTTGCGCTTCTGAGACTATTTTCTAGATCTTCTGGGTATGCTTCATTTGTTTTTATTCTTTTCTCTTTAATCTCCACTGACTATGTATTTTCAGATAACCTCTCTTCAAGCTCACTAATTCTTTCTTTTGCTTGAACAATTCTGCTCTTCAGAGATACTGATGAACTTTTCCAGCCTGTCAGTTGCATCTTTCTACTTTAGAATTTCTGCTTGATTGTTTTTAATTACTTCAATCTTTTTGTTAAATTTATCTGATAGAATTCTGAATTCCTTCTCTGTGTTATCTTGAATTTATTTGAGTTTCCTCAAAACAGCTAGTTTGAATTCTCTCTCTGAAAGGTGATAGATGATAGATAGATAGATAGTTATAGATATATGTATTTCTCCAGGATGATTCCTGGTGCCTTATTTAGTTCATTTTTTGAGGTCATGTTTCCCTGGATAATGTTGATGTTTATAAATGTTCTTCAGTGTTTGGGCATTGAAGAGTTAGGTACTTATTGCATAGTCTTCATAGTCTGGGCTTGTTTGTGCCTGTCTTTCTTGGGAAGGTTTTCCAGGTGTTCAAAGGGACTTGGTCCCCAAGCCTAACACTGTGGTTGGTGGTCTTGGGTAAGATCTGGAATAATTCTCTGAATTACTAGGCAGAGACTCTTTTTCTTTTCCCTTACTTTCTCCTAAATATATGGAGTCCCTCTCTCTCTGTGTCTGTGCTGAGCCACCTGGAACTCAGGATGTGATGATGCAAGCAACCCTGTGGCCACAACTACTGGAGCTGCCCTTCATCTAACATGAAGCTGGCCAGCACCAAGCTACCTTGCTTTGTCAAGGTCCTTCCCTTCAGCATGGCAAGTTCCCCTAGCCCCTGGTTATGTCCAGAGATGTAGTCTGGAAGCCAAGAATTAAAGAAAACAATCTTGTGATTTATCTGATGTTCTATTCTACTGTAGTTAAGCTGGCACTCAAACCACTATACAAAGTCTTCTTTGCTCTTCCCTCCCATTTCCACAGGCAGAGGAGCCTCACCCTGTGGCTACCACCACAACCTGTCCAGAGGGTGTTCTGCCAGGCCACTACGAATTTTTACTTAAAGCCCAAAGGCTCTTCTGTCAGCTTGTGGTGAATGCTGCCAGGCCTGGGACTCACACTTAAGGGAAGTAGGCTCCCCGCTGGCCCAGGGTAGGCCCAGAAATGCTGTCCAAGAGCTTTGGCCTGGACTTGGGGACCCTAAGAACCTGCTGGTTGGTCTATCCTACTGTGGCCAAGTTGGAACCTAGGGTGCAAGGCAAAGTCACCTTTACTTTTCACTCTGCTTTTCTCAAATAGGAAGAGTCTTTCACTGTAGCCACCACAACTGCAAATGTGCTGGGTCTCCCCTGAAGCCAGCATGTGTAAGAGCCCAGTTCCTGCAGCATACTCCCTCAGTATCCCTGGCGGTAATTCCGAGCTCAAGCTCTGTAGTCAACATGTGATAAATCTTGCCAAGACTGCATGAGCTTCATGTTAGACGAAGTGCAGCTCCAGTAGTGGTGGCCACAGGGTTTCTTTCTTTAAGGCAGTGGGTTTCCCTTTTGGCCGAGGCTGTGTCTAGAAATGTTACCTAGAAGCTAGGGCCCAGAATGGGGCCTCACAACTCTGCCCTGTGCCTTATCCTACTGTCACTGAGCTGGTATCTAAGACACAAGACGAAGTCCTCTTTATCCTTCATTCTCCTCTTCTTAAGCAGAAGGAAGGAGCAACTTTCCTTGCTAAGAGCTGCGCTGCCTGGGGTTGGGGGAGGAATGGCACAAGCATTTCCTTAGCTGTGCCAGTTGGTTTCTCCCTAGGTCATGTGCCACCCTAGTTCACTGGCTCTAAGCCCAACCTGGGACTAGGAGCTGCCTAGGAATTGTAGTCCTTGTGACCTAGACTGTCCATTAAGTTTACCTAGGACTCCAGAGCACTTCAACCCATGGTGGCAAGGCTTGCCAAGAAACTCAACTTATGACTACTTGGATTGGTGATGCCCTTCTGACTAGGGCTGGTCTAAATGTTGTCTCCATGTACAGGTGCTGGCTTAGCCTAGCAGAGCTCTATTCTCTGTTGTGAGAGAGCAGCACTGAGTTCACTGTAATGTCTCTGAGTCACTCCACTCTCCCTTCCCAAAGTGCACAGATTCTCTCTCTGGGCCACGTGACTGCAGGGGGGATGAAGGAGGGGTGGTATTGTTGATTCAAGGCTGTCTCTCCTGCCCTCCTCAATGACTCTTAGTGACAGGAAGTTAAAACCACATACTGTGATTGCTCGCCTGATTTTTGGTTCTTAGTCCTTTTCTATGTGCAGACAGTTGTTAAAATTTGGAGTTCTGTGGTCGCAGGGAGGGGAGATAAGTGGTGTGTGCTTTTATTCTCCATTTTACTCCACCCCCTGAATGAATTTTTGATCAGCTGGATTTCTTATGCTTCTAACAAGATATCCATTTTTGTGACTTTCTTCCATCTATCTCTTATAAAATCTTTTTATTAGCCAAGAGGACTTCAATGTTGTCATACCACTATTAGTACATCAATATCAACACTCATTAAAAATCTGGTAGACATTTGTAGGTAAATAAAAACTGATTTTGAATGTATAATGTCTAGATATTGAGAACTCTGCATTTACATAAAATTTAGACACTTTAGTTCATTATGCAGACATTTTAAGGAAAAAATAAACCCTAAGAGAATAAACTGCTATGAGAATAGAGAATAGAATGTTCTCCATGAGATAGAAAACAGGTATCTGTGTCTGTGCTGAGGAACTCCTGAATGATTCTGTGGTTCTGCAGGTGGTTCTTCAGATAATTAGGCTTGTCAGTGATGTCCATGTTCTGCAGTTTGTCTAACATTGTTCCTGTTTCACAGAACTTGAAACTCATACAGCTCATGGCCAGGGAAATTTCATGGCCTTCACAAGTCACAGGCAAATCAATCTTTTCTGTAAATCTTGTCTACCTGGGAAAACAAGGGCTGCCTCTGTCTTTCTTTCTAGAAATTCTCTAAGTATCATAAAAACAAGAAAATATCCATGAAAAAATTGTCAAATTAAGAGTAGATCTTGGATTGTTACAAATTTTAACACATTGTCTTAAATAGCTTCTTATTTAACTGTATGCAAATATGTTGTTATTATTAGCTCACCTGAAGAAACAACTAGCATATTCCTTATTTCTTTACCTACTTGCTTTAAATAATTATGGCTTCATTCTGAAGTCACCATTCTTTCCCAAAATGGTGCTTGTGAAGGAAAAACTCATGTTTATAGGGAAATAATGAAATTCATATCCAACTTGATTTCTAAAGTCCATATTATATCGTTACATTTTCATTGCCATATTAAAGAAACAAAAAAGCTGCTTTCCAAAAGTTCATACCATTCAGCTTCTTTGTTTCTTTTATGGCAAGAAAAAAATTCTTAGCTACTAACAAAAAAAAGTTTCTCCCCAGTATTTTTCTTGTTGTATAGCAATAATCTTCCTGTGAGACAAGGGTCTTCAACACTCCAGAACAAGAGCAAACACAGAAATGAAACAATTTTAAGAAATCAGTTAAATTTTAAAGTCAATTGTATGAAACCTAGAACAGGAAAAAAAATTAAAATACAAAACAGTTTGGATTTTCAAGAGGCAGATCTAAGAGAAAAAATACATTTTTTATTACCAAAAGATATGCCTTCAGATAATAATGAAAACTTCAAGCTACCCTATAGGTAGAATTTATATCATAAAAACAGGACTAGGAAAAATGTATGATATCTAAAATAGACAAAGTCAATCCAGTTTGAGGAAATAAAAAACTTTAAAAAGATGAGCAATAGAATTAAGTAAACCTAAGAAGGTGCCTTGCTCCCCATCTCAGCCACAGGCAGAGCCCTTAAGCTATTACCAATAGGAACCCTGGACCAGGTCAATGGGAACCCACAGCAGAACAACACTTCCCAGTGTGTGTTCTGGGAAGCCCCTTGGGAAGAGCTGACCTCCTAGAGAAGTTCCACTTCCAGCATAGCACCAAAGTACCTGATTACAAATGGGGCATAGTCCATCTAAGCAAAGAGAAGACCTGTATTAACCCTCCCATTCCTGGGGACTTAAGAACAGTTTGAAGAAAGACTTGAGAATGTTTCATATCCCAAAATAATTATGTTGACTTTGACATTGAGATGGAGCACCCATGGAGATTTCTGATGGTGGGAAAGAGGGCAGTATCTTAAGGGTGAGCATGGCAAGGCTGGGATCATCATCTAACTATCAGCTTGGGATCATCATTTGAGTATCAGCTAAAGAGTGTAAATGCCAACAACCTAAGGCCAACCACCTAATCCTACATTTCAGCAAAAGCCTATCGAAGAAAGTACTGATAATTGTGAACTAAAAATGTCTTCCCCAGATACTAAACAATATATAATCCTATGAAAGGGAAAGAGGAGGACACTGAACTGACTGAATTTGACGGAATTTATAATGAAATTTTTTGAACACTCACCAGTTTAACTGTGTTTATCTTATAATAAGTATATATTATATAAATATGCATTATATAATTTATTATTAGATTAAACTTACTGTTGTTGACTCAATAAGGACTTGAAATCAAAATCTGAAGTTATTTATGAAAATGAAGAACATTATATTTTGCACAACAGAATAAGTTGCTTATGAGCCTATACCTACCATAATGTCATCTATCGACTAATTCTGGTTCCTTGAAGACTTTAGCATGGAGTACTATCTTCCTGGCAATTAAAAGTTCTGCCATCTCCTAGGTGATTTCAACGCCATTGAAGATGATATATTCAATAGCATAGCTTATCAGTTGTTTGACTTCCAGTAAGTGCTTGATCAGCACTTACTGTCCAAACTGGTACCTGGAAAACAGCAGGATAGCTCATCTCTGAAATATTACATTGAAACGTTATATTGGTCATCACGACTACTCATCCTTCAGTTTTCACATATCACTTTATCAAATTTCTTCTTCTCTGTCAACCCTTTCCAGGATTCATTTTTTACAATATTCACTTTAGACTCTGTAGTTAAGTCATGTAATCAACTCTCCTCCTCATAACCTTAAATGAGGTGTTCTGTGGCCTTGCAATGATTCATTCTAAAAATCCCAACCATGATTCAAATGGTCAATTTCTCTTGCACCTACACATACAGGCACTGAGCATTGTTGGAGAAAATTTTAAACTACATAGATTAGCCATATTATAGATGTTTTTTCTCCAGCATAAATTGAGTCCTCAATTCTTCTGATTGATATTTCTGTATTTCCCAAATAAGCTATTTTCCGAATCCCCTACGATGTATTTTCAACCTACTCTACTTTTATCAGATCTCTGATCTTTCTTCTTATTTCATTTTAGTAGATAGGCTTTCCTTCTACTTACTAGAGAAAATATAATCTACCAGTGAAAAATTACATCAATTTACTCACCACAACTATTCACTTACCTTAATACATACGTATTATTTCCCCCAACCTCCATCCCCCTCCTGTTACACTTATATAGAACTCCTTATTTTAAGGTAAATCCTGTCACGCATACTATGGCTCTGTGTCCTCTCTTTTTAATTTATATTTCTACTGGATTCTTCCCATCAACATTTAAAGATGTTGCAGTATTTCCTTACAATGATAAATAGATGATAGAGAGATAGATGGATAGGTAGGTAGGTAGATTGGTAGATAGGTAGATAGGTGATAGATGATAGATAGATAGATGATGATAGATAGATAGATAGATAGATAGATAGATAGATAGATAGATAGATATCCTGCCTCCAACTCAAGTTTCTTTACAAATACCACTGTAACGTATTGAATGAAATATGTATGGACTCTTTCTCCACTTAATTACCCCTATTTGTTCCTCAATTCACTAAATCTGTCAACCACCTTCATACTTACCAACACTTCTTTATACTATGGTCTTGGCAAAGTTTTCTACAGCTTATCTTTGCTAAATTATTGAATTGCTTTTAATTGTTATCTTAGACGACCTCGTTAAGTGAGAACATTTGAAATTTTTAACAATTTCTTCTTATCAGAAACATCTACTCCTATACATTACCCTCTCCTAATTTAATTCCTATTTTAATGCTCTCCTAGTTACACATTGGTCACCCCTTGATATTTGCTGAGTTCATTTCTAGAGATCATTTCTTCTTAATCTCCCAAGGTAATCTCATATATTCTCTTGATTTCCATTCCTATGCACATACTGATAATTCCAAAATAATATATCTATCCAAGCTCTCTTTACTGAACTCATGATTTAGAAACCCAACTTCCTACCGGGAATTTTTTTCAATATCTCATTAGAATCTCAACTTTAATATATTCAAAAAGTTTCATTTCCAAAGATGTCCCTCCTACCTCACTGAATAACATCATTACCTAACTCATTTCACAAGTCAGAAATCTAGATGTCATGTTTTACCATACCCTCCTCCTAACCTAACCCTAAGTTTCTCTAGGTCTGAATTTATGGATTATGGTGAAAATTTTAGACTGTACTCTAAGAATTATAGGAAACAATCATGAGAAGACAAAGTGTTCATCAATATCTATCTTTTTATTTTTCTTCCTGATCACACAGCTAGGTCATATTCCTCAGCTCCCATGCAGTTATGTGGGGCATATAACTAACTTACCAGGTGAAAATTATAGGCACCATTAACAGGCCTGGCCACTTAAACATCTTGTGTACTTCCCTCCACTCCTTGATATCTCTCTTTTCATCCATCTGCCAGCCAGATCCAGGAGAGCCGGTAGAAGACTCGGAGTGTCTGTAGGGTAGTGGAGCCACAACAAAGAAGGAAACTGGGATTCTGAAACACCACAGTAAATAATGCCCACTGAATTGTGATGCACTAAGAAATAAACTATTGTTGTGTTAAACTATCGAAGGTTTCTTTTTTTCCCCTAAAGCAAGCAGTTTATCCATTGAAAGTTTCTGAACATAGTAATAACACAATATGATTTCAAAGATTGCTGAGGTTTCTGTGTTGAGACAAGGACTAGAGGGCAATGGGTGAATGTTGATGAAGGGAGACTAGTTAAATTTTTATTGCAAAAATCTGGGTAAAGAAAAATGGCTACTTTGACACTGTATTACTTGTGGCAGTGGTGAGAAGTGGTCAGATTCTGAATATATTTTGAAAGAAAAGACCACAGAATTTGCTGAAGAATTAAATATAGAAGTGTAGGATGTACTTTGCCCACTTTTTTATGGGGTTGTTTGTTTTTTTTCTGTAAATTTGTTTAAGTTCCTTGCAGATGCTGGATATTATACCTTTGTCAGATGCATAGTTTGCAAAACTTTTCTCCCATTCTATAGGTTGTCTTTTTACTCTGTTCATAGTTTCTTTTGCTGTGCAGAAGTGCTTTAGTTTAAAGAGATCCCATTTTGTCAATTTTTGCTTTTGTTGCAATTGCTTTTGGTGTTTTCATGATGAAACTTTTGCCCATGCCTATGTCCTGAATGGTATTGCCTAGGTTGTCTTCTAGGGTTTATATAGTTTTGGGTTTTACATTTAAGTCTTTAATCTATCTTGAGTTATTTTTTGTATATTATATAAGGAAGGGGTCCAGTTTCAATCTTCCACATATGGCTAGCCAGTTAGCCCAGTACCATTTGTTGAATAGGGGATCTTTTCTCCATTGCTTGTTTTTGTCAGGTTTGTCGAAGATCGCAGAGTGTGTGGTTTTACTTCTGAATTCTCTATTTTGTTCCATTGGTCTACGTGTCTGTTTTTGTACCAGTACCATGCTATTTTGGTTACTGTAGCTCTGTAGTATAGTTTGAAGTCATGTTCATTGTAGCGCTATTCACAATTGCAAAATATGGAATCAACCTAAATGCCCATCAATGATAGATTGGATAAATAAAATGTGATACATATACACCATGGAATACTATGCAGCCATAAAAAAGAACAAGATCATATCATTTGCAGAAACATGGGTGGAGCTGGATACCATTATCCTTAGCAAACTAATACAGGAACAGAAAACCAGATACTACATGTTCTAATTTATAAGTGGGAACCAAATGATGAGAACACATGGATACATTGGAGGAACAACACATACTGGGGCTTTTTGGAGAGTGGAAGGTGGAAGGAGGGGGAGGATCAGGAAAAATAACTAATGGGTACTAGGTTTAATACCTGGGTAATTAAATAATCTGTACAACAAACCCCCATGACACAAGCTTACTTATTTAACAAGCCTCCACTTATACCTTGAACTTAAATAAAAGTTTTAAAAAAAAAAGCATAGGATTTGTGACAAGAGGGGAATCAATAAAAATTTTAAAATTCTTGAGCTCCCATTTACTGAGCTGAGGACAAAAGGTTGATTTGACAAGACTTGAGAATAGATGACAAATTTATGGATCAAAATGCCATCTGGACTTAATCTTCTCTTTTTGTCTGCCTTCCACCTTGACAGCCTATTCTCACTTCCAAGTAGAACCCCAGGCAAATTCTGTTTCAACGTCTTAGGTTAAATTCTACATAAAATTCTTGCTCTCTTTTGCTAATACTCCCAACAAAAATATCATCTCTGATCCTAAACTGAATAATGTGTCCAAACCTGAAACAACATCCTCCACCTCCAACCCAATGCAAACACCACTGGGAGTGAGATGGGAATGCACTGTGGGGGCTTGGGCTTCTGTCAACTTGGGCACAGAAATAGAGTCATTCCTCTGCAAACCCCATGGACTGAGATTTGAGAAGTGTTATTGTATTTTGTATATATCGAAAGAAGGTTAATGAATGTAGGGAAACCAACAATGACAACAAGAATATATAAAACCTCTTTATTTCAATAATCTACCATAGGGATTGTGTAACATGGTATATAGCTAAATCATTTCTTCAACAAATACTTTTGTTAGATATTGGGATATGTTCTGGTAATAAATGATAAGTAAAAATAGACATGTTCTATATTTTCATAGAGTTGAATAATTCTATGAAGAAGAGAGATTTGAACCAATAACTCACTAAACAAAGTATAATTATAAACTTTGTAGGTACTATGAAGAAGCAAGCATATTCTAAGATAGAATATCAAAGCACAGTGACCCAGACTGGGGCATCAGAGGATCCTCTAAGAAATTTGTAAAGATCATTCTGACTTCAGTGTGGAGAACGAACTGAAAGAGGGGGCAGAGTCTATATGTGTAGACAAATTAAGAGGCCGTGTTAGCAGTCTAAGTAGAAGTCAATGGTTGATTTAGCATAATGTTAGCACAATATGAAGAGAAGGGGACACATGTAATGGATATTTATGAGAAATACCATATCATATATGGGTGGATATAGGTAATAAGAGAGAGAGAAAGGTCAAGGGTTACTCCTAGGTTTCCAGCTTATGCAATTGAGTGGATAGAGATGTCATTCCCTGAGAGAGAGAATACAAGCAAAAAACCCCAGAAAATTAGGGCAGGAAAGGGCAATAATTTGAGTTGGATGAATAATTCAGTAGAATATATAACACGGGCCCTAACTAAAATCGTTTATGACTTCCTGGGGTATAGTCTCAAAGATTCTCTGGGCTGAAAATTAAAATTTATTTCCCACTTCTCACTATTTGTCTCTCTGAAGGGCAAATTGCCCTGCAGAGATAGAATCAGAAACATGTGTCTTAAATGTCAAAATAAATGTCAAAAGAAAATAACTGGCATAATTGGTTAATTGCTAGTTGTCATGCAACTGAAGGAAGGAAATGCAATTAGAAGAAGGCGATTTTTCCAGACCTCTCATATGTATCATACTTTTCCTTTTACTGTTCAAGAGGTGTATGTGAAGTATAATTTTTCACTGACTGGCTTAATTATATGTTTAGAATTCTCAGGTTTTCTGATGTGTTCATTTATTTCTATTTATCTTGAAGTTCTACAGATATGTATCTTTGTTCTTCACTTTATGCTGTATTCAGCACTAGGTTATTCCTTCCTGAATACAACTGAGAGGTAAATTACACTATAATCTCATCTAAACAAAAAGTTACTAAATTATTTCCCCCTTGAAATGTCAGTCTATAATGTAGCTGCAAGATCAGTTCTAAATCTTGTATTTTGGACATATCATACTCTGAATACATGTCAGAAAACTACAGAAGTTTGGGATTCATTGAATTCACTACTTCCACAGAGTGGAAGTCCAGTGAGATAGAGGTGTCCAGTGGGTTAGAGAGATAATTATACTATGAAAATAAATGCCTCCTTCAGTGTTTTTATCCTGGCTAGATTGTCTTCAAATTCGGGAGGGAGTCAACTCAATAATTGGTTCGTGAGCTGAACTATCTAATTTATGCCCCTCATACCCCTGCATTACTGACTAATATTTAGTGTGTTCCAGACTCTGTCTATGGTTTCAGAAAGACAGGAAAAAGCCAGGTACAATGATTATATTTAACTTTTATTTTACTTTCATGGGTACATATGCAGGTTTGTTACACAAGTAAACTCATGTCAAAGGGTTTTTTTGTGCAGATTATTTTGTCACCCGGGTACTAAGCCTAGTACCCAATAATTATTTTTTCTGTTCTTCTCCCTCCTCCCACCTTCCACTCTCAATTAGCCCTGATGTCTGTTTTTCTCCTCTTTGTTTCTGTGTGTTCTCATAATTTGGCTCCCACTTATAAATGAAAACATGCCATATTTGGTTTTCTGTTCCTGTGTTAGTTTGCTAAGAATGATGGCCTCCAGCTCCATCCATGTACCTGCAAAAGGCATGATCTCATTTTTTTTATGGCTGTAAAGTATTCCATGGTGTTTATGTACCACATTTCCTTTATTCAATCTTTCATTGATGGACATTTAGGTTGATTCCATGTCTTTGCTATTGTGAATAGTGTTGCAATGAACAAACATATACATGTGTCCTTGTGGTAGAATGATTTATATTCCTTTGGGTATATACCCAGTAATGGGATTGGTGGGTTAATGGTAGTTCTGTTTTTAGATCTTTGAGGAATTGCCACATTGCTTTCCACAATGATTGAACTAATTTACACTACCACCAATGGATTATAAGCATTCGCTTTTCTTCTTAACCTTGACAGCATCTGTTATTTTTTGACTCTTTAATAATAGTCATTCTGACTGGTGTGAGGCAGTATCTCATTGCGGTTTTGATTTTCCCTAATGATCAGTAATATTGAGCTATTTTCCATTTGCTTGTTGACCACATGTATGTCTTCTTTTGAAAAGAGCCTGTTTATATCTTTTTCCCACTTTTTAATGGGGTTGTTTGTTTTTTCTTGTATATTTGTTTAAGTTCCCTATAGATGCTGGATAGTAAACCTTAGTCAGATGCATAGTTTGCAAATATTTTTGCTCACTCTATAGGTTGTCTGTTCACTCTGTTGGTAGCTTCTTTTGCTGTGCAGATTCTCTTAAGTTTAATTGGATCCTATTTGTTAATTTTTGCTTTTTTTGTGATTGCTTTTGGCATCTTCATCATGAAATTGTTGCCAGTTCCTATTTCCAGAAGTCTATTGCCTAGGTTGTCTTTCAGAGTTTTTACAGTTTTGGGTTTTACATTTAAGTCTTCAATCCATCTTAAGTTTATTTTGTATATGGTGTAAAGAAGGGGTACAGTTTCAGTCTTCTGCATATGGCTAGCCAAGTATCCCAGCACCATTTGTTGAATAAGGAGTTCTTTCCCCAGTGCTTGTTTCTGTCAGCTTTGTTGAAGATTAGATGATTGTAGGTGTGTGGGCTTATTTCTGGGCTCTCTATTCTGTTTCCCTGGTATATGTATCTGTTTTTATATCAGTACCATGCTCTTTTGGTTACTGTAGCCCTGTAGTATAGTTTAAAAACATGTAGTAATGATGCCTCCAGCCTTATTCTTTTTGCTTAGGATTGCCTTGGCTATTTGGACTCTTTTTGGTTTCATATAAATTTTTAAAAAGTTTTTTTTCTAGTTCTGTGAAGAATATCACTGGTAGTTTGATAGGAATAGCATTGAATCTGTAAATTGCTTTAGGCAGTATTGCCATTTTAGTGATATTGATTCTTTCTATTCATGAGCATGAATTGTTTTTTCATTTGTTTGTGTAATCTCTGATTTCTTTGAGCAGTGGTTTGTAGTTCTCCTTGTAGGGATCTTTCACCTCCCTGATTAGCTGCATTCGTGGGTATATTCTTTTTGTGGCAATTGTGAATGTCTCTTGGCTGTTGTTGGTGTATAAAAATGCTAATGACTTTCATATGTTGATTTTGTATCCTGAAACTTTGCTGAAGTTGTTTATCAGCTGAAGGAGCTTTGGGGTTGAAATCACGAAGTTTTCCAGATATAGAATCATGTTGTCTCCAAACAGGGATAGTTTGGCTTCCTTCCTTCCCATTTGGATGCCCTCATTTCTTTTTCTTAGCTGATTGCTCTGGCTAGGATTCCCAATATTATGCTAAATAGGTGTAGTAAGAGAGGGCATCCTTGTCTTCTCCTGATTTTAAACAGGAATTCTTCCAGCTTTTGCCCTTCAGTTTGATATTGGTTGTGAGTTTTTCATTGATGGCTCATTATTTTAAGGTATAATCCTTCAATGCTAGTTTACCAAGAGTTTTTAACAAGAGGGCTGTCAAATTTCATTGAAAGTCTTTTCTAAGTCTATTAAGATTATCATGTGTTTCTTGTTTTTAGTTCTGTTTATGTGAGGGATCACATTTATTGATTTGCATATGTTGAACTAACCTTGCATACCAGGGATAAAGCCTATTGGATCATGGTGGAGTAGTTTTTGACGTGCTGCTGAATTTGGTTTGCAAGAATTTTGGTTGAAATCTTTTGCATCGATGTTCATCAAGGATATTGGCTTGAAATTTTCTTGTATTGTTGTGTCACTGCCAGATTTTGGTATCAGGATGATGATGGCCTCATAGAATGAGTTAGGGAGGAGTCCCTCCTCCTCAGTTTTTTTTGTAATAGTTTCAGTAGGAACAGTACCAGCTTTTCTTTGTACATCTGGTAGAATTTGGCTGTGAATCCATCTGATCCTGGGTTTTGTTGTTGTTGTTTTTGGTAGGATATTTATTACTGATTAAATTTCAGAGCTAATTATTGATCTATTCAGGGAATCAATTTTTTTCTGTTCAATCTTGGGAAGGGGTATGTGTCCATGAGTTTATCTATCTCTTCTAGGTTTTCTAGTTTGTGTGCATAGAGGTGTTCACAGTAGTCTCTGATGGTTGTATTTCTGTGGAGGCAGTGGTAACAAACTCTTTGTTGTTTCTGATTGTGTTTATTTGCCTCTTCCCTCTTTTCTTTTTGGTTAATCTAACTAGTGACCTATCTTATTAATTTAAAAAAAAATACTCTTGAACTCATTAATCATTTTAATGGTTTTTTTGTTTGTTTGTTTCTCAATCTCCTTCAGTTCAGCTCTGATTTTGGTTATTTTTGTTCTCTGCTAGTTTTGGGGTTGATTTGCTTTTGCTTCTCTAGTTTTTGTAGTTGCAATGTTAGGTTGTTGATTTGAGATATTTCTAACTTTTTGATGTGGGTATATAGTGCTATAAATTTCCCTCTTAACACTGTTGTAGCTGTGACCCAGAGATTCTGGTATGTTTTATCTTTGTTCTCATTAGTTTCAAAGGTCTTCTTAATTTCTACCTTAATTCCATTATTTACCCAAAAGTCAATCATGAGCACATCTTTTAGTTTCCATGTAATTGCATGGTTTTGAGCAATTTCTTTTAGTATTGATTTCTGTTTTTATTGCTTTGTGGTTTTTGGTACAATTACAGTTCTTTTGCATTTGCTGAGGATTGTTTTACTTTCAATGTGTGGTTGATTTTAGAATAGGTGCCATGTGGTGATCAGAAGAATGCATATTCTATTGTTTCAGGTGGAGAGTTCTGTAGAGGTCTATCAGATCCATTTGGTTCAATGTTGCATTCAGGTCCTGAATATTTTTGTTAATTTTCTGCCTCAGTGAGATCTACTACTGTCAGTGCAGTATTGATGTCTCCCACTATTATTGTGTGGGAGTCTATGTCTCTTTCTAGAGCTCTAAGAACTTGCTTAATGAATCTAGGTGCTCCTGTGTTGGGTGCATATATATTTAGGATAGTTAGGTCTTCTTGTTGAATTGAAACCTTTACCATTATGTAATGCCCTTCCTTCTCTGTTTTGATCTTTGTTTGTTTAAAGTCTGATTTATCTTAAATTACAACTGCAATCTCTGCATTTTTTCTAATTTCCATTTGCTTGGTAGATTATTCTTTTTTTTTTTTTTTTTTTTTTGAGGCGGAGTCTTGCTCTGTCGCCCAGGCTGGAGTGCAGTGGCACAATCTCGGCTCACTGCAAGCTCCGCCTCCCGGGTTCACGCCATTCTCCTGCCTCAGCCTCTCCGAGTAGCTGGGACTACAGGCGCCCGCCACCACGCCCGGCTAATTTTTTGTATTTTTTTAGTGGAGACGGGGTTTCACTGTGGTCTCGATCTCCTGACCTCGTGATCCGCCCGCCTCGGCCTCCCAAAGTGCTGGGATTACAAGCGTGAGCCACCGCGCCCGGCCAGATTATTCTTTATTTCTTTATTTTGAGCCTACGTGTGTCATTGCATGTGAGATGGGTCTCTTGAAGAAAGCATACCATTGGGTCTTGCTTTTTTATGCAACCTGTCATTCTGTGCCTTTTAGATGGGGCATTTAGCCCATGCACATTCAAAGTTAGTATTGATATGTATGGATTTGGTTCTGTCATTGTTTTATTAACTGGTTACTATGCCAGCTTGTTTGTGTGGGTGCTTCATAGTGTCAGTGTTCTGTGTATTTAAGTATGTTTCTGTATTGGCTGGTAATGGTCTCTCCATATTTAGTGCTCCTTGCAAGATCACTTGTAAGGTAGGTCTGGTAGTAATAAACTGCCTCAGCATTTGCTGATCTGAAAAAGATCTTAGTTCTCCTTTGTTGAGGAAGCTTAGTTTGACTGGCTAAGAAATTCTACCCTGTACAATTTTCATATATATACAGAGATTAATAATATATATGTATGCCTCAGTAAAAATGCTATTAAGGTATAAAGTAAAATCCTATTTGTATTTTTAAACAGTCAAATTTAAGTATTTTGATTTAGCTATCTATTACTTTGTAGCCAACTTTCTCAACACTTAGGGCTTAAAACAATAAACATTTATTACTTAACAATTTCTTTGGGTCAGGAATCTGGACAAGGCTTAGCTGAATGCCTTTGGCTCAAGGTCTCTCATGAGATACATTCAATTTGTTAGTCAGGCTGCAGTCATCTCAAAACTCTGCTAGGGCTAAAGGATACACTTCCAAGCTCACTCACACAATTGTTGGCAGCCCTCAGTCCTTTGCTCCTTTGGCCTCTTCACACATGTGGCAAATCCTCACTACATGGCAGCTGGCCTCTCTTAGAATGAGGGATCAGACATAGAGTGAGAGTGGGGTGGGGAGAGAAAGAGAAAGAAAGGGAGAGACCAGGAAAATTCATGGTCTCTTTATGAGCCAAACTCAGAAGCAGTATACTATCACTTCTACCCTGTACAGTTTATTAGAAGTGAGTCAACAGGTTCAGCACATACTCAAGGAGGAGGAGTTTATATAAGAGTGCAATTACTAGAGAATAGGAATCATTTCCCCTCCCTGCTTAGAATTTGCCTACAACCTATGTATTTTTACATGTCTATGTTAACAGGATAGATATGTATCTCGATAATGCAAGAAAATTTTGAAATTATCTGCAGGGGCAAACTTTTTGTTGTTATTGGTTTGATTTTTAGAGGCAGACAAGTATATTTTAAAGTAGATTCTGAAGAATATAATAGATAATCAAGTTATGTAATGTTATTTTATCCCAAACAAGGGTGTGACTATAAAGTAGGAATACACTCCCTTGTTGAGTCATTCATAAGTTTTCATTCATCAGGGCAGCCACAAGGTAATTTAAGTGCACACATTTTCATAATTAGGCTGTTCTTTTATGTCTTAAAGGGGCATGTTAGTAGGATTATAGTTGATTGGGGAATATAAGACTAGGAAGAGATTCCAATGCTGAAACAAGTGGTACTCCCTCTCTTGGTAGTTTCACTAAGTACATTATCTGCCTCCTTCCTCACCTCACAACTGTCCAGCTGTTGAAATTGCTTCTTCATCCAAGGCCAGTCAAAGCCTTTCTTTTTATTCTTGTTGGAAAATTCTCTTGGGCTTTTAACTGGAATTAAAACATTACTGCAAAGTCATCTGTCTCAAATCTCTGCTATGGTACAAAATACCTTTATGTTAACTGAACTAGTTACATGAGGAAATTATTTAAATTATTGCTAAAAGTCCTCAATACAGCCTATTCTAAAATTTTTCAAGATAAGTAGATGAAACATTTCATTGAAACATTTATTTTTCTGAACTCTAAGTTATGTTATATAATAAAGATGAAATGATATACCCACTATAAAGTTGGACAAATTGATAAATTATTAGTTATACAACTGAAACCTACAGGAAGGGCCGCATATTGTCTCACAATAACCATACGAGAAGCTATGGTTCCCTTGACTAGAACATAAGCTTCTGAGAATGAAGTAACAGAGAGAGGCAGAGGAAAGGAATCCCTACGCTCATAACTTTTCAGCTCACAAGCTTTTCTGCTACACGAATGTACTTCTATAAACCCTCTTTTTTTTTTGGTTCTGAATCAAGCGTGGACAATAAAGTCCCAATTGTATGCTAAAAAGTAATGGAACCAGCATGATCCAGCCATGCAAATACTTTTATAAATAGGGCCTAGAAACAGCATTAACTAAACAAGACTATATGCCAGAAACAGTTTCCCATTTCAAGAATTAACCCACAGGGTACTCAGTAATCAGTTAACCCTCTTCAAGGAAAACCACATTTTTATCCACTTGAAGTTTCAGAAATCAGTTACTGTACTTTGTGAAGTGCCCAAGTTAAAGTCAGGGTAGGCAAAGTCCTTAAGGAAAAGCAGTTATGTTTTCTTTCCCATTCCTTGCCATGTCAAAGAAAAAAAAATTACATGTTATTGCATCTAATATTACATGTTAAAGCCTTGTAAAGATTAGAGTTTTTATTTTTTTATTATGAGAGACCAGGCCACAAATTATCATAGATTCATAGCAGGACTCATTTATTTTACTCTAATATTTTCTAGCTTAACGGAGCATGAAGGACTCACACAGATATTCTTTCCAAAGCAATAAAACTCAAATTATTTTCTCTGAGCTATCATCTTAAATGTTTGATTTATACCAAAAGGAAACAAATCCTACTGCATGGGTAGCAGCCAGTTTAGAAAGCTGCACCAGTTAAATTTTTCAAAATTTTTGGACACATCATCTGCCAAAACTGCATGGAACATCCCTTAACCAGACATGGGAGGAGAGTACCAAAAGACATTGCAATTGAGTCTCTTTTACAGCATTATACATAGAAGCCAGGAAACATTCACAATCTTTTATTTTTTTTTCAAAAGTTTGGGTTCCTGCACATCATGTTCTTAAAACAGACTAGGTTGTAAAAGTCATGAGTTTCCATTGACCTTTGCCCGGCCTTCTTAACTTTGAAGAGCATTGTATCTTGTGTTTGAAAAGAAGCATAAGTGGGTTTCCAGTAGAGATATTCCAGATTCTAATTACCTTCTAACTCTACCACATACAAGAAAGTGGACAATATTTAGCATTGAGAAGCGCTTTAATATACAAACCACTTGGAAAGATTGCATCACAAATCACAAAATATTCACTAGTTGTAACAAGTAATTTTCATTCTACTCAACACTGAAGATACTTTTGATTATCTTAGAGGGCAAAAATAAATGACTTTATTTTATTGACATATTAAAAAATTAATAATACTAAGCATAGCTGAAGTTACCAAGTGTTTACTATGTACCAGGGTTTACATTTACCTCATTTAATCCTCTCAGTAATTCTATAGGATTGGAACGGATATTATCACCCTCATTTCAAAGATAAGAATCCTGGATGCAGAGAAGCTAAGTAATTTATCCAAGCCTACTCGTCTAGTAAGTGACAAGAAATGGTTCAAAGGAGGCTTTTTCACATCAGAGTCTGTGTGCTGCACTCTACACATTAAGACACAAGCACTTCAGGGGGAAAGAAGCCAGTTTGTGCTTTGTTTGTGGTGGTGGTGATTTGTTTATAGCACAGAATCATAAAAAGGAAACATATATAACATTATTAATCCTAAGCACAACTAGAGAGAACATTATCTATAAAATATTTTCCTTGTCTACCAATGTTCAATGCCACAATCAAAACACATAAAAATACCTGTTAATTTTACTAAACTTTCTAGGAATACAAACAGATGAATGCTTCTAGCATAATGATCACATATTATTAGTAAATAAATCAGGACCGACATTTCTTATACAATATATACTAAACGCAACAGACTTTTTAAATATTTTTTGATTTTTGTGTTGTTTTATGCTTTTTATGTTTCTTGGTTGCCCAATACCTTTTGAATACCCTGACTATGCTTGGGGAATTTTCCTCCATGAAGTAGAACCCAGAGAACTCACTTCTATGGCACACTTTCACTGTTAAAAATATAAGTATACAACTTGGATTGCACAAATTAAACTCACCTATGAGACACTTTGATTTAGATGTGAATGAGTTGATTAAGAAGGCATTTCGGGCTGAAATGAATGTTTGTTTGAGTTCTGGCTTTGGAGATGGAATCACTGCTGATGGCATGGCTGTTGTGAGAAAGCTGAGTTTCTGGTAAATGCCAGCTTTGTTCTTGTAGCAGGTGTTCCCTGATCCAGCAGGATCTGTGACAGGGTTAACAGAATTGTCCCTAAAATATAGCCTTCCAGCTAGTTCTTAACACTCTCAAAACTTCTGTAAATTACTCACTACCCTTTTAAAAGCTTTTCTTCTCTATCAGCCAGAGTCAGCTTCTATTGCTTATGTTTAAGAACTGTAAGTTAGGGGCTCTGGTTCTGGGTAAAATAAAGTAAACACATCACATCCCAGCCCGTCTCTCTCACTTTACGTGACTATAAAACCTAGGCAGATTGAATGTGCTGGACTATGAGGAGTCTGAAAAGGAAATAGCAATATGTGGATAAAGAAAAGACACCAGAATTCTAATCATCACTAAGCCTGTGGTGAGTTTACATTTTTTCCCTTTAATATCCTTGACCTGAACTCAAGGCAGCCAAAAACCCAGAAGTGAAGATTGTGGTAAAGAGCGAGCTTTAAGAGAAGCCTGGCTCAGGGAATAGGGAAGGAAACTGCCAGATCTCAGAGAAAGTAGAGGAAATCAGCCAAGAGGTTATTTTTCTTTCATTTTTCCTGTATTCGCTCATGACTTATCCCCCAGGCAATTCACTGGTACCACAGCAGCAGCAGCAGCAGTAGTGGCCAGCAACAGCAATCAGTAGGGTATACAACTCCAGGCAGGGAAAACTTCCTTTCCATTTGGTAGAGCTGTGTCTTCAAAAGGCTGAGGACAAACCCATTGCTTTTTTCCTCTTCTCCTTGTCCTACCACGTGGCCTCAGACTTGGCACAATAATAGAAGTGGACAATTTCTGGCCAAAGAACCAAAAACTAGAGCCTGTGGAAACCAGAAAGCTCCAAGAAAACAGTAGAGAAGGAGGAATTAAAAAAAAAAAAAAAAGAAAGAAATGTTTTATTAACTCCTGGAGTCACTGTCAACCTGAACATGCCTGGATCTATCATTAGTATCATACAAAAGTTTCGCCAGCTGAATTAATGGATCAATTTCCTTCCAGGTCCCACATGGAACAGTGAATGATGTACACATAAAACAAATTTGAATAGCATTGCAACAACTTTGGCAATTAAACTGACTTCGGAAACAGCTTACAAAAGATGAGTTGATACACGTAGTCTGAGCCAAACCAGTCAATTGCCTGCTGAACTAAAAAACATCAACTTTCTCCATGAGATTTAAACAAGACTCAGTCCCACAATATTCAAAATGTCCAGTATGTAATCCAAAATTACTTGGATTATGAAGAAAAAATAATCTAAAATTATATGGTAAAATACAATCAATAGACACCAATAACAAGATAACACAGATGAAAAAGGCTTTAAAATACCTATTATAAGAATGTTCAAAAAAGCCATCACGAAGTCTTGAAAGAAATATTAAGATACAAAATATCAGCAAATAAACAAAAGAGGCAAAGAAGAATCAAATGGAAGTTTTTGAAATGAAAAATTCAATAACCCAAGTTAAAGGCTCACTGGATAGATTAAAAAGCAGAATGAAAACGACACAGGAAAGAGCCAAAAGACTTGAAGGTAGATCAATAGAAATTGTCTAACGTTAAAAGGTAGAAAAAAGATTTTTAAAAAAATGAACACTATGCAGCCATAAAAAATGATGAGTTCATGTCCTTTGTAGGGACGTGGATGAAACTGGAAATCATCATTCTCAGTAAACTATCGCAAGGTCAAAAAACCAAACACCGCATGTTCTCACTCATAGGTGGGAATTGAACAATGAGAACACATGGACAAAGGAAGAGGAACATCACACTCTGGGGACTGTTGTGGGGTGGGGGGAGGGGGGAGGGACAGCATTAGGAGATACCCCTAATGCTGAATGATGAGTTGATGGGTGCAGCACACCAACATGGCACATGGATACATATGTAACAAACCTGCATATTGTGCACATGTACCCTAAAACTTAAAGTACAATAATAATAAAAAAAAACTTTCAGCAATTTTGAGAGAGAACTTCTTCAGTCCAATAAAGAACATCTATAAAACAAATAAATAAAATAAAATAAAATAAAATAAAATAAAATAAAATAAAATAAAATAAAAAAATGAACAGAGCCTCAAGGAAATGTGGAGCAACAGCAAATATTTAACAATGATGTTGTTGAAATCCCGGGACAGAACAGACTCTAGAGGTTTAAAAATGTGAAAAAGTAACAGCTAAAAACGTTCTAAATTTGGTGGAAAACATAGATTTAGGAAGTTAAATTAGAAATAGAATCAATCCTAAGAAATTCACATTCAGATTCATCATAATGACAATACTGAAAACTATATACAAAGAAAAATTCTTGAAAATGGTCACAGTCTCAAAAAGACACATGACCTGTGGGAGCAGAAATATGTGAATGACTATGAAGGTCTTATTACAAGCCATGGAGTTCAGACAGGTGTCACAAAATATTCTTCTTCAGTGTGGAAAGAGAACTGTCATTCCAGAATTCTATCTCCAACAAAAATATCCCTCCATAATGAAAGAGAAATAAAGATATTCTCAGATGAAGGAAAACTAAGATAATTCAATGCCAGCAGGCCTGCTATTTAATAAAGAATTGTTAGAAAGTTACTTCAGACAAAACAGAAATTATACCAGAAGAAAATACCATAAATAAACAAACAACAACAAAATGGTAAACATCTGAGTTATGTTACATTTTTATTCCATTTGAGGTCTATTAAATATATTCGATGCTTGAAAGCAAAGAATATAACATTGTTAGGATTTTCAATATATGTAGATGTAATGAATAAGATACTTACATCATAAAGGGGGAATGTAAAGGAATTTATATAGTTATGTTTCCATATTCCTACTGAAGTGGTAAAATACAAATTCTTAATAGACTGTTAATAGTTTAGTATGGATTTATAATCCTTGGGCAACCACTATAAAACATTGTAAAAAGATACATTATGAAAATTACAAATGGAAGACAGAAAAGGGGAAACATATAAAAAAAGGAGGAACCAACAGAAAGTAAATAATAAAATGGTTCACTAATAAAATAATTGCATTGTATGTAATTGCAACATCAATAATTGCATTATATGTAAATAATTTAAACAAACAAATTGCAACAGAGATTATGAGTGAATAAAAAGCATGACCCAACAAGATGCTGTCACCCAAAAACTCACTTCAAATATAATGATAAGGACAGATTAAAAGTAAAGGAAATCAAAGAAAGCTATGGTAGCTATATTAATACCAGGCAATATAGGCCTTAGAGAAAAGAAAATTACCAGGAATAAAAAGGAAAATTACGCAATGATAAAAGGGTCCATTTTAAATGTGTATTCACTTCTGATAAGTGAAATTTCGAAGAATGATCCTTGACCTTTTGCCTTTGTATAATCTGCCTTCCTTTGAGTATGGGCTGAAGCAGTGAATAGGATGAAATACCACTGCCATGAATATGTTACGTTTCTTGGTAAAAGGAATGTTTCAATTGTGTTTGGTTTAAAGCTGAATGTTTTCTCTGACTGGTGGGATTAGTCAGAGAGATTTGAAGCATGAAAAGGACTTTATATGCCATTGTTCTTTGGGACCCAATAGAATTCACCCGGACGTCTGACTTACAGAAATGTGAGGTAATAAATGGAAGTCGTTTAAAGCCATTGAGGTTGTGATAATTTTTTACTCTGCAAAAGAAAAAGAAAAAAAAAAACTATTACAACCTCTAACATGAGTTTTTTTTATTTTATTATTATTATACTTTAAGTTTTAGGGTACATGTGCACAATGTGCAGGTTTGTTACATATGTATCCATGTGCCATGTTGGTGTGCTGCACCCATTAACTCGTCATTGAGCATTAGGTATATCTCCTAATGCTGTCCCTCCTCCCTCCCCCCACTCCACAAGCGAAACTAACAGAACTGAAAGGACAATATGAAATTTTAGCTGGAGACTTCAACGCTCCTCACTCCTCTCCTATTCGTAGATACAACTGGTAGAAAACCATCAAAGACATATAGAAACTTAAACTTGAAATTTTTCATTTATTCATATGAGGTTCTATCAGCTTGATCCATTGAGAAAGAACTATGTGGAGTTAGGTACCTGGGAAACCAACAGTGGACATGCAGCATGGATGAAAATTAAACTTTTATTGTATAAGTGCTGAAACTTGGGGATTTTTTTTTTTACAGCAGCCTTATCTTCTTCTTCTGTTTGATACAGTCCATTATTAGGGTATTGCTTAAATAATTACAGAACATAGTGTAATGAAATATGAATATTACATAATATAATCTTTAGATACATTGTTCGTTGAAAGAGATATAATACAAAAGAAAGTGAAGAATATGCTAGCCTACAGGGTATGTGTTCGTAGTGGATATGTGTTTGTGTGTTCATATGCTCCTGATTAGCCCAGAAGGGTGCATAAACTGATAATATTGATTACCTCTGGGAAGAGGAACAGGGAACCAGGGGACAGAGGAGGATTTTCAGTGTCTATCCTTTTGTACCTTTTAAATTTTAATTATTGAGAATGCATTATTTTTTCAAATATGATCTTAATTTTTTAATCTGTATAGGCCGGGCGCGGTGGCTCACGCTTGTAATCCCAGCACTTTGGGAGGCCGAGGCGGGCGGATCACGAGGTCAGGAGATCGAGACCACGGTGAAACCCCGTCTCTACTAAAAATACAAAAAAATTAGCCGGGCGTGGTGGCGGGCGCCTGTAGTCCCAGCTGCTCGGAGAGGCTGAGGCAGGAGAATGACGTGAACCCAGGAGGCGGAGCTTGCAGTGAGCCGAGATTGCGCCACTGCACTCCAGCCTGGGTGACAGAGCGAGACTCCGTCTCAAAAAAAAAAAAAAAAAAAAAAAAAAATCTGTATAGTTTCAATTATGTTTAAAAATATATTTACAGAAAAGACAGCCAAAAGAAATAAACTAATCTACTTTATTACCCTTTAAAATTACTGATTGCTTAAAATTTTGTCTGCAAATTTTATCTGTCATCTATATCTTCTAGAATAAATATAAATTAATTTTGTGAATTTAAGTTTTATAAAATGAAAATTTATGTATTAAGCTCAAATTCTCTTAGTTTAAAGAATAAACTTTTAATCTCTTTTTATGACATCAAATCCTTCACCATTTATATCTAACCTGCTTTCCTAACCTATACTATTTTCCTTTATAATAATCAAATATAATATAATCAAATTGAACAGCATTCTCTTTCCTTGAAGACAGGAAGAATCCTGTTTGTTTCTAGTTCGAAGGTATGTAATAACATAGAAAGAGCAACAAAAGCAAATTGGAATACTTTGCAAATCACTTTCGCCTAATTGGCTTGTTATTGAACATTAGCCTTGAACATTAGAAATACTATTCGAACATGCATATACAACACTAAAATTGCTATTATATGTAATTGCAAAATATTATAATAATATATAGAATCTACTCTTGATAAGAGACTATATTCTACTTGAGTTTTCCATTGTGTGTTATTAGTAATCAGCACTTCTGCATGTGTAAAGCAAAATGGTTGATTTAGCTATAAAAACTGATCACAAGTTAAGTGCATGTTACACATTCACACGGAAAACCTTTAGGCACACTAATATTGGAATTTTTTCTTAAGTATGTCAGGACTAAGATTTCTAATTTTCCCATTTGACAATCATTATTAACAACTCAGTTTATATACTGGATACTCCTTACAGCTCTTTCTAAGGAGGAATAAAAACAAGTGCCTTAGCAGAGGCCTTCAGCTGATACCTATACAACCTTCCTATGGAATCAGTGTCCAAACATAAACCATTTCTCATAACAGCAAGATTTTAAACCCAATTTGAAAGCTCAGAGATTTCCAACTCTGTAGGTGAGGTGTATCTCCTCATAGCTCCTGTATAAATATGCAAGGAGGCAGGAAACTGGTTTCTCTCTTAGTGGAGAATCCAGCTATACTTAGCCTATTGGTATTGTCTAGAAGCGAAGAAAGCACAGCGTAAAAAGCCATGTGCACTTATCAGCCTTGGCTTGCAAGCATTACTGAGCCTGTACTATGTATTTTATATGGTGATCATGCTCTCCCTGTGTCCAATGATTATCAATATTACAAAAAAATGAAATAAAGACCCAAACTATTTACATAAAGATAAATGATGCAACGTGACATAAAATAATGTAAAAACAAGCTGGAAATAATGTTTTAAACCTACACAAGGGCAAACGAACATGCGTTAGAGAAAATAGCAAACCCCCATTAACAGAATTAAACAAGCAAATAAAAACAAGACGGGATTAAAAAGCAGTCACGTTAAAATATTACTAAGATGAATAATTTGCTGTAAATTAGATATGAGTAATGCATAATAGCAAACTATTTTGGTAGTGATGCCCCTTAAGGGATGATGATAATAATAAAAATAATATAATTGCAACACTAGTATTAATACTTTTCCTGCTCATTGTGTGTCAGATACTTTACAAAGTATTTCAAATATATTATCACGTTTAATATGATGTTAAATGGTCCATTTTGTTTTGACCCTAATGTTATGATCAATTTTGTTGTTTGCTATTTTATAGATTGAGAGAATTAGGCTTAAGAACATTCAGAACTTTCAAAGGCATCAGAGAGATTTAAAAAAATGCCAGAAGTAAAACTAAAACTTATTATCTTAACTATTGTACTATAAAAAATTGTGTTGATATCAGTGAATGCAAATGGAGTAAGACTGATAATTGGTAGATGGAGAGCAAAGAAGGACAAAAGGAATTGCTTCCAAAGCAGTAGCATGTCGTAATGTTTCTAGTTGAAAATGATGTTGATACACATTACCATTATCAAATTATTCTCTAGATGCCATTATCTTTTTATATTCCTGACTCCTACAGGACTTCAGGGAATCAATAGAATATGGTGTCAAGTTATATAAAGGAAAAGTAAGCTAGTTTTATGACTCATTCTGGCCTTCATTTACAGAAGAGATACCTAATTTAAAGTAGAATAAATGATTTGCTGAGCATGGGGTTCGAGGTTATAGGTGATACGATCATGCCTGTGAATAGCCATTGCACTCCAGCCTGGGCAACGAAGCAAGAATCTGTGTCTTAAAAAAAAAAAAAAAAAAAGATTGGAAAAATGTGCAACTTAATTTAGGTCATTGGTAATGAGAATAACTAATTTTAAAATATGCAATGCAAAAGTACTAAATTGTGAAAAGCAATTAAAAGATCACAGGCAATCAGTAAATTTACCTTTACTCCATGTTATTATCGTAACTACCTACGAGGTTATGCAAATGAGCTAGATAACCATACTTTTGCTGTAATTTCTGTCTTTATGAGACTACTCTTCCTAATTTGGGGCTCCACAAATGAGAGGCAATGATAATGTTACTATAGGATTGCATCCAACAAAGTTAGCAAGGGTAATAGGACCTGTGAGGAAAAATTGAGGGCTTGGGGCTTTTAGAGGAACTGAGAAACAAAACGTTAAAGAGAGACTTATTGTAAGAGCATGATGTCCAACAGCTGTTCTCTTTTTCCAGCAAACCAAAAGGAAGAGGAGACAGGCTTCAATTAAGGCAAGAGAAATTTAAATTAGACATCTGCTGAGTTGGCATAATGATCCCATATTCTTTTGGAAGTGGAAAGAAATGAAGAAATCTATGAGTTCAATGTTTGAAAATATTATTTAAACAATTTCATAAAAGACAAAAATCCAGTCACACTGATACATGCTGGAAGAAGGAAAGAAAAACATATACTTGTGCCTAAGAAGTATTTTGTTGCATCATCCAATAACATTCTAAATAAATATTTTTGATCACAGGATTTAAATCAAAAGTTCCATGTAAACATGGGCATAAGGTAGAATGCAATCACTGGAAGTTGTACAGGATGTGCTGAAAATCCTACTCACCAGAAGTTTCGATAGTAAATTTTATCTTGTATACAGGCAAAAGAAAAAATAGTAGAGAACACGCACATTTTTTATCCAATCTATTCTTATCCTTTCTGAGTGGTGTTTCACCTAATTGGCTTGTTACTGAACATTAGCCTTGAACATAAGAAGTACTATTCAAACATGCATATACCACACTAAAATTACTATTATATGTATTGTATTAACACTGCCAGTAACAATAAAATGTTTTCCATTTTTGGAATAAATTATGTCTTAGGTGTCAGTGGCCATATTCAAACTGACTGAAATGTCAATGATTGATTCTTTTCTAAAGGATGTAATGCCTAGATATCTTACTGTGATTCTTGGAATTCTAGGTTCCAGGTTCCTAAGGCATTTGAGAGAGCAACAATGTAAAATAACAAGTAATAAATGAATTTAGTCTGGAAACACTTATGGTGATCATCACTGCTTCTCTCTTCTGTCATGCGCTACTCTCTGAAACCCTTAAAATTCCTTCAATCCATGTAACCTTAATGACATCACTCTTTGTGTATGTGTGCCTATTTTTATTCCATCTGAATGCAAAATAAAATGGGAATGTTTTATGTTATTGCTCATTTTAATACCGTAACTTTCATTACATCATTCTTTGTGTTTGTGTGTGTGTGCTAATTCTTATTATATTTTAACACAAAATAAAATAGGAATGTTTTTTATTACTCATTTTAGAATTGTTAGTAATACAATCATTTCCCATTTACATATCAAGGCTCTGAGCTGCAATGCTTGGAATCCAGAACTGGCTGCTTATCTGGCCACCTATAGCCAATTTTTGCCTGAAGATTGGCCTTATATGTTTGATTATTTCCAAATAGTTAAAGCATATGCTTTTTGAGAAAGCACACTACATATTTTTAGAATTTCATCACTCAAGGCCACAGCTGGTTAATACCAAACACCACTCATTTTCAAACTTTTAATAGCCATTAAAGTAAAATCCTGCACATCACAGAACAGACACTCTTATGCTTAACGTACAAACATAAAAACAAGCAAAGATAAACAAAAAAACAAGGGGCTGTATGTCTCAGCTACCATAAACTACTGACACTAGAGACAGGTATAGCAAATTTTCCTTCATTTCTCTTCCTCCCTCTACCATCTTATGAGAAATGGCATACCAAAACAGGTCAATATTCAGACCAGTGTCTTCCAAAATTTTAACACTATATTGCCTTATAAAAACCTGTGGATGCTAAGTTCATTAAATAGCCTTGCACTGAGGAAGTAATGACAGCAACAGTATGGCCTAAATTTTTCCCTTTTCCTCACCCCTTCCCCATGGCCCTTTACCAAGCATTCCTCCCACTTATTACACATTTGCCTACACTTAATAATGGCAGTGGAGGGACAGCATGGCATCTAATGCTGAGCATATTCTGTACAGTATCTGAAATCTCCAAAGTTGTAATAATCTTCATACACTTTCTTTCAAGAATGCGTGAAACAAACACTTCAATAAAACTCTTCAATTTGCAAATGTTTTGATTGTCCACAGTTTCCATAAAAGAACCCATGTAACAGCTTGGTTTTAAGAATAAAAAGAGTGTCTTAATAAATACAGTGTAGAAACAGTTCAAACTGTCTATCTTGACCGAAGTTAAGTTCATAAGAGATGGTTCCCACATGCAGGGAAAAATGCTTTACTTGCTTTTGCATTTGCTTGGCACTTGGGGCCTATTTATTACTTCATATACTTGGACGTAACAGCAGCTAGCACATAGTCACAGTTGTGGAAAGGGGTAGTATTGTGGTAGATATACTGAGTGTTAGCCAATGTCACATAATTGTTATCTCTAGGCTTTTTCAAGCCCAAATAACAGGAAAGTTTAAAAATAATGACTTTACAAAGTACTTTCGGCTGTGCACAGTGGCTCACCCCTGTAATCCTAGCACTTTGGGAGGCCAAGGCGGGAGGATCACTTGAGCTCAGGAATTTGAGACCAGCTTGGTCAATATGGTGAGACTCCAACTCTTCAAAACAATTAAAAATTAGCCAGGCATGATGCTGTGCACCTGTGGTCCTACTACTTGGGAAGCTGAGGTGGGAAGACTGCTTGAGCCCGGGAGTTCGAGGCTGCAGTGAGCCTTGGTGACAGAGCGAGTCCCTATCTCAAAACAAAACAGAAACAACCCCCCTGACACATACACAAAATATTTCCTACATAATAATCTTTAAAGCCTGAGACAAATTGTGAGGAGAAATTTACTCCATTAAAATTCACACTTTTAACATCCAAGTTTGTTTTTCTTATGATATTAAAAACTGCTTTATACATATGAGTTAGTATTTTAGAACAAATTTCTTTTAAAGATTCCTTGGTTTGGGGATTCCACTAAAGTAATTCTTCAATTACAGTGTGTGTGTCTTTAATTTGTCGAAGAATACTATAATTCCTACATTAGGGTGATACCTGTTATCAAATGACTACACAGGGAGGTACTTATTTTGCCAAATAACTTAATCCAATCTACTTATGGCTCAGTTTTACAGTTCATTGAGAGTGTGAAATAAAACACAACCTATAAGTGATAATATCACAGTAACCTTTGCTTCAAAAGCCATTCATATTTATTTCACATAATTTTCACATTTATCCAATAAAGTAACTATAGAAGACATTGTATTTTATGCATCTTGGCTGCCTTAATGCCTATCTGTAACTTGTAAGAACTTACTATTAGCGTCTGACAATAATGGATGAGGTTGATGTTGGTTACCTAACCCCAGACACTCAGTGAGACTGTGTCATTGTACAAACTAGATTCATGAACATACTCTAGCCTCCAGACTCTTCTCATAATACCATGCTGAAATTAACTATGAGATTGTTAATAGTCAGGAAGCTACCATGTATGAAAAATTATTAACCACTCTAGGTCAGGGTGTTGGCTCTTATGGCTGGCATTTTGAGAACCAGAGCTATGGGTTAGGTCATATTAAATAGGAATAAAAATGCTTGGCACTTCCAATATCTGGAAAGATCATTCAGGTCTATCTTTGCCTTTCTCCTCCAAATCCTTTATCAGAGATACAGCTACACAGATTTTTTAGTTTACTAAGGGCAGGGAAAGATCATCAGCACAAACTTTAGTTTCCATGAACATTATTTAAACACAACATAATCAAGAAATAAAATGAAATACAGGGAATGAATAAACAATAAGCTACTAGTAAGCCTGCTTTATGGTCTTAAGGGGGCCAACCTATGTGTAATGACTGGAAGTGACGTAATAGTAAAATTGCACCTAAGCTGTCACGTACAGCGTCGACGAAATCTGATAAGCTCACTGATACTGAGCAAGAAAAAAGAGGAACCATCAACAGAAGGGGACTGTTTTTCTTTGTGATGTCACTGCATTAGCTCAGTCAGTTAGTTAAAAACAAAAACAAACAAACTAGTTTTATGTCATTCAGAAAACCAATAATCCCATTGACTTTCCAGTTTGTTACTATCATTAGGCATAGTCCAAGGAAAGAAACAAGGCTGTAACAGAATTTTAACAGAATTATCTTTTTTAACCAGTTAGAAAACAAATGGAAGTGAGAGGTGGAGGAGTAAGGAGAAACGAAAGGGCACAGACAGATTCCCAACATATAAGCATTATTAAATATTATTGGTATTTTGTTGACTATACTTCCGTTAACATTAACTTGGTCAGTGCTTGTCTATGAATCAGACTCACTGGACTCATGTCCATGATGTACTCTAGAGCAGTAACTTATATCGTAATGGGCATGCGATTATGTGGGCATGTTTTTAACATGCAAGCTCTGATTTAGGAGGTCTGGGCTGCTAGGAGACAAAGCGGATCCAGGGACCACAAGCTGAGTAGCACTGCTCCAGGCAATCCATATTAGCTAAACTGAAGATCTTCATAACAGCTTTCTTCCTGTCCCACAATGGATTGTTATGAAGAGGTTAATATTTTCCCTAATTGTGTTTCTAATTCTCAAATAATAAGATCCCCATTGTAAGCAGATAATATTACCAATGTGACTTATGCCATAAATAGACTGTGCTATAACAGATTGTTTCATAATAGAATTCTCAAAGATGATGAAATTATAGAATTTAAAGCTACCTATCTGCACACTGGAGCTCTATAAAAATATGATTTCTTAAAAATGGGTTTTAACAACAGATGCCTTGTTTTTCACGTGAAACCCCTCATGCCTCTCTATATTCAATATGTGAATATGTGAAACAGATAAATGAGAAAGAGAATATCTTTCCTCTGACTTTCCCTGTGTGTAATGATGCTGAGAACCTTCTTAATACCGCTGAGAAAGCCCTTGGGTATGAAAACAGCTTTTCCAGGGAAAAGTCCTGTCACCTTAAACCAAACCTGAGACTATGGCCTCACACATAAAGTAAACCACAGAATGAGTCTTTGCTCTCTTTGCTCGTCAATACTGGTTTTCAGCTCAGTTAACTCCGTCCCTTTTAGTCCGTTTACCACACTGCCAAAAGTAACTTTGCCTAAATATCATATTTCTGATGTTACTCTCCCGTCCAATAAAACCTTCAGTTCTTTCTACCTCTTTAGAAAACGACACATTTACTAGCACAACATTCAAGATTTAGAATTCAGCATGGGTTCTAATTTGCTCTGTGACACAAGTCCCTTAAGTATTGTCTTATTTTCTCCAACTACAAAGTAAGGACATACAATTGGGTTGAAAGAAATTAAGAAAAAACTAAATGAGCTGTTGGTCAAAATGATTATTTGGTAAGAAATGAATCAAAATAGTCACTCCCCTACTTCCCCCCGCCACAAAAAGCTAGTTACTTTGAAGCATCTCTGAGAAGTTTTATAATCTTTTGATTTTTGGGGGGAGTCTTTCATTCTTTTATTATAATATATATATATATGCAGATACACACACACACATATATATACACACACACACACACATATATATATGCACACACATATATGTGTGTGTATATATGTGTATATATATATGCAGGTCTGTTTTGTGTACAACAATTGATCCCATCAAATAATCAGACGAAGGCATTCTACTGGTAATTTCCCCCCAGATCAATTCAGGTAAAATTAGATATTAATGTACTTAACAGAATATTAACATTTGAGAATTCATGATCAATTTCAGTTCTGAGGCCATACACACAATTCAAAATATACATTCACTGAGTTAAGGCAATAAAAGTGGATTGAAAGAAACCACAGGTTTCAGAACAATTAAACTTCGTATTTTGCTTGCATTAGAGTCACGATATGAAGAGCAAATACCGCGTGTATCTCACAGGTGTTTTGTGCAGTGTGAGCAGCTTCTGAACACCTAAGGTGATTGCACAGCAGGTGGGCAAACAGCTGGTGTGGCCTGCTTAAGGCTTCTCAGAGGGCACATTTCTTCTCCACCTCTCCTCTCCCGGGTCCTTATTTTAGTTTGTAGCCAGCCAGGTGGCCTTGGTTGCATCTTCAGCCAGCAGGGAGTAGGCAGTTTCACAGGAGGAAGGCAGGGCTCCTTGGTGATGTCTGTGTTTTTGAGGGTATAGGCTTTCTGTATCATATTCTTTTTCACCCAGTCAGTGGCTAACGGGCTGGAGGCAACTGCAGAACTGCAGCCAGATGTTTTAAACCTCATGTCCACAATCTTCCCCTTTTTGTCCACTTGAATCTGTATTTTATCACCTCATGCTGAAGCCCACACCAATCCAATTTCAATATTTTTAGATGTCTTATCATGGGAACCCACATTTGTAGGATTTTCATAGAAATCAACAATCTTCATTTGACCTTTTAACATTTTTGTTGGTTTTGAAGGGTTTTATACTTGTTTGATGTTTTTCTATTTTATTTCTTTCAAATATTATTGCCTTTCCCTATCTATATTAGTCATATTAAGTTAGTTTCTAAACCAGTATGTGTGCTCCATGCAAGAATCGTAGAATATGAACTTAATGGAAAAAAATCAAATGAAAAATTTTTAACTTTTTAAAATGTTAACATATTATTAGAGGAGGTACAATGAGATGAAATAATTGTGGAAGACAGAAGAAGGAGGGTTTGAACAGGACAATCCTTCCAAATAACAAATGTTAAAATTCTATTATTTGGTTTGTTGACTCCATTCAGTTACTGTTGCTGGAATTACAAAAATGTAAAATAAAATAAAAATTGTGATCCTGTCACACATATAAGAAAAATAGCAAATACAAGAATGGTATTAAAAAACTTATAAAGCTGTTCATAAAAATCAACCATAATCTGCACAGTTTTATATACTTCCAAATATATTTCTATGCGCATATACACGAATTTACAGAATGGAGACTTGCTTTGTCCCAGGCACTGAGCTAAACTCTATTCTTATGTAACTTCATATAATCCTCACAACAACTTTGAGGAGTAGATATTATTCCCATTATTTTTTATATAAAGTAACTGAGGTTTAGAGAAGTTACAAATTATTCCACTGCATTGTTATGTCATAAAGTATTTAACTAATCATTTATGCTTAAAAATTCAGATTTTAAAACCTTTTAACTACCACAAAGAGCTCAGGATAAGAATAATTGCCTAAAAATGATTTCAAATAATTAACAAGAACAAGAACAAAACTTTATTTTACAGTTTAGCAGTTCTTGGATAAATGTTCACATCTTTACCTTAACTTCTTTTTGTCTAGTACAATATTGCAGCTTTACTATCAGACTCTGCTAAACACCTTCTTTGTGTGGGTGTGTGAGTGCACTTAGTTTCCACAACAACTCTATAAAGCAGATACATCATCCCCATTTTACGTAAGAGGAAACTATAGGTCAGTGAGGTTAAGTAGCATGTCTAAGGTCACAGAGCTACTGTACAACACATTTAGAACACAAGCCAGGTCTGTCTTGCTGCCCAGCTTTTCACCATCAGTTCATCAAATTGCTTCTCACCCCACTAGAGTCTCTTCAAGTAACAGAAACGGCCAACATTAGCAAACTGGCACTCTGTACTCTCCCTTTTGAACACCCAATTCTTGTATGCCCCTACTAAAATAAGGTCTGTATCCTCCAAATGCCTAAGAAAACCTATCATCTATTTAGACTCAGTTTTCTGGTTTTTTGTTTGTTTGTTTTTTGTTTTTGAGACGGAGTCTTGTTCTGCCACCCAGGCTGGAGTGCAGTGTCGCGATCCTGGCTCACTGCAACCTCCACATCCTGGGTTTCAGCAATTCTACTCCCTCTGCCTCCGGAGTAGCTGGGGTTACAGGCGCATGCCACGTCCAGCCATTTTTTTTTTTTTTTTTTTGTATTTTTAGTAGAAACAGGGTTTCATCATGTTGGCCAGGCTGGTCTCGAACTCCTGACCTCGTGATCTGCCCACCTCAGCCTCCCAATGTGCTGGATTACAGCAGTGAACCACCTCGCCCAGCTGGACTGTTATCTTTAAGCTTGTTTTTAATTTACCTCTCCACATATTCTAGATTTCTGCACTATGGGCTCATGCTTTAGGTGTTCAGTAAATATTCAAATTGCCATGAAGATGGAGGAAATGATCAAATTACCTGTTACTGTTATGTTGTTTCGATCACAAAATGCAGACCAAGCCTTTTTTCATCTTTTCAATAATTTTATTTTCTTTTAAGTAAAGACATTGCAAACAAAAAGTAACTTATTAATAGATATTTAAAGTAATTTCTTGTTAATAAAATTTCTTTTTCTATTGAATTTCTTGTTTATTGTTAAGTAGTCGTTGCCTTTAAACCTTCGGTCCCCAACCCAACCCCTAAGCCGCAAACCAGTACAGGAACCCGGATGCAGAGCAGGAGGTGAGCGGCCTGTGAGCAAGCATTACCGCCTAAGCTCCGCCTCCTTAGATCAGCAGCTGCATTAGATTCTCTTAGAAGCAAGAACCCAATTGTGAACTGCGCATCTGAGGGATCTAGGTTGTACACTCTTTATGAGAATCTAATGCCTGATACTCTGAGGCGGAACAGTTTCATCCCAAAACCATACCCCCAACTTCATCCACAGAAAAACTATCTTCCACAGAAACTAGCCCCTGGTGCCAAAAGGTTTGGGGTCTGCTGCTTTACACATTTTTTAAATTTATAATCTGTCAAAGATTAATTTTGCCACAGCCATTTTCCTTTGGTTAGTATTTTTCTCTTACCTTCAAACAATCTGTAAAGTGACTTCTGGAGGTGTCTTCTGTAAAAAGAATATAACATGATTTTTTATAAGCCAATCTACTTTCTGTTTTCACACTTTAGACGTTAATGGCAAAATAATACAATGAGAAAACTCAAATTTAAAAAATTTTTATTTTGGAAAATAAAGCAAATTATATAACAAAATTTCATTTATCTATCACCTAACTTCAACTAGTATCAACAATTAATTCAATTTTTTCAATGTATATCTCAACACACTATTGAGAAAGTATCTTTTGACATATACCCTTGACCTATTAACATTTTTTGCAATTGATAAATATGGAAACTATTTTTAAAACTTTTTTTTTCCAATTTTTCTTTGCTGTCTTTTATTGAATCAAATTTTTAAGTTCCTTTTCATCTTTCATTTATCGTACATTATATTTCTATTCCTTCAGTAACTGCTTCAAAAAAATATCAGTTCCTAAATTAACAAAGCCTAATATTGATTAATATATTTTTTCTGCTACTGAATACATTTGATATGGTTTGGCTGTGTCCTCACACAAAACCCATCTTGAATTATAGCTCCCATAATCCCCACCTGTGGTGGGCGGGACCCGGTGGGAGGTAATTGAATCATGGGGATGGGTTTTTCCTGTGCTTTTCTTGTGGCAGTGAGTAACTCTCACGAGATCTGATGGTTTTATAAAGGGCAGTTTCCCTGCATATACTGTTTTGCCCGCTGCCACGTAGGACTAGCCTTTTCTCCTCCTTCACCTTCCACCATGATTTTGAGGCCTCCCCAGCCATGTGAAACTGTGAGTCTATTAAACTTTTTCTTTATGAATTACCCGGTTTCGGGTATTTCTTCATAGCAGTATGAAAATAGACTAATATAACTTTAAAATGAATTAACTATATCCTAACCCAGTTGCTATTATTTAATATTTTATATTTACTTTCTATATACACTCAGGCAATTATTTTTAATTTACATAGTCAATGTTTCTTTTATGTTTACAACTTGTTACTTCTTGCTTTCTTCTATTGCTTCATTTTGGGTGCAATTTCCTTCCTCAAAGTACTGCTTTGGTCATTCTCAGTGATGGTCTGGGAATGGTAACTGCTTGAATTTTTACTTTCTCTAAATATGTCTCTACTTTACAATCAATCTTGAATGGTAGCTTAACTCAGTAGTCATTTTATTCTCCTAACCTAACAGTATCTCTAGAAAAGGAAAAGCTTTTAAGATTTAACAAAAGTACAATTTGTCAATGTTTTTCTTTTATGTATCATACTGTTGGTGTCATATCTAAGAATTATTTGCTTAACCCAAGGTCACAAATATATTTGTCTTATAAAGGTTTCTTTCTAATTTTAGGTGTTTCATTTATAATGTAATGAATGAATTTTTTGAAATGGATATTCAGTTGTTCCCCCACCATTTGTTGAAAAGTCTATCATTGTTCTCTGAATTTCCTTTGCATTGTCAAAAATTAGTTGTCAATACATAGGTGATCTGTTTCTGAATTCTTAATTGTTTGACTTCAAATTCTTTTTGAAATAAAAATATCTTGATGCCAGTATCGTCTTGATTACTATAACTTTATACTTTTTGAAATTATCAAACATGAATTCTTGAACTTTTAAAATCGTTTTTGAAGTTGTTTTGGTTATTTTTCTCATTTGTATGTCCATACAAATTTTAGTATATGTCAATTTGGGAAGAATTAACAATATTAACAATATTGACTCTTCCAAGGGGTATCTCCTCATTTATATTTTTCAAATATCTCTCAGTAATGTTTTGTAGTTTTCAGTTTAAAGGTTTTTCACATCTTTTATCAGATTTGTCCCTAGCACTAATATTTTCAATGTATGATTTACTTTTAATTTCAACATCCGTTTGTTCATTGGTAATAGAACTATGCTTGAATTTTGCATATTGATCTTGTATGCTATAATATTGATGAAATACCTTAATAGTTCTGGTAATTTTTTTTGGTGGATTTTGTGAGTATTCTGTGTAGATGAACATGTTATCTTAAATACATATAATTTTACTTCTAATCCCTTTTTGCCTCATGGTACTGGATCCAATCTTTAGTATAATGTGGAACAGAAGTAGTGAGATCTGACATACATGTCTTGTTCTTGATCTTGGTGGGAAAGTAGTTAACACTATTAAGTATAACGTTAACTTTCCAGATTTTTGTTGGTCCCTTTTGTCACTTTTAAGATGTTTTCCTTTTTTTCTTATTTCACTGAGAGGTTTTAAATTTATTTTAAAATCAGGAATGGAAGCTTGATTTTTGTCAAATACTTTTGATGAATCTATTGAGATGATCATATGGTTTTTCTTCTTTTACTTACTAATACGGTGAAGTATATTGATTTTTTGCAATGTTAAACCAAACTTTCATTCCTGGTATAAAATATCTTTGGCTGAAAATGCATTATCCTTCTATCTATTTTATTCAGTTTACTAAAATTTTGTGCAGAATTTGAGATTCTATGATTATAAGGAAGAGTGGTCTGTAATTTTGCTTCCTTTAACTGTTTTTGTTTGGTTTTGATATTAATGCAACACTAGTCTTATCGAATGTACTATGAATCTAAAAAAATCTGTGTAGAATTAGTATTATTTTGTCCTTAAATGTTTAGTAGAACTCACCTCTGAAGCTATCTGAAGTTTTCTTGTAGAAACATTTTTTTACTACAATTTTAATTTATAGATATAGTACCATTCAGGCTATTTTTTCTTGAATACACTTTGGTAGTTTGTGTTATTCAAACAAGTGTCTATTTCAGCCGGGCATGGTGGCTAATGCCTGTAATCCCAGCACTTTGGGAGGCCGAGGTGGGTGGATCACCTGAGGTCGGGAGTTCGAGACCAGCCTGACCAACATGGAGAAACCCCGTCTCTACTAAAAATACAAAATTAGCTGGGCATGGTGGTGCATGCCTGTAGTCCCAGGCAAGGAGATACTCTGGAGGCTGAGGCAGGAGAATCCCTGGAACCGGGGAGCCAGAGGGATGCAGTGAGCCGAGATCACACCGTTGCACTCCAGCCTAGGCAGCAAGAGCGAAACTCCATTCCCCCCCCCCAAAAAAAAAAGTGTCTATTTTATTTAATTTGACTAATCTATTACCTTATAGTTGTTTACAATGTTCTCTTAACTGTTGTTTCAATACCTGTAGGATCTCTAGTGGACCATCTTTCCATTCCAGATATTGGTAATGTGCGTCTTCTCAATTTCCATCTTTTTTCAGATTAGTCTGGCAAAAAGTGTTTAAGTTTTAAAAATATTTTCAAAGAGACAGTTTTTGGTTTCATTGGTTTACTCTCTTCGTTTTGTTTTCTCCTTCATTAATGTTGACTGTGTCATTATTTTCTTATTTTTTGTGCATGTTTGTTTCTTAAGGTGGAAACTGAAGTCATTGATTTGAGCTCTTTACTGCAGTCAGTTTTCCTCTTTGCAGTGCTTTTTCAGCATCCCACAAATGTTGATATTTTGTGTCTTTATTTGCTATTTTTTTTCAGTTAAAAATAATTTCTGACCCCAGTGTGGTGGCACACACATGTAGTCCCAGATGCCTGGGAGGCTGAGCCTGGAGAATACTTTGGGCTTGGGAGTTCCAAGTCCAGCCTGGGCAATGCAACAAGATCCCATATCTTAAAAAATAAATAAATAAATACTCTTCTATGTATTTTTTGACACATCAGTTATTTAGGAGTCTGTTAATTTCCTCATACTTGGGGATTTCATAGATGAATTTCTACTATTTATTGCTAATTAGTTCCACCATGGTTAGAGAATACATTGTGTATTCCCTTAATGATTTTGTATTCATTGAGAGTTGTTTCACATACCAAATCTATCCTGTGATTTATCTTAGTATTTCATGTTCATACAAAATAATTGTATTATGTTATTAGATAAAATGTTCTAGCAATGTTAATTAAGTCAAGTTGGTTGTTATTCAGTTTTCTATGTCTGTGCTGACTTTCTGCCTATTGTTTCTATCAATTATTGAGTGAGGGATATTAAAATCTCCAGCTGCAATTATAAATTTGTCTCTTACTCATTGTACTTCTAGTTGTTGCTTTATGTATTCTGAAACTCTGCTATTAGGAACATAACTTTAGGATTGTTATGTCCTTCTGATGAATTGACCACTTTGTACAAAATGACTTTCTGTACATGTAAAAATGGTGAAAATGGTACATTTTATGTTTGTATACTTCACCAAAATTAAAATAATTGAACATTAAATTGGGTGAAAAAATAATTTAAAATCAATTGTTTGCAAGTTCCTCCCATAATACCTTTCTTTCTCTTTTTGTTCTTAATATAATCTAGATTGTAATGTTATGATTTATCCCTTTTGCTTCTGTTGCAGCCTATTTCTCCTCTGTGAAACATGGAATTTCCTAGATTTATAGACTATTACCATCCCAGCCTTTACAGTCTAATCTAAACACTCTTGAGTGACTTATCTTAAATTGACAAACAAAGAAACAAAATTGAAACATTCTGTGCATACTAAGGTCAAGTTATATTTTTTATTTAATTTATACTATTTGCCAATTAAAATAAGGAGCATTGTCTTCATGAAAGAACAATTGATCTGTTAATGATTTTAGGCAAGGAGAAGTTTATTTTATCTTAATCCACCCTGTAGAAAAGCATTTCCTTTTCTTTTATGTGGTCTAAATTAAGTAAAAACATCATACTCCAAGCAAAGAAATAATGGAATGGGCCCCTTGCTATTGTGTGCTGATGTTAATATAGAAGAGAGACTTCATGACTGGAAGGCATCCATGATATTAAACAGGCCATGGTGCTGTGAAGTGCTGAGAGTGGTCATGCCGAGCAACAGGCCACAGGAATGCAAATCATCCCCAAAGCCAAGAGTGGAGCTAGCAGGTGGCCTCGCCCATTCATCTGATGTCAACACTTTACTCAGCCCAGGCCCCTTTAACATCTGGGAAGGCCCACTATAGCTTTTAATTAAGTAGAATACAGGCCACGCAGTGTTCCCTTCATTAAAAAAAAAAAAAAAAAAAACCCACAGTCACAAAAAGAGGTATCTTCTATACACTGAGGGTCATTCTCCTTATATAAATAAATATGGGCATTTAACTTAGATTGTATGGAGGTTTTCGTTTCACAGATTTTTCCATACATTATTTCAGCATTTTATAGAAAATATTTATTTGGCTTTTGGTGACAGATCAAATTTTCTTTTGGGGAAAAATGAGTTCTTTTAGTTCTCTTACGATTAACATTTCAGACTTTTGAAATATTTCTACTTTAAGGAGTTTTGGGATAACCATAACATATCATTTCAAAATGAGTTTATAGAAGATTAACCTATAGCAGTGGAAAGTGTCAGGTTATGGAATTAAGTCATTTTCTGAGGTCTGAATCTGAAGCCAAAGTCATTTGTAAGTGTAATTCTGTCTGTAAGTGCATAATACATGCACCCACACACATATTGAATATTTCAAGTTATGTTAAACAAGTCACTGTCAAAAACTATTTAAACCACTACTCTTTAAGAGCCTTTTAAGTGTGAAATTTCTTAAGATACTCATCATGTATAGTAAATATTTAAATTAGAAATGCCAGCCAAGATACAAAGTATTTAGAAGGTTCAGTTAGAATTTCATAACAAAGATCTTATAATTTAATTAGGTTAGTATTTTCCTTCTTTAGATGTCTTTGAAAGGCAAAATTTTGCTTTCAGAGGTAAAAATGTTCAATGTCTTTGTGGGAAAATATTGTTTTCTGTTGGAAATAGGTTAAACTTTCCTTTAAAAGTAACCGGTTGTTATAAATTCTAAATTGTTAAACATGGCAAAATTTTTACAGAGTCTAGTAAAGTATTAAGAGAATCACACTAAGAAATTCTTGATATCATAAATCACATTTTTATATCCACATCCTTACACCTTTGTCTAACATATAATAGGTATTCAATATGTGTTTGTTAAGAAATAAAGGAAGGAAGAAAGGAAGGAAGTGGGAGTGGTTCTAAGAGTTAAAGATGAGTGACAATATAAAATACAAAAATGATACATATCCATAAAATAAACAGAAAAATGAAACTTTCTTCAATCAAAGTCATAACTTTTGAGCAGGTTGTTCAACCGTCTTGAAAATCCAATTTTATCTGGATTTTGACTGATGTCTTATTCTTTTCTGCTAATTTAACCTTCTATCCTTATGTTTTTCACCTTTCTGAATGCAGACACACCTGTAAAACTCCTTCAAGATCTACATCATAGAGTTCCATTCCAGGCATGCTTATTCAGACTATCCCATTTAGGAGCCTGATATACATACTATCTATGGAAACATTCCGGATGGTTTCATGCCCAACAAATACTAGTAACCACCGCTTTAGCAGCACCAAACTAAATGTTTTTCTTTCAACATACTTTTTTACCTCTCTATTTTTATTTATACTCTTCCCTCATCCTCAAATGTTCTCTTCTCCTCCTATTCCTAATCAAAACTTAAGGATTACATATCCCTTCCTCCAAAACTAAGTCCCCTGGAAAAATAATTGTTCTCTGACCTCTCCTAAATCATTTCACTTGTAGTTAATGTTGGTTACTCGAGAATATTTTGCAGCACATTAAATTTGATTCCAAGCTCTCAATGTCAGGAGATCCCAATAAAAGCCATTATTAGAGAACTGCTGCAGTCACTAAGGATTTGTAGGTATTTAGACTGGGTAGACAAGGGTCATCTTGCCTTCATTGAGAATGCCCAGGCCCTCAGGCTCATTCAAATGGCTCTCTCCGTCCATGCAAAATAAAAAAGTCTCAAGCTCTCTAACCATGGCTGAGTGTCCAGGCTCCATAGGCACAGTACACAGCTATTCCTCTTTAACCCTGGGAGGGAGGAACCCAGGTTTGGCTTAAGCACTTTTTACTTACTCAGTTCCTAGATGAGTTTCCCAATGGACTTCATCTTCTATGATACAATCTGTATAGGGATTATTCTCAAGACATTCCCAGAAATACATAGGAGTTCCTGTTTTCCAATCCACTAAAAGGGCATCTAGAATTCTGAACACAGATCTATACTTTTGAGCTCCTTTAAGAAGGCAAATGTACCTGCCATTTTTTGCTGTCTCTGTGGCAACAAAAATGAGCCACAAAATAACCTCTCAACATATTACCCCACTATAGAATTTTTAACCGGTTACATAGATGTTTATTTTTTTTTATCTAAAATGTCAATGATCTTGTTTGAGATTTGTAATTCATTCATCTTGAGTTGTTTACTAAACTGCTTGGTTATGAGCACTGTGCTAAATGCTAGAGATAAGAGGGCAAATAGAAGCTACCAATCTCCACCCCTATGATGGTTATAATCTGGTGAACAACTCAAGCCAGTAAACAGGCAATTACAATATAGGATCCTGTGATGTATGCTTGAAAAGTATAGGAGGCTATGGGGGTATATGAGAAGGGCTGTCTAACCAAGGTTTTCACCTTTAGAACATAGTGCCTATAGATAATTGGTGATTAATGTTTATTAACTGAATAATTTTAGAAAAAAAATCTAAAAATACATTATAAATGTCGTCACTCATTTTTCAAGGTTGATAGGCCTCTATTGTGAAGGCAATACTTTTAAAATTTATGAAATGGAGAGATAATTCTTTCTCCACTATAATATTAAGTTATACTGCTTTTAATATTTATCTTCAGAAAAGGAGAATGCTGTGGGGGTCTACTGCTATTATCTGGACTATGGGAGGAATAAATAATATAAAAAATCACACTGATGAAAAAATGTCAATGGCATCAGAATTATGTTCAAGTCGCTTGCTAAGAATTAGGAAGACACAGCCTCATGTGCCCAGCACCATTCAGAAAGACTTGGGTTCTTAAGACCTGGAGTCATTCATCTCTAGATTAAGGTCTGATGGTGACAGGATGTTGAATCCTGGGGCAAATCCATCCTGTGCAAGGTGAGGTGTCCTAAAAGGTGGTGAATATTTGCACAGTACAGATTAGAAGAAAAGCAAGATTAGGTAGAGTCGGGCAGGTAGTACTTGGTTGGCAATGGAGAAATCTGACTTTAAAAAATGAGTGTTCCCAGGCCAGGCGTGGTGGCTTAGGCCTGTAAATCCAGCACTGTGGGAGGCTGAGGCGGGCGGATCACGAGGTCAGGAGATGGAGACCATCCTGGCTAACATGGTGAAACCCCGTGTTTTTTTGTCTTTACTAAAAATACAAAAAATTAGCCAGGCGTGGTGGCAGATGCCTTTAGTCCCAGCTACTCAAGACGCTGAAGCAGGAGAATCACTTGAACCCGTGAGGCGGAGGTTGCAGTGAGCCGAGATGGTGCCACTGCACTCCAGCCTGGGCAACAGAGCAAGATTCCATCTCCAAAAAAGAAAAAAAATGGGTGTTCCCCAAGATAGACCTATGGGTGTACAGGGAAGCACAATTTAACAATGAAATTTTCAATTCCCTATAATTAGTACCAAACTTTGAGAAAAGTTTTATAAAATCATACCATGTTGAATGGTGGTGGTTTGAGGAATGAGACAAGGTAGCAGACTGAATGTGCTGTGCCCCACAAAATATGCATTGCTGCTTCTCCTGTAGGACAGAAATATTTCTTTAGAAAATTGGGTCTGGAAACTTGAGGCTGTGACCAGTAATAAAGTGAAAGATTTCCCATAATGAAGCTGTTAGCACCATGGAAGGCCCACAGACTGAGGTATGTTTTCACAATACACAACTCAGGAGATAAATGAAATAGCCTCCTCTCTCCCCATAGTATTTCCTTGAAGAAAGGAGAGGGAAGCAGGTGATTAATTATTCTGATTAACCTTAAGCAAAATTCACACTTCTTTCTCTCTGTTTTCTAATTAGAAACATGATGATATTTTGCCAGCTTCAGTGGACTGATGTGGAGAAGAAATAAATCAGTAAAAGAAGTATAAAAGTTCTATAAAGACAAAAAAGACTTTATCACTGTACATATGCTAGATTATTCTCATGATGTGTAGTAATGATTGGGATCAAGTTTTAAACTGTAAAAGTTCAAGTGCATCCTAAATCAATTTAATAAGAATGTGTTGGCCTGTTAAGAATTTCATACATGTTGCTGTGATTAATAAATAACTAGAAAGAAAATTTATGGAATCTTGCCAAAAATGCTGTAGAAAGATGAGCATATTTGAAATTGTTTTCACCAAAAAAGTGTTCTGAGGCTTAAATGTGTATGCTTTTAAAAATATTATATTAAAAATATATGTTAAACTTACCTCCTAATATTGCATCCCTGTTTGTCTTTCATATTTATTGTTACAGAAGATTCTATGTCTGTTTAACTCATAATTTGCCATGGTTGGTAGGTCATATGGACTTCTGGAAGAGGCTATTCATTAAGGATATTAAAGAGTATGTATAATAGATATTTTTCTTAATATAGCAATAAATATCCTAAAATTTACTATTACAGACATAAGGTTTTTACTCCAGAATTCAAGTATTTCTTTAGAAATATTCTCTAGCTGACTAATTGAAAGTGTTAGTGGAATTTCTTCACCTTATTCATTGCAAATTGGAAGCTCTATCATTTTATTTACCCATTTATATTAACACTTTTCAGATCAAATAAGAAGGTTGGTACTCAACTCTAATTAGGAATTTATTTTGCATGTTTAAAGATTTATTATGATTCAAAGTGTAATAAAAGTTGCTTCTACCAACTTAAATTGAAGAGTAGAAAAAAAACCTGATTTAAGCTGTGTAATAAAGGCGAAATAGTGTCTTCTAATTTGTATACTTTTTCTCACTCTTTGTGGGGAAAGACAATCTTTCCAACACTCCCATCCTTGCTTTTCTCTAGTTTTTGTCTGAATCTATAGAAAGACTGAGAGGCTTGGGCCATCTCAACATGGTGGAGAAGTGAGCCTTATGGCCACAAGTTAGCTTCTGAATCCATGCTAGTTTCTGCTGCAGTCACAGGTCTGATCCGGCCCCTGCTCATTGTCCATTTAGATACAGTTATGATACAGAAAAAGAGGCAACTTTTATTGGAATAAAGTAATTGTCAGGGAAGAGACATAGTTTGAAGGGGAATTGTTTACACTTCAAGGAAATGTAATATGACTTCAGAAAGAAGACCCATTTGAGGATGGTGATCGTTAATTTATTGAGAAACTAGCGAACATAGCTGCATTTTTCCTCCATTGATTCTGGGGCAGACAGTATAGAGTTGAATCCAAGCAGGGTTCGTTTTTGCTAAACTAGCTAAAGTTAGAATAGCAGGGTTAAGAGAGTCTCGGTCTAAGGAGTTACTGTTTTGATGGAGTCTTTGCTGGGTAAAGAGAGAGATCAAGACTTGAAGGAGACATAGAAGAGCAAAATGTAGTGGGGCTGATGAATAGGGAAGCATTACTAGAATTGCAGTGTAAGCTGGAAAGTGGAAAGGAAGCATGATTGAAATTAGATTTATACAGGTACTGCAGTTATATCTAAATATGACAATGGATGTTGGTGACTGTGGTAATTGATAATTTGACTACATATGAATCTGGAGTTATATATCAAAACAAATACAAAAAATTGCAGCATATATAATAAAGGGCTAATAAATGTACCAAATATGTTTTTCAAATCAATAAGGAAATGAAAAACATCCCAAAAAAATTGGGAAATACAGGCTTAGGCAATTATCAGAATAGAAATACAAATTAATAATAAATATATGAAGAACTATCCAAGCAAATTAAAGCATCTGTCAAACTGGCAACGACATTTGCAAATTGTACTATCCAATGTTAGCAGATTTATAGTTATAAAATCACTCCTGTACAATGCTGGTGTAAAGGGTAAATCAGAACAACTTTCTCAAAGTCACTTTGGCAATTATTTTTAAGAATCTAAAAATGTGCATAGCCTTTGACACTAATTCTGTATCTAGGAATTTTTTCTAGGACACAATAAGAAATGTGCTTCTGATTTTTATTTCAGCATTTATTTAGCATTATATTAGTGAAACATTGGAAATATCTTAAAGTTGAAACATCTTACACGAAATGATTAATGATAGAATGAAATATTGGGCAATCTTTGAATATCAAATTTTGAAATAAAATCTAATAACCAAAAAAATTATTTAGAACGTACTAGGTAGCAAAAGCAGGCTACAAAATGCACACAGATACTGTTCTCTGTATAATTATGTATTCCTGTGCAGTGTTCAGGGTGTTACACGTGTGTACAGTAGCATGCACAAAGCCTGGAAGACAAACTCAGTTGTCCTTTTATCTGGATGCCGGATGACTTAAAAAATACTTTCAAGCTGGTCTCAAACATAGCAAAACCTCATCTCTACACAAAAAGAAAATTAAATAAAAATTAGGAAAATAATTTTACTAGTATTCATGCCCAAGACCATATGTGAACACCCAGCTACAGCTTGAGAGAAGTCAAGTAGAAGGAGAGGTGGGATAACGAAGTTAGGAAAAGGAACTCTTGGCATCATTTGGGTTTCTGAATCCAGTCATGCATAAACAGTTCCCTATTATCCTTCCCATGATTTTATTGAATATACAAATATGTTGCTCCCGCTTTTTTGTTTTCTGTTTTTCCTTATATAGATTTCAACTGGGTTTCTATCACTTGAATCAAAGAGTGGTAGACAAGATTAATATAATCACTATTATGAATTACATAACAGTGAATTCTTGGCACATATATCTTTGTCCAATTTTTACCCATTTTCTTACATAAGAGATTCCTAGAAGGGACTGAATGTATCACAATCTTACTGGCTGCTGTGGCAGTTAAAAGAACTGTAGCATAGAGATATCATCCCAGGGCCAGCCAGCCGTAGAGGCAGGGGTTCAAAACACGACCATAGGTGAATGTGTCTACCAGTTCTTTTTTTTTTTTTCCCAGACGGAATCTCGCTCTGTCACTCAGGCTGGAGTGCAGTGGCGTGATCTCAGCTCACTGCAATCTATGCCTCCTGGGTTCATGCCATTCTCCTGCCTCAGCCTCCTGAGTAGCTAGGACTATAGGCGCCCGCCACAGCGCCCGGCTAATTTCTTGTATTTTTAGTAGAGACAGGGTTTCACTGTGTTAGCCAGGATGGTCTTGATCTCCTGACCTTGTGATCTGCCCTCCTCGGCCTCCCAAAGTGCTAGGATGACAGGCGTGAGCCACCTCGCCTGGCCGAATGTGTCACCATTTCTAATTTTAAAAGTCAAGAAATTGAATTTTCATTGGTGAAAACAAGTCTCAGAGATAATAGTATCAACCCTAATAGAAGTGCTAAATTATGGAGTCAGAACTATTACCATTATACCAAGTAAAATATCCGTGGCATTTGATCAGTGCAACTCTTTCTACAGGGAAGCAAAATCCCCCCACCCACTCTGGCAGCAATATCTGAAGACATGTTTTGTTGTCACAACTGAGGATTGCCACTAACATCTAATCGGCAGAGGCTAAGATGCTGCTAAACATCCTACAAGGCACAAAACATGGTCTCTATGACATAGAATTATCCAGCCTTCAATGTCCATAGAGCCAAGATTGAGAAGTCTGCAATAGAGACATGTACTTGACAAGTAATTGTTTATCCCAACTGATCATTTTTATAAATGGGAAATGTTAGACAGAAATTAATACTTTTTTGACCGTTATGATCCCTATTTCTAGGTTACATTGATCATTTCCTAATACAAATGCCTCCAGTAAGGGTACAACACAGTTAATTACGTTATAAATTTCTTGGTTCCAAACACATTCCACCTCTGCCTCCCTAGAATTACAACCAAGTCAACTTGATTGCAGTGCTTCATTCACATGGACAAAGCTTTATCATGGTATATGCATATTTCAGTTTTTCCAGAAATAGTCAAATTGGTTGTGTCAGTTTACACTTCTTCCAACAGATTTTTACCCCATAAACTAACCAATAGCTGGCACTTCTGGACTTTTAAATATTTGTCAATCTGGATATAAAGTTGTATTTTATCATTATTTTAATAAGCATTTTTTCTGAATTCTAGGGCAATTGAGAATCTTAGCAATAGTTTTATAACCATTCTGGTTTCTTTTATTAAAATTTATCTGTAATATTCATCTTTTTTTAGTTTTTTAATGTTTCTTATAACTTTATAGAAATCCTTATAATTTCCTGGTACCTAATAATTTTTTTTCTGTTTAACATGTTGCAATACAATTTAGTGATGTTTATTTATTCATTTATTTGTTTGTTTTGGTGTTTTTTGTTTGTTGGTTGGTTTTGGGTTTTTGTTTTTTGAGACAAGGTCTTACTTGGGTTGTCCAAGCTGGAGTGTAGTGGCGCAATCTTGGCTTACTGCATCCTAGACATTCCGGGCTCAGGTGATTCTCCCATCTCAGCCTCCCGAGTAGCTGGGACTACAGGCACACAAACCATGTTCAGCTTTTTGTATTTTTAGTAGAGATGGGGTTTCACCATGTTGGCCAGACTGGTCTCTAACGCCTGGACTCAAGCAATCCGCCTGCCTCGGCCAGACAAATGCTGGGATTATAGGCATGAACCACCATACCCAGACAGTAATGTTTCTTTATCATTGCAATACTTGGGATTGAAAAGACATTTCAGATTATCTTCATTTTTAGTCTAGGAAAATATATACCTGAGTGTTATCTCCAAAAATACTACTCCCTAATAGTTTATTAATTTCATAGAAGGAGGGATAATCATCAAGTATTATGTTTGAATACATTTTTCACTTTTAACAAATATGTTCCAATTGTAATATAATCTTCTACTTTTATATATTTATACTTCAGGGAACTTTAATGAGTTCTTTTTTTAACCTTTTATTTCCTTTCAAATCACAGATCTTGTGTGATAAGTTTATCAATTATTACTTATATTTATGCCACTTAAGGTGGTCATAAATGTTTCACCTAATGATTTTTAAAAAGAATATGATGTAATTTACCGTTGTTCACTTTAACAGAGCTTTATTTTATTTTGTACGGAACTGCATGGCACCTCTCTCATTTGCTGGCTCAAAAAATATTTATTGCATACACTCTTGAGTGCCAAGTAGTGTTTTAAGTACAGGAAATATACCAGGATACAAAACAAATTTAATTCCTGCCCATATGGATCTAACTTAATGGAAAGGGAGGCAAACAATAAACAAGATAAATATATAAAATGTCAGCTAGTAGTAGTACTAGGAAGTCCAAAAATGGAGTATCTACATGGAACATAAGTGAAAGAAGTGTGATTTTTCAATGGAATCGCCAGAAAAGCCTCACTGAAGTGATATCTGGGGGAAGAGAGAGGGCTGTGGATATAAGGAGAAAGGTCATTTCACCTAAAAGGTAAAACGAGAACATAGCCCCTGAAACATGAGGTTTAGACATGAGGCTTGGATAGCTAGAGATAGGAGAACTGAGAGAGAAGAATGGGAGATAAGGTCAGAAAGATCATGCAGGAGCCAGATACAAATTTTTAGCTTATACCCTGAAAAAGATGGGAAAGCACTGGAGGGTTTATAGTAGACAGTAACAACATCTGATTTAGATTTTAATTGGATCACTAGAACTTCTGTTGCCAGAAAGTCTTCCAGGAGGCAAGGGCAAAAGCAAGATCAATAAAAAGATGTTGCCTTCACCTTTCTCTCTACCCTTTATCTATCTATCTATCTATCTATCTATCTATCTATCTATCTATCTATCTATCTATCATCTATCTATCTATCTATCTATCTATCTATCTATCTATCTGTCATTTTAATAGAGACAGGGTTTCACCATATTGGCCAGGCTGGTCTTGAACTCTTGGCCTCAAGTGATCCACCTGCCTTGTCCTCCCACAGTGCTGAAATTAAAGGTATGAACCAACCACCGTGCCCACCCACCCTTTCTCTTTTTAACACACTCCAATGGTGTATTTGCTGTGACTCATTTTCCTATTAAGGACAACAATGATATCCACCTAGGTAAATTCGGGTGTCCATTCTAGTTCATCTTCACAGACCATCAGCACTTTGGCCTTGATACACTTTCTCACTTGGCTTCCAGGATAGCATAATCTCTCCCTTTATCTCCTAACTTACTGGCTTTTCCTTCTCAGTTTTCTTTGCTGGTTTCACCTCATGTCCCCAGACTCTTAATGTACAGAATCCAAGAGTTCATTTTTTATTTTCTCATCTCCAACTACACTGACTCCCTGCATGATCTCACCCAGTCTCCTGGCTTTAGATATCATGTAAATGATAGCAGTTCCCAAGATATATTTTTACAGAGATTTTTCTATTGAGCTATAACCTCATATATCTAATTATCTGAATAAACTCTCCACCTAGATGTATACTAAACATGTCAAAATCACTCTGCCTAACCAAAATCCTGACGTTCATCCCTAGTCCTTCTCTATCTGCAGCCTTATTTATCTTAGTTATTCCAGTTTCATTCTTCTAGGTGCTTAGGCTAGAAACCTTGGGTTCTGAAATTAGGGTTTGAAAACTGAGCTACACATATAAATTTTAGAATTATCAGCACATAGATTATTTTCAAAAAATTCTCTAAAAACATGTTTTAGCTAGTATTTAACAGGATAGTCATATAAAGTATCTTTTTGTTTCTGTAAGGCACTCTTCAATACAAATGTATTTCTTACCTACATCTTATGTTAAATCTATAAACACTTAAACATTTAGTTAATTAGGCAAATAATTATTATAAATAACATTAATAAAGCAATAATTGATGAATGAATGAACTAATACAAAGTATTTATTATATGGCTAAGCACAGATTTTCTGAAGAGGTTTGACTAGCTGGTCCGTTTGAAGCTAACTAAACTAACAACAGTTATTTTCTTTTCTCCCCTCTTTCTTTCAGATCCTGTAATCAATCTCTTAATAATTTTTGTTTAACGATTTTCCCAAAAAAAGTAAAATCATTACTCTCATACAGATAAAAATTAGCATCTTTAAGATATCTTACGTAATTCATTATTAATGAAATAAGTGGGCAAGTGTTAACTGCTCAAGGGAGAAGTCAAAGAACAGACACATTTATAGATAAGGAATATTAAAATGAATTTGCAAATAGACACGAAACTGACTTTTTACATAGTGGAGGAGGGAAGTCTCTACTTAACAGAATTTATTTGCATGTCTATAGAGAAAAATTATTTTGGATCACTAGTAAGTGCAATTTAGGGAGCTGTAAAATAACTGTAAGAGAGTGAAGGGCACAGAGCCCCGCAGAATTAGAATCAGATAAGCCAGGGGAGGAGATTGTAAGTAATGCAGTTTTTCATTGGAGACATCCAGTATTCTTTTTTGCTTATTCCAAATTTTCTTCTGTAAATACTTATACCCAGTATCTGTCATACAATAGAATGAAAATCCGAAAACTGGAGAGTAATAACATGAAAAGAGGAAGTTATTACTTTTCATTAATCCATATGTATTTAGCTTCTTCATAAGAAATGAAAAGTTATGTTAAACATAATAAACATACTTTAATAACAACCATTCTTCAAAAATTTTTATGACATTAAAATGTTGTATTTTTAGTTATCAAGTTTATATTCAAATCTTCTATTATCATAATTCAAACCACAATACCTCTAACAGACTATAACACTATTATTCTCTGTAAAAAAAAAAAAATAGCACTTGAGAAAAAATTGGCCTCCATTATCTTAAAGATTATCAATTAAATAACTCCAGTTAAATTTATATACGTGTGGTATAATAAAAGATTTCTACCCTTTGTTATCCATTTATGTCCTAGAGCTTCAAAAAACTTGGAATTTCCGGAGTGGAAATTTTCTGAGTCAGAGTATTTGTTAGGTTAATTAGGTGACTCATTATGGGACCTTATGCACACACATTCTGAATGGGAGTTGGTCGTTGAAAACACCCACCACATGATTGTGACTAGAGGATTGAAACTTTGGGACAGCTCAATCTCTGGCAGGAACCAGGGGCACTGGAATTTGAGCTCAATCACATGGCCGATGATTTAATAAATTATGTCTACATAATGAAACCCCAATAAAAACTCTGAACCTGGGATTCAGTGCCGCTTTTGGGTTGGTGAGCACATTGATTTGCTAGGAGGGCAGTAGGCCAGATTCTACAGAAAAGCGTGGAATCTCTGTGCCCCTACCCCACCCTGATCTCAGACCTTGCCTATATGCCTCTTCGATTTGACTGTTCCTGATGTGTATCATTCATAACAAAACTGTAATTGTAAATACAGTGATTTTGGTGAATTCTGAGTCATTCTAGCAAATTATCAAATCTGAAAGGAGCGGTGAGAACTCTTGACTTTATAACTGGTCAGTCAGGTGTGCCTGTGGCCCTGAGATTTGCAGTTGATACCCGAAGTGAGTGTAGTCTTGTCTTCACAACTGTTTGTACAAACTTGTGAGGTCTGTGCTAACTCTAGGTAGTTAGTGTCAGAATTAAATTGAATTAAAGGGCATCTAGTTGTCAGAGAATTGGTTTTAGAACATATGTAGATACTGAGCAGTGTAGAATATTAAGTCAGCAATAATGGGAAAGTATTATGATGAAGTACTATATTTAAGAAACACATGAGGAGTGACTGAACTTCTTATTGAGTCTGTCCATGTGCTATTCGATTATCTGCTCAATTCAGTTAAAATAAATCAAGCCACAAAACAAAGTAAGCTCTTCTATCTATGAGTATTGAGATCTTTTGCATATAAGCTACAATAACCTTTACTGAAGCAACTTTTCCAGAAGGCTTCCTTTTCTACCCACATAAAAACATAATGAGGAAACTTGTGGGCCGGTTCTTCCTGCTGCAAAAAGGAAAATGGCAAGTATCCAATGGTTGTGAATAGTGTAAGTGGTAAGCCTGGATGATGTTGGAAAAAAAACTACTTTTTAAGTCATCATATTTCATTACTTACACAATTTTCTGGCATCAGTGCATCTTGACTTCATCTAACCAATTTTTTCAGCCATCTACAAAATAAAAATATAAGGCTTTTACAAAGAAATATTGGGTAAAATAAATCCAGACATAAACAGTATGTCTGCAGGATTGTTATAGCAGCTCCAATTATAATGAAAGCAATGTCTTTAAGCTTTCTTGCATTATGAACAGAATGCTCCCAGTATTACAGAATCCAGGAGTCTATTTATAATGCTCTCAGCCTCCCTCGCTATACCAAATCCTTAGCATGCGAACTGAAGCCAGAAAACCAAGGATCCAAATTACACCATGCAGAATGCCAAAGCAAGTTTCTCTTTCATTTCCTAAAGTGTTAAGACTAAGAATGTAAAAAAAAAAAAAAAAACAGCTAAAAATATGCTTATCCTTGAATCTTCAAATGTGTAAAATAAAAAGCATTCAATCTCTATTTCTTTATTTCTTGAATCACATATGCATAAAGCAGCACTGAGAGTATTTCAAGCTGATTTTGTGGCAAAGAGGAAGCTTTGCAAAGAACTGAAACAGCACAAAGGATTTAAGTCCACATAACACATCACCTTAGTCTTGCAAGACACAGTAGCGAGATCTCACTGATTTCAAAAGAAAAAGAAGTGCTATTATGTTAAAAGGTCTAAGCATAAAACTGCTAGAAAACAAAGTACTACAATTATATCTGCTATCTGTAAATCTCAGGTAGTGAATGAAACAAAATGATTAGATGGTTGTTGAAAATCACTGTAAAACTGTGCTCTTGATATTGAGTAAAATTGGTTCCTTGAAAACCTTCATTTCCACATGTCATAATGAGAACACTGGTTTCACACCTACATGTTGTTAGGCCATTTTACAAAATAAAACACCCAAACTTTGGAATTTGAGCTATTTTTCTTCTGTTTTCCATTTCAACTATTGAATTAGTAGCAAACCATCACGACTGTTCGTTATTACACAAGTTAAAAGCTATGAAGCTCTGAACATATCCATTATAAAAATGTGTTACTTCTTAAAAGTACTAAAACTTTCTTTAGCCTAGATATGTCCAAAGTTTTTCTAATCCAAAAATGAATTCTGAACTGTTTTATTGTTTCTAAATTGAAAATATGAAATTAAACAGTAATCATATTTTAGCAGACATTGGCTTTTGTTTTTTATACTCAAGATATACATGGATGGATGACCTTCTCCTGCTCAGTAGGCATAAAACTTATAACGTGTAACACCCAACTGGACTCACAGGTAAGTCCTGACACCTCATGCCTACAAGCAGGAGAGATCCTAGGCAAAACTTCAAGGCAAATGAAATGTCTTCTCGTAACCCTTAAGGTCCTTTTCATAGCACTTCACAGCTTCAGAATCTCTTCTGTTCTATGATCCCATGATTACCAAGGGCTCTTTTGAGACTTTTTATGTTTTAAAGGGCAGTTTCTGAAGAGCGCAATGCTTAACAAAAAGATATAAATTAGGTTAGACATATTTCAAGTATTTCATGCTGCTTGGTCAGCTTCCACATTAGGCTCTTTCAGCCTCTGTATAGTGGTGGGGAAAACTGTCTTTATAATAGTGAAGCTAATGATTTAAGAATGCTTGGGATGGATCATTTAACCCAGAAATACTTTGATTAAAAAATGCTGTCTTTGGGTAGATGGCACTTATTCTTTATGAAAGCCTCTTTCTAAAGCTAGAACATTTAAATTATTTCCTTGTTCAACTTATCTATTATCTGTCTCTCTTGCTCTTGATATATTCCTTTCTCTGCAATTCCATCCTGATTTTAATACTTCATCCTAAACTTCTAATGTTTAAGTTATTTCTTGTAGTATTCATAAACCTAAGTAACCTTTTGAAATTATATTAGAAGACAGTAAGTATTCTTACTGAGAAAATACAAATCTCAGACTATTTATTTTAGAAGTAATCATAAACACTACTTCCAAAATTCTGTCTTTTTTTATTACAGCACTTGACCTGGGTTAACCTCAACAAATTCAAAAGTCTTTTAATAGTGACCTAATATTTTCTATTCATTTAAACAATATTTTATTCCTGGTGAATTACTAAGCTTTTTGATCTATTAATCTCTTATTTTTTAAACTAAATATTTTTTAAGTGTGTTCATAGCACATTTCTGTGCCATTTATTTCTACATAAGTAAATGAAATTCAATTTAACAGTGTTATTTTGTTTTTATTATTTCAAATATTTTCAATGTGTTCCTGAATAAGAAGGCTTTTTAGCTTTTAAAAATATTTTTAAAAGATAAGAAAATAAGTGCTATATTTTTCTCTTATAACTCTAGCAAGTCTGTAACCACAAATATTCAGGTATAATGATTATTTTATTTACCAAACTAATTTGGTAAATATATGTTCTCTATGGGCATATATAAAGTTCCAGTAAAAATTTCACTTATTTGGAGGAAACATAGTAATCTCTAAGTATTTTTTTTTTTTTTTTTTTGAGATGAAGTCTCGCACTGTCACCCTGGCTGGAGTGCAATGGCGCAATCTCAGCTCGCTGCAACCTCTGCTTCCCGGGTTCAAATGATTCTCTTGCCTCAGCCTCCTGAGTAGCTGGGATTACAGGCACCCACCACCACGCCCAGCTAATTTTTTGTATTTTTAGTAGAAAGGGGGTTTCACCATGTTGGTCAGGCTGGTCTTGAACTCCTGACCTCATGATCTGCCAGCCTTGGCCTCCCAAAGTGCTGGGATTACAGGCGTGAGCCACCATGCCTGACCAGTAATCTTTAAGATGTTTTTAATTATGTTCTTTGACAAATGAAAAAAGAAACCTATTCCTATATATCTTAATGTCTACATTAACCTGGCTTCAGTGGTCTTTATGGAATCATCTTTTTTGTTTACTACAGGAACTTTTGAAAAGACTTATCAACTTTTCAATAGAAGACATAAACAGACAGTTAACCTAACAAGATTCTTTGAACCCCTTGCATAAAAATCTTGGCATTGCTGCTTGCACCAATTATAGCCTCTTATGTCATAAGAATTTCCCAAAGCTAATCAAGCTTCCTCCTACAACTCCTTCTTCCTGCCCCATTCCCTCCATTGCTTTCTTTAACCAAGTTTCAGAATCTCAATAAAATTCAATCTTGCCCTTCCTAGTCTGAGACATTCCCAAAGCTCTGTTCAAGTGGTGTTCTCCCACACTGCAGTGAGCAATAAACTTAACTTTGTCTTATCCACAGTTGGTGATATATGAGGAGCTGGCATTCAACATAAACATAATTGAAAACATTTTTTCTCTCCCTCATAATACAAATGTTTCTAAATTAAACACAATTTTGGACCTATCATTTAAATTGGCTGGAAAACATACTTTTTTTGGAATCTCTTTGAGAAATTCTAAGTAAGCGTGTATTATAGCTTTAAAGCTTTGAAATTTTTACCTGAGTTATATGGTAGTAAAAAGTTCACAGAAAAGACAAGGTTTTTCATGTTATAGGTAGTAATAGGAATTTTTGTCTAAACTTTTTCCAAGTTATTTTAAAGGTCTGTTTACTGTGTTTTTTATAGAATTTATGAAGTTTTACCACAAAATGCAAAGCATTGAAAAGGTCATTCACTACTATGTTCAAAGGAGTGCAAAAATAACATTTGTGAATTGCCCATCTTCTTTTTAGAGAGAAGAAACATACATTAATTCATTTAAAAATTGTCATGGTAAAAGTGCTTGTGGCAAGACCTTTCTGAAATTTAGATATAGGTCTACATTCATGACTCATTCCACTGGACCATTCCATATTCCCACAGTGTTGCTCTAATGTAGAACCTCATATACTACAGTTCTGTTCAACAGCAATGACAGAGCTAAATTCATGCTTCTTATTTTGAAAGTCCTGTGTTTCTTAAGTGTAGGATCCATGTCTTCTACCCATTAAGTAAGCAAGAAGTATTTTAATGAAGCCAGTTAAAGGAATGAGGTAAAGGCAGGCCAAGAAAGTGGAGAGATGTCCAAATGTGGGAAACAAGTGAGAAAGAGCTCCCAGGGTTTATGGACTTCTACTAGAGGGTGAGGAATACGTGGAAACACATGCACTCTTAAGTTCAGTTAAGATAAAACAGGAAGTCAGAGATACAAAGACACACAAGTGTACTTTTATTGTCTAGAATCTCGTAGATCCTTGTCAAGCTCACTTCTTAATTACACAAACACACACATACAATCATCGTATGATGGTTAGTTCACTTATATGCTAATTGGTAAGATTTCTTAAGGGTGGTTCTAGTATCCTTTAAAATTAGCTTTAAATTGATGCCAAGGTATGAAACATTAGTTTTTATAATGGCCCATTCTAAGGATGCTTTGTTATTGCTTATTTTGAGCTGTGCCTTTATGCTTTATCCCAGGTACAAGTGCCTTTCTTTAAGAAGTATTCAGTTTAAACTCATGTGTGCACACAGGCTTCAGGATATTCTTAAGTGAGTAGATTCCTTCCTTTTTTATTAAAAAATGAGATAGTATCTTTTAGATCCCCTAAAACTTAACTGTACATCTTTTTCATATGTGTAGGTAAACATTGGTCCAGAAAGTTTGAAATAAATTTGATTATATAAAGTGTGGAGATAATAGTGGGCACTTGGGCATTTGAAAAGCACGTAACACATTTCTGGAGACAAATGGTGGCAATTATTTGAGAGTAGTTTTTCAATTCCCTGGCACCATCACCGATCTTGGTCTGATGTCTCTTCTGGGTCTGCAAGCCCATGATATTAAAACTTTTAGATTTTTATCTACCTTGAAAATATATGTCATTTTTAAAATTATTTTTTAATAATTTTTAAAAATTATTAAAAGATGGAAAAAGTCAACTATTTTAATACCTGAAAATTTGATTTAAAAAAAAAAAACACAGTGCTACCAATTTTTGTTTTGTTTTCTGTTGTTTTGTTTTATTTGGAGTGGAAAACCTATAGGAGATTTTGCCAGTCATAGAGCTAGTAGAAGATGGAAAAATTGGATCAAGATTAAATGTAACAATTTATAGAATATGCAAAATTTCTAACACAGCCCATACATACCATAGGCTCTCAATAAGTTTAAAACACTCACTAGACTCTCAATAGTTTAAAACACTTACTTCCTAGTCTGTGCTAATGACTATGTACCTATTTACTTACACTGTATGATCCTCACACTATGAGAAAAATTAGAATATCATTAATCCCATTTTCCAGCTAGGAAACTGAAGTTAGGCAACTTTCCTAAGGACAAACAGCTGATAAATGATAAAGGGGCTTTTTAATCTGGCAGTCTGGCTCCAGAGTCCCGGCTTTTAACCACTGAATTATACTGCTGTTTCAATTGTTGTCATTAACACAGTTGTTTACGGTCGGAAATTCTTTAAATATTCATTATATTGACAAGTGAAGTAAAGAAAAAGTGGAGAAAAATGAAGTAAAGAAAAAAGGAAAAAATCAAGATATGCCATTTAAGCATATATAATTTTCCTTGTTTGACTTATATTTTAAAAAGCTATATGAATAGTACCTTTGAAGTTTGACACTTAGGTTTGAATTCTGAGTTTCCTATTTGCTAGTTTAAGTTATTGCATCAGTATGAGATTTGTTTACTCACATTTGAAACCATTTATATGTAAGGGTTATTGCAAGGATTAAATAAGTTTTAATGCATATAAAGTGCCTAGTAGATAATACACACTCAGTAAATGGTTGCTGTTGTAGCAGTCATAGGAGTTTTTATGTTCTTCCTTCTCACTCTCTATTTTTTTTTTTACTCCCTCTTCTCAAAGGAGAAAAGAAGAGGCACATAGGAAGATCCTGGAATGACCCAGTGGCCTTGGGCTATAACGTATTCAACTCTCTGAGGTGGGAAGACAGGCAGAAACTATACGTGCAAGGCCCTGTGGCCAGAGGAATGATTACTAAAAGCAATGGATTGAAAAGGCAGATAATCTCAACTTTAGAAAGTGAAGAAGCAGATGAGACTGGAGAGGTATCAAGGTACCAGATCACAGGGGATTGTCAGCAATTTAATGAAGTTAATCTTTATCCTAACGACACTGGGAAGTCACTGAGAGATTTTTATGCAATAAGGTACATGAACAAATATGCCAGATTATTATTTGACTGCAGTGTGGAAAACAGAATTAAGAGGCAAAAGTGGCAATCAAACAAATTAGGGTCTGGGTTTTTTTGTTTATTTTTGCATTGTCTAGTCTAAAGAAATACGATCTGGGTCTAGAAAGGTGCTGTGGGAGATGAGGTGCTTTGGGGATCTGCTTCACACTACCTAATAAATTATTACACTAGGAAATGAATTCCGTGGTAAGCATTGTTTTTTCTCATGGCAGCATCATTTCTATCTAAATCAATTATCCCCTATTGTCATCACCCCCACATTCTCTTTTCTCAGGCAATATACTTGCACACTTTTACAAAAGACTTTATATTTTGTTGGACTTAATAAAATAAAAAACTCTCATAAAGAAAAGTCTTTAAAAGAGAGATTAAAAATTATTAATTATAGAATGAACCAAAGAGAAAATCTTGTGTCTATATGTACTTATTCCAGGCAAACAATTACAAACATTTGGTGAAAGAAGTCAAATGGCTTTCTACCTACTTGGTCTGTTTTTAAAGTCAACAGGTATTTTTATTTGTTGTATAAAATTTTATTGAATTTATGAAGTGCCTGTTTGGTGCAAATTTCTATGAGTGACACTATACAAACTAAACAAATTTTTTTTCAAAATAAGAAAGGTTCTTTTTGAGAAGATACAATTCATTTGAAAGTTTATTTAGAGGGCCGGGCGCGGTGGCTCACGCTTGTAATCCCAGCACTTCGGGAGGCCGAGGCGGGTGGATCACGAGGTCAGGAGATCGAGACCACGGTGAAACCCCGTCTCTACTAAAAATACAAAAAATTAGCCGGGCGTGGTGGTGGGCGCCTGTAGTCCCAGCTACTCGGAGAGGCTAAGGCAGGAGAATGGCGTGAACCCGGGAGGTGGAGCTTGCAGTGAGCCGAGATTGCGCCACTGCACTCCAGCCTGGGTGCCCGGGTGACACAGTGAGACTCTGTCTCAAAAAAAAAAAAAAATTTATTTAAGTAAATTATGTATTATAATGACTCCAGGAAAAAATAGCCATCTCTAGAAGTCCTACCCTTGGTGGATTTTACCCATTTGCAAAGCAACAATTACGTCGCAATAAGTAAAAACTAAAGATTCAAGGAAGAACAAATCAGGTTTTCTAACCTAGAATGACTACAGAAGTTAATATTAACTTAAAAGCAACATTTTGTCTCACTAGAGACCATGTTGTATAGCATACAAAGGACTTATTTTGAATTGTAGCAAATGTAAACTGTAATGTCATCTTTATTATTTAAGGGGCCTCAGTTTACTTATCTGTATGTGAGGATAAGCATATTCACTTTGAATTGCAGGGATTGGAGGAAATAATGTATGCTAAATGTCTAGCTTGGTGCCTAACACATAAATGGAATTAACCGTAATTAACACACTGATAGGCAGAACCCAAACTAAATCTGCATTTGAGATCAATGCTTTCTCTATTTCAAATATGGATTCATTAGAATAAGCAATGTAGCACATTATTGAATGCAGGATTTGGGGTAGATATGCCAGAAATGATAAAGTACAGGGCTGGATTGTTGTGGGGATAGGAATGGGCAGAATTTCTGAGTAGTGTGGTTCCTGACCTGAGATTTTTTTTTCCCTGGGTAGGAAGAAAAAATATATAGAAAATTTACGCATTTAAGATTTTGCATGAATTTAAAATTGTTACAACATCCTGGAGAATTAGACTAATCTCACCTATGAAAAACCTAATCTTTAAGAATTTCAGTGTAGAATGATTTAATCAAAATGTTAAAATAACAGCAAAGGATTCATAGAATCCTTCATAGAACAGCGCACTGTATTTTAAAAGTGTGCTGTAGTTGCTGTAGATTTTCCTCGCATTTAGGGTCAGGATTTGAGGCTAGACAAAAGGGTAAAGATGATTCAAAACCACTAGATTAATTTACTTTTAACTAATTATAATTAATATCACTTCAAGACTGTTTACATTTCTGCTGTCATCCATATGCATTAGCACCAGGTTAATGTGATAACCATGAACCAAATAATAGCTTGCATAAATCTCCACTGTATTCAGATAGTAAAGTCCATTGCCCTGTTCTTACTTCCTGGAAACAACCTTTGATCTTCAGATCAACAGTAAAAATAATTACTGGCATTGGCCAAACCAGGATTAGTCATTTCTGTTCTGAGTAGCTGCACAGCTGGAGACAGATGTGCAGGTCTCTTTGCACAGATCTGAAAGGATCATCTCCAAGCGTTTATATCATGCTTGTCATTCGTTTATCAGAGGCCAAATGTTTTTCTTTGTAAACGTGTGTAAAACATTCTCAGAATTTTAAACAATAACAAATCAGGGCTGAATGTGGCCAACATGCAAAAAGGAAATCTCCCATCTGTCCAAATCAAACAGTTGTATTATTAGAAACTAAGGGCTAAAAACTGTGCACATACCCAGACACACATATTATTTTAATATAGATTTTCAATAATTGGTCTAGGATAAGGATAATATACAGAGAACATGCCAAAAGTTTAAGCCAGAAGAAAACAAAGACTGTTACTATGGAAAAATGAAAATAGATTTTAAAACATGTTAATTCACGAAGTTAATTTTTGTTAGATTTACTTTTCTTCTTTCACTTCTTACCTGTCAATGTTATTAATATTTTTAGGAACAATAAATCACACTAATTCCTTATCTCATTTGAAATTTCATATTTATGATTGATACCTTTAAGTGTCGTTTGTTGAAGGAAGATTATTCATTTTTTCATTCAATAAATATTTTTTAGAATAGTAAGTCCCAGGCACAAGACCAGTATTATGTTCTAGGCATTGGGGATACCATGTTCACAAGACAGATTATGATTTACAGGATCAGATGTGGACTCTCAAATTCGACTGAGAATAAAACAGACACTAAACAAGTAAATAAAGTTAATTTCAAGTTGTAATTGATGCTAGAAAGTCAATGAAACAGAGTCATGTGACCAATGAGAGAGATGAGGGTGGCAGCAGCTTGTTTTAGATAAGGGACCTGATTGTTGGGATTGGAAGACCTCTCTGAGATTAGTGTCTTCAGAAATGACTTAATGATATGAAAGAACCATTCATGGGAAGGCCTAGCATTAAAAACCATCTAGGCAGAATGAGCAGCAAGTGCAAGGGTCCTGGATAGGAATGAGCTGGATGTACTCAAGGATGAAAGAGAAAACCAGCATAATGAGCAAATTAGCTCAGGAAAATTTGGCAGGCAGTGATTTTCACTGGGCCTTGTAGGCTATGGTTAGCAGCACCAACTTTATTTTAAAGATTATTTGGTGTTTCTAAGCATATTTTTAATATTTTCCCCTAAAGAGCATTGACAGCATGGAAAAGCTAGAACTCTCTCTTTAATAAGTTAATGAATAGGAAAGAAAAATAGATACAATCAAGCCTATTCTAACATTTAAAAAATCACAGACTCCTCTTGTTTTGAAAAAGAAATATATAATCCAGCCAAATTGTTTCTGCTCATCTCTTTAGGCTATTGTTAAACCCGTGACGAAAAGGGAAATTTCAGGTTAGATTTCACACCCCTGGGGGCTGATTTTTACATTTTATTGAGTTTGGCTCCTGGATCATATGACTTGAAAGAGCTGATTTTACTCGGGTATTACACAGACACAGACTAAATAAATTTGCAGCATTTCAGGAAATCCATTGTTTTTATTCTAGTTCGTCGCCAGAGTTGAGCCCCTTTCTTGCTCACTTGAGAAATCGCCATTCAGAGGCCTTGCCTCACTTGAAATTAGCTCATGATTGACATTCTCAAAGCTAAGCAATAAGTTCCCAAAGAAATTAATAGGACTTTAAAGAATCATTAACTAAATAGTATTTTAATTTATCTTCCTAAAGTCAATAATTTTATTCTGATTACTGAATAAAATTGCTCCTGCTGTGGATCTGTGCTTTAAGAAGTGTTTCCAAGAAAATGCACTGTTTAAGTAGAATGTAAATACAGGATTACTGATGAACGCACACGCAGAAAAAAAAGTATGAGAAGGTAAAATCCTACCCCAAGAACAGCATAACCAACATTGGAAAGTGGGAAGAACAATTAAATCAAATAGGCAATATTACAGGTGAAAAAGGTGGGCTTACTATAGATTTAAATTGTATAGAAGAGAGTAGAAATACATTGAAATAAAGATATAGAACAAACTTGTTCAACCCACGGCCCGTGGGCCACATGCAAACCAGGATGTCTTTGAATACAGCCCAACACAAATTTGTAAACTTTCTTAAAACATTGAGATTTTGCATTTTTTTTTTTTTTTTTTTTAGCTCATCAGCAATGGCTAGTGTTAGTGTACTTTATGTGTGGCCCATGGCAATTCTTCTTCCCATGTGGCCCAAAAAAGCCAAAAGATTGGACACCCCTGAAGTGAAATATATTCCCTTTTATTTTAGACCAGTTAACTAAATTGCCTGAGCCTGCATTTTCTCATATGTAAAACTAAGGTAATAAAAGAGATACGCGTCTGACTCTATCATAGGAAAGAGAGGAAATCAACTTTATTTTATGAACAATTTACGGTACAATCCTGATCTGTCCTGAATAAGAGAGATAAGCTGTAAGTACATCTAAAACAAGCCACGTGTTTATCAGACTTCCCACTCTTTCTTCTTCCCTCCTGCTCCAGTACGTCTTCCATTTGTTTTTTAAAATAAGAGTTTTCTTGAGACACAATTATATATCATAAGGTTGATCCTTTTAAAGTGTTTAATTCAGTGATTTTTTTAGCATATTCTCAAACTTGTGTAACCATCACCAATAATTTCAGAACATTTTCATCACTTCCCAAAAAACTTCATACCTATTAGCAATCACTCCCTATTCTCCCTCCCTCCAGCACTAAGCATCTGCTAATCTACTTTCTGTCTCTTTGGATTTACCTATTCTGGATATTTCATATAAATGGAATCATATATACAATTTGTATCTGACTTTTCTCACTTAACCTAAAGTATTCAAGGTTCATTCATGTTTACCATGTATCATAACTTTGTTTCTTTAATCTCTGCTTCATTCTTCTTTTCTCTGTCAATGGAAGGCCTTAGCTGCAATGGCCCACATGAAGGAAAACATGGCTGCCAATACATCCAGAGCTTAACTTCTTACAGATCACACAATGAAGAGAATGGTTATACTATCTGGGATCCAAATGCAGGGAGAAGACCTCAGGATGGATAAACCTTGATAAGGCTCGTCTTTAGATCAATCCATGAGACTAATGTACAAGTAGCTTAGTTTTGGTTCTTCCTTGGTACCAACCAACTGTTACCAGGGAAAAATTTACCAGGTTATAAAATTGTCAGATTTGAGGAAGGCTTGTGAAATAGAGGTGGAATTGGATCTGGGAGGCACATTTTTCAGAATATTTGAGGATAGTTGGTGAGCAGATGAAATAATGTGCTTAGTATAATACATATCTGTCAAACTAGTGAAGAATAAGAAAATATATATTAATAAATTGAATACATACCAGTATAAAACTGTCAATTGGCATATCCAAGAAAAGCTTAGATATTAAAAAGAAATTGTGGAAGGATGGTGGAAAGAAAAACAGTTGCCAGGATTCTGATGAGTGGAGATCATAAACATTTTCCTTTAATGAGAACTGGTAACAACTTTTAACTGTTTATCTAGGAAAATGTAGAGTCTTGTGAGATGGAATCAAAATTTCTAATTTTCTTTGAATCAGAAGAAAGGATGTATTAAATATTGATTAAGGCAGCTTTTTATTTTATTTCAATAACTCAGTTCCTTATTTACTATAAGCATCCTAAAAACAGAGGTGTTTTTAAACACCCTATGCTACCATCACTAATAATATTGATCAATTTATAGCACAGATTGTTGATTCACTTAAATATTGTGCTGCAGCATTTTTTTCTCCATAGCCTATAAAATATTTGAAAAAATCCTTGCATATTATAAAATTAGCATCTTTTTATCAGTAGTTTTTTTGGTTGCAAAGGAGGTTATAATTGGAGCTTGCAAATACTGACATTTTAAAACTAAATTGTTAAATCATTTGTTCAATTAAAATTATTCGAATGTAAATATCATAGCTATTTGGTACCTATCATTGTAAATTTTAAAAATATATGAGAAGATAATCAGAAATTTTGCATTACCTATTTTGAAATTATACTTCCAATCTAATTCTACCCAAAAATATTATTAATATATTATAATCTTACCTAAATAGGTTACATATGGAACATCTTGTCATAGCTATAACAAAAGGACATATATATATTTGGAATTAAATAACATTATTTTCTGTAACTGTAAAATTTTTCAAGATTCAGTTATTCAGATCATTATTGAATAAATATGTTTAGTATATTAAACATAAAAATAAAATGTATTTGAAAGTGTGTGTGTGAAAATTGGTGTGATTCTAAAATTAGTTGGTATATACATAGATGAATATTTCCATCACTGGAATGAGACAGGACTCAACATAAATTATATAGTTAGTTTTCACATTGGGGTTATAAATTGTATGTACTTCAGTTACCTATAAATAGTTACATAGAAAAAAAGTTTATCTCTGGATTTATCACTTAATTTTTTTAATACCCCTTCAAAGTTTTATATTAAAGTTAAAATAAAACTTACATTAAATATATATATGTGTGTGTATGAGTGTGTGCACGTGTGTGTCACCCAGACTGGAGTGCAGTGGTGCAATTATGACTCAATGCAGCCTTGGCCTCCTAGGCTTAAGCAATCCTCCTGCCTCAGCCTCCCGCGTAGCTGGAATCATGCGCAGATAATTTTTCTATTTTTTTTTTTAAGAGATGAAGTCTCACTTTGTTGACAAGCTTATCTTGCACTGCTGAGCTCAAGTGATCCTTCCACCTTGGCCTTCCAAAGTGCTGAGATGACAAGTGTGAGCCACTGCGCCCAGCCAAAAATATTTTAAATAATATACCAGATTATATCTTATTTAAATTATTTCTAATTTTGTTGCACGAAAACAAGTTGTGTGAATTGCAAAAAGTTTTATTATACAGTCATAAGAGTAATGATCTTTTTAGTTACCCTAAGAACAAGTGTCCCTCAGTTTTGTGCCTGGAGGGCGGTTTTTACCCTTAAAAAAGTAAGAATCAGGATGGGTGAGTGAGATGTGTTTATTTCACAACTTGGGTAAAGAAAGGACAATAGTGAAAGGAGTAATTGGAAAGGAGTTTCAGAAAACTATGTTCTCCAGGTAGATCAGTTTTTCAATAGTACAGATGGAACTTGAGGATATGGATCCTGATTCCTTTAAAAATTCTGGGTCTGCTTAAGTCCAGACCCAAAGTCTGAGTGCCTCAGTTTTAAGACAGCTTGTCTTGAATGGTGGTCTCCAGATGAGGTGCATGAATCCAAAAGGATGCAGAAGACCATCCACAACAACGCACAGGAATAAACCGATGCTATATTTACATTTTGACCCAAATTTAAAAAAAAAAAATTTTACATTATAAAATATATGCATTCACACTGATATCCCTTGTATCTAGCGTTATAGTAAGTCCTGGGGAGAGTGAGTGCCACATGATCACTCATTTGCTTTCAGCATATTGCCACAGATTGAACGCTATTGTTTGCTTATGTGAATTTTGGGCTTTTATTATTATAAATAACAGAATCTTTATAACTCTGATATGAAATGGTAAATGATCATGAAAAATTTTGTGTATCTCACATAGATTCACCAGTTACTGCATGACAAAATATTTAAAGAAGTTGTTGAATATAAAACTTGACCCAAAAAAGAATTTTAAAAAGCATTAAATACCATAATACATTTTACTATGTGAAAAATTAAGAAGGTATACTCATCAAAAATACCATAAAAAGTATATAAAAGCAAGCAACAATTCAAGAACAGACATTTCTAGCTCATATTGCATATTCTGAATGTACATTTAACTTCTACAGATCAGTAAGAAAGCATAAAATACCCTGCTACCACCATTTTACATAAAAGGAATTAATAGGAATTTCACAGAGTAGGATACAAAAATGGCTCTAATCTCAAAAGATGTCCAATCCTAGTAGTAATTAGGAATATGAGAAAACCAAAATGAAATACCCTTTCATATCCACAATTTGTCAATACCATGTGCCCATGAGAATGTGAAACAACAAGAATCATTTTACTATTGCTGGTATAAGCAAAAAAGTGGACAAATATTTGGAATATGGTATGTATCGCATAGTAAGGTTGAACATGCATGTAGCATGTATCCAAGAAAGCCTACTTCTCAAGAGTTATTTTAGGTGTTAGAAGCTTTTACACATGTTTTCCCAAAGCTATGCTAATAAAGTTCATAACAACCTTGTTAATAATAGCCAAACAAACAACATCCGGCCAGCCAAACAAAATACTTTTGAACAATCCTAAAGTCCATCAGCAGTAGAAATAGACAAATAAGTGGTGGTGTATTTATACAGTGGAATATGATTTGATAGTGAAAATGGGTTAATGAGAATCATAGGCATCAGTACATTAAAATCACAGAGATGTACTATTGGGCGAAAGAAGTCATGAATAAATATGTGGTATGATTATATAAAGTTCAAAGCCAAATAAGCTACTGTTTATGAGTTTCTACATATCTGTATGTATAAAATCTGTGAGGAAAGCCAGTAAATTCAATATTATGGTTAACTGGTTGCAGGAGGAGGCATTGGAAGTGGGCAAGTAAAGTCACAGATAAGGAGCTTTTAGAGTACAAGGTTTTATTTATCAATTTGGTAGTGGCCATATGGATATACACATTTTTTATTGTTTTAAAATTATACATGTAAATTTTCATTCACTTTTGTATATGTGGCTTATTTTACAATTACAAAAATTATTATTGCCCTCAGAGGGGGAAAGAATATGAGTTATGGATATTTCTTTTACAAAAAGACAAATGTTTCAAATGTGCTGCCCTTTTCTGCAGAAGATAACTGGCCAACATTTATATGTCGCCAAAGACATATTTGGGGATGGAGAGTGAGAAACACGTTTTATGTAACCTTCAAAGTAAAAATAGTGTTTGTAAAAAGGACATAAGAGAGAATTTTTCAAATTATTTTAGAAAATTTTTATCATTACAAGATTTGTAGTAAAAAATAATGTACCTCACCTATGAAAATTATGTGTACACATAAAATTAATTTGAGAAAAGAGTATTGTTAACTACTTTTCAAACATTCCAAATGAAAAGTTTCAATGGGTTTCAAACAAGTTTATTAACATTATTAAAATAGTGCAACTTCCCGGTGATGGGTGCACCAAAATCTCACAAATCACCACTGAAGAACTTACTCATGTAACCAAATACCACCTGTTCTGCAATAACCTATGGATATAGAAAATAAAAATAAATAAAAATAAAATAGTACAACTTCAAAAGAATATTCAGGAAAAATCCATTGAAATAAAAGAAGATGAAAATTTTCTACCCAAATTGCAAAAATTTTAGAGCTATGTATCACTGTGAGTTTTCTAGTTATGATGGCATCAAAACCAAGCTTGAAAGCCAAAAAAACCCTCAAAATCCCAAAATACTCCCTCTGAATGAAGTTAAAAAAATAAAATAAATCATAAGATATATTTAAATTGGTGTATCATATATTACTAAACAAATATTCTGAAATTCATGAAGCAAATTTAGTTATGTTGCACTTACTACAAGGTTGGTATTTAAAATGGTTTCTACCATTAATAGAAAAATTAAAAATTCCTTAAATATTATATTTCAAAAATACTGATGTCAATTTTATCAACTTATTTCAAAACCTTATTTCAAAGCTAACAGTTTAGCTCACCTTTTAAATGTATATTTAGGGTATGCATAATGAACAATAATTTTCTGCCATTCCAGTGGTTTATGCATGTAATTTATATATGGATAAATATACGCATATTGTATGTTCATGCTACAAAATTATAGTGATGAGTGCATGATTCTAAAAAGTTTGGAGACCAATGGTCTAAAACTCTTTCAGCAAATGAAATATTAAATTTGGGTTTCTTGCCGTTCACCGTAGACATGTGGCCAGAGGACCAGATCAGCCATCAGATTAAACAATTATTAAAATTCCAAGTCCTTTGCCATACAAATCTGTATTCTTATACAGGTATCAACTTTGCAACATAATTGTTTTAAATATTAATGTAGTTTGTTTCATTCTTCAGCATGAGTTGCCAATGAGTTGCATAGAGTTTGCAAGTGTTTTCTGGTTTTTCAATATTCAATGTACCAGTAGTTAAATAGTATGTTATATAGACTATATGAGTGATTGAATTTCTAAACAAACAGGACATGATTCAGAAGGATGAATAATTTCTAATACATGAACTGTATAGCTATGATTTTAGGTCATTCATAGTTCCAAACATTACAAAAACATTTTATATTTCCCCATGTGAAATGTCCTCTCTATTTCTTCTGGAAAACACTTTGAAAGTCAGCAGCAGTGGCATACGCCTGTAATCCCAGCACTTTAGGAGGCCGAGGTGGGTGGATCACCTGAGGTTAGGAGTTTGAGACCAGCCTGGCCAACATGATGAAACCCCATCTCTACTAAAAATACAAAAATTAGCTGAACATGGCAATGCACGTCTGTGATCCCAGCTGCTCGGGAGGCTGAGACAGGAGAATCTCTTGAACCTGGCAGCTGGGAGGCGGAGGTTGCTGAGACAGCGCCACTGTACTCCAGCCTGGGCAACAGATTGAGACTCTGTCAAAAAAAAAAAAAAAAAAAAAAAAAATCAGTTAGCAGATGCACCAACTAATGGAGGAATTTTTCCCTGTTTTCCTCAGCCAGATTCATTTTCTTCGCTTTTCTCCCTCCTTCTTGTATGTTTCATTAGATTTTTAATTATTCTTATTACTTTTACCATAATGAATTGTAATTGAACGTAGCCAGTTTTTGTCATTTGTATGTGTTTGAATTCATTTATGAATTGTAAATTATTTGAGGACAATCTTTTTTTTTTTTTTTGAGACGGAGTCTCGCTCTGTCGCCCAGGCTGGAGTGCAGAGGCGCAATCTCGGCTCACTGCAAGCTCCGCCTCCCGGGTTCACGCCATTCTCCTGCCTCAGCCTCTCCGAGTAGCTGGGACTACAGGTGCCCGCCACCACGCCCGGCTAATTTTTTGTATTTTTAGTAGAGACGGGGTTTCACCGTGGTCTCCATCTGACCTCGTGATCCGCCCGCCTCGGCCTCCCAAAGTGCTGGGATTACAAGCGTGAGCCACCACGCCCAGCCAAGGACAATCTTTTATTATTTAAACTTGTAAGAGATGATTCAAGAATTATTTCTGAATAAATAAAATAGGCATTCCTTCAGTATTCCTTAAATCAGTGTTTCATAAAAAAAATTCAGAAGAACAGTACTATCTTGATGGTCTGTAGGTAAAAGAGTTCCATTGTCAAATAATCTTGTTTGGTACATAATAAATATTACACTTCCCTTCTGAAAATCAAAAATGCACATTAGTCAGAATTCCTACCATAAATAAACCTGTTAAAATTTCTTAATTCAGTATTTTTCAAATATATATTACAAATCTCTTTTTTTTTTTTTCCTGGAACACACATTAATGTCCTGTGGAAGCGGTTTTCTATGTAATAATACTCTAGGAAATGCAAAAATGCTACATTTCAACATTTATATTGCTAAATGTGCATGCAGAGAAAGTAACTAAGGGGAGAACTATAATTATACTTATGTTATTCAGGGGACCATGCTGCAGCTAAAGGAAAGGAAATGAATTCTAAATAGTTAAATTATTTATCCATGTAGAACTATGTCATTTGTTTATATTAAAAACATATGTTGTAAATTCAGAGCTAAATTTTATTCCATGTACATTTTTAAAGGAGAAAGATATGACTGTCTAAGAATGACTATCATATGAAAATGAAAAAAAAAAGCTTTAAATTAACTAAATCAGCAGAACTCATAAATTCAGCACAACAAATTTATGCTGCCCTCCATAGTGTTAGACATCAGAATTGCCATATTTAAAACTGTGATGTTAAATATCTCTGAGGAAAGTTCACCAATCACAAAAGGAAATCATTCTCATCTATTAATTTTTGGCATCAAAGAGCATTATGAATTTGATCACCAATTTTATTCTTCAAATTTAGATTTTAATTCTTAGTCTACTTTTCTTAAAGAAATTCTTAAATGGTATAAATTGTTACTGCTGAAGTTTCTCAAAAGGACTTTATTGAGCATATGAAAGTAATTTTAGTTGGTAAGGTTGATTCCAAAATAAAAATTGACATTTAAATATCAGTTCCATTCCTTCAAATAGCTGCCATGGTAGGAGTGCTTCTAAATGAATTTAGTAATGAACATGTTAAACATTTGAGATACTCTTAGGATTACATATTTTATTAACTAAAAGAGACTATTTAAAGGAAATATCTTTTAGACAATTGAAATGCTAAAAATTGCAAATATAGGCCGGCGCAGTGGCTCATGCCTGTAATCCCAGCACTTTGGGAGGCCGAGTTGGGCAGATCACGAGGTCAGGAGATCGAGACCATCCTGGCTAATACGGTGAAACCCCATCTCTACTAAAAATACAAAAAAAAAAAAAAAAAAAAAAAATTAACTGGGTGTGGTGGATGGTGCCTGTAGTCCCAGCTACTCAGGAGGCTGAGGCAGGAGAATGGCATGAACCCCGGAGGTGGAGCTTTAAGTGAGCCCATATCGCGCCACTGCACTCCAGCCTGGGCAACAGAGCGAGATTCCATCTCAAAAAAAAAAAAAAAAAGAATTGCAAATTTAGATCATCTTTATTCATTCTTTCAAAAAGTATTAGTTACCTGTGTAACTAAAATGAGTTAATACCACTGAAAGATTAGTTTTAGAATATCTGTGTGGATAGTAAACCAGCATAATATTTGACTTTTTTTTAGTACTAGAAAATGCTACTTGATGAACGTTCTTTCACATGGAAAAATAATGAGTTGTTTTATTCAATCTCAAACATGTGATTTACAAGGCGAAAGGGCTGGAATAAACATAAAAACACAAGAATCTGACCCATAAGGCTTTGAAGCTCTTTATACTACTCATTGGGATCCAGTCCTGGTGTATTAATATACATTCCGCAAACTCTTACTCTTTACGTTTATAGAAATCTTCAACACTAATGAAAGAGGGAAGTAATTTTCAATATCCTATATATATTATTGTGTTCTTTGGGAGAAGAGGTCAAAGAATAGAAGTCCACTTTCTTCCAAAGAAGCATCAGAATTAAGGGGAATGTCAATAACGAGGAAGCATAACATTTTCTACCCTTTTACGTGATTAAATTGTCTAAAGTCAGTACAAGTGTACCATATGAAAGACTATGAAATCATCAAGATTTAGGAGAAAGTACTGGGCTAATTTTTACCCTTGAACCAGGGATTCTCTGTCACAGAAGAAAAAGAAGGAGAAAAAAAGAAAGATGGGACAAGAAAGAGAAAACTAACTTTGTACAGACTTTTGGAACACATACTTTTGCTTTTTAGAAACGTCATTGCATGGAGTTCTCTTTCTGTGCAAATGTTATTAATAACACATACATATTATTAATAAAAATATAGACTGGAACTGAGAAGGATATTTAACAAAGAAAAGCTTATGAGTAGTGAGAGGAAGGGATGAAGTTGTTTGTAAAAGCTAGGAGATGCAACGTTCTTTCCATACATAGTGGAGTCTTGTATGTTTATTTTAATACTTGAGTTTGTTAGCTTTTTTGAAGTATTTATTAATGGCGCTTACTCTGGTTTTCAATAAAATCCATAGCTGCTTCCTATTTCTATATATACAGCACTGTCATTGTGTGAATTTTCAACAATTTACATATTTTTGCTTAAGTCAAACAAATTAGTTTTATATTTTTAAATTTAAAAGACTGATGACTTGAAATCACACATTCATTTCTACACGTTTACATGCATAGTCACAGTACTAATATGTAGACATGACTATAAATCATGTCAAATAGAATGCACTGAAGCATATACACTGTAGTATCTGCAGTCTATAGAGTGTGACCCTTGTTTAAAAAATGCCATTTTCACAAAGGAAAATGTTAACTTGACTGAGAAATATTCTATTGACTTAAAATTTAATTCTATAATCTAGCCTTTTCTTGCTTTTAAGAATGTCAGCCATAATTGCTAAAAATGAAGTTTTAATCAAACTTGGTGCTTGTGCCAAATAGTCTCACTTGGGAAGGGGAGTGGGTCATTCAGTGAATTCCAGAGAATAGGCAGATAGAACAAGTGTTTACCAAAAGCTGTGGGGGCTACTGAAATAAGAGAAGTTTAAGGAATCAAGAATTGAGCTAGAAACAGAGTTTAGTGAGCTTTAGAGAGAAGTCCAAATCAGGAGTCCAGAAAACACATCAGAAAGTAGAGGCATAGAAACTGGCAGGGCAAATTAGACGGAAGCAAAGCAGGGAAGGCTTTTGAACAGTCATCTAATACGCAAGCTATTGTCTGAGGCTGGTGTTAAGAAACTTATTGAGGGTGGCCTACAGAACATCTGTCACATAAAGGACTGCCAGTTTGGACTGCCTCTGATATTTTCTTTTCAGGGCACGTTTTTTCCCCAGGCAAGTTAAATTATAAACAATTTGAGAGAAGAAACAGTCTCTTTTAGCTTTTGTCCATTTAAAGGAGAATAAAACAAGGTGTCAGAAGACCCTGATTTCGGTTTTAGTGTTTGTATAAGTTTTCTATTGTTGCCATAACAAATTACCACAAACTCTGGCTTATAACAACACAAAATACTTATCTCTAAGTTCATAAATCAGAAGTCTAAGTTGGCCCAACTGGTTTCTCTGAGTTTTGCAAGGCTGCAGTCAAAGTGTCAGCAGGATAGGGTTTTACCAGGAGGCTCTAGGAAATAATCTGCTTCCAGGTTCATTCAGGTTGTTGGCAGAATACATTTCCTTGTGGTTGTAGGACTGAGCCTCCTATGTCTTGCTGGTTGTTGGCTGAGGATTGTTCTCAGTTACTAGTGGCTGCCCACATTTTCTGGCTCGTGCCCCTCTTCCTCCATTTTTCACAGTTCAGTCTCCCCTCCTGCCTCACCTCTCCAGCCTTCCTTTTCTGCTGCATCTCTGTCTGGCTCTGCTATTTTCATTTCCTGCTTTTAAGAGTTCATGTGTGTGTTAGTCTGTTCTCATGATGCTACTAAAGACATACTTGAGACTGGCTAATCTATAAAGAGAAAGAGGTTTAATGGACTCACAGTGTCACATGGGTGGGGAGGCCTCACCGTCATGGCAGAAGGTGTAAGAGGAAGGCACGTCTTACATGGTGACAGGCAAGAGAGCTTGTGCAGCAGAACTCCTCTTTATAAAATCATCAGATTTTTTGAGACTTACTCACTATCATGAGAACAGCATAGGACAGACCCACTCCCATGATTCAACTACCTCGCACTGGGTTCCTCCCACTATATGTAGAAACTATGGAAGCTACAATTCAAGATGAGATTTGGGTGGGGCCACAGCCAAACCATATCAATGTGATTGCATTGGTTGTACTCAGATATTCCATGATAATCTCTCTATTTTAAAGTCACCTGACTAGCAAGCAGAATGCCATCTTAACAACAATATCTACATCAGTGTGTGATTAAATAACCCAGGATGGGACTCTTGTGGGGACATCTTTAGAATTCTGCCTACAATTGTCTTACAACCAAAAAAATTGTGTGAAGCTGGCAATGCAGGCATCTGCTTTGTAACTCCTTTTAGATAGTCTCCCATTGAAAATCTCAGAAATTAGGCCAAATAAATGTTAACTTTCACTTCCAGCTGTCTATACCTAAGATCACTTGACTTGACTTTAATATAATGTCATGTAATCAGTTGCAGCCCAGTGAATATTTCTTTTTTGAGATGAAATAAATAAATAAACCTTAATTGTTGAATTCTTGAACTTATACTTTTTGGCTTTGTTTCACAAAATTGTATTATACTAATAAAAGTTCACATAAATTGTTATTAATATATTCTATTATATATCTAAGTAAAATTCATATGACATTCTTACAGAGTAATACTGGCACAGAGTTTTTTTAAAAAATAACTCCACTACCAAATTCTCTAACTTCAGGACAGTTAAATCTTGCCTATTACATCTTCCAATGCTAGACTTATGACTTCCAAAAATCTGCTTTTACTTTTCTATTTTGATGTAGAATGTACCTATTGCTCAGCTACTATAAAAGATGAGAAATTTACCAAAACTGCATTTCTCCGCTTACTCACATCCTTCATATTGGTGACTGTGGCAGACTGTATTTTCCAAGATAGCCTCATTAAGATCTCCCACCTCTTATCTTACAGCATGATGCTGACTTTCCATTCATCAAGATGTGGGATGTTTTTTCCCTCGCTTTGACTCTCAGAGACTTGTGAAAACAGTGGAGGTGTTGCTACTTAACTTTCAAGGGTAGGTCATATAAGACAACCGGCTTTCTTCTGGTTCTCTGGGGATGCTTATTCTTGGAATACAACCAGCATGCTCTGAGGAAACCCAGATCACAAGTATAGGCTATGTTTAGGTGTTCTAGGCAATAGACCTAGTTGAGGCTCCTCCTGACAGCCAGATCCAGTACCAGACTCACAAGAAAGCTTTGGAGATGATTATTGTCCCCATCATCATCTGGCTGTAACCACATGAGAGATCCAGCTTGAGAACACCTAGCAGAACCTGGTCAACCCAGAACCATGAGAGACAATAACATGATTATTATTGTTTTAAGTTATCAGACTTTGGGTCAGCAATAGGTAACTGGAACAGCTACAGCTATATTTTATATTCTTAAGTTTTGTTGACTCAGCATTCTGTCAGAAGTTCAATTTTAATTTGTTGAATGATTTTAAATATTTTAAAATAAAAATAAAATTTTGTTTATTATGGTTATATATTAATAAATGCAACTTAATAAAGAATAAAGAAATGAAACTAAGTACCTAGGGGAGGAAATGCATGCTTGTCACTAAGTTCCTGAAACCCAAAAAAGAATGTCTCAAACAGAAAGGTCCAGTAAATTCTCTGCTAATGTTTTTATAGCTGTAATCAGCTATCATTCTTCCTGTACCTGAAGACATCCTCTTTTCATGGCCCTTTTCTTTTTCCATTTTTCTTCCTTACTGTCCTTACTTTTCTTAAGTAATTTTTTTTAGAAATTAAATTACTTAAGGAACTTACTTTTCTTCTGTAACTTTTTTACTAGGAATAAATGAGTGGGAAATATTCTGGGTTATATACTTTTAAATGTTTTTATTTTATACTCTTGCTTTCTTGATAGTGTGGCTTGATATGAAAATTTAAGTTAGAAATATGTTTTTAATTAAAGACATTGTATTTTTTCTCATGTCCTCTATTAGTCATTAATTGATCTTAATTTCTTTGTATGTAAGCTATTTCTTGATCTCTAATGGGTGTTGGAATTTTTTTCTTTTCGGTAGATTTTAATTTTTCACCTAAAAGCATTCAGATGTAGGTATCTCTTAGTCTATCCCTTTTGGCAATTGGGAGTCCCTTCAATTGGAAGAACTATGTCTTATGGCAGCTTGGAAAAAAAAAAAAAATATATATATATATATATATACTTGATTGGTTTCTACCATCTCTTTTCTCTGCTTCTGGATATTTTATAAAATGACCTCCAAGATCTATCATTACTTTCTTACTTCTCTCATGCTTTAATATCTGTCTTTAGCTTTGCGTTTGGGGAGTTCTTTGTGTTTATGTTGTAGATCACTAGTTTGGTTTTTTAGCCTAACCCGTTGTATTATTTAGTTTATTCATTTGTTTTGTCTCATTTTTGGAGATAATATTTGTCATTTTTGTCTTGATATCTAATTGTTTATTTTTAGGAACAAGCTGTTTTTAATTTATTGATATAATATCTCAAATCTCTGTAAAAATACCCTGTGTTTCTTAAGAGAATTCCCCCGAATCACAAGATATTTGGCAACATCTGGAGACATTTTTGCTCATCACAATTGTGAGGGTTGCTACTGGTATCTAGTGGGTTGGGGCCACGAAAGCTACTAAATAGCTAATAATTAATTCCTAGGACAGCCCCCTGTAAAAAAGAATTATCTGACCCTGAAAGTCAATAGTGGCAAAGTTGGGAAGCCCTGGAATATAACTATTAGAAATATGAAAAATTCTCTTTATTCCATATATTGCTTTTGATTCCTCTGGATTTGATGGATATATTTTCTTCTTTCTTTTATTTTGTGGTTTTTCTTCACCCAAATATGTGTTGATCTTAGCTCCTAGTTCTCAATATGTACAAAGTTGAGTCATAGAATTTTCTCTCTGGTTGTGTTTACCTATTTTCCCAAGAGCTTCTCCTTTAAATGAGAGGGCCAACCACTGATTTCTCTTAGAGAGCAGGGTCATGTCAATAAATCAATACCACTGTAGGATGCTTACGTATGGAGCAGGTAGGCTAGAGATCCCTTCAATTATCAAATTAAGAAGAGTTTTACTCTGGAGATTAAGTATTTTATTGGATTTCACTACTAGATGAAACTTTTTGTTTTCTTCTTTTACTTGATATTTTCTTGGTGTCTGAAGTAAATGTCTGGAGCTATTTCAAATCCTTCTCTACTTCTCTCTCAGGCCAAAACTCATTCTAGAATACCTTCCCAGACAAGTGTTATGTTCTAGCTTGGAGGCAAATACTACTGCTGTCAGCCATATCATCTGCATATATTCCAGAGGGGGAGAAAGAGAAAGGTCTCTCTAGGCCCAGCTATTAATAAAGCGGTTGTTTAATTAATTAATTTCTGTGATGATTCCCAGGACCCTCTCCTATTCTTTGTGTTGATGTCATTGAGTTTAGAATTTCTCATGGGCTCCATCAGGATTGATTGCGCTCACTTCTGGAATCTTGGCTTGAATTCTTCTGCTCTATTTTCTCCATTAATCCCATTCCACCTACTTTTTGATTTCCAGGGTTTGTTTAAATTTTATGGTCCACTGGTAGCACTTTTTTCTGTTTCCCAACACCACTATTGTATTTTAAAATGCTGATTCTAACCATTTTGATGAAACAGCGTGCAAGAGGAGAAATAAACATGGAAACCAGAAGCTACCCTGAATCAACTATAGATCCCAACTTTCATAGATGTTTGTCACTTTTTCATTGTCAGCCCCCCTGTATTAGATGATGTTCCCTGGTAGCACATCTTGAGCATGTCTTGTGCAAGTGATTTATTGACAAATGCTCCTAGTGAAATTGTATGGGAATACACAGAGCAGGATGGGGGAGGAGGAGGAAAAATGCCAAGTCTGATAGGCAGAAAACTGCCACACCCAAAGACATCCAAGTCCTAATCTCTGGAACCTGTAAATACATTGCCTTACATGGCAAAAGGTACCTTACAGCTGTGAATAAATTAAGGATCTTGAGATAGTGAGATAATCCTGGATTAGCCAGGTAGCCCAAATATAATCACCAGGGCCCTTAAAAGTGAAATAAGGAAGCAGGAGTATCAGAGACTGAGAAAGAGTTGAATATACTATGTCGCTGGCCTTGAAGATGAAGCAAAGAGCCACAACATGGAAAGCATATGGCTTCTAGAAGATGGCAGGCAAGGATGGGAAGGATGTGATTCTTGCTGAGAACCTTCAAAAGGAACCCAGCACTGTCAACACTTTGATTTTAGCCCAAAGGAACTAATTTTGGACTTCTCAGGCAAAGTCCATGAGAGAACATCTTTGACCTGATCCCACACGAGAGTCCTATGGTGTAAGTATTGCCTCAGAGCTGTCCCACTGATGACAAGGGGTTGAGACTTTAATACTGACACACCTATACATTTTCTGGTTATAGTTAAATTCCCAGGTATTTCTGGCTCTCCACCTGAAACTGGGAGAGCACACGATTGTCAAAAGGGATTCAGAGTTCTGGAATGAGCACTGACATTATTCGCTAGGCCTCTCTTCACCTAATCTTCCTTTTAGATACTCAGCTATTATATATTCAGAATCATTGAGAGGCGATGCATCTCTAAATGTCCATTTCCAAACCTAGATCCCCAGCAATCAACTGATTCTCTAAAACCCTACTTTCCGGTTTTCTATCCAAAAGAGTTCTATCTTGACTAAAATACAATCCATTTCTATTTCTTGCACCATAAAATATGAACAACAAAGAAAATATGGAGTGGGAAATCATTCTTCAGAGAAATGAGATGAAGTAGAAGGCAGCAAAAGTCTTATTCCAAGATGGGAATCAAACAGCTTATACCATGAAGTGATGACACCTGATTAAAGATATAATCGAAGGTCATGAGAAATAGAGTGTCCTAGAGAGGCAAATATCTGGGCTATTGTGAGTCTGGTGCTAGAAAACACTATAAATGGCATTAAAAAATCAAAGGCTAAGAGATGGGTAATTAATTCTGGATTTGAAAAGTTAACAACAAAAAATGATACTCATTTAAATACCAAGTATTAAGCTCAAGGCAAAATTCCAATAACACCCATTTTGATGTCTGAATCTCTGCCCTTAACCTAATAAATGAAACAACCTAAATGAAGTTATGTAACTAATACATCCTTTTGCTTACTAATGCATTTATAATTGGATTATGTCTATAAAATGCTGGCACCTGTGTAGATGCTAGAAATAAAAATAGTACTGTACGTATTCACAAACCATCTTTGCCTTCGGATAGCTTATAGTCTCATAGTGTAGGACACTTATAGGAACCTAAATATAAAATATACATATATCTTTGTAAACATAAGATATTAAACATATTATTTGAGTTCTTTGATTTCATTATAAGTCTGATAATAGCGTAATTCTGACAATTAGATTATTAGAGATAAGCAGGTTCAACAGGTGCTATGGTTGATTAAATAGTTACCTTGAAAATTTAGGACTGACAAAATGCCCAATCTAACTCACAAATTTCTTTCTACCAACACACTCGTCCTGATTTTACAAAGACATTTCCTTCAGTTTTTGTTTGAGAAACTAGATTACATATATCATCTTCACCATAAAAAAAGTAATCAGATCAATGTGGTACTTCAATACATAAACATTTAACCAGCTATTTATTATTTCACCCATCTTTCATTTTACTCATATTAATATAAAATTCAGGCAATTGTGTAATGAGAATTCAAGACTCTCACTGGTATAAGAAATGAGCTTTGAAATTTAATTTTCATATTGACACTTTATATATCTTAGATTTAGAATTGTTGGTTTGAAAATAAGATTCCATTGACAAAATAAAACTATTTTGCTATCCTAGAAACTATGCTCACTTATATTACAATTAAATAACACAATCCAGTTTTATCTATTTATGGTAATTGAGTAATTAAGTTACATTTCTTTGTAAGAATTTCCCCCGAAGATATTCAAATTTAAATCTTTAAGATATTTAAGCTTAATTTCCCTAGGTTTGAAATTGTATCCACAGATTTGGTGGTAAAATGGAAGTTTTAGCAGCCTACCAGAATGCTGACAAATTGGCTCCATGTCTCTGGTTTGTCAATTTAGTTGCTGAAATCTAGAAGACAGCAGTCATGATTCAACTAGATTGACCCTTTTCGTAAGCCAAAAATACTTCAGTCAAAATTTTAGAATGTTAATATATGATTTTTAAAAGATCCTTATCAACATTCAGGACTAATTGAAATGATTAGTATGATCCGATGACCAATATTTTATAGGCCTTTCTCTATTGCTTTTGAACTACTTCTCTTAAGCATTCGTAGTATTCTTCCTCTGCTAACAAAAAACCTGCTATGGCATTTATTTGTTTTTGTTTTTGTTTTTGTTTTCAGATGGAGTCTCACTCTGTCACCCATGCTGGAGTGCAGTGGCGCGATCTCAGATCACTGCAACCTCCGCCTCCCAGGTTCAAGCAATTCTCCTGCCTCAGCCTCCCAAGTAGCTAGGATTACAGATGTATGCCACCATGCCCAGCTAATTTTTGTATTTTTTAGTAGAGATGGGGTTTCACCACGTTGGCCAAGCTGGTCTCGAACTCCTGACCTCAGGTAATCCGCCTGCCTAGGCCTCCCAAAGTGCTGGGATTACAGGCATGAGCCATCGCGCCAGGCCTATGGCATTTATTAACTCACTTTTCATTGGTTTTATGTGGTATATAGAACTTTTAGCCAATTATCAATAGTTTATTAGTTTATCATTGCTGCTCCTGTTTCAGAGGGTTTTTTGTTTGTTTGTTTGTTTTTTGTAGCAGCTAATGTTGTATTTGCCATGGAGATACAGACACAATGCCATTGGTTGGACTTTTATAAGGAAGAACATAGCTAGGGGTTCAAACTCAATATTATAGAAAGTAAATCCTTCAGGATCAAGTCTTGGCCAAGAAATGTCCAGTAACTGACCCCATTTGTATCTCCATATCACCCAACTGTACAAAAGTCTCTTCTCCACTGAATAGTTTCCAAATTTTCTGTTATCAAATGAACCACTTTCAAATTGTATCTGAAGTTTGTAACTTCATATTGAGTCTTCATTTTATTGACACTGAAATCTATTACTTGAGGTAAGATGAAACACTGAACTAATGATCTCACCCTTACAACTTCCCAGAGATAAACATACTGAGAGCAGAACAAATCAAGAATGAGACCTAGTGATACATGGTATTTGGTTTCTTAAGGAGAATAGAGAAGAGACAAAAGGAATTTCTGGCCTCAGAGACCCATGCAGACATTCCTAAACTGGACTAGTAAGAAATATGAGCCTTCCAATTGCCTGAGAGGGAAGGAATCTGAATTGGTATGCTGTTCTCAGAAGAAATTATTCTCTTAGCAAGAGGGCTAGGGGCAGACGAAGAGGAATGTAGTCTTTCTATTCTACATATTTTTCAGGACCAGCCCTTGAAAGATGTCACATAGTGAATACTTTCCTAATGGATTTCTTTCACTATAGTATACTCTTCCAGAAAAATTTCCAGTTATGAGTGTTCTGAGTTTGTAAATGAAGTTTTAATCTTATATCTCTCACCCAAAAAATCAGTCATGTCGAAAATAACATTATGTTACTTAAAACAGCCAACAGACAGCCAAATAACTATATAATACAACTATACAGGTAAGAAACAGATATCTGTATATATGAATATATATATGAATATATAGTTGTATACAGGTACACAAATTATAAAACAAAATATATTAGCTAGTAAGAGACAATATCTAAGTCTCAGGATTTTTCTACCATGTAATTAAATTATAAACTCTCTTTTTTTCCCCAAAGATCTTTACTAAGTATTTACTTAAAAAGAAATTTTAAAAATATTCTTGGGAAATAACTTAATTTTTAGGTCCCCCAAAGTGACAATTTGAGAACTTTCAACAGAAACACATTAATTGTTCTTAATTGCCATAAGTACTCATGGAAGATAAAGTACGTGATATAGGACTATACGTTTACTTTCTGCAAAATTAAAGAATAAGAGATAATGTGAAAGTAGTTTCAACTGTAAGTAAATGTTGTTTGTTTAAAGAATATTATAATGATCACTTTTGTGATTTGACAACCATAATGAAATTTACTTGATATGAACAGCAAAATTAACTTTAGTTTCTTCCTCTTTTATTATAAATGTAATATGGACTGTGATCTTAAAAGTAGATCTTGAGTTTCATTCCTATGGAAAAATAAACATATATTTATTCTAGAAATATGCCGTAAAATACACTGATCTCTGTGCTTGCCCAGAGCTAACATTGCTGAGAAATGAGAGCATAGTAATATTTACATTGAGAGCCTTTCTTATATCAACAAAGTGTCTTTCACCACGACAATGAGAAGAAAGCTCATGAAGCAAAATAATAACTTACGTTTATAGCTCTGTAACAGTAAGCTAAGGCCACAATAAGGCTGTGTAACAACCAACCACAAAAATCACAGCAGAATATACAATCATTTATTACTCACAATCATACAAGTGTTTTTCAAGGCTTTATTCATGTAACACCCTTCAACCTTCCATTGGATAAAGTAAGTCATGTGGTCCAGTACAAAGGCAAGGAGCAGAAAAACACACTTCACCTTTTTAGTGAGAGAAACTTCAAAGTGCAATAGCAAAGCGTATAGATGCAGGGAATGATAAACAACTGGGTCCATTAATACAGTATAACATAAGCCTCCCTGGAGCACATAGGAGTCTCCTCCAGCTTTACCTCTGGCTGCCTTCTCTAACTCTATGGGCCCCAAGAGACATCATACTTCCCATTGTTTTTTTTTTTTTTTTTGAGACGGAGTCTTGCTCTTTCACCCAGGCCAGAGTGCAGTGGCATGATCTCGGCTCACGGCAAGCTCTGCCTCCCGGGTTCACGCCATTCTCCTGCCTCAGCCTCCCGAGTAGCTGGGACTACAGGCGCCCACCACCGCGCCCAGCTAATTTTTTGTATTTTTAATACAGACGGGGTTTCACCGTGTTAGCCAGGATGGTCTCAATCTCCTGACCTCATGATCCGCCCGACTCGGCCTCCCAAAGTGCTGGGATTACAGGTGTGAACCACCGCCCATTGTTAATTTTTATTTGCTTTTGAACACATGTAATATCATTTCTCACTCAACCGTCTTATGCAAACATTCACAATTAATTTTAATATAATCAAACCTCTCTTGATTCACAAAGGCCTCATTCAGAAAATACCTCTTTCAATTTGCCTATTTGGGGAAGTGATTTAGGAGAATGTGATGTCTGGGGCTCATTCTTTGTAGGAATGTGTGGGGTGCTGCAGGCCAACATTCGAGCATCACCTTTTAATGAGGGCCTTAGTAGACACCAGTGCACAACAGTATGAATGCAATAACCGAAGAGCAAAGAATAACAAAATGTGTGGGGAATGGCTATTCTCCTACCTGGCCTCCTGTCTCCCATCCATTCTCTAATTAAAGCTAGGGTAGTATTTACATTATTTCTTTCTTTCTACATTTTCGGCTTTATTACATCACCTTGTTTTTTAAAATTCTTCCTTACAGGCTATATACATGCAATGTGACAGAAGGTAAACAATGAAGATGAACAAATTTCAATAGTTTTAGCAATTACTTTGAACAAATTTAGATGTTTATCCACAATTATCTAAACAATTTCTCCTCCCTGAAATTGTTTAGATTCCAATTCCAGAGTTTCTATAATGAGCTTATTACTTTCACAAGGATCCTAAGAAGAATCAAGAATAATCTTACAGTATTAGGGTTTCTGACTTCCCATCTCATGCATTACCAAATAGCAAATAACCAATGTTTGGCTAAGAAAATGTTCAGTTTCTTTAAAATAAGTGATCTATATTTTTCAAGAATCAAGTAGCTTCATTTGAAGGTAATAAAGGACAATCTTCGTGTTCTTTTCACTGGCCTGATTAATATGGACTTGAGCTGTCAGGAATTCAGGAGGAAAGTTGTACGAACATGTTCAGGATGCTACAGAAAGACTTATCTTCAGAATACCATTATACCCTGATAAATTCAGAAACTCAGGAAACTTGATCAGTTATTCAAAAAATCATCTCAAAGATATTGTACTATTAATTCCATTATTAAAATGGCTTTCTTCAAGGCTGGTTTGTATGCAGCGAACTCTGTTAGCCAATTTGTTTGCCTTAATAACTTCATGCTTCCTACAGTCATACCCCATGGTAAATTTTAATGGAGTTTGCGCAAGATTCTCATGCCATCAGAATTATAGCTACCACTCGCTAATTTTCCTCTTTGTGCCAAGAACTGTATTTGAAAATATTATTACAAATATTCACAAGAACAATCAGGTAGTTTTTGTTATTATTCTCAGTTAAAAATGAGAAAACACACTCCAGGACCCTGAGTCTTGTATGTTAGAGATCTAGATTTTTTTTAAAATAGGTGATAGGAAGTAACTAAAGAATTTTAGGCAACAGAATGACATAATCAAAGTTACGTTTTGGATCAATTATTCTGGTGGAAGAACTTACCTAATCCTTGGGTGACCTGCCACGGGCAAGAATGAAAATGGATGCTTGTTAGGCCGTCATCATACTGTAGTGAGGGTGATGAGAAACACTACAGGCTAGAATTAAGGTAGCGACATTGTTAATGAACTTCAGCTTTTTAATTTGTTTTAATGTGTAAACTTGCCCTAAGACCTTTCTCAACAGTCTTTCATGCAGCCTTTACAAATATATAATAATTGACATGCATATAAATCATTTTTGTTATTCTTGCCAAGATTTGTGGTTCCCTACTATACACACATGTTTTCACACTGCAGCCTGATTGCTTGTATTAGCTACAACAACGGCTAATGCCCTAATGAAGAGAAGCTAAAGTAAGAAAAAATCTCTCTCACTCTATGTATTTCTCTCTTTCTTTCTCTTTCTCTGTCTCTCTCTCTCTCCCCCCCCCTTTCTCTCTCTCTCTCTCTCTCTCTCCACTGACTGAAATATCCCACATTTCAGTAGGAGGGTAGGGAAAGAGAAACAATCAACTTTTTTTTATCCAAATGAAAAAAAATATAGCACACAACACTTCCTCTCCCATTCTTTAGTGAGAACTTACTTATGGCACCAGAACTAGCTGCCAGGTAAGCAGCTGGTTTCCAATAGGGCAGCTATATGTCTATAATGAAGAGAAAAAAGGGATTTGAAATGACAACTGAAAGCGTACAACAAAATTCTTCCTTATGTTTTTCTATGTCATTCTCATAAATACAATTCCTCAATTATTTTAATTGCCGCACAAACTTTAAACCCTTTCTCCTATTATTCATGTCCTGTTTTATCTGACTCTTTCCTACATACAGGGTATTAATTCCTGTTGCTGTCATTTAAACCTTGTTGTTTTAGTAAAAAATAAATAAACAAATCCCCCCTTACTCCGTTCCCTTTTTTGCTTTATGCTTATATTTTCTACTAGATTGCAGTGCATTCTGACTTCCAAAAACCCTAAGCCTGCATCTCTTCTAATCCCATATTTAATGTTTTCTCTGCTACAGAGCCTGATTTGATCCCACCACCCAGAGTAACCCTTCTTCCATTGAACATCTCGAGATCTTGACATATATCACTTCATAGGTGTTAATCATTTGATTTTTAAAAAATGTAAGCACTTTTATTATTGAATATTGCACATATGCAAAGTAATATATAAAAATAAATGTGATAGATTGTTGCAGTAATAACCCTCAATTTGTTTGTGCCTCTTGTAGCTGTGTTTTTGTGTAATTATCTCCCTCTGAGGTAAAAATCACATATACATTTTTAAAAATTTATAAGATCAGATTTTTAACTATCATTTATACTAAGAAGTAGCATTATAAATATCTCACTCACTTATTAAATACTGTGCCATAATTTTGGGATAACCATTATGAATTTTAAAATTTTTAAATCATTCCCTTGCTAACCCTTAATGTACATACATATATGCCTAAAATATTATTTTGCTTTATTTTGAGGTTTATAAAAATTATATCATACTATATGTAATCTTCTATGATATACTTTATTTCTAAAACATTATGTTTGTGGGATTCATCTATAGAATTGTGACTAATTTATTTTCACTGCTATATAATGTGATGTATTTGTCCATTTTCTACAGATCAATATCTGTGTGACATCCATATTTTTAGTTATAACATACATGCATGTATTTATTATTCTCCAAGATAAAGAGTTTTGTCATAAACCTTCTTGCATAATTTCCAGGTTCAGATCACCAGAAGTGTTCCAAGGTAAAAATTTAGGAGAAGAATCCTTAGGTGGTAGGTATGTTGAATGTTCTTCTTAACATTATTATATTAATGGCTTTCAAAATTATTTTACCAATTTATACTCCCACCGGCAATATCATAATACATAATAATATTCTCTTCAACCATGTTAAAACATTCTTTAAAAATTATTTGCCAATCCAGTGTGTATTGTGACATTACTTTGGTTGTTATTTGTCTTTTCATAAATTTTAGTGGAGTTGAATCTTGTTTTGTATATTACTTGGCCGTAACTGGCTTGATAACAATTATTTCAAAACAGATAAAGTATTTTTCTTTCTAATTGATTGTTTGGCACTCTTTATATACTTATGAGGAGATGCTTGAAAGAAAAAGCAAGAAAACAGACTTCTTCAATGTGTTCATTCTAGTTTAACACACAGCCATGAAAGAGGATAAGCCCTTTCAAATAAACTCCTACAATATTATCTAGGATGTAGCATTTCTTATGAGAGCTGGATTAAGAAAATGTGACACATATACGCCATGGAATACTATGCAGCCATAAAAAATGATGAGTTCATGTCCTTTGTAGGGACATGGATGAAACTGGAAAACATCATTCTCAGTAAACTATTGCAAGGACAAAAAACCAAACACTGCATGCTCTCACTCATAGGTGGGAATTGAACAATGAGAACTCATGGACACAGGAAGGGGAACATCACGCTCCGGGGACTGTTGTGGGGTGGGGGGAGGGGGGAGGGACAGCATTAGGAGATATACCTAATGCTAAATGACGAGTTAATGGGTGCAGCAAAACAACATGGCACATGGATACATATGTAACAAACCTGCACATTGTGCACATGTACCCTAAAACCTAAAGTATAATAATATAAATAAATAAATAAATAAATAAATAAAAAAGAAACCTTGAATAATAAAACAGATAAAACATGAAGCATTTTAGAAGACTTCTTCAGGCTCTAGAGACAAAGTTCGAGGTACTGATGTTTAAAACTAGTAAAGTTGAAATAAGAGAAACCAGCACAGATTTTAAAAAGTCATCCAAAAATTCTACATATTTTATTAAATTGGTATTGTCACAGAATACATTATTTGTCTAATAATAACATATCTTAACCCAATAATATGTTCCACTTACAGAATGGTCACACTAATACTACAACATCTAGAAGTGTTTGGATGGATATTGACATTGTTTCCCCATGACACAAATTCTTCTGGACTTCTACTTACTATTCTTGGAAAACCAACTTTCTTGGTAACTAGGTCTTAATGCAAAAAATATAGCAAGTTTACAAAAAGAAAGTAGACGTAATTTTAGCACAAAGTAAAGCCGTGTAAATCAAGTAAATCTAAAGAATATATAAAGGAACTGAATCGAAAGTAAGGCAGTACTATCACGTCGATGGTGAGAGATGAAAATGATCAAATATTAACATCGCTTCTGCAAAGGGCTTTTCAAAGCCTTTTCTTGGAGGGCCATTTTAATGTTCAGTGATATTTCAAATCAGAGAAACCTTCTGTATGTCTCTCCTAAACCTTTTACGCTACAATTTAAGCTCTTTTTTCTCACCACATATACAGTATTGGTGAAAAATACATATTACTTTTTTTGTTTGTTTTTCATTAAATACTCATCTTCATGTAGCATTTACATCAATGAAATGTTATACAAATGTTCCCAGATGTTTAGCTTCATTTTTTTTTTTTTTCTCACTACCGTATTCATTTTCCCAAAAGCTCCTTGGACTATCTAAAAGTTTCAGCAAGTGAAGACATTTAGTAACTAGTACCTAGATTTTATTTTCTGAAAAACATATAGAGATTTCCAAATGACCCTTCTCATTAAACAGAGATAACGTGATTCCTAAAGTCCTGTGGCACAAGAAACATCCCCAGCACTATGCTGATGGACTTCACCTTAATACCTGTTTTCCACAGGTAGACCCTGGTGTGATTTAGCTGAGTAGTAAAAGTTGGAGAAGGGTTCTTATTTACTTCCAGTACTTCGCACCTACAGTAGTAATCTTGCTGAGTATATGGTTTTAAATGCCATTACATGCTGATGACTTACAGATTTATATCTCTGGCCCGTATGTCTCCTGCAACATCAGGACTTATATTTCTAACTGCTTTCCAGGCATCTCGCTCCGACATTAACATGCCCATAACCAAGGTCTCAATTCCTTGAAGCAATTCCTTTCTGTCCTATACTGAACCTAATAAATGACTCCTCCTTCTTTCCAGTTACTTGAGCCTTATTAACAGGAGTTCTGAACTCACTTTGGATGTTTGTCCCCCCAAATCTCATGTTGAAATGTGATCCCCAGTGTTAGAGGTGGGACCTGGGGGGTGTGGTTTGTGTCATGAGGGCAGATGCCTCATGAATGGCATGATGTCTTCCAGGTGGTTCTGAGTTCAAGCAAGATCTGGTTGTTTGAAATGGTCTGGGACCTCTCTCTCCTCTCTCTTGCTCCCTCTCTTGCCATGTAACACGCGGGGTCCCCTTTATGCCTTCTGCCGTAAGTAAAAGCTTCCTAAGCCCTCACCACAAGCCAAGCAGATGGTGCCATGTTTGTATAGCCTAAAGAACCACAAGCCAAATAAACCTCTTTTCTTTAGAAGTCACCCAGTCTCAGGTACTTCTTTAGAGCCATGCAGAATGGAATAACACATTTGCTCTCTTCTCACACCCCATTAACACACCTTGTCAACTCTGCCTGTGAAATATTTCCAGATTCCAATTACCTATCATCACCTCTACCATTACCACACTAGTCCAAGTTACCCCATTCTCTAGGCCTGGCTTATTTCAGTGTCTTCTAACCTGCCCTCCTTTCTTTCTGCCTTTACTGTAACACCCAGTATTCTCCTCACGTGGCCAGATTCCTTTTAAAATACAAGTCATGGCCTCTTCTGCTCAAAAACTCCAAATGGCTATGCATCGCTGAGTAAAAATTCAAAGTCCTTCCAGTGGCCTTCAAGATCCTATACAACCTGGCTGCCTACTATCAGCCTACACTTATGTTCTTCCTCTTTTCCCATCAATCACTTGCATGGCCACACTGGCCTCCTTGCTGTGTCTCTAATATGCCAACCATACTTCTGCAATTGCTGCTATCTTTGCCTAAAATGCCCTTCTCATGGATATCTACATAAATCATTCATTTTGTCTCTATGCCCAATTCTGTATCACCACTATGTGAATTAGGCAACACTTTCTACCTTGGTGGGAAGCTATTTTCCCCTCTTATAATTTAGAAAAATGAAATCATCCTGTGGGTTTCATATTGTGTTTCTTGTTTTATCTAGATTAGCATACTCTAAAAGTGAAAGATACTTGGGGTCTATTGGTTTTAAAATAAGGAAATTCGTCCCCTCACTTTCTCAATTTTGATGATGTTCCTTTCAGATGTGCTATTTATTTCCCATTAAACAGTAAATTAGGTCATTTTCCAAGTATTTCTAAATCATTCATTGAACATCAACTCTGAGAATATCTTTGTAATAACTTTTTAAGGAATTGATAAATTAATGAACGTGCTAAGATTTCCCTATCTTTCAATGTAGAGGGAGTACATTTCCAAATAAATGTAGTAACTCACATAATGGGATGATGTGAAGCATGTATCAAAATAAGAGTGCTATAGCTATTTATTAGAGGGATTAAATACACATGGTTTCGCGTATTTGGTCATTTTGAAGGAATTAGCAAATGAGAAAAGTCTCTAGGAATCAATAGAATATCAGCAGGCAAAACTTAGAAGGACATTACTGGTGAATAAAAGAAAAATGTTTTCAAGGTGCATCGGGTGATACAGAGTAGTTAAACTTATTTTCACTTAATAACAGCCCTCAATAATAGAAGGTTAGTGTGAGATGAGATTCATCGGGCCCCTATATTCAATAGCCAAGATTTTTCAAATATTTCCTCTTTCTATCATGACATCCTTGGAGAAACGCTTGCCATCTCAAATAAACTATTTAAAGTCCTAAGTAGAACACCTTAGAAAGGCTTATTGACCTCAAGATGTATTGTTTGGTACAATATTGTTGACTTTCACCTTTAAAACAAGTAATTGTCAAATAACCAGCCACTATGTAACACGTGTCTTTCCTCCTCCATCTTCCTCCATGATTGTGAAGCCTCCCCAGCCATGTGGAACTGTGAGTCCATTAAACTTTTTTCCTTTATAAATTACCCATTCCTGGGTATGTGCTTATAGCAATGTGAGAACGGACTAATACACCTGTCATATTTGCTTGAAAATAATATATATTCTGCCATGTTCTACATATGTCCATTAAGTCATATTAGTTAATAAGGCATCTGCTGTATTCTCAGTAATCTTTTTTCCTGTTAATCTATCAACTAATAATAGCGTTTGCTAAAAATCTTTCACTAAAATTGTACACTTTTGATTTATCCTTCTAGCAATTTATAATTTATTCACTTCTAAACACAGTATTAGGTACACTTAAGCTTATTAAGCTTAAAATAATAATGATGATTGAAAACCTTATCAATATGTGTTGATCTTCATTGTCTCTAGTAATGATTGTTTTGTGTTAAAGTGTAAACACACTTTATACATATGATTAAGTCAGAGTTTTTGTTTCTGTTGTTGACTATTGTTGTCCTGATACATATTTCCCTTCATTTTACTTTAAACTTTTCTGTGGTTTTGGGTCTTTAAATAGCATGTAGCTACTGGTTGAAGTTATTATTTTTAAATCTAATATGGTAAAAGTGACTTTTCAATCCACTTAAACATTTAAAATTTCGAGTTTATCTGGATGTGTCTGTCGGGGGGGTGGGGGCAGTCAGGGTCTTACTGTGTCACCCAGGAAGTAGTGGCATGATCATAGTGCATTGCAGTCTCCATCTGCTAGGCTCATGTCACTCTCCCACCTTAGCCTCCTGTGTATCTGGGACTACAGGCACATGCCACAATGCCAGGCTGATTTTATTTTTTTTTAAGTAGAGATGAGGTCTCACTATGTTGCCCAGGCTGGTCTCGAACTCCTGAGCCCAAACAATCCTCTCTCCTTGGTCTCCCAAATGCTGAAATTACAGATGTAAGCCACCACACTCAGCCTGGATTTATTTCTATCATATTACTCTATGCAACATTTCTCCCTTTTAATGTGTCTCTTTTACCTTTTCCTCCTTTTTTTTATTTTGTTGAAATAATTGCATTTTATCACATTGCAATTACTGGCTTAGAACAGGGGTCAAAAATCTACAATTCAAGGACCCAAATCCAATCCAACACATCTTTGTAAATAAAGTTTTATTGTAATAGACCTACACTCGTTCATTTAGGTATTGTTTATGGTTGCTTTCACACTACAGATGCAGAGGAGAGTAGTTGGAACAAAACTACAAAGCCTAAAGTATTTACTGTTAGGTCTCTACAGAAAAAGTGTGCTGACCCTGATTTAGAAGATATATATTGTTTTTCTGGTATTTTATCTTTGCACTTAAAACTTTACCATGAATTCTGAGGCCAAATCAAATTTAATCATCATCATCCAGTAAAATGCAAAACGTGTATTTTCAGTTATCTACCTTCTTGCATATATTCCATAGTTTCACTGTATTTTAAACGCTATCTTAACTCTTTTAACACTATTCTAACTCTACTCTGCTTTTTTAACCATGATTGTTAGACAATATTATTTATTTTAATCCATCCCCCATATTTACTATTTTTTACTTATCAGTTTTGCATATATTTCCTTTCAGAGTTCATTTTCTTTCTTCCTGAGGTATAGCCATTAGCAGTGGCTTTGCTATTAATGATAAATTCTTTTTCAGTTTTCGTTTTATTGTCTCAAAAACGTTTTAATTTGCCCTAATTATTGAAGATGGTTTTGCTGGATATAGAATTCTAAATGACAGTTATTTTTCCTTATCAATTTAAAGACAGTAATTACAAGTTGACTGACTTTTAAGTTGAGAAAACAGTTTGATTGAGAAGCCAACTGTTAGCCCAAAAATTGTCCCCAATTTTCTGGAAGACTGGTTAGATGGATGTTAGAAGTCCCTTTAATCCCCACATACTTTTAGTTCTCTGTTAGATTTTCCATCTCTTTATCTGGCTCAATGCTGCCTTCTGGATAGTTTCTTCAGATCTCTCTGCCGGCTCACTGTTTCCCTTGTTCTGGATATCAAAACCACTATTTATCACATCCAATAAAGCTTAAAGATTTTTCTTCTTAGATGTTTGATATATTCATCTAAAATATGTTTATATTTATGTTCTGATTCTTTCTTTTTGAAAACTCACATAAAATATACTTACTTATATTCTATATCCAGTAATTCAGTAAACAGGACATTTATGAGTTTGGTGTTACCCTTTTTTATTTCTTATAGCTCTTATGGTGCCTTGATTGTACATTTATTGTGATATTTTTGTTTTGTTTGTTTGTTCCTTTGGTTGTTTTGGTGTGAGCTTATATTCCTTGGCATATTTTCAGTGGGAGTTCCTTGAGTCCTAGGTTGAACGTCAAGTTCCAAAAGATAAATTTTGCGTTTGCTTCTCTCAAATGCTTTTTCAGCTTCACTAATCAGATCAGAGACTTTTAAAACTTACATTTATGCCATAAGTGCACACGAGTATATGTGTATGTGTAGATGCCATACATAGTGTGACTTCTAATCTGAAATCTGAGCTCTGATCTGAGCTCCTGCCCTGCACAGACCTAAGGCTTTGGCTCTTGCCCCATGGAATGGTCATTGACCAAAGCTCCAGGCTAATAGAAATCAGAAAATGCTACTAATACAGTACTCATTTCTCCCGTGTGTGTGTGTGTGTGTGTGTGTGTGTGTGTGTGTGTTGGAGAAAGTGATATGTAGTCTAAGCTATCCTATTGGGCTTATGCTCAAGTTTGAGAATTTTTCTCCTACTCAGCTTTTTCTGTAGATACCTGAAAGAAAATAAATATAGTCCAGCTTTTTAAGTAAGTTCTACTATATTTCACTACATAGTATTATGCACAATGAACTGAAAAATATATTGCTTATATCCCACTAAACTCTTGGGTTAGGTCCTGTTTCCAGACTGATTCTTGAGGCTCTTTATGCAGTATTATCTACTTTATTCTCTTCCCTATAATTTGCAGAAGTTGAGGCTCTACTGTATCTACCCATCCCCTACCTTGAGCTTTCAGATTTGATTAGATTAGATTAGATTTGATTTGATTTGATTTGATTTGATTTGATTTTTGAGACGGAGTTTCACTCTTGTTGACCAGGTTGAAATGCAATGGTACGATCTCAGCTCACTGCAACCTCTGCCTCCCAGGTTCAAGCAATTCTCCTGCCTCAACTTCCCAAGTAGCTGGGATTACAGGCATGTGCCACCACACTCAGCTAATTTTGTATTTTTAGTAGAGATGGAGTTTCACCATGTTGGTCAGTCTGGTCTCAAACTCCTGACCTCAGGTGATCTACCCACCTCGGCCTCCCAAAGTGCTGGGATTACAAATGTGAGCTACCACGCCTGGCCCAGAATTGATTTTAGGCTAGCTGCCTTAGTGAAGTTGAAACAAGGATGCAAAAGTTAACATACATGCTTTTAATTTTTGAAATTTCTTTGTAATTTTTAAAGGCTATATCTGATGTGACTTTTCCGGTCTTTGAAATCTCTGTATTTAAAACAGCCTTTAACAAATATCACAATAGACTTTTAAAATTTTGCAGAGCCTTTGCTATTTTTTTTAAATTGCTAACTTGGATATAGCATCATTTTCTACTTAAATAAACATTGACATTGATTGTTACTTTTTGTACTTTCTCTTCAATTATGATCTTAAAGAAACTTGATAAAACACAGATGTATACCTATATACCAACAATTTTTACGCTTTATCAGCAAAGGCATCTTCAGTTCTAACTTTAAAAAATTCCAGACCAAAAAAAAAATTGTGAAAGGAAAATAGGTAATCCGAGATGGAAATTAGATAGTAGATTGAGCACTGGACTGAATGGTTATGAGATGGTTACTTGTGTTTGGGAATGAGGATTTCTTCTGCCTTTAATGGAACTGGAACATAAGCTAATTATTCACTGTAAACGTCTTGAGAGATGATATCTGCCAGCTTGTGAAGTACCCAGTAGACTCTGGCTTGGGTTTGATGATGATGATACAAGGATTATAAAATGACAGTTCTTAGTTGAGAAAAAAATAATTTTGGATTTTCTGCCTGTGTTTTCTTAATTTCTTTAGTTTAATGCAGACTATTTTTGCCTTAGTTTTAAAGAATTTGAATATTTATGACTTATGCCCTTCTATTTCCAAAAAGGATTATGGCCACTTTACAAAGTAAAAACAAGTATAAAGCAGAAAAATTAAAAATAAACAATCAAAAACGCGAGTACGTCATTAACTAACTAAAAAGACCTAAATGAAGACCTGTTAAAATAGGCCAAATTATTCTGGTTTCTAATAATAGCTTGAGTATCACCAAGGTGATACTAAGAGTTTACTGTAATAGTTATTAGAAAATAATGTGATTGAGTATATGTGCATATTATACACATAGGTAATTTTAGAAAATGCAAAAACACTGATGCCAATTACCTCCCTTCTCATATGAAAAAGAACAAATGAGATATTTCTCCATTCTAATTATTTTTTGCTATTTTTAAAATTTGTTTGAACAGATTAAGCAAATCTTTAATTCATGGATTGTTGCTTTGCACATTTAATAGTGAGATAACTATTAACACAAAAAACAATTTTGGCAATTAAGAACAACACAAAGAATCATGTGATCCACAAACACTTTACATTTGATAAATATTCTTATTGTCAATTTATGATATACTTACATTTTGTATTCCTTTTAAATAAAGAACCAAATCAAGAACAGCAGAAATTAGCATCCGTTTAATATATTTTAAAATATGGAAACATATTTAAACAGCACATTTAAAGAATAAAATAATAGACTTCCATTTCTTATTCTCTCAATGGTACACCATTAATTGAAAATATATTACTTAATGTACCCCTTAATATAGTTACTGTCAAATTTTCTTTAAGATAAACTGTATTTCAAAACAACATTTTAATATACCTGAATTACAAACAAAGCCATAACATTTTTGAAGACATTTTTGATATAAGTTTTGTTTGAAAGATCCAAAAGGATGATTAATAAATGGTGCTTTATGAATATTTTAGATTAACTGTAAATAAGCCTAACCACAGAGTCACCATAAATAGCAAGTTATCAATCAAAAGATCATTCTTCAAAAAGTCAGTGTGTGTTAAAGAAAGGCCTTAGAGGGCACTCTAATAGATAGAGAAAATAAATTAATTTTAGAGGGAAGAACACACATGCACACAGAGACACACACATGCGCACACACACACACAACAGAACCTTCCTGTTTGGAATTATTTGTGCTTGGAAGAAGGTTTACAAAATCCCTTTACAAAATAAGGTTTTCATTGAGCTCACTCTCAGAGATATGAAAAATGAATTTCAGCTGTTCTTTAGAAATGGCAATTCTGTCAAAGCCATTCTGGGACTTTTGGTAATTTCCTCCAGTTTTGTTTCAGTGCTTTTACTTCTAAATAAAATCCCTTGCATCACATCAATCAGCAAACTCAGTTATAAAGGAGAGCTAAAGAAAATGGTTCTTTCGGCATCTTCTGCTCTTGTACATTTTATGTGTGCAGTGACTCTTGCCTGTGGGGAGGAAAGTGGAGCACATGTGAATGTTTCTTTATTTTGGACTAGGTTTTTAAATCTGAAAAAAAAAATTCTGCAGCAGTAGTATTCTAGATAATAGGCAGACATGATTTATTTGAGGTAAGAAGGTTGTACTACAATTAGTGTTAACTTAGAAAGCTACGGACACAGGCTCAAGCCTGTCTCCTGAAGCTTTGAGCTCTTTGCAAAATCTACAATCCACAAGCCAAAAAGGAACATGCTCCTACAGTTACACCAGTTCTGTTAAAGCAAACAGTTAAAACAATTATGTGCAATCTTTCAGCTTCTATGTTCTGCCTACTGTTTATTTATTCAAATCCAGTTCAACATTTCACTTTATCTAATGAAGCCGGAACTCTAAAAGAGAAATTGTGTTTATCCAAGAAGTTTTGTTTGGGTCGTTATTTTTTTAAGTCTTATTTCTAAATAGATATTCTATCATGGTTTTCATTGGCACAATATAACTAAATTATTCAATTTCCTTCCACAATATTAAACAGTCACAGGAGTTCTGTCTAATCTCAGAAAATTATATAAAATTGTATTAGAAAAAAATGTTGAAATGGAATTGAATGGACTCAGCATAACCCATTGAAAATTAGACTAGATGATCTATTTTATAATGTAGTGGCCTATAAAATAGATTTTATTGATAAAGCATCCACAAAAGAGAATATATACCTTTAAATAAATAAAAATGACTATATACATGATATTGTACATAGGAAAAGAGTCAAAATGAGCCAGACTAATTTTAGGAAATTCCCCGTTTGTCTGAAAGTATGCTTTTTATTGCAGCCATAAACCTTAATACAGATCTTTTTGTTATTATCGACATTATTTAATATTAGTGGCAGCCACATGAGCGTACTACCATATTTCTATATTTTTTCAAAATGACATTGGAGCTGTCATCAAAGTACAGAACAGAGATGGCGTTTAATTTGGTTGGAGCACAGCAAGGCTTTGGTACGTGGTCAGGAAACATCAGATGAACCTGGGAAAGACAAAAGATTTTGTTTTATTAAGAAATAAAATACACATTTTTTGCAGTTTTAAAATGATATGCTTATTTTATCACTCATAATCAGGCACACCATTAAGCTGATCGCCCTTCTCCCATTTATTCCATGACTGGGGTGGGGGACTGAAGGATGTATTCTTAAGCATTAACACCTGGAATCCTAATGCTAAATGACGAGTTAATGGGCGCAGCAAACCAACATGGCACATGGATACATATGTAACAAACCTGCACATTGTGCACATGTACCCTAAAACCTAAAGTATAATAATAAAATAAAAGAAACCACCTGGAATCAACCCAGCCATTTCAATTATGTGTTTGAACCTTGAAAAATATCTCACCAAATAAAGAAAACTTCCTCTATAGAATATTCAGTGGAAGTTTTCCTAGGGAAAGAACACAGCAACTAGCACTTTATTGCTTTTAGTTGAAATGACTATTTCTATATATTTCATGAGGAACATGGAAGTTACAAGAGCAAATCAATGAAAACACATAGTTGCAGAAAGATTTGGATCTAGGAGTTATCTTTTAAAAGGAAAATTAAACAATAAATCATACATTTTATGCCAACTCTTAATTTTCCATGGTAAAAGAAGCATAAAAATCATAATAAAATAAAATCCACATATAATCCAATACGTGCCTTAAAGCAATGATTTCAGCTCTTCATAGAATTTTTTTATCACATTGGCTGGAGTTTAATATCCATTTACTCTTTTTCTCCCTTGCCTGCCCCCTAGACAAGTGCCAAAAAGCAGGCTAAGCTAAATCAGAAGCGAAGGGCCTAGAGACTTTACAAATGAACATCCGCCTTCCCAAAAGCCTAAAAAGGTGTCTGTACATGAAAAGTGAAATGCTTAAGTAAAGGGTTGATAATAATTTTGATCAGACTGGCAGTCCGCCTATGATTTGAAATAATTGGGCAAAGAGCCAGAACACAGTTCCCCCCTTTCCCACCCACCTATTCTGGCCCTTCCCCCAGAGGAGTTTATGGGAAACCCCACCGATGAGTCTTATGGGATCCACAAAAAGCGAATACAGCCTCTTACAGTTTTGGCTGTACAACGTCCTGGCTGAAATGATATAGGAGCCTTGCATGTGGACAGAAACAGCAGGAAAAATGAGGTGATCTGACATGAACTTGAAATTTCCTAAGACCTCACAAAACTAAAAGTTGGATAGTTTCTACAAATTTCTGATGCAGCTTATGTCCTTCATCAGCTTTATCTTCCATAACCCACACATACATGATTGATAATCCTGATGTTTCAATGGCCTTGGCAGCCTAACGGGAAAAAAATGGATTGTTCTTGAATGGTTTCTCAATATATTAGTCACAAACATGCTTTCCTCGGTCTTTTTGTTTCATGTCCTTCACAGAACAAACATAAAGCGTGCACAACACCAGGAAAAAAAAAAATCAAACTTCCCGTGTATGCTCCAGTTTTGCGATGACTTATGTCCTACATCCCAGGGTGGAGATACAGAGCAGACTCTTGTTCCAAGTTTGTGTCAGATTTTTTTTATGTTTGTTTTTTGATACTTTACTACAGCCACAAGAGCTGACAATATGTATTTATTTATTTTAAAAAAGAAAAAATGAGAGAAGGGGGGGTATTTGGCAAAGGATATTTTTCAATAAGTAGGCATTGCTTAGCCTGAGGGAATCTTTGATACATTAGATCCATATCTAAGGAAGCAAAAGTCTGCTTTCATAGTCATCGAAATGATGATAAAAAGAGGCAAAGAACTTTCTGAGAAATTAAGTAGTATTACTTCAACTGATAGGAGTTACTCTATGACCTTACAGAAAGACAGTGATCAGAAGTTCTCTTCGTAGGATGAAATAACAGCATTCTTCTTTATCTGATATGCTTTCATGTCAACATGAGTTCTCATATACAAAGAGAAAAGTTAGTTTCTTAAAAATTCTTTTAGTGGTAGAAGTTTGAATGCAAAACGTCCATCCTTGCAAAGCCTACCTACTCTCCATACTCCTGGAAACACTATTCCATATAAAGAAGAGCTTATATTTACAGATAGCAAAGGTGAAGTCATATCAGACTTTAAACCCCCCCCCAGAAATTTACTCTATACCTTGTACATGGCACTAAAGTAGGCATTCTCGCTGGTCATGAATCAATAAAAACAGAAATATTTATAAATCACTTATTATCAAAATGTGTATTTGCTTTATCTTTCTGTTGCTCTCTAGCCCAAGGCTATTTCCAGTCTTTGATAATGTTCATGCTCTAGTTGTTATAGATTGCATTTTTTGGTGTCTAGATATTCTGTAGTATTTTATGAAGTCAATAAAGATGCCAGTAAATATCAAGTCATTCAAGTATTTGCTTTTGCCAGTTCATAGATATCATTGTTTATTCCTTAACTCATCTTTAAATTTTAAACTAATTGTGGGGTAAAATAGCAAACTTATGGAAAGTCAAATCTTCACGAATTCTAAGATTAATTCTTTCTTTTTCCATAAATAAGCCTCACCCACAAAGATAGGTTTTTCTACTATCTACTTTTCTCTTACTGGCATCCACCAAATAATTCCACTCCCATCAAGCCTTGATTCTAAAATAATGTGTTCTCTCCCATTCTTCTTAAATACAAAAGTTAAAATTTTTATATTAGCCCAAACATTGATTTAAAATTATATCACATAGTCTGGTATGTTTTCTAGGAGCCTCTCATTTAGTCTTAGGGAGATTGTTCCTCTGCCAAATCGATAGGTCAGATACTATGAGGTACATCAGACTCTCAATAGGTTTCATGAGCTCATTAGGGAGAATGCAATGAGTTAATCATGTCAACCCTTCAGTACATTATTCATAAAAATAAGCCTAGATTATTAGAGATTTAATCACTGCTAAGTTTCTGAGAGTGAGGAATAAAGAAAAGGAAGTATAATTTCTACTTTAAAGATTACAGCAAAATGAGGAGGAGGAGAACAATAAGAAATATAGTTTCCTATTTGTATACTACATTGAAGAACTTTCATAATACCAAAATATGTTATAGAACATTCTTAAATAATTAGAAACCCTCAGATGAAGTTTAGTACAGCTATTACTCAATGTTTTTGCAATGATTACTAATGAATTGCTAGGTTAGAAACAGCCCCAGGGAACCTGTGTGCTTAGTCATACTGTGTAATGAACAAACAGTTCAAGATGACCATTTCATGTTATTACTCCAGTTTTCCTAGCTGAATCCCTCTCCATTGTGTAATTGGGATTACTCTAAACTAGCCCGAGTTTCCTGACTATACCCACAGTTGTTACTTCAGCTCTAAAAAGAAACAAATGAGTTTGAGAAGATAAAATAATGCATTAAAAATTGTAAATAGATGCTTTCCTCTAAAACAACTTTATAATATGCTTGCATTCTAAGCTATTTTTAATCCTTCAAAAACAAAGCTTACCAGAGTCTGAACTATAGCATGGTTGGTGGCATTCATATGGGCGTTAAGTGGAAAAGAACATTCTCCATCACAATAAAATGCAGCGTATCCTTCTGGTGCTATAATCCAGTCCTGACACACACACACACACACACAAAAAAAAAAAACAAAACAAAAAAAAAAACAAGAAAAAATAATATCACCAAAGTAAAAATTTAAAAAAATCCTCTTAAAAGTTATTGAAATACATTGTATCTGAATAGGTTTATATTCTTGGTCCAACAATTATTCTAATGGAATTATCTTCCCCACACCCTTTAATTTTAAGCTGAAGTTTAGGACAGAAGTATAAATATTTTCACAAGAAATTGTCCTCTCTAATTACTCCCAAGAGGTAGTTATGTAAGATATTCATAGTATGTATTAAACGTATTCATGAATAAAACTATTATAAGAAAATAGCATTCTAAATATTGTTTAAACAGGAAATGATGAACTCTGGAAAGTTCAAGTGAACCCAAAAGAAAAAAGAGAATCAAGTTAATTGAGATCATTCTCATTACTTCTTAAGAACTCATTCTTAGTTTTATAAGTCTGACAACATCCTAAAGCCTTAATATTTTTTTCTGCATGCTGTTTTTCTTTCCATTCATGCATTAACTTTATAGTCTCTTTAGAAAAAATGAATTGGAGCAAATTCCTAAAAACTGAACATGATAAATTTTGGGAAGCTAAAGAATTGGTACATGAATGGTTGCCTTGATATTTTTCCCACAGAGAAATAAAACTTGGCACAAATGTGAGAATTATTGAGTTATTCACGTTGAAAGTTTATCATAAATTTTGAATATATTTACATTTTGATAGTATTTCTCAATACAGGAACTCATATATGACAATCCATTGTAATAGAATATTAGGAGAAGTCTTAAAATTTCATTTTAAACTGTCACCACATAAAGCCATTAAAAAATTACTTTGGTGAAATCTTCCTCCTCATCCTGTTTCTAAAGGCTATCTAAAAGATAGCAATACATTTTTAAGTGCAAGAAAAAAAAATGTCTGCCATCTTCCCCATGACAGGGACATTATAGTTGAGGGCTCTATTTCCTAGCCCAATAGTTGGAGACCCTCAGAGGCTTAGTGGAGCTACTTATACTAATATGAATAAATCTTCTATTTACAATAAAATTAAAAGTTTGGAATACTTAAGCAACAGCACTCTTTTTTTCTTCCTAAATATCTTAGTGTTCTATGTCTCATTCAGCATAGATTTTTTGTTTGACTGTGAAACCTACTGATCATGTTTCCATGGTAAAAGGTTAATTGAGAAATGAAAATAAAGTGAATAAGCCATATTCTAAATGGTCATGTCAAAAATCATTGGGTATTATATTGGAAAATTACTGCCAAAGACTATGACTTACTAAGGATTTATGATAATTCAGAAAAGAAGCACCTAAGTTGACTGAAAATTCCTACCTGCCATCCCAGATCCCGGAAGCTCACATAGAGTTCGTGCTTCTTACAGGCTTGTTTTTGCTCACTTGTATTATAATCTGAAGATAAAAACCACATTTTGAATAAATGGTTGCTTACAGATATACTAATATTTCTTTTGCGAGATCACTGGTAAGATTTTTTAAAGGAGTTTTATTTGAAGTTGTGGAAAATGAGTTTCAGTCTTAAAGTTAGAACTACTTACTAACCAAGTGAACTTCAGTCAAGTTACTTGTCCTGAGTTTCTTCTTCTGTGAGATGTAGACAATACCATTTACCTGATGAAGCTCTAACATGGATTCTGTTAGGCCATCTACCTGACAAGGCACAGCGTGGTGCCTGTCGTTCATTGAGTACTATCTGTTCAATGAATACTTATTCATTAATTCATTCATACTCCAGGGGTACTTAATATATTGAGATATATATATATATATATATATATATATATATATATATATATATCTCAATATATATATATAATATTTGTGCAATAATTTTTAACACCTTCCATGAGGCAAATACTGGGATCTTACTTAGCTGATTTTATTTTAATAAATATCTTAACCTCAGGATACCACAAGTTGAGCTTCTAATCATCCCCCAAAATCCTGTCCACCTGTAGACTTCATTCTTGACTGACGGTAGTTGCCTGGGTTAAAAAATAAAAACCAAAACAAAACAACAAGAATCAAAATAGTTCTCTTTTTTTCTTTCATTTACACATCCAGTCTGTCAGGAAATCTCACACCCTATCTTCAATAAGTCCAAAATGCACCTGCTCTCAGGCCCTTCATAACTGGTCTTGGTCCAAGACACCATAATTTCTGGCATGAATTACTGCAATATCCTCATTGCCAGTCTCCCTGTTTCTGCCCTTGCTCCTCTACAGCAAACTAGTCAAGTGGACCTTTTAACAAGCAAACTTAATTACATCGCTTCCCTGCCAGTCCCTCTATGGTCCTCATATCATTAAGAGTGGAATATTCTCAGAGTGGTTACAAGGCTCCTTACATTTTGGTCTTATTACCCCTCTGACTCATTTGATCCTATTACCCCTCTGACTCACTCTTCTCCTTCACCTTACTCCAGCCACCACACCTCCTTGCTGTTTCACTCACAGTCAACCTTGCTCCCACTTTAGAGCCTTTTCTCTCACTAGTCCCTCTCCCTGGATAGCTACACGGCTAATTCCTGCATCTTCATGTCCTTGCTTAAGCAACATCTCAACAAGGCCTTCACTACCCTTTTAATATTGCAACTCTCACCCTGATACACCTGATTTCTCTCACTTTGTTCTGATTTTTTTTCCAACTCAATTATCACTTTTAGAAATGCTGTGCCATTTCCTCATTTATTTATGCATGGCTTCTTGTCTGTTTCTTCCCACTAAAATATAAGCTTCGTAGGGGCAAGGATCTCATTTGGCTCTGTTTTGCTCACTGATGTATCCCTAGTGCCAGGAACAGTGGCTGGCATACAATACACATTCAAAAAAGTATCTGAGGAGTTAATGGACAAATTTCTCATAGTGTTCCATAAGTGATTTGAGGCAAGTGAAATACTATCATTACATATTTTGGAATGTAATATGAAATACCCATAACTTTTTATAATTGTTTTAAATGATTAAATATAAATGTAGAATTTCAATCTTGCATCTGGAATAAAGTAAAATACTGAAGAAACACAGAGATTTATGGAACATTTTTCATTGTTGTCTTATGTGGGGTTTGCTCACATTTTGTACAAATGACATTTGAAAAACTAGTCCACTTTGATTATTTCTAAAATAAAATATTAAAGAAATAAAATTAAAAAATAATTTGTTTTACAGTTTTTGTTAAAGTGTCACCTTCCTGTTTAATTACTCTCAACCTCTAATGAAAGTGCAGGCAAGTTAGAGATCAAAGGAGCCCATCATAGAAGGCCTTGTTTCTCATGGTTACTTCAAGTAATTATTTGTTAAATGTTAATCTAAAAAACAAGCTAATGATTAAATTTTGAAATCAAGATGTTTTTCTTCTAGGTTATTTATTCCTACTATGCAATTAACTTCATTAAAACAGATTAAATAAGTAGATAATGGGAAACGGAGGAGAGAGGATTTATTTCAGACTCTACGTTCTGGTTCTTCTTCAGGAAAATATCTCCCTTGCAGCTAACTTTGTTCAGGCAGTGGACAAATACACTTTAACACTAAACATGAAATGGTTAAATTTCCTCGATCATGTTTAGAGAAAAGAAATAATTGATTCTACTATTGGTTTGATTTCATAAACTCCTTGATGTACAAAATGGAAAAAAACAAATGTTAGCTATGCATTGGACCAGGGGTCAGCAAACTTTTTAAAAGTTTTTTAAACTTTTTTTTAAAGAGACAGATAGTAAATATTTTAGGCTAAGTGGTCTCCTTGCAACTACTCAATTTTGCTGCTGTAGTATAAAAGCAACCATAGACAATATGTAAATGAATGGGTGTGACTATATTCCAGTAAAACTGCATATGGATACTAAAATTTGAATTTCATATGATTCATATTCAAAATATTGTCCTTATTTTCCAAGCAAACATTTTAAAATGTAAAGATCACTCTTAGTAGGTCATACAAAAACAAATGATAGGCTTAATTTGGTTATTAGGCCTTACTTTTTCAAACTCTGCATTAGATAATAATGGGAATATTTATTCATCTTTGTCTTAATTAAAAATATTAAATATGAATAACAGCATTGTAGCCAATAGCACATACATGTTTATATGAAAAGCCATAAACTACAAATATGGTTATTTGAATTCTATGTATATAAAAAATAAAGAAAATAAAACTGAAAAGTCAAAATATATCTATTCCATATATATGTCTTTTTATGCAGGCTAAGTGATGTATATAATGTAACATCACATAAATGTAACAAGCAATGAAATGTGTACCAGAATCTGGTTCCAAGAGTCTGATTTCATAGAGCATTAGGACCATATGCTTATTCTGTCAGAAATAAAAATTAATGGATAGTGAGTGAAGTAAATGTTGTACCCAAACTAGAAAAGCCTGCAGTTAGGTTTACTCTAAATTCTTGGCAGAATAAGCTGTGGGAGGAAGGGCAAGGAAGTTAGATTTATGTCTTTTAAAATACTGATGGGCAGCCTTTAGGAGATTAGTATGAAATGGATATAATTCTGTTAATGAACCTGCCTACAAATGAAGAGTCATGGCATAAATTATTAAAATGTTCTACAATCGACACTAGAAAAAGTAAACCAACATGTCTTATCCATAGTGCAAGTGTTATCAATAATATTTCTCTGTTTTGTCTCTTAATAGTAATAATATTAGGAAGCCAATGCCAAAATAGTAAAAATATCGTTAAATACTGTATGCAAATTTCTTTATGATCAGTTTCTAGATATTTATAAATTTAATCTTTAGTTCGATTTTCTTTAGTTTGATTTTTTTTTTGTCTTAGAATAAAATCATGAAAAACAAAATAAATATGTGGAGGTAAAAGTTGGTAAAGCACAAAAATTCCTGAATATGATAAGGAGAACACTAGTACACTGTTGGTGGAAATGTAAATTAATACAACCACTTTTTTGAGGTTTCTCCCAAAAGTAAAAGTAGAGCTACCATATCATCAAGCAATCTCACCACTGGGTAGATATCCAAAACAAAGGAAATCAATAAGTTGAAGATATATATCTGCACTCCCATATTGATTGCAGTGCTATTCACAAGATACAGAAGCAACATAAGTGTCCATCTATGTATGAATGGATAAAGAAAACATGGTACATATACACAACAGCTTATTATTCAGCCATAACAAGAATGAAATTGGCCTGGCATGGTGGCTCACACCTGTAATCCCAGCACTTTGGGAGGCCAAGGTGGGCAGATCACAAGGTCAGGAAATCGAGACCATTCTGGCTAACACGGTGAAACCCCGTCTCTACTAAAAATACAAAAAATTAGCCCAGCGTGGTGGCAGGTGCCTGTAGTCCCAGCTACTCAGGAGGCTGAGGCAGGAGAATGGCGTGAACCCGGGAGGCGGAGCTTGCAGTGAGCGAGTTGGTGCCACTGCGCTGCAGCCTGGGCAACACAGCAAGACTCTGTCTCAAAAACAAAAAAAAAAAAAAGGAAGAAAAAAAAGTCAATTAGAGCAACATGGATGAAACTGGAAGATGTTAAGTGAGATAAGCCAGGCACAGAGAGACAAATCTCCCATGTTCTTAGTCATATGTGTAAGCTAAAAAAAAAAAAAGAAGATTGATCTTATGAAGATAGAGAGTAGAATGGTGGTTACCAAAATCAGGGAATGGTAGCAGAAAGAGGGGATGAAGAACAATTGGTTAATGAATACAAAAATACAGCTTTTTAAAAAACTTATAGAAGAAATCAGCTGTAGTGTTCAATAATAGCACAGTATGGTTACAATGGTTAGCAATAATTAATTCTACATTTCAAAATAACTAGAAGACAAAATTAGGAATGTTTCCAATGTAAAGAAATGATAAATATTTGATGTGATGGATATCTTAATTACCCTGATTTGATCATTCCACATTGTAATCATCTATCAAAATATCGCATGTACCCCATGAATATGTATAATTATTATGTATCAATAAAAACAAATTCTAGAAATCTGCACGGACTGTCAAAGCTCTGCATACTAGTTCCTGAAAAAAATAAATAAATAAACATGGGATAGACTTGCTGTGAACTGGACAAAGACAATCCAGTCCAAAAACCTTCATATACCATTTTTTTTCTTCAGAACAAAGTATTAGTTTCTTAAAGGGATGAAACACAGATATAGCTATAAAAGCAAAGAAAAATCAGAAATAAAACTTAACATTTAACCATGACAACAGCTTAAATGAGCTAAATATGATGATATGCTGCTGTTTCAAAGCAAAAAATGAGATGTTAGTTTTTTCACTCTTATTTCCCAGAGAGAAAAAGGGAAAAAGGAAGTTGACACCTAAAGCATCAGGACAGAAGACCTTAATTTATTTATAGAAATTTAAAATGACAAATGAATGAAGGTACAAGAGTTGAAAAAGCAGGAATGGTGCTTCCATAATGTGAATTTTGATATGACCTTGGGGGTAAAAAAATTCAGGATAAGCCCAAAAATAAATAACAATCCTACTCAAAGATAAGGGGCTTTAAAATGCTATTGTTGCTCTAGCTTAATCATTATCTTCTATACCCAGTGAATTATTCACTTGCATTTACACAAAAGCCAGTAGTAAGTACTGTTGTTTATTTTGGAGATATATTAACACAATTTTGTGTTTGTGTAGGTACCAATGTGTGACGCAAAACACCACAAAATAACTCTAATGTGTTTGCATAACTGCTCAGCAAAGTATCCATGTGGATCATGTAATTAACATCCTCACTTTAGAGCTCTTTGATTTAAAAATCTATCCACAAATCTGAATTTGCTAGACACCTCTAAAAGACAGTTCCCTGATGCCTCCCGCTCACTATTTCTGCTTCTGACCTCACACTCAATGTTCGCTATTTTTGTTAATAGGACCATCAGTCGGCCAAGCCAGAAAATTTAATAAGCTTCTTGATTTTCATTTTTTCCCCTCTGATCCTGTATTAAATGGATCCACAAAGCCCCATTAGTTGATCAATTTCACCATTTAATCTAGGTATCCTGTTGGAAGTCCTTTGCTCTCTTAGTTGCCTCATACTTCCTCAATGTCTTCTTCTGGTAACTTTTTCTAAAATAACACTTTATCCCTGCTCCTCTGTGACATCTCTGATATTTTTTTGGCTTATTTTATGGAATTTCTTTTTCTCCTCTGCCTGTACTTATGTACAGGCAGGAACTTGTGTTGATGTTCCCCAAGGAGGCTCCATCTTATATTTTTTCTTTCTTTGTTTCCTGTGGTATTTGGTCAGCCTCATCCTACATCTAACAATTCGGCTTATAGCTGTATCTTTTCCCTACACATTCCGCTTATTCTCAACACTCCCCTCTCCAGAGTCCTGGGTTATCCACCCTCTTCAAACCCCTGCTGGCCTTATCCAGTGTGTTTTGGTTCCTACATCTCTCTCTCCAATCTATGATCTTCATTGCTTGGAGTATTATACTAGAACCTAATCATTATTTGAGTTTTCTGTCTCCACCCTAGGCATTCCATTCTGCACTCTGTGGCCAAAATTAACTTTTTAAAATGCATATCTGATTATGATTCTTCTTTTTCCAATTGCCTGTGCAAAGACATCACTGCTCCTCATCATCACATACCCTACTCTTTATGATTTGGCCCCTTAATAATTTCCTAGCTGATACCACATTCCTCTCACACAAAAATACACGCATACCCCAGCCATTTGACAATGGTCCATGGCTCTACAACTGCAAAGCCATTTAATTTCTACAACCTGAAATGGTTTCATCCATGTCTGTATTTCTGGAAAATGTCTATTTATTCTCAGATAAGTCCCTCATGTAGTATTTTGGGCCATATAGTTAATATAGTGCATAGCATTTAGTTATATAGCATATAATGCTGTGTCTGGCATGTAACGGGAGTTTATTTGATATTGAATAAATATTATTCATAAGAAATTATACCAAGATATATTCTTCCTGTGGATTTTTCCTAGAGAGAAATTTAACAACGGACACAATGCCTTAATGTCTGTTGGCAAGTCTTTTTTAAAGTGTGTAGTTAATTGCTAATATAGATTAGCCAAATTAGGTTAAAGACTAAAATTTCTCTTGCTTCTAAAGTCTCAAAGGATAAGAAATCCTGTGACCACAGGTATGAGTACTTATAAGAGAGAGTGTGAACTTCTAGTTTTCTCCGATGTAAGAGTCTGAACTCCTTGTGTACCAGTTCTATAAAACCAATTATAATGTTCAACACTTAATGAGCATTTGCCACGTACCACTATTTTAAATTAGTTATATATAATAACTCATTTAATCCTCACAACTCATGTAATCCTGCTCTGCAAGGCAGGTATTATTAACATTCCCACTTTATACATAAGGAAACAGTCAGAGAGGTAACATATCTTGTGCAAGATTATACAACTAGTAAGTGGTGAAGTCAGTATTAGATATTAAATGATGGATAGATGATAGATAAATGTATAGATAGAGAGAGCTAGCTAACAACATATTATATGCATCAACATACTTGTTTCAGCACGGGTTTCCAGAATTTTTCATGATTCAGGGCACAGATAGCAACTTTTAATATTAGTTACTGTCATAATTACGTGGATTAGAAATATTCTCACTTGTGCAGCATTGCAGGATTTTCAGTACAGCATTTATTTTGAGAGTGCCAACTTGGAAAAAAAGCAAAATGTCTTTCCGGAGTGACATGATTAAATAAACTGATGCCAATACTAAGTTGCAACAGTTGAAAAGAATTAGCTCACATTATTTGAAATACGGCTAAACATTGTTTATAAAACCTGTAAAATATATAACTCATGTAATTAAAAGCATATAACAAAAATATATTCTCTCAAAAGAGATGAGAGAGAGGTTTGTACCATGTTGATATCAGCATATTAAGGTAATCTATTATGTATGGATTAGGTAAACAAGGGAGAACTTTAGCTTTATTTATGATTTTATTATTTCTAAACACTAAAACTGTGTATTAATTATATAATATAAAACATTCGATGGAAAAACTTCAATTAATTATTTTCTTGTTTTGACCAATATCTGTTGTTCAAAGAGGCATAAATTTACATTGTATTCATTAGGCAAGAGATAGTGCCTATCAAAGTTGAGGACAAGAATAGAATGTTTCAATTTTAGTAACTATGCATTTTATCTGATTTACAATGCTTTGACTTAAGATTTTTTAAATTGATGAGGGTTTGAAAGCAATACACATTCAGTAGAAATCATACTATGAGTACCCACACAACCATTCTGTTTTTCACTTTCAGTAGAGTGTCCAACAAATTATATAAGATATTCAAAACTTAATTCTGAAATAGGCCTTGTTTTAGATGAGTTTGCCCAACTGTAGGCTAATGTAAATGTTATGGGCATGTGTAAGGGAGGCTAGCCTAAGCTATGATATTTGAGCTTATGGTACTGTAAACTTTATTTGGGTTTACTGGGATATAACCCCATTGTAAGCTGAAGAGCACCTGTATACCAAAGACTTGCCCTACGAAATCACCATGGACGTAGGCAAGGCCACTACATGATTGGATTATTTTTCAAAGATTCTCAGTATCCAGCATACAATAAGCAATCTTTCTTAGCAGTTCTGTAATGATCCAGGACTTGCCATTTGCCCTGTTAGTTCTTTTGGATTCTTCCTGCAGATATATGTCAGAGACATTTACTGGGGAGATATTGTGTATTTAGTTCCAGACCACTGCAATGAAGTGAACATCACAATAAAGTGAGTGTCACAATATTTTTTGGTTTCCCAGTGCATGTAAAAGTTATGGCTACATTATACTACAGTCTATTAAGTGTGCAACTGGATTATATCTTTAAAAATGTACATACCTTAGTTAAAAATAATCTATTGATTAAAAAATGCTAGTGACCATCTGAGTCTTCAGCAAGTTGTAATCCTTTTGCTAGTAAAGGGTCTTGCCACAATGTTGATACCTGCTGACTGATCAGGTTGGTGATTGCTGAAGGTTGATGTGGCTGTGGCAATTTCTTAAAAGACAACAGTAAAATTTGTCACATTGATTGACTCTTCCTTTCACAAAAGATTCCTTGTAGTGTGCAAGGCTGTTTGATAGCACTTTACTTTGTGAAGGTCTTCTTTTAAAATTAGAGTCCATCCTCTCAAATCCTGCCTCTACTCTAGTAAATAAACTTATTTAAAATGCTAAATCCTTTGTTGTCATTACAACTGCATTCACAATATCTTCACCAGGAAGATTTTATATCCAGAAACCACTTCTTTTGCTCAACCATAAGAAGCAACTCCTCATTCATTCAAGTTTTACTATGAGATTGCAGCAATCCAGTTATATATTCAGGTTCCGCTTGTAATTCAAGTTCTCTTGCTATTTCTACCACATCTGCAATGATTTCCTCCGCTGAAGTCTTGAACCCATCAAAGTCATCCAGGAGGTAGGAATCAACTTCTTCCAAACCCTTGTTAATGTTGATATTTCAACCCCTCATAAATCATGGATGTTCTTAAATGGCATCTAGAATGGTGAATCCTTTCCAGAAGGTTGCCTAGATCCTTCAGGGGAATCACTATTTATGGAAGCTATAGCATTACAAAATAAATCTTTAAAATCATAAAACTTGAAAGTCAAAACTACTCTTTCATCCATGGGCAGCAGAATGTATGTTGTGCTAGCAAGCATGATAAAAACCATTAGTCTTCTCATATATCTCCATCAGAGCTCTTGGGTGATCAAGTACATTGTCAATGGGCAGTAATATTTTGAAAGGAATCTTTTTTCTGGATAATAGGTCCCAACAGTGTGCCTAAAATAGTTAGTAAACCATGCTATCAACAGAAGCACTGTTCATCCAGGTTTTGTTGTTCCATTTGCAGAGCCCAGGAAGAGTAGATTAAGCATGATACTTAGGGGTCCAAGGATTTTCAGAATGGTAAATGAGCATTGTCTTCAACTTAATCTCACCAGGTAAATTAGCCCACAGCAAGAGAGTCAGACTGTCAGAAGATTTGAAGCCAGTCATTGACTCCTCTCTAGCTATGAAAGTCCTACATAACATCTTCTTCCAAATAAGCCTTCTTAATCTACATTAAAAATCTGTGGTTCAGTGTAGCTACCTTCATCAGTGATCTTACATAGATCTCCTGGATAACTTGCTACAGCTTCTTCATCAATGCTTGCTGTTTCCCCTTGCACTTTTTTGCTATGGAGACAGCTTCTTTCCTTAAACCTCATGAACCAATATCTGCTACTTTCAGACTTTTCTTCTGCAGCTTCCTCAGCTCTCTCAGCCTTCATAGAATTGAGGAGAATCAGGGCTTTGCTCTGAATAAGGCTTTGGTATAAGAGAATGTTGTGGCTGGTTTGATCTTCCATCCAGACCACTCAAACTTTCTCCACATCAGCAAGAAAACGATTTCACTTTCTTATCATTACTGTGTTGATGAAGTCATACTTACAATTTTCTTCAAGTACTTTTCCTTTGCAGTCACAACTTGACAACTGTTTGACACAAGAAGCCTGCCTAGCTTTCAATCTATCTGGACTTTCAACATGCCTTCCTCAATAAGCATAATCATTACTGGCTTTTGATTTAAAGTGAGAAAGGTGCAAATCTTCCTTTCATTTGAACACCTTTAGGCCATTGTGGGGTACGAACTGAACTTATTTGAATATTGTGTCTCAGGGAATAGGGAACCCAAGAAAAGGGAAAGAGATGGGGTAATGACCGATCGTTGGGGCAATCAGAACACACACAACGTTTACTTCCCATCTTATATGGGTAAAGTTTGTGGTGCCACAAAACAATTACCAATAAATATCAAAGACCACTGATAGCATAAACCATAACAAATCTAATAATAATAGTAAAATTTTGAAATATTGCAAAAATTACCAAAATGTGACACAGAAAAACCAAGTGAGCAAATGCTGCTGGAAAAAATGTCACCAATAGACTTGCTTAATGCAGGATTGCCACAAAACTTCAGTGTGTAAAAAACACATTATCTTTGAAACACAATAAAGCAAAAGCAATAAAACATGGCATGTCTGTACTCTATTCTTTTCAACACTGAATGTACTCCTTCAAGCAGCGTCATGCTCTGGAGGTTTTTTAAAAAATCTTATCCACCTAGTGCCTTTATATCTTCAAGGATAGCTAGCTTAGAATTTAGCTATTGGCTCCATTTTCATTCCTCTCATACACAAATTCAAAGAAATACCGTTTGCACTGCCTCAACATGAAACAGGAAATATCTTCCACAATGTGTCTGTTCAACCATCTTGCCAAAAACCTGAAGAGGAACAAGCAGTGCCGGGCAGTTTCTGCAGGAAACCTGGAAGTAATGGTTCTATATACCTTTACCTGAAAAAGGAAGTTAGTTTTTCCTATGCTGTCAACAGGTTAATTTACTCAACAAGTATTTTAGGGACTCCCATTTTGTACTGGTTTCTGTTCTAGGCTCTCCCACAGGAATATGGAAGAAAAAAAGAACATTGGGAAGTCAGAAGGAAGAATCATTGAAGTAGAAAAGAAATGGGATAAAGATAGCAGACATGACTTGGGTTTTAATTCTTCTGTACTAATGGAGATTTTCAACATTTGACAATATGCTTTGCAAAAAACCCAGCAATCAGGCAAACATGCAACACAACTTTCCTCCCTAACTCCATCCCCACCCCACCCCTTCTTATCCATCCATAGAGCCTTTGCACAATATCTTATTGTAAAATCTTGTTACGATTACAACTTTGTTATTTATATTTGGATAATTTTTAAATTTCACTGGCATTTCAAGTCTCCGAAGTATCAAATTTTCTGTTTATATGAGCATTCCCTTTCCTTAAAGCCCTGTCTTTTAGACCAAATCCTATGAGGATTTTCCCAGACTGCTTGATTACTACCTATTGAAAGGTTAAGTCTTATAGACACAAACCAGCCAATTTCTTTCTTCTTCTTATCAAAATATGAACACATTCCAAAACCATCTACCACATATTTCACAGAAATGGTTGCCAATGACAAAATTTCAAAAAGAAAATACTGGTCTATATTAGAATAATTTTGTACTCTAAATGGTGTTAGGAAACTGGTGAAAAGTTACGTGATTTCTGCTCCATGTGTTTTATTATTCATCTCTGCTTATAGATGTACATTTGTTTCTTGTGGTCAGGAGGAGAAGATAGATAGAGTTAACCAATAGGGAAAGGGACTTTGCTGATTTCAGTCACTGGAACACCTCTGCCAGAGTCATTATGAGCTCTAATAATAAGTATGTGACTTCTACTTTTCCCTTTGTAATTTCCTCCGAAATTATTTACTATTCTATTCAAGGTTTAGCAAAACTTTTTCTTAATATAGTCTGCTACATTAAATTAAAAACATTTCAACCAAACTTAGAACCATTCTACATGAAAAGAAAAATATACAAGTTTGACAGCCTAGTATTTACCAGGAAGAAAAGGTCTTAGAAAGTTATTTTTCTCCACCTTTCATATTAAGTAATTACAACTTTTTGCCAAACTAAATATCTTGTGAAGATCTTTAAAAAATAGCTTTGTAATAAGGCACTAGTGTCATGCTTTACTAAAAGTGGTTGAATTTCTTTGTTGGAAAATTATTTTAAAACATCACCTTATAAGTAGCATTTAATTCAGTATAATGCAATTCCATACAGAAATCTTCCCTCCTGCTTCTGTTGCTTGACACACAAATAGGACTTCTTTCTAACAAGATTCTCCTGGTGCCTACCCTTTAGGAAAAGTCCAGTGAATTCCACCTAGTAGTTTAATGGAGCGTCTCTGAGCAAATAAAAACAAACAAATAAAGGTCTTCATCTATTTCTTATCTAAACACTCATGCATGTTTGAGTAATAAATAGCTGCTATATGATCTGTCATTTTCAAGTAACCTGGGAAAAATGAAGATTTTAGGAATAATGACAAAGACTGTTTGAAGTTAGAATTTCAATTTGCTAAAATAATATAAATAGGAATCATGTCTCTTTTGTTTGTCAGTTCATCCATCATGCCTGGCAGAGTGCTATGCATAAATTGGCCATTATCACAGAAGAATAGATATTTGACAAATAGATAAGTATGTGGTACTAAATTGAGATGTTCCAGGATGAGTTCCCCCTTCAAATTTATTTTTATACACAAAATCAATTTTTGGACTAAAATAGCCACCATTTTCATCTAACAGCTTACTGTTTGCATCCTGGACTAAACAAGGTACTTCTTGGTATAAATAACACAATTAAGCCACTACAAATTTTGGCAGTTAGATGCTTTCTGATCAATTGAAATTTGATCCCTCTATAATTAACAGATTAATTTGCAAAGACTGACATCAATTGTGTATTTGTAATATTTTGTTGAAAGATTGTGTGTGTGTGTGTGTGTAGACACACGTGAAGAAAATTATCTAGATAATAGTCCTCCAAATAATAAAAAGATAAATACTATTTTAATCATTGTCTTCTTATGTCTTTCTCCTGCTAATATCAGAAAAATAAAACTGAGTAGCATAATTCACATGTATTGACTTAAGTACGAAAGAAAGGATTTTGTGTTTAATTTACCTGGTTGACCATCCATTTTTGAGAGGCCCTGAGGAAGTTAGCTCAGCAAGTTGTGTAGCTCAGTTCTGGCTAGATTTTGTTGATTAGCCATTTCATAATTTTATTACTGTCATCTTGACTTTAATTGGAACTGAATCTTTCAACATATGAAGGAAACTCATACGTATTTTAAAATGAATGACTGAGTGATTCACTGATGAAACATTCTGGGATGCTAGAAACATCACTGGAAGATTTAATGTACCATCCAAAGGTATATATAGAGGGTAAATTTATTGTGGCTACTTGATTTGCAACATACGACCCCATAACTCTCTGTGCATAACTGCTGCTTGGGTTTATTCTTACCTCCAACACTGGACATTCTGGAGGAGTCCTGATGAGAGCTGGATTTATTGCGGTTTTGATTTTTTCGTTTGTTGGCTGCTCTCACGGATCGAAGAAGTACCTCACTCGCCTTGAAGAAGGCCACCATGAATGGTTGTTTTGACTGAGGTCCCTGTCTTCCCACAAGACCAGCAGATTTTACATTGATACTGCGTCCTAGAACGTAATACAAAAGCCCTTGGTTTATGAAAAAGAAAGAACAATTACCTGATGTGAATGAATTCCGAGGGTACTTTGAAAAGGGGAAAAGTTTTAAAACATTATCAGAATGCCTTCCTTACAGGCCAAGATTCTTATAAATATTCAGGCTTACTATTACAGACAATTATCCATCTATGGTGTTTCATCTTGCATCATTCTTCCAGCACAGAACACCCTCCAGCTGCTTTCACTCACTGAGAGCTTCTCAGACCTTGAAGTCAGGAATACTATAAATTGGAAGATTTGACTACTCATTCACTTCGAAACGTCCACATTAAATAACAATTTAAAAAATATTAGCTATGGGCTCTTCGGCACTAAATGCCCTATAATTTTCCTTTAAGTTATAAAAGCCGAATACTTGGCGGGATGTTTCTGCTTTCTCCAGCCTATTCGAAGCCTTTCAAGTGTTAATGAGTGCTGATAGCCCTTCCACCTTCACTTCTGGCCAGTGCCCAGCTACCTTTACTAAGCTGCACTACACTTAAAGCTCTTCACAAGTCATTCTGGAAGCCTAGTCTGGGGATGGAGGTCTGCTTTAAGCCGCAGTTATTAAAAGTAGTGGCAAAAAATGAAATTACCTTTGCACCAACCTGATAATTATCAGTATGAAGTATTGTGAAATAAACATAGAAATTTTGGAATTCCTCCCCTTCTGAGTTTTGACACACCTAAGTGTTTACTGAAAGGAATTCAGAAGAGGCAAACCAAGCCTGGAGACTCTCAGAAACAAGAAAAAACAATCCAAGTGAGCTTCAAGACTCAAATTTGCCCATAAACGAGCCTGTGTCTCGGACCCTTATGAGTTCTTTGATGTGGTTATATATCAGTGAAAAGGGACACAGCCAGTACCTACATAGGAGTGAGTTAAAAGTCAAGGTGCCCTAGAGATAAAGTTGATAAAGTACCTCTCCCATGTGGGTAGTAATAATAATACTTAAAACTATGTCAAATCACTTTGGAGTGGTGGCTGTGCTAGGCATCTTTCTAAGTAGTTTCCATGTATTATTTAATTTGATTCCACAAATGCCCTAGAGTTAGGTATTAATAGTATCCTCTTTTAACAGTTTTTATTAGGCTCTTCTAATTTAAAATAATCACTGAAAATTATATTTTATATATATGTGAAAAAGAAAACCATTGATATCTGGTTCAGCGAAAATCATTCAAAGATGATATTTAACCTTAAATTGTAAATTTGGTTAAGAATTACTTATATCTTATGCAAAGTTGCTACTCTAGATACAGAAGTTAGCAATCTTTTAAGAGTAATATATAATGTGGTTTGAAATATGTGCATGATTGACTCTGGTTTGCCCCATGAGAGATGTACATGTTTTCTTAAAATATTTATTCAGTAAAGACTGTGGAGCAACCTCAGTCCATTAGAAAACCTGACCCACCTTAGAAGAAAGGAAAGGAAAGCAAGTCCCCAAAATGGTATCAATGGCATTTTAGCAAATAAACCCTTGCTCTTAACGAAATTTATTTTGGCAGCATAAAAACTTTTGTGTATACTTCTATTGTGCAGAGAATGAGACCGCCAGAAAAGGAGACCGTGTCATATGAGGCTGTGCAGCTGTTGAGAGGGACGGACACAGGGGTTCTTTAAATGTGGAGGTATTGGTTTAAAAAAAAAAAAGGCTGCATCAATTCAGACAGCATAGGTATCCTCCACAATTGTCCTACAACCTACTGGGAAAAGTTGTCCAATTCCTACAAGTATTAAAATGGCCATCTGCCTCCCAAATGCCATTATACTCAGTTCTACAAGAGAAGGGACTTACAAATAATCAAAGCAGTAAACCTTAAACAAATAAGCATACAGATTTCTCTTTTAAATGCAAACTTACAGTGGCTCTATGCCAGAGTCTATATTTCTTAGAAAAACTCTATCACTGGCATAAATGAAAGAGGCAGTTTGATTTGTGGTCCGAGCAGTTTCCATTCTACTTCCACCGTAACAAATGTATTAATTCAGCTCAGACTTCCTCCTTCTGGCAGCCCTTTCACTGTAAAAAGAGAAATTAGAAGTTCCAGCCAAATACCATACCTTGAACTGACCCACTTCAATACATAAACACTTTTACAACATGTTTATTCAGGTGTAGCACTTGAAATTGGTTTAAGATGTTTCCAGTGACAGAGAGCTCAGCAAAAGAAAAAAAAAGAACTGAGAAACTTAACTGTTCTAGAATAGAATAACTGGCAATCTGTTCTTTACATTTTTTCATTTTTTTTTCTGTCTTGGAGTACAACATAAAAAAGTATTTGTCGAAGCTTTTATTTTGATATTTTAATGAAGTGTTAATTTAACAGGAACTAAATTTTAACTTGTATACATTGATGACTGCAGAAATCATTTTTAATATATGATCTTTCTAATACTGAAATAGGTTGCTGTGAGATGTTCATAAATGGAATACAATAAAATCAATTTTCCATTCATTACAACACACACTGACTCTTTTATAGTTAAATAAGCACTTAACAAGAAGTTCCAAGTTTCCTTTGGGTTGCCAGGGGGTTTCTTTTGTTATTATTCCAAAGACTTTCAATATTTTAATTTTTATCTGTGGAGAAATAATACGGCTCTGAAGATTTATGTTCTAAAAACTGTAAAGATGTGTGTATGTTACAAATACGGGTTTCTTGGGTTTTACAAAGGTGGATATTGTATGTGAAGCAAAGTATCCTTCAAACCAATGTGAACTCCCTTTAAAATAACTTTTAATATTATTAAGTTTCCTCTTGGTTTCCTTTTTACTTCAGCAATGGGGTGACTATTAAGATTCCATAAGTTAATGCTTGCTCAGTTACACTTGGTCTTGAGCTACACCATAGAAGCATTCACTATTTGACCTAGTCTTTCAGACACAATACACTTATATTGATTTTGTTGACTAAACCTTTTCAAAGACCGAATAGTCGTTTTAGTAGAAGTACTGATAGAAACCCAGACTACACTGCATGTATTAAAAAAATAGTAAATTCTTTATAAAACTTAATTTGAACTTTTTAAATGGTATTATTAAACATACAGTATGTTTTAGATATTGCCAATATAGAACTGAAGAAGCCTACCTAAAGCATTTTGATTTAGAAACACATTACCTTTATGTGTGTGAATCACCATGGATTTAATTTTCAAAGCTGATTCTTGTTTTAGAGTAGTTTCTAGTTTAAAAATATACATAAAGATTAAGCATTGAATATACAGCGGAAATGAAAATGGGGGTGAGGTAACAAAAAGAACATTAAAACAAAGGATGGTAAGGATACCAGCTTGAGCCCAAGCTTAGTCACCTTAGGATTCAGACACATCCAGGCATAGCTAGAACAGTGATAGATTGGATTCACCAAGCATATATTTAAAGAAGATTGAGCAATTTTGTGGGCAAGAAGTCATCTTAAGAAAAAGATGAGCGGCAGTGATTTTTTTTAAGTCTGTAACTCAGAGTTACTTCTGGCACAGCTTCAATAGATGCATGTTTAACTCCTACAAAGAAAGGGAATCAAAGAAAATCTAATACGTCCTTTTTACCCAAAGTCTCTAAAATACTGGGAAGACAAGGTAGCACTACTTTGGAACTTAGTTAACAGACTGTGACACAAGTGGTGAACAAAGATTCTCTCTATATAAGAAGAATGGCTTCTGAGCAGTTCCACATTTGGTCAGGATGGCAGCAACGGAATGAGCTCCAAAATTATCTTCTGTATTAGTCATCAGCATTGACTTCAAAGAGTAGTACCAGCTCAAAGCTGAGCGGAGCAGCAATCTGACAACACTGGGAGTTTTAATGTGCATCAATAACTGTACCAAAGCAAGAGACAATGCCAGTGATGGGATAAAGTGGCTCCAATTGCAAGAGAAAAATTCCCTTGTGTGATATCCACGTCTTGATGTGGACACTGGAAAGAGGGTAGGGATATGATCTGCTAAATGGATGGGGTGGTAATAGGAGGTAAAAAGCTTGGTTGCTGGAAGCTGTTCAAGCTTAAACACACAAATGGGAGGGGAGAAGAGACAGCGGAGAGGAGATTGAAAGGGTTCTTGAAGGATGTGCCAACATTTCAGTGATCTTGCTGGTGGCAGTTAGACCCAAAGAAACATTGTTTATTCCCAGTTATTTCAGGTTTGGGTGTCATATAATACTTGGATTATGAAATGAAAGTAGTAATGACTATAATTGTAGGCGTCCAGAGTTTGTTATTGGCATAGATTTTGTCTTTTTGGATTTACAAAAACAAAACAAAACAAAAAACAGACAAACAAAAACAGTAAATCTTTGCTCGTGAAAAGTTTTTTTTAAGAAATATTTATACCTTGCCCATCTTATTTTCTCCTCAAAATTATTGTACAGGAATCATAAAGAAACAATTTGAGCAGCAAATATATGGGTATATTATTTTACAGTTTTATTAAATCAGGGAACAAAGATAGGATTGGACTGATATCTTCTAAGAAATTATTACTCTATTCATACAGAGATCAAGAAGGATGTAGATGAGGCTGGAGCTCTGAATTACTAAATTTTGTCATAATTGGGGCTGGAGATTCAATCCTTCTAGATCTGCTACTCTAACCCAAATGACTTCATGTAAGTACTGAGGTCAGGGTATTGTGGTCACATTTGCCTAAGAACACAACTGAAACTATTTCAAATTTATAGTCACAGGGAAGGTAGACTGGCAAACCAAAGCTCTATCCCAGACTCACTGGTTTTGTATTTCAGACCACTCCATTTGGAAAATATGATTTTCAAAATGTTTATTTCTTTAAAAACAGAGTTATTAAAGGAGATTCTGACACAAAACAGCTCTTCAGACACATGTTGATGTTATAAGGATAAGTGGTGCCAAATATGATCATTGAGTTTCCCTCTAGGATACACAGTTTGAAAAACATTCATTTGGGGATTTATCAGTCTAAACGTTGATATCACTTTGAGATGTTAGCATACATTCCAGTTTGTTTTTTTCTCCTCTAAACCCACAGTAATTGACTGCTTAACCCAAAACACCTGTGATGGAACTTGTGCACAAATTATCTTTTCTTCATTTCAAAAAAGACTCTCGCGGTATCCGTTACGGTCTCCTTAGCAGTAGTTAAATCAGTGCATTGTCTCACATCTACACATCTATCTGATCTTCACTTATTTTCAACCTGTGATTAACTTTGATTCTGGTACTGTGAAATTATGGATTATATGACTCTAAATTACACTAGAATTCTACCCTTTTTAGAAACTGATCATTTAAAACGTACAGAATTCACCACCCAGCATACAGAATAAATCATTTTTATATCAGATTTTAAGGAATGTGGGGAAGATAGAATCTTGCCTACTTAAATTCTATGTATACTTACATTTACTATAATCTTAAATTAAGTATATTGTAATCTAGCTACAAATTTCAACTTTGTTATACCTTGATGAAAAATTTGCATCTCTTTTAGTTTTATTGTAAAAGCACAGACCTGTTGCCAGACTGAAGTACAGAGACTTGAAGTATCACAAACAGAAATTTAGCATTCCTCCTTATTACTTTCTTGTTTTTCAAATGGTGTACATTGCTTTATAAATTCAAACAAAAATAAGGAAAATTTGGGATTTTAAACTATTGTTTAAGTATTAAAATTTTCTTTTAACTGTAGAGAACAGGATAAGATTTTTGAGTGATTCTTCACAGTAATTCTGGGGTTCTGTTTAACAAATGAGGTTTGGTGTACGGTACCTTTGCTGGACTTTTCTCATCTCTTCTTTTTACTGACATTTAAAAGAGTAATCTAAAAAAAAAAGCCACTTTGCCAATATTATATATTGATAATTATCTATTATTGGTAATGTGTGAAAATCAAAGGAAGGGACAAATGTAATAATATGTACAAAGAAGCATAGGATTCTGTGGCTCATAAGTAAAGGGGAAAAAAAAGACAGACTGGAAAAATGAAATCCAGGAAGGGGCTATTAGCACCAGTACCCTGACACACTGACATAAATTATGAGTTGAGAGTTTTCCGTGGATAAGAAATGTGCTTATGGCCAGGCATGGTGGCTCATGCCCGTAATCCCAGCACTTTGGGAGGACGAGGCGGGCCAATCACGAGGTCAGGAGATCGAGACCATTCTGGTTAACATGGTGAAACCCCGTCACTACTAAAAAAGAAAGAAATGTGGTTACAACTACTGGTAACACATAACAGTAGAAGAAATCCATTTTTCTATATGATTGGGGTGTGTTAGGGATAAAGAAGTTTAAAGGGGATAGAGATTTTTTTAAAGTGTTGACACTCTTTCTAAAAATTTTGCAGAAGATACTGTCGTGTCCCACAGTTTGATAAAGTGATGGGGCTTAGAAAAGAAACAGGATATTTGGTCAGAAACACTGGCAGGATAACTAAAGACATGCAGGTGGAGAAACACAAACCCTTGAGAACCCAAGCTCATGAGACTCCAGGAAGTAGGGCCTGAGGACAGAGAGGCCGAGAACCATAAAGCAGCATGGCCAGAGGTTTGTGCCCACTTGTGGAAGCTGTCCAGAATGCCGAAATGTTTTATTGCATGGAGGGCAGGACTGAGGTGATGGAAAATGATTAGTTTCCTTCCATGGGACACCACTCTGAAATGAGGGGCTTACTGTCTCGGGCATGACAAGCCCAACAAATGTGTTTTACTTGGTCCCTATTTTCAGCCGCTGGAAATATGAATCTCACGCTAGGGATTGTAGTTTACCTCCACAAAAGCACTTACATTTTAATAGCTCTTGTCTTTATATATAGCACCTTTCCCCTGAGGTCCTATGAACTTTACAGACATCATCTGTCACATGCCCCAAAAAGATTGGTTAGCAGTTGGTCTTATAGCCCTCATTTATTTTAAGAAAGCAGAAACATTCTTTTCACAAAACCATGAGAACAGTTTTTTTTTCTTCTTTTTCTCCAGTTATTATGGGACTTTTTAAAATAAAAATTATACATATCTTAAATGAAAGAATCTTTTCCTTCAGAAGCCTGGGGGATTTTAGTAAAACTATAGTGAAGCAGAATTTCAGCAGAAATCAACCAAAAACTTTATAAACTCTTTCTTTGTGTTACAACATCAGTGACAAAAAGCTTTTAGAGTCAAACACATTTTGGTTTGTTTCACAGCAGTGAAATTTTAGTATTCTGCATTTTACCTATAGTGATTAAAGTGGTCTTTGAAACTTAGAGTAGTTACTTGGGAATTTATTGAGTATCTAAAGGAGATACTCTTTCACCAGCTACTATATTATTCCATTTTTTTTTTTTTTTTTTTTTTGAGATGGGGTCTTGTTCTGTAGCCCAGGCTGGAGTGCAGTGATGTGATTTCAGCTCACTGCAACCTCAGCCTCCCAGGTTCAAGTGATTCTCCTCCTTCAGCCTCCTGAGTAGCTAGGACTAGAGGCATGTGCCACCACGCCTGGTGAAGTTTTTGTATTTTTTTAGTAGAGACAAGGTTTCACCATTTTGGCCAGGCTGGTCTCGAACTCCTGACCACAGGTGATTCTCCCACCTCGGCCTATCATTCAGAAAATCGTATTTATTAAATATTTGACCTTCCCTTTCATTTTGTACATGAACCTATCAAATGATCATAGGGTACTTCCAGGATCTTTGGATCAGTCTAGTACCAGCAAAATAGAAGAAAAATAAATTATTCGGCACCTAATAAAGAAAGTGAAACAAAAGTAAAATATATTTTCTAAAATATGCAGTAGAGAACTGATACTGAGATACCTAATGTAATAATATGCCATAGTAACTACTTCTGCAGGAACACATTTTGAATGCTGCTGCCACAAAGAAATAATAAATGTTTAAAATGATGGATATGATAATCACTTTGATTTGGTCATTATACTTTGTACACACGCATTGAAACACCACATTGTGCAAAAATGTGTGCAATTATTGTTTCAATTATAAACAAAAAGTAAATTTAAAAATGTGGAGTTTTAGTACTTGGGGCTTATTTTCTTCACATATGAAGGCTGATCATAAAGCATTCTTCTGAGTAAAAAGAAGAAGAATTTTTCTTCACCATTTTTTCTTGTATTTGGCTATGGCCAGAATGCCATCTAGCCTGCCCCACTTAAGGGACCAGTTACAAGGTGAAATCTTAACACCACCATGATCCCTTGCTGGCCCCCAGAGCAAAAGCATCCTGAACCATTTGCATGCAAAATAAGAGCTGGTTTCCAGGAGTGTTTTCCTTGTGCTCAGTCTAGGTCAGCAGTGTCGTCTGACCTCATAGCATAAGTAGCACTTCCATATTTCTATCAGTTGTGTTACTTCAGAGAAAAATAATGTGAAGAATACTTCTACACAGAAACATAACTGGTACCTGAGAGTCATAAGAAGCATGTCTCAAAGGATCAGGGACATTGGGAATTGAAAAAGCCAATTCAACATTTCTGAAATTAAGAGAGAAGCAACAGCTGCCATGTATTGAAGACGAGTACTTTACCAGTTGATTTGTATGCATCTTATTTACTCCTCACAGCAAAGCAACTGTTATCCTCTTAAAATAAGGCTCAAAAAAGAGTCCGGTTTTTAACTCAGCCTTGTCACACTACTAAAGTAGTATGCTTTTCCCTGTAAGTACACAGTAGTCCACTTTTTAGAGATTGGTGGATACTTTCATCTTGGGTTTCTGTATATTTTCACCTTGAGAAGAATGGAACAAAAATAGCCTGTCAGTGGCATACATATTGTAGTTTTCAAGAATAATGTTATAGCTGCTTCTTTCATTAAGTTCAGGATCAGACTTTCCTTAGTAAGTAAGTAGGAAGATAAAGACTCAATACCTCTTATTAGCCATAAGAAGGCAGGTGGCATCGCTTCTCGGCCTTTTGGCTAAGATCAAGTGTAGAAGGCAGGTGGCTTCCCCAGTTCCTATTCCACTCTAATTGAAACTTAGATTCAATTACTGTCACACTACAGAGAAATTAGCATACATTTTTAAGGAGTGGGGATATATAATTTAATTATCAAAGTAGTATTAGTCTAATCCAAATTTTGATTGCCACTTCCAATATATACTACTGGATTTGATGGTTAGATGCCTTTGTCTTTGTTTGTTTCTGTTTTGGTTTTCCTCTCTCTCTTATAATCTTATTACCGGCATGCCAAAATGGAACTCTCAGCAGCATAGACACACAGTGGTTGCTCATGCCTTATAAGGATTAAAGGTTCTCTTGTCTTCTCACTTGTGCTCTCTGCTCAGGATACAAATACCAGCACTACTGCTAGTTTTGCAATATATCTTTGAGAGATATGTGTCAACAATAAGTTAGACTTAAGTAGAAAGAAAAGAAAAGAAAGAGTCAACTCTAGTGTATGATGACAATAAGTAGTATTTTATATTTTTCATGATCCTAAATTGATATTACCATGAAAATATTTACCCCACAGATCATTAGTTTAGCTACAGAGTCTAGAAGAGAAAATACAACAAACAACAAAAACTAAAATATATTTCTGACTTTGGCATTTGTTTGGTAAGGCTGGTGCTCCATAGTTACTGTTCTGAATTAGGGAAAATCAAAAACAGAAATACAGATGTAGCCAAGCACTTCTGAACCCCTTTTCATTAAAGGAAACCTTAAAAACTAGTAAAATATATATTTCGCCAGATAGTGAACCACAACTAACTCCTGTTTGTAACTGCTTACTTTAAATCAATAATTTTAAAACCTTTTTTCGTATGTGTTTTTTAGTTGTGATGTTGAACTTTGGATAAGCAAACTGTATTAACCATATGGCTCTCATTCAAATATAAATAAACTAAATTAAAACAAAAGCTAAGACTTCCGAATAAGTTATTGTGATCTGCCAGTGTAAGACATTCTTAAGTATGATCAAACCTGCAATTCTCCACTTACAAATATTACCTGCTTTGGAACTTGAGGAAGAGAACTGTTGTTTCTTAGTAACTAGACTATGCCAAACGTTTCACATATCATTCTTTTAAAAATGTTTACTGCTAGGTAATTATCCTAAGAGGACATAACAAAGGGATGCAAGTCTTCAAAAGAAAAAAAGACTAGTTTTAAAATATTGTTTATACATCGGACATGATAAAACAGCAAAATTTAGTCTTTCAATTTATTATTGAATATATTCTATAATCAATATCTATAAAGAAAAATTATTTTCTGCCTACGAATCATCATACAAGACTAAATTAAGAAGAGGGGGTTCGTCATCAAGTTCTAAATAAAAAGAATAAATTCGACTAAATTACATGTTGAAGTGAATCATCAGCAGATGAAAAGTTTCTTTTTCTCCTTTCCAATTTACTAATTTATCAAATTAACTATAATTACATGAAGGGACCAAAAAAACATTGAAGAGGTTGATTTAGAAAATAAAAAATGTGACAGAATTACTGTTACATATTGTGGGCCACATCACAATTAAACTCCAGGCAGAAAATATAAAAACCCAAAAATAATTCCCAACAGATACAGCATAAAATTCAATTCTGTCCCATATAATCATTTTTAATGGCATTGTTTTATTTGGAAATTATAACAGTACAATTATTTTTCAGTTCAGAATTTATAAAAGACTAATTTAATTTGTAAGAGTCAGCATATAAGAGGCTGGCTCTGAAAACAAATCGTTTTCAGATTTATTCTTAAGCTGCATTTACTCATGTACAAAATGGGATAAGAAGAAGTAGATATTTCATTTAAAGAGCTTAGCAAAATGGTTAACACTGAGCAAGCTCTCAGCAATGTTAGTTTCCACTAATGTTATTTATTTGATTTCAGTTGTCCACAGGAAACGCATGGTTTAAATTCTTACTGAAGATGAATTAAAGATATACCTAGAAAGTTAAACCTGGATTAACCATGTAGAATTTAAAAATACTAAATATTAGCATAAAAGAACAAATTGATATTGGCAAAATGTATTGCTGAAATCAGCGTATAAACAAGAGGATATTTGTGTAGACAGAAAATAAGTTGATAAGAAGAGTAAGTTTGAAAATATATGGAGTATATTTTATGAAAATTCTATATGGCTAATAAGAGAATTAACGAGATCTTTGGTTGAACCAAGCAGAAATTGAACAGTGATCCGTTATTTACCTTCACTTACTCCTGCCATGAAAGACATATTAATGATTTTGCTCATTTGTATGCACTGGGAAAATGACAAAAAACTAAAGCATACAGGGAAGATTTATGTTCTCCAATGTGCTTTAAGACGTGACGCGAGTTAGAAAACCCATGGGTCACAGCATACGTGGGTTTGGAAAATTAACAGATACTGATTTCAGAACCCAAGGGAAATCTATGTCATATTTATTTTCAGTAGAAATCTAGTCATTTTTACCATAAATGTACAGGAATTCTCAATGGACACTTTTGCTAAACACATTAAAATGACCAACATAGTTGTTTCTCTTAGCCATATCTTTTAAATATTTCTCCAAGGCTTGATTTCTTGCAAAAAAAAAAAAAATTTCAGAAAGTAACACATGGCCATAGATAATTTATGTTTTGATGTTTTTGAAATTTGATGAAAAAATTTGATAGAAGTAGAAGCCACTCTAAAATGTTATGGAAAAATTTAGATTGAGTTTTATGTTTTGCTATGATACTAAAACATTTAGTATGGCACTTAAAAAGAAAATACAATCCTGCTAAATGCTGTAAAAAGAACTCTCTAGAAAATCTTATTATAGATTTTCAACTACGAATTTATATTTGATCCCTAACACAATTACTTGAGAATGTGTATATGCCTGGGTATTCCATGTCTACACACCCATGCACGCGCACAGAAAAACATGTCTAACTTTCTCGCTTCTCTTTACCAGTTTCTCCATCACTACTTTTATACAATAGCTTAAGTTGGGGTTTGAATGTAACTATTTAATACCAGCCTCCTCTAAGACAATGCGTTTCCATTCACTGTACCCTCTCTACATATAGTATTTTTTTATACATGAATATAATGCTTAAAGTATAAATATATGCTTAAAGATTACAAATGGTTTAACATTCCATGATGCAGCAAGGTTGTAAGTGACTGTAGAAATTACCTGAAAATTTATATTATGCAGTATAATTCCTAGACAAGAAGTCAACTAAATAGTGAATTCTTCAAGTCACATAGAGCTTATTCCTCACAGAACAAACGATTCTATGGCCATTGGCTTCCATTATTAAGGCTTTTTTTTTTTCTTTTGTAAAGAGCCCTCGGTTTGCCTTTTATGCACATTGATTTAACTTGTGGACTGTACAGAAAAAGTTCAATTTTATTTATTAATTTCATTTCTTCAGGTACTGGAAGATAACTATTCTTCTGCTGTCCTCCTAATTTATTCTTAAATATTAATCCAGAAGTCAATATCCAATTATCCTTAAACATTAGACAATACATAAAGAACTACTTATTTACAACAATATTTATCTAGAGCAAATCATAAGCGTATATGTTCTTTTCTCCTTTCAGAACCTCCAGCAAGATATGTGATTCTTTCAGTTTCTTGGATATAGATACTCTCTCATTTATTTATTTAAAACCAATTGTCATCACCATAAATTCAGCAAAAGGGGAGCCATATGGTTTTATGAACAAAAATGACTTAATTACTTCAAAAGATAAGATTCAGATAAGAGAAGGAAATATTATCAAATCTTAGAATGTTTAAAAGATCCTCAGATAAGTGGACATAATTCAACTTTTTGAACTTAGATAAATAATAATGAGAAACTGTAGTCAAAACAGCAGGAGAAAAAGAAAAATATCACCCTTGATCTCAGAATTTCTTCTGCTACTTATTAGCACTGTCAGCTGATATTCAGATTACCCAGCCATATAGATCATCTAACCTTTGACACAGATAAATTAAACCTCTGACAACACAGAGGCTTAATTTGGAGCTCTTTCCCTGAGGTAAAAACGACTCTCTTAGGGATACGAAGAATAACACAACAAACTTAGCCAGATACTTCCATTTAAAAATAGCAGATTCTAGGACTTATTAAATTTAAGTAGATATTATATTAAGAACTCTGCATTTCTCACACAAATAGACTTAAATTTTATAAACATAAAAGAATATTCAGTTGTAAATTATATCTTTGTTTAATATATAATCACATGTGAACTTTGGATATCGGAATATATGTTTCTAATTAGGAATATACTGCAATTCAAAAGATGTGGCAATTTGGGAAAAACTGATTTTAACAGAATACATTTAGGAAATATTACTGGATATTTTAATTTGGAAAAGAAATGTTATCAGTATGTTAAATTACTATGCAGGTATGAATGAAAAACAACCCAAGGTTGAAGAAAAAGATGAATCCTGTTCTTTGTTAACATAGCTGTAACAGTTGTCAATTACTGGGAATGAACAACAACAAAAATTATCACAGGTTGAAAAGGAGAGAACACAGCAACATCCTGGGTAATGAAATGTAAAATTACCCACTTTCAAGTTAATTGTCCTGATAACAAAAGACTTTATTTGAAGTTTGCAGAATAATATTGGTGAAAATAAAAGAGGATTAAACTGTTGGTACTTTTAGAAAATCTCTGATTTTCTAAAATCTAAATCTCAAAATCTAAAGTCTCAGCTTTCCAATCATTTTTTGGGAAATACCATTTATATGGTGGAGATTTTATGTGGTTTGCTATAAACATCAGCACAACATGTATTAGGGACCATTGGACCCTACTCTTTATCAAAGACTACTATTATTTATTTGATCTTGTGTTCTATGAACATTAAAATCCTGCTTGTAATTCGATTATCTTTGTAAGAATCCATTATACTGTTTAATGCTTACTAATAGGTTTACTAACTCAAATACTAGTAATTTGTCCTGAGGCATTTTTAAACAGGAGTTTTTTTATGCTAATGTTGGCCAGCCTTCAATAAATTAGCCCCATATATAATCCTATTGCATTACGAAAAGTTTGTTTCCCTTATTTTCATTGATTAAATTAGTAATCTCCAAAAATATGTTATTTTTCTAAGAACAAAATGAGTTCATTTCTATTAACTTCACACCCTAGATTGAAACAGGTTAAAAGTTTCTTACTAGTAATTATTTTATCAACCAATCTTATTAAACATGAGCTTAATAACATAACTGCCTATATACTCTGCTGTCAACTCAAAGTTTCAGAATATATATCAATCTGACCTTTTCCCTGTGGACTATCACTTGTGAATTTATCTAAAATGTATTTAAATCATCTGTAAAACCTCCACAATAAAAGAACTAGTCCCAAGTTAAAGGAGTGATAACCAGAGCTAATGTAAGTGAAAAGTCTGTGCAATCTCTAGTCCAATTTATCATACAGAACTTTATTTGTGCCCTACCATGTGCCAGCTACTATCATCTAATACAACTTCACATACCTTGTAAGGTAATTACTATCACACTCATTTTATTGATGCAATGGCTAAAATGGTAAATATTTTATCAGAGCCCAGATTTTAATCTAGTTTTCCTAATGATTTCTTTTTAAAATGTTTATTTCCAGAATGTAGCTATCTGTTCATTTATCCTCCTCATTTAAATTAAATATCAAAACTTTAAATTCTAAGTTACTGTAAGCAAGGTTTCTTTATTTTACATTTAAGTATCAGTTATAATATAATTTAATTTGACAGTTTAATACCTCTGAAATCTTTTTTTTTCTTGATTTGGGTACAAAATTTAGTGAAACGTTAAACTTTCTGACTTTAAACCTAAAGTTTTATCTTGATGTGGTTGAAAATGATGCTATGACTTTGTTTTCAAAATGGCTTTTAGAGTTCTACTTCTAAAAAATAACCTTATAATGTTTCTTGGACATTAAACAACTCTCTGACAAAACAACATTTCGATGACTTGAATACAAATGAATCAGAAACATACGGATTGAATTTTTCTTGATGTATAAGAAAGTTTGAATAGAAAGAAAAAAAGTCACTGGCAAAATTCATTCTGAGTATTGCCAAACCGAAAATGTCTGAAAACATAGGGCTTTTTAAAAGACATTCTAATGAACCCCAAAATACTATCTTTGTTTTTCCATCTCTAAATTATTCTATAAACCCAAGTTTGAAAAAAAGAATTAATCTACTTGGAAGGCTTAAGCTATATAAAGCATCAAACAACGGAAAATTATAGTGTTTGGGGGGAAAACTCAAGTCTTTAAAGTTAGATTAAATTGCTATCTGTGTAATAAACTATGTGCATATGTGTGTAGGAAAAATCATTACTGTAGATTTATTAACAATGTTAATAAAGACCTAGTATGTCAGTTAATTAATGTATCATTATAATGTAGGGAACTGGAAATCTTGCAATAATTTAGGACAGATTTAAGCCTACTCATTTACTATTAAAAACAAAAATAGAATTTATTTTATCATAGAGGTTTATTAACCACCATGAGAAAGTGCTTGAGAACTTTAAAACCAATTTTGTAAAATTGGATATAACATCTTGTCTGGAATGTCTAAATTTTGCCCTTAAGAAGCGGCAATATATTTTTTCATTTGCTTGCTCATATGTTTGTATTATTTTGCTGAAACAAACATATGGAGCTCTGAGAATTATCTATTCAGCATGAAAAAATAATAAAATATTCTTGAACTCTCTTGCCAAATCCATTGCAGTTCATTTGTCAAATTTCTAAAAAGAGTATTTCATAAACTGACATAATTTCCACAGGCTCTCTGAGGAATCAAAATGCTACTTTTGATTTCAGCAGCCTTTTGATTCCCAAAATATATTTAGACCTTTTTGGTATTTTTTCTTCACAGGGGCAGGCTAAACAAAATTTAATAATACACATCACTGACTTTCTCCTTTCCTTATGATTTAAACTATTTAGTTTCCGTACTGTGGTTTGCTCTACAAAATTCTGCTCCTATGTTACATTAAACTGCTTTAGTTACTAATTCCAAAACTCACAGTTTGGAATGTCTTCAAGAGGACCTAATAGACACCTACAGAACTCTCCACCCCAAATCAACAGAATATACATTTTTTTCAGCACCACACCACACCTATTCCAAAATTGACCACATAGTTGGAAGTAAAGCTCTCCTCAGCAAATGTAAAAGAACAGAAATTATAACAAACTGTCTCTCAGACCACAGTGCAATCAAACTAGAACTCAGGATTAAGAAACTCACTCAAAACCACTCAACTACATGGAAACTGAACAACCTGCTCCTGAATGACTACTGGGTACATAATGAAATGAAGGCAGAAATAAAGATGTTCTTTGAAACCAACGAGAACAAAGACACAACATACCAGAATCTCTGGGACACATTCAAAGCAGTGTGTAGAGGGAAATTTATAGCACTAAATGCCCACAAGAGAAAGCAGGAAAGATCCAAAATTGACACCCTAACATCACAATTAAAAGAACTAGAAAAGCAAGAGCAAACACATTCAAAAGCTAGCAGAAGGCTAGAAATAACTAAAATCAGAGCAGAACTGAAGGAAATAGAGACACAAAAAACCCTTCAAAAAATTAATGAATCCAGGAGCTGGTTTTTTGAAAAGATCAACAAAATTGATAGACAGCTAGCAAGACTAATAAAGAAGAAAAGAGAGAAGAATCAAATAGACACAATAAAAAATGCAAAAGGGGTTATCACCACTGATCCCACAGAAATACCATCTACAATCAGAGAATGCTATAAATACTTCTTTGCAAATAAACTAGAAAATCTAGAAGAAATGGATAAATTTCTCGACAAATACACCCTCCCAAGACTAAACCAGGAAGAAGTTGAATCTCTGAATAGACCAATAACAGGCTCTGAAATTGTGGCAATAATCAATTGCTTACCAACCAAAAAGAGTCCAGGACCTGATGGATTCACAGCCGAATTCTACCAGAGGTACAAGGAGGAACTGGTACCATTCCTTCCGAAACTATTCCAATCAATAGAAAAAGAGGGAATCCTCCCTAACACATTTTATGAGGCCAACATCATCCTGATACCAAAGCCTGGCAGAGACACAACCAAAAAAAAGAATTTCAGACCAATATCCTTGATGAACATTGATGCAAAAATCCTCAGTAAAATACTGGCAAACCGAATCCAGCAGCACATCAAAAAGCTTATCCACCATGATCAAGTGGGCTTCATCCCTGGGATGCAAGGCTGGTTCAACTTACGCAAATCAATAAATGTAATCCAGCATATAAACAGAACCAAGGACAAAAACCACATGATTATCTCAATAGATGCAGAAAAGGCCTTTGACAAAATTCAACAACGCTTCATGCTAAAAACTCTCAATAAATTAGGTATTGATGGGACATATCTCAAAATAATAAGAGCTATCTATGACAAACCCACAGCCAACAACATACTGAATGGGCAAAAACTGGAAGCATTCCCTTTGAAAACTGGCACAAGACAGGGATGCCCTCTCTCACCACTCCTATTCAACATAGTGTTGGAAGTTCTGGCCAGAGCAATCAGGCAGGAGAAGGAAATAAAGGGTATTCAATTAGGAAAAGAGGAAGTCAAATTGTCCCTGTTTGCAGATGACATGATTGTATATCTAGAAAACCCCATTGTCTCAGCCCCAAATCTCCTTAAGCTGAGAAGCAACTTCAGCAAAGTCTCAGGATACAAAATCAATGTACAAAAATCACAAGCATTCTTGTACACCAATCACAGACAAACAGAGAGCCAAATCATGAGCGAAGTCCCATTCACAATTGCTTCAAAGAGAATAAAATACCTAGGAATCCAACTTACAAGGGACATGAAGGACCTCTTCGAGGAGAACTACAAACCACTGCTCAGTGAAATAAAAGAGGATACAAACAAATGGAAGAACATTCCATGCTCATGGGTTGGAAGAATCAATATCGTGAAAATGGCCATACTGCCCAAGGTAATTTATAGATTCAATGCCATCCCCATCAAGCTACCAACGACTTTCTTCACAGAATTGGAAAAAACTACTTTAAAGTTCATATGGAACCAAAAAAGAGCCTGCATCGCCAAGTCAATCCTAAGCCAAAAGAACAAAGCTGGAGGCATCACGCTACCTGACTTCAAACTATACTACAAGGCTACAGTAACCAAAACAGCATGGTACTGGTACCACAACAGAGACATAGATCAATGGAACAGAACAGAGCTCTCAGAAATAATGCCACATATCTACAACTATCCAATCTTTGACAAACCTGACGAAAACAAGGAATGGGATAAGGATACCCTATTTAATAAATGGTGCTGGGAAAACTGGCTAGCCATATGTAGAAAGCTGAAACTGGATCCCTTCCTTACACCTTATACAAAAATTAATTCAAGATGGATTAAAGACTTATATGTTAGACCTAAAACCATAAAAACTCTAGAAGAAAACCTAGGCAATACCATTCAGGACATAGGCATGGGCAAGGACTTCATGTCTAAAACACCAAAAGCAATGGCAACAAAAGCCAAAATTGACAAATGGGATCTAATTAAACTAAAGAGCTTCTGCACAGCAAAAGAAACTACCATCAGAGTGAACAGGCAACCTACAGAATGGGAGAAAATTTTCGCAACCTACTCATCTGACAAAGGGCTAATATCCAGAATCTACAATGAACTCAAACAAATTTACAAGAAAAAACAAACAACCCCATCAAAAAGTGGGCAAAGGACATGAACAGACACTTCTCAAAAGAAGACATTTATGCAGCCAAAAAACACATGAAAAAATGCTCATCATCACTGGCCGTCAGAGAAATGCAAATCAAAACCACAATGAGATACCATCTCACACCAGTTAGAATGGCCATCATTAAAAAGTCAGGAAACAACAGGTGCTGGAGAGGATGTGGAGAAATAGGAACAATTTTACACTGTTGGTGGGACTGTAAACTAGTTCAACCATTGTGGAAGTCAGTGTGGCAATTCCTCAGGGATCTAGAACTAGAAATACCATTTGTCCCAGCCATCCCATTACTGGATATATACCCAAAGGACTATAAATCATGCTGCTATAAAGACACATGCACAAGTATGTTTATTGCGGCACTATTCACAATAGCAAAGACTTGGAACCAACTCAAATGTCCAACAACGATAGACTGGATTAAGAAAATTTGGCACATATACACCATGGAATACTATGCAGCCGTAAAAAATGATGAGTTCATGTCCTTTGTAGGGACATGGATGAAACTGGAAACCATTATTCTCAGCAAACTATCGCAAGGACAAAAAACCAAACACCACATGTTCTCACTCATAGATGGGAATTGAACAATGAGAACATATGGACACAGGAAGGGGAACATCACACTCCGGGGACTGTTGTGGGGTGGGGGGAGGGGGGAGGGACAGCATTAGGAGACATACCTAATGCTAAATGACGAGTTAATGGGTGCAGCAAACCAACATGGCACATGGATACATATGTAACAAACCTGCACATTGTGCACATGAACCCTAAAACTTAAAGTATAATAATAATAATAATAATAATAATAAGAGGAACATGTTCAGTGGCAAGTGAACTACAAAACCCTTTTAATTACAAACTCACTCAATTACCATTCAAAGTACGCACTGAGGGTACAAGTGTGAATGAGTGATACATGTCCCATGACCTCATGAAACTGATATTCATTCAACCTGTAATCACAGTGGTGTAACTGTGATTGATTAAAGTAATAAGTTTAGTTCTTTTTTATCGCTCATGGTCAAGCTACAAGAGAATATTACATTTAATTTAGATGTCATATTCCTTACATGATTTGTTTACAGATCACTTGCCTAATAGCATCTGCAATCACATTTTATACATGAAAGTTGTTCTGGCCAATCCTGGACTGTTAAATTTTTCCAGAATATACCATGCCATTTTGACATAGTGTGCATTTACTTACTGTTTCTTCATCCAGGAATGAATTACCCTGTCCTCACCATCACTTCACATACTTCCATGACTTCCCTTCCTCTTCATCTGTATTTCTTAGTATCCTAACTGCTGACCCAGTTTCAAGGCCACCTGTACCATGGCTCTTTTGGCTCCATCCCAGGTGTCTTTAGCCATGTATGTTCTGCTTTCCCATGATGTCTTTGTTGTATCACTATTTTTCAGTATTAGGGCACTTCATTCTTTCTAAAATTAGCTTCCTATAACCTGTCTCTTAGGTGATATGCTTTTGTAACCTGCCACCTTGCATGCACAGATAATAATTGTATGTTGAACAAATGGATAAATGAATAATAGTTTACAAATGAATTTGAAAGCAGACTTTCCTGACTATCATCCTTTCATGATTTTCAACTCCTTTTGTTTAGACGAAAACGTTAGGAATACATTACTGAAAATAAAAGATGGTCTGTCTGCTCTGAAGCAATGTCACATTGAGAACACAATCAGTGGTAATGAGTGAAGCTGTAATAAGCTGAAGCATCTGGTTATTCATATTTATAAGGAAATGACACATGTATATTCTCCATGAGGTTGCAGTTAATAAAACTAACGTGCCCAGAGAATCAGTTGCTTTCCCAAGGCCGTATCTGTTCCACCTCTGGTTAAAATCTGTTTTAAGTATTGCCTAAAAGCAAAAAGCCAGCTAGCCTAGCATGTTTAACCATTTGAAAATTCTTCAAATTAGACAATATCAAAGAGATAAGGAAAAGCAACAAAAGGCTGTATATCTCAAACCGAACTCTCAAATATAGAATTTGGAAACCTTTTAAAGGAGTAAAACATTAGTTTACTCTAGGCTAAAAAATAACATACTAGTAACTTAAAGTAAAATTACCCATGTAATATAAGAGAAAATCAATCATAGAGAAAGGGAAAGTCAAAATATAGACTAGTTCTCAGAGAGAAAAAGATAAATTGAAAACAACATAGAAGTTAAATTATGGAAATAGTAAAAAAGAGAACCAATACAAGATAAGAGTGGGGGAAAAAAAAAAAGAGAAACTTTAGAAGTCCACGTGGAGCATGAGGGAAGATGGAAATTAAAAGGAAACAGGCTGATCATATTTCATAGATTTCTTGATTTGTTTAGTTAGACATTTCAAGCATATCCCCAAAGAGGAGAGTGGGAGAAGCACACACCACTAATTTCATTTTTCTTGTTTAGGCCACATACCAGGGAAGGAACGATTTGCTTACCTCCCCAGTGCCAATTTCCCAGTCACATTTCTGACCATAAATGTACAGTAGCTTAACATTGTAAGAATTCTTGGAAGATTATTTAAATTTGTGCTTTACTCAGTCTACATTTATAATGCTTGAACTCTGAGGATCCTTTAATGATAATCTTAAAGCCATAATTGGACTCTAACCTATAATCCAGAATATTTGAATTGTTTATGAAAATTCAATATTGTAATTAAAAGCTATGGAAAAATCTGGATTTGAGAGCATAGGGAAGGTTTGAAACTTTGCCTATAATACTTTCAGTAAGAACTTTCTTTCTCTAGATCTAGATTTGAGACACGGCCGGGCGCGGTGGCTCACGCCTGTAATCCCAGCACTTTGGGAGGCCGAGGTGGGCGGATCACGAGGTCAGGAGATCGAGACCATCCTGGCTAACACGGTGAATCCCCCGTCTCTACTGAAAATACAAAAAAAATGAGCCGGGCGTGGTGGCGGGCGCTTGTAGTCCCAGCTACTCGGGTGGCTGAGGCGAGAGAATGGCGTGAACCCGGGAGGCGGAGCTTGCAGTGAGCCGAGATGGTGCCACTGCTCTCCAGCCTGGGCAACAAACAGAGCAAAAAACCAAACACCGCATGTTCTCACTCATAGGTAGGATTTGAACAATGAGAACACATGGACACAGCAAGGGGAACATCACACTCCGGGGACTGTTGTGGGATGGGGGGAGGGGGGGAGGGGGGGAGGGATAGCATTGGGAGATACACCTAATGCTAAATGACGAGTTAATGGGTGCAGCACACCAACATGGCACATGTATACATATGTAACAAACCTGCACATTGTGCACATGTACCCTAAAACTTAAAGTATAATAATAATAGTAAAAACAGAGCAAGACTCCACCTCAAAAAAAAAAAAAAGATTTGAGACCCATAAAACATTCACTAGACTAACCCTTTAATATATTTGTGTGTGAACTTCATTCCATATATACAATCTTTGCAGTCACAGCATTGGTAATGTTATTATCCATAGGCTGTGAAACTTGCTGCAGGTAAAACAAGGCCATAGTGAAGTCTTAAGTATTTATAGCAATAAATCTCCTTGAAAAAGGTCCAAGACAGACACAACTTTTACTTACCTCTGTGGTTTATTAAACAAGTCTTTTGTGTAACACAGCAACGAAAAAGGAGGGAGGTAGACTGTAGGCCTAATGCTTTTCTTGCCTGATTCTGTGACAACTAGAAGCAGTGAACCTTAAATAAGATACGTTCTCTTATTAATGATCTTTTTAAAAATTAGACTCCCTGTCCCTGGTGATAACATTTTTAGGGTAGAGAATAAGGGCACAATGTAGATCTCCATGATGTTTTTTATAAATATTTAAAATTAAATATTAAGTTTTTAAATTGTGTCTCCATTAAATTGTGTCTTATCCTCCTATCATGACAAATATAATTTTAAATTACCTGCGAAGTCTAGATTTGAGTTTAGAGTGTTTGAACTTTGAGTGATCAAAGGGCAACAAAGATCTGAATATATTGGCCTTGGCTTCCTGAGCCTTCTGAGCAAATATGCCAGTATCACCATCACCACAGTCTGCAAATTCTGTTCCATGTGTCTGAATTGCCTGCCCCACAACTTCTTCCCCTAATCACATCTTTGTGTTTCAGATTATAGCTCAAATCTAGTCACCATCCTATGTTAACAGATCCATTGAACTGCTCAGTGTGCTGTGATATGCATTCACTAATACTATTGTGTTATTACTACCTCGTGCATCACTCAAATGCAAGTCTCATAAAGCCATCTGCATTGGCTCACTTTTATATCTCCAGAATCTCACCAAGTGGCTCTTTTGGCTCTATCCCAGGTGTCTTTAGCCATGTATGTTCTGCTTTCCCATGGTGTCTTTGATATGTCACTATTTTTCAGTATTAGGGCATATAGTAGGTGCCCAATAAATACTTGTGAGCATAAGAATTACTTCTGGACCTTCTTAAAAGTGACGATTTCCTACAGACCCTTCCACAAGTAATTCTGGAGCAGTAGCCTTTGATCAAACATTGCAATACGTAAAGAACTAACTTGGTATTATTTTTCTGCAGTTTTTTTGTGACTCATTCCATCCCCATCTCCTCTATCCCACTTTGTATTACTGGTAGCTCCTTTACTTCCCTAGTGTCTTTTTTGATACATATTTATAACTGTTTTAGTTGAGGTTTAAGACATAATTTGCATATAGTAATATTTATTCTTATTTGATGTACAGTTCTATAAATTTTTACAAATCATATAGTTGTGTAACCACCACAACTATATAATTTTGGTATTGTTGTATTAGAGTAGTGCTACTTACTTACATATACAGGTCTTCAACACTAGACTCAAAATTGCTTGAGAGCAGTAGCAGTACCTACATCTTCTTTACCTCCCACCCCACAGCCTGACAATAAATTTATTGGATAAATGTGTTCTAAATTGATTAACTAATATAGTTTTGCACTACCCTATGAAATGTGTTGCCTTGGACATCATAAATATAAAACATATATTGGTTATATCACATAAAAAACGATAACTCTCAATGTGTCAAACAAGCTTCACAAAAAATATATAAAATTCAGTGCTTACCATCCCCTGTTTCTGCACAGAGCTGTAAGCCCAAATTATTCTGGGGATTAATCACCCAATGATTGCTGGTCACAGTGATATCAAAGACAAGCCAACCCACATCTAAAGCTTGGGCCTTTCTTGTGTCTAACAAGAACAGATCTGCATCCCTAAAAAGAAAAGGAACAACAAAAAAAGTTAAAGGTTTAAATGAACATCATTATTTCCTAGACTTAAGTGAAAACATTACAAAAGCAGTCTGTAAAATAACAGCAGTTAGTTAAAGAACAAGAGGAACAAGTGACTCAAGTGATGAGTAATAAGATACAAAACGCTTTGTTACTAGGCTTCCAACCAAACCTGGTACAGATTAGTAATCTCTATCTGAAAGTAATTTCCATTTTCCTGCTTTTCACTGGCCTTTATAAACTGACTTAGTGCTCTTAATTTGATCCCTGGTCATCAGTGTTCCTGGTAACCACCATCTGTAAGTAGTCCTCAAAACAAAGGATTAAACTGAATAGAGACAAATGAAAGTAGCTGTTCCAGTTTGGATGAATGTGAATTCTCAAATGAAAGGAACACAGGCAGGATGTAATGCAATCATCTGTTTTAGAAAGAGTTTTCTAATATTTTTTCTATTTTTATTATATAATTATTTTATGGATACCAAACACCAAGAGAGTATTACAGAGTAATACCACTGGTTTAAGGAGTAAATCCCATGAGTTGAGTGGCACAATCTGTGAGAACTTTTGTTAGTATCTTCTGCAAGCTTAAGTCCCCCTGGGACAGTAATGGCTGTGAATATGAACTTACATATTTTAGAATAGTCTGCACAGTGTTGCTGTTATTAACGTTTATACTTATATTTTTGAATCTTAATTTTAACATTATATTTATAAATGTATAAACATTTGTTGAATTATAATGAATACTTTATTATTCTCTTACTACTGGCAGTCTCTGAGCTAAAATTACCTATTTCTGACATTTAATTTTTACAACAGCTCCTTCGTATTAAAAACATTCAGGCTCAAATAGGTTAACTGTAAAACACTGTATCTCCCTCAAGGTAGAGTAGAAATAACACCATTATGCATTTTATGACCTTTGATGTTGTATTGAATCTATTTAAGAGCATATTATTTATATAGAAAACAATAGAGCTATTCATTGTTTAATATTAGTATACTATGTTAAATACTATTTTACTGCATTTTCTGTCTGTATACATCATAGAAGTCACTTTAAGGGTGGCTTACAAAATGTGAAAACACATTTTTAATAAATCATACTTTTTTAATGAAAAATAAAATTTAAAATTGAACCATTTTAACAAAATGAAGTTAAAAAAATGTGTGAGTATCTTAGAAACTATATCTTTGTTTCCTAACTAGATTTGCACTTTTTTCTATTAATCTAGAGAAATTCAAATAAATGTAATATGACAATGAAATCATCTAAATATCCTAATAAAAACCATGAATGTTTTATTGTCTTTTCACAATTACAGTCATAGTGTTTACGAAAGGAAGGTTTGAAATGCTTTTTTCACATCTGATATAGGATTCAGTTTTAGATACTGCAGACTTATGACAAGCATATCGTACAAAGCAATAAAATGATTCCTTTAGTTCTCACTAGAATTTGTAGAACCCTTTATAGTCCCAGTGTGATAGCATGTCAGTTAAATTCTTCCTCTTCCTCCTAAATTGGAAAATCCTCCAAATGAGCAGACAAGAAAATAAGAATTGTCTTAAAGTTTTGAGATATTTGGTAAATATCTCTGAGACCTTAATCTTGGAATTAACTCATTTACACTGTTCACTTTCTAAACAGGAGCAGTCACCCTGTGCCTTGGGCAATACTTGAGTGCTACACTGATTTCAGGTCTGCTTTCATTTGAAATATGGTAAAAAATGTCCTAATCCATTCTGCAAGGCTCATAATGTCATCCCTTGGCATGATATTAATAAAGACGTGAAAAACAAAAAAGAACAAGGAGGTAAACTTTCCGAAGCAAAATTAACAAATTTCTTTTGGTAGTCATTTCAATGATATTTTCTATTATTTTTAAATTGTGCCATCTCTTCAGAGAAAAAAAAAAAAAATCCCCAAACTCTCCATGTTCAAATCCCAAAACTTTCCAGCATGTATATGAAGGAAACAGTTCCAGTTTAAATGTATGTATTTAGAAAAAGCATCAAGTATAGCCTAAATATCTGAATTTCAGTGATGCAAATTGCAATTCATTGGAAAGTAAATCTAGGAAGATGAAGTGGTATGGTCTAAAAAGACCCATATATTTCTAGTTCACCTCTGAAAATTTATGAAAGTTCAATTGATTTCATAAGTGCACAGTTTTCTATTAATGGTCGAAGCTATTTTACTTTTGACTGACAAATTAATTTCTCCTTTCTCCTTTCATATACGAAGCGCTTCTGCATTACCTATGGACAACAGAATATGCTTGAGGAGAATCAAGACTATGACTAATAAACACAGTGGTAATAATTCTGTAATTTTTACTCATACGGCCCCTTTCATAGCAGGTTCCTAAAGACAAGTGCCCCCCAACCCCATTCTGTAGAATGTTAGAGGGGATTTCTTTTGAAGTATAAAATTTCTCCACTAAAATATGGCACTTATACTACCGGGAATAGTAAAATATCCTAAGTATTTCCCATGAATAGTGTAAAATAAACTTGTTAAAGTTGTCCTGCCTCACCAGTTTTACTTCACTTTTTTAAAGAAATTCTTACAATATCCAATAAAACATTTTAAATAGTAATGCATTTAAGAACAGTGCAATAGAGAAAATACATGTATAAAGAAAAAACATATTTATTTGTAGCAAAAATAATTCCATAAATCCTTTAAATAAGGTGCAGTTACAATACTTAAAATTAAAGCTACATTGTGGCGAAGAAAAAGCCCATTTACATGAATGTGTATAAGCAAATATTTCAGAATGGTGTTTGTGATTGTTTTCTTTTTTTTTTGAGACGGAGTCTCGCTCTGTCTCCCAGGCTGGAGTGCAGTTAGTGCCATCTCGGCTCACTGCAAGCTCTGCCTCCCAGGTTCATGCCATTCTCCTGCCTCAGCCTCCCGAGTAGCTGAGACTACAGGCGCCTGCCACCATGCCTGGCTAATTTTTTGTATTTTTAGTAGAGACGGGGTTTCATCATGCTAGCCAGGATGGTCTCGATCTCCTGACCTCATGATCCACCCGCCTTGGCCTCCCAAAGTGCTGGGATTACAGGCCCACGTGTGATTGTTTTCTAAGGCTGTCATAACAAAATACCAGACTAGAGTTTGCAATTGATTTTCTCTCATTTCTGGAGGCTAGAATTCCAAAATCAAGGTGTCAGCAGGGTCGGTTCTTTCTGAAACTGGAGGAAAAGATCTGTTCCAGGCTCTCTCCTTGGCTCGTAGATTGTTGTCTTCTCCCTGTATCCCTTCTCATCATCTTTTCTCCTATGCATGTCTTTGTGTCTAAATTTCCTCTTTTCATAAGGACACCAGTCATATTGGGTTAGGATTCATTCTACTGACCTCGCTTTAGGTCAACTGCCTTTGCAAAGACCCTATGTCCAAATATGGTCACATTCTGAGTTACTGGAGGCTAGGACTTCAACATCGGGGGAGAGGGCACAATTCAATCCATAATACTAATACTAATAAAGCGGGTTTTTTTTTTTTAAGGCAGGAATGTAAATATTCCTGGATGTGAATAGTCTGTCTTTATTGACAACATAGCACTTATCAAGATTGAGAGGTTTTCAAAAACAAATATGTGAAAGTAAATTTATATTAATAGAAATCATAATGACTAAAATTTGCATTTTTCTTTTTCAGGTAAAATTTCATTGTTCGTCTTGAGTATGATATAGATCAGTATAATAATTTCCTCTATGGTTAATAAAGTCATCATGCCATTGTTAAATACAGAGTCAGGTTTAACAGATAAAGTTAGATTTGTAGTATCAGATAAGCTTATCAGATATGAAATATTTTGGAGTATTAAGTTTAACTACTCAAAGGTGAATAGTAATACATAATATATACATACATTTATTGTCAATACAAATACATTTGAGCAGGTCTGACTCATCGTGACCAGAAGTTTAAACATGTCTGGTTATACATGGGCTACTGGTGTGTTTGTGTATATTTACTTGCATGAGTGCCTTTTATTTTACTGAAAGAAGAAAGAGTTTTGCATACATACCTTGAGAATCTTAAAATACCAGAAGGACACTACACTAAAGACTAAACAGCAGGAACCAAAATTCAGCAGAATTTAAGTTACTACCATTAGCATAACTCAACCAAAAATGCTAATTGGTGGAATGAGAAAATTGAAGCTATATAGCTAAGAAATTAATATTTATCATCTTTTTATCAATATCAATGTAGTGCTATAAAGATTTGGAGATCAGACAGATCTTGAACAATTAAGGAATTCCTCAACCTCAGTTTCCCTGTATATTAAAAGTGGTATGATAATCCCTGCCTTAAAAGGTTTTGATCAAGACCAAGTGCAATACTTTGAATATCTATCTGGTTAAGAGGTAAATTACACTTAAATCTGCAATCTTTTATAGGGTCTGCCATAATACAAATGTCTCTAAATTGCTTCATTTTGACCTATGAGTTTTGGGAAAGTATTATTTAGGGAAGCACATTACCTCCAAATGACCTCGATCAGTGTTAATTTGGTATTTACAAGAAGGGGGAAGAAGAAAAGGAGAGGAGCAGAAGGAGGAGAAAAGGAGAAGGAGGAGGTAGAGAAAACAAGGCACAAAAAATATTAGAAAGTATTTCTGGGAGTGTTGTTTCAAAACTTCAACTATTGACTGGCTTTAGAAGTTTACCTGTGGATCCAAAGCAACTCCATCTTGAAAGCTAATCCACTCTATTGGCTTCTGATTAACTTCTGTTCTGGGAAGCCCTCTAATACTTTCAGTTTATCTATCTTCCTTGTGTAAGAGCAGGTACTTACACAAATTCTGCCTTTAGGTCAAACAACCTTTATGTTATCATACTTCAATTGTCCTGCAGTTCCCTTCTGAACCATCCCTCCTCCCTAGGTAATGGTCTGGGAATCCACCATCTCAACTTGTTGCTGCCCAAGACACAGGCATGGCTTCTGTTCCTAAGTCCCTATTAAATATTTCTTCCAAGGAAACTGGTTTTGTCAGCCTCTCTTTTCAGCCTCTCAGATTCCTGGGACTTTGGGGTAGGTTTGCACAGACCTCCCCACAGTGAAACATCACCTTTTAAAAAAGCACTTTAAAAAGCACTTATATAAGTACACTTTCCTTGTATAAGAATAGAGTTAGAGGTTGCATTGTGGATATAACATTTATCCATTTAAATAAATGCTAAAAAAACAACGACAAGCCGGGCGCGGTGGCTTACGCTTGTAATCCCAGCACTTTGGGAGGCCTAGGCGGGCAGATCACGAGGTCAGGAGATCAAGACCACAGTGAAACCCGTCTCTACTAAAAAATACAAAAAAAAAAAATTAGCCAGGCGTGGTGGCGGGCACCTGTAGTCCCAGCTACTCGGAGAGGCTGAGGCAGGAGAATGGCGTGAACCCGGGAGGTGGAGCTTGCAGTGAGCCGAGATTGCGCCACTGCACTCCAGCCTGGGCGACAGAGCGAGACTCTGTCTCAAAACAACAACAACAACAACAACAACAACAAACACACACATACACACACACACACAACCTGTGGATTCCTGCATTTTCGATAGCATAGTATTTCCAATGACAGTATCATACACAAATATACAAAAATGCTACTTTTCAAATAACATAGATGGATCTGAAGATGATATACTTATTAACACTGTGATATATGATTAAAAATGTGATTCTAGTGATAAAGACATCATGTCAAAGACGCATGAGACAAGTTTGAAGAAAAAGCCATCATATATATGTTTTGAGAGTGAAACAAGGAATACTATATTAATCATTTCATATAACATGTGAATTAAAATATGTATGCAAAATATTAACAAACGATTATAGTTTTGTCTATTTTAAGTGTATTCATTATCTACCTATGCTTATACAAAAAATCAAGTGTATAAAACATTCAACTTCTTGATCTAATTTGTTTGATCTTTTACTTGAGTAAAGGGAATATCATTTTATATGATTATATTATGGTAATATGTTCTCCTTATAATTAGATATATAAGGGATGTGAACAGGCCTAGTAGCACACCAGGCATGTAGTACTGGAAATGTTAACTTCCTCTATTTTTCTAGTCAGCTGAATAAATGGAGTATTCTCATTATAAGACCAAAAAAAATTGACCAAGAATATTTGATGGGAAATCAAGGAGTCTGGCATTTTAACTCTGAAAGTGACCAAAATAAATCACAGAATACTAGAACTGAGTGAGATATAAATTACTTAGCCAAACTATTTTTTCATAAGGAAATTTAAAGAGAAATCAAATAATTTTCCATGTTCACTTAGCCAATAGGGGGATCCAAACCCAGTTTTCCATTTTCAGAACACTTTTATAAAATATCAGCTCCCTTTACTCCCAAACCATAACTCAGTTGCTTTCCTTATCTTGAAGAAAAGCATTGATATTTGGAATGGACCACTGAAAGGTTGATCTGAGCCACTAGCCTAAAACAAGATGGGTAGAAACAGCTAAGAAGTGACTTTGGCTGTCATTTCACAAATCCATCTATCTATTAATTCATTTATTCACTTTTTCAATTTAACGTATTTTCACACTCCATGGTGGTTTTATACTATATCAATTCAACTAAGCTGGAACTACTGTGTATGGTTCGGGATTAGGGTTGGCTGCAAAGGGAATTTGGGTAACATTTAGAAGGTGGCAGTGAAGCAGTAGCCATATTTATACTTAGAAGACTACCGTGTGATCAAGTATTATTGCAACTTAGACATATTGTGGAGATCTGCTGGTTCATCTTATTGGTGTTGGGCATGCAGCTTCTTCAGATCCCACTAATTCTCCCTATTTAGTTCCTCTGAATCTAGGGCAAGGCATCCCCTTCTAAAAGAAAGGACTTGGCGGCTAGAAAGTCAACTGCATCATTGAAGCTGGAGACTTGGAGGTAGGTTCCACTTTGTCCTCATGGGTTCCAGATTATCTCCACAGGTTCTGTTTTGTCCTTGTTTCCCCCAGTGCATCTTTCCTTTCTGACTCTCTGGCCTGTGGACCTTAAGCCCAGCTTCAGATGCAGAGCAACAGACTTAAATAGACTGGTTAGCTCTAGGAATGCATAAGGTCAAATCTCTACCATCAATCCTTGAAGAAGCATTTCCCAGGAAGATAAATCTCCACTTTGCTCTTGGCTAATTATACTGGAACACTTACTTCAGTACTGGAAGGGCAGTACTTTGTTCTCTCTGGAGAGAGTGCTCTGGATATGAATCTGTCTTCTTTGTCCATGATGCTTGTCCCCAAAATTACCACACATGAACTTCCAGAATGCCTTATTCACTTATTCATAGAATTCCATACTGCATTGCTTCTGATAAAAAATGGGCTCATGCTTACAGAAGTCACTGGTCTTCCCATGCTTCCCATTAAAAGGATGGCCTTTTGAAGACTCAGTTATGCCACAAGTTGGGTACCAATATTTTACAAGAATGAACTGATATCCTTCAGGGAAGCTTTATATGATCTAAATCAGTAACCAATATAGCAAGGATGACTGTTTCTCTCATAGCCAGATATCTCATGGTCTGGAAATCAAGGGGTGGAAATGGAAGTGGTTCCTCTCAACTCATTATACATGATTCAACTAGCAAAATCTGTGCTTCTGACTCCCAAGACATTGGGCTATGTTGGTCCAGAGCTCTTAGTTCTCAATGGTACAATGCTAATTCTAGTGTCCATAGCAATAGTTCTATTAAATTGGAAGTTTAAACAGCTACCTGGCCACTTTGACTCCTCATGCCAGTGAATCAAGAAGCCAGTAAGCGGTTACCATACCATATGAATCAATGATTCTAAATATCAAAGGGAAATTGCACTACTACTACCACAATATGGGTAATGAGGAGTATGCACAGAGTACAAGAGATCACCTGGAACACCACTTAGTACTCCTTTGTCATATGACAAAAGTAAACGGAAAATCACAGTTCATTGCAGGCATTATTGCTAATGGCCCAGACACTTCAACAATAAATGTTTGATTTACCGTACTAGATAAGGAAAAGTGACCAGCTATGGTGCTTGTCAAAATAAACAGAAAATTGATTGCATAGTAAAAGAAGGAAATTATAAACACCAACTGCAACCATGTGACTAGCTGCAGAAATGAGTGTTGTAATATGGTATTTCTTCCTTATTTTGAAATTAATATATTTATGTTTTTGTATTAAATATATGTGTATTTTTCCCATTACTTTTAATGGCAAAAACCACAAGTACTTTTGCACCTACCTAATATATATTAAACAATTCTTTTTTTCCCCTTTTCTTCCCCATCTACCTCCCATCTAGTATAAGCAGTGTTGATAGTAGCTAATCACATATTTCAGTATTGAAGTTACAATACTTCAAAGGGAGAGTATGGCTCAGCTAGAAAAAGAATGAACAACATCCAAAGATGGATTAAAAGGCAGAATTACTTTGCTATTACATTTTTTATAAGTTATGAATGGTGCCGGGTGCGGTGGCTCATGCCTGTAATCCCAGCACTTTGGGAGGCCGAGGTGAGCAGATTATCCAAGGTCAGGAGTTCGAAACCGGCCTGGCTAACATGGCAAAACCCCGTCTCCACTAAAAATACAAAAATTAGCTGGGGCGGTGGGGGGGAGGTGGCAGGCACCTGTAATCCCAGCTACTCAGGAGGCTGAGGCAGGAGAATCGCTTGGACCCAGGAGGCAGAGGTTGCAGTGAGCTGAGATCACGCCATTGCACTCCAGCCTGTGTGACAAGAGCGAAGCTCCGCCTCAAACAAAAGAAAATAAAACAAAAACAAAACAAACAAAAAAAACAGGAAGAAGTTATGAATGGTTATAAAAGGTGTATATTAGTGCCAAATTGACAAGGATGGACTGTTGTGGCTATGTACATTGTCATATTACCTAAACAGAAATGACAAATCCCAGAATTCCCTTGGGAATTTGTTTGGGGCTGCTTTGAAGTTAGCCATCAGAGAAATCTGCACAGGAGTTGGGTAGTGGAATGGAAGCAGCACCCAAGTTTATGATTGCATAATTGGTAAAGTGCCAGGCTTTTCTGCTGCTTGCATACGTTGTCACTGATCTGCTAGCTCACCTTACTGTTGGGAGCACCTGGGCTCTTTCAGCTTCCACTGAGTAACAGCTCCATCAGCTTCTCCAAATTCTGGCCCACAATTCCTTCTGCAAGATCACCTCCTTCAGCTTCTCTACATCCTAAGCAAAGGAGTTTGTGGAATTCATGGTGAAGCATACCAGTCTCCCCTGCAGGCCATGCACATCATTAAAGTTGGAACTCCAAAGGCATGAGAAAGACATGGGTTCCAATTTGTCCTTGGGTCTCCAGCATATCCTGAAAAGTTCTAGTTCTTCTTGTTCTCTGCAATTCTATATCTGTTTTTCTTCCCAGCTGCCTATGGGAAGCTAACTTTAGACCCATCACAAGATGGAGAAGCAACAGCCTTCCATGAACTATTTAACCAGGTCCCATGATTGCAGAAAGTCAAATCCCTATAATAAATCTCTTATTCCTTATGACTCCCAATAATTTTATTTTTCTTATCAATCACTATCTAGCTTACACCCTGTTATGGGTTAAATTGTGTCTTTCAAAAACATATGTTGAAGTATTAGTCCCTCGTACTTGTGAATGTGATCTTATTTGGAAATACACTTGCAAATGTAATCAAGTTAAGATGAGGTAAGCCATATTTCAATACAACCGGTATCCTTATAAGAAGAAGAGGAGAGACACAAAGATAGAGACGTAAAAGGAAGAGAGCCACATGAAGATAGAGGAGGAGATTGGAGTTACAATATCTTCACACAGCCAAGGAACTTCTAGGGCTACCAGAAGATGAAAAAGGCAAGGAAGCATCATCCTCTAGAGGTTTTGGAGGGTGCGTGGCCTTACCAAATTCCTTGATTTGGGAAACCTAGCCTTCAGAAATGTAAGAAAACAACTTCCTATTGTATTAAGCCATCATAGTTTTTAGTCATCTGTTATGGCAATTCTAGGAAACTAATATATTCCCCTGATTAGGATATTTTACATATTAAATAGGGAATGATCAACAATATCAAATACTGAGGAGAATAAGAAGAAAGAAAAAGTATCTATAAGATCTGGTAAAGAGGAGGCTGATGGTAGATGCCTAGTTGAGTGGAGTTACGAAAATCAAATTACAGTGCATTGAGGGGTGAATTAAATATGAGAAAGAGAAGGAATTGAAAGTAAAGTTTTATATCTGTGAATATGGTTATGATGTGGAAAGGACAAATAGTGTGGAATTTGGGGAAATAGGTGCAAACAGTCATGTAAAGGGATTTTCAATGTGATAATCATGAGGCTAATTATAGGATGCACTTAAGTTTGTATGTGGAAGATAGAACATCTTGCACTATTTCAATGTAAGAAGAGATGTACGTAGACAGTACAGAAAATCTTCTGGAATAAGCAAATGCTTATTTACCTCTCTACAACACTATCCTTAGAGTTCAAATGCAAAATTTCATTATAAATGAAATCACCTCTTAGCAAGAGACATTGGATAAACTAATATGCACTGGGTGGGATGCCCATTCATCTTTTGCTGAAATCTCTTTTATCAAGAGCACTATATTACAGACACATGGCAAAAGTGTTTGCTTGTTTTAAAAATATAATTGAACATTTCTCGTTGGTATCAGGTGCCAATAAGCTGTAAGACTCACAGATACTTGATTTTATTTATTTAATTATTTTACTTTAGGTTCTGGGATACAAGTGCATAACGTGTCGGTTTGTTACATAGATATATATGTGCCATGGTAGTTTGCTGCACCTATCAACCTGTCATCAAAGTTTTAAGCCCCACATGATTAGTTATTTGTTCTCATGCTCTCCCTCCCCTTGACCAGATTCATCCATGTTCCTGCAAAGGACATGATCTCATTCCTTTTTATGGCTTTATAGTATTCCATGGTGTATATGTAGCACCTTTTCTTTAACCAGTTTATCATTGATGGGCATTTGAGTTAGTTCCAGGTCTTTGCTTTATAGCAGAATGATTTATATTCCCTTGGGTATATATCCAGTAATGGGATTGCTGGGTCAGATGGTATTTCTGGTTCTAGATCCTTGAGGAACTGCCACATTGTTTTCCACAATGGTTGAACTAATTTACATTCCCACCAACAGTGTAAAAGCATTCCTATTTCTCCACATCCTCACCAGCATGTATTGTTTCTTGACTTTTTAATAATCACCATTCTGACTGGTGTGAGATGGTAGCTCACTGTGGTTTTGATTTGCATTTCTCTAATGATTAGTGATGTTGAGCTTTTTTTCATATGTTTGTTGGCCACATAAATGTCTTCTTTTGAGACGTGTCTGTTCATATCCTTTGCCCAATTTTTGATGGGGTTATTTTTTTTTCCTTGTAAACTTAAGTTCCTTGTAGATTCTAGGTATCAGACCTTCATCAGATGAGTAGAATACCAACATTTTCTCCCCTTCTGTAGGTTGTCTGTTCACTCTGATGATAGTTTCTTTTGCTGTGCAGAAGCTCTTTAGTTTAATTAGATCCCATTTACTACTTTCGGCTTTTGTTGCAATTGCTTTTGGCATTTTCATCATAAAGTATTTGCCCATGCCTATGTCCTGAATGGTATCGCCAAGGTTTTCTTCTAGGGTTTTTATGATTTGGGGATTTACATTTAAGTCTTTAGTCCATCTTGAGTTAATTTTTCTATAAGGTGTAAGAAAGGGGTCCAGTTTCAGCTTTCTGCATGTGGCTAGCCAGTTTTCCCAACACCATTTATTAAATAGGGAATCCTTTCCCCATTGCTTGTTTTTGTCTGGCTTGTTGACAATCAGTTGGTTGTAGATGTGTGGTGTTATTTCTGAGGTCTCTGTTCTTTTTCGTTGGTCTATCTGTCTGTTTTGGTACCAGGGCCATGCTGTTTTGGTTAGTGCATCCTTGATGTATAGTTTGAAGTTAGGTAGCATAATGCCTCCAGCTTTGTTCTTTTTGCTTAGGAATGTCTTGGCTCTACAGGCTCCTTTTTGATTCCATATGAAATTTAAAGTAGATTTTTCTAATTTGGTGGGGAATGTCAATGGTAGTTTGATGGGAATAGCACTGAATCTATAAGTTACTTTGGGCAGTATGGCCATTTTCATTATATTGATTCTTCCTGTCCACAAGAATAGAATGTTTTTCCATTTGTTTGTGTTCTGTCTTATTTCCTTGAGTAGTAGTTTGGAGTTTTCCTTGAAGAGGTCCTTCACATCCCTTGTTAGCTGTATTCCTAGGTATTTTATTCTCTTTGTAGCAATTGTGAATGGGAGTTCATTCATGATTTGGCTCTCTGCTTGTCTATTATTGGTGTATAGGAATGCTTGTGATTTTTGCACATTGATTTTGTATCCTGAGACTTTGCGGAAGCTGCTTATCACCTTAAGGAGTTTGGGGGCTGAGATGATGGGGTTTTCTAAATGTAGAATCATGCCATCTGCAAACAGAGACAATTTGACTTCCTGTCTTCCTATTTGAATACCATTTATTTCTTTCTCTTGCCTGATTGCCCTGGCTAGAACTTCCAATACTATGTTGAATAGGAGTGGTGAGAGGCAGCATCCTTGTCTTGTGTCAGTTTTTAAAGGGAGTGCTTCCAGCTTTTGCCCATTTAGTACGATATTGGCTGTGGGTTTGTCATAAATAGCTCTTATTATTTTGAGGTATTTTTCATCAATACCTAATTTATTGAGAGTTTTTAACATGAAGGGATGTTGAACTTTATCAAAGGCCTGCATCTATTGAGATGTGATTTTTGTCATTTTTTTTTTTTTTGTCATTGGTTCTGTTTTTTTTGTCATTGGTTTTTTTTTGTGATTTTTGTCATTGGTTCTGTTTATGTGATGGATTACATTTATTGATTTGCGTATGTTGAACCAGCCTTGCATCCCAGGGACAAAGCCAACTTGATCGTGGTGCATAAGCTTTTTGATGTGCTGCTGGAATCGGTTTGCCAGTATTTTATTGAGGATTTTCACATCAATGTTCATCAGGGATATTGGCCTGAAGTTTTCTTTTTTCATTGTGTCTCTGGCAGGTTTTGGTATCAGGATGATGTTGGCCCCATAATAGGGAGAAAGGACTCCTCCCTTTTCAATTGTTTGAAATAGTATCTAAAGGAATGATACCAGCTCCTCTTTGCACTTCTGGTAGAATCCGGCTGCGAATCCCTCTGGGCCAGGTTGTTTTTCGGTTGGTAGGCTATTTATCACTGGCTCAATTTCAGAACTTGTTATTGGTCTATTCAAGGATTCGACTTCTTCCTGGTTAAGTCTTGGGAGTGTGTATGTGTCTAGGAATTTATCCATTTCTTCTAGATTTTATAGTTTATTTGAATAGAGGTGTTTATAGTATTTTCTGATGGTAGTTTGTATTTCTATAGGTCCAGTGGTGATATCCTCTTTATCATTTTTTATTGTGTCTATTTGATTCTTCTCTTTTTTCTTCTTTGTTAGTCTAGCTAGTTGTCTATCTAGTTTGTTAATTTTTTCCGTAAACCAGCTCCTGGATTCATTGATTTTTTGAAGGTTTTTTCATATCTCCATCTCCTTCAGTTCTGCTCTGATCTTAGTTATTTTTTGTATTCTGCTAGATTTTGGATTTGTTTGCTCTTGCTTCTCTAGCTCTTTTAAATTGGATATTAGGGTGTCAAAGTGAGATCTTTCTAGCTTTCTGATATAGGCATTCAGTGCTATAAATTTTTCTTAACACTGCTTTAGCTGTGTTCCCCAAGATTCTGGTGCGTTGTCTGTTTTCTCAATGGTTTCAAGGAACTTCTTGAATTCTGCCTTAATTTCATTATTTACCTAGGAGTCATTCAGGAGCAGGTTGTTCAATTTCCATGTAGTTGTGTGGTTTTGAGTGAGTTTCTTAATCCTGAGTTCTAATTTGATTGCACTGTGTTCTGAGAGACTATTTGTTATGATTTCAGTTTTTTTTTGCATTTGCTGCTGAGGAGTGTTTTACTTCCAATTATGTGGTTGATTTTAGAATGAGTGCCACATGACACTGAAAAGAATGTATATTCTGTTGATTTGGTGTGGAGAGTTCTGTAGATGTCTATTTGGTCCACTTGATCCAGAGCTGAGTTTAAGTTCTGAATATCCTTGTTAATTTTCTGACTTGCTGATCTGCCTAATATTGACAGTGGAGTCATTATTATTGTGTGGGAGTCTAAGTCTCTTTGTAAGTCTCCAAGAACTTGTTTTATAAATTGGAATGCTCCTGTATTGGGTGCATATATATTTAGGATAGTTAGTTCTTCTTGTTGAATTGATCCCTTTACCATTATGTAATACCGTTCTTTGTCTTTTTTTATCTTTGTTGGTTTAAAATCTGTTTTGTCAGAGACTAGGATTGCAATCCTTGCATTTTTTTTTCTTCCCATTTGCTTGGTAAATTTTCCTCCATCCCTTTATTTTGAGCCTATGTGTGTCTTTGCTCATAAGAAGGGTCTTCTGAATACAGCACATCAATGGGTCTTGACCCTTTATCCAATTTGCCAGTCTGTGTCTTTTAATTGGGGCATTTAATCCATTTACATTTAAGGTTAATATTGTTATGCATGAATTTGTTACTGCCATCATGATGCTATCTGGTTATTTTGCACAATAGTTGATGCAGTTTCTTCATAGTGTCATTGGTCTTTATATTTTGGATTGTTTTTGCAGTAGCTGGTACCAGTTTTTCCTTTCCATATTTAGTGCTTCCTTCATGAGGCAGGCCTGGTGGTGATGAAATGCCTCAGCATTTGCTTGTCTGGAAAGGATTTTATTTCCCCTCACTTATGAAGCTTAGTTTGGTTTGATATGAAATTCTGGGTTGAAAATTCTTTTCTTTAAGAATGTTGAATATTGGCCCCCACTCTCTTCTAGCTTGTAGGGTTTCTACTGAGAGGTCCACTGTTAGTCTGATAGGCTTCTCTTTTTAGGTTACCTGGCCTATCTCTCTGGCTGCCCTTACCATTTTTTCCTTCGTTTCAACCTTGGCGATTCTGATTATTATGTCTTGGGGTCAATCTTTTCATGGTATATCTTAGTGATGTTCTCTGTATTTCCTGAATTTGAATGTTGGCCTGTCTTGCTAGGTTGAGGAAGTTCTGGATAATATCCTGAAGTGTGTTTTCCAACTTGGTTCCATTCTCCCCATCTCTTTCAGGTACTCCAATCAGTCTTAGGTTTGGTCTTTTTACATAGTCCCATATTTCTCGGAGGTTTTGTTCATTCATTTTCATTCTTTTTTCTCTAATCTTGTATGCATGCCTTATTTCGGCAAGATGATCTTCGAACTCTGATATCCTTCCTTTTGCTTGGTCAATTCATCTATTGATACTTATAGGTGTTTCATGAAGTTCTCGTGCTGTATTTTTCAGCTCCATCAGGTCCTTTATGTTCCTCTCTAAACTGGTTATTCTAATTAGCAGCTCCTGTAACCTTTTATCAACGTTCTTAACCTCTTTGCATTGGGTTACAACATGCTCCTTTAGCTCAGCAGAGTTTGTTACTACCCACCTTCTTCTGAAGCCTACTTCTGTCAATTTGTCCATCTCATCCTCCGTCCAGCTCTGCACCCTTGCTGGAAAGGCACTGCGATCATTTGGAGGTAAAGAGGCACTCTGGCCTTTTGGGTTTTCAGTGTTTATTTGTTGATTCTTTCTCATCTTCATGAGTTTCTCTAGTATCAATATTTGAGGCTGCTGACCCTTGGATGGGGTTCTTGAGGGGACTTTTTTTGTTGTTGATGCTACTGTTGCATTCTGTTCATTTGTTTTTCTTAGAATGGTCAGGTCCCTCTTCTGTAGGGCTGCTGTGGTTTGCTGGGACTTCACTTCAGGCCCTATTAATCTGGTTCACTCCATCACCCACTGGGGATATCACTCAAGGAGGCTGGAGAAGAGCAAAGATGGGTGCCTGCTCCTTCCTCTGGTACCTCTGACCTCAAGGGGCACCGACATGATGCCAGTAGGAACACTCCTGTATAGGGTGTCTGACGATCCCTGTTGGAGGATCTTACCCAGTTGGATGGCATGGAGAGCAGGACCAGTTTAACAAAGCACTTTGACTGTTCCTTGATGGAGGAGGTGTACTTCAGTGGGGGGAGAAACCCACTCTTCTGGGCTGCCTGACTTCCTCAGAACTAGCCGGAGGAAAGACTAAGTCTGCTGGTCTTCGGAGACTGTGACCACCCCTCCCACTAGGGGATCAGGTCCAGGGAGATCAGAGTTCTGTCCCTGAGCACCTGGTTGGAGTTTTAGAAGCTCCTGCAGGAAGGCCCTGCCCAGTGAGGAGGGATGGGTCAAGGTCAGGCCTGAAGAGGCACTCTGTCCACGGTATGCCACAGCTGATGTGTTGGGCTGTGAGGGATACTTCTTGGGACCAAGCCAACCAGCCTCCCTGGGTCCAGCCAAGGAAAAGCGCAGCCTGGAGCTATAGAGATGGCTGCTGCCCTTCTCCCGCCTTAGGAGGTTAATGTGTTAGGCAGTTATCTGTCCCAGTGTTGGCTCTCACCCTCCCCAAGGACCTCAAATGGCTTAGACAGCAGTCAGCCACAGCTGTGGTTCTGGTCACTCCTCCCTCTGTGAGCTCAGCAGGCTTAAGTAGATTCTAACTTAGTGGCTGTTGAGAACCTGCACAGTTCCATGGTTGGGATCCTAGGCACTGGTGGTGTGGGCTCACACGTGGGATCTTCCAATCTATGGGCTGCACAGTTCTGTGGAAAAAGCATGTTTTCCCAGGTTGGATAGCATGCTCACTCACCACCTCCCTTGGCTGGGGAGTGGCGGCCCCTCTGCCCTATGAGGCCCTCAGGTGGGCCACCGCACCCCACTGCTCTTCCTTCCTCTCCATGGGTGATGCCAGCTGCCCAGTCAGTTCTGATGACAGAACCTGGATACCTCGGTTGCTGGTGTAGGATTTGCATGCTGTTGTGGTTCTTCTCAATGGGAGCCTCCTATTGCTACTGCTTCTAGTCAACCATTTTGACCCGCCCCACAGATACTTTAAAGAGCCACACTATCCATGTACCTTCATGAATCTGGGAACCACAATCATAGATGGAGTTGGTGCCTGCTTAATTTCAACACTGACTGGCTATACTCAGGCTTTGCTTAACATTAGAAAAAAATCATTATGTTCTTTAAAGTCACCTTTCTAAAGTTATCTTTCTTCTTTAAATGAAGATTAAAAGAAGATTAAGTGAATATTCTCTAAATGAAAATTAAAGTAATTTCTACCTCAAAAATCTATTGCAAGGATAAAAGAATACACAAATAAAAATGATATAGAAATTACTATAATTGCTACTTTCTTAACAAAATGCATGTATTGTGTGTAAGTGTATATGAGTTGTATGTATTATTCTTGCATCCATTCTGACTCATTATAGTCAGAAGTGATTTATGCAATTACTAATGTCAAAGTTCTTTAACAACCTGTACTTAGAAACTTTGGAAATAAATTTTTTTCATTTTCTTTAACTTTAGGAATATTTTTGATACATAATCCATAATAAAACCACCTCTCAGTTCTACTGGAGAAAAAAATGGGTTGAAAACTTATGAAAAATAAGTAAAATCATTTATATAATCAAGAAGAAGAGATAAGAGAAGAAATATTAACCCTGGTTGTGATGTGGTTTCAATTACATGAATATATGTATATGTGTGTATGCATGCATATATTATATACATATATATATATATATATATGGAGAGAGAAAGAGAGAGAAAAAGGATACTTAACCAAGAGGATAGCCACATATTTTTTTATATACAAAGAGAAACAAAAAGGAGAAACCAATAGGATAGCCACTCTACTATCTAATCATGAAGCACTTAAACCTGGTCCAGAAAAGCTTTAAGAAATTATCTAGAGGCCACACATACAAATTTTAGAGGAAAGGTTGCCACACTACTTTATTTTCGTAAAGTATGAACCTGGTAGTCCACAACGACATCACTTTTCCCAAAGCTTCTATTATTATAACTATTTCACTTCCTTCCATCTCCTTTTTTCCTTGAATAGCTTATCAAGTCCAGTAAAAATATAATGATGGCCACCCAAGGAGAAAGCATACATCTCTCTCTGGGTATTTGTCAAAAATACCATCATATTATTCAAGAGATTACAAATTAATAATGGCAAATTCTAGAGTGTATAAGGTTCAAAGTTTCTCTCATGAGCAGCTTTTAGCTTATATGGGCTAGAATTTGAACTGGTGTCTGATTGATGTTTTCAAATGGTAAATCTCTTTTTTTCCCCAAAATAAATGTGGAATTATACAATTCTATAAATCTTACTAATCATTAATTTTCAGAATATCTGATTCCATGCTGCATTTAAAAGGTACAGATGAAAACTGGTAAAATAGTAATATTAGATGCAATTGAATGAAAAGCATGGCAGAAATGAAAAAAAACAAATTGGATTCTCACTAAGAAAATTTAATCACTTTTCACTGAGCAGAATTTAATTGCCAAGACATTTTTAATATTTAGTAGGTTTCCTGGCATTACATCATCTCATATTTTTCCCCTGCAGAGAAATTTAAACATGTGCTACCAGGTATACACCCAAGAGGTCCCCTCATTCAACAAGCAAAAAGGCCATGAGGCTATTACACAGACAGTTCAACCATTTTTCATGCAGTGAATGAGCAATGTACCCAGTACAAACTCCTAAGAACTCTTTCATATTATGAATCTTATGATCCAAAATATCAAATGCTCAAAGCAAAATTCACTGATATATTAGTTTATGGCACAAGCTATTTCCACTTTAGGTTTATATCTTAAATCTTCAAATCGAGCAAGATTTCTCAACCTTGGTACCAAGGACATTTTGGATCAAACCACTCTTTGTGAGGCAGAGGAGCTGTCCTGTCCATTTTAGAAGGTTTAGCAGCATTCCTACCCACATTACTACCCCAGCATATCTACTCACTAAATGCTAGTAACAATACACACACATACCTGCCCCCTATCAATTGTGGATGACAAAATAAAGTGTTTCCATACATTGCTAAATGTCTCCTAGGGACCAAACTCACCCCAGGCAAGAACCTCTAAAATAGAGCATGATCCCCACACACCGACGATATGTAAGCTATGCTTGTGTCCCGTTCTAGACACTTTAGAAAGAACACAATCTCCCATCTGAGTGTCCTGCGCTGGCACCCTGCTCTCAAGAGCCCAGGAAATCTTCCTGAGTGGAAAATGTCAGAGTACCTTCTGATGTATGTCCACAGAAGAATCACAAATCTCAGAGAAGAAGGAGGCAGGGGGAGATGATGTAAATATGAAGCTGACTGTGAACTGGAAATGATGACAGCTTAACTAAATATATCCAAGTACTGAAGGTGGCTAATGACATCGAGCAGGCTAGCTTAAAATGTTTTCACAATGGAGTACAGAAATTTATATTCGTAGCAAGCATTAGGAAAAGGTTGATTCTACATAGCACATTTTCTTTAGGGAATACATAAATATATATATTTGTGAAAAAAATAATTCAAGTAAAGCACTTAGCACAGCGCCAGACACATGGTGAGTGTCCATTAAATGTGTAAGTACTGGCTGCTATTCTTAATAGTAGTAACACTAGCACTGATCATTTTATTGTATTAATTTAATTCATTATACGCTTCAACATTTTTATACGCTTCAACATTTTAGTCCTTAGGAACATTTCTTCTGGGATACACCTCTGTCCTCTCTCTCTCTGTCTCTCTGTCTCTCTCCCTCCCTCCCTCCCTCTTTCTCTCTCTCTCTCTTTCTCTCTCTCTCCCCCTATTCTTTCCCCATTTGTCGTTTTGCCTGCAGAAAGTTCAACTCAAAAGTGAACTCCTCTCAGAGGCTTTCCCTAAGGTCCCTTACCCTTCCAAGTAAAAAATTAACTTTCTCTTCATTTCTATTTCCACAACACTTAGTGCATATTTACATCATCGTTCTTAGCACATTGTATTATAGTTATTAAAGTCTGTGTGTGGCAGCCCCACCACAGTCCCTGGCCTCCAGGCTGTGAGCTTTTGAGGCCCTATTTACTCGGCCTTACATCCTCTGTGCTTGCCACATGGTAGGCGCTCAACAAAAGCACTCCAAGCTCAGCTGAATTATCTGGAAAATTCAATCACGTGGAAACCTCCTTTCCCAATAATGCCAGATATATGAGGTGTGACTAAAGAGCAATGCCTTCTATATAGAATTTGGGGCTGTCAGCCTTATATGAAAAGATTAAATAAGTGAAATGATGCAAAGTGTGTTAACTTTTTACCAAGTAAAATACAGATTTGGATAAATATCAGAACACTCCTTTAAATTACACACATTTAAATATGAGTAGGGATAAATTGGGAAGGTGGGAGAAATGGTAGGAATAAAATATATAATTTTGAGAGCTATAAGTCTCCCTAAGATAAATAAATAAGAAAAGAGGTGACATAATGGATCTACCATATTTTAAATTTGATTGCATAACACTATCAAATAATTCATAGACTAGATGGTTAATAGGTCAGACTGTGTCTTGAATATAAAACATATCCATAAAACATCAGTCTAAATTACTGTACAGATCTCCCTCACCCAGCCACTCCTAGGCAGTACCTTAGGGAAAGGAAACTTTACATATGTGAAAACATATATGCATTGTCAAATAAATTACATTAAAGAGTACAGTCTGCCCTGACTTTTCAATTGTTTCTGTTTAATTGAAAATACGAAGTAGATAAAATCCACAACTTTGACATAGACATTTTGAGAGGTGACTCTGCTTTAAAAATAGCCAGAGGTACTAGTTCCTTTTTCTACCTCCATTTTAGTTCTTTAAGAAGTATATGAAGCCACAAATAATCAATACTTAAAAAAATTAATAGGATTTTAAAATTACTCTTCAAATTGAAATTCCATTTTAACTGTGATCATGTAATATGTAAATAAAGTATTTTTAATACAATACTCATCTCAGAGAATTAAAGTCAAAGCTCCAAAGTAGTGGTAATTATTTTCCAAAAAATTTTTCCTCTTCTCAGAGAATTCTCAGAGAATTAAATTCAAAGTTCCAAAGCAGTGGTGGTAAATTTTTTCAAAAAATAAAAAAGATACTATTTATCTTCATTTCCTATGAGAAAAAAATACCTTCCTAGCTTAAGAAAAAATGACAGCAACTGATTTTTAAATCCTAGTGTTTTTTGTTTTGTTTTGTTTTGATTTTTTACTCTCTGTACCTGGCAGAAGTTGGGAATGCTATTTTGTAAAGATGTGTGTAGCATACAATCGTTTCATTACCTTTTTTTTCTCAACTATAATTATTCATATTTCTGTTTATACAAATAATGTTCATCATAAAAATTTTAAAAACACAGAAAGTGATGAAGAATTAAAATGTAAATTACCCATAGACTGCAATGAATATTTGATGGGTTCCTTCAATCTGTTTTGTATACAAATTTATTTAAAATAGTATAATAATGTATATAATAATGTTTCTTGGTTTTGGTCAATTAACATTATTATTTGAGCATTTTTCAGTGTTAGTAAATCATTTTCAAAAATGTAATTTGGCCGGGCGTGGTGGCTCACACCTGTAATCCCAGCACTTTGGGAGGCCGAGGCAGGCGGATCATGAGGTCAGGAGATTGAGACCATCCTGGCTAACGGAGAAACCCCGTCTCTACTAAAAATACAAAAAATTAGCCAGGCGTGGTGGTGGGCTCCTGTAATCCCAGCTACTAGGGGGTCTAAGGCAGGAGAATGGCGTGAACCAGGGAGGCGGAGCTTGCAGTGAGCGGAGATTGAGCCACTGTACTCCAGCCTGGATGACAGAGCAAGACACTGTCTCAAAATAAAAAAAAAAAAAAAGTAATTTGTATATTCTCTGTGCTATTTTTCCAAAAATTATACCTCAACTTTTTTCTTGTTTAATTATGTTCAATTTGTGAATTGTGAACAATAATACAGCTATAAACACTTTTACATGAATCTGTCTACATCTATCTATATCTGCAATGTTTCTGTAAGATAAATTCATGAATAAGAGCTCTCTCATCCCACACTACCCTATCCCCATACTTCTTCAAATGTATTTTAAAGAGTTTGACTATTTATCTAAAACTTGTGTTTTCAGCTATTAACTTCACAGAAAGATTCAATGATATTGCTATTCAATTGGGTGGCATTTATTTTATTATTACACTTCAAAACCTACCGATTTATTTTGCATATATTAAATTGTGTAATAAAACTAATTATTTATTAAATAAAGACAACTAGAACATTTTACTTACTTTATCTTTACATAAAGGTAGGTGTCAGAAAACAGTACCTACTGTTATTATAATAAAAACCAATTTTTTGCCATTATGTACATAGTTCTGTAAACTAAAATAGATGCTCATATGAAGTTATATGAAAATATATTGATGAATGTATTTATTATCAACTATGGTCTTTGCATTGGGATATGCATTAGCCCTTCCCACATCATCTGAAATTATTTTTCTTGATCTGAAATACTTTTTCATTAGTGTTTTATTTTTTCAGATTTGTAAACTGAGACTCCAAGAAATATAGAAATTTCCCTATTTGGAAATTTCAAGTCTATGCTCTATGGCACTATATTATTATTTTCTATGGTGACTTTGAAGTCCTTCATAGAAACCTGAAATATTCTATAAGATATATCGCTGTTTCTATATGTTCTTTCCCTTAAACATCTCTCTTTGGAAGAAAAGGGGGAGTACAGAAAGTGAATCCTACATCTATAGGTAATAACAGGGCACAGAATTGCATTTTCTTGCAATGCAGAATAATGAACTCCTGGCAATGAACAAATGCTTATTTTAAAATAAAAAAAGTGTTTTGCTACAGATTGTCATACCTGATCAACAGTATATAAAATTGAAATATGGCCAGGCGTGGTGGCTCATGCCTGTAATCCCAGCACTTTGGGAGGCTGAGGCGGGTGGATCACCTGGGGTCAGCAGTTCAAGACCACCAGCCTGATCAACATGGTGAAACCCCCTCTCTACTAAAAATACAAAAATCAGCCGGGTGTGGCGGTGGGTGCCTGTAGTCCCAGCTACTCAGGAGTTTGAGGCAGGAGTTTTGCTTGAAACCGGGAGGCAGAGGTTGCAGTGGGCTGAGATAGTGCCATTGCACTCCAGCTTGGGCAACAAGAGTGAAACTCCATCTCAAAAAAAAAAAAAAAAAAAAAAAAAAAGAATTGAAATACGAAGTATGAGTCTCTGTGAATATTACAGGATTGAAAAAATAATTAGTAAAAAATTCCAAATACATTAGCAAAAACAAATATCACAGAGGACAATAAATATACTATAACCCTAGAAGATAAAGTAACAATCATAATTCAGTAACACTACTCAATAGCAGATGTTCAAAAATGTGAACTTGGTAGAACTGAATTAAGATTGAATTGAATTTTTAAAAATACTATTTGGCAAATTAAATAGAAACCTATCAAATCTATATCATCCCAGAGTTTAAAATGGCAGTGGAAGAGAATGCCAGGCAAAGATATACATGCACTTTAGATTTTACAAATTAAGTCAAAGGAATTAGGAAAAATATCAGTGAAATCCTAAATCTGAGAGTAGATTTAAACACATGTTAAAATAAAGTCTTAGCCAAATTATACCAAAGAATACTGAAAGAATATGTAGCTATAGTAGCAGAAACATTAAGAGTAATATTTTTTAAATCAGGCATAATTAGAAAAATGTCAGAGGTGCAAGATAAACAAACATCTCATTTTTGTAAAGAGAATTAAAATTTCCCAAAACTATAAAGTCACGTGAACTAAGCATCAATATCCATAAATATTCCAAAATGGACTGTTAATAAAAATAAGCATCAGTTTATTTAGAAATAGACTATAAAGTATTAATAGACTCTTAGTTCTTTATTTTTATCATTTTTGTCATGTGTTAAATTATACCATTCACATCCTTAGAAAATAGAAAGGTGAAAGTAAGCTCAAAGGGAGCTTCATTAGATGACATTCAGAAACATACTGAGCAGACAGAATGGTGGGCATACAGAAAAGATAGGAATTTTAATTTTGATCAATGTAAAATTCTGCAATTAGATACAATTAATAAATATATTCTAGAGGATAGAAAACTGGTATGCCAATCATTCCTGAAAAAAATGCTTAGGATATAAATAACCAAGTATAAACTCAACATACATAAAAATATATATAACTGACCAAAAATAAACATAATTCAAACATTTTAGGATATGTATATGGAAGTAGTATTCCAATTTGAGTAATAATGATGTCAAAGCATTGAATCATACTGAGGAAAATGGTAGTGCTGAGGATAAAAATAAAAAACTTATCCTTATCTCTTCTTTAAAAAACTCATAATCCAAGTGTGAAAACAGACATAGAAAAAGATAACTATGAATAAAATAATTTGTTAGTTTTGGCAATATTATTAACTAACATTCAGAATATTATTATTTTCAATTCTTCTCACTAATTTTGAAAGATATCATTATTATTTAACATAAAAATAACATTATAGTATTCACTATATATGCCTGGCCCTATGAGAAAATAATATTAGTGTCTTAATTTTATAAATGGAACCATTAGATTGAGATTTTTTAAAAATATAACTTATCTGCAGACAAATAGCTAGTCAGTGCTAAAGTTGAGAAACAAATGTAGGTCTTTCTGCCTTGAAATTACTGCTGTTAAAAATAACAATGCATATCAGTCAGTACGCATTAAAGTGAGTTCTGCTGAACTAGCGTTCCACAGGATATTAATAAGTACTACACACCCAATGAATCCATAGCCAGATAATTTTGAGGAAGACTAGCTAAAATAGAATTGATAGGGCATGTGCACGTGCGTGTGTGTGTGTGTGTTGTCACTGTAAAGCCTTTTTAAGACTTTAATATCTAGAATCTACAAAGAATGTAAACAAATTTACAAGAAAAAAACAACTCCATCAACAAGTGAGCGAAGGATATGAACAGACACTTCTCAAAAGAAGACATTTATGCAGCCAAAAAACACATGAAAAAGGCTCATCACCACTGGCCATGAGAGAAATGCAAATCAAAACCACAATGAGATACCATCTCATACCAGTTAGAATGGCGATCATTAAAAAGTCAGGAAACAACAAATGCTGGAGAGGATGTGGAGAAATAGGAACACTTTTACACTGTTGATGGGACTGTAAACTAGTTCAACCATTGTGGAAGACAGTGTGGTGATTCCTCAAGGATATTTAACTAGAAATACCATTTGACCCAGCCATCCCATTACTGGGTATATACCCAAAGGATTATAAATCATGCTGCTATAAAGACACATGCACACGTATGTTTATTGTGGCACTATTCACAATAGCAAAGAGTTGGAACCAACCCAAATGTCCAACAATGATAGACTGGATTAAGAAAATGTGGCACATATACACCATGGAATACTATGCAGCCATAAAAAATGATGAGTTTATGTCCTTTGTAGGGACATGGATGAAGCTGGAAACCATCATTCTCAGCAAACTATCGCAAGGACAAAAAACCAAACACCACATGTTCTCACTCATAGGTGGGAATTGAACAATGAGAACACATGGACACAGGAAGGGGAACATCACACACCGGGGACTGTTGTGGGGTCGGGGGAGGGGGGAGGGATAGCATTAGGAGATATACCTAATGTAAATGATGAGTTAATGGGTGCAGCACACCAACATGGCACATGGACACATATGTAACAAACCTGCACGTTGTGCACATGTACCCTAAAACTTAAAGTATAATAATAATAATAAATATAAAACAAAATAAAATAAAAAAGAAATCTGCCTCAGAACTGTCCACAATGACAAACACTCCTACAATCCAGAGGCCAAGGCGTAGCCTAATTGAATGTTAAGCAGCTGATATAGCTTGAAACCAGAAAAACAATGTACATAATGGAAACCCTGACGAGCCCATCATATTGGTGGTCTCCTGTGATTGCAATGATAATAATAATAATTTATTTAAAACACCCAAGGTAGAGACAAAAGTCTTTGTGTATTCAAGCCAAACAACTCAGATGAATGGCACCCCCCAGACTAACTTCCGAGTAAACCATACTGTGATAACATAAAGCCCTTCTGTGTCAGGAATATCGGGAGGTGCTATTAGGCTGCAGGACCTGCATATATTCATATATTGTCCACAACCTCCTTTTGGGTTCTGGTTGTCTAGATGGGATGACTCTAGATGACATGTTTACAGGGTGGATTCTAAACCAGAGGTAGAGCAGCGTTAGTGTCTGACTTTATTTTTTTTTTAATCTTTTGGTACCTAATTTCCAAAGCCACTCAAAATGACAAACATAAGTGATCTGATTATTATACCAGACGCATATAAAAAGTTTCTATTTCCTTACAAAGTTTTTCCGGCTCTCAAATGTAATCACTGTTTTGTTTTCCTGTTGCTGTTTGTTTTTCTAAAGAATCAGAACAAGAACGTCCCTTATTTTAAAATAAACTATTAGTCTCAAACTTTGGGCACATCACAATGTCCCAAATTAGATTGCATTTAATTCAAGACCAAAATTAAATTGATTTAAAGTAAAAAATTTAAAAAAAGACTTTAATATTCTGATATGCATTGTGAATCTCCGAGAGGATAGTCTAACAGGAAGGCTTTACCAATAGATGTGACCTCCGAAGCTTTTCAATTTTTTCTTCATTGAGTATTGCAAGGCACTATTGCGAAATTCTGCCAAACTGGAAGACCAAGACAAATCTAAACATCAAGAACTGCAAATAGTCAACAAGGAGAGAACAGTACCTTACAGGAGACAGGATAGCAATCTTTAAATATTTGTCTCATCAAAAAAGGATATATTATTTCATCAAAAGGAAGATCTATGTGTGAGGAATGAAAGCTACTGGGAGAGAGATATCACCTCAATATAGGATTTCAAGTAGATTTAGATACATGATAGATGATGATGATGATAGATAGATAGATGATAGATGATAGATAGATAGATAGATAGATCTGAGCTGTCTGACAAAGGTGATTCATCACCTGAAAAAATGTGTTATCCAAGTGATTTCTGCATTTTGTTAAAGGTCAGAGAAAATGAAAAGGTCCCTTCTTAACACTTATTTTCAATGGTTCATTTGCAGTCATTATCAACTGAGGTTTTTATGCATTTAGTATTTCAAACTATCTGTCCATTTTTGTACCATTCCAAATTAACCAACTTATAGACAGAGGACATCAAAATACACATAAAAACGAACATACAATTTTTACACTCATGTCAGTGAAAAGTAAAGCAGTGCTTCTCTAACTTCCAGAACACCAAGTAATTTCATTATCTTAATTATACATTTCATGTGGGCAGAACAAAGTGGAAGTTTTCTGGGACGAAGGACAACTTTACAACATGAGACAACGGACCTAGAAAGCACATTTTTAGAAGCATGAGACTATTTAGCAGACAAATTGGTGTCAGGAGTAGGGAGCAGCTCTGGAATGTAGGAGTAAACTATCGCAAGGACGAAAAACCAAACACCGCATGTTCTCACTCATAGGTGGGAATTGAACAATGAGAACTCATGGACACAGGAAAGGGAACATCATACTCCGGGGACTGTTGTGGGGTCGGGGGAGGGGGGAGGGACAGCATTAGGAGACATACCTAATGCTAAATCACGAGTTAATGGGTGCAGCAAACCAACATGACACATGGATACATATGTAACAAACCTGCACATTGTGCACATGTACCCTAAAACCTAAAGTATAATAATAAAATAAAAATAAAAATAAAAATAAAACAGCACGTGAAATATAGTAAGAGTTCAGTAGATGTAAGTGGCCAAATTTAACTGCTAAATTTTTATTTTTGGTCATAAGTTTCAGACAGACTTCTAATGTTCGAAATAAAAATATTTACTTCTAAAAAGAAAAAAAAAAGAAAATTTTCAAATCGATTACTGTTACCTTTCAATATCTCTACCTGGCTCTAAATGTTACTACACTGCCCAAAAAAAGATAATTTGTTTGATAGATCACATGAGTTATCAATAGCTTTTACTAAAATTTTACATATATTTGCCAGGATAATAAGTTAAATAAAAAGATTATACCTATTTGTGTATTCCTTGATGATTTGATATATGCTAATCTTAATTGTTTCATTTTCAAATCGGTTGTTGCTCCGGTCCTTGTATATCCGGAATTCAGCTGCTGTCACTGCCTCTCCATGAGGAATTTGGGTAAGATCAAATCGAAATTCTTTGTAATGCCTTCGCTGGTGAGAAAAATCCTTGTCTCTTTCAACTGAAAAAATAAAGGGGGTTGAGGAGGAAAAAAGTTAGTCTTTTATAAAATATGGAAATTAATCATAAATTCTCCAGCTTTGAAAGAAAACAAACAAGCAGGATAGTATAAAACTGGAAAAACACTAAAACCACAAACTGAAACGTGTTTCCAGTTAAAGGAAATTCCACAAACCAACAGCCTTTAGTTCAAAAGCAATATAACCTCTGTGGTTTTATACGAATTCCTGGATCCTAAATGGAAAGGTTATCCAAAAATGTTTTTAAAAGTGAAGGTTGTAAAATGATTACTAATATGTATCAAGTATCAGACCATAGAAAATTTTATACAGAAATTCTGAATATGTTACAGTAACCTCCAGAGTTCCAGGTGGAATGACTGGAGAGACGGCACAGCCATGGGAGGGAAATGGGAAAGAGGACTAAGGAGTTGCAAGTATACAAGGACTGTGTTTACGGCCTTTCAAAGTTCAAGCAAATAAAGCAAACTAATTTTTACAAGAAAGATTGTTTTTAAAACGTCTTCCCCAGAAAATTTTTTCTCTTTTCAGCAAATAAAATATTCTTTTCCTTAAAAACATTTTTTTTTTGTCTTGAGAAAGGTCTCATTCCGTTGCCCAAGCTGGAGTGCAGTGGTGTGATCACCGCCCACTGATGCCTCGACCTCCCGGGCTCAAGTGATCCTCCCACCTCAACCTCTAGAGTAGCTAGGACTACAGGCGTGCACCACCACACCCAGCCAATTTTTTTTATTTTTTGTAGAGGCAGGGTCTCACTATGTTACCTAGACTGGTCTCGAAATCCTGGGCTCAAGCAATCCTCCCAATTTGGCATCGCAAAGTTCTGGGATTACTTGCATGAGCTACCCTGCCCCGTGATGTTTGTTTGTTTGTCTGTTTATTTGTTTTTAAAGCATTTTTATAAATTCTTACCCCTGTTCCAGTATAAAGTGTCTCAAAAACCTCTGTCATTATTCAGAATTCAGAGGGGAGCATATTTTCCCTCTTTAGTAAACTTCCAAACAAATGAAGTCAAAGAACTGTTCCTTTTGGGAATATTAAGAAATGCTGAAGAATTTAGGACAGTAAGTATCAGACATATTATCATATAATATGGCTGTGTAAGTGTATTGTACAAGTGGTATTAAATGATTCACACAGCTCAAAAATTGGAAATCTTTAGAAGGTTAATTAAAATTTATAACACTGCTATACATATACGAAACTTAGGATCCTAAGCTAGAAGCGTTAAAGATTATGGAAGGGAGAAGATGATAATGACCACCAGGAATGATGCTGCAGAGCCCAGACTGCTAGACCATCATGTTCCAAGGCTAGATGGGTGGCCACATTTGAAGCTCCTGACAAAGGAACACACAATTCTTTGCCTTCATCCTCCATAATAATCTCTGGTTTATTTTCCCCAGAAGAGCAGAAGGTGGTTCAGGAGAGAGCAAGAAGCTGATCCTCACCTCCGTCTCAGACTCCAAAGCAGGCATACAGAAAAATGTAGCTACATTTGGGGGCATATTTTTTTACATTTTATTTTACAGATGAGGTCTCTGTATGTTAGCCAGGCTGGAATCAAACCCTGGACTCAAGCCATCCTCCTGCCTCAGCCTCCCAAGTAGCTGGGACTACTATAGGTGTTCCCCACCGCACCCATTTGGAAGCACTTTTGTCCTGTGGAGCTTGGCAAGGATGATGCTCTTTGGCTGTCTGACTACAGTAACACCACCTCACATGATTCATAAAATTATTCTCTTAAAATAGCATTATCTTGGTCCTAAGAGAGGTCCATTTCCAGAGAGATTATTAATCAACTTTTCCTAAATAAGGACAAAAAACCCATTTGTAAGATGTTATTTTGGTCCATAATTTAAATCTCTCCTCTGGTGATGGTGCAGACTGCCGTGATAGTGCAGACTGCACACTCCTCCTTCCTCTCCCTTTTGTCCATTTGACTGCGCTGTGTGAGAGCGGAAGTCTAGGGGAAGAAAATGCCTGCTTACCTAAGTAGCTAGTAACTGATGTGCGTGTAAGAATGCTAAAACTAGCCACAACTTTTGCTTTCAGAGAACTAAATCTAACTCACTGTATTCTTATTTTCTTATCCTAAATTTAAATGAAGTGGATGACATCATGTGACCATATCTAAATAGCATTTATATGCCAGACTATATTCTCAGTATTTTATCATCTTATTAATATTAACATATTCTGCCTCATAACAGCCTGCAAGGTAGGTTCTCTTATTATCCTCATTTTAGAAATGAAGCAACCGTGGAAGCACAGGGAATAAATACCTTACCAAAAACTTTGAACCCAGGCATTTGGTGTCACCAATCCATGGTTGTTAAATGTCAGGGTATGCTGTGTCTGCTTACACACTATTGCTTTGTCCTATTTTATTAACACAGACCTAAAATCTTGTATTTACAGGTCAAAAATCCAAAACATTCTGAAAACTACGAGTTTTCAAGCTCTTTTGACAGAAGAATCAGAAGTTAACTGACATGAAGCGATTTAAGGTCTCTTTTTATCCCAGTTTCTATAAACATTTATTGCTTTGCTGCAGAAATTGTCATGTGTTGGCCTAGGTAGCACTGTCCCAGACCCTGCTTGACAAATACTATACTTCATGATATATGCACCAACCAGCCATTTGAAAACATATTTTCTCCATTCTGAAGGACAATATTCATAATTCTAAGTGATAACAACCATTATTCATTTTTTCATTAACATTAAATTGTATATTTAAAATTTTAACCAAAAAGCAACAAGTATAGTCCTAAAATTAAACGCTAAGACATGAGTTTGCTAGCATCCAATCTAAAGTGTGCACCTGCTTAATGCAGATGAGTATCGAATTCATGTTATGTAAAGTAATCTACTGTTCTGGAATCCCCTGTGAGATGTTAGTGTAATAAAGTAGAAAGCTAGAATTTCAGCCATTATTGTAAAATTTCAGTTTTCTAATCCGTGCTATTTAACTTAAACCCTTAAGGGGAATCATTTCCAAAGCGTTTAATAAAATTTTGTATTAAATATACCACACAGAATGAAGTTGCATTGCAGACTTGTCTGGTGACTCAAATCCTTATATCCTACTGCTTTGAATCATAATTGCAACAATAAATTCCATGGGACATATTGGAATGAGTAATGGAATAAGACTTACAGCCTAATGATGCCCACAAATATTCACCAAGGTAATCTCAGTTACCTCAAACAGTAACGCTAGGGAGGTGGCAAATATTAATATCCCTGACTTGAGAATAAGAAATTGGGTGATGACAGCTACATGGTAACAGATGTCTGTCTCCTAAAGTTTATTATAAATCTTCGTTCAATACGTATACCACCTACATAATGACATCCTACTGTTTTGCACTTAGAGGCTAGTTCATTGTCAGTTTTAACAATGTCTTTCAGCAGTACACAGAAAAGTGAAGAACAGAATAAGGAATTTGATCACCAAAAAGTATGTAGCATCTAACACATCACAATACATAATCCAGAGAAGTCTTTTAATAAATATTAATTGAATGAAAAATTGCATGAATGGGTCAAAATCTAGTCATCTCTTTCCACTCAGCAACTCCTGCTGCATTCCCCCTTGGCTGAAGCCATGGTAACTTATTTAAGTACCATTTGCGTGGTACATATTTCATTTAATCCTCATGACCCTACTTATGTCCATCAGTTTTATAACTTGTCAAAGAGCACAAAACTTGTAATTGGAAGATAACAGATTTCATCCCAGCATTTCAATTTCCAAGCCCTCACTAACACAGCCGGAGTGTGTTTTTCTGAATATTGTTTTGTTTTGTTATGTTTTCAATCTAATTATTTCTTGGGAAAATTGACCTTATTTCAGTGCTTTCATTATCCTCTCTCCAAAGAACCCTTCCCCTTCCGTTTATGATGCTTCTATAATAAAGACATGCCATTCTTTCTGGACTCCGTTCATTCTTTTAGAACACACCTCCTCCTATCTTTATCTTAGCACATGTGTTTTTATTCACTTATTTAATATTGATTACATTTCTTATCTAAGGAATATTTTATGAATAAACAAATGATTATATAATTTGAGTATTATATACTATATATGTTAATGTAACATCATACTTTTACTACAACCATATGTTGAAATTTAATTATAGCTTTTAATTTGGACATAATTGTGATTCACTGGCAGAATTCCTTCATACCCAACCTTTTATTCACCAGAGCTGCAACCAAAATCAAAACTCCCAAAGTAGATGAAAAAGAACAAACACACACATTTAACACTCCCTAAATGTCAGCTTTTTAAGAAAGATCTTTGTCTTATTCACATTGTGACAAATTTGGTAAATACTAAGCATTCTGTCTTTCTGTGTATTACAGTATGCTATAACCTACTGCAGTGGTAAATGACTTGGGAAGGTTAAAAGATACACGAGTAAATGAGAAGAAAGAAAACAGAGAAGTGTATACTATTATTGGCTTTCAGATTCATGTATTTGGCCCTTTTAATTCACTCTTTAATGTACATTTTACATCAACCAAATATCATGAATTTCCAGAATCTTTACCAGTATTTCTAGTAAAATCTGTTTGATCAGATATAGATATGCAAGACTCCATAAAAGCCCTAAACACATGCCCTCTTTGGTGGTGAAAAAGCGTCTCTTAATTACCATATAAAAACAAATAAAACAAGACAAACAAAAAGGCAGAAGATTTGGTTCATTTAAGCCAACCCAGACTTGTTAAAGGGGATAGACGGACACAGAGTAAAGACATACTGAGATCAGGGGTTAATGCTTTTTTCCTAGTACCATCCCTTATCTCAGACCAAAATGACATTTCTCTCATGGGAGAATAGAAAGAGTGTTTAGTAACACTTGTGTCAATCAATTTGATTCTAATAATTGTATTTAAAAGGAGACCACAGCAGTCTGTCCAAATTCTTATATGTGCTGACCTAACAAGATCAAGAGGGGGTGCATTTTGCCAAACAGCCATACATAGACTTCACTAATCCCAGACTCTTCTCTCACTGTCATTTATGACACACACACGTTTTAAAGAGTTCCAGGTGTAAGCCATTTAATATCAGCAGAAAAATGAAAAAAGGAAACTTTACAATGATACACTTTATGGATGGAGGTGTAGATCATCCCAAATATTATCACGTAAAATTATTCCATTCAAATAAGTCTATCAACATAGAGTTGTTTATTTATTTGAGCTGATGGTTGCCAACAGTGCTCTCTAAAAAAATTAAAACAAGTTGCTTTCCTATACTCACACACACATACCCAAACTCACAGAAAATAAAACATCAAAACTTCAGCAAAACTTATACATTTTACCACCCAAATCGCAAACACAACAATGATGGTGAATACACTTCCTTCTGCTTCTAGGGAGCAGGTTATTTTGTGTGTACTCCAAACTATGTGAAACTACAGAGCTATCTAGAGAAACAGAAAACTCAACTACACTGCTAGAAGAAGAGAAATAATTTATTATTATATTTTGGTTTAAAAAGTGGTAACATCAAAGCATACAAGATGTAAAATATGAATCAAATTATTCACATCCCATGATTAATGGACTGATAGTGAAAAGAAGCAGAATTGCGTTTATATAAGCACCAAACTATGTCCTAAGTGCTCTGAATTGTCAAAGTTCTGCAAAGGTTAAACTCTGTTTAAGACACACACTGAAGACTTTTATTGTTGAGATACAACTTAACAGAAGTTAATGACTGATAGAAGTTTTTTTTGTTTTTTTTTTTTTTTTCCTCCCAAGCAGATATCTCTCTGAATGACTTTATCACTAATAGAAACTGGATGAAATTGTCCTGGGCTAAATATTTTCATGTCTACGTTATCTGAAGAGTAGAATTAATTAACAGAGGATTACAGTTTTATCTATGTAGTGATTTATCTGCAGTTTTAAGGAGATGCATTCATGGGCAATCAGTCTTAATCTCCCACACAAGAGTTGTAACTTGGAAGACACAAATAGCAGCAGTAGCTCTAAGGCAAAGATAGCATTCTCCCAGGAGCCTAGCCAGCTGTTGAAAGAATACAGATCATTGTTTGCTGCTGAGTGCAAAAAATCATTAAGAGATTACTCATAGAATTATTACTAATCTGTGTTGCATTGTAAAAGTGAAAAAAAAGCAAAGATATCATGTGACTACCAAGATGCATCACTTTCCAAGATATCCTTCGCTAACTGGTCCACCAAAACACATAAACCTAGTTCTATAAAGACTTATTTATTGGTCAGTGAAAGAATATGTACATGCTTTCCGTGAATGGATAACCATTCCAGAGAGTGTGGCAAACTCCAGATTCCAGAAGTCTTAAGAGCCTGTTAATACACAGTAATGTGTGACCTGAATGAAAGAAAATTGTCCCCCTGAATGTTTTGTTTCAAAGAATAATTTCAATTGACTTTCAAATTTTCTATAGTTATGATCCTCTTACTCATAAATACTTCATAAATACAGTTTTATAAAGAAGTAAAATCTCAAAGAATTATTAGTTAAATAATTGTAATACTCTAATTAAACAAATTGATTTTCAAAATCAATTTAAATATAATGCATATAATTTTGAAAATTAAGAAATTTAATTGTTGTCGAATATTAGTTTACTTTAAAAATATAATAGTTTAGAAGCAAGAATTAAGTCTTACATAAAGAATGCTCTAATATTAGAATGAAGTTGGTCTCAAGGTGTTCCTGTTTTCTTTAAATTAAGCCTAGCAATGAGCTTTCAGTGATTATTTAGAGTACTGTAATGATAAAGCTGTGCATATCAAGCATTGGTATGAAAATTATATATTTAATAATTAAATTAATAACAAATAAACAATTGTAACAATAAATTAATTAATGATGGAGTTAATAAAATTAATACATTTTAATTTTTTGTTTCTTCCCTAATTTGATCCAACAAGGTGGAGCTTCCATTATCTCCCTCATGGTAAAGATAAACAATATTAACTTTCTCACTGTCACAGAGTTAGTCATCACAAAGCCAGAGGCAATATCTAGATCTTATTACTCCTAATACTCTTTGCATGAAAGTTTCAACTAATAATAACTGCTACATCTGTCTCACGGCAAAGTTTTCCTATTCCATTCCAGAGCAATGTTTCTGCTTTAGTCTTACGCCAAGCTCCTATGCTCATCCTTAGCGTGCTCTCTCCTCCTGCCCATTTAGTTTCTTCCTTTTTCCTCTACCTTAAGTCTGTTGTGGAGACAATAGAACACTGGGAACACGCTTGCAGATGAACAAAGTTGAGTGTATTGCCTTGTTTCAACTTGTATCATGGGATGGATGCCACAGCAAATGTCAGTAAAAGGCTGTGAGAAAGGACGCATTAGGATGGTTAAGTAATATAGTAGAAAGTTCTAAGAGGAAGGGTTTTCCTCTGGCTTGAGTGCTCTTAGGAAGCAGAGGTAAATTAATCATTTGGTATCTTAATAAAATTTTCTAGAAGCTAGATGTCATTGTGTTTTTTTAAAAAATGTTTGTTATTGTGGAGTTAAAAAAAACTGCAGGCTAGGTTTCTACAACAGTGGATAGATAAAAAATAGTTCTATTTACTTGACATCTTGTTTATATATTGGTGGAACACGTAGCACATATTTGAAGGTTCACAAATTGCCAAGAAATATCAGTGTAATCAAATTTACTGGTTCTTACAAATTTTTTTTAAGTCTTAAAGTCATTAAGTTATTTTTATCACTGAGGATAACAATGCATTCCAAAGTATACACATACTTTACTATTGGTTTTATTATGAGCATTTTAGAAAGGAAAAATTATTAATTGAATGTTAGAAGCAAATATACATCTTTTTTGGGTTAAATGTTAATATTAAATGTCAAAAATTAGCTTAGAATACCCACAAAGGGTGATACTTGACTGATTCATTCTGTATAATGAAAAATGGTTAATGATGAATGAGTATATTTACTACACAAATAATGGATTTCAATGACACTATGTACAAGTATTTGAGAATGTTTTGTGTTTACCTGTAACAACTTAAAGCCACAACTGTCTGATAGCCATCTTTCGGTCAATATTTAGCTCTTACATTTTCTTTAGTGGAAAAAATCTGTTCCTTTTACAGATTGTCTGGCAGCTAGAGGTCAACCATTCTATCTCACCAGATTTCATTAAATGATCTTGTGAATTCTTCTGCTCCATCAGTAAAATAAAACAGTTTTTAACCACCTTTAGGTGATAGAGGTTACAGTAAGTCTATGTACACAAAGACTTTCCTTTACATCTTGAAATCAGTGAGTTGATAGTTTATCTACAGTGAATATTTGTGGTTACATGACAAAAACAGGTCAAAGGTTTTGTGAGTTTTCTTCTGAAACTGCTCAGTGCCTTCTTTAATGACTGATAATTGAAAACAGAGATTGGGACTATCAAATGTGGTGGGTGACAGATAAGTAGTAGATTAATGCCAATACTTGGTTACAAGACACTAAAAGGTCAGAAGTCACATGAATTAGCTATTGTGCTACTGTGAAAAGACAGACTTCAAAAGTCTATTATCCCCTTTAACAGCTCTTAGCCTAGCTTGAAATCCATTCTCACTTCCTTAGGTTATAATTTACAAGTAATCTCCATGCCATTTTACATATGATGTCAAAGTGAAGCCACTCACCGTAAGTATATCAATAGTTGGAGATTGCATATTTTATTTACATAATAAAGAAAGTTTGTTTTTAAAAAATCACTTTTTTAGTGTATTTAGTGTTCATCTTGGTATATTTTAGGAATATTTTATTTAGAAAAAAATAATTATACTCAATGAAAAGAACACTTGAAAAAATAAAGAAGTTGACAAGTATATTACATTTGCTCAATATTTCTCTATGGGGGAAATGGAGCGGGTTTAAGACACAGTTTGTATAGTTTAAAGGATATGAGGATTTTTGTAGCGGAACAAACAAATAAATATCTCAAATCAACCACTTTTAATTTTAAATTGGTAGGATAATTTAAGAGTTCACTCAAGTTCAATTTGTGGTTCAATCGGTCATTTTGCAAAAAGACAAACTATGAATTCTTCTGCCAAATTGGTTGCATCAGTGAAGTTTGGTACATGGACGTGTAATCACAAAGAAATGTGATTATCATATGGAATAATATAAAATTAATAGAGACACATTAGTTTTACAGGTTTCTAAGATTAGGAATAAAACTATAAGAATATATTACATATACGCTCTAAAATTAATATAGGAGTAGCTGATGTATCTATTCTGTTTAGGCAAGAACTGCAAGTGGCCCATGTTTGTTTCCTAAGGAGTGATAATTTGCTTTATGTCTCCCCCAGTAGATTGTAAGCTTCATAACAGCAGCACTTTTGTTTGGCTTACTACCGTACACTCTTCCTTACCTCAATCCCTAGCACACAGCAGGTATTCATATACATGTATAATAAATAAATATAGGAATATATGTTGGTTTTATTTTTTTTTCAGCTTTTGTTTTGTTTTTTTGTTTTATTGTTTCATAAGGGAGGCTAAATCCAGATTCTGCCATTCCAGTGAATTCAAAAGCAGAACCCCTCAAACATCTACTGTGGCACAGCCCTGCTCATGCCACAAAATAGTATTAATGTTAGGTCTAGTAGTATATATATTTTACTTTCTTCTTCAAAAGAAATTCAAATAAATAGTGATAGCTAGACAGAATCCTAATGTCACACATTTATTTTCAGTTTCACACTACCTGTGTTGGTACTTAAAAACATATGCTAGTGTAATAGAATCTCTATAATTCTTTAATGAATATATTACTCTTGAGGAAGAAAAAAAGGTAATTCAAAAAATACATAACCATGCAAAAAAAAATAACATTTATCTTATGGTTATTATCAGAATTGTATTAAAGTAATCCACAGAATGAATTACGCATTGTAAAAGACAATATGTGATGTTTTTGAACATAATAAGATAATTTCTATATTCTCATTGATTTTTTTCTTACGTATATAAAAATATTCCACCCAACTGTGTATATGTAATATAATCAAATCTTTGGTAACATATTTATAATTTTTAAGCTTCTTTTTAAGGTATTAAAAACATTTGGTCCCTTCAAAAGTATGGTTATTTTGTGTGTTTCTTTTATATTTGGTTGTTAGGACTGCTATTATATGTCATCAGTTTCCCTAATATCATCCTTACAAATTAACCTTCATCAGTCTTTACATTTACATATAGAAACTGGAATACATAATACATGACTTGCTTAACATCTCTTTATAGCACATTATTAAAATTGTGAGTCATATGAATCAATGGATTGTATTTAAAGATGTATTGTATAATGGGAGAGTGACTTCAGTACATATGTGTATTTAATAAAGATGTAACAGGTGCCAGAATCAATAAAGAAATCACATGATATTCCTACATTTTATTGAATGAGACCACACTGTAATTAGAGTCAAGGGGTCCTTAGTGGTCTCAGTTCACAGAGTATTCACATGAACAGTCTCACATTTGGGTTGATCTGGTTTCACACTCTTGGACTTTTCCTTTGTATTGGGATTTCAGGTCAACCACAAAACTCAGAGCAAAATTCAGCTACGTATCTTTGAGCAGTATCTGGTTTTGAGTTCAAATATACAAGCCCTTCAAGTTTCTTAAGATGCACACCTGGAAACAACAGTAAGTCTTCTGAGATTTGTGTTAGACCATCTTATTTTAGATTCAAATTTAATAATTTCCTGAGTCTCCAATCCAATGTTATGTTAGTTATCAGATGATCTGTTTTCTGATGCTTTTGCTGTTAAGTTTGACTTGTTCTTAATGTTATTTAGTAATCCATCTAACTAACTCATATGTACAGTTACAAAAAACCTAATTTAAGCCACATATTCTCCAAAATGGTCAGGAATTGATGACATCTACTACCTCCAGAAATGATTGTGTAAAGCAGATACAAGTTTAAGGTTAAAATAAGCATGTTTGAGTTTACAAAGCAGGTAGATTCTTAGGTCTCTCTTCACATTCTGTGCTTTTGAGTGACTGTTCTTTTCTACATGAGAAGTTTAGACATTTATTTTTTCCTAAAGAAGGGAAAACAGAGGGTTCTTGACTGGCAACACCAGGCACAGTTAGAGTGTGTTAGCATACTCAGGACAGAGGAACTAGACAAGAATATTCACCCTGAATGCGAAATTCCCAGCTTCTTTCCCCACTTGGTTGCCAGGATGTCGACAGCTAGGGTTATACCTTCTAGGCAAGAGAATGAGAATCCTTTTTTTGAAATCTGACAAATCCAAGAGGAAAAGACTAAGTTTCCACAAAATAGCAAAGAAATAGTATCCTAAAGGGAAAATAATACTGACAAGTTCCACCCATACACTAAGTTGCTAATCAGCATTTTAATATCTCACTATTAAATAAGCACAGACAACCAATTATTTATTACCAGATAGCTGAGAAAATTCTCCACTTTGAGATATAAATGTAAAGATTGATTTTTTTAAGGAAAGGAACTTGAAGGAACCTACTAAAAAAGCTATTATATTATCCCTTAAGAGTTAAAAGAAACTATTGCATCCATGGAACAAGTACTAATACAAATCCTACAAAATAGAAATAGTCAATGCTAAAACGTCTCTTGGAAGTAAAGCAGAAAGTTAATCTCAGTTTGAAAGATTGAATTGAGCAAATTCTCAAACAAGAGAGCACTTAGAAGTGGAAAATTAGAAAAGAAGACTTTAAAAAATAAAAAAAAGTCCAGAATTAGCCAAATAATAGTTTCTGGAAAGAGAGATGAAGAAAAAAAGAAAAAGGAAATCATCAAAGAAATATTTCAATTCACTTATCTGAAGTACAAAAAATTTCAAGATTAAAAACCAGTGTTCCCAGCTCAGTGGACACACATCGTTGTGAACATTTAGAACATTGGAGGCAAACAGAAGATTTTATAGGCTTCCAGAGACAAAATACAAATCACATACATATAAGAAATAAGTAAACCAGAAAGAAGATAAAGACATGGGTAAGAGGAAAGAGAAGGTCTAACACAGAGAGAGACAAAAATAATGCTTAAGAAGGGAGATTTCAGGACAACAGCTATGCTCCAGGTATAGGAGGCAAATAGTCCGTATTGGAACAGTGTGATTCAACAGAAAGATATATTAAGGGCTAACATCATAAATATCCCATTTACCATTTGTACCATCTTTTGGACCTGACAAAGTCTAGGTGAGCCAAGACTTGAATTGTACCTACAAGTAGCTCTCCTGACATGTTTTCATGAAGTTCTTGCTCTCTCCTCAAAGCCATGCTGCCTCTTGGGTCATTTGAGAACACTCACTTCTCCCCAGTGAATTTTTGTTTTCTTTTTTTCCCTACTCCTGAGAGCTATCTGTTGATCACAATGAGCCTGGAAACTGAGACTGCAGAAAAGCTCACCTCCCCTCACCATGTTTCAGTTGGCTGGACTGTACCTGGGCTTGCCACATGGCAGATCCCCCAAATCCCCAGGACAATACCTCCCCAGAAAAGAGTCTTTAAAAACTGTTAGGCAAATTAAGCCAGGATTTTACTCAGAGGCTGTGTTTATCTCATCCTCTGAAAGAATTCACTAAGCACCTGTATTTAAATATCTAGCTTTGTGCTTCTCATCTGTTTTAATAGTAAGTGGTTTTACATGTACTTATATGTGAAATATATTTGATAAAACATTACATATCTGATTGAAGAAAAATTAACTTATCCAAGTTCATATGTATAGTAATCTATGGCGCATGCACTCAAATCTGTACCTAACCACATCAATGCCTCCTATTAAATGTGCCAGGAGGTTACTGAATTTCTTTTTGAGCTTTATCTTTTTGCTTTGTCACAGTGTTAATGCAAATTCCAAAATTCTGTGTCTCGCTTTTCCTTTGGGTTTTGTTCCTTTAAAAATAAATCATAGTACAGGTGCAGTGGTCCATGCCTATAATCCCAGCACTTTGGGAGACTAAGGCAGGAGGATCACTTGAGACCAGGAGTTTGAGACCAGCTGTGCAACACAGCAAGACCCTGTCTCTACAAAAATTAAAAAAAAAATTAGTTGGGAATGGTGGCACGTGCCTGAGTTCTAGCTACTCCGGAGACTCAAGCAGGAAGATGACTTGCGCCCAGGAGTTCAAGGTTAAAGTGAGCTATGATCATGCCACTGCACTCCAGCCTGTGCGACAGAGCAAGATCCTGTCGCTAAGAAATAAAAAATAAATACATCAGAGATATTATGAATATCTAACACTAGGGAGCATTTTCAGTAATCTGCATGGCATTGACCACAGTACAGGATGTTTAGACTCTGCAAAATGCAATTGTTATTCCTACAATCACATTTAAGTACAACAAAAATTGCTCTTGTATAGAAACAGCAAATGTACTTAAAGTTCTGCTTCATTTTCTCGCCCCTTGATGTGTGTTCACAGCCTCAAATAAGGCATGACTTTGAAAACATATCAACATCACTAACCAGCCTATGCCACATTGGTTTTAACATATAGTGAAAACAAAAATTATCTCAAACCTAAGTTATGCTTTACATGTTTCCAGTTATGGCAGGCTTTATTCTTTTTCTGCTTTTGAAGGAAACCAGCAAAACTTAAAATAACTCTAAGAAGCCATGTAAATAATCATTACACAGAACAGAGCTGACAAGGGTAATGGAAAGGATTAGGTGAACTCATTTGAAAGAGAAACTGAATCCATCTGAAAGAACGAAGGGCTAATAAAGCTCATTAATATTTATTACCTAGTAAATTCAAGCAATATGTAAACAGGACAGCAATCTCTGAAGGATAAAAGTCTGTGTCATTAACTATGTTAATAGTGGCACAGAAACTAAAGGATACAGTGTCTCTTTTCTTCTTACCCCAAATCACGCAGGATATCCCATATTCAATCATGGAATCCTAATGAATTTATAAAGCTTTGGTGTATATTCAGGAGTCCTACAATGTACAGAGAGAGCCACTAACAATAATGATGATGACTATAAAAATTTTAATAACAGTTATGAGACGTTATGCAAAAATCTATGATTTCATTTAATACAATATGTATTTACTAAAAGAAAAAAGAGGAAAACAGTTTTCACATCTACTGAACGATTATCATTTAGCCACCATTTTGGGCACATGATTGGGGAACAAAGAGAAGGTGGGAAAGTGGGGAACAAAGGGTATCTTCCCGCGAGCAATCACCTAATTACCCTCTGAGGTGGCTTGATTCTAGATGAAATACAGGTCATGGAACTAGCATTAGTTAAACTGAGCATTTTTTCATCTGTGATTAGTGTGCTGCTTGTTGAAATTTTAAATTGTGTTGTTCTCTTGAAGTCACTTTAGGGTAGACTTTACTAATAGAAACTTCCTTTCCTCGCTCCTTTAATTCTGCTTTTCATTACCCCTAGTTATATTCTGAGAAAAGAATTCAATAATAAAAGTAAATATTACTAATATTATCTGCATTCGATTGATAAGTAAAACTAGATATTCATGTATGTAACGTGCCTTGCCTCTTATCTCTGACATAGAAGGCCATATTTATTGTTTTTGAGGATTCTGAACTGACTCAAAGGGAAACTTGCACTCAGCTGCTTTCATGTTTGTTTGTTTGTTTGTTTTTTCAGGCCAATATACATTCATTTAGATTATGGCTATAAAAATTTAACTATCATTTTATTAAACTTTTTCATATGGCAGATACTATACTAGCTGTCAAGGGAATACACACCATCCTTTCCCCCAGAAAAGCAAAACTCATAATTTATAAACCCTTACTGACTTATCTATAAAAATAAATAAAATAACATGTTTAAATGGACAGAAACAGATTCTATATGTGCTTACACACCAAACAAATAACATAAAATTCCATATGGAGGCCAGATGCAGTGGCTCACGCCTGTAATCCCAGCACTTGGGAAGTTGAGGCAGGTGGACCACCTGAGGTCAGGAGCTCAAGACCAGCCTGGCCAACATGGTGAATCCATGTCTCTACTAAAAATTAAAAAAAAAAAAATAGCTGGGCGTGGTGGCAGGTGCCTGTAATCCCGGCTAGTCAGGAGGCTGAGGCAGGAGAATCATTTGAACCCAGGAGGCAGAGGCTGAAGTGAGACGAGGTCGTGCCATTGCACTCCAGCCTGAGCAACAAGAGTGAAACTCCATCTCAAAAATAATAATAATTATTATTATTATATGTGGAGTTAGTTTCAGAAAAATTCATTGTGAATAGCAATTCTTATTTGGTCTTTTGACACAGCTTCACTAGCAGAAAAATATTTACCTTATTTTTCAAGATATAATCGAAAAATACTTTTATGAGAACCAAGACCCTGTCCCCAATTTTTCCCACCAAATTCTCAACAATGAAAAAATAAGAAAACCCAAGATTACATCAAAAGCATATAAAAACAAATGCGAATGTGTAACATGGGTGGGGCAAAACTTCCTAACTGAGCAGAAATTATTTCCTGGATTTCAAATGCACATGTACAGGAACACTTCGACTTGGTTAAGCAATACTGTTTAACATTTATCATTACATACTAACTTGCAAATCAACTCAAACTGCAAATCTAGCTCTATTCATATTTACTGAGCACCCGTTAGGTACAAGCTGTTCAGCTTGAGGTTGTGAATGAAAAGCAGCTTTCATTGTTAACAATGCATATTATAGACAGTACTTTTATGTTTAATGCTAAGCTATGCTGTTCATTGCTTGGGAGTATATGGTCCTACTTTTTCATCTCCCTCTGTCTGAGGCTTGAATTATGTTCAATTTCTAGAAATCCATTTTTCCTTTCTAAAATGCCAGCTATAGCCTACATTGTGTTCGAGGGGGAAAGATAACAGAGCAAATTTGCAGCACTTGAAAATCGCTTCAGTGTCAAGAGACTAAGAAAAGAATTTTCTGTCAGAAACAATTTGGGGAAAAGAATTACAAACAGTTTTCAATTTAAATGTGAAACTAAAGTAAGAGATGAATTTAAAGTTAAACAGCATTAGTTTGGAACTAAAGAATAGGGATGTAATCTATACCACTGATGATATGTTTTCAGTACATTTTGATTTAACACAATACAGTATTTTCTTTCTTTCTTAAATATTAAATAAAATCATAACATCATCTATATGTTTATTTAAATGTAGGCTACCTGGCTCAGTTTTCCCAACCAGAACAAAACAAAAAAATTAACAAATTTGTAAAGTTGATTAAGATATCCAAAAGACTCATAAAATATCACAGGATAAACAATTATTTTAATTATAGATGATGTTTATTGAGTGCTTAAAGTATTTCATGAAATAAATTGAGGACTAAACACACATTGTTTTATTAAGTACTATATAAAAATCAATAACTACTGTTCAAACTAATCTTGAAAGTGATTATTATTGAATTTTTGCAACAAAATTGTTAGCATTAAGTAGCAAATATTAACCAAATTATATAACATGTGCGTATATAACTATTTTGCAAAGACTAGAGAGCATATTTTAAAAGTAAAAACAAACAGAAACCTTTTTCTATTACTCTAGAGAGGTTTAAATCTAGAAGTCCAGCATGAAAAATCTAAATTGACAAAACTTGGTTAGCCAAGTTATGTGATAAATCAGTAGTCAGAATGCGATTTTTGTCCACTGACTTTGTAGATTGCCAGATGACAATCTCTGGGCTGTTAAGATCTTAACTGCCTAACCTCACCACACCAACACACACACAAACATACGCACACACACACACACACACACATGCACACACACACACGTAGGCATTACTAGAAGACCTCCCAGGTTATCTTGTTTACCCTCCCAGCCTTTAGACTGGTGCCAACTAACATATTCCAGAGAGTGCTGTCAACTCTACGTTCACACAGCTGTACTTTCATGATTTTTTATTCCAGTGCAAAGAATCAGTGTTAGGAAGTTCCTTGAATCTATCTCAAATGTTGTTTCACACTAAAATCTAAAACACTTCTTAAAGTGAACTACAGGGATATAAAAATTTTAAATCAGGCAAAATATATAGAAAAATAAAATAATTGTAAGCAAACTTTTTCAAATTTGTAAGAAGTAATGCTGTCAAATGTGCTTTTTGGTATTGAAAGTATGGGAAGAATTGCTGAAAATTATGTAACTAGAAAAAGTTTTAAAGTAACTTTTTTTTTTTTTTTTTTCTGAGAAAGTCTGCTTCTGTTTTCTAGGCTGGGGTGCAGTGGCGTGATCACTGCTCACTGCAACCTCTGCCTCCTGGGCTCAAGCCATCCTTCCCACTCAGCCTCCCGAATAGCCGGAACTGCAGGTGTGGGTGACCACAAAGCATTTTTTCTTTGACTAATCATGATAATTAACACAGTATGTTTAAGAAGATTGACTTAACTTTATGTTTTCAATAAATATATTGAAACAGTGAAAGAAAAAAATGACTCTTTATATCCTTATAAAATATAACTAATTTAGATAGATGATAGATAGATGATAGATAGATAGATAGATAGATAGATAGATAGATAGATAGATAGATGATAGATAGATAGATAGATATAGATAGATGATAGATAGATGATAGATAGATAGATGATAGATAGATAGATAGATAGATGATAGATAGATAGATAGATAGATAGATAGATAGATAGATAGATATAGATAGATGATAGATAGATGATAGATAGATAGATAGATAGATGATAGATAGATAGAAGAGATGGATAGACGACAGACAGACAGACAGATAGATATTTACTTTGGTTTACTTTGGGCTAAATCAGCCAAGTCTTTTAAATCTGTTTCACTAAGTACTCTTTTATGTTTTAAGTTTTTTTTATTTTGAAGTTTCGTGGATACATAGTAGGTGTATATATTTATGGGATACATGAGATGTTTCCATACTGGCTGGTAATGTGAAATAAGCACATCATAGAGAATAGGGTATCCATCCCCTCAAGCATTTATCCTTTGAGTTACAAGTAGTCCAATTACACTCTTTCAGTTATTTGAGAATGTACAATTAAGTTATTATTGACTATAGTCATTCTATTGTGCTATCAAAGAGTAGGTTTTATTCATTCTTTCTATTTTTTTGTACCCATTAACCAAACCATCCCCATCTCCCTGCCAGCCTCCCACTACCCTTCCCAGCCTCTGGTAACCATCTTTCTACTCTCTGTGTCCATGAGTTCAATTGCTTTGATTATTAGATCCCACAAATGTGAGAACATGCGTTGCTTGTCTTTCTGTGCCTGGATCATTTTACTTAACCTAATGATAGCTAGTTTCATCCATATTGTTGCAAATGACTGGGTCTCATTCTTTTTCGTGGCTGAATAATACTCCATTGTGTACATGTTTCACAATTTCTTCATCCATTCGTCTGTTGATGGACACTTAGGCTGCTTCCAAATCTTAGCTATTGTAAACAGTACTTTAACAAACACAGGAGTGCAGTTATCTCTTTGATATACTGATTTTCCCAGCAGTGGGATTGCCAAATCATTGGATAGCTCAATTTGCAGTTTTTCAAGGAACCTCCAAACTGTTCTCCATAGTGGTTATAGTAATTTAGATCTCCAGCAACAGCGTACCAGGGTTCCCTTTTCTCCACACCCTCCCAAGCATTTGTTATTGCCTGTCTTTTGGATATAAGCCATATTAACTGGGGTGAGCTGATATCTCACTGTAGTTTTGATTTGCACTTCTCTGATGATCAGTGATGTTGAGCACCTTTTCATATACCTGTTTGCCATTTGTAAGTCTTCTTTTGAGAAATATCTATCCGAATCTTTTACCTAATTTTTAATTAAATTATTAGATTTTTTCCTATAGAGTTGTTTGAGCTCCTTATATATTCTGGCTATTAATCCCTTGCCAGGTGGGTAGCTTGCAGATATTTTCTCCCACTTCATGTGATGTCTCTTCACTTTGTTGATTTTTTCCTTTGCTTTGCAGAAGGTTTTTAGTTTGATGTGATCCCAAACCCCTGGGGATGTTTTTGACATCTGGACTTCTCCAGGTTATTTATATCATTTAAAAAATCCTTATCATTTAAAAAAATCTATCCTATTATTCCCCCCTGGAAACATCTATAGAATCATTTATTTTCATGATGCTTTTGCTGCCATGCTTATCCAGAACAATTATAAACTGTAAATAACATGTTCCACGTGGTGTTTTCATTCTAATTCTGTTTTGCTCAAATTCATATATTTGGTTTTTTAACAGAGCTCTTTCTTGAGACATAGTGAAATGCACAGATCTTAAGTGTACAACTGTATAATTTGTTGGGTTTGAATAAATGAATACACTTATCTAACTGAATTCCCAATCAAGATATAATTTGCATCTCTATAGAAAATGTTTGGGAGATTCATTCATGTTCTCAGGTCTATCAATGTTCATTTTCTTTTTAGTGCTAAGTATTAATATTATATCATCTTGTGAGTATGCCATAACATATCCAGATATCATAAATCTATTGATGAATCAGTGTGCCATTTCAAATTTAGGGCTATATGAATAAATCTCCAATAAATATTCTACTTATTTATTTTATTTCTTATTTCATTTTTATTTAGGGGCTTTATTTATTTACTTTTATTTGTAAGATTTTTATTTTTTATTTATTCATCGTTTATTATTAATTTATTTCAAAGCAGGATCTCACTCTGTCACCCAGGCTGGAGTACAGTGGTACAATCATAGCTCACTGCAGCCTCTGGAGCTCAAGCAATCCTCTCACCTCAGCCTCCCAAGTAGGGAGGATTACAGGCATCCACCACCACCAGGCAAATTTTTTAATTTTTTGTAAAGACAGGCTCTCAATATGTTGCCCAGGCTAGTCTTGAACTCTTGGTCTCAAGCCATCCTCCTACCTTGGCTTCCCAAAGTGCTGGAATTATAGGCATGAGCCACCATGCTTGGTCTGTGAACAAAGGTGTTTATTGTCTCTTGAATAACATCAGTTAATACATAGGAGCACAATTGTTGTGCCATAGGCTATATGTACATTTTCTTTACCAATATTGTTGCTGTTATCCTCTTTAAATTTTGCTATTGTAGACAGTGTCATTTTAATTTACATTTCCCTAGTGAATAATGATGTTAAATACCTTTTCAGACTTTTTTTGCGATTCATATACCTATAATAGGAGCTCTGCCTCCTCCTGTCTGTCCAACTTTTTGTCTATATACTATTAGTTTATCTTATAATTACATATTTGTAGAAATCAATATATACTTTAGACACATGTCCTTGGTTCTGTATGTATATTGATAATATTTTGTCTGTAGCTCTGACTTTACTTTTCTTAATGGTGTCTTATAAACAGAAGTTTTTTATTTTGATGAAATCACAGTTCGCCTCTTTATTTCAGCTATGTTTTACCGTTTTTAATATAGAAATCTTAAACACGTTTTGTTAAATTTATTTTGATGCTACAGTAAATATTTCTTAATTTTATTTTCTAATTGTTTTATGTCAGTATACAGAAATACAATTTTTTATATTAACTTTGTATTCTGTGACCTTGCTGAATCCACTAACTATTTTTCTTTTATTAATTGTGTAGGTTTCTCTCAGGACTTTAAAAATACTTATGTTGTCAGTAAATAAAGAGTATTTTATTTCTTCTTTTTAAATATTTATGCCTTCTATTTCTCCTGACTTATTTTCCTGGTGAAGACCTCCAATTCAATGTTGAATAGATATGGTGAGCATAGATAACCTTACTTTATTCTTTATCTGAGAGGGAATCCACTCAGTACTTTACTTTCCAATATAATGTTAACTGTAAATTTCGTATAGATTTCCTTTATGATACTGATACTATTTTTCTGGTACTCTGACATTTTTCTTCTGGCATTTCTTATAATGTAGATTGTGTTGCTTCAAAATATTTGTACTTTCATTCATTTAAAATACATCTTTAACTACTTTAGTCATGTTTTCCTGTAAAAGTATGGATTTTTATCTTTTTAAAGTATTATTGCTTTGTCATCTGATTTCCAATGTTTCAAATGAGAAATGAGCCATCACTTATATCATTGATTTACTACTCCATGTAATGTCTTTTTTCCTTTGGCTGCATTTAAGATTTTTCTTTGTGATTTTCAACTGCTTAAAGATGATGTAACTAGCTGTACATTTCATAGTATAGTTCTCCTTAGGCTTCACTAAGCTTTTTAGATAAGGGGTCTCCAACACCCAGGCCCCAGACTGGTATTGGTTGGTGGCCTGCAGGAACCGAGCCGCACAGCAGGAAGAGGTAAGCAGTGGGTGAGGGGAGCATTATGGCCTGAGCCCTGCCTCCTGTCAGACCAGCAGAGCCATTAGGTTCTCATAGGAGTGCGAACCCTATTTTCAACTGAGCAGGCAGGGGATCTTCGTTGCATGTTCCTTATGAGAATCTAATGGCTGATGGTCTGAGATGGAACAACAGTTTCATCACGAAACCATCCCCCACCCTGCATCCATGGAAAAATTGTCTTCCTCAAAACGAATCCCTGGTGCCACAAAAGTTGGGGGCTGCTGTTTTAGATCATTAGGTTGATGTTGATGTTTTTCACCAAATTTTCAGTTATTTTTTTCTACTCACTTATTTTCTCTTCTCTCCTTCTAGAACTTCTTAAAAGTTATTTTAATATGCTGAAGAGAATCTCATTGGTCACTGGAGCTATGTTTTTCTCCAAAAAAAATTTCGATTCTCTTTTCTTCAGTTTAAGTTGTTTCTATTGATTTGTCTTCAAGTATAATCGCCCAGAGTCCATATATATTGTGTTACTTTGCTAAGTCTGCCACAACAAAATGCCACAGACTGGTTAGCTTAAAACACAAAAATGTATTTCCTCATAGTACTAAAGGCTATAAGACCAAACTCAAGGTGTCACAGGTCTGGTGGTGGTGTTTGTTTGTTCGTTTGTAGTCCTTTTCTTGGCATGCAGATGGTCACCCTCTTGGTGCCTCTTCACATGGCTGTCTGTCTGTGCATACACACCCCCTGGGGTCTTTCTGTGGGTCCAAATGTCCTCTTTCTATAAAGACATTAGCTCAGTTGAATTATGTTTCACCCTAAAGGCTTTATGGTAACTTAATCTCATCTTAAACAGCCTTATCTCCAAATATAGTCACATTCTGAAATACTGAGAGTTACAGCTTCAATATATGAATTTGGAGAGAACAAAGTTCAGCCCATAACAGAGAGAGAGAGAGAGATTTTTCCATCCTTAAACATATTTATGCATTTCCAAATCCTTGTCTGCTAATTCAAATATCTGTATCATCTTGCAGTCCATTTCTATTAACTGCTATTGATCGTGACTTTACAACATTTTTTAAAAAAAAATTTAGTTGGACATTATGAATCATACGTTGCAGAGAGTTTGTATGTTTTCATTTTCTAGTCTGTTGAGGTTTGTTCTGGAAGACAACTAAATGTCTGGTGAATCTGCTTAGTCCCGTCAAAACTCATTTTGTGATTTCTTAGAGTGGATCTCTTTCAGTTTGTTCTTAGTTCTAAGGCATGGCCCTATCTTAGGTATCTTTACTCCTAAGACGCGGCCTTTCTGGGGCCCTAACCGAATGTCCAAGAAGTCAGCAAGTTCTCTCCACCCTGATTGGACAAGAACGTCCATGTTTACGTGACTTGGCTTCTGGTGTGCCTGTTCAAGTCACCTCTGTAGCAGCTGCTCTCTGCTAGGCCCTGCAGAGTCTCGGCCTACACATCCAGAATGCAACACTCCCCCAGTTTTACAAGGAAAGCTCAGTGCCTCCACATAGCACCTTTATTTATAGTGTCTTTCCTAGAAAATTCGAACTGCCTCAGGAACCCCAGACTCCCATCACTGCCTCCTCAATTCACTGGCTGCTGCTCTCAGCTGAGGTTTCACCTTCTTGCATTACGCCGGCCCCTCAAAAAAAAAAAATGCCCCGACACAAAAAACCTGGGCAAATTGGGGTCTTCTTTTGTGTGTACACATTCTGTTGAAGATTATAATCCTCCACTGTCTGCTGTCTGATACCTAGAAAAGTTGCCTTATTTTTTTTTTACAATTTCATTGGAATTATTTGTTTTGTTGCATTATATTTCTTAGCTTTGAAGGTATAAGTCTAAAATTAATCTATCATAGGCAAAAGAGCAAATCACATTTATATATTTCTTAAATATTTCAGCTAAAATTACATATATCAACTGTAAAATATTATTTCGCTTCACCCATTTAATTGCTTCATCTTTGCTGTGAGACTGAAAAGAATCTGATTGCCTGTTTACACCAGATGCAGCCTCCTAAGAATAAACATCATTAAATCTCTCTATAACTGAAACAGATTCTTATGAAAACTTTACAGCAAAAAAAGTAAATAAAATAAAGCATTAAGATTTTTTCTAGTTTGCTTAATTTTTTTATAAGAGTAATTTGCACGGCTATATTACACCATGTAAAACACACTTTTCTCTAATATTATGAGTTAGGATATATATATTTATAAACTTACTGATAAGTAATTAGGTTTTAAGGCAGCCTGGCTATTTCATTAAATTGTTTCATAGAGGCATACAATTTTTTAAAGTTTCCTTTAAATATTTAAGCATTTTATAAACTAGATAACTAAGACATTTCTGAAGTCAATAAAAACTACTTTAAGATTAAGAATACATCTCCATAATGACTTTTGGGATCTCAGTTTTCAAATACTTGCGTACTATCTTAACCATTTGATCATACTTATTGTAGTATTTTTTTTCTCAAATTCATAGTTACGTTATTTTCTGCTTTAATGTAACACATTGAGGCTGTGTTTCATATAGATTAAGATGCCTTTATCGCTAAAGAACTAAACAGTTTTTCTATAAGCACATTCATTTACGAATAGAAAAAAAGCAACTATAGATCTATTATTATTCCAATTTTACGGTGGAGTAATCTGAGATTAAGGGAAAAAATAATCTGAAATAGGAGAAACTTTTTATCTGGTATACTATCATATCAAATGCAATCTTTGACACAAAGTATTAATAAATTTGTGCTGAATAAGTTAATAAGGCTTTTTAATAGTGCCTCAGCCAAGATTTAAATGAAGGTTTGCCTGACTTCAAAATTCATACTTTTACTATCCTGCCTTGAACAAAAAAAGATGATTTATCTAAATAATTTTAAAATACAAATTATGACATTCTTGTTTTTTCAAAGAGAAATTGTCCTTAAATGTTACTAGGTATCAGTCATGGTTTTTCATGAAAAGTCAAACTTAGCTCCATTCACATCTCTATGAACATATACACTAAGGGTGAATGATCTAGGGAGAAGCTTGAATAGGAATCTGTATTTATAATACAGGAAGAGTTGTTTTCAGTTTAATAAACTTTCCACCCACCCTTTCAACAAAGTATGATATTATTTATCCTAACACAGCATGAGCCCAAGAGTTGATTGTTCTCTCTTCTAGATTAAGCCACCTCCCCCACTAAGATTTTATATTCAGAAGAGCAAAAGCAAGTAAAGTTTGAAGCTGGTCCACTGATGATTTATGTATTCTTTTAACTGTGCTGCTGTCATCATGCCTCATTAATCTAATTTTTATTTGGATAATCAAATAAAAACATTGACAGATTCTCTTTCCTAACACATCAATCTAAAGATAGCAAGCTTTTTAAATTAAAACCAAAAACTATCAATATAGGGAAGACATAGTATCATAAAGCTATATAAAGCTATACAATTTTATAGCTACAACAGATTACACATATTTGTGAACTCATTTTTAATGTTATATATTTAACTTAGAAGTGATTTCCTTTCTTATAATGGATTTTTTTTCTTGAGAGTGATTTTATGAGTTCTACAAATTAACAGATTACTTTCTTTTCCAAACTTGAGATGCCAAAATAGTTTACAGCTGATTGTTAAAACTCAATGTGAATTCAATAATAGGAATACCAATGCTTTTTATTAAAATTTTTATAAATTACATTATCTTCTGAAAGTTTTTTTCTTGACCTTTAAAATATAGTAAGTATACAGTTTAACTCTTGCCATAAGTAGTTTTGAAACTCTAAGAATACTTATAATTTCATATAAATGAAATATACAAGAAATAAAACTTATCTAGAAAAAAAGTAATAATGTTGTTTAGAACCAACCAAAATGTTTTCCAAAAGACCTAAATGTTTAGCTAAAAATGTATATTTTGAAATATTGACTTTGACATGTTTAATTCATTTTAAGTTCATTTCAAAAACAAAAACACAACTTGTTTATATCATATAGTTTTAGTTTAATTCACCATGTACGTGACTATCAGTTATATTTATTATTGTCTATACACATGAAAAGCCATAAACAATGCTGTTCTTTAGGTTATTTGAAACATACTAAAATTTGAAATCCCCTAAAGGACATTCAGCAAATTTTATGGCTAATATCTTTACATGGCACATGTGCATAATAAGAAACACAGCTGTCATATTTACTTCAATGGACATTTATAATGAGATTTATATTTTTTGCCAAGAAATTTCAGTTTCACAACTAATCAGTTATGCTGAGACAATGAAAATTAAACATGGAACTTTATTCTGAATTATTCTGAGATGTGATTTTACCATACAAATTACTTGACATCTGAAGGAACTAAATCACTCTGAAGCAAATTCACCTGGAACCTACAATGGGTCTGCGGAGCAACTCTTGAAAAAAAGGATGATCTGGATGCTTTGATGTAGTGACATAACCAGAAGATGATGGGATTTCCATGGATTGTGTGAATATGTAACCCTTCCCTTACTGTTAAGGTGAGTGTCTCCTACTACCTTAAGATGTTTCTTATTTACCATGCAGATCTCTGGGTGATAGCAATATTGTACTAACACTTCAAAATTATTTTAATATCCAATATATGGACCTTGATTAAAATATGATGTTGAACCACCATAAAAGAAGCCTTTGAAGGAAACACAGTGGATCGAGAATTGGTTCCTCTTATACAGGGAGAGAGGTTGTGATGCTTCTCCCCTTCTATGATTGGGAGGTTACACCATGAATCCCCTGGACTCAAGTTTATCAAATTCCTTCATGTCAGTCTTCTTGAAAAACATATATTGGTCAATTAGCAGCTATTCTTAACTCCTTATTCCCATACTTTTATAGAAGAAGGTATTTGGGAACAAGAACACCAAATCCAATTTCTTCTCCATCCTGATCCTACTCTTACTCCCGCTCCTCTTTCTAAGGCACAGAAAATCTTGGAGGCAGCAATGCTGTCTCTTAGAGAGAGGTTGGAACTATGTAAAGATTTGGAATTTAGCTGGAAGAACAAGTGCTATTTTCTAATCAGTCCCTCATAGTGAAAAATTTATTTTCTTGCGCCCCACACAGTCTTTGAATGGCCCACTAAACTCCCATAAATATAAATTGTTCATTCTTTAGTTGCTAATAATAATGAAGAGTTTTTACAAGAATGTACATGAAAATACCAGTAATTCAGTGAATGTTCAACTTGGAGAGCAAAGCGTAAGTGGAGCCAAGACATTGTCTTGAAATGTACAACTCAAATACTACATGCAGATAGGAAATAAAATAGAAAGGGAAATATAAATATTGATTTGATAATTTTCATTTGGTTAATATTTTATTTGGTGTCATTGAAGACACATGGTAGTTGTTCAGGATGGTTCTCACTTACATTATTAGAGAGAAATGCCACCCAAAGTAGTTCAGAAAAGATGGCAACCTGAAGTGCTCATGGTAGCGTTACTTAATACCCTCATTTGAAAAACTATAATAGCCTCTCATTTTCTCAACTTCTCTAGTAGACCATTTCTCTTGTCATGTATTTCTTCAATTTAACTTGCATTCATATTCACACACAAATTAGTATCCTCTTTCATGTGCAACAGACCCAGTGTCTTATTTATCCAGACACTAATTTATATGCTCAAATCTCCCTGAATGTCTGCTCTTTCATTTTAATGTATTTCTTGAATGGAATAGGTTCTAAGATCGTGTCTCTTAAATTTGAATATCTTCATCACTGATAGGTGCAAACATCTGATATTTTTATTGTTTTATCTACCAAAGTAATACCCAAGTTTTATATATTCAAATATATAATATTTAATAATCTTTTATTCTTTTTATTTTTATGTATATGCCTCAGCTGATATTTTATAATCATATGTAGGTAGATTATATTTTTCAATGATTTTCATTTCAGGGAAGCAAATATTTATAATTAAAAAGGAGCTTCAATATGAAATTATTGCTCTAAAATTTCAAAAAAAGGAAAATAACCAGCAATGATAACCAGCAAGGGGCCCAGACCAGTCCCAAACATCTATTCCGTTATCTCATAGACTAGGCACTGCAGTTCCTATTTTATCAGTGTAAAATATAATATTCCAAGAGATTTGTTTGCCCAAGTTAGCACAGCTTAGAAAGTGGTGGAACTGAAATTCAAAGTCATTGCATTCCATAATACATTAAAGCCCCTGTGGTTATCTTTGCCAGACCCAGGATAAATATCCACGACTTCTCATCTTGTCCTGTCATTCTCAACCAGGGCAATCCCAGCACTTCATTTTATGCTGTTTGTAATGTGTCCTTTTCCTATCCTGAGACAAAACTTTTATGTAATGTGTCCTACTTACCCTCATTGTCTTGAAAACATCAATACAAAATTAATCTTACAAAGTAATGTAGGCATACAACAGACGTGATCATAGGTTTACACCACCAGGAATGCAATGGCCTTAAAGGTAGACTGATAAAATTGTGTTACCATTAGTCATATTATTTATCAAAACTGAAAATGTTGCTTATTAAATTCCTGGGCCAAAAAAAGTGCTATTACTCATTGACTTCAAAGACAAATATATTAATGGAAAAAAAATCAATGTATATAAAACTGCAATAATATTTTTTACTTTTATGTTAAGTGAGTTTAGAATCTAGGTGTTGATTTTTTCATCTACAGGAATGTCCAAAAGGAGGTCAGAAATTTTATAAAATGTAGTCAATTCTTCACTATGTAGAGTATCCATTATTGTAGAGTATCTTAGCCATCAAAATATCAGTGATGTATCTCAATATTGTAAAAATAAAAATTGCACTCTAAAATTTTTAAAAAGACTCCTAGGGAAAATAGTATCACTTCTACTCCTATAGCTTTTTCATCTAGATCATCAATATTGTGAAGGATGCTTTTAATTCTACTTCAATTAATATTCCTTAAAAGGATAATTAATTGGATTTTAATTTGTACAGTTAATCTTTTAAGCCATTATTTTAAAAACAACTTTTTAAAAACTTCTATTTACTTTCCTAGTCAAAACTGCTGGTGTAGCCTAAGTTACATTTAGGCTTCCCTGTGTGAGGTCAAAAGTTTCTACTTTCAACCAGAATGCTTCTTTGTGTATATTTCTATAACACTGCTTGTGAAATATTCTGTTTGTTGTTCTGTTTCCCGGAAGACCACCCTAATGTAGGAATAAATATCCTGCAAAAATTCAGCCGACTCCTGGTTTCTGGTTGACCAACAGCTGTCACTTTGGTATAATCATTCAAAAGCCAAAAGAATGTAAATTTGTAAACAAAGAAACCACTGTCTCCCAGTCACTACACTTGATTCCCTATCTTTTCCATTTAGTAATAACACACAAAATTTAGATGAGTGATATACTACTTATAATTCAATATATTCATATTATTCATATATTCAATATATACATACATTTATACACATACATACATGTAAGTCTAGCTACGATATGGTAAATGGTATCACAATGCAAAGAAAGTTCTTGTTTATCTCATTTGCTGCTGTAACCCCAGGGTTGAAAACACTGCCTAGCAAGTAGTTAGAGGTTAATAAATGTGTATTGATGACTGAGGAGTTGGGAGTTTATGCTGTGGTCAGTGGATGATCATAGCTGGTTCTGTTGCAGAAAGATAATCTCATCTCCTGGTTTTCAACTTCCATCTCTATGTGACCCTTAGTCTCTGTCAGCCCTAAAATGCTATGATTCTAAATATGAGCCAGGTATCAGGTGGGACAAAGGATGCAGCCGGAATCATTTTTCCCTGATCTCCAGTCATAAAATCAAAGACTGCAGGATTAGACCAGCTCTTACAATTCATTTAGTCCAAATATGATCCTCTCTAAATCTTAACTAAGAAATTAGACTGTCACTGCTTGAATATCTTCAGTAACAGAGAATAAACACACTTCATCTTTGAACCACTGTGACTGTAATAAAAAATGAGATTACCATTAATTTAGCTCTATTTTAGATTATGTCTAATCACACTTCTATGCAAAAGCAATTCAAATATTTGAAGATAACAATTAGCCTCATTGCATTCTTTTCTTCTTGAAGCTAAATGGTCCATCATTTATTCTTTCAATCAATATTTGTTGTGACCCTTCTGTGTTTCAGGCACACTGCTGTGGTCTGGGGCTACAGGAGTGAAGAAAAGAGGCAAAGTCCCTATCCTTATAGGGTTCATATTCTACCGGAGAAAACTGTAACAGCAAGAACTAAGAATTGATGAATATATAAATAATATCAGGTGCTGATAAAGGCCTTCTTATGTATGTGCATACCTACACACGAACATACATATATGCAGACATGTGCACACATATACCAGGATAAGTGAATAGAGAGTAATATGAATGCTATTTTAGATCAGATGATTGAGGAAGAAATCTCTGAAAAACTGGCAATTTACTAACCTGAGAGTAAGCAACATACATAGATTGGAGAGGAATTTTAGGCAGCATGAATGGCAGGTGCAAAGGCCCTGTGGAAGGACAACGTCTTATTTAAGGAAGAGCAAAAGGAGCAGACGAAAGCTGAGTGAGCTGCAGGAAGAGTTAGGAAAAATGTAAAAGGGCTAGCCAAAATAGATATTATTTAGGGATTTGTAGAACAGAGTAAGGAGTTTGAATTTTATTATATGTAAGATGAAAAGCTTTTAAAAGATTTCCTTCAAGCATTCCTAATATATGATTTAGAACACCTTCACACCCTGCATTCACCTCCTATGAACATGTTAAACTTTCTCTATATATTTATTAAATTATGGAGACCAGAAGTGAATGAAAATCATCCTAGATTTCTCTGACCACCATGTAGATGAGGACTATTTCCATCCTACCCTTGATAATCTTTTCTACTAATAAAACCTAAACTTACAGTACATTTTCTGGTGGACCTATCAATTTGTTTCCTCTGAAACTTGTGCTTAAACAGCATTTTGAAGTCCTTTGCATACATAGTATTTGTCAAGGTCTGTCAGGGCCATACTTTTTTAGTTTTTGACCAAGAACAGCACTTCAAGTTTATCTCTAATACATCACCTTTCCTTGAAAAATCTGGATTCAAATCTCAGGTGTCACCTACAAGTTGCACAACCTTTACCAAGTTACTTGACTTTTGGCTTTTATTCATCTGTGAAATAGGGATTAATCGTAGTATTTATATTATTATTTTGTTGTTGAGAATTATATGAGCTAATACATATAAATTGCTTAGAAATGCCTTGCAAATGTCAAGTAGAACATAAATATTTACCTGATCAAAAAGTTTATGTGTGTATTTATAGATATGCAGTTAGCTAAGTAGGTAGATAGATGATAGATAAGATAGATAGATACATAGATAGATAGATAGATATAGATAGATAGATGATAGATAGATAGATGATAGATAGATAGATAGATAGATAGATAGATAGATAGATAGATAGATAGAGATAGATAGATGATAGATAGCTAGATAGATAAGAGGTAGATAGATAGATCCCTACCTAGGATATATTTAATATCCCTAATCAGGGATGCTGGGCCCCAGTGATATATACAGACCTTATATATTCACACCGCTGCTCAAGTTACTACTTTATCCCACAAAGCTCCTCTGTCCCACATTTTATCCAGTGTAAGCCTTATTTTGTGCACATTTTCTACCTTCTGTCTCCTCACAGTAATCCTTTCCTCGTCGGGCAAAGCATTCACATTAACGCTTATTTGAAAAAGGCACTGCCATTCATCATAAGCCATGTCTGTCTTTTATTAGAAATTCTTTCATCAAATATTTATTTAGCATCCACTAAATGTGTATCTGGAGGCTGTTCAGCATAGTGATTAGGAAAGTAGGTTCCAGTCCCATCTTCTTAACTCATTAGTTGTGTAAATGTGGGCCTCTCCAAACCTCAATTTCCTCATTGCAAATAGGAGATAATAAACAGTTTACCTTACAAGATGTAGAATGCTTTAAATGATGAAATGTTTGTATACCATCTAGCATTTTCTGCACTGCATAGCAGTTGAATGGTAAAAGATAGCTATTACCAAAGTTACTGTTTTGATCTAACAGACTGAATTTCTTAAAAGCAGTTTTGTGTATCCTTCTTTATATTCCTTAGAGCAAAGAGCATAGTGGCACAAAATATTAGTGTTGTGGGTTTTTTTGTTTTTGTTTTGTTTTGTTTTGTTTGCTTTTTTTTTTTTTTACTTTAATAGAATAAGGAAAAGAAAAGCTATTTATCATTTTTTTCTCTTAATTTTCTTCTCCCCATTCTAAGCAGCTAGGCAGGTCTCTGTGCTATTTTTTCTTTCAGTGGATGATTGTGCTTTAAAACAGAAAACAGAGCTTACTTGTACACAACTTCCCTTCCTGGCTTCTTTCAGTCCTATGACAATGTCATGGAGCAAGGAATACACTATGTATGTCACAGGAGAAAGGAGAGAAGCTAATGCTTTTAAGGGAGATAGGCAGGCGCAGTAGACAAAGCAAGACTAAAGCGGGTGTCCAGAGCCAGTTCTCCCACGGAGGCAGGTGGTAGTACCTCCGGAAGAAGTGTGGAAAGCTGGCTTCCACTCCGGGGAATATTACTAGAACATTTCTGTAGAGAGGAATAGGCAGTAGAACCACTGAACTGCAAAGGAATCTGCGGACTTGGAAAATAAAGTGAACTTCTGTTTTTTTTCTTAACAAAACTTTATAGCATGATTTAGACCATGTGCAAGTATAACCTTGGTAAAAATAAAAATCAACTTAAGAGGATTAAGTATTACAAAAGTACTTTTAAATTTTAAACACTTATCATGGCCACAGTGTTAATCCTCTGATTAGATGTCATAGAAAGCATCTGATGATAAAAAATCTACATTCCCTTTAGTAAATCACAGAAAAGATTCCTTAAAAGGTATGAAAAGCATCCTTTTAAGTATGGGCCATGTCAGATGTTAGGAAGTTTATTTTATTGCAAAGATATCTTGAGTGAATGACTCTGCAAGAAAGTTGAAGATCCTTCTCATTTTTCAGTAAATTTAGAAGGAAATTGTATTAGCCCAAATTTTCATGCCTCCTATTCTATCCCCCCCAAAATATTATTTTTATATGCCAAGCACTTATAAGTAAAATGAATTTAATTTATTTCTGTTAGTGTATCTATCTACTCTCATGATATTAAAATCTATCCAATTCAGGAAGCATGCTATATACAATTTGTTATATACAAATACTATACTGTTTCTATTATAGCAATATATAAAATATTAGAATATTTGGTAGGGCTTTACAGTGTACATTAAAATTTGGTAGGAAGATTACTAAACTTGCTGTTCCACTAGTTCTTAGCTGATTTTTATTTTGAGTGTTTTTTTTTGTATATTTTTGTGAAGAGCCAAGAAAGATTCAGTTAAGAGTTTCAGATTGATAGTAAATCTATATGCAGATAGAAAGACAATATTTCATCACTCTTTTCTCATTCAGAAAATTGTGTGTCACAATTTATTTATACCAGTTTTTATTTATATAAAATTTAGTCATCAAAATCTTACATGTTCTTGTTAAGAGTTCCAATTAAACTTTTCACACTATTATTTTGGTGTTTTTTTCTACTTCTACCGTCATCGGCATGTAATGTTTTCATCATAGTCTCTGAGTGTTCTTTATATAGAAGAAATCCATTGTGTTTTTATTTTTAGTCTTATTTCTGCTCTCTTAGTCATGCCAATTAATTTTAGTATGTTTTCAGTTGATTCCCAAAGAAAGCAATATTATCATAAAACTTGTAGCATTTTTCAAACTTCCAGACCTCTGTTAATTATTGATAGTGATAACCAGCACACAGTTTGTTTTGCTGTCATGCTTCTGTTGTTTATTTTGCCTTAATTTGGAATTTCATTAGACATAATTTTATTATTAAAATATTTGTTGCTGGCCGGGCGCGGAGGCTCATGCTTGTGTAATTGCAGCACTTTGGGAGGCCGAGGTGGGTGGATCACGAGGTCAGGAGATTGAGACCATCCTGGCTAATGCGGTGAAGCCCCCTCTCTACTAAATATACAAAAATTAGCTGGGCACGGCAGTGCCTGCCTGCAGTCCCAGCTACTCAGGAGGCTGAGGCAGGAGAATCACTTGAACCTGGGAAGCGGAGATTGCAGTGAGACGAGATCGCACCACTGCACTCCAACCTGGGTTACATCTCAAATAAATAAAAAATAAAATAAAATAAAATAAAACAAAATAAAATAAATTTGTTGCTAATTTGTGATAGATATTATTTATCATATGAGTAAATTATCTTTCTATTCCTAGCTCTCTCTCTCTCTCTCCCCACCCCTGCTTTCTCTCTCTCTGACTCTCTTTCCTTAATAGGAAACGGAATCAAGTTTTATTGTATGCCATTAATCTCCTATTAACATCATTGCTGTACCAAGGTTAGGTGGTTAGAGTAAGCCCCTCTGGGTTCAGGAAAGAAAAATATTCATTTTCCGTAGAGGATTTAAAAACAGTAATATAACCAACTATTAGTCATTCTGCTTTTTATTATCACCATGCCTCCAGCAATTCTAAACAGTGTCAGTGACAAAATACTCCTCCCAGAAAAAATATGTGTTGAGCAAAATTTTAAAAATTGCTGTTGTAACTGCTGTATTTTCATAATATATATGTAAGTTTCCAATTAGCACATTTTTATTATTTATCCTTTAATAAACATTGTATTCCATGGAAGCTAATGTAGAGAACTGTTGGTTATACAGTCAAATGAAACACACATGGGGTGAGTAAGAACTGAAGTACGGTTCTATTTTTTCTTGATGATCACTATGCTATCATTGTTTATATAAAATCTACTGTTTGCTTGCAGAAATATGTAGTACCACATGACTTTGAGACGCAAATAGTACCCTAAGTAAGTTCAACCAATTTCAAAACCATTATATACTTCAGAATTTTTTACCAAATATAATATAGCTTTATTTTATTTTTTGTAAGGATATTTTAGCAAACATTTTCAAATGTGAAAACTCTGGAAAACCACAACAAATCCAAAGAAACAATGACAGACTGCATTAGAATTTCTGAAATTGATGGAGAAAAAGGTTTCTCTGAATTTCTAACAAATTTCTTTGTGTTTAAGACATTTTCTACTTTTATATATGTTGTTGTCTGCATGAAAAAACTTTCAAAAATAAGATTTATATAAATTATTATTTTATCAAGTAGGAGTGAAGACAGATTAGCAGATCTGGACATCCTGATACTAAACACAAATACATAAAGATCATTTTGATAAAGTCATTGACAAATTTGCAGAAACCTTGGAAATGAAAACTATGTCTTATATAATTGACCAAGATGTTCATATTGGTCAATATTTTTTCATTTCAAAAAAATTAATGCAATTTAAGAGTGTTAATCTAATGTCTCTTTTTTATACTGTATTTTTTTCTTATTTTACTGGCATTCATACACATATATGTATATGTGTGTATATATATTCATATATATTTATCATTTCAATAAAGATAATTTTCACTGTGTTTTCTTTTTAGCCTTATTTTACTAGATTCATTTCACAATTATTGTTGAAGACAATTTTGTCACATAGAAGAGCAAGGTGTTGAAATGATTGGCTCTAAATGTCAAATATTTTAGGTATGCCATAAATTCAGATTAGTTTCCTAATTTTACCTTATATGCTACATTGAATTGATAGATTCCCTAAAATTAAATCATCCTTTCATTTCTAGAATTAAAATCAATTGGTAAAGACAAATGACTCTTTTAAAAGTACTCAATTTCAATTTGCAAGTATTTTAATTAAGATTTTTCCACAGTACTTTTGATTTTGATTTGCAAATAATTTTAAGTAAGATTTCTATGCAAAAAGACTCTCTTTTTTATATTTTTGTATGCATGTTATGCTAATTTATTAAAAAATACTATGCAGTTTTTCATATTTTTAAAATATTCTGGACCAATTTATGTAGCATTTGATGTGTTTCTTTTTTTCTCTCTCCCCTAAATGACAAATTTCCTCATCTCCTTTAGAAAACAGAAAAAAACTTTTGATCAAATTTTCAGCAACTACCAATATTGTTTACCTATTTATGTTTCTCATTCCTGGGACATCTGGATAAGATTTTTAATAAGGTGGGTGGGGCATGCTGGCTCATACCTATAATTTCAACACTTCCTTTTTTAATTTTTATTTATTTGCTTTTATTTTTATTCAATTAGTTATTTTTATTTATTTATTTTGGGGGAGAGTGTGGAAGGTCGAGGTGGAAGCATCACTTGAGCCCAGATGGTCAAAGCTGCAGTGAGCTAGGATGGTGCCACTGCATTCCAGCCTAAGTGACAGAGCGAGATCCTCTCTCAAAAGAAAAAAGGGGGGGGGGGATTTTTAATATATTAGATATTAGCATCGAGTTAATGTAGTAATCTTTAAAGTGCTAGTGAATATTTATAATACGTTATTTCTCTTTTTATTTGTTTGGGATTTTTCTATTTTTATTAAGTTTACCAGAAGTTTGTTGATTACTTGGTCTTGCAAATTAACGACCCTTAGAAGAATTAATCCTATTGTTTTTGTTTTCTAACTCAGTACATTTTGCTTTCACTCCTGCATGTAGTCCTTTTAGGATTTCATGGAGTATGTTTAATCAGATGCTTAATTTATTAATATACATTTATTCTGATCTTTTTCTTTTGGTACCAAACTTCCAAACACATTAATTTATCATACAGTTCTTCTTTGGCTGCTACGTTTATGTTTTGATAAATTTTTAAGTATTTTTTAAATGTTATTCCTTAAACATGTAATTTCCTCTCTTAATACAGCTATTTATTTTAAATAGCTCTTTTATATATTTTATGAATACTTGATTGTAAATATGGCATATATCTGCCTCTGTAATTTGCTTTTACCAGTGAAATCTACCATTAGCTCTATGGCTTTTGACAAATGCAGAATCGGTGATCACCACCACAGTCAAGATACAGAATAGTTCCATTACCTGCTCATGGCTCTTTTGCAGTCAATCTTTCACCCCACCTTTAATCCCTGGAAAATACTGATCTGTTCCTATATCTACAATTTTGCTTATTCTAGAATTTCATACAAATGAAATTATACAATATGTAGCCCTTTGGGTCTGGTATTTTTCACTTAGCTAGATGTATTTTAGGTTTATGTTTTAGCATTATCAATTGTTCTCCCCTTTTAATGTTGCCAAGAAGTCTAATTCAATGGATGTGTCACTGTTTATTCAGTCATTGAAGGATGTTTAAGTTGTTTCCAGTTTTGGAGAATTGTGAATACAATCACTATAAACATTCATGTACAGGCTTTTGTGTGAACCCAAGGTTCCATTTCTCTAGGTAAATACCTAGAAGTGAGATTTGTGTCATAATGGAAAGCATATGTTTAATGTTATTTTAAAAATTGTAAGATGTTTTCTACGTGGTTGTATTATTTTGCATACCTACCGGCAATTTATACGCATTTTAGCTGGTCTGCATCATTGAGGCACTTGGTTTTCTGAGTTCAGGGTTTTTTATTTCTTTTTCTATTTTAGCCATTTTTATGATGTGTAGTGGTATCTCATTTTAGTTTCAATTAGCAATTCTCTAATAATTGATAGTGTTGAACATTTTCTTACATGTTTATTAATTATCTATACTTTTTATATTTTTAAACTTATATACCACCTGATTAGTGATTGATTTAACTGTTCCACGGAATCTCAAAAATCATGATTTCATACATATCAATATATTTCAAAGCACAATCCTCATTATGTACCATTTAATTTAATCTTATTAATTGTATTATTTGAGTACAAAATTATTTTGCATTTGTATGTGTGTGTGCATGCTATTATGCAGTATTAATTTTATGGAAAGATTTCACACTACGGTTTTGCTTCTACCAATTTTTACTTACATTTCTAATCATCTTTACCTTATACATTTTAATTGATTACTTTCCACGTACAGAGTTGACACTGCTGAAGCTTTGTAAAGTTTTGTGTAGTTCATGATCATTGTGACTTGTTTTGTTCAATGTCATTCAATTTTTTGAATCCTAGACTTACTAATATAAAATTTTGAACCGTTTTCTTCTGCTTGTGCAGTCCTGATATACCTTATTATTTGATTTAGAGTTTATCAATCGCTCAACTGCTTCTTCAGTGGCATTATTTTTGCAGCTAACACAATATGTTACTTGAATTTACATTAGTAATTGTTGCTTAAATGACATTTAAAAAACTATGCTGTGATACAGTATTGAGAATCAAAAAGTTATTATGTATTATAAAATGTTTAAAGCTAAGAAAGGTTGATAAGATGAAAAACATGTATAATGAAAACCTGTCATTTAGAGACCAGGTTTAGCCCAAACAAAAATGCAGCCATACTTTCACACTCTTTCATATCCCTTAGAAGTAACTATCAATCTAGAAGATACTAAAGAGATCGAGGTGCTAAAAATGGATTATGAATATCCTATATCATTGTGATCATTTAAATAACTGCTGATGGCAAAAAGTTCCAAAACATCTTGAGATTCTGTGAAAAGAAATGCTTTGACTCAAAAATCAAACTTGATACTAAACTATAAACTATATAATTTGTGGGTAAATGCATGCAATTACTACTCAATTAAAAAATAATGTAACATTTATTTAGTAATCCTTCTCTGCAATCCCAAAATGACAACTTTATTTATTTATTTTTGGTTTTTTTGAGACAGAGTTTCACTTTTCTTGTCCCGGCTGGAGTACAATGGTGAGATCCCGGCTCACTGCAACCTCCACCTCCCAGGCTCAAGCGATTCTCCTGCCTCAGCCTCCCAAGAGCTGGGATTACAGGCATGCGCCACCAGGCCTGGCTAATTTTTGTATTTTCAGTAGAGACGGGGTTTCGCCATGCTGGCCAGGCTGGTTTTGAACGCCTGACCTCAGGTGATCCACCCGCCTCGGCCTCCGAAAGTGCTGGGATGACAGGCGTGAGCCACCACACTTGGCCAACACTTTTAAATAGTGTTATAAATGAGATATTACATCTCTGCCATCCAAATTATTCTTTGCTCATATATACTTGAGCGTTTTATAATTAAGTTACAGAAGGTTATTTGAACATCAAGTTATTCAGACAAATCTATTTGCTCACTTCATTTAACTCTAAAACTCTAACTCCTTGAATATTATAAACACCTCATTCTTCTCAATTGTTTTTTAGCAACTACCTACAGGATGACTTTGAGCAATTATTTTCAAAATAGAATGTTGATGGTATGTTTTTAAAATTCTTAAATATCTGGAAATGTCTTCACATGACTGCTATGTACAAATAATGAGTTGGCTGAAAAGGGATCAAAGCAAACAACGGAAAAAAAAGTAAATAATTATTAACACCTAGTCGCAGGAGGAATTTCTAAGCATAAGCGGCAAACTTAAAACTCTCCAAAGAGAAAATATAAAAGATTAATAAATCTCAGAAGAAACACAAATAAAAGAGATATCTTTTAGATTATCAAGAATGTAAATACATAATATTAATTCAGGGTTCATTCTGGTAAAATAGTACTAACGTTTACACTCGTACAAATAGAAATTGAAACAAATTTACTGAAAAGCAATTTAGTGTATTTTTCAGGAGGCTTAAATGTGTATTTGTTGCAGCACTATTTACAATAGCAAAGACTTGGGTCCAACCCAAATGCCCATCATTGATAGACTGGATAAAGAAAATGTGGCACATATACACCATGGAATACTATGCAGCCATAAAAATGAATGAGTTCATGTCCTTTGCAGGGACACGGATGAAGCTGGAAACTATCACAGGAGTAGAAAACCAAACACTGCACGTTTTCACTCATAAGTGGGAATTGAACAATGAGAACATATGGACACAAGGAGGGGAACATCACACACTGGGGCCTGTCAGTGGGTGGGGGGCAAAGGGAGGGAGAGCATTAGGACAAATGCCTAATGCATGCGGGGCTTAAAACCTAGATGATAAGTTGATAGGTGCAGCAAACCACCATGGCACATGTATACCTATGTAAAAAACCTGCACATTCTGCACATGACATGTATCCCACAACTTAAAGTAAAATTTAAAGGAAAAAAGTTTAAAAAGGTATAGGAGAGCAAGTGATTTAGCAGTGATATTGAAACACTGGTTAGTTTCAATTATCAGTGTTCCTGGGTTCATTTTCCTCAGGAACTCCTCAATGTAGTTCTGTGTAAGTGCATTAAAAAAGGTCACACCTTTTGCTCTAATAATTCATTTTCTAAGAACAGACTCTGAAAAACTGGTCAGGAATGTTCATAAACACATGAGTAAAGATATCTATTGCAACACAGCACACAATAGTAAAAACTAAAAAAATTGCATGCCCAATAATAAAATACTGTTTATGCAAATGACAATGAATTGTCTAGCTGATATTATTCAGTCATCAAAAATATATTCATAAGGAGACAATGAACAAATGAGAAAACTCAAAAACTTAAAAATCAAGAATTAAGTAAGGGTACAACCTTACATAAACAGTTCAACTATACAAAAAGGTATATTTTTAAAGTATAAGACGAAATGTACAAAAATATCAACAATAATTGGCTCTAGATAATGGAATTGTAACTTTTTTCCTGCTCCTTTTTAATTTGACATAAAAGTGACTGCAATGTCAACAAATTAAAGTATCATAACGTTCTGTTTGCTGTATTTCCAGAATGGCTTTTATAAACAATGTTTCTCCACAAAGGAAAGTTTCTCCCAAATACCAATGATCAATCATGTGAAACACTGTAACTTATATCCTCCTTGCAGAGATTCATAATTCTCATTAGCATAATAAACGCACTGAGGAATCCTGTCCTCAAAACGTAAGAACCTATTGAATTAGTTTCTTTGCATAGTTCAAATTTATTTGGCCACAAAATTTCAGACAACACCTCTGAAAAGGACAGAGAAATGTTTTGGTGGCTCATGCCTATAATCCCAGCACTTTGGGAAGCTGAGACAGGCAAATCTCATAAGCACAGGATTTGAGACCAGCCTGGGCAATATAGGGAGACTTCATCTCCAAAAAAATTTTAAAAATTAGCCATGTGCAGTGGCATGGGCCTGTAGTCCCAGGTGCTTGGGAGCCTGAGGTGGGAGGATTGCCTGAGCCCACGAGGTGAGGCTGCAGTGAGCCGAGATCACACCACCGAACTCCAGCCTGGGTAACAGAGCAAGATCCTGTCTCAAAAAGTTTTTTTAAAAAGTGATGTTTTCAATGAAATTCATTTCAGGAAATCCTGACAAAGAACTCTGATTAAAAAGAGTAAATGATTGAAAGTGGCCAAGAGATTTGAATATAATTATAGTTAAGCACATGCTTTATCATATGTCAATGAAATTAGTCTAATAAAAATTAAATAAAATGTTTGACTTTTCATAAGTTCATCTGACTTCCTAAGCATGTCTCAGACTAAATAATTAGAAATCAGATATTAAGATCCTTCACACTTCTAGCATTACAATTGAGCTATTGGTAGATTGGGTATGAGTGGCTAAAGGTAGAGAGAGAGAGAGAGAGAGAAATAAAATAGAATTTTTAAGAAGCAGCAGGTGATGTCTTAAATGCTCATTTTTACTCTTAGCTACCTCTTGCCTTGCTTTTCAAAGCAGGGATTAGTTTTCAGTGTTTCAGCTAAATGTCAGTATGTTAACAATTGTACCTGCTTTTTATAATTCATTGTTTGGTCCCTCTGTTTGGTATTGAGAGCTGTGGATAGCCGGGTCTGAACTGTCCTCGTGTACTTCTGCATTTTTCTTTGAGAAATTTTGTAGCTCCAGAAATATTTTCTTTTGGAAAACACATATATCCCAAGTCCTTACCCTTTAATTCATAAGATACATAAGGAGCAGAAATAATATATTTAGCTTTTCTGTGATACAGGGGCAATGAGTGAGCTATGGAAAGAAACTCACTTTACACATGCAAGAGATTAGGGCTGTAACTGCTACAAATCAAAGGATGTGTATTAAATATGGGATGTTATTAAATATTATCTAGAACACAGAGGAGTTTCAGTCATGACTAGCAGGATGAAGCAGAAGTTATCTGTCAGTTTCTAGCTGCAGTAAGCAGTAGGAGATTCCTAACTTGTAAGCTGTAGATGTCTCTGCAACCCACACTTCCAATTTACTAGGTTTCTACTAATTCGCTGGCCAATCCCGAGTGGGGTCAGAGAAGCTGAGGCAAGGCACTCATACTTAGCAGCATGGCAGCCCTGCTTATATGGCCTTCTAGACTGGCCAGCGGGTTGGAAATCATCCAGCATCCAAATAAACTCACTATTACTTTATTCCAATCTCCAACTGCTTCTTTTAAGGCCTATTACTATTTGCAACTTTGATATTTTACCTCTTTTCTATTTTGCCAAATGTTAATCCTGTTTATGCCAAACCTGTCTTTTAAAAGTGGGAATCAATAACACAGATCAATCTTTCCACTCCTCATTACTGACCAATTAGATTGCATGTCACAAATGTCAGTATCTTTGGTGTCTGCAAAGTGCTTCCTTTCCCTCTGTTTCATGAGTATTTGCCTCCTTTGGAAGGCCAGCAACACAACTCATCTATCAAAAGCCCGTAACAGTTGAACTCCAGGGAGTAGAGTCTTGGTAAACTCATTATTACAGACTTTCTTCTAAAATATTCTTATTTCATTTTATGACATTTTATGTCCATTACTGATGAAGTGAAAATAGTGCAAATTCAATATATAATATGTTGGAAAATATATAGAACTCCACAAAGAATTCAAGCAATATCCCCGCAACAGCAGCCTTCTCAATAGCATTGACAAAGGCAGCACAGCATATCAGTGAATAGCTTGAGCTCTGAATCCAGTTCTTCCTATTACAGGAAGTAGGACTTTGGACAAAGGACTTCAGGGTCTCAATTTCTTCATCTATAAAATTGAGTGACTTTATGAAAAATTAAAATGTTAGCACTTGAAATGCTATCTGCATGCTCTCTTGCACATCATAAGCACTACGCTAGCTGTAGCAAACAGAATATCCACTAGAGAAGAAATCATTACGGTCTTAACTTCTTCCACTTCTATTATTTCACTTTTATGATAGAATGTTTTGTTGATGTGAATTGATAGATGAACGCTAACAACTGTGATGGTGTACCAGTACACTTACATCCATATTTTGATGTAATTTTTACTTCACAATTACAGTAAACTACCAGGAAAGAGTAAGGAAGTCATAGAATATTGGCCAATTTTTCTCGACAATCAACTTAAAGTAATCACTGCCCAATCCCCGATACCATAAGTAGATTCAAGGAAATGTATGAAAGTGGTCCTTATACCAATTCTCAGAATCCCCTTTTATTTCAATTTATAACTGTATCTCCATTGACTCATTATATCCTGAAACTACATTATGTTCGATGTATACAGTAGCAAAGTAAACACTGTATACAGTCTTGTTAGCAGTAAAATATGGGCGAAAATCTTTATCCATCACAACTGAAGAAGTAAGATAGGGCCAGGGGTAAGATTTAGACAGCTCCAACAACTTAATTTTGAAAAATTGAATGCTCTTGTATCCTTATTTCCTGAATACAACACAAACAATGAATGTTTGAGACACACTTATGTTTTGGAATATACAATTAGCATCCAGTGTAAAATATAAAACCTTCATTTCGGATATTTCCTTGGAAGTCACTGGAGCCTCCATACTAAGAATTTCCCAGAGCTGTACAAGCAGGCTTCTAACAGACTCTCCAAGCTTTGCTGCAACTTGGTTTTACCTTTGCTCCAGTCTTTTTGGACTAAAAGGCTTCCATAGGTTCTGTCAACTGGTAACAGGCTTCTAAAAAAAATTCTTTAAAGGGATTTCTGTTGGTGTTCTTAATTTTACTTGCTGCTAGATTTTGGGTGTGATTTGTTTAAAGTATGTGACATTGAGCAAAGAAAAAAAAAATCCTGGCACAAGAATGAAGGATTCTGGGCCTGGACCTGGCTCCTTTGCCCTGTGATCTTGGCAATAAAACAGGCACAGTCTTTCGCACAGTGTCTGGCCCAATAGTAGGTAATCAGCTTATATTTGTTAGATGACTGAATGAATGACCTTTCAGAACTCCGATTTCCATAGATGTGTGTTGTGGGATCATATCTACTTCCTTGAGTGCTATATACTGCAGTAATTTAGATCAAACTACATAACGTATATAAAGATGCTTTTAAAAAATATAAGCCATTATTATTGTTGTTGTTAAAAGTTGTATACTTTTTGACTTCTCCAAAAGTTTGTTACAAAGCAAAGAATAATGGCAAAGAATATAAAAACTGTCGCCAGGGCATGGCTCCAGTAATGATTCTGCCATTTACTAGCTGGGTAGCTTTTATAAGTTATTTACCCTCTGAACACCCTCAATTTTTACATCAATACATTGGCAGAAATATATTTACCTACGGAATTAAGATGTGGATACATTGAAATAATGCAGAAAAATCACAGAGTTCAGTCTCTGTCATGGGAACTACATTTATTGTTGTTATTGTTCCTTTAATTATCACTACTACAACTATACTACGACCAGAAAATTTTACAGACGATTAGCAGCCACATAATGACAATGTTTAGGTCAACATGGATTGTATATATAACACTGGTCTCATAAGATTATAGTGGAGCTGAAAAATTCCTATCATCTAGTGACATCATAGCCATCATAATGTAGTACAACCAATTACGTGTTTTCAGATATGTTTCAATAAACAAATACTTACCATGGTGTTACAATTTCCTACAGTTTTCAGTGCAGTAACATGCTATAGAGAGTGTAGCTTAGGCGAGATAGGCTTTACCATCTAGCTGAGGTGTTTAGTAGGCTATGCCATCTAGATTTGTGTAATACACTCTATAATATTGGTACAGTGATGAAATCACCTAAAGAAATGTTTCTCAGAACGTACACCCCCATTTTTAAAGATGCATAACTGTGAATGCATCACACATATTAAAAAAAAGCTCACTTAATTCTGATAAATAAAATTATTCCTCAATGTAAATTACTGAAGAATGATGACTTTTAATGTAAAGTGTAAAGAGAAAAACCTTAAATGGTGGTTTGAATATATCAATAAATATGTAGTTGGAATCTGTACTTATTTCAATAACTTTACCCATCACAATTAAAAATCTAGCAGAGATTATCGCTACGATTTGAGTATGTCCTCTCCTAAGCTCATGTTGAAAGTTGATTCCCAATATGGCAGCGTTGGGAATTGGAACCTTGTGAAAGGTGCTTGGATTATGAAGGCACTGCCATTATGAAGAGATAAATGTCATCTCGTGGGAGGGAGGGAGTTATTGCTCGCCTGGGAATGGATTAGTTCCCTTGAGAGCAGGTTATAATAAGTCCAGTCTCTCTTGTGTGTCTCTGCACATACTCACGTTCCCTTCCACTTTCCACCAAGAGTTGAAGCAGCATGAGACCCTCATCGAATGGGCTGCCTGATCTTAGATTTCTCAGCCTCCTGAATCATGAGCCAAACAAACTTTTCCTTATAAATTACTCAGTCTCAGGTATTGTGTTATGCCAACACAAACAGACTGAGACATCATATTAATGACTTATCTTCCAGCATTTTATCAAATAATGAGAAAACAATAAATCTATGTTTTCCCACTCAATATATTATGAAATATCAAAAATCAATGTGATGATTTTACAATGTGCATCCTGTAATAGAAGATGTCCACAGTTTACGTATGGCCTTTTGTGTGGCTTTGGAGACCAAACAAATACATTTTCATCCTGTTTAAAATATTATAAGTTATTATAACAACTCAAGAAAATTAACAAAAATATTGAATAGCCTCATCTGAAAAAAAACAACCCAAACAAATAGTCGACGAAAGTCACAATACTTAAAGCTGAATGGTATTAAGTAGAAACATTATAAAAATGATTTAAATAGTAATGAGAATAGCTACAAATTATAAATCATAAATTCAGACATGATTTGAGTTACAGACAATACTGAAAGCTCCAGGATTGAAAGATTATTTGAACAGAGTGACTTTCCTGCTTAGAGTTTAAAAGTTTATACACCTGAATTTTCATCATGAATCAACTTCTTAAAAATTAAAACCCTCAAAGTGAGTTGACTTATGAAAATAAGCATTAAAAACTTTTCATTTTTTTTTACATTCTTTCAAAGGGTTCCTTATAGACTATCCATGTCTTTACAATGAAATATCTTCTAATTGTATATTACTACCTTGGCTTCTAATCAGTTTCCCCTTCTCCTTAACAAGCAAGGAAATGGAACAGGTAATATCTAAAATTAAAGTAAAACCATGGAATAGTTCTAGGACTCTGACCAAAGGTAATATGAAAAGCACCTTTCAGCAGCTAATCACAGAAAATGTTGCTTTTGGGTCCTCAGAGGAAAGCACCACAGTCCGTCTCATGAAGGCTCTGCCATAGACTGACCTTTTCCAAAGCACCCTAGTGGGGGAACAGAGTCCATCAGCTGTCCAACTTGAAGAAAGAGTCAATGAAATTCAAGGTTTTTCTTTTAGACAGAGGAAAAACTGTGTGCATAATGTTTCAGAATTTCAGCAAGGCATTTATTTGGCAAAGTCTTGTAGGCTGAACGTAGATTTTCTCTAACATTAGATCTCCATAGTATATTCTAGTAGAAATAGTTGTAATAGCAGTTGAGACCATTAATTTAGTATTTGTCTCATGTAGGCTCAAAAGTCTAGGACCTTACCTTATACAATCTTAACTCCAATTCTGTATTATGAGCTCCACTTAGATGAGGAAATAGTTTCAACGAAGTGAAATGGTTTGCTCAAGGATACGCAGCTGGAATTCAAACCAGTCTGGCTCCAAAGCCCTAACACTGAAATCCTACTAAAACAGTTAAGGGAGAACCAAATGACCCTTCTTCACCCAGAGCAAAGAATATATCTACAAAAATTTTGACATAAAGCATATTTAATTAATAACCTTCATTTCTTCCCCACTAGATAAATAAGTCTTTTCTGTGTCTGCATCAAGGTTATTTGCAGAGGAGCCTGCACGGTTTCTGAGTTGCACCCTCTCTTCCTCTTTTAATAATTATATGAGTGAAATTTCCAACTGTAGCAAATTTGATGGAAAACACAAACTGTACTGGAAAGGAATTGTTCTATTCAGTGTTTCTCTGTGATTGAAGGGCAGGGAGTGGCTTTGGCCTCAAGGTTTAGTGCTTGATTATTTATGAGAACTAAATAGCTGACATACCTTCTCCACTACTAATTCTGCCTCTCTGAGTCACAGACACTCTGCCAGAGGAGAATAAAGGTAGCAAAGAAGAAAGACAATAATCCCTATCTACCTCATTCTAACATTATTTTTGCCTGCAACATTAACTATGGAATGCGAATGCTGCATGTGAGAATAACATATGATTCCACTCAGAATTCAAAAAAGCTTTAACACACAGTCATGGATCATCTCAGGAGGTATGGCATACAATTGAGAATAAACAGGGATTTGAAAAATAAATTGCTCTTCATTTTGTTCTACATACTTGCATATATTCTACTCGTTCCCATACTGAATTTTTTCATTGGCAATTGCAGTCCGCAGTTCATATTGTGATCTGAAAGTGCTGCTATTCCTTGTTTTAGGGGCTTTTGTTTTCTGGGTAATTTTTGTTTCTTAATTTCAATTTTCTCTAAAATGGTTTTAATATACCACCTGAAATTATTGACCCATATACAATTTAAGGATTTTTTTTTCAGCATGCCATGCTTATATTTACCACTTTATTTCACCAACTCCTGAAGTAATTATCTCTCACACTAAATTATTATTCTCTCTTGAATTTTACTATAAATGAACTAAGACAAAGATCAACATATATGTCAGTAACTTGCACTGAAATTGAAGTAATTCCAGAACACTTGCTGACTAAACAACCAACGTTTATTTATCTACTTGTGCCAAATATCTTCCATTTGTACCTCAAGATCCACTCTCCACATTTCCCTATTCTGCTATTCTCACCAAGAGACTAACTTTTAGGAACTGCACCATTGGGTTCTGTGGTTCTCTGGCTTTCAGTGAGGGTGAACCAATGGAAAACCAAAGCATATGGTCTGGGTATTTATCCCTCGGTATCTGTATCCCCCCCCTGTTGAGTACCTACGGATTAGATGCATGGCGTCTTTCTCCCAATGCCTCAGTTTCTGTCAGGGCACCTTCCCCACATATCTCTCCTCTGAGCTTTCTGGTAACTATGCCCCCTGCCCAGGAGTAGTGAAGGCCACCCTGCCATCCCAAGATACTATATGATCCCTTGTTTTGCTGCAACAAAACAAAACAAAACCTCTGTCCACAACACTATAAACATTATAACATTATTTAAACTCTCCTAAATTATTCAGTTTGCACATTCTGTCTCTCTTCTTCTGGAAATGCTGATACATCTCAGTGGGTGGGGCAGGAGGGGAGGGATGAATGGGACATGGTTTCTGTTGCCACAACATGTGATCAAACATGTAGGACTAGTATCATGGGCAAGTGACCTGTGCAGTTGCACAGGGCCCGGGCTTAGAAGGGCGCTGCTCTTGGTGTAATACTCTGCTGCCACCATCTTGAAATTCTTAATAATTTTGGAACAAGGGGCTTGCATTTTCATTTGCATCAGGGTCCACAGATTATGTAGCTGCTCATGCAGATTCTCTCAACATTCGTCGAGGAAGGTGATCTTATTATCTGCACTTTTTAGATAAGCAACCAGACGCACAAATAATTTAAATAACTTGCTCAAGTTCACGCTGCTAGTAACCATGGAATATGGGATTCCAATCCAAGCATTCTGGCTTCCTGTATACTACTCTACTTCTGCCATGGAAGCACAGAAAAGAAAGCAATGAAATTTAATTTATAATTAAATTTTAAAGTCATGTGAGCAGTAATATGCCATGAACTTAAGATTCTAGAGATGGCTGTGTCTCCTATATAGAAAGGGTAATCACAGAGTCAGAACAACAAATAACATTGAACTTTTCATGTCATTATAGCATTAAAATAGCTGAAGGATTTTGTACATGCTAATGCATCTTTTCTTGATTTAGACATGTGTCTTATAGTCCTGAAGAAAATCTAAATAGGATTTACATCTGCTGATCCTGACTTTTTAAACCTATTTTCTTTATTCCTAACAACTCCAGGAAACCTGTATAACAAGAACAATAAAAGTTGCTGATTTTTTTTTCTAGAAAGAAATTGAACAAACACAATATCGAAGACAAGGATCTTCATTGTCTTAGAGGTCATAAAACAGCACAATTTCCAGTTTAATTTCAACATCCAACTATTCAGAATTATACAAGGTTTTGGTTTCTAAGAGTTATGTAATATGTATTTAATTCACTACCTTCCAAGCCGAGGTTAATGCATTCTTTTTGATTTATGGGGTTTTTTTGTTTGTTTGTTTTTGTTGTTTTTTTCTCCCCAAACCACTAAAGACCTTTCTTACTAATCTACAAACAGTCATTTTTTTCTCTTTTTAAACATTGTACATTTTAATAGATTTTGTTTCTGCCTTTTAAAATTATCATTTATCCACAACTTCTTGGTCAAGACTCATACAAACTAGGTGTTACTACTACTTGGTTATGCAGATCGTTTTAAACATCTCTGAAAAAGGCAGGTGAATACGCCACCATTATTTTTATCTTACTGTCAGACTTTGTGAGCTGAATCTTAAACATCCCAATCTGACATCAAAATCAAAACAGATCCCTTTTTCCCCTAAATAAATGAGCTGTTTGTCAGGGCTGACTAGTGTGTTTTAAAGGATATCGTAGCCAAGGGTATTATTTTAAGAGATGAGCAAATGGGGAAACCCCACAGCCCAGCCAATAAAATATGAACTTAAGGTGCAAAGAAGCACTCATAAATATTACTTAGAACAAGGGATTCATTGTTTCTCTCCAACCCTTTCAGTGGTTCCTCTGATCTCAGCCCCTCTCCTGTGCGTCAGGGAAGCCTCTTCCTTTAACCTGTGGTTTTTTAAAGCTGAGCTACTACATTATTTATGACTGTAAATGTGAGTAGCCTGTCTGTATGCTCCTTGTACACACATACTGAGACAACCCCCCTCCTTCCCCACTTCGGTATTTTAGTGTGTAAGGATGAAAGGGTTTTCCCCTCGAGCTGATGTGGTTGGGGATGTTGAATTAGCTGCTGTTCAGTATGAGGTAGACTGAGGATTTCCCAGCACCTCCTCCACCTGTACAACTCAAAAACCAGCCTTTAATGACTCATTTCATTCCTTTTCTTTCTTTCAGGCTCTTTTTCAAAAATATTTTATTTCTTTCTCTGTCTCATCCTTATTCCTGTATGCCTCTATATCTTACTCTTCGTCTCTTTATTCTTTCTCATTATCTCTTCTCAAAAAAAATAATTTCTTCATGGAAGTGACAGAATATTAAATAAGAATAATAAGTGCAAAAGCTTTTTATAAACTAAATAGGAATGGCATGTTTGATGAGTGCTATTTTTATTCATTGTTGATTACTTTTTCTTTCTTTTACTTTTCTTGAAATTTTCCCTTTTAAATATTATTTTATAAAACAAAGGCAAAACACAATTAAATTCTGTCAATGGGATCCTGAGGGAGAGATGAGGAGGCAAAGAAGAATGGGATGATGGAGAAACAATTACAGGGGATGGCAAGAGCCAGGGCAGCTCTGATGCCCTGGGGAGCTTTTCTCCCAGTGGGTGGAGGCTGCAATTGGCACATCATAACCTTTTCCTTCTCAACTGGAGAGAAAACAGGAGCGTGTACCTCAATTCTCAAACTGTAACTAATTGATTTTCAACTAATGTAAGCCTCTAGCAAACCAGGACCAAAGGCAGACCCCAGGAAGGGTGGGAGTGGTAAGGAGAGGGGTGCCAAGAGAGCCTGGGGCTACAGAGACCAAGAACAAGGAGGAAAGGCCAAAAAATACTGGGATGAGAAGGGAGGAGGGAGAGTGGTGATATTACAGAAAATGGAAGAACGAAAGGGAAGGAGAGGTGGCAGCTGAGGCAGCCCCAAGTCCTTCTTAGTTCCAGCTCATACCTCTCATTAAACTTTTAAAATTTGATATTTGTGAGTAACCACTACAATCTGCAAAAAAAAAAAAAAAAGCATTTAATTAAACTATGATTATAACTATCTCTGGCAACCCAGAGTTTTTCTCTCATGCCAATCATTTGACAATCAACCATCTTTAAAGGAGAAAAAGAATCCCGTTGGTAGTGATTATGAATATGAAGGGTCGTTGAAGAAGAGAGAAAAAGGTCTCCACACTCAGCAATATTTTTCTCTTCAAAAGTTAAAACTTTTACAGAATGACTGTTACTTTACCCATTATTAGCATTAGTTACTCCAGGCATAATTTATGAATATAGACTATAATGGCTTTATATTATCTTTCCTTCCAACCCATCCCCCTTCAAAAAAAATCTTCCATGTGTTTATGGGTGTGTTTATGTTACACAAGTGTTAATAACTCTGTTGGAGAAACTACATAGATAGGCATCTTTAGGTAGATTTGTATATAAATTCCTTTCCACTGGGCACTTGATTCAGCCAAAAACAACAATAAATTATCAATGATGTCTTTCAAATCTGTCAACCGAGAACATAAGCATTTTTTCCTTCCAGTACCAAGAGGACTTACAGTACGCAAAAAAGGTTTAGTTTTTGAAAGCGTTTTCTTTCATGATAACAGACTAAATATGTTTTTATATTTAAAAAATTTAACAACACATTTAAATACTTTTATGCTTGGAATTAAAACATATTCTTGAAATATATCTAAGAGAAAAACCATTAATAAACTCAAAGTTCAACTTTTTCCAGAGGAATACGTAGATACAAAGAATAATATAAAAGTAATTTTCCTGTTTTTACTTCCTCTAAAACATCTGGTGTTATGTCATTATGGTGATAATGTCACCAAGTAATCAGATAAAATTGGCTTCTAACTAAAAGATCTTAGAAATATACTACATGTTTTCTTTGTGTAAACAAGAGATAAATATTGTAAGCAAATTATCTAATCATGTCTTTAACTTGTATTGGTATTTAATACATATACTAACACTTAGCACTTTTGACAAAGAGATGGTTAAAAAAGAAAATAAAACTAAACAGAAAAACATTTTTATTACTAACAAAATAATATTATAGGGACCAAGCAAAAATTCCACTGATATTCAACAGTTTTAGGGAAAAAGCAAATAATTCAATCTGTAAAATTTAATACTATGAGTCTGATAAAAGTGGCCTAAGAATAATGAATATGATCGAAGGAATATTTCTCTTCACACAATTAATAATTTATATTTGTTTGTTCAAAATAAATAAGTCACTAAAATAAAGGTTAAAATGATGTGTTTGGTTTCATATCCAGATGTCTGCCTGCCTTAGGCAATTTATTTACATTTTATTTTGCTTTTAGTAAATTCAAATCTATTTTTCACTTATGAATATAAAGCTAATCTCATCTGAATTTTAAACAGTAGATATTTTGTTAAACATGATTCTGAGTTTGGATTAAGTTTAATTGTTCTTCGTGACCAAAACTATGTTGAAAAAAGAATTTCTGAATGACAAGGTAACTGTAGAAAATCCATTATTTGACTTGAAAAGGACAACACACAAGCATTTTTTAAAAGGATGCTACTAGATCTTTTTTATGTAATTCTTCTAATTATGGGAAATGTCAACAGATTCTTTTCACATATTTAAATATCCAGGTGACTTCCTCAATACAAATCCCTTGCCTATTACTAATGTGACTCATTTGTACTTAGTCTCAACTATATGCATATCTTTTAAGACAGTGAAAAAATAAAATCTAATCCTTTTTAGTCTTATAAGAACATGAAATAAACTACAGGTAATATTTGCTAATGGCTATTACATTTACAAAGCACTGACACTCTTATTGTAGCTAATAATGTTATTACACTTTCACCTTTTCGGAGCATGCTTATTTACTTATTTGATTACAAAAGAAATGCAAAAGTTAAAGCTTTTTACTAAGTAGTGATCAACTATAAATCTTGGATGTATTTGAAGGCATGATCAAAGGATAAACTGTGGTTTAATTTTCCTTAAAGTCTACCAAGAAAAACTCACCTAGTATCAGAATCAGTTTGTCAGTAATTCCATGTAAGACATTTAGTTTGGAATTATTAAATAAAGAAGAAACAACATAGTTTGTTATTGAATATAAAGCACTACTCAGCAGTTCAAGCATGATAAAAATAAATACACAATTTCTCTAAAGCTTATAGCTAACATTGTTTCTCTAGAGTCAAATGAATAATTGTATTTCTTCATATAGGCAATAAACTAATAAACTGCTATGTTATCATAATCTGAACAATGTAACCAAAATGTCATTTATTTTTAAATGTGTTTCTCAATAATAAAAACCTTCTAGGAATCAATGAATAAAACTATTATTGGTTTTGACCTTCTTACTCTATGTAGATTTATAAAAAGTAAACACATAAATTCAAAAATCATGCTTACACTTCTCTTGTGAATGATCAGAACAATTCTAATAAATATATTATGACATTCATGACTGAGCTATTGTTTATTAAAATATGTAACATACATATGCTTCTTTGTCAGATTTTAGATGATATGACCTGATTTTCTCAATGGTTTATGAATATATGAATTTTGCTAGATTGAAGTTTTCCTATTAAAATATTTAAACTACTTTAAATTCTTGAATAATACTTTAGAAATGTTACAAAGCAAAATGCACCACGAGCTACCTTTGCATATCCCTTATACTAGGTAAAAGCAATCACATTAATTTGAAATTAAGCCATATTTTAATGGCTAAAAGTTCCATGTGAAGTCTGTTAATTATATGTAGAAGAAAAGGCCTCCAGGACACCTGATTAGTGCAACAAATTATGACTTACTTACTTAATAATGAGACCTTTGTCTCTAGCAACATAAAACATATGATTTATTAAGTACCTTATCCTTCATGCTAGGATTGCTAAGAGCAAATGAGCAGAGTATATTAAGCAACATATATTATAAAAGCATCCATGTGTTATTAAGATTTGTTGATAATCTGACTTTTCAAAGAATATTTCCTTCAAGATGTTACACGAGGAAGTTTTCAATTAAGTGTTTAATAAAACATGTTAATTTTAAGTCAAAGCAGATTGCATTTTTAAAGCAAAGTTCTAAAAGCTATAACATCATAAAGTTCTCAATTCTTCCCAGTGGATGAAATTTGTTGACAGAGTTTTTAATCTTCAAAAATAAAATATATTCGATGTTATTTTCCTTTGACTGCCAGAAGATAGTAAATTTCACCTTCAATTTTTACTAAAACATTTAAAGAAAACAATAGCCCTTATAAAATAATTTGAAATTGGTAATCCATAATATTATTGTGAGAGGGAATATTGGGAATTAAATTATCATTTGACATTATCAGTATTTAAAAACCACCATGAAGTACCAGCTATGACTAAGACATAATTATAAAATTTTCTCACTAATATTGTTGTGGTCTACAGAAAATTTCAATCAAATATTTTATCTCATGTAGAAGGAAAATTTTGTATAGATAAAGACCACTAAAGCATGTTTTACATTTTTCTTGCCTGTGAAAAAAATCAAGTAGCTATAACATACTTTACTCATTACAGTTAAGAACTGTTAGATTGAAACTTTATTTCTGAAATATTTACTATAGAATTTCAGAATCCCTTCCTCGATTCCTTGATAGTAATCTTTTATGGTGCTATTCGATCTTGGTTAATTTTACCTCTATATTTTTACAGTAGTTGCCTCCCCTAGATGAGAGATTTTTAAGTAGTATGTGAATATATACTTATGTGTGCTTTAAATCAGTTTAAAAAAAAAGTGGTTCCGAATGTCACTTTTACTTTCCCATCTGTAAGTGCTTCTTTTTTTTATTGTTGCCCATAGCATAGCTATCCTCATAAATTTCCCTGTTTTTAGACTATTGCCTTTGCATTCACATATTTAAGCGAGGTTGAAATTTTAACAAGATCTGAAAAGACCCACACTATAAGTGTTTAAATTTAACTATTCATATTAAATATATATATATGACTTTTTGCCTAAGGCATCAATGAAAGAAAGAAAACAGAAGCTAAACAGGAGAGTTAGAGAAAGCGTCTTTATATAAACATGACCACCTACAAAGCAGCTCCTTTACCATTAGGAAAAACTTCCACTTTGTAATAACATAGATTAACAAACAAATGAACAACATACCTAAGTTGACAAAGCTCATGACCATGTCAGCATCATTCAGAAAGTTGGTATCATGGAGGCTGGCTAGAGGAGGACTCTGGGTGGTCAGAGGAGTCGTCCGAGATAACTGTATACCACGAGGATACCCATTGGGAGAGGCTGGGTATCCCTTTCTTGCCCCTCTGGTCTCTTCTGCCAAGGATGCCCTCACTGAGTACTCCGACTCTTCAGGGTTTTCTTCATTGGTCATGGCATTGTAGAGGTCCAGCATAAAGAGAGGTGCAGAGGACGCTTGTTTTCCAGGTGAAAATGGTCTGGGTCTGTGAGGCAAACCCAGGATAGAGAGAATTTCCCTTTGTATTTCCCGTCTTTCGTGGTTCCGTAGTCTTCTATAAATAAAACTGGAGTGAACATGATTGTCTCCCAAACCTCCTTTTGCATAACCCACTAGAACCCAGCAACTCCAGAGGAAACCCACAATACCCTTAAGTAAAAATACAGTCAGATGCATTTTTGTCCAAAAGCAAAAGTTGATATTTTTAGTCCTTCTTGTCCTCTTAAAAAAAAAAAAAAAAAAAAAAAAAAAATCTAACTTTCTAGGAGGTACAGTTTCCCAGTAGCTGAAAAAACAAATTTACCTATTTTTCATGACAGTGACATTTCTGAGCACAACATCCTCACCGATTTTCCTGTCCTATTTTAAATATTTTGGAATGTGTCAAGACTAGTTATTTCTAAGAAAGCTGAAACTCAGATTTCCAATTATCCACAGTTGTTAAGAGTTTTTGCTGCATTGATGTAGCAGAAGACGGCTAATATTATTTGATCAGATGACCTATGCATTCCTATATGAATTTATGATAATCAGGCCTTTGGTATTTGAATTAGCAAAAGTTGATCTTCTGATAAACTGTAGTTCCCAAAGTAATCTTCACTTGCTCTTGAGTTCTTCTCAACCCTTGAGCTCTTTCCAAAACAAATCCTGATTTCTGAATCACAGATCTATGCTGATCTGCACCTTGGTGTTGGAATATATATCTGTCCGGCAGCTTGGTGATAACTTTAACATCTTTTGTGTCGTCTTAGTGTAAAATAATACTCTAGGTTGTACTATTCAAGTAAATGTGTTTCCCTGAATTTACTTGAAATCCTTCCTGTAAGTCCATTCAATCCCTTTCTCCTTCTTACTGTTAATTCCACCTCCAGCAGGCACAAATATACCAGCCCTCTTCAAGAGAGATCTAAAGAGTAATGTAAGCACAACCCTGCTGGGAAAGAAGAGGCTTCTCATTGTAATTTGAAACTGGTAAAGCAAAAAGAACTTAACCCTTTTGCTACCAGAAAAGTCTCCATTTTCACAATTTTATAACCACGCATCTAACATAGAACAGTGATGCATGGGACATACAAATTCTAGGGGAAATAAAAGGCAGTTTTCAAGTAGTACACTGAAAATTTTGCCATCCATTTTACATAGTACTTCTTTAGATCTTTTTTTCAATGACATGTACTTAATACACTTCTGTATTAAGTCTCAGGTTGTGCCTAAGTTAGCTTGATGAATCTCAGTTCTATATTTGAGATTATTTCTAGTTTTTGTAAGTCATTAAAATGCACTTCTTAAAAACTAAAAGGATGAGTTGTAAATTGAGGCTAATTCACTGTTTCTTAATGACAGCCAGATCCTTTTAAAATAAAATACAGCAGAGAATTAATCACTAATAAATATATTCTAGCTGCCAAAATAGTAGTTGTAATAATTCAATAACAGTAATTAGATAACCTAGCTTTAAGTGTCTTTAAGTATTAAAATTTTAAGCAGAAAGTTGAAATACAAATATCCTAAGATGTAGTGTCATGATTCATAACTTTTAAGTTATTTCAGTTGAAATATACACAGACTTACAAATTAGATATTTCCTATAAATTGTACTCAATACTTTGACTTGTTTTAACCCATGCAAATAAACACAAATCAAATCGTCATGACTACATGCAGATTGAAATTTGAGTTTTTAAAATTTGATGGGTAAAATTGGGAAAGTGCACACCTTTCTAAAATACCATACTTAATCCAAGGAAATGAGCAAAGTATGTGTTTATCCTTAATGTTTAATGCCTTTAAAATTTGGAAGTCTACAATGTTTTTGTGCAGCTATAATTTTCCTTACAGGCTCTCACTTAACCTTAGGGCTCACAGTACTTTCATTGTCTGGGATAGTATTCTGATACCAACGTAAATTTATCAAGCAAATTCTAGAGCTGTTATGAAATTTTAATGTTTTTCCTTTACCTAGAGGCGCCTGGTTTCTTGTTTCTTTTTAAATATTTCCTCTGAGTGTATAAAGAAAAGTCATATTTCTTAGAAGTCTTCAGTTATTGGTGAATGCAGAATACTGAAAGGGTTTGCAGAATCTTATTGTACGCATCATTTTCTTATACAAAGTTATTCCACAAAAACTTGATGTTGCTATTTAATATTTGCTTTACTGAAATTTAATTATTAACAGTCATGTAGGATACCACAGTAGCAGATGCAAACGCTGACATACATGCAACACCCTTGTAAAATAGATATCACAAAGAATAGCAATAGTGCAGGTTGAAAGTAAGTTAAGAAATACCACTTCAAAAAGAAATAGTTTAAATGGCTAAAATTCTTGACATTGCTTATTTAATATCCAAACCAAACTAAGAAACAAAGTCAAATCAATTACTTCAAGACAAAAAGTTTCTCTGCATTTATAAAACGTCCTAGATAAAGTAGGCTACAGTTCTCAATATTTTAAAATATATCATCAAAGTTATGAATTTGCTTCATTTGTCTCCAGAGCACAGCATAGAGTTACAAAGTAAAAATTTACCACACTAGAGGAAGAAACAACTCTTATTATCTTCCATATGTGCTGATTTTTGTTCTAAGATACATGTGAAAAATAAAAATGAGACTAGGCATCACAAGTCTTAAAAACTCATTTTCCCAAAGCATGATTTATAATATCAATCAGTGTAATTATAATTTAATTGTTTCACCAGGCATATAGCCTACCTCTATATTGGAAATCAGTTGCTAGTATTCTTAGTCAGAATATTAAGTAATCACCCTCCCCACCGATGTTCCCTTCCAACTCAGACGAGATTTGGCAAACACTCATTTTTCAAAAAGATCAACTTGTGCAGTGAGAGAAAGAAAATAAAGAAAAAGCCTTCCAGGAATAAAGAGGAAATAGTAACCGCCAAACAAAAAGTCGGATTCATTTTCAATTAAAAGTACATGTATTTTACTCCATCATTTGAATTCTCAGGTAGACTTGTATGTGAGAGCAATTTGAAGGATAAAGTATTTTGCAACTGAAAAGTATAAACATTCCAAATTTCAGAGTATGTATTTAAAGTTGTATAAGGCATTGAACATACGGAATAAGCATATGCTGAGAAAGAAGACGTGGGGACAGGAAAAACACCCAGGGCATCACAAAAATTGTGTCTAAAGATAAGCACATTTCAAAGAAAAAAAAAAAAAAAAGGGAGCCTTGTAAAAATCTACCTTTCACAATGTAGTATTTCCCTGGGTATATCCTAATGTGAGGAAACTTCTGGTAAGGAACAGAGACGATGGAATTCATGTAAGAAGTATTTCTCCACTGTCATTCTTTCTGACCATTTTTCTTTCCCTCATTAAAATCTGACACATTTCGTTCATTGATATATAAACCAACTATGTCCAATCAACCAATTTTTTTTTTTTAGTTTTTTAAAAGAAACTTGCTCCGAAAAAATTTGAAGCGTTTAAGTCTGTTTTGCTCACAAGGACCTTTCTATTTCACTTTTGGATTTTGTTTTTGTGTTGTTTTCTCCTTGAAAACATTTCTCCTTTCTCTCTATTAGGAGAAAAATCTCCTAATATAAAGATACGACTGCAGTGAAAGACAAATACCCAATATAAATGGCATCTGCTTTCTAAGTTGTCTCTCAAATTAAAACAAAATTCAAAATCCTTTGAATGTGATTCTAAATCTTAAGCAAAATCTATCTTAGATTGTACTGGAGGGAGTAAGAGGAAAGGGTGAAGATAAGGCCACTTAGAATGTTGAAGAGGCTAGAGGCAGTGGGAGAATTTAGGGAAGGTATCACCTTCTAGAATCTTTTTGGTGACTACATGGACAAATGCATAACAAAGCAGCATCTATAGTATTAAATTGCTTCAGGTCACTCTCTTTGAGTGAAAAACATATAAATAGAGAATATGGTGTGTTCCAAAGGGAGGCAGAGCAGTGCTACACCACTACCATCTGACTTAGATTTGCTTGTTATAACCTGAAAGGGAATTGTAATCACGGGCAGCATAGGCTTTTTGTCCGTCTTGATTTCTAGTTGTTAAGGAAGTCTTGGAAATGCATAATAAAATACAGTCACCAAAAACTTTTGAAATGTTTGGTATTATTTTTCATGGATGGTGACATTACCGAATAGTTTTAAATGAACAGAAGATTTTTCAATATGCTTCATATTATTACATGTTCCTAAGATTGTTTTTATATTATTTCTTGAGAGTAAATGTTATCCTATCAATAGATTTAAGGACACAAAATTATTATTTCAATGTAGTTATTAATCAAGGGAGATTTCTACTTTTTTTCTTGAGATTTTAACTGTAATGCAAACTGCATGAAAATAAGGGCAGAATTTATTTTGGTCACCGGTGTAAAGCAGTACATATTAGTGGCTCAGTTAATATTTGTATAACAGTCTGTTTTCTTAACAAAGATGAACAATATTCCAGGGAATTTTTTAAGGGCAGTTCTCTCTGAAGTAATAATTATGACGATTCCTTAAGCTGATGAGTTGATAAGATAAATTGCTGCATCACTTAGTATGTAGCACCCCCAACCTTCTAAAGTTTCCTTTCATAAAGAAACTTGCCAATTACACATCTTACCCCAGAGTTTTGAATCTAACTACAAACTTCTGTCAATACTAGGCAATTGTAATAACTCAGAAGAGAAAGCATTATATAAAGAATTACATTAGAACTTGCAAAATACCTTGGTCTATCATTACAAGGACAGCCTATTGAATTAAAGTAGCCCTTGACCCAAATGAGCAACTTCTATTCCTGTCAGTTAACACCTCATTCCTTTGCACTGTAATTGCTTATTGTATGTGTTTTGTTTTGTTTTGTTGGTGCTGTTTTTATGACCCATATTACAATGCAAGAAGCCCTGAAAATGACCATTTTTAAGGAACATTAGCAATTAACAGCACACCTGCTAAGGCTCAGTAGGTACACGCAGACGTGAAACACATAGTAGACCCTGGGATAAGGTGGGGTCTGGAGCATGGAAGAATACACTAAAGGCATGTTTGTGAGTATCAAAGTAACTGCTTATAAGCCCACACTATTCATACTTTTGTAGATGGCTGACTTTAACTACAAGTATCTTACCAATAAGTTGACCAATTCAAAACCTGTGATAGTTCGTGAAAGGCACAGCTGCCAAGTTACCCCAAAATTCCCATTAACAGCATCTTGATCCTCAGTAGAAAGTAAAATCTATAAATGTCACTAGTCATGATATGTTCACAATGAGACAATTCAAAGAAAACTTAAAAATTATCTAATGCAAAATGGCCTTGATGGCAGACCTACTATTATCTGTAATGTTTTAATGAAATGGCCCTACTATTCCATAGCATTCTTTTTTGCTAGGAAGCAGATAATATTTTATAGGGTCTTCTTCAAAACCTTTAAGATAAATTTACAGCCTAACAAATTGGCCCAAGATATATGACAGAAATTGTCCATCAGGAATATAAAGAACTTGTGTGTACATCATCCAAGATCCATTAATATTCTGTGATATGAGAGGATATGGACTATCTGCTTCCTAAGACGTAATACACTGAAGAAATATAATAATGGGGAACATAACAATAATTATTAATATTCAAGCTGTACATGTAAATATCCCTCTAACACAAAGGTTCTCAAACCACGCTATACATTAGAATCACAAACTGGGGACAGGAGGACATTTTAAGAAATACTAAGAGTAGGGCCACACCCAAGACCAATTGTATCACAACTCTTGAGAATGATCCCAAGCATTAGTATTTTGCAGTACTGATTAATATGTAGCCACAGTTGAGAATGACTAACAAATAATCTTGGCAACATATAAATCACTGCACATATAATAAGCTATATATTTCAGTATCATAACAACTTTAAATTAGAGCAAGATTTTTTTATTTTTTCCGATTGCTACTAAGTTTCTATGATATGTAAATAAATTATTCTTTAAACAGATACACAATGCTTGCATCAAGAAAACCTTTTCCATCCATTTACAGACTAAATACTAGGCTATTCTGTACCTACTATAGCAGTAATTAAAACAGTTCCTACTCTTCCCAAAATTAGAGGTCAGTGGTTCCTAGAACAATTTCCTTAAGTGTTTGTATTTCGAATACTAAGCTTAAAATGCAGTTTCTTAGACACAAAGTGCTACTACTTCACAGAGGGAATAAGAATATATTTTTCAAAATGGTATCTACTTACTACACAGTCCTTGGCTCTTATTTGTAGTTTTTTTCTTAGATTATAATATAATGTGAATTATAAACCCTTCTCTGCTACAAAGCTTTAAAATCTAATTTTAAAAAATTCAGTCATTATTTGAATTCACATAAAAAGAACTCTTCATATCTATACTGGATATGTTCAGTTCTGAAGTTTTCCCATTTTCTCGGCTTTTAGAGAGAGCCGTGTGCATGGGTGTGCATGCACATACATCTTCCTCAGAGGTGCATGTTTATTTCTGAAGTTTCCTCTTACACTGGATCTCCTTTCCGTCTCCATTTCCCAGTTACTTCCAACATTTAAAATGTATTGATTTTATCTTCTTATACACTGCATTCTGTTTATATCTTTTGTTCCTCTATTTTACCATAAACTTTTTATCTTGCGTCTCCATTTTTAAAAGGCTTATCCCTCCTAGTTTTCTTATCTAGAACTCTCTTTCAAGTGTGTAACTGTTTTCTTTATCTCTCACCTTTCACCACTCCTTTCTTCCTACAGAGAGGGATTTAATCCTACCATCTCTTCTCCTAATCTCCAGTTCTTTCTTCTTTCTTCTAGAACAGTTGTATTTTTATAGCTGCACGTTCATCAGCAAGACAGTGATGACATCAATCTGCAGTATAATAGTATTCTTCCCATCTTATAACTTCATTTTGCTTTTAAACTGCTTTTGTGGAAACAGATGCAAATATTGTATCCTACTTACCCAACCCAAGAAGATCAGTGTTTTCAGATGTAGATATAAATTCTTTTGAAATATTCACAACTTTTTCAGTATTTCTGGCCAAAACAATGATAATAATAATAATAACAATAACAGTAATAATAACTCTAAATTTGTTTTTTAAGAGATGCGTCTCACTATGTGTCCCATCCTGGAGTGCAATGGTTATTCACAGGCATGATCACAGCACACCACAAACTATAACTCCTGGGCTCAGGCAATGCCCCCACCTTTTCCTCTTGAGTAGCTAACACTTACAAGCATGTGCCACTGAATCCAGCAATAACTCTGAATTTTAATGAGATATGTAGCCTCATAGTAAGAATACAGGAAAATAACCTAAGTAGCTGTGGAAATTATATCCTGTCAGTTCACACTTATAATGAATAATTATCTTGGAGTCTAAGGAATTAACTTCTTACCATCCAATAATTTTATATTCTGGCATGAGATATTTTCTTTTAATAGTAGGCTCTAATCCAATATGCAATCTCACTTAATACTGTGTCTTCTAAAAAGTCTTCTAAGATTTGTGTTTTCCTCCAACCACTTCTAGGGAAATAAAGTTAAACCAAATTGTCTACAATTTCTATACTAATTCAGAAACTCCACATATGTAAATATACTACACATCTACATATATATTTTAAGTATGCTTCTTAAATCAGTGATAAAGGCACATTAGAAAAAGATCAATCTAATAACATCCCTTAAATAGAGTCAGACAAGTGTCAACACTCACAACTAGTCAAGCTTTTCAAGAGCTCTCTAGATGCCCAAAGTTATTTCCATGGAAATCTAGAGCAGTTCAAATATTCTCAGCTTTGTCTATAAATCCAAATATACAGATTTCAATGGGTGCTTGCCTCTACAATTGTAAGCCCAAGAACAGGCTAGCATGATCTTCCTACCAAATTGAAATATAAATCATCCGTATATGATAGAATCAGAATCTCTTGGATGGATAAAATCAATAACTAGAGGGCATAAGCTTAAAACTCATTACCCTATGATATGAATACTGTATCTTTGCAACTATCCAAATGTCATTTGGATGCTTGAAACTTTTTAGTAGAAAGTTTCTATTCCTTATCACTTATCACGTGATCAAAGAATGTTGTAAAAATCTTCAGTTCTCATTGCTTATGGTTTTTCCACTTCCATGACTAATGCCAGGGATATTTAAGAAGCACGGTGTTTGCCAAGGAAAGTGCATAGGGCTTAAAGCCAGGAAACAAGATTTATATCTTGTTTTTGCCACTTACTGTCTAAATGACCTTGGAAAAGTCACAATGGAATCACACAACTACAGAGTAACAGCAAAGAGTCACTTTTCTGAATCTAAGTTTCTTCATCTGTGAAATGGAGAAAAGAGTCCTTATCATGAGGCTGTCGAGCCCATTAAATGAGAACATGTATGAGAAAATGCGTCATAAAAGTCAACGTGTTTCATAACTTATTATCATGGGCACTTCGCCCAGTAAAATTGAGATTCTCGTGAGCTTTTCCATTGGTTACCTCACACTGACAACCTGGGATTCAATGTTTGTATTTCTGTTTCATCACTTGAAGAAGAGAAAATGACTTAAGAATTACTATGAAAAGATCATTTCACCAAATAAAATTGTTATGTCTACGGATAGACAAAGTTAGACAAAGCCAGGGATTTCATGCTGTTATCTTTCTGTACCATCTCCTAATATCCTGGAGGACATACAGCATTTCTCTCCTTGGTGATATTTCCTCATTGTTTTAACAGCACATCTCGAATCTGTTCTTATGGTATCCCAGTGCAGTAGCAATAGAGAAAAATAGGCTTGATTCACTAACTGCTCTTCCACTGCACAAGGAAATAAAATTAAAATGCACATCTACCCTGAGGTTCTTCATTAGTGTTAAGGGAGGCCGTCAACTTCTGAATATGATGAGTGAAAAGAGAAAAAGTTAGCTTGTTCATCTTTGAAGTAAGCAATACACAACCAACTAACAGCTTGGTAAAAGAATCATCTAAAGCATATAGATAATTGCCTACAAGGATGTGGTATTTGACAGTGGAGACATTTACTTTACATAATTGAGAGCATTGGGTTTTGAATTAGAACTGATTCAATCACTGGTTTTGCTACTGCTTGCTTTGTTACATGTAAGAAATGTCACTTAACACCTCTGCCTCAGTTTCTTTACCTTAAAAAAGGGATATTAATAAGATATATTTCAGAAGATTTTTATAATCATTAAAGGATGCAGTATGTGAATATTCTTTCATAAATGTAAAGTAATCATTATCATAGCATTTGTCACATTATTCAGACCACTGTGGAGAAGTGTATAATTTTCATACCTTTACAAAGAGATCGCCCAAAGCATTTAGCATGCTACTGCACATTTAGATTTTTTAAAATATGGTAGTGAAGGGGAGGTGTAGTATATAGCATTTTCCAAACAAATTTTACTATGGAATCACAGTATCTAAGGAGCTAAGAAGGTGATTATCTAGGGAGCTGATTGCCATCATGCAAAATATATCCTAAGACTGATTTTCAAACAGAACATCTGGAAAAGAGTACGTCTGTCTTGTTATAAATGGAGAAGCAAAATAACACAACAATTAAAAGCCCCTGCTCAGGAACTAGACTAAATTTGTATCCCACTCCACCGTTTCATAATTGTGTAAGCACTATCTGCCTCAGTTTCCTGATCTGTAAAATGGAGATAATGGCAGGTGCTATCACTTAGGGTTTTATGAAGATTAAATAAGTTAATAAACATAAAAAGACTTGGCATGGGGCCTGACACAAAAGAAATAATGTGTCAAGTGTTATAATATTTTACTACCTCTTGAAGGATTGAAATTTCTTCTTATGCATTATTGTAGCCTCAGTGTTATAGGAACAGTGTTTGATCTATAGATGTCCAACAGAATGAATATTCATAGAATGAAATTTATAAATTTGCTTAAAAATATCTACAAACCATCTATAAGCAATGACAACTATTAAATTAACATTAATATTTATTCATATATTTTATTACTTGACTAATATTGTATCAAAGTCTAAGAAATGTATGTCACAATTGTGACTGGTCCATATAAACTTTTACACAGTTTATATGACAACGCAGCTCAAAAAAATGCATTCTCCAGTTTAATACATAGCAGTCAAAATGCTTATCTACTAAAGGATATTTTCTTATGCCAATATGACCTATAACAACACTAAATTCCTTGAGAAACACTACATAGAAGTAAGCAAACATATTATGAATCCAAGGTATAAAAATCAGTTCACGGTTTTTGCTCTCTCTCTTCCCAAGTCTCACTGACCAGCCATAGACAATTTGACTGTCATTTCTGTTCTTTCAATTGAGAAGCAAGTGAGTAGAAGAAAGATAAAATTATAACTAGTGTAACCTATTCTGCCCTAGAAGTTTTTCTTAAGTTAGCTGGTTAAGGAGCCTTACATGAATAAATAAATCATTTAAAAAGACTTTGTCACTAACATTGATAACTGAAAAATAAATGCATTTTATTCATTTTGATAAAATCAATTATAAAAACTTATTTGGGCTTACCAAATAAAAATAGCTATCATTCAAATATGTAAAGGCTTTGTTTAAAACTTGTTTCAAAATTGCTATGAGTGGTTCATTAATTTATATTTAGTATTATTTGCCAAATATACCCAATTCATAACTTTTATATACATATTTAAAGATAAAATTCTCCAGTTCAAAAACGTAATTATAATAAATGGTAGAATTTACTTTTTCCACGTTTATGAGAGTAAAAATGAAAGTCTTTTGGTGTTCAGACCAAACTCAAAAAAAATCCCTAAACTTCTGTTTTAGGATTTTGATGCCAAGCCTTTGCTAAGGAAGTAACAATCCACAGCACTGTTGCAAACCTCTGAAGAAATTAGTTTTTATACAAACACTGACAGGCTCTGACCATCAGTGGCATTAGAAGGCGCCACCATAATTACAGTCTCCTTAAGACATAACTTATTTCAGGCTAAGTAGGAGAGCCAATATTTTGTATTTTAATTAAGAAACCTGGATTTTGTTTGTAATAATTGACTGTTAAGTCAATTCTTGCCAGGATATACTTGTAAAAGAGAATTTGTGCCTCCAATAAGCTTTCATTTAAGATTTTCTGGAACAGATTTAGAATTTGGGATTGAAATCTGTTTCAATTATTTATGTTAGCTGCTTTCATTGTAATACTAATAGCTGAAGATAGTATTTGTATGTATTTTCAATAGATGAAAATATTCATAAATATTTATTATTTTCTTCTTGAAGAAAATTTTGAAAGATAATGATGAAATTATATTCTCTGTTATGAACTGTCAATCCAAACTATTCCCCTTATTAACTAGTTAGACCTGAAGATAAATCACTGTTTTCATAGTGTTACAAAATAAATTAATCAACATTTAAGACAGAATAGAACACCAAAGAGACAATCTAGTAACAAAGTATTTTGGATGTAAAACACCCATATGCTGATGTTGAAAATGTCTAATTTTAGGCTGTTCAGATCAAACTATTCTATATAGTAATGCTTTAATGTTCTTATTCTCAAAAAATGCTACTCAATTATAATTATTTTAAGTACATGTGATAGTATTATTTATTAATTTAATAAAAGTTAATTGTTTTAAAAGTTAATTAGAATACATCTGAAAATTTTACCTCTGGAGAATGAGTTTCCAAAGGAAACTAAATGGAACACCGCCACCTCTTGGTTATATAAATTGTAAAGTTGCAGAAATTTACTGTAACCTTTTTGAATGGAAATGTTTAGACACACTTTAAGCTTTTAGAAATAATAATCCTATCTCTATTGCTATGAAAATATACATCTTTAAATTTTTGCTTTTCAGTTACAGTTCTTTAAGTATTTCACTTACCATTTTGCCAAGTTTGTTCAAAAACTCTTGAACTTTAGAACCTGGAAACAATTCTTCATGTTTATTTTGTAAAGAATGGCAAGTAATGACCTTGTAATGAAAAACACAAAGGGACTTTTATATCCTGGGTCTCTGCTGTGAACATTTCTGTTACTTCTTTTATACCAAACCACACCACTAACCTACAGAACAGAATTTTGCAACGAAACACTCAAATTTGCCAAAACACTAATTACATTTCTTTCAGCTAGAAGGATTTATACCTTCTCACCCCATAAGTATTTTATGTATACAGTTTAAATTATAGGGTAAAAAATTATCCAGTAAGTACCTAGGCACATCTAGAGACTAATTTGGTGGGTGAAAAGAAATGAAAGACTCTACATAGACCTAGATTTCACTTAGGACAGGATCTGAAATTGTGAGGTTGTCTCTACATGGGGTCAATGTAAAATCAAGGAAATCAAGAATGGGAAGGAAGATAAACATTGATAAATAAAGTAAATAAAGGAATTGGTTCAACAACAAATTTCAAAAGTAAATAAAGGAATTGGTTAATAACAAATTCTATTATTATTTTTCAGTACAGTTCTTACAACCTGACTGTAGTAAAAAAGCACATCTCTTGCTACGTAAGTAAACAGTAAATAACATGTAATCAAAATAATGAAGTGAAATCTATAGATGAGCTTAAAGGAAAATAAGAGAAATTCCTAGGCACCAACAACAAAGAAGAAATGTAAAACCAGAGAATTTACAAAATGACTCAATAGATGTTTAGGGGGTTATCAGGCTCAGGAAAAGCCACATTTCTAGGGGATGCAGATTAACTGTCCATATAGAGACATGAATATTACCTTGGACTTTTGTGAGGATAGATGTTGAATCTGAGATCCTTATAGAGAGCTAGGAAAATAAAGGGGGGACCTCTGAGCAATTGAAGAGAGAGATACAATAATAACCCCGAGTGAAGTGATAATTGATTTGGCCTAAGGATCTAAGTGAAAAAATACATTAAAATTCCCCTTTAAAAATTAAAATAAGGCCGGGCGTGGTGGCTCACAGCTGTAATCCCAGCACTTTGGGAGGCCAAGGCAGGTGGATCACGAGGTCAGGAGTTCAAGACCAGCCTGGGCAAGACGGTGAAACCATCTCTACTAAACATACAAAAATTAGCCTAGCGGGGTGGCGGGCACCTGTAATCCCAGTTACTCAGAAGGCTGAGGCAGAGAATTGCTTAAACCCGAGAGGCAGAGGTTGCAGTGAGCGAAGATCGCGCCACTGCACTCCAGCCTGGGCAACAGAGCAAGACTACGTCTCAAAAAAAAAAAAAAAAAAAAACAAATACAATACAATACAATATGATACAATAAATAAATAAAACAAAATAGCTCGTGGTACTCTGCTGTCCTTAAGGATAGTGGTAGAATTCCCAAGCCTCAATATTAAAAACTTGTTTTAAACCAATTGAACGAACATAGCATAGATACATATTAACAGCTTCACTTTAAGCACCTAGAGTCCACAGTATTCTGCACAGGGAGAAAATACTTATTAAAGAAAAGTTTAAAATCAAAAACTACAAACCATATAAGGAAGCAATCTAACCTGAGCAGGAGCTGTCAAGTAAGACAGCAGGAAGTACTGCACATCCCCAAACTGGAGGGAATAAAACCATCCAAAGTAAACTTTTAAAACTATGCTTAAAATGGTAAAGACACAACAGAAGAAATATAAATCATAATTTTTTAAAGCAGGACATTGATAAAAGAACAGGAGGATTTGAAAACTAATAAAAATGTAATGGAAATAAAATTATGAACACCAATTTTTTAAAAAATCAATCAATAAATGGTCAGAATTCACACAGCTGAAGAGAAAAATTTAATGAAGGTAGATCTGGGAAATGTATCCACGTGTATTGCAAAAAAGATAGAGAAAGAAATATAAAAAAGATAGTTGGATATCTATCTTTTCAATACATGGCAGGTTTCTCTTAAACAGTGTCTTTGTCTCAATATAATATTTACAAAGAGATTTCAATAACAACTACCCTAATAGTCACTACTATTAATATTCTCAAGTATTGCTTGAAACAATCATAGAAAAAGTTTCCATGGTGCAGGTAGCCAAATAGTAAGAATGTCTTCGAAATTGTTAAAGAATATTCATATGTTCTTCAGTGTAAAAATGTGAATACCTCAAGAAAATGTGTTGGTTTAGGTCCTGATACAGATAATGGCAGCCTCTAAAATGGCCCCTGGTCCTCCTGCCCTAGTGTAATCCCCTCCCCTGAAGTGTGGGCTGAATTTATTGACTGCTCCTAATGAATAAAATACGTAAGAAGTAATGGAATGTTACTTCTACTATTAGATTATAAAATGACTAACTTCCAACTTGAGTGTTCTCTCTTTCTCACTCTCATGCTTTCTGTCGCTTGCATCACCAGCTGTCCTGTGGTGAAGACTTTCAGAGGGCCTCTGAAGAGGCCCACATGGTGAGGAACTAAGGCCTACTACCAACCACATGCCTAAGCTTTGAAGCAGATCTGAGGCCTGCCAAAAGCCACATGAATAAACTTGGAAGCAAATCCCTCTACCCACCCACCCCCATGACACCATCAGAGGATACCACAGCTACATTCAATGACTTAACCACAGTCTCAAAAGAGACCTTAAGCCAGAGGTATCTATTTATGTTGTCACCAGATTCTTAATGCACAGAAAATGCAACATAATAAATGTTCATTGCTTTCACTTTCTATGTATAGGAATGTCTTAGTCTATTTTGCTGCTATAACAAAATACCTGAGATTGAATCATTTATAAAGAGCAGAAATTTATTTCTTATAGTTCTGGAAGCTGAGAAGTTCAAGATCAAGATGCCAGCAGTCTGTGTCTGGTGAGGGCCTTCTTGCTGAGTACTTAACATGGCAGAAAGGACACATTATTTCCTCACGTGGCAGAAAAAAGAAGGGCAAAAAGGGTCTAACTTAGTTCTCTCTGGCCCTTTTATAAGACACTGATCCATTCATAAGATCATGACTTCCCCCAAGGCCCCATCTCTTTACACCACCACAATGGAGATTAAGTTTTCAACATGAATTTTGGAGGCAATAGACACATTCAAACCACAGCAGGGAGTAATTTGTTATACAACATTAGTAGCTTCTTTACCTAAGATATCCTTTGATTTAGAAAAATAATTAATATTAACATCTCAATATGTATAATGAAATGTTAAACAATATCATCTGATAATCCACTGTCTACAGAATATGAACCTGTCATAAATCAGTCTTATAGATATTATCATTTTTATACTCATCAAAGAAAATAAATACAAAAAGCTGTTTTATGATTTTCTTTAACGTGAGCTAAGAAACAAGTTACTTAGAAAAGATAACTTAATAAGCATGCCATTAATACACCCCTTGAGGAAATTTGATTTTAGGGATAAAGTATAATATAAGCCATATTAGTTTAGTACATCTATAACACTGATGCTGAGAACATTGTTCACCTCTACATAAACTCCTATACAAGCATCACATGAATTTTTCTTTTAAAATTTAGTACCTAGGAAATATGTTTCTTTTGTAATTTTATCATTCATTTACACATTCATTGAATACGTACTTTATTGCCTTACCATAAGTTAGGCATTTAAGATGGTACCAGGAATACATTTATTAGAAGTAAAATATCTCTGCTTTCATGGAAGTAACTTTATTCTTCTAAGAAAGAAGCAAACATGAAACAACTGACTACATATAAAAAGATGATAAAGTAGGAGTTTTACCCGATACCTTAAAATGGCAGATTCAGAAATCAAGGAGAGGTGCTAGACAAAAGTATTTTCAAAGGAGGTTTATGTAAAAGCCAGCTAAACAACCAGTAAGTTCCTCACTTCCAGAGCAGAAAGGGGTCAGACGTAGAAAACTGGTGGGTTGTGAATTCTTCTTCTTTTTCAGGGGAAAGAGCTGAGGATGAGTATCTGCCTCTAACTTCAAACTTAATTACAGAAGTTTCAAGGAGTCTCCTCAGAGAACTTGATATGTGCACCTTAAAGTTGGAAGTTGCCATGCCTCACATCTGGGAAGTGTTAAGACAAGAAACAACGGGCGAATGGCTCTGATGGTGAGGCAAAAGGGAGGAGCTGAGTTGGAATGAGCCTGTATTCCCAGAATTCAATAAAGCAAAACAAACTTAAAGGTTTCTATGGACCAGATGTGGGCCACAGGTAGGGGTGACTCAGTGTGTTGAGTTATATTAGGGCCCATCCCATGAAGGCTACCTAAAGAGTGAACTGGTTACAGTAGAGAGAAGTTAAAAGCCACCCTGGATTCCTAGAGACTACAAAAAAAAAAAAAAAAGAACCATAGGTCAAAACATCACTTACATCAAGAAATAGTCAGTGAGAAATCTATCCTGCTGGAGGGCAGCAGTGGGTCATAAGAATCCACATAAGCAACTTTTCGTAAATCCGCCAGCCATTTCTATGCTTTCTTTGGAAAAATGCCTATTCAGGTCCTTTGACCATTTTTTAATTATTTGTGATTTTTTTGCCATTAAATTATGCAAGTTCCTCATATATTTTCTATAGTAACCCCTTATCAGATATATAGTTTGCAATTATTTTCTCTTATTACACAGGTTGCCTTTTCATTTAACTGATTGTTCTTTTGCTGTGCAAAAGCTTTTCTGTTTTATGTAGGTATCTCTTACTTAATTTTACTTTTGTTCCCTGTGCTTTTGATGTAATATTCCAAAAAAAATATTGCCAACATCAATGTCAAGGGGCTTTTCCCCTAGGTTTTCTTCTAAAACTTTTATAATTTCAGGTCTTATGTTTTTCTTTAATCTATGTTGAGTTAATTTTTGAATATGGTGTAAGACAAAGGTACAAAAGCATGAGATATTGTTTTCCTAACACCATTTATTAAAGACATTTTCCTTTCTCATTGTGTATTTGTAATGCTTTTGTCAAAGATTTGTTGACCATATATGCATGGGTTCTTTTTCTGTACTCTATTCTGTCCCCCATTGGTCTACATGTCTGTTTTAGTGACAATACTATACTGTTTTGATTAATACAGCTTTGAAATATTGTTTGGAATAAGGGAGCATGATGCATCCAACTTTGTGTTTCTTTCTCAAGGTTGCTTTGGATATTTGAGGTCTTTGTGGTTCTATACAAATTTTATGGGTTTTTTTTTCTACTTCTGTGAAAATGCCATTGGAATTTTGATAGGGATTGTACTGACATACAAATGGCCAACAAGTATATAAAAATGTGTCCAACATCATTAATCATCAGAGAAATGCAGGTCAAAGGCAAAACGAGCTATCACTTCATACCTGTTAGGATGGCTATTATCAAAAAGATAGGCGGTACGTGTTGGTGAGGATATAGAGGAAAAGGAACCCTTGTACACTGTTGGTGGGGATGTAAATAGAGACAGCCATATGGTAAACAGCATGCAGATTCCTCAAAAAATTAAAATAGAACTATCATATAATCCAGCAATCCCATTTCTCAGGATATATCCAAAGAAAATAAAACAGTATCTCAAAGACATATTTGCACCCCCCTGTTGAGTGTGCATTACTCATAATGACCAAGATATGGAAACAACCTGTGCCCATGGGTGGATTAATGGATAAAGAAAATGATATATGTGTGTGGAATATTACTCAGTCAAAAAAGAAAGAAATCTTGCTCTGTGATAACATGGATAAACTTAGAGGACATTATGCTGAGTGAACTAAACCAGATAGAGAAAGACAAATATTATATAATCTCATTCGTATGTGGAGTCTAAAAATGTTGCACTCACAGAAACAGAGTAGAATAGTGGTTTCCAGGGGCACAGCAATGGGGGAGAGGGAAAGATATTGATCAAAGAGTAAAAACTTTCAGTTATAAGATGACAAGTTCCGGAGATGTAATGTATAGCATGAGTAATGATGGATGTATTAATTAATTTGATTATGATAATCATTACAATACAATACATATATGTATATACATATATTTACACTGAATTATCACATTCTATACATTGAACATATACAATTTTTATTTGTTAGTTAAATATTTTTAAAATAAAAAATAATTCACATAAGTGCTTTACAAAAGAAAGGGGTCAATGTTGAATACCTGCAGGCCCAGAGAATATAAAACAAGCACAGGAAATTTTGCTAATAAGAAATAATCTGTTGCTTTCATCTTTCTGTTTTAGTTTCCTATGGCTTCCATAACAAATTACCACAAACTCGGTGGTTTATAACAACAGAAATGTATTATCTCACAGTTGTGGGGCCTAGAAGACCAAAATCAAGGTGTGAACAAAGTGTGAACAAGGCGTGCTCTCTCTGAGGGCTCTGGGGAGGGCTCCTTCTTTGCCTCTTTTAGCTGCTGGTGGCTGGCTGGAATCTTTGGTGTTCCTTGATTTACAGATGCATCACTGTAATCTCTGCCTCCCTCTTCACATGACCTTCCCTATGTGTCTGTCTCTCCTCTTCTTATAAGGACACCAGTTATACTGGAGTTAGGACTCACCCTACTTCAGTATGACCTCATCCTAATTAATAATATCTGCAAATAGCCTATTCCCAAATGAGAATGATGTTGTGGTTTTGTGTGGACATGCATTTTTGAGGACTCTATTCAACTCAGTACAGTTCCCTACCTGCCCATGGTTTAAATTCCCAAAGTGCTCAGAAAAGGAAGCAAGTGGTGGAGGAGGTGAGCAGTCAGCGAGGGGAAAAAAACAAAACAAAACAAAACAAAACACTTACCATTTCACCGTCAGCCCCCACTCTTTCTTCTTCCAGCTGGATTATACATCTTCATTTTATGGCAGCCTCCGCCTTTCAGTCACATTCACATTTAAGTTCCTCAAACTTGCCACAATCTCCCTTGTTATGAGGCTTTTACACTGCTGTTCCTTCCATCTGGAATACTCTTCTCTGTAACACCTACTTGCCTAAATTATGCCTATTCCTTCAGCATTCAAAAGAAATATCACTTCTTCAGGACCCAAAGTCTAATCATCAGTGTCTTACCAGATCATAGCAAAGCTTTCATGACCAAATAAACCGAAAAATAAGTTATGGCAATAATGATACAATAAGGATATGTGTGTATGTGTGTGTGTGCATATATATACACACAGACACACACACACAAACACACATATATCTTACTGTATTATTATATCCCATGTATATGCATATATATGAGTATATAAATTTAAACTCAGGTATTAACATAATTGCAAAATGTGCTCTTTTGGAAAATCCATTTTTTAAATTATTATATTTTGTCTTTCTTGCCTTTTCTCGTAGGGCAGATGGAAGTTCTTTTTTATTGCCCTTAATTGTCAAAAATAAATTTAAAAATTCTAAAGGTGGCAATTTTATGCATCAAAATTTGAAATTGTATTTGGGAATCACAGAGACTCTAATAAGAAGACTTTCACATGGGCCACTAGAGGAGGAAAAACTTGAAAAAAATACCCACCAACTAAAAAAAAGGATTCTCCTTTCACTAACTAAAAGTGCCTGTTATCCTGTGGTTTTGACTCAGTTACTCTCAGAGCTTCTAAACCTGTTTTTTTTTTTTTTTTTTTGTCCTGTATTTCCTTGGATCTCTACACCATATTTCTCCATCCATTCATTCACTATAGCCTTAACCTACTACAGTCCAAATGGTCACTTAATTCAGCGTTGCTCTTCATAAGATCTCCGCGTTTCTCATCTCCTTAAATTTTTAGCATCCTCATCTGTGTTAATATATTCACAGTAGCTCCTCAGGCTTGCTTAGTTGCCTCAGACTTTGACACTAATTCTATACTTTACGTATCTTCAGCTAATGCCATAATTTCTTGGGAAGTTTTTGTTGTTTTGTTTTGTTTTGTTTTGTTTTGTTTGAGACAGAGTCTCTCTCTGTCGCCCAGGCTGGAGTGCAGTGGCGTGATCTCAGCTCACTGCAAGCTCTGCCTCCTGGGTTCACGCCATTCTCCTGCCTCAGCCTCCCAAGTAGCTGGGACTACAGGCGCCCTCCACCATGCCTGGCTAATTTTTTGTATTTTTAGTAGAGACAGGGTTTCGCCATGTTAGCCAGGATGGTTTCTATCTCCTGATCTCATGATCTGCCCGCCTCAACCTCCCAAAGTGCTGGGATTACTGGCGCGAGCCACCGCGCCCGGCCCTGGTAAGTTTTAATAAACCTAAAATTAATTCCCTTTCAACCTCAAAATGATTCTGTATCTATTTTCTTTTTCTCTTCTATGTCATGCAAAGAGGTGCCTCCCAAATCATCACAATGTCCCTCTGCAGTTGCAATGCCATACCATACTGCCTTGCCAAAGTTTATCCTTCACCAGTCATTCCTTTTTCAATATTTTCTACCTTCCCACTTTTATCAGTCATTTTCTCCTTCTTTTCCAATATTTCAATATAATGCAAACTTTTGTGTTTGCCTCTCAGTCCTTCAAGCTATCATGCAATTTCTCACCTGTCCAAATTCCACCATTTTATCACTATGTATTTGGTCATCTACTAGTATTAAGTTATTGTCCCCACAACTTAGCTGGAACTATTTCCTTACACGTCAATTCTCATCTCCTAGTTATAATATAAACTGGATGTTCTCTATCCTTAACTTTTCTTGTATATCCCAACCACAGTTTTAAAAAATGTTTGGTAGAGAAAGGGTATCACTGTGTTGTCCAGGTTGGTCTCAAACTCCTAGTCTCAAGCAATCCTCCTACCTCATCTTCCCAAAGCACTGGGATTACAGGCATGAGCCACCACACTCCACCCTCAATAGCACTTGATACTGTAGTTATATTTAACAACGTTGACCCATTATTCACTGTGAATTTTTTTCTTCTCTTGAATTATGTGGCACTGATTCTCCTTATTTCCTTTGTATATTTAGAAAAGCCTTTGATGTGTCTTTTTTATTAATTCTTTATCCTCCTATGCTTAGATAGATACATACTTTTCATAGCTTCAGCTAATACTGTGTTGAAGATTATTAGCAAACCAGCATCTCTAGTCCTGACTCATTTCTGAACTTCAAGTCCCACATGTCTAGTTGCTCACTGGGTATTCAAAACTAAATAAACCAATGGCACCTTAGTCTCAATATGAACAAAATAGAATTTATTGGTCCCCCTTTAAAACCTGAGTCCCTTATATTCCATAATGCATATCCCCTACATTATAGTCAATGTCAATTAAGCATTTTCTATGTTTCTGGTACTACACTGTGTCTTGTCAATGCCAATATAAAAGATATAGTTTCTATCCTCACGTCTAATGGAGAAGACAGAAATATAGAATTTAGTGTATTTTAATAGAGCCAAACCCAGATTTCCACAGGTGTTTATCCCAGACTTACGACAATACGAAACAAATTTCTAAAAGGATGCTATCTAAGCTAAGTCCTGAACAGATGTAAATCACTAGCAGAGTTCTTGTTTGTTTTTTCTTTGTGTGCTCGCCAGCTATTATTTAACAACAGTATTCAACCTTGCGTGTGTATCGCAGTGATCTCCAGAACCGTTTTTCAAAGTTGAAGTGCCTGACCTTCACCTGAAAATCCTGTTTTGGCAGGGTTAGGGTATGAGCAAAACCATTTTATCATTCCAAAGCTCCTCACTTTAAGCTTTGGCACTTATTTAGGATATCATTGATTGGTCCCCTAACGGAAAGAACTAAAATCAACTACAGAGAAAGATTTCTTTTAAACATAGGAAAGCACTCCTTACTCATTAAAAACTTGGGAAAGTACATGGCTGCTCTCACAGTCTTAGTCCATTTGTGCTGCTATAACAAAATACTTGAAGCTGAGTAATTGACAGATAATAGAGATTTTTTCTCACAGTTCTGGAGGATGAAAGTCCAAGATCAAGGTGCTGGCAGTTTCTGTCTGGTGAGGGCTGCTTTCAGTTTCCAAGAATAACATCTTATTGCATTCTCAGACAGGGATGAATACTGTGTCCTAACATGGTGAAAGGGACAGAAGGGACAAATTTGCCCTCTGAGGTCCTTTTAGAAGGCACTAATTCATTTATGAGGGCAAGGCCCTCATTACCTAATTATCACCTAAAGGCCCTACCTTTTAATACTGTAGCATTGGGGGTTAGTTTCAATAAAAATTTTGCAGGAACACAAACATTCAAACCATAGCACATAAGTTCACTTCTTTCATGAAGTCTTTCAAGACCTTTCCCTCAATTCCAGAGACATCATCTGTGATACATCTCTATCAATGTCCTATCAATAAACTTATCTCTTGTGTCTGCCTCTTCCAACAGATAATGAGTTCCTTGAGAGCAAGGATTTTGGCTTTTTCATCTTTGGGATTCAGAACTAGACAATACTAGGCACATTGTTAGATGTTCTGGAATATTTATGGATGAACTAATTAATGAGAATTACTCAAGTGAATATTGGCTAATAAATATGCTAAGAAAATGTAAGAGCAAATATAGAGGTCAGAAAAACCATGCTTATTCAAAGGTAGAATGCAAGGATGGTTGTAGCCAGAGATGAGTCTGGAGAGGCAAGCATGAATCTGATTGTAAAGAGCTTTGGATCCAATGCTATAGTTTTTGGACTTTACCCTAAAAGTTATAAGGAGCTTCTGAGAAATGTTTAGAAGTATACTGTAATTGAACAAATTTAAGTCATATTTTTAAGCTATGCATTCAGGCGAGCAAAAATTTAACATACTTTTTCTGAAATGCACTGCAACCCCAATTTTGAATCGCCATTATAATTCTTTAGCCAATTCTATGGAAAAACAGTTATTTCAAATTCAAATGCTTTCTATGCAAGATTTTCTGTCCTTCTACTCCCGTTTCTCTTCAGGGGGTAATTCACAAAAGAAAGACATCTGGTCTCTGGCCATTGGCAACTGTCCATGCTGTCATCTACTGAAATGCAGAGTCGAGCAGAGCGCTTGGGATTCTAATTGAGTCAACTGGATAAATGTTATTACAGTTCACTAAGAAAAAGAAGAGTAAGAATTAGTCTGAGGAGGGGTCAGGACAGAGAATGTTATCTTTGCAGGGCTTCGATTACAGTCAGGAGATTAACTCAAGTAGGCAGATGGACATCTGGGATCTGGAGCTCGGGAGGAAACGGTGAACTAGAGATGATGATTTTGGGATTCATCAACAAAATGTCTGGTAAAGACAGGTACTCAGTAAATATTTGTTTAAAAAACATTAGAAATTAAGGTTGAAACTATGGGAATGCATGTGTAGAATTATAAGATGTAAAGGCTGAAAATAGAAAGTTAGGAAACACCAACATCTACGAAATGGGTTAAGGAAGCATTGTTCTTTAAATAACCAAATATGTAGGAAAAGAAACTCAGAGATAATGGTGTCACAGAAACCAAGATAGGAGAGAGTGGAAAATGATTAATTAATTACCATTATCAAATAGTTAGCGAAGTAAAGATAAGGAATAGAAATTATCTAGCCTATTAAGCCACACAGAGATCATCATCAAAGACCTTTGCCTAAGAAATTTTGGTGGAGGGGTGTAGATGGAAGCCAGATTTCAAAGGGTATGGAAAGCAAAATAATGAAAATAATAAAGAAACATTTTATTAAAAATTAGAAGAGTAAAAGGAAAGGGAGAGATAGATTTGCTACCAAAGACAAAATTAGAGTGAAATTTTGAATCGTTGGTTGCATTTAAAATTGAAAAACATAACTTTTTCACTGGCCGGTTTGTTAGTCACAAACAGATATTTGGTTATACTCTTCTCTTCAATACATAACCTATATCAAAATCAGTTGCTAAATGCTTTGAATTTTTTCCCTGTAGAAGTTTACATTTCTTTCATTCTTCTATTATGACTCCCAGGAAGTATAACGTCTTTTGATTCTTCCTTAAGTCACCTTGCACAACACTCTTAATTACTAGAGTACTGCTTGGATCATGTCACCCATCTTCACCTTGTTTTTGGCACTTTCCTATTTCCTATCAGATAAACTAAACACTACTCTTACTTATGGAGAGAAAACAAAAAAAAATCTCAAATTGTTGCTCAGCTCAACAGCCATAAACCTTATTTTTAGAAGACTCTACCATTGTTCATGCCATTTCTTATGCCTAGAGATAATGCCCTCTTCACTTTTTCCACTATCCAAATTCCACTCATCATCTAAGGCTCACTCTGGAAATCATCTCAACAATGATATTTGCTTTAATCTCCTCAGGTGACAGAGATCCCTCTTTCCTGGTCAATGTGACAGTCCTGAATTTTTACAGCTCCCTCACCCTCTTATGCTGTTTGTGTTAAAGTTACTGGTGTCTTTAAATCTTCCATGAGACAGTAAACAACTTGAAGATAGAGAATGGGTCTTGTGTATCTTTTAGCCATGACAAAACTTTACATAGTCGATGTTCAACAACACCAGTAAATACATGAATCTGTTAGTAATGTTAGTGCAAGAAAGGTCCAGAAAAAAAAGCAGGTGCAAAAGAGTGAGACAGAATTATTTTACTGTCTATTCAGTAAACTGAGACATTCACAGATCATATATTAAGACTTCTTAATCAGGATTATAAAAATCCATTTAAAAATGAATGTATGACGGGGCACAGTGGCTTATGCCTGTAATCCCAGCACTTTGGGAGGCCAAGGCAGATGGATCACGAGGTCAGGAGATCGAAACCATCCTGGCCAACATGGTGAAACCCCATCTTTACTAAAAATACAAAAATTAGCCAGGTGTGGTGTCACTTGCCTGTAGTCCCAGCTACTCAGGAGGCTGAGGCAGGAGAATCGCTTGAACCAGGGAGTCAGAGGTTGCAGTGAGTTGAGACTGTGCCACTGCACTCCAGCCTGGTGACAGAGTGAGAGCCCATCTCAAAAAAAATAATCATTATACACAAATGATAATGATACTAATAGTAGAGTCTCCAACACACTTTAAAAACACTATGAAGCTATGCACCTTGAAAGAATTCTTTACCTTCTGGCCAGTGCTAGAGAGGTAGCGGGTCCTGTATGCTTATTATCTTGAAGGGGTGTAGTAGTGAATGAAGTTAAGAATAATGGTCCCATGGAAAGCTTTTGAACTAAGAAGTAATTCCAATTTGAACTAACAAGTAAGTCTGGAGTTTGTTTTCTATTCAAAACAGTTTGTTGTTATATAGTAAGAGATAGGAAAAAGGTAAGCCACAGGATCTCCTCAAGAATCTTGAAGTCTCACAGGAGAGGCAGAAAAAATGATGATAGCCTGAGATTATCACCTAGCCTCAAAGATCCAGCCCTAGGCTGAACATGTCCAGGGAAGCCACAGAAATCACTCATGGCCCCACCGCCATTATGGACTGACTGTTGTCTCAGAGGGCCATCTCTGCAGCGCCTCCGCCTCTACAGACCAGAGCCGGAAATCTTCTCTTGGATAACTCCAAGGTCTTGAGCTCCGGCTCCTCAGCCTGTGGAGCTTGAGTCTCCCAAGCATGATGGCTACGGCCTAGTGCGCAGGAAGAGCCAGGTCATCTCCTCCTCCTCCTTCTCCTCCACCCTGCCAGCATTTATGCTGTCTCCACCCCTTACACCCTGCACTAATGCTCTTCAACTCAAGATTTACCACAAATCAGAGCTGTTCAGTAGAAATAATCATGCCACTCATCAAAGCTACAAATGTAATTTTAAATTTTCTGGTAGCCACATTTTTTTAATGCATAATGAAACCAGTAAAACTAATTTTCAGGCCGGGCGCGGTGGCTCACGCTTGTAATCCCAGCACTTTGGGAGGCCGAGGCGGGCGGATCACGAGGTCAGGAGATCGAGACCACGGTGAAACCCTGTCTCTACTAAAAATACAAAAAATTAGCCGGGAGTGGTGGCGGGCGCCTGTAGTCCCAGCTACTTGGAGAGGCTGAGGCAGGAGAATGGCGTGAACCGGGGAGGCGGAGCTTGCAGTGAGCCGAGATCGCGCCACTGCACTCCAGCCTGGGTGACAGAGCGAGACTCCGTCTCAAAAAAAAAAAAAAAAAAAAAACTAATTTTCATTTTAGTAATATTTAAGCCTGTATATCCAACATATTAGCATGTAAACATGTTATCAAAAATTATTTATATATTTTGCATTTTTATACTGTCGTTCATATCCAGTGTTGTATTTTATGCTTATAGTGCATTTTAATCCGGAGTAGCCGTATTTGAATTCAGACTTGTAACATAGAGATTATCATAATGCACAGCAAAGCTCTAGATATTTGACATCCATGTGGAGACTGAGAAAAGAAAAGATACTCAACACAGTAAAGTTGGGCATGTCCACCTTGCCTACCCTACCCTACCCTAGTTACCAGATTCTGGAAGGAACAGTGGTCCCTCTGAGCCCTTCCAGTGGTAATTATCATGTCTACTTAAGTACCTTTAGGACCTGGAGGTCCCAAATAATGTCAAATATAAAGAGCAATATTGAATATCCTCCTGATTCTTGATTCAAAAAAAAGCGTATCTGACATTTTTCTATTAAGTATAATATTTGCTCTAGATTGTTAGTATGTCTGTATCTTATCCTTAACTAGTAATGTTTTTTCATCAACAATGAATTTTTATTCTTATCAAATGATGTATGTACTTCTATTGAGAACACCTGAATTTTTTTCATTCCTCAATCTGTTAATGTAGCAAATTTATTAATACACTTTCTAATGTCAAGCCAAACTTGAAACTAGAATACAAGAATTTAATATTTTTGGTGTATTATCTAAATTCAGTTTGCTACTATTTTGCTTAAGCGTTTTTGCCTCTATGTTCATGAGTAGACAGGCCTGTTGTTTTTATTTTACTCCATCTATCTAATTTTCATATGAAGGTTATTTTAGTATTGCAAAAAAATATATATTCTGTAGTTTTCTATTGCCTAGGAATTTTTTTATGACCAAAATCATCTATACCTTTAAAAGTTTGTAGAACTCATTTATAAAATTGCCTAGATCTGATGTTTTCTTTGTGGAAAGATTAACTAATGATTCAATGTCTTTAAATGTTATTTAACAACCCAAGGTTTCTATTTTAAAAAGTCATGAGAAAAGACAGACTAAAAGAAATGCTATACTACAGATACAGAAGTAATTGCTGTCAAAATATTAAAAATTAAGATAGCTAAAGAGAAACAGAAAAGAAGAGGTTGTAAGCCCTAAGTTAAGATTTGAAAGATGATAGAGAATAGGCCCTGGCTGGCCAGGAGGTGGGAATCCTGACACAATGCATCATAGGAGCATAATTTCAAAAGCATCAACTGTGTAATATATTCATGGAGGAGCAAATGTTTAAGTCTGGGTGCACTGCATAAAAAAAAAAAATAGAAGAAAATGAAAAGCAGACTGGAACTTGAATTCAGTGCTTAGGTGTTTGGGCCTGACCTTAGTTATTTATAAGTTGTCAAAAATAATGAAACTGTTTCCTTGTCTTTGTTTATTGACAGATTAGAGCTGCCTAATATTGTTATGAATCAACATGTGTTGTACTCTTCTTGTTTACTTCTGTTAACATTTTCTAAGTTTACAAATTATTCTGTAGTGTTCCGAGAAAACTAGTGCTAGTAATGGTTACATCACATCTTGAGTGCCTTTGCCTTTAAAATTTTATCTGAAAGGAGAGAATCAGGCTCGTGGTTAATCAGTTACTTCCTGGAAGAAATAACAATTTCCACCCTATATAAAAAATAAAATGGAAAAAGTATAAAACTTTAACTAGGAGTTACTTTATGATGGCCTTTCTGTCCTAGCCAGTTTAATGCTAGAAATTGTTATAAAATACTGTGATACATAAAGAATAAGATACTGGTCCTGGCCCAGGAATTTAGCAGCTTGATAACTCTGAGAGAGGAGAACTGTAGGAGAGGTACAATTTATTGACTCCTGTTATGTGCCAAGCACTAACTTAAGTGTTTTGCATATATAACTTCATTTCTCCTCACTATAATTCTATTAGTTAGATATCATTTCTTTTGATTTAATGATGTAACCCAGGTTCTAAAATGTATACAGTCAATACAATTTTAAATTTTAAATGTTAATATTAATTTAAAAATAAAAGGCATAATTTTTTCAAAAATACTTGTTAGATAAAACAATGTTTAATAACTTATACAAGGTCATACACATATTACTTGGCAGACACAGAATTGAACCCAGTCTCTGATCCATTGACCATGCTCCAAAACATGTTTTATTGACTGTCTGCAACATGGTTCATAAAATACAATGTTGACTAGAAGAAAGAGGTGATTGTTATTTAATAAATCTAGATTTCTTACAAAACTGTGAAAACTACTTCACTCAGCACAAGGTACATAAAAAACAGTTAATAACAGTCATTATTGCTAATATAATTAATACTATTTATTAATAAGATAAGTCTAGCCAAAATATTAAGCAGTAAAATTTCCAGTACAAAAATTGAATTACTGTGCTGGAATCACCAGATGACTATAAATTCTTCGCTTTGCTTAGGAATAAAAGAGCTCTGGGGAGAAGGATCTATGTGAAATGGATATGGAGGCTTTGTGTCTGCTGCAGAAACACAGAAAGGGTAAAAGCCAAGGCATTCTTAGGAAGAAAAGTTTAGAGTATTTGTTTTTCTTTCCCTAGGTTCAGATTTCCAGAGGCCCCAAACATAAGCAAAAGAAGGAAAAAAAAATACAGAGTTGAAAGGTAAGGTTTAGATAAACGTGACTCATTTGTTCAGAGAAAGAGTTCGAGTTCCAAAGAGATAATGGGAAGGAGCGCTCTTGAGGACTGGGGCACTCAGAGAAGAGGCCCGGGCTGGGTCATTTTTTTTTTTTTTTAAGAGACATGTCTATTAGGTCAAATAAGCAAAATAGAGATTTTGAGGGCAGAGAAAGCTTGTAAACCAAGAAATAACTCAGAATTGGTCAGGAAGTGGTGATAGCAACACAAGCGGAGAAGGGTATGGTCTCATCTCCTCACCAGATAGCAGTCAAATTGAGTATTCGATGTTCTGCCAAATAATATCAAGGTGGAGGTGCTCAAACTAAAATAAACTTTTAAGATAAAAATTACTGTGGTTTTATCAGGTGGCGTTTAAAAACAAAGGACAAAAGCAAAGCTATAGCTTGGCCCTGTTCTCTATGTGTCTGTCAGCAGAGAAGCAAGCAAATGAGAAGGAAAAAAATAAATATAATTAATGAAGAAGAAATAATACCCATACCTCTGATTGTGGGAAAAGTTACTACAATGTCTAATTCAAAAGAAAAATTTAAAATGCAAACAGTGAAAATATTTTACCCAAAAGAAAATTATTACTTTTTAAAGCATTTAGCAGTAAGAAGCTATTATGTAACAAAGCATCAAAAGAAAATTAATTTTTCAAGCAATTTATTAAGGGACCCAAGAAAGAAGATCCCTTATTTAGTGCAATCTTGTTCCAATTGAAAGTTGAAACAGAACACTTCCCACAGACGTAGAAACAATCTATTGAAAAAAATTTAAGCATCTTACCAATGCAAGACAATTGATTCATTTCCTTCCCATTTCAAAAAAAAAAAAAATCCCAGTTATTACATGAACTAATGAAGGGCAGTGATCTTGAGTAGAGCCCAAGCCTGCAAGGTTATAGCCAGCTCATATGAGGAAGCAAGTGCATATAAATTTTTCTCTAAGCACTCTTTAATTTTTTTCTATTTTGCACTTTTTTCAAGGTGGGAGGAGGGGTCTGGTGGAATTTGGATGGGTGACACTTTCTTTTATGCACGTGTTAATTTAATAAGGCCAATAACACACTGTCAAAGTCAGTTTAGGCTGTTATAAAAGAATACCACAGACAGGGTGACTTAAACAACAGAAATTTAGTTCTCACAGTTCTCACAGTTCTGGAAGCTGGAAGTCCAAGATTGAGGTACTAAAAGATGAGGTGTCTGGTGAGTGCTGTCCTCCTGGTTTGCAAAGGGTCACCTTCTCCTTGTATCCTCACATAGTAGAGAGAGATCATCTCTCTCCTGTTTGATCTAAGGGCACTAATTCTAGTAATGGGGGCTCCATTCTCACGACTTAATTAGCTCCCAAAGGCCCATCTTGCAAAACCATCACACTGGGTATTTAAGCTTCCACATAGGAATTTTGAGGGTACACAAACTTTCAGTGCATGGAACATACCAATAACTGTTAGAACTGTATCATTAAGAATATTTTCTAGTCTCAGGATGCCAGAGGAGTAAATAAAGAGATGTCACTGTACTTTCTATGTCTTGACTTAAAATCTTCATCTCCACCACCCCAAGGAGCTCAGAAATTTAAATTTTTCTCATTAATTATACTTTTAAAGTTATTGTCCTCCCTTGAATGGGCATAAAATGCACAGAAAGAATCCTCCCCAGACCAAAGATAGGGATGAAATTTATGAATAGTACAAACAAATAATGGCATTGACATGAATGGAAGGAAATAAGCATGAGCAAGAACAGAAATGTTCATGGGGCCAAGGGATAAAGGAATAAACTCATGACCATTCCAGACATGGTGCTATTTCATCTGAGTCCTCAAGGAAGACTATTCTTTATTACAGAATGGTCTTCCTTTAGCTAAAAAGGTTACCCATTTCAATCAACTCCGTGCTGTTTTAAGAGGCTTGGGCCAGAATTGGCACAGGAAGGAAAACAGAGAAATCTATACAGTCATTAGATGAATGAGCTGCCACAACAGATTTTGCAACTAATTTTCCTCCCTGTCAAAAATGGATCAATATACCATATTTTCTTTATCCACTTACCTATTGATAAGCACTTAGGTTGATTTAATAGTTTGGCTATTGTGAATACTGCTGCAATAAACATGGAAGTGCAAATCTCTATTTGATGTACTGATTTTCTTTCCTTTGGATATATACCCAGAATTACTGGATCATATGGTATTTCTATTTTTAGGATTTTTTTGTATGCTAAGTGAAATAAGCCAGGCACAGAAAGACAAATACAACATGTTCTCACTCATATGCGGGAGCTAAAAAAAAAAAAAAAAAAAAAAAAAAGCTTATCTCAAAGAAGGAGAGAGTAGAATAGTGGTTATCAGAGTCTAGGAAGGGTAGCAGGGAGGGAAGGATAGGAAGAGCTTGGTTAATGGGTAAAATATTGCATTTAGATAGGAAGAATAAGTTCTAGGATTCTATAGCACAGCAGGATGACTATACTTAATAATGTATTGTATATTTCAAAATAGTTAGAAGATTTTTAATGTTACCAACACAAAGAAATGATAGATATTTGAGGATGATAATTACACTTTGTAGTTTGATAATTTGATAATGACACTTTGTATACATGTATGAACATATCACATATACCCCATGAATATGTACAATTATTATGTCAATTAATTGTTTAAAACAAAATAAATCTATAGTAGCTGAAAAGAAAACAGATCAATAGGATTTTCAGAAGATATGGGAAAGAAGTTCTCTGTACTTTTACAAAAGCAGAAAACAAAATAATTCAATTTGTGCCCCCGGGAACTTTGAGCAGCTAAAGTGCAGAGTGCATTTTGAAGAAGAGCAGAGGAAAATGAAATCAGGAAAACAGCACAGAGCCAAAATACAGATATTGCTTACGAAAGATTTTAGCCCATCAGGAGTGGGGAGCGAAAAATTTATTAATCAGGTATTTTACACAATCAACTACCTATAGTGGTAATGTGGAGAAGACATAAAATGAGGAGATGTTGAGAGCAGGGAGAACACGTGGAGGCGATAACACACAGGGCAAAAAGGGTTTGAACTAGCAGAAATGGAGACAGTGGATCATTTTCAACTGTGTCACACAGATAGATTCAGTTTTAGAAATAAACTTTACTTTTTTATCTGCATTTTGGTTAGCTAAGATTTGTGAAGAATTTTCCAACCTGTGAAATTAAAAAACCTTGGTCAATAAAGATTTACCTGAACCATAAAGACATGCAATGACTTCTCATAATAAATAAAAATATATTTTGTTCTTTAAAAAACGATCAAATCTTGATCATTTTAAAAGTTCAAAACTTCAAATTGGCAAAATAATCATAGAAAAAATGTGTCATTCAAAGATTTCCTGGAAAAGTGAGATGTTCAGAAGTGATTGCTATAAGATTTTTATTCAATTGTAGAAATTAATTGAAGTGACCTCTCAGTTGCCTTGTCCTGAATAATGACCAGTAGAATCATTATTTAATTATACACTATATGTTTTTAAACTATATAAACCATCAATCTATAAAAGATTTCAAATAACTGATAAAGGCAATTGTATATAATAGGACTCAGAATAAGCGGGGAGAAGAGAGTTAAGCTCTGTAAAAGAAAAGGGCTGATAAATGCAACCAAAATATGGGCTTAAATCATTCTTCAAACTTAGCATTAAAAAATAAGCACTAGACTTCCTGGAAGCCAGTTATTATTTTTTAATATTAAAAAAATTCTGGCCAGGCATGGTGGCTCACGCCTGTAATCGCAGCACTCTGGGAGGCCGAGGCGGGCTGATCACCTGAGGTCAGGAGTTCAGGGCCAGCCTGGCTAACATGGTGAAGCCCTGTCTCTACTGAAAATACAAAAATTAGCCAGGCATGATGGTGGGTGCCTGTAATCCCAGTGACTCGAGAGGCTGAGGTGGAAAAATCGCTTGAACCTGGGAGGGCTGCAGTGGGCCGAAATTGCGCAGTTGCACTGCAGGCTGGGTGACAGAGACTCCATTTCAAAAAAAAAAAAAAAAATCTGTCAGCCATTTCATCTTAAATTTTCTAAAATTTTGTCATTAGCCATTTCTTTTTTTATTTGTAGTTATTATGGATACATAACAGTTGTACATATATCTGGGGTGCATGTGAAATTTTGATACAAGCATATGAAGATCAAATCAAGGTAATTAGGATATTCATCACCTCAAGTATTTATCATTTATTTATATTAGGAACTTTCTAATTCCACTATTGTAGATATTTTGATATACACAATTAATTATTATTAACCATAGTTGCCCTACTGTGTTACTGAACACTAAACCTTATTTCTTCTATCTAACTGAATTTTGGTACCCATTAACCATCCCTTTATCATACCCAACCCCCTGTCCTTCCCAGCCTCTGGTAACCATTATCAGCTATTTCATTTTAAATTCTTTATAGTCAGTCTCTTCCAAACTGATAATCAGTCATATCCAATTGGATTTTCGGCCAGAGCTTTAAATGACATCTAAATTCATTATATTTTCCACTAAATCAATATCCTATGCTGGCTTCTTTGAAGTACCTATTAATGGCATCACCATTTTCCCAAAACACAGTAATTCACATACATTATCAAAAAAGAAAAAACAATAGAAAAAAGTAACATAAGCACTCTTAGAATTATAGCTATAGCTATAGATATACTTTCAAACCTTTTCTATACATGCTTGCATATTATTTTTAATGATGTATTTTACATACTACTCAGTGATCCATTTTTATCACTTAGCAATAGATTGTGAATTTTTATGACCAAATATACAGATTTATATCTTCATTTTTGATGACTGTATTCTATTTTGTTGAACAAATATATAGATTGGTTCTAATTTGCTACTTCAAAAACAAAGATTCAAGGCCAGATGTGGTGGCTCACACTTGTAATTGCAGCACTTTGGGAAGCCAAGGCAGGAGGATCACTTAAGAACAGTTCAAAATCAATCTGAGCAACAAAGCCAGACCTTGCCTCTATCAAAAATTTAAAATATTAGCTGGGCATGGTGGCACGTATCTGCAGTCCCAGCTCCTTGGGAGGCTGAGGCAGGAGAACTGCTTGAGCCCATGAGTTCAAGGGTACAGTGAGCTACAATTATGCCACTGCACACCAGCCTGGGTGACAGAGAGAGACCCTGTCTCTAAGAAAAAAATAATAATAATCAAAAAAACAAAGCTTCGGGAAAAGGTTTTGTTCATACACATTCACATGTTTGCCTGAATAATTTATTACTTCTGAAGGTGGAATTGCTGGTGAAAGGTATACTGTATACTTCTATTTTTATAGTTTCTGGCATGCATTCCCAAATTCCCTATCTGGAGATTTGGCTAATTTATATTTCCACTAGCAGTGAATGAATGCACCTATTTATAGAGATTTTGGTCTTTGATCAATGGTATTTTTTATTCCTCTTGTTTCTGTCACTGTTAATTGTAAATTCACATTGTTTCAATGAGTCACTATCATGTACTCATCTACCCTACATCTTAGCAGGATGATTGCAATAATGTCCTGACTGGTCCCCAACTTCCAGTAATTTGCCCAACATTACGGTGATACCAAATAGCCAGATTGTCCATATGGGTGGCTGAGATAGTGAACCCATTGCTTTCTGTTGGTTCAATGTATACAAGCTTTGCTTCATGCACGAATTATTGAAAATATTGAATAAAATTATCTTCAGGCTATGTGCATAAGGTATATATGAAACAAATAATTTTCATGTTTAGGCTTGAGTCCTATTCTAAGACAACTCATAATATGTATACAAATATTTCAAAATACAAAAAAAAATTTTAATCTGAAACACTTCTGGTTCCAAGCATTTTGGAAAAGGGATACTCAACCTGTTTATCCAAATAAGCCTATTGCTTGAGGAATAAAAATACAAAAGATTGAACTAATATTACACATTAACAGCATGTGAGCTGGGAATATGCTAAAGACAGTTAAAGTAGTCTCCAAATGAGAGTAAAAATATTGATTGAATCATTTTAAAATTCATTAAATTTAGGTTGCATGTTTCAATTTCTAAGATACCAATTAAAATAATTGGGGGCAAATCATCTCTAAACCAGAGAGAAAAAAGGTGAACGAAATAAAAACTTCATCTGAAAGAAAGCAAGAAAAAAAGAAAAGAAACATGGAAACACAAAATATAACATTAGAAATAAATTCAAATACAGCAGTAATTACAATACATTTAAATGGATTGAGTTCACCAGTGGAAACAAATTTTAAAAATGCCATATTGGTTGGACTTTAAAAATCAAGCTATATATTATTTGTAAGATATATCCTAAAATTTAATGAACCTTAAAGCTATTATAATAGCATGATTTGTCATAAAGAGATTTACAACCTAATAAAAGTTTTAATTAACAAGGAAAATAAAATACCTAAAAATTTTATGCACTTAATAAGATAGCCACAAAATAGATAAGGTAAAAAAAAATTGAGAACGTCACAAAAAGAAATGGAACAATCACCAACCACCAACATGGTGGGAGCATTTACATCTATCTCTCAATAATGGATAAGTCAATCAAACCAGAAAGGACATGGGGCATTTAAAGAGCACAATTAACAAGCTTGATCTAATGGGATTATATAGAACTTTAAACTGGTAATTAAGGAATACATATTCTGTTAAGTTAAATGCAGACAACTGATCACGTAATAGGCCATAATCCAGTCTCGACAAATTTTAAAAATATGTGATTTAATACAGAATATCTCCTCAGATCAGAATGTAAGTAAATTAGAAATCATTGTCGATAAGATAAAATGTTGTATATTTTTATTTAACAAATTATAAGACACATGTTAACTCATAAGTCAATTAAAAATGCAGTGGAAATAAACATGCATCTAAAATTGACATATACATACTATATACAAAAGTTGTTAAATATAAGTAAAAGAGAATTTAAAGGGAAACGTACAGTATAAATGCTTATATAAGAAGAAAGGTAGATAACTAATGTACTAATTGTGCAACTTAAGGAATTAGATAAAAGAACAGTAAAACTTTCTTTTTTAAGCCATCACACAGGCTGAAGCGCAGTGGTGCTATCATGGCTCATTGCAGCCTAGCCCTCCCGAGCTCAGCGGAGTTTCTTACTTCAACCTCTGGAGTAGCTGGGACTACAAGCACACACCACCATGATCAGCTAATTTTTGTATTTTTTGTAGACACAGGTTTCACTGTGTTACCCAGGTTGGTCTCGAACTCCTGAGCCCAAGGGATCCTCCCACTTTGGCGTCCCAAAGTGCTAGGATTACAGACGTGAGCCACCATGCCCAGCCTAGTTTCTGAATATCTTCTCCCATTCTGTAGGCTGTCTGTTTACTCTGTTGATAGTTTCTTTTGCTGTGCATAAGCTGTTTTTTTTAAGAGCAATGATCTATATTCATGTTCTGCTATCTGTTTTTAACGGTTTTTTAAATTAATCCTCAACCTCTAGACTTTTTATGAGAATTTAACTTTCTTGCATCAGAGTGATACCAGACTATACTCTTGATAACTTTTAATGCAGGTTTTAATTATGTTATTGCATGCTGAATTTTCTTAGCTCACACAGCTAACTCCTTTTGTGTTTTTAACTGTTTCTGAATCAGGTTCTCATTTATTCTCTATCCATTCTCTTAACTTTCTATCTTTCATTACTCTTAGAAGGATCTTGTAAGCGTGGAGCTGCCAAATAATGTTCCCACCTTACTGCCAGGTATCTGGAGCCCTTGGATCCTTGGATGCAGGTTCTTTTAAATGTCTTAAATTACAACAGTGAAAATGAATCCAAGTGGAAGGTTTCTCCTCTCCCAGTGGTGTTCTTGCCTTCTGTGGAAGTCTTCCAGAATTCTCTGTGCTAACCCACTTCACCAAAAGGGAAAATTTCAAATTTGGCTCTCAGAGTTCTCATCAATCTATACCATCCAGCACAAATTCCTGAAATGTTATGGCAAATTTACAGTCTTTTCCCCTCATTCTATTATTTGTGTCATTACAGATGAGAATATAAGAGGGGGAACTAGAAGTCAGTGTTTGGGTAATCATTTTATCTGACAGTCCTTCAAATGGATTTTTTCAACTAAACATTTTAAAAATCAGGGAAGTGGTCAGGCACAGTGTCTCACACCTATAATCCCAGCATTTTGAGAGGTCAAGGCAGGAGGATCACTTGAGACCAGGGGTTCCAGATCAGCCTGGGAAACAGAGTGAGACCCTATTTCTTAAAAAAAAAAAAAAAAAAAAAAAAAAAACTGGACCTGGTGGCACATGCCTGTACTCCCAGAGGTACTCGGGAGGCTGAGCAGGAGGATCACTTGAACCTAGGAAGTCCAGGCCGCAGTGAGCCTTGATCGCACCACTGCACTCCAGCTGGAGTGACAGAGCGAAATCCCCATCTCAATCAATCAATCAATCAAAATAAAAAGAAGGAAAGTAACACTAACTTTTCAGGGATTTCATGTTGCTAACACTGGTTTGTGTATCCTTGTAACACTAGCATCAAAAAAGCCAATGTCACTAGGAATTGGTTATTTTTAAGTACATCAGCCCTCTCTTGGCTCAAGTCCTTACTCAGAAAATGTGGGAAATCAGCCCATCTAAACAAGCTGACTCTCTCCCGTTTGTCGTGATGCTAACAAAAATGAGCCAAGCAAATATTTAGTAATAGTTGACAGGCAAGACTCCCTGATTTCACAGAGACAAGGGAGGTAACCTCCCCAAAGTCAAGTACAGACCTTGGCTATAGACTCTCCTCTTAACAGGGCTCACTTTACTTCCTGTTACAAAGTTTTCAGGGGTAAGCCCCTTCTCACAGGATCAGCTCACCACCCCGCACTCAGCAGGACAGACAGCTGTACTTGAGTTGTTTACAGTCCCATCAGGTAGGCTGACCTTACAACTAACTGACAGCCAATGTTCTCTCCTGCAGAGCTGAGATTATCCTCATTCTTTACTTGAGTGATTATACATGAATCCTATCATTCAAACATTTTCCTCAAAATTCACAGAAGTTGCCCTTACCTGAGAGAAGCTCCAATTTCATTGGTCTTGTCAATCAATTTTAGGACCCAAAAAATACAAAAGGACAACTGTAAACTGCTCAAAATTATGTGACTTTTTCATCTCTAGGGTCAAGTACAGTGTCAGACTCTTTCTAAGTGCTCAATAAATATCAAGAGCTCACGTGATGACAGATGCCTTCTGTCATTATTTCTACGTGGCACAGTTAATTCCATTCTTAAAAGTTTTATCTCCTCAGTGCCCTTAATTGCAGTTTAAGAGAGGACAGAATGTCCTTTCTATACAAGGCCTAACCTTGGTTCTATGAAAACAACCAAGCCATTTTAACTTTTCTTCAGTTTATTTCCATAAGGCACTTAACAACATTTTGAAATTTAAGAGAAAAAAAAAAGATTATTTTGGCTCGAATGAAAATGCATTTAATTATTATTAACTAATTATAAAGAAAAAGTCAAAGGCTAATTGAAATCCTTTCTCCTAGCTTACATACAAGTTCTTTTAAAGCTAACGTTAGAATTTTCATTGTAATGTAAACTGATAATGTTTATTTTCATGCAAATAAACTGCCTCACCATTAATGATATTTTCCGTTTCAACTTAACATACTATCGGTGATGTTTGGATGGTAGAAAAAATTAGTTGTTGCATCATATTTCATGTATACAATGTTTATTTTTTGCCAGGTTCAAACGGTAAAACTGGGTCAAGACAGAAACATAGGTTGTTAATAAATGTGGTATTTTTTAATAGGAACATATATTTACATGTTTGCATATATTTATAGATATATATAAATATGTATATTTATATATAAACATGTATATTTATATATAAACATGTATATATATATTAGTTCCTTAATATATCACACCAGAGTGGCTTAAGTCCAGTGCCTCCATTCATAAGATTATTTACAAAAATTAACAAAAGGAATAGCTTCATATTTGTCAACACCAAATAATTCATCAAAATTCTAACCTTATAATATTCTAATTGTATTATATATTTTATTTACATATTATATATACTGTGCAAAATATGGAAGATAATATGGATTGAGTCGATGTACCAGGGATGTACTAATAAATGTTTAAAAATCGGCTGGCTCTTAGTGGTGGTGGGGGGTCTGATGTGTATTATTTGTCAATTTTCATGGTGTAAATATTATATATTATATAAATTATATATTACATATTATATTATGAATAATACATTATTAAATTATATATAAGTGTTATATATTATTATTTAAATACATGTAAATATATTTATTTCATGGTATAATTTTTCCATATCTATCTTTCAGGTACAATTCTGAATACAAACACAATACCAACAGTTAGATGTATCTCACAATATTTATAATGGGACAAGTGAGCCTGAGGTCAACTTCCTCTGCTAGGAGGCAAAGTTGTGGGGATGTGAGATGTTCCTGCAAATCATTCCACTGCCCCCTCTTCAGGTTCCTGAGTACTGGCAGGTACAGCTTTCTAATCCTAGGAAACCAGCTCCCTTCAAGTCTTAAACTAAGTAGTGCCCATAGCAACCATACGGAAGCATGAGGAAATTTTGGTGAATCAATTATCTCATGCTCTGGAAATTTTCCCTGGAGGGCCAGGGTGGGATCCCCTCCTTTAGCCCTCCACACATTTTGTAAGCCTTTAATTTAAACCTTTTCTGCTTAAAATTTGCTACACAACTGGCTTTGTTGGCACATATTTACAACTTTAATTTTTTTTTTAATTTCTGCATATCTGGTCACGTCCTCTCCTCAATTCTCTTAAATATCAGCTCAAATATTACATTGTTATGAAACCTTCTTAGACAAATTTTTTTTTTCCTTAAGCCCTATACCTCCTTGTGTGTGAACTCTTATAGGGGGCCCAGGTATGTACAAAGTGGTCTCACTTTAAAATGTAGACAAGCTCCATCAGGTTGGCAGGACAGGTTAGGTGTGCACAAGTAACATATCTGCAAGAAGACAATAAGGACTTGGAAAGAAATTAACCAGATAAATACATATAGAAAAACAAAACTGGTTCAATAGCAATGCTCTCGTTATCAGAGGGTCCAGGTGAAGTTGATACAGTTTTCCTTTCCTATTCCTGAGGATTTATTTATGTCTAAATCCCAGGGAGATAGGGAGCTACTAGTAGCAAGCAACAATAAATGACTGCTTCACGAAAATGCTGAATATTATTGGTATACACACCATAAAAGTAGAAACAATTTTCCATATTTGAAGTTGCGTACCATAGCTATAGAACCTGAAGACCACCAGCTTTCCCAGCTCACAAAGGGTATTCACACAGCTCACAGAGCAGTTTCAGCTACAACGTCTCTTTGACACCACATTTTCAGTAGTTGGTCCAACAGCAAGTTTGGCAGTCTCAGATAAACCCTGTGCTTATCAATCACTTTGCTACTTATAAGTTTGGAGGCACAGGATAAAAATTCCCATGGGGCCTATGAGAATGAAAAGAGACAACAAGTGGGACGCACAAAATTAAAGCTTTTGATAACAACTAGTAGCCCAGATGAGTCACCTACCAGGATTTTTGAGCATGCATAATCCAGTTGTTTCAGAGGAAAGAGAAAAAATGGCACATGGCTACTGTGGCTAAATCACCTTACTCTAAACATCTATGAGCACCATCTATGGACTCCTAGAAATAGCTGAAAAATAGTTTTCGTGATGGGGACAATAATAGAAATAATGTTTGTTATTAAAAACATGATTCTACATTTACTTATAGGTATGCAATGATATGTATACGTGTTATTTTCCTTACCTGATCTGGACTGTAAACTTCTTAAAGCTAATTTATGAATCCCACACAATACCTAGCACATTGCCTCATACATAAGTGAACAATATATGTGTTAGATAAATGAGTGCACTTTTCTTCTACATATTTTTCTTCACTACAAAACACATACATACACAAACCCTGCGAACATTGTAAATCAAATTAATTCAAATTTCACCAGTGTATAATTTATAATAATAGGTATACATAAAAATATTGTCCCAAAAAATACCCAAGTACTTTCAAATGTTTTTTTCTTATTTATGAATCACAAGGCTTTTTGTAGATATTAAAAGTAGTCATAGTAATTTTATATTCAAATGAAAATTTAGTATCAATAATTTAAATTAATTTTTCACTTTATATAGTTATTTCACTCGAAATAAAAGTACAGAAAAAAATTAAATCCCACTTCATGGTAAGTTTTATGCTAATTTCTCTAAAATATGCTATATTTTTGAATGTCTACAATAACTCTGATTGTGTTTTAAAAAACATTTAGAAGGGGTTAAATCTGCAATTTTTAAGCGTTTATATATGGAGGTAGCAGGTCATTTTTCCTTTGGTAGAGGCAATTGGAGTTCCCTTTTCAAATATCAAAGCGAGTAAATACATAGGCAATTCCAGTGAGTGTCTTTAAATATTCTGCTGATTTCAAAAGAAGCCAAGTGATGCCATATTATACCTTTATTTTCTCTAGAGAGAGCAGTCTGGTATAAAACATGTCTATCTTAAAGACAACATAATGTTTTACGACTACAATTTCTAAAGGAAAATGACAAAAATATGGCCTAAGGCAATACCATTATATGAACAATGTTTTAAGTCACAATAAAAACCCTATACTTCACCAAATTTGCATGCATTTCATATTTGCCAGTAACAGTAGCCATTTAATACTATGGGAAAATGTATACACCTACACACCCACACACACATTTCTCCTTAAAATTATATCCTAAGAAGTTCTTAAAAATAACACTCTCCAAAGAGGGAGTTTTGATGAGGTTTGAATCAGAGTGACAGGAAAATCTGCTAATCTCCTACCAGGCAGAGTTAAATAGAAGTGCTGTTAGAGATTTTGATGATTTTGGAGGCAAATTTAATAATGATATAAATCAAATGTTAAAATAATCCTCTGAGGAAATTTACTTCATTTGGGAGAAAAATAAAGTTTCACCAGTAACCATAGTGAGTTGATATTATTGCAGTTGTTTTTATAAGTTGTTGCCATGACTTTTTTGACTTTTGGGCTAGATTTTACTCAAATACAACAGATGGCAACGATTACACTTCTGTAACTTTTTTTCCCTTGAATAACTAAACAGAGCACAATAAAATAAACAGGCTTATACCCCAGAGAGTTTTGTCTTGTTTCACATTTTATTGAAACTAAAAGTGAACAAAGCAACTAAAAACAAATAATAAAGTAAGACTTTCATGTATCTCAAACTTCACCCAGATTTTAAAAATATTAAAATGTTCTCTTTTTCACCTTTTTCCTGGCTTCAACGGACTAAAACAAAATAGAACAAAGATATTGTAAGAAAGCTGCAACACTGACAGAATGTTGCTCAAATCAGAAGCAAATGTTTAACATTTATAAAGCTTCTCCACATGATACTTCTCCCTTGCTTCAAAATTTGAGTCATCAATTTAAATATAATTAAAATTTGGAAGAAAAATTCTTATCACAGAATTTTTATTTCAAACATTTTCAGATGTATTCCTTAGTATATGATATCTCTCCATATCCTATCTCTTCTCCTTTATAAAGATCTGAGTAATTTTCAGAATCCAAACTAACAGGTACAAGGAAAGTCAAGTTTTGATTATTCATCACAAGCCTATTTTAAATAAATTAATTCTATAAGGATTATTTAATGAAAATCACATGCTTAATAGGAATATATTCTAATAAATAGAGCACTTGATTAGATGTTAGAGATTACAGTCTCATTTCCCGGTGTTTAAAATAATGTGTGTCCTTGGGTGAATCATTTAACTTTTATCTATATTTTTTCATTCTGGTAAACGAAGGTAATACATCCTCTGACAAAATAGATTTATATATCATGCTGAGATGCTGATATAATTAGACAGGGACTTTAATGCATCACAATAATATAAATGTTAAAACTATTAGTCATCGTAATTTCATTGGCATAAAAAACAGTCTTTCTTAAATAGTGTGTGGAATGGTTTCTAAAGTGCCAGGTTGCCTTTTGAGTGATCTCATCATGATTTCATTCTTTGGTTAACAGCTTGAGAATTTGATGGAATAAAGTGTTCTGATTGAGCAATACCCAAAGTATTTGCCTATAAAATTTTTATTTTTAAAACAAATCCTACAAAACTTTAGTAAAATGACCATTTAAAGAAGATCAGCAAAACAATTCTTAGTGAGGGTTAACAATCTAATCCTAATAATAATTATCTACACTAAACTATAAATTAATTGCTAAGTATTGCAGATTAGATGCCACTAATCCTAACACAAAAAGACTAAAGTTTCTTAGTCATGATATGTTTCCTATGTGACTATGAGTGGGGAGGGCACAGAAGTGGGATAGGAAATACATAGGTAATACTTGATGATTATTTTTAAAATTTGGAAAACTGTAAAGACCAAAACAGAGGCAATAATAGGCATGCATAATGCTTAGAAACAAACTGTTACATTTTTATTATATTCTTTCAAGGTATTTCATTATATGCAGGTACAGAAAGTCCTCTATTTACATGGGTTTGCTTTCCTCGAAATGTATTTAAAAGTTAGAGGCCTAAAATAATTGAATGTTTATATATTGCACGTAAATATATCAAGTTATATTCCCAAAGAATGAAATTCACACGCATACACGCACACCACACACCTAATACAAAGCCTACTTGATATGGTTCAAATGTGCCTGGGTTTGTCTGGCAGGCAGACAAGAAGATCACAGTCAGAGTCCTCCACCAGGAAGACTCTAATAGAACCCTACTGGCTGTGCCCATTTGACGAAAGCTGGCCTCATCTCTCCGTCAACCTTTCTGCAAGGGACAAAGAATCAGAAGTTCCTCAGCCCCTCCCTGCCCAGATAACCTGAGTGCCTAGACAGGGAATTGGGGAACAAGGGCTGTTCCCCCCTTTGCGCACGTGCAGTAGTCATGGGATCCATGGAGATTCCTTGGCAAACCAGAAAGAAATCAGAAGAGCAGGGCACGGTAGTAAACTGAGCAGACAATTTGTCTGTTAGACAGACATAGGACCCGCAGCACATGGACCAGCTGAAACACACTGTCAAGGCTGTAGCAACCTGCCCTTTCCTGTACTCTGTTATGTGATGTCTCTAAAGCATTCTGCAAAAGATACACACTGCACACACACACATACCTGCATGTGCACACACAAAAGATAACTGCACACACACACACATACAGGTATGTGTGTGTGTGTGCAGTTATGTGTCGCTCAACAAAGTAGATATGTTCTGAGAGATGCGTCATGCTTAGGCAATCTCATCATTGCGTACTCACACAAACCTGGATGGTTTAGCCTATTCCACACCTACGCTACATTGCTCCTAGGTTACAAACCTGTACAGCATGTTACTGTATTGAATAATATAGGGAACAGTAACACAATGGTAAGTACTTGTGTGCCTAAACATAGCTAAACATGGAAAACATACCATGAAAAATGGTTTTGTAATCTTATGGGACCACCATCTTATATGCAGTTCATTGTTGAACAAAAAATCCTTATGTGGTGCATGACTGTATATACACACGTAAGTTTTCTTGTACCATTGAACTATATAACCTTATTCTAAAAAAAAAATTTGTTACCTTATGTTGCACATTGCATTGTTTTAAGTTACTCTCACTTACATAAAGAATTGTATCCTTGAATTATCATACCATCCAGGGGAAGTTTTATTCCTACAGGTAATTTTTAAAAATCACATTAAAAGGAAACAAAGAGTCATTGGAGGAGGATGAAAGCACCCATTCTAATATTCCTGATGTAACTAACATCCTAGAGCATGGAGGAATAGGACGGTTCCACAATTATTTTTGGAAGAATTGCATAGAAATATCTGGATGAGATTTGGGGTAGGAAATCCAGGTCGAGTTCAGGATTTTTCTAGTGCTTACTGGACATTAGATACTGGAAATGATACAAGTTCTCTTTTACTCAGTTTGCTTAGGATTTCTGGTGGATTAAAGCAATTATAAATCCATTCCTCACTAAATACTATTAAAACACATATGGGAGTAGAAGTTGTAGACGAAGATAAAAATAGGCCAGGAAAAATATGAAAAAAGATCAGGACAGAAAGACTGAAGACAATAAGTTCATAAATGAGGTCAGGAAAAAGGCAGCATTGGGGGTGGGGGTGCTGGGGGCATCATTGCAACCATAAATTGGAGGGAGAAAGGGTTTTAGGAAAGAGAGAGATAGTCAAATGTCAGATGTCTCTGAGAGGCCAAGAAAGACAAAAAATATAGAAAACTGTCTGTTGTCCTTTTATATAAGTAAAAAGAGAAGAAGCTGGATCTCCATGGATGTGACAATCATATTCTTTTCAGAATCTTGATGGAGAAGGAAAAAGCAGCAATGGCATTTGTTAGCCAACTGACATCCATAGTTCCCCTCTGCATATTTGAACAAGGTCTAGTACCTTCCCTTAATTAATTAGTCATTTTCTCCTTTATTCAAGGATTTCCTTGTAGAATTTACAGCTGTTCATACCCGAATGAATCTCCATTGTAAGAATTAACGTCGGCCAGGCGCGGTAGCTCACGCCTGTAATCCCAGCACTTTGGGATGCCAGAGGCTTGTGGATCACGAGGTCAGGAGATCGAGACCATCCTGGCTAACACAGTGAAACCCCGACTCTACTAAAAATACAAAAAATTAGCCGGGCGTGGTGGCGGGTGCCTGTAGTCCCAGCTACTCTGGAGGCTGAGGCGGGAGAATGGCGTGAACCCGGGAGGCGGAGTTTGCAGTGAGCCGGGATCGCGCCACTGCACTCCAGCCTGGGCGACAGAGCGAGACTCCATTTCGAAAAACAAACAAAAAAAAAGAGTTGTGTCAATTGCACCCAAAGCCCTAAGTACACAAAGGACAATGGTAAAGTCCTCAAAGGTATGTAACTTACTCATCTATGTAGCTCTAGAAACTGGTGCAGTACCAGACTCTTTTTGAGTGCTCAATAAATGCTTGGAGCACAACAGGATCATAAATCTTTTGTGTCACTAGCTGTGTTAGGAAACCTCAACGAAGGACTTGGGTTTTGCACTGGGGAGTGGGTTTGTTTTCTTTTTATTTTAGTCAGATGGAAATTTAACTTGCTTATATACAAAGAAAAGTGACAAAGAGGAGCATACAGAAGAACTAGGGTGATTACCAATGGATTGAAGTTCACTGAAGAGATGGCAGGGAATGGGATCCAGGACACAGGTGGAAGGGCAATTCTCTCCACCAAAGTGCATGTGATGGAGATAGGAACATATATACAGACATAGATAAATGTCTATGTGACTGTGAGTGGGGAGGGCACAGAAGTGGGATAGGAAGGAATTTGAAAGAGTTTCAGTCTCTGAAGAACGAAGTCAGGTTACCTGCTGACTGTGAGAACAGGGAATGGCACTTTTGACTTGAGTTGGGCTGTGATGGTTTAGAATAGTTGTTGTGGGCTGTTTGTGATAAGTGCAAGAAAATGCTTTCTACATTATGAAGACTTACACAAAGTTAGATTTGTATTGCTATGTATGCACATCTTGTCAGATGATGAAATTTAAATTTGATCGTAATAAGAAACTAAGTTGTATTGCTGTAAATATATAAAGACCTCTAAATTCTACAAGAAAGAAACAAACTACTAATAAAAAATTTGTGAAAAAAATGTGAGAATACAAATCACAAAAGAAAAACAAGCAAATAAGTACTGGGCAAAATTCAACTTCAAGAGGATTCAAATAATATGTTAATGATGTCACCATTTTGCCATTCAAATAAAGTTGGGTTCTGTAAAAATTATGATACACCTAATATATGTTCATCTAATAAAAGAAAGATTAAAAATAAAAATGCCCCAAAGAAAAAAACATTATATAATATCACTTAAAATTCCAACATCCAGGGATATTCACTGTTTATATTTTCCTGTATCTGCATTCTGATGTTTCCCATGTACATACATATGTAACTTTGTACACGCATTTAGAAATACATATAACATATATTGTTCTAAAACTTGCTTATTTCACTTACTGTTCCATGAATATCTTTTCATGTTAATAAATATCCACACAATTATTGCTAATAGCTGTTTGTCATCCCATACTATAAAAATAACAAAATTTATTTAAACAAACCTTTTTCTTGATGTTCGGTTTACAATTTGTTTCTGTAGCAAAGGATTCATCAAGGAACAGTTTTCTACATGACATTTTTGTGCATCTGTATAATTAATTTCTTGAGGGAAAAATTCTTTAAATTGAAATTTCTAAGTCAAAGACTTCACCCATTAAACCTTTGAAACCATTTTCCTCTAGAAAGACTGTGCCAATATTTGCTCCTAAGAGCTGTGTCTGTAGTTCTTCATTTCCCTCCACTCACGCCAACATTTGGTTTCATCCTTTAATCTTTGCCAAACTAATAAACAAACTATGCTGCTGCTTAATTCGCAATTTACATTTCTTTACATACAAGTGAGACTGTGATTTTTTTGCTTTGTTAATGATGATGTGTATTTCTTCTTTTTAAAAATCAATATCCTCTTCTCTACATAGAGTAAATACGTTTAATAGTAATATTCAGTGCTGGCATCATCTACTATTGGTAAAATTATAAGCTGATACAACTATTCGGGAAACATATTTGATAATACAATAAATGTAAACCAGTAAAGTGACTTTTAATATGACAATGACAAATAAAAACCAACAAGCCCTTTAAAAAGCGGGCAAAAAACATGACCAGACACTTTTCACACATGCGGCCAAAAATCACATGAAAAAAAGCTCAGCATCACTGATTATTAGAGAAATGCAAATCAAAACCACAATGAAATACCATCTCACACCAGTCAGAATGGCTATCACTTAAAAGTCAAAAAATAACCAATGCTGGCAAGGTTGTGGAGAAAAAGGAATACTTATATACTATTGGTGGAGGTGTAAATTAGTTCAACCATTGTGGAAGGCAATGTAGCAATTCCTCAAAGACCTAAAAACAAAAATTCCATTCCACCCAGCAATCCCATTACTGGGTATATACCCAAAAGAATATACGTTGTTCTATTATAAAGACACATGCACACGTATGTTCATTGCAGCACTATTCACAATAAAAACAACATGGAATCAACCTAAATGACCATCACTGATAGACTGGATAAAGAAACTGTGGTACATATACAACATGGAATACTACGCATCTATAAAAAAAGAATGAGATCATGTGTTTTGCAGGAAGATGGATGGAGCTGGAGGCCATTATCCTTAGCAAACCAATGCAGAAACAGAAAACCAAACACCACATGTTCTCACTTAAAAGTGAGAGCTAAATAATAAGAACACATGGACACATGGAGGGTAACACCACACACTGGGGCCTATCGGAGGGTGAAGGGTAGAGGGTGGGAGGAGGGAGAGGATATGAAAAAATAACTAACGGTTACTAGGCTTGATACCTGGGTGACAAAATAATCTGTACAACAAATCCCCATGACACAAGTTTACCTGTATAACAAACCTGAATTTGTACCCCTGAACTTAAAGTTTAAAATAAATAAATAAATATGGCAATGTTTAGGAATATTTCTGTAAAGCATCATATTTCTACAAATAAATGATTTGTGTTACAAAATGGTACATTGTTAGCAGCGTTCCTGGCACATAGTAGACATTTAATAAATATTTGTTGAATAAATAAATGAAAAAAATCAATGTTTAATCTTACTATTTAATTGGCTTCATAAAACAATAACTACTAGACATAAAGTGTGAAGGAATATATTATATCATCTTACTTTGCAACAGTTCTTCTACCACTTAGTAAACACAAGAATCAAGAGTTCGTGAAAAATGACCTTTTATTGTGGTATTAATGTTAATTTCTCTGACTAGTGAGCAGCTTATACATATTTTTATGTGTTTCTTAGTCTTACATATTTTGCATTTGATGAAATATTTGTCTTTAGTCCAGGTTTCTATTCATTTGTTTTTTCTTATTGATTTGTAGCACCATTTTATATGTTCCAGATACTAATAATTTATTATCAATATGTATTAAAAATATCATTTCCCAGTTAGTGGTTTATTTGTCTTATATTATGTCATGAGGAGTTTTTAATTTTAATAAATCAAGATATATCAATAATTTTCTTTATGATTAGCAATTTTCGTATCATCTTTAGTAAATCCTTTTCTATTCTCAGGCCAGAAAGATGTTTTCCTACACTTTATTCTAAAAGTTTAAGGTTTCTGTGTCAAATTTAAGTATTTAAGTAACCTGGATATGATATTTTAGTACGTTGTAGGCAGGGATCTAATTTTATTTATTTTTCCATCTGTATACAAATAATCCCAGAACTCCTACTTACCCTACTGTTTCGAAATGTCACATTTGTGAATATATCAAAGTTTCACATGTGCTTTAGAACTCTCGATGCTGTTTCTTTTGTCATTATCATTCAGTTCAAAATATTTTTAGATTTCTATTAGAATTTCCCATAAGCTACTTATAAGGTGTTTTAATTTCCAAACTCATGCATTTTGAATTTTGCCTTTTGCTTCTCGGATTTAAACTAAATTGCATTGTGATCAGAGAACATGCTATGTATGACTCAATTTCTCCTACATTCATTCCATTAGTCAGAATTACCCACACAGTTTTACCAAGATACAAGAGGTCTGGGAAAGTGTTCTTCCTGTGTGCTGATGGGGAAATTTTAACAGATTAGTGGGCATATGGCACTATTCTGCCATATTCTAGGACCCTGTTCTTAGATCAACCCCCTCAATTCCTTCAAATCTTTGCTCAAATTATTACCCTTTCAATGATACCCTGTTAATCCTATTTAAAATTCTTCTTCCTTTTTACTTTTTTTATACCTCATACTTTTTACACAGACCTATTTTTTTCTTTTTATAGAATTTTCTACCTTTTAAAATATTATACATTGTATCTATTTCTCCTGTCTTTTGTCTTTCACTTCCCATAAGATTGCAAACTCCCTAACGGATTTGTTCGTTGATATATTCCAAAGGATTAAAACATGCACATAGCAGGTGCTCAGTGAATATTTGTTGAATTAATGAATGTATCCTCTAGTTTATTAATTTCCTTACCTGTGCCTCATATGTTATGCAACCTATTAATTATTCAGCTTCAACATTTCATTATTGATTTCTGGATGTTTTCTTTGATTCTTTTTGAATTCTGCTGGCTATTTTATCATCTTTTTTCTCAGCATGATTTTCTAGTGCATCTTTATTTCTTCAAAAAATTTATAAATAGTCATTTTAGATTATTAAGCCTTTGAGGATTTTAATTATTGTTGTTTTTGCTTACTCTCAATCATGGTAGTTTGTTTAATTTTATATTAAATGATTTTTAAATGTGAGCTTCTCTTGAGTAGAGTAGCTACACAGTCACATAACTGTAAAAAGACTGAATTTAGGGTTGAGAAAAGGATAATTGCCATTTGGAACCCACAAAGATAATAGGATAATGCTCCTACTTCTTGTTAGGAATTTTCCTAGGCCTGAAAGCTTGATGAGTCATCGCCCTACCTTTGTTTTGATTGGAGAATCAACCTCAGCAGATACATGAACTGAAGTTATTATTGATGCTTATACCCTGGACTGTGTCCAGGGTCCTCATGAGTTTTAGTACCCCCCCCCATGTGTTCTTCAAACTGCATACGATTCTTCTTCCACTTTTGAACTGCATACAATTCTTAGGCCTGGTTCCTCTTGGTGAAGGCAATGCCTGCACGTCAACCTGCAATAATTACATCTTTCTTAAGTCTGTGAACAAGCCATATGATTTCAGGGTTTATGTCTCCAAATTTTCTCCCTGACTCTTAATTAAATTTGGGATATTTGACCTAGCACTGCCTATTTAATCATTGCATTAAGGATATTTGAAAGTAGAGCTTTACAAGTGTTAGGATCTTTCCAATTTAAAGAAAGCAAATTTTGTTCAATGCACCATGCCTCAAAGACTTGTGAGGATTCTCTTTTCTATAGATATTCTAGTTTGTACCCACAAAAGCCTGGTTGCTTTCCTGTTGCACTTTCAATGACTCCTTGCCTTTTCTTAAGCTTGAAAAATCCCATTGCTATAAAAATCCACTAATCTACAGACACCAACCAAAGTAAAACTGTGTGCTACCTAGGATTTAAAGCCTTTTGCCCCATGACTTAGCAGTAATAAATGCTCTATAACCACCAATGTTTTAAAAGCCTTGCTTATACATTGAAGTTCAAGACTCCAAATATTGGTTCTATGACAAAGCTTTATCACTCCATGTGTAATATATAACCCCAATTTGGGAGAAGGGGAAGCTCAAAATGAATGGGTCCTCTTGCAGGGACACTTGCTCCCGAAGAGGGAAGTGAGAGGAGCTGAACTGAGCGTGCCCAGGTTACTTCTTCCCAAATTTACCGGTCAGTTCAATAATTCACGTCTTCTGAAAAGAATGAGGAAAAAGAAAGAGAAGGTGAAAATGTGCAGAATAACTACATTCCTTTAATAGGAAAGAAAACTTTAGGAGATAATGACGATATACCAATTTAGTCTAGGAAAAGAGGGTCAAGGTAGAGAGGAAGAGATAATTTGGTATATTTTGTCATTCATATTATTATCCAACCCAGCTTCAAAGGAAAATCATTTTATTCAGCAAAGTGAGCTGTAGAAAGTGAAAATTGAGTCAAATGCAAATTTTATAACATTGGAGACATTTTTTTCTTTTTTTTGTTTTACTTTAAGTTCTGGGATACATGTGCTGAATATGCTTTTACTACATAGGTGTGCATGTGCCATGGTGGTTTGCTACACCTATCAACCCATCATCTAGGTTTTAAGCTCCGTATTTGTCCTAATGCTCTCACCCCCCTTTCCCCACCCCCATCCCCTGACAGGCCCTGGTGTGTGATGTTCCCCTCCCTGTGTCCAGCTGTTCTCATTGTTCGACTCCCACTTATGAATGAGAACATGCGGTGTTTGGTTTTCTGTTCCTGTATTAGTTTGCTGAGGATGATGGTTTCCAGCTTCATCCATATCCCTGCAAAGGACATGAACTCATCCTTTTTTCTGGCTGCATAGTATTCCATGGTGCATATGTGCCACATTTTCTTTATCCAGCCTATCATTGATGGGCATTTGGGTTGGTTCCAAGTCTTTGCTATTGTAAATAGTGCTTCAATGAACATACGTGTGCATGTGTCTTTATAGTAGAATGATTTATAATCCACTGGGTATATACCCAGTAATGGAATTGCTGGGTCAAATGGTATTTCTGGTTCTAGATCCCTGAGGAATCATCACACTGTCTTCCACAATGGTTGAACTAATTTACACTCCCACCAACAGTATAAAAGCATTCCTATTTCTCCATATCCTCGCCAGCATCTGTTGTTTCCAGACTTTTTAATGATCGCCATTCTAACTGACATTTTTAAAAATAGTCTCTGATTTATAGAAAGAGGATTTTCTTTTACCTCAGCAAAATCAGTATAGATAGAAAATCAGGTTAATATTTCTGTGACCTACATTATATTTTATCCAAGATGATTAAATTATAGTGTGCCTGACCACTATTAGTTGAAAGTCATGATTAGGGTAGTAAAAGCTTCCTTTGTCCCTATGTGGAGAGCTAGATCACATTTCCTAACTTCTCTTGGCGGTTGTGTGTGCCTTGTGGCTGAATTCTAGAATATGAGTGGAAGTGACTTGCATCACTTTCAGGCCTGGGCCACAAAATCTCCCATATGTATCCTCCCTCCTCCAGTGTTCTTTTTCCCTGTGCTAGAATAATGCCAAGGCAGGGGCTGCTGAGTTCAGGGTACTGAAGGACTTGAAGGGATGCATTAGAGGTTCTCTAGGAGGAATTGGAACCATAATATGACCACACTATGGTAGGAGTAGAAATTTTCGAAGGCATGAAAATAAAGAAGAGTTGTGGAAATTCCGAGAGTCTCCTCTTGTGAAAGTGGTTTGTGATTTAAAAGCTAGAAATTAATCAGTCTGGACTCATGACAGCATGCACACATTATGATAAGTCTTTTATTGTGCAGTATTGTGTAGTATGCCAAATTTACTAATACAGCAAAAGTTTAAATTTGCACACTATAACCCAGATGTAAAAAAAAATGCACTTTTAAAATCTAAAAAGGATGTCATCCTGTTTCAAATTTCAATTTTTACTCAGTAGATAAAACAATCTTTCAAATACTTTCAAGGTAGCTTAGTTCTTTTAAGTTCATCAGTCTCTTCTGGGTATTTGTAATTCAGATACTGTATTATATAAACTCATTGAGTTTTTAATTATTCCTGTTTTCATTCTTCCTTCTTCCCTCTCAAGGAAATCTATGGTCTCAGGAGTTTAAGCTATGCTTCCCTACAATCAAGCTTCATTCAATTAGTCACTGAGAAATTATCTGCCCCTATCTGCTGAGATGTGCTTGGTCCCACCTAGTTCATTTGACCTTTGTGCTAGCATCAGCTGCTGAAGTCTACTGCTCCTCCATGACACCAAGACACACTCTTCTACAGCCTTCTCAGACAATCTGGTTCCTTTAATCACTTGTATGTCGGGCAGCAGGGCACAGGGAACTTCTAGGTTACCTACACTCAATGCCCATGCTAATATATATATATAAAATATATATATAATATATATATAAAATATATATAATATAATATATATTATATATAAAATATATATTATATATATTATATATATAATATATATAAAATATATATAATATATATAAAATATATATATAATATATATATAAAATATATATATAAAATATATATATAATATATATAAAATATATATAAAAATATATAAAAATATATATAATATATAATATATATAAAATATATATATAAAATATATAAAAATATATATAATATATAATATATATAAAATATATATATTATATAAAATATATATAATATATAATATATAATATATATAAAATATATATATTATATAAAATATATATAATATACAATATATAATATATAATATATATTATATATAATACATATTATATATATTATATATATTTATATATATAAAATATATATAAATATATATATATTCTGCCTTATATATATATATTCTGCCTATATATATATACACTGCCATATATACATATATATATTCTGCCATATATATATACATATATATATATTCTGCCGTATATATATATACATATATATATTCTGCCAGATATATATACATATATATATTCTGCCATATATATATACATATATATATATTCTGCCATATATATATACATATATATATATTCTGCCATATATATATACATATATATATATGCTGCCTTAATATTTTCGTAACCTACAATCCTCTCCAACCATATGGACCGTCTGATTTTTCTTGAAGACACCTGTCTTGGGGACTTTGCACATGCTTAGAGTTCACACTCTCACTTTAGTCAGGTTTCCGCTCAAATGTTAGTCCATGGGAGAACCACTTCCTGACCACACTTCATAAGGTATAGCATTCCTTCACTCTCTACCTTGTCTCCTTTACTTTTCTTTAAAATAATACCTATCGTTACCTAACGTGGTAACTATTGATTTATCTGCATGCCACTTTATATGCTAGCATGTAAGCTCCATGAAGGCAGAAACATGATCTGTCTTTTCTTCTGAATTTCTAGTACCTAGGAAATTATAGGCACACACAAAATATTTCTTGAATACATGAACTAGAGTATACCTTCCTGTGTATACTATATATCGTATACACATATGGTCAAAGACTTTAAGAGCAATAAAATATATGGAAATAGTTGTAATGTGGTGAGATTATAGGTGGATTTTCTTCCTTTTTTTTTTTTTTGAGAAGGGGTTTCAGTCTATCACCAAGCTGGAGTGCAGTGGCACGATCTGGGCTCACTGCAACCTCCACCTCCTGGGTTCAAGTGATTCTCCTGCCTCAGTCTCCCAAGTAGCTGAGATTACCAGTGCATACCACCATGCCAGCTAATTTTTGTATTTTTAGAGATGGGGTTTCACCATGTTGGCCAGGATGGTCTCGATCTATTGACCTTGTGATCTGCCCGCTTCGGCCTCCCAAAGTGCTGGGATTATAGGTGTGAACCACCATGCCTGACATCCATTACTTTTTAAACTATAAAGTTTAGAATTATTAATAATGACGATAGTATGCATCATAACTTGGGACTAACTACTTTCTCAGTCTTCAGAAGTGTTTTGTGAAGATAAAATAAGATAATACACATGAAGTTGTTCTGTAATTTGTAAAGATTTTGATTAAGGGAAGATACTGCATAAATGTAAAGTTATTCGGGCTAAGGACATATACTAAATGTGAATTATTAAGATAATTAAAAGCTAATAAAGATATAAATTAAACTGACTTGATAGGTCCCTGAGTAGTCCATGTTATCTACCTGTTGGATTATCTTCCATTTTACTTTACTTATTAAGATATAAGCTTCATTAACATCTCCTTCCCTCCAAGTTTCTTCTGTTTCTTAATATGTCAGATAAATTTTTGAATTATTTCCTGGGTTATATATTCTCCAAACTACTTCTTTAAAATACGTTTCATATATAAAAGCAAGCCAGAAACAAATTTTGCTAAATATTATGAGCTCCAAATTAAATTAAATTATACTGGAGAAGATAAGAAATCTCTTCAGATTATATGTAGAAGAAAAAAAAAACCCACCTTTACAATTAATGACAAAGTAATGGTCAAAATATTAGCAATGATATTGACCTATAGCACACTGAAAAAAGTAATAGATGAAAATATCAGACATTACAGTACATTAGAGTGACAAAACACCTTACTTGGCTTCATATGTGGCTACCCAGGGAAGAAGCTATCCCTAAAGCTTGAATAACTTTTCTAAAATTTTCTGCAGTGTCACATCACCTTCACACTTCTTATTTTACATTAGATAAATATTTTTCTTTTTCCAGTTTTTCTATCTTTGAACACACTGACCTCTTCCAAGAATACTTAACTAACAGCTGTAAAGTTCATTACAGTATCATTTATGGCTATGAATTCGAGCCCATAAAGCCAAGAAGCTTAAAAGTAGACTGTTATTCCGTAGAGATACAGGATTGTTCCTACAAAAGGGTGGATGAGTAGCACAATCTCACAGGCAGATAATTTATGCAATGATCTGAAAAATTAACAGTGAATTTTTTTAGTATTACTTTTATAACAAATACCTGGTATTCCAGTTAGAGGCAATTAGACTAATCAACAATGGGCTTAGCAAAATACCAATTACTGTGATAAAACGCACTTGGTGGAAAAGCACACTTCCCACCACTTCTCCAGAACCTCTTCCTCCAAGCCAAAAAGCAAACCTTGATTTCATGTATTTGGATCTAACATTATTCACTAAATGATTGATTTACCCTTTTACGTATATTTTGTCTTTATGAAGTTAATAGATGTCTATTTTACAAAATGTAAACAATACAAAAAGTTTCTAGGAAAAAATAACAACCACCTACCAAAGCATCACTATTCGAAGACATTCACCAACATTTTGGTACACATTCTTCCAGAATTCTATGTGTACAAATAATTACAGACATATATCATTTTACATAAACAATTTTATTTTATACATGTTGCTTTTATTCTGCTTTTTCAATTCAATATGTTATGTGTGTATGAATATGGATATACATCATACTAAGAGTTAGATAGTACTCCATTATATAAACCAGCAGGGGTGAAAAATTCATATGCCTACATTACTTAGAAAGGCAAGTACCCCATTATTACATTTCTTTTCAATAATTTTCTTGAGTCTTATATTTCTTTCTTTCAAATAAACTGTGGAAACATTTTATCAAATGGAAACATTAGCATTTTGATGGAATTATGTTGAATTATAGACTAATTTAGGAAGTGTTAATATCATAGAGGCTTTCCATCCAAACACAAGATATATCTTCCCATTTATTAAGTCATCCTTTACACACTTCCATATAACATTTTTTGGTAAATTATCCTAAGGTGTTTTATTGTCATTGTTTTGTTTTACTTTGTTTTATAATTTTGTTGTTGCTATTGTAAAAAGTGGTACTTTTCCTGTTACATTTCCCATGATAGTATAGATACAGATGTAGGTATTATATATGAGCTAGACCGTATGCATTTGTCCCTTGCTAACCATCTTACAGAACTCTATTGTTTCAATAGTAGAGCACTGATGTGAAGACATTGTTCCAGGTCAAACAAGAAACCATGGGCTTGAGATTAGCTCTGACAGAATGCCTTGTGTTGCCCATGCAGCCTCAAGTATATATTCAAGTTCCAATTCTCTTAGCTATAAAATTATGATTTTAATGGAATCTACCTCATAAGGATATTAGGAGGATTAAATTTGATAAAATATGCAGTGTAATTTTCACAGTGATTTTAAGTGCTCAATAAATGTTAGTACAATAAGTAGTGATTCTAATAATTTTTTTATGATTCTTATGGAATATAGTCACATAATGAAACCTGGTATATCGTTTGCAATTTATAATCTGCTATTTTTGTTTAAATACATTTGAGTAATATTAACTGATAGTAGTGAAAATGAGCATTTTAACTTGTTCCTGATAGTATTGGAATAGCTTTAAGTTTTTCACCATCACACACAGTACTGCTGATTGTTTTAAGATTTATATTTTTAAAATCATATAAATAATGTATATATACTTTCACAAAAGTTTTTTTTCTTTATTGGGAATGTATATTTATTTTATAATCCTTTAATATCTATTAACTTGATCATTTTTTCCTCCTCCAGATTATAATTATGGCAAATTATAATTAGTATTGTTATATGTTTTGATTTGCTTAATATTTCACATTTTGAAATAAATAGTAATAAATACTGATAATTGCAATTAGTCTGTGGTTTTATTTTTCTGTGCTGTGTTACAAACGTTGGATTTGTAAAAAAAAAAAAAAAATACATATATATGACAAATTTTGTAGGGGATGGCTCTGGAACAGTTGAAATCACATAGAAATGTATCATGCTTCTAGGTTTTCCTGTTAAAACTATCCAGACCAGGCACTAGTTTCTGTGATGATTATTTAACAATATTTCTAGTTTCTTCCATGGTTCTTTATTTAGATTTTATATTTCTACTCAAGTAAACTTAGTTTTACCTGTGTTGTCTGTATTTTCCTAGACGAGTGCCCATTTTTTCTAAATTTTCAAGTTTGTTAGCATGAAATTTTACTTACTATTCTTTAATTATCTTAATTTCCTCTTAATCAGTGATTGCTTCTCTTTTCTCATCTCCAATTTGCTATCTTAGTGTTTTTTTCTTCCCCTATCCTGTCTTTACACACAGAGCACTGAACCACGTAATGAACAAAGACTTCAACAAATGCAACTTTTTCAAGTGTCAATGCTCTAAAAAAAGCCAACAGACAACATATGAAATTAGACTTCAATAGAAATACTTCTATGTAGTACTAAATTCAGGACCACATTTTCAAAGAACAGGCTTCAAAGTTGAAGGGCTCTGATTCACGTTCTTGGCTCTGGCAGTTATTGTTATATAACACAGGGTAAGTTAAGTAACCTCTCTAAGCCTCAATTTTCTTTTTTTTTTATAAGTTTAGAATAGCAATATACTCATCTAATACAGCTGCTTTTCGATTTAACCTAAAAAATTCATAAAAGGTGATTAGCACATTGCCTGAACATAACAGGCAGGGAATGAATTTTAACTTCTATTTTTATAATAACTGTGATTATTTTTTCTTCTGATGATAACTAACTTCCCACAGTGGTAGGAGTGGAGAGGACTTTTCTTCCCAAATGCCAATTTTTTAACTAAAAGAATCAAGCGTGAACCATGATAACATGGTAGAAAATTACAAAAGCTCCTTTATGAGAGAACTGCTATGTAACCTCGTACTTACGTGGCTCTGAGTAAGTTACTTATACCTGATTAATTTAATTCCTTATATGTAAAATAATGGAGGTAACATAAGAGGTTCAAAATTCTGGAAATATAGTAGATGTTCAAGAAAGGTTAATTTCCTTATTTTAGGTGCACCATATAAATGAAAACACTCTCATCCTTAAAGCGTTGGGGACCTACCGGGGCCGGGCCCGGTGGCTCACGCCTGTAATCCCGGCACTTTGGGAGGCCGAGGCAGGCAGATCACGAGGTCAGGAGATGGAGACCATCCTGGCTAAAACGGTGAAACCCCGTCTCTACCAAAAATACGAAAAAAAATTAGCCGGGCATGGTGGCAGGCGCCTGCAGTCCCACCTACTCGGGAGGCTGAGGCAGAAGAATGGCCAGAATCCAGGAGGCGGAGCTTGCAGTGAGCTGAGATTGTGCCACTGCACTCCAGCCTGGGTGACAGAGCCAGACTCTATCTCAAAAAAAAAATAAAATAAAATAAAGAGTTGGGAACCAGGCAGAAGCAGAATGGGCTTGTTCAGAATCACCTTCTGCTAAGTTTCTCAACTGTGAATCAAAGAAAAGTGTCTACTTCAATCCAGTCACAAGAACATTTGATAAAACCAAGTTTCTGATGCTAGGAAGGAAGTCTGCAGTGGCAAGACACCAAGGCTCACACTGCAAATGTCAAAAGGCACTCCCTCCATTTCAGCCTGGGCCTGCTAGAAGCATCTTTACATCAGACCTCTACTAACATCCTTGGTCACTGTCACATGCTCACCTCTCTGACCATGTTTCATCTTCTGGTACTATCATGTCTACACTGCTATGCTACTTCAAAAATCCATTTTCCCACTGTTACCTTCACAATCAATGATTTCTGTTGACTTGAGATCTTCATTCTATTTATTTAAACCAAACTCACCTTCATTCACCTTTCCCTGCATGCTCTCTGCACCTGCATTCTTTAAGTAAAACCTGGCTTTCCTCAGAGATCAACTTTCTGCCACAGCCTTCTCAGTTGGTGACTTCTCTTCGGCACCCTAGTTCTTTGCCCCTTCATGTTCATGTACAAAATTGCTCTTCTGAATTTTATGGCTGTTATCCTGACTTGACTATGTTCATTCCCATATTCACTGAATGTCTTGACAGAAGCTCACAGTATCCCTCCTCATCTGCCAAATGGAAAATGTAGCCACACCGTAGATGTAGATGCTCCAAAGCCCTTTGTCTTCAGCTTGTTATCATCTCACTCCACACCATTTACCTGCATGCTACATGTAATGCCATGTCTCCAACTATAATCTATATCCTCATGGTCCCTTAATCTATTTCTATATTCCACAGAGTTTGGGCTCCAGACTCTATAGATATATTCTACAAGCAGCTCACATTCAAAGTCTGAGATAGGAATTTAAGCCATCTCCATACCTTTATCCACTTATCTCAGTGACTGGGTTTACTACCTGTAGTTTCCCCAGTCTAATCAGCAAATGTCATCCTGATGGATTCCCTCTTTCTTCACTTTCCAAATCAGAGCAGGCACCAAGTTCTGAGAACTGCACTTCTCAATTCTATCCATGTCACTCACCCCACTGACACTGCCTTAGCCTAGGCTTCAATTTCTCATAAACATTGCTAAAATGTCCTTTCAACTAGCCTCCTTACTTCCAATCTCAGATCCTTCAAATCTATTCCCCACAGTGGTAGGAAGATGCAATCTGGAACTCAAATCAAGTGATGCCATTTTTCTGCCTTAAATTTTAATGACTCTTCAAAGTTTCTGAGAAAATTTCAAGCTCCTCAGCATGGACTAAAAAGGCCTTTACTAACTGGCTCTCCTTCATATCTCACCAGACTCATGCACTTCATTGATCTGTTTGTCTTCCCAATATGTCAAGCGCCTCACCTCTAGATTATTCAACATGCCAACTGACATTGCTCTAGACCATGTGTTCCAACTCCTCCATCCCTTAACAGTCTATCTCTCCCATCCAAATCTGGCCAGTTCATCTTTCAGTCTGCAGGATGAATCAGTTTTTATCCTTCTCAGGAAGCTTTGCCCAAGGCTCTCCACATGCTCATCTAGACCATTGCCCCGGTTTGGGTTAAATGCCTCTCATGATAGCTCACCTAAAACTCTGTGCCACATCCTGGGATGGCAGTAACCAGGCTCTACTGAAATTGATTGTTTACTTAACTGTGCCACAAACTCAGTCCCCTCAGTCAGCCTAAACTGTCAGCTGATTGAAGTTAGAAGCTTTAGCTTTACTCATGTCTAAGACCCTAGTGTAATGCTTTAAATTGGGTACATAAATATTTGACAAATAAAAGGAAAAAGAGAAGAAAATGGAAGGAGGAAGGAAGGAAGGAGGAGGCAAAGAAGGGAAGGAAGCTGGCTCTTTGGAGCAACTGAGATATGGAGATAATCCCCATAGTTCCTACAAACATATCATACTTATACAGGTCTTGATCAAAATTATCAGGAAAGATCAGGCACACCATAAATGTTTACGATAGAACAAAAAAATCTAGCAGGATTTCTTGATAGGTTTTTAAATTTGATACATTTTTGATAAATTACCAGGATGGTTAATTATAGTAGGAACTTTATCTGGTAAATGAGGCTGGCTATCACTTTTACCATATGATAAATGGTTCAATATATGATAAATATGACTCTAATACGATTTCTTATGTATATCATACTATTCAGACTTAATTCTTACAACCATACAAGGCAGACACACTATTATTATACCCATTTTATAGAGGAGAAAACTGAGGCAAGATAAGATGACATAACCTGCCCAAGATCACACTGACAGGACAAGAGTTTGAACCTAGAGAGTCTGATTCTTGTTTTTTTCTTTTTCTGAGACATGATCTCACTCTATCACCCAGGCTGAAGTGCAGTAGTGCTATCACAACTCACTAGAGTCTCAACCTCCCATGCTCAAGCAATCCTCCCATTTTAGCCTCCTGAGTAGCTGGTGAGATCAACAGGCATATGCCACCACAGCCAGCTAATTTTTTGGATTTATAGTAGAGATAGTGTCTCACTATGTTGCCCAGATCGGTCTCAAACTCTTGGACCCAAGGTATCCTCCCACCTCGATGTCCCAAAATGCTGGGAATATGGGCATGAGCCACCATGCCCAGCCAACAGTCTGACGCTTCAGCTCATACTCCTATTATGCAACAGTGCCTATATGTCTCTTTTTAAATTACATTCATTCATGTTGCAGCACTTTCCGTTACTCAATTTAGCAACTCTTTGTAGAAGAAACAAAAAATGACATACACAGACACAATCAGCTTAGAATTCAGGGGGTGGTATAGGCATTTTTAATGTTTAGAGCAGCTAGGAGTTAAGATAAGGAGTGTCCAAGAATTGTGGCCGAAGTATTCAACTGAGAGTTGGGGTTGGGCCTCTTACTTTCCTACCAGGTAACATCCTAAATATGTATTATTATTCAGAGCTACTCAAGAGCTGGACTCAAACGAATGCTTCCCTCCTTGCTCTTCCCTGGTTTTGAGCCAAGGCATAAGACATCATTACTCTTAGAAAGCCAACAACCATGGACAATTTTTCTAACAGCTACTCCAGCTTCTAAGATTCTACATTAATTTTACTTTAGTTTGTCTCTTTCTGTGCTGCTACAGATGATCAAGAGGTACTATTTCAAAGAAATGGCACTTGACCAATTTTTTCCCTCTGAATACAAGAAGGCTCATCCAATTTTTCCAGACCCATATTTAATAGCTGATTAAATGGAAGATGATCCATTTTTATAGCTGATTTGTAAAATCTGTATTGCATTAATAAGTTGCCTTTAAATAGTCTTTCTATAGTTAATGGAAGATGCTGTATTCCTCAAACATTTGCTGATGTGCTACAGATTTTGGAGACCATAAAGCACTTACAGTTTCCCAGAATCTTCTTACTCAACCTAGTGGCTCAGTCAGTATAAACTCTACCAACTCCCTGACCCCCTAAAAATTCTAGTAGCATCATACATAGCATACTGCATAGAATAATTATTTGGGAAAACATTGAAAAGCTGAAAACAGATATTTAAAAATAAACACACAATTAAGTAAACATTAAACATACAAACAGATTAACAACAAAATCAATTTTAACTTTAAATGTCATATGGTAAGCATTAAATAATTTTGTTAGCCTTCTTTTCAGTACACTATTTTTCTTTTTGCTAAATTACCCTTTGGTTTTCCAAAGATTTGGACTTCTTTCCCTCCTTGTATATGTACCTTGTAAGGAGCCTGTGGAGACTCATAAAAACGTTTTCTTGTATCCCAGATGGCTCTCTTCTTTTGATTTTCATTTTTTTTAGAGGCAGTACTACTTAATAGCTGATGGTTAGCAGCTCTTCTACTGAGTGGGCTGTTTTTGGTGCTTAGCAGGGAATGCCACTCTCCACAGAACCACGCTTAAAGAAAAACACAATAGCTACCTATTCGTATTACAGAAGCCAACTCCCTATTAGCAAAAGTTGGAAGAATTCTTATTAATGAACATCCACAAAACGTTTAAATTGAGTACACATACAGCCATATATACACACATACTTTAATTCATGACATTGATTAGGTTTGTCAATACTTTTTTTATACATGGAAAATTTAAGAAATAAATTTTAAACTGTGAATTAAAACAGGACCAGATTTCAGAAAAAAAAAGAAAAACAGTATTTCCAAGCACCTGAATCCAGGCCTGGGCAACCACAGTTTCAATGGTCCAAATCTCCTTTAACATAGCAACAAGACAGGTCTGGTTGACAAGATTCCTATCCCAGGACACATCACACAACCAGTCTCATTAACCTGTGTGTGTATTTTTTTTTACTTTATTAAAATTATGAGTTTATTTCATATGTGCATTTCCGCGTCCCACCATTTCCATGTCTGACCTCTATTACTGCCCTATCCTAATATTCCACACATACTTAAAACCAAAGGATGGAGATCCATCTTTAAAAAACTAAACAGGCATTTTGGACAACATATTCTTAGCAGCAGAACCTGGACAACATTTAACAAACGTGGTGGGGAATGTTCTTATTTTGCATTACAAAAAGGACTGCCAGATATCAACTGTTGCAAAAATGAAATAAGAGAAAATTTTTAACAGCCCATTAATGATAGATGGGATAAAGAAAATGTGGTACATGTACATAATGGAATACTATGCACCCATAAAAAAACAAGATTATGTCCTTTGCAGGGACATAGATGGAGCTGGGGACCATTATCCCTAGCAAACTAACATAGGAACAGAAAACCAAATACCGCATATTCTCACTTACAGGGGGGAGCTGAATGATGAGAACACATGGACACATAGAGGGGAACAACATACACTGGGGCCTATTGGAGTGGAAGGTGGGAGGAGGGAGAGGATCAAGAGAAATGATTAATGGGTACTACACTTAATACCTGGTGGTGAAATAATCTGTACAACAAATCCCCATGACACCAGTTTACCTATGTAACAAACCTGCACATCCTGTACATGTACCCCTAAACTTAAAGAAAAGCTTTTAAAAAAGTGTTTAAACTGTTTTCTTAAAGAGACTTCCTCCACTGCCAGAGATCTTGAACAGTTTTCTGATCAGTCACCTGGAAGCAATTTTTCACAAAATTGATGAACTTGGCTTCCACTTTGGGAAGAGAACCATCTTTTCCTATTCTTGCTTGCATTTTTGCTTTAATATCTTCTACAGAACTAGGTCTTTCTGGTGTTTTACAAGTTTTTTCCTGGTTTTTTGAACGATTCTTGACCTTTTGATCTTATCTTTGATGGTTTTGAGTCCTTCCATTCTGATTTGACTTTTGTGCATTTTTGGCTGGAATATGTTCTACAGATTTCTTCACTGATTTTTTTTCTTCAGTTTCCTCATCATCAAAATCATCATCTTCATTATCATCATCATCATCTTCAGCAGCATCAAGTTTTACTTTTTTCTGTGGAAGGTTGCTACCACCTCCAGGGGAAGATCACTTTCCAGATAAAGTTAGGAGTTTTACATTCTCCTCCACTTCCTGATTCTGCATCTTCCTCCACAGCTACTAATATGCACAGGCCCTGAACCATACTTCAACTATAAGACCATGGGTGGTGTTATTTCAAAGCCCCCAAGGGAAACTGTTGGCTGTACAGACATTTTCAAAGTTGCCAGTGTTACTTAATTCGACTGCCTTCATAACTCACTGCCTCTACTTCGACAATGCGCAATTCATCTTTTGCACAGGGCCCTAAACTGACCATTCTTAAAGATAACTGGTAATCATTTTCACCATTATCCACCTTCAAGTGATCATTTTTGCCGGCCTTTAGTTCACAACCAAAAAGGTAATTCTGAGGCCTCGGGGGGCACATTGCCATGTCCATTGAATCTTCCATGGGGTGGTGGCACTCACTTAGGTGGGAGAGAAGGTGGACAGAGATAAACAACTACTGCTCCAGAGAACAGCTGCTCAGGACAGAATCACACCAGGGCTTAACCTGGTTTTTTTCAATAAGCTACCCACTAATCATCTGTAGATGGCAATATAGTTCAGCTGTCTGTTAAGGTTATGGACTGAGCTGTATCCCTCCAAAATTCATATGCTAAGGTCCTAACCCCAGAACATCAGAACGTTACTGCTTTTGGAGATAGAATCTTTAAAAAGGTAATTTAGGTAAAATGATGTCACATGAGTGGGTCCTAATCTGATTGGTGTCCCTGTAGGAAGACGTTAGGACACGAATACCAAACATGCACAGAGTGAAGACCATGTGAAGCTATAGGGAAAAATGGCCATCTATAAGCTAAGGAGAGATGCCTCAGAAGAAATCAAAAGTATTAACACCTTGATCTCACACTTATAGCCTCCAAAACTGTGAAAAAAATAAATTTCTGTTGTTTAAGCCACCCAGTCTATTGTATTTTCTTACGGCAGCCCTGGCGAACTAATACAGACACATGTCTGGTTCACCAGATTCCTATCTCAGGGGACATCAAATAACCAGTCCCATTAACTTATTTTCCTTAATCACCTAGATGGCTAATCATCTATACTTGACAATACATTTAAGCTGACCTTGAACACATAGCATACTTGCAGCTTCAGACAAAGGGACTAATTGTATAAGAGGAATCAGCAAAATATTTTTAAGGTCAAGAACTAATCTCTGTTCACCAGTTAAACATTTCCTAACATAACCCTAGTTACACAAACGAGGGATAAAGAAAAAGCCATTCATTCTACTTTCAATGAGAATATTGCCAATATTATCAACAGGAATATGGGCAACATTTTCATTTTAATCTAGGTTTTTCTATTTCTTACAGATTAATTGTCCTTTAGTCTTGATACATACACAAGTGCCTTGTGTGGGAGTCTGTTGTCTTACAGCCTTCTAGTATTGCATGGGTATACTGCAGTCCCCTCAGTAACAACTAATACAATTGTTCTAATGATGAGTCTATATTTGAAATGGAGAGTTCAACTCTTATATTATGGAGAAGATATTTTCAGCATCTCAGAGGATGGCAAATGTTTTGGCACTGTAAAGCAAAATCCACCTCACTCACTCCCATATAATTGCTTAGTGTAACCTATTATGAAAAGAAAATGTATAAGCTCATAAATACTTCAGAAATTCATTGTGAAAAGTGGTTCAGTGAATCTTGAGAGACCCCTATTGACTTTTTTAGGTATTATGAGAAATTCACCAGTGTTTAAGATACGCTGTCTGCATTCCCTTGTGCTTGCCTGCGAGCATTTGGGTAAGTTAAGGGTGCTTGCAATCGGGGTAATGACTTATTTATCTTTATTTCCCAGAGCCTACTACATAGCCTATTACCATTAGAAATTCAGTAACATTCATTTAATAAAATTAAATTATGTTGATTAGAAGTGAATCACTTAAAATTGAGAGGCTCCACATTGAGACTAGGTTCAATGTACGAGAATTTATAGAAAAGAAATGGGGACTTTTCACAGTTCCAAGAGCAGAAATAGAGTGGGCTGTCAGGTTCAACCAAAACCTGGGAACCGAATGCTGCCAAGGTTCTTCCTCCATCTCTCTTCTTGTCACATTTCTTTCATTTATATCCTCTCTGTCCATTTCTCTAGTTCATACAAAAGAATACATGACTGCTAGCAGAAACCAAGTTTTAAATGCTGCAGTTTTTCACCATGTATAGAAAGCCTGCTTTGATTAGTCCCCAGTCCAGATTCTCTATTGGGTTTTAAGCAGAGGAGACAGCTGCAAATCTTAGAATAAAACAATAAACAGATATTCCCATTAGAGTCTACAGTATAAACGAGAGAATGAACAAATGAAGGAATGAACAAACACATTAATAGTTCTCTGGCACCAGAATATTAAAATAGCACTGAGAAGACAAGAGTATATGAAAGGACTAATTTATAAATTACTCTGCTGATTCTGTAAGTCAGATGACCGTGAGGTGTTAATATATTCAATTAATATGACAAATATATACTTTCAATATGGTAAAAAAAAAAAAAGGTTGTTAGCAAGGGAAAATGAAAGAAAGATTAAATAAACCAAAATCCCATTCATAAATAGAAATATTTTATGGTGAAGCTGGATTTTATCAAAATCCTTAAAGTGTGAACATGCCTTTTGCCTTTTAAAAAATAAGTGACAATTCAAAATTTACATAAAATATGAATAAGTTTGAATACAATATTGGAATACTGGAAAACAGAGCAAAAGTTTCTTTAAAAGGTACAAAAATTGATTTTTTAAAAGTTGTTGTTGTTTTGGGGCATCTGGTAAATTTACTTTTGTTTCAGATGCATTGTCACTGTTTTCCCAAAAGCAGACTTAGCCAGATTGGATATGGATTTAATGTTTTTGTTTCTGTTTTTGTTTTTCACAGGATTCTTTCCTCTGTCACAAAACTTTGAAGCATACATTCTGGAGGTTTTATGAAGAATTAAAATAATATTTAAACACCATCCTATGCTCTCGCCACACAGTAGTTTCTCAGTAAACATTTGTTAAAGGCATAACTCTCCTCTGCTTATTTTTTTTAATTCTCTGGCAGCAGACAGCACAGTTTTTGGACAATTTCTGAAGTGGATGAAGTGGATGACTAGTGAAGTTTAAAGAATGGAGAATGAGAGGATTTATATGATTTTAGAATTTCTCTGTTAAAATTCTTAACGGTTATGTGGGAGATATTTGGTTTGTACTTTAGATAAAATTAGGTGTTCTGGGAAGTATTGGCCTCATAGAATTGAGGCCAAGACAGTGAAATAACTACTGGACAGTGAAATAACTACTGGAAACTTCCAAACACCAACGTGCAAACTCATCCTAATGAAATGTAAATGAGATGTCTGTCAGATTGACAAGGAGACTACCATCACTTACTCTGCTTTCCCCATTGTCCCTTTATATTCCTAGAGTTGAAGGTGACAAGTTGAAAATAACATCCCCACTGCTTCTTCATGTCTCTTGGAGTTCTTGTTTGGAACTTTTATTTCTCCTCCTCATCTTCCACACAATGGTCCTTTCAACCAAATAATCTCTCATTTATCCTAGTAAAATCCTGGATTATGATTTGCATTTTTCTTGTTTTTACTGAATACTAGGATTGAGGTATTACAAATCTTCCTAGTTTATCCTGTATAGTGGAAGTATTGTTAATAAAAGGCATGATGTGTTTATGTAGAGATAGATTTCATTCTGTTTCCTTTCTCAATTTCATCTAGAAGCTGCACGTTTAATCACCCTTCTCTGACCAAAACTTACACTTATGTGGTTCTACCAACACAATTCAATGCAGGAAATTAGGTTTAAAGAGCCTACATTATAAATTTCAGTTCTCAGTTTCCAAATCCCATGAACCATCCAAATAAACTTTAGATGAATTGTTTAACTATTCCCTTTCAGCATCTATTTAAAATACACAATAACTGTTGTGCTATACTTGATTAATGGCCAATTATATGTTCTAAATTATAAATCTGGCGTAGTTATTGAGCAGCTGATTTTACTTATAAAATGGAGTATATATTTTTTTTTATTTTGTTCAACGTTTTCTAGGGGGTTTATGTTTGAGTTATATTATCAAATTGCACATTACTACTGAGAATGCTACTAACCTGTTAAATTCCTATTAAGCAATTAAAGATGAACTCTCTATTAAAACTCATCTTAAACTTTGAGTTTCAACAGACATTACTAATTATTCTTTTCAATTTTGCAGTCTCTAAATATGTCATCGATTTATTTTTATTCAAAGGGGATTTTGAACTATTTTCATTCCACTCACCATGTCCATTCAATACCTACAATATTGTAATGATAATTTAATAGTCCTAGGATATTATTTTTACTTACACTGCTTTTCTATCTAAGCATAAGAATTCAGAGACTTGATTTATTTCATACTATATTTTAAGTGCTTTCATAAATCAGCCTTCTTTAATTTTTTTTACTTCATTTAGAACTAATCTCAAATAAATTAGACCAACATTCAAACATTCATACTGTATGTTAGGAGTCAGGAAAGGTGTTATTTAAGAGCAACAGTACCTCTTATGGTGATAACAAAAGAAAACCCAGATGATATTCTCAAATAATTTAATCAAAGATTTCAAATTTAGGTTTAAGTGAAAATTTCCAAAGATACCTTCTGTATCCTTGAATGTATCTATTATTGGTTTTGTATGTCATCTAAGTATCAAAATTAAAGCTAAGCTAGTGAATCTATAAAGTCATGCAACTTAAATACTCATTAGAAACTTTAATATGTAAAACATCATACCAAAATATCTTCTAATATTCTCACTCTTTATTCAACTGTAGATTCCTGAAAAACTAATTTCTAATGTAAAAAATGTTTCATCAATTTAATAAACTTATGGTGTAGAATTGGCTTCTGAGCTAGTTTTTGTAGTTTGAGTCTAGCCTGTTTCAGTTTTTACATAGTCTACTTTCATGTTTTAATCAAAATATTTTACAATGGGCAGTATAAAAAGAAGAGTATTTAAAAAGTGTATTTATTTGGATACAGTTGAAAATACTGAAGAGGAAGTGAGACCAACTGCCTCACTCCCTAATATTTTACTTCTGGACCCAACAGATGAAATTTCCTAAATACTTGTATTTCTCAGATTGAGTGTTGCTAACCTACCTTGGGCTAGCTCTTTTCTAGAACCCTGAGAGGTCATAGGAAAGTCATTGTACATTTGATAAGATGTGGGTTAGGGACTTGGGTAAATTTTACTCACGTTTTCAAGTACAGGTCTTTCCACACAAAAATTAAAACACACACACAATGACAACAACAAAAAACTTCTATTAAACAACATTAGGTGAAAATAACGACAATGACAATGAAAACGGTACATACCAGGATCCATGGGATATATTTAAAGTGGTGATTAAAGAAAAACTTATAATACTAAATACTTTTGTCAGTAAAAATAAAATAACTGATATAAATGAATTTATTTCCCATTTTAAAAAACTAAAAAATGAACAGCAGAGTAACAAAGTAGCCAAAAGAAAATATAAGGAAATAATAAAGGAAAAAAAGAAAATAATGAGGCAGAGTATGTAATAATAGTACTTCCAGAAAATAAATCAAAAATATGGATTTTTTGAAAAAATCAAAAATGTAGATACCACTACCTAAATTGATCAACAGAAACAAAAGAAATCATAAGAAACAAGAAATGTCAATGGGAAAATAAACAAGAAAAAATGTTAATCGGAAAAGAATAACTGACCGACATCTACACAAATACATTTTAAAACTTGGATAAAATAGATGATTTTCTAGAGAAATGCCAACTGCTACAATTCACCCCATTAGAATTAGAAATCTTTAAAAGACCAGTCTCCAAACAATTAATACAGTTATTAAGAAACTGTGTAAGTTTTCCAAGGCTGCTGTCAGAAATTTTCACAAACTTGATATTTCAAACAAAAATTTTTTATCTCACTCTGTAGACAGAAATCTACTATCAAAGGTTGGCAAGACCACACTCCTTTTGAAGTTTCTAGGCGAGAATCCTTCCTTGCTTCTTCTAGCTTCTGGAGGCTCTGGGCAGTCCTTGGGTTGTGGTGGCATAACTTTAATTCTTTACCTGCATCTCCACATGGCCTTCTTCTCTGTCTGTGTCTTCTATCATTTTCTGTCTCTTATAAGGACACCTGCCATTGGATTTAGGGCCCACTCTAATCCAAGATCTTGTTTTAAGATCCTTACCTTAATCATATCTGTGAAGACCCAAAGACTCTTTTTACAAATAAGGTCATCCTCATAGATTCTAGAAATTAGGACTTGAACATATCCTTTTGGGGGTCACTATTCAACCGACAACCGGAACTACTACACACACACACACACACACACACACACGCAAAAACCTTAAATGGTTTTAGAGGATAATTCTGCCAAACCTTCAAAGACCAGAAATGTCCAATGCTCTATAAATTATTCCAGAGAAAAGTAAGGGAAAATTTCAAAGTCCTTTTATGAAACAAATTTTACACTGATACCTAAACCTGATAAAGACTGAAAAAGAAAATTACAGGCCAATATCTCTCATACAGTCATATGTAAAAAATACTAAGTAAAATACTAGCAAACATAATCCAACACCAGATATTGAAAATAGTACACAATGACAAAGTAGATTTATTCTAAGAATGCAAGGTGGTCCAATATTAGAAAATCCATTAATATCATACACCACATTAATAACTCTATGGAAAAAAATCATATGACTGTCACCATAGAGGCTAAGAAAGTCTTCGAAAAATCCAACGCCCATTAATGATAAAAAATAAAACTCAAAAACAAGAATTGAGCGATATTTCTTAATATTGTAAAATATGTATATCTTAGTTTTAAAGCTAGTGTCTGGTTTAGTAGAGAAACATAGGAGATATTTCCCTAATATCAGTAACAAGGCAAATATGCCTACAAATATGCCTACTCTCTCCACTACTGTTCTACATTGTAATAGAGATATTAGCTAATGCAATTAGACAAAAGAAATAGAGGCATATGATGCGTTTACAAAGAAGTAAAACTAGCTGCAGATGAGATAAGTGTACACCTAGAAAATCTAAGCATCAAGCATAAAACTAACTCAAAACAAAAATAATTAATTGAGGTAGCAGGATATAAAATTGATGTAAAAATTAAATAAATAATAACCAAGCTGAGCTATACAGGTAGAGAAACTTTCATTTGTAATAGCAATAGAGAATATTAAATACTTAGAAAACACTTAAGAAATGTGCAAAACCTAAAAGAAGAAAATTTGATGTGCCAAAAGGACACAAAGTAAGATTTGTACAAATGGAATATAATTCCCTATTGTTAGATAGGAAAATTAAGCATTATAAAGATGTTAATTCTCCTTTTATTAATTTATAAATGTAATGCAATGGCAATAAAAATACTAATAAGTGGCCGGGTGTGGTGGCTCACACTTGTAATCCCAGCACTTTGGGAGGCCGAGGCTGGTGGATCACGAGGTCAGGAGATCGAGACCAGGTGAAACCCCGTCTCTACTAAAAATACAAAAAATTAGCCAGGCATGGTGGCGGGCGCCTGTAGTCCCAGCTACTCGGAGAGGCTGAGGCAGGAGAATGGCATGAACCTGGGAGGCAGAGCTTGCAGTGAGCCGAGATTATGCCACTGCACTCCAGCCTGGGCAACAGAGCGAGACTCTGTCTCAAAAAAAAAAAAAAAATACTAATAAGCATATTATGGAGTTAGAGATGTTAATACTAAAATTTATAGAGAAAAATAGCATGCAGAAATATTCAGGAAAACATGGACAAAGAACTATGAGTGGGGACTAGGAGACTGCCCAATCAAATAATAAAACATAATATAGAGTCTCTATAATTAAAACAGCATAGTACCTAGTATTGGCTCATGAAGAAAAATAGACCAGTGAAACACCATAGAAAGCCCAAACTAGACCCAAATACATATGGAAGCTTAGAAGATGATGACGATGGCATCTTAAATCACCAGCAAAAATATGAACATTTTAATAAATTGTTCAGGGACAATTTGGCAGTCATTTAGAAAAAGGGAAAAATACATCCACACTTTGCACCACACATAAGAATAAACTCCAAATGGATTAGCAATCTAAATATAAAAATTGAAATAACACAAATACTATAAGAAAATATGGAAGAGTTCCTCTTTAACCTCAAGGTAATAAAAGGTTATCCAACCTTAACTCCAAATTCAGAGACAATAAAAGAAAAGAGCGATAAATTTGACTGTATAAAAATTTAAAAAGAAAATACATGTTTTCATGGTAAAGAACACAATAAATAAATTCGAAAAGCAATGAACAAACTGGTAGAAAATATTTGCAACTTATACCACAGACAAAGGGATAAAATCCCCAATATACAAAGAACTCTTAATAATTGAGGGACAAAGATCCAAAAAAAGGGTAGAAAAATGAGAAATAGATATAAATAGAAAATTTACATGAGATACATAAAGATAACCTTCAATGTATGAAAAAAGTTTAAACTCAGTTATAATTAGAGAAATGTAGATTTAAAAAACACAGAGATACCATTTTTAAAGGGCAAAGTTTTAAAAGTATGAGGACATGTCCTGTTGGCAAGGCTATGGAGTAAACAGGCACATTCATACATTGCTGGGGTAATACGTCTCTGAACTCTTTTCGCAAATTTTCTGAGGCTAAAGATATTTTCAAATAATAATTGAAAAAAATTTAACAATAAAACCTCAAAATTTCTATGAGAAGTACAGGGTGACCTAAGCTGAAAAAATAGGTTACATAGAAAAAATTATTTTGTCGTGAAGCCGAAAAAGAGATAATATATGTGAAACTGCACTGAAAAATCATAAAGTGTTATATAAATACAAGATATTTTGTAGAAATTCTGAGACAGAAGCTTAAAGGAGAGACAGATGCTGTCAATGATATGAGAGATCTACAAATCCAACTTTGGGGTGGATAGTAAACCTTTAGTATAATTATTTTAGGAGCTAGTTAATTTGCTATTGTCTTTTACCAAAATTCAAACCTTCTGTATTCTACTCTTATGTTGTAGCTAAAACTCTGCCAACTACTTTTCCCACAGTCCCTTGCCGGTTAGCTTCCTGTTAAGATCTTCCAATGATAGGCAATGGGGAAAACTGGAAGGCTCTGAGGAAGGCAGAAAGGTCTGTCGTCCTGTTCTCCACTTCCTGCCAGCATTGCCTCTGTAGCTGCGGACTTGTCCCATTCCCTGTTTCCTGCCACAATCCTAGCACCAGCTTCTCCACACCCCCTCAGAGACACCAGCTGTAACCAGCAGCACTACTTTGGCAGTCCAAGAATCAGCTAAGCCATGTGCCCACCAACTGAGTCTTAGTCTGGGACCGTCCAAGCACCCACTTGTAAACTGCCTCAGTATTCTCAGTTCCACCAGGTCTCAACCGCTTCAGAGAGAGGTCTGACACCCACAAGGACCCCTACCCCCTCAATACACCTTCTTCAGAATCCCACTGCAAATTGAACAGAGCTCCCCTCAGAGCTCCGAAGCACCAGCTTCACAGAGTCCTTTAGGCACTCATCATTTCTGTAACCTTCCTCTTCCCTGTTTTATCCTAGCTTCTTCTTGTAGTCATTCAACTTAAATACCTTAGTTGCCTTTACATTCTTTAAGCATTCCTACACCTATGTCACCAATTCCCATAATCTACTCTGAAATTCCTAGTGAGGTTTCTGCTTTCTGATATCTGATAAACTGTTTTAGAAGGAATTTCTGGATTTGGGGTGGAATTTTGTTTACATTCTATTTATTTAGTAATTTAACATTTATTGGGCAAATACTTGATTACCGTGACAAACAATAAATATCTAAAGATAAAAAGGAATATCTCCTGCCTTTAAATGTCACAATAAGTGGAGGAGGTAAGTATTTAAAGGAGCAACTACCAAGGGGATGAGCTCTATTACAGAGGAATACTGTGCTGTGAGTGCACATGAGGCACAGTGTGCGAGAGAAGGCTTTCCTCAAGGCTGACATGAGAGCCTTGTGAGAGGTGACAACGTGCTGGCGGCCCTCACTCACTCTCAGTGCCTCCTCGCCCTCGGCATCCACTCTGGCCACGCTTGAGGAGCCCTTCAGCCTGCCGCTGCAGCATGGGAGCCCCTCTCTGGGCTAGCCAAGGCTGGAGCCGGCTCCCTCTGCTTGCGGGGAGGTGTGGAAGGAGAAGTGCGGATGGGAACTGGGGCTGTGCACAGTGTTCACAGGCCAGTGCAAGTTCCGGGTGGGCATGGGCTCGGCGGGCCCCGCACTCAGAACGGCTCATCGGTGCCACCGACCCAGGGCAGTGAGGGGCTTAGCACCTGGGCCAGCAGCTGCGGAGGGGGCACCAGGTCCTCCAGCACTGCTAGCCCACCCACACGGCACTCAAATTCTCAGCGGGCCTCAGCCACCTCCCTATGGGGCAGGGCACGGGCCCTGCAGCCCGCCATGCCTGAGCACCCCCCGCAGTGGGCTCCCAAGCAGCCTGAGCCTCCCTGAAGGGCACCAACCCGTGCTCCACAGCACCAAGTCCCATTGACTGCCCAAGGGCTGAGGAGCGCAGGCACGTGGCGTGGGACTGGCGGGCAGCTCCACCCACGGCCCTGGCGCGGGATCCACTAGGCGAAGCCAGCTGGGCTCCTGAGTTGGGTGGGAACCTGGAGAACTTTTATGTGTGACTAAAGGATTGTAAACACACCAGTCAGCACTCTGTGTCTAGCTCAAGGTTTGTAAACGCACCAATCAGTGCTCTGTGTCTAGCTAATCTAGTGGGGACTTAGAGAACTTTTATGTCTAGCTAAAGGATTGTAAACACACCAATCAGCACTCTGTGTCTAGCTCAAGGTTTGTAAACGCACCAATCAGTACCCTGCACCTAGCTCAAGGTTTGTAAACGCACCAATCAGTGCTCTGTGTCTAGTTACTCTGGTGAGGACTTGGAGAACTTTTATGTCTAGCTAGAGGATTGTAAATGCACCAATCAGCACTCTGTGTCTAGCTCAGGGATTGTAAATGCACCAATCAGCACCCTGTCCAAACGGACCAATCAGCTCTCTGTAAAATGGACCCATCAGTTCTCTGTAAAATGGACCACTCAGCAGGATGTGGGTGGGGTCAGATAAGGGAATAAAAGCAGGCTGCCCGAGCCACCAGTGGCAACCTGCTCGGGTCCCCTTCCACACTGTGGAAGCTTTGTTCTTTCACTCTTTGCAATAAATCTTGCTGCTGTTCACTCTTTGGGTCCGCACTGCCTTTATGAGCTATAACACTCACCGTGAAGGTCTGCAGCTTTACTCCTGAGGCCAGCAAGATCACAAACCTACCAGGAGGAATGAACAATTCCGGACGGGAGGAACGAACAACTCCAGATGCACCACCTTAAGAGCTGTAACATTCACTGCGAAGGTCTGCAGCTTCGCTCCTGAAGCCAGAGAGACCACAAACCCACTAGAAGGAAGAAACTCCGAACACGTCCAAATATCAGAAGGAACAAACTCCGGACACACTATCTTTAAGAACTGTAACACTCACCGCGAGGGTCTGTAGCTTCATTCCTGAAGTCAGTGAGACCAAGAACCCACCAATTCCGGACACACTTGCACGTCACTCAGAAGTCTGAAGGAGGGAGAAGCATGTTGTCAGAATGTCTGAAGAACATCACAGATTTAAACAATGTTGAATAAATCGTGTGATATAGCATAGGGGAGTGACAAGCTGAAGCTGAACAAGGAGACAACTATGGTCATGAAAGGCATTTCACGATATGCCCATTAATACGAAATTCTTCCTGAAGCATCGGAGAACCACTGAAGGCTTTAAAAAGCTACCCCTTTTTATTATTATTAAAATAGTATTTTTGCATTGTTTTTAACGAAAAGATTAATTAGCCCTTTGACTCACCTTCCAGAAACAAGTTGATTAATGTACAGATTTATAGAAAACACTAATACAGATCTTAGGGTATGCCAAATGCTGGTCAAAGTAAGTTTTATTTATTAACCCATTTAATCTTCACAACAGCCCTATTACATAGTTATGATCATAGTTTTCATTTAACAAAGAGAAAATGGAAGCTCAGAAAGACTAACTGGCACGGGGTCCTAGAGTTTGTTAAAGTGGTGGAGTTAGGCTATCAACCTAGCAATTATGGCTCCATGATCTATGTTCTTAACAACTAGGCTACAGTGCTTCATATATCTACATATGTTGTATATGTGTGTGGAAAAATGACCTATGCTGTTGAAAATTATGCTACAGTGCTACATATATTTACATGTGTTTGTATGTATGTGTGTAAAAAAATATGAAACAAATATTCTAATACAAATTACGTACTCTACATTTTATTCTGCACCCTTTCCTTCCAATTAGTAATATACCTTGAAGATATTGTCTTAACAACACAACTTGATCCACTTTATTCTTAAGGACTGCACAGTATTCCATTATGTGAACATTCCAAACTGGATTGAGATATTTATTGATAAATGTTTAGGTTATTTACAGGTTTGAGTCTTTGAAATAATGCTGCAGCAAAACCAATGTCAGTGGAATTGTTCGAAGGCAACATTTCTAATATTGAAAAATAACACAAAAGTGCTCATCATAAATAAAAATGTTTAATAGCTTTACCATCATGAGAGTGTCTATTACCCGCACATTCTTGGCAATGTCAAGTTTTCATCAAATTTTGTTTTTAAATGTTTTGCCCATCTGACAAGTAAAAAGTGAACCCTATAACTTTTTTTTTTTTTTGAGACGGAGTCTTGCTAGCATTTTTTAAATAGCCCGATGTGATGAAAAGGGGGTTTTGGAAAGCTCATGCTGAGAAAATATGGAGTTTAGCTTGGTCACACCAAGACTCAATGCAGAAGAGATGGAGAGGAGACAATTACAATAGACTGTGTAACAGATGAAGACGGCTTAACTGAGGCAGTGCCTGGAATGTATTAGGGGAAATAGATATGACAGAGGCACTGTCAAAAAGTCCAGCTGTTGAGGAGGTACAGCAATAGACCTTTGTTCCTGATACTTAATATTGTGTTAAGGGTGGGCGAGATGGAGGAAGGATTCAAGAATACCTCCTAGGTTTATGAGTGGGGAAGCCAGGGTGATTACAATGAAAATAACTGTCCTAGAAAACACAGAAAAAAGCAAAGATTTGGGAGCGTGCCAGATAAAACGGGAATGATTTTAAAGGTCGCTTACAAATCTAAGATGCTATAGTTTATTTATGGAAACTACCTTCATCTGTGGCAGAAGCTATTTCAAAATATTCACATATATTTAATGTCACTTAATGAATCACGGAATTTCGCAGTGCTATGAAATCCCTTAAATCAAACTAACTAGCACACTTATGAAACCAGAGTACTAGCTTACTCTGCCAGAGTATTCTTTTCGTATTCTGCCATCTAGTGAACAATAATCATTTGTACAACCTGGCCTGTAAATTACTTCTTCCAAATTTAAAATAAACACACACACACATGCACACACACACACCACTTCATTTTACGCTTTCTCATTATATATACTGGCAAAATCTTCTTTCATGATATTTTACAAACAAAATTCCTAAACATAGAGGAAAGAATAGAGTTCATCAGCTTCATCTGCACATTTTCACCTTGAGCTCATTTGGAAATTTGTATTTTTAAAGGCATGGGAAATTCACAAGTTTCCTTTATATTACACCATCTCCTTTTATCATTAAAAACAACAAAAACAAAACATTTACTTGTCAGCAACTTTCTCCTCTGTAATAAAATACCTTTATATAAATTATCTTTCTCCTCCAATGAGCATTGTTTAATATTATCAAAAGTTTATTATCTCAAAAATTATTGTACATGATACACTAGAGACATTATTTGAATGTTGTGGAAGTACCTTGTACAAATTTATTTTCTTGATATTTAGTTCTATAAAAGCTTCCCTGATTTCTCCCAAGGTGGGCACTCATTTTGTGCTGTTAGCGTACCTTTGTGTCACTAGTATTATGGTAGTATTATACTATATTTTAAATATTCACTTTCAAGCCTGTCTTTGCAAAGGGCTCGTGAATTTCTTGATTAAAGGGACTATGTAATATTTTTTATATCTCCAATAACTCTCATGATATATGGTATCTATTAGTTTTCAATAAATGTTAACAAATGAGTGATTTAAAATGATTGAACTGAATTATTGACAGATGTTTGAAACTTCACTAATTTTTATTCAAGTTGAAATAATATGTAAAGTAAGCAATCACAACATTCAGCTTCCTTCATGAAGCCCAGGAGAGAACTGAACATATTGCCCAAGTGCCCAGAGGGCCCTAAAATATAGATGTGTGTTCATTAGGCTAATTGGAGACAGGTAGACAAAAATCCTCCTTTGAAATTTGTCCTCATAGGCAATGGCATTATTCCCAGGCTTATCAAGTTCTTTCCCTTGGCAGATCTCTGTGGTCCATCTGCTGAACTTAAATGCTGAAATGCTCTCAGTGTGAACATGCCTTATGGACATCTTTATTCTGAGTGGCTATACCAGCAGAATACATAAATCTGAGCTCCACAGTGTTCCATTGCCTTGTGGATAATAATTTTGGATGAAAGCCCAAACTCATGAAATTAGCTCTAAGAGTTCAATTGATATTAGCAATGTACATTGCTTGCAAGTCCTCTTAATTCATCTGTATATCTGAACTCATTCATTTTACTATTTCCAAGCTAATTCTATGGAGTTCAAATAAAGACTCCATCTACTTTGTGGTTTTTGAAAATCCTGTTAGCAAATTCTGTTCTTTTAGGTAACTGTTTTCATTTTTCTTACAGTTTTAGCAACTCCAAGTTTTAAGAACTAATCATCAAGAATTAAGTTTCTCGTGGCACACACTGTGATGAAGCTGGGATGGGTGAGGAATGAAGCTGTGGTCATCCCAGTCTATGATTAGATAGTAATTTAAACTTAGAAGGAAAAATTAGAAATTTTCATTTGGCCCCCCGTTCCCATCCACAGTTCCTATTAAATTTATGTGTAATAAGACTGATATCTTGACAGGCCTGACACTTGTGTCTTAGTTCTCAATTAATTCTGAACTTTGGGGGTGAAGAAAGTAGCATAACTTATTATTAGCCTCCTTAGATATCAACATATAACATTAATTATGTTTTCTTCTTTTCAGCTATTGCTACTGAGCTGGCTTTGATTTTCTCAATTATCATGAGGCACATGATCTGTGAAATATACTGCTTCTATTATAATCTTTACAATGAAAAGCTCGAAAAGTTACAAACAGAACCAATCAGTATGAAATAGAAAAATAAGACTCAAGCATTTTATAAAAGGCAAAAAATTTTAAATAATTATATAAAATAATTAAAAGGAACTTTTAAAAAGATTCAACACTTAGGTAATGAGATTCATAATAATGTGAAAGAGGACAGACATGTTAAAAAGAAAAGGAGCTTTGTCTTGCAGAAAAAAACTGGGATAATAGAACTCCCCGAAGAGAACCATGGGAACTTGGAGGAATTCATGGTTTTAAAGAATCAACAGGTTCTCAAGACAATAAAATACACCTGGCAATTGAGACTTCACAAGGAATGACAGTCAAGCCATTGCCTAAAGGCTTCCTGGATGACAAAGGACCAGTAGAGCCTTGCAAGGACAGCTTCCGGTGTCCAATTTTTCTCTAGAGAGAAGACAGTCCACATGTCACCGAGTCAAATTGGACACTGACTCACTAGGTGAGGCCAAAGTCTTTTGCTCTTTCAAAGCAGATATTTGTTTATAGCTATTGCTTCGAATCTGTAGGACTATCTTTGTTTATAAGTATACTTATGGCCAAACCTTCCCCAACTCAGCTCCTGGGTGACTTCCTGGATTTCTAGGCACTAATGTTCAAATTGCCCAGCAACTTCAAACATGCCATTATTCTATTTAGGCATTTTTATTTTAACACCTACTTTGGTATTTATCCTTTGTTGGCCTCTTTTATTCCCAAATACTAGAGTTTTTGATACTGCAGTTCTTTCAGATACCAATTGTTGCCCTAGATGATAAAAAACCAGCCTGATCTAATGTTCATCAGGAGTTCTGAGGGTAGAAAATGTTTGTTTCCGGGAAAAGGAACTGGAATATGTAAAGAGGATCAGGAACACGTCTTAGTGGATGTATGTGTTGTAAAGAGCTTTAATATATAGCATTGTATATAAAACATCAGATTCTAGAACTTAGGAAATGGAGTATGTTGGTGAAATTTTAAAACTAAGTGAAATAAAGATGCAAACAAAAATGTTTGTAAAATTCTTACATGAATGTAGATCAGTCTGATCCTCAGGCCAGCAGCATCAGCATCACCTGAATCTATTTGAAATGCAAATTCTTCTACCCCTCCTCTGATCTACCAGATAGAAACTCTGTGGGTGGGATCCAGCAGTCAGGGTTACAACAAGGCCTTCAGGTGATTCTGATAAATACTAAAGTTTGCAAACCACTGGCATAGGCTATAAATAAGTTAAAAATTCATCCCAAGTTATTTTTTAAGAATCTCATTCATACTTTATATAATAAATGAATGCTGGGAATTTGAAATGAAAGAAATAACAACCTTAAACAGCCACATGGTAATGACTGACAACATTTGATATTAATTACAAGTTGCAATTGACAAGTGAATTATTTGTAATTGACATACATTAAGTTTGAAGGAAGCTAGAGTATTTTTAAACATCTCTTAACTGTATAGAGACTGTCTTCTAAATAGCAGATAATAGAACTAGTATTATATTACATTTTATTTCTCCTCAGCTACGCTTACAAGGAAGTCAGTAAAATTTTCAAAGGCAACAAATTCCTTTAATGAAGCCAAGCTAACAAAGAGAAAATCAAATAAAAATCCTCTGCTTGAGAAGAAAATATCAGATGTAAGAAGAACACGGAAGAGAAATCAACAGCTGGGCTGAGCAACATACTGATAAGGCTCCGATGACTGGAGGAACACCAGGGTCCTTTGCCTCACGCTGATTTAGATAAAACAATATGGGACACACATGGAGTCGTTTTAAGGCGCAGAGAGTTAAATAGGCAAGAAATAAGGAAGAAGCTCCCCCATACAGAGACAGAGGGAGGGGGCCCCAAGCCCCGAGAAGAAACCCCAAGTGCTGGGGTGGTAGGGGGCAGGCAGGAAGAGGCGGGAACATGTGGTTATATTAGGATACTAGGAGGCTGGAGAAGGTGATATCTGATTTGCATAGGGCCCAGGGGATTGGTTTGACCAGGTATGTCATTCACGTAGCCAGCCAAAAAACTGGCCCTCTCACCCTAGCCTTTAAATATGCAAATGCAGGATGCCATGATGTCCTGCACATGTGGGGTTATCTGGGGACAGCCATGATGGTTGGCACAGGGGGTGACAAGGAGAAGAGAGTGGAATCGCCATATTGGATGGACCCCGTTTCTAGTGGCCTGCATTCGCCTATCAAAACTTGCCAGCCTGGCCCTTCAAGCTGCTTTTCTGCTAGACAAGAAATGTTTCTGGAGCTGCTTTAAAAGAAAAAAAAAAAAACCTTACCAAGGGACCCCTTATCCTTTCTGTCTGTCTAAAATAATTTCTTAATAATTCCTATAATAAAACTCAGGTCAGTGAGCAAACCAAATTAAGCCAGAAGTCTCACACGTAGAAGTTTTCACTTACAAAATGATTGAAATTAAAGTTCTGAATAATTGCAGTGTACTGATGATGGGGGTTGCTACTGACTCTGAATCTAGGGGCATGTGTAATAAGGAAGGAAATTGATGGAGATGGAATAAATTCAGCTAAATGTAGTACTAGCCACTGGTGTGAGAAAATGGAAAATGATGTCTATCTCACAGATAAAAACTTAATAAAAAGAGTTTAAGATACAGACTGTTGACAATCCACGCTGAATCATGACCTGCCATCTAAGGATGAATTAAAAGACAGATAAATAGTTTGGCAAATGTCACTTTTTCCTTTCAGTTGACCAAAGCTTGATGAAAAACATCTGCACAACTTTGCCTCAGGAAGTGGAGATCCTTAAGAAAATCCAGGAGCAAACAGGCATGACTCTGAAATCAGCTGAATCATGGAGCCTATATACTGGAAGAGGAGGGAAGGCTGTAAGGTGCAGAGAAGAGCAGACTTAAAGGCAGAGGATTTAAGAGATAGAGGATGAGTTGCAGAAAATGGAAGGATCCTACTGAAACCAGATTGCTCGTCCTCTGAAGACAAGCTTTGCCAAGGTCTTGCTGTTTTTCACAGCTCTTAAGGTGCGTAGCACAGGAAACCTGCATGTTTTCATTCCAGTTCATGTACCTTGGTTAATTGACAAACGCTATGAAATCAAGCCCCATAAAAATATATTGCTTCTCTAAAAATTTTAAACAAAAAGATCTATCCCCATACATTTTTTGCCTACATGTTAGTTTAGAGAAAGATCCTTTGAGTACATTTGATGTATTTTAATACAAATATTTGGTCCTGGAGACAAGGGGCACAAATGATTGCATTTTTAAAAAACAACTCCATGATAATAGCAGAAAAGCCCCAAATAGGAAGCAATGGATTAAAAGAGAGAAAGGGAGAGGAAACAAATTTAGATTTGGTGAAAGAGAGAAAATACATACACAAAGGCATACAAGGAGGCTGGTAGTAGCTCTTCCTTTTATCACCAAACCTAAATGACCTAAATAAACTGGAACCAGTTTATTCTGCTGCAATGAAGATGGCAATTTGCATCGAGTGAGTGATGAGATCTGTTCTGATTTCATTAAGTCGCTCTCAGCCAGAAACACACTTATGAATATTTCTGGACTCTTTGTTCTCTTTCCTGATCCATCTGCTTATTCATACTCCAGTAAAGCACAGTTTTAGTTTCTCCCACATTATAAAATCTTGTAACACTGAGTTGGGACTACTGTACCTTTATTATTCATCTTCTTAGAAATTGTTCTGTATATTTTAATGTTAGTTTATTTTCAAATTAATATCACTTTGCTTTCACTAAAAATAACCTTGTTTTTATTGAGATTGCATTATAAAAATTTATTAAGGAAGTATAAATTAAGAGAGTATTAATAACAATATGACTGAGTCTTCTTGTCCAGGAGTAAAGTATGTCTTCATCTTTACTTTAACTTCAGTCTCTTTCCTGCCTTTCCTTAAAGTTTTTTATAGTTATCTTGATATTGGTAGTGCACAATTATTTTTGTTTCTACAATATATTGTTCCATTTTATATTTTTATCCAGTAATTATTTGGATGAAGATTTATATTTCTTTTTGTTTTCTGAATAACGTACTCACTTTTGTAATCACGTTTAGTATTTTTTTTTTAGTTCAGAAAACATGTTCTCATGTTTTCCAGTTGTGTAATTGTAACATCTGCAAAGGCTGAAGTTTGCATTCCTACCATTTATTTTGTGCACCTTCCTAATGGCATAAGCCAATATTTCTGGAACAGCCTGGCTAATAATGATAATAAAGGCAGTTTTTATACCATTCATTACAACTCAAGAGAAAGATGCTGACTTTTAATTTGAAACATAAATTTTACTATCAAATTTTAAATTACTACTTCTATTTAGTTAAGATTGTTGACTTTTATTAACAATTTCTGGCCAGGTGCGGTGGTGCCTGTAATTCCAGCACTTTGGGAAGCTGAGGCAGGCAGATCACTTGAGCCCAGGTGTTCGACACCAACCTGAGCAACATGGCAAACCCAGACTCTACCAAAACTATAAAAATTAGTTGGGCATGGTGATGCAAACCTGTAATCCCAGCCACTCAGGAGGCTGAGGCAGGAGGATCGCTTGAACCTGAGAGGTGGAGGTTGCAGTGACCTGAGATCACACTCTGGCCTGGGTGTCAGAGCAAGACCCTGTCTCAAAAAAAAAAAAAAATTCATATGCTTTTTCTTCTTTATAGATCTTAAGAGTCTCACAAATAAGGATGTAAACTTCGAGTTATGAAACATTCAATGCCAGATACAAACCAGTGACAACACATTGGTCAACTTCTAGTTCTAAATCAAAACTACCATGCAGAACCCACTACTATCCTCCCGATTTCTCCAAGTTCTGCTGTGCCAAAGAATACTCAACCTTGCTTCCTTAGAGGACAGGGATCAGAGCTCTGAAATTGAACTGTGTCTTTTTCACAATTAGGCTGCAAAAGAATCCATGACTTGCTCCTTGTCATGATAAATGGGTATTTTTTAACAAAATAATTGATTAAATTATTCTTACCAAGCACATTAGTCATACCTGATTTATACCCAGAAGAAACAGGTCTTGAAGTTTTACCAGTGACAGGGAAACAAAAGTCAGGAATCTGGACTAATAACATGAGTAATTTCCATTAATTTCAGTCCCACAGATTCTCCCATAAATTTAGATTAGGAAAAGAAAGATATTGAAGGCAGAAAGTTCCCATGACCGGTCACCTATTCATTTTGCAAATATCACAGAAGAGGGGTAAATATAAATATAAATCAAGTGCCTATTATGACAAGACCTTGTGCTCAATAAGCACGGCTCTAAGGCAAACACAAGAATTGCATCTCTGGTAAGAGATATTCTTCATTCTGAGACACCTTTTTCAATAAACAGAAGTCAACAGTCCTAAGGCTGAGTAACGTCAAACTAAGTAAACAGAGGAACCATTTTACTTCAAAGCACATTTCATCCAAGAACTCCACATGCTAGAGGGGTTTTATCTTTCATTCTAAAGAATAGAAAAGGCCCAAGAAGTTAAGTGACTTTCCTTGTTTACTGTGCAACATAATAATTATTTAGACGCTATATGTCAAGTCATCAAGTTTTAGAGATACAGCATTACTGTTAAGCCATATATAATGAGAAATGAGAAAAAACAAAAATGTACAGAGAATTTCATAATGAAATGATCTATTTTTATAATATATATAAAAATTGATATTATTTTTATAATATATATAAAAATATGATTTTATATATAAAAAAGATCATTTTTATAATATATATTAAAAAGATCTTTTTTATGATATATAAAAATTTTTATATATAATATATATAAAAAGATCTATTTTTATAATATATATAAAAAAGATCATTTTTATAATATATATAAAAAAGATCATTTTTATAATATATATAAAAAAGATCATTTTTATAATATATATAAAAAAGGTCTATTTTTATAATATATATAAAAAAGGTCTATTTTTATAATATATAAAATAGATCATTTTTATAATATATATAAAAAAGATCTATTTTATATATACATAAAAATCTTTTTTATGTATATATAAAAAAGGTCTATTTTTATAATATATATAAAAAAGATCTATTTTTATATATTCTAAAAAGATCATTTTTATAATATATAAAAAAGATCTATTTTTATCATATATAAAAATAGATTATTTTATCACATGATATATAAAATAGATGGTTTTGTCCTCTCTAATATAATTCATACTTATACAGGCTCTATAAGTTCAGAAGATACTTTTTTTTTTTTCAGACGAAATTTCACTCTTGTTGCCCAAGCTGGAGTGCAAAGGCTATAAAATATCCTTTGTAGAAAGAGCTAAATATTAGTACATGGAAATATTTTCAGCTCCTTATTAAAATATGAGACTGCTGGAAAACAATAATTAGACTTTAATATTTTAAGCTTTTGCATACTTTAAATGCTATGTTTTATTTTTAATATTTTCAAGATTTTATTTTTGAAGATCATAAACCTTAATTATAATTGCAAATAATAAAAAAGCAGTGGCCAGGCACAGTGGCTCACACCTGTAATCCCAGTACTTTGGGAGGCTAAGGCAGGCATATCACCTGAGGTCAGGAGTTCAAGACCAGCCTGACCAATATGGAGAAAACCCATCTCTACTCAAAATACAAAATGAGCTGGGTGTAGTAGCATATGCCTGTCATCCCAGCTGCTTGGTAGGCTTAGGCAGGAGAATCACTTGAACCCGGGAGGCGGAGGTTGCAATGAGCTGAGATCGCGCCATTGCACTCCAGCTTGGGCAACAAGAGTGAAATTTCGTCTGAAAAAAAAAAAAAAAAAAAAAAAAAAAGGCAGTAAAATGTGCCAGTAGAAGGAAACTAATAGCTGATAGCATGCTTTTAATAGGCCAAATTAGATCAGACTTTCTAGGAACAAGAAGTGAAAGTGCCATTTTTTTGGCATGATGCTAATAAGAATATAGATATCATAAATCTTTGTAAAGACTTTTCCAGAACAATACATAATACTTCATTGGTTGTGTTTAACATTTCCATTTGCATTTGAAACATCTTACTCAAACTGATCCCTTTCCCAGTTATAATTAACGCAGAACCTGCAGCAGTAGGATCTTGATTTATTTTAATTATTTTCTAAAACTTTCTCAAATTACTTTGTCTTTTATAATGTTGTTTCATAGCTAGATGGTACAAGAGCAGACATGCCCTTCAATCAATATTTTAATTGAATTCATTGAATTTACTAGAAACTTGATCATACCTGAGTAAAATGATAAAATTTAGATTTGAAGCCACTCAGGCCAAGAAATGGATCCTATGGAGACTCATCAACAGACAGCCGGCCCAGGAAGTCCACATCAAACAGCAGGCTGGACATAGCCATTTCTTCACCAGAATACTAAAGCCCTGTACACACAGAACACACAACACCTTAATTAGAGGATCTTCCACATTCTTTAAAGAAATAAAGAATGTTTTGTCACTCTTTTATTTTTTCATCCTTCCTGCCTGCCTCTTTTTTTTTTTTACTTCTTTGCCTCTCTTTTTAAAATTTTCTTTCTTTTCTTTTCTTTCTCTCTATGTCTCTCTCTTTCTCTCTCTCTCTCTCTCCTCCACTCCCTTCCATTCCTTTCTCCTTTCTTTCTGGAAAATGAAATATATTAACAAAAATTGACGATAAAGAGACTATTTTCCAGTTCAAACTGAAAAATGAGTTGTCCTGTAGGAGAAACAAACAAACACAATGTAACATGACACTTCTTAACCAAAACTGGCCAAAATTCCAATGAATATTCACAGAAAAACCCTAAGCTTAAAATTGAGAACTTTAAACAGCTCTATCAGACAACTTATATTTCTACAACAGAAGTTTATTTAATAAAATTGTGAGCTGGAGGGAAACAAGCAGAAGTTGACAGACGTAGAAGTGAAGGATAACAGTGTATTCAATAAATGAACCATAAATTTCAGAATTAAGGGAGACTCTAAGTTATTGTTATTATTAATCAGAAAATCCATGTCAAATGACTATTTCTGCTGAAGAGATTTTGGCAACAAGAATACACAGGCTGCCTTCTGAACCAGAACCCCCAAAATGCTTCAAGGATTAATAAATGCAAAGCTAATTCCAGAAATATCTGGTCATCAGATCCTCTCACAGAAAGACATCCAAAGGACAGCTTGGTTCTGCTGCCCTGTGAAAGTTGTTAGAGTTTATATAGACTCACTTTTGGTGAAAAAAACAACAACAAAAAAAATCCTAACAAATAGAGCCAGGAAAGGTCAAGAATGGAAAGTTCTCAAGCACACATGACTGATAACAAGAACTATCACAAAAGACTACAGAAACCACAATTTTGCAAAAAGGCCATCACAAACTTATACAAGAAATGCTTCTGCAAGGACATCTGCCTTGCAACTGCCTGTCCAACCTCCAGCTGGCGCCACTCTTGTTATTGATCCTTGTAGCCAAGAATGATGATGTAATGCTCCTCATTTTTTCCTTGAAAAACCTTTGCCTGTCTTCACCTCTCCGAATATGCAGAGTTCACTATGGCATGCACATTCCCATTACAGTGCTCTATTCCCAAATAATTATCATTTTCTTTTAGAGAGCTTCTCTCTGTCATTTAGATTGACAGCCCCGAGCTGACAGATTATACTACTTATGCCTGAAGATTAACACAACTTTCTCTTCTAAACTTTGCCGAAGGGAAATGCCTAAAATAAGTATATGCCTCTGGATAATCACCCACCTGGTTGTAGCACATCAGCTGAGGTTTCTGGAAACACATCTGCCTCTGATCTGAGCTGCACTGCAGATCATCACTGAGATGTGACCAAGATAACTGGGGGTTTTTTGCTCATTCTCTGACAGTGGTGAAAGATCTAATGACTCCTTGATCAAAGAGGTGTGGCAAGAAGTTATCTGAAGATTTCAGACCTGCCACCTTCTGATTCTGAAGGATTAGCTGAGAGATAAAGAAAAATATCTGGTTCCCATCAGGACATTAAGGCCACTTCATTGATACCCAGTGGCCACAATGTTTCTTTACTCACTCTGTGTTAGTGGTAAAATGTCTAATCCTCTGTTGAAAATGGAGGAGAGAGACCCCAGAGCAATCTGAGATTGCTCTGGTTTTAACACTGAAGGTCCCACATCCCAGGAAACTCCCAGGTAAACTGGTATGGTTGGCCACTCTAGATATCTGAGATAGATGTCTTCCTCTCTGTGTTAAAAAGACCTGTAGAGATGCCAACATGAGACTGTGAATAGGCTTCCACACACGCGCAGGTGGCTCTCAGCATGGGTGGACCAGAATCACACTGTTCTGGGCGCAGATCCAGAGAGGCCCTTGTTATGACACCCTTTTATTCTGAAAACACCAAAAGTAAAAAATTTGGCCACCCAAAACAAATAAGTCAATTTAAGAATACTAATTTTTCTTCTGAATATAACAGACAAACTTATTTTTCACTACCCTAGCCCTGTACACTTTTAAACAGAACCATTCAATTCTGATCACTGATTTTTAGCTAAATGATGAACACTATTTAAATAATACCCTGCAGTACCTGCATTGCACAACACAAAAACCCTTGCGCTCTGTATTAGTTAATGAATCTCAGGTAAGTAACAAATTATTTTAGATGTCACTAGAACAGCTTTATTTAAAAATCCGTATCATAAAATCTTCCCTTCATTTTATAACTTAGTCTTTGCATTAGTTCATTCGCACATTGCTACAAAGAAATACCTGAGACTGGGTAATCTATAAGAAAAGAGATTTAATTGGCTCACAGTTCTGCAGGCTGTAGAGGAAACGTAGTGGCTTCTGCTTCTGGGGCGGCTTCAGGAAACTTCCAATCATGGTGGAAGGCAAAGGGGGAGCACAGGCATCTCACACAGTGGGAGCAGGAGTAATAAAGCAGGGAGGAGGGGAAGGGGGCTACGCACTTCTAAACAATCTACCATCTCTCCCAGTTTCTTCACAAAGCCACTTCAGTCCTGAAACATTCACCAGGAAAAGGTTCTTTGGCTGCTTCTGAATATGGTTCACCCATTTGATTTTCAATTTTCATGTTCAGTTAGCCTCCATCAAATTTTTCTTTCCAGCCAGCTCTTTTTTTTGTTGCGCCATATGAATAATGATTTTTCTTAAGAAGGGGTGGAAAAGAAAAGTTGAAAATACAGAAAAAATGATATAGTAAAATAAACATGCTGAGAGAAAGGAAAAATATATATTTAAAGATGCATTTTATAGGGGAGGAATATTCATATGAAATCTAACTGGATCCATTAGAGGCAAAACACCAGATTAAAATATTGGAACACACCAGAAAGGTATATTTTGTTAAATACTACCATAGGCATTTGCATTACATTTATCTCTTCTTTATTTCCATAGGGATGGCACCAGTTACGTATTTGGATATTAGAAATTAATATTTAATGACAGCTCAAAAGAGGAAGCCCAAAAATGGAGAATCCCCCCAAATTAAGGAAGCATTCTGATTAAGAAGGAAGTGCTTCCCAGAAGCACCCTCTAAAACTGATCTCTTTTATTGTTGTATGCAAAAATTATTTTGAAAATAAAAATGTGATTTTTAGTAATGGTTAGGAATTTATATATATAGATATAGATATAGATATAGATATAGATATATATAGATATACAACAGGACTTCACGGAGTAAAGTCTGTTATCCATTGCTATTTCCTGAAAATATCATACCCTCACTTGTTTCTGATTTTATTTTTTCAGTTTGTTACAAGCAGGCATTAACAAGATGGAAATCATCATTGAGATCCACAATTCTCTATGTCCTATTATTTCAAATGCAGAGATCTTTTTGCTTTTTGCTCTATCTTGTATTTTTATACAAGATATAGTTAGTAACATAGACAGTATTTCTATACTTAGTGATACAGAAAGTTTATATTTCTTTGAAGTTAACAAACTTTTCACAGAGTAAGGACCATTAACAAGAGAATGTTCTGTGTAATGCTGTAGGCCCTCTGTTCCCTGAATCTTGAATCTTGGGAAATATTCATTCTCCCAGTTTCTTGCCAGTGCCTTCCAATATTCTACAACCTTTGGGCAAAACAGTAAATGCACCCTAGATGCACTAGAAAAAGAAAGAAAAGGAAGAGGAAACACATTAAGGATAATAGGCAGAGACCAGAGTTTTCATTTTCAGCAACTTGTTCTAAACTATAATTGATACTTTCTCCCTCACCAGTGATTCCCTATTTTCCTTACCTTCGGCTACCTTCAGCTGGTGAAGATTTGCCTCTGGCGGGGTGATTTAAACCTTTATCCTTTGTTCTGAGGAAGCCTGTGTAGGATGCAGTAGCACTGTGTTAATGTTTACTATTGGCTATAGTAGTAGAATGAAGTACCCCCGGGCATCCTTCCCTCCACCACCCACCTCCACCCTCCATCCCAGTCTTGATTTCCACGCATCTATTTGGTTGCAACAGTCCCCTTTCTTCTTGATGGTCAACATTACTTAACACAGCATCTTTTTTTTTTTTTTTTTTTTTTTTTTTGAGACAGAGTCTCGCTCTGTCGCCCGGGCTGGAGTGCAGTGGCGCAATCTCGGCTCACTGCAAGCTCCGCCTCCCGGGTTCACGCCATTCTCCTGCCTCAGCCTCCGAGTAGCTGGGACTACAGGCGCCCGCCACCGCGCCCGGCTAATTTTTTGTATTTTTTAGTAGAGACGGGGTTTCACCGTGGTCTCGATCTCCTGACCTCGTGATCCGCCTGCCTCGGCCTCCCAAAGTGCTGGGATTACAAGCGTGAGCCACCGCGCCCGGCCAACACAGCATCTTTTGCCTATTGCCCTAGTAAATTCATAATGACTAGGCAGCAATTTCTTTTTTTTTTTTTTTTTTTTTTCTGAGATGGAGTCTGGCTCTGTTGCCCAGGCTGGAGTGCAGTGGCGCGATCTCGGCTCACTGCAAGCTCTGCCTCCTGGGTTCACGCCAATCTCCTGCCTCAGCCTCCCGAGTAGCTAGGACTACAAGCGCCCGCCACCACGCCCGGCTAATTTTTTGTCTTTTTAGTACAGACGGGGTTTCACCGTGTTAGCCAGGATGGTCTCGATCTCCTGACCTCGTGATCCGCCCGCCCCGGCCTCCCAAAGTGCTGGGATTACAGGTGTGAGCCACCGCGCTGGCCGACTAGGCAGCAATTTCACATGCAAATTTAGGGTTGAGAGAGAACACACATTTCCCACTCTTAACTTTGTCTTGGGAGAAAGAAATTTATACTGTCTAGTAAGTGCATTCTTTGCTCATTCTCTTACTCTTCTTTTTGGATTGGGGAATTTGGGAAAGGAGTTTTATGATACCCTGCTCACCTTTTGGAGCTATTAGAGCAACGTATCTTCCAGTCACAGATGCCCTCTCCACTATCAGGAGAAACCACTTTGCCCCTGTCAGGGGGGCCTGTGATTCCAACAACTGAGCTATGTACTTCATCAATCAAGGTTAGAAGGTCCAGCGTGGCCACATGCCTGCACCACATCTGTCTCTCCAGGTTCGGTCTCCTCTGACTTTTTCCCATCTTACGTCTGACTTCTATACCTATCTTTCAATTAGTTCCAAATTTGGATTTTGGTATGTGGTCACGGTTAACCTCTCCTAAAACCCCACACTACTGATGAAAAGGGAAAGATCATGTCCAAAGCAGAGCTTTGATTTTTCTTCTAGGTGGTGAAATAGGAATCTTCCCAACTGTTCCTACTCTTGGATTTTTAAGTGGAACAAACAATTAGGGAATTAGGAACAAGCTTCATGAGAGAAATTTACAGTCTTAGAATCTAGGCCATTCTATAAGAAAATATAACTGTAGTTTTATTCTATTTAACATATGTCAATTCTCAAACCATCAAGGACACCACATAAAATATATTGAGCTGTAAAGTTTTTTTTTTTAGTCTTATGTGGTTTTGTAGGTTATATAGGGCATCTTTCTCTCTTCCTGTTTAATAAGCTAACTAAAAGAATACTTTTCATAGGGACTCTAGAAGATAATCACTTTAAGGCATTAGCCTAACATTTTGAGAACCTGGAGTAGATTTTGTTATTAATATTTTCTTAAATTGATTATGGTGCTGTGATATGGATGTGTTAAGATTTATACTGTGTAAATGAATGACTGTAAACTGAAGGGCAACATTTAATTAAATTATCAAAACCTGTGCTATAATCTCCCTTTTTAAGGAAAGAGCTACTTTCTAACTCATTTTACTGAATAACAAACTCACTGAACATATGTAAAAACTTACCTGTGAGAAAATTAGTATTTATTGTATTTGTTGCATCATGTTATAAGATTATTATTTAAGCATAAGCCATTAACATGGGTAATTTCATTTTGTGGCTTTAACGTTGGTTTCCCTACATTTCAGATAAGAATGTTGACCCAAAGAAGTGCAGGCTTCAAATATATCACTTTGATTTGGAATGAGTTCTCTGAATATTTAAATAATATCCAAGTTGTATACATTTCTAAAGTAATTACTACATTAGATATATGGTTGTTAAACTTTAAAAATAAAAATCAATTATAATGGATAGCCTCCTTAAGTCCTCGAACTATTTATTTTGAATAAAATTGTTCAAATTGTGGTTAAGCATATGTTATTAATAACTTCAGTCTTACATAGATGGTTTTGAATTTATCATTATGTATGTTAGCCTTAACTTTTAGTTTTATGATGACATTTTTATTGATTTTCCTCTGATTTAAATTGTATTATCCTTTAACCATTTGCTGCCCTAAAAGAGGAAAAATGAATTCCATTCTGATCAAGTAATAGCTAGTTCTTTAATAATGAAAAGAATTCCACACGCACCATTTGATCCCTTCTTCTGAAGCTGGTTGATAAGCTCAAAGGACCAGAGAAAGTTTTGCTGGCAGCCATAGTAGCTGTTGTAATAGAAATAGGGAAGATTTCAGGGTGAAGGAGAAATAGAGTAAACTACCTTTATTCTTTATTTTTCTTGTAAAATAGGGTAATGGTAGGGGACGAGAACATGAGAAGATATATTAAATCCAAATTATATTCCTTTAGGATTCCCAATTGCTTACTTGTACCAGCGTATCATATTTCTTTTTAACCTTCAAAAAGAGTTATTGTTTTTATTTTAACCACTTTTAAAATGTTGTATATTTGTTTGGGATATAATAAAACGTGATTGTAGTTCTGGGGCAAACAATAAGCATCATTTTAATGTGATCAATTCTTTCTGTGATTTACTATTGTAGTAGAAAATGTTTGTAATAGCAAGAAAGACTAACTTTATGCTCTGATGTCCTGTAGATGCAATTTTCCATGCACAGAGCCAAAATCTGACTTAGAACACATGCAAAATGTTTTACAGGGCAGTAGTAGAGTGGGAAGTGGCCAAAAGGGAGTAGAAGGAAAATCAACTTGGTGTTGAGACAGACCTGCAATTGAATCCAGACTCTTCCACCTGGCATCTTGGTTTCCAGTTTACTCTGGGCAAGATACTTAACATCCATAATCCTCACATTCCTCATCTCTAAAATGGAAATAATAAGAACCATCCAATAAGGTTACTGTAAGCTCTAAGCACCTAACATATCTGGCACTTAGAAGGGATTCCATAGGTATTAAAACACTCCTCGTTCCCTTTCTCTACAAAATATTTTCTATTAACAAGTATATTTTTAGTGAACAACTGATGGCAGCAAAGACAGTAAATAGAAAGTATAGAGGATAATAACATTTCTTCCTACATAATTTATTTCAAAATAAGAAGCAAATAGATGACATATTCACACCAAAGTCAATTTCTACTGAATGTTTTTCCCATCTTGTAACACTTTACTTCTTGTAACACTTTACTTCATTAACCAACTTAACTGTATACAGCTTCCCTAATCCTCCTGTGATTGTTAAAATTCTTGGCAGCTGGATGTGCTAGAGATGAGAACAGATAAACTCAATTATAACCAGTGAGGCATGCTTTATTAGGATACTATCTTGCCTCTTACTACTTGGATTTAGCTTGTCAAAACTAAGAAATGAAAGGCTTAAATTTCTATAACTTTTCCCTCTCATTTCACTTGTAACAGTCTTGAATATCCTCAGAAGTGCTTTTTATACCCCAGAAAAGAAATCGACATTTAGATATAATTTAAATTTCAATGTCAAAATATCAGTAACATATTAACTTTACCAGCCAAAGTCAGAGCCAGATATAAATGATTCTTTAACTTTTTATCAGAAAGTAAGTTGAACCCAGCGATTTTTAATTTGTTTATAAAGACATTCTGTTAGCAACACTTGACTCCCAGAGACACAAAGAAAACTCAAGTCAACCCTATTGCCCAACCCCTGCATCATTGCTGCTGCTTTTTAAAAGTTCAGATAATATACAGCATCCTTGGGCCTGGTATTTAGAATAAACTGATCTCTAAGTTCTCTTTTAATTCTAAAATATTGTATATACTATGATTGTCTTAAGTAATTATTAGGCACCATACATGAGTTTGCCCTATTAAGGTACAAAATAAGCACAAAATAAAATCTTTAATGTAGGAGATTAAAATCCATGTTTCCCTCCAACCTCAGTCCTTGACTAAAAATAACTGAGTTTACTTGCTTAAAGCACAAAGTAAGTAAATTTTCATTTGAGTTTTTACCTTAATATATACACTATGTACCAGGGAGTGAGGTTGCAAAAGTAAACAGGATAACCATGATCTCTGTCCTATCAAAGCTTAAAACCTAGAGTGGGAGACAGGCAATTAATTAAAGACTTGAGATAAGAGCCTGCATGGGACAAATCTTTGAATGTTTCAGGTTTCTGGCTTGGACAACAGAGAGTGAATGGCAATTATCATCAACCCTCAAGAGGGAGCACACAGAATTTTAAAAGATTAAAAGAAAAATGATGAGTTCAGTTTATACTCATGTATATTGAGATTTTAGTGTCTTTCTTAGAACTTTAAAAAAATACATTTATATGTTTTAAAATATATAAATGTATATGTTTATAATTTTATATAACTTATATAAAATATATTTTTAATAATGTTATATAATTTACATAAACCATATTAATATTTTATATAATTTATGTAAAATATATATTTTAAAATATAATATATTTAAAATATATAACCTTTCTTGAATCCTAATGTTTGTGCTAAATTGAAATCATTAAATACAGAATTAAGGAAAGTGGGATCTCCCATGGACATTTTTTTTGAAATTCCAATAAGCCTTCAACCATATGAGAGAAAGAGAGACCACGTTCTAGCACTGGCCAAAGCAAGAAAAGTCCCAAATGCCAAGTTCCTTTTAAGATACTGGTAAGACACAGAAAGTAAAATCTAAGTACAATTAGAAAGATGATTTTGGGCCGGGCGCGGTGGCTCAAGCCTGTAATCCCAGCACTTTGGGAGGCCGAGGCGGGCGGATCACAAGGTCAGGAGATCGAGACCATCCTGGCTAAAGCGGTGAAACCCCGTCTCTACTAAAAATACAAGAAATTAGCCGGGCGTGGTGGCGGGCGCCTGTAGTCCCAGCTACTCGGAGAGGCTGAGGCAGGAGAATGGCGGGAACCTGGGAGGCGGAGCTTGCAGTGAGCCGAGTTTGCACCACTGCACTCCAGCCTGGGCGACAGAGCAAGACTCCGTCTCAAAAAAAAAAAAAAAAAAAAAGAAAGATGATTTTGGGGTTGGGGCACGTATCTTACTCCTTTAAAGATCAAAGTTGAAAATTACTTCTGTGATTGGAAAGAATCTAGTCATAGAACGCTTAACCTCAGAGGACTGTGAGCTTGTCTCTTCATTTCATCTTTAGTCTCATGAGTTGGAAGAAATATTTGAGTCAGACACCAAAATGTGTGTCTTTCTAATTGTTCAGTAGTAGTGGGAGAGCAAATTAAAGACCTCTTTGTGACTAGGTTGGGCACAAGCTTTCTCAAAAGGACAGTAAAAATAGACATTGCTTTGGGAAAAGGAGTTCAAAACTTGGAATAAGGCTTTCAATTGTCACCTAAAGTTTGAGTTGAATTAACACAGGAAAAATTAAACATACTGTATTTTATTCATTCTAACTTCAAATTATTTCATAACAAAATAGTCAATGACCTCTGAAATTGGTATTTTAATCAGCCATCTTAAATTTGTTGTCATTCTGGTGTCATTCTCAATACAACTGTTATGCCTAAGCATGCACCAACTTCATAATAGCTATTTCTTTGGTCACAATTTTAATAGTTTTGTGCATTTGGGGCATGTGTCTTGAGTGTAATCGCCACAAAATGCCCTCAAAAAGATTGTTGTATGATTCGACAACGAATAAAGTTACCGTATACCCAGAAAAATGTGGAAGCAGTCTAGTGTAATGTAAGGTAAACATCTATATCTAATAATTACAAAATAACTTTTTCAATAAGTACAAAATAAAATTTCTAAGTGATAAAAACGCATTGTATTACTGTTTAATTGGCGATGTATTTTCCTTCTTAGTCATACAAAAAAGAATATTGCTAGTTACAATGAAAGGCATCTATAATTGATGAACTGCAATAAGTTAACAAATTTCCAAAGCATGTCATTGTCTCTTCAAATATTTAATTGTGGATCTGTTTTATGTTATTTAGATCTAGTTGATTATTTTAGGTTATTTTGGAAATAGAGTCTAGATCCCAGTGAATCCTTTTTGTTTTCAAGGTAGTGTGCTTGTTAGTGCTACCTAGTGGCAGGAAATCCTAACTATTCTGAAAGTATTTAAAAGGGAAAACAATTTCAAAAGTGCTGAAACTTTAAATTTTAAAGTAATACATTGTGGCAAACGTGCCAGACACTTTTATGGGCCTGGAAGAATTGTTGCACTGGACTGTACAGAAGAAGTGATATGATATATTTAGATTCTGATTAATTTTTTCCAGGGACTTTAAAGAAATATTTGTAAGTCAACATTTGTCGTTTAGGAGAGATGTAAATTTCAGTAGTTCAAGTTTAGATTAGTAGCAGATTATTTATGCATGCCATAAATACAGAGCACCTATTTCTACAAGAACTACACTGGATTTGTGGCAGATGCAAGAATAAAGAGGCAAAGCTCCTGTCATCAAGGAGCTTATAGTCTAGACAAGCTAAAATGTCTCTACAAATAACTATAGCTTGAAATGATAAAGGGTTTCAAAGGACACATGAGTCAAGGACTCTGGCAGCAAGATGCTGACATACCTTTCTATTTTGAATGAAAGTAGAAAGGATGGAGAGATCAGACAACTAATACACTCGTGTAACATGAGGGGCTACTTTTAAAAAAGTATTTTTTTTTTCAAAAGCAACTTCAGTTTTCCCTTTTTTTTTTTTTTTTTTGAGACGGAGTCTTGCTCTGTCGCCCAGGCTGGAGTGCAGTGGCACGATCTCGGCTCACTGCAAGCTCCACCTCCCGGGTTCACGCCGTTCTCCTGCCTCAGCCTCCCGCGTAGCTGGGACTACAGGCGCCCGCCATCACGCCTGGCTAATTTTTTGTATTTTTAGTAGAGACGGGGTTTCACCATGTTAGCCAGGATGGTCTCGATCTCCTGACCTTGTGATCCGCCCACCTCGGCCTCCCAAAGTGCTGGGATTACAGGCTTGAGCCACCGCGCCTGGACAGTTTTCACTTTTAAATGGCTTTTTAAACTAGAGGAATAAAAGAAAAATAGAAAGTATCAATATTGCTTTGACTTATGATGCCATAGCATTAAAATTTTTAAATGTAATTTAAATTTGAGTTGTTTTTAAATAAGATATCTCCTCTTACAATGCATTAACATCTTCAGATCCAAGTTGAAGTCATTTGAATTTTTTAATGTTTATCTATGATTTCAAGATCCTTGCTGCAATAAATAATCAATTTTGTACTAATATGTTAACAAAATTATTTAGTTCCTTTTCTTTTTATGTACTTCAATTAAATACATTTTTATGTTCAGATACTTCTTTGATGATTTCTTTGCTATCACCTTTGTATGGACCTCTTCATTTCACCTTCTACCACTTTGCTTCTTACCATTATAATTATTTATCTTTCTAGAGAGACCATGAGTCCTTAAGGCAGAGACTATATCCTACTCACTTTCCCTTCCTCATTACCTAAAAGAGTGTGTGGAATTTAGCAACGGTTCAATAAATATATCTCAAATAAATGCATGCATGGAAAATGCCTATACTAACAGAAATTTAAAAATATAAAGAAAGCATAATTTAAAAAATCTTGGTCCAGTGCTATATATGTCAAACCTCAATTCCAGAAGATTATACATTTTCCCTATATCAGATATTTTTAATTTTGTAAAATACTATTACTTTTTCAAATGTAACAACTTGATACATGGAAAATCACTAAACAGAGAAACAGGGTGATACATGAATTATTTGAATTCATCTGACTGAAGGGAAACTGATTAGAATTATAAACTGTAATTGAATTATTTTCCCAGCAAGCTACTGAAAAAAGGTGTGAATACTACACAAATACTCTTTATTTATTGCAAATTAATCTTAACTGAAGTTTGTTCATTTTCATTACTTCAGAACTCTTACTGTTGCTATTGACAACCAACTATTGGTTCATTCTATAGATAAATACAGAGATAAAACAACATACAGATAAATAATTTTTATAATTAATTCTAAAAATGGGTGGAATGTTAAAGGATAGGAAAATACTTATAGTATAGGGATGTAGAAGTAAATGCAGTATGCTAGGGTTTTGTTTTCATAACGTCCATGCATCCAAGAAAACACTGTAGTTGTTAATCTTATATAAAAAAGAAAGCAGATTTAAGGTTTATTTATTTAATGTTATAAAGAAAAGTGATTTTTAAATAGTGATATGGAAAAATTATATTACTTTCCCACTTGATATAAAATAGTATTATGAGGAATAGTGATTTTTTAAAAGAGAAACAGTGTTCAAGTTATAAATATGATTTGTTTTTATAGTTTTGGATCAACTAGATGTAAGTTCTTTGGAATCAGGAACTATATCATTCACCTTTTTATCTCCAGTACATAGTCTAGTGTCACTAATTAATTGACAAATGAATGAACAGATCCCATCATTAACAAGAGCTACATTCATGATGTATTATACTAATCTATTGCGTATGTATTTATGATAGACTTATTCTTTACAACAAACACTAAATCAGTTTGTGTGTTAAAACATATTAAAATAAATCAAAATTGAATAAAGTAAGGTTTGAATACTTCCCTCCCAATCCTTCTTCCTCCCTCCCTAGAGTCATTAACAATTTCCTGAATGTATATGGTCCCATCTTTTTCTATGCTTATTTAAATATATATACATATATTGAAACAAAATATAGATATTTAAACACATAGACATATATGTACTTTTAAACAAAAATTGAATCTTGTTACACATAATGCTTTTTTAATTTTATTGAGAATTATTTCATATACCATAACATTTATTCATTTTTAAAATCATTGGTTCTTAGTGATTGTACAGTTTCGTACAACCATTATCACATTCAAAGTTTAGAACACTTTTGTCCACTGAAAAAAGAAAGCTTAGCAGTCATCTCCTCTTCCCCCAGCCCCCACCCCCAAGTCATAGGCAACCACTAATCTATTTCCTGTCTCTGTAGGTTTTCCTAGTCTGGACATTTTTTAAATGGAATCATGCAATATGTGGTCTTTTGTGTCTGGCTTCTTTCAGTTAGAATGTTTTGGAAGTTTATCCATGTTGCTGCATGTATCAGTACTTCCTTTCCTTTTATTGTCCAATATCATTTCATTATATGGGTATAATATATTTTGTTTATCCATTCATCAGTTAATGGACATTTGGGTAGTTTCCACTTTTTGTTTTGTATGAATAATGCTGCTATGAACATTTATGCACAAGTCTTTTATGGACATTTGTTTTCATTTCTCTTGGATAGATACCTAGAAGTGGAATTGCTGGGCCATATGGTAACTTTATGTTTAACATTGACAAACTGCCAAACTATTTTCTAAAGTGGCTACACCATTTTACATGCCCAGCAAATATAAGAGTTCTAATTTTTTCATATGCTAATCTATACTTGCTTTTGTATGTACTTATTATTACTGCCATTTTACTGGTTATAAAGAGGTATTTCATTATGGTTTTCATGTGCATTTCCCCAATGTCTAATGATGATGAACATCTACTAGTGTGCATATTGAATATTCTTTTATCTTCTTGGAAGAAATATCTATTTCAAATCATTTGACTATTTTTAATTGGATTATTTGCTTTCCGGTTATTGAGTTATAGGAATTCTTTATATATTCTGGATACAAATTCCATATTAGATACATGATTTCCAAGTATTTTATCCCCGTCTGTAGATGGGATACCACTTCATGTAGATCATGTTGTCTGAAGCAAAAATTTTTAATTGTAATGAAGTTCAACTTGTTAATTATTTTTGTTTTATCATTTGTGGTTTTGGTTTCATATATAAGACGTCCTTGGCTAATCCAAGGTCATGAAGATTTGTTCCTATGTTTTGTTTTGTTTTTTTCCCTGGGAGTTTTATGTTTTGACTCTTACATTTTGTTCATTGGTTTATTTTGAGTACATTTTTGGGTATAATGCAAGATAAAGCTCCAAATTCATTCTTCTGAATGTGGATATCTAGTTGTCCCAACATCATTTGTGGAAAGGAATATTTCCCCCACTGAATTGCTTTATTATCTTGTTGAAAATCAATTGACTACTAAAGTAAAGGTTTATTTCTGGACTCTATATAATATTATTATGTTGATCTACATGTCTATATTTTTGCCATCACCACACTGTCTAGATTATTAAAGCTTTGTAGTAAGTTTTAAAATTAGATGGCAGGGTGCAGTGGCTCATGGCTGTAATCCCAGCACTTTGGGAGGCCGAGACAGGTGGATCACCTGAAGTCAGGGGTTCAAGACCAGCCTGGCCAACATGGCAAAACACCCATCTCTACTAAATATACAAAAAAATTAAGCAGGTGTGGTGGCACGTGCCTGTAATCCCAGCTTCTTGGGGGGCTGAGGCAGGAGAATCTCTTGAGCCTGGGAGGTGGAGGTTGCAGTGAAGTGAGATGGTGTCACTGCACTCCAGCCTAGGTGACAGAGCTAGACTCTGTCTCATAAAATAAAATAAAATAAAATAAAATAAAATAAAATAAAAAATTAGAAAGTGTGAGTTCTCCAACTTTATTTCCATTTTCAAGAATTTTTTGGCTATTCTGGGTCCCTTACATTTCCATATGAATTTTAGGATCAGCTAGTCAATTTCTAGGGGGAAAAAAGCTAACTGGTATTTTGGTAGGGATTATATTGAATCTACAGATCAATTTGAAAAATGTTGCTATTTCAACAATATTAAGTCTTCTGACCTGAGTCATGAACCTGAAATGCTTTTCCATTTATTTAGAGCTTCTTCAACTTTTTCAACTAGGTTTTGTAGTTTTTATGGTACAAGTCTTGAAGTTTTATTGGTAGATTTATTCCCTAGTATGTTTATTCCTTTTGATGCTATTGTGAATGAAATTATTGTGGTAATTTTATTTTTAGATTGTTAGTTGTTACTGTATAGAAATGTATTAATTTTTGAATATTAATTTTGTGTCCTGCCATCTTGCTGAACTCATTTATTATGTCTAGAATTTTTTAATTAATACATATTTTCAAAATTCCTTTTTTTCACTTCACAATATATGGATATGTCTATCTTTACAAGTCAGGTCATATATGCCTTTTTAATTTCCATTTTAATAGCTGTCTGGTATTTCACATTATCATATAACAATATTTATCCATTCTTCTATTGATAAGCCTTTATACTGCTTTGTCTTATTTTTTGTTTTGCTATCACAAAAATACTAAAATAAACATTTTTAATTATACCTGTAACTACTCACTTGTCCTTATCGTTTTATAGGTCAGACTCCTGAAAACAGAATTGACTGGTCGTAGTATACATTTATCTAAAATCTTAGCAATTGTTCCAAAATTGTTCCTCAAAAGAGCCCAGATTTTTCTCTCATCAAAAGACATGGTAGATTCATTAAGAATGAACATCAAGGCCGGGCGCAGTGGCTCGCGCCTGTAATCCCAGCACTTTGGGAGGCCGAGGCAGGCGGATCATGAGGTGAGGAGATTGAGACCATCCTGGCTACCATGGTGAAACCCCGTCTCTACTAAAAATACCAAAAAAAACTTAGCTGGGCATGGTGGTGGGCACCTGTAGTCCCAGCTACTAGAGAGGCTGAGGCGGGAGAATGGCGTGAACCCAAGAGGTGGAGCTTGCAGTGAGCCAAGATTGCGCCACTGCACCCCAGCCTGGGTGACAGAGAGAGACTCCATCTCAAAACAAAAGAATGACCATCAAAAAGTGAGCAATTCCTCATAATTGTCCTTTAGCTGGTTTAAAATGTCCTATCCAAAACAGCAGCAAGACCTCTTCTGTGATAGTCAAAGTAGAGTGTAAGTATAGATATTCAGTATTGCTGGTGAAGGCATCTTTCTTTTTAGACACTTTTAACTAGAAATAACAGAGAGGAACTAACATGCTGAGAAGCTTTCTGACACTTTTGCTAGCAGATTCTTAGGGGAATGTGGTTCACTAGGTCTCAAAATATAAAGCACATGTTTGCAATTCAGAAACACTTGCAGACTGGGTATAGCTGTATACTCAACAAGGACTTCTCGAAATAAATGACTATTCGAGTTTGTATATACCTACAAATTAATACATATGTCATCTATGTGAATTTTGGTGTAAAATGGTTAAACCCTCTTGCTGCTGCCAAAGGAGGTATATTTTAATCATATTCCAAAGAAAGTATGATGGTGTCACCCACCAGGAAATGTCTGTTAGTTTACACCCCTGCTTCTAAAGAGAGTTTTGAAGTACTTCTCCATTGCCTCACCAAATTCCCATACTTTGTAGAATTGTGCAGAAAAAAAACAGAATGGGAACAAAATGTTTGGTAAGAATTAGTTAACAAAGACTATATGCTGAGTAAGTATATTAGCAAAAACCAAGATCTTTCTGCCTTATTAATAAGAAGCAAGAAGTGAACGGAACCCCACGTAAGGAGACACTGGGAAATGAGAAATGCAGGCCATCCCAGCTCAGAACTTAGAACCTTCGCCACCAGATTCAGGTTTATCAGTGATTTTGTTTTTATTGAGAAAGAACTAACTAAAAGCAGAATTCAAGGTACAGGATTTCTAGTTGAAATGTATGTATTTGGGGCTAAATTAACACTAGAGTGAAAACCGAATTGCTTACCATTTGTCAAGATTTCTTTGTTCTTAATCCAAAATGTGTTTTTAGCTTTCATCTCAGCTCCAAAGCGCATAACTGCTAAACAATTTCCATATGGAAGCCATCGCGTTAGGAGTTCTGGACAAAATAATGATACATGGTTGCCTTAAAGGAGTTTACTGTACAGTTGGAAAGATAGGCATGCAGATACATAGATATAACACAAGATCCTATAAAAATCTATAGATCATTGTTTACAGGGATTTTTCATGCATTATACATTTAATAGAATCTCTATTCTACAAACAATATAAAGCTGTAATTAACCCTTTAAAGCTATTTGCCAAAGTAAGTGTAAGTAATTACATTGTTTTAATTTTTAAAGTAGCAAAGAAAACTCTTCCAACTAAGTGGATTCATCTTGTTCATTGTACCTCCAGCATTTATCACAACACTTGTTATAGTAAGGATTCACTATTCCTCATAAATATATAATATATACAGTAATGTACCACATGACAATGTTTTGGTTAACAATGAACCACATATGCAACAGTGGTCTCATGACATTATAATGAAGCTGAAAAATTACTATCGCCTAGTGGGCTAGTTGTTATAACATCATAGAGCATGACCTTTTCTAAGTTTAGACATGTGTAGATACACAAATTGTGTGGTAATTGCCTACAGCATTCAGTAACATGCTGAACAGATTTGTAGCCTAGAAGCAATAGGCTATCGCGTATAATCCGGTTGTGTAGTAGACTATGCCATCTAGGTTTATAAAGTAGTTACATAAAGCCTAGATGACATAGCCGACTACACAATTTACTTACGTAGCCTACTACACGGTGTCCTAAAGTTTACGTAAATGCACTGTACTTATATAACCTACTACACACTGTACTTTCATAACCTACTACACAGTGTACTTACAGTTTATAGTACTTAGTACACAGTACTTACATACTATGCCTAAAGATACATAATCCCCTAAGGTTACATTTCTTAGAAGAAATCCCTGTCATTCGGTGACACATGACTAAAATTATTATTTGTCAATTCCATGAAAATTTTAAAAGATTAGTGGGAATAATTTTTAAAATTCAGACTAATGTATAAAAACATAAAATAGAAGATAAAGATGACAGAAAATTCAACCAGCTTTGTAAACAATCTAAAAGTACATAGTTTTGCTCAGATTTGTGATGGCATTCTTAGAAAATTATTGTAATTGGAATTGCTATGTTTGAAGTATATTTACATGTTGCACTGCCATACTACTCTCAAAAAAGCTACATTGCTTTATACTTCATTCACAATTATATGAAATTCCTATTTCCCCAAAATGACCCAGAACTTTGTCAATGCTTCCTTTCTGGTCAACCTGATATGTGACAAATAATCTTGCATTGCTATTTTCACTTGCATTCCTGTGATTACAAAATAAAGCATTCTCTGTTCATGTTCCTTTAATACTTCTTTATGAATTGGCTCTTCTTGAACTTTTTTTCATGAATATGTAAGTTCTTTATACAGCACTATTATATAGTACCTTTTCCATCATATATTGCAGTTTTTTCTGTTCTGTGCATTTGCTTTTAATGCCATACACTATATTACTTATTATCAACATATTTTATTATTTATGTAACAAACCAACAAAAATTTTCCTCTTAGTTTGTAACTTTGATGTCATTTCAAAGGCCATTAACAACCCAAGATAACATAATTATTTCTCTGTAATATTCCTAGCTTTATTTTTTCTTTAAACTTCAACATATCAAGTGTTTTAATGTAAGCTTGGAGTATCAATTCAAATTTTTTTCCAAGCAGCACAGTTATTCTAATGTTATTTGATAAATAGGCTAATAGTCTTGAAATGCTACATTTGTAAGACCAAAAAAAAAACTGTAACCGTAATTTTTTTAGTTCTGTGTTATGTATCATTATGTCTATTTTGACAGAAGTACCACGGTTTTCATGGTACGGTATCTTTACAATATCTTTTGTATTATAATACTTTTTGTATTTGTATTCTGTTGAAAGCCTCCTCTCTTTTAGGTGAGCATTGCAGAGCTTCTGGACCATTCTTTCATGTTTATTTATTCTGATAAATCTTAAAATTTTTTAACAAGGTATTTCTCTCCAAATCTTATTAGAATTGGTTCTGCAATTCTCAGAATATTGTTTATAATTCTCCGTGAGGTAGTTATTTTGCTCAATTTGATTTTAACATAATTTGAATAAGTATGGATGTCTTTGCAAGAACAAAAGAAATAAGTAGAACAACAAATCTGAATGAGAAAATTCACAATGTCAAAAATCTTGTCAACAAAGACCCCTAGATCTTTTCTTTCTAGGGAGCCTTAGGGAAAACTAACAAAAATGAAAACAGTGCTTTTCAAACCACCAGAGGGCAGTGCACTCAAAATAATGGATATCAGCAATCCTGACCTAAAGCCCAAAGTTTCCCTTCTCTTGAAGATAAAATTTACATAACAGTAGACTCTAAGTTCATTTTAAACTCTGAAATAATTACAATCCTTAAATCTGATATTAGCAATATGACATTTATTTATAATACTTAGAGAATATTCACAGAAATATAGTCACCACTGAATTTTTCCATATTGATATTAGAGTCTCTGCCTGCCCAACCACGTTGCTAAACATCTACATAAAACCTTAAGGTGTTCTGTATGAATGAGAACTTGAAAACAGGAATTGTGCTTTCTCACCAGTTGTTTCTTCTGTACAGGGACAGGACTCAGTTTATTGTAAAACCTCAATATCTAATGAATAAAAAACAAAATAAATGATTTGTAGTCTCGACCCTACTCAATTTCTGCATTAATTCAAATGAAACCTGCATTACACTATGAGCTATTGCTACCCTTAGGCAAGTGGGTTCTCTGCCCTGAGCCCTGCACTTCTTCTGCGCCTCTTCCAGCAACAACCCTTCTCCCTCTGGCCAGGATTACTCTCCTTCCCATGGACGGTGCAATAGGGCTACCGTTCACATCATACTCTGGGTGTCTCAGACACAGATTCACTGAAGCCCCTGTGTAGTTCTACTTCTCTAGGCCCATCTTACCCAGAGCAGATTATGTAATGGGTGTGCACAGGGCAGACCCAAAGAGTGGCTGGAGGGGTGCTATTTCTTTGGGCTGTGGACAGAATTTTATTGTGCAATCTGGGATTTATGGACCAGACAGATTCAAGGATAATTTTTTTCTCTTTCTTCCTTATGTTTCTGGGTCATATAATTTTTAACAATAATTACATATTACTTGTATTGTTTTTAAAACACAGAAAGATATGGAAGTAAAATCCACTTCACTTGGGGACAGATTGGATCTACAGAATGATGGGACAACTGACCTTGTATATCTTTCTGGCATGGGGACTGGTTAAACAGCGCTATCATCAAATGAAATTTGGAATTCTAGAAAAGGAATGGGTTTATGCATATGGCATAAGAATGCTAAATTCTGTGAAGAACAAGTTGTATTGAAGACCTGTGTAATATCTATGTGCAACTATCTGGAAAGCAGTCAAAAATTTTTGTGGAGATCTCAAAAGGAAGGTTTTGACTAGATCATGCATTTTTGAGAGGTGTCTATGTATAGCTAACAAGCAAAGAATCTACTGAGGAGAAGTATAGAACATAGAAAAACAATAAGACCAAAATCAGTACCATTTTAGAATAAGAGAGAAGAAAATGACATGTTAGAATAAGAGAGAAGAAAATGACAAAGAAAGAGCCATCACTCAGGAGAAGGATCAGAAAAGCAGAAACCAAGGAAAAGTTTCAACAAATACAAAGCTTCTTGAGGTCAAATGGAACAGAAAAATCATATACAATACATTCTTGCAAGCACTGTCTGGCTTTGTTCATCAGGAGGCCACATGTGGCCTTGGAGATAGTCATATCAGTGAACTGTCAGAGTGAGGTCAGAGAGCTGCAGGCAGAAAAAGGAAAGAGAGGTAGAGAAATAAAGCTAATGAGTGTCTACCTTTTCAAGACTTCTTCCCTGGAGATGATAAGGAGAGAAAGAGTGCAATACCTTCCAGCTTGATGGGAGAGGCTACTTTCAGAAGAAGCTGTAGGTTGATAATAAGCAAATCTGAAAAAAATGTCACCTGAAAAACTGCTCCCATTGGAAACACAAATGCAACCTCTATCTCTGCTCTGTTTCTGTTCTTGACTCCCATCCATCAACATCCATCATCAAGTGGTATCAATTAGAAATCAAAGATTAAATAAAAGAACTACTTCCTGTCAACAAGGTAGAGTTTCTCTTCCATGAAGATTAACAATAATCTTTTATTCATCATCTTTTGATCATTCTTGGAATGTAACTCTGGTAATTGAAATCTCAATTTATTAACAAGACAATAGACAACAGGGTTCTAAGCAGTAAGTAGTCAACTGATACGCAAATTTGCTAATGCAGAATCAGAAGCTAGTATAAGAGTCCTTATGGAAGTCAAAAAAAAATGTAGGCTGACCGAAGTGTTTTAGTTTCCTTTGGCATTTTCATCTTGGCTTTAACTTCTCTTCTTACAACTAAATTTGTAAGTAATGAAGATTTAGTATTGATTTGTGCCAGCATGGATTTTCATGGATTTATTATTGGTCTAATTCAAACACCACTTCTTGCCTCTTACCAGAGTCACTTTCCTCTGGCATATACTGCAAACTTCTCCTGCCCTGCTCCTCATTGTTGTCTTCTCTCACACCCAGCTTGAACCATCAGCCATTGCTAATTGAGCAGTTTACATCTTGCCACTGAGCGGACACTGCTGTCTTTATGTAGATGTCCACAGGAAACAAGGCTGTGAACTAAATCTGATACATTTTAAAGTCCAAGAAAGAAACCCTAAGGAATTGAATCCCATTCCCTCCTTAAGTGTTTCAAGCACTCTCCAAAACAACACCTTCTGAGCTCTTCTGTGAGACTCTCCACCCTACTTTTTGAAACCCCATTTGCTTCTCATGTTATCCCACCACCCTCTCTACCCACTCCCATCCTTCTAGCACAGTGCCCTAAATCCGATTCATTCCATCCATTTAATACTCTCGGGCTGGGGACCAAGGGACAGTCAGCAATATGACTAATGAGGAGCATGACCCTCCTTTCCCAAAATAAATACTATGTGAGTTGGGGAAAAGGCAAGTGGGTACTACAAGCCTCGCAGGGCCCTTAGAATGCTTTGGGTTCCCAGCTTCAGGAAGACCTCAAAGGACACACCTCTAGAGGACAAAGAAAAATTGTCAGACAGTATAGCTTGAACCCATAAGGAAGCATGAAATAGTTTCCCAGCTGCCTCCAAGCTGCTTTGTAATTTGGGAGGCACCTCTGCCTCCTCCGATACAGTGAGTCACAAGATTAAATAGAGCAGTAATTGTACTTCTCAAGGGTGGATCCCTTAAGAAAAAAGAAGTTTGGAGATAATTGTTCTACCAAGTCCTTAATAAACTTCTTTGCCAAATACCCTTGTTCTCAATTTCCATCGGTGGGGGGTGGGGCAGAAGGGGGTGGTTTATGCTCCACTGACTTCTGCTTATTTCATTTAGGAAGAAAATCCAAAATTCATTGTGATGTGATGCCCAGGATACCAACTGACCCATTTGACAGTCTTGATGAGCCATCTGTTTTTCTTGTAGCCAAAATCTTCTCATCACAGCATCCTATGGTGAGCAAGAGATAGATAAGTTTTTAGATGTTATCCTTGTGCATTTATACAGCACCTGTGATATGATTCAAGGTATCCTAAAGGGATTACCAACACTTGTTCAGTTATTCATTTAACCAAACTATTTGACTGTCTTGCTGTAGTTGTGGGAATTGTGACTGATACTGGGAATATCACATTGAATAAGACGTGGGTTCCTGCCTAGGAGCTTACAGAAAGTAAATAATTAGCCCCAAAATAATGTGACTAGTCCTGTGATAGAATAAGGCAAAAGGAGCTATGGGGAAAGAAAGGAAACACACTTGAAGAAATCAGAGATAGCTTCTGGAAGGAACTATCACTAAAGCTGGGCAGGCATACCAAAAAGGAGTAAGCATTATTGTAGCCCAGAAAAAACAAAAGTATACTCTGGTAGCAGGATCAGCCAAGGAAGATAAAAGCCTCAGATGACCTGGTTAGAGAATTTAAAAAGGCTTATTATGGCTAAAATGCAAGGTTTAACGTAAGCAATTTTACTTTCATCGAACAAATTCAGAATGTGTGGTAGAGATGTTTATTTTGTTTAAGGAAGAAAGTGGTGGAATCTTCAATAGAATTATTGTATTTGATCTGTTAAGTTCAGAAATTTTAGCATATATAATGTATTAGTGTGTTTTCACACTGCTATGAAGACACTACCCAAGACTGGGTAATTTATAAAGAAAAGAGGTTTAATTGACTCACAGTTCCACATGGCTGGCAAGGCCTCAGGAAACTTACAATCATGGAGGAAGGGAAAGCAGGCACATCTTACCTGCCAGCAGGCAAGAGAGAGAATGTCAAGGAGGAACAGTCAAACACTTATAAAACCATCAGATCTCAGGAGAACTCACTCACGATCATGAGAACAGCATGAGAGAAACCACTCCTTATGATCCAATCACCTCCCACCATGTCCTTCCCTGAACACATGGGGATTATGGAGATTACAATTCGAGATGAGATTTGGGTGGGGACACAGAACCAAATCATATCATATAGTTTGAGGATTTGGGCTGCTGCACTCAGAAACCCTCAAAATTCATCTTCTGTATTACGAGAACTTTTCTTTATAAACTTTTTATTTTAGAATAGTTGTAGATTTACAGAAAAGTGCAAGATTGTACAGAGTTCTCACGTACACTACACTCAGTTTTCCCTATTATTAACACCTTGCAATAGTATCATACGTTTGTTACAATTAAAGATCCTAAATTGATATTACTAAGTAAAGTCCATACTTTATTCAGATTTCCTTAGTTTTTATCTAATGTCCTTTTCTGTTCCAGGATCTTGTCGAGAATACCACATTACATTTATTTGTCATGTGCTTCTGGGCTGTGAGTGTCTCAGACTTTGCATGGTTTTGATGACCTCGACAGTTTTGAGAAGTAGTTGTCAGATATTTTGTAAAATCTGCCACAGTTTGGGTTTGTCTGATGTTTTTCTCATGATTAGACTGAGGTTATGGGTTTGTGGGAGGATATATAAACTCTTAAGCAGAAAACTGCATGGGTGTAAGGGAAGGCTGTCCTTAGGCAAAATTGAAAAGTGGGTACAGTCCCACTAGACAACCATTTCCCCACTACATCCATGCATATTTTCTCTCCACTTCCCCAGCCTCCAGCATGCAGTGCTGTCTCTTGCCCATTTCTCCATGCCTCTCAGTTTCTTCCCTAAGGAATGCTTCCTCTAGCTTTCCCTCACTGTCTGCACTGGGGCTCACTAGCTCACTTAAGAGCCTATATTATGCCTCCTTCAATCCCCAGAGCTATTACACATGCTACTCTTTACCTGGAAATTTCTCCAGAATATTCCCTACACCTCTAAATGGCCACCCCATTCCATTCTACACCCCTATTGACCTCCCTTTCATACTTCCTGTCTCAGACAAACATCACCTTCCCGAGGAAGACCATCTAACCCTTGGCCACACCTTGCCTCTTGGAAAGTCAGATCCTTCTACTCTTAGGGAAGCTTGAGCCATATTTTCATAGTATTTGTCTCAGGTTCTGATCAGATGCCCATGTGATTCTGTGATTAATGCCTACTTTGTCCTATTATTTGTAAGCTGTATGAGGGCAGAAAATATTTCTATTTTTTCCAACCCAATATTGTTGGTGCTTTGCACAGGGCCTGACAGCCATTAGACATGCTCTGCATATCTGTTAGAGGGAGGAAAGGAGAGATGAAGACAATAGAAACACCAGCTTGGTTCTCTGACTTGATTAATCTGCATTCTGGGATCTTAAAGACTGTAGCAGTGTAACTTCAGTTTTCTGTGAGCATGGTAAGAAGCATTCCAAGGTAAAGTATGGAGGGCATGCTTTCCAAGAGCAAAGTTACCACCCTCTGAAACAAAATATGGGGTGATAACACCTGTAGTAATAAGAAAATGTTTTTGCATTAGCACATGCCATTCCACCTTATGAGACACAGGACATCCTCAGACTAACATCCTCTCTATATCTTAAACTATCTCAAACACTAAGAGTTACTCTCAGGATTCATGGAAATTAAAAAACATTAAAGATGTCCATTGCGATGAGTAACATGTTCTGATTATCAGAGGCCATTAGAACTACTCTGCCTATAGCCAGTAACTTCCAAATTGACCTTCCACTAAAAATCACAATTTACACACACACACACACACACACACACACACACACACACATATATCTCTATATACACATATATACACATATACATCTATATATATACACATATACAAACATATATATATAATATATAAAGCACCAGAGGAATCAGCATTAAATCCTTTTTTTGGAATCTTAAAGGATATAAGTAAACATTTAAATAGTGGGGAATAGAATTCATTTTTATGTATTAAAATGCTCAACAAGTAATAAAACATAACGTTTATGTCAGAAATGAATAACATCCAAAATGTTTTTTCATTTTTAATTCTGTGGGTACTTAACAGGTATATGTATTTATGAGGTATATGGGATAATTTGACACAGGAATACATTGTCTAATAATCACATCAAGGTAATTAATGTATCCATCACCTCAAGCATTTGTCATTTCTTTGTGTTAGAAACATTCCAAATATACTTTTAGTTACTTTTAAATGTATATTAAAATTATTATTGAATATAGTCACCCTGTTATGTTATCAAATACTAGGCCTTAGTCATTCATATTTTCGAACCCATTGATCGTCCCCACTTCCCCGAAGCCCCCAGTCATCTTTTCCAGTCTCTGGTAACCATCATTCTAATTTCTATCTCCATGAACTCAGTTCTTTCCATTTTTAGCTCCCACAAATGAGAGAGAACATGCAATGTTTGTTTTTCTGTGCCTGGCTTATTTCACTTGATATAATGACCTCCAGTTCCTTCCATGTTGTTGGAAATAACAGGATTGCATTCTCTTTATGGCTGAATAGTACTCCCGTGTGTGTATGTACCACATTTTCTTTATCCATTTGTCTGCTAATGGAAATTTAGCTTGCTTCAAAATCTTAGCTATTGTGAATAGTACAACAGCAAATATGAGAGTACAGATAGCTCTTCAATATACTGATGTGCTTACTTTTGGATATATACCTAGCAGTGGGATTGCTGGATCATATGACAGTTACACTTTTAGTTTTTTTGAGAAAAATCCAAACTATTCTCTGTAGTGGTTATACTAATTTACTTTCCCACCAACAGTGTACAAGGGTCCTCTTTTCTCCACACCTCACCAGTATTTGTTATTGCCTGTCTTTGGATAAAAGCCATTTTGACTGGGGTGAAATGACATGTCATTGTGGTTATGATTTACATTTCTCTGATGATCAATGATGCTTAGCACCTTTTCATATACCCGTTTGCCATTTGTATGTCTTCTTTTGAGAAATGTCTGTTCAAATATTTTGTCCATTTTTTAAATTGGATTATTGGATTATTTAATTGGGTTGTTTGAGCTTCTTATATATTCTGGTTATTAATCTCTTGTCAGCTGGATAGTTTGCAAATATTATCTCCCATTCCATGGGTTGTCTCTTAACTTTGTTGATTGTTTCCTTTGCTGTGCAGAAGATTTGCAACTTTACATGATCCCACTTGTCCATTTTTTCTTTGAGTGCCTATGCTTGTGGTATATTACTCAAGAAATCTTTGCCCACTCCAATGTCCTGGAGAGTTTCCCCAAAATCTTCTGCTAGTACTTTCATAGTTTGAGGACTTAGATGTAAGTCTTTAATCCACTTAGTTTCAATTCTTGTATATGGCAAGAGACAGGGGTCTAGTTTCATTCCTCTGGATATAGATACCCGATTTTCCCAGCACCATTTCTTGAAGAGACTGTTCTTTCCCCATTGTATATTATTGGCACCATTCTTGAAAATGAGGTCTTTGTAGATGTATGGATTTGTTTCTGGGTTCTCTGTTCTGTTTTTTTGGTCCATGTGTCTGTTTCTATGCCAGTATCATGCTGTTTTGGTTACTTTCACTCTACAGTATAATTTGAAGTCAAGTAATGTGATTTCTCCACTTTTGATCTTTTTGCTCAGCATAGCTTTGGCTATTCTGGGCCTTTTGTGGTTCCATATAAATTTTAGGATAGCTTTTTTTTTTTATTTCTGTGAAGAATGTCATTGGTATTTTGATAGAGATTGCATTGAATCTGTAGGTGGTTTGGGATAGTATGGTTTGGGATAGTATGAGCATTTTAACAATATTTATTCTTCCAACCCATGAACATGGAATATCTTTTCATTTTTCTGCATGTGCTCTTCAATTTCTTTAATCAATGTTTCATAATATTCATTGTAGAGATCCTTTACTTATTTGGTTAAGTTAATTTCTAGGTATTTAATTTTATTTGTAGCTATTGTAAAAGCAATTATATTCTTGATTTCTTTTTCAGATTGTTTGCTATTGGCATTTAGAAATGCTACTGATTTTTGTATGTTGAGTTTGTATCTTACAATTTCACTGAATTTTTTTATCGATTCTAATAGTTTTTTTGTGGAGTCTTTAGGTTTTTCCAAATACAAGATTATATCATCTACAAACAAAGGTGATTTGAATTATTCCTTTCCAATTTGGATGCCCTTTCTTTCTTTCTCTTGACTGATTGCCATAGCTAGGACTTCCAGTACTATGTTGAATAATATTGCTGAAAGTGGGCATCCCTGCCACATTTCAAATCTTAGAGGAAAGGCTTTCCATTTTTCCCTGTCCACTATGATACTCACTGTTGGTCTGCCATATGTGGCTTTTATTATGCTGAGGCATGTCCCTTCTATATCCAATTTTTTGAGGGTTTTATCACAAAGGAGTGTTAAATTTTAGCAAATATTTTTCAGCATCAATTGGATCATATGGATTTTGTCTTTCATTACGTTGATATGATGTGTTGCATTATTTGATTTGATTTGCATATGTTGAGCCATGCTTGAATACCTGGGATAAAGCCTACTTGGTCATGATGAATGTTCTCTTTAATGTGTTGTTGAATTTGGTTTGCCAATGTTTTGTTGAGGTTTGTTACGTCAATGTTCATCAGAGAACACTACTTTTCTTTTTGATATGTCTTTGTCTGGTTTTGGCATCAGGATAATACTGACCTCGTAGAATGAGTTTAGAAGTAGTCCCTCCTCTATTTTTCAGAAGAGTTTGAGTAGGATTGGTGTTAATTCTTCTTCAAATGTTTGGTAGAATTCAGCAGTGAAGACATCAGGTCTTGGGCTTCCCGCCACACCCCGCAGGGAGACTTTTTATTATGGCTTTAATCTCATTACGTGTTATTGGTCTGTTCAGCTTTTGGATTTCTTCACGGTTCAATGTGGCAGGTTGTATGTGTCTAGGAATTTTTCTATTTCTTCTAGATTCCCCAATTGTTGTCATATAGTTACTCATAGTAGCCTCCAACGATCCTTTGCATTTCTGTGGCATTAGTTGTCATGTCTTCTTTTTCATATCTGATTTTATTTATTTAGGTATTCTCTCTTTTTGTCTTAATTAGTCTAGCTAAGGGTTTGTCAACTTTGTTTAGCTTTTCAAAAAACTTCTTATTTCATTGATGATTTGTATTATTTTCTTCAATTTCATTTATTCCTGGTCTGATCTTTATTATTTATTTTCTTCTACTAATTTGGGGCTCGGTTTGCTCTTGATTTTCTATTCCTTTAAGATGCATCATTATGTGGTGTATTTGAAGTTTTTCTACTTTTTTGCTGTAGGTGCTGATAGCTATAAAATTTCCTTTGGTACTGCTTTTGATGTTTCCCATAGGTTTTGGTATGTTGTGTTTCCATTATCATTTGTTTCAGAAAATTTTTAAAGTTCCTTCTTAATATCTTCATTGACCCACCAGTCATTCAGGAGGATATTGTTTAATTTCCATGTGTTTGTATAGTTTCTAAAATTCTTCTTTCATTTATTTTTATTCTGTTGTTGTCGGAGAAGATACTTGATATAATTTCAATTTTTTAAATGTTTTAAGATTTGTTTTATGGCCTAATATATGGTCTACCTTGAGAATGATCAACACGCTGGAGAGAAGAAGGTGTATTCTGCAGGCATTGGATGAATATATTGTAAATATGTCTTAGGTCCATTTGGTCTATAGTGCAGGTTAAGTCTGATGTTTATTTGTTGATTTTACATTCAGATGATCTGTCTAATGCTGAAAGTGCATCTTGAAGTTTCTAACTACGATTGTATTAGAGTCTATCTCCCTCATTAGCTCTAATAATATTTACTTTATATATCAGGATGCCCTAGTGTTGGGCGCTTATCTATTTAAAATTGTTATATTCTGTTGATGAATTAACCCTTTTTCATTACATAATGACCTTCTTTGTTTCTTCTTATAGCTTTTTTTCTTGAAATCTGTTTTGTCTGATATAAGTATACCTGTTCCTTCTCTTTTTTGATTTCCATTGGCATGATAGATCTTTTTTTATTCTTTTATTTTCAGCCTGGGTGTATCTTTGTAGGTACATCTAGGCTGAAAATAAAAGGATAGAAAGTGTGTTTTTTGTAGGCAAAAGATCACTGGGTCTTATTGTTTATTCAGTCAGCCACTTTTTTTCTTTTGATGGGAGAGTTTAGTCCATTTATATTCAATGTTATTATTAGTAAGTAAAGACTTGCTCCCGTTATTTTGTGGGGGTTTTTTGGGTTGTTCCGTGGTCTTTTCTCTCTTATTTATTTCCTTCATGTCTACTTTCTAGTGAAGGTGTTTTCCTCTGGTGGCATGTTTTAATTTCTTTCTTTTTATTTTTTGTGTATCGATTGAGGCTTGCAAAAAACAGCAATTATTATAGCCAATTATTTTAAGCTGATGACAACTTAACATTGATGGCATAAACAAACTGACTAACAAGCAATCAAGGAGAAAAGTAATAAAAACTCTACCCTTTAACTTTGTCCCCCTGCTTTTTAGCTTTTTATTGTTTCTGTTTATATCTTGTACTGACTTGAAAAGTTGTTGTAGTTATTATTTTTGATAAGTTCATCTTTTAGTCTTTCTACTCAAGATATGAGTAGTTTACACACCACAATTACAGTGCTATAATATTCTCTGTTTTTCTGTGTACGTATTATTAACAGTGAGTTTTCTATTCTCATATGATTTCTTTTTGTTTGTTAACATCCTTTTTGTTCAGATTGAAGAAATCCATTTAGCATTTCTTGTAGGACTGGTCTGTTGTTCATGAAATCCCTCAGCTTTTGCTTGTCTGGGAAAGTCTTTATTTTTCTTTCACATCTGAAGGACACTGTCACTGGATATACTATTCTAGGATTAAAGGGGCTTTTTTATCATCACTTTGAATATGACATGCCACTGTCTCCTGGCCTTTGAGGTTTTCCACTGAAAAGTCTGCTGCCAGGTGTGTTGCAGCTCCATTGTATGTTATTTGTTTCTTTTATCTTGCTGCTTTTAGGATGTTTTCTTTATCTTGACCTCTGGGAGTTTATTAAATGTCTTGAGGTATTCTTCTTTGGGTTAAATCTGTTCGCTGTTTGTATTAGTCCATTCTCACATTGCTATAAAGAACTACTGGAGACTGGGTAATTTGTGAGAAAAAGGTGTTTAATTGACTTATAGTTCTGCAGGCTATACAGAAAGCATGGCTGAGAGGCCTCAGGAGACATAATCATGGTGGAAATTGAGAGGGAAGCAATCACATTTTACTATGGCAGAGCCAGGGAGAGAGAGAAAGAGTGAAGAGGGAAGTGCCACACACTTTTAAACTATCAGATCTCATGAGAACTCACTGACTATAATAAGAACAGCAAGGGGGAAATCCACACCCATGATCCAATCTCCTCCCACCAGGTCCCTCCTGCAACATTGGGAATTACAATTCAACAAGAGATTTGGGTGGAGACACAGAGACAAACTATATCACTGTTCTATAACCTTCTTGTATTTGAAAATTTATATGTTCCTCTATATTTGGGAAGTAGTCACAGAGACAAACCATGCCATTTCTCCCCTGGCCCCTCTCAAATCTCATGTCTTCCTCACATTTCAAAACACAATCATCTTTTCCCAACAGTCCCTCAAAGTCTTAACTCATTCTAGCATTAACCCAAAAGTCCAAGTCCAAAGTCTCATCTGAAACAAGGCAAGTCCCTTCTGCCTAAAAGCCTGTGAAATAAAAAACAAGCTCATTACTTCCAAGATAACAATGGAGGTACAGGCATCAGGTAAATGCCTCCATTCCAAAAGGGAGAAATTGGCCAAAACAAAGGGGCCACAGGCCCCATGCAAGTCTGAAATCCAGCTGGGCAGTGATTAAATCTTAACGCTCTGAAGTCTCCTTTGACTCCATGTTTCACATCCAGGGCACACTTATGTAAAAGGTGGGCTCCCAAGGCCTTGGATAGTTCTGCCTCTGTGGCTCTACAGAGTATAGCCCCCATGGCAACTTCCACAGTCTGGCATTGAGTGCCTGTGGCTTTTCCAGGTGCATGGTGCAAGCTGTCAGTAGATCTAACATTCTGGAATCTGGAGCACAATGGGCCTCTTCTCACAGCCCCACTAGGCAGTACCCCAGTGGAGACCCTGTGTGAAGGCTCCAGCACCACATTTTTTCCTCTACACTGCCCTAGTAGTGGTTCACCATGAGGACTCCACTCCTGCAGCAGACTTCTGCCTAGACACCCACAGATTTCCATACATCCTGTGAAATCGAGGCAGAGGTTCCGAAGTCTCAACTCTTGCCTTCTATGTACCCGCAGACCCAACACTACATGGAGCTCTATCTTGGCCCCTTTTAGCCACAGCTGGAGCTGGGGAAGCCAGGACACAGTATGCCATGTCCCAAGTCTGAAAAGAGCAGAGGATACCTGGGCCTGGCCAATAAAATCATTTTTCCCTCCAAGGCATCTGGACATGTGATAGGAGGAGCTGCTGTAAAGTTCTCTGAAATGCCCTGGAGACATTTTCCGCTTCGCCTTGGCTATTAACATTTGGCTCCTCTTTACTTATGCAAATTTCTGCAGCTGGCTTGAATTTCTCCTCAGAAAATGGGATTTTCTTTTCTATTGCACCATCAGGCTGCAAATTTTCCAAACTTTTATGTTCTGCTTCCCTTTTAGACATAAGTTCCAGTTTTGGATAATCTCTTTTTCATGCATATGAGTATACATTTTTAGAAGCAGCCAGGTTACATCTTGAATGCTTTGCTGCTTAAAAATATCTTCTGCAAGATACCCTAAATCATCTCCCTCAAATTAAAAGTTCCACAGATCTCTAGGGCAGGGGGAAAATGCCACCAGTCTCTTTGCTAAAGCATAGCAAGAGTGATCTCTACTCTAGTTCCCAATAAGTTCCTCATTTCCATCTGAGACCCTCCCTCTGCCTTGACTTCATTGTCCATATTACTATCAGTATTTTGGTCAAAACCATTCAATAATTCTCTAGGATGTTCTAAACTTTTCCTCAACTTCCTGTCTTCGTCAGAGCCCTCCAAACTGTTCCAACCTCACCCGTTACCCAGTTCCAAATTAGCTTCCACATTTTTCAGATAACTTTATATCAATACCTCATTCCAGGTACCAATTTTCTGTATTATGTAATTCTTACACTGCTATAAAGAACTACCTGCGACTGGGTGATTTATGAAGAAAAGAGATTTAATTGACTCACAGTTCTGCAAGCTGTACAGGAAGTATGGTTGGGAGGCCACAGGAAACCTACAATTATGGCAGAAGGTGAAGGGGAAGCTAGCACGTCTTACCATGCTACAGCAGGAGAGAGAAAGAGAGCTAAAGGGGAAATGCCACACACTTTTAAACCATCAGATATCATGAGAACTCACTATCACAAGAACAGCAAGGGGGAGATCTGCCTCCATGATCCAGTCACCTTGCACCAGGTCCCTCCCGCAACATTGGGAATTACAATTCAACATGAGATTTGGGTGGAGACACAAAGACAAACTATATCACTGTTCCATAACCTTCTCGTATTTGAAAATTTATGTATTCCTCTAGATTTGGGAAGTTCTGTGTTATTTTTCCTTTGAATAAACATTCTACCCCATCTCTCTCTCTTGACCTCCTCTTTAAAGCCAGTAACTCTTCAATTTGCCCTTTTGAGACATTTTTTTCTAAATCCTGTAGGTGTGTTTTGTTCTTTTTCATTTTCTTCTTTTCTCTCCTCTGCATATTTTCAAATAGTTTGCTTCAAGCTCACTAATTCTTTATTCTGCTTGATTCATTCTGCTCTTAAGAGATTCCTGGGCATTCTTCAGTATGTTAATTGCATTTATTCACTCCAGAATTTCTGCTTGATTCTTTTTAATTATTTGAATCTCTTTGTCGAATGTATCTCATAGGATTCTGAATACCTTATGGAATTTTATTGAGTTTCCTCAAAACAGTTTTTTTTTTAAATTCTGTGTCCAAAAGGTCACATATATCTGTCTCTCCAGGAGTGGATCCTGATGCTTCATTTAGTGTGTTTAGTGAGGTCATGTTTTTTCTGGATGGTCTTGATGATTGTGGATATTCTGGAGGTCTGGCCATAGAAAAGTTAGGCATTTATTATAATCTTCACAGTCTGGGTTAGTTTTCACATGTCCTTCTTGGGCAGGCTTTCCAGGTATTCAAAGACACTTAAGTGTTGTGCTCCAAGTTTTTGGTCACTGCAGCTGTATCTGCAGTATGAGACACTCCACTCTAGTAATACTGTGGCTCTTGCAGACTCATAGAGGTAGTGCCTTGGTGGTCTTGGATAAGATCCAGAAGAATTATCTGTATTACTTGGCAGAGACTCTTGTTCTCTTCCCTTAATTTCTCCCAAAAATAATGGAGTCTCTCTCTCTGTGCTGAGCTGCCCGGAGCTGGAAGAGGGGTGACATATGGACTCCTGTGGCCACCACCACTGGGACTGTGCTATGTCAGACCTGGGCCTTACAGAAGGCCCATGATAACCAGTGCCTGGCTACTGCCTATGTTCACTGAAGGCCCTAGGGCTCTACAATCAGCAGGTGGCAAAGCCAGTCAGGCTTATCTCCTTCCCTTCAGGGTGACAAGCTCCCCTCAATGCCAGGAAGGTGCAGAGATGCATCTGGAAGCCAGAGTGCAGAGTCAGAAACCTTAGGAATCTGCATGATGCTCTCCTCTACTGCAGCTGAGTTGGCACCCAAGCCACAAGACAAAGTCTTTCTTGCTCTTCCCTCCCCTTTTTACAAAGAGAGGCATCTCTCCCTGTGGCCCCCACCAACCCAGGCCAATAACAAGCATTGCCTGATTACTACCAATGTTCATTCAATGTCCAAAGGCTCTTAAATCAGCTTGTGGTGAATGCTTACAGGCCTGGGACTCTCCTTTAAGGGAAGTGAGCTCCCCTTTGGCCCAGAAAAGGTCAAGAAATGCCATCTAAGAGCCAAGGCCTAGAATCAGGAATTCCAAGAGGCCACTTGCTGCTCTACCATACTGCGGCCAAGCTAGTACCTAAGCTGCAAGACAAGGCTCCCTTTATTCATCTCCTTTTCTGAAGCAGGAGTCTCTTTCTGTAGCCACCACAACTTGGAATGTGCTGGGTCACACTTGAAGCCAGCATGTCTCAGAGCCTCAACAAAGGCCCACTGCAAGTATTGCATGGATATGGCTGCTGATTATTCAGGGACTAACGGCTCTTTAGTCAGGAGATGATGAATCCTCCCAAGACTAGGTCCTTCCCTTTAAGGCAGCATGTTTCCTTCTGCCCCAGGTTGTATCTAGAAATGTTACCCTAGCTAGGGCCCAGAATGGGAGTCTCACGACTCTGCTTGGTACCCTATCCTACTGTGGCTGAGCTGGTATCCAAGTTGCAAAACAAAGCTCTCCCTTTTTTTTTCTTTTTTGAGATGGAGCCTTGCTCTGTTGCCCAGGCTGGAGTGCAGTGGCGTGATCTTGGCTCATTGCAACCTCTGCCTCCCAGGTTCAAGCAATCCTCCCACCTTAGCCTCCCAAGTAGCTGGGATTACAGGTGAGTGCCACCACAACAAGCTAATTTTTGTATTTTTAGTAGAGGTGAGGTTTCACCATGTTGGCCAGGCTGGGCTCGAACTCCTGACCTCAGGTGATCCTCCTGCCTCAGCCTCCCTAAATGCTGGGATTACAGGCATGAGCCACTGCCTGTAGAAACAGCCAGGTTACATCTTGAATGCTTTGCTGCTTAAAAATATCTTCTGCCTAATCATCTCCCTCAAATTAAAAGTTCCACAGATCTCCAGGGCAGGGGAAAATTGCCACTAGTCTCTGTGCCCAGCCTACAAAGCTCTATTTTCTCTTCCCTCTCTTCTTTTCAAGCAGAAAGAGGAAAGTGCTCCTGGAACTGTGAGTTGTGCTGACTGGGGTTGTGGGAGGAGGTGGTGTAAGCACTACCTTGGTGACGCTGGCTTCTGTTTGACTAGGTTGCATGCCCTCCAGCTTCACTGGCTCTGAGCCCAGAACAGGACCAGGACTTGCCCAGAAACTTTAGTCACTGTGGCCTACATTATCTTTCAAGTTTATTTAGGACCACAGAGCGCTTTAACCCATGGTGGTAGAGGTATCTGAAACTCAGGTTGCAACTGCGAGAATGGATGATTCCTCTCTGGCTAGAGCTGGTCTAAATGCTCCCTCTATGGGCACCAGCTGAGTTCTGCCCAGTGTTACTTTCTGCCTTGTCAAGGAAGCACTGATTTCAACACAAAGTTCCACAAACACCGCACTCTCCCTACCCTAAGCATACAGATTCTTTCTCCATGCCATGCAGCTGCTGCCAGTAGGGGGAGGAGGGGTGGTATTGGCAATTCAAGACCATCTTTCCTATTCTCCACAAAGTTCTTACTCTTTCCTTCCCTTTTTTACAAGCAAAGGTGTTTCCTCCTATGGCCACCGCTGCCTCAGACCCACACAGAAACTGCCTGGCTAATTAAAACCAAGTTCTGCCACTGCTCACCTTAATTTTTGGCTCTTATGAAGGTACTTTTCTGTGTGGATAGTTGATCATTTTGGTGTTCCTGCAAGGAGGCTGATTGGTGAAGTCTTCTGTTAGGCCATCTTGCTCTGCTGGGATCCTCCAAAATGTATTATAGATGAAACACTAAAACCATATATTCCATTATGATTTCTGCCTAGAATAAATGCTAATGTAAGGACAACATATTCTAATTATATTTTTGAAACACTGGACCTAATTCCATTTGCCTGAGTTAAGGAAAAATCCACTGCCTCAAAAGCACGCAAAGTTTCCTACACATATACACCTCCCTAATCCCAGAAAAAGAAAGAAGGGTTTCTGGAACTGAATCACTTAGCAATTGCTTTTTTGTCCACAGCTGACACAATCTTGGAAAATGTGATTCTTCCTATAGAATAGAAGCCCATAAATTAGCCCTAAGTTAACAATTCAGATAATTTCAGATTTGTCATGAAAAATTCACAAAGCAGTTCTCTTTTCTACTCATTAATAAAAGTTCTATTTTCTTTTCTTTTTCTCTTCTCTGGTTCACCAGAATTGTTCTCAATTAGCTAAACTGACATTATTTTATCTTTTATCCCTCAGTCAGTAAACAAACATTGATTGAATGCTTGTTATGTCCTGCTTACGTACCAGCACCAAGGACAGTCACATTTCTTGCTCTCATGGAATTATAGAGGCAGAAGACAAATAAATATACAGGTATACATCAGTTGCAGTTTAAATGAGAAGGGCCTCACTAAGTTGGACTTGAGTTTTAAATAACAAGGAAAAATTCAGCCTTGAGACATTGTAAAGAAAATGTATTCCTGGTGGAGAGATGTGCAAGGGCAAGGCTCCAAGACTGCAGCAAGCTGAGTATGTTTGAGAAACAAACCAAAACCCAGTGTAGATGGAGCATCCTGAGTGAGGAGAAGGACAATAAAAGATCAAGCTAGGAGGTAGTCAGGACCCAGAACTTGTAGCAGTTTTCAGGCAGCAATAAAGAAGAGGATCAGGTTTTACTCCAAGGAAAATGAAAAACTATTTGGGATTTTTAAGCCAGAAAGTGGAATTAAGCCATAATTTACATTTTTGAAATAGTATTCCAGCTACAATGTGGTTAATGGATTATACTGTTGAAAGTAGACACAGAAAGGAAGATTACGAAGTTATTACAGTAATCTAAATAAGAGGCGATTATGGCCTGATCAAGGATTGTAACAGTTGAAGAGGAATTAAATTGAATTTGGGAAGTCAGCTGAGAGGACCTGTGGATGGATTCAATGCAGGGGATGAGGAAGAGATAAATGAGGAGTAACAACTATGTTTTAGACCACACTTCCAATAGTGTGGAAGATGATAATACCGATTAAGAAAGGGGAGAAACAGTTTGGAGCACAGGGAGGAGGGAGGAAGAAGCAATCAAGTGTTCCTTGTTAAGCATATTAAATTTGGAATGCCTAGTAAAGTGATAGTTTACAGACAAGGAGCCCAAAGACAATTTTCATGTTCTAGCATTTAAAGTTCAGTCCTTATTCGAAAGTGAATCCAACTTTAGAAAGGATCTCAGAAATTATTTTATTCATCTTGCATTCACAGCATAGAACTAGCCTACTTACTGATCAAACACAGAGTTAACCTTGTATGTATCATTCTGCATCCTTGCTGAGTATTATTATAGACAGCAATAACAAAAATAATGAAAGTATTACCATACAGAGATCTTCCTCCAGTTTGCTTAATGTTAAGAATCACTTAGCTCTTTTTAGGTTCATGGGTGATTTAGTTAGGTGAAACTTGATTCTAAGAGCTTGTCTTCAGAGAGGAGTTAACTAACAAGGATAAATGTTCTAAATATAATTGGATTGGCCTCCAGTACATAAAAAGGACATTACTGAAAATCTGTTTAAACCCAAAGAGAGTCTATAGTTAATTAGTAGTGTTTATTGTACCAGTATTTATTTCTTAGTTTGGATGACTGTATTATGGTTATGTGGGATGTTAATACTAAGGAAAGGAAAGGAAAGGTATACAGGAACTCTCTGCAATATCTTTGCAACTTTTGTGCAAACCTAAAATTCTTCCAAAATAAGAGGTTATATAAAAACAAACAAAAAGATACTGATATATGTCATGTAACCGAAATGGTTGAAGTATCTCACAAGGAACTAGAACCAAGAAAGAATTAAATAGTGCTAATAACCATATGCAGAATATTCACCTTTGATAGCAACAGAAGAAACACAAATCAACATGAGATAGAATGTGCTTCTTATAAAATCACCCAATTTATAATGGTAACCAATACTGAGTAGAGTTTGGGAGAAAGATCCCTTTATACACTGCAGGGGATATTTATCATGTCAGTATCTTCATATTTAAGCTAATAGAAAACTTGCCCCACACTGGAATAGGAAGGAATTTTTTTGGCTTAAGAATCTGAAAAGTTTAAAGTTAAGTAAACTTTCAAGTGAGAACTGGCCCAGTATATAAAAATTGAGGTTCTTTTTGTCTCTCCTGACTGCTTGACCCTAATGTTATCTCCAAATGTGCATGGGACTGTAGCAATTCCCACAGCTGTATTTTTCCTCTTTGCACCAGGAAGCCAAGAGAATGATTTTTCTAATAGTTCTGAATAAGAAAATATTTCTCACCTCAATGGCTTAAGTTATGGGTCCATATCCCTGAGCCATTCACTCTGGCCTGAAGGATGACTTCACAGGGGCCAATCCCTCTAACACCCTCTAGATGATACTATGAGAGGGAAGGTCCGTTAAAGGATAGAGGAGGTGGAGAACACTATTAACAGTTCCTTGAAGGAGTGCTATAATATAATGTAACTTTTATGGAAGCCTTTTAAAAATCATGAATTTCAAACATTTCCAGCATTTGCATTTATCTCAAATAATCAAAGTTGTTCAAAGAAAGAAAATATGCACAGGAGATATTCTGGTAATTTTATACATATAAATTCTGAAACAAACTAAATGGCCAGCTATAGTATGTTTGTTGCACGAGTTACAATGCATTGCTCAATGGACTATCATGCATCTGGTAAATGTGATGTTTTAAGAGAATAATTTACTAGTAAATAAAGATCATTCTGTACTAGTAAGTTCAACAAATGAGTATTGATGGTCTACTGGAATACATCAATGAATAAAAGAGAAAAATATGTCTGCTCTCTTGGATTTAAATAAAAAATTAATAATATTACAAAGAACATGACGAGTTTTTTAAAAGAACAAAATTCTCAGTTGCATGCACACATGAATATCTGCAAAACATATGCCTTCACACACGAATATTTACAACGTTGTACATCAACGTTAGGAGTAGCTTTCTCTGGCTTGTGCTTTAAATGAGATTTGTTTTTTCTGTTTGGTTCTTTATTTTCCAAATTATCTAACATAAAAAACATAAAAATGTATAGTACTTCCTTTTAAATCAGAAAATAAGTAACAAGTGTTTTTTTTGTTTGTTTGGTTTTTGTTTTTTGTTTTTTTGAGACGGAGTCTCGCTCTGTCGCCCAGGCCGGGTTGCAGTGGCACGATCTCGGCTCCCTGCAAGCTCTGCCTCCCGTGTTCACGCCATTCTCCTGCCTCAGCCTCCGGAGTAGCTGGGACTACAGGCGCCCGCCACTAGGCCTGGCTAATTTTTTGTATTTTTAGTAGGGACGGGGTTTCATCCTGTTAGGATGGTCTCGATCTCCTGACCTCGTGATCCGCCCACGTCGACCTCCCAAAGTGCTAGGATTAAAGGCGTGAGCCACTGCGCCCGGCCAAGTGTGTTATTTTTTAAAAGAGTAGATATTGACTTCTGCTGATGTCTTGCCGTTTGTAGAACACCTGCTACATGCTTAATTTTTTTCTTTTCATTCTTACATACTTTGGAGTTAGGTGAGGAAAATGGAAGAGAAGAGAGGATGTTGAATCTTATTATTCTATACTGATAATTAATTCTACCTAATTTGCTCAAACCAAACACTTATTACATCAAACCTCATTCATTTTAGTAAGTGTTGATGATAAATTTATACTCTACAAGATGGAATTGGTATTTTTAGATCTGAGAAAAACTAAAATTGGATGCAAGGAATGGACGTTACCTATTTTTATTATCTAAGACATGATTGCAGAATGAATTATAATTTCTTATTACAGAATTCCCACAGCATGACTTCTGTCATAGATTAAAAATGATTCTCATACGGTCCAAGACATTTTGTATTAACCCTGGTGTGTAAATTCCAAAGCCATTCCCAGAGTAGAGATGTTTTAAAAGAAATTTCCCATGAGAAAACAAAGCATCTGACTTTTAGTAATATGAAAAAACGAAACATTCACTCAAATGACCAACTTTTCTGAGTTAAATACTCACTACCATCATCAATGGTAAAAACCTCCTTTGCATGTATGGGCTAAAGTTTTTAAAGAAAGCTTGTCCTGTGGAATTAATTCCTATACACACGTCGTATTATATATTAAACCGAATTTGATGAACTTTGACCTCTTGGGGTTGAACAATTGGTCAAATACGACCATAAAGATTTCTTGGAATTTGTTGGATGAGTGATGAGTGACTCCAAACTTATTCCCAGGAGCATTGCGACTAAGTTTCTATTGCATCACGTATTGAACAAAAATCTCTGAAAGCCGTTTATAATCTGGAAAGTTTAGAAAGGTCTTATGCATGTGAGGTGTTTTCTGAACAGTCTGACTTCCTAGTTTGAAGGATTAATGACTCCCTCCTAATTGCCAGAAGATTCTGTTGCAAAGCTGGCCTCAGATTTATCCCAAGAAGAAACAAGTTGCTCACTAGATCTTTTGACATTTTTCCTTTTGTTATTTTTTGGACACCATCTATAGAATCTTGATTCATCGGTAATAAATATCAGGTGCATCAATTATTTTCATGAACAGGATGCCCAGTGAAGTTACACAAGTATCAATTCAAAATGTGTTTGCAGATATTGGGTAATAACAGATTTCCACTATCTAACAGATCCATAATCATTTAGTGTGGGGGACTGTTCAAAATATGTGGAATGAAACAATTCTTTCCAGAGTAGTGAAGCACCCATTTATAAAACAAATGAAGGCAGCCTAGCCTTTCCATAAGAGATATAACTTCCTTTGAAGTAAGAAACTATGAAGTAACAAAGGCCAATGACAAGCCCATATCTACTTAATAGATCTTTTCTGCAAAAAAGTAATTAGAAATAATACCAGGGATAAGTAGATTAAAATAATTATTAACTAGATTGTTTATAAATTTTATTATCAATATTCTTATGAATTTCTCAGAAATGTGAAACTTTTTTTTTTAATTGAGGCAGAGTCTCACTCTGTTGCCCAGGCTGGAGTACAGTGGTGCAATCTCGGCTCACCTCAACCTCCACCTCCCAGGTTCAAGTGATTCTCCTGCCTCAACCTCCCAAATAGCTGGGATTACAGGTATGCACCACCACACTTAGCTAATTTTGGGTTTTTAGTAGAGACGGGGTTTCTTCATGTTGGCCAGTCTGGTCTTGAACTCTAGACCTCAGGTGATCTGCCCACCTTGGCCTCCCAATGTGCTGGGATTACAGGCATGAGCCACCATACCTGGCCAGTGTGAAACTTTTAATAATCTATAATCTCAAGATTTGGAGAACACATAGCCTTTTTAAAAAAATTTTTAAAAGACTCAAACACGGTCCAGAATCAAGGTCCATAGAACAATAGCAGTCAAAAAGTCTTAAGTGTAATTTTCAAATTTTTCTGCAAAACGTTCTAACAATAACATCCAACTATTTAATCCAGTAGTTAAACATAGAAATACTCAGCTGACATTCGTGATTCACTATTAAGAAACCCACTCAGCAGAAGTCCAAGAAGATGTTCTGATGCCTAATACAAATGACAGTGCACAAATGTAATTAAACCTGAAAAAAAAAAAATCTATTCTGGCAGTTAGAAATCACATATTGTCCTTCTACTGCTGTAACAGAATATGCTATTAGACAACAAAATGTACAGTGTATAATTGTATGGCTTTATAAAATTAAATTATTTAAGATTAAAGTGTAGAAAGAACTAATTAACTAATAATCAAGTAATTAATTGTTTAGTATCCACAAAGATGAGTATCATTCCTGGCACTGTGAAAAACACATTAAGTTGTCCTGGCCTTGCTCTTCAGGAGCTTACACTCTGGGCAGTTCAGGTTAATTTGGATTTTGCATCTGCAATTATCAAATTCTATTGTCTTCTACCCAAATTATATTTACTGTAACACTAGCAAAGCTTGAACTTCAGGATCTTTCATGTGCATGGATTTCTTTCAAGGCCCTCGAAGGGGCCCTAGCAGTGTATTTACATGGTGATATGCTTTTGATCATTTAACTGCAACCAGGTGAAACTCCTGTTTCTTTCCACAAGGACCTTTTCTGCATCATACTTTTCCTCGTGTTGGGTAGTGCTAAAGTGACCGTGGGCATTCGGGGGATCTGGCTAAGGGTATTTTCAGGTGGGTAATTCCTTTAGTTTTGATTTGGTGGGATATATTCATGCAGTTTGAAGTCATTCTCTGGTATGGCTAAATACTCGTTAACCACCTCAGTGTACACATGATGTTCAGGAACTATCATACTACGCCAACTCATCTAGCATCAAGGCACAATGATGCAAGACATAAAAGTCATGATTCAAAAATGTCCTGTGGCATCTGGCACTGGAAATGTGTGGGTAATAAAGAAGAAACAGAATTATTCAGTTTACTTGTGACCATATGAATATCTTAGATGAATTCATGCATAATTGAATCCAATAAAATGGCAATGTGGTTTTAAATTGTTCCAATATTTTAAATGTATTACCTTAATAACATCCATTAGATGTTAACAAAGTACATTGTGTGTTAATATTTGTAGCTAACATTTTCACTATAGCAGACATACTTCTAACCACTTTGCGTTTGCTTGACTCTCAGATTAAACTGAGGAGATAATATTATTATCCCATTTTATAAACGGAGAAACTCAGTGACTTCGCTTGCCTGAAATTACACATTTTTCTAATACAAAATGGAACTAACTTTGAACACAACTTTCTTACTAGTATTCGTTTACTGGTAACATTTGCTTTTCTTTTTCTTTCTGCCCTTTGCTACCATAGCACTTCTCACCTCCTGAAATAACAAACAGGGGTAATAAATATAAGCGATAAAATCAGTAGAGTCTTCTAACATTCAAAAGGAAGCTATTTTTTTAGTTAGATCACCTAGAATTTAGACTAATATAGAAAACTTCTTTATCATCTTCCTTTCCCAGTAGGTGCATTTCTTTTAGCCTTCCAGAGGATTTGACTTTATACTGAGATTTTAGTTTCAACACCATAATTTACGTGGACCCAATCTCCTACCGCCACATGGATATAACAACCCAAGTCCCTGGAGTATTAAGACAGCACACCACTACCCATGGCCAGAGTACTTGGAGCATTCCATGCAGACCATTAAAACTTCATTTTCTGCCTCCTAAGTACTTCCCTAACTTTCTTTTGAGCTCTTCTATCTGTTTTAAGGAATACTGTGTCTCTAGCATTTCCGTGTTTTACCAGGAGGATTTTCAGGGTTTTTAAATTTAGAAACTTATAAGAAACCACCTTCTCACTTCTGTTTTCCTTTTTCCTACCATCCACTGTGTCCCCACAAACACGTTACAATTTCCTCTTTTTATTTGTTCAGAGCATTTCTCATGTCTTATTCACTTTTTCTCAAGCCATACATTTTTTTTTTCCTTGCATGGAGAAGGGCAGAATGGTTGGTGGGAAACAGGAATTTGGGGGGAGAAGGATAAAAATATATTGATTAAAAAATGTTAACAATTTTTCCTTGTAACAGAGAATGACTAGATCTTCCAATCGGGTTTCCTTTTCCTGGGCAGTCAGGAAAATGGTATTTCCCAGCCATCCTTTCCATTAGGCTGAAGCCATCTGAGTTGATTCCAACCAACGGGGTGTGAAAAGAGGAGGATGCTGCACTTTCAGGTCTGGCCCAAAAACCTCCAGTGATATCCTCCATACACTCTTTCTCCTTTTTCTCAAATGCTACAGCCACTATACCCTTTGGAAGAAGCTTGGACCCCTGAATTACTGACCAAGGGCAGCCAACAAAGGAGCTGCCTGACTGATAGAGTTTGGCTCTGCGTACTCACCCCGATCGCATGTTGAATTGCAATCTCCAGTGTTAGAGGTGGGGCCTAGTGAAAGGTGATTGGATCATGGGGGTGGTTTCTCATGACTTAGCACCATCCCCCTAGTGCTGTCTCAGGATAGAATGCTCACGAAATCTGGTTTTTTAAACGTGTGCAGCACCTCCCCCTTCACTCTTTTTCTTCTGCTCCTGCCATGTAGGACATGCCGGTTTCCCCTTCACCCTCCACCATGATCGTAAGTTTCCTGAGGCCTCCGCAGCCATACTTCTTATACAGCCTGTGGAATCATGTGCCAATTAATCTCTTCTCTTTATAATTACTTAGTCTCAGGTAGTTCTTTATAGCAATGTGAGAATGGACTAATACACTGACCCATCCTACAACTGGGTGTCAGTGATGAATTAACATTTATTGTGCTTAGCCACTGAATTTTGGGAGTTGCTGGCATTAATTATCCAGATGAAAACACTCCTACTACAGCTATTTGAAAATCATAGTTTTAAGCCGAGATGCTCAAATATATGGTAAATAAAATAAGTGACCCCATCTGGAGTCAGATTTGTTCATGATTTTACTTAAAAATGCATATGTAGAATCTCATTTGTAAGTTTATGTATCGATTTTTATAATTGTCTATTGAATGTGTATTCCAAGTAAGATATCAAAATTTCAAGTGCCCTTAACTTTTAGACGTTATCCATTTATTTTGCCTTAAATATTGATTACAACATTTCTAGCAGCTGTATATTTGTAGAGCAGCAATCCCAAATATGTTCACTGATTTAAAATAAAATTGATGACTTCTTGGAATCTGAAGTAAATGACTGTCAGAGAAAGCAGAGAAGCAACTCCTCACCCATTCCCAGCACAAAGCTGGATTTCAAGCTGGCCAAGATATAGAGATGTGTGCATACCTCTCTGTGTATTCTCTAGAGAAGAAAGAATATAAATACCGTCAAGTGCATACAGATTAATTCTTTATCCAACTGATGTTTCTAACTAATGTTTACTGTCTGTGCATGTGTGTCTATGTATGTATTTTTAATAAAAAGCAAAATGTTTAAAACTGAACTTAATAGCATTTTCATATATTACAATAGCTTAAATTGACTAGCTCTAGAAAAATCTATTCCTGGATAAGTAAGAGTTTGAATTCAAAATGAAAACTACAGATGTATTTTGTTTTCTCACATTTCACTGTAGCATGGTAATTGTTTGAAAGCTTTGTAACATTTTGAAACTGATGGCAGCTACATTTTATTTCTTTGGAAAGCTATCTTATGTTGTTTCATAACGTTCATTTTCTAGTGGGGAGAGACTTCCAAAATGTTCACTTTAAGAATGGGGAAACAACAACAAGATACCATCTCACACCAGTCAGAGTGGTTATTATTAAATCAAAAAATAACAGATGCTGGCAAGGTTGAAGAGAAAAGGGAATGCTTATACACTGCCGGTGGGACTGTAAATTAGTTCAGCCATTGTGGAAAGCAGTGTGGCAATTCCTCAAAGAACTTAAAACAGAATTACTGTTAGACCCAGCAATCCCATTATTGAGTATATACCCAGAGTATAAATTGTTCTACCATGAAAATACATGCATGTGTAAGTTTATTGCAGCACTATTCACAACAGCAAAGACACGGAATCAACCTAAGTGCCCATCAGTAGAAAACTAGATAAAGAAAATGTGGTACACATACACCCTTAGAATACCACGCAGCCATAAAAATGAATGAGATTATGTCCTTTGCAACAACATGGATGGAGATAGAGGCCATTTTCCTAAGCAAACTAATACAGGAACAGAAAAATCAAATAACACATGTTCTCACTTATAAGTGAGAGCTAAGCAATAAGAACACATGGACCCAAAAAGGGGAACAGACACTGGGGCCTACTTGAGGGAAGAGAGAGAGAGGAGAGAGAGGATCAAAGAAAATACCTATCAGATACTATGCTTATTACCTGGGTGATGAAATAACCTGTAAACCAAACCTTCATGACACACAGTTTACTTATTTAAGAAACTCGCACATGTACCCTTGAACCTAAAATAAAAGTTTTTTTTAAAAAAAAAAAAATGAAGAAAGAAAGGCAAAGCTTAATTACCTTGCTCGAAGTCCTAGAGACAGCTGCTGGTGTCTGATCTGCCTATAAAATCTCCTGTCTTGCTTCCCATTTCCCTCCTGCTTTACATCTCATTAGAGAGATCCTCCTATTTCAAAATCAATCTCAAAAGCTTCAAAATCTTCTTACATTCTACATTTTAAAACTTTCGTATACATAGTCTTAATATTTGAGAGCAACTTTCCACATTCACAATGTCATATATTTTCTACCTTTGTGATTTTCTAAATAAAATTACCAACTAAAAATTTCCTCAAATATATGCCTATAGAAAGCCGTGAGTATTATTTCCTAATGGAATCCCAGGGTCATAAAATCTTTAATTTCAGTGAAGGAATTTTCAGTTGTTCTTAATCTTTTTATAGCAAAAGTGTCATACTTTAATATTAGGATGAAATTTGAATTTCCAAATGCAACGAGAAACAAGCAGAATTTTGTAAGCCAATTCATGTGGAAGTTCTTTTAGATAAGAAAGTCTCGAGTTTTTAAACAGATTTTTAAATTCTAATTGACAAATAATAACGATGTATATTTATGGGGTACAATGTCATGTTTTGGTCTATGTATACATTATACAAAGATTCAATTAAGCTAATTAACATACCCATCACTTCACCAATTTATCATTTTTAATAGTAAGAATGTTAAAAATCTGTTTCGGCAATTTTGAAATATGCAATGCATTATTGACTGTAGTCACCTTGCAGTGCAATATGCCACTAAAACTCATTCCTCAGTAGTCTAACTTAAATGTTGCACCCTTTTATCAACAATTTTCCCTTTCTCAACCCTTTCCCTCATCCTCTAGTAATGACCTTTCTACTCTCTGTTTTCATGTGATCAACTATTTTAGATTCCACATATAAGTGACATCATACAGTATTTGTCTTTCTATGCCTAGTTTATTTTGCTTAGTATAATGTTCTCCAGTTCCATCCCTGTCCCAGATGACATTTCTCCCTTTTTTAAGGCTGCATAGTATTCCATTGTGTATTTATAGTAGATTTTATCTATCCATTCATCCATTGATGGACACTTAGGTTGCTTTCATATCTGGGCTATTGTGAATAAATCTGAAATGAACATGGGAGTGCAGATATATCTTCAAAATACTAATTTAAAATCCTTTCAATAAACAGTCGTGCATCACTTAACAATGGGGATACGTTCTGAGAAACATTTTGTTAGGCAATTTCACCATTGTGCAAACACCATAGACTGTACTTACACAAACCTAGATGGCATAGCCTACTACACACCTAGGCTATATAGTATAGCCTATGATCCTAGGCTACAAACTTTTATAGCAGTTACTGTACTGAATACTATTGGTGATTGTAAGACAAAGGTAAGTATTGCATATCTAAACATAATTAAACATAGGAAAAGTACAGTAAAAATACAGTATTATAGTCTTAGGAGACCACCATCATATATGTAGTCCACTGTTAACCAAACATCGTTATGTGGTGCATTACTGTATACCCAGGAGTGGGACTGCTGGATCTTATGGTGATTCTATTCATAGTTTTTTAAAACCCTCAAAGATAACTCACACTCAGAAGCTGTTTGTCATCTGACTACAATTTTTTTCTACAGTTTAATTAACCACAAATTGTTTGGCTGCAGAATAGATAACTTCAGCTATTTTAGCATTAAATCTACATATGTCTAAATGGCATTCTTGTTTCTGTTGGTGAGGCTAGCCAAGCAATGAAAATACCTTCAATGTTAAAGAAAAAAAAATGTTTCTGGGTTTAAACTTACTATTTAATGGGCTAAACTAATTTTCAACTTTAAATATTAGTAGGTTAATAAATCAATTGAAGAATTTTTATTAGGTAGGATTCACATCATTTGTTTCCTGTCTCTCAGGGCCCACTGTCCTTTGTTGCCTGATGTCCAGTATCTTGAAAACATTTGTTTAATAAATTTTGTCTGTATTTTTCTTTCTCTTGCTATTGTTCCAGGAGGGGAGGTAGTTTCATCCTCTGTTACTACTTCTAGGCTGGAAGCTGAGGTATTTAAACACAATTTAACAAGAAAGGATTCAAGAAAAGTTTTTGAAAGAGGGAAAGCCTTGAGATGAAATTATACATGGTGACTTACTAGTCATTATGAAATAGCTCAGAAAATAAGAACGAAAATTTAACTGATTTATTATTTAACCCAGACACAAGGAGATTGGTTTAGCCTACTTAGAAAATATGTGGAAATTGACCACCTTACTTATCAGTAAGCTTAGGGTAATTTTTGCTGCAGACACAAAGCAATCCCTCAAAAGTTTATTTATTGTGCCATCATAGGACCCAGGATGATGGAGCAGCCTCTCTCTGGAATATAACTAGTTTGATGGCAGAGATAAATCAGAAAGTGCTGAAACCACAATATGTCTTACAGCTTTGCTCAAACAGGAGACAAATCGTGTTCACCCATCTTTTAATAACCAAAACCAATGACATACTTACCATCATCTAGGAGGCGTGGGAACATAGAGTGGGAGAGATTAAGCTGAAGGAAGATTTTGTGGTAAGGGGTGATATTGTGGGGTTGTCAGAAGAAACATTTGTTGTGTAGAATAATTGGTGATGGCCTGGATATGGTTTTGTATGAATGGAAAAACTAAACGGAATAAGAGAAGGAGAAAAACAGGTATTAAAGGACTAAGAATTGGGAGGATCTAGGACATCTAATTAGAGAGTGTCCAAGGGGGTTCAGCGTAACTACTTGCTTGGTTGGCAAGCTTTTAGGCTCTATCCTTGAGTTTTTTATGTTGTCATACACCAGGCCAGATTGATTTAGGTAAAAACAACACTCTTCATTTAAGAATATACAGAGTCCTCTTTTTTCAGCAGTAAGTCAAGGCCTTGGTGGTTTTGGAGGGTAACTGCAGCTAAAGAGTCAACTTGGGCCTGGAGGACTAATAAAGCCCTTTGTGATATGCCTGTGATGCTAGCAGAGAAGTCATTAGACAGGCTACGGAAGGTCGTGACAGGGTTGAAATGCCTGCTATTCCAGTACCGAGAGCAATAGTGGAGGCAGAAAGTCTTAAACTGACAAGCAAGGGAATTAGTGGAGTAACTCTTTTTTGTCCTGTCAGTGTCATGAGGGGAACAAGGAGCTCTTTTGGTCCAAATATGCAAATTGAATTTTGGGAGTAACGAAAACTAGTGTGTATGTGCCTGTCCAATTAGCAGGTAGACACACGTAGGTAGAAGATCCACAGAGGAAGGAGACACCTTGTGTGAAGCAAAACTGGAGATGCAAAGTAAAAAGATGAGAAGGAGTGCTGAAAGGGGCGTCTTGTACCTAGACTCCTAGGGATCTAGCTAGGGCAGCAGCTGTCAGAGGTTGTAATGGGGACTGATGAGGTAACTGCGTAGAGGGGGAGGTTCGATTTTCATGGTGTAGGAGAAAACATTGAGTATCTATGAGCAACCTTTCACTGGTATTTTCGGGGCTGGGTATAAGTAAACAAGAAGAGGGCTTTGGAGATGAAGACTAAAGGAACATCAAGAAGGTGAAAGGTTACCTAGGGGAATTCCAGTGGGTCTTTGCTGAGAGATACATAAAGGAGTGGCCACAGGAATAGTAGTTTGTGTTGTGAGAGGTCTCAGTATAGGGGGAGTAGAGTTGATATAAGGAGAAAGGTTTTTTAAGTAAGTGCGGAAGAGGGCGGCAGCTTGCTGATGTGAAATGTCTGGGGAGGTCTTGCTGGACCTGTCTAGAAAGTAAATGAGTTCTTCAGGAGGATAAAGGTGAGGGATGTTAAAGGAAGTTCAGAGGTGTAGGGAGACAGGAGATGTTGCCTAGTCTGCATGTAAGACGGGGACAGCTGTGTAGGCACAGGAAGAATGGGAAATGCAAAGCCAGTGGTTGTTCGCTAAGGACAGATTAGAAACGGCTAGGAGAAAATGAGTAAGGTTGATAGTGTGATGGAGATAGCTGGGGAGAGGTAGAGGGTGACATAAGAATGGGAATAAGAGTGAGTATGAAAGTAAAGAATAGAACTTCATCAGGGTGAACGTATTGGAGGGTCCCATGCCAGCAAAGATCATCTATCCACTCTAAGAGGGAGTTAAGAGTTGCCAGTCCTGGGCTAGGGCAAATCCTTGAGCTTGATGTGTAGGGAAGGGAGGGGGCCTGAATAATCCCTGAGGAGTAGTAGAATAGCAGATGGAACACTGAGAAGTTATTTCCTGAGGATAGATTTCCACGAGGGAAAGGAAATGAGAGGTTCTAAGAGGTGGGCTGGTGGCTTGTACTATAGCATAGCCTGCCTTTGCTGGTATGTGACGATTAGGCCTGTGGAACTACTATCAATAAACCAAGTGTGTTCAGGGTGAGGAACAGGAAAGAAGGAAATATGGGGAAATGGGGTGAATGTCAGGTGGATCAGAGAGATACAGTCATGGGGGTCAGGTGTGGTATCCGGAATACTGTGGGAGGCCGGATTGAAGTCCAGGCCAGGAACAATGGTAACTGTGGGAGACTCAACAAAGAGTGAGTACAGCTGAAGGAGCTGGGGAGTGGAAAGTATATGTTTCAGGTGTGAGGAAGAAAATAAATTTTGGAAGTTATGAGAACTGTAGAGAGTGAGTTGAATATAGTTTGTGATTTTAAGGCTTTTAAAAGTATTAAGGCAGCGGCAGCCGCTGCACGCAGACATGAGGGCTAGGCTAAAATAGTAAGGTCAAGTTGTTTGGACAGAAAGGCTACAGGACACGGTCCCGGCTCTTGTGTAAGAATTCTAATCTTACTAACCATGCCTAGGAAGGAAAGGAGTTGTTTTGTAGAAGGGATTGGGGTTTGGGAGATTAGCCGGACATGATCAGCAGGGAGAGCACGTGTGTTTTTATGAGAATTATGCTGAGATAGGTAACAGATGAGAAAGAAATTTGGGCTTGACTGAAGTAATGGGGGCTGTCTGTGAAGCCTTGCAGCAGTACAGCCTAGGTAATTTGCTGAGCCTGATGGGTGTCAGGGTCAGTCCAAGTGAAAGAGAAGAGAGGCTGGGATGAAGGGTGCAAAGGAATAGTAAAGAAAGCGTGTTTGAGATCTAGAACAGAATAATGGGTTGTGGAGGGAGGTATTGAGGATAGGAGGGTATATGCATTTGGCACCACAGTGTAAATAGGCAAAACAATTTGGTTGATAAGGCGCAGATCCTGAACTAACCTATAAGGCTTATCTGGTTTTAGGACAGGTAAAATGGGGGAATTGTAAAGGAAGTTTATAGGCTTTAAAAGGCCATGCTGTAGCAGGCAAGTGATAACAGACTTTAATCCTTTTAAAGCATGCTGTGGGATGGGATATTGGCATTGAGTGGGGTAAGAGTGATTAGGTTTTAATGGGATGGTAAGGGGTGCATGATTGGTCGCTAAGGAGGGAGTAGAGGTGTCTTATACTTGTGGGTTAAGGTGGAGAGATACAAGAGGAGGATGTGAAGGAGGCTTTGAACTGGGGGAAAAGGTGGCAATGAGGTGTAGATGTAGCCCAGGAGTAGTCAGGGAAGCAGATAATTTAGTTAGTGTCTCAGCCTAATAAGGGAACTGGGCAGGTGGAGATAACTAAGAAGGAGTGCTTGAAAGAGTATTGTCTAAGTTGGCACTAGAGTTGGGGAGTTTTAAGAGGTTTAGAAGCCTGGCCGTCAATACCTACAACAGTTATGGAGGCAAGAGAAACAGGCCCTTGAAAAGAAGGTAATGTGGAGTGAGTAGCCTCCGTATTAATTAAGAATGGGACTGACTTACCTTCCACTGTGAGAGTTACCTGAAGCTTGGCATCTGTGATGGTTTAGGGGGCTTCCAAGGCAATTGGGCAGTGTCAGCCTTCAGCCGCTAAGCCAACAAGATCTGGGAAGGAGTCAGAGAGCCTTGGGCCAGAGTTCCAGGGGCCCTGGGAGTGGCTGCCATGTGAGTTGAACAGTCCGATTTTCAGTGGGGTCCCACACAGATGGGACGTGGCTTAGGAGGAATCCCGGGCTGCGGGCATTCCTTGGCCCAGTGGCCAGATTTCCAGCACTTGTAGCAAGCTCCTGGGGGAGGAGGTTCTGGAGGAATGCCTGGCCACTGTGGTTCAGGCATTTGGAAGTTCTTGTGTGCTAGAGATGTGGCTGGGGTTTGTCTCACAGTGGAGGCAAGGAATTGAAACATTTTTCTATTATTGTACACCTTGAAGGAGAGGTTAATTAAGTCCTGTGGTGGGGTTTGAGGGCTGGAATTTAATTTGTGGAGGTTTATTTAAAGTCAGGAGCAGATTGGGTAATAAAATGTATATTGAGAATAAGATGGCCTTTTGACATTTTAGGGTCTAGGCTGTAAAGCGTCTCAGGGTTGCTGCCAAACGAGCCATGAACTGGGCTGGGTTTTTCATATTTGATGAAAAGAGCCTAAATGCTAACTGATTTGACAGAGGTCAGATAAAGAAAAAGGAGCATTAACCTTGACTATGCCTTTAGCTCCAGCCACCTTTTTAAGAGGAAATTGCTGGGCAGGTGGGGGAGGGCTAGTCGCAGAATGAAACTGTAAGCCAGACTGGGTGTGAGGAGGGGAGGTGATAAAAAGATTATAGGGTGGAGGAGCCGAGACTGAGGAAGAATTGGGACCTAGCTCGGCCTGGCAAGGAGCAGCCTGGGGAGGAGGGAGAGGTCAGATGGGTCTGTAGAAAAGGAAGATTAGAAAGACTCAGCGATGCTTGGGGTTGGGACTGAGGGGACAGGCGAGAGGGAAAGAAGGAGGATTGGGGACAGGTCGCATTGGGAACAGAGACTAGGGAGGGAACAATGTGTAAAAGAATGCCTGGACGTCAGGCACCTCAGACTGTTTGCCTATTTTACGACAAGAATTATTTAGATCTTGTAGGATGGAAAAATTGAAAGTGCCATTTTCTGGCTATTTGGAACCACTGTCGAGTTTGTACTGGGGTCAGGCGGCATTGCAGAAGAAAATAAGGCATTTAGGTTTAGGTCAGGTGTGAGTTGAAGAGGTTTTAAGTTCTTGAGAACACAGGCTAAGGGAGAAGAGGGAGGAATGGAGGGTGGAAGGTTGCCCATAGTGAAGGAGACAAACCCAGAAAAATGAGAGAGTACAGACATGGAGAGAAGGGGTTGGGGGGGTTTTGCCCTCCAGAAAAGCAGAGAAGGGATAGAGACATGGAGAGAAGGGGTCAGGGTGTTCTTGCCCTCAAGAAAAGCAGAAAAGGGGTAGAGACATGGAGAGAAGGGGCTGGGGGGTTCTTGCCCCTTAGAAAAGTGGTACTTGCCACTAGGGATGAAGGAGAAGGGGTTGGGGTGTTCTGGCCCCTCAGAAAAGTAGAGAATGGGTAGAGACACAGAGAGAAGGGGTTGGGGGGATTCTTGCCCTCTAGAAAAGCAGTACTTGCCAATAAGGGTGAAAGAGAAGGGGTTGGGGGGTTCTTGCAACCCAGAAAAGCAGAGAAGGGGTAGAGACATGGAGAGAAGGGGTTGGGGGTGTTCTTGTCCCCCAGAAAAGTGCTACTTGCCACTAAGGGTGAAGGAGAAGGGGTTGGGGGGTTCTTGTCCCCCAGAAAAGCAGAGAAGGGGTAGAGACACACAGAGAAGGGGTTGGGGGGTTCTTGTCCCCCAGAAAAGCAGAGAAGGGGCAGAGACACACAGAGAAGGGGTTGGGGGGTTCTTGTCCCCCAGAAAAGCAGAGAAGGGGTAGAGACACACAGAGAAGGGGTTGGGGGGTTCTTGCCCCCCAGAAAAGCAGTACTGGCCACTAAGGGTGAAGGAGAAGGGGTTGGAGGGTTCTTGCCCCCAGAAAAGTGGTACTTGCTGCTAAGGGTGAAGGAGAAGAAGTGGAGAAGGGGTAGAAACACGGGAGAGAAGGGGTTGGGGGGTTCTTGCCCCCCAGAAAAGCAGTACTTGCCACTAAGGGTGAAGGACCAAGGCAGGCGTCCCTGCATGGTCAGACACCTCTGAAACGTGGGTGAATAATCAGGCAGGCATCCCTGCATGATTAAACACCAAGGGAAGACTGTCTTCCCGAGTCCGTGGCTGGTGCCAGAGTTTTGGGTCCATGGATAAAACGCATCTCCTTCATCTCTACCAGAAAAGGAAAGGAACTGAAATTAAGAGAAGGGAGAGATTGAAGTGTGGCACCAAGATTGAAAGGAGAAAGAGGTTGAGGGATAATGAGAGAGGTTGCAGAAGATAGTAAAAAGAGGCCGCTTACCAGATTTAAAATTGGTGAGATGTTCCTTGGGTTGGTTGGTCTGAGGACCCAAGGTCGTAGGTGGATCTTTCTCACAGAGCAAAGAGCAGGAGGACAGAGGATTGATCTCCTAAAGGAGGTCTCATGATCCGAGTCACGGCACCAAATTTCACTTGCGTCCATGTGAAGAGACCACCAAACAGGCTTTGTGTGAGCAATAAAGCTTTTTAATCACCTAGGTGCAGGCGGGCTGAGTCCGAAAAGAGCCAGTGAAGGGAGATAAGGGTAGGGCCATTTTATAAGATTTATAATTACAGTCAAAGGGGTGTTGTTCTCTGGCTGGCAGGAGTGGGGGTCACAAGGTGCTCAGTAGGGGAGCTTTTGAGCCAGGATGAGCCAGGAGAGGGAATTTCACAAGATAATGTCATCTTTTAAGGCAAGGACTGGCCATTTTCACTTCTTTTGTGGTGGAATGTCATCAGTTAAGGCAAGGAACAGGCATCTGGATGTTTACGTGCAGGTCACAGGGGATATGATGGCTTAGCTTGGGCTCAGAGGCCTGACAGGGCCCATATGTAAGGTTTCTGAATATTGAGAACAATAATAAAATCTACCATGCTCGGTAAAAATTAAACTAGTGTTTCTTACCCTCTTTTGGATTCTTAGGGAGGTTTGGAGTCCCTTTTCAGAAAAGTTCAAATATATAACAAATATAAATATTTCTCATATAATATCCTGGGCTTTGTGAAACCCCTGTAATCTACCCAAAGACCAAAGGCAATTGGCTAGGTTAAGAACCCCTGATTAGTTTTGATGTTTTATAGCTTCGGACCTGGAGAAATTTTAGACAACTGTTATAATTTTTTATAAAATTGAAAGGTGGTATTTTGAGAAAGCCAGAGTATACTCTAATCCTGCTGACTATAAATCATAATCTGTTTGTATACACATCAAAATATTCCATGGACTAAATATAAAGGAATGTATTAAACATTTGTGATACATAATAATTAAAAAGTTATTTAATCTACCATTATTTATTTTGCACTTTCAGAAATATTCATTGAGCCATCTTAACAAAAAAAAGTTCTTTCGTCTAAAGCAAGTTTGCTAAACTTCATTTGAACTTTTAAGTCAGTCACTTGATTGAGCCTCTGAGAATAATAGAACACCTGTTGACCAAGCAATGTTACTTCTGCTTCTTTTAAGGAATCTTGCCAAATTTGTCATACTGTGAGACTACACATGCTCCATTAAAAGATAAGACCATGATAATATTGAAATAAAAAAATAAAAGAAGTATTATTTCATTTCTGTTTTGATGAATGGAAAAAAAAATCAAGAACAAGAAGTTCCAAATAGGCCAAAGAGTAAATTATTTCTGTTTAGGACACAATTTTATTAATCCCATTTTGATCATATTTTTGTAATTTATAGTGATGATCATAAAGCATATGAAAACAGGTGAGAAAATATTTACTGATTTAAGAAAAAAACATTATTTTCTGATTTTTAAATATTTAATTTATATAGTTTAAAATTAAAAATTTATATGTAATAACAATAAAAACATACTACCTGAATTTTCATAGATCTTTTCAGGACAAGGCAGAAAGCAAATAAATGAATAAAACATGATACAATAACTGAATGGACATTGCAATAATCAGGTTCCCAAAATTCAAAATAGAAACACTCTAGGAGAATTTCATTTACAAATATGGAGGAAGGGATCAATACCCTGACCTTACTCTCCAGCCTCCATCTGATCTACTGGGGCTTCTCATTGGTAAAACCCAGCTTGAAGAAGCCAGAAGTCAAGAACACCATTTGATGTGAGGACTGGATTTGGAAGGACAAATGGGAGGTATCCAGCCCAAATTAATAAATATGGCATTAGATGATTTTGAGAAAATTAATACAATCATATGAGTGTATCATACTCTAGATATATATCTTTTTAATTTCAAAATAGCATTAAATCCTATTTCATCATTATTTTCCTCTACTACTCCTATGAAGTAAAAGGAGGGGTGAAGAGAGAGGGAGCAGCTCCTCAGAGATTCACAGTCTCAATGGTCTATAAATTCCTTGCAGCAGGATAGTGCAACTTATGTATCTTTCGATCCCAAACCTGGCATGTATTTACCACACAAGAAATATTTATTGAATCAATTGAATGGATAAGTGAACAAATTACATTTAAATGGGATGGGATGAATGTAAATAAATCCTAACAGCAAAAATGAAAATCAACATAACACAGATTGTTAATCCTAAATGTAACTTCTTTGGTGGTTTCTTATAAATGAATGTGGAAGAGAAATACTTTAATTCTTTAGCACCTTGCCCTAGGCATCAAAATTATTATCCCTTTAGGTAATCTCCTACAATTTTCTGCATATCTAAATACACAACAGGCCCTATGTTTTCAATTTGTTTTATGGTAAGAAGATTCTCAAAATATATCATTACTAATTCCTCCAGTTTTCTTTGGGTATTATATTATAACATATGAATCTCTAAATGGAAATGGGGTGATTTGTTGGAATGAACGGGTACTCACTTAGGCCACCCAGAGAAATAAATCTCAACACGTTCATGAGAGCCATGGGAGCCTTGTTCTCTTGGCCACAACTTGGCTGACCCAGAGAGCAATCAACTTTAAATAACATAAGTAAAAGTCAAGGTCCCTTAGAGACCTAAAACGTGCAGCTAAACCCATTTGTAAGTAAGTTTTCACTTGACTGAAAACACTACTCCATACGTAATTCACACTGTGAAAGCGTGTATCCTCAAGCTAATTATGAAGTCATTCTTCTCTGTCCTTTCCTTTTCCTTCTCTCTTTTCTTCTATTCCAGGCAACACCAATAAAATATTCTCAAGTAACATAGTCACTTATGTGGAAAAGTAAGGAAGGCCACAAGCATATGCATAATTTGCCAACTCTATAGACTTTATCATGGAACCTGAGAATTTCTGGTTTCTGTGTGTTTGTTTTTTGTTGTTATTGTTATTGTTGTTGTTCAAAGTTTATGTATTCTACCTTAAGCTTAGGTATGACAAAAATATCATATATAGGGTGGATGGTGAAGGGAGAAATCGAAGAAAGGTAAGAAGTGCAAGAGAAAAGAAGAGGGGAAATGAAGAGAATTTTCTTCTATCTTCTTATTCATTCATAATTCTTGGATCAGATTTTTTTTATATCAAAGTAACAAGTGGAGAAAACGTGCAAGAGAACTAATACAGGTCACCCCAAATCTTCCAGAATCTTAAATAGATCATGGTTGTAGTTTGACGAACTCTAAACTAAAAATGAAAAGGAGCTTTTATAATGCAGGCATTTCTTATTAATTTGGGTGAACTCTAAAGCAGAAACAAGGACTTAGGGGAAAATATGTAAACTCCACAGGAAAGAAAGACCATGGACTTTGGAGTCAGATTATGTAAGTTTGAGTTGTAGCTGTGTCTTCAAAGGGGTCTTTTGACAAAGAAACAGGATTCTGATCAGTTTTACAATTCAGTATCTGTAAGATGAGGTGAAAACGATGACTAAATAGAAGTTTTCTTGGAACAGAGAGAATTTCTTCTGGGTTTCTCAGTAAGAAGATATTAGGTGATGCAGGAAAAACAAAACAAACAAACAAAATATTACTGGTATATGTGACCTGTAAGAATAATTTCAACACTTCCACAGTGTTCCAAACATTTTGAGGGCTGGTTGAGTTACTTCTTTAAATCAAACATTCATCTTTGGATGGTTGCCTTCAACAATCAACCAATGTATCTAACTAACAATCTTAGAAAGTAATTCAATGCAGTTTATTACCAAAGGGTATATTTTGATGAATAGTTTATCTAGGAGGTTACAGTATGAAATTATATTGTTTAAAGCTAGGCATTCTTTGGGTGACTGAGGTCTTAATGGTAGGAATTCGATTACATCACTTCACTTGAAAACTTAAAAAAATGTTTTCAAACATACACATATCCTGGGATATGAGAAGCTAATATGGGTTGAGCATAGTAGAACATTGGGGAAAACACAAGATGAAAATGTCAAAGTAGGAAGTTATAAGATAACACAGACCCTGCTTAGCCATGATAAGAAGTTTTATTTTAATTTCAGAGCAACACAAAGCAGTTGAAAGGTTTTAAATAGAGGAATATATTTCTATGTTAAATTTATGTTAAAATCTTATGTGCTAGACTACAATTTTATAAGGGCAAGGGAAGGAATCTTGTCTATTTATTTGATCCCTAAGCATCTAACTAATGCCTGATATTTGGTACTTGTCAAGCTAATTTATAAAGGCCTTTACAGCTGATTAACAATGCTTGTGGGGAATGTGGCAGGTATCACTCTTCAATGATCCTTGCCTCCTGGTATTCATTTTCTTGTGTAATCTTCTCTCTTTGAGTGTGGACAGAAACCATGACTCGTTCTAAGCAATAAAAATGTCAAATGTGATAAAATATCATTTCTATGATTAGTTTAAATAATATTGCAACTTGCATCTTCCTAGCTGACTCTCTCTGTTGCTTTCTTTGCTTGTATGCTTTGATGAAGTAGGGCGCAATGTTGGAGAGATCCACATGATAAAATATAGCCAACAGCCAGCTAGGAAATGATATTTTCAATCTATCAACCCTTGAAAAACTGAATTCTGGCCAATTTATCCAGTTGGAAGATCTTTCCCCAGTAAAGCCTTCAGACGAGACCCTAGCCCTGGCCAAAACCTTGAATGCATCATAAAAGACCCTGAAGCAGAAGACCCAGTGAAGTCATACCCAGACTCTTGACCTAACTAAAGTGTACTGTAATAAATGTGTGTTGTTTTAAGCCACAACATTTGTACTAATATATTATATAGCAATAGATAACTAGTACGGAAGGGGTGAAGCTCAATTCATAGGAACTCATTATTTTCTGGGAATCTCTTTAACATACAGATGTGGGTGTTCTGAAACCATTTTTGGGCTAAGAGACCAGACACGCTGACCATATTATTAATTAATTCATAGGTAGTCTTCTGACCTGAACTGGGACATTAAGAACCTGTCTTCCAAGAATTTAATGCCTGAAAGAGACAGATAATAGGGTAGAGGTAAGTCACATCAGTAGGGTCACTCCAGAAAAAAAAGGCTGAAGAACTTCTATTTCTGAGGGTATAATTTAGAAAGTAACATTTCTGCCACTGGCAATGTAGATGAATTTCAAAAAAATATTCTACAGATTTAGACAAAATAAAAAGAAAAACGTAGAATCTATCCGTAAAATCTCTTCAATTCAGGTATAAGATAATGATTGCAGAAATTTATGCCCCCATAATCAAATTTCTCTAACTCAAGGAATATGCCAGTTCTAGCTGAGCACAGAGGCTCATGCCTGTAATCCTAGTACTTTTATGACTCTACGAAGAACTCACAATAAGAAAAAAGAAAACAAAAGTGAGAAAACACCATTAGCTATGGTGCTGCCACTTGATTCTTCTACAGAATAGGGCAGCACTAAGGAATAGGGATGGAAGACAGACACAATAAGCCTTTTAAGTTCCTGCAGACCCAGTTACATGAATATTGTAATTAAGCCAAGTTAAAAGAGATACTGGATCCAAGAAAAACTCAGATAAAACATTTAGAAATCTACTTTTTGACATAATACAGGGGGATAAACCTGGATTATAATTTACTATGACTTTTCATGAATCCTGAATCATCTATCAATACAGTTACTAATATACATAAGTCACCAACAATCTAATACAGAACCTGAAAGTTTGCTTTGTAGTTAAAATAAGCAGTATTTTTGGTTCATAGTTAGGCACTAAATGATACTCAAAACGTCAGTGTCTATCCAGGTCGCCAGGGGGCAGCAGTTACCCTGAACAGAGAGACTGTAATCTAATTAGCATGGCAATTTTTGCTGAATGGTGAGACCATGGAAATTTGAATAGCCACTTTCCTTCTCTTAAATGTGTATTCATTATCACAAGAGATGGAGAAACCGACGTGTAAAGCTGGAATGAGATGAAAGATTGGTTTTCTGTGTGGTCTTTCTTCTTGGAGTCTAATTCAAACTATTTACAAAGTCTACCAAAAGCATAACAAAGAACAATGGCCAGAACTCTGAATTATTTCAACCCCTTTCTTTTTTTATCCCTCAAGTTGTACACAGACATAACGATCAAAATCTAAATTTCCCCCCTCATTTTGGAGAGAATGTCTTACTGAAAGTCTCGTGTGTAGATTTATGATAGAACTTGGCCCAATATCCTGTCTTAAGGGCATTCCGTTTTGTTTGTCATATTTTTCTGGTTCAGCAGCCATTATTTTACCTGTTGTCTGTTAATGTATCTGTTAGTATATTCCGAAAAAGACTAAAATTATAGAAAGAATTTTGAAAATAGGAAAATAATTTCATTTTTAATGAAATAATTGTGCTTTGGATAAATATGAATAATTGGCTGTCTAGATACCACAGAAGTTATGAGATTTACATAAAATATTTATAGAGTCTGGATGGAAATAAAATATCTAAATTATTTGTATAACAGTGAAAATTATGGCATAATAAATATTAAAATGCTGAACTGGAATTCAAGAGACAAAGATCTAGGCTAGGGTTAACAAATAGCTTCAACTCAAGTATGAATTCTAAATAACAAGGCCTATCTGGAACACTTTGTTGAGAATGAGTTTCGGGCCACATCTATGTTCAGCAAGAAAAACACTGATTAGCAATTTTTGCCATGGATAGGTATGGAAAGCAGTGTGTACTGGGTAGAGGGAGGAAGTGGTGAATGTGTGGCATCCCTGTCCTAAGCAACATTGCCCACAACTAACCAGCTGTGTGATTTTTTTCCAAGTCCTTTTTTCAGCTTTGTTATCTGTAAAACAACAGAGTTGGACTTTATCATATCTAAGATTGTTTTCAGTTCTATAATTATAAATGTGTGCAAATTACACTCATGCATTTTAGGAATAAGTACTTAAGATTATTGATAACATATACACATTGTAAATATATAATTCATCTTGGCAGTTTTTTCAGAAAAATTTAATGAAAAGAAATAATTCAGGATTAATTGTCATAAAATCTGATTCGAAAGCTTGTTAAGAGTTGTGTTTACTGGATAACATTACAATTATACGCCACACATGGTTTTACTAAAACAAAATGTCAAAGTGTTTCAAGAAGAAATCATTGTTTCTTGTTTTCACACTAGTAGCTAAAATAATTCCATAAAGAAGTCTTATGACATTAACATAAAACATCAAACACAGTTACAAGAAGACATACAGTCTAAGAAGACATACAGTCTATTCCCTTCACTATTAAGGATTATATACCATGTGTAATAATTTGAAGGCACTTAATAAATCACTTTTTTAAATCCAAATCTATCCAGTTTTTGTTTATATCCAATCTTACAGAGGAGAAAAAGGATGTAGTCTATTAAAGGAAGGGATATCAACATACAATAGGAAAGAAAAACTATAGTGATTATAGCAAGGTGAGGCATCTTAATGGAGAGTGTTTTAAACCAAAACTGTGTTACATTCAGCTAAATGTGGCCTGAGGATGCCTCTGTAGTTGCAGTCCTTACAGAGGGAATTGCAACCTTAGTATGTAAACTAATCTAAAGCCTACTTTAGGAGGTTACTTTTGTAACAAATAGCTGAGTCTCAGCCAATCAAGCAGCCAAGCTTTAGTCAATCACAAGTTTCCTATTGATTGGATCGTGTTCAAACAAGGCAAATGCCTAGCTGTCACCAATCAAGCTGTAACCAATCAGACTGTTCCTGTACCTCACTTCTGTTCTCCATCCATAAAAGCTGCCTTCCCACATTGCTGAGTGGAGCTCTCTGAGTCTCTTCTAGTTCTAAGGACTGCCAATTCTTGAACTGTTCTTTGCTCAATTATTTACATTTAATTCATCTGAAGTTTTCTTTTTGGTTTGTTTTTAACACCTGAATTCATGTTATCTAGTGATCTATGTTAACCCAAAACTAAAATTATGACTCCAACTAAAGTCCCAAACCTACTGAAGCCCTGCCAGTGGAATGAGAGGGGAATGCCTGTCACTTAAACCTCCTTTTATCTGGTACTTTTATAGCTGAAAAGAGTAGAATATTTTTTAAAAAACATATTTTTCTACCTAACAATTGTTTTATTCCAAAATGATTAAAAATATTCAAAAATAAAAAATATTCAGAGAAAATTTGTGCTGAATATACAAACTAATTAACTGAGCAGCTGAAATTCTGCTTCAGAAAACCAGGGCTAAAAATTTAAGCATGGACGGGAATCAGGATTAGTTAGTTGGAGGGAATAATTTAGAAACACTGCTGCCAAGGTAATCTTTTCCTAATTTGAGGAAGATCATCACAAGTTCTAACATATACAAAGAAAATCATTTTCTCTTCTCTTTGTTCTTTGTTATGAGAAAACAACTGAGAACGTACAATTAAAAGGGGAATTTAAAACTAAGTCAAATAGAACAGAGAAAGATCTGCGCAGCAAACAACTAAGTTTCCTCATATGCAGTGTTGATAAATAGTGACAAGAGATGGAGTGAGGATGAAAGTTAGTTATTTTCCTCTGAAGTCTTAAGTAGGTTGTTACTCACATGAAGTCCTTGATCCCTCCATAAGGTAGATAGACAAGGTATTTTCTCTAGAGTTATTCTGACTCTAAGATACAGAATTTTTCCTCTGAAGTGAAATTAAAGAGTGACTGATAATGTTAGTAGATTTGTGAGCAGAGAAGAAAGTTGTACACAGACTTTTTATATCTTATTAAATCATTTTTGAATACAGCTTTCATAAAATCCCTTTGGAAGAAACTGCTGGTTTTCATCAAAATCCACTTTCCCTTTCCTCCACGACAAAATGTTGTCACTGGGCACATTGTCTAGCTGGGAAGACACTTCCCAGACTCTTTTGCAGCCCAGTCTGGCCATGTACATAGAGTTCTCTCCACTGTGATGTAAAAAGAGATCATGTGAGCCATTTCCTTGTCTTTGTTTTGTTTTAATACTGCTATTTATTATTTTTTCTCCTGTCCTGGGCACTGGAATGCACATACCTGTGACCCAGTTTTTAGCATACAGATGAGGACAATGCCCTGGGGGAAGACAGAATAATAAGGTAAAAGAGACCTGGGTCCCTGAATCACTGTGTGGATCTGAGATTTCTCAACAATCTGGTTTATCTAAGGATTGTTATGTGAGGGAAGAATAAGTTAATTTTTTCTTTAAGTCAAAACATTTGGGAGCTTCTTTGTTGTAGTAGCTTTTACACTAAAAGATTTTCTGCAGATATTTTTAAATTATTATAAAGTACGTGTGTGTGTGTATGTTTAAGTTAGATGTATGGATATAAATGAAAAAACAGTGACTATCCCTGTACCCTTCGCTTATAATAAAACATTACCAACATGGCTATATCTCGTACACACTCCATGTTAGTCCAAATTTTCCCTTCCCTCAACTTCCAAAGCTACCATCAAGTAATCTTGAATTCGATGTTTGTTATTACCACACATTTTCATAGTTTTACTAAATATGTATGCTTCCAATATATCATTTGTAGCTTTATTTGCATGTTTTAGAATATTATTCAAATGTTATCTTTATCTGTTTGGAATCTTAGTTGCAAACACAAAAGAATCTACTTTAGCTACTTTAACTACAAAAGTAATTTATCATAGACTATTATGTAGTTCATAGACTCTCTAAGATCCTAAGAAAGTTAGAGTCTGAAAATATACAGTCCAACACATCACAAAATCTTATCTAATAAAAACACTCATGCTTCTAATCAGCAACCATGAAGCTATGGGATGTAGAGGAAATATTTTTGTTTCTGCACTGTCTGGGCTTTCTGAATACATTTCCTGAAAACTCAGCATCTTGGGATAAGAGCCAGGCTTGGGAAGTTAATTTACAGTGGAGTAGATGGTGAGAGAAGTCCCAAGAGATTTAGCTAACTCTGGATAGTTTACATTTTAAGAGAAAATGAGTCCCAGGACCTTGAAGAAATCCATAGCTTACAAAAAACCAGAGAGATATGCAAGGCTTATGCAGCCCCTGGAAAGATGTATGTGCATTCCAGAAGGTGAGCGTGAGTACTCGGGATCCTCTGCACTCCATCTCTGCAGGGCAAAGGTTTTTCTCCCTTTTTGGAGGGAAGGGGGAAACAGCTGTTTCTTTCTCCTGTATGTAAGAAGAGAATTCATTTTTCTCACTGAGAAAGTATTTAGCTACTCATATGCAAGATTTTTCCACCTGGCTTTCATCATATCACCCCAGAAATAAGGACTAAGGTAAGGAGAATCACATGCTTATTTATTGTAAGGTAATAAATAAATCTCTGATCCAGAAAACTTCAGGTGCACATCCAGAATAAAATTAATAAAGATGAATAAAACAATCCCAACAATGTCTGGCACCAGATGCTAGAAATTCTCACACTGCTTCTCCCTAAAAGCACTGTACATCACCTCTCTACTAGCCAGATGCTTATGTCAGATTACTGGGGAAACCGGCTGTGAGGTAGAGATTTCTGCGCAAGGATTTTATCAGAAAACACTCTCAGGAACAACACCTGTAAGAGAGTGAAGGAAGTAACACTGGGTAGAGAGAGAAAACTGTACCAGAGGCCATAGTTAAGCCCTTAGGGAGCTTTGGACATTCAGAGTTATCCCCAATTTAGACCAAGAGTTCGGCCCCCCGAATTTACCAGTCATTAGATACGAGCTGTCTGGAGAGGGGACAGAGACAGGTTTCCTTTGGCTGCCCTCCAAGAACAAGACTCAGAGACAGACTAAGCTGAGTGCTATCAGCAGCAACACTCATGGCAACTGCAAGATGAGTGCCTTAATCTTGAAGAGGGAATCTTGGCAGTCCCCTATGACATCAACCATAACAAATCACATCTTCCAAATGCGGCTATCTCCTCACATTGCTCACTTCTAAATCTAAGACCTGCATGGATGTATCTGATGGAAGGACTTTCAGAAGCATGGTAGTCAGAAAAGGCGTATCTAAATCCACATGTATATTCCAGTAAGAGCAAAGGGCTTTCCTGTCCACAATAGAAAGTGTCCATCATATTAATATGTTATCAATTGGCTGCCAATCCTCCAGAGAATGCAACTGTATTTTGATAGGTCAGGAAATGGGAAGTGGGGAGGGAGGTGGTGTCAGCATTGGGTACTACCACTAAAAACTTAGGTACTTAGCAGTGTCAGTAACCTGGTGAGCTCTTATGAAGGAACATCCATGTTGAGCTGGAAAGCCTTCATATTAGAAAAGATTTACAGTCATTTCAGACTATCAGTGAGAGTAGACACAGACATAAGTAAAATAAGGTTTACTTATCTAAGTAAGACTTTCTTATCCTACTATAGAAAAAAGTTAGTGCAATCAGAATATGGCAAAGGTATCAGGACAATTATCCTTTAATAAATGTTGGTATGTTGGTATAAATGTCCATGTTCCCCTAAAAAAGAAAATAATTGCAGGTGAAAAATCTGATCAAAACTTATGTCAAGGTTTCTGGAAGCCCAAATGCTCCTCTTCCACCCCAGTTGAATATATTTAAACCTAGAGAAGTTCTTCACACAGACTAATCTGGGTAAGTGCCAATGACTATACTACCCAAACCTGGTAGATTGTATTAATCTTGATGCTATACAACATAAAATAGAAGACTAGATTACAGTATAGTTCAATGTGCAATTCCATTATCAAGGATTCATTGATCACCCTTGGCATCTCCACTTTTAGTGCCCTCCTGAAATCAGGGCTAAGAAACTGGAGCAATGTTGTATCTATTGAAGCTATTCCTGTTGACCCTGAAAGTGTACTGCTGTCTCTGCTGGGTGGAAGCAACTCTTTCACAACTAGTTATTGAAATGAGGAGTGGGGATGGGAGTGGTGAGAATAGCATTTTTCAGATCAATCAAGTATGAAGGGCTGTGTTAATTTGTTCTGGTAAAGACTGTATTAGTCTGGTCTCATGTTGCTATAAATAAATGCCTGAGACTGGGTAATTTATAAAGAAAAGAGTTTTGACTCACAATTCCACAGGCTGTACAGGAATCATGGCTGGGGAAGCTTCAGGGAGCTTTCACTCATGGCAGAAGGCAAAGCTGGAGCCGGCATCTTCACATGGCTGGAGCACAAGGAAGGGGAGGTGGTGTGGAGGTGCCACATACTTTTAAACAAACAGATCTCGTGAGAACCCTATCACGAGACAACTAGACTATCACAAGACTAGAGGGATGGTGCTAAACCCTGAGAAACTATCTCCATGATTCAATCACCTCCCACCAGGATCCACCTTCAATATTGGGGATTACAATTTGGCATGAGATTTGGGCAGGAACACAGATCCAAACCATCTCAGAGACTACATCTACAATGGAGTTACCACTTTACTAAGCCTACATACATAACCCTTATTCTCCAAGACCCAAGTAAAACAGGTAAGCTAAATGAGCCTGTAATAAAAATAGCCATATCTGCATCTTACAGTTTTTGATAGTGGAATGAGTCTCTGTAGTTCCCTGGAGTTGTAGTACTTCTTATATTTTGGTAGGGAATTAGTATTGCAGAATCTACTGCTTGACTCTTCTTCCATTTTCTTCCTGTCATTCTGGAAATGTGCTGAGTATATCTAATCTAATAATAATTCTTAAATAGGAGATAAACAGTAAGAGGCTAAGTTTTCACACCTGATAGGCCCACTGTGACATGGTCTTGAGCCAAAAGTCCATTTATTTCCATTTACTAAACCCCAGATGTAGTTTTGTTTATTTTTATTTAATCTTCACAACTAGCATTAGGCCCATATTAAATTCACTTGTCTGAAGTCAGAAAGTTGGAAAACTAGGGCCGTAACTCAAGTTTCCTGTTGCTTAGTTCTTTTCTCTTTCACTTTATCAAGCATAGTGATGACTAATTATTATGACTTTTGACCCTAGAGAAGAGGGGCCATTTGCATGTAATATGATGTAGTCTTAAGTACCAGGAAAGCCAAAATAAGATTACATCTTTTCCAACAAGTGCTCCAGTCAGAACACCATTTAGATGTCTGTATTGTCTTCCATTGAGAAGAGTAATAAAAATGGGAGACCTCCTGATCTATAAATGATGTTCAGCCTGAAGATTTTTCTGATTAAAATTTCACACATGAGAATGAATATCTCTAACTTTCATGACAAGATGTTGACTTGATGATGCCAACTGCAATTGTGCCTTTTTAGTCTGACTGGCAGCCCCTATCAAGTGCAAGTTCCTATAGCACAACTGGGATTTAAACAAGCCCCGTGCCAGAAATATTTACCCCAAAGTTTTCCCCACTGAGTGCAAAATAAGATTGCATTTAAGCAGCTCTATTTCAGTTGCTGGCTAATTAAACATTTAACAACGACAAAATGCTTTCTTAGCAAATTATGTCATAATACAGAAAGAACTATGGTGCAGAAAGACACATCATTTATGAGAAGCATGGTGCAGATCAGGAGGTGAAATGGGACAGAGATGACAGTTTATAAAAATTATAAAGAACTTTAAATATCTTTAAAAAAAACTTGAGCAACAGGAGTTTGCTAAGTTTGTATCTTTTATGAGAACAGAAAACTTAGCCAAATTTTAAGGGTGAAACACTCACCCAGGAAAATCTAGTAGAAGAGAAATGGAAAACTCATGTCTTTGAGTAGGAAAACTGATGTTATGAACATATTCAAAAGCAAATCATCCTGGTGACAGAGCTTTATCATTTTGTGTGCCTTTGGATATAGATATGATTCCATATTTCAGACTGGCCCATTCTCCACTTTAAAAAGGAAAGAGAAAAGGAATGGCAAACTGCTAGGTTGGCTGGGACAAATTATTTCTCAATAAAGAAATTGTTGCCATGTGGCATCTCATTGCACTTTGGTGGCCCTTAACTCATGGCATAAGGGAACATGATGGGAAAAAAAGAAAAAAAGTTATCATTCTGTAGCTGCTCCCTACTCCATTTCATGAGAACAATTCCCTGTTTTACAACAATGTACCCTTGAGTAGAAATTATCAAAAATGGCAAAAGGAGTTAAAAATCAATCCAAGGACAAAAAGGGCTTGCTCTACTACAAAAGCTGCACTTCTCCTTGCTGCTGTTGTGTGAAGGACATGTTTGCTCCCCCTTCCACCGTGATCATTAGTTTCCTGAGGCCTCCCCTGCCATGCTGAACAGTGAGTCCTTTAAACTTCTTTCCTTTGTAAATTACCCAGTCTCAGGTATGTCTTTATTAGCGGCATGAGGATGGACTAATACACATGGTATGTCTCTTTTCTATCCATCTACTTTCAATCTATATGTGTGTTTATATTTAAAGTGGGTTTCTAGTAGACAACATATATTTGGGTCTTATTTTTTTATCCACTTTGATTTTTTGTGTCTTTTAATTTAAAATCCAATTACTTTTTAAAAATGATTAAATTAGGCCAGGTGCAGTGGCTCACACCTGTAATCCCAGCACTTTGGGAGGTGAAGGCAGGTGGATCATGAGGTCAGGAGATCGAGACCATCATGGCTAACACGGTGAAACCCCGTCTCTACTAAAAATACAAAAAATAATTAGCTGGGAGTGGTGGCGGGCACCTGTAGTCCCAGCTGCTCGGGAGGCTGAGGCAGGAGGATGGCGTGAACCTGGGAGGTGGAGGTTGCAGTGAACCAAGATCGCGCCACTGCACTCCAGCCTGGGCGACAGAGCAAGCGAGACTCTGTCTCAAAAACAAAAACAAAACAAAACAAAAAATGATTGAATTAATATCTACCATATAGGTGATTGTTTTCTATTTATTGCACTTGATCTTTGTTCCTGTTTTTGTCTTCTACTCTTTATGCCTTTGTGGTTTCCACTGAGCATTTTTTAACGATTGAATTGCCCTAAAGTTTGCATTATATATTTAATAACTAATCCAAGTCCATGTTCAAATAACACTATATCACTTCACAAGTACTGTGGGTACCTAACATTAACAAAATGATCCTAATTCCTCCCTCTTTTTCCTTTGTATTATTGCTGTTCCTGTCATTTATTTATACATTAAAAATACATAAGAAAATATACTATACATAAGTATAGTCAAATACATTATTGCTATTATTATTTTGAACAAATTGCTATCTGTTAAATCAATTCAGAATAAGAAAAATAAACGTTTTTATTTTACCTCCACCTCTTTCTTCTCTGTTGCTATTTTCTTTGTGTAGATCTAAGTCTATGACCTACATTATTTTTATTTTCTCTAAAGAACTTATTTTAACATAATTACAAAGCAGGTCTACCAACAATAAGTTCCCTCAATTTTTGTTTGAGAAAGTCTTTGACTTCTTCATTTTGAAGGATAATTTTTCAGGGTGAAAAATTCTAAGCTGGTGTTTGTTTCTCTCAACAATTTAAATATTTCACTCTACTCTCTTCTTACTTGTATGCTTTCTGAGACATCAGATGTAATTTTTATCTTTGCTCTATATAGGTAAGGTGTTGTTTTATTCCCCCTCTGGCTTCTTTCAAGACTACTTCTTTATATTTGACATTTTCTAGTTTGAAAATGATATTCCTCGGTGTAGTTTGGGTTTTGTTTTTGATGTTGTTATTTTGTATTTATCCTGCTTGGTGTTCTTTGAGCTTTGTGGATCTATGGTTTGGTTTCTGACATTAATTTGTAAAAATTTTCTATTAATATTGCTTTACATATTTCTTCTTTCTCCTTTTCTTTTCCTTTGGTATTCCAATTATGCCTGTGTTAACTTTGGAGTTGTCATACAACTTTGAAATTTTATTGTGTTTTTTCATTCTTTTTTCTCTTTGCTGTTCATTTTTAGAGATTTTTATTAAAATATACTCAAAGTCAGAGATTCTTTTCTTTTCTCAGCCATGACCAGTCTATTAACAAGCTCATCAAAGGCATTCTTTAGTCTGTTACAGTGTTTTTAAAATATCTTTATTACTTCTTTTTAGCTCTTTCTTAGAACTGCATCTCTCTGCCTACATTATCCATATCTTCCTGTATGCAGCCTACCTTATTCATTAGCTCCCTTAGTATCTTAATTATAATTGCTTTAAAAATTTTGATGTGATAATTCCAACATAACTGTCATATCTGAGTCCAATTCTGCTGCTTGCTTTGTCTCTTCAAATTGTGTTGTCTGAATTTTAGTGTGGCTTATAATGCTCTTAACAGTCAAACATGGTATGCTACTTGGTAAAAGGAACTAGTGTCAGTAGGCCTTTAGTAATGGGCTGGTAAGGTGTCAGTGAAGGAGACATTTTCTGTAATCTTATGATTAGGTCCTAGTCTTTTAGTGAGCATGTTCCCCTGGACTGTGAACTTCACAAGTGGTTGTCAGTCCCCCACTCCTCACCCCTTTAGGTGGAACTGGATGGCTAGAGCTGGAGTTGGATATTTTCATTTCCCAGGTCAGTTAGGCTCTGATAAAATCCCAGAAGATTAGGTCCCAGTTAAATACTTGCTTTTTTCAAGCAGATTTTGTTAAGAAGGACAGAATGTATGGTGGTTTTTAAATGGTTCCATTGCCCCTGCCTCTGCTGGAAGCACAAGAGGTTTTTTCTCTGGTATTCACTGTGAGAATCTTATAGAGCCTCAGGTGATCAAAATCACAAAAGTGTGGGGGCCTTTTAATGACACGGTCCCCTTAGAGTTCTTATCTCTCAGACTTGTCCACACTGAGCCTCCAGCAATTCATCAGTTACAATAGTCCAAGTTTCTCCTGGCACTGGTTCCCAGAGAGGTTTCTATTAGCAGGTTCTGAAGTAAGCTGTGATTCTCTGTATTCTCCTGTCAGTTTCTTCAGTCTGGGGTTTGCCCTGTTACCTCATTTCTCTGTGGATCTAAAAACAGTTGCTGATTTTTCACTTTGCTTAGCTTTTTACTTATTGTTAGAATAGAGTGGTGACTCGTAAGCTTCTTACAAGCCAGACTGGAAATCAAAAGTCTCAAGAATATTTTTTAAGAGGAAAAACATAGTAAATCGTTTGTTATGAGCAGAGCACACTAGAAGCATTTAGATGCACAATGGCTACTCAAGATCCTTGTGTATTGTGGTTTTACATTTTGAATTTAAATGTAAACTCAGAATTCATCATCAGAGGACTAATAATCATCTTCATCCCTTACTTCTCTAAGCCAAAGTTTCTTCAATGGAGAGCAACTGTGCAGTAGTAGAAGGCAGCTACTGTGATGTCATTAAGATGTTTTTTATACCAGTGCCCCTTTCTTCTGAGAAAATTGGAGACCCACTTCTCTGACAATAACTAGATGAAATGTTCTGTCCTAAAGAACTGTCTCCCCTCCTGGAAAACAGAGGAGAAAAGAGGGAGAAAGACAGGAAGGGAGAAGGGCCTCAAGTGAAATACACTAGCGTAGTCACTGCCGTTTATCCTCCACTGCATAAAATCCTCTTGGCACAGCGCACCTTGCATGCACAGCTGCATGTATTTCTGGTTCAGCTTGCACTGGCAGCTGTTTACTTCCTGCATCTTGCTGATCTCCTAGATCATCTTCTTGGGCTCCAGGAGAAGCTCAAGATCTTTATACTCCCTGTATGTACAAAACTCAACTCTAGAAATTCCTTCTTTCTTTCTGTGGACTCTGGTCAATGAACTTTTTATTTCAATTACTTTTTTTCCTGGGTCCAGCACATCCTGAGTAGGAAAAAAGTAATTGAAAGACCTTGGCTATGGTCTTGAGAAACTGGTAGGTGCCAATATGGGTCTCTTCTTTGGCAGAGCTAGCTGGCAAAGAGGCTTTGCAGCATATTGGCCTTACTCCTGGCTTAGAGTTAAGCTGTCCCAGGATTAGCTTAAGATTGAGAAAAGTGGGTGAGAAATTTGGTCCAAATCACCTCAAAAGAAAGTCACTTCCAAAGTCCACCTGACAAACCAATCTTTATTCAACAGCTTCAGAGTTCACACAAATGTGCTACATTGTCTAAAATATATCAATAAAAAAATCAAATGTGCTCTAATCCTGATAGTTTAAAAAATTATGTAATGAAGTTCACAATTGGAAAAAATGTTTACTTCAAGAATTCAACAGGCATACCGGTCTGTTAAAATAAATATGTTAAATTCTTATTGTCAAATGCAGGGTCTATAATATGTGCTGTACCTGTTCAAAGGCTAGCAAAACTACATTATTTATTAATCTTAAGTTGAACTCTAGTGACTACATAGATTTCACTAGAATTTTTAGGAGCTATTTTGATATGAGCACAGAATGAGGCAGTAGAGTTGACAAGAAAATATATTGCACTGGGAATTAGGAGATAAAAGTTACAGCATATTTTCTACTACTAACTGGGTACTTAACATTAGGAAAGTCAATGATTCTATGCCTCTGCATCCTTCTCTAAAATGAGATTAAAATACTTGTCTTAGTTCACAAATTTGTGAACTTTCTAAACTGAGATTTCTCTAACGATACCAATAACATTTTTCTTCCAAGCATACCATTGCTTTAACAGGCTGTTTTCAAGAAATACAAGGGTTTTATAACTTACTTTTTATTATCCTTTCCTTCCTTTCAAAAACTATAGACATACACATTTAATTTCAAACTCAAACAATCGTATCTAAAGTTCTACATGATGTGTTTTCAATACATGATGTGTTTGGTGGCTATAAACATTGAGGGAGCTGTGGCCTTCTACAATGGGCTAAGGTCATTCTTTCCAGGCATAGCCACATCCAAGAGGATTTCACCACTCTCTCCACACACAGACTGAAATACAGTGTTGTGGTGCTTACAGCAACATTAGAGACACCCGTTGTCCTCATTTCAAAGTTCAGCCAACTCCTGTACTCTGTATAGAAGTCCACAAAAAGTATGGGACTTCACTCAACTTTTGAAAGTACTCTTGTATACATGTTACTCTCTTCCCCTTTTTCTCATAATCAACATATTAATTCTCTTTCTCTTTCTCTCTCTCCACCTCTCCCCACTCCCTCATTTATTTATCTACTTCTCTACTTTTTTAACAGTTGTCAGGAAACAGTTGGCTTTTCTACAGTTGTCTCAGAAGTGGTCCTCAAGGACACTATGGGAGATGATTGTATCTGAATATTGTAGTATCTCTTCACAACTTGATATGGTTTGGATTTGTGTCCCCACCCAAATCTCATGTTGAATTGCAATCCCCAGTATTGGAGGTAGGGCCTGGTAGGAGGTAATTGGATTATAGGGGTGGAGTTCTCATGAATGATTTAGCACCATCCCACCTTGGTACTATATGGTGAGTGAGTTCTCACAAGACCTGGTTATTTAAAAGCGTGTAGCAGCTCCCCTCTCTATTTCTTGCTCCTGCTTCCTGCATAGGCGATGGCTCACTCCCACTTCACCTTCCACCATGACTCTAAGTTCCCGGAGGCCTCCGCAGAAGCTGACGCCACCATGCTTCAGGTACAGCCTGCAGAACCACGAGCCAATTAAACCTCTTTTCTTTATAAATCACCTAGTGTTAGGTATTTCTTCATAGCATTGTGAGAATGGACTAAATACACAACTTACTCTGAACTTAAAGTCCCTCAAAGCTTTCTCTCAGATTTTGTTTATGCACCGTCATGTGGGATAATGAATCCTATAAGTTTATAACTTGCCATGTAACATGGTACTGTATTTGCTTTCATCCAGCTTAAAACCACAGGAGGAGATAAGCTTTGCTGGAAGTAGACACAGATACTATCAGAGTATAGCTAGGCTGTGATTCAGGGAAGCTGAATTAGAAGCTGAGCTGGCATAGAATGCAAATTTAAAGGAGGACATTTAAATGTTCATATGCCAAGACTGGCTAATTTGGTAGGGGGCTGGCACCTGCTTTTACAACAAATCCAGGGTTCATTGCATAAGAAAATTTCAGAGTTTTCCTTCATATCTTTCAAAAAATCAGACACAAAGGATAAATTGAGTCTCTTTTTTCTTTCTTAATTCTAACTGCCCATTTTACAAACATGATCATCAAAGAGACATACTGAGGTTTAGTATCAGATTTCACATTTTGATATATGTAAGGAAAGTTCTCATCATCTTTACACAATCTCTTGAACGCGTATTTATTTAAGATGGCAGTAGCCCTATGCATTGTGAGCACCTTTCTCTTTCTTATGAATGTATTTGTTTAGTCATTTAAACAATATTTTAATTGCTTTTTTATTGTTGCTTTGCTATAAGTTTCGTTTAATAACAACTGTGTTTACTAAATATTCAATAATATCTTCAAACTGTATGTAAGCTTGCTACTGGATTTTTTTCTAATACCTACTTTTTATGCTTCCAAAATCAAATTACTATACATGAGTTTGAGTTTTATCCCTATTTTAAATAAAAGAGAATATCATCATTTTTTAAAAGGTGGGTATACAGGATGAACAAATACATTATTCATGAGGTAAAGATGATATAGAACATAGGCTTTTCTTTGCCTTAACAAAAGAAGAAATATACAAAATTCGCATTAATTAGTGTTCCTCAAGAACACTACTGTTTCTGAAGAATATTACACTAGTAAAATCTTTAAGAATAAAAGATTCACCACCCAAGTAAGTTTTGGAAATATACGTCTATCTTTGTTTTAGAGTTTCTCAATGTATATGGGCATATTCATGCCTCTAAGATCTGCCATTCAAAAACATGCTTTGCTTTTCCTTCCATTTCTCTAATATAGTTCATATGATATGCCTTGTTTAAAATTAGCATTTCATGGAATACTCTTTGGGAAATGGTAAACTAGTATAATTATACCTAACAGCAAGCAAAACTTGAAAATACATTTTTCTCAGCTGCAGTTAGACTGTATATTGTAGAGCCAGTTGTTTGTATGCATAATTTACCCACTGATTTAGAAACAAGGTTATAGCAGTGGAAGTTTCATCAGAAAGATGACTCATCATAAGTCTTGAAACTCCTTCCCACAAGTTGTATCAGTTTCATTTAGCCCACATTTGAATATAAGTAATATAAACTAACAGTGGCTTAAAACCTTTTAAAAGGACATCTGCCATTGAGTTAACAAGAAGTTTAGCGGTAGGAAGTCCTAGAGATGGTTTAGTAGCTCAATAATATGTTTACGATTCTATCTTCCTAAACTTTCATCCTCAGTGTGTCAGAAACACTTTCTCCTAGTGTACGTAAGACAGCGGATCCAGGCATTGTAGCCCCATATGACAAAATTATAGCAGAAAGAAAAGGAAGGAGCAAGAAGAGTTCCCCCGTGCTGCACTCTTTTCAGAGCAGAAAATTTTGATCAGAGACTCCCAGGAGTTTTTCAGAGATAGCAAAATGGATTAGGACTGCAATGATGTACTTCTCATCCAAAACATTTCTCCTTTTGGCTTAAATGCATTGCTGCCTGAACAAACTAGCAGCTGTCTTAGAAAGGCATGAAATAGAATGTCTTTGGGGGAGGAAATCAAGAGTGTCTGCCACATTCCTTCTTAAAAATTGTACATGTTCCAAATACTTATCTGTGGATACAAAGTTGCAATGCCAAGAAACCAAAGTTTGTGTTTTTGCCTCTACCTATATTTTCAGAACTTTTCACATGTTACAAATGTTTCTGGTAATGCTCATAGGAGTCACAATTAGCCTGCCAGTTAGAGACGATATCTGGCATTCATATGTTCTTCCACTTTTGCCCATGTTCCCTTGGGGCACAAAATATCTGATGTCCACAAATCTACTTGATCAGTTCTGGTCATTCCCATTTCTGAGTGTGACATCATGAGCACACCAATGTCTGTGCCAAGGCTAAAGTCTCACAATACCATTAACAAACCCAGTCACAAATATGCTAAGGCATTGAGGGTTCTGCAAAGGTCAGGGAAAATGACCCCCCTCATTCTGAACCCCTTTGTGTCCCTGAGAAACAAGAGAGTCACTCAATAAAGCAATGAAACAGAAATGACATAGGTTATGAATTTACCATTCAAGCATATTAAAATAGCTGTTGTGACTATGTTCAACTATATAAAGGGAAGCATGTACCTAAAGTGGATCAAAAGAAAAGATATAAAAGATACAATTCCTAGAGATGAAAAATACAGAAAAATACAATATTGAAATAAAAATTTATTAGGTGGAAATACCAGTGGATTGGACATTTCAGAAAAAAAAAAAACAGTGAACTTGAAAACTTAATAATAGGATCTATCCAAAGTGAAGCATAGAGGGAGGAAAAAAATGCTGAGCATCATGATTAGCAGAACAAGGTGACTTGGTCTAACATATGCCAAATTGGAGTCAACAAGGGAGAGATAATTGAAGAAGTAAAGGTGAAAAATCATCCAAATTTAATGAAAACTATAAAACCACAAATCCAAGAATCTCTACAAATCCCGTGGAAGATAAACATAAAATGCATGCACTCACACATGGGTGTAGACAAACAAGCAGCATAATAAAATTTCTTGAAACGATTGATAAAGGCACGCTCTTGAAAGCAGTCAGAAAAGAGACACCTTATAAACAAAAGATCAAAGATAGAAATAACTGCGGACTTCTTTCCATAAATATGCAAGCCAAAATAGTATCACCAGTAGACCTGCACTACAACAAATGTTAAAGGAAGCTCTCCTGAGAGAAAGAAAATGATAAGATGGAAATTTGAATCTATGCAACAGAATGAAGAGTTCCAGAAGTAGCAAATAGAAGGGTAAATACTGTTTTCTCATTTTTAAGTTATTTAAAATAATATTGACCATATAAGCAAAAATAATAAAAATGTACTGTGGGATTTTAGAACAGGTAGAAGCAAAATGTATGTCAATAGCATGTAGGATGAGCAGGGAAAAGGAAGTATACTTATTATATTGTAAATGGCATATTATTTTAATATAGACTATATTAAATTAAAAAACATATGCTACAAACCCTAGAGGTACTGCTACAAAAATAAAATGCATAAGTATAGCTAATAATCCAATAATGATGATAAAAAGGAATACTAAAATATACTCATCACATCAGAAGGCACACGTAAGGGGAAAAAGAAAGAAAGACCAGATGAAATAAAAAAATAGGAAGATGATAGCTATACACCTAACCATATTAAAAATTACTTTAAATTTAAGTGGTCCATCCCTGGTTGGTAAGCTTCAACCTATGGGACAAATCTAGCCTGCCAAGTGTTTTTGTAAATAATGTTTTATTGGAACACAGCCATCCTTGTTTGTTTACCCATTGCCTATGACTGCTTTCACTCTACAATGTTAAAGCTGAGTAGATTCAAGGAGAGACCACATGGCCTGCAAGGCTTAAGCTGTTTACTACCTGGCTCTTTGCAGAAAAGGTTTGCTGACTCCTGGTCTAAACACTCCAAGTAAAAACAGAAATTACCAGACTGGATTAAAAGAAAGATCCAATGACTTCCTACAAGAAATATATTCTGGATATAAAGATACAGATAAGATAAAGTCAAAGGATGAAAAAAATATTACTACGCAAACTTTTCAAAAAAGAATGCTGAGGTGTCTGTATTAATGTCAGATAGTATACTCCAGAAGAAGGACTTTATCAGGGATAAAAAAGTGGCATTTATAATGAAAATAGGTCAATTCATCAAGAAGACATAACATTCCTAAATGTGTGTGCATACTGTAAGAGAGCTAAAAAATGCAGGAAGCAAAAAACTGACAGAATTAAAAGGAAACACAAATCCACAATTACAGGAGATTTCTACACTCCTGTCTCAGGAACTGAGAGAACAAGTAGATACAAGATTATTAAGAATGGAGAAAGTATGAGCAATACTATTAACCGACATGGCTTTATTTATAGAACTCTCAATCTGATGACAGCAGAATACCCATTATTTCCAAGGGCAAATGATGTATTTCCAAGGCAGACCATTTTCTGCTTCATAAAATGTCTCATTAAATTTAAAAGAATTGATAGAGTTTGTTTTCTGACAACAAAATTAAATTAGAAATCAGTAACAAAAGGACATCTAAAACATATCCAAATATGTGAAAATCAAATATCACAGTTTTAAATAACCATCGGTTATGGTTGGTATGTGTCCCTCAAATATCATGTATTAGAAACTTAATGCCCAATGTGGCAGCATTGGAAGGTGGGGACTTTAAGAGGTGACTGGATGATGAAGGCTCTGCTCTCATGAATGGATTAATCTATTCATGGACTAATGAATTAACAAGTTAATGAATTAATGGGCTACCATTGGAGTACTGGTGGCTTCATAGGGAGAAAAATAAGAACCTGAGCAAGCACGTTAGCACTCTCAGCCCTCTTTCCATGTGATACCCTGTGCCACCTCGGGTCTGTGCAGAGGTCCTGCCAGAAAGAATGCCCTCACCAGATGTGCCCCTCAACCTTGGGCTTGCCAGCCTGCACTACGAGAAATAAATTCTTTTTCTTTATAAATTTCCCAGTTTCACATATTCTGTTATAAGCAACAGGAAACTGACTAAGGCACCATCTGTCAAAGAAGGAATCACAAGAGGAATTAGAAAATATTTTGAGCTTCATGAAAATAAAAAAGCAGTATATCAAAATTTTTAAATTTCACTAAAATGATGCTTACAGTAAAATTGATTGTCTTATTTCTTAAAATAAGAAAGATCTAAAGAAATTCAATTCAATAATATCTACCTTAAGCAGCTAGAAGAAAAGAGCAAATTAAATCCAAAGTAAGTCAGAGAGTAAAGCAATAAATGCAAGAGCTGAAAGTAATTAAAGAGAAGATGAGGGAAAATGAAGAAAATTTATATAACTAATATCTATCTGATTTTTGAAATTCTACAAAAAGCTACTTGAACTAGTAATAACAAGTGCATTTATTAGCAAGGTCCAAGGATAAAAGTCAATATACAAAAGATCAACAGTATTTTGATAAACTAGCAAAGAACAAATGGAAAACGATGTCTAAAACATGGCATTTATAATGGCATCCACAAACATGATTTATAGATAAATTTTGTTAAACAATGTGCACAAACCTATACAATGAAAATTATAAAACATTTCTGAGAAAAATAAAATGGAGAGATAAGTAAATGAAGAGATATATCATGCTTAGGGAAGGAAAGACTAAATATTTTTAAAATGTCAATTCTCCTTAAAATGACCAATATATTTATTATAATCCCAATCAAAATTCCATTGGATAAGCTTCCATTGGACAGTGCTATTCTAGCAGAAAACAAAGTAAATAATATTTACAATCTCTGGATAGGTAAAGATTTCTTAAATAGAACATAAAAAAGTACAAATTATAAAAGAAAAAATTGATAAAATTGTACTTTATAAAAATCTCATAACTTCTATGATGGACTACATTAAGAAAATAAAAATGCAAGCCACAGACATGAAAAATTATTTGCAATATGTAACAAAGGACTTGTATTCAGAAAATACAGTTGCTGACAAAGTTTAGAATATACTTACAATATATCCCAATAACTCCACTTAAGAAGAATAAAAACATATTTCCACACAAAGACTTGTAAATGAATGTTCATAACAGTGTTATTCAGAGTAGCCCCACACTGGACATAACCCAGTTGTCCATAAACAGGTGAATAAATAATCAGAAATACAGTCATACAAAGGAAGACTACGAAGTAACAAAACAGGAATAAACTATTGATACCACATCATAGATGAATCTCAAAAACATTATAATGAATGAAGGATGCCAAGAAACAAAAGATTGCATAAAGGGTGATTCCATTTTTATGTAACTCTAGAAAAGAAAATTATCATCTATGTGACAGAAAGCAGAGCAGGGATTGCCTGGACCTGGAGGAGGGGTAAATTACCTGGAGAAAGGCACAAGGAAACTTTTAAAGGGTGATGGAAATGTTCTAGATCTTAATTGTGGTGATGGTTTCATGAGCGCATATGTTTGTCAAATCCCATCAAAATACAGACTTAAAAATGGATGCATTTTATTGTATGTAAATTTTATATCCCAATAAAATTTATTTTTAAGTTACCTAATTATATGTATTACATATACACAGTAAACAAAATTAAGTTTCAGTTTCTATATGAAGCTTTTTATAAGCAAAAACAATGAAAGGAGAAAAAAGAGAAAGGCAAGACGCAGAAAAAATAGAATATAGGTCAATTTCAGGTTCTTTCAAAATTGTAAAATGAGGAGGTGGAATAGTTATTTGATATATTTGGATTTGTCTATTTATTTTTATTTGAAGTGTTTTTTTGTGTAATCAAAACTACAAAACCATTGCAATTATTTTTGTCCTCAGAATTTTCTTTCCTCTGAGTAACATTATGTACAAATTTCATTACATAGGCATTTAGACAGATTTTCATATAAATACATATTTGGGAAAGAATGTTTCTTTGCCAATTTCCAATGTAGAAATTAGATAAATACTAGGCATAAAAAGTTATGTGGTTGAATGCTTTTCTTTAATTTCCAAAAGACCAGAATCTCTAATATTCAACAAACTCTTTTAATTTTATTAGCAGTTACTCTTGTGGAATACAGAATTTGGTGCCAGAAAATCACATTATTCCACTGACAATTAGATAACATGGCCATGTCTTTAGAGCACCAATATTAAATTACTGGAACATAAAAAAAAAAAAAAGAAAAACTGTGAATTATAATTTTCCTTAGCAACATATGTATTTTTTTTTCCTGTTTTCCACTTCACCACTTTTTCCCCAAACTGACTAATTTTCTATCTAATGTTCAGTGTTTTTAGGGCATTAAATTAGTCAAGTGCTTAAAATTTAAAGCCTTATTTTCCCATTTCCTATAAAGCAATATAGGGTTTTGCAATGTTAACAAAAGGGACACCACATTGCTTATTGTTTTGCACAAATTTTAAAATGGAAAAAAGTTTGAACACATCATTTTTATATAGATGTAGTAAGTTTTACTGAAATAATACAAATCATTTTTTTTTCCAAAATCACAGAAGAAAGCAAATACTTTTATTTTTCTCTATGGAGTTATTTAATGAGTTAATGAGTGACTACATGAAATAAGAGTAGTAACTTACAAAGTGTACCCCAAAATGTCCTAAAAATTCGCAGTTAGCTGCAATTCTCAGCAACAGTGAGGACTGATTCTAAACAATCCTAATCAAGTTGAATAGATTTATTCAGGAAAAAAGTTATCACATATTTCAGGAAGCAGAGGAACAGAGCAACAAGTTGTGGCCCTGCCAACAGTGACCACAGAAGCCACAGCTAGATGGCAGGCAGCCTGTTCAGTCACTGTATAAAGAAAGCAGTGGGCTGGGCACAGTGGCTCACGCCTGTAATCCCAGAACTTTGGAAGCCTGAGGCAAGTGGATCCCCTGAGGTCAGGAGTTTGAGACCAGCCCAGCCAGCATGGTGAAAACTCGTCTCTACTAAAAATACAAAAAAAAAAAATTTTTTTGTATTTTTACAAATACACCAGGTGTGGTGGTGCACACCTGCAATTCCAGCTACTCGGGAGGCTGGGGCAGGAGAATCACTTGAACCTGCGAAGCGGGGGTTGCGTTCCAAGATCACACCACTGCACTCCAGCCTGGGAAACAAGAGTGAAACTCCATCTCAAAAAAAAAAAGCAGTTCCCTGGCTAATCTAGAATAATAGTGGTGCCACCAACAGTGACAACAGTATTTAAGTAGCAAGGGTGAAAATATCAAATTCTGCTTTACACATTCACAGTTAACTGATGGTAGGACATTCTGTGAAGAGACTGCATTAATTCTGTTATATGGAGGACTAGAGAGACGTTTAGGATCGAAGAGATGAGACCTGATAATTGTCTGTGTGGCTCAAATTTGTTTCAATATGTATACAATTAGCCACAAAGGACAATATAGAGGCTAATGAAAAACCGCTGTCTCCACTGGTAATCATATAACAACAGCCTACTGTGTGTTGAACGCTTGTTATGTATTTTTAATTATCACATTTGAAAACAATCCTGAGATATTATTGCTATTCCCTTTCAAAGATGAGGCTTATCACCACTAATTTGGTTTATCATAATGATTCCCTTTCAAATACTGAGGCTTATCGCAACAAATTTCAAGGCCGCACAGGTAGGAAATTTAGAAGGTCTGTCCCAAACCTGGGATATTAAAGAACTTCTGGTTCCCATTTTGTGTTCTTCACATTACTGGGGGAACCTAATAAAATAAGCCGATCATCAGAAAGTTGTAATAATAATAGCTAACAATTATTAGGTACTTATTATGTTCCAGCTACTCGTCTAAGAATTTTACTCTATTAATTCACCCAAATCCTAGCACTACAGGCCCCATTATAATTCTCCTTTATATGATCTTTATACTAACAAATATGGTTCAAAAAGAATTTCAAATCAACCTTGGCAAAAGGTGTACTTCAAAACATATTTTTAAACACTGCATGAGGCTCGCCCTTAACAAGCTCACTGTCTCATAGGGACAACTGCAATTACAAAGAACAATTGCAATATAGGATTAAAAACAAAAAGATGTTATCATGGGGCATTATATAGGATATTAGTAAGAACACTTGGGAGAGGTCCAAAAAAGGACCCGGAATAGTCACTCGGAATGAAACCTGCAAATAACATTCCAAAGGGTAGAAAAAATTCAGTGCAGTGAAAAATTCTGCCCAACACAGTGATGGAATAATTAATTGGCCTCCAATTGCCAACTGAGTATTGTATTGCAACAGGAACTGTAGAGAGAACACACTTTAGTTATAGTAAAACTGAAAACAGGAGCTTCGGAGCCTGGCAGATCTGAGTTTGCATTCTAGATTTATCACTGCTTATTAGTGTGAAGCTCAGTGTTTTCCTTTATGAAATGAAAACGTTATCTACTCTAAGGAAGCTGTGAAGACTCAGGGTGGAATGTTTTTGAAATCACTGAATCAATAGTAGCTGCTGTGAGTGTCTCTGTTGTGGCTTCCTAATGTAGCTGTTTTCCTTTGGAGAGCTCAGCACTCATTTCTTTCCTCCAGGCTCTTAGGATTCTTAAAACCTGCAAGGGTCCATTAACATTTCATGGGGACAGGCAATAACATTCATCTCTTTTACTCTCTGGGTGTTATTGGAGATCATGATCATTTCCTATGTGAGCTTATGCCTCTAAAATTTTACTAGTGTGCCTTAAAATAAACAACAGAATCATGGGATGGTGTGGGATAAAACTAATCAGCACCAGCTCTCTTTTTCCCACGTGGGTGCCACTCATTCCTATAATGAGATCTTCCCCACTTCCCAAGTCTGCACAAGGTGTGAGAGAGTCCTTGTCAGTTAAATGAAAGCCAGAATAGCTGCTGTCACTTAAATTTAGAGAAGCTGAAAAGTAGGTTGTCTTAAGTGAAATTAAATATGTTATTATCAAAAGAACCCCTCAGCACCATTCTAGGATTACAGGCATCCTGATAACCCTCCTTCAGGTAAATGAGAAATGATTTTAGATGTTTCTAAACTTTAAAAGAAAAATTTTAGAAAATGTTTGCTTGGTTCTTAACATTCTTTTTATCCACAGCGACCACCATCTTTAACCAAATAGTTTCTGTTTCTTCCACATTACTCTTTGGTAGAAACAAAACATTAATTAACCTTAAAACTTTGCATCTAAAAATGAAAAGTTAACTCGCAAGATCTGTGGTAAAAGCCATCTTCAGCCATTACAGCCTGCTCCTTACTCTCCACTGTGCTCTCAATTTTTTTTTAACTAGGCCCTTTGTTTCCCTGGACTCATAATTACAGAAATAAAACATGGGGAAATATGACTCTATGTCAGTCTTTCATTATGTAAGCATAAGGAAATTCATCTTTGAATACATGTAAGTTCATGGCTGTCATGAAAACCTACTCCCCATGGTTTTCTCCATGAAAACCATACAAGCACCAATCACTACTCTTCTATGTTCCCACTCATTCCTTTCTAAATGCTATCTGAAGTCTATTTATTGACTAGGGTTAAGCCTCTCCAAGTTAACCTTGAGGATGTTCTCTTTCCAGTGAGCCACTTCATACCAAACAAGCTTCCCCCTCTCCTTTTTGCCCCTCAATTGTGAAAGAAACAATCCTTTTCCTTTTTCAAAGCACTGAGCAATCCTCAAAGCTCAATTGTCCAGTGAATTCTTTCTAATACAAAAGAAATTAAGACAATACATTTCTGACAGCATTTCTGTAATTATATCTAATACTTCTGATTTTCTTAGTTTCTATCACTCCTTGACTTCTCATTTAGGATGAGTTATTAAATGTATTTCTTCATCTCTGGATCTAGAAATATTTTTGTTTTAGCTATTGCCAGACAAAGACATTTCCAGTAAGAGCCTTATAGAGTGACCACAAATGACTGACAAATGAGTTGGACACTATTGCACAAGTTTCTCCCCTTTTTAATAATCCTTAAGTTGAGCTCAGAGCTTTTTTAAGAATTTTTTTAATCACTAAATTCACCATGAGGAGAGGCAGGTGAAAACCACTTAAATTAAACCAGGGATACAAGGGGCTTACATCACTTCGTTTTCAGTTCTCATAGGAGAAGACAGTATGAAAGAAGTTGACCCTATCTTTGGAGACAAGACTTAGATTTGAATCCTTGCTGTTCTCTTTAATTCCTATGTAACCAGGAAAAATCTGCACCTGAGGTTCTTTAATATCTAAAATGAATAAAATGTACATACTTTATACAGTCAATTCCAAGATAAATAAAAGCATTATTAAAGTCACAAATTCAAGTTTGTTGCTCCAAAATCCCTGGGAGCGGTCACAGATGGAAAAATCAGTTTCAAACAGATTTTCCTCTAAAGTCAACCCACACACACAGATCCTCATTTACTCCTCTACTCCACAACTCCTTTAATCTCACTGCTTCATCCTTAAGGCAAGGAAAATCACATCTAAGTTAGATTTTGCATTCTTCCAAGCAACCAGTAAACAATTGCTAGGATATGGCTCTAACAGCTTCTACTTACCGATTCTGGGTGAAGGGCTCTGGTGTTTCTTCCTAGAATTTAGACGAACTGCACATGATCTGGGGAGACTAAAGTGTATCCTTTTATCTTAAACAGCTAATTGGATTAACAGAGAATTTCCATCCAAAATGACACCCATTACATATACTTTCATTTCCTCATAAAATATAGTTCATTTTACTGTAGTGTCACTTCATAAAAACAAAGCTCATTCATCACATTCTGACACCTGTGGTTGTGACACATGCCACTGCACTTTAACAATTAGATGTTCCAAAAGGATCCCAGCACCAGCAAGATAATATTCTCCTGAATCCTTAAGCATCAGAGAGAAACAGATAAATTTCACTGTTGTAATCAGTAAAACCTTGTTGTGAATAAGACTTGCAGGTGGAGACTTCTGGTCACTATCAGAGGTAGAGAAAAAAACAGACTGGAGCATTTTGTCCCAGCTGAAGTTGAAAGGAATATTTCCGCATTCACATATCAGACCACAGTCGTCACTCTGACCCTGCCAACATTTCAAGAGAGGCCCCTAAGATGAGGCCTTTATCCCTGCAAACAAGCTTATTCTATTTCCGACAACATCCAAAGCCTAAAACATTTTGTTCAGGCATTTATTTCACACTATTTAATGGTAAGCCTCCAACTTCCTCAAGTCACTGAGGGGGCTGTGTATACATTCTGGAAGTTCACCATGATTATAGTAGAACTAATAAATTGATGGTCTTTGTTTTTTTTCTAAACCCTCTGCTTCTGTCTCATACTCTTATTTTCACCATCATCCTCAGTGCCACTGAAATGACTTTTAATTAGCTTCTCCCCTTGCATTCTTGCTTGGTTTCATCAGCAGTAGTCACCCCCTGACATGCAGTTTCGATTATCAAAGTTTCAGTTGCCCACCACCAACCTTGGATGGAAAATTTTACATGCAATAAAATATTATGTGTGTGTGTGTTTGTAAGACAGAGACCACAGTCACATAACTTTTATTAGAGTATATTGTTATAAGTGTTCTATTTTATTATAGGCTATTGTTGTTAATCTCTTACTGTGACTAATTTATAAATTGAATTTTATCATAGGTATGTACTTACAGGAAAACAACAGTGTATATAGGATTTAGTGCTGTCTGTGGTTTCAGGCACCCACCGGGGGTCTTGAAACATAACCCACTCAAATAACGGGGGACTACTGTATTTTTTCTGCGACCAGAGTGATCTATTTCAAATGCAAATCTCTTCATGCTACTTCCTCCTTAAAATTTTGCAAGATTTTTGAAATCTCTTCCTTCCCTCTTCATCCCTTCTCCTACTCCCAGAATCTCTACCTTATCTTTTACCTCTCTCCACCATCAGTTTCCTGAAATCCCAAAATGTAGAATTACTTTCCCTCCCATTGAGCTATGTTCTCAGGTTCAAAGCCTTTATACAAACTGTTTCCCCACCTGGAAGCCAATCCAATTACACTAGAACCTCTGGGTGGGGCACAAGCAAGGGTATTCTTTAAAGCTCCCTGGGTGCCTCTAACGTACAGCCAGTGTCGGAAAACATAGTAATTTAAACTCTTGCTTTACTAAAAAAAACATTCAGGGAAGTTATCAAGTTTATCCAAGATCACATGTCACGGGATTCTTTTTACCTTTGTTTCCCCAAAATAATGTATCTCATAATTAATGATTCTTTGAATGTCAATCACAGCTATAGATGCTTTCTAAATTTGATTTTTAAATATTATTTTGAAGTAGCAACTGAACGGGGGATGCAATGGAAAAACACTTGCACTCCATGTCAGTAAGCGTGAGCCACTGCGCCCGGCCTAGTTCTTCCCTTCTTCAAAATGATCCTGCAGTCAGCTACTTCAGGTTGTCATTTTTAGTTAAGATATCAATATGGCTGCATAGTATTCCATGGTGTATATGTACCACATTTTCTTCATCCAGTCTATCATTGATGTGCATTTAGGTTGATCCCATGTATTTGTTATTGTGAATAGTGCTGTAATGAACATAATGTGTGCATGCAACTTTATAATAGAATGGTTTATATTTCTTTGGGTATATACCCAGTAACGGGATTGCTAGGTCGAATGGTATTTTTGGTTTTAGGTCTCTGAGAAATCATCATACTGTCTTCCACACTGAACTAATTTACATTCTCACCAACGGTGTATAAGCATTCGTTTTTCTTCACAACCTCACCAGCGAAATCATGTTCTTTGCAGGGATGGATGGAGCTGGAGGCCATTAAACTTAGCAAACTAACCCAGGAACAGAAAACCAAATTCTGCATCTTCTCACTTATAAGTGGGAGCTAAATGATGAGAACACATAGACACATGGAGGGGAACAATACACACTGGGGCCTACTGGAAGGTGGAGGGTAGAGGGTGGAGGGTGGAGGTTGGGAGGAGGGAGAAGATCAGGAAAAATAACTAATGGGTACTAGACTTAATACCTGGGTGATGAAATAATCTGTATGACAAACCCCCATGACACAAGTTTACCTACGTAACAAACCTGTACAGGCACCCCTGGACTTAAAGTAAGCTAAAACAGATATTAATATGAGAATTTTGGAATCTGTAAAATTTCTCTGTGAAAATCTACTTTTGAGAAGGCATAACCCAGGAATAACGCACTGGGTTATCATTTATGTTCCTTATTTCAAATGTGTTATTAGGGGCAAAATAAAACTTTGGTTAAGATATTCCAAAGATAAATCTTTGCAGCTAAATTTAAACTATGAGTTGATTTCTGGTCTTTCACCTTAAAACTACAGAAATGAATCTGAATCTGAGGCGTCCCTCCGTGTTCCCCATTCTGTTTCCCAGTCCTCAAAGATGAGGCTCTCAGTGCTTTAGGCACAAAGGTGCTAACTTTTTTGTGTTATTTCATACAACCTATTGTGCCTGGATTATGGTGACATGTCCTTTGACTATTAATTGCAATCTGTAGATAATGGTAAGAGCAAGTTTCTGCCTCCCCAAGGTGAGGCACAGCCAATAGGCCAGATCTATAATTTAGGACTACCAGGAGTGAGCTTTGAACCCTGCCTTTGGCAATAACGTTATCAATCAGAAGAATTAACCAAACCTCCTAGCTGAGGATTTTAACAAATGGAAATATACAAAGGTAAAGCAGATAGGCAACACATCAAAATATAAATGGCTTAATTGTGATTTAGGTATTCAACTTATGAAAACAATTTTTTTCTTCTTTGGAACAACTAAGTTGTAAGAAAATAAATCTAGCCATACTTTAAAAAATGAGAAAATGTTCAGGCTAAAGATACATAGTTATAACTTATAAGACTTACAAGATTAATATAATGAAGAAGAGATCATAGCGCGCGCGTGTGTGTGTGTGTGTGTGTGTGTGTGTGTGTGTGTGTGTGTGTGTGTGTTGCTGCCCTCTACTGGGGACCAAAGGACGAGTTCTCAATTGAGTTCTCCCAGCTCAATTCCAGTTGAAAATCCCTTCATGACAAAAATTAAATCAAGCACCTAGCAAAGTTCTAAGTACCAGAGACAAAGTATAGTACCACAAGACTATAAACCCTAAGGGTTTTTTTTTTTTTTCTAAATTGTCCCTACTTTACATTTTAGATGAAAATCGTTGAAATCATGCAAAGACAGCCTTTACTGAGAATGATTTTTACCCTGAAGACTGAGAGTTTCATTCTGAATTGACATTCAAGAGGAATGCCAATGAGTCAGATCAGCTTTATTCAGTATCAGTTACACACATATAAAATGATTTTAGTGCTTTTAAAATTTTTTCACTCTCAAGATTGGTAACCTTGGCCGGGCGCGGCGGCTCACGCCTATAATCCCAACGCTTTGGGAGGCTGGGGCAGGCAGATCACTTGAGGCCAGGAGTTTGAGACCAACACTTGAGGCCAACATGGTGAAACCCCGTCTCTACTAAAAATACAAAACTCAGCCAGGCATGGTGTTGGGTGTCTGTAATCTCAGCTACTCAGGAGCCTGAGGCAGGAAAATCACTTGAACCTGGGAAACGGAGGTTGCAGTGAGCCGAGATTGCACCACTGCACTCCAGCCTGGGTGACACAGCAAGATTCTATCTCAAAGAAAAAAAAAAAAAAAAGGCTGAGCATGATGGCTCACGTCTGTAATTCTAGCACTTTGGCAGGCCGAGGCGGGTGAATCACCTGAGGTAAGGAGTTCAAGACCAGCCTGACCAGCATGGAGAAACCCGTCTCTACTAAAAAACAAAATCAGCCAGGCATGGTGGCACATGCCTGTAATCCCAGCTACTCCAGAGGCTGAGACAGGAAAATCACTTGAACCCGGGAGGCAGAGGTTGCAGTGAGCCAAGATCATGCTATTGCACTCCAGCCTAGGCAACAAGAGTGAAACTCTGTCTCAAAAAAAAAAAAAAAAAAAAAAAATTGGTAACCCCATGTTTTCTGTCTAGTTCTAGTAAATTGTATGACTTATTTCACTGATGAATTTCTTTTGTTTTGTCTCATTTAATCTTTTTAATACTATGAAGTAAGTATTATTAATATCCCCAACTTATCATATGAGAGAATTTAAGCACAAAGATGTTAATAAATTTTCTGAAGCCTCACAGCTAGAAACAAAATGTAGGAATTCGGATGCCGGAAAGCTTAGGAAAGAAGCCATGCTCTCAGCAACCACACTAAAAGGCCTTTCAGGTAACACGGTGCTGAGCACGTAACGTAGTTATGTTGCAAAAATGTACTTGCAGAGCAAGATTATTCAACTATTCATTCTTGAAAATCAGTGTGTTATGAGTTAGTCTTAAATTTCTCCAAGGCATAACTATGACACAACATATGCCATGCTAAATTATGCAAATATTTCATCTTGAGATGCCAAATTTTAAAGCAGAAATACTGAAAGTAAATATAATTTACATTCCATAGATTTTGTTGTTCTTGGAATTCTTCCTGCTTTTTCTAACCCTCCACCCTTTGCTCATTTTCATTATCTTTACATGACTTAGTTATGCCACTACCTCCTAGCCTACTACAATCTGCACTACTCTGCTTGGAATGCCATAACAAAATATCATTGACTTGCTGGCTTAAGCAACAGAAATTTTTGTTCATGCAGTTCTGAAGGCTGGAAGTTCGAAATTAGGGTGCCAATATAGTCGGGTTCTGGTGAGGTCCCTTTTCCAGGTTGCAGAGAGTCACCTTGCGCAATGTACTCACATAGTCTTCCCTGGGTGTGAGAGCTGGAAGGCCACGAGGTAGATGAAGCAGATGAAGGGAGGGAGGGTAGTAGGGGAGAGCAACCTCTTCCTCTTCTTATAAAGCCACCAATTCTATGGGATTAGGACTCCACCCTTATGACCTCATTTATCTTGGTTACCTCCTGAAAGCCCTATATTCAAATATAGCCACACTGGGGGTAAGGGCTTCCATATATGAATCGGGGGCGTACAATTCAGTCCATAACATCATCTTTTACATTTCAATTGCATTTTCTCGTTTCTTAGAATTAATGTATTGGAATCACCTGTATACTTACCTGTGTCTCGTTATACATGTGTTCCCTCAGGCCAAATTCTAACTATATTGCCATTGTATCCCAGGCACAGAACCTATCCATATGGTGAGTACTGTTGGATGAATAAATCAATGATACCGATGGCTTTATTCTGATTCTTTACCAGCTCTTAGAAGCAAATGTCATAATTAAAGCAGGGGCAATAGGTTTGTTGGCTTAAGCAGATACCTGGGGCTTTACTGGAGATAAAACATCAGAACAAGCCTTACGCTCATTCAGCCACTAAACATCATGAATTTTAGTCTCCTCCAAAGTCCTCATCAAAATAGTAGAATTTGCACGACAATAAAGTTAAACATTGGGCAACAGCCATGACTGTGCTAGGAAGCAAGTGTTTCAACTGTTCAGGTGTGTAGCACACCAATTCAATTTGTAATTTCTTATTTCAGGTGAACACGTTTTTTAAGAATAGGGTGAATGATTTAATAAATTACATCCATTGAATAAATGACCATGTAATATACATACCATACTCAACAATCAGTTAAAATTAGGTATAAAAAAAGACATTGTAATCAGGCCTGTACACAACTTTATTATACTCTGAATAACAAGCATGTAACAAAATTTTGAGCATGACAAGGATGAAATATTTCAAATTCTGTTTCTTACAAAAGCATTAAGAACAATACACAAAGACTGTTCATAATATTTTACAGTCAGCTAAAAATAACAAGACATTCTAGGATTTCAGGAGTTTTCCTTTTCTTTCAACTACGGCATTAGCTTTATTTCCATTAGCTTTGCTACAATGAAAATTAACATATATGGACATACACATATAAGTGAAATGGAAAATGAAGGCATACAACAAACATTCTGATTAATCAACAAGTATAAAATACAGGCTTTTAGTACTTCTGAACTTACATTTTCGTTGAATGTACAATGAAACTTTTTGTCTAAAATGTTTCTAATGTTAATTTTGACCATTCCCAAAGTAATTACTACTCTTTCTTAGCACCACCATTCATTTAATTTTAGAGTTTGAAATGAATTAAGAAACACACTAATCATATTCAGAGGTGCTCTTCACAACACTGAACAACAGGCAATCCACTGCCCCTTATCAAGGCTGAGACGCTGTAGGAAATGAGTAGTTCACCAATACTGTCTATCCCAGGTGAATATCAGCCCTAATCTTACTTCCAATGACGAGATACATGTTTTGGCTTATGTAGTAGCATGAGCTATGAGATATGAAACATGAAAGTCACATGGACATGAAATTAAACTCAAATCTCTACTGCATGGAGGCTGAATGTGAAATATTTCACAGTGACTAAAATTGACTGGCTAACAGGCAATGGTGGATTTTTATATTCAACTTTGATTAACATAAATGGACTTTACAAGAAACCCTTGAGATTTAATTAATGCTGCTAATCCAAGGGCTCCAACTGACTGAGGAGCCTTTAAAATCAGTATACGTGACCTTTTATATTTTTTTCCATAAGAAAAAAAAATAAAAACACCGAGGTACTTATGTTTCTTTTCAAGGGATTACTGTTGGTTATCTTCCTGAGATGCAAAAGACCACAGAAAAAGCACCATGCCTAGGCTGCTGAATGAGGCATCAGACACTAATAGTTTGGTCCTTTTCTGAACGGATCTCTTCTGGCAATTACACTAAAACATAGTGATGGGTCGCAGATGCCTGGGGGGCCTGGTTGCCCTTGGATTCCAGGTTTTCCATGATCTCCATCTTTGCCAGGGAGACCTGGGTCTCCTGGAGGACCTTCTTTGCTTATTCCAGGAGGGCCCTCTGGACCTAAGGTGGGACATTGGCAAGATGTAAACAAAGGACTTTAGTTTTTTAGAGTGAAAGAGCCAATTCTTCAAGAAACTTAAACTGAAAAAAAAAAAAAAACCTCTTGAATATTTTATATATTTGCACTAATTATAAAGTAGGGGCATTTTCTTGATAATTCTACATGTCTTCTGCTTTGAAAAGAACCATCCAAAAGTTATCAGTAATTTTTGAAAACTAGGCTAAGCATATTAACATAGCAACCATGCTACTGATTAAAACATTTAGCTAACATTATAATATTCCATTTTGTGTATTGTCCAATCTTATTTCTTCCTTTCAGCCTATCTTTTACCAATATTATTATAAGTTAATAGGTGATACATACGTAAGCCAAAGCTGAGTCATTTTTGTGTCATATTTGCAACAAAAAAAGACAGTTTCTATTATACATATTTTTAGTTTCCATATCTAAATGCATTATTCTTATTTTAGTATTATAGTCATCGATATCATCAATACACATAGGTATTAAAGCCCTAATTTGTCAAACATAGCCTGATTAGTTCAATTAGCATGCTCAAGGAAACAAAAGCTAGCTTAGGATACTGGCCTTTTAAAGTTGATTCAAAATAACAAAAACAAAATATTCAGATTTTGGGAAGGAGCACAGTGGTTTGGGCCACTTCTCACTCCTCTACTCCCTGCTACTACTACTAATAAACATCTATTTAGCACTTAACTGCAACTGTAAGTATTGTTCAAAGTATTTTACATAAATAGTGTTAAGTCATTTGATCAACTCCAAAGCCTCTTAATAACATCTAATCATAGCAAACATTTATTGAAAACATAACTGTGATTGTCCTGCACTGTTCTGAAAGCACTACATATAGAAAGTATTTAATCTCTCAATAACGTCATGATGGAGATAACATTATCATCACCATTTTACCAATGAGGAAACTGAGACATGGCAGAGTTACATTGCACAGCTAGCAGAGATTTCTTAACCGCTTCAACATCTCTCTGCTTCCCTGAGAGTCATAAAGACTAAACAGTGTTATACACCAGATAAGCAGGGGTGACTAAAACGATTCTAGAACTCTTCTAAGGAATAGATATTAAACTATCTAAATGATAAGCAAGAGATAATATTGAAGGATTAATAAATTGAGGATAATATATGAAAAAATATTCTAGAAGTTAGACTTCAGTGTGTTAAATGTGAATCACTCAAAAAAGAAAACGGATGTCTCGGTTTCAATTTATTTCACATAGATCTATGATGACTTTTCTTAAAGCAAAATGAGCAGCAACACTTATGAGCAGGTAGCAATTCTCACCTGGGGGACCAGGAGGACCTTGTTCTCCAGGATGCCCAAACCCTTGGCTCCCTTTTTCCCCATTTCTTCCTGGTAGGCCTGCAGGGTGTCAAACACCTGAGTAAGTTTACTTAAAATCACTGCCTTCTAGATTGTTTCATTCAAAGCTGTTAATATACACATGAAAGAAAAATGTCTTTTAAAAACCAGCTTGCCATCTATTTTTTCTTACTAATGGAAAACAAGTTTTGAAGCAATAATTTCTAAAATGATCAGTGGTTTAGATCCAAAACTTAATGGGAATCAAATATTTAGAAAAGAAAATGGTTTGGAATTATTAGCCCTTTGTGTTAATCATAGTTTTTTAAAATTAGTTTATGAAACATCTAAATCGTTTATATACTATTAAACAAAAAGGAAAGAATTATCAACCAACATTTCACATAAACATTCAAAGGCAGGGAGAAATTCTGGGCTACTAGGAAGTTTTATCGCAAAACGTATTTTTTCCTATAATAGAAAAAAAAAATGAATAAGGTAACAGTGCAGAAAGTTACCAAAGTCAAAATAAAGGAAATGGCAACTGTGATTTTCTATTTAAAAACTTTTCTACACTCAAGCAAAATTTCTCAGTACATTGGCAACATTTTCTAATTTGTAACTTTATGTGTTCATAAATTTGACTTCTCTATTTGAGAATATCGCATTAAGAAAATAATTTCTCTTTAATTCAATTGGCAAATTATTTAAAAACGAGCATTTACAGATTTCTTTATCATGAAAACAAAGTTAACTCTTGACTATTAAATGGATATAGGGTATGAATTTTTAAAAAAAGACTTTTTAAAATTCATTTTCTTGTTCAAACTAACTGCATACCTTTTAATCCTCTGACACCTGGACGTCCAGGGACACCCACTAATCCAGGAACGCCATCTCTTCCTGGCAAACCAGGTAATCCTCTGGGACCCTCTGGGCCTATCGGACCAGGTGGCCCAGGAATACCCGGGGAGCCATGTTGGGACTGGCAATGATCACAATTTCTAATTCTTCCACTCTGAAGTAAGACTGGTAGCTGGGCTTTTAAAAACAAAGAAACCCCATCCCTTATGTTTAAATGGTGAGTTGGTGTTAATTATATTTTTAATTTTTTTTCAGTTTACAGAGAAAAAAACTATGAGCATTGAATATGTGCATATTTCTTGGCCAATAATTTCACTTCTAGGAATTTGACTATGGAAATATTCATTGCTCTGTGTCGTAATTTTATTAGAGCAATTGCTTAAAATAGGGGAAAAAGTGAAAGTGCCCCCAAAAGAAATTGGTGGACTATATTCATATTTATGAACTAAATTATCAAAAAATATGCTAAAAAAGAAAATTCAAATAATGGCAAAATAATAAATGTCTTTATTAAAAAGATTATAAAAGAGTATATATGATAAATCTTTATAAAAATACTCATTGAAGAAAAGTAGATGAGGCTTATAAACGTTATCTGTTTTCTTCTTCACCTCACTTATATCCTCTACAATTTGTCCTAAGAATTTGTATTACCTTTGTAATTTGAGAAAAGTTATTAAAATGCTATATTTGATACCTACCTCTTATTACATCTGTGCAAACTTGTCGAATAAATTGTTCTGAAAACTCTCTTCCCTGCATCAAAGTATTAGGGGTTATAACATGCACATAAAGAACATGAGCAAAGATCAATGAAAATATAATAACTGTGAAAGAAGCAGAATACATACGGGCTTCCCATCCAAACCTGGGGGTCCCTGAGGACCTGGATCCCCAGGTTGCCCCTTAGGACCTGCGGGCCCCATCAAGCCATCCACCCCAGATTCTCCTTTTGATCCAATGGCACCTCGGACACCAGGTTCTCCCTTTTCACCTCTCTAAAGGCAAAAGAAATCTTTACAAGTTCTATTTAAATATTTCAGAAGGTATAATTGCATCATGAAACTCCTTAAGGATGTGAATATGCATGTATACATATGTAAATATGTCAGGTATGTAAGGAATAGCTGGAAATATTGTCATTGACCAGAAGGGAAATTTCATATCATATTAAACTGTCATTTATCCATCCATCCAACCAGCCAGACCTACAGGTATCCACTACTGATTGAGTATATTGTATAGGTAATATGCACACTGCTAGAGATAAAACAATGGGCGTAACACAGTCCTATTCACAAGGAGCTTGCATTTTAGTGGGTCCGACAGATACAGAAATGCACGATATTCTTTATTCAAAAATATGGAGAAAAAATTCAGCTCCAAGTCTGGAAGAAAAACCAGTAATATTGACAATTCACATTTCATATCAAATTCAGTATAAACGTACATATTCTGAAAACAACTAATTGGGAACTTCTACTGAAGAAGATAAAAAACGTTTCGTTTTCTGGTTTTTACTCAAAAGCTAGATTTATATAGTATTGAAACCCAAGCAAAAAGGACTGAAGAAAGACAGCATAATATATGAAGAAACATACCTCTCCTTTTGCGCCATGATGGCCTTGAATTCCCTTTGAAAATTAATAGGAAAAAAACTATAATAAATGTGCAAGCTACAGTACTGTAATGTGGCATCCACCTTTTCCCACATACTTAATCAAATTTAAAATTTCAATTTGGAAAATACTGATCGCATTAGTGACAGAATTACACACAAAAGAGACCCTTATTGCCTTTCAGAGAAGGCTAATGACTAGGAAATATGTTAACTGAATAACATAAAAATTTTAATTTGCTTAACTGTTTCCTTCTTAGATATGAATATTTTCAAATGCTGCAGGTCGAATCATGTGGGTAAGAATGGGATCTACTGAATTTAAAATATATTACTATTTTAATAAAAATAAAAACAAATCAGATTAAATATTAGGTATATTTTTTCTTGTATTCAGTGATTAAGATGAATAGTCTATTTTCTCAAGTGTGTGTTCTTAAAATTAAATTTTGATTGGGTGCTATTGACAAAGGATGGGTTAAAGCAAAGATACCATTAAAAGTGACTAGTAAGAGAGAAAACCCCCAGCTGTCCTGTGCTTAAACCATTCGCTGCCAGTAATTAAGAGACCAGAGAAGCAGTGTCATGTAAAAGATGGTATTTTTTCACAGTGATACAAACACTGGGGAAACCATGCATGAAGCTCATTCAACTATAATTACCAGCTACATCTGGATGGCTCCATTAAAGTCTTTCCCACTCCTCTTTTCCATATTTATTTCAGTGGTGTATTATAGAGGAAAAAGACGCTCAGGAAAGGTATTAACATTTTCCATTTTTGAAATTCATTGTACACCTGGGCTCAAAAATCTCCTAATATTCACTCAGGAAAAAAGATAAGACTTTAACAACAGGTAGGTTCTCATTATTCAACTTTAAAATAAAAAATCGGTGTTCTCCAATTTAATATGAAATTTAATGTATAATGTTGCACACAATGAAGTCTGAGTTGGGGTATATCTGTTGATTAATTTTCAGGCTCCTCAAACACTGCTATCCAAATTAGACAAAGAAAAGAATTAGATAGAAATCGTCATAAAACACCAAATATTTAGTTTTTATATATGAATCTTTTAGTAAGTAAAACCAACTTTGTATGGTCATACTTGAATTTTGTTTCTGAAGAAATGCAGGAGTAATCCTTACAAGATATAATAGAACAACTAGGACCAACATAAGAGAGACGAAACAGTGAAGTTCTCACCATGGGAATTGAATTAGAGCTAAAACTAAAAACAGCTGTCATCTGAGAACCCATTAAGATGACTCCATTCACAAAACGAGGGCCAAAAAATACACATGTGCTGTGCTTGGTAGAGCGACAGGTAACTAAGACTGTGTTTACATGAAGAGTTTGGGGTGGCTACTCGGCTGCTGAATAGCAGCAGCTGCTCTGGCCCTGGGTACTCCATGTAGGCTAAGCTCCTGGTGGTGAGAAATGTAGCTTCCAGCCAATCTAGGGCAGAAGCTTTCTAGGGAACCCAAATCCTGCCTTAGGAGAGGACACACACTCTTTTCCTTGAGAAGTGAAAAAGTTAGTGGAACCTTAGAGAAAGTGTGATCCATAAGCCAGTGAGCTAGCTAAGTTGCGAGTTCAAATTCTAAAGGAAATATCCTTCTTTTCTGAGAGTTACCGTGAGTAACATTTTTTGATAAAAAGTCTGGGCTGTGGAGGTTAAATGGATGAAGAGAAGAAGGTCCTATGAGAACATCAGTTTACAGATGTTTTGTGATTGACTTAAGGAAACTCAGAGAGTTAATCTGTGTTGCCAGGTTGGGGAACAGGAATGGAGTTGTTTGTGTCATCAAGTGGGTCTGAGTCAAGTGGAGGATCATGAAAACTGAAAAACATTTTATTGAACATAATTGTACTCAGGCAATTCCAATCATTCCTCCTCTTGGTTACTTTTACTTTTACTTTTATTGTTAGCTTCTAAATTCTCAATTCTTCTTAACATCTGGCACTCACCTTCCATCCCCTATTGCAGATAACCTTGGGGCCCTATGCTTACACTCTTCCCAATGGTCTCTCAGACTCCTCCAAGTAAGGGACACAGAGACCTCTGTCCTTGGATACATCACTACCCAGTTTTATCCCACTCTCTCCAGAGTTGGTGTAATTGCAGAATCTTTCTCCCACTCACCCTCAGAGAAAGAGGTCCACCCCATGGGAGGACTCACATATCCAGCTTGCCCTTTCAGACCTGATCAAGTTGGAACCATGTCCAGCATTCTGCAGCTACAAGCAACACAGCAGCAAACATGCTACCTAAGTACCAATCTCCTTTATGCCTTTGTCCGTCCACTTTGGCTCTGACTGAACTTACAGTCACATGGCAATCTCACTGAAACACCACCTAATGAGAACAGTTTAGTCAAGAAAGAAGCAAAGCTGTCTTACTGTGTGTCTGTTCTACAACGCTGTCTCTCAGGATAGCATTTTAATATATCTCCAGAGCAGTAAATTGTCTCTCTGAACAAACTGAAGGGAAACAAGTACATTTCTCCACCACGCGTGGCCCCAACTGATTTTCAAGAAGAAAAGCAGGACAAACAAGCAGGGATGAACAAGCTGCCATTGTGTGACTGGCCGTCTCTGGCCAATAACTACCCCCAAGAAATGGGTGGAATTTTCTACCTGCAGTCATTTGCTTGGATGCATTAAAAAACAAAATTCAGAGCCACCAACGTTATCAGTATGGGAAAGTGCAAATATAAAACAAATAATGAAAGAAACTCATTATCGCCACACTACCTACATATTCAACCTTATATGCTTAGAATGCATACTATACGTATCCTTCTCCCCACCATTTTTCTTTGCAAGTAATCCCCTCTCAACATTGTCCAGTTATGTGACTTGTTATTTCATTTTTTATCAGAAGAAAACCAAAAAGTACCTGTTGCCCTGGAATTCCCTGTCTTCCATTTTCTCCCTTTTGACCCTTTAAAATAAATAAACATTATTGATTAGTCTGCACACTTATGATGCAATCACATATACCATACAAACTATGTATTACCTTGAGTTCCAGAAGAAATGTAACAAAAGCAGTGATACAAATGTATAAATTATGTGAGAGATGGGAAAGTCAGTCACTCAGAGAAAAAGAAGAAAAGTCATCCTAATCTTATAGTTAAAATGGACAGAGATAACGAACAAATTACTGATTTGGGTGAAACATGTAAATAATTCTAGACAATGAGGATGTTCTTCTAAGTCCATATTAATAGTGGGAAAATAGTTTAAAAAGTCATTGGATATGGACATTTTATTAATTTCAGTGGCAATTATGTTCATTGTTGACTATGGACATGTGAGGACAAGAAGACCTCTTTAACATTTTATTTTTAAAAATTAAAATATACTGTCACATTTTAGTAAAAAAGCCATTTAAATGAAGAGCTTTAAATCAGCATGAACAAGAGAACAGAAAAATTAATAAAGGTATAAACACATTTATCTATTCAATAAATATTTTTGGGTATCTACCATTCATGGGACATTATGCTAGACTCTGAAGCACTACTTCATCCTTATATTTATTGTGCAAAATAATTAGCAGTTTCTAGGAAGACATATACCTAGATAAGGTAATCAATGAAAGATCTAGTGACTACAATTTTACATTGCCCTTGCCTAGTAATGAATTCATCAATTTACATAAGTGAATTCCTAATATTTATTGAGCAGCACCTATTTGCTGGCACTTAGGGACACTGAAACAAAGGTATCATTGTGGGCTTCAAGTCACTTACTGTGTGGTAAGAGAGATAAGCAATTAAATCTAGAATGATGAAAATACTGCTGATAAGTCTACAATGTATAATTAAACATCTGGGTTGGATATTATTGGAACTTAGGAAGGGGCATCTGACAGAAAGGGTAGGGAATGTGACTCACCCTTTGTGCAGCCTTGAGGGATGAGTAAGAGGTAGCCAATTGGAGAAAGGGTAGGAGGGTGTATCGGGGAGAGAAGACAAAGGTGAAAGGCAGGTAGTTTCTTTTGGCAGCGGAGCAGGATTGGATAAGAATAGGCGGAGTGGCAAGAGATAACACTAAAAGATTCAGTCAGCCCAGAAAGCACTTGATGGCACAGGCTTTATCTTAACATGTGTGGGACGCCATTAAAGGATTGCTAAGCAGATATGTAGCTTAGCTATTTTATGCAAGCAAAAGTGTGGAAGAAGGAAGTAGACTGGACTCAAGGAGACCAGTTAGGAAGACACTGCAGTAGCCCAGGACCCTTGACAAGAAATAACTAGTATAGTCAGGAGAGGTAGAAGGTGTCAAGTTCAAGAGATATTTAGCATTGATTATCATGACAGGAAATCTGTGAGTATGAAGCGGTTTATGGGGAAAGATGACAAGTTCAGTTTTGGACATATTGAACCTGAGGTGCCCATGAGTCATCTAAATGCAGTACCAAGAAGGAAATTAGAATATGTGGGTCTAGAGCTCACAGACATTTACTTAACATTTACCTCACTCCCAACTTCAATATTAACTTAAAGGAATCCTATATCATAGTACTTGAAGATCTTCAATAAACATTGTCTAAAAAACAACTGAATTTTGTTATACCACTCTAAAACATCTTATGTATGTTATGAAGAATAAGTTCATTAATAGAAACTGTTATAACTGTGGATATAGCAAATTTTGCCTATGACTATTTCAATTTGAAGTTTTCTCTTACGATTCCAGAAATTCTAGAGCATTCAGAATTCTACATTTGTGAAAATGTCCAGAGTATTTTTCTTTACATTTTCAGCTTATTCTGCATAGCAAAGCTCAGACACTGAGACTTACAAACTTAAAAACATCATTAAAATACTGTCTGAACACTTGATTGGTAATTTATGGTTGGAAAAGTTTTATATTTCTAAAACTTAAGAGGTTGAAAGACCATCAGATATAATTTATCCCAGATAACTATTTCATTGACTCAGCTAGTGGCACCCTATTCAAGAGTCAGTCTTCAGTGAATGAAAAAACCCATTCCATAGACACTTTAATTGAGGTGAAACTATCCTTGTCTCCTGAAGTAGTAAAATAGGTCTCCTCTTTGACTTTGCTGCTAAGACACCCAAAACTAAATGTCTTTCTAAATCACCCTAGATTTCTCTAGCCTGTTACAATTTTCTGGTTTAATTTTCCTTTCATATATTGATTTGAATATGTTTTATATTTAGGGTTAAAGGTTTTTTATCAAACTTTTGCCATAAAACAATTTCAAATCATTTTTAGAAACTGTGTGTGTGTGTGTGTGTGTGTGTGTGTGTATGTGTATGTGTGTGTGTATGTGGTATATATATATGTATATATGCATATAAATACATATTAGAAGTATATAATAAAATCTATGTCTTTATTTTGTTGAATCATTTTGTTTCTAAGTTTTCTACAACAGCAAAGTGGTGAGGAATTTTAGTCAAATTTGGTCTTGTCTGAGAAGCTCAATAGCAAAAGGAGAAAATAGGATTTAACACCTTTATATTAATGTTGAAACAGAAAGGAATTTAAAAATAAAATAAGAATATTTTAAAAGCTCTGATTTTATTGCTCAGCCTACTAAAAAAAAGCAAACAACATACCTGAATACCTTTTTCACCTTGATTTCCTTTGTCCCCCTACAAAAAGGCAGTTTGATCTGTATCATAATCTAGCATATTCTGTACAGTTTCAAATAAACATATATTTTTCTCTGCTGAAGAAAAACAACATCTCGTGCAAACTCCACAAGCACCTGTATACACAGAAGTTGACTCCTAACACAATATTTGGGAAGAGAACAGAACCACATTATGTCAAAATGATATTGCAAAAGAACACTTTTGTATGCTCCTACATTGGAAAGAAATTTCACCACAATCTTTAATTTCCCAGAAAGGAGAAAACTTCTACATGGTTCACAGTTTTAGGTTAGACAAACTAACAGGAGCGGACTTATTTTGACAAACGTTGTTTTATGAAATCAAACTGAAAATCTTCCATTAAGCTATTAGTAGCCACAAGTTTATAGGAAACAATGACAAGTGAAGCATGATGTTTAAGTGCTATTTTAGAAAACATATATTTCAAAAGTGAGCTTTTGGAAGAAAAATTATATTCCATAAAAATAAGTTTCATAGATTATCAGCCAGAAGGGAAGTTAGAAACCAACTTATACAATGCCCTTGTTTTTATAGATAATGAAACAGCCAGTTAAGCACCTGCCCAAAGTTAAACTTGGACACGGTTTCTGAATTTCCTTTCTATTAATACTTCACCATACTACCTAAACATGGAGTACAGTTTGCATTTCAACAAAAAAATACAGATTTTCTTTTAAATGGCATGTTTTGAACAAGAAAATTCTCTTCATCCCAAACATATATTCATAGTAGATTTACTTAACATTTACTAAGAGCCTCACACTTGATGGCTGCTATGTGGGGACAATTCTCTCTCAGCTAGTGCTGCCTACTGATCATCAGAACAAAAAGTCCAAAGATCACAGTGTGTATGATCTAGGCACCATGTAGACAACACATGAGGGATAGAAAATAAGATGTTGAAAAATAAATAGCAAGGGACATGAAGATGGAGACATAAGAGTTTGTGTCTTTTCCAGAATAAAAACCAATAGATTTACTTTTAACCTGAAATGTTTGTATTAGCAGTAGCATGGACTTCTTAGGCACACAGGCATCAACTGTTGCTCAAAACCTCCAAACAAATAAAAGCATATATATTATTTATATACGTACAAGTCAAGGTTCCCTTACTTGACCAAAATGAGAGAGAGAGAACTTAGTTTTGCTGTCTTTCCTTGCCAAAATATTTTAAATTAGTATATTTGACTTGTATTTTTAAACTCCTTAAATTAATTTGAATAAACTGCTATGTAACATAATTGTTTCATAGATAGGAACTTCATGGTCAAACATTTTGGGCATAAGTTTTATCCTTCCAGAATTTGATCCGGTTTTGGCGACAGGAGTATTCGTATTTTGATAGGAATGCCTGACATTGGATAATTTTCCTCAAAAAATTCTTAGCTCACCTGGATTGTGAAAAAAACCTGAATTTACAGGATATTACTTAATTGTACATTCATATTTTCTGATCTGCATGTCTTTTTTAAGGTCTTCGTCTAGGAGACAATACCCATGTGGGTATATAAAAGATGCCACAGCTATTAGCATGGGGCTGAACATATTATACATACATCGAATATATAGGGTACTTTATCATTAAAAATATATTAACAACAAGTCCTACTTTAAGAATTTCACAAAAGAAAAACTTGTTTGCAAGTAACTGGTTAAAAGCGAACTGTATCTCCTAACCAATGCATACCTTTTTTCCTTGAATCCCGGGTAAACCCATGTATCCTGGTTCTCCTGGGGAACCCATTGCTCCTGGTTCTCCCTATGTAACACAGAAATTCCACAAAGGTCACAGAGCTACTGCTTATGAAAAGCACCACTGTTTTTATCTCTACATATCTCAATTTTAAAATGAATGGTTAAAAAAATTTATTGACAATTACTACTACAGAAATAGTAAAGAATAAAATGTTTACTAGAATCCCAGTAAAATTTCTTGTATTTTTCTCTATCTTTTCCAGCTGAAAACTTCTCACAGAATTTCATATTTTAAAATTCTGTAAATATTTGTTATTTTTATGATACTTTATAATTTCAATAATAAACGAAATAATAAAGTTGTAAAAATAATAAACACAAGTATCTCTTTTTTGTTTACCTATTTACTAACACTTATTCTCCTTGAAACTGCTTTTTCTCAAATTGCTACTTTAAAAAAAGCTTATTTTCTTGTTACAAAATAATAGAAATAATAAAAATTATTAAAAATCTCATAACCCAATATTTTTATTTTGTTATATATTTTTTCTCTAATTCATGAACACACATATACAGTTAATAAAATGTGCTCATATACATGCATAATTTTATATCTTTTAATCTCTAAATATATTAATATTATAAAGTTCTTATTATGCTATATTTTTCATAACATAATTTTTAATTATGGAAGAGTATCCATATTTATCGACTGTATTTTATTTAATAAAATTCTTATTGTTAAACATTACAGTTTTCACAATTTTTGTTTTTATAAAAAATATTGGAATGAACATCCTGGTAGTTAAATTTAATTATTTATATATATTTATTTACACATATGGAATATTCTTTTGTTAGAAATAAATTCTTGAGCTATTTTTCAGTACAGGGTGTATTACATGAGTTATCTGAATTCCATTTCTCCACTCTCCATCATCCTATAGGAATTGTCCTTTCTGAAATAAAGTTTTTTGTTTTAAAGTCTTAAATTATTTGCAAGCACGTATTAATAATGCATTGACATATTTAGGATATATTTGTAAGAGATGCAACATAATCCTGAATATGCTTCATGGTTCTGTTTCGTTTTGTGTTTTGCCATTAGTCCAAAACTCTGTAACATCAACTAAAGATCACTCTCTTTTTTAAAAGAAAAGGAGGCTTTATTCTCTTTGCTTACTGTACTTACTTCCTAGCCATCGAATCATTCTCTAGATTTTTGAAGGTTGGAAGTGTATTAAAAATCCCGTTGAAATAAACATCAACCCATGTGGTTTGGAGGAAACTGGCAAAGGCCATTGTGAGTTCTATATCAAAGATGAAATTCCCATAAGCAAACAAAGAACAGTATCATTCGTGAGAACTACACACTCTTGTCTTCAGCTGTTTAAGAGAAGTCTATTCTCTGGACCAGGAAGGAAGTTCATGTCTGCATACAATTTTACCATTTTTCAAAAAATTAAGCCAAAGTTTATATCTTTATTATCCAATGACAAAGTATCTAAAAAACAGAAATGAAGCTCTGTATTGACAATTTCATTTCAGGTACCTTAATTTCATGATAAAGGTAATCCTTAACTTCATGTATCTCTTAAGAGATATAAAATGTTAATTTTCTTAAATAATGAGGGGAATTTACATTATAATTTCTTTGAAAATATTTTCAAATGCATCAAAATTACCTTGAGCCCAGAAGCCCCAGGCATCCCTTGAATTCCAGGTTCACCTTTGCTTCCCTGTCAACACATCAAAAACATTGGAGTTTTTTAAAAACAATTCTGTCATAATATATCTGATATAGACACTTAAGAGAATATATTTAAAATAACTTTTACATTTTTAACTTTCCGATTGTTTGATAGACTCTGTACATTAGACCTATGTATTAAGAAAAATGAAAAATTATTTTAGGCAACGAAGGGGTTCCACACATTCATAAGCCTCTCTAAAAACCTGTGTTAAAGCTGGTAGCTTCAAGCATAAGGGAGGAGAGTCAAACCTTTAGTGGCCAGCACTAATAAGTCCAGCCACCACACTGCACAGGTGGGAGATATGTACTTTAACAGCATCCTCAGGGCTGAGATCCTCATCATTATCCTGTTTCACTTTCTCAGTAGGACTCATCTTCAGCATGCAACTGAAGGAAAGAAGAGTAGCTTCAAATGCACAATGGCATTTTTTGAAGGAGTGTGAATCAGAAAATGTTTAGTTTGTGCTTTTTCAGGATTCCAGTGCAGTTCTTTCTAACAGATGGAAACTTGGAGTACAACGCTGATAGGGCAAAGAATGTAACACAGAAAAGGAAAAGTGGATAGAGAAAGAGAAAACAAGTCTTCTGGCTAATAAGGAGAGACTGTCAAATGTAGTTCTGGCTTTCGAATACTTTGATACCTGAAATCACAACCCAATGTCTGGCAAAAGCCCATAATTAAGCAGGTTGGTGTGACACCTAGAAGGGGAACACAATAATTACCCAGAGCCAACTTGGGTTTACTAATCAGTGAGGCAAACCAATGCCATTTTCAGCTTTTAAAAAAGTTTTGTAGGCTGCTCATGATTGTATATCTAGAAAACCCCATTGTCTCAGCCCAAAATCTCCTTAAGCTGATTAGCAACTTCAGCAAAGTCTCAGGATACAAAATTAATGTACAAAAATCACAAGCATTCTTGTACACCAATAACAGACAAACAGAGAGCCAAATCATGAGTGAACTCCCATTCACAATTGCTTCAAAGAGAATAAAATACCTAGGAATCCAACTTACAAGGGATGTGAAGGACCTCTTCAAGGAGAACTACAAACCACTGCTCAATGAAATAAAAGAGGATACAAACAAATGGAAGAACATTCCATGCTCATGGGTTGGAAGAATCAATATCGTGAAAATGGCCATACTGCCCAAGGTAATTTATAGATTCAATGCCATCCCCATCAAGCTACCAATGACTTTCTTCACAGAATTGGAAAAAACTACTTTCAAGTTCATATGGAACCAAAAAAGAGCCCGCATCGCCAAGTCAATCCTAAGCCAAAAGAACAAAGCTGGAGGCATCACGCTACCTGACTTTAAACTATACTACAAGGCTACAGTAACCAAAACAGCATGGTACTGGTACCACAACAGAGACATAGATCAATGGAACAGAACAGAGCCCTCAGAAATGATGCCGCATAGCTACAACTATCTGATCTTTGACAAACCTGACAAAAACAAGAAATGGGGAAAGGATTCCCTATTTAATAAATGGTACTGGGAAAACTGGCTAGCCATATGTAGAAAGCTGCAACTGGATCCCTTCCTTACACCTTATACAAAAATTAATTCAAGATGGATTAAAGACTTATATGTTAGACCTAAAACCATTAAAATCCTACAAGAAAACCTAGGCAATACCATTCAGGACATAGGCGTGCGCAAGGACTTCATGTCTAAAACACCAAAAGCAATGGCAACAAAAGCCAAAATTGACAAATGGGAACTCATTAAACTAAAGAGCTTCTGCACAGCAAAAGAAACTATCATCAGAGTGAACAGGCAACCTACACAATGGGAGAAAATTTTTGCAACCTACTCATCTGACAAAGGGCTAATATCCAGAATCTACAATGAACTCAAACAAATTTACAAGAAAAAAACAAACAACCCCATCAAAAAGTGGGCAGAGGACATGAACAGACACTTCTCAAAAGAAGACATTTATGCAGCCAAAAAACACATGAAGAAATGCTCCTCATCACTGGCCATCAGAGAAATGCAAATCAAAACCACAGTGAGATACCATCTCACACCAGTTAGAATGGCCATCATTAAAAAATCAGGAAACAACAGGTGCTGGAGAGGATGTGGAGAAATAGGAACACTTTTACACTGTTGGTGGGACTGTAAACTAGTTCAACCATTGTGGAAGTCAGTGTGGCGATTCCTCAGGGATCTAGAACTAGAAATACCATTTGACCCAGCCATCCCATTACTGGGTATATACCCAAAGGACTATAAATCATGCTGCTATAAAGACACATGCACACGTATGTTTATTGCGGCACTATTCACAATAGCAAAGAGTTGGAACCAACCCAAATGTCCAACAACGATAGACTGGATTAAGAAAATGTGGCACATATACACCATGGAATACTATGCAGCCATAAAAAATGATGAGTTCGTGTCCTTTGTAGGGACATGGATGAAACTGGAAAACATCATTCTCAGTAAACTATCGCAAGGACAAAAAACCAAACACCGCATGTTCTCACTCATAGGTGGGAATTGAACAATGAGAACTCATGGACGCAGGAAGGGGAACATCACGCTCCGGGGACTGTTGTGGGGTGGGGGGAGGGGGGAGGGACAGCATTAGGAGATACACCTAATGCTAAATGACGAGTTAATGGGTGCAGGAAATCAACATGGCACATGGATACATATGTAACAAACCTGCACATTGTGCACATGTACCCTAAAACCCTAAAGTATAATAAAAAAATAAAAAAAAAAAAAGAACTTCTACAATTTAACAATGACAAAAAAAACTGATTTTTTAAATAGGCAAATGACTTGAATAGACATTTCTTCAAAGAATATATATAAATGGACCACAAGCATATGAAAAGATGCTTAACATCACTAGTTATTAAGAAATGCAAATCAAAACCAAAAGGAGATACTACCTCACACCCAATAGGATGCCTGCTATCAAAAGCACAGAAAGTAACAAGCATTGGCAATGATATGGAGAAATTGGAACAGAATCTGTGTGCAATATTGATAGGAATGTAAATTGGTGCAACAGCTATAGAAAGCAGTATGACAGTTCTTCAAAATATTAAAAATAGAATTGCCATATGATTCAGCAATTCCACGTCTCAGTAGACACCCAAAAGAATTTGCAAGCAGAATCTCAAAGAGATATTTGTACACTCATGTTCATGGCAACATTATTCACCATAGCCAAAGGTAGAAGCAACCCATGTATCTGTTGACAGATGAATAGATAAACAAAATGTGGTATGCAATGAAATATTATTCAGCCTTACAGAGGAAGGAAATTCTCATATATGCTACAACATGGGTGAACCTTGATGAAATGCTAAGTGAAATAAACCAGCCACAAAAAGAAAAAAAAAAAAAAAAAGAAAACACGTGAAGATCACATTAGATTTAATTAAAGCATTTAGCACATAACAGTGTTATTGAACCACAGAATAATGATTCCTTAAAATTTCTAATTTTATAAGTGATTAAACTGAAATTCACAGACATGAGATTTGTTGAAAGTTATCTGACTTGATAAAGCTAATATATCCTAATATTATTTAGATAATTACTATCTTTTTAAGTTCTGGGTTATATGTGCAGGATGTGCAGGCTTGTTACATAGGCAAACATGTGCCATGGTGGTTTGCTGCACCTTTCAACCCATCACCTAGGTATTAAGCCCAGCATGCATTAGCTATTTTTTATGATGCTCTTCCACTCCCAACAACCCTCCCCCACTAACAGGCCCCAGTGTGTGTTGTTCCTCTCTCTGTGACCATGTGTTCTCATTGTTCAGCTCCCACTTATAAGTGAGAACATGTGGTGTTTGGTTTTCTGTCCCTGCATTAGATTGCTGAGGATAATGGCTTCCAGCTCTATCCATGTCCCTGCAAAGGACATGATCTAATTCTTTTTTATGGCTGCATAATATTCCATGGTTCTTTTTCCAGTCTATCACTGATGGAAATTTGGGTTCATTCCATGTCTTTTCTATTGTGAATAGTGCTGCAATGAACATATGTGTGCTTGTATCTTTGTAACAGAATGATTTATATTCCTTTGGGTACGTATTGAGTAAAGGGCAGATAATGTTTTTTAAAACCAAAACATAGTATAGTTAAATAGGCTTATAAATGTTTCCACAGCTATTTTTAAGTATTATAATATAAATTAGAGGTTTTCTAAAGATCTGCCTCAGTTTCAGCCTTATCTCTGCCCTACTGAATACGTTTTTGTCTCACCCTAGAACTTCTATCAATGATATTGACAGCATAAGCCACAAACATAAGCTGACAAAACTAGCAGAAAGAAATGAATATAGAAGTCAGTAAACTATGACCCATGGGTTAAATCCAGCCCAATGCAAGTACTTAAAGTTTAACCAGAACACAACCACACCCCATACCCGTTTGATTAGGTATTGCCTGTGGCTAATTTTGCACTATAATGGCAAAATTGAGTAGTTACAACAGAGACTTGTATGGCCCTCTAAGCCTGAAATATTTACTTTCTGTCCCTTTTCAGAAAAAGTTTCCAACACCTAATATACTGCAAGAAAAAAATTAAAATATTTCATTGGAAAGATTATGTGTATTTTTAATATGTGTAATTTTAACTTCTTAGATCTATTTTTAACAAAATAATTGTACAAGCACAAGACGCAGAAAACCAACTTTAGAGTCATTCATGGTAAAAATAAACAAACTGCGATACTGGAAATCCTCACTGGCCTACCCAGCCAAACCAGCAGAGTCTGCTTAAGTGGTAGACAGCACACATTGTTCTAAAACCTTTTACGGAAAGTCCAACAGATACAATTGACCTTCAACTCAGTGTGAGTCAACAGTGTGGTGTATCTAATAAAAAAAAAAAAGCTGATGAAATTTTAGGCTGCATCCTTAAGAATTAGAGAATCCAAAAGACAATGAGAGAGCCCATTGTGCACCAGTTAATAAGAGGTATTTTCTTACAAAATGACCTTGAGAAACTGTGGAGACCTGCTTAGGAAGCTCAGTCATTCCAGTGTATTATACCAACTCTGTGTGTACCTATAGCTGCTGGAGCCCACAATACTCCAAGGATCCACAAGGGTCTACCACTGATGGAAGAGCAGCTACCTTGTCTCATTATTGGGCTCCTGTGTCTTTTTTTTTCTCTCTCTCTTTTCTAAATACTTTAGAAATTAAAAGTAAAATAGATTAGGTCATCTACTCATACACCAGGGTCTATTCCCCTGAGGCAATGTTTAGTCAAAGGTTGAATGCTTCCAAAATAGCAATTCCATCACTTCCTTTTGGAAGGTTGTCCTAGAATCTATTTGCAAAATAGTTGGGAACAGTTTTCTGAGTGTTTTGTCTGATCTTCTGGTTAACCAAGAAAACAAAATAGTTCTCGTACCACAGGATTATATATAGCTAGAAAATGGTCAAATGATGACATTCAAAGAGTTTCAGCTCTACCTTGAGAATAACTAACCTCATATCCTAAATATATTTGTCAAGCTTGCCTTACTTATTTAAAATCTAAAAGTAAAGATAATATGCTCTTACTCACAGAATTAGTACAATTTACAAGGCACTTTATATACATTCCACTAAATAAAAATACTGAAAAGAAGACTAGAAAACTGATATTGTAAGAGATATTCTTATTCATAACTATGAATGCTCTAGACTGGTGGTTTTGGCACTGAGCTCCATAGAGCTCTAGTACTCCTCAATACTAGACACCAAGACACCAAAAAGGGAGAAGGGGGCTGAGCAGCAGGAGATTCTGGACCCTTTCCAACATAACAGGATGAGCTTTACTTTAGCTCTTATGCTGAGCCTTTGCAGATTTAATTCTTACAAGATTTTTTTCATAGAATAAAAACCACATTTAAAATACAATCAAGGTAGTAGTCAAATTTTCATCAAAGTTATAAATGGCCACTGTGCTTATACAAAGTTCCCAGTCTTGTTAATTTTATCATATTTACCTTAGATCCTGGTGTTCCAGGCTGACCTGGTGAGCCATTGCTTCCCATTAAACCCTACAATTTTAAAAAGGAATTTCAAGAGTAACTTAGAGAAGATTATTAAAAAATCTTAAATCAATTTCCAAGTTACACATTCTCATAATTAATTCACTAAATTATAATACAGATCTGAAAATATAATACAATATTTAGAAAATTACTCTACCATACATCCATAAAGGATAATAAAAGTAAAAAATCAAACTATGCAAGATAGCATGAAGGCTAGCAGATTGCTTATAATTCTATTGCTTACAAAAACTACAAATAGAGAAAATGGAGAGCTAGTAAAAAAAATATATAAAGAAAAATTTTTTTTCTACACTTTTTCTTTTGTTAGGATGGCTAAGAATTAGGTGTCTTCATAGACGTTATCCTGATAACATTACTTAGAATTCTATTATCTTGAACAATATTTTAAAAGAGTTACATTCTAATAAACTCTCTGGATAATCTTTCTTCAAGGTACAAAATGGCCGTATCTTTAATCATATGATTCAAAATAAAAAAGGATAACTACTCTTTCAATTAGGACTTGATTTAATTTAGATTCTACTTTAAATACTATTATACATATTTAATACACTTTACAAAGGAAAAGGGATTAAAAAATCATTGTATCATTAGAAAATATAATCTCAATATGAACCTATAACAGACAATTTGATTCATATATTAAAATCGACATCACTTCTAGCAATAAACTTAAAATTTGGGGGGGGGGGAATTCTTGCACACATGCATTTTCATAATTCTGAATCAGTTTCATATACCATCTTCACTCTTGAAAATTCTAAAATAATTTACTCTGTTTTAGGAACTTCCCATACTATGTCTTCTATACATATTCTTTCCCATTAGTGTAATATGTTTGTAAATTTATTTTAAAATAAAAAAATCACTGAGATTTAGACTTAATGGTACTTAGTACTTTTAAATTAATAGCTAGAATATATGATTTCTAATTTATCTACAGTTAGGGTCCCTGATTTTTTTTGGGTGGCCAACTTTTTGAGAAACTGAAGAAATCTTTACTCTTTTAGAAGAATGCACATAGACATAATATGTTTCATACAACTGAATGGAATTCATGGACCTCAAATATTTTATTGCTGTATCCCCTACATTTTTATGAACTCTTGAATATGAACTCCTAGTAGGTAATAGCAACACTGCAAACACTTTGATGATAATGACATCAACATACAGGCATCCCTGGGGCTCCTTTTTTTCCTTGCTGTCCTGGAGGCCCAATTTCTCCCTAAAAAATCAAATATTAAAGAAATTATAAATTGTTAATTATCAATTTATTTCAAGAAAGTTTCTGCCAAAGCATAATGGAATGACAATTGAATATCAATCAGCTCAACTTTTTCTGCTTTCTCTTCCACTACTGTAAGGAAGGAGCAAGGCCTTAAAGACCTTGGCATAGAGTCTGAGTATTTACTGTCAATATTTTTATTATGACATTTGTAGTGACATTTGCCATTCTTTCAAAGGAAGACCTAGCAGCTTAGATGGAGTTGGTAAGGTAAACAACAGAAATAAAAATCAGGTGAAAAATTTTCCTATTTCTCACAGAGTTTAAGAAATATAATAGTGAACATAAATTAATAAAGAAAAATAGAGTAAAAAAATAACAGCATTAGACTTCAACTTCCAGGGTTACGGCTGACTAGGTCTTCTAAGTCCAGAACAAAAATCCTAGAAGGAACGTCCTCTGTGAGAGAGTGCTGGTCTTCTGAGAAGTAGGAGAGGTATTCAAAGATCTCTCATTTTAATGAAATATACTTTGAGTTGGGGCTATAATTATGAGAATTTGAACTATACAGAAACTGTGCCAGAGACAGAATTGTAGGAGCCAAGAAAGGTGGAAGTATCTAAGGATGGATCTTCGGCTCTTGGGAAACTGAATGTTGGCCAGCCATGGAAAGGAAGCAGGAATCTTAAATACCTATGATGACTCAGGACTTTCAAAGGGGGCTGAAATGGTATCCATGGCTACCAGCAAGAGGCAGGTCTTCATTTCCCAGTTAGGCTGACAGGACACCCTCTAAATTAAGATGAAGCAATGAGCTCATGATAAACAATATAGAAACAAGAGACAGCAAGCTACAGGAATGAGAATAATAAATAATAAACTGCAGATATTAGAACTGTTAGAAACAGAATTTAGAACTAGATATGAGATTTTTTAAAATTAAAAAAAGAATCATGAAAGACTATTAGTACTGAAAATACAACAAGAGACTTCAAGTACAAAAAGTTGTGGTTTAAAAAATTATAAACTCTAAAAGTGAAAATTATGAGTGTTTATCATTTTCAAAAAAAATCAATTGATCATTCTAACAGATTAGACACAGTAAAGAGTAAGTAAACTATAAGGTATATCTAAAACATTTAACCAGAATGTAAGACAACCAAAAATATGGAAATATGGTAGGTAATGCTAAAAAGAGATGTAGAGCATAAAATTAGAAGAAATTAAAAAAATGTCTAACCAGAATTCCAGAAACAGAGAATGGAGCAGAGGTCATATGGAGATAATGGCTGATTCTTTCCAGAACTACTGGAAATAATTCCACAGAGCAAAGAAGGAAACTGAATGCCCAGCAACATGAATAAAGAGATATCCATATCTAGGTATATTGTAGTGAATTTGAAGAACACTAAAAACAAATAAAATACCTTAAAAAGTTCCAAAAGAAAGAGACAGATCACTTACAAAAGAATGATAATTAGAATGACAACAGATTTTTCAAAGTTAACAATGAAAGCCAAAAAACCCATAGAATAAAATCTTCAATTTACTAAGAGAAAATAATTGTCAACCTTGAGTTGTATAGTCTACAAAACTGTCCTTCAAAACAAGAGCAAAATAAAGAAGTTTGTAATTAAATAAAAACTGAAAGTTTATTACCAAGATATCTGTACTAAAAAGACATTCAAAAATAGAGTTAATTATGCCATGATTATCTTAGAGAACAAAGTTGAAAAGTAACAAAGTAAAGGAGGAAGCATATAATGTAAATCTAAATTAATATTATCTATATAAAACCACCACAAAACAATATATACAAATTTGTAAAGCCAAAACAATGGCTTCCAAAATTATATAACATTTGAAAAATTAACTGTTACCACAAATGTAAAACTGTATTTTATCGTAGACAACAATTCATTAAATGAGCAGATCCAGGCCCAAAGCTTACTCTCATGAATACTTACCTTTTGGCCCATTAATCCTCGGTTTCCAGGAAATCCTGGGATTCCCTAAAAACAAATAAAATAGATTTTTAACTTATAAAAAATTGAAGACTTTATCATTAAAGAAGAAACAGTCACAATTGGAATTTTAACTGGTAAATAACACATATTTTCAAATGTATACATATTATAATATTGCTATTTGTAATAATCCAATATGGAAAAGACAATTTATGAGATATAGCATTATATGAATATTACTGATATTTAGAGCTTTAAATAAAAGCTTTTTGAAAAAGAAACTACAAGGAAATTCATCTCAGTTCTTGCACCCCAACACGAGTGACAAAATTAAAATGATGTTTCATTTGCACACATTCTTCTATTACTTCTAATGAATCATGCAAGAAAATCTGTTAAATGATATAAGCTCTGATTTAGTGCAACAGTTCCACAAGCCCTCAGTCTCACCACCTTAGTTAAAAATTAATTTAACTAAATGATTTCCTCCAACCTGAGCCTTGAAATACCCAAGAACCTAAATATTCATATAAAAAATGGCAATCTTTTCTCTTAATAACTCCCTTACTGATGCAATCATGAAGAATATGAAGACCACAGTTTGTGAAGAGACATAAAGAAGTACAGGTCACTCTTTCACATGGCTGAACTCATATGCACATGTCCCTAGCAACATTCAGAAAAAATTAATGTTAATTCTATCAAGTTAAGAATAAATTTAGCACATTTATTGCTTGCAGAACAGTTCTATTGTCTGCCTTTTGATGCATTTACCCAAAATGATCATTTATCATGCAAAACAGTCATTGTACTAATCAATTTTTGCTTTTTATTCCATTTTCTTAGCACCTATTTTGGTGACATTTGAGCTGAAATTGTTAACAACATTTATATTTATACAAATGTATTGACACTGAAAGACAAGAAAATTGGGTCACATCTGTATGACTTTGAAAACCCTCTGCACTAGCAGGCCTTCCAAAGGAAAGCAGTACTCTTCAGTAAATCACAGCAGGTGCTAGAGCTGCCATTGCCAATGAGATCAAGTGTCTTCTTCTATTGCAAGGAGAATCTGCCATTATCTTTATTTTCACACCTTGAGTTTATAAATACAACCTTTATTGATCAATGTGCTAATCACAATTATAGGGCAAGACATAAACACATAGTTCTAGTTTTAAAATCTGAACTTAAATCATACATTGGAACTCAGTTTGGTTCTATTCAGCTCAATTCAGTTTGCCACTTCACTATACCCTTTGCAGAGAACAAAAGTGGTATGTGAGCAATGACTATCAACAAGGGACTCACAATCTAGTTGCATAGACAAGCCTTTATAAATGTAAGTAGAGAATAATAAGAAAACAATAAAAATACCTTAAAGTAACAATATAAAACACGATCACAGTACACCTAATAAGCACTCTAAAACATAAAGTAAAAGTAAAATCACTTGAGTTATGAATATAAAATGAATTGTACCTTCTTATGCAGAAAATGTATATTCTCAATGCAATGAATTAAGATAAACATTATTCAAAATAAGGGCCTCCATTTGAATGAACCATAATTTGGTGTGAAACCACCCTGTGACCTCCTCCCATTCAAACACCCACACACATATGAAAATTCACTAAAAGTTGAGATCAAGTTCTGAATTTAACGAAAATACGTGTGTAAATTCTTCTCAGAAGGAAGGTGGCTATACATTGTTCTATGCTGGAAAACTGGTACAGTTCTGTCAATGTAATAACCTTGGCCCCCAGAATTCCTAACGGGCACATGTGATTACCAATGATAGTGTCAGACCTGAGAAGCTGAATTTCTTACTAGTCTTTTATTATTTAAAGTTTTCATCACTATTCAAGTCCCTGTGCCTTTACACAGTCTGTGATGTTAGCAGAATTAGTTACAGATATCCTGAAGACAATCCCAGTGTTAGCAAGTTCACATCCTTTCCCTGGAGAAAACAGTTATACCCAGGTTTCCAAGAACAGCACCCTGGCTTCCACAAAGCCCTTGAGAGCCCGTTTCCCCACTGTTTACTCCTTGGATTTGATCTGATTCTTTTATCTGTGATAGTCTAATACTGATCTTGGTCTGTAGTAGAACACAGCCACAAATCTTACATTATTTCAATATATCTGATATTAAGATTATTTGGGGGAGATTCCAGATTATAAAAAAAAATTCCTTTTCTTTTTGTTCATCCTCTCAAACTGGCCAAAAATTTACATATATTTCATAGATATGTATGTCCATGAAGTCCTAATAGATCTTCTATGTCCAATTATGCTAAGAATTATTACTTCTTTTACAAATACCAAGTAAAATATATAAAAACTACACGATATCAAAAACAAAACATAGGCCTGATTTATCTAAGGAATTCTTGGCAAAACTAATATAATACCACAAGCACGCACAGAATACCAGCTTATTGAGGGAGAGGTTAACCAGGGAAACTGAAATCATTCAGAGCTATATTAGTTAATAAAATTCTCCAAGGTAAAATTTTCTTGGGCCCCCAATATGTGTATTGAAATTGACTAAACTTTGCTAATTTTACATTAGCAGTCATATTATCCAAAAGCATTTGAAAGTTAACAGTTTGTTGATCGCAAAGTATTTAGTGACAATTATTTTATAGCGCAAATGTGTTTCCAAGGAGACTATTTTCTATTTCGCTGTGGTTTTGGGTTCAGGCAACTGTAACAATGTCCAAGTAAAGACAGAAACAAGTAAGAGTAAATGGACATATTTCCTCTACTTCTGTGATTTCAGTTTGGGTTTGAGGAAGAGCAGAAAGTCAACCAGAAAATCCTGCATAATGTTGTGGTTAAAGAACGTTGACACAAAAAATTGTTCTAGAAGCTTCTCTGTAACCATTTAAACCACTGCTGTACAACAAACAAGTTGTTAAGAATAGAATACATACTTTAGAATAAAGAGTTTGACTTCTATTTCCTAGAGAATATTTTGTAATGAAGGAAATGTGTCTATGACAATATTACTTAGAAAAGACAAAATATCACATTATACTCTCCATATGTAATGAGTGTATTTACTTATCTATGAATTTGGACCATCTTAGATCAAATTTGCTTTTAAGTAATGCAATATTTTCAATTCACTAAAAAAGATCTAAACTATTAATGGTATTTTTATATCAAATTATCTACCTTTCTACACAATGGTAGAGATATTTAATATCCAGTTATCAAAATATCAGAAGTATATTACATGTTTTCTTCATTATATCAAGAAGTGATTTATTCATTCTTAAAGATTCAATGAAGAAAAAATTCACATGTTGAAAGTATCATTCTCATTAACTAAAAAGATTCCAATCTGATTATCAGTAAAGAGCACAGTAGAAGCCATATGAAGCAGCTAAAAAAATAGATGCTGGAGTCAGCCAGCCCACGTCCTAATAGCAGATCCACTCCAGGCCAGTTATTTAAACTGTAAAATCTCTGAATCCCAGTTTTCTTTGTCAGGAAAATAATAAAACCTGTCTCATAGTGTTGGTACATTCTATCAATTAGCTTTCACAAATATTTAGCTCAGTGCTGGCACAATAATGAATAAATTTTTATAACTGTCTCTTCACAGCTCCTCCCTGACCTTTGAAAGTTGTGAAATACTTGGTCAATTTTTTTCCATGTCTCTACATTTTGTCCTCTTTCTCCATTGTGAGGCTTTTTCTTTTTTCTTTTTTTTTTTCTTTTTGCCTTTCTACCTTGCCTTTCCCTACTTTCATTTCCAAAAATACCATTATATGTAGGATGATGCTAGCAACCTAAAGTCCCCCATTCGGGGGCGCCAACAAGTCGGCATTGCCTCCCATTCAATACCTTTCATGTTTGGCTGATCTTGATTACAGAGTAATACTATCATGACTTTTGCTTTTTAAATATTTTAAATAATTCATCACTATTTGTTCAGAAAAAGATGACCAAGAGTATTAAATATATTTGTAGTTGAACCCTGCAATGTTTCTCAATAATTTTTTTTCCACAGTAACTGGCAGGCCATTATGAATGATTTACAACAGATTATTCCGTGGTAAGGTAACTATAGGGAGAAGTAACTTACAATCGCAGTTGCCAGACCTAAAAGAAACCAATATACAAGTACTTGCAATAAACCCTTGATAAGGAAATGACCAGTTTTCTATTCCCATATTATGCTGTAATTAATCCTTAAGAAAAAATAATCTAAGAATGTTGGATGAACTTATTCACCCTGGCCTGTAGACAAGGGCCCATTTGGGACTGGACCCAAATTACCCAAAGATAAACAATTTAAGTAGCAAATACTACTCATGTTCATAATAAAGCAGAAAGTGTCACGAGTTTCACCTTACAGCCTACAAAAAAAGAGAACAAAGATATCAGAGGAAGGAAAAGCCATTTGGAGGCCATTTTCAAGGCTACTCCAGTAACTGGCATTTCTTTTCCACACCTAAAGGCATTTCTACATTTTTATAAACCAATAAAATAGTCTGAACAATGTTACGTTGCAAAAGCATCCTTTTCCAGCACAAGACAAAATCACAAATTCTTAGCAAATTAAAATAACAAACCTGAAAACTCAGACAAGGACGAAGACTATCTGGAGAGGAAGGGAAAGGATTAAGAGATCTGGGACCCCTGTCACATAGCGGGAAAGTCATGTAGCCACCAGAGCCCAAAGGTCCAGAAAAACCACCTGCCCCTTTATACCAGTAAGTGAAATGCGTATGAAATACATGGATGTGTTAAAAAACAAACAAACAAACAAACAAGCATGTATGTATAGACATACGTAAAACTTAAAATCAATTCTATTTTGAAAGAGAAAGTTCCAAAATAATACTAGAGTTGTTCTAAAATGGTCTCTGATCCTCTGAAAGCCTGAAAAGTACCTACCACATTTTTGGGGTACATTTTTTGTTACTACATAACTCAAAACAAATTATGGTCAATTTCTCATTAAGAATAAAAGTAAAAGTGAATTTTTCAAAGACCCTTTTTAACTTTAGAAACTTTAACTTGGTGCTGAATAGAAGTTAAAATAGAAGATAATCTTTTCCAGAGAAACTGGAAAATTTTACTTTTTTTTTTGAAATTTTATATACAATAGAGGCAATCATACCAAAATATTTTAAAGCACCATTAACCATCCCCACCAAATAAAAAATGAAATTAGTTTGATAAAGAAAACACACTGATAAGTGAATTTTTAAACTTGGTTAATTTATACGATAAAAATAACTAGGTATTTAAAATTGTATCTAATCTAATATCTTCTATATCTTATTTATAACCTCATATTTTTGAAATGTGTATGCTATTCCATCTAAATCTCTAGACTAGTTATTGCATAACACAGCCCATTGTGAATTTTATGTTTATGTAATGTAAATCCCATTTTCTTATAAAAATAATGAAACGATTGATAGACAAATAAGCATTGATTAAAGTAAAAAAATTAAATTTGTTTTCTATTGATCCCTAACCAATTACCACATATTTAGTGCATTAAAACAACACACATTTATTCTCTTACTGTTCTGTGGGTCAGAAGTCCGGCATGAGTCTCACAGGGCTAAATTCCAGGAGTCAGCAATGCTACACCCCTTTCTGGAGTCTCTCGGAAAGAATCTGCTTCCTGCGCATTCAGGTTATTGGCAGAATTCTGTTTCTTGCAGCTGTAGGACCAAGGTAGCCATTTTCTTACTGGATGTAAACTTGAGGTCCATTTCCAGCTTCCAGGGGCGACTACATTCCTTGGTTTACAGCCCCAAGGAATCTATCCCTCATTTTCTCTATCTTCAAATGGGTCAGGTCCTTCTTCAGTCACATCTTTTTGCCCCATTCCTGCTCTGTATTTTTCCACTTTCAATTACTCATGATAAGATTGGGCCTCCTTAGATAATCTGGAATAAAATTTCCATCTCAAGGTCATTAACTTTAATCACATCCACAAAATCTCTTTTGCTGTGGAAAGTGTCAGGTTCCTGGGATTAAATTATGGCTATCTTTGGGGAGAGGAGAGAGTTGTCATATTTTGCCTACCACAGAAATATTATCTAATATCTGAGGACCAGATAGTTTCTATGTAATTTAAATTCCTCCAAGGCATTAAAAGGATGATCATCTAAATTCAAATTATGAAGCTACTAATACTAAGTCAATAATAATACCTAAAAAAGAAATCTACAAGCTGATGTAATTTGTTAAAATAAATGCAAATGGACTTACTATAAGGCTAGTAAGATAAATATAGCAGTGTGTCAGAACAAAAGTAGAGCATGGCTAAGTAGGGTTTGTCTCAGCATGCAAGAAATGTCCAATATAAAGAAATATATCCATATAATATACTGTACTAATGACATTCCCATATTAACAATTTAGAAGAAAAACACACAAAATTATCTCAAAAGATTCATTATTAAAAATTTATCATGCAATATTTGTGAAAACTCCCAATAATCTAGGAATAGAACTAATATTTGAAACCAAAGTCTGAATCAATCAGAAACCCATTTTAAACATCAGATTTGGTGAAACACTAGACATTTCTACTTAAATTCAGGAATAAACCATAGTTTATATTTTAAACCGGTAGTCACACTTATAGGGATATATCCCTCAGGGAAAATATTGCCTAAGTATGCAGAAAAAAAAAAATATATATATATAACATTAATAAGAGAGATTAGATTGATTTATAGCTATGCTATAAATGAAATGAGATAGATTTTATATTGTCTTATAACCTTATATGGAAAATGTTCATATTATCAAGTTAAATAAAAGTTTCAGTGGATCCAATTTGTTGTTTAAAAAAATTGTGTATGTTCTTATGTATTTGTATTTGCAAAGAAAAAGTCCAGACATAATCTCATTAAATGAGTAACAATTGTTACTGCTGGGAATGGGAATGGAATTTGGGTAAGTGAAAGCAGACTCAAATTTACAACACAACTTCTATACTTTTTGAGTACTTAAGATAAACTAAGTAAATAAATATATGTAAGAAGTGATAAATAATGAATAAAAGGATTAGATAAAACTAATAAAATGTAATCAAATACACAATACATAATAATAAACAAATGAAAAGTTGGCCCACACAAATTTCTTATCTTAAAAAATTCTCAAAAAATGTCGAAGAGTTATTTTCCTCACATTTAAATCATTCAAGAAATTACTGTTAAACGCTGGTCTTTCAAAATAAAAAAGTAAAGATATTAAAGGTTGTGGCTATCATTTGGTAAGAGAACTAGAACAACTGGAAAGAATTATACTGCAGACTCAGAAATCAATGCTGGGGGGATCTTAATACACCTCCCTGCTATGACCTCCCTGTGTAACACATTTGCTAAGTTTTCATGCCTTGGGAGATTATTCTTGCAGATAATTTTCACATATTGCTAAGTACACTGTGTTGGACAAAGGCATTCATATTGCTCAGGGAAAGAGAATGCTGTGTTTAAGGAGCACTTTCTTTCACAGGAGAGCCAGGAATTCAACATTTGGCAAAATCAGCTTTCCCAGGCACTATTTCCCCCATTTTCCCACAGTCATAGAACTTTTCTAACACAAAAAAATGGTAATATATTAGATCTATAATTACAGATTGTTACTTTTGTCTATTACATAAAATTTTTTAAATCTGGAAAAATTAATAACCTAAAAATTTCATTAAAATTGAAGGTATAATAAAACTCATAAATTGAAGTTATCTAATTTCTATCTTTGTAAGGGTTTACCTCTCTCATATAAGCAAGTTTAGTCCTCTTCAATTGCATATAGGTGTATTTTTGTTTTACAAAATAGATTTGTTTTTGTTATTTTTGTCAATAAACAAAGCACAAAATATTATAAATAAGCAAAGGAAACCGAACTCATTTGGAAATAAAATTTCATGTTATCATTTATGACAACATCAAAGCTTATTTAACCAGAGAAATACATATTAAAGCATGTATGGTCTAAAAAATATTAAAATGTGAGAATTATTTTCTTGTACCAATATCACTAAAACTAATTGTTCTCCTCCAGTAGGTAACTTTTGTCTTCCTACTGTGTTCATATTCCCCTTTTTGATCTACCTGTCTCAAAGTCTCTATATCAGTAGTTATTAAACTTTACATCAGACTCACATGCAGTTCCCATTAAAAATCTAGTTTCTTGGGCTTTGACCCCAAATTTTGATTTATCAGGAGCAGAATGGCCCCCAGAAAACTGAATTTTAACAGGCATTTCTATTAATTTTGAGGTACTCTGTGGATCAGAGCTTGAGAAATAGTGTTCTTTATATATTTTTTCAAGAGATAAATATACAGATCATTTTCAAGAGAGTATCATTTATTTATATATAAGTACATTTATATTCATAATACAGATAATTTTCAAGGCTCATTTACATATAGAGTCTCATATATTTTATATTATATATAAAAATATCTAAATTATTTATGTATAAGTGAGACTCTCTTGAAAACTATCTGTATTACAGGCGTTAAGCTTGGATTGCCATCAGGGGTTTTAAATTTATGATTATCTACCAATTAGATTTTAAAATAATCCATTTTATGCCTCTCTGCTTAAAAACCATTACATATAGATTATTTTTCTACCAATCTATAACCTTTGAACAAAATTCTTAACACTCTGCCTGTCATGATTAAATCTGATTATCTTTAATGGATTTTAGGAGTTTTAACCCACCACACGATTTTTATATACAGTTGACCCTTGAACTACACAGGGGTTAGTGGTGCCAAACCGTTGCACAGTTGAAAATCCATGGTTAAATTTTGACTCCCCCAAAATGTAACTACTAATAGCCTAGTTTTGGCTGAAAGCATTACCAATAACATAAACAGTCAATTAACACATATTTTGCATGTTATATATATTGTATACTATATTATCACAATAAAGAAACTAGAGAAAAGCAAATGTTGTTAAGATAATATGGAAGAGAAAGTATATCTACTATTCATTAAGTGGAAGTGGATCATCATAAAGGTCTTCACCCTCATCATCTTCATGTCAAGTAGGCTGAGGAGGAAGAAGAGGAGGGGTTGGTCTTGCTGTCTCAAGCGGTGACAGAGACAGATGTGGAAGGGGTAAAAGGGGAAGCAGGAAAGGCAGGCGCACTGGGTGTAATTTTGTGAAAGCACACTGTAATTTCTGCCCGATTTTTTGCTTTTCATTTATCTAGAAAGGTTCCTATAAGGCAGTAATCCTTCTTCCACTATTTGCTTCAGTGTCAGTACCCATATCATAGAAGTGTCCATGCCGTAAAAGAAGTCAAAAGCAGTCTTGAATAATCTGAACCATTCTACCAGCTTGTCTAACGTCAATTTGCTTTCTGGCACTGCTTCTTCTCCATCTTCTTCCCATAGTCTGGCACTGGTTTGGAGGCACTCATCACCATCAAGCTGTCTTCTGTTAATTCCTCTGATTTGGTGTCTGTTACCTCTTGAATCTCTCCACAATCCATATCTTGGGACCCTTGTCCCTTCACCTTTTGTTTTGCCATATCTACAGTCTCTTTTGTGATTTCCCTGATTGGTTGTGTCATAAGATCATGTACAACATTTAGACACAGTTTTCTCCAGTAGAATTTTATGTTTCAGTCTTCATGGCTTTTTCTATAACAATGATAGCATCTTCAGTGGTGTAATTCTTCCAGACTTTCATGACATTCTCTCTGCTGGGGTTCTCTTCTATAGCATTGACAACCTTTCCATACAGTACCATGTGTAATAAACTTTAAAGGTCCTCCTTATTATACAATCTAGAGGCTGAATTAGATACCTTGTCTTAGGGGGCAAGTAGACCATTCAGATGTCTTCATTGTTGAACTCATGGGGTTCTGGGTGGCTGGAGGCATTGTCTAATATCAAAAGACTTTAAAATGCAGTCCCTTACTAGCAATGTACTTCCTGACTTCAGGGACAAAGAATTGATGGAACCAATCCAGAAAAAGCATTCTCTCATCCAGGCTTTCTTGTTATACAACCAGAAGACCTGCCAGCTGGTGTTTATAGTTTCCCCTCCAGGCTTGGGAGTTAACAGCTCTATAGATAAGGGAAGTCCTGATTATAAACCCAACTGCATTTGTACAAAACAGTACAGTTAGCCTATCCTTTCCTGACTTAAACCCTGGGGTTTCTCTTCCTTACTAATAAATGTCCTTTGTGGCATTTCTTTCTTCCAGAATAGGACAATTCTATCTGCATTAAAAATTTGTTCAGGAAGATATCCATTCCTCCTCAATGAGATTCTTAGTGGCATCTGGAAATGCTTGTGCTGCTGCTTTGATGGCGGAAGCTGCTTCTCCTGTGTTTGACAATTTTTAAGCCAAACCTGTTTTTAAAATTATCAAACCATCCTTTGCTGACTTTAAATTCTCCAGTTTTTGTTTGAAAAAGCTGGAGAATTGATAAATTCTTCAGCTTTGTTTTGCTTTAATTTGTCATATAATAATTTTGCTTTTTAGGCCGGGCACAGTGGCTCACACCTGTAATCCTAGCACTTTGGGAGGCCGAGGTGGGTGGATCACCTGAGGTCAGGACTTCAAGACCAGCCTGGCCAACATGGTGAAACCCTGTCTCTACTAAAAATACAAAAATTAGCTGGGCATGGTGGCACATGCCTATTACTCAGGAGGCTGAGGCAGAATTGCTTGACCCCGGGAGGCGGAGGTTGCAGTGAGCTGAGATTGCGCCACTGCACTCCAGCCTGAGCAACAGAGCAAGACTCCATCTCAAAAAAAATAATTTTGCTTTTTAAAAATCATCTTTGTGTCTATTAGTATGCCTTTCTTATAGCAATCCTGCATTCACATAAAAGCTGAATTTTCAAAATGAGACAAAAAGGAATTTTGCGAAAAGTACAAAATTTTTGTACCTGCCAGCATAGCTGCAGCAACAGTTTCACAAATTTCCTTTTCTTTTTTTTACAACGGTCCTTACACTGTATTATCTCAAAATGGTGGGCAACTGCAGCAGCAGACCTCAATTTATGGTACATATCAAGCAATAAAACCTTTTCTTATAATGTCACAACTTTTTTTCTGCTTTTTGGGAGCACTTCCAAAATCACTAGTGGCACTTCCTATGTGTTTCATGATGTTATTCAGAGTTTACAGTATTGCACTAAACAATGAAAAATATGCAAAAACCACAAGAGATCTTTTTCTTTGAGATAGAGTCTCACTCACTCTATCACCCAGGCTGGAGTACAGTGGTGTAATCTCTGCTGAATGGGGCCTCCACCTCCCAGGCTCAGGTGATCCCCTCACCTCAGCATCCCGAGTAGCTGGCACTAGGCACACACATCACCACATCTGGCTAATTTTTTGCATGTTTTGTAGAGATGGGGTTTTGCCATGCAACCCACGCTAGTCTCAAACTCCTGGGCTTGGTCAAGTGGTCTGCCCACCTTGAACTCCCAAAATGCTGCGATTACAGGCTGGAGCCACCACACCCGGCTGAGATCACTTTTTACTGTAATACACAATTTACTGGAAAGACAAACTGCTCCCATGGAGACAATTAGCATCACATGGCATTTTAAGCTGATACCTGCGACAGTTGAGATCACCACAATAGCAACAGGAGGTGGTTATGAAATTATTACAGTAATACAATATGCACTACAGTTAATTTTAGGCAATGATGATTTAATATTGCATCTTTACATTTGTTTACATTTATCTCAACTGCAAATGGCACTATGTATGCTCTGTAAATGTTTGTATATTTAAGTTGTGATAAATTTTAAATTTTTATTATAATAAATAATACAGACTAATATCTGTATATATTTTTTGCACTCAAAGCATAACTTTTTATTTTAAAAAAAATTTCTATGCAACATGGTTCATCCACAAGTTTTTAAAACTGTCGAAACTCTCCAAAAAATTTTTCACTATATGTATTGAAAAAAATCCACATGTAAGTGGACCCAAACAATTCAAATCCATATTGTTAAAGTCAAAGTCTGTTTACATGACATCAACCCATAAAATTTAGACTTGATATCCTGTATACATGGTAAGTTTCCTCTCATCCATTCTCTTCAAATCAGAGATGAATATAATCAGTCCCCATACCAGTGAGACTACTGAGCCCACATAAGCAATAATGAGACTCTATTTACTTAGAGGGTATGTTATCCATTCTAAGAATTAATCATACATCATCTCATATTTGCAATTCCATTTATTCCTCTTGAAATTTCAGGGCTCAATAAAGCCTCTTTCAAATTATAAAGAAATGGATAGAAAAGAGAAAAAATCAAATAAAATACTTCAATGCTTATCAGTGGTTCTTACAATAACAATAATTTAAAGGACTTCTGGCTGGGCGCGGTGGCTCACGCCTGTAATCCCAGCACTTTGGGAGGCTGAGGAGGGCGGATCATGATGTCAAGAGATCAAGATCATCCTGGCCAAAACGGTGAAACCCTGTCTCTACTAAAATACAAAAATTAGCTGGGCGTGGTGGCACACGCCTGTAGTCTCAGCTACTCAGGAAGCTGAGGCAGGAGAATTGCTTGAACCCGGGGGGCAGAGGTTGCAGTGAGCCGAGATCGTGTCACTGCACTCCAGCCTGGCAACAGAACGACACTCCATCGAAAAAAAAAAAAAGATTTCTTAGAACAACACACAAAAAAAATCAGTTCCGTAGACACAGAGCTTCTAAATTTAAAATCAACAATGTTACTTTATGTTATTGTTTGATGATAGTTCAGTTTTACTATGTCAATGATATTTACGTCATTTATAATAGGAAAGAATAAAACAGATCTGTGATTAAACATGGTGGGACTTCATTAACTAATTTATACAGATAATGAGCCAACATTTGTGTGTGAGGTCAAAATTAATGACACAATGTTTTCACAGTCACTACATTGCCAAGTGTCATATTGTAGAAGACCAAAAAGTTACAGATATTGCTTACAAATTTAGTCAATCCTACAGCTAACCTGAGCATCTACATTATTTTAGATAAAGCCTATTTCAAAATGCATTGTAAGAGTTATTCTCAATTAGATTTTAAAACATAATTACTATGACAATATATTATCGTAAGTGTTTTATATAGTAATATTGTTTTATAATAATTATATACATAATTACATTATTACAATAATAAATATGAGTGAATTTTCAAATTGTACTATCCAAATTGTTACATGTGGGCTGCCTTCACACTAAGAACTGCTGTGTGAAATTTGTAATAGCAGATATATGAGTGTCAAGTTAAAGTTGGTTTACTTGGCACATACTGGGTATGTACCACTCCTGGAGCCTGAAAAAGGGGTGAGAAAAAGTATTACAAAAGACTGAAACACCTTAACATACAATTGCAAATCAAGTAAAAACAATAACAGAACTAGAGGGTTTTTCTCCTCTTTCTTTTCAATCTAAATAAAAAACATAGTCAAGCAGGCAAATAAAGATACCTCCACTTTACTAGCATCACAAAGTAGATTGGTAATTCCACAAGGGAAATTATCACAGCAATTCATCATGAATGTTCCCCAATAATTTTATGCATGTCTTCTGTGTGTATGCATAAAACTGATATGCCAAATAATCACATCATAGAAAAGGTGATTAAACAAAAGATCTACTTGTCTCTTAAGTACATGGTAACTTGGACTGGCTCAGCAGTAAACATTACATCATAAAGACAAGCATAACATGTGGTTAAGCAAGAATTTGAAAGGCATGAGGAAAGGAAACAATAAAAGCTTCTATGAGCCAGTGTTTCAACCACACTACAGTGATCCCCATGTCTTCATTCCTTGAAAAATGAGACAGCAAACATTTCCAAAATAAAACTGCTAAGGCCATCCTTCATTAAGAAATATGTACTCACCTCCATAGATCCAGGAAACATGGCATTCTTTTTCTCCTTTTCATGGAGCTCCAGGGATCTCAGCTCACAGTAGAACCCAGTCCCTGCCTAAAAATTTTCACTGTGAGCCTTAAGGCTCCCTGTACACAATGGGGCTGGCTGGTGAGCAGAGAACTAGAAAGCAAATGATTTAGATTGCCTGATGAAAACATTAACACCAAATACAACATGCCATCAGGATTGAGCACCAGGACGAAAATAGCTATGACAAAGCAGCAGTGGAAACTATTCTGCAGATAATTTGGTTGACAAGAATTGACCAAAGAAGACTATCTCGTCAACATGATAACTTGGTCTAAAATTGAACTCAGTTGAAAATGAATATTTTATGTTACGGTTTTTTCAACTACTGGTAAATTTATTCTACTGCTGCCCTCATGTTGCTCTGCCCTCACCATCCACCTAGCTGCCCAAGATAAAATGAGAGTGATTTTAGGAAAAGAAAGTTCCAAAATATTAAGTTAGGAAAAGAAATTTCCAAAATATTAAGGATTCTTTGAAACAATCTTGTCCTTTATTCTTAGAATAAAAACTAAAATGTAGTCTAGCAAAGTTGGCATCTTTTAAAAGAAAAAAAAACACTAAAAAGCACTCAAAATCTAGTCCTCAATTGTTGTTATAATACAAAAACAATAATTATTTTTGTTTATGCTCATGAGAGAACATATGTTTATGTTTATTATGTTTGTGCTCATGGGAGAACATAAAATAAAGGCAAGAAAAATGCAACATAACAGACATCAAAAACCCAACTGGGGAAAAATAAGCGAAGTAATTGAAATATAATTAAACCATATGATCTGTATCCATGCAGATCCTTTTTTACGCATATGTATTCATATATTGTTTAACTATTATATATAGCACATTAAGTATCATCCACTTAATTGCTTCAAATTTACAATATGATAACACAGAGAAGAAATATGGGCTAAAAGTTACTAAATACAATAATGGAAAACGTAGCAAAATGAGAAATAGACAAATTAAGTTTTTAAAAATACATGATAATTTAACAAAATTGATAGTACAGAAAATATTGACTGAAGAGTCTTGCTTTCAAATTGTCATTGAAACCAACTTGTTTATTGACTTGCTGAAGCCCAAATATTTTTGATCAACACATATGCTACCAACAGTTTGCAATATATACCAATATGTACTCACATACATTTTTATATAGGTTCATTACATAAAATGATTAAGAACTAGACTAAATGAAAAGCCTAGTGTACTGTTTCCAATAACTACTGTAACAAATTACCACAAACTTGGTTTACACAACAGAATTTTATTCCCTCACAGTTCTGGAATGCACAAGTCTGAAGTCAAAGTCTTTTCAGGGCTGTGTGTCCCCCAGAAGCTCAAGGGAAGATTCCATTATTTGCCTCTCTCAATTTCTGGTCAGTGCCAGCATTCTTTGACTTGTGGATACATCACTCCAATCTTAGCCACCATGGTCTCATTACTCCCTCCTCTTCTCTGTGTGAAATTTTCCTCTGCCTCTCTCTTACAAGGACACTAGTGTGACATTTAGGGTCCACTGGGATAAGCCAAGATAATCTCCCTATGACAAGATACTCATTCATATCTACAAAAGACCTTTTTTTCAAATAAGTTAATATTTACATATTCCGGAGATTAAGAGCTGATGTCTCGGGGAAGCGTAATTTTCAGTCTAACACAGTCTACCCTCTGGCCTTCAAAGATTCACATTCATCCCACATACAGTATACATCCACCCCAATCCAATGTCCACAAAAGTCTCAACTATTTACAGTGAAGTTCAAATTCTTATCTAAATAATAAATCGCTCTAAAGTCCCAAATCTTGTTATCTAAATCAGGTATGGGTATGATCCATCCTGGGACAAAATCTCTTTCCATCTGTGAACCTATAGACTACAGAGCAAGTTATCTATTTCCCAATTACAATGTTAAGACAGGCAAAGGATAAGTTATCAACATATCCATTCAAAGAGAAGAAAAGTGTCACTGATCCTCTGTGATGCTGAATCCAGCAGAAAAAATTCCATCAGGTTTCATGACCTAGCAATACCCTTCTGGGCTTGGGGCCCTGCCAGCCTTGGAATCACTATTCTTTATTACTTGAAAGAGAGTACATTATTGAAGTTGAGTAGTTTTATCAGCCTGCTTTCTACCTATAAAAATTTTGAGGTCCAACAGCCTTCCCTCACTTTGTCTTGTCTCTGTACATTTCATTCCAAACTGGCAGAGTTTCTGCTGATATAACATTATCAAAACCTTGTACGTTTCCTGTATATATAATGAGGATTTACACAATTAGACAAGAGGCTCCTCCCCAGGTTTTTCCTGGATAGTCTCATATCTTTATTTGTGGCTTCCACTGGGCTGGTTGAATGGATTCATGAGTCCTCTACCTAATCTCTTGCACTAGCAAACTTTGTCCAGCCACAATCTTAACCTTTTTTCAGCATGCTTGTGTAACAGTGAATCTGCTAATTTTAACATCTTTTGTAATCTGTATAAGCAGGATATTTCCCAAATCATCACGTGCTGGCTCCTTTTTGCTTAACAGTTCTTTCCTCAAATATCTTTTTCTCCTCACACTTTACTATAAGCAGTAAGAAAAAAAAAATCATGCTCTATCTTTAGCGCTTTGCTTAGCAATCTCATCAGCTAAATATACAAGTTCATCACTTAGAAGTCTTACTTTCCACAAAACAGCAGGACATCATTTAGCTAAATTTTCTGCCACTTTATGACAAGGTGTCACTATTCTTCCAGTTTCCTACAGCATGTTCCCCTTTCCTCCTTTATCAACAGTGTCTTTAATGTCCATTCATCTAGCAACAGTGTGTTGATGATGCTATACATATTTTCTAAGATGAGAAAGGCTTTCTCCGCATGACCTCCACTTCTTCACTGAGCCCTCACTATCAATCTTTAACATACATATTTCTACCAATAGTCTGTTCAAGGCAATATAAACTACTTCTACCATGTGCCTCAAAATTCTTACAGCCTCTATACATTACCCAGTTCCCAAGCCACTCTACATTTTAGGTACTTAGGTACTTACTCCCGGAAACAAAATCTGCATCAGTCAGAGTTCCAGCAGAGAAACAGAACCAGCTGAGATATATGAATGCATGTATACACACACATACATGGCAGAGATTTGTTGCAAAATATTGGTTTATGCAAGAGTGGGGACTGGCTAGGCAAATACCAATCCATAAGACAGGCAATTAGGAGGTGTAAGTTGGAAACTCTTACACAGGAGCTGACACTGTAATCCATGGAGAGAATTGCTTCTTTCTCTAGGAAACTTCAGTTTTGCTCTGAACTTTCAACTGACTGGTTCATGCCCACCAGAAAATCCAAGATAATCTCCCCATCAGAAGATCTTTAACTTAATCATTTCTACAAAGACCTTTTTATCCAAATAAAACCATATTTGCAAGTTTCAGAACTTAAGATCTGATATTTTTGTAGGGGAGGCATTTTTTAACCTACTACCACTAGTATTTACAGAAATTCATCTAAAATTTCCTTGGATCTGACCCACAACTTTTTATTGAAATTTTATTAATTTCTGTTTTTACAAGCCTATTATTTTCTAATTATCCCAAAATATAGACCTTCTCTTTAAATGCCTTTGTTATTATTTAGATATGTTCCATTTAAACATATTTTAGGATCAATTGCACTAGCCAAAACTGGTTCTTTGTGTTCTAGTCCTTGCTTACTGTTTGGTGTTCCTCTGTATCCATCCATGCAGTAAGACTTTTGAAGAGTCATCTCTTATCTTACCCGCATCCAATGGATCCTCAAGCCCTGCTAGTACCTGTTTAGTTCATTTCAAATCCATCCCACTCTCCCCCCCCAACTCTGACCACTCTCGCTTTAGTTGTTACTAGAGGTGACAGAGCTCACTAACTGCTTCCAGTCAAAAGTTTTAAGTAGGGAAGTAGGGCTCCCATTACTCTCAGAATTAAATGCAAACAGCACAGACACCTAAAGCCCTTCCTGGTTTGGCCTCTATCTATCCCTAAAACCTCACCTACTGTTTCTATCACTTCCGTTTCATGTACCACATGGCAGCCTGAACTACTGTCAGTTCTTCTCAGAATATGCTTTCTTCTGCCTCTATATTTTGGAACACGCATGCTACACACTCCTGCCTTGCCAGGCCAAACAACTAGCCCACTCATATCTATCATTCAGAATTTGGCCAAGAGAGTTGTGTTCTTAAGAAGGCATTCCTATGCATTTTAAATAGGTGAACTGTATGTGAATTATACCTCATAATATTGGTTTTTTTGTTTTTATTTCTTTTGAGACAGAGTCTCCCTCTGTCACCCAGGCTGGAGTGCAGTGGCATGATCTTGGCTCACTGCAGTCTCTACCTTCCAGGTTCACGCAATTCTCCTGCCACAGCCCCCCAAGTAGCTGGGATTACAGGCGCCCACCACCACGCCTGGCTGATTTTTGTATTTTTAGTAGAGATGGGATTTCACCATGTTTGCCAGGCTGGTCTCAAACTCCTGACCACAAGTAATCCACCTGCCTTGGTCTCCCAAAATGCTGGGATTACAGGCATGGGCCACCACGTCTGACCTGCAATTTTTTTTTTTTTTTTAACAATGCATACCTTTCGACAATGCCTGCAGCCTCATGTAAGGTTATACACATCTTCCACAGCCTTTCAGGCTCCCCCCATACTTATGTTCATAACATTCATACTGTGTTGCCATCTATTGGCTCATTTGACTCCTTGATGGCCAGGCCATGATTAATTAATCTTCACATTCTCCTCAATTAGTACAATGTCTGGCACAAAGTAGACACTCAGTAAATACTGCTGAATAATTGAAAGAATATAATCTATAAACATAGCAATTCGTGGTTGAAACAAGTTATAATAAATCTATCCGGTGTTAGACCTGAGTTTACAGTTTCCTGAATTGAAGTTAATTAGGTATAATTTACTACTTAGAAAGTAAATTACTTTTAGGATCGACAAATACTAGCTTTCAAATTCAAAGTATTGATGTGAATGTACTTGTATTTTGAAGCAATATAATCATTTCCTAATAAATTATAGCGCTAGCCATTAATTTTAATTCTGGGAGTTAGTGTTCATATGTATCAATCTGCTTACAGGGATGAATCACCATTAGACTGACATAAGCTGTGTTTAATTAGCTTTAAAGCATTTTTCCAAGAGCTTCTGTCCTTCCGTGTGGAGCTCCATTAATTTTCTTGGCTGCCACATTATAGAATAAAGTGAATATGCCCTTTATAGTAGAGCCAAGTCATTTATTACAACTACTTAAAACCATTATTCCCACACAATGGAAGAATGTTTATTTCTTTGTGTCACAAAATATATAAACTTTATGGATTTTTTTTCTATTTTCAGAGCTTTTCCACAAATGATAAGAATCCATTTGCACAGCATAATAAAAACCAAGTTTTCATTAATTGTAAAAAAATAAAAAAAAAAATAGCTTGTAACGCTATCTGTTCTTATTTGGAAGAAAATACAGACCAGAAGAATTGTTTCCAGACATCAGCAAGTTTGAGACACTTAACCTATGAATTGCTTTCCTAACAGGGTGCATTTCCTGGCATAGGAAACTTGGCTTCCTCTTTGCCATTCATCAAGAAAGAGAGGGGAATGGCAGAAAAGAAGTAAAGGAGCATCTCCTGTCTTCCCCAGTCCATTGGGCCAGAGTAGGAGAGTCTCACTCAGTAACTCCCAGTTTTTTACCCACTAGATTTAGGAGGAAAAATTTCATCTCAATAACCTCTACTACCCCATTCACATTATTGTTTGCCTCAGCACCTTGTTTGTCTATCTTTTTGAACTTGGTAATTTAGTTTTTGCTTGTTTATCGTTTTACTATCTATCTCCCCAACTAGGCAGTAAGCTTCCCTGAGGCAGTCACTGTGTTTCCCTCACCACTGAAGCTAAACATTACAGGGGTGGAAGGAATATTGGGAGGAAAGAAAAAAAGAAAAGAAGGAAATGGTTAAAATCTAAAGGGTCACACTCCCTGGAATGGTAAATTATTCTAGTGCAACAAGTCTAGACATGAATAAGTCTTGAATAAAGTGAGAGCAGGCAGGGCAAAAACAAACCCAAATCAGTGTCTGCTTGGGGATAAAAGTGAGAAACAAGCACCCATGGGAAAGGAAAGCATCTTCTAAGTACTCCTCATTTTATATTTTATATATATATTTTTTGAGACGGGGTCTTGCTCTGTCACCCAGGCTGGAGTGCAGTAGCACGATCTTGGCTCACTGCAACCCCCACCTCCCAGGTTCAAGCGATTCTCCTGCCTCAGCCTCCCGAGTAGCTGAGACTACAGGCACGTGCCACCACGCCCTGCTAATTTTTTGTATTTTTAGTAGAGACAGGGTTTCACCGTGTTAGCCAGGATGGTCTCGATCTCCTGCCCTCATGATCTGCCCGCCTCGGCCTCCCAAAGTGCTGGGATTACAGGCGTGAGCCACTGCGCCTGGCCTATGTTTAAGATTTCTTTTATCTTTTTAGGTTTTATTAAAGATATTTCAATAGTAACATGTTCAAAGTAAATATGTGCTCCTCACATTGAATTATGGTCTACAAAGACTTGCCGGTCAGTCTGCCCCTTCTAACATTGTTTCTACTGGAGAATGAGTTACAGATTCCAAATAACTAACTCACAAACATTTAGAACACAGTCACATCCTAATTTTTTTTTTTTTTTTTTTTTTTGAGAAGGAGTCTCTCTCTGTCGCCCAGGCTGGAGTGCAGTGGCGCGATCTCGGCTCACTGCAAGCTCCGCCTCCCGAGTTCACACCATTCTCCTGCCTCAGCCTCTCTGATAGCTGGGACTACAGGTGCCCGCCACCACGCCTGGCCAATTTTTTGTATTTTTAGTAGAGACGGGGTTTCACCGTGTTAGCCAGGATGGTCTCGATCTCCCAGCCTCGTGATCCAGCCGCCTCGGCCTCCCAAAGTGCTGGGATTATAAGCGTGAGCCACCGCGCCCGGCCGTCACATCCTAAATTATATCCAAGCTCTTATATCTATTATCTCTTATTTCCCTCTTCCTCTTTTTCCTTCTCTTCTTCCCATTCACCTTTCTGTCTCTCACCTCTCTTTGTGTTTCTTATTCTCTTTCTCTCATACACACACACCCACATACACACACACACACACATACTTTATACTCTGAAACAATAACATAAACAATCACACCCAGTCTTATATCCAGTTACCAAGTCTCCTAATTTTTCTTAAATAGCAGCAATTATGGCTCAGATATGTTGAGCTCATGCTGCCCTACTGAACTCACTCTATGCCTGGTTGAGGCCTTCTTCATGCCTGGTCTGTCAAAACAGCCTGCTAACTAGTGCCCTGTTCCCAGTTTCTTCTCCTTTCCAATCATTCCACACCAGGAGCTCATACGCTGCCTCTAAAACAGTTCTTTTTACTATGTTATCTTTTTTTCTCACAAAACTTCAATGACAAATGAATAAGGTTTACTTTTCAAACTTGGAGTCAAGGGTCTCCACTTTATGGCCCTAGCCAAGTTTCTATCTTTACTTTCTAACACGCAACAGAGACCCTTCTTTGCAGATTCAGGACCTCGTTAAGATCATTTCATTATTTCCTGAGCACACCTTTAACCATCTCACATACGTGTCTTCATTCAGATGAGTTCTCTCTCTCCTGTCTTCCTTTGATTCCCAGTCATCCTTTCATGAATAAATCTGGCGCAAACCCTTGGTACAATGTTTTCAAGCACCTCAATATCACGACTACCTTCCTATACTCCTTCAGCACTTAGAATAGGCCCATGCATTTGTGCAATGTTTTTACAATTTTTAAACATTTCCTACGTAAGCTTCACAACAACCCTGTGAAGTAAGCATTATAAGCATCTACACTATTCACACTTAGAGAAACATATTCAGGGATGTGAAGTGACTTCTCCAAGCTCACACTGCTGAAATGTAGCAGTAATCATTTCCAAACCCTGGCTTTCTGACTCCATATCAGATTCATATTTGGCACATACTATAAAGAGTTGGTAATTATTTGCATCATTTTTTTCAGTCTTCCAAATTAAATTATAAGCTTCTGGAAGGCAATAGCATTATATAGAACTTGCCCCAGTACAAAATCATACACAAGATGAAATTCAATGAAAATTTATTAAGTAACTTTAAGAGTAGTTTAATCCCTCTACCCTATTTAAGAAGCTTTGGTGATACCTTTCTCCCGCTTATGTACAATATTTAAATCCTGAAATCTCAACTGAACACTCTGTGATAAATGTGATAAAAATACATCTCAGCTATTACTTCAATTCTTAACCTAGCTCCCACAAGGCAAATTTCAAATTTCTTGAGGGTAGGTACCTTTGATGAATACAGTAAGATCTTCTGGTATTTAAATGTTGGCCATGAGTTGGAGGAATAAAATGTGGGGGCAAACTATATTTTTAAAACTCACCTGAAGTTCACAATCACCTGGGACACTTGCTAAAAATGTAGATATCTAGGATTCAGATTCAGTACTTTCTTAGTCATGTTTCTCTACTCCTGATTTTCATTGAACACAAGATACCAAAGAGTATACTATGAAACGATAGATGAGTGGTAAAGTGACAGTGACTAAAGGCTCAGCAACAGACCATGATGTTTGTGTTAACCACGCATTTGTTTGGGCATGAGTGCTTGCGGTTTGTGACTCACACTGCAAAATTCTTCCTGGTTTCTAAAAGAGGATTCAACATTTCAATATTTTATGGTGTTTCACAAGGAGCTTCTACAACATCTAAAATCTGGAAGTCACTGAACAAATAATAGGGCATCTAAGAGAAGAATTTAAATAACCAAAAGGGATTTCATAACAGGAAAAGAACTTCATCTTTTAGAACTGCAATGAGAAGGTACTCACAGGCTCTCCCCGTGTTCCATCCTGCCCCGGGGCACCAGGGGATCCTGCTTCTCCCTTTTAATGATTTGATAAAAAGAAATAGAGAATTAAATTCTGAGGTCTGCTTACCAAAATAACAATATATAACATTACATATTAAAGAACATTAGATACAAACAGAAAAATTAAAATTACTTCTGGACTATTGATATTAACTTTTCCTGACATCAAGTAACTTTTTCAGAAATTCATAAAGTGACCATGTAAACAACAAAAATGTGTACATAATGGCAGATAATTAAGTATAAAATAACTGTGGTACTGTATAGTCATTCTTATGAGAATAGACCATCTTATCTGCAAGGTAAATGTGACCAATATTCTATATCAGTCCTATTCATACATACTTTTTCATTTTTATTTTAAAATTGATCATATGTTGGACCTAATTTGACCTTGCCTTCAAAGAGCTACATTTTAAAGCAAAAGCAAAACTTTCATTAGGAATGGAGTTATTTATAGGTTATTAGTTGAAATTATCTGGCACTTTAGTATATACGTATTTAAAATAAACATCTATAATGCATATTTTAGGTAGCTGTTAAATTATAATTGTTTTTAGCGATATATACCTTTACATTACTATGCTCAAGTTAAGCATCTTATTTTACATCTGTGTTTTGGAAGCTAAATTTTTTTCCCAAATGAATCAATTGCTAGTGAATACAAATGTATCTGACACTTCTTCTACTAAAACAATAAATATTAGCTGAGTATAATCCTAAAATGTGTAATATCTGCAGATTAGTACGACTATTAAACTATCTGAGCAAAATGAAGGATAGCAAGGAAGAGCCTGTTGACACATATACACACATGTACACACCCCAGACTTTTTGAAATCTAACAGTCATTAGGAGCCATGCATTTGTTTCTGTCAAGCAAAATGCTGCATCACAACAAGCAAAGTTCTCTGCAAGTAATTTGCCACACTTGTTTCATACCAGAAAGAACATTTTATCCTAGATGAAAGCAAGATAGGAAGTAAAATAAAAGCATTTTTTCCTGTAAGTGTCTCAAATACCTGAGTTGAAGTAAGTTTAAGGGAGAAAGAGTCTCAGAATGCAATGCACTGAAGCATATTACAACACCGTCATCCATAATTTCATATTCTAATGAATTTCCCAAAATTATAGAAAATAAAGCACAGAAGAGGCTCTAAAATTTGGCAAACATAATCAGTACTTAGAAAAAAATTCAACCATATCACATTATATAAACAACAATTCTCCCACTTGTATGAATTCCTGCATTTTGTTAGAACTGTGAAATGCCAACTAAAGCCAAATATTTCATCTACACCAGTTTTATTTACAAACACTAGTTGAGGATAGAAGGAGCAAAGATTAATGCTTTCCTGAAAATTAACCAAATTAGAGGGAGAGAAGTTATTGCTAATCCAATAGTTCTACAGAAAAGCATATAAAAATATTGGAGGAAAAAATGTTGGATCCACTTAGTTTGAAAGCTAGTTTTAAAAGCCTGAAAAGTTCAAGACAAGGGATATGTTAGATCCTAATACTATGGAGAAATAATGCAATATTTTTATCTGAACTTAACACTCATATCAATAGTCAGAAGGAATCTCTCATATTAGTAGTTCTCAAATATGGTCCTCAGACCAGGCAAGATCAACTTCTTCATGTAACATGGGAACTTCTTCAGAATATAAAATTTCAGGCCATACTGCAGCATATTAAGCCAGAATCTCTGGGTGGGGGCCAGCAATCTGTGTTAATAATTCTTCCAGGTGATTCTAATGCAGCCATTTGAGAACCAGCACTGCTATAAGTCATTAGATCATTTAACTTCTCCTACTTCCAGGTACTGTCATATGTGACTTATAAAACAATCTATGGTTAAATTTTCTATATGTAAAATAAAGAAGGTAAGGCACTTGCCAAATAGTAGAAACAATTAATTTGAAATTATTAGGTTGGTGCAAAAGTAATTGCAGTTTTTGCCATTAAAAGTAATGGCAAAATACATGATTAGATGACTACTTTGATTTATAAAATCATAACTACTTTGATTTATAAAATCTCTACTTTTTTCTATCTGTCCATTGACCTAATATCATGTTATTTTAATTAGCAGGAGTTTTAAAAACGTTAAGTAGCCATCAGCAAGATTTATCAATAATGAAGTTCCACAATTATTTGAGGATTTAACTGATTATGTTCTTCCTACTTTATATTAGACACAACATATTAACTGAATAAAATATCACATTCTTTATTATCTATAGCAGTGATTCTCAAAATTTAGCTTCATCTGAATCACCTGGAAGGTCTGTTAAACTGCACATTGTGGGCCCCAACCCAGAGATCCTGATACGGTAGGTCTGGGGCAAGCCCCGAAATCTGCATTTCTAATAAGTTTACAGAAGGTGCTGAGACTGCTAGTCTTGGGACAACATTTTGAGAAACGCTACTTTAGCCCAGATCTCAAAACAGACTTACAGACTCTTTCTGGACTTATGAATCCCTCTCTTCTGTGAAATACTATAACACTGTATAGCTTTTCGCTTAGCACTGAATTTTATTATGCTAAGTTGTTCAGCAGGTGTCTTGTTTATATGTGTTATTTGCTTGACTTGCACATTCTTTTAAAGGTAGAAAACATGACTTATAGGAGTTTTTTTAATCACCTACAATACGTAGACTAGTGCCAAACATAAAACTACAAGTACCCTTCTTTACAATCATTGGAGTATATCAAGGAAGGAGGAAGAGACTATTTATTCTTCAATGTTCAATTTCAAAGGGATAAAGGAAATGGGAAAAACATTTGTGGATAAAGCTCTAGCATTTACTGTTGGACAATTATGCAGTCAGTTATTACGAGATAATGGCCAGTCGTCTTTACCTAAGAACACTCTCTTGATTTTTTAATAATAGATTTTAATAATGTTTCATCAAGAAATAAAAGAATAATTTCTACTTGGCATTTTCCTTGAAATAATCAAATGCAAGATACAACCAGCTTGTGAAATTTAGTATTGTTACCAGAACTTAACCTGATCACTTGATTACTTTTATGACCTGGATAACCTGGTGCAGGTCAGTTTGTTTGGCATTTGAAAAAGTATAAAACATGGCCCCATCTCCAATTTATTGTTTTTCTATTCCGTTATTAACTCATTTCTTGATATAACATAATTGAGAAAATATCATGCTTAACATTATTTCTCAATCTAATTTCTAGAGCTAACATCAAAAATGATTTATTCCACAACAAAACAGTTCTTTAAAAAAAGGAAATTTAACTAAAACCAGGCATGTGAAATTTGCACTCCATGTGTATTTCCTTTCATGCTGTGGTCTTTGGCATTTACCCACAAAAAAATAAAAGGATGGAAAGTAATTTAGTTTGCTTATAGCAATCCTCAAAATCAGGTGGAAGGTATGGTTTACTGATCATGAAAATATAGTTTAATTTTGAGGACGATCCTTGCTTTGTTAAGGAAACACTTTATTTTGACTTTGATCTTATGGCATAGTTTATTCTTCATTTGTAAACACATCTCTAGCATGCCTGCAGATGTATTAAAGATGTAAGACTGAGGAAGCTTCTCCTAGCTGACCAAGTAAACAGACAGGACATTTGGAAGGTATCATGCACATCAGTGAGCATACAAACTAGACCTGGAACCCTCACTCTGCCATGGAACTAGCTGTGCATGTTTAACTAAATCCCTTCCTCTCTTTGAACCTGGTGTTATGCATAAAATGCCATTAATACTCTAAACTTCATCGATTTTGTTTTTTAGGAAAATAAAATAAAAGGCTTTGTGAAAATGCCTTATGCAACCCTTGGCACAGAAAGGGAGATCCACTGCCACCAAAAAGTTGAGGTTTTAACAACCCTTTATTCATGATGTATTTTTGGCTATATTATTTTCAAATAATATAAGTTATTTCAATACTTGAACTGCTATAGTTTGTCATTATAATTTTGGCAAAATGAGTATTTTTAAACATAAAGCCAATCCTTCTTTATTCCAGTTAAGATATCATTAAAAACAGTAGGGTCAATAGTTTCATCATTATTTTCTATAACTAGGAGAGAATATTTGGGTATAACATGATTTCCAACTAGTTGGTGAGCAGAATTTTCACTGGTTGTTGTTATGGCTACGTCACCTTGGACAAGTTATTTACTCTAGTTCTTTGTTTCCTCATCTGCGAAAGGATAAATTTTTTCCACTTACAACTCATAATGATTTATGAGATTAATGAGAAAATGTATGTACAGTGCTGTAAAAAGAACGAAGCTCTTGGAAAGTATCCAATGAGTTACGCCTTTTGTTATAATCTCTCCTTTTCTGTCTTTGGTTCTTGCATATCTAGCTTAAATACCACATTTAATTATTTCAACCACTTTCTAACTAAAATTCTTGCCCTTTACCTCACTCTGCATCCACCATACTGGTTTATGCAAATTCCAATGTTGAGTAAACCAAACTGAAAACAGCCTCAGCCTATGCTTATGTTCAAAGTATGGCTATGGAGGAAAAATACTATAATAATCATACAGATTATAACTTCCAGCTTCAACTGGACTTCAATGCAACTTCTATATTTCCTTTATCTCTTCTCTGCCACATTTTTCATGTATATAGAAAGTTTCTGCTATATAAAATATTCTCCAATCAACAAAAGCTTTTTTCTCCTTCTCCCAACATTCTAAGAAAAAACGGGATACAAACATTTTGCCACCAAACGAACACACTTACCTGCATTTGCACCCATCTATTCTTCTTTTATTTTATTACAGTAAACAGGAGTCCTTCATTCAATCTAAGATAATTCCTTACAACTCTGTTCTATATCTCATTCTTTCCCCTTCTCTAAATAAGATGGAGCTTCTTATCTGTGTATAACTGCTTACTCAACATCTTCCCATGGATGTGCCACAAGAATCTAAAATCAACACATTATGTTTCTCACTCCTCCACATCCCCAGCAGAAAACACACCAAGTCCTACCCAGTAATCTCATTAACTAAAGAAACTTCTAACTTCATTATACATAAAAGAAGAGACAATCTACAACTAAGAAGACCAGCAAGCTATCCAAACATGTACAACCCTGTTTATTATTACGGGTCAAAATATATACAGGATATTTCAAATTTGCAAAGAATTGGCAGATAATATCCAAAAAAAGAACAAAAGGAAAAAAACAGTAAAAACTTTTCATATTTTCCTCACACAAAAATAAAGAAAACTGAAACAAAATATTGTAACCTGGATTAACAAACTTTATACAAGTTTTTTTTTTTTTTTTTTTTTTTTTAGACGGAGTCTCGCTCTGTCGCCTAGGCTGGAGTGCAGTGGCGCGATCTTGGCTCACTGCAAGCTCCGCCTCCCGGGTTCCTGCCATTCTCCTGCCTCAGCCTCCTCAGTAGCTGGGACTACAGGCGCCCGCCACCACGCCCGGCTAATTTTTTTGTATTTTTAGTAGAGACGGGGTTTCACCATGTTAGCCAGGAGGGTCTCGATCTCCTGACCTCGGGATCCACCCGCCTCGGCCTCCCAAAGTGCTGGGGTTACAGGCGTGAGCCACCGTGCCCAGCCAAGTATTTTTATTAGTTAAAAAATTCAGAATAAAAATGTATAAATGGAAGATATGAAATAAGATTTTATTCAAGAATCAAAAAGACAAAATCATCTCAGATGAGAATGATGATTAAATTACTAGAAACCAAGGGAGAATAGATTTAACTTAAAATTATAAACGGCAATGAGGAGAAAACAAGCATAGCCAATAAAAATAGACTTTTGAAACACATTAAAAGGATCAGAAATGATAGAAGACAAATTTCAACATATCTGTAATTGGAGTCCTTGAGATATAAACCAAAAAAAGTAACAGAATTTATATTTAAAACTATAATTCAAAAGAACATTCCAGAAAAAAAAATCCCTGAATCTTCCTTTCTAAAGCTTTTTGGAGTAACTGGGATTTTAAATTCTGAAACATATGCTATTAGACTTTAAATGCAAAATTGTTTTTGTTTTAAACTCTCATCGTCATATGAAAGAGTCACAAAGGAAAGACAATTAGATTGACATCAGCAACATACATGTTGGCAGTGTAAGCAATATTTCTAAGAAATTCAGAAAAAGAGAAAACAGTGAAAAACAGTGAGACAAGGGTTTCATAGTTAGCCAAGCTGTCATTCAAATAATAAAAGTGTAGAAAAACATACTAAAATATCAAGAATTCAGAATGCTGTATTCACAAGCCCTTCCAAAGGAGGAAAACCTTTATTAAACCCAAACGTGACTGTTGAATATTGGTAAAGGTGCCGGTGACAAACACTGAGTATATTTAATTGCAGATCTGAAACAAAGATAAAGTGTAAAAAGTATTTTATAAATATTATATAATCTGATAAGGTATAAATAATTAAACAAGAAGAAAAGGATAAGGAAAAGGAGAAAATAGAATTCATTAATTTCCACATAGATAATAGGATATAATTTAAATTTAACACAACAAAGAGTTGATGCTCAAGGTATGTAAAGGGAGAATAACAGAATTCTGAAACGGATATTTACAAGGCGTAGTAAACGTAGTATAAAGACCACTAAAATAAAAATATAAATTTTCCTAAATCCCAAAGAAATTAAAAGCAGAATAGGAAAAGGCAACAAAAACACATTGAGAAAGAAATATAGTCAGTATAGCATAATTTACATAATAAGATAACAAAATTACAACGTGAGTATTTTGACAGAGATAAGACCAAACCTATCAGACAATGGGTGAAAATAGACTTAATCTATTAAAATAAAAAAATTCAGATTGCTTTAAGAAGCAAAGACCAACTCTACGCTTGATACAAGAGACACAACTAAAACAAAGTGACTCAAAAGCTAAAGCTAGACAATAGAAGGATGGGCAAAGGTGCAGCAAGCAAATAAAAATAATCAAAAAGATAACGTGTAATCCTGATACCAGAGAAGGTAAAATTCAAGTGAAAAATTATTAAAGGAAACAAAAAATATATTTTATAATGCTAAAGCCACAATTCAAAATGAAGATGTAGTAGTTAAAAATATCATACAATGAATAACGTAGAAACTACATTCATGAAACAGAAGGTGAAAGAAAAAAGAGACAAAAATGCACGAATAATAGGACACTAATACACCACTCTCTGTTCAAGACAGGCCAAACAAAGAATTAAGTTATAGAAGATCTAAATAAGATATTCAATAAGGTAGTTCTTATGAATGTATATTGAGTTTTACACTCTGAAAATAGAGATTTACCTTCTCATATGCACAGGGAACATTCCTGAAAATTAAACATACAATAAGTCAAAGAAAAAATTCACTAAAACTTATAAAGAAGAAATTATACAAACATTCTCTGATACAGCGTAATAATATCAGAAATTAGCAACAAAATCTAAATAAAAGGATTTTCACCCTAAAAAGACTTTTAACTCTTTAAACGACTCTTAGGAAATAGAGAAAAACTAGAATTACAAAATTTCTTTTAAAAAAAGTTAATGAAAACATTGCATATCAGAATCAAGGGGATACAACTTAAACAAAGATGAGAAAAATATTCAGTTTAACTACTTAGATAAAAAATAACAAAAAATGAATGTAAATGAATTCAATTCTCAATTGCAAAAGCTAGAAAAAATGTAGGAAAAAAGAATAAAGACATAAAATAGGATAAAAGCAAAAAACAAAAATTTAATGAAGTCAAAAATTAAATTACAATGTTGGATCTTTGAAAAAATCCAACACAGGAAGGAAACCAGAAACATATTAAAGTAAAAAAAAAAAAAGTAGAGAGTGAAAGAATAAGTATTCAAAGTAAGAAATGATGACCAAGGGAGAATAATCATTAAAACAGAGAAAACTTTTTAAAAATCATGAGAGGAACTCGCACAATTTTATACAAGTCCCTTGAAAAATATAGATGAAATAATAGTTCCCTAGGGGGGGGTGAAGCTTATTATTATTGACCCTATGGGAGAAAGAATGCTTAAACAGACAAATTCCCATGGAAAAAAAATAAGCGAACGTTACCCAAGAACAAAAAAGAACCAGGCTCAAATGACAGAGGGGAAGAGTAGGAAATATTCTGCAGTGCTTGATTTCAATTGTAAAGTATCAATAAGAAATTATCATTACAACACATATAATATCAGGAATGAAATAAAGCACATTACTACAAACCTACAGACATTAAAAGGACAAGAATAAGGCAATATTGTAAACAAAATATGCCAAGAAATTTGCAAGTTAAATGATACGGACAAATTCATTGAAAGGTACAAATTGCTGAAGGTTGCTCAAGAAGAAAGATAAAATCTAAATAGGTGCATTATTAATTAAAATGTTCCTTAGCCATAGAACACACCTGCAAAGCTCAGGCCCAGAGGGTTTCACTGGTGAATTCTACCAAACATATAAGGAAGAAACGACACCAACACTACACAAATGCTTTTAGAAAAGAAAAGCCAGTATTGTTTTGATATTAAAGCCAGAAAAAATATCACAAAAAATAAAACTGCTGATCAAAATCATCCATGAACATAGACACAAATAATATGAAATAAAACATTTGCAAATTGAATCCAGTAATATATAAAAAGAATATTATAAGATAACCAATTGTGGTCTATCCCAATAATGCAAAATTAGTGTTACATACAAAAATCAATGTTGTATATTAAGAAAATAAGAGAGAAAATTATATAATCAAGTCAGTGAAGGCAGAAAAAGCTTTTTTTTTTTTTTTTTTTTTTTTACAAAATTCAACATCTAATCATGATATTTTAAAAGAAAACTCTCAATAGACTAGGAACAAAAGGGAATTTTCTCATCCTGATGCAGGGCTTTTATGTAAAACCAACAACTAACATTCCATGTTAAAAGACTGACGGTTTTTACCTAAGGTCAGAAGCAAGGCAAAAATATGTGCTTTTATGCCTTCTATTTGTTATTGTATTGAGGGCTTGTTTAGTGAATAAAACTATTAAAATAAATAAATTTCATATAAATTAGTATAGAAGAAGAAAACTGTCTTTATTTGTAGTCAATATAATCATCTATGTAGAAAAACCTGAGAAATCAACAAAAAAAGTTGCAGGAACTAATAAGAGAATTTAACAAGATTGTAGGTGATACAAAAACTAATAACATTTCCATATACTAGCAACAAACTGAAAAATTTTTCAAAGTCCATTTATGAGTATGAAGAAATACAATAAAAAACTTAGATATGAACTTAACAGAAGACTTACAAGATCTGAAAACTACAAAACTTTGCTGAGATAAAATAAAGAAAACTCACATAAGTGAAACAATGTACCATGTTCATGGATTGAAAAATTCAATATTGTTAAGATGGCAACTCCCCCCAAATAAATTTAGAGACATGAAGACGCTCTTCCCTCTAAGATTTGGAGCTTAAGTCTACACCCCACCTTGAGTGGGGCTTGAATTTGGTGACTTGCTTCCAAAGAACAGAATATGGGATGAAAAAGTAGTAAGAAAGCTTGTAAATACTATAAAACAGGTGACCATCATTAATATCACCAATGAATATTCATCTGGATAGCATGTACATTCTGATTTGATAAAAAGGGCACTTGAACTCTCTGCTATCCTTTTCCAGAAAAAAAAAATCCATAATCCGAATCTAATCATGAGGAAAGCATGAAACAAATTCAAACTGAGTGATATTCTACAAAATACCTGGTCAATACTCTTCAAAACCATCAAAGTCATGACAGACAAGAAATGACTGATAAGCTATCACAGATCAGTGGGAAATAGGAAGACATGACAAATAAATGTAATGTGGTATCCTGGACTGAATCCTGGCACAGAAAAATTACATTAGTAGAAAAACTAATGAAACCCAAATAAAGTATGGAGTCCAGTTGACAGTAATGTGCCAATATTGGTTTCTCAGTTTTGACAAATATACCATAGTAATATAAAATGCTAACTTCAACAGAAGTTGGATAAAGGGTACAAGGAATTCTGTACTATATTTGCAACTTTTCTGCAATCTACAATTATTTCACACTAAAAGCTTTGGCCAGGCATGGTGGCTCATGCCTGTAATCCCAGCACTTTGGGCATCTGAGGCGGGTGAATCACCTGAGGTCAGGAATTTGAGACCAGCCTGGCCAACATGGTGAAATCCCATCTCTACTAAAAATACAAAAAAAAAAAAAAAAAATTAGCCAGGTTTGGCGGCAGGTGCCGGTAATCCCAGCTACTCAGGCAGGAGAATGGCTTGAACCTGGAAGGCAGAGTTTGCAGTGAGCCAAGATCGTGCCATTGCACTTCAGCCTGGGTGACAAGGGTGAGACTCTGTCTCAAAAAAACAGAAAAAGAAAAAACTTTAACACATCCCACAAGCTCTCTTGGTAAAAATTTTAAAACTGATACTAAAAATAATATGGAATTTATGTAAATCTATAATATCCATTAAGATTTCTAAAAAAAAAAATTAGAATATTTACACCACATAATTTCAAGGTTTATTTTAAAGCCATAATAATTAAGACTGTGTTGTTGAGGAAAGATATGGGTATAAATTAGTGGAATGGAATTGAGAATCTAAAAATAGTTTCCCACACATTGATCAATTCATATTTGGCAAAAGTGCTAATGTAATTCAAAGGGAAATGATAGTCTTCAATAAATGGTGCCAGAATAACTGAATCTCCACATGGGAAAAAAATGAAACCTGATTTTTATCTCATACCATACACAGAAATTAATTCAAAATAAATGAGGAGGGAGGCAAGCAAGATGGAGTAGAAAGCTCCACCCATTGTAACCCCTCCCAGCAAGAACACCAAGTTAACAATTATCTACAAAGAAAAAACACCTTCAAAGAACCAAAAATCAGGTGAGCACTCACAGTACCTGGTTTTAACTCCATATTGCTGAAAGAGGCACTGAAGAGAGAGAAAAAACAATCCTGAATTACCGACGCCACCCCTCCCCGCTCCCCAGCAGAGGCAGCATGGAGTGGAAAGCATTTCTGGGTGCTAATGAAGGGAGAACACAGCAATTGTGAAGCACTGAAACCAGTGCTCTCCTGTTAAAGCAGAAAGGAAAACCAGACCAAACTCAACTGATGTCTGCCCACAGAAGAAGCTTTTTTTTCTTTGAGACGGAGTTTCGCTCTTGTTGCCCAGGCTGGAGTGCAGTGGCGTGATCTTGGCTCACTGCAACCTCCACCTCCCAGGTTCAACCGATTCTCCTGCCTCAGCCTCCCAAGTAGCTGGGATTAGAGGCATGTGCTGCCATGCCCAGCTAATTTTGTGTTTTTAGTAGAGACGGGGTTTCTCCATGTTGGTCAGGCTGGTCTCAAGCTCCTGACCTCAGGTGATCCGCCCACCTTGGCCTCCCAAAGTGCTGGGATTACAGGCGTGAGTCATAGCGCTAGGCCCAGAGGAAGCATTTAAACCAGCCCCAGCCAAAGGAGAATTACCCATCCCAGTGGTCTGAACTTGAGTGCCTGTAAACCTCACCATCAAGGGCCAAAGTGCTTCAGTCTCCAAGTAAACTTGAAAGGGAGCCTAGGCCATAATGTCTGTAACTCATAAGAGAATCCTAGTGCTAAACTAGGCCCAGAGACAGTAGTAGACTGGGGAGGCACACAACATTCTGAGACCCACATTGGGGCAGCCAAGAGAGTGTTGACAGCATCCTTCTCCTAATCCCAGACTGCAAAGCTCATGGCTCCAAAAGAGACCCCTTCCTTCTATAATCCTTGAGGAGAGGAGAGGGAAGAGTGAAGAGGACTTTGTCTTGTATCTTGGATACCAGCTCAGCCACAGCAGGATAGGGCACTGGCCAGAGTCAAGAGGCCCCCTTTCCAGGCCCTAGCTCCCAGATGACATTATCTAGACACACCCTGGGCCAGAAGTAAACCCACTGCCTTGAAGGAAAGGATGCAGTCCTGCCAGCATTCATCACCTGTTAACTGAAGAGCCCTTGGGCCCTGAATAACTAGCAGCGATACCTACGTACTACACCAAGGGCCTTGGTGAACCTCTGAGACTTGTTGGCTTCATGTGAGACTCAGCCTCAAGCTGTGGTGGCCATGGGGTAAAAGTCCTTCTGCTTGAGAAAAGCAAAGGGAAAAGTAAAGGAAACTCTGTCTTACACCTTAGGTACCAACACTGCCACGGGGAAGTAGAGCACCAAGCAGAGTCTTGGGGTCTCCAATTCCAGGACTCAAGTCTTAGCATTTCTGGACCTGCCTTGGGCCACAGGGGATCCCACTGCCCTAAAGAGTGAGTCCCAGGCCAGACAGCATTCACCATAAGCTGACTTATGAGACCCTGGGGCTCAAAGAAACATCAGTGGTAATCTGGCAGTACTCCTCATGGCTAGGGGTGGTGGTGGATATGAGGTGAGGCTCCTCTGCCTTTGAAAGGAGAGAAAAAAGTGAGAAGGACTGTGTCTTGTGGTTTAAGTGCCAGCTCTGCTGCAATACAACAGTATACCAGGTAGACACATCTAAGGCTTTTGACTCTGGTCCCTGACTCCAAGATGGAACTTTTGGACCCATTTGGGCATTGGTGGACCTCACCACCCTGAAGGGAAGGACATAGGCCTGGCTGGCTTTGCCACCTGCTGATTGTAGGGTCATAGGGCCTTGAACGAACATAGGCAGCAGCCAGAGAGTGGTCAGAGCAGACATTGGGTGAGACCCAGTGCTGTGCTGGCTTCGGATCTGACCCAGAGCATAGTGGTGGTGGTTACAGGGGTGATTGTATCACTCCATCCCCAGCTTTAGGTGTATCAGAACAGAGACAAAGAATCTGTATGTTCGGGAGAAAGTAAGAGAAGAGAACAAGAATCTCTGCCTGGTAATCCAGAGAATTCTCCCAGACTTTGTTCAAGACAATCAAGGTGGTACCTCTACAAGTCTGCAAGAACCACAATGTTACTGGGCTTGGGGTGTACCCTAAAGCAGAAACAGCTTAGATCACAACACCCAAGTCCTTTCAGATAACTGGAAAAGCTTCCCAAGAAGGATGACTACAAATAAGCCCAGACAGTGAACACTACAATAAAGACCTAACTCTTCAATGCCCAGACCCTGAAGAACATCTACTAGCATCAACACCATTCAGGAAAACATGACCTCACCAAATCAACTAAGTAAGACACCAGGAATCAATTCTAGAGAAGCAGAGATATGTCTTAAAAGACAAAGAATTCAAAATATGTGTGTTGAGAAAACCATAAAACATTCAAGATATGCAGAGAAGGAATTCAGAATTATATTAGATAAATTTCACAAAAAAATTGAAATAATTACAAAGAAACAAAGCAGAAATTCTGGAGCTGAAAAACGCAATTAGCATACTGAAGAATGTATCAGAGTCCTTTAATAGAAGAATGAATCAAGCAGAAGAAATGATTGGTGAGCTTGAAGATAGACTTTGGAAATAAACAGTCAGAGGAGACAAATAATAATAAATGATAGAATATACCTACAGGATCTAGAAAATTGTCTCACAAGGGCAAATCTAAGAGTTATTGGCCTTAAAGATGAGGTAGAGAAAGAGGAGGTAGAAACTTTATTCAAAGGGTTAACAGAGGACTTCCCAAACCTAGAGAAAGATATCAATATCCAAGTACTTAAAGGCTATAGAATACCAAGCAGATTTAGCCCAAAGACTACCTGAAGACATTTAATAATCAAACTTTACAAGGTCAAGGATAAAGAAAGGATCCTAGAAGCAGCAAAAGACAAAAATAAATAAATAACATACAATGGAGCTCCAATATGTCTGGTAGCAGACTTTTCAGTGGAAGGCTTACAGGCCAGGAGAGAGTAGCATGACGCATGACATTTTTTAAGTGCCGAAGGTAAAAAAAAAAAAAAAAAAAAAAATTCCACTTTACCCTAGTATAGTATATCCGCAAAAATTTCCTTCAAACATGAAGGAGAAAGAAAGACTTTCCCAGACAAACAATAGATGAGTGCTTTCATCAATACCAGACCCACCATACAAGAAATGCTAAAGGCAGTACTTTAAACAGAAAGAAAAGAACATTAATGATCAATAATCACCTGAAGGTAAAAAACTTACTGGTAATAATAAGCACACAGAAAAACACAGAATATTATACACTGTTACTGTGGTGTGTAAACTACTCTTATCCTACATAGAAAGACTAAATAATGAACCAATCAAAAATAATAACTATAACAACTTTTAAAAGACATAATCAGTACAATAAAATATAAATTGAAACAATAAAAAGTTAAAAACCAGGGTGACAAAGTTAAGGCAAGTTTTTATTAGTTTTATTTTTGCTTGTGTGTTTGTTTATGCAAATAGCATTAAGTTGTTATCAGTTTAAAATAATGGGTTATAAAATAATATCTGTAAGGCTCATAAATACATATAATGAATACACAAAAAATAAAAAGCAAGAAACTAAGTTATATCACCAGAGAAAATCATCTTCACTAGAGGACAATAGGAATGAAAGAAAGAAGGAAGGAAAGACCAAAATACAACCAGAAAATAAATAACAACATAACAGGAGTAGGTCCTTACTTATAAATAATAACATTTAATGTAAATGAACTGAACTCTCCAATCAAAAGACATAGACTGGCTGACTGGATGAAAAAACAAGACCCATTGATCTATTGCCTACAATAAACACACTTCACCTATAAAGACACACATAGACTAAAAATAAAGGGATGGAAAAAGATATTCCATGCCAACAGAAACCAAAAAAGAACAGGAGTAGCTATATTTATGTCAGACACAATGGCTTTCAAGTCAAAAACTATGAGAAGAGAAAAGGGTCACTATACAATGATAAAGGGTTAATTCAGCAGAGGATATAACAATTTTAAATGCACCTAACACCCAAACATCCAGATATATCAAGGAAATATTATTAGAGCTAAACAGAGTGATAGGCCCCAATACAATAATAGCTGGAGACTTCATCATTCCATTTTCAGCATGGGACAGATTTTCCAGATAGAAAATCAACAAAGAAACATTAGACTTAATCTGCACTACAGACCAAATGAATCAAATAGATATTTACAGAACATTTTATCCAAGAGCTGCAGAATATAAATTCTTTTCTTAGCATGTGGATTATTCTCGAAGACAGACCATAGGTTAGATCACAAAACAAGTCTTCAAACATTCCAAAAATGGAATAATATCAAGCATCTTCTCTGACAATATAATAAAGCTAAAAATCAATAACAAGAGGTATTTTGGAAACTATACAAATACATGGAAATTAAACAATATGCTCCTCAATGACCAGTGAGTCAATGAAGAAATTAAGAAGAAAATTGAAAAACTTCTTGAAGCAAGTAATAATGGAAACACAGCATACCAAAATCTGTGGGATACAGCAAAAACAGTAGTAAGATGGAAGTTTATAGCTCTAAATATCTACATCAAAAAAGAGAAAAAAACTTCAAATAAGCAATCATCCTAAAGAACTAGAAAAGCAAGGGCAAACCAAACCCAAAATTAGTAGAAGAAAAGAAATAATAAAGATCAGAGCAGAAATCAATGAAATTGAAATTTAAAAACACAAAGATCAATGAAACAAAAAGTTGGGTTTTTTTTTGAAAAGACAAAATTGATAAATTTTTAGCCAGTGTAACCAAGAAAATAAAAAAGGATACCCAAATAAAGTACAGTCAGAAATGAGAAAGGAGACATTATAAATGACAGTGCAGAAATTCAAAGGATCATTAGTGGCTACTATTAGCAACTATATGCCAATAAATTGGAAAATATACATGAAATGGACAAACTCCTAGATACATACAACCTACTGAGATTAAACCAGGAAGAAATCCAAAACCTGAAAAGACCAATAACAAGTAACAAGATCCAAACTGTCATAAAAAGTCTTCCAGTAAAGAAAAGCCTGGGACCTAATGGCTTCACTGCTGGATTTGACCCAACATTTAAAGAACTAATACCAATCCTACTCAAACTATTCTGAAAAATGGAGGAAGAAGGAATACTTCCAAACTCTTTCTACAAGGCCAGTATTACCCTGACACCAAACCAGACAAAAACATATCACAAAACAAAACTAAAGGCCAATATCTCTGATGAATATTGATGCAAAAGTCTTCAACAAAATACTAACAAACCAAATTCAACAATATATTAGAAAGACCATTCCTCACAACCAAGTGGAATTCATCACTGGGATAAAAGAGTGGTTAAATGTATGCAAATCAATCAATATGATACATCATATCAACAGAATGAAAGATAACCATATGATCATTTCAATTGATGCTGACAAAGCATTTGATAAAATTAAATATCCCTTCATGATAAAAACCCTCAAAAAAGTAGATATAGAAGGAACATACCTCAACATAATAGAGGCCATCTATGACAAACCCACAGCTAGCATCATACTGAATGGGGACAAAAAATAAAAGCCTTTCCTGTAAGATCTGAAACATGACAGGATGTCCACTGTCACCACTCTTATTCAACATAGTACTGGAAGTCCTAGCTAGAGAAATCAGACAAGAGAAAGTTACAAAGGGCATCCAAATTGGAAAGGGAGAAGTAAAAATTATCCGTGTTTGCTGATGATATAATCTTTTATTTAGAAAAGCCTAAAGACTCCACCAACAAACTATCAAACTGATAAATTTGGTAAAGTTGCGGGATACAAAGTCAACATACAAAAATCAGTAGCATCTCTATATGCCAATGGTGAACAATCTGATAAAGAAATTTAAAAAGTAATCCCATTTACAATAGTCACAAATAAAATTAAATATCTATCAATTAACCAAAGAATTGAAAGATCTCTACAATGAAAATTATAAAACACTAATGAAAGAAATTGAAGAGGACACCAAAAAATAAAAAAATATTTCATGTTCATGGGTTTGAAGAATCAATATTGTTTAAATGTCCATACTACCAAAGCAATTTACAGATTCAATGCACTTCCTATCAAAATACCAATGACATTCTTCAGAAACATACAAAAATCAATCCTCTAATTTATATGGAATCACCAAAGACCCAGAATAGCCAAAGCTATCCTAAGCATAAGGAATAAAAGTGGAGGAATTACATTACCTGACATCAAATTATAGTACAGACCTATATTAACCAAAACAACATGGTACTGGCATACAAACAGATACAAAGACCAATGAAACAGAACAGAGAACCCAGAAACAAATCTACGTACCTACAGTGAACTCATTTTTGACAAGGTTCCGAGAACACACACTAGGGAAAAGACAGTTTCTTCAAGAAATGGTGCTAGGAACACTGGATGTTCCCATGCAGAATAATGAAACTAGACCCCTATCTCTTGGCATATACAAAAATCAAATCAAAATTGACTAAAGACTTAAATCTAAGACCTCAAACTATGAAACTACTACAGAAAAACATTGGGGGAAATCTCCAGGACATTGCTCTTGGAAAAGATTTCTTGAGCAATACGTTACAAGCATAGGTAACCCAAGTAAACATCGACAAATCATGTTGAAAAGCTTCTGCACAGAAAAGTATACAATCAACAAAGTGAAGAGATAATCCATGAAATTCAAGAAAATATTTGTGAACCACCCATCTGACAAGAGATTGGTAACCGGAAAACACAAAAATTTCAAACGACTCTGTAGAAAAAAAATCGAATAATCTTATCAAAAGATGGGCAAAATATTTGAATAGGCACTACTCAAAAGAAGACATACAAATGGCAAACGGACATATGAAAAGATGTTCATCATTGATAATCAAAGAAATGCAAATCAAAACTAAAATGAGATACCATCTTACTCCAGTTAAAATGGCTTTTATCCGAAAGGCAAACAATAACAAATGCTGGTGAGGATATGGAGAAAAGGGAATCCTTGTACACTGTTGGTGGGAATGCAAATTAGTACAACCACTGTGAAGGACAGTTTGAAGATTCCTCAAAAAACCTGAAAATGGGTTAGGCACAGTGGCTCACACCTATAATCCCAGAACTTTTGGGAGGTCAAGGAGGGTGGATCGCCTGAGGTCAGGAGTTCGAGATCAGCCTTGCCAACATGGTGAAATGTCTCTATTAAAAATACAAAAATTAGCCGGGCATGGTGGCCAGCGCCTGTAATCCCTGCTACTTAGGAAGCTGAGGCAGGAGAATTGCTTGAACCCAGGAGGCGGAGGTTGCAGTAAGCTGAGATCATGCCATTGTACTCCAGCCTGGGCAACAAGAGCAAAACTGTGTCTCAATTTAAAAAAAAAAAAAAAAAAAAAACTAAAAATGGAGCTACCACATGATCCAGCAATCCCACTGCTGGGTATGTACCCAAAAGAAGAAAGGAAATCAGCATATTAAAGGGATGTCTGCACTTCTATGTTCCTGGCAGCACTTACAATGGCTAAGATTTGGAAGTCACCTAAGTATCCACCAACAGATGAATGGATAAAGAAACACACAATGGAGTACTGTTCAGCCACAAAAATAAATGAGATCCAGTCATTTGCAACAACACGGATCAAAATAGAGATCATTATGTTAAGTGAAATAAGCCAGAAACAGAAAGACAAACATCACATGTTCTCATGTATTTGTGGGAACTAATAATCAAAACAATTGAACTCATGGCATAGAGGGTAGAAGGATAGTTACCAGAGGCTGCCATCAAACCATGAAAAGACATGGGGGAACTTTAAATGCATATTATTAAGAGCAAGAAGCCAATCTGAAAAGGCTACATAATGTATGATTCCAACTATGATATCCTGAAAAAGGAAAAACTCTGGAGAGAGTAAAAAGATCAATGGCTGTGAGTGGTTGAAGAGAAGAAAGGATCAAAAGGTGGAGCTCATAGGATTTTTAGGGGAGTGAAACTATTCTCTATGATACTACAATGTTATTTTTGTCAAATATATATATATATATGTGTCAAGTGTACAATACCAAGAATTAACTCTAACATAAACTATGAGCCTTGGGTAATAGCGATGTGTCAGTTGTAACAAATGTACTACTCTGGTGGAGATGTTGATCGTGGGAGAGCCTGTACAGGGTTGGGAAGTGGCAGGGGGTGTGTGGGAATATGCTGCACTTTCCATTCAATTTTGCTATAAACCTAAAACTGTTGTTAAAAATAAAGTAATTTAAACAAAAAAAGTAAATAGCTTTTTTTTTCAATTCATGAATGTTTCCATTAAAAATTTACAAACAGACAAGACAGAAAACTTCATTGTTTTTAGGAGACCCACGCTAATTAGAAAATAGGAGACATAACCAAGGTCAAATATGAAGGGTGGTATGAACTTATAAGGAAGGCACATATCAAGAGTGAACTGACCTCAAAATGTTGAACATAGTGATATATCCCTACAATAAAATACTATTAGCATTAAAAAGGAATGAAGTACTACCGATACAAACCAAAGCATGAATGACCCACAAAAATGTCATGGTAATTGAAAGAACAAAAGGCCATATATTACATGTTCCCATTTATATGAAATGTCCAGAATACACAAATCTGCAGAGACAGAAAACAGAGTAATGGTTGCCAAGGGTTTAATGTACAGGTAGTAGCTTGTTGAGAAATGGGGAGTGACCACTACATAGGCATGGTGTTTCTTTTTTTTTTTTTTTCTTTGAGATGGAGTCTGGCTGTGTTGCCCAGGCTGGAGTGCAGTGGTGCCATCTTGGCTCACTGCAAGCTCTGCCTCCTGGGTTCACACCATTCTCCTGCCTCAGCCTCCCGAGTAGCTGGGACTACAAGCGTCCGCCACCACACCTGGCTAATTTTTTTGTATTTTTAGTAGGGCATGGTGTTTCTTTATGGGATAATGAAAATGTTCTAAAAATTGACTCTAATGAGGTTTCATAACTCTGTAAATACACAAAACTGTTGAATTCTACACATTAAATGGGTGAATTTTATGGTATTTCAATTATATAGCAATATAGCTGCTAGAAAACAGTAAACTGATGTTTACAGTCACAGGTACATGAATGCACATACTACCCAGATTAAGACTAAAAAGGAATCTTAAAGCTGTGTTCAAATCAGGAAATGAATAAAAGAACTAATTCCTTATTTAACACTTATTCTTTGCCAGGAACTGTGCTGGGTGATTTGTCTTACTCAAGTCCATTTCATACCATTCTAGATAGGTAACATTTACTCTATTTTCGAAATAGAAACTGTCAAAATATTTGCCAGAGAACATACAGCTAGTTAGAGAAAGTCATTGCAAGCTGGAAATCCAACTCCATTCTATTCTCTAAGCAATCCTGCCTCCCAAAAAGAATAGTCCCATTTCTTGGGGCATATGAATTTATGCTAACAGAGGACAAAAAATTAATTAAAATGAATGCTTAGGTTGTAGGCAAAGATAAAGTCTGTGTTCTCTCATGCAGTCTAGATTATAAACTCTGTAAGAGTAGAAGCCATGATGGCTTTATTCTCCTCTATATGTCTAGTTTCTAATAAATATCAATAAAACCTCTTCAATTAAATAAGTGAGAAAATATGAAACCACTGAAGCATAATTAACAAGAAGGAACCAAGGACTTTAAAATGGGTTCCCATATTTTATAGTCAGGTTACTACTGCCTTAGGAAGTATTGTCTCAAAGTATACTCTTTGAAGAATCATAGATATTTGAAAAACCTTCATAGCACTTGAAGCAAATAAATGAATAATTTTTCCTTTGGAAAACACCTACAGACCAAGAAAATTTGGACTGAATTTCTGAGCAACTTTGGGATTCAAAGAACTGACCGTTAGAAAACCAGATAACATCCCTATGTCCAATGCTTGACCAAATGGCCTCTTCAGCTCTGATGGCTTATACAAATCTTCTCCTTAGGTATCCAAATCAGCTAAATCCTAACTGTGAGAATATGATGGTACTAACGGACCACCCCAAGGGCATGTGCCCTTGAGCTTTTTCATAGACAGTGAATTATTGACACTTTGCAGTTCCCCACTTACTCTAATGCTCTCATGCCCATACCACACAACTGATAAAGAAGCCAGGATTAAGAAGACAGCTTCCCAGCCCACTGAAACCTCAATCTTTGGGAAACACAGCAAAGAACCTCTGCTTCTAACCTGCCAAACAAACCAATCTGAAGGGCTTATTGAAGAAGCTCAACCTTGTAATAGCCTATGATTCACTTCTGACACCTAAGAGTCCACAAAAAAGTCAAAAGAAATTCAGTATCATTTTTAAATTACACGTAAAAAACCTTTTAGCTCATGAATTTTATCCCAAGGCCACATGTTAAAAAATTTTAATATTGGTACATTTTTCTTATGTTTCCTCACAAGATACAAGATACAAAAATCTTTTTGTTTTGTCCTTTTTCTTTTTTTTTTAAATACCTTGAAACCGGGACTACCCATTAATCCATCCTTTCCATGTCTTCCTGGTTCTCCCTAAAAAATAAATACATGTGCTTTAATATATTTTTACACTAATTTTTTCTCTTTAAAGACAGATACTATAAGATAGATCTTATTTAAAGCAAAATACTAAGAGCTTTTTTCCATCAAACTCACAGCAGGTCCAGGGAGGCCAGGGAAGCCAGCATTCCCCTTTTCACCTTTTGCACCCTGTATCAAAAACAAACACTTAAAACTCAATCTTCACAATAATGTTTTCAAGTTCCAACCAAAACTTAAATAGAAAAGCTACTAAGTTAACATCATTATGTAGTAAAAACTCATGGAACTACAACTCATGTTGACTCTGCAAAGCACTATTTTACCAACCCAGTGGATGCAGTATCAAGACATTAAAAATGTTGATAGATGCAGAATTATCATTACAAGCATCTAAACATAGAAATAACATCTTGGCAAAATTAAAAAGCAATGGGTATTTTAAATATTCTTCCCTCAGTGTGAGGAACTAGAAAGGCCCATAACATCAAATTTCAGTGGACATGTTTTTTGTTTGTTTGTTTTTGAGACAGAGTCTCACTCTTGCCCATGCTGGAGTGCAGTGGTGCAATCTCGGCTCACTGCAAGCTCCGCCTCCCGGGTTCACGCCATTCTCCTGCCTCAGCCTCCCAAGTAGCTGGGACTACAGGCGCACGCCACCACGCCCAGCTAATTTTGTTTTTGTATTTTTACTAGAGACGGGGTTTCACCATGTTAGCCAGGATGGTCTCGATCTCCTGACTTCGTGATCTGCCCGCCTCAGCCTCCCAAAGTGTTGGGATTACAGGCATGAGCCACTGTGCCCGGCCTTCAGTGGACACGTTTTTTAAGCAGCTACTGCTTCCTAGGGAATCTCTCACTGTAAATCTTTTTTTTTTTTTTTTTTTGAGACGGAGTCTTGCTCTGTCACCCAGGCTGGAGTGCAGTGGCGTGATCTTGGCTCTCTGCAACCTCCACCTCCCAGGTTCAAGTGATTCTCCTGCCTCAGCCTCCCAAGCAGCTGGGACTACAGGCACACACCACCACGCCCAGCTACTTTTTGTATTTTTAGTAGAGAAGGGGTTTTACCATATTGGCCAGGCTGGTCTCGAACTCCTGACTTCATGATCCACCCGCCTCGGCCTCCCAAAGTGCTGGGATTACAGGCGTGAGCCACCGCGCCCAGCCTGTAAATCTTTTAAAAGCTCAGAATGATCAACAATACAACATAATCTTATAGGATACCATACATAGCAGTCTGCAGTCACCAGTTCTTTTTACTTTTTTTTCTTTTTTCATTGTTCTGAATTAATCCTCTAAGAAGGGTGAACAAAGCTAACTGTTCTCACGTTGGGTTAGAACTGCAATTCAAGTTTTCTGTTTCCATTACATTAAAAGTTCAATATGAATACTTTGTTGTGTGATCTATACTTCCCTTTTTGCCATAAAATCCAGGTGATCCTTTGTCTCCTTTGGCACCCATTTCACCCTAAAAGACAAAATATAGTGAATATTAAAGAAATATGAATATTTTTCTTATAAAGAAAAAATTCAGATTATAAGCAAAAGAGTTTAATATGCCCAAAGCAAAACAAAATAGAAATAAAATAATTTAAAGTTTGCTTTAAAAAGCCCTCATTTCCAGGCTTTATAAAGAAAAATTAAAAAAATAACATTCAGTGCTATAACAGGGCTTATAGTTTAAGACTTACAGTTAAGAAAACTTGCATACAGTATAACATCAATTTTTAAATACTATAAAATCATACATTTATAACTGGAAACTTTAAAGGGAATTTTGTAGAGTTGTGTAAAAACTAATATTAATCTTAGCCCACTGTTTACTTTATCTCGAATTACATATGAGCATTTATTTATAACACATTTGTAATATAAAAGTACTTTATATTTCAATTAAAAAATGGCATTGCTATATTTAAAAGAAACAGATTTCTTCAACCTTTGATCCTGGCATGCCATGAAGCCCAGGAAAACCAGGAAGTCCACGATCGCCCTGAAAATAAAACTGAAATTAATTAAAGAAAAACCATTCCAGCCTAAACAATATCATCATATATTCTTCAACCTCACCCTTGTCAAAATCCACTTCAAATCTATCTGCAAACAGTTAATTTCATATCAGCATTAAATCCCATCACTATGAAAAATTATCCCTACTTTTCAGGGTTTCATTTATGATCACAGAAGGTAAGTATTTTGGAGCTAAGAAAATCTCACTAGCAATCCAGACTCCACCCTTAGTTAGCCACCACCTATTCTGAAAAAGTCTTGGGCTTTTACAGGGGCAAGACACATGAATTAATTGAAATGATCTAGTCCCAGCACACTCAGGAAACAGTTAACCTCTGAGGTCCTATCCAGCTCAGTAATGAAAGACCCTAAGGATAACGTCTCAACACACACTAGGATTCTGCGGAATTTTTAAAAATTGCTTATCTTACTAATTACTCATAGAAGGTATCTGTTCATATGTGTCTATGAACATGAAGGCCAAAAGTTTTCTCCAAAAGAGAAAAAGATGAAGAAAAGTCATAACAACTTGATATTTAGTAGATATAGGTTTAGTACTTAGTTCAGCGGGATATGTTGGATGGTACTGCTTTAGCTTCAAAATCATAATTGTGAAGACATAGTAAATAAAGAACCAATGACTTTCATGGCAAAATTTGGGTCATATTCACTTTTATCTAGACAAATTAAGCAATCAGTTATACTCCTAGCTTGTCTGGTAGACATATTAAAGATTATATCATCTGTGACTGATGTAATTTTTATAAAAGTTATTGATTCATATGATTTAAATACTGATATATTTATTCAAGGCTTATAGAACCCTCCAAAGGCAACTCTTTTTATTCCAAAGTTCCGCATCTCTTTGACTTCAAATCACCAAACCATTGGTTATAGCTACATTTTCCATTTTCTGCATTATCTACTGACTTCCCACCATGAACACAGAGGATTAATCTCTCATTGCATCCAACACCACCTCCCCATCTCCACTTCTAACAGACACAAATCCCCTTAACCCTCAATTACAGCTTTGGTTAAATCAGTAGTCAGGGTTTATTTTGTTAAGATTTGAAGATAAGCTATAAATATATTCTCATTACTTGCCTTTTCTTGCCCAAATGTTTATCTTTCCTGGAGTCAAATATTGCCATTTTAATCGTTTACTTTCCTATAAACTTATTGTTATATTGAACTCCAAAATCTTTCCAACTGTCAAAATCACTTCTGATTGTATTCATTTGCATTGAAAATTTCTTTTTCTTTAATAAATATCTCCTAGACCTGTCTCATTTCAGCATGAATTTGATGTTCTTTATCTCTGAGTTCATTATCTTGTTTAGGGGAATATACTATCCAATGGTTTCCTGAGAAGGAATACATGGGAGATTACTTTCTGATACCTTACATCTCTGAAAATGTCCTTATTCTATTCATTTATGTAATTGATGATAATTTAGAAGTTTTAAATCAGACTTTTGAAGGCTCTGCTTCATTCAGTTCTTGAGTTCCATGTCACTAATAAGATGTGTGAAGCCTTTCTGATTCCTGATCATTTGTATGTAGCCTTTTGTTTCTTGTGTGTTTTTGGGGGCCTGGAGTGGGAGGGTAGGAGTGGTAGGACTCGTGCAGTTTTTCCCCGAAGAAGCTTGCAGATCTTCCTCTTGCTTCCAGTGTCTTGAAGTATTATACTATCATACACTGGTGTGGTCTATAATCATCCATTATGCTAGGTACTCTATAGGCCTTTTCATCTATAGAGAACTCATGCCCATACACATGGACATCCCGGACTACACTTCCAAGCTCCATCCCCATCCATACATCACATAAACAGGCTCCTCTCAGCCACCTGTAAGCACAGGAGTAGACACACAATTGTGCTGGAAGGTCTTTAGGAAGACAAAGGCAGGAAAGGGGATGGCAAACCCTGGAAATGGGATTGGGGTAGATTGTTCGGGGACTGCCAGAATCTAAGATCCAGAATGTGTTTTGTTTGCTTGTTTTTGGTTAAGCTCGATGGTGTGATGGAATGTGTTCTTCAGGTTTTGAAGACTCCTCACTCAACACTGAGGAACACAGTTGAAGCAGGGTGTAGCAGGGGTTCTGCCTCCCTAAGAGCATTCATGACAGGGTTTTATATATATATATATATATAATTTAAAATTATATATTTATAATTTAAAATTTGAAATTAAAACTTCAAATTTTATATATATGTATATTATATATATATTTTTCCCTTTTGCTTGGAGCAGAAGGAGTGGGCAGAGTTCTGAGAAATAGAAAGAGGACTGGAGTTAAGAGAACAATCTGAGTTGACTCTTTAGAAAACACTAAACTGAGATAACCAGTTAAAGGCAGAGCTAGACTAAGATATACTATTAATAAGATGGAAATTAGCTGGGTAATGAATGCTTAATAAAACTATAGAAGGAAGAGGTAAGCTGAGATTCCCTATTAAGGCTGAACAAAGTCCAAGCTATGACTTCCATTCTCTGGCTATAGGTTATAAAAGACATAATATCCATACTTTCTTTTACTGGAGATGGCAAACAGATCTCAGATGAAGTAGGAAGACCAGGAACATCCACTCATGTTGGGACAGAAAAAATACAAGGTCTGGACAAAGCTACTGTTATGTGCAGAAGGAAGATTTTTAAGTGTAATAAAAAGGTGTAGTATCCATGTTAACATAAATCAGTGTGAGAGAGAGAGAAAGAAGGACAGAGAGAGTGAGCAGAAACAAGTTGTCAGCAAAACTGTTGGGGAATATTGAAACAATATGTACAAAATATGGAACAGAAAAAAGTATGGCTCAAACACATTATACTCAATCAAATTATTTATAAGGTTTAATAGCAATGGATAGCAAAGAAGAGATAAAGTTGGGCCAAAGCCTATCCAGGATGGGCATGTAACATAAAAGATAAATGGCTCCTGTGTTGGCCTCTGAGCCACCGGGTCATTTGTTACTATAATGCAGCTTAGCCTAAGTTAATTAGTACAGTTGGAATATTAGAAATAGAGGCTGCCAAAACAACAATATTAAAATGTATATATGTCATTGGCTTTGGGGACAGGTAGTGAGCAATGAAAAACAATTATTGAAGGTTGAAAAAATGGTGTCTTATGTAAAATTGTGGTGAAATAATTGATGAAAAGCCTTGCTTGTAATAACTTGCAAAGGCAAATAATGTATCAAATGAACTTATAGCTAGAGGTAAAGAACTGAGAAAACAGAATGTAAATATATATTATGAATTGACTGTTATTGGAAGTATTTGACAAGGTACTATTTTAAAAAATATATGCTCTCACAAAATAATTGGCCAGGTTGCAAGTGGTAATTAAAAGAAATAGACCAAGTGTAAAAACACTGGGATTGGGAGATACAATTGTTTTTCTCATCTCTAATGTAATGGTGAATGCTTTTAAAAAATAAAAGTCCAATTAAAACTCAGCCTCTGGGAGGGATGAAATCAAAGATGTGGCTATAAACACCATCCTTAAAATCTCTGAGTCCATTAAGGGGAGGTTCAATAAATCCCGTCAAGCTGGACGGTGTGGCGTATGAAAAGTAAACAGAGTGTAGTGGATGCCTGATTAATTTAGGTCACCCATTATTAAGTGTAGAGAAGGAGATGTGACTGAGACAAGATTGTGGATGCTGCTATTGGCTGGAATCAAAAGTCAAAAACATAAAATTGCAAATACACACACACACACACATATACATATACGATATGCTGTTGAGAAAGTTATTATATAATACCACAGGAACCACCAACCTGAACTAAAAGAGACTCTGCCTGTTTGAGACTTAAAATGAAAACAAAGTTACCCTGTATTTGTACTATTTTTAATACTTTTTCTGGACTACCAACGAATTCAGACAAATATAGAAATAAGGCTAAAAATAACAGGAAGAAAAATTATTTTTAAGATTATTCCTCTAATACGTCAATAGATCTAATAACCTAAATGAGTAAGAGAAATGAATTTACTTGGTGCTTTAAAAATATAAAAAATAAATAGCTTTTTACATATAAAATATAACCAATATAAAATATATTTTAAAAGGGCTACATTTATAATAAAAACAAAAGAGGTAAAAAATTTTTAGGTTAAAATAAAATTGGATAATGTTCAGGACTAATATCAAAAAATTCAAGATTGAAGTAAAAAGAAAAGCCATAGTCTTGAATAGCAATTGGAGAGATGTCAATGCTTCTAAAACTAATCCATATGTGCAAAGGGATCCTAACTGAAATGTGAATAGCAATTTCTAAAAAATTGAAGGAAAGATACTGAGCTTTATTTGGAAAAATAAGTATTCAAAAATAGCCAGGAAATTTTGATTATAAAGAATAATGAGGAAGGATTAGCCCTGCCAATATTAAGTCAGATAATGAAGCTCAATAATTAAAACAATTCTGCAGTGGAGAAGATGTAGACAGGTCAATGGAACAGAATGAAAAGCCAAAACACCAGGCTCAAATGAAAATGGAAATTTAATGGAAATAAATGGAGAAAAAAGTGGTATGCCATGAATACTATGGCAACTGGCTCTTTATTTAGGAAAATGATTTTATAAAATAAGAATGCTGATATGGTTTGGCTGTGTCCCCACCCAAATCTCATTTTGAATTGTACCTCCCACAATTCCCACTTGTCACGGGAGGAACCCAGTGGGAGGTAATTGAATCATAGGGGGTGTCTTTCACGTGCTGTTCTCATGGTAGTGAATATGTCTCATAAGATCTGATGGTTTTAAAAATGCAAGTTTCCCTCCACAATCTGTCTGTTTGCCTGCTGCCATCCATGTAAGACTTGACTTGCTCCACCTTACCCTCCACCATGATTGTGAGGCCTCCCCAGCCACATGAAACTGTAAGTCCATTAAACCTCTTTCTTTTGTAAATTGCCCAGTCTCAGCTATGTCTTTATCAGCAGTGTGAAAGTGAACTAATCCATTAATTGGTACCAGTAGAGTAGGGTGCTGCTGAAAAGATACCCAAAAATGTGAAGCAACTTTGGAACTGGGTAACCGGCAGAGGTTGGAACAGTTTGGAGGGCTCAGAAGAACACAGAAAAATGTGAGAAAGTTTCGAACTCCCCAGAGACTTGTTGAATGGCTTTGACCAAAATGCTGACAATGACATGGACAATGAAATCTAGCTTCAGGTAATCCTCAGATGGAGATGAGAAACTTGTTGGGAACTGGAGTAAAAGCAACTCTTCTTATGCTTTAGCAAAGAGACTGGTGGCATTTTTCCCCTGCCCTAAAGATTTGTAGGACTTTGAATTTGAGATTATTTAGAGTATCTGGCAGAAGAAATTTCTAAGGAGCAAGGCATTCAAGAGGTAACTTGGGTGCTGTTAAAGGCATTCAATTTTATAAATGAAGTAGAGTATAAAAGTTTGGAAAATTTGCAGCCTGATAATGTGATAGAAAAGAAAATCCCATTTTCTGAGGAGAAATTTAAGCTGGCTGCAGGAATTTGCATAAGTAACAAGCAGCTGAATGTTAATCTCCAAGAAAATGGCAAAAATGTCTTCAGGGCATGTCGGAGGTCTTCATGGCAGCCCCTCCCATCACAGGCCTGGAGGCCTATGAGGAAAAAAATGGTTTAATGGGCCAGGGCCAGGGCCCCCTTGTTCTGTGCAGCCTAGGGACTTGGTACCCTGCGTTCCAGCCACTCCAGCCATGGCTAAAAGGGACCAAGGTACAGAATAAGCCATTGCTTCAGAGGGTGCAGGCCCCAAGCCTTGGCAGCTTCCATGTGGTGTTGACACTGTAGATGCACAGAAGTCAAGAATTGAGGTTTGGGAACCTCCACCTAGACTTCAGAGGATGTATGGAAATGCCTGGATGCCCAGGCAGAAGCTTGCTGCAGGGGCAGGGTCCTGGTGGAGAACCTCTGCTTGGGCAGTGAGGAAGGGAAATGTGGGGTTGGAGCCCCCACACAGAGTTCCTACTGGGGCACTGCCTAGCAGAGCTGTGAGAAGAAGGTCACCATCCTCCAAACCCCAGAATGGTAGATCTACCGATAGCTTGCACCATACACCTGGAAAAGCCACAGACACTCAACACCAGCCTGTGAAAGCAATCAAGAGGGAGGCTGTAACCTGCAAAGCTACAGAAGCAGAGCTGCCCAAGACCATGGGAACCCACTTCTTGCATCAGCATGACCTGGATGTAAGACATGGAGTCAAAGGAGAGCATTTTGGAGCTTTAAGATTTGACTACACCGCTGGATTTCAGACTTGCATAGGGCCTTTACCCCCTTCATTTTGGTCAATTTCTCCCATTTGGAATGGGAGTATTTATCCAATGCCTGTACCCCTATTTTATCTAGGAAATAACTAAATTGCTTTTGATTTTACTGGCTCATAAGTGGAAAGGACTTGCCTTGTCTCAAATGAGACTTTGGACTATGGACTTTCGAGTTAACGCTGAAATGAGTTAAGACTTTGGGGTTCTGTTGGGAAGGCATGATTGGTTTTGACATGTGAAGACATAAAATTTGGGAGGGAACAGGAGTGGAATGATACGGCTTGGCTATGTCCCCACCCACATCTCAAATTGAACTGTAACTTCCATAATTCCCACTTGTGGGAGGAACTCAACGGGAGGTAATTGAATCATGGGGGTGGGTCTTTCCTGTGCTGTTCACATGATAGTGAATAAGTCTCATGAGATCTGATCGTTTTAAAAACGGGAGTTTCCCTGCACAAGCTCTTTCTCTTTGCCTGCTGCCATCCACGTAAGATGTGACTTGCTCCTCCTTGCCTTCCACCATGATTGTGAGGCCCCCCCATGATTGCGAGGCCCCCCCCATGATTGTGAGGCCTCCCCAGTCATATGGAACTTTAAGTCCATTAAACCTCTTTCTTTTGTAAATTGCCCAGTCTCAGGTATGTCTTTATTAGCAGTGTGGAAATGCACTAATACAAATGCTTATCTAACTTTACTCCAAAAACTAAAAATTAAAGGTTAAAAATAAAATAATAAAATTACAAAAATAAAATCATCAGTAATTATAATCAACATGTTAGAATGGGAAACCTTTCTATTTATATACAAAGATAGGAGAAAAATAGAAGAAAAAACTACTTTACATGAAAATGAAAATTTTCTCTATGGCTAAAATTCCAAAAACCAAGTCAAAACACATAATACAACCCAGAAAAAATATTTTCACACACACAAACAACAACTTACGAAATGCATATAAAAATCAATCTTTAAAAGGATCACAGCCCAGTAGGAAAGTAAAAGATATGAGAAAACTGGCAAATTACAGAGAAGTAACACAATGCCCCCAAATCGCATGTCAAGATACCTTACCCAACTCACTAATAAAGCAATGAAAATCAAACCAGTATCATTTCTAAATTATACTGGTGAAAATTAGAATTAAAAAAAACAGTGCTGATAAGAATGTGAGGAAAGATATTTTCATATACTTGTTGAAAGAGAATCAACTTTCTAGGAACTCAATAAGCAATTTAAATCAAAGTTTAACTATGAAGTTAACCCTTTGGTCCAATAGTCAATTTCACTTCTGAGAATTTTTCTTGTTGATAAACTCATGAAAAACTACTGAGAAATATATGCAAAGATGTTTCTTACAGTCTTATTGGTAATACCAAAATAATAACAATAAATAAAGAACCAAGGCAATCTTTGAGATTTCTTAAATTTGATAAAAACAGTCCCTACATTGTATAGCTATGATTAACCTTTTCTTTATACTTTCTCTCATGAAGCCTTTCCAATTTTTAACTTTCCTTTAAACTCCTAGAGAATTTTATTTGACTTTCTTCTTTGGCACTTAACATTGACTATCTTGAAATACAGTTACTTTGTGTCATGTCCTTTATCAGACTCCAACCTCTCTGAGGAAACAATTCATCCTTAACTCATTCCTATTTTTTTCTCGGTACAACTGCTATTTACCCATATCCAGATTCTTCTCCACTCTCTGGCATATGGGAAATCATACTTACCTAATCTGTTAAAATACATGTGGTTTGCACAATTTGCTCCAGTTAATTAAACATGAATGGTAGTGATTTAAAAGCCAATGTTTGATTCTCTCTGCACCTGTCACCATAATTAGTCATCATCTAGATGGTGAAATATCTGTTAATCTGAGTCTCCCTGTGAAGACGATGGGAAGCTCCTCACTGCTGCTGATAAATATGTAGTTTGAGGAGCAATAAACCTTTGATTTAAGCCACAAGCATTTGGGGTTTGCTTGTTATTGTAGCATAAGCTACTCTAGCCTACCTATTGTCTTCTTTGTGATTAATAATAATTTGCTGAATATATAGAATGTTTTCATTTCCCAAAACACAGTCAACACTCTTGAGTGCTCAAAGAAAATTTCAATAAAACAAATATTTGGGGAAGTCACACTCTTGGTCCCATCAGAGTTTACAAGTGATTAAAGTCAAAGAGAATCCAAGATAGTAAGATAATTCCACTTCCCACAGGCTGCTTTCCAAACCTTTCATGGCTGATGAATATAACTTCGATGAGCCTGTCCATCTTTTAAGTCAATCTAGAGTCATAGTCTTCAGTCAGGTCAAGATTATTTTGGGGGCTAGTAAAAGAACATGAGAACTACTATTTTTAAAATTCATTTTAAAAAATGTCCTTGTGTGTTTCAAATTCACATAATACTTTGCTCAGTAGCACAGATACATAATTTTTATATATGAGGCTACCTGTCCAAAAGTGTTTTACTGCAATACATTTCGCAATTTAAAGGTTTGATGACCTATGATCTAGAATGAACTATCCCTCTTCCCTAGAGAGAAATGTAGACCATGAACACTCTCATGGCCCAGTCAACACGACCGTGGGTACTCATCCATCTGCTCCCTCCCCTGCCTATCTTCTTGGCTCCTGACAGGCATTCAGGGATTCTTCTCACAGTGCAGGCAGTAGACTAAAAGAAGCACAAGTCACACAGTGAAAAACTACTCTGGCCAAAGCAGAAAAATACAGGAAAAAGAAAGCCAGATTGGGATCAAGGTATTTTATTTCAACCCCCTAGATCCTTGAGTAACTTTACACAAATTACTCAAGCTCTTCATTTTTCAGTTCTCCAAAATGTAAAATGAGGATACTTTACTTCACAATTAATCTAAAATGAGCACAGTATGACTTACTGTACTAATCCCACAGGACTTTTTGTGAGGATTTAATGTAAAGGGGAAAGCATATGGACAAAATCGATGCAAAACATATCAGGAATAAAATAGAAAAGGGTACACACCACAGTAAAAACCCTGAAAGCACCCAATACATAAAGTTTTGCACAGATCTGTGGCTTCTTTTCCTCTCAGAAAAAATAAAAGCAAAAACAACAACAACAAAAACACAAATCCTAAGTCTTATACAAGCTCAGGCAATAATGACCTATGGGAAACTATTTTAACCTACTAAAATAATTCCTCTCTCTAACACAGTGATGGGATTCCATTTGGGGTTTGGGATTACCATTGAACTACTCATGCCTACAAAAGAAATAAATTTCCAAACTTCTGCTGAGTCTCTGCAGTAGTTTCTCAATGACCATACAACAGAAGACATCCAAAGAGAAGACAAAAATCGAGTTTAGAACAAACAAAACATAAAGCATTCTATAAAAATTCAATAAAAGTTTTAAGTTTCCTTCTAATACCAATAGAAAAAAGGGAAAACCAGGACAGAAAAGGAATAAGAGCCAATAAATAAGGCAAGACATGGAATTAATGGTTCTTCATAATAAACTAAGATGTTAAATCCATTATATAGTTTTAAAAGAAAAAAGGTTGAAATATCAGGAGATAATCCAGATTGCAAAAGCAGCCACAGAATTAGTTAAAACCTGAGCACACATAAGTCAGCACCATGTGTACAGGAAAGACACTTAACAATGCCTAATAACAGAGAATATTTAGGGAGGGCAGAGCTAGTACTGCTTGGGGAGAAAATCCTCTGAGGAAAGTATTTTTTAAAAGGAAATTGCAGTTTTTGCCACTGAAAGCAATGTCAAAAATCACAATTACTTTTGCACCAACCTAATAGTAACACCACTTCCATAAAAAGTAGAGAAATTTGTTTTCTGAAAACCCCTGATTGTAACAACTCCAAGTTTCTCCAGATTCAGATGAAGCAAACTATTTTTTAGAAAAGAGATTGTGCCTATGTGTATGTCTGTATTTAATATTCTTATTTACTATAGTAGTTAATCATATCAATAATTGTTACTATAATTATAAAATATATGCATATATATTTTATATATACATTTATATCCATATATGTTTATACTTCTTAATATTACAATAATAAAATCTCTTAATGAGGAAGGGGAAGAGGACAGGGCTGAATCCTGGAGGCACCCCAACATTTAGAGAATGTGTGGAGGAGGAAGAGAAAGAGCCAACGAGAAAACATGAAAAGGTAACTAGTGACGGCAAGGAGAAATCTAGGAGCATGTGGTATCCCAGAAGCCAAGAGAAGAAATTGTCCCAAGAAGGAGGAAATTGTCAACAGTGTCAAACACTGTGGAGACATACACCAAGACAAGAAGAAATAATTGAACAATACTGACTACTGGATTTCAAAGATGGAAGACTGGTGATCTAAACATGCAGCAGAAGGTTGGGATGGAAGTCCTACTAGAGTGGATCAGAGAGAGAAATGGCAGTGAAAATGTGCAGGAAATAAAGGCAAACCTTTTGGAGCACTTGTACTACAATGAGAAACAGGGAAATGGCCTGGTAGCTAAAGGAAGCTATGTGGTAGAGGAAGTGGTGAGGTTTGGGTGGTTTCAAATGGATCATCCTTTAGGCTATTTGGAAAATTTAACTAGAAAAGAAAATGACTAATGACACAGAAGAGAAGGGCTTGTTAATACACAAAGTAATGGAGAAAGATGGGATCCAGAGTGCATGAGGAGGCCTGTGGACTCCACATGGACACTTCGCCCATAATAAGAGGAGGAAAGGCAGAATGTAGGTACATATACGGGTAGGAGGGTAGACATAGTGGGAAGACATTTAGGGAATTTCTGTCTGATCGTTTCAGATGCAGCACTTCAACAGAGAGAGGAAGGATAAAGGATAACTCAAAGATATTTCCAAAAATTTTGCCTTAAGTAACCAGCAGAATGGCGCCCAATAACAAATCATGATCATCATCACTATCATCACCAATTTATAGCACTTAATTTAGGCCAACCACATGCATGCCCTCATTTAATCTTCACAAAACGCCTAGGCAGTAAGTAATACTATGGCTTCCACTTTCCAGATGATAAAAACCAGGTTTAAAGAGATTAAGAAGTGTGATTTGGGAGGTAAGCAGTCTGAATTCAGAACTAAGCCTATAATCTATAATCTTTAACTGCTTTAAGCCCCCAAATCTCATACACATGCACACTTGGGCACACACACTTGTGCATACACACACATACACACACACAAGTGTTTGGTCATGGTGTTATCAGAAAATCACATGGGTAGACTCTCTCCCTGTTTTGGTAATTTTTGTTTGTTTGGTCTTCAGGAACACTGAAAGAAGTAATACCACTAACATACTGTTTTAACATGTATTCTCTAACATTTTTTAGCTTTTTTACCCCTGTTCTCTCAAAATATATATTGGAGTTCCTTGGTTGTGACTGACTCTATAACAGAAATCACTGTAAAACCACGTAGTTTTTCGATGTTGGAGGCCCAGAGGTAAGGAACTTTATTCAGGTAGGGAAGTCTTACCCATCACATGATGCTCCAGTCTGGACGCTGAGGACAATGGGAAAGTGAGGCTTTGAAGGGACCACTTAAAAGTTGAATGTACTAACAAAGAAAACAAAATCTATAATTTTTCCGATAATACCCTAGATATAATTATGATATTTTATTTCTTAAGCCCAGAAAAGTCAAGTAATGAGTTTGTACAGAGTCTGGATAGGTTAAAAAATAAATTACTCATACTTCCTACATCTGTAAAATTGAATTTGCCATGGAAAAGTTTCACACTCAATTTGAAAATTCATAAATACATATCAATTAACCAGCACAGCCTAATGTAAGTTTTAACAAAAAATAGTTCTCCATACAATTTAAATATATTAGTTTTTTAATATTGAGGAAGTATTTTAAAGCATTTAAAGTATTTTTTAGATTTCAAAGAATAGCTTTAAAGCATGTAATAAAATTAGTGACCAACTGAAGACTATTTGCTGAGTAAGTATTCCTTTTGATTTTGCAAATTCAGGAAAAAACACCCGGCAAAATCTATATATATTCTATTGTGTGATATGTGAAGAACACATGTTAAAGTCAGAAAGAAAGCACATCTAATTTCAATTATCTTAAGTGGAAATTCCTACTGTAGGCGTCTTTGGAGAAAATCCACAAAATGGAAATTATTCTGGGAAAATATCCTAATGGGGAACAGTATTGTGTGGAACAATCTTCCAAAGGCCACTGCGTGATGCCTGGAAAAGTATCCTGCACTGCCACAAGTCGAAGTCATCTCAGGGGTATGTTTTTTAACCCTTCATTTCCAAAAATCAAGGAACCATGTTATAAAGGAATAATCAAGGAAAAACCTTCAATTAACTTACTAAATTCTTTTAGCTCTGGGCAAAGAACTCTCAGAAGCCACATGGAATGTGAAGCGGAAACTTGGAAGGTAGTACATGATGATTTTAGACCCACAATGACTATGTCAAATCAGAGTTTAACCCCAACAATGAACTTCAGAAAACAATAAACTCTGAATAAAATCCACGACTGGTCTGAAAACAGAGACCTTGCATAAATATACATCTTATTTATCTTAACCAGTAGAATGTATGACGTCGTAAAATTCACAGACCTATATTTAAAAGACAACATAATGACCCAAAACAATAAAGCAGTCAGCATAAGATGCCACTAGTAGAATTATAGTTATTCTTTTATTTTAAAACAAGGAACATTTATTCCCACAAAAATTTAGTTCAATTAAAATGTACAAATAAAATCCCCCTTTTTATGTTTAGTGTGTAAAACTCAACTAAAGAATGAAATCAGTATGTTAGGGAGATATTTGCACTCCCACTGTATTGCAGCACTATTCACAGTAGCCAGGACATGGCCTCAACCTAAGTTCTGTCAGTGGATGAATGGATAAAGAAATTGTGGTATATATACATAATGGAATACTATTCAGCTATAAAAAAGAAGGAAATCCTGTCATTTTCAACAACATGAATGAAACTGGAAGACATTTTTGTTAAGTGAAATAAGTCAGACACAGAAAGACAAATACCATATCATCTCACTTATATGTGGAATCTAAAAAATGTGGCTGAGCCAATAGGCCACGTGCCAGATAGATACCAATTGTGGAGATGGTCCCTTGGGTATTGGACTATCTGAGGTTAACATGGTAACACGTTTCTTTCACATAACCCACTCCCCTCTAAGAAGGTAACTCCCTGTGGAGCTTAACCACAGGGAGAGAATATGGCATAGGGCAATGCCAATGTCTGTTTCATTTGATAGTGGTCAGTGATAACTTCTTTTATCTAGTGATAAAGCCTTCTATAAGCTTTATTGGCTAATAGCCACTGACAAATTTCTGAGCCCACAAATCTTAGGATTCACCAAGATGCAGACTGTTGAATGGAAACCATCATAGCTAACATCCTTTATCTTTGAGGGACTAACACCATTGATTGCATTTTTGTGTGTGTTTACCTTGTCACCATCTCGCCCTGGTTCTCCTTTGTAACCTGGTAGTCCTCGAGCTCCCTAAATTAATCAGAAAATAAAATTTTGTTAATTATCGGTTTTAGTTCACTAAAAATAAAATTTATAAAATGTATATAAGTGGGTCACATACTTGTATTCCTGGAGATCCTGGAACACCTGGTGTCCCTGCAATTCCCTGATATCCCTAAAGAAAAATTAAAAAAGAAAAAAATTAATATTTCATCATATTTACCAAGAGAAGTTCTTCGTTTCAGAATTCACTCTTATCTCAAGTTTCTCACGCCTAAAACAAATCCAAAATAATAAAGTGTTAAATGCTTAATAAGGAATTTATACACTTTGATCTTTATGAAATCCTTTAAAAAGTATATAGGGCCCTAAATATTTGTAAATTAATAAAAACATTTAGAAAATCTTAAATTAAGAGGAGAGTTAATGTTCACAGTTTCTTAAGAAATGTACTGGATTTATTAGAAATATATTCAACATATCCAAGACAGAAACACTTCAAGAGATTGGAGGATTAAACAAATGTCTATTTATAAACCACCTAATTAATGGCCATCTGAGTTAGTCCCTTGAATAAATTAACCTTTAATTAATATTATTCTTCAATCTTTAAATTACTCATTTTAGAAAGATGTTGATGTTAAATGTAAGAAGGTGGTTATGACATATCCCCCATGGTCCCCTAAGGCTGGGCTGTTTGCTTAGGGGAGGGGGATGAGAGGAGTCATTCTTAGACATCCCTCCTCAAAAACTGGAAATTTAGTAAAATAGCACAATTTTTTTAGACAGAGTTGAACTATTTATTGTTGGTTTAACACATGACAGCTAAAGTCTCCAAATTAACTTGTAGGCCCTAAACATTTATCTAGGTTTCTTAGGGCTGATTGTCATGTTAATGGACCACCTGACACCTACAAACTTAATAACCACTATCAAATTCCATCTTTCTCATATTCTTTATTCACACTCCATTTTTCTTAGATCTTACTGTTTGGGTACCAGTCTCTGTTGTCAATTATGTTAACACAGATCTCATTAATGTTTCCAATTACATCTTCATTCATAAATCTAAAAGCTTCATTTCCATGTGGCTATTCATGGGTGTCTGCACTGGTCTTCATATTCATCCACTCACCTGTCAATATGCTTTTAACTGTAATTTTAGAGACATCATAATTCCCTGTTTTTCTATTCACATTTTCAAATATCCTTTCTAATATTCTTTGCTACCTCTGGTAATGAGTTGTCTCTGAAAGATCAGTCTTATTTTCTCCTTTTACATGCATTTACATTTTCTATTGTGTAAATTGCCTTCTCAGTTACTTCTAGAATGACAATGACTATACAATTTTTCTTTTTCTTTTTTTTTTTTTTTCTTTTTTGAGACAGAGTCTCACTCTGTCACTCAGGCTGGAGTGCAGTGGTGCAATCTCGGCTCACTACAAGCTCTGCCTCCCGGGTTCACGCCATTCTCCTGCCTCAGCCTCCCTTGTAGTTGGGACTACAGGTGTCTGCCACTACACCCAGCTAATTTTTTGTATTTTTAGTAGAGACGGGGTTTCACCATGTTAGCCAGGATGGTCTCAACTAATTTTTTGTATTTTTAGTAGAGACGGGGTTTCACCATGTTAGCCAGGATGGTCTCGGTATCCTGACCTCAGGATCTGCCCTCCTTGGCCTCCCAAAGTGCTAGGATTACAGGCGTGAGCCACTGCACCCGGCCAACTATACAATTTTTTATCACTAACCATCATCCTTTCCTTCATACTCTATTCAGTTCTTCACAGAATATATTGTTATGATTTCTCCATGACTTCTCAGATTCAAACTTTTTTCTTGAATGTCTTTGCCCAATCCTTAACCATTGCACTTCACCAGGAAACAATGAGTCTGATTATCAACCTCTCCATACTCCAGACAAAACAACGTGCATGTTTCCAACCCATCATCTGTTCCCTAGACTAGCACTGTCTCTGTCACTGGATTATGAGCCCCCTTGAGGTCAAAGACCAGGTTTAATTCATTTCTATATTTTTGGCATTGAACACATTCTTTTGCACACTTCTGTTGATAGAACATTGGAATAATTTAAAGTCATCAACTCTATACACGAATGTGTAAAAAAAAAAATCTCCTTCTCCAATGAATCATGTTATGTTTGTGCACCTTTCTGTAGAAAATGGAAATGTTTAGTAATCTCATGTTTCCTGTTCCCAGGATTACTCAAAAGTAAGAAGAAATTCAGTCTACATAGAATTTGCTCAGCCCTATATGTCTACTACTCTAGTTATCACTGAATCTCCTTCCCTCAACCACTTTGGAATCAGATAGGCCTGGAATTCACTCTCAGCTCTGTCACTGCTAGCAATTTACAAATCTAGAATTCACTTTCCTCCTTACAACCATTCTTTAATGTAGGTTCTAAATTATCTTTTTTTTTCAGATGAGGAAACTAAGGCACAGAAGTTAAGTAACTTGCCCAAAGTTACATAGCTAGTAAGTTGATAGAGCCAGCGGGAATATTCTCTATCAGAAAGTGCTCCATGACGGGTCAAATCTGATCATTGTAGATTGACTCATCTGATTCAAAGAAATCCATTTTGCGAGACTATTTTTAAATTGTTTAGAATTCTGAGTGCCCAGAGGAAAGGAATGTTCATAAAATTCCTCAAAAGAAAGTTACCATGGAAATTGGCTATTGATCAAAATGGTTGATCATCTGCAAAGCTCACATTTAATGAATTATTTTTCTTTTACAGTTTTTCAAAAGTTAAGCCAAACGTCATATCTACCTTACTACTTTTTTAGGAAAATTAATCTTTCATAAAAGATCAAATGCTGCTGTGCTGTCTCTCCTCTTTGAAGAAGTTGATGTAGTGTTTGTTATAGAGGACGCATTGCATTTTAACAGATTAAAACAACATGGAGATGCCCTAACTGTGTTCCCAGCTTACCTCTGACTCATAATGTGACCTCAGGCAGAGTCATCAATCCCCAAACCCTGGGAGGCAACACAGTTAAGTGGAAAGACGATGAATTTGAAATTGGAAAAGACCTTGCACTGAATTTTTGCCCTTCCTTTTACTTTCTATGAGATTTTGGCTAAGTCACTTTGCCTAGTAAAGGCTTAGTTTCTTACCATAAACTGTTATTATCATCCACTTCACTTTTGAAAAGAAACAAATGGAGTCACAAGTGAAGATTCTGGCAGGTGTTAGGAACTCAATAAATGTGCGTTTCTTTCTTTTCTTCAGACTTAATGACTATTGTACAAGACCACAAGAATACTTCTGCAGAATGTTACTCAACAGCCTTATCAGCCACCATTAGTACATTGGGAATGGCAGGTCCAGTCATCGTCTTTATGATTTAACTCTTTTCCAACATTATACAGATATAATGCTAAACATGCAAACATGGCCTCAGTGTATTTTATAATGGCTTTCTTTGTTATATCTTTGGAGGAATTACAATATAAGAATAATAAGTGCTTCTCACAATTTGAGAATGTTGTGATATGTATATTTTTAAGGTTACAATTAGATGCATTCTTAAAATACTAATTGCAGAAAGAAATTCAAATGTTGTTTTAGAAGCTACAGGAAACATGCTTAGTAACAAAATAGAGAAAACCAAACGACATCCAAGCTGGGGAATCCTAGGGCAAAACACCAGAAGAAATAGAATGAAATTCAGAAAAACAAATTTTGGACTAAAAACCAGGAAAATAAATGATAAAAGGGGGAATATTACAACACAGAACAATTTCCAAGAGGAAAAAGAAATAAAACATTGGTTGACTCATAGCAGGGTCAACCTTAAAAAAAGGAAAATGCCTTAAAACAGGAAAAAATAAGCTTTTTATATACCTTACTGAGTTCTTATTTTTCAGAACACATGTTTCAGGTATCATTTTAGAACTGTAACCTTCCTATGATCTTTGAGGGGTTAATACTGTTCAACATGAATTTTGCCATTTTGTATTTATTAGCAGGTCCAAATATCCACCCTACCCCCATCTGCAAGATTTCTGACAGTATTTAAGTCTTTTCCATGTTCACAGAAAACTTCTTTATAAATGAGTCATTTTTTTTTTTTTTTAGGGAAAAAAATATTCTCACTGCCAAATTGTAGGGTTGAAGAAAAGAATACAGAATCAATTTAATTTTCCTTCATGATTCATAGTTACAAAGCTTCAGGAAATATGTATAGCATTGAAATGGAAATTAAGGAAATAAAATCCCGAAATGTGCCAGGGTCACCAATTCGTTTCTGTGCTCAATTCTAATCACGTCATAAAATATTCTGCCAATCTAAATATACACATTTTTTCAAAGTAGTGAGAAGGGTAGAGATATTAGTTTCCTTAAAATACTCTAAACTTAAAAATAAGAATAAATTCCAAAGAAATAATTTTGGATGTCACCCTCCTTTTAAAAATGTAAGAATGTGATTTAAAGTTTATTCCATTAAATAATTTTCTTCAAAGATTTCCAAAATTCCAACAGATACTCTTGGATACACAGCCAACGTAACTAGGTAACCAAAACCAAGTGTGTACTTTTAATGTCCACTGTGGAATCTTCTAGTTGTTGGCAGGCTTTATACCTCTATGCAATTAAATTTCAAGAAAATTAATCTCTGCCATTCTATGTATAACTAATATAGAAACTTGTTTGCTACCTAACCCAACTATTAGTCAAGTGGTGTATATGCTTTTACTGATTGCTTAGATTACTTCATTAATAAGTTCCATTAATATATGTAAAATTACACCTGAGCTAAGTGCTATGAAAGAACTACACTGCTATGGGAGGTGAAGGGCAAGCAGTTGGGAGTTTTTCTAAGAGATAGAGGAGTACTAAAGAAAGCACAATGCCGAAGAGGAATTCCTCCAATAGGTCATGCATCGGGAAAAGATGTACCATATCCACAAAGCCAAAAGAGAGAGAATAAGAGGAAGCAGGCTGAAAAACATGGCGGAATGGTAGACGAGGTTATCTGCACAGCTCGTGGGTCCTACAAAGGACTCAACAACAGTTCTACTTCAAATTAAAGAAAACTACATTAACTATAAATGAGATTTAGCCTAAATCTAATCCTCCCTCATATAGGGTAAAGGTAAATAAGGGATAGATAAATATAGAGCAACATCATCCAGTTTCCTATAATATTTCCCTTGAGCTAAGCACATAAATGAAAAATATTGCCTACCTTTGACAAATAATCTCTGCAGATAGAGCTAGGTCGTTAAATCCACAGAATTTAATTAAACTTTGGTAAACTGCCTTATTCCCTGAGTTAGGTTACACTTAAACTTATACTAATTTCAAAAGGAGAATGTGCAACTTTTTAAGGTAACTTAAACCATCTTAGTAATTCTTACTTCCCAACATAAATCTCTAGTAATTGGGCCTTTCATACTCAAAGAGAGGTGATCAATAGCTAACCTCATTTCCTCTCTTGCTGTCCTCCTACATTTTTTCCATAGTACTTAACACCATCTGATGTTGTGTGTGTGTATTTATTACCTATTTCCCCCCAATAGAATGTGAGCTTCATAATGACAAAGTTGGGGGTTGTTTTTTGCTTTTTTTTCTGTTTTGTTCATTGCTGTATATCCTTAGCCTAGAAGAGTGCCAGGAATACAGTAAACACCCAGCAAGGATAGGTATATGACTGAGTGAAGAACAGAATAAATAAGCAAACAAATCAATAATTACTGAGTTCAACCAGTTATCACTAACCGAGAACTCTAATAGTAGAAACAGCCCTACATTCACATGCACAAACTTATCTTTAAAATCACAGACGTTAGATGTGTCAGTGACCAATTCTTTGAAGAATTTAATATACCAATAACATTGGTGTGTATATATATACATGTCTACACACATTATTATATATACTACCTATAATATATATCTAAGTAATCTATTTAAGAGACGTGAGATAAACATGGAATAATCTACATATGATTTTCACAGAAGGAGAATGTTGAAGAAAAATGAATTGGCTGGTCAGGCTCATCTCATGGGTCCTACTTGTTTTACTAACCATTCACCCGCTGCCAAGCATACTCTGTAAGCCTGAGAGCTAGTTTTCCTCCCTGTCCTCTTTTTCTCTAGCATCATTCTTGAATATCTGAAAATAGTATCTCTTGTTTGGATTATACTCAAAGTTCAGTAAACCCTCCCTCATAGGCTGTCTTCTGAGTTTTAAATGCTCCCAGTTATGCTCTTCTGAATGAATTCCAGTTCCTGCATGCCCCTCAAGTGTGGAGTCCTAAACCAAATCCAACAGGCCAAGAGGCAGGACCGTCATCGCTTTCAATACAGTTGTCATATATCTACTAACTATGCTAAAAATTATATCAGCCTCTTAGGCAGCCACATTTCATACAGCGATGCCTTTTCACCAAGGTTAAAGCTTTCTCTAGGAAAGCCTTATGAAGGCATAGTTTTAAATAACTAAAAAAGCGATAAACTGCCCAAATGTAGGATAGTTCATTTGTAGTAAATGGTTCATATTTTAGCTTATTAGTGAGACAAGAGACAGAGAGAGAGAGAGAGAGAAACACATAAAATAAATAAATAAATCTATTTGCCAAGGAGTTCAAACTGAAGTGAGAGTTCAGATAGACACTGTTCTATCTAGAATGTATTTCATATACTTTGTAACTAAGCCATCTCTTGTAATTCCCTTCTCCAAGCTAAATAATAGCCATTCCTTTGGCCTTTAATCAGCTGTATCCCATTTTCCAATTCTTTAATCTTCATGGCACTCAGCCCCAAATTCCCAACAGCTCTTAAACTGTTGAGTCCACAACTGGCACCATATTCAGTTAAGGGTCTGGAAAAAGGAAAGCATAATAAATAAGCTTATCTCATAGGTCTTACTTGTTTTTTTAATTAGTCACCCTCAACAAGTGTACTCTGCAAGCCTAAGGGCTGCTTGTCCACCCCGTCCTCCTATTCTCTATCATCATTCTTGAATATTTCAAAGTAGCATCTCTTGTTTCGATTATACTTGAAGTTCAGTGAATCTTCCCTCACAGGCTGTCTTCTGAGTTCTGGCCCACTCCAAGTTATACACTTCTGAATGAATTCCAGTTCCTTCGTGTCCCTCAAGTGTAGAGTTCTAAAGCAAATCTAACACTCCAGAGGCAGGGCTGTCATCTCTCTCCATACAGATGTTATGCATTTACAAACTATGCCAAAAAATTGCATCAGCTTTTTAGGCAGCCCTATTATATACATTAATCCCTTTTTCATCAAGCTTAAAAAATATCTCAAAGACAAGTAAGACCCATACATTTATTCCAGTTGAATTTCACCGTAAATAGCTCATTTTCTAAGTTCTCCAAATCTTTTTGGATCTTCATGTTACCTCAAATGCAAAAATAAATTCCCAATGAAATCAAGACTTAATAGGCATTAAAAATCATAATAAGCTAAATTAACATACATGAGTAGCTAATGCTAAAGAAAAATAACACTGGAACTAATAAAAAGAAAACATTACATTCTGGGGAAATGTTACATTTCTAAAAATTAAAAACAAAATTATGAACCAGATTAGTAGTCAGAAGAAACATTTACACCATATATAGCAAAGAATTAATTCTCTTAATGCATAAGATCTTATTGGTCCATATGAAATGTACCCTCACTCCTATAGAAAATAGGCAAAGGACAAGAAAAGATACGTCACAAGAAGAGAACTCATCCTAAATGTCGGACTTCTATATTCGTCTGCCAACCTAAAATTTCTACTCGAATGACTAACATATAAATTTAAACATTGTCAAAACCACACTCCTGATTTTCCTCACCCAATCCTATCTTCTCCATTCTCCCATGAATCCATAGTCTCCTTTGACTCCTCTCTTTCTCTCAAACCCATATCCAATAGATCAGCAAGTCCTGCTAGCTCTAACTTCAAAATATACCCAAAATGTAAGCAGTTCTCTTCACCTCACCACTATCACTCTGACCCTAGCTGCCATCCTCTCACCCCTGGATTATTACAAGAGCCTCCTGACTTCTCCTTCTGTGTTTGCGCTCATCTCCCTAAAATCTACTCTCAACCCAGAAGCCAAAGTAATTTCTTTTAAAAATAAGTTAAATCACATCGGTCTCCTACTCCAGTTACTCCATCGCTCACTCCAACTGAAAGCCAAACTCATAATGGTCTAAAGAACTCTGTGCCATCTTCCCTTCCTTCTCCTTCCTCCATATCCAAACTGATTTCCTATTAACCTTCCCCCAACTAGTACTTTATATTTTTGTGGTTTGATCAGTCACGTAACTTTGAAATTCCCCACCTGTGATGACTGCTATTTCTATGAGGTTTAATGCTCCATAGAAGGCTGCCCCTGTCTGCACCTCTAGTTCACTCAGTGGCACAATAAAGAGTTGGGGGAACTAGCTGGGCGTGGTGGCTCACGCCTGTAATCCCAGCACTTTGGGAGGCTGAGGCGGGCGGATCGCCAAGGCCAGGAGATCGAGACCATCCTGGCTAACACCGTGAAACCCCGTCTCTACTAAACACACAAAAAACTAGCTGGGCCTGGTGGCAGGTGCCTGTAGTCCCAGCTACTTGGGAGGCTGAGGCAGGAGAATGGCGTGAATCAGGGAGGTGGAGCTTGCAATGAGCCGAGATCTCGCCGCTGCACTCCAGCCTGGGCGACAGAGCGAGACTGTCTCAAACAAAACAAAACAAACAAAAAAAGACTAACTAATGATAACAGAAAGCAGAAATGAGCACTGTAAAAATATAAACTTCTATAAACTCATAAGCTGGTGCTATTTCCACATATGGCCTTCTTTAACAAATCAGTGCCATATCTGTATAATGCCTTCAGTAACTGTACTCCTCTGAATTACCTGGCAGGATACATAAATATTTCCCCTACCTCTTTTGTAATGCTAAAATTGTAAATCAATAATATATTCAGACACTGTGATAACAGAGGTTATTTAACTGACAAAGAACTGAGAAAGAAATGGAAGGATCTGAAACAGGTCTTTAATTTTGGTTGAAGGCACTTTTCTTATGAAAATTAGTATTTCTCCAGAGTGGAATAATTTCCTATTTAAAGTTTCAGTTGGCTTGGCCTGGTTATAATGTGTGAAAGAGATTCAAATTGCTTATTGAGGGGGGTTGCACAGAAACAAATCCAAACAAAGCAGAATTCCCTTCAAATTGTTCCATCCAAGTTTCCTTGGTCCAGATGGCTCCAATAGCCAGCCAGAGGCCCCACCCACACCTTCCCACTCCCACTGGGTGCTGGCCTTGAACACATACTAATGACCCTCAGCTGTTTTGGCTCCCAGGCTTGCTTGTTCTTCCTGCCTGACCACCCAACCTCACATCCCCTACAGAGGAAAAGAAACGTGGGGGAAGTAGGGAGACTGGAGGGAGGGGTTGGATATTTAAGAAAAAGTCATACCTTTGGGAAGACAGGATTTGGGCTGATGTATCAGTTTCCTACTGCTGCTATAACAAATTACCCCAAACACAGTGGCTTAAAACAACACCAATTCATTACCTTACAGTTTCAGTGGTCAGAAGTCTCAAAGGAATCTTAGATACAATTAAGGTGCCAGCCAGACTGCATTCCTTCTGGAGGCTCTGGGGAGCTTCCCTTTTCCAACCTCTAGAGGCTGCCATCGTTCCTGGGCTCATGATTACCTCAATGTGCTCTCTGCTTCCATCACAGACTCTCTTTCTCTGACTCTGACACTCCTGCCTCCTTTTTATAAAGACTTTTGTGATTATATCTGGCTGCCCAGATAATCCAGGACAATCTCCCATCTCAAGATCATTAAATTAATGATATCTGCAAAGTTCCTTTTGCATGTAAAGTAACACATGTACAGGTCTTAAAGATTAGGATGTGGACATCTTCGAGGGACCATTATTCTTCCTACCACAGTTGTGTTCTTCTTTGAGACTACTATCAGATACTACCATAGTTATCTATATATAAAATCATACACACAGACACCAAAACACATACATGTACTAAATGAGATGAGGCAATAAATAAGTCTATTATAACTTAGTCAGAGTCATAGAGTAATATCCATGAGTATTATATCAAGCTAACAATAATTCACCTCCAGTTCTTCATGCATGGGAAGATTTTTTTTTTTTAAACAAAGAAAACCAAGGGCTGATAGCCTGTGGAAGGCCTGCTCAGCACTCACTTCCAAACATTACCCAGGATTTTTTATCACTAAAAACAAGACCTAAATAATTTAGCAGCGCTGTCTGGGAGCTCTGTGTCATTATTAGGCATCAGCAGATGACATCAGTGTGTGAACTGCATTGGCTCTGGAGTCAGTAGAGCACTTCAGCTGCCAGTCACAGAAAATGGAGTTCCCAGGAAAGGGGTCTGCAGGCCAAGGAGGCTCACATTTCTAAAACTCAGCTCACCCAGTGTAATTAGGGCAAAACTCACATAGAACCTCAGGGAAGTATCTTCAGTGAGATTAAAGAATTGCAGTGAGGAAATGCAATAAAGTCATATGACATCGGAAGTAAAAGTGAGAAAGGAATGGGTTATAAGGGAAATTATAAGGCAAATGTTGGCATATAATGGGGGTTGAAGATAAATACAAAAGAGGAGAGGTTAGGTTTGGAGTCTATTCCTTCAATTCAGTTTCATTCAAATAGAAGCTGTCTTACGATAATTCTCTCAATTAAATTCCCACAAAATAGCCTACACAGCTATTTCAGTGCTATCGGCTTGACTTCTGTCTCATATAAAGATTTAATTGCCCACACTCTCCATCCAGGCCAAGCTCTATTTTGCTAACTAGAATCAATGCCCTCCAACCTGCCTATGGATTTTCCTCCTGAAAATATCCCCTATCTTCCAAACTTTCATTTTTTTATTTTGCCTCATTTTCATCATTATAAAAACATGCTACAACATCTCCCATTTTTTAAAAACCCTGCCTTTAAAACATTGCCCCAATTCTACTGCTCTGGGTCTCTGCTTCCTTTTATATCTCTCAGAAAAAAAAAAAAAAAATCTATATTCACTGTCACCATTTTTCTTATCTCCCACTCTGTGCTTAACTCATTTCGATCTGTTGTTTGTACTACCCTCCCTGAAATCCTCCTCATCAAGGTCCTCAAATACTCTCCTATAGCAAATCCATGGTCTAGTCTAGGCCTCATTCTTCTGGATCTCTTGACAACAATAACACACCTAATAGGATGACACTCCCCTGGTTTTCCTCCCATCTCACTGATAAGTCCGTCCCAAATTGCTGGGCTGGACCCACTTCCTCTTTTTCCCCTGTAAGAGAGCCCTGTGGTCAGTCCCCTGCCACCTTCTCTTCTCTATTTATTTGTATTCACTTCCTAAGTGATCTCATCCACTCTCATGGTTTTGCATACATCTGCATGAAAATAAGTCCCAACCGACCACCTCCAACCTGTCCAAAAATATAGTCCCAATTCCCCCCTGCTATGGTTTGAATGCTTGCTCCCTTGAAAATTCACACTGAGATTTAATTGCTATTGTAACAGTAATAATGTGTGGGGCTTTAAGAGGTAGTTAGGTCATGGAGACACTGCCCTCATGAATAGATTAAGGTCATTATTGTGGGAGTGGATTAGTTACCAAGGGAGTGAATTCTTGATAAAAAGGATGAATTTGACTGACCCCCTTGTTCTCCTGCTCACTCCCACTCCACTACCTCTCACTCACACTCTCATCATGTGATAATTTCTGCCATGACCTTGCCACATACTAGTGTCATGCTCTTGGACTTCCCAGCCTGCAGAATCATGAGCCAAATAAACCTTTCTTTATAAATTACTTAGTCTGTGGTATTCTGTTATGCAACAGAAAATGGACTAAGACATGTCTATAAAACTTCTATCTCCCCCAGTCTTGCCCAGTACAGTAAATGGCACCACAATGCACCCAGTTGCTCAAGCCATACTCCTTTGATTCTTCTTTGACACCTCTCTTCCTTTCATATCTTATATCTAAATTTGCTAGCAATTCTAGTCAGCTTTCCATTAAGAATAACCCAGAATCTGACTACTTCTCCATTCTCCTACCATATCACCCTAGTACAAACTACTCTCACCACTCAGAATCATGAAACAACCTCCTGCATAGTCTCCTTTCTTCTACTCTTGCCCCCATATAATCTACTCTCCAAATAGCATTTATATTTATCCTTCTAAATCATAAAACAGATCAAATCACTGTCTTTCTCAAAGTCCTTAAGTAGATTACCCTCACACTCTGAATCCCTGTGTGTCAGCTGAAAAAATGCTGCCCCAACAACCACACAACATCGCCTTAGCTCTCTGCCTTTCCAGGTGGCTACCACTTTTGCTTACCCCTTCAGCCTCCCTACTTTTAAAGAAAAAAAATTTCCCCAAGTTTGCTTTCTTTTTTCTAAGTTCAGGTGTACATGTGCAGGTTTGTTACGTAGGTAAACTTGTGTCATGGGGATTTGTTGCACAGATAATTTCATCACCCAGGTATTAAGCCTAGTACCCATTAGTTATTATTCCTGACTCTCTCCCCCCACCACCTTCCACCTTCCAATAAGCTCCAGTGTGTGTTGTTCTCCTCTGTGCGTCCATATGTTTTCATCATTTAGCTCCCACTGATAAGTGAGAAGATGTGATATCTCATTTTCTGTGTTAGTTTGCTAAGGATAATTAACCGCCCTTTTTGGATAATCTTTCTCTAGAGAGGTTTACCTGTTTATCCATCCTCTTCCCATGCAACACTAGTATAAAAAGTCTCAGCACATTACTACTTCTTCAAAATCTGGCTAGTTGTGGTTTTTTTTGTTTGTTTTATTTTTTGTTTTTTAATTTCTCAGGAAATCTCTCTCAGGAACTTAAGCAACTCTTTCATCCTCATGGTTAAGGTATTGATGATTCCACATTACATCTATGGTTCTTTCATTCCTTGAACAATTTTGATTCACAATGTAAACATTCCCACTCTTTCATGGTAAGAATTAATGCCTCATGATAAAGAAAATCTCAGGAAATGCTTCATTTTGGTGACAATTATAATTTGACATTCAAACATTCGAAAGCTAATTCCTTTTCATTTTATTTTGAGACAGAGTTTTGTGCTGTCACCCAGGCTGGCATGATCTCAGCTCATGCAGCCTCCACCTCTCATGTTCAAGTGATTCTTGTGCCTCTTAAGTAGCTGGGATTATAGGTGTGTGCCACCACACCCAGCTAATTTTTGTATTTCTTTTTTTTAATAGAGATGGGGTTTCACCAAGTTGGCCAGGCTGGTCTCAAACTCCTGGTCTCAAGTGACCCACCCACCTAAGCCTTGTGAATTGCTGGGATTATAGGCATGAACCACCATGCCCAGCCAAAAGCTAATTCTCAATGTTTACTCTTATAAACATGCTGATAGTGACTTAACTGTAAATATTTGCCTAAAGTGCTTTAAAGTTGATTTATGTTCGCTTTACATCTCTAAAGTTTCCTTGAGCCTTAGAGGATATTGTATTTTTTAGTCAGACTATAAATATATCCCAGTGTATACATTATTAGGAAAATAACATTACCTTTAAAAGTGTTTTTAATTTGAAAGCTTCCACAGATGTGTAGAGAAAAGACAATAGAATTTCTAAAACCAGCCCTTCATGATACTGAGAACTCACTGGACAATATTTTTTTTTTGTAGCAAAGATGTATGCAATTTTGAAGTAAGATAACTAAAAGCTGACTAGAACACTAACTCTCTTCCCAAGCTTACCTTAACATTCTCTTCAACTTGACTACATTTAGGCAGCTTTCTTCCTGACTGTGGATCCCTGACCTCCCTTTTCCTTAGAGCATTTGCTTTAGAGGACTTAAAACTGTAAATTCCTTCTCTGCTCCTTTGAAATGTAAATACTCTAAAAAGCTACTTGTCAATTTTATAACCCAGAAATGTCTTTCTCAAGGACCTGAGAGCCACCCCTTTGAAATTTAATCATCAAGGAAGATAGTGTCCCCACTATCTTCCAGTCTCTGAAGGAGGGTGTGTACCTAACTTTGATGAGCACCAATTAGTAAAGGGAGATGGCCTGATCACAGAGGAAAACATTTGCAAACTGTGGAATAACTCAATGTGCTTAAGCCTACTGATCAACCTCCCATCTAAAGTCCTCCATTACTTTTCCATTAACTTGTCCTAGTGCTCACACACCCTAGCTCCTTTTGTTCCAACAGAGTTGAGTTCAGTCTCTCCTTCCTATGGCAGCAGTCATGAATAAAGCTTTCCTTGTCTGTTTAGCTTTGCTCAGCAAAACTTTTACTTTGACACTATAATCCCAGATATACCGGAGATGACTAAGCTTTCAGTACTCACAGGCTTACCATCTTGACCAGGTTGTCCAGGGTAGCCAGGGTTCCCAGGCAGTCCAGGGTCACCCTAAGCAAGAAGCAAACAAACTTTTGAGTACAAAACAACCAGCCACATTGGTGCAGTCAGGATCAAAAAAAGTTCGAAACCAATTCCATTATTTGAGGCTTTTTGTATGTTAAAAACAAAAGTTAAAAAAAAAGCCATATTTTAAATGCTTACTTAATAATGCATCTTATTATATTGAACTTTCAATGATTTATTTATGTGACCACACCAAGTATAACTATAGCAAGTAAAGTGTTTTTCACTGATGCAAAATATGCACATTTATGGTAGGATACATTTTTAGAATTCCGAACAAACTGTGAAGTGTCATAGCAAATATGGTCTCCATGATGGCAATATTTGACTCATAAGACTTTTTCTTTTTTTTTTTTTTTTTTTGAGATGGAGTCTTGCTCTGTCACCCAGGCTACAGTGCAGTGATGCGATCTCGGCTCACTGCAACCTCCACCTCCTGGGTTAAAGAGATTCTCCTGTCTCAGCCTCTCGAGTCGCTGGGACTACAGGCATGTGCCACCACATTCAACTAATTTTTTTATTTTTAGTAGAGATGGGGTTTCACCATGTTTGCCAGTCTGGTCTCGAACTCCTGACTTCAAGTGATCTGTCTGCCTCAGCCTCCCAAAGTGCTAGGTGAGCCATTGCGCCCGACCTATAGACTTAATTATATCCTATAGGTTCTACATGTATAGACATCGATGTCCTATAATACAACTTAACTCATATTTATTTTTAAAATGGTCTGTAGACCATGTGATCTCTCATGTAGAATTCAAGTTTAAAGCTGCATGACTATCATTTCTTTCAATCCTGTAAGTGTGTTGCTGTGTTACTCTGTCTATACTTGCAATCTCAGATTAACATAACATTACTATGAGAGCAAGGCCCAGGCCAAACAACTCTATTCCAAGTCCCTAATTCTTGAATACATGTAATATTTAAATGAAGAAAAAAACCTTTATCCTCAAAAACCTAAGATCTTTAAAGAACACTGTTTAATACCACATGGCAATGAGCTCAGTCACACTCTATGGAACTCCTGCATGTTGCCCAATGGCCAGTACTGACCATTCAGATGGTCACCATCCATGTAAAAAAAACATGAAAGCAACACTTTTTGTGAGGTGAGGATGTTTTATAATTTAATTCTAAAAAATACTAAAAAATATCATAGGTATCTATCTCTGAATTCGTGAAGTCTAAATGGAGCATCCTGCTGAAAAATATGAAGTCACTGCCATAAGTATCAGGGTGTTCCTATATAGAGGCACATGATTTCTTTTTTTTTTTTTTTTTTTTGTGAGACGGAGTCTCGCTCTGTCGCCCAGACTGGAGTGCAGTGGCGCAATCTCGGCTCACTGCAAGCTCCGCCTCCCGGGTTCACGCCATTCTCCTGCCTCAGCCTCTCCGAGTAGCTGGGACTACAGGCGCCCGCCACCAAGCCCGGCTAATTTTTTGTATTTTTTTTTTAGTAGAGACGGGGTTTCACTGTGGTCTCCATCTCCTGACCTCGTGATCCGCCCGCCTCGGCCTCCCAAAGTGCTGGGATTACAAGCGTGAGCCACCGGAGGCACATGATTTCTATTAATTCTTCAGTTGTGGGTTTTTTCTTTCTTTTTTTTTTTTTTTTTTTGAGATGGGGTCTTGCTTTGTCACCCAGACTGGAGTGCAGTGGTGTGATCACAGCTCACTGTAGCTTCAACCTCCCAGGCTGAAGTGATCCTTCCACCTCAGCCTCCCAAGTAGCTGGGGTTACAGGTACAAGCCATCATGCCCAGCTAATTTCCATATTTTTTGTAGAGGTGGGGTCTCATATGTTGCCCAGACTGGTCTTGAACTCCTGGGATCAAGTGATCCTCCCGCCTCGACCTCTCAAAGTGGTGATATTACAGGTGTGAACTACTGAGCCTGATCTCTTTTCTATTTTTTATCAAGAAATCATTCACATAGAAATCAATCACCTACCCTGTGATTAAGGGTACTATTACAGAGCCAAATTTCATGGAAATACTACTTCAGACTCCTGGCTAGGGAAATTTGTTCCTGAAACAACAGGAAAAAAATGGAAAGAACTAAGTGAACTCTAATAAGGAACCAATAAAGCAGCGATGAGCTGTTCACTTAGCAGCTGCCCCCCAAGAGGCTTAGCTTGAGGAAAGGCTGAGAAGAAGGGAAATGCCATTTTTAAAAGACAGAAAGAAGAGCTGTAAATCCAAGGGGGGGAAATAATGCTGAACCATGTAATGTCTCGCTGAATAAATATAATTTATAATTCTAATCCAAGGACTTGCAGTGCTGGCTGGCCATTAGGAAACAACTTTCTGTGTCTCTAGGGAGTTAGAATTTCTCTCTTATTTTGAGAAGGTGCACATTAATCTCCAGCCTCCCTGCCATCCTTCCTTATCCATGTGCTGATTGGACTTGCTGCCTTTCAAGAAATTCCATCTTTTTCTTCTCCCTGGAATAAATTTTCCTCTTCTTCCACTCTAGAGTTAGTAAGAGAAAATTCTCCTCACTGCAACTTTCTTACTCCATTTTTTCCTGGTGTCTTTTTCTACTGAAATGCGATGACAGCTCTTAAGTCATTTATTCATAACTAGTGTTTTCTCAAAGTTTTCCCTTGGTTAGTCTTCATTTATCATTTGGATTGAGACTGTAGCAAAGTCTGAACTACGTTTTTTTTTTTTCTTTTTTTTTTTTTTTGAGACGGAGTCTTGCTCCGTCACCCAGGCTGGAGTGCAATAGCATGATCTTGGCTCACTGCAACCTCCACCCCCAGGTTCAAGTGATTCTCCTGCCTCACTCTCCCAAGTAGCTGGGATTACAGGCATGCGCCACCATGCTCAGCTAATTTTTATAATTTTAGTAGAGACAGGGTTTCACCATGTTGGCCAGGCTGGTCTTGAACTCCTGACCTCATGATCTGTCCACCTCCGCCTCCCAAAGTGTTGGGATTACAGGTGTGAGCCACCATGCCTGGCTTTACTTTTTTTTTTTTTTTTTTTTTGGTACAATGCTGGGTATCAAGTAGAGATTCAATAACTACTTTTTGTCTAATGTGCTTCAAATACAATCTGTCATTGACCCACTCATTTGTAGAATATCAATTATCAGCAAAACCTAAGATATCAAAAGGATTTGAGAGGGTTTAATCTCTATCATCATCAGGCTGAAATAAAAATTTGGCACATAAAAGGGACTTGAGATTTTTCTGCTGCATACAATTATAAAAAAGATATTTAATAATAATGTTTTCAGTTAATCAAAATTAAGTTCCCAAATGAAAAAACTGCCCACAAGATAAATCCAGTGTGACTTCATAAAGACCGTAACACTGGTCAACAGCCCCAAGAAGAAAATAATTTCTTGTAGGTTCTGCTATTGCTGTTAGATTTTACTGGTTATTTTGACTATTGCTGTCACTACGTTATTTGCAAAAACTCAGGTAGGTTTGATATTGTTCCTATAAAACTGGAAGAATAAAGTAAACTCCTAATTAATTTAGCTGACTGGAGAGAAGGCCAATTTTATTACTGTTAATAAAAGCTGACACCCAACCTTTATTGACTGTTTTGTGCTAAGCACTGGTCCAACAGATTTGCATATATTGAGTTACCAAATTCTCGTAATAATCCTATGAAGCAGATACTTTCATTATTCCCATTTTCCATGTAGGAAAACTGAGGGCTGGGAAAGTTAGGCAAGTTGCCCAAGGTCACACAGCAGTGATAGAGATGGGATTCAAACCCAACCAGTTCAGCTCCAGGGTCCAAGCTCCTAAACGCTACCATTCCTGTCCACAATAATACACTGATCAGAACCAGACTGAGGAATGCTAGAAAATTTAATATGGAAAAAAAAATTCCCCAATACATTAAATTAGACACATGACTTATTATTATAAAACTGTGACTAAATTCCCAATCCAACTTATTCTAATTTAGTTGAAACATTTGTACATTTTGAGTTTTCAAAAATATGTACTCAGCTGAAAAGCAGTATCTATTTATGTTTGTTTGAATTTGTGCCACAGGATTTTTAAGTTGTTGACAGAAGTGGAAATGTCATGGACTAAACTAAAACATCTCTGAATATGGTCTCGTAAGTAATGTAAATATAAATAAAGTAAGAAAAAGTTATGCTTATAAAAATAAGCTAATATTTTAAGTTGTTCATCCAAGGCAAAAATTTGGAATACTTCATATAGGTCCAAATACGATGTTTGTAAGCCTTCATTTCAAAAACCTTATGCCTTCATGGTACCCCTCTGGTCTCCACAAGAGCATCTTACCTAAGACCTATTCCATTCTCCAAAATCAACCTCTTTCCTCCATCAGAACCCAAGTACCGCTCCCTGAATCTAGAAGGACTCTACTCAGTCTGAAACATTTTAACATCAAAATGTAAATGCCCTTGGCCCTCGAAATTTTCCAAAGGCTTTTGTGTTTTAGACAGAGGGTACCTCGATAGTCCCAATGAATCTCTAATTGGCAAAATTACTAGGGTGTAACAAAGGGTATCAACAGAGATATGGCTATAGTAAAAGTGGTATCTCGGAGCAAAGTAGTTATTACAAAATTGTCCTGACCTAAAAAAGACAAAAATGTCTTCTTTCCACTTCAGACCTAATACATCTAACATTTCCGGTTAGAGCAAATGTAGGAGTTTGTTACCACAACTGTTCCTCTGGCTACTGAAGCAGGGGAAGAAGCTGTTATTTGCATGCACAGGTCATTTGAAAGGAAGTTATTTGCAAGCTGGGGTTGACCTGGATCTTTCTCGCAGAACAGAAGCGCGTTCCGTATAGGTTAAATGGGGGGAGGGGTGATCTTATTGTTTTGACAATTTCACAATTCCTTTAACGAAAATTACTACTGTTAAGCACTGGGCCAGACTGGAGTGCCAAAGGAGAATTTTCTTTTTATTAACCTTTACTGTGAACAAAAGAAGGGCTTGCATATACAAATGATTCCAACGGATTCGTTAATCATTCCCTATGTTTGTCATTAGGGATAAAAAATAAGCCATTCTTCCAGGAGAACACAGTCTAGTGACAGAAAATTTTTTGATGTCTGATAAAGAGTCACAATGACAATGATAAGTCTAAGTGTGGTGTACCTTGTCATTTTGACCTGGTTTTGCAGCAGTGTTGTCATATTTTCCAGAAATCTAAAGAACTTTAAAAAAAATAACTATCTTAGAATCAGCACTTCCCCATTTATCAATACAAAAATTTCTCCTCTGTTTCAGTCTCGACCCCACACTCATCTCCTAAAACACTATTTCTGGTTAATAGAAAAGCTAGATCTGTTCTTTACAGGTCACTCTATTTAATGGACTTCTGCAAACCTTTCCAGAAAGCATATAACAAAAATGGCCAATAAGCCTCAGTGGAACCTAAAGTAAACTTGTCTCATCTGTTTTAATTCAAGTTCTGTTGAACTAATTAAAACCCTATCAACTTTCAAAGCCAGAAAAGAAGTGCAACTTAGAGTGTTGCTAGGGATTCTGTTTTTTACATACAGGTCCATGTTCTGGGTAAGGAACCACTTCCAGGATAAAGAGCCCTAAATGGATGCAAGAGTGTGTGTGTGTTCCTGCCCTCCTGCCAGATTTTCTGAAGAAAATGGAAAGCAGATCAAAAAGGCACGCCAACTTGAAGATTGGTGGAAAACTGCAATTTCACTTAGAGTAGTAGATGGCAATAGGGCTAGATTATGACTAAGAAAAGAAAATGAAAATGAGAAACACATGAAACCTGGAAATATTAAAAAATTAGAGGCTTCATCAGATAAGACAATGGGTGTGCTAAAAATTTAGTGTAGAAAGTACATGAGTAAAAGCAGGTGACACTACAAGACATCTGTTGGACCACAAATGACAATCAGAAAACAGCAGAGGCTTCAGGTGCCTCCCAAAAGTGAACAGCCCCTTGGAGACCCTGGAGATGGTAGAGGTGGCTTGAACCTCACTGAGAGTCAGAAAAGCACTCTAGGCTTTGATAGGGCATGGGTCTCTGATTTCTACATTATATCTCATGCAGGTCAAATTACTTTTATGTATAATATTACAAGGTGAATAAATCATATGAATGTATATATTTTTAAAAGAATCTACTAGTAGGACACACCAAGGTATCTTCCAGGTTATATTCTCCCAGGAGAATTTTATAAGTATTTCTCCTTTACGTCAAGGCATCTAAAATAATAGATGGTTACTTTAAAGATGATTTGAATTAACTCTTCTAAATGCTATCTAAAAATAATTTACAATAATACATTGATTAAAATTTAAAGCCAGACAGAGATTTACTTTGAATGACAGATCAAATGTATACTTCTTAAATTCCATATCTTTCTTTATTTTAATGGTTAGGCCCAAAAATGAATAGAGAAATATACATAAAAGACAGAAAGAATTAAATTACCTTGGACCAGCAGAAAATTCAGAAAATTCACTAATCAGAAAATTCAGTCTAAATGAACATTACAATTCATATTTAACAAAAATGATTATGGTCACTTCAAGTAAGAGGTGATCAATACACATAAACATTATCTTTTTGCTTAGGGAAACATACTTGCTTTCAAGTTACACATTATTTTATTTAGGTGATATTTTAATATAATGTTAAGTAAACAAGATTTATCTATCATGGACAAACCACTACACTTCTCAGTGTCTTACTTAGGCTGTGTCTAAGTGATGCCACAAGAAGCACAACTTACTTAAAAATTTAGCCATTTGCTGAGTGCAGTGGCTCACACCTGTAATCCCAGCACTTTGGGAGGTGGAGGTGGGTGGATCACGAGGTCAAGAGATCGAGACCATCCTTGCCAACATGGTGAAACCCCATCTCTACTAAAATACAAAAAATTAGCCGGGCGCAGTGGTGATCACCTGTAACCCTAGCTATTCGGGAGGCTGAGGCAGGGAAATCGCTTGAACCCGGGAGGCAGAGCTTGCAGTGAGCCGAGATTGCACCACTGCACTCCAGCCTGGCGACAGAGCAAGACTCCATCTCAAAAAAAAATAAAAATCCCAGTCATTAATATTAAATTGCATAGAAAAATATTCAGAACATATTATGTATAAAACAACTGGTTATAAAGTAGTACGCACACAATGGCTCTGATCATATAAAAATGTATATGCACATTTGTATACAAATCAATACGTAAATGTAACTGGAACAAGCGCATATACAGAAATATGGAAATGACTAAGAGAATATACTCCCCAAAAGTACACGATTAAGTGAAATAAATGTATGTGGCTCTATTTTTGAATTAGACATCAAATTCACAATAGTAAAATCAATTTGAAATTTCTTACTCATTTTTTCCATCCGAAAATTATTTTGACAAATTAAGAACCGAGAGATTTAAGAATTCAGACCATGTCTTAACAAATGCCCTTTCTTCATTTTTTACCAGATTGTAAGGAAGTATTGTTCTTGGGATCTAGCAGCAGTATTTGGGGAAAAAAAATGACCAAACAAATAATACTGTCTCAGTTTAATGTGGATGACAGATACAGTTTTAGGTTCAAAAGGTATCCTAATCTAGTCTAGAATACACTTGTTTTTCTAGAAAAAAAAAATGACTAAAACTGAGATTTTAAACCGTATAAGAAATCAGATAGAAATTTCTCAACAGGATCAATGGTGATTAGGAATTGTATGGTTTACCCAGCTCTTGTTTGTGTGTTTTAACAAAAACAGCAAGTTAGGTGTTACTCACTTTGGGGCCTTGAAGTCCTGGTTTTCCCGGAGGACAAATACAGGGAGCTGGAGTTGAACCTACATCACTAGGACCATTAAGGCACTACAAAGACAAAAATGGAAACAGACAACAAGCATGGAAAGACATATAGGTACATGCACACATATGTTTATGCATTTATATATATGTGTAAAATGGCAAAAATATCTTACATTCACTTTAAAATTTTATTTAGCCCAACCCAATAGGAAATTCCAAATCACAAAAATCTATAAATATTAAATACATTGAAGTTACATAAAAATGGGTTCTATTTGTCTAATATATATACTTACAGTTGTTGGAAAAGAGCTAAGTGGTCCCACAATACAAATATTACCTTAAGGGGAACAATAGTATCCAAGCCTACCTCTCCATTCTGAAAGAAAAACAACAAGTGTGTTTTAAAATGTTTTTAACAAAAGTTATAAATTATCCGCCTAATTTACAGATATTTCACCATCCAGATTAGAGATATATGAAGTATGAAAACTAACAAAAACCAAAATATTTCCCTGCATTTATCCTAAAAAGTCACCTATCTATATATGTTACTACTCCATTCATATAGGAGAATACAGAAAGGATATATTTTTTTAAGGTGAGTAGAAGAAAATTAAAACACCAGAGCTGCTTGACATAATAGCCATGCAAGATTAAAAAATACCTCCAGATGAGATTTATATGCTGTCTTGAAATTTCAGGAAATCATTTAAGAACCAGAAAAAAAATGTTGAAACACATCTGAGGAAGTTACAAACTGCATGCATTAAAATCTTGCACTTGAGGAGAGCTTCTCCAAAATAGTCTGTGTTTTATTCAATAACATACAATTTTAAAAGGACAATCATCTTTCCAAACAATAAAAATGAGTTCAAAAATGAGAAGGTTGGATTGAAGGTGCAAAAGGCAAACAGGCCACAGAAAGTCACACCTGAGAGTAACGAAGGAGACATTAAAACATAAAGTGGAAGTGAGAATTCAAAATCAGCTATCTAAAGCTGTGCTTCATCATATGAAAGGATAATGGTAATGATCATATGTCAATGCAGACACATCAATAAATGAAGTATGCACAATGAATTCTCAAATGCCATAGCTTATTAACACTTTTAAAAGAGATTTACATTTCAAATTATAAATATCTAAAACTATACTGCTTAAACAGTTATTTATCTAGAAAACCCCGAATTAAATCCTTTCTAGAAAACTCTGACTACAGATCTTTTAAATGTGCTGTTCTGTGTCTTCAAGGTTTTAAAACATGTGGATCCATACGTTATTCATTTGATGGGAAAAAAGAAGATGATGACAACATAATTATACACATTTTAAAAACTATGGTTGACTTAAATATCACTGGGAATTCACATCGTCAAAAAGTTGTACAACATTCTACCATATTTCCACTAGCAGTAATACACCAATATTTTGCCCAGGGGAAAGGGGATTGATTACACACACACACACACACACACACCCATGTGATGCTGTAACATTTTAGCTCATAATCTTTTTCCTCCTAACACATTAATGAAAATAGCTAAATAAATAGAAAAACTGCTTATATTCTAGAACTATAATAAATTTTTACTTAGGTATCAACAACAAGAAAAGTATTCATTATTTCACTGACACTTTGAGAAAAAGTGTCAGTGAAAAGGAAAAATAATTATTTCTTGCTCTTCAGAAGTGTGCTGTTTGGGGTGTTCTGTCCACATGTTTAATGTACATTATTATATTGTTATATTATATTATACATGATTATATTAAGTATAATGATGTATTTCACACACTGACATTCAAAGCATCCTACATTTTTCTGGAGCAGGTCTCATCTTGCTTTACCTGAGCACTGGAATAGTCATAGTCATAGATGATGGGAAAAAACATTACTGGCGGGGCGTGGTGGCTCACGCTTGTAATCCCAGCACTTTAAAGGGCTGAGGCTGGCGAATCACCTGCGGTCAGGAGTTTGAGACCAGCCCGGCCAACGTGGTGAAACCCCGTCTCTGCTAAAAATACAAACATTAGCTGGGTGTGGTGGCGGGCATCTGTAATCCCAGCTACTCTGGAGGCTGAGGCAGGATAATTTCTTGAACCCAGGAGGTGGAGGTTGCAGTGAGCCAAGATCGCGCCACTGCACTCCAGCCTGGGCGACAAGAGTGAGACTCCGACTCAAAACAAAACAAAACAAGAAAACATTTCCTTGTGGTCTTTCACTCACACTTGCACAATGACACATAACAATTTCATTTCAATTGTAACCTCAAAATATGTTTTGCTTCATGTAACTTCACTTCCACTAACATTAAAAAATAAAATTAAGTCTACATATTAAATTAATACTCAGATATTATCTACTTTTTATTTATTGCTTTGAAAGTGCTAAAGCAACATCTGGGAACAAAACAATCCCTCCTACTTACAAATCCAGGAATCTCACATGCCGTCTCCCGGTTGTTCTGTTCTGGGTCACAGTAGATTCGCAACTTTTGGACATCAAACTAAGAACATAAACCCAGTAGAATTAAAGTTGAGGCACAAGCTAATTGTTTTATAAGAGTAACTCAGATACATAGAAACATCCACTATGGTTAGTAATTGTGTAAGGTTTACATCACAGCATTTAGCTAAAACAATGAAAATACAAAATTTTTATACTTTACACTATAAAGATGTGATGCAACATAACTACTAAAGAAAAATTCCCTAGCACCAAGAGCAAATCTCCGATTTTCTTCCAGAACTCAGTGAGGCTTTTTTAGTACTCCTGTATTAAAAGCTAATCTAAAGAGCATTTTGTCGGACACTTAAAAGTTTTCCCAGTTTTCTGTGTTTATCTTAAATCTCCACAACATTCCTGATGGTATAGGGTGGACTCAAGAAGCCATCTTTGGTCTTCGCTATTTAGTTGCTGGCATGGAGTGTTGTGTGATTAGTAGGCCCAGCACCTGTTAATCTTTAAATATTTACTACAATTTGACATGTAGCATTAATTCATAGAGACCACATGTGTAAACACGTATATGAAAATGACAGACTCGTCCTTTAATAGAAACAGTGCAGGAGGGACATACCTTTTCAAATAAAGGATTTTTCTGGAAATGGCGTTTACAGACACATTTCTCCATCCAAATACAGATACTCCAGTTTAAGGAGGTATCAAAAAGTCAAAACAAAACTTTTGTAGGTATAATTTGAACATACCACAATTGCTTTATTTTTAAGGAACAGTTTTGTTTGTGAAGAACCCTGACATGAATTAATCTAATTTTATCCTTGCAGCTGCAAAGACATTTTTATAGCCCCACTTACAGATGAAACTATATTTTCTTTTCCAAATTCATTACTTAAACTGTTTCTCTTGGGAGACATGAAATTAATGTTTCCTAGAAATGTAGAATTCTATCCTGAACCCAGGGGAACATTTTTCTAAATATTCTTATGAAATAGATTAAGTCCAATTTTGCATTTTAATACATATACATACACATAATTTCACTAATGAACTGACCACATTTTGGTGAACAACTTAAGGGAATTCATAATTAAGTTAAATACGATTAAATGTAGTGAAAACTATTAAAAAGGACAGCAAAAGTTTCATTCTATATAATTCAAAGAGTAAATCATTATTTATCTACCTGAACAGTTTCTTCTTTTCCAGAATATTTTCCAATTTGGGTTTGCCCATTGATCAAGATCCCTAAAACTGGATGTAAGGGCTTGTTTTCAATTTGTTGGTCATCAATATATAAAGTTACATCTTGCTCTGTTACTAAGAGACGAATTTGGTGCCAGCCTTCATCAAACAACATCTACAAAAAGAAAGTGTGGAAGATTGATAAATAAAGCCCCTAACGATATTTTATTTTCTTTGTTCTTACTCCCTTGTTCCTAACCATTGCTGACAAACTTTATCCCACACAGACTGACTGTATTATACATTAATTCACCCTGATCCAAGGTGGACCTCATATGCTATCCACCAGTTCTTTCATTAATCTTTATCTGAGTTCCTATTACATATTTCAAAGAAATTGTGTCAAACAACTTACTAAAGCAACTACCTCAAAGTCATAAATGAGTTTAATAATCTCTGAATCCAAATGGCTTCTCTCCTTCCTCATCTTGTTTATTTCATTGCAACTTTGGGCCCCATAACTAATCAATCTTCCTTGATAATCTCACTCAACTTCTGGAATTCAAACAATCTTGATCATTTTCATTTATTCCTCTCTAGTTGTTCATTCTCTCTCTCTGCCTCTGAGTGTTCTTCTCCCTCAACCTACCCTTTAATGAGGGCATTACTCATAGGTCTATTCTGGACATTTTTCACTCTCTCTTTGACTCATCCATTCCTCCAGGCCAATTATCACTGCTATGTAATAACTCCCATGTCTACACTAACAGCCTGTACCTCTCCTATGTGTGGGTCCTATAATTCTAATACTAGGTAGAATAATTTTTCAGGATGTTTTACAATTAGCCCAACAATGTATGCAACAAAATAAACTTGAACTACCCCCCAGAGTTTTCTTCTTGACCCCATTTCCCTACGTAATAACATCCTCTAAACATAAGTTTCTTTCTTCGAGTTGCAGTAACTAACCAGATGCAGAGTTCTACCCAGTATATTTCTTCAACATGACTCAAATTCATTTCTTCATTTTCATTGTCACTGCCATAATTTAGGCTCTTGGAACTCTTGTTTTACTTCAATAATTTTCAAATCTGCCTAGATCTCTGACCCTTTCATTTCCAAGCCATCCTTCAGACTACCACTAGAATTAATCTCTCTCCCTACAGTTCTGTTAGGGGAGATGTTCCATCTTATTAATTTCTGTATCCCCAGGACCTGGCCTAATTTTAGATAAAGTTGAAAGTATTATTTATGGACAGAAGAAGAAAAAGAAGTAGAGAAGATTGCCTTGACCGTGACACACTATGGTCAAGACCTTTTGATGAAACATTCACTGAATAAAGTCCAAACCACATTATATGGCTTTCCAGGCTCCTCATAAATTGGGCTTACAGCTAGGTAGCTTTTTCTTCCATGCATCTTATACTCTAAACACAGGAGAGTCACTTTGCATTCTCTAAATAAAAACCTTGCATTTTATTACACACATGATGACTCAATACTGAATCATTTATTTAATGTGCCCTTATATCCATCTCCATCAAAATGCTATACATCCTTCAAGGTCCAGTTCAAAAATTATTTCACTTATTCAGATTTCCTCTTATTTTATGTTAGAACACATTTTCCCATCCACACTCCACTAACACTTTGTACTTCTATTTGATACCAGTTGCCTTGAATATCCTATTGGAAATACGCTCTTTGCAGGTAAGAAACATGCCTTATTCATTTGTCATTTCTTACACAATCTGGCACATTGGCTTTAATGAAGACAGCAAATAACAATTTTTTTAATGTAATATACTTACTAAATGAAGAAATCGCATACTTTATATATATTACCATATATATTTCCTAAGCTGTGTAATATGGCTTTAGACTATCATCATTATAATAATGAGCAAAACTTACTTTTATTATCGCATCTGGATTCTGAAAACATGATTTTGAAAATAAACTTTTTCAAGTTTATATATTCTATTAAATATGTATTCCATTCGGGGAAATAAAATGTCCTCCTAAATTAAGGTAAATTTCATACCTATTATGTATCTGGTATTTAATATTCTAACAGATATGTCTTCATGTAAATATCCTGTAGAACATGGCAGTGTAAAACAGACCAATATGGACTTTGACGTCAACTAGACCAAAATTTAATTCCTGATGTCATCACTTATTAGCTGTTCTACTTTGAGGGAGAACTTAACATCCTTGAATATTAGTTTGTCTGCAAAATGGGAGCAATGGTTTCTTTATTGGATGGCTATTATAATTAAATGTGCCTGGTACCTAGTAGTAGGCACTCAAAATACGTCAGTTCCCCTCAGCATTTGTCCCCATATTGATCAAGAAAAAATTTTCCTTTCTTTGTTAGTTTTCTTCAACACAGAAACATTAAATTTAAAGTAAAAATATTTCCAGTCATGTTAAAATTATAGCCCTCTTTTCCCCAACACACATAAACCCAATGGTGCTTCCCCATGAATATCGTAATCATGGTATTATCCCGGGCATCTTTACCTTAACTTGAGGGTTAGCAAAGGTAACCACTTGTGAGCCATTAATTACACTGGTTGTTGTAAACAATAATATTTTGTCCACACCATTTAAGGTAACTGCTATTTGTGGCCTTCCATCAATAGTTAATATTCTCCATAAATCCCAAATTTTCTTGACTTTAAATCTTTGAGTAGACACAAATACATACGATGGAGGAAGACCTTCTGGGAAAACATTGCTAGAAAAAGAAGAGCAAGCGTAAGCTTAAAGAATTCTTGACGTGTCCATGGACATATCCCCCCAAAAAAGTTGTGTCAACATATAATGCATACCTTGTGAGTTCTGATAAATCAACTTTTGATGTTACTTCATATCCTTTTATCTTTTTTGGTGAAAGCTGTATTCTTTTCTTAACCTTTTTATTTACATCTAAACCTAAAAGAATATCAAATCCCCTTTCATCACGAGCTGCCACTGGAATTCGTGTTGGACAGACAGATTCTATAAAGCAAAAGCAATAAAAGTTGATTAATCATGGACTACTCAAAAAAGAAAAGAAAAATCAAGCGAGAAATACTAGACAATATAGTATTCTATAATTAGAATTATAAAATCTACATATGCATAGTATGTAAATGTATATGAATACCTTTTCTGAGAAAATGTAGAAGTATTTTACACATTTAAGAGTGAGATCTTAATATGCTTTTTTCTCTAAAAAATGAGGGATAAAAGTAAAACAAAAATATAACATAAATATTTGTTAATGTATTGTCTTTAGCAAAAAATTGAGACAATCTAACACCTATGGAAAAGAAAAACAATGGAACAGGATTTATGATTCTCATTAGGATTTCCTATTAACTAGTCATACAACTTTGGATAATGCTTTTAATTTATTTAATTCAAAAATGAACACTAAAATTCTTTTCTTGCATTCTTAGCATTTAAGGGGTAAAAAGTATTTTCTGTTCTTGATTTTCTTTCCAGTTCAAGCAGCTTATATTTCTATAACTCAAATATCATTAGTCTGTCTCTCTGGAAAAAACTTAACCTGGGTCCCATCTATTCATGAAAGTTCTTCAAATGGACATATTTTCTCATCTATAATTATATATTAATCATACGTATAAAGAATATTTTCTTAAGAATAATCATTAGCATTACATAGTCAGCTATATAGGTAATAAGTATGATATACTTTAGCTGAAGAATACAATAACTGAAAAAATTTACTAAAGATGATTAATAGCAGACTTTAACAAGCAGAGGGAAAAGAATCAGCAAACTTAATAATTGATCATCTGAAATTATCCAGTTAGAGAAACAAAAAGAAAAAGGAATGAGAAAGAGTGAAGAAAGCCTAAGAGATTTATGCAACACCATCAAGCATACCAATATATGCATTTTGGGAGTTGCAGAAAAAAAAAAAAAAAGAAGAGGGTGAAAAGGGGACAAAAAGCTTATTTAAAGAGATGAGGCCAACAACTTCCCAAATCTGGAAAAGGATATGGACACTCAAATTCAAGAAGCCTAATACATGCTAAGTTAAACCCAAAGAAATCCACATTGAGACACATTATAATCTAATTGTCAAAAGTTAAAGGCAAAGATCACATTTTGAAAGGAGCAAGAAAATAAAGAGACTTGTTATGTACAAGGGAACCTTGATAAGACTATCAGCAGATTTCTCAATAGCACCATTGCAGGCCAGGAGTGGGATGACATATTCAAAGTGCTGAAAGGAAAGAAAAAACCTGCCAACCAAGAATGCTATGTCTGGCAGAACTGTTCTTCAAAAATGAAGGAGAAATAAAGACTTTTCTAGATAAACACAAGCTGAGAAAGCTCATCACCATCAGATCTGCCTTATAAGAAATTCTCAAGGAGTCCTTCAAGATCAAACAAAAGTATACTAAACAGCAACATAAAAGCATAAGATAGTATAAATTTTTCAGATAAAAGTAAATATATAGACAGACACACAATACTATAATACTGTAATAGTGTACATAAATGACTTTTAATTCTGGTGTAAAAGTTAAAAGACAAAAGCATTTTTAAAAACTGTAACTTTAAAAATACGTTAACAGATATAAAATATAAAAAGATGCAATTTGTGGCATCAGTAACAAAGGACAGGTAGCAAAAATATAGAATATTTATATGTAATTTAATTTCATACCAACTTAAATTGTAATAATTACATGATGTTTCATGTAACCCCTATGAGAACCTCAAAGAAAATACCTATGGAAGATAAATAAAATGATAAAGGGCATCACTACAAAAAAAAGCAATAAAACACAAAGGAAGACAGTGAAAGAAAAAAAGAGGGACAAAAAGCTACAGGAAAGACAGAAAATAATTACCAAAATGGCAATAATAATTTTTCCCTATCAGTAATTACCTTAAATGTAAGTGATTATACTCCTTAATCAAAGTACATAGAGAGGCTGAATTGTTTAGAGCTACAGATCCAGCTATATACTATCTATGAAAGACTCTAGCCTGGGCAACATGGCAAAACCCCATCTCTACAAAAGCAAAAACAAAAGCGAACAAACAAAAAAACAACAAAATTAGCCACACATGGTGGCATGTGCCTGTAGTCTCAGCTACTCAGGAGGCTGAGGTGGGAGGATTGACTGAGTCTGGGAGGTTGAAGCTGCAGTGAGCTATGATCATGCCTCTGCACTCCAGCCTGGACAACAGAATGAGACAAAGGAATGGGAAAGGAGAAGGGGAAGGGGAAGGAAGGGAAAGGAAGGGAAGGGGGAAAAGGGAAAAGGGAAAGGAAAAGAAAAGAGAAAAGAAATGAAAAGCACCCACTTTAAATTTAAGGACACACATAGGCTGTAAGTGAAAAAATGAAAAAAGATATTCCATGCAAATGGTAGCCAAAAGACATCAGAGATGTCTATACTTATATCACATAGTACAAAACTATAACAAGAGACAAAGAAAGATATCCTATTATGATAAAAGGGTCAATTCACCAGGAAGATATAATAATTATGATTATATATGCAGCCAACATCATGGTAACAAAAATATGAGGCAGACATATACAAAACTGAAGGGAGAAATAGACAGAAACACAATAATATTAGAGGATTTCAATAATGATTAGAACATTCAAACAGAAGATCAATAAGGAAATAGAAGACTTGAGCAATACTATAGACCAAATGAACCTAGCAGATGCATAGAGAATATTCCACCAAACAGCAGCAGAATACACATTCCCTTCAACTGCACATGAAACATTCTCCAGGACAGACCACATGTTAAATCACAAAATATGTCTTACTTAAGAAGGCTGAAATCATACCAGTATATTTTCCAACCACAATGGAATAAAACTAAAAATTAACAACAGGAGGAAAATTGAAAAATTCACAAATATGTAAAAATTAAATAGCACACTTTTGAATAGCCATTAGGTCAAAGAAGAAATCAGAGACAAAGTTAGAAAATACCTGATGACAAACAAAAACACAACATCCAAAATTTATGAGATGCAGGAAAACAGTACTAAAAGAGAAGTTTATAGCAATAAATGCCTAAATTAAAAAAGAAAAAGGATATCAAATAATCAAATAAACAACTTTATACCTCAAGGACCTACATAAAAAAAAAGACAAACTAAGCCTGAAGTTAGCAGGAGGAAAAACATAATTTAGATTTAAGCAGTAATAAATAAAGTAGAAAATAGAAAATAGAAATCAACAAAGCTAACAGTTGCTTTTTTGGAAAAATCAACAAAATTGACAAACCTTTAACTAGATTAAGTAAAAAGAGAGAAGACTCAAAACAAGAAGTGAAAGAAGAGATATTACAATTGATGCCACAGAAATAAAAAGGATTTTAAGTGACCACTATGAACAACTATATATCAACAAATTGGTAACCTGATAAAATGAATAAATTCCTAGAACATATAACCTACCAAAACTGAAACATGAATAAATGAACATACCTATAACTAGAGATTAAAGGAAATTAAATCAGTAATCAAAACACCCCAACAATAAAAGCCTAGTGCCAGGTGGCTTCAGTGGTGAATTCTACCAGACATTTAAAGAAGAATTAATATCTGCCTTTCTTAAGATCTTTCAAAAAATTGAAGAGGAGTGAACACTTATAAACTATTTTTATAAGGCCAGCATTAACCTGATATCAAAGCCAGAAAAAGATACCATAATAAAATAAAACTACAAGCCAGTATCCCTGATGAATATAGATGCAAATATCCCCAATAAAATACTAACAAACTGAATTTAACAGCACATCAAAAACATCATACACCATGACCAAATTGGAATTATCCACAGGATGAAAGACTTCGACACATAAAATCAATAAATGTGTCATTGACAGAATGAAGGAAAAGATAACATGATCATCTCAATGGAGGCAGAAAAATAATTGACAAAAATCAGCACTATTTTATGATAAAAGCCCTCAACAAGTAAGGAATAGAAGGAAACTACTTTAACATAATAAAGACCATATTTGAAATGTTCACAGCTAACATCACACTCAATGGTAAAATGTTAAAAGCTTTTCCTCTAAGATGAAGAACAAGACAAAGATACCTAATTTCACCACTTCTATTCAACATTGTACTAGCCAGAGGAATTAGGCAAGAAAAGAAATAAAAGGCATTCAAATCACAAAAGAAATAAAATTATCTCTGTTCACAGATAGCATGATCATAAATATAGAAAACCCTAATGATTATACATAAAAGATTCCATGCCAAAAAAATGGTTAGAAGAAACAAATGAAGCAAATTTGGAGAATACAAATTCAACATATAAAAATCAGTTGTGTTTCTATTCAGTAACAACAATTTAAAAAGAAAATTAAGAAAATAATCTCATTTATAAAACATAAAAATAAAATACTTAGAAATAAACTTAACCAAAGAACAAAAACTTGTACACTGAAAACTACAAAACAATGATAAAAGAAACTGAAGAAGGAATAAATGGAAATATATCTTGTGTTCCTGGATTGGTAGACAATATTATTTAAACAGTCCATACTGCCTAACTTGATCTACAGATTCAATGCAATCCCTACAAAAATCCCAATAACATTTTTTACGGAAGTAGAAAAAGCATTCCTAAAATTTATACGAAACCTCAAAAGACCTCAAACAGTCAAAACAATCTTGGGAAACAAAAACTAAGCTGGAGGCCTCACACTTCCTGATTTCAAAATATATTGCAAAGCTAGAGTAATCAAAACAGTATGGTAAAGGCACAAAAACAAACATATAGACAAATGGAACAGAATAGAGAGCCCAGAAAACACTCTTGCATGCATCAATGAAATTATCTTTGACAAGGGTGGTAAGACTGCCTGACGGGGAAAGGATCTCTTCAATCAATAGTGCTGGGAAAACCAGATATCCACATGCAAAAGAATAACGTTGGACCCTTATTTTACACCATACACAAAAAACAACTCAAAATAAAGACTTAAACATAAGATCTGAAACTATAAAATTTCTAAAAGAAAACTAGGAAAAGCTTCATAACATCAATCTGGTAATGATTTCTTCCAAATCATTTATGATTTATTCCAAAATCACAGGCAACAAAAAAAGCAAAAATAGACAACTGGGATTACAGCAAACTAAAAAGCTTCTGTGCAGCAAAGGAGAAAAAAAAACTGTTAAAAGGCAATCTATGAAGTGGGATAAAATATTTGCAAACCATATATCTGATAAGGGATTAACATTCAAAATAAATAATAAACTCCAACTCAGCAACAAAAAAAAACTGATTAAGGAATGGACAAAGGACATTTGTCCATTTCTCCAAAAATGACATACAAATGGCCACAGGTATACGAAAAAATGTCCAACATCACTAATCATCAGAGAAATGCAAATCAATACTACATTGAAATGTTACCTCATACATGTTAGGCTGGCCATTACCAAAAATAAAAAGAAAGAAAGACGAAGGAAAAGAGGGAGGGAGGGAGGGAGGAAGAAAGGAAGGAAGAGAAGGAGGGAGGGAAGGAAGGAGGGAGGTTTCAGTCAAGCAAGATGAAAAAGTTCCAAAGATATGCTGTACAACATTGTGCTTATGATTCACAATACTGTACACTTAAAAATTTGTTAGGAGACTAGGTTTCATGTTAATGTGTTTTATATGAGGGGGAAAGAGAAAAATGAAGAAGAAGAAGGAAGGGAGCAGAAAGGGGAGGAAAAGGGAGGAAGAGGGAGGAAGGGGGAGGAAAGGGGAGGAGGAGGGAGAAGGAAGGAGGAGGGAGGAGGAAGGAATAAGGGAGGGAGGAGGGAGGAGGAGGGAGGACGAAGGAGGAGGAAGGAGGAGGAAGGAGGAAGGAGGAGAAGGAGGAAGAAGAAGAGGAGGAGGAGGAGGGGGAGGAAGTAGTAGTAGTAGAAGGTAGAAAAAGAAGTAGTAGTAGAAGAGGAAGTGGTAGTAGTAGAAGTAGTAGTAGTAGGCGTAGTAGTACTAGTAGCAGTAGCTGCAGCAGCAGCACAAGTCTTTTACAGAGATAAAGGAATCATCACCTATCAGAGAAAGGAAAGTATTAGAGACAACTCTTCCAGAGAAATAATAGGTCCATAAAGATGAAATAAGCTGTGGGAAATATCATTTAACTCAATAATATTTTGTTCATTGTGATTCAACTACAGCAGAGTATAAAAATAAACAGTATTAGGAAATGGTCATCCTACATGTTAACACTTCAACGTAGAAGTTAAGTATGTGTCAAAGAAAAAGCATGTGAATTTCTCAAATGATTCAAATACAGATTACATGGTTTGTGGCTGTTGTAATATAGCAATGTTTTAGTTTAATGCATTAATCATACTCTAATACAATATAAAAGCTCAAGTGCAGGCTGGGCGCGGTGGCTCACGCCTGTAATCCCAGCACGTTGGGAGGCTGAGGCGGGCGGATCATGAGGTCAGGAGATCGAGACCATCCTGGCTAACATGGTGAAACCCATCTCTACTAAAAAATAGAAAAAATTAGCCGTGCATAGTGGTGGGCGCCTGTAGTCCCAGCTACTCGGGAGGCTGAGGCAGGAGAATGGCATGAACCCGGGAGGTGGAGCTTGCAGTGAGCCGAGACTGCACCACTGAACTCCAGCCTGGGCGACAGAGCGAGACTCTGTCTCAAAAAAAAAGTCAAGTGCAGAACACCCATATAAATTCCATAAGTGCATTTTCAAAAACATTTAAAAAGATGTCTATTGTGCAACAGATATGTGAACTGATTAGACATATAAATTATTTACATCTTTTTGAGTGTGGATGAAAATATATTTGGCAAGATTTCAATTTTGATTGTGTTTATAGATGATACATTTTAGCTAAAAGAATGTTTAACTCTTTTAAGCACATCTACTAGTTAGAATCATTAAAATAGGATGCATTTACCAAAATACAGATCCACAGAAAAAGTCTCTGAAGCAAATATTGAACAAACATTTTATCAGTTACATTTATATTTAAAGATAAAAATGAATGATAAGTGAAATTTCTCCAGGAAAAGTCTGTTTTAAGAATGAAATATACCTGGCTTCAAAATCAAAGAATTCTAACTAATATGACCACACATTAAAAATTTAAATCCCACTAGCCTGTTCAATATGATAAATGTCAACAAAATCTAACTACTAGAGATTCATAAAAAGGACTGTGGTGGTGATTTGTACTTATTACAGTACCTTTATTTAAAGTTTCATGGAAGAAGACGTTTAATTTTCTACAGTCTCTTAAATACGAAAATTTAAAAATGTTTTTCTCTACCATATCCCACAAGCAAATATGAAGAAAACAGAGGAATTAATGATATAATTTGTTTCCTAACCCATAAACACACAGGATATTTTTGTCAAATGTGAAGCCACCTACCTTGGGAGTTTTTGTAGACAAACTAATATTCACTTTATATGAATATTACTTTAATATAGTACATTAAATTCCTATAATATTAAAAAATAAGAGATATAAAAATTACTCTCCTCTAAAATAATCTGAATATTAGCATATCTATGCCATAATAGGATTAATATTTACCAAAACTGGGACTTTCCCATACCATGCAGTTATCGTGAATATGAAGTTAGATTTTATGAAATGATATAAACATAATTAATAAACTGTTATTTTCAAATGTTCTGTGAAAGGGAAGTTAAGCTTTTTAAAGTGCAATTTTAACATGTTTTCCCCCTAACTTTAAAAATGTCAGTAATTTGAAGCTTTTTTTTCTGAAGAAATAATGAAATTCTAGCTCAGAATTATGTACAAGAATATTCATTTCTGTCGTTTATATTAGCAAAACTTAGAAATAAACTAAATGTACAAAAACAGGAAAAATTTAAAATAAATTACAGTAGGAAATTTTCTGCTATCCTGTAAATAGACTATAAAAATTGTATACATGAGTATATAATACAAAAATAAAGTATGAAATTATATATGCAATAGTATCTTGATTTAGGCAGAAGGATAAACTAAAACACACTGGGGAAAAAAGGAAAAAAACTAGAATGTAAAGTACAGAAAAACTCATTAACAGGGGGGATATGATTATATGTGATTTATATATATTTTTATTCTCTGTGCCTTTTTTTCTACAATTTCTACAATAGACATGTTATAATTGAAAGGAAAAATAATAAATGTTACAAAATATTGTATTTTCCATACATAGATTTGTAAATAATTTCTAAAAACCAAAATTTATCCTAAATACATATAACACAAAAAATTTATGCTCACAGTATAAATATAATATTTATAACATTATAAATGTTGTAACATTATAATTGGCATTAAATATAACAATTTACACTAGTGTTAATGAAGAAATTATATCAAAATGTAAAAAGCACAATTATTAATTGCTTCCCAAATTATATTAAGGCATTTTAAGGCTTACCTTCACAAAGTTTCTGCTTCATCACTTCCCTTATTTTGGATATTGCAATATAGTCTTCCACATAAAACACATAAGTAGACGAAGGCTTGTTGGCAATAGCTCTAAGTTCAGCATCTTCTGTTTCTGAACCAACACCAATGGCAAATAATGTTATCTTACTATCCCTTGCTGCTTGAGCTGCATCCTTGACGTCATCTTGGGATTTGCCATCCGTAAGTACCACTGCTATCTTAGTCAGAAATCGTGAGGACTTGGCAAAAAGGTAATCGAGTGCAAACTGGATGGCCTTCCCTGTCCTTGTGTTTCCTCCTAAGTAGAGTATGGATTCCACTGCTGCCGTCAAATGTTCTCCTGAATCATAGCTTCCGAGAGGAATCTCCAGCACAGGGTAGTCACTATATTGAACCACTCCAACTTGAATAAACTTCGGCCCTATGTCAAAGTTTTTTGTGATATTGACAAGCCACTTTTTCACTATTTCAAAGTTTTCTGGGCCAACACTATAAGAGCCATCTAAGATGAAAACCAAATCTGTCGGAGCAGTACGACAACCTAAGTGCAAAAGAAAACCATCATAGCACATCTTTTATATAAAAAGCAAAAAGGGAGAGATTTTAAATATATGAGTTTCAGCTATATACTAATATCATTGCTTATTTTAAATTGTCAGTGAAATATGTTTAGCTTAATGCTAACCTGAAATATTACAAAAATAAAAGCCAGTGAATAGGGAGAAAAAAATTAAAAACAAATTTTCTACCAACTCCAGGACTTAGCTAGCCAATAAAATTTCATCTTTGATATATTAATAGTTGATAAAAGTGTAATGAACCAAGATCACCCAATGAATCAACTCTTGCATTATATCCAAGATGAGTTTCTAAAGGTCTGATGTCTCATATTCAGTGAATAATGTAGTCAGAACATTAGCTTATACTAACAATCTATCGTTAAAGGTATAAAGCTATTCCTTGTGTAGTAGAGATAGAGATTCTTGTTTCAAGATGCCAGGAAACACATGTGGTCAACACATCCTAACGTCCTTTTGGGGAAAAAAAAATACCCTCTTTGGTGCAAGTTACATTTGAACAAGTTATAAGCAGTTGTGGAAAGAAAAAGACTTCCCCTGTTATAAATGTGACATGCTAAATGTAAAACAAAGCATGAATATAAAATTATCTTATTATCATATGGGCTATAAATAATAGCTATTATTGCTGCTTTAAGTACAGAAGTTAGGGAAGAAGACAAATATAGCTGTTCTTTTCTGAGCATTCTGTTAGCCATTCCAAACTATTGGAATTGCCCCCAACAAACCAGTCTATCTTTTAGTCTGTGTTAGTCTCCCAACTCTGGGCCTTTGCAGTTGCTCTTCCCTTTTATTAGAATGTCTTCCTCTTCACCTGACTAATACTCTTGTTTCAGATCCCTGATTGCCTGTCAGCTTTATCATAAAACCTTTCCTGACCTTCCACAGTTAGGTTGCCATCCCCTCCTAAATTTACAGCAGTCAAGGAGTTCCAAAAATAAAAAGAATTGCCAAAATATGGATTTGTCTCAAAAATGTATCTGTGATTATGACATTATTCCTAAAGTGCTCTACCGCAGGTGGTAGTATCCTCAGAAGGTGTAAGGGACACAATTCCAACAACCTCTGCCATGGCGGCCACTGCCAGAGGTCAAGGTGGGGACAGCAGAAATGGAGTTCTGCCCAGAGGCAAACTTGCTAACCCAAGGGAATGCAATTTTTCTGTTATTTTTGGAAGCTTGGAAGCTGGATGGAGTAGGATTAAAGGGTTATGCTTTTATTGTTTTTTGGTTTTTTGCGGGGAGAAGAAAGGATAGAAAAGCTTGTTGGCAGAGCTTTTCAATGTTGGCCCTTCCTAAATACTGAGACTCATTGTTGTCTGAAGCTGTTAGTGTTTGTGTGCCACCTGATTCAGTGGTTTTCACTCTAAGAGGGTTATTCTTGGCCCTTCCTACCCTTCTCCCTGTCACAGGGCCACAGATCATGTATTTCATAACTGTAAAGTTAGTCAAGAGCATGGGCACACAAGCAAATCACGCCATTTATAAGCCCTAGACATAATATCCGTCCTGAGAACCTCTTCCTTAGAGAGATGAATGACATCATAGAAAAGGAATGGGATTGAAGAGCAAAAACATGGTTCAAATACTAGTTACTGCCCTCACAAGCTGGATGATACTAGGTAAGCCCCTTAACTTATTAAAATCCCTTTTCGCACCCAAGAAAAACCAAAGGAAAGGGTATCCACATTATAGAGTGACCGTGTGAATTAAACTATAAAAGTGTTAAGCAAGCTTTAAATATTATTGTATTAATAAATTTTAAGCCAAGTTGAAGCAAATTGTCAAACCACCTCATTTAACTTTTATAGAGACTTTAGTTAATTTATAGTAGGATGCTTATGAGTTTTAAAATGTGAACATAAGCAAACTTTTTTTTTTTTAAAAAGTGTGCTATCTCTAAATGATAGTCTGGGTAACAGAACTATAATTAATATAGCTCTTTATCTCTATAGGCATCTCTTTATCTCTTTCCTATAATCAATAATAACATTCACTGAGATGTACTGTGCTAAGCCTTTGACATGCATTATCTCATTCAGTCCTGATAACCAATCTAGAAGGCTTTCTTTATCTTCCTATCATGCAGCTCAAAAATGGCTGAACATGGACTCAATACCAGACTGTTTGTTCCAAAGCTTGATGTGTTAATTGAATAAACTATTGCCATAGAGTCATCTCAAAATTATCTCTGAGGGAAGTTTTCTTCTCAGTTAATGAGTAACATAGCAATTCACTTATTTTAGGGAGTTACAGAATCAAAGACAGTAAGAATGAGATCCTTAAAACCATTACTTGAACTCTTCTAGTTTAATTTCCAGATTAATTCGTTGATAACGAAAAAGGACAATGCTGATAGTTCTTACTTGATCTTACTTCCCCATCTTCAGCTAACACAGAATTCTGAAGAAGCAGCACCAAAACCACGCAGAGAAATGTAATATAGTGAGCCATGTTTCTGTTTTCGTTCTAATATTTTGGTTTTAGGATTCCTAGGGGAAAAAAAAGGCGAGTTAAATATATTAATTAAAGTCAACATCTAGCCATTATACATTTACATTTTGAAATTACAAGAGCCAGTTGAAGTACAGCTAATTTTGTGACTATTAGAATTAACTTAAATCTGTTTAAAATAGCCAAATGTTAAATATATTAATGCAGGAGGACAATGAATAGCAGCTAAAGACCATGATAAATCTTAATTCATAATTGTCTTCAGAAAAGTATACACATTTTCTAAAATTTGAGCTTTTTGCAAAATATTTACTCAAATTTATCCTTTGGGCATAGCCTGTGGAACCTTATCTCATTCTTTTTACTATCTGAATATTAGCAAACATTTTTCTTTTAAGTGTGGGTTTGTATTTAAGGGACACTCAAAGAGTATTTAATGAAAATATTTCTAAGATACAGCTGGTCGAATTTAATGTTTAAAATAAGATGTAATTGTAAACATTAAGACCTGTTTTATTTAATTCATAAACACTCAGTTATATAGTTTTCATACACCATCTAAAATAAGTCCAAGAACTTCATTTCTGGTTAGAATGTAGAAAGTTGCAAGAGACTGTCATTCACAACAATGAGTACATACCAGATAAAGTACAAATTCATATGCTTTTTAAGCCCAGCAGAAATGAAATAATTTAAAGAAACCTAAAAGAACCAAATTCCAGAAGCTATTAACCCTTCATCGGACAGAAGTGATTTGCAGCTGCTTTACTCTCTGGCAGAAAGGGAATACTGATGAGAAGGAATTTGCCACCGCATGTAAAAAGATCACTCGGCCGGGCGCGGTGGCTCACACCTGTAATCCCAGCACTTCGGGAGGCCGAGGCGGGAGGATCACGAGGTCAGGAGATCGAGACTATCCTGGATAACACGGTGAAACCCCGTCTCTACTAAAAATACAAAAAAATAGCCGGGCGTGGTGGCGGGCACCTGTAGTCCCAGCTACTCAGGAGGCTGAGGCAGGAGAATGGCGTGAACCGGGGAGGCGGAGCTTGCAGTGAGCCGAGATTGCACCACTGCACTCCAGCCTGGATGACAGAGCGAGACTCCGTCTCAAAAAAAAAAAAAAAAAAAAAAAAAAATCACTCAAAGCTGGTGTAACAGATTGGAAATCTGAGGCGTCTCTGCCACACAACAAGCACTTCTTCATTCAGCAGTTCCTTCTGGTGAGCCTTAACTAAATATACGGAGTAGATAAGTAGTACATAGAAAGTTGGAAACAGTATAGAACAGCCTAGAGAGAGTCTGTCCCTCTTCCTATCCAGGTACCCAGAGACTTCCTCAAATATAAAACAGTGGACAAGACTTGAAAAGAGGCAAGAAATTTTTATTCCTGATCAGGAGAAAAACAGCATAAGCAGATCCAAAGATTATCTAAATATCAGAAGTAGCAAAAAATGTTTGTAAAATGGCAATGATAAATACATTAAAGGACCTAGTGAATAAGATGGAAAACATGTACAAAGATGTGGGGAATTTCAGAAGGCAGATGAAAACTATACAAAAAGATACAAAGAAAAATGCTTGCAATTAAACAAACATCAGAAAATGGTTTATACAACGGGTTTACCTGCATCCATTGGAGGAAAAGATAAGTAAACTTGAAGATAAGTCAATAGAAATTATCAAAAACTGAAACCCCAAGGCATAAAAACATGATAAAAGGAATAGAGCATCTAGAACTTACAGAACAATATCAAGTGATCTTGATTTAGCATATAAGTAAATTTTTTTGGTGAAAAGGAGAGAATGAAGAAATATTTGAAAAGACATGGCCAAAAATTTTCCAAATTAATGAAAGCTGCCAATTCTCAGGTCAAAGAACTTCAGCAAACCCCAAGCGAGACACAAAGTAAATCATACCTACATACATCATATTCAATCAACTGAAAATCAAAATAAAATATAAAATTCCTAAAACTGGCCAGAGGAAAAGTGATACACCACCTACAAAGGGACAGCAGTAAGAATTTTAGACAGAAATTTTCTGGTAATAAACTGAGCATTCAATCAGAAAAAGATAAAAATCCTAAATGTGTAGACATCTAATATTAAAGCTTCTAAATATATGAAACAAAAAATGAAAAAAATAAGCAGAGACACATTACAAATAATGTGAAGTTTTAATATCCAGCCCTCAGTATTATTTAAATTAGACCAGAAAAAATTAGTAGTGGAACAGAAGGTCTGGACAACACTATTATTAACCAGCTTCACCCAGTTAATATTTACGAAACACTCCAACTAACAACAGAAGAAGACACATTGTTTCGTAATGCATATTAAACAGTCACCAAAAAGACAATATGCTGGAGAGAAAACAAGTCTCAGATTTCAAAAAATCGAAACCATACAGATTATGTTCCTTGACCAAAGGGCATTTAATTAGAAAATATTGGCGATGGCATCTGGATATGAAGTTTTGAGGAAAAGCTGTTTATTAAAAATGTAACTTATTAATAGATAATTGGACCAGTTTCAATAAATAGTATTTTTCTAGGACTTTGGCTATTTCACCTGTCCACTTACCATCTTTCTATTATCTGTAGGATCTGTAGTTGTCCTACAGATTTTCAGAAGTGAAAGTCCTAAAATACTCTGAAATTAAGCAACATACTTCTAAATAATCCATAAGTTTTAAAAAGTCAAAGGAAAAGTTTTTAAATATTTCAAATATTTCAAACTGAATAATTTTTTAAATCAAATATTTTGTGATACAGCTAAAGCAGCACTTACAGAGAAATTTCAGCTTTAAAAGCATGTATTAAAAAAAAGAAACCAATATCTAAGCTTCCACCTTAAGAAGCTAGATAGAAAAAGTACAATAAAAAAGTAGAAAAAAAGTAGAAAAGTAGACAAGGTAGAAAATAACTATGAAATATAAATTTGAAAGACAATTAAAAAATAAATAGTTAAAAAGTTAATTCTTTGGACAAATAAATATACTGATATGCCTTAGTAATTATAACCAAGAAACAACAGAGAAAACATAAATAATTGCCTAAGTCGGTATTCAAATAGAAAGCACAACTATAGATCGTATAAACATTAAAAGGGTAAGTGGACAGGCGAAATGAACAAAGTCTTTGAAAAACACTATTTATTGAAATTGATCCAATTATTGGTTAAAGAAGTTAAATTATTAATCAAAAACATTCCCACAAAGAAAACTCCTGGTCCGGATAGCTCCACCAGTAATTTCTTCCAACAATTTCTACAAAACAGTCAAGGGAAAAAAATAAAATAAAACTATTTGTTTCGGTGGAATTAAATGAAAATAAAGGAGAAGTGAATGCCCCCCAATTTTTATTATGAGGCCAACATAACCCTAATTAAAAAATAACACCTAGACAAAGATAATACAAAGTAAGAAAATTATAGTCCATCGATTTAGCATACAAGTAAATTTTCCATTATTCTTTATGAACAAGGATATAAAAATCTATAACAAAATACTAGCTAATTAAATCTAGCAATATAATTTAAAATATCATGACCATGTGGGATTTATTAGAGAGATGCAAGATTGGTTTAACGCTCAAAATTCAACTTATATAATGTACCATGGTAAGAGACTAGAAAAAAAATCACATGAACATCTCAATTTATGGATCAAAAGTTCCCAACAAAATTTAACACTCATTTATGATAAAACTTTCAGCAAACTAAGAGTAGGACTTAACCTATGAATGTGAATGCTGTCTGTAAAAAAATCTACATATAACATCACATTGAGTTGTGAAATACTAAATTCTTTCCTTCTTAAATCAGTAAGTGGCTAAGAATACATTCTCATATCATTTCTATTCAAAAATGTACAGGGAGTTCTAGCTATAGCCATGGGCATAAATGAGAAATAAAACATGTAAAGATTATAAAGGAAAAAATAAAACCATCGTTATTTATGGAAAACATGATAATCTACATAGAAAGTGGAATCTACAAAAACAATAGTAGAACAAAGTGAATTTAGCAAGGTCACAAGACACAAGATTAACGATTTCTTTATCGGGAAAAAAATAATACCATTTTCAATAGTATCAAAAGTATTATAAATGTGGAAATAAAGCTAATGTAATATGGAAAGACCTCTGTACTGAAACATCGCAAAATTAAAGAAACCAAATAAATGGAGAGACCCATAATCAGGATTAAAAGACTCAATATTATTCACAGGTCCACCCTCCACAAATGGTCTATAGATTCAACAAAATCCCAATTTTTTAAATTAACACATATTCTAAAACATATAAAATGCAAATGATTTTGAATTGGAACAGTCTTGAAAAAGAACTCTCTTAGTAACAAAGTTGGAGAACTGATATTATCTGATACTGACTTATGTCAGTCTGCTTTCTGTTGTTATAACTGAATACCTGAGATGGAGTAATTTATAAAGAAAATACATTTATTTTTTATAGTTTTGAAGGCTGGAAAGTCCAGGGTCTAAGGGCGAAATCTGGTGAGGGCCTTACAGCTGGTGGGGGTTTTCTGCAGAGTCTCAATGTGGTGCAGGGTACCACATGGTGAGGGGGTTCAGGAGAGAGAACCTACCTGGCTTTTCTTTTTATAACAGAACTACTTTCCTGATAACTAACCTACTCCCATGGTAACCCATTAATCAACTAACCCATGAAAAGGATGTATCTATCCGTAAGAACAGAACCCTCATGACCCAATCACCTCTTAAAGGACCCACCTCCCAGTACCTTTACACTGGAGATTAAGTTTCAACATGAGTTTCAGAGGGGGCAAACATCCAAACCATAGCAACTTACTATAAGCTACAGAAATCAAGAAAGTATGGTACTATATTGACATAAAGGTAGGCACAGAACAGAACACAATAGAGTTTCGGTAACAGACCCACACTTACGTGGTCACTTGATTGATTTTCAACAAAAATGTCAAAGTAATTGGATAGAAAAGGAAAATCTTTTCAACAAACATTGCTGAATCAACTGAATAAACATGGAATAAAATGAACCTGGACTCCTACCTCATTTCACATAAGAAAATTAAATGGAACATAGATCTAAATGTAAAAACTAAAACTATAAGTCTTCAAAGAAAAAATGTAAGAGAGTATCTTCACAACTTTAGGATTAAGAAGAATATTTCTTAGGACACAAAAACCACTAGCAGTTTTAAAATAAGTACATGAGATTTCATCAAAATTAAACATTTCCATTCCTTAAAAGACACCATTTAAGAATGCAAGCCAATGTTTGCATTAAATATTTCTGACAAATGACTCATATCAGAAAACATACAGATAATAAAAAGAAAAACAACACAATTTTTTAAATCAGTAAAAGTTCTTGAACAGACACATTACAAAAGAAGATACAGAAATGGCCAATAAGCACATAAAATAGTACTCATCATCACTAGCCATCAGGGAAATGCACAGTAAAACCACAATAAGATATGACTTCACACCTACGAAAATAGCTAAAATTAAAAGACTGATAATATCCAATGTTTACAAGTATATGTGAAGAAATTGGAATTCATACATTGTTGGTGAGATTGAAAATGGATGTAATCACTTTAGAGAACTGTTAGGTAAAGTTTCTTATAAAGTTAAACTATGGCCAATGATTTTTCTGCTAGATATGTAGCCTAGAGAAATGAAATTGTGTGTCCACAGCAAAAGACTTTAGCAATGTTTACAGTAGTTTTATTCATAATAATTCCAAACTAAAAAATAACCCAAATGCTATCAACAGGACAATAAATATACAAGTTGTGTGATATATTCATACAATGAAATACTGCTCAGCAGCTCTGGGCAGGGAATCTCTGAAAATAAGGCAGCAGCGCCAGTCAGGAACTTATAGATAAAACTCCCATCTCCCTGGACAGAGCACCTTGGGGAAGGGTGGCTGTGGGCACAGCTTCAGCAGACTTAAATTTCCCCGCCTGACAGCTCTGAAGAGATCAGTGGACCTGCCAGCACAGCGTTCGAGCTCTGCTAAGGGTCGGACTGCCTCCTCATGTGGGTCCCTGACGCCCATGTATCCTGGGTCCCCAGTAGGGACCAACAGACACCTCATACAGAAGAGCTCTGGCTGTCATCTTGCAGGTGCCCCTCTGGGACAAAGCTTCCCTGGAAAGGAGAAAGAACAGGCAGCAATCTTTGCTGTTCTGCAGACTCCACTGGTGATACCCAGGCAAACAGGATGTGGAATGGACCTCCAGCAAACTCCAGTGGACCTGCAGCAGACAGGCCTGACTGTCAGAAGGAAAACTAACAAACAGAAAGCAATAGCACTTCCACTCAAGGACCCCATCTGAAGGTCACCAACATCAAAGACCAAAGGTAGGTAAATCCACAAAGATGGGGATAAACAAGTGCAAAAAGGCTGAAAATTCCAAAAACTAGAACACCTCTTCTTCTCCAAAGGATCACAACTCCTCGCCAGCAAGGGAACAAAACAGGACAGAGAATGAATTTGACGAATTGACAGAAGTAGGCTTCAGAAGGTGGGTAATAACAAACTCCTTCAAGCTAAAGGAGCATGTTCTAACCCAATGTACGGAAGCTAAGAACCTTGAAAAAAGGTTAGATGAATTGATAACTAGAATAACCAGTTTAGAGAAGAACATAACTGACCTGATGGAGCTGAAAAACACAGCACGAGAACTTCGTGAAGCATAAACAAGTATCAACAGCTGAATCAATCAAGCGGAAGAAAGGATATCAGAAATTGAAGATCAACTTAATGAAATAAAGTGAAAAGACAAGATTAGAGAAAAAAGAATAAAAAGGAATGAATAAAGCCTCCAAGAAATATGGGAATACGTGAAAAGACCAAATCTATATTTGATTGATGTACCTGAAAGTGACAGGGAGAATGGAACCAAGTTGGAAAACACACTTCAGGATATTTTCCAGGAGAACTTCTCCAACCTAGCAAGACAGGCCAACATTCAAATTCAGGAAATACAGAGAACACCACAAAGATACTCCTTGAGAAGAGCAACCCCAAGACACCTAATCGTCAGATTCACCAAGGTTGAAATGAAGGAAAAAATGTTAAGGGCAGCCAGAGAGAAAGGTCAGGTTACCCATAAACAGAAGCCCGTCAGACTAACAGCGGATCTCTCAGCAGAAACCCTATAAGCCAGAAGAGAGTGGGAGTCAATATACAACATTCTTAAAGAAAAGAATTTTCAACCCAGAATTTCATATCCAGCCAAACTAAGCTTCATAAGCTAAGGAGAAATAAAAGCCTTTAGAGACAAGCAAATGCTGAGAGATTTTATCACCACCAGGCCTGCCTTACACAAGCTCCTGAAGGAAGCACTAAACATGGCAAGGAAAAACTGGTAGCAGCCACGCAAAAACATACAAAATTTTAAAGACCATTGATACTACGAAGAAACAAATTCAAAAGCTAGCAGAAGACAAGAAATAACTAAGATCAGAGCAGAACTGAAGGAAATAGAGACATGAAAAACCCTTCAAAAAAATCGATGAATCCAGGAGCTGGTTTTTTGAAAAGATCAACAAAATAGACAGACTGCTAGCAAGACTAATAAAGAAGAAAAGAGAGAAGAATCAAATAGATGCAATAAAAAATGATATAGGGGATATCACCACTGATCCCACAGAAATACAAACTACCATCAGAGACTACTATAAACACATCTATGCAAATAAATTAGAAAATCTAGAATAAATGGATAAATTCCTGGACACATACACCCTCCCATGTCTAAACCAGGAAAAAGTCGAGTCCCTGAATAGACCAATAACAAGTTCTGAAATTGAGGCCGTAATTAATAGCCTACCAACCAAAAAAGTCCAGGACCAGATGGATTCACAGCCGAATTCTGCCAGAGGTACAACGAGGAGCTGGCACCATTCCTTCTGAAATTATTCCAAACAATAGAAAAAGAGGGAGTCCTCCCTAACTCATTTTATGAGGCCAGCATCATTCTCATACCAAAACCTGGCAGAGACACAACAAAAAAAGAAAATTTCAGGCAAATATCCCTGATGAACATCGACGCAAAAATCCTCAATAAAATACTGGCAAACTGAATCCAGCAACACATCAAAAACCTTACCCACCACAATCAAGTCAGGTTCATCCCTGGGATGCAAGGCTGGTTCAACATATGCAAATCAATAAATGTGATTCATCACATAAACAGCACCAATATCAAAAACCACATGATTATCTCAATAGGTGCAGAAAAGGCCTTCAACAAAATTCAACACCCCTTCATGCTAAAAACTCCCCATAAGCTAGGTATCAATGGAACGTATCTCAAAATAATAAGAGCTATTTATGACAAACCCACAGCCAATATCATACTGAATGGGCAAAAACTGGAAGCATTCCCTTTGAAAACTGGCACAAGACAAGGATGCCCTCTCTCACCATTCCTATTCAAAATAGTATTGGAACTTCTGGCCAGGGCAATCAGGCAAGATAAAGAAATATTGCGTATTCAAATAGGAAGAGAAGAAGTCAAATTTTCTCAGTTTGCAGATGAGAAGATTGTATATTTAGAAAACCCCATTGTCTCAGCCCAAAATCTTCTTAAGCTGGTAAGCACTTCAGCAAAGTCTCAGGATACAAAATCAATGTGCAAAAAGCACAAGTATTCCCATACACCAATAACAGACAAACAGAGAGCCAATAATCCTAGCGCTTTGGGAGGCAGAGGTGGGTGGATCACGAGGTCAGGAGTTCAAGACCAGCCTGACCAACATGGTGAAACCCATCTCTACTAAAAATACAAAAAAAAAAAAAAAATAGGTGTGGTGGCAGTTGCCTGTAATCCCAGCTACTGGGAAGGCTGAGGCAGGAGAAATGCTTGAACCAGGGAAGCAGAGGTTGCAGCGAGCTGAGATCACACCACTGCACTGCAGCATGGGTGACAGGGCAAGACTCTATCTCAAAAAAAAAAAAAATCCAGAGAGCCAAATCATGAGTGAACTCCCATTCACTATTGCTACAAAGGAATAAAATACTTAGGAATACAACTTACAAGGGAAAGACCTCTTCAAGAAGAACTACAAACCACTGCTCAAGGAAGTAAGAGAGGGCACAAACAAACGGAAAAACAGTCCATGCTCATGGAAAGGAAGAATCAGTATCATGAAAATGGCCAAGCTGCCCATTGCTTTTCTTCACAGAACTGGAAAAAACTACTTTAAACTTCATATAGAACCAAAAAAGAGCCTGCATAACCAAGACAATCCCAAGCAAAAAGAGCAAAGCTGGAGGCATCATGCCACCTGACTCCAAACTATACTACAACTACAGTAACCAAAACAGCATGGTACTGGTACCAAAACAGATATATAGACCAATGGAACAGAACAGAGGCCTCAGAAATAAAACCACACATCTACAACCATCTTATCTTTGACAAACCTGACACAAACAAGCAACAGGAAAAAGATTCCCTATTAATAAATGGTGTTGGGAAAACTAGCTAGCCATATGCAGAAAAGTGAAACTGGACCCCTTCCTTACACTGAATACAAAAATCAACTCAAGATAGATTAAAGACAAACATAAGACCTTAAACCATAAAAATCCCAGAAGAAAACCTAGGCAATATCATTCAGGACATAGGCATGGGCAACGACTTCATGTCTAAAATACCAAAAGCAATGGCAACAAATGCTAAAATTGACAAATGGGATCTAATTAAACTAAAGAGCTTCTGCATAGAAAAAGAAACTACCATCAGAATGGGAGAAAATTTTTGCAAGCTATCCATTTATCCAACTGACAAAGGGCTAATATCCAGAATCTACAAAGAACTTAAACAAATTTACAAGAAAAAAAACAACCCCATCAAAAAGTGGACAAAGCATAAGAACAGACATTTCTCAAAAGAAGACATTCATGCAGCCAACAAGCATATGAAAAAAGCTCACCATTACTGGTCATTAGAGAAATACAAATTAAAACCACAATGAGATACCATCTCATGCCAGTTAGAATGACAATCATTAAAAAGTCAAGAAACAAGAGATGCTGGAGAGGATGTGCAGAAATAGGAATGCTTTCACACTGTTGGTGGGAGTGTAAATTAGTTCAACCATTGTGGAAGACAGTGTGGTGATTCCTCAAGGATCTAGAACTAGAAATACCATTTGACCCAGCAATCCCAGGATTATAAATCATTCTACTGTGGGGACATATGCACACGTATGTTTATTGCAGCACCATTCACAATGGCAAAGACTTGGAGCCAACCCAAATGTCCATCAATGATAGACTAGATTAAGAAAATGTGGCACATATATACCATGGAATACTATGCAGCCATAAAAAAGGATGAGTTCATGTCCTTTGCAGGGACATAGATGAAGCTGGGAATCATCATTCTCGGCAAACTATTCCAAGAACAGAAAATCAAACACCGCATGTTCTCACTCATAAGTGGGAGTTGAGCAATGAGAACACATGGACACAGGGAGGGTAATATCACACCCCAGGGCCTGTCAGGGGGTGGGGGCCTAGGGATAGCATTAGGAGAAATTCCCAACGTAGGTGACGGGTTGATGGGTGCAGGAAACCACCCTGGCATTTGTATACCTATGTAACAAAACTGCACATTCTGTTGCTATATCCCAGAACTTAAAGTATAATAAAAAATAAAAATTAAAAAATTTAAAAAAAGAAATACTAATCAGCAATCAAAAAATCATGAACTGTTATAGGAAACAACATGAATAAATTTAAAACGCATTGTATTTAATAAAAGAAGCCAGACACAAAATAATGCATACAGTATGTTTCTAGTTGTATGAAGCCCCAAAACAGGCAAAACTAATCTATGGTGTTAGAAAACAGGAAACCTTTGCCTGAAAGTGGCACAAGTAAACTTCCTGGATAACAGAAATAGGCTATGTTTGCAAAGTCAGTATTCAGATATATGAACTCATCTAAGGCAATTAAACCAGATGTGCTGTATCTGTGTAATTTATTGTTTATAAATTATACTTCAATGAAAAAAAAAATCAGTCCATTACTGTCAATTTCCAAATTAGGCCCGCCCCTCTGTATAAAAGAGTTATTAAGGTCCAAAAGGAGGCTTTTTTTTTTTTTTGGAGAAGGAGTATCACTCTGTCACCAGGCTGGACTGCAGTGGCGCTATCTCAGCTCACTGCAGCCTCCACCTCCCGGGCTCAAGCGATTCTCCTCTCTCAGCCTCCCGATTAACTGGGACTACAGGCATGTGACACCATGCCCAGTTAACTTTTGTATTTTTAGTAGAGACTGGGTTTCACCATATTGGCCAGGATGGTCTTGATTTCTTGACCTCATGATCCCAAAGTGCTGGGATTACAGGCATGAGCCACCATGCCCAGCTGAGAGGCATTTTTGATGAGTCATCACCGGGATGTGCTGTTTTATGCTAACAACCTGTCCTAATAAATTTTCACCACCTTTCTTCCCAAAAGCCTCAAAATTAAGTTATTAAGCTCCTCTACCAAAAACATCTCAGTATTGCTATGTATATGTAATTCATTCAGATTTTTTGGGTAAAGTTAATTCCCCAATGTTATTATAATTTAAATTGACAATCATTAAAGTAGAAGATACAAAAGGATACTAAATGCATATTATTACCACGTTATTTAATCATTAAAACTGGTGTGTTTCATAAATATTTCATTATACATATGTTTATGTACACTTCAAATGAAGTTAGGCTTATCAAGTTTTAACACTTAGTTGAATAGGGAGTGTGTTAAACATATGGATGCCCTAACCCTAATCCAGTAGCTTCAGATTGTAGGGGAAGGGACCGACTATTCTTTAAAAATAAATAAATGAATCTTCTCATGTGCTAACATGCACCAAAGTTTTATAAATTCTATTACGGGGCAATGCAAAATGATAAATAAGAAAAAAAGTCCCTATTCCCTTGGTAGATAAGTAAATTAGCAACCCAAAATAGGGTAGTATAACTCAGAATTTCTACAAGCAAAAAAATTATAAAGCCATGATACTCAGAGTAATCAGGTGACCTTTAGCATTCCCATTTCTCAAATGTTAAGGTGTATAAAAATCACTTAGAGATCTTATTAAAATGTAGATACTGATTACATAGCTTTAGATGAAGGGTCTTCATTTTGGCTACGGTTTGAATGGTTGTCCCCTCCAAAATTCATGTTAAAACTTAATCCTTAATGCAGCAGTACTGAGAGGCAGGGCTTTTAAAAGGTGATTGGGTCATGAAGGCTCTGCCTTTTTGAATGAGTTAATCCATTCACAGATTAGTGGATTAATAAATTAATAAATTAATGGACTAGCATAGGAATGGGACTGGTGGCTTTATGAAAAAAGAAGAGAGACCTCAGCTAGCATGCTCAGTCCCCTCACCATGTGATGCCCCTGCAGCCTTGTGACTCTGCAGAGAGTCCCCACAAGCATGGAGGCCTCACCAGGTGTGGCCTCTTGACCTTGGATTTCTCAGCCTCTATAAGAAGTAATTTTTTTCTTTATAAATTATGCAGTTTTGAGTATTCTCTTACAACAAATAGAAAATGTACTAAAACAACTTCTAGCAAGCTCCCAGGTAATGCTGATTCTGCTGGTCCATAGACCACACTTTGTGTATTTAGGTGCTAAAAGTTTTTGTCTTTTGTTGTTCTTTTCCCAAAAGTAAAAATAATGTTGAAATTTCTACAATATCAGGAATAGTATCTCCCTGGTTTTAAGAATCTGAGCCGCAGTCTCTCTGTCTTCCTGAAACAAATGTGGTGGGGGAGGGAAAGAGGGGCAGAATTGTGAGTATTTTAATATCTTAGTTAACTTAGAATACTAAGAAAAAAAAGAGAGACAACTTGAATAAATAAAATTATAATTAAAGAGGAGCTATTATAAATGATACTTCAGAGACACAAAAAATTATGAGACTGCTATAAAAATTATATGCTAACAAACTGCATAACATAAATAAATTTCTAGAAACTTAAAACTTACCAAAACTGAATGATGAAATACAAAATCCTAACAGACCTATAACTAATAAAGAGATTAAATCAGTAAACAAAACTTCCCAACAAAGAAAGGTCCAGGACCAGACAGCTTCATGATGAATTCTATTAGACTTTAAAATGAGAATTAATGTCAATTCTCCCCAAACTCTTCCAAAAAATTGAAGAAAAGAAAATACTTCAAACTTATTTTATGAGGCTGGCTTTACCCTAATAACAAAGCCAGACAAGAACACTACAAGAAAAAAAATCACAGGCCCTGATGAACATGGATGTAAAATTTCTCAATAACCTGCTAGTAAACTAAATTCAACAGTACATTCAAAGTGTCATATGCATGACCTAGTGGGATTTATCCCTGAGATGCAAGGATGGTCCAACATAGGTAAATCAATAAACATGATATATCACATTAAAAACAAAGAATAAAATTATACGATCATCCAAATACATGCCAAAACAAAAGCATCTGACAAAATTCTCCATCATTTTATAATTTAAAAAACTCAACAAATCAGGCATGGAATGAATGAACTTCAACATAATAAAAGCCATATATGACAAATCCACAGCTAACATTATACTAATGGTTAAAAGCTGAAAGCTTTTCCTCTAAGATCAGGAAGAAACAAGAGTGCCCAGTCTCACTACTTCTCTACAACATAGTACTAGAAGTCCTAGCCAAACCAATTAGGCAAGAAAAAGAAATGAAGGCATCCAAATTGGAAAGGAAGAAGTAAGATTGTCTCTATTAGCATGTGACATGATCTTATTACAGAAGACCATAAAGACTCTACCAAGAAAGTATTAAAACAAGTACATTCAATAAACTTGTGGGATACAAAATCAACATATAAAAATCAGTTGCCATTTCTATGTATTAATAATGAACTATCCTAAAACAAATTAAGAAAGCAATATAATTTATGATAGCATCAAAAGGAATAAAATATTCAGGAATAAATTTAACCAAGGAGATGAAATATCTGTACATTGAAAACTCTAAAACATTGAAGAAAGAAATTGAAGAAGACACAGATACAATTCTTCACTCTGATAAATGGAAAGATATCCATGTTCATGAATTGGAGGAATTAATATTGTTAAAATGTCCATACCACCCAAAGGGATCTATAGATTTAGTTCAATCATTATCAAGATCCCAATGGCATTTTTTACAAAAATAGAAAAATTAAGTCCTAAAATTTGTATGGAACCACAAAAAAACCCAAATATCTAAAGCAATCTTGAACAAGAAGAACAAAGCTGGAGGCATCACACTTCCTGATTCAAGTTATATTATAAGGCTATAGTAATTAAAACAATATGGCACTGGCATAAAAATAGACGCACAAACCACTGGAACAGAATAGAGAATCAAGAAATAAATCCATGCATATATAGTTAACTAATTTTCCACCAAATGTCAAGAAAGGATAGTCTCTTCAACAAATAGTGCTGGGAAAACTAGATATCCATGTGGAAAAGAATGAAATTGGACCCTTAGAGCATACACAAAAACTAACTCAAAATGGATTAAAGACAAACAAAAGACCTGAAATCACAAAACTCCTAGAAGAAAACACAGGGGAAAACTTAATAACACTGGTCTTGGCAATGACTTTTTGGATTTGACAACAAAAGCACAGACAACAAAGATAAAAATAAACAAGTGGGACTACATCAAACTAATGTTTATGCACAGCAAAGGAAACAATTGATGAAATAAAAAAGTAATCTACAGAATGGAAGAAAATATCTGCGAGCCATATATCTGATAAAGAATCAGTATCTAAAATACATAAGAAACTCATACAATTCAATAGCAAATTAAAAAACTGATTAAAGAATAGGCAAACGACATAAATAGACAATTTTCCAAAGAAGACACACAAATGGTCAACAGGTATACAAGACGTTCAACATCACTACATCACTAGTTATCAGAAAATGCAAATTAAAATAGCACCACTTCATACCTGTTAGCACGGCTATTATCAAAAAGTCAAAAGATAGCAAGCGTTGGTGAAGATTGGAGAAAAGGGAACACTTGTACACTGTTGATGGAACTTTAAATTGGTACAGCCATTATGAAAAATAGTATAGAGGTTCCTCAAAAACATTAAAAATAGAACTACTATATGAACCAGTAATTTTACTACTGGATATGTTTCCAAAGGAAATAAAATCACTATCTTAGAGAGGTATCTACAGTCCCATATTCAATGCAGCATTATTTACAGTAGCCAAGATATGGAAACAACCTAAGTGTTCATCAACTGAAGAATGAATAAAGAAACTGGGGTGTGTGTACACATATACACACTCACACAGAAGAGAATACTATTTAGACTTACAAAAAAAGGAAATCCTACCATTTGCAACAACATGGATAAAGCTGGAGGACAGCGAGCTAAGTGAAAGAAGCCATATGCAGAAAGACAAATACTGCATGATCACATGTTGAAGTTTAAAAGATAAAAGTCAAACTCAGAAAAAGAGAGTAGAATGTTGATAACACAGGCTGGGGAGGAGGAAGAGAGGAGATGTTGGTCAAACGGTGCAAATTTTGAGACATATGATGAATACGTTCTGGAGACCTAATGTCCAGCATGGTAACTACAGTTAATAATTTATTTTATACTTGAAATTAGCTGAGAGAATAGATCTCAAGTTTCCTTATCACAAAAAAGATACCTAATGAGGTAATTGATATGCTAATTAGCTTGATTGTGGTAATCATTTCATAATGTATACTTACATCACATCATGTTGTCAACCTAAAATATATACAATTTTTATTTGTCAGTCACACCTCAAAAAGCTGGGGTAAAACAGTTTAACCCCACATAAAGAACAATTAAAATGAGAAAAAAAGAATACAGGACAACAAGGCCTGCAGCACAATCCATAGACTAATGAAAGGCATGCTAAGCAAACAATAAGTCTTTTATATTAAAAAACAAAAAGTGAAAGGGAGAATAAGGAGGCCATGCTTTCAGATCTATTTCACATGTCATTTGGAAATACTATATCATAGCTCATCTTCCTTCTCAGTAAGAAATTAAATGGGTCATTAGACACTTTGCCTATATTCTATTTTTTCAAAAGCTTTAGAATATGTATGCTTAAAATGTGTCTTGATAGGAATTTGGAATAACTATGGTGGCAGGAGTGAACTAAGATGGAAAATAATGGTTTCCCTCAAGAATGAGATTACTAATTAAAACACGAGTTTTCTTTTTTATTAACTGAAAGTGGCTCTACAGATGTAGAAGGGCTAGGATGATATTTGGAGTCAGAGATCCTGGGCATAGACGTTGAATCTTTCCCTTCCCAGCTCTTCCCACAAAACCTTGTGAGAAATGCTACCACAGAGACAGAGATACAGTGCTGCAATTCACCTGCAGAATTGGGTCTAACCTGTATCCAGAACTGCTTAAAGCCTGCTTGGGATGGTAACTACTACAGTTGCAGGGTCTCCATTAAATGATGCTTACATCCTTAACAGCAGAAAGTCCTTGGTGACTTGCCTCACTTCTAGTGAATTGGGCTGTAAAGAATATTGATATATATGCTACCTTCTCAAACATGGAATTCTGGTTTTTTAAAATCAATCTTTTAATGGTACATAAATAATTCTTAATGGGTGACAGGAAAAGAAGAAATTATTTTTACCAGAATATAGGAATTTAAACTGAGCTCACCTGTTAATATGGAATATATAGTAGGCTAAATAGACATCAAGAAATCCAGGCTATAGAGTTAACACTGCCATTAACTAACAATAACTTAAAGAACATCCTTCTTAGTGGTTTTCTAATGATTAGAAAAAAGAGAGGTAAACTTGGTAATCTGTATCTTCCTTTCCAACTATGAAAACAATGATTCATATTATCTGTCATCAAAGGATTATTGTGATAATTAAAATTTATACTTTTAAAACTGCTTTGAGAAAACTTTGGTTTAGTTAATCTTGAGAATGTTGAGAGAATAAGGCCTGATTTGGTCATATGGTTTGCCTCCTGCGTGTACTCAAAAGCAGCAGACTCAAAAACCAAGTTTGCTGACTCCAGAGTCCTTTCCATTACATTCATTCAACAACAAACATTTATTAAGTGCCTACTATGTGACAGATACTCTTTTAGGTGCTGGGAATTCAGAGGTGACAAAACTAAATAAGGAATCTGCTTCCATGCAGTTTGTGCCAGAGATTAAACAAATACATGAGATAATTTCAGATACTGGTAAGTGTATAATGAAAACAGTAATGTATCACTTGAGGCCAGGAGGAGAGGAAGGGCTCTGTTAGATTTGGAGGTCAAAGAAGGCCTCTCTAAAAAGGTAACACTTGAGCTGACACTTAAACAACATGAAGGAGCCACGCTTGATTGGATTTGGGGACAAGATTTCCATTCCATTGATGGAGTAAGTTTGGTTTGTTCCAGGAACAGAAAGGTCAGTGAGTCGTGCGTGTGGGAGCAAGAGGAAGAATGACAGGGACTAAAGTAAAGTAGCATGATTCACAAGCATTATGTTCAGTTTAGAATTGATTTTCCTAAATGCAAAGTGTGTCTATTAAAGGGTTTTAAGCATGGGTGCATCATGATCTGCTTTTTCTTTTATAATTATACTTTAAGTTTTAGGGTACATGTGCACAACGTGCAGGTTTGTTACATGTGTATACATGTGCCATGTTGGTGTGCTGCACCCAGTAACTCGTCATTTAACATTAGGTATCTCTCCTAATGCTATCCCTCCCCACTCCCCCCACCCCACAACAGTCCCCAGTGTGTGATGTTCCCCTTCCTGTGTCCATAGGTTCTCACTGTTCAATTCCCACATATGAGAGAGAACATGCGGTGTTTGCTTTTTTGTCCTTGCGATAGTTTGCTGAGAATGATGATTTCCACTTTCATCCATGTCCCCACAAAGGGCATGAACTCATCATCTTTTATGGCTGCATAGTATCCCATGGTGTATATGTGCCACGTTTTCTTAATCCAGTCTATCATTGTTGGACATATGGCTTGGTTCCAAGTCTTTGCTATTGTGAATAGTGCCGCAATAAACATACATGTGCATGTGTCTTTATAGCAGCATGATTTATAGTCCTTTGGGTATATGCCCAGGAATGGGATGGCTGGGTCAAATAGTATTTCTAGTTCTAGATCCCTGAGGAATTGTCACACTGACTTCCACAATGGTTGAACTAGTTTACAGTCCCATCAACAGTGTAAAAGTGTTCCTATTTCTCCACATCCTCTCCAGCACCTGTTGTTTCCTGACTTTTTAATGATGGCCATTCTAACTGGTGTGAGATGGTATCTCACTGTGGTTTTGATTTGCATTTTTCTGATGGCCAGTGATGATGAGCATTTTTTCATGTGCCTTTTGGCTGCATAAATGTCTTCTTTTGAGAAGTGTCTGTTCATACCCTTTGCCCACTTCTTGATGGGGTTGCTTTTTTCTTGTAAATTTGTTGGAGTCTATTGTAGATTCTGGATGTTAGCCCTTTGTCAGATGAGTAGGTTGCAAAAATTTTCTCCTATTCTGTAGTTTGCCTGTTCACTCTAATGGTAGTTTCTTTTGCTGTGCAGAAGCTCTTTAGTTTAATTAGATCCCATTTGTCAATTTTGGCTTTTGTTGCCATTGCTTTTGGTGTTTTGGACACGAAATCCTTGCCCATGCCTATGTGCTGAATGGTATTGCCTAGGTTTTCTTCTAGGGTTTTTATGGTTTTAGGTCTAACATTTAAGTCTTTAATCCATCTTGAATTAATTTTTTTTCTTTTTTTTTTTCTTTTTTTTTTTTTTTTTTTTTTTGAGATGGAGTCTCGCTCTGTCGCCCAGGCTGGAGTGCAGTGGCGCAATCTCGGCTCACTGCAAGCTCCGCCTCCCAGGTTCACGCCATTCTCCTGCCTCAGCCTCTCCGACTGGCTGGGACTACAGGCGCCCGCCACCACGCCCGGCTAATTTTTTGTATTTTTAGTAGAGACAGGGTTTCACCGTGGTCTCAATCTCCTGACCTCGTGATCCGCCCGCCTATGCCTCCCAAAGTGCTGGGATTACAAGCGTGAGCCACCGCGCCCGGCCTTTGAATTAATTTTTGTATAAGGTGTAAGGAAGGGATCCAGTTTCAGCTTTCTACATATGGCTAGCCAGTTTTCCCAGCACCATTCATTAAATAGGGAATCGTTTCCCCATTTCTTGTTTTTATCAGGTTTGTCAAAGATCAGATGGTTGTAGAAATGCGGCATTGCACTAAATGCCCACAAGAGAAAGCAGGAAAGATCTAAAATTGACACCCTAACATCACAATTAAAAGAACTAGAGAGGCAAGAGCAAACACATTCAAAAGCTAGCAGAAGGCAAGAAATAACTAAAATCAGAGCAGAACTGAAGGAAATAGAGACACAAAAAAACCTTAAAAAAAATCAATGAATCCAGGAGCTGGTTTTTTGAAAAGATCAACAAAATTGACAGACCGCTAGCAACAATAATGGAGAAGAAAAGAGAGAAGAATCAAACAGAGGCCATAAAAAATGATAAAGGGGATATCACCACCGATCCCACAGAAATACAAACTACCATCAGAGAATACTATAAACACCTCTATGCAAATAAACTAGAAAATCTAGAAGAAATGGATAAATTCCTCAACACATACAACCGCTCAAGACTAAACCAGGAAGAAGTTGAATCTCTGAATAGACCAATGACAGGCTCTGAAATTGTGGCAATAATTAATAGGTTATCAACCAAAAAAGTCCAGGACCAGATGGATTCACAGCCAAATTCTACCAGAGGTACAAGGAGGAACTGGTACCATTCCTTCTGAAACTATTCCAATCAATAGAAAAAGAGGGAATCCTCCCTAACTCATTTTATGAGGCCAGCATCATCCTGATACAAAAGCTGGGGAGAGACACAACAAAAAAAGAGAATTTTAGACCAATATCCTTGATGAACATCGATGCAAAAATCCTCAATAAAATACTGGCAAACCGAATCCAGCAGCACATCAAAAAGCTTATCCACCATGATCAAGTGGGCTTCATCCCTGGGATGCAAGGCTGCTTCGACTTACGCAAATCAATAAACGTAATCCAGCATATAAACAGAACCAAAGACAAAAACCACATGATTATCTCAATAGATGCAGAAAAGGCCTTTGACAAAATTCAACAACCTTCATGCTAAAAACTCTCAATAAATTAGGTATTGATGTGACATATCTCAAAATAATAAGAGCTATCTATGACAAACCCACAGCCAATATCATATTGAGTGGGAAAAACTGGAAGCATTCCCTTTGAAAACTGGCACAAGACAGGGATGCCCTCTCTCACCACTCCTATTCAACATAGTCTTGGAAGTTCTGGCCAGGGCAATTTGGCAGGAGAAGGAAATAAAGGGTATTCAATTAGGAAAAGAGGAAGTCAAATTGTCCCTATTTGCAGATGACATGATTGTATATCTAGAAAACCCCATTGTCTCAGCCCCAAATCTCCTTAAGCTGATAGGCAACTTCAGCAAAGTCTCAGGATACAAAATCAATGTGCAAAAATCACAAGCATTCTTATACACCAATAACAGACAAACAGAGAGCAAATCATGAGTGAACTCCCATTCACAATTGCTTCAAAGAGAATAAAATACCTAGGAATCCAACTTACAAGGGACATGAAGGAACTCTTCAAGGAGAACTACAAACCACTGCTCAATGAAATAAAAGAGGATACAAATGGAAGAACATTCCATGCCCATGGGTAGGAAGAATCAGTATCGTGAAAATGGCCATAATGCCCAAGGTAATTTATAGATTCAATGCCATCCCCATCAAGCTACCAAAGACTTTCTTCACAGAATTGGAAAAAACTACTTTAAAGTTCATATGGAACCAAAAAAGAGCCCACATTGCCAAGTCAATCCTAAGCCAAAAGAGCAAAGCTAGAGGCATCACGCTACCTGACTTCCAACTATACTACAAGGCTACAGTAACCAAAACAGCATGCTACTGGTACCAAAACAGAGATATAGACCAATGGAACAGATCTGCTTTTCATATTAAGTAGGTCATCTCACTTTGAAAACTAAAACACTCCATAAAAACCTGAGAATTATTTCATTTTGGCTGGGCGCGGTGGCTCACACCTGTAATCCTAGCAATTCAGGAGGCCAAGGTGGGCAGATCACCTGAGGTTGGGAGTTAGAGACCAGCCTGACCAACATGGAGAAACCCCATCTCTACTAAAAATAGAAAAAATTATCAGGGCATGGTGACGCATGCCTATAATCCCAGCTACTCAGGATGCTGAGGTAGGAGAATCGCTCGAACCCAGGAGGTGGAGGTTTTGGTGAGCCGAAATCGCGCAATCGCACTCCAGCCTGGGCAACAAGTGTGAAACACGGTCTCAAAAAAAAAAAGAATTATTTCATTTTACGATATAGGAAATCAAAAGGGCAATCGATCTATTAATGTCCTCTTTTGCCTTTCACATCTCTTCCATTTTGTTATATGTTATATTCCAGTGTCATCATTGCTATATTATATTTATAAATAAATAAATATTTGTGAGCAAATTTCTCAGAATAGTGGACACAAAAGAGAACAAGTTCCTTGTCCCTCACAATGAATGTATTTTTCAGTGGATCACCAGAAAGCCATGGGAATTAGCATGAGGAGCCACCAGGAATGTAATAAAAGCTTTCAAACTGAGGGACTGTCAGGAAAGATGCCCTCTCAAAATTTGCTTACTATGCTTGGTTATAAAACTTTAAATAAAATAAAGACTAAATACGGTCCACTCATGAGACACTAACTCATGCTTATTTAAAGGTTCTGTCTTTGAACTAAATTGTAAAACAGGAAAAGGTGGGGAGGCTGAAATTCTGGTCCCTGCTCTTTTACACAGACATCTATAGTATTCTATATTCTCAATTAAGGTATTAGGAGGAAGTATCAATTGGAACAGAATAGAATTTAGAAGGGCAAAATGCTGGCAAACTTGTAAAAAAAATTTAAGAATTCATTTGTATGTGTGTTTATATGTATTAATTTCTCATAAGGCTATGAGAAATAAAGTATGGAAACCACAAATAAATGGGTCTGACAATTAGTGAGCTCTTAATAAATAGAAGCTATTGTCATAATTATAGACAAAAATACATTTCAATTTTTAAAAAGGCAATAAATGCTTGAATAAGAAGCATAAAGACTTATAGCCAACCCACTATTTAACTGTTACATTTTAGTATACTAAAAATTAATGAGAAACTAAAGCATTTATTTTTAAACTTGTTTCATAAAAATGTTTACTCTTCCCTCAGTTACTGAATATTATTTAATATTATTTGAACAGTATAAGAACAGAATAATAATCCATTTCCAATTGAAAAAGTTCGGGATCAAAGGAAATCCCCTAAAACACTGATTTTGATTAACCCTAATCAAGGATAGTACAGATAAAAGATTAAACTATCTTTCAATCTAGATGATCAAGACTGAAGTTTTTACTCTTTCCAAAGAAAGATATATTTTTTAAAAAGGTAATATGAAAAGGTAACTAAAGAGTATACCACCAAAAATGCATGGGTAAAGGCATCATAGATGTGTCAATTAATTAATAAAACTGTATATTGTTTTTCTGGAGGAAAAGGGGAAAATCACAGCATTTCCCATTGCTACAGTAATGGCTTGGCTTCTAGCCATTTTTGAAGCTAAAAACCCAAGAGCACACATCCATCTTCCTTATCTCCCCTACATTTAATGGATAACTCATAAGGAGGACCACTTTGCCATTCTCTTTCATCACTGCATGATTAGTGCCTTAAATCGTACTTGGCAAATCACTGACCCTCAATAAATGTTGGTTTAATTCGATCTTTTTCTACTTCCAGCATCTCTTCTATCATCCTCTTATTTGACCCCACTTATAATGCCTTCCTCATCTCACACTTAGTCTACAGTGGTATCCATCTAAGTGATCTTTTAACCACTATCACATCCCCATCTAATTTAAACTGCTAGTTTCAGAGTCTGTTTTCACACTGCAGAGTAGGTGAGTTATTTCTTGATTGGGTTGTACAATATATTACATAATATCCATCGAAACCACACAGGAAAGAGAGAACTGCAGTAACTTGCTTGTCTGGAGTTTGTATGAATAGTTTAAAAATCTAATCTGGCCATAGCAACTTCTAAATATTCAAGCAACAAAAGAATACACATGTCTATATAATGAGACCAGTACAAGCCAAGAAGTGTTGTACAGTGTATTTTATTTGCCTGTGCCAGCAAATGCACTGAAAACAGGCCACAGGATTCTATTGGTGATTTTAAACTGCTTATAAATGCAGCCTTTTTCTCTAGCTCTAAATGCCTCTTACATTACATTAATTATCCTAATTTCTTACTTGTTTTTCTTGACTCCGCTTTAATTTTGACAATAAAATATTAGAAAAGTAAAGACACTGGTTTCCAAGTGGAAAACTAATACAACTTTAAATTTCTAACTCAGGTCAAAATTTTTCTCTAACTATCTAACCTTCCAATTCATTCATGATACACCAAAAAGAATTCTGGATAGCAAGTCAAGTGATGTGAGTTCCAGTCCTGGATGTGCCTGGTTTGCCTACTTAGAAAATACAGTGTTAGCATATCCAAGGTTAAATAATACAGGATAGCAAATCAAAATAAATGGCATAGACAAAAGAGGAGTCAGTGAAAGGAAATGAATGGAAATAGGCACTCTTTGAGACATCAAGTGATATGATTAAAATCATCAATAAGTAACTCTAGCACCCCAATTGCAGTTTCTAAATATCATTTTCCACTAAAAGGAACCAAAGCTCTTTGGAAAAATAGCAGATTCCAGATCTGGGGCATGTGAGACATAAGACAGATATCTTGTCATTCTGAAAAGAAGAAAACTGTCAAAATCTACTGGGATTAGATCAACGGGACCCAAGAGCCAATTTGAAAGGCTTCCATTGACAAAGACGAAATCATTTGATTATTTAATTTGCAGGCAAGATGGCCGAATAGGAACAGCTCCGATCTGCAGCTCCCAGCAAGATCAACACTGAAGATGGGTGATTTCTGCATTTCCAACTGAGGTACCCAGTTCATCTCACTGGGACCGGTTGGACAGTGGGTGCAGCCCACAGAGAGTGAGCTGAAGCAGGGTGGGGCATCACCCCAGCTGGGAAGTGCAGGGGGTCAGGGGATCTCCCTCCCCCAACCAAGGGAAGCCGTGAGAGACTGTACCGGGAGGAACGGTGCACTCTGGGCCAGGTGCTGCACTTTTCCCATGGTCTTCACAACCAGCAAATGAGGAGATTCCCTCTGGTGCCTACACCACCAGGGCCCTGGGTTTCAAGCACAAAACTGGGTGGCCGTTTGGGCAGATATCCAGCTGGCTGTGGAGTTTTTTCGTTTGTTTTTGTTTTTTTAATACCCCAGCGTCACCTGGAACGACAGCGAGACAGAATCATTCACTCCCCTGGAAAGGGGGTGGAAACCAGGGAGCCAAGTGGCCTGGCTCCACAGGTCACATCCCCAGGGAGCCCAGCAAGCTAAGATTCACTGGCTTGAAATTCTTGCTGCTAGGACAGCAGTCTGAGATGCTTGAGCTTGGTATGGGGAGGGGCATGCAACATTGCTGAGACTTGAGTAGGCAGTTTAACCCTCACAGTGTAAACAAAGCCAGAAGGAAGTTCAAACTGGGCGGAGCCCACCACAGCTCAGCAAAGCGGTTGCTGCCAGAGTGCCTCTATAAATTCCTCCTCTCTGGGCAGGGTATCTCTGAAAAAAAAAAAAAAAAAGGCAGCAACCCCAGCCAGGGTCTGATAGATAAAACTCCCATCTCCCTGGGACAGAGCACCAGGGGCAAGGGGTGGCTGTGGGTGCAGCTTCAATAGACGTAAACATCCCTACTTGACAGCTCTGAAGACAGCAGCAAATCTCCCAGCACAGTGTACAAGCTCTGCTAAGAGACAGACTGCCTCCACAGTGGGTCGCTGACCCCCATGTATCCTGACTGGGAGATACCTCCCAGTAGGGGCTGACAGACACCTCGTACAGGAGAGCTCTGGCTGCCATCTGGCAGATGCTGCTATGGGATGAAACTTCCAGAGGAAGGAACAGGCAGCAATTTTTGCTGTTCTGTAGCATCTGCTGGTGATACGCAGGCAAACAGGATCTGGAGTGAACCTATGGCAAACTCCAGCAGACCTGCAGCAGAGGGGCCTGACTGTTAGAAGGAAATCTAACCAACGGAAAGGAATAGTATCAACATCAACAAAAAGGATGTGCATTCAGAGATCCCATCCAAAGGTCACCAACATTGAAGATCAAAGGTAGATAAATCCACAAAGATGGGGAGAAACCAGTGCAAAAAGGCTGAAAATTCCAAAAACCAGAACACCTCTTCTCCTCCAAAGGATCACAACTCCTCATCAGCAAGGAAACAAAACAGTACAGAGAATGAGTTTGACAAATTGACAGAAGTAGGCTTCAGAAGGTGGGTAATAACAAACTCCTTCGAGCTAAAGGAGCATGTTCTAACCCAAAGCCAGGAAGCTAAGAACCTTGAAAAAAGGTTAGACAAATTGATAACTAGAATAACCAGTTTAGAGAAGAACATAAATGACCTGATGGAGCCGAAAAACACAGGACGACAACTTCGTGAAGCATAAACAAGTATCAATAGCCAAATCGATCAAGAGGAAGAAAGGATATCAGAGACTGAAGGTCAACTTAATGAAATAAAGCGAGAAGACAAGACTAGAGAGAAAAGAGTGAAAAGAGATGAACAAAGCCTCCAAGAAACATGGGAATATGTGTAAAGACCAAATCTATGTTTGATTGGCATACCTGAAAGTGACAGAGAGAATGGAACCAAGTTGGAAAACACTCTTCAGGATATTATCCAGGAAAACTTCCCCAACCTAGCAAAACAGGCCAACATTCAAATTTAGGAAATACAGAGAACACCACAAAGATACTCCTTGAGAAGAGAAACTCCAAGACACATAATCATCATATTCACCAAGGTTGAAATGAAGGAAAAAATGTTAAGGGCAGCCAGAAAGAAAGGTTGGGTTACCCACGAATGGAAGCCCATCAGACTAACAGCAGATCTCTCAGCAGAAACCCAATAAGCCAGAAGAGAGTGGGGACCAATATTCAACATTCATAAAGAAAAGAATTTTCAATGCAGAATTTCATATCCAGCCAAACTAAGCTTCATAAGTGAGGGAGAAATAAAATCCTTTATAGACAAGCAAATGCTGAGAGATTTTATCACCACCAGGCCTGCCTTACAAGAGCTCCTGAAGGAAGCACTAAACATGGAGAGGAAAAACTGGTAGCAGCCACTGCAAAAACAAACCAAATTGTAAAGACCATCGACACTATGAAGAAACTGCATCAACTAACAGGCAAAATAAGCAGCTAGCATTAAAATGACAGGATCAAATTCACACATCACAGTATGAACCTTCAATGTAAATGGGCTAAATGCCCCAATTAAAAGACACAGACTGGCAAATTGGATAAAGAGTCAAGACCCATCAGTGTGCTGTATTCACGAGACCCAACTAATGTGCAAAGACACACACAGGCTCAAAATAAAGCGATGGGGGAATATTTACCAAGCAAATGGAAAGCAAAAAAAGAAAAAAAAAAAAAAGCAGGGGTTGCAATCCTAGTCTTTGATGAAACAGACTTTCAACCAACAAAGATCAAAAGAGACAAAGAAGGGCATCACATAATGGTAAAGGTATCAATGAAATAAGAGGAGCTAACTACTCTAAATATATATACAACTAATACAGGAGCACCCAGATTCATAAAGCAAGTTATTGGAGACCTACCAAGAGATGTAGACTCCTGCACAATAATAATGGGAGACTTTAAAATCCTACTGTCAATATTAGACAGATCAATGAGACAGAAAATTAACAAGGATATTCAGGACTTGAACTCAGCTCTGGACCAAGTGGACCTAATAGACATCTACAGAACTCTCCACCCCAATTCAACTAAATATATATATATATGTGTGTGTATATATATATATATTTATACACATATATATATTCTAGTCAGCACCACATCACACTTAATCTAGAATTGATCACATAATTGGAAATAAAACACTCCTCAGAAAATGCAAAAGAACGAAAATCATAACAGTCTCTCAGACAAAAGTGGAATCAAAATGGAACTCAGGATTAAGAAACTCACTCAAAACTGCACAACTACATGGAAACTGAACAACCTACTCCTGAATGACTACTGGGTAAATAACAAAATGAAGGCAGAAATAAAGATGTTCTTTGAAACCAATGACAACAAAGACAAAACATACCAAAATCTCTGGGACACATTTAAAGCAGTGTGTAGAGGGAAATTTATAGCACTAAATGCCCACAAGAGAAAGCAGGAAAGATCTAAAATTGACACCCTAACATCAAAATTAAAAGAACTAGAGAAGCAACAGCAAACAAATTCAAAAGCTAGCAGAAGATAAGAAATAACTAAGATCAGAGCAAAACTGAAGGAGATAGAGACAGGAAAAACTCTTCAAAAAATCCATGAATCCAGGAGCTGGTTTTTTGAAAACATCCACAAAATACATAGATGGCTAACCAGACTAATAAAGAAGAAAAGAGAGAAGAATCACATAGATTCAATAAAATATGATATAGGGGATATCACCACTGATCCCACAGAAGTACAAACTACCATCAGAGAATACTATAAACACCTGTACACAAATAAACTAGAAAGTGTAGAATAAATGGATAAATTCCTGGCCACTAACACCCTCCCAAGTCTAAACCAGGAAGAAGTCGAGTCCCTGAATAGATCAACAACAAGTTCTGAAATTGAGGCAGTAATTAATAGCCTTCCAACCAAAAAAGTCCAGGACCAGATGGATTCACAGCCGAATTCTACTAGAGGTACAAAGAGGAGCTGGTACCATACCTTCTGAAACTATTCCAAACAATAGAAAAAGAGGGAATCCTCCCTAACTCATTTTATGAGGCCAGCATCATCCTCATACCAAAACTTGGCAGAGACACAACAAAAAAAGAAAATTTCAGGGAAATATCCCTGATGAATATTGACGCAAAAATCCTCAATAAATACTGGCAAACCGAACCCAGCAGCATATCAAAAACCTTATCCACCACAATCAAGTCAGGTTCATCCCTGGGATGCAAGACTGGTTCAACATATGCAAATCAATAAACACAATCCATCACATAAACAGCACCAATGACAAAAATCACATGATTATCTCAATAGATGCAGAAAAGGCCTTCGACAAAATTCAACACCCCTTCATGCTAAAAACTCTCCATAAGCTAGGTATCGATGGAACGTATCTCAAAATAATAAGAGCTATTTATGACAAACCCACAGCCAATGTTACACTGAATGGGCAAACACTGGAAGCACTCCCTCTGAAAACTGGCACAAGACAAGGATGACCTCTCTCACTACTCCTATTCAACATAGTATTGGAAGTTCTGGTCAGGGCAATCAGGCAAGATAAAAAAATAAATGGTATTCAAATAGATTACATGATTGTATATTGGAAAGATGACATGATTGTATATTTAGAAAACCCCATTGTCTCAGCCCAAAATCTCCTTAAGCTGACAAGCAACTTCAACAGTCTCAGGATACAAAATCTATGTGTAAAAATCACAAGCATTCCTATATACCAATAATAGACAGAGAGCCAAATCATGTGTGAACTCCCATTCACAATTGCTACAAAGAGAATAAAATGCCTACGAATAAAACTTACAATGGATGTGAATGATTCTTCAATGAGAACTACAAACCACGGCTCAAGGAATTAAAAGAGGACACAAAAAATGGAAAAACATTCCATGCTCATGGATAGGAAGAATCAATATTGTGAAAATGACCATACTGACTAAAGTAATTTATAAATTCAATGCTATCCCCACCAAGCTACCATTGAGTTTCTTCACAGAATTAGAAAACACTATGTTAAATTTCATATGGAAACCAAAAAAGAGTCCACATAGCCAAGACAATCCTAAGTAAAAAGAACAAAGCTGGAGGCATCATGCTACCTGACTTCAAATTATACTACAAGGCTACAGTAATCAAAACATTATGGTACTGGTACCAAAACAAGTATACAGACCAATGGAACAGAACAGAGGCCTCAGAAATAACACCACACATCTACAACCATCTTATCTTTGATGAACCTGACACAAACAAGCAACGGGGAAAGGATTACTTATTTAATAAATGGTGTTCAAAAAACTGGCTAGCCATATGCAGAAAGCTGAAACTGGATCCACTCCCTACAACTTATACAAAAATTAACCCAAGATGGATTAAAGACTTAAACTAAGACCTAAAACAATAAAAACCCTAGAATAAAACCTTGGCAATACCATTCAGGACATAAGCATGGGAAAAGCCTTTATGACCAAAACACCAAAAGCAATGGCAACAAAAGCCAAAATTGACAAATGGGATCTAATTAAACTAAAGAGCTTCTGCACAGCAAAAGAAACTATCATTAGAATGAACAGGCAGCCTACAGAATGGGAGAAAATTTTTGCAATCTATCCATCTGACAAAGGGCTAATATCCGGAATCTACAAAGAACTCAAATTTACAAGAAAAAAAAAGCAACCCCATCAAAAAGTGGGCAAAGGATATGACCAGACACTTCTCAAAAGAAGACACTTATGCAACCAACAAGCTTATGAAAAATGCTCATCATCACTGGTCTTTAGAGAAATGTAAATCAAAACCACAATCAGATGCCATCTCACGCCATTTAGAATGACCATTATTAAAAAGTCAGGAAACAACAGATGCTGGAGAGGATGTGGAGAAACAGGAACGCTTTTACACTTGGTGGGAGTGTAAAGTAGTTCAACCATTGTGGAAGACAGTATGGCAATTCCTCAAGGATCTAGAACTAGAAATATCATTTGACCCAGCAATCCCATTACTGGGTATATACCCAAGGTTATAAATCATTCTACTATAAAGACTCATCCACACATATGTTTATTGTGACACTGTTCACAATGGCAAAGACTTGGAATCAACCTAAATGTCCATCAATGACAGACTGGATTAAGAAAATATGGCACATACACACCATGGAATACTATGCAGCCATAAGGAAGGATGAGTTCATGTCCTTTGCAGGGACACAGATGAAGGTGGAAACCATCATTCTCAGCAAACCCAACACCACGTGTTCTCACTCATAAGTAGGAGTTGAACAATGAGAGCACATGGACTCAGGTGGGAGGCATCACACACTGGGGCCTACTGGGTGGTGGGGGGCTGGGAGAGGGGTAGCATTAGGAGGAATACCTAATGCAGATGACTGTTTGATGGGTGCAGCAAACCACCACGGCATGTGTAAACCTATGTGACAAACCTGCACATTCTGCACATGTACCTCTGAACTTAAAGTATAATAATAAAAAAAGAATAATTTAAATAGCTTGAACTACATATGAGCTTATAATGACAAATATAAGAAAACATGATGGGTCACCTTTGAAGGCTGCTAATAAATGGGCACAAATAAGGAGAATAAACATTTATCCTACTTTTCCTACATGTATGATATTTCAAGGTAATAAAACATGATGGAGAAACAATAAATTCTAGAGTAACAGAATTCAAAATTCATGTTTTTCAACTCCTAATGAATAATAAATCTAGGCAAGGACTACCAGTGGCTGCTAATATTATTAGGTGGAAGGTTAGAGGGAAAATTTATGGCAGATGCATTAGGCTGTACTACATGTGAACCCACTAATCTACCTTAACATCATTAAAGTAGAATAAGATATATATTCCTGCCGCATCGGCCTCCCAAAGTGCCGGGATTACAGGTGTGAGTCACTGTGCCCAGCCTCATTATTTTACTATATAGTGGAGGCTGTGATCATAGATCTTAGAAATAATGAAAAGAAAAAGAAAAACTATTGCTGGAGGGAGCCAAGAATGCCAAATAGGAACAGCTCTGGTCTACAGCTCCCAGCATGAGCAATGCAGAAGATGGGTAATTTCTGCATTTCCATCTGAGGTACCAGGTTCATCTCACTAGGAAGTGCCAGACAGTGGGCACAGGACAGTGAATGCAGTGCACCGTGCACGAGCCGAAGCAGGGCGAGGCATTGCCTCACTCAGGAAGCGCAAGGGGTCAGGGAGTTCCCTTTCCTAGTCAAAGAAAGGGATGACAGATGGCACCTGGAAAACCAAGTCACTCCCACCCTAACACTGTGCTTTTCCAACGGGCTTAAAAAACGGCACACCAAGAGATTATATTCCACACGTGGCTCAGAGGGTCCTACGCCCACGGAGTCTTGCTGATTGCTAGCACAGCAGTCTGAGATCAAACCGCAAGGTGGCAGCGAGGCTGGGGGAGGGGCGCCTGCCATTGCCCAGGCTTGCTTAGGTAAACAAAGCAGCCAGGAAGCTCGAACTGGGTAGAGCCCACCACAGCTCAAAGTGGCCTGCCTGCCTCTGTAGGCTCCACCTCTGGGGGCAGGGCACAGACAAACAAAAACACAGCAGTAACCTCTGCAGACTTAAATGTCCCTGTCTGACAGCTTTGAAGAGAGTAGTGGTTCTCCCAGCATGCAGCTGGAGATCTGAGAACAGGCAGACTGACTCCTCAAGTGGGTCCCTGACCCCTGACCCCCGAGCAGCCTAACTGGGAGGCACCCCCAAGTAGAGGCCGACTGACACCTCACGCAGCCGCGTGCTCCTCTGAGACAAAACTTCCAGAGGAACAATCAGGCAGCAGCATTCGCGGTTCATGAAAATCCACTGTTCTGCAGCCTCTGCTGCTGATACCCAGGCAAACAGGTCTGGAGTGGACCTCTAGCAAACTCCAAAAGACCTGCAGCTGAGGGTCCTGTCTGTTAGAAGGAAAACTAACAAAAAGAAAGGACATCCACACCAAAACCCCATCTGTACCTCACCATCATCAAAGACCAAAAGTAGATAAAACCACAAAGATGGGGAAAAAGCAGAGCAGAAAAACTGGAAATTATAAAAAGCAGAGTGCCTCTCCTCCTCCAAAGGAATGCAGTTCCTCAACAGCAACAGAACAAAGCTGGACGGAGAATGACTTTGATGAGTTGAAAGAAGAAAGCTTCAGATGATCAAACCACACCAAGCTACAGGAGGAAATTCAAACCAAAGGCAAAGAAGTTAAAAACTTAGAAAAAAATTTAGACGAATGTATAACTAGAATAACCAGTAAACAGAAGTGCTTAAAGGAGCTGATGGAGCTGAAAGCCAAGGCTCGAGGACTATGTGAAGAATGCAGAAGCCTCAGGAGCCGATGCAATCAACTGGAAGAAAGGGTATCGCTGATGGAAGACGAAATGAATGAAATGAGGCGAGAAGGGAAGTTTAGAGAAAAAAGAATAAAAAGAAATGAACAAAGCCTCCAAGAAATATGGAACTATGTGAAAAGACCAAATCTACATATGATCGGTGTACCTGAAAGTGACAGGGAGAATGGAACCAAGTTGGAAAACACTCTGCAGGATATTTTCCAGGAGAACTTCCCCAATCTAGCAAGGCAGGCCAACATTCAGATTCAGGAAATACAGAGAACGCCACAAAGATACTCCTTGAGAAGAGCAACTCCAAGACACATAATTGTCAGATTCACCAAAGTTGAAATGAAGGAAAAAATGTTAAGGGCAGCCAGAGAGAAAGGTTGGGTTACCCACAAAGGGAAGCCCATCAGACTAACAGCTGATCTTTCAGCAGAAAATCTACAAGCTAGAAGAGAGTGGGGGCCAACATTCAACACTCTTAAAGAAAAGAATTTTCAACCCAGAATTTCATATCCAGCCAAACTAAGCTTCATAAGTGAAGGAGAAATAAAATACTTTACAGACAAGCAAATGCTGAGAGATTTTGTCACCACCAGGCCTGCCCTAAAAGAGCTCCTGAAGGGAGCACTAAACATGGAAAGGAACAACCGGTACCAGCCACTGCAAAAACATGCCAAATTGTAAAGACCATCGAGGCTAGGAAGAAACTGCCTCAACTAATGAGCAAAATAACCAGCTAACACCATAATGACAGGATCAAATTCACACATAACAGTATTAACTTTAAACGTAAATGGACTAAATGCTCCAATTAAAAGACACAGGCTGGCAAATTGGATAAACAGTCAAGACCCATCAGTGTGCAGTATTCAGGAAACCCATCTCACGTGCGGAGACACACATAGGCTCAAAATAAAAGGATGGAGGAAGATCTACCAAGCAAATAGAAAACAAAAAACGGCAGGGGTTGCAATCCTAGTCTCTGATAAAATAGACTTTAAACCAACAAAGACCAAAAGAGACAAAGAAGACCATTACATAATGGTAAATGGATCAATTCAACAAGAAGAGCTAACTATCCTAAATACATACGCACCCAATACAGGAGCACCCAGATTCATAAAGCAAGTCCTGAGTGACCTACAAAGAGACTTAGACTCTCACACAATAATCATGGGAGACTTTAACACCCCACTGTCAACATTAGACAGATCAACGAGACAGAAAGTTAACAAGGATACGCAGGAATTGAACTCAGCTCTGCAGCAAGCGGACCTAATAGACATCTACAGAACTCTCCACCCCAAATCAAAAGAATATACATTTTTTTCAGCACCACACCACACCCATTTCAAAATTGACCACATAGTTGGAAGTAAAGCATTCCTCAGCAAATGTAAAAGAACAGAAATTATAACAAACTGTCTCTCAGACCACAGTGCAATCAAACTAGAACTCAGGATTAAGAAACTCACTCAAAACCGCTCAACTACATGGAAACTGAACAACCTGCTCCTGAGTGACTACTGGGTACATAACGAAATGAAGGTAGAAATAAACATGTTCTTTGAAACCAACCAGAACAAAGACACAACATACCAGAATCTCTGGGACACATTCAAAGCAGTGTGTAGAGGGAAATTTATAGCACTAAATGCCCACAAGAGAAAGCAGGAAAGATCTAAAATTGACACACTAACATCACCACTAAAAGAACTAGAAAAACAAGAGCAAACGAGTTCAAAAGCTAGCAGAAGGCAAGAAATAACTAAAATCAGAGCAGAACTGAAGGAAATAGAGACACAAAAAATCATTCAAAAAATTAATGAATCCAGGAGCTGGTTTTTTTAAAAGATCAACAAAATTGATAGACTGGTAGCAAGACTAATAAAGATGAAAAGAGAGAAGAATCAAATAGACCCAATAAAAAATGATAAAGAGGATATCACCACTGATCCCACAGAAATACAAACTACCATCAGAGAATACTACAAACACCTCTACGCAAATAAACTAGAAAATCTAGAAGAAATGGATAAATTCCTCGACACATACACCCTCCCACGACTAAACCAGGAAGAAGTTGAATCTCTGAATAGACCAAAAACAGGCTCTGAAATTGTGGCAATAATCAATAGCTTACCAATCAAGAAGAGTCCAGGACCTGATGGATTCACAGCCGAATTCTACCAGAGGTACAAGGAGCAACTGGTACCATTCCTTCTGAAACTATTCCAATCAATAGAAAAAGAGGGAATCCTCCCTAACTCATTTTATGAGGCCAGCATCATCCTGATACCAAAGCCGGGGAGAGACACAACAAAAAAGAGAATTTTAGACCAATATCCTTGATGAACATCGATGCAAAAATCCTCAATAAAATACTGGCAAACCAAATCCAGCAGCACATCAAAAAGCTTATACACCATGATCAAGTGGGCCTCATCCCTGGGATGCAAGGCTGGTTCAACATACGCAAATCAATAAACGTAATCCAGCATATAAACAGAACCAAAGACAAAAACCACATGATTATCTCAATAGATGCAGAAAAGGCCTTTGACAAAATTCAACAACCTTCATGCTAAAAACTCTCAATAAATTAGGTATTGATGTGACATATCTCAAAATAATAAGAGCTATCTATGACAAACCCACAGCCAATATCATACTGAATGGGCAAAAACTGGAAGCATTCCCTTTGAAAACTGGCACAAGACAGGGATGCCCTCTCTCACCACTCCTATTCAACATAGTCTTGGAAGTTCTGGCCAGGGCAATTTGGCAGGAGAAGGAAATAAAGGGTATTCAATTAGGAAAAGAGGAAGTCAAATTGTCCCTGTTTGCAGATGACATGATTGTATATCTAGAAAACCCCACTGTCTCAGCCCCAAATCTCCTTAAGCTGATAGGCAACTTCAGCAAAGTCTCAGGATACAAAATCAATGTGCAAAAATCACAAGCATTCTTGTACACCAATAACAGATAAACAGAGAGCCAAATCATGAGTGAACTCCCATTCACAATTGCTTCAAAGAGAATAAAATCCTAGGAATCCAACTTACAAGGGATGTGAAGGACCTCTTCAAGGAGAACTACAAACCACTGCTGAATGAAATAAAAGAGGATACAAACACATGGAAGAACATTCCATGCTCATGGGTAGGATGAATCAGTACCATGAAAATGGCCATACTGCCCAAGGTAATTTATAGATTCAATGCCATCCCCATCAAGCTACCAAAGACTTTCTTCACAGAATTGGAAAAAACTACTTTAAAGTTCATATGGAACCAAAAAAGAGCCCGCATCGTCAAGTCAATCCTAAGCCAAAAGAACAAAGCTGGAGGCATCACGCTACCTGACTTCAAACTATACTACAAGGCTACAGTAACCAAAACAGCATGGTACTGGTACCACAACAGAGACATAGATCAATGGAACAGAACAGAGCCCTCAGAAATAACGCCGCATATCTACAACTATCCGATCTTTGACAAACCTGACAAAAACAAGAAATGGGGAAACGATTCCCTATTTAATAAATAGTGCAGGGAAAACTGGCTAGCCATATGTAGAAAGCTGAAATTGGATCTCTTACTTACACCTTATACAAAAATTAATTCAAGACATATTAAAGACTTACATGTTAGACCTAAAACCATAAAACCCCTAGAAGAAAACCTAGGCATTACCATTCAGGACATAGGCATGGTCAAAGACTTCATGTCTAAAACACCAAAAGCAATGGCAGCAAAAGCCAAAATTGACAAATGAGATCTAATTAAACTAAAGAGCTTCTGCACAGCAAAGGAAACTACCATCAGAGTGAACAGGCAACCTACAAAATGGGAGAAAATTTTCACAACCTACTCATCTGACAAAGGGCTAATACCCAGAATCTACAATGAACTCAAACAAATTTACAAGAAGAAAACAAACAACCCCATCAAAAAGTGGGTGAAGGACATGAACAGACATTTCTCAAAAGAAGACATTTAAGCAGTCAAAAAACACATGAAAAAATGCTCATCATCACTGGCCATCAGAGAAATGCAAATCAAAACCACAATGAGATACCATCTCACACCAGGTAGAATGGCGATCATTAAAAAGTCAGGAAACAACAGACGCTGGAGAGGATGTGGAGAAATAGGAACACTTTTACACTGTTGGTGGCACTGTAAACTAGTTCAACCATTGTGGAAGTCAGTGTGGCGATTCCTCAGGGATCTAGAACTAGAAATACCATTTGACCCAGCCATCCCATTCCTGGGCATATACCCAAAGGACTATAAATCATGCTGCTATAAAGACACATGCACACGTATGTTTATTGCAGCACTATTCACAATAGCAAAGACGTGGAACCAACCCAAATGTCCAACAACGATAGACTGGATTAAGAAAATGTGGCACATATACACCATGGAATACTATGCAGCCATAAAAAAGGATGAGTTCATGTCCTTTGTAGGGACATGGATGAAAGTGGAAATCATCATTCTCAGCAAACTATCGCAAGGACAAAAAACCAAACACCACATGTTCTCACTCATAGGTGGGAAGTGAACAATGAGAACACATGGACACAGGAAGGGGAACATCACACACCAGGGACTGTTGTGGGGAGGGGGGGAAGGGGGAGGGACAGCATTAGGAGATATGCCTAATGCTAAATGACAAGTTAATGGGTGCAGCACTCCAGCATGGCACGTGTATACATATGTAACAAACCTGCACATTGTGCACACGTACCCTAAAACTTAAAGTATAATAATAATAAAATAAAATAAAATTTTAAAAAGACATATATTCCTCCAAACAAGATATAATAGGAGGAGCACATCACCTTCTTTTGTGAATTGTTTTTGCCAATAAAAAGTAAAATTTGAATCTACTCAAGACTCTATAGCTACCTAAATAAAAGAAATTCAGTACTGTGTTATATGACACCAAGAGGACAAAATCAGTGAAATCTAGAAATTCTAAAATTATTCAATAAATAAATGGTATGACAAGGGTAAGGAAACTTAAGAGGCATCAATTACATGCTATTGTGGACTTCGTTGAGATCCTAATTTAAACCACTGAATGTAAACAGATATTTTTGAGTCAATCAGAGAAAACTGAACATGGACAGGACATTAGATGATATTCACCATTTAAAAAAATGCATGTGTGTGACAGTAGCACGGTGGTTGTGTTTCCTTTAAGTCCTTAAGTATTCAAATGGATATATAAGCTTTATGTAGACAGAATTCTACGTATACAGTTTTATTTATAAATATATATAATCTTTATATAGCGAGAGCAAGTTCTATATATGTGTAAATTTTATGTGTGTGTGTGTGTGTGTGTATAGATAGATAGATAGATACATAGATAGATAATGAAAGGATAGGCCACACAGTGGGAGAAAATATTTGTAATGCACACAGTCACCAAGGAATTTGTATTCTGAATACAAATTTTTATTTATTTCTAATTTGTTTCTAAAATGAGTTAGAAAAAAATCAACCCAGTCAGTCTTGTTTTTCTCTTACTTTAAACCTTTTTAATAGTTGGAGTTACTAAAAAATATGTCAGAAATATTCTTTCCTGTTCTTAGGTGTGGCCAATAGCAGCATTATTCTCACAGAGCATGCAGGGTAGTAATGTAAACCGCTGTGGCAGGGAGGAAAGTCCTATATTGAATTATTTACCTCAATTCAAAACAAAGCAAAACAAAAGGCAAAAACAACTCATCTGATTTGCAGTGTTTCTAGAAGAATTACCAAACTGGGGGGAGAGAGGAAGATGTCACTCGAATGTATGATATACATAATTAAATTACTGTGATTGTCACCATTTTTTTAAACAAATGCTATTTCACTGGGTCAGTCTCTAAAAATTCAAACTACTTATTTTTTAATTGCCCCTTCTCCCAGTTCCTAGTTTCCAGTTGAACTAATTTAAGCCAGCCTGATTAATAAAATACATTAATCTACACCACTTTTATCAAAACCCGATGAATATTTGTCCATCACATATGTCAGCAATTCTAAGGAAGAGTTGAGTAATTATTTTTCAAATTTTTCTAACCAAGTTTGATGAGTTTGAAAGAGTGTAAAACTGTGACATAGGCACTGGAGAAAAAGATAGTATCAACTGAAATTTCCTGGAAAGTTTAAGAAATGTGGTCTAACCTAAATCATTCGCTCCTAAATTATTCTTAATTCTAAGAAGGGCAAGCAAGATTAGTGCAAAGTACTTCATTAACATTTCTTATATTCAAATTGTATATGTAATACAATAGAGGGTTTCCTAGAAATGCATTATGGTTCTTTGGAGCCTGGTATAATTGATTTGTACTCTCTAATTTGGTTCATTTTTAAAGTTTGGATCATTATTTTTCTATTTTGAATTATCCTAGTTCTGTGATTGCTATTCTGAGATCACCACTGATACATATTATTTAATGTTAATTGCTAATCAGGAACACAGCCCCCCACCAAAAGAACGCGGTGACTCACGCCTGTAATCCCAGCACTTTGGGAGGCCGAGGCGGGCGGATCAGGAGGTCAGGAGATCGAGACCATCCTGGCTAACACAGTGAAACCCCGTCTCTACTAAAAATACAAAAAAAAAAAAAATTAGCCGGGCGAGGTGGCGGGCGCCTGTAGTCCCAGCTACTCGGGAGGCTGAGACAAAAGAATGGCGTGAATCCCGGCGGGCGGAGCCTGCAGTGAGCTGAGATCGCGCCACTGCACTCTAGCCTGGGCGACAGTGAGACTCTGTCTCAAAAAAAAAAAAAAAAAAGAATATTATTCTTACTGTGAATATACACTACTTAATAAGAAATTTTATAGCATAGGTTTGCTACCAATAAAATACCTATTCCTATTCTGAGGGATTCTAGGTTTATACGAGAAATTATAGTGTTAGACTAATGACGTATTGATAAGGACTTAGCATTTAAGAATGATTATAATTATCTTTCTAAACTTGAAACTTTTCCCTTTCAAGGAAAACAACTAATCATGAAAAACAAAAGTGCTTAACACTTACATGGAACCCAAGAGAAGACCTAGGAAAAAAACTACAGCTTGGAGTCAGCAAAGAAACAAAATATAACCAAGGAAAAGGCACAGAAAAATAGGTAATGAATTGATACAGAGCATCATTTTCACCTCACTTAATACAGCACTTAACATCTCAATGATCTCTAAGAATATTTTGCACAAGGATGTGAAATGCATGGTTTTCACCACAACATGTTTATATAATAGTTTATTGGAGCATGATAAATGAATGATATATACTCAAAATTCTTATAATTATTTTTATTCATTAATATGTACTTATGCTACAAATGAAAGAATGAAAGCATTACACAGCTTAAAGAACATTAGACTGGATGTTGGAAGACTGAGTTTTGCCTGATTCTGCCATCATATGAATTTAAGCAAGAGAGAAAGAAAAAATTAGGTGTGACTGCTGTCTTAGACTCAGTTTTCTTTTCTATTAAAAAGTAGAGGGCTGACCAGTCTGATATTGTGACTCTACGATAAATCAGTTTGCATGTATTCCTTTGGTTGTTTCTACGACAAAAGTATCTGCATGCCATTTCATAGTCTTATTTTAAAAAAATGTACACATTTAACAAACAAGTCCAAAAGCCAAGACATTTTATTTCAATAGATAAACTACAAATAGGTAGTATTGATTAGTATATGGTATAGAGCTCATTATGTAGTGACGTTTTCACTTACATTATCCATGATTACCCTCATCCACATAATCTTTCCTTGTCTGAACTCCTCAGAGCCACTAATACCTCCTAGCTCACTAATTGCTTTGTGTGGACGGACTTGTCTCTCCAACTAGCAAGTGTACTTGCCAATCCTGGGCTGGTATTCAAACCTTGGCCCAACAGTCACTCTCATGGCCTTGCTTAGCCACAGTATCTTCATCTGAAGACATCAGTATAATTCACTAGCCCTTCAATGACTTTTGTAAAGATTAAACAAAATAGTAAAACTCTGGCGTATATGAGGTTAAAAAGTAAGTATCAAGCACATACATTTCACTATTTTTCCTCCGTAGAGCACTCCTTTACGGAAAAAAAAAAAAGTATATTATAGACATTTTTTGTGTGTGTACTACAGAGCCCTTAACAGTGCTAAGCCCACAGAGGGCACACAAATGTCAGATCCATCATTTATTCAATATACGTCATGCTCCAATGACGTATTGAGAACCTATTTGCGCCAGGCATGGGAGAAAGTAAAAATGAAGAATGTCACAGCTCTTTCACTAAAGATTTCTAAATCGGCTAAACACCAAATAATAGGGATATTAGAAGTAGGAATTTAACATAGCTTAGAACAATTTTGACTGGAGGGTGACCCAAGTATTTGAAAATAGAAAACAAAAATAACAAAAACACAAAGTGGTACCTAAATAGGAAAGATTTGAGGCTATAGCTATTGTCTATCTCCCTAAATTAAAATGTCCCTTGGAGTTAAACTTTAATAAGCTAAATGTGAATATTTGTATAATTGGAAACCTGTTTTCTTTTTCTTGGAGCAGGAATCACAGAAAAAACATTGCGGAATTTCAAGTTCCATGATAAAGGAGAAAACACAAAATGGTTTTCATAGATGGGATGAAATCATGTTTCCATGGAAACCCTGAACTGGTTTGTTGCAATCCAACTTAAGTTGGCAATCTGGGCTAATTTCAACTATAAAAATAAATTTGGCAACTTAAAATATTTATCCATCCTATCATGAATGGAATTTCTAAATGATAGCTAAATATGTGAAAAGCATCTCAGTGAATTGAATACATATTTTTAAATTCCTTTAATCATTACCAACTTCACCTGGCAAAGATATCATTTAAATTGGAAACAAATCCAATGAACTAAGCTGTGCCAGAATAAATAGAATCTAGAGTATGGTTATCCTCTGATTCCAGTGTTGGAGAAAGAACAGGGACAAGGACTTCCTCTATTACAGACTAGCAGAGTCTGTGGATTTAATAGCTTTTACTGAATCATGATAACCAAAATAGACTCAACATTCTACCCTAAGCAGTCAAGGCCCCCCTTTTTTTTTTCATTTAGAAAATTTTTTGCAAATTAGAAATCCATTTGATCATGGCATATGGTTGTTAGGCAAAACAAAAATAAGAACCAAAATGGTTATATTTTACATTAATGATTTTAAAAAGATTTTTGTCTTATATTTTCCATTTATTGAAAGTTTTTACCCTTATTTAAGCACTTCATTGTTAACCCAGGATTGACTCCAGTCTTTGACTTTGCTTCATGTAAGTTTCTTTTATGTGACTCAATGCTTTTGGGCACAACAAATAAAAAGAGCCAAAGGGCAGGTTAATATATAGCTGAACAGTCAACTTTAAATTAAAACTGTCCAGTCACATAACCTTGGTCAGCTCTTCATCACATCCAGTAACTATCTCCTAACCATGTTCGCAAATGCTTAACGTCCTATGTTATATACATGTGGCAGGCAATTTCAAAACTGAGAAATTTGACACTTAATCTTAAAGTATTGTTCTTCCCTTGATTCTTTTATTTGAATGTTCTTTCCTTTCCGTCCCCTCATGGCAAAGCCTGATGAGACAGAAGTCTTCATTTGATTCCTTCCATTTTCTCATCTCCTGCTAAATCTTCAACCCATTGCAATAATATCTCTGAGAGTGTGGGTAGCACCTCTCTCATTCCATATCCTTAATTATCCCAGATATCTGCTTTTCAAAGACTGGTGTAGGACACCTTATCCTGCAGCTGTGTTCTCTTTGGACACCCTCCCCACTCCAGACTCATACTCTACTTGCAGAAGGGTCTACCATCCTCACCTGGCAGTGCAACTATGGATCAAGATGGAAATGTTTCTGGAGATTTGCCCAAATCTAGGCACTTTTGCATTTTCCTGCACATACTGCTAGAAACTATGGCATAGTTGAAATAGTACTGGTTTTCAGTTAAAACATGCTTAAATTCTCACTCCCTGTGTGACTAAAGCAAGTTTCTTAATTCTCTCTGAATCTTACTATCCTCCTCACTAAAAGCAAGGATAAATCTACCGCATCTACCTTGAAGGGCTGTTAAGTAAAATGCTAAGGAAAATGGCATAAAAGCACTTTTCACAGTCTCTAACCAACTGTAAGAACCAAATAAATAATATTTTTCTTCCCTTCCTTTAACAGCAGAATTTGCAAAAGCAAGAGTGGAAAAACAAGTGATTGTTATGGTTGAAAGGAATCCCCTTTTCCTGAATACTTATAATGCATTATCTGCGAATTGCAAGCAGTCATCTGTCATTTTCCTGTAAGGTATTACACGTTCATGTGTATATGTGTATATATTCCAATTGCTTGACTAGTTGCCTGTGAGTTCCTTGAGGGCACAGTTTGAAGCCAATAATTCTCTAACCTCACAATTCCTTACATGTTACAGGCAATCAATTAAATATTTTAATGGCTCACCTGTCACTGGTAAGATATTTAATTTTTTCACAATGGTGATAGATGTATGCTAATCCACCTACACTTTCTGTGATGGCTTCTCTTGGAGCCACATATCAGTGGAATGACTGGCTAGGACAAAGTGTACAGAATACATGTGGAACACTATGTAGTCCACTGCGATAGGGGACCTATTGCTGCATTAGTGGCCGTGTTCCAACAAACCAAGCCAACTCAGATACATCCAACCCTACAGAGAGGACCAACATTATTATTTTTGGATAATTTATTTTTAGGAAATTCATATTTTAGCTTTGAAAGTATGAACCAAGTAGAGCCAAAAGTTGATACAACCAAATATACAAACAGCAAAAATTTATCCCTCTTCTGCTCACATACACCTAACTTTCCTTTTTTGACCAAAGAAGTCTTTTAAAGCCCAATTCATACTAGGATAACTTTTAAATGTGCTGAAAATTCTGCCCCATGTCTTTTTACTCTGTTAGCCAAATAATTCCCATGGGAATCATCAAAAGAAATTCTTGATAAGGGTCAACATCATACAGATGTGAGACTCACTAGTTGTACACAGCCAATGCTAGGTCAACATTATTCGCAGCCTCTGACCAAGAGAAGATTCCAGTTCAATTCTTTTCTCTAACCACCTGTAGAATATTGAAGCTATACTTTCCTGACACATCTTTTTACTCAGGCCAAAATTTCCTAACAAATGGGCACGAGGCTGGATTTTTCCACACCTGCTTGCATTTTTAAACAATGAAAAATCTTATGAGATCATCTACCTCAGTATCACTTTTATTTCTAAAATAACAAGATAATTACAGAATAATTTCTTTCTGAAAATTAAGAACATGAGAATATATATTTAGATGGCAAGACCTGATTATATGTTCCAAAGCAACCTACAAGTATTTTCTGTATTAAGCAAACACATTCAGTTGTGCACATATTCTTCAAATGTTAAAATTCTTATAAAAATATGGCCAATCCATATTTTTAAGAAACGTTTAGGTGTAGAGTTTGGGTACTAATCATAAAATATATTAAGTTTCCAAATAAAAAGAAATACTGTTAGAGGGTAATACTCTCAAGTGTAATAAAAGTATATTGCTAGCTTTTTAATTAAAATTTCTGTAAATGGACACTATACGAGTTCCAGTGAATGGTGTCCTCTGTCTAAACAACTGGACCAATAAATAAGGAGGACTCCACTTGGTGGGTTCCCACTCCTGGGTCATCTGAAACAAAACCACCAATTAAGTCAATGCTTTATCTCAGATAACTACCTGTCTGAACAGAACTCCACCCCAAATGTGGCTCTCACCCACCACAGCACTGTCAACCATGAATTTTCTCAGAAATTCGGAAGAGTGCACATTAAATACATTTCAATAAAAAAACTCCCTATAAATAGAAAAATAAAGAAAATTTTCCTCAAAAACATAAACCAAATGACCGAAAGGTACCAGAAAGTCCTTCCAACCCAATTTTGTTGTTCGGCAGATAGAATCTGAAGCACAATAATGTTAAATATTCTAACCAATATTAAGTATAATGACAGACCAATATCAGAACTTGAGTGCGTTGACTCCCCAAACTGTGTTCTCTCCGATCTACCACACTGTCTCCCTTAAAATGGGAAAAGGCATAATGTTATTGCTCTAGAAACAACCTATAGGATTCAGTGTATGGCTTAAACATGAAGAAGGCTTCCACCCACATGTGGTATTCTAGGAACAACAAGAAAACTTCACTCACATCTCAACACAGAGCAAAACCATCCCAACTCCAGTCAACTCCAGTCCTAACTGCAAAGCACCAGGTATGTGATCCTCCTGATCACTTAAGCACCTCTGAGAGCTGGAGGTTGTATATGTAAAAGGGGATGGGGCAAGCCAATTCTAATCCGTCTCACATGAGAATGACATGTAATGATGAAACCTCAAGAGCTTCACATATTATGACATGCTATGCAAAGTACTTAAAATTCTGTGTCCCCAAATGAGAAGATGGCTTAATCTGTACTATAAAATTGTCTAAATACAATTTAGTACCCTCTTTTAAGAGGAATACACTAAAAATGTTTATAGATCACAAACTTGGTACAAAATATTAGGGGGATAATCAAACTTTGCTGAATTATCTTGTTTTCAAAGTGTAAAGAAAATGCACTTGATGAATATTCAATACTCAGAACTGTCCTCCAACATTACTTCCTAGCATAAAAGTATATGGCTTTGTAAAAAAAAGAATAAGAAAAACAACAGAATACAGTCATGAAAGTTGTTAGCCATATCATTGTCTTGTTCTTAGTACATTTCCCAACACTTCCTAAAATCAAAAGCTGCTCTTTAACTGTATAATAAAATCACCACATGGCTTGTTATTGTTATAAATCTATAAGACAACAGCTCCCTCCCCCCTTAGATGGAAATGGGTTGGTGCAAATGTTATTGTGTTTTTTTTTTTTTTTTGCCTTGTTGAAATTTGCCATTTGATATTGGAATACATTCTTAAATAAATGTGGTTATGCATCACACTCCGGGGACTGTTGTGGGTTGGGGGGAGGGGGGAGGGACAGCATTAGGAGATACACCTAATGCTAAATGACGAGTTAATGGGTGCAGGAAATCAACATGGCACATGGACACATATGTAACAAACCTGCACATTGTGCACATGTACCCTAAAACCCTAAAGTATAATAAAAAAAAAAATAAATAAATAAAAATAAATGTGGTTATGTTATACACTACTTAAATGCACATTTCTTGCTTTTTTTTTTACTAATGTCTTATTACTTACTGCTCATTTTATATTTATTTTAGGCTATGGAAATGATGTTAGACAAAAAGGAAATTTGAGCTATTTTCTTATTCGAGTTCAAAATGGGTCTTAAAGCAGTAGAGAGAACTTGCAACATCAACAACGCATTTGGCCCAGGAACTGCTAACGAATGTCCAGTGCAGTGGTAGTTCAAGTTTTGCAAAGAAGACAAGAGCCTTGAAGATGAGGAACGTAGTGGCCAGTCATCAGAAGTTGACAATGACCAGTTGAGAGCAATCACTGAAGCTGATCCTCTTACAACTACATGGGAAGTTGCTGAAGAACTCAGTGTCAGCCATTCTATGGTTGTTCAGCATTGAAAGCAAATCGGAAAAGTGAAAAAGCTCAATAAGTGGGTGCCTCATGAGCTGAGCAAAAAATCAAAAATATCATCGTTTTGAAGTGTCATCTCTTATTCTATGCAACAATAATGAACCAGTTCTCGATCAAACTGTAACATGCAACGAAAAGTGAATTTTATACAACAACCAGCGACTGCTAGCTCAGTGTTGAGCCGAGCTCAGAAGAAGCTCCAAAGCGCTTCCCAAAGCCAAACTTGCACCAAAAAAAAAAAAAAAAAAAAGTCATGGTCCCTGTTTGGTGGTCTGCTGTCAGTCTGATCCACTACAGCTTTCTGAATCCCAGAGAAACCATTACATCTGAAAAGTATGCTCAGTAAATTGATGACATGCACTGAAAACTGCAATGCCTGCAGCCAGCATTGATCAACAGAAAGGGCCCAATTCTTCTCCACAATGCCCAACTGCACACCATATAACCAACACCTCAAAAGTTGAAGGCATTGGGCTACAAACTTTTGCTTCATTTGCCTTATTCACCCGACCTCTTGCCAACCAACTACCATTTCTTCAAGCATCTTGACTTTTTGCAAATTCAAATTATTTAAAATAAATAAACATGATCTGGTTTACAAAACTGTAATTAACAAAAAAATTACAATAAAACATCTACTGCATAATTGAAGCATATTATTATATCCTGATGATGGATGTGATGATACACGTCAATTATCATTTGTGATATCATCAGGATACATTTCATTTTATTACCCAATTAAGATAGCATTTTGTCAAGCAGCTGACTTGTTGCAATGAATATTTCTGCCCATCTATCCACTGACTTACACTTTATTCATTTTTCAAGCAAATATGTATTGAGTGCCTGATTTACAGAATACCTCTATTTATTAAATGCCTGATAAACACTGAGGTGTTATGAAGATTTAATAATCACAATTCTTCCAATCAAGGCACTTAACTGTGTATAGGAAGTTTACTATAAATCATTCTGTTTCTTCAAAAAAAGAGTTTTTAGAGGGTGGGCTCAAAGTGTATTTTATCTTTTTTTCAATTTTCAATAATAGACTGTATTGGTATATAATGTATTGAAGCTCAATCAATATTGCATTTATGCTTAACATATTTATTCATTGAATTAACATTTATTGCCTGCTTATCAAATGGCATAATACATAAACAGCACATTGCACAGTACTGGCATACAAGGAGTGCACAATTAATGTCATGCTATATGGAGAGATAAATGGCAGGCCAGCCATGACCTGTAACAGGCAATAACCACACAAAAGATGTACAAAGAATTCTGGTGCTACAGAAGCAGAGAAAATAGCCTGGGGGAATCCAAGCAAATAACCGACACTGATTAGTAGAAGGAACAAAGGGAATATGTTTGCAAAAAAGGTAGTCAACATTTGGTATTAAAACACAAAGGAAGTTTAAAATTGCTGAACAATATCAGTGTTGTCTATGCTTATTTGGTGTCATTCTTACCTAAAATTTCTTAACTGCTAAAGACTTGTGAAAAACCTTTATGTTTTACGGTGACTTTATGTTTTATTTAAGAATGGTTCTGTATAACTAAGAAAGATGGAATGCCATTCACTCATAACAGAGTCAGAAGGACACAAGATGTCCATACTGTACTTGAACTTATCTGAGAAGAGGAAACTGGCTACCTTCTAAACAAACCATTCTATCTTTAGACAGTTCTGATAGCTACAAGGCTCTTCTTCACTGTCATACTTTGAAAAATAGCTGACTTTTATTGAGATCCTATAGGAACCAGGCAACGGACTAAGCAATTACACACATTATTTTATTTAATTCTACAAGACTTTGAAGTAGAAACTATACTATTACCTCAATTTTACAAGAGCACAGAGAGGCTCTGAGATATTTAAAGGAAGCTGGTCACAAAAAGGTGGAGCCCACAGTTTTAGCGAAGTCCCTTTGAGGTCATATGACTTCTGCTTTCCACTACACAATTCAATTCCATTCTTAAGGGAAAAATCTGCCTCTTGTTAATTGATATTTTGTAGTTCTTCTTTATGCATTAAGTGTACTGTTATGTATGTTAGTCCAGAGTTTCTCAACTACTGGCATTTGAAACCACATTAACTGTTTATTGTGGAGTCTGTCTCATGCATTTTAGGAGGTTTGCAGCATCCTTCCACCCACCAGATGCTGGTAGCATCATCTTCAGCTGTGACAACCACAAATGTTCCCTGATATGACCAAATTTCTCTGTGGCACAAAATCCCTCTATTGGAAATCACTGATTTAGTCAGTAAATAGAGGCTTTACCTCAAGGATTGATAATTGGACCTTAATTAATGAAACTGAGTTTGAAGTTTGTAAATCTTAGGTTCCAAACTAGGAATCAGCCACCATGTTCACATTCCTCTGCCCAAAGAAGAAGTCAGTAAGGTAAAAAGCTCAATTTGTTTAAAGTATTCAAAAGGGTCAGGCACGGTGGTTCATGCTTATAATCCCAGCATTTTGGGAGGTCAAAGCAGAAGGATTACTTGAGCCTAGAAGTTTTAAAACAGTCTGGACAGCATGGAAAGATCCTGCCTCTATAAACAATTTTTAAAAGTTAGCCAACTGTGGTGTCACACACCTATAATTCCAGTGACCCAGGAGGTGAGGTGAGAGAATTGCTTGAGCCCAGGAGTTCCAGGCTGCAATGAGCCATGACCACACCACTGCACTGAGTGACAGAACAAGACTGTCTCTAAAAAATAAAAAATAAAATATTATAAAGACTTGAATTTATTGGATAGCCTTCTCTGTATCAGGTTCGACATAGCTCTATTCTTTTACTATCAGTGTTTCCAGGGTAATGCTTCTATTTCAGAATCAAAATGTTTTTGAAATAGATTAAGTATTGCCAAAAAACAATTTAAAAGCAAATCGAGAAAGCTACTAAACATACACACAATTTCATGGTTTATATTTGCTTTTTATTCTTTGGCCATGAACTATAGAGTGCATTTAAAATTGAAAGTGTTGGCCAGGCATGGTGGCTCACATCTGTAATCCCAGCAGTTTGGGAGGCCGAGGCGGATGGACTACCTGAGGTCAGGAATTCGAGACCAGCCTGACCAACATGGTGAAACTCCATCTCTACTAAAAATACAAAAATTAGCCAGGCATGGTGGGGCAGGCCTGTAATCCCAACTACTCAGGAGGCTGAGGCAGGAGAATCACTTGAGCCCAGGAGGTGGAGGTTGCAGTGAGCTGAGATAGAGCTATTGCACTCCAGCCTCGGCAACAAGAGTGAAATTCCATCTCAAAAAAAAAAATTGAAAGTGTTTTCCTTTTATTTTATTTTAGCTTTACAGGCAACTAATTGTAAAATAGGAGGTTAATAATGTTGTCTATGAGGATTTTTATTATACTTTACTCACTCGCATGATAATGGTGGTTATATTTTTCATGTTTCTCCATCCATTCATCTAAAAAGCTCTAATATTTCATGCCTATAATAAAATTCTTATATAAGTCTTCAGTACATTCAAAGAATATTAAACAAAAGAGGCATTGCTTCTCTAGGGAGTAATTAAATGTAAGACATGTAATCCATTTCTATGATGAAACGCAGATTTCCCATTAGAAGACAAATCATTCATTTAAATCAGCTGAGTAGGAGAGTATTAAAAGAAAATACATCTGGTTACATTTAAGGTTCAGAAAAAAATCATGTACACAAAGATTCTTTGGCTTTCAGCCTAGAGGATTTTCATGAGGTTGTCAATCAGATATCTTTTTATTCAGTGTAAGCTCCTATTCTTAAAAAAAAAAAAAAAAAGGGACTCCCAGGGAATGTTTGCAAGAATTTCAAAGTGAGTCACACAGATTAGTACTTACAGTTTCCAAAAAACTAAAGCCTACTTGGTGGCTTTGGCAATGGAGGGTGAGTGGATTAATCTATGTCCTTGACTTTGACCATCCTTTTACATTTTTTGCTCTCATACCAGTGAGTATCATGTGACTCACTCAGTATTTTTTTTTTATTAAATGCAGACAAAGTGTATATTAAAGGAAGAGATATCCACATTCTATTCAGAACAAAAAAAATTTGGAATCCCTGGATAAGTTTTTATTGCTGTTACTCTACCGGTCACTTCTGGGATAAACCGTGTTCTTCCAACATTACTTTCTGGGATAATCAGTTCATGTATTTGTTGTCTTTTCATTTGAAGACAGGCTGATCATGACTGACAGTAACATCAGTAGATGAGAGGACAGTAGCATGTTATTTTTTTCTGTATTATTTTCCTCTTTATTGTCTTGAGCTTATTTTTGTCTTCCCACTGAAAAGTAAAAGTGTCCCTCTAACATGAAGGGAAAGACTGTACTTTCTTATTTCATATTTTATTCAAGCTTTGTTTGGGTGCCATAAGTAATATCCTTCATTCTATAACATGACTTACTGAAACACCTATTTATTTGCTTTTCCAAGTAACTGAATCATTAAATTTAAAAACTATATTAAATTCCTCTAAAAATTTAGGTACTAGGTTTATACAATTTTCTTAACATGCTTAGCACATTTGTTTAATGTGCCAAACAAAGCACATTAAAATTTTCTGGCAGTCACCAGTAAATGTTTCTTATGATAATTACAGCTATTACATTGGGGTTTTGGGTAAGGGGATAATACTAATTTTTAAAAAAACATAAAAATTGTAAGCAATGTAGAATGATATTTGCATAATGCATTCATGGTAAACTACCTTTAAATCAAAGATGCCCAGGTGTGTAACATCATTAGCTATTGCCAGAGTAACAAAATGTACCATGATTCATCTTGATAGTCACCAAAAGGCTTTCACCTTATGCGATATAAATTAATTGATACATGCATTAAGATTTTACATTTTATTTGATTTTTTAAACTGTAAAGTATTGGAAGATACTCATGGAGTGTTCTGTGCATCTTATTTCCACCTATTTTCCCAAAGATGTTGAGATACATCCCCTACAGCCTTGGGAGACAGTGTCTCTCTCCTGGGATAAGGGCAAGTTTGTTTCCTGACTGGAATAATAAACGTAATTTTTTCCAGTATAAACATTGGAGAGATTTACTAGTACTCTTTTTATAAGACTGGGGATTTTTTGAGCTTGGAGCTCTTCAGCCATGACACACACCCACTATGTACATAGCATCTATCTGGGTCCTTCCATATCACCCCACAGGGCTTAGGGGAAAAAGCAACCAATGCAAACATGAAGTTGTGAGTAATAAAGTCTTTTGTCCCTAACTCAACAGTCTCCTCTCTGCCAACACCTATAAAACTGCACCAGACTAGTTAGCTTGCAAGTAGGGTAAAATCTCAGGCTCATAGTTCTTCACATAAAAATAGTAGATAGACAATAATTACTTCTTAAATGAAGAGAACAGGTAGCCATGTATGGCTGAATTCCATGACTTAATGTGGAGGCTTACAATTTACTTTAGCAAAAGTGTGTCATAGTCTATACTTTATTTTATATGTAATTAAGACAAAAATACTATTTTAATGCTTCTCATTCTGAAACCCATATACCTTATGTCAATAAGTGATGCTACTAAATAATTCACAGTCTTTTTGTAATATGGGAGACATAAACAAATTTTTTAAAAATCATATTTAATACCAAAAAAGGATTGGGTTTATAAAAATCAGCAGATGTAACTAAATCAAAACAAAAACATTGACATTATGGGCTGTTCTTTCTCTGATATTTCCCTGTTTTACCAAGTCCCTTAATGGAAAAAGCACATCAATATGGGCCATTAAATGAAAATAATGACATATTGGATTTCACTTGGACAAATATGCTAAAATATTATAGTTAAATTAAACTCCATTATTTAACAAAAAGTACTACTTAACCTATCACAACTAGTGAGCCAAATCACACCAACCACTTTTCCTACCTACCTCTCATCATCTAATTGATGGTGATAAAGAACAACAATGCTGTTGAGCAAGATACCATGCATGCAGTGTAAATTGTAACATAAAACTAAAATGTAATAAACGGGGAAAGAAAAAATTCTGACCCTCCAGGAAAAAAAAAAGTCAGAAAAGATTTCCCTTTTCTCAAATTCTAAAATATGATCACTTTAACCACTAAATTAGTTTAAACACCACTGACTCCTCCAAAGCCACAAATTTTAAATTTTTCCCCACAAAGTCTTAAAACATTTCATTTTCCTTTAACATTATGCAAGTTACAATAAGATTTCTACTAAAGCAAACAACTGCCCTGTACTCAACAATCATTTCTTTAAATCATTTTGAGACCCCCCAAGTTATCAAGAAACTAACCACTAGGTCAACTGGTCTTCATTGATTCCAACACCTGCTGCTGAGTGATAGCATGACTCAACATTTCTGAACTCTTTTAGAGCTTCACTTTGAGTGGGCTACTACTCACTCCTCAGTAAGGAAACTTGAAAACCTTAAGTAGCTAAGTTCTCTATTCTAGCCCAGATGGAATCTATGGTAGCTGGTGGAATGAAGGCAACAAAAATGTACTTGACAGCAGAGACCTGGTATTTGGCTGCCTACAGGTTGCCACTTGGGCAAATTTTCACCTTGTTCCTGTCCAAAGAATGTACTATTTTCAGGTACTCAATGAAAAATAATCTACATCAGAAAATAATCTGATGAGAACTTTGGCATAAAAACAAAAGGATTCCAAATTTTAAACATATTCATGGCCTTTAATTTTTTTAGTCTTTTTAAGATTTAATTACTTTAAAAAGACAAGAAACACAATAATTATGGGAACAAAAAAGAATATTTTGAAATTAAGTTTGAGTAATGCTAGAATGTCAGAAGGTAAAATTAGACACAGCTAGTCACCCAAGTGCCTGTGATGTTTTACTATTCCTATGTGATGGTCTTCCTGTGGGCTTTGTTTCCTGGGTAGGAGATCCCTGGAAGCATATAGTGTTTAAATAGATTAATCACAGAGCATCCTGTCTTTATTGTGGTGTACATGTTTCTAGAAGTTACAAAGAGTATTATGCCTGCTATTTCATGATGTCCTTTTTTCATCTTATTTCAAATATTCTTCCCAAGAATAAGAGTACAAATAGTACATAGAATTGTTTAAAGAATCCAAATATCTTGAATTTTTCTTTTCAAATCTAATTTTAGAAATGTTACCAATTGTTAATTCATCTAACATCAGGGAGAAAAATAAGTATAGGGCATAGCCGAATTACCTACAGGGTAGCTTTTACAGTCAGGTGTATACCAACAAAAGTCACTTTGCTTTCTTCACCTGGAAATATAGGAATGTTATATCATTCCCTTCTAGAAAGAAGAGCAAAGTAACTTTTTACAAAATGTTTCTCATTACTTAATGTATATGAACACATCTACTAATGATTCTACTGTAACTTTCAAGAGATAGATATTTGTCCCTCTTCCTCAAAATCCCAGAGGGAAAATGTAACTATCATGAAACATTTTTAAAAGCTTTATATATTATATCATTATAAAATAAACCAGTTCCTCCATTATATTAATGGTATCTGGCTTTTCAAGGCAGAATTCACTAAGGATGTTGAAAATATAAACCACACACCAAAATGTTAGACTTCCATTTGGAGGCAAAAGCTAACTGGCAAGCCTAGTTTGAGTCACACTGTGAAACCCCATTTTCCTAACTTAATTTATCTTGAATTGTTTGTGTGGTGTTGTTTGGTTTGCTTTTATGGTACAATGCACTGGTATCTTCAGCACTGCAGTTTATATGAAAATTCAATGCTCCTCACTTCCATAAAAAACAGTGCAAGGTGATAAAACTAAATTAGGGAAGAGTTACGTTGTTATGACAATGAAACTTTTGATGAGACTATCAAACTTTGAAAACAGATCACTGAGAAGAATTAAGAAATACTTTCTTTGGACTTTTTTTAAGTAGATAAGATTCCCATCTCTGTGGGATGGCTCGTATAGGAGGAGTCCACAAACACTATAATGGACTTTGAATCGCCCAAGTTATTTTCCAAACTTAAAATGGTGCCATGACAGGTCCTCAAAGGAACTAAGAGAGCAACTTTCTCAATAACTAAAAGCAGGATACAGTTCCAGATCATGAAAACTCTGCAATGCTGGTTTTGTGACCTTGACTCAGCGTCACTGGGATGTTACCAAGAAACCACAATTCTTGGCAGCTGCACATTCAATGTACAAATGTTTACCAGATGTGAAGTTCATATGATCTATGCTGTATAATAGAAACAAAAATGAATGTGCTGTGTAATATGACATGCTAGTTCATTCTGTGAGCCAGCAAGCAAGAAAACTGGTCTCATATTTAGCCAAAGCCTATAGACTATTTGGAGTAAAGAGAAAACCTCTAAGTCCCACCTCCAATCCCCAATTAAAACTAATCCCATATGCTTGTTTAGCCTGTGGGAAATTCTACTAAGTAAGGTTCCTTTCTTTAGATTAAGCATTCCATCCTTGTTAAATAAAAACCCCCTTGGGAGACATAAACTATTATCAGTTATTACGCTTCAGAGTAAATGAACTTCAGACCCTGTCTTGACAGTTGGTTCTGATATGAAAAATATATGAAGCTTGGTTGTTTAGATTGTAAAAGAAAGAGAAAGAATCATCAAGAGATAAAATTTAATACATATTTTCCCACTATTGTTTGTCTGTTTATCCATTCATTCCACAATATGCACAGTCATCTGCTATTATTCAGGCAATGTACTAAGCACTGAGGATACAGAGATGAGAAAGCCTAGTGATAGCCTCAGCAAGTATAGCGTTTTTTGTGAAAAGATATCAAATATGTAACCACAATACAATAATAGAGACATTAATCGAGGTATGTTCAAGGTATTGGGAGCCTGGTGGAGTGAATACCTAGTTCCTGGAAGGCTGAGAGGAAATGGGTACATTCTCTGAGAGGAAGTATAGTGCATCTGTGAATTAAAGGCAAACCAGGGATTTGCTAGATGACCTTAAGAAGACAGGAAGATAGTACCTGAAAATGCTTAAAAACACTAAAGAACAAGATGTGCTCAGTGAAAAGGTTTTTATGAAGTGAACCGCCCGTGGAGACTGGGAAAGGGGTGAGGGGTGAAGGAAATGAATGATGGGGCAGGTACTCAGGAAACATAGCATGAACATGGCCTTTTGCATTAAGTGAAGACTTTGTCGTTAAAATTTACCATAGGAGGGATTTTTAGCAGAGAGAAACATATTCTGGCTCACATTTTTGAAAGCTCACAATGGCAGCAATAGGGAGAATGGTGTACAGGAAGATGGAAAGTTTATGGCAGCAGTCAAATGAGAGGCAGTAAGGGCCTGAAGGATGTTGAGAGCAGAAATTGATTGAGAGGCATTCAGGGGTTAAAACGGGCCAGGTCCCATGACTATTTGATTGCAGTGGACAGGAGAAAGAGAACGACCCCAGCCTCTGGCTTGAACATCTTGTAGATAGGGATGTCTTTCCCTGAAAGAATTCAGGAAAAATAAAACCAAATTTTCTTGCTAGAGGGTAGAGGAGAAGAAATATAAAGCATCTAAGTTTTTAGAAAATTAAGCACAAATTTCATGTATGGACATGAAATGGTTCATACATGAAATTTGTGCTTAATTTTCTAAAAAAGCATGGACAGATGAAATTGCTTACTTGACAGGTAAATATATAGACCCCCTGTGTGCCAGGATTTGAGTAATGGGGAGATGCCACTGACGCTAAGCAGAGTGAGTGGACATGGATTCTGGTCTGGCTTACTATTTGCTTTTGAGTGTCAAGGGCTGAGATTTTTAGTCCATTAAAACTCCTTGTATGGAATAAAACAAATGACTAAAGTACAAGAATAACTAAGTAATTGCTGGTTCATCCATATGATGGAGTACTACAGAGACATAAAATTCAAATGTTCCAAGAATACTTAATGACAATTTAAAAAATATCAATAAAAGAAAAAATGCAAAAAATGCAAAACTATATAGTAAGCTAACTATGTGATATTATATCTCTTTCAAAGAAATGTCAAAAATTGTTACTTCCAGATAATAGCATTATGGATATGTAATTTTTATTTTTTGATGCTTTCCAACTTTTCTATAAAGAATATGCATTATTTTGGCTGGGTATGATGGCTCACACCTGGAATCTCAGCACTTTAGAAGGCTGAGGCAGGAGAATTGCTTGAGATCAGGAGTTCAAGCCCAGCCTGGGCAATACAGAGAAACCCTGTCTCTACAAAAAAAATTTTTTTTTAATTAGCTGAGCATGGTGGCTCATGCCTGTAGTCCTGGATACTCAGGAGCCTGAGGGGACAGAACCACTGAGCCCAGAATTTTGAATTGCACTGCTGCACTTTAGCCTGGCCAAGAGAGAGAGCTTCTGTCTCAAAAACAACACAATATGCATTATTTTAAAATCAGAAATAATAAACATATTTTTAAACTTACATATGTTTTAGATAAGGTTAATATCTCAAAAGGAGACTCTGCTCCATTAGCAAAACACATAGTTGAATTATCGTACACTAACCACAAGAGGTTAGATTATGCTGGGTAACAAATATACCCAAAAATTGTTGTGCCTTATAACAACAAACATTTATTTTTTGTGCATACTCTACGTCCACTATGAGCTGTCTAGTGGCTCTGCTCCACATTCCTCATTTTAAGATTGAGTCTGAGGAGTATGGTCATTTTCCAAGGTAAGTGTAAAGAGCTCTGGAGGTTCTCACATTTAAAATAAATGTTCCAGTGCAGAAATATATGTTAATTTCCACTCAACTCATTGGCCATGAGTATCATGGGGCCAGAAAACGTAATCTGACTGTGTACCTGAAATTTATTTGACAAACAGAACTAATAAGGATCTCCTATAACTACAAATTCATCCCCTCCACCACTACCACCAGCAGCAACAAAAAACTGGAGGGATTTTTATGGTAGTGTTTTTTAAAATGCAAATCACGATCCGTTGGTTGATCTTGAAATCAACTCAGTGGTCTATGACCAATAGTGTTTAATAGAATAGAAGGGAAAAGAAAATGTTAGAGCACATTGTATGTACAAAAGGTAAATATTATGATATATTTGGTATACATATTTCGAATAAATACAGATGTGTCACAATGTAAAATTTATTTCTTCCTGTAGGTCCTGTAAAAAAAATTGAAAGTCATTTTTCTATGGGAGTCCCAACTAAGCCAGATATATGGAAACATAACAATTTGCATACTAGGTTTTTCTAGTCCAGTGTCCTATGACTCTATGAAAGGCTGGGGGAATCTTGTATCAATCTCAAAGAACTCAGCCAATGTTTTACTCTTTCTTTAATAGTATGGTCTCTCAATGATAAATCAGTTGAGAAATATCACAAAGCAAACTCAAAGTTTAGCATCCTTCAAGTGCTAAGAGTAGAATCACATTTTATTTCTCCTAAAATAAAAAAAGTCAAGTTTCCAAAGTTTTTCTTAATTCCGTACAGCTTTATTTTATTTTTTTTAAGGAACAGATATACTTCTTATATTAATTCAAATGGCATCCTTGACCAGGATGAATTGTAATATAATTTTTTTTAGTTTGTATTGTTATTAACATAAAGTATTATCATGTTTTATAAGGTGATGATTTTTATCAGGCTTACTTATTTTTTGATGTTTAAGGGAAGAAAGCACACTTCAAAACCATAATCAATTGCAAAATACCTTTTGTATGAGTATCTAACTCCTTATCACATGCTTAATATTGCACAATTTTAAATGTTTTATTTCTTATTTTCAACTGAGAAAATATAAATTTGAAATATGCTAGCTGTACATGTTTATGGGAAACATCCCATTTATCAATTTAGTTTCAAATTTTTCATTTCCAAAATAAATTCATCTTAACTCTTAGTTTCTATCACCCATGTGAAAGGTTTATAATCGCTTACTTAAATACATGAGTTCCAATCAGTGTTTTCTACCCTTCCCTCAAATAAACTGCCATGCTTTTTCCTACCGACCCTTCATAGCACCACCAGTTCAAAAGCCAGCCTTTTGTTTCGACAGGAAAAATGCTTGCTGACCAGCCAAGAATAAAACACACCTCACATGGTACAATCTTCTTTTACCTCCCAGATGACTCTACTGCCATTTACTAAGGATGCCAGAAGAGGTTTCCTGAGGAAGAAACAATCAATGTGAACTAATACCATCCTGACATTCAGGAGACCCAAATAAAACATGACTATGTTTAAAAGAACAGAAAATAAAAAGACTATCCTCAAAAATAACTTAGTGTGCCATTTCTTACCATATAAAAGGAAGCTCTGGTATGGAAAAATGATAAACATCCTGCATTTGTTAGTAAAGGAAGCATTATATTCAGTTCTGTAACAGCAACTTTTTTAAAAGTGATGAGTCACAATATTCAGTTCCTTCCTGGCGTTATTCAGCTAGGTGTGGGTAAAAGAGGATAGTACTGAGAACTAGACTCTCTGCATCCCAACCAAGGCCATTAAGACATTGCGGGAATTTGAGCAAGAAAACAAGCCTGGCTAGACTTCAGTATCTCCTCTGTAAAACCAGGGGGTGAGAAGATAAGCGAATTTGAGAATCTCTTCCATTTCCAATTGGCTACAGTTCTATTGTCTTAAATATTTTACTAATTATGTATACTAGTAAATACATGGTTAATAATCAGCTTTCTAAAGCTGCAAAAAAGTCATTTGTTTCCATTATTCAAACTGAATCCACTAGATCTAATGTTATGAATTTTCTATAATTAACATTTTATGATCAAAATTATAATATCTATCCCTAGTTCTATTACTTTTAAAGAGCTCCAAAGACATATACGGTAACATTCAGATCATTCTCTTTTCGTAAGTTTTTTGATTGCTAAGCTATCACGATGAAAAATAATCCCATGAAAATGTTCTTCCTTTTAAATGAGTAACAAGCACTACAAAACTCCAACTGAATTCTTGCAGTATATGGTTTAGGACTCCAACATATGAGATTTCTTAAACTATTTGACATTGTTTTCAACACACACAAAAAAAATTAGCAAATGAATACCACAATCAAATATTGACTATCTGCCAAGTGGGATGGCAAGAGAGAACTAGTACACATAACCTTAAATTGTGGAGAGTTGGGGAAGATGTATAATTGGGCACTGGAATGTGTCTTATTCTTATATTTGAATAAAACTATGTCTGGCATTCTGAAAATTGACAATACTATACTTCCAACTGAGTAAACAATGAAAACATCCTAGGAAAAAGCAACTCAAGAGAACTAAAAAACATTCTACTTAGGAAATATTTTGCCTCACATCTTAGAAAACAAGAACAATATGCAATGTTTAAAAAGATATTTTAAACTCTGCTATGTTAGACTAGTGTGACAAACAAAGTGAATTACAAACATTGATACTGTCATTAAATATTTCGAAAAATTTTTGCAGAACAGATCTCTAAAAGGGGTCATGTTGTATAAACTCAAGACAGTGTTGTTATCAAGTTTGCTTCCTATAAAGCAGGAGATTCATGAGGTGGGAAACTCTCCTATCTCACTGTTCACTCCAAAGTCAGTTGGTTACGTTCTGTTGTACAGACTTTCAGACCCAATGGTGTAAAGCAGAAACAGCTGCACTGGACTTCGTTCATCCCGAAAAACAGACATTTCTCAAGCATGTGCCAAGTGCAGTCTCAGAATTACAATATGACAGACTTTATCCAAAAGGAGATGCTCTTATTTTACTACATCATTCAAATGTTTTTCAGAAGAAATTGCAAACAAGATCCCCAGAGCCACATATGATTTGATCCAAAATGTTCACTACACAGTAGAAGTAATAAAGCAGATATCAAACTGACTCTTGTTCCTTTCTATAATTACAGGTGCTTTAGAATATTGTCAGATTAACACTGAATGTGATACCTCTACAACTCCATAGCCTATATTGCTGGGAAGATTAGAAGAACAATAATACTCAGAGCTGGAAGTAAAAGAATTCTCAGAGCAGGGGGAAGAAAAGTGCTCTGACAGAGGTAGGTGCCTTTCAGAGAAGGATAAACTTTACACAAATGAGGAAGAATGGCCTCTTGAACACTATGCAACTCTTTCTATTTCTATCTACAGTAATCTATGAGTTTGGGCACTTAGACTAGATTGACAAGACAGGCCCCAGGTAGCTTCCCCACTAGCAAAACCCAAGAGAAGAAGCAGCCATATCCAATAAATAAGACACTAATACATTGCCCAACTTTATAATTATTGGGGGCAAGCTCCAGATAGTTTTAAATACAAAATTACAGACATGAAAATAGGCATACAAATAAGAGTGAACAAATATCAATAAAAACCAGCAACATGAAGAAAAACCATGAACTCAATGAATACATTAACAGCCAAAGAAACAGTTAATAACAGTGAAAAGAAAAGGACTCACTTAAATCTAATTGATATATTCAAATATATATGTAAGAATATTAGTGAATAAAAAGAGAAAGAATCAATTAGTATCTTAGAAAATTAAAAACTTAATAATGGATATAGTTGAAGATGGAAATAGCTAGATGGAAAATCAAGTTGAAGACTTCTACCAGATTACAATGCAAAAGAACACAGAGTTTACAAAATATTTCAGAAGAATATTCAGAAGAAAAAACTAAAAAGAGACATATGGAGAAATACAGGAGAGAAACAGTAAAGGAAAAAATTTCAGTGCTAAATTAACATTTGAATCTTGAAACTGAAAGCATTACAAATATCAAGCTGCTTGAATAGGCAAAAAAAAGACCTATTTCATATTTTTGTGAAAAGTTATGATTCAAAGAATAGAGCAAAAAAATCCTAAGTGTTTGGGGGAGGAGCAGGATGCCTAAAAAGAAATAAAATTTAGATTGTCTAGAGACTTCTTATCACAAAAGTGAAGCTAAAAAACAATGAGGGGGTAATTGATACCAATCAGCCATTAATAGGAAAACATGTTTTAGTTAATACGTAGAAATGTAATTATAACAATTATGATATAAACAGAATTATAACTTCCGGAGATAACTGGTAGAAAAGGAAAATAAAGCAAACAATTCCAAATAACAGAAAAAGTCGTTTATAATAAAAAACAAGAAAGCATGGTAAAAACAGAAAACATAAGTTAAACTTCAAGGAAAAAGTCCAGACATATTAGCAATCATAATAAAGTTTAATGGGTTAAATTTGCCTATTTGGAATCCAGAAAAATTTGAAATTGTGTTTTTTAAAGTCTTTGTATATGCTGTTTACAAGAAATCCACCTAAAACTCAGTGACAGAAAATGTTGAATATAAAGGGGCAGAAATATAATTTACTAGGTAAATACTAATAAAAGAAAATAAATATAGTATGAAAAATAGAGTTCAAAGCAAAAGTATTAAGCAGGATCAAAAAGGAATATTTCATATTTATATAAGATGCGTTTCCTAAGAAATAAGTTATGAAGCTGTAACCACTTTCTTTTAATATTTTGTCATGAACATTTTCTATAAAGTTATTTACTTTCTATATTTTCTATTATCTCTAAAGACACATTTACTGTTAAACATCGTTTTAAACACTGCTTCATAATCAATACAAAAGGCAACATTTTCCCTAATGGTACACATTTAGGATTTTTTTTCTAAAATACAAAAAAATTGCACTTTCATCTCCCTCACCAGCAGAAATGCTCACCTGAAGAGTAATGACATCCTCATTTCCCAATTCAATAGCTCCCTCACCCACACTCTCACACTTCTCTCCTTTATCTTCCTCTGCTTAAAAAGTCACACACTCTTAATCACTCTTCTCATGCTTTCTCATATTCATCTCTTAAAAGCTATCCTTTCTCCTGATTGGTCATTTTCTTTTGGCCTTTTTGTTTCTGGCAGACTATTGACAAATGTATTCTTAGCCAACTGATCACTGCCCCTCATCCAGAAAACACAACATCTTCCCCTGCTCCAGTGATTGCTTCCACTCAAGAACTTCAGTTCCTGCATACTGAAATATCTTATTTCCTACTTCTCTACACCTAAACCTTCCATTCCTACTAGGCAAGTTATATTGAGTCCCTTAAATAAGCCATTTCCATTCATAGTTCTAAGGCTTATCTCAAAACACACCTTAATTTGTGGCTTACAGGTTAATGTTCAGGGTCTAGGTAATAAACACCATAAACTTACAGAAACCTGGTATAAGTAATCTGTATATGCAATAAAGAAATGGGAGGCAAAAGGGAACAGAAATAGCTATGAATATCAATGTATATATATGCCTCTGGTAAACCCACAAGCCCGAAGGTTAAAAACAATTGTGAACCAGGCCTATATTCAGCTGGTACAAAGCAGGGTTGCAGTACAGATTGTGTATGCACATCTGTTTTGACTGGATCTGAACCCACTCCAATTGGCTGATGTTCTGGCTTTTCTGATTGTTTAATATTCTAAGCCTCACTCCTATTTGTGAGCACTTAACAAAACTTACAAAAGGAATGAGTCACTGAACACTCTGCAGTGCTTGCTAAGTGCCAAAAATAGATCATATAAAACTAACCTGTACTTCTTTGATAGCTGTACTAGGCTGACATCAGGGGAATACTGTTCGTGATAGTTCAAAAATGAAAATGAATTAATGTAAGTCGGATATAAGACTATTTAAAGGGCCCCCCTAATGAAGAAAAACACCTGACGTCAGCCTGGTAGGAGGTGTCTGGTGGTATGTTTTAGAGTTCTATGCTTTTCCCTGTCTAACTGGTTATTCATAATTTGAATGAGGGAGATGATGGCTTGCAAATTAAATTTCTAGACAAAGCAAACCTTGAAAGATGACTGGCTGATGGAATAGAAGACTTTGGACAAAAAAAAAATACCTCAACTGAATAAATAATAGACCACTGCAACAAGGCAAAATTCAAAAGAAATACAAAACTTCTGGGATCCAAAATTTGGATTGTAGAATGCTCGTTAGGAATAAAGTGCCTTAACAGCAGCAGGTCTGAGTTGACTAAATGGTCTTAGCTGATGCCAAATTGAATTCATTCGTGTGAACTGGCTGTCAAGAATTAATTTGCTCTTGAACTACATTGAGGAAAGAACAGGGCTACATCCTTTCTATTAAGCAACCAATGGCCAGAGATATCAAAACTGAATGTGCTTAGGGAAGGCTGACCAGAGTGGAGATATAAATACAAACCATCTCAAAGAAGTGGTTTCAGAATATGATGTTCCATTTGGGGCATCATATTAGCTGTCTTCAAATGCTGGGAACATGGAAAAAAAAATAAGGCTTGTTTCTGTCACTCCCAGAGTACACAACTAGGTCCAAAGCCTGGAAACTCCAGGGAGAAGTTTTTCAGTTTAAGAAAAAAGTTTTCAATAGATGAGGATTTCCCTAAAATAGAAAGTTTCCCATCATTGGAGGTGTTTGGTATTGGAAAGTATGCTCAATATGTATGCTATAGGGAGGGGTGAAAGCATCAGGTATTGTTGGGATAAACAATATTCGTATCATGAACAACAATTTGTAAGATACTGCCAGCCCTATGACTTGTGTTAACTAGAGTGTGTCTAAACAGAAACATTTGTTCAAACTGAAGCATGCTTCAAAAGGCTGGGTCAAGCCCCATCTCCTCCATGAAGCAAACCATGACAAAAACAGATCATATCTTCCACAGTGCTTACGTCTAGCATTAGACCATATGGAACTCAATTAAAGAGTATTAGTTTGCTTTCTAAAAATTGTATTTAAAATAGTCCATCTCACAACTGTATCATAAGCAATCTGACTATGGCTTGCCTTGATCTACTAAGTACCTAATGGCCACTGAAATTAAACTTGTCTACTCATTGCTCCTCTTGTTTTCGTATGGCATATATTCAATGTTTTTACAGCTGACAATACCTCCTTGCTGCGAAAGTGGTGAAATATACAGTAATGGCTATTTGAGAGTTCCTGGTGGTGCCTCTCCATCTTGATAGTTTAAAATTTCTATATTTTTCCATTTAAAACTTCTCAACTCCCTATTGAAAACAATGGTTATAAAAACTGAAATCCATTTTTACAGCTTTTGATGAGAGCAAAATGTGCCTTTTTCTCTCTATTTTTACTTGAGAACCTATCAATAGATGGCTCTGAGAAAACAGAAATCCCAGGAAAAGAAAAATTCGAAAGGAAAAAAAAAAGCCAAATTTTAAAATTCTCTAGAGTCTACAGTAATAGACAGTAGCAAAGTAGTGCACTCTAAAGAACCAGGGCTACATGTCTTCTTCATTGCAACTTGAAAAGTCTGCAGCTTTATACCGTGCTGATTACCTGAGGACACTCCCTTGAGTAAAACAGGTTTGCCCTGTCTAAGCATTGGCAATACTAAAATAATGAAATTTTTAAAAAGGAAAATGTTTTTCTCAGTTAACTTTATGATAAATGCTAATCCTTAGGATAAAATGAAAGAGTAGATAAAGTAGAAAGCATAAACACATTTAGGTTTTAAATTAAGTCATTAGTGCTCAAATCAAGTTTGAAAATGTAAAAATATAATTGCTTCTCTAATCTCGCTTAGGCTCTTTAGGCCAAAGGCTCAAAAATATGACAGGTTACTAGAAAGGAGATTTGGAATTCAACTTAGCAACCATATCCAAAATGGCATAGAATAATTTAAAATGTACATTTATTAAATTAGTCAACCTTAGCATTTAGTAATGTCATAAGTCTGGCCAAAAATGTCCAGTGTGAAATTACACTCTCCACCTGAAAATTAAAAATATTTAGAGGCACAGTTAAGGAAATACACATACATAAATGGCTCTAACTATTCTACAGAGGCAACTGGACATTCATTTAATTAATTTAGAATGAATCAGAGGTCAAAAATATTCACATTTTTTCCAGTATTCTGAGATGTATAGTCTAAAAGTAATTGATTCTGATTCTCCCAGTGCCTCCACGGCTTTATTCCATAAAGCCTCAGTTCATTCAATTCAATTATGGTTTTTTTGTTTTATTTTTAGCTTAATAGACTACGTGGTTAGTCTAAATATCACGTAAAAATTTATGTACGTTACATACACAGACTTCACCACAGTTTTGAGGAGAACATAGATCTGACCACATATTCCAATTATAAGCCTTCACATTACTGGGTATGAAACAATCAACAACGTGCTCAAAGAACTCTACTCTAAGCAGCAATTGATTAGGGCTGGGAGCCTTGTGATATGACAACCAATCATGGCATCCAGAGAACCTAAGGGGAAACTGACTAACAAACTGAGTGCTCGAGGACAGGAATCATGTCATATTTAGGGCTGCATCCCTAGCACCTTGTCTAATCTATTGAAAAGGCTGAAAAAATATTTATTGAATGGATAAATTGATGCATATCTATACTGTTACAGCAAATCTGGACTGCAGAAGCATGAAGGCACCTGCTGAGAAGGCAGTGGATGCTGAAACTCGGGGCAGTCTTCTAAAAAAAAAAAAAAAAAAAAAAAAAAAAAGCCTCCACAAATGCTAAATCCAGGAGCTCACCACAAACCACTTGCAGTTACAAGCAAGACCTGAGGATACCCTCAGTCTCACCCAACCACCACAGTGACTGCAACTGTGCCATTACAGCAAAGACTGACAGCCTCATGGATCCCAGAATCAACACCTACAGCCACAAAGCTTTACCTCAAAAGCTTCTGTTAGAGTTGCCACTGCCCTGCCACCTTCAGCAGATACCTTTCTCTCGCATTCTCACTTCCCTCTCCCAAGTACAAGGTGGATAATGGCTAAAATCTGGATTTGCATCTGCTCCAGGTCCTCAGTTATATGAAGAATATTCTCACCCAAAGAAGCAACAAGCTTTCCAAAACATAGGAATTCAAATGTAAGTGTGAAAAAGCTTAGGAGAATATTACTTATGATAATAACTAATTTGAACTAATCTGAGTACTTTGTATCTGCCAGCCCTTATGCCAAAGGGTTTATGTGCATTGTTTTATTTAACCCTTCTGACCATACTATGAAGTAGGTCCTCTGAATACCCACTTGACACATAGCAAATTAAGCTTTAAAAAGTCAAGCACCATGCACAAAGTCACACAAGTGGTAAATGTCAGAGCCACAACCATACAACACACATAATCTTAGCTATTACTCTATATGGCCTCAATGTATTAGAGCATGTAACTATTCTTTTTGCATTCACAAGGAGTAATAATATTTTCTGCTTTTTAGAAATAATTATTTCCTTTTCACCAGATGTTACCATCTCTAATTAGTATCTAAGTGCATCTGGCACAACATGTACTTTATGAATTATAGAAACATGAATTAATCACATTCTAACAATCATTATCTCTCACTTTTATGGGAATTTGAAATTATAATTCCAAATGTTTCCATATACAAAGCATGTATCTAAGTATTCATTTTTGCATCATAAAAATAATACATGTATTTAAAAATACACATGAGAAAACAAAGAAAAGCATAAAAAAGTCTATCATCTCACAACCCAAACACAACTGTTAGCATTTTGGGAAACATATAATTTAGAGCCTGAAAATATAATTTGATTACTCATATAAACATGATTTCCAACAAAAAGCCATAATTCAAATTTAAATTTTTTTTTCAAGTGTTGGAAAGACCAATGAAAAAAATTTTTTATATAATTTCCACATAGAAGTCAAAGATAAATTTGTTTAGCCATCATGAAAAAGAGTTTACAATTTGTTTGGAAGAAAAAGCTGTTATTACTCACCATCCACAGGAACATCCATCTTCAGTGAACATTCAAGTATGTTGCTATGGTTTCAATGTGTCCCCTCCAAAATTTACATGACGCCAATGTGATTGTATTAAGGGGTGAGGCCTTTAGGAGGTGATTAGGCCATAAGGGCTCCTCCAATATGAATCGGATTAAAGCCTGATATGGTTTGCCTGTGTCCCACCCAAATCTCATCTTGAATTATAGCTCCCATAATTCCAATGTGTTGTGAGAGAGACCGGGTGGGAGATAATTGAATCATGGGGATGATTTCCCCCATACTGTTCTCATGGGGTTGAATAAGTCTCACGAATCTGATGGTATTATAAGGGGAAACCCCTTCTGCTTGGCTCTCATTTTCTCTGTCTGCCACCAGGCAAGATGTGTCATTTGCCTTCCACCATGATTATAAGGCCTCCCTAGCCACATGGAACTGTGAGTCCATTAAACCTTTTTTTTTATTTTAATAAACTACCCAGTCTCGGGTATGTCTTTATCAGCAGTGTGAGAACAGAATAATACAAAGCTGTTATAAAAGAGGTTTCGGGCAGCTTTCAGCTGGCCTGCCCTTAGTCTTCCACCATGTGAGGACGCAGTGTTTCTCTCCTCTGGAGGGTGCAGCCATGAGGCGCCACCCTGGAAGCAGCCTCCACCTGACAACAGAACTGCCAATGCCTTGATCTTAGATTCCAGCCTCCAGAACTGTGAGGAAATCAATTTCTGTTCTTTATAAATTACCCAATCTCAAGTACTTTGTTATAGCAGCATAAAATGAACTGAGATATACCTCAATAGGAATCTTAGGAATAAATAAACTCTACATTTCTCAGTAGCCCGACTTCCTAAAGGATACAATGACTTCATGCTGACTTAAACTCTATATAGAGATGCGCTCAGATGCAACCCTTTAGATGTTTCATGATGGCCTCTAATGGTGCTTTTAACTAAGAAAAATATCCAAATAGCAAAAGGAAAGAGAACTTTGCAAACACACCTGTCTAACTCTCCTTACTGCAGGCTTTTCTAAGCTTCCAGCATCTCAGTAAGTTGGTGGCAGGCTGGATGAGAAGCCATTTCCCGGCCCAGGGTCTTCTTGGCCTTTATTTAGTATTTGACATGTCAATATTAATATTATCTAAATAGTAGTGTAGAAATGACACATAATTTAGATTATAGGTACCTATCGCTCACACTTCACACTCACATGTTTGCTGTCGTTACACAAATACAAAAGTTTGAATTAGGTTCCATGTCCCTCCGCTTCCATTAAGAGCCCTGCGTCTTACTTTCCCTTTTCAACCCTGCTCCCTCCCCATTCCATAGACACCCAAGTAGGAACTCTGCCCATTCCTATACCACTCTGGTTAAAACAATTATCATGTTGCTATGAACTGAAAGCTGCCCTCCCAAAAGTCATGTGTACAAGCCTTAACTCCCAACACGGTGATATTTGAAGACAAGGCCTTTGGGAGGTAATTAGATAACAAGACTGGTGCCCTCAGGACTGGTAGGCCCTTATAAATAGACAGAGAGCTTGTTTTCTTTCTCTTCATCATGAGAAAAGAACAAAAAGACCACTCTCTGTAAGCCAGAAACAGAGCCCTTTCAAAAGCCAAATTGGCCGGCACCTTGATCTTGGACTCCCTAGTCTCCAGAAACATGAGAAATAAATTTCTGTTGTTTAAGCCACCTGCTGTATGGAATTTTATTTTAGCAGCCTGGGCTAACTAAGACACATATCATCCCTCTTCCCCAGTTGATATTTATCTTTATCTCATTTCAAAACTCAGCCTAGTGTTGCTAGCTAGCAAGGAATCTGAACAGGGAGAAATAGTAAAAGAGCTGTAAAATGATCCAAAGGCAAACTGCCAAGGAGAACAGGTGATGATCAATAGGGAAACGGTGGACAGAAGCCTGACTCTCAGGACCCTGGATATTTACCTTCTCCACAATGCTTCTCTCTGGGATAATCTCTCCACTGGTTGCCAAGACATTACTTCAAACCACATTGAACACTTTCTAAAGATTAATAAATAGTATTATGTCAAACGACAATCAAAAATGGTTTAAGAAATCCAGTGATACATCACGCTATGCTTGTTGAGGTTTTTAAATTTAAATTAGAAGCATTTTGCCTTCTACATTGTTCAAGGTATTTACAAAATATTATTTTTTAATAACAAATTGAAGGGAGTTTTTCATTTTTAAAAAAGAAACAGCAGATTGGCTATTAATAGACTCTCGGAAACAGACTTTAGCAACTTTTTGTCTGAATCCCCTTTACCTAAGATAGCCAACCACTTGGTAGACATTTAATAGTTATTTGATGAATGGCTGAACACTAACAAGGAATGTTCCTCCCGGTTTTATCTTTAATATTCCATCTTCTGAGTACTGCTGGAAAAAACATGCCTATACACACTCTATAAGTGGAAGCAAACTCTCTCTTCCTAATAAAGTTGCAAAATACATATACAACAAGGTCTAAAAATGTTAAAGTATATTAAGTTAATATTCTAATAAGTTGTTTCCATTGAATCACCTATGAATTTAAAGATTCTCATAAAAATATAAAAATAAGCTTTGAGTGCTTTTATTTACTCCATTACATAATTAATGCAAAAGACTAAAATTCCAAAGAAATTTTTTAAAAGAACTTTCTAAAAAGCTCAAACTTCGCTAGAACATTTTACTTTGAATTAAAAAAACCTTTTTTCTTGGTCCTTAGTCTTTTCTTCTCGACACCAGTGAGTACATAAACAAACAGTTAAGGGGTAGCATAACACTGCAATCATGGCTAAATTGACCTAGATGAAAACAAGACAAGTCCAAACAAAAACTAAACACTGAATCAAACACAAGCATCTGGCAGGATTCCCAGAAGGTCACTAAGCTTGGACTTCAGAAAATTGTCAATGTTTCCTGAAATTTTCAAAGATTTATCTGAGCATTTCATTGGTAAAAACCAAAATGTCCAAGAAACAACAAGGAGAAAAAATTATATTGAATTCTTTGAAGTGACAAAGGTGAGAAAAATTATCCTCTTCACAACTGATAACTTCAGATTTATTTTCTTGGCATTGTAAACATATTGCTTCCAGTGCTCTTTAATTAAAGAAATATTTTAAGTAAATGTCCCTGAAATTAAACTGGGATAAGTGGAACAGGCTTAACTATAGTATTCCAGTGGTATTCTGTAAGTTGGATTGTGTGTCTCCTTGTCAACATTATCTGACTTTTTGGAATGCAAGACAGTTGAATGAAAAATGTACTAAGTAGGATTAAAGTACTAAAAAAATATGAATTGTTATCCAGTGCCACCACTAACTCTTCATGAGCCCTTGGCTAAGAATGACATCTCCAAACCTGTTCCCTCATTTGTATTAAGCAAATTCTAATATCCCTAACCATTCTAAAAATTCTATGAGTACACGAGAATCCCATGGATATAGTTAGTGTGTAGATATGCTCCAGGGACTCTCTTTATAAATGACATGATTACTTTACTCTTTTCATAATAAATTTCAAACATTCTAACACAGAACACAGTCTAAAAAACTGTTCTCAGATGATTCAAATGTCCAGTCGAGTTTGGGAATCAGTGGGTTAAAGCAGTGATTCCCTAGGTGCGGTCTCTGGCCAGCCACAGTAGTACCAACTGGAACCTTACAAAAATGTTGTTCTAAATTTATTATTTTCTGAGAAACTTTAAGTACTTCACTTATTCTGAGACAAATTATCCCATTAAATAAAACAGAAAAATCATGAAATGAGCACCACATTAATAACCTAAATTACTATTTCCTTTTAGGATCTCACTTTCAGAGGTGAAAACAGAAAAGAGAGCTTCAGCTTAAAGCATTCATTAAGGCCCAAAGTAAACTAATAGCAAATTCTTATTAAGCACTTACTATGAGCCAGGCACTGTTTTAAGAACTTTACATGTGTTAACTCATTTACCCCTCGCAACAGCCCTACTGAGGTAGGTTCTACTACCCCAATTTTACCAATGAGGAAACAGAAGTGAAAAGTGATTATGTAACTTGTCCAAGTTGAAACAACTAGAAAGTAATGAGGTCAGGATTCGGGGCTAGGCTGTCTGGCTGCAGAGTACCTCGTCTTTAACCAACAGTCTATGCAGAAAGTTGGGGAATTTAGCCTCATGGTTCATTTTCTTCCTATGAGACTGGACCACATATCAGAAATAAACATTTCAACTTTGTTTCTCACAAGAATAGTAATGAAGCAAACCAAAGAATTACTATTGCGTGCTGAGAAATATAATCCAAAGAGAATACATACAAAATAAAAACACGTATCCATTTCCTGTGATAGGCCTTACTCACAACAGTTTCAAGATTACCCTTAATAGTAAAACCATCCACTATGGAACAAAGAGGGCCCTGAAAATGAACCTAAATGAATGCCAGGTAACCCTCATCAAAACATTTCTAAGTGAGCCAGGTTATGTAAACCAAGCACAACTTCTTTATGATTATATCTGCTCTGGACCCTATACCTATGAGAGGAGAATCATAAAGTCACTGTGGGGCATCGCAATATTGATCATTCCTAGTTGGCCATTCACTGCAAGCAGTGCTGCCCCATCTGTCACTCTGAATTGCAACATCGTAGACTCTCTTAGCTTTTCAGTTAAGTTATCCAGAACACGTCATTTGATTACTGAGAATCTGAATTTGCTCCTATATGTCTCCGTTTTTCCCATCAACAGGTGTGCCTCTGACCTTCTTTTTCATCCCCACAGCTACTCCTCTTTCCACAGTGAGTCAAATAGAAAACCCTACTTATAATAAATTGGAATTACATTTAGTTTAATAACATTACATTCTAATTCTAATCATTTTAATAACATTAAATTGTAATTTTTAAAGTATCCTAATGAAGATCTGATTTCTTGAATGGAGGACTTACTAAAGGGCTTAGATGCCGGAACTTGCTTTATGTTTAGTCTTAGAGAAGTCATATAAGATTGGTAATAGGCAGGTTACAATCTCTTGCATGTAAAGATGCCAGATGAGTCATAAAAGGCATTCTCAGTAATACACTATTCAACTTATCGCTAAAATAAAAGAGAATGGAAATTAATTTCAAAGTACAGAATCATTTGGCATCTTTTTTGGCATTAATACCATAAATATTTTCACTAGATCTACTTGGTCCTAAGAGGATAATAGAGATCAGTTCCAATCAAATAATGTGAAAGGAATTGATTGTATGCGTGTGTGTGTGACTTGAAGCATTTTGAAACTATTGCAGCTAAGGAAGAAAAGGACTCATTACCTCACCTACTCTTTTTGCCAGTTTAGGCTTGTCCTTGCTCTGTGTCCTCATTTTGCTTCCTCTTATATTTTCTTGAACAAATCATGATGTAACTGGATAGGGTTTCCTTTATTCACTCTGTTAAGAACCTAAGAAACACCAGATAGTACTTCTAAACTAGCTCTGCTGGAGACTACACCATGCCACTTTTAGATGCTCTCTCATTTGGATTTTCTTTTATAAAGAAAAATATTCTGAAGAAACAGATTTTACGGCTATTTAAATATGAATGTTAATATATTATGAAGGCTACCAGAAGGTGAAATCCTTCACCACAGTGACTAAAGAAAAACTAGGCTATTGATTTGAAGCTAATCTAAAACTTTTTCCAGAAAGTTCCATATGAAGTATGTAATAAAATTATAAGGATAATTTGAGGATGTCCATATAGTCACCTTCTAAGGGTGCAGTTGGTATTTAAATAAAAATCTAATCATGTATCAACATAGATCTTATATTAAGGTGTTCGAGGATTATGTTGTTTTATGGTGTGTATACATGAGTTTGTATTTTGAGCTAACAAATATTTAACTTACTACGCTAGGCACTTTAGAAGCATTATTTCATTTAACTCTCACAACAATGTGAATTATGAGGTAAGTGTACTAGTATGTCCCCCATTTCACAGATGAGGAAAATGAGGCTCGGAGAAGCTATGCAACTATCCAAGAGCACAGAGAAGCAGAAGAGCAGGTCTTGAACCCAGGTCTGCCTCAGACCAAAGTTCCTGTTCCTAACCACTATCTAAATTTCCCCCAAATTCTCTAAATGCAAGCTTAGTACCTAACCCTTAACAAGTTTATATACCTCAGTCACAAATTGGCACAGAAAAAAAGCAGTTTGGAAAATAAATGTTCTCTGTACAGAAAGTCTTGGTACAGTTAGCCCTGTGTTCATTGCAGCACACATGTGCTGGGATTGGAGTCATGCCTATTCTAGATTTTCTTATCCAATGTCAGATTTCTAATCCATTTAAGCCCATTTGCAAAGTCATTCTATTTTTGTACTAATGGCGTAGAAACAGCTGGAACTATTTTAGTCAAAATTTTGAAATCTCAGATATCTATAAAAAGAAAAAAAAATGGTCCACTTCAATAATCCAGAGGCCTGCAACACTGAATTCCCTTTCACTAAAGAGAATTGGCATGAATCCCTTAAACCCTCAACTGCTTTAGGAAAAGAAAAAATACTGCATATGAGTTCTGTAACCTGCACTGATGACAATGATGATCCAGGAACATCTCATCAGGGTCAAAGATTCCTGTTATTACAGCTGGAAGACTCATGTATATTTCTTCCTTGGCTTCATTTCAACTTTTAGAAAAGGAAAAATTCCTATTCTCTCCTAAAGCAAGTATGCAAATTCTACTGCTTAAAAATTATTCAATGATGGTTAAGTCTCCCCTTTACAAGATCTTTCAAAGTCCCCAGTATGCTTTTTTTTTTCAATATGGGCAAAACTCTACAAATAAATAACTAAGGTTTTTCTGAAAAGTGGTCTGTTGCCTCCTCCCCTGGTGGAGGGAAATTTGCAGGTGTCTTTTCTGATTAAATAAGATCCAACCCAACAGTTTTCAAACTTGAGCAAGCACTAGAGTCACCTGGAGGGCTCATTAAAACACAGGTTTCTGGGCCCCAAACTCAGGGTTTTAGGTTCAGTGGGTCTAGGGCGGAGCTAGAGCCCTAGATTTTGTTTGTATTTCTCAAAGTTACCAGGTGCTTGCTGCTGCTGGCCAGATGCCGCACAGCGAATCACTGCTGTAGTTCGCTGCTTTCTATACTCGACTGCACGTTGGAATCACCTGAGAAAAGTTTTAAACATGTTAATACTCAAAGTCCCACCCCCAGCGATTCTGAGTAATTGGTCTGGGGTGCTGCTCAAGCATCGATTTTTTTAAAGGTCCCGGAATGAGTCCATAATGCAGCAGCTATAAAGAACCTCTGGCCCACCCAACACAGCCCCAGACCCAGAGCTCTGCGCGCTTAGCGCCACGTGTGGACGCTGGAGACCCTTCCAAGAAGCTAAAAGCTGAGGGTGGGGTTGAGCTCAGGGGAGTAAATCAACGCACGTTATCGTGCTCAGAAGCCAAACACTCCGAGTCAGGAATCTGCACCCACAGAACCTCCCAAGATTCATTAACATGAAGTAACTTTGCAAGACAAATCCTGACAGCTCAGCCTCCAGCCTGGGCGAGGATTTCACCGGACGGTTCACCAACTGCTTTGAAGCAGGGAGAAGCCTGCACCCCCAGGAAACCCAAAATGCCAAATTGCAGCCCCTGGAGGGCCAGCCCTGAGGCCCCCCCGAGACGGCATTCTGGCAGCGAGAGGGGAGTAGGAGGTGTCTCCTTACCTGGCGCAGTGTCCGGGCTCGGGGTTGCCGTCGCAGCCAGCTGAGTGTTGCGCCAGGGGGACAGGTATGTTCTAGGCAGTGGCAAGCCCAACCCGAGCAAGACCTGAGCTGAAACGGATTGGCTGCCCTCCGCCCGGAGTCCGTTCTTCCTGCAGCGGCCAGTGCAGAGCGCAGAGGCTCAGAAACTCGCTCTCAGCCCCCTGGAGGCGGAGCCCGGGAGATAAGGTTCGCGCTCCCCACCCGCCCCCTTTCCTTGGCCGAAGACCAGAGGGTGGATTTTGGATCTGGATCTTGAAGGGCGAACTGCTAGTGTCGCCCTGGTGGAAACACTCTGTTCAAATCCTGCTAGCATCAGAAAATGCACGATTGAGGATTGAAAACGAGGGTGAAGGAGGACCAGGGAAGCGCGAGGAGAGAGGCAGAATAAGGGACTGCCAGGAAAGCAGGAAAGGCAACTCAGCTGAAAGGGCAAGCACCAAAGGAGGCAAAGACTTGGGCAAAACCAGAGCATCGCCTGCACTGATCGAAGGAGGCCTGCCTCCCCTGCCCAAGGAGAACACCCCTCTGGGACGCCAAGGTACGTCGCAGCGGACTGATGTTCCTTGCTTTTAACCAAAAGTAACAGCTGCTCCAAAACCTGAAGGAAGTTCACTTTCAAATAGTCAAGTAGGCAGTGACCTTTGAGGGTTTAGCGATTACAAGGGAAGCCTCAGAATAAGGTGACAGCCTTATGACAAGATAAAGATGCTATCTGCTCTGCCCCTTTGAGTCCATTCTTCACAGAGCAGCCAGAAAGTTATTTAACATTCATATGCTTTCCCTATTACCTGTCACTCTTCTTTCTCACCCTGCACCCCTCCTACCCCAACACACACAAGACCTGTTTGCCCTTTCTTATACACACCAGTGTGTTCTCATCTCACTTGGCACTTTCTTCTGCCTCCAAAACTCTGTCCCAGATCTTATCATAGTTGCCTGCTTCTGTTCATCAAATTCTCCACTCAAATGGCCCTTTGAGAGTGAGTCCTTCCTGTACATCCCATCCAAATGGAATGCCCAACCCCACTTTGGTTTCAACAGATCACTTATTGCTATCTGAAGTTTGTTATATCTTCGTTGCTTGTGTGTTTCCTATCCAACTCAAGGTATGCTCTATGAGGGCAGGAAATTGGTCTTGTTCCTAGCCATGTCCCCTGAGCCTAGAACAATACCTGGAATATACAAGGTGCTCAATAAACATTGGCTAAATGAATGTGTGACTTAATTTCTCCCTGTGGGAACAGGTTCACAAAGAAATGCCTTCTTCAATAACTAAATCTCACTTCATTCAGGTGTGATACAAACATCTTCGAATGATCATTTCCTGAATTTCCACACTATCTAGAAAGTAAACAGCCCACAGACTAAGAAAATATTTGCATGCCATCTATACAATTAGATTCTTGTGTCCAGATATATAAAAATCTTACAACTCAAGAGTAAAAAGACAGTTTAAAAATGCACAAAGTATTTAGACGTTTCTCCAAAGAAGATCTACTAATGGCCAATGAGAACATGAATGAATGCTAAACATAATTAGCCATTGGGGAAATGAAAATTAAAACCACAAGCAGATACACTTTATACCACTAGGATGGCTAAAATAAGAAAGACAAACAATACGTGTTAGGGAGGATATGGAGAAATTGGAACACTCATATATTCCTAGTGGGCTTGTAAAAATGATTAAGCCACTTTGGAAAACAGTTTGCCATTCTCTAAAATGTTCAATGTAGAGTTAACATATGACCTGACAAATTCATTCTTCAGTAGATAGCCAAGAAAATCAAAAACGTATATCCACATCAACACTTCTATATGAATATTCATAGGAATGTTACTCATAAAGCCAAAGGCGGTAACAAGCCAAATGTCTATCAGCGGATGAATGGATAAGAAAAGTGTTATATCCCTACAATGGAATATTATTCTGACATAAAAAGGAATGAAACGCTACATGCTAAAGCATGGTTGAACCTGAGCATGTTAGCTAAAAGAAGCCAGTCACACACACACAAAAACACTTATTGTATGATTCTGTCAATATTAAATGTTCAGAATAAGCAAATCCATAGCTACTTGAAGTATGTAGTAAATCCATACCTATAATACATGAAGTGCTGGTAGAAGGAAGAAATGGGACTGAGTGTTAATGGGAATGGGGTTTGCTTTGGGGTGATAAAAATGCTCTGGAATTCGTGCTGATAGTGACAATTTTGAATATACTAAAAACTACTGAATTGTTGACTTTAGAATGGTCAATTTTACCGTATGTGAATTATATATCAGTTTTAAAACACTTATTTGTACTCTTTTAGTGGGTAAATTTTATGATGCATGAATTGTAGGTCAATAAAGATGTTATTAAAAATAAGAAATAAAATGCACTGGTTTTAACTGAACTGTAAAATATTCCTCTAAATTTTGTCGTGGCTCTCTGGAGAACTATTCTTGTCCTAAGTGAATTCACAATTTTTTAAAACATGTCTGCACAATCATTGCTTGATTTCATCATCCCCATTCCCAAAATATGCCATGTGGCACATATATACTTAGGGAAATATTCATAGGGTTCCTTTAAGACAACTGCTTTAAATGAAAAGAAGGAGAAGAAGAAAAAACTAGCCTAAACTAGGAAACTGTTGTGACGGCATTTTGCAGATATAACCAAGGTTTTAAATGAATTAACATTAAGACAGAGAAACTGTATGGATGGGTTTGATCTGATCACCTGAACCCTTTAAAGCAGAGAGGTTTCCTCACAGAAGAGGAAGTTAGAGAGGCATGCTTTGGCTGGCCTCAGAGAAAGCTATCATCCATGTAACGAACTGCCTGCGGAGGTCACATGGTAAGGAACAGTGAGCAGCCTCTAGGATCTGAGAACCATCCCAGGCTGACAGCTTGAAGAATAACAGAGACTTCAGTTGTACAGCCACAAGGAAATGAATTTTGTCAGCAACCAGTGAGCCTAGAAGATGACCCTGAGCCTAGATGAGCGCCTCAGCCCTAGCCAACACTTTGATTTCAGCCCACTGAGACTCTCAGCAGACAATCCAGCATCACCATACTTAGACTTCTAACTCATCGAAACTGTGATATGAACTATTTGTGATGTTTTAAGCTGCTAAATTTGTGGTAATTTGTTATGCAACAACAGAAAACTAATGCAATTACCATAAACCCGTATATTCTAGCAAGGTCTAAATTTCTTGAGCTATTCATTTTAGTAAGGAGAGTATCTTTTTATATCTGATTAATATTATTTAATTACTAAATACTTGTATGGCTTTAAATGTTTAAATTCACAAACTAGGAAAAAGAATATACTTGCCAAGTTAAACTTCCCAATGTTTGTTTTAGAACATTATTGTGCCCAAATTCACAATATTGCTTCTTCCTCCTCAGTAATAGATATTTGAGTCATAGACCCCCAAAACTAGAACACAAGGGATCAAAAGAGCCCTTCACTTCCCTTACAGTCCTCTGTCTCACCTCTGCCTCATCCAAATGCAGGCTATCAAGACAGAAGATGCTGTTACATAAAGATTGGCTGTAATTGATACATTGCTCTCTTAGAAATACCTCTATCCTGATTCTTCAGGGCTCCTCAATTCTCTGCTAAGGTAATACTTCTTCCTTTTCTTCAAAAGAATAAGCCTAAATGACTACTATATTATGGCATCGTAAGTCTCAAATTCTCAACTAAATTATATTTAATCAATCTCCCACAGTGAACCTAAGCCACACAGCACCACTAAGAGCAGGTGTCATATCTACATCGTTTCTCATTATATTCCCATGGGAACAGTAAACAACTATTTATCGAATGAATACCTAATATGACAAGTCCAAGGGAGAAAAACGTCAATGTATGTAATATTGAATAAATTGATGTTATTTATTCCAGGCACCAGGCTAGACTTTTGGGATGTAGCTATGAGCAAAAGCTCATTGTTCATAAAGGTCTTTTGATTGGATGTGTGTGAGTGTGTATGAGAAAAAATGGGAAATAGTTGAGAATATTAAAGTTATTTGGCATAGTTTTTCTGAAACCTATAAACAGGACTAGCCCCTGTCCTCCCTCATGAAATGTCTAGTCTAGTGACATTTCATGTGTCTAGTCTAGTGACATAGACATCTTTCTAGTGTCTAGTCTAGTGACATAGTGACATTTCATGTTTCAGTCTAGTGACATAGACATCTTTCTAGTGTCTAGTCTAGTGACATAGGCCAGGACATTAATAGCTAACTCTAAAATAGTGGCCATTCACAAAGACAAGCAGTTCTCAAATGCTCTCTCTAGGTTTGCAGGAAGGGTTATCCCAAGAAAATCTGATCATGTCCTCACTTTTTCCTCTAGCAATCCTCTGTAAATGCAAAACTTAAATCAAGGATATATGTGCAGGGAGTGAGAAGTAACAGAGGACTGTGCCGTCTTATTTCCTTCTGTAGTTTCCACTGTGCTACTTTTGATCACACTAACTTCCTCAGGAGACAGAGAATTTGGCTTTTCTAACTATCCAAGACTCCATAGTCTTTAAGACATCTTGTTTTGCAGGTTGCAGAATATCTCTAGAAAGGCCTTATTTCTTCTTTCTCTCCTTTCAGAATGAGCTTCAGCTTAAATGTATCAATTTCTTCTAGGATCCTACTGAAGATTACAAGATATAGCCAAGAAACTTCAATATCTTCACATTTTCCATTTGCATCTCTGAAAGATTCAAGTGGTCTGAGTTCCCAATTACTACAAGCTACAGCTTAACAAGCTTTTACCTTATTGCATAACAATAATGGCCAACTTTCCAGGCCTGGATGGAGGAGTCTTTTCTGCCTTCTATCTTCCTTTGACTAGGTAATTTCGCATGTTAAGCTCCGTAACTTGCAGTACCCTGCTTCTAGCCCTAACTTCTACATTGGTTAGTGCTCTCCGGTTGCAAGCACAGAAGCTGTTTATGTGTAATTTATTTTTTAAAAAATGAATCCTTTGGAAATATATGAGTAGCTCCCAGAAGGGCTGGAAAATTAAGTTTTGAAAAAGAGGCATCAGACAAAGCTGCAGAGACCAGGTATCAGGAACTACTTAGCATCTTTAAAGGATACCAACAAAGGTATAAATATGCTACATTTTTCTTTTCATATATTAATCTACTAGATGTATAAAGAGAGTGAGTTCCATTGGTTTAGCTTGGGTCACCTATCGACCCCTTAGATTAGGAAAGAGTAGGGCATGTAATTCTACTGCCCTACTAAAATTGCCCACAATGGGGAAGAAAATATCCTCAAAGAAAATCAGGATGCTGTTACCATAAAAAGGAGGAATGAATGCTGGGTGGACAAAATGAAACAAAACAGCCACTGCATGGAGAGAAAAGATATACCATTTCCCTGGGGCTTTTTAGAACCAATGACAGGGGCCACCTCTATCTCCTTTCAACAACGATATCCTTGGATTATAAACACCTTAAGTTTGATGGATAAATCGAAGAGCCTAATACACAATAGCTGTATTCTATCTAAGAAGATATGACCTATGTATTCTATGTAAGAAAACAGAACAACCCCAGTTTCCAGACTTCTCTTAAAAGTGATATGTTCATTACAACAATCATTCTCTTAGCAACCTCTGATATTTCTTTAAGTGCTGCACAGGTCATGAATTCATAGCCCTACCCTGAAAACAATTGGGAAATATTTCAGATGCTCACTGCTGAACTATAGACCTTGGGCTGCTGTTTCCAGAAACACCACAGCCAAGAGGCCCATGATTTTACAGGAGTGATTGTAGTAGACCTTGGTTTGGGTTCATATGATAACATCACTGGGACATTCAACCTGCCAGTGTCCACATGGATTGGTTTACAAATGAACATTTGACCCAAATGGGGCCAGTTAGAGGTCTCTCCAGGACTTTGGAAGAAAAGAGAGTTAGCTGTTTTCTTAGATTGTGAACTCCAAGTACCATGTAAGCCTAGATCTTCCTAGGAGAGACACTGACTGAGAAGGAAGCCAACACAGAGAAAAGCAGAACTCCAGAAAGGCAGAAAACAAGCTACTGACATCATTAGAGTAGCTACATCCAGCCGTTACTGAAACTAGGCCTACTTCTGTATTTTTCCCTATGTGAGCCTTTTTTTTTTTAAGCTCATTTGAATTGAGTCTGTGTTGCTCTCAAGCAGAAGAGCTCTAAATTGAACATCCGAAAGCAATTCAGATACTGAAAGACTCTTAAGAAAACAGAATGTCCATATAAAATCCTTTTGTATCTTAAATTCTGCTCAAATATTTTGCTTTAAATGCTAAATATAAATGCTTAAAAAAGCTTGGCAACAATAATAACTATTTTAATAAGTTCTCTTAAAAGTCCAAAACCCCAAGGAAATTTGACTGATTCTAATTTGGTTAGGTAACCTGCAAGTCTTACTTCGGAAAGCATGTTCTTAGAACCAGATGTAACACCCCAAATTGACAGGTAAAGATGAAAAAAATCACAAATATACACTGAAGTGTAGTCAGAGACTACTTGGAGATAATTATTCTATTTTATCATCCTCAATTTCAGAGTCCCAAATTCTTCTGGCCAAGAGAACATTGAGTGAAATCATATTTCCTAGGGCTTAGCTCACATTTCTCATATTTTTATCTTAGGGCTGAAAGTCCAATTCAACTTTCCTCACATTAAACCACAGATAAAAATAAGAAACTACCTTATTTCTAACTAGCTAAGAGATGATTCCTATTAGGCTTCTTCTTACAGAAACTCTTCAAGAGATGCTTCTTTGTGGTAACCCAGTTAAGAGGGAGGACAAGAGGTGGTTGGCTTCTGTGTTGAAATCGTTTATATACAGGCATCCTCAAAGCAGAGGGAAGATACATTATTTGTTAGTTAATTTATTTTGATTGAAATGTATCTAAAGTGAAAGCACATAGTAAGTACTGGTTTCCCCTTGAATTATGGTTAAAACTTGAAAATAGAGGTTTATCAACAAGGATTCTATAAGTACTTGAATTCTTTACAGATGTGGTTAGTAACAGGCTGGGATCAATAACAGAATTAAATTTCTATTAATTTTGAAGTTAACTTTTCAATACATAACAAAGTAATTGTTTATAAAGCTCCCTTGGTTGGATGTGTATGAGCGTGTGTGAAAAAATGGGAAATATTTGAGAATATTGAAGTTATTTGGTGTGTTTTTCTAAAAGCTATAAAAATCCCAGCTTCTTCACTTTTCTTAAAGGTCATATTTTTATGACTCCAGCCATTCTCTTAGCAGTCCTCGATTTCTTCAAGTGCTGCAAAGGTCTCCGGGTAATTTTGCATGAAGACTACTTGGAGAAGACATCCCACAGTATGCTGCTTGCTTTAAAAAAGAAAAAGAATCCTGTACTATTTAGTTTCACAAATTCTCATTAATTATCCCTAGATTTTTTTTTCTGTCATGATAAGCCATTTATGATCCAACTCGCATTATTTTCCTCAGGTAAATGACTCAGCACTCATTCCCTTAAATTTCAATTCTGTTTAATTTCAAATACTCTACAGGTCACTTTGATTAAATTTAAGAGAGATTTCATTATATGTCATATGAAAAATTAGGATGATGGATGAAATGATGTCTGTGGCTCTTTCCAGCTCTAACTGCTGTGAGTCGGTCAAGTCATAATCATAATCATACATTACAACCTGCATTTTCTTATTTCTCATGTTCTATAAACCATAGGTAATTGAATAAATGGTCTTCTAAATTCATAACTTTCTTTTTCAATTCTGGGTATAAAATCTTTTTTTCCCTAACCTTCTAGAGTGATCACTGTTGTTAAGAGGGGGTGTGAGTGTGTGTGTATGTGTCTGTGTGTGTGTTTAGTGTTTGTATGGATTTTGCCCCAGTCTAATTGCACAGAGCTCTGTGAAGCGAGTCTTTTCTTAATGATATGCATGCCTTTTTTATCAGATGCTATCTCTAGAGCTTGTCTTCAGAAATTAGGCCAGCTGCCTGCATTACATATTGTTGTAAGGAACAGGGAGGGAAATATCTCCTTCCTGCTCTGCCAACGTTCTTCTCTGGCTACAAGCATACTTAGGAAGCCTTATGTAGCAGCAATGGGTGGACATGAATGCCTTGGCTCTCTGTGTGTCATACTTACAAGGATGCCAAGTTATTAAAACAGAACAGTCCCTCTGCTGTGGCAGAGTCATCTTCTGGAACCTGTGTATCTGAAAGACGTGGCTTCACCCTCAATGCTTCTAAAAGCTCATGTCCGATGAGCCTTTGGGGGCTGAATTCAAGAAAGCTGCAATGTACCTGGTAAGGTACGAAAGGGACCCAGCCCTGCTTCTCACTGCAGCTGCTGTCTGAGAGGAGGGGACGGCACAGGATGGGCTCCATAGGATTCTTCTGAACCTGAACCGCAACAATTCTAGGAGGTCTGCTTGGCTTAGCTGGAAGAAAGGCCCTCACCCAAGGTTCTCGGTGATTGCTGAAGTCTAAGGATATAAGAGGATACTTCTAGAGTCTCCCAATGAATTATTCTGATGTTTTCCTAAAGAAAAGTTAAGAAGCTTTTGAATACTTTTAGTTGAGATGTTAGCCCATTAAACAGTTGCTGAACAAAGAAATAAGGTTCTCTAGATGACAACGAGGTTAAAGACCAGGCTAAAATTACTAACTACTAAATTCGATGGTCTCATAACACTTCTCAGCTCCAGCTACTCTCACTGTGTTCTTTACAAATCTGGAAAACTTAATCTGAAGATGATCTTATAGGGCTTCTGATGCAACACCTTTATTTCTGGTGGATACAGGCGGTGAACACAGACGAAAAATACTCATCTCATAAGCAACATTGTATTTTCCTTTCAAATCCTAACAGAATGTATCTTAATTCCAGCATTTTCATTCTAGGTGAAAATTTGTTTTGTGATAGTTTCTTAATTTTTAAAAAAAGTTCCCCATGGTTGGAAAAAAAAATTAATTCGCATCAAATTAGATCGTTGAAAACTTGATAAGCAAATACTCAAAATCAGCATAACTTATGTGCAGTATCGAAAGTAAAGCTCCCAATAAGAAGAGATTCAAAGCTGTACTCTATACGATATAGTTCACATTAAAGAGGGTAAAATATAGACTTAACATTTTGAAGCCTAATTATCTGTTCTCTCCCTTCTCTGGCCAAATAATATTTTTTTTAAAAGGGTTATGAGGCCCCTTTCATGGCCACTGCTATACTCTTCGCAGTCCCACATGTGAGTGAAACTAACATGTTCAATGTTAGTTGAACAATGCTTCATTGTTCGAGAGGCCAATAAATTTATCAGTTAAAGGAGAAATGAGCATGGGCAGGTTCAGTTAGAATTTATCCATAATCGATCATTCAAAATACAAGTAAATTCATGTCATTGCACAGAGGAGCTCTAAATTTAAATTTATACAAAATCAGATACAGACTCTGATGAATCTTATATTTCCCATAATATAAAGAAAGATTTCTCCATTAAACACTGATTTACAATGTCTGGGGAGTAAGCAAGTTCTGTGAGGTCTCACAACAGGATGTGTCAAAAGCAGAAGCTGAATAAATGTAGCACTGTGTTAAAAAAAAAAAAAAGATAAAAATCATAAAGCATGTGAATCCTATTCCCCCAGAAAATTCCCATTACTAGCAAGTTTGGACATGATTAACACTTTGTTTTACTGTTGAACTTAAAATAGTTTAAGGCAGGGTACTATAGAGCTTATTTTGCCAAAGGAAAAATATCTGTAGCTCCCATATGGTTCTGGTGAGAGTATAACTTAGTTCGAGCTTTTTGGAGAATAATTTGGCATTATGCAGCAGGAGCCTTAGAATATTCATACCCTTTAACAAAATAATCCTGTTTTTGGGAAAATACCCAATAGAATAATCACAAAAGTAGGCAAATATTTATATGCAAGATATAAATGTATTAACACATAAATATAATATTAACACATTCTTTATAATGGGCAAGAAAAAAACCCCAAAAGCCCCCAAATTGTGGATTGGTTAAATCAGGGGTTAGCAAACATTTTCTGTAAAGACCCACATAGTAAATATTGTGGGCTACGCTGTCAATTTTACAACCACTGTTCTGTCATTGTCCTGTGAAAGCAGCCACAGAAAATCATAAATAAGTGGATATCACCATATTCCAATAAAACTTTATTAATGAACAGTGAAATTTAAATTCATGTAATTTTCAAATATCATAAAATATTCCTTTAATTTTTTTCAACAATTTAAAAATGTAAAAACCATTTTTAGCTTATGGGCTTTACAAAAACAGGTGGCCGGTCAGATTCGTCAACCCCTGCATTAAATTATAGTATTTTCATTAAATTTTATGTTCATTATTTAATCAGTCAGAATTATACAGTGAGACAAAGGGAAAGTAGAAGATAATATACAGGCATTTATGGATTGAGATTATGGATAATATGCGTAATTTTTCTTTTATTCTTTATGTTTTATATTCTTGAAGTTTTTTACAATAAGTACATCTTATTTTATGATAAAAATGATATTCTCAAGGGGTGCCTTTTTGACTGAAAACATTCATTTCTTTCTCATTCTTTAAACATTACTCAGAAACTTTGGAGTTTCTGAAATTCTTGACAACATTCACAATGTATTTTTAGCAATAACTTTTAAACAACACCATTTTTTTAAGCAGGAGCTAATAATTTATTTATTTTCAGGAGTACATACTTCTTAAAATTAAATACTTAGACTTTAGCCCCAAAGTCAGAGTCTGCCCTGTGCTCTTTTTTTAGGTACCCTTCAGCCTCTGCCCAGCTACTTAGCAAATGCATGCTGCCAGGCTCCCCTGAACTTGCACTATAACACCTCCAACTACTCCACTCTACTGCATCCAGTGGAGGACCTCAAATGCATCCTTCTAACCTTAGGTGCTCACCAGACAAAACCCACACACACGCACTCTATTACAAGGGAAGCCTCGGAATAAGGTGACAGCCTTATGACAAGATAAAGATACTGTCTGCTCTGCCCCTCTAACCTTAAGTGCTCACCAGTCAAAGCCCACACACATGCACTCTATTTGCGCATCTCTAGACCTGTTATTGGCTCACAGGGAACAAGCTACCTGTCACTTGTTGAGTCACTGCTGGCAAGTTTTTAACTGATAATGGCTCACTTTGTAGGACCTCCAGAAATATTTTTATATTTATTTTAAAGAAGCTTTGGAATCTTCATATCTTAACTCAGTTGAATAATTAGCCGATAGGCAATTTTCAGGCATCCAAGCCAGCATTTCTCAAATGTGTTTCACAAACATATATCCTATGAGATATTTCAAGAAAAAAAAAAAAACATCTGTATTCGGATTATTTTGAGAGCTGCTGCATACAATATCCCATCTCCTAAGGTTCACAATTCATTATTAACATATTAAGGGCTCTGCAAAATCCAAAACTAAAAATACCCATTTAACTTTTATTCCTTGTATCCCAAACTTATTTGCACTCTCCCTTTGTTTTAATAGGAGTGTATAGACATTCAGCAGAAGCAGTGTTCTCAAGGAACACTCTTGGAGATACCCTGACTTGGCCAGTAGAAGAGCAGATTTGGGAAGGGGAGAATAGAGTAATGAGTTCTAGCATCCCTCAAAGCATTCTGCATTGGACTGTGATGGTCTCAGACACTGAGACAGAACCATCCTGGCCTGGAGTTTACTGCATTCCCCCACTGCTTCTTCAATGCTGCCATTTGCATTTCTACTTAGACTACTGAGTGCCTTCCACTCCCTCCATCTCCATTTGCTGCTTTTCCTTCCATCCATCTCTCTGACTCCACACCACCGGTGCTATCATTCTAGTACATTCCCATCATTGCTGAGCGCTCACTCACTAATTATGTATTTAAATTTGAATTAAAATCACCATAGCTTCCCTTGGCTGCTTCCAAATATTAGGATATGTTTTCAGTATTTATGAGACATACACAGCTGACATTTTTAGAAAATTACATTCTGTCTGCAAAAACATATGTATCCAACTGTGATGAGATTAGATGTTCTGGCATTTATGTTTCTAAGAATTGGGCACATCCAATATAGTCTTCTCTGAATGCATCTCATTGTTTCTCTTTTGGCAGTATCTTTCAAATGTCCTATCACTTGGGAGAGTTATGCATTATACTTTAATTGAATTAATAGCTTCTTAGAAAAACATGCACTTTTCCCAAAAGCGAAATGCTACAGTCAGTCTGCAAAGGACATACAATATTGCTGCTACTTAGGATATTTTTTATAAAACCAATTATTTCAGACTCAAATATGTGCTCTTTATAACTAGAGCTTAAAGAAACACATGGCACACAGCCAGTTCAGCCTTTGCTTTCTATGCTGTAATATGATATCCTGGAGTCATTCTGGGCATTTTCAGATGTCTCCTTATTGAGGAAAGAAAGCATGGCATACTTTCTCACATTAACCTTTAGATTCTAACCCAGAGTGTACGTGTGACCCACTACCTCCCCACCACACATAGCATGTTTTAAACTCAATAAAATGAGAGAGTTGGAACCAATGAGTCCAATTTAACGGGAGAATATTACTTGAGATTGTAGATTTAAGCTATATTATTTTTTATCCTCCCTCAAGGCACAACTCTAAATGACTCTGTAACCATGGACTTAACTCACAAGAAAGGCTTGGCTAAAAATAATTAAACAAAAGATGTGAGGTACTATTATATTATTACAGAAAACATGGAATCTGGCCAGGTGCAGTGGCTCACGCCTATAATCCCAACACTGTGGGAGGCCAAGGCAGGTAGATCACCTGAGGTCAGGAGTTTGGGACCAGCCTGCTGAAACTCTGTCTCTACAAAAAATACAAAAATTAGCCAGGCTTGGTGGCATGCACCTGTAATCCCAGCTACTTGGGAGGCTGAGGCAGGAGAATTGCTTGAACCCAGGAGGTGGAGGTTGCAGTGAGCCAAGACTAAGCATCTGCACTCCAGCCTGGGTGACAGAACAAGACTCTATCCAAAAAAAAAAAGAAGAAGAAAAAAGAAAGAGAGAGAGAGGGAGGAAGGAAGGAAGGAAGCAAGGAAAGAAGGAAGGAAGGAAGGAAGGAAGGAAGGAAGGAAGGAAGGAAGGAAGGAAGGAAGGAAGGAAGGAAGGAATCAATCTCAGGGGAAGATTTTTTAGAAAGTAAAGTGGAAGACAATTTTGTATTCAAAGAAGCCACATTTTGGAGCACAGTTTGCTTTAATTCACCGTGTGTGTGTGTGTGTGTGTGTGTGTACCTTTTATAGCTATAGCTATACATTTAAAAAACCCTTAAAAGTAAATCACAAACTTCTTGATTCTTTTCTTACATATTCAAGTCTAATGAATATATTTATTTGAAAGACAAGTTTCAATGTCTTAATGAATTCCTCTGGTTCTTGGTTTTCTTGACACTTCTTTGCCTTCACTTTTTATAGAAAATAAGGAGTTGACTATAATTCTACTACAAATCCAAAGATCTTTCAAGGGTCTGTGAAGCCGTGACCTCTCAGATCTCATGCCCCACCCTCTCCCTCTCCCTCACTCTGCTTTGGTCATCCTGGCACTCACTAGCACAGTCCTGAGAAGGAGCACCTCCCTCAATTTTGCACCCTAGGCACCTCTCTTGCCCGAATCATGCTCCTGGTCCAGAAGCTAGCATTATAGTCAGATTACAAGATTAATCATTGTATTAGTTAGGATAAGTCAGTGCTGAATGTTTGTATCCCTCCCAAATTCACATGTTGAAATCTTAACCTCTATGGCCATGGTATTAGGAGATAGGGTCTTCGGGGGGATATTAGGTCGTAAGGGCAGAGCCCTCACGAATGGGATTAGTGCCCACCTAAAAGAGACCCAAGAGACCTGTTCTTCTTTGTGAGGATACAGCAAGAAGGCATCGTCTGTGGACCGGAGAGCAAGCCCTCACCAGACACTGCATCTACAGGGACCTTGGTCATCGATTTCCCAGCCTCTGGAACTGTAAAAAGATACTGTTTATTGTATTTAAGGTGCCCAGTCTAAGGGTTTTTTTTTTTTGTGATAGTATCCTGAATGGACAAATACAGTCAGGTAATATTGCAATAACAAATCAGTCCCAAAATTATGGTGGGCTTAAATCAACAAGGAATTATTTCTTGTTCTCACTACAGGTAGTTCAGCGGGAACCTCTGCCCTACCTGGGGAATTGCGTGGTGGGAGCTTTACCATGTTGTCTGCCATTCATGTGGAAGATGTGGTCTCTGATCACTGCAGCAGAGGAAGAATATGGACTTTACCTGCCTCAGCTCTGAAGTGACACCTGTCACTTTCTCCACATTTTATTATCCAAAACTGCAAGAGGATTAGGAAATATGGAAAAGAAAATGGAATCTTTGATAAGCTTACTGTCTCTGCAAAACTCATATATAAATAAGAATTGAATAGAACAGATAGAAATTTTAGTTATTAATGCATTCGATTTCTCAAAGCTAGGGTCTTTCTTATCCCTAGGCTTTCAAATATGTTTCCTTTGCCTGACATAGTCACCATAAATGTGTCCCACCCTAAATCCTACACCTGCAAAATCCTACCCAACCTTAAGGTTTTTGGCTTAAATAGCATTTCTTTGAAATTCTTAAATAATCTTTCTTCTCTCAACTTAGACCATCCTCTGTACTCTCATTTACTATTCCCACAATAACAGTAGCTAGCTAGTAAATACTGTAAGTATCTACTCCATGGCAGGCACTGTTCTGAGCACTTTGTATTTCTATTTAATCCTCACAATAAGCCAATGACTCTTAGTCTGAGCTCCCTAGAAAACAGAGCCTAAGCCAAAAGCATAATGCTACCCCTGTAGAAAGCGGACAGTCCCCAGGAAGCAGGAGGGCAAGAAGACAGCAATGTGTCAGGAAAGAAGGGGAATGTATTTTAATTAGATTTGAGTCTGTTTTTCCTCTGTAGATCTAAAATTGCATTTTATTCATCGAAGTTATACTAAAATATAAAATATTCTAGTATATTTTGTACTAGAATAGGGACTGGAATACAGAGCTGGCTGCAGCTTTGTGACAAGCTAAAAATTTACAGGAGATCAAGAGATTCGGGGAGGTAGAAAAGCACTACAATTAGTCTAAAAATCCACCCTCTCTCTAATTATACCAGAAGCAGCCACTATGCAGCTCCCAGGTCTGTAGTAGTGGCAGCAGCCTGGTTCTATTCCCAATGGAAGATGTTATAAGGACTACTCCAGCTAGAAAGCAAGGTGAGGCCACAGATCTGGTGTGCTACAGCAACCAAATTCAGAATAATTTGGTTCAGGTTCTTGTGATTTATTTCCAGTTTTCAGATGAAGAAACTAATGCATAAAAATATATAATCTTGAACAAAGTTACACAGCTAGAAGGTGACATGGAATGCAAACCCAAAAATACTAGCCCTAAACCATACAATCCTAACCACTCCACTCCTGCAAGAATGCAGACTCCACAAAAGCAATAACTGCTTTATTCCTAGCACCTATCACAAATACAGAGTCTAACACATAGTATGCTTAATAGATACTTGTTTAATGAATTAACTAATAAGTGAATGAAGGAATAAGTTTTTAAATCAGTGGTATTTCATAAAGGGCCAAAGAAATTAATATGAAGGCGAGGTTACATTTTATTAGGATACTCTGGAAGGGTCTACATCAGAAGTAACATATGAGCTAGATCTTCCAAAGATTTAGAGAAAGGTCTGACCCAATGACACAAAGGCCATATTTGGAGATTGTGGTTTTACTAAGAGGAGTATTGAAATACTCTATGGAGTAGTGAATGGAGAATGGAAATAAGGGTGTGGTGGGAAATAAGACTTAAAACGCACACTTGGTATCAAGCATTGGAAGCTTGCCATCTTCAAGGTGAACAAGATGCTTAAGCTGAAGAGAACTCAAAAACTGTTCATTACAAAAGAAAGTCCCACTCAAAACAATGCCCACAGTCAGGGAAGCTAAGCACATGTCCCCAGAATATTCCCAAATCATAGCTCACTTAAGCTGTGTTTTATTCTGTATTCTAGGAACCCACAATTCTGTTTGAGGCAAAAGTTCTATTTTGTTGTTACCCAAGACTCTATGGCTTAATGTGAAGCTATGTTCTTGTTTTCTATCAAGAGAAGTGGAAAACAGCTGTTTAACATTCTTGCTATAATAAGCTTCATACAATTCATGTGGTTATTTAAACATTTTCCTGATATTTGATCATTAATCCTGCACACAACATAAAAAGACACCACAAGAAAATCATAGAAGAAAGAACAAATGATATTAGCTTCAGAAAGAGAACCACTCTCATACACAAACACACACACACACAAACACACAAAGATGAAAATATCTATAAACAATGAAATTATGTTCCTTTATGGGACAATTCCTCTGTTTATAATGTTTTCCTTATGATACGTAGCACATAAGACATATTTATCATATGTCTTTATGATGAATGAAGTCTCCTTGGAACTATTTATATCACACATGGGAAGCAAATTGCTGGAATAAGTGTTTATTTAGCAACATAAACATTTCAAATAAATCCACAAGAAAAAGGTTTCATAACACGTCCATTGCCATTTGCATTTTGATTTGGTTAATGTCTTCATACATCAGTAGGAGCAACATAAATAGAATAACCACAAATCACCACTTCTCTGGGGTGGATTGTCCAGAACAGACGCTAAGTGGGGAGTGGAACAGGCAATGGAATACATACAAGTTCATCATGAGGAGCCAGAATTTGCATGCCTTTTACACTTGAATCACTAGGGTCTGGTCAGTGTTAGTCCAAAAACCATGGGAAACAACAGCCCAGGGACTACAACAGGGCCAACTAAGGAGACAACTGTCCCCTTCCCTCCTTCCTCCTATTCCACTTACCAGAAGGGCCCGATTCAAGGGCAGACAAAGAAAGATACTCCCCACCCCCACTGCAAAGTGAGTCTAAAGTCTATTTCAAAAACACAGTGCATAAGCAAATGCTGTAGGTGTCATCATTCAAAATCCCTTTACCTAAAGAACACTCCATATCCCATGGTTCCCACTGGTGACAGATCACACCATCTTAATTCAGTGAACAATAGACCTGCCTCCACCTACACCTTTTAGTTAGATCTTTTTATTTGCTTCTTCCATGTTCAAAAGGTTTTTTTGTTTGTTTGGGGGAGGATTTAACACTACTTGTTGACAGAAACATTTTAGGAAAAAATATCTTCCTAGATAGTTTGAAAACATTAAATAATGAATAAAATGACTGATGCTACCTGGAGTCTTATAGAGCAAAAGCTTTAGAAGTAAGAAAATTACATTCCATCTATCTATGAGAAGAAAAATTAAGTAAATACACATTCACAACTAAAGTTTATTAAATATTAAGTTTAACTTAAAAAGGCCCATGAACCTTGCCTCAGCAGTTGTTAAAGCCTCTGTCCCAGTGCTTTTAATGAGGCAATTTTACTCTGGGTAACCAGTAGCCTTTATAGGCCTGTAATCTAACAAAACATGCTAACACAATTATGATTTACAGCTTAATTAATGCTGATGACAAAAGACAGTGAATTAGTGTTATCTTAGGCCATGTTCATTCTTCCCACCAAAAATCAAAGCAAAAGTAAAATTCGAAACTCTGGAGATAAATCAGCTTCATAAATGTCATAAACATCTAATATAAAATTAGAAAATATAAAAGTACTGAACATTCTAGACAAGGAGCTGGCAAACTACAGCCTTTGGACCAAATCTGGGCTGGTACCTGTGTTTATAAATAAAGTTTCATTGGAACACAGCCATGATCTTTTTTGTTTTTTTGTTTTTTGAGGTTTGTCTGCATATTGTCTACAGTTGCTTTCACACTGTAGTAGCATAGTTGGGTAGTTGTGACAGACACTGTATGGAAACCGAGACTGTATGAGCGACGAAGCTTAAAATATTTACTACTTGGTATTTTACAGAAAATGTTTACTGACTCCTGCTAGATGCAATGCAAAATCTCCAGCTCTGCTAAAATGACTACTGTTCTTTGAAAGAAAAGTACATAAGTTCTGGTAAGATTCGTTTAGATGGATTGATAGAACAAATAGATCTGTAGATAGATAAACTCTCCACTTTAGTAATATTTTCATTCTCAGTGTCTGAAGGAGTTGAATAAAGGATATTAAAGGTGCTCTTCTAATCTTATTTTAAGAATCACTTTATTCTTTAAAGAATGTATTGAATGAAGATTACTTACCTCAAATTATGTTCAAGAAAAGAAATAATTTTACTATTCATTTCCTTTGTGCAGTTAACTATTAATAGCTCATATTGACTCAGTCACATCTATATATTATTCCCAGCAAACAGCTCAGGGCAGAATGTACATATTTATTTTTAAAATCCTGTTAACTTAAGCTTGACTTTAGCCTAATGAAGAGACAATGAGCATCCTCTTCAACTCCTCTGCCACAGAGAAATCTAGATGATTAATCTTAATTCTTTATATGGCAGACATTCACCAAAATATGTTATATGCTTCACATTTCTTAAAATACATAAGGTGTCATGACAGTTGTAAGTTGATATTCAATATGATAATAATAATAGTCAACATACATTGAGAGCCAACAAAGTACCAGGCACTGTTCTACGAGTGTACAGCACAGTCTGTCCTGCTCTTCATCAAACCTGCTTCCTCTTCCTAGGAAAATTGCCTGAATTCTGGCCAATGGAATGTTCCTGATGCATAAAAACTTTTTCTGCATAATCCTCCATGCTTTCTCCTTTTCACTGATTTGACAGAGATGAGCCCAGCAACTTAAGAAATCACTGTTGAAGATAAGTACGCCCCAAGATGGAAAAAACCTGGGTCCCCAAACACAGTTTAGAAGAGAGCCTCCTGGCCGGGCACAGTGACTCACGCCTGTAATCCCAGCACTTTGGAAGGCAGAGGTGGGCGGATCATATGAGGTCAGAAAGTTTGAGACCAGCCTGGCCAACATGGCGAAACCCCATCTCTACTAAAAATACAAAACAGCCAGGCGTGGTGGCAGGTGCCTGTAATCCCAGCTACTCAGGAGGCTGAGGCAGGGAGAATCGTTTGAACCCAGGAGGCAGAGGTTGCAGTGAGCCAACATCACACCATTGCACTCCAGCCGGGGCAACAGAGCGAGGCTCTGTCAAAAAATAAAAAAAAAAGAAGACGAAGAAGAGAGCCTCCTATCTAAGATTTCTTATTTGCGAGGAGGGGATAAGATGACCAACTAGATGCAGCCAGAAAGCACCATTTCCACTGAAAGAGACCAAAATATACAGTAAGAAAACATACTTTGAGCAGACCTGAGAGCACAGCCTCCACTGCCCAGCCTTTGTGCTTTGCTCCACCTGAGTACTTTCCCAGTGGCCTGAAAGCACTTTGGATCCCCCAGCACAACTGGAGCTAGATCCCAACGGTCTGGAAGATGGAACCAGAGGCCGTTCCCAGTATCCCAAAGCTACAATGCTGAGCTGCAAGTATCAAGCAGAGATGTGTGGTAAGAACTAAAGCAGGGGAGGAGCCCCCACTCTCAGAGCACTAAGAAGGGTGAAATGCATGGGTTCATGGGCCGACATGGGAGCAGGGAATACTTCCATTCATAGGTCCAGTCCAGAAAGAATGTAAGCTATCACCCTGCCATGGCCTCTACTCAAAGTAGCCCCACAGCCCAGAACATCTAATAAAGGAAACATGGGTGCGGTTCCAGGGATCAGAATGAGCTTTCCCAAGACCCAGGAACAGACCTAATGAGGGAATCATGTCTCTCTAACCCCCACTACAGAGCATGGTTGTGAACACGAGGAAATACAAAAGAGCCATGTGGCTAAGTAAGAGCCAATCTTCCCGCCACTACTCTTAATCACCACCTAATGAATCGCAACTCAAACCACAACATCAAAAATATTCTGTCAATATACATCCCTGTGAAACCAAGGGCAAGAATCCAGACACAAATAAAGATCCTGTACTGAGCCTTGGCCCTCTGAAAGTACTCAGAAATGAAGCCAATTGACTATACTCCACTTACACCACAGATAAAGGAACATCAGCCCTCTCAGATGAGAAAGAATTAGCATAAGAACTCTGGCAATTCAAAAAGGCAAAGTGTTCCCTTACCTCCAAACAAGCCCAGTAGCCACCCAGCAGTGGTTCTTAATCAGAATGATATGATAGACATAGAATTCAGAATCTGGATGGCAAGGAAGCTCACTGAGATGCAGGAGAAAGTTGAAACTCAATACAAGGAATCCAGTAAGATGATCCAAGAGCTGAAAGATGAAACAGCCATTTTAAGAAAGAATAAAACTGAATTTCTGAACTGAAAAATTTACTACAAGAATTTCATAATACAATTGGAACTATTAACAGCAGAATAGACCAAGCTGAGGAAAGAATCTGAGCTCAAAGACCAGTTCTTCAAATCAACTCAGATAAAAATAAATCAAAAACTTCTAAAATGAACAAAACATCTGAGAAATATGAGATTATGTAAGGAGAACAAACCTACAACTATTGACACTCATGAGAGAGAAGGAGAGAGAATAAGCAACTTGGAAAATATATTTGAGAACATAGTCCACAAGAATATCTGCTAAATACTATACAAGATAACTGTCCCCAAGACACTTAGTCATCAGATTCACCAGAGTCAACATGAAAGAAAAAAATCTTACAGGCAGCTAGAAAGAAGTGACAGGTCACTAACAAAGGGAATCCCATCAGGCTAGCAGTGGACCTCTCAGCAGAAACCATAAAAGCCAGAAGAGGTTGCAGGTCTATTTTCAGCATCCTTAAAGGAAAGAAATTCCAACCAAGAATCTCAAATCCTATCAAACCAAGTTTCATATGCAAAGGAGAAATAAAATCCTTCTCAGACAAGCAAACACTGATGGAATTCATTACAACCAAATCAGACTTACAAGAGGTTCTTAAGAGAGTGCTAACAAAAGAATGACACCTGCTACCACAAAAGCACACTTAAATGCATAACCCAGAAACACTATAAAGCAACTACACAATCAAGTCTACAAAACAACTAGCTAGCAATAAAATGATAAAATAAAATTTCACATATCAATACTACCCCTTAAGGTCCCTGTCCCACTTAAAAGACATAGAGTGGCACGCTAAATAAAAAGACAAGATCCAAACATCCTCTGGCTTCAAGATACTCATCTCACATGTAATGATACCCACAGGCTCAATGTAAATAGAGAAAGATCCACCCTGCAAATGGAAAACAAAAACGGAGCAGAGATTGCTATTCTTATATCAGCTAAAATAGACTTCAAACTGACAACAATTAATAAGGATAAGGAAGAGCATTACATGATATAAAAGATTCAATTCAACAAGAAGACTTAACTGTTGTAAATATACATGCACCTGACATCGGAGCACCCAGATTCATAAAACAAGTTCCTCTTGACTGATGAAAAGGCTTAGACAGCCATACAATAATAATGAGAGACTTCTACATCCCACTGACAGTATTAGACAGACCATTGAGGCAGAAAACTAACAAAGGAATTCTGGAATTAAATTCAACACTCAACTAATTGGACCAAGTAGACATCTAGAGAACACTCCACCCACCAGTCACAGAATATACAAGAAACATTCTGATATGTTTCTCTCACCCTAATCTCATCTCAAATTGTAATCCCCACGTGTCCTGAAAGACATCTGGCAAGAGGTGACTGAACCATTGGGGTGGTTTCCCCAGTGCTGTTCTCATGATAGTGAAGGAGTTCTCATGAAATCTGATGGTTTAAGACTGTGGCACTTCCTCCCTCATGCTCTCTGTCCTGTCACCTCATGAAGAAGGTGCCTGCTTCCCCTTCACCTTCTGCCACAATTGTAAGTTTCCTGAGGCCTCCACATCCAGGCAGAACTGTGAGTCAATTAAACCTCTTTTGTTTATAAATTACCCAGTCTCAGGTGATATTCTTCATAGCAGTATGAAAACAGACTAATACAGGAAATTTGTACCAGGAGTGGGGCACTGCTATAAAGATAACCTGAAAATGTGGAAGCAACTTTAGAACTGGGTAACAGGCAGAGGTTGGAACAGTTTGGATGGCGCAGAAGAAGACAGAAAGATGAGGGAAAGTTTGGAACTTCCTAGAGACTGTTGAATGGTTTTGATCAAAATGCTGATAGTGACATAGACAATGAAGTCCAGGCTGAGATGGTCTCAGATGGAGATGAGGAACTTATTGGGAACTGTAGAGCAAAGGTCACTCTTGTTATGCGTTAGCAAACAGACTGACAGAATTTTGCCCCTGCCCTAGAGATCTGTGGAATTTTGAGAGAGGGTATCTGGCAGAAGAAATTTCTAAACAGCAAACCAGATTTAGGGTATCTGGCAAAGAAATTTCTAAGCAGCAAAGTGTTCAAGAGGTGACCTAGCTTATTATGAAAGCATTCAGTTATATGCATTCACAAAGAGATGACTTAAAATTGGAACTTATGTTTAAAAGTGAAGCAGAGCATAAAGATTTGGAAAATTTGCAGCCTGACCATGTGGTAGAAAATAAAAACCCATTTTATAGGGAGGAATTCAAGCCAGCTGCAGAAATGTGCATAAGTAACTAGGTGCTGAACATTAAGAGTCAAGAGAATGGGTAAAATGTCTCCAGAGCATGTCAGAGACCTTCACAGCAGCCCTTCCAAACACAAGTCCAAAGGTCTAGGAGGAAAAAATTGCTCTGTGGGCTTGGCCCAGGGCACCACTCCTCTGTGCAGCTTCAGGACTTGGTGTCCTGTGTCCCAGCCACTCCAGCTCCAGCCATGCCTCAAAGGAGCCAAGGTACAGCTTAGGCCATTGCTTCAGAGGGTGCAAGCCCCACGCCTTGGTGGCTTCCATGTGGTGTTGGGACTGTGGGTGTACAAGATACAAGAGTTGAGCTTTGGGAGCCTCCACTTTCATATTGGAGGATGTATGGAAATGACTGGATGTCCAGGCAGAAGTCTGCTGCAGAGGCAGAGCCCTCAAGGAGAACCTCTACTAGGGCAGTGCAGAAGGGAAATGTGGGGTTGGAACCCCCATGCAGAGTCCCCACTAGGGAACTGCCTAGTGCAGCTGTGAGAAGAGGGCCACCATCTTCCAGATCACAGAAAGGCAGATCCACTGACAGCTTGCACCAAGTATCTGGAAAGGCTGCAGGCACTCAACACCTGCCCAAGAAAGCAGTCGCAGGGGCAGAGCTGACCATGGTCTTGGGAGCTCATCCCTTGCATCAGCATTCCCTGGATGTGAGACCTGGAGTCATAGGAGATTATTTTGGAGCTTTAAGATTTAATGAGTGCCCTGCCAGGTTTTGGACTTGAATGGAGCCTGTGGCCCTTTTGTTTCGGAGTGGAAACATTTACCCAATGCCTGCACCCCCATTGTATCTTGGGAGTAACTAACTCAATTTTCATTTTACAGGCTCATAGGCAGAAGGGACTAGCTTTGTCTCAAATGAGACTTTGGACTTTCAGGTTAATGCTGGAATGAGTTTAGACTTTGCAGGACTGTTACAAAGGCATAATTGGTTTTGAAATGTGAAAAGGACATGAGATTTGGGAGGGGTCAGGGGTATAATGATGTGGCTTGGCTCTGTGTCCCCACCCAAACCTCATCTCCAATTATAATCCCCATGTGTTGAGGGAGGGGCCTGATGGGAAGTGATTGTATCATGGGGATGGTTTCCCATGCTGTCCTCATGATAATGAGGGAGTTCTCATGAGATCTGATGGTTTAAAAATGGCGGTTTCCCCTGAACTCTCTCTCTCTCCTACTGCCTTGTGATGAAGGTACTTGCTTCTCCTTCACCTTCTGCCACAATTTTAAGTTTCCTGAGGCTCCCCAAGCCATGTGGAACTGTTTGTCAATTAAACCTTTTTTCTTCAAAAATTACCCAGTCTCAGGCAGTATCTTTATAGCAGTGTGAAAATGGACTAACACACATTCTAAGATCAAACACATGCTTGGTCATAAAGCAAATCTCAACAGATTTAAAAAAATCAAAATCATACCAACCACTTCCTTGGACCACAGCACAATAAAAATATAATTCAATATCAAGAAGATCTTTCAAAACTACACAAATACATTGCAAATAAACAACTTGCTCCTGAATAATTTCTGGGTGAACATCAAAATTAAGGCAGAAATTAAAAAGTTATTGGAAATTAATTAAAATAGGGACACAACTTACCAAAATCTCTGGGATTCAGCCAAAGCAGTGTTAAGAGGAAACTTCACAGTGCTAAACACCTTCATCGAGAAGTTAGAAACATCTCAAATTAACAACCTAACTTTGCACTTAGAAGAACTAGAAAAAAAGAACAAATTAACCCTAAAGATAGCAGAAGAAATAACTAAAATTAGAGAAGAAATGAATGAAATTGAGATGCATGCATTCATATAAAAGATCAATGAAACCAAAAGTTAGTACTTCAAAAGAATAAACAAAATTGATAGACTGCTAGCTACATCAACAAAGAAAACAGAGAAGATCCAAATAAGCACAAGCAGGAATGACAGAAATGACATTACAACAGATTACACATAAATACAAAGGACCCTCAGAGACTATTAGAGACAACTCCATGCACACAAATTAGGAAACCTAAAGGATATGGATAAATTCCCAGAAACATACAACCTCCTAAGATTGAATCAGGGAGAAAGTTAAAACTTGAACAAACAAATAACAAGTTCCAAAATTGAATTAGTAATAATAAACCAAAAACAATCCTGGCCCAGATAGATTCCTAGCCAAATTCTACCAGGCATACAAAGAAGAACTGGTACCAATCATACTGAAACTATTCCAAAAACGGAATTCTATTCAAGGAGGAGGGTCTCCTCCCTAACTCATTTTATGATGCCAGCATCAGCATGATACAAAAATTTGACAGAGACACAATGAAAAAAGAAAATCTTCACACCAATAACCTTGGCAAATGCACATGCAAAAATCCTCAAAAAAATACTATCAAACCCAACCCCAGTAGCACATCAAAAAGATAATACACCACAAACAAGTAGGCTTTATTCTTGGGATGCAAGGCTGATTGATAAATGTGATTCACCACATAAATATAATTAAAAACAAAAACCTTATGACCATCTTATTAGACACAGAAAAAGCGTTCAATAAAATCCAACATCCCTTCATGATAAAAGTCCTTAACAGAGTAGGCATTGAAGGAACTTGTGTCAAAATAATAGGAGCCATCTATGACAAACCCACAGGCAACATCATACAGAATGGGCCAAAGCTGGAAGCATTCTGCTTGAGAAGTGGAACAAGACAAGAATGCCTACTCTCATCACTCCTATTCAACATAGTACTGGAAGTCCTAACTAGAGTAATAAGGCAATAGAAAGAAATAAAAGGCATCCAAATAGGAAAAGAAGAAATGAAACTATCTCTCCTTGCTGATGATATGATTCTATACATAGAAAACTCTAAAGACTTTGTCAAAAGGCCTAGAACTGACAAATGACTTCAGAAAAGTTTCAAGATACAAAATCAATGTACAAATTTCAGTAGCATTTCTATACACCAATTACATTTAAGCTGAGAGTAAAACCAAGAGAACAACACTATTTACAATAGCTACACACACAAAAGAAAAATGAAATACCTAGGAATACAGCTAACAATAGGGGTGACAGATCTCTACAAGGAGAACTACAAAATACTGCTGAAGGAAATCAGAGATGAAACAAAAAATGGAAAAATATTCCATGCCTATGGATTAAAAAAATCAGTATTATTAAAATGGCCATACTGTCCAAAGCAAATCATAAATTTAATGCTATTCCTATCTATGTCATTTTTCACAGATTGAGAAAAAACTATTCTAAAATTCATATGGAACCAAAAAAAAAGCCCAAAGAGCCAAAGCAATGCTTAGCAAAGAGAATAAATCTAGAGGCATCACAGCACTTGACTTAAAACAATACTATAAAGCTACAGTAACCAAAACAGTATGGTACTGGCACAAAAACAGTCACTTAGACAAATGGAACAGAATAGAGAACCCAGAAATAAAGTCTCACACTGCAACCATCTGATCTTTGTCTAAGCCGACAAAAACAAGCAATTAGGAAAGGATTCCCTATTCAGTAAATGGTGCTCAGATAACTAACTAGCCATATGCAGAAGACTGATACTGGACCCCTGCCTTTCATCATATATGAAAATTAACCCAAGATGGATTAAAGATTTAAATATAAGACCTCAAACTATAAAAATCCTAGAAGAAAACAGGAGATACCCTTCTCTACATTGCCCTTGACAAAGAATTTTTGGCTAAGTCCCAAAAGCAATTGTAACACAAACAAAAATTGACAACTGGGACCTAATTAAATTAAAGAGCTTCTGCATGGCAAAATAAATAATCAATAGAATAAACAAACAACCTACAAACTGGGAGAAAATATTCACAAACTGTGCATCTGACAAAGGTCTAATATCCAGAATTTATAAGGATCTAAAACAAATCAACAAGAAAAAAACAAATAATCCCATTAAAAATGGATAAAAGACATGAACAGATACTTCTCCAAGGATGAAATTGTATAAGCAGCCAAGAACCGTATGAAAAAAAATGCTCAACATCACTAATCATCAGAGAAATGCATATCAAAACTACAGTAAGATAGATACCATCTCACACCAGTCAGAATGGCTATTATTAAAAAGTCAAAAAACGACAGATTCTGGCAATGCTATGGGAAAACGGTATGCTTATACATTGTTGGTGGGAATACAAATTACTTCAGCAACTGTAGAAAGGAGTTCGGAGATTTGTCAAAGAATTTAAAACAGAGCTACCATTTGACCCAGCAATCTCATTATTGGGTACATGAAGGAAGAAAAATAAATCATTCTACCAAAAATACACACGTATGTGTATGTTCATCCCTGCACTATTCACAATAGCAAAGACATGGAATCAATCTAGTGCCCATTAACAGTGAATTGGATAAATCAAATGTGGTACATACACACCATAGAATCCTATGCAGCCATAAAAAAGAGTGAAATGTCCTTTCCAGCAACGTGGAGGCAGCTAGAGACCATAATCAGAGGCAAATTAACACAGTAACAGAAAGCTAAATACCACACGTTCTCACTTATAAGTGGGAGCCAAACATTGTGTACACATGGTAGAGATGGGGACAATAGACACTGTGGATTACCAGAGGGGAGAAGGAGGAACAGGAGTACGGGTTGAAAAACTGTTTATTGGGTACTATACTCAGTACTTGGGTGACAGGTTCAATCATACCCCAAACCTCAGCATCATGCAATAGAGCTTCAATATACCCCTGCAACAAACCTGGACATGTACCCCTGCATCTCAAATAAAAGTTGAAATAATTTTTTAAAAGGTTTCCTGTTTTGATCTTTTTTTTTTAAAGTCAACAAAAGTCTTTCTTTCTAATGTAAAAATACATACTTTTTTCAGTGGGGGGGGACAACTTAAAATAAACCAGAAAACACCTTCATATTAATCATTCTTCTCATATACTTCAAATTTGTACTTTATGCCTTTCTCCTCCTGGACATCAGAGAGAACACCTGGGTATTCTGGCAGAAGTTTATATTTCTCCAAATCAATTTCTGGAAAATACGTGTCACTTTCAAAGTCCTGCATGATCCTTGTCACAAATAGTTTAAGATGGCCTGGGTGATTCATGGCTTCCTTAGAAACAGAACTGCCACCAACTATCCAAATCATCTCTACTTTATTTGCTAATTCTGGTTGTTCAGTGAGTTTTTTTGTTTTTTTGGTTTTTTTTTGAGACGGAGTCTCGCTCTGTCACCCAGGCTGGAGTGCAGTGACACGGTCTGGCTCACCGCAAGCTCTGCCTGCTGGGTTCACGCCATTCTCCTGCCTCAGCCTCCCGAGTAGCTGGGACTACAGGCGCACGCCGCCATGCCTGGCTAATTTATTTTTATTTTTATTTTTAGTGGAGATGGGTTTTCACAGTGTTAGCCAGGATGGTCTCGATCTCCTGACCTCGCGATCCGCCTGCCTCGGCCTCCCAAAGTGCTGGGATTACAGGTGTGAGCCACCAGGCCCGGCCGGTTGTTCAGTAAGTTTTGTTTTTTTGTTTTGTTTTGTTTCATTTTATACTTTAAGTTCTGGGGTACATGTGCACAACGTGCAGGTTTGTTACATATGTATCCATGTGCCATGTTGGTATGCTGCACCCATTAACTCATCATTTACATTAGGTATATCTCCTAATGCTATCCCTCCCCACTCCCCCCACAACAGGCCATGGTGTGTGATGTTCCCCTTCCTGTGTCCAAGTGTTCTCATTGTTCAATTCCCACTTATGAGTGAGAATATGTGGTGCTTTGATCTTTATGTAAGAAATTAAATTCTTTAATACTTGAACCATTATACATTTGGAGACTTGTTTGTTACTGCAGCTAGCATACATCACTCTAGCAGGCATTGTCATTTAATCAAGAGGTATTTTCATCAGCACTACTATGTATGCATAATAACTACCAAATACACTAAATAGTCATTCCTGTTAAGAATGGCACCATAATTTATAAAAAATACCAACTCATGTAGATATTTTTCAACTGTGTAGCAGATTTTTTAAATGTCCTTAACTCCTTGATCTTAGAAATCCACATATTTTTATCACATTTTGGGTAAGTCATTCAGATATTAAAAATTCTCAGTGAAATTTGCAAATACTAAATAAATTACAGATAAGCACATGAACTATAAACATGTTAGTAATAGTTGGTGAATTCACGTGAGACAGAAAGGTCGTTATTAAGATACAGACTTACATGTATATTTCTGACAAAGGAACAATATTTGCGCTAATTACACAAATGCATGGGAATCCTACTTAAATCATAATTTGTTAATTCTCATATGTTTTTATATAATTTTGGTCAACATTAAAGACTCCTGGAACATCTTTCATTTGTTGAAGCATAAAATAATAATATTGTTCAAAGTGGCAAGTTTTTTCCTGCAAATATGGCCTTTATTTCAAAACAACTTTGGATATTTTGTGCCACTTAGATTGGAATTGTTTCTGTATATTTTCTCTCTGGCAAACACAGAAGTAAACAAGTGCCAGAAACGCTCATCTTTCCTTTCCCATAAGAATTCTTACCACCATTATCCACACTCTTGAGCATTAGACCCGCTTTATTCAGTTTATGTGAATAGGCTAAAATAAATGGTGGGATGTTTAAACAACTGTGAGATAACTGCCTGGGGGTTACACTTAATGATCTCCAAAAGCATTCCAGCTGACACATCCCTGTGTACAAGCCAGAAGGGAGCAAAAGGTTTGACAGTAGGGGGTTGAAGGGGAGAGAAAAAACAGCTCTTTTTTATAAGTGCTTCATTCTTTGTCCTCTCATTCTCTCATTCTGTGTTGCCTGTGGAGGGGCCTATAAACACTGCATACCCCACCATTCCCCAAATGAGCTAAACTGCTCATATGGCCCAAGAGGCTTCTTTCTCCCCATTCCCCTTCTTCCTTTCCTTCAGATATGCACTTTATAAAATAAGCATATTTGTGCATTCATGCAGCATGGTATATTTTACAAAGCTCTTTCACATCTGTTTTCACTGATCTCTAGAACAACTCTTTGGCTGAACAGATCATGGTCACAATCAGATGAAGAAAATGAGGCTCATGGCAGCAATATCCCCATGTCACACCCACTGGTGGTGAATGATTGAATCTGTGTTGGAATCTCCACATACCTCATTGAACACCCCACTAAATATGCAAATATCTTCACCTCTCTAAACACCTTCCTTCTTGAAAGAGTAATGAGATATTCTAATTTCCTTGTCCTTAGATAAATTATGCTCATGCATGAGAATGAAGTTGCTTAGGCTGAGCTAGGGATTAGTGAGGGTAGAATGAGGCTGAGATAGATTCAATGGCTTGTGATATGGTTTGGATCTGTGTCCCCACCCAAAGCTCATGTTGAATTGTGACCCCCAATGTTGGAGGTGGGGCCTGGTGGGAGGTGACTGGATCACAGAGATGTTTCTCATGAATGGGTTAGCACCATCCTCTTGGTGCTGATCTCCTTATAGTGAGTGAGTTCTCACAAGATCTGGGTGTTTAAAAGTGTGTAGCACCACCCACCTCACTCTTGTTCTTGCCGCACCTGCCATATTTGACACCTTGCTCCCCCTTTGTCTTCTGCAATGATTGTAAGTTTTCTGAGGCCTCCCTAGAAGTCAATCAGATGACAGCATAATTTTTCCTGTACAGCCTGTGGAACTGTGAGCCAATTAAATATTTTATTTATAAATTACCCAGTCTCAGGTATTTATTTACAGCAATGTGAGAACTGACTAATACAGTTTGTGGTGAAGTTGGCTGCTAGGCATCTTTGCCTGGGACTCCTGTAGTTCCTGGAATTGCTGATAGCAACAGCAGGGGCCAGAATGTCTTTCTCTTGGCAATCAAGCAGCAGCCTCTCCTTTCCAGTGCAGCTCTCATGAGGCCCATTCCATTCCAATTGTCAGATTTGATAACTCAAGGATTGTGCAGGAAAAATTCTGGAAATACTTAAGGGTGACTCAGAAACCTCAGGTGCAAAATAAAAGCTGCATTCATTTAATCACTTAAAAAATCAAGTGAGGTGCTTAAATGAGTCTTTGTATATGTTGATTAACAACATTGTCTGTCAGCAGGTGAACCAGAAAGATACACTAGTGAGAACATCGAGATGCCATCTCTTCTGACTACCAGTGTCAGATAGCTTTGCATCTTGACTACGTGAGTCAGATGATAACTTTCCCTTTATCTGTAAGACTACCAACCTCCTTCAGTAATCTAGGTTAATGTTTAATAGCAATGCAACGAAGTTAAGCCTGATAAGTCACCTAGTACCTCAGTGACTCATCTGAATGCACTTCCTCCCCTCCTCTACCCTCCTTCTCTTCCTCACTGTCATAAATACACACATACAGACACACAGAACACAAAAAGCTACCATCTTTCACTACATACGTTACCTTCCAAATAATGTTTTACTTACCTACAATCCACAAGTTGTACATCTCCTATTTATTTAATCATTTTTTTCATTGATTCAATGAATATTTATTGTGTTCAGTTCATACCAAGGACTCATCTAGGACACCTAATTTCAGTTCCACAAGCTTTTCCTGTGGGATTCCTTTACAAATATTCTTGCTAATATCATTCCTTCAACAAGTATTAACTAAGTCCTGAACGATAAAGAAATAAGTTTGGATAGATGGCACAGGACCAGGCTTTTATTGCTCGATTCTGCTTCCTTCCAAGTTTTTCAACGCTTCTCCAAATTCCTGACATCATGATGGATTCTTTGCACAACTGAATACAGCTCAGTGTAACTGTCACTCATGGAGCCTCCACTCTCAGCCAAGCACTGACCTGGCCCACTGGAGATGAAAAGTGAACAAGACACTATTCCTGCCCTCGAGGGGCTCACCTGTCTTTACGGTGAGTAAAGTGCTACCAGAAAAGCCCAATCACGGACTCTGAGCGTATAAGAAAGGAAGAAAGATGGAAACACTGGTGGCTTGCATACTGCTTGGCCAGGCCAGGAATGCAGCACATTATCTTTTTTATGAAAGAGATTTATTCTCATCACTTTACAGATGAGGAAACTGAGCCTTACAGGGTCGAAACAATTTACCCTGGCTGGGCACAGTGGCTCATGACTATAATCCTAACACTTTGGGAGGTCAGTGTGGGTGGATTACTTGAGCCAGGAGTTCAAGACCACCCTGGGCAACATGGTGAAACCTCGTCTCTACAAAAAATAAACACACACACGCAAAATAGCTGGGTGTGGCGGCACATACTAGAGGGGCTGAGGTAGGAGGATCAATGCAGCCCGAGAGGTTAAGGCTGCAGTGGACCATGATTGTGCCACTGCACTCCAGCCTGGGCAACAAAGAGAGACCCAGTCTCAAAAAATAAAGATTAAAAAAAGTAATTTACCCAAATCTGCCTGACTATAAAGCCACTGTCCATCCTACTACACCACACTTTCCTATGATCCTCACAGCTCAGCATCTCAAACCCCTGTCTTCCCTCCAGCTTTCATATCCCAAATATTTCTATTCCTAATTCCTAATGGGAAAGACATCAGAAAGAGGACCACAGCCTAGCATGTTTGGACTGACAGAATAAAAGAAAATGAGAGCTTTCATATGTCTTTGAAGATCATTGCCTTTCAATGAACAATGATAATATCAAATAACAGTTATAAAGTTAGAGTTTACAATGCCATTTCACATTTAAGTCATGAAGAGTAAAAACTGTGAGAGGGTACTAAGAACATGTTTTGTCCTTTTTACGTATAGTTAGCATGGTAGTGAGGAAAAGCAAAGAGATAACAGTCAGTGGGCATCACCCCAACCACCACTATTATCATTATCATCAACCTCAACAAGCAGAAAATGTTCCATGAGATTTAGATGCCAAGAATACTTCCAGAATTTTATAATTTTACCTACAAAATAAAATATCAAATTCTGCTGATATTCTTCCTCCTTGCATAGTGGATGAATGTTTTATCATTACGGCATGGATTTGTCTATCTCTTTCTTTATCCCCATTAGCTTTGTGCTGCTAATCTGAAGCAGCACTTCCATGGCCTGTGAGTTGAGTGGTTGCCTCTAGATTTCAGTTTGAAAAATTAAGAAATAATAGAAATACCTGATCCTCGTATTAATTGAGCATGGACTAGGTAGAAGACTGAGTACAGGCATATATTAGATGGCATCTGGTCACAAGAGATAAAGCCTATAATTAAATAACTCATCACCACAAGAAAAAGTTGTGTCATAAGAAAGATATAGAAAAATACATTCCAAAAAGCTTGAAAAGGAGAAACAGTAAATTCCAGAAAAACTTAGGAAATTTTTGTCAATACCAAATAACTTCGCTGTGAGACAATGTGTCAAGAGTGGGTTTTTTAGAATTGCTATTTTCTACGTGGTAAGTTTTCATTCTAAACATGTTTGGAGGAATATTAAAAGCACTGGTGCCTTCAAATTTCAGGTATGTCAAATAAGCAACTGTTGGTTGGGTTCATATACAAAAGTCTGTATTTCTAGACTAGAAAAGCACCTCAGGAAGCCTTTCTATTAATTACCATCAAAATTTTGTTACAATTGTTAGAATTCAATAGAATTCTAAAGAATTTTAAAAATGGGAAATTTTAAGCTGGAGAGGGTAAACAAGAAATTTGTTCCTGTTGAGGAATGGTACTAAATTTCTTCCTGTACGTAAGATTTTGTTTTTTCTCATGTGCATGGTTTTTCATAATAACAAAAACTAATTTTATAGCAAATATTCCCAGAAAAAAACTAAAATTACAAACAAAGGTACAAAGACTAGAGCCACACATACTATTGTTCTATTATTATGAAATAAGTTCAGTCAGATGAAGAGGCCTGGATGCCAGATACACCATATAAATAATTCAAAGTTTGTCTATCATATGTTTACCATGGGAAAGCTCCTCTGTGGTCAGAACAGCATGCAGAACATTGCACAGCCTGAAACCTTCTGCCAGATGCATTGTTTGAGAGTTTTATTAAATAAATCAAGTCCAGACACCTCTGTCTTACACAATTTTCAATATGGAAAGGCTTCCCAAGAAATGTATAAGTCAATTGTAATCATCTTGCAAAGACACATATTATCTACACACATGTTACCTGGATGATAGATTGTCCCCCAACAAGAGCAATCATTTCTTATCCAGTATGTAAGATTCCCCACTACTGAAAATCACATTCAAACCTATTGTATGGCCACTTGACTTAATGAACTCCTGTTTGTAAAAAATTGTGTCAATAGTCTCCTGAATTACTATTAAGTTTCAATGGCCTTCTCAGCACAGATGTACTTATCTGAAGTAATCCTTCACATTTAAAGAAACGTTGAAGGAACTTCTATTACAATAATGAGATGTTATAGAAATAAGTATGCAAAATACAGTCTAACACAATAAATATGTTCAAAAAAATTTTAAGTAACTTAGCAATCTGTATAAAAAGACTTTCTAAAGTAAGGACACTTTAACCCAGTAATTCCACTTTTAACTATCTATCTTAAGGGAATCAAGACTTGCATAAAGATTTATGTGCAAGGTTCTCAGTGTAGCATTATTTGTAAAAGCAAAAAAAATGTCCAACAAGGAAGTGTGGCCAAAAAATTATTATAAATAAATGTATTAGAATAATATATAGTCATTAAAATGGTTTTTTGACAAATATTTAACCATGTAGAAAAAAATCTCATAATAAAGGTTAAGAGAAAAAAAGGAAAAGAATAAATATTCAGCACAAAGCCATCTCCAAACTTAACAAATAAATTTAAGCATGGAACAAAAGCATACTTAAAATATAGCAAGTTAACAGCGCAAGAGAGTACTATTATGAATAATTCTTATTCTCTTCTTCAACTTTCCTACATTCTTAAAATAATTACAATGAATATGTACTATTTTTTAAAGGAAAACATATACCAAAAGCAAATCATTTCTGTAACTGGTGCTCAGTGACAAAAAATATAGCAAGGATGGCTGGTGATAAATGAAAGAACCACAAACAAGAAAATGAGACCATTTTCCAAGAGATGAATGAATGAAAACCATGTGCAAACTTCATGAAGCTATGAGTAGCCATTTGGAGGAGAAACCAAATTTTTAAATAAACCTTGTGAAAGAGTATGTCATAACTCAAAAATTCCAATACAAAAGGGATGCAGTCTCAGAGGGAATGGCAGAGATGAGGGGTAGCATTGTATCTGTAGACACACACACACTCTCTCTCTCTCTCTCTCTCTCTCCAGCAGTAGAGCAATCAAACAGTAAACATAACAGGGGTGGCCGACCTGGGGCAAGCCAACCAATTATTTGGGGTGAGGTGATTTCCTCAATTAATAGATACTAAAACTGTAATTATGAGGATGTGGATGTCTGTAGTTTTGTTTTGTTTTGTTGTTTTTTGAAACAGGGTCTGGCTCTGTCACCCAGGCTGGAATGCAGTGACACCATCTCAGTTCATTGCAACCTCCACCTCCTGGGTTCAAGCGATCCTCCCAGTTCAGCCCTCCAAGTAGCTGGGACTACAGGCACACGCCACCACACCCAGCTAATTTTTGTATTTTCTACTTTTGGTAGAGTTGGGATTCGCCATGTTGCCCAGGCTGGTCTCTAACGTCAGTTCAAGTGATCTGCCTCCCTCAGCCGCCCAAAGTGCTGGTTTTACAGGTGTGGGCCACAGCACCTGGCCTGTACTTTTTAAATTAATGTTAAAAAGTGATCTTCACACTTGAAAGCACAATCTGGAAAACTTACTGTTATCTTGGTATCCTGTTGTTGTTGTTTTTTCTGTCATCAACCTACCACATTTGATTAACAAGACTGTGTGAGTCTATCCCAGCAGTGGCTACTGACTATGGCTTTTCCTCTCCATCCCCAATGTGGTTATTCACCTGGACTAGTGCAATAGCCTCCTAACAGCAGTGTCTTCTCCTTCCCATCCACGCCCTCCACCCATGCCAGAATTACCATTCTAAGACACAGATTTTATCATACCCTTCCTTATCATTCTTTCTTAGCTCCCACATGGCTACAGAATAAAATCAATCTCATTATGCTGGCAATGAGATGAACTTCATCGACCTACCCATTTCCTGTCTAGAAGGTTCATCTTCCAGCTATGATTAGTTCACCCTACACTTCACCCACTCCAAATAACTTACCCTTCTCCAAAATGTGCTTTGCTTTTCTCACTTCCTGGGTCCATGGGCATGCTTTTCTCTCTTCTGTTTTCTTTGCCTTTGAACCAACTAAATTAGATTCAATTTAGGATGGCATTTGGGCATTAGTACTTTTTTTTTTTTTTTTTTTATTATACTTTAGGGTTTTAGGGTACATGTGCACAATGTGCAGGTTTCTTACATATGTATCCATGTGCCATGTTGATTTCCTGCACGCATTAATTCGTCATTTAGCATTAGGTGTATCTCCTAATGCTGTCCCTCCCCCCTCCCCCCACCCCACAACAGTCCCCGGAGCGTGATGTTCCCCTTCCTGTGTCCATGAGTTCTCATTGTTCAATTCCCACCTATGAGTGAGAACATGCGGTGTTTGGTTTTTTGTCCTTGCGATAGTTTACTGAGAATGATGTTTTCCAGTTTCATCCATGTCCCTACAAAGGACACGAACTCATCATTTTTTATGGCTGCATAGTATTCCATGGTGTATATGTGCCACATTTTCTTAATCCAGTCTATCGTTGTTGGACATTTGGGTTGGTTCCAACTCTTTGCTATTGTGAATAGTGCCGCAATAAACATACGTGTGCATGTGTCTTTATAGCAGCATGATTTATAGTCCTTTGGGTATATACCCAGTAATGGGATGGCTGGGTCAAATGGTATTTCTAGTTCGAGATCCCTGAGGAATCGCCACACTGACTTCCACAATGGTTGAACTAGTTTACAGTCCCACCAACAGTGTAAAAGTGTTCCTATTTCTCCACATCCTCTCCAGCACCTGTTGTTTCCTGATTTTTTAATGATGGCCATTCTAACTGGTGTGAGATGGTATCTCACTGTGGTTTTGATTTGCATTTCTCTGATGGCCAGTGATGAGGAGCATTCACAATTGCTTCAAAGAGAATAAAATACCTAGGAATCCAACTTACCAGGGATGTGAAGGACCTCTTCAAGGAGAACTACAAACCACTGCTCAATGAAATAAAAGAGGATACAAACAAATGGAAGAACATTCCATGCTCATGGGTTGGAAGAATCAATATCGTGAAAATGGCCATACTGCCCAAGGTAATTTATAGATTCAATGCCATCCCCATCAAGCTACCAATGACTTTCTTCACAGAATTGGAAAAAACTACTTTAAAGTTCATATGGAACCAAAAAAGAGCCCGCATCGCCAAGTCAATCCTAAGCCAAAAGAACAAAGCTGGAGGCATCACGCTACCTGACTTTAAACTATACTACAAGGCTACAGTAACCAAAACAGCATGGTACTGGTACCACAACAGAGACATAGATCAATGGAACAGAACAGAGCCCTCAGAAATGATGCCGCATAGCTACAACTATCTGATCTTTGACAAACCTGACCAAAACAAGAAATGGGGAAAGGATTCCCTATTTAATAAATGGTGCTGGGAAAACTGGCTAGCCATATGTAGAAAGCTGCAACTGGATCCCTTCCTTACACCTTATACCAAAATTAATTCAAGATGGATTAAAGACTTATATGTTAGACCTAAAACCATTAAAATCCTACAAGAAAACCTAGGCAATACCATTCAGGACATAGGCGTGGGCAAGGACTTCATGTCTAAAACACCAAAAGCAATGGCAACAAAAGCCAAAATCGACAAATGGGATCTCATTAAACTAAAGAGCTTCTGCACAGCAAAAGAAACTATCATCAGAGTGAACAGGCAACCTACACAATGGGAGAAAATTTTTGCAACCTACTCATCTGACAAAGGGCTAATATCCAGAATCTACAATGAACTCAAACAAATTTACAAGAAAAAAACAAACAACCCCATCAAAAAGTGGGCAGAGGACATGAACAGACACTTCTCAAAAGAAGACATTTATGCAGCCAAAAAACACATGAAGAGAGGCATTAGTACTTTTTAAGCCCCCAGGTGATTCAAATGTGCAGCTAAATGTTAAGAGCCACTTATCTAGTCTCTATTCAAGCATTTCCCTTCCTGCACTCAATTGATTTTGGTGTCTATGTCCCCAATACTTCTTCCTACCCCTCCCAGAAAACTGAATCAATCAATAGCAGGGACTTGACCATTCATACATTCCTTCATCCAATGGATGCTATGTGCCAGGCATTATTCATCTTTATATCTGAGCTCCTTCTTCTTTCCTTCCACCTAGCTACCATATAACTGGGCACGGAATAAGACTCAGTGACAATGTGTTATATTTCAATGAAACCATCACTAGGCTTTTCAAGCATTTCATCAATATCTTAAACAGCTTTTTCTTAAAGAGCAATCAGTTAGTAAAGGTGATAGTTTCTTCTTTTTTATTACATTAACTTCATATAATTTAGGGCTGGAAAGGGTCTTAGAATTGTCCTTAGAATAAAACACTAGGAGTAGCATTTGTCCTGAGCAATTTACTTCAAACAACAAAAAATGGTCTTCTTCTTGGTAAATGTAGGTAAAACAATTCCCTCACAGAAGAATAAATATATTTTAAAGGGGTTCATTTCTCATTTCTCTTCTCATTTCTTTTTTGTTAAGACAAGAAGAAGAAAACATGCCCTAAAGATGACATTTATTATATTAAATTGGTATAGTCTTCTCAAGTACTCATGTAATGTAATACTTCACTGAAAATTTTCTCAGCCACTACCCTCCTAAGGCTCCCTCATCTCTATGGAGCAAATCAAAGTCCTCTTCCCACTCTTTAAAACCTTCCTCCAGGACGCGGCTAACCCCTCCCCCACCCTCCCTCGTTAGCCCACTGTCTCACTATCCTGAAGGCAGAGTCTTTGCAATAAATTTTGCTAATCTCCCAAACACGGCTTGCTTACTCTTTTCTTCCTGCCACAAATGATTCCCTTTTTGACTCTCACATGGAAAAGGAACAGTAATGCTGATTTTATTTACTTTTTTTTTTTTTTGCCTTTCCCTAAGCTTTTTATACTGGCAGTTAATTAAATTTGGATTTCATTAGCTCAATCTGTTTCAGGAAACAGAAAAATCAAAACAGGCAAAATATTTAAAGCCTCCCTTGATAAGTCTTAAAAACTGGCCAATCGGATACCATCTTAGTGTTTGGGCTACAAACTAGGCCATGATATAGTTTATGCAAGGTTTAAACAGGGCATATTCAAAACAAGTCTGTTAGAGAAGAGACCATCCATAAAATGAATTGAGGAAAGGTCAGTTTGATACTAAGCTGCATGCACTGAGCACTGTGCTATCACTGACATTCAGTTACAAATACACATGCACACACACTAATTTGTACACATACAAACACATGTGAACACACTCACACATGCAGGCATGCATACATGCACACATACCAATACCCATGTATACACACTCATATACAGATACACGTACACATACAAATACCCATGCATACACACGTACACTCATAAATGCACACAAGTATACATGCACACTTAAGCACACTTGCATTTTATTTCCCAAATAAAATTCTAAGTTCCATAAGGCTGATACCATGTAAGCTACTTTTTTTATATTCCCATAGCATTTAGCACGGGGCTGAGCATGTAGTAAGTACTGAACAAATACAAGTTAACTCAAAATGTTTACACGGTTTTGTGAATTGATATGCCTAAATTTCTAATTATTTTGTCTTACTTACATTAACTTAACATCTTGTTTTTTCCAACTGAAAACTGTGGATAATAACCTCTACTTACCTCACAGGGTTATAGTGATACTCAAAGCAGATAATCCTTGACCATATACACTATCAAGTGATATACAAGTATGAGAAGGGGCCATAATCTCCTAACAGTCTATAGAAACAAGCCTGGAGATGAAAAGAATGTTCCTAGAGAGAGATGAAACTATCTCAAGGCAGAATTTCCATTTTCTTTTCTGAAAAGAGTAGCTTTATTTTGATACCACCTTGGCTTTTATTTGAAGATAACACTCATTTGACTTTAATCTTTCATTTATCATTTAATTGTTCTTAGGAAAACAATAAAAGGTGGAAGAATCATGGCTGACTTTCAGATCTATGAGTAGGTTTCCATATTAATAGAAATCAAAAATGATCAATCCTCATATGAGGCTAAAAGATACGAAAGACATGATGTTGAACTTGATCTGCCACTAAATGGAAGTGCTTCAAGACTACTTGACATATTTGAAGCAGGATATTTTATCATAAGATTGTATTTTTCAAACTCTTTTACATTGTGGCCCTGCGGTGGAAAAAATAACGGCTCCCCAAAAATGTCCATGTCCTAATCTTCAGAACCTGTGAATATGTTAGGTTACACAGCAAACAGGATGATATGTTTGGCTCTGTGTCCCCAACCAAATCTCATGTTGAATTGTAATCCTTAGTGTTGGAGGAGGGGCCCAATAGGAGGTGACTGGATCATGGGAGAAGACTTTCCCCTTGCTGTTCTCATGATATTGAGTGAGTTCTCATGAGATCTGGTTATTTACAAGTGTGTCGCACCTCCCCCTTCTCTCTTTCTCTCCTGATTTGCCATGTGAAGAAGATGTGCTTCCTTCCTCTTCACCTTTACCATGATTGTAAGTTTCCTGAGGCCTCCTCAGCCATGCTTCCTGTACAGCCTGCAGAACCGTGAGCCAATTAAACCTCTTTTCTTCATAAATTACCCAGTCTCAGGTAGTTCTTTACAGCAATGTGAGAATGGACTAATACAGAGGAAATAAGATTTCTAATAAACTGACTTTGAGACATGGAGACTATACTGGATTATCCAAATGGGCCGTAAGTACTCACAAGGGTTCTTACAAGTAGAAGAGGGAGAGAGCAGAGGAGGTCAGAGTGATGTGACGTGAGAAGGATTCAGCCTATCATTGCTGCCTTTGAAGATGGAGGGAGAGGTCACAAGCCAAGGAATGCAGGTAGCCTCTAGAAACTAAACAAGGCAAGGACACGGATTCTTCCCTCGGGCCACCAGAAGGAGTACAGCCCAGTCAACATCTTGATTTTAGCCCAGTGAGACTCGTGAGTGAGTTCTAATCTATGCAGCCAAAAAACACATGAAAAAATGCTCCTCATCACTGGCCATCAGAGAAATGCAAATCAAAACCACAATGAGATACCATCTCACACCAGTTAGAATGGCCATCATTAAAAAGTCAGGAAACAACAGGTGCTGGAGAGGATGTGGAGAAATAGGAACACTTTTATACTGTTGGTGGGACTGTAAACTAGTTCAACCATTGTGGAAGTCAGTGTGGCGATTCCTTAGGGATCTAGAACTAGAAATACCATTTGACCCAGCCATCCCATTCCTGGGCATATACCCAAAGGACTATAAATCATGCTGCTATAAAGACACATGCACACGTATATTTATTGCGGCACTATTCACAATAGCAAAGACTTGGAACCAACCCAAAAGTCCAACAACGATAGACTGGATTAAGAAAATGTGGCACATATACACCATGGAATACTATGCAGCCATAAAAAATGATGAGTTCGTGTCCTTTGTAGGGACATGGATGAAACTGGAAACCATCATTCTCAGTAAACTATCGCAAAGACAAAAAACCAAACACCGCATGTTCTCACTCATAGGTGGGAATTGAACAATGAGAACACATGGACACAGGAAGGGGAACATCACGCTCCGGGGACTGTTGTGGGGTTGGGGGAGGGGGGAGGGACAGCATTAGGAGATATACCTAATGCTAAATGATGAGTTAATGGGTGTAGCACACCAACATGGCACATGGATACATATGTAACAAGCGTGCACATTGTGCACATGTACCCTAAAACTTAAAGTATAATAATAATAATAATAATAAAAATTAAGGTAACATATTTGTTTGTTTTAAACCACTAAATGTTTGGCAAGTTGTTCCAGCAGCAATAGGAAGCTAATACAGGTCCCTGTACAAACATTCATGCAGCAAAAGTTACATGAAATAACACTTATCTTTCTGCATGGAATGCTGATAGTTTCTATTCTACTCCAGCTTATTACATTTAAAAAAAAAAAGGAAAAAAAAGGAAACGCTGGCTATTTGACTGCAGGACCCACTAAAGGGTTTCACAGCACTCTGGTATGGAAAACACTCCCCTAGGGAATATAGGTTAGGATTGCTGTGGTACACTTTAAATATGAATAAAGAAGAAAATTAGTTACAATTATAGTGAAATCATAAAAATGATTCCTGCAATTATGCTCAAGAGATGAATAAATTTTAACATGACTCAGTGTTTGCTGACTTTGAAGTCACACTCCCTGTTTTCACACTACACTTACCTCCTAAGAGCCAGCCAAGACACAAGAGCCAGTGAAAGAGCAGAAAGAGTAGCTAAAAAGGCAGGTGCTTATGACAGTCACTCAGTGTCTGTTTGGGGGTTCAGAGTATACAAGCCAAAACCAAGGAAGCCCGAGGGCCAGCTATCTGAGAACCAGTTAGCACTTTAATGATCAGCTGCCACTCACAGTTCCTGAAACCTGGGGATGCACAGGAATAGAGAATATTGTGAAGTGATGAAAGAGGATTACCAATACTCATTAGCAATGATTTTAAAGTTCTGACCTGTATATCACAGCGTCTGTGCCCCTGTAAATTACACAAATTCCCTATTGGGATGAAAAGTTTTAGTATTCTTAAAGGGATATCACTTTCTAAAATGATACAAACTCTGAGTCCTAAGCTATGTAAAATTGCCATATTACTTAAACTCTCCAAGTCTTGGTCGCATTAACTTTAAAATGGAGACAAATTTTCCCCTTTAGAGACTAAAAGCAACATAGATAAAGTGTCCTTAACAAAGCTCCTGACACAGTGCAGGCCCACTTGGTTGCAATTATTCATTACTGTGTTCACTCGTTCATTCTTACTCATATTAACCAATTTCTCAATTCTTAAGGATATGCATTGAGCACCATGCCAGCAGCTAAAAGAAAGTTTCGATAAACATGTCAGCTTTCTCTCCACTTTGGGACTGTCCTTCTTGTGACACCAGAGTTCCTTCGAGCAATATACAATGAAAGAAAGTACATAACATCTAAGGGTTCTGAGAGAATCCTTGCAGCTTGTAGATATGTTGGCAAGCACTGAACTACGGTTAATTTCCAGCACCTATAATAAGTAGCAAACAAACAGAGCATGCATCTTCACCTAAAATGCACATTATGGGACTATTTCCTCTCTGCTAAGGTTTTATGATAATACCTGGCTCTAGAACTTTATGTAGTCTCCAGCATCTAGAAAAGCCCATAGTAAATGCTCAGTAGATATATGTGTGTAGGGTAAGCGCCCTTGATAGTAGTAACTTAACCATACTCTTAGAATGACCCTGTATAGCCAGATGCACCTGAATATGTGTTCTGAGCTAGGGAATCCAGGAATCCCAACCTGGAGAGTCATTGATTATCTGACAGGAACATCTTAGCCCCTGGCACGTTTCTTGGAACACAGGCTGTACAGGGGATTTAGGTCTTGAGTTTTGGTTAAATGAAGGTTGCCAGACGGAGGTCGTTAAGGGGAGGATATTATGTGAAAACGCTATATAAACTGCATGATGTTTGCAACCAGTTGTGGTTTTGGTTTTCTGGCCAGCCTACAGCCACTGGGCTGGGCAGTTATCTTGTGTAGCCCACCACCATTGGACTGTAGGAAGGCTGATACCTTGTCCAGCCCACCGCCACTGAATGTAAGGCGGTTCCTAATCCAGCCCTCTGCCTCTGGACTCTCTTCCTTGTAAGTAACCCCCTATTAAAACCCCATGTCTCACTTGCCAGCTCTAGGTCCCTTCTTCAGCCTCTTGAATGTGGTGCCTTCCCTATTGAGGTTAAAAGAGGTTTGGCACAACAGAATGAATAAATAAATGAATTAGCAAACAGATAAAGAGATGAGCTGGGTTGACCCTGCCACATATTCTAGATCAGGGTTTCTCAGCCTTAGCACTATTGATATTTTGGTTAGAATCATCCTTTGTCATGGAGGACTGTCCTGTGTATTACAGGATGCATAGCAGCACCCCTGGCCCCTTCCCACTTGATATTAGTAGCATCCCCCAGCTAACTCTGACAACCAAAAATGTCTCCAGACATTGCCAAGTGTCCCCTCAGGAGGACAAATTTGTCCCCAGATTGACAGCCATTGCTCTAGAACAAAGATTCTCAATTCTAGATGCATATTAGAATCACTTAGGAGATTTTTTTTTTTTTTTTGAGACAAAGTCTCTCTCTGTTGCCCAGGTTAGAGTACAGTGGCATGACCTCAGCTCACTGCAACCTCCACTTCCCAGGTTCAAGTGATTCTCCTGCCTCAGCCTCCTGAGTAGCTGGGACTACAAGCACATGCCACCATGCCCAGTTAACTTTTTTGTATTTTTAGTAGAGACAGGGTTTCACCATGTTGGCCAGGATGGTCTCAATCTCTTGACCTCATGATCCGCCTGCCTCAGCCTCCAAAAGTGCTGGAATTACAGGCCTGAGCCACCGCGCCCGGCTAGGAAGATTTTAACAACCCACTGACAACCCAATGCTTAGGCAACACCTCAAACCAACTAAATCAAGCTCACTTGAGGTGACATATGGCCATTCCTAGTTGCCTAAAGCACCCAGGTGATTCAAATGTGCAGCCAAATATTGAGAACCACTTCTCCACACCTTTGAGTAGCACTTCTGCTTTGCCACTAAAAATGTGATCCATGGACCAGCAACTGGGCATTACCTGGGAGCTTGTCAGAAATGCAGAATCTTGAGCCCCATCTCAGACTTACTGCATCACTCAGGGTCAAGGGAAGGGAAAGAAACCACAGCAGTTATCTAAACAGTGAGAATTTTATATAAAGAACTGTTAACTAGGGATAAAGTTAACTAGGTAATTGAAAGAGTAAAAGTAAAACTCTAACAATATATTATGGCGGTAACAATTGCAGAAAGCAGTTCCAACTCTAGAGTTAGGGGAACAAAAAGAAAGAGATTGGATCCCTGAGAAAGGGGTAGTTTCGTGGCCAGTGCTGGGGTGTTTGAAGGGCCAAGGTGAAGTTCATTCTGAGAGCGTTGGAAAAAAAACTGCGAACTGGAAGCTGCTACCACAGAAAGGAACTGCTGCTGCCAGACTGAAGTGGCATTGCTGGGATGATACAGAAGCTGCAAACAGGCAGGTGCCTTCTCCCACTTCTGGCCTTGCAGTCTCACCCTGGCACCCACTACTGCAAAAGCTGAGCACAAAGTACTGGGTGCTAGAGGGAGACTAAAAGCCAAAATGCGGGTCGCAGAGTCTAGCTCCAACACCACAAAGCAGAGCTTAGGAGGGTGGGTTTGGAGTTGAGAGGCAATAGCTGTAACTGGCACAGCTACTGAATCAGACTCTGCATTGTAGCAAGAACCCCAAGGGATTCTTACATGCATTATACTGTGAAAAGACCTGTGTTAGAGGATGTCACTCTATCTTGACTTCTAAAATAAGTTACCTCCCATTAGTCAGTAGCTTGGCAGCAACCCCCATTTTAAAATAATCACAATTCGTTCCCTAATGCTGAAGATACAAACCACTACTTCACCATGGTTTATCATCTTACATGTACAGAGTATTTTCAGGCCAGGTGTGATGCCTGTAATCCCAGCACTTTGGGAGGCCAAGGTGGGCAGATCACCTGAGGTTTAGGAGTTCAAGACCAGCCTGGCCAACGTAGTGAAACCCTGTCTCTGCTAAAAACACAAAAATTATCTGGGTGTGGTGGCGCATGCCTGTAATCTGAGCTACTTGGGAGGCTGAGGCAAGAGAATAGCTTGAACCCGGGAGGTGGAGGTTGCAGTGAGCTGAGGTCACACTACTGCACTCCAGCCTGGGCCGCAGAGTGAGACTCTGTCTCAAAAAAATAAAAATTAAAAATAAAGAGTATTTTCAATGGGATGAAGAAATGAGTTCAGTCAAGGCGTTATCTCTAAAGTTAGATATTTTCTTGCCTGTTACTCTGCTTTTGTTTAAAATTATTACAAACATCTTTTTCTTAGTCCTTCCTTAATCGCCTGAGTAAAATTCAAAAACTACACTTTGAATTTATACATAGTGTAATTAATATCAACAAAACAGGGACCCCTCCTCAAAGAGAGTCTGGGTTCTTGAACTCACCAGGGAAATAGTAAGTCCAGGCATTAAGTTTTTGTTTTTTGTTTTGTTTTGCTTTCTGTTTTTCCCCCATGCAGGTGCCTCAGCCTCTCACAGAGAAAGCCCTGTTAGCCAGAGCTTGGAGTATCTCCCTCTACCAGGCATCTGGCAAATGTGTCTGGTTCACCACAAGGGATACCAGGTGGGAGAACATAGTAGCTCAGTGCCAACACATGGACACAGCTGAGGAAATAACCGGTCAGTGCATGACCTTCTTAGGGGCATCAGCATATTCTCCTAGGTAACATCCACACACTGACAACACATTCCCTGAGCCAGGGTCTATTTGTGACTATTCCTGGTACGCTTCTGCCACCCAGTGGAGGATCTTTAACTCAAGCTTAGATTGTAATTGTATAGTATTTTGAATTTAAAGCTTAAGCATAATTATTCCTGAAAATTGTCAATCCTTTTAACAATTGTATTAAAACGTCATTTAAAGTAGGATGCATTCATGTATGTGTTAATATAAAGTATATATACATATGTATTCAATTTTATGCTTCAAAATTTATAGTATGCTTTTATCATTAGACTAGCTCATATCAAAGTGCAAATAAAAAGAAAGTGATATTTTTCAAATCTAAGAAGATTCTGCATAATTTTAAAATACACTAAGAAGATTGGGTTTGCACTGAATCTACAGTCAAAGCAGAAGTTTCCATATATTTGTGCATGTTCAGTTTTTAGTTTTAAACATATTATTAATTCTCTTTCAACTTTTACATGAAATAAAATTAAGTAATGTAAAAAGTGTCAATAATTTTGATTCAAAAGTTCTCACCTGTGTTCCAGATTGGCCAAAACAATGTAATTTTATACGATCGTTGTCTTGTATATAGGATTCTTTTTCTCACATGTTTTATGAGTCGTGTATTCTGAAATTTTCAGGTTTTTTAAAGTTTCCATGACATATGACATTAAGGATTCTTTTAGTGTAGATGAATAAGCTGATGAATAAATGTGAAGATAAAGATATTATGACAGCCTTCAGACAACAACAAAAAAGGTGTAACTCACCATACTCATATTTACTATGTAGAAACTAGAAGACCTAGTGTCCAATATTAAAAGAAAAACACAATGTTAAATTGTCTTATAAATGTATTAATTTTAATCATTAATGAAATAAAACATGAGATTATAGATAAAAATCTCTTCTAACTTTCACATTTCCTTAGGCAGCTTTGACTTGGTTGCCAAAAATATCTTATGGAAATCCTGATTTTAAATGAAAATTATCAAATAAATCTAAGAATTACTATGAAAAATTTATGATGAAGACACATGAAAGCTGATAATGATTTGGATTTTGAAATTTAACTAAAATAAATGAAAAAGTCACATGAAAATTTCCAAACAGTTGGCTAATTATACAAAATGCATTCAGCCATGAGAAACTTTTATGAAAGGAAGAAAGGTTTCTATTGTATTAAGTTGCAACTGAACTTGAACTATAACAGCTGAGATGCGCTAGCGCCTTTGGGAATTTATCCTGGTTTATTGCAAAGTGCATATGGTGAAAACTGCATGTGGCGAGTCAAACGTAATTAAAATAAAACCACAAAATTGATTTGAAATGGCAATTTAGTTGAACCAGAACTGAACTCAAATTGTTACGTTACTCTACCAATCATAATCACACTAAACTCCTATCTTTATTAAATGGAACTATCACTTACAATTATATTTTGATTCTGAATCAAACAAAAAGGCAAGATTGAATTAAGTAGCAAATCTCTACTCCCTCTGTGAATTTATTGCATTGTGTGAGGGCTTAACTTTGCCATTTTCAATGAAAACTGAAAATCAATCAATACATTCCATAGATTAAAAACTTTCAAAGGGTCAAGAAATAATGCATAATGCTCTATGCTGCATATAAAATACATTGCATATTTCTACAATGTATGTTCAAGTGAAAAGCAATTTCACATTTTTTTTGTTTATAATGTTAGGCTTTAGGTTTATAGAAAACTGATCAGAGAATATTGAGAATTCCTGTCTATTCCCTTTGCCCATATACACACATACATTTTCACCTGTTTTTAACATCTTGCATTAGTGTGGTATATCTGTTACAACTGATGCACTACTGATACGGCAATACTAACAATAGCCCATAGTCTACATTAGGGGTCACTCTTTGTGTTACACATTCTATGGGCTTTGACAAATGTATAATGTGTATAGTGGTATCTGACTGTTTTAATGCACAGTTCTCTAAATGACAAATGATGCTGAATATCTTCTGTATGTTTATTTTTTGGTGAGGCGTCTGTTCAGATCTTTTGTTCATATTTTAGTTGGGTCATTTGCTTTTGTATTTTTGAGTTTTGAAAGGAGTTCTTTGTATATTTTGGATACTAGCCCTTTATCAGATATGGTGGCAGAAATTTTTTTCCCAGTCAGTGGCTGTTTCTTCCTTCTCTTAAAAGTGTCTTTCACAAAGCAGAAGTTTTTAATTTTAATAAAATCCAACTTCACAATTTTCTTCCATGAATAGTGTTTTTGGTATTGTGTATTAAAAAGTCAAAGTTACTTATAGTTTCTCCTATGTTATCTTCTAGCAGTTCTATAGTTTTTCATTTTGCATGTATGTCTATGATCCATTTTGAGTTAATTTTTGTGAAGGGTGCAAGGTCTGTGTTTGGAATCTTTTTTATTTTTTTTTTTACTCATGGGTATTCAATTATTCCAGTAGCATTTGTTGAAAAGATTGGGTTTTTTTCCATTGAATTGCCTTTGTCCTTCGTCAAAGATCAGTTGACTATATTCATGTGAGTCTATTTCTGGGCTCCCTATTCCATTCCATTGGTCTGTTTGCCTGTTCTTTCACCAGTACCACACTGTTTTGAATACTGTAGCCTCATAGTAAGTTTTGAAGTCCAGTTATGTCGACCTGCTGACTTTGCTTTTCTCCTTCAATATGTTTTTATTCTGGGTCTTTTGACTTTTCAAATAAACTTTAGAATCAGTTTGTCAACATCCACAAAGTAAGTTGTTGAGATTTTAACTAGGATTCCATTGAATCCATAGATGAAGTTAGGAGAAAATGACAACTTAATACTGAGTCTTCCTTTCCTTGTATATGGAGTATCTTTTCATTTATTGAGCTTTTCTTTGATTTCTTTCATCAGAGTTTTGTACTTTTCCTCATATAGATTTTGGACATATTCTGTAAAATTTATACCTATTTATTTCTTTTTGGAGCTAATCTGAATGGTATTATATTTTTAATTTTAAATTTCAATTGTTCATTGCTGGTATATAGTGAAAAATTGACTTTTTATTAACCTTATATCCTGCAACTTTGCTATGAGTAAGGTTGCTTATTAGTATTAAGATTTTTTTGTTGATTCCTTGGGATTTTCCACATAGAAAATCATGTCATATGAAAACAATTTTATTTCTTCCCTTCCAATTGGTATACCTTTGATTTACTTTTCATGTCTTTTTACATTATCTAGGACTTACAGTATGATATTGAATAGGGGTAGTGAGAGGAGACATCCTTGCCTTATTCCTGATCTTAGTGAGAAAGCATCTAGTTTCTCATCATTAAGTACGATGTTAGCTATAAGTTTTTTACAGATGTTCTTTATCAAGTTGAGGAAGTTCCCTCCATTCTTAGTTTGTTGAGACATTGGTTTATTTTAATGTAAATATTAGCATATTTCAGCATTAAAGTAATCAAAATCTGTCTTAAAACATGGTAGGTAATCTTTTCTTGTCTAACATAAAATTTTTAAGTAACAACATATCCAATATATATCATATTTTTAAATGAAGATAAGAAATGGGCAATCCAAATAACTTGCAATGGGTATAGTTAAACAGCAAGGGCATTTTCCAGTCTTCAGTGAAAACTATATTTAAGCAAAATAATTCTCCAGTCTTCCTGGTCACAATCACTTCTTTAAACTATTGTATCTACTAATGACTTTAAAATTTGGTCCATGATACTTAGCTGTATCTCCAATTACCTCATATCTATAATGATACCTTTAAAGTATTACGTTCCCTCTCATTTTCTCTTGATACACAGATAGGTACCACCTATAAGAAACATCCAAAGGCAATTTTGGAATTTGTTTCATTCACTCTGGGTTGTTAACATATACACTGTATGTTATCCCAGGCTTCTTCCTATGACAATATTTAGGCTGTGTCTTGAATTATAGTGAACCAACATTTCAGAAGGAATATACAAATTCAGGGATGGTGAGATTGAAGGGGTTCATGTAAAATTCCCATAATACTAACCACCAACAAGAGTTTTCAGGAACAAAAGCCTATTTTACATTTTGTTTCGAGAAAAGTACCCACAAGTGTCCATAAAACACTTGAGAAATCATGTACTGTAGGCACTACATATATGGAATGGATTACAGGAATGGAAATATGCCACATTTTATCAAAGATGGGTTTCCAATATGATTTTCTAACCTCATATTCTTCATCATTGACATGACTAGCAAACTGAATAAGGCTCAACCTAGGCTATTGCCATCCATGAGCTATCTGAAGGCCCTTCAACTCTTTACCCACTTATTTAAACTTTAGTCAGCAGAACTTTTGTTGTAGCTTTATAATAATAGTCTTCTGCTATATTAAATTGCCAATCTCCCATAGAGATCCAATACAGACCCCAAACTTTTTTTCATTTTTAAAGAAGGGGAATTAAATGCAGGCCAAAATGACAACATACTTCAATAGAAGACTCAACACAGATTAAGTTGCCATGCGCATGAGTTACTCAGCATGAATAAAAGCTGGACAAGTGAAAACTGGTTTCTATATTCCCTGTCCTTTGAAGTCGTCTCAGTAAATTCCTCCCCAAAAAAACCCGCGAATCTCAGAATTCCCTTTAAATTACTTCATTGTTTGTTTATTCTCTTCAGCTTAAATCAGGTGAAACTTGAGATTACTTGTCAGTACCTTAAAATTTAATCAGTAGTCCTCTGGACTTACAAAGACAGACAGGTCCCTTTATGTGGGCCAGCATACTCATTTTTACTTTGCTTAATGTTCTGGCATATTGTGAAACAATTCCAAGTGTGTAAAGGGTACTTAAAAATAGTTAAGAATATTTACTATACTTTTTTACTGACTGTAACTTATTTGACTTCATGAGCAACTGGCTGTTCTAACTCTGATCAAAGAATCGCTTGGTTTTTTATTGATGGCAATGTGAAAACTAAAATCCCTAAAAAACAAGCATGTTTTATGATGATAATAAAATGAGATATTGGAAAGTAGAAACAAGTTATACACAATGAAGTTATGGTTCTCAAAAGGTCACAACACTCTGGACTGATGGCATCTAAATGCCATTATTATGACTCAGAATTTTGCCTTCAAGCCACTGAACATTATGTTACAGTTAGGGTTTAAAAGCTGGTAGCCGTCTATCATTTTTATCCTTTGGTTGGGGCCTCAATTCTGCACTGTTCATTCTTTTGGGGTGCACACTTCTCTAGACCTTAGAAGGGGCATCTGGAAGATGACAAAATCCTGGTGTGGAACCAGAATATCTGGCTCTAACACTTAAGAGTTGTGTTAGTGTGAGCAAGCTTTTCGGTTTTCCTGGAGTTCAATTTCTTTTATGAAAGTAATATAGTAATACAGATGATAAATTAAAAAAAAAAAAACCTTGCACATATGGTTGTCACCAAGCAAGTGAACAGATTGGAAGGGGCCAAGTCTAATGGTGAAGGGAATACTTCGGAAGATGTGGCCACAGTTCTTGAGAGGTGATGTTGACTAGAATTAATGTGAGCCAATAAGTTTGCAGAACAAAAAACAATTTTAGATATATTTAACTATTAAAATCAATAGAATTTGACTTAAATGGAATGAAGCTAAGTCAGGGTGGTGTCGAGTATCATTCTCAGATGTCTGTCTCAGACAGTTGCAAAGTTGGGATGCCTTTCACTGAAACAGTAAGAGCGGGGAGTAGACTTGATAGCGGGATGGTTGAGGATGGGAATCAGAAACAGTTGAGTTTGTTGTCTCTGTAACCTATAACGTGCAATTGGGAGCCAGACATATGGTCTGAGGATGAAGGAGAAATGATCTAAAAATAGTAATGAGGACTGAAAAGGACACCACCCCACTCTCAGCCGCAAGGTCTAAAGAGTTGGTGGTAAGGGATGGTATATTCAGTATAGAGCCAGTTCTAATTAAGGTGAGGAGTTGGAAGGAGTCTTCAGAGAAACAGGTGACTTATGGGAAGATTGCTGCAAGTATTCTTGCTCAGCACAGCTATAAACATACTGCCAGCCCCATCAACAGCAACAGCAACAGAGACCAGATGCAGAGTTCCAATTTCCTTTCCCTCTATTTAATCTTTTTGAAGTTTCTTATTCAATTTAAGAATGCAAGTTAGTGCCTAATATTACAAATACATCATCATCCTCTTAGAGCTTAAGGGGACCTTAAAAGTCATATAACTCCTTGAAACAACTTATATTCAAAGTCATAGTATCAAAGCACAAATTTCTACACAATCACAGTAAACAGAATCAAATAATTTTCTTCATGTGTCACTTGTAACAAAAACCTCATCTTTTGTAATGAGAGACAGCAGGGACACAAACCTGGAAGGCAGGAAAGTCAGCTTCTTGTCTCCAAACTGTTGCTTTTTAGATGTGTGGCCTTTAGCAATACATTTAATCCAGAGACGTCAGGGTTCAAACATGGAGCTGAATTAGATCACTTCATATATTCTATCCAGCTAAAAATTCTTATGAGTCTGTGAATGGAATGGCTACATAGAACCCATTCTGCTTTGGGGAAAAGTGGCATAACAGAGAGCTTCAGCTTAATGAATTTTCAAATGCCAAATTGGATTTGAAAAATTGATTTTACTTGTTCCCTCAAAACTTTCAAGTCATATCTTTAAGAACAAAGCATTGTGATTCAGGTCCATTGCATGGACAAATTAGCTGTGGTTCTTGGTAGTTAAAAGTGGCAGAAAGACAGAAACAACTATTTGATAACATTACGTAATTTTACAATAAGGTAATTCTCCAGCCCAACCGCCTTAATAATATGCACTTTTGTTAATATATTTAATATATTGAGAAAAGTCATTTACAATCACTGTATACAGACTCATATGAAAAAAAGACATTTTCATGCTCATAAGAAATATTTTATATGAAATCACATTTTATGGCCTCATATTTTCTGATCAGACTTCCATCTTCATCAATATCTTATTTCTCAGTTAAAATTCTGGTTTCCCCTAATTACTATTCTGAGAAATTCTCCCTCAGAACATTCCCTAATCCCAGAAGGTCTCTATGTTCCTTCTACAACTGAATGATATGTCTTACCTCAACATTATTTAATATGTTCCTAAAATAAAAGGGAGTAGAACTTGGATATTTTTACTCATATTTCCCCTGTGGTTAAGAGCTCCCCTTTCTCACAATAAATAAAAATGTAAATATTGTTTTAACTCTACTTGCAATCTCATATAGTTCCACTTTGTAAGCTGTTTTCTAAAATATGAATTGAAGTCATAGGAAAATTAAACAAGGCTAGCCAGCTTGGTGTTTTCTATATTTAGTTGTTGTGTCTTTCCTTCAGTACAAAATTCCACATAAGGTAAAGAAAAGACAATAAATACCAGAAAGGTTATGGAGTAGCCAAAATGTGCCGGAAGCCAACATGAATATGAGGAAATTCATTAACAGATCCTTATAAATGTGTGTATAATGATTAAATGTACAGATAAAATAATCTTTTTTATGGGATTTGCTTTGAAATAATCAGAGTAGAGGCTGGAAGTGGGGATAAGGAGTGGAGAGTGGAATTAGATTAAAACAAGACAGTCATGGGGTGATAGTTGCTTGTTCAAGCTGAGTAACAGGTACCTGAGTTTGTTATATAATCCTCTTTGCTTTTCTATATGTTTAAATTTTGAAAAATAAGCTTTTATTAAATGCTAAATTTATTTTAAAAATTTAAATTAGACATTTTTTGTCCTGGAAAGTCTTCTAAAAAACTGGGTAAATTGCACATTCATTGGATATAAATGTTTAATATATTTTTTCATATATTAACTTCTTTCATCAAATAATGTTTTAATCCTAAAATGTCATAGTGGCCTTGTGAAATGTTTTCTTGAGACATAATCCATTAACTGTCATTCTACCATTATTTGTTCTTGACTTAATTTCCAAAGAACCACACAAACAGGCTTTGGCTTCCATTGCTTTCATTAGCCCAAGACACATAATTAGCCAAAATAAATAGAACAGGGTACAATTATTCAGTCTCTATTCAATTGGTGATTGATAAATACTGCTCTAAAATCTATTTTATTGATTGCTTGGTTGATTGGTGAAGATTTCTATCCATGAAAATGATCAAAATCAATTTCCTACACCAGGACCCACCTTAAGGGGCTTTATTTACCCAATCTAAACCTATCAAATAGTCTTTCTATTTATCTTATTTCATTCCGACAAACATATTTTGAGCATCTGTGGTATGAAGGCCACAGTTTTAACCTAGGAATTGAAAATCGTTCAGACCCAATTGTTACTCTCAAGGAGGTGGATAGAAAAGCACACGGGAAACTGTAAGGCAAGGCAGAAGAGCTACAACGGTTTGGGAAGCACAATAATGCTTTCCCAAAGATGCCCACATCCTAATCTCTGGAACCTGCGAATATGTTGCCTTATATGGCAAAAGAGACTCTAAAGATGTGTCTAAATTAAGGATCTTGAGATGAGATTACCCTGGATTATCCAAGTGGGCCCAGTGGAATCAAAAAGATCATTGTAAGGAGGCACAATGTCTGAGTTAGAAAGAAATTTGAAGACGCTATGCTGCTGGCATTGAAGATGGAAGAAGGCGCCACAAGCCAAGGAATGCAGGCATTCTCTAAAAGCTGAAAAGGCAAGGAAATGGATTCCTCTGGAGCCTCCCGACGTGAACACATTTCTACCACTACCTTGGTCTTAGCCCATATGACCTATTTAAGACTCTGACATACAGAAGATAATAAATTTCTGTTCTTTTGAGCCACTAAGTTTGTGATAGGTTTTTAGAGCAGGAACAAGAAACATAAAGATAGGAACAAGATTACTTCTAACTAGAGACATCAGAAGTAGTTTCCTCAAAGGGAAGAACTGGAAATATGACAGAGATTACCACTTCATCCTTTAGATATGTACTGTCCAACACAATAGCCACTAACCACATGTGGCTATTTTAATTTTTTTCTTTTTTTTTCATTATTCTTTAAGTTTTAGGGTACATGTGCACAACATGCAGGTTAGTCACATATGTACACATGTGCCATGTTGGTGTGCTGCACCAAGTAACTCGTCCTTTAACATTAGGTATATCTCCAAATGCTATCCTCCCTCCCCTAATCCCACAACAGGCCTCAGTGTGTGATGTTCCCCTTCCTGTGTCCATGGGTTCTCATTGTTCAATTCCCACCTATGAGTGAGAACATGCAGTGTTTGGTTTTTTGTCCTTGCGATAGTTTGCTGAGAATGATGGTTTCCAGCTTCATCCATGTCTCTACAAAGGACATGAACTCATCCTTTTTTATGGCTGCATAGTATTCCATGGTGTATATGTGCCACATTTTCTTAATCCAGTCTATCATTGTTGGACTTTTGGCTTGGTTCCAAGTCTTTGCTATTGTGAATAGTGCCACAATAAACATATGTGTGCATGTGTCTTTATAGCAGCATGATTTATAATCCTTTGGGTATGTACTCAGTAATGGGATGGCTGGGTCAAATGATATTTCTAGTTCTAGATCCCTGAGGAATCGCCACACTGACTTCCACAATGGTTGAACTAGTTGACAGCCCCACCAACAGTATAAAAGTTTTCCTATTTCTCCACATCCTCTCCAGCACTTGTTGTTTCCTGACTTTTTAATGATCGCCATTCTAACTGGTGTGAGATGGTATCTCATTGTGGTTTTGATTTGCATTTCTCTGATGGCCAGTGATGATGAGCATTTTTTCATGTGTCTGTTGGCTGCAAAAATGTCTTCTTTTGAGAAGTGTCTGTTCATATCCTTCGCCTACTTTTTGATGGGGTTGTTTTTTTCTTGTAAATTTGTTTAAGTTCATTGTAGATTCTGGATATTAGCCCTTTGTCAGATGAGTAGATTGCGAAAATTTTCTCCCATTCTCTAGGTTGCCTGTTCACTCTGATGGTAGTTTCTTTTGCTGTGCAGAAGCTCTTTAGTTTAGATCCCATTTGTCAATTTTGGCTTTTGTTGCCATTGCTTTTGGTGTTTTAGACATGAAGTTCTTGCCCATGCCTATGTCCTGAATGGTATTGCCTAGGTGTTCTTCTAGGGTTTTTATGGTTTTAGGTCTAACATTTAAGTCGTTAATCCATCTTGAATTAATTTTTGTATAAGGTGTAAGGAAGGGATCCAGTTTCAGCTTTCTACATATGGCTAGCCAGTTTTCCCAGCACCATTTATTAAATAAGGAATCATTTCCCCATTTCTTGTTTTTGTCAGGTTTGTCAAAGATCAGATAGTTGTAGATATGTGGCATTATTTCTGAGGGCTCTGTTCTGTTCCAATGGTCTATGTCTCTGTTTTGGTACCAGTACCGTGCTGTTTTGGTTACTGTAGGCTTGTAGTCTAGTTTGAAGTCAGGTAGCGTGACGCCTCCAGCTTTGTTCTTTTGGCTTAGGATTGACTTGGCGATGCGGGCTCTTTTTTGGGTCCTTATGAACTTTAAAGTAGTATTTTCCAATTCTGTGAAGAAAGTCTTTGGTAGCTTGATGGGGATGGCATTGAATCTATAAATTACCTTGGGCAGTATGGCCATTTTCACGATACTGATTCTTCCTACCCATGAGCATGGAATGTTCTTCCATTTGTTTGTATCCTCTTTTATTTCACTGAGCAGTGGTTTGTAGTTCTCCTTGAAGAGGTCCTTCACATCCCTTGTAAGTTGGATTCCTAGGTATTTTATTCTCTTTGAAGCAATTGTGAATGGTAGTTCACTCATGATTTGGCTGTTTGTCTGTTATTGGTGTATAAGAATGCTTGTGATTTTTGCACACTGATTTTGTATCCTGAGACTTTGCTGAAGTTGCCTATCAGTTTAAGGAGATTTTGGGCTGAGACGATGGGGTTTTCTAGATATACAATCATGTTATCTGCAAACAGGAACAATCTGACTTCCTCTTTTCCTAATTGAATACCCTTTATTTCCTTCTCCTGCCTGATTGCCCTGGCCAGAACTTCCAACAATATGTTGAATAGGAGTGGTGAGAGAGGGCATCCCTGCCTTGTGCCATTTTTCAAAGGGAATGCTTCCAGTTTTTGCCCATTCAGTATGATAATGGCTGTGGGTTTATCATAGATAGCTCTTATTATTTGGAGATATGTCCCATCAATACCTAATTTATTGAGAGTTTTTAGCATGAAGCGTCGTTGAATTTTGTCAAAGGCCTTTTCTGCATCTATGGAGATAATCATGTGGCTTTTGCCATTGGTTCTGTTTATATGCTGGATTACATTTATTGATTTGCATATGTTGAACCAGCCTTGCATCCCAGGGATGAAGCCCACTTCATCATGGTGGATAAGCTTTTTGATGTGCTGCTGGATTCCATTTGCCAGTATTTTATTGAGGATTTTTGCATCAATGTTCATCAAGGATATTGGTCTAAAATTCTCTTTTTTGGTTGTGTCTCTGCCAGGCTTTGGTATCAGGATGATGCTGGCCTCATAAAATGAGTTAGGGAGGATTCCCCTTTTCTGTATTGATTAGCATAGTTTCAGAAGGAATGGTACCAGCTCCTCTTTCTACCTCTGGTAGAATTCGGCTGTGAATCCCTCAGGTCCTGGACTCTTTTTGGTTGGTAAGCTATTAATTATTGCCTCAATTTCAGAGCCTGTTATTGGTCTATTCAGAGATTCATCTTCTTCCTGGTTTATTCTTGGGAGGGTGTATGTGTTGAGGAATTTATCCATTTCTTCTAGATTTTCTAGTTTATTTGCATAGAGGTTTTTATAGTATTCTCTGATGGTAGTTTGTATTTCTTTGGGATCGGTGGTGATATCCCCTTTATCATTTTTTATTGCGTCTATTTGATTCTTCTCTCTTTTCTTCTTTATTAGTCTTGCTAGCGGTCTATCAATTTTGCTGATCTTTTCAAAAAACCAGCTCCTGGATTCATTGATTTTTTGAAGGGTTTTTTGTATCTCTATTTCCTTCAGTTCTGCTCTGATCTTAGTTATTTCTTGCCTTCTGCTAGCTTTTGAATGTGTTTTCTTTTGCTTCTCTAGTTCTTTTAATTGTGATGTTAGGGTGTCAATTTTAGATCTTTCCTGCTTTCTCTTGTGGTCATTTAGTGCTGTAAATTTCCCTCTACACACTGCTTTGAATGTGTCCCAGAGATTCTGGTATGTTGTATCTTTGTTCTCATTGGTTTCAAAGAATATCTTTATTTCTGCCTTCATTTCGTTATGTACCCAGTAGTCACTCAGGAGCAGGTTGTTCAGTTTCCATGTAGTTGAGAGGTTTTGAGTGAGTTTCTTAATCCTGAGTTCTAATTTGATTGCACTGTGGTCTGAGAGACAGTTTGTTATAATTTCTATTATTTTACATTTGCTGAGGAATGCGTTACTTCCAACTATGTGGTCAATTTTGGAATAAGTGCAGTGTGGTGCTGAGAAGAGTGTATATTCTGTTGATTTGGGGTGCAGAGTTCTGTAGATGTCTATTAGGTCCAGTTGGTGCAGACCTGAGTTCAATTCCTGGATATCCTTGTCAACTTTCTGTCTTGTTGATCTGTCTAATGTTGACAGTGGGGTGTTAAAGTCTCCCATGATTATTGTGTGGGACTCTAAGTCTCTTTCTAGGTCTCTAAGGACTTGCTTTATGAATCTGGGTGCTCCTGTATTAGGTGCATATATATTTAGGATAGTTAGCTCTTCTTGTTGAATTGATCCCTTTACCATTATGTAATGGCCTTCTTTGTCTCTTTTGATCTTTGTTGGTTTAAAGTCTGTTTTATCAGAGATTAGGATTGCAACCCTTGCCTTTTTTTGTTTTCCATTTGCTTGGTAGATCTTCCTCCATCCCTTTATTTTGAGCCTATCTGTGTCTCTGCACGTGAGATTTGTTTCCTGAATACAGCACACTGATGGGTCTTGACTCTTTATCCAGTTTGCCAGTCTGTGTCTTTTAATTGGAGCATTTAGCCCATTTACATTTAAGGTTAATATTGTTATGTGTGAATTTGATGCTGTCATTATGATTTTAGCTGGTTATTTTGCTCATTAGTTGATGCAGTTTCTTCCTAGCCTTGATGGTCTTTACAATTTGGCATGTTTTTGCAGTGGCTGGTACCGGTTGTTCCTTTCCATGTTTAGTGCTTCCTTCAGGAGCTCTTTTAGGGCAGGCCTGGTGGTGACAAAATCTCTCAGCATTTGCTTGTCTGTAAAGTATTTTATTTCTCCTTCACTTATGAAGCTTACTTTGGCTGGATATGAGATTCTGGGTTGAAAATTCTTTTCTTTAAGAATGTTGAATATTGGCCCCCACTCTCTTCTAGCCTGTAGAGTTTCTGCGGAGAGATCAGCTGTTAGTCTGATGGGCTTCCCTTTGTGGGTAACCCGACCTTTCTCTCTGGCTGCCCTTAACATTTTTTCCTTCATTTCAACTTTGGTGAATCTGACAATTATGTGTCTTGGAGTTGCTCTTCTCGAGGAGTATCTTTGTGGCGTTCTCTGTATTTCCTGAATCTGAATGTTGGCCTGCCTTGCTAGATTGGGGAAGTTCTCCCAGATAATATCCTGCAGAGTGTTTTCCAGTTTGGTTCCATTCTTCCCATCACTTTCAGGTACACCGATCAGATGTAGATTTGGTCTTTTTACATAGTCCCATATTTCTTGGAGGCTTTGTTCATTTCTGCTTATTCTTTTTTCTCTAGACTTCTCTTCTCACATCATTTCATTCATTTGATCTTCCATCACTGATACCCTTTCTTCCAGTTGATCGAATCGGCTACTGAGGCTTGTGCGATCGTCACGTAGTTCTCATGCCTTGGTTTTCAGCTCCATCACGTCCTTTAAGGACTTCTCTGCTTTGGTTATTCTAGTTAGCCATTCGTCTAATTTTTTTTCAAGGTTTTTAACTTCTTTGCCATGGGTTTGAACTTCTTGCTTTAGCTCAGAGTAGTTTGATCGTCTGAAGCCTTCTTCTCTCAACTCATCAAAGTCATTCTCCATTCAGCTTTGTTCCATTGCTGGTGAGGAGCTGCATTCCTTTGGAGGAGGACAGGCACTCTGATTTTTTGAGTTTCCATTTTTTCTGCTCTGTTTTTTCCCCATCTTTGTGGTTTTATCTACCTTTCGTCTTTGATGATGGTGACATACAGATGGGGTTTTGGTGTGGATGTCCTTTCTGTTTGTTAGCTTTCCTTCTAACAGTCAGGACCCTCAGCTGCAGGTCTTTTGGAGTTTGCTGGAGGTCCACTCTGGACCCCGTTTGCCTGGGTATCAGCAGCAGAGGCTGCAGAACAGCGGATATTGATGAATAGCAAATGTTGCTGCCTGATCGTTCCCCCGGAAGTTTTGTCTCAGAGGAGTACCCAGCCGTGTGAGGTGTCAGTCTGCCCCTACTGGGGGGTGCCTGCCAGTTAGGCAACTCAGGGGTCAGGGACCCACTTGAGGAGGCAGTCTGTCCATTCTCAGATCTCCAGCTACATGCTGGGAGAACCGCTACTCTCTTCAAAGCTGTCAGACAGGGACATTTAAGTCTGCAGAGGATTCTGCTGCCTTTTGTTTGGCAATGCCCTGCCCCCAGAGGTGGAGTCTACAGAGGCAAGCAGGCAGGCCTCCTTAAGCTGCGGTGGGCTCCACTCAGTTCGAGCTTCCTGGCTGCTTTGTTTACCTACTCAAGCCTCAGCAATGGCAGGCACCCCTCCCCCAGCCTCGCTGCTGCCTTGCAGTTTGATCTCAGACTGCTGTGCTAGCAGTGAGTGAGGCTCCATGGGCGTAGGACCCTCTGAGGCAGTCGCAGGATATAATCTCCTGGTGTGCCGTTTGCTAAGACTGTTGGAAAAGCACAGTATTAGGGTGGGAGTGACCTGATTTTCCAGGTGCTGTCTGTCACCCCTTTCTTTGACTAGGAAAGGGAATTCCCTGACCCCTTGCTCTTCCTGGGTGAGGCAATGCCTCGCCCTGCTGTGGCTCATGCTCAGTGCACTGCACCCACTGTCCTGCACCCACTTTCTGACACTCCCCAGTGAGATGAACCCGGTACCTCAGTTGGAAATGCAGAAATCACCCATCTTCTGCGTCACTCACGCTGGGAGCTATAGACAGGAGCTGTTCCTATTAGGCCATCTTGGCTCCACCCCCTCTTTAATTTTAATTTTAATTAAAAATAAATATTCACAGTAGCCAAGATGTGGAAACAACCTAAGAGTCCATTGACAGATGAATGGATAAAGAAATCTGGCTACATAAATACAATGAGATGCTGTTAATCCTTTAAAAAGAAGGAAATTCTGCAATATGCAACAATATGCATGCTACAGTATGAATGACCCCCAACACTCAAGTGCTGAAACTAAATCCTTATTGCAGTGGTATCAAGAGGTGGGGCCTTTTGGCAAGTGATTAAGTCATGAAGGCTTTGCCTTATAAAAGGCCTGGTAACATCCCATAAAGAATCCCTTATGGTTTTATGGGACTAGTGCCTTATAAAAAGGCTGGTAAGAACTAGCTTACCAGCTTCCATCTTCTTCCATCTTCTGCCATGTGAGGATGCAACAAGGAGGCCCCCATCAGACGTTGAACACTATTGCCTTGATCTTGGACTTCCCAGCCCCCAGGACTGTGAGAAAATTTCTATCATTTATAAATGATTCAGCCTGTGATATTCTTGTTAATCTAGCCCAAAAGGACTAAGACAATAAATTAACCTTGAGTACATTATACTAGGTGACATAAGCCAGTCACCAAAAGACAAACATGGCATGATTCTATTAATACGAGGTATATAAAATGGTTGAATTCATAGAATCAGAGTGGAATAGTGGTTTCCAGGAACTGGGGAAAATGGGAAATGCAAAGTTGCTACTCAAAGGACATGAAGTTTCAGTCAAGCAAGATGAATAAGCTCTAGATATCTACCATACAACATTGTACCTATAGTTAAGAATAATACATTGTACATCAAAGTTTTTGTAGAGGATAGATCTCGTTAAGTGTTCTTACTACAAAAAAAATTAAATAAGATTTAAAGCTCAATTTCTCAGTGGTACTAGCTACATATCAAGTGCTCAGTAGCCTCATGTGGCTAGTGGATACTCAGTTGGACAGGGTAAATATAAAACATTTCCATCATTACAGCAAATTCCACTGTGCAGTAGGTCCATAAGAGTGACACCAATTTTTATCCTTCCCTCTGGATGTGATAAGCTTTAGATTTACTATCATAGTCAGGATGGACAGCAGAAAGATAGAGAAGATTCAGAGACTTCCACTTGACCTTCAGCTGTTTATTAATCATGCTCAGTTCTCAATTATCTTTTTTTTTTTTCCCCCGAGACAGCCTTGCTCTGTCGCCTGGCTGGAGTACAGTGGTGTGATCTCAGCTCACTGCAACCTCTGCCTCCTGGGTTAAGCGATTCCCCTGCCTCAGCCTCCTGAGTAGCTGGGACTACAGACACGTGCCACCACACCCAGCAATTTTTTGTATTTTAGTAGAGATGGGGTTTCACCATATTGGCTAGGATGGTCTTGATCTCCTGACCTCGTGATCTGCCCGCCTCGGCCTCCCAAAGTGCTGGGATTACAAGCATGAGCCACCATGCCCAGCCAATAATAGTGGGCTTCCTCAAATCACCCTTATTGCAGGCTGAGTTCTTCAGAAGCAGACTCTGAGATGGCACTTCTCGTGTAGAATGTTCATGAGAGAGTTTAGGGAGAGTGTCTTTGAACAGTATGGGTCCAACATTTTTCAGACAACTCCAGAGGTAGCTCTGGAATAAAATAGCCATCACATGTCTTATGTTGAGCTCTAATAGCAGGATTTTTATATTTCTGCCTCTATTGTTGGATGTAAGGTACTCCCAGGGGGGCAGTGACTATGAGCCAGGTAGCTCTCATAGCTTAGGCAATGTCTGTAAAGGGCTGATAGTGGAAAGATGTCTACTGACGGTACTCCCAACCGTTGAGTCAAAAAGTCTCCTCTGAAGGAACCTGGGCAGTTCATCACCTTATCCTATCATAATGGTCTTTAGAACATATAAGCCTACAAACGCATGGACTTTTGTCTACTTTGTTCATTCGACATCCCTAGCACCTAGAACATTGCCTAACATATATTATAGTAAGCACTCAATTATTACTTCTTCAATGAATGGACAGATCGATGCAGGGATGTATGGATGCACTGATTAATTATAACAATAGATAAGGGTAAAACAAGGTCATTAATAGGGAGACTGTAGTCATAATTCAGTGGTGAATTTTTCCAAGACAAAAGGCTGTATTTTATTCTTCTTTGTACCCAGGCTCTAAAAGTCCAAGATTGATAAATGAGTGAAAGGGTAAAGTCAAGTATCAAAATCCAGGATCAGTTAGGTGGAGGATAAACTAGGCACAGCAAGAGTTAGGGAAGAAGGCACCAAACATCTGTAATCAGAAAGGCAAAAAGAAATGGAAGACATAAGACAGAAAATTGAGCTAATGAGACTTGATTCCTATAGATACAGCCTGGCTACTTTGGACTACTTTGGAAGACCTGGGTGCCTCTCTTTTTGCTGCCACTGGAAGAAGTTTTAAAGCTGAGGGTCTCAACACCAGCCGCACATTGTAATCTACTACGGAGTTTTTAAAAACACTAATGCCAAACTCCTCAGCCAAATCAGTTGAGTTAGAATCTCTAGGAGAAGAGTTTGAGTATCAGTGTTTTTAACACTCCCCAGATGACGCTAATATCCAAGATTGAGAACCACTGTCTTAAAGGCATACTGATGCCTGAAAAGTGGGGAGGTCTACAAAGTAAAAATAAATTCACCACTCCTGATATTGTATACCATAGTATTTAATAGGACTATTACTGACCCATAATTTCATTTAAATGAGATATTCTGATATTAAATCTTTTTATTTTTATAAAAATTACTTAGAGGCCACTTACAAATACGTGATTGCAGCCCAAATAACCTGTCTGACTAGTGAAGTAAGTCTTACTCAAAAGCTTTACCATCCAATGCTAAGGAATATATACAGACCAAATGAAGAAATACATATTAATATATGTATGTATATCCATAATATTGTTATATAATATTTAGAACATATTATATAAACATATATTACATTAATAGATACATTGATAGATTTTTTTTCCTTCTACCAGAAATCTATTTGACTACTTGACCCATAAGCATACTTGAGGAGTAGACATGTAAACCATGGATTTTAGTCCCTGGCACAGATGTAGCAAATTAACAGATACTTAGCTCACAAAAGCCAGGAATAATATAGAGCTATTCGTTTTTAAAAGATATGACAAGTATTTAGCAGTGCAATACCAATGTATTTTAAAAGCACCATTTCCATAAAGAGAAAACTTTCAAAACTCTTAATATTAGCCCATCAAATGCTAGTTCTACAGAATACAATGACCCTTTTCCTGGCCAAAATGAATACACAAAGATGGTGAGTAAATAGCATAAACCAGAGATTACAATTCTTGGATTAGTGTGTAGAAACTAGTTCCAGGATATGAGTTGCTACATCACAGCATTTGTTTGAAAACATGTGTTCCTAGTATAATGAGGGAGTGGTCCAGATCAGAGCCCCTTGGCAGAGAGTCACTTGGGCTCAGGCAGTACCGCCCTAATTATTGTAATGTGTGCTCCAGTTCCTTTTCAGATAAGCAGTGAAAAGGAGGAAGAACATTGAGAAGAAAGCTAGTGGAACGCTTTATAATTATATTTTTATGAGGGGGTTGCACCATGACAAAGTAACTTTTCTTTAAATGGACCTGTAGTACCACTCCAGATTTTTATAACAGGCAAACGGGGTTTTACTTTTGAAGAGAACAGCTACTTAAGGTGGTTATAGTTGTGCGTGTAAATATATGTGTGTGTACATATATTTCTGTAAAAATAAATAGTTACCCACAAGATGTTGAAACTGAAGGCTTTAACTTTAAATACTTGCCCTGGAAACACTTCTTGGGACCCATTAGGCCCTGGGCTTAGCTGTGACATGGTCACTCCCTTTGAGGAATTACTGAGGAAAGCAGATATACATGAAACTACAGAATGATCCTTGCAATGGCAGAGGGATGTTCAAGATTCTATGTTAGCACAAAGAGGAAACACTTATCCTAATGCAATATTGGGAAGGCTTTCTGGAGGAGGGGATGCCTCAACTGAGTCTTGAAAAAATCACAGCGAGGATGAGGACTGAAGGTTTGCAGTAGTAAGTCATAAACAGAGGAAAAGAGCATAATGAACTGACAACAGAATTGTGTGAGCAGGGAACTATAAAACTATTCAGCAAATCTGGAATATGACATGCTGAAAAGGTGACTGGTGATGAGGCTGGAAGGGAAGACAGTGACTAGAGTATAAGGACCATATGCGCCTTGTTTTGGAGACAGCTCTGTCATTTGCAACCAGTCACATCTGATCTTAAGATTGTTTGATCTAGCTGTAGTATAAAAGATTTAAGTGGGTCAACAATGGAAGCCGATTGTTGACTTAGAAGGTTAATGCAAGCAAGCAAGGAAGAAGGTGTGAATTAGAGAAACAGCAGCAGGGAAGGAGAGGAGGGATGGGGTTTGTGATTACTTAGGTGATAACAGAATTTGATGATTGATTGGCTATGGGAGAAGGGGTGAAAGAATTGAGACTGACTCCCAGCTTTCAGGCACACGTGACTGGGAACGTTGGTGTTTCTGAGTCAGGGAATGACGAGGTTTGAGTAGGAACATTCAGTAAATGAAAACTGTAAGTTCAGATACTGAAGTTGTTTGGTTTGAGATATCTCTCAGACGGTCAGATAAAAATATCCAGCAGGTACTTAGATACTTAGCTCACAAAAGCCAGGAATAATATACAGCTATTAGTTTGGATACATGAATTGAAGGCTAGAAGAGATTTTAGGACAGGAATGAAAGAAAAAAGCCATTTTGGAAGGCCGAAAAATATGAATGGTAGTGAAAAAGAAAAACATTATAAGACACAAGGTTGCCAAAAGAGAAAGCATTTAGAATGAAAACAACGGACTGACATCGTCTGGGGCACCTCAGTACCACTGAGACCACTAAGGTGCATACAGAGGAAACGGTGCCCTTGAGGGGAAAATGAGGGAAGGGTTGGAAAGGAAGCAAGAGAGCCAGTAGAAATTGATGTCTTTTACAAGGAGGGTATAGTCCACAGTAGCAAAAGTTTCAGAGATGTCAGTAAGGGAGTTGAATCCATAGCCTTCCACACTAGGAAGACTGGCCGCATAGCACATATCTTTAATTGTTGTGACTACTTATCCATGCTTGGCAAATCCCCCTGGTTTCTCGGGATCATTCAAGGTGGGGCAGGGGAGGAGGATGCAGTTTAGAGATAGCTAGTAAGGAATTCAAATGGCCAAAGTACAGGGCAAGTGGAATGATCTAGGGTATCTGGAGATTCTAGTAGGGGAGCACAATTCCTCATACATACACTGCACAAAACAGTCCTCCCTTATTTGTGAGCGTTACCCAGAAAAAGATAGGGATGGAGCAGTCAGAGAACAGACTAGTTGTTTTCTAGTGAGAACAGCTCACTAGTCTCTAGACTAGTGAACACATTACCTAGCTGTAACCTATCTCAGCTTGGGCTGTCATAACAACATACCATAGGATGCATGCCAAAACAGTAGAAATTTATTTTCTCATGGTTCTGGAAGCTGGAAGTGCAAGATCAGGGTGCCAGCATGGTTGGGTTCTGGTAAGAGCTCTTCCTCTGGATCAGACAGTTCTTTCTGACTGCCTTCACAAATCAGAGAGAGATCTATTGTCTCCCTTTCCCTTCTTATAAGGCCACAGTGTTATCAGATTAGGACTCCACCCTTATGACCTCCCTTAACCTTATTAGCTTTTTATAGGCCCTGTCTCCAAATACGGTTACATTGGAGGTTTGAGTTCAAGATACAACCATTAGGAAAACACAATTCAGTCCATAGCATAGCCATTTGGATCCTTGAGTTCAACATACAACCATTAGGAAAACACAATTCAGTCCATAGCATAGCCATTTGGATCCTTGATAGAAAGGGAACAGATGCCCCAGCCAAATCAGCCTAGTGACCTATTATTTAACTAAGGGAGAGCACATGAGGTCAGAAACATGGAAGATTCCTGTAGTTCCTCTTCACTTGCATCTGCTCCATTCAGTCTGTTTTCTGCTATCTTCTGCTTTGCCAAGAAATAATACTCTGGAATCAATAAAGAAGGTATACATATATATATATATAGAGAGAGAGAGAGAGACATAGTCTCACTCTGTCACCAGGCTGCAATGAAGTGGGGTGATCTCAGCTCACTGCAACCTCCACCTCCTGGGTTCAAGTGATTCCCTTGCCTCAGCCTCCCAAGTAGCTGGGACTACAGGCACGCACCACCACGCCTGGCTCATTTTTTGTATTTTAGTAGAGTCAGGGTTTCACCATGTTGGTCAGGATGATCTCCATCTCCTGACTTCATGATCCGCCCACCTTGGCCTCCCAAAGTGCGGGCATTACAGGCGTGAGCCACCACGCCTGGCTAGAAGTTATCCTTTTAAATTGTATTATTTTCCCAACAAAGAAAGGGTATATATCTTCTCCTTCCTTCAAACAAAAGAGAGATTCATTTTCCTGTTGGAGATGTCACACTTTTTTTCTCGATAGCAGCCTGGACCTTGAGCCCTCTTCCCATTGAGTAAGTCTAATTGTAAGATGTGGGTTGTATAAAAGAAAGATTCCTAGAATGAGGAAATCCAGATTCTAGGCTCAGTTCTAATGTAAATTGTCTGCAACACCTCGGCCAAGATATTTAAATCTTGGAGCGTGATTGGGTTGAATTCAGTGATCTTAAACTTTATTCCATTCCTAACATTATATAATTTTAACAACATGAAAAGCTTCTAAAGTTCAAAACACTCAGTTTCCATAGTCTCCAACTTTGGATTTTCTATCAGAGTTTTATGTACCATTTGTGATTTTCCCACGAGAAGAAATAGAAACATATTGTGATATTATGGTTCTTAGTGCATTCTCCAAATGGAACAAAAACACAGTTTCCCTTGTAATTTTGAATTAGCGCAGAAAGTTGCAGTGCAGTAACTGTAAACCCAAGCAAAAACCACTAGAGGGCAGGACAGCAACACAGATTCTTTGGTTCCTTGTCATTTGAGCACCTGTAGACAAGAATCACTGGAACCTCTGAGCACAAGCAGTATTATGGGATGTTACCGCAAATGCAGACTACATAACTTTACAAAAATCAACGCAACCGATAATTATTTAAAGCCAGTGTAATAAATGCTATAAACATTTTGACAGTCTAGAAACAAGGTAAATATATGAATGTAAACTCAAATAACTAATTGACTTTTTCTTTTCATCCAGATGTCTGATTGCAAAACACAGGACAGCTATATTCTGTTTCCTTTGAAGGAATATCTCCTCATGGAGGGGCCCTGAGTGGGGTGACTGTGTTCTCCACCCGTGAGAGCCTCCGTGCCCCTCAGGCCTACACGCCTGCCTTTTGATTGATCCCACAGGGCAGATGAACACATAGGCTGACCTGTAAGGCAGCTTGAAGAGTTCTCTACAAACATGGCCAAGGACCACAGCTACACCGATAAGATCATCTCATTATGAAAATTAAATTTAGAAGTATGGAGAGAATTAGTCATTTAATTGCAGGAAGAAATATGTAAAAAGAAGAGAAAGAGTGATGATTTCTTATTCCTACTGAAGGACCAACAGAAAGGCCCATCTTTAGATCTGGGTTGAATCTTGAATCTCCCATTTCCAAACTACAGTTTCTATTCTTCCCTAGAAGCTGTTCTTAGCTTCCTTTGAGACTTTTCTCTCCTTCTCTCCTGCCATCCCTCCCTCTTCTTCCCTCTTCCTTCCTCCTCTCCCTCTTCCTCCTCCCTCTACCCCTCCTCTACCTGTTTTTGCACATAGATCTTTGCAATTGCCTGAGTTAGGTCAATCAAGTTCTTCTCTATTCCCCATGAAAAGGAACTTAAAAGCATACCATAGTTAATAATAATGTATCATATAATCAAAATTTGCTGAGAGGGATCTCAAGTAATTTCACCACAAAAAAAAGATAAGTATGTGAGGTGATAGATATGTAAAATTAGCTTGACTGTAGTAATCATTTCACAAAGTATGTGTCTATTGAAACATCACAGTGAATACCTTAAATATATACAATTTTTATTTGTCAGTCATACCTCAATGGATCTGGGAGAAGAAAACACACCTATGCTAATTGCTATGCCATTGCTAACCAAGTTTCTCTTTTTAACTTATTTTTAATCAACAAGTAAGAATTCTATATATTTATGGTATACAATATGATGTTTTGATATATGTATACACTGTGAAATGGCTAAATCAAACTACTTAACATATGTGTTGCCTCCCATTCTTAACATTTTTTTGTGATGAAAATAATTAAAATCTACTCTCTTGGCAATTTTCAAGTATGCAATATGTTGTTTTTACTGTAATCATTATGATGTACAATAGATCTCTTGCTTGAACTTAATGCTAACCAGTATTTTTGCACATGGTACTTAATGCGTTGTTTTTACTGTAATCATTATGATGTACAATAGATCTCTTGCTTGAACTTAATGCTAACCAGCATTTTTGCACATGGTACTTAATGCGTTATTATATTGCAATTGTGCGAGCATATCCTTGCACTGCCATGGAGTCAAATTGTAATTTTATTACATGCCTGCTAAGAAAAACTACAATTAAAAGCACACCTTTTAAAATTCTAAATAGACTTTTTTTTTTTTTTTTTTTTTTTTTTTGAGACAGAGTCTGTCTCTGTCACCCAGGCTGGAGTGCAGTTGCGTCATCTCGGCTCACTGCAACCTCTGTCTCTCAGGTTCAAGCGATTCTTGTGCCTCCGCCTCCCAAGTAGCCGGGACGACAGGCATGTGCCACCACACCTGGCTAATTTGTGTATTTTTAGTAGAGACGAGGTTTTGTCATGTTGCCCAGGCTGGTCTTGAACTCCTGGCCTCAAGTGATCCACCCACTTCAGCCTCCCAAAGTGCCCTCAGTTCACAGGAATGAGTTACTGCACAAGGCCAATTATTCTTATTTTTTATAAAAAGGAAATATAGTTTTATAAAAATACTTCAAGAGATGAAGTGGTTTGACATTTAAAATTCTGAACAGCAGGCTGGGTTAGGGTGTACAAAATTTCAAGCCCAGTCTAGTCACTGGGGCATATTTCTTCTGCTTCAGAAGTGTCATTTAGTATACAAAGCCTGCAGCCCCAAGGAGTTTCTCACTTTTAGATTACTTCACATTCAAATTCAAGCAATGAATCAAAATTATCGTGTAAATGTTCCTACCAGTTTATGGCTCCAGCACCTTCTGTTCCAGGTAAGCAGATCTCAGCTGTGACTGCCTGCACTCACCTCTCTCTCCAGATGTCAGGGTGGCAGTCTCTCCCTCAACCTTGGTTTGCTTATGGACCAAGAACAGTCACTGGTTTTCAATTTGTTCAGCTTTTTCTTGTAGTAAAGGTAAGAGTGATGAGTTCTGAGCTCTTTACTGCTGAAACTAAAACTAGAATCTCAAAAATGATATACTGAGCACTTACTACATGCCTGGCACCATGCAAAATGTTTTACAAGCCTCTATGCCTTTATTTTCTCAGTAACACTGTGGCTCTCTGCTGCAATCCCCCATACTGTCACAATGCCTCTTATATTGCAGTCATCTTCAGACCCCTAGGTGATTCCTCCTCAGTATGTGAAGATTTTAGTTCCTTATTCACTTGTGACTCCTCTCATAACTTTTAAAAATCTCAGAATCATGTAGATGACTCTTCCAATACCCCAGCCTCTTAATTCATTGACCACCTTCCTCTCTTCAGTAAATCGTGTCCTTCATCCTGGCTCAACCCCCAACTCTATGGTCATACCAATGGCATTGGTCACTACAAATAAATGAATCCCTTCATAATCTCAATTTTAAACATATCACCTTCTGACTACCACCTCGTATATCTCCCGCACTGCTATCCCACAGGTTTTCAGTGACAGTAGATATGTGACCGTTCATTCTACTTTTCACCATCACTTGACACTCTCATGATCCACCTTCCTTCACCTACTTCATCTCTTGGAGTATTTTTACAAAACTATATTTCCTTTTCTTAAAAAATAAGAATAGTCTATTTACAATTTTTAAGCGTGTTTTTGATTGTAGTTTTTCCTAGCAGGCATGTAGCAAAGTTATAATTTGAGTCCATGGCAGTTCAAGTATATGCTCACATAATTACACTATAGTAACACATTAGGTACCACGTGCAAAAAGAAAATCGGTTAGCAATAAGTTTAAGAGATCTATTGTACCTTATAATGACTACAGTAAAAACAATATATTACAGATTTGAAAATTGCCAAGACAGATTTTAATTATTTTCATCACAAAAAAAAGTTAATGACCATGGTCCATCATTATTTTTCCCTTGCATACAACCTCAAACCCCTTCCTTCTTCTTTATATTCTCTTAGTATGACTCCCACTCTGGCGAAATCTAACTCTACTTACTCCTATCCCTGTACCTGTGAAAGTGAACATGGCTGAAAAATATTCAACCATCCTGACTGGTCTTAAGTTAAATATGTGTCCACTAACCCTTAGTGCTACCTAGAAGTCCAACTGGACTTCCTAGTGCACTCACTCTCCCATTCCCCTAAATCCCTTTTCAGATTTTTTCTCTCCTCATTCCTTCAACACCTTCACCACCCTTCTAACTCTCAGCTGATGGCCACATTTCCTTTTTCTATTGCAGGGGGAAATAAAATAAGCCATCAGGAGAAAACTTCCAGGCCCTCCCCTGAGTACCTCTACCCACTTATCCTCCATCTCTGTCCATGTTCTCTGCCTTCATTCCTGCTATACTTCATGAGTGGTTCTTTTATGTAACTAAGTTCAATCTTACCTCTTGTGCACTGGATCCTCTTCCTCTTACCTTCTCAAGCACACCTCTCCTGACTTCATTAATAGATTTTTCCTTCTCTAATAGATTATTCCCACCCAAAATATGCTATAAATTTTCCCATCTTAAAGAAGTATATGTCTAGTATTGAGCTCACTAGCTACTAATCTATTTCTTTGAATCCATTTTTTCAGTAAAACTTCTTGAAACTGTACCTATTGTCCAAAATTCCTTCCTACGGCATACCTCCCCCTAAACACACACACACACACGCACTCACACACACACACACACACACACTCTTAAACCCACTTCATTGAAGCTTTTGCCTCATCTCCAAAACTGCTCTTGCCATGGTAACCAACCACAAGGTTTGATCAAATAGTCAATTCTCAGTCTTCACCTCCCTTGACTTTCCAGCAGCACTTGACACAGTTGATCCCACCCTCCCTCTCAACACTTTCTTCGGTTTCTGGGACATCGCCCTCCTTTACTTTTCCTAACCTGTTTTGGTGGTTCTTTTTATCTCTCCATCATCAAGAAGTAACTCAGAGACATTTAGATAGTTGTTTGGCACTGTGTTTAGTTATTTTACATGCAGAAGTTTTCACACGTGTCTGGTAGGCAGAGTCAAGAGGGGAAGGAAAGGTGGAAAAAAACTGCAGGTGGCCTGGAACAGAGATCTTTTGTACTGTTTGTTTATTTGTTTGTGATGGAGTCTCACTCTGTCTCCCAGGCTGGAGTGCAGTGGTGTACTCTCTGCTCATTGCAACCTCCACCTCCCGGATTCAAGAAATTCTCTTGCCTCAGCCTCCTGAGTAGCTGGGACTACAGGCACTTTCCACCAAGCCTGGCTAATTTTTGCATTTTTAGTAGAGACAAGGTTTCACCATGTTGTCCAGGCTGGTCTCAAACTCCTGACCTCAGGTGATCTGCCTACCCTGGCCCCCCCCAAAATGCTGGCATTATAGGCATGAGTCACCAGCCCGGCCTTTTTGTACATTTTTGAGTAAATTGATTAGTTGGCAGACAAAGAGATCAGCCTGAGCATTATGTTCTTGAATAAGCTGATTAGACTAGCAAATTTAAACATCTCTGTTTTTTATGGATTCTCCAAGAAAGCTTAGGAGTTTAGCCATGGAATATACCTGACAGGCTGTCTTAGGTCATGTCTGGCAGGATCCTCAACACCTCTACCTTAATTAGACCAGGTCTGTACTAGTTCCTCCATTTGAATTTTTCCCTAAACTTAAACTCTGTGGCCTCACAGAGATCAATAGTTAGACATGTTATCTTTTTTATCTGGTTACCTGTGGCTTCCTCCAGCTCACCTCTTTAAATAGCATCTAGATATTGACAACTCCAGACTCCTGGGTGTCTAACTACCTACTTGACACCTCTACTTGGATACTTAATAAGCCTCTCAAAGCAACACATATCTTAAAACTGGTATCTTACCTTCTGCCACCCCCCAAATTATGTCTCACATAATCTTACATGTTACAATAAATAGCAACTCCATCCTTCGAAGGCCCAAAACCCTAAAGTCATCCTTGACTCCTTTCTTCCCCTAATACCCTACATCTAATCGTTCAGCAAATCTTGTTGGTTCTGCCTTCAAAATATATCTAAAACTTGGTATCTTTACTTGTTCCGAATAGCCATCAGCTCGCTTACATCAGTGTGAAGCCTCCTCAGAGCCCTCTCTGCTTCTTTCCTTGTGCTTCTCCACCAGGTTATCTTCAACTCAAGATTGTATTTTAAAGTCAGACCAGGCCACTTCCAAACTCAAAGCCCTACAATATCTTCCTATCTTATCCAGGGTCAATTTCAAAGTCCCTATGATAACCCCCAAGGTCCTACACAATCTGAACACACACACACACACACACCCCTCCCACTCTCATTTTCTTCTTCTCTCTCCTACAGCCTCCACTCCAGCTATACAGCCTTCTTGCTAGTTCTCCAACTCACCAATCAGGGTCTGCCTCATAATTTCACATTTTCTGCTTCCCCTGCCTACAAATCTCTTTCCATTGATATTCATGTGGCTTGAACCTTCACATCTTTCAGATTTCTGTTCAATGTTAACCTTATCAAAAACGCTAATAGCTTTCTAAAATAAAAACACACTCTACTCAGGACTATCTTCCTTTCTTTTCTGCTTTACTTTTTCCAAAGCAATTATATCTTCAACTCACTATATACTTTTGATTTTTTCATGACCAATATGTACTCATTAAAATATAAACTCCATAAGAGTGACTTTTGTCTGCTTTACTTACTACTTTATTTTAAATGCCTAGAACTGTGCCTGGACACAGTGGGGATTCAATATATATTAATTGAAAAAATACTAAATTTCACTGACAAAAAAACAAATTTTAGACATGGAAAATAATAAGTAGCTCATCCACTAGGAGTGCAGAAGTGCTAGAAATTGCAGAGCTTCTAATTAAACACAGATCTTCCTCACAATATGTTTGCGAATCAGTTCCCCATGGGTCTCTCATGTTTCTGCACATCTTATGAGTCAAGGCATTGATTGCCATTTGTTTTAGACTATGTTTTCAAGAATTTTTGTATACTGATCAGTCCTAGAAATTAAGGGATAGTATCTGCCTCCCAGACAAAGATGTGCTTGTTGCCCATTGTAAAAAAATTGGGTTCCCTAGGTTCAGAGTTCCTCTCCTAAAATGAAGCCTATTACACATTAGTTTGGTGCAAAAGTCATTGAGATTTTTGCATTGGCATTTGCCATTTGATATTGGAATACATTCTTAAACAAATGCGGTTATGTTATACATCACTTTAGTGGGCATTTCTCACTTTACGGTTTTTTGCTGATGATTTCTTACTTGCTGTTTATGTTTATTTTAGACCATGTAAATGATGTTAGACAAAAAGTAAATTTGAGCAATTGTCTTATTCGAGTTCAAACTGGGTCGTAAAGCAATGGAGACAACTCACCACATCAACAACACATTTGGCCCAGGAACTGCTAACGAAGGTACAGTGCAGTGGTGGTTCAAGAAGTTTTGCAACGGAGAGGAGAGTTTTGAAGTTGAGGAGCATAGTGGCCAGCCATCAGAAGTTGACAATGATCAACCGAGAGAATCATCGAAGTTGAATCCTCTTACATCTACACGAGAAGTTGCCAAAGATCTCAACATCGCCTATTCTATGGTCGTTCAGCATTTGAAGCAAATTGGAAAGGTGAAAAAGCTCAATAAGTGGGTGTCTCATGAGCTGAGCGAAACATTTTTAAAATCGTTTTAAAGCGTCATCTTCTCTTATTCTATGCAACAACAACCAACCATTTCTAAATCAGCATGCAGTGAAAAGTGGATTTTATATGACAACTAGCAACAACCAGCTAAGTGGTTGGACTGAGAAAAAGCTCCAAAGCATTTCCCAAAGCCAAACTTGCACCAAAAAAAGGTCATGGTCACTGGTGGTCTGCTGCCAGTCTGATCCTCTAAGGCTTTCTGAATCCAGGTGAAACCATTGCATCTGAGAGGTACGCTCAGCAAATCAATGAGATGCACTGAAAACTGCAATGCCTGCAGCCAGCATTGGTCAAGAGAAAGGGCCCAATTCTTCTCCACAACAATGCCCAACTACATGTCTCACAACCAACTCTTCAAAAGTTGAAGAAATTGGGCTACGAAGTTTTGCCTAATCCACCATATTCACCTGACCTCTCATCAACCAACTACCACTTCTTCAAGCATCTCAACAACTTTTTGCAGGGAAAACACTTCCACAACCAGGGGAATGCAGAAAATGCTTTCCAGGAGATTGTCAAATCCCGAAGCACGGATTTTTATGCTACAGGAATAAGCAAACTTATTTCTCATTGGCAAAAATGTATTGATGGTAATGGCTCCTATTTTTATTAATAAAGATGTGTTTGAAAGTAAGTAAAATCTCAGAGCAGTCATAGTTCTTGACAAACACTACACTACTATTCCCAGGTGTACTAAGTGAATACTAGCCATTTCTATCCCTGATTCTTATAAACCTTAAGCTTACTAAAGATATTCCATTTGGTTGACCCTTATTTTATTCTCTGTATAACTTATACAGTTGACTGTTGAGGACAGGTTTAATCCTTTATTTATGTTAATATTTAATCCAAAATGCCAGGTAAATCCTTTGAAATCAAAGTTTTCAATAATCTGATAACCAGAGGTCGATGGATCAAAACAATCCTCTGCTACCAAAAAAAAAAAAAAAGTCAAGTCATCAAAGAATACGTTTTGATTGATGAAAAAAAATTTTTCAAGTTTTTTTTTTATTAATAAGAGCTAAGTAACATGTACACACAGACATAGAGAGTGGAATAATAGACATTGGAGGCTCAGAAAGGTGGGAGGATAGGAGGTGGGGGTGAAGGATGATATATTACCTATTGGGTACAATGTACACTATTTGCGTGATAGTTACACTAAAAATGAGACTTTACCACTACACAATATATCCATGCAACATGTATCCTTTGAATTTACAAAAATAAAAACTAAAAATAAATTTTAAAAAATTCTCAAGTATTTTTAAAGCTTATACTCATTCGTGTATGATTAAGAAACATTTAAGCAGAGAATTACAGATATGGCATGAACATCAAAGTATTTCATATTGTTTTCTTGAAAAATCACTTGTTAATAGCTAATTGGAAACAAACTCAAAGATAATTCACATTGTTTTTCCTTAGGTATGCTTCAAATGATGTTTCATTTGTTTATTTGTTTGTTCTGAGAAAGAGTCTCGCTCTGTTACCCAGGCTGGAGTGCAATGGCACGATCTCGGCTCTCTGCAACCTCTGCTTCCTGGGTTCAAGCCATTCTCCTGCCTCAGCCTCCCCAGTAGCTGGGATCACAGGTGCACACCACTACACCCAGATAATTTTTGTATTTTTAGTAGAGACAGGGTTTCACCATGTTGGCCAGGCTGGTCTCGAACTCCTGAACTCGTGATCCACCCACCTCGGCCTCCCAAAGTGCTGGGATTACAGTGATGTCATAATTTTAAGATAAATGTTGCCTCTTTGAAGGAGTAGCCCTTTTTTAAGTGTTCAATCTAAAATAGCAGAAAATACTCAGCTTACTGGTCAATAGTACATTGTTAGTACACTATAGGTAATAAGTATTTACTTAAGCATTCGGTGACTTTAATAATTATTACTATGATGTAGCCTGAAGCACAAATGTTAGAAAACACTTTCTAAAACTATATAAGGAGCTACACAGATGGGGAGAGGGTTCAGAGCAGCCTGACTAAAGCTTGGTCAAGCAAAGAATCTTGGTCAGTGTGTTCTGGTATTTTATTAAATACATCATTTTATGGGATATTATAAAGGCTGGTAGTATTGTCTTATAAAAATAATGGTTTGTGCTCTTGGGTTGGAGATAATCCTCACAGAAACACAGATGTAGGAAGTAAAAGTACGGCACAGAGATCAACATTAATTTAATGTGGTAAGACAGTAATTCAAAGCGTTTCTTTATGGTCTTCCCCACCCCTGAGTCCATGATCCTTCAAACTGAGGATTTTCTCCTTTAACTCAAATAGCCTTCAATGCCCACTTCTTGAGTTCTAAGCATAACATGGCACAGGGACTCAGATAGAAACTTGCAGAGCAAGCCTTTCCTTCCCTTAGACTAAATAAAAGATACCACAACCATCTAGAAAGGAGCAGAGTAAGGACAAGAGTTCTCCAGCCACCACAGGCACAAGCACCAAATCAGTGTCCAGTTGCCCTTCTTTCTATGGTCCAGTGAGCAGCCTGTGTGTTGCCTTGAATTGTCAGCAGGAATGACAGTCATCTCTGCCTCAATACGTTGCCTAACATCCCCCTCTGACCCTCTCATGGAGGCAATCTCTCCATTTACCAACCTGAATATGAGGTGGAGCGGGGTCCTGGACACCTGGCTGGGAATAGTACCCACCCTGCACACATCTGATCATGGTGAAACTAGACAGAACCAGACGTCCTACCTCATCTGAACAGCCATGGACCCCCACGTATATTACATTAATATAATAACTTGGACACGCTATACGAATATCTAACTGATGGGGTTCAAAACATACTACCCAAATCATGGAAACTTGGCACATTGATAACCTGAAGGTATTTGAAAAATAGCATGTGCAGGAAGGTCTCTCTGACCTTCTCCTCACCATCTATCTTAAAGCAGGTCAGTACACCTAGGAAGGATGTTCTTATCTTGCCCCAAAGCAGATCAAGAGACCCTCATGTGAAAGATGCCTTCTTATATACAGAGTACTTTTATCTCTGAAGATGAAGGATCACAAAGAATATGAACAAACAGACCTTGCCATGTTTCTCCTAGTTTATTACCATTAGATCATATCCTTTTTGCCCTATCCTGTTTCTCCATGACTCTTCATTCTTCATCAAGCCTAGCATATAATACTCAGGTTTACCTGTTTCTCAGGGTCTTTATTCTATATGAAGCCTCCTATGTTGCATAAAACTTATCAAATAAATTTGCATGCTTTTCTCTTGTTAGTCTGTCTTTTGTTATAGGAGCCTTGGCCATGAACCTAAGATGAGAAAAAGATATTTTTTTCTCCCTTAGATAATATTATGTATATTAATACATAACATTAATTATGATAACTGATTAAGAATTTTAACACAAAACAAAACTGGGAAACACATGGTTCTAATTTAATATCATATTTGATTAGATATGTTGTCTTTAATTACCAAAGTTCTTTATACATTTTAATTAAGTGCACATATACAAAATTTAAAAGATAATTAAGTTTTAAAAACCTTTTGAACATACTGAAAGTAATCAGTGGAGGTTATTTTGAATAACTGAATTATTCAGTTGGCTAAAATTTACTATATTAAAAATGCAATCTGTAATTCACATATATTAATTTAAATAACCTGGAAAATTATAAAAATGTATTGAGTTAGAAGCAAAAGGATAATAATGATCCCCCACTTCAGAAAGTAGCTGCAGCGTGGGCTATAGCATACCCATTGTTTCTCTCTTACCTAAAATTATCTTCTTTCCAATTTTGTTAGACTCTCAAATCTTGCCAGAGGGACAAAAACGAATCTACTTGTAATTTAGTGATATTGTATCACACTAATGTGAGATAGCGTGACAAATCAAAATAACAGCCATGTTTTTCTCTCTGATTGACAGTTTTACAATCTTACCTGGTGATTAGTTGAAACAATTTTTGGAATTCTTCAAAACATTTATTTTTAGCAAAGTGACCATTTTGATTAGGTTAGGAAGGAAATTGTGGAAACCTTTAATAAAATAACTTAGTTCAATAAACAACTCATCTGTTCAGTTAAAAACACATATTCATTTCTATCTTGACTAGATTAGGAACAATGGTGGGCAACACAGGAATGATTTAGTTTTAAATAAGACTAGACATTCACACCTAAGTCTGGCTTTAAAAGTTACTTCCACTGGATAGCTGGACTCAGTGAAAGGGAAATCTTAACAGAAAAGGGGGAATTCTTACATATCAATTAAATATTTAGGAAATGACTTGGAGAGACACATACATCTTCAGAATGGACTTTTTTCCTTTTTATGTAAACCAGTATGATCAAGTTAACATTCTAATTTGTAGTAGATGATGTAAAACTTTACTACTTTGATTTGGTCCTTTTATTACTTTGATTTAGTCCTTTTTTGCAACTATTAATATTATATATTGTCAAATGCTGTAAAACTGTAATTATTTTTTAAATTCAACAACTTGGTTTTAGGTGAGCTTTAGATTTCAGAAATTTGTTTTTATGTGTGAGTAAAAATAAATATTATCTCATTAAATATTTAAAATGTTAAAAAAATAAACATGTTAAAAAATACTTCATGAAATAAAGATAAATTACTAAATAAAATATCAAAATATCAAAATTAGAAATAAAATATTATTCACTTAAACAAAAGTAAATAAAAATGTAAACCTCGTACCACACGGTCTATAGTGAATTTTGACAGCAGAATAAAAGTGTTTGGCCTGGGGAATGGAAGACACTAAGGTGATGGATTCAGAAACAAACAGGTGGCATTTTTCCCGATGCCTACATGTGGTGTAGGGGAACATGAAGCAAAAGGAGAAATATCAGGTATCAGGTTAGAGGCCAGAAGCCCCAGGTAGGGGAACCCAAGGCAAGACAGTAGTCTGGAGCCAAGGAGGCACTTAGAAAACTGCATAGAACCATACCCACTTTGGAATCATGGTCGAGATTTGAACTCAACAAATCAAGCAGGCCTGAGCTCAAATCCTGGCTCCATCAGTTAGATACTCCTGGGCAACTCATTGTCCTGTCTAAGCTTAGGTTTCTTCAAAATGTAGATGGAAATTATCACAGTACCTACCTGCTAGGGTTGCTATGAGGAATAATGAGACAATCATTCACAGAATGCCTGGCTAGGAAACCATCTCACAATGGGACTAACTCAGCACCTGCAGCTGAGAAAAGTCACTCTGAGAAATGGTTAAGTTTGGAATCAGGCTAACATAATAGCCTGATTAGAAGTAGCTATTTTGTGGATATAAGACAGATTACAAACGCATAAATATGGGGTCAGGCTGCCCATCATACATTTGGGAGTTGGGTCATTTTAAATGTTTGTTTTAAGGGGCTCACAATTTACCCCTAAAAATTCTTGAACTATTTCTCAGATCCTTAATTATGTGAGTCAAAATAAATTAATAGTTATATAAACCAAGTATGTAAACTTGTCTTTTCACAGTGACAGCTGCAAATACTTTTAAGGTCAACTATTTTTAAAATATTAGTTCTTTCCCATTAAAAACTCTTAAATATATTTTAATAGTCTGTCCTATCTCAAATTTGATAATACAATATGCATACTGAAATTCAGGTACAACACAGAACAGCTTTCGCACTACCAGAGTATAATTGTCTCTTCAATTGCCATTGGTTATAAGACATACTTCCCCATCACACTAGTGGTATGGCATAAAACAGGACTTCACCTATACTAAACAACTGAAAGGTGTTACAATTCATCAACTATTCACTGATTATATATCTTTCTTCTATTATACACAGAAAAAAATAAAGCAGAGACCCTGCCTGTCACATTTTCCACAAAATCCTCAAAGTCCAGGAAAGACCTGAATAAAAAACAAGTTATAATGAAGCATTAATATGAGTCACAGAAACAAAACTTCTAATTTGATGAAAGCTATACATTCACAAACATATCCAAAACAAAAAGGAGTTACTTTGTAAATATTGAACTTTACTATTATAGTATGTCTTCCCACCTACTATCTTAGAATATATAACAGAAAAACATGCCTCCAAATAGCAGACAGGGAGAAAAATACTAACCGGCAAACTCTGCTAATCGGGCTCACAGACGGTCATTTTGGGGGTGCAGCTCCTAACACCATGACCACTTAACCAGCTGAATCTAAATACTCCAGTAGCAGCAAGGCTCCTGTGTCATCTGGACAATTCCAAAGGAAGAGTTGTGTAGTTCAGAGCCTTCAGAGCCCAGGTTTAGGGTCAGAACAAGCCTGGATTCAAATCCCAACTTGGCACACGGGTTGTGTGACCAGAGGGCAAGCAATGTATGGCTTTCTCATTTCAGTTTTGTCACCTTTAAAATGAAAAAAGCAGTATCTATTTATAAATTGCTTTAACCAGTGTAAGGCATATAGTACAGGCTCAAAAATTATAGCTAGTATCACTATCATTATTACATGACGTGTCTACTGCCATGTCAAACTTGTTTCTTTAACTTTGACTACCTTATTTTGTGTGTACATATAATCATACACAGATGCACACACGCTTAATAATTATGAGGACTATCCTTTTATCACTGGTTCCCTGGTTCTTTGAGCTTTGCCCCGGTTGCAGGGCTGTGGGGGAGGAAAGAGATGGATGGAGAAAGTCAGGGGTGGAGGAAGTCAGGGAAATGTATTTCACATTCGAAAGCCAAATCTGTATAACCACATTGGACCATTTCCTATCTTGATTTTTATGTTGCTGCCTGGATAATGTAGGGCAGCTGCGTTTTCTCCCCTCTTTACAACAGTTTAGTTCAGAGGTGAGAGGAAATGAAAAGGATTGTTTGTCAGGAAATGTTACTGTTTTTCAGCTGAGAACATGCATGGAACAACAGCTGTTTGTGTAGCAATATGCCGAGATGGTTCCACAAACTCCGGTCACAGGTTTAAATAAGGCTGCCACGAACTTGGAAGGCACCAAACTGTCAGAGAAGGTTCAAAAAAGTCCCCTAGGACTTATCACAGGTGTAGCATGTAGTCTCCAATTTCTGAACTAAGTTTAATAAAGGCTTCACATATCAGCATGTGATTCTTAGCATAGTCTAGACCACTGTAATTTCAGCATGGAAAAGATATGACATAGACACATAGAGAATGCAGTCATAACCACAGGGTTAATTTTCTCCAAGGATAGAACTTTTGAAGACTCTTACTAATTAAGTTTTCTGTAGCTGATTTGACCATGAAGTATCATACCACAAACTAATTTCATAAAAACTAAAATTATCTGCTCTTCTAAAAGTTTTCTATTCAATACAACCTCTATTAGATCTTAAAATCAGTGGAAGTCTACAAGCACATTTGGTTTGCTATATTGTGAAACACACATTGATTTTCTTTGAATATAAATGTACATTAATCTCCAAATATACTGGGCATGTTTAAGAAAATATAATTCATTTATTTAAATATTAAATTTTTGAATTATTTGGAAATAATTTGAAAATTTGGAAATTATTAAGATGGATTTTTGGTATAAACCAAATTAACTGCTATATCAGGAGGGTAAAGCAAAAATAAAATAGTTGTAAACAAACACAGAGAGAATACATTTTTAAACACTAAAAACACATTGGTTAATATTAACTATGTTCTTTAATTATGTAAATCATCAATAAAAATATTCAGATAGCAATTACTCCTTTATTTTTATTTTTCTGCTAGGAAAACTGGACTATCAGGTAGAGAAACATTCCTTTAGTCCTCTGATATAAAGCCAAATACAAATGTTTTAGTTATATTTTTATGGATTTAGGGGTGCAAGGGCAGTGTTACATGAACGTATTGCACAGTGGTGACGTCTGGGCTTTTCATGTACCCATCACATGGATAATAAACATTGTACCCAATAAGTAATTATTTCATCCCTCGCCTCCCTCCCACAATCACGGTTTGGAGTCTCCTGTATTATCCAATCATCCATTGATGGACACTTAGCTTGATTCCATGGTTTTGCTATTGTGAATAGAGCTGTGATGAACATGTGAGTGCAGGTGACTTTTTGATGTCAAGTTTTATTTTTCTTTGGGTAGATACCCAGTAATGGGATTGCTGAATCAAAGAGTAGTTATATTTTTAGATCTTCGAGAAATCTCCATACTGTTTTCCATAGAGGCTGTACTAATTCACATTCCCACCAACAGTTTATAAGCATTCCCTTTTCTCCATGCCAACATCTGTTGTCTTCTGACTTTTTAATAATAGCCATTCTGAATTGTGTAGGATGGTATCTCATTGTAATTTTAATTTGCATTTATCTGATGATTAGTCATCTGGAGCATTTTTTCATATGCTTGTTGACCATCTGTGTGGGTTCTTTTGAAAAATGTCTGCTCCTGTCCTTTGCCCACTTTTTAACGGAGTTATTTGTTTTTTTCTTGTTGGATTGTTCGAGTTCTTTGTAGATTCTGAATATTAGTCCATTGTTGGATGCATAGTTTGTCAATATTTTCTTCCATTCTGCAGGTTGTCTTTTTTTTCTGCGTAGAAGCTTTTTAGTTTAAGTTCCATTTGTCAATTTTTGTTTTTGTTGCATTTCTTTTTTAGGTCTTTGTCATAAATTCTTTCTTAGGCCAATGTCCAGAAGAGTTGTTCCTAGGTTTTCTTCCAGCAATTTAATAGTACAGGTCTTATATTTAAGTCTTTAATCCATCTTGAGTTAATCTTTTATATGGTGAAAGATAGGGGACCAGTTTCACGCTTCTGTATATGACAGTGCAGTTTTCCCAGCATCATTTATTGAAAAGGGTGTCCTTTCCCCAGTGTATATTTTTGTCAACTTTGTCAAAGATCAGTTGGTTGTATGTATGTGGCTTTATTTCTGCATTCTCTATTCTGTCCCATTTATCTATGTGTCTATTTTTATACCAGTACCCATGCTGTTTTGGTTACTAAAGCCTGTTACTATAATTTGAAATCAGGTAAGGTGATGCTTCCAGCTTTATTCTTTTTGTTTAGCACTGCTTTGGCTAATTGAACTTTTTTTTGGTTCCCAAAATGTGAACATAAATATGAACTATCTGTATCCATCTGCAGGTCTAACTCAGAACTAAGGTACATAAAATCGAAAGCAAAACTGAATGTTTTAAGAATAAAAATAAAAGCTAGGACTGAACACTGCAATAAATCAGAAGTACAGCCTCGTGTACATACTTAACTATTATTTACAGATAAAAACAGGCATTACCGGCCGGGCGCGGTGGCTCACGCTTGTAATCCCAGCACGTTGGGAGGCCGAGGCGGGCGGATCACGAGGTCAGGAGAGCTAGACCACGGTGAAACCCCGTCTCTACTAAAAATACAAAAAATTAGCCGGGCGTGGTGGCGGGCGCCTGTAGTCCCAGCTACTCGGAGAGGCTGAGGCAGGAGAATGGCGTGAACCCGGGAGGCGGAGCTTGCAGTGAGCCGAGATCACACCACTGCACTCCAGCCTGGGCGACAGAGCGAGACTCCGTCTTAACAAAAAAAAAAAAAAAAAAAAAAAAAACAGGCATTACCACAACACTAACTATACTCATTTATATATAAAAAACACAAGTTTCATACATCACAAAAAACCTTCCATTATAACACAGAACTGATATTACCAGACAAGCATCAGTGAAGTATACTGCCTTTTCTAGTTGTTATTGTACAATGCTGTAGGTATTAATTTAGAATTAATTCTATTAATTTTAGAATTCTTTTTTCTAATTCTGTGAAGAATAACTTTGGTCATTTGATGAGAGTTGTGTTGAATATGTAGATTGCCTTGTGCAGTATAGTTATGTTGATGATACCGATTCTCCCAGTCCATGGGCATGGGCTGTCTTTCCATTTTTGTTTCAACTATGATTTCTTTAATCAGTGTTTTGTAGTTCTCCTTTAGTTTTAGAACGCAAATTCTTAGCTGGTAAGGACTATATTAGAGGATCACTAATGTGATATAGCCAGAAGAATATTCAGAAGTGTGGTCAAAAAATCATTTAGCTGTGGTTGAATCTAGCTGCAAATTGGGTGAAACATTTTTTTGCTACATTAGTAATATTTTCTTTGAATAGATTACTATGGTATGGAATTTATGTCTCAAAGGATTGGGGTTTTTAATACATGTCACCAAATGCCCCCCCCCAAAAAAAGGGTTACACGTTTGCCCTTCCATTAGCAGAGTAAGGTAGGAGACTGTTCATTCCCTTGTCACCATTTTCAACACTAGGTTGTATGGTTTTTTTTATTTTTTTATTTAATTTTTATTTATTTATTTTTTTAAAGCAACTTTATTGAGAAATAATTTACAAAATGATTACATTCACCTATTTTGAGTGTACAATGGTTTTTAGTGTATTTAGAGTTGTGCTGCAGCCATCACCACTGTCTAATTTTAGACCCTCGGAGAGGTTTTGACTTCACTTTTCTTTTCTTCTTTTTTTTTTTAATTTTTTTTTTTTTATCATACTTTAGGTTTTAGGGTACAAAAGAGTTGGAACCAACCCAAATGGCCAACAACGATAGACTGGATTAAGAAAATGTGGCACATATACACCATGGAATACTATGCAGCCATAAAAAAATGATGAGTTCATGTCCTTGGTAGGGACATGGATGAAACTGGAAAACATCATTCTCAGTAAACTATCGCAAGCACAAAAAACCAAACACCGCATGTTCTCACTCATAGGTGGGAACTGAACAATGAGAACTCATGGACACAGGAAGGCGAACATCACACTCTGGGGACAGTTGTGGGGTGGGGGGAGGGAGGAGGGACAGCATTAGGAGATATACCTAATGCTAAATGACGAGTTAATGGGTGCAGCAAAACAACATGGCACATGGATACATATGTAATATTTTTTTTTAAATCCGTGTCAATTAACTAGATAAAGAGTGCCATCTTTCTACTCAGTTATAATTTGCTTTTGTGTGATTTGTTTAAAAAATAAAAACTTCTAAATGTTTCTTAACCATTTGTATTTCTCCTTTTACAAGCCACCTCTTAAATGTTCCCTGCCCATTATTCAATGGGTATGTTCTCATACCAACTACTTTGTAAAAACTCTTTAGGTGTTAAAATTATAAGCAGATATGTCTGGACATATTACTCAATATTTTACCAGCTTGTCATTTTTCATTTAGTTTTCCGTGTTGTTTAATTTTAAATTTTCATTTCATTAAATCTATTAACCTTTTCTCTTTTTATCCTGCACTTATGCTTCAGAAGCTCTTTCCACTCTGAGATCAGAAAGTGCCATATTTTCTAATATTTTGAAACAGTTCTATTGACGTATAATTGACATACAATAAACTACACATGTTTAAAGAATGCGATTTGATAAGTTTTGACAAATATACATACTTGTGAAACAATCACCACATCAACATAATAAATGTGTCTATCACCTGCAAAAGTTTCCTGTGTTCCTTTCAATCCTTCATTTCCAATCCTCTCTGTTCCCTCCTGCCCTTCCCTTCCTAGGCATCTGCTAATATACTTCCTGTCATCGTAGATTACTTTGCAGTGTTTGAGAAATTTATACAGATAAACTCATACAGTATGTACCTTTATCTGGATTCCTCTGATAAACATAATTATTTTGAGATTTATCCATATTGTAATGTATGTCAATAGTTTATTAATTGCTTATTTCTTAGTAGTTCATAGTATAAATATATCACAATCATTTTATTCATTCACTTGATGTACATTGGGGTTGTTCTAGTTTTGGGCTATTACAAATAAAGCTGCTACGAACATTCACATGTTAAGTCTTTGTATGGATGTATGCTTTCTCTTCTCTTGGGAAGTATCTAGTAATTGAATGGCTGGACCATGTATGTTAAGTTTCCTAAGAAACTATCAACCTATATTCCAAAGTATCATTTTACTTTCCAAACAGTAGCATATGAGAGTTTCAGTTCCTCCATACCCTTGCCATCACTTGGTGTGGTGAATCTTTCATGCAGCCCTTGTAATAGATGAGTGGTGGTATCTACTGCTGCTTTAATTTACATTTCCTTAATAGTTAATGGTGTTGAGGATCTCTTCATGGGATTATTTTCCTGTTGTACATCTTCTTTGATCCAATCTGTGTTTAAATCTTTTGCCCATTTCTGATTCTGTTGTTTTGAGGGTTCTGTATATGTTCTGGTTACAAGTCCTTTATCAGATAGAGACAGTATATGCTTTGCATATGATAGTATGGAGTTTCAGTAATGATAGTATGGAGTTTCAGTAAAGAGTCATCAGATAGCTAAGAGCCATAGAAAGAGGGAGTAGATAAAAAGTCTCTTATTCAGAGAAGCCTTCCATGACTAGTCAATAGAATTTGGGTCCTTTCTGTTATTTGTAAAATTCATCACAATTTCTAATCATGTATATACTTGTCCATCTGCCCTCCAGAAACATGGTGTCAAAGTAGGACCCCCCAAGATTAGTAGCACCAGCATGAACTGGGAACATAGAAACCCAAGTTCTTAGGCTGTCCAATCCCAGACCTGCTGAATTTGAAACTCATTAGTACAATAATGATACTACCCACCTTAGAGCACTTCTGTGGAGATTAAGTGACATACGTAAAGCACTTTTGCACACTTTAGCTTAGTATACAAGGAAAACACAACAATTTTGATTTATAATTGGCATTACTTCTGGCCCTGGTTTGGTGGCATAAAGAAGCTGTACAAATAAATATAATCATAAGTTAATTGTAAACTACAATGAGATTAGTTTGTTTCCCATAGAAAGATGGCTGCATGGCCAGCAAGAGGCTTGTCACAAAGCGTTAGCTTATAATTCAGTAAATTATAGGATCTGTTCCTTGGTCTTGGTTGGCTCAGAGTCTTGACTTGTGCTGTGGTTTGAATATTCCCTCCAAAATTCATGTTGAAATGTAATTGCCAGTATAACACTATTGGAAGGTGGGGCCTTCAACGAGTGATTAGGTCATGAGGGCTCTGCCATCATGAATGGATAAAGCATTATTGTGAAAATGGGTTAGTTATCAGGGGAGAGGGCTCCTGATAAAAGAATGAGTTCAAACCAATTTCCCCTTTTTGTCTTGAGTGCATGTTTGCCCTTCTACCATCAAATATAGCAGCACAAAAGTCCCCATCAAATGCTGGCACCATGTTCTTGAACTTCCAGGCCTTCAGAACTGTGAGAAATAAATTTATCTTCTTTGTATATTACCCAGTCTCTGGTATTGTTATAGCAGCAGAAAACAAAGACAACTTGCCAGTGTGCCAAGAATGGACTGTTTTCTTTGGGTAGACTAATACTAACCGGGCTAACGACAGATGATGCAAAAATGAGTCAATCTGTGAGCTGTCATAAGGGCTGTAAGTACCACATGAGTTGGGCCACTGGCTGGTGCAGTCAGAACTGCCTCTCTCTATAGATGATCTCTGCACTGTGAAAGACTAAATATACAAATGGACAATGGCCAGGCTAGATATAAAAATTAAACTGTCACGGCCAGGTGTGGTGGCTCACACCTGTAATCCCAGCACTTTGGGAGGCCGAGGCGGGTGGATCACAAGGTCAGGAGATCGAGACCATCCTGGCTAACACAGTGAAACCCCGTCTCTACTAAAAATACAAAAATTAGCCAGGTGTGGTGGCGGGAGCCTGTAGTCCCAGCTACTTGGGAGGCTGAGGCAGGAGAATGGCGTGAACCTGGGAGGCAGAGCTTGCAGTGAGCCGAGATCGCACCACTGCAAGACCAGCCTGGGCGACAGAGTGAGACTCTGTCTCAAAAAAAAAAAAATTAAACTGTCACTCACAACATGTAGCACGCTTCCCAGGAACCAACCACCTTACCTATAATGAATAGCCCAGATCAGCCTGCTACAAGTCAAACTTGCAGGAAATCAGATTGCTATCTCTAGTGACAATCCCAGAAACTAAGCCACAGCTCCTGTAACAATCAGCCCGAAATAGCCAGGATTTAATTTATAACTGACAGCTTCTCTAATCTTTGTACCCTCTTTCAACTTAGGACCAACCAGAGAAAACCAAATTTGCATCTCTAACCAAGCACATAGGATGCCCCACTTCTAATTAGCTTTCTTACTATGTGAACAGTCTCCAACTGGGGCATACCTAAACTCTTCGTTTTTTCCACTTTAAAGTTTTCCCACTCCTCTGCCTGCCTTTGTGTCCTTGCCAAAACACAAGTGACAATGGCCAATTCCCTTGCTATAGCAACTTCAGAATAAATGGCTCTGCTTTTCTCATGTGTTTGGGCTTTATTTATTCCCACAACTGTATGGGGAAGCCAGGCTGAGCTGCCTACAGGGAGGCCTGCCCATGGATACCTAGTTGAATTCCTTCCATGGTAATTGCCAAGGAATGCTGATACAGTCTCCACTTTGTGTTACTGCATTATTTTAACCGTGAGAGTTTGGGGACTCTCTGCTATTGACTCATTGCATTATCATCTATTCCATGATGTTGATGATGATGACTAAGAGAATTGCAACAATAACGAGGACAACAGACAAGGCTAATAACAGCTAACATTTACAAAACACTTGCTGTGTGCTAAGTTCTTTGAGAAGCACTTTAGTCACGTAAATTAACTCACTGAAGACCCCCAGATTTCTCAAAGTACATCAGCCTCAGCTGGGGACATGTTAGATATGCAGACTCGCTAACCACTTCCCCACTGACCAAATCAAGACCTGTGGGGCTGGGGCACAGTTATCTGTTTTAAGTGGTCCTTCAGGTGATTCTGATTCAGCTTAAGTTTGAGAACCACTGGAATACCCTGTGAATTCTAATTCCTATATAATTTAGGTTTAGAACATTGAAGCATACCTAGGGCAGTTAAGTAACTTAACTGAAGATATGGAGTATCCTGTTTTATTTTTAATCTAATTAGTCTATGTGGATACTATTCACTTTAGGAGATTTTAACTAATTAATATGATAGAACAAAAACAGATTATAAGAAAATATTCTGATATTAAAAATGTTTTACCCAGATCCCTGAAAATGGGGGAGTATAAGCCAGCCTTAGAGATTGTATGAGTTCCTTCAAAACCACCAAGATTAACTATTTTTCCCTGCAGCCATGTTTTCCTCAAGGATATGTAACAGTGAATTACTGAAGAACACAAACTGAAATCAGCTTCAACCAAATGAGATCATTTATGTGAAAACAGTTTTTTTTAAGGAGTTATACAAATTCAAGTTACTGTCATTATCGTTAGGACCAATAGCAGCATCTGTAAAATTATCCTCCTGGTATTCTCACTGCTCTGTGATTTAGGTTGTGTCTGCTCAACCAAAATTTTGGTCAGTGCAGTGGGAAAAAGAAATACGTCAAACCAGTTATTTGGTACCGTCTAGCCCAAAACAATGGGTGGATCATTTTTCATCCAGTTATTTTGGCAAAACCAATATGGGCACTGTTGCTTTGTTTTGACTAAGTAAATACTCTCCATGCCTTTTTTCACATTTAAATGTCCACAAATCTTCCCCTGCCACCCTTAATTGTTTCATGGAACTGCTCTTAGCTCAGACCTTAGCTCACTCTTCCAAGAGATTTGTCTCATATCTATTTCTTTTACAAATGTTCTCTATGAACTCTTTTCCTGGATGCTCTTCTCGATCCACCAAAATAACAACTATGAGTGGACATGACAATGTTGGACACCCCTATTTCTAATCATTTTCTGGACAATGAACCTTTTTAATTTAGAATGGGTATCTGAAGGGTTCCACCACATAATAATAAAAATTGCTATATCAATAGCAACTTCTACCATTTACTGAAGGCCTGCAATGTTCTAAGATCTTCCAGCCACATTCCTACTCTGCAAGGCTGGAGAATGAAAGGATATATTCCTCTGAGAATAAATTATTTCTTCAAGGGGTCTGCCTATAAATAGCCATTAGGCCTATATGAAAGTGTTACACCACACTAAAAACTATCAGGATCAAAATGCTTTACCTTTGTGGTTCTTAATTCTTATTCTCAACCACCAATCCAGGTTTCTGGTTTAGGGGTTCAGCTGTGGAGTCAGACATCCCTCTCCCTGGCCATCTTGAGGCCCATCTTGGGCCTCCCTCAGTGCCTCAGTCTTAACATCTATGGAGATAACATCTAGCTCACAGAATTCCAGTGAAGGTAAAATGGGATAATGCATGTGTAACTGTGTCTAAACTCAGTGGAATACAAACATGAAAAGCTTTCTTTTCTCCTCATAGGCTGTCTTCCTTATGTGCTATATCAAACTTTTACTGTATTTTGGAGCGATCCCATTGATTTGGGATCATTTTCAGATATTCAAATTTAAAAGCCTTACCTAGACCAGATCGATTTTAAAAACACAGTTTTACATTCACTGTAATGCTCATCTCTTCCCTTAGCTTATGGCACTCAAAGTGAGGAGATGGAGTCTCATTCTGTCACCCAGGCTGGAGTGCAGTGGAGCAATCTCGGCTCGCTGCAACCTCTGCCTCCCAGGTTCAAGGGATTCTCCTGCCTCATCCTCCCAAGTAGCTGGGACTACAGGTGTGTGCCACCATGCCTGACTAATTTTTGTACTTTTTTAGTAGAGACGGGGGTTTCACCATATTGGTCAGGCTGGTCTTGAACTCCTGTCCTCATGATCTGCCCGCCTCAGCCTCCCAAAGCGCTGGGATTACAGGCGTGAGGGTTTTTTTCTTTTATGCCACCCCACTTTATTTCTCTTCCAGTGCTTTGAAGAAGAGGCACTTTTCTCTAACCCAGCTGGTAGTGCTCCATACCTATTGGCTGTCATACTCTCTAGAAGGCAGCATATTTCCCAGAGCACTGGAGCTTCCTGATTGCACAGTTCTCTGATAATGGAGATAGGCTCCACCCTGACCCTTTCTGAGCCCTGCCCCCTCTCACCCTGGCCATCTACCCCTCAGCATCTTGCTTTTGGGGTGGGGTCCCTGCAAGGTGGCCTAAGCCCAGGTACCTTCAACAGTGTCCAATGGACCAAGTGAAAACCCATTCACCTTTGCCAGCCAAGCCATCTCGCTCTCTATCTCTTCTCCCTTTGATCAAAGATTTAGGCGGAAGACCAGCCAGCCTGCTACATAAGCAGTTGTATAACAGGCCATGGCTCCATCTTAGTGGCTTCTCTAATAACTTTAAGAAATTCTCAGCTGGGCGCGTTGGCTCACGCCTGTAATCCCAGCACTTTGGGAGGCCGAGGCGGGCGGATCACGAGGTCAGGAGATCAAGACCATCCTGGCTAACACAGTGAAACCCCGTCTCTACTAAAAATACAAAAAATTAGCCGGGCATGGTGGCGGGCGCCTGTAGTCCCAGCTACTCGGGAGGCTGAGGCAGGAGAATGGCGTGAACCCCGGGGGGCGGGGCCTGCAGTGAGCCGAGATCGCGCCACTGCACTCCAGCCCGGGCGACAGCGAGACTCTGTCTCAAAAAAAAAAAAAGAGAGATTCTCTTGGAGCCTCCACTTGTCTGTGGGAGAAGACACATTCACAGGAAGGGAGAAAGTAATGGCTCACTATAAATACTGGATTCTCAACTCCTCTCTTGAATGAGTCCCTGGATCTTCTTGTCTCCTGCTTATATAGACTTCTGGGGAGAAAGGTGGTCCCATGATGGTTGGGGTGGCAGAGCCAGCTCACATGCTTCTTTATGATCCCTAAAAAGGTTGCTTAGCAGCTCTCTTTTTGTAATTATCTTTACAAAAGGGAGTATTTCTTGTCTCTGGCAGCCATTTCCCAAGCCAATAGGAACTACTCTGTAGCATGTACGAAGCACAGCATATTACATATTAGCCATCATTATCATCCTCTCAGATGGAAACTGGACTTAGAGAAGCTGCATCACTTCCCCCCAGGAACCACAGTTATCAAGTGGCAGAGGTGTGGATGGAACCCAGGCCTGGCTCCAAAGCCCTCTTCCTTCATCAGGTTGCTTTCCCTGCAGGCTATGGGAACCTGTTTGGTGGTCAGAGGGCCTTGTTTTTAGTTCAAAGGCTGGTTTCCTAAAATTAGTAAAGGTTTATTAGATGGTAATGTCTATGTTTTATTATCCAACATAAATTTTATTACTGCATTTAATAAAAACCTCCTACAGTGTTTGAAAAGTAGTACTACCCTTATTATTTTGCTAGTGGCCTTTCAGAATTATTTTGTAGTTGTGGTTCTTGTTGGTAGAATGAGGATTCATATTGTTTTCCACCCCTGAAATAGTCTTAAAAACAAAAGAGTTCTGAATTACTGATCTAGAATATGAATTTATGTTGTTGATAGTCAATATTACCAAATCTTTGGTTTTCTCTCTGTTAATGAAGGAAAAACTCCAGGTAGCACACACTTCATTAAAGCAACTCAGTTCACTTTTGAAAGCCACATTCTTTTGAACTTTATAGTAGATTTCCAGACATTTATATTCACCAGTGTTTAGTTAAAGTGAGAACTAAAGCTTGTGCAGACACCATGAGTGGAATCTAAACCAGCTTTGGCTACTTCCAGAATCATAAGAAAAATATTTCCCTTTAACTCAACTGAAAGAATACTTTCCAAATCTAGTTTTGTCATCATTCTTTAATGTTTTCTGTATGATGGATATTTTTATAGGCAGAATACCAGAAAAAATATATAAATGCAAGCAGCTAGTCACAAATGAAAAACCTCCAAAAGATAATATGATGCAGTCAGTATCACACTTTTGGAAAAAATGGGATTACTTATGCTAGTAGTTTGGACATCTAAGTCAGGATTGGAGAGGCTCAATTTCCTAGCATTGGATAATACCCCAGAAAGGAAAAAACGCCAACTCAGAACTGTACATGCCATACGCATCTTAATTAAAAATATTTTTCTTTAGAGATACATTGTTTTTCCTCTTTATTTGATCTAGATTTTTCCTGAGCCCCACCTCACCCCTCTCGCTTCAGTGGGCTGTTCATCAGTCACCTGGGAGCGATTCTGGGTTTCCTCTATTCCATTCTCAGCACAAGGCTGTGGTCTTTCCCCTTGAGGACTGCAGAGATCATGGGGCTGAAATGAGCTATCAAGCCATGAAAAGACATGGAGGAAACTTGAAGGAGAGGTTGCGGTGGGGCAGGGACTTGGGGCAAGGCACACAGGGAGGAGGAGACAAAAGAGATACAGAGGTTGGAGAGGGAGACTTTGTGCCCTGCCACAAAGTCATACAGCCGGGGAAGGACAGCAGCTTTTCAAGGCCAAGTTTAATGCTTTCACCACTTCTCCTGGTTGATGCGGAGAGGAGGACCAGCTAGGTCTGAGGACTAGTGGAATATTTCATATATAATTATTTGAAGACACTTATTTGATCAATTTCCCACTAGACCTTTAAATTCATAGATTCTCTGTTGGCTGTGTTTATTTTCAAGTAGCAATTTGGCTTTCCCTAGTGTTAATACCTTATTGAACACCTTTCTAACAATGAACGAAGTTTTCCAATACTTTTCTCACACTGGAGTCATTTGAAAATCATGATAAATTAGTTAATATCCACAAGTGATTTTAGATTGGGTTGGATTCCAGTCTAAAATTACCTGCATATTTTTCCATGAGGAGTTGTTAACTCATGGAGCAAGTAATCTATGTTCTCTGACAGCCCAAGGTGTCGGCAAGTGGAAAGAAATCAGACCCCTTTGTTGACTGAACACACAAAATCAGCACTCATGTCTCCTTATGCCTACAGTACTAGGGACTCTAGGCACTTTCATGGGTGTGTGAAACATACTTCCAGGACACGACAGAGTCATAACATTTGTGGTATGTGCAGTGGTCACCACTTCAAAACTCATCTCCAAGGAGCTACATTGCTCTCTTTACAGACAGGAAGCTGGATCCCAATATTAGACTTCCATGCTCCAGAAGAGAAGAGAGAAGACATTTGGAAATAAGAAATTTAAAACTGAATGAAAGAAAAGAATATCAGTATATAAGAAAAATCATGATAATACATTTGTGGGAAACAGAAAATCCAAGAAATTTTTCTCAGCACATTTGAAAATTTTGATAAGGTATGATGGAATTTATTTTCACATAATGTCAATAAACTCCATTATTCAAGGATGGAATAATAATTACATTTGTTGTGGTAAATCCATACAATGGAACATCATGCACTGATAAAAAGAAATGAACTGCCAAGCCAGGAAAAGACATAGAGGAAACATAAATGGAAGTAAAGAAGCCAGTCAGAAGACCAGAAGACCACACGCTCTATGATTCCCACCATATGATATTGTGGAAAAGGCACAACTATGGGGACAGTAAAAAGATCAGTGGTTGTCAGGGATTAGGAGAAAGGAAGGGATGAATAGGTGGGGCACAGACGATTTAATGGCAGTGAAACTACCTTGTATGCTATTACAATGATGGATACGTGTCATTATACATTTGTCTAAACCCATAGAATGTGCAACACCAAGAGTGAACCCCACGGACTTTGGAGGATAATGATGTGTCAGTGTAGGTTCATGGCTTGTCACAAATGGACGACTCTGGTGCAGGCAGTTGATAGTGAGGGAGCCTGTGCATACATGGTGGCAGGGCATATATGAGAGGCCGCTGGCACATTCCTCTCAATTTTGCTATGAATGTTAAACTGCTCTCAAAGATAAAGTCTATATTTTTAAATCTAAAAATCACAAAAAAAATGATAAAAATATTTTTGAAATTTAAAAAATTACACTTGTAAAAAATGATACTGAAATGTCATTAATAGTCACTGGATTTAAAAATGATCATTTTCCCTCCCCTGTTCCAAATAGCATGTGACTGGGTTCCAGTGTTTGTATTTCATGCTAAACAAAGTTTGTATTTGGTGCTGGTTTGGAAGTTCTGCTTATACATTCTAATTTGTGGTTCTAGCTTTTGCAAATAAAAACTGCAGAAAAGGAATAACGTGGTTTCTGCTGTACCTTGGGGAAACGGCGGGTAAGTCAGAAGCAGCCAAACTTCTGGAAAACAGAAGTTTGATTCTGGACATGTATATACATGGTTTCTATTACAAAAACTCCTCTAAACATTCTGGATTATTATGACTGCACCACTGGGTTCCAAACAGACCATCTAAGTGATTGTTGTTTTAATGCGGTTCATCCTGACTGCCATATTATTTCTTCTTGCAAAAATCCCACTGACCTAAGGATGAAACTTAGCCATTAATGCTCTTCAGGAGTGGGCAAAGGGATTGCAGAGGAGGACAACTGAATTGTGTGCTGGCCTCACTGATGCTACACTAAGAAGACAAAATCAATGCCTTGCTTTATGCTTTATATAACATGTTCACATATATCAGAATTCTACCATCGACTATATATGCCATTTCTACTTCCATTTTTCAGATGAGAAACACTCACATGTGATTTGCACAAAATGGCTTGGCTGGTAAACACTGTGGCTGGAAAAAGAAATTCAAAATTAATCTTGTGATCTCCTTTTCATGGAAAAGGAAATGAAGGCATGGATGCTTTGTAAAGCCCAACTCTGCAAATTAAAGAGACTGAGAGAACCACGATCTGAATCTTCTTTCTTCCATGCTCATACTTTTGCCAGCACACCACCCTGAAAGGTCTGTGCACTTGTGGGGCAGGAATCCAGCAGAATATGTTCAGCTAGAACTTTCCTGGGAACCCAGTCACTTTCTCAGTAGGTAAGAGACTCTCCTGTGACTTGGTACTGTGGGACCACTGCAGACAACTCATAGCTGATGAATTCAAATAAAATTTCAAGCTAGAAACTGCCTTTATGTGAGCAGAATCCTTGCCTTTATCAAGTAGAACCTCAGATTACTTCTCAAGACAGTCCCAGGAAAATGATGTTTGCATTCCTGGGGACCCATCTGTAAAATACCCCAAGGTTTAGAGGAAAGATTTCCTTTAAAAGTAATCACCATAGGGACCACCCAGAGAGACATGTGGGCCTTTTAGCAAGCAACTAAATGTCTGTATCTGGTCTTTGAAAAGATCCACGAAAGAGCTTACAATTCTTTGAGTTACATTTTACCTTCTGCTTTAAGGAGTAGCAGTTTACCTGAGCAAGGTAAGGCTTTTCAGTCTAGTTTCATTGCCTGAGAAGCCTTCCTAGTCTGTCCTTGTAAAAACTTCCAGAACCTGCAATAATAACTATTGCCAAGCTTTTAAAAATTGCATGCTTCTCACATATGGAAGCAATAACTGTCAACTTCCATCATGATTTAAATGCTGAAACTTTATTTTGACCACATGTGGCTCTTTCTTGCTGGGTGAATGACTATCTGTTTTTGTTTGTGGCTCTTTACTCATTTGCTGGGATAGAGCTAGAAGTTACTTCAGCTTGTCTCAGATGCCTCTTTCTGATTTAGAAGCAAAGTCAACTTCACAATAATAATTGATTGTAGGCCAGGCACAGTGGCTTATGTCTGTAATCCCAGTACTTTGGGAAGCCCAGGCAGGAGGATCACTTGAGGCCAGGAGTTGGAGACCAAACCGGGCCACATAGCAAGATCCTGTTTGTACAAAAAAAATTTAAAAATTAGCCAGGCATGGTGGCATGCACCTGTAGTCCCAGCTACTCAATGGTGGGGGAGCTGAGGTGAGAGGATTGAGCCCAGGAGGCCAAGGCTGTAGTAAGCCATAATTGTACAACTGCACTCCAGCCTGGGTGACAAAGAAAGACGCTGTCTCACACACACAAAAATGTAAACCAGTGGGAAGTTGAGACAGTGACGGATAATAATATTTGACTATTTTGGCCAGTTTTCATTGTGAAGAGTGACTCCAATTTCAAAATTCAAATTTGCCTTCAAAATTTTTCTACATTTTATTTTTGTGGCTAATGTTACTCAAATGAAATGCATTCCTAGATAGCATAGGGAATCAAAGAAAGGATTATTTTTCCTATAATCACTAACATAAAGCAACTGAATTTTTGTTATATTTCACCAAGGACATTTACCCACAGTATGCCTGCCATCATATACTAACGATCTCTTAAAACTTACTCTTATAATCAAAATACCAAAAACTCTACTTCCAGAATTAATGTTTCCGAAAGAATTGCAGTTGTCCTATTTTCTTTCATGACAATGCTATACAAATAAGAAAAAGAAAAGAGATGTTTTACAAATAAATATCATATAAAAAATTCCATGAAACTAAATTTTTCAGATATTCAAGTAAAAATTAAAGTAACATTTGTCTAACTACAAAACAATTTTCTGTACATTAATGATAAACAATGTATTATCATGTGTATATTTACATAACAGATTAAGATTCATGTCATTTGTTTATAATAAGTTGGATGAGAGTTCAGTTAATAATAGCAGATTTCACATTCATTCGTTATTTCATTACCCCATATTTGTGTCCCAGCTCAAATCTTACGTCAAATTATAATCACCAATGTTGGAGGACAGGCCTGGTGGGGAGGTAACTGGGTCATGGGGGCAGATTTCCCCCTTGCTGTTCCCGTGATAGTGGGTGAGTTCTCACAAGATCTGGTTGTTTAAAAGTGTGTAGCACCTCCCCTTCTCTTTCTTTTCCTCCTGCTCCAGCTATGTAGGATGTGCCTGCTTCCCCTTTGCCTTCCACCGTGATTATAAGTTTCCTGAGGCCTCCCTAACCATATTTCCTGTACAACCTGTGGAACCATGAGCCAATTAAATCTCTTTTCTTTATAAATTACCCAGTCTCAGGTAGTTCTTTATAGCAATGCAAGAATGGACTCATACCAGTATCCTTCAAATTACACAAACATTAGGTGCTTACCTACATGAAACACTGCTGGACCTCTGTGGGATGCACAGGTGAACAAGGAACTTACCCTGTAAGAACTTACCAGGTAACAAGGGTGACAAAAGGCAGAATCTGGTTTATCCTGATGCTGGTTATAATCCATATCTTACCAAAGAGCAACATGGATTACTTCTGGGTGGGAACAATAGGAAACATTTGGGTTAGGAGTAGAAAGACACTCCCAAAAGAATGCAACTGTGAAATAAGGTGCATGACTGCTGGGGGGAGATATTTGACTAGGTGGATTTGTGCAGTCCTTTAAGAACAATAACAATAAATACCCATTTGTTGAGGGTCTATCATATGCCAAGTGCCCATACATGATCTAATTTTATATTCATAGTACTATCCGTACAAGAATTATCTCCTTTTTATAGATGAAGAAACAAAGGTTCTGAAAAATCAAGTGGCTTCTCTAAGATCACCCTGATAGGAAATGGAGAAGTCAGTGGCTGAACTCAGATGTTTTTGATGTTGAAACCAACGCTCTTCCCACTACATGACAATGAAACAAAGCAGCTTTCCCAAGGACTCAGAACGTACACACGCCTGATCCCTACATCTTCCTGGGCCCCTTATGTCACCATTCTTTCTTCCTCCAAAATGCCATTAGGATGTGTTGACAGCTAAGTTTTTATTTTAAAGGAGCCAGTGTGTCTTTCAACAAATCAATTCCAGGAGGAGAGTTTTGGAAATATGCTGTGGTAATATAATGGGATCTAAAAATTTCCAAGAGAGAGAATGAAGTTGTCAGAGGAGGCCCAGGGGCCTTCTGGTAAAACACATTTTCCTCATTGATCATGTCTAAACTTTCTATCCTCTCTCTCTGCTACTCAGGGGCCAGACTGAGTCAACCCTCGGTGGTTTTAAGCATCACGTATATTTCTATCTGTCACCATTCGCTTTTCAACACTTGGCTTTATACTCTGACAATTTAGCCCAAGTCTTTGGGTGAAAAATGAGTAGAACTGTTTTCTTCATTTACCTCCTACCTTTTTTAGTATTTTTGAATTATAATTTATATACAGTAAAATATACAATTTCAAATAGGACAACTCAATGACATTTCACATATGTACACAGCTACATGGCCACTGCGCAGGTCAAAATATAGAACTTACTCATCACCCTAGAAAGTTTCCTCAAGGACCATTCACTCAATAACAACACCCCCACCAGCAGCAATTGCTGATACTCTGACTTCTAATCCTGTACATTGGTTTGTCTATTGACCATAGATTGGTTTGCCCATTCCTCAAATGTATTTGGTGGATTGATACAACATGTACTCTTTTGGGTCTAGCTGCTTTTGTTCATTGTTTGTGCATTCCACTCATATTGTTGCAGGTATAGCAATAAGCAGTCTCTTTTTTACTACTGAATATCATTCTGTTGTACTAAAAGCTACTTTATGTGAAATAGTACTGAGAAATTATTTGGCTCTACCTTGTCAATATTTAAACTCATCTCTTATATTCTTTGTAGCATATCACAAATTCACATACCACAATCCAAACACACAAGAAGCATAGCTTTCTTTACTCTAAGAAGCCCTCTTGTTCCTACTTTCAATGATGGCAGAAGAAAAACACATTAAAAAAATAAAAAGTAGTTCAGTATGGTGTAAAACAGTGTGTACTGGCCTAAGTTGATTTGGAATGAATATTAATTCCACTCAAAATTCCACCTCCCAGTGAGAGCTGTACCGCTCCTCTCAGGGTCATGCCTGAATGCAGAGGGAGGCGTTCCTATTCTCAGGGTAGCAGCAGATGGAGTTTCAGGCAAAAAACAACATTCAGGTTTTTTTCTGGTCTCCAGTGGGTGAGCCTCTGTCCTCTGTGAGGGTCTGGTCCCTCCTGGTCTCTTGGGTGTCACGATGCCACTCGCTGTAGCACTCAGCAGTCCCTGCCACAGCCTCTTGCAGGAGGTCCCTGCACTCAGCAGTCTCCCCATCTCAACTCCAGGTCTATCCAGTTAACAGTCTACCACAACTTCTGCATCGCCTTTGGGTCCCAGGAACATTCGGCTGCCTTTACTGCATCAAATTGAAGACTGATGCGCTCTGTCGGGCTGCCTTCTGGTCCACCTACTTAGTCACATTCCTGAGACATTCCCGGCAGCCCTATGCTCAGCACCATGTTGAATTCATGGCTTTCCTATGTGGCTTAGGAGTCTCCTGTGAAAAACCTGAGAAGCCATGCCCAAGACCCACACCCCACACCAGGAATCCCCCAACCTTTCTGGGTGTTCCTACTGGCCATTTCCCACGCCCTCACCAGGATTCAACTCTCACAAGGGAATCAAGTCATTCCTGTCTGATCTCCTTGCCCTGGTCTTCTATTATCCTTCTTGCATGCAATGGGTCTTACCAAAAGTCATTTCATCCAGCCTCCAAACAATACAGTTTACAGAAGTGTCCTCCTGTTGGGCTGCACATTAGAATAACCAAGGAAACATTTGAAAAAAAAAAAAAAGCAGTATTACCTGAACTCCATCTCAGACCAGATAATTGAATCAGAGTCTCTAGAAGTAAGACCTAAGCATTAGTATTTTTTAAGGCTCCCCAGGTAATTCTGATACACAACCAGGGTCAGAACCCACTCATTGCAATTAAACTCTGATTTGAATCAGGCTGACTCTTGATGAGTAAAGGGAAACTTTTGGGATTTAGAAAATCTCTTTCTGATGATAAGACATTGTATTACTAAAGACTCAAGAATGTCAGCTCTGAGAACCAAAACCAAAAAATAACCTCTTCTCTGGAGCTGGAGTAGCTATTATTTTTCAGAAATAACAAAACCCATTGATTCTATGTACAGGTAGCTGAGAGGTATTATAAGTTAAAGAAATATAAAAACATATCAATTTAATATTTTTAAAATATTATCATTTCATATTCTATTTTGTGCATTCATTTATGCACTCACTATGGTTCACATTTCTACATACGGGAGTAGGCAGGACCAGCATATACAGAGGAGGAATACGCAGTCACATGATTGTTGTGATTGGAGCAGCAAGAGAGGGCCCTCTTCATTCATTCATTTATTGAACAAATATGTTGTTTCTGAGTGCTTACATGGGGTCATGTGCTTTAGCATATAGGAAGGGCACAATGGAGAAACCTGCTTTCTTCCCATAAGAAGCTAAGAGTCCAGAGCGGGAGGTGATCATATTGAAGTAGAGACATAAGGGCATATAGCTGTGGCTTGGTGAGTTGAGAAAGGATTTTCAGTGAAGTGAGAACTCCAGGATATGTGGGGACCAACTCAGGGCACACCTCTGACTTGCCCTTTCCTCTTTTTCATTTCGCTTTCTCCAATATCCCAACTTTTGTCCCCTGGGAACACTTTCCACATAAGCTACTGCACAGGAGTCTTAGGGGAAACACAGGCTAAGCTCCACCCGGCCATCATCTGAAATTTTTCCAGCAGAAGTAAGATTTCTGGTAGAATGAGAACAAGGAGGGAGAGGTTCTTTTGTAGCATGGGAAGGTGGCTGGGAAGAATTCTAGGGCAACAAAAGAGGCCAAGGGGAGAGGACAACTCGCTGGGAGACCAGAAAGAGCCAATAACAGAAGTCAGCAAAGAATCCTAGTCCAAAAGGTGAGGGGAGGAAGGGGAAGCAAATTTGTCTCCTTTTCTGTTCAAGCTGGGGCCAGCCTCTCTCAAAACACTGGGATTAGATAACAGGGCAATTGTCCTCCTTTGTGAAGACAGCAAGTGGGATCTTTCCCAACCCTATATAAGTGGACTTTCTTGTTTTAGCCAGAATGTATCATAAGAATCCACACATCATTTTTCTTTGAAATCAAAAAAGCAAAAGGGATAGGCGTATCCACTTAATTTGCAGCAGATGGACCAAGATGGGGTAAAAATTCAATGTGAAAGTTTAGACAGGTTAAACTGAGTGATGAAGATGATAAACATGTCTCTGTCACTTAGGACAGAACACTGACCTTCCTTTTAGAGAGTGCTCCTAAAGGGGAAAAATGTCCTTAAAATGGAGAAAAGAGCAAAGAATAGCTTCTGAAGAAGAGAAATTTAAAATACCCTCTTTCTAGCCTTGGCTAGGGCACTAGGAAAATGAACCTTGAAAATAATCCACTACACTGATAAAATAAATTTAGTGAGATGGGAAATTTATGGTTGGACAACTTAATACTGAACAACCCAAATGAAGTAAAACGGATTGAGGTAAGAAATGAAACCACATTTCTTTTAATTGTATGTTTTTAAAAAAGAAAGCTTGGCTAATCCATAAAGACCCACCCCCCTGAAAAAAAAAAGTTAACCACATAGACTGAGATGTTGAGTCATCATAAATCAAAATAACTCTTAAAAAGCAAACTCAGAGTGCAAGCAAAGCCATAATTATCTGAAGTTGCATTCTTGCCAGAAAGTGGTTTTTGACCAAAAAAATGAAAAATGTTAAGAGCTATCACCAAAGTAGCAATAGGTATATTTCTACATGTTTAAATTCATTAAAATCACCAATCAGAAATAAAATAATTTAAAATTGCAGGACACTGATTTTTAATTTTTATTCTTAGAAACATAAGAAGAGGCACAGCAATGAGTTAGAAGTGGTATAAAATGAACATGCCTGTCTTTTGAACTAACCCATCAAAATTATTTCTATTTCTTCTTTTGCATTATTGCTTATACTTGTATTTAGGTTGCATTACCTTCTGTTTTGTCATTTTAATGACAGACCATTTTGTTGTTAAAAGAAAGCAAACAACCTAGAAATCTCCTCAAGTTGCCACTACTGGGAGTTTTATCATAAAGAATCCAAGGGCAGGAGGACAGCAGCCTGATGGGGGCCTGGGACATCATTAGGAACCAAGCAGGATTCTCTCTCCATCTCTCTTGGGGGCTGATGTGAACTCTGTTGGGATCCTCTCTGCATTCTGTTTTCCTTGTCTTTCTGTAGCAGACAGAGCAGTGCACTTCCCTACTAATTAGCCACCATCTCCCAAAAGTCTGCTCAAAATGGCAGCTTCTGTGTCTGAATGCACATCAGCATGTTAGCCCAGCCAGTTCAGAACATGGCCCCCAGTCAAAATTATCAGAAGGAATCTAATTGACCAGCTAGGATTCAGTATACACTTGTGGTCCACTCCAAACTGGGGAGCAGGGGCAGGTGTCCTCAAGGTCACATGGCCTGCCACTAACTTAGCAGGGGCAAGACTGCACAAGATGATGGCATGGGCAGGTGAGAAGGGTGACGTGAAGGAGCAACAGAGAGGATGATAGAGGATTGGTGACCTCTCAGGCACTTGTACTACATGGGAGGTTACAGGTTTTGGCCTCCAGAAGAATGTTAGCTGGGGGAGAAGCAGCGAGGACAAGGCAGTGATTATATCTTTTTCAATAGGTCCTTTTTTTCATGCCTCCAAAGGGTATTAAATATTGCTGCTCACAAAACAGACTTTAAGCAGTGTTTACTAAATGAATAAACAAAAGGTAACTAAAATACATTTCAGGGAAAATATACTCAACAAGAACACTGCTAACTTTTCAGTTAAGTTTGTTTTCTAGACCTTCCACAAGGGGCCTTGAGTGTTAATAGCTCTCTCCTGGATGACTTGGGGATCTATTAATAGAAGAAGAAGATATAAGCATTGCCCGATGTGTACCAGAATTGCATTCTGAGACTCCCCACCAGTTGGGTCTACTTTCTATAAGTTAGTAACCTAGGGCCTTGGACTAGAGAGGAACAGCACAGAGCCAAGTAACAGCGTTAGTGCGAAATGCCCACACCCTAGGACTCAGCCCATTTCTGCAGCAACCCAGCTACCGGAGGTCCCCGTTTCTGTCATGACAAATAGAGACACTTGCATAATGTAATATTAGCTTATTACTGAATACTTAAAAGTTGGAAACATAATTTGCTGTAGTCAAGCTTTAAATGGCTATGGTGCTGGAGTCTGTCTCTCTAACATTTAGCAAATATTTGCTTCGTGCCTACTCTGTGCCCAGCCTTCTGCCATGCATTAGAGACAGAGCCATGACAACACAGGCATGAAGCTCACAGCCTAGCAAGGACTCTAGGCTCTAAACAAATAATAAGCTGCCCACATTGATGCAAAGAACCCATGCTTTGTATGACTTTAGCAGCACTGCTAAACTCTCTTTGGGTTCTTGGTTGTATTCCTTGAAGGCCACTGCCAAAGAAAGTGATACACTTAACAAATATTTTTGTAGTGCAATGAACAATGCTGAGAGGGATACAGAAAAGGGGGTCACCATTGTGAAAAGAGTATGGGGAGGGGGAATTTCTGTTGTTTCCTTTCTCTTGTCTCTCTCAGCTTCTCCTAAGGGCAGGCCCTGTCACGTGTAACTGCACACCAGCACATGAAGCTAAAACTGTAAGAAAATTCATCTTTCTGGACAGAGAACCAGCAAATGGGGGACCTGGAAGCTAGAGAGTCTTGCTGAAATCTCAGAGAGGAGAGACTTCAGAGAGGGAAATCCTAAATCTGCATGTGAACCAACCCAAGTCCTGGGATCAGCCCAAGCTGCACATGTGTATAACCCACCCAAAGAAGCAGAGCAAAGGCCCCAAGAACTGAACTGTACAACATATTCCATGCTCACATCCCAAATTAATCCTGGGTGGCCAGAGGCAGGCCTCTTTGAAGCCTGTACTGACACTGGAACCACTGCTTGAAGAAGGTGAAATAGACCTTGCAGCCGAATGGGGCTCATTGCTCGATAAAACAAAAATAAAACAGACAAACAAAAATCAACATTCTCCAGATGACTTTAACAAGACATAGAGTCTTACAGCATGATATGTTAAATGTCAGGGCTGGGACTAGGGTGAGGTGAATGAAGCACTCACTTTGGACACAAAATTTAAAAGATAAGGGGACCATAAAACTTAGTAATCAATATAAAAGATATTTTAATGGCCAGGTGCAGTTGTGTACACCTGTAGTCCCAGCTACTCAGGAGGCTGAGGCAGAAAGATCATTGGAGCTCAGGAGTCCAAGACAGCCTGGGAAACATGGTGAGACCTTATCTCAAAAAAGAAAAGATATTTTACTGCATTATTTTTTTAAAATCAAAATTGATGCAAAAAAATCCATGATGAGCAAAATATCACAATTTTAAATAAGGGCAGGATCACTATGAATTATTTTTCCTTTTTCCTCAGGCTCCATTATGGCTCAGCACAGCACTGTTACTAATCTTGAAAGCCAGAACATAAGGGAGGCCCATGGTGTAGTCCACATAGTTGGTCTTCCAAGGCCCAGAACAAGGGGGAGAAGAATGGAGAGTAAATTTAGAGCGGCAAAGGAAGTTTCCCAGAACACCCAGAAAGACTCATGGTTCGCAGGCACCAAGTATCAAAAAGTCAAACAGGTGTATGTCTGAAAATGGAGATCGGTTGGAACAGTTAAACTCCCTGGCTCCACGCAGCAAAAGACCAGAGCTCCCAGGGAATCTGAATTCAAAGAATGCAACTAAGAAAAAAAAAAAAATGCAGTTGAAGAAGGGAAGATTAAATGAAAATTTGTACAGTAAATCATGAGACACTGTCACAAGCAAACTGTAATCTCCTTCCTTCCTCCATTAAGTATACTAGCAGACAACTATTCAACTCTGACCTGCCTCCTATCCTCACTAGTATAATGGAGAATTTATTTTAGGAAGAACTCAAGAGTCTTAAAGAAAAGATCTTCAGGCCAGGTGCAGTGGTTCACACCTGTAATCCCAGCACTTTGGGAGGCCAAGGCAGGCAAATCAGCTGAGGTCAGGAGTTTGAGATCAACCTGGGCCAACATGGCAAAACCCTATCTCTACTAAAAATACAAAAATTAGCTGGGCGTGGTGACGCAAGTCTGTAGTCCCTGCTACTCGGGAGGCTGAGGCAGGAGAATCACTTGAATTGGGGAAGTGGAGGTTGCAGTGAGCCAAAATCGACCACTGCACTCCATCCTGGGCCACAGAGCGAGACTCTGTTTCAAAGAAAACAAAAGAAGAAGAAAAGATCTTCAGATCATGACTCTAGTGGTTTTATAACATGCCTACAAATTATTTGGAATTTATCCCATCATGAAGTGGAGTCCAATTTTGCTCCCTATGAACATGGGCTGGCTTTAGTAGCTCACTTCTAACTGACTACAGTGCTATATAGAAAGTGATGCTGCATGATTTCTGAAGCTAGATAAGAAGAGGCCATTACTACAGCTTCTGTCTATCTCAAGACACATGCTTTTGGAACCCTGAGCTACCATGTAAAAAGTCTACCCATTCCACAGCTGCCAGACTGGAGAGGCCACAGAGAGACAGAGATATGCCTGAAGAACCCCACCTCTTCCAGCTTCCAGCTATTTGAGTCTTCCTGGCCCAGGAGCCAGAAGCTTCCAGAAGCTTCTGTGAGGGCAGAAGCTTCCAGATGACCCAGTCCCAGACATTCCTACAGCAACCACATGAGAGACCCTGAATGGGAACCACCTTAGCTTAGGTCATTCAACCGTTGGCATCATGCGAGATAATAACAACTAGTGTTTTCTTATAACACTAAGCCTGGAGTGGTTTATTATGAACCAATTAGGTAAAACTTGGTTCTTCATCCAGTCATCCAATAGTTGCTTCCATATGGCTGCTTAGCCCTAATATCGAAATGTGAATAACCAGTTAGAAATTACCTAAGAATTCCAATAGAATAAAAGATAAAGACCAAAACCATCAGGAAAAAAACAAAAAGGAAAAACAAAGCAAACACCCTACAGGGAACAGAAGAATACTTAAACATAAAGCTGAGAAAGTCATCAAAAAGTAGAACAAAAAAAATTAAAACATGAGAAATACAAGAGAACATAATTTTTAAATTTAAATATCACACTCTACCCCATAGATATGTATAATTATTATATGTCAATTTAAAACAAAATATAAAACATAAACTAAATGCTTTTAAAAGATGTTTGAAAGTAGGGAATCTGTCCAAGAGGTGTGACATCTGATAACAGAATGAACTATTGCTACACACAAGAACATGGATGAATTTCACAAACATAAAGTTGAGTAAAAGAAACCAGACATTAAAAAGAACAAACTGTGTGATCTCATTTACATAAAGTCAAAAACAGGCAAAATGAATCTGTGGGGCTAAAAGTCAGGTGGTGGTTATCTTTGAAGTGGTAATGACAAGAAAGGGCAAAGAGTGTGTTGATAATAAAACCTGTCTCTTGATACAGTTATTATACAGGTGTGGTTGTCCCATGCATATTCAAGGTATACTTTCATAAATTGTGCTTTTTTGAATATATGCTGTATTTCAATTAAAAAAGTATCTCAAAAATTAAAGGAGAAAATTAACCCATGCATTTATATTGCTAGGTAAAACTAAATGACAAAAAGAGTATCCATTTTAGAAATAAAATCATAAAGCTGCTGAAATTAGAAAAGCAAACAAAAAAAAAGGCGCAGGAGCTGACATGACTAGATTCCCATTGGCCACAGACAGGATAATTTAACTTGAGCATTAATGATAATAGAAATAATAAATACAATGGCTGGGCATGGCGGCTCATACCTGTAATCCTAGCACTTTGGAAGACCAAAGTGGGAGGACTGCTTGAGTCCAGGAGTTTGAGACCAGCCTGGGCAACATAGCAAGATCCTGACTCAAAAAATGGTGTGGTATGATGGTGCATGCCTGCAGCCCCATCTACTGTGAGGAGGATCTCTTGATCCTGGGAGGTCAAGTCTGCAGTGAACTGTGATCGCACCACTGCACTCAACCTGGGTGATGGAGTGAGACTTGCACAAATAAATAAATAAGATGATAAATACAATGGAATAAAACATATCCAACAAGTTCAAGTCTATGAAGAAAAGTAATCCTTATTGGTCACCACTGGACAGTGATTAAAAGTTCAACTTACTATTTTAAGAAAATAATTGGGCCTTTATTCTGCCATTCCTATACAAATTAAACCTCAGAGGGACTTAAGAGTTGACACAGGGGGTTCTCGTTGTAGATTATACCGGCTAATTAACTAAGAAGGAATGATAGGATTAGAATGTCACCACTTTGCAATCTCTAATGAAGTATAGGTAAATGGTTACTAATATCACAAAAAGAGACAGTCATTACAAAGCTTAAGATAGAAGTACTGACACCCACTATGGAATAGTGCTGCCAAGGGGATTGAATCTGAATCTGATCAAACTTCTAAATGTAACTGCCAATTTTTAGAAACACAGTGGACAGAGAAGCTCATTAATCAACACCGCACCAAGGGGGTGCAATCAACAAGATTCAGACTGCGGGAAACACTAGAGCACAAATAACCAGTTTTTCAGTGAGGAAATTACAAGGAAAAGAAAAAGAGAGAGATGGGGTGTGGTGTAAGCCTGTAGATTAAAAAGAGACGTAAGAGACCTATCAACCAATGGTAACACATAAATCTTATTTGAATCCTGCCTCCAAAAAACCTGTAAATTATAAATGGATGAATGGATGAATTTTAAAAATCATAGAAATGTAAACATTGCTGGATATTTCATGTTATTAAGGAAATATTGCTCGTTTTTAAGGTATGATAATGGTATTGTGATTTTTAAGAGTCCTGTCTTTCAGAAACAAGTTTTTATAGATAAAAGTTTCTCCAGGGGCTTGGGAAGGATGGAGGAAGCAGGTGGCGATATGAATAATGCAGGATTAACCATGAGTTGAGGGTTGTTGGAGCCAGCTGATGGATCCAAAGATGTTCTTACACTATTCTCTATTCTTGATGGCAATTCCCTATAACAATATAAAGAATTTTTCTCATCTTGTATGTTTTAATTATAAAAGAAATTACAACAAATAAAAGAAATTACTGTCCTAAACACATATGCCCTCAACTGAGGCTCTGCCATCAAACTGAAGCTCCTAAAAAAGTGGAAGACTAGGATGCAGAAGCTGAGGAGGAAATGGATTCTGACCTTGCTGAAGGTGGGTTTTTCAATATTTTCTGAGATGCCTTATTTTGCCTAAGCTAGTTCTAATTAAATGTCTGTCATTCATTTGTAACCAATGTAATGCATTCAAGCACAATGCCAGTTTCTAAGGACATAATAGAGACCAAGAACAGAATAATGAGTTCTGTGAAGGCAGTGAGCATAGGATGCCAGGCAGCTCATGGAAGAGGCACCCAAAAGGCTTTCCAGAAGAGATGCTATTTTGTAGGAGCTGAAGTACTGTAAGGGGCTAGACTGAGATGTCTCAATCTCAGCACTATTGACATTTTGGGCCTGACCATTCCTTATTGGGAGCAGGGACAGAGGGGCAGTGATTGTCCTGTGAACTGTGACATACTTAGCAACATCCTTGGCCTCTACCCATTATATGCCAGGGGTACCCACTCCCCTCTGCCCCCCGAAGAGACAAAAAGATATTACTTCTACCCAATGTCTTCGCATTAACAACAGAGGGTTGAGTTGCATGAAACGTGGCCAACATAAAATGACTGCCTCATGGAATAACAACATGATTTTCTCATGAAAGGTATCCTTTGTGGCCAGATGGTGACAACTTGCAGGCAGCTTAAATTCCTTAGGCAGTTCCTTGGCACATGCCTGGGAAAATTTGTTGACACATTCTTGTTTCGATAGGATGAATCTCTTAGCCACCATTTCCTGCTGTGAAGCACTTCTCTCTGAAGAAGCTTTTGGATCTTTGCTGAAAATAATTAAAATTTCTCCATGGAGGAGCCCTGCTGCCCAATTACAAAAATAACAACAAAAGTTCAGTCTCCACAATCCTGAAGCAATCATGGCAGCTTCGATGATTTTGGTACAGGAGACAATGAAAAAATGTTATGAAATGCATCTCTATTTGTTTTTCAGAAATCAAAACTAGAGGTTGGTTACATTTTATCAGTACTTTTACACATTCTGCAGTATTCTGTGCATTTTTTTTCTGGGCCCTCTAAAGACAATATATATGATAAATTGACTTCTTTGTAAATAAGATACATACCTGATACCAGGTCCCATGAACTGAAACAATCACTCCTCGTTTCTTCTAATTGCTTAGAAAGGGCTAACTCTAGGCAACCATTCATCTTGCAAAGTCTGTTCTCTGTATTCTTAAATCTTCCTTTAGTGCTATAGTTTCACTGAATAATCCGTAAATTAGAGAAAACAGTATCTACCTCCCAAGGTTATAATAGAAATTAAAGAGTAACACATCATACTTCACTGATTCGAAAAATTGTGTCTCCCCATGTCTGAGCATCTCCAAAATGGAAGTGTATCTTACAATCTACAGCATCTTACAATTGCCATCGGTAAGAGCGTAGCCGCATGTAGCTATCATCGCCTGTCCATGCACAAACTCGCTCACGCTGGTAGCATGACTGGAACTCAACTTCCAGTGGAGGTGAAAGAAATACACAAGACACTGCACAATGTGCGAAAGTACTCATAAAATGTAAGTGGGCTCTGATTGTGATTTCCGAAAAACAAATAAAGATGAATTCCATAACATTTTTCACCACATCCTGTACCAAAATCATCAAAGCTGCCGTGATTGCTTCCGGATTGTGGAGATTGATCTGTTGATGTTATTTTTGTAATTGGGCAGCAGGGCTCTGCCATGGAGAAATTTTAATTATCTTCAGCACGACAGAAAACAATAACAAAGGTCTCAGAACCATTTGAGAAAGGAGTTTGGGTCCTGGTTATTCTCTGGAAACCTTCTGCTGACACCTCAACAATGCATCACGGCATGCCAAGCCTTGCAGAAGAGGTATCAGTGGCATGGGAGATAATCGGCATCTTCTAAAAAATGCTGTGCTACCCACAGAAGACAATATTGGTAGTGAAACAAGAACCTCAACAATTCTGAGTCAGAGTGATTCAATGAAGATAGACTGAATGCAAAAAACATTTAGAAATACCTCCATTTCTTCGTACCTTTTTATACATGCACAAAAGTGATATATGATGAAAGAATCAATGTCTAGCTAAGCCTAATACAGCTCTTTCAATATATATACAGTGACATTCTATGTGATATTAAAGCATTTAGCAATATTTCAGTTGCACTTTTTTTCTAAGGGATATATAAAATGATGATGTGTGTCACTTTTGATATGGTTTTAGGTTTCAGGGAATGCAATATAGAGAAGGGAATGCAATATAGAGAATGCAGTGGCTCACACCTAGCCCATTCTCAACAAGATGTAGATGTTCTTGCTGTTGTTGTTAGGACTTTTTAGTTGCCAAATCTGATTGAATCAAATCAAGCAACATTTGGAGATAATCTGAAATTTTAATAAGTAAAAAAAAAAAACCCAAACCAAGTTTGAGATAGATGACGCTATATTACAATTTAAACATAAATGTCCTCTCTAAACTATTGATTTCACGTCTGAATTTGAATCTTCAAATGATGATTGCAAAGTGTAATTTGATTTATATCTTCCCTTCTCCTCTTTCCCTAGATCTCTTGTCTACTTGATAAAATTCAACAGCCTAAGGAGGCAGAAAGAGAAAGAAAAATAGAAATTAAAACAACTCCAACCCACTGGTATACACGTCCATAATTCAATTCTGTATGTTTTTAAGCTTCTAGTAGTTTTGATTCAATCTTGCTGGAATTTAAATCGTATCAGAAGAAAAGTTTAGCATTAAAATATGGAATTCTACCAAACATGTTCCCAAGTCAGGAGAGATACTCAAAGAATATAAATTAAATAAGAAAGAAAAAAGCCTAAAATCTCCAAATATTCTGGAAAGGTCACATTTATTAATATTTTTAATTGCATGAAAATGCACATTATGGTCAAATGGATAAATAGAGCTATAGAAATATGTGTAGAAGTTTTGTCTTATACAACAGTATAATGTGGTGTATTTTCCCTTCCCAATGGTTAAAAAAAAAAATCCATTCAACAGATGTTTGGTTAAAGCATGGCAATTTTTCTATTTTATCAATGTTACATTTTCTATCTATAATATAGTGAATAATTTTTCTCAAAACTTTCATAGAATTTAGTAAGAATTTAAACTGACTACAATTCACTTCTAAAATATAATTTCATTGTCTTAAAGTTACCATAAAATACGTCAGATCATTCCACACCAAAATTACTCTGTGGAAGAATTTTTCTGATAATATTTTCTGAAAACAATTTCAAATATACGATAATTATATACTTATCCAGTAACCTTAACAAGAATGCTTCAAGTTAGACTGACACAGGATTACGATTTCCTGGAACTCTGCGCCAGTCACTGGGCCCCATGGGCTCTGTTTTCTCTCCTATAGTTTGGGGATTGGAACAGATTTCCAAGGCCCCTTCAAAATGAACCATGACTAAAACACGTCTGTGTTGTTCAGATGATTACCCGCCAGAGGGCACCAAAGCACCTCACAATACCTTTCTTCAGCTCGGTTCCCCGAATCAGATCATGGAAGTAGGTGGGGGTTGGTTGGTTTGGGTTTTTTTCTGTTTATGTCTTGTAATTCGTTATTACATTAATAAAGTCACATTTTAAACCTGAAAATATGAGGCGATCGGACATCTGTTATTGATTATTCTAAAGGAGACATTTCTGAGCACATCCACAAATTTATCTTTATGAGTAACATACCCATTTTTCAGTCATGCTTAAGATTGATATATTAATGGAGGATGGAAGATAAAGACTTCCAGTCTTAACCAAGTAGTCTATTAAATTAAACTCAGTGGTTTTGGCAGAGAGATCCTTTGCAAGATTGATGTTCTATTATGTAAGTCTGAAAAGCAAGACAAAGGAGAATTGCTGGAGTCTCTGAAGTCCTATCCGTGTCCTAGATCAAAGGAAATGAAACATATTCCTTAATCTAATTTGTGATCTTCCTTCTGCAAAGAGTCATTGCAAACTGTGGAATAATAAACTAGCAAGATACGATGTGCTCAAAACATCACTGAATAATTTTATTTGCACTGCAAATAAGCACATAAATGAACATTTCTATTGACCTAAAAAGAATGACAGAGAGGTTTTGAAGCGCTGATTCTTTTTCACAGGATTTTAAATCATTCTCCTGGAATTGGAAGTCCTTGAAGACACAATGGCGATGAGAAAGCAGAAGGCTTAGACTACTAAAAGTGACGAGGAGTGGAGGGAGGGTTGTGTCACATCTACCACATAATAGGTTGAGCACATAAAGAGATTACAGCCAGTTGCATTGTGCCATGGCATCTGTTCGACTTCACACTGATGTGATGTGGACCACTTTGAAGGTTACAAGTTACAATAGCGGAATTCAAAATTGCAAAGTCAGGGAGAACAGATGCTAGACTCAGGGATGTGCCTGATACTGAGATTATTGCAAACCCGATGAAAGATATGAACAGGCCCTTTTATTAAATATGAAAAGAGTCTAAGCCATAATAAACACTGTGAACCTGAGGACTCAGAGTGATGATGTGGAGGCAGGAATTCACAGAAATAGAAACCAAAATAGAAGGGGACGGAATAACGCAACAGCAACAGGTCAAAACGTTTTTGCGAAAAGTTGCCAGCATGAATTTAAAAAGGCATTGAAGAGTTAAAACCAAAATCTTGTAGATTGACAACGCCAAATACACACGGTATTTTTCCAGGGCACCATCCCTAAAATAAGTGGAAATATATCTGAATAACAGAAATAAGATTCTGTAAGTCTCAGAAAGGAAGCTGGAATTATTATCAGCAACAACCCCCACCTTTTTTCTTATTTATATTTTTAGATCTAAGAATATTGGATTTAAATATTAACCATACAGGCTGGGCGCAGTAGCTCACGCCTGTAATCACAGCACTTTGGGAGGCCAAGGTGGGCAGATCACCTGAGGTCAGGAGTTCGAGACCAGTCTGGCCAACATGGGGAAACTCCGTCTCTACTAAAAATACAAAAATAAGCCAGGCGTGGTGACGCATGCCTGTAATCCCAGCTACTTGGGAGGCTGATGCAGGAGAATCACTCAAACCTGGGAGGTGGAGGTTGCAGTGAGCCGAGATTGTGCCACTGCACTCCGGCCTGAGTGACAGAGCAAGACTCCGTCTCAATCAATCAATCAATCAATATTAACCAAATAAAGGGCATAAGACAGCAAGTCAGAGACTTTCGGGTTTTATGATTTGCTTGTTCTGTGGTTGGGAGAGGTAGTTCAGGTTTGTTGACTCTCAGTTCCCTTCAGTGTAAAACAAGAGGATGAGACTAAACTACATCCTCAAAAGCAGAGCCAGTGGCATGTCCGTCTCCTGAGTTTCTTCCATGTCATGCTCTGCCTCATAAAAGAATAACCAGGGTATTCACTGATCATGATTTTGTTTGCAGGTTGCACAATTATTTGCTTAATTTTATTTTTAATATTATAAACATTATTGGAAAACAAGCCTAAAGTTGGAAATAACCTAAATGCTCAGTGACAAAGGATTATTTTTCATCCTTATAATCCATTCAATGGACTATCAGGTACCTGTTTGAAATGATGTAGAAGATTATCCAGTGGCTTAAGGAAAACACTTGGTTACTATAGGAAGAAAAAGAAGCTGCAAATCAGAATAACTACAATTTTATTTTTAAAAATAATAACACCAAAATGGTAATAATGGGAATCTCTGGTTGGTAGAATTATTTTAAATTAAGAATGAAAGATCCAAGCATAAAAAAAATCAAAAAGTCAAAGCAGTTATCTCTGTGGGGTTATGAGTGATGGGTACATGTGTGCGTGTGTGTGTGTGTGTGTGTGTGTGTGTGGTGTGCGTGTGTGCTCTTTTCTACAACATAAACAACACAAAGGCAACCAATATCTCTTTAAGTCGCATTTCTACTGAAGCCTGTGTAAGGAAGCACAGCTCAAAGTGTCCATGGTTCATCCACAAGGATATCAAGCATTGTTTTCAAACAGACGTAACCTTTTCCTTTGGCTCACTGGCTGTTTGGCCTTCCATCAGGAAGAGTCACCTTCCTGGTCACTAAGAGGATATGAATCAGGTCTCCAGGTTAACTGAACACAATGAGCACTTGCCCCTGGAAACCCTTGCCCAATCCACCCCCGACCCGTCCACCACCTCCTACTACCACAGGGGCACCCTGAAATTGCCAGATGACAAACCACTGACAAGTAGCAAGTTCAGCCAAGCTAGAGAGATACTAGCAGTATAGCAAGTGAAAAAAGTTATATAAAGTATGATCTCATTTATTTTATTTTAAATGTATAATAGTGTCTGAAGAAAACTCACCGAAATGTTAACCATTGTTATCTCTGCATGGTGGGACTATGAGTGCCTTAAGTTTTCTTATTTTTGCTTAGCTCTATTTTCTAAATTGTCTACAATAAGTATGTATTATTTTCTAATTTTAAATAAAATAAGTAATTTTGCCAATTTCATCAAGCCAATAATTTGGGATCCCTGATTTATAAATAGACCAGTAGGTAAAGTACTCAATGGTTTAAAATATTGAGACTTTTACTAAATTTGTTCAAATACATTTTACTAAATTTCCTCAAAGTAGCAGTGGCCCCATGTTTAAGAAACGCTGATTTTGGCTCTCCCTCTGACATCTCCTTCTGGGCCTTTCCTTGAAAGATATGCTCCTCCCCCAGTCCACTCACCATGAAGACATTTCTCTCTACTTTCCACATGGGCACAACCCCTCTCATTCCTGAATTCCTGCCAGCATTTATACACAGTCTGCCTGGATCAGTCCTCCCCACTTCCACCACCTCCACCACCTAGGCCCCTCTGTTAAGAACCTCAGCAGCCTTCTCTTGCTGCTGTGCAAGTCCCTAGCTGTTTGTGTTTGATCCCAGGTCTCGGGCCAGTGCATATTTGAAAACTTTATTAATTCTTCCACTTGGCAGCAAACCCTACCCCCCGCACCCACATTGCCCCTTACATTTCCAGGGCTTATCACAACGATGCCTTTCTCCCACCTTCTTTGCAACATCTCTGCCCTGAATCTCCATCAAGGCCAGGCACTACCAAAAGCCAGAAGAGACAATCAGTGGCTCAGTAACTTTTTTGGGGCATTCTTCCTAGAAACATGGATGTCTGACATGTGTTATGCACAGCCTTCAAAACGAGTGTCCTATATATGTGCCCAAGAAATAGAGAGACAAATTGTTCTCTCTCAACTCATAAATGAATGCGTGATTTTGGAGAGCAAAGCTCACTTCCTTAGCCTTCTGGGAACCAGGCTCAGGCCTCGTTCTCCTAAGTCTCCCAGACAGCAGAAGCAGCAGGTCACATACACGTAATAGGTATTATGTGTATGGAGCTTTTTATTTGCAAAGTGATTGCACACTTATCGGCTATTTTAATCTGCACAGCCCTGTGAGGTATGTTTTCAGACCTTCATTTTTCTGATCTGGAAACTGAGGCTTACAGAGGTTAAGTCACTCAGCAGAGGCCACACCATTAGGAAATGATAGAATGAGACTTGGATCCAGGTCTGTGGGCTCAATTAGGTGGTCCCGTTGTGCCACAGATCACTGTGGGAGCCGTTTTGAGATCAGTCACCCTGTGGCATTACCAGTTGATTGTGTGTTTCAGATTTGCTTCATGCAGAGATAAGTGAAGCTCCTAGGAGGGGCCATCAGGACTGAGAGGGAGGTATCGGTTAATATTTGTCCATTTAAACTCACCTTGGACATTTGGGGTGAGGAGATCTTATACTGAACAGGTTTGTCCTGCGTATTTCAGGAAGCTTAGCATCACTGCTCTCTGCCTGATAAAATCTGACTGGACAACCCAAAATACCCCACACACATTCCCAAACAACCCCCAAGAGGACTGTGCCTTCCTTGGAAGAGAACTACTTCAGAAATCTAAGAACCTCTGATTTAAAAGCAAGAATGCCTATATTGCTAATAGGTGACAAGTCAGAACAACAATTAGATCAACGGGCAGGTAATTACTGGGACAGACGGACCTGGACAAACTCAGAGTTTGCACTGGACAGCAAATTTGATGGCTGACATAATCAGCAAGTGTTCAATAGGTTGGAAAGCTGCCAAGATAGGTGCATTATGAGCATAATGAGTGTTGTGTGATTTCATTAGAATAGAAAAAACAAACATCTACATCTTTGACGGAGTGTCTGCCTCTCCTAGTTGTCCCTTGAGTTGCTGATGATGAGCTCTTTAGTGCCCCAGCCCCTCTTTAATGTTAAATTCTTTGTAATTGGCAGAGGGAACCATCGAGACAGTACTAATGGATCCTGGCAGAAGTAGCAGTGTCAGGTGCTGTAAATGAGAAAACCTAGGCAGCAACCTTTCAGAAAAGAGGCAGGCAAGAATTAAAACCCTCAATGATTCCTCTACCTCCATGGAAACAAATAGTTTCTTTGACTAGCACACAATGCTTTTTCACAGATATCATCTTCAAGGGCCATTTTCTCCTGGATGCTGTTAACAGATGAATAAGGTTTCCCGTTTGTCTAGAAGAGAGGATTGTGTGCTAGACCCTTTGGGGAGACCCTCTCCCATAAATCCAACTTATCTCCATCCATAGCAAACCATCTGAATGGCACAGGCAGCTGGTGAAAGGGGCTTTGTGCTGTGCTGTTTTTCCCATCACAAGCCTTGCCTGCTTCTCAGACAGCTGAGCTTCGTGCCCTTCATTTTATCTTGCCTGGCTTTAGGGCAACAATTTACTTCTCCCTCAGTAAAGACTACAAAGAGCAGCTATGATTTTTTTCTACCCAATTTGCTAGATGTTATCTCTCTCTGTAAAGAGCCCAGAAAAAAAAAAAAAAAGATTCAGAATTTTAAGCAGTCTATTTTCTCACGCAGAGAACACAGTCTCTTTTACCATAGCTATTATTGGGCACCATTTAAGGCTTATACAAGAGGGATTATATGAGTTTCAAGAAAGTGTTTTGATTCCCTTTTTGTTTCTGCGTCACTGGTGAGTTGAATACTCTGTAAACCCTGTGAGCGTGTGTAAAATCCTTTCCCCAAGAGACGATTCTGGGATGCGCATGTTATCTCCCCAGAACTTTGCTTCATACATAACATGTCCAGGAAACATACTTCTTGGGGTTCCTAAAATGGATTAAGGTAACCCCTTTAATCTCAGGAATCCTAAACCATCAGGAATCAAATTTATCAGGAAAAAAAAACAATTACAGCTCACCACAAACCTCTCCCCCACATTTTGAAATCTCTATTAATCTTAAATAGCGATCTACACTTGACCAAAATGACTCACAGGAATAAATCATCTTATCCTCTGTATTGTTGAATATTCCCCCACATAAAAACTTGCATAATGGATTATTTCCTAAACTGAGGACTAGAATTCTTCTACTCTCTTAATGGCTAGACAAGGAAGAAAAGCAGACCTGAGTACCTTTCAACTCCTTCTTGATTCTAAGTTCAGCACTAACTTATATGCTGCAAAGAATAGTTCAATATAAATAATTTTCTGGTATAATCCTACCCTTACCATTTAACTTCTTGGTTCTTGAATCTTTTTTTGTGTGTGGTTTTGCTATTTTATTGCTTAGGATGTCTTAATGTAAGCTGCCTCCCCTCCCCTTTAGCTATACATAGGACATAAATTCAGTGTTTATAATTTTCTAAAATATTCCTATCTCAATTCTATTCCCAATAGTCTAATGCACTAAAGTTACCAGGCCTCCCAAAGTTATAAAACTGTGGGTTCCAATGTGGTAACAAAATGCTCCCACCATTCTTATATGTCAATGCCTCACAGATTGGGAGGGTGGCGAGTGGGTATGACATTGAGCAGTTTCATTGATCTGATGGGTTTAACTCTGAATCTTTACACCATCTATAACAACCACTTCTTTCCAAGCCTGTTTTCCTTTCACTATAGCCCCTTATAGATTAAGAAGCCACCTCAGTATATGGAAGGATTTTTTTAGGACTGCAAGAAGAATTCTAATCCCTGAAAAAGAATAAAAAGACAACCTTTCTTCCTGGCTTTTATGGAAAACTCAAATGTCACAATTAGAAATGCAGCCTTTGACTTAGAGATTTGTCTTACTTGAAAATTCAAGGAAAAGGTTAATGCAAATGTGTCTCTCACCTTATAGCATTTACCCTTGTATGTTAGGGAGTTTACTGGATTCCTTTTCTGCAATTAGATTTGATAGAGGGAAAGAGATAAAAAGGATGTAGACACTGAAGCCACAGCAGGAGGGAACGTGCAAAAAAGAACTAAAAGGTGAGACAGTCTCACTCAACATACAAAACCCTGATTACGACACAGCCTCGCCAAGCCTGAGCCTGAGCAGTGCTCTCCTTCCTCCCATAACAACCCTCTCTGCAAGTCAGAAATCACTGGGCTTATACTAGGACTGACTTTTAGCTTTGACAGCCAAGTACCGTAGCAGGAAAATCTGACGAGTGTCTGGTTGGGATCATGTCAATTCTCAGAAGCTGAGAATCAGGAGTAAGAATGGGCTACTCCCATTTGAAAATAAATATGTTTTTAGAATGCAGAAAAATCCCAATGTACAACTAAGTAGTGCCAAAAAAGCAACTAGCTGGGAGGAGGATGTCATGTAAAGTCATATTTCTCTCTTCTCTTGCAAGCAATATATCTTGTGGAGCTCTGCCCCCTCTGTCAGGTTACAAAGGGAGCATTCTCTACTCCTGAGGCCTTGTGGAAGGAGCAATTAGGTTGATGGGATTTGGTCTGAACTGCAGGCCAACACCTCTCAAAAGGATAAATTCAAGTTTCTTCCAGATGAGTGTTTCCACAGTTCCGCGAGTGGAAAACTGTTTCACGGCAAGAAAAAGAGCACAACACTTTTAGCAACCATTGCAGCAATAGCTTGTAAAATGGTTTCATTCCCATTGGGCCAGTTTGCGTGCTTAGCAGAACCGTTCAACCATGTAAGTATAACTGTACTTCTAAGATTTTAGGGTGTCCTTTGTACTATTAAAAACACGCGGTGGCTCACGCTTGTAATCCCAGCACTTTGGGAGGCCGAGGCGGGCGGATCATGAGGTCAGGAGATCGAAACCACGGTGAAACCCCGTCTCTACTAAAAATACAAAAAAATTAGCCGGGCGTGGTGGCGGGCGCCTGTAGTCCCAGCTACTCGGAGAGGCTGAGGCAGGAGAATGGCGTGAACCTGGGAGGTGGAGCTTGCAGTGAGCCGAGATTGTGCCACTGCACTCCAGCCTGGGCGACAGGCGAGACTCCGTCTCAAAAAAAATAAATAAATAAAAAATAAAAATAAAAATAAAAATAAAAATAAACACATCCATCTAAACCTTACCTCAATTTACTTAACAAAAAATATAATCTTTTCAGAGTTAGACCTTTACTAGAATGGTAAGTATTTTAAGACTATGTAAGGTCTCTGTGATCTTACAAATAAATACAAGTTTTAATGGCTCATCAGAAACATGTTAATTTAGTAGCTTTTCCATTTTAGTTAAAATCAACTTTAAAATATTTAGAACTGATTTAAAATGCCATTATTCACTGATTACTGTTCATATATAATATATGGGAAATCACTTTCAAATGCTGGTTGTTGTTTACACAATAGGCTCTCTCCTCCTCCTGGCTGGTAGAATCTCAATACTGTTTGCTTTCATGTTCACGCCTTCCCTATGTGATCCAAGTCTAAATTGATTGGTCCAAACCAACTACAGTCAGTTTATTTCCTTTGCCAGTGATTAGTTTGGGAGTGGGCAATTGGTTTAGATCTGGCCAATGAGCTGTGAAGGACAGTCTTCTGAGGACTACTAGAAAAAATTTCCTCCCTCTCGAGAGAAACAAGAGAAAACACTCCCACTCTTCTACAGTATAATTCTGTGTCTACAAAGGACACTTTGAGACAATAAGGGGAGATAACCAATCCTTCTCAGACCCTGAGAATGGCAGAGCAGCAGAAAGTAGGAACCTAAATGACCAAGCCAATGAATTCATCTTCTCTGGAACATTAACCTCTGAATTCCTTGTTATGTAAGCTAGTAAATATCCTCATTGTTTAAGCTAATTCATCTAGAGTTTTCTATTACTTGGAACTGAGACAATTTTTTGTTTTTTTTTGTCTTTCTTTGTCACCCAGGCTGGAGTGCAGTGGAGGAATCACAGCTCACTGCAGCCTCGAACACCTGAGCACAAGAGATCCTCCCGCCTCAGCCTCATGAGTAGCTGGGACTACAGGCATACGCCTCTGTGCCCAGCTATTTTTTAACTTTTTGTAGAGATGGAGTTTCCTTATGTTGCCCAGGTTGGTCTTGAATTCCTGGACTAAAGCAATCTGCCCACCTTGGCCTCCCAAAGTGCTGGGGTAACAGGAATGAGCCACTGCGTCTGGAAGAAACAATTCTTAAAGGTATATCATAAACACCCAAAAACATTTGCGCACAATTGTTTCAATTACACTACTGTGAAAAAAAAAATTTAACCTTTTCTAATTTGTGCTAATCTCAGCACTCTAACCAGAAATTATTCGACAAGCTGTCCTTTGACCCAACTAAGCAGGGGGGTATTTGCAGAATATTTGTAATTTTTTATTTCATAAATAATTCTAAACATTAAAATAAGTTATTCTAGGACAACCTAACCATTTTAAATTATTCTCTCATTTGTTGAGCTATAATTTTTATATACTAGACAAATATAAAATTTTAAATCTCTGCACCTATACACATCAAAAGTGTGTTCTTCATAGATGTGGACAAATCAAAAAGAATTGAAATGACACTTCTTTCATAAGATAATTTTAGGTGGATGATTACACAGCTTCATGCATTGCAGAGGAAAAACTCAATGTGAAACGGCTTGATTTGTCTACAGTTAGAAGAAAACCTCGGTTAAGAGCACAACAGTGGCTCTCCAGGGCAGTGACCACTTTGTTATTTGATTAAAATTCCAGTTGGTCATGGTTGGAACCAGGTTCTTACTCCACAATCTCTTCTCCTCACGCCCCTTAAAATTCACTTACATTCCTTTTGTTTCAGAGTTATCTGCCATTGGCTGCCAGGGAAAGTTTGTTTATATTTCTTGGAAATGAAGTTTCAAGGTCACTTCCTATCATTAATTCTCTGTGAGCAAGTGGCTCTTGGGACATTTCCTGTTCCTATTCTCAGTGGTGCTGAGGAAGAGAAATTTTCAATGGTTTCTAATTTTTAATCTTCCACAGCAGTCTTCAAATATATGCTGGATGATGGTATACCATTCATTTTATTTAACTGTGACTATTTCAGTAGAAAAATGTCCACATAATTTCTCCACTAAAAATGTAATATGCTCACTGCTGAGACTCTATCTGTAGGATGGGAAGCACGGTATTTTCTGCCATCTTTGGAAACAAGCTAGGTGGAGTACAGATTGCTTAGAAATCAATGCAAATAAATACTAAGTATGAAGCCAGAGTATCTACTATGAGCTGAATATCGAGAACTAATTGTTTTGATCATCTTTCCTAACTATAGCCAAAAGACAAAATTCAATTCAAAACACTTAAGTAAAAGTGTTATTTTAATCATTGGTGGCGTTTTAAAGAAGGAAGTAATAGTAAAAAGAGGGAGGACTTACCCTAGAAGATGATGAAGGCATACTATAAAGTTATAATAGTTCAAGCAGTCTGATAACAGGGTAAGAATAGCCATAAGTCAATTCAAAACAAAATGAATACTAGATAAATGCAGGACCCATCAAAAACCATCCTACATATCACACAGCAAAAGAAATCTAAGATGTGAGATGGTGTTATGTAAAATTGTGTCCATGAAAGAATGAAAATATTGATAAAAAGTGTCTGATGTTGAGACCCAGAGGCTTTTCCGGACATAAAGGTAGAAAAAAAAGTAAAGAAAAAAACTGATGTATGTGACTGCATAGGAATGTAAACCTTCCTATCTTAAAAGAATCCTGAACAAGATAAGAAAGGAAACAATTGTGAAAACTTTTTTTATAAGATATGATAAAAGGAGTTAATGTGTTCAACAGAGAGAGATCTTTTAAATCAATTAGAATTAATTCAATGTCTCCACCATAGAAATATGGGCAAAGGATGTAAATAGGCAATTCACCAAAGAAGAATCACATAAATGGCCATAAATATGAAAAAATTGCTCAACCTCAATGATAGTCAAACAGAAACTAATTAGAACAGCCACAGTAAATATTTATACAAAACCAATTGATACTCAGAGTGAATGTACAGCTATTAAAGGTAATCGCACTCAGCTACTAAAACTTCTTTCCTTTGAATTAAAAGCACGGGAAATGCTCATGATATATTTTAATTGGAAAAGTATCATACAAAACAGTTTATGTTGAATGGTTGTAATTATTCAAAAATATATGCTTATGTGTAAACATAAGCTAGAAAACGACTTGAAGCCATATAGGCGTTATCTCTAGGTGGTGAGATATTAGGCTACTTTAAATTTCTTGTTATGCTTTTCTGTATTTGTCTTTTTCTTTATTAATCAAAAAACAGAAAAGGTCAATGGCCCACGTGGAGTCTGATCTCCAGGTCCTCGCCTACATTCACGTTCCCAGCCGTGGCCGCTTGAGGACACCAGGCTCCTGGTTTGCCTGATTCAGATCCTGATCTGGAAAAACCCGTCTCTGTTCCCAGCCTTCCTCACAGAGTTCAACTTCCACCGGCTTCACGTCCCTCTCTGAGCACACACCGTGAGAATTAATCAGAGCCTCTCTGTAAAATATGGGATTTGTCAAATATATGAAAAACTAAGCAGTAAAATTTGACACGCCAACTAAATATAGGTAGTGTTAACATGCAGTTTAAAATAACTGCGGTCCCTCTGATGAGGGCACTGCACATGATTAACACAGAACTGTACCCTATAGCTGGTGTTATTCCTGCATTTTTCAAATGCTTTTACTTGGACCTTTTCAAAATAAACCGTACAATTGGGCTTTATGTGCTTATATGGCAAAGCTGCTCCCTATGATACCATCACAAGGCAAAAGCATAAAATCTAGTTAAGCGTTCTTGCCAAAACATGAATCAGTTGTAGCATAATATTCTGAACTCTGGTCTTCTTTTTTTCCATTCTCTAATATTTCTTCACATCACAGCCCAAACAATTGCTCATAATTAAACTGAGTGCAGGAACAGGCCCTGGCAGGAAATGTACTTGGCAAAGATCCAATAGCTCTTCATTGTCCTCCACACAGAACAATTACATCAGTTCCTTCCATTCCCAGAGAAAGAATGGATTTTGCAGAGCAACAGATGAAAATAAAAGGAAGGACGCAGCTTATTTACATATTTCTAATCAGATTAATATATAATCTTTTTATGGAAAAAGGAAATGCCTTGAAGAATTGAATGATCATCTTAAAAACCTGCTTTCACTTCCTCTAGGATCTGCACCACATGCTGACCACAACTTCTGCTCACCAGTTACTCATGTCTGCTGAAAACCCTCCAGGTTCAAAGGGAAATTCAGCCAATAAATGTGATATATTCCAGAGTCTGGAAGCTTCAAGAGAAGTTAAATGCCATCAAGTTGCTGTTTGAAAACTTAAAAATGTATCATCACTCAGTTCTTCAGCATCTGCTATTTATTCAGTAGATTCACTGAAAATCCTAATGCAGAAAGAGGATTTAGGGTCTAAATTTGTACACTGAGATAGGGTAAGATAAGAGACATCTTATGAGTTGTTTGGCTTCAGCTCATCTAAATGACAAGGAATCACAGCCCAATCTGCTGCATTCTGATGACCAATGCTTTATCAGCTTAAGGGCATGCCAGGAGAGTCAGGTGCCCAGCCCCACTCAGGGGCACCCAAGGTGAAGAGATATCAGCCTTCAACCCAAGTTCCCCCCATTCACATGGACCATCCCAGGCCTTTCCTCTTCTGCCTGCTCACCAGCTCCTAGGTAGCCTGGAACTTCTCAGGGTTCCCCAGGAAAGGGCAGTTTGAGTAGAGGGGCCCATCCTCATAAACCCAAGAAGTGCCAGAGACATGCAGAATCTGCAGTTCAGCCTCTCAGTGACATCAGATGAAATAACACTGTATCCACAGGAGTGTCTGAGCCATTCAGGAGAAATTGGTACCGTTTTTGGTGCCAAGAAGACCTTAGACTTTCCATTCATATGTTATTTGAATTCCTTGACCTCTCATCTATTTCTCCTGGGCTAAACCCCTAAAGGCCTCAGCTTCCTGGGCCATCAGAGAAGTGAAGATGATTGGACAAGCAGAAAGGAGTTTCCAGAATCCATACCCCAGTCCCTGCTCCACAGAGCTGGGGTGAGTCCCCTTGTGACTGGGTTGGACTCAAGAAACAGGGAGGCCAGAGGTGCTTAGGAAAGTGAAGGGGGACAAGGCAACACATATTTTGCCCCAGAAAATGAGGAGACAGCTCCAAGATGTTTATTCCCCCAGAGAATAAATCCTTGAGGTGTGTCCTACACCAGAACACTAATTCAACGGGGCCAGAGCTATGCCAACTCCTGGAAAGGAAGGAGCCGGCCTCTAATCAAATGTTTACAAATGGATTCCTATACAAATCCACAAACCTTAGAGACCGTCAAAGCAGACACTTTGACCCTGCAACTGGACATAGAGCACGGATTTCACGCTCTGTTTAGCTGAGAACAGTATTCCTTGAAATACAGGAGACAGGAGCAAAATTAGAGAAAATCTGGATAATTTGAACTGAGAAAGCATTTACACAGGACAAGGAGAGACTGGCCAAGCTACCAGGCTGGCTGACAGGCATGGTGGTTCTCTCCCTCCTCACTCAGGCTTGTCCACGTGTCAACGCATCAAGAGTATTCAGAAAGTATTGGCAGGGAGAACTCTGTAAAAATGCCCCAATAAAGAAGCAAGAATATGATTTCTACACTAATAATGAATGCAGCACCATATAAGGCAGGAATTTCTTGTTTACAAGTGACAGACGCTCAACTCATAAGGGAGTATGTAACTAAAGCCAAAAAGGGAATTTATCAGCTTATGTAAGGCTGGAGTGGGGGGAAAAAAGCTTCAGGCACATCTAGATTCAGAGGCTTCAATAATGTCATCTGGGCTTTGTCTGTCTCTCCATCTCTTGGCTTTTCTCCCTCCTTTATGTTGGCTTAATTCTGCAGACCAGTTCTCCCGTGATAGGGAAGGTGGCTGTTGTAATGGTATTGGTCATTCTTTTGTTCTGTAGCATCTGGAACTCCTCTCTATGTTTAGGGAATTTCCTGCCTCATAACTCTTGGTGGGGCGTGTGCCCTCACAGTATAAAAACTGAAAATGTCAGATGTTTGATTTCCCATACGCCTTTGCAGCTGGGGATCTGGCATATAACCCAGACTACCCCTAAATTTGGAGCTAGAAAGCAAATTAAAAAAAAGAAACTTTGAGGCCCTCTCCCTGTTGAACTCACATTTGGGGGGTAATAGCAGCAGCTGCTGCACTAATGTGATGTCCAGCATCCCAGGCTCAGTGTCAGGTCTGTGGGCTGGACAGCTTAGGGCTCAGCCATGATGGCAATGGTGTCCTCACTGGACCAGGCCTGAGGCATAATTTAGAGCCATATTCCAGTTCGTGAACATAGTACCTGATTCTCTGGCCATCGCAGGGATTCCTTCTGCTACTTAGTAATAAGCTATTTTAAAAATTAATTTTTTTATTTAAAAATGTTTAGGCCAGGTACGGTGGCTCATGCCTGTAATCCCAACACTTTGGGAGGCCGAGACGGGCAGATAACTTGAGGTCAGGAGTTCAAGACCAGCCTGGCCAATATGGTGAAAGCCCATCTCTACTAAAAATACAAAAATTAGCCAGGTGTGGTGGCATGTGCCTGTAGTCCCAGCTACTCGGGAGGCTGAGGCAGAAGAATCACTTGAACCCAGGAGGCAGAGGTTTCAGTGAGCTGAGATCGGGCCACTGCACTCCATCCTGGGTGACAGAGCAAGACTCTGTCTCAAAAAACAAAAAAAGAAGTTTAATTGACATATAAAATTATACCTATTTATCTTGTATAACATGTTTTGAAATATGTATACGTAGTGGAATGACTAAATCAAGACAATTAACATATGCATTACCTCACATACTTTTTTTTGTAATGAAAACATTTCAAATCTACTGTCTTAACAATTTTCAAGAATATAATACATTGTTATTAACCAGTGAGGGTATTTTAAAATAGGTTTCTTGAACTTATTGTTTCTATGTAACTGAAATTGTGTATCCTTTGACCAACATCTCCTCAACGGGCTTTTAATAAATTTATTTTCTGCTTAAATCATCCAGAGTGGATTTCTACAGCTTCCAAATAAGAACCTGACTACAAATAGCTGCCCCAGATTCACACCTTCCCAACTTAGCCACCCTACTTTAAAAGGAGCGTGTCTCTTCCAGTGTGTACATCAATCCAGGAAAAGATTTTTATTGATCTCTTAAGGGTCACATGCTCACTTCTACCCCAAACATGTTGCTAGAGGAAGGATACTTTCTTTTTGGCGTGACTTGTATGAAATATCCATTTCTATGGCTAAGGACGATGGAGCTCACGGAAGACCACCTTACAAAGACCTTATGGAATGGATGAAGTGACATTTCCCCAAGAAAATTGGCATCCATGATAAGCATTTTCCTCTTACATAGAATTTTTTTTCTATTTACCAGCCTTTTGACAGCCACAAATGCCAAGCTGCACATAATTGAAGATGTCTTGTTTGCTAATTATACCTCCCCAGTAGAACAAAATAGGATATTTTAAAGTGAAAGAACCAAGAAATATGATAAGTAAAAGGGATCTTGTGTGTAGGATTTCTCAAACTAAGGTATATTACATTGGGAGGCCCAGGCGAGCAGATCACAAGGTCAAGAGATTGAGACCATCCTGGCCAACATGGTGAAACCCCGTCTGTACTAAAACTACAAAATTAGCTGGCCATGGTGGCGCATACCTGTAGTCCCAGCTACTCGGGAAGCTGAGGCAGGAGAATTGCTTGAACCCAGGAGGCGGAGTTTGTAGTGAGCCAAGATCGCGTCACTGCAATCCATCCTTGTGACAGAGTGAGACTCCATCTCAAAAAAAAAAAAAAAAAAAAGATATTATATTTTCATGTCTCCAAACCTTGGAATGTTTGTAAAAAAGACATTCAGTAACATCTAGGCATTATTAGGAAATCACTGCTTCTAAACAAATTCCCTCCCTCCCTCCCATCTAACTACCCATTTCTGGTCACCTAGAACTTGGTGAGATTCTTTAGACTCTCATGAACAGATGATTCTCCAGGTGGAAGTTTGCCAGGAAACTTTGCTGAGGGAAATAAACAGTTTCAACCCTCATCTAGTGTTGCTGTCCCAGAGAACAGGAATCCCACCACATGCCTGAGTAGAGCCTTACATGATGCCAGAACTCTTGGGACATATGGACTCAGCCAGAGGCAGAAAGCCAGTTTGAAAGAAAAGTGGGAGAATGCCAGAGCCAAACGGGAAAAAGAGAAAGAATGTTAGAGACTGAGAAAGGAAACGTATGAAATTGCATCAAGGTCAGCAAAACCCTAGTATAAATAGTAACAGCTGTATGCTGGTTCCCCGCAGGAGTCTGTCCTTGATATTTTCCACTTGGCCCTCCAGATCCACCCTCCTCACTTCTCCACCCAGTTCTCTGAGGAGGCTGAGCCGTATGGAGTGACTCCATCAGCTCCTTGTCCACTCGTTTCCAGTTGAGTTCAGCCAGTGGTAGGCACCCGTGGAAGAAGGATAGGAGGAAAGTGAGTCTGAGATTCTTTTCCCTGCCTCCTTCCTGGCCAGATGACAGCTCTCACCAGGCAGTCTTCTCTGGAGAGGCACAGCCTCCAGGTTCTGGTCATCTCCCCTTCTTCTTGCCCTGTCAGGATGAGGGTGGTGGGCACTCTCTGCTGTTCTAGTCCAGTGCATGGTGCCATTCTTTTATGGTTTCCCTAAACCCTGCCCACACTTTGTAACAAGTCCCTTTACACAGTGGTTTTCACATTCCTTAGTCACATCATTTGTTCATGCCATCAGGTTCCTGCCAGGACCATGACTGATGCAAAATCAAATCAAAATATTCCCTGAAAGACTTCATTATTGAGCACATGTGGCTTGGGGTGGGTGTGGGGGAGAGCACATGGGGAAATTAAAGGCAGGAAGAAAGCAAGTTGAATGAGAATGAGGGTAGCAGACATGTTGCATTCAGTTTAGACATGTTCCTATGTGGCCTCCAGGCGGAGATGTCAAATATGTTCATAGCTGGAGGGTTCACTTTTAGAGATGGAAGTTTAGTGATTCACATGTTGGAAGTAAATAAAACTAGTGGATTTGGTTGTTTAGGAAACAATGATAGGGTAAGAAGAGCTGCGGGTAGCTGGCATATTCTCCAGAACGTAGATGTTTAATGGGTAAAAGGAAGACTCGCTTCTGACAAGGAGCGCTCAAGAAGTGGGATACAACAAGTAGAGTGATGTCACCCAAGCCACAGGAGTAGAGGGTTTTAAGAGGAAAAACTAGCTAGCTAACACTGTATATCCAATAAGAGGTCTCTTAAGATAAGGATTAAAATCTCTCCACTGGCTGCAACATTTGAGAAGACAAGTATAACCTTTGGCATAACAGTGTCCAAGGAGTGGGACTGTGGACACCAGCTTACTGTGAAACCCACAGTGAAGAGAAAACGGAGGAAGAGGAGGTAGGATAAGAAGACATGTTTTTCAGAAGCTTGGCTGAGAAAAGAAGCATGAGTAAGAAATACCAGTAACCAGAGTCGTAACAAGGTAAAGAAAGTATTTATTTTTTAATGGAATGTGAGAATCTTTATACTCAGAGGGGAATAAATCAGTAGAGAGGGAGAGTTTCAACCTGCCAGAGAACAAAGAGAGGCAGCCTCTAGCAAGTTGAACTTGGATTCAAGAAACTTCATCCTTCATCTAGAAGGGGGGAAAGTAAGGCTAAGTAGATATCTAGACAAATCTTTTAGAGATAGGGGAGAAGTCAGACATTTTTATACTTTATGGCTTCAGTTTTCTCTATAAGTTAAGAGCTATGAAAATTCGATGTGAAGGGTTGAAATAGGATAGGGGTCTTGAGATTTTGAATAGTTACAGAAAATAAAAAGGAGAAGACAGAGCAAGATGGTAGAATAGAAGGCTCCACCAATCGACACCCCCCCCCCCCACAAACAAGGACACCAATTTAACAACTGTCTATAGAAAAAAAGCACCTTCATAAGAACCAAAAATCAGGTGGGCACCCACAGTACTTGGTTTTAACTTCATATTACTAAAAGAGTCACACGACAGGTAGAAAAAAGTCTTTTTTTTTTTTTTTTTTGAGACAGAGTCTCGCGCTGTCTCTCAGGCTGGAGTGCAATGGTGCAATCTCAGCTCACTGCAACCTCCACCTACCAGGTTCAAACAATTCTCCTGCCTCAGCCTCCCGAGTAGCTGGGACTACAGGCATGTGCCACCATGCCTTAGCCTCCCAAGTAGCTGAGACTCAGCCTCCCGAGTAGCTGGGACTACAGGCATGTGCCACCATGATCAGCTAACTTATTTATTTATTTTTTTGTATTTTTAGTAGAGACGAGGTTTCACCATGCTGGCCAGGCTGGTCTCAAACTCCTGAGCTTGTGATTCGCCCACCTCGGCCTCCCAAAGTGCTGGGATTACAGGCGTGAGCCACCGTGCCCGGCCCGGAAGAACAGTCTTAAATCACAGATGTCATCCCTCCCCAATCCCTCATTCCCCACTCCTCCCTCCCCCATTTGCCCCCTTCCTCCAGCAGTGATGGTGTGAGTGGAGAGAAGGGCGTTTCAGTGCTCTCGGAGAGGGAAAGTGCAGCAATCATGACCCATTGAACTCAGTGCTGTCCTGTTACAGCAGAAAGGAAAACCAGACCAAACTCAGCTGACACTCACCTATAGAGAGAGCATTTAAACTAGCCCTAGCCAGAGGGGAATCACCATTTCCAGTGGTGGGAACTTGAGTTCTTGCAAGCCTCGCCACAGCAAGCTAAAGCACTCTGGGGGTCTAAATAAACTTGAAAGGCAGTCCAGGCTGCAACTCCTAGATAAGTCCTAGGGCTGCACTGGGCCCAGAGACAGTGGATTGAGGAGGCACACAACCTACTAAGACACCAGCCGCAGCAACTAAGAGAGTACTGGAATCACCCTTCTCCTAATTCCAGGCTGCACGGTTCGCAGCTCCAAAAGAGATATGTTCCTTCCACTGAAGGAAAGGAGAGGGAAGAATGGGGAGGACTTTGTCTTGCATACTGGATACCAGCGCAGCCACAGCAGGATAGGGCACTGGTCAGAGTCATGAGGTCCCCGTTCCAGGCCCTGGCTCCTGGACAACATTCCTAGATACACACTGGGCCAGAAGGGAACCTGCTTCCTTAAAGGGAAGGACCCAGTCCTAGCAGCATTCATCACCTGCCAACTAAAGAGCCCTTGGGCCCCAAATAACCAGCAGCGATACCCAGGTACTACGTGGAGGACCATAGGTGAGACTCTGAGACTTACTAGCTTCAGGTGAGACTCAGCACAGGCCCAGCTGTGGCAGCTGTAAGGCAAGACTCCTTCCGCTTGAGAAAAGCAGAGGGAAAAGAAAAGCGGACTTTGACATGCACCTTAGGTACTAGCTTGGCCACAGTGGGGCCCCAAGAACCAAGCAGGCTCTTGGGTCCCCGATTCCAGGACTCAGCTCTTGGATGACATTTCTGGACCTGCCCTGAGATAGAGCAGAGCCCATTCCCCTGAAGATGAGTCCCAGGCCAGAGAGCATCCACCACAAGCTGATAGAGGAGCCCTTGCTTGGGCTTTAAGGGTACTTTGGAGGTAGTCTGGCAGTACTCCCCGTGGGCCTGCAGAGGTGATGGCCACAGGTGAAGCTGTCTGCCTTTTGAAAGAGGAAGGAAGAGTGGGAAGGGCTATGTCTTGTGATTTCAGTGCCAGCTCAACTGCGGTACAATAGAACACCAGGTAGACTTCCAAGGTTTGGACTCTAGTCTCTGGCTCCTGGATATCACCTCTGGACCCACCTGGGGCCTGTGGGAACTTTCTGCCCTTAGGGGAAGGACATGGGCCTAGCTGGCATTGCTACTTGCTGATTATAGAGCCCTAGGGCCTTGAGCGAACATACACAATAGCCAGGGAGTGGTTACAGGAGGCCTTGGGCAAGACCCAGTGCTGTGCTGGCTTCAGGTCTGACCCAGCACAGTCATAGTGGTGGTGGCCACAGGAGTGCTTGTGTCACTCCACTCCCAGCTTCAGGTGGCTCAGAACACAGAAAGAGACTCTGTTTGTCTGGGAGAAAGTAAGAAAATAGAACAAGAGTCTCTGGGTAATCCAGAGAATTCTCTTGGATCTTGTCCAAGACCATCAAGGCAGTACCTCTACAAGTCTGCAAGAACCACACAGCGTTACTGGGCTTGGGAGGCCACCTAAAGCAGATACAACTTAGATCACAATGCCTAAGTCTTTTCAGAAATCTAGACAGCCTTCCCAAGAAGGGCGGGTACAAACAAGCCCAGACGGCGAAGACTACAATAAATACCTCACTCTTCAATGCCCAGACACAGATGAACATCTGCAAGTATCAAGACCATCCAGGAAAACATGACCTCACCAAATGCAATAAGGCACCAGGGACCAATCCTGGAGAAACAGAGATATGTGACCTTTCAGACAGAGAATCCAAAAAAGCTGTTTTCAGGAAGCTCAAAGAAATTAAAGATAACACAGAGAAGGAATTCAGAATTCTATCAGATAAATTTAACAGCAGAAAAAAAGGAGAGGCATCTGAAAATAGCCTGAGGCTGATCCAAAATAAGGAGAATGCAAGACCTAGATTTTTATCATTAAAGACCCAGGGCAGGAATGCTTGGTGTCCACTAGCAGGAAGATATAATTAAATATAAATAAGATATAGATGAATATAGAGAAGTAGGATAAAGCAATACTGCATACTCTCTTCTACCTTCTCCTCATCCTACGTTCCTGCCTAGAAACATATGTACATAAAAATCAAAAACTGTAATTTTAAAGGGGTCAGGGGTAGGGAAAAGAGTACTCTGGTATCCCCAAGTACCAGACGTGGTCATGGGAAAGGGCATAGGATGTAGTATTTAATATTGTATCATTTTATACACACATAGGCAAAGCATGAGAGTGCCTATTTCCTCACTATCTCTTCAACACAATAGTTTATTAAAATTCTTTATCTTTGATAATCTGATAGGTTTAAAAATGGCATCTCAATATAATTTTAACTTAATGTGATAATTTTTCTTATTATGAGGGAGGTTGAGCATCTGTTCATATATTTAGGAGTCATTTGTCTTTCCTATTTTGAGATCTGTCTATTCATTACTGATATAGTTTGAGTGTTTGTCCCCTCCAAATCTCCTGTTGAAATGCAATCCCCAGTGTTGGAGGTAGGGCCTGGTAGAAGACGTTTGGATCATAGGGTAGATCCCTCATGAATGGCTTGATGCCATCCACTTGGTGATGAGTTGGTGCAATCCCCTCTAGTTTACATGAGAGCTGGTTGTTTACAAGACCCTAGCACCTCCTCCCCTCTCTCTTGCTCCCTCTCTTGCCATGTGACACAGCAGCTCCCCTTTCTTTCCACATGACTATAAGCTTCCTTAGGCCTCACTAGAAACTGAGCAGATGCTGGCACCATGCTTCCTATACAACCTGCAGAACTGTGAGCCAAACAAACCTCTTTTCTTTGTAAATTACTCAGTCTCAGGTATTCTTTTATAGCAATGCAAAATGGACTAATATGATTTTCTTTGCCCATTTTTCTAATGGGCAGGTGGTCTTTTTCATATTGCTTTTTGTAAACCCTTTAAATATAAAATTGATCCTCATTATTCATGAATTCCTTTTTTGCAAATCTACTCAATAAAATTATCTGTAATCTTCAAATCAATACTCACAGGGCCTTCCTGGTCACTCACAGACAGGCACAGAGCAGCGAAACATTTGTTAGCTGGGGTCAAACAAGGTGACTCTCTGCCTTCCTGTTCCGGCTCTCATACTGTAAACAAGTGTCTTTTTCATGGTCTATTTAGTGCCATATTTTCCACATTTTCCACATTTTTGTGCTTTTTACTGGTGATTTTGCTGTTGAAAATGGCCCCTACATGTAGGGCTGCAGAGCTGTCTAGTGTTCCTAAGGGTGAGAAGGCTGTGGTGTGACTATAGAGAAAATCCAGGTGTTAGATAAGCTTCTTTAAGGCATGAGTTATAGCACTGTTGGCCATGAGTTCAATGTTAATGAACATTATATACTAAAAAATATATAACAATAATATGTATTCAATAAGGTATCTTTAAACAGAAATACATACAGAACAAGGTTACATATTGATTGGTTGAGGAAAATCTTGTGACCAAAGGCTCTCACAGGGAACTAACCCTTTATTTCTCATAGGAGCAATAGTTCAGTAGTCGCTAATTCAGCTTTCTCAGTGACTTTATAGAACATAAATGATGCCAATCTGCTATATTTAGGAAATTAACTCTTTGTTTATACCATGAAATTATCTTGTCCAGCTTGTCATTTGTCATTTAATTTTGCTTATTTAGGGGGCAAGAATTTTTTTAATTTTTATGTGGTCGAGTTTACAAATTTCTATTTACTATATGCCTCTGGTGGTTGTGATTTAGTTAGAAAGGGAAAAAAATGAATGAGTGGAATAGACACCTAAATTCAGATATTACCTGCCGTCTGGTTTGTGGACCTCTGCCCAGCAGAAACAGGCTATCTCTCCATCCGCTCAAATAAAACCCACCTGGTAGAGAGGCAAAGAGAGATTATATGACTGTTACTTCAAAGGAGCACAATTAGACTCTCTGGGGTACTATTTCACTTTATCCTTGAAATATTTATTTGATGATGGCATAAGCCCATGGCCTCAGTTACAAAGAAATGCCTGAAAGCTTTCACAATTCCTTTTACAAAACATGCAGCAAGGGTATTGTTATATTTTGGGTGTCACATTAAACTTCACCGAACATAAGCTGCAAAAGTTGCTTTTAACAATTATATAAAACCTTCCCTTTAATCAAGTTTGACTGGGAGCATCCCTAAAAGAATGAGAACCAACCTTCTAGCAAAATAAGGAATGTTTTGTCAATTATCAGCTAAGATTGTCCACAGTTGTATTTTAATGAAGCTGAAAGTGACAAACTGACTCCAAATTGGAAGTCACACTTCCAGCACCTCAACTTGTCAAATCCCAGGTGAAGGTTGATTTTCAGACTCTGATAGCAACACTCTTGCACAATGCCACCATGCAAAAGCCTCTCCTTACCCACGATCTTCCTCACCAGTAATTTGACTGCAGCAACAGATATGAATCTGTGACCTAGATGCAAATTATTCCTGATGACATGGATACTAAACTGTAAAAAGGAACTAACAAAAGCATCCTGTTTGACAAGGGTTCGATTTTACCACCACTAGGGCAGTAAACAGGTCACGCCTGTCAGGACTGGTGAGCTTTATTATGTGTAATCTATACAATAGTACCATTGAATTTTCAGTGTCTGGTGATTAATCCCACGTTTGTGAGTTCTGGTGCCCTAGAAATGTGTTTGGAATGCTCAAGGCCTCCCTTCTAGTTCACCATTGGTTATTACAAAACATTTGTCTTTTGTGTAAATCAAAAGCACTGTACTCTCTATATTCTCATAATTCTATTAGAAAAATGAAGTGGATTGGTTGTTCTTTAAAGAGGAAAGCGTTATGAAGAAACAAATATCACTGGAGGTGAAGTTAGGAGATAGGTTCTCTGTTCCTCCCACCTCCTTCTTTCTCTGTCTGCTATGAACTAAATTGTGTCCCCCTTAGCCCACTCCACAAATTCATAGGTTGAAGCCCTAACCTTCAAAGGGACTGTGTCTGGAGACAGGGCTTTTAGGAGGTAATTGTGGCTAAATGAAGTCCTAGGGGAGAGGCAGTAATCTGATAGGAATGGTGGTTTTATAACAAGAGGAAGAGAGGAAGATCCTTTCCTCTCCCTCACCCTCTAGGCTCAGGAACCAAGAAAGGGCTTGTGAGGTCACTGCAAAAAACAGCGGGAAGCCAGGAAGAGGGCCCTCACCAGAAACAAACCATGCTGGCACCCTGATGTCAAATGTCCAGCCTCCACAATTCTAAGAAAATTAATTTCTATTGCTTAAGCCACCCATCCTATGGTATTTTGTTAGGCAGCCCAAACCAAGGCACTGCCTCTCCTTAGCCCAGAGGCTCTGGTGCTTCTGCCATATTGGTTGTGAACAGTCTACTGTGCAGCCACACGTTTCCTCACATAGTCCCCCGACCCATACCTCGACAGTACTGACAGTCCTAACCTTTGCTAATAACTTCCTCCTCCTCCCAAGTAATCAGAATTTCTCTTTTCTAACCACTGTTCCCTTGAAACATTGTCAATACAGGATGCTAGAACAGATTGCCATAGACTAGGTGACTTAAACAATAAGAATTTACTTTCTCACAGTTCTGGAGGCTGGAAGTCTGAGATTAGGGTGCCAGCATGGTTGGGTTCTGATAGGGGCCCTCTTCTAGATTCCAGACAGCTGCCTTCTCCTTGGATCCTCACGTGGCAGATAGAACACTAGCTAGCTTTCTGGCCCCTTCTTATAAGGGCATTAATCACATTTATGAGGGCTCCACCCTCATGACCTAATTACCTCCCCCAAGCCCCACTGCTAAGCACTATCATATTGGGATTAAGGTTTCAACATATGAATTTGGGGAGACACAAATATTCATTCCATCGCAAGAACTGTTTTCTTAGGTGACTGGATGATCTGATAAACTATTCCACACTACAGTGTTGATGTCTGGTAATGATTTTATGTGTCACATTCATTTCTTCTCCTTCTCCTAATCCAGGTAGGTACCTGAAGACAGAGTAGGTCTCCTGAAACTTTCCCAGGTTATTCTCACAGATTTTGATAAGGAAAGAAAAGGCCTGAAAACACAGCTTACTCTGGAGATGGGCAGAGGAAGTGGGCAGAAGCACCACCCAGAGGGCTAACATCAAAGGCAAACTACTTCAATGCATTAGGAATTGACCCAGGTCTTTGGCTTTCTATTCAATAGTCCTTGCAACATATACTCTTGCGTCCTTCAGTGGCTTTATTAAAATAAGGTTTAAAAAAAACCAAAATGTGATAATTTCAGGCAATAAAGCAGGTCTCGAGAAGAGATATTTGAGGGTGAGGGGTTCATTTTGATCCCCCTTTCCTCTATAGCTTGATGCTTTCATCCATTTATCAATCTTTAAGTGTGTATTAATCTTAGTTCACAAATTCAAAGATGTGAGAAATATAGATTAATTTTTTTCCTTAGATTAAACTAGGTACAATTCTTAGCCCCCTTCGCACTAATTTGCGGGGCATCCATCCCTCCAAAGTCCCTTCTCAGCATATAGTCACACCAGAGTCCAAGAGGCTAGGCAGTGCATGGAAATTGGGGGAAAGACACTTAATGATTGGTGTCTCCCTAGTGCCCCATCATCCTCATTAGCCAAACCCAGAGTGCTTCCTTGAACAGGCATTTCTTTGCTTCTGCACCATGAGTGGGGTACAGTACCTACGGTACAAATACCACTCTCATACCCTCCCTGGCAGGTCTTTCCAATTGCATGGCCTTGACCATGCAATAGGGCATGGGTTTTCCTTCTCCCCTTTCATCTACTTCAAATACTTACATGTCTTTGACCTTTTATTTTGATCTGTGGGAAAAAAAATCTATCCCCTTCTAATTGTCCTTAAAATGCTTTGCATGAACTTGTCAAAGCTGAGGCTTTAGGAAAAGAAAAGCCAGGAAGAGAAATTCTTACTGACAACTTCTGCTTCTGGTCCATAACAAAAACTTTTTCTAAGCCAAAAGAACACCAAAGGGTTTGGTTACATTTGGGGAACTGGGAAGGGAAAAGTACAAGCAGAAAGAGTAATATTTTCTTAAGTATTCTGGCCCACAAACAACAGATCCTGCGCAGAAATATCTGATAACATTACAGGGCAAATTTTTTTTTTTCTGAATATTTTTAGGCAGCTGGTAAGAGCACTAGCCTGGGGAGAAGACTCAACCCAACTTCTGCTAATAACACTTATAAGCCACTTTTCCTCTGTGGACTATATTCTGTACACTTGTTCATTCAACAAACTTTTATAAGCACTATTCTCTGCAGGAATTGAGGGAGGGCGTGGTATAGGTCCTGAGGCTTCAAGGATATATGTTGACCTCCAGGAGCACATAATCAGCACATAAGCCAAAGGTCACAATTGCAAGGAGAGAGATACTTCCAAGATGCTATGGAGCACTGAGGAAGGAAACTTAACATGGCCTGGAGAGGAGCAGTCTCAACTGAGTCCTGCAGGAGCAGATGAAAATCAGGCCAAGGGTGATGGAAAGGAAGCACTAGAAAGGGTGGCACTGCCAACAGGAGTGTCGTGTGAGACTTGTGCAGAGGTTAGTAGGGATCCAATCTGAGTGTGGCTTTCATGGTGCATTGTCTTTTAGCAGCAATGAAGTATCTTGGAAAAGTTTTGGTGGGAGGTGATGTCATATGCTAAGAATTACAGGTCTTTTGCTTTGCTTCGTTTTGTTTGGGCAGCTTGAACGACATCAACTTATCTCACAGTTCTGTAAGTCAGAAGTCTGAAACAGGTCTCACTAGCTTAAAATCGAAGTGTTGGCAGAGCTGCATTCCTTTCTGGAAGCTTGAGGGGATAATCCATTTTCTTGCCTTTTCCAGCTTCCAGAGCATGGCCGCAGTCCTTAGCTCACGCCCCCTTCCACCTTCAAAGTTATTAGCAAAGGCAATTCGAGTCCTTCTCACATTGTATCACTCTGACCCTTTTTTTTATGTCTTCCTCCTCCACTTTTTCTGACATTTTTAAAAACTTGAGATAAAATCCACATAACATAAAATTAACTGTTTAAAGTGTATAATTCAGTGTCATATAGTACATCCACAGTGTTGTGCAGCCACCATCTATATCAAGTTCCAAAACATTTTTATCACCCCAAAAGAAAGCCTGTACCCATTAAGTAGCCACTCCCCCTCCCCTCCTCCAAGCTCCTGACAACCCTCAATCTGCTTTCTATCTCTGTGAATTTACCTATTCTGAATATTTCTTATAAAAGGAATTACACTATATGTGACCTTTTGTGTTTGGCTTCTTCCACTTAGCATAATGCTTTTGAGGTTCTTCCATGTTGCGGCACGTGTCAGTACTTCATTCTTTTTTTTTTTTGAGATGGAATTTCGCTCTTGTCACCTAGGCTGGAGTGCAGTGGTGCAATCTCAGCTCACTGCAACCTCCGCCTCCCGGGTTCAAGCAATACTCCTGCCTCAGCTTCCCTGTTATGTAAAACTCCTGACCTCAGGCGATCTGCCTGCCTTGGCCTCTCAAATTGCTGGGAATACAGGCGTGAGCCACTGCACCTGGCCTCATTCCTTTTTATGGCTGAATAATACTCCATTGTAGGGCTATGAAACATTATGTTTATCCATTCATTTGTTGATGCACATTTGGGTTGTTTCCACCTGTTGGCTAATGTGAATAGTGCTGCTATACATAGTGTTTGGGTGCCTCCTTTCAGTTTCTTTTATGTACAAGTGTTTGATGTCTGTTTTCAGATTCTTTTACTATACCTAGGAGTGGAATTGCTGGGTCATGTAGTAGTTCTTTTTAAGAAACCACCAAACTGTTTCCCACAGCAGCTTCACCATTTTACATTCCTACCAACAAGGTATGAGGGTTCCAATTTCTTCGCATTCTTGATAAAACTTGTTGTTGTTGTTGTTTTTTAAGTTATAGCTAGCCTAAGGGGTGTGAAGTGATCTCTTGTTATGGCTTTGATTTGCATTTCCCTACTGATTAATGATTCTGAGCATCTTTTTATGATTTTCTTTTTAAGTAACTGAATTTGAAGGTTGTATGTAAGACGGATTTTAAAGGAAGTAACAAGAAAGTAGAAAAGCCAGTTTTCCAGATTAAATCTGATGACCTCATTGAACAAACAGTAGGGAAAGGGAAAAAAAGATGAATTGGAGAAATATTTAGAAAGTAAAACTGTAAGAATTTGGAGCCAGCTGAATGTGGTGGTTTGAAAGAAAGGGAGAAGTGAAAGCCCTTCCATTTCCCTCATTCCTAAAATGAAAGGGTTGGGCCAGATGGCTTAGAATGCTTCCCAGCACAAACATTCCCTGTTAAAAGTGAACTCACCTTGCAAATGTCAAAAGGGTTTATCAAGTGAAATTTACTCAAGGCTCCTTAACACTGATGTTGCATGCATTAACTGCTTCTAAGGATATGCTCCTCTGATTTCAGGGACAGCTGAGACACGACAAAATTTAAATGAAAACAATTCAATCTCATTATTTACAAATTGATTGTTAATTAACTTAATTAATTTAAACCATGTTAGCCTCTAAATATTCATCACTCTGTTTTACATAACATTCCATAAGTCAAGCACCAGGGATTTATCATGCTGTTTGGGAATATGGATTCCAATGAGAATTATTTTTTAAAGTCTGTGCAAGAGGAGGACAGAACAAGATGGCCAAATAGAACCCTTCAGCAATTGTCCCCCTGAAAGAACATCTAATTGAACAACTATCCATGCAAGAAAGCACCTTCTAAACACCAAAAAAAATCAGGTGAGCAATCATAGTACCTGGTTTTAACATAAAATATTAAGGATAGAGGCATTGAATAGTGTTGGAAAGACAGTCTTGCATTGCCTACACCACCCCTCTCCCAGCACTCCTCAGTGCTAGACATGTGGAAGGAGGATCTGTGTGCTTGGGAGAAAGAGACCTAAGTGAGTGTGTGGGACTTTGCACTGGAACTCCCTGTAGCCCTGTCACAGTGTTGTGAAACACAATCCAAAACAGATTTCTGCTGGTACCCATGGAGGGAGCATTTAGATAAGCCCTGGACCAGAGGGAAATTATCCCCAGCAGAAGTCCTGGCTGGCTCCACCTTTAGCTGACTCATGGACCTGTGGCCCAGAATAAATTTGAATGGCAGTCAGGCCACAAAAACTACAGTCCTTGGGCAAGCCTTAGTGCTGAGCTGTTCTCATAAGCAGTGGACCTGGGGTACACATGACCCAGTGCAATACCAGCTGTGGAGGCCAAGGGAGTGCCTACATCATCCCTCCCCCAGCTCCAGGCAGTTCAGCTCCAAGAGAGACTACCTCCACTTGGGGAAAGGAGAGGGAAGAGTACAGAGGACTTTGTCTTGCAACTTGGGTACCAGCTCAGCCACGGTAAAATAAAGTACCAAGCAGATTCCCGAAGCCCCTGATTGCAAGCCTTAATTCCTGGATTGTATTTCTAAACCCACCTTGGGCCAGAAGGAAATATACTGCCCTGAAGGGAAGGATCTAGTCCTAGCAGGATTTACCACCTGCTGACTAAAGAGCCCTTGAGTCTTGAATAAACATCAGTGGTAGTCAGGCAGTAGTTGCTATGGGCCTTGGGCGAGGCCCAGTACTGCACTGGCTTCAGGTGTGACCCAGCACAGTGCCAGCTGTGGTGGACATGGGAGTGCTTACATCACCTCTGCCAATTCCAGGCAGCCCAGCGTGGTCAGAGACTCCTGCTGATTGGAGGAATGAGAAAGAAAAAAGCAAGGGACTTTTCAGAGTAACCTAGGAATTCTCCCTTATTTTACCTAAGTCAACCAATGCTGTCCAATGCTATGCCTCTAGGAATTGGCAAGAGTGACAGTGCTTCTGGATTTGGGGAACTCCCTGTCCTCTACTGCCCCCAGTGCTGATACAGCTGCAGTTGCAGTGACTACAGGCTTAAATCACAACACTCAATCTTCTTTGAATACATCCTTCTCACCAAGGGTGAGTACAAACAAGCCCAGACTGCAAAGATAGAAATAAATAAATCTTCAGTGCCCAGATATTGACAAATGTCCACAAGCATGAAGAACATTCAGGAAAATTTGACATCAGAAAACAAACTAAATAAGGCACTAGTGACCAATCTCAGAGCAATAGACTATGTGACCTTTCAGACAGAATTCAAAACAGTTGTCTTGAGGAAGCTCAGTGAATTTCAAGATAACACAGAGAAGGAATTCAGAATTCTATCAGAAAAAAATTTGCCAAGAGAAATACAAACAACAAGAAATCCTGGAGCTGAAAAATTCAATTGACAAACTGAAAAATGTGTCAGAGTCTCCCAAGAGCAGAATTGATCAAGCAGAAAAAGTAAGTAATGAGCCTGAAGACAGGCTACATCAAAATACGCAAAGGAGGCTGGGCATGGTGGCTCATGCCTATAATCCCAGCACTTTGGGAGGCTGAGGCAGTGGATCACCTGAGGTCAGGAATTTGAGACCAGCCTGACCAATATGGTGAAGCCCCGTCTCTACTAAAAATACAAAAATTAGCTGGGTGTGGTGGCGTGCACCTATAGTCTCAGCTACTTGGGAGGCTGAAACAGAATTACTTGAACGCGGGAGGTGGAGGTTGCAGTGAGCCAAGATCACGCCACTGCACTCCAGCCTGGGCAACAGAGCAAGACTCCATCTCAAAAAACAAAACAAAACAAACAAAACAAAAAATATACAAAGGAGAAAAAATTAAAAAAAAAAAACAAAGCATGCCTACAACATCAAGAAAATAGACTTAAAATGACAGATCTAAGAGTTACTGGCCTTAAAGAGGATGTAGAGAGAGATACTGGGGTAGGAAGTTTATTCAAAAAAATAACACATAACCCTCTAGACTTAGAGAAAGATGTGAACTTCCAGGTACAAAAAGGTTATATAATACCAAGTGGATTCAACCCAAATAAGACTGCCTCAAGGCATATAATAATCAAACTCTCAAAGGTCAAGGATAAAAGATCCTAAAAGCAACAACAGAATATAAGTAAATAACATATAAAGGAGCTTTGATACATCTCACAGCAGACTTTTCAGTGGAACCTTACAGGGCAAGAGAGAATGGGATAACATATTCAACATCTGAAGGAAAAATCTTCCAACCTATAATATTATATCAGCAAAATTATCCTTCAAACATGAAGGAGAAATAGACTTCCCCAGACAAACAAAAGTTGAGGGATTTCATCAATATCAGACCTGTCTTATAAGAAATGCTAAAGGGAGTTCCCCAATCTTAAAGAAAAGGATATTGATAAACAACAATAAATCATCTGTAGGTATAAAACTCACTGGTAATAGTAAATACACAGATAAATACAGAATACTCTAACACTACAATTAGTGTGTAAACCACTCATATAATTAGTAGAAAGACTAGAAGACAAAACCATCAAAGAATAACCACAACAACTTTTTCAGAGATAGACAATACAAAAAGATATAAATAGAGACAACAAAAAGTCAACAGGTAGGAGACAAAGTTAAAGTGTAGAGTTTTTTTAGTTTTCTCTGCTATGTGTTTGTTTGTTTATTTGTTTTGCAATCATCGACATTGTCATCAGTTTAAAATATCGGTTATAAGATGTTATTTGCAAGCCTCATGAAACCACAGAATGAAAACATATAACAGAGACACACACACAAAAATGCAAGAAATTAAAACATACTACCAGAGAAAATCACTTTTACACAAATTACAAAATGGCAGTAGTAAGTCCTTACCTATCGATAATAACATTGACTGTAACTGGACTAAATTCCTTAATCAAATACATAGAGTGGCTGAATGGACACACACACACACACACACACACACACACACACACACACACGACCCTACTATATGCTGCCTACGAGAAATTCAATCTATAAAGATACAAACAGCCTGATAATAAAGGAAAGGAAAAAATATCCAATGCAAATGGAAACTAAAAAAAAGCAGGAGTACCTACACTTGTACTATCAGATAAAATAGATTTCATGACAAAAACTGTGAAAAAAAGAAAAAAGAAGACAAACAAGGTCATTATATAATGATAAAGGGGTCAATTCAGCAAGAAGATATTACACTTGTAAATATATATGCACCCAATACTGAAGCATACAGATATGTAAAGCAAATATTAGAGGTATATAGAGCGATATACCCCAATACAATAATTGTTGGGAACTTCAACAACCTACTTTTAGCATTGGACAAATCATCCAGACAAAAAAGCAACAAAGAAACATCAGACAATCTGCACTATGGACCAAATGGATCTAATAGACATTTACAGAGCATTTGATCCAGTACCTGCCAAATACACATTCTTCTCCTCTGCTTATGGAACATTCTCAAGGATAGACCATATGGTAGGTCACAAAACAAGTCCCAAAAAATTCAGAAAAACTGAAATCATATCAAGTAACTTTTCCAACCACCATGGAATAAAATTAGAAATCAGTAACAAAGAAACTTTGGAAACTATACAAACACATGGAAATTAAACATTATACTCCTGAATGGCCATTGGGTCAATGAAGAAATTAAAAAGGAAATTTTAAAATTTTGTGAAACATACCAAAACTTATGAGATACAGCAAAAGCAGTGCCAAGAGGGAATTGTATAACAATAGACATTTCCATCAAAAAAGAAGAAAAACTTCAAACAAATAACAATGCATCGTAAAGTACTAGAAAAGCAAGAGCAAATCAAATTCAAAATTAAAAGAAGAAATAATAAAGGTCAGAGTAGACATAAATGTAATCGAGACTAAGAAAACACAAAGTATCAATAAAATGAAAAGTTTTTTAAAAAGCTTTTTAAATGAACAAAATTGACAAACCTTTAGCCAGACTAAGAAAAAAAGAGAGAAGACCCAAATAGATAAAATCAGAGATAAAAAAGGAGATATTACAACTGATACTATAGAAATTCAAAGGATTATTAGAGACCATTATGAGCAATCATATGCCAATAAGTTGGAAAACCTAGAACAAATGGATACATTTATAGATGTATAAATGTATTGGATAAATTGGATACATTTATAGATGTTATAGAACAACTGGATACATTACACAATTTTATACATACAACCTACTAACATGGAACCATGAAGAAATACAAAACCTCAATAGACCAACAACATGTAACAAGACGGAAACTGTAATTAAAAAGTCTCCCACCAAAGAAAAGACCAGGACCTGATGGTTTTACTGCTGAATTCTACCAGACACTTAAAGAAGAACTAATAGTAATCCTAGTCAAACTATTCCCCAAAATCAGGAAGGGAATACTTCTAAATTTGTTCTGTGAGGCCAGTATTACCCTCATATCAAAACCAGACAAAGACACAACAAAAGAAGAAAACTACAGGCCAATAACTGATGAACATAGACACAACAAAATACTAGCAAACAAAATTCAACAACACATTAAAAGGATCATGCATCATGATCAAGTGGGATTCATCCCATGGATGCCAGGATAATTCAACATACACAAATCAATCAATGTGATATATCATACCAACAGAACAAAGGACAAAACCCATATGATCATTTCAATTGATGACAAAAAAGCATTTGATAAAATTTAACATCCCCTCATGACAAAAACCCTCAGAAATGGGTATAGAAGGAACATATCTCAACAATATAAAAGCCATATATGACAAACTCATAGCTAGTATCATATTGAAGGGGGAAAAAACTGAAAGCCTTTTCTCTAAGATCTGGAACAAGACAAGGATGCCCATTTTCACTACTGTTTTTTCAACATGTTCTAGAAGTCCTAGCAAGAGCAATCAGACAAGAGAACAAAATAAAGAGCATCCAAATTGGAAAGGAGGAAGTCAACCTATCCACATTTGCAGATGATATGATTTTATATTTGAAAAACCCTAAAGATGACACCAAAACACTATCAGAACTCATTCAGTAAACAAATTCAGTAAATTTGCAGGATACAAAATAAACACACAAAACTCAGTAGCACTTCTAGTGAATAATCTGAAAAAGAAACCAAGAAAGTAATCTCATTTATAATAGCTACAAATAAAATTAAATGCCTCGAAATAATCTTACTCAATGAAGTAAGAGATCTCTACAATGAAAACTATAAAACATTGATAAAAGAAATTGAAGAGGACACACAAAAAATGGAAATATATTCCCATGTTCATAGACAGGAAGAATCAATATTGTTAAAAATGTTCATACTACCCAAAAAAATCTACAGATTCAATGCAAACTCTGTCAAAATACAAATAACATTCTTCACAGAAAAAGAAAGAAGTCCTAATATTTATATGACACCACAAAAGACCCAGGATAACTAAAGCAATCCTTAGCAAAAAGAAGAAAACTGAAGGAATCACATTATCTGACTTCACATTATACCACAGAGCTATATATAGTAACCAAAACAACATGGTATTGGCAAAAACAGACCAATGGAACAGAAGAGAGAACACAGAAATAAATGCACAGATTTATAGTCAATTCATTTTCAACAAATATGCCAAGAATATAATTGGGGAAAGGACAGTCTCTTCAATAAATGGTACTGGAAAAACTGGATATCCCTGTGCAGAAGAATGAAACTTGACCCCATCTCGATGTACAAAAATCAACTCAAAATAGATTAAAGACTTAAATCTAAGACCTTGAACTATGAAACAACACAAAGAAAAAATTGGGGAAACTCTCCAGAATGTTGGTCTGGGCAAAGATTTTTGGAGTAAGACCTCAAAAGCACAGGCAACCAAAGCAAAAATGGATAAATGGAGTCACATCAAGCTCAAAATCTTTTGCACAGCAAAGGAAACAATCAACAAAGTGGAAGATGGTGGATTGGTGGAATTGTTAGCATGTGTCTCCCACTTGGAAAGACAAAATAGTGTATACAGATTCATGCTGCGAACATTTTACCAAGGAGCAACACAAACTTAACAGGAAAACTGAAAGAAACCACAGGCCCTTTGAAATAAGCGGCAGGCTGCAGCCTACACCATGAGGCAGGTAGAAAACTGCCAGTCCCCGGAGTGTGCTAGTCCCCAGAGGGACAAACTGCCTCCAGGACTCATGCTCCTACTGGCGGACCTGGCGATACAGGCCACAGGAAAAGGCCTGAACCCTACCCAGTGATGGAGCTGACTTAGAGCGCGGTGGGAAATACAAAAGCAGAAAGGGCGAGAAGAGCCTCACATGCATGCCCAATCTCCAGCCCATATGAACCGAAGCCATTCTTGATCCTACCTCACTGGGAACCTCACAGAAGTCGGCCAGCTAACTCATGTGGTGGCTGCAGGTTGAGAGAAGCTCCCATCTGAAATTCGTAATATAATCTTTGAGTGGGTATGAACTCCCTTGGCCAGAACCAGGGGTGTGAGTGGGAAGTGTGCTGCAGCCACAATGCAGGAGCTGGGTGCCCTCGCCTCATAGGCAGAGTGGGAGGGGCGTGGCCTGAAAGCTATGGTTACTATCTCCACTGGGAAAGCTTATGGCCTGTGGCAGTTTTGAGTCCTGCGCACAGACTGCCTGGAACTTAGCTAGCTGCTGCTAGTGGAACCCTGCGGATGTGAGGCCTGCCTTGCCAAATGTGTGGGAGCTGAGTGTGGCTAACTTCTACCTGCTACTCCCCACTACGGGTGTAAACTTCTGTGCAACAGAGACAGCTGTGCTACTTCCTGGAATATAACCCCAGAGGCCACCACAGACCTCCACTGGGGTTTCTGCTTGTCTTACACATGCAGAGCTAGAGCATGGACTTGACTGACCCAGCACCTACCTGGCTTTACCCCTCTATCTGCTTTTGCAGCTCAACACAAAGGACAGAAATTTGGGGAGCTCTATGGAGTAGCCCATTGCCTGAAACACCAAAGTACCTCTCCTGGGTAACGTAAGGCAAGCACAGATCCCACCACTACCACCTCAGCTGGTGTTCTCTTGCAAGCATCACCTCCCGTTTGGAGGCCAACTGACACAATCCATTGCAGCATCTCCAGGTAGCATAATGGAGTGCCCAGAAAGGAGAAAACTTGTACATGACCTCAGCTATCGCCATTGCCTATAACACCCGGGCTGATTAGGAAGTTCTGAGTGCCCATTTGACCAGTTCATCATGACTACAACTGGCATTTGAGAAAGCTAACATACTAAGGTTATTTATGACCAAGGAATCGCACAGAGTCTATGTCACCCCCTGCCACCTCCACCAGTGCTGCTGGTGGTACCTGCTACTGAGAGACTTGAGGATAGGTCACATCATTAGATCCCTTGCAGACATTCCCCGGTACTAGCCTTGAGTGTGGCAACTCCACTGGGTGGCTAGACCCAGAGGAGCAGCAGCATTCACAGTAGTCTGGTTCTCAGGGACTCCTACTCCTAGGGGAAGGGGGAGTGTACCACATTAAGGGAACACCCCATGGGACAAAAGAATCCAGGTGGCAGGCCTTGAGTCCCAAAACTTTTCTGCTTGTGGAAAATCTCTTTCAGCAGAGGCACAGGTGGAGTGCTGGGCTAAGGAGGTTGAGGAGAAGCCTGTGACTCTACAACGGTCAGGGAGCCCTGGTGCTCATGAAGTGTCTCGAAGAAGGGGAATTATTTTCCCCCTTATCCACCACTACAGACACAGCTGGGGCTTCTCCCACAGGAGGTTGGCATGGGTGCACCTATAGACAGCCTTTCTGGAAAACTTCAGGATAATGGCATCCCCACAGGTGAAGTGCCCCCCAGGTTCAGGTTTGCACAGGGGTAGAGCCACAGTCCCTGTCTACTTGGAACACCAACATACCTGCAGATGAAAACAGGTGCCTGTCTGATTGGAATAGCTGGAATACTGGATTAGGAGTGAGTCTCAGAGCTGGATCACTTCCCTGCTGGTCCAGTAAGGGAGCTGAAGTGGTTCCCACCCTTCCCCTTGATGAGACCTCAGTATGTTTTACTGAGCCCCCAGCCACCTCTGACAAGGCTGGGACCTCTGCCCACCACTGGGCATTGCATTTATCTATCTGCTTTAGCCACAACAAGTTTCAACCCAGGGGCACCTTATGTACTGGCCTGAAACCTGAATTATTCAACTCAGTAAATAAAATACTGGGGAAAAATTAAATAGATAAATCTCACGGGGAATGAGATAAACTTCAGGAAACCTCTACCATTCCAACTCCATAGGAGACAGTGCACTTGCGCACACACTGAGCACGTTGCTACTAAAATCAACATCTGAGAAAGCCATAATACAAAGATTCATACATAAAACCAAGGAACTCATACAAATTCTTCACCTCTGAAAGCACCAAAAGCCAAATTAGGTTACAAAGAACTATAAACATTGAAGTAATATCCTAAAGGGAAAAAGGAAATTTTAAAAATAAACACAGTTAAATCACATATAAACCAAGAACAATTAGAAGAAGTAGTCTACCCAAATGAAAAGGAACCAGAAAAATAATTCTGACAATATGACAAAACAAGGTTCTATAACACACCCAAAAGATCACATTATTCCCCAGCACTGGATCCAAACCAAGATGAAATCTTTGAAATAACAGATAATAAATTCAAAAGACTGATGATGAAGCTACTCAAGGAGATACAAGTGAAAGGTGAAAACCAACATAAACCAACATAAAAAAGTGTTCAAGAAATATGGGATTATGTAAAATGAACAAACCTAAGAATAATTGGTGTTCCTGAGGGAGAAAAGAAAGCAAAAAGTTTGGAAAACTAGAAAACTTCCTTGGCCTTGCTAGAGAATTAGCTATCCAAATAGAAGAAGCTCAAAGAACATCTGGGAGCTTCATTGCAAAAAGGACATCACCAAGGTATATAGCCATCAGGCTATCTAAAGTTAATGTAGAAAAGAATTCCAAGAGCAGTGAGACTAAAGCATCCACTAACCTATAAGATTAACAGCAGACTTCTCAGCAGAAACTTTACAAGCCAAAAGGGATTGAGGTCGTATTTGCAACCTCCTTAAACAGAACAACTGTCCGCTAAGAATTTTTTATTTCACAAAACTAAGTTTCATAAATCAAGGGGAAATAAAGTCTTTTCCAGACAAACAAATGCTGAGACAATTGTCACTACCAGACAAGCCCTACAAGAAATGCTAAAAAGAGTTATTAATCCTGAAATAAAAGGTCCATATGTGCCAGAATAGAACCTCTTGAAGCCATAAAACACACAGGGCCTATATAACAAAACACAATGAAGAAAAGAAAGTATCTAGGTAACAATCCACATGATGACTGGAGCAGTACCTCACATCTCAATATTAATATTGAACATAAATGGCCTACTTAAAAGATACAGATTGGCAGAATGGATAAAAATCATAAACCAAATAACTATTGTTTTTAAGAGACTCGCCTAACATGTAAGGATTCATAGAAACTCAAGCTAAAGGGATGGAAAAAGATATCCCATGCAAATAGAAGCCAAAAGCAAGCAGTAGTAGCTATTCTTATATCAGATAAAACAGACTTTAAAAAAACAACAGTAAAAAAATAGACAAAGTCATTGTATATAATAGAAGGATCAATCCAAAAAGAAGATATTACAAACTTAAGTATATGCACACCTAACTCTAAAGCTGCCAGATTCATAAAACAATTACTACTAAACTTAAGAAAAGAGATAAAAAGCAATACAATAATACTACGGGACTTCAACACTCCACTGACAACTCTAGACAGATCATCAAGTCAAAAGGCCAACAAAGAAATAATAGACTTAAACTATACTCTAGAACAAATGAACCTAACAGATATTTACAATTCTACCCAAGACCTGCAGAATATACATTTTTATCATCAGCATGTGTAACATTTCTCAAGACAGACCATATGATAGGCCACAAAACAAGTTTAATAATTTTTTAAAACTCAAAATCACATCAGGTATCTTCTTAGGCCACAGCGAATAAAATTATAAATCATCTTTAAAAGGAACCTTCAAAACTATACAAATACATGGAAATCAAACAATCTGCTCCCAAATGATTTGGGGCTTAACAATAAAATGAAGATGAAAATTTAAAAATTATTTGAAGTAAGTGATAATAGCAACATAAATTATCAATAACCCTGGGATACAGCAAAAGCAGTGCTAACAGGAAAGTTTATAGTGCTAAATGCCAACATCAAAAAGCCTGAAAAATCACAAATTGACAACCTAACATCACACCTTAAGGAACCAGAGAAACAAGAACAAACAAAACCCAAAGCTAGTGGAAGAAAAGAAACAACAAAGATCAGAGAAGAACTGAATGAAATTAAAACAAAAAAATTCAAAAGATCAATGAAACAAAAAATTGATTCTTTGAAAAGATAAACAAAATTGATAGAACATTAGCTAGATTAACCAAGAAGAGAGAAGATTTAAATAGGCTCAATTAGAAATAAAAATGGAGACATTATAACCAAAACCATAGAAATACAAGAGACCATTCATGACTAGTATGAACACCTCTATAAACAGAAACTAGAAAATCTAGAGGAAATGGATAAATTCCTGAAAACATAAAACTCTTCTAGATTAAATCAGGAAGAAACAGAAATCTTGAACAGAATAATAACAATCAGTGAGATTGAATCAATAAAAAAAATTGCCAACAAAAATAAAGCCCCGGGCCACATGGATTCACAGTAGAAATCACACCTCTGCACTCCAACCTGGGTGACAGGGTAAGACCCCATCTCACAAAAAAAAAAAAAAAGGAATGAATCTAATTCACCAAATGAAAGTAAATGATATGATCCCAATAAGCACCTACTTTTTAAAATTAAAAGTGATAATTTTGTTATGTGTGTTGGTCCTGATTAAATGCAATTTGATAGTGCTGTGGTGATGTGTGATTATAAAACTACTTTGTTTTTTGAAAGGCTGATGAATCCTTTGGTTTTATTAACATTGTCATTAAAATAGCAAAATAATTGAAACATTTTGCCTTTCATAGCTAAAACACCTTTCATTTTCTTGAGTGCTTTTTTCCCCTTCATTCATAATTGTTCATCATTTCTTTTTCTTAGCTTCATCTTCGAGGCACACATTCCATTCAACCATTAAATGGAATTACCATCCTACCAAATCATTTCTGTGCTCTCAATCTTGTTCTTAACAAGATATAAATGTACATTTTTCTAGAACGCAACCTGATCATGAGATCATTTCTACTGAGGGCTCACAGGAAGGTCGTAGTAAAGGCCAATTAAAGGTTGATCTATGAGGTTTGTGAGGAAAGGGATTCCAAGTTACGTCTTCTTCCACCTGACTTTGTTTCTCCTGGCTCATATTCCTATGACATTTTTTATTCTAATGGGCCTCGTCCTGTTGATGTCTTCCCCAGTTCCTAAACCAATCATAAAGGAGCAAGCAAACATTGTAGGTTCAGATTCTCCCCTTCTTTCCACTCACCAATTCCTCCTTCCAGGATATTAGGGAATTGTAAAATGTTCCTCTCTGTCTCTAGCAACATTTTTTGCTTAAAGTCTATTTCATTTCATCTTTGTATAGATACTTGACATCTCTTATGATACTTCAGCTTTTATGTTTGCATGGTGTGTGTGTGTGTGTGTGTGTGTATTTATCTGTAGTATAATAAAAATAAATACTTGGTCTTTGATCCTCTATTCTTGGCACAAATCTCCTAAAACCTTTGGAATTTGCTGGCTTTGCATCTGGATAAGATGACTCATGGTAGTGGGCAGCAGTGGGCTGCACAGATACTTCAGGATAGGGGCCGGTCACCAGATAAGCCAATCATGTAATTAGAGGGTTGCAACTTGCAGCCCCACCCCCTGACCTCTAGTGTTGGGATTCATTCAGGATGCTGGCAGAAATATTAAAGGGAAATATTAGGGAAAGTTATAGGGAATAGTCACAAACCTTTTTGGAAGGCTGAAAGGTTACATAGCTTGTAATAACTGAACAGGCTGAAGGCAGCCAGTTCTTACCTTAGAGCATTACGTCATAGGGTAAATACTAGAGATAATAGAGGCTTCCCCAGTTAATTCTGTATACCCTACCTCCATTAACTAACCTTTGAGCCAGATAGCCCTCTCAGGGTGGCGGGGGAGGTCGACTGGGGATATTGCCCCCTAATGGTATTTCCTTTAGACTGCGGTACCTGAACTTTAATCATTCATAAAACTACTCTCTTAACCATGTTAATTATCCACAAGTGTGTTGACTCAGAGCTTCTGTTGTTAATTCGATACTAAATAAATGCCTGGAGTGCAAGCTGCTCAGGGCCAGCCGCAGTGACAAACCTCTCTTGGTGTGCAGGCGGTCGGACACTCAGCAGGACTGGCAAAGCAGAATATCTGTGTGTCAGTGTACATTTTATTTATCCGTCGTTGGGTCAGGGTCTGAGGGCAGACCCCCGCAGCTAATGCCCTCTTTTGAGGAGCGATACCTCACTCCAGGGAAGGCAGAGGGACTAGAGACTGAATTCAATCACCGATGGCCAATGATTTCATCAATCATGACTATGAATGAAAGCTCCAAAAAAGAAAAAAAAAACTTAGACGATGAAGTTCAGAGAGCTTCCAAGTTTCAATACATCTGCATGCTAGAAGGGTGATGCACCCTGACTCCATGAGGGCAGTGGCTCCTGTGCAGGGATATTGTCCTGAAGTACCTAGGCAGCCCACTCCTGCCCACTACCATGAGTCATCTTATTGGGACACAAAGCCAGTGATAGTAACTAGAGTGGTTTTCTGAGTCCTGAGGGCTGTTCTAGCAAGTAATTGAATCTGAGATACGGTGGGAAGCCCCAAACTTGTTGTCAACTGGGCAAGAGTTTGAGTGACCTGAGAACCCCACTTGCAGCTGGCATCTAAACTGAAAGTGATCTTGTGCGACTAAGTCCTTTAACTTGTGGGATCTGACACTAACTCCAGGTAGATAGCATCAGAATAGGATCGAATTTTGGGGCACCCAGTTGGCGTCAGAGAGTTGGAGAATTGATGTGGAGAAATGATACATATGCAGTGCTGGGGGGAAAAAAAACTATACACCATCCTTTTATTTTCAACCTATTTTTAGATTGGAATCTAAAGTGTTTCTTACAGACAGCAAATAGTTGGATCTTGCTTTTTGTCATTATGACAATCTCTCCCTTTGATTGGATTGTTTCATTCCTTCCAATTTAATATTATTATTGATATAGTTGGATTTGAATCCCATTTTGCTTTTTAGTTTGTCTCATGTCTTTTTTGTTTCTCTATTTTTTATTTACTGTGTTCTTTTTGTATTAAGTGGGTAATTTTTCTGGTGTATTATTTTAATTTCTTTAATGACTTTTAGATTATATTTTTGAGTTATTTTATTAGCATTCACTAGAGGAATTACAATATATACCTTAATTTATTAGCTTCTACTTTAGATTATTACTGTCCTCTTCTTTTCTTTCTCGGGATTTGAGTTACCATAATGCCATTTTCTTACTCCAGTATAGTTTCTTTCTCTCCTTGTGCCAAATATATTGTCAAATATATTATGCCTCTATATGTTATAGGCCCAACAATATAATGTCATAGATCTTATGAAATTATATTGCAACTTTTAAATCAGAGAAAAAAAGAAGAAATATGTAATTATACTTTTTTATAGCTACCTATATAATTACATTTACCAGCCTCCTTGAGTTTTTCATCTGAATTCAAATTACTTTCCAGTTTAATCTTCTTTCAGCCTCAAAAACTTCCTTGTAGGTCTTCGAAGTATTTCTGCTATAAATAAATTTTCTGTTTCTATTAATCTGGGGATTTTTTTCATTTTTAAAAGATAGTTTTGGTCTTTTTTCTTCAGCAGATTGAATATGTTACCCCGTTCTCTTCTGAAATTCACTGTTTCTGACAAAAGTCAGCTGTTAATCTTATCACTTGTAAGTGATAAGTCATTTTTCTTTTTTTTATTTTATTTTATTATTATACTTTAAATTTTAGGGTACATGTGCACAATGTGCAGGTTTGTTACATATGTATACATGTGCCATGTTGGTGTGCTGCACCCATTAACTCATCATTTAGCATTAGGTATATCTCCTAATGCTATCCCTCCCCCCTCTCCCCACCCCACAACAGTCCCCAGAGTGTGATGTTCCCCTTCCTGTGTCCATGTGTTCTCATTGTTCAATTCCCACCTATGAGTGAGAACATGCGGTGTTTGGTTTTTTGTCCTTGTGATAGTTTGCTGAGAACGATGGTTTCCAGTTTCATCCATGTCCCTACAAAGGACATGAACTCATCCTTTTTTATGGCTGCATAGTATTCCATGGTGTATATGTGCCACATTTTCTTAATCCAGTCTATCGTTGTTCGACATTTAGGTTGGTTCCAAGTCTTTGCTATTGTGAATAGTGCCACAATAAACATACGTGTGCATGTGTCTTTATAGCAGCATGATTTATAGTCCTTTGGGTATATACCCAGTAATGGGATGGCTGGGTCAAATGGTATTTCCAGTTCTAGATCCCTGAGGAATCGCCACACTGACTTCCACAATGGTTGAACTAGTTTACAGTCCCACCAACAGTGTAAAAGCATTCCTATTTCTCCACATCTTCTCCAGCACCTGTTGTTTCCTGACTTTTTAATGATCGCCATTCTAACTGGTGTGAGATGGTATTTCATTGTGGTTTTGATTGGTATTTCTCTGATGGCCAGTGATGATGAGCATTTTTTCATGTTTTTTGGCTGCATAAATGTCTTCTTTTGAGAAGTGTCTGTTCATATCCTTCGCCCACTTTTTGATGGGGTTGTTTTTTTCTTGTACATTTGTTTGAGTTCTTTGTAGAATCTGGATATTAGCCCTTTGTCAGATGAGTAGGTTGCAAAAATTTTCTCCCATTCTGTAGGTTGCCTGTTCACTCTGATGGTAGTTTCTTTTGCTGTGCAGAAGCTCTTTAGTTTAATTAGATCCCATTTGTCAATTTTGGCTTTTATTGCCATTGCTTTTGGTGTTTTAGACATGAAGTCCTTGCCCATGCCTATGTCCTGAATGGTATTGCCTAGGTGTTCTTCTAGGGTTTTTATGGTTTTAGGTCTAACATGTAAGTCTTCAATCCATCTTGAATTAATTTTTGTATAAGGTATAAGGAAGGGATCCAGTTTCAGCTTTCTACATATGGCTAACCAGTTTTCCCAGCACCATTTATTAAATAAGGAATCCTTTCCCCATTGCTTGTTTTTGTCAGGTTTGTCGAAGATCAGATAGTTGTAGATATGCGGCATTATTTCTGAGGGCTCTGTTCTCTTCCATTGTTCTGTATCTCTGTTTTGATACCAGTACCATGCTGTTTTGGTTACTCTAGCCTTGTAGTATAGTTTGAAGTCAGGTAGCGTGATGCCTCCAGCTTTGTTCTTTTGGCTTAGGATTGACTTGGTGATGTCAGCTTTTTGGTTCCGTATGAACTTTAAAGTAGTATTTTCCAATTCTGTGAAGAAAGTCATTAGTAGCCTGATGGGGATGGCATTGAATCTATAAATTACCTTAGGCAGTATGGCCATTTTCACGATATTGATTCTTCCTACCCATGAGCATGGAATGTTCTTCCATTTGTTTGTATCCTCTTTTATTTCATTGAGCAGTGGTTTGTAGTTCTCCTTGAAGAGGTCCTTCACATCCCTTGTAAGTTGGATTCCTAGGTATTTTATTCTCTTTGAAGCAATTGTGAATGGGAGTTCACTCATGATTTGGCTCTCTGCTTGTCTGTTATTGACGTATAAGAATGCTTGTGATTTTTATACATTGATTTTGTATCCTGAGACTTTGCTGAAGTTGCTTATCAGCTTGAGGAGATTTTGGGCTGAGACGATGGGGTTTTCTAGATATACAATCATGTCATCTGCAAACAGGGACAATTTGACTTCCTCTTTTCCTAATTGAATACCCTTTATTTCTTTCTCCTGCCTGATTGCCCTGGCCAGAACTTCCAACACTATGTTGAATAGGAGTGGTGAGAGAGGGCATCCCTGTCTTGTGCCCATTTTCAAAGGGAATGCTTCCAGTTTTTGCCCATTCAGTATGATATTGGCTGTGGCTTTGTCACAGATAGCTCTTATTATTTTGAGATATGTCCCATCAATACCTAATTTATTGAGAGGTTTTAGCATGAAGTGTTGTTGAATTTTGTCAAAGGCCTTTTCTGCGTCTATTGAGATAATCATGTGGTTTTTGTCTTTGGTTCTGTTTATATGTTGGATTACATTTATTGATTTGCACATGTTGAACCAGCCTTGCATCCCAGGGATGAAGCCAACTTGAGCGTGGTGGATAAGCTTTTTTGATGTGCTGCTGGAGTTGGTTTGCCAGTATTTTACTGAGGATTTTTGCATCGATGTTCATCAAGGATATTGATCTAAAATTCTCTTTTTTGGTTGTTTCTCTGCCAGGCTTTGGTATCACGATGATGCTGGCCTCATAAAATGAGTTAGGGAGGATTCCCTCTTTTTCTATTGATTGGAATAGTTTCAGAAGGAATGGTACCAGTTCCTCCTTGTACCTCTGGTAGAATTCGGCTGTGAATCCCTCTGGTCCTGGACTTTTTTTGGTTGGTAAGCTATTGATTATTGCCTCAATTTCAGAGCCTGTTATTGGTCTATTCAGAGATTCATCTTCTTCCTGGTTTAGTCTTGGGAGGATGTATGTGTCGAGGAATTTATCTATTTCTTCTAGATTTTCTAGTTTATTTGCATAGAGGTGTTTATAGTATTTTCTGATGGTAGTTTGTATTTCTGTGGGATCAGTGGTGATATCCCCTTTATCATTTTTTATTGCATCTATTTGATTCTTCTCTCTTTTCATCTTTATTAGTCTTGCTAGCAGTCTATCAATTTTGTTGACCTTTTCAAAAAACCAGCTCCGGGATTCATTGATTTTTTGAAGGGTTTTTTGTGTCTCTATTTCCTTCAGTTCTGCTCTGATCTTAGTTATTTCTTGCCTTCTGCTAGCTTTTGAATGTGTTTGCTCTGCTTTTCTAGTTCTTTTAATTGTGATGTTTGGGTGTCAATTTTTGATATTTCCTGCTTTCTCTTGTGGGCATTTAGTGCTATAAATTTCCCTCTACACACTGCTTTGAATGTGTCCCAGAGATTCTGGTGTGTTGTGTGTTTGTTCTCGTTGGTTTCAAAGAACATCTTTATTTCTGCCTTCATTTCATTATTTACCCAGTAGTCATTCAGGAGCAGGTTGTTCAGTTTCCATGTAGTTGAGTGGTTTTGAGTGAGTTTCTTAATCCTGAGTTCTAGTTTGATTGCACTGTGGTCTGACAGACAGTTTGTTATAATTTCTGTTCTTTTACATTTGCTGAGGAGTGCTTTACTTCCAACTATGTGGTCAGTTTTGGAGTAGGCGTAGTGTGGTGCTGAAAAGAATGTATATTCTGTAGATTTGGGGTGGAGAGTCCTGTAGATGTCTATTAGGTCCGCTTGGTGCAGAGCTGAGTTCAATTCCTGGGTATCCTTGTTAACTTTCTGTCTCGTTGATCAGTCTAATGTTGACAGTGGGGTGTTAAAATCTCCCATTATTATTGTGTGGGAGTCTAAGTCTCTTTGTAGGTCACTAAGGACTTGCTTTATGAATCTGGGTGCTCCTGTATTGGATGCATATATATTTAGGATAGTTAGCTCTTCTTGTTGAATTGATCCCTTTACCATTATGTAATGGCCTTGTCTCTTTTGATCTTTGTTGGTTTAAAGTCTGTTTTATCAGAGACTAAGATTGCAACCCCTGCCTTTTTTTGTTTTCCATTTTCTTGGTAGGTCTTCCTCCATCCCTTTATTTTGAGCCTATCTGTGTCTCTGCACGTGAGATGGGTTTCCTGAATACAGCACACTGATGGGTCTTGACTCTTTTTCCAATTTGCCAGTCTGTGTCTCTTAATTGGAGCATTTAGCCCATTTAAAGTTAATATTGCTATGTGTGAATTTGATCCTGCCATTATGATGTTAGCTGGTTATTTTGCTCGTTAGTTGACGCAGTTTCTTCCTAGCCTTGACGGTGTTTACAATTTGGCATGTTTTTGCAGTGGCTGGTACCGGTTGTTCCTTTCCATGTTTAGTGCTTCCTTCAGGAGCTCTTTTAGGGCAGGCCTGGTGGTGACAAAATCTCTCAGCATTTACTTGTCTGTAAAGTATTTTATTTCTCCTTCACTTATGAAGCTTAGTTTGGCTGGATATGAGATTCTGGGTTGAAAATTCTTTTCTTTAAGAATGTTGAATATTGGCCCCCACTCTCTTCTAGCCTGTAGAGTTTCTGCGGAGAGATCAGCTGTGAGTCTGATGGGCTTCCCTTTGTGGGTAACCCGACCTTTCTCTCTGGCTGCCCTTAACATTTTTTCCTTCATTTCAACTTTGGCGAATCCGACAATTATGTGTCTTGGAGTTGCTCTTCTTGAGGAGTATCTTTGTGGCGTTCTCTGTATTTCCTGAATCTGAATGTTGGCCCGCCTTGCTAGATTGGGGAAATTCTCCTGGATAATATCCTGCAGAGTGTTTTCCAAGTTGGTTCCATTCTCCCCGTCACTTTCTGATACACCAATCAGATGTAGATTTGGTCTTTTCACATAGTCTCATATTTCTTGGAGGCTTTGTTCATTTCTTTTTATTCTTTTTTCTCTAAACTTCTCTTCTCACTTCATTTCACTCATTTCATCTTCCATCACTGATATCCTTTCTTCCAGTTGATTGCATCGGCTACTGAGGCTTCTGCATTCGTCACGTAGCTCTTGTGCCTTGGTTTTCAGCTCCATCAGGTCCTTTAAGGACTTCTCTGCATTGGTTATTCTAGTTATCCATTCATCTAATTTTTTTTGAAAGCTTTTAACTTCTTTGCCATTGGTTTGAATTTCCTCCTGTAGCTCGGAGTAGTCTGATCGTCTGAAGCCTTCTTCTCTCAACTCGTCAAAGTCATTCTCCATCCAGCTTTGTTCTGTTGCTGGTGAGGAGCTGCGTTCCTTTGGAGGAGGAGAGGTGCTCTGATTTTTAGAGTTTCCAGTTTTTCTGCTGTTTTTTTTCCCATCTTTGTGGTTTTATCTACCTTTGGTCTTGGTGATGGTGACATACAGATGGGTTTTTGGTGTGGATGTCCTTTCTGTTTGTTAGTTTTCCTTCTAACAGACAGGACCCTCAGCTGCAGGTCTGTTGGAGTTTGCTGGAGGTCCACTCCAGACCCTGTTTGCCTGGGTATCAGCAGCGGTGGCTGGAGAACAGCGGATATTGGTGAACCCCAGATGCTGCTGCCTGATCATTCCTCTGGAAGTTTTGTCTCAGAGGAGTACCCGGCCGTGTTAGGTGTCAGTCCACCCCTACAGGGGGGTGCCTCCCAGTTAGGCTGCTTGGGGGTCAGGGACCCACTTGAGGAGGCAGTCTGCCCATTCTCAGATCTCAAGCTGCGTGCTGGGAGAACCACTACTCTCTTCAAAGCTGTCAGAGAGGGACATTTAAGTCTGCAGAGGTTACTGCTGTCTTTTTGTTTGTCTGTGCCCTGTCCCCAGAGGTGGAGCCTACAGAGGCAGGCAGGCCTCCTTGAGCTGTGGTGGGCTCCACCCAGTTTGAGCTTCCCAGCCGCTTTGTTTACCTAATCAAACAACTAACTCGGCAATGGCAGGCACCCCTCCCCCAGCCTCCCTGCTGCCTTGCAGTTTGATCTCGGACTGTTGTGCTAGCAAAGAGTGAGACTCCGTGGGCATAGGACCCTCCAAGCCAGGTGAGGGATATAATCTCCTAGTGTGCCGGTTTTTAAGCCCAGTGGAAAAGCGCAGTATTAGGGTGGGAGTGACCCAATTTTCCAGGTGCCATCTGTCACCACTTTCTTTGACTAGAAAAGGGAATTCCCTGACTCCTTGTGCTTCCCGGGTGAGGAAATGCCTCGCCTTGCTTTGGCTCGCACATGGTGTGCTGCACTCACTGTCCTGCACCTACTGTCTGGCACTCCCCAGTGAGATGAACCCGGTACCTCAGTTGGAAATGCGAAATCACCCGTCTTCTGTGTCGCTCACGCTGGGAGCTGTAGACCCGAGCTATTCCTATTCGGCCATCTTGGCTCCTCCCCCTCGATGAGTCATTTTTCTTTTGCTGCTTTTAAGGTTATCTCTTTCTCTTTGTTTCACTATGATGTGTCAGAATGTGAATCTCTTTGTGTTTATCCTTCTTGGGGTTCATTGAGCTTCTTAAAGGGTAGTTTAATTTTTTTCATTAGATTTGGAAAGTTTCCAGCCATTACTTCTTTGAATACAGATGCTCCTAAACTTACACTTTGAATACAGATGGCTCCTAAACTTACAATTGGGTTTCATCCTGAAAAACCCATTGTAAGTTGAAAATCTAGGTTGAAAACGCACTTAATACACCTAACCTACTGAACATCATAGCTTAGCGTCATCTACCTTAAACATGCTTGGAACATTTACATTAGCCTACAGTTGGGCAAAATCATCTAACACAAAGCTTATATTATAATGAAGTCATTATAAGCAATTTTAAAACTCAAAGTACAATTTCTACTGAATGTGTATTGCTTTCTCTACATTGTAAAGTCCAAAAGTTGTTTTGTTAAACCATAGTATACTGGGGTCTGCCTGCATTTTTTTTTTTTTTTTGCCTCCTCTCTCTTCTCCTTCTGGCACTCCCATTACACACATTTTGGTGCACTTAAGGCTGCTCCACATTTCTCTGAGGCCCTTCATTTTTCTTCATTATTTTCTATTCTTCAAATTGTGTGATCTCTATTGAGCTATCTTTAAGTCTGCTGATTCTTTCTTCTGCCAGAAAAAGTATCCATTTGAATCCTTCTAGTGGATTCCCATAGAAGTACCTCTTGGCATTTCTTCTGGGTAATTCCTTTTCCTAAACCCACCAATTCCATTCTGCCTTGCAGAGATGATGCAAGCCTTACCCCCAATTACTCCCTCTTGGGGGATTTCTAGACCTTGTCTCTGGCAACTTTCATGGCAGATTGGTCAATATTATCAGATATCAATTCTTGCTACAGTCCTCTATTCTCTGCAAGGCAACTATCATCACTCCTGTTTTAAATAAATGAGTGTTGTGTTTGGTGTCCCTGTAAGAGGAGCACTGCTGCAAATGAGAAATTTTTTTTTTTTTTTTTAAAGAGATGGAGTCTTCCTCTGCCGCCCAGGCTGGAGTGCAGTGGCGCGATCTCGGCTCACTGCAACCCCCGCCTCCCGGGTTCAATCAATTCTCCTGCCTCAGCCTCCCAAGTAGCTGGGACTACAGGCACATGCCGCCGCACCCAGCTAAGTTTTTGTATTTTAGTAGAGACAGAGTTTCACCGTGTGAAAATGTAAACCCAGAATTGAGTAGTAATTTGTCCAGAAATTGAAGGACTAGAACGCGGGTCTCTGGAATTTTAACCAGAGTAGTTATTGCATATAAGAATCACCTGAGATTTATTTAAAAGATGTGATGATTATCCAAACCTATAGTGAACATGCAACAAAGAGTTATTTAACTTATTAATGAGGAAATCAGCTGGATAGCAATGGCAATTCAAGGGAGTATGGGAGAGACCGACACCCACAGTAAATGAAAGAAATTGCTGGAAGAAGAATGCCAAATTATTTGCAAAGGTGCCAAATATCCTGTAGAGTAATAAAACTTAACATGTGTAATTACTTTTTCTATAACAATTATTTGGATGTCTATCACCCAAAAATTATTTTAAATACATTAATCTCCTACAAGTTACCATCTAATGTCATAGAATCTGGGTCTGAATCAATAGTAAATAGAAAGTCAAACAAAGACACAGTCACAGAAAATTAGATAAACCTTGGATGGACCTGCTAGACAATGCTTCATCATAAAAAGACATGCAGTCATCATTTCGTGTTATTTCCAAGTTTTGGATTTTTAAAAAATACACATAAAGTGTTTAGCCCAGATCCTGCCACATAATAAATACTTGACATATTATAGCATCTTTGTTATTTCTATCTTTGTAATCCTGGCTCAGTCACAACTAGTGGGTGATGTTGGTCAGTGTACTCTCTTTGTTTTCCTTTTCTCATCTGTAAAATGGTGATAATGATGGCTTCTATCTTACTATTATGAAGATTAAGGATTTAATATACACAAAGCACTTAGTATCTGGTACAGAATAATCATGAATTAAGTAAAAGTGAATGTTGTCATTCCTCACAGCATTTGGTGTCTCACTACAGTTGACATTTTTACAATATAAGGAAATGAAGCGGTGGGAGGCAACCATTGCTGCCATGGCAAGAGGGTGTGTACAGCTAGTCAATGGATGCCTGAAGAACTTTTGCAGCTTGTACTCAAACTGAAGAGCAAGCTATTTATAGCTGGGCTGGGAAACTAGCTCAGTGTTGCCTCAAATATTATTAAAATGGACATATTCCAGGGTTCTGAAAGCAAAGATAAATTTTATACTCTTGTTTGTCTGCTTTTTGCCTTCATCCTGACACAGTAATAACATGCAACACACTTTCACAGATTACTACAAGAACTGCCTGAGGTTTTTCAACCAAATCCAGGCCTATCATGTCCGTGACATATTTCCCTGGGGATGAAAATGTTAACTATTTTCTACTAAGAACAGCTTCCTCAACATGTTTGACTGCCTTATTTGATGTGGAAATAGAAGGCAAACGTCATTACCAACCAACCTCTCCATATAATCGCAGCACAAATAGCCTACAAGATATTGCTATTTTCATAATCCCATTTTCTCCTACATACAAGGAACATCTGAAATGTGTATAGAGAAAACTAATAACTATCTTTCCAGCAATGTTCTCTTGGCATTGGTATATTGGGAAACACATTTTAGATCAATGGTCAGCTTATGCTGGCATTAATAAGACATCCTTTTGACCTTTGTAGAAATCTCTTTTCAATGACTCATTATATGAAGGACATGGAAGATAATTATAAAGACTCAAAACTCAGAGACAGCCCAGTAATTTTTTTTCAAAACACAATTAGTATTGGTGAAAATAGGTTTGATGACAATTCTGGTAGAGGAGTTACTGGGCAGCCATCTGGGGTCGTGACTCTTTCTTCTCAGGTTGTGTCTGCTAAGTTGAGAATGCAGCTTCTATGAAACCAGAGAACTTAGCACACTGTCACAGAAGGTGCATTTGCTTTAATAGGTATATTTCAAGAATGAGATGGGCTATAATGTGTCACCTGTATAAACAGGTGATCAGTGTTGAAAGGCTTTCATGACCTTTCTCAGAAGTGATTCATCCTTCCCTATTTATTCAGCTCTTCATTTATTTATTTCTCCTTTAATGATAGAAGTAATAAATGTATTACCAGTTGCAGATAATGCATATGTCATTTAAAAAAGCACAAAGGAATGGACAAAAATTCGCCATAATTTGTAGGTAGCAGTAATCCTACCTACACATTTTGTTTTGTGTACTTCTAGTGTCTTTTCATGATTTACAGATAGAGGGAGCAGGGGGAGAGAGAGATCATACATATGGTTTGTAACTTGCCTGGCAGATAAGGGCTTGTTTGAGTTACTTAAGTGTGCATAAGAAAGTACCTCAAAATTTAGTGGCCTTAAAAACAACAACATTGATTTCACTCACTAATCTGCAATCTGAGCAGGGCTTGATGGGGAAGCTTATGTGTGTTGCACTTCATGTCCGGTGAGGTGGCTCAAGAACTGGGGCTGGCGTTATCTGAGGGCTCTCTCACTTGCCTGCCTGATGCCTAGGCTGGGAGACCCAAACAGCTGGGGCTGGAACAACTGTGCTTCCTCGGGCATCCTTTGCTCTCTGTGTAGCCTCTTCTCGTGGTGTATCCAGTGTGGAAGCTTCAGAAGATCCAGACTTCTTATATGTGAACTTAAGGTTCCCAAGGCTTGTGACTGGCAAAGAGCAGGGATGGGGAGGGAGAGAGGAAACTGTATCACCTTTCATGGCAGCCTTAGAAGTACACGGAGTCACTAGCCAGTCCATTTTTACAGGGGGTGGCGGAGGACTAGAATCCATCCACCTTGTTGGAGGGAGTCTCAAAGAGGTTCTGAACATTTTTTTAAAACTACCAGGGGACCTAACAAACTAAACAGCAACTGAATAGTTGAATAAATAAATAGGGAAGGGCAAATCTCTCTGAGAAAGGTCATAAAAATCTATTAATACTAATCACTTGTCTCCACAGTGTCACATTATAGACCTATCTCATTCTTGAAATATGCCTAGTAAAGAAAATGCATACCTTCTGTGTGTTCCATAAATGTTTATTGGCTGAATGAGTTTAGCAAGTCATGAATATTTTCCTACATCCATGAATATTCTACAGCATATATTTAAAGGATTGCATTGGGCATATATAATTATTTATTTAACCAATCTCTAGTTACTCATTATTAGATATTTAGATTATTAATTTTGCTGTGTAGATAATTCTAAGATTAACATCCTAGAACAGAAGTCTCTATTTTCTGTCAATCAATTTGGACATAAAATTTCTGGATGAAAGGGCTATATATTTTTAAGGTTTTTGGATAGCTACTGCAGAAATGCCCTAGATTTTTTATGTCCTTGTTGCCTGCTGCAAAAACATCTGCCAATTAGCCTGGTAAGCCGAGCTATAAATACAGGGTGGAATATCAATATAAGTCTGGAAGCAAATACATAATAAATTGTTATTGATGTTATATTACATGATAGAATAATATTACTGATGTTTTCAGATTTTATAGGCATCCTGTTCATTTAGAGGAAAAAATGGAAGTAGAAATAGAATTCATTCAAGAAAAGAAAGGCATGAAATCCTATTTTCTTATTAGTGTTGGGCTACCAAGTTGACTCAATATTTCCAGGCAGGGTGACAACTAAAAGAGAAAATAACAAGTAATAACAGAATTGAAACATATTTAAGGTAAAAGCAAACTGGTTGCTCACCAGAAGCATGGTTATTTTTGCTCCTAATTCTAATGAGAAACTTCTTTGAGAAAGGGCACTGTAAAAGTAACGCAGGGAATCCTCACTGGCTCTTACTTAGCCACTCGTGTCTTATCTGTAAAACTGGGGTGATAGCAAGACTGTGATAAAAACTACATGCATTAGTACATGTAAGGTGATTGGAACAATTCATGGCACATAAATTCTCTCTATATGCTAGCTGTTGCATCAAGAACTGACAGTAGAGCAGCAGTTAAGAAACCAGGTCTGTAGTTAGACCACCTGGGTTCAAATCCTAGATCCACCACGTACTAGCTGGTCATTGGTGTTCATGAAATATTAGCTATGGTGATTATTAAAAGTCCTATAGTAAACCTGTTAGCAGGTTACCCCAGGGCCACCTTGTAACAGATTCCTGATGTAAACAGACACCACACCAAGTTTCAATTCAGTAAAATCAATTATGCAGAAGATACAACTGTGTGGCTCAGTTACAGAGCTCTCTGTAACTTTAAGAATAAAGGGGTTAAAAGTTGTAAGAATTGCCCACACATTATTTTTTCAATCCAGCATTAAACTGAAACCCATACCTAATTTGCTTATGACCACAATACTATTATTTTTAGCTGCTAAAAGTACAAATTTAACCACTGAAGGACTTCTATCATAGAATCCAAAACAAGGCTACCGTGTTTCAAAAGAGGGATTCTGGTTCTGCTTCTCAACATGCTGTTGGGTGAGATTTAAATTTTTAATTATTGTTTTCTGAAACACCAGTTCACAGTAGTGAATTCACCATGTCACTTTTTCTCAAGTAATGTTAATTTTAATAGCTTCAGCATACTTCTTAATATAAAAAAGAAAGAGAAAAAAGGCACTATGAACCTTGTATATATCTGAAAATATTAAACATATAATATATATAAATATAATATAAATAATATGTAGAATTCTGCAGCATTTTGAATAGACATAATTAAATATCTAGAATATATTAAAAGATAGACTCTACAACAATGAAGTCCCTGCCTTCATATGTCCAATAGGAGCAATTCAGTCTACACAGTTTCAGCTCTTCATCTAGGAAGTCAAAAACATGTTCATATTCACTTGTTTTCTTGAATAATGATTCAAAGCTGATATCCAATGCAAAGGCTACTGAAAATGTGGCTAAAAAATAACTTAGAAGCACAGAACTATGTAAAACAAAATGATATTTGTTTGGATAGTGTTTCATATCAGTTGTGCATCTCGATCTAGCATTATTTAATTCCTTTCCCTAGTAACTGCTTTGCTATGGCCATTTTTTAAAATTTGTATAGTAATTTCTCTTAAAATAGAATGATTAACAAATATATAGGATTTTATTGTCTCTTAATCTATTTCTATTCTTTGAAATGAATTCCTTTCTATTGATCTATTTCTGAATTTCTTTAAAATTATGGCCTATGCTTCCTAGGCTGTGTAAATATTTTTCTTGTTGGAACTGGAAATTGTGCTACCCAATCCCAGCTTTCCTCTAGCTCTGCTTTTAATTAAAGTTCAATTCTACCCTGTTGTCAGCCATATTATGAGAGGCATTATATAAAATCCAATTTGCATATACTGAAACATTAGAAGCATACCAGAGGCACTTTTTAGTTATTTAAATTCTAAAATTATTCCCTTATCCCACATCTGGTGAAATCATGTAATGTTCACTTTTCCCATCCTTTGAAACTCCCCTGTGAGCTGTTAGCATTAGATGAAATCATCCTCAAAGGCTCTGAAAAGAACTTAACTAAATATTTGTACCTCTCACATCATGCGTTCTTGTTTTATTCACATATAAAAACTACAAATTCACCTTAACAATTTAGTTTTACTTATTTCTAAAAGCACAATGTCATTATATTCATACTTAGGAAAATAAGCAAAATTGATTATTTCTTTGGAATTCTTTCTCCCACACACACATACACACACCTCTACACACACATTCTAGACCTTGTATATACTCATAACCTTGGTCATGACCCCTGTGGTTTTATATAGCAGAAACCCAACACAACTAATTTAAACAAGAAAAAACTATTTAAAAATTCATATTACCCAGAAGTGCAAGTGTACATTTTTCAGACTTTGATATACCCAAGGGCTTTAGCAGCAAGCAACATCATCCGGCCTTAATCTCAATCTCGCTCTCTCTCTCTTCCCTCTCCCCCTCCTACCCCGCCCCCGTCCCCGCTTTTCTTTATTCTTACATAGACATTTACCTACGTGCCTATAGAGCATTTACCAGTAGCTTTGGCTTACAGCCTGCCATCTCAGTGACCACAGTGAAAAATATCATTTCTTCTTGCAGAGTTCCAACAACAGTCTCAGACTGTGCTGCCTTGAATTGAACTGATTTGTATCAGGTGCTCATGCTTGAACCAAACACTGTGGCCAGAGAGTGAAACCTACTCATTGAACAGGCCAGGTCCTGTGTATCCCCCAAATCCAGGAGTAGAGTCAGGCCCACCCAAAACACTTGCACAGAGAGTGGACATAGAGAGTGGTTCCCAGTAAAAGAAATAAAACCTATTGCCAGAAAATGGTGGACTATTCTGGGAAGGTACATAAAGTAAGTGTCCAATACCCTTCCTGGATAGTTTGAGAAATCCAGTATCCCTCCAACCTGGATCTGACACTTGGCCTTCTCACTCAACTACTGTGCTTAAACAAACCAAACAGTCTGTAAATCAGGTCACTGAAAAACATCTGAAAACACGTAATGTGTTGAAATACAGACTTCAAGTATTTCTCTTCTCAAACAGTTGTGTTATCCCCCTATACACATAGCCCCTGATAACCAATGCAGTAGCTTGTTATAGTCAACAGAAACTCACCACCAGTAAAAAAAGAGGGGTAAATAATTCAAGTTAAAATAACATTTATATCACCTATACTCCAAAAACTCATTCAAATTATAGTAGAAATAATTCTTTACATAATCCCATGGCACAAAGTATCATAGAAGAGATGACAGTAAAAATATTTTGGAAGCTGAAAATAGATGGAAAAGAACTGTGAAAGCTGAAAACTAAGCCAGTATGGAATCTGAGTCCCAGAAACAAGCCAGATGAAAGAAGAAGGGCCTAAGAGTTAGGGCATCAAGTAGAGTTCAGGTGAGTCTGAAAACAGAAGAATTAGAAGGAGAGTAGATAGATATCCAGACCTGCTTCCTGATCCAGAGAAGGCTGGGACTGGCATCACAGCACTCAGGTATAGTCTCTGGGGAGGTTGGATGAGGGAGACTCTGTGTATGGCACACCATGCATGCTTGAGTGTAAAGACACAATTCTGAAAACACAATTCTGAAAAGTGGCGTTAGAGCATATACCTGAAAAGCGAGTCCCAAGCCCTCTTTCCCTCTCAGGAGTCTGAGAATTCTAAATTTCAGTATGGCTTTCCAAGTGATTATAAAGGTGTAATCCTCTTGGTAGAAGGATAGAACATATGTAAAAGTTGTGACTTATCATTTTTGTGTCTTTATCATTCTTGGCCCTCTGCAAGAACACCAACTTTGTAAGAGATTCCACGTGCTGTCATTGGCATCACCTTCCACAGTCTCCAGAAAGTAGGACTGAAGAGGGTCCCATGGAGCCGTGTGCTCATGGCAGGACCTCTCAGCCTTGCACCTTAGCGGCTAGAGAAGATCAAGACCAGAGTCTCAGCCTGATGGTTCAATATACCCTTAAACGGCCCAGTCATATTCTGTTCCCTAGCCCTAAATCACCACTGTGACCTCTGGAATATAGGGTCAGACACAAACTCAAGCACTGACAAAACCCCTACATCCTCATCTTCTTTTCCAGAAATTCCCTTCACTTATGGTCCTCAAAGAGACATGGCTTCTCCTGAAGCTACAGTTTTCTGTGTTCCCTATTCAAGTAGTGTCTGTGTATCTCCCAATCCCACACACCAGAGGGCCTGGAAGAAAGGAAGGCCAACCCTCTGCTCCTCATTGCCATTGCCATCTATCCCTCCCCCCTCACCCCACTCAGTTCTTCTGAAGCTCAGGTATTCACAGTCTATTATCCACCTCTGTTTATTAGATTCTTCTCCACCACTGGGTCACTTCTCATACCATGAAGATTTTAGCTCCCAGCTTATGGTCACTTTCTCCAACTCTACCCCAGTCATAACACTTCATTATTTCAATTTGTACCTGATCTATCCCATCCTCTGGCTGCTCAGCTCCTTCAGCTCCTCCCCTCCAGTGATCCTTTCTTCAGCTCACCTACCCTCAGAATCCTTCTTTATTCCCTTGCATCCATGCTCACCTCTCTCACTTTGTCATACTCTCTTAGCCAAACACCAACTCTGCCTGCTCCCCACTCACCCCTCCACACACCTATGCAGCTGAATGTGGCTGGAAAAACATCAGGCCACCATGCTGACTGGCCTTACTCTAAGTTTGTGCTCAATAACTCCACCTTGGCCTTTAGGACTGATCTCTAGCATCATAACACTTCCTTGTTTTGTTTTCAGCCCCATTTTTCTAGATTAACATTTCATATCTTCTCCTTGCTCCTCAACCTCCAACATTTCCATGCCCATTCCCATCCTTCTCCTCAAATGATACCCTTCCTTCTTATTTCATCAAGTCAACAGACACAATCAGAAGAGAGGCTCTATGCACTACTACCACCAAATTTCCTAACCTACCTGCATCTGTATCCTCATACTCTGCCTTTATTATCATTAAAAATGGATGAGTGGGCCAAGCATGGTGGCTCACGCCTGTAATCCCAGCACTTTGGGAGGCCGAGGTGGGTTGATCACTTGAGGTCAGGAGTTTGAGACCACCTGGCCAACATGGCGAAAACCCCATCTCTACTAAAAATACAAAAATTAGCCAGGCATGGTGATGTACATCTGTAATCCTAGCTACTTGGGAGGCTGAGGCAGGAGAATCACCTGAACCTGGAAGGCAGAGGCTGCAGTGAGATTGGATTGTGCCACTGCACTCCAGCCTGGGCGACAGAGCCTGACTCTGCCTCAAAAAGAAAAAAAAAAAAAAAAAAAAAAGGGTCCCAGCTCCAATCTAAGGCCAACTCCTTCAACACTTACTGGATTCCACACATCCTCCACCCAAACCTACTCAAGAACAAGGGGTCCAGCAGTTGTCTTGTCCCTGTACTGAATTATCCATTTTCTCCTCTCAACTAGATTATCACTGTTGGCACTCCTATTAAAAAAGGAGGAGAAGGGCCAGGTGCTGTGGCTCACGCCCATAATCCCAGCACTTTGGGAGGCCAAGGCGGGCAGTTCCCTTAAGACCAGAAGTTTGAGACCAGCCTAGCCAACATGGTGAAACCCTGTCTCTACTAAAAATACAAAAATTAGCCAGGTGTGGCAGTGCATGCCTGTAGTCCCAGCTACTCGGGAGGCTGAGGCACAAGAATCACTTGAACTCCAGAGGCAGAGGTTGCAGTGAGCCAAGATTGCACCACTGCACTCCCGCATGGGCAACAGAGCGAGACTGTCTCAAAACCAAAAAAGGCGGTGAGAGGGGAGAAGGAGGAAGAAACAGGGAGGAAGAGAAGGAAAAAGAGACACCGTTAAATTCATATTCATCCAGCTCTCACTGCATCATTCTGCCACCCTTTCAGCAAAAGCCTCAAAAGATTATCCAACTGTTTGTATCAAATTTTTTGCCTTTATTCCTTCTTGAATCCACAGCAGTTAGACTTCGGCCCTTGTCAATCAGAGCAGATTTTTCTCTTGTCAGTAAAATGATTAATCCTCAGTCCTCATTTTATTCAATCTGGCAGCCATATTTGATAGTTATTCAGTCTCTTTCTCGTAAAACACTCCCTTCTCTTGGTTTCTAAGATACCACTCTCTGTTTTCCTTCCACCTTGCTGAGCATTCCTCATCTGCCTTCCTGGCTGGTTTCTCCTCACCTTCCCAGTCTCTGACTTGGGACTGACATTAGGACATTCCTTAGCATGCAGTCCTTCTGCAAGTCTTCTGCTTCCTTGTTTTTGCTGTGTATGTTAAATATAACCCTTGAAAAAGATTTGTGGATACCACTCAATACTGAAAATTATACATTTATCTGCTTACCAAATAAAATAGTGGAAAACAGTATGAGGTATACGGTCATACTTAAAAGGCTTTAATAAAATGAGAGACTGGTAAGAGGTCATTTTAAGAAGTCCTCCGGATTCTGATACTAGGTAATTTTAAAACCATAATTACAACAAACTCATTAAATCCATTTTTATTTAATAATCTTTTTCTAAAATGTTTATTTCTAGAAAGGTAATATTGGTTACACTGTGCTACAGAGAAAACTCAAAATAGCCTGTTTGATCCAATTTTTGGATTTCAAATAAAATTTTTACCCACAAAATGAGAGTCAGTAAGACTATATTTTATTAATTAAATTTGAAAATAATGTTCTCTCTTTTTAAAGACAATTTTAAAAGCCTTAATAGACTGTTCAAAAACCATTTTAAGGATCAGCCTCAGTAATACACGTCAGGTTCATTTGGGGATGGGGTCTTTGAGATGCCAGACCTGGGTTCCCCTGCGGCTTTACCCGAATGGGAGCCCTAGAACCTCCCTGAACTTTCTGACTCTAACCATCTCTTTATTGGATAGTTTTCTGATGGAATGTCATTAGTAATCACAGCTGTGTTGTGTTTAGATTTTATCCACTGTCATCCATTGTGATTACCTTCATTTTGAGTAATACAAACTTTTCAACAATTTGTACAAGAATAAAATGCATTTTAAATCGATGCCAGATGAAACTAATGATAAATCTGTGCCAAAGGTCAAAGCTATTCTTTGTCACCTGTTGTGTGCAAAATTTGGCCTTTATACTCACTTTTTCTTTTTCAATGTCTCTTACTTTAATACATTAATATGAAATTGATGTTCCAACTGTTTGCTTTTACGGACACTTTGAAGTTTAGACACCAAATATTAATCTATTAAAGAGAACTGATGGGAGTAAAGACAGCAGAAAGTGTTGGATTATTTGTATTTTGATTTTCCTCAGTGGAAGGTATAGAAGTTGAAAAGAAGATTAAGGAGGAGGTGGGGTTTCTATTTGGCCAAAACCAAAAAATAATAAAATAACAAATTAAAAATATTACTTATAAAGATGTAATACTTCAAAAAATACTTAAGCTTCTCACTAATACTGCACCTTACCATAGAATAACTACTAATGGTTACATGTTATATGGTTTGCTTTTAAAGTACTTTTTAAATTATTTACCTTTAATAACTCTATTAATATGTTACAGTTGAGTTATTGTGCACATTTTTATCAAGAGAAAGTGTTCTATATTTCAGTGCATTATATAGAAGTTCTGTTATTTTAATTACTTGGGCACTTGTGAATTATACTAGAGAAAACTGTTTTTAAAAATCTATCTGTGGCCAGGCACGGTGGCTCATGCCTATAATCCCAGCACTTTGGGAGGTTGAGGTGGACAGATCACGAGGTCAAGAGATCAAGACCATGCTGGCCAACATGGTTAAACCCCGTCTCTACTAAAAATACAAAAATTAGCTGGGCATGGTGGCACGCACCTGTAGTCCCAGCTACTTGGGAGGCTGAGGCAGGAGAATCGCTTGAACCTGGGAGGCAGAGGTTGAAGTGAGCCGAGACCATGCCGCTGCACTCCAGCCTGGCGACAGAGCAAGACTCCGTCTAAGAAAATAAAAATAAATAAAAATAAAAATCTACTTGTAAATTACCACTACAAACTAATCCCTGTGGTGTTTGAGTAAAATTATCACTTGGCAGAAGTTAACATTTAATAATATTTATGTGATATGCTTTTTATGTCACTTTTTGTTTTGCTGCCCAGATTTGACAGTATGCTTTTGCTAATAATATTTTATTTTGCCAAGAGATAATTAATCTCTACTTTTAAAAATGTATTTTGAAAACACTTGTTTTACACAACAATTTTATAAGCACCAAAATTTTTGTCAATAAAATGCTATTGTTTGGATATTTTCAAAACTTCTGAGAGGAAATAATTTTCAATCCACAATTCTATAAGAAGCCAAACTCTCAAACAATTGTGAGGGTAGGAGTAAGACATTTTCAAACACGCAGACTTTCAAAATGTCTGTTACCCATGCAGCCTTCCTTTGGACGTTTTCAGAGAATATATTCTGATAAAATGAATGTGCAAACCAAGACAGAGGAAGGCATAAATCCATCAAGCAGGGGATCCAATCACAGGAAGGAAGGAGTCCAGGGGTGATGATAAAAGCAAATCCAGGGACAACAGGCACAGGCAACAGCCACAGGGACAGAAGTCTCCAGAAGCTATTCTCCAAGAAATAATGCTGGTGATGGACAGCCTGGTAGAGCAGAACATTATATATATATATATATATATATATATATATATATATATATACACACATATACACATATACGGAGGAGAGTTGGGGGATAAATTTTAAAAAAACACCAAAAATTATTTCGGGTTGTCATTTTAGGACACCAAAAAAATATTAGATTATTGGATCCTAAAGAAACAAAGTTATATAAAATAAATCTATTCATAGTACACTATGTGATCTAACTACAAATAAAATTTACACAGGAATAATAATGTAAACAGTGAAGGTTGAGCTAGCCAAATATTATTTAAATATGTTAGAAAAATGGAGGAAGGAAAATTGTGTGAGTGTGTGTACATGCTTGCATAAATATCTGCAATATCTTAGGCCTTTATGGGAGGAAATGAAGAGAGCTGTACTCTCACTTTCCTTAAATGGTACATCAGTGGATAAAAGCTAACACTGCAAAAGCCAACAGTAGCAAAATAATCATGTTATTTAGAAATAATGGCAGTAAAGTCCAAAAGAAATAGTTATAAAAGTTGAAACTGGTCACTTACGTGAAGCAGAAATGAGATGTGGGAGTGCTATACTTTTACAGTAAACAAAAAGAAACTGTTTAACTATGAAAATATGTACAACTTTAATTTAAAAAATAAAACTTTCTTAAAGGAGAGACATATCAGAAAAAATACATTCAGAACTCACTTACTCCTCCTCACTATTTAGTATTCAGCTCTACACAGGAGAGAGAAATCTTACAAAAGGAGTTCAAAATATCTTGAATATATAAGTCTTTAGGAAGTGGTAATGAAGTTTTGTGGATGATCATCAATGACTCTTCAGAATCAGATGCAGATTGAGGTGTCTTTCCAAGAAAAATGTATTCAGAATTCCACAGTGTTCCACAGACTTCCCAAAACCCATTCACAGATGCTTTGGACATCCACATATCATAATTTAAAAACCCTTGTTTTGGAGAAGATAATAAATATGCAGACAAAATGTGAAAGCCTTGACGTGGCCCACCTGAAAAGGGTTTCTTGACTCACCTGAGTGAGGTTCATAAAGCTGACTCTGATCATGTGGCAAAAGGATGAGCCATGACATCTTTTCCTACAAGTCTACTGTTCCCAGTAGATCTCAAATAAAGCCAGATATCTGAATTCTGAAATTATTTCCTGCTCTCAGTGGTATTAAGACCAGAGGACAGTGTTTCCCTCAAGTATTAAATAGATCTCCGTGCCAAGAGTTAAAGAAGGCAAACATTGGAAATTTGATGGTACAGGGTCTCCACACATTTTCTCTCCATTGGCAATACTTTGTTTAGTTAGAAAATGTAGGTCCACAGTTTCATCTTCTGGACCGAATTTGGCCATAAAAGATTAAAGAAACCAAAACCAGATTCTTTTCACATTAAAAATGATGAAGGCCCCATGGAATTTGGTGTACGAATGTTTGCAGTTAACATAGAAAGTCTTCAAAACACTACTGAGGCAAACCAGAATTGGCCAGGAAAACATACTTTCCAGATTTTGAGTCATTTGTGGGGGTCCATTTTGAGGTTTTTGAGACATATTATAAAAGACATGCAAAGAAAAGAACTATATTAAGAAGCATTAGGTAAAGTGCTGGTTTGGAGTGGCTTTCAACCAGTGAGCTTTCACAGTTGTACAATGACTATCTGTTGAGTAAGACTTTATACCAATCACTCCCTTCAGTAATCTGTAATTCATATACAGCCTGCTGCCAGATTAAAGCATGCCAAATAACATTAGTTACAAAAAGCAGAAGAAAATTTATCTATCTTTTTGTTATACTGGCAGCCCTCCCTATCTAAAAGAAAAAAAAAAAATAAGATTTTGCCAGACACATAAAAGGAAAGAAACTTCATTTATTTTTCAGCCTTTTAAGAACTGGTCAATTACAAAGCTATCCTTCCTCCAAATGACTTTTTTAAATATAAAAAGCTACAAAAGTACCAATTTTCCATATTTGGGCCTGTATTCAATTGAATTTCACTATAACCCCCCTTAGTTCCTTGGCTGTTTCCAAAAAAGGCCCTTGTGAACAGGAATATTTAATGAAATGATTTTTCACTACCAGTTTAGAGGCTTCCCACACTAAACAAAACAAAAAAAGAATCCCAAAGGAATTTAATAAGAAGAATTAAGAATAAACTCTGACAAATTATATATTGATTAATCGCATGTAATGAAATCGTAGGGATATAATAAAAAAAAAAAAAGCCAAATTCCTTACCACTTAAGAGGTACCTCCTCTAATAGCAGTGCAGCGGAGAGGGCTTTCAACCAGTCTCCACAACTGTACTCTCTATGCCCTTCAGAATTATGGGATAGTACCCAGTCATTCCATCTCTCTGGCCCACCTCTCCAGCCCACTTCCCTGTAATCAGAGGCCAAACTGCTTTGGATATCCATTTTAAATTCTATCAGCTACCTTTTAACTAATCTACCTCAGTACCCATAACAGGAAAATTTGAAAGTGGGTGTTTAACAGTACTTTTAAATAGTGGGGAATGGTGACAGGAACAATAAATGAACTCCTTGTAACTCAGAAGCTCTGTTTTCACTGAGGTCATTAGTGCCCCCTAACCACCAAAGCTTTTCCCCTGCTTTCTTGTTTACTGCTTGCTAACTGTAAGGTGGATAAGGGCTGTCAAACCTTTTAGAGTTAGAACTCTCTCCAGCATGGCATGATCAAGAATACAAATTTATTTTAGCTCTGTAACCCCAATGCTTTAGTGTCTTGCCTAATTCCTCTTTACTTCAAGTATCTGAAAGATTGCTTTGTGCTTCTGGACCCATCCACAGACACTTGGAACAAGTCAAAAACCCAGTCTACATTTCTTGTTTTTCCGAAATCTCCCCTCGATCATCCTCCAAGAGCACAGCTGAAGCTCTTGGTTGCCTACACTAAAGCCATTGCTCTTGCTGTCCCTGATTTCATCTAGATAGCCTGCTCCCTCAAAAAGCAGCAAATGTCACCAACGTATCACACCAATCCAATCCAGCTGGCTATTGACTGGTTTGGGAATAGTCCTGGCTACAAATTTGCCACTCACTCATCAAGAAAGGTCTGGTAGGAGTTACAGAGGAAAGACATGCCCTTAAAAACAAAGGATTGGAAAGCCACCTACTGGGTATTATGTTCACTATTTGTGTGACAGTTTCACTAGAAGCCCAAATCTCATCATGTAAAACATCCATGTAATGAACCTGGACATGTACCCCCTGAATCTAAAATTTTTAACAAAGACACACACTTTCTCTGGGGACACTGTCATGTCTGGGGATGATGCCTGGGATTGTTGCAGCCTCTCATTACCAGCCCAAGGATAAAGCCAATACTCAGAGGATGACTGGGCCAAGGAATCACACAGAAGGACAAACAGAGTCTGACACATTGTGCCTAGAACCTGCTCTGCTTCAAGATGTCTGACAATGTGAAATAATGAATCCCCTTATTGTCCAAGATAGTTTGGGCTGAGTTTTCTAAGCCTTTTTGCAGACAGAGGGTAAATCGCTAGGACCTTCTCTTTGGTCTCTGCTCTCTTCCTTGTTAGCATTCTCACAATCCCCATCCCAGAGTGCCAATAGCAGTGAAATAAACCAAAGGGGAAAGACCCATAGGCCAGAACATTCATAACATTTCCCATAATGTCATCTGAAAGAGGCCAGATTTCTTGAAACATCTCAAGATACATCTTCCGAAAATTCTTGGAAACTAAGTCATAGTAATAACTAATGAAACAGTAGCACCTCGATAGAGTGAGTATAGAGTGAACTTGCGGGCAATAACCAGTCGATCGATTATCGTCATTTGTGTTGGAGGGTTTAAAGAGAAAAAGTGACAATTTATAAAACAAACAAAAAGAACTCTTCCTAAATCACAGAGATAAGCATAAAGTAGGGGGCTATAAATTGAAAAAGAAAAGAAAAGGAATTATAACACAAAGATAATTCTCCCCAGTCAAGGGACCTTAATGTAGTTTTCTTGAGAGATTTCACTTCTAAGTCAATCATATATTAAAATCACCAATATATAAGGGTAATAAATAGCTTTCTTACCAGCAGTATATTCTCAGCATTAAAGCCTACAATTCATATGCCTGTAAGTGGACTACTGCACATTGTAGGGGTGTCTACAGAGGGCTAGGTTTCCTCAACTTACATTAAAACAAGGTTTCTAACATGAACTAAATACACAGTAGGGGCCCAGCAGTCAGAGGCAGTGTTGGGTTGCTGTGGGCTTTAGCTCTTTGCTAGAATAACCCTCAACACAAGTTAGGAGTAGAGGACAGTGATCCCACCAGCTCCCTACACTTTGCCTGGAGCATCTGAGGGGATGTTATTCCGCTTCCTCCTTTCTTTCCAACAGACAAAATTGACTCTTCAGATGGAATTGATAGAAAGTGAACCACTGAGTCTAATGTGGTAAGGAGCTGTAGAAAGATTAGTAATGGCTTTTGGTGGAAAAACAATTATGCTGAATTACAAACACATCTGCCACACACTCAGCAAACTATCAGAGAAGCCAGATTTTCCTCACATTTTACTTCTGGGACCATTTTCAATTTTCAAATAGAAGATAGTGCTCTAGTTATTGCTAACATGCATTTTCTTTAAATAAATTCAGAATAAAAGTTAGAAAGCCTGGTACTATTTCCTATAGAACTTGTTTTTTTTCCCCTCCACTTACCTAACAGGAAATAAAAATAACACACTCTATTTCTATAGTACTTAACCATTTCAAAATTCTTTTATGGGCATTCATTTATAAAGAACATTCAGTAATGCATTTGCATTAATTCATCTGATAAAGAACCATAAACTTACGTTCTTTGTAGCTCTGCTTAGAGTAATTCCATAAAGATATAAGAGTGTGCACTCATGCCTGCTGCCTCATTCATTCAATAAATACTTACGGCCTAATCTGAGGCAGGCACAGTTCTAAACTCTGAGAATACAGCAGTGGGAAAAAGCAACAGACAAAATCCTGTCCTCATGGTGCTTACGTCCTCAGGAACACAATAGAATTGTCTGACATATATCAATTTATTCATGGGTCCATCAATACCAAATAGCTTACTTTTTCTGTACTGTGTTAAGTAGGGAAGGAGGTTTAAATAATTATTATAAGCAGGAAGACCCAAAAATGAATAAACTGAGGTAGGTTACTGCTTAATAGTATGGGGAAAGTTTATTAATTCACCATAAGAAAAAACACACTCCTTTGAAGTATTTCTCAAGGAGGAAAACGGATCTTTCCATTTACCATAAATCCAGCACAGAATAATGAACAGCATGGTACTTCTCACATCCATTCATCACTCACAGATTCATTATCAGTGGAGCATATTACATTTGTTTTCACTTGAATGCTTGCATCAACTCTCAGGAGACAGCAAAATTATCCAAATTTTCCAGATTAAAACACACACACACACACACACAACTCAGAGAGGTAAGGTAATGAGCCCAGAGTCACAAATTTTTGGCCTCTATAGTCTCAGACCCAGATTTTTCCACTTGATCTTTCTGTTTCTGAGGACCCATGACTCATATGAACTTAAACTTCTCATTTCGAAGAGATTCCAGGACGAATGCCTTTTCCATTAAACGTCCAAAACATGTTTTCTGTGTACCTCCTGCGACATTTATCATCCCAATTGTCTATTAGGTTTATTGCATTCTTGTCCTACACCTTCCTTTGGACTAGAAGGACTTTATGGTCATGCAGTCTGGTTGGTTAAATGAATATGTGACTGTGTTTGCTTGTTTGTTTATTAAATAGAACAGTGGATTCTACTATGCAGCTCCTCTCATCAAAGGGAGCTGAAATTGCCCAAGCAATAGATTATCAGAGCAGAACCTTCAGTGGGGCAGGTCTTTCAGGAAGACAGATCAACAGTATTATTATTGAGTACCCACTGCACATCAGGCACAGTTTTGGGTGTTTTTCATGTATTACATGGCAGAAGGTCAGCATTGAGGATTGGTATGTGTAGCAGTCAAGCACATGAGTTCCAGAACTAGATCACCTTTGTTTGATGACCAGCTCTGCCACCTGCTAGCTGAGTGGCTTTTGGCAAGTATGTAACCTTTCTGTGCCTCAGTTACCTTTTCTCATTAAGTGTATTGTGAGGCTTCAGTAAATTAATTAATACGACATGCTTAAAACAGTGCCTGGTTTCATTCTTCTACCTGTGGCTTGCACATGGTGCTGGTGGTTTCCCAGCACCATTTATTGAAAAGGGCATCCTTTTCCCAATTTATGTTTTTATATGTTTTGTCAAAACTCAATTGGCTGTAAGTATTTGGCTTTATTTTTGGATTCTCTATTCTGTTCCATTAGTCTACATGCCTATTTTTATACCAGTCCCATGCTGTTCTGGTAACTGCAGACTTGTAGTATAATTTGAAGTTGGGTAATGTGATGCCTCCAGATTTGTTCTTTTTGCTTAGGGCTTTGGCTCTGTGCTTATTGCTTATGGCTTGGTGCTTATTGCTTTGGTTATGTGGGCTCTTTTTTGGTACAATATGAATTTTAGGATTTTTTTCTAGTTCTCTGAAGAATGATGACGATAGTTTGATGGGAATTGCATTGAATCTGCAGATTGCTTTGAATAGCACGGTCATTTTCACACTATTGATTCTTCCCATTCATGAGCATGGGCTGTGTCTCCAGTTGTTTGTGTCATCTATTATTTCTTTAGGCAGTGTTTCATAGTTTTCCTTTTAGCAGTCTTTCACCTCCTTGGTTATCTCTCACTATACAAAAATCAACTCAAGATATAGCAAAGACTTAAATCTAAGACCTAAAACCATACAAATACTAGAAGGTAACATCAGAAAAAGTCTTCTGGACGTCGATTTTGGCAAAGAATTCATGATTAAGACCCCAAAAGCAAATGCAACAAAAACAAAAATAAATAAATAAATGGGACCTAACTAAACTAAAAAGCTTCTGCACAGCAAAAGCAATAATCAACAAAGTAAACAGACAACCCATAGAGTGGGAGAAAATATTTGCAAACTATGCACCCGATAAAGGACTAATATCCAGAATCTACAAGGAACTCAAACTAATCAGCAAGAAAACAAAAAATCCCATTAAAAAGCGGGCAAAGGACATGAATAGATATTTCCCAAAAGAAGATATGTAAATAGCCAACAAACATGAAAAAATGCTCAACATAAGTAATCATCAGAAAAATACAAATTAAAGCCACAGTGAGGTACCACCTTACTCCTGTAAAAATTGCCATTGTTAAAAAGTCAAAAAACAATAGGTGTTGGCATGGATGTGGTGAAAAAGGAACACTTTTACACTGCTGGTGGGAATGTAAATTAGTACAACCACTATGGAAAACAGTGTAGAGATTTCTTAAAGAACTAAAACTAGATCTACCATTCAATTCAGCAATCCCACTACTGGGTACCTACTCACAGGAAAAGAAGTCATTATATGAAAAACACATGCACACACACTTATAGCAGCACAATTCACAATTGCAAAGATATGGAACCAACCTAAGTGCCCACCAACCAACCAGTGGATAAAAAAAACGGAACACTACTCAGCCATGGAACACTACTCAGCCATAAAAAGGAATGAGATAATGTCCTTTGCAGCAACTTGGATGGACCAGGAGTCCATTATTCTAAGTGAAGTAAATTCAGGAATGGAAAACAAAAAAACCATATGTTTTCACTTATAACTGGGAGTGAAGCTATGGAAACGCAAAGGTATAGAGAGTGGTATAATGGACTTTGGGGACTCGGGGGTGGGAAACATTGGGAGGGAGTTGAGGGATAAAAGACTACATATTGGGTACGGTGTACACTGCTCAGGTGACAGATGCACTAAAATCTCAGAAATCATCACTATAGATCTCAACCATGTAACCAAAAACCACCTGTACCCCAAAACCTATTGAAATTAAAAAATTTTTTTAAAAGTCTAGAAAATAAGCATTCAATAAATGCTATGTGTTACTATTATTTCACCAAATTTAAAGATGAGAAAACAGAAGCTGGTAGAGGTAACTTGTGCAAGATTACCAAGCTAGTGAGTAACTATCCTCAGAGGGACAGAAGAGAGACCTGGGCCTGATCTTCCCCCTCTAGAACTCTGTCATATCCAGCCTATCCTGCATATGATGGAATTAGCCACTGCTAGAGTACTGTCTACATAACACGTTAAAGTACACTTAACTTGGGTAACAAAAATGAGTAGGTGGCCGAGCACCCACTAGTTATAAGCCTATCTACTTGCTACTTTAGAAAGGGGTAAAAAGGGTTTTAAAAATATTAGACACTGAATGTTTCCCTTATGAGGAAGGGACAAGGTATCAGTGACAGACAGGCCTGGGTAGGGTGAAATTCCACCCACGCCCCATCAGGACAAGGCTTAGGGCACCAGGGGTTAGGAAACACCAAAGATAAATATGCCAATTTTGTCATTTTCCTGGGTTTTTGCTCTTCATCACTTACCAGACATACTTCTGGGGCAACAGAGACAAGGACAAGGACAGGGAAAACCTTGGAGCTGCATAACTCCTGAGGGTTCTGTCCCCTTCCTTGGGCACAGTTCATTGAAACTTACTTGTGGGGAGGTCTATGGTGATGGGGCACAGTGGAGGCAGAGAGAGTAAAGAAGCGAAATAAGAGTCCTCCCTTTGGGAGGAAAAATTGTCCCTATCCAAGTCAGTTCAAATTAGCAATCTTAAAAAAAAAGAAAACTAATTGAGTTTAACACTCTCATCGCTTCTCATATGCCTCTACAGGGCAAAACTGTCTTGTCAAAATTTTTGTATGGTTTTCATTCTCTGAGGTTTGCTTTAATTATTAAAACATTTACCCAATTAAATAGCATCCTGAGTAGCTGGCATTAAGGTCTTTATTTCTTTAGACTGGACCTGTTAAATAACATAAGGAAGCTTTCTTGGATGATTTGAGTCTAAAGGCATCTGTATCAAGACTCAGTGCTAGGGTTTTCCTGGGATACTCTGGAGCAGAGCATGTTCACCTTTGCAGAAGCCCTCTGTGCTACCCCATCCCTCCAAAAGTCCTGGCAGAAGAGTGCTCTCCTGTTCTGTTTGTAGCTGGCTGGCGTTACAGATGGAAATGAGCAGAACTGAGCAGTGCCTTGCTACCTCCTGGGAGGCTGTCAGAATCCCTTCACACTAGAGGGGCTGTTGGAGCCATCCTCCTCAGAACACTAAAGGCTCAGGCCCTTTCCTACTTTGGGGGCCTGTAGACTGTTTTCCATTTCCCCATGAAAGCTGGAATGCTAGATAAGTGCTGGCTTTAGTTACAAAACCCAAGGGATCCTAGAAAGCTAAGTACGTGTTCCAAGCAGCTCTGACCTGCCGTATCCATCAAGGACCTTGTTGCAACTGCAGTTCTTACAGTTTTAGAAGGGAGTCCTGCTCAGAGGCCAGAAAGAATCATTTGGTGTCACACAGGATCAATTTATTGGTTTAAAAAAAAGGCCAATGGTAACCGAAGAATTGTGAAATTTTCTTAGTTGTTATTTAAAAAATGCAAGTATTTGGCATCCTTCAACTGATAAAAGCATGTAGCAAAGTTTAAAAGACTATTGTCCTTTGTAAGTCTATCCACAAGGCCAAGAAGGCCTTTGAACTCTCGAGAGGACTGTGCTTGGCTGATAATTCTTTGGAGATATGAGGTGATGGATGTGCTGAAACCTCCTCAAGAACCATTTCCCTCCACCAGCCAGGAGTCAGGGAATAGTAGAGCTGAGCAAGGCAACCTTGGGAAAGATTGGAAAGTCACCCTGGATGCTCAGTTCAAGAGGAGGTCAAGAGCTGTGCAGCAAACACCACTCCATTATAATCTATTTGTGGAAAGCATAATGTGTATTTTTGTTAAAGGACAATCACACACTGAGGAGAATTAAGTTGGCAGTCTGGTGTTTAAAGGATCAGTATGATAGACAAACAAAGTAAGTGTAAGAGGAAATTTTCAACAACAACAAAAAAAACGACTTGAGAGAAGATGTGCTGAGATGACAGCTACTATATGAACCATTTACTTAGGTCAAAGTGCCCGAGATGACAGAACAGTCACTTAGCTTTCTTAAACAGACAAGTCCTGAAAAACGGGACCCTGCTCAAGCAGTTCATTTACTACCCAGTCAACCACAGACTTACCCAGGAGGGCATGAAATTGTGTCAGGAGCAAACTGTGGCTAAGCCCATGAAGACAAATCATTACTTTCTGGAGTGGCTTTTAAAAATTAAAAATAGGAAAGATATTCCATGAAAAACTAGATCCTTTATTGGATAAGTCTAACTGGACTAAGAAAATAGCATGTTTAACTCTCTATTTAAAGGGCAAGAATCAAAATGAGGATAATTTTAAAGGACCTCTGAAAATAAATGAGTTAAGACTATCTTTTACCTTATGTTTTCAGATTGTGGCAGCAAGGGGTTAGCTTGGTAAGTGGGTGAAGCATTGTGAGGTTACGTTTCTGTGCTTCCTAAAGAAGAATTATTAATATCACCAATCATAGAATTACCTCTGCTTCCTCACAGCATCTAATCCAGAATAAAATCCTACTTCCTTGAACTCTTACCAAAATCACCCAAATCCTATAATAAGTCCTTTCTAACACCCCCTTTTCAAGACACCCCACAATTTCCCACGGAGTGAGATTACCTTCACTGCAACAAATGGATAAACCCAAACTTTCCTACATTTACAGGCAGATTCATGATTGTCTTTGACCAGAGAGCACTGACAATGTAATAATAGACAGAAGTGTTGGTAAAATTCTGCAGTTCAAACTGAGACAGCTCCCTTGGGCTGTGTCCACATGCATTAAAAAAGCTTGTCATTCAGTGAATTCAGTCAGACTCTTGCAAGAACCACTTCTATTCATTCATGAAAACAGGGTCCAAAATCATTAGTCAATGTGTATTTGTAGCCTCTTTCCCTGTTTCTGCCTTTAATAAGACTCCTAGGCCATTCTTCCTCACTCCCTACCCCATATTCCCAAGGAGGAAAGATCCTGACTGGCTTAGTCAACCCTGGGCCATTGATTGTACAAAATCTAGGGACTGAGAGAACCAGTAGTAACTGAGAGACAGGAAAGGTGAACTCAATCCATGTAATAAAGAATTGAGCTAGGGTGAGTGGGGAGAAAGAAGAAAGTCTGCAGCATTGGGTTTAGAGGAGCCAAATTGGAGATGAGGTGGGAATCTGGAAAGAGAGACACTAAAGCACCTGCAGGAGTTGAGACAGTGGATGTGAAATATAATGAGGAAAAAGAATTTTAAAGAAGTTTTCCTGTGCTTTACGAAAGCGCCATATACCCCCCAGCCCTCTCTCATGTTCACAGCCTTCTTTACATAAAAGCAAAATCAAAATAACTTGGTATTTTCGAGATTGATTTAAGGCTTAAATGCAAAACCTGAAACCTTAAAAATTCTTGAAGAAAACCTAGGAAAAACTTTTCTGAACATTGGCCTAGGAAAAGAATTCATGATTCAGACTTCAAAAGTAAATGCAACAAAAACAAAAATAGGCAAATGGGAATTAATTAAACTAAAAAGCTTCTGCACAGCAAAAGGAATAATCAACGGGATGAAAGACAATCTACAGAATGGGAGAAAATATTGGCAAACTCTGCATCCAACAAAGGACTAATATCTAGAATCTACAGGGAACTCAAACAATTCAACAAGAGAAAAACCAAATAACTCCATTACACAGTAGGCAAAAGACATGAACAGACATTGTTCAAAAGAAGACATACAAATGGCCAATAAGTATAAGAAAAAAATGTTCAATGCCACTGATCACCAGAGAAGTGCAAATTAAAACCACAATGAGATACTATATTATACCAGTCAGAATGGCTATTATTAAAAAGTCAAAAAATAACAGATGTTGGTGAGGATGCAGAGAAAAGAGAATGCTTATACACTGTTGGTGGAAATGTAAATTCGTACAATCTTTATGGAAAACAATGTGGAGCTTTCTCAAAGCACTACAAATAGAACCACCCTTTAATCCAGAAATCCCACTACTGGGTATCTACCCAAAGGAAAAAATTATTATATCAAAAAGATACCTGCACTCATATGTTTAGCACAACACTATTTACCATAGCAAAACATGAAATTAACCTGCGTCCATAAATGAATAATTAAAGCAAATGTGATATATATATGTACATATATATATGCATACATATATATACACACACACACACGTACACCATGGAATACTACTTAGTCATGAAAAAGAATGAAATCATGTGGTTTTTTGCAGCAACATGGATGGAACTGGATGCCATGATCTTAAGTGAAATAACTCAGAAAGTCAAATACTCCATGTTCTCACTTATAAGTATGGACTAGATCCTACTTGTTTTATCCTCTGGATGCAACACAGTGCCTGCCATGGGGCAGTTACTTGACATACTTTGTTTTATCAAATAAGTGTTATCTGGCTTCTTGTTCTAGTCATCACCACCATGTTTTGTCACTGGCAAAGCATTGTAAGGTACCTGTCTCTGTTCAATCAGCACAGACAAATATCCAAGTACTTCTGCTTTTTCCCTCTTTTTCTTTCCCAATTCAGGCTCTTTCAGGATAATAATAATGATAAATCCTGTGTATGGGCATTGTACTAAACTCTTCCTTTTCATTATTTCTACTAATCCTCACAACAATTCTAGAGGTAAACATTGCCCATTTTAAGGTTAGAAATCTGAGGCTTGGAGAGGTTTCATAACATGTCTAGGACATAGCTACTAAGTAAGGAAACAGCGTTCCACAGCCCAGCCCCACCAAGTTTCAGACTTTACAAAACTCTTCAGTCAATCCCTAACTTGTGTCATCAGACCTATTTCTCATCATCTCCCTAAATTCCAGCTCAATAGGACCACCAGAAATTCTCTTCATGTATCCTCACAACTTTGCTTCTATTGTTGCCTCCTCCAGATGCCCCCCTCACATGCCCTGCGCAAAGCCCAACTCAAACATCTCCTCTGTCATGAGGCTGTCTCTGCTTTCTCTATCCCTCCATTGGCTACGATCTTGCTTCTTTGTCATATTTAGCTTGAACTTCTCTTACAACAGGTATTATATTCTGCCCCGAATTAGAGCTATTCTGATGCACATCTTTTACTTTATCCTTCTTTACCTTCTCAACTAGGTCTAATAATAGCAAACACATATACGGCTTACTAGGTGTCAGAGAACAGTCTAAGCACTTAACATATATTAAGTTACTGAATTCTTATAATAACTCTCTAAGGTATGTACAATGCATATGCATCCTCTCTGTTTTGCCGATGAGGAAACTAAGGCACAAAAAGGTCGGTAAACTTGCCTGGGATCACAAAACCGATGAGTAGCAATAACAGAGCTTGCACCCAGGTAATACAGCACCAGCACCCATGCCATGAACCATTAGGCCAGGTTGCTCACATGTAGCAAGATCTGCTGAGCCAAAGAATAAATGAATATACAAATGAATGAATGTAAGCCAGCAAATTCAGTGTAAAATTAAACAAGCCAGTCACATTATTTGGTTTATTTGACATCCAGTTACCCTAAATTTGTGGCATTAGAAAGAATTTTTATGTGTTAATCATTCACTTTAAAAAATTCCTTCAATAAATATTTTCTGAAGACATTATGCCTGGCCCAGGGCTAGAAGCTGGCTAAGTTTGTGCTGTCAAGATCTCACAATCATCCAGGGTGGAGCTTGCAGGTGTCTGCCATTTGCACTGGAGTTGGTGGTGTAGAAATTTAATAACTGGGACTTTATGACTGTACTTAATTTTCTTCCTATTATGAACCATGAACTAAAGCAGTGGTTCTTCCCTCCTCATTTGACATTGTCTGAAGACATTTTTGGTGTCACAACTGAAGGTGCAGGTGTTACTGGTATCAGGTGGTTAAAATCCAAGAATGCCACCAAGCATTCCAAAATGCACAGGACAGCCGCCATGACAAAGATATATGGCCCAAAATGTCTATAGTGCCCAGGCTGAGAAACTCTACAGCAAAAATATAAAGAAAAATTACCATGCCAAAAACCAAAGATGAATAAGAAGCTCTCATTGAGAGGGAACCTCTCAGACTCCTTGGAGGAAAGGCCAGTGTAAAATTGAGAAAAATTAATTAAACCATGGCAGTAATAAAGAAATAAACAAAGCATACACAGCAAAATAAAATCAAGTCTAAAATACTCCTTGAATCTGCAGTAGCATTTAGCAAATTAATCTAATTACTGGGATTTTTGCAAATGCTGCCAGTGGTACTGATGTTCTGGAAGGAGGAAGATTCAATTGCCAGCCTCCCCAGAAATTCACTTAGGAAAATTTATTAGTTAGCTATCCTTGTATGCTACAGGGTTGAGGTTCTAGAATGAACAATTGCTTCATCTAAGACAAAACATCTAAACTCAGTGTATGCAGATGCCTGGCTCAGGAATACCCCCCTCTATTTTAGAGGTTAAATTTGCACCCAGAGACCACATCCTGCAGATCAGCTCTCAGAGCGGAGGGTAAGATGGCTACTCCTTTACTGACTACATAGGAAAATTTGGGCTTCCTTGAAGCTCCAAAGAGAGGCCCCTAAGGGATCCTGAGGGGAAAATCTCCCCATTCTCCTTTTCCCAAATTACTTTTTTTTTTTTTTGGTAGACAATGATGTCGTTTATTTAAAATGTTTACTCCAAGAAATATATATGTATTTATGTATGTATATGACAATGACAGCACTAAACCAGGCACCTTCGACCAAATCACAACCTCCTCTTTGATTCCCCTTCACTCTAAGCCTCTTTCAAATTCTTTTTCCTGAGCTGGGAGACCAGTCAGTTGCCTGCGGAGTCAGCGCCAAACACGTTCACAGCAGGGCAACTGTGTACTTCTCTCTAGGAGTGCACGACGCCCTTCTTCCCAGCTCCTTGTTTTAAAGGATTTAATCCATTAGGAAGTTCGTTTTTCAGTCTAAGCCAAAAGGAGGTATGGGACAAGGCAGTCTTCACTTCGAAGGCCCCTTTCCTGCTCCAGACCCTGGCTAGGGTTCTAGAATGGGCTGGCCACCGGAAGATCTAAGTCCAGCTCCGCCCAGGGCGGCTCCTGCAAAGGCTGGGACCTCGAGTGCTGCTTCCTCAACCCTCTCGGTGACCACGACTCAAAGGGAGACCTCAAGGGTGCCAGAAGCACAGGTGCCTGGGCTGCGTTCCAGGAAAGAGAACTGTCCAGGGAACGGATCAGGTTATCGCATAAAAGCCTGAGGCAGAGATGGTGGTTTTGGGGTGACTTGGACAAATTAGGTTAGTTTAGCAAAGCTCTGAAGTGGCAGAAGCTTCTCCCCTGGACTACTGATTGAACACAGAACAAGAGATGCGAGGGGCCTCAGACTAACTCTTAGAGAGATGAAGGCCAGTCTCCTCCCACAGGGCCTTGAGACTGGTGCGACAGACACTGCTATGTGGCCTCCAAGGGCAGGAGTCACGGTAAGGAGAGACTGGGGTGGAGCAACAACAACTAGATCATTTTTGGCATTTTAACGTGGAGACAGTGACAAGTGGTAACAATAGCAAAGCAAAAAAAAAAACAAAACAAAAAACAAAAACACTTGAAGGGACCAATATTTAACTTTCCCATCCACCCAAGTCTCACACTCGCTTGAGTTCTATTCTCATCACCCCCATAAGCACCACTGAACTAAATATCTAATTTAAAGAGCCCAAACCAGTCCAGACCCTCTGGAAACCAAGAGCCCCAGCCAGAGCTGTCGTCTCTTTTGGGTCCAGGCGAGAGAAGCGTTCGGGGAAAGGCACCTCATAACTCACTCAGCACAGCGCACACGGCAGCAAGCTCGGGCACTTGACGGGGACACGGGTGGCAGCCACAGCATCTGTGCAGACACGCGAGGAAGGGAACTCTTCAGTAATCCCAACTATTTGGTACCAGAGCCAACCAAACATGACTAAAGGGAGCTGAGTCAGCAGAACGGTACCCCGAGCCTCAGCAACAGGACGGCCAGCGCGAGGCAGGATGCAGGCGGGGTGGAAAAGGAGACCAAAGCACAAGGTGATCAAGGTTGGTATGGAAAGGGCTGATCCTTTTTGCAAGGACCGGAGAATCCACTTGACTGCTGGCTGATCAATCTCTAATTGGCGAGTGCGTGTTAAAAAGGCTCAGCCAGGGCTCCACGGGAAGCCACAACGCCAACTCAGCTGATAGAAATGTTCCCACCTCTGCCCCACCCCCAAGTCCCCATGGTTCCACCACCACCTGATTTTCATTTGGACTTCTTTAACAGCTGAGGTAGATATAAATGGCTAAACACAGACCCCCTATCCCCCACCAGGGGGGCCAGGGCAGATTCTCTAATGTTGCAGCCAGAAGGCTGTGGGAGTACAGGCCGCCAAGGGGAGAATCAGAACCGACGCCGGCCTAGGCGGATCTGCAAGAAAAAGCGGGAAAGTAGTGTCCCCTATGCTTCCGAAGCAGGCGAGCATGATTTTGGATGGAGGCGGGCCGGCAGGGACTGACTCTGCCTAGCTGCTGTGGGTTCCTGTAAAGGACTATTTTTTTCTGAGTAAATGGCGATTCCTCTTCCATGCAGCATCTGCTTGGATCACGGATGCTAATTATAACTGGAAAGGGGGTGTTTTAGGGAGTGTATTCAGGAGAGGAAAAAACAAAAAACTTAAAAATCCTAGATTGTTCAGTTTCTGCCTCTTTTGTAGGAATGGTAAGTCAACTATGAGCAAGTATTTTAATTCGACATTAAGGGGGAAAATGTACTTTGGAAAGCATGCAGAAAAAAAGGTGGTTAACATTGGATCACTTGTAAAACGGAACCTCAAGGAGTCTAAACAAAAATGCACCTTTGATCAACTTTCGCTTTTTTAAATTCCTCATTTGACTTCTGGAAGTCCCAGTGCACATGGAAATGACAGCTGCCGCCAGAGGTATGGAGTCGGAGGAGTCTCCGGAAGCATGGGAGGGTTCGGGGTTATATTCTGGCAGTTTCTTGATCTTCTCTTTCTCGGTCTCACTTTCGTCTCTTGCTATCACCAAAGAGTCTGAGTAGCCCATGGCGACCTTCTCTGAGAAAATGAAAACTGTGGATGCAGAGTCTTCACCTCCTGGGCTGCAGTGGAAGACTTGGGCTTGTGGTCCCCCTAGCCCAGTTCCCCGATTGGTGATGGGCCCCAGCTGATGGTCCTCTCGTCGGCGGCCACAATGATACTGCTCTTCCCACAAGCCAGGCTCTGGATTCTCCAGCCACAGAGGTCCTGCACTGCTTTCGGGTACATGGCAGATTCACGGGAGGTGTTGGCGGCCCCCCAGAAAAACAGACCACCCACTTCACCGACGGCCAAGGAGCAGGTGTAACCAGCATAGATCTGCGACGCCCCGCGCCCAGGGAAGTCAAACAGCTTCACCAGGCGGCGGACCATCTCGTCCTTCTGCTCTGCGTGGCCGAGCCGGCCATAGCCACCGAAGCCCCAGGAGAAGACTCGCTTCTGGGAGTCCAGGACCACGTGTGGTTAGCACCACACCACAGGCCACGTCTCCCACAACCACGTTTGGTACAGGCAGAATCTGTCTGTCTTTCATCTTCTCAATGAATATGGCCAGTCGCGGGGGGACCAGTTCGCAGTCGTACTCTATCCGCTGTGCGCCGAAGATGAACTTCCCACCCGAGTTGTGTCCCAGCTGACCATACTCAGGGCACCCAAAGGAATAGAGGTTTCCTTTTCAGTCATTATCATACTGAATTCAGCCCCACAGGCCATTTTGGTAATTGGCTGGCCGTTATACATTATCTGCGTGGGGCTGCACAGCGTCTGTCTGGTTGGCAAGGCCCAGCTGCCCCATCTTGTTCTCCCCAAACGCAAACACAGAGACGGTTTCCATCAAGGCCAAGGTGTGGTTCCACCCACATGCTGCAGACATGATCACTTCATGGCAGAGACCCTCGATGAGTCTGGGGGCCTCTACTCTCTTGGTGTCGCCATGTCCCAGCTGCCCCTTCTCGTTTTGACCCCAACCGCACAGCTTCCCTTCCATGGTGATGAGGAGGCTGTGTGCAGCACAGGAACCCGAGACCACAGTCCGTATCCAGACCCCCGCCAGACAGCCATACCTGTGGGGACCCCACAAATTCTGACCGAGATTGAGGTAAGCAGCTTGCTGTTTAGGCACTTCTTTTCGACCAATCATGTCCCAGTTGGTTGCCCCCAAAATCAAAACTACCCATTGCACTTTGACCCTTTAAGTTTGACGCGCTCCTTGGCGCCCCGCGCGCTCCCCGCAGGGGTCTGAGCTCCACGCGGTCCTAGTCACTACTGCAGTCGCAGCCGCGGCGGCTACTGCAGCGCTCGGGCCGCTGGCCCTTCCTGCCCGCCAGGCCGCCGCGCTTCCTGGGCCCGGCGCGGGCAGTTCCGTTGCCCGAGCTGGGCTCCTCGCAGGCCGCCGCCGCCTTCTTCCTGGGCTAGTTGGAGTGATGAGAAATCGGAGAGAAAAAAACGAAGAGAAGCAATTAAAAGACAGATCGGAGGGCTTTTTTGTTTTTGTTTTGTTTTGTTTTGTTTTGCGGCCCAGAGAGGGCTCCAGCCCACTCACCAGATACACTTCCCAAAGTACTTCTATCCAACCCTAAATCCTAGTAAGAAAAGAAGTGCACGCTCTCAAAGAGGGCTAAAGGAAATAAGAACATGGGATAGCGCCAGAACCCTGGGTTCAAATCCCAGCTCTAGCATTTATTAGCTGGGTTGACCTTTGATAAAGTGATAGGCTTCTCAGTGCCTCGGTTTTGTCGTCTGTAAAATGGGAGATAATAACTCACCTTACTGGGTTCTTGGGGGAATTAATACAAATAAAGCATTTGAAATAGTTCCTCACACACAAAAAGTGCTGTGTAAACCCTGGTTATCATTATTATTAAAGTATGAGTTCATTGAAGGAAAAGGCTGCACCTCATTTTTATGGATTTCCCTAGGCTTAACATAGTGCCTATATTACTCCCAGAATATATTATCATAATTCAATTTTCAGGTGACTATATTTTGGTTTAATATCAATACTTTAGTCAAAGTGCCCTCTCATCATCTAAGGCTGATATAATTTTGGAGTTTTGCCAGGTCTGATTAAAAAAGAATATATGCTGCTGTTTTGGGATACTGCCTTTTTGTCTTCTTATGTTATCAGTTACAGAGAGGTATTTTTAAATCTACATGTATGATTGTGAAGTTTTCTGGTTTAAACAATTTTTGTTTTATATATTTTAAAGATATATTATTAGATGCGTTTACATTTAGAATTGTGTTTTCCTGCCGAATTGACCCTTTTTATCATGAAATGTCACTCTTTATATGTCTAGTATTATTTTTTGTCTTTTTTTTTTTTTTTTTTTTGAGACGGAGTCTCGCTCTGTCGCCCAGGCTGGAGTGCAGTGGCGCAATCTCGGCTCACTGCAAGCTCCGCCTCCCGGGTTCACGCCATTCTCCTGCCTCAGCCTCTCCGAGTAGCTGGGACTACAGGCGCCCGCCACCACGCCTGGCTAATTTTTTTTGTATTTTTAGTAGAGACGGGGTTTCACCGTGGTCTCGATCTCCTGACCTCATGATCTGGCCACCTCGGCCTCCCAAAGTGCTGGGATTATATTTTTTGTCTTAAAGTATACTTTGTCTGTTTGTAACATAGCTGTGCCAGCTTTCCTTTGGTTAGTGTTTGCATGATACATTTACCATCCTTTGACTTTCACCCTATCTGCGTCCTTATATTTAATGTGTATCTTACAAACAGGAATTATCTGGGATAATTAAAAATTATTCTTTCAACCCAGAGAACTTACTTCAGTAATTCTTATATTGCAGGTCTGCTAATGACAGCTTTGCTCAACTTTTAATTGACTGAAAATGTCTGGTTTACTATAATTTTTGAAAATTATTTTAGAATACAGAATTCTAGACTAGCAGGTTTTTTTCTGTTAGCACTTAAAAATATCATTCCATTGACTTCTGCTTTCATAATTTTTGTTGAAAAGTTTGCTATTTACCTTAGGGTTGCTCTTTGAAGAAGATTAGACTGAAGCACATGTTTCTTGTATGTCTATATTTTACAACTCCCTCCATCATGTAATGTAAGCTACTTAGTGGCAGGGATCATGTATGACTTGTTCATCAGCAGCATCTGGAATTGTGCCTGGCACATCTATATTCAAGGCATTTTTTTAAAGCACTTATAAATAAATGAATGAATTGTACATCATGAGCACAAGGCAATGAGCACAAGGCAATGAGCACAAAGTAGCCACTCACCAAAGAGTGAATAAATTAAGTCATTGTTACTGGACAAGATCTCTACTGTTATTTCTAAATTCACAATACCATTCAGACTGTTGCATAGACCTCTAGCTTAAATTAAATTTGAGCACTGCATAAACATTTTCTTGACCACTTATAGTAGTTTTGAAAAATTCTACTTATATATTACATATTTTGATAACATCTGAAAATATGACATTAGTGATTCTTTTTAGGTTATTTATTACATTGAAGATGAGCCAAGCCAAAATGTGTTCTTTTGGAATTAGCTTTCAAATAAATTTACCTCATAATGTAATCTCCAAAGAATGAAACTCTTTTAGACACAGATATTAAAAGAAGTTTCAGGTGATTTTAATGAAATAAATATGGTGGTCATCCCCGCATCAATTTTAACAACCATAAGAGCCAGATTTACAGAGAGATGACATTTCTTCTCCTTGTCAAAGGGAAGGAAGACCCTGTATTTTAAAATAGATCAGTCTTGCAGTTTACTCTCAGCTACTTTTTGCAGCCTCAGGACATTTCATCACCTTGTTGGTTTATAAATGGTACAGAATAATCTTAAGTTGCACCTAAGTGGTCACTTTACAATGCAAGAAGCAAGCCATTGAAATTCAAATGTTTATCCAACCTCTAGTTCTTTGATGACATTGTAAAAAAGAGATAGGCTATGCATTAGTTGGAGAGGACTACTGATGTGCCATATCTGATAAAGGGTGTAGAAAATTACGGAGAAATGAAAAACCTGACCACTTCTTTCTGAGTCATAATTTAAAATGTAGCTTCATCTTTTGAATTCCTAAAACAGCAACCATTTTCAAACATAAGCATGAAGGGTGCTATAGAGTTCACCACGTAGTCTTTAGATAATCCACATCCTGGAACTTATCTAACACTGAGAAGACCTGAGACTTGGCTATCTTAGTATTCTGAAGCATTCATCTGAAACCAAGTTGTCTTAAAAGCAGGAACAGCAATGAATACCTTATTTGTTTATTCAGCAAATATTTGTTGGTCACCTGTTATGTGCTTAGGTTCTTGGGATGGAGTGGTGAATAAAATGGTCAAAATCAAAATGGTCAAGCAACTCACATTCACTGGGAGAGCCTGAGAAGAGGGACAGAGCGTAGGCAGTGTGCCATGGTCAGGAAAGTGCCCTGAACAGGAAAGGGCAAGTTACAAAGCTGGCAAGAATGGAATGTACAGGAGTCAGTCAGATGATGGTAGGGCAGATACTGTGGGGTAGAGATGGAGAAGGTGGGGTGGAGATGAGGAACATTCACAATGAGGCAAGTGATTTTCTAGGAACTAGGAGCACGGAGATAGCAAAACTTTCTCACTATGGACACATTCCCTACCGTAATGGATGCCATCTGAGGCAGACAAGAACCTATAAAGAGAATGGTTCTAGCTCTGTGGAAATTCCTGTCTGTGGAAATTCCCATGGACCTGTTGTTACTGATACTTATTTCTTATAAGTATCTATTGATACGGTAATACCAGCAACTATTTGTTGCATGCTTGCCGTATCAAAGACATTACCCTGAGGGTTGTGGAGGCCAATTCATCTCTTCCTCTACTAACCTAATGAGGTGAGCACTTTTTTTCCATATAATAGACACGGCCAAAAAGCCTTAGGAAGGGTAATTTGCTCAAGTTCACAGAACTAATAAATGGTGGAGCCAAGGTATTAACCTGGGTCTGCCAGATAGCAGAACTATTGTATTTGGTAGAGGTCAAAATATGTGATTAAGTATACAGAATTATTCAACAATTATTTATCCAGTATCTACCATGGCCAGGAACTACACTAAAATCATAGATCCAAGGAAATCTTAAACAATTTCTGGTCCAATCCTCTCATTTTAGGTGTGAGAAAACTGAGGCTCACAGAAGCTGGACTTAATAATATGCCATACTATCTGTGTCAACTATGAATGGGAGAGAAAATATAAAAAGAACAGAGGAAATAATGGAACTGTGGATTTTAATTTTAAAACATTTAAGAGATTGAGAATGTAAATATTCCCTCAATGTTGCCCCTCTTTTCTTCAGTTAGTCACCCAGAATGAAAATGCATTAGAGAAAAGTTTAAATCAAAATCAATTAAATGACATCAACTTTTCTCTCCAAAAATGCCTTTAAGGTGAAGATCGTAGCTTGTATGTCTTTGTGTGTTTGCATTTTTACAATATGCTCTTAGGTACCCTTCCTGGAGTAATCCTTTGATGTGTTTGTAATGACTTCTATAGACTGGCTGGAGATTGGTCTACTTAAAAGTGGCAACCAAAAGAAGCAAGACTTTCCCAACAAACGACTCTTGGCTTTTAACTGGAGTCAGAAAGACTTTAAACATTCCCCACACCGGTCCACCAAACACTGGAATTTGCCATTGCCATGGCATCACATGAGATGCATTCACTAAATTAACATCTGGGTATGGTTATCAGTTTCTTTTCATCTGGAGTATTCATTTTTAAAGTTTGACCCATACTTCCCATTTATTTTCCAGAAGGTAAATAAGATTCCAAATGTTTTAAGCAACCCGTGGCACAGGCACCAACCTGGCTCCATTCTTGGAAACCACACACAAGAGAAAAACCTCTATAAGCTAAGTCACACCCGAGTAATTTGGGCAAATTGCAGTGGGGAAGGAGATCAGGGCATATTAATTACTTGGCAAGGGTGTTCTTTATATAAACCACAAAGGTAAACCTTAATCCAGTTCCAGGAATGTCTGACTAATAGACCATGATTTATGGGAAGTTCTTGGCCATGATCATTCTTGTCTTTGGCCAGTAAGAAATCAATGATCCAGAGCAACCATTTTAAAAGTATGTTCCCTAGAAAGTTGATAGAAAATTAATGTGGGAAAAGTAACCTTAAACAAATGTGTTGCAAGCAAATAGGTTTGGTGAAATCTAAGGCCAAGGAGTTTTTCTACTGACAATAGTTTAGAGTGGTCAACGATCTATGGTGTATTGAACCTCTCCAAACTTAAAGACAGCCTTTCTTTTGTAGGGTAATCTCACCTTTATCTTTTCCTTGCTGTGTGTCCTCATGTCCTAGGCCCAGTCCCTAACCACTCTAACATTTACCTCTCTCCTTTAAAAAATAGAATAACACTTCATATCATGGGGTTAATATGAGGATTAAGTGTAATTTATATACATCTATAGTTGCCCTGTAAATGATAAAGTATTAGACAAATGTCTGTGTTTTTAGGCAGGGCCATAACCCTGGTGGTGAATTAAAATACATGTCTCTTCACACTTTTTAGCTCTATTTAGACATGTATACAGTCCTTTATGGCTTAAAAGTTTGTCTTTCTTGAGCAACTTCATCCCTGCTTAAGCTACTTTGGCCTCTGTTTCTTAAAATTCTGCCCATGGCCTCACTGTTGCATTTGCCCTGCCTGTTGCAGTACACACATGTACACAGCATTTTCCAAGGTGTAAAATTTTGAGGAAAAATGGGATTAAACAATATTCAACAAATGTCACATGTTTTGGTTCAGCTGGACGTCTCAGAGTTTTCGTTACACATAGCATTATGAGACTCTAACAGGGAAACATAACTTGCAGCATATACTTGCATCACTTGCAGGGAAATATAACTTGTAGCATCTTTTCCAAATTTATTTTACAATGGAATTCCTTTTGTCCTGGAATATCTATGAGGACCAGTGGTTTGCAGAACACACCTTTGGAAAAGCTGCTGTATAGGCTTGGTAGAAATCAAATGGCTTCACTGACAAGGAACATCTCAGAGACTGTATCTCCAATAATCTCACATTATTCCTTGATATTGATCTGTAGTTTAAGTATGACACTTAAACCTAAGTATGAAATTATGGAATTAAAATGTACAAATTGCAACCAGTTTAGTTACATATCATAAAAAGGTTTTGACAATGTCATAGCTAAACAACTTCACAGATAACATCTTGGGTAACTTAAGTTTGCAGAGTATAAAGTAACTGAATAAGTTGAGTTTTCTGATTAATTTAGATAAAATATTGGGCTAGGCATGTCTGTAAAATTCTATAAGTACACTTTTTAGGCTTTGTCAACTCAGTAAATAAACACATTTGAAGCATATTTTGATGATTCAGGATCTTTATCTGTGCAGGATGTTCATTTTATTCAGTGACTATTAGGTAGTCCTACAGAAGTAGAGGGTTCTGGGGGTTTGCCTAGAATATGTACTGATCCACAACATATGTTAGAAGCTTTAAAAAAAAAATTAACAAAAGCTTATTTTCTATGTATTGTATAATATAACACCTCATGGGTTTAGGCAAGCCAGTAATGATTATCCCTTCTATATCCTACTATCAGTGAACCTATGACACTGATAGTCTTTGGCTGGTACAGCTCTCTGCACCACGTGACTTGCCTCCTCCCTACTCAACCCCAAAGCCCCAGTTATTTTCAGTTATAGATGATTAGACCAGGCTAGATACTTGACCTGAGCTTGGCCAATCAGATTCCTTCTCATCAGAATTTGGAAATGAAAACTAAATGTTTGGGTCAGTTGGACAATGATGAATGTTTGTGATATTGATTTGGAGCCAAGAGAGGGCAAAGCTACCCAAGCCCCTGAGAGTAAATGATTCATCTGTTAGGACACAGATTCAACCACTGTACTAAAGACAAAATAAAATGCCTCAAAAAAGGTAGGAGATATTGTTTTTCTCAAACCCAGACTTGAGATAGCAACTTCCCATTGCTGGGAACCTAGGCTTCTGGCCTACTCATTGTTAGGGTGGCACAGTCCAAAATAGCTTACTACTAATGTTGCAGTCAAACGGACGCAGAAACGAGGCTGCATAACAAAGTTACATACACCACGTGTACACGAATCCGGAACTTGATTGAGTGGCCACACCTAGCTGCAAGGGAGTCCAGAAAATGTAATGTTTACCAAGGAGGCCATGTGTCCAACTAAACAAAAGGGCTCTATTGTTAAAGGAAGAAAAAAAGAATGGATATTGGAGAACAACTAGCAGTCTACCACAGGATGTGAATAAGCTGAGAAAAAAGGTACTCAGAGAATCAGTAGAGAGAAGTCAACAGGCAGCAAGAAGCAGAAATGACAGACAGACAGAGTCAGAATCAGAGAGTCAGGGAGTGGTTGTCTGTGACTTCCCATTTCCTGGACATCCATCTGTCCTTACTACATAGAAACTGGCTTCTGTGAAATTTCTCTGTAGCCTTTCAGCAAGCCCCACTGTTTCTTGAACTAAACCGAGTTGGTTTATGTTTCTTGCAACTGAAATAATGCAGATAATATGTATTGTATTTATTGAGCACTTACAATATGTTAGGCATTGCGCTAAGTGCTTTCCATGGACTGTTTCATTTAAACCTCATAGCAATTCCATGAGGTAATTACTGTTCATTCTCAATTTTTGTGCCTGAGGAAAATGAGGCTTGGAAAAGCCTCACTGTTAGCAGGTAGCAGAGCATAATTTGAACCTGAACTCTAAAGTCTTGCTCCACACTGATGATCTTTACCACCACTGAAGTCAGGCATGAGCTTGTAGACCTATGGTAGGATGAGGCCAGGCAAGGCTGGGGCCTGAGACCAGGCTGACTCATTACAATGATGTAGGTACTGAGGAACAACACACAGTGATATGTTCTGGGAAGAAGCCCAGTTGGAGGCAGGAACTCAATGTCTGGGGCCACACAGGTAAGCTCTTGGGTGTATCTAACCTGCAGAGTTGGGGTGGTCCATTAGGCATAGTGATGATCAATTCATGAGTAGACAGGAAGGCTGGCAGGTGGACGTCAGTGGATAAACTTATCAACGGGATTCTTGGAAAACTACTCAATATGTTGTTGGAAGTCATCCAATTATTCTACTATGAAGAGTTAAACAGTAAACTGATAAGGTTAGGTAACTAACAGTTTAGGGCACTAAGAAAAGCCTCACAAAGGCATGGCAGGGTCTGTGAACTAGGCAGGTTATGATAGTCCTTTGCTCCTTCCAGGAAGTTGAAGGGCTCCAGTTATAGCAGGTTAATTGCACTTGAATAATTGCAGTTTATACCAAATCGTGTTGACTTCTGACTCCTTGATAAGGTCTAGCCCTATGACTTCTTGCTTAGAGGCTTGTCTGTTACCACACCTCCTGTCTTTGTATGATCCAAACAACATGAAGCAGTCCCACTGTTGGAACTTAAGACAATTTTCACCAAGCAGCTCATAGGACTACAGATTGAAGTCACTGGAGGAAATATATTTCTCCTAAGCAGATCTACACAAACCCTAACTGTTATCAAGGGAAAATGTTTACTATATTTACGTCTTCATAGTAGAATAATTGGATGACTTTCACTAGCACCTTGAGTTTAAGGAATGAGAATTCCACCAGTCACAGATTCTAGAAGTGGTACATAATGAGAGTGATTCCGTAAGTTGTCCTAAGAGCAAAGGGTTCTGAAGTTTCCAAAGAGAGATAAATTGACGTAGTTTCTACGCATTTTAAATTGCCAATCTTCTCCACCATTGTTTCTACTCATTTTGCTGCTAGTCTCATAATTATCTTGCCTCTCCAGCTGCATATGTATCTTTAACAAAGCATTCACCAGCTGGCATATCTTCAGATAATTTTTAGTAGAATTCGAGAATTACAGAAATCAGCCTCCAAAGGTTTTCCAACAAGGCTTGAACCAAATATTTGCCAACATGTCCTGCTTGTAGAAGGCGTTTGAGGGTGAAGTAGGAAAGATATTTTCTTCTACCCTGTTCCTGATAGGCTAGAGAAATATGAAGGGTAAAAAGAGAGACACATTGCTTTCACAGCTGTAATAAGGAAAGGGGATTTGTGATTGGATCAGAGAGCCTGAAGTGCAAACAATAATTAACAGAGGATAAAACCTTAGCGAACTAACTGTGGTGATTACCCCAGAGATAGCTCAATCTAGGATACTGTTGAGACAAGCCTTTTAAGTTATAATAGAGAGTGAACAAGATTTATTAATAACATTCATTAATAAGATTAATTTTTCCAAAAATTTAGGTCAGTAGTTCTCAACACTGGCTGCACATTAGAATCCCCATGCTCCGGCTACAATTAAATCAATTAAGTAAAAGCCTCTGGGGGTGAGGCCTAGCCATCAGTCTTTTAAAAAATCTACCCAGCCAATGCCAACCTACAGCCAAAGTTGAGAACCACTGATTTAGGGATGTTGGGAAAGGAAGATAGAAAAGATTAGCACAAATTATCTGGAGCCCGATTAGGTAGTTTCAGAATGCAAGAGTTGGCAAAAGTGGAAGTATTGATCATCTACAAGGGAATATCCAATAAACCTCCAGTGGAAGATGCAGGTGAAGCCTGGAAGAGGAGAAGCAGAAGGATAACAAAAGATATAGGCCTGATTAGCGAAGCTTTCATTGACAGGGTTTGTTTAAACAATGGATGTCTTCAGGAGACCCAGAACTTACTGACTTGTCTTTCCCTCTCTAGGGTACCCACATAATGCAGAATCTGGAGGAGCGTGTCAGACAGAAAGTAAAGAGAGTTAAGGTAGTAAAGACACCATGATTCAGCGGTGTCTTTACAGCTTGTAGAAATGGCAAGAACTAACCTCAGAAGCAGATGAAGATTTTACACATTTAGCAGAAAGAAGTAGGAAATGAAATATTACTGGTATATTCCCCTACTACAAATAGACATGTGGACTAAAGAAGGGGGCCCAAATGTTTCTGTTACTGCTGAAGCTGGCAAGTTATTCCAGGTCTGTAACAGGCAAAGGCTAAGGACAAAATGGTGAACAAGCACATGAAAAGATTCTTAATATCAGCCATCTCTAGAGAAACGCAAATCAAACCCACAATGAAACCTCACACCCATTAGGATGGCTACTATCAAAAATGAAACAAACCAAACAAAAAATCCAGAAAATAACTAGTGCTATTTTTTAAAACTTGTGCGCCATTGGCAGGAATATAAAATGATACAGCCACCACTATGGAAAACAGTGTGGAGGTTCTTCAAAACATTTAAAAAAGATTTATCATATAAGCCAACAATTCTACTTCTGAGTAGATATCCAAAAGAACTCAAAGAAAGGTTTCAGAAATATTCGTGTACCCATGTTTATATCAGCATTATTCATAATAGCCAAGAGGTGGAAGCAACCCAAATATCTACTGATAGATGAATGGATAAAGAAAGTGTGGCCTTATACATACAACAGAATATTCAACCTTAAAAAGGAAGGAAATTCTGACAGGTGCTGTAACATGGATGAGTCTCAAGTACTTTATGATAAGCCAATCGCAAAAAGACAAATACTGTATGATCCTACTTATCTATGTACTTACAGGAGTCAAATTGATAGAGATAGAAAGTAAATGGTGGTTGCCAGGGGTTGTGGGGAGGAGAACATGTGGAGTTGTTGTTTAATGGGTACAGAGTTTCAGTTTTGCAAGATGGAAGAGTTACGAAGACAAATGGTGACGATGGTTGCACAACCACGTGGATGGATGTAATACCACCGAGCTATACCTTTAAAAATGATTAATTTGGTAAATTTTATGTTCTGTGTATTTACCACAATTAAAATTTTAAAAATATATATGACCAGATATTTTTAAGTGCAAAAAACCGAGGTGGAGTATAGTTTATATCATATTCAAACATTCTGGGGGTAAGAAAGGGGGATAAAATTTAGCACAATCTGTGTTATGACTTACTTTTATTTGTATGTATACACACACACATTCATATCAAGAACCATTAGAACAGAAAATGAATAAAATGAGAGAGGTGGAACTAAGACTTCTCAGGTACACATTACTTACAGTATTGACTTTTGAATCATGTAAATGAATTGCTCATTAACAATAATATTAAGGCATTTTTAAAAAGTTGAGAAGAGGCAACATTCGAGGAGAAGTTGGTGAAGCAAGAGCCTCCCTGGACCTCTTGGGGGCCTTAGGATTTAATGGACTTATCAACAGTGTGGCTTCATTCCAGGTGTTTGCAGCTCCCATTTGTATCTGGCTGAGATGAATGTGAACTAAAAAGGAAAACACTCCTGGGCAAGAGGATGCAAGGGCCTAAGAATTCTCGAGCGGGAGGGAGTGGAGCAGCTACCTTGGTATAGGACTAACAGGGCCCAGCATCTTGCTGAGGATGGAAGCGTACAGAGGACTGGAGGGGTGGGAGTGTGCTTGGAGAACTGCCTGCCATATATGAAGGAAGCCATGGTCCCAAGAGGGAGTGAAGGCCACATCATCCAGGAGGAGCAGGGAACATGGGGCTCAAAGGGGAAAGAGTAAAACATAAAGGAAGAATCCTAGAGTGTCACAAACGCCACTGTTTCCAAGAGGATTCAGTGTGATAGGGATCCCCTCCCTCTATATGGAAATACAGTGTACCCTGTAATCCCAGCACTTTGGGAGGCCAAGGCGGGCGGATCACGAGGTCAGGAGATCGAGACCATCCTGGCTAACATGGTGAAACCCTGTCTCTACTAAAAATACAAAAAATTAGCTGGGCATGGTGGCGGACACCTGTAGTCCCAGCTACCCGGGAGGCTGAGGCAGGAGAATGGCGTGAACCCAGGAGGCAGAGCTTGCAGTGAGCTGAGATTATGCCACTGCACTCCAGCCTGGGCAACAGAGCGAGACTCCGTCTCAAAAAAAGAAAAAGAAAAAGAAAAAGGAAATACAGTGTCCCAAGTAACTTCTAGACCAGCTCTCTGTATGGAATTCAGTTCACAAACTGCATATTTGCTCTAGACTCCAGCTCAGCTTGACCAGCGACCTAGCTGGTTTGAAACCAAGGACATCGTCCTTGTGCTCTGCATTTCCCTCTATTTCTTCCCCAAGGCAATGCCATTTTACCACTTGGGGCTTTGGTTGTCAAAGCAACGTGGGTCTGATGAAGGCAATATATTTTTCCAGGAAAATTGTTCTAGGTTAGCATACATTCTTGTTGGGTACATTTCCAGAAGCAGTATTGCCAGGTCAAAAGCTATGTGCACTTAAAGCTCTGATAAACATTGTCAAATTGTCTCCTAAAAAGGCCACTTCAACTTGCACTCCTGGCAACAGCATAGGAGGCCTGCACCCGCTTGTTCTCACCAATATGATGTGTACAGCCAAGCTTTTCTACATTTGCCAAACTACTAGGGGAGAAATGTGGTCTTGTAACTCTTAAATTTCAGTAGTAAGAGCCATTTATACTACTTAATGTAAATTGTATTTTTGTTGTCAATTAGGAAAATTTTTCCCTTTGCTATTATAATGCAACTATTTCCCCCAGTTTGTCTTTTGACTTTGTGGCATTTTTGGTGGGCAGACATTTATCCATCTTTCCTTCATGGTTCCTGGATTTTGCATCTTGCTTAGAAAAGCTTTCCCTGCTGGCCAGATGTGGTGGCTCAGGCCTGTAATCCCAACACTTTGGGAGGCTGAGGCAGGTGGATTGCCTGTGCTCAGGAGTTCAAACCAGCATGGGCAACATGGCAAAACCATGTCTCTACTAAAAATACAAAAAATTACCCGAGCATGGTGGTGCATGCCTGTAGTTCCAGCTACTTGGGAGGCTGAGGCACGAGAATCACTTGAGCCCGGGAGGCAGAGGTTGCAGTGAGCTGAGATTGCGCCACTGCACTCCAGCCTGGGTGACAGGGTAAGACCCTGTCTCAAAAAAACAAAAGAAAAGCTTTCTCCACTGTAAGACTGTATTTTTAAAAAATTCTCTCTTGTATTGTCAGACTCTTTCAGTTACAGTCTTATTTTGAGGGAAGGCAGGTTTCCACCAGTTAAAATAACGAAAGCATTTCATAAAATCGGGTATTCTACTTACATATTGGCTTTGCAAAAATACCATAGTTTTGGTCTCCGCTTCTACTGGAACATTTTCAAGCATTTCTCACAACTGTAACCTAGAAATATGTCTACAGACACATAATTACATGGAACACATGCGGGACTGATTCTTCAGGCCTTGGGCAGCCTGTGTCCTGTTCCGGCACCCAGACAGGAATTGTATTTACAGTCTTCACAACAGTCTCCAGTGAACAGATCACACTGTGTGGGAGAACCACATTTGAAAGGGGCCTCAGTTGAATTTTCATTATTTGTCAATTTTCAGCATGAAGCCACTTCTTATGAATTTCATGGGACAGGTCGTTAATACCATGTGCTATAAGATATCCACTAAAGAAGAATTTTCCTAAAGTATTTTATTCAGAAACTTTAAGAAATGTTTCCAGAGCGATGGTTTTATCAACTTCAAAATAGGGCCAACTTTTAACTTGTCTCGTGTGAGTTGGGGGATCTTGCAGAAGCTGTCATAAATCCCATCTCTAAGAAAAATACTCCCAATGCCTTATTTTTCTGGGACAAAACGCAAAATATATTTAACATGCTGCATCTTGGGGGTTAAAAATTCTAGAATTCTTGACAGAAACCCAATCCTTTATAGAGATGTGTTTCCAAGGATCCCCACCAACATAGTTCAAGAAACCTTCATAAGGAGTAATTTGTTGTTCTCTTTTGTACCCTCCACTGTCCCATGTACCTACCAGAAGCTGGTGAGCAGTGAGGTGGTCCTGCCAAAGGATTAAAAAACAAGGAATGGAAAGAAGACTTTAAAGAGCTGCTGTTCCTTAAAGCGAAGAACTGTAGAGTCATTCATTTTCCCCCCCCCGACACCTAGACCAGCTCTGGACTCAAAGGAGACAGCCATGAAGATGATGAAATCACAACCCCTCTCAGATCCTCAATACCACGTCTCCATGGGAGCACTGATGTTTTCAATTACCAGCAGCTGGAAATACAATCTTTCTCAAGTACGATTGATTGACAGATTTAGCAAATAAAAATACAAATTGACTGGGTATGGTGGTTCCCGCCTGTAATCCCAGCACTTTGGGAGGCCGAGGCAGGTGGATCATTTGAGGTCAAGGGTTTGATGCCATTCTGGCCAACATGGTGAAACCCCCATCTCTACTAAAGATACAAAAATTAGCTGGACGTGAGGGCATGTGCCTGTAATCCCAGCTACTCGAGAAGCTGAGGCAGGAGAATTGTTTGAATCCGGGAGGTGGAGGTTGCAGCGAGCTGAGATCGGCCACTGCACTCCAGTCTGGGTGGAAGGGCAAGACACTGTCTCCAAAAAAAAAAAAAAAAAAAAAAAAAGCAGAATGTCTAAACTTAAATTTCATATAAGCAATGAATAATATATAGCATAGGAATTCCCTATGCAGTATGTGGGACATATACTTTAAAAGATTTTTTTAATGTTTATCTGAAATTCAAATTTACCTGGGTGTCCTGTACATTATCTGGCAAGGCAGATACTTTCAAGGCAGCCATCTTAAGGACAGATGTAATGAATAAAAAATTCTTCCTTATGATGAAATAAAAACTTGTCTTCTACCCATTGGTGGTCCTTCAAATATCCAGAAAGCTACAGAGTCATTAAAGTCAGAGAGACTTGGGTTTGGTTCTGTTACTATGTGACCTTGGGCAGTTTATTTAACCTCTCTTTTTTCTGGTCTCTAAAATGGGCTATAATACCTGCATTACAGGAAAACCATGATTATTATAAGCTCCAAATGATCTTATTCAGCCCAGGTAAAATAATTGTAATCAGTCACAACTGTGACTGTTAATCGAAATCGAGAAAAGACTGTTCTCTTAAGGGTGAACCACTGAGCCGACCATTATCCCTTTCTTGGGGGATGGGGAGAAATATGAGAGAAATAGAGAATGGCTACCCTCTGATTACCATGGAATTTAAGTTAACTCTGTACATATTCTGTATCTGGTTATTGTCAGGTTCCTAAATCTGTTGCCTAAAAAGTACAAAGAGTGTTCCTACAATACATGGAGGTTTTAATATTTTCCGAGTATACTAACAATACTTTTGAGACTATGTTTGTTTGTTATAAAAAATGAATATTAGTTGTAAAGTAATTCTTGTTAACTCACTTAAAGGTTAAATAAATTTATTCACCAAAGTTGTGATAATTAACGCATTAACTGGATTTCCCTGATCTGTTATAATTAAAGTGTGCAGTATATAAACTTTGTAGATTCCTTTGCAAAACAGATTTCCTTGCAATAATTAAATTGCAGTTGTTTATATTAAAAATTACATAAAATCTTATTTTTCCACTTTATGTCCATTTCCAATATGGTTTTGAGTTGCTTCCTGGTCCCTTGCCTGTAGAAGCTGGCCAGTTGCCCATATCTTCTAGTGAGGTACCACAGTGGAACAGAACTTCCTTCCCCACACCCCTGCTGAGCACTATATTTCCATTAACGCAGCTCAAAATCATTTGATAGCCACATCACCAACTCACTTCACTTAGCTCTCAACTATAACTCCTTTTTTTTTCTTACCTATGCTGTGGATAAATTTGTCTTATATCCTGCATTTCATTTTCCTATTCCCAAATGTATAAGACTTAGTAATTTTACTTTTTATTTGTAGGTTAACAATCTAGCATGTCCAGATCATTTTTGCATGTTTCTAAATCTTCATCTGTCATCTGATTGTTTTAAAAACACTTCTTAATATAGAAACTCAAGCTTTGAGACAGGATGACTGAGGAATCTTAGGTTTAAAAACTAAAAGAGAGCACTGTGTAGAGTTGCATTGGGATAAAGTGGTTTTTCTTACCAGCAACTGTTTGGTAACCATCATTTGGTTCCATTAACAAACAACAGGAGTGACCAGGTGTGTAGTCAATCGCTGTAGTGCATCTGCTTCCCAGGGAGGCCATAGAGGGAAGACAATTGACAAAGATGATAGGAGGTTTCTGCAGTATTGTGAGCCCAGCAGAAAAATAGATAAGATTTATTTACATTGTCAAACATATGTTCAAGAATGTGAACTACAATCAGATAATAATTCTTCCCTACTATTTTTCCACCAGCCTGTTGGTAAGTGAACATCATATACTGTTAAAGCTCTGACATTTATAGTCATCAATATGGTTTTGGAACAGCTTTCTAACTGGCAGCCGGGAAGAAAAAGGCATTTTCCTCCAAAGGCCATCCTTGGTCTTAAGAGACTCAAATACCACATATCAGAAAGATAAGAGGCAACTATCAGCCAACATCACCAAGTCCTGGCACCGAGGATGGACACTCCTGCATCCTGTTGAAAACATAATTCAGCCTAATCCTAAACAGTGTTTTCATATTATCCTCTAAAGCCAAACATTTTCCTGCAAAGCCGAGCATAAATCAATTGTGCATTTTGAATTTACATCATGTCAAAGACCCACATTTCTTGTTGCTTCCCGGTGGCTACTTTAAATCCTTCTTTCTCTTTTTCTTTTCAAAAGAATTTTTTCTGCTTTTCTCTTTCTAATCTTTCCCCACATTTAGCTGTCAGGGAGGTACTCTTTGCATAAACTAGGTGAATTCCATGTTTAAAAAATACGTGCTGGGCCAGGTGCGGTGGCTCATGCCTGTAATCCCAGCACTTTGGGAGGCCGAGGCAGGCGGATCACGAGGTAAGGAGTTCGAGACCAGCCTGACCAATATGGTGAAACCCCGTCTCTACTAAAAATACCAAAAATTAGCCGGGCGTGGTGGCGGGCGCCTGTAGGCCCAGCTACTTGGGAGGCTGAGGCAGGAGAATGGCGGGAACCCGGGAGGCGGAGCTTGCGGTGAGCCGAGATTGAGCCACTGCACTCCAGCCTGGGTGGCAGTGCCAGACTCTGTCTCAAAAAAAATAAAAAATAAAAAACATGTGCTTTGTTGCTTTCCTTTTTTTTTTGTTGGTGGTGGTGGTGGGGAAGCAGGATAAGGAAGAATATATTTTTAGTGTCTGTTAAATTGCTAAAGCACTCACATTAGGAACAAGTAAGGCAAGAAACTAATCAATAAGATACGGGCCAGGACAGAAAACAAACCTAAAAAATAGCCACTCAGAAGGTAGCATGGTACAGTAGAAATACTGGGGGCTTTCCGTTCAGCCAGAAACATGGAGTCCTCTACTTCTTGTGTAGCCTTCAGCGTGTAATTCTCAAAGCCTTTTTCCTTACCAGCAATTTTGGGTAACTTTTAACTCAAAGTGTCGATTGAGAATTAAGAAAACATAGGTCCTACCACAGAAAGACCTGCAAAATCCTAATTAATTCCTTTCAGTACCTACCAATAGTATGTGTAGGTGAGGGGAAGCAGGGAAGGTAGGGAGGAAGGAGTCGATCTGTCCAAAATGGCTTCAGAAGGATTCTTTTGGCTTTTCTCCAGAAGCAGTAACAACTGGAAATTAGCTCTGTCCCCTAAAAGCTGGTGTATGTATATGGTATGAAAATCACTATCGCCATTGTTCATAGATTAACAATAATTCATAGGCAAGTTGGCTGATGACTCCTGCAAAATCTCTAAGCAGTGTGGCTTCATTATACATAAAATCTCGTGGATAAACTTCATTTTGAGGGTCCTGCTCATGAGGTGTTTTGTGCAGTTCAGTTTTTTTAAGAGAACATTGTGAAGCGGTCCCTTTGAATATAAAAGGAATCTCACTGGCACAAACCAAATGTCCAACCATGCTGAAACATGCAGACAGGAGGGAGAGGCCACAGGGGCGTGTTTTATCTGCTGCCATACTTATTTCCTTTGCTTCACGAAGGAGTACGGATCTTTTAAGATGCATGTGCGACAAATGTGGGATTCCTTAGAGGAAAATTTGAATTAGATATTAACCCTGACCAGCTAGTTAATTCCTGGGAGCTCCTAGGCCAGCAGAGAAGTACTTAGGTGCCAATGACAGTAAGCATATATTCCCGACTGTGGGCATTACGTATTCCCTGTGGAGAGAATCTACTATCTCCAAGTGACAGCAACCTAGAGCCTCCAGGGTAATAAAAGAAGGGTGTTAAGAGAAGGGGAATGAGGTAAAACAACATTTCACCAAGGATGAGGTGGCATCCAGTGAGTTCCAACCTAAACAGTATTTATCCCATCAATCCTCACAACCATATTTGAAGAATGTTCAGTAACTTCCCAGTGCCTCTCTCCCCACTGACCCTGTTAGGGAGTCACTGATGCCCGTTTGGACTCTAACCTTGTTTGTTGTTCTGAATGACAGACAAACTCCTGTGGCTTGGGACAGACAATCTTTGCTTGGATGTTTGTGCTGCTCATTTCCAAACATTTTAAGTAAACTTCTTCGGTAAAGGGAAGTTTTTAAGAAACACTCCTCTTCTAATCTAGATTGTGTTAAACCAGAAATGTAATTTTGATGTGTCATGCTTTAAACCATATAATGATGGAAAGAACTATAGAAATTTTTCAAAAGCGATTTTTAAACCAGTCTCTTCATTGCATAAAGAATTCAAGGGATTAGAGTCCAGCTTTTTCTGTTTTAGCACTGTGGCAGACAGTTCTCAAAGACAGCCCTCAATGATCCCTACCTCCTGGTAATCAGGCCCTTCGGTAATCCCCTGCCCTTGAATGTGGACAGACCTAGTAATTTGTTTCTAATAGAACATGGCAAAAGTGATAAAAGGCCACTTCTATACTTAGGTTATGAAAAATTTCATCCTGCCTTCGTGGTTTGCACACTTTGATGAAACAAGCTTCCCTGTTGAAGGGCCCCATATGGCAAAGAACTGAGGATGGCCTCCAGCCAGCAGCCAGCAGGAACTGGGCCCTTACTCCAACAGCCTATGAGAAACAAAATCTTGGCACCAACCAACCAATGAGCTCAAAAATGGATCTGGCTCCAGATAAGCCTTGGGACGACTGCAGCCTCATAAGAGACCCTGAAGCAGAGGACTCAGTTAAGTGCTGCTCAGATACCACACCACAGAAAACTGTGAGATAACTGGTTCAAAGTCAGTTTTATGACAATTTGTTGTCCAGCAACAGATCACAAGTATCACCTTATTTCCAACTTTAAATAGTAATTACCAATAACTTACAGTGTCTTTGGTCTATTTTAGTTTAAAAACATAATTGGGAATACCAAAATGAAAGTACAGTATGACATAAAAAACTTAAAATAACAATCACCCCACAAATTTATCTGTGATTCATTCTGAGTATTGGGGTGATCCATGTTTTTATTGTCTTCTTAGTACTTTTATGTATTTTCTAAATTGTCTACAATTAACAGGCATACTTTTAGAATCAAAAACTGACAGTAAATGTATCACTGAACATATAAGATATCCCACTCTCAAAATGCAGTCAATAAATATCAAATATATGCACTAAATACAAATTCTTCACAGAATTAACTACCTTTCAAACATGGTTTCACAAAAGCTAATGATCTTTCTAATACTGATATATTAAACTGATACTTAAAAGATACATTTCTAGAGGTAAGAGTGAGCAAAAGAACACACACATGAAAGTACTAACATAATCTGAAATATATTTGAGTGACAGAATCAGGATAAATGGCCAGGACTACCTTATCTTAAAGCACTGTACTCAAGCTGACTAAAAAGTAAGAAAAAATCTGAGTGTGCATCACTCTTTATATCTTTTGATTAGAACCTTTTTTTGTTAGGTTACATTGTATATGTCTCCACACTTCAAATATATTTTTGGAGAATAACTTGATTTAAAAATGACACACCAAGCTGGGCGCAGCGGCTCACGCCTCTAATCCCAGCACTTTGGGAGGCCAAGGTGGGCGGATCACAAGGTCAGGAGTTCGAGACCAGCCTGGCCAATATGGTGAAACCCTGTCTCCACTAAAAATACAAAAATTAGCCAGGTGTCATGGTGGGTGCCTGTAGTCCCAGCTACTCGGGAGGCTGAGGCAGGAGAATCATTTGAACCAGGGAGGCGGAGGTTGCAGTGAGCCGAGATCGCGCCACTGCACTCCAGCCTGGGCGACAGAGCGAGACTCTGTCTCAAAAAAAAAGAAAAAAAAAGACACACCAAAATATAGTCAAAATATAGTCAATGAAGAGTTCCAACACCTACTTATATACATTGTCAATGAACTTAAGCAGAAGGTAGAATATTCAAAAGTCTGACTCAAGTAAGTCATTTGGGATGCCTATTTGGCAAAGGGAGGAATTGGGACTCTGGTCGCTAAATGATGAAACAACTTTGCAGGGGAACTCATCATGCATTTTGTTATTGTTGAAGTAGAAAAGGATATTAGATATTTAGCTACCTCAAATCAGACCTGAGTTAGCAAATCGGTTTTACTGACTTGTTTGGAACCAGATCAGGTTGAGACATGAAACAATGGAAAATCTGTCTAGTTATGGAACATAAGACATTTCCAATGCTCCAAAGAAGAGCTTACAACTATCTTAATATGAATTTTGCTACTCTGGAAAATCCAGATGTGGTATAGCTTCCTGAAAAAGGCCATGATCATGTCTTCCTTATGAAGTTACCATCTTTTTAGAAAAGAATACATAAGCCCTAGTATAATGGTGAGGGGCAGTGGAATGATCATTGGTCTCAGCCTGAAAAGATCTATCTACTCAGTCATTTTCTAGCTGTGTGATCCTGGACAAATAAAAACCTCTCTAGCTTCATTTAAATTATTTATACAATTCAAGTGATATTTATTTACTATTTCAATGGCTGGCTGAAAACCTTATATGAGATATTAGAGCTTTATAAACCAAAATTGACACATAAACGTAGGACTTCAAAAAATCACTATGAGCATAATGAAGTAGCTAAGACACAAAAGGTTCCCCAAGAGAAACAATTCAAAATTAATCCATGATCAGATATGGCACTGTAAAGTTTAAGAAAACATTGCTCCAAACCTATTACATTCCTCTGAATTCACTGGTCCATTCTCAAGCAAGTGTGCTGTGACGAGACTACTGACCAGGACATATGTCCATTGGCTGGTTATTTTTGAAACAAACTTTCCTACACTGGATAATTAAAAACACGGCTATGTACATTTCTCTTCCTGGTTGGCCCTCCTTTCAGAAATGCAGTCTTTATGTTAATTCATTTTTAACTCATGCCCAGAGACATTTCTGAAAGTGCATACCAAAACACTATACTTCTGCCTCCTTGAAAAGCCAGAGCTACACACACACATACCGCTAAGCCTACTTGGGGCTTTGAAGCACAACAAACTGCAGCTGAAAGGCAGGCTCTTCTACTCTCTCCCTCACTCTAGGGACTATTATTGCTTTCTCCATAGAGATTCTGCTATAAGCGCAATAAAAATCAATGAAGACTTGGAACAGCTAAGACTAATATTTAAAAAAACGCTGAGGCTCCCAAAGTTCACATTCTCGCAAATTTCAGATAATGCCCCAAATATAAGTCACTCTTGGTCATATACACACTGTTGTGTGTGCATGCATAGTGTTCTAGCTTTCTACCACTCCGACCCAGATATTCACCCACGGTGTGCCTTTCTCCCAAATCTTTTCCTCTGGGTACCCTAAAACCTGCTTCTGAGGTAGAAGCCCATCCTAGAGCCCCCGCTTCCTTCCATTGCTCTACCTGTTGAGCCTCACTGAAGAAACCAACTGTAGATCAATGAACTTTCTGTCACCTCTCTCCCTAAACCATGCTGTACACTGGAGATCAGGGTAACTATCAGTCCAGGGCCTTGGCTACCTCTAACCTTCTCTGGTCAAGTCAAAAACCTACCTTCCAATTTACTGAGATAAATAAAGAGTGCAGGGTAACTCCCTCAATGTCTCTTATCCCATTTCAATGTCCGTTTCTTCCAGTCCTTCATATCAAAAGGCATGTCCTTCCCCATAAGACCAGTTCCTCCAACCTGATGTCTAGAGGAGAAGACATTGAAAATGAGGAAATCAATAGATGGTCGCTGTAGTAATACAAGGGAGAGGTAACAAGGGCTGGAACTAGAACTGAGGCTTCAAGAATGTTAGTATGTCCCCTCAGCCTCCCTCAACTGGAATTTTCAGAGAACCGGCAATCAGGAATATAACCGCTAGCACAGGGGTGCATGCCCTTGCAAAACTAGTATCAGAAGAGAAAGGAAGAAACTTTACAGCATACTTCCATTCTCTGGAAGAAGATGGTTGAGAAGAGGTAGAAAGAAGAAAATAGTATAGAACAATGATCCCTAAAATTAGATTATGCAAAGTAACTTCATAGAATGTTGGAAGAAAATGTCTATTTATATTTACATTTCATCTTAAAGGAGGAGGAAATTACCTTTACTAACATTTACTACAGACTGACACTGCTACCATCTCTCCAGTGACATCCACATCGTTTGCATCTTCTCAGGACCTGTAGCTTAGGTGACCGAAGGGCAGAGTGGAAGTCCCAACAGTTCCCACACTCTTTGGTTTGCTTTTAGCATGCAGCAAACTGAAGTTTGTTTATGTCAAGTTGGGTGAATGTACAGATTTTTATTAACTCTTCTGAATTAAATAATCTTCACAAAAAAAAAGGCTTAAACAGATCCCTGCAACAGAACCGTGGATTTAAGATGCTTATAATGCAAGAAACAAACAAGCAATAAGAAAAATGGCAGAGACAATGCTTCTCCTAGAACAAAGGAGTTAAATATCAGGTGTTAAACCAGAGAGAATTTCATTTGATTTGGCAAAACTCAGCCATACCAGGAGTTAAACCAGAAAGAGTCTCATCTGATTTGGCAAAAACCTGGCGAAAATAATTATCAAGACTATTTGAACTAAGGATGTACACCAATGTTGTCAGGATAAATTTTAAGATTAGAGTGAGCCCTGAGAAATTAGCTAATGATAAAATATGTGCAAATAATATCTTGGAATAAATTAATATACATATATTGGAGGTGTTTGCACAAAAAAACTTTTAACTGATAAGAAGATGCCAACCAAGAAGTCTAGAGGCCATTGGCGTAGAAATTGGAGTCTAAGGCTGTGGGAACTACATTTCCCAGTCTTTGTGCTGGGGCAAAAATACCTGTACTTTAAGATTAGTAATATTCTAAAAGAATGTTTTATTTTTATTTGGGGGAAACTGTTGAAAACTTCTTAACCTCTATTTTATTTTCTTCTCTGTTGAAGTCTTTTAATTTGCAATAATGAAGTATGATAAAAATGTGGGTAAACTATTATTCCCTTAACACACTTTGCTTTACATATATTCTTAACTTAGCACATGAGAAGTAGTAGCAAGAAAAAAAGAAACCTATTTTTGTTATACTTCACCCTAGCTAGACACTCAACATCTACATAGACGTTGTTACATAAAATCAACCAAAGTTGCAGAGTTTGGTAGGTTAAGTCAGATATTTCAAATGGTCATACAAACTATTTCCTGCCCAAACACCTTGTCCTTGACTCTACTGACTTCCAAGCAGATTTTGGTAACTGACAAGTCAATCCCCAACATGACTGAAAGGACCTTAGTTACTGAAGTATTATACTAAAAGACAAAGCTCAAGTGTCTTTGCCCTCTTTATGGGACCCCAGTGGCAGTGGCATCAGACATACACAGAGAAGCAGGCATGGCAAATGTACTGTTTGGTGGTATCAGATCACCATTTAACAATAAAAACACACATTTCAAAGCACCTTGTCAAAAAGTAATAGATAACTGTATCTCATTACAATTTCCCTTACTACAAATACGGAAAGTAAGTTTTAAAATGATCCAAAAAAGGAAACAAGATCCTTTCTTCTCCTCCCCCTCCTTTTCATTCTACAGGTCAATCCTGGACAGCCATGGGGGCACTTCCCAAACTCTCCCACCTATATCCGAGACTTGGCCAGGCCCATCTACTTCTGCACGGATGTCAAAGAGGACAGTCCACTATTTCCAAAGAAGGTAGCAGTACATGAGAATTAGGAGCTTTTTTTTTTTTTTTTGATTTTTAAAACAAAAAAAGTCCACGATTCAACTTCCCTAATGCTTAAGATCCAATTTTTCCAATTAAGATTTTTAGAGTTGAGATTCACTCTAGTGTTCTGTTTTTTAAAGAAAAAAAAACGAAAAAAAGAGAAAGAGAAAAAGAAAAGAGAAGGAATGTGTGTAGGGTGGGGAAGAGGTTTCTGTTACATGAACTGAAACTTACGGGGCAATAGAGAAGTCAGCCTGAGGCTCTAGGACTGTTAGCACAAGAGGAAAGAAATGAGCAGGCGTCATGTCAAAGTTTGAAAAGCTCACCTGGGGCAAATACTGACAACTGGGAGCAGTTCCTTAAGACTTCTCTTATTTTAAACCACTTATCTTTTTCAAAAAGCTTATTTTACTACTTAAAAAGAAAAATCCCTAGCTCTTTCAGAGGGGTAGCATAGAAACAGACGGAGATAAAAATCATTGCCTTAAATTTGTCTTTGAAGTGGAAATGTGATCATATGCAAAGCACTAAAGGAATAAAAACAATTTCAATTGCCTTCTAAAATGACATGTCAATAATCAAATGCATGAACTAAATAGCATGTGATCTCATAGGTTAGAATTACCCTTTCCATCAAGGCCTCCCACATGAGACCCAAGCCTGGACAAAGAAGGGATTACTATTGCTTAAAAATGGCACCTAATTCATGCCAATAGAAACTCCAGGCTCTTCAGTGTTGGCCTCCACTAAAAAGGCCAAGAAGGAAAAACGTAATACTGTTCCCTTGAATCCGAACACCATCAATGACACTTGCTAAAGCAAATTTATAAAGTTATGCAGAACGTTGGGACCCTTATGCCTAAAGTAACAATCTGCCATCCTTCTGAGGATATCTGATACTATTTTCATATTTAGGAAGATTTTACAATTTGACTTTTAAATGTACACAGGCCAGAAGAATACTACTACATTACCTTAATTAAATCTGTAATCCTGCCACACATCCCTTGCTTTTTAGTGATTTATTAACTGATTCCCTCTCGAAGAGGGGAGGGCAGGAACCTTATAGTCTCATGTCACTTACAATGGCTGGTGCATGGCTAATACTTATTAGAAATATTTGTTGAATGAGTGGTTAACATTATTAAAACTCCCTGTTTTTGATGTCCCCCAAATTTACCCTATTTGTTTCTTAGTAAACATATATAATACATATAACCTTTATTTAAAACAAATAATAGAAGAAGTTCACTTTAAATAATCAGGTATTCCATATATTCAAGTGAATATGTTTTATTAAATGCATACTAATATCTTTCTATAGTATGTGAGTATACATAATAAATTAAAATGTATATATTTATTAAATATAGATAGATATAATACCAGAACATGATTATTTCAGATGAGAAATCAAAATAAACCCATTTTTAAGTATCTTTTGGTCACTCCAAATTGATATTGCTCATAAAAAAATACACGAATTTTCCCTGGGGAAAAAAAATTAATTCCATAGCAATGCAGTTAAGGGACGTGTTTTATTTCATAGCTTTCTGCAAGCAAAATTGCTCTGATACAAAATGAGTTCAATGATACAGGTGCTACTGTCCACTCAAGCAAAAGAAAACCTCACATGTATATGAATGCACTTTATACTTATATTCTTACAGTATAATAGGTCTAATATCCAGGATGCCTCTGGCCTCACTGAAAGCAATGGCACAGAAATGCTGCAAGGTACTTGAGTATCATAGTACTGGGAAGTGCTTGAAGTAACTTCCTGTGAGTTCTCTGTCAGATACTGCAAAGACTGTGTGTGGGTGTGTTTGTCTTTCTGTCTTCCATCTTTTAGTTTACATTTAAATCATCTCAAAAAATATCCCCTGCACGTATCATTCAGCTTCTCAGAGTTTCCATAAAAACAGGAAAATGTCATGAGGTATCCCTAACGTCAGGGATTGATGTAGTGCCGTGGCTGTCAGAGAGGATGTAGACTTACCTGTAGGTACAGTAACTGAGTTTAGTGTGTGCCCTGCACGTTACAGTGCAGAAATGTTAGTTCATGTTAAACTTTTCCTCCTCACATATGATGTGACTTTAACCCCAGAATATCTGACAAAAAAAATTATACAGATAAAATAAAAAGACAAATACACAAATAAGGCCATCTGCAGAATTTTAAACTCGCCTCTTGCAATATTTCACAAGAATTTCTACACCATATTTTACATCGTTCAAACTTAAATAATAAATGCTCAAGGAAGGGCCTTGGTAGAACCAATTGCACTATCTCTTTGAGGACTTGTCCAATTTGCTGGCAGGTGATTTCCTCTGGGGCGTGGGGATTTTTGAAGGCTTCGCTGTGGATGGCCGAGAACCTGCTCGGGGTGTAGGTCTGTGTGTCTGGGGGACAGTTTCCACATCTGAGCACACAGACTGGATTTCTGAAATGTCAAAGTCTGATGCATCACTGCCTCGGCGGCTGCTGGCCCTGCTGCCAGCTTTGCTTCCGGCTCGACTTCCTGGTCGGCTAGGAGTCTTCTTGGAATCTGAGGAAAGAAGGTAGAGACAGCTCACCCTTATTATTGGGTCCATCTGCAACCAATTTTTGAAACCTGATGCCACCTTTAATCTTAACTTTTTTTCCTGGTGTGTAGTAGGCACTCAGAAAACACTTGTGGATTCACAGCCTTTCCCTATTACACAAGGGTATGCAGGCTTACTCTAAGTAGACATAATATAGAAAAGGCTAGATTTCTATCTAAAAGGTAAGTTTCGGCTTCCCCTACTTACAACAGGATTCCATTTATTGCAAACAGACATAAGGCATATATCTATCCTGTAAGATTCTGCTTTCTAAAGTTTAAATTATGCATCCAGGGATGCGTGTGATGCAAACATAGAACAAACAAGGCAGGTTTAAGTCTTGCCCAAGAATAGGTAACTCCAAGAATGTAGGAATTCAACAGATGAGATTGGAAACTTTAAAGAGGCTTCTTGCTTGCTGAGCTCAGAACCCAGAGATTAGTAGGTTCACTGTTTTGCGAAGCAATGTGAGCTGTACCGGCGTGAGGCTCAGTGTGGCTGGGTTTTTCCAACCACCCCAAAGCAGGGCCCTGTGCAATCTCTGAGCTGGTAGAAGAGCCAAAATCTTTCAGCTTGAAGGGGTAGAATACCACTGTATATTTTCTTCTGTTGTACGGTAATTCTTTCATCTTTCTTGGACACTTTTAGACACGTGCACCCATGACTCACTTTATCCCCAACTTTTGGAGGACTGGGGCTACATATCATTTTAAGACTACCTCAGGGTCAATTTGTAATTTCTTCCCCAATGAGGAGGAAAAGGGACTTTAATCCTCAGATGACCATGCTGCAAAAGCCATTGAAAAAAGAAAGGCACCACACTCACCAGCAAACTGTGTTCGGACTCTGGCAGCTGCAGTTGTTATCAAGCCACTGTCCTCCCCAGAGTGGAAGCCTTTCCCTGATAAATATCCTGGAAGTCGAAGCTTGCTTCCTTGTATTGGCGTTCCCTGTATTCAACCAGCAACAAGACATTTCAAAATATTGCTCCTGTACCATGATATTCCACTGACACCACTTCTTTACATATGGGTGGAAACTCTCTACTATTCCTCTTTAGGAGGTGGAGGGGCAGAAACTCTTCAAATAAATAAGGCATGGGGTTCTCCCTTGATTTTCTCTTCTAATTTCTCATTCTCTCTCAGAGTTCAAAGAAACCTTCTACACAATACGAATTCATGGTTGAAGAGAAAACAAAATGGAGACCCCCAACTGAGCACAAAAGTGATGGCAAGGAGAAATAAATGGTGAGTATGTTAGTATCTTTCAGACTGTCAGTGAATACTACAGAGTTAATGGTGTATTGCTAAAAAGATGGTGACTGCATGCGTACAGGGGGCATGGAGCAGAGAAAAGCTGTGCCTGGATATTCTGCTGCCTCCATTGCTTTTATGGAGCCAGGCAGAGACAGAGACAGAATGGTAAGTAAATAAATAATGGATACAGACATCATTTAAATAAACAACTGCAAAAAGAAAAAAAGTGGTTTTTAAATAACTTGCTACCACATCACTTCCTGGCTCTATCACTTCTACAGTCTTTACAGACAAAATACATAGGCAACATTTGGAGAAATTTTTTTTTACAACATTTATATGAGTTTGTAGAGAATGTCTAAAACAATCAGAACCATGAGATTTTATTATACAATCATTGCATCTTTTCCAGATCGCAACATTTAAAAAATTCTCCCAAAGTTAAAAAAAATAAACAAGTATCTTGAGGAACATAAGGAATGTAATATAATATTCCTCAATGAAAACACAGCCAGAGAACTATTTGGAGGAAATGCATTGAAACAAATTACATGTATTTTTTAAACAACTGATTTTCCCTTTATTAGCTTAAAATGTTATAACCAGCTGATACATGAGTTACTTTTATTAATAGTCATTTATCTACATATGTGTATACTATACATACACTTAAGTGTAGTATCTATACGTGATTTGTATACATAGAATGTTCAAGTTTTCAAAATACTTTTACACACATAACCACAATTAATCCTCACACTCACCTAATCATAACCTCGAAAATGTGAAAAATCAGAGCCTGAGGAGGGACTTGATTTGCCCAAGATCTGACAATGCTGATCTAGCTAAATTCCTAACTTAAACAGAATCTCAACAACACGAGGGAGTGAGAACCCACAAATTATGAAACATATCACTCAAGGTGGCAGAATTCATAACTGCAGAAGACCAAAATCATTCTTCTCAGAATGCCTTGATTGTTTTGATTTTATTTCACAGTCCCTCCCATAGAAACATGTTGTTTTTTGTTTCATCAGGTTATTTGAAATGAAACACAGTTTTGCACTAGTCAAAATAACTACTTAGACTTTGAGAGAGTTTCCATTTAAAAAAATTTTTGAACATAGCATCATAGCCTTCAATATTTAAAGCAAATGTTAATATGTCCCCTTGAGGTTGTTTGAATCTTTCTCAGTTTTTGCTGCAATAGATCCATAATAATTGACAAGACATCTCTAGAGGTAATATATAATACTAACATCACCCACTTGGTGGGAAGGGGTGGAAATGAGGGGCTTGGGAAAATGAAGAGGAAGAAATGAGGAAACGCTAAAGAATGTGTTGTTTCTGTTCCAATTCTCCCACTTCTCAGCAATGCGGTTTCCGTGGAGTCATGAAGGTAACACATTTTTTCTCTGCCTGTCACTTATTATTAATGTGAGGATTAAGAAACAGACAAGAAAGTGTTTTGAAAAGCATAAGAGGGCTTTTAAAAGTTATCATATTACTTTTTTTTTTTTTTTTTTGAGACGGAGTCTCACTGTCGCCCAGGCTGGAGTGCAGTGGCGCGATCTCGGCTCACTGCAGTCTCCGCCCCCGGGGTTCACGCCATTCTCCTGCCTCAGCCTCCTGAGTAGCTGGGACTACAGGCGCCCGCCACCTCGCCCGGCTAATTTTTTGTATTTTTAGTAGAGACGGGGTTTCACTGTGTTAGCCAGGATGGTCTCGATCTCCTGACCTCATGATCCACCTGCCTCGGCCTCCCAAAGTGTTGGGATTACAGGCGTGAGTGCCCGGCAAAAGTTATTATATTACTTTTATTTGAGGATCCTGGCCTTTAAGTTACATCTTTTATCATTAAGGTGAAATACTTTCTTCAATTTCAAGAAAAGGTATTTAGGGATTTTTCCCCACTAATTATTGAGATTCCAATAAAATATCTGATTATTTTGTACCTATGTCTGTTGGTTCACAGTGAAATTTCTTAAAAAGATATACAGTAGATTTTCAATTGAAAGTAAATGACCTGCTACATGAGTTAATCTTGGCAAATTTTGTATCACCTAAATATCTTCTCCCCATATATCATGCCATATTAAAAAGTTAGAGCATGCTTAAATTAGTTATTAAAATCTTAAAAAAAACCCATACATTTATTACCTGTTGAAAATGACAGATAACTTTCTGCATACCTAAGCCTACCCACTCTGACCCCCTGCACTGATACTGAGAGCTTACGTCACACCCGCCTGAAGTTTTGGGGCAGGTATAAATGGAACAGACATTCAGAAGGACCATGCCCACAGTGAACATTCAGTAAACATTCTTTTCAGTGATTCTCTTGCAAATGATACTGCCTTTTACTCCCGTTTGAAGGGAATGTGTTGCACTTCTTGCCCATATTATATCTAGTATATTTAGTAGCTTTAAAAGAAATTTTACTGAAGTCTGGATATAATCTATATGTGTTACTCTCCCAAGAGGTAACTGGAACTAAGTGTGAATGAGAACAAAAAGGAGGTAGTCTGCAGGAGCAACTGAGTCAAACCGACACTGTTGAAAGAGCTGCAGACTATCTTTTCTGTTAACCCCTTACTCTCACATCTTCCAAGAACTGCTGGGTTGATACTTATTTTATGGAAGTGTATAAAAAGACATAGGGTTAGCAAAGTACATATATTGAGGGAGTGGTGCAACAATGTTAGTGGGTGATAGTTTCAGTTAAAGGAGAATGTTAAGACTGGACTCTGGGGCCTTACAATACCTCTGCAGATGGCACGGGAAAGTCTGAGCACTCTGCTGCTTTACAAGGAGTTGACATTTTGCTGTTTGTCAACCATGGTTTACCATAATTGCGTGTTAAAGGATGGAGAATCTGTATGGAACAATGGCAAATCAAATGAAAAGGACAGCAGATAAAAAAAACAAAGCCACAGAAAGAGATATTCATAGCAAAGAGTCACATTTCACAGTAAGAATAATAATTTAAAATAAGTGGAACGATCCAATGGCAAATCATACACACCAAAAAAATGAATGAAGCTTTAAAAAGAAAAATCAATCTGGAAGATCACAAAGGCTCCCTAAATAGATCATCTCTATGTGGGCCACTAGGCAAAAGCATATATTAAAAAAAAAAACCTGTATTTCCCATAGTGTGAGAAGGCGCACAAATGGAGAGAGCTGGTCCTACAAATTCTAGGGCCCTAAATAGAACATTCAAAAGTCTACTTGGGACACTGATTGCAAAGGCGGAGGAAAAGTCTTCATCCTGCGTCTTACCTTGGGTGTGGTGGTGGCAGGGACCTGTGGGGAGGCCCCCTGCGCAGCCTGACTGGACACAGAGGTGGACCTGTTGGGTGAAGCACCTCGTGATGATGGCCGGGATCTTCGGCCTCGGGGTCGGAAAGCAGCCATACCCTGGCTGGCACCGTCTGCTAAAATGAACTTCTCACGCAGTTCCATGTTTGTTCTTCCTTTGGCTAGGTTACACACACACAACAATGCACACAAAGAAAAGATGGAGAAGAAGAGGCGCTCAATCGTTTATGGGAAGAATGGCCACCTGGCACCAGAGATCACGTTGAGAATTTCAAGAACATCTTTTTGCCATGCCAACTCCAACTCAGCATAACAAAAAGTTAAATGCATTCCTTTACAATGCATTCCTTTTGGATACAGGTGAGTTTGGGGAGGAAAAATAAAGTGTGCTTATTCTAACACTAGACACCAGCAAGAATAACCACTATTAAAGAAAGTGTCAGCATGAAAATGGAAAGCTCATGCTAAAATATCATTAATCCACCAGCTACAGACGCCCACATGGTTTCATTACCCTCTCATCACACTGAGAAGACAGACCAGTAAGGCAGGGACTGTGTCTTTTGCATGTACCATTGAGGTAAAGAGAATGCCAGTATTTCAACATTGGGATAAATTAAACAATATAATTACACAGAATGAGTGACGGCTTGTTAGTCATGATGACAACATATAAACTTCTGGATTTTTCACTTAAATGAGGCAGCTAGTATTTTTATTTTATGCCTTGAAAAACTGTTTTACCAACATGCAATAACAAACACCAGACCCAAGGATCTGTGAGGTAGTCAGTGATACAGCACTCATACAAACACATATGCACACGGAGAACACTCCACAAGAACCCGGTGAGCAACGTGTTAGCATGTGTTGGATCACTTATAACACCTGCATTTGTAACACAACCAAAGTCATCAAATTTTCAGAATTTAAATTTGGAAGCACCAGCTCAGCTGGATATGAGTTAAGCCATACGCGATGGATGAAGCATGTTATTTTAAAACAAATGACTGAAGCAAGAATGGAAAAGTAGGAAAGAGAAAAGGAAAGAGGGGAGAGGCAAAGAGAGAGGTTGCCAACCTATAGTAGGCTGAGTAGTAGTAATTGAAGAGTTTGATTCCGAACGTAACATTTTACTCCCATGATGATGAACTAGAAAAAATGACACAGGATACCAATCACATTAAAGAATACTGTTAGCAGAAGAAGAAAACAAAGTACAGTAGTTGAATATGCAAAGGGTGCTCAGATCCGGCCTTTAGCATACATTTTAGAAGAAAAGTTGCATCAGGAAAAGAAGCACTCAAAGGATTGGCTCAATAAGAAAAATGTATTTGGAAGACTGTGCCACAGCCACGCTAACCTTCCTAAGCAGCCCAACAGAACACTATGTATTCTGATTTCTTCATAAACGGAGTTGCATTTCACCTTAGGCTACATTATTTTCAAAATATAAAACAAACAGGAGCTTTTGTTCTTGTTTTACTTCTCTCACAGGTGTGTCTTTGGCCAGGAGAGAGCAGGGCTACTGCACATGATTTTATAATAATCCATGGTGGCCTTGGCAGAGAAGCCTGATGACTGATATGTCCATGTGTACCAGATGGTGACACCATCACCAAAACCAAGAGGCCCTACAGGAAGAAACCTGGGATCCCACTTGGTAGCTGAAGGAGACAGCACTGATGTGAACATTTGTTGTTTGCTAAAAAGGATTACAGTGAGCTCACAGGTAAAAGAAAATTATAACGATTTTATTGTTTTTTTCTTGGGGGGAAGAAAAATGGGCCTACTGAGTAATTGGTACCTAATTAGAAATGGCAATCAAATGACCACGTGTAACACAAATTGGTTAAGAACTTAAAAATTGACAGAAGGACCTGAAAACAGAAAAATTAAAAGCTAACTTAGGACTTGGGCTGGAAGATATGTAGGGAGCTATAGTATTATATGTTTATATTTTTAATGTTCTAATCTGCAACTTCAAAGAGTCAAGTTAGCATTGGATTATTATTTAAAAATTTTTAATTATGGCTTTCCTCACCTGCCCTTCATTTCATAAAAACTTTGACCTTTAAACTTTTATTGTCCAGCATTTTCAGTCTTGACCACCTCAATTTTCTTTTCTCTTACTTTGCTATGTCATAACAGACAAAATCCTTTCCTTGGTTGGTATAATTGTTTGGAAAATCATAGATGTAAAAGTCTCCTAAAGAAAATGGATTCTAGTATTTCCCACCCACCATATTTATCCAGAAGAAGTAAAAAAAAAAAAAAAAGAAAAAGAAAAAAATGAGAAGAACATGGTTTACATGACTGCCACGGGTTCTTTGGGAACTTTAGGCTGACAGACCAATGTGAAACATTCACTATTGGAATAAATGACCAAAATTATGCCCAGTATGTTTTGGTGCTGGATATAATATAAAATCGAAATACTTTCATGATGTTATCATGATAAGCATCTCCTTACCCCTGCAAGGATCATTTTTCACTAAGAACTCATCAAGTGCCATCCATCCACCTCCAACACGAACCATCACAGTACTCCGCAAGATCCGGACCAGTCGCAGTTGCTGGGAGTCTCCAAACTGTTCAGTGAAGAAAGAAAGAACCTCTAGTTGTCAATAATAATTCTAAACTACAGGATGATGTGCAATTTGCAGTAGCTAAAGCAACCGACTTTAATTTCTTGCTTAGTTCATAGCGATTAGTAAAATTCAGAAAAGGGGGTTTGTAATGATTTGCGTTAGATGGCTGCATGCTGATTTAGCCCAAAGGAAACAGTTTGAAAAAAAAAAAGATTACAAAGGTTATTAAGTATACTATCAAAGCTTTGGTCTAAAAATTATTTTTCTTTCTTATGACAGAAACAATATTAGTAAGGCAGTAATTTTAACATGTTTCTAGGAATTAGACATAGCCATGAAAGTAAGCACTGGCCCACTTGCCCAGGGCTTATCCAAAATAAAATGATTCTAAGAAAAATTTAATAAGCTTTGATTCTTCTTCATTAAACTCTCTCTTACAGTAAAACTGTTTTCCACTGAACTCTGTGAGAAATCTTTATAAACTCATTTTGTTTTCTCTAAGAGCAGTTTTGACTTAAGAAGAATAAAGTAAATGAGTATGACTCATACAAATTTCACAGTCAACTAAAATTTCTGCATCCCTAATGATCTGGTAAACCAATTTGTTAAAGGCTGGATTAATATGCCATTTTAGATTACTGTAATATTAGAACAGCCAAATGACACATTATTAATGATACAGCTGCCAAATCTAAAAGGTTTCTCTCATAGTTGTCTGTACCATAACTGTTGATACAAACAGGCAATCATCTTTTTCTTGCCCTTTCAAGAGATCTCCAATAATGTAGATATGCTACAAATTCTGCAAGTCCTGAATAAATTTCTAGATTCCAGGTTTCTGATCCTAGGTTTATGTTTTGAAAGCCTGTGAGAAATGATTTTATACTTTAAATCATTTCTAATAGGTTCATCTCCAACTCATAAAAACTACCAGACTGAATTTCACAGTTGTCATCCCAGCAGACAAGAAAGCAAAATGAACAGTCAATTAAACATAAATGGCTTCTTTGTAAAGCAGGTAACATACAATTGTGACCTTATTTGGGCTCATTATGGATAAACAGAAAACTCTAAGTAGAAAAAAATCTGCTACTTTTCAGTGTTTTAATACTGAGTTTCAAGAAGAAAACCCAAAAACAATACCAACCAAATCCCTCAGGATCCTAAAACTCAGAAGGACCTAGAAAGCATGTAAAATGCACCAGCAGGAACTCGTGTGTTTTTCCATCGAACTTTTAAAAACCACTATTTCTAAATCTTTTTTCCTTAAACATTGAGACTTAAACTTTCCTATAATTCTTCCTGAAATGTTAATTAAAATTTTAAAACAAAAGTGTAAATTTATTTTGTTAGAAAAAAATTGGTGCCGCTAATAAGCAAAGGGAAAGGAGGGGATTTAAAGAAAATTACCCTTAAGGAACCAGATAATGGGACTAGATGATTTTGGTTCAAGATTACACTCAAAACAAAAGTTATAAGGAAATAACTAAAAGTTCCTTATAGAGATGATATTTCAAGTGTAATGAATACAGATAATTTTCTGTTTTAATTAGGCATTCTCCAGACAACTAACATTGTCTTCAGAATTTCTCTAAATTTTCCCAATAACCAAATTACAAGACAAGAGAAAATAGACTAATGTTGCTGACTGTGCTTTCAGTGAGTAAAACCTTTTGAGGTATTTCTCTCATCCTCTCTGCAAATAAAAGATGCTCTCCCATTTGCTGACTCCGAAAATAGCAAGAATGGAATAGTAACATTTTAGTATTATAGTAAAACTAACAGAAGTTTTAAAAATCTATCCAAAGTAACTATTTCTATTTTAAATAAATTATTTGCTTGCAATAAATGAAGGTAATAGATAATTTGAAGCTTGAGATGTAATATGGCTTTAAAATGGAGTGGCAGAGTCATATCTAATGTAATATGGTCAGATACTATAGACAGCATGGTTCTTTCCAAAGTAAAAAAAAAAAAAAAAAAAAAAAAAAAAGCTTCATGAACATGTTTAAATCAAAACAGAGTATCTCTTTAGTTTCAAAATTCTGATCATGATGTAGTGCCACTACACAGTTTATACTGACTTAAATGTCAACATAAACATTTTATATTGACTTAAGTGCCAATATAAACATTCGATCAAGATGGCATAAAATGTGACTTTAAGATTCTGCATATATTACAGCGATAACTTTCCTCAAAAGGAATATTACTTAAAGCCTACTGAGTTAACATTTCTACTCAGAGATGCCAAGCCCCAAAATCAGTGATTTTGAACAAATGGCAAATGGCTTCTTTGGAGAGAACTTGTTACTTGTGGCTGAGTGCCAAGGAGACCTCTTGGCTCTCTGTCTTCCTGTGTCACTGCCTGAGGCTGATCCTTCTCGGCTACTGTAGACTGTATGTCCTAAATAGTTAAACATCAATGAGCCTAACACAGATGTGTGGAGAATCAAATTTGTGTTCCAATGAGTACTAGCATAAAATATATGCTCATATTATAAAAAATGGGAATTAAAAATTGCATTTGTAACACTGTAGCAAGCCAAGCTACAATTCATTATCTGGTTTGCTTAAAAGTAATCTCCTCATCTGAGACACAAGGCAAAAAGGAATCCTAGATCAAGGACCCTTATAGCGCTTACAGAAACACCACGCCAACCAACAATGTAGTAGCTAGGGAGACAGCATGGGAAAGATTGGCCATGGCAAGCTTTAATGACTATGAATTAAAGTTAAAAAAAAATCATCAGGAACTTGAGAATACATTCCACTGGTTTATACCTGATTTCCCAGGAAGAACTGATAAAAATGAAAAATGGAAGAAAGACACAATTAGTTCAACAGGAAACTTTCTGTATGACTCTAGAACGTACACACATACTCACACTCTGTGCTTCTGGATGTAGTATCTAGTTTAGAGATGTGCAGGCACCCAGTTGTCCCAATTTCAAACCAAATAATCAGACTATTTTCTGTACACATATTTTTGAAAATCTTAGGATTTCAAATTTAAGTTAAAATTTTGAATACATTGATGATTATTTTTTTAAGTATAAAAATAATGTTTCATTTATAAGTAACACACTGTATTGGGGAAACTCAGCACATTTCCTATCTAGCTACTACATACAAGAGATGTTCCGAAAAAAAAAAAAATTGAGAAAGAGTAATGAAGTCACACTGTTCTTCTGTTTTGAAGAGAGTGAACCAAGTTAATTGAGATTTTGAATAAAAGCAAAAATTACTGCACAAGTAGAGAAGACATTATCCTCTTTTTCCATATTTATTAAAATGAGTCCATATTTTTAACTTTGTGGTTCTGGATTAGAGTAGCTTTCCTGTTTGAAATCTGAACACTTACCTCGAATCATAATAAAATATAAAATAATATGAAGCAACCTAAATATATGAGATTTGAGTATTTTCTTGTGAATAACTTTTCTTTAAAGGCAATGTGCATGATGTAGATGTCAAAGATACCTCCTAATACGCAAAATGCAGGCTACAATTATACAAATTAAAATGTTAAACGTAAGAGTTTCATATACCATTAAATTTTGATATGAGGTAAAAAAAATAAATAAATAAGACTCCTGGAAAACAATGGAGATCAAATTGTATACAGATTTCAATTTATGTCCTTTAAAGGAACTACAACATTACTTTGAAAACTTACCCTGTATTTATTATCACCAATCTGCTCAACTTGAAATCGCTTTGCACATTTACACTTAGCTACCTGCCTTGTCACCTGCCAAAAACAATGATGAAATATTTACTTTAATGTCAATATTACATAGTACAATCCTTAAAACTTTGACACAATTAAAGTGAAAATAAAATGGTTGTATGAATTGTGCATGATATTGTGGCAGAACATACTATCAGTGTTGCACACAATGGAAAGATAATGAGTACCTCATCTTCGATTTTATCGGCATCTGTGATAGGTTTATATGCATCTTTATTTGGGTGAAGGGCTGCTACAAATTCATAGTAGTCAATATATCCATCACCATCCCTGTCAAAGATGTCTGCAACTGCGCTCATCTCCAAGCGACTGGTTGGAAACTCTAAAATTTTGAAAACAATGGTAAGTAGTGACTTGTTAGTTCTTTCTCAAGACATTCTCAATTGCACATTTTAATCTCAATGTGGCTGGTTAAGTCATCAGTGATCAAATATGTTAAAATCCTTTTTTAAAAAACTGATTTACCTCATAGCAAATGAAGAGCTATATATAATCTTAATTTATCTTTAATTACTATTTAGGTGAATCATATAAAATGCTGTTTTTTCAGGTTGAAAATGTTTAACACTGGCAATTTTATATGGTTCAATTGCTAGTCAAAGAATAATTTATATGAAATTTACCTTAAGAATGACATCTAGTAACATCTGTCAGGGAAATCACATACAAATGATTGGGCCATCAAACAAGATGATAAGTATCTTAAGAAGTTTTATAGAGTTCTAATTTCCTACTAATGACAAAGTTAGATCAGAATGTGAATTAGAATGAAAAAGAGACTTGAATTTATTGACTTCCTATTACACATACGCCAGGCAACACACACACACACACACACACACACACAAACACCTTAAGAATCATATATTATTAACTTTATTATTCTAACAAGTTCTCAGCCTCAGTGGAGTGAGGGAACAACATACCTGTGATCACACAGTTAGTGAGTGTTCCTGACTCCGGAGCCACAAATTTTACCAAAAAACATTTTTTTAAGGGTCGTGACTTCCTAGGCAACTTACAAGGCAATGCTTTACTGTAACACAAGTTTACTGGACCCACAATTTTAAAATGTGCTTATTTCCTTTAAAAATTGTATCAGTTACAGTCATCTGTCTTGGAACTTACTTGAGGAAAGAATTCCATCAATAAATTCCTGCCGTGTTATTTTCCCATCCTGGTCTTTATCAATTCTCCTGAAGAAGTCCATCACTCGAGATTTCTTGTGATTCATCCATCGCATGTATTTTTTGCGCCAGATATCAAAATCAAAGTTAGCAAATTCCCTCAGCTAAAAAGGACAAAAGGTATTTTGGTTGAGTTAATGCTGTACTAAAATTGTAGACTATACTATATGAATAACTTTTTAAATGATTCTCTAGGTAGTACACATATTCTTCCCATTTCAAAAAGAGGTATGATCTTGCAAAGGGGACTTAGAAACATTTTGCCTTTAAAATGTATTCCATTGCTGTCACTGATTTTTCTTTACAAATAAAATTCCTAAAAACTTAAGCTGTAAATTTCTGATTAATGCCAAAGTCATAAAAGTGGTCTGGGTCTAAGCACCAGCACTAGTCATGCTTACTGGGATAGCAGGTCCAGCTCAATAGCACTTACCTAACCCTTCGCTCTCTCTCCCTCTGCACTATCAGCCACTCTCTTAACTCCCCAGGGCTTCTAAAAATTTCCCAATTGCAGAATCTAAAACTTGAAATCTCAGGTAATCAAATATACACAATCAAAAGATCTGAAATATAAATGATTATATTTTCCAGGCAGCATCACTAGCAAACATTATGTCAAGTTAGATTTTATTCTTAAGGAATCAGCTTCTGATTGTTAGAACATAATCTTTTTTTTTTACTTTATTGATCCCTAAATCCAAATCCTATATATCAATGTTTCACAAAATCACACATACTCGTGGTATTTATTTTGGAAATTTAAAAATGTACTCAAATAGCAAGAGTTTGCTTATTATCAGAAAAGTTAAAAAATACCAAGATTTTGGCAACGGCCATGTGTTGTGTTACAAGGAATGACAATATGACAAATGACAATATGGTGTTGAGAGTATGAATTTCCAAACCTCCTCTAGTCTGTCCAAGGCATCATTGAGTTTCCTCCTTCTTTCCAACGCCAGGAGCCAGACTTGCTGCCATTTGCTCACCAGTAAGTTTACCCTAGGATTTTTGGTTTCAATTTGTGTCTGTGACCCAGAGGGATACAAGCTTGATGCTGGAAAGCGTTTTCCTGTGAAGATATAACTTTAGTTAGGATGGCAGTTTCCAGGGTGCTGAAATGTGTTAAGGCTTGACCTTTTTTGCTTCTAGCTAAGACTGCATCAACTTAATTATGTGTTTGTGCAAGTAAAAGTATCCTAATTTAGATGATGTATAATGTCAAGGTCCAAATCTGTTTTCCTTATTAAGGATCACACACTGTTCATGCAATTTAAAGAAATATCTCTGGACAGGGGCATTTAAATACCGGAAACCTCTCTCAATAAATTATGCTTAAAACATCTTCCAGCTTAAAATTCATGCCATTTTAATGGCAACGAAGCATGCATGCTGTGATCCTCTTTGTTAAAGGAAATCTCCCAGGCCAGTGAGACTATCTTACAATGAGTTACATCAAACCCAGCTGCCCTTCCCAGAGAATAAGGCAGAAAGGGAGGGCAGATGAGGGCAGCAGACACTGGGCAGTCACAAGAGTCAAAGCAAGACACTTCACAAATGCCAATAAAATATGGCAGCATGTGTATGGGACCCCAGCCTTCGCCCACGTCCATTTTCCACTGAGATTGCATGTTTCCTGTGCATAGTCTCAAACCCAAGTTTACTGCCTTACTAAAGTTTCCTCCTGCTTTCTGGCTGTTTTCCGCAAGTCTCAACAACTTCACAAAACAATGACCTTAACAAATTTTTCTCATCTTACTAAATGGCTAAACACGGCCTAGAAAAATTACTAGCCTAGGGTCATATAGAATGTTAAGTGTCCCAGCTAGGATTTACAGTACAACAAATACTTGAGCATTTAACTATATGCCTGGAAGTATGTTAAGCATTTTGTATGTACTAGCTCATTTAATTCTCACTGCAGTCCAATGAAGTTATAATTATCCCCTTTTACAGATGAGGAAACTGAGGTTCAGAATGAGTTTAAGTAACTTGTCCAGGGTTATGTTTCTCAGTTTGGTAAGTGTTGGAGACAGCCAAGGAGTCTGGCTATAGGGCTCTTAATAGTTTACCTTGTCTCCTTGTGTAGTAAGTAATTACAACAGCTCCGACATCATTTCTTTTTAATTAAAAAATTAAGTAATATGCAAAATGCATTTCCATTCAGAAATGCATAAAACATATAACACAAATTGTGTTTCTTTTAAATCTTCTCCAAGCTAACTATGATTGTTTTTAATGTCATGTTATGTTGTTAAAGTAGCTCAAGAAGTAAATAGAGCCTGAAGTCACATGAACATGGGCAAAAGCTATCAGATTGCTGGTCACCAATGAACAACTAAGTCATGAAGATTATCCATGTCATGGTCATTTTTGTTATGTTCAGTTTTAATGTTATATATATAATGGAAGAAAAATGAGACAATGCAAAGGGGGTGATGGTTTCCATTCTTATTGTAAATTTTTTCAATTTTCTTCTAGCTAATATGAAAGATACACTTCAAGACAATAAAGTTACATATAGAAACCTGGGTATATTTTTTCTTTATTTTTAAATAAGTTTCTACAATACTTGAGCACATGTATTCCTTCTAGAAAGTATTTCATGATATCAAGTGCTCATGTAAAATCACCAATTGCCCCCAAATTTCAAATAACTCAAAAGAAAATTAGCTCCCTTATTTATTGACATTTTAAAGAAACTGATCACTGCTTACTTCCTGCTCGTCCCTTATCCAAGACTGGAATATGGGATTGTAATGAAGAAGGATCAGCAGCTCTCCTCTTATAGGTCTTCGTTACTTTATCAACATCAGGCTGTTTTCTAGTCATTTCCTCCATGAAGGTCTGAAATGAAAGAAATGATGTCAATCAAATAAGAGTTACTACAGAAAATCATCTTTAGAAATGAACTAAAAACAGGAGGATAAAAGAACCATTTTATTATTTCTGAAGAAGCATAAATCATCATGCTTTATTTTTAGGGTAAAAAAAATCTAAACCATCATACTGCAGGCATTTACTAATTTCTAAAGAATATAAAATGTGGCCGGGTGCAGTGGCTCATGCCTGTAATCCCAGCACTTTGGGAGGCCAAGGCAGGTGGATCACCTGAGGTCAGGAGTTTGAGACCAGCCTGACCAATATGGTGAAACCCCATTTCTACTAAAATTACAAAAATTGGCAAGGGATGATGGTGCGCGCCTGTAGTCCCAGCTACTTGGGAGGCTAAGGCAGGAGAATCGCTTGAACCTGGGAGGCAGAGGTTGCAGTGAGCCGAGATTGTGCCACTGCACTCCAGCCTAGGCAACAGAGTGAGACTCTGCTCTGTCTCAAAAATAAATAAATAAATAAATTAAATAAATAAATAAATAAATAAATAAATGTTATTGCTTGTAAAGAGAGTAAATTGAAAATAAAAATAATTTGTTTTAGTTGAATAACATGCATGGACACGTGGAGAAGTCACGTGAATAAAATAACCTGTCTGTGCATCAACCAAACTCAAGCTTCCAAGCTCCTCAGAAGAATCTTTAGTGAGCATCTGTCTACAAACAAACTAATTAGCTGGGATGTTTCCAAGAACTTTGCTGTGGCACATTTCACCTACATATTTGAAATACTTAAGATGGCTTTGATTAGGCAACACAGTGAAACCCTGTCTCTACAAAAAATTCAAAAATTAGGCCAGGCGGCATGTGCCTGTAGTCCCAGCTACATAGGAGGCTCAGGTGGGAGGATCACTTGAGCCCAGGAGGTTGAGGCTGCAGTGAGCCGTGACTATGCCATTGCATTCCAGCCTGGGCAACAGAGTGAGACCCCGCCTCTCAAAACAAACAAACAAACAAAAAAGATGGCTCTTTGATATATTATGACATAATGCATCCACATTTAATGTGGACACATCAAAATATTCATAAATAGGCTATTCCAAGGATGGTAAAAACTATTCGGGTTAAAGTAGTTAAAGTATACTACCATTGTATTTAAAAGGTTTAACTATCTTGCCACTGCTTATCTCATCTCCTTGGGCTTATTATTATTATTTACTAGGTATCCCTCTATTTGAAATATGCAACAAAGGCTGAGGAAAGGCAGAGACTGTGAAAAGTGATGGGGAAAAGGAGACCCAGACAAAAGGGAAAACTGAAGTAACACCTTTCTGGAATATTTGTCACAATGAAGAACTCTAATACCTCTGATTACAGGGAACATGACCGGGTACACTTAGGGCCATTATAGACGTTGATGTCTTAGGCTTTGAAAACACACACACACACACACAATAATGGCAACATTAATTGCTTAACCAACTGAGCTGACACTTAATATTTCTCTTTGTAAATGCATATTAAACAAACTGTGAGCAATCAAGTAAATCAAAGTGAGTGTGACACCCATCATTTGAGTTTAAAACAAGGAGGATATATAGGAAGACTGCTTTTTCTAAGAAAGACAACACGTTCCCTTTTTCATACGATGTATTTCAAGTGATGACAGTCATCTTCGCAGACATAAAAATGCAGAGCAATCAAACCTTGTTTGATTAACTCAATGTGAACATAATGCATCCACATTTAATGTGGATACCTTAATGTGGGTACCTTGTACCCACTGAAGCCAGGGAGGTGGAGGCGGGTGAGACCACCAAAAGAGGGAACAGAGTGAGAGAAATCGAGAGCTGAGGATAACACATAAGGAGTAAGGAGAGCTGACATTTAGAAGGCAAAAGGGAGGGCAGGAGTGAACGTGAGACAATACCATGAGTGTAACCCCACAGAGGACAAAGAAGTAAAGTTTTGCAAAGGTCACAGAGGGTTCCTGTAAAGAGAGGTTTTAGGGCAGTTGCAGAATTGGAAACACAGTTGTAAGGAGCTGAGGAGTCTGAAGAAGTGAAAATAACAAGAGCAAAGCAATGTTTTGAGAAGTACAGCAGTGAAAGAAAGAAAATATCTGAGATAATGGTTAACAGGAGTTAGGATTATATTTATTTTACCTGGTGTTCTGCAATGAGTGCTTTCACCTCTTCGATCTCCTGGGGGATGACTTCTTTATCCTTATCAGTAAGTGTAGTTTCAGCCCATTGCAACCAAGCCAGCAAAGCTTCCAACAATTCCTGTTTGGCAATAAGCCCAGCCAGAGCACTTGCTAATCTCTGCTGATGTTGCTTTGCCCAGGCCAGCACCTGTCAGAGAAACAGAAATTTTTCTGAATTTCCTCCAACTTAGTAAAATAATTGCAGTGATGTAGAATAAATAAATTTTAAATGAAAATTAGGATCATCCTGAGCTAGACCCATAATGCTTCTGGTCTTTTTAGATTCCATTAGTGGCATCAAGATCTGGCTTGAGGAGGACATGAGAGCCCACGATGATGTTCATCATCTTCAGAATTTAAAGATGCATGTCAATCACTCAGGCTTCCTTTTGCTTTCTAATTTGAGTTCAAATATGCATTCTCTGAAGGATCAGGTAAGCTTACTCCATGTGGCACAGAGCAGACATGTAAAAAGCTAAGATATTGGCAGGGCGCGGTGGCTCACGCCTGTAATCCCAGCACCTTGGGAGGCCGAGGTGGGCGGATCACGAGGTCAGGACTTCAAGACCAGCCTGACCAACCTGGTGAAACCATCTCTACTAAAAATACAAAAAAATTAGCTGGGCATGGTGACACGTGCCTATAATCCCAGCTACTCGGGAGGCTGAGGCAGAGGAACTGCTTGAACCTGGGAGGCAGAGGTTGCAGTGAGCCGAGATCACGCTACTGCACTCCAGCCTGGGCAATAAATCGAGACTCCGTCAAAAAAAAAAAAAAAAAAAGCTACGATATTAAATACAGAATTAATTCACTTTATGTATATCAATTCACTCCACCAGTATATACTGCTCTGAAACACCATCCAACTGCTGGATTATTCAACAGAAACAATGTGGAAGGAGGCCAAAATGTTATACAGTGTACTAAATATTTGCCTTCTAATTTTCCAGGGACATAGCTGCAAAATTTCTTTGAGCTTTTAAAGAAAAGCGAATTTCAGAGATTGTAATGCATACAAGAAGCATATTTAAAAGAACATTTTCTATGTAGAGGTCTCATTTTCCCATGGCCATAAGTGCATCTTAATTCCTGAAATTTCCCACACCCCTCAACTCTCAAAGCTATTGCTACTCTGACGATTATCTGAGACACACTGACCTCCTCAAACCTCGCCCGGATGATTGTTATCCAGTGCTTAATGGTAGTGATGGAGTCGGGGTGGCAGATAGCCAAAACGGTGTCGCCCATAGTGGTGGCTTTATTTAGTTCAGCTCTCTTTTCTTCCAGTTTCTTCATGAATTCCTACAGCAGAAACAAAGACTTCAATTAACTGTTGGCATTGGCTGAAAACAAAACTCTGGTGACATTTGTTTGACTGCCAGAATTAAACAAATAAACAAAAACTTCAATTGGTTTATTCACAGTGAAAATCATCTACTAATTGGGGAGGAAAAGGGGACAAAACAGAAAACAAAGTACTTTCTAATATGTACTTCAAAATACAAGTACAGTCATCTCTTGGAATCCAAGGGGAGTTGGTTCCAGGATACCGTGCATAATAAAATCCAATGACGCTCAAGTCCCTGATATAAAATGATGTAGTATTTGCATATGACCTAAGTACATCCTCCCCATATGCTTCATATCATCTCTAGATTACTAATAATGCCTAATACAATGGAAATCATTGTAAATAGTTGTTATGCTGTATTGTTTAGGGAATAATGACAAGGAAAAAAGTGTGTATATCTTCAGTACAGATGCAACCATCCGTTTTATTTTTGAATATTTTTAACCATTTTATTTTTGAATATTTGGATACAGAGGGCCAACTTTATAGGATACTTCATGCTTTAAAAACTGTATTATACAAAAAATAACTCTCCGAAATTTAGATATAATTATATTATTAATGGAGAATAGCATTGGGAGAGACAGTATTACTAGAGATAGAAACAATATTGATTGACCAAAAATAAGTTCTAACAAATAAGATAAGGAGGTTAATATTTAAAATAGCATTAACTATGCCAGGAAATATAGGAGCATGAATAAAAAAGTACAAAGTAGACAGAAGCCTGGGCAAGGAAAGATAAACGTTTGGGAGTATGGGAGAGAGGGCCCAAAGTGTCTATGCAGTAAAAAGTGAAGGGGAGGTTGGAGAGAGTGAGCCTGACAGCACGTCAGCCCATGTGAGAACTGTCCCTTTAAAATGCCAGTAAGAGCCACTCTCCTCTGTTCTGGCAGTTCTAGCCAGTCTCTGTGAGCAAGCAGAATGAACAAAGCCTTGACATCCTCAAGGATGATCTTTCAAATAAATGTTTTACAAATGTCACACATACTTAATTGTACTTTCTACCATCGGAACTATATCCATAGATACACAGACCACAGAACTCTGAAAATGTGATTACAAAATGAGAATCTTTGCCCTTAAAAATGTGACACGCTTCCAAAATCTCATATAGAATGTTAGAGATCTGCAAACACCCCAGTCTCTCTGGACACCTGCACCAAGAGCGATTACTTGATTATACAATGAGTGCCAGAGGCCACAGACATCGATGATGCCCATGCTACTCACACTATGTGAACGGGGGTGTTCACTTTGAAATATAGGTGTTTTACTATAAAAGTACTACAAGAAAACCTAGAAAAAACTCTTCTGGACATCGGCCTAGGCAAAGAATTTATGACAAAGATCCCAAAAGCAAATGTGACAAAAACAAATATAGACAAATGGGACTTAATTAAATAAAAAAGCTTCTGCACAGCAGAAGATAGAATCAACAGAGTAAACAGTTAACCTACAGAATGGGAGAAAATATTTGCAAATCATGCCTCTGAAAAAAGACTAATATCCAAAATCTGCAAGGAACTCAAACAACTCAACAAGAAAACAACAAACAACTCCATTGAAAACTGGGAAAAAGACATGAACAGACATTTCTCAAAAGAAGAAATACAAGCATACAAGCAGCCAACAAACACATGAAAAATGTTCAACATCACTAATTATCAGAGATATACAAATTAAAGCCACCCTGAGATATCATATTACACAAGTCAGAATGACTATTATTAAAAAGTGAAAAAACAACAAATGATGTGGATGCTGAGAAAAGGGAGTGCTTATACACGGTGGGAATATCAATTAGTTCAACGTCTATGAAAAACAGTATGAAAATATTTCAAAAAACTAAAATTAGAACCACCATTTGACCCAGCAATTCCACTACTCGGTATCCACCCAAAGGAAAAGAAATCATTATATCAAAAAGACAACAGCACTCATATGTTCATTCCAGCACTATTCACAATACCAAAGTCATAGAACCAACCTAAGTGTCCATCAACAGTTGATTGGATTAAAAAAATGTGGTACATATATACCATGGAATACTATGCAGCCATAAAAAAGAATGAAATCATGTACTTTGCAGCAACATGCATGGAGCTGGAAGGCATTATCCTAAGTGAAGTAACTCAAACAGAAAATCAAATATCACATGTTCTCATGTATAAATGGGAGCCAAACAATGGGCGCACATGGACATAAAGATGGAAATAATAGACACTGAGGACTCCAAAAAGCACAGAGGGTAAAAGGGGCCTGAGAGTTGAAACATTACCTATTGGGTACAGCGTTTAACATTTGGATGACTGGTACAAAACAAGTCCAGTCCCTACTATTACTCAATATACTCATGTAGCAAACATGTACATGTACTCTCTGAATTTAAATTTATATGATATGTTTATATGTTTTACTCTAATATAAGTGGCCTTTTGTTTTAACCTCTGTGAAGCAGCTCTGTGTCATACCTCCTACTCTGGCATTTTGCTATATTAAGACTGTTCGGTCCACAAGATTAAAAGACTGTGTTTTATTCATTTTTGTGTTTCTGGTAATTGGTTCAAAAGAGTTGTGATTTGCTGAATAAATGCTTTTTAGACCTTTTATTTACAAGTTTACTATAATGGAGTCAACGTTCAATTGACAGCACACTCTGATAACACCTACTTTTTAAATATCATAACTTAAAAAAATTGTCATTTTCCCAATACAGGATCCTCCTAAATGAAAAACATTAAAAACTCCAACATTGTAAGGAAGATAAAAAAAAATAGGTTAATCTAACATCTGTGTTTCCCCCAGAGAACAGCGGATACAAATAATGTACTTTCAATCACTTCTACACCTAGAGGAGCCAAGGTTATACCTAGAATTTGGTGGACTGGACTGTCAACATTCCACTGAATTCTATGCCCTTCCAACTTAGTCTGAATCTTACCTTACCGGTTTGTTCTCATGTGGGAAAGCTTGCCATTTTTAGAAACTGGATATACTAAGAATAAGAAGTCTCTAGTCCTGGTGTTAAGAAATTAAATATTCTGTTTTTCTTTGATTGGTGAATGGTGAATGTATGAAGGGAAGCAGAGGAGATGGAAAAGAATGAATAGTGTTACTGCAAAATATTATTAAGAAATGTTTTATAAAATTACAGGTAATTTTATGCTATTTAAAAATAATTTGTTGTAAAAGCCACTACCCCTGCTCTGGATACTTGCCTTCTGGAAGTTTCCTGGTCCTGCTGTGAGAGTGGTGATACCACAAATAGGCTCCTTTCTGTAGGGTGTTAGATATGCACAATGGGCTTTAAGTGGTGTCCAGCAAACATTTATTGCTACTCTGAGACCCAAACCTAAGTATGTTAATGGAACTCAATGCTGGCTGATGGTAAGCCCACAGTAATATAATATAAACTACATTTTCAAAATACTGAACTGACTCAAAAATTTATAATAAATTTGATGTAATTGTCTTCTTCTTATATTCTAGCTTCAAATTTAAACGGTGTATATAATATATAGCATTTCATTCTTCCAGAAAATGCTATGCAAGCTTGTACCACTTTTTAAATGACATGGCAATATTTCATCCCTATAGATTCAGCAACCCATCTTTGATAGAGGGTATTAACATAACAAGTCTCTACACATGATGTAATCCATGCTACACTAGAATTAATGATGTATTTCCAGCCTGACCTCAAAAGACAAAGTTATTTACTGGTGTTTAAAATATCCTTTAAAGTTAATAGGAAATGCTGACGTCAACACTACATTGAGCGTTATCATTTCAAATTCTTGACTTTTTGAGGCAAAGGTTAAAAAACATCTGTTAAGAGATATTTGGATCACTCTCTGAAGGGTTTTGGCAAGTTTCATGCATTGTCGCAGGAAAGATCTTGATTTGAAAACTCAATAGCCAGATTTAGACTTGGTTAGTTATTCAATAGAATATTGGCTTATGGAATTCATTTTTAAAATTTTTAATGTATACCATAGGTTACTTCTAAAAAGGATTTAAAAGGCTCTTGATTAAAAACAGAAGCAGCAGAGGCTTAAAAATAGATTTAAAGATGAGTTATTAAATTACCTGTGTGTCTTGTTTACAAAGGGCAAAATGACTAATTTACCATCCTACGGGTATAATTTTATAAATGCCAAACTGCTCATTAAAGAAGTTTTATTTTTGAAACCCACATAATAACTGCAACAATCTTGACCAATTTTGGTCAAAAGCCAAAAAGCCTAGATAAGTCAATATGCTTCCTTGAGATAGGAAACAGAGTAACTACCTTCCCTAAAAAGGAAACATAAAAAGACAGGTACACATACATGTGTGTGGGTGCACAGGGACATACATATGTAAGCAATGTGGACAGAAGTACACTCTCAAATGTACCAGGTGTTTAAGTATTTCTCAGGAAGGAAAATACTCATGCAGTTGATATTTGTAATCACGAATCTATTTTCCCTGCTTTGATTTTCTAATTTAGCTTTACTTAGCATTTATATATTACTCACTTTATGCTGATCAATGAGAGTCCGGAGAGCATCCTCATCATCTGGGAGGACACCATGGAAACGCAGGGTTTGCTCTGCCTCAGCCAGCCACTCCAAGAGGGCATGTACCACCGAGTGGAATTCCTCTGCCTAAGAGTTCACACACACACACACACACACACACACACACCGCAAACAAAATTCCCAAATATGCCTGTTAGCACAATTTACAAAACTGTATAGTGGATTCATCCCTTCAATGAAAAAAAAAAGTTTTAAATTGCTTCATTACTCCCATTAAGAAGAGATACACATATTTTATAAGAAAACACTTAATACATAAAAAAAGCCTACATGAAGAAAACTTTACCACTTTAACAACTTGATTTTAGATGAATGGCAGTCCATCATACTTCCAAGCTGAGACATTAATCAAGCAGCACTTCTGTGTGAAGATTAGAATGCCTCCCTCTAGCAGTAATTTAACTTCATGGGGGAGGGTGGGAGAAGGATCAAGGCAATGATGCTATTAGAACTTCCTTCTTCAGACTGTCCTGACTGAGACACGAGGGCCTCACAATTTTTTACTAGAATAGTTCTTGTTGAGGTTTCAATACTTTTCCCATTACACCCAGCTCTCATTTACATGGTTTTTACCTGACGCAGGGCTGCTTCTAACCGTGTTTGCTTTGATATGGAAAGTGCACACACGGTCTCCCAGCGTGTGCTTAATTCCTGCATCTGGACCTTGACCCAGGAGGAGTCATCCCGACTGCCTTCTATGAGTTCTCGGGCTGAGCGCTTCAGGGCCTGCACACTGCTGGTCCTCTTCCCCAACTCTTTTTGGAAGGCCTAAGAAGACCATATTTTGAAAAATTAATTTTAATTACAAAACCAAAACAGCAACACATACTGTTTGAGATATATATGTGCACATAACATCATGTACAGATATCTAAGACCTACAGTTTAATAACCATATTTCTGGCAGCATCTTCAGAAGATAAATGACACACTGCTCCTATTTGAGCACCATCAAGAACAGTCTTGTATAAATTTGTTCAGTCCTGTCACATTCTCATGAGAAAACAAGGTAAGATTACCTTATTTTAAAATGACATATTGGATTTAAATAATGGCAGCCAGCCTTCTTTATTTCAATTTCATAAAACAATGCATCAAATTCCTTTTTTTAATGATTCTTTAATATGGTGTCCCAATTCCTCTCAGATCACCAGTGTGAATGTCAAGTGGATGCTGGCTTTGGCACTACTCTAAGAGATGTATCTAAGAAGCCAACAGAGGACTAAGCAATCCTGATGTGTGTACCACGGATGTCTTAGAGATAATGGCAGGGAATTCCACAGGAGTTGGCAGATGGTCTTTTATTCCTATAACACTCCTTGGTCTTTCATATAACTTAGGTACTAACTCATAATGTCAAATTTTAGAGGCTTAAATCCTTGTCTTTCACCTTAGAGGAAAAGCTTCTGGGTTTTTTTTTTTTTTTTTTCCTGCCTAATTTTGACAAACTTTGATGTGCCAGGAATTAAATTCATTTATTTTGGCCACAGACTGATCTAAGAAGTGAGCCCAGTGCTCTTTATTTTTGATCCAAGAGTCTGTGTATGCAACTAGATCTTTCAAACATTAATAACCAACATTCTGTCACAATAAAATTAATGTGTTTTTAAAAAAAATCATCATAAATGAATATTACCATTTGGCCATATCTACAGGTTTCTATTCTGATACTCAGATCATTCACAAAAGTGAGCCTATCACAAAAGTGATTATTTGACTGATTCAACTCTAACAGTTATAAATGAGGTGTGCCTGCAGAAAGATACAAACACACACGTATACACCAATACACACATTCACACACACGTAAACACACATGCAAATGGTATAGTATCTAAATATCCCATTTATGATAGGACTAGTCCAATAGTTTTCAGAAGACTTTCCAAAGCATTTTGCATACTTGAACTTCTTGAGCCTTCCAGTTGTATTACTAATGCCAAATGATTAATTCATTCTTGATGACCTTTAATATATAAAAGATCTGGCAATTACCTAGAGTAGTAAATATTTAGACAGTGAGCTTACAGAAATAGCATTTATGTAAAAAGTAACATTACACTATTCATTACTCATTGAATAAATGCCAGAAAATAGAGAAGTTTGTATTAACCATACACAAAACATTTATTTCAATATAAGCAAAGCCATGTGATTTTTAAATTTTTAACTTTTGTAGACCTGACCAATGTTCTTTATTTATTCTTTTATTTTATTTTAATTTAGTTTGTTTCACTTTTCAGGTGTAACAAACTCTCTTATGGGTATAATGATAGAATAGAAAGAAAAAAGGGAAAATAAATATGCAATAAGACTTTTAAAAAGAATGGTAAGATCAAAATAGCATAACCAATATAAAGAGAAAATTATAAATGGAATAAGTTTTCTGAACTCAAATACTAGAGAGAAGAAATACAAGATGAATTCAAGTAGAGTGAGGTAAGATATTTTTATATAAAGTCAACTCTGATACAACTATTCTACATTAGTACTATGCTTCATATTGTTTCCAAGGCTAAGTTGCTTTATATCATTTGATCATAATTTCGGATCTTACACTTAGTTGGACACCTTGAATATTACCTTTGATTTACATGACTTGACAGTTTTACATATATATTAGGAGATTTCAAGGAAGCCAGTTTTCTTGAAGTAAATAATAATCAAATCCCTTATAGCACAAGCTGCTGACTCATAAATTGCTATAATTCAAGGGGCAAGGTTAAAACAGTTTTGGTTTGGTATTTTTAAAAGCAGTTGGTCATGACCACCATGGATCATGTCACAAATCTACACACTTATGCAATGACTTAGTGTCAGGTCACTGAATGAATGATTTTAAATTTTATTACATAATTGTTTAAGTACATAACTAAAGATAGTAAAACATTCTTGAAATCTGTTTTAAAGCACCAGAGAATGAAATCACTTTCCAAATTCTAAAAAGGTTTTAGATCTGGTATTTCACTGACACTAAATAATATTTCCCCATCACTTTTAAAGTTTGCTTCCAGGTTCTGCTCAAACGGATATATATTTCAACAATAAAGACTGTTATGTTGTATGACCTATAGTCTCCTGATTTTAAAAGGCTAATTTAAATGGTTTATATTTCCTTGTACACTCAGAATAATCAAACAAGATAAAATAAAATGTCCCAGATAACAATACCTTGTGATTATCGATCAGATTCATCACTAAATCAATGTCTCCATGAACAGGCTGGTCTTCTGCCAGCTGGGGTTCAACTCTATATAACCAATCAATGAGAGCCTGTAGGGCATCTGTGAATTGTCCAGAAAATAACAGGGCTTCCTCCAATTTGTTTTGTCTAGGGAAAAAGGTAGAAAAATTGATCCTTGCAACAAAAAACATCACTCATATATCTGAACATCTAAAATTAATTGATGAAGGTTGAGTGGTACTCAAGAGGAAGAGCAGTATATTGGTATTCACTGTTGTTTCTTTGCTCTTCTTAGGAAAAAGACAAAACTTTTCTAAACTTTCTTTCTTATTCCTTAAATACATGGCATCTGTTCCAGGAAAATTCCCACCTTTGGAAACCATGGACCCTTCATGTTTCTTCATAAAAATAAGCCTTTTAAACTGTTCAAATATTTTTAAAATTTTGTTTTAGATTATCAGGCAGTAAACTTGACATTTTTTGGTATACACTTCTATACATTTTAACACATGTATAGATTCACGGAACCATCACCACAATCAAGATCCAGAATAGTTCAACCATCCCAAAAATCTTCCTTGTGCTGTCTCTTTATAGACACGCCCTTCCCCCATCTTCAAACCCCTAGCATTCATTGATCCGTTTGTCAGGACTTTATTTTTTTGTCTTTTCAAAAATCTTGTAAATAAAACCATGCAAATAACACTGGAAAAGGTATGTAACATTTTGTGGCTGAGGAATTTAAGATTTTTTCAAAACTAATGTGACAAAAACTTACTGTGAGTTCCCTAGAACTGAATATAATCTATTTAATCTTGATACTGACAAAAATCATTAAGATTAAGGATCAATGGGAAAATTTGGAAACATGTACAATATATTTGAACTCTACTACTATTGTACCCAGTTAAATACTTAAAATTTTTGAAATATGTCTTGGGTTTTTGTGGAAATGTAATGAGAAAGAGGGAGATCAGAAAGGGGTAGATGGAGTTGGAAAGAAATGCTGGGGCCAGATCAGTGGTACCTTGCATGTCACATTAAGAAGCCTGTGTTTCAATGCATGCCCAGTAGCAAGTCACCAAATATGGAGGAGGGGAATGACAAGATTCCATTTACATTTTTAAAAGACTATCCAGTAGTTATGTAGAAATTAAGTCAAAGAAGTGATAAAAGTGGACATGGGAAGACGAGTCAGAAGCAGTGGGTGTAGTCAAGTCTGAGATGGCAGAAGCTTGGACAATGATACCACTTCTTATTGTAATGAGTAGTTAAAAATAATGAACAGCAAAGCCTTCTCAATGCAAGTGCTATGTGTGTGGGATACTTCGGACAAGCAGAAGTTCCTCAGGCGAAGGAAATATTTAAGGTTCCTGAAATGTCCCCGCAAAGCACCATTACTGTATTTGAAAGAGGTCTACAGAGTAACCAAACTGTCTTAAAGAACATTTTACCTTTCCACAGATTTTCCACATATGGTATCCCATTTGTCTCTGAGTTCACTCAGCATGTCATCCAGTTTCAGGTTGTCATCAGCCAGGGAGGTTTTCTCCTTGAGAGAACGTCCAGTCCTGTTGGTGGTGTCATAGACAGCATGCTTGGCTCCCAGTGATTTTTGAAACTCCTGAATATTTAACAAGAAAAGAACGTGAATTTCTTCTTGGGACTAATAAATAGGTAAGAGGCATTAACAGAGGCATCCCTAACAAATGGAGATGAATTATAGATGCTTCCTGACTTATAATGACTTGACTTAAGATTTTTTGACTTTACCATGGTACGAAAGCCATAGGGATTCAGTAGAAACCATACTTCAGTCACCTATTCAATAAAGTACCTAAGATATTCAATACTTTATTATAGAAACAGATTTTGTGTTAGATGATCTTGTCCTATTGTAAGCTAATGTTAGGTGTATTAAATGCATTTTTTATTTACCGTATTTTCAACTTACAGAGGGTTTATGGGATAAAAACCCATCGTAAGTTGAGGAGCATCTGTATGGTCTTTCTACATAACTCAATCGTAAGCTTTTATAGAGCAGGGACGTTGTCTTTGTAGGCCTCTCATTATCATCTTACACCTAGTAGATGTTTATAAATATTCAATAGGAAGAGTAGAAAGAATAACTGCTACCGAATATACAATAGCAGGAATGAGAACAAAGAAAGGTCAACTTAATGGGAAGCCTACAAACTCACAAAATATAATGGAAACATTAATACAGTGATTATCAATCCTTGTAGCAAATCTAAAATTACCCTAGATAGTAAAATACTATGCAAATGTACACTTTTCTAAAATAATCTCAAGGTTATAATTACCTAAGAAGTTTTTACTGCCTTTAAAAGCTACATACTTTAAAATGTTTTAATATGACTAAATTATTTAATTTGTCATGGGTAATAGGCAACTACATCTGGAAATTTCTAAGTAATAGACAACACAATTACAATCACATTATTTCTACAGTTATCCATAAACTTTGTTTTCATATTATTCTAAACAGAATGCCAGTGTTATAGAATCATGGTATTGACAGAGATTTTCTTCACAAAGCAGATATACAAAAAATGTTATGGTTGAATACAGGTCACTGTTGCCAAATAGAGACTCTAAAAAGGTAGATATTTATAGGACTCTCTAACTTTAATATGTAATATACTTTCATAAGACTACACGATACAACATCCACGTTCAAGTTCAAATAAAGCATTCTGTTTTGAGAAGGAAGCTCTCATTTCGCCATCAGAGGGGAAGGAAGGAAGGTGCTGTTCACTGTCACTGTGCTCCCAATATTGAATGTGGCAGCTCACAGGCAAAGCGTGCCAGCAGAGCAAGCCATTCATTAGCCCTCATCTGGCCAGGGAACAGATGCTCAATATGTTTCCTCCCATCCTTCTAATCATGACCTCCTAAGGTTAGACCCACTGATGGAAGCAGCCAACCTGTGTGAAGATGATGGCCAGGATTTCCTCCTGATGATGACAAATTTTATATCACCCCAATTTTTCCAGCCTTTTAAAATTATGTTTCAAGAGATAATTTATATGTACGTGCCTAAAATTATAAAACCCTTTGCGAGAATCACTCTCCTTTTACTCACATCCTCATCCTGATGGCTGGTGGGGTCACTTTATAAATAGAATTACATAAAAATCCAAATTCAAAAGAGCTGGGGAGGGTGGCAGGGAATGCTCTTTGAATGTCATGTGGAAGATATAAAATATGATAGGCATAGAAAAGGTAGAAGATATTTAAAAAACAATGTTTCTACATGCTTTTCTAATCTATATAAACATGTCTTTGGGTACCTTTGAGGTTGGGTAGAATTTTATATATGCACAAACACAATAAAATATTAATTTACAATTTAGGTACAGGCAACCAATTTCTTTCATTCTATTGTTTAAAAGAATCTGTATCGCAAAATACCTATTAATTTTTACTACAGAATTACCTTCAAGGTGCTATTTTGTCTGTCAAAGAAAGTACAGGAAAAGACAGCTATCAGGAAAAACTGAAATGCCAATGTTCAAAACCACTACAAATCCTTTATATGTTTTAGATTGTAGAGGACTTCCATTTTTATTTTGTATGTTTTTCTTTTTAACAATTAACCTGGGAATCATTAGTGAAATGGTCACTGAAGAGTAAAGATATTGCAACATGACCAACAGGAAGAGCAATCGCTTTTAAATTTAATATAGGTTCACATTGGACCTATTATTTTTTCTTTAGTGATGAATAAACACGTGATGAAGTAAGGATTTTAAAGTGATCTTGAACTATATAATGAGACAATATGCTCATCCTAATTACAGACCCACCTTATGTTGTGCAAGTTGTGTTTTTATTTTGTCTGGATCATTTGCGATTTCCAGTTCAGAATCCAAAGACTTTTCTGACTCTTCTAGCCACTCCATAAGTTTACTCCAAGCTTCATGGAACTGGAAAGAAATTCACACCTTTGTCTGAAAATTTTTCAAGCATATTATACTTGAGATCTAGTACAGTTTTAAGACAGAGATTAATAGTAATGAAAATGCTGAAAATTATTATTTCAAAATTTCCACTGAAGAAGAAAAAAGTAATGCTTTCATCAGCAAATTACAAAAAAAGTCTTGATAATGCTTAGCATTTGTGGCTGTGCTCCACTGTCACTTTGTTTTAATTTATTCAACATATCAGCTCTAAAAGAGCCTAGAAAAAAGTTACGAAGCTCCAGAAAGAACTTCTTCCTAATACTTTCTTCTTGTTCAATAATTAACATAAACTCTCAGAAAATGTTTTGTATTTTTGTTGTTGCTGTTGTTTACTGCTGTCTGTTGACAGATCTGGGTTTACTTCTAGGGAATTTAATCCCTATGTTAAGAAAAAGGAACAAAAATGGGGAGGGGTAAGTATAAAGCTTGTAAATTGATTTTTTAAAGTAGCAAAAACAAGAGGCCATTGCATTCCTATTTAATGCAAAGATAGTTCAACATCATTATTGTTGCTATCAAAATCCTCAAACCAATGCCTATGCCTCACATATGGGTTTTAGATGACTGAGCAGCCACAATATTTGGGTTCTAACAAAATGTTATATTCTCTTTGGCATCCATAACCTTGCAAACATTCTGGTACTATATCTATTTGATTTTGAGCACAGTTTCTTTTCTGTTTGTCATAAAGAACGAGCAGGTACTATTTTCTGATACAATTGTGAAACTGGTTATAGATTATTTGTCACAATAAGCTTAAGTGAACAGATACCTAACAAAAAATTTAGTAATCAAAATTAAATCTATTGTATACCAAAGCACATGAATAATGAAATAACAATAAGATATTTAACAATAAGAGCAGATTAAGGACACAGACTCACAAAACTGTAAGGGCTCTCTGGAGATCATCTCATTACAAACCTTCATATCCCTCTCACAACTTTAATCAATTTAAACATGGAAAAATGGAAACTAGAATAGATACATGAATTGTGAAAGTCAGAGAGGTATGATCAATATCTGAGCCAAAAACTGAGATACTAGAATAAGAAGAAATAAACAGTAGAAACAGCTAGTCAAGGTGTCAGGTTGTTTGACTCCAAATAATACCGGCTATAACAGTTGGATGGTAAGGTCAATGATACAAATGCACAAATTCTGAGGCTGGTTCTGCTTTCAAAACTATTTTTAAGCCATATAAATAGAGGAAATGCTACACATTTGCACTAAAAACAGTAGCAAATATTTATAAAGTTAATTAGATAAAATGAGAAAATAAAATTGATTAAATCGAGAAAGGAGGAAAAAGATGAGCAACTGGCTACTGATATCCAAGAAACATTTATAAACTGATGTTCATAACTCAAGAAATGCCGGCGCTACACATGCTATTGCACCACATAATGTGGAGAGAAAACTGTCAGGCTGAGAATTAATACTGTCTTAAAGAAACATTAGAGACCGATCTATCCCAGTGACTCATTTGTAACACTGAACATTTCACGCCTCCCGTTCAAAATGGGGTCTATGGTGTGTAATGCTATAACAATGCAATTTGTCATTTCTAAAGCCTTTAAACATTTGTGCTGTTAGCATTAAACATTGAAACACTTGACTGCCATGACATCTTTTTGCATCACCCAACTGAGCCTAACTCCCCAAACAATGGGGTACAACACTAAGGCTAGAAAATTGTAGCTGACTGAAGCAAAAAGTAACTGTAAAATCCTCCTACAGTATTACACTAAATTTCTAGTAAAAATCAAAGATTTAAAAATATATACATTTGTCAAGCAAGATAGGTACATCTCTCTCTTCCATGGAGTACAAAGACACACAGAGACGCATAACTTTACCTCTTTGTGTTTAGTCTAGAATGGAATGTTAATAACAGGTAAAGGGAGTAAGGAGAGTTCCCTGTGAAATTTGTGAAATTCTCTAGATTAAAATTTTAAAGTGGCCCCAAAAGATTCAAAAAAATTAATTTCAAAGTGAGATGGAGCTCTATTATCTGCTCAAAATATTAGAGAAGAAATGAAGGTCTGTCAACAAGTCTTCAAAGAGGTGGGGAGTGTCGACCAACTCAGACAGAGAATCTGCCCCTTCAGAAAGCTGTCGGGAGGGCTCCATGTCTGGCTCTCAGCACTGATAGCTTGTGAAGAAAGTCTGGCTTAGGAACTAAACAAAAGGTAGCAATACAATGAAGTATGATGTCTCACTCTGATTATGAGAATGGAGGTCAAAAGGACAAAAGAAAAAGAAAACAAACCCAATAAAAAAAAAATTCTGAGCTTCTTTCTGGGCCTCGATGATAACAGCCTGTCTATGAAGGCAAGCTATAATCAGTCTTCTTAAGATTAGTCCCCAGGGGCTGAAATTGCTGCCAGGTCAAAAAGTGATGTCAGCATCCAAACTGAGGCCACAGCCCTTTTAGGAAAGAACCACCATGGCACCATGCCATGATTGTTAGGCCTAATACAGCCTGTGATAAAAGTACATCCATACCATACATTTCAACAGCTAGAAGTGATTCATTGACAAGTTCAGAGACTTTTTCTAAAGGGTTATTACCTGCTTGGCTCTCTTCCTCGCATCATCCAAAGATCTTCCTCTCTCTACCAGCCGCTGAACCACCTTTTCCCATCGACTTTGTACACTGATAAGTAGATTCTTGATTAGAACAACATCTTGTTTCTGACTAAAATATTTTAGGTGGGTTCCAGTTTTGTCCAGCTCTATTATCTGCTCACGATGAGAATTTACTTCATTGGCAAAAACCTTTCCCAGAAAAAAAGGACATAAGTAGAAACAAATGAAAATCAGATCAATCTTAAAAATGCTTCTGGTGTCATAAACCTGAAATTGTTTTAAAGGACAAACGAAAGCTTTCAAAATACCAAATGCATGCTTTTGACTTTAAAAAGGCCTGCTGTCAGCCGGGTGCAGTGGCTCACGCCTCTGATCAGCACTTTTGGAGGCTGAGGCGGGCGGATCACTTGAGGTCAGGAGTTCAAGACTAGCCTGGCAAACATGGTGAAACTCCATCTCTACTAAAAATACAAAAATTAGCCAGGCATGCTGGTGGGCGCCTATAATCCCAGCTACCTGTGGGGAGGCTGAGGCAGGAGAATCGCTTGAACCGGGAGGCAGAGGTTGTAGTGAGCCAAGATCACACCACTGCAGTCCTGGACGACAGAGGAGTGAGACTCAGTCTCAAAAAAAAAAAAAAAGCCTGGTGTCTGAAAGGAGAATCCTATCTATTTGACTCACTACATACCTTGTGTTCATCAATTTGAAATAAGACTGTGTCCAAGATAAGACTTGGCCGAGAAGCTACATTCAGGGTCTGTTCAGCCTGAGTAAGCCAGTTGATGAAGTCTTGGAGAGAATTGTGGAACTCCATTGCCAAGTTGAGAGCCTCTTCCAGTTTAGTCTGCAAGGACAGATTGTTTAGTATGTGATGTTTAAGGGCCTTGGTTATTTTGTTTGTTTCAGTTTAAACATTCTCTGGCAGATTCCTTTCCTATCCCCACTTTATTTATGCATATCTATTAATATATTAACTAAATATCTTATAAATGTAATGGGCCTCACTAAAATACTGGCAAACCAAAACCCTTTAAGCCTAGTAAGCAGCATCTCACTGTAACTAAAAAAAAAAAAAAAAATTAATATATACTAAAGCATGTTTTTTGGAAATTAACCAAAGAACACAATTACTAAATATAATCTGTAAAAAGAAAAGTTGACATTCATACAATTAATTTGGGGACTCAAAATATTATGAAATACATACTTTATGCTCCATCAGTGATGGCATATAATCTCGTATTTCTAGCCTATTGTTTTTTCATGCATTAAATAGCAATATTGAGATTTCTTAGATTGTCATTTTTGTGGTTTTAAAAAAGTAACAAAAACATATTCATAATTTAATATACGTTTTAATCCATTCTCATGAATTTTTAAATGTAAGTACTTAAAAGAATATACACAATCATCTCACTCTCTTGCTTTCCCTCTCCCCCTCCCCCATATATATACAGTCTTTTGTTTAATTAGATTAAAATAGAATTAATTATTTAATGACCCAGAATTTGAGTAGTTCTTAACATTTAAAAATATAACTAAGTAACATTCGATCTATATATTTCTCTATTTTTGAATATATCCCACCCCTTTAAATCTGTTCTCATGTTAAAATAGAATATTATTTTCAACTACCCCATGAAATCTCCAAATATATACAAAAAATGTTTAAACATAAATCATTGAAAGTTCTACTCCTGATAGCTCTACTCAGAAATAAGGCAAAGTCCAAGACATGAAACAACTAAAACACTGATTCTATTATATTAATCAAAGCACATACTTTCCTTTCATTGAGTTTGGTTTCCACCGATTCCCATTTTTCTTTCAAGTTATTTATGTCTTGGTCAATATTTGTCTCTGCAGATTTTGGGCATCTTGCAAGCATCTGCTGGCCTTTCTGCATCAGACTCTTATATGTTTCTTCTTTAGCTTCAAAGGCAGCACAGACTTCCTAAATTGAGATACCCTCAAGTTATATCACTTTAAGAAAGTAAAATTTAAGAGTTCTATTTTTCTAGGTCATCAGTCCCAAGCTCCTCATCATATATTCATCTGTGTTTGCTCTCTCAGAGCAACCCTGACGCATTTATACTTTTCCCTACATTGAAACAACAACTAAACCTACAGTCATAACCTGTCTACTGGGAAATCTAAAAAATGGTGTTATCATTATCAGCCCATTCTGGCATGCTAAGATTTGAAGCAATAGTTTAAATGCTGTCAAGAAAGCTTTCACTGTACAGTAACTAATTAGTTCTGTGAGTTTGGGCAAGTAATTTCACCTCTCTGAGCCTCAATTCCTGCCTCTGTAAAATGAGAGGCTCTCGTAGATCCCTCCTTGTACTATGATACAATGAATGTAGTATTTCACTGGTACGATTTAATTCTGCACTCAGAAAACATGCAATGGATAGAAAGTAAATAACCAGCACAGTAATATATTTAAGTTGATTATTCAGACTCTGGAATTATAAGAATCAAACTTGTGGTACTATGAATATTATTCTCATTTAGAATATTTCTAAAGCTTGTAACTAGAATGTTGTATGTATCTTCTATACAGGACATAAAATATTGCTTAAACAAATTCAAACTTTAAGACCAACAAAAGTTACTTCTTATTTAAAAAACTAAGACCAGTTCTATTTTATTTATTCAACTATAATGTGGGTTAAATCATAGCTCTCACTGAAAGATTATATATTTTATGTCTCACATTTTCAACTTTATACGTTTTAAAACTTGTGATATAACTCATATAATACAAAATTCACTATTATAAGTATACAATTCAGTGTTTTTAAAATTATATTCACAAGGTTTTGTAATCACCACTAACTCCAGAACATTTTCATCACCTCAAAAATTTATTTCTTAAGCTTTAAAAAAAGCCCTATCTAAATATATTTACAATCTCATCTACTAAAACCTTTAAATCCTAAAGCAAAACTTTTAGATATAGCTAAAAACTCAGGAAACTAATACTTTAAGTTTTGTACTTTTCTTCATTTCTAGCGCAACAAAATCAAAAGAACTTTATTGAAATGATATTACAAGTATCAACAACTCTTTAGAATGCTTTAAATCACAAATTTAAACTTATTTAAACAGATTTCTATAATTTATTATATAGGGTTACAAAAGATTCATTTTAAATACTCCGCCCAAACTCAGTTCGCTGAAATGGAATATTTTTCTAAAAGTGAACTATTCTAAAGGTAAGTTCTTCGCGTTCAAGTTCTTATATTCTTCTAAATTAACATTTAAAAAATATTTATATTATTAGAAACTAATCCCAAGCATCTATCTGTTCATGAGTTCATTAAACTTACAATTAATGGACACTGTCAAAGCTGTGCAAGTACCTTCCAGGAAAGTAAGGAGCTATCTGGAAGTCTCTCAGGTTTTTTTTAAAAAAGGAAGATAGGCACTTACAAATTTAGTCTATTACTTTTCCAGTGAAACAAATAGGTCTCCTGTGGCACTGAAAACCAGTAACGACAACAACAAAACCACACACATAACTTTCTAAAACAGTAAGTACACCATAAAGATTTCTAGAAAATTCTACACCGGATTAGTAGGACTTACTTAAACTACTGATGGTGATTGTGAAATAAATATGATGCTACCTACTGTCATAATCTGTTTTATTTCTTTACAACATCTACATGATGGTTACGTCCTCTTCAAATCACCAAATTCGAAATTATTTCCAAATAAGAGCAGTTTTATTAAGATCTTACATTATATCTCTATTAAAGAGTGTAGATATTGATGTACGCTGATCTATTTCTTTTGCCAAATTTCTAAGTACTTCTACTTTTATCTCCCAAGATAATAATCATCAGTATTTGAATATTTTTTAAAATTTCTGATGTAAATTCACAAATGTAAAAAATTAGGGGACTCTTTCAAAATATGAAACACTGTTTCCTCTCAGAACTTCTAGTGTTGAATTATAATGGAATATGAATTTAAAATGTCAATAAATCCAAAGTAGCCTAAATTTAATTTGTCAGTCCCCATTTCTACGAAAGAAAGCCCACATTTGAAGTCTCATCATTTTTTTCCTCATCTTTCTTAGGAGCCAACTGTGTCACATGATCTAGGTAGGAACAGCCCACAGGTACAACACTCCAGACTGGACAGTTAAACAGAAGCCTCCTCTTTGTGTCTGTACTTGGTGTAATATGAAGTTGAAGATAAAGCTCTATCACCATTAAAACAAACAAGTTTTTTTTTTTTTTTTAAAAGAACAAGAGTATATTTTCCAAACTTCTATGAAACCATATGAGACAATCATGCTTATAAAAATAATTTTAAGTCATTCTGATTATTTTGGAGGTTTTTCTTTACACTTCAAGCCACAATAATTTAATAATTTACACTATGTTATATTACTACCCATACAAGCTTATTTTGTGGGGGAAAGTTTGTGTCTAAAAAGTGTCTAGAATTCTAAAACATACTGACACACTAACCTTTGAAATAAAGAATGGGTTCCAACTTTAAAATTTTAATCAATAAATGGTGTGTTTCTAGCATGTATACACAGTGATTTCTGCCATAAACTATATCCTTTAAAGCCTTCTCCCATGATTTATGTATTGCCAGGGCCCATATAAAATGGTCGGTTTGTTATTCTGAGGCTAAAGCTGTAGGAAATACTTTGCTTACCATATGGACATTAAGCTGCTCCTTGGCTGTTTCCGGTAAACCTCCTAGCGGTTTAGATGCCAACAGATGACGCTCTGTGTCATTCAGCCACTGCTGCAAATCCTCAATTTCGCCATGGAACCCTTTGGCCTGAAGTAATAGGGAGTTTTAAGTTGGGGCCATAAACACTGTCAGTTTCAAGCAGGAAATAAGCTTCAAACAATCCCTGCCTGCTAAGCCTCTCTATGAATTCTTAAGAACAGCCAGGTACCATTAGATTTGCCTTTCTTCATCAGGAGAGCTCTAGTAGATAAGAGTATTACGCTAAGAACTAGAAAGCTGTGTTCTCTTCTGCTGTTCTGTTATTTCACTTATTTTTACTCCTCTCCTTAAGGTATAAAAATTAAACAAGAGTCTGTGAACTAATAAAAGAATTCCATGCTATTTTGGTCTTGAATGCTATAGAAACTTTCAGAATTTATTCTCTTACTCACCTGGCGCAAGGCACCATCCAGCTGCTGCTTCCTTTGTTCTGTTTTTTCCAAAACATTTTGCCAGCGTTGATTTAAAACCTCTAGCTTGTTCTGAAGGTTGCTTGCTTCTTCTCCTGCACTTGATTCAATTAGATCATTTCCTGCCTTATTAACGGCTTCCACTGTGGACTGATGGGCTAATACATCATTTTGGAGCACCTGAAAATATTAAGATAATACCACATTAATATCATCTTTAATGCAATTGTTTTCCTTTCTGGTTATGAAACATACTGAAACAAAAACATTACATGTGTAGAATTTTAATTTTTTTTAAAAGAGATGGGGTCTTACTCTTTCGCCCAGGCTGCAGTACAGTGGTTCTATTAGAGCTCACTGCAACCTCAACACCTGGGCTCAAGCAATCATCCCATCTCAGCCTCTCAAGTAGCTGGGACTACAGGCACACATTGCCATGGTTGGCTAATTTTGTTTTATTTTTTTATACAGATGTGGGCTCACTATGTTGCCCAGGCTGGCTAATATTAAGTTTTTAAATGATGAACTTCCTTTCCCCTAAATTTGCAACCTTCCTGGATATACCTTTATTCTATCAATGTCCCCTGAAATGACTGTGTGAGAACACTTTGCTAGTTATTCCCACTGGAATGACCTTGCAATTGATGACACTAAATATCTAGAGATTATAATTAAAAGGTTCTAAAATTTCTCACTTGGTTCAAGCTAATTTTAGTTTAATTCTCATGTCAAGTAACCAAAATATATATTTTACTCCTATATATTCATTTTCAGATATAAAATTATCATGTCTAAGGTATACAGTACCATATTTTACAATCAGCATTCTGAAAGAGAAAAAAAAATTCCAGAATATTCCTTTATCTTCTCTCATACGAGGGGTCCTGGAATTGACTGCTAAGTTGAAATATTGGAAGGCCCTAAAACTAACACTCTGTATCAGAGATACTTAAACCCAGCATTCCAAAATTCAGTTGTTCTTCAAGTAGAAAACATATATAATGAAATGCTTACTACAGAACCCAGCAAACAATGCCTTCCTTTTATACAGTGGAAATATATGAATAGGTTAATAATGCTTAAATTCACTAAAATGGGGTAAGTGCAGAAAGCAACCCTAACGTTTAAAAAAATCAATTTCTTTCACTGAATGAGTACAGCCTTAGTAATATTAATAGTTTCCTTTCAAGGAGGCTATGCTTACACTTTTGGAAAGCAGAAGAAACCTCCCTCTAATGTTGGTAAAAGCTGATCCTACTCTGTACTCATTGACTCAGGGTTGGCAACAGTAAAGAAAAAGAACATCATCTCCCATCCTATGTAACACACCACACATCTGGAAGGAAATTCAGACCAGGGAGGATTTTCAGTGCAGATCAGTAACCCTCTGATATCACTGTTTCTGACTGTTTTCACTCATCTTCTGAGGCATCTGGTTAGGGAGTGTTTTTCAAAGGCAACAAAACCAACTGAGTAAGAAGTTGTCTTTATAGAAAGCATTCACTTTGGTATGTTAAGAGTAGGATCACTCTCAAAATCAAAAGGTTAAATGTTTTCATGGCCAAAATATAAAAGAGAATTCTATAAAATTCATTCTTCTGAATGGTCTGAGTCCTGCTACAAATTCAGAGCTTAGGAGTAGGAGAAGAAAGCAGGAAAGGAATGGAAACATTCGTCCCTTCCTCCCGCAATTCTGCTGGGAATTTTATGTCCTCTAATTTTGATCTTTGAGGAATGGAAAGAAAAGAGAAAAGAGAAAAGGAGCCATTTCAAAGTACTTAAAATTAGACAAACAGAAGTAAGAGGTCTTTACCTATCCCCCACCAAAATAACTGGATCAGGGTGCCTCATTTTTCCACCTCTACCATATCATACAAAGTTCCTATCCTGATGTATGTTACCTTTAAGACAATCGATAGGTTTATAAAAATGTAAATGCAGCTATAAACTCACACCATGAGAATAAACATATTTTGTTGCTAGGCAGTTGGTCTCACCAGTCATTAGGGCTCTAAGCAAATGTATAATGTAGACATTAAATAATGAAACAAGCTTCTATGCCAACATGAAGTATGCAAAATAAATCCAAATTGTTTAATCAAATGTGGCTGGGCAATGACTATCAATGTAGATAGACAAGGTAAGAGAAAAATAAAATTTTAAACTAGGAAACAATTACTGTGGGGAAGTATGAAAGAAGGAGAACAAAAGCAAGAATAGTCAAAAACTGTACAGCATAAAGTGCTAAAAACCTACCTTTTTAAAAAATGTGAATCAATATGTAAAATAATCAAACACTTCCTATTTGATAATTAAGGAAAATGTATTTTAGTTTAGGATTTAGGACTCCGAAGATACCACTATTAACGTGAATGTCAAAGTCTATGAAAGATTGTTGAATGCCAGGATAAACTCTACTGTGCATAATCTTTTCTCCATTAAGTCTAGTGACTGAAGGGATAGGAAATGATCTATTAAGAAGTGTCACGAAGGTGACAACAATATAAGATTGCTTTGCATATATCTCTTAAGACAAAATTTTTTCAACTTACTAGCTTTAAATCAAGTGCAGGACATACAACAACTTTTTAAAATGTAATAAATATTGTTAAAAATTCAGAAAGAAAAGGAGTAAGATACAAACATCCAGTTAAAGACAAGAGTGACACGGAGACAAAGGGATAAGCCCCAACATAAGAAGAGATGTACAGACAGATAAAAATATGTCAGAAATGACAAACAAGCTGCAAATGAAAGAGACATGGAAATATGGATGACCAGAGTGAAAACATACATAAAGCCTGCAGTAGAACATTTTCAGCCTATGATTTTTTAGGCTATCCCTAAAAACTATAAAAAATAGGTGACATTATCACAATGACAGGTATAATTAAGGATTTAAATCTTTAGTGTTTGCCATGCAGCTCTAATAAAACTTTAGTACAAATTGCTCATCCTTGTTTTGTTTGACAATAATTGCCTTGAATGAGAAAAATATTTTGACCATAATCTTTTAAGAAAAATATTTTGACTATAATGTTTTAAGTAGTTAACCTCTAGTTATAAATGTCAAATATGAACTTGTGTCAAAATCATAAACTTGAAACACGCATAAAGAAGAAACACATCCGAGAAATCTGATGACACTAGAAATGGACAGAGAAGAAACATAACATGCATTAACAGCTACATACATGATGCTTGGCAAGTTCAATTTCAATGGCTTTAGGGTCTCCTCCAACAGGTTTCTGCTCACTTAGCAAGCCCTCGGTGTGTGTCAGCCATGTCAGGAGCTCATCCAGGGCATGTTGGAACTGACCCAACGCTAATAGAGCACCCTCCAGTTTATGCTACAGAAAAAGTGGAAAGAAAATCCATTTATAAATTTGATATAATGAATGACATGTCTATAAAACAAGGGCAAAAAATAATTGTTTCATGCTGCGTTAAGTCCATAAACATATCCAATGAAGCCTAATCATCATATCCTTCTATGTTTTAAGTTTGATGCTCCTCGTGGTTAAAAAAGAATATATGAGAAGCAGAAATAATTCTAATTTATCTTTAATAATTATTTCACATTAATATCTGAAATTGAAAATTTATAATTTCTTAAGAAAAGTCTTGGTATTTACCTGTCTGTTGATGATTCTCTCCTCCAGGCTATCCCATATCAATTTCAGTTCCATTAATGGGTCTTGAACAGTGTGTTTGTCACTCTCTTCTGTTACTTTCTTTAGCAAAAGCTCTGCTTGATGGTTCAGTCTTTCCATTTCTATCTGCTGTTGATAGGCCTCAGACTTAAATTGCTATTTTAAAAGAGATATACAGAGAAAATACTGTTAAAAATCACTACCTCCAAACAAAGAAATCCATTGGTTATATCATTATTCTAATTCACACTACTTACTGAGGGGAGGTGATGCAAAGTAAAAATCTCACATGAGGCTTACCAATGGAAGAATTATAGGCAAAAAAATAAGGAAAATATTTTCTCTTTATTCAATATTTTTGGATGGATAGATGTTTCTATTTATAATTTTGACATTTCATTTCATTTTATTCTCTACAATAAAAAATAAATTTCAAGGCTGAACTTATTCCAATATATGAATTTGAAAAATGAGTTTTAAAATTATAGAAAAGAAAATGAAATGTATGTTGACACATACGAAAGCCAAAAAAGTCTTAAGAAACTCAAATTAGTATTTCCTGCTCTGAAACATACACACATCTTGTATCCCCTGATACTTTTATGTTTTCTGTAGCTGTGCTGTGTTCGTTAATATTCCTATGCCTCACCCACTGCTCACACAGACTGTTATTCTCTCTCCTTCTACTTTCTAAGTCACTGACATAGTTAATCATCTTGGCTTTGCCAACCAACAGGTTAGCAAACAGTTGCTTGTAACAGGTAACTGTCCTTTCATAAAATATTTATTTTAATATGTAATAGTACAAAATTCATGGCTAGCAGTCCCTTAACTTTGTTCAAAAAATACATGAATAATAATTTGAAAATAATAACAAAGGTATATTAAGCCCTTGGTATGTTCAAGTTACTTTCAACCAACTTATTGGTGAAATAATTTTATGCTTAATGTAAGCTAAAGACATAGGAGTAAAACCAGTTAGTAAGACCAGTAAGACCACTGAGGCCATATGCCCTAAGTGGATGAACTTGGACCTAAACTCAGATAACCTGATTTCAGAGTGAGCAATTCTAACCAGGCTGCTATATAAAAACCACTGAGCTATATGCAAGTATCCAAAATAAATTATCCACACCCATACTTGTATATAAAGTATATCATATGTTTGCCACATGAGCAAATTAAAGTTAAAAAAAATCTCAATTTAGTGATAAGGATAAAATTCTCAAAAAGAAAATTTGTTTCTAAATGAAATATTCTATGTCACACTTAGATATGAAAATGCTACAATTTTAAAGCCAGATAATATTTTCACATAAAATCTAGCAAAGTTCATTGCAAATGGTGTGATGTCTCTGCATATGGAGAGTTAAAATTGGGAAGGAAATAGCTGATCCCATTTTGATAAATCATTACTGGTATAAAGGAATTCAAAGAGGAAACAGTTCAGTCATTTTCACATCCGCAGACCAAGAATTACAAAAGCAAAAATTACAGAGAACAGCTATGGAAAACAACACACATTTACAAAACAAACATTTTGGGAAACATTCTTACATCACTGATGTGTTTTTAACCTGTTAGACTAAATGAATTACTCAGAACATTCTAAAGAAAATAAAAACGCTGGGTTAATGGGTATAAAAAAATAGAAAGAATGAATAAGACCTTGTATTTGCTAGCACACCAAGGTCACTATAGTCAAAAATAATTTTTGTACAATTAAAAATAACTAAAAGAGTATAATTGGATTATTTGCAACACAAAGGATAAATGCTTGAGGTGAGGGATACCTCCATTTTCCCTGATGTAGTTATTATATATTACATGCCTGTATCAAAATATGTCATGTAACCCATAGATATATACCCCTACTATGTACCCACGAAAATTAAAAATTAAAATTAAAAATGTGTATCAGGAACAGAAAAATGATGGTGTAGTGTATTGACAACATACTAGTGTAGTGACAACAATATACTACTGAATAAACAAGTTAAACAAGTTATAAAAATCCTTACAGTATTATCTAAATACATCTTTCTCTACCTACACACACACACACACACACACACACACACACACCCCATGTTCCTAACATGAAGATATCAGAAAGGCTATAAATCAAATCTAAGAAAGGTAATCTCTAGGTACATAACATTTTGGGTGACTTCAAATAATTTGTTTTTCTCCTTTTTATTTGTATTTTCTGATTTTTCTATATGAACAGTTATTAATTTACTATAAAAAGAAAACCATTAATAGTATTTTCTTTCCTTTATTTAAAGAACACATATATTGCTTAGTATGTGAAAGCACTATGTACATTAAACTAGCTTTATAATTAAGCTGTCATACTTACATTAGGTAAAATAAATTTATGTAAAAAATTACATGAATCAAGAACTTAAAATTGCAAGGGAGCCTTCGATAAATTAGCCCCCACACATACCTTTAGCTCTTCAATCTGCTGCTTGACAGTTTCGAGATCTGTTCCGATTGGAGACATTGAAGCTAATTTACCACCTGCAATATCTACCCAGTCAAATACCGCCTGAAAGACACATTAGTCCATGTGTTGTTACAACAGTACATTTGAAATTGCTACAGTATTTCAAGTACTACAGAAAAATACTATCATAAATCTAAAAGATATTATCAAATTAGACTGTTTTATAAAAAATTAACATGGTTCACCTAAATTAGTAAAAGCAGTAATATACCAAAATAGTTGTCCCAAATATGAAATAGATACATACAAGTTTGCAAAAGAAATTGTTTATTCAATAGATTCTTGAAATATTATGAACTTCTAAAAAAATCATTTGAAAACATTTATAGAATCTAATCACATGAAATTCTTCATTACATGTGCTTCAAAGGCAGCTTGTATAAATATACTGAAAGAAAAAGATTCAAATCTATTTGTTCATTCAAATAAGCAAGAAATTACTGTTTAGAACTTAAGCAAAATATTTGACTCAATCCCTTAAATATTATTTAGATTAGCATTAAGATCCTGCACATATAAATTATTAGCATTAAGACCATTATTCTGAATTATAACAGGTTTCAGACTCTCCTGTTTTTCTTATTTATTTAGGTAATAAAAATAGTCTAAAAAGGCTCAAGTCACATTTTTTTTAGGTACTAAATACAAAATAAAATCATTTTGCCATTACTCTGTCACTCAAGCTGGAGTGCAGTGGCACAATCAAATAGCTCACTGTAACCTCAAACTCCTGGGCTCAAGCAATCCTCCTACCTCAGCCTTCCAAGTAGCTCAGACTATAGGCACATGCCACCATGGCTGGCTAATAAAAAAAGAAAAAAAATTGTAGATGGGGTACTTCAGCTTTTGTTTTGACAGGATCTTGCTGTTTCCCAGGCTGGTCTTGAACTCCTGGCCTCAAGTGATCCTCCCACCTCAGCCTCCCAAAGCACTGGGATATTTTGCACTTTAATGAAGTTTACAAACCATATAGTAGGGCGATAAATCTTGGATTTTTAAGTTATCATTAGCCAACCCTGACTAAGTACTTAAGCAGCAACCTGGGAAATAAAACATATTTTACTTTACAATCAAATCTTGAAAATTAGCATCCAGAGCTTTGACATCTAGCTACAGCTAGCTGTGCTGTAGCTACTTAATAAATCAATCGGCCCTTTGCTAGCACAGGTGATGCTACTAATACATGATCAACAGGACTTGTGACGGGCCTTACTTTTCTGGTAGTGATAAAGAGACTATACAAGCCATGGTGGCTTGCGTGTGACCTCCTAAATGGTTGCATGTGGTGGCATTGCCACCTCTAGCCATGGAAGAGATCACAACTCCATGATTTAACAATGACCTAGCCTCACAGGCTGGAGCCCGTATTAGTTACTTGTCATTGATACCTAATAGAGTAAATTATCACTTAGGTTACAAAAGAAAAAAAAAAAGAAGAGGGAGGGAGAATTATAATAAAGTGTTATTTGTAGTAAAATTTTTCATATATTTCCAAAGTTCAAAAAACTTCTCAGCTGGCATAAAGCCTAGCTGTGACATTTATTTTTACAAATATAGAAATGGAATGGCATAATGAAAAAGGAAAAGATGTTCTCATCTGGGCTTTAAAAATAATATTCACTTAATGTTATGGAAATACTTAAGCTTTTTCCATATGGTAAGAAGGATGAAAGATTAAACTCCTGCCAGCCTGTTAGGAAATGGAGCAAGGTTAAGGGAGGTAGGGAGACAAATATACCCAAGTTGGCCTCAACTGACAAGATAATTTTTAATATAAAAAAACGTATAAATGGTTAATGAACTGAATGAAAACCCTTAAGTGAAAAACAACTAAAGAAATTATATACATGGAAAAGAAGATAACACTTTTTACACACCAGATTATGACCTAATAGAAATCTATTTTTGTACATACAGAACACTGGCTTCAAATCAAATTTCTTTACTTCTGACTTTAGTTAAACTTGGTGATATTTTTAGATAGTGTTTACTCCTTTCATCTTATTCCACTCAGAACAGAATTCAGATTTAGTTCCATTTCACTGTCTGGTGCTGAGCCATTTATAAAAAATACTGTGTGGGAACATTTGCTTTCACTTAAAAAAAATCAAAATATTTCTTTTCAAAGTAAATTTCACTGAATGTGTATACAGAAATGTGTTTAGATGTGTATATAAATCTACATATATCTGAAAGGTCAGAAATATCTTCTAAAGGACAAAACATGAACTGAGATACATAGGCAACTGCAGGAATAATTTGCCCACAATTGCATATGCACTGGCAGATCTTGAGGTGGTGCCAATATGTAGGCACCAGTTAGTATGATTCCTCCTTCCAGCTAAGACCAGCACATACACTGTAATCCCCTTACCTGCAGTCCATCCTGGTACTGAACGGCAGCCTGCATTGCCTCCTCAAGTTTGTCAATCCGGTCTCTCCAAGCTTTATTTAGAGAATCCCATGCTGAATTTAACTACAAGATGTATGTTAGAATTCTTTCAGTGCCATATTTTAAATTTTCAACTACTGTTAACAAAATATATTAGTTAACTAAAAACTTTTTAAAAGCCATTCTGATAAGTAAGCCAGTTGTACCTCATCTATACTCTTCTTGACAATGGGTTTATCAGGCTCCCCACACGCCGCAATGAGTTCAGAACCCAGGTTAATAACTATATCCAGCTCCTCCTGTAGTCCATCTATTTCTTCCCTTATGGCCTAGAATAAGAAAATGACAGCCTTAGAATTTTAAGCAAAACCACATCAAAACTTTAAAAAGTACACAACAATATCAAAGGTAGTTATTTCTAGAAGGTGGCATTCTAATCGTTTTTATTTCTTTCTGTTTTCTAAGTTTCTGCAATAAATTTTTTCAACAAGAAATATTTTAAAAGAAAAACAGCACCCTTTTAGTAACAAATGCCAAATGTTTATTATAAAGATAATATTTAAGAAATGATAAATAAGAAATACCTTAACAAATATCAAAACAAATTTTTAAAAATATCAACAATACTGTAAGGCTTAGAAAGACATTTTGGTTTCCAAACAAATATACATTTAACATAGACAAGTAAAATATGAATCCAAAAACTATACAAATTAAGGTATTTGTTAGTAGATTTAGAATAATCTAGCTTTGGATTTACATTTTATGTCATTACCCTAGGCAGGACCAGGTAGGACCTGTAAGGTAGAAAAATACCACAACAGAAAGGCAGTATCCTACTTTTGCTTTCATCTTCTTGGTTAAATATATTCATTCATTCAACAAACACTGAATAACCATAAACGAAGCCCTAAACCAGGCACTGGGGATACAAAGAAAAATAGATATGGCTATTCTCCTCAAGGGGCCCACACTACAGCAGGAAAGACAGAGGCATAAGTAACAGTAAATCATAGTATGTGCAGAGTCCTTTGCATGAATAAAGTATTACGGGAACAAAGATGCACTAACTCTGCTAAGTATACAAGAAAAGGTTTTACATGGGGGTAATGATCCAACTGAACCCTGAGTGGACTTTGCCAGTAGAGTGGCAGGAAGGACATTCTAGAGTGAGGAAATAAGATTCGCAAAGGCACTGACACTAGAAAGAGCAAAACAGTTTGTTTTGGGAAATGCCCTTTCTAATCAGTAGCAGGGAGGGAGCTTGGTAAAGGAGCAAGAGAAAAACATACTTTGGAAACATAGGCGTGAGCTAGGCTGGAATGCAAAAAGCTGCATGCCCTGCTCTAGGGAGTTTGGGCTTTACCCAGATGGCAGGGGATGCCTCTGAGGGGGTTTAGGCAGCAACACAGTAAGAGCAGATCTAGAGAGAAGACTGGCAGCAAGGTCAAAGGCCTAGCAAGGAAAAAACAGTCTTCACTTTGGATTACTTTGGAAGCCAAAAAGAAAGAGAGAGATAATGAGGCCCTGAAATAAGGCAAAAACAGTGAGGATAAAGAGAAATTTTTTGTTGTTGTTGTTTTGTGTTTTTGTTTGTCTTCTGAGACAGGGTCTCACTCTGTTGCCCAGGTTAGAGTATAGTGGCATGATCTTGGCTCACTGCAACCTCCACCTCCCAGGTTCAAGTGATTCTCATGCTTCACCCTCAAAGTAGCTGGTACTACAGGTGTGTACCATCACACTTGACTAATTTTTGTACTTTTAGTAGAGACAGGGTTTCGTCATGTTGGCCAATCTGGTCTCAAACTCCTGGCCTCAAGTGATCCGCCCACCTAGGCCTCCCAAAGTTCTGGGAATACAGGCATGAGCCAGCATGCAGGCCTGAGAAATTGTTTTAAACATACAATCTCAAAGTGAAATTTGTGGGTATACTCTATCTCCTACCGTATCACTGCACATTCCATTTTCAGAACCAAATATAAATGTTAACAGAGTAACTCCTAATATTTACCCTAGGAATCTGGATTTCATTATGCCACAACTTATTTTTCTAACTTTAAATGAGATTTTCTGCTTACCTCTGCTGCTTCTTGCTGTTGTTTTACTACTGAAGGATCAATTCCAGGATCTTCCAGGTCCCGGATGAAATCTTGAGTATCTTTAATGGTAACTACCAATGACATGTGATCACACCAGAACTTTTCTGCTAGCTCCATCACATCCAGTAGTTTGGCTTCCCTCTCTTCCACCAGTGTGTGTATGTTCTCCCAAATGAAAACCATTTGGTCAAGCTTATCCTGAACAGCTATGAAGCAAAACAGTATCCACAAGGCGATTGGTTAGCCCCACGTAACCAACAAAGCAGAATGTTATAGTTCACACAGGAAGTAGTGATCCAATTTGCTAAGTATCTAAAACTGGACCAAGTTTTGAATGTCCCCAGTCCAGTGGATATCAGTGGGTCCAAGAATCTATGCCAAATAACACAATATCTCTGGGTCTCCTATTCTTGCCAAACCAAGGTTCTTCCTAACAAAAGTGAGCTCAGAGTAGAACCAAGTTTATCAAGTTTCAAGTTCATTAAGGCTATCCTTAATCCCAAAGGGAGTGAAATAATCACCTAGGTACACTTTTATGCTCCCCAAATCAAGAGTAAAATTGTCTGTTCAGTCCCAGGAACGTTAACAATGTATGGTATGTATTTTGGGCTTGCTTCTAGAGTACTCTCATTGTGAATTTCCACTACACACATGTTCTCCCTTTTGACCCTCAGCTCATATGTCAAAGATGGCTGGCTGTGGTAGTGGTTCCCATTTTTGTGGCTATGTGATGCAGGATGCATGCTATGTAAGGTAGCAGAGTCAGTAATGAGGAAAAAAACCCAGATATGGCCTTATTAGCAATATGCCTCAACCTACTGATTTAAAAGGCCTGAATACACATGGTCTTTGAACATATGGTCTTTATACATGGTCTATGTATAATGGCACGCTTTGTATTCAACTGATTAATTTCACAAACACAGGAAGACATTAACAAGGGATTTGCATACACAGCCCTTCAACCCTAAACACATCACATTTGTAATACCTGTTTAAAGATGCAGCATTTTGTTATCCAATTGGACGGTGAGTAAACAGCATAAACATTTAGAATGCTTTAAAAATAAAGTTTGTTTCCCTATTCCAAAAGTATTACCTTTCGCAGATATGTCTTTATCAGTCCCCCCAGATCTAGCGATCATTTCCTCTCCCCTCTGTTTAAGAGTTTCATACAACGGCTGTAGCTTTTCCATGTCTACTGACACATTCTTATTTTCACTGATCTGTTCCTTGATCTTCTCGACCTCTGCAGAGATAGAGGGTGGCTGCCTCAGACGTTCCACGATGCGTTCCAGGCTCTCAAGGATCTGATCTATCTTGTCATGGAACTAGCGGCAAAACAAAGAGATCTTTTATGGAAAAAAGATCTGTAATACCAAGTGTAAAATTTAAATGAAAAAAACATTTTTTACAATTTAATATCAGAATTAAGAATAAATCTTAGCCTCTTTATCAACAGACCCATTCAAAAGTTACATCCACCTGGTGTGTGAAGACATGCCTAAACTCATGATGTATATGCACCTCTGTGTCACACTACCTATGTACAATAGATTTAGTTTCTTATGAATATTTGAGTGTATCCATTAAGAAATGGTATATGTTAACATGTAATTGGACCAGGACGACATGGCAGCAGCAACTCTTTACCTGCTGCTTCATCCTGTTATCATAATTCAAATTAATTTTAAAAATCAAGTTCAATAAGCTGAGTATTTGTCTATTACAATGGATTGTTTACTTCATTTTTAATGAACTATTTTGGCACCCTGAAAAGTTATATTATTTAATGTGAAATTCATGGAAAGTTTTGATTAGATTCCAGGGAATCCTTAACTTATGCATTTCCTGAACTGAAAAATGTTAAAAAAAAATTTCAACAAAAAAACCTCCCCAATGTTGTAACTTCTGATATAACAGAAGTTACAAGTTTCAGAAGTTTTTATTTACTTCATGGTTAAACACATAATCAGACACATGACAGAATTTAAAATTTTTATTTGCAAAGGTTCCATAGACAATTAAGCAAAGCTATAAACCACCTGTTCATTCACATCTATGAATGAACTTTGTTCTACACTATCTCAAAGTTAAAGGAACAATCACACAGGATTGTGACATTGGCCCACTCTAATATGCCATATCTAATAATAAAAACCAAATCTTGAAAATGGAAAATCTTTGGGTATTTCAAAATTCAACTTCTTGAAAAAAGATATTTTCAGAAAAGAAAAAACCATCAATATCCAACTTTATATTCTTTTTCTTTTCATTTAGCCTATCATTCTTTCTTCTCATTGCCTTCTTGAGAGTATTTTATTAATAATTATAACACTTTCCTTTATCTCTCCCAATGGCAAATATTGCATTCTACTCAGGATGGACACTGAATTAAATATTTGGATAATGATGACAACTGCATGTTTCTTAAGACATTGAAAATTATTTGTATTATATCTATAAGCAGGCAGAGAAAGATAAGGAGATAAAGGCTGGATGCAAGCAAACATCACCTCTGAGGGACACAGACATCAATACTCAGAGTTAATGTAGTGAAATAATTTTAGTTAAAATTTAATCAGGAAATCCAGGAAAATGTCTTTCTGTGCTCTGTTGTCTGCAAGAACCCAATTCTATTTCTAGTGTAAACAATTACCTGAGTTGATTGAGAAATGGCTTCATCCAGTGCCACAGCTCGCTTTTTGACATCTTCCTTAATTTGACTGTAAAGGGTGTCGGCCGCCACATACTTCTCTTGGATAGAAAAGCCTTCCCCAGGGCTCAATTCCAGTAACTGTGGCCCAGTTTTGTTCATCTTATCTATATGAGGCTTGTGTTCGGCTATCAACTCACGCAGTTGCTATAACAAACCAGACAGCTTTTCAGTATCTCAGGGTCACACCTCCATATTACAGCTGTCTACACCTGCAATGCATCCAGCTGGCAAGAAACTCCAAACAAACCCCTCCCCATCACAAGGCATTTAACACATGATGGCTCATACAGCTCTTTGCCAGGAAGAGAAGGCCCTGACACAAAGATTAAACAACAGTCCGGTCACACCAAAGCCCCTTTAGGGTACAAAGATGCTGGTTCAGTGAAATAATGAATCCCAGTTTATTATGCATCTCATACCAAGAGCAGCACATTTTGACAAGAGCATTAGCCAAGGGTCATATTATATAAAAGTATTCTGAACTCACTATGTTCTCAACCTACAGACACCAAGTCATATCTTATGGTGTTCCTTTCTGCACACTCATGATATATACAAAAATAGAAGAAAGAAAAAGAGAGAGAGAGACAAGATTGGGGGGAAGGAGGGAGAAGGGAAGGAAGAAAAAAGAATAGAAAGAAGCTCAATAGAAGTTAGATGCAATGCTGAGACAAAACCTCAAGATAAGGAATGTTAGGGTGATGTAAGCCCACAAGGCATTGCATTTATATATGCGGACTGATATAAAATGAACATGTATTACATTTTATATTTATGTATGAATCTATTCTATATATATATATGATATATAGACATACATATGAATGAATCTATATTCATTATTTTAAAATATTAAAGGCTGCAAGGACAATCTATCAATACACAGCTATATACTGAGCATTGTTTGTAAGGTATATTTAAGGAAAAACATGTCATATGAATGTGCATAATTTTGTTAGCTAATCAAGAAATACAATGATATTTATACTAGCGCGTGGGTGTAGAATTCAAGTAGATCCCCATTCCCTTTAATAGAGAAGATGTGTTGGAAGCCTGAATAAAGCTAGAATATATACACTTCATGGATCCCATGGATTTCAATGAGCAGTTTTTCATGGGTCAAAACCAAAGCCACCCCCAGGGGGAAGATCTGCTTTTGCTTGCAGGTTTTTTTGAGGATGGCCTCTGTGCAGCATTGAGGGGGTCTTTCATTTGTACCACATTATCGACTAGGTTCCCTCATCAGCAGCTCTTTGTCCTCACCAGAATGTGTACCTCCAAACTCCAGCCCCTCACAAAAGCTTCTCTGGGGAATCTTACTTTCAGGAAAGATAGTCTAGAGACAAACTACCAATCTTTTCCTGCAAACTCTAATTTCTATCAGTCACCAGGATGGCCACATACCTAGATTTTTATTGAAAGTGTCTACTAAAATCAATTATGAGCATTATTTTGAGAACTTGTTGAGGAATTATATCATTAACTATCACCAATGTAATAAACTGTTTTTGAAGGTTTTCAAAAGACTGCCTCAAAATAGTTTTAGAAAGGGCTAAATAAAGATGAATTCGATTTTAAAAGAAGGAAGAGTCTAATGTAGCATGCTGCACATAAGAATGTGGGAGGGCCATGTTTGCAATCTAGCTCCTGGGTGTCCCAAGCCAAGGTTTTCTTATTTTTATTTTGCATAATTAGATATCTTCATGCTGCTTTACTGAATGGAGGTGGTGATGGTATATCAGCTATAGATAGTCTCATGGAAAAGGAAAACTGAAGATGTTACATACGTTCTCCCATCAATGTTCTTTCAGGAATGCTTGGAAAACAAGCTTTCACTCAAGAGTTATCAAGAGACTCTCAAATAAAATGCTACGTCTCTGCTGATATTTTTTGAGTTCCTTTGAGTCTTGGTAGATCTCACCTGTATAGCACCACTATAAGGCAACTTGGCTTGGCAAGTAGTGAGGGGAGCCTTTTTTTTTTTTAAGACAGAGTTTTGCTCTTGTTGCCAAGGCTGGAGTGCCGTGGCGCGATCTTGGCTCACCACAACCTCCGCCTCCCAGGTTCAAGCAATTCTCCTGCCTTAGCATCCCAAGTAGCTGGGATTATAGGCATCCACCACCATGCCCAGCTAATTTTGTATTTTTAGTAGAGATGGGGTTTCTCCATGTTGGTCAGGCTGGTCTCGAATTCCTGACCTCAGGTGATCCGCCTGCCTTGGCCTCCCAAAGTGCCGGGATTACAGGCGTGAGCCACCACATCTGACTAATTTTGTATTTTTAGTAGAGGCAGGGTTTCTCCATGTTGGTCAGGCTGGTCTCGAACTCCCAACCTCAGGTGATCCACCTGCCTCAGCCTTCCAAAGTGCTGGGATTACAGGCATGAGCCACTGCGCCTGGCCGAGGAGCCTTTTTTTAAACCGTTCTTAAACCGTTCCATGACAGGCAAGAGAACACCTACCAGCCATTTACTCAGGTATGTGTGTGTATCAGAAAAGGGCCCAAAAGGAGATGCCTTCTGCCTTATATGTGACAAAATGATTCTTGGCAACATGCTGTCATAGGAGTCCAGTCAGGCTGGAGCTATCCGGTGTGACTTTAAGATATCTATCATGTGGTAACATGGCCTTTGGAGCCACTTTTCATTCCTGGCGAGAATGAACTAGATTTTCCCCCAAAATACATGGAGAGGATGCTGTAGAGCTGGAGAAGAAATGCCATCCTAGGAGGCTACAAATATTCTGCAACAGCAAAGCTTTTAGTTTAAACAATTTGAAGATGTCGCTACAAAGTTTTCTACCTCCCTTTATATAGACAATCACAAATTTGTTTTGAGAGCTTAAAGATTATGCAAAAAGGCAAAAAACTCAATTTTTAAAATTTCAGCTCAATAATGAGCCTTTCCATACTATCTGATGCTATGCTAAAAATGTGGCTATTCAAATCACCTCAGCATAGAAATGCATGAAACATGTTTTATTTAAAATAATTCAGTGAGTAGATATCAGATTTCTGCCACAAATAAGTCTTTATACAAAAATTCAATTCTACATACTTGTCTTTCTCCTGCTGAATCATTTAGATAGAACTCTACTATATTAAATAAAGTTAAAATGTGGTCTCTAAAACTCTCTTTTAAATAAATACTTCAGTATAGTCTTCAATGCCAATTCATTAAAAAGGTAAACAAACAAGATTAACAAGATGTCACATATTCCAAACAATGATGTAATAAACCCTGAATTGAACTTTTCCCTCCCTTTCTCTCTCTCCCCCTCCCTCTCTCTTGGGCACAGGCATACACACACACACACCCTCATGCACATACACACACACACATGCACACCATGATTAGTCTCAGAGTACATTCTGTACAGATCTGGAAGAGCAACTAGGTTCACGAGTCCATAAATAGCAAGAAATCTAGTTTTTTTCTGACAGTCTGGAATGCTCTCTCACATAAACCCTTACAAAATTTTAAGCCATATTAACAATTAAGTGACTGCTGAAAAGAGGGCTTTATGTGCCATTTCATACATGTTTAAAATGTGACGTAACTGTAGTTGTAAATGTGCTCCTCCTACTTTACCCATTTACACTAACAGGAACAAGAACTTCAAAGGAGTTCCATGTACAGGAGGTGAACAAAATAATCTGTCTTTATACTTCATCATTTTCCCTTTTCATAGCTTTCATAATATTGCTATTTTGACACATTCATTATATTACACATTTTCTCCCAGCTCAATGGCCTTGTCTGTATAATGGTTCTCCCATATATTTCCACTCTGCATTTACATTCTAAATGTATAAATTTAAAACAATTCAACATGTGTAAATTGAAAGCACTTCAAAAGCTTATTTCTATAACATTTTTAAATGGGAATTTTTTTCTATCTAGATGATTTATACTGCATATTTTATCAAAGTTGTGATGTAATTAATGACATATACAGTAAGTATATCCACATGAGTCTTCTTGCTATAACCCTGTATAAGAAGCAATTATGAGGTAAGCAAATTATACAGCCCAGAACACAATATTCTAAAATGCCTTAATCATGTAAGTGTTTAACTGTACTAAAAACCACCATAAAAATCATGATTCTCTTTTAATGGGGAATACAATATTCTCTTTCACATCAGGCTTACCCGATGTTCTTCCTGCTGCTGCCTTAGAGTTTCATATTCAAGGGCTGGGGCGGGAAGCTGAGAGATGATTGATTGTGTTTCTGTCAGCCATGGCCAAAGTTCTTCATATGTTTCCCAGAATTGGTTAACCAGGGACTGTGCCCGCTCCAGCTGCAGATACCTTTCTGAATTAATCTGGCAGATGGTATCATAGTTCTTCAGTACCTTGTCCAGTTTTTTCTAGAAAATAAAAGGACGAAATGTTTAACTGGTCAGGCCAACGAGCACACACACTCCAGAGTGCTCTGTCCAGCACAGTACACCCGGACAGAGTGGGCATTTGACAAATATGTGTTAAATGAATACATCAGTAAAAGCTATTCAGATTTTAATGGTTTATACGTACAAAAGTTCACTTTAAATTAAAGTGCCTCAAGTTTTTATGAATAAGACACTGAGATCTCCAAAAACAATATGCACAGTTCTCCAGTCATTCTCACAATGGCTTCAAGATTAGAAAACAAGTCGCATGTGATTCTGGCAACATATATTTTGCAGAAAAAAAATAAAGACTACCTTTTGCAAATGAAATTGTCAAAATTTTTAGTTAACAAAATTAATAATATATATATATACACACATATATGTGTGTAAGTGTATATATACATGTGCGTGTATATATATAGAGAGAGAGAGAGGTGGCGGGGGGAGAGAGAAAGAGAAAGAGAAAGAGAAAGAGGAGAGGAATCAAAGCAGAACATTTGCCATTGTGCTATACCCGGATTTAACGGGGCAGTCACAGTGATCTAGATTATGGTATAAACTCATAGCAAAAACTAATAGCAGAAGATAAACCACAATCATAACCCAATAAACCACAGAATAACAAAGAAATTATTTCATGACAATCTGTATTTTTCACATCAGAGTCTTTACAAAAATAATAAAGATTCAATTATAAACAAGCAAATTGCCATTGTAGAGTATACATAAATAAAAGAGTGCATACCATTACATTGTGCATTCTATTATTTTATCTGTGGTCTACCTTAAAAGCAATGCATACTCTTTAAAATATGATTTTAGGCATAGAGATTCCTATTTTTTTTTGCCATGCATGGGATATCTTTCCTACCAGAAGGATGAATATACATCAATTTCTTCAGGCTGCTTAGATGTCTGAATATGAATTGAACATTTTTATTTGTGGCTGGTTTTCTGCCAAATTAAAGGATAATTAAAACTACACAGACTGAATGCTTCCTTAATTACTCAGACCATATTTTCCCTATATAGCTTACTGTAACTTTATACAAAATGGATTTCAGCATTAGAGAGAGCCACATATTTTGGTTTTTATTAAGAGGCCCAAATGTCTCTGAAGCACATAAACAATAGTTGATACATATAAAAAACAATAATTTATACTAATAATAATGGTAATAATACAGCTAACATTAACTGAATGCTTAATGCGTGCCAGTTAACTAAAGTCTCAAACCTTAATAGCCTTTGTGCCTATTCAAAAAGATTGCCCTCATAGTGATTCTCTTAAGAGATATTCCTTTCACTGTTATTCTATAAACTTGAAAAATGCCTTATTTAAACTAATTATTTTTGCTGCTCAAATGGCAGCTGTGGATAACGGAGAAGTGTTTTTCTAGGACTGAAAGCTCAACACCTGCTGTTTTTTCAAGAGTCCCACTACCAGTCCACAGACAAGATTATACCTTCATTGATTGCTTTTCCTCTTCACTGCATGCGGTCATGATTTTATGCCCGGATTTAACAAGTTCATCAATAATATCCTTGTGTCTCAAAATCTCCATGGTGAATGTCTGTGATTTACCAAAATAAAGACAAAAAATAAAACAAGAAATTGTATGACTAAAATGAAAACAATTAGGCTAAGCAGTTAAAAATACCACGTTACACTAGAGGAGTCTTAAAAAGTAAATCATACAGGCACATTTTATAGAGTAGGAGCAGACCAACAGATAATTTATATGGCAATTGGAAATGTATTTCTTCACCTTTTGAACTTGAAGCTGAGCAGAAGTCTGGTCTTGCTCAAGCCTGATGTCACCCAGAGACATCAATTTTTTTTCTGTTTCAGTAATCCAGGATAACTCAGCATCAGCTGCTTGGTCAAACTAAACAAAAGATAAATAATTAGGTCAGCACGTTCCTGTTCCTGGTGCCAGAAAATACCTATCTACAGTTCTTTGAAATATCTTTATCACACAAGTGGAAAATCCGAGCTTGTTTCCTCATGGCATCCTAAAATAATTTGTGATAATGACTAAATTTTAAAGAAAGGAGAACTTTCCACAGAGTAATTAAACACAAGCTCTTAAAAAATGTTGGATTTATAGCACTGCATTAATGATTTTAGGACAGCTAGCACTATTGCCTTCTTTTTAGGCAGTCTTAATAATTTGCACCTTAGGAGTACTGTTCAAGTGTAACAGTTATGAAAGCCAATAGCCAGGAACCATCTTTTCTTTTTTTTTTTTTTTTTTTTTTTAATTATACTTTAGGTTTTAGGGTACATGTGCACAATGTGCAGGTTTGTTACATATGTATCCATGTGCCACGTTGATTTCCTGCACCCATTAACTCGTCATTCAGCATTAGGTACATCTCCTAATGCTGTCCCTCCCCCCTCCCCCAACCCCACAACAGTCCCCGGAGTGTGATGTTCCCCTTCCTGTGTCCATGAGTTCTCATTGAGGAACCATCTTTTAATCATTTCACCCATCAGTTCAACTGCTATGATATGCAACTAACATTCTGCTATCAAAGTACATAGTTCCTAGCTAAAAGAATAGAATATCCCCATTTATTATACTATTATGTTTATAAATGCATGTGTAAATATACATCTCTATATATGCAGAGTATACCCCTAAATGATTCATGTATAATTTTTAAGCATCTCATTTAATAATGGCAGAAAACATTTTTAAGAGCATTCTTAAATATTTTAAGAAATGTTATTTTCCTGATCATAACAGTAATTAAAACAGTAATTTATAAGCACAGTACAAATTCATAAAGCAGAGAAAAACATATAGAAGAAAATTAAAACCTAGAGTTAACACTGCTGGTATTGTAGTGAATTTTCTTCCACAAATCAAGAGAGAAAGATTTGTATAAAAATGTCTGGGATGACACTGTATAAACAGCTTTATATCCTGCTTTTTCATTTACTATGAACATTTCCCATGTCATACTCCTTTAAATGTGATTTTCAAACAATACCATTATATTCTAGCATACCTGGATTTTCATTTCAGCTTTCTGCATTTTTGCTATTATACAAACAACTCTACAATGAATATATTTGCATATAAATTTCTGTTGGCATCTCTAATTAGTTCCTTAGTGCAGATTCCTAGAAGTGACTATCAAGTCAAAGAGCACGAACATTTTCAACGTCTTCCATCGGATAAACCCCAGTGGCTCCCATGAATAAAATGGGCCTGTGACACCACAGTACCAACCATAAATGATCACTGAAATGACCTCAGTTGGAAGAATTAATGAGGAATGAACATTTTGGCTATTCAAGTCCAGCACTGCCAGATCTTCTAACTTTTCAAAGGAATCTGGAAATCCAGATGGGGTGGGAAAACAGGTAGGTGGGGAGAAAGATGGGTGGAGATAAGAAACTAGATTTTTAAAAATTCGTACTTTAAAAACTCTGCAACGCTATGCCAACTCATGGGAAGATGGAGTACATTAGCTTTTCTCTGTTCCTCATGATAAGCATACTTACAAATCCCAGGCATTATATATAAAACATATAAAGAAGATTCCACAAAGGGGAGAGAAGAGGACAGAACTACCACGGACCTTGGGCCACAAGGAAGAACACAGTGGTGAATTCTCTGGGATTTTCTTTTTGCCTCACATATCTAAGACTAAATACTGGAGAAACTGGCAACCACACAAGACTAATGGGTACAAAGTCCCAAAACAAGCCTGCTCTCTCTAGCCAAAGGACCAGGAAAGGAGTAGTCTAGCAAAACAGACAACTTTTAAACAATAACCACTCTATTCCAACCAAACACTACAGAACACTACAGAAAAAATGGTTGCTCCACTCACACTCATGCCAAGGAAGGACAAATGGGGGGCCTACACTTCTATCCTTGCAATGCCATGACAAGGTCCCCAACACTCTTGCTGGGAGATGCTAGAGAATGCCAAGTAGGGAGCCAGAATTTTCATCCCCAGATCATCGTGCCAGTTGAGACCATGTGGGGAGGCTGGGCTTCCACCCCCACTAAGCAGTAACGAACTGCTCCTCCCTCCACTCCTCTGGGGTGATATCAGAGAAGGCCTAGTGGAGAGTCAGGATCTTCATCATCACTCAGTGTGTCACCATCACAGCCACCTGCACCGTGGTACTAGTAGAGACCACATAGGGAGCTGGAACTCCCACTCCCACCCAGCAGAAATGACGAGCCATCTCCTAGGTGTCAACAGAGGTTGAATTGGGAACCTGGACTTCTACCTTCACCTGGTAGCAGCCCCACCTTCTGCCAGAGTGGTTACAGAGGAAGGCAGTTAAAACAGAAAGCTTAAGCTCTAACACTCATAACATCATATAAGAGCCAGGAAAATCTCAAACTGAATTAAAGAAGATAATCAAATAGATGCCAATACCCAGATGGCAGACATGTTAGAATTATCTGACAATGATTTTAAAGCAGCCATGATAAAAATGCTTCAGTGAGTACTTCTGAATGTTCATAGCTGAAACAAATTAGAAATTAGAAGGCTTTATCAACAACATAGAACATCTCAGCAAAGAAAAGGAATATACAGTATAAAGAAGAACCAAATGAAAATGTAGAACTGAAAAATGTAACTGAAATAAAAATCTCAGTGGATGAGCTCAATGAAGGGGACAGAAGAAAGAATCAGTGAAGGAAAAGAAATTACCACTTAGAAATAGAAATGGAAATTACCCAAACTGAATAATAGAAAATAACTTAAAAAATAATCAGAACTGCAGGTACCTGTGGAACTACAACAAAAGTCCTAATATTCATGTTATCAGAGTCCCAGAAGGAGAAGAGAAAGAGATTGGGACTGAAAAAATACTTGAACATTCTTGAAATAACATTATAGAAATGGAGAACAGCTTTGTGGTTGACAGAAGTTAGGGAGGGTAGGGTGGGATGGAATGGGTATGGCTCACAGAGCAGCATGAAGGATTCTTGTGGTGAGGGGAATATTCTGTATCTTGACTGTATCAATGTCAATATGCTGCTTGTGATATTTTACTATAAAGATGTTACCACTGGGGAAAACTGAGTAGAGGATACAATGGGATCTCTCTGTATTGTTTCTACAGCTGCAGGTGAACTTAGGTGGGTAACGTCTCACCTATGAGTTCCTATTTGTGTTTTCTCCCTTCCATATAATACTGCCCAATTGCCCTTCAGGTAGAATGTGCTAACGTACACTCCCACAAGCAGTGTTTTGCTATAACCTCATCAACGTGGGGTATAATTTATTTTTTGATATTGAAAATTTAATATCATCACGCTTATAGGTAGACTTTCTGTAATTATAAGGAAACCAAGAAACCACTTAAAATAATCTATCTTAAGCTGGTTCAATAATTTCTGTGATATTATTTAATTTCAAATGAAGTTATTCATGAGCAATTATTGATCAATATGAAAACAAAAGAAAAACATTTCATCAACTAATTCAGCAGCTTCAGGTGTGGAGAAAGAATCCCCATGAAAAAGAAGTGAAAGAGTCTTCTATGTGGATTCTTACTTTTCAAGGCATATATAATAAAGCTATAGGTAAAAATTGATTATGTGATTCACTTAAAGGATATAAGACTGAGAAAAACAGTTCATCAGGCCTTTCTACCTGAGTGTAAATACTGCAAGATATCTGAATAAAATTTAACAGTTATAAATTTTTTTTTTCTACTGGTTCCTGAAAAAAAAAATAAAGTGACACCCTACCCCTCTTGTTTGTGTTCAGCCTGACAGTATTTAAATGAGTGTCCTCATAAAGACAGTCAGGCTGTGAAATATTAATATTAGTTTAACACCATGTCTCCCCTATTTAAAAAAAAAAAAACTTTCCAGCAATAAACAGTATGGTGATGCCATCTAAGGTGCCAAAAAAGGAAAGCTGAAATCCAAACAATGTTTCTTTGATCAAGTCAAACATTTGCTCTGCTAAGGAAAAAAAAAAAAAAAAGACTTCAAACAGGTATTTCCCGCCTGTCATTAGAGAAACTTTTAAAAATTATCAAATATTGTTAAGCAACAAAGGGAGTAGCTACAAGATCTACAGTAAGTAATTTATAGTAAGGCGAGGCATTTTAGGTCTATGACTCACTCAAATGACTGGTTAACATGTATATTTCTAATGGACCATAAAAATGGCTCACTTTACATGTAAGCAACATGGAGAGAAATACAGTAGGCCAAATTTTAGTAAATTTGTTTACTACTCATACAAGTAGTAAAATTTGACTTAACATAAAATGTTGAGAATCTTGGCATCCATAATTGTATTTGGGGAAATACTTTAATAGCATCAGAGGAGCTGAATCACCAACTTAGCTACTGTAACTTCTGTTTATGGTTGAATTAGCATTTCAGGAATTTTCTAAAAGTTAGTGCAAGACATTTTAAGTAGCTACATCTAAATATGCCTGAAAGACACTCTCTAAAACAGTAACAGCCAGCACCCTACTGAGCACACTGTTCTAAGTGCTTAACATGCAATCCTCCTTTAATCCTGACAGCTGTATCATGCATTACCATTAACTCCATTTCCAGCTTAGCAAAATGAGGTAAAGGGAAGTTAACTAACTTACCAAAGACTACTCAGGTAGTAAATGCTGAGCCTGAGATTCTAACGAAGGTGGTCTGACTTCTGGACTGCCAGATACCACAACGGTCAATACGTAATAGGTTTTCATAGAGGTTTAAGGCAAAGTGATAAGCAAACCTTAACCTCAAGGACATCCTTTTTACTCCCTTCCCCTGACTGGGGATCTTATCACTTTCTTTTGATTAGCATTTCCTTCCACTTTGCTTCTCATTATTTATAACACAGCCCATATTTTCCCATCCACAACACCTGGAGGGTCTAAACAAATCTCATTTCCGTAGGAGATGTTTCCTTCTGGTCCTTTAAAAGAAATAAACAGGTGATATTTTTCTCCAGGTTTATTCCTAATGACCCAATGAGTTGTTTGCATTAACTGCACCCAAACCACCAATCCAAGGGCCTTTCTAACAGGGTTATTATGGGGCCCGCTTACATAAGCCAAGCAATTAGAACTGCTGAAGAAAGCTTGGCATTCCCAGACCTGCTAAGATATACATATTTTAGCAACTACTGACAGTTGTACATTATAAGAAGCAAAGGATGATGAATTGCTCTGAGGCTTAAAGAATCAAGGTAGTCTGAATTCAGAACCCAAGTTTGTACATTTTTCAAGCAAAAGTGCCTTTCTCCATTTCCACAAAGCTTGTAGAAAGAAAGCAACAAAGATATGCTACTCTGTGTAGGTTTAAAATGCAAAAGTACGTACGGTTTATAACTCAGATAATGGCATGTATTGTAAAAGGGAGGCAGTTCAGCTCAACATCATTATTTACTAAGCTGCCTTGTCCCATTCAATTTCTTCCTAAAAGTAATGAATGGGCCCAACTACTTTAAGAAATAATATCCTTTTTAGAATATCAATGCCTGCAAATCTAGAGTCAGATTTGGGGGATTGGTGGGTGGTATCAGTGAATGTACAAGTTCTTACTCATTCACCCATTACTGAGGTTTTTCAATTATTTCTCAGATAATAACGAATAGGGCCTTCACACCTATGTTATGAAAGTTCAATTGCGTATCTTTTCAAAACTGTTATTGTGATATAGGGTTAACAAGAAAATCTAACCCTGTCAAATCAAAACTTTTTAAAAACCTAAATTTATACAAAGTGGTTACAAAGTATGTGCTAATGAGAAGGTGTCTGTATGTTCCCTTCTGTTCTCCCTTCAAACTTTTAAGTCTTTTCCATGTTTTTCTTGACATCTTCCATGCTGATGTTTAGAAGTCAATACATTCTGTGATTGTGGCTTGACAGTTCACAAGGTGCTTATGCTTTTGTTAAATTTCAAAAAGCAGGTTGACATTATAAAGGAGGTATATCTGTATATATGCAACCTTAAAACTGGGAAAAATATGAAGTATCTTAAGAGATATTTCTGCTCAGGAAACAGAACACCTAGTCATTGAAAATCTAATTTAACTCTCCCTGATTTAACTGGGACAAATCATTACATCTATAAATTTTAAAATCATGAAGTATCATTCAAGAAATGTCCTTACCCCATCACATGTGGCTGTTGGTAGGCTGGGGGCAGGGGTCTGGGGGAAGAGTCACTGTTAATAAAACAAATTGCATATGACTAAAGGTGTGTCTAAAAAGATGGGCTCAGGTCATATCATGTCCCTATTTCATATGGAGAAGAGACTCAGAATGGTAATTTGTTTAAACAATGTAAAACAGATAGTCCAAAATATGTGGCTAATGTCCAGGTCTAAAGATATGCTTTTTTTCATCACTCCTTTTTATATTTCATGGATGTAGTTATTGGGTAAAACAGAAAACAAACATTTTTATCAAACTGTACTCTGGTCCTAATTCCAAACATCTATAAGTAGGCAACGTTATAAAATATTTCAGGGATATATTAGCTCCTTTATAAACTTGAAAATTACGAGTTTAGAAACTTGTCTTTTAAGTGCAAAATCTCTGCCACACCAGGAAGACAGGTACCTACTACTCTATTCTTACGTTTCCCTACACGGTAATGTTTTATGATCCTTTTAGTGTTGTATTCTCATCCTCCACAGTCTTTATAGCTGGAAATATTCTCATTATACACCTCCACTTTGTTGTAATAATGGAACCTTCAGATTATTGAAGAAGTTTAGAAAAAAGCGGTTTCCCACCCTCGAGGGTTTTTCTATATATATAATTTATGAGGAGGCCCAGCAGTGAGGGAGAATGAGATATGGATTAAATTTTAGTTGCTACTCTGCCACTTACTGCTTGTGAGACCACATGCAAGTCACTTTGCCCCACGCATGCTGGGCATGTTCCCCCCAGCTCTAAACATCTGTGTGTCTATGTAGCCTTATTGGAGGTATTTTCATTGGACAGACTTGCAGGCAAAGGAATGAAGATAAAAATACACACATGAACAACCAGAAGATATCAGTGGCATTAAGATGTGTAATCTATTGGTAGTAAGACTTTTACTATATACATTGTCTTTCTCTTTCAAAAGGATTTTACTATATAAATTCTCCTTCTCTTTCTAGAGGAAGACTGGAAGGATACAGACCGAATTGCTTACATATGCTTTCTTTCATGAATTTTTCTATATTCTTTGAGAAAATCTTGAAATTTTAAATAAGGACTGATTCTATCAGAAAAAAAAAAAATCATTATTTTCCTAAAGGATTCCGGAAGACTTACACTGACTTACTTTCCAAACCCATGACTTTGGAAAACATATGCAAAACCTTGAAGAACCTGGCCACAGTTAATGCCCTTGGCACATATCAGAGATTACTAACCAACGAAAACTCAATCTGTGACTGTGCCCTTATTACTGTCTCACTTTACTGAACCAGCCAACCATAGTCAACTTCTCAAGAAAATCTTACTCCCAAGAGTACAGAATAATTTTCTTGCTGTTTAGAGAAGCCTTCAGTGCCAGTTCGGAAACGTTCAAATTCATTTCAGTGAAAAAAATATATTTTTCAATAGTTGAATAAACTTCACAAATAAACACCCTCATTTTCCTATAATAATGAGGCATACAAACTCCTCTGTTTAGAAAGAGTCACACAAATACATTCCTCAAGCATGAACGCCCTCCTTCACTAAAATTTCTTAGGCAGGACTTTTGCTATCACTGCATTTCATCAGCTGTTGTGATCCCAGAGCACAGCACTAAAATGAGGAGCGGAACATTATGCTTTAGAACTAACTATAAATTCCATTTCTATGGCAACATTAGAAAATTAATTTCGGATGCTCCCACAGAATCAGCTTGATTTATGCCTCTTGCTTTTGGCTCATACTAGTAAAAGCTTAGTCGTACACCATCATAAGCTCTGCTCTGAAGTACAGTGCAATATCATACTACCCCCACACATAAACTTTGTAGTAACTCTGATGACTTAATATAAATATTCACAGAAATTTCAACTGAAGTTAATCAACACATGTATTACAAACTTCTATTTCCAGGACCCCACTCATTGCCCACAGTCTTCCCAGGGAGCTGTGGCTAAGGGCCGAATGCCTATAAAACTCTTGGAGTATACATTCTGCAGGAGTTACAGACAAATTGGAACCTATCATCTTTTCCCCCGTCTGTCATCTTCAGAAAAAAACTTCACATTACCAACAAAGCTGCTTCATTTTTAAAAAGAAAACATTCTCTTTGCCCCAGCTTTCTGTAAATGAACAGTTATACTGACTTACAAAACAATTCACATTATTTACTCACATACAGATTAGACTTAGTCAATACATAAAAATTAATATCAGCAATATGCATATGTGTAGACAAAAGCATTTTGTTTGGAAAGCTGGGCTGATCTTCGCAGTGTCTGACTTCGTAAGGATAAATCTGTGAAACAATGAGGCAGATGGCTGTGAACAATGTACAGATTAGCCTTGCCCTGGTGCTAAGACGTCGAAGAAGCCCAGTCAACTTCTTTTCAAATCCACCCTTTCATTTTGGAAGCACAGCAAATGAATGGAAACAGTATTAACAGGCATCTTTGTTCAGGTAAAGGCTCTGGGAACAGCTGGAGAAAATTTATTGCCTAAACAACAAACCATTTCCCCCTACCTGCTGTGATCGCAGAATGGCAGCATCGATCTCCTCCACCTTCTGAGTGATGGTGTCGCTCACTAATCGGTAGCGCTCATTGTCCTCGGCTACCATTTTCTCAAGTCCTTCTCTTGCCCTCCATGGTACCAGTTCCAGCAAAGCACTGCTCACTTCATTAAGGGAGTCCAGTAAGGCTTTGTTGTTCTTAGCTTCCTTCTTCAGTTCCTGAAAACATACAAATAAGTAACACTTAAGAGCTTCAACAGACTTTTCCTTTAACTGTTCTTGGAGCTCAAGTCCTTTGCAGGTGAATAATGTGATGCTTTGCCCCACTCCCCTCCCTTAGTTTCAGTTGAGTTAAATAAACCTTTTTTATCTAAAGCTATTTTGCAAAAAGGAAAATGTTTCCTGAGAAGTTCAAAGAACAATTCATTTGTCGACGTGGCAAGATTTTATCTTTGAAATTTAATATAAATATTTAAAATTTCAGAAGCAAAAACAAGCAAGTTAACATGTATTATTCTTTGCTTTCTGGGAACCTCTAAGTAATCAGGTAACAGAAAAGTAAAATGAAGAGGATATTCCAAGCCAGAATTAAGTGACCCTCAAAATGATGACAAACTGGCTTTAAATCATGACAAGAGAATCATTACAGGCTCAGTGAGCCTGACCTCACCAACTCCCTTTCACCCACATGTGATCATACTTCAACTTCAAGGAAGATAAAAACAGAGGCTGATGTCTTGGAAAAGAGGAAGGATTATCATGCAGTACACTACTTTTGTGATATAATTAGAAAACCCACCCCATGTTATCTTATAGAAATATTGGTATTCCAACCAAATTATGTGTGTCTCTGAAACAATGATCATTTTCCATTTTTTCTTTCTGTTTTCATCATTCTGTCCCTTGGGTAATAAACTATACTCCCAAATAGAAGACTCTTGCAACAATTATTATATACTGTTTTCATCTCTGGGCTCCTAAAACTTTAAACAGTTGATCTGCTGCCAATTTCTATTGGGTCTCCACCCACCAAGGCATCCTTCAGCATATGTAATGACATAAGACAAATATAATTTTATTTTTGTGTGAATAAGACTGCCTAAAAGACTAATCCAAAATGCAGAAATCAGAGCTTACCTTTTGTCTCATTTGTGCTTGACTTGCTTCTTCTCCTTTCAGAACCTGAGTTTCATATGAAAGTAATTCTACCTCCACTTTGTCCAGCCAGGTACACAGCTCTTCGTGTGTGGAGTGCAGCTGCCTTGCAAGCTGCAGCGCCTGTTCCAGAGTCTTGGCCACATCAGTGCTCAATTTAGTAATGTCTTTGTACCTTGCTTTAATGGCTTCCAATTTATCTTGAATTATTAAAACTTCATCACCTAAAATTTCAAAGTCACGTTATTTCTTATGAAAGAAAAAAAGGCAGGGGGAGGGTTTCTTCAGATATTATGGAACACTGATGAAATTTCTACAGAACAAAGGGAGACATTTTTCTAAAGATAATCTTACTCAAGAGAAGCCCTTTTCTAAATTTTAATCTTTCCCAAGATTTCCGGCAAATCTAAATCACTCTGAAAATACAAATGTAGAAACTGGAAAAGGCTAAGTGTCTTTAGCTATGTGGAAAGCAGTATTTTTGTATCTATCTGTATGAGACTTTGTTTTCAAAGAAGAGGGGTTAAAAACTGCTTGAGTTCAAATATTGACTTCATACATGGCTTAAAAGCTGGGTTACTTTGGGCAAGATACTTAGCCTCTCTGCTCTTAGTTACTCAGCATCACTCATCTGCACTATTCCAACAGATCTTTATTTGCCTCTACCTCATTTTTTGACACACAGAAAAATTGTGTCCTGGGCTTCAGACTTCCAGCTCAAGGCTCTTGATTCTACATTTAATTTCTTCAATACATAATGAACGGTACTTTCCCCCAAAATACACATATTGCTGAACTGGATATAGGTATAGTGAAATTCCTATGGCCAAAGGAATCACTAAAACTAGTTTCCCTGAGTTGTCCTAAAAATCTCATCTAGATACTAAACTGTGTATCAGTTTTCTTAGTGATTCAGACATGAAGAAATGAAGCCCATGTATAGCTATGCACATAGCCATACTGTGTGTCACTGCAATGCAATCTATCTTAAAAAGAAATTGTCTACAACCTACGTGTACATTTGACTTCCACAAGTGGAAAAGTAATGTGACTCTGTCCTGGGCTTCTCTGATGAGCTCCCGCGCCAAAGTGCTTTATGTTATGAGTAATACACACAACCTCCATCAAGAACTCAAGTGAGATCATGAGAAAAAAGTGAGATCATATCCTAACCACCCCCTTGATTGGTCTTCAAAGCATTCTCCAGAATAAAAGTCTTGGAATGGACCAAAAATCATAAAGTGTTTTGGTTTTCTCCCATCTCTAAAATATTTTGAAAACAATATAAAATGCTGACCACATGATGATTTGATTTGAAAGATATCTCACCTGTGGTTTGTTTAAGTAGTTCTAAACCATTTAGTAAAGCCTGATCTACATTTTGTTTCCTGAGTGAGATGTCCTCTTGCAGAACCTGAAAACACAGGTACCATTTTTATGTGGGGGGAAAAACATTTAAGTTGGCATTAACATTAGTTAATCTCAGAGAACTTTAATTAGATTTCACAGAGACATATTTGAGTAAATATCTCACATTTTCAAATGTTCTTATTGTTCCCATGTTTAGACCTCTTCTTTTCACCACTGTGCCCCATGTCCATCTACCATAATTCACAGCATATTCCTTTTCAGAAAATACTTAGGGCCCTATGAAAATGGGCTTTGTGGACGTACTGAAGTACTGGTTAATATAGGTCTTTGTATACAACAATAAAATAACAAAATGAAAAGTGAAATATCCAGCTAATTGGATAGAGTCACTCTTTGCTTTAAAATGACTTCATTAAAAGTAATCTGTATAACAGTCTTTTTTTGAGTACAGCAATTCATCGAAATCATCATAAACATAAAATTGCACAGAAATAAGGACTAATGACAATTGAAATGAAAAAATAAGATAAAAATAAAATAAATCAAAATACCCGAAGTTCAGACTGCTGCTTCCATAGCCCCTCAGTGCTGTAATCCTGGACTGAGAGCTTGCTCAGTTTGTCATGCACTTCATTCAGCCAGTTCATCAGTTCAACTTCATCTTCCCCAAAAATCTTAGCATTACATAAGGCCTGCTGGAGGAGCTCAGACCTGCTGTGACTTTTCTCTTGAATCTCAATGTACCATACTTGAGAGAGGTCTAATTTACTCTGCACCATATCTTTATCCTCCCTGGAGCTCAAAACCTTTAAGGACTGGCCAATGCTAACAGCCTGGTGTAAATGTTTATTGTGATTGATGATGTCATCTTCTAAGGCCTAAGCAAAGTTTAAAAAAATAAAGAAGAAAAACAAAAAGAATGGACAAATAAAAATGAAAACATAAATAAAACTAAAGCATGACATGTGAAATGGATTTAGTTTGCAATTAAACAAAACAATAGTACATAACTCAAATTTATGTCACAAAACCACACAATAAAAACTGAACCTCGCTAATGTGTGATTTATATCTTACTTTGTGCTGTGCAATTTGTTCCTCAAGTTTAGATGCTTGGGTTCCTATGGGTTCACAATTCACCAGCCTCTTTTCTATGGTTGTAAGCCACTCGTTCAGTGGTTCTAAGGTTTCATGAAATTGCTGTGCTACCACCGAGATACCTTCCAACTGACGATTCCTACAAATGCGCCAAAAGGTCATTTAGGGATGAAGAATGTGTGAAATATTCAACAAAAATCTTCAGTCATGCTCCTGCAATCTATTCTAAACATTTTCTGTAGAAACTATCTAAGGTTAAAATTTAAATCTCTTAACATTTAAAGAACATATTAAAACAATTCTTATGTTAAAAAAATTAAAGTTGAACAACAGGTCATCCTCAAGTTCCTGAATCTCATGAAAGTCTGAAGTAATCTTCTGTAACAATACTTCCAATAATTACAGTTCTAATAATGACAGCAATGTTATAATAATAACAGCAGTAATAGTAACGACAACAGGTAAAATTCATTGAACACATATTCTGTGCCATGCCCCATTTTAAGTGCTTTATATACTAATTTCAATTGGAGCAACAGTTACTGAGATTGCTCTTAATCAAATGGTCAAAACTGGTTTGAAGAGCACACATAGCTTCTTCTTCCTCTGCTTAGTGGAATTAATAGTGATTCCTATTTTATAAAAGCGCAGGGTTAGGTTTACTTCCCAAAAGCAATATTAATATTTTATGGATTAAAATATCATGAACAGGAGAGAAGTATTCACTGGACTTTTACTGGTACTTTAAAATACCTTTGGAAATATGTATCCTCAGTTGCAGAGGACTAAAGCTATAACCTGTTTACGCTGTCCTCAGTATTTATCTAGAGCAAACTATTGTTCTGGTCTGTATACAGAGTACCTGATTCAGTATCAAATCCTGTATACATAATTTCTGCTGGGATCAAGAGATACTGCTGCCTTAACTTCTTATCATGTTTAATTTTCAGGGAATTACATGTTTTGAAAAATTAGCTTTCTATGAGGAAGAAGGGAATTACAGAAAATTGGCACAAGCTATTAAAAATAATTTCTATAACATATCACAATACACGCATATTTTTAAAAACTTTCAGTTGACACATTTGATCCTAAAAATGAATAAAATTACTATATTCATAATTACCTCTGTCTGGATTATCACTATCTGTGACCTTTTCTTCTAAATTCAAATATCCAATCATCTAAAATCAGTGGAAATAACTATTCTGTGATGGGATTTCACTTACTAGGATTTAAACTGTCCACAATAAATCTGGGCATGAATCATAACCATTACCAATATCCCTCAATTTAATATCTCTGTGAAGAAAGTTTTAGGAAAAGAAGACTAGTTATGGCAGTAAAGCAGAGATCTAGACATTCACTCATTTATTATTTTAAAATTACTGAGAGTATCTCCCATGGCAGCCAGGGCACAGCACCCAGGGCATTACACAGAACGGTTAATCTGTTGACACATATCGGAGGACAACATGAGATTTTTCACCTCTTTGGGAGCCCTTCATTCTATGGCCCTAAAGCTATAATTAATTATACTCTGTATGTGAAGTTTAGACAAATCCTTCGCTTCACTATTCTGGTTCCAAAGAAGGTGGGAATTTATATAACACACTCATTCAGGTCAGTGATTCTTCTATTTTCATCTATTTTCAACCCAACCAGCCTAGGTGACTACTCTTCAATGTAGCTACAATTATGGCTAGTCAATGTGGCATCAATGCAGATACTGAAATATGGGTTGGGGTTTTGTAATAAAATTGTTGAGAACAAACACCCAGTGGAGCCAGGCTCTAGGCTTCCTAGCCTTCATGAAGTTAGAGCACCCTTCTACCTTCTTTGTTTCCTAGCTCCCATTCCCCTCTAAAACTTAGCTTAACTGTCATTTCCCTGCCCCTAGGATAGGTTCTTCCTCTCATATGCTCCCACAGCAACCTGTGTTTCTACTTTGAGACATCACATTTATCATTACTTCTCAATGGCTATAAACCCTCTTAGACTGTACCCTATCTGACGGCAGAGATGATCTGCCCAGCTCACCCCTATAACACAAGACCTAACTCTGTGCCTGATGCATGGTAAGCAGGCAGTAACTATGTAATAAACAAATAAAGTAATCACCCCCAAGGGAAATGCTTTTCTTTAAAAGTTGGGATATAGCGGTGACAAGCCATTAGCATTAGAGGAATGAGGAAAGAGGCACTACGATCTTTGCTATCTCTGTTCACATACATGATAAACACAGGAAAATCATGATTTGAAGAAAAGTATTACCAAAATACAAAATGTCAGTTTTGTAGACAGAGGCCACTGCTACTCTTTCAAAAGAACTGGAAGTATATAAGTTACCTTGTTTCAGCTTTATTAAGCAATGCCTCCCATCTACTATCCAAGAGACTGAGCTGTTTCAAAATCTTCACTTTATCTGCGGGCTCTGCTGTTGTAGCAATTTTTTCTCCTTCTCGTTTGATTACCTCCACCGTAGATTTTCGGTCATCCAACAATCTCTGGAGAAGCTTGAGACAAAACATTAAATATAAAAAAGCAAGGGAATAATTGTATGAATATAAAGTAAAATGTATTCTAAGTACATTTGAAATATGACAAAAATGTATTTTGTATGTATGCACATATGAAAGGATCTGAAAAGCGGGATTTTAAAGGTAACTCATTTGTTTAATGATTTATTACTATTGGGTCAGACACTGTGGCAGGGGCTTTTCATAGTAGACAAAACTAATATTGGTAAGGCCACTAAACTCATTATTAATTTTTTAATATAGAATAATACAGTAGAAGGTGCCGCTTAGGATAACCCCAATGAATCATGAAAAAAGTGCAAAATCTCCATTATTGTAATGAAATAAGAATGCCTTAAACATTCAACAACTATCTGCCCTGTCAAGATACAAAAGGTTCCTATAAATCATTACTGTTTTCAAAACCCTTTCCCACGTTAAACAATCCATTATAGACAAGGAAGTTAAGACTCAGCCCAAGTTCACAAGTTAACAAGGCTAAAACGAGAGGCTCTTGGCTCCTTTTACTAGGTGGAACTGGCTCCTAAAATCTGTGTGAGGCTGCAAACTAAAACAGCTTTTACACATCATTGACAATAGGAAGAGAGGGCAGAAGACGTCAGAAATCTCCAAAGCTGGCTAAATAAGACTAATATTTCAGGATTTAGCACCAGAAACAAAATTCAATTTGATTCTAATTAAACATTTCAAAGCACCTGAAATGAAATATTTGCTGTAAGAAGCCTTTTACCTTGCTCTAATCTAATCAAACAAATGGCTCATGAGCAACTGCTGTGCACAGGCACTGTGCTACCAGCAATGAGGAAGGCGTACGTGTATAAAACACTATGCTTCACTGCTTCCTTAATGATCCTGACTGATAATTAAGGATTAAAGATTTGACAGTTACCTAGAAGTAAAAAGCTAAAAGAGTATTTTGAGATCAGGACCACCAAGGCAGAAGGTAAGAGGAACTTGTTTAAAGAGAAGGGTAAGACATACAAACTGTGTTGGCACAGGTTTTTATATACTAAAGTCATGATATAATCAAAGTACAACAGGTGCTTTGGCAGCAAGGAGAACTAATTACTTTGATACATTTTAATAATAAAGCTTCTAGCAATTAAAAAAGCAAAATCAATTAATAGGTTTTGTTGGCTAAGCATCATGACTCTGGGAGTTACCATTTAAATTGTGAATGGTAGACGCTGTATTATGCAAAAATCGCACAAATGCAATGTGTTTCCAGTTATGTGTCCTTAATCCTTACCTCTAAACCTATTTCTAATTGGTATAATTTCCCAATATGCTGAAGTTTTCAAAAACTTCTAGGGAGATAGTATTAAATGTAGAAATTAAAGTAAGCAGTAAGTCTTAAATACAAAAAAAAATTGAGGGTAAATGTGGAATTTTTTGTTTTTTTCCATAATTGATGAATAATAATTGAATTTATGGGGTACAATTCAATGCTTTGATATATGTATACACTGTGGAATGATTAAATCAATCTGATTGACATATCCATCACCTCACCTACTCATCATTTTTTTGTGGTGAGGAACTTTAAAATCTATTCTTTTAGCAACTTTGAAATATACAGTACATTATTATTAGCCATGCTAAGTGAAATAAGCCAGGCACAGAAAGAGAAATTTAAAATGTATCTTTTTTATAAATTAAAAAAAATTAATGTAAAATTTTTAAAAATTTCTTTGAGTTTTAAAATAAAGTAATTAACATAATCCACTCCCTTCTTTTTAAAGTTCCAGAGGGGAGAAACCTTAACAGTACACCATGCTCTAGGATCCTTCCCACATGTCATCTCAAGTCATGGCTGGCTGATTACTACTCAAAGTGGTATTAAATACTTCATACCTGACCATTGCCATCAGGGGCACAAAAACTATCATGTGGTCAGTCTCAGGTACGTATCAACCCTCTGAAGACCCTATTTTCCCAAACTGGCCCCATTTTAGTAGTGTCAAAAGACACAATGGCACATTCCTCAGCATATACGAATCAAATATTTGTCTCTTTAGTAATAGGTTGAACCAAAAGAAACTGTCAATATTTAATATATAAAAAGACAATTTCATAGGGATCAACCTAATATATAAGGGAACAATGATATTTCCATACAAATGCCATCTTGTCAATGACCTTCCTTCATGATCCTATTTAAAATTACACACACCTCCTCCCTCCATTCCAGCACTTTGGGTCCATCGTCTTTGCTGTATTACTTCCTGATGCCTCTCCCCGATCCCTGCTTTATTCATCACTTGCTAACTTATCACCATTCATTTATTTACTTTACTTATTGTCTCTCAATCCTGCCACACTCTACCCACTTGGCTTTGAACTCAATGAGAAATTTTCATCTTTTTTATTCAAGGATATATTCCCAGCATCTGGAACAAGACCTGGCCCATGGTAGATGTTCAATAAATATTTCTCGAATGACTAACAAAATAATGTCTACAGAGCACTAACCGGTTAACTAGGTTATCCTATTAATTAAAAGAGTCACAAGGTGCACTTTTTCTCTTGTTATTAAGATTTAATATGAAACACAATACAAAAGCATGACTAACTTACCTTTTGTTCTTGTATCTGGGCCTTTACCACTTTGAACTCAGCCGACGGGGGCTTCTGATTGGCTACAAGCTCCTCAGTGTCCACCATCCAGCTGAGCAGGGACTCCAGGGCATCCTGGAATCTCCCACAGTGCAGCAAGGCCTCCTGTAGCTGGGCTGCTCGCTGAGCCACCTGCAAAGTGCCAATTGTTTCTACTTATTTATTTGTTTCACAAAATAATGCAATCTGAGCACAGATCAGTACTTTACATGTTTATTTTCCCATGTGGTCACAAATTTTCTTTTCCTTTTCACTTAAAATTTACCCAAAGTATCGATAGTGGGCAGGATAGGAGTGAAAAGGAGACAAACTTTAAGCAAGTAGGCATGAAAATAAGGTTACCATCACAAACAGTCAACGCAGAGCACTCAATCTTGGAGATTTTTAGATTGTCTAATACGTTTATGATTAGCAATGAATGATTCAAATATTTTAGAGTTATCATAAGAAACAACACATTAGTCATTTTTATCAATATTGCATTTTATTTCCTTCTGATAAATATCAGAGATAATGATTTTTAAAGACTAAGAATAAATGGAACTATTATAGCAGAGAGAATCAGAATTATATTTTGCTAGGCAAGAATAACAAAAGTATCCAATTAGGTTCTGCTAGCTCCAAGCTCTGGAGTCTTTTTTCAACAAACCAGGCCCTTTGTCTTCCAGTAAATGGAGTCTCTGTGTCCTACATAGAGATATCTTATTGCTTGTCTCACAGATATTTTCCTTTTGGACTGAATAAACTAGCTGGCAAGATATTGTAAGTGCTATGGATTATATTTACACCTGATACAGCATTCCAACCGTGTTTAAGGTACACTACAAATATGTATCAGACTTTAAAGAATGAATAATATAGTTTCAAGACCTGGCACCTGCTTAAGATGTCAATGGAAAGAAAACAACAATTCCATTACATGTCAATGGAAAGTAACCACCACTGCCACAACCAGATATGCACTGCCATCCCATAATAATTTTCTGATAATTTATGTCTCGTAAGAGCCGCCTGCCATTGTATGTCAGCGTTATCTCCCTAAGATATCAGAGCATTATTTCTAGTGTTTTCTCTCATGGGAATTTAGAAAAAGGTTGGATCTACATCTTACAAGTAATTGAGGGTTGATGGTCTATAGTGAGGGTGGCAGGACTTAGTCCAGGAATGACATAAAGACATAACTTTGTTTGCACAGTGTGAAATTAGTTGCTAATATTTGAAAATAGGAAGGTTTCACATAGAAAGTGAGATTTCCAGGTTATTTTGAAAGTAAACAGAATATCTGGCAACAGCGGGCCTACGTCCCTACATGTCAATGATCTTCTGGAACTAAGCAGTGACCTGTACCCTTACAGATGCATGTGCCCATCATACCTGCACTGTTGTATCTGTGACCCTGTCTTGATCAAAGGCGAGATAACAGCAGGAAGAGGCTCTGTCTTACCCCGTTTGCTTCCTTTCATTTAGATTCCCTACCTAGCTCCAGTAGGCATCTGAGTTTGAGCCATCCAGTTTACAGTAATATAAAACAGTAGACATATTTAGAAAAGTTTGGCTACCACAGATATGATTCATGGTCACCACAAATGCCCATGAATAATAATCAGCAAAAATAGCAATGAAGGGGGTGAGAAAATTACCTTCTTATTGAGAGTCTTCCACCGTGCATTGACATCATCCAGGTCATGCTCCAAGCCCTGAGTGCTAGTGCTTTTGGCAGCACTCTGAATAAGGCCTTGACCTAACCAGTTTACATCTTGCTGTTTACCTTGCAAGGGTTCAATCTCTTCCTTCTGGAATACCTGCCATTAAAAGAGTAATAATTACATGAGTTATATTACCTATCAACAGCCAAATATATAATAAGCTTTTCTTTAGGCATCAGGTTGTGGAAACCATCAATTATTACAGAGGTAAAGATAATTTTTATTGTCTAGCCATAGGTCATAGCTACCTTCTGAAGAACAGAAAGAAACTAAATATAAATTAGTAGCACATCAAAAACATTTGAGAATACTAAAGAATGATATTCTGAGTACACTTAATCAAGTTACTTATAAAACCAAGAAGACAGTACATGTCTCCTCTCTTTATTGCTTCATTATCATAGGATGAGAATGTTTCTATTGTCCCAGTTTAACTGTAACAACAGATTTACAGAAAATGCTAAAGAGCAAAAACATAAAATAAGTACAAAATGAGCCTTCGTGGGCAAGGCAATCCTAATAGGCTCTCCTAAGAATGGCTGCTGCTAGCTGGCAACTGAAGCTTGAGACTCACATTGGAAATGGAAAATCAGGGACAGGATGAGGTGAGCCAAGTGGCCAAAACATGGCTTGGCAGGAGGGCCAAAATACAGAGATAGGAAAATGAAAAATACATAGGCATGTGCTGCAATAGTATGGATCCCTACACAGATAGCCTCCTCAATGTCTACAAAGATGCCAATGGACTCTCAAGAAATACAATGACCTCACCCCATGGATCTGATCACATACCTTACTAGCACAGCAACTCTGGTTACCCTGTAGTCACTGTCGCCCATACCTGCACTGACAGTGGATTCCTAGCAATCTCTCCCTTACTGTCTATCCCATCCAACTTACAGTTCCCCAGTTGCCTGTGACTGGCAAAGGATTTAATGTGCTAGATTAAAATACAAGTGCCATGAAAGCAGAAATTTCTGTTTTCCTTACAGTAGTTCTATGACCTGGGCCTACCATGGTACCTAGCATGTACTATGTGCCAATATTTATTTGCCAAATTAATACCAGTACAGAAATTTATATTTGTCTTAGGTGGATGACATCAACCCCTTAACAGATAATACTGGGAGTAGATACATCAATATTATGATTTTTTTTTTTTTTGAGACAGGGCCTCACTCTGTCACCCGTGCTGGAGGGCAGTAGCGCAATCATGGCTCACTGCAACCTCTGTCTCCTAGCCTCAAGCCATCTTCCCACCTTTGCCTCCCCAGTAGCTGGGACCCCAGGTGCATGTCACCATGCCCAGCTAATTAAAAGAAATACTTTTTTTTTTGGTAGAGACAGGGTCCCATTATGTTGTCCAGGCTGGTCTCAAACTCCTGGGCTCAAGCAACCTTCTCACCTCAGCCTTGCAAAGTGTTGGGATTACAGGTATGAGCCAACTCTTTCATAGATAATATGTTTTTAATATAGGGCTTGGAGGATGCCATGAGGAAAATAAATTATTGGAACTAAGGAAGGAAAGTTTCACATAGATATTAAGGTAAAACATAGTTTGAGATTCTGAGTCATTATCCTGAAGGGCACTATATAAATATACCAATGATTGGACAGTTAATCAGAATACATGCAAACATAATAAAGGCACATATTAAAATAGCACTTATGGAAAAAAATACAGACGCAGTCTGAAAAACAACTTTGAAAGATGTAGAGGCTACAGGAGACAAATCCTCCAGACTCTGGTCTAAGGCCTAGCATACAGGATACTCCTGTGTTACTCTATATGAGTAAATTAGAGAACAGCAAACAAATTAATGATCATTTTCTCTAAAATCTCCTCCTAGCTAAAAACTTAAACTGCCTTTTCCACAGAAAATATAGACAATTTCCATACTGGCAGTTTATATATAACAATAATAAATATTTAAAAATCAATTACACATAATCAAATAAATTATAAGATTCGCCCAAATTATTGAGGAAAAACTTAGGAAGTCTCCATAATTTTGCAAAAAGGTAAAATTTATCAAATATGTAAACAGAAACTTGGCAACAAAGTGTTAAAGACAGAATTTGGCATTATAATTCAATTTCATTTCTATACCACTTTCTAAGTTATAACTTCTAGGACTAATAGCTTTGGATATGTTTTACTACTTACCAAAAAGTGGGGGCGGAGGGTGGGGGTGTACAAAAACTGCTACCTTTTAAATTCCAGGAACTTGTAAATAAGCATTCAAGGAAACGTTTTATTTTCCCTCTTATATAGTTTTCAGGACAAAAGCATAACAATAATGTTCTATTAAATTGTCTTAACCTCTGATCTTGGTTTTAAATTAATTTCAGGGGTATATATCAGAGCAGATCTAGGTAAATCTGATAATTTTCTAAGGTGCCCCCAAAAATATACTAAGGATTTAAAAAGATAACTACTAAAGAGTATATACTCCCCTAAGATTTAATTGTTTTCTACAAATAAACTGAAATATCCTTTACAGAAAAAAATTAATTTGCTAAGCTTTTAAATTAGCATGACATTTACTGCATGTCTAAGAAAACGGCATAACTAACAACAACAATTATTTCACAGACTGAGAAGAGGAATTGTTCTGATATTGTCTAAGTTCCTTATCTCTCAATGTTAACAAAATACCTATGAAGAGAGCCTTTCCCCCTAATCTAACCCACAGCACACAAGCATGAAGAGAAGTTTAAAATAAAATAAAATTACCTCTGAGGCAAAGTTTACCAGAAGAGTTTAGTAAAAGTACCAAAATAGCTGAACTTCAATCTGAGTGGGAAGAAAAAAATTACAGGCTTGACAAGCAACCTCTACTTATTACAAGGCTGCACCCTTTACTTTCTTACTTCATTCACCACTCACAAAAAGTTGGGAGCTATAATGCCTGCAAAGTACAGCATAATAACTCTACTCTCATAGGCAGAGCTCCTGAGATATTCAACATATTTTAAAAAGTCCTTAATGTGGATAGAGTACTTTGCAGGCCATAACAATATAATACTGTTTGTACCTTCATGACTAAGCCTGTTCAAGCTTAATAAATCCAATATAATGGCCCTTAAATGGCAATGTCTTTACCACAATTTGTGTAAAAGCCTAACATTAACATATATTCACAGTGGAGGCCTTCTAAATGAAGGGGAATGGCCACCATCTGTACAATCAATAACAGGACCCTGAACAGCTGGGAATAACAATTCTTCTCCAAAACAGTCCCTATTAATTTGTTATAATTATCCATTTATCAATATGTGGCATCTTGCAGGGTGCTAGTCAAACCCCCAAAACAAAAGTGTGGATTTGATTATTATTAGAAACACTAGTGACCACTCTGAAACAGAACCACAAACTTTTACCAGAACCACAAACTTTTGACACTGCAGAGTTTCATATTTCCATGAATTACCTGAACCAACTGAAAGCCATTGCAGACTGTGTCCAATATTCCTGCCTGGGCCCCTGTTTTTCTGGGTGCTGCTTTCTTTCTTGCTGATATGAATTTCAGGGAGTACTTCCTATAGAGCATTTCGCTCTCCTGGGCAGAAAGAGGAGCCTCCACTTCCTCTTTAGATACAATGTTGCATTCTCCTGAATCATACTGTGTCAAAAGTGTCACATTTTCTACTAAGCTGGTGCTACCACAATCGACATCACTCTCCCCTAGATCTGTGTGAGAGAGATCTAAATCTTGAGGGGAATCCTTCAAGAGTTCCCTACTTTGTGCTGTGATTTGGGATTCTCCAGGTCCGTATGTTTTGTTCTCTTCTCCAAGGTTAAAAATATGCTCATTTTCTCTATTTCTTGGCATAATTAATGGGTCACACTTCACAGGGCTCTCTTTCAAATTATTCTGCAGCCAACAATTTTCATCGTGGATTTCCCTTTGATCATTTACACGTTTTGCTTCCTCTAGTGGAGAAACATCATGAAAAATCATTTTGAAATTTTCATCAGGGTGGGCACTTTGACATGAAAGCAGTGGGATTTTCTGTTCGCTAATGGAATTAACAGAAAACAATGGTCTGTATTGGTCTGTTACAAGAATATCTTCAGCAGAAGACAAACTTTTAATTCGTGACTGGTCTCCAGTTAAAATGCCCTGTTTTTCTTCCCTCTCTGCTGGAGGGCTACATAAACCAGAGTCATCCTCCTCCGAAGTGAGAGAATTAGTACCCCATCTGCACTTGCTGGCCTTGGTAACAGCATCTGACATATCAGTAGGTTCAACAAAAGAGCTTTCACTTTTGTTTGCATAATCCATAAAATTGGCCGGGACAAACATTCGCCATGACCGTCTATGCTCTTTCTTTTCTGCATGAGATTTGGCTTTAGGTAATCCTGTGGTTCGAATGATATCACTATTTAGTTTGAGTGCATCAAAGATCATCTTTTCATCTAGTTTGTTAGCTTCCCGACCTCTCAGCTCAAATACACTGGAAGAAGTAAGGGCACCATTAGAGCATAAAGAACTAACCTCCAGTGTTCTGTGACTGTAGGGTAAAGTTCGATCTGTAAAATGCCTGGAAGATAGACTACCTTTTGAACCAGAGTCTATCTGTTCATTTAGTCTAACAGTATCATAGATTGACCGCTGTGGGACATAACAGTCTTCGATATTTAGGTCCTCCTCTTCTTCACCCTTCCCTACACATGGGGGATTCTGACGTAAACAGTCTGGTCTGCTGAGTGGCTTCCCCATTTTGCAGATAGTTAAAACAAATATTGCAGCTCTTGACACAGATAAGAAATAAGATAAAGCATCTTTCAAGAAAGTATACTTCTGAACAGAGCTATGGGGTGTCTTCACCATAAAGACACACGCTCAAATAACATATGTCATAATACATGAGGTGTTTAAGGTCATCAGCAGTGCATCAGTATAAATGCAACTTATCCTTTTACCTGGTTGATTTTAGGATGATTCTAAACAATAAAGTGCATCAATAACAGAGAACAAAAATCTCCTTTGTCCACCTTTCCCAGCTCCCAGAGTTCCTGTTCACATACTCCAAAACACAGAAAATAAACAAACACACACTTAACAGTGGCTCAAACACTCAGAACATTCCATTGTCAGTCCATTTCCCTTTTTAGTCTGATATTTCCAGATTAAAATTTCCAAATGAGCAAGCATTTTAACAGCCTGAATGTTAATTTCGGCAGAGCTCTGGTTAACTGTAATCCACTTAAAGATGGCTTGCAGAACTCTACCATTCTAGTAAATAAACCATGCTCCAGAAATTTAAAAGACAAACACAGGGACCTGGTATTGTTCACATCAAGGCACAGAACAAATCTTCAGAGAAAAATAAGTTAAGTCTAACGTTATGAGAAAGTTACATTTTTCTTTTACTTTTTTTTTTGGAGGGGGGAGTAGCTATAAATAAACTTGATTGAAAAGGCAGGTTTTCTTCCTGTTTTAAGCTTCTTCAATGCTATTCAGAACTACTCAAAGGAAGAAAGAAAAAACACCAGACTTTTAGACACCCAGGGCAGTACAATCCAGCAACCGTTTAAAGTAAACAGAAAGCATGGTGTACTAAGCTTCTTAAAAAAAAAAAAAAAAAGCCATTTCCAAAGAATCTTATCTGGTCCTCCTTAGGAAGGCTTATTCCACCTGAGGCAATTGCAGCAACGAAGAGCTCCGCGGCTTCCTCTAAGGCACAGGCAGCGTAATTCACATTCAGCAGAAAACCCAGGGACTACATTAGCCTTTGAAACTGAACCAAGTTCTGTGGCCGCGGTGTGGCCTTCATTTCAGCTGGGGCTAGAGAGAGACGGTGGCAGTGGAGACAGCAGAAAGAGAACTCCGGCAGGGAGCTCCGGCGCTGTCCGCGGCTCCTCAGGGCAGCACGGCGCCGGGCAGGCATCCTCTCCGGCCAGGGCGCTTGCAGCAACGCCCTCTCTCTCCAGGCACCATCTGCTGCGTCCCTGGGCCTGCCGGGCGTTCCGGAGCCGCAGCTCTCTACCACTTCGGTGCTACGCCCTCCCGTGACTTAACTTCGCAGTCATCTTTCTTCTGGCTCTTCGCTTCTTCCCGGGAGTCGGCGAGCGGTTTCAGTGGGAGGTACCTCGAAGCCGAGAGGCTGCAATGTAACAGCTTGCGGTGACATCAGCGCAAAGCAGGCCGAGTCCGGCCACGGGGGAGAGGGGCAGCTCAGGTTCAAAGACCGCGGAAACCCCGCCAACTACTTCAAACTGGGACGGGATCCGTAGGGCTTGCGGAGGCAGAACCTGGCACCGGGAGATCCGCGAAGAAATTATTTTGTGAAGGTCCGGAGACCGCACTTACTTGAATACTAAATGGGAAAAGGGGGGCTACCTAGGTCCCTATCCTTCAGTGGAAACCACACTTTTACACTGAGGAATCTGATGCTTCAGCAGTATCTGCGATGCAAAGTGCAGATCACTTCGAAGTCGAGAGTGTTTTGCAGTTCCCTTTTGAAGCCCAAGTTCAAATCTAACTGTTCTCCAGAGTAAAGTATTCCTACCAGTGAGGGGCTCTCAGCACTGTTGACATGAATATTAGTAGTTACTAATAACCGTACAGTACTCTTGAGGTTAACACAAGGCCCAAGAGTGGCCACTGACTCCAGATATTTAATAAACAAAATCACCTCCACAGATTTTTACCTACTGAACACCTTTTAAAAATACTGTTTGAAAATAAATTCAGCAAGCCAACTCTTAGTCTTTGTAGGAAATTTAATAGTTTTATTTAAATCAAAATCTAAACGTTCTCTATTTTACAAAATAAGAAACATCGTCAGAGTATCAGAGTTACAAATGAAGTGGTCTTTCTTCAATCTCACAGAATAATCATTTGAACATGAACAAAACTGTGCTCACTCCAAATGAAGAAGGCAGTTCTAGTAAAAACAACTTTATACTTTCTTTGTTAATTTTACAGAAAAGATGTGGGAGGAAACTTTTGTGCCTTTAATGAGAAAACATTATCTCAATATTCATTCTATAAACCTAAGAGTTGAATCTTTTTTAAAAAAATCTTTTCATAATGAAAACTCTGTCGGTAACTCATCCATTCAACAATGATTAGATTATTAGATGCAACTCAGTATGTGGCCATCATTAAGTTGGCCACAACTTTATGACTATCTATAAAGAAAAAGAGATTTAAAAATATCCATCAACATCACAATATCAATGCCAATTTTTCATGTTCAAGACGTGAAATATTTCAACAAGCACCTGATTCTGTGGTGTTCAAGCACACAGGCTGTAATAAGGCACTGATAAGAGAAAGAAAAATGGTCTCATACTTACCACGCTTGAACAGTGGATTGGGCACTAGGCTGGGAAATAGTAGAGACCAAGAGTCTTACTCCCAGCTGCAGCTCTCTTGATATGTAAGCCTAGAAAACTACTTATTCATGGCAATATGAATAATAAAGTTTCCTTGAGATCTGTGAGTGCCTTTCTCTAAACACTCTAAGATCCTTACAGAACTTTTCATAATAAAGAATGGCTCTAATTCAGTTCACCTTAGACTCTAACTCTGAATCATTAGCACAATATTATTCTAGGCTTATGAAAAGCTAAGAGGAGCAACACATAACCTCACATTTGAGGTGGGTGGTACATTTTTAAAACTGCACAAATAATTCATTCATAAATTAAATGATTCAAAAAAATAGCGCTCACTGTCTGCCAAACAACATGTAAGCACTGGAAAAATGATGTTGTAAAGACATAGCCACCACTGTCCTTACACCACTTACACTAGAGTGGGAATGTGAATGAGAAAATGGCCATGACACAGTTCAGAAGTAAACAGTGCTATGGGAAAATATTCCCTAGTTAATTATGTTCAAGTATACACCATTTATTTAATAACTAAATTCCTTTTTTATTGAACTGATTTTTATACTGATTCACATTAAGATTTGTACTACTATATTAAAATTTGTCACAATAATTTACATATATCTTTGTTACTTGAAATCACATTCCAAAGTCTTACCTGGATGACAGGTAAGAGCTCATACATAGAGCAGAACCAGACTGGTTTATTTTTCCCCCAAAATTTGGTTTAAACAGCTACTATAAATGTTATAGTCTCTAATGTTAATAAAATCAAGATATATTAAACCATGTTAAATATTAATCATGATATCTAGATCCCTCACATTTTCTTTTTTTCTGAGACAGGGTCTTGCTCTGTCGCCCAGGCTGAAATGCAGTGGCACGATCACAGGTCACTGCAGCCTTGACCTCTCGGGCTCATGCGATCCTCCTGTCTCAGCCTCCCAAGTACAGGTGCGCACCACTACACCTGGCTAATTTTAAAAATTTTTTGTGGAGATGTGGTCTCACTCTGTTGCCCAGGATGGTCTTGAACACCTGGGCTCAAGCAGTCCTCCTGCCTCAGTCTCCCAAAGTGCTGGGATTACAGGCATGAGCCACTGTGCCCAGCCCCCTCACATTTTCATAATGAGAGAAATACATAATAAGGTAAGTAAAGTTTTCCTGAAAAATAGCCAACACTATTATTTCATAATACAGAAATCATAATGCTATTTTCAAAATGTAGCTTTACTTACATTATGTAGCCTACTAGAGATAATCCAGCTAAACTATCTACTAAAGCAGATGATTTCAGAAAAGTACGCAACTACTAATTGAATTATAAGCAAAACAGTAACATTTTCTCATTTTATATTCCTAAAGTTTAATTAAATCTTTTAAAAGGAAAGTCCCTGAAAAGTCTTTCCACTAAGTGCAACAATGTACATCATAGAAAAGTTTTATCATTCACATTTATTATTATTTATATATTATTTACTCATAGAAAAGAGCAATTTTATCAGCTGAAGCATGGAGGTTTTAGTGTTGAAGGACTGGAGGTATTAAGTTCAACGTGCAGTAAGTGAAAAATGTCTACGTAAGTAAACGCACTATTACCAATGAATAACTCTTGGCCTGATAGCTCTTGAAATCAGGATTAGAAGTCAAACAAGGGATATGCGTTTTGTGCTGCAAGTACACAAACAGGCATTAAGAGCAACAATTGTTCTTTCTAAAACAAATAAGCCATTAGCTAATGAAAACCGAAAGCATACTATATTTTTAGTTTTCAAACTATTAAATTTCTTCACATAAATGGCTAAACATTTCCAAAGATATACATCATATGAATATGCAATAACTATTTATTTCATGGGAATATAGTTTATATTTAGAAGAAAGTAGAATATTCTGACCCTAAAGTAAACCAATTTAGAAACAAGAGATTCACCAACTGATCTTGACAGGAGTTTATCTTGATGTGAACCTTAGTTAACATCTTTAATGAGCACTTGCTCTTCTTCCCGTAAGTTACTACAATACTAAGACTATGCCTTTCTCACATCTTCAATGAGGTTTTTTGGTGACAGCGAAAAAAAATTCTATGTAACAGAAGATGATTTTATATATAAATCTTATTAATTGAAATATATACATATTTCACATATATATATATATAAAAAATGTCAAAAAGTTCATTTAAAGAAAAGCTATCCAGCAAGCAGAAGCAACTCACATGTTAATGGCCCTATTCAATTTTCTTCAGAGAAACAAAAACCAAACAAAATCTGGAAATACTTTTCATATTAAAATACTGACAAAAGAAATTAAGCTTGAAATGAAGACAACTGGAGATATGTGAGAAAAGGATCTGTGAGCACAGACATTTTCTTGTTGTATCCAGTTCTTGGGCAGCTCCAGACGCTTTTCACTTAATTTAAAATCATAGCATTTCCTTATCCCACATTGTTATTAATGAATGATTAGAGACCTAGAGAAACATTTACCAGTCAAATGTTCTTTTCAAGAAACCAATGTATAATTTCATAACAAGGCAAATTCTTCTCTGTCTCTCTCTTGCACACACCTTTAAGCAACTTTCCATATTAATAAAATACATTATGAAGGTTTCCTTTGATCGAAGGCGGGCCTATAATAATGACAGCAGATACCACAGTTTGGCTCTTTTGTTGGATCACTCTAAAATGGTGATATAGGTTTATCAAGGTAAAAGCAAAACAAAATAACAACTACCAAAAAATCCTACATTATAAAATCTCTGGCTGGAACTGCCTTCAGAACAACCAGCTTTAATTCCTCAATCTCAAAGGAAAGAATAAAACGTAAGAGGAGCTCTGTGACAGAAAGGGCCGTAGCATTAGTTAGCAGCAAAACTGGAAAGAGAACACATGCTGCAAAGCTCCCTTTTGACAGCCCTTTCCGAGAAGTATGGTATATTCCTTGTATCACGTGAAAAAGAGGGTATCCACCTGTTACGCCTAGTTTGTGTGGATAAGAATATGAGGTGTTAATAATACCACACAGCAGATCAGCCCCACCTCTTCATAGCTAGGTGTGGTCTCTGCCTCAGTAGGGCTTCTCTCTTGACCAGCATATGGAGTATTCTTTCTTCCTAAAATTGTTAAATGCCGCTTTGCTCTGGGTTTATTAAATAATGTGATCTTCCTATAAAAGCCATGCATCTAGTTACAGTGTCTATAGTGGAAATATTTTCACCATTAAAAATACCAGAGGAAGGGAACATGCAACCCCTTTGCTAATGTAGCTTCATTAACAAAAATCCAATCTATTAAGGAATTTTCCCTAACAAAAACCTCTTCTGCAACAGTTTTATCTAATTTCCCCATTCTTAATAAAAATGGAGAATAATTTGTCATTGACCTCTATGTAACAATATGAACACTTTAAAAGTACTATTAAAGCAGTTTTTGGACAGTTTGATTTTCAATATGGTGACATCAGAGGTTGTTTTTAGATCATTTGATAAACACCATAATAAGAATTTGTGCTCAAACTGCCTGTCTTCCTTAGCCCCAAGCTACTTGGCATTTTAGTTTACCGAAGATTAAAATAATGATGCCTGGGTTAAACAATGCCTTCACCTGGACAGAGAAAATTTATTACAGTATAATTAGGCATATGTTCTGCTCTTTGTCTCTCTCTGGTTTCAACTTGGCTTAAAAATCCTCTGCTCAATGTAATTCGATGTCCATTTGAAAATAAAAAGAAATCTTCAGAGAGATTGTAGTGGAGATGTATTCATTCGTGGGGACAAAATGAATTACAATTGGGGCAGCAACAGAGTGGCCCGAAATAAACTGTAAGCAGGTTCTGAGGTAAGGCATTTTTTCACAATGGTCTAGATCAGGGGTGTCCAACCTTTTGGCTTCCCTGGGCCACACTGGAAGAAGAGTTGTCTTAGGCCACCCATAAAATACACTAACAGCAATGACAGCTGATGAGCTTTTAAAAATGGCAAAAAAATCTCATAATGTTATTTAAGAAAGTTTATGAATTTGTGTTGGGCCACATTCAAAGCCATCTTGGGCCACAGGTGGGCCTTGGGCCATGGGTGGGACAAGCTTGGCCTAGATAGAGGTGGAGAGGGTACAGATTTAGCTAGGACTCATTAAAGCATCAAGTTTCTTTGATTTCCATTGAAATTAAATCATTCAATATGGTGATAATGGTTATTTCATAATGATCAGAAGACCTGATTGGCTGTTAATCACATAATAGGAATTACTGGGATGCATTCCTTGTATATAGTCAGTTACATATGTCTTTGATAAATAATAATGTGTTAATATTAATGTTACTTAATAATGTGGTTTAGATTTGAAGATAATCTTGAGCTAGGTGTCTTCAGATAGGAGTAGGGATAGAGGGAACACCAAAGGGGTTTCTTTCTTCCTGCCTAGAGACAAACAGAATCGCCCTGCTATTCATTCCACCAATTTATAACAGTGTGCATAGAATTTAACTGTAATCATAAATAAGTGTAAGTGGAAAATGGTACTCTAACTCACCAACAGTATAGAAAACACCTCACCCTTCAGACATGTTAGTCCAATGACTAGTATTTAGAAGTAGAAAAACTTATGTACAACAGAACTTATATATAATCAAAATAGTTTTAAAACGTCAAGCTAACTAACACAAAAGATAACACCAATCTACTTTCAAAATCTCAGGATAGTTTTCACTGAGTGAGTTAGGACATTTGGTTTAGAATAGCATTTGCTTTAAGTATTATGTTTGAATTGGTATCTTAAACATGAATGAATGAATTTTGTCCTTGTCTTTACAAGAAAACCTCAAGTAACGATTAACAGCTATTTCTTAAACTATAGAAAGAAAAACAGAATCAGGGAAGTCTATCAAACCTGCTTTAAATCCTCTATTATGGGTCCAGTGAATATAAGGCACCCCTGCTGAGTAACTGGGTAATAGCTATTATTCTCAGTTCTGCTCAGAAGGCAGTTTATTTTGTATTAAGAAAAACTATTATAGGATTTTATCTGTAACATTAGGTTAAACTAAAGCTACCAGATAGATTAATGTCAAACTAGATTATATTTCAAAGTCGATAAGTAAGACAGACTCAGTCCTTCACTACTTTTCTGTTTCACTTTCAGGAATTATAACTAGCTTTTCACTCAATACAAATCATTCCATTTAAAAAATTTTAAAAACTTTCCAAAAATTATGTTAAAACTAATGTCTAACAAAAGTCTAAGGCCCAAGAGAAACTAAATTAAGTACTGATGTGTAAACAAGTCAATTTACTACTTTAACCAAGAAAGATAGAATCACTAAAACAATGAAATGTTTGGCTCCATCTCAGTAGCAGCAGTAGTGGTGATCACTGGAATCACCCCCATCAACATCATCATCATCATCATCACCCTTATCATATCACGGCACCTACATAACATCAATTTCTAAGACTGCTTTACATGGTCATCTCATATTTCTCATAGCAGCTAGTTTTAGAGAACATGTTCCTTAAGTGGGTGTTCTTGGTATTTTAGATTAAAATGAACAATGGCTGGCTATTCAGGCTGTCTAAATTAGGCTACAGCAAAGATGATCAGAAAATTCCCCAGAGAAAATGCCAGATGTGAAACATGGGTGACAAATAAAGTTTACACAAAGCAGTGCATCATTTCCATCAAAAGAATCAGGTTCTGACACTATCTGTGTGACCTTGGACAAGTCACTTAACCTCCTTGAGCCTAGGCTTCTTTATAATAAGATGCAGAATAGTAATAGCACCTACCTCTCATGACTGTTAACAGGATTAAAGATAAATTAAAATAGTGCTTGACACATAGTAAGCCCATAATAAATTGATTTGTTGATTATTGTAATTACTATTTTTAAGGAATACACACACACATACACAGATAAATGGAATTAGTGGTTGTGTGAGCTACCATAATCATATTCTTGTCCTTTTGTACCTATGGCACTGGAATATACTAAATGCAGAGTATTTGTCTACTTGAAAACTTTTTTTTCAAGTCACTGGGTTTCAAGATACTGAAAGTATGCCATGATGTTCTTTATTGCCGAATTTCAATAAAATCAATCAACTCTTTCCAAATAATCTGAAAGCAAACAAACACAGCATGCTAAATGGTTTATTTTAGGAGAAATTATCACTCTATATTTCTTCACAATCAAATAAAACAATCTCTGTAGCTATTAATGGTAATGTTACTTATTTGGGGATTTTCAGTTTGCAAAACACTTTCAGTGCAATGGTGAGAAAGCTCCTCCTATCTCTTGCTTTTTCTTACTTTCACTTCTCCACATGAACAGCCACATTTTTCACTGTACTTGGGAACACCAAACGGGAGATACCCGCAAAGTAGCAGCACCGTTATTATTACTTTGTCCATTGTCTTACAAGTAGTTAGAAACAGCAAAGAGAAATGAAGGTCTTTTTTCTAAACAAATGCACAGGAAACCGAAAGAAATCACAATGTTTCACAATTTAACCACTTAATGTGGTTAAATTTCATTAGTATAAACAGTGCTTGGTTACTGTCATTTAATCTTTAAGGTGCTGACAAGGTTCTAGAGAGAATTCCAAACTTTACTGACGAAGGAAGAGTTGCTCCCAAGATCTCTCCCAGTCTTTGATGCAGCAATTGCCACAGAACTATGTTTTTCTAATAGAGGATTCTCTCATATGAAATCTTTATTTTGCAAGTCGGAAATACAAAAATTTGACAGAGCAATGAAGGAGGTCAAGTCACCAATAAGGACGTTTCCTTCACCTTCAAGAATCAAGAACTAAATACAGAATCACAGATTTGTGAGCCTTGAAGGAACTGAGCTTCAAAGGCGTTTAATAAACTGCAAATAATCATAACAGTAATAACAATACAAAGAAAAAGAAGGTATTTTTCAAGATTCAGTCACCTAAATAATGTTATTAAAGACAAGCAAATGAAAGAGTTTATCAAATATAACTGCACAGAATTTGGAAGTCCATTTGATTCATATTCATTTCTCAAAGAAAATAATTTATGGTTTTATAAACCGTTTTTATTTGGTCTTAGTTTATTCTTTATGCACTAATGGTGCAATATATCTTTGCCAGTAAAACACACCTCATAAATATAACAGGAGCTGTGAAACCCGAAAGGTTTATATCAGCCCCATATAGAAAATTGCTTGCTATTTAGGACCCTTTGTTTCCAGGGATAAACCTATCTTTGTCCCCTATACAGATGTGACTTCTGTTCTATCATAAATAAGGCCAAATCCAATGACACAGAAACTGGCCCACCATTTTTATCAAATGTTTTATTCATTAAGTGTCATTGATCACTGTTGAGTGGCAGTCATTTCTTGGCACTGCAGAGGTTATATCATGCAATAAAAAAAATTCACCTCTAATCCTCTGGGGCATGAGCCTAAGATCTTTGTTTAATGAAACAGATTACAATATGGAACTCCATATTGCCTTTAAAAATATGAGCTTTTAGAAGAAAAATGTCTGTGGAAGAAATTAAATTAAGAAGGATGAGAAGATAGTTATAAAAAGAAAGGGCAGAAAAGACGATAATTCACCATTGAAGAAAAGGCTGGGAGATAAACATCTGCAATAGAGTTCAAACCACAGCCACGGTCACCACGGATGGCAATTGTGAATAACTCCAGAAATGGACCCTATGATGTCAGTTTCTGGTTTGCCTGGAACTTTGCCAAGCACCCTTTGGTCTGATTTTATCTCAGGCCTTATCCCACAAAGGCCCAAATCCCCAGTGACCTTGTAACTGCCCCACCTGCCTGGGTGTTACCCCCATATATGCTCATTCCGGCTCAAATATTGTATGACAATCATTATTAGAAGGTTCTACGAAATAGGCAATCTCCTTTCTAAACAAATTAGAAACTTCATTGACAATAAAAACACTTGGTAAACATGAAGAGTTCCCTACCTTGAACACGTTAAGCTGCTGATTAATTGTCTCCGTTTCCATACCAACAGGACCTTGTGACTCTTCATGTTCTTCGGCTTTCTGGAGCAGAATAGAAAATTCTTTCAATTTGCTGTAAAATTCTTCAAGACGCTTAATTGTCCCTTCAACCTGCTCTTCTCTGGCTTGGGCTCGGTCCAGTAACTTGTTGCATTGTTTGCTTAAGGCCTCCAAGTCCCTTTTGATTCCAACAAGGTCAGGAGATGTTTCTTCTGTGGCTAACATCATCTTGCAGGTTTTATTGGCATTGTCGTTGCTTGCTATGAGGGCTTCTAGTTTCTTTAGAAAGGCTTTTATAGTTTCCTTTTGCTTTTGCAATGTTTCTGCATCTCTCCCCACTGGAGCCATGCTATCCAGTTCATCATCAAACTCTGCAAACTGAGAAAACATTTCTCGAATGGTATTCTGGAAATGCCCAATGCCCTGAAGCTTGGTTTCTAAGAAAGAACACTTTTCATCAACCTGCTGACTTAGTGTACTATGCTCTTGAGCTATGGTTTCCGCTTGTAATAAAACATCAGAGGTTCCCTTTGAGTCTGAGGCCTCTACCACAAGGTCCTGTGCAAGTCTTTTAGCCAAATCTACCTGATGCTTCAAGGCCTGAAGTGATTTCTGCTGAGTCTGCAACATGGTCAGGTATTTGTTACTGTAAGCCTGGGATCCCAGGGAATCATGGATATCTAGCTGCTCCTTTGCACACTGAAGCTGCCTTTTAGATTCTTTGGAAACTTCTTGAAATTCTTTAAACTTCTGAGTCATGCTCTCCAGAGAGAATTTCTTACTGTGAAGTTGTTCAGTGACCATGTCCACCTTCTGGATCAGTGACTTATTCTCATCTGTAACAACTTCTTTATCTATCTCGCAGACACTGAGCAAGCTATTGGCTGTGTTGTTCAGTAATTCTACCATACCAAAGTGTTGGTCCATTTCCTTCTGCAGAGACTTTAACTTGGCAATAGAATTCTCTCCTTCAGCAGGATCCAAGCAAAATTTTATTTCCTCCAGGTTGTTTTGGCATTTGTCTATCCATGGCCGGAGAGTCTCTACTTGCTCTTTATACTTAAGGGCTTTTTCCAATGAATCTCTTAACTTGTTTTCTCTTTCTTTCACCTGCTTATTAAATGTATCCCAATTGGTTTTAATTGTATTAAGCTGTAACTGTAAGGCTGCCTTCTCAGACCCTTGTGTTTTTAATAACAGATTTTCACCTTCTGCAATGGTTTTTTCATAAATATGAGACTGAGCAGTCAAAGTTTTACTAAAGTCTTTATGATCTTTAATTAATGACTCCAAGACATCGAGTTTGGCAGATATTGGATGAGATTTGTTTTGCTCTTCTTTCTTTGTATCCAGCCAAGCCTGAAAATCTCTAGACATTTGCTGAAATTGATGAGAGCTTGCACAGGCTGACTGAAGGTGCTGGACATGATTCTCTAGAAATAAAATTACAAGATACGTTTATTTTACATCAAAATATTAATTTAATCTATGAAAAGCCAAAATAAAAATCTCTGAATGAATACATAGAATTGTTGAAAAGCAAGGGCTTTTAGCATTGACTATAAGAACTACAAGTGAACTTAAGTTATTGACAGAGGGGAAAAGAAGCAAGAGGTAGGCATAAGAAAATACACAATCAAGAAAAGATGCAGGAGACAGATGAGAGGGGAAAACAAAGAATAAGGAAATAAGTAAAAATGCATCAAGGTGCAGGGAGTGGCCATGCCACACATCACCTGCTGTGCTGGTGTCTTCTCTGTTCCAGTATGGAGAAGGGATGATGGCAAAGTTCTCAATTATGTTGATAAATAATCCACCTCTTATTAAATATGACTTTTTTGCATCTATGACTTTTTTTTTTTTTTTTTGAGGCAGAGTCTCGCTCTGTCACCCAGGCTGGAGTGTAGTGGCGCTATCTCGGCTCACTGCAAGCTCCTCCTCCTGGGTTCCCGCCACTCTCCTGCCTCAGCCTCTTGAGTAGCTGGGACTACAGGCGCCCCCCACCACGCCTGGCTAATTTTTTGTATTTTTAGTAGAGACGGGGTTTCACCGTATTAGCCAGGATGGTCTCGATCTCCTGACCTCATGATCCACCTGCCTCAGCCTCCCAAAGTGCTGGGATTACAGGCGTGAGCCACCACTCCTGGCCACGTCTATGACTTTTACATATTATGGAGGCAACATAATGTAGCACATAAAAACTACATGAGTTTGTATCTTGGTTTAACCTCTTCAGAGTTGGAAGACCCCAGGCAAATCATTAAACCTCTAAGCCTAATTTCTCCCACTGTAAATTGACAATATTAATAGTAGGCATTGTACAGATTAAATTATAGTACATGTAAAGTTCTTAGTTTAATACCTATCACATAACAGTGTTCATACCATTAAGAATAATAATGATAATAGCTGATATTTACTATTGTTAATATCATGTCAAATAAAGGAATAAGTCTGAAACAGTTGCTGTGATCAGTATCCAATCAATTAAAAAGCATAACTTGAATATCTACTAGGTGCAAGAAACTAGAAACTTTTCAAACAGAACAAACTTAACAACAAAATGTGTCTTTCTTCATCAGGGCTTTCTGAATTCTAATAATCCACTGCTACCTCTGACAAATATCAACACATCTGCCACAGAATTATAGCCACAGTGAGAGAGGAAAATAGTGACAAATGCCTCTCTTTCGCACATTTCTCTAGAAAAGTTTTCTGTGACAGAATAGATAAAGTAACAGCAGATGAGAAGATGATGCAAAGCCTTTTACTAACTATTCACGTTTTTTTCTGGCAAAATAAGACTTTCATACAGCAAAAAAACATTTACATCTTTTAAATACCAGTTTGGGGTACCTGAGATTTTAATAGGCCTTCAGGAAGTCAATTTTGCCAACAGATTACATGTGTAGAATGACCCTAATATTCCACGTGCCTACGAACACAAAGCTGCTCTCTGAGCTCCTGCAGTCAATTTTGCCAACAGATTATGTGTGTAGAATGACCCTAACATTCCATGTGCCTATGAACACAAAACTGCCCTCTGAGCTCCTGTACTCACCCTCCTCTTCACTGATGTTAACAGTGGGGCAGAGTCTCTTTGAGGGCCTGGATTATTGGCAACATCTTGGAAATAGGCAATATATGACATCTATTTCTGACCAGGAAATATATGTATTAAAAGTAGACAAACCTGCTTTCTGTTCAATATCCTTAAATGATTTTAAGATGCCTTCTAGTTGCCGACTAAGTTCTGCTTTCAAGTACTCTTCTTTAACCAGTGCTGACAAATCCTCACAGAGTGCCTGGGCCACTTTTATCTGCTTCTTTTCCTGCTGTATTTCCTGCTTCATTTTTTGGGCTGTTTCCAACTGTTGGTTCATAGCATCAGGGTGAGTGCTCACAGCCAGACTGCTGCTGAGTTTATTATCCAAGTCACTCAGTTTATCAGAAAGGCTTCTCAGCAGGCTTTGATACTGTGTGCTTTTAACAATGGCTTGGTCAATCCAGTCACATCTGTCACTCAATTGCCCTGTTAGACTATCCCATTTTTGGGTCACAGCTGCCAGTTGCTCTTTCACAATCCCATGTAAAGAAGGGTCTTCTCCAGGCCTGCTCAGAATGCCCTGACCAGCTGCTGTGAGCTGTTCATATTGAGGTTTCCGAGTGGCGAATTCTTGCAGCAAAATCTAAGGTAACAAGGGTAAATAAACACAAATTATTATATAATTGACTGTAGAAAACACAGATTTGGTGTCCAGACATACAGAAATGGTAATTATTTCTCCAGTTTTTGTTTTTTAGTTATCACTTTCTTACTTTTTACTTAAAGGGCAGTACAATTCTCTTAAATCCAAAGAGCTATGGTGCTTCACAGAGATATCCTGCCTAAACTAATCCCATCCCCCTAAAGGAAAAATCTGGACAAAATGAACAAAAATTCACGTGTAAATTTTCATATAAAAAGAGAAACACTGCTGTTAGACAAGTTCACACTGCACTTACACCAAATTTGTTTTTACCCATTCATGTTTTTGTCTTTGTAGGATTTTTGGAATACCCTATAGAATTTTATATTAAAGAAAACACACAGTGATAAAGGTGTTAGAATATATTAACTCATGATGCATTGAGTTGCAAAGGTTTTTGTAACATAAAATTTATTGATGTTTACAGTCTTCATTATAAAGGTTTTAGTCAACAAATCATGCTGCTCAGAATGTATAGGCTCAACTTGACTCATAAAATTAGTGATCCAAAAATCTCATTCTTTTAGTATCATATTTTATCTCTCTTTTATACTTTTATCTACATTTTATTTATCTATCTATCTCTGGGAGACTACCAAGACTAGAGGCAATTATTTCTCCCCAGATATTTACTTTTATCTTTTGTTTTTATTGTCTTTGGATTATGAACAGATATGAACTCAAACATCTGACTTTTACAAAAACGTATTTGAATTTTCAGCTTATAAAACAGCCTCCCTGCTCTAAAGCCAGTACTCATACATAAAAAAACTAACTGAAATCACCACAGAGCTTCTGCTATTATGCCTGACTGTAAAACATTAAACATTAAAAAATAAAACTCATTTTTTTGGATTTTTTTCCCTTGTGGATTTATCTGCTTTGTAACCAGACTAGTCTAACTAGCACCCTGGGTTTCAGGGTTCCCTCTCTGCTTCCCTTATTCTTTGTCCTCTTCTTATTCTCTCTCTCCCCCATCAGGACTCACATGCATGAGTTTTACAAGTTTCATTATCTACTACCGCAATCAAAATAAATAAAACCTCAAAAAAGTAATTTCTAAACAGTAAAAAGTATATACTAGCCTCTCATAAAGATATTATTTAATTGCATTAATACTTCAAAGAAGGCCCTTTTAACTGGATCTGTACCATCCAAAATATGATTGAAATAATCAGGAGACTTGGCAAATTCATGGACTTCAAGGAGGCCTCTAAGATGCCTTATAGCTTTAGTTCTCTGGGGGATTCCCACTAATATCAGGACAGTATCTTATGGGCATCCGAAACATTACATATATACTTCAAAGCAGTTAAATAAAACACCTACTGGCCAAAGTTTATATATTTATAATGAAAACATTGGTCTCAGTAAGTCAAATTGCTGTGCACGAGAGACAGGTTATTAGGTAATACTCACCTGCACCTGCTGCCTTTGTGTGTTTAGCATATTTGGGTCAATTGACAACGGCCCAAGAACACTGACCATAAGTTCTTTTTCCACAAGCCACTGTTTCAGTTGGGCCTCTACAGTCTGGAATTGGGTTAGATTATTGGAGGATTCTTCCAGTTTTTGTTGTCTATCAATTGTTAATTGATTGAGTTCTTGCCACTTAGAATCTAAAAGAAAAAAAATGAAACTAGTGTTTGACTTTTTCTGCATTTAACATGACTGTGTCTATGAGGACTGTATGATGTGATTCAAAATGATATATAATGGCCACAATCCCATTTTTATGACTCTTGTTACATAGTTACTTAAAGGGCTAACCTACGATTTTATAGGTCTGATGGTTGTATGTCAACTGAAGTATAGGGAAAAAATTTTGAATCTGATTTTAGAAGATATCGTAGAATATGGAATATTCATTAAAGCCGATAGCATTCTGGGATCTCTCATTCCTTCTATAAGTCCTATAGAGCGTGTTATTAAACTATGACTTACTAGAACAACGAACAATAATCCTTTTAATATCAAATCTTCACTTATCTATTCTAGGCAAATTGCTCCCAAATTTGTATATCTATCCCCAATTATTCTTTCCCATTCAAATTACACATTAACAACCAGCTGCTAGAAAGTTCCAGTAGGAAGTCTCACCAATTAAACTCAACATTAAAAAATAAAACTCATTATATTCCTCTCAAAACTGGTGGACTTTTATGACTTTTAGATTTCTTTCAAAGGTTATCTTTTCTCCCATGTCATAAAGATGCAATAATTCAGAAAATTCTTTTATGAGCTTCCTAACCCTATTATATCCTCAATCATAAAACCTTAAAGCCTTCCTTTACATTCTCAATGCGATAACTCCATTTTGGCCTTCATCATGTGTTTTTAAAAATTATTTGTATTTTTTACATTGATATATAATAGATACGCATGTTTAGAGTGCATGTGATAATTTAACACAATCCATCCAGGTGATGAGCTAACATCATCATGTTTTACCTTGACCAGTAGTTCTCACACTTGAGCTGCATTAAGAATCACCTGAAGGCATCTTTAACACAGATTTCTGGGCTCTAACCTGAGTTTTTGATTCAGTAGGTCTGGAGTAGTATCTGAAATTCTGCATTTCTAAATAATTCCCACATGATGCTGTTGCTGCTGATCCCAGGAGCACACTTGGAGAACTAATGACCTAGTCTAGCAGTCTTCTAACTAGTATCCCTGCTATTAATGTTTCTCAGCTGCAAGCCACCTGTTTCTAATACAATTTCCCTAAAAAATGTCACTTTTAAAACTGTCACTTCGCTGCTCAAATCCTTCAATAACTAACTCCTCGTCACCTAGACAATAAAATCTGAAGACCACTGCCTGACGTTCAAGGCCTCCCACAATCTTTGAAGGTTTGTACTCTGAGATGATCCTCTAATCTATCCCTGCTGATTTCACCCTTATAATCCAAACAGGCTTTTGCTCACACAGGTCCTGTGCCTGAGATGCTATACCTCCTCTCCATATATCCCAACCCTATCCTTCCTTTACATTCCATTGGATTCACCCTCTGCTAGGAAGCCTTTTCTGTTTTCTCCATCCTCAAGACAGTATGCTCCCTGCAGTCAAGGGTTACTGATCAGAGCACTTCTTTCAGCACTTCAACACAGTCAGTCGATAAATATTCATTGATAGTGTGATCAGTTGATTTGAGAGACTTTTCATTTAGCATAACACACTAAAGGGATGACTTTAATAGAACACAATCACTGAAACCTTATCTAATAACATCATTCTATATGACATTTTCCGGTCAAACACAATCCGGCAACAAAATAATGCCATTAAAGCAATAAATCAGGAAGGAAAAATATAAAAACTCATCCAGAAGGTTTTTTGAACTACATATTCCTCATTCCCACTCCTATTCTAAAATGTCTTGCTAATACTCTCCCCAGGTAATTCTGAGATCCTAGAAGAGAGACACTGAATTAGGGGCAAATTAATTACAACTTGATAGGAATCTCTGTAGTTGGATTAAATATATCTTTGAACATGAAGATCCCTTAGGGTAACCTTTTTCAAACTAAAATATACTTAGAGATTTCTACATTTATCATAGCACACCTGACTCTAAAGGAAGGACAATATTTAGTAATGGAACAATTGAAAGTACAATAATTATTATAATCATAGTATATACTTATATAGCACTTAATATGTGCCAGGTACTATTTGTTTGAGCCATATACACATTAACTTATTGGGTTCTCTAAATGAAACTATGAAGTGGGGAAAATTATTACCATTCTCTTACACTCATTTTCTTTTTTTTCTACCCCTTTTACACTCATTTTCTACATCACTATAGTAATAAAAATTGGTAAGACAATAGGGCTTGTAAAGAAAATTCTGTACCTCCGAGGAGCAGTGTATACTCCTCTGTTTACACAGGGACAGGATGTGGGTGGGAGGATAACTCTGGATAAAAAATTGATTGGGGAAGAGCAGAAGAGCATAAAGTATGGAGCAGGAGGGGTCCCAGAAGTAACTCCATGAAGGAGAAGGGAGCACACCTTTTCCAGATGAATGAAATATTTAAAATATAATACAGCTTAAAAATATTAAAGCATAATAAAGCACCAAAAGCTAGTAAAAAAGTAAAGAAACATTAATGAAGAGAGCTACTCCACGCACAGCACTTCATTAACTAGTATCTACCTTCTCCATAAAAATAGATTTAATTACTGTGTTTACCATAAAAAACATAGGATATGCCAATTTCCTGCACAATACAATTTGAAATGACACTTTATGCAAAAAATAGATTCTGAAACATTAAAGCAAATCCAAAAATAAGTGACTCTGTTGAATGTTTTCTGATAAAGATCATGATAAACATGAAAAATGATTGCACTTTTCTTCATAGGCATTCATCTAAGTAATGCAACATACCTATTTCTGTCAACATCTGTTTCCATCTGGGGGCCTCAGGAGTATCTGGGTTCTCCTCCAACAGCTCTGTCAATTTGTCTTTCAACTCCTGTACTTTGTTTACATTCTGCTTCAGTTCTGCCTCAAACGACTAACAAGGGAAAAATAATAATAAATTATGTGTACAGCAAAAGACAAAAATACAATAATGATAGAGCATTATTTTTCTCTAGAATGATGAAAAGAGGAAAAAATCTGTTGAATGTTGTGGTGGGTGAGGGCCTGGATTTTGCAATTAATTATTTTCCTTTCCTCTTCTTAGCTAGTGTTCAACTGTGTGACAAAGGGATCCCCACAGAGGAACACCATGACTATGGACATAATGACTCTTGTCCCCATTAGTGAGAAAGAATTTCATATTTTCAAACAAGCCACTCTGGAATAAAGCAAGGTGACATCAGTCAAATTATAACAAATAAGAAAATCAGTCTTAATAAAGGCTGCCAGAAGTGGAGAATCTACATGTGAATAAACACTTTTTTTAGGCCACACATTATAGAATTCAAATGTAGGCTGGTAATTTGTAGAAATTTTGCCATCACTGCCACCATATAAAGCCATTTTCCCAACCTTGGCAGCTGTAGAAAGAAATACCCTCTATTAAAGAAAAGGAAGGCATTAGCTACCCTATTTTTATACTACAGAGAACAGATCCTTCATACATTTAGCCCTTAAAGAAATCTTTTCCAATAGTTGACTGGTTAACATCCTAGACTTAAACTGATTTAAAGGTGGCAAAGTGGCTTACATCCAACAGTTTGCTAATCTCTAACATGGCTGTGCCAAAAATTAAAAAAAAAAAAGTAACTATTATTATCAATCTCTACAGAAAGGCACATTAAACAAAACTGTCAATTATGTGCTAAAGGTTACAGAGCTAGAAAACAGAGCAGAGCTTCTGACTACCAGAGCTCCGTTCCAACTGCTAATCCATTCTCTTTCATGTCTTCCATAGGTGCACCCACAGAATATACCTTATTCTGCTCAACTTGAGTCTTCACAGCTTCAGTATCTGTAGGTGCAGGTGTCTGATGCCATTTTGTTGCAGTTTTGTTCATTTTCTGTAACCACTGCATCATTGCACTTGATTCTTCCTGAGCCTTTTGCAATTTGGAGAGTTTAGTGTTCAGTTCTGCTATTTTGTCCTTGAGTAAGAGGCCAAGATCTTCATAACCATGACTTATGTCAGTCATGTCCTTTTTAATGGATGTTAAACCTAGGAGTAAGAAAAACAACTATACTGACACATTTTCAGGACATTCGGAGCAGAGGTCTAGAAATAAAAGTTCGTTTTACATGGTATTTTGTCACTTCTAGTTTGTCATTATTAAGCCTAGTAGATAAAGTCATAAGCTTTTCAGAAATAAAAGGTTGGATCATCTTATAATGCTATTATTTAATCACAAATAATTCAAGAAAACTGCATAACAAGTAAAATAAAAAAGACGTTTTAAATGTAATAAAAAACAAAGCATAAAATGTTACTTAGCAATATCTCACGCACCAAACTCAATAAATTAGGTCAAATAACATTATCCCAAGTGACAAAATATCTCAAATTAACCAAAAAGAAAGCAAGAAAACCAAGTGTCAAACTGAACAACTTGATTTTACTTATTTCAGATACACAAAACTGAAAAAAATGTTATATAATTTTTATGGAGATTGTGACTATTAGATTAAATACCATTGTAATTCAGGCTTGAAATTTCAATATAACTACTGTTTGTCCCTAAGATTTTCTCTTATTAAAAAAAACCAAATTACATTAATCAATAACAAATTAAAATTAATATTCACCTTTATTTGCCCAAAATTCCTCAGTATTTGTGGCTGTTCCTTCACCATTTAATACTGCTCCACCTGCAAAAATAGTAACACTAAAATAATCATAGAGTTTCATAGTATTTCTATACGTTAACAGTAGATGGCACTAAATCAAACCCCATCAACAGTAATCATTTTAAAAATGTTACTGCTATTTGAAAACGTAAAATACTGACTCAACTTCAAAATCAAATGAAGTTCCAAAATTTAAATTATCAAACAATATCCTCTCTTCTATGTAAAATTTATTCTTAAAGTATTGTCTTAAACACTACCATTTCAGTATGTTTATATTATATAATCATTAAATATTAATTCATAAAAATTTTGTGATGAAGTTGCTTTGTGTTTTATCATAATAAATTCCTTTATTCTAGGAAGAATCATATTGATTAAATTGTATTTTAGAGCAGTAAGTGGAGCTTTAGTGTTTTCAATTTGTATTTATTTTTATTTATTTATTTTATTATACTTTAAGTTCTGGGATACATGTGCAGAATGTACAGGTTTGTTACACAGGTATACACATGCCATGGAGGTTTGCTGCACCCATCAACCCATTATCTACATTATTTCTCCTAATGCTATCCACCCCCCAGACCCCCACCCTCTGACAGGCCCCGGTGTGTGATGTTCCCATCCCTGTATCCGTGTGTTCTCATTGTTTAACTCCCACTTATGAGTGAGAACATGCAGTGTTTGGTTTTCTGTTCCTGTGTTAGTTTACTGAGAATGATGGTTTCCAGCTTCATCCATATCCCAGGAAAGGACATGAACTTATCCTTTTTATGGCTGCATAGTATTCCATGGTATATATGTACCACATTTTCTTTATCCAGTCTATCATTGATGGGCATTTGGGTGGGTTCCAAGTCTTTGCTATTGTGAATAGTGCTGCGATAAACTTAGGTGTGCGTGTGTCTTTATAGTAGAATGATTTATAGTCCTTTGGATATAAACCCAGTAATGGGATTGCTAGGTCAAATGGTATTTCTGGTTCTAGATCCTTGAGGAATTGCCACAGTCTTCCACAATGGTTGAATTAATTTACACCCCCACCAACAGTGTAAAAGTGTTCCTGTTTCTCCACATCCTCTCCAGCATCTGTTGTTTCCTGACTTTTTAACGATCGCCATTCTAACTAGTGTGAGATGGTACCTCACTGTGGTTTTGATTTGCATTTCTCTAATGACCAGTGATGATGAGCATTTTTTCATATGTCTGTTGGCTGCATAAATGTCTTCTTTTGAGAAGTGTCTGTTCACATCCTTTGCCCACTTTTTGATGGGGTTGTTTTGTTTTTTTCTTGTAAATTTGTATAAGTTCCTTGTAGATTCTGGATATTGGCCGTTTGTCAGGTGGATAGGTTGCAAAATTTGTCTCCCATTCTGTAGGTTGCCTGTTCACTCTGATGATAGTTTCTTATGCTGTGCAGAAGCTCTTTAGTTTAATTAGATCCCATTTGTCAATTTTGGCTTTTGTTGCCATTGCTTTTGGTATTTTAGTCATGAAGTCTTTGCTCATGCCTATGTCCTGAATGGTATTTGCCTAGGTTTTCTTCTAGGATTTTTACGGTTTTAGGCCTTATGTTTAAGTCTTTAATCCATCTTGAATTAGTTGTTGTATAAGGTGTAAGGAAGGGGTCCAGTTTCAGTTTTCTGCATACAGCTAGCTAGTTTTCCTAACACCACTTATTAAATAGGGAATCCTTCCCCCATTGCTTTTGTCAGGTTTGTCAAAGATCAGATAGTTGCGGATGTGTGGTGTTATTTCTGAGGCCTCTGTTCTGTTCTGTTGGTCTATATGTCTGTTTTGGTACCAGTACCAAGCTGTTTTGGTTACTGTAGCCTTGTAGTATAGTTTGAAGTCAGGTAGCATGATGCCTCCAGCTTGGTTTTTTTTGCTTAGGATTGTCTTGGCTATACGGGCTCTTTTTTGGTTCCATATGAAATTTAAAGTAGTTTTTTCTAATTCTGTGAAGAAAGTCAATGGTAGCTTGATGGGGATAGCACTGAATCTATAAATTACTTTGGGTAGTATGACCATTTTCACGATATTGATTCTTCCTACCCATGAGCATGGAATGTTTTTCCATTTGTTTGTATCCTCTTATTTCCTTGAGCAGTGGTTTGTAGTTCTCCTCGAAGAGGTCCTTCGTATCCCTTGTAAGTTATATCCCTAGGTATTTTATTCTCTTTGTAGTGATTGTGAATGGGAGTTCACTCATGGTTTGGCTGTTTGTCTATTATTTGTGTATAGGAATGCTTGTGATTTTTGCACATTGGTTTTGTATGAGACTTTGCCGAAGTTGCTTAACAGCTTAAGGAGATTTTGAGCTGAGACAATGGGGTTTTCTAAATATATAATTATGTCATCTTCAAACAGAGACAATTTGACTTCCTCTCTTCCTATCTGAATATCCTTTACTACTTTCTCTTGCCTGATTGCCTGGTCAGAACTTCCAATACTATGCTGAACAGGAGTGGTGAGAGAGGGCATCCTTGTCTTGTGCCGGTTTTCAAAGGGAATGCTTCCAGCTTTTGCCCATTCACTATGATATTGGCTGTGGGTTTGTCACAAATAGCTCTTACTGTTTTGAGATACGTTCCATTGATACCTAGTTTATTAAGAGTTTTTAGCATGAAGGGCTGAATTTTATCGAAGCCCTTTTCTGCATCTATGAGATAATCATGTGGGTTTTGTCATTGGTTCTGTTTATGTGATGGATTACATTTATTGATTGGGTACAAACCAGCCTTGCTTCCCAGGGATGAAGCCGATTTTATCGTGGTGGATAAGCTTTTTGATGTGCTGCTGGATTCGGTTTGCCAGTATTTTACTGAGGATTTTCGCATCGATGTTCATCAGGGATCTTGGCCTGAAATTTCCTGTTTTTGTGTCTCTGCCAGGTTTTGGTATCAGAATGATGCTGGTCTCATAGAATGAGTTAGGGAGGAGTCCCTCTTTCTCTTTTTTTTTTTTTTTTTGTGACAGAGTCTTGCTCTGTCACCCAGGCTGGAGTGCAGTGGCACAATCTCGGCTCACTGCAGGCTCCACCTCCTGGGTTCACGCCATTCTCCCACATCAACCTCCTGAGTAGCTGGGACTACAGGCACCCACCACCAAGCCCAGTTAATTTTTGTATTTTTAGTAGAGACGGGGTTTCACCGTGTTAACCAGGACGGTCTCAATCTCCTGACCTTGTGATCCGCCCGCCTTGGCCTCCAAAACTGCTGGGATTACAGGCATCAGCCACCATGCCTGACTAAGAGTCCCTCTTTTTCTATTGTTTGGAATAGTTTGAGAAGGAATGATACCAGCTCCTCTTTGTACCTCTGCTAGAATTCAGCTGTGAATCTGTCTGGTCCTGGGCTTTTTTTGGTTGATAGGCTATTAATTACTACCTCAATTTCAGAACTTATTGGTCTATTCAGGCACCCGCCAGATGCCAGCCAGAGCTCTCCTGTATGAGACGCCTGTTGACCCCTGCTGGGAGGTGTCTCCCCATCAGGAGGCATGGGGGTCAGGGATCCACTTGAGATGGCAGTCTGTTCCTCAGCAGAGCTTGAGCGCTGTGCTGGGAGATCCGCTGCTCTCTTCAGAGCCAGCAGGCAGGGATGTTTAAGTCTGCTGAAGCTGCACCCACAGCCGCCCCTTCCCCCAGGTGCTCTGTCCCAGGGAGATGGGGGTTTCATGTATAAGACCCTGATTGGGGCTGCTGCCTTTTCAGAGATGCCCTGCCCAAAGAGGAGGAATCTAGAGAGGCAGTCTGGCTACAGCAGCTTTATTGAGCTGTGGTGGGCTCTGCCCAGTTTGAACTTCCCTGGTAGTTTGTTTACACTGTAAGGGGAAAACCACCTACTCAAGCCTCAGTAAGGGTGGACGCCCCTCCCCTCACCAAGCTTGAGCATCCCAGGTCAACTTCAGACTGCTGTGCTGACAGCAAGAATTTCAAGCCAGTGGATCCTAGCGTGCTGGGCTCCGTAGGGGCGGGATCTGCTGAGGTAGACCACTTAGCTCGGTGGCTTCAGCCCCCTTTCCAGGGGAGTGAATGGTTCTGTCTCACTGGTGTTCCAGGTGCCACTGTAGTATGGAAAAAAAACTCCTGCAGCTAGCTTGGTGTCTGCCCAAATGGCCACCCAGTTTTGTGCTTGAAACCCAGGGCCCTGGTGGTGTAGGCACCCGAGGGAATCTCCTGGTCTGTGAGTTGTGAAGACCATAGGAAAAGTGTAGTATCTGGGCCAGAATGCACCATTCCTCATGGCACAGTCCCTCACAGCTTCCCTTGGCTAGAGGAGGGAGTTTCTCAACCCCTCGCGCTTCTGAGGTGAGGCAACACCCCACCCTGCTTCTGCTCGCCCTCCGTGGGCTGCACCCACTGTCTAACCAGTCCCAATGAGATTAGCTGGGTACCTCAGTTGGAAATGCAGAAATCACCCACCTTCTGCATTGATTTCACTGGGAGCTGCAGACTGGAGCTGTTCCTATTCAGCCATCTTGCCAGCCACCTCTCACTTTACTGTTAAAATTATCTTAATGATAAAGGTCCTGAAGCTCAGAAGGTGCTCAGTATATAAGTGTGTTGAACAACGCATACATGACTGACAAAAGAGCCCGCCTTACTTAAAGATTGAAAATTATCTGGTGCAGTTACACAGTGTTATCATGGGCTTAATAGAGGCAGAATAATTTTTTTAAATACATAAAAAAGAAGTTAAAAGTGAAAAAGAAAATAAATCGATTATTAAACCCATATTACATCAACACTAAGAGAGAGCGTGGTGGTTAGGAGTACCTAGGTCTTGCTGTATAACTTACCTGAAGTTAAGCCCCAGCCGCACTAATTACTAGCCAGGTGACTGGACAAATGAATCAGCCAAACTGATGGGAATAATAATACCTAACTGTGGGAACCAAACACCACTGTGGGAACCAAAGGTCCATTGCTTAGCAAGTAGAAACTAGTCAGTAAGCAGTAAACTAATAGTTCACTTTTATTACATAACAATCTAGCATTGGTGCTTTTTCATAATCAGAATATTAAAATATCAGTTAGACTTTCTCATACTAGTATCTATAGGCTATGTATCCAAAACACAAAGACATTTCTCAGATCAACAACATAGTAACGAGTCTAAACAGAAACATTAAAATATCTGAATCTTAACTTTGTACCTTTAAAAAAAATTAAACATGATGGGATTTCAGAAGGAAGTGAAAATATCTTTTAGATGCTCAGTACTAATTCCTACCATGTTTGGTAGTTACCAAGAGTCAAAAAAAGAAAAAAAATCCCAAAACAACAGCAACAATAACAAAAAAAAACACTTGATATTTATGGCAAATATAAAGGTGTCATGAAGAGCTAAAATAAATAAAGCACAGTAGAATTCCTCTTCTTAAAAAAAAAAAAAACAACAAAACTTGACATTTCAGGAAACCTGATTAGAAGAAAAAGGAGAAATCATCACACCATTATAATATGGGTAGTCCCTGAAATAGGATTAATAGAGTGGAATAAATGGTTGGCTGAGAAGGGCCCAGCTGGAACATCAGTATCACAATAGGGACAGCTGGGGAGCTGGTCAGACTAGATACCCCACAGAGGATACTCAGAACTCTCAGAAGAAAGATATCAGAGCTGCCTTCTGCTTATTATTTTTTTAAAAAACTTGTTACTGTATGTTTCAAACTAAAAACTATACCCATAGCTTGCTTAAATTAATTTTAGAATCAATATTTACACATGACTCTCCCATTTTATTGGGAAAAGTGGCTCAACCATGACTTAGATTGCGATACAGATATGCTGGCTCACATACTGCATAATTGTTTTCTTTGGGAATGATGTACAGAATAAAATACACGGGAATAAAATAACTGAGTGTCCACTCTACAGAAAAGGGCCTATTTCCCTCCCTCACTTCTTTCCCAGCTGCCCAGACTCATTTCTTTATCAAATATTATAATTAGATATTTTAAATAGAATTTCAATATCTCCATTTAATTAAGGTAAAAAGCAAACAAATTTGAATATGATCTGTTCCCTTCCCTGATATAACATTCATTATTCTTACATATTAATTTACCTACATTTTAAATACAGTCTAATAAAATAAAACATAAGAAGGATTTGAAATTTGATTAGTACAGATACATTCCCAGCACAGTATGCTAACAGATGCCATGTTTCTTGTCACTTTCACTTTGTATTTCTGAGGTTATTTTACGCATTAATTTAAAAAATAACATACACAAAATTGACATGAGTAAACCTGATTCTTAGTTTTTGCCATAAATGTAAATAAAGTTCATACCTGATTTAACTGCTGCTATTGCCTTTGCAGGGGTGGTCACAGCACTTATTAAGTTACATAGTGAGATCCCACTGTTGTTTACTTTCTGAATCTCTGGTGTTTTTAAACTCCACTTTTCTTGTAATTTCTTGAGATATAAAAACACATTATTTTTCCATCTTAATATTTTCAGAGTTGCACATTATAATTCAGTTTCTTAAACATATCTTAAAGTAGTAATAATTGTAGACCTGATTTGTGAGGGAGTCGATGAAAGAAAAAGGCACCTATTTGTTCCCACAGCCCAGGTGACTGTTATCTCAGTTAACGGTTGGGTATGTATGGCCCATTCTGCCTTCAAAGGTTTCATAAGTGGCAAGTAAAATCCTAGCCACAGTGGGAGTCAGGCTATTCCTGGCTGCTATGGGTTCCAAAATAACTGTCAACTGTAAGTCTGTAAAACTGTACTAGGTAACAGACCAGTTACAAGATAAAAGGTACTAGGAACAATAAAAATAAGTAGGACTTCAGAACTTCATTTTATAGCATATTTTAATCCTACAAATTTCAATTACTTTTAAAAACACACACACAGTCAGGCACAGTGGCTCACGCCTGTAATCCCAGCACTTTGGAAGGCCAAGGCAGGTGGATCACAAGGTCAGGAGATCGAGACCATCCTGGCTAACAAGATGAAACCCTGTCTCTACTAAAAAAAATACAAAAAATTAGCTGGGCATGGTGGCGGCCACCTGTAGTCCCAGCTACTAGGGAGGCTGAGGCAGGAGAATGGCATGAACCTAGGAGGCGGAGCTTGCAGTGAGCCGAGATCATACCACTGCACTCCAGCCTGGGCAAAAGAGTGAGACTCTGTCTCAAAAAAAACAAAACAAAAAACAAAAAAACAAAAAAAAAACCACACACACACACACACACACACACCCACAAATTTGGAGTCAGGAAAAAAATGCCATACTGGTCAAGGCATAAGCCTTAAGTCAGAAGACAAAAGACTTGTACACTATTTATGCGGGAGATTCAAATAACTTCTGTTTCCAAATACTTGTTAGAGTAATATATACAAGCTAGAGTAAAATGCTGGGTGAAGAGGATATTTTGCTTAATATTATGAGAAATGGTATAAAAAATTACTGAAACTAAGTAGAGATTTGGTAGGAAAGGAAACTTGATTACTAGAATAGTCAGCAACTCATTAATACATCTTTTTTTAAAAAAGCAAATCAACTGAAAGTTTATGTCCTTTTCCAAAAGAATTAGTTAAGCCCCATGCCATGATTTCCAAAGGTCAACAAAATATACAGTACATATATGAGGATCAAACTTAGATGATATTAGATCAAAGAAAACTACCACTAGTCTTTTAATCTTTCATTACTGACACAAATGGAAATTTAGTATTAGATAACAATGATTCACCTTAGTGTCTTCCAAAGATTTTCCTAAATCCTCTGCACCAAAACAAGGCTGCACAATGGGAACTTTTTTTGTTGTTTCTTTTATCCATGACTTCAATGATTTAACAAGAACTTGGAAAGCATCCAATTGTTCTTGACAAGAAATTACAGCTTCTTTTCTACATAACAAAAAAGAATAAATAAATTATTATTCTCATGTCACACAATGTTAAGAAACCATCTTCCATGTACTCTAACCCTCTGGTACAGGAGGAAAGGTTTCATAGGTGACAAGTGAAATCAGCGAAATCAGTAGTCCCCAGCCTTTTAGGCACCAGGGACCAGTTTTGTAGAAGATAATTTTTTCCACGGGCCAGGTAGCGGGGACGGTTTTGGGATGATTCAAGCGCATTACATTTATTGTGTGCTTTATTTCTATTATTTTTACATTGTAATATATATTAAAATAATTATGCAACTCACCATAATGTAGTATCAATGGGAGCCCTGAGCTTGTTTTCCTGAAACTAGGCAGTCCCATCTAGGGGTGATGGGAGACAGTGGCAGATCATCAGGCATTAGATTCTCATAAGGAGCATGCACCCTAGATCCCTTGCATGCAGTTCATAATAGGGTTCGTGGTCCTATGAGACTCTAATGCCTCTGACGATCTGACAGGAGGCAGAGTCAGGCAGCAATGCGAAAGATGGAGAGCAGCTGTAAATACAGATGAAGCTTTGCTGCCACCACTCACCTCCTACTGTGCAGCCCAGTTCATAATAGGCCATAGACCAGTAGATACCTCAGGGGTTAGGGGACCCCTGAGCTAAATAACTATTGGTCTATTTCTCAGGCAAGGTTCATTGATAAATATAGGAGTATTCAAGAAATCTGTAGCCCATATGTAATGGCACTCTCTATAATGCTACATAAACTCTAAGAATACACAAACAGTTTGAACATTATTTACATTCAATGAGCTTTGATCTGTCCCCTTTATGTGATGCTGAATGCCGGCAGGCACAGAACCAGAAGGGAAAGGTTGACAATCACTGACATGAGGAAAACACAATGCCACCTAGTGGTTTCCACACTATACTACAGTCACGTTTACGGATGGATAAACTGCTGCAGGTAGTCCAGATTTAAGTCTCCCAAAATGAGATGAAACCTAGTGACTAGAGAATTTTCATGTGTGCCTCCCCTACAGAGACTCAGGAAACTCCCTGGTGAACTGTATGGGTCGTTCTGTATGCTCGGCACCATGGAGGCAGTGCACATGCCCAGCACAGGAACAACTGTGAGGACAGTTACATCTGGCATGTGGATGACACGTACACATATGCAAGCGTGCAGAACACTGGCAGATAAGAATGCACTGCAGCTGGACTAATACTGATGACTACATTATTTAAAGTTGGACCCATCTGAAAGAAGAAACAACCTAGAGATCACCTAAGAAAACCAAGAACATTTCTTCTGTGCAATGTGAATTAAATACCATATGACAGGATGGAACATATAGCTCTGTGAGAAGTAAAGGCAGCACTCAAACATTTTAGGTAGAGAATTCTGAAGAAATAAAGAAGAGCAGTTGGAAGAGAAATGACTTTTCTATGTTCTGAGGCTTTTCTATATAAACTTCAGCAAAATCTGATGTATATTCTAAACTAACATGAGATCAGAAACACAAAAGCTCAATCACAAGGCCCTGTACAGCTTTTTAGCTCAACTTCGGTTCATTCACTTGTTTCTAATTGTGTTTTTTCACAGGTTCATATCTCATCTACTGCTCTTTAAAAAGTAAACTATTATATTAAAAAGGCCATATTGAAATTGCACATCATTTCTGAGTTGAGCTCAGAAAGCAAAGAACCACGAGCTGTTGTTCAAGGTTATTTCTGCCTTTGCAAATAAAAATGTGATATTTGCCCTAGGCTTCAGAGACTACAACAAGTTTAGATCATTTTCAGTAATATACTACCACCACCATTTTTCTTATGCAACATTTTCCACTTTTATGTAAGAAATATTGAATTTTCCTCCTAAATGTTAAACCAAATAATGCAGTTAATTTTAATAGCAAAAAATGATCAAAATATAAAGACATTTATAAAGTAGCCCTATGCTTATTCTCAAGTTTTCAAAATTGTTTCAGTTATCTATATAATACAAGTATCTCACTCTAATTAATATAAATAGAATAAAATATAATTTTTAAAGCGGTACTTACTTTTCTTTGATGGTATCCTCCATTTCCTTGAATTTCTTTGACAAATTATTTGTTTTTTCCAAGACCAAAGCCTTATCACTTGGTAAGCCATGGCTGGATATCTCCTTCAAGAGACTATGCAAAACTTCAAGATCTTTCTTGTGTTCTAAAAATTCAGAAGTTGATTCCTACAAAGCATTAAGATATTCAGTCAATACAAATATTGGTAGATCTTCAAATGGCATTCCACCCAGAGGTCTGTGTGGGATCAGAATGGCTCTACTCATAATTTCACATAAGAATGAGTCTGCCTATGGTCAGTATTCTAAATATAATAAACATGCAAATAGGCTATTTGAAAGAGAACACAGTAAACTTTATTTAACTTAAAATGCATTCTATATTTTGTCTCTTTGTGGCTTCTGGTACGTAAGATGGTACTTATACTACCTATGATATGTGTGATAAATGATATTTATTTCCAATCAATCAGCAAAGGCTTCAAGGAAAAGATAAGGTTTGAGATTTTTAAAGGAGAAAAACATAGACCTTTACTAATCTATAAGCAATTAAAATGACTGCCAATTATAATTCTGGCAATAAGTATACGAGTTTGCCCTAACTATTAATCTAATGATTAGCCTCCCGAGTAGGAAGGGAGACATACCTGCATATACGAGTTTGCCCTAACTATTAATCTAATGATTAGCCTCGTGAGTAGGAAGGGAGACATACCTGCATATATGAGTTTGCCCTGACTATTAATCTAATGATTAGCCTCCCGAGTAGTAAGGGAGACATACCTGCATATACGAGTTTGCCCTAACTATTAATCTATCTGATTAGCCTCCTGAGGAGTAAGGGAGACATACCTGCATATACTGAGACAATTCGGTAACATCTTTTCCTGGCACATCTACTTCAGTAAGAGCCTGAGTTTTTGTTTCTAAAAATGTCTGGAGCTTTTCTGAGAGGTTCTCAAACAGTTCTACTTTGGTTTTTAGCTCCTCCATTTTGGCAAGAGTTTCTTTGTGTTTATGACTTGCTTCTGAAAACCGAGCAGACAAGTCTTTCATTTTGGCTTGCAGTGAGGATGCAGTGGATGGATCTGTTGTTTCCGTAAATTTCTTCACTTTTTCATTCATGGCATTTATACTGCTCTGACGACCTGCAATATCCTGTTCCAACATCTAAAATAAACCAAATATTGCATATGTTTTATTATGATGTTTATAAATAATGTGACAGCATTTTTTTAAATGACTATTCCTAACAACATAAGCTTGCACAACCTGTGCCTAGGAAGGTTAACAGTTGAAACTGAATGACAAGTTTGGTCTGTCCCTTGAGGAATGCCATCTTAAATCTCAGAGAGTGACGAACAGCTGGCTAGTTGCTCGAATGAGGCAGGAGGCTGCTGCTACTCAGCAACCCCTAGAATCTAATGGAGCCTGGGGATTAGCCATGGTCCTAATTCTTAAAAGACTAGACAAGACTGATCTGATTAACCTCATGTGCAGCTGGCTGAAACAATGATAAACAAGGTAAGACTCAACGTATGCATAAGCCCTCTATAATGAATAATATTCAAGAAAAAGTACACAAAGCCCTTCCTACACTTCTTCACAGATAAACCATTTTACACACTTGATGTTGCGTGAGCATTACTTTCCACACTCATATTCAGTAGCTGTCTCTTTTTTGTATCCTTAAGTTTATCTTAAATCTAACTATACTTTGAGCTTATAAAACTGTTTTTTTAAAAAAAACTGAAAATGGGACTTTTTTTTAAAGTCACTTACAATGTTTTTGCTGATGATATCCTGAAGAGCAGCAGAGTTTAAAGGCACTTGACCTTGTTCTTTCAGAGAACTTTCCACACTTCCCATCCAGTCCAGCATTTCATCCAAGCCATCCTGCACACTCAGTGAACGGGTCAAAGTTATCTGCAGTTTCTCATTTCGTTCATTAACAGACTTGGACAGATCCTCGTATCTCCCAACAATGTCATCTACTCCAAACAGATCAGGAAATATTAACCACAAAGTTCTCTTTGCCCTATCTCTTTTCAAAAACACATGAAGGTGAATCATACAATTTACACACAAAAAATTTTAAAAATAAAAAGTTCAATGATAAATTCCTAATGCATTATCAGAACACCACCTAAAATGTTAAAATATAAAAAAAGAAAAGAGCCTAATGGAAACTGAAAATTGAAATCTTTTTTTAAAAGCTAATACATATCCCATCTGCATTTGAGATTTTTTTGGATGCATAAACATTTGAATTGTCTCAGAGAGATAAAAGAGTGGTCCGAACAGCAAATCTTTGAAATAAATACTGGTTCTCAATCTGACATTTCACATTAGCCGTACTTATTGTTAATTACTTAAGGGGGAAAAAAGGTGAGTCACACACAGCTATTCTCAAGACAATACACAGTTACAAAGATTTCTAAAGAATTAACTTTTACATATAAAAATTATCACCCTCTCTCCCTCCTTCATACACACGCATGCTAAGCTTTTGTCATACTTCACAACTTAAGCAAATCACTCAAATGCATAGAAACTGGCAGATGCAAGTAATTAAGAAAATAGGCAACAATGAAAATCCATTTAAAGTTGAGATTATGCTTCTAAAATATACACTAACTGAATTTATTTAAAAGTTTAACAGCAGACAAAAGAGAAAAATAAACTTAACAGGCTAACCTATCTCATATGAGGATAAACTTTACCTTCAATTCTAAAGATTCAAGATGCTAAAAAAAAAAAAACCTTTCTGGTCTAGTTTTCACTTGACTAAAGCCCTACATGTTAACATCCTACATTCTATATTGTACACCAATGAAAACTTTGAACAACAATGGTTTTTAATGTATTCATCTCTTTCTCTCTGGAAAACGATGTTTTAAATTTATCACTTATTGTCCGAGAATTTGAAAAATATTTTAATTATTTCTGAATGCTTTAGTCTTATACATCGTGGAACGCTTCAGTAGGGAAAAGCTGTGTCCTGAAACATCTCTAACATCTTACTGGCTTGTGTTTGGCCCATGAAACATAATCTATACAACAAAATAATATAATTGTTCTAATGCTACATCATGAGAAAACATCTTGAAAATTTTCACTGGAGTGAGAGGTTAAGTTTGGATGATTTAAAATCATGCTCGTCTTACTAAAACACAATGAAGCCCATCAGCCTACTGAGTGGGGAGGGAGATAGCATTTAATATGCACAAAAATGCCATCAGCAGAGGAAACAAGCAGTGGGTTCAGAAATAAGCTCTAAACAATAGACGCTGGAGACTACTAGTTGGGGGAGAGGGGTGGGAAGGTAAGGGCTGAAAAACCACCTATTGGAGACTATGCTCATTGCCTGGGTGATGGATTCGATCGTATGCCAAACCTCAGCATCACACAATATACCTTTCTAACAAACCTGCATGTGTACCCTGATTCTAAAATAAAAGTTGAAGAAAAAAATGAGCTCTAATTTGGAAACTCACAAAAGCACATGCTCTGAATGGCAGCTTGAGGTTGGCAGGTTAGCAACTTCTCAATTGAGCAACTGCATCAACAGGGTAAGTAAAATCAGTGATCTGTTCAGCCATAATAAGTGACTTCCCAAGGAAAGCCAGCTATTTTCATATAATTAACAGATTTGAGTGTTACTGTTTGCTATAGACTAAATGTGTCCCCCAAAATTCATATATTGGGGCCAAAGTCCCAATGTGATAGTGTTGGGTGCTGGGGCCTTTGGAAGATGTGATATTATCATATAATAAGAAATATTTGGTGTCCGACCATAGCACTTGACACAGAGTTCCTAAAACCCTTCTGATTTCCTCAGTCATACAGACACTAAGAGGATCTTTTGTTCTGATATTTGGTCGTTGACCTCCGTTCCTGACATAGAGTTCCTATGACCTTTGTGATTTCCTGAGTGATAGGAGTGTATGGCAGAGCTCCTAAGACCCTTGGAATTCCTTCGTGAGGGGCATCTTTTGTTTGAATGAGGTGATTCCTGGTGGCCTCCTGGATAGTCTTAGGGTAGGGGGAGCAGGGGACAGTGGCAGATGTTGCCAGGGAACCAACCATGTGATTAGACAGTTGGAACTGTCACCCTGTCAACCTCTGAGGAGGGAAGAGGGGCTGAAGATTGAGCTGCTACCAATGGCCAATGATGTAATCAATCATGCTTATGTAATGAAGCTGCCATAAAAAACGAATAGGATTGGTTCGGGGGGCTCCTGAATAGCTGAACACATGGAGCCCTGGGCGTCGCATGCCCATAGAGGGCATAGAAATTCTGCTCCCCTTCTCCCATACCTCACCCTGTGTATCTCCTCCATCTGGCTGTTCATCTGTATCCTTTGTAATATTCTTTATAGTAAGTGGGTAAATGTAAGTAAAGTCTTTCTCTGAGTTCTGTGAGTCACTCTAGCAAATTAACTGAACCTGAGGAGGGTCATGGGTACCCTAATTTATAGCTGATCAGTCTGAAATACGGATCACAATTTGGGACTTGTGACTGGTATCTGAAGTGGGGGCAGCATTATGAGACTGACCCCTTAACCTGTGGGGTCTGAAGCTAATTCCAGGTAGACAGTGTCAGAATTGAACTGAATTCAATTGAATTGAATTATAGGACATCCAGCTGGCATCTGTTGGAGAACTGTTTGGTGGTGTATGGGGAGAAATACACACACATCTGGTCACAGAAGTGTTCTGTGTCATGATCAATGGTGTATGAGAGTGAGCAGCAAAAACACTCAGGTTTTCTCTCTCTCTGAGGAGGTAATTAGGTCATGAGGGTAGAGCCCGTGTGAATGGGATTAGCGCCCTTAGAAGAAGAAACAGGAGAAAAATGATGTCTCTCCACCACTCTCTACCAGCAAGACAGTGGCCATCTGTAAGCCAGGAAAAGGGCCCTCACCAGAACCTGACCATACTGGCACCCCGATCTCTGATTTCCAGCCTCCAGAACTACGGGAAATAAATGTATGTTGTTTAAGCTACCCAGCTGATGGTATTTTTGTCATAGTAGCCCAAACGAAGACACTGGTTAGTTTGTACTTCTTAGCGATAAAGTATTGTCACTGAAGTAAATTCTTGATTTTAGTAAACTAAAAGTTATTTTAGAAAAAGGTACAAAAATCTACTGTAAGAATGTTTTTTTTAAAAATAATTGGTTTTCTTAGAAGTCAGAAAGATCTTAGAGAAACTCCTCTATACCTTAGTTTCACATATTTCCTAGAAAATTATGCCAGAAGTTTTAGTTTTAAAATAATGTAACAAATGAATTTTAAGCAACTAAAAGTGAAACTATGTACACTTAACAATAAGAAAAAAATGTCAAAATGCTTCTTCGAGTAACAGAAATACAAATAAGACAGTCTTTCTTTCTTCTTCATATCCTTATACCCAAGTCCTCATAGCAATGGTATCTAATGTGGATATATGAGATGCTGCATTGGGACAGAGGAACAAAATGTTAGGACTTCCATTCATATTTTCATTTTATACTTTAGAACTCTATACTTTTGTGTTTTATAATTATAACACATATAATAATATAGTAATATGTTCATATGACTTATACATATATCTGCATATATGGGGATGCAGGCTGAACATCATTTTTGACAGGGGTACATAATAAAAAACATCTGGATATGTGTAAGAATGAAAGACAGGGTTTCCCTTCTACACAGTGATCTTAAAAGAGCTAAGTTCCATTCTTCTCTTCAAATAAAATTTTGACTCAGATTTTAATTCATGCTCTATTTAGGGTAAAACATATGTCTAATCATCTGTTGCAGAATATTTTTACTTCACATATTCACACACAGAAATATACAATAACATTAAATATTATGAAAGCAGGGCAGTGAAAACAAAAAATACATATGTAAGACAGTAAAAAATATGTATTGATAATCCACTGCACATTTGGTATAAACTAAATACTGTAGGTAGACAGAAAGGTAATATACAATAGCTCTTTTCTCAAGAAACACATTAATCACAAACTCTTGGGCTTAAATGATCCTCCCCAAATGCTGGGATTACAGGTGTGAGCTTTTGCACCCGGCCTGAGAGATGTGTTTTGAGAAGTATTCCCACTTCTCTGTGTTCTAGAAGTTTTTTAGTGGCCTCACTCAAATTGAGAGCTCAGTTACCCCAATTCTTTAGTGATACTAGAAACTTGATTACAGCTGTAGTGGTACTTTTGTGCACAAAACATTTGGGGAGGATCATTTAAGCCCAAGAGTTTGAGACTAGCCTGGACAATATAGTGAGATCCCATCTCTACAAAAAAATTTAAAAAATTAGCTGGGCATGACAGAGCATTCCTGTAGTCCTCACCTCTCAGGAGGCTGAGATGAGGAAGACTGCAGTGAGACGTGATTGTGCCACTGCACTCAGCCTGGGCAATAAAGTAATCCCTGTCTCTAAAAATAAATCAATTCAATTCAATTAAGCCCATTTCTCAACCTCTTAAACCCATGTTCCCACTATTGATAAAGACCCTCAGAGATTCTACTTTGGCCTTAAGCTGAAAGCCTAACTCTGCCCAATCCCATCGACCAAGAGAATTTTGTGAAGTTCTACTTCCTGTGGTGGACATTACATAGTGAGTTTCTGTTACGTTTTCTAAATATCATATTTAAATTTAAATACACTCTTTCAAGACACACAGTCCCCGCCTCTAAGATTCTAATATACCTGCCAAAGAAGGCATGCCTTTTCCCAGATGCAGGAACACCATTTCACAGAGAAAGAGCACGTAGAACACAGTCTATAACTAGTGAACATTCTTCTCCATATCTATTAGGACACCTTTCTTTAGAATTTACCTGTGAGACAGGAAGCAAGGACATGAATATCTTACCAAGTGTTTTCTGGATATCATTCTTGGCTGGAAGTAAAGATCCCCTGGCATCTAAAAGCACTTCAGCCGTTTTCTTCAGTTTCTCTACAGCAACCTGCTGACTTGATATCTGTCCTTGCAGAGCCTGTAGGATTAAACGCTTTTCAATTATACTCAGTAGGACTAAATAATAGATTTCTAATGTGGACAAAATTATTTCTAATAAGATAAAGTAAAATTGGACAGAATAAACTTTTCATTATACCAACTTTCGTCATCGACTTACTCCAGAGTTCTTCGAATAAGGCCAGTTATAATGCAGCATTAGCAAAAGCATCTGCCAGTCTGGATAATACAAACTAAGTTTTGAAATAAACCTTTGAGCATATGTTCATAATAATTTCCCTGGTTCCTGATCATACAACCCTCTAACTTTATACCCTTAACCCCTACTTCTAGGATTTGTACAATGCCCCAACTACTACTAAAACAAACAACAACCAAAAATTTGAGACCACTTCTGACTCCAGGTAAGGAGATAAATAAGCTCGCCCAAATCAGTAGATCCTGACTCGATACTGAGTCATGTTTATTTCTGTTAATTCAATAAAAGTTACTGAACATCTAACAAATTCAAAAAGCCTTGCTACATTTTGTGAATATACAAAAATAAAAACAGACACGAAGCTTACTTTCACGGATTTTATGGTTTGAGGCAGGAAGTGGTAAGTGCCACAGGTGAGTCTGAAAAAACGCTGCTGGAAGTTAACAGGAAAAAAAAAATGGGAGGGAAATGGGGGCCACCTCAATGGTAGTGACACTGAGACGGCTCCTTAAGAAAGTGTGTATTTGGGAGAACAACTCCCTGCAGAACGAACAGAAGACACAAAGATGAGGACAGAAGAATCACAGGAGAAGGGGAGAGTCCCATCCAGTTTGACCATGCTTATGGGTGAGTAAATAGAAATAGGCCTGGAAAGGCTTCAAACATCAGGCTAAGGAGTTTACATTTTATCCCATAGCAATGGGGAGTTGTGCAGGGCTTTTGGGGAAGGGGTTGAGATGCTCAGGGCTGTCCTATAGGAAGGCTGAATTTGTAGCACTGCATGGGAAAAGTCCAATGGAAACGAAATAAAGCAGAGATACCAGTTGGGGACAACTTCAGCAGTAACAAAGCAGTGAGGACTACTGAAGGCCAAGGGCTGAAGACAATTCCACCGTTCGGTCTGTTTGGACTGAGAAGGTGGAATTAGTTACAGAGTTGAGAAGAGTCCAAAGGACTTGGTAATACTATGTAAAGCTGTGCTGCCACTATGGTAGCTACCAACTACATGTAGCTTTTAAAATTTAAATTAATTGAAATTTTAAACAATTAAAAATTCCATTCCTCGGTTACAGTAGCCACATTTCAAGTGCCAAGTAGTCACTGTGGCTAGTGGCTACCAGTTGAACAGAGCAAAATATAAATAAAGTATTTCCAGCTGGTGCGGTGGTTCACTTGTAATCCCAATGCTTTATGGGAGGTCAACTTGGGAGGATCACTTGAGGCCAGGAGTTCAAGATCAGCCTGGGTAATAAAGCGAGACCTTGTCTTTACAAAAAAAGTTTAAAAATTAGCCAGGCATGGTAGTCGGTGCCTGTAGTCTCAATTACTCAGGAGCTGAGGCAGGAAGATTGCATGAGCCCAGGAATTTGAGGCTGCAGTGGGCTATGATCATGCTACTGTGAATTCCAGCCTGGGTGACAGAGTGATATTCCTACTTCCTTAAAATAAATAAATAAAAATTTAAAAAAATAAAAAATTCATCATCACAGAATGTTCTATTAGACAGCACTGCTGGAGAGGGCAGGAACAAAGGACAAGAAGAGACAAGAGTAGAAGTGTCCAAAGATTTTGAGCCTAGGTAATTAGCGGAATTTACTTTTTCTTTCTTTCTTTTTTTTTTTTGGTGAGGTGGACAGCGTCTCACTCTGTTGCCCAGGCTGGAGTGCACTGGTATAATCTCGGCTCACTGAAGCCTCAACCTCTCAAGCTCAGGTGATCCTCCCACCTGGGCCTCCCAAGTCACTAGAACCACAGGTGCATGCCACCATGCCCAGCTAATTTTTTTGTATTTTTTTGTAGAGCCAGGGTTTTGCCACATTGCCTAGGCTGGTCTCAAACTCCTGGGCTCAAGCAATCCTCCCGCCTCAGCCGTCCAAAGTGCTGGGATTACAGGAATGAGCCAATGTTCCCAGCCAATTAGTGGAATTTATTTAAAAAAAAAAAAAAAAAAAAGCGAGAGCAAGCTAAGAGTAAAGGAATGCCTGTTTTGGAATTCACGATTTCAAAGTGCTTTTGGGACCCTCCTCCAGAAGGAAATAGCAAAACTGGAAATGGAAGAGACTTGGAACCCAAACTGGAAACAGACATAGAGAATTGGAAGTCAAGATACATGATGTGACTCCTAAACAAGAAAGCACAGGAATGCCAGAGAAGGAGATTCCAAAGAATCATGGAGGATATTTATATATAAGTGATGGGGAGAGAAAAAAAAAAACACATGTAATTGATGGGGTGGAAATGGGCCCAGAATAACTCTGTCCCCAAAGATTAAAGGAAGAGAGAAGTGGAAAAGGTTAACAGTGTCAATTGCTTCGGAAAGGATAATGTAAACTGAAAGACTAATGAGTCCTTGAATTTAATGAATAGCGGTCCCTGCGTATCTCTGAGTGAACAGTTGTGGCTCAACAATGGGAAGGAGGAAAAAAAAGATGGAAGCAGGAGCCATAGATACGTCTTCCAGAAGTTTGACCCTGCATTTCTAACAGCTCTTACAGATTTCTGCAAAAGTGGGCTGCCTGGCCACACAGGCCTATTCCCAGCTTTAATTTATCTTAAGCGACTCACGCTCCTCTTCTACTCCTGCATTTGGATTTCAAAGCCCCCAATGTCCAGTTGTAGATGTGAATTCATCCTTGGCCATGGGCCTAGCTTTCCAACTGCCTCTTGAGTATTTCCATCTGGATGTATGCAGTCACCTCCAACTCAAAAAAGCTGAATCTGAACTTACCATCTCATTCTCTGTACCTACACTTTCTCCTGGGGTGTATCTAACTACCCAAGTAGTCAACCTGAAGTTCCTCCTAGATTCTGTCCTAAGGCTTATTTTCCACATGCAAATCAACCATTTAAAGCTTTTTTTTCCACACATGCAAATCAATCAACAATTTTACCTGCTTAGTATTTTTTAGAAGTCAACTTTTGCTCCATATTTCTGGATCATTCCAGGATAATCTCTCTCTTGGATTGTTGAAAAAAGAATCCTAACTGTGTTAGATCCTGCCTCCAATCACTTCTATAATATAGCTCCTAATGTGTTCTATCTAAAATATATATCTGACCACATATCACCCCTGATATAGTTTGGATATTTGTCCCCGCCCAAATCTCACATTGAAATGCAATCCTCAATGTTCAAGGTAGAACCTGGTGGGAGATGGTTTCTCATGAATGGTTTACCATCATCATCTTGGTGCTGCCCTCGACAGTGAGTGAATTCTAGCAAGATCTGGTCATTTAAAAGTATGTAGCACTTCCCCACCGCCCCACCTCTCTCTCTCTCTCTCTCTCTCTCTCTCTCACCCTCTCCCTCACTTGCTTCTGCTTTTGCCATGTCACATGCCTGCTCCTGCTTTGCCTTGCACCATGAGTAAAAGTTCCCTGAGGACTCCCCAGAAGCTGAGCGATGTCAGTGCCATGCTTGTACAGCCTGTAGAATCGTGAGCCAACTAAACTTCTTTTCTTTATAAATTACCCAGTCTCAAGTATTTCTTTATAGCAACACAAGAACAGCCAAATATAACCCCGTTAAAATCTCTTAGTAGTCTCCCTTCACAAAAAGGCCAAGACTTGAGCATGCTATAAAAGGTCCAATGAAATCTATTCCCTAATTCTACCTTCCATCTCAACTTTGTTTCAGAAATGTCCAATACAGCTATTTCTTAGCTATTTATTCATGCTGGAACCAATGTCTTAGCAACTCTACATACCAACTTTTTCATGCAACCTACCCCTGTCATCCTGAACTTGGCTCTTCTTCGCCTTTTAATACTCAGCTGGAAAACCTTCCCTAAGTCTCTCCGCACTCCTAGCTTTAGTAAGTACTCCTTACAGGAACTCCCAAAAATACTCTGTGACTATTATTGGATTTATCTGTGTCTCCTATCAAACTATAGCCTTCTTGAGAACTAAGAAGTCATCCCTTTCGGCTTTCTATTACTAGTGCCTAGATCAGTGCTTGACACATAGCAGGCTCCAAAAAATTTTTTCTGGAATAAATGAGCAACTAAGTAAATAAATGAACATATCAGATGTAAGACCTAAAAAGGTTTTCTTCTATTTCAGCATTATTTATTATCATTATTTAAATGCCTAAAGCTAATGGCAAAAATTTCCTCAACTAATCTTCATAATCCAAGAAACTGAGATGACATACGGGCAGTCAGTGCATATGTCAAAAGGCCCACCAAACCATGACCAACATAGGATGTAGAATACCAGAACCTACAGTTGTTTCAAGATGCCAAAGAATCCTCATCAGAGTGGATCTGTTTGAAAAATTCTCCTAGCAGTTTAATTACGGGAAGTGTAAAAAAAATCCCTCAAGACATGAACTTTTTACCTGTGACCAGACTGAATCTAGACCACAAGGACAGCTTATTCATATAACATGGTTATTTAGGAGATGAAGTAAGTGAAGGGAACCCTCCGAAAATTTTTTTTTAGAATGTGAGTTCACCAAGGGCAGAGACAGGGTTTTAACATCTTTGTGCCTTCATGAAACTCAGCATACAAATGTTTACTGAATGAATAAATACATCTAAAAGTGATCATCGTTCTAGTAGAATATCCAATACCAAAGATGGCCCTGACTACCAGCTTAAAACTTAGAAGTGAATTATAAAAGAAGCATGTCTTCTTCACCTCTTCTTCTCAAAACATCACATGCCTTTACTCTTGACAATTATATTCAAGAGAGTTAATCATTTTTAATTCCTAGCAAGTATCAAGGTCCTAATTTAACAATAATAGTTGTTTATAGTGCTATTTTGGAAAAAAACTGTTAATTATGGTATTCAAATGGGTACCTTATATTGTTTTGAATGGATTTCAAGGAAATTAAGACATGAAAGAACGATCTGTGACAAGAGAATACCTGTTGGGACAAGAAGACAGCGAAGTCCATACACTTCCAGGCATTTGTACAATTCATAAAAGTTTCCTGACTTAACACCACCCCAGAGATCAGTGCAAGTCTGGAAGGCTGACATTGTCAGTCAACGCAATCCCCATTGCTGGTTCCACACCCAGGCCTTGAGACTGGTCCCAAAATCCTGTTTTCTGTACCTCTTATGGGGCTAAAATCTTGTTTTATCCACTAATTTCCCTGGAAGGGGATCTTGAGGAGAGTTATTATGGCCTAGTAGTATCAGACTGTTGACAACACAGTTAACAGTTCTTTGAATAATAATGCTAATAACAATATGCTATTGGCCAAAAATATTTCAAATGAAATGAACAAATTGAGTGCCCCAAAAATTACATTTATGATTCATCAGAATATAAGGAGAAGACAGTATGTTACATGTAGAAAGACTGATTTTTTGTAGTAGTCTCATGGGTTTATATTATTGTTAAAAGTAATTGTAAAATGTTAGTAAACATGAAAGAAATGGAGGCCACCTAATCCTCATAAAAATTTATCCTTGATACATTCTGAAATCTTCTGAGACAAAAATATGTGCATTATCAGCAACAACTTTAATTGTACATTTAATTTTTAAAATTATGCTGTGACTTGATTAGAATTCATTCTCCTTTGAGATCTCTTTCTTTTTCACATTTCTTTAACTGCTTTAGGACTGTAAGAGTCTTCTGCAGCAATTACTAAATAGGTTTTTCCGTTTTAAAATTTATCCATGTATCTGTTTAATTAAAAAACCATCACATTCTTTGGGTTTTATTCTTTTTCTGCTCTAGTTATATAAAAATTACTTTTATATGGAATATAATCTGTTTACTAATATAGATCTAACTTAAAATGTTTTATTTCTATTTTATGCATTTTCTATACTTAAAATAACTTCCTAATTAAATGTAATATATGCAATCAATAATTATTTTAAATGATATGTATTTCCTACTAAAATAATGACCTTAATGTCACAGTATCTCCTCTACCCCCACCACATATCTTGTCCTTGAATATACAATACATTGGGAACTAAAAACTTAATTAAGATAGATTTCTTCTTGTACCTGTGGAAAGGAGAAAGAAAAAAAAAAAAAAAGGACTGAAAATGCACATTGGAAAAAAGGAAGCAACCCTGAGGAGGCTGCATGGATCTGGGGATGCTGACCTGGTCCACAACCTCTCCCTAGTGTCCAGTGAAGGGCTAGATAAACTCTTCAGCCCGGGAAAGAAGCAGTGCCCTCCACCCTCTTGACCTCCCGGCTTGACCTCCTTCCCTGCTCTCATCCTATGCTTCCCACCCCTTCACAGGCCTTCTCTCTGCCTGACATTAACCTGCCACATTTCACCCGGGTATAACTTAGCTTTCCAGAGTTGTCAATCTCAGGCAATACCTAACTTTAAGCTTGCCCATCAGGGTACCTGTTTCCCGTGTTAACAGCACAGTTTTTTGATTCTGTAAATAATATGCAATTAACTTCTGAAAGACAGTTGTCTAACTGGCAATCCTGTGTTTATTTTCTAGCTATAGCAGTAATAACCTACTATTATTAACCTGTGAAATGGAATCATATAATAGATTTATGAAATGAAACTTTTAAACTCAAAATTACTGGTCACATTAGTTCTCATCCTTTACTTTAGAATTTTAAAATAAGTTTTACATTATAAAAATAGATTAAAAACTCTCCACCACTGCATGACTGAGAATCCCACTGTTATGCAGTTTTGACACCGAGCCTGTATTTCTGAAAGAGCAGGTAGACTTTTTGAGAACTGTACTGAGTAATTATTCAAGTTTGTATCTCTATGAATCATGAAGATATTCAGTAAAAACCCTAATCCTGGTCCTTAGAACCGCTGAATATGATGGTAGCATCCCTTCTTCCCTTCCAACTGTCCATTCCTTAACAAATATTTATTGAGTACCAATTTTGGGCCAGGTAATATTCTAGGTGCTGTGAATACAGCAATGAATAAAGCAGACAAAAACACCTGTTCTTGTGGAGCTTAATTCTAATGGAGGAAAAAACAGTGAACAAGATAAGTAAGTATAAAGATAAATAAGTGGCCAGGAAAATACTGAGTTTTGTTTGGGGATGGAGGGGCAGGTCACAAGCCATAACAGCAATGTCAAACCTGTTAAAAAAACATCAGGAAGGCTGGGTGCGGTGGCTCACACCTGTAATCTCAGCACTTTGGGAGGGTGAGGCAGGTGGATCACCTGAGGTTAAGAGTTCAAGACCAGCCTGGCCAACATGGTGAAATCCCGTCTCAAATACAAAAATTAGCGCCTGCAGTCCCAGCTGGTGGTGGGTGCTATAGTCCCAGCTACTTGGGAGGCTGAGGCAGGAGAATCACTTGAACCCAGGAGGCGGCAGTTGCAGTGAGCCGAGATCACACTGCTGCACTCCAGCCTACGTGATGGAGTGAGACTCCATCTCAAAAAAAAAAAAAAAAAAAATTTGGAAAAAAAAAGAATGTACTGTGGAGAAATAGAGTCAAAACTACCTCTGGAGGCAGAAGTATACTTTTCACATCATTTGTTCCCCTCTCTTAGCTGAAACTATCACAAAAGTGTGAGAAATTGGAAGCCTTTCAGTAAGACTACTGGAAATTTGGATCTTTCTCTCGCTTTTTACCTTGGTCTCTTCTAATTGCCTTTGAAGATTTTTGGGGTCCACCGCAATAGGTTCAGATAAGTGTTTGCTCGCTGTGGCCTCACAGGCCTGGAGTCCAGCAAGAAGTCCACATGAAGCATCTTCATAGTGTTGATATTTATCCACCAGATCTTTAAGATTATTTCCAAGAACATTGCACTAACAATCAAAAGAGAAAAGGGGTAGGAGATTAAAACCCACTATTTTCATATGTATCAAATAATCTTAGGACCTATAAAATATGTAACTTGGAAAAAAACAGACTTCCACCAAAGTTAATAAAAACTCTGTAGGGCTAAAATTTTCTCCTTTATATGAAGAGGTACCCTGTAAGAAGCCAAAAAGTAACCATAAAATAGAGAGTTCCGGATTTATACCAATTCAAAAACATATTTACAAGAGCTGAGTCTTAACAGAATAAAAGATAAAGACATCAATCATCAGAGGAAGGAGATTTTGATACACCATGTGTATAGATATGGATTTGATGGAAGGGTTTTAAAGGTGCTTAATAAATGTCTCTATGTTGCACAAGTTAATTAACAAAAGGAAGACAAAGAGTCTATATTAGAATGGAGCAAAGTCCAAGAGCCAGTGATGACCTTTAAATCATTTATGCAACTTGGCAAGTCTGTTCAGATTATATTACAAACTAGTAAATATTTTCTTAGGTTTTTTTAAAAAAAAAAAAAACCTTTTACTTGACCACAGAAGTAAAACAAGCAAAACAGTCTTTTATTCATTAAGGATTAAAATAACATACTGATCAAATATACAAGACAAACACCTGCAGTGTTTGTGAAGAGGATAATCTGAGATGAAACCAGTTCCCAAGCTTGAGAGGCTGCAAGCATCTGTTTTTGCTTAGAGTCAATGCACAACCGCCATCTTGTGGTCACATTGGATATTAGAGCATTTGAGAGCTGGGACTTCTGGAAATCACGCTCTCAAAACTAAAGTAATCTTAAGTTTCTCATCTTTAAATACATTGTTCAGAAGTAAAGCAGGTGAATAAGATAGAGAGAAGGCTGGGCACGGTGGCTCACGCCTGTAATCCCAGCACTTTGGGGAGCTGAGGTGAGCGGATCACGAGGTCAGGAGATCGAGACCATCCTGGCTAACACGGTGAAATCCCATCTCTACTAAAAATAGAAAAAAAATTAGCCGGGCATGGGGGTACATGCCTGTAGTCCCAGCTAGTCGGGAGGCTGAGGCAGGAGAATTGCTTGAACCTGGGAGGCAGAGGTTGCAGTGAGCCGAGATCATGCCACTGCACTCCAGCCTGGGCGACAGAGTGAGACTCCTTCTCAAAAAAAAAAAAAAAAAAAAAAAAAAAAAAAAAAAAAAAAAATAGAAGTAGGCTAAAGCTACCTTTTCCTCCTGTTTTGGATTTTAGGTTTCTTGCCTCTTATTCCAAAACTATAACTGCAAACTATAATTGCAGATTTACTTTTCCCTTAAAAAATCAAAATAACATTACCTTAGAGTAGAGAGACCTGAACCGATCAGTAGCATGATCCAACTTGCGCTGCACTTCTCTGTGGGTTGCAGAAGTATCAACCTTGCCACCGTCTCTCTTGCTGCAAGATTTGGCAGCTTCCAACACTCTGTTTCCAGAAATTGTGATGTATCTCAAGTCACCCTTGTGAGAAATAACGTCTTCTGAGAAACTCTTCTGCCTCTTCAATTTGGTCATTAAACCATTGATGTCATCTGCACCTGCCTCCAGGTTTTCAAGTTCTTGTTCTGACTGCTGTAGCCAGTGCTCAAACTCGGTATAGTCAGCATCAAACTTTTCTAATTCTTCCTGCAGAGAGTGAGTTAACTTCATTTTCTTCTCTGACTCAGCCAGTGCAGTTTCATAATGCGCTTTCAGTTCCTTCATGTTCTTTTGCAGTTTCTCTTTTTCTTCAGGAGAAAGATACTGACCCTGTTTCTCAAGCAACACTTGTGCAGACTGAGTGGCTATGATGACTGCTTGGTGCTGAGAGATGATCTTCTCGTGTTGGGCCTATGTGAAAACAAATTGATCGTAATCTTCAAGCAGTAACAGGGTTACACCTGCAGGGAGCTCCTTGCCGCCTCAAGACTGACAGGTTTCAATGATCTACAGGGCTACAACTTGCTTCTCATTCCCCTTTTCAAGCTATACCATACTCCCTTTTATTCGTGAATTTCAGAATAACAAGGCATTTTGAGCATGCTAATCTCATTTTAAAGAAAATTTCCAATCTTCTCTATGTACTTAATCAGGTAGGACAGACACCATTTTTCAGAAGTTTGGAAAAGCCAATTTCTATTCCAATTCTAAAATAAGTGTCTATAATCTGATCTCATTTTATTCCCTGCTTTCTCACAACTACCCAAAAAAGAATGTCTTTACCTAATTTTTGGGCAAACAAGTACAATATTTTTTATTACAAAATGATCCTGGAAAAACTTTTAAATAGGGAAAAAGAATCTGTAACTTTAAGCTTTAAAAAGGTTTCAAAAATAACTAAGCAAGAACACTGTACATTCAGAGAAGCCCAATGGACATTAGAGAAGCAGACATGATAAAAGAGAATCCTGGAGCTACTCAGCTTCACTGGGCCTCAGTTTCCTGCATGTGAAAAATGGAGACAATAACTCCTGCACATCACAGGTTGCTGTTAAGGAGTACATGAGATCACATATGTAGAGCACTTTCTGCAGAGCTGGGCATGTGCCAGAAATTCAAATCCACTCTGAAGGCAGGAAGGCAGGGCGCCAAGGCAGGTGTGCTGCAGGCAAGTCACAGGTATACAGAGCTACTGATCCCCTGTCTTCAGGGAAGCAGGGAGGCATCAGGCAGGTGAAGTCCCTTTCCCTCCAGCCATAAGCATCTTCTTCCATTCACCCCAATTTGCCATACAAGTGTGGCAAAAAGGATACTAATCCTTCCGGGCAATTTCCCACATTTCTTATAACAGCTTCCACGGAGCCAAATGACTCACTCCCATTACCTCAGAACCCCTTTTATTACCTCCAGATTCTTTGCTGTTCCCACCCTTACCTCCATCCCCACCCTGGTAAACACTTTAGGAGCTTTTTCTCCTGTTGTTCTTTGTCTAGTTACAGCTCTTTCATCAGATATCTGCTTGGCTAATTGCACCCATCTCCACTGAGTCCTGTTTAAATGCTGAAAACTGGTCCCCCACCCCACACTCAACCACCCTTACCTAACTCCTTTTCTCCCTTAGTACTCACTGCCTTCTAACCTGCCATATAACTTATTGTCTGCTGTAACATTCTCACTAACTAGTGTGCAAGGGGGGCGCAGGGAATTTATTTTGCTCACTGTGGAATCCCAAGTACTGAAAACAGTGCTGGCACACAGGAGCTGAGTGAGAATAACTCTATGCTGTGAAAAGGACTACCTTAGAAGCACTGCTATGGGGCAGCCGTTCACTTGAAAGTCTGATCCCAATTAGTCAGCTCAGAACTGGCTCATTAATTAACACTGGTATCCTCGCTGTCTATAACAGTGCCCACCTAGTGGGCACATAGTAAGTATTTTTAACTAACTTCTTTCCCATAGACTTGTGTTTTTTGGTATTTGAAATACATTCATATGCTACCCCCCCGCCCGAAGGGCTTTGCACAAAATAGGATGGACAGACACATGCAACACCATATAAATGATCAGATCCATCCCCTTCCTCTTACAGATAAGGACTCTTAAGCTGAAGGAGGAGAATGGCTTGGCCCAGGACATATAGGACAACTACTGAAAGCTAGAAGTTCCTGGCTCAGGTGCTTTGGCCCTCTCTCCATGCTACCAGATTAGGACTTTCATTCATTCATTCATTCATTCATTTATTTTGAGACGGAGTCTCGCTCTGTCGCCAGGCCAGAGTGCAGTGGCACGATCTTGGCTCATTGCAACCTCCGTTTCCTGGGTTCCAGCAATTCTCCTGCCTCAGCCTCCCGAGTAGCTGGGATTACAGGCACGCACCACCACACCCAGCTAATTTTTGTATTTTTAGTAGAGACAGGGCTTCACCATGTTGGCCAGGATGGTCTTGATCTCCTGACCTTGTGATCCACCCGACTCAGCCTCCCAAAGTGCTAGGATTACAGGCATGAGCCATCAAGCCTGGCCCAGATTAGGATTTTCTAAAGCACAGATTCCCATATTCTTTGAGGTAAAATGATCAGATGGGAAATGCCACACTGTGCCTAAAACCAAGGGCTTTCCTGTGTGATATCTTTATGTTTAAGTCTACCCACCAGTATTTCTCACTACTTTGGTCAACTTACTAATCTTTCCTGACTTCTTTGTAACTGACTCATAATGTTCCTTTAGGAATTCACTAGATTTTTCATTTTAAGAGACTTTATTTTTCATAATAAGGTCCTATAATAGCCCGTTAAAATTGTGAGCAGTAAATACTCCCATCCCATTCTTCTTCTGGTTTAATTTGTATTTTCTATAAGAACCTCACAGGGAGTATCCTATTCCAAAGATTCCAAATATGAAGAGTAGGAAGAAAATAGATAGACCTGCAAAAGTTTCTGAGGTCCAGAAACCGTCTGTCAAAAGCCAAATATTGAAATAAAATCATTGACACTTTAAAAGTGGTTCTACAGAAGTCGCCTTTGCTCCTATAGTAGCATTAATGTTAGCTTTAATTTATGTCATGGAGTAAATTGGTAGAAGGGCTTTTATATCTCTTCTCAACAATAGCCTTAACTGAATAGATGAGTTGAGCTCAGAAAGAACTTAAGTGAGCTCAACTTAGGCTGGACACAGTGGCTCATGCCTGTAATCTCACTACTTTGGGAGGACATGGGTGGAATGCTTGAGCCCAGGACTTCGAGAGCAGCCTGGGTAACATAGAGAGACCTCGTCACTACAAAATTACAAAAATTAGCCAGGCATGGCAGCACAGACCTGTAGTCCCAGCTACTCAGGAGGCTGAGGAGAGAGGATCAATTGGGCCAGGGAGTTTGAGGCTGCAGTGAGCCATGCTGGTTTCATTGCACTCTAACCTGGGCGACAGGGTGAGACCTTGTCTCAAAAAAAAAAAAAGATTGTTCTCTTAGAACACAGATTCAGATTTAGCAGAGTGAACATATGGCCTAGTTTTAAGTCCAAATTCCAGCCCTTTCTAGATATGTATAAAGCTACTTTAATACTGTCAGTTACAGTTTCCTCATCTGTAAGATGAAAATAAAAACCCCAAAGAGTAATTGGGAAGACAAAATGAGTTAAAATGGAAAGAATTTAGAAGAGTGCCCACTTTAATTGTTCTATAAATGTTAACTATTATTATTAAATCTTTATAATAATTCTACTTCACTTACATGGAGAATGCCAACTCTACAATTTATTTCTCATTATTTTTTGACTTGCTTAGAACTCTCATAATAATTTATATCTGACATGATGAACACAGAAAAAAACCTCTTTTGTCAGTAAGGTTTGAAAAGAACTCATGTGCTAGGTTATTTCTCTCTTTACCGACCTGGAAATAGAATTGAACGATATCATATGTTTACAACAACACACCTTAACTTTCTGATATTGCTGATTCAGATTCTCCTGAGTGGTTCCAACTTGTCCATCAACATCAGTCTCCAACAGGTTACCATTAACTTCATCCTCTTCTCCAATTGCTGACTTGCCATCACCTTCTCGAAAATGGGTCCCGTTCTGTTCGATTACCTGTTTGTGTTTTGTCCCTGCCCTTTCTGAGTCTTTGTCAACATTTGACAACCAGTCCAAAAGGTTTTCTATTTTGGTTTTGCTCTCTTCCAGCTGCTTCACCGCTGCAACCTGGGAAGAGAAAGTTCACAGGAGGAATTCAGAACGTGGGCCAAGGCATAGTTTTAAGACATTCCAAAAGTAAATACTTAGAACATTTTAAATTAGAATGAGGGTACTAAAAACTGACACACATTGAAAACTTAACAACTGAAATTAAACCTTAGAGCAACAGGCAGTTACTTTGAAGTTTCCCCTGTTCTTAAAAATACATTCCAAAATTTTAACTATAATTGATGAGTGATCACACATTTCACAAGAAGAAAGTTTCACAACCTCACTTAAATATTAAGAGAAAGTTAAGCAAAGCCAACTAACTCTTCAAACCTTTTGTACTACTTGGTCAATTATGTACCTGGAAACCCAGAATCCCATAATAATCCTTAGTGATAATCCTTATTTACTACCACTGGATATTACTTAATAATAAATCAAGTAGCTGTTAAGCTTTTTGACATAGCAATAGTGCACCACATATTTGAATAAGGACCTTTTCAGTTTCTTCCTTGATTGCTGTTGTCACGACTTTATCCAGCTCCTTTTTAGACTGTTCTGCTTTTAAATTAAGCTGTTCACACTTTATCTTAGCTTCATTAAGTTTCTGTTCAATCAAAGCCTTATCTTCCCGTGACAGCTTTTCACCATTCTCTTTTAAGAAGTTCTCTGTGTTTTTCACTACTTCAGCCAATGCCTGTGCACTTCCTTGCATATCTTTCTGTAATTCCTTATAACACAAAAGGAAAAAATATATTTTATTAAATTTTTACCTATTTAGTTCCTCCAGAGATGTAATTCTAAAAGACAGGGTGAGTAGAGAGAGGGAGTCTAGTATATGTAGCTTGAATAAACATATTCAGTATGTTAATTTGAGTTGACTTATTTCAATCACAATACTTAATATAATTTGAAACTCAAACAATATTAAAGAAAAGCATGAATTTTCATGTTTAACGAAAGAATGCAGTCAGTGAAACACTGAAAACACATAAGTATTCAGTACACGATCTATACAAATTTGCACACATCAGATTTTTTTATATTATATAAGCACATGTACAAAGGCTTGTAAATATATGCTAAAATTTATTGTTTCTAAACTTTTATTTTTTAATGTGGTTATCACTCAGGATAAAAATGAAGTATAAAGTTTAAAGCTCAAGCCCAGGGCGTCTTGGGTATGCCTTGCTTCTAAAAAGCTAAAATTACTGGTATTTTCAATAATCTTCACTGACTTCCAAATGATAGTAATCGAACATAACATCAACATAGATCTGCTGATAGAAAACCAAATTCTACCTCTTGCTTGGACTGATATTTCTTTAACTCAACTGTGCCATCTCCAATCATGAAGGCTTCTTGGTGACCAATTAGGCGGTTTTCAGTTTGGGTAAGAAGATCACATATCCCTTGGAGTTTCTCTTTATACTCCTGCTGACGCTCTGCTACAATCTAAAGTGAAGAAAACCCAAAACATCTTAAATGTGTGGTGGTCACAAAATCGCTATTGTGATAGCTTCTTATTAGAACACATTTTCCAAGTTTTGTCTAATAAGCTTTTATAAGTATGCTGTAAACATGATAGCAGTAGGGTACAAACTGAGCAAGGTGAGACAGAAAATATGAGCATATCCCATATACAAAGAAAGTGATCATGTTTAGATGAAACTGCTCAAGAGAATACTGGCCATGCATATTTGTAAGAGATGGAACTTCTGACCAACAGGAAGAAACATCCCATTTTCTTAAGCTGTTGAAACCTGCGACACATAGAATTAATTCTGCAAAAGGACATCAAAAGAGAGGTTAGTCGTGATTTGTAGGTTAACACATTTGATATGTGTATATAGGTTATCATGCTAGAGACAATGTCTGGTGCTTCAAGAAATAATAAAAGGAACATTGCATGCAATATTTTTACTTAATCACTATGTCTAAGTGCATTCTCACCTCTCTGCTCATTATTGCTATTAGGTATAGCACTCGTATAATTCATTAAATCTTCTAAAAGATTAAGAAGTCAACACTAATTACTTGCACCTTTCATTTTCCTACTACATATACACTAATTATTCATCTTATAGCCATAGATCATGTTTACTAAGAGCCTAACACATGCTAGGCAAGGTACTAAGTGTTTTACATACATTCTTTTTATCAATGCTCACAACACTAGCAGGTAAGCGCTATTGTTATTTCCAGTCTACCAATGATTAAACTGAGGTTAAGTCACTTGCCCTAGTTCACAGAATGAATGAGTAGTGAAGCTGGGATATGAAATCAGGCAATCTAGCTCCAGAGCCCATGTTCTGAATTGCTGTGCTGTATTGCTTCCCAGAGGAAAACGAAACTCTTAACCTTCTTTAGTCAGATGTTCTTCAATGTGTTAAATTTCTAAGTGCATTCAAATCTACTAGTCTTGGGGTGAGGGGCAATCAAGACTCTCACTTGAAGTTAAGTATTTTTGGGAGTCACAAAAATTCAAATCAACTAAATTATAGCATCATTAGTGAAAACAATATTGTTATGCACTGTAGGATTTGTATGTACACTGTATCTTATCCATTCATGACTTTCCAGAAAATCTTTCCTGTCACACTATACTCCTTGGGTATCTACATTATGGTTTCACACTAAAAACAAAGAATGCCAACTCCACGAAGAAAGGCAAACCTTCTGATCATCAAGATCTTGTTCTAGATGTAACTGAGTCTCTAAACGTTCCACCTGGGTAGTTACTGACTCCTGTACATCAAGAAAACACTTCTGAGTTGTATTTAAGAGCCTCAGCAGTTGTTTGCTTTGGTTGGGAGACAGATCCTGTGCAAATTCAGAAATGAAGAACTGCACATCGAAGGCAGTAGTCTCCAGCTGCATTTTGGTATGTCCAAGGTCTTTTAATACATTCTGTTAAAAAAGTAGTACAAGTTATCAGTAGAAAGTTAAGCCATGATAAAATTTATATTAACAATAATATTTATGTTTTGTAAATACATTTCTCACATCAGGGAATGCAAGTTTTATGAATTTTTTTGCTATTCATCAAAAATCTATTTATCATCTAGTAATAAATGATAAATTAATTATTTAAATACCATGGTAGTTAGTATTATATAAAAAGATAAATAATCCCCCTAAAAATGTTTTATCTTTACCTGTCACATTGCACTTAAAATATAACTCTGACAAAAGGCAAAGACCTAACTTAGGTATATTTAGCACACTGAAGAGAAACATCTACCTTAAAATATGACTTGCTAACATTTACAACATTCATGTAATTGTGATAAGATATAAATAATACTTTGGGGGATTTGAAATATGAATGAAATATGCCAGAATTTCAGTTTTCTGACTCTCAGGCCAGGAGCCTAATCTTTGTTCATGAGGAATGCTGTTCAAATTAAGAACTTGGAAAAAAAAAAAAGTGCCAAAAGTGACAACATATAAACACAGTCATGAGCCACATATGACAGGTCACATATAAAATGGTGGTCCCATAAGATTACAATGCCTTATTTTTCCTGTACTTTTCTATGTTTAGATACACAAATACCACTGTATCACAATTGCCTATAGTAGTCAGTACAGTAACATGCGGTAGAGATTTGTAGCCTAGGAGCAACAGGTATATCATACAGCCTAGGTGTGTAGTAAAGGATGCCATCTAGGTCTGTGTAAGTACACTCTTTGTTGTTTGCAAAACACAAAATCACCTAACAATGCATTTCTCAGAATGTATCTCCATCATTAAGTGATGCATGACTGTACTACATATATTATTATGTATTTACATGATGATTTTTATATGGCTAATTCATACTATTATATATTTATGTGACTAACATAAATAAATATATAAATAAAAATCTCAACATGTCAGTGGTGTAAGAGTATGATAAGGCATTTGGGATAGCATCAGAATGGTACTCTTAAAGTTGTGATTATTTTATAGTTGTGTCAACTATGAATAAAGACATCTCTAGAGACAAAGAAAGGAAATAATCCTTTATAGCCTTAGTAAAGTCATATTTTCTAAACACTTGTTATATATTAAAGTCATAGTTTTTGAAATATATTTTGTCATCTTTGTTTTGATACTTGCCTTGAGAAACTCCAAACGTTTCTTTACATATTCAGAATCTTGAACATTCACAATCTCAACATCCTTCACAGATTTGCTCTTCTCTGATATCCAATCTGAGAATGACTTAAGTTTATGCAGAAATTCTTCATGGGAAACTGCTAGTTTAGACTAGAAAAGAAAATTGTGCATTCAGTTGTCTTTCCCCAAAATGTCAAATTCTTACAAATAATGACTCTGTTTAAGGGTTTAACACTCTAAAACTAAAATACTCCATCTTATGACTAAATGCTCAAATAATAAAATTTTCTTCATAAATCAAAATTTTGACATTTTGTACCTACCATTTCAGAGTCAATCGCAAGCATGATCTGTTTCGTTCTTTCGGAAGACACGTTGCTGAGGGAAGAGAAGGCGGTCTTCAAACTCTGGTGGCTAATACTCAGTTCTTCAAGATGTCCTCTGGGAAAGTCACTGGGAAGAGACTTTAAAAACTCTTCTGCCAACTTCATATCTTTTCTTAAAATAACAGCAATTGGAGCTAATCCCAATTCAAATGTCTGCAAAGAAATATATCCCGGACCTATTTACTATTTAGTGAAAAACACAAATATAAACATGAAACATAAAAGTGTTCTGCTTCTTTTTCCCAGTCATACATCAGCTGACTACCATCCATAAAGAGGCAGTAGACAATTCTTACCTCCAACTGTCTAAGTTGATTCTTCAAAGCTTCCAAGTTGTTATCCAGAGATTCCTGGTTGTGTAAGGGGGGTTTCATATTTTGAAGCAATGTCAAATACTCATGCATTTTTTCAGTGTGCTGTAAACACTGCTGTAATTCACTGGAAAACTAAAAACAAAGTTGGACATTTTAATTCAATAACCTTTATGCAGATGTTTAAAGCAAATGTGTGGGATTATTCTCACATGGTTCATGCAGCTATTTCTGTATAAAATGTATAAGTCAACTTACTTGTTCAGTTGAGCTATCTCCAGAAGCCATTTCTTTTGACCCTGAAGTACATTCCAAATGACTTGGGAAATCATTACACAGATCCTTGAGCTTCTCATCTCTTGGCAATGTTGATGCACACACAGCAGAGCTTTCTAGTCCAATTTCTTTTACAGTTTCTAAATTAGGAGAATACTGGTTTCCTTCTTTCCTTTTAACATCACCAAGAATGTGTGGCTTTTCTTCCATCATCTCAGATGTAGAACATGCTTTTTGATTAAAGTCTCCAACATGTTCTATTTTTTCTGAATATCCATCAGCAAGCAGTTTGTAGAAAATATTTTCAAGTTGCAGTGGAAGTACTTTAGATGTAATGCCTCTTTTCTCTAGGTCATACTCCATATGAGTTAATTCTCTCATCAATTCAAATACTCCTGTAATTTTTTGGCTATGTTGATCTTGCTTCAATATATTAAGGAGAAGCTCAGACTTAAGACTTCCAGTACAGAAAGGATCATCTCTACTTTCTGCCTTTAGTTCTGATGAGTTATTCACGGGGGAAACTCCAGAAGAGTCACTCATTTGAGAGTCGCTGGGCACAGTAGAGGCTTCATTTACCAACTGTGATGTGGTAATCCTTTTAATTAAATTTTGAATTAAAATTTTAGTGTCTGCACAGGCTGAAGGTTCTTCAACCTCTTGAGGGTTCATATGATCTTCTTTCAAACTGCTTTTTAAGATATCCTTTACATCCTCCACAAATACCTGAGACAATTCAGGAATCTGAACCTCCTTTTCTTGGGATCTTGGAGACAAGGCTTGTTCTTTTGGTAGCTGTCGCTCAATTCTTTCTTTCTTAATTTCTAAGAATGAATAGTCAGCATTTAAAGTGTTACTGGAGTTATCATTTCCTAATCCATTTGCACACCGCTCCGACTGCAGAAAATCATTTTTCCCAACATCTTCTACATGTTTATGAGATAATATTGAAAGTGTGGCTTCAATACTTTCTGGTGTAAACTGAGAAATTTCTGTTCGTCCTCCTGAGATGCTTTCTTTACTACAAAGATCATTACTTTGGATCATCTCATTAAGAGGTGAGTCTTTTTGAGTACTAATGGACTTCTCTTTTGTATTATTAACTCCTAATTGTAAATGTTCTTTCATGGGAGGGGCAGTTATTAAAACATGGCTTGGGACATCTTCATTTGGTTTGGCTACATCTTTTGCTTTTATATTTTTAGCACAATGTTTTAAATAAGTAAACAGATCAAGTTCTTTCTCAGGTCCATCAGTGAATGACTCCTTCTCAAAATGTGTATTCCCTTCCCACGATGTAATGTCTGAAGTGATGTCATCACTAATCTCTTTGGAAACTGATGTGTCAAAAATTTCTTCAAGATTCTCAAACTGAACAGGACTTTTACTAACTATTATTTGTAGATTATTTGGTTCATCTTTAAGAGTTACAGTTGCTTTTTTAAGGTTTCCTTTCTGACTAAGTTCTTCACTGTTTGTGATTTGTGGAAATGGAAACTGACTATTAATTAACTTGAAACCATCCCTTGTATTTTTACCAGGCAAAAGTTTGAGATGCCTATTTTCTTCTTCTACTAGACCTTCTACAAGCACTTCTCCTTCACCCAAGTAAATTTTCTGAATTGACATTTCATCTTCTATTAGAATATCACTTTTGCCATCTCTCCCTTTAATGAGATCGCTTCCATTCCCTTGAGGATCTTTGTCAGTTACAGAGGCTATCGATGACAAATGGCTTTCCTCAGCAGGTTTTCCTATTAAATCAGGCTCAGTACAAATGATGTGATCAAGAGATGAGTCAACTTTTGGTGTCATGTTCTTAAAATATTCATCTTTACCTTTCACAGAATCAGCCAATTCTGGCAATTCTGACCCTTGAATCAACTTAAACTTTGTGTTTGCTAGATCATTACCTAATTCAGAAGTTGAATTGATATTATTATTATGTGAAATACTTGCAGGGCCAAAAGTTTTTTCAGATTCAGTGTCTTTAATGATAGGCAGCAATACATCCTTAAGTACCATCTCATGATTCAACAGATTTTCTTTGCTTTTTCCAACAGTCTCAGTTGTATATTCTGGAAGGTTGCTTTTTTCAGTAACTAAGCTATTTTCACTAGGTGATGCTAGCTGTACAACATTTACCCTTTGCTGTTTTTCTAAAGAGCTACAACTGTGCATTTTATCCAGAAGAATCATTGAATTAATATTTTCATTTTCATCACTGTTTTCATTTACAATAGAGGCACACAACTGGATATCCGTATCTTCCGCCACATCTTGGCACCTGAGCTTTCCATTCTCATCTCTTATACCTCCTCCTTCTTCATCAATGCCATCATCATCATCGTCATCCTGATCATTACTGTCATATATATAATCCCCATAACTTTCTTCACTTTGCATAGAATCTAAATGATCAGTATCACAGTGAAATTCCTGTCCAGTTACATACTCTTCCTTTCTTCCTCTCCAACTGCCACTGTCATCAAATTTTAATGATGCAATGAAGCTCTCTTTTCCTCCTACAATATCATAATCAGTCAATGAGTCAGATTCATCACCTTCAAGGATATTTGTGCATTCCCTTTCTGATCCAGTTTCCAGTGACTGTCCATTCACCGTATCTGAGCCAATGGGATTTGAATGTATTTTTTCACCAGAATCTAATTCATCTTTCTCAACATCCATGAGGAAATCCTGAAGACACTGTGCTTTGTCCTTCACACTTAATCTACCAACTAGTGCCCCCTGGGGAACCATGGAATTTTCATTCTCTTTTAAGACATCATAAAAAACATCAGCAGGAGAAGCTGTCTCATCGTTTTCCTCTTGCAGTGTGTCGTAGTCCTCAGGGTGCAGGCAATCACGATCGTCACCATCAAGAAGCAGAGAATCATGATCATCATCTTCAAACAAGGGAGTATCATAAAAATCATCATCACTATCAGTGTCTGTTCCTGTGTCATTCTGCTGATCATTCAGCAGTGACGTTTCATAGTCACTAGCACTGATGGTTTCATCAAGCAATGGTGTAGCACAAGTAAGAGACACAACGGCATTATCAGTATCACCCCCTGGAGTCAAAGCACAGGAATACTCTTCTATTTCAGACTCATTTTCCTCGTCTTCAGGCGTCTGCTGAAAACCAGGATGTGTTTTCTCATCCTCACCGGAAGTATTTGAAATGTATTTATCATTGTGATATTGTACTTGAGGATTACTAGAAGTCATATTTAAAGATTTCTGTCCATACTGCTCTCCCGGTAAACTGATGTTAATAGCTGCAATTCCCAGAAACTGGTCTTGAAATTTTTCTCCTATTCTTTGACCTGATAACGTGGTTTTGTCGCTGAATGACAAGGTTGGGGCTTCACACTTATTTCCATTGCTCTCTGGGGTGTGTGTATCATTAAAACTTCCCTGACTGTGCATCAATTTATCATGACTTAACAAGGCACTTAGCCTCGGGGAATAGTCAAACATAGGTGAATCCCTGTTTGTATTATCTTCATTCTCTGTTTCATTCACACCACAGAATTTACTCATTTTTGATTTCATAATAGGATTTTCTATTAAATCACTTGGAAAGTTTTGAATGTTTTTAGAATGACTACATTCATTTGCACGTTCATTTGTTTCCACTCGGCTTTGATTTTCATAGTTTGTAAGTATGTTTTCGGAGTCACTTCTAAGCATGCTAATGTCTGCAAGTTCAGTCTGTGTTAAATGCGATATGGGACTGGGAACACACACACTGGGTGAACTGTTAACTCTAGGATCAATTGATACTGTACTTGCCAGTTTTCCTGACTGAGCAAATTCACTGTTGATAACATTATTTCTCATTTCATTAAATTCTTCATCTATAGCACACTTTCTATTTTCAGGAGTCTCTTCATGTTCAGGTTCTCCACAGTGACATTTATTGAAACTACTTGGTGTAGCTGTACATTCATCCTTTTCTCTACCTGAAGCATTATTAAGAAATACACCAGATGAGCTTAACACATCGAGACATTCTTTTATGGCTGTGTCTTCATCAAATTCTGCATGACAGCCTTCCAGTAGCATGCCAACAGCCTCAACCAAGTCTCCATCGTACAGCAAAAGCCTTTGCCCTGTGTTTGCATCCATATAGCTATTTATCATTAAATAAGATAGAAATAATTTTTTAGTTTGTTCTGAGGTCTGAGTAGTGACAGGTTCTTCATCAAAAACATCCTCTTCTTGTCTGTAATCATGAACTGTGGAGGGTTGAAATTTACAAAAAGAGAGCCATCTTCTGGCATTTTTACAAGCTTCTAAATCTCCTAAATCTGGCATTTTATCAGGCAGTACTATATTTTTTAAAATTGATGCTGTGTTATTGTCTATAATTCCTAGCTGTTTAGCAGCATCCAAACCAATAACTTGAGAACTTTCTGGAATATAAAGAGCAGCTATTTTTTGCCTGCCATTCAGGATTTTGTAGGCCAATTCATTTGTAATCAATTCTTGCTGCAAGGAAGATGATGTGGGAAATATTTCACCAGAATGGGGCCAAATGAGTCCAACATAGCCTCGCTGAGCTTCCAGTACCAGAAGAGCACTGCTGGAAGTTATTAAATCACACTGTACTGCTTCGTCTACAGTTAAACGCTTGGCAGGGTTTGACTGGATGATTCCACCAGTTTGAACCTGATACGTGAGGATACTGCTAGCGGTGTCCCTGTCAATCACCCCTTCTCTGACAGCTTCTTCAACAGTCATTCTTTGGCCAGAGTTGGAATTGATCAGACCTCCAGAAAGAAGCTGTGCACTTAACAACCTAAACATGGTTTCACGGTCTATGAGACCTTCATGAGCTGCTCTTAAAATGCTTATGTTTCTTCCACATTTTAATGTTATTCTACCTCCTTCTTGTGGTCTCACAGGTAGAAGCCACATCCCTGTGTTTTCCTGTAAAGTACTTCTTTGTACCATATCTATTAAAGAAACCTTCTCAGAGGTGCAGGGGTCAATCAGATCTTTGCACATATTTTGCCTTTCCAGAACTTTAGAAAATAATGCTGAGGAAACCAAGTTCTGTTGGAAAGCCTTCTGTAGGGTCAACTGTTCTCCTGTGGCTGGAATAACCAGAGAGCCTGTAGAAAGTAGTATCTCAAGAACTTTGATGGCCATGGATTCTGATATCATGCTTTGAGCTAGAGCATCCAGTACTGGAATTGTGGTAGGTGACGCAGCAGAAATAATCTCCTTAGCTTTATTTAGTTCTTTGAGTTGGCACAGAATTTGTTCATCAATAAGTCCATGACTTTTGGCATCTTTAAGGTCAAAGCATTTTCTTAATTCTGGTGAAATTAGACCAGAAATCATTAGCTGTGTCTCAAGCAACCTAATTCCTGTGTCATAGTCAATGAGGCCTCTTAAAACTGCTTGAAAGACTGAAAGGACTTCTCCAGTTGTCTGATCAATGGTGCCTGCAATCACTTTATCCAGCTGAAAGGAAAACGCAAAAATCTCAGGTCACTCTGTTACACAAGGGTGGGCGGAGTTTCATGCAACTTAGGTTTTTTAAAAAATAAAGAATACATTTCAACATAAAAATCCTCTACTTACCAAGGCGCAGCAATGCTGTGAATGTTAGGCAGTTCAAATGCACAAGTGATCTATGTCAGTGATCTATTCAACAGCACAGGATGTGATAAAAGCTTTGAAAACAACATGCATCTGTGAATTGAAAACTTGATATCGTGTATATTGACAAGGTTAGTGAGACACAACAGAGTAGATGATGACAGTGAGAAAACAGAACACATATCTAGAAGGCAAACCATGCTTTCTGCATTTAGGTGAGATTAGAGTCTAGTGGCATGAAAGAGAGTATCAAACCCCATGCTATTGATGTTTACAGCATACAGACTTCTTCAAAGATAGTCAAAAACTAAGAAACTAGAAAAATTGTTACATACCCCCAAAATGTGACAAATTATGTGGAAAGTATTCCCAGGAGTAATGGAATTAAATATAAAAACTTTTTGAATATTGAATATTATGTTAGGCCTGTTGATATACACTGTCAACTTTTAAAAGTTTAAGTACCAGCCAAATTTTAAATGATTCATACTTTAAGAAGATGCTAGGGCATCCTCACTATAATGTATGGCCTTGTATTACTCAAATATCTCTGGCTATCTCTGGATATCTCTGAAAGTCAAACCATCTCTATAACACATCAATGCCACCTTTAGAGATGACCCACAGGCTCTTTTATAGCCTATCATATAATAAAATACCTATTATACTAGAATGGCTTTTAAAGAGAAGAGTTAGAAGAATGAATGATACTTTTCTTTTACCATGCAAGGCAGAGATTAAGATGTCACAGAAACTGATGATCAGCACGTGTAAGACTGCATTTAATAAACAACACTGGAATCTCCAAACATTTAAATAAACTCAATCCATGTTTTAACTATGTACAAAATTCAAGGTCATTTCTTTATTATTGACATAGATTTCCAGAGCCATGCAATCAAACTAAGCTTCCTGAAACAGCCTCATGTTTAAATAAATATTACCTTCTCCTCTACCTTTACATCTCCTGAGGTTTGTGATTCTTGTAGCTGTTTCAGAGATTCACTGAATAATAAATTATAACTTTCTTGAAGAGTTTTCACTTGTTTTTCCAATTCATTTCTTTCTTCATCTGTCATCCTAAAATAACCAGAAATGACAAAAAGACTAATGCAAGTCGTCCTCAAGAGATAAAGATGTACTAGGTTCAATAATTTTGTCACATGGTGGTAAAATAAAATATAGCCTCACATACCTACTGCTCAGGTCTCAGTATGACTGTAATGAAAATTAAGAATGGCCTTAAAAATATCTAAGGATCCAGGAGATCGAGACCATGGTGAAACCCCGTCTCTACTAAAAATACAAAAAATTAGCCGGGTGTCGTGGCGGGCGCCTGTTGTCCCAGCTACTCAGAGAGGCTGAGGCAGGAGAATGGCGTGAACCCGGGAGGCGGAGCTTGCAGTGAGCTGAGATCGCGCCACTGCACTCCAGCACTCCAGCCTGGGTGACAGAGCGAGACTCCGTCTCAAAAAAAAAAAAAAAAAAAATATCTAAGGATCTTTCCCTTGCCTGAGAAAAGCACTGAAGGAAAGGGTGCAAACTAATGTATTGACCCTTATTTAACATACAAAATTCCAAAATAATAATTGCTGCTATCTGACAGAGGGTGAGGTCTCATTGTTAATCCCAACATGGAAAAGGGACAATAAGGTACCATTTCTCAAGATGAAACTTGTTTAGACTAAAGCACAAAAAGAGGAAATTTATAAGGGGATTAACCTAATTTGCTTAGGTATACTATAAAGTCATTATGAAATAATCCTAAGGAGGACATCCAGAAAGGATTTAAGAAAAAGGTGGATTCCTTCCCTGAGTGAAACACTGACTGAAATATATAAAGTGCTTTGTTGCAAAAAGTAGGGACCAAATATGAGAAATGAGGCTGCCATAGGTCTCAGCTAAGAAAATGAAGACCGTATTTATACATATTTTCCAAAGAATAAGTCTCACAGAGCACTACTTAGATTTAAGACTTGAATTGGAGTCTGCACTCTACCTCTCACTTGCTATTAATTCTTAACCTCTCTGAGCCTGTTTCTTTATCAGTAATACATGGGGATAATAAGAATATTTCAAAGTTGTAATAAAGACTAAAAGTGACAAATTACTAAGCTGATACTCTTTACATTACTATATTAAGTAAATTGTGATTAGTTTGAGTCCCATATTTAACATTGCAATTAAAATTTACCACCTCTGTTTTGCTGAAAGCTTTTAAGAACACTTCCCCACTTAGAATAAAAGAGCTAACGACAACCAACATACTTGTCTCCATGTTTTGCCAAAAAAAGCTGCATAGTTTGAAGTGCTTCCGATAATTGTTCCTTCTTGGTTGATATTTCCTCACTGGAAATCTGTAAAGTAAAGAAGTCACATTCAAACTCTTCCTCCAAAAGGAGTAAACAACAGCATTTAAAAAAAAAAAAAATTAATCAAGCTTTAGTCAAGACCCAAGTCTATTTTCTGGGTGACCCAAGTGAATAACCTATCAGTTATTAGCAGTCTATAGGGCTAGGTAAGAGTATTTAGAATCCATAACGAAAGCTCCTCTCTCTATCCTTAATGCCGTCATTTTCAAGAGAAAATAATACATTATATGTTTCCTGCATCTGTCCTAGTCCAGCCGTGGATAAAGGTGGCCTCCACCTGCAGGTGGGCACTCAGCACTGGCCCAGTGTCATCCTTGCACACTGCAGTACTCAAAAAGACACATGACTGTGGGACACTACTTCCAAAGGGCATCTTCCTTCTGCCAAGCTCCTAGACGCAATGATCTTTTTGAAAAAATTATGGTTAAAGTAATAATCTGTAGGTATGCAGACGCCGAATAAAGAATTTCTAGCTGAGAGCAGTGGCTCATGCCTGTAATCCCAGCACACTGGGAGGCCAAAGCAGGCAGATTGTTTTGAGTTCAGGCGTTTGAGACCAGCCTGGGCAACATGGTGAAATCTTGTCTCTATGAAAAATACAAAAAGTATCCAAGTATTAGTGGCTCACGCCTGTAGTCCAAGCTACTTGGGAGGCTGAGGCAGAATTGCTTGAGCGTGGGAAGGGGAGGTTATAGTGAGCTGAGGTCATGCCACTGCACTCCCACATGGGCGACAGAGTAAGATCCTATCTAAAAAAAAATTTTTAACTATTAAAAAAAGAACAAACAATTTCTAATGCTAAGACCTACTTTGTAAAGGTCATCTGTGACTGTCATCTGTCAGAGAAATAAAATTGATGCTTGGAGAAAAGCAAGAGGTCACACACTTTTTCCTAATTTCTCAGTGTATCATTTCCAAATCCCTTATTTCAGTAATTAATTGCCATTCTTTTAAACGAGCAGAAATAAGAGGAAATAATGGGCCAATGAAAAGATATATTTTCCCCCATGAAGTCTATTACAGTCAATTTAAAGTTTATTTTTCATGACTATAATCATGAGGCTGCATTGATTTTTGAAGGACATACTTATATTAACTAAAATTTCCTTTAACAGAACGACCATCAGCTGTTCTTAGACAGTTATAATTAACGCCATTATCTGCATTAAGAATGTGTCTAGGGTACTAGGTCTAAATCTGACTTAGTAATGTTTTAGAGAATTTAAAACTAAAGAATGTCTACAAAAAAAAATTTTTTTTAATTAGCCAGGTGTGGTGGCATGTGTCTGCAGTCCAGCTACTCGGGAGGCTGAGGCGGGAGGATCACTTGAGCTTGGGAGGTTGCGGCTCCAGTGAGCTGTGATCATGCCACTGCACTCCAGCCTGGGTGACAGAGCAAGACCCTGTCTCAAAAATATATATATACACACACGAAACTACAGAATATAAAAATACCAAGGGTTTATAATCCAAATTTCTCAAAAGAAACTTATTCTCCCAAGGAATCTTTGTTAAGCTTTATGTCCCCATTTTAGTTGTCTTGCTATTTAATGAGGGGGGAAAAGGATATTTTACATGAAATATATATATATATTAAAATTACTTGAAGCTTTTTGGTATAAAGCACCAAATGCAAGTGCTTTCCCACATCTCCCACATATCTCCCACATCCCACATATATAGTATGTAAGACTATGAGTGAATACTTTATTTCAACTGAGCAATGTTTCAAGTATATACTCTGGTCTGTAAACTTCTCCAAGAAAGAACCTCAAATAAGGAACACTTGCCTCATATCACAGCCAAAGTAAGACAAGGCACTGGTGTTTTCCCCTATTTAGTCATGTCAACAATGTCTATTTTAATAGATGACAAGTGAGTACTGACGCAGAGCTAGAAGTGGGAGCTAAATATTAAGATTGGATGATAGTCTTGAAATTTCTAAATGTCAGACAAGAGCAGGACGGCAGTGTAGGAAAGTATTCCTTGAGAAAAAATGCTTCTTACCTTAGAGGAAATTTATTTTTTTAATACAGCAGCAATCCCACTGCTATCACCAGTGGCAGCAATATTAAAATTTACACCCCAACTACCAACATCCTAAGAGCTTCAAGTGGTGCAGTCCAATAGACACCAGGGACATCTCCCAAGCTGCGGCCATCCAACTGATGCTAAGCAGTTGGGATACAGAAGATAGCCCGTTAAGACTAAAGAATTCACTAGGATAAGGGATAGTATCTAGAATTTCCAGTGATTGACTGTAGACACTTCCTTATGAGATAGAAAAGACCCAGAAAAGCACAACTAAAGTCAATAATCAAGAATGTTAATATCCTGGTTTGTATCTTCATTGTTCTTGAAACTTTTTATGTTTACATCTGTATATCAGCATATCTTTATGACATGGAGTGCATGGATCTACTCTAGACATAAACAGAATGACTCTGCTCTTCAGTTATTCTTATTGTAATAATCAGGAAGCAGACCTAATTATTAGGAAAAGCAGTATACTGTATTCGTTTACTAAAAATAAGAACTATATATAACATTCAGGCTTTGGAATTAAACAGCTTCTTCTGCCACACACTAACTTTGATTCTTTGGGCAAGTTATTTAATCTTTCTGATTTGCATTATAGTGGCCTATAACAATGGGAAAATTAAGGTAAAAATTAAACATTATGCTAGGTAAACTGTGTCAACTCAGTTAACGTCCCTGCTATTATTATTATTATTAAACCAAGACTTCTGTGAATACCTTTTGCTTAGAGAAGGGAGGTTTTCCAGCCTTCTCTGCATCTTTCAATGTCTTGCTGATATTTGATACCCATTTTTGCAATTCTTTGGCTTTTTCGACATGCTCTTTCTTTTCTTCTTCCAGTGACTTCTGACAGTTGTGAGCAGTGAGAAAAATATACACTCCATTAAATGACTTAGCTATTAAACTGACCTCTCCGTAGCAAACAAGAATGTAAAAATTTTTTTCATCACACACAGGTTACTAAAACATTTTATTCATTCACTTAACCATATTTACCATGTCACATAGCAGATGCACCTCCAAAATGTTTATGGTAGCAAAGAAAGCTATGGCATACATTCCTTAATGATTGGTCTAACCTCCCAGCTGTTCCATCAATGTCACAAATTTTAAATCTCAACTTTATTCATGAGGCACTAGAAGATCTTTGAATTGCTGCCTTTGCATTAGCATTACAATCATAATTGTCCTGACAAAAAGGTATCATAGAAGGCTGACAGAATAGACAACGTCTACTATACACGTAAGAAAAATACACAGAATGAAGAAAAATCCTTCCCCTCCTCCAACACACAATATTCATAATGTTAGCTTTCAAGTGCAAAGACTTAACTAGAAATGGGACATTGTGGTAAACATTTCAATATGCAAAGAAGGTCACTATATACAGAAAAAGGCAAAACTTTTTCATTTTTTGAAGCAATCTAAAACACTGCAGCTTGAAGGCTGTGGGAATGAATTTATATCTTTCTCTTTGATTCCATGGTGCTTCATGACGTGCTCTTTCAGTGAGTGCAATGTATCATTTAATAAATGATCACTGTTCAATGAAGGGGAGTTCTGAAGAAATGACACTGTGAACTTGGAGTTCATCAAGTTTATCCCATATTCTACGTAAAAAAAAAAAAAAAAAAAACATTTTAGTGCAGCCAAGTTTCAAAAAACCATTCTCAAGGCTAAATGAAACCATTTGAAGGGCATTAAATCTTATGTAATTTTCAATTTAAAACTGGTGGCGGGCGCCTGTAGTCCCAGCTACTTGGAGAGGCTGAGGCAGGAGAATGGCGTGAACCCGGGAGGTGGAGCTTGCAGTGAGCCGAGATTACGCCACTGCACTCCAGCCTGGGCGACAGAGCGAGACTCCGTCTCAAAAAGAAAAAGAAAAAAAAAAAAAAAAAACTTACTCTATTTTGAGCACTCAGCAATTTGCAGCCCTCAAGAAACACAGTATGTTACATAATTCACAGACTACATATGTAGCCGATATCATCATACTCTGAAAAAGTGGCATGAACCAGTCAGCATCACCCCTTGCACAGTTATTTAAACATGTCCTGTTAGGAAGAATAGTAGAGGCTAGAAATTCCTGTCATCAAGGGCTCAGATACTTCTAACAGTTTAAGTCCTGTGTGGAAATCAAAATCAGCTTTTTCTAAGGCTTCTTTATATGTCAACTTTCTTTTTGTCTGAGGGCATATTATATTTCTGACATACGACTTTTGATCTTTGAGTTTTGTGGCAATGAGGACATCTATAATACCTACTTGGAGAGCCTCTTCTATTGATAACCGAGAGTGAACCTGTGGCTCTATCAACCCTCCTGTCAAGTATTGAAATTCCAAACATCGGATTCCCATTTCCTTATTTATAATATTTGCATTCACAGCTTCCACCACTGACATCATTTTGTTAGTGATGGGATGGCCAATCCCTGTGATTACTAATTCACACTGTCGCAGCTGCTGGGCAAACCCCTCGTCAACCAGGCCTCTATGCAAAGCTTCAGCCACCCGGTACTTTTTGCCAGTAAGAGGATCAATTATGCCCCCTGTACTGACTTGGGCTTCAAGGCATCTGAGGGCAGTAATCCGATCAACCAAATTTCTACGGGAGGCTTTTAGTACAGAGATCCTTTCCCCACTAGCAGTCAGCCAATACCCTGCAATAGGGCTGTGCAAATCTTTCTTGGGGACTAACCGGCTCAGCAAAGAATCAGCAAGTTCTGTAAGTGTGATGAGGCCTTCCTGATACTTTTTGACCAAGGCTTTGTCAATTGTTCCCTGCTCTATAGCCTCATTAATATTGAAGTGTAATCCTGTTTTAGTATCAGTCAGCATGTGAGAAGAATGCCCATAGGATTCAAAAAACGTAGCTTCCTTCCACTGATACTGCTGCCCTGAAAGTTCAAGATACACACTTTTCTCAATCAGATTTCTCTGGAAAGCCTCATACACAGTCAATTCTGATCCTGTTTTAGTATCTACTACAGAAATTCTATGTGTTTTCTTGACATTGAGATTGGAAATGTTCCTCTCCCCAAATGGAAACAGAAAGCATTGGGACTCTACGTCAAATACACACATTCGCAGTAATTCTGAGTAATACAGAGCTTGCTTGTTATTGGGATTAGGGAAAACTCTTGTGTTGCTGGATGGCTCATGTAAAAACTGTAAGATGGCATTATTCAACAACCCCTGCTGCAGAGCAATTTCTGGAGGAACACGAATGCCTCTCACGGGGTCAATGACGCCCCCACTGGCAATCTGGACTTCCAAGATATGTTTGCCTTTTTGTCTGTCAAGCATTCTATTTTCCATAGCTTGAAACACTGACAGTGTCTTAGAAGAATATGAATATCCCACAGCTGCCTTCTCTGCCTCAAGAAGCCTAATTCTGAATTCGGGGTCAACAACTCCTTTAAGAACTGCATCTTCAACAGAATATGTCTGACCTGAAATGGGATCAATTATAAAACCTGTTGCAGCCTGAGCTTCTAAAAATGCCAAAGCCATCATTTTGTCTATTATGATTCTCTTGGCCGCTGAGGCAAATGAAATCTTTTCTTTTGTAGATTCTAGGTAAAGCCCTGCAATTGAGGTGGCTTTCGTCAGAAACTTGTTAAGAGTCTTCTGAACTTCTTCAACAGTCTTAAGACCGAGTCGCAGCTGCTCAATTGTTCTCATGTCCAGAAGCTTAGCTTCCACCAACTGCCTGGCAGTCACAGTGTGCCTAAGCCCTTGGAATTTAAATTCATCATCCCTGACTGAACATGCATGATCACCATCAAAGTTCTGGAAGGTCTCTGGTTCTAAGCCCTTCTTAAGGAAATCCCCTTTCTTGAGTCCACCAGATGCTCTGCACCCTTCAAGCATCCATTCTTCAGCACTGGGAACTGGGTTCTTTTCTTGTTTTAATGTTGTGACTTCTGTATGCATATCATACTGCTTGTTCTTAGCTATCTGTAACAGGAATTTATAAAATGTTAAAAGTTACCTCAAGAACATTATGTCACTTTACCCATTCTCAATCCAAACATAATTCTTTGAATTACAAAGACGAGATTAGTGAAAAGAAGAAAAATTTCAAACCAAGGAGGGTTCAGGAATAAGTATTATTTTCAGTCTGAATTTTATCTTAGATGACAATTAAAGGTTTTTAAAAAAAGACTAAGACAAAATCTAGCCACAGAATATGTTAGAAGTTAAAGCTAACTGCTTGGTTCTTCTAGCTTTTTTGACAGTCACATTTTTCAAAATGTATCTCCACCGATATAACAGTATATCTATTACATCTGTATGTTTAATCTCGAACATTCAAAAATTAAAGTGTTAATTTATAATAAAGATTCAAGTAAGTTACCAGAAAAAGTATAGCATTATTTTCCTGTCAGAACTACAAAGAGCCAATCACATTCAAAATTGTTTTAAAAATTTAGTCTAGGAGAGAAAGGAAACAAATGAGAAAACTTGACATTAGGTAGCTGATAAGGTCTCAGAACACAGAGTATACCTCTAAGGGTGTCAAAAGCTTCACCAGTTCCATTTCACATGCGTTATCTTGATACCTAACAGGTGGTCTAGAATTGTTCAGGGCTTGGTCTCTTACCTTCTCAATTTCAGACAGTCTTGTAATAGGGTTTGTCTCATCAAAAGTTATCTGTAACTCAGTGCTTGTCTGAGAAAAGTACTCAGAGTAACACTGCTGGCTTGTCTCTTTCTCGAGTGCAGCCCCTGGTGGCCGGAACTGGATTTCTTTGGGTATCTGTTCAACAACCCGATGCTGCCACTTTTCTTCCAACGGCTGTGGTTCTTGAGTCCATCTCAACAGAGGGGATCTGGGTGTTGGGTGAAGGTGTCCAGTGTTTCTAGAGGACAGCTCTCCAGAGTGCTGGCACTCCTTCACTGTCATCTCAAAATCTGGTTTGAAGGTACAGTCTTTGGCCGTGCTCTTTTTTTGAATTTCACACTGGAGCAAAACTAATTGATGTTCATGCTCTTTGATCTGCTGGTCCATTTTTTGCTTCAGGTTTTCAACCTCACGCTTCTGGGCTATCAGCTCATCCTCAAGTTTCCGACATTTTTGGTAATGATTTGCTTCCACGTGCTGCCCTTGCTGCATTTGTTCACGATACTGTTGAAGCTGTCTTTCAAGTTCTTTAATGTTTGTTTCACAAAGCTTAGCATTTTCTTGGGCTCTAGAGTTTTCTTGTTGAAGAGACACAAAGTCAAGCTTAATGCCTGAAATATCATTTTCAGTGATGACTTTGGACTCCATTAATTTTTCCATCTTCTTCCGAAACTCCTCTGCTGACTGTTTGAATTTATCAGATTCTTCCTGAAACAGAACCATCTTTCTGTGGGTCATTTGCTCCTCTATGGTCTTTAAGTGTAATTCGTCTTGTACTTTTTTCAACCTGTTATTTAACTCTTGCACCTGAGCTTGTTGTAGCTGAACTTTCTGCTCCCCACGTCGCTTCTCTTCCTTGGAAGCATTCAGTTCTGCATTCAGATTTCTAACTTCTTTCTCAGTATTCTGGATGATAATGTTCTGTTGGTCACACTTTTGCTTAAATTCACTTACTAAATTTTGACTTTTTGCCAGGTCTTCTTCTAGGCATTTAATTTTTCTTTGAAAATCCTGCTCTGTTTTTGTCTGTTTATGCAAGTGTTCATTTGTGCTGCGCAGCTGATCTTTAAAACCATCTGCCTGAATTTTCAGTGCTTCACATCTTTGCTGGATAGTTTGTTTCTCTAAAACTATATTCTCTGATTCTGCCTGAATTCTCTGCATCATTAATTTGGTTTCATTATTCTGCCTAGTAAGCTCCTCTACTTTTTGTTTTAGCATCTCTGCACACTCATTACTTTTCTCCAATTCTTCATTGAGCCTTTGGATTTTATCATTATTTTCTTTCTCAGCTTTGATATTTTGAAGCAACTGCTCATGGCTTTTCTCAAATTGTTCTTTTAGATGATCTGATTTTCTCTGGCAGATTCGTAGTCTTTCTAATTCTTTCTCATCTCGAAAAGAATGAATTTGTGAATTTAAATGCTGAATATTCTTCTCAGCTACAGCATGTGCCCTTGTGATTCTGTCTACTTCTCTTTGTAGTTTCCCTTTTTCATGATGAAGAGATTCTAATTCTAACTGATAATTGTGCTTTATTTTCTTGAGATCGTTAGCTTCTTGCATGGCTTCTTCAGCTTTACCTGTGGTTTGGTTCAATTGCCTACCAAGCTCTCTGAGTTGTTGAGAATACCCTTTCTCCGCCTGATCCTTCCTTTCCAACTCCAACTTAAGGCACCTGAGTGTATTATTTGTTTCATCTAGTTTATCTTTTAGCAAACGAGCCTTTTCCTCAGATGACATTTTTTCAAGCTGGAGGGCATTAAGTTCATATGTCAGCTCTCTCATGTCTTGTTCAGCCTTTCTATTGGCAGCTGTTAGTTCATCTACCTGCTGTTTGAGTTCTTCTGCTTTCTGTTTGTCATGTTCTTGCTGGAGACCCATTACTGCCCTGCATGATGTAGCCTGTGTGATCGCGCACACTGGCAATGCATTTTCTCTACATGTATACTGAATTTCAGTTATTTTTCTTCTTGCTTCCAATTCAATTTTCTGCTTTTCTTTCAACTGTTTCTCTGCTACCTGTTTCTGAAATGCAAGGTCTTTTTCCATCTGCTTTATCAGCTTCAAGAGTTCTTCCTCATTGTCTCTCTTTCTTCTTAATTCTTCCATTAATTTATTTTTTTGTTGCTCCAAATCATTGAGACTTAAATCTTTTCTTTTAAGATGATCTTCCAGTGTTCTTCTGGTAAAGGTGTTTTCCTCCAACTGATTCCGAAAATTCAGGAGGTTCTCTTCCACGGCAGCTCTTTTGGCCTCGGCCTCTATGGTGAGCTGCCTCACCCACTCCAGTTCTCTTTCAGCGGCTTCCTTCTCTCTCACAATGGTTTCAAGCTCCCTGCGGTACTGCTTGGCTTCACTTTCAGCCCTTATCTTCTGCAGAGAGATATCTTCTACATTTCTCTGCTGCTTTCTCAATTCATTTTCTGCAGCCTCCCTGACCTTCGGAAGTTCTTCCTCTACTCGGGACTTTTGTTTCTTTAGTTCAGCTACCATTCTTTCCAACTCACTTATCTTTCCTGTAAGTTTGCTATTCTCAAGCATTGTTGCCTTCTGACGCTGAAGCAGATCTGAATATGCCCCATGTTCAGAAGTCTCCTTACACCTTTTAATCTACAAAAGACGTTTTGAAAGTGTCAAGCCTGTTCTGTTCAAAATATCTTACAACGTATGAATCAATGTTCATAAAAGTACTTACAAAACCAAGTGAACTCAAATGCAGAACAAGCGCTATCACCACCACCAGCAGCATCACCTTCTTCAGAGAGGAAGCTTCAGAAAGTCAGCAGAAGAGGACAAAAACCCTTCACGACAGGTTTTCTGAAGAATATCTTTTTGTCCCTCAGGAATAATTTTATTTTAAAAATTAGCTAGCTTAGAATTTTATAGCAAGAAGGGAATTTACAACAGATAAGGAAAAGGAGAAATGAGCAGGATAGGTATTTTCGCAAACTCACATTGGGTGAGTGACAAAGTGGGAAATAAAACTCTCACGACGGTGCCCTTTCTTCTCTTGCATGCAACATAATCCTAAGAGGTAGGAAGAACACCCAACAAATAGGAACCAAATGGTGCTAAAGAATTTAGTTTTCTAGACTGATAGAAATTAAAAATGATACTTATATTCCCATGTCTTATGGTTAAAAAAGCAAAGCACAGAACTTTAGAACAGAGAGCCAAATTAAGGAAATAACATGGGGAAGAAGGAAAATTATACAAAAACTTGAAATTTCTAAAGTCAGATCCCTTATTTGTTTATACTTGCCATATTATGACAATTACAATAATCAGAATTGCTAATGCAAAGGCAGCTACAGTCCTGATGGCTCTGGAAAAGATGCGCTTCATATACTCACAGATTTTGTTGCTGTTGTTAATAACATGCCTCATATGAATCACTTTGACAAGTACCTTTAAATACTCCATAAATATAAAGATATTTGTTAAGTATAATAGCTTTTAAATATATACTTAGGGATTCAGCTCCAATGTATAGAAAAAATTATAAGAAAATATTTTTACTCTACTAGGGACAGAATCAATGTCAGCTGGGAGGTGTATGCTTTACATTGGTTACAGAACTACATGATCAGGATTAGTTTATAATTATAATTTAATTTCTCTTTATTAATACTCTAGTGTTGTTAGTTTTGTATCATCAACTCAAGATCACCATAAAATAATTTAAACAGGAATAGAGAAATGATTTTAGACAGATTTGTTTTCATTGAGAAGTTTTGGTGAATTTCAAGAATTTAATTTCTATTGCAGACCATACATCTTATTTTGCTTCCTCTAATTTCTTGACCTCCAATAATTTTGATGAGAATTTCAGTTGTTTTCTTTGCTAACCTAAATAAGGTTTCTAATAATAATTCATTCAGAAACAAATCTCATAATCTGTTATCTTCAGCAGTCTATTTTCTTTATTTTAGTATCAGGGTCAATCCTGTGACATGTGAGCATTTTATCTATTTAAATACTAAGTTTTCAATATTTCTTGAGGAGGTTATTTCTAAGACAGTCTCAGGTCCTTATCAAACCTCCTTTAAAACTTAGCTATTGCTGAGAAATTCTGAGCTATTTCTCATGCTCAGATTTAGAAAAACTAAAAATTGCCTCAGAAAAAAGTATCTGTTGTTGAACCCTCAATGTCTTAGTCAATGCAGTGATTTGTTAAGAATCTCGGCTGGGCGAAGTGCCTCATGCCTGTAATCCCAGCACTTTGAGAACCCAAGGTGGGTGGATCATGAGGTCAGGAGTTCAAGACCAGCCTGGCCAACATGGTGAAACCCCGCCTCTACTAAAAATACAAAAATTAGCCCAGCGTGGTGGCAGGCACCTGTAATCCCAGCTACTCGGAAGGCTGAGGCAGTGAATTACTTGAACCCAGGAGGCGGAGGTTGCAGTGACCCGAGATCGCGCCACTGCAATCCAGCCTGGGCAACAGAGCTCTGTCTCAAAAAAAAAAAAAAAAAAAAAAGCATCATGTTGTCTGGATAACTCTTGACTTTTTTAGCAAATGTGACAAAAATTACTAGAAATAATTTAGTCCAATTGCTGACTTGCTTTCTTGTGGATCTCAAACTTATTTGCATAAAAATAACTTCCTTAACTTTTCTCTAAATCTTCCTCAATCTTGCCCTTTAATCACGGTGATTAATACTTAGCATATTTTGTTCTCAGCACAGACTGAAGAATCTCTCTCTAATATCTAATGTCTATTACAGATATTTTAGTAACATTTCTTTTAACTAAATCAGTATTACTTCTGAAATTAACTTGCATCCATCTTTGATTTTATGTTTATTATGGAAAATGCTGCTTTAGACCAAGGTTTTTCATGTGGGTCTTCAAACCTCAGTTGCAGAAACACCAATCTTTTGAGTCTAAAAATTGAGCTATGTATCTATTACACAACATTCCATTAATGTAATGTTAAGTAGTAGTTTTTTTTAACCTATTTTAAATTATAGCCTTCGCTTGTTCTTCCATAACCGTATTTGCTGGTTTCAATTAACTATAAATCTTTGACATTTTTAAGGACGACAATAATAACTTGCATTCAATTAAGGCCTTCTAAAATATTTTTTGTTTCTATCAATTGCTAGCATTCTGCCTCATCAGATAAATCAAGTAAGTGGCCCATATATGTATAATCAGATACATACTATAAGAAAAGAACTTGTTATTTTATTTTATATTTAACTACTGCATATACAATTTAAAAGATCTGTATACCATTTAAAATGGAATAAGATCTCTGAAGAACTAAAAATATAAAAAAATTATGGATGTTCTTTCATAGATGAGAGATGCATGCAATTAAGATGGTCACAAATATCCTGGTTCTCCTTCTAAGCACAAAGGAAGAGGGTTATAAAGTCTTGCAATTAGCTACGTTAGTGATTTAGCTGCAGAAAACTGTTAACTCTGAACAGACTAAAATAGTTTATAAAAGTGGTCACATTTTTAGGAAATTGAGAAAGTAACATCCAATAGACGTTTACTGCTGTTTCAGCTCTCATATGGAGTTACATTAAACATAATCACCTTTAGAATTTCAACAACAGTCCAATTTAAAATGGCTAATGTCCCACAATTTATTTATTTCAACATTCATTCTACTATTTTTGTCTGTTCTGGGGAATAGAAAGTACATCAAGATAATAAAGCATAGCATACTCCCTTTTAGATTAGATACAAGAGCCTTTGGTGACCACTGATCTTTATAAATAAGTCCTTACTCTTCCTATTTCTGAATATAATTTTTAAATGCAGAATCAAAGCTGCAGAAGTTCTCCAAATCAGAATGGCATTTAAATAGTCTTTTTAAATGCCATGTGCTATATCTTTTTGCAAAAAAAAAAACCAAAAACTCCAAAATTCTTAAAAAGTATCATCATTTTGTAAAAACGTCTACTACTTCTAAGTTAGCATCTTTACATTATGTATAATAATTTTAACTTCTTGAGATACAAATTAATTTAAAATGCATAAGACAAATGTGTTCGTGTGGTATTCCTGTAGACATACCAGCAGTAACTATACTTCAAAGAAGTATACCTCTCAGCTGTAAGAAAGCTGAAAAATATTCTGCCAAACTGCCAAAATTTCATAATTTATTTAAGACATTAACCCCACCATATTAGAGTCCTGAAGTGAAAATGTAAAGTCATGAAGTGAAATGACTTTCTATTTGAATGAATCTTAAAGACAAACAAAAATCCTAGGCCTTCAGTCATTTTCATTGTAATTTTATAATTCAATATTTATTTGTACATCTGCTACCAACCACATAAATTTATCATGAAACACATTTTGCTTTCCCAAACTACACTGTAGTTACTGCTTATCTCTAGCTCCTTTATATTTACAGCGTGCTCACTGTTAATGATTACCTCCTCCTCTTCCAGCCTCTTCAATGAATCACCCGCAAATTTAATATATTGTGTCATGAGAGTGACCAGGGCAGTATACCGAGTCCTTAGGTCCATGAACTGCAAGTAAGGAAAAAATAATAAAAGCATTACCTCCAGTTACTCTTACTAAGTTGAATGAATTTTGAATAATAATTACATTAACTAGGCCTTCAGGCAGCAAAGCACGCACCTCTCTCATAATAAATGATAAGAATGAGCTTATTACTATTGTACAAATCATAGCAAATGATAATTCTTCTAAATTTCACCATGAAGTACATTTATTTATCTCTATAGTTAATAATTAATCTTGAATAAAAATTTTTAAAGGGTTTTTAAAAACCCTTAATAGAATGTATTGTTCTGGGTGTAGACTTCTGTTTGGGATGATGAAAAGGTTCTGGAAATAAACAGTGGTACCAGTTGCACAATATTGTGATATACCGCAATGTCATTAAACTGTACATTTAAAATTGTTAAGATAGTAAGTTTTATACTATGTATATTTTACCACAACAAAAAATAAAATTTCAAAAGAAAGTGTTCTTTCTTTTATGCCCCTTTCCCTCTTTCTCTCATACTTTTATTACCTCTTGAATAATGAGATCTGCTGAACTCTGCATTCTTCGGCGTTTCACTGGAGATTTTTGTTGTGAATCTACCATGGCCCGGTAGGTCATTGTTTGTAATTCATAGTCCTGTATAAAGGAGTCAATGAGATAAAATGAATCGAAGCAAGGTACTAGAGTTTCATTCTACAATAATTTAACACAGATAATTAGAACCCAGATTCACTAAAATAACTTTAGTGATTTGACATAGACCATTAGAACCTAGATTCATTAAATTAAGTTTAAATAAAGAAAATATAGTCGTGTTTCACATGACAACATTTCTGTCAAAGACAGACCATATACATGGTGGTAGCCCCATAAAATTATAATGGAGCTGAAAAATACCTATCGCCTAGTGATGTCATGGCACAATGCATTACTCACGTTTGTGGTGATGCTGGTGTAAACAAACTTACTGTGCTGCCCGTCACAGAAAAGTATAGCACACACAATTATGTTCAGTACGTAATACTTGGTAATAAATGACTATGTTACTGGTCTATATATTTACCACACTATACTTTCAGTTGTTGTTTTAGAGTGTACTCCTACTTATTAAAAAAAAAAAAAGTTAACTGTAAAACAGTTTCAGATAGGTCCTTCAGAAAGTACTCCAGAAGAAGGCATTGTTATCATAGGAGAAGACAGCTCCATACATGTGATTGCCCCGAAGACCTTCCCATGGGATCTAGAGGTATAAGACAATGATATTGATGATCCTGACTCTATATAGGCCTAAGTTAATGCGTATGTTTGTGTCTTAGGCTTTAACAAAGAAGTTTAAAAAGTAAAAAAAAAAAAAAAAAAAAATTAAAAATAGAAAAAAGCTTACAGAATAAAGATATAAAGAAATAAAGTACTTTTGTATGGCTGTACAATGTGTTCATTGTTTTAAGCTAAGTGCTATGAGAAAAGAGTCAAAAGGTTAAAAAAATTACAAGTTTATAATGTAAAAAAGTAAGTTAATGTTATTATTGAAGAAATTTTTTTATAAGCTAGTGTAGTCTAAGTGTATGGTGTTTATAAATTCTACAGAGGTGTACAGTAATGTCCTAGGCCTCTACCTTCACTCAGAACTCACTCACTAACTCACCAAAGCAACTTCTCGTCCTGCGAGCTCCATTCATGGTAGGTGCTCTATACAGGGGTACCATTTTTTATATTTTATTCCCTATTTTTATTATACCTTTTCTATGTTTAGATACACAAATAGATACCATTATGTTACAGTTGCCTACACTATTCAGTACAGTAACATGCTGTACAGGTTTGAAGTCTAGGAGCAAGAGGCTGTACCATATAGCCTAAGTGTGTAAAAAGCTATAACATCTAGGTTTATGTGAGTACACTCTACAATGTTGGCACAATGAAAAAATCTCCTAACAACGCATTTCTTGGAATACGTCCCCTTTGTTAAACAACACATGACTGTATCACAAAATTACATTTTTAGGAATCTATCCAATCCTGGAGATGCTCCCAAGATGGGGACAAAATCAGAAACATGTAGGGTGGTCAGGTAATTTCCCAAGTCTGTTTGGAAGCTCATGAAAATATATGTAACAATAGCGTAGTCCTATGCAGCCCCCCTTTCCTCCAGCTAAGCAATGGAACTATGGATCTGGAGGGCTAAAACTGAAAAGTTGTCAATGACAACTTGAAAAGCATGAAAAGTGTCCCCCTAAGTGAGAAAGTTAGAAGCTCTCCCGTGAAATACCCTAACAATGTTAAAGAAAAAAGAAAGAAAGAAAAGTGATAAGAAACCAACTACAGAGCTATGTATTCTGGTGGCTGGGAGTGGCAGGGGTGTACACATGTGAGAGAGAGAAGAAGATGAATGAATTGGGGGGCTGTCATGTGACTAATTTCACAAAGAATTATTAGATAAGTGTCAAAAAAAGTTCAAATGAAGATTCTTTTAACTTTTTAACACTGCATGAAATGACTTGCATGGCTTTAACAGTACATTTAGAATCACAAACCTGAATATTAAATTTTACTAAAGTTAATGAATCTTCCTACCTTCACTGTAGCTGAGTACTGTTCTGCATATTTTTGACACTCATCCATTTTGCTCTGTTTCATTTCTATTTCAGACACCAGCATCTATAAATATATACAGTTTAGAAGAAAAATGACAAGGAACTCACCTATTCTACTATATAAGATGCTCATTAACTAAGACGTATCTACACCACTTCACAGTATAGCTCCTTAGCCCTTTGCACTTAATACACAACTTGCCTTATGGGTAAATTACAAACTTTCAGATTAAGCCATAGAAGTGACCCACCCCATGCGGCTTTCAAAGCAGAAATTACTAAACTCCTTAGGAATTATCCAAAAGCAGACTTGATGCCCTTGGCCACCACCTATTCCTGAAGAAAATAGAGCTAGAAATGACTGGCCCCGGCCGGGCACGGTGGCTCACGCTTGTAATCTCAGCACTTTGGGAGGCCGAGGCCGGCGGATCGTGAGGTCAGGAGATCGAGACCATGGTGAAACCCCATCTCTACTAAAAATATAAAAAATTAGCCAGGCGTGGTGGCGGGCGCCTATAATCCCAGCTACTTGGAGAACGGCGTGAACCCGGGATGCAGAGCTTGCAGTGAGCTGAGATCGTGCCACTGCACTCCAGCACTCCAGCCTGGGTGACAGAGCGAGACTCCATCTCAAAAAAAAGATAAAAAAAAAAAAAAAAAAAAAAGAAATGACCGGCCCCTAAAGATAGAACAAAAATCTCAAAGCCTTCAACTTTCTGTCAAATGTGGTATTTAATTTTCCATTGCTAACCATTTTTACTTATTTAGGAACCCAGAAACTATTGTGGCCAGCAAAGTGTCAAAGAGATTTCTATACCTATGATTAAATAAATTATCATTAGGAATTTGAAAACTATCCCAACACTTTCCACTTTCTGATTACCCATGCTTTCAAAAATTACTCCCAAGAAATAAACATAAGTCATGTATGTAGGTTTGGGTTGCAAGATTTTAATATTTTTTATATACTGTCCACCTTCCTTTAAAGAGTTGGTGACTTTTTCATTTAACATAGGAAAGGAAGATGAGCAGCATGACTGACCAAATGCAGACATAACCTCAGTAGAGGGAATTATTTTTACATACCTTCTGTTGATTCAACTGTGTGGCTAGGGTTTTACTATTTTCAGGCTGATTTTCCTGAATCTTTCTCTGACTAGTTTCAACCTGCTGGATCCAATCATCTAAAGGATGGTAAGTATCTCTGTAGTACTTCAGTGATTTGCCAATGCCCTCTAAGTCCCGTAACCTAAGAGAATAGTAACAGAATAGTCAGTGTCCAATGATATCCACCAGGAGGGTGGAAGATGTAGAGATGGGAGAGACAAAATAACTGGACCGCAATGAACTAAGCACAAGAGGGGTATGTATAAAGAACTCAAGGCTGCAGCACCCTGAGGCACACCGCCAAGGGCATTCCTCATTGGGTTGAATATAAACATTCTGCTCCTTGAGTTGTGCAATTTAGTGACAGTGATTATTCTAGGGACAAGCCCAAGAAGCTAAACCTAAAAAGCAAGAAAAGTGGAAGCTTAACCATAATTATTATCAATTACAGTGTCTTGAATAGTAAGGCTTGAATCAAATGGCAGTTCAGTTTTGAAATAACGATAAGGTATTCCAATGGCTGGTTCAACATGGTCTCAGAGAGTATTTTCCAGAAGCTGTGATTACATACCTGTCTCTATGATTTAAAAAACCACCACATTAAACCTATGTATCATATTTGTTACAGAGATAACACATATTTGAACATAATTTTACTTTTGGAGAATGGCACTGTATCATAAAAGCATTTTATTTGCATCAATATAAGCATGAAAATGAATGAGAAAGGACACGAATTCATTTATTTTAAGATGAACCCTAAAACCTTTTTTAATTCAGTAATTGAGCAAATAATTTTGACTTCCTTGTATCTTCAATTAAAATGAACATCAGGGCATTTCCATTTATTTACATTCTTAAGTCCAGTATAGAAGCTACACACATCCCTATCACATGCATGCTTCATGCTCTTACTAAGTCATGGTTATTTCAATATTATAAGTTGTTAATAATTAGAGAACTACATTGTTTTTTCCTTCAGAAAAGGCAAGCAGATTAACTATATAAATGCTAGAATACATGAATAGTAACAGAGTTGAAAAAATGCTTATTTTGAAGTTAAATGTCTTACTAAAGTCCTCCAAGTAAGAAAGAAATATGGCTAAGTAGAGGTATTGTAATTAACAAATTAACTATGGAAGTAAAAAAAAAATAGCCTCATATGTTTAGATTTTACTCATTTACCATAGATAGACATTAAATCTGTGCTAAAACTGAACAAAAAAGGATACTAACCTGTTGTCAATCTGCACATGAACATTTTGCCATCTTTCGACTAATTGATCTGCTTTTTCTTTGTGCCAGTCAAAATCAAGGTCCCGTTCTTTATACGTTTTGAACATTTCATCACTGATGGCTTTAGCTTTCTGCAACTCATCCTCTAATGCATGGAATACCTGTCTCTTTTCATCTACTTCAGATCTCCATTGCTAAAATACATTAATTGGTAAAAGTTATAAAAATGTTCATCACTGGGTAAATACATAATTTACCTAATTTTACAATTTATTTACAAATGACAGGTAGAAAATAAGATAAAGGAAAGAATGTCTTTCATATACACAATGTTATATTAGTTCAAGCCTTACGAAATTTTCGGTATTTGTACTCTGATTTTTTAATGACAATTTTATAAAGTTCAGCCCAATAAAATTTGCATATCAACAAAATAAAATATATTCCATAAGCAAGTTTGCTACCTCCACTAATAAAATATGTCGTTTTCATTGTCTGCTTTTAAGTGCCTACTAATCCCACTGTTAAAAAGGAATACATGCATTAGAAATCACTGAGATAACTTTTAAAAATTGCTTTGCGATAGTTTCACCACTTGCTAAAGAAATACATATAGATGAGTTGAACTACAAGTCTTTTTCCTTTCTCAGATTAACTTCTCTATTTACCTCCTTGATATCTTAAATTAACTTCTTTTTCAACAAGTTAATCTATTACAAATAATTTAATTTTTAGCTTCGACTCCTCTTGCTGCCAACATGAATTGACTATCAAAAGCTACTGTCAAAAGGGTTCAAACTTCAAATGAGAACTCTCCTCAAACTAAAATGACTGAACATACTTATTAGAGTAAGCTGTGAGATCACAGACACACAAATGGAATAAATCCATTCAAAAATCCAAGATATTTAACGCTTGATGTTTGCAGATCTAAGTGCTAGAGAAATGCCTGTAGAATATGATATTTAAAAATAGCCAAAAGTGAGTCTCATACCTTTAAAGTACTTATTAGATTCTCGATATTATTCTTGTCAGCTATAACTGCTTCTTCTTCACACAATTTAGTTTCATAGAGTTTCACAAGGGCTTCTGCAGCTTGAGTGTTTTTTAACACCAAGTTAACAGTTTTCAACCTTAAAAAGGAAATTAAACAATAGCCACCTATGGTTAAATGTTTATTTTTGCACAATGTAGTCCTGAAGCACCATTATGACACATGACATAACATGTTCTTCACCTTGGAACACTGATACATTTACTATGAAACTGACACTTTTCTGGCTTTCTTCTTAATAGAGAGTATGTGCTCCAACCCATCCGCTGCCCCACAAGTGGTATTCAGCAAGAGACTGCAACATCAGATGGTTTCTTCCTAACTTTGTTTAAGTATGAGATGAAAATTCACTGGCTACAACTGCCGAGCTACCCAAATTACATGCAAAATGTGGGAGGACCATACATTACACGCTCATCTCTGAAGCACATCCACTATCAACATAGAGAAGTGTCATTGATCCAAAAAAATAATGTATTTCTTTTCTTTTTTTCGTTTTTTTGAAATGGAGTCTTGCTCTGTCACCCAGGCTGGAGTGCAATGGTGCGAGCTCAGCTCACTGCAACCTCCACCTCCCGGGTTCAAGTGATTCTCCTGCCTCAGCTTCCTGAGTAGCTGGGACTATAGGCGCCTACCACCATGCCTGGCTAACTTTTGTATTTTTAATAGAGATGGGGTTTCACCATGTTGGCCAAGCTGGTCCCGAACTCCTGACCTCAGGTGATTCACCCGCCTTGGCCTCCCAAAGTGCTGGGATTACAGGCATGAGCCATCACGCCTAGCCAATAATGTGTTTCTTAAGACAAAATAAAAGTTAATATTTATATTAATAAAAGTAAAATTTTAAATTAATAGTAAATAAAAATGAGAGTTGTATGAAGCAATTTATATATTGAGATGGCAGTTACATACTTATCTATGTAAGTGGAAGACATAGAATAGACTTGGTTCATGTTCTGAAGGACAACATTAAGCTCTGATCGTAGGGTAGGGACTGATGAAGAGGCTGCTGCTTGACTGAAAAACTCCTCACACTTATTTGTGATTGTTCCCAAATCATCTTTAAGTCGTTCCAGCTCTTTCTTTAGTTTCTATAAAACAGAGAACAAACAAAGGTATCAGGCCATCACCTGTGATGAGGTGTTTTCCTTAAACTAGTTTAAAAACACACATTCCACATTAAGAACCAATGACTTAGAAATCTACATATTCTTTGTTTTTTATCAAAGAAACTACACCATGGCATTCAAGTTTTACAATCAATAATTCCCTTACTGTTCATCTCCTTAGCCTCAACATCTAACTTAGTACTTTTGCACACAGCAGGTATATAATGACTTTTATTGCAAGTCCTTATATCCTTCATCATAATGAAGGTGAGCGTGTACACATTCTCATGTTTACCTGAGTCAGAGGTAGACTGAATCCTAGTTTATAATCAGCAATAATTACATAATCAGACCTCACCTCACACTAGACTGGCTAGTGTGAGTGTGCAAAACTGAACATTAAGAAGTCACAAGAGTTGATACGTAGGATCATTAAGAGAGTTAGTTTTTTTCCCAACATATTTATAGCTCTCACCTCCTGTTCTGTGATTCTGAACACACTTTCATGCAAATCATCTCTTTCCAGGGGAGTTCGAATCTGTCTAATCAGCCGATCTTCACAGTTCTCTAACCGAAGTCTAATGTTTCGAACTTCAGAGATGTAGAGATTATAAACTGATTCCTCTTGCTCCTCTGTGAAAATAAATATAATGTTTAGAAAATATCTTGTTTTCTATCTCTTAGAAGCTTCTGTTTATGTTTTAATATGACAATTTTATATTACTGGGACATAGCTAGTCAAGCAAATGGTTCCTGTTTTCATCACAAACCCATTCTAAGGATATAAATCTTAAAACATAAATCTTAAAATTTAAGAAGAATTAATAAAATTTCTCAAACGCCATTTGAAATACCAATTTCCGATTAAATGCTGTCCAAAGTAATACGTTGCTATTTTACGTTCACAAAAATGTGAATTATATTAGCTGCAAAAATTAATTACAAAAATCGCGGTGGCTCACGCTTGTAATCCCAGCACTTTGGGAGGCCGAGGCGGGCGGATCACAAGGTCAGGAGATCGAGACCACGGTGAAACCCCGTCTCTACTAAAAATACAAAAAAATTAGCCGGGCGTGGTGGCGGGCGCCTGTAGTCCCAGCTACTCGGAGAGGCTGAGACAGGAGAATGGCGTGAACCCGGGAGGCGGAGCTTGCAGTGAGCCGAGACTGCGCCACTGCACTCCAGCCTGGGTGACAGAGCGAGACTCCGTCTCCAAAAAAAAAAAAAAAAAAAAAAAAAAAAAAAAATCAAATAAAAATCCTTAGAAGTAAAAAGTAGGTAAATAATAATGTTTAAGATTTTACAAAAATAGAATATTACTAATAAAATTGTCTCTAAAATTTAAAAAGTTCAGAATAAAATCTATATTTAACAAAAGTTAACTAGGCAAAAACCTTTTGCTTTAATCCTTGTATAAAATCCAAGTTTGGTAAATGGGAAAATAGTTGAATCTTTTCTGAAACTGAAGGATTGCAAAATAGTGAAAACGTTGAAAAGTAATAATTCGTTGTTTGTCCAACCAGTTGGTTGGCATCTTTTCTTAATTCATCATTTGGAAACAAATTAATCCCTTCTTGAGTCTTCCTACCTCAAACATGCTTTTACTGTTCCAGCAATTGTGTCTACATATCACAGGCTGAGTGATACAATATACGTAAGATTGAGATTCCCATTGAGAGCAAAACATAGCCAGAACTAAACACCTATGGGGAAAAAAAGACAGGGATCCCCATGCTTTACCTCTTTCTGCAGATTTAAGAAGTTCTTGATAATACTGCTTACATACATTAACCTCCTTTTCCAGTTGTGTTATATCTGAGCCTGAAAAGACTTGGGATTCCTGGCTATCTTCCAGAAAATCTTCAAAACGAGATTGCAGATTACTTAGAACTTGCTGATGTTCACCAGGTAGCATTGTCTTTATCTAAAGAAGACCAAAGACCCATGTAATTCATTCTATTACTCATAGATTTGAATGGGATACACTTCAAACTGGTCGTATGGTATATGCCAATCTAAACGAATAATCATCAATAGGAACATTTGAAATTAACTGTCTTTTTCATTAACAATTTTAGGTGTTTGTTTTTTTTGTTTTTGAGACGGAGTTTCACTCTTATTGCCCAGGCTGGAACACAATCTCAGCGCACTGCAACCTCCGCCTCCCAGGTTCAAGCAATTCTCCTGCCTCAGCCTCTGGAGTAGCTAAGATTACAGGCATGTGCCACCACACCTGGCTAATTTTGTATTTTTAGTAGAGACAGGGTTTCTCCACGTTGGTCAGGCTGGTCTCGAACTCCGGACCTCTTAGGTGATCCACCCGCCTTGGCCTCCCAAAGTCCTGGGATTACAGGCATCAGCCACCACGCCCAGCCAACAATTTTAGGTTTTAACGACAAAGAAAAACAAGTCTACAAAACTCAAATGAAATCAACTGTACCCCCATCATCATATATCCAACAACTACGGTCTGCCTCCCTATCTCACAGTAAGTTCTGAATGAAATTTGTGATCTCCTGGCCGGGCACCATGTAATCTCAGCACTTTGGGAGGTCGAGGCAGGCGGATCATGAGGTCAGGAGATCGAGACCACGGTGAAACCCCGTCTCTACTAAAAATCCAAAAAATTAGCCGGGCGTGGAGGTGGGTGCCTGTAGTCCCAGCTACTCGGAGAGGCTGAGGCAGGAGAATGGCGTGAACCCGGGAGGCGGAGCTTGCAGTGAGCCGAGGTTGCACCACTGCACTCCAGCCTGGGCGACAGAGCAAGACTGCGTCTCAAAAAAAAAAAAAAACCAAAAAAAAAAAAAAAAAAAAGAAATTTGTGATCTCCAGATTTCCTCAATTCTTAAAAAGTGCCTTATATGCTATGCACATATAACAAATATTCATTGAATAAATGAACATTAGCATGGATTTGCTGGAATCCATCCTACTCTAAAGCAAATACAAACTCTACCAAACATATGAAAAGGCACGCACATTTTTGGACATACTGAGTTGACATACAGATTCATACTTACTGAAGCCACATTGCTAGCTCGAATTCTATCAATTTCATTGATGAGATAATGCCAGGATACTACACTCTTCATGTTTATGTGAGACTCATGCCAAAGAGTCAGGACATTCTGATACTGTTGCTCAATTCTGAAATACATGAAAGAGAACTCAGATTAATGTTTTTATTCCCTCTGAAAACACACTGCAATTTTTCTTTTTGTGTGGAATATTCCACGGATGAGTTCTAGAGACTTTTGATCCTGTGGGGCCTTGACAAAGTATTGATTGTTTCTTCAACCTTCAGAGAGCCCCCAAAACTAGCTCAATATTTTTAGCTAATATATACGAACCTGTTGGCAAAGTCCACCGCTTCTTTGTTTGGTGGAGGAACGGTGAAGCACACAGATGGGACCATAGCCTCATTCCCAGTAGGACTAATGACCTTCCATTTAGCACGATGAGAGTTATTCGCCAAAACACATTCATCGTCTTTGTAAATGGTTATCTGGTTTTAAATAAAGAGAAGAATAACTCAATGAGGTCCCTGTTAACTGTTTTCCATCTCAATCCTGGGATTGTTTTGTTTTATGAGGGGGAAAATCTTGAAAACTAGTTAGCAATATGATCTCATTTACAAAATTTATGAATAATGACAGAAACTGGTCTGTTTCTAGGAGTTACAAGTACCTCAATTTGTCTGTAGTCACAGATAGCTTTGATTGGAATAGAAGTTTTGAGTGGACACTCAGAATTCCTTGGCTTCAGTTGAATTATTGTTTTTGCTTTTCCCATTAGGCTTGCTATAGTGCTTTTGTACTGCAGAAGTTCTTCTTTCTCTTCCTAAGTAATAAATACAGTGAATTTTAAGAAGTAAAAGACTTGTACTCTCCATGCCTTCAGCACTTTACACAAATTAAACTTCATCAGGAAAGTCTTCTCTGACTACCTAGTCTAAATTTTCAATCCCTTCCCCTCCACCCCATCTTGTATCCCTCTTCCTTTCTTTGGTTTGTTTGGTTTTCTTTTTCCTCTCTGGCAGTTACGTTACCTAACATACTATATAAATTTTACTTATTTATTGTTTATTGTCTAACTCCCTCTCTAGCATGTAAGCACCACAAAGGTAGAGATTCTTCTCTGCTTTGTTCACTGCTGTAGCTCTAGAACCTAAAACAGTGCCCAGGATATATTAAGAACTTAAAAAGTATTTGCAAAAGAACGACTAAACACACACACACACGACACTAAAAACCATCTTAAAATATCAAAGCTATCACATAAAAAAAAACTTTTGTTGTATTTGTTGCCAAAAGAATACTAAAACTGAATGTGCAAACGTGTAATTGAATTAGTGGGAAATATCAGGAGTGCCAATAAAATACAAAGTTCTGCTCATATAAAACACTAATCTAATCACTTATGCATACTTATAAAATGCATAGGTTTTGTGTTAGTACCATTGATTCCTGAACAAGGTCTTCTAGCTTGTGAATGCTGCTTGATCTATCACAGCTGTACTTCCGCTGAATGGCATCTTTTAGATTCCTTAAGTAATCAGTAGCTTCTTTGGCATCATTGAAAAACTAAGGAAAGATGAAACCTGGCAGTTAAAGTATGTTAAATACCAGCAAAGCACACAGTTGTCACACTCCAATACCAAGGTCCTATGTGTACCCCTCAGAAGTGAGAACAGAATAAAAGCACAAGATAGCTTAATAGTCACATCCTTCCTTGGACCAAAGAATAACCCTTGAAGTTGAACAGTTAAGAATGAACATACTAAGTGTCCAAAGCTTATATGATGTTTTGGCTCTCTATTATTTTGGCTGAAGGTCCATTTTAAATTAGGATTTAAACAATTTTTAAGTAGGAGTGAAATTCCAAGAATACTTAAAGACTTCTATGGTTTTAGAAGTTTAATGGTTATAGATGGTTGATTCTCTACATGAAAACAGTTCCTAAATAAGAGACACATTTGTAGAATAGAATAAAGATTTTATGATATCTTAATAATTTTTAAAGGATTCCTGCATTAACAGAATACTTCAATCTATCTCATAGGACATAAAACCAACTCTTCCGGCCTACAAAGAAAACGATTCACACATATATATATACACACATACACACACACACACACACACACACACACATACACATATATATATACATATATATACACATATATAACAATGTGTGTGTGTATATATACGTGTATATACGTATATGTATGTGTATATGTGTATATCTATACACACACACATTGTTATCCTAACAATAAATTTTGAAAAAGATTCCTGCAAGTTAGCCAAAATCACAATACCATCTATTGAAGTTATGATTCTACTCACATACCTCGAAATATGCTGTGTTCTCCTTTATGTGCTGCTCCACACACTGGCAGAGCTGTAAGATCCAGCTCCACTGCGTCTGCATTGCTGCTCTGTAGGCCTTAAAGATAAAACAGAGCCATCATAATTGACTGGAGAGAAATAATGCACACATACCTTTTGATATCGATGCTTCTAAATGCTAACTCTACTATCTAAATAGATGACCAATTGTTTTGGCAGAGTAAGACTTGAAAATCAGGGCAGTGGCTGGGCATGATGGCTCACGCCTGTAGTCCCAACACTTTAGGAGGCCGAGGCAGGCGGATAACCTGAGGTCAGGAGTTCAAGACCAGCCTGTCCAACATGGTGAAACCCTGTCTCTACTAAAAATACAAAAATTAGCCAGGTATGGTGGCACGCGCCTGTGTTCCCAGCTACTCGAGAGGCCAAGGCAGGAGAATTGCTTGAACCCAGGAGGCGGAGGTTACAGTGAGCCAAAATTGTGCCATTGCACTCCAGCCTGGGGAACAAGAGTGAAACTCAATCTCAAAAAAAAAAAAAAAACCAAACAAGAAAATCAGGGCAGTAAAATTTTCCTCTTATCTAAGACCTCTCACTTGTACAAAGTCAGTCCTAAAGTTTAAATACAAATTTTTAAACCACTCCAGTTGATTTATTTTCAATTTTAAACTTCTTGAAATTTCTTCTTAAAATATAAGAAAAAAATTAACTCTGGCTACAGGAAAAAAATATTTAAAAACTAAAATAAATGCAAGCTATCCCTCCTATTTACAAAACCAACACTTGACTCCTTTGCCACCAACTCTTACATCTGCTTTGTGGAATCCTCCGATATGTTTTCTTTAGTGGCACATTCATCTCTCCTTTCTCTGAATTTTTATGGTGCTAGATCATAAAATATACCTTCTAACACAGAAATATATGGTTATGTCGGTTTCTCTTTGTTTTTGCTGGGGTGAGGTTTGGGGAGGGTGGAAAAGAAAATGTGTGTACTCCCAAATCAGTGTAATTCTGGAATTATAATGATGATAATACTAGGAATTTTTATTTTAAAAATGTGTTTCTTGAACTTTTAATTTAATACAGAGTGCATCTTTCATGAGGGTAAACAATATTACAGAAAGGATACCTACTTCCTTAAGGAAACATGAAATACTCTTTTCTATTTAAGGTGCAATTCACTGATTTCCAGAAGAGGGCACTCGAGATGCTTTAATGACTATTTTAAGTAAGCCTGTCATTTTCCCTCCTTTTGGAAAAGTTCATTCCTGCTGAGCTATACTTAGGCAGGCCTTCCGAATGGAATGTATGATGCAGCACTGAATATCTGGCAACATATCATGATCATATTCTACCTCAAATTAAGCTACTATCAGTAAATTGGCTATAAAAGATGTATCATATATTCTTTTTTCATAGAAAATATGAAACAGTATTGATAATTAACTAAATATTATCCATGTACCCAAACAAGACACAGGACAGGCCAATGGGATCATAAAGATGACTAAGGTTTCATTTTACTTCTTAAGAAATTTTTTATTAAATTATAATTTCTACATAAAAGTGATCAGAGTGACATTCACATGTTCCACTCCCATCAAAATTCTTGCCCCATAATCGTATTTCCTAACAGTTTTCCTCTCTCCACCCTAAGAAATACTCTTTTTAGTGTATTAGTGTACAAAACCACATCCCAGGCCCTCCATTACTCTACTTTCCTTTCCCTAAAGGTTCCCTACTCTTCTACGTTTTTAACATTCATAGGTGACATCTCATGTAGACACAAAACCGTATTTTATATAAAAGATCATACATAACATCCCTAAAACTTCCTGATGAGCCTAGAATTGTACTAATCTTTTGAATTATTATGATTTCAGTGAATCTATCAGATTCCTTTCCTCAATTGTGAGTACGAAGCATGACAACTTTCAGGACAAGCATCATTTTTTTTCCTCTGGCAAAATATCACATCTGACTGCCCATGTGTGACAATCCCTACTTTCTTACATAATCCCCCCATCCTCCATTCAGAAAGTCACTAACTCTGTCTAATATACAATTTAAAACATTGTCCCAGCTGCACAGGCAACCTGATAAATCCCATCTCAATTTTCCACTTCTGAATTTGAAAAGTTCACTACACATTATAAAGCCTTGTCAGGATGCTGTCCCAATACACCTCACAAAACCAGAGCATAAATAAAAGTATTAAATTGAATCATAACAGCTGGTATTTTTTTGAGAACAAATAATGTACCAAAAACAATACTAAGCAGTAAGAGTAAATTATTTCCTTCTTATTCTCATAACAGCTCTATGGATTAGAGGTAATCTCTCCCATTCTTGGTAGGAAAATGAGGCTTGGCAATACTATGTCACTTGTGCAGTGTTATACAATCAGAAATAAATAATATGGCAATGCTTGTATAGAGAAGGTACTTTATATTTACAGCAATACATCTTCTCAGCCACAGAGGCTGACAAGGGTACTTTTATTCTAAGTGATGGGTGACATACTTAGAGCCAGAGAACTGAAGGAAATCGGTACAGAAACATTTGTGAGCCAGGTTTTAATAAGTTAGATGGCTTGTAATTTTCAACTTCTCAGCAATAAAAGAATCTGAAAGGAAATAATCATATCAATATTCAACCAACACCATTACACTTTCCAGCTTTACCTCAATAGTTAACCGGGCTGGATGATTTTCTAGAAGTAGCTGCTCTGCTATCTCCTGAACTGATTTAATATTTTCTTCCTTTTGATCAAGTTCTCTCATTAATTCCTTCAAGAAATAATTAAGAAGTGAGTTAGAAAAATATATAAACCTAAAACGCAACCCTAGTATGCAAGTACAAAGGGTGTACTTACAGCATGATAATCTTTTTTCCTAGCTATGCTGGTGTTTCTCTCACTCCAGTCATAAGCAACTTCTTCCTCTTCTTTTTCATTCAACCAAATAAGTTCATTAGTCGCACGACTTACAAAATTATGGAGTGTATCAAGGTGCCGTTCTTGATTCCTGGATGTATTCTTTAGTAAGGAAAATCATCATAAGAACCATGTTTTTGCCAAATATAGATAAGGGAAACAGAAGGTTTAAAAAAAAAAAAAAACTTACCAAGAGTTTTGCATACTGACTCTCTAATCTGTGCAACTTTTCTGCATAAGTCAGTTTAAGAGGTGCTGTCATTTGAATCTATAACATGAAATTAAAAAGACACTCCAGTCAGGAATCTGAAGGAATTCTGACTCACACTTAATGTATCTATTATTGATTTACAGGGTCTTCATGTAACAAGCAAAACAAGAGTAAACTAAAATGAAATATATACAAATTTTAAATTCACATACCTCACTGATTTTAGCTTCTTTGAGGCTAGATTCAAATTCTTCAATAGCTCTATGAACATTTTTATGATTTTCTAAATGGCTTTCAACACTTGGCAAATCTGAGCCCCACTCAGTGCGCTCCAGTTGTACCTTCAAACAGTAAAATACTAAGTTTAAAAAAGAAACTGATAACAATAAAGACTGAAACACCCAGGTAAAGTAAACATTTTTTTACCTGCATCTCATCAACCCAATTCAAAAGATCCTGAACAAATTTCATGTTGATTTCCTCTTCTGTTAAATTTTGATCCAGCAAAGAAGACTTCAGAAGGGGTTTTCGGATCTGCATCAACTTCAGAGTTTGCAATGAATTTGGCTCTACTCCTGAACTGAAATTTGGAACTAATCCTGATGGGAAACCAGGTGTATAAGCTGGAGTTACAGATGGAGTCAGGTGGGAAGTCATCCCTGATGACAGGCCAGAAGTCATACTAGAAGAGGTTAGGGAAGGTGTTAAACTCTGGGTCAGCCCTGAGGTCAGACTAGGGTGTAAGGTCTGTGCAAATCCTGAGTTTAAACTTTGAGTGATTCCTGATATCATGAGCTTTGTCTGTTCTGTTGTCAGCGTGCGTCCTTTGCTGTACACAGAAGAACATTTGTTCCTTAAGGCCATAATTTCGTCACGCAGTTTTGCAACCCTGAAAAGAAAATCCAAAGGGATAAGGTGAAATATAAAAGGCACTTGTCACAAAGAGTGAACTCTAATTTTAATTATAGGCTTTAGTTAATAATGATGTATCAATATTGGCTAATCAGTTTTAGCAAATGTGCCACACTAATGCAAGATGTAAATAACAGGGGAAGAGGGAGGTATAAGGGAGCATATGGGAACTCTGTATTTTTCACTCAATTTTTCAGTACGCCTAAACTGCTCAAAAATATAAACAAGAAAAAAGAGTAGGTAATTGTAATCACATTGGTAAAATTTTGCATCATGATTTTTTTCAATGAGCATTGTACTATGAGGACTTTCAATCTTATTTGTCTTTATAACTATGATTTATAATGAATACAATTACTATAGCATAATATGATCATTTTTACATTTATGTATATATTTTTCATATTTAGAATTACTATAGATTCCTAAAGGTGAAATTACTGAGTCAAAGGATTATTTAAAATTTTTGCATTTACATAGTCATACACACAGAGAGAGAGAGAGAGAGAGAGAGAAACTATAGCCTGAAATATTCCATACCTACCCCCATACACACACTTCTCAGTGATAAGGGTTTTTATACACATATTTTCTTTCAAGATTTTGTTATGAACATTTTCATAATAGGATAAACAGAAAACTGAAAAGCTGAATTAAATATGACACTTTTTGGCCAGGCACGGTGGCTCCTGCCTATAATCCCAGCATTTTGGGAGGCCGAGGCAGGTGGATCACTTAAGGTCAGGAGTACAAGACCAGCTTGGCAAACATGGCGAAACCCTGTCTCTACTAAAAACACAAAAAATTAGCCAGGCATGGTGGCGGGTGCCTGTGATCCCAGCTACTAGGGAGGCTGAGACATGAGAATCGCCTGAACCCAGGAGGCAGAGGTTGCAGTGAGCCGACATCGCACCACTGCACTCCAGCCTGGGTGAGACAGCAAAACTGCATCTCAAAAAACAAAAAACAGACACTTTTCTTAGATTTTTTTCTCTTTCAAACATCCCATGAATACTTTAAATGTATGTAAATGTATGCATGTAACATACATACATCTAGGGTATTCATTTTAACAAGTTAGTTACTGCAGCAGTATTATACGCACCATAAAATATTTTTTTCTATTGCTAATCTTTAAAAGACAAATATCTACTTAAACACCAAAATATATAAAAATGTGACACACATTTTCAACTAAAAAAGAGCAAAGAAATATATTTCATAAAATTTTCATACTCTACATTCCTATTTCAAATGCCCATGAAACAGTTATACAAAAAAAGGGCAGAGAAAGAGTAAGTAGCACTCTTACCTCTGTACCAATTGATCTGCCTGGTAGTATTTTCCATCAATAAGAATCTGTACATCAATTACATGCTGGCGTAAAAGGTTCTCACATTCAAGTATATACCCAGCAATTTCTGCTTCATTCTGAAACTGCACTCCTGATTCTAATCTTTTAGAATCCTGTATTTTAAAAGAACTCAGTATTAATTCTGTGAAACAAGTTTCAAAACAACCTGAAATATAAAACAGCAAATATTGGAACAGAAGCCTACTTGGGCTTTCTTTAGTTTTCCTTGTTGGTTCAAAAATATGTTTTCCCTCTTCTTGTCTCTCAGAGAGCAAACACCAATCATAATCTTTAACAAACTTTAAGTTTCAGTGGAGAGTATTACTAAGAATCAACCAAACATTACGCAAAAGCTTTAGTTCATCCAAACGCACAGTGACTCCTCTACCACAACCCCAATGGCTCCTAAAATTAACTTACAGACTGAAGAGCATTCCGAGCAAGAATTAGTTTGTCTTCACAGATGACACTGTCCCTCTGAACTCGGTTGGCAATCTGTTGCAACATTTCTAACCTAAAAGATGAGACAAAATAAAATAAAGCTTCTCCCTTTGAAGTCAAAGAGCTCACCATTCCTGAAAAGTGCTGCCCATCAAAAAGTAAAACACAATCCCACACCAATGATTCAATACCTGTGTCCATCAAAGGATTCACTGCCGAAGCTAATGCAAGAGTTGATCAGTGTTGGACCACAATGAACCGAGAGAAGATTTTCATTTGAATCAAGACTGGTTCGAGTGCTGGTAGTGTTACTAAACACAGAATCGCTGCTACGGTAACTATAACTACTACTGTGCATTTTTATTCCTGAAACGATGTTCTTTCTTTGACCTTTCAAAGTAGACTAAAAGGTAGGAGGTCTGGAAAAAGCTCTACTTCTAACGGTGAAAAGTGGCAGCTGAATATTACAGCTTTTAGTGGCTCCTTTAATATGCTTTAACATGCATATGCAACGCACAGCAAATAATATGCTGATAACTATTCAAAAGAATCTAGCCTAAGGCCATTCGTTTGCTAGCTGAGGTTTGCCTTTCATAGCTTGTATTAAAACCCTACAAGTATGAACAAAGCAGGCAGATTGGGCGTCACTGGAAAGGATATGCCAAATATTTTCACTAAGAGTCATCCAACTGCAACCACCTAAAAAACAACTCAGATGCCTCACAGATGTCCAGGACAACTAGTAAAGATTATTCTGGCAATACCAATCATTAGCTAAAAGAACACAAATATCCAATCATAGTCTGACTTCTGCAAAACACCAGGTCTGTGCTGAATAATGTAAGGAAGGCAAACAGCTAGAAATTATGAAGTACCTATAAACAAATGAATTTGATGAGAAGCAAAGTACACTTCCATTTTAACCACCATGTCATTTATTAGGTTAAATTAATGGAAAAAGTATCCATTTACCTTTCTTTATATGACACGCTCCCAGTAATGTTACTTCTAAACCTATAATAAAGTGCCAAGTAGAATACTAATGCAATGCTTACAAATTTAATTTGTCTGTGTATGTTTTTCCATTCTATAGGATATTACATGGCATAAGAACACTGGCTCTTTCCCATTTGTTTTTCATACACTTCTATGCCACATAGCTATTATTCGCAATACATAGACAATGCCAAAAAATTCGCATGAAGAAACATGAAGGCATTTATCCAACCAGCCTCCTAAATACTTTCCTACCTCCAATAATACTGTTACTTCTCCACTCTAAGAATAGATATTTTTCTTTTCAGGGGTCAAGAAAGGGGAAATTTGAGAGTGCCACACCAATTGCTTCTTGGCCTTTTGGCTAAGATCAAGTGTGAGAGTGCCACATCAAATATAGTGAGTGAACAGAATAGCTCAAAACAATAACAGTGGCGCCTGGCATTTATTAAGTAATTATTATGTGCAAGAAATTAATCATTTTAGATACATAATTCATCTCATACTCATAACCACCCAATGTAGTAGGCACTATTACAACCTGTTTACAAATGAGGAAACTGAGGCTTAGACAGTTAAAGAACTTGTCTAAGATCATACAACTTTGCAGGCTGAGCTAATAATCTAATTTAAAATTGAGTGGCTTCTAGGCCCTGAACTCTCAACCACTCTCTGCTTTCTTTTATGAACCTATCTTAAAATTCAGCTACTGTTCTGATGACTAAAAATCTACTCTCTATCCTCTGGAATACTTTTCCACTATTTCAAATGATTAACATAGTATCTCATTTCAATCACTCAGAATTACCTTTTCCATAAAAGCTACATCCTGTATATTTCTGGCTTGTTTTGGTTTTAATAATCCAGTTATGTACACATATTATTACACTTTAACATAAATGTAATCAGTAACTTAATAAAGGACTGACAGGTTAGACATGCTCTCATATATTTATTTTATGCATTATTTCACAATGTTGAATCTTGAAGTCAATGTGTAAGGCACAGGGAACATGACAATACTGAACACCTCTAATGTGTGTCAGGCGCTGTGTAAAGCATTGGCAACGCAAGGGACGGAAAAAAAAACAAGGGTTTCTCTCCACATTCTTGGAGCTCATATCTGTGGAATAGGCAAGACTTAAGCAATCACAGAAATAAATATAAAAATACAACCAAGATAAGCACTATGAAGGAGCAATACATGTAAACATGAGAGTTCTAAGCAAGATATCTGAACTAGCCTAGGAAACCATGGGAAGTTTCTCGAGAAAATAACGTTGGAGCTGAGATCTGAGAATGTTTAGGTGTAAGGCAGCCAGTGTGGCTGCTGTGCAGAGAGCAAGGGGGCTGGAGAGGTGTGTCTGACCACACAGGCCTTACCCTGTAATATGGTTTGCCTGTGTCCCCACCCAAATCTCATCTTGAATTGTAATAATCCTCATGTGTCAAGGGTGGGGTCAGGTGGAGATAATTGAATCATGGGGGCGATGTCCCCCATACTGTTCTCATGGTAGTGAGTAAGTCTCAAGAGAGCTGATGGTTTTATAAATAGGAGTTCCCCTGCACAAGCTCTTCCCTGCTGACATGTAAGATGTGACTTTGCTCCTCATTTGCCTTCCACCATGATTGTGAGACCTCTCCAGCCATATGTGACTGTGAGTCAATTAAACCTCTTTCCTTTATAAATTACCCAGTCTCAGATATGTCTTTATTAGCAGTGTGAGAATGGATTAATACACCCTGCCAGGTCGAGGTCCTATAGACCTCATGGCTAATGAGGAACACAGATCACAACTCCCAGGTACCAGGTGAAGACTATAACGGAGACAAATTCATCCAACAAACTTTTCCTGAAGACTAAATGGTACCTTCCTGGACAACTGGGTGTAGTGAGAGACAAAATGACAAAGAGCCAGTGATGATTTCATGGAGTAAATGCACTTGTAGAAGTGTGGCAGAAAGGGAACCTGAACTAACATTTACTGAGTGTGTTCTAGACGCCATCCAACACCCTTTAAATGAAGGCAAGCTAGGTTTTGGTTTCCACTGCCCCTTGGAAAGAGAACTATAGCAAAAAAACGTAGTAAGAAATAAAATCAGTTGTTGACCTATAAGCTTTTAGATCCAGGCCCTGGTGACTTAAGGTCAATATGAGAAATTACAAGTAATTTTGACTGGTTTTAAAACTGTAAAGCCTTATTAGATGAGACTTCACATACCAATCCAGCCTAGCCGGTCATTTATATACATTATTACTTTACTGATCGACTCCTTAAAGTATCTTAGAAGAGTTTCTAGATAAGAAAATGGAGGATCAAATGGATGAAGTGACTTATCCAAGGCCAAGTAAACAGAGGTTTAACTTAAGTTCTTTCACAAGAACACAGAGGCCCCCTCCCCACTTGATATTCATGGCAGAAAACACCTCTGGCCTACCTTTCTACTTCTGGACGAAGGGCCTTCTCTCTCTCAAGCATGGCAATAATGAGTTTCCCCCACTCTTTTTCTATGTCATTTGGATGATAACCTTGAAGGAGCTTGATGCGTCCAAATTCTATCCAAATCTTGAGAAAACAAAAAACTTTAATGTGAAGCAAAAATGAAAACAAAACAAAACAAAGATTATGCTTGACAATACAAAGCAAATTTGAGCTTACCTCTAATAATTTATATAGACGTTTAATTTTTGATTTTTCTGTCTCCTTTGGTGGAATTTCTGTTTCTTTAAACTGTAAATACTGATTATAAAGTGCCTAAAATAAAAAGGACAAGAAATTAAGGACCAAACTTAAAAGATCTGTTTTCATTATCTCACTAAGCCACCACACTTCAAGTGTTATGTACTGTATCATATACAGTCAGTGGAATTCCTTTGTTAAACTGACACTCAAAGACAATACCAATTTCCAGCCAGTTGGTGACGTGGGTTATCTAAAATTTGATGAGGGTGTAATTATTGATGTGAGCCATGATTTAGCGCCACAGGGGGATCTGGATAATAATAAACCATGCAGTGTTTACTAGTGCTCTACTAAAAATCTCTCATCCTCCAAACAAGAAAACACACCCTTTAAAAGATGCACTTCCCAAATGCTGCACTTTAGCTTTCAGTCTTTGGAAAAACAATTTGAAGCAATTCCCATAAAGAAAGGAGTAAAAAAAACTCTCTTCTACTGCATGGCTCTATCCTTCAAAAAAAAAACTTCTTAGCAGAAAGGGCTAAAATTTGGTTTCAATGTCCTATTGGCCAATTTAAAAAGATTTTTTAAATAAATGAAGGTAGATGCTATTAGTTGATGGGGCTATTATTACAGAAGTTTCAACTGTGTAATTAAATTACTATCTAGTTTGTATATATTAATTTGGGAACCTCTTAAATACAGTGTATTTATTAAAAGGGACCTTCATAAAAATTATGTAGATAATGTATCTCCATATTTAATAAGTATGTACTAATTACTTCATTCTAATTCATGCAGTTATAAAACAAGACCCTGTAAATCTTTAGGATGACACATTTCTGAAGGATTCCATTCAAAGTTCTGCTAATGCAATTATCTGGCATTTCCGCATGATGTATTTTCTTTCCTAATCTATGTCTTGTTCTAGTCATCAGCAAGTACTCTGATCACTTCTTCTATAACTAAGAATCTACACTAATCAGAAGCCAGTACAATTCATCCAAGGGTCTGGATGACAGAAATCCATTTGGAAATAAGTGTATTTGAACATGAAATCTGAAAATTGTTTTGAAATCAGAATGCAACGTTTCAGGACGTCTGTTGGTCATTAAGCACCGAATATTCCTGTGTGCTAAACACTGTTCATGGCACCACATGGTCATTGTAGGGAAAAGTTTTCCTGCCCTGGAAAATTACACGTCCATGTAGGGAAACATCACACAAACAGCTTGAGAACACTTAAAAAGTATCATATCATCAGATGCCAAGTAATTTCGTGCCAAGGACAAACTCCCCATGGCAATGAGAATGAAAGCTGTTCCACAGATGTTTTGTACGGATGCAGGGGCACAATGAATAACTCTAATGGAGCTCACCCTGGGTTATTACAGTTTTTCTATCCCAGTTTGATCACGAAAATAAAGCTTACATACCAAAGAATTAAGGCTTTATAGGCAATATTCGCATTATCAGCTTCTAGAAATAAAGTAGACCACTTTACTATTATAAAACCAAATATACAAATGAGACAACGTACTTTTTAATAAGTTTATAATAAGTTTATATTTATAATGGCTTTTTATAACGGTTTTTTTTTTTTTTTTTTTCTTGAGATGGAGTCTTGCTCTCTCGCCCAGGATGGAGTGCAGTGATGTGATCTTGGCTTACCGCAACCTCCACCTCCCAGTGATGCAATCTTGGCTTACTGCAACCTCCACCTCCCAGGTTCAAGCGATTCTCCTGCCTCAGCCTCCTGAGTAACTGGGATTACAACTGTGTGCCACCACGCCAGGCTGATTTTTGTATTTTTAATAGAGATGGGATTTTACCATGTTAGCCAGGCTGGTCTCAAACTCCTGACCTCAGGTGATCCACCCACCTTGGCCTCCCAAAGTGCTGGGATTACAGGTGTGACCCACCGCACCCGGCCTATAATGGCTTTTATATCTGCAATGTCTTTGCCTCAAAAGCTTGCCCTAAGTTTTTCAGTATTAGCAAATGTTTTACTAAATCATGAATTCACTTATACTGGAAGTCAGACATGTATTTTCAAATTCATGGTGAAATACAGTATGTACCTCTTCCTGCACAAAAGATGCTTCCTGCACAAAAGACGCAGTTTTTAACAGGGCTCAACCACAGGCACACCACCAATCCAGTGCCACACTTGTATGTACTTCCCAGAGGCCCTTCTACCTCAAGCCATATTGGGGGCTCCAAGCATTTCCCATGTACTAAAATCAATTTGACAGTGTCAGTTTCAGAGACTTTCTCAAATTAAACCTTTAACCTCTCAACCAAAGCTGAGTGACTACAGCTAATCTCTTTTAATTGTTAATGTATTACCTCCATTTTCTCTATATAATAAGAGAAATGAGTAATAAAAATTTTGCCTACTTATTAATGGCTTTCCAAGGGCAACTTTTGTTGAACTTCTAAAATTACAGAATTATTATAGCATTACTTAAGGGTTTACAATTGAATCAATCCTATGTAATTTCTACAGTGATACTGACCTTCAGTTCTACAGGATTATTAGGAAATGTTCTCTCAGACATTGTGGTCACATGGTGTCTAATCCATTGGATGAGGTAGTTCACCATATTCTGGTATTCAATCCATTTGACTTCAACATCCTAGAACAATCAAATGATAGAAAAGGTTCACATCTGTAGATAATAACATTCATATCTAAGACAATTTAGTCAGAAGTCATTCTGTAAATGTACGTATTTGAAGCCTGACAGACAGAACCAGCTAAATGTTTTCTTACTTTCACCCAGCCCCAATCCCTGTCACATAAACACCTTTAAAATTTGCTATCAACATTTGGCCACTAACACTAGCCTTTTGAGTGCCAATTCTGATCCAAAGAAAGTGGCTGCCTGGGGTATTGTATTTAGAAGGCTTTTGAGGCTCAATCTAAGCACAGCAGAAAAAATCCAAAGTCAATTTGGGGTGTTTACCAGGGCTCAAGATGGGGCAGTAACAACTTGCATAAGCCAAGTTAGTTGCCATCTTTGCCAACTATTTTAGATCTAAATCTACTATGTATCTGAAACTCAAGAGACTTACCCAATATGTAGGAAACCAGATATGTACGTAAACTACAGGAAATGTATACGGTAGGATTATCCAAGTACTCAGTAGGCAAACTCTTTAAAAATGGAGGAAACTGGAAGGCTGCCAACTGCTCTGTTTAAGTATTTGATGAATGCTTATTTTTATGTTCAAAGGTTGTGTTGAGTGTTATAATAAAAAAATACTTTAAGATATAATACCTATTGTCAAGGAGTTACTGTCTAAATGCAGAGGCAAGAGAGATACATAATATAAACAGGCAAAATGAAGAGCAGTATTTAATTAAGTGTTGAAATGTTGAAATAACTGAAATGGGTAGTACATGCTAGTTGAGGTAAGAATCAGGCAAGCATATCTGTGCCTTAAAATAGTTTCTAAAGGCTTCTTGGGAAAGGCAGTATCTGAGATGTTGTGCAATGACCAGTAAGTAATTATTGGCGGGGGGAGGTGAGTGGGGGCGCTGAAAGAGTGGATAAAATGGGAGTCCCAAGTGAGTCAGGGCATTGACATGGAAATGCCCTGGCTACCAGTAAACAGTTAAATTGGGAAATCATAGCTAAAACATGTAGGTAAACAGAATAAATACTTGCAGTTTTAAATGTCAGAATATCTAGATTGCATTTAACTTTGCAAGGAATATGTAGACACTGAAAATTTTCAAGCTAAAGACATCAGGTTTTAGACAGATTAATTTGGCAACAGTGTGTAGAGGCAGTGGGAAGAAGAACAAAATGGAGACAGAAAGCTGTAAGAAAGCTATCAGCCTAGTTCTGCAGTAATAGGCAGCAGGATCAGCATGGAGGTGGTGAGAAGCAGCAGCAAGAGATGGCCAAAAGAAACATTCTGAAGCAACGCTCAACATTGAATCACCGGGGTGAGCATGGGAACAGGCTACTCAGGGACCCAAAGAACATGAAGCCTTTGGAAAGAAGAACCTGAGGAAGAATATGGAAACAGGTCTAGAAACAGCACAGAGAACTGACAGAAGCAATCAGAAACGGGAGCTCCCAATGCAAGGGAGCTAATCCAAGATGAGCTCCTAAATCTTCAAAGTAATGTAGGGGGAAAAAGGTATCTGCAAAGAGGAAGGCAGAAATCCAAGTGAAGAGGATCATCCCCAAATATGTGACACATACAGGGCTTCCTGTTCTCTTCCAGAAATGCATAAGCACTTGTTAGCATAACCACCGGAGGAAAAAAAAAAAAGCATCACTGAAGTGAGTTACACAAATCTTTAAGAAATAGTAGACTAATGAAGAGCCCAAAGCTATGTGTCAGAGACTTTTCCCTGCTTACTAACTGGCTCTGCTAATTTGGCCAAATCCAATAATTTTCCTCTGGAGTCCTTTAAATCACAAAAATGTTACCTAGCCAACTTATTTCATAGAATCGTATGAGGTAACGAATTTGAAATTGTTTTCAAAAGTGAGATATTCTATACATACAAAAGAATAGCAAATACAGCAATGTAAAACAGCACCCAGCTAAAAATGGAAAACTCTAAATTTCAGAAAGTTAAACCTTTTATTTATAAGATGATCAGTAACTATAAATAGCCTCTTTTATTTATGACACAAAAGTTTTAATGAGTTATACTTCAAATTTAATAGTAGAATAATGTCATGAAATACATAGAATATCAATTCATCAAACAGCATATTAACTCAAATTCTTTAAAATATATTCAACATTCAAAAACTGCAAAAACCATTATCAATAAATGCAGTCAATTGGTCATTACTGAATCAACAGCTTCTGGTGTGGAAAAATCAACACTCACATTTGCACCAATGCCTTCCCCACCTTCAGGGACTTTAGGAAATGCATCATAGAGAGATGACACATAAGTTATTACTGATTTTTCATCAGGTGAGGAGACATCGACATCTAAAAACAGCAACATAAATTAATTATTTCACAATGTTGATAAATTACTTTTGATCAGACTTTCATGCCAGTCCACATGTAATCAAGAAAACAACTCACCTTCAGGGTCCAGAAGTCTTATAACACCAATTTTTTCTGCTACGTAAAAAGCATGCTCTAAATTTGCAAGGTTGCTTTGAACAGCAACAGTATTCATATCTATCAGGTCCGGCCTAGGAAAAAATTCACTGTGTTAATTAGGTTTTCTCACGTGCCAATTCAACATTACATTTATATAGGTTTCCATTTACATAACAACATCTGCTAATATTAACACCAAGCCTGCGTTAAAATGCAGAGACTTTCATCAAACATTAAACATTGTTCACTTATCTCAGAAACTTCTGTATCGAAAGCAAATGTAACAATGAAAATATAACAATTTGAACATATATAAATTTCAACAAAGTCTACAAATATATCATAGTCAGAATATACATGAGTATTTGTCCTATTCAACTGATTCAAGCTACGCTACTCCAACAGCACCTTTCCAATCCAACCAGCATCCTGTCAGTGTTTTTCCTCAAAGACAAAAAGCTTGTAGCTTAATTCAATGCTGTGTCCATGGCCTCCCCATTGCACCACACCCTTTCACATCATCTTTGTCTTCTATAATCCTAGTCATTCTTCCAAGGAGAGATCAAGCTCCACCTCCTCTGTGGGGCCTGGCTGATCTTCCTAGCCCTTATTTCTGTCTCTGTTCCCTGAACTCATACTTCCAGCCTGCACCCTACGATATGGCACTTAAGATAATCTTAGACTTCCTTGCCCTCTTAATTCACTGGTTCGTGTACATGTATATGTTGTTTCTCCCAAACCGTCAACTCCAAGATAGCAAGTACTATGTATTAAGAAAATTTTGTATTTTATCCTTCTGCTGTAATAAAGAATGATATATACTACACCCTCGACAAATATCTACTGATAAGTTGGTAAGTAGGTTGGTTCCTTAGTAATCTGAATCATAAATGAATGTCTAAAATAAGCAATAGTTTATGTTTTCACGAGCACACATGTGTGCATGTGCCCCCACACACAAACACACAGTCACACATCCCAGACTTCATATCTTTCTAATTTGTGAGATTTACGTAACACCCTAAACCATGCAGAAACTTTAAAGCTAGCTCTATCTACATGAGAGAGGAAAAGATTCCTCAAATGCTTCTTGTAGAGAAAGTGGCAAAATATGGACATTGGAGACTTCACTCAAGGCTAGAAGCCAGTCAGGAAACTTGGATCTCAAAAACAAAGCATTGAAAGACTACCGGAACAATGTGGAAACAGGAAAGCCTTCAAAAAGAGTGGTACTCACCACCCAAAAAAATCACTGAGTAAGAACCTGTTGATAACTTACAAAGAAAGGCTCTCTACAAGCTCCACAAGCATTCCTGTTTGCTCAAAATAATCATTTGGGGAACCACAGAAAGAGTGGGAGGGCTCCAAGGTAGTGTGGGAGAAATGAAATGCAAATTATTTTGTATACTACTTGGCAGGCTGCTTATATGAAAAGCTGTTTGAAAATATATCATTAATACTAGAAAGGTAAGTGGCAATTTGTACTCTTTTTTATGGTGAGAAAACAGACCTTTCAAGAAAATCTTTTACTTTCATATCACTTTGCACTGTTCCCAACCTGGGAATGTGGTTACCATCACCTACATGCTCATATTCCAGGAAATTATTAGGAAATCCTTTAATGTTTTCAACATGCCACCAATATGATCACTCAAAAGTGACCCTACAATTATTATAGGAACAATAAATCCACTGACAACTATGGAAGTAAATGACAGACCTCTAAAAATAACATTTTTTATTCACATAGAAACATACTGAAGAATCTGCGAACCTCAAGATTATTAAACAGGTATGTATAGCAGTCTAGACAAAAACAAATATCTGAAGTTCTTTCATTAAAAAATTGTTTTGTTTCTGTAAAATTTGCACCTTTTGGGGAAATAAAAAACAGACTTTCTAAGTCTGCCAAATCTCAGAACAAGACATGGCATGTTATTATGAGAACCCTGCCATTAGCAAACAAAGCAAACACTGAGTAATCCCAGAGGGAATGAATAAAGTTATTGAAGAATCAAGTTTTTCAACTAAGAGAATAAAGCATAAAACTTCCTTCAGAATGACACAGTCATTTCAACACAAAAGCAGCTGTAGAATACAATGAGTCTGAGTAAGTCATCTTTTTATCATGATGTTTAACACTTTAACGGAACAAAAACTGAAATGGTTTTCCTCCACTAAAAGAGAGCAGATAAAGAAATTTAGTTAAACAAAAATGGGAAAAGGGAAAACTTTTAAAACCACTACAAAGCTGGGTGCGGTGGCTCATACCTGTAATCCCAGCATTTGGGAGGCTGAAGAGGGCAGATCACCTGAGGTCTGGAGTTTGACACCAGCCTGACCAACATGGCGAAACCCTGTCTCTACCAAAAATGCAAAAATTAGCCAGGCATGATGGCAGGCGCCTGTAATCCCAGCTACTGGGGAGGCTGAGGCAGGAGGATCGCTTGAACCCAGGAGGCGGAGGGTGCAGTGAGCGGAGATCATGCCACTGCACTCCAGCCTGGACAACAAGAGCGAAACTCCATCTCAAAAAAAACACAAAAAACCACTATGAAAAAGTAATAGCCTATAAAATTTAAAATGCTATTCCTCCCTTAGCTCATATCCTAACAGAGTGGTGGTCCCTTTGACTTTCAAATCTGTCTTTCCTCTACCTGCCTGAAGCATCCAGAAGATGCCTGTGCTGTGTGTGTCCTGTCCACCACCCTCTTTATTCATAGTCTCACTGGGATAACACAACCTTTAAAAACTTCATTTATTTTTCACACATAGAAGATACTTACTTTCATTCTAAAGGTTTCATTTCTTTGTAACATCTTTTTGTGGAATGTTAACAGGAAATGTCATTTCCATCTTAGGTTTGACTAACCAAAGAGCATTAGACTATATTATAGTGACCATGTTCTCATGTTATATTTTATATAGTTGAACATTAACTATTGTAACTTGCCTGTTTTATGGAAACTTTTCAAAATCATATAATGTGATCCTTTGCCACTTAAAGTAATAAATGCTAGTCTTTTTATGGGAAAAAAAGGCCATTCTCTTACTTTTTTATTATTCTATGATAATGTTAATGTTTCAAAATGACCCAATCATCACACATTATAATCTTTAAACATGTTTATATCCCAGATTTTCTTTCATAAGCAATTAAAAGTAGCTTACAAAGAAAATACAAGATAGCATAAACTTTAAATTAGTATAAAACCAAGAAAAGGCCTTAAAATGAAATTGCAAGTGAGACTAAAAATTGCAAATCACTTATATGCAAGCTTGGTGCCCTGAATTTGTTTAAAAATATAGGGCAGGGAGGTATAAAAAATGCTATTGTCATAATACAAAATAATTTTGGATAAAAGTAATGTTTATCTTTCATACAACACCCATCTTAAAAGAGCAATCTCCGCTAGCCTATATATATATATATATATCCACATGCATATATACTTATACAAGTATGTTGGCATTTATGTATAGATAGGTGTATATATATGGATATAGTATAAGGATGTCACTACCTACATTAACAGGTAGCCAAAGCTAGCTGAACATAAAAATTGTATGAGAGATTTTTTTGGCATAGATACCTCCAAGGTAACATTTCAGTACTCCAAAACTTTATTAATACATTAGCTCACATGAGAATTAGATAGGATTCTGCAGGAACACATGACTCCTACAGTGTTATAAATGGCTAAAGATTAGCACAACAGGCTGGGCGCAGTGGCTCATGCCTGCAATCCCAGCACTTTTGGAGGCCGAGACGGGCGGATCACCTGAGGTCAGGAATTCCAGACCAGCCTGGCCAACATGGTGAAACCCCGCCTCTACCAAAAATACAAAAATTAGCCGGGCATAGTGGCGGGTGCCTGTAACCCCAGCTACTCGGGAGGCTGAGCAGGAGAATCACTGGAACCCGGGAGGCGGAGGTTGCAGTGAGCTGAGATCGTGCCATTGCACCCCAGCCTGGGCGACAGAGCGAGACTTCACCTCAAAAAAAAAAAAAAAAAAGATTAGCACAACAGACTACTGAAGGCTTCCACAATATATCATGGCAAACACCATACAGTCAACTGCAAGGAGCATGAAACAACATCAAAGTACTTGGAAAGGAAGTACTTAGAAACATGGCAGAGGGAACACTAATTAAAGTTAACTAAGAGAAAGAGAAAAATGCCAGCTAAGAGAAGAGTGCTTTAGTGCAGACACAACTTTACCAAATCCTGAACCAAAAATGTGACAATAGCTGAAAAGACACATATGGGAAATATCAACGGCCACAGTCCAAATCGGGATTTTTTTTAAGGATGAAAAAATAAAGTGACTTAAATTCATGGAGTCTGTTAGGTTGTGCTGGCTTTCAGCTGGCACTCAATAATTATTCATGTGGATACACACAGTAAGGTTCTGGCTACCCTGCATCTGCTTTCCTATGTTTGAGAAATTTCCCTTTCATAAGTCTTGGGGTTAAGGAGAGGAGCAAAGCCCATTTCCCAGGACAAAAGCAGAAACATGTCAGGTTTTTCCTGACTCTTTTATTTGCTCAAGAAATGTCCACTGCATATCTCACCCCCATACATGACATTACCTGGCCAACTCGAATTCTTTCAGCAGACTCGGTTCCACCATCATTTCCTCCAGGAAGTACTTTCCTCTGTTCCCAAATGCCGTCTGTTATCTTCATTTCTGTATTTACCACATTTTTCATAACTATATATCTGCCTATCTCTCATATTGAACCATGGGCTTCCTGAAGGCAGAGCCTGTGTTTTGTCCATGTTTACATCCTCAATATCTAGCATAATGCTTAAAACATGAATTTTTGAGGATTAAATAAATAATAAAGAAAAACACGAGCTATGGGGACCGGGACATACCCGTGTTTCAAATTCCTGGAGATATTTTCCATCCTAGCCTTGTTCCTTTTCTTTTCACTAATTTCTACTGACAAAACCACCATCTATGGCTTCCAGCCAAGTTTTGGAATCCTTATCAAAATCCACATGGGCCAGGGTACAATGTTATAGCTTCCCCATATCCTAAACAAGCACACACCCTTTCGAGGTGTCCTAAAGGCTTTGTCTCTCCTAAAAAGCAATTTGGAAAGTGGGCACAAAGTGAGGACAACAAACAGCAGTGAAGTATAAAAGTTTCAAAAAGCACACGTTGCTGCTTCCACGTTCTCCTCCCTTCTTATGCTCTCATGTGCCCTCAGCTTCAGCTTCTGATAATGTTGCCAGCTGGGATACCTTATAAAGTAGTAACAATCACAAAACAACAACAGGACTAGTAAATACTGATACCTACTATGTGGCAGGCAATGCATTAAAGGACTTAAAGCATTATCTCACTTAATCATCTCAATGATTCTATGCAGTAGGTTGTGTTATTATCCGGAATTTACAGATGGAAAAACACCAAAGCCTAAGGAAGTTATATAACTTGACCAAGAACACAAATCTGGTAAGTGGCAATCAGGGTTTCAACCCAGGTCGGTCTGACTACACAGCCTGATTTCTTCTCTGCAATAGCCTGGTATCATAAACTGAGAACTAACTAAACAGTAACACCCAATATGAAGCTGAGAATACATAATAAAGAAAATATAGAACAAATTATACTTCTACTACTGGGTGAAATGATAATGATATTGGTAACCCCCATAAAGAAACACAATAATGTGTATGTATATGTATGTGTGTGTATTGACATACTCAGAAAAAATAAATCCTAAGAAACATGCTGAAGTTCCAGATTATTACCAAAACAGAACTCATCCATGCATCCTATACCAATGTTTCCCACACTTGGGTCCTAATGCAGATTAAGAATAGAAAGGCCTGGTTATTTGCATTTTAACAAGTTTCTCCCCCCTCCCTCAGGTGATTCTTATCAGGCAAGCCTGATAACTAAACCATGTTAAAAACCCTTGTTTCTAATAATTATTTAATTTCCTTTCAAGATTATAAGCATTTTGTATTGGGGAAAAACATCCACAATGTCATCAGGCAATTATATAACGACACAAACAAAAGCACCCACAAGCAGAAACATGCTACTGCCTGATGCCCTCAGCAGGAGACAGTGAACCTTTTAACTCTTTTTCAGTGTTTATTTTTATTAAATATACAAGAAAAGAACACATTTAAATGTTAGCAAGGAGGGAGGGTGGGCATGTAATTTTATGTCTGCCCAACTCTGGAGTAAAATAATGAAGCCTGGAAAAGATAGCATTTGGTCACATATTTTTTTTTTTAATCAGAATAAAAAACCCACCTAAACTTTGTGACTTGAGATATTTGATCACATGAAAAAACACTGGACCACAGTTTCGTTCCTCAGTTTAAAAAGGAAAGACAAGACAGAAAGAAGAATGGTGGTTGTCAACGAGCGGGGGGAGAGAGAAATGGGGAATTAGAGTTTCATGGGTACAGAGCTTCAGTTACACTGGATGAAAAGAGCTCTGGAGATGGATGGCGGTGATGGTTGAACAACAAAGTAAATGTACTTAATGCCACTTAACTATCAACTTAAAACTGATTAAGATGCTAAATTTTATGCACCTTATCACAATCCAATTTATTTATTTTTTTTTTTATTTTCTTTTTGAGACAAGAGCCTCACTCTGTCACCCAGGCTGGAGTGCAGTGGTGCAATCTCAGCTCATTGCAACCTCAGCTTCCTGGGTTCTAGCGATTCTCCTGCCTCAGCCTCCCAAGTAGCTGGGATAACAGGCACCCACCACCATGCCCAGCTAATTTTTGTATTTTTAGTAGAGACGGGGTTTTGCCATGTTGGCCAGGCTGGTCTCGAACCCCTGACCTCAAGTGATCCACTCGCCTGGGCCTCCTCAACTGCTGGTATTATAGGCATGAGCCGCTGCGCCTGGCCATAATTCTTTTTTTTTGAGATGGAGTCTCACTCTGTCACCAGGCTGGAGTGCAGTGGCGCAATCTCGGCTCACTGCAACCCCTGCCTCCTGGGTTCAAGTGATTCTCCTGCCTCAGCCCAGCCTCCCGAGTAGCTAGGAATTATTTAAATTTTTAAAAAACAGTTTTTACACATTTGAGAGAAAAGCCTAAATTGAGGTGTAACACACACACAAAGCACAGAGCTGTGAGTCAGGTGTCCTGTGATTTAGTCCTAATTTGCTCTCTGACTTTGGACACACATCCTGCAACCTGTGTCTCAGTTCTTTCGCAGAAAATGAGTATCAAGAATGACAGAAGTTAGAACAAAAATCACGTACAGAGCATCTGGAAATGTGTATGAGTATGGGAGGGGGGACGTTTTGGGCTTGTTGTAGCATAAGGTTCAACAAAGAACTCAACTGATTTACCCAAGATCTCAAGAGATTTACGTGAAAGTAGTTGTGAAACTTAGTATAAAGGGCAATGTGCACAGGTTACCAAAACGTATCTATCAGCATAAAAACAACACCATAAAAGGGTAATTGGAGAAGACAACCTGACGCTTTGGTATGCTACATAGAAATAATTCTTCCCAGTCAAAAAGCTAGCAAGTTCATTCATTTATTCATTCACCCAATATTTAATATGCATTTACCATGTGCCAGGAAGTAAGGCACTGAGAACAGCCACTGTGCATATGGAGAGCTCAGAGCTCCAAAGGGAGCTCAGGAGTAAACCAGGAGAAAACCTGGTGGAAGAGCACTCAGGTGATGAAAAAAGGCATGCATAGGTCTGTGGTTGAAGGGCACAGGACTACAAGGAGACCAGTGCATGAGTGGGGAGCCAGCAGCCAGGGGAACATGGTGAGACATGGGGCTGGATGTGTGGCAAAGGGCCAAGACAATGCAGACTCTCAGCAACGTCTTAAAGGATTGTAAACTTTTTTCCCAAGAGCTATGAAAAGCCATCAAAATGCATTAAGGAGGATTAGAAGAGATTAAATGATGAGATCTGGGGGTGGACAGAGAAACAAATTTAAATGGTCAAAGAACTCCCACAGCATCCAGTTAAGTGGCCTTGGTGGCTTGCAGAAGAATGTGGCAGCAGTGGATAAAAAGTGGTCAAGTCAGGAGATATTTAGAAAGTCAAATCTATAGAACCCAGTTATATGACAATGGTTATAGTAATTAGGGCTGTAAGCATGGATGAGAGACAACACAGAGAGAAAACAAAAAGTCCAACACGCAATCTTGAAAAACTCCAGTGTTTACTGGCCTTGTGAAAGAGGCCAAGTTTACAGAGGGAACCGAGCAGGAGCAGACAAGAATGGGAGAAAAACCAGCAGTACAGTGTCATAAAAGCTAAAGGAAAGAGTATTTCAAGAAGAAAAGAGTGGCCAATAGGGTGAACTACTAAAATGTAAGGAAGATGAGGCCTGAAAAATATCCACTGGATTTAGCTATACAGAAGTCACCCATGACCCAAGAATAAGCATTTTACTGAATTATGGGGTAAGAGACTAGATTTGTGTGTTATGAAGAATGAGCATGAAGTGAAGAAATGATGGAGGATATTGCCACCTCTTCTGAGGACTTTGGCCTTGAAGGAAAGGAATGATATAAGGTAGTAGCTGGAATAAAGCATGCAGTTAAGGGAGAGTGTTTTTGTTGATTGTTGTTTTATTAACAGAAGAGGCTGCAGCATGCTTAAAATCCAATAAGAAAGATCTATTGAAGGAAAAAGATGAATATATACAAGAAAGGTTTCTAAGGCAATGACAGAGATAAGATCCAGGGCACAGCAGGAGGGGACAGGCTTTGGGTAGGTGGAGAGAGGACTCCTGTCTTGTTGAACAGCAGCAGTGGGGGTGAGGATGGATGCAGATGAAGACAGGTTTGTGTCTTCCGGTAGCAAAAAAGACTTTCTACTTGTTGGCTTCAATTTTCTCTGAGAGTAAGAGTCTAGATCACCTGTTAACACTGAGAAACGGTGGTGGGAGGAGGTGCTGTGAGGAAGAGAAGGGTTAATCATACAGATAGAAAAAGACTGTTGGCCAGAACCATTTGAGGCTGGTGATGATGAAGTTCTAATGAAATCAATCTACCCCGAAGTATCTCTTTCTCTGGTGTGCTTCCTGTGTGGGAACATGCACAGACAAAGCACATGGCTGGGCTCATACAGGCTCAGCCTTTGCTGGTGAAATAGTACATACTCAGCAGTTCGCAAGGAATTGAAAAGGGATTGTGTGGAAGTGTAAAACAAAACAAAAACAAAAACGAGCCTCATTCCATTTACCTAGAGATCATTTTTAGAACACCCCTCTATACTACAGAACAACCCACACAGAGGTGACTGAAGACACTATGCCACTTAACATCTGCTTTTCAAAAGATCATATGCCTCACTTTTCCGATGACAGCAGAGAAGTTACCATAACAAATTCCTGAAGATGACTGTTTCGATTAAATCATGCCCAGACTTAGCATGTCCTTACTGTTCTTATTGGTGCAAAAAGCACTTCACCTTGCAATCGCCAAAAAAAAAAAAGAAAAAGAAAAAAGGCTTGCATAACTCAGTGTAGACATCCCTTCATGCTCATATTTGGGCACAGATTAGCAACAAGCTAAGAAGGTAATTTTCCCTTGTTCTCAAAACTAGGTGCCTAAGTTTTTTCAAACATTCTTTTTTTTTTCTACAAAGTGACTCTCCATTAACAACAAGGTAGACAGCAAAGATGAGAAACAGTATATTTACAGCAAGCTTAGTTAGTACTTCGAGGTTAGAGTCTAACAAATTCAATAATTAAAAGATATCTAATGAATTATGACTTTCTCACTTCACAAAGAACAATAAATCCCCTAACAGCCTAAATTTTAATGAATACAGAGAATGGTATTGATGTTGATAGAGAAGTAACTCCTCCAGCACCTATATTTTAGTGAACTAATAAAAGGAAAATTTAAGTAAACTTTAGTGACTAATAAGGATAAATACACCCTCCCCAAAAAGGGGGTAGTGGGAATCAATTTATTTTTATTATGGTAGAAAACTAAATCTCAAACTACTTCATATCACAGGCTAAGATGAGAATGTGAATAATCAAGTCAAAATACAAGAAGTGTTAAAACAAATAGATGAACCTATCAAAGAAAAACAGATAGAGTTACACATACGGGCTGCTCCTGTAATGTAAAAGAAATCTCCATGTGAGAGAAAGGTAAGAGAATGCTAAAGGGAAACATGACAAAGGCAGGACTTGTCAAGTTTCCAAGCAAGGAGAGTTTTGATCAAAACCCATCTTCCCTCAAGCTTTACAGCCCTATTGTTAGTGGATCAATGGCAGCATGCGGGGGGAGGGGAAACTCATGTTGATTACATACTTCCTAAATCTCTAGGAGAGTGATAGGCACTCTCATACGCTACCTCAAGACAGCCCCACTCTAACATTTTTTTTTTTTTTTTTTTTTTTTGAGGCTGAGTTTCACTCTTGTTGCCCAGGCTGGAGTGCAATGGTGCAGCTCACTGCAACCTCCGCCTGCCTCCAAGGTTCAAGCGACTCCCCTGCCTCAGCCTCCCGAGTAGCTGGGATTACAGGCACCTGCCACCAGGCCTGGCTAACTTTTTGTATTTTTAGTAGTGCCGCCGTTTCTCCATGTTGGCCAGGATGGTCTTGAACTCCTGACCTCAGGTGATCTGCCCGCCTTGGCCTCCCAAAGTGCTGGGATTACAGGTGTGTCAACGCGCCCGGCCGACCCTCTAACGTTTTCAATGATCACATCACTGAAATTTGTCAACTTACTTAGTCATTTTTCCCCCTAAACTCGTAACACATGCATGCTTAGACTAACAGCTTGCACATCAAACTGAGTGAAACATAGGCCTTCAATTTCATCACTGGCACATCTTTAAAAGCTGAAAAGAAATAATTTTATGAATGAAAGGGCAAAGTAAAAGAAAGAATAGAAAAAAAAAGACTGGGGCTTAGACCTGCTAAAAGGTAATTAACAAGTTAAGAAGTGTTTCTTTCTCAAAGGCATCATGGAGGGGAAACAGAGCAGAAGGGGTATGCATCAGTACAACTCTTTTGGCAGACAATTCAGAAGTATGTCTCAAAATTTTAAATGTAATACCCTTTGTCCCAGCAATTCCACTTCCAGGACCTTATCCTACGGATATATTCACACGCCTCACAAAGACACATACAAAGTTCAGTACAACAGTTTTAAAAGCAAAAAACAACATAATATCCATCAATAAGGCACCCTAAACAAAATGTTATATGCATACAATAAAATACCATATGGCATTTTTTAAAAATCACAGATACAAGAAAAAGTAGGACTGTGGTAACAAGTGCCTGCTGCAGAAATTGCAACTAGGTCTGCCAGGCTCCCATGAAGAGGACAACCAGATGAGCTATCTTCCTACTGTGGCTGTGTCACTTTTTCAGTTTTCTGCCTCAAAAATGGAAGTAGGAGAATGTGGGCTACACCTTACATCACATCTATAAAGATCTTTTTTGGCCGGGCGAGGTGGCTCATGCCTGTACTCCCAGCACTTTGGGAGGCCAAGGCAGGTGGATCATTTGAGGTCAGGAGTTTGAGAACAGCTCAACCAAAATGGTGAAACCCCATCTCTACTAAAAATACAAAAAAATTAGCCCGGCATGGTGGTGCATGCCTGTAGTCCCAACTACTCGGGAGGCTGAGGCAGGAGAATCACTTGAACCCGGGAGGTGGAGGTTGCAGTGAGCCAAGATCGCGCCACTGCACTCCACCCTGGGTGACAGAGCAAGACTCCATCTCAAAACAAAACAAAACAGAACAAAACAAAACAAAGAAACAAAACAAAACAAAACAAAACACACAGTCATGGGAGGCTTCATATTACAGAGAATTTCTGTAAATTAATCTAGGCAAGAAGGCCAGGAACATAAAAAGAAAGTAATATATTCAGATATGTCTTCCAAATATTTACATGCCAAATTATATCTCCCAAACTGTATGTAAAACCATATAGACACAATAAAAATGGTCACCAGATGTAGACACTAACTCTTACACCTCACTTGGATGCAGATGCATTACATTATAAGCAGTGTATATTAGCTCTTTAAGAATTTTAAAATGTGATAATGGTTAGAAGTCATCCATTTCTGTTCTCAAAGTTCAATCATTTTGAGTTCATTTGGCAAGGTAAATAAGCAATTTGATTTTTTCTACACAAGCTGAAGTACTGTTAAGTGCTTTTTAATTGATAACTTTCAGGCTCTGTGTGTGTCTGGTTTGTGGCCAAACTACAGCCCATGGCCGTGTGTATGCACACACATACATACACCCTCATACCTCTGGATTCTGCAGCCTGAAGGCTAAGTCAACACTAAGCCAACTTCCTATGGGAACATTTCAAACCCTAAAGGGCCTCCTCCCGGTATTAAACCAGTCCAGTCCAGTTTAGCTTCTAAGGTGTGACTGAATTCACGCATGTGACTGAATCACCAGCCTACAGGTCATGCTATTAAACAAGATGACTCTGACCACAGCTTTACAATCTAACTTTCACAATTACAGCATCTTTAAACTTTAATATAATGAAATATGATGACCCTATTATATTCTCACTCAAAATGCAAACAATGGACAAAATAATTGCTATCCAACTACATACTCAGACAAGTGAAAAGTTCCTGGCTGCTTAATTAGAAAACATTTAACCGCTTTGCTCCTGCATACAACCTATTCCCAAAATTTTGAGTCTTAATTGGTTAACATATTTAAAACAAACCTATGAAAAGACTGCCAGAGGCATTAAAAGGAAAATTATTATTTATTTACGTTTAGCTTTTTTATTTTTATTTTTTAAAGGCAATTTTAATAAACGAATGAGATAAATTAAAAACAAGCATAAGACAGGCAGAAACTAGTAAGCAAAAATAATCTCCTCAAACACACACACCCCTAGTTTTAGTCTTGACATACTTAGTGTCTTTCCATAGAGCCACCTCAGATTTGTAAGGCCCTCCTGCACATTCTGCACTGTTCTCTCTGGCCTTCAGGTACATATTCATGTTCATGCCTGCTCAGGCAGACTTGTTTGCACACAGAGCAATGTTAGGCACTGTTGTTTTGGAATTTGGCTTTCATTAATGTTCTAGGGCAGATATCTACTTGGAGAGAATGAGAGAAGCCAGACAAGTCAGAGGCTAAATTTCAAGCTGGAAGTCAGAGCTTTACCTCTCTCAAAAAGAAACAAGTCAATTTTACTGTGATGCCTCGGCAAACCCTTAAATAAGAGGAGGGTTGAACCCTCTGCTTGTAACACCTACCTCTGAGGAACAAACACTACTGTCTGAGATTTCACTCCTCTGTATCAACCCTAACTCTTGGTGACTTATTAATCCACTAGTGTTTAAAGGATACTCCTAGGATCCCTCGCCTATTGGCTCTTGGTTAATTCTACTTTATCCTCTCTTGCTTTTAATCTACTTACACACCAGATGTTTTTGCGACATCCTTTTGATCTAAGTTCATCAAATCCAGTATTCTTTGTTGGTCTTTTGATTGAAAATTAAGGTAAGGTTAGGGGCAATAGTAAGGCTTATTTACCCAAGATCTCTTACCGTTGTGGTTTTTAGCAAACAGGTTGCATTATATTCTAAAAAAAATTAAAGTATACAAACAGAACAAGTAGAAACTAGTACAGGTATGTGGTATTTTTATTATTTGAAACTTTTCCACTGAAAACTGAACATAACACACAGAAGTTCCTAGAAGGAATTATGAACAGAATTTCCTAACACAGATTTAACGGAAAGACATAATGTATTTATCAGTGACCTATTTAAATAGAAGCTATAGAACTATCCCTTGCAATCTCTTCCACTAAATCATATAACTTTATCATTCTTATTACCCCATTGCATATTTCAGGCTCTTCATCCTCTTTAGGATAATGTGACATACTAAAACTGCTTAATTTCACTGTGATTTTGCTCTTACTCATTCTAAAAACCTTAATGTTCTTTTATTATCCATAATTTTCCCAAAGTTGTTATGAGTTGTTGCTGATGCTATTTTCATAGATAGTTAACTCCAAGTTAAACTCTAAGGCTAACTCTAAGTTAAACAACTTCATTAAACTCTCATTAATTAAGGTTAAACAACTTTGGTAACTAATTAAACAACTAAATTAAACCGTCATTAATTTCTTACAAGGGGCAAAGACTTTAGTTGTCAGTGGTATATGGTACTATTCATTTAGTCATTTCTTAAGTTCATCGATAGTTTTCATATATCTTTGCTGAAAATATCATTGATCTTCAAGAATGCACTATCACAGTTGTTCTGGTCAACAGTTCCATTTCTTTAAATCTAGTTTGCCTAAAGGAAGTTATGTAAGTAGTTACATTGAAGTATATGAAGATGAGAATTCAGAGCAATCACCTCCGTTATGTAAAAGGTATGTGATGTCAAAAATATGAGTTACTCTTTGAGCCTCAGTTTCTTTATTGATAAAAATGAAGTCATGCCATAAAGACAGCAACAACCAGACACTGGGGACTACTATGGGGTGGGGGCAAGTGCTGAAAACTACCTATTAGGTGTGATGCTCACTACCTGGGTGACAGGATCAGTTGTACCCTAAACCACAGCATCATGCAATATACCCAAGTAACAAACCTGCACATATACCCCTAGAATCTAAAATAAAAGTTGAAATTGTTTTAAAAATGGAGTCACAATCTATTTCACAGGATCGTGGTAATTTTAAAAGCTAACACATTAAAAAACAGCTAGGACAGAAACTGCCACATGGCCAACATTATACATCTATTTCTTAGGTAACTACTTTGTGACTGTTACTTTTTAACTTCATGGATCATTTTTATTCTGTAACATCTATAAATTACACTTACTATAAAAATTTCTCTTCATTGTTATTCCACATATTAATTCTTTCAAGAAACATGAAAATTAGAAAATTATATTTCTATGGAAAATTTTAGGATACTGAATTGTTAGTAAAACAAATACTCCTTATGGGGCTAACAAACATTCTTTTTATTTTTAAGAGTCATATTCTCTATGGAAACACTAATAAAAATGTGCTGGACAATCCAAATTAATATATTTGATTAATAACTTATAACAGTATAATTTATATTAATACAAAATGTGAAGGATGCTATTGCTCTGTTCCTATTTCAGATCAGTATTTCTAAATCTTTAGAAGATATGCACCAAAAATCTTACTAAATCACCTATCACAAATAATACTGGTTTGCTTTTAAGTAAAAAATATATTTTCCTTCTAATCTCTGGAGAAAAATTTCCTATTCTCTCTTGAGTATGCAAATTTGCTGCATAAGGATAACCACATCCCTCTTTCCATCCATTACAGCAACCAACAGAAACCAAACCCACTGTGCCACCTCAGATACTTTTTATTGCCAAAGCCAAGTAAAATCCATATAAATGTTTGATCTAGATACAAAAAATAAAGCCCAATAAAATTCCACAACAAATCCAAATACAGCACAAAACTTATGGGAATAATTATCAAGTAAAAACAATTATTAAGTAAAAAACTACTCTTTTTTTTTTTCTTTTTTGAGACAGGGTCTTGCTCTGTCACCTACCCTGGACTGCAGTGACACAGTCACAACTCACTGCAGCCTCGACCTCCTGGACTCAAGCTACCCACCCACCTCAGACTCCCAAGAAGAAAATGAGGCGGAGGCAGAAGCAGGTAACGTTTAGGACCCTTTTTAGTCTAAAGCTGTACTAACAGACTATAAACACAACACAGAAGCCAGAGGTCACAATAGGCAGAGTCAAGCAACTGAAAGTAGAGAATTAAAAAAAAAAAAAAACTCCAAAGAAAATTCTAAATTCTAATTCTAAAATCTCTACAGGTGCATGCCACCATGCCTGGCTAATTTTTAAATTTTTTGTAGAGATGGGGTCTTGGTGTGTTGCCCAGGCTGGTCTCCAACTCCTGAGCTCCGGCAATCCTCCTGCCTCAGGCTCCCAAAGTGCTGGGATTATAGGCATGAGCCAGGGCACCCAGCTAAGACATTACTCTCTAAATGCGATTATTATTGTCCAATACCAAAAAATTTGCTCATGGTGAAATTTTGATTGTTTATAATTTTGTCTCTTTTTCCTTTTAGAATAAATCAAGGCATTCAACAGTGAGAAATACACACAATTCAACTCTCTTCATTTAATTCTTTCACATGCTGGAAGAAAAGTACTTAATTTTCTTTTTAAGTAAAGAAAGGCTCAATGACTTCAACTAAAAACGAAGTTCTACAGATGAAAGGTTTCTTCTAGTGAAAGAAACCACAATAGTATTTTATAAGCCACAGAACAACAACAGAATTTCAGCAACAAAGAAATCTTGTAAGCATTTAAACCTGACACATGGTATTTTAACCATGAATCTTAACAAAGGAAAATAAAGCAAACTAGGAAAACCAAAGTTCTAAGTTAAAGCTAAACATTGTTCTAAAAAGGTATTTCTGCCAAAATAAAAGTTCAAAACAAATAACTAATTCAAAGACTCAAATTCTCACCTAAAGCAGTAAGAGCTCTATGACATCAAACTTGCATAGGAAATTTTAGGATCTCTGACACACACAATGAAATATTTAAGTACTTAGGAGAAAAATGCATTATTTTTATATATATATATATATATATATATATATATATATATATACACACACACACACACACATCAATTTGTACTTATAATTATTCATGAGTACCACAGAGACAATGTCCAGAGGCCACTGTTTTTAAAAGTAGGGGTTTTTCTAATCTATTTTATTTTTTTAGAGATGGGGTCTTGCTATATTGTCCAGGTTGGTCTCAAACTCCTGGTCTCAAGCAATCCTCTGGCCTCATCCTCCCTGCCAAAAGTAGGTTATTTTAGAAGACTAGCTGGTTCCTGTATTTTGCTTCTGCCTAAAAAACTTCAAAGGAGAGAGCAGAACACACCCTCAAAGATGCACTGTTACAAATACTTTAGGTATCACAATTGAAATATTTTAATTCAAAGGCCACAAAGATTCTATCATTCCAAGTATAGAACGTGTCCAGCTGCACAGCCTTCTCATGGCCTCTCATTCTAAGTCACCTGGAAAGTGCAGTATGATGATGGCTGTGTCTGCAGCCACTAAACCTTCACTTAAGAAGATCTGGTGCTTTAAACAAGTGTAGGCAAGTTGATCCTGGTTTTTCTTTTCGATTCAGCAACCTATACTCACCTCTATTTAAATGTTGTTCCACAAAGGAAGGATGCAATTATAGTATTTAAAAATAGGGGCCGGGCATGGTGGCTCACGCAGCCGGGCACGGTGGCTCACGCCTGTAATCCTAGCACATTGGGAGGCTGAGGTGGGTGGATCACCTGAGGTCAGGAGCTCGAGACCAGCCTGGCCAACATGGTGAAATCCTGTCTCTACTAAAAATAAATAAAAAAATAAAAAAAAATTAGCCAGGAGTGCTGGCAGGCGCCTGTAATCCCAGCTACTTGAGAGGCTGAGGCAGGAGAATCACTTGAACCTGGGAGGCGGAGGTTGCAGTGAGCTGAGATCATGCCATTGCACTCTAGCCTGGGCAACAAGAACGAAACTCTGTCTCAAAAAATAAATGAATAAATTAATTAAAATAAAAATAAGGGCTCCTGAGTGTGCATATGTGGAGGATTCATTACAGGTTTTAGACGTTGAAATTTCCGAAAGAAAAGGGGAGAGAAAAGAGAAGTGAAAGGAAGGAAGAAAGAGGAAAGAGAGGAAGAGAACGAGATGTCAAACAGAGCTGGTTTTGAGTCTTAGTTCTCTAACTTATTAGCAGTATAAATTTGGTAAACCTAAGGTTCCTTATCTGTAAAAGTGGATAATAACAATTCCTGCTTTATGAGATTGTTAGGAAATTTGAATGAGATAACGTGAGTATAGCATTTAAGAGAATGTAGGAAGTTATCAAACCATTAACTATCCTATATAATTATTTTTATTGTAATCAAATAAATTGGTTAGTTTAACGACTTTATAGTTTATATATAGTTTATAATTTAATGTCTTCATAGCTTTAGGAATATAGCTAGTTATTCAACAACATGACATAATATTTGTAAAACCAAAAAAAAAAATAATAACTGAGGTCAAGAAATATATAGTTTTCCGCCTGTAATCCTGGCACTTTGGGAGGCCAAGGTGAGGGGATCACCTGAGGTCAGGAGTTCAAGACCAGCCTGGCCAAAATGGTGAAATCCCATCTCTACTAAAAATACAAAAATTAGCCGGGTGTGGTGGCATACGCCTGTAGTCCCAGCTTCTCAGGAGGCTGAGGCAGGAGAATCGCTTGAACCTGGGAGGTGGAGGCTGCAGTGAGCCGAGATCATGCCACTGCACTCCAGCCTGGGTGACAGTGGAAGACTTTGTCTCAAAAAAAAAAAAAAAGAAATATATAACTTTCAATAAATACGTTCTGGAGATTTAGCTTCTTATAAGGCAATAAGAACATGAACTCAAGAGCCAGATTGCCTAGGTTTGAGTTCCAAGTCTGCCACTCGCTGGTTGTATGACTGCAAGCCAAGTATTTACTGTGTCTCAGTTTGTGTCTGTTTACTGGGATGACAATAGGGATGTTGTGAGAAGAAAATGAATTAATATATGTAAACTGCTTAGAACAGTGTCTGGCACTTAGTAAGTGCTATGTAAGTATTAGCATGGATTTAGTTGTTAATAATTCTCACCAGGAAACTATTTACCACCCCAAAACTGGTAATTGTTAAGCCCACTCACTAGAGCAGTTAGACTAGGAGATATGAACTGGAAACTTGTGGGCTACAAGTCCGAACTAAACTCTAACCTTCATACTCAGCAGTTCTTTAGAGGCAAAATCAAAGTCTGCTATCTGCAAAGTTACTGCCAACATCCGAAGACATATTACAGTTGTGTGTGAGAGCGCCCGTGTGTGTGTTTGTGTGTGTGTGTGTGTACGCTACAATTCAGAATAATGGCCTCTAAGTAGTGGAAATGTGATTTTTAAATTTTTTATTTTATTTTCTTAAGCCAGAGTCTCACCCTGTCACTCAGGCTGTAGTGCAGTCACATGATCACAGCTCACTGCAGCCTTGGCCTCCGGAGTAGCTGGAAATACAGGTGCTTGCCACCATGCCAAGCTAATTTTTTGTATTTTTTTGTAGAGAGAGGGTTTTACCCTTTTGCCAAGGCTGTTCTCGAACTCCCAGGCTCAAGCAATCTACCTACTTTGGCTTCCCTAAGTCCTGGGATTACAGGCATGGGCCACTGGACCCGGCCAATTTTTTTATTTTAATTTTTCTGTATTTTCTAATTTTTTGCCATGCTTTTGCTTCTATAATAATAAAAGATAATTTTAAAATTCAGAGATGAAAGAAATTTGTCTTACAGTTGTATAAGGAAAAAATCCACAAATTCCATACCTGTATTTATGAATGATGGCATTAAATAATTTTCCATCTCTCCAGCAGGTAGTGAAATTTTCACACCGAATTCCAGCATAACCCTCTGTTGCCTGCTGCGTCCAGAGTAGCAATCTCTCTTTCGCAGACATATCCTCTGACTCTCCAGTAACATGGATATCAGATATCTAGATATAACAGAAAGTGTTCAACCTTTAGGAAGGAAGGAAGCTAACTCAGATTAAGAACCTACTATGTGCCAAGCACTTTCCAAAATGTAAGATTAGGATAATAACAATTCCCGCTTTATGAGATTGTTAAGAGATTTGAATGAGATAACATGTGTATAGCACTTAAGAGAATGCCCCACATGTAGAAAGTTATCAAACCATTAGCTATTCTATATAATTATTTTTATTTAGCCCTCATATCTCTCCCTTATAAATTTTCCCCATTTTACATATAGGAAATAAATAAATTTTATCCATTTTATATATAGGAAATCTGAGTTTCAAAGAGGTTAACAACAGATTGAAAAAGTCAGATTTAACTCATTTGTGTCCAATTTAAAAGCATTTATTCTCTTTTTACTAAACCAAAACTCTACAGTATTGAAAATTCTACATTCTTCTTTCCTAATCAGATTTGTTAAAACAATTTAAGGAGGTGTTTTTCCAAGTTCAAGTGGATCAGAAGTAAAACCTATAAATTACTCTACACTACCACCTGCAGAGCAGAATTTGATCCAACAGGTATTCTGTGTAAAGAACAATGAAAGAAATAGTATTCTCTCCTATTAACTATATTATATAACAATTTGGCCAGAAGTTCTAATTTTCTCATGAGTCCTTGCTTGGCTTGCTCAACCTGAAACCTTTATCAACTGATTTTTTTCTCCTGTATTTTGTTTTCATGAAGTTTTCTAAAAGTCTCTTCCACTGAATAATGATAAAACAGGTCACAAGTTTCCATGATTTACATTCTCCCAAAAGCACCTCTTTGATAAGGGTCCTACTTAATCTGCTGATAATTATGTTAAGGCACAAAGTGACTTTACCAGGGGTCACACAGTAATTCCAAAGCTGAGATTAACACCACCAACAACTGTTCCCTCAATCAGTGCAAGACGCAAAGCCAAGGGATCAACAAGACAGGCTGCACGCCAGAATCAGAATGAGCAAGTCAGAGATGGGAAGCAAGACATAGGAAGAACAAATCATTCTGTAACAGGGAAAATATCACTAGACCAGAGTCATGAGACAGGCTTCTAGACCTGGTTTCTAGTCTCATAGGTTTGAATAACTCATTTCATGTTTGTGAGTCAACTTCCTTATCTATAAAATGAGGAGGAGGCAGAAGCAGATAACGTTTAGGACCCTTTTCAGTCTAAAGTTTTACTAACAGACTATAAACACAACACAGAAGTCAGAGGACACAATAGTCAAGCAACTGAAAGTAGAGAATTAAAAAAAAAACTCCAAAGAAAACCTGTTACATGTGGTAGTGCCAGGCTCAGACAGAAAGCCTTTTATTTCTCCCAGCTGCCACAGAGCCAGAGGCACAGCAGCCAATCCAGGGACCCGGGGCAGGAAGGCTGTGGCAGTGAAAGCCTTTGCCAGGCCTGGCAGCCCCTGACAACTTCACTTGTTGGAAATGACAGGGGGCCTCACACACTCCTTCTCCAGTGTTCAGCAGAGGCTGCCATGCCCCATGGAGCTTCACTCTCGGCTACAGTCTGAGACACTCTGCTTGACAAATGGTCAGGATTTAAAAGTGGAACAAACTGTCTCAATTTGAATAATCTTTGCCAGGAATCTGTGCCAAACTCCAGAGCATGGAAAAGAACTCTGTACATGAACACATCATATAGTACACATAGAAGAAATTTCTTTTTTTTTATGTGATTAAAAAAACAGCATAAAATTTACCAATATTCTTTGGCCCAAGTTCCAATGACATTCTGGTCTAAAATTATGCTACAGTACCTTTCTGGCACATCCCAAGAGTTTAAGTCCCATGTCTACCATTTACATGCTCAAGTTACTTAACTGCTTTAAGCCCATTCCCTTACTTGTAAAATGATGATGATAACTATACTGTGTTGTGAGAATTCAACAACAGCACAGTATAATGCCTGGCCCATAGTCCACACATGCACAATACAGGTGAGCTATGTTATTGTTGTAGTTATTGTTATTCTTTCTGAAAAAGGGAGAAGTAAAACCTTGACTTTATTATTTTCTTAACTCTATTCCCCATAAAGAGGAATAAAAGAATAAGTTTTTAAAATTTGCTGCCTTAAACTAATGAAAATCTATGATCACAACGGTTCAGAGAAGCTAATCTAGGAAATGTGAATGAAAAAGTTGAGGCCAGGCGCGGTGGCTCACGCTTGTAATCCCAGCACACTGAGAGGCCAAAATGAGAGCCTCACTTGAGCCCAGGTGTTCGAGACCAGGCTGGGCAACATAGTGAGACCCCGTCTCTATTAAAAAAAAATTAGCCTGGCATAATAGCATGTGCCCATAGTCCCAGCTACTAGCTGAGGCAGATCGCTTGAGTTTAGGAGGTCAAGGCTGTAGTGAGCCATGATCACGCCACTGTGCTCCAGCCTGGACAACAGAGTGAGGCCCTTAAAAACAAAAACAAAACAAAACAAAACAAAAAAACAAGAAATAAAAGAAAAGAAAAAGTTGAGCCTCTTGGTCTCTATAAACCTTTAAAAATTATAAAATCAACTGTTTGGGGGAACCCTTACAATTCAAGAGCCACCTAGATAGTATGTATAATGACAGATAGAAATGGTAGATAGCTGGGGTTGTATGGGACTGTTTTCCGCTAATTCCATGCCAGTCAGTTACAAAAGCATTACCTGTTAACCAGGGAAGTCAGTAAAGTTCAACTACAAGGTACCAGCTTAATAGGTTCAAGTGCTACGCAGTAGTTTTACCAGAGGAAGGATGTTAAAGGAGTATAGAGGTCTGAAAATGGCCTAAATGTCAAGAGAAAATAATGTATTCTTGTTAAATAAGTTTCCAGTAGATGAATTTCAGATTGTTACAAACACAATTTCAGACTGTTATACATACACACACTATTAAAAAGCGATAATTTTAAAATGCATATTCAAAAGTACATTCATATAATTTTACAATGCATATTCAAATGTTATGAACCAAGCTTTACAATATCAAAGGTTAAGCCAAGTTCCAGACTCCACTAGGCCCACAAGCAGGGCAGGTGAATTCTAACTCCTCCATTTTCAGCTTTTCCTGCTACTTCCAATAAACTGAACATCACCCTCTTATAGCAATTTAAGGTATTTTTTAAAATACTGTTACCATTAGCCACTAGTATATCAGACTTTTCATGATACTATGCAACCAAAATTAAAATGAAAAATAAGTTAAATGCTAAAAATTGGTTAAGTCTTCAGTTGTCATTCATAAGCCCTGATCTGAAATCTGTGTGTTCAGCAGAACAGCCTGAATCTTCCACCAATGACAGGTTAATGGTTTCACGTTCAGGTCAGATTCTAAAAAGTAATCAAGCTACCTCCCTTCAAAACCTGGAGGCAATGTAGTGATAATCAGAGAGGGTTTCAATTCATGCTGCCTCAGTCTAAATCTTAATTCCAACAGTTAATGAAATGAATGACCCAGACTACTCACATAATCTCCTAAAATCCATTTTCTTTCTTTTTTTTTTAGACAGAGTCTTACTCTGTCACTCAGCATGGAGTGCAGTGGCACCATCTCGGCTCACTGCAACCTCCACCTCCCCGGTTCAAGTGATTCTCCTGCCTCAGCCTCCCAAGTAGCTGGGACTACAGGCGTGTGCTAACATATCCGGCAATTTTTGTATTTTTTAGTAGAGACAGTGTTTCACCATGTTGGCCAGGCTGGTCTTGAACTCCTGACCTCGGATGATTCACCCGCCTCGGCCTCCCAAACTGCTGGGATTACAGGCGTGAGCCACTGCACCTGGCCTCACTTTCTTCATCTTTAAAACTTAAATAATAACAACAACCTATCCAAAACAGAAATCAAGAAAGCAATCCCATTAACAATAGCTTAAAAAAAAGACTTAGTAATAAATTTAACCAAGGAGATAAAAGACCTTTATACTGAAAACACTGATGAAAGAAATTGGTCATGAATAAATGGAAAGATGTCCCATGTTCATTCATGAATTTGAAAACTTAACACTGCTAAAATGTCCATACTAGCCAAAGCAATCTACAGATTCAATGCAATACCTATCAAAATTCTCATGACACTTTGCACAGAAATAGAAGAAACAATCCTTCAATTTGAATGGAACCACAAAAGACCCCAAACAGTCAAAGCGATCTTGAGCAAAATGAACAAACCTGGAAGCATCACAGTCTACCTGACTTCAAAATATACTACAAACCTATAGTAATAAAAACAGCATGGTACTGACATGAAAACAGACAGATAGCCCAGTGGAATAACAGAGAGCCCAGAAATAAACCATGCATTTATGGTCAATTGGTATTTGACAAAGATGCCAATAACATACAATGGAGAAAGAACAGTCTCTTCAATAAATGATGTCTGAAAAACTGGATATCCACATGAAGAAGAATGATATTAGGCCCTTATCTCATACCATATACAAAAATCAACTCAAACTGGATAAAGACATTTCTCAAAACATGTAAGACCTAATATTATAAAGCTACTAAAGAAAACATAAGGAAAAGTTTCTTGACTTTAGACTGGGCAATGATTTTTTGGATATGACTCCAAAAGCACAAGTAAGAAAAGCAAAGACAGAAAAATGAGATTACAGCAAACTAAAAAGCTTCTGCACAGCCAAAGAAACAATAAACAAAGAGACATATTGCAGAATGGGAGAAAATATGTGCAAACCATTCATCTTATAACAAGTTAATATCCAAAATATGTAAGAAACTAAAACTCGGTAATAAGAAAACAAAAAACTTGGCCAGATGTGGTGGCTCATACCTGTAATCCTAGCACTTTGGGAGGCCAAGGCAGGCAGATCACGAGGTCAGGAGATCGAGACCATCCTGGCCAACATGGGGAAACCCCACCTCTACTAAAATACAAAACATTAGCTGGGCATGGTGGCACGTGCCTGTAATCCCAGCTACTTGGGAGGCTGAGGCAGGGGAATCACTTGAACCCAGGAGGCAGAGGTTGCAGTGAGCTGAGATCGCACCACTGCACTCCAGCCTGGCAAGAGAGCAATGCTCCATCTCAATAAATAAATAAATAAATAAATAGAAATAAAAGAAATTCAATTTAAAATAAAGGATATCATAATAGACATTTCTCAAAACAAGGCATACAAATGGCCAATAGGTATATGAAAAAATGATCAATATCACTAAGCAGCGAAGAAATGCAAATTAAAACCACAATGAGGTATCACCTCACACCTCTTAGAATGGCTAGTCTCAAAAAAAAGGAAAGGAAAGATAACAAGTGGTTTTTGTTTGTTTGTTTGAGACGGAGTCTCGCTCTGTCACCCAGGCTGGAGTGCAGTGGGGCAATCTCAGCTCACTGCAATCTCCACCTCCTGGGTTCAAGCAATGCCTTAGCCTCCCGAGTAACTGGCACTACAGGTGCCCACCACCACACCTGGGTAATTTTTTGTATTTTTAGTAAAGAAGGGGTTTTGCCATATTGTCCAGGCTGGTCTTGAACTCCTGACCTCAGGTGATCTACCCACCTCAGCTGCCCAAAGTGCTGGGATTACAGGTGTGAGCCACTGCACCCAGCTGATATCAAGTTTTGTTTAGAATGTGGAGAATAGGGAACTTTTGCACTGTTGGTGGGAATGTAAGTTAGTAAAACCATTATGGAAAACAGTATAGAGGTGCCCAAAAAATTAAAAATAGAACTACCATATAATCCAGCAATCCCATTACTGGGTATATATCCAAGGGAAATCTGTATATCAAAGACATACACTCCCATGTATAATGCAGCATTATTCACAATGGCCAAGATAAGGAATCAACCTAGGTGTCCATCAACTGAAGAATGAATTTTAAAAATGTGATATATACAAACAATACAGTACTGTTCAGCCTTAAAAAAAAAAAAAAAAGGAGGGAATGTAGTTATTAACAACAACATGGATGAACCTGGAGGGAATGTTAAGCAAAATAAATCAGGCACATAAAGACAAATACTGAATGATCTCACTTATATGTGGAATCTAAAAAAGTTGAACTCACAGAAGTGGGCAGAGTAGAACGGTGGTTACCAGAGGCTGTGGTGGTTGGGGTGGAAGTGATTGGGGCGGTATCGGTCAAAGGATGCAAAATTTCAGTTAAGAGGAATAAATTTCTCTTATACAACATAGTGACTATAGTTAGTAACAATGTACCGCGTTCTTTAAAATTGCTAAAAGAGTAGATTTTAAGTGTTTTCACCTCAAAAATGTAAGTACTGAAGTAATGTATATGTTAATTACTTGAATTTCACAAGATGTTGTACATGATAAATATATGTAATTTTTATTTGTCAATTTAAAAAAACTTAAATATGATAACGTCTTCCTTTGGTGGTTCTAAAGATTAAATAAAAACAGTCATATCAAGTGCTTATCACAGCGCCGCCACATAGAAAATTCTAGAAATGTTAGCTTCTCCCACCATTACTTATCTATCCATTTTCTCCCACCACTACTTATCTACCATCCATCCATCCATCCATCCATCCATCCATCCATCCATCCATCCATCCACCCATCCACCCACCCATCCATCCATCCATCCATCCACCCACCCATCCATCCATCCATCCATCCACCCACCCACCCATCCACCCACCCACCCACCCACCCATCCATCCATCCATCCATCCATCCGTCCGTCTATCCATCTATCTGAGATGGGGTCTCACTCTGTTGCCAGGCTGAAGTGCAGTGGCAAGATCATAGCTCACTGCAGCCTCAAACTCCTGGGCTCAACTGATCCTCCCACCTCAGCCTCCCAAACAGCTAGGACCACCACCATGTGTCACTATGTCTGGCTAATTCTTTTAAATTTTCTGTGAGACAGGGGTCTCTTTTTGTTGTCCACGAACTCCTGGCTTCAAGTGATCCCCCCACATTGGCCTCCCAAAGTGCTGGGATTATAGGCATGAACCACAGCACCTAGCCCCACCACAATTTTATTACCTGCAGTAGCATTGCTTCTTAAAGCTTTTCACCAACCTGTCAGCTAGCACCAAAACAAACAAAATACTTTATACCAGAGTTCCTTTCAGAAACTTGAAGCCTTCATGCCTCACATCCTGGTCATTGCTGACTACTGCCCAAATTCAAGTTCTTCCTGTCACTGAGCCTCTCCTGCCCATATTTGATCTGGGCTTCATCTCTCCTGACCCAGCTGGCTACCATTCCCAAACTTCCAAAAATATCTACCCCATGGTAAACAAAGTCTCATGTCTTCAATACCTTAAACTGCTTTTATCTTTTTACTGAACCCCAAGTATCCCCCCATGACAATAACTAAAATTCAGCCAAGTCCCAGGCTCCACTAGGCCCACAGGCGGGGCAGGTGAATTCTAACTCCTCCAGTGATGCAAAACCAGTGGTTTTCAAATCATTATCTGTAAGTACAAAAAAAATCATTTTTACATTGTAGGCCAGTCTTGCTCTCTAGCTCTCCTCCTTCCTCTCCTTAAACACGATGCTCGCACCCCTCAAAGATGTGGCATCTGGCTGTGTGCCTGGACACCCAAACGCCATGTGCACGCAACACCCACCATCAGTGCTTTGTCTCTTCATTTCAGCCAGTCATACAGCTACATCCTGGATCTCATCATCTTGAACCGGAACTAGTCTACCTCAGGTATTTAACTTCTAAAAGCAGTTTCCTATTCTTCCAGCACTTTCCTTTGCTAATTCTAGCTAAACCAATTATCTGGCTTCATCAACATCTCCTATTCCTTGACATGCCCAATTTTCTTCCTATCTATGAACGGTAGAGGAAGAAACATAATTTTTTCTTCAACTCTCATAAATTCTTAATTGGAGCAGATCCCTGTAACAAAACATATATTAACTAGAGAAAAACGAAGAGTAGTTTATTATTATAATATGTATATTTCATATATACTTGGGGGACAGGGTGGGCTGTGGGAGACCAGAAGATGCCATGTCAAAATAAAAGGTTGTTGAGTTAAAGGCAATTAAGTAGCAGCAGATGCAGGAAAGCTCTCTGCTCTCCATTTGCCTAAAAACAGGACACAGATTTACAAAGACAAAAGGTATCCTATCCCCCTCTACCAGAGAGAAAAACATTAACCAATAAAGATAACTTTAGACTGTTATGGGCCTGGAGAGGGGACCAAAATTATCTACATGAACAAGCTTTACTAACTGGCCTTTGTCTGCCATTTCTTTCCCTTCCCACAAATTGCTGCCCCCAGAGACTCAAAGTTTTTTCTTTTGTCTTGTCATTTCTCTAAAAATGTACTGCCCTTTGTTGAAGACGCTATATAAAACGGAATTCAAAGCTGCCTCTGAGAACTGCTCATTCTCTGGGCTCTCCCATGTATGTATGAAACATACATGTTAATAAACTGTCTTTCTCTTACCCATCTGTCTTTTGTTGTAGGCATCCATTCCAGCTAACTTACGAGGGTTGAAGAAAATTATTTTTCTTCCTCTACAGATGCCCCTTCTATCTTTACATCCTTCTCTGTTTGTCTTGTACTATATTATTTATCATTTCCACCACTTCCTTGCTAATATCCATAAGTCCCTCACATCTTTGTCCTTACTCTGCAACCACTCCACCACCAAACCTTAATCCTGATCAATCCAGCTGCATGTCTTCTCTGCTTTCACCCTAAGCTATAAACTTCTACCAGAGAAAAGCATACCACCATGTGGACTCCTGCCACCACAAATTCCAGGTCTGCAACCTCAGCTAGGTACTCAAAGAAATGTGGCAATTCTTCTTGGTGTCCTAACTGGCCAGCTCTTTCACCCCTTACAATACTACTTTTAATTATTTACTGTTTGGCTGGGTGTGGTGGCTCTCACCTGTAATCCCAACACTTTGGGCGGCCAAGGCAAGAGGATCACTTGAGCCCAGGAGTTCAAGACCAGCCTGGGCAACACAGGAAGACTATGTCTCTATTAAAAAAAAAAAAAAAAATTAGCTGGGTACAGTGCCACATGCCTGCAGTCCAAGCTTCCTCAGGCCCCTGAGGTGAGAGGATCATCTGGGCCCAGGAGGTCAAGGTTGCAGTGAGCCATGATTATGCCACTACGCTCCAGCCTGGGTGAAAGTAAAACTCCAACTCCAAAAATAAAAATTCTTCACTATTTGTCTAAAACTACCTACCCTACCACATCTACTTTTATGTTTTTATGTTTAGCAAACAAATTTCATCTCCCCCTTTATTGAGAAAATAGCCACATAAGTAAGAACCCCTTTCTGTCCTGCTACCCACAAACTTTGCTCCCACATGACCTCCTTTTCTCTTGGAGTTTAAATCCTTTCACCTCCAACTTCCTAGCGATCTCATTCTATCAATAATCCCCTCTCATGTGGGTCTCTCAGTATTTAAAATATCCAAATCTCTTCCATCCTAAAATAAAGAAAAATAATTTTCATGAACTCAATTCCCTCTTTACTTAACACCACCTCTCTCCCATTCTCTTCTTAGGAAAGCTACCTAAAAAAGTATTCTGTATTTTCTTGTCTCTATTATCTTCACACCTCTACCTGTTTTGATTTGGCCTCTTTCTTACCATTCCACTAAAACTAAGTAAAGGTGACCAGACAAAGTGAGGGAGTTCTTGTTCATAACTCTATTTTTCCAATAAAGAAGAAAATTAGATTGTTAACATAATATAAGTGATGGGTGGGGAATGCTGAGTTGAAAGATATTGTGAGAGATCATCTATCACCTCTTCCTTCACAGTCTCACTCATTCAGCAAACACTCATTAATATCCACTTGTACCATTAATAGGCATTGGTTATACAACCATCCTCATGGAGCTTACAGTCTAATGACAGAAACACCATGGAGAAGAGCTCAAGGGTTGTTTTCCCATCCTTCCATTTTCTAATCCTGATCTCACTGAGGCATCTGTCACTGGCAATCTTTCTTCTTTGGCTTCCATGACGTCACCCCTTCCAGGCTTTCCTCCGGCCTCTCTAGCCATTCCTTCTCAGTCTTCATTAGAGGCTCCTCTGTTACCCAACCTTTAACGTTATTCCCCAGGGCATAGGCCTCAGGCCTCTTTCCTCCACTCTCCTCACTCTCCCTGGATCATCTCTACCACAATGGCTTTAACTGCCACCTTGACAGGGTTGACTCCCACATCCCTATATCCCATCCCAAACCTTACCCCTAAACCCAACTCCCTATCATACACTTCTATTGCAATAGTAAAACTAACCATGTATTGACCACTGAAATGAGCCAGACACTGTGCTTAAGCTCTTCATAAAAATTACCTCTTATAATCTTTACAATATACAATATCATTTTACAAATGACAAAGAGACATAAAGTAATAATATGACCTGCTCAAGTTCACCCAAATTACTAATAGGTAGAAGTCAGATTTGAACTTGAATCTGTCTGGCTACAAAGCTGATACTCTTAACCACTGTGCTATATCTCACAGCCCCTTCAAACTCAATGTATTGAGAACTTAATTTCTCATTTTCCTTCCTGTACTTCCTCCTGCATTCCTAGCTCAGAGAATGGCCCCATCATTTACTCAGTTGCCCCCAAATAAAAGAAGCTGCTGGAGTCATCCTCGATGCCTTTTCAACCTCTGTGCCCACATCCAATTGGTAACACAGTCCTATGCAGCCTCATCTCTCCTCCCTGCCCTCTGACACCCACCCCAAACACTTCTCATGCTCCAGCCACAGTGAACTACTTCTACTTCCTCAATAAGAATGCATTTCCACAAGATACTATGCATTTACATGTACCACTCTCTACCCAGAGAAAGCCCTCACCAATTCCCATCCCGTACTACTCCTCCACTCACCCTTCTCCTTGAGGAAGCCCCAGCTGATTCTGCCTCAGGGGTCTATGGAAGGGACCTGACCATCTTCTGTGCTTTTAAAAGTACTCCACTCATACTGGTATAATAGCAGTACCTCTTGTGTGTCACTATTGTCTCTTGTTATATCTTCTAGCCCTCTAATATGTGAGCAGTATATCCTGAAAGATAATGTCTTATTTGCCTTAGTGTTACAATGCCTAGCTAGGGCAGTGCTTGGCACATTACAGATACTCAGTAAATATCCAATGGACAAATGACTTTATGATTGAGTTGGACACCTTGAGAATCTGCATTAATTCATTAAGAAGACCAGGATTCTCTTGGTCACTTCTGCTTTATCATATATTTCAAGGTCCCACTGGGAAGAAGAGGCTTTATTACCTACAGTGGACGTGCAGTCCCCAACCAATCCACCTATAAAAATGTCACTAAACCAAATGGGTTTTGTTTGCTTATTATTTACAAAATACAAAACACATGTCTGACAACATTTTTCAAAAAACCTATTTTGGCACTGTGTAAAAACAACCAAAACCTAGTGTTTGTCCTACAAGTTCAAAGAGAGTGTAATGGGGAGGTCAACATGCCTACATAAAACATCTTATGTCATAAATCCAAGTGAACTCATTCTGGACCTTGGCAATCAAAAAGTCATCACTTCTGTTTTACTTTTTCGTTTGTTTGTTTTTGAGACAGAGTCTCACTGTGCCACCCAGACTGGAGTGCAATGGCACCATCATGGCTCACCACAGTGTTGATCTCCCAGGCTCAAGCAATCCTCCCACCTCGGCCTCCTAGAGTGCTGGGATTACAGGCATGAGGCACCGTACCTGGCCTATTTTACCTTTTCACTTCACATAAGTAAGCTCAAAAACTGAAATAAAAATATTGAAAACTAAGCTCAGCCTAAAAAACATCACTACCAACGACCAAAAAACCCTCATACTCTTTCTTACATCCACTTCTCTTTCTCCCTCATTACCTCTACTCTTACACACAACACTGATATTCTACCCCATGTTTTCCCTTCTCCCTCTGAAGAGAGCTGAGACAACAGTCAATGACTGAAACACCAATAATTGGAACTAAAAGAAGGTGCAGAGGATTGCGGTTGAGAATCTGCAAGGAGAGAATTTGGACAGGCAAAGTTCAAACCAAAGAAGAAAGCTTGACCCCATTTCACATAGTTCCAACAGTGCTGTCACCAGACATATGCCTGCTCACGGTCAGTCAGGGATGTAAAACAACGTAAGTTTTGTTTCACTGTGCAAGTCTGACCAAGTGCCTCATGGAGCATGGTCAGGCAATGTGAGCCACAGTCTCAAAAAGCAGCTGAAGGACACAATAAATACAAGAGAACAAGCAGAATATGTTGCTCTGCAGTCTGGGAACCAAAGCAACCAGTACTGGAACTCTCAAAGGATAAAAGGATGAGTTAACCCAACTTTTCTGAATCTTCCTTATGTTTGTTGGCTCATTCTACAAAACACTCAACTGCTAGTTTCTCACGCCCCTAAGGAAGATATTAAGCTAGTACGAAAGTATTTGCAGTTCTTGCCATTACTTTTAATGGCAATTTATTCGCACACCTAATAATATGGATATATTAACTGTTCTAAGATTGATTTTTGTAGGAAGAAGGGGGTTTTATATCCCCATTTTCTCTCTTCCCACTATCAACTTGAGTCAAGGCAACTATTATCTCTAGTCTAGATTGTTACCACCAGTCTTGAATGTCAGTACCAACAACATGTTTTGAAACACATTCGTGATACACCTCGAATAATATTGGGTTTCTACCTTCTTCTGGAACTAAGCCTCCGTGTCTGGATTAGTAACAGCCTCCTAACTAGTCTCGCTGTACCAAATATTATTGTACTCTCATTTCCAAAACGGTGTGTTCTTTACTCTGCAGGTGCGGTAATCCAGATTCAAGCAATTCTCCTCTTCTATGATCAAATCATATTAATATCAAGTTATATGAACCATATGTTCCCTCTCTCCTATGGTAGTTTGTTCAAGCTACTTCTACCTTGGAACATTCTCCCCATACTCAACGTGACATGGCACATATCAAGTGCTCAATAACTATCTACTGAATAAATGGAGAGGAGACTCAAGAGAGCAGGAACAAAGGAAGTATTAAAGACAGAAAAAGTATGAAAGATCAGAAACACACATTTCCTGTTTTCATTTTGTATGAATGAGTTTTAACCCTGCCATGTAAACTTTGTCATTTCAGAAAATTAAAAGGTTTCCAATTAACCTCACTTTCCGATAATAACAGAATACCCTTACCAATGCACAAAAGTGTCCAATGGGGAACACAAGCCTCGAGACCACTCAGTGAGAAACTAGTGTCAAGTAAGAAAGCTAAGCTTCATCTGAATCACTTATCTAAAAAAATGTCACGAACTTGACATCGTATATAGCTTCAAAATGTCTTTTCAATAAAAGAAAACAAGCCAACCTATCTCATCTTATAGCACACTGATTTCATTCACAGCTTATTACTAAATGACCCACTTACTGCTAAATGAATTGCAACAGCCTCACCCGTGTTAGTCAGCTGAATCTGTAAACGTGAAAGTCCTATGAGCAAAGTCAATGCCACCAGACAACTGGGCAACAGAAGCACCCTATTTTTACAGATGCTGTCATGGTTATGGCATGCACTGAGTACACAGGAACTGCCAACTCCAAAGTTGACTTAGATATTCCCCGAGAGCTTATTCACTTTTTTAAAAAGTATGTATTTTATTATTCCATACAAAGAAAATAATGCAATTTTTATTTTTAAACATTTTTAAATAACTACGTAATTTATTTTAAAGTGTTATCAAATTATCTAAATAATTTATATCAATAGTAGAAAAAGCAACATCTCTGAAGTTAAGAAAACAGAGATATTTAACTTACAGAAAGTTACATAATGAAGATTAAGAAATCATGGGGATTCAAACTGAAGGAAAGCAGAGATATTTGGTGGATGCCCTCCTCTCACTACTGAACAAGCTTAGACTAAAAGAGGTGATGTCATTTGCATAGGGTCTCACAGCATGCTGGTAGGAGACCTAGGATATGAGCCCAGGTCTCCTACATTCAGGTACAGAATTTACAAGAGTGGCATTTCTCCTTCATGTTTAGAAAAGAAATCTATCCTTACAAGTCAGACTAATTTTTCTTCTGTTTCAGTAGCCACAGTAATCCAGCTTCCTCTCAGTGCACCTACTGCCAGGAAAATGGCTGCACATAGATAGGTCATGAAAGGGAATCCCTTGGCTTTGCCTCACTCCTAAAGGCAGACCCTTTTCACTGGAGGTTCTCGGCTTCTATATTGGCAAATGAGCTGATACACAGAATACTATACATTTTCAGAGGAAGATATAGCCCTGGATCTCTCACATGAACTGGATGTCAGGGTTCATAAGAATTTTCCTCACTAGACCAGTTGTACCTCCTTAACCAACAGCCCCCACCCACCTCCAACCCCACACAGAAGAGCAGATTTGCCTCTGGCATTATGTTCTCTTCCTCTCTCGTATCAGAGTTACTCTCAATAACGCCTTTGAAATGGATATGTACCAGTGAAGTGTAAATAACCAAAACGAGCTTCAAAAATTGGTTCCAGACCTAAGGAAACTAAAGAGCTTCTGCACAGCCAAAGAAACTATCAACAGAGTAAACAACCTACTTTTAACACGGAATAAATATTTGCAGACTATGCATCGGAAAAAGAACTAATACCCAGAATCTATAAGGACCTTAAACAAATCAACAAGGAAAAAACAAATGACACTTCTGTTCATGTCCATTGCCCACTTTTTAATGATGTTGACACTTCTCAAAAGAAGTCATACAAGCGGCCAACAAACATATGAAAAAATGCTCAATATCACTGATCATTAAAGAGATGCAAATCAGAACCACAATGAGATACCATCTCACACCAGTCAGAATGGTCATTATTAAAAAGTCAAGGCTGGGTGGCTTATGCCTGTAAACCCAGCACTTAGGGAGGGCAAGGCAGGTGAATCACCGATCACCTGAGGTCAGGGGTTGGAGAACAGCCTGGCCAACATGATGAAACCTCATCTCTACTAAAAACACAAAAATTAGCCAGGTGTAGTGGTGGATGCCTGTAATCCCAGCTAGTCAGGAGGCTGAGGCAGGAGAATTGCTTGAAGAGCAGAGATCATGCCACTGAACATGTTGCCTGGGCAACAGAGTGAGACTCTGTCTCAAAAAAAATTAAAATTAAAAAAAGCCAAAAAAATAACAGACATTGGTGCGGTTGCAGAGAAAAAGAGATGCTTATACACTGTTAGTGGAAATGCAAATAGTTCAGCCCCTGTAGAATGCAGTTTGGAGATTTCTCAAAGGACTAAAAGCAGAACTATCATTCAACCCAGTAGTCCCATTACTGGGTATATAACCAAATGAAAACATACCATTCTTCTAAAGAGACATCTGCACTTGTATGTTTATCACAGCACTAGTCACAGTAGCAAAGACATGGGAATCAACCTAGGTGTCTGTCAACAATGGACTGGATAAAGAAAATGTGGTACACACAGCCATACATAGAATACGACACAGCCATAAAAAAAAGCAAAATCATGTCCTTTGCAAAAACACGGATGCAGCTGGAAGCCATTATACTAAGTGAATTAACACAGGAACAGAATACCAAAAACCACATGTTCTGACTTATCAGTGACGGCTAAACATTGAGTACACACAGATACAGAGATGGGAACAATAAACACTGGGTATTCCAAAAGTGGGGATGGTAAGAGTGGGAGAAGGGTTGAAAAACTACCTATCAAGTATTACATGACAGGATCATAGGAAGCTCTAACCTCAGGATCATGTAATATACCCATGCAGCAAACCTGCACAGGTACCCACTGAATCTTATATACCTTTTTAAATGGTTCCTTCCAAGGTATTTCCATTCCAACAAATTGACAGGGTCTTCATTGTTGTTGTTTTGTTTTTTATTTTTATTTTAGTTTCATGCTACCTTATCTAAGAAGGCTGACAAAGTTTTAAGCTAACAATGGAATTTGAAGAATATAGTCAGCACACTGTATAACACATAATAGATACTTAGTAAATATTTGCTAAAGAAATGAGAGGATGAATGAAGGCGGGATCACAGGGGGAGGGAAGGTGGCAGCCTACTCTGGTTATACAGAATGCTCTGTGTCTAAAGGAGAGAAAGAAGCGTCCTGTTAAAAGTTTTGAAAACTTACAGAATTCTTTCTATTTAAAGGATGATCACAAAGTATTTCCTCTTTTCTCCAGAAACAAGACAAAAGGATATAAGTTATAAAGCACTTTACAGTCTCCTAAGTCTTTTTCACATATGTGACCTCGTTTAATCCTCAAAACAAGAAACCACCCCAATTTTAAGGATGGGAATAATAAGACCTGCATTGAATGTAAGCCTTCTGACTCAACATCTTGTAAGTTCTCCTCCCCTACTCTGCCAAGCTAAGTGACTCCCCATAACACTGCTGAGGGAGCTTTACCTACCCATGGACCACCTCCTTCTGCAGAAGCAGAAACTGACTTGTGGGACACACAGTGGATGTAGAAATGATAGTCAAATGTTCTTCTGTGCAGAACACAAATCCCTATTGATTTAGAGTTTTAGGTACAAAAACATTAACAAATGAAAATTCAATCCCTTCATGTGTTTCTATTAAGATAAAAATAAGGATTATATTCTATTTGAGAGAGTGTAGGTATTAGTAAGAACGAAAGCAGCAAGTTGGAAAAGGTGAAGCTCAGGATTCTTCTCCTACCTGATGAGTTTCATTATTGCAAGAGTAAAAGCTTAACATCGGGAGGAAGATTGGTGCAAAGCTGTGGATGGCAGCAACTGGAATTCAGTTCCTGTCCCCACTATTTTCTAGCCCTGTGACTTCTCTGGGCCTCAGTTTCTTCTTTTGTAAAATGAGTATAATAATAGAACCTTCTTAGTGTGAGAGACTAAGAGGTACACACACACGGCTGAGAACGGTGCCTGCCCCACAGTGAATGGAGGCGTGTAAGAGGGTATTATATTTCTAAAACTCTTTTACTCATATCACTTGACACTATAGTCAAGCAAAAGCAAATTCCATATTGAATTTGTCAACACAGGCAAATATTTCCAAGCCAAGATGTTTGTTTCCAAGGACAATTTCTTTAAAAATGTTTAAACTATTTTGGCAGAAACAAATGTAATCAACACATTTTTAGCATCTGCTTCCAAGTTAAAAAAAAAAGTGTGAAAATACTTCACAAAATATTTTTAACTGTAAAGATAGCACAAACATTTTTAAAATTTTAACTGGTACAAACTGCCTATATAAGGAAAGGGTGAAATGGAGAACAAAAGTAATTAAAAAGTTGATAAAGTCCAAGTGCTAATGCTCTAAATTGATAACTACTTTGAACAAATTATCATTTACTTATTTAAACAGGGGGGGAAAACGCTACCTTTTTTTGTAAAGCCAAGGATTTAAACTGTGCATGTCCCTCATTTAACTTAAAAGGCAGAGAAAGGCATCATGATGATAGAGACCCAAATTCTATACAATTATTCTAAAACTATATTTTCACAAACTAGTTATGAAATCTAAATGACTAGAAATAGTCAAGAGAAATCAATGTGAATGTTCATTTTTAAAGAAAGAGATAAAATGGTTCAGCAAGAAATGAGTTAGTCAATTACAGAATGAGTGCCCTTCGTCTTCAAGATCCGTGGAGCAAGCCTAAACACATTCAGATTTTATCCTGGTCCTTGAATTCCAATCACAAATTTTATAGTCTAAGCTTCATAAAAGAGTTGGTGAGAGAAAAAAATAATGAATAAATATATTTCAGGTAGGTTGAATGTAATTCCTCTCACATTCTGAGATAGTTCTTAATTTTTTTTCAAAGTTTTTTAAATACAAAAGCCAAGGTAATAAAAATATTCAATTCTTCATTATTCAGAGACTGACAATATATTGTGTACAACAGCCACACTCATTTCTTAACCTTCTCTCTTCGGCTTCTTTACTTTAGGCCACTGCACTATTCACTAGTAATTCACCAAAGGATGGAAAGGAACAGAAATGCAGTTCGATTTTCATTACTTAATAAAGTCACCACACGGTTTGCTGAGAAGTTAAACTTATTCCTGATCGTCACCCCAAGTGACTAATTCTCAGGTGACTAATTTTATAGCCATGGTCCCTGTCACTTATTATGAACATACAGTGAGATATAATGCACAAGGAAAAGAGCTACGTTTTACTTATCTCTGAGTGCCTAGTTTGGGTTCAATACATAATAAATGTCCGATAAAGAAATAAAGGAAGAGAGGGAAAGAGAGAGGAGTAATAACACTGGACAAACAAAAAGGCATACACTTATGCACATGAATTCACAGAAAGTTAAAACTGGAAGAGAGGTATGTAGGAAAAGGGGGGTAAATTGCATCAGGTAAGAGTTCAGCCTGGCAGACAATTTTGGGTTAGATCAAAGCTATACCACTCATTGTTAAGTGAGTTGAGTAAGCTACTTAACTCCTGAGACTCAGTTTCCTCATCTGTAAAGATGGAGCTTATAACAGAACACTTCAGAAACTTGCTCTGAAGATTAATGTAGCTGTGGAGTGCTTGCAATATAGTAGGACTCAACAAATAGCATTATTATTAGCAGTAGAATCATGATCTAGTCCAGTATCCTCCTTTTATAGAAAATGAAACTGAGACCTAGAGAAATAAAGAAGACTGCCTAAGTCACGCAGCTCTCTGGTGGCAAAGCCTGACTAGAAGAACTTCGATCTTCTGCCTGCCAGGCCCATAGTCCACATTGCTTATCAGAAAATCTACATCAAGAAGAAAATGAGATGGCAACTGCTAAGCTAAGGTGATGCTGATTCTCTAAATCTGCTGTGTTTTTAAAAACACATGAGCAGGTGCCGAAAACATATACAATACTGTCTCATGACAGAAGATATTCTGATTAAATTAAATCTCAAGCAAGGTGTTTTTCAATAAGCAATCTAGAGGATTCTCCTGCAGGGACCCTGGGGCCAGGCTTTGAGAAGTACTGCTGCAGAATAAGAAGAGTAAAAAGCTCCCTATCCAACGTCCTGACCCTTAGAATCACCTACAGAGCACCCACCCTTATCTATTACATTAGAATAACTGTAGGTGACATCCAGGCATCTATCTTTTTGGAAATATCTTCAGATGACTCTTGCATGTATATGGCCAGGTTAGAGAACCCACAGTCTATAGATAATGAAAACAACTATCTTTGCTAATATCAACTTAACAAAACTGGGAAGAAGTGGGATTTGTGAAACTAAAGAAAAAAGAATGTTTTCTGGAAAGAGCTCAAGGACAAAGGTAGGAAACCTTGTCACAAGGTACAAGGTGAGTCTTTGACAAACAGAAGATCCTTGAAAAAGGTACAAACACTGAGCTCATTACTCCTTGTCTCCCAAAACGATCTACCTTCTGCCACCTGTTTATAACATATCCTTCACAGATGACACTATTAACATCAATTCCTGCTCTAACTTTTTAGCAATCTCCCTTAAATTTCATTGACAAGTAAAACAAGTGGAATGCCGTGCCATAATTTAACTCAGGTAATCTTATTTACCATGTTGCCTTAAGGATTTATTTAACCTCTTTGAGCTTCCATTTTTTCATTCTGTATATGAGGTATAGTCTATTTTGCCTATTTCATAGAGTTGTTTGGATGATCAAATGACATGATGTGTCTGAAACCATTATTCCAATTCCAAAGCAGTATACAAATCTAATATACTCCTTTTTTACCTACTTACCCTAATAAAAATATAACATGTTGATAACATTTATATGCAGCAGGAAGGGCTGGATGAGTGGCCTCCACAGAGCCCCTTGAGCCAGGAAGACCACTCTAGGTCAGCGTGTCATTGCAACGACTCAAAAAGGAAGTAGCCTGAGAATGATGAATGTCACAGGACCAGGGGAGATCAAGTCAGGTTAAGATAAGCTCAAAAAATTGTACACTATTCTACTTAGAAGTTAACTCAAAAGTTGAGTCCAACCCTACATGCAACTCAGAGCAAAAAACGATCACATAGGGAAGCTATGAAAAAGAACAAACAAAAGGAATGTTGGTTAATCGGCCATTTCCAGGATGAAATGCCAATGAAGTGGCTGGAAGCTCTCATTTGCAACTAATTCTCCAATGAAAAATGTAGACTCCAATGCAAGACAAAGAGTTCTGTGGAAGTTTCCAACCAAAGATGTTAAGAAACAGAGTCAAACACTTCCAAGGTAACAGGAAGAATGTCCTAAGAGGAATAGCTAAACTCTTGATTGGGACTCTTTGTGTGCCACAGAATAAATAAATAGTCTTTATCTGAACTACAGGGACATGAGATGTCAAACCCTTCAGATAAAATAATGACTACCCATTCAGCCTTGACCTAGAAGATGTCAGGCTTTATATACATTGCATCACAGTTATTTCACAAATCTGACTGGTCAGTTTATGACTTATTTCCACATATATTTTCCATTGAAGGAAAGGCTAATGTACCACTAAGGAAACAGATTATAAAAATTTCCATTAATGCAAAAATGTACAGCTTACTTGAAGCCAAATTATGCAAGAAAACAGTTGGAAAACATATGTGAAATTAAACCAAGTGCTTATATTCATAAACATATAGTAGTCAAGTAGTTTTCTTTTGCACTAGCCTTTATGACAGAGCTACATAGATAATGACACAGACTGAATGCTTTCTTTTTAAAATATAACCACTATAAAATATAAACAGAACTGATGACATATTATTGGCAAGGTATAGCAGTGTATACAAACAGGACACCTTCAGGAGAACTCAGCAACCAAGGTCGGTGATGATGGCGCACACTAACCCTCATAAAACCTCATTCTATCATTATGCAAATGGTCTCTGCTATTGACACAATGACCTTGCCAAGAATGTTTAACATCACAAATATTCTTTAAGTTCTTATTTTTTATTAAAAGATAAAGTTAGGAATAGCTTAAAGACAACTCCTGAGTAGTAACATGTAGAAGTTATCTGGATAATACATTTTTTGAGCAATTAAATAAATACCTATCTAATTATATTTTAAAGACAAGTAAAAACCCCAGATAAGTAACTTGTCTAAAGCTAAATATCAGTGTTAGGAATAAAGATCTCAACTTCCTGGTAGTCTGTGTCATTTTCAAATTCCTATGGCATGCTACCCTAACAATTTCTGATTTTAGACTGGGGCTGGGGAATAACACAAAGGAAGAGAAAAGATGTACCCCTAGCCCTCAAAACATACACACAGAATTGACAGCAATTATGTGAATGTTTCTGCACATGAAAATCAACAGAGAACCAGAATCTGGCTTTTCAAACTCATGAATCAGCAAGTCGGTATTGACTGATAATTTTACAGTATCCTATTATCTGTTACAAAGCTATTGTCTTCTCATGACTATTTTCTAATTGAACTTTTACCTACAGTCCAACTAAGCTTCCACAGGCTATTCCACAGGCAAAGTCAAGAATCATGAACCAGAAAAATTCAAAAGACATGCACTCTCTTACTGTAGTGCTTTTTAAATCTTCCACCAATAATGAAAATGTACAGGATTTTTAGATTAAAGTGTGATCAAAGAATGTGCACCGCACAAAAATAAAATCATAATAATCAAACCTGAGGCTACAAACAAAACGCAACAGAAACTCTTTGGCTTTTACATACGCTAATATGAAAATAACTATAAAAGACAAATTAGATGTGAGTCTGATGTGAGCACCTGGAATACTTATTTACTTGAACTCAGACTCCACATTTCACTTACCTCATTTCCAGCTGTGTCCTTAGAAACAGAGGACACACTAGTATAAAGGGAATGGCATCTCTTTTTTTTAAACTGAAAATGCTGTGCTGCATGAGGGCAAAATCTCTCAGTGTTTTGCTTTTCTTGAATACTGCTATAACTTTTTGGTGAGTCTTCAGCAAACCCACTTTTTTCGAGTGATCTTTCTATACCCAAGAGAACAGAGCTTAAGCTGGCTGCCTTTCGAAAAGAAAAAACATCAGTTTTTTCCTGGAATGTTATTTCGCTTGTGTTGACATCATCTAAATGTTTCTTCCTCTTTGCGCAATATGGAGTGCTGTCTTTTTCTGAAATCCCTTCATCCAGTTCACTAACTTTTACTTCTGTTTCACTGTCTTTAGCAGGAGAAGGGTTCACATGGTCACAACAACTGCTTACAGCACTCGGCAGAAGTTTCTGTTTAACACTGTCAGCTACAACTTCTGTCTTCTTTTGCTGAATACCATCTCCCAGTGCAGAGTTTAGGGTAACAGATTCCTGCTGTACCAGTCCCCTGGATAAAGGAGCTGGCTGTTCTTTTGAAGGCTGACTGCTGCTCTTCTTCTTGCCTTCATTTTCATTGTTTGCCTCGACTGACTCTTTGTCACCTCCAGTTTTCTTGATCGGTTTTCTTCTGAAATATTTTCTTCCAGGAGAGTATTTTTCAGGGTTCAAAGGAGTTTTGGCTGGATCTACATATTGTTCTTCTTTCTCAGCTCTTACACATCCACAGACATTCCCCATTTGATTTGTAGGAGATCACAGCTCCACAGATTCACTCATTTCAAAATCCAGAGCTTACTTAGATCCTCTCCATTAAGTCTGAAAATTCCACTCTGACATCTGTTCCACACAGACTTCATGACCATCCTCTTCAGTCTGAGGCCATTTTGCTTATGAGAAAGGCACACACAAGAAATGCCGTGGCATCCTGCCCAGCCGGTCCGTGTCTCATTAGACACTGTGGCTTATTTCTGGCCACCAATCCTCTTAGACAAACATTACTGCTCACTGTCAAATTACAACACTGATGAGCTCTCAAGGCAAACCCTTAGCTTCACTGTATGAGATTATGACTGTTTTTAACTTTCAGTTTTCTGAAATGCAGATACACTAACGAAGTTTGCACTTAACCTTTGAAACTATTTGGTGGTTCAACGAATGAGAGCAAACAGAAAGCAAACACCAGTCAGGACAGATTTAGGAAAGTGCCCTTCAAATTTGGTCTCAAAGTGCCTTTCAAACTGAATTTCAGAGACTCTCTACCCTCTACCATATAATTCTTTTTCTTAAGAAATATCAACTAATTTTGGTACTTGCACACAAAAAAACCAAAAGCCCAAAAATCTCTGTAAATTATATTAAGACTCTTATTCAAAACAAGTCATAAAAAATAATAAGCTGATTCAATAGCTAGCAGGAGAGATAAGTGCTAAATGCTTATAATTCTCTAATAAAATTGTTTCTAAAAAAATCAATCTTTTAAAATAGTTTATAATACTTTTCAAATAATACAAATTTCCAAGCCATCACCTTATCTAATTATTAGGACTTTAATGTGATACCAAATAGATAAATTATATAATTTAAAGCATGAAACACTTAGCAAAAGGAAACATATGTGCATTCATATATATATATATATATATACATATATATATGCAGTTAAACTTTATATGTAACTTTTATAATCATACCCTAGTTAAATATTATACAGTTTTTATGAGGGCCTTGCTGGAAAAATAAGGTGTGCATATTTCTAACACTGTGTCATAGATATGGTAAAAAAAAAAAAAAATTAGAATAGCATGAAATGGATTTACACGTAAGCAGAAATCATTTCACTACTAAAAAAATTAATAATTGCCTTTCACTAGGTAGTCTGTAGACTGATCAAAAGATGGAACTCATTATATTTTACTAAGTAAGAATATTCAATTAGCAATGATACTGCAGATGTTTGTCAATAACAGATCCTGCATTGTAAAATTTTCCTTAATCATTTAAAAACATTCTCCGGTAGCAAAAACTGAATATTCCAGAAGACAAGCTGATAAAAATAAGGTCTCAGATTTTTTTTTGTTTTTAACTTGATTTTCAATGTATTCAAAGGCAATGAGTGGTACATTATTCAACAGACTATAAATGTATAATGGCTGATATTTGTACTAACATGATGGACAGGCAACCAGTGATCTGCACTCCCCCAATCCTTCCCTCCATCTCTGCTGATGAAGTTTAGATATTTGTCCCCTCCAAAGCTCATGTTGAAAATGTGACTCCCAGTGTCGGAGATGGGCCTAGTGGGGGGTGTTTGGGTCACGGGGGCGGCTCTCTCATGAACGGCTTTGGGCCATCCCCACAGTAATGAGTTCTTACCCACTTAAGAGTTAGTTGTTTGAGGCCAGCAATGGTAGTTCATGCCTGTAATCCCGGCACTTTGGGAGGCCATGGCAGGTGGATCACTTGAGGTCAGGAGTTCAAGACCAGCCTGGCCAACATGGTAAAACCCTGCCTCTAATAAAAATAGAAAAATTAGCCAGACGTGGTGGTGCGTGCCCATAATCCCAGCTACTTGGGAGGCTGAGGCAGGAGAATCACTTGAACCCAGGAGGTGGAGGTTGCAGTGAGCCAAGATTGCACGGCTGCACTCCAGCCTAGGCAACAGAGCGAGACTCCCTCTCAAAAAAAAAAAAAAAAAGAGTTAGTTGTTTCAAACATCCTGGTACCTCCTACCCCTCCTCCTCCTTCTCTCTTTCTCTTACCATGTGACAATCCTGCTTCCCCTTTGCCTTCCACCATGACTGAAAAATTTCCTGAGACCTTACCAGAAGCAGATGCCAGGGCTATGTCTCTTGTACAGCCTGCAGAACCGTGATGATCCAAATAAACCTCTTTTCTGTTCTTTATAAACTACTCAGCCTCAGGTATGCCTTTACAGCAACACAAAATGAACTAATACACCTGCCAAACTAAGCAGCTGTCCATTTCTAGGCCATATACACTGCTACCTCTCCCAGAAATGGCCCAACTTAGTCTGCCTGGTGACTGGCATTCATCTTTCAAAGCCTATCTCTAATATCTGTGAAAATTTCCCACATTCTCTAAAGCCATCCCGATCCCACTACAATGCTTTTTCCCATACATTTCTATTTTCATTTATATCACCAATAATATTCATCACCCTATGTCATAGTTAATTTCATGTATACTCTCCCAATAAACAGAACAATACACTTCATTACCTTAGTATCTCTGGATCTGGCATGTGGTGGCTAATGATATAGGACTACTGTAATGATAATGCTTACCTTCAGAAAGCTGACTGAAAAATAGATTCCATTTATTATGCTATAACAAATATTGTTAAAATAAAACAAATTGGTCTTTTGAAAGTGCTTCCATTATTTATGTAAACTATAGAGAAAAAGGCTGAGGCACTGTGAGTGAGGATGATTACCACTGTTATAAATCTTTATATCTTGGCATAACCAAAAAACAATTCTAATCTCAAGTTATTGTTGTACTAAAAAAAAAGTTATTTCATTTAAATAAGAGAGAACATTTCCATTTAACCAAAACATAGATATGTTCCATTCCAAATAGATTTTGGTCTAATTTATGAATATTGGTAATAATTTGTTACATCATCTTATAATTAAAGCCCTAAAATACAACGGATTCTAGAACATTATGCCACAGTATATTAGAAGCAAAACTTATTTTTTTTTTTTTGAGACAGAGTTTCATTCCTGTTGCCCAGACTGGAGTGCAATGGCGTGATCTCAGCTCACCACAACCTCTGCTTCCTGAGTTCAAGTGATTCTCCTGCCTCAGCCTCCTGAGTGATTGGAATTACAGGCATGCGCCACAATGCCCGACGAATTTTGTATTTTTAGTAGAGACCAGGTTTCTCCATGTTGGTCAGGCTGGTCTTGAACTCCCAACCTCAGGTGATCTGCCCGTCTCGGCCTCCTGAAGTGCTGGGATTACAGGTGTGAGCCACCGTGTGTGGCCCGCAAAACTTCTTTTCGTACTTCTGTGACTAGTCTTCCTCTCTCCTCCAAAGGCAGCTGAACCCCAAAGGGCTCTCTTAGTATATAATTCCTTTTTGAAGACTTTTGCTTTAAATTTTCTCAAACTCGACCTCTAAATACACTGCTTCTACCTCCCAACCCTTCTGCACATTTTGGCTTGTTATTTTCTAGTCTCTGCTCCTAGGAGCTTGGGTCTCCAATGTCTTCTTTCTAGAACAAACTATTGACTTCTTCTCCATCTTAATTTTCTTGTGGTCTCTAGTGGCATTTCATACTGCTCACCATTCTTTCTACTTGAAATTCTCTTCCCTTGGTTTCATCAGTACATTTTCCTATTACTTCATCCATCTCTCCAAATGCTCCTTTTCTCTTTCCTCAGCAGAATCTTTTCCTGCGGGCCTTCTCCAAATTTTTATACTTAGCACTCCATCTCTTCTCCATCTGTGCTCTTCTCTTGGGTCCCCTGAAGATCCTTTCTTTCTGATAAAATCAGTGATCACTTGTGTAGTGATAACTTCCCCAAGTTTGTATCTCTACCTCTGGCTTCTCAGCTCCACTCATGTCTCCAACTGCTCAGCATATAGATGCACGGGGTATCCCACCATCCCATCAAGCCCACCCAGAAAGTCAGTGCTTTTCCCCTTAGCATCCCCCGCATGTCTCTCAGTAGTCTATTGTTTCTTAATCTCTCAGGCTAAAAAATTTTGTTATCTTTAACAAATCCCTTTCCTTCACCCTCTATGCCCTGTGTCCAAGTCCCTTTCTTTCTTCCTGCAAAGTGTGATCTCTTCTATTCAATTTTGCATCCCCAACTGAGTCCTGACCTTTATCGCTACCTCAGCTTCACAGCTTATCTCTCTCACTGTGGACTCTGCTCATTTCTATTATTTTACATAGAATTAATGGATGTTGTTTCCTAAAACACATTTTTTAAAATTTAGCAAAATTTAATTGAGCAAAAAACGATTTGAGAATCAGGCAGCCCCCAAACCAGAATGGATTCAGAGAGACTCCAGCACAGGTCCTGTCACTGAAAAAGATTTATGGACAGAAAAAGGAAAGTGACGGACAGAAAAAGGAAAGTGATGAACAGAAACACATTTTTTTTTTAAGTTCAAAGTAGTAACATGACTTACCCACTGGCATCACAACAGTAAGTAAAAGAGCCAAGAACGAAACTTAATTCTACCTCCGTCCAAAGCCTGAATGCTTTCCATTGCCCCAGTGATCCTTGGTCTAACATTCAAAATTCAGACACAGCCTACCTCACCAGCTGGTGATGAAGTGATTGATTCTCTCCAATAGACCTCTGACTTTCCCATCTGGGGTTCTTGCAGTTTCGACTCTGCTAAAAGCTCTAGGATCTGATCCACTTAGGGCTGATTAAATGATCCCCGACAAAGCCACTGAGGAACTCTGTATGAAAGCAACTTTTTGGCCAGTTCTACTTAGACTTTACCCAATTCTGATAACAAGGTCTGGTTCTGTGCTTCATGCCAAATTATTGCCTTCATTTAGGTTCAATATCTTTGATCCCCTAAGGATAGAGTCTTCCAGTAATGCCCTCAGTCCTTTGGGGTCCTGGCTTCCAGTTCTGGTTACTGGCTCTCCTTGACATTAACAGCTCAGCTAAGTGGCTATTCACCTGTATTAGCTGCCCTGTAGTCTGGCTGGCTAACACCTTTTCCTTTGATTACCTGGATCTCCATGAACGTCCTTCTGCTGAAACTATTCAGCTGCCTGTTCAGGTCCTAGACCTACCTAGACTCTGATTCCTGTAGCTCTCCATACCTGTCAAATCTATCCTGTTCCCAACAAGCCCCCCAGGTACATTATTCTCCACCATTTGTCTACATAACCTGTATTTCAGCCAACTTTAAAAAAAAATTTTTTTTTTTTTTTTTTGAGACGGAGTCTCGCTCTGTTGCCCAGGCTGGAGTGCAGTGGCGCAATCTCAGCTCACTGCAACCTCTGCCTCCTGGGTTCAAGCGATTCTCCCACCTCAGCCTCCCAAGTAGCTGGGACTACAGGCACATGCCACCACACCTGGCTAAATTTTTGTATTTTTTAGTAGAGACGGGGTTTCACACATGTTAACTAGGATGGTCTCGATCGCCTGACCTCATGATCCATCCGCCTCATCCTCCCAAAGTGTTGGGATTATAGGCATGAGCCACCGTGCCCAGTCTTAAAAAAAGTCTTATTCCTCACCAGATTTGTTTCAAAACCCCAGGTCCTTTTTGAAGCTGGTAAGGGATCACTTCCTCCTTCAAGATCCAACTATACAGTAATCAATCGGTAAGATGTACTGAGTGCCTACTGTGGGTCAGGCTCTGTGCTGTACACAGAACATTTCTGGGTTTTTTTTATAATTTAAACTTTTATTTTAGATTCAGGGGGTACAAGTGCAGATTTGTTACATGGGTATAGTGCGTGATGTTGAGGTTTGAGGTACAGATGATCCCATCACCCAGATAGTGAGCACAGAACCCAATAGGTAGTTTTTCAGCCCATGCCCTTTTCCCCCTCCTTCCCACCTCTAGTAGCAGAACATTTCTGGAGCAGACCAGCAGTTAGTAAACTAAAGCAAGTTCTAAAGTTAGGAATCTCCTTAAATCAAATGAAGATTCTTTTTAATGTATCACTTCCCCACAACTACATCAAAATTGGTCCTCAATTGGCTCAGGTTTATTAGATAATAATTCATAGTCAATACATTTGCACTTTCCTCAAATCTAAAGAGAGAAAGCACAGCTCTGCATAAAACATGAATACTTTTCTTCTTCACATCTCTTTATAATTATACCGCCATCTAGTGTCTATCAAAGGAGGAAATAGTTGACAGAGCTAAGAAACTGTATTAACAAAAAACATTCTAAATAAGGACTAATCATAAAACATTTAAGTATCTAAAACAGGTAATACTTTCCAATGAGCAAAAAAAGTGTGTCTCCAGTCAATAAAAAGAAATATGTCTTCCAACTCTGAAATAACAGACATTGTCTTTAAAACTGCATTTAAGTTTATCAAGAACAGGAAACTAGTTGCCAGATTCACAAGCAGCATGTTGCTTAAAAGAACAATTCAAATATATTACTTAAAGAAAGAAGCTTGAAATTTATTTTTCTTCCATAGAACATGAATGCGTCATTCACCCATCATATGAACCACCTGAAAACTAGCAATTAGATGCTGAAATTAAGAAAATTTGGGCTTACCTGAAAGTGCAAAATTATTGTCCAGATTAATCCCAAAGTCAATTTGGGATTTCCATCTGTTATGTCATCATTTCTAATATTCACTAATTTCACCTGTTTTGTATGTGAAGAAGAGATAAAACCAACTGTTTATCAAACCTGAACCAGTCATCTTTACCTACATAAAAGCAATTCTAAATTATACAAAGAAAAAATGGAATAATTTAAATACCAGTAGTCAACTAAATACTGTTTTACCCTTATTCTCAATCATTTTATATTACAAATCATATGGTAACAACAAAGAAAGAGCAAGTATTATTGCATTCTTGTCTTCCGCAGCAGGGATCCCCAACCTAACCCCCAAACCTGTACCAAAGGGACTGGGCTGCATGGCAGCAGGTGAGTGGCGGCCCAGGAAGCATTACCACCTGAGCTCCACCTCCTGTCAGATCAGCCACTGCATTAGATTCCTATGGGGTGAGAACCCTATTTGTGAACTGTGCACTCGAGGGATCTAGGTTGCACACTCCTTATAAAAATCTAATGCCTGATGATCTGAGGTGAAACAGTTTCATGCTGAAACAACCCCCACTCCTCCCACCACCCAGTTCATGGAAAAATAGTCTTCCATGAAACCAGTCCCTGTTGCCAAAAAGGTTGGGGATTGCTGTTCTAGAGCAAGTACTAAAAGCATTCACTTGTCAATACAAAAATACAACTCCTCAAGTGAGAAGTCCTAAATACTTGAGATATTAAAATTAGAAATCATTTTGTCTTTTAAAAATAAATTTTATTTTACTTTTACCATTAAGTATGAAACTATCCTAACAATTCTAACAATTTTCTCAAATTTCCATTACAAGGTTTTAAAATAACTAGCATTATTTTGCTATCAATATGCCATAAATATATAAGTCACTGGACATTTGGAAGGCTGTTCAAATATTTTAAAATAATATAATACTCAGACTTAAAGCTTGTCAAACTGTACATTCAGGTAAATAAATCAAATGATGATCCCTAACATTTACTTCCTGGACAAAATCATTTAATACCATGAATTTAAATACTGAGAATTATACACTATGATATTTAACATTTTACTTCTTGGACAAAATACTGCCAGAAAACATTTCAGAAGTATCCATCTGGAAACTTTCACTAGAATGATGAATAACAAGCAAACAACAATAACATTTAAAATATTTAAGCACTGAAGATTTACTAGTATTTAACAGGGAAAAGCATTTTAATGTTCATAATATTGAAGAATAATAATGAAGAAATAATAAAAGCTAGTGTTTACCTCTCCCTCTCCCCTTTTTCTCTTGCCCTTTTTTTTTTTTTTTTTTTTTGAGACAGGGTCTCATTCTGTTTCCCAGGCTGCAGTGCAATATTGCAATCATGGCTCACCACACCCTCAATTTCCTGGGCTCAAGTGACCCTCCCGCCTCAGCCTCCCAAAGTGCTGAGATTACCGGCATGAGCCACCACACCCAGCCTCTTCCTTTTTTTCAAACTATTTTAAAAAAAAATTGCCGCCCCCTCTGACTCTCACTGTCTTCAACAATTTTCAACTCTCCTGTATTTTTTTGTACTAATCGAAAAATTACTAATATTTTGGCCTATGACACCATAATATGTAATGCCACCAAATCAAGATCATATCCAATATATTATTAATTCTTTTCCATGATTTCTCCTGATACCTCAAGCAAGTTGGGGGCTATTGTCAGAAATGTTGTTATATCTTTACTCATAAATTATCCAATATTATCTACTTATAAAAAACAAAATATTGCTTTATCACTACTAAGTATGAAAAACGCTTATACTAAATTAAAAGTATTAAAGTATTTTTATAAAATTATTTTTATATACTAAGTGTAAAAAATAAAGTATTGCTTCCCCACATCAAGAACTGTTCATAGGCATTCTTAACATTCTATTGCTACTAAAATGTCATTAACTTCCTAGGCAAATGTAGGCCGGGCGCGGTGGCTCACGCTTGTAATCCCAGCACTTTGGGAGGCCGAGGCGGGCAGATCACGAGGTCAGGAGATCGAGACCACAGTGAAACCCCGTCTCTACTAAAAATACAAAAAAATCAGCCGGGCGTAGTGGCGGGCGCCTGTAGTCCCAGCTACTTGGAGAGGCTGAGGCAGGAGAATGGCGTGAACCCGGGAGGCGGAGCTTGCAGTGAGCCGAGATTGCGCCACTACACTCCAGCCTGGGCGACAGAGCGAGACTCCGTCTCAAAAAAAAAAAAAAACAACTTCCTAGGCAAATGCAATCCAATTCAAACAGAAAAAAAATCAGAAGTTCTTATATAGATGGAAATGTAGTCACTTATAATTCCTCTGGGCTTATTCCTACTATTAACTTCTTTTCTTGGGAGCAAATGTTTAAAAACATTTTTAAATATTTGCTTCACCAAAGCACAAGCTTACTGGTTACAATTCACAGGCAAATTTAACCTTGTCATTCCTTGACATGTTTCTACACAGATGTATTAGTAACATATGTTTATATGATTACAGTATTTTCAAAACATCATACCTGGCGTCTTTTCAAATAGTCAAGTGCAATTTGTACATTCTGTAGTCTGTGAAAACGCATCCGACCTTTTTCTCTGGGCTAAAACAGAAAAATGCAGGTATAAAAAAGAGTTTCTGTTATCACAGACCACGCTAATTTAAATATACTTTCTGTTCATCTTAATATATCAAAACAGTATTTACCATTTAGGTAAGGCCATAAGATTTTCTAAGAAGGTTTCAATTTCTTTATATTGTCTGAGATTGAATGTAAACTATTAGGGATTTTTTTCCAAGTATGTTTTATTTAAACATATACTTTATGACAAATTTTTTGTTTAAACAAAAGGAAAAGAGAAAATGTTACAGAATATACAGACTTTTAATATTTGGTAATAAAACAACACTAGCCTACAATTACTTAGCTATGGAGGCACAAAAATAATTAAATATCATTCATCGTTTTACCTTCTTATTGAACACTATTAGCAAGAGGGTTTTTATAACTGTATATACACACACACACACATATATATATACATATGGCATATTAATGAAAATGAGATAAAGTAGCATGCAGTTAGTATAAAAATCACCAAGAAGGAGAAAGACAGAGAAGGTTTACTTAGCCATGATAGAGAAAGAGAGAAAACCAATTAAAACCATATATTTCCTCTTTATTTTATTTTAGCTTTTTCACAAAAGTGGACACTACAATAATTAGAAAGGACTCTATACTCGTTTTACACTACTTGGGGATGGACACAATTATTTTCTCAGTCTCAGGAAAAGTGACAGACGAGAATTATTTTCCTTAATGCCGTTTCCCTTAAGAAACGTTACACGTTAGCATGAAGGAAAGCATAAGCAAACAGAGCTGAGAAATGCTTAGCAAAAATACAAAGAATGGAGCTGAAATTTATCACATAAAATCTTCCAAAGGGAAAAAAGAAAAAAGACAATTGACAGCTTGGCTTCTTCAATATGCATAGGTTGCTGAAGCCAAAGGCGCCATAATAAAACAGACAGCACACCACAGAAGGAAAAGTAAGTTCTGCATAACAAGTAGAAACGATGTTGATAAATTTACCCACTGGATCCAACAAAAGCACAATTTCCAGTAAAATCAAGGGGCACTAGGCATGTAGAAGACAAAAGAAGAAGCACGTCTGTCTTGCAAAGGTAGGCTGCAGTCAACTAAGAGTCATGAAGATTAAACAGCTCTGTGAGTTCTACTGGAATACTGGATTTTTAAATCTCCCTTTTAAATACATGAGATATATTAGACAGGTAAAACATGTCCATCAAATACCTATTGCCAAGAGGTGTGGTTTAAAGCAGAAACTTAAACACTAAAAAAAATTTCCCTAAGTTCTTTCATAAAAAGCAATAAATAGTTGCCATGTTTGAAATATCACTTCCAGAAACGGAATGAATTTGCACAAAAATTAGCAGACTTGTAAAATTTCCACGTTTATATACAATGTATATAAAATTGTTTAATAAAATGTCATCATGTACTTTGTTTAATTACCATGCAGTACACAGTAATGTATAAATAATTCAATCATTTTAGCTCTCTGAAGATAATTTAAAGAGAAAATATTTCCTTTATCCAATTTTTTGGTACACACACATCTACCTCAATGTGGGTTTCGGCCCTTTCTATGCTTTTCTAAAAAGGAGCCTGAACCCAGGAGTTACTTCTCTATCAGGTTAGCGCTCACCACATGGGAACGGCTAGGTTAGTCAAGTTATGGGGGCGACACCTACCCCCTTATCCTCATCCTCCACATCCTCATGCTGTTCATATTCGCATGCTTCTGTTGCACTCACCAATCGTAAGGTCTTCAAAAAATCTCGCTCCCTTGGCTAATGAATATAACAGACAGAAGATAGAACAGCAAAGACACAAGACAGACCAGAAATGAAAAGAGCATGAACAGAACATAATGAAGGAGAACAGGTAACAAGAAGGAGAAGTAATGTTCACAAAAAAAAAAAAAAAAAAAAAAAAATGACACCTGCGGAATGGGTTAGATCATTTTTCAGAAAGCAATGTTTATTTTCTTGCTATTTGTAAGTCTTTTAATATGTGGTTATATTATGCATCCAACTTTTGCTAAGCAAAAAAACCCAGAGGTAAAAAAGAAGCAAAAACAAAAATAGTATTTTAATTATAGAACTGATTATATAAGTGAAGTAATCAAAGTGCTTCAATCTCTCAAATTCACATCATTTGAAGTTTGAAAATGCTTAGGAATCTAACCAAAACTTCTTTTTCAGGCAGAATTCATAGCTCAAAAGATGAACGTTGCAAAAATCTGAATAGTCTGTACTGAAAACACACTGGTCCTATGCAGAAAAGATTACAAGTTCTTCAAAATAAAATAAGAAAGTTAAAACTTACCAAGGTATCTCCTGAAAGAACCTCTAAAAGAGAAATCAAATTGTGTCCATCCCTTAAGTCTTCATAGAGATCATTCACATGTTTTCGAACCTACGAAGAAAAAAGCAAAATTTGGGGTCCTAGAACTCAGAATCATCCTTAACATTCTTAAACATAAAAAGGAGACAACAAGTAGAAAACATTCCTCACATGGTATTCATTCATGCACCTATTTTTAAATTTTTAAAATGCTTATTACTTAAAAACTAAATTTAATTTAAAAACTTAAAAAAGTGAATTTCAGACTAATAATTCAAAAAGACAATTCAAATTATTACATTTTTAAGACACTAGAACAAACATAAGCCTGGACTACCACATGGGGTTACAATTCTTCAAACACGGGCAATGCCCTGACTTTATTCATGATTCCCGATACAGTGACCAGTGCCACCTTAACGAGAGGGTAGAGTTTTCACCCCCGCAGTTGACCTTCTTCTAGCCCAAAACAGGATCAAGGATGCAGAGGAACATTTTTAGAAATCCATAGACGTGAGCTGGGTGAAGAGTACGAGACTCCACATATTATTTTGTCAATATCCTATGAGCCTGTAATTATTTCAAAAAATTTTTTTGAAATCCGTATGTGTCAGGTTAGAAGGCCTCTGTCCAAACCCTTCCCTCTGCACAACGTAAGTCTTCTTATAACGGAAGATTTTCAAAACTAAGTAACACTAGCACAAAATCAACACTCAACCTACAATAGCTTTCCCCATTCCACAGGCCTGATTCAGAAGTCTGTGATTTTAGAACCCAAACCATCAAAGATTTCCCAAAAGCTTTGTTCAGCCTGCCAAGTAGGGACAGCTCTAGTAACCACATGGCCCACTACAAGGTTTGTGTTGGACAGACAAATGTCAAAGCAGGCTATTAAGATGGCTGTTCCAAGTGGGCTGGCACATTTCCATTTTCTTGCCTTTCAGTGATTCTGGGCTGCTCCCATGAAAGGAGCCGAAGAAGTGGGCCAGAAAGAGGCAGGAACCAGAATTCCACCTACTTCACCCATGGCACAAGCCCTGTATACAAATGAATCCAACTCCTTTGCACTTCCAAAATGTCAAGTGAGTATATAGCACAAAATAATGAAAAGATCCAAACTTACGATCAAAACTATATAACTACACAAACACAAACACAAGAGGCCTAATGTAAACTGGAAGCAAACTTTTATGGTAAGTCTCTCAGTCCCCAAAAATAGTTTAAATCCCATAAAGCTTTATTACCTTAGTTGACTCTCTCTATATATATGTTTTACAATATCTTTTGTTAGTGTGTCAGAAAATGTTTTTGACTGATGAAGAAAAAGTTCCCTTAGGAATTTCTTATCAAATTTACCAGCTTTTACATCCAGTGTTCTGGCACTGTTTACATAAGTCACAGAACCTTTTAATATTCAATTACCCATCTAGGCATAATTAACTACAAATAATATAAATACTAAGCTTAGGCTCAATAGCTCTACCACAAAGTAACTGTTCATGTCAATAGTACCTTTGAAATGACAGCAAAACTGAAGGCGAATCAAATGACTTTTAACCAAGTTTCCATCTTTACAAATTGACATTTTATTTTGATTTCCTAATTCCCAAGGAATATCAGTTGAATCTCTGTTGTCATAATACCAAAGTAAGACAAAGTTTAAAAATACTTTATTTCCCCCCCAAAAATGTTATAACACATTTTAAGCAGTCCTTGTTTAGAAAAACCTGTAAATACGGCCAGGCGCAGTGGCTCACGCCTGTACTCCCAGCACTTTGGGAGTCCAAGGCAGGTGGATCAATCACCTGAGGTCAGGAGTTCGAGACCAGCCTGGCCAACGTGGTGAAACCCCGTCTCAACTAAAAATACAAAAATCAGCCATGCATGGTGGCAGCCGCCTGTAATCCCAGCTACTTGGGAGGCTGAGACAGGAGAATCACTTGAACCCAGGAGGCGGAGGTTGCAGTGGGTCGAGATCAAGCCATTGCACTCCAGCCTGGATCACAGTGTGAGACTCCATCTCAAAAAAAAAAAAAAAAAAAAAAAGAAAGAAAAACCTGTAAATAACCAAGTAAGTTACAAAGGAATTATCCATTCAATTAGAATATTTACCTTGAGATACCATGAAATGACAACTCTCTCAACTTCTCAACTGTATTTCAGAGATGAATCAATTTTCAAGGGCCTCTTCAGGAACATATCTATTACATGCATGATATGTACGCGAACAGATAAGCACTTGGGGAAATGAGTACTAATACTGCAATTTCCTACTCATGGACTGGTTTCATGGGAGACAGTTTTTCCACAGATGCAAGGGAGGGTGGTTTTGGGATTAAACTGTTCCACCTCAGATCGTTAGGCATTGGATTCTCATAAGGAGAGCACAACCTAGATCCCTCACATGCACAGTTCCCAACAGGGTTCACAGCCATGTGGTGGCTCATACCTGTAATCCCCAGCACTTTGGGAGGCCAAGGTGGGCGGATCACTTGAGGTCAGGAGTTCGAGACCAGCCTAGCCAACATGGCAAAACCCATCTCTACTAAAAATACAAAAAAAAAATTAGCCGGGCAATGTGGCATATGCCTGTAATCCCAGCTACTTGGGAGGCTGAGGCAGGAGAACCACTTGAACCCATGAGGCGGAGGTTGCAGTGGGCCGACATCATGCCACTGCACTCCAGCCTGGGCAACAGAGTGAGATTCTGTCTCAAAAAACAAACAAACAAAACAATAGGGTTCACACTCCTATGAGAATCTAACGCCATCACTGATTTGACAGGAGGCAGAGCTCAGGTGGTTAAGGCTGGCTGGCCCAATGCTCGCCTCCTGCTGTGCAGGCCACTTCCTAACAGGCCATGGACCGGACCAGTACCTGTCTGTGGCCTGGGGGTTGGGGACTCTTGTATTAGAGCACTGTAAGAATTCACCCAGTCCCGTTCTAAGGCACAAGCTTGAATTTATAAGGCTAAGGCCTACGTAAAAACAAGGCAGAAAAGCTAAGCTTACGAATGTCATGCACATTAACGCATCTAAATCTATGTACTTCTCAGTGTATCTTCAATATAACCAGAAAGCAGCCAAACTCTAAAAGAGCCTGAATAGGAACACTAAAAGATTATATTTATACAAACAATATCATACAGCTCCTGATCCTCAGTCAGCTGCTTCGTCTCTCAAAATAAATGGCTTTATTGTGCAGGTCTGATATCCTCAATACACAGGACAGTAGAACCCAAGCACATGACTGCGTTGGGGCCTTCCAGGACTGTAATAGTGCTGAGAATTCTGTGCTCTCTGGCCCACTATGCCTATACCCTACCAGACTCACATTTCACTCTATATTCCACTTCTTGTGTCTTTCTCACTCCAGGACAGTAAAAGATGGGGTGTGATTCTGAACACTTATCTCATAGGAAGGCAATTTCACAACTTGACTTGCCAGACTGAACAAAACCCTCTACATAAGGGAAACTTTCCAAAACCAGGTGTCATTTGCTACCATCGTATTTATGGGACAACAAAGAAAAATTAAAACAGACATGTTTAGAGAAGGAAAATAATAATATTAAGCCACACAAATCTAAATTAGGAAAAGAGGGCCGGGTGTGGTGGCTCACGCCTGTAATCCTAGCACTTTGGGAGGCCGAGGTGGGTGGATCATGAGGTCAGGAGTTCAAGACCAACCTGGCTAAGATGGTAAAACCCCATCTCTATTAAAAATACAAAAAGTTAGCTGGGCATGGTGGCAGTGAGCTGTGATCATGCCACTGCAGTCCAGCCTGGGCAAAAGAGCGAGACTCCCTCTAAATTAGGAAAAGAGAAAATCTGTGATAAGGGAAAAGCCATTTTAGTCCTGCTTCTGCCCCTGGCCTTATGAATTTGTACCAACAGCCTAAACTCTCCAGGCTTCAGGTTTTTTTTATCTTTAAGATAAAGGTTGGAAAACAGAAAACTCCTAATTCAACCTAGAGAACAAAAAGTCTGTAATCTTTAAATCAAATTATCATCATTTTAAAAAATCAATGACCTGTCAATAAAAGCTACTCTTAAGACTTATGGCTTAATTTCTTAAGAATTTTAGAAGAAAATGCAGAAATAAATTAATTTAATTTCTATAATGCTTGAAAAAAATCCAAAGACACTGGCTATTCCCAATACTGCCTGCTTTTCCTGTCTCAGCTGATTATTCTGAGGGTCCACAGAAATACTGTATATGGAAAATGTCCTACAAAATATAAGATATCATCTTCCAAAAAGCAAATGTCGCTAACAATAATAAACAAAAACACACACACCATGAGTTACTACTAGATGCCTAACCTTGTGCTAAGTACTTTATAATACTGGGTCAGTTTCCTCAGCACAAATGAATGGAATAAAAGGATGCTATTAAAAATTAAAAATCAACATTATGGGTAAAGGGTGGTCGGGAATGAACCGAGGGGAAAGAATTGGGGTTCCAATCTGATCTAGCAAGAAATTTAAGGGAAAGAAAAGAAAGGAAAGTAGACAGCTAAGCCTACATAGAAAAGCTTTTATTTTACCCCAGGAGTGAGTCATAGGCATTGGGCCTGGTAACTGTCCTTCACAGATGACTATACTAACTGCCACTATCCCTAACATTCCATTTTCAGTATTTAATAAAGCATTCCTTCTTCTCTTTTTGGATACGTTCTCCCTATGGGACAAAAAACTGTCTGGATCAATAGTGCTAGAGGAAGTGATGAGCAAAGTAAAAGCACTATGAAATACTCTGGGATTAACTTACATAACTTGAATTACATAACAAGGGTGATACAGCATTTTCTGTATTTCACAGAATTCTCGTAGAATTTTGCAGTACTTTAAAAAAATATGTATACAGCATTGCACCTACAGTTTACCTCTAGGGGGCACTAATCTTTTACTTAAAAGAATATCCCAAGAAAGAAAAATAGACTAGAAAACATTCTATGGGCAACAAAAATTCTAAACAAGATGCTGGTGATGACATGGACAATATTTCAAATTTATTTGGGAGTGAGAACACATTAGATCATGCCAGGTCTGTATTACCTAAATGGCTTAACTGAGCAAAAATATTACACTGAAAATTTCCTTTTGTTAACCTATAATTGTTTGGTTTTATATAAGCTAAATCAAATTCACCTTTGAAGAAAAGAGAATCATTATATAGCTGTTTGCTGAATGTTTAAACTTCCTTTTTTAAAAGTCTAACATTATAGTGGTTGATGTTAATCTAGACAAATTTCACAAAAATTTGACTTCCCATTATTTAAACATATTACTATTGTTTAGCTGCAATTCAATTCAGGTCACAAACTATTTATTGAGCATTCATCCGTCATATGCCAGGGTATCCTTTAACTTCTATGGGTACAAAGATGAATAATAAGAGTGCCACCTCTGGAAGCCTGTAATCTGAGATGAAAGAAATTTAGGCAAGAAATTGCAGTACAAAATAAATGCATTCAGAGCACACTCAGGAAGCTATGAGGAGCTTAACCCAATCTGGGGTCTTCCCAGCAAAGAAGATGGGAATGTTCCAGGTGAAGGGAGGAGCAAGAACAAAGGAAAAAGGCAAGGACACACAAAACTACATATGAGTTGCAAGGAAGGAAAGCAGTGGTGAAGTCAATGAAGCATGAGGTGGAAGATGAGGCTGGAACGATGCGCCAGTGGACACAGAGGCTTTATATCCCAGGTTAAGAAGCTTGAACTTTTCCTACACAAAGAAAACTACAAATTTTAAACAGAATGAGGCCATAACATCTCTGACCAATACAAAAGCTTCCCTGTAAACTATTATCTTAAGCAAAAACAAATCAGTCACAGGTAAAATCAAGAGCCCAATCTGTACACAACAATAGAGGTAAGGTCCCTCAGGAAAAAAAGGAAACTGGAAGAGACATTCCATTAATGAACCTTGGGTAAAACGCAGGCGTCCTAGTGTGCTCTGCAGCAGGGAGCAAAACATCAGCCACATAAAGGGTTCACAGTCCGCTCTTAAAGAAGTTCTATATCTAAAGGATACAGTATTCTGGAAAACAATCAGCTATCTTTAGAAAGAAACATAAATAATAAAAGAAGGCTTGCCCCAAATGAGATCGCCTCACTGGCTTATACTAATTGGGTGACGAGAAGGATAGTTTACTTTAGTGAAAATTATAAATTAAAATATTTTTCAATGCAATTTTTTTACATCAAACAAGTACGTTCATAAAAAATAAGCTGTCAGGTTCTCCTGGGAGAGTTCCTTAGACAGCCTACTTGAAAAAAAGAGGTAACATAAATATCAATATATTAACATATTAATTATTGATAAGAAAATTAACGCTTTTAAAATACAAAAAAAAATGCTCAAAAACATTGTATTATCTTAGGTAGCTGCCTTATCTAAAGTTGTTTTTTCATTACAAATTTATTTCAGTACTACTTCTTCAGGAGTCGTGAAAGAATAAAACTACAATCCATATTCTACCTAAACTACTATAAATTTGAAATTGGTGCAGTTAAGTAGAATAGGGAAATATCCTTATTTGGCATGATAAAAAGGTGGTTATGGTTTTTTAAGGTACTACGTTAAGTCAACATTAAGGCCACATAGAATTCATCTCCTTTAGGTTATTTTTTTTTTTTAGTTTTTTTTTAAATCCACATTGGCACTAGGTGGTACAAATAAATATTATCGTGCAATCTTTTAAAAATAGGAGGAGGTATTTTAGATAAGACTAAGGATGCTTCTTTCCAGTATTCTGTCTGTTTGGCAGGAGAATATGGGCATTACCTTTTACAGGTTTTTCAAAAGGTAAAGGTATTAGTTACACATCTTAAGGTATTAATGGATAAAATAATAGAGAGTTTTTTTTTAAATCCACATTGGCACTAGGTGGTACAAATAATGTGTCTACTTCTTTGGACCTGATTCACTCCTTGACAAAGAAGGCTTCTCTTTTTAGCTTTTGGGTAGACAATCTATAATCAATTAAAATGCAAAAACTGAATGGCCTTTCCCAGTCTTTCACCACAAGGTGGAACTAGGTAGTTAAATAAAATAAAAACATTTATTAATATATTACAGATAAACACTTTATGATTTGGGGTATTTTAGTCACCGTTTCAGCTAGGTATTTTTTATTCTCTTCTATACAGTTTCGCCATGGTTGCAGTAACCTTTTTAAAAGGCTATTTCAATTTTTAAATATTTTTAAATAGGTAACTTTTCTGTAACAGTCTGAGGTTAGGGATGGTTGGTTCTGGTTTGGTTTGGGTTTAGGTATCTATCTTTCCTATCTTCCCTTTTATTATCAAGAAAACAGATAAAAAATCTATTTTTGCTCACATTTGCCCCTGAACCTGTGGATTTTTCATCTCTTGCATAGCTGTACAGATCTTGGTGTGGGGCAATTATAATGTAACTGAAAGGGAGAAACAAATTCAGAAATCAATATACTCTGCATAGTATATCTTTTTTGGTATCTGTCCAGTTCCTTGGACAGATTATTAAAGATGTATTCTAGACAAACTCCATACTACAATGTCTAACAAATGAGCATTGGCTTGTAAAGGCATCAGCATTACCCATTCCACATATGAGAGAGAGAAGAACAGCTAATAAATATTATTGTGCAATCTTTTAAAAATAGGAGGAGGTATTTTAGATAAGACTAAGGATGCTTCTTTCCAGTATTCTGTCTGTTTGGCAGGAGAATATGGGCATTACCTTTTACAGGTTTTTCAAATACCCTCCTAGCTCATTACTTATATAAATCTTTCTTTAAACTCTTTTTCACCTCAAAAAAATCATGGTAAGTACTACTATGTCAAGAGCAATTTTTAACACCAGCATAAGGAAAAGAGGAGAAACCAATCCATATCCTTATTATGCTCACCTTTTTCCTACTCCTCCTACTTTCTCATAATTTGGGCAAAAGAAAGAAAAAGCTGGGAAAGCAAGGGTCATAATCACTTAACATGTCTAACGAGAAAACCTAATCAAGGAAACAAAATTTTGATGGAAATAAGTGAAAAATGTGTGGTTGTAATATAAAGACAAATAATGACAATGAAGTAGAATGCTATTATAATACTAATAGCTTATTAGACATAGTTCATCTGTGTGCCATGACTTAAAAAATATAACTAGGTGTAACAAAGCCTGCTTGACACAGGTAGTCTATAATGACACCATTACAGTATTATCCTTTACCACCACTGTTTTAAAGAGATTCCACTATATTTTTAAATTCCAGCTTTTACTGAAAAGCTTTTAAAACAGAATTGTAAATACTTTAAAATAAAAATCATGCAAAGGTTATTTTAAATAATTTTAAATTAGTTTTATTTAAATTTGTATCCATGATCAAAATTCACACTAGTTCAAAAAATGTGTATTTCCTCATCAAATCCTCCCAGCTAATGACTCTCTTGTAATGTTATACCAAATTCATAAATCAGATTCAAATTGATCATTATAAATTTAGAGACGTATTCAAGTAAAAGCATTCTGTCTTTGAAACAACAACAAAAAAAGAGAGCTCCTGGGACAGATACAGCAACTTCTCAAGTCATCTGCTTCTAACACAAGGTCACTTTACCAGACTGACTTTCTCTTTATACCTACCTATCACTGGTTTCAAAGAAATCTTAATCATGGTTGGTGATAAGATGGAATAACATGTAGGGGAGTAGCACTGCAGTGCAGGGCATGGTATGATTCCAGGTAAAAGGCAGTCTGAAGACCCTGGGCAGCTGGTGAGTGGGGAGAGAAGCATCAGAAAAGGAATATAAGGATGTGACAAATAAAAATTTCAACTACTTTGCAATTCTGATTAAAGTGCTGGTTGTGGCAACTGCCCTGAATACTTCTGAGCTGAATCATCTCTTTTGGGGCTTTTGTCAAATGAGCTATAGGTTGTCAATGCCTGACCTATAATCTCAAAACACACACACACACACACACACACACACACACACACACACACACACAATCAAAGAACTACCTGAACCTCAAAAATTAACCTCGTCTACTTCCTGGATAACATCTTACACGGCTCTGTCCTTAACCGAACAGTGAGCCACTTGCTGTAATGGTTACAATATGAGTCAGGCTGCAGACTCGAGAGCAAGGTCCTCATAGAGCCGGGTTAGTGCTGGGCAAGTAACAGAATCCACCAGTAGATACAGCTCCAGGAAAGGTGCAGCCAGCCAGGAGTGCAGACACCTTCTGGTCATGCCATCATGGGCACTTCCTGGTGTCCCTTTCAGAGCATTATTTCCTAAGGTGAGAGATTAGGATAGGCATGACACAAGTGGTTGCTTCATCTCTTTTTTTCAAGTCTCAAGGACTGGAAAATCTAGGGGTCTCTTCATAGCATATTTTACAGTTTTAAGGCTTTGATGATACTCTGATACTTTCAGATACTTTATATGCAAACTAATTCACTCCTCTTTAAACATAAGCTCATTTCCTTGGGTCCTTGCAAATAAACAACTGAGAACAACTGGTTGCATCCTCTTCATTAAACCTTTGAAATAACCCAGGATTATGATCAAGACAACTGACACAAGGAGAGGAACACTAAAACTATTTTTAAAGACACCCCCAGATGATGAGATACCACTGCCACTGCTATAATCCGTTCTGATGCTTAACACCTCTTCCCTGTCAAAGAATGTTTCCTTAAATCCACATGACACTCCAGGTCCCCAGTACCACGATTCATATTTTTCTAAAATAAAACCACCCAAAATCATATCTGGGGAACTGATATGTTTGGAATGGAATTATAAATACAGGTTTATTCTTTTAATTACTTAATTAAAAATGTGACAGATGCTATATACACTCTTGTTAAATTAATCTCTGCAACAGAAATATACTTTCTGTAGGAGGATTAAAAGTTTCAAAGTGATCACTTCCTAAATGACATCATAAGTCTGCCGAACTTTCAGATTCTAGTCTACTCAACAGAGATCTCCAGACCACAGATGCTCAAAAACTAGTTTTCCCAGTTGTACAAGCCCAGTGTCACAGAAGAGGTACTGCACTGATGTCTCTTACTAAAGCTTAAATCTAAGTGGAAGTTAGTTTCTCTCCAGCCCCTGTCTGAGCACCCTCCCTTTTAAAGTGACAAGTTTCACCAAGAGCAGGCTAGAGCCAGGTAACACCTAGCAAATCAGAGGCCACACTTCTGAAAGTGAACCACGTAACAGCTATGGGTTTACTGGAAGATGCTCAGGTCCCATTGCCCTAACTAGAGCTTCATGTCCATTCCTGAAGGCTAAGAGAGATTTTGAAACAAAATGTCTGCTGAATATTTGAGGTCACACTCTAAAACCTCTGCTGTGACATTTCTCTATTGATAACTCACTATTCCTTCTACCTGAAATGCCTTCTTGCACCCACTCCTCCTCTAGTTACTGAACTCTTACTTTTCCTACCAGGTCAAATTCTAACGTCATCCAGGCAGTGATGGTTTCCCTCTTCTGCACTCCCATATTCTTTGGATTATACCAGTACACCAATCATCATTTTACTTATAGGATAGTTTTGTGTAGACAATATACATAAATGCATTAATAATTTCCTTAAGAAGAAAGGGCCCTGTCTTGGGTCCTCACTGCAAATGCTTAATGTCTGACACACTGCCTTTCACATAGTAGATATTCAAAGAACTTCTGTTGAATAAATAAAAGACTAGTCACCTACACTTTGCATTTGACCTTAGCCATGCACTCAGCTGTGGGCTCTTGAATGCCTGCCAGATCATGGGGGAAAAAAACAGAAACTCAGGAAATGGATTCATAAATCCCATCAAATGACTTCCTAGCAGGGGATTTGTGTTTGCCCCAAGGCCCATCATGGCATCTATCGGAGTTAGTGCCTGGCATCATGTTCTGCCACACAGTTGGAGTTAAGTAAATTGCTTCTGAATGACTAACACATTGAAGAGAAATGTCCACTTCTGCATGCCAAGCCTCCTAAGTATTTCCCCTATTAGGGAGCACAGAATGACACCTCCAAAGTATGGTGCTTTGGCATGCTGAGCACTTTGAATAGAGGAAATTGGAAGTCTTTAGGAGTTGCCTAACTTTCTAACCTTCTCTTGTTTCTCTCCCACTCCTCACCAAGGGCAAGGAGGGAGGATCTCTAGAATTTCCTTAGCTGACTAGGGAAGTTTCTGTCCAAAAGAAATGCAATTGCCTTAAGACCTCTCTCTAGCAGTTACATCAAATAACCAAGAAAGATTAACCACAGAAAAAAAGAAGAGATTAAAAGTCATCACCATGCCCAGACAGACTTTTTATCTATTCTTCTGAGGGCAGCTCAGAGAGATTACCTAAAAGACTTTATCTGAATAATAAGACAAATGAAGTTCTGCCCCTCACCTTCCCAGCAGCTTCCCCAGAGCTCAGAGGAACTTTGTACCCAGGCCATTGTTCTTTGGGCTCATTCATTTCCCCTGAAAATCATTTACTGCCCCTCTAAAATTTCCTATACCCCACTTCCCTCTCCCCTGTGAGGAGGATACATAAGCCTCAACCATTTGGCCCTTCTTTGAGTCTCATATTTGAAGGACTTCCAAGTCTACGCATTTGTAAATAAATCTGTATGCCTTTTTCTCCTATGAATCTGTCTGTCGTCAGCATTTCAGTGAAACTTCAAAGAGGGCAAAAAGGAAGCTTGCCCTCCACCCCTAAAACCCTTATCCATCTAAATTAGTCTGGTAAATGACTGGCTGGAAAGTGTCTAGCTAAATCAAATTTCAAGACCTAATAATGAATCGTAAAACAAAACACTTTCAATAAAAATAGATATATAGATCAATGGAACAGAACACAGAGTCCAGAAATAGACCTGTACATTTATGGACAACTGGTGTTTGACAAAAGAACAAAGGCAATTCAGTGGAGAAAAGATAGGCTTTTCAACAAATGATGCTGGGAAACTGAATATTCTTATGCAAAATCATTTGTTTGAACCTTTTCCACAAGATGAATCACAGATTTAGATGTAACAGCTAAAACTACACAAGCGTTAGATAAAATCATGGCAGTACATCTTTATGACCTTGGGTCAGGCAAAGACTTCTTATATATGATACCAAAAGCATACACTATTTTTTAAAAACTTAACAATAAGAGTATTTAAATCCAATCTAAAAATAGGCAAAGAGAACTGGGGGCAATGGCTCACAACTGTAATCCCAGCTACTCATGAAACTGCCTTTGTGAAAATTACTTGAGTAAGAAAATTATGGTAGTGAAAGAGATCAGATCTAACCAACCCCACCAAACTGGGCAGTCCAGCCTTCAAACTGCCCTTAATTATTGGGAGACATTTAGTTTATAATTTAAATCAGTGGTCTCCTACATTTTTGGCACCAGGGACTGGTTTCATGGGAGACAATTTTTCCACAGACCAGGGTCAGGGTGGTGGGGATGCTTTCAGGATGAAACTGTTTCACCTCAGATCATCAGGTGTTAGATTCTTATAAGAAGCATACAACCGGCCGGGCGCGGTGGCTCACGCCTGTAATCCCAGCACTTTGGGAGGCCGAGGCGGGCGGATCATGAGGTCAGGAGATCCAGACCATCCTAGCTAACATGGTGAAATCCCGTCTCTACTAAAAAAATACAAAAAATTAGCCGGGCGTGGTGGCAGGCGCCTATAGTCCCAGCTATTCGGGAGGCTGAGGCGGAAGAATGACATGAACCCGGGAGGTGGAACTTGCAGTGAGCCGAGATCGTGCCACTGCACTCCAGCCTGGGCAACAGAGCAAGACTCTGTAATTAATTAATTAATTAATTAATAAGCATGCAACCCAGATCCCTGGCAAGCACAGTTCACAATAGGGTTCACACTCTTATGAGAATCTAATGGCACTGCTGATCTGACAGGAGGTGGAGCTCAGGTGATAATGCTTGTTCACTTGCCACTCACCTCCTGCTGTAACAGGCCACAGACGAAACTGGTCTGTGGCCCAGGGGTTGGGAACCCCTGGTTTAAATGATAATAGCCATTCCCCCAAATTCAACTAACTGCCTTTGTAAAGCTAGTGAGAGACCACCAGACTAAGGGATGAGAGGAGTCTAAATTCTGCTAAGGTACAGACATCAATGATTACCCATCATTATTCCAGAGGTCGTAAGATCTGCAGCTTCCCCAATTACTCCTGCAGATAGCATCACTATTGCAGAAGCTAAGATGGCCTTTTGAGATGTCTTTTCAGGTTTTTTGCATATCTCACAACTGCTGGCTCCACCTGAACCCACCAATTACTATTTTGGCTCCACCCAGAAGTGACACAGGTTCATAAGGATCATTTCCAACAGATCTATGATAGTACTCTCAACCAATCAGCAGCAAGCACCCATTGTCTAGCCAACTCCCTCTCTTCCCCCAAGCTATCCGTGAAAACCCCAAGCTATCCTTGAAAACCCCAAGCCTCCGAATTCTGGGGAAGATTGATTTGAGCAATAATAAAACACCAGTCTCCTGTTTTGCTGGCTCTACATGTATAAAACTCTTCTATTGCAATTCCCCTGCCTTGATAAATCAGCTCTATCTAGGCAGCAGGCAAGAAGAGTCCACTGGGCAGTTACACTCAGGAGGCTTAGGTGGGAGAATTATTTGAGACGAGTTTGAGACCAGCCTGGGCAACATAGTGAAACCTTGTCTTAAATAAATAAATAAATAAATAAATAAATAAATAAGTGTGATGGTATGTGCCTGTAGTTCCAGCTACTTGGGAGGATGTGGTGGAAGTTTGAGGCTGCAATGAGCTATGATCATGCCACTGTACCCTATCCTAGGTGACAGAGCAAGACCTCATCTCAAAAAATAAAAAACAAAAATAGGCAAAGATCTGAACAGACATCTCACCAAAGAATGTACACAAATGGCCAATAAGCACATGAAAAGATGCTCAACATTATTAGTCATTAGCAAAATTAAAATTACAATGAGCTAGCACTTCATACCTTCTAGGATTGCTAAAATCAAAGACAATGACAAGTGTTAACAAGAACGCAGAAAAACTGGAATACTTAAACACTGCTAGTGGAAAGGTGAAATGTGAAATGATGCAACCATTTTGGAAAATAGTTTGGTGGTTTCTTGAAATGTTAAACTAGATCTACCATACGAACCAACAATTCCATTTCTAGGGAAATGTGCAAAAGAAATAAAAACATGCGTCTACACAAAGTCTTGCACATTTATGTTTATAGCAGCATTGTTCACAAGAGTCAAAAAGTGGCAAAAAACCCAGATGTCCATCAACTGTTAGGTGGACACATAAAATGTGATCTATCTATAGAATGGAATACTACTTGTCAATAAAAGGGAATGAAGGAAGATACATACCACAACATGGATGAACCTCAAAAATATTATGCTAACTAAATGAAACCAGACAGAAAACAACATATATGATTCGGTTTATGTGAAATATCCAGAAAAGACAAATCCATTGATACAGAAACTTTATCAGGGTTGTCTACGGCTGGAGGCAGGGGAGAAACAGGACAAATGGGCACAAGATTTCTTTTTGGGGTGAGGAAAATGTTCTAAAATTAGGCTATGGTAATAGTTGCATAATTCTATAAATTTACTAAAAATTGTTCAATTAAACACAAATGAATTTTATAATATGTAAATTATCTCAATAAAGCTGAGATTTAAAAAAATATTTTAGTCACACTCGTTTTGAAAACATGGAGTGGCAGCAGTGTTCACACATGAAAAATGTTTGTATCTGTCAAAATTCAACAAGAATTAATAATGGTTCCCAGAATGTAAGACAGAATGTTAGACTATTCTAATATGGGTCAGTACATACAACTGAAATACACTTAAAGGGATGTGTAATTTGTATGTATTGAAAAATAGTTCCAAAGATCATCAATAAATAAGTTAAAGGACTGATGATAATACTAATAAATAACGAAAATCTGTCAGTGTCAACCACTATAAAACCCTTAATCTAGACCAAAGCAGGGGTTATATATTAAGAGGGCAAAAAGCAAATGTAAAGTCATGTACAAAAGGTTACCAAGTGGTCTAGTTAGGAAACAGATTAATCTGAGTGATAAAGGAAACATTTCCTCAGTTTCACATTAGCATAGGCTTTAACCTTGACACACACATAACTGAACAGTTATTTGAAAGTCACATTTGCAATGAGATCATCACTCATGACCACATCTTTCCTCAAAGAGAATTATCGGAAGAAATTCAGCCAGATATCGGGCAAAATTCACCCCCGATATTTCACGTAGGTTCTTTTCTATTTTCCCTAAGCGTCAGCTGGTTTGAGAAATAAAGGGACAGAGTACAAAAGAGAGAAATTTTAAAGCTGGGCATCCGGGGGAGACACCACATGTCGGTAGGTTCCGTGATGCCCCACAAGCCGCAAAACCAGCAAGTTTTTATTAGGGATTTTCAAAAGGGGAGGGAGTGTACGATAGGGTGTGGGTCACAAAGATCACGTACGCCACAAGGTAATAGAATATCACAAGGCAAATGGAGGCAGGGCGAGGTCACAGGACCACAGGGCCAGGGCAAAATTAAAATTGCTAATGAAGTTTCGGGCACCATTGTAATTGATAACATCTTATCAGGAGACAGGGTTTGAGAGCAACCGGTCTGACCAAAATTTATTAGGTGGGAATTTCCTCTTCCTAATAAGCCTGGGAGCGCTATGGGAGACTGGGGTTTATTTCATCCCTACAGTTTCGACCACAGAAGACGGCCACACCCAAGGGGGCCATTTTAGAGACCCACCTTCAGGGGCGCATTCTCTTTCTCAGGGATGTTCCTTGCTGAGAAAAAGAATTCAGCGATATTTCTCCCATTTGCTTTTGAAAGAAGAGAAATATGGCTCTGTTCTGCCTGTATCACTGGCGGTCAGAGTTTAAGGTTATCTCTCTTATTCCCTGAACAATTGCTGTTATCCTGTTCTTTTTTCAAGGTGCCCAGATTTCATATTGTTCAAACACACATGCTCTACAATTTGTGCAGTTAACGCAATTATCACAGGGTCCTGAGGTGACATACATCCTCCTCAGCTGACAGGATTAAGAGATTAAAGTAAAGACAGGCCTAGGAAATCACAAGGGTATTGACTGGGGAAGTGATAAGTGTCCATGAAATCTTCACAATTTGTGTTTAGAGATTGCAGTAAAGACAGGCATAAGAAATTATAAAAGTATTAATTTGGGGAACTAATAAATGTCCATGAAATCTTCACAATCCATGTTCTTCTGCCATGGCTTCAGCCAGTCCCTCCATTTGGGGTCCCTCACTTCCCGCAACAGAGAATTATCACAGAAATAAAATTCTGCCTAAGTAGTAAAGCAATATACTGAACTGGCCTATTCAAATACCATTTTGTTAAATAAATCAAAGAGGAAAGCTCGTTCAGAAAAGCAGTTATGGTGGAAAATCACATTCATAGAACCACAGCTGGATGTACATACAGGAAAGGAAAGCCACCTTCATAAACGGATTTAGGGAAAATACAGAAGACCATCCTGTCTTCACCATTCAAGTGAATATACACAAAACTTTCCCTTAAATATATACAAAACCTCACCCTAAGGCAGAGGTCAGCAAACTTTTTCAATACAGGGCCAGACACTATTTTTGGCTTTGAGGGCCATATAGTATATAACCACACATAAATGAATGGGTGTGGCTGGGTTCAATACAATTTTATTTTTGAACAATTAATTTTAGATTTCATATAATTTTCATGTGGTACAAAGTATTCTTCTTCTTTTGTTTTCAATTATGTAAAAATATAAAACATATTCTTAGCTCAAGGACAGTACCAAACAAAAAAAAGGCCATGACTGGATTTGGCCCACAGGCCATAGTCTGTAGACCCCTGTCCAAAGTCTCCTTGGTTAGAATTAGCACATTCGTCATTATCAGCCCTTAACTCCTTTAAAGGAGATGAATTATCCAATTGTCTTGCCCTGGCAAATTAAGAGTGGGAATGACTAACTTTTTACAAAGTAACATTACCTTGTTCTTTTTTGACAATAAAAGTATACATGTTCTTTCTTTCTTTCTTTTCTTTCCTTCCTTCCTTCCTTCCTTCCTTCCTTCCTTCCTTCCTTCCCTCCCTCTCTTCTTTCTTTCTTTCTTTATTTTTGAGACGAAGTCTCACTCTTTCACCCAGGCTGGAGTGCAGTGGTGCGATCTCGGCTCACTGCAACCTCCGCCTCCCAGGTTCAAGCGATTCTCCTGCCTCAGCCTCCTGAGTAGCTGGGATTACAGGTTCACGCCACCACACCTGGCTAATTTTTGTATTTTTAGTGGAGACAGGGTTTCACCACGTTGGTCAGGCTGGTCTTGAACTCCTGACCTCGTGATCCACCTACTTTGGCCTCCCAAAGTGCTGGGATTACAGGCATGAGCTACTGCGCCTGGCCTAAAAGCAGTACATGTTCCTTTTAGAAAAACTTGGCCGGGTGCAGTGGCTCATGCTTGTAATCCCAGCACTTTGGGAGGCCGAGGCGGGCAGATCACGAGGTCAGGAGATCAAGACCACGGTGAAACCCCGTCTCTACTAAAAAATACAAAAAAATTAGCCGGGCGTGGTGGCGGGCACCTGTAGTCCCAGCTACTCGGAGAGGCTGAGGCAGGAGAATGGCGTGAACCCGGGAGGCGGAGCTTGCAGTGAGCCGAGATTGCGCCACTGCACTCCAGCCTGGGTGACAGAGCGAGACTCTGTCTCAAAAAAAAAAAAAAAAGAAAAACTTTAAAGTAGTTAAGACTAAAGGAATTATCCTACATTGTAGAAACAAAAAGTGGCTGTAAAGGTAAGTAAATACGTAAATAGCTGAACATGTACAAAGGTAGGGAGGTGAAAGGTAGAAGACAGTATACACATAGTTGAGATCATAACATAGATAACTTCTGTGCATGCTCTGGCATCATATAGCTCTGATTACATGGTAGACTTTCCTTCAACTCATTTTCTGTCTTCAACTCAGTAGCCTTAATAATTTCAAATTTAAAACTGAAAGAGAATATGTTAGAAATGTATGATAGAAAATCTTATCACATGAGAATAAAATAAAAGAAATGGAACTATCTGGCTGACAAGTAAAAACTTGGTGAAGGAGGACAAAATAGTTTCTTCAGGTATTCAAGAGCCGCCATATACATCTTATATCATTCGGCGGGGGCTGGCCCAAGATAAGTAGGTGGAAGTTAGGGTATGAGAATTTTAGACAATTAAAGAAATAGCTCAGTTATAATTCAAGAGAACCAAAAGGGTAAGTCATCCATAAATTAGAAAATAATTGACCTATAAGAAGGGCTGTGAGGGCTGGGCATGGTGGCTTACGCTTGTAATCCCAGCACTTTGGGAGGCTGAGGCGGGCAGACCACCTGAGGTCAGGGGTTCGAGACCAGCCTGAACAACATGGTGAAATCCTGTCTCTACTAAAAATACAAAATTAGCCGGGCGTGTTGGTGCATGCTTGTAATGCCAGCTACTCGGGAGGCTGAGGCAGGAGAATCGCTTAACCCGGGGAGGCAGAGGTTATGGTGAGCCAAGATCACACCATTGCACTCCAACCTGGGCAACAAGAGCAAAACTCTGTCTCAAAAAAAATTTAAAAAAGCAGGGCTGTGAGAAAACATTTCTGCAATGACCACCAAATTAACTAGGCCCCATCCAGATCTGTAACTCAAATTAATACAAATTAAATTAAATACAAATTAAATCTGTAACTCCAATTAACTCAAATTAATACAAAATTAATTAAATTTGCTTGAAAGCACTCACTTTAAAACTCAGGATTTCCCAAAGGAAGGTTAATAGATACTCTTTGACAAAAGATTCCAAGACCAAATGAATTAGGAAACATTGGATTAAACAGGGTTCTCTCCCACAGAATTTTTCTCTTTTTAGTATGCTAATGTGTACCATAAATCTCTTCAACCAGAAAATGCTACTTTCCAAACTCTTTGGCAAATGAAACTTCCTCCGCTGCTCCCCCAACCCAGGGTATCCCACAACACCGGTATTCCTGGGAACCTGATTTGAAAACTGCTGTTTCTCTTCCAAAAAACATGTTTTTATTTAATCTTGTCAACACTGGAAAATTAATTTTAAAATTCAGCAAGAAAGTATTAATCAGAAATTAAATCTGAATTCTATTTAGCAACCTGGAAGACACGTTAAAACTGTTCTATTGTATATACCGCTCAGTAAAATCAAAGTGTCCATAAGTGTGTTTCTTAAGTTCTTTAAGTTAACATAAAATTAAAGTTAGATGTTGAAGATTTGGGATCAATAACAAACTATGAGGTAAAAGAAAGGATAATATTAAAACTCATTAACTAGGACAACAGCTCTATAGGAATCATTTCTACTTTTAGAATACGCATGGATACTGATGCTATGTCCTTCTGGTGTAACTGTACTTAAATCTAAGATAAGAAATTTTTACACTATTCTCCAAGAATTCAGTAAGTAGTATTGGTGTTTGGAGATTCCAAGTGCTGAGTTTGTTGGTTTAAAAAATAATAATAATAACACGGGAAGGCTGCTGATGCTCTTGTAGAAAACCTAAGTGCTAGAATCTCAGCTCAGGCAGGAGGCTGAAATGTTATGTTGTGGCTATGACTACTGGGCTACTGCTCTGCAAATTATCTCATCTCGGCTAAACTCAACTAGTGATATGATAGCTCACAAATAATCCAAACAGTTGTCTGCCATGCACTCACAGCATCTCACCTCACACTGTCATATCCATATGAGGGGGAAAAACTGGTGTTAGAGTGGTTCTTGGCCAGACCACAGAAAACACATTCCTTATTTAGAGCTCACTGTTTAACTGGCATTCATCACTGTAATACTATTATAAAACCACTACAGTTGCATATTGCAGGCATTCTTCCCTTTTCAATATAGGCAATATTATGACTCAAATACATAAAAAAGCAATCAGGACCACAAGCCACTGTTAGAGAAGACAGGCGGACAAATCTGAAGCTTTCTGACAATCTTAAGGGTCTATAGATATAAAGATATATAACAGTCTGTTTTACACACACACACACTGTGTAACAGGCACTGTGTTCAAAATTCTATGTACATTATTTCGTGTAATATAACCCCAGTAAGAGGGCACTATTCTTACCTGTTTTACAAATGAGAAAACTAAGGCCTAGAAAGGTTCAAAGTCATACCACTAGAAAATAGTTGAGGAGAGATGTGAGTCTACGCAGCTCAGTCCAGAGCCTGTGCTTTTCCCCACCACACTGTGCCACCTACCCTGGGTCCCAAAGTACAATGAGAGAATATATTGCAAAAAGTAGGAATATCTTAGAATAACTAACCACTGAGGCAGACTCCAGGTACGACTAGCTTACTACCCTGTTGACCTTCCAATGCACAGCTGACTTTTCTTCCTGAATCTATTTCACATTCCACTGGAGATTTATTTTCCAGTGGGATAGCTAATGTGCTCTATCATTCACAGACTACAGTGAGTGAGGTTCCCATCAGTCTTTCTTCATGACCCTGGCTGAAACCAGCTGCTCTGGGAGTCCAAGATGAAACATGAACACTCTGGAAGAGAGTGCCTCGGGAGGACACACACATGCACTGGGCCCCTGGGTAGACGAGGGTGATTCTGAGGAATGGACAAAGAAAAGGAGTTAGATAGTTTGAAATTTAAATCTATTTGGGAATGAGAGGAGGAAACCACTCTTTCTCCTCTAGTATATGGCTTCTGGAGCACTTAACATCTGCACAACAGGATATGCATTAACTAAGATCTAGAGGGCTAGCCTGAGAACAAGACCAGTTCTTGTTCTATGTTGTAACAAGTTTCACCCATTTAAGGAAATGCAATTTCAGGCCTCTAAAAATGACTTATGAAAGCTCCCATTCCATATGTTAAGAACTCTATACATATGTAGCAGCAAAAACTGACATATTAATGAATGCCATGGGTTCCTTAAATTTTAAACCTAGTGGATTTTCCAGGAGAGTTTTTTTTTTAATCACAAACAAGATTACTTGAAATTTTTTGATAAAAATATATTTAAGCAAACAACAGCATCAGAATATATTAACACTGTACATCAACGGCACTGTGCCATCCAGTCAGGTATGAATTTCAACACTTTCAGAAGTATGCAATAGCCTTCCCAGCTTCAACAGCTTCCCTTTGAAGTCAGCCCTCTTTAAAATGTTCACAACACAGTAATTTCTTCTGTATTATATTAGGTTCAAATGACTCAGTTTCCAAACTCCTCAGCAAGTCCGATTCCTTCCCTGGAAGGAATGGCCTTCTACCTCTTTGATTACAGGCTTCATTTCCTTTGCTATTTGTCCTCCTCTGTCAGTCCCTCTGTCAGACTAAAACTAGTCTCTGAATTCTCCCTCAGGTTTGCAATATGGTAAACCCTCACTAGAGCCTGGAAATGGGATTTTCTATTTGATTCTATGGAAAAGAATATCTTAGACCTTCAAAAAAACCTGGCTACACCTACAATAAGACAACAGTGGTTAAGAACAGCAAAGCTAATTAGTAACTTTGGACAAATAAATTAATCTCACCTATGAATATGAGTAAACTTCCTACTACCTAGCTATAAATGGAGAAACTGGTTTATCCAGTGGACAGAACATAGAAAGCAGTCAGAAGAATGAATCCTAACTGGGACCCCACTGGTCAACCTGTTGGACTTGGGGCCTCAGTTTCTACACCTAGAATTAAATAGACCTTTTCAGCTTTATAAGAAGAAAGTCACCATAAGTTTATTTTTCTTTTCCTGCAGACTAACGTTTACCTCACTCCTACCAAAGCAAGCCTTTCACTTCTCCATCATAGAAGTAATATATTATACTAGTGGGAAAAAAAGCTTTATTTAGTTTCATATTCATTCATTACACATCAAATTCCCTACTACGGTCTGAGGAAAACAGCAGTGTATCAGACAATATGCTAGAGGCCGCAGATGCATTGTTTCTTATAACAGATATAACCTGTCTTTATGCAGCTTAGAGTCTGGTTTTGAATAACAAACCAAATCTAGTGCTTTAATCCTCCTACTACAGAATTGTAAAAGGAAAATAAATCTTGGGGCCCCAAAATCACTAAGCTAAAGGGAAAAGTCAAGCTGGGAACTGCTTAGGGCAAACCTGCCTCCCATTCTATTCAAAGTCACCCTCTGCTCACTGAGATAAATGCATATCTCATTGCCTCCTTTGGAAAGGCTAATCAGAACTCAAAAGAATGCAATCATTTGTCTCTTACCTACCTGTGACCTACAAGCCACCTCCCTACTTTGAGTTGTCCCACCTTTCTGGACTGAACCAATGTACATCTTACACATATTGATTTATGTCTCATGCCTCCCTAAAATGCATAAAACCTAGCTGTGCCCTGACCACCTTGGGCACATGTCGTCAGGACCTCCTGAGGCTATGTCATGGGCACACGTCCTCAACCTTGGAAAAATAAACATTCTAAATTAACTGAGACCTGTCTCAGATTTTCAGGGTTCACAGAACGCATACACTTCCAATGTGAAGATCTGTACAGCATGATTTAGAATATGTTGGCACCACTGAACAAAGTGTAATTTTTTTCTTCTTTGAAAACGCCTTAGAAATTACCCTTTTCCAGCTAAAACAATTACCCTCAGGAATGCTGCTTGGCTTCTTTGCATACTTTTATCTGTATCTCTAAACTCTTATCTAGTGTGTTGATTGAAGAAGAATGCAAATAGAAATTTATGGCTACATAACAAGGCCAGGGCATACCAGCCAAGATAGAGTATTTGAGGGAATGCTGAAAGAAATTACAACACATCAAAGAGGCCATGCGCCCTAGCATATTGCTTTCTTTCTACTTCTCTGTCTCCATTTCTTCTTCATGATTCAAGATTCTGTGTCTTTATATTGTGGCATAATGCAATGGCATGATGTAGTTCTGTGGAGCCAGAAAGGACAAAGGACTAAATCTCAGCTCTGCCAACATTTTAGCTACTTCATGTTGGGCAGATAACTTATCCTCCCTGAGCCTCAGTTTTCTCACTGATAAAATAAGGATTAAATCAGATAATGTATGTAATGTATCTAGTGCAGGGTCAAGCACATAATAAGCACTCAATAAATGGCATTGATAGTGGTGGTAGTAATAATGATAGTAAGGAATAAGAAAGTCAAGAAGAAGAAAAACTATAAATTGACCACAAGATAGAACTAAAGTTATTTGAGGGAATTACTGAATAAAATTTTGGTGTTCTTAATTTGAAAAGATAGTTCACAATTTTATCAACAAACACTAAAGTGACTTATAATTGCTTAAATGACCCTCATAAGAAAAAAGAAAAAGTTTGTCTTCTTGTCATGAAATAACTTTAGGTTCAAAAGATATTTTGCTATTAATCCATTTTTCCATTCTATATAAATAAATCCTTGTTCGGTATTCTTCAAAAATGTCAATTTCATACAAGTCTCCAAAAAGGCTATAGAAACTGTTTCCAATTAAAGCAGGTTGGCAGGGCATGGTGGCTCACACCTATAATCCCAACACCTAGGGAGACAAAGGCAGCAGGATCATTTGAGAACAGGAATTCTCAAATGATCAGTCTGGCCAACATATTGAAACCTCGTCTCTATTAAAAAATACTAAAAATTAGCTGGGCATGGTGGCTCATGCCTGTAATCCCAGCTGCTCAGGAGGCTGAGGCACAAGAATCACCTGAATCTAGGAGGGAGAGGTTGCAGTGAGCCGAGATCACGCCACTGCACCCCAGCACGGGTGACAGAGCCAGACTCTGTCTCAAAATAAATAAATAAATAAAGTAGGTTAAAGAGACATGACACCTAAAGGCAATACCTGATCCTGAACTGGTCCTTGCCCTCGGGGAAGAGAGGACGATGTGAAAGATCAACAAACAAGACTGAAATACAGACATTAAAATATTACACCAATATAAATTTATGAAGTTGCTAACTGTGTGGTCCAAAACAGAATAACCCTATTTTTAGGAAATACATACTGAAGTATTTAGAGGTAAAGGATCATGGTATATATAACTTACCCTCAAATGGTTCAGATAAAAAAGTACACACACACGTGGTTGGGGAAGGGAGAATAATAAAGCAAACTGGGTAAAACATTAAAAAGAGCTCAATCTGGGTAAACAGTATATCAGTGTTCCTTGTACTACTTTATTTTTGCAACTTTTTAAAGTTTAAAATATTTCCAAATAGTTCAAAATACAAAAATAAATCTCTGGTCCATCCCTACTTAGTAGTCTTTCATATATCTTGTCATCCAAAATTGTCATTTGATTATATAATCTTGCTCTCGGAAAGTGTATTAGACACCACCTAGTTCACCTTCCTAACAATACACCAATCATTTCTTTTCCATTTCTGATAGATTATAACTCAAGGTCCACATGATTTGGTGGAAATTCCCTGATAACTAGGGAGTGCCCTGTCCCATGAAGTTATTGGTGAGGGTTTTCTATCAGGCAGTTGTAACTATTCATACATGTAGTAGGCTGAATGGCGGCCAAACATATCAAGTCCCAATCCCTGGACACTATGAATGTTACCTTATTTGAAAAAGATTACAAGTTTGTGTAATTCGTCACAGCAGTCATAAGAAACTAATACTAACACTGTCCCTCAGTATCTGTGGGGAACTGGTTCCAGGACCCCCCAAGGATATCAAAATCAACAGATGCTCAAGTCCTTAATATAAAATGGTATCATAATTACATATAACCTACATATATCCTCCTGTATACTTCAAATCATTTCTAGATTTCTTATAATATCTCATACAATGTAAATGTTATATAAACAGTTGTTATACTGTATTGGTTTTTTATTTGTATTTTTTAAAATTTTGTTTGTTATTTTTTATTTCTGATATTTTAGATTCATAGTTGGTTGAAACTTCACAAGTGAATCCTCCAGTATATGGAGGCCCAACTGTATACCTTTAGATCAAAAAACACTTACTGGGCACTGAGGATGTATCAAGGTATTTTTTACATTGATCTTAAATCTTCATTCCTGAAACTATCCAGTAATATCCTCTTGGGATTAAATAAGTTGAACACTGCACCCTTTCTTATATGACTGCCCAATCAACCTCTGAAAGCATTCTGATCACCCTTCCCCTTAATCCCCTCTTCTCAAGGCCACTTTCCAAGTGTTTCCATCCTTCTTCATCATCATAGATGCCTCCTTGTAGACACTTCCTCTTAAAATGCATTGTCATGAACTGTACAAAACAGTTTGGTTGTGGCCTCCCCAGGGAAGAGTACGAAAGGGCTATGAACCCTCAGCTCTAATAAGACAGCCTGAGACGGCATTCAGCAGCACCACTGTTGTAAATCTGAGGTCAACAAATCCCTAGTCTTACCACGTGGATTACTGCTATGACAGCCCTTCTGCATCGTACAGGTGGATATTTCAACCTTTGAGCAGAACTTCACATTTTTCATTGTTAAATGTTGTCCTTTTGATGAGACCAGAGGCCCCACTTTTAAAATTACTTTGAGGATAGATTTCATTCATCTATTACAAAGGGTTTTGTTTCTGTCTGTAGATCTCATTAAGTGTGCCTTCCCTGACTTCATCCCAGTGTCTGCTACAAAGCAGAGGGAAGAACAAGAGAGAGTTCCCTGGGCTAAGCCAGTAGTCACCTCCCTACAGATTCTCATCCAGCGAGGACTTACTGAGCTCCCATGTCCATGAAGACAGTCAGACATGTCACGGAATTCACAATACACTTTAGTTCCCTAATGCCTGTGTATGAAATGTAGGATTCTTCCTAAAATGCCAGTATGTCATGCTTGTTCTCAAAAACTTCCAACAGCTTCCTTGGCTAACCAATCATATCTGTTTCTTATCTGGCTTCATCTTTTTCTGTCCAACCTGATCGCCTTCTAGCAAGCCTCAGCAGTCCAGCACACCAGCCTCCCTGTGACCCCCACCCTCCTCTGCACCTAGCTTAAGTCAAACTCCCTGCCCTGGCACAGTCCCAAACTACTCAAAGTCACCCCAAATCTCCAGGCTCTGACCTCTTAAAACCCTTACTGTTTGCCTACTCATTCTGGCATTTTATCATATGCTGCTGTACATGACTGTTTAATAGTTTCACACATATATATTTAATATCTCCAACAATGGCAAGCTATATAAAAACAGAAAACTTCTCAAACTGTATTTCAAATACAGCCCTGGTTATACTAGAAGTTCAACATACAGGCCTATTGAAAGTAAGCACAGTGTTATTGAGAGAGGAGAGACAGACCCTCTCATATTGTTTTATACTCAGAAAAAGAAAGAGAAGCAAAATTAAACGCATGTAGCCCAGCGCCTAGGAACCAGACCTGAAACCAAGGAACCATACCGAAACCAGGCCTGGGCCTACCTGACCTAAGCCTGGTAGTTAAAGATCGACCCCTGACCTAACCGGTTATGTTACCTATAGATTCCAGACATTGTATGGAAATGCACTGTAAAAATCCCTGTCCTGTTCTGTTTCATTCTGATTACCGATGCATGCAGCCCCCAGTCACGTACCCCCTGCTTGCTCAAATTGATCACGACCCTCTCACACGGACCCCCTTAGAGTTGTGAGCCCTTAAAAAGGGACAGGAATTGCTCACTCAGGGAGCTCAGCTCTTGAGACAGGAGTCTTGCCCATGCTCCCAGCTAAATAAACCACTTCCTTCTTTAACTCAGTGTCTCAGGAGTTTCGTCTGTGGCTTGTCCTGCTATATTATTCTGGATTTTTTTAATTGATTAAGGAATCTATCACCAATAAGTCATTATTCTTCATGACAACAAAAAATTTCATAATTTCTTAATCCCAATCTACTTACCTAAAAAAGAGTCTTTCATACTCTTCCATATATCTCTTACAATTTTGAAACTGTCAACTATTTTTTCACATTTATAAAAACGTGATTTGCAAGATTTGCTCCTAAATTCTATACTTTGGGGCATTAATCAGACATTTCTCCAAAAACCAACTCTTCTTAACTACATACACTGTTATCTCTTACAGTATAACAGACATAACTTAAATGTGAAGTCCTATTTGTAAAGGAATCAGATCAATGTCCAAATGTCAAGTTCAGCTTCAGCCTTTTTATCTTTAATCACTCAACTAAAAATTATTCTCAAGAATTCAGTATAACAGAAAGAGCAGAGAATCTGGATTCAGGGAGAGTGAGGTATAATTTTAACTTTCTCCTTAGACTTCTGTGTAGCATATAGGAAGTTAGGTAATCTCAGTCTTATTTTCCATAGCAGCCTTGAGAATTACTAGCTGTATGCCCTTGGGAAATTATGGAATCTGGGTATCAGTTTCATCATCAGTCACACAGGGATAACAATAATCAGGACCTGTCCACAGAATTACTGTGAAAATTAAATATATTAAGACACGAAAGTGACAGATCCTGGTTAGCTTGAAAACAACATTAGCTGTACTGTAAAGTACTGAGCATACAGTAGGGGATCAATGAAAGATAACTACTATTAGTCTCTACACTATATTAGAATACTTATTGGTTATGCTAAATGGAAGAGATGGTTATTTATATGTTTATATCCATTTATCTATGACAGGATTCTCAAAATATAGCCCGAGGTCAACAGCATCAGCATTTTGTTAGAAATACAAATTCCTGAAATTTGTTAGAAATGCCAGTTTTCAGGCCTTACCCCAGACCTAGTGAATCAGAAGCTCCTGGGATGGGGCCCAGCAATCTTAACAAGCCGTCCAAGTGAGTTTGATAAGGCTAAAGTTTAGGAACTACTAACATAAATCTAAGGTCTGGGGAAAAAAGTCTTATTTGTAGGTTTTAAGAACCCAAAGCAATACACTCTACTAAGCAGCATTTTTCATTAGTCCTTTATAAAGTTGATGCTTCAAAAATTCCCCTATTTTGGCTGGGGGCAGTGGCTCACATCTGTAATCCCAGCACTTTGGGAGGCTGAGGCGGGCAGACCACCTCAGGTTAGGAGTTCGAGACCAGCCTGACGAACATGAAGAAACCCCGTCTCTACTAAAAATACAAAATTAGCTGGGCGTGGTGGCAAAAGCCTGTAATCCCAGCTACTCGGGAGGCTGAGGCAGGAGAATCACTTGAACCCAGGAGGCGGAGGTTGCGGTGAGCCGAGATCGCACCATTGCACTCCACCCTGGGCAACAAGAGCAAAAGTCCTTCTCAAAAAAAAAAAAAAAAATCCCCTATTTAATCTGAGCCCACAGATGTAAAATTATTCTCGATAACTTTGCAATGGTCAAAACCACAGAGGAAAATAGAGCTTTTTTTTCTATTCTCTAAAAGATACCACTGTGTTCTCAGCTTGAGGATTTATATTTTCTTCCCGTCACCAAATCAGAAAATAAAGAACAGTGTGATTGATTTGGTGGAGTCATGAAGTCACTGACTTCACTATGTGGGCAAAGAATATCTGTGCCATGAGTAAATTAAGCTTTCCAAAATCATGATGGAACAGTGATAAAATCTGTGATAGTTGGGTGTCTCCCATGTAGTAACCAAGTAGATGACTAACAAACAGGGTGTGCCCAACAATGGCATCCAGGGCCTCTTCCTCTCCAAATGCATTTATGTGTCAATAAATTAAAGTTTACAAAAAGAAAAAATATTTAGACCAAATATCCTCTTTCAAATGTGAAGGAATAAATTTAAAATATAGCTGATAAGTATTGAAGAATCTATTTCCACCATAAATTGCCAATTAGATGGATCCTATGCAAGGAAACCACATTATATAGACTTCTCTGGACTCCAATCTTCCCCTAAAAATCATGTATCCCCTTAAACTACTCCTCCTAAACACAGTCTCTCATGGCTCAAGTTCTAATTCCAGGCCCACGTAAGTGATTAAAGGGAGTCTTCTAATGATAGCTGTTAACGTGCTTCAGAAAATAAAGTCCTTCCTTCTTTCTGTCCCCCACCCCATTACCCAAGAAAAGCAAAAGCTAAATCAGTACTTAACTCATAGGTGCCATTTCTCATATTGTTGTCCTATGAATTTCTAGACAGCAAATTGCACGTGATGAGTAACAACAAGCAGTTATATAAAACCCTCTAATATAAAGAGGGAGTACCTAGTGTCATAGGTAGAATAGGCAGAAATAAATGCTGTTAATGACAAAAGAATGTCATCAATTTTATATTTTGGAACAATTCTCCAGGTAAAATTTAGCTAACTGAAGATACAGGTATTTCTGAGAGGTGACGGCATGCTGGCAGTCCTCACAGCCCTCGCCTGCTCTCGGCGCTTCCTCTGCCTGGGCTCCCACTTTGGCGGCACTTGAGGAGCCCTTCAGCCCACCGCTGCACTGTGGGAGCCCCTTTCTGGGCTGGCCAAGGCGGGAGCCGGCTCCCTCGGCTTGCAGGGAGGTGTGGATGGAGAGGCGCGAGTGGGAACCGGGGCTGCACGCGGCGCTTGTGGGCCGGCTGGAGTTCCGGGTGGGCGTGGGCTTGGTGGGCTCCCCCTACTTGGAGCAGCTGGCAGGCCCTGCCTACCCCGGGCAATGAGGGGCTTAGCACCCAGGCCAGCGGCTGCGGCGGGTGTACTGGGTCCCCCAGGAGTGCCAACCCACCAGCACTGTGATCAATTTCTCAACGGACCTTGGCTGCCTTCCCACGGGGCAGGACTCGGGACCTGCAGCCCGCCATGCCTGGGCCTCCCACCCCCTCCATGGGCTCCTGTCTGGCCCGAGCCTCCCGAACGAGTGCCGCCCCCTGCTCCACGGCGCCCAGTCCCACTGACCACCCAAGGGCTGAGGAGTGCGAGTGCGTGGCGCGGGACTGGCAGGCAGCTCCACCTGCGGCCCCAGTGCAGGATCCACTGGGTGAAGCCAGCTGGGCTCCTGAGTCTGGTGGAGATGTGGAGAACCTTTATGTCTAGCTCAGGGATTGTAAACACACCAATCAGCACCCTGTGTCTAGCTCAAGGTTTGTGGATGCACCAATCGACATTCTGTGTCTGGCTGCTCTGGTGGGGCCTTGGAGAACCTTTGTGTCGATACTCTGTATCTAACTGATCTGATGGGGAGGTGGAGAACTTTTATGTCTAGCTCAGGGATGGTAAACGCACCAATCAGTGCCCTGTCAGAACAGACCACTGGGCTCTACCAATCAGCAGGACGTGGGTGGGGCCAGATAAGAGAATAAAAGCAGGCTGCCTGAGCCAGCAGTGGCAACCTGCTCAGGTCCCCTTCCACACTGTGGAAGCTTTGTTCTTTCACTCTTTGCAATAAATCTTGCTGCTGCTCACTCTTTGGGTCCACACTGCTTTTATGAGCTGTAACACTCACCGCGAAGGTCTGCAGCTTCACTCCTGAAGCCAGCGAGACCACGAGCCCTCTGGGAGGAATGAACAACTCCGGACATGCCGCCTTAAGAGCTATAACACTCACCGTGAAGGTCTGCAGCTTCACTCCTGAGCCAGTGAGACCACGAACCCACCAGAAGGAAGAAACTCCGAACACATCCAAACATCAGAAGGAACAAACTCCAGACACGCCACCTTAAGAGCTGTAACACTCACCGCGAGGGTCCATGGCTTCATTCTTGAAGTCAGTGAGACCAAGAACCCACTAATTCCGGACACATTTCCAATAACAACCAGCTCTTACTCTAGTTCTGCAGTTTAAATTATGCTAAAGAATAATACATAAATGTTCCTGACACCAGTAATTTTCCTAGAAACCATGATTTGCAAGGTAAATAATCTGTGTGTTAACTGCGCTTTATTCTTGAAAGTATTCTGAAGAATGATGAATCAAAAGGAAAACATTCTTAACAGAACAATCAGTTTCAAGGGCAGGCTTAGTCATACAACTTAACTACTGGAACACTAAAATTTAAATACATCTGGAAAAAAGCCACAGATGTCTCCTCACCAACAAATACAAGTTTTAATTAATTAGCCAATTTGCTTTAAACAAATGTAATTTTAGCTCTGAAAAATACAAAATAAGGCCATATTAATTTTTTTCTGGAGAAAGGGTTACATTTTAAAAGTCCTCAGGGCCCATCCTCAAGCAGCCTTGGCCCAGGGCTGGGGTGTGCAGGGCACCAGGACGCGAGTGGGAAAGCGAGATGGAGCAGCAGTGGTTGAAGGCCAGGCTGAGGCCTTGGCGTCATCCACTGAGACTAAACAGAGTTTAGTGTTATCTGCTGGACTGTTGAGTGAAAAATATTCTCTGACCTGATCCTGAATTTTCCTTGATTATCAAAAGATTAAGAAACAGGGTCACACCATGTTACCCAGACTGGACTCAAGAGACTCTCCCACTTCAGTCTTCCAAGTAACTGGGACTAGAGGTGTGCACCACTGTGCCTGGCCCAGAATTGTTTTCTTCATTTCATTTTTGGATTGTTCTTCGCAAGTGTATAGAAACACAATAGTTTGTTAAATATCGATATTGTATGCTTCGACCTTATTGAACTCCTTTATTCATTCTGGTAGTTATTATGCTAGGTTCCTTGAGATTTTCTTTAAACAAGATGCTATCATCTGCAAATAGAGATGGTTTTACCTCTTCCTACTCAGTAAAACCATCAATAGGAGATTGATGTGTTTCATTTCATTTTCTGGCCTAATGCTCCTGATTCTTTCTACTGTTGTATTTCGCTGTTTGGATGCATCATAATTATTTTTACCAATCTCTTATTGATGAACATGTAGGTCATTTCCAGCCTCTTGCAGTTAGTGCTGCAATAAATAACCTATTACACAGAGTCATAGAGTAATATTTCTCAAACTTTTTGGTCTCAGGATTACTTTACGTTTTTATATATAAGTTGCAAGTTTGGGCTTAGAAAGAATTTAATAATCATGAAAATTTTGTTTTCTTATAAAGTTGCTTTAATATTTGACATTGTTACCCTATCTAGATATTTTAAATGATATAATAAAACAAATGATGTCACAAATCAAATATTTAACTTTTTAAACAATATTTTTAGAGATTGCTTTTTTCTGGATAAACAAGGACTTTTAAAACAAAGAACTAAAAATCTTGAAATTTTTAATCAGGTTCCATGTTCCTAATTTTAATGGGTTCTAGTTCACAAGTGCTGGTTAATGCTTCACTGATAAGCCAGATGAAAGTGGAGATCCAAAAGGACCCTCTTCTAAGGAAGCAGTATATGCAAAGCTTAAAGATAAATGAGACCATGGTTTCAAAATATAGAGTGGCATACACTTGGCTAAAAACAATTTGATCATCACAACCATTTGGCCTAAACAGCCATTTGGTTGAAAAGGAATATCCCCCAGTTATGGCTTTTTTTCAAGTATCGCTAATTTTGGGACATCATGGGTTGTTTTTCAAGCTTCTGTGCCAGAGTTTTCAGGAAAACTTTTTCTAATAATTGCTTTTGTGTTTCTAACTGATTTTCCAAAGACATTTATGATTTTGACTTTTTCCCTTTTAATGAGCATGCTTTTGAAATAAGCAAAAAACAATAAAAGAAACTGTATCAAAGAGCAAAAAAATCCTCACCAAATATTTTAAGAATATTTATGAATATAAATGTAACAGTAACTTATGCAATCATTTAAAAGCTCCACAATGTTTACTTTTGCCAGTTATATAAACTTTTAAAAATTGACCACGCCAGTATCAACCCTGAGCACTGTGTATATGCTTTTTTATAGCTACATAAATCACAACTTCCTAAGACACAAAAGTTAGCAAATAGTTGAAACAATAAGGTAAGAAAAGTAAAAACAACCCCACAACCAAGGGGGACCTGCTGGGATCTGCAACCTATTGCAGTGCTCAAAGAAGTCAAACACTGGACACAGCATCTCATTCGAATTCATATTCTCATTTCACGACTTCTAGTGCAGCTCTACCAGTAGTAGCTGTGGCAAGTTTCCCCTACTTTTAAATGAGGGAACTGAATCAGAAGATTCTGAAGATGCCCTCCAAGTGTGACTAGTAAAACTAACTTTGGGGTCCAAAAGCTGCCAACCTTTCAGAAGTATGATGAGTGTTCATTGACTCCCTTTCTGTGAGAAGAATGTGTGGGAGAAGAAGAAAAGGAGATTAAAAAAGGACTGCAGGCCCCCAAATCAACCTGTAAAAATCGGTGGAGGGGTAGGCAGGGGGCAAGGAGAGCACAGCTGCAGGATCACCACAGGTAAGCCATTCTTCAGTGTCCCAGCAGGACTCTGAGGTAAAGAGGCAACACACCTATCAGTCTCCTCAAAAACAATCTGAACCCCAAACTGTAGCTTTTTCCAAAATAAATAAACTAAAAGGAAAAGTACTTGATGTAATAAAAAGAGACACAGATAAGGGAAGCAGATGGGCACCAAAAGCAACTTACACTTAACTTCACAATTTTGTCTGACACCATTCAAGTCAATCCACCCTTCTATACCATAAGCTCTCATTTATAGAATGCCTAACAATACGCCAAGTAATATGCTTTATGCTTATTTAGACTATCTCATTTAAATCCTTACACCAAGTTGGCATTACCACCATTTTACAGATGAGGGCATAAAGAGATTAAGTTCACACAAATAATGAACTGCAAAGCCTGGACACACCACCGTTTACCTGACCTCAAAGGTGAGGCTTCTTCTGCTCCTGTTTGATGTACATGTCACAGACTGATAACCTTGCAAAAGATGTTTTCCTTTCAAAGATAATTTGTTCAAAATTAACACAATATACCTTTTACAAAAATGAAAAAAAAAAATCCAGTAAAGAAAGGCCTGTCTGGAGACTAACCTCTCAAGCACCTCACTGTCCAAAGGAATAGAACAAACAAGAATAGTTCTCGGAGTCACGACAAGGGTGAAAAAAACAGGGGGAAATAAGTGAATAATATTAAATTTAAATTAACAAGATAAAAATTTAGAAAAGGCAAAACTTTTAAGAATTATTTAAAAGATAGGGAACACGTCCCTAGCCTGAGTCAGCACTCCAGGCAACTTATTACAGTATCCACACCCCAAACTTTACAGAGGTGTCCTAGCCTGTAAGGAAGAGATCCTCTCCCATAAAGTATGTGCAGAATGAAAGAAAAGTTTGGGAGAGGACAGATGAACTGCCACATGCTGCATCAGAATTCACAATATATTTCCTCAAAGCACAGGGTTTCAACCTTTTATCGCTTGTGATTCTCAACCAGAGAGTGCGTGATGTGCCCTCCCTGAGGGATATTATCAGAATTTGAGAAAAAGGTTCTGTCAAGTGGTGAGAGAGACAAGACTGACACACCTCTAAGGTAATTCTGATATGCCCCTGAAATAAAAATCACTTTCATAGAAGATGACTAAACGCTATTGACATTACTGGTACCACTCTTAAGCTACATGATAGTTTAAATGAGATTTGTGGGCTAGCTTAAGAATATATAACCACATTTAAAATAATGTTTCTATGTGAGAAAACTCCAAATAGAAACATGCCCTATTTCAACTTTAGGGCTGTCCTTAAAAGGTGGGAGAAAGGGGAAGTGACCAATAGTTTACTGTGAAATCCTAAGGGTTCCTTACACAAGATTTACAGAAGGGCTTCAATGGGGTCCAATAACTCCATGAAATTATATGCAAATTTTGTGTGTATCTATTTTCTGGATAGTTTATATTCTCAAAATTACCCATAGTACACAAGTAAATACTACTTCATAGAGAAAGTTAGACATAAGCGCCAACCACTGGATTCAATTAAGTATAAGAATAAAATTAGTCTAGACTTCTGTCCCTATAATATCTTTATTCTCATCTAACCTTCTGCCATCCACATAAACTTGATGCCAGAACTTGGTCTGAATCTTGAGAGAGAAAAAAAATCTTACTCAGAAATGTAGCTTTTCCATGCACTAACATATAAATATTTACAGATTTCTGAAACTCCTGAGATTTTATAGATTCCAATAATAACAGGTTTTACTAATGTCACAGAATGCACTGAAATCACTGGGTACTTACCCTTTCTACCTCCATCATTACCCACCATCCACACACCAAATAATTATAGATGCCTAAAATGCATGCAAAATTCTCTAGAATTTAAACTTTCAAGATGATTTTCAAAAGTTGTGCTTCAGAGCTATATCATCAATTACTGCAAAATAAACTGAAATATTCAAAACAATTCCAGGAAGTGAACGAAATAAAAACTGACCTTCATGAGATGCTGATTTATCCATTTTGTAAATGTTTTTTTCTGAACTTTGTCCCGTTCATCTGAAAGGAAAAAATATATATAAAGATAAGGTTGGTAAAATCTATGAATAAATGACTTTGTGATCATGAATATAAACAAAAATGAGATATTTAAAAGGTATGCTTCAGTGTATTCAAAGTTTCTTGTTAAATTTTGGCAACTTCAGGCTATCTGTAAGAAAGTGTTTAAAGAGCTGCTTGTCAGGTTGGTCTCTTCCCAGTACTGCATTAACCAATATTCCTCCATTAAACAAATGCCCTCTGCCCCTCTGTCCCATAACCCCTCATCACCACCACCACCACCACGAAGTTGTCTAACGTAAGCCTTGTCCTTGCACTGAATTTCCAAAAACACTTTACCATATGTACATCCCATCTGCTCTTCACAGCCATAAGAGGAAGGGTTACTCCCATTTTGTAGAATAAGAAACCAAGACTTAACAAGGATAAAAGACTTGTTCATGATTACCCAGCAAATAGTTTAAAGTCTTGACAAAAGGCAAGGCCTAAATTGAGACTTTTTGGCTTGAAGTAGACTCTGGCTGAACATTAATTATGCTGCTTAATATTAAGTAGTAATTTATTAAGACTATTATTTGATATGGAATCTCACTCTGTCACCCAGCAGTGGCATGATCTCTGCTCACTGCAACCTCCGCCTCTGCCTCCTGGGCTCAAGCAATTCTCCTGCTTCAGCCCCCAGAGTAGGTGGGACTACAGGTATGCGCCACCACGCCCAGCTAATTTTTTTTTTTTTTTTTTGTATTTTTAGTAGAGACAGGGTTTCACCATGTTGGCCAGGCTGATCTCGAACTCCTGACTTTAGGTGATCCGCCCACCTTGGCCTTCCAAAGTGCTGGGATTACAGACGTGAGCCACCATGCCTGGCCTATGCTATTTCTTTCCTAGATTCCCGTGTTGAACTGTATCACAAAGAAATGCCCCAACTAGATCTTCACTGTGGACAGTGATCCTGCCCTGGTTCCTACAGACAGCACAAAGAAGAGTGAGGAAAGTTTTCTTCTGATTTAAGGAGAAAGAGCAATCAGAATGCTGTGGTTCATCAAGTTATTATTTCAAAGGAGAATGATAATCATCCAACACCTAGAGCTAGCATTCAAAACTGTATTACGCTATCTTCTTCCTCCCTACTTCTAGACAGCAATTCCTTACTTTCTTATTTCCTTCTTCTCTCCTTTCTGCCTCCAGGGCTACCTCTTTCTCCTTCCCTGGTGGTCTTTTTTCCTCTTCTACCACAATTCAGATGTTCTCCATCCTTTCCCTGGGGGTAAGATATGTTTCGGTCTCTTTCTTCATCTCTTTTTCTCCTCATTCTTCATTCCTAACCCCCTTTAAACTATTGTAATATAACTAAAGTTTCTTTGAAAATGTTTGTCCTATTTATTAAAAGTATTTATGTTCTCTAGAATAACTTGAATGTAAACAAAAGTATATCAACTGGGGAAAATATACACAATATGAGACAAATGTTACTATTACGAAAAAACAGCAAGAAGAAAAAGATTAACATTGTAATACATAAGTGGGCAAAAACAGACAGTTAATCAGTTTTTTAAAAAGTAATGCCCAAGGGTCAGGTGTGGTGGCTTATGCCTGTAATCCCAGCTCTTTGGGAGGCCAATGCAGGCAAATTGTTTGAGCCCAGGAGTTGGAGACTGGCCTGGGCAACATGACAAAATCCGTGTTTACAAAAAAATACAAACATTAGCCAGACATGGTGGCATGCACCTGTAGTCCCAGCTACTTGGGAGGCTGAGGTGAGTGGGTCATTTGAGCCCAGGAGCTCAAGGCTGCAGTGAGCCATGATGGCGCCACTGTACTCCAGCCTGGGTGACACAGCAAGACCTTGTCTCAAAAAAATAATAAAATAACAATAAAAATGTAATGCACACAGGTACTCAATCTCACTAACAAAAAATAATAATATAAAGTAACACAGATAAAGCTTTTCTAACTTATCAAATTGTCAAGATTTTATTTTTTAAAAAATTTCATCTTCAAAAGGACACAGGAAACAGACACACATACTGCTGATGAAAATGTAATTTAATTTAAACTTTCTAGACCTGCATTGTTCAGTACTGTAGCCACTAGTCACATACACCTATTTAAGTTTAAACCAAAGTTAATTAAAGCAAAATAAAATTAACAATTCAGTTTCTTTGTCGCACTAATCACAATTTAAGTGCTTGACAGTCACGTGTAGCTAATGGCTAACATATTGAAAAGCACAGAAATAGAACATCATGGAAATTCCTATCAGACAGCACTGCTCTAGAACAAAGCTCTACTGGACAGCACTACTTTAGAATAATTTGATATAGAATAATCCCATCATCACAGAAATTTCTGTCAGACAGCACTGCTCTAAAACAAAGCCCTACTGGACAACACTGCTCTACAACAATTTGTCAATATACATAAAAAGCCCTAAAAATATCTATGACCTTTCCCAGCAAATCTACTTCTTTTTTTTTTTTTAATTTTTTTTTTTTTTTATTATACTTTAGGGTTTTAGGGTACATGTGCACAATGTGCAGGTTTGTTACATATGTATCCATGTGCCATGTTGATTTCCTACTTCTAAAATCAATTCTGAAGTTATAATCATAGTACGTACAAAATGTAACTATGAGAATATAAATCAGAGTGCTTACAAGAGGAAAATAAAAATTCTGAAAAAACACAAATGTTCAAGAAAAGGAAATAAAGAAATTTTAGTAAAGTGATACAATGGTCTGTTCAAATTCAACTTGTTGTAAAACTACTCAGTGATAGCATTATCATTTAGAGTTCTCCTACTTTAATGCCAATAAGAATGGGCGGGAGGAACATATAACGTAGTTTTTATTTCACAAGCATTTCTTCTCCAAAGTACCTCATTGAAACACCTTCCATTTCCTATCACTGTCAGGGAGAAACGAAAGGTACTTATATACAGCCCATCTTTTGATTCTGCCTATAATACCTTTTCAGTGCCCCAAACTTCTAATCTACTTCTTGAGTATTTAAAAATTAGAGAAAGGGGTGCAGAAAGCATTCCCAGAGAGTAGAAGTAGTTTGCTAATTCTGAGTATAAATGCTCAGAATTTATACTAAATTTTTTTTTTTGAGACAAAGTCTTGCTCTGTTGCCCAGGTTGGAGTGCAATGGCGTGACCTCAGCTCACTACAACCTCCGCCTCCCAGGTGCAAGCGATTCTCCTGCCTCAGCCTCCCAAGTAGCTGGGACTACAGACATGTGCCACCACGTCTGGCTAATTTTTTGTATTTTTAGTACAGATGGGGTTTCACCGTGTTAGCCAGGATGGTCTCAATCTCCTGACCTCGTGATCCACCCGCCTCAGCCTCCCAAAGTGCTGGGATTACAGGCATGAGCCACCGAGTCTGGCCTGGTTTTATCTTTGTTTTGTTTGAGACAGTCTCGCTCTGTTGCCCAGGCTGGACTGCAGTGGCACAATCTTGGCTCACTGCAACCTCCACCTCCCTGGACTCAAATGATCCTCTCACCTCAGCCTCCCAAGGAGTTGGGACTACAGGTACATGTCACCATGCTTGGTGAATTTTTGCATTTTTTGCAGAGATGGGGTTTCGTCATGTTGCCCAGGCTGGTCTCGAACACCTAAGCTCACGCCACCCACCTGCTTCAGCCTCCTAGAGTGCTGGAACTATAGGCGTGAACCACTGTGCCTGACCCTAAAATTATTGTATTTGCCTGATTCCAAATGTAAAACCCCCAGGCACTTTGCTTAAAACTGCTATCAAAAGCAATGATACTAATAATTATGAACAAATAATATTATCCACAAAATGTTTATTAATTCCTCTATTGGCCCCCTAGGGGCATCATTTATACCTCATTCATCTTTGTCTACCACATACTAGATGCCACAAAGCCTCTATGCCGCAATGCCTCTATGCACTTAACAGATAGATGCCCATTGTGTGAAATAATTTTATTTCAGGAAGGACAATCCAACTGAGGAAAACAATGTAGAATTACTTGTATACATATATACAGTAGTATATACAACTATATCTCTTAAAGCAATAATGGTGTCTTAAATGTCTTTCGGCCTTGCTATTCCTAAACAGTTCAAAATGAACCTAAATTACCAATTTGTATGTAAAGCAAGAACAAGGAAACAGAAACAATTTACTAGTTCTCTTCACTGATAAGTGCAGATTCTGTACTTACTTCACTTACTCACTCTTCATCCTAGCATCTATCTGGTCATTTAACGAGTCCAGTGCTATGGTGGTGCTGGTGTCAGAGGGGTGTGAACCAGAGCAACTCCATCTTGAATAGGAGCTAGGTAAAAGAAAGCTGAGACCTACTGGGCTGCATTCCCAGATGGTTAAGGCATTCTAAGTCACTGGTTGAGATAGGAGGTCAGCACAAGATACAGGTCATAAAGATCTTGCTAATAAAACAGATTGTAGTAAAGATGCTGACTAAAACCCACCAAAACCAAAATGGCGACGAGAGTGACCTCTGGTTGTCCTCACTATGACACTCCCACCAGCGCCATGACAGTTTACAAATGCCATGGCAATGTCAGGAAGTTACCCTATATGGTCTACAAGGAGGAGGCATGAATAATCCACCCCTTGTTTAGCATATCATCAAGAAATAACCACAAAAATGAGCAACCAGCAGCCCCCAAGGCTGCTATGTCTATGGAGTAGCCATTCTTTATTCTCAGCTCGCTGCAACCTCCACCTCCCAGGTTCAAGGGATTCTCTTGTCTCAGCCTCCTGAGTAGCTGGGATCACAGGCATGCACCAACACACCTGGCTAATGTTTGTATTTTAGACAGGGTTTTGCCACGTTAGCCAGGTTGGTTCCGAAGTCCTGACCTCAGGTGATCCTCCCGCCTCGGCCTCCCAAAATGTTGGGATTACAGGCGTGAGCCACCGCACTTGGCCTACTTTCTTAATAAACTTGCTTTCACTTTATTCTGTGGACTCTCCCTGAATTCTCTCTGGCAAGAGATCCAAGAACCCTCTCTTGGGGTTTGGATCCAGACTCCTGTCCTGTAACACTGAGACCACCAGGCTGCAGAGAAAGCACTAGTCTTGGTTTCTGAAGCTCATGACCTGGAGAGGACACCTGACAGAAAGGCAGTGTGGTAAGCACACCAATTGAGAGAAGTACATGGCACTCACCATGTATGCAAGCACAAAAGAGAGAAGGACCAACCTCATCCAGGGCAGTCAGGTGGGGCATAAAGGACAGGAAGTAGGGTAGCGAGACAGAAGCCAGCCATGTGTCAATTTCTCCACTAAAAAGAAACTCCGTCTTAATCATTTAACATTGAAAGAGCCTTGGTTAGGACCCAACTCTTATGATTCCCCACAAGGTTGCTTCCACTATCCCAAGATACTGTCATTTTTCAAATGGAAGTGCTGACCACATCTCAGTCACAGACAGGGAGCTGGGGAATCTGGCTCTGTGAAGTGATGTGAACTTTGGACAAGTGATTGCAAACAATGGAAGTTCTGTGCCAAAGTCTAGCACTCATATCACATTTTCAGCAGTGATATTCTAAGCATCCAGCAGAAAGAAAACAGAGTAAATGAAAAAAATTACTTCCTAGGTAATATCCATATTATTCCCATTAAATAACAACCAAGGCCCCGATGCTAAATCCTCAAGAAAAAAAAATTTAATAATATATTAAAAATGTTTATAATTCAAAATAGAGTTTCCATATAAGTCACAAAATAAATTTAATGTATTATGTGTATTATATAAACTATTTTCTTCTTGGGTACAAAAGGGTTAACAAAATAGATTTCTTCTTTTCTAAGTGAATAAAAACTGGTCCTATAGTTCAAGGAACATGAGGTAAAACAGATTCTATAGATAAATTGGCTAATTACTTACCCAAGCAGTATATTAAGAAAGCTGATCTAATCAAATAATTTACCTCTAAGTACAGAGGATAGGTTCATAACTATACAAAGGTTCTTTCGATCAATGAGGTTTTGTTGTTGTTGTGCTAGATGCTCAAAAGCACTGCTAATAACATGATATTTCGTAGGTCCTGCTGAGGTAATATCTAGGAATTACGATCCGTAACTAAAGTACATAAGACACAAAGACTAAAGTTAACGAAATAACACACATAATTCATAAATTCTGATACTGTTTTCTAACAGGAACAACCTAAACCTTTTCTTTTAAACCATGATCAACTTAAATGAGTCCCATTCAAATAATAAAATATGCTCTTTAACATGAGAAGGTTTCCATAATGCTACAGTAATGAGAAAAGAGTTAATGTGAATTTTAAAGGCTTCATCTTTCTTCAAGAACCTAGAGTCAGAGAATAATTTAAGTCTGGGAAGACTTTGTAAATCACACCACTTTCTATGCACTTTATATCAAAAGGGAGTTATTTCAAAAGGGAGTATTCCAGATTACACCATCTAATTTTCCAATTACAAGTCTCATAAAGGTTCTTTATTTCATTTCAGTTAGAGATGTCTAACACTGAGATTTATATTTAGAGCAATGTTGCTATGGCAACAAAAAGGGAAAGTCATTCCCGTGATTTTAAACAATTGAACTTTTATAACATTCCTCTATTTGAAAATTATTTAATTTATAGATTAAGTTTTCAATAAAAATATACATTTATATCCCCCTTAAAAGTGTAACAGCTGAAAATATGTAACGACAATGAAGACAAAGAATAACAGAATTGGGGGGGAACAAATAAATGCAAAAAGAGCACTGATTATTACAATCTATATTGACTGGTTTTCAGTGAAATCCAAACAAAGCTAAACTCACTCAGTACCACACACACAGTAAGTATTGAGATTATATAAATACATATTCTGTGGACAACAATGGGCGGGGGAGTTCTCTCCAGGGAGCCTCAGAAGTTGTCCTGATTTCAGTACAGGTTTTTGAAAGATGCCCGACAATCAGCTGAACTATCGCCATGCAAACCGAAGCACGTAGTGCAACTTTCCCTTCCCAGTTCTGAAAACATGAAAGTGATAGTATACGTGATACTACTAACCCATACAGCACATCAGTCCCACCAGCTTTGCGTTCCAATCTTGACCATTTTTCATGAGCTGCCCCATCATTCTGCAGGAAATCTGTGCAGCAGTTCCCTAAACTCTCTCCGTACAAACTCTGATGTGTCAGAGTCCTGTTAACTTTCTATGTAGAAAAGAAAACACTGACTAGACACTCCTACTTGCAAGCTGAAAACTAGTCAACACCTCCTTTTAAACAAATATTAACAAAGCCAGACTCCTCTACTATTTTTGTAGGGGATATATGCAACTGTTACTAAAAAGAAACCAAATTGTCTATTTCTCCTTTTCATTTTAAAGTTGTTCTTAAGGAGTCCTTAAAAAAAAGTTTTAATTCTCTTGTTTTGTTTTGCAATGAGGCGAACCAATAGGATGTTAGATTTCACAGCTGAACTAACTCATCACATTCTCTCTTCTAACACCCCAGGCAGAATTCCCCTGCAATAAAAAGAAAAAAAATCCAGCCTAACTTGTTTAACTTATCCCTGATACGTGTGCCAGGAACATGATTTGGAAGGATCACCTTTATAGGCTAGACATACATCCTTCTGGGAAAAAACCACTTTTGGGTATTTCTTTATGTATGCCTTATAGATAAATTTTCATTTGGATTTCACAATAATTCTGAGTTGGGTAGTACTGTCCTCAGTTTAAAGCTGTGAAAATTAAAGTTGTAGAGATTAAGAATCTAGCCTAAAATTCCACAGCCAAACTGGGATCTTAAGAAGTCTGATTCTAAACTTTTATGTCATCAAACAATAGAACCCCTAATCTAATAATGCAGGAAAAGCGAGGTGCCTCGAATTTAGGAGCACTTCACTTCTAAGTATGAATAAATGAATAATGAAAAGTCAAGACATAAGAACCCTTGTTCTAAACCAGCAAAAGACAAACTATCTTCGGCATTCTTATGCTTGTCTGAAACATTAGACCAACAGACCTTCCTGAATAGAAACTGTATGTATACACAGTTAATTCCAAAAAAAAACAAACAAAAATGATCACTACTTACTTCAGCAATAGAGAACCAGCATTCAATCATACCACAATACTGCTGGATTAACAGTTGCCAAGATGCTTTGAAACATCTTTATATGATTTTCTAACCCTATTCTAAATATACTATAAATGAATAAATTGTACCAGCTCCTGCTGAGAAGTTCAAAGTATCTGCTTAGTAAACAGCCCTTCTCTTCCTATCTCTCCTTTTCCAGTTATCTTTAGAGCCCTTGCCTCCGCCACATGAAAGCCTGAGCCTGTCTATTTCACTGAAACCAGGATGATAATAATAATAGCAGACACTTAGAGAGCACTTATTATTTGTCAGATGTCGTTCTCAATTACACACACATATATAACACACACACACACACTGCACATTATACTCATAACAATCAGTGAGATAACTTTCATTTACAGATGAAGAAACTGAGGCACTTAGAGGTTAAACAACTTGCCCAGGATCACGAAGCTACCAAGAGCAGAGAGTGCAGTTTGTAAAAGCCTACTCAACATTATAATTTCATACTTAGGAAAAAAAATTCTAACTTTTAAAAAATGAATTAAAAACAAAAAGTAAAGCTTGGGCTGGGAATGATGGCTCACGCCTGTAATCCCAGCACTTTGGGAGGCTGAGGCAGGTGGATCACCTGAGGTCAGGAGTTCGAGACCACCTGCATGGTGAAACCCCATCTCTACTAAAAATACAAAAAATTAGCAGGGCATGGTGACAGGCACCTGTAATCCCAGCTACTCGGGAGACTGAGGCAAGAGAATTGCTTGAGCCCAGAAGGTGGAGTTTGCAGCGAGCCGAGATCACAGCACTGCACTCCAGCCTGGGCAACAAGAGCAAAACTCTGTCTCAAAAAAAATAAAAGAGTAAAGCTTGGCCCAATTGTCAATGGTGGGAATCCACAGAAGATGGAATTTACCTTCTGTAGCTTAATGACTCTAAAGAGTGGAGGGAGGGGAGCCGCAATGCTTTACTAAGAAGTTATATCAGAATTTAAGGCAGGGATGAGATTTCTGAGTTTAAGGATCAGATGTGAATTTTAAAAGATGGAGAAACACTTTGAAAAAGGCTGTATCTCAAAAAAAAAAAAAAGGTAAACATTAAGTGTTAGAGTTGTGTAGAAGTAATATGGAGGGAGAAGAAAGGACGCTAGTCAGTTTCCCCTTTACTGCCTGGAAATAGCTCTGTGGTACAACACAGTAAAAATATTGCAAGTAAACAGCTGTAAGATTGTTGGCATTATAGAAGAAAGAAGGAAGGAATAGTTGGGATCGTTGAAAAGATCAGTTCCTGAAAAAGATGGACAATGGATGGTTGGTGAACAGGGAGCTGGGTGAGAACAAATCAAAGAGGCTGCACATCACCACCCCATCCCCTGTAGAATCCCATCTCAAACCACCTGTGAGCTATCAGCTCACACCCAATCATCAGCTGACAGCACTACCTCACTCTAGTAACACCTCACTTGCCTAACTGATTTGACCTTCAACCACAGAAATCTCAGCCAACATTACTTGGTGACTGGAGGTTGTGGCTGCCACGTAGTTGAAATGGGTAATAGGAAAAAGTTCCCACTCTCATTTTAATTGAAAAATCTTACCAAATGTTCATTCCCACAGGATCATCATTATGGTTTATTTCTATTAGTATAGAACTACAACTGATGTTCACGTTCCAGTCAATCCAACTTTCATCCACGTGTCTGTGACTCACCTCTGTGGAAGGACAGACTTAGAGGAAGCTACTTAATAACTCTGAGCCTTAGCCACAGTCCACTCCCCAGCCACTCGCCCCTCCACCCTACTTTTGTTAAAAGGAAGGTCCCTACCAGGAAAATTCTACCAAAGTTATCACATAAAATTATTCATCATTAAGAAAGTTTCCAAAATACTTTAGGACTCCATAGGTGAAAGTATACAAATGCTGTTATTTCCCCGTAATTTCTTAGCTTAGTCACTACTGCAAAGTCCCATATACATAAAGCCTACAGTTGGTCTCACAGTAATAAATATTGTCTGCCTCTGTTTTGGCAACAAAAGATTCTCATGTTGCTGCATGTACAAAGAAATACTGTAAGGCATTAAGAAAAGCTTTCTTCTTGCACATTTCAAGAGAAGTGTGGAAATAACAAGTCCAACACACAGCTACAGTAAAATCTTCGGATTTATACTACCTGGCAGTACATGAAGAAATTATACAATATTAGAAATAAGACAATTCTTAAAACAAATGAAACCATTTAAAAATATAGAAAATAATGCTTTTAAAATAGTTGGGTGGGAAGAATATTTCAAAACAAGTTATGAACCAAAAAAAACTAAACAAATAAAACTATCAAATTTGACAAACCACTGATATAACAGCAGACACTGTAGACAAAGTTTAAAAACTCACTAGAAGAAAACATCTGCTATATATGTAAAATATAAATCAATAATATCCAAATAGAGTAATAACTCCTATTAATTAGTAAGAAAAAAGAACAGCTCTTCCTAAATTACAAATGATGTGAGCATACAATTCATAGAAGAAATGCAAATGGCCAAAAAAAATATGGGGTAATACTAAAGCATCTTTCTAATCAGGAAATGCAGATAAAATGATTTCATATTGGCACAAATTTCTAACAATGATAATGCCGAATGCAGAGAAATAGGTAGTCCCAAGCTACTGTAATGTGGGTGTGTAAAATGGCAGACTTTTTTATTTTTGATTTTTTTAACAGACAGGGTTTCCCTCTGTCATTCAGGCTAGAGTACAGTGGCATGATCATAGCTCACTGCAAACTCAACCTCCTGGGCTCAAGCAATCCACTCAACTCAGCCTCCTGAGTATCTGGGTCTACAGGCACACCCCAGCACCCCCAGCTAATTTTTAAAATTTTTTGTGGAGATAGGATCTCTCTTTTTTGTCCAGACCGTTCTCCAACTCCTGGCCTCAAGCAATCTTTTAGCCTTGGCTTCCCAAAATGCCGGGATTAGAGGTATGAGCCACCTCTCTCGGCCACAAAGACTCTTTTGAGAGCAATTTAGTAATGTCCATTGTAACTTAAAATCCATATACTTTCTGAACCAATAACTCTACCTGTACGAAACAAATACTCGCTTATATATGATTAGCATACTAAGATGTTTACCATAGCAAAATATTTGAAACAATTTGAATATCAGTCACCAGGAGACTAAATGAATGAATTATAGTTCACCTTTCACCTATCCTATAAAATTTTAATAAAGGAAAATCTGCACATAGTAACATAAAAGAGGTTTACAAGATCAGTGAAAAAAAAAGGAAAATAATAAATATATATAAAAGATGTATATTATGAGGAAGAGGAGTTTCATCAGTAGAAGAGAGTGGAAGCTATAAGGAGAGAGGCTGGTAGATGGTGTCTTTCATATCTCATTCTACATATTTCTAGATTGAGTGCCTGATCATTTTACAAAGAGGGTGTATTTGTTTATTACTATTAATAATAACTGTGAGGGGAAAATGCGTTTCAAGTTATTTTATTCATTTACGTATTACATATTCTGGTGGACTCTATGGAACATATAAAAAAAAAATACTGAGACACATGCCAGAGTACCCCATTCTGGTCTGAAGACAGAGTTAAGCACTCCAGGTATGACTGGACTTGCTCTTAGGCTGATGGCTGCAGGAGGGAAGGCAAAGGGGAGAAGACAGGGGAGGGGTGAGAGTTGGCGAGCAGAGGTGGAGGTGCAACTGGTGATACCTTTTTCAGAGAATGACTGCCCAGTCTGAGATACAAAACAGTGAAGGCACAGGAGGTCTCTGAAAGGAGAATCAGTTACTGAGAATATAGTCAGAAATTATACTGCATGAAGAGTCTGTCTCCTTGTTCAAAGTTTAATTGCCACAGAACAAAATAAATGGTTTTGTCAGCATTTGTCATGAATCCAGACACAGGACAAGAGTAGAATGGTAGAATGTGCTAGGTAAGCTGAGATGTAAACTACAGATGCCATAAATCTCTCCATACAAATGCTTTTTTGTGTATCTCTTCCTCTACCAGTATCTGCTCTGCCAGTCATCAGATCTCCTGCCTTCCTGTAAGTGCAGTTGTTGAGCAGCTGAGATTCAATCTTATTGTTGGCTGGGATCTAGGGGATCAGGTTCTGCTCTGACAAGGAATTTACTGGCATCTGTTCTCACAATTGGCTAAGAATTGAATATAAAACTCCTAGAATCTACCTTCTCCTACCTGAGCATCCTAAAAACATATAAACATAAAGAGATTTCTAATTATAGTTATACTGCTACAACATTTAAGTATTATATATAATCTAACTTCTGCTGATCTGAGTCACTGTTTAAGAACAGAAAGCTTCTGCAACTCTTAATCTGTAACATCCTAACCTTAAGAAATTACACTTTTTAAAAAGGTTTTCACTATCAGCCTTTCTTTCTAGATTCAGAGCTCTGGATAAGAATATACCCCAAAGCACAGAGATATGTAACTTGATGAAAATAAATTAAATAAGCATCATTTCTACATTATTTATATGTAAGGTAAATCCATTATATTATGAAGACCTTAGGTAATTTGGTGTTTTAAAGTATTCAGTTTTGAAAACTTTTATAATTACTACATATATGTAAGGACATAAACAGAACAGTTCACTTTAAAAATCAAATTCATACAAGATACCTTCAAAATTTATTAAAGCAGGACCTCCAGTAACTCAGATAAAAATAAATCAACAAATTATAAGGAATAAATACAGTTTTTCAAGTTTCTTTGAAATTTTATGACTTGTTGGTTTCTGAAAGAATCCTATTTCTTCTTACCTTTATGCTATTTTCTGTCCCAACCAATAGCCTACCTGGACAACATATGCCTACATAAGTTCATTAAATAAGTAGGTGCCTTTAGACTTCAAAATATAAAAGAATATATCTTCCTATATATGGTTTCATATACGGTTATAGTTGTATATGGTTGTATACCCTGTATATGGTTTCACAAGATTGTATTTGGTAGGCTTTCGTAGGCAGCTATGGTAAGGACAAAAAACAAGACTTAGGAATCAGTAGGAGGCAACGAATCTACATAAACCTGGGTTCAAATATTAGCATCAAAACTGGGTAGCAATTTCAGCCTGGGAAAATGATTTAACTTCTGTGCAACTCAAGTTTTCTCATCTATAAAACAGAATCATAGGTATTACTAGACACCTATTCACACCGTATTCTTATAAGCACTAAATACGATAATAGAGTATAATTAAGATTATGTAGTAGGCTCTCAAGAAATATACTGGCTTCCTAGACACTTCAATTAAATCAGCAAATTCTTATCAAGCACCTGCAATAAACGTCAAAATCACAACACTATGCACTACAGAATTTCACATCATCTCACAACAATCTTACTGCTGTTTTTATGGATCATCATCCTCTTCTTACTGATTTTTTAAAAATAAATTTCAAAGAACATAACCTAGTCCAAGATTTCTGTAAGCAAGGAAACAGCAGAGCTGGAATTTGGCCAAGATATTCTAATACCTTTTCTACTATACAAAATTAAGAGGTAAGGGTGAATCAAACCCATACAGTCTCCAACATCAAGCAACTAGGACAGGACATAAGATAAACAGAAGTGATTTCTTACTGTATCAATTCCAGAAAAAGAAAAACCAAAATAAAATGTCCTTGGCTGTTTAGGATCAAGCCCTTCACTAAATAAACTGCATAAAAGTCCCCTATATTGTAAATTAGAAAAAGGTACAGAGAAATTTTCATTCTTCTCAAGTTGAATTGTAAATCAATACAAGGTCAAAAATAAGAGCTCGGGCCAGGTGCAGTGGCTCAGGCCTGTAATCCCAGCACTTTGGGAGGCTGAGGCGGGCAGATCACCTCAGGTCAGGAATTTGAGGCTGGCCAACATGGTGAAACCTCGTCTCTACTAAAAATACAGAAAATTGGCCAGGCGTGGTGGCGTGCACCTGTGGTCCCAGGTACTCAGGAGGCTGAGGCAGGAGAATCGCTTGAACCCGGGAGGCAGAGGTTGCAGTGAGCCGAGATTGGGCCACTGCACTCCAGCCTGGGTGACAGAGTACGACTGTGTCTCAAAAAAATAAAAAATAAGAGCTTGGGAGCTCGTCTTTCTCTGATACTGTAGGTTACTACACAGTGGAATGCTCTAATTCCGTTTACCCTGAATATAATCAGTCTTTCTTGATAAGTATGGACTGGTACCATGAATATGGCCTAAGGAATAAAAGCAGATATACCTTAATACATGGCCTGATGTTCATATAAGAAGTTCCATTTTTCATGAAAAAAAGTGATCTAGAATTCTTAGTAACTACTTTCATATCACTGTGGTCTCTTTAATTTGACCAGAGAGTTTAAGCGTATTTTTTCAGGTTGTGAGGCCACATTTTTTAAGGCAATGGAAATTACAGGTATGATTCACATGTGTAACACTTTTCACTCCTGTAATAGAACAGGGCCAGTCACAGAGTTGAGTCATCAGCAGGAATAAACGGGTGGAGAACACCAAAGACAACTGCTCTGAACCACTGGAAAAAATTTTCATTCTGGGTTTGTTCATAATCACATGGCCTCCCACTTAAAGTTGCTTATTTAACTGTAGTTTACAGCTGGTATGGACAACTGCTTTAGTTCCAGGATCGCCATGCATGCCCCAGTGGGCTTTAGGAACCACACTCAACACAACCACACTAACCCAACGCCATCCCAGAAGGGCTCTGCCGCTACCACCACCATCGCCGCACCCCTCTCCCTGCAGCCACACCCAGGAGTACAGATGAGCAAAAGGAAAGGCACACATTAAATGTTAAGTGTGTGGGGTGCCCGCAGACTTCTCTCTGAGGCTTAATTCCTCTTGGGAAAAAGATCTTCAAACCTGTTTTAATTAAGGACTCATTCTCCCAGTGAATACCCAAAACACAACATGTAAAACAGACAGAGATAAAGTAGCTCTGACGAGTCAGAGGAGAAGAGTTTACCCACTAGAGAATATCACCTTGGGTTGATCATCTCCACACCTCAACTTTCTGTATCGTTCTAATTTTAGTATATGTGCTGCCAAAGCGAGCACCATACCTTAACCTTCTAGTGAACGCTCGCCTTGTCCACTTGCTTGTCCTGAAAACCAAAGGCAAACTTTGAAGAACTGGACACTTTTCTGAGATCTCCTTACAGACATTTTAAAAATAATATATGCTTCTTTATTACCTACTATGAGAAGAGTGGTCTCAAACTTTCAAATTCCACAGTCCCTCCTATCTATCTTCATGAGAAAGTAACATAGTCACCTTCTAGTCCCTAAGACAAAAAAAAAAAAAAAAAGAAAGTATGCAAAAGAAAAGAAGAGGAAATGCATTTTTCTTTGTTTCCACACTTTTATTAAGAAGTAGATAAATTATCTAACAAAAATCAGGGCTAGTAAAGAAGAAAGACTGAATGATGTACCAATAACAACAGACGCATACTGAGGAAGTTTTGCTAATAGCTAATTCTGTGTGGTAAAAATAATCGCCCTGAGATAGCACTGATGGGAGATTCCACTGGTATAACCTTTCCAGAATTTGGCAATACTGAGCAAAAGCTTTAAAAGTGTTCACAATGTTTTGTGTTCTATAAGCCAATGTCTCATATTTATACAGCACTTACTATATGCCAGGCCCTGTCCCAAACATTTACATTTTTCACAACAGCAGATGGTTATTATTCCTTTGTTACAGATTTAAAAAAGAGGCATTGAGAAGTTAAGTACTGTGTTCAAGGCCCCAGAATCCATGCTCTTAACCCCCAGTGCTTCAGGCTCCGGAATCTAAAAAAAAAACCAAACTTCAGATGAAGATCAAAACAAGAAAATATTTATTTTAACATTAAATGCAAGTCATGCCTGTTAATAGTCAATATTTTTTAGCTATTATTATTAGCTACTAGTAGAAAAACATCCTAAACATCCAAGAATAGAAAAATTATCAAGTCAGTTATGATAGAGCCACAAAAAAAGATTATGCATTGATTAAATAGACGTCACCAACAGGGAAAAAATGCTTGGAAGTGCTTAGGAAAAAAGATTATAAGGAAATATGCCAATATAACGTTAGTAATTAAATACAGGTGGTAAGATAATCAGTAATTTTTAATTTCATCTTTTTTCTTCCAATTTTTCTTCAAAGAATATCTATTTTTTAACAATTATTTATTTTTTTACAGCAGGCATTCTTGTGATATTTTGGCTTTGAGAATCTCTCAATTTGTACAATACTTTTTAAAATGTGTGACACTACTACTGGTGTCATCTTGAACATACGGGGTTAATGCTGAAATCCCAGGTTCAGGCAGCCATTTAAAATGCTATGGAATTTTTCCCAAGAGATAATAAGCCACTGGGTTCCCTCAGAGAACAGAGAACCACCATGTGGCCCATTACCTACAGACCAAGTGAGCATTTAGCAGCTTCTGTCTAACTATGAAATTAAACTTAGAAACTAAAATTTATTTCCATAATGAAGTACTTTCAAGACTCCTAAAGCCACAGGTGTGACTCAGGGATCTGCTCCAGGCCAAAATTATTCCAAAATAAAAGAGGAGAGAGGAGGGTAGAATAGGGAAATTACGGAATTTTAAACTTCAGGCATCACCTGACACCTGACTAGAAAAGCTCAAAGCAAATTACTAAAAATGTAGAAACTCAGTCTACACTTTTTGTATACAAATCTCTATAAGTTAATAATGACTTGAATCACAACTCTTATGAAGCTTAGATTTCCATGCTTCTAAAGATTGTATCAAGCACACAAGTGGGTGTCCAGTATTCCCAAACTATTCTTTTTTTTTTAATGGGCCAAGCTTTTTAACAAGGTAGCATTCCATTCAGTCAACAAGCATCTCTTAAAAACCCACTAAGCACCAGGCAAGTGCTAAGCACTGGCAATACAAAAAGGCATCATGAGTCATCCTGTCTTAGTCCAATGGGAGACAGACTAGGAAGCCAGAATTTGCAAAACTGCATGGTAAGTGCTATGACAGAACTATGCAAAAAGAGCTTGGCTTGATTTTATGTTGTTTTTTTAAAATCAATGTACAACTAACATAAAATAAGTAAATTTTAAGTGTTCTGTTCAAAGTTTTGACAATTGTTTGCATCCTGTAACCCGCACCCTAAACAAGATAAAGAACATTTTCATCCCCCAACAAAGTTCTCTTGTGCCTCTTTGCCATTAATACCCACCCCCACTCCCACAGGCAACCTGATTTCTGACACTGTAGATTAGCTCTGGTTGTTCTATGTTTCACATAAATATATGCATGCAGTCATTTGAATCTAGCTTCTTTCACGCAGCATAATACATTTGGGACTCATCCACACTGTTACATGTACCAGTGATTTGTTCCTTGTGATTACGGAGAGGTATTTGACTGTATGGACTTACCAGTTTGTTTATTCAATCACCTACTAAGGCTGTTTGGACACTTTCCAATACAATAGCGGTTTGTATTACTATAAACAAGATTGAGTTTTTTTGTTTTTTTGTTTTTGAGATGGAGTTTTGCTCTTATTGCCCAGGCTGGAGGGCAATGGCGCAATCTCAGCTCACTGCAACCTCTGCCTCCCGGGTTCAAGCAATTCTCCTGCCTCAGCCTCCTGAGTAGCTGGGATTACAGACATGCACCACCACACCTGGCTAATTTTGTATTTTTAGTAGAGATGGGGTTTCTCCATGTTGGTCAGGCTGGTCTCGAACTCCTGACCTCAGGTGGTCCACCCGCCTTGGCCTCCCAAAGTGCTGGGATTACAGGCGTGAGCTACCACAAGACTGAGTTTATCTATCTGTTTCATCTCTTTGATTTGCATCTGTGTGGTTTTACGTAGGAGGCAGTGATATGGCGAGTATAAGGTAGAAGAAGGCGTAACTGTGAGAGTGGATATGCTATGCAATGCATACAGAAGAGTCATGAACGGCTACACTAGAATAAAACACCTACAAAGATATGCCATGCCAAAAACCTGGGAGTCTATCAGGAAGGCAACAGAGAACAGCGAACAGAACATTCAAATGGCTGCATAGAAGCATTTTCCTCTCAGTTTAGAGAGTACCAACTTCAAAGGCAGAAATACCAGACCTCAAATCCCCACTCTGCTACTAACTCTGTTGGCTACAGCGACAGTCTTATTGAAGACTCCCTAAGATTTATTTACATCATCTGTAAGATAGGGATAACAGCACCCATTTCAAACACTTGCATAGAAGCTAAAAAGAAATAATGAATGTTATGCACCTAAGAGAATGCTTAAATAAAACTACTAGTTCTTCTTAGCGCTATTTGATGGACTTAAATGCATTATCTCAAATATTTCCTGGAATCTAAGTAATGGCAACATCAGAAGCATCCTTCTGGCTTCTGCTAATCTCTATCTACTTCAGTAACCACAGAATTATCAAATGGGACTCCAAGAAACCTATTGTTTTAAATTAAGTTAACCAAAGTTCTCTGGAGGAAATGTTTAGGAAAAAAATGAAATGAGTAAGCACAAGTTAACAAAATGAGGTTTGGAAGTGGCAACAGGGCATGGAGGCATATTCATTAACCAGACACTTGTTCATAGTTATTTGTACCCTTAAAACACAACTGATTGTCCAGTTAGAGTAATAGCATAATAGCATAGCCAGTGAAATGCCCATAGTTCCAAAATGTAGCCTAGAACAAAGAACACAGTAATGCTTCTTAAAATGGAGCTTTTTGTTTACATGAGCCATTTTGGAAATTCACTTCATACCACTGATAATGAAATTTTCAATTACAAAAGAAATGACTTTCGGTTTCTTTTAGCAATAGGAATAAGAAAGAAACTGAAGAATATACAGTGATAAGACACCATTCCAAGTGATCTCTGGTAAGAGTAATGTAATTTATTTATAAAGTACAACTTCTAAAAGGAAATCAATTAATTCAACAAAAGAAATACGTAACTTATTTGTACATGCTAACCTTTTAAAAAGTGTAAACAAAATAAGTAACATTCATAATAAAGGCAGATTTCTGTCTGAATTTATACAATTTTTCTATGAAATTTTATTTCTGTGATGGGGTCTGTGTGACTGATTCTTTTTAAGTTCTATGCTCTTAACTGAGAGATCCAGATTTAATTTAATCTACTTTAGCATGTCATCTATCACAGGTCCTTGAGAGTAAATGTGCTCAATTGCTTCTAAATACAGACCATTCTCATTATCACTAGTTTCTCCCACACAGCAACCTCATAAATATGTATTAGCAAAATATAGACAAGATTTGCTTAATTACAGAAACTGAAGATATAGCGCCTGAAAAGATCCAAGAGCTACATAAACACGGCCACTAAAATAAAAATGTTACATATATTAGAGCTGGATTCAAACAAACCAACTATTAAAAAATTTTTTTAAATTAAGTCTTTGACCCATGAATATTTTAGTGTGGTAAAATAAATGACTTCATGGTTCCAAGATAAATTTGTAAAACCTAAAAATATTTTCTAACAGTCAAAACTAGATATGGATAAAGTATTTAAATTAAACATATGTTATTTAGTTCATAAGTCCTGAATAATTTCAGTTAGTACAAGTTATTCAGAAGTTAGGTACTCTTCAGAATCAGAAAGGAATGAGATAAACAACAGGATTATAGAGAAAATATAATTGGATTACCCCTTCTATTTCACTAGCTTATAGTAATACCAAGTAATGTCTATTTTTTTCAGCCTCAAAGTACGCTCCAGGACTATAAAAAAAAAAACAGAAAATGTATGAAATATATAAAACATATATAAAGTATATATTCCTTGCCATCAAGTCATTTCAAATCTAATGAAGAAAATAAAAAAAAAAAAAAGATACTAGACACTAAATAGGAAACTGGTTGACTATATGCAGAATAGGGACTGAGAGAAGAGTTACCAGTGTAACCCTGAGTACTTGCAACAGACCTGTGGGCACGTAGGAGGAGTTGTACAGGAGTTGCACAGTTGTGGGTAGCTGGAAGCTGAGAGATTGGCTTTGATTATGTAAAATTTAAGAAGACAATTGTAGGTAGCAGTAGCAGAAATACACAAATGGAAATGAGCATAATGTGAGACAAGGAAACTAGTATTAATAAAATCACACTGCATTGGCAGAATACTTTCATGTAATTACCCCACTTTACATTCGCATATACTCTGTGAGTAAGGCAGATACTTACATTTAAAGATGAAGAAACTGAGGTACTACTCAATGAGAGCAGCTTATCCTCATCACTGATCTCGTAATCAAGGCTTGATCACAGGTCTTCAGATTACCAAATCCCCTGTTCTTGCAAAACACTACTAGCTCAGAGACTGACTTTGATGATGTAAAGTTTAAGAAGACAAGGCCGGGCGCGGTGGCTCACGCTTGTAATCCCAGCACTTTGGGAGGCCGAGGCAGGCGGATCACGAGGTCAGGAGATCGAGACCACGGTGAAACCCCGTCTCTACTAAAAATACAAAAAGTTAGCCGGGCGTGGTGGCGGGCGCCTGTAGTCCCAGCTACTCGGAGAGGCTGAGGCAGGAGAATGGCGTGAACCCAGGAGGCGGAGCTTGCAGTGAGCCGAGATTGTGCCACTGCACTCCAGCCTGGGCAACAGAGCGAGACTCCGTCTCAAAAAAAAAAAAAAAAAAAAGACAAAAATTTTGGTAGACTTTAAGGCAAGTATTATAAAATAATATTTTGAAATTTATTCCCATTTTCTCTTTTGCCTTTTGACATGAAATGTTTATCAGCCTAAAAAAGAGATTATAGAAATTATATAAAAAGACAGGAATAACCATTTCTGGTTTATAAAATAGGATTATTCAGCAAGACACATAGCCTTGCTAGCCACACTATTGCCTGGAAAGATTTTTCCAAATTGCTTTTATTTCTGTCTCCCCTCCCTGCCTCCTTTTAATCAGGGGCCTGATCTAGCTCTTCTCCAGGGTAGAAAAGACACCCCACTTCCAGCGATGACAGCAGAGCCATAGGGCTAGCTAAAAGGAGGATATGATATAGTATATGTAGGAGAAAGATGATGGAGTCAAGAGGGGAATCAAGACTAATTTTACCTGTTCAGGCTTTGGCCCTGAGAGGAGGAGGTGCATTCAGTGAATAAGGAGTGATGTGGAAGGCACGGGGGCTTTTGACCCACTCCCTATCTGGTGCCGTATCAAGGAGGCTACCCTTGGTTCTACTTGGTACAGACCAGACACAGAAATGTCTGTGTGTCTGGCTGGGACACCTCCCAGAGGGGTCATCCTAGCAGGGAGAAGGGGCTCTCTACCAAGGGATACAGAGAAGATCACATGGGCCAGGAACAATCAAGCATCCCAGAAAGACTGCAGACGGGTGTGGAGCACTAGTGGAAAGCCAAGGGGAAGTCAAATCAACGTGGGACATGGCCTGAGTCACAAGAATGGGCCAGAGTTCACTGGTGGCTGACTTAAGAATCAATGGCCCACAAGGTGCCAGGCATCCAAGACAGAAAAGGGGTACAAATCACCAGGAAGCAGGGGTCCTAAAAGCCAGGATAAAGACGCTGGCAGGAATGAGCACAGTGTTTTCCCCAGAAATGCAAGGTTGCAGAAGCCACATCTCTCCCTCAAGATACGCAGAGAAAAAGAGAGGGAGAGGAAGCTGCCTTCAACAACCAAGCATTTTTTTTTTTTTTTTTTTTTTTTGAGACGGAGTCTCACTCTGTCGCCCAGGCTGGAGTGCAGTGGCGCAGTCTCGGCTCACTGCAAGCTCCGCCTCCCGGGTTCATGCCATTCTCCTGCCTCAGCCTCTCCGAGTAGCTGGGACTACAGGCGCCCGCCACCACGCCCGGCTAATTTTTTGTATTTTTAGTAGAGACGGGGTTTCACCGCGGTCTCGATCTCCTGACCTCGTGATCCGCCCGCCTCGGCCTCCCAAAGTGCTGGGATTACAAGCGTGAGCCACCGCGCCCGGCACAACCAAGCATTTTTATCTAAGACAGAATAAAGATCAGAGGAGACTGTTCGATTTGCCACATCAGACTATGCTTTAAAACAGAATCAATTTTAGTACATTTTCTCACTAATCCGAAGGTGAAACTCATAAAGATGACTAGATCAGCCATAAAAGAAAGTATTTTCTCTGCATTTCCAAGTTCAGTCATGAATTAAATCTTTCAAGCCTAGTACACAGGGCAGAAAAGTTGGTTTTATACAGAGAACAACAAAGAGTCATGGTCTTTTCTCAAGAGAAGTATTAGTAAGACAAAAGCTCTCAGCAACTGTATGTGATACTGGATGAATCAAGGCCTTGCAGCAAGCTCAGTCTCATTCCAGAAAGGGCTAAAATACTCATTCAGACTATTTTCATTTTAAAGCAAAGGAACAGAGATGGTTCCAGGAAGAAAAAAAAATACACTTTTAGAAAAGCAGGACTTCAAACAATGCAACTTTAAACAACTGAGAAACAGTGACAGATGGCCCTATTATGTATATACTAGAAATGGGATTTATTTTTTTCAGGAAAGCCTTTGAGAGTTGAGGCTAAAACAGTGACAGTCTGTACACGGCATGTCGTCTGCCAGTAAACATCAGATGTCCCTACAAACCCAAGTATTTATAATAATGGGGAAAGAATGGCTGAAGTTTTATGTGAACACAAAGGTAAATCACAACACTCTGAAATGCACAGTTTCTAACCATTCTGTTTATGGTGCAATATACAGTGTGGCCCAAGTTCTGGCAAACCACATAGCTCTTTTCAAATTGACAGTATAAGGAGTATGATGTGAGCTGTGGACTCACAGCTGTGAGCTGTGCTACATTTCCTAGTAAGAGAAACCCTGATTCTGATGGGGGCACATGGTAGCCTGGAATAAAACTACACCTCCCAAGCCTTACTTTCAATAACAAAGTTCCAGTAAATGAAATAAAAGCTAATGTGTTATATGGCAGCTTCTACAAATTTTCTTTGTAAGACATCTGGCATAAGCCCCTTGCCCCTTCTTCCTTCCCTCCTCCTTTCTACTGGCTGGGGACACAGACCCGATGAATATGGCTCAAGCAGCCATCTAGGACCACAAAGCAGCAGCCTAAGTCTGCAGGAACAAGAAGTAAGGAGCCTCTGTGGATGGTGGCTATAACCATGCCAGTCCTGGACTGCCTCCTGTTGGACTTCTCTCAAGTAAGAGAAAAGTAAACTTCCTTCTCTTAAAGTTACTATTGTTTCATTTTCATCTGCAAAATAGAACCAATATTAGTCAACCTAATCCTACCCACAAATACAATGCTTTCCAGCAAACCTACTACTAAGAGCTCTTTGAAATGGAAAATTTCCCAGGAGAGAAACAACTACCATTAATACAGCACAAAGTAAAGAACCTGGTATAATCAAGCACATACAACTGTAGCAGAAACTTTTCCCCATATCCTTGTATCCTTCTTTCTCAAAGAAACAAATTCTCTAATTATTAGCTAGGTGCAAATACACAAGGAATAAATACACATTTCCCAGCCTTCCTTGAGCTAGATGTGGCTATGTTCCAGTTCAGCTGTGGCCATTGAGATGAGAACAGAAGTGACTGTGCTACTTCTGAGGAGGGCCCTTGAAGAGAAATACAGTGCCTTTTTTTGTACTTCTTCAATCCAGATGGCTGGAATGCAGATGTGGTGATGAAACATCTAAAAAAACATGTAAGAGTAACAACCTAGATGGCAAAGCAATGTGACGAAATGAACCTGGGTCCCTGTTCCCGTTACTATTGCTATGTGACAAACTACCCTGGAATTCAACGATGAAAACCAACCATTTTTTTCTGTTCAAGAATTCTGAAGGTCAGAAATTCAAACCAGGTACAAGGGGGACAGCTTGCCGCTGTTCCATGATGTCTGGGCCTCAGCTAGTAACACTCAACAGCTGGGTGGCTTGACCACTGGGGATGGAATCATCTGGAGGCATCCTCACTCACATGAGTGAATAAGGAGTGACGTGGAAGGCACGGGGGCTTTTGACCCACTCCCTATCTGGTGCCGTATCAAGGAGGCTACCCTTGGTTCTACTTGGTACAGACCAGACACAGAAATGTCTGTGTGTCTGGCTGGGACACCTCCCAGAGGGGTCATCCTAGCAGGGAGAAGGGGCTCTCTACCAAGGGATACAGAGAAGATCACATGGGCCAGGAACAATCAAGCATCCCAGAAAGACTGCAGACGGTGGCTGATGTTAACTATTGGCTGGAACCTCATTTGAAGCAGTCAGCGAGAACAGCCACAGGTGTCATCTACATGTGGCCTGACTTTCTCACTGAATGGCAGCTTCAAGGTAGTCCAACTACTTTTGTGGTAATTCAAGGTTCTAAAAGCAACAGACCCAGCAACAAGGCAGAGGCTGCATCACCTTTCCTGACCTAACCATGAAAGTCATGTGGTATTCTACCGGTTATAAGAGAGCCAGGTGCCCAACCAGATTCAACCAGAGTGCACAATGGGAAAAGCAGCAAAGAAATTGCACACGTTTTAAAACCCATACAGCGCCTGACCCTGAGCGTCATACCGGCTGACCTCATGAAGCTGAGCTGCATATCATCCTGCACTCCCCACCTCTGGACTGCTACATAAGTGGAAATACAAATGATCATTTAAAGCCACTATTATTGTGGGTCACTGTAGCAAATTTATACAGAATACTTATGTACCCCAATATTTAAAAATAAATCAGCCCAGGCGCAGTGGCTCACGCCTGTAATCCCAGCACTCTGGGAGGCTGAGGTGGGCGGATCACTTGAGGTCAGGAGTTGGAGAGCCTGGCCAACATGGTGAAACCCTGTCTCTACTAAAAAGACAAAAAAAATTAGCCAGGCATGGTGGCACATGCCTGTAGTCTCAGCTACTCAGGAGGCTGAGGAAGAAGAATTGCTTTAATCGGGGAGGCAGAGGTTGCAGTGAGCCAAGATCGCACCACTGCACTCCAGCCTGGGTGACAGAGTGAGAGACTCCATCCCAATGAATATATAAATAAATAAAAAACCACAAGTAGCAAAAATGTCTATCTCAAGAAACTAATTTTACAACTACAGGAATGACTTTGTAGTTTTAATTTATTTGATATTATTAACTGCTGGCATATTTTTTTCCATTCGAAATTTTTAATGACTATCAGAGACCTCTAATATATTACAATCCCTTTGTCAGTCATTTGCATGCTGCCAGTTTCCCTTCCTGGTTTGGTGCACTAAGGGATTTCTAAGCTCAGACAATAAAGATGCTGACACAGCCAAGGAACTGCAGTCTGAAAACAAAGAGTTCCAGAGGCACGTGTGACTCTGACTGGATGTGTCCTAAAGCCTCTCATTAAACAGCTACTCCCCATCAAAGACACTAGGCAAGGCAAAGAGCACTCCTTCCACCTGCCATTCTTGTCCTCTAAGCAAAGTGAGTCCTTGAAGAATCTAATAGTTTCACAGAATCATTCTGTGGTCCAACCATAGAGTATGCACTGCAGATGTCAAAATCCTTTTATTTTTTAAATTAACAAATAATAGAATTTCTATCTCCTTATATCCATTCAAAAAAAAAGCATATAAAGGATACTTTGGTTCTTCCATGTCCCCCCAAAGCAAAAAAGAAAATAACTTTGAGAGAACACTAATTTAAAAGAAAATTGTGTAAGTCTGAACATTTCTAAATATATTCAAAGACACATATCTAACTTTGAAATATGTACCTAGAGGCAAATAATTTAATAGCAAATCCACAGAATGAACTGTTAAGAAATGCCACAGGATTAAGCCATGTTTTGGGGTAATATGGGTAAGGACATTAAACAACTTTGAGAATGAATTATTAAAACACACCTTTTAATATATCTTATTTAAAATTTATTTAAAATTAGTTTCCAGCATCTCTTAATCCTACTTTATTTTTTGTACGTCTCTCCATCTGTATCAGCCACTAAACCCCAGTAAGACCCACTGTGTAATGATGCTTAATCTTCTTCCTTTTTAAACTCTAATGTATATCAGCTTTCAGATATTTATGAGCTCAGATCTTTTGGCCAGAATTTGGTTAAGTAAAAAGCAAGCTGATCAGGCCATAGATAAAGGCATTTGGTGCCAGGGTAATTATAAATACAAGCAAGTATTATATTTGCCCCCAGCTCTTGCCCATAAGGTAGCTGAAAACGCATCCTTGATTTTCCCTTATTCTGTCAATATAGGAATTACTACCTTGAATACTACTAAACATATCTTTAAGTAATAAAAGGTAGCATTCGCTGAGCACTTATTATATGCCAGGAATTGTTTTGAGTACTTTTCATGTATTAAAGTCATCGGATCCTTCAATAACAACATAAAGTGGATAGTATAATTAAATCTCCCTTTTATGGATGAGACTGAGATTAAACAAAAAAAAAGTGTAGTGAAACTGCACAGACAACTCATGTGGTGGTTTTAAAATATGTCCACACATGGAAACTTCTCCCTTCAAGAGCTAATTCCAATCACTGTGCATGTAGGGACACTAACTAATGGAATATAACTAAAGTAATTGTGTTAAAGTTCTGAGACTAGGTCATAAAAAGCAATGTGGTTTCTTTCTTGCTTTCTAGATCACTTACCCTGGGGGAAGCCAGTTGCCATGTCTCGAAGACACTTAAACAGCACTGTGGAGAGGCCCACGTGGCAAGGGAGGCCCTCCTGCCCTCTGCCAGTGAGTGAGCCATCTTGGAAGCAGATCTTCCAGCCCCAGTCAAGCCTTCAGAGGACAGCAGCCCTGGGTAACATCTTAACTTTAACCTTACTCTCACTTAAGCCACTCCCAGATTCCTGGCCCACAGAAAGAGTTATTAAACGTTTACTGATTTAGCTGCCAAGTGGGGGGCAAATTGTTAAAGGGCTAGAAATAACTAGCCCAGCTAACAAGTGACTGAGCCAGGATCAAACCCAAGCAGTCCAGTACTGAAAGCTGCTACTGGTCAGATAAATGCACACCATATGTTATCTTGGTGCAAAAGTAATTGTGGTTTTTATCATTGATAATAGGAATTTAACCAAGCTATAATTTTGCTAAACACCACAAATGTTTTCAAATTCCAACTACACAAATTAAACAGCATCGTAGAGTGGTTCTCAGCCCTTCTCAACATTAAAATCATTTGTACAACTTTTTACAGATGCCTGGGTTTTCATCCTCAAAGAGTAAACAGGCCTAGGGTTGGGTCCTAGCATCTTAACCCCAGGTTAGGAACCTATTAAAAAAAATAATAAGCTTGACTTTTCACAATTGCGCTCAAATTTCCTTCTGACAACTAAGATAAGGATTAATCGGCTCTACTCACTTGATACTTCAAGTCAAAAAAGAAGAACTTACATTACAATCACTTTTTACCAAATAATTATATATAGAAACTTGATTTATGAATCTGAATACAGCTTTTGCTTTCAGCACGCATTAGTAGTTATTTAGTGCACCTTACAGCTGAGTATCCAAAACCCCAAAAGCAATTTCTATTAGTTAACCAATCTTCTGCCTCATCATGGCACAGATGTCAACTTTAAACAAGACTCCAGAAATTTTTTTTTCTTTTTGAGACAGAGTTTTGCTCTTGTTGTCTAGGCTGAAGTGCAATGGTGAAATCTCAACTCACTGCAACCTCCACCTCCCGGGCTCAAGCAATTCTCTCGTTTCAGCCTCCCGAGTAGCTGGGATTACAGGTATGCGCCACCACGCCCAGCTAATTTTTTGTATTTTTAGTAGAAACAGGGTTTCTCCATGTTGGTCAGCTGGTCTCGAACTCCTGACCTCAGGTGATCCACCCGCCTTGGCCTCCCAAAGTGCTGGCATGCCCGGCAAGACTCCAGAAATTTTAACAGTTTCACATAACTTGAAAGTGAGAAGGGGCTTTAGAAATCATCTCAGAATGGCCTACTTGCCTTCACCCAGGCCCAACAAAAATTTACAAAGCAGAAGTGGGCTTCAAAAGCAGCTCCTCCGGAGTCCAGCCCCAGTGTTGCTATCTGGAAATTGTGAATGGCTGCCTGCACTCACAATTAGTACTGCATCCCTTGATATTATCTGTGTACTTCTGCCTCCCTTTCTTAACTATACACTTCTTTAAAGATAAGAATGCTATCATAACTCTTTTGTAGTCCCCTTCTTTCACTATCAGTTTCATTTAAGAGTCACCCAATAACTGTTTGCTTAACAGAACAATGTAAAATACCTGCACAACTACTTTACCTTCATCTCTTTCTTTACCTCTACACATATTTTTGGATTTTGAAATGTGACATATTTTTGCTTGATTAGTTTATTGCACTCATTCAATAAGAACTTATTTTAACAACCACTTTGTACCATACCACAGGTAAAACAAATTTACGAGAACACCACCTTTTTTTTTTTTTTTGCGACAGAATTTCACTCTTGTTGCCCAGGCTGGAGTGCAATGGCATGATCTCAGCTCACTACAACCTGTGCCTCCCCGGTTCAAGCGATTCTCCTACCTCAGCCTCCCGAGTAGCTGGGATTAAAGCCATGTGCCACTAAGCCCAGCTAATTTTGTATTTTTAGTAGAGATGGGGTTTCACCATGGTGGTCAGGCTGGTCTCGAACTCCTGAGCTCAGGTGATCCGCCCATCTCGGCCTCCCAAAGTGCTGGGATTACAGGGGTGAGCCATAGCACCCAGCCGAGAACACTACCTTTATAGAAAGCATTTTCTCCTTGTTTACCTCAGGGATTTCGCATACATGACCATGTGTCCTAGTTTTCTCCTTACGTATTTCAGGCAGGTCCACATAAGCATTAATTCCTGCCTTGTCTTCTTGATCACTTACCTAAAAAGTCAAAGCGCTGCTTCTTTATGCCTGGATCAAGTCCAACATGTCCTAGCTTTTCTCTATGATTAATTAACTTAAAAATATAGGGATGGGCCAGGCATGGTGGCTCACACCTGTAATGCCAGCCCTTTGGGATGCCGAGGTGGAAAGATCACCTGAGGTCAGGAGTTCGAAACCAGCCTGGCCAACATGGTGAAACCCCATCTCTACTAAATGTACAAAAATTAGCCAGGCATGGTGGCACGCACCTGTAGTCCCAGCTACTCAGGAGGCTGAGGAACAAGAATTACTTGAACCTGGGAGGTGGAGGTTGCAGTGAGCTGAGATCACACCACTGCACTCCAGCCGACAGAACGACACTCCTCTAAAAAAAAAAAAAAAAAAAAAAAAAAATATATATATATATCTATATATATATATGTATACACACACAGATACACACACACACACATACATATAGGGATGGGTGGGGGTGTAGGGGGAGAAAACCAAAGGATGTGCCTAGCAAATTACCATTTGTCTTAAGGAATGCTGGTCCAATCCCATGAGGAACTCTAGTCCTACATCACCTCCAGTTTTCAGTTTGAGAATGTATTTAGACTAAATACACAATGACCTAAGGTTTGAAAATATTTCTGTTCTCCAGTTTGGAGAGCTCCCTCTAGTGAAACTAAGTCCAATAATCAAGTATAGTATTGAGTCTGCAGTGAAAATTCATCTACCTGTTCCTGAGCACCCTTCCCCACAGTCAAAGCCTTTTCCCAGCGTGCACATGCGCGCACACACACACCCCAACGTGCACATGCACACACACACACACCCCAACGTGCACATGCGCACACACACACACCCCAACGTGCACATGCGCGCGCACACACACACCCCAACGTGCACATGCGCACACACACACCCCAACGTGCACATGTGCGCGCACACACACACACCCCAACGTGCACATGCGCACACACACCCCAACGTGCACATGCGCACACACCACCCCAACGTGCACATGCGCACACACCACCCCAACGTGCACATGCACGCACACACACCTCAACGTGCACACGCACACACACACACACACAGCCTCAGATGCCTCTGGAAGAGACACCAACCCTGGTCTGACCACTTCTGCCTAGACAAGGGCCTCTGTGAACCTCTCTTCCCAGTTTTCCTATGCTCCCCAGTGGCTAAACTGAAAAATGCAAGTCACCAACAAGCAAAGCAACAAGCACATTCTCCAAAACGTTTTCTCTTCAAACCACTGTAAGACCAAATACCATTTACTATTCTGCTTGGCTGGTAGCCTTTTCTTTCACTTCCTTTGGTCACTTTCAATATTCTGCCATTTCTGGAGCCCCACAACATGCTGCTTGATTTTCTACACTCCCTTTGCACTAGTAGCCTAGGATCCCCTGGCTGCAGGGTCAGGTCTGTTTACTCATCTAGCTCCCTAACTGCACTCATCTAGCTTTGCCTAATGGCAAAACTTGAGAACAATGACCTTGTTTCATGTCTCTTTGTAGTAAACACACTGCCTAGCTGACAGAAGACATTCAAATATTTATGGGAAGAAAGAAGAAAATTTAAAAAAGGAGTGGGAAGAACACTAGAAAGAAGGATGTTAGGCTGGGCGCGGTGGCTCATGCCTGTAATCCCAGCACTTTGGGAGGCCAAGGTGGATGGATCACCTGAGGTCAGGAGGTCAAGACCAGCCTGGCCAACATGGTGAAACACCATCTCTACAAAAATACAAAAATTAGCCAGGCATGATGACGGATGCCTGTAATCCCAGCTACTCAGGAGGCTGAGGCAGGAGAATCGCTTGAACCCGGGAGGCAGAGGTTGCAGTGAGCCGAGATCATGCCATTGCACTGCAGCCTGGGCGACAGAGTAAGACTCCATCAAGGAAGGAAGGAAGGAAGGAAGAAAGAAAGGGAGGGAGGGAGGGAGGGAGGGACGGAGGGGAAGCAGCAATAGGCACTAACTTCAGGCTCAGGAAATCTGTGTATGATTGCCTGCTACTTGCTAGCCGTTAAGAGTAGGAATAACTTATTCAGTGGTTCCAGTTTCTTATCTGTAAGATTACTGGACAATAGTCTATAATCTCTGAGACCCCATAAGCTGTAGATTCTAACATTCTATTGTTTTATACAAAGTCCACCACGTTTGTGAAAGTCACCATGACAAACACCCATTTTCAATGACATTTTCAAAAGCAAAGCCTTGACCTTCTTTACTAGTTTCTGCAGATATCATTTGCCCCCAATTTTATGTTTTGAGATATTTTGAGTTTCATAACAAATACTGAAATGCAGTAACAGAACTTGCAAGTGTTATAAAATTACTATTCTAGAATCATAAGAAGTCACTCAAGGAAGAAGTCAGGTAGAAACTAGAACTGCCAATGAAGAGAATGAATTCCAATCAACCATAGTAGAAATAATGCAGGAAACATATGCATGCCAGGATATCATAAAGGAGAAGACTGTAAAATAAACACACAGTGCAGAGGTGAGACATGCAAGAGATTTCTGGTCTGTCTTGAGGCAGAGGTGATGAGAGGCAGCAAAAAGCAATCCGTGCTTAGAGAATAGAGATGTTAAGATGAATGGATAAGTACGAGTTATGAAATAGAACAGAGATCTTGAGGTAGTGCCAGACAGACTCAAGTTAAAGCAATTACTAGCATCTGGAAGAAGTCTCCAAAGATTTTTTTTTTTTTTTTTTTTTTTTTTTTTTTTTGAGACGGAGTCTCGCTCTGTCACCCAGGCTGGAGTGCAGCGGCGCAGTCGCGGCTCACTGCAAGCTCTGCCTCCCGGGTTCACGCCATTCTCCTGCCTCAGCCTCTCCGAGTAGCTGGGACTACAGGCGCCCGCCACTACGCCCGGCTAATTTTTTTTTTTTTTTTGTATTTTTAGTAGAGACGGAGTTTCACCGTGGTCTCGATCTCCTGAACTCATGATCCACCCGCCTCGGCCTCCCAAAGTGCTGGGATTACAAGCGTGAGCCACCGCGCCCGGCCCCGTCTCCAAAGATTTTACTGAGACTTCAGTTATTGGTCCCTGACAACTATCAGGAATGGAGCTATGACAGCCTTTTATTCAACTTCCCTAAGCAGGAAAACAAAGGCATCTCTACCTCCCAAAAACTCAAAAATTTTAAACATTCTAAAAACACCTAAATAACATTTCCTCTAAGGCCTTAGCAAATTTGGTTTTGGGTTCATTGTGTTTATTTGAACTATATGTGGGCAAAGAGAATCTGAGCAAAAGGATTTGCCCTACTTAGCTAGTCACACGCACAACTTAGTATTCTTACACTACAGCCTCATGGAACCAAAACCCAATCCACCCACTCTAACTGTGAAAGTTGAGCCTTATCTCTTAAAGATTGATTAATTGAAGCATGAATTCACATTTTGTAGAAAGCTTACATGCCTGAGACTTTAAGTCAAAGTCAATTTGCTTAATACAATTTCTATGATACAGTATAAAAAGCACGTTCTTATAAAACAAGAACACATGAGTATAATCTCTCCCGTGTCCATGACATTTCCAGATCATGAATGTGACCACTGTTCACTGACAATGCATTCTTTCAACAAGTAGTTTCTGAGCACCTACTGCATGCCAAGTACTAACTAGGCTAGATGCTGAGATACAAAGATGGGTAAAAGAAATCTGGCTTTGACATGCTGGCTATCATGTTGTTTGGGAAGATAGCATTGCTGTCTTTCTAAAGCTTGCAGTTTCTCATCAGACATATAAGGCCTTTCTCTGCAATTGCTGCGGTATCTTTTTTTTTTTTTTTTTCCCCTTTTTGAGACTCAGTCTCACTCTGCCACCCATGCTGGTGTGCAGTGGCGTGATCTCGACTCACTGCAACCTCCGCCTCCCAGGTTCAAGCGATTCTCCCGCTTCAGCTTCCCGAGTAGCTGGGATTACAGGCACGCGCCACCATGCCCAGCTAATTTTTGCACTTTTAGTAGAGTCGGGGTTTCACCATGTTGGTCAGGCTGGTCTTGAACTCCTGACCTCAGGTGATCCACCCGCCTCAACCTCCCAAAGTGCTGGGATTACAGGCGTGAGCCACCGCACACAGCCTTGCAGTACCTTTAATAGTTCTGATTATACAGGAAACCCCAATTCTCTTAACCTAGAAACACAAGTGGACAACTCATGCTTTAAAAATCTAATGAGTCAGTGCTTTTTTTCTGTTTTGGCTTGGCTCATGCCCTTAAGCTACTCTTAAATAACACAGTAAGGAAACCTATTTATACCACCACAAGCAGCTGCAGCTTGTCAAAAAATCAATGAATTTTCTAAAAACATTTCCTTGGCTTGGTTTCAGTTTTCAGTTCATCTTAGAAGGTCATCAGCTAAAGATCAGGTAAGATCTAATGAATCAGCATTCTTGCACACAGCTAATGCTCTATCAGTCTCAACTTATACATTCATACATTTTTCAAAACTAATATTGATTGAAAACCTACTATGCTTTATGAATTGAAGATACACTGGTAAACAAAACAAAGAGCCCTGCCAATGTGGAATTAAATTCTAACAAAAAGAGAAACAGCAAGCAATAATAATAAAAATAACCAAGTAGGCAGGGAGTGGTGGCTTACATCTGTAATCCCAACACTTTGGGAGGCCAAAGTGGGCAGATCACTTGAGGTCAGGCATTCAAGACCAGCCTGACCAACATGGCGAAATCCCGTCTCTACTAAAAATACAAAAATTGGCATGGCATGGTGTTGCACATCCGTAATCCTAGCTACTTGGGAAGCTGAGGTACGAGAATTGCTTGAACCCAAGAGGCGGAAGTTGCAGTGAGCTGGTATCGCACGACTGTACTCCAGCCTGGGTGACAGAGTGAGACCCTGTCTCAAATAAATAAATAAACAAATAAAACAAATAAGTATTAGAGGATGTTCAAAGTAATGATGGCTGTGAAATAAAACAGAGCAGGTTAAGAGAAATTGAGGGTGTGGAAGTTGAGGGATAAGTGAGAGGCAAGATGGAATTTTAAATAAAATGATCAGAGAGTCCCCATTGAGAAGGGGGCATTTGAATAAGACTTAAAAGAGATGAAGGAGTTAGCCATACAGGTATCTGGAAGAAAGCCATTCAGATAAAGCCGACAGCCACCACTACAGACCTAAGACAGGATATGCCTGGTGTACTCAAACAAGAGCAAGGAGGCCATTAGGTATGAAATAAAGAGACCAAGACAAAAAGTATTAAAAGATGAAGCTAAAGAGGTAACAGAAGAGCCAGGTACCACAGGACCATATAAGCCATTTCAAAGACCTTCAATTTGATTCTCACTAAAACAGGAAGCCACTGGAGGGACTTGAGGCAAAAGAATAACAGACCTGACTTGTGTTTAAAAAGGTAACCATTGTGTACTGAGAAAAAGTTTCTCAACAGAATATTTACCAAGTGCTTATTTCTAAGGTATAAAAAATTATTCCAACCTAGAATAGACAACAGAATCCCGGAAAACAACAAGTTGAATGACTAATACTACCCAATTTCAATACCTATTATAAAGCTACAGTTGTCGAGACAGTGTGGTTTTGGCAAAAGAAAAGTCAAGTCGACCAAAGGAACATAACAGAAGGCCCAGAAATAGACCCACACAAATTTAGTAAAGTGATCTTTGACAAAAAAGAAAAAGCAATTCAACAGAGAATGGATAATCTTTTCAACAAATGGTGCTGGAACAACTGGACATCCATATGCAAAAAAATATACAAATTTAGGCACAGACCTTACACCTTTCACAAAATTTAACTCCAAATGAATCATAGACTAAATGTAAAATTTAAAACTATAAAACTTTAGGAAGATAACATAAGAGAAAATCTGGATGACCCTGGATTTGGTGATGAATTTTTAAATACAATACAACATCATGATCCATAAAAGAAAAAACGAAGGTTGGATTCATTAAAATTAAAAACCTCCACTCTGCAAAAGACACTGTTAAGAAAATGAAAAGATAAGCCACAGACTGAGAGAAAATATTTGCAAATCATGGCTGGGCACAGTGGCTCACACCTGTAATCCCAGCACTCTGGAAGGCCGAGGCAGGCGGATCAAGAGGTCAGGAGATCAAGACCATCCTGGCCAACATGGTGAAACCCCGTCTCTACTAAAAATACAAAACTTAGCAGGGCATAGTGGAACCAGACAGTCAGAGGTTGCAGTGAGCCAAGATCACACCACTGCACTCCAGCCTGGCGACAGAGTGAGACTCCATCCCAACATATATATATATATTTGCAAATCACATATATGATAAAGAACTAGTATCCAAAATATACGAAGAAATCTTAAAAAATCAATCATAAGAAAGCAAACAACTCAGTTTAAAAGTGGGCAAAATATCTGAACAGACAGTTTACTATAGGAAATATACAGTTGGCAAATAAGCATATAAAAAGATACTCAACACCATATTAGAGAACTGCAAATTAAAACAACATGAGACACCACTATACACATCTATTGGAATGGCTAAAATCTAAAAAGATTACAACACCAGATGCTGGCAAGGAGGTGGAGCAACAGAAACTCTCTTTAACTGATGGTGGAAATGCAAAACAATACAACCACTTTGAGTAGTATCTTATAAAGCTAAACATAGTCTTACCATATAATTCAGCAATTACACTTCTAGGCATTAACCCAATTGATGTGAGAAGAGGAAGGATACGGGAACTCTGTACTTTCTGCCTAATTTTTCTGTAAACTTAAACTGTTCTAAAAGTCTATTTAAAAAAATTGGTCAGGCACGGTGGCTCATGTCTGTAATCCTCACACTTTCAGAGGCCAAAGCGGGTGGACTGAGTCCAGAATTCGGGACCAGCCTGGGCAACATGGCAAAACCCCATCTCTACAAAAAAATACAAAAACTAGCCATGTGCAGCGGCGGGGACCTGTAGTCCCAGCTACTCGGGAGGCTGAGGCAGGAGAATCACCTGAGCCAAGTTGAGACCCCATTTCACAAAGAAGGAAAAAAAAATGTATTCCTGTCCTCAAAAAGCTTATTCTCTTATTACTTTATTATCCATAATCTGCCCACCAACATGGAGTTAAGATAACACATACAAAAAGGATACTAAAAGTAGAAATAAAATATCAAAAATCATGTGTAAGGAAATCAATACAGTTACATCAAAATTTTGGCTATTTATTGATGTTCCTTTGCTGACTTCCTTCAGTCAAGCCTCACTATGTGCTCTCATTGCATATGAATCTGCCCTTCAGAGCATCCATTCCAGTGTTATAACTTAATCAGTGTCTGCCCCCACATTAGACTCCTAAAGAGCAGATAAGAGAGTTTAATGATGCAATAGTAACCAGGAAACCATTAATTTAGTAAAGAAACTGAGGTACAGAGAAGTTAGACAAATCATGAAAAGTCCCACTTAAAAATGGTATAGCCAGGATTTCAACATTTGGCCTGTTTGACTCCCAGGCCTCATGGTATTGGTGTTACGCCATAAAGTATGATATAATTTTTGGACCTAATGTTATCTTCAAGTTGTAAAAGGCAGTGACTCAATAAAAATAATTTAGTTAAGCTGAAAATCAGCTGAACTTAAATTTATAAAGATCATAATTTCTCCTAATTTCAAACCCTGCTAATACAATAAAACCCAGAGTGTGGGATGCCCTATTTTATTCCATGCATCCACATAGAGTTGGGGGCTCACGTTCACTACTGGATAAACCAAAAGTTGGCATCCTCAGTCAATTTACCTGAGGGCTGCAACATAATAAGGGTTTGAAATTATGAACCAGGATTTTTCCCAGACTAGTTTTTGCTACACCTGTAAAATGGGACTATTACAGTAAAAACTGCTGCCTTTAAAAATGAAAACAAAGGGGCTGGGCACGGTGGCTCATGCCTGTAGTCCCAACACTTTGGGAGGCCGAGGTGGGTGGATCGCCCGAGGTCGGGAGTTTGAGACCAGCCTGACCAACACGGAGAAACCCCATCTCTACTAAAAATCCAAAACTACCTGTGCATGGTGGCGCATGCCTGTAATCCCAGCTACTCGGGAGGCTGAGGCAGGAGAATAGCTCGAACCCGGGAGGCAGAGGTTGCGTGAGCCACGATCGTGCCATTGCACTCCAGCCTGGGCAACAAGAGCGAAACTCCATCTCAAAAAAAAAAAAGAAAAAAGAAAAAGAAAAATCCAGCAAGGAGCCTAAATTATCAAGGAGTAAGGTAGGAGTTTGAGAAAAGAAAAGCTCTATTTATAAACATAGCTCTTCTGGTCAATATAAACACAGCCTTAGAGAGCTACCACATCCCAAAATAATTTATCTTAAAAAAAAAAAAAAACTCTGATTATACAATTACTAGGAGGAATCTTAACTATATTCCATTTATATAAGAGTCTCTTTAAAAGGGAATGGAATCATAAATATTACCTTAGAAATCTGAGTATTACTTTAGAAGTTCATAAATTCTTCAACACAGGGCCCCCAATTTAGGCTAATGATAATCCTCACACTAGTATGTGACTAAAATTGTCTGCAAAGAGCAGTTGTCCAACTGACATTCTGGATCTGTCTGTAATATAATAGGTAAAGAATGTGGTGTCATTTAAGGAGACACCATAATTTCCTGTACTGAATGCAGAGTATTAAAATGTTGATGTAATATTATTTTTTCTAACATTTCTAAATGTATAAATCATCATCAAATAAACACAAAAGCCTTGGATCAAAATATTTAGGTATATATTTTATTACTGACTATTTATGGACAAGATGTTGAGGCTCCATTTTCCTATCTAAAAAACTGGAAATACCTGGACATTATTTGCCATGAATACAAAATACACACATGTAAGAGCAAAATCAATCACAACTACAGGGAAAAAACTGCATCAAACACTAGAAATCATTAACAGTTTTTGGCTCATAGCTCTCTGCAAGAATCTGATGAACCTGTGGACTTTTCTTCTAAATGCATATATACATGTATACAAAACTGTACCTACAAACTTAGAAAGTAAATGACCTTTTACCTCAGCCCAAAAACTTCTAACCGGGAGAAAAATCCCATTATAACATTGCACTGAAGAGTCACTAGACATGTACTTTGGCCTCTAAGACACAGGCAGAATGACTTATATATAAAGTATTAATACTCCAGCGAGAAAATAAAAGAATACCAGTATTAGTTATAAACGGTTCTCCAAAAGGGAAACTGAAGTAAAAGTAGGGAAGACTAACACCCTAGAGCATGTGGAGTCCAGGTTATTTTAGACATGAGGATTGAGTAATGCCAAGAAAGCTGACATGTCAAAATCTCAACTTTTAAAATAGGTATATTTTTAGGCTTCTTTAGCAGGCTTCGGTTATGTAAGTGCTTAATCATTTGGTAAAGCCGAATGTCAAATTTACATATAAAAACACATAAATTTTCAATATAACATCTAAATTATTTCATGTGATGGAAAATAAGGATTAAAAATACATGTTACTTATTAGCTGAATCATAGGTAGAAGTTTCTTCAAGTGATGTTTTTATGTGATGATACTGCCCGTACTAGAGGAGCGTGGGGCAGGAGACAGCATGGCAGAGCAGAAACAGCACTCACTGCAAGCTAACTCTCTTCGATCTGCTCCTAGAACTGCAACTGATTGGCCATGTGACTCCGATCAAGTCACTATCTTTCAGGATCCCGATTTTTAAAACCTATGAAGTTAAAGGAATGCACTATATGACCTTTAAAACTGCTCATTATTTTATTCTAAAGTTATCTAAGAGTATATTCAAAAGTAAACAAGAATCAGGGTCAATTAGTGGAGCAGAACAATTAAAATCACAAGTAGTTTTCATTAGAGGATACCCCAAAACAACATTTCATATACAAGCGAAAATTCCTCAGGAATGTTGCTGCCACAAATATTTTGGTCCTTCAGAATCATTGTGGTAGCCAGCCTCCAGGAGGACTCCCAGTAATCCCCACCTCTGTCACGCACATCCTTACACAGTCTCCTCTCACAGTGCACTAGGGTTGTCATTGTGACCAACTGTATACAGCAAAAATGGTATGTTACTTCCAAGATTGGGTTATACAAGACAAAATCTTCAGCTTGGGTGCCTACTCTCCCTCACTCTTGGTTTCTTGTTCTAGGGAAAGCATGCTGTTACATGGTGAGCATGCTGTGGATTCTGGCCAACAGCAAGCAAGGAACTGAGGTGGACCAACAAGCATGTGAGTAAGCCTGGAAACAGATCCACTAACTCAGCTGAGCCTTGAGATGACTACAACATCTTGACTGTCACCTGATGGGAGACCCTGAGCCCAAAACACACAGCTGAGCAATTCCTAGATTCCTGTCCCTCAGAAACTGTGATACAGTAAATATTTGTTTTAATCTAGTAGGTTTTGGGGTAATTTGTTATATAGCAATAGGTAATGGATACAGTCATCTTTTATTCTTTTTTTTAACCTCTTGGACCTTATAAGTTATTGGTCCAGATTTATTTAGTTATTCCTTCACCCTGTCTCTTATATAACCACTGCCTATATATATACTTTTTTCATTTCCTTTGCAACCACCCAGATTTGGGTCCCCTGAATCTTACTATTACAAATACCACAAAAGTCTATACACTATACCTCTAAGTCAAGAATCCCAAATTCAAGTATATATGAGATATTCAAGCAATGTCAAGTGGACTAAGCATAAGGTAATGGGGAGGCGGGGGACAGTGGTGAACATCAGGATGAATGTGCCTTCTTAGGGTGCTGTCTTCTGCTCAACCCCAACCGATTGCTGCCATGTGAGTATGTGGGCCCAGTGTTGCCACACCACCTGCTTTTATACGAAGACCCTAGACTCTCTATTTTTATGATATTTCTCAATTTTTGAATATTGGCCTAAAATTGTTACAGTGTATAGAACAAAATATATCTACTATCTGGACTCAGCCTGTGAGCCACCAATTTCCAGCCTCTACTCTAGATCAATCTTCCTAGAATTTCTCTCATGCTGGGCGCAGTGGCTCACACCTGTAATCCCAGCACTTTGGGAGGCCGAGGCGGGTGGATCATTTGAGGTCAGGAGTTCAAGACCAGTTTGGCCAACATGGTGAGATCCTGTCTCTACTAAAAACACAAAAAATAGTCAGGCATGGTGGTATGCCCCTATAATCCCAGCTACCTGGGAGGCTGAGGCAGGAGAATCGCTTGAACCTGGGAGGTGGAAGCTGCAGTGAGGTGAGATGGCACCACTGCACTCCAGCCTGAGCGACAGAGTGAGATTCTGTCTCAAAAAAAAAAAAAAAAAAAAAAAATCTCAGATCTTGATTCCCCTGCTCAAAACATTTAATAGTTATCCATGACTATCCACGGTTCTCTAACTGAAAAAGCTGACATTCACATACCTGTTCAATCTACCTGACCCAAACTTACCTCTCCAGCCTTATAGTCTCTATTGAAATGTTCTGTTACGGCAGACAGGCCTATCCAATACTCTCTAAAAAAGTCATTTCCCACCCACAATATTCCAGTCAATTTGCCCCATCCATGCCCTACCCATAGCTTAAAACCAAACCAAATATCACTTCCTCAGATAAGACTTCCCTGACAGCCCGTCATCCTCTAAAGTCCTGCAACAAACAACAGTCAAGATATTCATTTAGCCATTCACCACATATCAGTTCAATGGCTCTTTTACCGCCATCTTGAACTTTTCTTTGAACCTGGTATGTTTATCTGTTCAGACATTTATATTGTTCACTAACTATGATGAAATATGCTATCTACAACACTGAATTCAGTTTCCTTCAAACCATAATTACAGAACACTCTGAAGTCATCACCTACTAAATTCTGTGCTAAAGATTATACAAAGAAGAAATACAAGGCCGGGCATGATGGCTCACGCCTCTAATCCCAGCACTTTGGGAGGCCAAGATGGGCGGATCACCTGAGATAGGGAGTTCCAGACCAGCCTGACCAACATGGAGAAACCCTATCTCTACTAAAAATACAAAATTAGCCCGGCGTGGTAGTGCATGCCTGTAATCCCAGCTACTTGGAAGGCTGAGGCAGGAGAATCACTGGAACCCGGGAGGCAGAGGTTGCGCTGAGCCGAGATGGCGCCATTGCATTCCAGCCTGGGCAACAAGAGCGAAACTCCATCTCAAAAAAAAAGGAAAAGAAATACAAATCCCTGACATCCAGGATCTACAGATTCTTGCGAAAGCAAGATGCTAACAGCTTCAATAGTACAGTGTAATAAGTTTTGAGGGGAATTTTAGTTACGAGAGTAACTAAATTCTCCCAGGAAGAACAGAAAGAACAAGGAAGAGATTACAGTTGATCTGGGACAGGAAGAACGATTTACTAAAATAAGCCTCCCCTCATCCTCTTCAGCCAAGAGGCATCCTCTAAACAACCCTAGCAGTCTTGGTTAAACCCAGGCACACCTGCATCCATAGCCAATATCATTACTAGCCACAAACTTTTAGGCTGCTTTGTTTATTTAACCTTGAATATCTCCTTTTTATCTCTAAATGGAACTGTGGCCATCCTAATTATATAAACAATGGGTACCAAAAAGTATTTCACTTACTAACTAAAATAGGTCTCAAGTTTTATAAGATATGATTTCAAAATAGCAGTATTACTGTTAAAGATAGATGGCAAAACATTTCAAAGGCCCAGTGCTTAGATATTGGTTTCTAATATCAGCTTCCAATAAAAGGAACCAGGGCTCCTTAGAGAAATGGTTGATTTCAGGGCTAGGGCAGGAAATACACAAGATGAGCCTGAAGCACCTTGGAATGTCAGAAAAGGAAGGAAGTGCTCAAAAAACAAAGCAAAGGAGCATAGCGAAAGCACACAGGAGCAAACCTGAAAGAGCTCCCAATGGCCAAAGCTGGAATAATCTGAGCAACAAAACAAGTAGCATAACATTGGATTATAATCCAAAGTATAAATATCTACAAGTCCATATTGACGCAAATCAAGTGACTGAATGAATTAAAAAATTAGAGAAAAAAGAAGTTTCCTTCACATAAAAATCCAAATAATTTATGTATGTAGATAATTATAATTAATTAATTATGTATGTAGATATTCTCCTCTCAAGGATGTGAAGCTTAATTCCCCATCCCCTGTTGTGGGCTGCACTTATAGTACTTTGCTTCCAAAGAATAATGTTAAGTAAGGATGGGGGAGGAAAGAAACTTGGCAAACTTTACCACAGTCAGGTAATCAAGGATAATAACATCACAGTGACAAGTCATGTGGGTAGCACCTACCCTTGATAAGATATGTGAATTGATATGTTAATAATGGCACTTCACCTCTGTGGTCTTCCTTGCAAAGACCCATAACCTCAATCTAACCATAGGAAAAACATCAGATAAACCCAAATTGAAGGACATTCTACAAAATGCCTAACCACTACTCCTCAAAACTGTCAGGATCATCACAAACAAGGAAAGTCTAAGAAAATGTCACAGACCAGAGAAGACTACAGAGACATGACAATGAAATGTAATGTGGTATCCCAGATAGGATGCCAGAAGGCAAAAAAAAAAAGACATTAGGGAAACACTAATGAAACTCATACCAAGTATGGAATTTAGTTAAAGATTATGTACCAGTGTTGGTCCATTAGTTATGATACATGTACATACTAATTTAAGATGCTAACAACAGGGGAAGTTGGACACAGGGTGTTCAGGACCTATCTGTAATATTTTTGCAACTTTTCTGTTGCCAAGATCTAAAATCTATCCTAAATCTAAATCCATTACTATTTAATACTATTGTAAAATCTAAAGTATTCTAAAATTAAAAGTTTATTAAAAATTTTTTTAATTTCAAAAGGGTCACATATTTTGAAACCTTTCACGAGTGAAAAAGAGGACTCCAGACTTAAGATTCACAATTAAAAATATTGTTTAAAAGGCAAACTCTACACCTAAATTATTTATTTTTATTTTCAAAATATTTTTTAAAAACTTACTGGCGCCGGGCGCGGTGGCTCACGCTTGTAATCCTAGCACTTTGGGAGGCCGAGGCGGGCGGATCACGAGGTCAGGAGATTGAGACCACGGTGAAACCCCGTCTCTACTAAAAATACAAAAAAATTAGCCGGGCGTGGTGGCGGGCGCCTGTAGTCCCAGCTACTCGGAGAGGCTGAGGCAGGAGAATGGCGTGAACCCGGGAGGCAGAGCTTGCAGTGAGCCGAGATCGCGCCACTGCACTCCAGCCTGGGCGACAGAGCGAGACTCTGTCTCAAAAAAAAAAAAAAAAAAAAAAAAAAAACTTACTGGCACTAAATGACCTTTATCACATCCAGAGATTTTATTTTGAATAGCATTACCAAAGCAAATTGTTTAAACATCACAATCAAATCAAGACTCGAATCTCATCAACATACCAGGGAAAAGTCAGTTTTGAGGAGACAGGCATTGTGACAGCTTAATTTGAAATTTTAACAATTATAGTAATGGAATACACACACACAAATACTGTTTGGTCATCCTAACATGGTCCATTATGTTTTATAGATTAATTGGCTAGAAATTAAGAATGAATACTGCTCATCTTCATGCAGACAAAAATGCTTATCTTACTGCTGATTATTCTTTACTTGGCAGTGGCTCCTAACACTTGACTTGAATTAACCCTGGTTTATCTAACGAAGTACAAGACATTTATGTTTAAGGCGATCCAACAAACAGGAAACCCTGTTTCTGAATAAACTCTGAATCAACTGAGAAGTGAGATAAAACAGGTAAGAAGTAAGAGAAATAAGTCAGATAGAAGGATAAGAGAAATACGAAGGCAAAAGGAGTAAAATATTACCTTTACTACCAATATAACCTAGCTTAAAGAATATTACTTACTACAGGCAAGTAGATGGTTTCCAAACACTAAGTCCCATAATTGAAGACTTGTCCTCCCAGTCACAGGCAACGTAGTGTCATGCAAGTGAGACAGCCTGACCCTGTAAAACTTACAGCATGATGGAACAGGCTAAATCACAGATAGCTTGCTCATAAAAGAAATAGGAAAAAGTGAGTGGTCCAAATAAACCCACTTTCTAATTTCAAACTCACCAATCACATTCAGTCACTTCCAAAAGGCAAAAGAAGGCATAAATATTACACTAATGGGGTCTTTGTCATATGAAGCGAATCATTAGAAATAGGAAAGAAGCATTTCCCACACAGGATTTTTTTTTTTTAAGATAGGGTCTTGATTTGTTGCCCAGGCTGGAGTACAATGGCATGATCGCAGCTCACTGCAGCCTTGACCTCCTGGGCCCAAACCATCCTCCCACCTCACTTCCCAAGTAGCTGGACTACAGGCATACGCCACCACACCTGGATAATTTGGGGGCGTTTCTGTTTTTGTAGAGATGGGGTTTCACCCTGTTGCCCAGGCTGGTCTCAAACTCCTGAGCTCAAGCAATTCCCCCACCTCAGCCTCCCAAAGTGCTAGGATTACAGGCATGAGCCACTGCGCCCGGCCTGTAAGGAATATTTTTAAATGCAAAAGAAGGTCTAAGAAAACTTAAATGTAAATATTCCTTGGTTCAGTTATTCCAGTTACAAATTTATTATATAATGTATAAGCACAAAAATTGAGTAAATCCAAGGAGTGCTTCTACTAGCATAGTTCTTTAAGTCAGCAGTATAAACGAAATCAAGGAATTGGGAGCCTTTCATTCATCTCTATCTCCCTGAGCAACACCATCAATTAGGATAAAAACAAACCAAAATTGTCCAGGTTATCATGGTACAGAACTGAGGCAGAAATATTACAAGAGGATTACAGGTCTGAGGGCCTACTGGTGCCCAGAGTCTTCCTTATTCTTTTTTTTTTTTTTTTTTCAAATCTGTTAGTTTTTTTTTTTTTTTAATTATACTTTAAGATTTAGGGTACATGTGCACAACGTGCAGGTTAGTTACATATGTATACATGTGCCATGTTGGTGTGCTGCACCCAATAACTCATCATTTAACATTAGGTATATCTCCAAATGCTATCCCTCCCCCCTCCCCCCTCCCCCCATCCCACAACAGGCCCCGGTGTGTGATGTTCCCCTTCCTGTGTCCATGGGTTCTCATTGTTCAATTCCCACCTATGAGTGAGAACATGCGGTGTTTGTTTTTTTGTTCTTGCGACAGTTTGCTGAGAATGATGGTTTCCAGCTTCATCCATGTCCCTACAAAGGACATGAACTCATTATTTTTATGGCTGCACAGTATTCCATGGTGTATATGTGCCACATTTTCTTAATCCAGTCTATCGTTGTTGGACATTTGGGTTGGTTCCAAGTCTTTGCTATTGTGAATTATGCCGCAATAAACATACGTGTGCATGTGTCTTTATAGCAGCATGATTTATAATCCTTTGGGTATATACCCCGTAATGGGATGGCTGAGTCAAATGGTATCTCTAGTTCTAGATCCCTGAGGAATCGCCACACTGACTTCCACAATGGTTGAAATAGTTTACAGTCCCACCAACAGTGTAAAAGTGTTCCTATTTCTCCACATCCTCTCCAGCACCTGCTGTTTCCTGACTTTTTAATGATGGCCATTCTAACTGGTGTGAGATGGTATCTCATTGTGGTTTTGATTTGCATTTCTCTGATGGCCAGTGATGATGACCATTTTTTCATGTGTCTTTTGGCTGCATAAATGTCTTCTTTTGAGAAGTGTCTGTTCATATCCTTTGCCCACTTTTTGATGGGGTTTTTTTTTCTTGTAAACTTGGAGTTCATTGTAGATTCTGGATATTAGGCCCTAGGCCTTTGTCAGATGAGTAGATGGCAAAAATTTTCTCCCATTTTGTAGGTTGCCTGTTCACTCTGATGGTAGTTTCTTTTGCTGTGCAGAAGCTCTTTAATTAGATCCCATTTGTCAATTTTGGCTTTTGTCGCCATTGCTTTTGGTGTTTTAGACATGAAGTCCTTGCCCATGCCTATGTCCTGAATGGTATCGCCTAGGTTTTCTTCTAGGGTTTTTATGGTTTTAGGTCTAACATTTAAGTCTTTAATCCATCTTGAATTAATTTTTGTATAAGGTGTAAGGAAGGGATCCAGTTTCAGCTTTCTACATATAGCTAGCCAGTTTTCCCAGCACTATTTATTAAATAGGGAATCATTTCCCCATTTCTTCTTTTTGTCAGGTTTGTCAAAGATCAGACGGTTGTAGATATGTGGCATTAGTCTTCCTTATTCTTGATCTTGTTTGTAACTGTTTCCTCACACTTGAGGGAAGCTGAGCAGCTATCTATATTCACATATTGACATTATCACATCTATATTCACACATCAGTATTATCATTCTATTAAACTTTCATTGTATGATAGTTAACTCTCTGAGGACTCATTTTCATGTCCCCAGCACCTAACTCAGAAGCTGTCATTAATGAGTAAGACTGGGTGCGTTTGTGTGTGCATGCACATATGTGCACGTGTGTATATATGAGTGTGTCTTTAATCTGGGTGGGGGAGAAAAACAATTAAAGAGTCTATTTCCAGCAACGATTCATTCCCCCATCTCCAAGTCTTGAATTGTTACAAGATGTAGTCTTTATTGCTTTCAGGTTCACCCATTTCTTAGACAGACATCCTTGTATTTGACAGATGTGTGTTTGTTCTATTAGCAGATAGTAAGCCTGCATTCTTCAGAATTTAACACTAATCTTGTCTGGTCATTTACAATATCTGACTTCCTGATCACCTCATGATAACAATACCCTGAGACCTACTTGCTGTTTCCTATGTGTCTATCACCAAGCCCTATGGTTGCTGATTATTTCCTTTGATATCATGCCCCTAACATCCCAGTCCCAGTACCTTTTGGTTTTGTTTTGTTCTGTTTGTTTTTGAGACAGAGTCTCGCTCTGTCACCCAGGCTACAGTGCAGAGGCACAATCTGGGCTAACTGCAACCTCCGCCTCCTGGGTTCAAGTGATTCTCTTGCCTCAGCCTCCCAAGTAGCTGGGATTATAGGCACCCGCCACCACACCCAGCTAATTTTTGTATTTTTAGAAGAAACAAGGTTTCACATGTTGGTCACGAACTCCTGACCTCAAGTCATCTGCCTGCCTCAGCCTCCCAAAGTGCTGGGATTACGTGTGAGCCACCGCATCCAACCCCAATACCTTTTTAACTCAAGAAGAACCTAGGAAGTGCCAAGTAAAGGATACTGAGAGTCCATCAATGAGAGGATAAAAAGATCATCCATCACCTGAATGTGGGCCATGTGGTTCCTTTTTAAAATTAATGCATTACATACTCTGAACCAAGGTAATAGCAATAACTAATATTCACTGGATTATTAGTCACCATGTGCCAGGCACTGTTTCAACAAATTTACAAGCAACAAATAATTTCATTTCACAATAACCCTATGAAGTAGGTACAATCAATGTTCTCATTTTATACATGAGGAACTGGAGGCACAAAAAATGGTCAAACTATCAGAGGATGAGAGAACTGAGAACCACTGAGGGAATGGGAATTCTTAGGCTCTCTCGGGAGCATGAGTTAGTAGGATAGATTCTGCATGCTGAGCACATATAGTGAAATGCACTATAATGGAATGAATAATATTCTATTCACAAAAAATAAGGATGTGTCTATTTATTATCATCTCTTCTTTTATTTCAGATGAGTAAAGTGAAGCTCAAAGAGATGAAGTAATTTAGCCAGGGCCGCTCGAACAGAAACTTGACTTCACTTGGAAGTACAGGATTGAGTCCAACAAACTAGACTAAATAGTCTACATTCCTAGACACCATACAAAATGATACAAAATAGCTTGACGTATTTTATGGGCTGAAGTACTTCAACAGCTAAGACAGGCTGCAATTCTCACCAGGATTGGCATGGACAAATATGAAATTGTAACACAAACCACAAAAAATAATACATAGACTTCTATCCTTCAGAATTAATACCAAAACTTACAGAGAAACACAGTAATCAACTATAGTAATTAATTATGTTTGAGTGATTAATAACCAAATAAATGCCAAACTTTGTTTTAAAACAATCATGTTATCAGATTCTAACATGAAAGTGTTTAATAACTTCTTCTATGAAAGTACTATAATGTTAACTTGATTAAATGAATATTAAGTGAGAAAAATGCAACTTTATGAAGCATAGATTCTCTTAAAAATCAGACTTTGAGGCTGGGTGTGGTGGCTCACACCTGTAATCCCAGCACTTTGGGAGGCCAACACAGGTGGATCACCTGAGGTCAGGAGTTCGAGACCAGCCTGGCCTCTACTAAAAATACAAAAATTAGCCGGGCATGGTGGCGGGCACCTATAATCCCAGCAATCCTAGCTACTCGTGAGGCTGAGGCAGGAAAATCACTTGAACCTGGGAGGGGGAGGTTGCAGTGAGCCGAGATCATGCCATTGCATTCCAGCCTGGGTGACAGAGCAAGACTCCGCCTCAAAAAAAAAGAAGAAAAAAATCAGACTCTGAAAACATTTAAATTTAATTATAGCAAGTATCAAGAAAGTATTAAGTTCTTTTTTTTTTTTTTGAGACCGAGTCTTGCTCTGTCACTCAGGCTAGAGTGCAGTGGCACGATCTCTGCTCACTGCAGCCTCCGCCTCCCAGTTCAAGCAATTATCCTGCCTCAGCCTCCCAAGTAGTTGGGACTACAGGCGTGCACCACCACACCCAGATACTTTTTGTATTTGTTTTAGTAGAGTTGGGTTTTCACCATGTTGGTCAGGTTGGTCTTGAACTCCTGAACTCAAGTGATCTGCCCACCTTGGCCTCCCAAAGTGCTTGGATTACAGACGTGAGCCATTGCACCCAGCCTAAGTAATATGTTCTTTATCATCAGGTACTCCGAAGATCAAAAGCTTATAAAATACCAAATTATGTAAGTAATAAAATTGTGTAAATAATAAAAATAGCACAAGAGAAACATTTTGTTATAGTGGCTATAGCACAATATGTAGAATTAAGAAATGAGTTCTGTTATTTATACACGCAAACTACTTTTTTCCCAAGTATTAACAGTCTAGATATTTTTCAATGTCAAGATATATTTCTGCAATACTCCATTCCAAAGAGTTGATAAATGTACCATAACCTACTTAACGAATTCTTCAGTACTGAGCAATTATGATTGCTTCCAACTTTTTGCTATTACTACAAATAGTACTGTGAATCATGTTAAACTTTTGTAAGCATACTTATATTAAACTTGTTAAACTTTTTTACACATGCTTCCTTATAATTCCTGAAAGTGGAATTTCAGAGTCAACATGAATCTGTACCTTGTCCTGCAGAAAGGTTGTATGATTTTTAGTCTTAGTAGAAACATTGTTTTAAATGGTACAATATGAAATACATATGATTGTTAAATATTTGTATTTTATAACCATTAATATATAGTGGTACAGTGGTTCACACCTATAATCCCAGCACTTTGGAAGGCCAAGGATGGAGGATCCCCGGAGACTAGCCTCGGCAACACAGTGAGACCTTGTTTCTATAAAAAAAAAATTTTTTTAGTTAGCCAGGCATTGTCACGCACACTTGTATCCTCCCTACGTAGGAGGCTGAGGCAGAAGGATCATTTGAGCCCAGGAGTTCAAGGTGACAGTAAACTATAATCGCACTACTGCACTCCAACCTGGGCAACACAGTGAAACCCTGCACCTAAAAAATCAAATAAAATTGAAAAAAAATATATAGTTATATATGCATATGTACACACCTCTATTATACAAATGATACCTTTTAAAATGCTGTGCTTACTTTTTTTAATTGCAGTAAAACAACCATAACATAAAATTTACCATCTTAACCATTTCTAAGTATAGTTTATTGCATTAAGTATATTTATAATATTCACATTATTGTGCAATCAATCTCTAGAAGTTCTACATCTTGTAAAACTAAAACCCTATACTCGTTAAACAACTCTCAACTTCCTTCTCCCCCAGCCCCTGGGAACTACCACTTTAACTTTCTGCTTCTATGAATATGACCACTCTAGATGCTTCATGTAAGTGGAATCATACAATATTTGTCTTTTTGTGACTGGCTTATTTCACTTAGCATAATGTCCTCAAGGTTCATCCACACTTTAGCATGTGTCCGAATTTCCTTCCTTTTTAAGGCTGAAGATAGTCCATTGTATGTACATACGACATTTTGTTTATCCATTTACCCATCAATGGACACTTAGCTTCCACCTATTGGCCATTGTAAATAACGCTGCTATGTACAATATCTGTGCTTATTTACAAATATTCATACATAGCAGGAACTCTTCCTAGCTTGACCTCATGATACTTCAGACTCCAGTCTCTACCATGGATGCTGTCTTCTTTTATTTCAGATGAGTAAAGTGAAGCTCAAAGGGATGAGCTCATTTATCTTCATGCATAGACTGCTCCCAGGTTTTCAGGTCATACTTCTCCTTCTGTTACCCTTCCTGGATATGCCTTCCTTTGCTGACACTGGGGACTTTCCCATTATTTCTCCAGAGCTGGAATTTGTCTTGCCAGAAAGCAAAAAAAAATTTTTTAACTGTCCAATCATCTGTGATTTCTCATTTATATAGTTACTATCTACTATGATAGATAGTAAGTTTTATCATGCCCATTTTACAAAAGAGGAGACTGAGGCTCAGAGTACATTGGTAATTTGCCCAGTGTCACAGAGTTTGAATGAGCCAAGCCAAATGTGGACCTTAAGTCTGTCATATTTGAAAGCCTGTGTTCTTTTCACTATGCATGCTACATTTTAAAAACTGTCTTATTAATTCTCAGTCACTAACACCTACCCCAGATAAAGCCTATTATTATTCGCAGAATATCACATTTATGTACTTTGGATAATTACTTTATCTTCTCATTCACAGCCCAGGGGGAAAACACACCTTCTTCCTCCTTTCAGGCTTCCTCTAAGAATATGTCATTAATCACTAAATATGTCTGTGTACTGAGTTTCATTTGTTCATAAATAGACTACAATTTTCTGGCTGGCAGCTGGAAATTAAATATATTTTACTACCTTATTTTCAAAACTACTCATGAACTTTAAACACGCCAGGGTAAAGGTAATCTATCACTGTACTAAGAAAAATGAAAACCAGTTTGTACTGGACCATAAAACCTAAAAGTGCCCAGTGATCATACTGACCAAATACAAGAAAGCTTTCCATTGTTTTTAACAGAAGAAGTCCCCATTGCCCACACTTTGGACAACAAGACCAAGATACCTGGATCAGCAGCTGTCCAACAGAAATGCTACTTAGAGGGTAAATAATCAACCTAACAAATTCCTTCTCACTTAGGAAGGCTGAAGGTGAGAGACAAGACGCAGAGACACATGGAATGAGAAAGAGAGGCTAACAAAGAAGGCCAAGAGAGTGGGTGAATGAGAGTAGCTGATGCCAGAAGCTACCTTTTAGATCCATGCTACTATGTATCCTTACATGAATCCTTTACCCTTTATCATTTTCCAGTAGCCTGAATTAATCTCTGTACTTTGAATCCAAATAAGACTGGTAAGGCAGTGAGCCGAGATGGCACCACTGCACTCCAGCCTGGGTGATAGAGCGAGATTCTGTCTCAAAAAACAAACAAACAAACAAGTAAGACTGGTAAAGGTATAGGTATAGTAACTGAGACACTGTATTGTGTATATTGTAGGTGAGAGCAATTAGATAAATACAGTAATGTTGTGAACCAGAGTTCTCACTGCTGGGAACCAGGGATATAAAAGTGGGAGAAGGTTTAAAAAAAAAGAAACCTACGGTATCAAATTTGAATAGCGAATATCAGTAATAAATGTATGATTTAAAAATTAGCTATCCAGCCAGGTGCAGTGGTTCATACCTGTAATCCCCACACATTGGGAGGCCAAGGTGGGAGGATCACTGAGCCCAGAAGTTCGAGACCAGCCTAGGCAACACAGGAAGATCCCGTCTCTACAAATAATTTAAAATTAGCCAAGTGTGGTGGCACATGCCTGTGGTCCCAGCTACTAAGGAGGCTGAGGTAGGAGGATCACCTGAGCCCAGGATGTCGAGACTGCAGCAGTGAGCCATGATCACACCACTACACTGCAGTTTGGGCAACAGAGTGAGACCCTGTCTCAAAATAAAAAAAGAAAAGAAAAGAAAGCTATCTATTTCCTAGATATTCCTATTGAAAGGGTTTGGATGTAATCATAATCAGCAGCAATAAACATATCTAGTGCCCAAATCTTGATTTATAAATATGAAGAACCACTGAAACAAACTGAATTCTTAGAGAAATCATCTATTCCAGCTCTGGGGCAGGGAAAGCACAAAGTGAGCCTGAAACATCTCCTTGTGCCAAAAAGCAAAGGAAATGCTTAAAGATTACTGAGAATATGGTAAAAGGACACAGAAGCCAGCTTCAAAAGGCTGCCGCTAGCCAAACTTGGGACAATTTAATCATCAAAAATAATCACAATGATAATGAATTCTAACACACTGAGGTTTTTTTTTTTTTTTTAGGAGACAACAATGACATTAAAGAAGAGAAAAGGAGGAGTGAGGGAAAGCTCTTCTTTGTGGAAGAATGCCAGCTAATAAACAAGAAACGATCACCATTTTTACAATTTAATATTAATAACTCATTCAGGTAAGGATCAAGGAATACTATTAGGTAAAAGGCTTTGGGGGAATATGACATGTACAAATTTCCCAATTTATCCATTAATTACAAGAGAGAAAAAGTAGTAAAACAGGTTCTTTTACAATGAAGAGATCTAGCAGATCTCAACTAAGTGATCGATTTTTTTTAAGAGATAGGGTCTCACTATGTTGCCTAGGCTGGCCTGTAACTCCTGGGCTCAAGCAATCCTCCCATCTCAATATCCCTAGTAGCTGGGAACGCAGGGGTACACCACCACACCTGATTAAGTGATCAAATTCAATACCACCATTAATGGAATACACTGATATGTGCTTCCTGATATGCTGCAATAAGAAGTAAACACTATCACTGCTATAATAATTTTGCCACAAATGTTCTAACCTGAATCCAATCATAAGGAAATAATAAGACAAACCCAGATTGTGGGACATTATATAAGACAAATGGTTGGCTGGGCATGGTAGCTCACGCCTCTAGTCCCATCACTTTGGGAGGCCAAAGCAGGTGGACTGCTTGAGCTCAGGTGAGACCAGCCTAGACAACATGGTGAAATTCCATCTCTACAAAAAATACAAAAATGTAGCTAGGCATGGTGGCATGCACCTGTAGTCCAGCTACTCAGAGGCTGAGGAGGGAGACTCACTTGAGCCCCGGAGGTCAAGGCTGCAGTGAGCCCCTGATCGCACCACTGCACTCCAGCCTGGACAACAGTGAGACCCTGTCTCAAAAAAAAAAAAAAAAAAAAAAAAAGCGAAAGGTTAGGAGAGGGCACTGTTCTAGCAATCCTTATTTGCATCTTGGAGTCCTGGAGGTGGGGAAGAGCTAGCAGTTAAAGGTTGGGGAAAATCCAGGAGGGATGCATACTGTATGTTAGATGGTATCATAGAATTGTTTCTTAGAGTTGAAAATGGTATTATGATTATGTAAAGAGGATGTCCTTATTCTGACAACACAAATACTCAATTATTTAGAAACAAAAATGTCATGATGTCTAAACTTAAATTTTAATGGTTCAGTAAAAAAAATTGAGAAAGCACAAATTCAGCAAAATGTTAACACTCAGTGAACTAAGGTGACAGGTATACATAGGGTTTATATAACTATTCTTTCAACTTTTCTGTAGACTTTAAGTTTTTCAAAATAAAATGTTGTTCTCTTAAACTACCCATAGAGAATTCTAACAAAGGAGGTCCTAAGATAGACAAGAACACTATGCTTTTGAAAAGAAAAACAGGATTTTTTTAAAGGTTGCTTTTGGTAGTATGAAAAGTTTTAATCTGGCTTTTTCTTAGTGCAGCAAATTTCAGACTGGCTTTCTAAATTTACATGAACATGCAGTAAAGAATGTACTTATTGTCTCGGATAATAATATAATCAGTTTACCAAAAAACAGTATTTTTATTAAAAGTTCCTTAAAGTGCTATGTTATCAATTCCCTTAAGGAAGAAAAAGATCTTAAAATGAAACATTACATTATAGAGTTTATGTTTTAAATGCACAATAAAAGAACGAAAATGAGTTATAATTTCTCATTTTTCTGTGTGACGTCGCTGAGGTATAAATGGTACCAAGAAAATGGTATTTTAAATGTTAATACAGTCATGACTGATTTAAGGAGAAAAGTCAAGCTTTTTTGGTTGAAACCAACACAGTGTTTTTAGGGTTTCTAAACCAAACATTTTATTTTAATACAGGCTGTCAATCTGCATTGCAACAGAAGAGTTTAAATAACTTTTTCAAATTTAACTTTCAGTCCAACTGATTGCAGCATGATCTGCCAACAACCAAAGAACACCAAGTATGAGTTACTGCTATATTTCTGCAGACATTATACACACCAAGTATTTCGACTGAACCTCAGAGTTGACATGCAAAATAGAATCATTATGACAATCTGAGGCCTTTTACCATCTCTTTATTTTTCATTTACCACAATCATATTACTCAGTTCTGATTATACAGAGCAGATGACCTTTAGCTTACCTCCACTCTCTCCTGAAAACACATTACACTGACAGTAATGGAATCTGTGTTTAGGATACACACTTACCAACAAGCAGAAAGGAAAAGGAGTTGAGAAGAACAACATTCGGTAGCTGGAAAGCCCAAGAACAAGTCGTACCTGACTCAACAGAGAGGTGACCACTAAGCCAGCAGCCAGGAAAGCTAAGAGAAGCAATCTGATTCACACCTTGAAACCCCACAAAAACCCCACCAGAAGAGGATAGCAGCAGGTAGCCACGAAGCTGGGGTGGGGTGGGCCTTGACACAGAAAGGAAAAGTGTAAGACAGAGATTCCTCTCCCTTGCCCAACCCCCAGGAGGCTGGAGGTTTATTCTCTGGAGAGAGTAAAAGAGACAGGGGCTCTAATCAGCATGACAAGAGACATAAATGAGAAAGGCAAATTAAGCATGCCTTCACATCCTAAAAGTTATCCTCCAGCCATCTTCTGCCAAATCAGCTTCCAAAAGTGGAGTTGAAAAGAGTCCTAAAGAATATGACCAGCCCAAGAGAAAAGATCCCAAGACTCTGATCCCAGGAGTTCCCCCACTGCAATGACCCAGCCAGATCCTATGGTAAAGGCTAAGGTTGAGAAGTCCACCACACAGATATGCGTCCATAATTAGCTTTTAAACATAAATAGGTGCATAGCCAAGGAAGGCTTCTGAGCAAAGCCCCTTATAGGAAAAACCAGGAGGCCAAAACAAGAAATAGATTTTCAAAAAGTAATTTAGAGGAAACAGAGCAAGGAAGGGAGATAAAAAGTTAACAAAAAATTATCAATATCCTTAGAAAGGAGGGAAGATACTGCATCCTTAAATACAAACAGGAGTCCATAAAAGCAGAATAGAGTACAAAAAAATGAATTCTCAGAAAAATTAAAATAGGATCACAGAAAAGGAAAACTCAATGAAAGGGGTGGAAGATCAAACTGAGGAAATCACTCTGTAAACAAAAGGAAAAAGTTACAGAAAATCAGAGGAGAGACAAGCAGAGGAACTACAAATAACAAGATTTTTAAAATAATAGATTAGAAGAATGGGAGAAAATAAAATTTTAAATTACCAAAATTAACATAAACTTCCAGATTAATGGAACGATCAAGTACCTGGCACAATGGATGGAAAGGGACCCACATCATAGCATATCATCAAGAAATTTCAGCAATTAGAGACAGAGAAAAGACACTAAAACAGTAGTTCTCAACTCTGGCTACATCTTAGAATTACCTAGGGAGGGAGCTTTTCAGAAATATCTATGTTTGGGCTCCACTCCAGACCAATTACTTCAAAATCTCTCATACCAGCATTTGGTCAAAGTCCCCAGATAATTCTAAAGTGAAGCCAGGGTTAAGAATCACAATCCTATAATGTCAAGAAAGAGTGGGGGAGGGAGAGAGAAGGGAGGATGATCTTCAGATTTTGTAATAGCAATAATGAAAGCCCAGAAGACAACAGATCAATCAGAGCTTTCAAAATTCTAAAGGAAAAATTATTTCCAATCTAGATGGTACCAATTAAGTGCAAGAGCATCAATAAAAAATTTTTCCAGGACACACAAAATTTCTCTTCCATGCATCTTTCCTCATGGTACTACTAGAGAAGACAGTTTGTCAAAACAAGGTTGTAATCAAGAGTCTCGAGACCACAGGATCCAACAGAAAGGGATCTCACACAGAAAGAGGCAAACAGCACCCCCGGAGTGATGGTTACCTGTGCCCCAGGGATATGGGGCAACGATACAGAACGAAACAGAACAGCTCACAAGGTTCTGTGCAAGTAAGACCCAAAAAGATGCAATACCTGATGTGTCTGAATATTTGGAGAAAATAATGTTAACAACTGGGGATGAATTTATGATAAATACATAGAAAACTAAGCAGAGAAGCAAGACAATTATTAACTACAGAGCACAAACAAGGAAAGTCATGCAAGAAAGAAACAGTCATAATGTACTCATGACTCAGCTGCGAATAGCATTTACTAAATCACAATAATGTGACAAAGAATAGTGATCTAGACAAATGAATATGGAAACTACATTGGGAGGACAGAGAATGCGGAGTATGACCTGTCTAGTGGTAGGAACGGTGAGAGTGAGCTAAATGTTCTCCTTCCAGAGAGGAAATCCAATACATAGGGCACAAAACAGAAAATCAAGAAGTAGATCCAGAAATATGTTATCTAGTGATATGATTTAAATATCAAAAGAAACAGCCTACAGTGTGAAATGCTTGTCTCTAGGATGCAGGCAATGGTTGGGAGTGGTGGGGGTGAGTGGCTACAGAAGCAACTGCAGATTTTCATAATAAGATTTATAGAATTATTTCACTTTTAAACTATCTAAACAATCTGACTAAAAAACTAAATTTTTAAAAAGTAAATATTGTTATATCCTATAGTAATATAACAAGGAAGGAGGGAGGGAAGGAGGGACGAAGGAAGGAAGGAGAGAAAAAGGGAGGGAGGGGACTATAGGCAGAGTAAATCCTCATCTATTTTAACAGGAATTAAGAGCAAATGTCTGCTGTTTGCATATTTTTCTAAAAATCACAGCATAAGCACTTTATTTAGAGATACAGAAGTACAGGCATATCACATTTTACTGCACTTGGCTTTATTGTGCTTTTTTACATACTGTGGCAACCCTGAGTCAAGCAAGTTTACTGGCATTATTTTTCCAACAGCATGGGCTCACTTCCTGTCTCTGTGTTATATTTTGGTAGTTCTCACAGTATTCAAACTTTTTCATTATCATTACATCTGTTATGATGATGTGTGATCACTGATCTTTAAGGTTACTCTTTAAATTCTTTTGGGGCACCACAAGCCACACTCATATAAGACAGTAAACTTAATCAAGAAATGTGTGTTCTGACTGCTCCAACAACCGGCCACCATACCTCTGGCCTCTCTCCCTTTCCTCAGGCCCCCTTATTCCCTGAGACACAACAGTATTAAGATTAGGCCAATTAATAACCCTACACAGCCTCCATGTGTTCAAGTGAAAGGAAGAGTCACACATCTCTCATTTTACTCAAAAGCTGGGAATTATTAAGCTTAGTGAGGAAGGCATGTTGAAAGCCAAAACGGGCCAAAAGCAAGGCCTCTTGCTCCAAATAACTAGCCAAGTTGTGAATTCAAATAAGTTCTTGGAGGAAATGAAGAGTGCTACTCCAGGCTGGGCGCGGTGGCTCACATCTGTAATCCCAGCACTTTGGGAGGCTGAGGCAGGCGAATCACCTGAGGTCAGGAGGCCAACATGGCAAAACCCTATCTCTACTAAAAATACAAAAATTAGCTGGGCATGGTGGCAGGCACCTGTAATCCCAGCTACACAGGAGGCTGCAGCAGGAGAATCGCTTGAACCTGGGAGCAGAGGTTACAGTGAACCGAGATTGCACCATTGCACTCCAGCCTGGGTGACAAGAGCGAAACTCCGTCTCAAAAAAAAAAAGTGCTACTCCAGTGAATACATGAAATGATAAGAAACAGCCTTACTGCTGACATGGAGAAAGTTTCAGTGATCTAGACAGAGGAATTCCCTTAACCAAAGCCTAATCCAGAGCAAGGTCGTAACTCTTCAATTCTATGAAGGCTGAGAGAGGTGAGAAAGCTGCAGAAGAAAGATTTGAAGCTAGCAGGAGTAGGTTCGTAAGATTTAAGGAATGAAACCATCTCCACAACATAGTTCAAGGCAAAGCAACAATTGCTGATAGAGAAACTGCAGCAAGTTATCCAGAAAATCTGGCTAAAATCATTGATGAAGGTGAATCTAAGCAACAGTTTATCAATGTGGACAAAACAGTCTTCTAAGATGTCTCTTTATTGGAGATGCCACATAGGACTTTCATAGTTGGAGAGAAGGCAAAGCCTGGCTTTAAAGCTTCAAAAATCAGGATGACTCACTTATTAGGGACTAATACAGCTGAAGTTGAAGTTGATGCTCATTTGCCATTCTGAAAATTTTATGGCCCTTAAGAATTAGGCTAAACTACTCTGCTCATGCTCTATAAATAGAACAACATGCCTGGATGACAGCATATCTGCTTACAGAAGGGCTTAATAACTATTTTAAGCTCACTATTGAGATTGCTCAGAAAAAAAAGATTTCTTTCAAAATATTACTGCTATTGACAATGTACCTAGTCTAAGAGCTCTGATGGAGAGGTACAAGGAAATTAATGTTTTTTTCATTCCTAATAGCATAACATCCATTCTGTAGCCCATGGAACAAGGAGTAACTTCAACTTTCAAGTATTATTACTTAAGAAATACATTTTGTAAGGCTACAGCTACCATCAACAGTGATTCCTCTGATGGATCTGGGTAAATTCAATTGAAAATATTCTGGAAATAATTCACCATTCTAGATACCATTAAGAACATTCGGGGGTGGAGCCAAGATGGCCGAATAGGAACAGCTCCGGTCTCCAGCTCCCAGCCCCAGCGACACACAAGACGGGTGATTTCTGTGTTTCTGCTTGAGGTACCGGTTTCATCTCACTAGGGAGTGCCTAACAGTGGGTTCAGGACAGTCGGTGAAGTGCACTGTGCGCGAGCCGAAGCAGGGCAAGGCATTGCCTCACTCGGGAAGTGCAAGGGGTCAGGGAGTTCCCTTTCCTAGTCAAAGAAAGGGAAAACAGACGGCACCTGGAATATCGGGTCAGTCCCGTCCTAATACTGCGCTTTTCCAACGGCCTGGAAAACGGCACACTAGGAGATTGTGTCCCGCACCTGGCTCGGAGGGTCCTATGCCCACAGAGTCTTGCTGATTGCTAGCACAGCAGTCTGAGATCACGCTGCAAGGCGGCAACGAGGCTGGGGGAGGGGCGCCCGCCATTGCCCAGGCTTGCTTAAGTAAACAAAGCAGCCAGGAAGCTCGAACTGGGTGGAGCCCACCACAGCTCAAGGAGGCCTGCCTGCCTCTGTAGGCTCCACCTCTGGGGGCAGGACACAGACAACCAAAAACTCAGCGAGAACCTCCACAGCCTTAAATGTCCCTGTCTGACTGACAGCTTTGAAGAGAGTAGTGGTTCTCCCAGCACGCAGCTGGAGATCTGAGAACGGACAGACTGCCTCCTAAAGTGGGTCCCTCACCCCTGAGCAGCCTAACTGGGAGGCACCCCCCCAGTGGGACAGACTGACACCTCATTCAACCGGGTACTCCTCTGAGACAAAACTTTCAGAGGAACTATCAGACAGCTGAATTTGTGGTCTCACGAAAATCCACTGTTCTGCAGCCACCGGTGCTGACACCCAGCCAAACAGGGTCTGGAGTAGACCTCTAGTAAACTCCAACAGACCTGCAGCTGAGGGTCTTGTCTGGTAGAAGGAAAATTAACAAACAGAAAGGACATCCACACCAAAAACCCATCTGTACATCACCATCATCGAAGACAAAAAGTAGACAAAACCACAAAGATGGGGAAAAAACAGACCAAAAAAACTGGAAACTCTAAAAAACAGAGCACCTCTTCTCCTCCAAAGGAACGCAGTTCCTCACCAGCAACGGAACAAAGCTGGATGGAGGATGACTTTGATGAGTTGAGAGAAGAAGGCTTCAGACGATCAAACTACTCTGAGCTACGAGAGGAAATTCAAAACAATAGCAAAGAAGTTAAAAACTTTGAAAAAAAATTAGAAGAATGGATAACTAGAATAACCAATGGAGAGAAGGGCTTAAAGGAGATGATGGAGCTGAAAGCCAAGTTTCGAGAACTACGCGAAGAATGCAGAAGCCTCAGTAGCAGATGCGATCAACTGGAAGAAAGGGTATCGCTGATAGAAGATGAAATGAATGAAATGAAGAGAGAAGGGAAGTTTAGAGAAAAAAGAATAAAAAGAAATGAACAAAGCCTCCATGAAATTTGGGACTATGTGAAAAGACCAAACCTACGTCTGATTGGTGTACCTGAAAATGATGGGGAGAATGGAAACAAGTTGGAAAACACTCTGCAAGATATTATCCAGGAGAACTTCCCCAATCTAGCAAGGCAGGCCAGCATTCAGATTCAGGAAATACAGAGAACGCCACAAAGATACTCCTCGAGAAGGGCAACTCCAAGACACATAATTGTCAGATTCACCAAAGTTGAAATGAAGGAAAAAATGTTAAGGGCAGCCAGAGAGAAAGGTTGGGTTACCCACAAAGGGAAGCCCATCAGACTAACAGCTGATCTCTCAGCAGAAACTCTACAAGCCAGAAGAGAGTGGGGGCCGATATTCAACATTCTTAAAGAAAAGAATTTTCAACCCAGAATTTCATATCCCACCAAACTAAGCTTCATAAGTGAAGGAGAAATAAAATACTTTACAGACAAGGAAACGCTGAGTGATTTTGTCACCACCAGGCCTGCCCTAAAAGAGCTCCTGAAGGAAGCACTAAACATGGAAAGGAACAACCGGTACCAGCCCCTGCAAAAACATGCCAAATTGTAAAGACCATTGAGGCTAGGAAGAAACTATAGCAACTAACGAGCAAAATAACCAACTAACATCATAATGACAGGATCAGATTCACACATAACAATATTCACGTTAAATGTAAATGGGCTAAATGCTCCAATCAAAAGACACAGACTGGCAAACTGGATAAGGAGTCAGGACCCATCAGTGTGCTGTATTCAGGAAACCCATCTCACGTGCAGAGACACACATAGACTCAAACTAAAGGGATGGAGGAAGATCTATCAAGCAACTGGAAAACAAAAAAAGGCAGGGGTTGCAATCCTAGTCTCTGATAAAATAGACTTTAAACCAACAAAGATCAAAAGAGACAAAGAAGGCCATTACATAATGGTAAAGGGATCAATTCAACAAGAAGAGCTAACTATCCTAAATATATATGCACCCAACACAGGAGCACCCAGATTCATAAAGCAAGTCCTCAGTGACCTACAAAGGGACTTAAACTCCCACACAATAATAATGGGAGATTTTAACACCCCACTGTCAGCATTAGACAGATCAACGAGACAGAAAGTTAACAAGGATATCCAGGACTTGAACTCAGCTCTACATAAAGTGGACCTAATAGACATCTACAGAACTCTCCACCCCAAATCAACAGAATATACATTTTTTTCAGCACCACACCACACCTATTCCAAAATTGACCACATAGTTGGAAGTAAAGCTCTTCTCAGCAAATGTAAAAGAACAGAGATTATAACAAACTGTCTCTCAGACCACAGTGCAATCAAACTAGAACTCAGGATTAAGAAACTCAGTCAAAACCGCTCAACTACATGGAAACTGAACAACCTGCTCCTGAATGACTATTGGGTACATAATGAAATGAAGGCAGAAATAAAGATGTTCTTTGAAACCAACGAGAACAAAGACACAACATACCAGAATCTCTGGGACACGTTCAAAGCAGTGTGTAGAGGAAAATTTATAGCACTAAATGCCCACAAGAGAAAGCAGGAAAGATCCAAAATTGACACCCTAACATCACAATTAAAAGAACTAGAAAAGCAAGAGCAAACACATTCAAAAGCTAGCAGAAGGCTAGAAATAACTAAAATCAGAGCAGAACAGAAGGAAATAGAGACACAAAAAACCCTTCAAAAAATTAATGAATCCAGGAGCTGGTTTTTTGAAAAGATCAACAAAATTGATGGACCGCTAGCAAGACTAATAAAGAAGAAAAGAGAGAAGAATCAAATAGATGCAATAAAAAACGAAAAAGGGGATATCACCACCGATCCCACAGAAATACAATCTACCATCAGAGAATACTACAAACACCTCTATGCAAATAAACTAGAAAATCTGGAAGAAATGGATAAATTCCTCGACAAATACACCCTCCCAAGACTAAACCAGGAAGAAGTTGAATCTCTGAATAGACCAATAACAGGTTCTGAAATTGTGGCAATAATCAATAGCTTACCAACCAAAAAGAGTCCAGGACCTGATGGATTCACAGCTGAATTCTACCAGAGGTACAAGGAGGAACTGGTACCATTCCTTCTGAAACTATTCCAATCGATAGAAAAAGAGGGAATCCTCCCTAACACATTTTACGAAGCCAGCATCGTCCTGATACCAAAACCTGGCAGAGACATAACCAAAAAAGAGAATTTCAGACCAATATCCTTGATGAACATTGATGCAAAAATCCTCAATAAAATACTGGCAAACCGAATCCAGCAGCACATCAAAAAGCTTATCCACCATGATCAAGTGGGCTTCATCCCTGGGATGCAAGGCTGGTTCAACATACGCAAATCAATAAATGTAATCCAGCATATAAACAGAACCAAAGACAAAAACCACATGATTATCTCAATAGATGCAGAAAAGGCCTTTGACAAAATTCAACAACCCTTCATGCTAAAAACTCTCAATAAATTAGGTATCGATGGGACGTATCTCAAAATAATAAGAGCTATCTACAACAAACCCACAGCCAATATCATACTGAATGGGCAAAAACTGGAAGCATTCCCTCTGAAAACTGGCACAAGACAGGGATGCCCTCTCTCACCGCTCCTATTCAACATAGTGCTGGAAGTTCTGGCCAGAGCAATCAGGCAGGAGAAGGAAATAAAGGGTATTCAATTAGGAAAAGAGGAAGTCAAATTGTCCCTGTTTGCAGATGACATGATTGTATATCTAGAAAACCCCATTGTCTCAGCCCAAAATCTCCTTAAGCTGATTAGCAACTTCAGCAAAGTCTCAGGATACAAAATTAATGTACAAAAATCACAAGCATTCTTGTACACCAATAACAGACAAACAGAGAGCCAAATCATGAGTGAACTCCCATTCACAATTGCTTCAAAGAGAATAAAATACCTAGGAATCCAACTTACAAGGGATGTGAAGGACCTCTTCAAGGAGAACTACAAACCACTGCTCAATGAAATAAAAGAGGATACAAACAAATGGAAGAACATTCCATGCTCATGGGTTGGAAGAATCAATATCGTGAAAATGGCCATACTGCCCAAGGTAATTTATAGATTCAATGCCATCCCCATCAAGCTACCAATGACTTTCTTCACAGAATTGGAAAAAACTACTTTAAAGTTCATATGGAACCAAAAAAGAGCCCGCATCGCCAAGTCAATCCTAAGCCAAAAGAACAAAGCTGGAGGCATCACGCTACCTGACTTTAAACTATACTACAAGGCTACAGTAACCAAAACAGCATGGTACTGGTACCACAACAGAGACATAGATCAATGGAACAGAACAGAGCCCTCAGAAATGATGCCGCATAGCTACAACTATCTGATCTTTGACAAACCTGACAAAAACAAGAAATGGGGAAAGGATTCCCTATTTAATAAATGGTGCTGGGAAAACTGGCTAGCCATATGTAGAAAGCTGCAACTGGATCCCTTCCTTACACCTTATACAAAAATTAATTCAAGATGGATTAAAGACTTATATGTTAGACCTAAAACCATTAAAATCCTACAAGAAAACCTAGGCAATACCATTCAGGACATAGGCGTGGGCAAGGACTTCATGTCTAAAACACCAAAAGCAATGGCAACAAAAGCCAAAATCGACAAATGGGATCTCATTAAACTAAAGAGCTTCTGCACAGCAAAAGAAACTATCATCAGAGTGAACAGGCAACCTACACAATGGGAGAAAATTTTTGCAAACTACTCATCTGACAAAGGGCTAATATCCAGAATCTACAATGAACTCAAACAAATTTACAAGAAAAAAACAAACAACCCCATCAAAAAGTGGGCAGAGGACATGAACAGACACTTCTCAAAAGAAGACATTTATGCAGCCAAAAAACACATGAAGAAATGCTCCTCATCACTGGCCATCAGAGAAATGCAAATCAAAACCACAGTGAGATACCATCTCACACCAGTTAGAATGGCCATCATTAAAAAGTCAGGAAACAACAGGTGCTGGAGAGGATGTGGAGAAATAGGAACACTTTTACACTGTTGGTGGGACTGTAAACTAGTTCAACCATTGTGGAGGTCAGTGTGGCTATTCCTCAGGGATCTAGAACTAGAAATACCATTTGACCCAGCCATCCCATTACTGGGTATATACCCAAAGGACTATAAATCATGCTGCTATAAAGACACATGCACACGTATGTTTATTGCGGCACTATTCACAATAGCAAAGAGTTGGAACCAACCCAAATGTCCAACAACGATAGACTGGATTAAGAAAATGTGGCACATATACACCATGGAATACTATGCAGCCATAAAAAATGATGAGTTCATGTCCTTTGTAGGGACATGGATGAAACTCGAAAACATCATTCTCAGTAAACTATCGCAAGGACAAAAAACCAAACACCGCATGTTCTCACTCATAGGTGGGAATTGAACAATGAGAACTCATGGACACAGGAAGGGGAACATCACGCTCTGGGGACTGTTGTGGGGTGGGGGGAGGGGGGAGGGACAGCATTAGGAGATACACCTAATGCTAAATGACGAATTAATGGGTGCAGGAAATCAACATGGCACATGGATACATATGTAACAAACCTGCACATTGTGCACATGTACCCTAAAACCCTAAAGTATAATAAAAAATAAATAAATAAATAAATAAAAAAAAAAAAAAGAACATTCATGATTCACGGGAGGAGGTCAAAATATCAACATTAACAGGAGTTTGGAAGAAGGTGATGGATGACTTTGAAGGGTTGAGGACTTCAGTCGAGGAAGTAACTGCAGATGTGGTGGAAATAGCAAGAGAATTAGAAGTGAAGCCTGAAGATGGGATTCAATTGCTGCAATCTCATGAGCAAACTGGAATGAATGAGGAGTTGCTTCTTATGGATCAGCAAAGAAAGTGGTTTCTTGAGACAGAATCTACTCCTGGTGAAGACACTGTGAACACTATTGAAATGCCAACAAAGATTTAGAATATACATAGACTTAGTTGATAAAGCAGCAGCAGGGCTTGAGAAGATTAACTCCAATTTTGAAAGAAGTTCTACTGTGGGTAAAATGCTATCAAACAGCATCACAGGCTGGCTCCAGTGGCTTGCACCTATAATCCTAGCTACTCAAGAGGCTTGAGTCCAGGAGTTCTGAGCAGTAGTGAACTATGATTGTGCCACTGCACTCCAGCCCAGGCAACAGAGCAAGAAATCATCTTTTTATTATTATTATTATTATTATACTTTAAGTTTTAGGGTACATGTGCACAACGTGCAGGTTTGTTACATATGTATACATCTGCCATGTTGGTGTGCTGCACCCATTAACTTGTCATTTAGCATTACGTATATCTCCTAATGCTATCCTATAGCTAAATCTTTCAAGAAAAGAAATGAATTGATAAGGCAAACTTCACTGTTGTTTTATTTTAAGAAATTGCCATAGCTACCCAAATCTTCAGCAACCACCACCCTGATCAGTCAACAGCCATGAACATCAAGGCAAGACCCTCCACTAGCATAAAGATTATGACTCACTGAAGGCTCAGATGACCTTCAGCATTTTTTTTTTTAGCAATAAGGACATTTTTGTGTTTTTTCTTTGTTTGGTTTTGGTTTTTTTTTTGAGACAGAGTTTTGCCCTGTTGCCCAACTGGAGTGTAGTGGCACAATCCTAGCTTACTGCAACCTCCACCGCTTGGGCTCAAGCAATTCTCCTGCCTTGGCCTCCCAAGTAGCTGGGATAACAGGCACGCGCCACCATGCCCAGCTAATTTTTGTATTTTTTTAGTAGAGATGGGGTTTCACCATCTTGGCCAAGCTGGTCTCGAACTTCTGACCTCAAGTGATCCACCCCACCCTGGCCTCCCAACGTGCTGGGATTACAGGCATGAGCCACCACGTCCGGCCAATATAACCTTTTTTAATTAAGGTGTATACATTGTTCTTTTAGACATAATGCTATTACACACTTAATAGACTACAGTATAATACAAGCATAACTTTTATATGCACTAAGAAGCCAAAAAATTTCTCTGACTTGACTTATTGCAATACCTGCTTTATTGTGGAGGTTTGGAACTGAACCTACAGTATCTCCAAGGTATGCCTGTAACCACCAGACACATTTAAACATGATTCCAAATAGACTGTGGGAACCGAGTAGAGAAAGGGAAGAAGGGGAACTGAAACACTTCATTTTCATTATAAATCCTTCTGTACTGTTTGATTTTGTAATCATGTGCATATAGCATAGTTTTTTGAAAATTATTCAAAGGTTTGTTTTTAATTGGCAACCTGCTTTATTTATTAACAATTTCTTTAGAGTTAACTCTATTGATATAATTCTAGTTCATTTTCTTAACTGTATATAGTAATAATTGTCCAACTATACAATCACTAACTTATCCATTATAATATTGATAAGCATTTAGGTTGTTTCTGAAGTTTCTCTGTTAGAAGCAAATAGTACAATGAAAAACTCCTATCCCCAATCTCCATGGTGCCTCTGATACCCTAGGATGAGAACACCCCCAGCGAAAAAGAATCTGCCTCTCTCTAGAACAGAAAATTAGGTTTTGTCTGGTGGAAGATTCAAGAAACTCAACAAGTTTCAAAAAGTTGTAGAGAAGCATTTTCAGAGGTGTAATAGTTACAAGGCCATGTATATAGCAACAACCTAATAAAAAAAAGAAAAAAAAAAAACTCCTATCTAAGGCTGGGCATGGTGGCTCACGCCTGTAATCCCAGCACTTTGGGAGGCTGAGGTGGGAGGACTGCTTGAGCCCAGGAGTTCAAGACTAGCCTGGGCAACATGGTGGAACCCCATCTCTCCAAAAAATACAAAAAATTAGCCAGGCATGGTGGCACACACCTGTAGCCCCAGGTACTCAGGAGGCTGAAGTGGGAGGATCACCTGACCCCAGGAAGTCAAGGCTGCAGTGAGCCATGATCACACCAATGCACTCCAGCCGGGGCAACAGAGTAAAACATTGTCTCAGGGGAAAAAAAAAAAAAAACCTCCTATCTACTCACACACGTGCAAAATTTTAATCTGTTCGGTTGTCTTCAAACTTTTTACATTATGTTCCCCCAAAGAAATTTTTCACCTTTTCCACATTTTTTAAAACATAAACTCCAGATTTTATATAGATTTCATTGGTTTTTCATTAATATCCTCTTTTTTTTTCTATGATCTCATCCAGGATGACAATGCATTTAGTTGTCGTATCTCCCCAGTCTCAAAGGCTGTTTTTCACTTACACTCAGGAGATACTTGTTTAAACACGGTCATTTGTATAAACTTAACCAAAACATTTAACTTCCCTGATCTCAGGTCTGTTTGCTGTAGAATGAGGAAATACCGCTATCTGAGAATATCTAATAAGATAATAAGAAAGGGCCCTATAAACTGTTTTCATACTGGGAGTGTATATTTGCTTAATATGTATTATTCACAAGCTAGTCAAGGGTCTAAAATGTCTTCTCTTATAAAATGTCCATAGAGAATTAAAATTCTCTTCCCCACCCCAACCCGCCAAATATATAACTTCATCTTTATAATTACATGGAGAACCCAGACTCTTGACATGTTCATAAAGGACTTACATATAATAAGATGTTTGAGAAGCCCCAAGGAAAAAAATCATAATGTAAGCCTAAAGAAGTGATAATATAAAATGTATTTAATGTTCTAATCTCACTAATACAAGTCACACAATAATTTTTTTTTTTTTTTTTTTTTTTTTTTTTGAGATGGAGTCTTGCTCTGTCACCCAGGCCGGAGTGCAATGGTATGATCTCAGCTCACTGCAACCTCCACCTCGCAGGTTCAGGCGATTCTCCTGACTCAGCCTCCTGAGGAGCTGGGAGTACAGGCATGTTGCCACCACACCTGGCTAATTTTTGTATTTTTAGTATAGGAGGGGTTTTGACATGTTGGCCAGGCTGGTCTTGAATGCCTGACCTCAGGTGATCGGCCCACCTCAGCCTCCCAAAGTGCTGGGATTACAGGCGTGAGCCACCACACCCAGCCGTCCACATAATAATTATTAAGAGAGAAACTAAAGCCAATTTCTAGTTCCTTAATATCTACTACCATTTCTACTTCTTGTGTTTTCATTCATCTATTTAATTTTCATATTTAAGGGATAATCTGACTGAGCAGTATTAGCAGAATGAATGATGACATGCAATTAACAACATGAGTACCCTATTAAAATTTTTATAATTCTATAAACAATCAAAATTATATTTTCTGATATCCATGGACAATGAGCAACAATTTTCTTAGCTCTATGAATTTAAGTACCACTTTTCTTAAAACTCTTAGGAAAAAATGTAAGTCAACCTTTTAAATTTGGTAACAGGAAACTCAGCCAATAACACTTTAACAAAGTGTAGCATGTAAGATTTTAATAAATATTTTTGTTTGGGCTTTAATACTACTAGTGTATATATACATATAGACACACACAAACTACGAACATCCTAGTAGGATTCAACCACTGAGAATTATATCAAATACTGACTCCTAACTGCTAGCTAGACTCTAACAGGACATTAAGACAAAGACATCTTTTAGGACAAAGCATGAGCTCATGGGAACGTACTAATTTATCTGATATAGCACAGTGCCCTACTTTTTAGTAGCAAGACCTTTCCCTTGCTCTACACACATTACACCCATTGATATCCATGGGAGCCTGATGCAGGAAAGGAGCACCATGTGGCCTCTTGGAAGGGAAAAATTTATGTCTGCTTTTGAATGTTGTTTGCCACCTGGAAGCCAGCCAATCCAATATAAACATCCCCATTCATCAAGCACTGGATAATTCCTTGTCTTCAGTAAATTCCAGACTTTTGAAAAGGTCAAATTCAATTTGAGAAAAGGGAAATCATTATACTTTAAGAAGGCCCAGAACATAGAAAGAATATCATACATTAAAAGACAGTACAGTACTGACAAATAATCCAAAATACTGTAGCTGAGATGAAAATCTGCAATAATAGCTGCCATTTGGAGGCTGTTTTTAATGTGTTAAGCATTGAGCTAAATGCTTTACATAAATCATCCCATTTGATTCTCACAAAAATCAGGGAAGTGGATGTTATCCACATTTTGCAGGAGAGGAAAGTCAATCTTAGGTTAACTGGCAGAACCAAAACTGTAAAACCCTTGTGCTCCTAAAATACTATAGCATACCTACCATTAACTCTAGAACAAGGGCAATAATATTAGCCAAGTGTCTGGATATAGCTTATTCCTTGGGAAATCACTTTTAAAATTCATGCTGCAATCTTACTTGGTAACTTTGCTTAGTTTTCCATGGGCGTTGTTTTTTTCTTTCTTAATATCTATCATAGTGACAATATTGATTAAATACACCTTCAGTTTCTTAAATGTTAAGGAGACTGCAAAATATGAAAAAGAACAGTAGAATAGCCTTTAATGGGACCATGTGAGTACAAGCATCTTCCATTTAACCTAACTACCACCATTTTCTTTTGATATAATTATCAAACTTTTCATGCAATCATTTTCTGCACTGCCAGAGGCAGAGCTCCCTTTCAATAAAAAGGATATGAGGAGATGCCTTTCCAACTTCCACAACCCCTGATACGAATCTTACAGGCAGACCAGGCTGGCCAACAAAGTCAACTCCCATCCTGACAGACCAAGAGTTCAAATACTTTAATACTGTGGTAACCCTGACCTTTTTACATTATTCTAAGATGCCTTCTGTTAAAGCTTAAAACAACTCCCTAGGAAGCAGTGCCACAGGAATTTCTGTAGTTCATGGAAAAATCTGAAAAGCACAGATACAATTTCTTTGTAACCCAATCTCCAAAAATGGGAGATTTGAAGCGAAGGGAAGATTTGTGTTAGAAATGAAGGCAGCTTTCCCACCACATAAATGAAAGCAAAGAACAAAGGTCAAGGGTCACCACCCCATTTCACTGAATCTAAAGTCCTCAATACCAAACATGTGACCAAATTCAGTCTTCCAAATTGTTACAATTTAGATGGCTATCTTTACTGCATAAATTTGAATGTGCTGTTTAAATCATAGATTTCATTTACAAAATCAAACTACCAAGATGCAGGATACACTAAGGTGTATATATTGCATAATTAAGTAGCAAAACATCCCAAGGGCTCCAACCACAATTAGATTTTTACCCTAAGGATTGAATGCATGGTAATCAGACAGATCATCTGTGACTCTGCAATGAGAAGGATTTAGACAATTTCCAAATTCTGAAAACCAGGTTATTGCAACACCTCTGAAATACAGTTCTAGGAAAAGCTGTCATTAAGTAAGATTAAAAATAAATATTAAAAAAATTTAAGGTAATTATGACCCTAGTTTCACAGAGATAACTGTTTTGGTATTACTAAAATTTATTATTGATACTATATACTGATTTAAAGAGAAAGAAATAACAAGAAATATTATATTGCTTGCTCCAAAGAAATCTTAATATATCTTAGCCTCTTTTGACAATTAAAATCTGCTGAGGCTCAATATAGGTTTACCTAAAATTCCACTGCAATAGTACATTTTTTTAAGACTACATCATAGAAGACACAATGCTCTAACGACCACGCTAAAGAAGTTCCATTAAATACATATGCACAGAGGAAATGAACGTTAACGGTATTAAGCCAAATTGTAATCCTCCCCAGATCTTGTTAGAGTAAGCCTTTATTCTGTTGATAATAATTATCAGTAATCCCTTACAAACAAGAAGACTCCTCGCCCATGACTGATTCATAAAAAGTAGAATCAGCAAGTTTTGCTACTGTAGTGTCATTTCAAGCTGAGGTTGCTTAACTGATTTTGAACTCACTTTACAAGATGTAAAAATTATATCCCTTTTAATTCTAAATTCTTCATTACATTTCATTTAGGGTACAAAATTGTGAGTGTTTTGATTATATAAAGATCATTTCCATATTTTTAATTTTATATCTAATTTTAAACATTTAAATAAATATATACTTATTCTACAAATCATCATTTATTCATTAAAATTACTCAGATTACTTTTGTCGTTAAAACAAGGTCTAAACAACTGACAGAGTTCTCAAGCTAAGTTGATACATAATTCATAAATCATGTGCATCATGCAGTTTCTAAGGAAATTGAATCATCTGGGACTGGGGAAACAAACGAGGCAGCCGAGAGTTTTGATTTCCTATGTGGCTGTCAGCAAATCAAATACCTTCCTTATGACTGAGTTAGTTTATATAGAAACAAGGTAAAATACAAGGTCTTTGGAAAATCACATTCACTATTGGAAGACAAAATTTCCATGTTATCTTAAAAAATAAAACTGAACTTACTATTAACTGAAATTTGAAATTAATATCACCATGGAGTCAAAATACTATCCCTGAACTACTACAGTAGTTATACCAGCTCTTAAGTAAAAACAAACAGATTCACATTAAAAACAAACAAACAAACAAAAAAACACCTTCAGTATTTCCTAGTTAAGCAGAATGATTAAACAGCAAAACAACTGGTTAAACTATCAGTTTGGTTAAATGATTTTTATTGAATAAGGCAAGCATGGGATGTCACTCTTCAAAGAACTACAATAAGCTGCTAACATTTATTATCTACCATGTGCCTACTGGCACTATTCTAAGAGTGTTACTTAAATTAATCCTCAAAACAGGCAGGTACTAGTATCATTCCCATTTCAGAGAAAAGGAAACTGATACACAGATGGGATACATGCATTGCCCAGATTTAAACAGTTGGGAAGTGGCATATTTTGTTCTAAAACCAATACTGAATACGATGTAATGATTATTTGATGATTCAGAAAGGAATAGAATATTTAGTCCCAAATACAAATATTCTTTTTTACAAACTCTTTCTGAAGTTAAATCATGACTGTACAAAAATGTAGACATCACATAGACACAGATATCCCAAACCTCCCCATAAGAAATTGCTTTGCATTTCCCTGAAGGACTCTGACAGTGCTGACATGCAAACCTCATCAGGATAGGGGTAAGTGACAAGGTTCTGATTTCAAAACAATGGACTTTCTGAATTCATAAGACTGAGAATAATAATGTAACAAGTTGATTTAGTCACTATGAAACTATTTTCACATCTCATCTTCTAAAAAGTTTTAAATAAAAAATATCCTGTTTTCTCCCCCACTTTCCCATAAATGAGGCAAAATTTAAAAATATATATTCTGTGTAAACACTTAAAATACGTTATTCTAGTAAACTTAAGTTATTGCCCAACCTACAAAATACTCAAGTGGAAAATGGGGTGATAGTGAGCTAGCCCCAAACTCTGAAAATTAAACCCATAAACACATAGTAGGAAAGATTAAGACAGTGACACACAAAAAGAGCAAAATCTTCCAAGCAAAAGCAGAAAGCAGTATTGGAAAATCAAAGGAAGACTGAACTAAATGCAAGGAAAGCTGTGGCCTAATCAATGGTATTAACATAATCCAAAGGAAGAATGTGTAAACAGCTACAGCTGGAGAATGGTAGTGCGGAGTAGAGAAAAGAGAGGCCCTAAAAGCAGGCGTTTGGCAGTGTTCATCAGCCATGCTGACCATAAAGGGAGCCCTGAGCAGCTGCTACTAACCATCTGGTTGCTGGGCAAGAATAACTATTTGGCAGAGGTAGATCCAACAGGCCATCATTACTTGATGGTAAGAATGACAATGATGATAATAACGACAACAACTTGTATTGTGCAGTAAACTTTTTGCCAGGCATAACATTAGGCCTTTAACATACATCAATTCACTTAACCCTTAGACAAAACCAATGACATATTATCCCTATTTTACAGACAAGGAAGATGACGCTCACAGAAGCTAAGAAACTTGCCCAAGGTCACTTCATAAGTGACAGAGCCATGATTTGAACCCAGATATGAGTCTACATAATATACCTATAGCTCTATATACCTATAAAGATGGCTGAGAGAAATTAAAGGAGATCTAAATATATACTACGTTCATAGATCAAATGACTCAATATTGTTATTTGTGAATTTCTCCCCAACTGATCTTTTTTTTTTGAGACAGGGTCTCGCCCTGTCCCCCAGGCTGGAGTGCAGTGGCACAATCTCAGCTCACTGCAACCTCCACTTTCCAGGCTCAAGCAGTCCCCCCATGTCAGCCTCCCAAGTAGCCTGGCCTAGAGGTGTGTGTTTTTTGTAGAGACAGGGTTTTGCCATGTTGTCCAGATTGGTCTTAAACTCCTGGGCTCAAGCAGTCCACCCATCTTGGCTTCCCAAAGTGCTGGGATTACAGGTGTGAGCCACTGCATCCAGCCTCCCAACTGATCTTTAGATTCAACACAATTACAATCAAAATCATGGCAAACATTTTTATAGAAACTGATAAACTGATTTAAAAATTTACATGGAAATATAAAGGAATAGACTAGCCAAAACAATTATGTAAAAGGACAAACTGGGACTCACATTACCTGATTGCAACATTTAAAGCTATCATCATCAAGATGGTGTGGTAATGGCATAAAATTAAACACATGGGTCAATGGAACTGAACAGGGTACAGACAGACCCAGTAATATAGGGTCAACAGATTCTTCACAGAGGTGCCAAGGTAATTCAATGGAAGAAAGGCCAGTTTTTTCAACAAATAGTGCTGGAACAACTAGACATTCATGCATAACTAGCATATTACCTGGCATCATACACAAAAGTTAATTCAAAACAGACCACAGTCCTACATGTAAGGGACAAGACTATAAAACTTCTAGAAAAAAATGTAGCTGTATATCTTTATAATCTTGAGTTAGGCAACAACTTCTTAGACATGTCATCAAAAGCATGAACCACAAAAGAAAAAAATTGGTAAGCTGGACTTCATCCCAATAAAAATTTTTTGCTGGTCAAAACATAATTCCTATTACTCCCAACTCCAGGCACACTATGGCTTCTCATACAGCTTTTCTGATAGAAAAAAATGTACTAGTCTTCTATCCAACATGAATGTCCAATCCACTTGGCTGTTGAATTCTTTTCACTATATGTTAATAAACTGAAGTTCTGGTTTAAACATCAGGCACCTCGGAGTTTGTTTACCTAGAAAGGGTGAGTCTCCCTGGGCTAAGAACCAGACCCTGAACTATGACTTCATCTAAGTAACACCTCAGTGACTTCTGGCCCACCTACCCAAGCTCTAACAAAGTCCCACAACTGTTTGTTATAGTTTCTTTTGAAAAACAGTACTTTGTTTTTAAAAAAAAAAAATCAACTGAGATTGTCCGTGCTGCTATATTTTTCTCAAAAATACAAGTCTATAGGAATTGTTAATATTTGCTATTAAATACTCCAGCAAAAAAGTTTGAGGACAAAAAGGGTTGAGAGACATAAAACATGAAAAGTTTGAAATAAAAGCAAACCACAGTAATAAAAAAAAACTTAATGCAGTGGGAAAAAAATGTAAAATTCATGTTTTCCATTCTTATTTTTAAAATCATGGAGAAGAAAGGGTAAAAAAAAGATTTACCATTTATCTAATATGTTGTAATTGTTTCCTAAATGAAAATAATAAAATTATCCACAATTGAGCTAACCCAACATTCCTTTAATAAAGAAAACTATGGATGTGGCTACTTAGATTCAGCATAAAATATTATTCTATTTACTTTTTGCTATTCAAATTAAATTTGATTTCCCACAACTAGTAAGATGTATTCTACAATTTGTTTTCCTGCAGTAAGATTCAATTGAGAGGTTAAAATAAATGAACCAGTGAAACTTTTATAATCAGCAGATGGAGCACAAGCTAATAATAGAAACTACACAACATTTCCTCTCACCTGCTGGTATTGTGTGTTTATCAGTCAGTGATAACTTCAGTAATTTGTGAATAATGGCTAGTGGGCGAATTTATTGCATGAGTCTAGTGTAAGTCTGGTTTATACTGGACTGCCTAATGTGAATCCCACAGTGCTGTGCAGCCTCCCTCATCACCCACACTGCCCTCCATGGTCATCTGTAATGTCAAATCACTCAGCATCTGATGGCAAAGGGAACAGCTGAGAGGCAGGATTGTGTGAGGACTCTACACTATTGACTCACTCCTCCCAAACCTCTCCACCCTCTCTTGAAAGGCACTCATCCCCTTCTGCCCTGTGATCTGCTTCTTGGTGCTCTCCCTTAAGCCTCCAAGATACTACCGCACCCCAAATTCTTTCTCTGTCTCCCACTCCAAAGTCAATCTCATCAGTCACAAAGTATTCAAGGAATGGGTCTCGTATCAGGGAACAAATCTCAACTGCCCCTCCCCAAGTGAGGCATAACTTCTGAATGCTCCAATCCTCTTTTTCTGTCAGGGCATCAGTCAGGGTGCTAGCTAGAGTCTCAGGGATATACAAATCTTTCAAACACTATTAAACAACCTTATTTCACAACCTAACCATTTGAGTGGTAGCATAAATTAAGTTTCATAATGAATATTGCCATCTTATGATGATTATATTTTTATATAGTCAAACATTAGAAACCAAAGAAATTAGAGCCTGCAATATACTATCTCTCATAGTTCTACTTGAAAGAAAAAATGTAAAGCATTAAAATACTTAATAAATTTTTGGCTGGTACCTGCACACATTTAATTTAATCTCCCACCTTCCACATAGATCATTGATAAAATCATAGTAAACATAACCATTCATGATTCATTCTGTGGCAAGATACTCAATAAAGCTTAATTATGTTTACCACCTTGAACTAGAACAAGAGACTGAAATATTTTAGACAGATTTTCAATCACTGGAGTATAACTTTTAAATAATCTTTCTGCTTCATTTTCCCCTAAGAAATTATATGAACAACTTAAATTTTGATATGCAAATTTTTAGGAATTCTAAATACAGCATTTTTACCTATCGGTATTACTTTATTATTTTTGTCTCCTAGTAGCACTAAATGTGTTATCCTATAGAAAATAAAAGGATGATAACCTGTACTTTCAGTAAACAGATAAAGAGCACATTTTAGTTATATTTATGGGCCAGGTGCATTGGCTTACACCTGTAATCCCAGCACTTTGGGAGGCCAAGGCAGAAGGACTGCTTGAAGCCAGAAGTTTGAGACCAGCTTGGACAACATAGCAAGACTCCACCTCTATAAAAAATTAGCCAGGCATGGTGGCATGTTCTAGTTACTTGCAAGGCTGAGATGAAAAGATCGCTTGAGCCCAGGAGTTCAAAGCTGCAGTGAGCTCTGACTGTGCCACTGCATTCCAGCTTGGGTGATAGACCAAGACTCCCATCTCTTAAAAATAGATATATTCTATCTACACACAACACGATAACACCCCTTCCAGAAATGGTGGCATTTTATAATAATACACTGAGACTATGTCGGTTATTCATAACGCACCCAACTATAAACATCTGAATTCTAAGGAGTTTCTTGTTTCAACCACGCATAAAAGTTTGTAAATTCTATGTAAAAAGTCTTATGTTCCTACCTTTTAAGAACCTAATAATTTGCAAATCCCCTTCTGAAATATGTGATATATAATGTTAAAGCAGTGAGGGACATCAGATGTAACATAATGCAAACTACACACCACATACACTAAACACCCACCACCCCTACCAAAATTAAAAGGCAAATTATTTGCTCAAGGTCTCACAGGGCAAAAAAAAAAAAGGCAGTATCAGGGTAACTCCAGGTATCCTGACTCCAAATGTGTTTTATTCCTCCTGCTACATCATGTTGTCTTCATTAAAAAGAACAAGATACAGCCTCCTTTCAGGCTGGAACACCTCAGGTTTTCAAGGAGTTCTGACCAGCAAAAAATCCTGAGAGAAAAAAGTAGAATGGGAAGCTGAGTATGGTGACTCTTGCTTGAAATCCCAGCACTTTGGGAGGCAGAGGCAGGAGGATCGTTTGAGCCCAGGAGTTCAAGACCAGCCTGGGCAACATAGTGAGACCTCCATCTCTACAAAAACTACAAAATTTAGCCAGGCATGGTGGCATGCACCTGTAGTCCCAGCTACTTGGGAGGCTGAGGTGGGAGGATCACTTGAGCCTGGGAGGTAGAAGCTGCAGTGACCTGTGATTGTGCCACTGCACTCCAGCCTGGGCGACAGAGCAAGACCCTGTCTCAAAAAAAAAAAAAAAAAAAAAAAAAAAAAGGTAGGATGGGGAGCATGTTCCCAGCCCCAACCTGAGAGACGAAGCAGGAAGTACTGGGTATCTGACAGTAGAGAAAGGAATAAGCCAGGAAAGTCTCTCAGCTGACACCAGGGAGGGATCCAGAGAAAAGCCAGGTCCTCTCCCCCTGCTACCAGAAGGAAATGAGCCATGGATCCAGCTCTGGATTTTCTGAATGGAATGAATAAAACCTCAGGATGCTATAGCATCATCAATATTATGCCTTGGTTTCCTAACAGAACATGTTAAGGAAATGTGCTATTATGAGGTCCATTTAAGTCAATTTAAAAAGAAACTGTGAAGCAAATCCATCTGTAAATTGGATACTATCTTTCATTTAAAATGGAGAAGAAAAAAACAAAGCTTAAAGTTAACTACCAGCTGATGATGAAACTGTGTCAGCCTTATTTTCCCATTCGCCTGGTAAACACAAGGTGACCTGCCAAAGGTCTTTCTCATTTTCACCAACCACAATCTGATAATATCAATGTCAAGGCCACTTTGAAAACAAGAGAAAGCACTCACTTCTTTACTAATAGATAATGTGATTAGAAATATAAGTTCCTTGATAAGACAAAAGCAGGCCAGGCACAGTGGTTCACACCTGTAATCCCAGCACTTTGGGAGGCCAAGGCAGGTATATCGCTTGAGGCCAGGAGTTTGAGACCAGCCTGGCCAATATGGTGAAACCCCATCTCTACTGAAAATACGAAAAAAAAAAAAAAAATCAGCCAGGCGTGGTGGAGCACACCTGTAGTCCCAGCTACTCAGGAGGCTGAGGCATGAGAACTGCTTGAACCCAGAAGGTGGAGACCGCAGTGAGCTGAGATCACACCACTGCACTCCAGCCTGGGCGACAGAAACAGACTCTGACTCAAAAAAAAGAAAAAGAAAAGAAAATATTCTGTGGTAACTGATACAAATCTGACAAAAATAATTCTTCACAGTTCTATAATATGGATAGCATGTTTTTTAAACAGCTTACTTAATTTTATATCAGGCTTTTCTTATTGTTTGTTTGAAACTGGAATTACTCCCTTAAAAATAAATTCAAATGTTTTTCTACCTGCTAAAAAAAGAAGTGAAACAAATGTCTCAATCAGGTCATAACTCATTCTAATTAAGATGAAAATTTACTAATAAATCTAAAATAATTTTTTTCAGAAAAACATGTAAAAATAGTAAACCCGAAACATAAACTGTATTCTATAGGAGGAGAAAACATTCTGAGGTAAATCTTACAAGGGATGAAATATTTCAAATGAGAGATCTAAACTAAGATTTACTTGCCAATAAAACAGCTTTTAATATTCTGAAACATGTGTGCTAAATAAAGTAGACAAACGTTTTAAATGTGGGACATTATTGAAAATCTCAAACTCTGCCGTAAAACATTGGAATGAAACAGTCTTGAATATCAAACCTCAGAATATGCTACCATATTACAACCCTAGATGCAAATATTCTCATTTAATTTAAAATGTCCACTTACGAAGCAAATACTTTTTAAAATTCCATGTTAATATACTTAATTCTTATGCTATTTATTAAGAAATACAAATTTGCCTAAAGAAACTACAAAGAAATACTAAAAATATTCCAGTTCTTTTACCTACCAACAGCTACTCTTTTATAATACGAATAAAACACGTATAAATAATAAAACTAGTTTCCTACTATTTAAAAAGCAATTGAACTATAAATTTGAGATACATTTTTCAGAAAAACATTCTTTTAAGCCAGCTGAATTTCAGAAAAACAGTTCTTAATGGATAAGTGCTATAGCAAAGGAGGGGAAACGAGAATTCAGAAATGAGATGGCGTTTCTGTGGCTGCTCCTTAATATTTTGCTATTTGTTTTTACAGGTCTATTCCTTCTGTGGAAATTTTTCTAATCCATTATACTAGAGTTTCATTATGATGCTGTTCTTTGGAATCCAAGATTATATGCCCCAAGAGATTAAAACTTCAATCATTAAGAACCTTGTAGGTATTAAAACAGACCTATCTTATTTTAAGCATGAGAAAAAGAAAAGTTACCATGTAGTCAAATAAAATAAAAATCTGTATCTTTCATTACTCATGTAAAGAAATTACTAAGTCTATACACGCTTTTTGTATTACTAACTCAAAAATACATTGATTCTCAAAGAGAAAATAAAAACAAGAAAGCAGTAATTGTGATGGTCTCAATATACAGACAAAACTACACATTATTTATTATATAAACAAATATAGGTTCGCATAATGAAGGCATATTTCTAAATTATTTCATTTTTAAAATGCAAAATTCATGTATGTGGAAAATGAGCAAAGAAAACTATTTCACTTTGTTAAGTTTTACTTTTACCATTATACAAGGTATTTTTGTATGAAATATGATGCTATTGCTCACTAAATAAATAAAAAGCAAAAACACTCTTTGATCACAATCCTTCCACAAATGGAAGGACTGAGAGAATGACAGAATGCTTCTATTTGGGGATGTTGCTGCATTAAAAATTAGCAGAGACCGTCCTGGTGACAGAAATAGCACCTGCCACTAACAGTCCTGCAGAGCAGGATTTAACCTCCTCATAAGTCTATGACAGACCAAAGAAAACACTTAATTTGAGGCATCTCTTTTTCCACCCTGTTCACAATGCAGCAGTTTCCTTCAACAGCATTTGTCACAGCAAGTTACAGCTGTGCTTTCAGAAAAGAAAAGCCTAATTGCACCATGCCACAGAACTATTAAAAGCAAACCCTGAAAAATGAAAATGAACTCTCTACTCTTAAGATATTTGGCAGAAGACTCCAAAGGTAACTCTAGCGGTATATTTGGTCAAAAATAACTAATGATATATTTAAAGTTTAATTGCTGAATCAAAATATTATTGAACAAAAAGAGTTAGAGGCAAAATATACACCGAAAGCTTTTATCTGTTTGTTCAGTGGTACTCCCACCATGTTCCAAAAATGATTTGAAGTCACTTACAGAATTACAGCAAGATAAATGAGAGGCAGGACGGTGGCAGAGACAGCACAGTGTAGGTGAGACACGAGGGGGCAAAGGCTGCAGAGCCACACAGCCGAGGTTAGAATCACCGCTCTGCCACTCACTATAATCCTGGTGTGGCCTTGGGCAAGTCGCTTATTCTCTCTGTGCACCCATTTCCTCATCCATAAAATAAAAATTATAATGTTTACTGCACTATGCAGATTAATTTAACATATATAAAGCATTTAGAACAGTATCTAGCAAGCAGAAAGTTTTATAGAAACATTAGCCTGAAAGGGAAAGGTAGGGAGGAGAACAGGGTATGAATAGAAAATGGAGCTATAAATAAGGCCAATGCACACAGCTTCCTATAATGTGCAGTATATATAAGACTTGTTTTTCTTTTATTCATAGTTGCCTGTCACACCAAGGTATACAAACACAAGTTTTAAATTTGAGGCATTTATAACCACTTTATTTTTACAGGGCAGGACAGCTTTAGTATATCATGTCTACACTGAGTAAATTAATTAAGCACTGTATTTATCCAGCTTGAGTTTGTCATCTCTTTCCAAAAAGGATTATGACCAATTCAAGCAATTTTTAAATCACAGAAGTACTCCGCTTTTAGAACTGGGTGAAAGGTCTGTGCACATGCCCTTTAAACATGATCCTCACAAAGAGATATGGAAGATGCCTCTGAAGCCCAAGTCCCAGCACCTCTGCCTCCCCTAAGTTCAGAGCTTGAGCCATTTCAGAGGACACCAGGAGTGCAACTAAGGTTAAACTAGCACAGCTGACCCTGAAAGTAGGTTATAAAATAATGTAAACACCTGGTTTCCCACTCTAATTTAAATATTTTAGCCAATAATTACCCAAACAATATCAACTATATTAAATGAAAAACACTGCAAGACTATTAAATAAAATGTGTTTTAATCTACAATTAGCAAATATTTGCTAGCATCTAAATAGACATCAGGCATTCAGGACACAAAGATGATTTCATACAATTTGGGTATTTGATAACAAAATGATGAAAGATCATGGTCTCATTCCCTGGCTCTGAAAAAAAGTAAGATTGAGTAATTTATTCTGCTTTTCTTTCTTCCTCTACTCTCCATGAGATTTTAGGGTTCTAGCAATAAATATCCGTACAGAGCATCTCTGATCAAAGGGGCAACTTTAGGGTAGAAAAATAAACACCCTGAAGGGAGTATTCCCTCAATCTCATTAATATCACAATCTCTCCCCTAAAACTTCCTGCTGACTTAATTCCAATTTTATATCCCCCTTTACTGAAGTCGGTTCAATAACATGAGGTAAACCCAAAGTCACAGGGGTTAATCAGCTGATGAAAATTTAAGAACCTTGACAAACTGCTTACCTGATATTTTTTTTGCTTCCTGTAGCGCCAAACTAATGCAAAAAGTACTTCAATACTCTTTGAGGAGAATAGTGAGACCTGTTTCTAGAGCCCCTTTAATATGCCCTCTTTTGCACACAGAAGAGGCTTCATCCACTTCATGCAGATTCAGCCAATAAAGAGATTTAGCAGAGCACCCAAAAGCTGTGGCATGTGTAAGCACACTTATCTTTGTCCCTAATGTATTATTATAGGCCTATGGTTCAATTGCATAGCAATAGCACTCTTTTGTAATTGTTCTGGTTGCTCATTATAAGCATCCTGGCAGTTTATTAACAAGCCTTATCTATGAAATAAACAGTACCAAAGGAATCCCCTATCACGTGCAGGACTGAGGTGATATTAGTTAGCAGGAGACACTCAACAAGCCTCAAAGTTTGCAGTTGGGTTGGTCTATGTTTCCCTTAATTTCAAATTTCCTATGTTCGTAAATACATTCTAAGTAGAAGGAGAGAGCTATTTTAAATAGGCTGATTTTTTTTTGCTTTTTGTATGCTCTTCAGAATATTCCTACCATATATGAAGTACAGCTTGTTAGCAATAATGTTCGTATTTATTTTTAAAATTCTCTCCTGAAGATCTTTGTAGTCTCTGCTTGATTATAATTTCACAATGTTCCAAAAACCAAGTACAAATGCAGCCTCTGTGAAACCCTGCTCAGAGAACTCACCTACCAAGGAATGCCCAGACTCCTGACCCATGGAAATAGTGAGATAATAAATGGGTGTAGCTTTAAGCCACTTACACACACACACATACACACACAAAATAAATATTTTTTTTAATGAGGAGGGAAAAAGGACTAAAAATAGCTATAAAAAAAAAACTAACAAAGACTACTACTTTTCACTCTGGCATCTTCCTTTCTAACGATAGCGTCTCTTCAGCTAACCTTACTGATCTAACATTATAATTTTCTTAAATGAACAAGAATAGAAATAGTTCTATTAATAAAAGCAACTTCACGATTTAAACCAACTAAGAAAATAACATAGCCTTTCTAAAAGAATCTAAGGGCCATATGACTTTATCTTACTTTTCAGACGAAGAAGACAAAAGATGTTCATTAGATATGCAGGTTGGATGTTTGGAAAGCAATTTATGAAAATAAAACTTTGATGGGATACTGTGGGAAAAAAATGTTTTCTTTTGTTTGTTTTGTTTCAATAACCTTAGCATTTTATTACAAAACTCTACAGCAAAATATCAAGTCATATTTCCTTTGAGTACTTCCCCCTTCTTATTCAAAACAGTATATAATAAGCCAAGTTTGTCATACTTCATTTTTTATGAAATCATATTTTTATGTGTTAAAGGAAATCGTGATGATTTCTCTAAAGGTTGCAGACACCATCTCTGGTCTCCATTATGATAAACCAATACAGGAATGGTTGCGCTACCTGGTATTTTACCTTAAAGTTCTAAAAATTTCTGTGGCAAGCAGAATAATAGTTCCCCAAAGATGTTCATATCCTAATCTCAGAACCCATGAATACGTTACCCTAAGTGGCAAATGGGACTTTGCAAATACCATTAAGTTAAGGATCTTGAGATGGGGAGACTAGCCCGGATTATCCAGGTGGACTCAATGTAATCATAAGAGTTATCAAAAGAGGGAGGTGGAGAATCAGAGTGACAGAAGATGGGAAAATGAAGCAGTGGTGGAAGTAACGTAGTCACTAGCCAAGGAATGAAGCCCGTCTCTAGAAACCTGAAAATGCAAGGAAATGAATGTTCCCCAACAACGTCCAGAAGGAACACAATTTTGCTGACACCTGTAAGGTCCATTTTGAACTAATGACCTCCAGAAGTGTAAGGTAATACATTTGTGTTGTTTCAGCTACTAAGTTTGTGATTATTTGTTATAGCAACAATAGGAAACTAATACAATTTCCTTCTGGGGAAATTGCCAATTTTTTTAAAAAAACAAGGACCACTCCTATCATGAAGGGAAGGAGGGAAAGCAGGGGGGAAACTAAGGTTCAGAAGGAAACGTTTCTGCCTCCTGGAGGCTCAGCAAAGGAAACACGGGTGTATATATAACATGGGTAATACATACTGTTTGTATTTTTTATTATAATAGATTGATCTGTGATGGCATGAGAAGTCATAAGACAGACCAAATGGAGCAACAATCATTAACCTTTTCCAGAGTAAACACCCCTTTTACTGCATCTTATGCTCCATCCTTCATAGCCCCAATGATTTGAAGAGTGTGTCATCTCCCAAATGAACTAAACATAATAATCATTGATTTTCCTTTTTAATAAGTATAAGACATACTGCATTGTCAGTCAGATATATGCTGATCAACATAAAATTCAGAGTACTATAACTTCAGCCAAAAACTTAATATTCTGGCCAACTTTATTTGGGATGTTTCTGGAATACAGAAAAGGGTTCTGATCCCAAAGGTTTCAAAGTACTCTAATATGTAACCAATGTCATAGAGCAATACTATTTACCTTTTAGTGAACTGCATACTTTCCATAGGAACTGGTTTCCTACCACCCCCTCCAACTGCTTTTTCCAAATTGCTGAATAAGAAAGCTTTTACTTTGATGAATAACGCACGTATACACTTAGCACTGGGTCTGACCCTGGGTCATCATTCAATCAATGTTTGTCCATTTTTCCCACCTTTACCCTTACTGACTTTTCCATCTTCAGAAAAAAATACTACAGCAAGGTCTTACTTATGTATACCAAGGACGACAAGTCTAGTAATGCAACTAAAACACTTCTTTCAAGCCATTTCAGAAATTTCAAATTCCTAAACTCCAAAATGCAGCTGTCAGCACCAGAAATATTGTTCTGATACATTTTATTATTTCTCAAAATAATTCACAACATCCATCAGAAGTATATTTGAGCTCTGACACGGCTAAAACATTTACCAGAGAGGAGAAAGAGATGGCAAACTGGGAAAAGCCGCAAAGGAAAAACATCAGTCTCTGAACTTCCAGGGTACACTGTTCCTCAACAAGGTTTGCAGATAAAACAGCTCAATGCATTAAAACATCACTACTTGTAACTTAAAGGTTCTAGAAATTACACAGAGATTTCTCATAATTTCAGTAGGTCTCTTAAGTTTAAGAACCTCCATTTTACTTAGTGAAATTATATACAATGGCATACATTGATTATAATTAAGAAAAAAGTAATTTATTAGGCCTCTTCATCCTTGTTTGAACTTAGGGAGTTTTAATAACAAAATGTCTCTAACTACATAATCAGAAACACTTTCTTTAAAAATTCAATTATTTAAACACAACATTAGAAAATAGCTTAGTATAAGCAAAAGGACAAGAAATATTTATGTACTTTATTAAAATGTATAAAAAGTTAACAGGTACTAAAATAACATTTATAGAGCCCTGCTACGTGTCAGACACTCTGCAAGGGTTGGGTTAATATTGCAATGAACAAAATGGACACTGTCCGTGCCTTCAATGTTTACTGGCCATTGTTAGTTCTTTTCTTATGAACTGCCTATTGAAGTCTCTGGTCTGTTTTTCTACTGAAGAGAGAATAGCTTTTCTTGTTGATTTATATAAGCATTCATATATTAAAGATAGTAACATTTTGTCATAAACAAAACTCAAATAAAATCCAAACAATTATTGAAACAAGTCATAAAATAATTCCGAACCATGAGTAATTTACTTAAAATTTATCATAGCTACTACTGCCTCACATTCAAGAATATCTGTAACCTCAACAGGCAGTGTGGCAAGGTGCTTAAGAACACAGGCTCTAGAAACAGATGGCCTGTTTAGAATCCCAGCTCTGCCGTTTTCAAACTGTGACCTCGGGTAAGTTATTTAACCACTATGTGATTCAATTATAGGAACTGCAAAATAAGGATACTTTAAGTACCTACTTCAAGTCATTGCTTTGAGGATGACATAATTCACAGAAAACACTTATATTATGCTTGGAAGGCAGTGTACACTTTCTGTAAGGGTTACCTGTTTTCAGTAGTATGTTAGAGCCAACTCATAACAACTTGAGAGTGGATTGTTGAATTTTCACAATTGTGTTAGCCAATTGTTAAGCAAAGCCATCATTAAAAATTAAATTACATCAGCCTTCAATTAAATAAATTACACCAACAACAAAGATAATAAATATTCAAAACCCATTACTTAACTAATTTCTTTACATTTACTATTATCTTTACACGAGTTTATTTACATCTAGTCCATCTGCATAGTGGAAATACTATATGATATAGATATGCTACTGCATATCTCTTCCCAACTCTGCACTCAGTGACATCAACTTGGTCACCCGAAATCAGCCATAGTAAAAGTATTCACACCAGAAAATGAACAAATGCTATATAAATCAAGACTTTTTCCCCAAATAGCTGGTTGCCAAATACTTACCAGTACATTACTGCCTATTATTATAGTGATTATTACAACAAATTATCTCTAATTTCTTTCACTTTTAGTTTCTTTTTCACAGAAAAACAAAAGATGACAAATCTAAATGTTAGTTATCTTTACTTCTTCTCCCTATATGTTGCTGCGTATACAAATTTGACTGCCAAGCTGAGGTTCCCTTTCAAAACTGTGTCCCTAAAGGACCACATACCTTTGCCTACAATTACACCAGACAGAGGCCTTGCCTTTTCCAAACTGCCAAGGCCCAGCAGATTCAGTATTCTTTTTAAAATAACAAGGCTAATCTGCCATGGTTCAATATGGAGGCCACCTTAAGGAGATAAAAGCTAAGTGCCAAACTGTCATCAGATACAGTCCATACACCTCTTAAAATTGTTTTGACCTTCTGACATTACTTAGCAACTCAAGTCAATATCAAACAGGACCACAGTTACTCTAGCTGAAACACAAATATTAACTTTCAAAATAATGGTCAGGTACTCCAATTGCTCACTGCATGTCTTCTGTTGGGATCTAGTGCAATACATGGCATAAATAATGTGTTCAAAGGGATCAGCTAAGTACTTCGATTCATGTCAAATGTGTGGTAATGTTTACACAGCACACACTGAAGCTTGCAAGGAAGCAAGCTGGCTGGGCCCTCAAGACTCACCCTATGTGTTCAGGATCAGGAGGTAGAAGTATACTGCATATGTCTGGGGGCTTAAAGAGTACAACGACTTTCTCTGGGCAGCATGATTAAGTGGAAAAAGCATTAAACCAGAAATGAGAATACCTGGGCTCCAGCTCCAACTCTAGTACTAACTAGTTCTATGAGCTGAATATCTCTGAACCTAATTCTTCTCAGAAATAAAATGCAGGAGCTAAATTATACAATCTTGGCATTATGATTCTGCCCTATTATTATTTAGAATAAATGTACTGTCACTACAAAAAGAATCTTTCCTCTTATACTGCCCTATGAAAACAGTTTTATTAAACTGATCCAAATTTAAATATCACATAGGAACATTCACATTAGTAGGCAAATATAGAAATCTGACCTATCATGTCTTAATTCTCCAGCTACGACCCAACTTTAATATTTTTAGGGTTAGCTTAACACAAAGGCAAATACATGAACTCAGACTATACTTTTTTCCTGCTATACCATCACCAAGCTCAGTCCAGAGCTTCCATCCAAGTCTTCCATCAAAGACTTTCATCAAAGTCTTTAATATACACTTTATCCACATGTTTATTAAGAGAGATGTGGATAGAGTATATTAAAGACTGCGGATTATAAGCCCACAACATTTCTATAGTCTATCTAATTCTAAAGAAAATTCATGCAAATCTTATGTACATGTGAGTTTTATTTAAAGAGACAAGGAGGACATTCTGCCTCTGGGCATGATACTAACAGAGACAGGATTTATTCTCCACTTTAGTAAATAACTAAATATACAGACACAAATTTATGAAATCACAGTTCTGGGGCAATAAACAACACGCAGCACAGGGGAGTGTCATCTCTGAGAAAAGAGAAATAGACAAGGTGAGTCCTACTACTACCCTCAGCTTACTGCCTGGAGAGCTTCCAGGATACGGTACAGGAAGAAGAAACCAGGGAGGGGATGGGACGCAAGGGGAGGCAGCAGTTCTCCCTCAGGTGAAGAGACAGTTCATCTGAGGAGGTCAAGACAACTAGAATTTGCAGAGCAGAGAACCAAAAGAGACTGCACAAAAGCAAACCCCAGAGATCTGCAAGGGGTTGCATTCTTACCTGAGTACTATGTATATGCGTGTAAGGAAACTGTAGGAAGCCAGGTGAAGAACCATCAGAAGGGAGTAGGCAGAATCAAGAGTATTGCCTCTGAAGTAAAAAGTAAAAGTTCATAGCAACAAAACTTTCCCAGATCCTCAAAAAAATCATTAAAATGGTAGAATAGGTAACATTAAATTTCCTGTTACCTGAAGTTGCTATATATGTGCTGGCCCTAGCAGTATACCTCTAGACATTTTATATTTAGAGGTTCTAGAACTATATACAGCCACTTTTTTAAAAAGCTACACTATTATTTATTTATTATTTTATTTATTTATTTATTTATTTATTGAGAAGGAGTCTCGTTCTGTCACCCAGGCTGGAGTGCAGTGGCGCAGTCTTGGCTCACTGCAACCTCTGAATCCCGAGTTCAAGGAGAATCCTCCTGCCTCAGCCTCCCAAGTAGCTGGGACTACAGGTGCCCGCTACCACGCCTGGCTAATTTTTTTTTCTATTTTTAGTAGAGACATGGTTTCATCATGTTGGCCAGGCTGGTGTCCAACTCCTGGCCTCAAGTGATCCACCTGCCTCGACCTCCCAAAGTGCTGGGATTACAGGTGGTGAGCCTACACTATCTCTAAAGTAAACAAAGAACACCCTGGGACAATACTATTCTCTGAGTTCCCAACAAATTTCTAAGTAAGTCTGTCCGTGAATTTTGCCATTGTTGTCTAAAGGCACACTCCTATTCTGAGCCTCCCCTCAGTATTTTTGTTCCACATGTTCCAGCACTATGTTACTTTTATCTAAATTGAATCTTTTCTCCCTAGAATTTTTGTCCTTAACTGTGGCAACAGTTCATTTTGCCTATCTTCCACATAAAGAAATTATGTAGCATGAAATAAGGTAATGTGTATAATTTTTTTTGGTTTTTTTTTGTGATGGAGTCTCGCTCTATTGGCAGGCTGGAGTGCAGTGCTGCGATCTCAGCTCACTGCAACCTCCGCCTCCTGGATTCAAGCAATTCTCCTGCTTCAGCCTCCCTAATAGCTGGGACTACAGGTACACGCCACCACACCCAGCTCATTTTTGTATTTTTATTAGAGACGGGGTTTCACCATGTTGGCCAGGATGATCTCGATCTCTTGACCTCATGATCCACCCACCTCGGCCTTCCAAAGTGCTGGGATTACAGGGGTGAGCCACCACGCCTGGCCTGTATAATTCTTGAAAAGTACAAAACTTACTTCAAACTTCATCTGCTTGGCAGTTTTTAAATTGCTGGGAGAAAATTAGTGAAGGTAGTGGACTTGACTGGAACTATTATCTAGAGTTAGCTTGGTTAAGAAATTGAATTCAGAAAATCTTAAAAGCCCAAAACCCTCAGTAGAAATTCATTCAACCTTTTTAGAAAAAATAATTATTGAGTATTTACAATATGCCAAGCACCATGATAAGCAGCAGAGTATTAAAAAGACTTACATAAAAAATATTTTCTGTAGTTTTCTAACTTGCTTTTGCAAACATCAAAAGTATTCTATCTTCTGTTTTTATAAACAAATATGCAACTTGCTTTTCTCTAATCTCCCTACTATTTCCATATCATCTCTTAGTATCAGGTATTTCCTTACAACTGTGGGGTTAATTTCTATTACAATTCGCAGAAAAAGAAGTTGCACTACATAGGACTCTACTAAAATTTCTTTATCCCTACTGTTGGAGAATTAAAACTATGAAACAAGATAATGGGTACAGAACACACTAGGCTCACCAGGTAAAGGGTTTAAGAAAGTGGCTCTTAAGAGTACTTCATTTGTACTGCATATACAGCACCTTAATTGTCCCGTGACAAATCATGCTGGTTTTCCCCAACAGACTGAGATCTCCTAAAGGAAAGCACCATCATCTTTTTTCATCTTTGCATATGTCATGGCACTCAATAACACTATATATAATTTATTAAATAAATGAATGAAAAAAGTAAAGTTAGATAAGAAACAAAACAAACGGATCCTTTAGCTTAGGTTGGCCCTTCTTAGGGACCAATATTACATGTCTGACTTACGCAAGGCAGTGTCTTCTCATCCCACCGTACTTTGCCTAGAAAGACAGCCTGCAAGTGTATGATCAAATCAGACACTGAAAATAATAGCTAGGGCCATAATGGCCCACCTCAGCCATAAATGATCACACAAACAATAAGTCTGTAAATTGTTTATGAAAGTACCAGATGGTCTACTAAGTCAATGTCACTTAATACCCACAATGTTGCTTACAAATTATACCTGTCAGAATCACATGGAAGAAGCTTTTCTCAAAAACTGGCAATATTTTATATGCATGAAAATATTTAATAATTTTATTATTTTAAAATTTCTACTTTATTTGTGGTGGTATTTATATTTATTATAGAAGTAATAAATATCTGTTTTAAAATGTCAGATTCAGAGATGAAAAGAAAACTTGTTCTTGGGAGCTAACCACTCTTAAGTTTGGTTTCTCTATTTTCATAGCTCTCTCTGTTTGCATATAGAAATTTTTTTCTTTTTTTCACAAGAATGCCAAACACATAATCATCTGCCTTTTAATTTTCCTTTAAACTATATGGCAGAGATATTAAAAGTCAATACTTAGAGATTTAACTCGTATTACTTATTAGTTGCTTAACATTTGAATATCAAAATTTATTCAACTATTCCCTATTCCTGGTCATTCAGGATGTTTCCAGTATTCTGCTATTACAAACAATGTCACAATAAAAATCTTTGCGCTTAAATTCTACCCACAGGAAAGATTCTGAAATACTGCCGGGTCAAGGAGTAGATGTGTCTTCAGCGGCATCCTTTCTTCAAAGACAGTAACAAGTCACACTCTCAAAAGCAGTGCAGGAGAGCACTGTTTCCCCATGTTCTTGCCAGTGCTGGATGTTATAATAACTGCTTTTAGAAGACTGTAACAAGAAAAGTAGTTTCTAACTTTAAAAAAACTATTCCTAGTTTTTTTTTTTAAATCCTTTAAATCTCTCTTTAGACTTGCCCACTGTCAAAAATGTATTTCCAATTAACTAATGGCCTGTGCTATAGAAATTCACTTGTCAGTTCCAACCGACCAACTTATAACATATTTTCTCTTAAAAATGCTGTTTAAGTAAAGGTTAGATCATCCAGGCTAATGTACAACTACATTTTTAATTTAAAAAATGGTAAAACAGGGCCGGGCGTGGTGGCTCTTGCCTGTAATCCCAGCACTTTGGGAGGCCGTGGCGGGTGGATCACGAGGTCAGGAGTTTGAGACCAGCCTGACCAACATGGTGAAACCCCGTCTCTACTAAAAATACAAAAATTAGCCAGGTGTGGTGGTGTGTGCCTGTAATCCCAGATACTCAGGAAGCTGAGAATCACTTGAACCCAGAAGGCGGAGGTTGCAGTCACCTGAGATCGTGCCACTGCACTCCAGCCTGGGCAACAGAGCAAGACTCTATCTCAAAAAAAAAAAAAAAAAGGTAAAACAATAGCAACAATATTATCAATGTAAGACATGTATTGACATTTTGTAGTCAATCTAGAATAAAAATTGAATATAGAACGGTGGAGCTATAAAAAGTATATTTAATAAACTGTAGGCATGTTTATATTAGAATCACACTTTCCAAATCACATCCTTCCCAACCATGCATTCACCTGCTGTTAGCAGAGAGGGAACTGAGGACACCAGGAAAGCCAGAAGAAACAGAACTGAGCAGGGGCGGAAGAGTTGGGGGGATGTAAAATATATGTGTGGAGACCCAAATGATAAGAAATGGAGTTGGGCTACCATGCATCTAAAAGCTTCTGTCTCCCAAACTCTCAGAAACAGGAGGAGATACATTCCCTTTCCCTTTTTCACTGCACTTTTCCTTCTTTGTATCCCACCCCCATACACATACACAGAGACCTACCATATGCCCATTTGAGGTGAGAGCAAACCAAACCTCTCATGCCTTCCACTGATGCTCCTACCATCTAGCTGTGTTAGAACTGATGCACGTAGCATCACATTCTCCTTTATTCACTCCTGATCCAGAGCCAGCATACTCTCAAAATGCAGGCCATGGGGAGGGGTGATGGCTGAGGTGGTCAGTGGCCTAGATCTGCCTGCCCGGAGCCTGGATCTCCTAGTTAACTAGGAAACAGCCAGAGAGCAACACACTAATCCAAGAGCTGCAGCCAAATTTTCATCCAACTGTCCAAGGTGGGAAATATTTTAGTTCCATGTTATAATGCCAATTTATATTAGTCTCAATCTATTTCTTAAAGCCCCAGAACACCGATAGCCTGCTGCATGCAATGTATCATCACCAACATAACGCAAGGCCCTAAAATACAGAAACATCAATGGTAACACTGAAACCTCAGCATTCCTCTTATTGCATGTAAAGAATAACACTGATATCACTACTTCTGTCTTTGCTATTGCTTCACTTTTTCCATTCATTTCTTCTAGATTCTTGCCCTTACTTTTCATTGACTTGGATATAGCCAGTGAAAGCAGCTTCTATACACCAGTAAGAAACAAAGGAGACTAAACAATGTGAAGAACTAATCATCAGGAGACCTCAGTTTAGAGCTTGCTTTTTCCTTTACTGACACTCCTTTTCTGGACTTTAGTTTTCTTGAGGATAAAATGAAATAAGTGAAAATCAACATACTCAATGTTTACATCTTTTCCCTACAGGCAATGGTAATTCTCAAAGGCTGGGCAGGTGGGAGAGCAGAATCAGGGTTAGAAACAGAACTACCCAAGAGTAGTTCTATAGTTCTCTACCCTATAGCGTCCTATAGTTCTGTTAATGGGGAGGAGGGGAAGGGTAGAATAAGAGAAGGGAAACACAAATCTACAAAGCTTCACTAGTCCCCCAGAATGAAGCCACTTCAAAGCTGAAGACCACAATCCCTAGTCTTGAAGCTGTAGTTCCCCCAAGAACACTGGTTTAAAAATCTTGGAGAAAGAAATGGCCAACCGGAAATAGCTTGTTCAAGTTCACTACTAAAGTGGAATAAAAGTACTATGAAAAAAATCTTCCATTAACTGGAGATGGAAAAAGGAGCCTTGGAGGGGACATTTAGGGCTTTCCTGAAAACTGCATGTATATGGTGATCACTTAGCCAAACACAAAAGAAACACTGACCTAGACATGCAAGAACAACACATAGTGACAAAATAGGTAACTTTAAAACTTCCCAAAAGAGGCCATTTGCACACACTCAAAGTTTACATATCATTAATACATGTAATGAGAGTAAAAACACTTTCAAGTGTGAGTTTCTTCCAAAGTTTGACTTCAATGTTACAGATAAATCTAATGCCCCAAAGTACTCCTTGATTGAATATCATTAATAAATAATACAGTCTTGAAGCCTAGTACAAGTAATGAAATACAAATGCAATAAATGATTGCAAACTATATCAAAAGGCTGGAAGACATTTTAAAAGGGTTTTCAAATGGAATCAATAATAAGTTTCTACAAAAAATTAAAACCATGAATGTGGTGATCATTTCCAAAATAAAAAATGAGATGTACGCCATAAACAATGGAAAGTATGTCAGAAAATGATGTCAAAAGTAACCAGATCATATCAGTATGAAGTGATACATTCATAACTCAATAAAAAAAATAAAAGACCACCAATTTTTTATGTCTAGCACCCCAAGGACCTAAAATAGCTGCTGGCACGTAACAAACACTCAAGAAATAAATAATGAAGTAATTAATTAAGGCAGGTATAACAGGATGATAAAGAACCTTGGCAATCATTCATTTTCATGTATAAGCCATCCAAAACTAGCTACTTAGCATGAGTCAGGAATGAAAATCAGATCTCCTGAGTACTAGCAGTTGCTTCCTTTATTGTTGAATTTCTAAAATTCAGAGTGATAGAATTTCTTAATTGGATATATAACTCAAGAATCTACTCAATCATGAATTAGGCACTATCTTATAAATATTTAATTGCTAATTGGCTTATATCATCCATATGACTTCTTTCTTATCTTGAAAAACTGTGTTTCTGAAGCTTGTAATTACATGGAAAAATATCAACGTAATAATATTAACCAAAAACTATCAGGATACAAAACTGCTTAAATGTTTCATCAGACTGTTTACCACACATTGTGCATTGTCATGAAAATGGTTTGAAAGGATATTTCATGGCATTAAAAAATGCTGTGATATATTAAGTGCATCTGCAGGATATAGAACTGTACATGCCGTAGTCCCAATTTTTAAATGTTATATATTATGGAGAAAAAAAAATGGAAAAGGACATATGTCATAAAATTAACGTATATAGGTAATTGAATTACAGATTTTTACTCATTTCGTCTACTTTTGTCCACTTCTTTATTTTCCAAAAATGTTACCAAGTATATGTCGTAAGTTTTCTTTCCATATTTTCCCCAAGTACTTACATGGTTCCTCTTTTGTCACTGAGTACTACAGAAATTACATCTTTAGTCAACGGGATAGTTTTTCTGTCTAAATGTACAACCCTCTAATTTTAAGAGCCACTTCAATTAACAATGAAAGCAAGAGATAATAATGGAGTTTTTCCCTCAAGTAACTAAATCCTCTACAGTCAGCAATAGAACTTTTCACCAAAGTTTATGGACGTGGTAGCCCAAAACCACATTAAACAAATGGTAAGCCATACTTCTTCCTAAATATGGACTGTAATTCCAGAACAACAGCAATATTCAACTGCTGTTTACTTAAACAGAGATTATTTACCTCTCACCACATATATTACCTATAGTCCACATTATTAATGATAACTTTGACTGCATATAAGGATGAGCCACAATTACCTACAGTACAGTGTTCTTTAGACTGGCTATCAGAAGACCAGAATTCTAGCACCAGTCTACCACCTAGTCAATGCAATCATGGAAGCCTGATTTCTTTGCCTATAAAATAAGGGCACTGGCACTTATGTTACCTGTCTCAGAGAATTGTTATAAGAATCAAATTGTATCATATATGTAAAAAAAAAGTATAAGTGCTAAAATTATTATGATCATCAATCTAATTGAGAGTTCCTACACCATATTAAGAGTGTCACATCCAATCTTTACATTTGCTGAGCCATGGCTAAAACTTATTTCTCATTACTAAACCCTCAGGTTTCATAACATATGTATGATAAAGCAGAGTTCTTAAAAATGGAGGATAAAATCTTCAACTCAACACCAGTTACCTATAAGCAAAATCTATCTTGTTTATATTAAAGTAGTAATTCAATTTTGTGATAATACTTTTCCTACAATGCAAAAGGTGAAATGCAAGGTCAGATTGTCCAAATGACATGGTAAGACCAAGAAAAATCTCTGTCTACACCATCCACCCACACATAACACAAAGCCTCTCCCTTCCCCAGCTCCCACTGAAATTCTGCCTTCCTTCAAATGCCAGCCCTGCTTGTGAAACCCCTGGATGCTCGCATCACTCCTGTTTTGTAGCACTCACACCTAATGAGTGTAGCTGGTCCACTTTCGTCACCAAACTCTGCTCTTTGAGAGGCTACAAACCTGTGTTCCTCTTCCTTCTGTAGACCCTGATTCCTTAGCATATTTTAATGTATAGGATCAATAAGTTATTTGGAATTAAACCACATGTTCCAAACTGGTGAAGATCTGCTTCTCCTGGTTCTAAACACTTCATCTCTTCCCAGTTTTTCCAGGGAAAGACTGAGTACAAAATACGATGGGGATGAGGGAACAGAGAATATACTAGATAGTAATATGTTCACTTGAAGCATATGATCAATTAATTTCTGACTAGAAATATGAGAAAGGTTGGGAACAATGCTGCTTGAATGCTTTCAAAAAATGCTAATTATGAAAGTATTTCATTCCATTTATAGTATTTTACTTCTACTGAAGCACAAATTTAAATTTCTATATAGTTTTCTAAATGGAAAGGGATATATAAGTACATGTCTTTTTCCACAAGAAAACTAAAGCATCCTTGCATCTTGCTTTCTGTAATTTAGAATCCTTCAGTCCTGCTTTAGATCTTCCAAAAAGAGTCAAAGAAAAAGTATAAAGACTACACATTATCTATAGCAGTTAAATTGTTAGAGCTTCTGAGATTGTTTAAAGGACACTGACATATTTTGGCCAAATCCCATCTTGAATTTCCAGGTGTTGTGGGAAGAATCCAGTGGGAGGTAATCAAATCACAGGGGCAAGTCTTTCCCATGTTGTTCTTGTGACAGTGAGTAGGTCTCACCAGATCTGATGGTTTTAAAAAGAGGAGTTCCCCTGCACAAGTTCTCTCTGTCTGCTGCCATCTATGTTAGACGTGACTTGCCCCTCCTTGCCTTCCACCATGATTGTGAGGCCTCCCCAGCCATGTGGAACTGTAGAAACTGTAAGTCCAACCTCTTTATTTTGTAAATTGCCCAGTCTCGGGTATGTCTTTCATGAGCAGCGTGAAAACAGACTAATGCAGAGATATTCAAATAACACTAAAAAAAAAAAAAAAAAAAAAAAAAAAACGCCTCTATAGCACAAACTATTGCTTCAAGAGGTATAAAATTCATATTATATGCAAAATCAAACTCTTAATTTGAATCACTGCACTTTTTATCTACTAAGTATTTTCAATATTCTTTTTTTGTTTTGAGACAGAGTTTTGCTCTTATCGCCCAGGCTGGAGTGCAATGGCATGATCTCAGCTCACTGCAACCTCTGCCTCCCAGGTTCAAGTGATTCTCCTGCCTCAGCCTCCTGAGTAGCTGGGATTACAGGCGTCCGCCACCACATCCACCTAATTTTTGTATTTTTAGCAAAGATGGGGTTTCACATGTTGGCCAGGCTGGTCTCGAACTACTGACCTCAGGAGATCCACCTCCCTTGGCCTCCCAAAGTGCTGAGATTACAGGCATGAGCCACCATGCCCTGACTTACTTTCAACATTATCTAGTTTCTGTTATACAAATAAGGTTATCACAAGATCACAAGACGAACAACCAAGTACCTCTTTAATCACTCTCTTTTTTCTAACAAAGGCAGTCAATAGTGTTCCAGAATTCTAAACATTTAGGAACTGTGACTCTTCTAAAATATGCTAACAGAAAAAAAGCAAATAATCTTGCTGTAACTCAACTCATATTTTTAAAATCACATGTAATCATTTACATGAAAGCACTGTCTTAACTCTAAGAGGCAACAATGTGAAACTCTGTGTTTATGGATATTGTATACATACAGCACTACATCCAGGCCATAATCAAATTATCACAACAAAACTTTCTTACTAACTACTTTCTTACAAACTTTCTATCCAACTCTACTTCTGATTACATTTTAAAAGAAGTAATTCGATATCCTAAGAGTCTTTAACTTTCACATGTTTTACAGGACATGGACTACTAATTTCAGTGTACGCTTAAAATAGAACAGTTCGACTAATTTTAGACTCAAGTGTTATAAAGCATCATAGCTGCCAACCAACTGGATACCTGAATTGCAGCTACAACAGCATATTAGATACACCAAAGCAAACTGTCAAATTGCTGAACTCAGAGTCACCACATACAACTCTATGAAGCAGATACAATAAATAACACACGTAGTTAAAACAAAATAGTACTTAAGAATGCTATGACCATATAAAAGGAAATAATCAGGTCCTTATTTACTTAAATAATATCTATAATATGCAGTGGCTCAAAGGTGTCAAAAGGAGGTAATGGTATAAAAAGGTTACTGATCATTTGCAAAACATATTTGATAAAGGACTGGTATCCAAAATATACAAAAAACTCCAAAACTCAACAATAAAAAAAAAAAAAATTTAAAGTGGGCAAAAGGGCCAGACATTATGGCTTACACCTATAAATCCCAGAACTTTAGAAAGCCAAGGCAGGAGGATCACTAGAGCCCAGGAATTCAAGACCAGCCTGGGCAACATAGCAAGACCCTGTCTCTATATAACATAAAAATATTAGCCCAACATGGTGGCACATGCCTGTAGTCCCAGATACTTCCGAGGCTCAGGCAGGAAGATCTGCTGAGACACAAGTTCGTGGTTACAGTGAGTTATGATTTTATCACTGCATCCAGTCTGGGTGACAGAGTGAGACCATGTCTCAAAATAAAAAATGCTTAAAAAGCGGGCAACAGATCTGAACAGACACCTCACGAAAGGAAATACACAGATGACAAGCATATAAAACGATACCAGCCAGGCGCGGTGGCTCATGCCTGTAATCCCAGCACTTTGGGAGGCTGAGGCGGGCAGATCACGAGGTCAGGAGTTTGAAACCAGCCTAACCAATATGGTGAAACCCCATCTCTACTAAAAATACAAAAATTAGCCAGGCGTGGTGGTGGACGCCTGTAATCCCAGCTACTCAGGAGGCTGAGGCAGGAGAATCGCTTGAACCCAGGAGGCAGAGGTTGCAGTGAGCCAAGATCGTGCCTCTGCACTCCAGCCTGAGTGACAGAGTGAGACTCCATCTCCAAAAAAAAAAGATACTTACCATGATATGTCATTTAGGGAACTGCAAATTAAAACAATAATGAAATACCACTATGCACCTATCTGAAAGGCTAAAATACAAAACAGTGGCAATACCAAATGCTAACAGGATGTGGAGCAACAGGAACTCTCATTCATTACTGGTGGAAATGAAAAACAGTACACCCACTTTGGAAGTCAAGTTAGAAAAGTTTCTCACAAAACTAAATGTACCATACAATCTAGCAATCATACTCCTTTACACAAATGACTTGAAAACATATCCACACAAAAATCTGCACTCAACTGTTCAGAGCAGTTGTATTCATAACTGTCAACCCTTAGGAGCAACCAAGATGTCCTTAAGTAGGTGAATGGATAAGTAAACTTGGTACTTCCAGACAGTGAACTTAGCAATAAAAAGAGATGAGCGATCAAGCTATGAAAAGACATGGAGGAACTTTAAATGCATATTGCTAAGTGAAAGAAGCTAGTCAGAAAAATCTATATACTGTAGGAGTCCAACTATATGACATTCTATAAAAACATAAAATATAGAAAGAGCAAAAAGATCAGTGGTTGTCAGGGGTTCTGGAGCTGGAGAGGAACAAACAGGTCAAACACAGGATTTGGGAGCAGTAAAACTCTTCTGTATGATATTATAATAATAGACACATGATATTATACATTTGTCAAAACCTATAGAACTGTACAACAAAGGAAACCCTAATGTAAACTATTAATCTTGTAATCAACTATGTAATTGATGAATCAATTTATCAATATTGGTTCATCAATTGCAACAAATGTGCCACACCAGTACCAGATATAAATAGGAGAAACTATGGGGGAGGAAGAGGGGGTATATGGGAACTATGTAGTTTCCGCTCAATTTTGCTATAAACCCAAAACTGCTCTAAAAAATAATGCATGCATTTTTTAAAAGACTACTGGTATAGGAAGAGCCACAGTACTTCAGTTCTTAGGTCTACCTAATTCACCGACTATCTACATAATCTCTACTGCTCAGAATATTCCATATGCCCTATTTTATCCCACCTTTATTAACCCAGTGTCTACCTCACTAGACAAGTAGTACTATTTCACACCAAAATGAAGAAAACACATCATTACATGGGCATGGCCAGCACGAAGAACCATAACACTGAATATAGGGGCACTAGAACAATAGTATGTTTGTATAATATCTTTAATACCAGGGTTCACTGGGAAATATTTTCACCCACTACAGTAAAATAAAGACTTTGTCAACTCTCTTTGACAATTCTTTCCAGGAAACATGTCAGGCATGTATCAAAGCATCACATTCACTGGTAACATTTACAAAAAGTTCTTTTCAAAATCTTCTCGACCCGAATACACACTGGAAACGCTCATATTAAAATTTTACTGTCTTTTTATAACTAATCATTAGAATTGATAATACAACTAAGACACAACAGTCTGACTTCCAAAATCTAATATTTGAATAAAAGTAATATCTATAAATGTATAAACTATTAACTTTAATTTCATGCATTTATTTAACATATCTCAGAAAGTTGTAGTATTAATCAAAATCAGAATCTTAATAAATATATTTTCATAACTATTTCTGCAATATCTCCCAGTCAATATAATGACACTAAAAATATATACTTTAGGCCAAATATATATTTGACGTTCAAATGCCATTTCTACCACTATAGCTATGTGATTCTTTAAACTTACATATATACATAACATACATGTATTTCACATGTAATACCCAGCATCATGCCAGGCATATGAGTAGGTTGACACATAAATGGTAGTTATTGTTTTGCAATTTTAAAGTACAAATTTAAGGCTTAATGCTCAAATTGTAGGGTAGCCGAGAACTTAAATGAACATAAAACCACTTAACTTTTTATACACCAAACCAAACTAACGCTACATATTTGCTGAAGTTTATGTAGAAAATAAAGAATAAATTAAGATTTTTGAAATAAAAACAAATATGAAAAATTATTGAAATATATTGAAAGTTTTTTCATCATATATATTTACCTTTTAAAAGGATATGTATTCAATTATTTTATTTACTTATGGAAAACAGATCCACTGCTCTAAGATGTTACTAATCATGCTCAGAGGATTCCCAACAAACAGACTGATAAGGTATTACTTAAACAGCTCTACATTAAATAGAGCATTCCAGTTTTCTAGGGCACACTACTTGCTGTATTTCCAAGGTCAAGCAAAATAGCTTTTGTTCCATTTAACTACCAGGAAAGGTCTAATTGTGATTAATAATAAAAATGTTTTAAAAACACCTTTTCTAATAAATACATAATGCAAATTTTTAAAAAACTTAAAAAGGAAACATTTCAAACTTTTCTGGACATAACTTCAACAACAAAAGTTGCTGCACCCGCCTCCTGTCCCCACATGCAGAACCAACTAATCAGCCATCCTGACAATTTCTGAAATTTCTCTTGAATCAGCCTTCCATTCCAACCACTATAATTTTACAGTACCCACCTAACCTGTCTCCCTGCCTGAGTCTTCCCTTCCACTCAGTCCTCCACACTGCTGCGAGAGTGCTCTTTCTAATATCTATCTAACTTCCTGCTGGGGATCATAAAGGGTCACCCTCACTGCCTAAAGAATAAAGCCCAAACTCAGTCCTGGGCATGCCACTCAAGACTGCTTTCAATCTGGTACAGCATAACCCTCCATCATTCATCCATTTCCATCTTCCTATAAATTCTAACCAATCCTTTCCCTGAAACCTACGGTGCACTTCAGCCAACGATCAAAATGATTTTGGCAATTATGTCAATGAAATGGAACAGTCATGCTAGTTTCTCCTCTTGGAGTTTTCCTCCCTGGTACTTTTCACCTTCTCACAGGGTGAAATCCCATTTCACCCCAAATACAAAGCTTTTCCCCAACCTAAGCAGAATTATTTGCTTCTTTTGGGAGAGATGAAGCAGGTCAGAAAACAAAAGCAAACAAAATTGCATTAAAGGACAAGCAAAAAAAAAAAAAAAATGAGTAAGAAGGGGTCTCATTTGATCACTTACAGAAACAATGACATACTTCAGCATATAATTACCTGAAATTCCTCCTTGGACAGAGCTAGAGCGTAACCCCTGAAATATTAAGAACTAAGAAATGGACAGGGAAGTCTTTCCTGTTTTTTATTCAAAGCCATTACAGAGAGACTTCCATGAAACAGAAGCATCTGTGTTTAGTTAATATGAAATAACAAACATTCGAAACTACAAATCATCTTCTCTTCCCAATTAGTCCACCAGGTCACATGATTTGGGCATGTTCTTGTGCACTTTCATACTCAGTTGTGGAACTAAAACAGAAATGAACATGACAGCCTAGATATTCCATCTTGTTATCACCTCTATAGCTTCAGATATTTTCATAATCTCCAGTTGCATGAAGATGCTTTGGTCAAATATTCCAGCTCCCCACAGAGTCAGGATCCTGAAGCACATATGACCCAAAGGCAGAAATACAAGCACTTCTTTGTCAGACTACAAGATAGCAGTAAGACAATAAATTGTTTTCACCACCTGTCCTTACACTGATTACCTAAAACAGTTATTGAGCCAGAAAACAAGTATCTCCAAATTGTTCAAATACAAAACAAACAAACAAACAAAACCTAGAAGTTTTAAAAAGCATAAGCCTTCTTTTTAAAGTCTCTGGGCTAAATGAATGTTGAGATAACTCTCTAAGAACAAAAGAAACTGAAAAGAGCATCAGTAGAAGTTTAAAATTAAATTCACTAACAATACCTAATAATTTCCCACATTTCTGAACTCATATACACTCCTTATTGTGTGAGGCAATAAACACAATTTAATCCTAATTATTTGGTGAGAATGACTTTTCAAACCCATGCTGTAACATAAAACATTCAATTGTGTCATTTTGAAAATACTCAGAAACCTCATGGAGCCCTCAGATTTTCTTCAAACTTTAGTGAAGTCAAATATATTGTGTGATGATTGTTAATATGTATCCAAATTTTAAGTTGCCAATTTTAGCACACTTTGCCCTCCATGTGCCAGACACTGCTGATTGCAAAACCAGTTGCCATTCTTTCCTTATTCTTTACAAACAAAACTTCAATTTTATTCAGGGCACTAAATGAAGCCAGCTTAAAAATCTACATTTCCTAGTCTACCTGCAGATAGAGATGGCCCCTGGAACAGCTGTCCCCTGGAATGGAGACACAAGGGCTGGAAGAGGAGCAGCCATCTTGTGATCACAAAACGATTGCAAGATACACTATAAATAGCCACACAGAAATAGAGGAGTCTGAGTCCCTACTGGCAAATGGGGGTACCCTACAACCCAGTTTTGCCTATTTAGGACTTCTCAGTACCTAAGAAAAAGAAAACATCTATTTGGCTAAGCACTATCACTTGTTTTCTGTTACAAACAGTCAAACATAATCTTAACCAACACTCAGCAAATTCAACCTGTTTCACTTTTAAAAGAAAACAAAAATCCCAGACTTACACTATTACAACTAGCTATAATATTATCATGATGCAGCACAGTTAAAGTTCACTTATTATATAACTATTAACCTATGAACAGAGCATGAGCAGAAGAAATTTGAAATCAAGTTTTTGCAGAATCCTAGAAGCCAAATGAAAACCACTGAGCTAGATCACTACACGCTGCAAAGAAATTCCCTGAAACCTGTATCCTCCAATTTTCAATTCAAGGGAGTGTCAGAGCCGATTTACAGAGTAAAATGACAGAATTTTTACTAATCACCTATCAATAAAGGCAATAAACCCAAACTGAAAATGAAAATTATGGTAGTCTTCGTTCCTTTTGTCGCCATGCACATAAGCAGATTTTATAGCCCTAATGAGAGAAGAAACTAAAGCAATTATACAAGGTATTTGTAAAAAACAGAGAAAACTTTGCCTATTGCCTAAACAGCAGTTTGCAGGGGGTGATGGGGTGGAGTGGGGTTAGTAATATTACAGATAAGTAACCAAAACGACCATTCCATTCGGCTTTCACAGAGAATGATAAATGCAACACTTTCATTACGGTTGTCTAGGTACAACGGATTTACTTCCAGATCAATAGAAAAATAACCATTTTAGTGGACCAAAATAATGTAATATTTTAAAATTACATCTATAAAGTATAGAATAAAATGTATTGAATTCACATTATCTCATTTTCTCACTTAATATCATAATACAAAGTAACAATGTGTTGGGAAAACAAGTATTCCAATGATACACTCAAAACGCAGAATTTCATAAGATGAGAACTAATTAATCATTTATAATAACAGCATATGGGTTAGTTTCCTTACACTTTAGAAGAAAAATAAGATAGTACTGTACCTTTTAAGCTAAGCTACTAAGAATGTTTTGTATTACATGGTATATACACTGGATAATTTACTATAGATATAAAAGAAAGCCACCCTGATGTAGACAATTTCTAGCACAAACAATAATAAAGAATTATGTTTTACACAAAAATAAATGCCTTTATTCAGCCGAAGTTTGGTATCAGCTGAAGAAATATGTTTTTTTAATCAGATGGCCCTGAATATTCCATGAATATATTTTACAAGTAACGGGACTCGAATATGAATCAGAACACTGCACCCTTCTTTGTAGCAAATAGCTCTTTCTGTGTTATTCTAATTCAGCAAACAGTTGCCTATTTTTGCCCAGAAGTAATGGACCAAAGCAAGATACAAGAATAGACTGACTACACCATAAATAATTAGAGTTCACTCTTCACTATTCTTGTTTTTCTAGTCTGATTTGAAGTCCTCTCAAGGCTGTCTGACGACTAGACCTAACAAAACTCTCGACTTCTAAATCTAATGCTCATAATTCCTAACATTATAGATTATTACAATTCTACATTTCTGACAACAGGCAGATTTTGAATTGGTTCCAGCTGACTCCACCACTTACACTACTCAACAGCTGAGGCATATGATAACTTGGCAACCTGATAATATTCTAGATGAATGCAAACTCATTCTGTAACCAAAGAACTCTGTCAGAAATAAAAATCGAAATGACTTCTCTTTAAGTTTAAGTGATAACATAAAATGTTTTGAACAATGCATGATTTCAGAAAGTAAGCAACCGTACTCTGAACGTTTAGTGAACTGACACTCCCTATTCAAAGCCTACAATTCTTTTCTGATTAGATCAGTCCCCACAGCAAGTCATCAGGATAATAAGCACTGTAGTGAAGTCATCATACTGGATACTGATGGGAAATCATAACTGGCTTCAAAACACATCGGGAAACAATGAGTTTTCCAGGTCTCCAGCTTTTCATGGAATACACTGCCCAATACTCTTACTTTCCTTTCCATGACTAAATGAAACATAGCACAGCTATAAAGCCCAAGTACAAATTGATGAACTAAGCATTTTAAAAACCATAAGTAAAAATGAGGAAAACTCCCATCATTTTTTCAGTGACGTCTGAACAATATGTTTGAAAATGTGTATGTTTAAGGGCAATACTGATTGTTGTACACTGGCCTTCAGATCTTTAATTTCCTTTTATTTCCAAAGGCAAAGACAAGCTTTTAAACAATGCCTGCTTCTTTTAGACGAAGTCAAATAAGCACTTGTTTTCAGTCACCTGAAATCACCCACGCGTCACTTAGGTAAAACTTCATGTGATAAAAATTCATTCAGCTATAATTTTTTTCAAAAGTGTAAAATGTATCTACTTTAGAACTTTCAGGTTTTTTTGTTTCTGACTGTATAGAGCACAGATATATTTCTTCAACAAGGTTTGTTGGTCTATATTGCAATATTTCTCTTTTTTAAAGCTCTGGAAACAAATAATTAGAAACTTTACTTTAAAATGGAGTGATGGAGGTAAACATGAGTATATTACCCCACACACACACACACACAAATGTCACAAATGTGCTTTAGCCTAAAATATCACTGCACTTGCTCTGTGGCGGTATTATACACAATAAGAGTCTCGGCACAAAGGAATTCTCATTGTACTGTCTACAAAATTCTACATGGATTGCAAGAATTTCGGTTATAAAACATATTCTACAAAGGGAGAGAACAATTGTGAGTGTATTTGGGCTTTTTTGGGATTTGGAATTTTATTGTTTAGTTCAATTTTTTTTATTTCTACTTTCTACTAATAGAAAACTACATGCATTGTTAACCATATAATACCACTAAATTTACTGACATTTCAGTTACCAAACCCAAAGCAAATATTCAAAAGATATAAAACCATCTGAATCCTACCTATGAAATGGGTCACTATTCACTATAAATACGTTAAACCTCTGTGAGCTGCTCTTGAGTTCGGCGTGTTTTGGGAGCCACAATAAAAAGATGGTATATACACACTTAAAAATACATTTCCAGAGACAAAAACACTTAAAAAATGGGCAGCTGCAATTTATATTTCGTCATTATATTTAACTAGGAAGTCAAAGTAAACATTATACTAAAACATAAATATCAAATTGGCATAGAATTTCCTGAACATAAAGGATGAGCAGAAAAAAATCTCAAAATATACTCTTTACATTTAAATTTACAACAAACTCACTAAAGTCTTTTATCCATCATGCTATAATTTTTACAATATATCAGAGTAAGTATATAGTCACAAACATTTTCAAATAAGTAAGATCATTTTAAGGAAAATGATCTAGTGATGCTGAACCTTTTTTACAGGGCTAACCAATACCCTAGCCAAGCAGCAGCAGCAATGCGTTAGGAATCCCACAGAGAATAATCGGTATCCACCCCCCCAGGAAGAATTATGATTACGCGCAGTGCTTAAGAGCTTTCACAAGGGAGAGAAAGCGCAATGTGCTTCTTGGAAACCAAACCCCCTTCCCCCCTCTCTACCGCTCATCTAAGGGCGTCTCCGGACTGTCGCCCACCCCACCATCCTCCCTGCGCTGGGGGTACCAAATCCCATGCAAAAAGACCTGGTCCATTCCCAAGACTGGTCCAGACACCTGTTTACTCGTGCCCAAGCAGTGGTGGCTCTGATTAAGGAAAGGCAGCGGTTGCCTCTCTGATCCGAGCCAAGCTCCGCAGCCCCAGGGCAGGGACCACATACCTTTGTACCTCTCCAGGACATCCTCGTAGGCCTGGAGGTACTCCTGCTCCTCCACGTACAGGTAAGCAGCAGGAGAGAGGTAACCCGCCATGCCGAACTTTATCTAAGCGATGACTGACCAATTCCCCTCTCCCCCTCGTAACCCCCGGACAGTATCGCAGTCAGCAAGACACAGCCTTGGGAACTGGAAAAGAGGAAGGAGCAGCACGCTGGGGAGCAGCACGGAAGCCGAAGACGCAGAGCGGGGGCGCAAGGGGCTGCGGGCGCCGGGGCCGGCAAAGGAAACGCCCAGGCCTCCGGGCAGGCCGATGGTGGGCCGCCCCGCTCCGGGAGCCCGAGTCCCTCTCGGGTTTCAGCAGCGGCAAATCTCGGCGAGCCCAGGGGCGGCGACGAGCAGCGCCACGCCAAGCGGAGAAGCCGGGAGTGCGGCGAGGGCGGGCGGGGGCCGGCGGGCGCCCGGACCCTCTGCGGCCGCGCTGACCGCTCTGCTGGCCCTGCACGGGGCGCGTGCTCCGGGCAGGGCCGAGGCCGCGGCGGCGGTGCGGGAGGACCGGCGCGCTGCCTCCACCGGGGATGCTGCGCGGCGCATCTGCGGCATTTCCTGGCCGCCGCGCTGCAGACACTCGCCCGCGCCGGGGAGAGAGGGAGGGAGAAGGGTGGAGGGCGGAGGGCGGAAGGGAGGGGGCGAGCGCGGCGGTCAGCGCCCGGGCTGGCTCAGCTCCGGCCCCGGCGCCGCTCGGCCCCTCCCTCCCAGGCAGAGCCACGCGCCCCGGGCCCCCTCCCCAGGCCCGCCCACCCGGGTGGACCGTGCGGCCAAGCACGCCCACCCCCGGACACTGGCTGCCCGGTCCCGGATCCCCAAGGGCGACGTTTCTATTTGGGATCCACAACAGGTGCCTGAGAAACAAAGCCGCAGATCGCTCCACCGCCGTGCGCAGCCCCCTGCTGAGGGGCCAGCGGCTCTCCCTGGGTAAGGGATGATCGGGGGAAGGGTTGGAAATACTTTCTTCCACCCATCTTTTTGGCGTGGGAGGATTCAGGTCACTCTGTGACAGCACAGGGCAAGGAGGGCACGGGGGTCCGCGTCTAGGGGACATCCCGGGGACCGGGTGAGGAGGCCTCTGCAGGTGGCCCCGCGCATCAGCGCCTGACAGCCGGGCCGCGCCTGCGCCTGAGGGCCCGGCCGCCGCGAGGCTGCCGAGGACCAGCCTGCGGTCCCTCCCTTCTGCCCCCCAGAGCCCGCAGGCGCATCTGCTGCTGGGCTCCGCGGCGGGCCTATTGGTTCACAACAGCCCCATATTTATCACCTCCCTCCTGCTCTCTCCTTATTATTCATTCTACATAGTACTAGTATCCATTAAACTGAGTAAAATGGATACAGTTCCCTTAAATTAGATATATGTGTATTATATACTAAAGTGGATGAGTTTAAGGGTCAATTGGAAGAACCAACTGATACCCAGGCATGTAAATGCATGTGTTTAAGCGTAATGAATGGCCGGGCGTGGTGTCTCACGCCTGTAATCCCAGCACTTTGGGAGGCTTAGGCAGGTGGATCACGATGTCAGGAGTTCAAGACCAGCCTGGCCAAGATGGTGAAATCCCATCTCTACTAAAAATACAAAATTTAGCCAGGCGTGGTGGTGGGTACCTGTAATCCCAGCTACTCGGGAGGTTGAGGCAGAGAACTGCTTGAACCCGGGAGGTGGAGGATGCAGTGAGCCAAGATCACGCCACTGTATTCCAGCCTGGGCGACAGAGCAAGACTCCATCTCAAAAAAAAAAAAAAACAGTGAAGTCAGGCTGCTGTAGATAGAATCTTCACTCCTTACTGTGTCACATGGGCAAGTTACTTATCCTCTCTGAGCCTCTCTTCATGAGTAAAACAGCGATAATAGTGCCTAACTCATAAAGTTGTATAGTAAATGAAGTTTAGAATAATCTCTGGTGTTATATAAGGATTAGCTGCTGCATCTACTACTTTATTTAGGAGGTAGGGTCTCACTCTGTCATCTAGGCTGGAGTACAGTGACAGGATGATACCTCATTGCTACTACTATTATTAGATAAATCAGCTGATTGTTGACGGTCTGATCTATGTCAACTTCACCTCTTGTCTAAATCTTCCTTCCCTATTTCCTCCTTTCACATATACTAATGTTTTGCCCTCCGTGATTTTTTATTTCTTTGTTAGCATTGGGTGTTGTGAACTATGGACCACTTTCCATTAATGCTTACATAGGGATGAGTTCCTCTTGAAAGAAAAAATCGTGTACTCGTGGAAAAAAAAACTGACCTGAGATAGAACTGGAGCACTCCTCCTCAGCAATTGGCCTCCTTTTGTTCCTCCAAACAAAGCAAGACCACATCTCTTTTTTCTATCCTGACCACTGGTTTATAATCTGAGTTTGAACCATTGTCCCAGTAAGTCCTTAAGGTTACTAGAGTTTTCTTACAGCTCGATATGCATTTGTGTGCACATTAGTTCATGAAGTAACAACCAGGCATCACAGGGGACACCTTCTTGAAATAAAAGGGTTAGCAATTAAGTCCCTGAGAGTCATTCATTTACAGAACACACATGTATAGACATAGGTCTCTCAAAAATGTCTCCTTTACAATGAGTAAGGTCACTGAAGGCACGTCTGAGCCTTCATCAGAGACTGACACCCAGTAGCACCCAATTTTATGAATATAGTCAGCACACACTTAATAATTTTAATCATCCATTTAAGGAACCAGTCAAAATGAGCAGAAGCAGCATTTGGGATTTTTTTAAAAACAGCCTTTACCCCATGCATTCTTGGAAGGGTAACACTGGGTCAATATGCTAATAATAATAGTGTATTCCATAGAGAAGAGGCAAAGGCATAGCAGTAAATAGCTTGGACTTTGGAGTAAAGACTGCCTGAATTCAGATCCTAGCTCTACTGCTTCTTGACACTAGGACCTTGGCAAAGTTTCTCTTCCTTTCTCAGCAGATTCTGAACTGAAAATGAAGAAAATCATAGTACGTACTTCATGGAGTTCTTGGGAGGTCTAAATAGGATACCAGATTAAGTGTTTAGAAGAACATGTAGCCATGGGTAAACTATCATTTATAGAGCATTTGATGTGCCAAGGAGTCAGCAGAATTGTTTGCATTCACTATTATGTTTAATCACCACAACCATGACCCTTTGATAAAGAAACTGAGGCTAAGTTTGGTAAATTATCCAAGTAAACACAACTAGTCATGGACAGAGAAGTAATTAAAACTCAAGTCTGCCTGAGTTCAAAGTCTAATTCGCCTTTGATCCTTCAATTCCAACTTCAAAGAATTTGGATAGGACAAAAACCCTTTTCTTAAAATAGCATTATCACTGACAAACCATGTAACTTTATAGGTAGTTTATCACTGAAAAACCCAACTTACAATATCCTGTAGCTAACAACAGCAGATCTGTATTGCTTATATGTAAAAAGCATTTATACAATGGGTGTTTAAAAGCCCCTTTCCTTATATTTCATTGTTTTACGCTCACATTGACCCTAGGAGATAAGAAGTAAACATACTATAGTCTCAGATTTTAATATGATGAAACCACAACACATACAAAAGCACTAAAAACTAAAAATGTGAAGTTGGGCCAGGCACAGTGGCTCACGCCTGTAATACTAGTACTTTGGGAGGCCAAGGTGGGCAGATTGCTTGAGCCCAGGAGTTCGAGACTAGCCTGCACAACATGGTGGAAGCCTGTCTCTACAAAAATACAAAAATTACCCAGGAATTGGTGGCACACACCTTTAGTCCCAGCTACCTGGGAGGCTATGGTGGGAGGATCGCTTGAGCCCGGGAGGTAGAGGTTGCAGTGAGCTGAGATCACACCACTGCAATCCAGCTTGAGAAACAGAAGAACACCCTGTCTCGAAAAAAAAAAAAAAAAAAAAAGTGAAGTTGGCCAGGCCCCGTGGCTCACTCCTATAATCCCAGCACTTTGGGAGGCCCAGGTGGAAAAGATCACTTGAGCCCAGGAGTTCGAGTCCAGCCTGGGCAACACAATGAGAACCCATCTCTATAAAAAAAAAATTTTAATAAGCCAAGCATGGTGGTACACACCTGTAGTCCTAGCTACTTGGGAGGCTGAAGTGGGAGGATCCCTTGAGTCCAGCACTTAGAGGTGGCAGTGAGCTGTGATCGTGTTAGTGCACTCCACCCTGGGCAACAGAACAAACCCTCAACTCATAAATAAATTTTTTTTTTTTTTTTTTTGAGACGGAGTCTCGCTCTGTTGCCCAGGCTGGAGTGCAGTGGCGCAATCTCGGCTCACTGCAAGCTCCGCCTCCCGGGTTCACGCCATTCTCCTGCCTCAGCCTCTCCGAGTAGCTGGGACTACAGGCGCCCGCCACCACGCCCGGCTAATTTTTTTTTTTTTTTGTATTTTTAGTAGAGACGGGGTTTCACCGTGATCTCGATCTCCTGACCTCGTGATCCGCCCGCCTCGGCCTCCCAAAGTGCTGGGATTACAAGCATGAGCCACCGCGCCCGGCCATAAATAAATTTTTAAATAAATAAATAATAAGAAGTGTTAGACATGTGACACCATCACTAATATGACTTTCCAAACCATAAACCTGATTATGCCACTCCATTGCTTAAAAATCTTTCAGTGGTTCCCTAGCACTTACAACATAAATAGTCCAGTTGCCTCAGGATTGTACACAAACATCTTTACAGTTTCTGCCTTTCCCTTCCAAATCCCACACTTAGCAACACACATTACTTGCAGTTCCCATTTAAACCCATCACCCTACCTTTGTTCTTGTAGTTCCATCCCTCTAAAGTGGGCTTCCCTTTCACCCTAATTCCATCAAGCTCTTTAAATCTCAGTTCAAGTGGCACTTCCTCTCAGAAACCTTTCAGGAACCTCCCATGCCTCCCTTCTCCCCACAAGTTAATTACACTCTCCTCTGGGTTCTTTTAATTTTAGGTGCTTATAGCCATCACAACTAATCCCTGTAACAACTAATAATTACCACGTTGTAACTATTTAACAACACATCCATTTATCGTATTAGACTATGACCTTTCTTTTCCAGCTTATTCTTTTTTATTTTACTGATACATGATATTTTATATATTAATGAGGGTACCATACTGCAAGTATTTTTTACATGCATAGAACGTGTAACGATCAAGTCAGAGTATCTCAGGTATCCATCACCTTAAGCATTTATCATTTCTATGTATTGGTAATATTTCAAGTCCTTCCTTCTAGCTATTTTGAAATATACAATATATTATTGCTAACTATAGATATCCTACTCTGCTATGGAATATTAGGACTCATTTCTTTTAACTGTAAGTTTGTATCCATTCACCAATCTCTCTTGAAACTATGACTTTTTAAAGGCAGAACTGTGTGCTAATCTTCATTTTATTGCAGGGGCTCAATAAGTAGTTGCTAAATGTGGGTGAATTAAGGTATCCCCCAGACCACATAGTCTTTTTGACTCAATAGACATTTTCACAATCCTATTTTTAGGACCTTAAAAACAAATAAAAATACTAAACTCTCAGCTCTTTTATTACTAAGTAATGACCACTATAGACATCCTCACACCATTTCTGAACTTCACCTCATTTCCTAAAAAGGGTGAATTTCAGGGAGGGGGTAAGTTTCAGGAAGAGTATGCAAAGATATAACAAAATTAGAAGTTGAAATTTCAATTGTATGTTTTCATAGTATCCACAGCACCAAGTTCCATTAGATAACCTGTACTCTCATCCTCACACTGGGTGATCAGTGGCCAGTTTAACACATAATATATCTAAATTTCATAATTTAGCCACATTATAAGTTAAACAGATATTTGTGGACTGACCTCCCAAGTCTATCCTCCATGTATGATTATTGTTTATGACTTGTCTAGCAAAAAGCTAATTTACCAATATTTATTTAAAATACAATCATAGGCCAGGTGTGGTGGCTCACGCCTGTAATCCTAGCACTTTGGGAGGCTGAGGTGGGTGGATCACTTGAGGTCAGGAGTTCAAGACCAGCCTGGCCAACATGGTGAAACCCCATCTCTACTAAAAATACAAAAAAAAAATTAGCTGGGCATGGTGGTGCATGCATATGGTCCCAGCTACTTGGGAGGCTGAGGCAGGAGAAACACTTGAACCCATGAGGCAGAGGTTGCAGTGAGCCGAGGTTATGCCACTGCACTCCAGTCTGGGTGACAGAGAGAATCTGTCTCAAAATAAATAAATTAATTAAATTAAATCATATGCTTCCCTGCTGTTTGTTGTTTCATTTTATTTTTTTCTGCTTTTGAAGAATTCATGTAATTTTTTTTTTTTTTTTTTTTTTTGAGACAGGGTCTTGCTCTGCCACCAGGCTGGAGTGCAGTGGCAAGATCTCAGCTCACTGCAACCTCTGCCTCCTGGGTTCAAGCAATTCTCCTGCCTCAGCCTCCAGAGTAGCTGGGACTACAGGCACATGCCACCGTGCCCAGCTAATTTTTGTATTTTTAGTAGAGATGGGGTTTCACCATATTGGCCAGGATGGTCTCGATCTCTTGACCTCATGATCCGCCCACCGGGGCCTCCTAAAGTGCTGGGATTACAGGCATGAGCCACCACGCCTGGCCTGTAAGTTTTAAAGAATGGAATTTTGAGATCCCCAGTGCATCACCTGCCACCAACTTCACAGCTATCCCTACAAACTCAGTGAACATTTTACAATTAAGAAGCAATGGACCCTGCATCAATGACTCCACAGTCTACTAATAGCATCAGCACCTTCATGTACCCTGCATCCCATTAGAACATAGAGTTCTTCAATGTCTTCCCCACCTGCAGTGTACAATGATGGTTAGTACTACCAATTTTTCATGACTTCCTGCCCAGTAGAGTTTTTCCCAATTTATATAATTTCATTCCCCCTAACAAACACCTGCCCTGTCCTTCTGTCATAACTCCCTCCCTCATTACTGAAAGCAAAATATCCATCTCTGCCACTACCATCAAAACTCTCAGCCCAGAAGCACTTTCTACCTTCCAAAAAATACATAGAACAGGCATCCCATTTTGATACCCTAAGTGGGCCATCAGCCCCCAGTAACTTCTCACTCACACTCTCCTTTCATCTATCTTCCCTTTCTGCTGAGTCAAACATCTGGTATGGGCAGTGTCATCTGTACAGGCATTCGTTTCGCTGGAGCCTCAGACCTGCGGGAAAGTTCTCAAAAGGGCAAGCAGGCAGGCCTCAGTGACTAAACATTTTCTGGTCTGCCTTGACTCTCCAAGTCTACCCCTGCTCACTCTCAGTCTCCATCCTCCCTCCACCTCCCCTTTCTCACTCCACCCCTTGCTCTTCAAAGGCCTGGGTGAGACCAGCCAGCATCTCACAGCGGAAGCCAGAAGAAGCTCAAGGCTGTTGCCCCAGAAACCCTGACTAGAGAATGGCTGGCTAGGCACTGTTTGTTTTTCCCGTAATCAGAAAATCCCACTGGGGGGACAAAAAGGGGGTTCTCAGCTGCCTTGATGGCTGGTCCCCTCCAGCCCCCTTGGAGGAAGAGAAAGTACCACCTTTGCAATATAGTATAGGAGGCAAAAAAAAAAAAAAACCTGTGGAAAGGGACCCCCAGAGTTAAGAGTGGAAGAGAGGGAAGGAAAGGAAGCCTGAACCACTGAATGCAGAAACAAACTTAAAGAACAACTGGCCTTCTGCCTTTGCAAGAAAGTCCCCAAGGACACATTCCATCCTGCCCTGTTACCATTTCCAAGAAGGAAAAAAAAGAAAAAACTATTGAGGGAAGAAAGGAACAACACCCCTGGAAGCACCTCTCATGCACAGGACACATACACACAAACCACGCAGGGGTTGGAAGGCTGATTTCCACAGTGTTCTCAGCTTTCAGCTGGGTAAAACAAGCCATCACTTCTGGTTCAGCTTTTAGGGCCAATGCAAGGGAACACCGGGTAACACAGAACAGAAACACTGGCACGTCTCATGTATTAATTAATCAGGAAGGCGTGATGGCCAAACCCTCAAAAGCACTAAGGACAGAAAGCTGCTATGGATACGATGATGCAGACAGAGATGCTACATTTAAAGAAAAACAATATGCAAGTTGCTGGAATATGCTTTGCAATCTTGGGTACCAAAAACCGTGAATCTTCTCAATCTGCGTAGCTCAGTGCCCCTGGGCAAAAATGAAAATAAAGGCTGCTCGCTTCCAGCTTCCCGCAAATATACTAGCAATCACTGGAGCTAATACTTTCAGAATGTTATGGTAACTAATGCAGTAAATAGGAAAGTTTAGTGCAAATGTCTGTAAATATTTCCTTGCATTTCAAAGGAATCGATTCATCCAACCAGAAGGCAGGGCCAAACAGCTTAGTCACCAGCAGGCAGGGCAAATGGCTCTATCGGCAAAACAAGGCATAAAGTAAACATGGTCATCATCCTTCCCCACCTTGAGCACAGATTCCTGCCTAGTGCATCAGCTCCCGCTATGGCCCCCCAGGAGGTAGATGGGCGAATTTCCGCAACTCTCTTCCCCCACTCCATCCCCTTCCCCAGATGCTCTTACCTGCTATCCGAAGCACTGCCCTCTCAGCAGGGTCCAGCACTGAGCCCCCTTGAATCTTTCTTTTCGATCTCTCATGTTTAGGCAAATTCCAGGGTAAGGTGTCTCCCGGAGCTGGGGATGCGGAGCCAGATTTCTGGCTGAAATCATCCTCATCAGAAAAATCCGCAGAGGAAGACATAGAGCAGCGATAGGACGCGTTCCCGGAACTCTACAGAGAATGACACAGAAAAAGCATTAACAGCAAAATACTCACATATGCTCATCGATTTAAACATCCCCCCGACTGACCACCACCGCCCTCCCTGCCCCCAAACTGGGTCTGGCATATCCTGCACCATCCTCAGAGCTGAGGGAATATACAGAAATCAAAAAAATGAAACCCGGGGCTCACCATCTTTTCTTAGCCAAGTCTCCAATCGTAAAAACAATACACAGGCAGTTCCAATACATGAAGATTTGCACGGAAGAAGTGTGTGGCCTGTGGTCCGGCCACCAGCTCACAAATGACTGGCCCAACAATGAAGCCAGTATCAACAGCCTTCCTGTTACAAATCTATAGTATCTGGCTCCCCCACCAGGACAGTAGAAACATTTTCCATTACTAGCCTGCTGCTTAATTCATTAATGCAACTAACGCGAAGTTTCGAAAACAAAGCACAAATGCAGGATGTTAAGTCCCAACTCCTTTCCGCTTCAAGTCACCTCACCACTGGAGACTCCGTTCTGACCAGTTTTAAGCCCCTGTCCTCTTTATTTAATTTTCTTCATGAGACTGAAGCAGGTTCCCAGAAAAGAGCAAGGAGGGAGGAAGGGCTGATTCTGAGAAGAGCCTTTTCTTAAGACTAGGAGAACACAAAAGACTGTTTTCAGAAGCCTATGGCAGCACCAATAAACAAACATCTGAACTCAGTTTAGAGTTCTCGAGATAATTTAAACTTCCAGCAAAGTAACAGCTGCCAATAATGTAAATGAGAATGATGCAGCGCAGTGACAGGAAACAGAGCTCTTCTCAGCTCCTGGTCATTACACAGTGAAATGAGAAACAGGATGCTTTTACAAAGCACTTTGCCTGAAAGTTAGTCCTCCCTTCATCTAGCTGGAGCAAATCTGTAGGTCATGTCTTGCATAAAAGTGTTATATCTTCCACAGAGGGAAAAGGCACAAGATGTTATTCCTTCCTTCTTTGTTGGATTGTGTTTGTGATTATTTACAGAGCCACTGGCTTACTAATGAAACAAGGATGTTGACTATCTCTGCTGCAAAATTATAAACATAATGACACATCAAAAGGAAGTCTTGACTTTCCTACTGAGAATTCGACTTCGCTGAGACTCATGGTAAGGATGCAAAACTGGTATAACTCGAATTCCTGAAATGTAACTTGCAGCCATGGATTCCTAAGAAGCAAGTTACAGGCAGAAATCAGTGAGGCGTGCTCCAATTTGAGCAAAAACACTGGGCTTCCCACAAAAGCAGTGGCAACTGCAGCACAAACAGGCTGTGTGAGCCACATCCCAAAACACTCACCCAAGGTACGTGAAATAAACTCTCATTGCATCAGGACTACTAACCTTATCTCAATCTGTTTAGGCCTGTGGCTATGCATGGTCAAAACCATTATTTTATTTTATTTATTTTTCTTTTTTGTGGGCACATAGTAGGTGTAAACCCCATTATTTTAGAAGTTCACGTAATATTTCCCACAAAGTGAGGTATGTAAGATGTAGCTCTCTATTCTTTCCCCCCAAAAAAGCTGTCTTCCATTTTATTTTACATAAAATTTCATCATCTTGGCTAATTTATTTATTTAGAGTCTTTATATTTTTGTAATGACAATAAGGTATTAGGCAAACTTGAGGCAAAAAGTAAATAAAATTGATTTTCTGTATTGTAGCTACAATCCATAGGGAGTTGTGAGTGGCATTAGGTCAGTCACAGCATGCTATTATCAACCCAGTTTATTTTCCATGCTTTTCTGAAAATCCATCTTGAGCTTTCTGAGATTTTGCTTTTGGCTGGCTCTGTATAAAAGGGTGACATTCTTAAAGACTTTTAAGAGGGTATTGGGTTTCTTTGGCTGCTTTCTATCTTCCTAAAAATGGCTTCCTATCTGTCCTTACTTAAGGTCATCCTTTATCTTACTTAAGGTCATTTTTATTCTTGTTACCTGTACTATTTTAGTGAGTACAGTAATTTGATTATTTATCTTTACAGACAGACTTGGAGAATAACTATTAAAGAACTGCTCCTTTCCAAAAACCACTGGTTATTGATTTTTGTAGAGTAAATTTTTTTAATGGACTGAGTCTCAGCTGATTGAACAACGAAATGTGATTTATGCCATGACATAAACACCATTAATCACTCATAGCCAGATGAGAACAGTTACCACCCCTGGACCCATGGGTGTTGAATGGTGCAGCCTCTAATCTGGTAGTGTCATTGGTAAACAGATAAGACAGAAAAAGAGGAAAAGACAATCAACAACACTTCTTTCAACAATATATCATAGGAAAATATGGACCCCACACACACACACAAACTGAGGGAAATCATACATATTTATATGTGGTAAAGTCTCTCCCAGGCTACATGATCCAAGTGTTTTAACAATTAAAGTATTGGATTTTTTCCCACAAAAATTTTCATGAATACTTTTTAAAAATATAAGGTAAACTATATAAATGTAGGCCCATTTGAACCCTGAAAATTGGGAACAGATTTAAATGGAGCTGCTTTAAAGTGGATTGATCCTAAAGAAAACCTATTATATTCTTTACTGATTTGAAATGACTTGCCAAATCATGTTACTATCTTGGGGGCTAGAGAAGAATGCGGAACTACACTTCCCTTTTGTTTTAAGAAAAGCAAATATGTTCTCTCACCCAAAGGCCAGAGCCTAACCTTTGATGTGGGGCTTAGAAAGGTAGGACAAAGGAAGAGGGCTCCTGTAATCAACAAAAGCCCCAGGTTCCTATCTAGTATTCTGCTATTGTTGCCTAAGGTTTGATTCCTATTAAAGTACAAATACAGTAGCTATGTCCATCAATAGGAGATTGTTTAAATATAGTTTTATGGATACCATAGTCTACTCTATAGCAATTAAACAAAAATGTTATTGATCTACATTTAGTAAAGAAGAAATAATTCATAAAGAATGATTTCTTAAAATATGTGCATGTGCATGTGCATGTAATAGTTACCCATATGTAAGTAGCGATTATCTTTGGGTGATGACTAAGATTCTGAATGAATTTAATTTTATTCCTTATAATATTTTAATCCAATACAAGTACATAAAAAGATTACCAAAAGTAAAAAGATTTTATGTCAAGGGTCAGAGAAAATATGGACAACTCTATGAAGAAGTAACTAAGTCAGTGTTTTTAACATTTCTGGGCTCATGGGCACCCCTGAAAAGTTAATGAAATCTATGAAAACCTCTTTCCAGAATAAAGTACAAGAGTAAATACACGCAAACTTTGCATATCATTTTATGGGATTAACTGACCCACTGACCCCAGGTTAAGACCCCAATTCACACCATCATTTGTCATTCGCATTTGGCATGTATGCTGAAAACAAGAGATACACGAAAGAGCTGTGGAGTAACCATACCAACAAGGGGCCAGAGTAATTAGGGTAGTGAAAATAAAGCTGGCCTACGTCATAATACTTTTTAACAGTTGGCCTTTTTCATAAATGACCATGAGCCACTTCTGGACTGATACTGAATCTCGGCAAACAAAAAAGCACTAGATAGTTACAAGCCAAAAACCCTGTACAGTAAATCCTCTCTTAAAATCATCAATAGGTTCTTGGAAACTGCTGCTTTAAGTCAAAGGACATATAATAAAACCAATTTTACATAGACTAATTAATATAAATGAGAGTTAAGTTCCTACAGCAAATAATATTTCTGGGCATAAAAATATCACCAAACTTCTAAATAAAGACCAAAACACTTCTAATATTAAACACTGCAATAAATGTGAGCTATACATACATTTACAGAAGATTAATAAAAACAAATAAGATAATTATTTACCCAATTTTTGGTGAATCAGTAAATGACGGCAGTCATCGGGGTGGGGGGTTAAATCAAGGAATAAATGTTTGCAAAGTGAAAATATAAGGAGTACCTCCTACCGCCATGCAGTTCAGAGCTAATCACAAATATGGCAGACCCCGTGAGCACTTTCATACCACATTGTTTATTGTCATGCATTTGTAGGATTATTGTAGACCTTACAAATTTTTATTTTCTAATAATTTGCATTTATTCATGCATTCCTTTTCCAACCTGCTTATTACAGTTCAGGATCAAGGGTGGCCAGAACCCATCCCAGCAGCTCAAGGCACAAGGCAGGAACCACACCTGGACAGGACAGCATCCCATGGCAGGGTGCACTCATAATCTATGCCCACAGTCACTCAGAATGGGACCAATTAACCTCACGTGCACTTCCTTGGAATGTGGGAGCAAACTGCAGCATCCAGAGAAAACCCACACTGGCATGGGGAGAAAGTGTGAACTCCACTGACAGTGGCCCCAGCCAGGAATTCATTTTTTTTTCTCATCAACATTATAACAAAAAGACATTGAACAAAACAACATTATTCAAGGACCTGCTATATTGTGTCTTCTACAACCTAGTTATTAAAGCAGTTTTAACAATTGAATTAGATCACCAAAAGCTTTAAAATGAATTTCCTGATAGCCAATTCATTCACATGGTATAAAGACAACCCAAATCTCCTAAAGGCAGGATAATTACATAATGCAACATTTTTAGAAGGGGAACTGAACAATAACTTCTTTAACTGAAACCCCGGTGGGGGATCTGAGATAAGTACAATGGAACTGCCTAAATTGGATGCCGCCCAGCCTTACCACCCTGATCTATAGGAAAGTGCCAGGAAATTGTCTTGGCAATAGGCATTCTCTACAGGCAATGGAGAAAGAAGTACAGAGACAAGGGTTTGCAAAGTAGCCAAAAGTTTAAAATCCCAGAGGCTGAAAAGTAAACTTTCACAAACCCACATACCCACATATTTATAACTTAAGCACATTTCTGTATGTGCATTTCAAAATATTCACCAAAAAAAACCCCAAAAAATTGAAAGCACACAAGGAAACAGACAAATCCTGATTGTGAAGCATTCTACAAGACAACTGTCCTAGATCCTTCAAAAAGGTCAGTGACATGAAACATACACACCCAAAAGGGAGGAATTGTTCTAGATTTAAAAGGACAAAAGAGACACAACCAATTCATGAACCTAGGTTGGATTCTGGGTTGATTCTTTTTTAAAAGCTAAAAAGACATTTTGGGGCAATTGGGGAAATCTGAACATGGAACATGGGTTGTTTATTAGACAATATTAGGAAATTATTGTTTGTTTTCTAAGGTGCAATAATAGTATTGTGGTTATGCAGGAAAGTGTCCTTATCCATAGAAGATGCAGGCTGAGGAAACCCAAGATGTCTGCACTTATTTTTATTGTTTCAATAAAAACAAGGAAAAGTATTAAATGTGATAATAGGCTAACAATAAGTATTCATTGGTCTATTCTTTCAACTTTTCTATAAATCTGAATATTTTCAAAATGAAGAATTGAGGGGAAATAGCAAGGTCTTTTTTTTTTTTAAGAGACAAGGTCTTGCTCCATTGCCCAGGCTGGAGTGCAGAGACATGATCATAGCTCACTGCAGCCTCGAACTCCTGGGCTCAAGAGATCCTCCCACCTCAACCTCTTGAGTAGCTGGGTCTACAGGCACATGCTACCACACCAGGCTAATTTTATTTTTTAACATTTTTATAGAGATGGGGTCTCACTATGTTGACCAGGCTGCTCTCAAACTCCTGGCCTCAAGCCATCTTTCTGCCTTGGCCTCTCAAAGTACTGGGATAACAAGCATGAGCCATTGCACACAGCCCATAGCAAGGTCTTTTGCGGTGTGTTTAAGTGTTGCTTAGTTTATTCCTGTGCTCACAAGATCAACATGTACAGGTTGCAAGGACAAAGTGATAGTTTTGATCTAAGAAATTTCTCGTAACATTTCTTCATAAACACTTAGAGAAGCACTAGAAGCAGTGGCCTGTGTAAAGAAGTCACCAAAGAAAGATGACCTGCTGGCCTTAGTCCTAAGCATAATTTTAGACAGAAAAATATAAAAGAAATTCCTCTGCTATTCATTTATTAATAATGTACAATACAGTGAACACAAGATAGGTTCAGCATCACATAATTTTGATATTTTATATAAACAGAAACAGAAAATTTTTCTCCAAAATTAGGAAAATCAAAGATACAATTTTCTTTAAAATTCCCTTAGGTAGGTAGGTATAAATATTAACTTCCTTGATGTTGTAATGTTGTATCGAAATATATGGTATGGCCCAAGACTATCCTTATATGACTAGTTTTTTATTTAGAAATAAGTTTAGAAGCAAGAGCACATTATCTGATTTTAGAGATCCCAAGGAAAACCAGCTCTACCACAAATAAATAGATGTAGAAGAAAACAGTTAAGGAAAACGTGCTTAACTCCTTGAAGAAAAAATGAGATATGGTAAATTTGGGGTACCTTGTGCTTGCTTTAGTTAATAATTTTCAAAACTTGTTGAACAATTAAGGTATGAAATCTTTTATCAGATAAATAGCTCTCAGTTAAGTCTTACCTGGAAACCACCTTTAGGTAGTAAGTGCGGAAGAGGGGGTCTAGTGGTGAGGCCATTAGCTGGCTCTCACTCTCTTCTGTTAGGGGAGATATGCAGGAACCCTTAACTCTAAGAGGCAGAAGAGCCTAGGTGGAGGTGAGAGGAAGGGGGATCAGAGGGAGAGGAAGCAGGAAGGTTACTGCTAAGTTCTGACTCGAGGGAAGCAGTTTCAGGCAGTTAAGGAAGTCAAAGGTTTCTTTCTAGGTAGAGAAGCCCAGTTCATCAGCCTATGAAAGAACACTGGAATTTAGAACACAAACTCTTTCTAGGGTACAATGATTGTACACTTGCTAGTGTTACTTAGTACTGTATTTCTAAGGAAACCGAGCTTGCTGATGGGACAGAGGAGCGAGACAATTTTCAACGTCATTTTCCTCTAACTGTGTGGCCTCTCTCACAGGTATACAAGGTAAGTATCAAACATTTGTTTCCTTCTGTTTTTAAGACTGAATAGTATTCCATTGTGTATATATGCCACATTTTCTTCATTCAACTGCTAATGAACACTAAGGTTGATTCCGTATCTTGACTATCATGAATAATGCTGCAATGACTATGGGAGTGCAGATATCTCTTCGACATATTAATTTCAGTTCCCAATAGGGATATCACTTTGAATCCTAGACAATCAAGGCTCAGCACTAAGACATTCTGCAAGACTTCTTCCTTTCTTTCAGTTTAGTATATTCCATCCAGATGCCTCATTTATTGGGTGATTATAATTTAAGCATTTTCACTGACTATCTTATTTAATACTCACTGAAATCCAATAAGAAAAAGGATGTTTAGGGATATTAAGTAACTTGTCCACGGTCATTCTGTCAGTACAAGGTGCAACCAGGATTTCCATATAGGTCCTTTTGACACGAAAGCCCATGCTCTTGACCACATGGTACTAAGTGCCCTAAAATGTGGTCCTTGGCACTAGGGGAACATATAGTCACAGCCCTAAAGATTACCATATATTTGGGGATCCCAAAAAGACTAGACTTGTTCTGGGTTCAGTACTAGGCCCAAAGCATGGAAATGACAGGTATCAGTTCACAACGAAGAAAAACCATTCAAAATGTACAACTACAGTACTCCCAGACTGCTTGGTGTATATTGAGCACTCTCCTATTCCAAGGGACCAAGCCTTCACTTACTCTGTGGTCTCTTTCCACTCAAAGACTCTTTGGCCCTATGTGTTCCCACACCTCCATAAATCTCCCCAAACAGATTACAAATAAAATAAGAACTATGCAAAGTATCAAAATACAAAATTTTTCTAAAAACTGTAAAAAAAAAAAACTGTCAAAAAATTTCAGTTATCTTTTTTTTGCAAGTCCACCTAAACGCAATCATATGAAAATTATAGAAATAGAGACATCAGAACTAGTTTACATTTGAGTATCTACAAATAGTCTTTCCAACCAAAGGAAGAACATTTTAAATAACTTGCCTAAAAGAAAAGCAAACATATCTCTAAAAATAGCCCCACAAAACAAATGCATTAGGAAGACAAACTCAAATACCGAAAACATACATTTAACTAGAAAATACTTAATCTTATATTTTAAATGGATTTTTGTTTATGTTGGTTAATTAAAAATATGTCTTAAGTACCCATAGGGCTTCTTTCTTAGAAGGGCCTGAAATCTAACTGGGAGAGCAGAAGTGACAAAATCGCCAATTTATAATTAAATATCAATCATCTTATTGTCACTTATTAGGCTTAAAAATATGTCTCTTAGTGGAATGGTATAAATACATACATAAAAATATGGCTCATAGTAGAAAGTCGATAAGGAGAGAGAGGCTAAATCAAGTCGAGCCTCCGCAGTCCCTTCAGAAGTCAGGTTGGAGATGCAGTTCCCCAGCTCCCTCACAGAGCATCCTATCCAAAACTATTCACTGCTGATCGCACCGTCATTGTAGATGCACTGTGGCTGGCCTACTCATTTTTAAAAACAAATTAACAGCAAACACGTCAATATTGGAAAATTTCACATGAAAATTCAGATGTGGAATACCGGCCCTAGTGGTCTCCCCTTTAAAGAAAGGACAGGTAAAGGACCTGTGCTTTCCAGTCTGACACAGTCCTTGCATGTATGATACCTGGCCCCTGGTGACATATGACTTTGGAGCCCCTGGCATGAAGTAAGTGATGGATGACACTGCTGTATTCAGAACATAAAGGAAAAGATAGAGGAGGAGAGGTAAGGATTGTGGTAATTGATAGACTGGGGATGAAATTTTTACAAATAAGAAAACTGGAGAAGAGGGGATAAAACAAAATAAACAGAAAGCTTTCAAAATATTTCAGCTAAATGGACAACAAACAAAAATAGATAATTCCATGTTTCTACTGACATCCCAGTGTTCACTTCATTCTGCTGTATCCCCAAACACCCTGGTTAACATTTCCAATGCCCAGGAAATGGAAGAAAGCTGTATGACTCATGTAAATGCTGGCTCAGGATCCCCACGAATCTAGCTGGACCCACCCACCCATCACTACTGCTGATGACTCCCTGCTGGTTTCTGCTCCCGTACCTACCCTTGGTCAACAGGTAGGAAGCATTAGTAAATTTTAGATATTAGGTGATGTTGTCTATTCACACTTGTTTGATCCAGGGGCAGATGACTAAGCCAATATAATTGTCACTTCAGGAAACATGAAACAACAGAGACGCAGAAACTAGAAGTTACTGCAACTGGGTCACCTTAATAACAGCTCTCAGGATACAAAGTCCATGAGTTCTGTATCTATCCTTCCCAAGCTTGGTTGTTAAACCTCCTTTGAGATGTCCCTGTATCTTTCCAATATATACCTTTCTGTAATTCAGAAGGTTTTTTTTCTTTTAAATTCATTGTCTCCATTACTGGAGACAATAAAAACTTAGACAAACATGTTAGTGTTTAAAAAAAAGCAATTATAGATATTCAGTTATTCTCTATTGACACATAAGCAAAGTTATGTCTTTATACCTTCTTTATGCTTCCATTTTCATTACCTGTCTTCATTAATGAGACTTCAGAAAATTGCTTTTGATAATAGCTTTTACATACTCTCTCACTTCAAACAGTAGATACTTAAGTGAAATAATTACTTTTTCATTAAAAACAAAAACTTTTATTACTGCACAGAAGCAAAGTATATGAAACTTTAAGTGCCTGGCACTCCCACTGCCCTCTTCTGAGGAAAGCAGGGCTGTTCCATGTACAGTCAGTGAAAACAATTCTGCTGCTACCTTAAGCCGCACCGAATCGGAACCAGGGATCAATGCCTAATCCCTCTGAGCTGGCTTGGTGGAAAACTCTGCTCAGGTGGGATGCTTCATATTGCACGGTAGCAAGCCAATCCAACCACAGCCTCCTCTCAAGAATAAATGCTAAGTTCATTCCAAATGTCCTTAACAATATCTGGTTTTTCCCTGACATTTGTTGCACATCCTCCTCTTAGAACACCTGAGATCCATCTGGAACAACTGTGTGGCTCAAAGCCCCCGTATCTGCACTAAAGGCCCCAGTAGATTTCATTTTATCTCTCTTTCCTGAGGTGATCTGGACCTGTCCCTTCCTTGCTTTACCCCTAGAGGAAGCTATATGGCAGGAAGGGAAGCAAAAACAGCCTGCAAGAATACCTGACTTTTATTTTCCACAAGCCTGAATCTTTTGAGGTGGGCATAAGCTGGAGGCACAAATGTTCCCTCCCATTCCCTGACACCGTGGCATGCATCTTACAGGACCCCAGAACCTTAACACAATTCTGAGGTGGAAGAAATGGGGAGCACCAGGCTGGCCTCATGGAGACTGGGGAGTCAGAACCTGAGGTGAATTGAAAAAAAGACAAAGAGACACCTCTTATCCCAGAGTGTACAGACTGAGATTCAAACGCACCGTGTGAGTAGCAGCTGTTTCTTATGTACTTCAGAATCCCAGGTCTTAGGAGGGGGCCCCTGATGAATGTCTGTTGGGTGAATTTATTGGCTTGGCAGCTTGGCTTCAGCAGCTTGGTTCAATGTGAGTAGAAATTCAGAAAGAAAGCTCTGCCACAACCAAGGCTAAAAATGCCCCAAGTGTCTATCTGTCTGTCTCTCTCTCACACACACACATACACAGAGCCCACCAACGAGATCAGCACAGCAGCTACTTCCTTCCTCCAGCATCATTTCTCATTTTAAGGCTGCTTTGAATTATTCTAGATACAGGGAAGAAGGGAATGTATTTCCTTTCTTGCTTGTTACCACCTTATTCCAAATCAGGTAAGAAACGAAGAAGATAGTGTTTGAGGGGGGCAGATGTTAGGACCTTTGAGTTATCCAACCAGTCTCCCAGAATGAGAAGTGAGAAAAGCACAAGGTGCTTTGAGAGCATCAAGTGGAAGTGGCAGCAGAGGCGGCTGGAAAGCAGGTGGTGGATGAAGATCACAGCAGGGCTTGCATGTGACACTGGGGCCCAGACTTCATCTCATCTTCATCCAGTAGGAGCTGGATTGTTGCTGAAGGGTTATAAGTAGTTTGCCCGTACAGCTGCATGACTCATGGACTGAAGAGGGATCACACTCAGACAAGATGAGTGAGCAGTTACTGTAACGGTCCAGCAATAAATGAGGAGAGCCTGAACGAAATCATTGAAACTGGGGGTGGAAAGGAGAGGATGAATTTGAGAAACATTTAGAGACTGGAAAAAAGAAGGCTAGAGGAAGGTACGGCTGAGGCTGCTAGGGTAAGAAGTGAAACTAGCTTACTATGCAGGAATGAGAAGAAGGGCAGAAGTCACGCAAAACTGGAATAGTGGGGAGACAGAGAATAGCAGTAGGAAAATCAGTGGGTCCCAGTCAAGTCACACAAGGAGAGCTCGAGATGATGAGGTTCTTTTTGATAAGCCTCCTAGTTTGTGGTGACTCAAACTGGTTTAAGATACAAGGCTGGCTAGACACCAACTTCCAAGAGACCTGCATTTTCTTCCAACTATTGCTCTGGCTCCTGGAGCTGCTGTGAGTGAGCGGTGGAAGCCTGCCCCTTAGAGAAGCTGCAGCTGATCAGCATCATGCAAGGGACTGCTGAGATGGTAGCATGCTGGTAATGAAGCGTTATGGAGACACTCCATCCTTTATTCATCCTTTTCCTCATACACACAGAGAGCAAAGGTGTATAAACCATCTTGTTCACTGTCCCCTTTCACACAGGAGTTGTTTTGGGGAACATAATAGTCACACCATTTACACATATTTCTTATAACATTTTATGAGCCACGATATTCTACTTAAAAACACAAAAATAACAATATCCCTATTTCTTCTGACTTCCAATTGTCTGTAAGTAATCATTGTTCCCACTGCATTTAGGAAGTAAATTCATTCATTCTTTCACAGTGCCCATCACAGGGCAGTTAGAATCCTGTGCTACAGCTGTGCAGCCCACACCCCTCTCCTCCTTAATCATCATGCACACTTAGGATCTGTGTGAATTCCAACCCCCTGACCTTCCTCCCCTTTGCAGCTGCCCTCCTGACCCTGAAATATTGCTTGGGTGTTTTTTCTCCTCCCTTTCTCAACCGGGGATTTCCAAGCCAGCCTAATAGCTTCCTCCAACAATAATAAAGAAAAGAAGAATTTTTAAAAATGTATATCTGTGTCCATAAAACAATATGATGAATTCTATCACAAAAAACAAGCACACCATAGAACATATGACTGTATGTTCCTTTGTGCCATCCTTCATTCTCTTCCTAAACTGGCCTTGTGTTCGTGTCCACAGCACAGGAACCAGCTACAGAATTTGCAAGTGGAGAATCCAGGTACCTTTAAAAGTCTATTCAGTGAAAATCTCTGGCTACTGATGTGATGGTTAATTTTATGTGCCAACTTGGCTAGGCCATGGTACCCAGTTTTTCATAAAAGATCAGTCTAGATGTTGTGAAGGTATATTTTTAAATGTGATTGACATTTTATTCAGTGGACTTCAAGTAAAACAGATTATCCTCCATATAGTGGGTGGGCCTTCTCCAATCAGGCCTTAAGAGCAAAGACCATGGTTTCTCAAAGAAAGAATTTTCCTCAAGACTGCAATATAGAGACCTTGCCTGAGTTTCCAGCCTGATACCCTGCAGAATTTGGACTCAAGACTGCACTATCAGCTCTGTCCTGAATTTCTAGCCTGCTGGCCTGCCCTACAGATTTTAGATCTCCCAGTCCAATTGCATGAGCTAATTCCTTAAAATAAATAAATCTCTGTGTGTGTAAGTGTGCTGTAACTAATATGTCCTGTTGGTCTGTTTCTCTGGAAAACCCTAACTAACACAATTGTCTACCATATTACTGCATAAAAGACTTATGACTCACCTTTACTACATTTCAGGGAAGTAGAAACACCTGCCATAATTCACATTTTACACTGTTATGGAAAGTATGCAGGACTTTCACCAAGCTGAGTTAGGAAGCCAGAGTGCTTCACCCAGCCCCATAATTAACTACCCATACTACTACACAGGAAAATTACTTAACATCTTTAACTTGCTCATATATTCTAAACATGAATAATCATACCTACTTCACTAGATATTAGTATTAAAATGAAATAATGTAAATCCTGTAATATACTGCCTGCTCAGCACATACTACTCAATATATTTCCATAGCATTTTATTATAAAATAAAAAGATAAAACAAAAACTAGATATCGAGTACTTAGAATTGCAGTGATTATAGCTATATGACCAAAAATATATCATTTTGAGGACTTGAAAAAAATATCTACCTCCCTTCACATCACCTGCATGCTGTCGCCTAAATTTCCAGTAACAGATACATTCTTTTGGTTTAAAGCTTTTTATTTCTAATCAAACTACCCATGGATGAAAAATATTAAGTGGCACAGTATCAGCCATTTATACTTCAGTATGAATAAGGCCACTAGACTATGTCCTGCAGAAGTGTTTTGATAAAACGAAAAGGGAACACTGAGGCTCCTAGAAGTAGATAAGCTGTCTAGATCACGATTTTTCCTGGAGCCATTTCTGACAATCACAGAGACAGAGACTCAAGGAGTCAAAAGAGTCTGTCCTAACAGAAACAGCCTAGCCCAATTCAGAACACCACTCAAAAGAAATATGGCCTGGAACACTTTAATTGTGACAGTCCACCTCTCTGCTTCCCTAGTTTTCTCTCTCTCTCTCTCTCTCTCTGTGTGTGTGTGTGTGTGTGTGTGTGTGTGTGTGTGTGTGTGTGTATGACAGACAGAGAGAGAGAGCATCTTGCTCTGTCATCTAGGCTGAAGTGTGGTGGTAAGATCACAGCTCACTGTGTGGTGATGAGATCCCAGCTCATGCCAGCCTTGACCTTCCAGGCTCAAGCAATCCTCCCACCTCAGCCTCCCAAGTAGCTGGACTGCAGGTGTGCCACCACACCTGGCTAATTTTTTTATTTGTTGAAGAGATGGGGGAAGAGTGACCAGGGGATTGTCTCACTGTGTTGCTCAGGCTGGTGTGGAACTCCTGGGCTCAAGCAATCCTCCCGCCTCAGCCTTCCAAAGTGCTGGGATTACAGGCATGAGCCACCATGCTCAGCCTTGCTTCCCTAGTTGAAAGTAAAAGCTCATTACCGCTCTGTTGGGTCATAGGGACAGATGGCGTTACCTTCTCACCTGTCTTCCTGATTCTCTAGGTAGAATATAATCTTTGATGTGATCTGATGGAGTCTGAAAATATGCTACCAAAAACTGCTGCCACAATGTCTGAAATGTTCCCATTAGAGCATTTCTAAGCCACTGGGAGATGTTGAGTTTTATCATCTTCTAAAACACAAGGATAGCTAAATTCAACTGGATTACTAAAATGATATACATAAAGTACATATAGGCATTCAACAAATTAGAGCTATGTTTTTTTGTTTGTTTGTTTGTTTGTTTGTTTTGAGATGGAGTCTCATTCTGTTGCCCAGGCTGGAGTGCAGAATGCAATGGCGCGATCTCGGCTCACTGCAACCTATGCCTCCTGGGTTCAAGCAATTCTCCTGCCTCAGCCTCCCGAGTAGCTGGGGCTACAGGTGCATGCCACCACACCCGGCTAATTTTTTTGTATTTTAGTAGAGATGGGCCAACTCACTATGTTGGCCAGGCAAGTCTCGAACTCCTGACCGCAGATGATCCACCCACTGGGGCCTCCCAAAGTGCTGGGATTACAGGCATGAGCCACCATGCCCAGCCAGAGCTATGTTGTTCTTATTCCAAGTCACATTCACCTCTTGCCTGAACAATTATTGGAAAATATCTTCCAACTGATCTTGCTTGCCTCCTTGTCCTCAATGATCTATTCTCCATACAGAAGCTAGATCCAGTCTTCAAAGACCTAAGTCAGAATACATCATGCCTGTGCTCAAAACCCTCCTGTGGCTTTCCACTTCACTCAGGATAAAATCCAAAGCCTGTACCATGACCTACAAGGCCTCCCGATGTGCTGTTAGGTCTCTGCTCAAATGTCACCCTTTTAAAGAAAGTTCTTCCCCTAAAAGCCTTATGTAACTTTACCCTCCTCACCAATTACTCTATGCCCCTTATCCGGCTTCACTTTCCCCCACGGCACTTATTACCAGCTGACACATTATGTATTTACTTGTTAATCTGCTTGTTGTCTGTCTCCTCCACTGGAAAGTAGGCTGTTTGTTTCATTCATGCTGTGTCCCCAGTTCCTAGCATGGTGGCAAACCCATAGAAGGTACTTAGAAAATATTTGTGAAATGGGAAAATGAACAATAAAAGAATTTTGCGAAAGCACCCGTGCTAACTAGCACACAGTATGTATGTACTCAACAAGTACCAATTTCCTGCAATAAATATTAGTTTTTTCTTATTTATCTTTATTTCTTATTTATCTTATTTATCATCGCCTGCAATACTTGCCCTGAAGCTTGTTATAGAACAACAGATTTAAAGCACAACATAGTCTCACAACCCACAGTTAAACCCTCCTAACCGTAAATCAGAAATGGGATTGCTCTCAGCAAGCTAACTAGGGAGACAACAGAGAACCGAGGCCAGACCTGGCCCTGTATTCTGGCAGAGCTCTGTGCCTCCTGACCCAGCGTCACTACTTATTAGCTATAGGACTTTGGACAAACTACTTAAACTTTCTAAGCTTTGGCTTTCTTATTTATAAAGAATATCTACCTCTTGGGGTTGCTGTTAGGATTAAATGACCTAATGCCCATTGCCAAGCACAGAGCCTGACTCATAGGAAGTGCTTAAGAAATGCCCACTACTGTTAATATTGTTGGTCAGCATCAATAAAAATGCTGTTGATATGAAATGCCTGTCTTTATAACTTCATTTCTTTTACAGTCTCATTTATGGTTATCTCTGGAGTTATAGGGAGCTGATAAAGTTCCAAAACAGTTTTTAAAAGATTTAAAAACAGGAAATAATGATAGTCATCTATTCATAAAAAGCAGGGCTTGGCTAGATGCCGAGGCTCATGCCTGTAATCCCAGCACTTTGGGAGGCCAAGGGGGGCGGATCACGAGGTCAGGAGATAAAGACCATCCTGGCCAACGTGATGAAACCCCGTCTCTACTAAAAATACAAAAATCAGTGTATTTTGTGGTATGGTGGTGCACACCTGTAATACCAGCTACTCAGGAGGCTGAGGCTGAGGCAGGAGAATCACTTGAACCCGGGAGGCAGAGGTTGCAGTGAGCCGAGACTGCATCACTGCACTCCAGTCTGGTGACAGAGCGAGACTCTGTCTCAAAAAAAAAAAAAAAAGTAGGGCTCTCATTTCAGAAAAAACTATTTTTCACTTCCCTAGTATCCTGAAACGTCTGCATCTCAAACTTCCCAATTCTTTTGCTTTAATAAACAGACGGGTGTGCCTGGAGTCATGGTGATTACCCATGTTCTAGAAATAAACTTCAGAAAGCTGTGTTGCCTGCTTAATACTCCCATAAATTCCAAATATTATTATGTAGTTTTTTTAAAAAACATTAAATATCTGGGTTTTCTAAATCAATTTTAAACATGGGGGGTGTCAGTTCATTTTACAAAATATGCAAGTAGAAATAATTTTTTTTTAATTTGTAAGTATAAAAAATTTTAAATGCTTAGCTAAACAGGCATATAAACAGGAAAACAATGCAGCGTTGAAGAGAGTGTTCTCAACTATGAGGTCTTGCTTCCAATCGTGGTTCTGATAGTTCAGCATCTCAGGTCACTGTTCTGGGCCTTATTTCCTCAAAAGGACAACTCAGGCTGGATGACTTTTGATGTTCCTAAATTGTCCACAAATCCATCATCTCTAAAGCTTTTTTGATATACAAATTCCATACCTTTAATGTTTCATTTTCAAACTTCTGAAGAGCCTCTTTATTAGTTACCCTGAACTAAGTTTAAATGCTAATGAGTCAGAGATATTGTGTATTGAGCACATGTTAAGAAAATGGAAAATACCCTCTCCCAATGCCACAACTCACCGTCCTCTCAAAAACAAGTGTATTTTGGACTACAACATTTTTTTAGAATGTTGTTAACTACCAAAAACAAAAATAAAAACCAATGATAAAATAAATCAACAATAAAATAAAATAGTTTGACAGACAATCACAACTGCTATTTAACAATTTATCTGATTTTATCACAAAAATATTCCATGAACATTTTCTCTACTGGAGGTTTTAGGTTCAACTCCAAATTATAACAAAACATTGTGCAATTAGGAAGTTGATTTGGCCTAACAGAAATGACAAATATGTACTGAAATTTGAGACTTGAAATAAGTGAGTCACTACAGCACTTCTCAATACCCTATGTAAACATGAATTATCCTTCTGTGGGAAAGAAGGTCCTGTGTCATCTGCTTTAAGACCAAGAGATAAGAAACAATTGACTAAATGTACTGCACAGCCCTACACAGAAATGAAATTATACTAAAAATAAGGACTAAAAGCTATGTCTTGGCAGATAATGGCTAGTGTACTTTGATAACGATGTACAGATTTTTTTAAAAACTTTTGATGGCTCTAGGGATGGATGCTAGAACTTTGGGGTACATATGGCTCTGATCTGAGGGGGCCTGTTTTGGGGAGTCTCTTTAGTCATACAAAAACAAGGCAAGGGTTTCTCAGATATATTGCACACTTGACTTCCTAACAAACCTTCCTGCTGTACAGTAGCTAAAAATGCTGGATAAAATATTTTTAAATGAATCAGCAAAGGGGCAGGAAAATAAGAAAAATTCTTAGAGGCTAGAGCAATAGAAAAGCAAAAGCACAAATACAGAAATGTTAGGCTGACTCCCTCTCATCTAAAGCTTCACTTGACGACCAGGGCACAGAAGAGCAGGACGACCTGCTCAGGGGACAGAAGACAAAGCCAAAGGAGTCTCAGTAAAAAAAAACAAAAACAGAAACAGAAACAAATAAAGCCAGGGAAGCATGAACTAGGAAAACCAAACAAAAATACTCTGAGATTGCAAGGACACTTGCCCATGTCAAGCTTGTGGCTGGACACAGTAGAAAAAAAAAAAAAAAAAAAAAAAACTTCATAACCACAAGCTGATTCTCATGTGCATTTTATGGCCCAAGTTCACACAATCTATGCAGTATGAAAAACTCTGAAACTGAGATTTTATTTTTATTTATTTTTTTGAGACAGGGAATTGCTCTGTCACCAAGGCTGAAGTGCAGTGGCACAATCTCAGCCTCAACCTCCCAGGCTGAAATGAGCCTCCCACCTCAGCCTCCTGAGTAGCCGAGACTACAGGCAGGCGTCACCATGCCCAGTTAATTTTTTTTATTTTTAGTAGAGACAATGTCTTGTTATGTTGCCCAGGCTAGTCTTGAACTCCTGAGCTCAAGCGATCCACCTGCCTCGGCCTCCTAAAGTGCTGGGATTACAGGCATGAGCCACCTGCACCCAGCAGAGATTTTTTTTTTAGATTTCCCTGGCAAAACTAAGAGAATATCCTCTCTGGAGAAATGTACTTTCAATCCTAGCCTCTAAAATTACCACAGATACAGTTTAGTCAGAAATGAGCTCGTGGTGAGACAGGACTAGCTGGATTTCCTAGGCAGAATAAGAATCCCTAAGCCTAGCTGGGAAGGTGACCACATCCACCTTTAAACGCAGGGCTTGCAACTTAGCTCACACCCAACCAATCAGGTAGTAAAGAGAGCTCACTAAAATGCTAATTAGGCAAAAAACAGGAGGTAAGGAAATAGCCAATCATCTATCGCCTGAGAGCACAAGGGGAGGGACAATGATCAGGATATAAACCCAGGCATTCGAGTCAGCAAAGGCAACCCCCTTTGGGTTCCCTCCCATTTTATAGGAGCTCTATTTTCACTCTATTAAATCTTGCAACTGCAAAAAAAAAAGCTCGTGGTAAAAAGTCACAAAGCAGCCAGGCACAGTGGCTCATGCCTGTAATCCCAGCACTTTGGGAGACCGAGGTAGGCAGATCACCTGAGGTCAGGCATTCAAGATCAGCCTGGTCAACATGGTGAAACCCTGTCTCTACTAAAAATACAAAAATTAGTCGGGCGTGGTGGCAAGCACCTGTAATCCCAGCTACTCGGGAGGCTGAGGCAGGAGAATTGCTTGAAACTGGGAGGTAGAGGTTGCAGTGAGCCGAGATCATGCCATTGCACTCCAGCCTGGGCAACAAGAAAGTCACAAAGCATACAATGAAACAAGGCCCCACTGGTGAAACTACAGAAACAACAGACACAAACCCATAGGCAAAAACTTCAGGTATGTTAATTATCAGATACTACATATAAAATAAACATTTTATATATTTAAATAAAGGGAAAAGAGTATCAAAAGTAGGAGTTAGGAATAAGAGACTGTCAAAAATACCAAGCAATGAAAATATAATAATATAAATTAAAATTCAGTGAACAAAGAATATATATATATATAAAGAACCCACTCAAATCAGTAAAAAAACATACAAACAACCAAAGAAGAAAAATAGCAAATGAAATGGACAGACATTTTGCAGAAGAGGAAACATATATGGCTAATAAACATACAAAAAGATATAAACATATGAAAAAATGTGTGGGGCTCTTCCTCTTCCCCAAGTGGCCTGAGGTAATCTGTGAAAATGGTTCACTATTCACTTGACCCAGAGAACCCCACAAAGTCATGCAGATCAAGAGGTTCAAATCTTCGTGTTCACTTTAAGAACACTCGTGAAACTGCCCAGGACACCAAGGGTATGCATATATGAAAAGCCACGAAGTATCTGAAAGATGTCACTTTACAGAAACAGTGTGGACCATTCCAACATTACAATGCTGGAGGTGGCAGGTGTGCCCAGGCCAAGCAGTGAGGCTGGACACAAGGTTGGTGGCCCAAAAAGAGTGCTGAATTTTTGCTGCACATGCTTAAAAATGCAGAGAGTAATGCTGAACTTAAGGGCTTAGAGGTAGATTCTCTGGTCATTGAGCACATCCAAATGAACAAAGCACCTAAGATGCGCCGCTGGACCTACAGAGCTCATGGTTGGATTAACCCATACATGAGCTCTCCCTGCCACATGGAGATGATCCTTACTGAAAAGGAACAAATTGTTCCTAAACCAGAAGAGGGCGTTGCCTAGAAGAAAAAGACATCCCAGAAGAAACTGAAGAAACAAAAACTTACAGCATGGGAATAAATTCAGCGTTAAAACAAATACAATTAAAAGTAAAAAAAGAAAAAGAAAAAGAAAAGAGATGTGGCATCATTAACAACCAGGGTAAAGCAAATCAAGCCCACAATGAGGTTAACAGATTGCATGTATTCAACTGGAAAAAAAATTTAAGTCTAATATTACTATGTGTTGAAAAGAACATGGCTCTTCATGCTCGCTTAGACGTGACTGAGGAAAGTATAAATGGGTGCAAGTATTTTTAAAAAGAGTTTGGCATTATCTCCTGAAGCTGAACTTTCACGTATATCCAGCGATTCTACTAAGAATTGATCCAGTAATTCCACTAAGCATATACACAAGAAAAACTGCACATGAACAGTAAGAGGCATGTACAAGAAAACACACAGTGGCACTCATACAGCAAAGGCCTGAAAACAAATGTCCCACTTACAAGAGAGCAAATGAGCAAACGGTGGTATAGTCATACAAAAGTCAAAACAAACTATAGTGAACAATATTATTAGCAATATTATTAGCAATAGCATATTAAGTGAAAAGTTAGTTTCAAATAATTAAAGTATGATAACATTTTTTATTAAGTTAAAAGCAACTAAAATTTTAAAATTTAAATTTCTTAAGCTAGGCGCAGTGGCTCATACCTGTAGTCCCAGCTACTCAAGAGGATGAGGTGGAGGAATCACTTGAGCCCAGGAGTTTGAGGCTGCAGTGAGCTATGATGGCACCACTGCACTCTAGCCTGGGCAACAGAGTGAGACTCCACCTCTAAGAAAACAAATAAATAAAATAAAAAATTTAAACTTTTTAGGAATAAATAGACTAGCAATAAAACTCTATGAACAAGGGAAACAAGAGAATGATGAAATGTGTTTCAGAATGATGATTACCTTGAGTAAGAACACTCAGGCCAATGGAAAAAGAGACCATATCATTAGACATAGGTTACTACCAAGATCTTAGCTTTTGTTTTGAGTGGGGGTGTATAGGTACTTATCAGATAGATAGAAAGATAGAGTAATTTAAAAATAAATAGGTATGGAAGTGCAGAATCTCTTCAATACACTGATTTCCCTTTTTTTTTTTTTTTTGGATATATACCCAGCAGTGGGAACTACTATATGCTAGATCATACAGTAGTTATATTTTTAGTTTTTTGAGGAACCTCCATATTTTGTTTTCCATAATGGCTGTACTAAACTTACATTTCTACCAACGAGCATTCTCCTTTCCCTGAATACCTGCTAGCATCTGTTATTTTCTTTTTGATAACAGACATCTTAACCAGGGTGTCATGATATCCCATTGTAGTTTTATCTTTTTATTATTTTTTATTATTATACTTTAGGTTTTAGGGTACATGTGCACAATGTGCAGGTTTGTTACATATGTATCCATGTGCCATGTTGGTGTGCTGCACCCATTAACGCATCATTTAGCATTAGGTCTATCTCCTAATGCTGTCCCTCCCCCGTCCCCCCAACCCACAACAGTTCCCGGAGTGTGATGTTCCCCTTCCTGTGTCCATGTGTTCTCATTGTTCAATTCTCACCTATGAGTGAGAACATGCGGTGTTTGGTTTTTTGTCCTTGCGATAGTTTACTGAGAATGATGGTTTCCAGTTTCATCCATGTCCCTACAAAGGACACGAACTCATCATTTTTTATGGCTGCATAGTATTCCATGGTGTATATGTGCCACATTTTCTTAATCCAGTCTATCGTTGTTGGACATTTGGGTTAGTTCCAAGTCTTTGCTATTGTGAATAGTGCCGCAATAAACATATGTGTGTATGTGTCTTTATAGCAGCATGATTTATAGTCCTTTGGGTATATACCCAGTAATGGGATGGCTGGCTCAAATGGTATTTCTAGTTCTAGATCCCTGAGGAATCGCCACACTGACTTCCACAATGGTTGAACTAGTTTACAGTCCCACCAACAGTGTAAAAGTGTTCCTATTTCTCCATATCCTATCCAGCACCTGTTGTTTCCTGACTTTTTAATGATGGCCATTCTAACTGGTGTGAGATGGTATCTCATTGTGGTTTTGATTTGCATTTTTCTGATGGCCAGTGATGACGAGCATTTTTGCATGTGTTTTTTGGCTGCATAAATGTCTTCTTTTGAGAAGTGTCTGTTCATGTCCTTTGCCCACTTTTTGATGGGGTTGTTTGTTTTTTTCTTGTAAATTTGTTTGAGTTCATTGTAGATTCTGGATATTAGCCCTTTGTCAGATGAGTAGGTTGCGAAAATTTTCTCCCATTCTGTATGTTGCCTGTTCACTCTGATGGTAGTTTCTTTTGCTGTGCAGAAGCTCTTTAGTTTAATTAGATCCCATTTGTCAGTTTTGGCTTTTGTTGCCATTGCTTTTGGTGTTTTAGACATGAAGTCCTTGCCCACGCCTATGTACTGAATGGTATTGCCTAGGATTTCTTCTAGGGTTTTTATGGTTTTAGGTCTAACATGTAAGTCTTTAATCCATCTTGAATTAATTTTTGTATAAGGTGTAAGGAAGGGATCCAGTTTCAGCTTTCTACATATGGCTAGCCAGTTTTCCCAGCACCATTTATTAAATAGGGAATCCTTTCCCCATTGCTTGTTTTTGTCAGGTTTGTCAAAGATCAGATAGTTGTAGATATGTGGCACTATTTCTGAGGGCTCTGTTCTGTTCCATTGATCTATGTCTCTGTTGTGGTACCAGTACCATGCTGTTTTGGTGACTGTAGCCTTGTAGTATAGCTCGAAGTCAGGTAGCGTGATGCCTCCAGCTTTGTTCTTTTGGCTTAGGATTGACTTGGCGATGTGGGCTCTTTTTTGGTTCCATATGAACTTGAAAGTAGTTTTTTCCAATTCTGTGAAGAAAGTCATTGGTAGCTTGATGGGGATGGCAGTGAATCTATAAATTACCTTGGGCAGTATGGCCATTTTCACGATATTCATTCTTCCAACCCATGAGCATGGAATGTTCTTCCATTTGTTTGTATCCTCTTTTATTTCATTGAGCAGTGGTTTGTAGTTCTCCTTGAAGAGGTCCTTCACATCCCTTGTAAGTTGGATTCCTAGGTATTTTATTCTCTTTGAAGCAATTGTGAATGGGAGTTCACTCATGATTTGGCTCTCTGTTTGTCTGTGATTGGTGTACAAGAATGCTTGTGATTTTTGTACATTGATTTTGTATCCTGAGACTTTGCTGAAGTTGCTAATCAGCTTAAGGAGATTTTGGGCTGAGACAATGGGGTTTTCTAGATATACAATCATGTCATCTGCAAACAGGGACAATTTGACTTCCTCTTTTCCTAATTGAATACCCTTTATTTCCTTCTCCTGCCTGATTGCCCTGGCCAGAACTTCCAGCACTATGTTGAATAGGAGTGGTGAGAGAGGGCATCCCTGTCTTGTGCCAGTTTTCAAAGGGAATGCTTCCAGTTTTTGCCCATTCAGTATGATATTGGCTGTGGGTTTGTCATAGATAGCTCTTATTATTTCGAGATACGTCCCATTAATACCTAATTTATTGAGAGTTTTTAGCCTGAAGGGTTGTTGAATTTGGTCAAAGGCCTTTTCTGCATCTATTGAGATAATCATGTGGTTTTTGTCTTTGGTTCTGTTTATATGCTGGATTACCTTTATTGATTTGTGTATGTTGAACCAGCCTTGCATCCCAGGGATGAAGCCCACTTGATCATGGTGGATAAGCTTTTTGATGTGCTGCTGGATTTGGTTTGCCAGTATTTTATTGAGGATTTTTGCATCAATGTTCATCAAGGATATTGGTCTGAAATTATCTTTTTTGGTTATGTCTCTGCCAGGCTTTGGTATCAGGACGATGCTGGCCTCATAAAATGTGTTAGGGAGGATTCCCTCTTTTTCTATCGATTGGAATAGTTTCAGAAGGAATGGTACCAGTTCCTCCTTGTACCTCTGGTAGAATTCAGCTGTGAATCCATCAGGTCCTGGACTCTCTTTGGTTGGTAAGCTATTGATTATTGCCACAATTTCAGAGCCTGTTATTGGTCTATTCAGAGATTCAACTTCTTCCTGGTTTAGTCTTGGGAGGGTATATTTGTTGAGGAATTTATCCATTTCTTCTAGATTTTCTAGTTTATTTGCATAGAGGTGTTTGTAGTATTCTCTGATGGTAGATTGTATTTCTGTGGGATCGGTGGTGATATCCCCTTTTTCATTTTTTATTGCATCTATTTGATTCTTCTCTCTTTTCTTCTTTATTAGTCTTGCTAGCGGTCTATCAATTTTGTTGATCTTTGCAAAAAACCAGCTCCTGGATTCATTAATTTTTTGAAGGGTTTTTTGTGTCTCTATTTCCTTCTGTTCTGCTCTGATTTTAGTTATTTCTAGCCTTCTGCTAGCTTTTGAATGTGTTTGCTCTTGCTTTTCTAGTTCTTTTCATTGTGATGTTAGGGTGTCAATTTTGGATCTTTCCTGCTTTCTCTTGTGGGCATTTAGTGCTATAAATTCCCTCTACACACCGCTTTGAATGTGTCCCAGAGATTCTGGTATGTTGTGTCTTTGTTCTCGTTGGTTTCAAAGAACATCTTTATTTCTGCCTTCATTTCATTATGTACCCAATAGTCATTCAGGAGCAGGTTGTTCAGTTTCCATGTAGTTGAGCGGTTTTGAGTGAGTTTCTTAATCCTGAGTTCTAGTTTGATTGCACTGTGGTCTGAGAGACAGTTTGTTATAATTTCTGTTCTTTTACATTTGCTGAGGAGTGCTTTACTTCCAACTATGTGGTCAATTTTGGAATAGGTGTGGTGTGATGCTGAAAAAAATGTATATTCTGTTGATTTGGGGTGGAGAGTTCTGTAGATGTCTATTAGGTCCACTTTGTGCAGAGGTGAGTTCAATTCCTGGATATCCTTGTTAACTTTCTGTCTCGTTGATCTGTCTAATGTTGACAGTGGGGTGTTAAAATCTCCCACTATTATTGTGTGGGAGTTTAAGTCCCTTTGTAGGTCACTCAGGACTTGCTTTATGAATCTGGGTGCTCCTGTGTTGGGTGCATATATATTTAGGACAGTTAGCTCTTCTTGTTGAATTGATCCCTTTACCATTATGTAATGGCCTTCTTTGTCTCTTTTGATCTTTGTTGGTTTAAAGTCTATTTTATCAGAGACTAGGATTGCAACCCCTGCCTTTTTTTGTTTTCCATTTGCTTGATAGATCTTCCTCCATCCCTTTATTTTGAGTCTATGTGTGTCTCTGCACATGAGATGGGTTTCCTGAATACAGCACACTGATGGGTCTTGACTCCTTATCCAGTTTGCCAGTCTGTGTCTTTTAATTGGAGCATTTAGCCCATTTACATTTAAAGTTAATATTGTTATGTGTGAATTTGATGCTGTCATTATGATGTTAGTTGGTTATTTTGCTCATTAGTTGATGCAGTTTCTTCCTAGCCTCAATGGTCTTTACAATTTGGCATGTTTTTGCAGTGGCTGGTACCAGTTGTTCCTTTCCATGTTTAGTGCTTCCTTCAGGAGCTCTTTTAGGGCAGGCCTGGTGGTGACAAAATCACTCAGCATTTGCTTGTCTGTAAAGTATTTTATTTCTCCTTCACTTATGAAGCTTAGTTTGGGTGGATATGAAATTCTGGGTTGAAAATTCTTTTCTTTAAGAATGTTGAATATCGGCCCCCACTCTCTTCTGGCTTGTAGAGTTTCTGCTGAGAGATCAGCTGTTAGTCTGATGGGCTTCCCTTTGTGGGTAACCTGACCTTTCTCTCTGGCCACCCTTAACATTTTTTCCTTCATTTCAACTTTGGTGAATCTGACAATTATGTGTCTTGGAATTGCTCTTCTCGAGGAGTATCTTTGTGGCGTTCTCTGTATTTCCTGAATCTGAATGTTGGCCTGCCTTGCTAGATTGGGGAAGTTCTCCTGGATAATACCTTGCAGAGTGTTTCCCAACTTGGTTCCATTCTCCCCATCATTTTCAGGTACACCAATCAGACGTAGGTTTGGTCTTTTCACATAGTCCCAAATTTCTTGGAGGCTTTGTTCGTTTCTTTTTATTCTTTTTTCTCTAAACTTCCCTTCTCACTTCATTTCATTCATTTCATCTTCCATTAGCGATACCCTTTCTTCCAGTTGATCGCATCTGCTACTGAGGCTTCTGCAATCTTCATGTAGTTCTCGAAACTTGGCTTTCAGCTCCATCAGCTCCTTTAAGCCCTTCTCTCCATTGGTTATTCTAGTTATCCATTCGTCTAATTTTTTTTCAAAGTTTTTAACTTCTTTGCTATTGTTTTGAATTTCCTCTCGTAGCTCAGAGTAGTTTGATCGTCTGAAGCCTTCTTTTCTCAACTCGTCAAAGTCATTCTCCATCCAGCTTTGTTCCGTTGCTGTTGAGAAACTGCGTTCCTTTGGAGGAGGAGAGGTGCTCTGCTTTTTAGAGTTTCCAGTTTTTCTGCTCTGTTTTTTCCCCATCTTTGTGGTTTTATCTACTTTTGGTCTTTGATGATGGTGATGTACAGATGGGTTTTTGGTGTGGATGTCCTTTCTGTTTGTTAGTTTTCCTTCTACCAGACAGGACCCTCAGCTGCAGGTCTGTTGGAGTTTGCTAGAGGTCCACTCCAGACCCTGTTTGGCTGAGTGTCAGCAGCGGTGGCTGCAGAACAGTGGATTTTCGTGAGACCACAAATTCAGCTGTCTGATAGTTCCTCTGGAAGTTTTGTCTCAGAGGAGTACCTGGCCGAGTGAGGTGTCAGTCTGTCCCTACTGGGGGATGCCTCCCAGTTAGGCTGCTCGGGGGTCAGGGACTCACTTTAGGAGGCAGTCTATCCGTTCTCAGATCTCCAGCTGTGTGCTGGGAGAACCACTACTCTCTTCAAAGCTGTCAGACAGGGACATTCAAGTCTACAGAGGTTCCTGCTGAATTTTTGTTTGTCTGTGCCCTGCCCCCAGAGGTGGAGCCTACAGAGGCAGGCAGGCCTCCTTGAGCTGTGGTGGGCTCCACCCAGTTCGAGCTTCCTGGCTGCTTTGTTTACCTAAGCAAGCCTGGGCAATGGCAGGCGCCCCTCCCCCAGCCTCGCTGCCACCTTGCAGTTTGATCTCAGACTGCTGTGCTAGCAATCAGCGAGATTCCATGGGCATAGGACCCTCCGAGCCAGGTGCGGGACACAATCTCCTGGTGTGCCTTTTTCCAAGCCTGTTGGAAAAGTGCAGTATTAGGGTGAGACTGACCCGATTTTCCAGGTGCCGTCTGTTAACCCTTTCTTTGACTAGGAAAGGGAACTCCCTGACCCCTTGCGCTTCCCGAGTGAGGCAATGCCTCGCCCTGCTTTGGCTCGCGCACAGTGCACTGCACCGACTGTCCTGCACCCACTGTTTGGCACTCCCTAGTGAGATGAACCCGGTACCTCAAACGGAAATGCAGAAATCACCCGTCTTCTGTGCCGCTCACGCTGGGAGCTGTAGACCGGAGCTGTTCCTATTCAGCCATCTTGGCTCCACCCCCCCATTGTAGTTTTAATTTGCATTTCCTTGACAATTAGTGACGTTGAGCATCTTTTCCTATACCTGTTGGTCATTTGTATGTCTTCTTTAGGGAAATATCTACTTAGATCTTTTGCCCATTTTTTAATCAGATTATTTGTTTTTTTGCTCTTGAGTTGTTTGAGTTCTTCACATATTCTGGTTATTAATCACTTGTCAGATGAATAGCTAGGAAATATTTTTTCCCCATTCTGTGGGCTGTCTCTTCTCTTTGTTGATTGTTTCCTCTGAAGCTTTTTAGCTTGATGTTATCCCACTTGTCAATTTGCTTTGGTTTCCTGTGTTTTTGAGGTCTTACTGAAGAAATCTTTGCCTAGACCAATGTACTGAGGCATTTCAATAGCAAGATATGAAATCAACCTCAGTGTCCATCAATGGATGAAATTATAAGGAAATTGTGATATATATATATATATATATATATATATATATACACAATGGAATATTATTCAGTATAAAGAAGAATGAAATTCTGTCATTTACAGCAACATAGATGGAACTGGAAGGCATTATGTTAAGTGAAGTAAGCCAAGCACAAAGAGAAAAATGTTGCCTGTTCTCACTCATGTTGGAGTTAAAATAGTCGATCTCATGAAGACAGAAAATTGAAAAGTGTTTACCAGAAGCTGGGAAGGTTGGGCGGAGAGGGGAGATGAAGAGAGGTTGGTTAATGAGCACAAAAATACACTCAGAAGGAACAAGATTTGGTGTTTGGCAGCAATATAGTATAGCTGTGGTTAATACTGTATTGTATAGTTCTAAATAGAAGAGGTTTGGAATGTCTCCCAGCACAAAGGAATGATAAATGTTTGAGGTGATGAATATCCCAATTGTGATTTGACCATGACACACTATGCTTGTATCAAAATACCACATGTAAGCCAGCCTCAGTGGTGCATAACTATAGTCCTACTACTTGGAAGACTGAGGTGGGAGGATCACTAGAGCCTAGGAATACAAGGCAGTAGTATACTTTACACCTGTGAATAACCACTGCACTCCAGCCTGGGCAACACAGAGAGACCCTGTCTCTTAAAAAACACAAAACAAAAAAACCATGTACCCCATAAATATGTACAACTGTTAGTATCCATAAAAATTAAAAACAGGCTGGGTGTGGTGGCTCACGCTTGTAATCCCAGCACTTTGGGAGGCCGAGGCAGGAGAATCACGAGGTCAGGAGATCGAGACCATGGTGAAACCCCGTCTCTACTAAAAATACAAAAAAAATTAGCCAGGCGTGGTGGCGGGCGCCTGTAGTCCCAGCTACTCGGAGAGGCTGAGGCAGGAGAATGGCGTGAACCCAGGAGGCGGAGCTTGCAGTGAGCCGTGATCGCGCCACTGCATTCCAGCCTGGGCGACAGAGCAAGACTCCGTCTCAAAAAAAAAAAAAAAAAAATTAAAAACAAAGTTGCATCTGGTGGGTCACACCTGTAATCCCAGCACTTTGGGAGGCCAGGGTGAGAAGATCACTTGAGCCCAGGAGTTCAAGGCTGCAGAGAGCTATGAGTGCACCACTTCACTCCTGCCTGGGCATCACAGCGAGATCCCATCTCCTAAAAAAAATCAATAAATAAAACTTAAAATAAATTTATATAAATTAAATAAACAAATGAAAGTGGCACATGAACCAATGGGTGTCATGAATTCACCATCTTACTTTCTTTTCATCCCTCTTATCACCACCTAAAACCACTGTCAATCATAGCTACATTTGTAGCTCATTTAATAGCTCATAAAACTTGTCAAAAATATTATCTCATTTAATCCCTGCAACAATCTTATGAAAGGTGCATTGCTATCATTCTCATTCTACGTAAGGGAAAACTATGGCTAAAAGAGATAAGTGACTGTTCCAGTTTAAATCCAGTTCTTAAACTCCAAATTCTGCATTCTTTCCCACATGAGCCTGAAAAATATCTATCCGTTCTAATCGCTTCACATGCATCTCAAATCATGTGATATTTAAGAGATCTTGAAGAAATAATAAAATTAGCACCAAATCACCAAAAGTAGATGCCAAAACTAACACCCTTGAAAGCTGAGATTCCTCAGAATAATGGATCCCTTTCTCAGCCACCTAAACAAGGTCATATTAAAGGCCTGGTTATCTTTGCTAATACCATCTTCAATTGCACACAAACACATAACCTTGTGAACACCTCCTGACTGAGCTTCTATTTGGAACCTAAGCCAGAGATGTTCTTTGTTTTTTTGTTTGTTTTTTTGTTTGTTTTGAGGTGGAGTCTCACTCTGTCACCCAGGCTGAAGTGCAGTGGCGCGATCTCCGCTCACTGCAAGCTCCGCCTCCCAGGTTCACCCCATTCTCCTGCCTCAGCCTCCCAAGTAGCTGAGACTATAGGCGCCCACCACCACGCCCGGCTAATTTTTTTGTATTTTTAGTAGAGACGGGGTTTCACCGTGTTAGCCAGGATGGTCTCTATCTCCTGACCTTGTGATCCGCCCGCCTCAGCCTCCCAAAGTGCTGGGATTACAGGCGTGAGCCACCGCGCCCCACCTGCCAGAGATGTTTTAAGATGCTCACAGGGCCCTGAGCCACTCTTTTACAGGTCTCATCACATTAGACATATACTCAGACATTAAATGTTTGAAAGGGCTTTTATTATTTGAAAAATATATTTTGTTAAAAGTTATTTTTGTGTAATTTTAAATTTCACTTATGCACAATTATACAAAAGTTGAATTGCAACTGGGCAGTTGAAATTATGACTAGTCATTTAATTAAAGATTGTTTTTAAAGTTAAGTTCCAAGCTTCTTATTTTGGAATCAATAATATATCACAATATATGATATCTTTTCTGGGTGCCCTTTGAAACCTTCATTTAATTGTCAGGAAGCTCTAACTCCTCACAAAAGTGCCATCTCCACTGCTTGCCTTACCTTAATCATTCCACATGTATTTGTTAAGTGCCTGCTCTCTATACCTCTGCACCTCTCCAGCAGAGGCTTCTGCTTCTCCTGCATGTCTCATCGAAATCCCGGAGGGAACCATCATCCAACGCCACTCTCTTCCTTTCCCTGAATTGTCACTGTCTGACCTCTGGCCACACCCCCTCATTTGCTGAGGACTTTGGAACCTGACTCATTGCTTCTTCTTCACTTTGAGTGTAGTCATCTGGGAAGATTTCCACATTTATGTGGATGGGCCAGCCAACACCTCAGCCACAAAAGTTCCTAGCCTCCTGAGTTCAAATAATCTTTATCTTCTCTCCTCATCTCCCAGCATGCCATGGCCCCATTCTAGATGGTGACATCACCTGGTACTGAACCAACTCTGAGACCTCTCATTGTAATCCAACAATGTGACTTCCAATTTTTGGCTCTCCAGCTCTGTCACTCCTCTTCAAGCTAATCCAGAACTCTAATGCTCTGTTCCTGGACTGCCGTTAAGATTTCCTGTTCTTCCTCATCAAGCCTCATGATGCATCATTTCAAGCATTCTCTTGACATCAATATCCCAGCTGCTTCCTTTAGAGCTATCAATTCCACCCTCTGTCTTGGATCAGTTGAAACCTTCACCTTAACTCCCAATTCTAAATGGCTGAAATGTGCTTTGAAAACACTACTCAACGAAGCAGCTTAATCCCTCGACAAATATCCAACCATCTAACATCAACTGGGTTCTCAGCACTGCTTTTCTTTAACAACTTCTAGCTATCCCCAAATGTATCCATTTCTACTCTTACCCTCACCTGCACTCTGTCCAGGCCCAGGAAAGGCCCCCTTTCGTCTCCCTAAAATATCTCAAATGTCTCCCATCTTATGAAAGACTTTTCTGAATCCTATATCCTCCCTAGCTTACTGCCTAAATTCCTCAGTCTCTTCTTAGGCAAACTCCTTTAAAGGGTAATTTATAAAGGCTCTTTCCATGTCTGTATCTCCTAGTCATTTTTCCCCATTCATTTTTAAATTGACTTGTATTTGTATCAAAGTAAAACGTGCCTATAAGTTAAGAAGCAAATAATGCTAAAAAACATTTGGCCTAAAAGGCTCTTACCTAGATACCTGGCTCTGATCAAATGTCACCTTATCAAAGAATGTTCCCTGACTGTGCAATGTAAACCCATCATCCCACCCCAACACTATCTTCCCCCTTACCTGAAGCATTTTTCTTCATACCATTTACCACCTCCTAGCATAATATAAATTTAGTTATTTAGCCGGGCTCAGTGGCTCACGCCTGTAATCCCAGCACCTTGTGGGGGCCGAGGTGGGCAGATCACTTGAGGTCAGGAGCTCACGACAAGCCTGACCAACATGGTGAAACCCTGTCTCTTCTAAAAAATACAAAAAATTAGCTGGGCATGGTGGCAGGCACCTGTAATCCCAGCTACCTGGGAGGCAGAGGCAGGAGAATCGCTTGAACCCAGGAGGCGGAAGTTGCAGTGAGCAAAGATTGCGCCGCTGCACTCCGGCCTGGGTGACAGAGTGAGGCTCCATCTCAAAATAAACAAATAAATAAATTTAGTTATTTTTTTATTTTTATGGGATCTGTGGCACAGAGCAAACAATAAATATGTGTGGAATTAATGAAAATCTATTCTAACAAGATATCAAGTTGGAACATTTTTAGTTAGTTTCAACTGATATCCCATTGGCTGGGAACAACACAATAAATGCCACTATCCTCCAGTCCTAAAGGAAAGTGTTGGAACAGTGCAACTCAAAATATGCCCATGGACAAATGCCAGTCTGAGAATTGTTTTTATTGGTTTGCTATAAGATAAATACAGAAATTGGAAGTATTTAGAGACTTTTAGAATAATTTGACATTGCTTTGGAAGTACAACTGGTCAATAGACTTGTCTTGTTGAACAGACTATTTCAGGTGCTGTTGAACTCACATAATACATCACCAGCGTGATGTGAACTGAAGACCAGTCATGCAATAAAGGGCCAGGTATAGACCTGTAATGAATTGGAAGTTAAAAAAAAAAATCTTTCCCACAAATGTACGCAATGCCCTGTGCTAAACCATCTGTGATGACCATGTTAGGAGAGTGTGACACAGATTAGAGCAACATGAGCCCATCACCACTCTAAGAGAGGTAGACAAAGCCAGAAACCAAGAGGAGAGATTGTTTTGTAGAAAGCTATTTATGCCTTAAGCATTTCCTCCTAGAAGAGAGGCTGGTGTGCATATCCTATGCCTTAAACCAAGGGAGAGGGCTTCAAGGAGACACCTTGAAGGGTAAAACATGTCTCCCCTGGAGTTTAAGGAACATGTGACTAGAATGTGACTCTCACCAAAAGACTCTAAAGGTGAAGACTGTGGCTGGAATAAAAGGCATGCTTGGCACTGAGCTGCCCCTCCATGGCACATGCTTTTGGGAGGTCTGTCATGGACCCAGGGACAGAGGGAGCTAGTTTAAGCTCCTATTCAAAGGGATCCTATCCAAGAGGAATTTGAGGATGGAAGGAGGGACCAAACAGAGGGGGTGAAGCATCAGAAGCTCAGAGGACCAAGGCAGGAATACACAAGCAAAGAAAAATCTTTTCCCAGATGAAAAGAAATACAACACATTCAGAGGACACCAACTGCCAGGTTATAACTATAAGGGCTGTGCAAAACTAGGCCCCTGTCCCCTAATCCCCTCTCTCCTTGGCCAATCCTAGAGCAGTCAGAAACAACAACAGGAGAAAATGAGGAGAGAAGAGAGGAAAAAAACCAACCATGTCCTTTGCCACTGCAGCCTGAATCTCTGTCAAGCTGAGAGAAGGGAAAAAATATTAATGTTGAATATGAAGTTGTAATAATTCATGAGGCTAGACTGGAATTATATTATTATTAGACAAAGTGAAAATCTTTAATGCTTGACAGTGAGCCAAGGGCTTTCCATTATCTAAGAATCACCAGTAAAGTTGTGGCACCTGCCTTGAGTTTTTCCTTAGGAGTAGAGAGTAAGTTAAATGGTGATTAGTGAGAAAGAATAAATTTGATTTCTCTTTGCACTCGAATCAATAAATAGATTATACACAAAAAAATGTGGTCCCCTGGCTCTTCTTCCCACCTTCTCAGACACAACCACTTTCAACTTTCTACATATCTTACCGCATTTATCTTAATAGTTCCAGCCAGGCGCGGTGGCTCACGCCTGTAATCCCAGCACTTTGGGAGGCAGAGGCAGGTAGATCACGAGGTCAGGAGATCAAGACCATCCTGGCTAATACGGTGAAACCCCGTCTCTACTAAAAAATACAAAAAAATTAGCCAGACGTGGTGGCGGGTGCCTGTAGTCCCAGCTACTCGGGAGGCTGAGGCAGGAGAATGGCAGGAACCCGGGAGGCGGGGTTTGCAGTGAGCAGAGATCGCGCCACTGCACTCCAGCCTGGGAGACAGAGCAAGACTCCGTCTCGAAAAAAAAAAATAGTTCCAAGTAACATGCATATAGTGGTATGTCTAGGTTTATTAATTATAGTTTTTATCTATTCGGTCCCTATTAACATAAAGAATTATACCTTTCTTACAGAATTTTTGCATAAATCCATATTCAGTGATATTATGGTTAATTCCATCTTATATTATTCACTCCTTAATTAAGTAGTGTACCATGATTAAATTTTCTTGCTTATTCAGATCTATAAATAAATTAATCCACACAATAACACTATAAAGTTATGACCCCCATTCTAAACTGGAGGAACCTGAGCCACAGAGAAACTAAGTAACTCACTTGCCCAAAGGCACTGAGCTGGTAAGTGCTGAAACCAGAATTTAAACTCACATTAGGCTGTATAGTTCCAGAATGCACACTCTTAGCCCCTCCGTGATAGTGCTTATGTTTGCTAAAAGGTTTAAGTCATAGCTCAAGCAAAATTAAACTGGGCCTAGCCCATTACTAAAGTAGGTGCTATTGTAGCATATAATAAAGACATTTTTAAAATTTCTATTCCCACGATGAATAGGTAACTTTCAAAAGAGTATCCAGAAAGGTACTTTGGATATGTAACATACAACCCAACTTGTTAATTCATCACAATAACTGAATGTATGATTTTCCTTTTATCCATTCTTCACCCTGACTTCTCACCTTACAATTTTCTCTTAGCTAAAGTTAAGCGATAACTCTTCAGAAAAACAGTCTAGAGATTCATTATTAAAAATATATTGAAATCTTACAATTCCCTGGTGCTAAGGTTTAGAACACAAAGCACAGTCTCTTTCCTCTAAAAGGATGTTTCTTCTCATTACTAAAGTCATAATAAGAGATAGAACCACAATGAAGAAATTACTTTGGAGAAACCATTTTAGTATGTTTCTTAGAAAGCAGTATATTAGGCCAGGCGCAGTGGCTCATGCCTGTAATCCCAGCACTTCGGGAAGCCAAGGAGGGCAGGTTGCTTGAGGCCAGGAGTTGGAGACCAGCCTGGCCAACATGGTAAAACCCTGTCTCTACTAAAAATACAAAAATTAGCCGGGCGTGGTGAGACACACCTGTTATCCCAGCTACTTGGGAGCCTGAGGCAGGAGAATTGCATGAACCCAGGAGGCGGAGGTTGCAGTGAGCCAAGATCACACCACTGCACTCCAGCCTGGATGACAGAGTGAGACTCTGTCTCAAAAAAAAAAAAAAGAAAAAAGAAAAAAAAAAAAGAAAGCAGTGCTGTTTTGTTTTTCAACTTATCTGGTTCCATAATTAGTGAAAGAGATATTTTAAAATATTGATTAATGAAATACTTAATATAGTCCCTAGTAATATAAAATACTTTCTTTCTTTTTTTTTTTTTTTTGAGACAGAGTCTTTGCTCTGTTGCCAGGCTGGAGTGCAGTGGCATGATCTCAGCTCACTGAAAGCTCCGCCTCCTGGGTTCATGCCATTCTCCTGGCTCAGCCTCCCGAGTAGCTGGGACTACAGGCGCCCACCACCACACCCCGCTAATGTTTTGTATTTTTTTAGTAGAGACGGGGTTTCACCGTGTTAGCCAGGATGCTCTCAATCTCCTGACCTCATGATCCACCCACCTCGGCCTCCCGAAGTGCTGGGATTACAGGCATGAGCCACAACGCCCAGCATAAAATACCATCTTTCTCAAAGTTATATATACCTAAAGAAATAAGGCCGGGCACGGTGGCTCACATCTGTAATCCCAGCACTTTGGGAGGCTGATGGCGGCAGATCACAAGGTCAGGATTTCAAGACCAACCTGGCCAACATAGTGAAACCGCATCTCTACTAAAAACACAAAAATTAGCCAGGTGTGGTGGGACATGCCTGTAGTCCCAACTACTCAAGAGGCTGACGCAAGAGAATCACTTGAACCCGGGAGACAGAGGTTGCAGTGAGCCAAGACCACGCCATTACACTCCAGCCTGGGTGACAGAGTGAGACTCATCTCAAAAAACAACAACAACAACAACAAAGAAAAGAACAAGTGAAAATTAGAATATAAAACAAGTAACTGATAAAAGAATCAGCCAATGCCTGACATCCAGCTGACTGATCTTCCCACCCCATTTCCCATCTTCAAACTCAAAAGTTTATTTTTATGTTTTTAAAAAAACCCAAGTTTTTAAGAGCAAGCCATAGAATTTTTGCATAATTCTAAAACTCCACAGAATTCTAAAACTCTCCAACCACATTCAGCCTTTTACTCCTAAAAACAGGAAATAGTACAACTCAAAAGATCAACAATCTGAAAATTTAATCCAAGTGGTTTCCCTTTATTGGTAAAAAAAAAAAATCACAATTTCCATAATTTGCCATCAGTGGAAGAATTCAAGGCTGACTAACTCATTCACATTTTATTAAATGGGTGGCTAATATTTAATTTCACAGAGACCAAAAAACGCACCAAACAAAAGGAGGGGGTGGTGCGTGCACAAGAAACTTGGCTAATGATTTTTCAGACACCTCTCAGTTAAAACTCCAAGAGCTGAATGAACACAGAAATCTACTTTAAAGTATATGTTCAGGTTGAATGTATAATTTTTGCCCTTCTGAACTCCTGGGACAAAGGTTAATGCTCAATAATGTTTAACCTTCTTGAAATGCAGAAGGAGAACAGGCTCAAAGCAATACACCAGAACTGATTATCATAGTTCAAGGGAAATGGTTATTCTGATGGCCAAGAAAAATGGGCTCATTTTCAACATGAATGCTGGCCACTTAAAAATAATTATTTTTCTGTGGCTGCAAATTATGAAAATTAGTAGCATGAAAGCACACGTCCTGTAAGGACCCCATTGCTTCTGAAAGATATCCACATCCAGCTATCCAGTTTTGGAGAAAGTAAATGGGGTATTTTTATTGTGTTTGGCAAAGTAGCTAAAAATTAAACTCCATTCTCAATTAACAATGCCTATTTCTAATAGGGCTAATATATAAATAAAATTCACAGATAATTCTAAAGTATCCTAACTAATGATAGTTTCAAACTTTCTTAATTAAGCTATGAACAGAGTTAGAAATGTATAAATCACTGGCTTGCCTCCCTATTTAGCAACAGAAAATTAAAACTATAAGCAGCAAAATGAAAGCAAATAATCTACCACTGAAAAGCTATCTCCTGAGCAGAGAGTCACATAATGGCATGTAATAGCAATATTAAAGATTAACTCAAATCGATTAAGCAACTCAATATCTTGCATTTTAGCCATCATCAAAATTTCATGAGCTCTGTGAAAAGATATATGTGTAATTTGCTGGAATAAAATCATACTAAAATGGAAGAATTCTACTTAGTGAGAAAAAATTGTTAGACCAGCTATCATTTAAATTTCAGCAAGACAAAGTCAAGCAATGTGATAGCATGTTGCTTTTTTTCCCCCCCGCGAGACAGAGTCTCGCTCTGTCACCCAGGCTGGAATGAGGTGGCACGATCTCGGCTCACTGCAACCTCTGCCTCCCAGGTTCAAGCTGATCCTCCTGCCTCAACCTCCCTAGTAGCTGGAATTACAGGTGCGTGCGACCACATCCAGCTGATTTTTATATTTTTAGTAGAGATGGGATTTCACCATGTTGGCCAGGCTGGTCTCAAACTCCCGACCTCAGGTGATCCACCCACTTTGGCCTCCCAAAGTGCTGGGACTACAGGTGTGAGCCACCACGCCGGGCCCATGTTGCCTTTAACGTCAGTTTTGTTTCAATGATGATTCTAGTCTCAGATCAATAAATCAGCAAAGAACAAAAACAGCAGTCTTGGGGGAAAAAATCAGTTCTAGATTTTAAAACAGAAGAATATGCCTATATAATTCCTTGTCTATTTTGTATTATTTGTTTAAGTTTTAAATAATGAGCACATTTTATACACCATTCACTAATATGGTCTGTCAAATGTTCTAAGTAAAAAGCCAACAAATAAGCAAACAGTTCTTTGTTAAAAGAAAACAAGAAGTAAAAAGAAATCAGGAGATGGCCATAGGAACAATATTTCCACCTTCTGCCTTTCTAAAAACCTTTTAATACTAAATATCTAAAATCTCAAAATGCTATTAACAAAAATTTAGGCTTACTCTATGGAAAACAAAAGCGTTGATGATGCAAACTTCAAGTAAAGGTTTGTTTCTTTTTCTAATGTCTTAAACCTTTCATTATGGAAAATTTTATGCTTATACAACAAAGGAAAACTATAGAGAACTGCCATTTACACACCCAGCTTTAACAATCACCATCTCCTGGTCAGTGCTATTTCAACTATACCCCTATCCACATTTTCTCCCCTACCCCACCGGACGATTTTAAAGCCAATCTGAGGGATTTTATTTCATTATTAAATATTTTAGTATGCATCTCTAAAAGATAATGATTATTTTTAATAAAATCAAAATACCATTATCAATCTAAAATTTTTTTTTTTTTTTTGAGACGGAGTCTCGCTCTGTCGCCCAGGCTGGAGTGCAGTGGCGCAATCTCGGCTCACTGCAAGCTCCGCCTCCCGGGTTCGTGCCATTCTCCTGCCTCAGCCTCTCCGAGTAGCTGGTATTACAGGCGCCCGCCACCACGCCCGGCTAATTTTTGGAATTTTTAGTAGAGACGGGGTTTCACCGTGGTCTCGATCTCCTGACCTCGTGATCCGCCCGCCTCGGCCTCCCAAAGTGCTGAGATTACAAGCGTGAGCCGCCGCGCCTGGCCTAAAATATTTTTATAAGTGTCTTAATATCATTAAATATCCAAGCCTGGGCAACAAAGCAAGACCATGTTTCTTCAAAAAAATTAAAAAATTAGCCAGGCTTGGTGGCACACACCTGTAGTCCCACCTTCTCAGGAGACTGAGGCAGGAGGATTGCCTGAGTTCAGGAGGTTGACGATGCAGTGAGCTGTGATTGTGCCACTGCACTCGAGCCTGGGTGGCAGAGTGAGAACTTGTCTCAAAAAAAAAAAATTCATTGTTCAAATTTCCCCCACTTTCTCTTTTTTTTTATATTCAGTTTATTCACCCAAATAAGGCATACATGTTACATTTGGTTGGTAGGTCTTTTAAGTCTCTTTTCTTGTATAGACTATCACTCCCACATTTTTTCTTATAATTTGTCAAAGAAACTGGGGGTATTTGTTCTAGAGTTTCCCACACCTCAACTTAGCTAAATCCTAACTGTATCTTCACTATCTTCACCTTATCATTTAACATATTCCTCTGTCACCTGTATTTTATGTAAATCTATAATTAGAACTAGCAGTTTGATCTGATTTAGGTTCAATTTTTTAGCAAGAATACTTTATAAGTATTTTTGTATACTTTCATCAGGAGATGCATATGTGTGGTTGTCTCTCATGTATTAGCAGTCATTGATGATCAGTGTCTAGGTTCGTTATTTTATTAGGGCTTGCAAGATGGTAAAATTGTAATTTCATCATTCATTCTTCCTTCAACAGCAGTAGGAGCCTCTCTAAGTTTACTCCTGGTGCTGACATGATCCCAGTAGTCTTTGATGCTTCCTTGCTTTCTGGTTTGACAAGATGTGCCAAGCTCATTTTTTTTTTTTTTTTTTTTTTGAGATGGAGTCTCACTCTGTTGCCCAGACTGGAGTGTAGTGGCGCAATCTCAGTTCAATGCAAGCTCCTCCTCCCAGGTCCACGCCATTCTCCTGCCTCAGCCTCCCAAGTAGCTGAGACTACAGGCGTGTGCCACCATGCTGGGCTAAATTTTTTGTATATTTAGTAGAGACGGGGTTTCACCATGTTAGCCAGGATGGTCTCGATCTCCTGACCTCATGATCCGCCCACCTCGGCCTCCCAAAATGCTGGGATTACAGGCGTCAGCCACCACGCCTGGCTGCCAAGCTCATTCTATATTTTCTGTTTCAGGTCTGGAATCAGCCATTTCTCCAACAAGTTTGTGATTGATGGTTTCTGTGAGTGTCCTGCCTGCATCCCTTCCACTTGGCCAATGGACTCACATACAGGCTACTGTGAGTGTTGGCTGCTAATGGCTCATAGTCGCCGTCTTCTTCAGGGACTCCCCTAACCTAAAGCTTCCTCACAACCACAGCCCTAGCAGCCCATAACCAATGACTGACCGAGGTGAGGGACAAAAGGCTTGACTTCAAGTTGAGACTAACTCTTCAGTACAATTCATGTGCCGGGGTTCAATATTTAGAAGTGGAATAGTTGGCTTATATGATAATGCTATTTTTTAATTTTTGAAGACCTACCATACTGTTTTCTATAGCAGTTGAACCATTTTACATTCCCACCAAGAGTGCACAAAGGTATATAAACTTAATTTTAACACCATATTAGCTTAGGTATCTGCTTTGGTTTGAATGTTGCATCCCACCCAAAATTCATGGGTTGAAATTTAATCCCCAATGTGACAGTATTAAGAGGAGGGCCTTTTTGGAAGTGATTATGTCATGGGCGCTCACCATCATGAATGGGTTAATGCCACTACAAAAAAGGCTTCAAAGAGCTCCCTTGCTCTCTCTTGCTGTCTTTGCCTTCTGCCTTCCACCAGGTGAGGATGCAGAAACAAGGTGTCATCATTGAGGAACAACATCTCACCAAATAACAAACCTGCTGATGCCTTGGTCTTGAACTTTCTAGGTTCCAGAAGAGTGAGAAAACAAATTTCTATTGTTTATAAATTATCCAGTCTCAGGTATTCTCTTATAGCAACACAGATGGACTAAGACAGTATCTGATCCTCATCGATCTTAGTAATACTGAGCTGCATGTAGCAAGGGTCAATGTAGATTAGCCAGTGGTATTCCCCAGTTTCAGAGTTGATTATCTACTTTACCAACTCCTAAGTGAATAGGGTGTGTGGAGGAGCAGCATGGGCTTGATAGTATTAGACCAAAGTGGACTTGCCAATACATTGGCACCCTAGGGTGGCCAACACAGACAATGCAGGCTGTGAGCAGACTCTCAAAGATGTAAAGCTACTCCCTAGGAATGAGCCACATTGGGATAATGAATAATTGCTCCAGTCAAATGGAATCTATATTCTTCTCCCCGGAAGTTCTCACCCAATTCTCTAAGCATGGTCAGAGATAAAGGCTAAATAAACATAGGATAAACACAGGAGACAACAGACTGCAAGGATGAGAGAAGTCTGCTTCTATCTGACCTTATGAACCTAGGCCAATCACTTACTCACTGAGATTTAGTTTTGTCAAACTGGATCAATAATATATGCCATACCTAACACACAGGGTGTCTGTTCAGGAGATAATGAATATGAGCATTCTTTGAAAGTATGAAGTGCTACTTAACTACAAAGTACTACTCCAAAGCTATAATTTTCCTGAAACAGCCGGGCACAGTGGCTCACGCCTGTAATCTCAGCACTTTGGAAGGCCAAGGCGGGCAGATCATCTGAGGTTGGGAGTTCGAGACCACCCTGACCAACATGGAGAAACCCCATCTCTACTAAAAATACAAAATTAGCTGGGTGTGGTGGCACATGCCTGTAATCCCAGCTGCTCGGGAGGCTGAGGCAGGAGAATTGCTTGAACCCAGGAGGTGGAGTTTGCGGTGAGCCAGAGATCGCACCATTGCACTCCAGCCTGGGCAATGAGAGCAAAACTCGGTCTCCAAAAAAAAAAATTTTCCTGAAACATTACTGTCATTTCTAGAACTGAACTCTCCTCTCCCAAAGCACAAACTAAATTCTGTTCAATTTCCATAGATTGATTTTTTTTTTGAACCACACTCATCATCTCAGAACTAAAATAAATAAAAAGAGAGAGAGAGAGAGAAAATATTGAGAGAAATCAGACCCTTATCACTCACTTGGAGGTGGTTTAGAAGAGTAAAACAAAAATCATGTTTGGAAAAATTAAGAATTAGACTTAGGAGAAAAGGTTCAGAGAGATAGAACCATGAGCCTAGAAAAGAAACAATTTATTGATTTTCAAGTACAATTAACTTGCTGCTAATTAGAACTATTTAATGGTAGGAGATTGTATCACTAAAAGTACTGAAGCAGAGAGGAATCTAGCATTACAAAAACTGTTAAGTCAGATAAGTTCTAAGATCCCCTCAAGCTTTAACATTCTTTGATTCACAAAGACTGAGAGTGACACGGTAGCAGGTGGCTATGCTTCATCCTCTCCACAGAGGATACCACAATAAGAAATGGTCTTAAATTGTAAGCCATGGGATTTAGGGCAAAGATCAAGGAGTTGTTTCAGGTAGAGATGGCTGTTAAATTCCAAACAGAATTCTGAGGTAAGCTATGGCTGTGTCCTTTAAAATAAAGGAAGCTATACCCATCTTATCAGAGCAATTTAAGGATTACTCTGGTTAGAGGTGAAATAATAAACTAGACCATCTTTGAAGGGGCTTTCTTTTCAGTCCTTTGATCCATAGTTGTCCATGAAAATTTGCAAAGTATAAGTGACTATCTAAATGTTTTCTTTAAGTTTCCTTGGTTTGGAGATTAAAGAATTTAAGGTTTTTTTTTTTTAAGACAACAGGTTGTCATCACATACAAGAAAGACATAGAAAGAATGGCAAGAGGTCTTGCTTCAGTCAAAATACTGACCTCAAAAAAGAATCATGAGTTATAAAGGCATGCTTATTTTTCTCCAAGCAGAACACATGAATTCCTTTACCAAGTTAATCTTGGTTTCATGAGTTGTTTATAGAGACTAAACTGTTCATTCAATACAGTCTATCTACCTTGCACATTCCTGTGCCCCATGCATTAATTATTCCTATACCTTACTATAATTTATTATAGCAAGCCAATAATAAATGAAATCTTTTTTTTTTTTTTTTTTGAGATGGAGTCTCGCTCTGTCACCAGGCTGGAGTGCAGCAGTGCGATCTCAGCTCACTGCAACCTCTGCCTCCCGGGTTCAAGCGATTCTCCTGCCTCAGCCTCCCAGTAGCTGGGACTACAGGCACATGCCACCATGCCCAGCTAAGTTATGTATTTTTAGTAGAGACGGGTTTCACCATGTTGGCTGGGATGGTCTCAATCTCTTGACCTCATGATGCGCCCACCTCAGCCTCCCAATGTGCTGGGATTACAGACATGAACCACCACACCTGGCCATAAATGAAATCTTTTATAAAATTCTATTAATTATGAACTAAAAAGGGAGGTACAGCAATGTGTAGCAAAGACAGTACATTGAATGGGTGTCATTCAAAAAAATTCTTTTCAGATAATTAGCAAAAGAAATTTGACTTTATTAATCAATTCATTCTCTAGAATTCCAAAGGGGAAAAGGAAACAAATGTTTCCTCTAAGAGCTTTGGATTTGCTAGTTAATTAGCCAAAGTAAGGTATGAGTTGTACAGTTATGCCTTCCAAAGAAGGGGAAATGTCCTGAGGTTATGCACATAGAGCTGCCTGGTCCTACATATTTGAAAAGGAAGACCATTTTAATAATCTAAGCAGGAAAGGAACACAGAAACACCCTGCTATATTTTCAAGAGATCAAGGATATATGCTTAAGTCTTTCCTATACTCCAAAAAGTTCCCAACTACAAAGATGACAAAATCTGGTTAATATTAATTATTACAAATTAAAGCTATATAATGTTCTAAAATATACAGCAGCCTTACAAAAACCTAAGCTGTAATCAGAAAAACAGAAAATTTCCCCAAGACTGAAAAACAGAAACCCATAACAGAAGGAAAAGAAGGGTGAGGTCAAGGAAGTGGTGGTTTAGTTGGGGAGAATTCAGGGAAGGGAAAATCTAGTGAGTACATCTGGGAATTCATTTCCTGCTATTTTCTCTAGTCTCTACCTGAGTGGCCTTTTCTTGGCCTAAAATGAATAGCCTTAAATGAAAGGCAAGAGCTACCTAGACCCATCTCTGCTTAAGGCATTTATATTTCTGAGAGAAGAGTTGGAAGTTATAAGGGATCCTCAGTCCTCTTCCCAAACTCTCATCACTGGCAGACTCCAAGGTTCAGACCTCAACTGTCTTCTCTTCTCTATCAAATTCATTTTCGGAGTCATCCGACCCAGTCTTATAGATTTAATAATATCTATGTACAAATAATTCCCACATCTTCCATGAAATCAAGACACAAGAATATCTAATAGTTATTTCAAACTTCACATATCCAAATCAGAAATTTTTCTTTCCAATCCTCAATCCAAACCTGCTTCTTCCTTTGTGCTTACCATTTCAGAAAAGAGGATCACCCAATCACCTGTGATAGGCCCATATGTCCTCCAACTCCTCAGTCAAAACTGTCAGGCTCAAAAATCCCATTGCTTGATGGTGGTGGGAGCCCACAAGTAAGAAAACAGGTGCTCAGAGGTTAAGATTTTGCCAGCAGGGAGAACAAGCTGCAGCTTGGGCAATAACCTGGGAATACTAGCAATTTTTAATTAGGCTTTTTCAGCTCAGTGAGAAAGTCTCAGAGATTCTAAGTCACCAGGAAATGCAGGCAATGCTGTTGCAGTGTGCAAAAAACTGGAATCAGTGAAATGTAACAGGAGTAGAGTCAGTATGTTTGATTATTTCCTAATGCTCTAAAACTGTTATTTCCCCATACTCACCCCCAATCTCAAACACATAAATACTTCTTGGGTCTGAAAGTTGTACATTAACAGGTTCATGTGAGTAGGCAGTAGGGCAAAATTACTCTTGCTTACTTCTTGCTACTTCCTAGGTGCTCTGCCACAGAAAGAGGGGGCCAATAAAATGATGGCAAAAATGATGTTTGAGGTTTACCTACGGTTTTCAATACCATTTTAAAGATAGGTTTTAATTGATGTAATAGTTTAAAAACACAAAGATTTCATCCATATCTACCATCTATGCAGTTAGAAAAATGAGACTCGAAGTAATTAAAATACTTCAGGAAGGCTGACGAGGATAAACGTCTAGCACTAGAATTGTAATCATGGGGAATTCTCCATTCCTTACTCAAAAACGGCTCAAGCCAAGAGTGCCTAAGTTTAAATGTTAACTCCATGATCTACCAGCTGTACGACCTTGACACGTTTCCTCCCTGGAAAGTGAGCACCGACTCCAGAGAATCGCTGAGAAGATAAAATGAGAGAAAAACACAGAAGAGTGCAGAGAACAATGCCCATGTATTGTCAATGAGGTAAACATGCAGTAATGCAAGAGTTCTTATTATGAGGATGATGTTTAAAAATCCTGGGATTCAGAAACAAAACAAAACGCTTTGTAATGTGAAAATACTAAGGAATAAATGGAGATCTGGATCTAATTATCTTTTCTGTTTCAAGGTGGTAAAAAAAATTCCTAAGCATCCTAGTGACATATCTTAATATACAGTATAAATCCAAATACACATGTACTGAGAGGAAATCAGGATAAATTTTTAGTTTATTCACTTTTAGAAACATCTAAAACAAGGAGTAAAATAAAAAATCTAGATATTATTAAGTTTTTATTAGTGATCCCCATTACAAATTCTTATAGGTATATTTGCATATAGCTTACAAATTCAGAATAAGTAAATAGGTTAAAACAGCTAAGGATGCTAAAGTATTTGCATTTCACATAACACTTCAAGAGGACGGTCTGACTGAAAGTAGCTAAAACTGCACAGTCACGCTTTCTGACTCATCTCCTTTGCAGTTACTTCTGTTTTCAGTCTTTCTCACTCATGGGCCTATTTCTTTAGATTGCCACTAGAAATGCCTTGAGTGCTTCATATAAAGTCATTCAAGTAATCCTGAATCACCATAACTGGTTTATTTTTACTCCATCTCCAAGCTATAATCAGAGTTGCTTTCATGGCAACACGTCGTAACACTGATTTTCTCCAAATGTGTAAGTTTAGAAAAGACACAGGCTTTAGATGCATGTTGAATAAGGTGGCTGTAGCAGGCACTACTGGCTGCACCTAACCAAAACCAGAAGGGAACACAAAGCCTCAGTTCAAGCTCATATATGGCATTAAAAGCAGGGAAATGTCGGCAGAGGCCATAAGGTTCTAGAAGCCTGCACAGGAATCGTGTGAGACAAGGAGCCAACAGCCTTCTCAGTACCAACTCTGACAACGTCCAGTCTCTCAGACAACTGACAGAAGATGCAGTAAGATGCCCTGACGAACTCTCCCAGCTGGATGTGGTGGCTCATGCCTATAATCCCAGCACTTTGGGAGGCTGAGGTGTTCTCTTGAGCCCAGGAGTTCAAGACCACCCAGGACAACACAGACAGACTCCACCTCTACAAAAAAAAGTTAAAATTAGCCAGGCATGGGGCGTGGTAGCGGGCACCTGTAGTCCCAGCTACTTGGAAGGCTGAGGCAGGAGAATGGCGTGAAGCCGGGAGGTGGAGCTTGCAGTGAGCCGAGATTGCGCCACTGCACTCCAGCCTGGGCGACAGAGTGAGACTCCGCCTCAAAAAAAAAAAAAAAAAAATTAGCCAGGCATGCTGGCACCTGCCTTAGTCTAAGCTACTCAGGAGGCTGAGATGGGAAGGTTGAGCCCAAGAAGTTGAGGCTACAGTGAGCCGTGATTGCGCGACTGCACTCCAGCCTGGGCTAGAGAGCGAGATTCCGTCTCAAAAAAAACAAAACACTCCTCAGAATGGTTGTTTGCCCAAGCAACTGAGTAACCTCCACTGCTATTTGCTGCCCTCTAATCTCCCTCTCTTCCAACAGATCCTTCAGGAGAGAGAGTGAGGCCATCCTCAGATTCCCCACCAGCAGTCATCAGCAGATGTCAGCAGAACGCCATGGGTTAGGCCCAAATTCAGGCCCTAATCACCTCACTGCTAGGCTGCCGCAGCTACCTAACTGTCCTGCTCTCCTGATGTACCCTGCACATGTTTAATCTTCCTAAAATCATGCTATGATCACACTACTCACCTTTACAGTGTCTTCAGAAGCACAGAAAAGAAAGCTTAAACCAGTGATTGTCTGAAATGTATGTTGGCCCCTATCTATTTTTTCCAGCTTTATCTTGTATTTCTCTCATATAAATCCCCACATTCAGTCAGTTCTCAGCACTTTTGCTTACTCCACTTCCCAGCCCCAGCATCTACTACCCAGCCAATTCCTACCCTTTTTTTTTTTCAGACAGTGTCTTGCTCTGTCACTCAGGCTGGAGTACAGCAGCATGATCATGGCTTACTGCAGCCTGGAACTCCAGGCTCAAGCGATTCTCCCACCTCAGCCTCTCAAGTAGCTGGGACTACAGGCGTGCACCACCATGACTGGCTAATTTGTTTTTAATTTTTAGTAGAGATAGGGTCTCCCTATGTTGCCCAGGCTGGTCTCAAACTCTTGAGCTCAAGTGATCCTCCCACCTCGGCCTCCTAAAGTACTGAGATTACAGGTGTGAGCCACCACGCCCAGCACTACCCATATTTTAAAGCCCAACTCAATCCCAACTTTTCCATAAAGTAATTATGCCTTAACCAACCTATTTAGGAGTGGGGGTCCCCTCTTTGTTCTCTGAATTCCTATAATGCTTACTAGTTGTACCACTCATCATAAGCTATCTTTCATATATCATTCACTCACTTAGTCAATAGTATTCACTCAGATGCCAAATGCCAAATGCCAGATGCCAGGAGATATTCTAGACCCCTTGATATGGGCCTCAAAGAATTCATAGTCTAGGGGAAGAGGAATCAAAGGAAGAAACTACTATTTATTGTTTATTCTATGCAGGTCATCACCATGAAATCTCTTTCCATATGTCAGCTCAGTTCATCCTCACGACTCTATATGGTAGCTATTGTTATCACTTTACGTATTTTTTATTTTTCCATAAGTTATTGCGGTACAGGTGGTATTTGGTAACATGAGTAAGTTCTTTAGTGGTGATTTGTAAGATTTTGGTGCACCCATCACCCAAGCAGTATACATTGTACCATACTGTTGGCTTTTATCCCTCGCCCTCCTCATATTCTTCCTCCCAAGTCCCCACAGTCCATTGTATCATTCTTACGACTTTGCATCCTCATAGCTTAGCTCCCACATGTCAGTGAGAACATATGATGTTTGGTTTTCCATTCCTGAGTTACTTCACTTAAAATAACAGTCTCCAATCTCATCCAGGTCACTGCAAATTCTGTTAATTCATTCCTTTTTATGGCTGGGTAGTATTCCATCGTATATATACACCAGTTTCTTTATCCACTCGTTGATTGATGGGCATTTGGGTTGGTCCCACGATTTTGGAATTGTGAATTGTACTGCTATAAACACACTTGTACAAGTATATTTTTTGTATAATGACTTCTTTTCCTCTGGGTAGATATCCAGTAGTGGGATTGCTGGATCAAATGGTAGTCCTACTTTTAGTTCTTTAAGGAATCTCCACACTGTTTTCCATAGTGGCTGATATGGTTTGGCTGTGTCCCCACCCAAATCTCAACTTGAAGTGTATCTCCCAGAATTCCCACGTGTTGTGGGAGGGATCCACTGGGAGGTAATTCAATCATGGGAGTTGGTCTTCCCCATGCTATTCTCATGATAGTGAATAAGTCTCATAAGATCTGATGGGTTTATCAGGGGTTTCTGCTTTTGCTTCTTCCTCATTTTCTCTTGCCCCCACCATGTAAGAAGTATCTTTCACCTCCCACGATTCTGAGGCCTCCCCGGCCATGTGGAACTGTAAGTCCAATTAAACCTCTTTTTCTTCCCAGTCTCAGATATGTCTTTATCAGCAGCATGAAAACAAACTAATACAGTGGCTGTACTAGTTTACATTCCCACCAGCAGTGTAGAAGTGTTCCCTGATCACCACATCCACGCCAACATCTACTGTTTTTTGATATTTTGATTATGGCCATTCTTGCAGGAGTGAGGTGGTATCACCTTGTGGTTTAGATTTGCATTTCCCTGATCATTAGTGATGTGGAGCATTTTTTCCTATGTCTGGTGGCCATTTGTATATCATCGTCTTTTGAGAATTGTCTATTCATGTCCTTAGCCCACTTTTTGATGGGATTTTTTTTTTTTTTTTTTTTTTTTTGCTGATTTGTTTGAGTTCATTGTAGATTCTGGATATTAGTCCTTTGTCAGATGTATAGATTGTGAAGATTTTCTCCCACTCTGTGGGTTGTCTCTTTACTCTGCTGACTGTTCCTTTTGCCATGCAAAAGCTCTTTAGTTTAATTAAGCCCCAACTATTTATCTTTGTTTTTACTGCATTTGCTTTTGGGTTCTCAGTCATGAAATCTTTGCCTAAGCCAATGTCTAGAAGGGTTTTTCCAATGTTATCTTCTAGAATTTTTATAGTTTCAGGTCTTAGATTTAAGTCCTTAATCCATCTTGAGTTGATTTTTGTATAAGGTGAGAGATGAGGATCCAGTTTCATTCTCCTACATGTGGCTAGCCCAAACTTTTCTATTTGTTGAGAAGGGTGTCCTTTCCCATATTATCACTTTATAATAAGGAAACTGATTCTCAGAGAATTGAAATATCTTGGCAAAGAATACCAAGTGGTTTTTTTGGGAGGGTTTTGTTTTTATTTATTTATTTATTTATTTTTGAGACGTAGTCTCGCTCTATTGCCAAGGCTGGAGTGCAATGGCAAGATCTTGGCTCCCTGCAACCTCCGCCTCCTGGTTCAAGTGATTCTCCTGCTTCCGCCTCCCGAGTAGCTGGGATTACAGGCATGTGCCACCACACCTGGCTAATTTTTGTATTTTTAGTAGAGAAGGGGTTTTGTCATGTTGGCTAGGCTGGTCTCAAACTCCTGGCCTCAAGTGTTTTACCCACCTTGGTATCCCAAGGCGCTGGGATTACAAGAGTGAGCGACCATGCTCGGCCACCAGGTAGGTATGTTTTTATTCTCTGCTGTCACTCTCACCCTCTCAGATTGTCTGTCCATCTCTTCCTTGCTCAGTCCCTGGGAGACTAATGGCTGTGATCTGCATCACCCAAGTTCCTTTGCCCTCTGGCTTCTACGTAGGTTGGGTCAACAGGAGGTACCACTGGGAGCAGGAACTAAGAGAGCAGTATATTTATTCACCCTGCTCCCTCCTGACTCACTAGGTTCTGGCAGTAGCTGCATCCCTCAGGCACCACCCTTGTGGAAGGGCTCTTCCATGGCTCCAGCTCTTCCTACCAGGATCCATTAAGACCGGTGCCCTCTGCTGCCCCTTAGACCAGGAGTTGAAGGTAAGTAGGCTCCACCTATAGGCTGATGAAGCACCTTAGCCCTGCCCACATTTCTGTAAATAGTACCTTCGGTAAACTCTCTTCAGTTAAACCCTTTTAATGTGCTGTTTCCTGCAGATACACAGAGCAGGATTTGAACCCACGTGAGGGTTCTTACTGCAGAGACCTCCTTTTTTGCTGGGGTAACTGCTATGTTGGAGGTTTGTACCTAGTGCTGAGAATCAAAACTAAGGGCACCTCACTCTGATAGGAAGGATCAGAAAAGACTTCACCTGACCTATCCAAGCATGAGTCAGTCTCAAAAGATGAACTGACGTTTACCAGGCAAACAAAGAATAAGGATAAACATTCAAGGGCAAAGTAGACAGCAGGTTCAAAGTCACAGAGGCATAAAGACTATGTCTTATTAACCAAGGCAGTTATGTAGAGGGCTTGTGAGAGAATAATGATGGTTGAGAGTTTCTAAACTTTAATGATAGTCACTTACTTCTCAATCCTGATCCACATGGGGAGATTAGAAGAGGCAAAGAATTAGCTAGACTCCGGGCAAGAGAAACAATTCACCTATTCCCTACCTTCAACTGATCCCTATTACAGAAAATAAGTTCAAATGTTTAGCATAATGTACAAGCCCTTTCTAATCTGGCCTCTACCCAACCCACCAGTCTCATGTGCCAGCACCACCTCAAGCTGTTCACTGAGAATGCCATACCCTCCCACATCTCTGTGCTTTTATATATGTTTTTCTCATGCAGAAGATACCTACTTCTACTTTGTACTTGGTAAATTCCTCCTTATCTCTCAGGGCTCATCTCAGGTGTCTGCTTATCTGTAAATATTTCTGGAGATCCAAAATGATTCCATAATGCCTTGTGTATAACTCTAGAACAGTACTTTCAAAGCACAGAACATGCATTATAATTGCTTGTTTTCATGTCTGTTGATTGACTCGACTGTGATTTCCTAGTGACCAGGTACTATAGGAAAGTAACAGATGGTAGAGGTACATGCTTGGGTTCTGGAGGCAGGCCACCTAGATCCAAATCCTAAACTCTACCCCAAACAACTAGGTAACCTAAGGCAAGTTATATATCCTCTCTGGGGCTCAGTTTCATTATCCATAAAATAGGAATCATAACATCTACCTCATAGAATTGTTAAATGAGTGACATAAAATAATGCCTGTTACACACTAAGCCTTCAGTAACTGTTAGTTAACACATATCTGTATGTCCCTTATTTTCTACATAAAATGCATGTTTGTTGAATGAGTAAATATTCCTACCATTTCATATTTCTCTGCATAGATACCAAATTCTACTTAGCCTTTGTTTTATTGAATCATGAAAAATAAACCCTCATTTCTAAATATGTACTTTCTTTTCAGTTGGTTATGATAAACAGATCCTTTTCTGTAAAGGAATTTAACTTCTTTCCATTGTTGTTGGCCTGGTTACTGAGTCAGACATTCTCTTGGCCTTCGCACAGTCTCCACATGTGCCTGCCACAGAGTTACCCCCACAGAAGGGCAGTTCTGTTTCAATAATTTACAAAGACATTTTCAAGCCAAATCTTGATGGCTCCCCTATGTTGGCACAAGAAACAACAACAGGCTCCCCACAGCATAGAGATGAGCCATACAGACACTTTTTTCTAATGCCAAAGCAACATAAAATCACTGCAGTCATAAAATAACTTTACAAGTTTTAAGATGGCATTTTCTAAGCCCAGCCTTGGTAAAAAGCCCATGAGCCAGAACCAAGGAAAGAAAAATCAGAGCACACAGAACAACATGCTCAGGATGTGACAAGGAGATGAAGACCAGCTCCCAGCTGAGCCCTGAGTTTCTGAGGAAAGGTGGCATTGTGGCCAACAGGGCACCACGTTAGAAAAGGACAATGGTGCTGCCTTATAACAATATAAAGGCCACACCTGAGAAGGCCAGGACACTTACAGAGCTACCCTAGGCTGGGTGTGGAGGGATGCACAGGCCTTACTGGCTCAAGAGCCTCCATGAGGAGTTCAGCCACTGCTACTGCCCAAGACTCCAGCCCCACCTTCCTTCACTGCTTCTCCTATCCTGACACTGGTTTTGTTGTCATCCTCTTCACCAGTTGTCTCATTACCACACCTGGATTTGTTGACTCTATGTCCCCATCTTCATTCTAGAACCCCAGCTTCAGCAGGGCTGGGAGTTCACCAGCTTTCATATCAGCTGCCTGACAGTGACTAACTCTTGCTTTTTTGTCAACTATCTACCCACCCTAGAATATTCCATGAAACCATATTCCTTGCTGGAACTTATGTGAGTACGCTGCCACTTGTTGGAATAACAACAACCTAATTATTCCAAGTTAATCTGATAATGTTTCTAAACTAAAAGAACAACCACATGATTTGACAGTGAATTTAATATTTTTAGAAAAGACAGTTCTCTACTTACAGGCCTCCTGATCGAAGCACCTTGAACAGAGTGATAAAATTCTGGCTGGACTCGGCTGCTCTTCTTGATTCTTCGTTTCCTCACTGAAGTTTCCTGCTCACTCTGATGGGGAACTTCCACCACGGGCTTCACTTCTTCCAGACGGGCAGCTGCGGCCGCTGCAACTCGTCTTCTAAGATGCCGAGGGCTTGCTCTGAATCCCTGTGGCAGAAAACACAACCAAGCAAATCCAGATTTGTATTGAGTTAGTTTGGAAGTTCTCCAGGGCTAGTTATACAAAGAGCTCCAAAAGTCACTATATTCAGTGAAATCATGTGCACCCCCAAAGTGAGCATGGAGGAGGCTTAACATGCAAATAAGTTTTCCCCACAAGTGTTCTTTAAAGCACCCCAGTATTTCAGGGCCCAGAGTTATTCTACATTAAGAAATGTTCTTAATTCAGTAAAGCCAGTCCAAAAAAAAAAAAAAAAACAGGAGGGAAAAAAAGCAGGTGGGCACACTGCTTGACTGAAGCATCAGGGAGACTGTGAGTGAAGAAGGGCGTTTCCACTTTGGCCTGAAGTAGAGTGTAGGGAGCGGGACAGGATATCATTCCAGGGTAAAGTGCCACTTTACATTCCTGAGAGAGACTCCTTCTGAGGAAGGAAAGAGCAGGAATGCAAAGCATCACTGCAAAACACCACAAAGTGAGGGTTCCAAACTCAAATGGAAGCAATGAGGTGGCACAAAGGGTACAGGTTTGGGCGTCAGATGGGCCTGGGTCCAAATGCTGACTTCTTAATTATAGCTACACAACGTATTAAATATTTCTGAGTCCAATTGTTCTAACCTACAAAATGTATAACATTCCACTCACAGGGCTTTTAAGTTTTAAATAACATAAATATAAGTAAAATGCCAGCCGGGCACAATGGCTCACACCTGTAATCCCAGCACTTTGGGAGGCCAAGGCAGGTGGATCACCTGAGGTCAGGAGTTCGAGACCAGCCTGGCCAACATGGCGAAACCCTGTCTCTACTAAAAATCAAAAATTAGCTGGTCATGGTGGTGGGCGCCAGTAATCCCAGCTGCTTGGGAGGCTGAGGCAGGAGAACTGCTTGAACCTGGGAGGCAGAGGTTGCAGTGAGCCAAGATCATGCCACTGCACTCCAGCCCAGGTGACAGAGTGAGGCTCCATCTAAAAAATAAAATAAAATAGATAAAAATATATATATATGGATATATGTGTGTGTGTGTCTGTGTATACGTATATATATATATATATATATATATGTAAAATTCCAAGCATGGTATCTGACACATAGGAAGTGCTTAATAAAATTGTCATTTTCCTCTTCTTTTAGAGCAAGATGAGTGTAAGGACAACTCAGACAATGGAAACATGTCAGCTAAGTCATATTACGCAGCTGAGAACATGCAATTTTGGAAGATATCAATAATTACATAAAATAGTCTTGGTCCTCATGGCTTACAATTTACTGGAGAGCAGAAGGAGAAATCTAACATAGAGTTCATAAACACATGGGAATGTGTAATGAAGGGTTAAAGTGGTTAAAGTAGTAGACTCTCAGCGCTAGCAGATCTCAGAGAAGGAAATCAATGAATGAAGCTGAGAATAGTTACATTTGACTTAGTTGAGTGGGTGGCATTTGAAGAATGAATTGAATTTATATTGAAGACAAAGGAAACAACATAAGAAATGAATGAATAATACATAGATGATAGACAGATGGGTGGAGTATTTACAACAATAAGAAACATTATTTGATAATGTGCTGGCATGAGGGTACAAGCTAAATATAGTGGGAAACTAGTAAGAGATAAACAGTAAATGATCCAAGAAGGGCTTCTTTGAGTTTGTGTGTCTTCCGAATTTTTAAAGATATATAAAAGGCTTAAAGTCTGCAGTAAATGCATAAAAAATGAGGAGTAAGAATTTCAGAGGGATAAGCAGTATGAGAAAAGGCCTAATAATGATTCTGTGGGATTCTGAAAGATAAATGTGTACAGTGGGATTCTCACTGAGGGAGCCAGAAGATGGGCTACTGTCCAATTATAGAGAGCCTGTACACCAGGCTGAAGGATATGAAGAAGGAGAGAATTTTTAAAAAAGGAGGGGGTTACCCCCAGAGTCAAAAGTAGCAATGAGGTCAACAGAAATCGGTAAGGAGAAAACGCAAATGGATTTGGCAAAACCGAGGTCATTGTTTGGGCTCTCCTAATCCATCCGCAAATACATTAGTCTTGTTCCCATCCCGCCCCTGCATGCAAGCTCAGCTGGTTCTCTTCAACCGAAAATAGTCCCAGAACATCCCCACCACTCCCACGTAACTCAGGAGGTACTACAGCAGCTGCTGGAGAAGAGGATTAAGGAGAAGAGGGAACTGGGCCAAATGCTGAACCAAATTCTAGGGCAGTTTACACCACACACATCAAAACCAACAACCATACAGGCTGCTTTTTATGCAGCTTCCTGGACATTCCCCATCCACCCGCCCGCCCCCTCCACTCTCTACACACACACATTCATTCTCTCTCTCTCTCTCTCTCTGTCTTTCCTTCTGAATCTCATTTTTTAACAAGCTTCTCTGATAATTTTTCTACACTTTGAAGACTAAGAACCTCTAGGAACCAGAGTTTAGTTTGACCACTAGATGGCATTATCTCCTATAGCCCCTGCATTCTAATTCAGAAATTTGGTGTTCTGGTACAATGAACAAAATATTTGATGATATAGTAGCCTCTGTAATAGTGGAGTAAGTTCAGTACATTTCTCTGGTAAGAATGTAGATTCTCGTATGAGTAATAAGCAACCAGATTTTGCTTAACTGGTATTATTACCAATAGTCCTCAGTGGACTACAAATTCTAGAAACAGGGAGAAAAACTGCATAAAACTTTGCTAAAGTAACCAAATGACAGAGATCAAAACATGTTGGCACAGCCATTCTGAAAAACAATAACTCAGTGAATTCACATCCCTGTATCTACCCTAGAGAAATTCTACCAAGAGTGCCCAGGAAGATATTCAATGCAGAATTATTTATGATATAAAAAAATTTTTTTGAGACAGAATCTTGCTCTGTCACCCAGGCTGGAGTGCAGTGGCATGATCTCAGCTCACTGCAACCTCTTCCTCCTGGGTTCAAGCGATTCTCCTGCCTCAGCCTCCTAAGTAGCTGGGATTACAGGCGTGTGCCACCATGCCCAGCTGATGGGGTTTCACCACGTTGGCCAGGCTGATCTCAAACTACAGCTCAGCTTCCCAAAGTGCTGGGATTACAGGTGTAAGCCATTGCACGTGGCCAAAAATTCTAAACCACTTAAATCAGTCTTTCCTAAACTTCAGGCATCTTCATTCCACCTTAACATTTTTTCTCCAGATCTGAGCACTGCCTCAGTTATTTCTGTTATACCAAAATTTATGTGTAGTATTTTAAAATAACTTTTTATAAGCACTGTAGTATACTACACAGACTCTGCAGCCACTATCTGGGTTCTAATACTGCCTTTGTCACTTCCTAGTTGTGTGATCTTGAATAGTTACTTAATGATTTCCTCACCTATAAAATAAGGATTAAAATAGTAATTCATAGGGTTGCTGAAAAGAATAAAGTAATGTAGGTAAAGTACTTCAAAGAGTGCCTGGCACGTAGTAGTACAGAAACATTCACTATAATTACTATGGATATTACTTGTGTGAATAAAATACAGTCTTGAACACAATAGTGTATTATTCGTACTATCTAAAAAAGAAATCAGGTGGAAATAGGAAAATGAGTCACACTGCTGGTGTGCCTTGAAGACAGACACATGTGAGGTACCGATCATTAGGAGAGAGTTCTTTGTTACTCTCCAGTGAGTCAAACTACCTGGGTTCAAATATAATACCAGCTCTATTACTTACTAGGTGTGTGGTCTTGGCTAAATTACTTCTCTGTGACTTGCTTCTTCTTTAATTTGTCAAATGCATATAACAATATGTCTCTCTTGTAGAGTAATGGTGGTGTTTAAATGAGATAATCCGCATTACATACTCAGAACGGTACACGGCATAGAAAAAATACTTAATACATTATCATTATTATTACTGCTTCACTTCCTGGATCTGGCAGCAGTAATTTACACATCAGCAGTTCACAGCTATGATTACAAACACTATAAACAACGATGACTGTTCACCTTTATTTCCCTAAATAACTGCAAGGAATTACAGCTCGTTGATTTATGACACTTTCCTAAGTAATATAAGAAAAAAAAAAACGTCTTTTAACAGAGGAAGTTTTAGCTTGAAACAGTAGGTGGTGCTATAAGTTCTTCCAGGTGTTAATAAGAGTTACTCTTTTTCTTTTGAGACGGAGTCTAGCTCTGTCGCTAGGCTGGAGTGCAGTGGCGCAATATCGGCTCACTGCAACCGCCGCCTCCCGGGTTCAAGTGACTCTCCTGCCTCAGCCTCCTGAGTAGCTGGGATTACAAGCATGTGCCACCACGCCCAGCTAATTTTTGTATTTTTAGTAGAGATGGGGTTTCACCACATTGGCCAGTATGGTCTTGATCTCCCGACCTCGTGATCTGCCCACCTCGGCCTCCCAAAGTCCTGGGATTACAGGCGTGAGCCACCATGCCCAGCCAATAAGAGTTATTCTTTAACCATTAGGTGATGGACACTTGGAACCCTGTCAGTAGTGGACTTCTATCATTTTTAGGCCACCCCAAATTATCAGCACCTTTTGGATAATCATTTCCCAAGATGTGCAGTCGTGTGTGTGTGTGTGTGTGCGCGCGTGGTGTGTATGTGCATGTGTGAGGAACATTTATCATGAGATCTGCTCTCTTCAACCTTTAAGTGCACAACACAGTATTGTTAACTCTAGGTACAATGTTGTATAGCAGGTCTTTAGAACTCATTCAGCTGGCATAACGGAAACTTTATACCCATTGAACAGCAACTTCCTATCTCTCCTTCCCTCCAGCCCCTGGCAACTACCATTCTACTCTTTGATTTTATTAATTCAACTAATTTAGATACTTTATATAAATGGAATAGTTCAGTATTTGTCTTTCTGTGACTGAGTTATTGCACCTAACATAATGTTCTCCAGGTTCATCCATACTGTTGCATATGCCAGGATTTCCTTCATTTTTTAACGCTGAGTACTATTCCATTGTATGCATATATTGCATTTTCTTTTTCTCTACTTTTTTTTTTTTTAGACAGAGTCTTGCTTTGTCACCCAGGCTGAAGTGCAATGGCACAATCTTGGCTCACTGCAACCTCCACCTCCCGGGCTCAAGCAATTCTCTTGCCTCAGCCTCCCAAGTAGATGGGATTACAGGCACGGGCCACCGCACCCAGCTAATTTTTATATTTTTAGTAGAGATGGGGTTTCACCTTGTTGCCCAGGCAGGTCTTGAACTCCTGACCTCAGGTGATCCACCCGTCTCAGCCTTCCAAAGTGCTGGGATTACAGGCGTGAGCCACCACACCCAGCCTATATTGCATTTTCTTTATCCACTCATCTCTCCACGGACATTTAGATTGTTTCCATATCTTGGCTACTGTGAAAAACGCTGCAATGAACATAGAAGCATGTATAACTCTTCAAGATCCTGATTTCAACCCCTTTGTACATATAGCCAGAAGTGCGATTGTTGGATTATATGGTAATTCTAGTTTTAACTTTTTGAGAAACCACCATACTGTTTTGCGTAGCGGCTACACCAGTTTACATTCCCACCTACAATGTACAAGGGCTCCAATTTCTCCATAGCCTTCTGATACCAGAGTTAAGAAGAAATTACTAGGCAGATAGTCAGGGTACAAAAGTCCTCAGTCAGGTTTTCCCTTTAACGAAAAGCAGCCCCAAATCATTTTCTAACAAAGAACAGCCTGTAAAGTCAAGCTGCAGACATAGACAAGCAAGCTGAGAGCTTTCACGGGTGGATGCCTGCAGGAAAGAACTATCTGGGACTAGATGTGTTCAAAATGATGGCTCCATCTTCCCCTTCTCTGCCAGCCACGTGTACGGTACGGAGAAGACAAAATGGCGCTGGCCAAGGGAAGCGCTCATTAGCATAATAATATTAGTGTGGGGTAACCAGCCCTCCAGGCCCGCTATGTAGACGTCACACCTGATCAAATCAATCTGTGAGCCCTACAAAAATCAGATACCACCTCCTCAAGCCGGACTATAAAATTCGGGGTGTCCACTGCCTGCCAGCCTTTTCCTCTCAGAAGTCCCCTCTCTCTCACTAGAGAGAGAGATGTTTTTCTTTCTCTTTCTTTTGCCTATTAAACCTCTGCCCCTAAACTCCTCAAGTGTGTCCCTGTCCTAAATTTTCTTGGTGCAAGACAACGAACCCTGGGTATTTACCCCAGATAATGTAGCCGCTTCATTTCCTCATCAACAAACACTTTTTATCTTGTGGCTTATTGATGACAACCATCCTAACAGATGTGAGGTGATATCTCACTGTAGCTTTTATTTGCATTTCCCAATGATAAGTAATGTCTTCATATATAGTTACACCAAGATGTTCCAGAGCCCACTCTAGATCTTCCCTCTTAATAACCCAGTACCTCTCATGGGTAGGCACATAACCAAGACTTAGTGAATTCAAATTTCTCTGCTTGGACTGTGAATATTACATGGGGACAGGTAAAGACCGAAAAAAATCAGGAGCTCATTAGTTGCAATGGCTACACCAAAGACCTTCTGAAGCTGCCTGGTTTTGTTTGTTCTAACCAGACATCCAGTCTTGATTGTGAGTTCCACAGTCTAGTTGTATTAAATTCTCTATTGGCTTAGTCAGACAGTCAGGTCCTGTTACCTACAAACAAAAATCTCTAATGCATACACTTTTTGTTAAAACTTGCAAGTGGTTAGCTATTTTCCTTGGAGGTTGAATTCTCAGACAACCAGGCTGTTTGGCTGTGTATGTGTAGATGGGCATAAAAAGGGGGGAAATATTAATAGCAATAATTTACTAAGCGCCATTTAGGCACTAAGCCTATATACACCCTGCAGAAACAAGCAAACAGGATTTTCAGGGTTAAGTAATCTGCTTAAAGGCAGAAAGTTGCAATTAGAAAAGCCCAGATTAGAACCCAGGTTTATCTAACTCCAACCAGTGCCCTTCAACATTCTGCTCTTATGTAAAGAGATTATAAGGCAGTAACACATTCAGAATTAATCTTCTCCATGTATCCACAGGACTGGAAGTGCTCAGGAATATATGTTGACTGATTAAAACAAGAAAAGATCTATTAACAATTTAGATGAATGAGGCAGAAATTGGAAAAAAAAATTAACACTTTTAGGTAAGCATTATTGTTTTGTAAGGTCAAACTACTGTCAAGTTTACTGATTACGCATCTGAAAAGAGGAAAATTAACACATTGACCCATTGAGCATTAATATAGAATTACTTTTCAGCCTGGGCAACATGGTCAAACTCCGTCTCCACCAGCCGGGCGTGGTGGCATGCGCCTATAATCCCAGCTATTTGGAAGGCTGAGGCACAAGAATTGCTTGAGCCCAGGGGCGGAGGTTGCAGTGAACCAAGATTGCACCACTGCACTCCAGCCTGGGAGACAGAGTGAGACTTCGTCAAAACAAAAAAAGAAAATACATACATATATGTGTGTGTGTGTGTGTATATATGTATACATATATACACACACACACACACATATATGTATGTATACACACATATGTATATATAATGTTACTTCTGTGTTATACAAGATATAAATTTACCATATGTAAATATTATAAAGCTCAATAAGCTGCTGCTTATAAAGTCTATAATGCTCCATTAAAAAAATCAAAAGATTCCCCTCATCCCAGGCTAGAAATAAAGTGTATAATAGAAGCTCTTTGATCCATGGATAAAATTTGAGAGAGATGAAGAGGGCAGTCAACGAACTTGGATGCACAAAAAATATGCCTTGATTTTCAATAACTTATAATTGACATTTAAAATATGGTTCAATTATGAATGTAGGCCATAAACCTGGTATCATTAACAGTACCTGTGACTTTTGCCACCAAAAGTCATCATAGATCTAAATATTAAGCTGCAGTGGCTGCAGATCTCTCGAAATACTATTTATACTTGTTACTTCAAAATCACAGTAGTTAGTAAATGTGCCACTGTCAGAGGCGTTGGAACCAGAGCAACCCCGCCTTAAATAGGAGCTGGGTAAAATGAGGCTGAGACCTACTGGGCTGCATTCCCAGACGGTTAAGGCATTCTAAGTCACAGGATGAGACAGGAGGTCGGCACAAGATACGGGTCATAAAGACCTTCCTGATAAAACAGGTTGCAGCAAAGAAGCTAGCTAAAACCCACCAAAACCAAGATGGCAATGAGAGTGACCTACGGTCATCCTCACTGCTACACTCCCCCCACCGCCATGACAGTTCACAGATCCCATGGCAAGGTCAGAAAGTTACCCTATATGGTCTAAAAGAGGGATGCATGAATAATCCACCCCTTGTTTAGCATATAATCAAGAAATAAGCATAAAAATGTGTAACCAGTAGCCCTCGGGGCTGCCCTGTCTATGGAATAGCCATTCTTTTATTCCTTTACTTTCTTAATAAACTTACTTTCATTTTACTCTATGGACTCACCCTGAATTCTTTCTTGTGGGAGATCCAAGAACCCTCTCTGGGGGTCTCAATCACGACTCCTTTCCTGTAACACCACTAGATCTTGTTATTCAGTGCATTAATTAAAAAGTACCTATACTGCTGTCAAAAATATTTCTAATAACTTACATTTCAATGTAATTGGTTTCTTTTATAGTTCTGTCTTTTATCCATGTTTGCCTTTTTCTCTTGGTCACAAGCTAGGCCTCCCTGCAGTTACACAAGGCCCTGTGACTGAGCTCTAGCCAAAGAAATGTGTATATATGTAAGCCACTACATATGGACCTAGCATATAAACACTTCCCACAGCCACTTCTCCATGCTCTTCTCCTCTTTTGGCCAGCATGACCTTTGAAGCAACCGTGCCTCCAGCAGCCCAAGGCCCTGAATAACTACATGAAAGAGGCCACTCTACCAACCTGTTTACCCACACCTGTACCTTTAAATAAACAACAAATACATTTGTATTTTGTTTGAGCCAATGAGTATATATTTGCTACAGGAGTTTGCACTACCCTGACTCACTGGTTCTCAAACTTTATCAAGCATCAGAACCACCTTGAAGGCTCATTAAAATACAGACTTCTGGGCCACACCCTCGGAGTTTCTGATTCAGTAAGTCTGGGATAGGGCTAAGAATCTGCATTCCTAACAAATCCTCCAGTGATGTTGATGCCACCATCACGTGAGTACAGTCTGAGAAACCAAAGGTCTTGCCCCTTACTGTGTGGTGAGTGAGTAGTTTTGGTCTTAATAATACTGTATCCCATTGTGCTATATGCAGGGGGACCCTCAGGATTAGAGCAATTTAACTGTTTGTTGTTTTAATAACCCTACATTAAAAGATTGGTCCTGGAAGTTACTTTGTCAGGGAGGAAAAAAAAATAATGTATCTAGAAGATACCTTTCTGTTTTCAGAGAGAATGTATTCCCTCGCAAATAAAGGAAAGTGGGGCAAAATATTACCTTTTTAAAATCTTTTCTAATAACTAGTCATTGTTTGGTATAGAACGTTGGTCCCTGGAGGTATGATGACAACAAAGAGTCGGTTTTGGAAAAGTCCAAGGAACTGCACATTTCTTTTTATTTATTATTTTATAGTGATGAGGTCTCAGTCAGTTGCCCAGGCTAGAGAACAGTGGTGTGATCATAGTTCCCTGTAGCCTAGAACTCCTGGGCTCAAGTGATCCCCCCTCTTCAGCCTCCTGAGCAGCTGGGAATACGGGTATGCACCACTACATCCACTTAATATTTTAAAGAGACAAGGTCTCACATGTTGCCCAGGCTGGTCTCAAACTCCTGGACTCAAGAAATCCTCCCACCTGAGTCTCCCAACGTGCTGAGATTATAGGCATGAGCCACTGTGCCTAGCTGAATTGTACATTTATTTCATTTATTTATTTTGGGATGGAGTCTCACTCCAGCACCCAGGCTGGAGTACAGTGGCATGCTGTCAGCTCACTGCAACCTCCACCTCCTGGGTTCAAGCAATTCTTCTGCCTCAGCCTCCCAAGGGATTACAGGCATACACCACCACGCCTGGCTAATTTTTGTATTTTTAGTAGAGACAGGGTTTCACCGTGTTGGCCAGGCTGGTCTTGAACTCCTGACCTCAAATGATCCACCCACCTCGGCCTCCCAAAGTGCTGGGATTACAAGCGTGAGCCACCGTGCTCGGCCTGTACATTTATTTTAGATAAACTTTCACAGGTTAGTAATACAGGGTTTCTTTCATATTGACTGGTATTATATCAACTGCTTATTAGTTTCTGCTGGTAAGAAGCTCTGATTTAAACAATCAGAGAGCCTTAATGTTTTCTAAATTGCAAATGAACTACAATTTAGGTGCAGTTTTGTAAATGAAAATATTTTAAAATTTCTTAATAATGTCAAACTTTCCCTTCTTAAACAAAAGGCTCCACCCACAGTCCCTGCTGCCTGAGGAAGCATGTTTTGTACTGTAGCCTCACACCCCTCCAGTTATGGTTGCTGGTTCTTGACACTTAGGCTGTGTCTATCAGAGTTTTTCCTCTAAGAGTCTGAGAAAAACTGAGAGCCTGGGCTGCTTAGCATAGAGGCTGCAAGGGAGGAAGGGAAGGAATTAATTCTATAGATCAGTGCTTCTCAAACTTTAATATGTACGTGGATCACCTGGAAATCCTATTAAAATGCAGATTCTAATGCAGTGGGTCTGAGTGGGGCCTGAGAGTCTGCTTTTCTAACAGGTTTTTCTAACAGACCAGATGCTGCTGGTCTGCAGACCAAACTTTGAGTAACAAGGACGTAGAAGGATTCATGGAAACTGTGTGCCCCTGGTATAGGCTGAGGCTATCAGGGGCCAGAAATCGTAAGTGAAAAGGGCAAAAGGAAAAGAAGCAGCTAGTGGAGTGGAACGGAGTCATTCCTATGGCATCTCGCTACTGCAAGGAGTGAGGCCTTTAATCCGTAACCAACTTCCAGTTCTATCCATGTAAAGCCAGACTCTCGTATGGATCTTTTTCTTTGATTTCCATTAAATTATACATACAACATGCCTTAAAATATAGTATGATTCTGCATCCAAATGAGCCTAAGACACTAAACACAGTCTTGGATGCGGGTGGGGAAAAGACTAAACGAAGACTACGAGGTTGAAGCTACTTGAGATACAGCATCTTCTCCTTTAAGGAGCTTAAAGTGCTTTTTAATTATAAATGTTAGATTAGCCCAAGCAGGGATCATAGTGTACACTCAGACACAAACTACATTTTCTTTCCTGGTTGACCTCTGAAATCCACAATGAGGGGTTCCTTTTCTCTCAATACTACATAAGATTTTGTGTAGATCCTATAATTTTTCTGGTCATTCTCAGATAATTAAAAAGTTTCCCAACCACTTCAAGTCACAAAAGCGTACCATTCCAATGAGGTCACATCACTCCTTTTGGTTTCCTCCTAGACGGGGTTTAAAGTGACTCTAGGCTCCTTCTCCCAAGACAGCCATAAGAAATATTCATGTATCCTTTGCCCCAGCAAATTCTGGGAGAGCAGGCTGTTTCCAGTGCAGCCCTTTCTGCTCATTCCACCATTAGAACAGTGGTCCAGCCACAGTCTCTGGCCCTTTGGAATTATTATGGAGGCTTGGGGTGGGGCACAGCACACTGCTAAGACATTTCCCAGTCTCTAATCCTGACCTGTCTAACAGAGTAGCTACTAGCCACATATTTTTATTTAAATTTTAATTAATTAAAATTAAATTAAAATTTCAACTTCTCAGGCATGCTAGCCATATTCTAAGTACTCAATATCATATGTGTCTAGTAGAGACCCTACTGGATAATACAGATAAAACATTTGTGTTCTCACAGAAAGTTCTACAGAACAACACTTCTTTAACCTTTCACAGCTGAAACCTTAGCCTTTATCCATATACCTAAAATCGGTGATGGCTGACTATAACTATCAGCATAGACTAACGGCTATAGCGAGCAACACCAAAACCTCAGAAGCTTAACACAATAAAAGTTTATGCCTCGCTCATGTCACGCATAGATCAGCAAGTGGGGGTGGTGCTCTGCTCCACAGAGTCATTTAGAACACCAGGCACCTTCCATCTATGGCTTTTTAGGTCCTCAATATCCTCCCCACTCTGCTGGATTATGGAAACTAGGGCCAGGATTGTGTGTGTGGTTTCAGTACACCAGACCTGTAAATGGCACACATCATTTCTTACATTTCATTAACTAGAACCCAGTTATAAGGTCATCACCAAGTTGCAAGGGAAGCTAAAAAATTAGTTATGTGCCAAGAATAAGAGAACACAGACATTGGTGAGCAAAACACAGTCTACCACAGAGCTGGTGGCAAAATCAAATTTATAGCTACCTCCTACATAGGGCTCTACTCCTCTCTCTGGCAATGTGAGCCTTTCTGACTACAACTATTGGGGCCTCAAACAAAACTAAGACAAAAAGAGCTCCATTTACACATCTTATTACATAGCCAAACAGAATCTGAGTCCCATTTATCTAACACTTTTCCAGCATTGTTGAGCTCCTAACTAAATTCAACTCTCTTTAATTCTTTACAGTTCCATAAACAACAATTATTTCTACTTATCAAGCATTTCCTATGTGCCAAATACTATGCATGCATTATCTCATTATTTCTTGTAATATTCCTAGTAGGTAAATACTATTTCAATACCCATTTTACAGATAAGGAAATGGACACTTAGAAGTTTGCCTAACACTTTGTAAGTATCTGCTCGAGGACTGAAACTCAGCAACCTGATATGTGCTCTCCACCAAAGGTCAGCAAACTATCACTCTTCGGACAAACTGACCCACTATCTGTTTTTGCGAAGTTTCATTGGAACACAACCATGTCCATTTATTTACATATTGTCTATGGCTACTTCTCTGCCACAAACACAGAGTTAAGTAGCTGCAACAGAGTTCATATGACCTGCAAAGTCAAAAATACTGTACTTATTATCTGGCCCTTTACAGAAAAATGTTGCCAACCCCTGCTCTATAGCATCCTGTAGGGCCTTGAGCACTCTGTTTCTAACACAGACTGAAAAATAATTTTGACTTGATGTTTTGGTCTGCTGATCTGTACTCTCAGTCAACAACCTAGTCTATGAAATATAAGGTCAGCCTGATTTCCCTCTGGCAGCCATGTCTACTCCATCTGTTTGTAGTTTCTAGGCAGATCAAATGGCATCTGTTATGTTATTTCATCAAACACATAGATGATGCAGTTGGATTATTTTTCTAATCTGATGATTTTTTTTTATATTTAGACTGCAACTACCAGGCAAAAGTCTGCACAAATTTTATCAACCCTACTGCTTTTGGTACAATAGGTTTCAATCCTTTATCCTTCCCATCTCCAGCTTTGGTTTTTAGGGATAAAGGCATTAGCCACTGAATGACAGCAGACTTTTATGAACAGTGGCTGTTCAGTAAGGCAGGGTTTATTCTGTTGAAATTGGCCTACACTCTTATTTTTTCTTAGACTGAATTCATCAACTTCATGTTTTGTACCAAAATGAACCATAAAAAGAAAATAAATATGCTTGGCTTTCAGGCATATTTATGGAACCAACAATGCATCTATATTAAGTATGGAACCAACAATGCACCCATATTAAGTATGGAACCAACACTGCATCCATATTAAAATTAAAGGAGGGTAGAAATTACACTATATTCAAAACTATGACAAGTCTGGATAATGTGGGGCATACCCCACATTTTCCCCCATTCCTTGGGCCAGTTGCTGAGAGGGTGGCAGCATGGCTTTTAGCTGGGAATTGCCCTCCAGCCTAAGAGCTAGCTGTCACATCCTGTCCCCCAGGCCAATGCTGGTCGACATGGAAGGGCTAGTGATTGCTTCAACTAGGGATAACTCTAAAACTTCCTGTGGGATCTTGGGGCCATCTGCATATGCAACATAATTCAACTTCTCCCTGGCCCAACCCTGCTTCCCTCACTATTTTAGGGTGTTTTTCCTGAGGGCACTCCCCAATAAATCTCCTGCATAGAGTCTCCATCTCAAAGTCTATTTTCCTGGGAAGCTGACCTGAAACAAACACAGTCTGATTTCCTGAACAGTGCCATCAATAACTTATGAACCATATTTAACATTCAATGACAAGAAAGATCCAGCAACAAACAGCTTCTAGAGGACAGGAAATTCATCAATACAAAAAATGAGAGTAATGGCAAAACACTGGGCAATATACACATCAAAAACAGGTAACAGTAACCACATGAAAAAGCAAAGTGGGAATAGACAAGAGTTCTAGAGAGAAACAAGCTCCATTCAAAGCTAAGGAAGGCAAATGAGGAAGCCTGACTGAGAAACAGGAGCAGCAGTCAGTGCAATCTGCTCTTGCGGCAGCCAGAGCTCAGTTCCTCTCAGCAACGGGCCCACAGCCCCGGGCACAGACAGTCATGCGCAATGACAGACTCTATAAATAGCTGTGCCACCAGCAAATCATAACCCAGCCTTCATAATTATAGACCAAGGGATTTTATAGATGATTCTTTAAATGTGAACACAATCTGTTTGCATGCAGCCTTTTCTGAGATACTACTCACAGGCATTATCACTGGTGACCATGTCTACAAATAAAAAGAGTCACGGTTTAAAAATATGTATATCTAAGATAACGTCCTTCTCAAGACAAGAAGCTAGGAAATATAAAATAAAAAAGCACGTTTTATGGGGCATTTACAACTTCCCAACTGCAAATTCTGAGAAGCCAAATAGCACCCAAACAGCAAGATTTCTGAAGTGGTAAATGTTCACACTAAGCAAAGGCCAGGAACACTAATCATAAGGAGACAGCCTAGAGGGGTGTGGTGAGAAAAGAAAACGGGCCACAAAAAGAGCACAGCAAGGAAAGTCAACTGAGATAGATGAGGCTGTGCAGGCCATTGAGTGTGCAGCAAAAAATACGGGGGTGGAGAGTGAAGACAGGGACAGAAAAAAAGGTAAGAAACAAGATGAGAAAAAGAAAGGAAAAAAACGTGTGCTAATGTGCAATAAGTCACAGCAAAGTCCTAAGTGAGTCTATTTCAAGGGCATCCTTAAGTGACTTTTAATACCACTACAAAATCAGTCTTTGGAGACAAAAGTCAATGTATCAGGCAGTATATCAGAAACCACTCAAGACACAAGAGAGGATAAGAAGACAGAACAAAGACCTAAATGTATATGCAAACTGAACTGTTAATACTTTACGCAAGGGAAGAATGAGTGGTTAAACTAATCTTACAACGATAGCTATATCAATAGCAACCCCAACAAACTATTCTCCAGTAATATCTTTGTCTTCAGGTACAATGTAATCCTAACACTGTTTCTCTGAGAATTTCCTGCATTGAAGCCAACCCTATCATGACTGAGGCAGGCTAAGCCATAAGGCAGATGGGAAGATGGCAGATAGTTTAGACGGTTCAGATAGTTCAGATAGTTCAGACTAGCTCAGATGGCAGATAGATGATAGGGAGGAAGTAACAAGACAAGTCGGCTAAGCGTCATGAATATGTACAGGCAAGAGCTCATACATCAGCACAGTCATGAGACGATCCATGAAGCAAATCCTCAAAGTCAGGCAGAGAAGAGCCATAGGACACTAGGTGATTAGTTCAAGCACAGCAGGACCTGGACAGCCATAAGGGGTAGAAGCCCTAAGACCCCTGAGTGTCCTCCTGTTGCACACACCCTCCCCAGAGTTCCTGAACCTCCCCCAGGATCTAGAAACTACAAAATATTGGACCTTCAGTTGGCATCTCTTTTGACTGCTCAGTGCCCACTTTCTACTGGTTGTTAAATATTTTGAGCATCACTCCTGCCAGTGCCTGAACTTAACAAAAGCTATTCAAGGCCTGGGTGCAGTGGTTCATGCCTGTAATCCCAGCACTTTGGGAGGCCAAGGCGAGAAGATCGCTTGAGCCCAGGAGTTCGAAACTAGCCTGGGCAACATAGTGAGACCCTGTCTCTACCAAAAATACAAAAAATTAGCTGGGTATGGTGGCGCACACCTGTAGTCCCAGCTACCTGGGAGGCTGAGGTGGGGAGATCTCCTGAGCCTGGGAGTCGAGCTGTAGTAAGCCATGATGGGGCCACTGTACTCCAGCCCTGAGACAAGATCCTCTCTCTCTCTCTCTCTCTCTCACACACACACACACACACACACACAGAGAGAGAGAGAGAGAGAGAGAGAGAGAGAGAGAAAAGCTATTCAGGCTTTCGGGCTGGAGTTCCAGCAGGCAGGATTTCAAGTCCCAAAGGTGAGCTACATTACTAAGGTAGGGAAGTAGCATTCACTGGGCCCCCATGAAATGGATGCTTGCCGAGACTCACCACCAAGCCCCAGGTATGCTAAAAAAAAAAAAAAAAAAAAAAACAGGCAGAGGCTCCTAGCACACACTGCTCAGAACAGGTATTTCTCAGAAACAGCAACAGCCCACTGAGGACTGACCACTCCTGCCCACTGTCTGGGGGCTGAACCTTTGCCCTCGCATAGATCAAATGTGTATTTGGTCTGTGTTCAAGTCTTAAATGCTTTTTCTGGCAGCACGTTCTCTCTCAAAAATCTGCTTACTCTGAAGACACACTTAGCAAGAAAGAAGAAAAAATATTTTCATGACCTAAAATCTTCTGATAATTTATGCTGAGTAAAGACAGAAAAAGCAGAAGGGAAAGCCAACAGGAGCAGGTTTTAAACAAAGATGGTTAATCAAAGGTTTGTGAGAAATGCTTGTGGCTAGTCCATTTTGTGGTGGCTACAGCATTTTTTACCGTTCATTTCTGCTCTGTCTTTGACAATGCATTACATGGATATCTGCATAAACTGTGCATAAGAAGTCACCTTGTATTGACTCCTTTTCCCAAGATGATGTTACTGAATCTAGATCAGTAGCTAAAAGCTTTGAAGAGATTTTTGTTACCTTCTCTTGCCCCTCCTGCAGTTATTTAGGCAAGAGCTATGAACTTTTTAACCTGAATCATATGATTCCTGTTGACTTTTCCCAGTAGACTGATTTGAAAGAAGTTTATTTCAATGTGGCTTTTTTTATAGCACTTATCACAGTTTGACTTATCATGGATATGAAGGGGAGGGACAGCTTCTTTTTCATCTTTGTGTCCTTCATTGCTCCTACTTATGCCTGGGCACAAAATAGATTCTCAATATGCTTTGGGTTTGATTTTTCCTTTTTAAAGATCTACTTGTGTGAAAATTTCAGAAAAAACAAATTAGAAACTTAAATCCAGCTAAAATTGCAACCCTTTTTTGAACCCCATAAATAAGTGTGAATGTCCCTGTTTTGTACCTTCAAATACATCCCTCTAGAGTAATCACTGTGATGTTAGTTCCTATCATCTTGACTTCTCCTATAAAAATAATTCAACAAAAATGAGATCTTGTTTTATATATATGTCTTCTGCGTTGCTCTTTTTATGACATTTCTGGTGTACATTCTTTTTTTTTTTTGAGACAGAGTCTTGCCCTGTCGCCCAAGCTGGAATGCGGTGGCATGATCTCGGCTCATTGCAACCTCCACCTCCCGGGTTCAAGTGATTCTCCTGCCTCAACCTCCTAAGCAGTTGGGATAACAGGCACGTGCCACCACTTTCAGCTAATTTTTGTATTTTTAGTAGAGACAGGGTTTCGCCATGTTGGTCAGGCTAGTCCCAAACTCCCGACCTCAAGTGATCCACCCACCTCGGCCTCCCAAAATGCTGGGATTACAGGCATGAGCCACCGCACCCTCTTTTTTACAACTGAATAATTTTCTAGTTTATGCACGTACCATACTTAACTATTCTCCTACTGACTAGAATTCGGACATTTTAATTTTTTTCCAGTATAAACAGTGGCATAAACAAAATATCTTCAACAAAATCTTCTTTACTTAGAAGTGGTATTTCCAGTCCATAGGAAAAAGTTTGAGAGATACTACAGGTACCAAGTTTGTCTCTAAAAATGTACCAAATTACATTTCTAGCAACACTATGAAAGTGCCTTTTTAATTCTATTATCTCCATCGACACTGGATAATATAAATCTTTGTATCTGTTGCCTATGTGATGGACAAAAGGCATTTTGGCATGCACCTGTAATCCCAGCTACTTGGGAGACTGAGGCAGGAGAATTGCTTAACCCGGGCGACAGAGGTTGCAGTGAGCTGAGATCGCACACTCCTGCACTCCAGCCTGGGTGACGGAGTGAGTTTTAATTTGCATTATTTATTAGTAAAGTTAAAAATCTTTGTATATTTTTATAAGCCATTTTTTTCTCTGAATTGTCTGAATTTTTAAATTATTTTTTATATTTTTATAAGCCATTTTTTTCTCCGAATCGTTTTCTTCTCTGAATTGTCTGTTCACATGCTTTGCTCGTTTTTGTACAACTTATATGTATTTCTTATTGATTTGAGAGGTTTTTATATAATATGAATAAAATAATTTACTATATATGCAGCTAGTATTTTTGCCTAGGTTGCAATCTGTCTTTTCATTTTGTTGTACATAAGTTTAGAATTCTTTTATTCAAAACTGCCAATCTTTTCCTTTATGACTTTTAAATGTTTGTCCTAGAAAGCTTTTCCCCACTGCAAAATTATAAAACATTCTCCTATACCTTCTATTTTTTAAATCCTGTAAATGTACACTTATAATCCATCTGGAATTAATCATATGTACATTTTAATCCATCTGAAATTAATTTTTAAGTATAGTGTGAGAGACACAACTAATTTTATTTCCTGCCAAGTGGGTAACATCATCTACTTAACTATCCTTTCTCCAATGAATTTATTTTATTCATTTTTTAATTTCCTAAATGTGTTAACTTTTTATTACAGAAAATTCCAAAATATAAAAAGATGTAAAAAAAAACCTTAAGTACCTATCACCCAACTTTAACAACCATTAGTGCCTCTCTATTGATTTCAAATGCTCATCTTTATCACTTAGTAAACTTCTACATATATTTGGATATATATATTTGGGCCAGGCAAGGTGGCTTACACCTGTAATCCCAGCACTTTGGGAGGCCAAGGCAGGCAGATCACTTGAGCCCAGGAGTTCGAGGGCAGCCTGGCCAACATGGTGAAACCCCATCTCTACTAAAAATACAATAATTAGCCAGGCATTTTGGCATGCACCTGTAATCCCAGCTACTTGGGAGACTGAGGCAGGAGAATTGCTTAACCCGGGAGACAGAGGTTGCAGTGAGCTGAGATCGCACCATTGCACTCCTGCACTCCAGCCTGGGTGATGCAGTGAGACTCTGGCTCCGGGAAAAAAAAAAAAAAAGGATATATATATCTAAACACTCTGCTCTGCACCACTTCAATCAATGTGGTTATTTTTACAGCAATTCTATAAACACATAAAAATTTTGATTAAAACAACAAAAATATAGACTGTTTACACTGCATTGTAATGAGATAAAAAGTGTAGTAAGATACAGGCTAGCTACTGTAACAGAGAGATCCAAAAATACAGCTATTAAAATAAGATTCCAGTAACCAAGGGATCTAAGAACCCAAGATCCTACTCTGTCACTGCTCAGCCTTCCCCTCCAATATTACTTGTGCACAGGGTTGAGGCTAGCTTACCACCACAATTCCTTCCCAGGCATGAGAAGGAAGGGGCTATGGGAGGCAAGCTGATTCTTTTAAGGGCTTGACCTGGAATGTGTATATATCACCTCTACTTATATCCAATTGGCCACAACTTAGCCATAGAGTCACACACATCTGCATGAAAGCCTGGGAAATGAAGTCTCTAGCTCGCTCACCATGCGCCCAGCTACAACCAGGACATTTCTATTACAAAAGAAGAGAAGAATAATTCTTGGTAGAAATTCATAGTCTCTACTACAGTGAGCAACCGTTAAAAATTTTTTGGATCACGGAGTTGGTTGTCTATAAAAAGTACTTCAAAGCATTGCCAAATTTAAAAGCGAATTATGCAGCTTTATTTTATAGAAAGACAAGAGTTCCAAAATTACTAACTTTCAGTAACAGCAAGATGCCATCAGCAGCAGTTTTTCTTTTTCTTTCTTTCTTCCTTTTTTTTTTTTTTTTTTTTTGAGGCAGGGTCTTGCTGTGTCACCCAGGCTGGGGTGCAGTAGCACTATCAGTGCTCACTGCAGACTCGACCTCCTGGGATCAAGTGATTCTCCTGCCTCAGCCTCCGGAGTTGCTGTGACCACAGGAACACACAACCAAGCCCAGCTAATTTTTTTTTTTTTTTACAGAGACAGGGTTTCCCTACGTTGCCCAGGTTGATCTGGAACTCCTAGCTCAAGAGATCTTCTCACCTTGACCTCCCAAAGTGCTGGGATTACAGGCATGAGCCACCATGCTCAGCAGAGCAGCAGACATTTTTAAACAAATAAATCCAACAAATAAAGGTGATATTTGAACAATGAATGAGAAAGTGACTGCTCTTTTAAATTTGTGGAACAGAAAGAGCATTCCAAAAATATGAATTTGAATATATTCCTACTAACATGTGATTCTATTCCTCCCAAAGAATATAGGTTTATTATCTAGAAAAGCTCTAATTTTGCAGATTTTAAAATTTGAAAATAGAGTTTTCTAATATGTTTTAAAGCCAACCAAATGCAGATCTTCAGTGAGTTCTGTAATCATTTGTTAAAAGTAGAAATATCAACACCTTCAGATTATAAGAAAATCAGTTGACATCAAGAAAGATGAAAATTTGCTAGTAAATTTTATTTTTAAATAACTTTGCATAATCAATGGATGAACTTGAAAAACAAATATCGTGATTAGTAAGAGCAGTTATCAATGCATTTCTTCCATTTGAATCTTTTTTTGAGATAGCAACGTCTAAAATCAAATATCAAAATAAACTGACTTTAAAACCAGACATTGAATTACTAATTCATGTAGTGTTAAAGATTTTTTAAGATAATGAAGCACATTTAACTGCATTTTTCTCATGTTGAAATCTGTTTTATATAATATATTAGAATAGATGTATATGTATATAATTGATACAAAAATACATATACATATTTAGTGTGCATGCTCAAATTTATTTCACTGGTGGGGGTGCAATCAAAGCTGTGAAGACTACCGGCAGAAAAGGATCCTTTTGTTATTTCGTGTATTTATCTTCAACATATAAAAGAGGAAGAAAAATCTAAATGGACTATAATCATAGAAGATACGAAAGAGGATAGGAGAAAGATCTAACATGAAAAAAGGTTCTAGGCACAAAGACTTGCACACATAGCCCCCATTAAATGCCAAACACACAGCACTGAATTATTATTATATTGCTGTTTAAGAAATTATTTCCTTAAATACATACATATATACATATGTATCCTTTCTCCATATATATATGTATATCATTAAAATATATAAGTTCCCATTCCCATTGACTATTAAAATCTCTGTTTTCCCATGCACTGATTCAGTTAGCACTCCCATTTCCAGAAGCATACTGCTTATGTTAAAGAGGGCTATGTGTGTACAGTCAAGCTCTATCTAACCTACAACAGGTCATTCCTATATTTTTCAAATTATTCTAAGAAATAGAAAAAGATAAAAATTTTCTCATCAGGCCTGCCCATGGAGCTGCAGCAGCCCTTCGTGCTTCCTCACCTTCCCTACCAACATCATGGTCCAGGTCCTGCTTTGATTTACTTTGGGCAATGTGGTTGGAATGTATCTGGCTCAGAACTATGGCATACTATACAAAACCTGGCTAAAAAACTTGAAATTAAAAAGGACTTGGATGCCAAGAATGTTGGAGCCTAGTTCATGAGGCACTGTCTTATAGATACACTGATTCTACTGCTCTTGAGGGTCTCCTTTACCATCTGAACCAAAAGCTTTTGTTTGCATCTCTAGCCTCAGTGACTTTCTCCTTTGCTAAACCCTCTGTTTTTTTTGCCTTAGAGCAAGCAAAATGGGGCCCCAATTTGAGAACTACTCTTACATTTCCAGTATTCTCACCTCTTCCATATCCTCCTTCCAGCTGCCTGGGTGGTTCTAAGACTGGAATTATGGTGCTAGATTAGTAAATATGACTTTTAATGAGTAGTTTCTTCTTTATTGTTTGGAATTTCTACTACCTTTTGTCAAAAGAAAAATGGATGAGTTTTGTACAGCTGGTCAGATACAAATAATGCTGATTTCACAGTTTAGCAATTATAATGGGTGCTTGTTAAACATTTACTAAATTTTATTGTTTCAAAGTAATTAAAATTAATATCAAGAAGCTAAAAATAACTCTAGATTCATGTTAAGATCCTAGCACAATCTAAAAACAAAACTTGATAAACTCAAGGAAATAAACTATACATCAATCTAACATATAAGTTTTAAAGTCCTAAATAAAATCTTGCCAAAACTATCAAAGTGAGTTAAAATAATAATATTCCAAGACTAAATAAAGTTGATTCCAAGAAATCACGGCTGATTCAATAGGGAACTCATTACTGTAATTCATTACAGTTATAAATTAAAGGAGAAATAATTATATCAATAGGTACATCAAAAATTCCCTTAAATTTTTAAAATTCAATTAAGTTCAGGAGAAATTATTGATTTTAAAATTGAGTAAAATAAGAATAGAAGGAAACAGCCTGAATATTAAAAGGATTACCTACCAGGAAGTTTTATTTGGGACTTGTTGATTTTTTTCCTTAGCTTAGACAGAGACAGTGATCAGAAAGTACTTATTTGGGAATTTTGATTTTTTCCCTAGATTAGATGGAGAGAGTGGATGCTGGTAAACCGGCTCACTGGAAAAAAAAAAAAATCCTGATGTAGGGTGTATTAGTCTGAGTTCCCCAGAGAAACAAAACAGATAAGGAACTGGCTCAGGCAATTTGGAGGCTGGTTAATTCAAATCTACAGGATGGGCCAGTGGTTCAGGAGATGCAAGTGGAGCCAATGTTTTAGTCCAAAAGCCATTGAGCAGGAAGATCCAGTTGCAGTTGAAGTCTGAAGGCACTCAAGTGTAAAATTCTCTCTTACTCAGGGGAAGGTCAGTCTTTTTGTTTTACTAAGGCCTTCATCTGATTGGATGAGGCCCACCCACATTATGGAAGGCAGTCTACTCAAGTCCACCAATTTAAATGTTAATCTCATCCAAAAACACCTTCGCTATGGCCAGGCGTGGTGGCTTATGCGTGTAATCCCAACACTTTGGGAGGCTGAGGCGGGAGGATCACTTTAGGTCAGGAGTTCGAGACCAGCCAGGCCTACATGGCAAAATCCTATCTCTACTAAAGACACAAAAATTCGCAGAGTATGGTGATACATGCCTGTAGTCACAGCTACTTAGGAGGCTGAGGCAATTGAATCGCTTGAGCCCGGGAGGCGGAGGTTGCAGTGAGCCGAGATCGCACCACTGCACTCCAGCCCTGGCAACAGAGCAAGCCACCATCTCAAAAAAAAAAACCCTCACAGAAACACCTAGAATAAATGTCTGACCAAGTATCTGGGTACCCCATGTCCCAGACAAGTTGACACATAAAATTAACCATCACACAGTGCTCGCCAAAATTCATGGTATAAACACTCCCATCATGGCCATGATATCACTGAATGCAGAATTGGAACGATAAACATATAACTGGCTCTCCCTAGCTGATATAGCTCTCTATCAGATAGCTCTCCCTGGAGAGCCAGTTATATGCATATCGATCCCCAGCTCCAGCTCACCAATAGATGGAGACTGAGGTTATATATTTTTTAATATTTATATTTGTGTTTATCTGTATGTATATACATACACACACAGTTCAGCTTTTCTGTGTTCAAAGATAGCCTGAGGACAGTTTTAATATGCTTAAACAAGAAAATCTGGGAGCATGGTGTCTTGCCGATACAAGCAATTATATTGGTTTCTTCTCAGCTTTGGTCATCTCCGATTTCTACTAATATTCTCTTACGGTGAAGGAAATTTTACTAAGGCAATAAATTAAACAGAGAGAGAGAGCTAGTTTTTTTTTGGTACTGAAAACATACAAAGCCATCATTTCTAATTTTCAAGTATATATGTCACTTATTTTAACTTAATCACAAGAAGCCCATACTTCTTATGATTAAGTTAAAATAAGTGACATATATGTTTGAATAAGTGACTCTCCATCCACAGTGCAGGAGAGATCTCTCATTTCACCCTATCTTGTGTCCCCTAAAGTGTTCCTAAGTAACTTCTCATTCACAGTAAAAATTCAAAATAGGCTTAATTAGAGGCCGCTTTCCTGTGCTATGGAAATGGACTTAATCCAGCTTACTCCTTTTATAATTAGAACACCTGTAACAAAGGACTGAAAACTACATTACCAACAGCATAGTAAGAAAAAGATGGGGAGGAGGGGGACACCGAGTTCTATATGCGGTCATTTGAGTTTAAAGAAAAATCCATGTCACAAATGCTTGCTTTAATAAAAGTATTTCTTTAATTTAATAAGATAGGAGGAGGAGGATCAGGACATTCCATCTCATGCCAGACTTTGATGGAATTGGCTAACATCACACTAGTGTTGTTTTTTTCATAGGAATTAAAAATAATCTATTTAAACACCTCCATGGTCAGTCCATTTAAAAAGCTTTCTTAGCATAATAATGCTAGACCAATCAATTATTTTTAAAAAACATATGGTCCAAATAACATTAATAGGGAGCATATGATTTTTCTCACCTAGACCCTATGGAGATTGGCAAAGCCAGTAGTCAGGAGTTAAAGCACACTCTGCCCCTGGCAGAGATGGCAGAAACAGGGAAAAGAGATAGGCACCCACATCGACTTACAGGTAAAAATTGGCCTTCTTACATATCTACATTTTGAGTGGGAAAAGGATTACAATGTTTATACAGTTCAGAATAATTTTGGTGGCTAAAGCAGTTCCAAAGAATTCTAAATTCCTCTCTTTGTCTTCCAAACACAGCTTGCCAATTAGAATTTTTCCAGCAGCTTAAGATGGGAAAACATTCAAGCTAAACATAATCCCAAGCTCTCTTTATATTTATACTTTCCAAGTGGAAGCATCATGGAAATAGGTTTTATTTCCCTCAACCCCCTCAATTTAATCCTCTGCTTTCAGGTCATCTTAGCTCCCAGTGAATCTATTTTTAGCATCCCTTATTAATCCCTTTGATTCCCTTATCTCTACTATCATCATTTCCTGAAGCAGGACATAATTTCCTGATGCAGGAAAAATAAACCCAAATTTCCTGACCCAAAAGCTAAATTACTATAAAGCTACTGGAGGATTTTAGACTTTCATAGTCTTGAAACTGTCTTTCTGACTTATTCTGATATATGCCTTCGAGTAAGCAGATGTAGAGAGTGTGTTGCCAGAAAAGCATCCACAATGTGAACATAAATCAAGTATAAATTAAGTTCACTCTGAATGAAACACTATGTTTACTTTTCATATAGTACAGGTGGATTAAAAAAAACCTTTTTAGCATCTGGAACATGTCTGGAGCATGGTACTAAAAGTTCCTACAGAGTCCATTTATCCATTTGCCACTCATCTTTCTTTCTCTCCACTTTTTGTTGGGTCTCATTTATTCAGTAATTCAACTAATGTATTTTGAAACCTACTATATATACAGCAGTGAGCTAAGCATTGGAAACAAAAGAGAATAAACATGGAATGCACCCTCAGCAGCAACCAGCCTGGTGAAGGAGACAGACTTATAAGTAAATAATGTAATGATGGTAACATGATAGAAGTAAGCTCAGGAGACAGTAAGGGGAAATTGAGGAGGGGGTCAGTTCGTGAGGGGAAGGAGGAACCACTGCGTGAGGGAAGCCAAGGCCATCGCTTCAAAAACCAGTGAGGATTCAACAGGGACAAAGTCAAGGAAAGACCTGCTGGCCAGAGAGAGGAGGATGCATGAAGGCACTGAAAAAAATGATGAGCCAGGCAGCTAGCGATGAGTTCATAATAACAGGTGTTATTCCACCTTTTCCTTTACTCATGCTAAAGGTAGTTAAGTGGCGACCCTCTTTTTATTAAGAGGAAGATTGGAGGCTCTCTAAGGTTCCTAAGTGTAGAGCTTATTAAATCTGTGTAACTAAGTCAATGGGAGGATATGCTGTCCTCAAGCTGCTACGCTTATGCTTCACCTCAGGAATACATGTACTTGAATAACTTAGAAGGAAGAAGGGACACAAAACATACAGCACCAGGACCCAAGATTCTGCCAAGAGCATATTCATAATTCTATGAAAATGCAAATATTTATTTGCAGAGTCATACCTCCAAAAACAGTATCAGTAGGTAACTTCAGCAGAGACTGGCAACAGAATAGGAGGGAAAAGAGCAGGTAAGAGGGAGAATTAATTAGATGCATATGTACAATAATTAAAGGATAAAAAGGGCACCAGAGACATGCTGCCTACTTCACAGTTTGGTCTAAACTAAACTAATGCTGATAGCCAAAAAAACTTTTTTTTTTAACTAGCCCAGCTATTGCAGAACACACAAACATCATTTTATCTATTAGTCATTTCTGGATTCATTTAATGAAATAAGTTTCCCATTATATGATACCAAACTAGTACCCAACCCAGAGTCTCATAAAGCAATGCTACCAAATCTTAAAAAATAAAAGCGAGACAAAACAAAAACAAAAGCCTGGAAATGTTAATGTTAAATGCTATCTGAATTTTTCCAGAGATTAGCAAAAATATGGGAGATCCAAAGGTTTTATAAAGCAAATATAACATTGAAATAAAAACCTGACATGGATTTCCCTAAAAGAGAAAAATTAAGACCAATCTCAGATATAAATATTAATACAAAAATCCTAATTACAATATCAGCAAGTAGAATCAGTAGTGCATTAAAAGAATACAATATGATGAAGGGAGATTTGTTATAGAAATTCTAGAAGTGTCTAGGGTTAGAAAAGTTCCTATTATATTTCATAGGTCTAAAAAGAAAAACCATACAATCACCCCCTTTGACACAGAAAAAAATTAGAAAAAAATGAGCAACTGATCTTGACAAAAATGTTCAATAAAATAGGAATGCATGAGTCATTCAGGATTGGGTCCTTTCAGGAAAACAGAAAGCACTTAGATATTTCAACAGAGGGGATTTAATAAAGGGAATTGTTTAAACAGGTACTAGAGGACTAGAACAGCAAAACTAGGACACTGAGCAACCTGCAGACAATAAATGCAAGGAAGCAGCTACCACCTCCAGTTTGAGGGGTTCCAAAGGCTGAGATTAAGTTACAAGATCATGGGAGCTCAAAGGAAGCGCTCCACAAAGCTGGGGCTCAGACCTGTGAGAAGGGGGCACTGCTCAGCTGCTCAGCTGCTGTTAGTTCTTTAGGAGCTCAGAGGAGGGAAATGCGTCTGAGTTGGGGATCATACCTCTGAGGTAGGGGCACTGCCTAACTGCTGCTGGTACCTACAAGGCGGAGTGATGAGGCTGGCTCTGGCAATCTAGAAAAATAAATATATAAAGCTGAGGTGAGATACCCCTACTGGGGCACCTCTGACAGGAAGAGCAAGAGAGACAGGAAGTGCTTCTCCCTCCTTCCCCTTTCCAAGCTCCCTTTAGTACCTCATATTGGCAGAGCCCACCAGAAAGTGCTATCACTTTCCAAACTCCCTCCAGTGCCCCCTATTGACGGAGCCCACTGTGCTATCAAAGGAGTCCCAGCCCCAACACCAGAGAGTATAGAATAGAAGGGTGAGGTGAAGCCGGAAGACCAAGAGTAAATGACCAACAAAATTTATCTCAACCCAAAAGCCCACTTAGGCTAATTAAGGAAACATCAGAGCCTTTCCCAATAAAGTCAGGAGCAAGAAAAAGGTACTCACTCTTATTTCTATTATTTAACATTTTGCTGGATGTCCTAGCCAATACAATTATACAAGAGAAATAAATAAAATGCAAAAGTTGGAAAGGAGGATATACAATAATCACTATTTGCAGATGATATGTTAGTACACTTGGAAAACCCAAGAGATTCTACTATAATAAAACCCACTACAAACAGTGAGATAAGTTAGCAGATTATAAGATTAAGACAATGAAACCTATAGCTTCACTTATAGAAACTATACACGGAAGACATAATGTAAAAAAGACCTGTTTTTAATCACAACCAAAATAAAATACTAGATACAATTTTACAAGAAATATGGAAGAAATACATGAAAAAAACTCTGCCAAAAAAGAAGAGTTGAAATAACAGAAAAGTATACCTACTGATAGGAAAACTCAAAATCATAAATATTCCATTTATCCTTTAATAAAATTCACATTTAACATGTTCAACAAAAATACTGATTTTTTTCCTTTGGAATTAGACAACCCAATTCTAATATTCACATAGGAATAAAAAGAATACAACTAAAAGAGTATACCAATAAGGGAGGACTACAGCATATTATGAAGCTTTGATAATTAAAATAAACCGTTGTAAATGGCCATGTGATCATATTTACCAAAATCAAAATATGTAAATATTTGATTCCACAATTCTCCTTCTGGGAATTTATCCCACAGATAACATTTGCACACATGTAAAAGGCTAAGGTTTTACATTTCAGCATTGATTGTAATAATGAAAGATTAGAAAAATCCCAAATACATTAATAGGCGGATGATTAGCTAAATTATGTTCATGCATCCAATAGAATACTATGCACCTATAAAAAGAAGTATTTCTCTATGGAAAGCTCTTCAAGATACATTGAGTGAATAAAACAAGATGCAAAGCAGTGTATACAATATACTACTATCCATATAAAATGGGTAAAATAAAATATATTTTTATTTCCTTGTGTATGGAAAAATAATGAAAGGATTTAAGAGAAACTAAGAATAGTCATTACTTAGAAGATTTCCTCTTCCAGAAATAAAAAACAAGAATTCTCACTGATATACTTTTATATGCTTTGATTTTTGAATCACGTAAATGTTTTACCTTCTCAAAAATCAAACAAATAAAAACAAGAACAGCAAAGGCTGCCACACTAAATTTTTAATCCCCCAATTTACCCTTTAATTCTATACAAAACATATATAAAATGTTAATAAACCCAATTTACATTTTATTCTATATAAAACGTATAGAAAACTCTCAGATAAATGCAGGCATAGCCAAAGAAGAGAAGAAGCATCAAGAGAAGAAAAGAAGCATCAACACTAAATTCAATGAATGATTCATTTCTTATCTGATCACCCATCACTGCAAGATAAAGGAAATGAAAAGAGAACTCCTCAAAGGTAGAGACAAGTCTTATTCAACTTGATTGTATTCCATTTAAGTTTCTGACAGAAGCTCCTCTCAGTTGGGTTAATAAGACCAAGCGCTTCAGAACTAATGGCACAAAGTGAGCTGGCCTCCAGGATCTGGTAATTGTGTGTGGGTAAGGACACCAAAAGGTAAGGAAGGTGATGATGGTTTGCAGACCTCTGGCCTCATCTTGTAGCACTCAGTGCCTAGCCAACAAGCCTATGCCATATCTTGGTTTTTCAGGGCCCTAACTTTGGGATCTACTAAAGTAATTGCAGCAAAGCTATTACCTAGATTCCAGTTGTTGAAAAGATCTAAGGCAAGAATTAATAACTTCGAAGAAGGGACAGCTTGAAGGAAACCCAGGCATTTTTCCTAACCTTTTACCAGCAGCCTGTCTTGTGCGTAAAATGTTTTCTAGAAAACACACAAAAAAATGAAATGTGTAGGAATCTCATGAGAAACTGGATTTCAGGGCCCAAAAACTAAAATATAGGATTAAAAATCTTTAGTTATATCTTCCTTTTTGTATACAATATTCAATGATAGAGTTCCAGAATTCCATACAGTTCCTTGCTTTTGCTTCTTTTCCTACCAATAAAACAGATTCTAGACAGGCTTTAATTCAGGGAGTATCCACTTGAAGCTAAGAATTTCTTCCTTCTGGCTCACCTGATTTTTTATATCTTTATCTGAAGTGAATTGCTATATGAGACCTAATTTCCCATCACCAGCATTATCAGTAATTTTTCTAGTGTTCATTCATTTATATAAGAAAGATATGAAAAAGCAATAAAATATTCAAATAATTGCACAAATGCTGCTGAACAAAGACAGCAATGTTGCTGAAACTGGTTACAGGCAGGCAGCTCTCAAAATATTCCTTTGTCACGATTGCATGACATAATCCAAAACTCTTGCATGAAAACATGTTTAGGATGGCATTAATATACTATGTGAAAGAGAAGGTTATACACACAGTCAGAAATTTGACACCAAATCAATCACTTATATTGTGGAATTCAAAATCCAAACACTTCCTGCTGCCTCACTGTCAGTCATTTATAGCCTGGCATAAATTAGGTTGATATGATAATCTCCTAATTATATCTAGCTGCATTCCTCAATATAGAAATGGCATTTTGATTGGAGTTGAGGGTAGAAGTTTGGGAAAGAAAGGCAAAGGGTATTTTGGAAGCTCAGGGGCTGATATGGTTTGGCTCTGTGTCCCCAAAGAGTGCTATGGCTTCAGAGGGTTCAAGTCCCAAGACTTGGCCGCTTCCATGTGGTATTGAGCCTGCGAGTGCACAGAAGTCAAGAATTGGGCTTTGGGAATCTCCGCCTAGATTTCAGAAGATGTATGGAAATGCCTGGATGCCCAGGCAGAAGTTTGTTGCAGGGGCAGGGCACTCATGGAGAACCTCTGCTAGGGCAGTGCAGAAGGGAAATGTGGGGTCAGAGCCCCCACACAGAGTCCCTACTGGGGCACTGCCTAGTGGAGCTGTGAGAAGAGGGCCACCGACCTCCAGACCCCAAAATGGTAGATCCACCAACCGCTTACACTGTTGGCCTGGAAAAGCCACAGACACTCAACACTAGCCTGTGAAAGCAGCCAAGAGGGAGTCTATACCCTTCAAAGCCACAAGGGCGGAGCTGCCCAAGAACATGGGAACCCACCTCTTGCATCAGTGTGACCTGGATGTGAGATCTGGAGTCACAGAAGATCATTTCAGAGCTTTAAAATTTGACTGCCCTGCTGGATTTTGGACTTGCATGGTCCTTTGTAACCACTTTGTTTTGGCCAATTTCTCCCGTTTGGATCTGCTGTATTTACCCAATACCTGTACCCCCATTGTATCTAAGAAGTAACTAGCTTGCTTTTGATTTTACAGGCTCATAGGCAGAAGAGATTTGCCTTGTCTCAGATGAGACTTTGGACTTTTGGGTTAATGCCGAAATGAGTTAAGACTTTGGGGGACTGCTGGGAAGGCATGATTGGTTTTGAAATATGAGGACATGATTGGTTTTGAAACGTGAGGACATGAGATTAGGAGGGGCCAGGGGCTGAATGATATGGTTTGGCTCTGTGTCCCCACCCAAATCTCATCTTGAATTGTACTCCCATAATTCCCATGTGTTGTGGGAAGGATCCAGTGGGAGATAATTTGAATCATGGGGGTGGTTTCCCCCAGACTGTTCTCATGGTAGTAAATAAGCCTCACGAGATCTGATGGTTTTATCGGGGGGTTCTGCTTTTGCTTCTCCCTCATTTTCTCTTGCCACCAACATGTAAGAAGTGCCTTTTGCTTCCTGCCATGATTCTGAGGCCTCCCCAGCCATGTGAACTTTAAATCCAATTAAACCTCTTTTTCTTCCAGAAAAAGTCTTCCAAACTTAGTCTCCAGTTTGTCTTTATCAGCAGAATGGAAGTGGACTAATAGAGGGGCATTTAAGGGAAGAACAATTCCTTGACCAGGGTATTCTGGAAAGCCACAGAACAGGCATAGGAGGAACAGGCAGCCGGGAGACAAGAGAAGGGTGGGAGAGAAGGAGGAGGGAAAACAGCAGAACTGAAGTTCAACTACTCTGTGTTTTCTCAAATATGCCTGGTAACTCTAGTTTACTCACTTAACTCCATTCCTATATACATCAAATATTTAGCCAACGTCAAATATTCAACAAATAGTAAGTGCCTATTCCATGCCAGATGCCACACAAGGCTATGGAAACAAGATAAAAATTACATACCACCTGCCTTGGTGTGTAAATCCCCATATCTGGTGCCCTCATCCAGTCCCAGAGTGAGATGGAGCAGGGACACTTCTTAGGGGTCTGTGGGTCCCAAGCATAGAAATAATGGAAAATCCTGAGTTCCTTCAAGGGAATTTCCAGGTACCTAGCTCTCCCTGAGAAATAAATGAGCAACTAGATAAGCAAGAAGGTAATAGTAGCTTAAAACAATATCCAAGGAAGTTAAAATAATACAATGTTTGGTTCTCCATAGAAAGTAAAGATAAAATCTTAACATATGTTCCTGAGTTGTTTTTCAGAAACCCAGACCCCCACCGAACAGCATGTAGACCTCAGATAGGAGGAACTGAGGACTGATCTCTGACCACTTCTCTTTGCTGTAAGTTTCTTCCTGATGGGCTTTAAAGAAGTCACACCACAAATCAGAGCTAACAATCTTTTCTGCTGACTCAGATCTTAAACAAAGCTTCCCTTCCTTAACCAATTACAAACCAGAAAATCTTTGAATCTACTTATGACCTGCCCCCACTTCAAGATATCCCATCCTTTGTAGGCCAAACCAATGTGTAACCTCCACATATTGATTTATGATTTTGTCTGTAACTTCTGCTTTCCTAAAACTTAACCATGCCTTTAAGAACTTCACTTGCAAGCCATTGAGGAGATCAGGTCTTTCAGCATAAGCTGCCCTATTCTCCTTGCTTGGCACCCTGCAAATAAATGCCCTCCTTTCTTCCACTGCAGACCTCAGTGTGGATGCTTGGCCTTACCGCGCCAGGTGAGCAGGCCCCAGTTAGTTCAGTTCGATAACAAGAGGGGAGAATGTCCAGGAAGACGAAGGGAAGAATGTGAGATAAAGAAAGGAAGAAAATGATGTTTAATCCTCATTTTTAAGTAGAAATGGGAGTTTGCAACAACAACAAAAAAGTAGAATAGAGGGATTCCAGCATGAGCAATGGCATGAAAACAGACTGGAGCAGGGAACCAAGCAGCTGGGTCTTGTTTGAGTTTAAGGTGTGCATTAGAGGTATGTGGAAGCTGATACCAAGAAAGGGTGTGCTTATCCTGTAAGCAACGGGAAGCCATTAAGCAAAGAAAAGCCATTAAGCAAAAGGAGTGGAAGATCAGATCTTATTTTAGATAGCTTACTCTGCCAACGGTATCATAAAAAGTGAACTGAAACCTAAAGCCAAGGAAACCAGATAACAGGCTTTTGTAAGAGCCAATTCCTACATTGTCTCTGGCTTAGGGGCTTTTACATTTGTCACTATTACATTTTGTTTTATTTTATATATATATATATATATTTATTTTTTAGAGATGGGGGTCTCACTATGTTGCTTACGCTGGTCACAAACTCCTGGCTCCTAAAAATTTTCCCGTCTCAGCCTCCCGAGTAGAACATTTTATTTAATCAGATGCCACTCATCTTTCCAGCTATTGCCTTCACCAGGTGACTGCAATTTATCCTCAAACAGGGACACTTTTTAAGATGGGATGCTAAAACAACAGACATAAACTCAAATTCTCCCCCTCCTCAGCCCCCACCAAAGGGATAACAGAATCTGCCCATCACTGGGGGTTGTTAGCATAACACATACTTGACGCTCAAAAAATGACAACTCCTGCTTTTCTACTTAGTTTTTATTTTTTTAATTTGGAAAGCTAACAATAATAAATTACTTTTTGTTATGGTCTGGGCTTATAAATTCCAGCACACTGCCTGTAAATGCGTTAGCTCAAGAGGGGGACAGTTTACTAATTTGTCAATCATCAGCCCACTAGTGCACTTTTATATACATGTAAAATATATATATTATATATTATATATTGTATATTATATATTATATATTATATATATAGTGAGAGAGAGAGAAAGGGGGGGAGAGAGAGAGAGAATATGACATGGAAAGAGAGAATGAAGGCACACTAATGTCTCCATCACCAAAATGGAGAGATCATTGGTTTTGTGGACTATCTCAGATTGGCTGCCCTCTGACATTAAGGATGCCTCTAGGCTGACCCTTCCAATAACTTCCAACTCTCAGTTTAACATATACTCAGAAAACACAAAATAATTTTAATATTATTCTTAAAAAAATTAAAAGGTATATATGCTTTTAAAAATATCGTAACATATTCCAAAGCCAAATATTGATGTCCACTAAGAGTTTACTAGTGTTTCTTTGAACAACTTAGGTAAAAAAGAGTTAACTATATCTAAAAAGAAATTTCTTGTTAGCTTCATGGATGATTCCCATACTGTCACCCTATCAATTGGCAGTATCTCTGTTTTCCTAAGCTACACATACTACTTCAGCTTTAATTAAAAGGCCCGTTGCCATAGTTTCTCAGCGAACAGCTCAAGACATGCTTGAGTCCATTATTAACTGAGGTTTCTAGAGAAATTGTAATATAGCAGTAGCCAGCCAAAATTTCCCAATTTTATCTCCCACCCAGAACAGCCGATGATTCAGACATACAGCTAGGTAATCCAAATATTTCAAGAGAGTCTAAACAATTAAGAATGTATTTGGGATTCACTTTGGGATGCCCCACAACTGTTTTTAAAACAAGAGGCAGTCACACTGTAGATCAGTCTGAAATGCTCGCAACTGCCTGCTGCCTGGTGCGTGCAGCTCACTGCAGAGTGGGCAGTAGCAGGAATATACTTATTTAATGTTCTGTTAATGAGTCTTCAAAGTTGGTCAGTTAGTTATTTAAAACTTGTTAATGGTCTACTGCTTAATTACTTCTTAATGTGAAATTTCTACTCTTTGTAAACTCATCAGTAAACGAAGAGATACATATTGTTTTCTTTAAAATCTGCAAGTAGTTCTTTAATCTCAATCTATTTTATGTACAGAAGTTGGAGAGAAATGCAGAAAATATAAAGAATAATGAGATTGCCGGGCATGGTAGCTCACAACTGTAATCCCAGCACTTTGGGAGGCCAAAGCGGGCGGATCACAAGATCAAGAGATCGAGACTATCCTGGCCAACGTGGTGAAAACCCGTCTCTACTAAAATACAAAAATTAGCTGGGCATGGTGGTGCGTGCCTGTAGTCCCAGCTACTCAGGAGGCTGAGGCAGGAGAATTGCTTGAACCGGGGAGGCAGAGGTTGTGGGGAGGCAGAGGTTGCAGGGAGCCGAGATCACACCACTGCACTCCAGCCTGGTGACAGAACGAGACTGTCTCAAAAAAAAGAAAAAAGAAAAAAAAAAGAATAATGAGATTGGACCAAAAAAATAAGAAAAGAAACTTTTCCAAAATGAAAAATCTATTGATGTTTGATTCCTTAAAAATTTGTATAATGGTAAAATAAATGGAATCTTCAGTATTTCATGAGTTATATGTAGCAATACACATCTCTACCAGCATCATCTTACCAATGGTCAAAATCCTACAAGATTTTCTAAAGGGTAAATAAATAAAAAGAGAAAAGTAACAGGCTTGAAGTGGATGGAGGACAGACTAGTTAAAGTCAGTTCGTGTTCCCAATTACAATAAAGTAGAATAAGCACGTCTCTCATTGAACGCAGCTGTAAAACTGAATAGAATGCATTGAGCAGCTACTTGAGGATTCTGAAACATAAACAGCAGCAGGCCAATTGAAGTAAAAAGGCCAAAATTCAAAGTATATGAAAACCAGTTGTGAGTTTGCCATTTTTGACCTCCATTATTCCCCAGACTGAATGCAACGCAGCAGTGCAGCCTGAAACCCAGAAATGGGTACTGAGGTTCAGATACAGAGCTCCAGAAAAAGTGCCCTAATTCTGGGTAGCGAGGTGAGAAGGAGAAGTCTTAAGACTCAGAGAAAGTACAGAAATCACTCATTTTTTTTCTTTTCTCACAGCCCCTAAACAATACCACAGGCAGGGCAAACTCCTATTCCTTTATGTTTGGTTTTTATCTTCCTTCCTGGATGCAAGTGCGGTCACAGAAGTGTGCAACAGGACAGGACAACAAAAGCCCCAACTTTTTGGCTAGACAAACAAAAAGGGAATCCGAAAGTACTATCAACCATACAGAATTAAAAGGAGCAAAAGAGAATACCATAAACAGCTTTAGGCCAACAAACTAGATAACTTAGATGAAATGAACCATTTAGAAAGGCAAAAATTACCAAAGTGACTCAAGAAGAAAAGTAATCTGAATAGGCACATAAAAGTAAAGAAGTGGAATTAACAACTTAAAATTATCTTCCCACAGAGAAAACACCAGCCCCAAATGGGTCACTGGTGGAATCTTTCAAATATTTTTAAAAAACTAATACCAGCAATTTACAAACTCAAAAAACAGAGAAAAACTCAAACTATATGTAAGAACCAAAACTAAATTGCCTTGAAAAAGAAAAGCAGCAGGAAACTTATTTTATTATCTTGGATGAGGCAAACAATTCCTAGAAATGACACCAAAGTATAATCCATAAAGAAAAATAATTGATAAATTGGACTTATTAAAACTTTTTAACTTTGCACTTAAAAAGACACCATTAAGTAAATGAAAAGACAAACCACAGACCATACAAATATGCAAACTATATATCTATTAAAGAATTTGTATCCAGAATGTATAAAGAGCTCTTAAAATTCAATAAGAAAAAAAATCAATTTTACAATGGACAAAAGATTTGAACACTTCATCAGAGAAGATATATGAATAGCTAAAAAGCATGTGAAAAGATGCTCAACATCATTAGTCTTTAGGGAAATGCAAATCAAAACTCGGAGCTATCACTACATATCCAATAGAATAGCTTTAGTAAAAAAGACAGACAGTAACAAGTATTGCCAAGGATGTCAAGATACTGGACCCCACATACACTGCTGATGAGAATATTAAATTGTACAGCCATTTAAAAAAACAACTGGAGAATTTCTTTAAAAATTAAACTTACCATACAACCTAGCAATTTTACTCCTAGGTATCTGCCCAAGAGAAATGAAAATATATGTCCACACAATGGTTTTAAGCACATATTCATAGTGGTGCTATTTGTAATAGCTAATCATTAGGGAGAAACGCCAATGTCCATCAACTGGTGAACGGATAAATCAAGTATGGTATATTCATGGAACGAAATACTATTCAGCAATAAAAATGAACAAACTACGGATACATACTACAACATGGACAAACCTCAAAAACATTAAGCTACATGAAAGAAGCCAGATGTAAAAGACTACATATTATATGATTCTACTTATATGCCATGTCCAGGAAAGGCACTATCTACAGATACTGAAAGCAGCATGGGGTTAGGGATTGGAACAGAGACTGATTGCAAACAGGCATGAGAAATCTTTTGGGGATGATGAAAAATATTCTAAAACTAGAAATTACACCTCTCTCTCTCTCTCTCTCTCTCTATGTATATATATATATAATATATATATGTTTAAAAAAATTTTTTTTGAGACAGATTCTTGCTCTGTTGCCTATGCTGGAATGCAGTGGCATGATCATAGTTCACTGCAGCCTCAAACTCCTGGGCTCAAGTGATCCTCCTTATCTCAGCTTCCTGAGTAACTGGGACAACAGGTGCATACCACCATGCCCAGCTAATTTTTTTATTTTTTGTTTCACTATGTTGCCCAGACTGGTCTTGAACTCCTGTCCTCAAGCAACCCTCCCGTCTCAGCCTCCCAAAGCACTGGGATTACAAGTATGAGCCACAGCACCCAGTCTGAAATTTTTGAAAAACTAAGTTGGGCCTAAAAACGTCTAGTAGAAGTAATTTCCATACATATGAAAGCCAAGAAATTGGAAAAGACTGTCCAGGGAAAAGAACAGAAAAAGCTTACCATGAGTACTTTAGGGATAGCAGACAGTAGCAAACCAAAAATAAATCAAAAGATTACCTATGGTAGATTGCAAAAATGGCCACAATACTATGTAACTCCTCCTACCAGGACTCTTCTCTACCCGCTATGACTTGCTTTGGCCAAAACAATGTGTCAGCAGAGGCACTGTACAAGCCCAGAGTCCAGACTTCAAGAGGCCTCACGCACTTCCACTCTTGCTGCTTTTGGAACCCAAATCTAACCACATGTGAACCAACCTGTGTTGGCTTACTGGAAGAGGAGAGACCATGCAAAGGAAAACCGTGAGTCAGCCAGAGCTCATCAAAGACACCTGGGTGACTTCCAGCTGTGATGAGCCAAGCCTGACTCAGACCAGACCAAGTGCCCAACTGGGCACAGCCCAGATCACCAACCCACGGAATTGTGAGCTAAATGATTAATGTCTAAGCTACCAAGTTTTAAATGGTTTGTTACAAAGAAGCAGCTAATTGATACACTACAAAAGGGCAGTGATGACTGCTAGACAGCATAATGAATCAAATGGTTGAGTTTTGTGAAGTTGTCCAATAAGGATATGCCTCCCAGGCACAAGAATAGAAAAGCAGTCACCAAGTCTGGGAGTTGGCAAAGTCACTGTGGCAGAAGGACTAATTAATTGCACGAGTGAAGTGAGAATAACAAAGTTTCTCAAAACTGTTGGTCCAAGGGTCTATAGTGAGCAGACTGCCAAGTGACATTAAATAAGAAGGTAATGACAGGCTGACCCCCAGAGAAGACTTCGGTCCTGACGAAGGTAAGAAGGGAACTCATTAAGAGCTCACAATAAGGCCGGGCGTGGTGGCTCACGCTTGTAATCCCAGCACTTTGGGAGGCCGAGGCAGGTGGATCACGAGGTCAGGAGATCGAGACCATGGTGAAACCCCGTCTCTACTAAAAATACAAAAAAAAATTAGCCAGGCGTGGTGGCGGGTGCCTGTAGTCCCAGCTATTCGGGAGGCTGAGGCAGGAGAATGGCGTGAACCCGGGAGGCGGAGCTTGCAGTGAGCGGAGATCGCACCACTGCACTCCAGCCTGGGCGACAGAGCGAGACTCCGTCTCAAAAATAAAAAAGAGCTCACAATAAGGTCCAGAGACAGAAAGGGGTATGATCAGAGAAGGACATGTCCGAATTCAAGATCTTGGTATGAGAGTAGTTCTAAGGCATGACACAATATGCACAAGGAGGAAGGATGATTGGATGAATGGATGGATACGTTAATGAACAGATGGGAGGATAGGTAAATAAAGAGCTACAGATAAACATAAATCGATAAGAAAAATTACTTACATAAAGATTAGAAAGTTCCCCTTATATCTAGGCTTTCCTTATAAATTTTCTGCTGTCCTTATAAGTTGGTCAAACCATTTTCACTGTTTTTGCATTTTGTTTTTATTTCTTTTTTATATTTATTTTATTTTTATAGATGTCTATAGATTACTCTTCCAATAAAAATTATATAAATAAGCAACCGGGCATGGTGGCTCACGCCTGTAATCCCAGCACTTTGGGAGGCCGAGGTGGCTGGATCACTTGAGGTAAGGAGTTCAAGACCAGCCTGGCCAACATGGTGAAACTCTGTCTCTACTAAAACTACAAAAAATTAGCCAGGTGTGGTGGCAGGCACCTGTAATCCCAGCTACTCAGGAGGCTCAGGCAGGAGAATCGCTTGAACCAGGGAGGTGGAGGTTGCAGTGAGCTGAGATCGTGCCACTGCACTCCAGCCTGGGCGACAGAGCAAGACTCCGTCTCAAAAAAAAAAAAAAAAATTATATAAATAAGTCTAGCAGAAATGGAATTTAAAAAGTTTCAATCATACTATCACAAATGTCATAGTCTTAAATACACTGTCAGGCAGTGTTTTATACACTCAAAATGACAGAAACTTCTTAAAGTAAAACAAATTCCACATTACCCCCATATACACACACACACACATATATACATATATACACACACACACACATTTATGCAATATATTTTTATGCGTATATATAAAAATATGTACATATATATTTCTTAACCAACTTCACTGAGATACAAGGTATATATAATAAACTGCACCCATCTAAAGCAGCAATTCTCAAAATGTGGTCCATAAACCTCTGGGGTCCACAAGACTCTTTTAGGAATCCACAAAGTAAAGAACGATTTTCATAATAATAAGCCATCTTAGTTTTACATTTTTGTATCAATGTTAATGTCATATTTTTAAAAAAAAATCCATTTAATCTAATTTGTCACTTCTGTGGGCATCAAGTTGTATAGTATATTCTCTTATCCTTTTTTTTTCTTTTTATTTACTTTATTTTGAGACAGGGTCTTGCTGTCACCCAGGGCGGAGTGCAGTGGTGCAGTCACAGCTCACTACAACCTTGACCTCCTGGGCTCAAGAGATCCTCCCACCTCAGCCTCTGGAGTAACTGGGACTGCAGGCGTAAGCCACCATGCCCGGCTTTTTTTTTTTTTTTTTTTTTTTCCTTTTTTGGAGCATTGGGATTTCATTGTGTTGCCAAGACTGGTCTTGAACTCCTGGGCTCAAGTGATCCTCCCACCTCAGCCTCCCAAAATGCTGAGATTAGAGGCATGAGCCACTGCAACCAGTTTTCTTACCCTTCTAATGTCTGTGGGTTCCATAGTTATACCCTCTCTTTCATTTGTCATACCAGTGATTTGATCAGTCTAGCTAGAAGTTTATAAACTTTGTTGATCTAAGAGTCTAACTTGGTTTTCTCTTCTCAATTATATCCATGTTTGCTCTTACCTTTATTATGTCCTTCTTTCTACTTATTTTGTGTTTAGTTTGCTCTTCCCCCCAATACCCTCTCCAACTTCTTAAGGTTGAAGCTTTGTTAATTGATTTGAGACTTTCCTTCTTTTCTAAGATAAGCAGTTAAAACTATATGTTTCCCTCTGAGCACTGCTTTGGCTGCACCCCACAATTTTGAGATACTGTGTTTTCATTATCATTTAGTTTAAAATATTTTTAAATTTCCTTTATGGTTTCCTTTTTGATACATGAATTATTTAGAAGAATGTTATTTAATTTATGAATATTTGAGGTTTTCTTGGAGATATTACTGATTCCTGTATAATCTGTATTATTTCAATGCTTTAAATTAATTGTGACTTGTATTCTGACCCAGAATATAGTCTGTCTTCGTGAATGAGTCATGTAAGTATGGTGTTTCTTTACAAATATTTATTTATTCATTTTAAGACCAGGTCTCACTCTGTTACCCAGGCTGCAGTGCAATGGTGCTATCATGGTTCACCACAACTTCACCCACCTAGACTTAATCAATCATCCCACCTCAGCCTCCCGAGTAGTTGGGACTACAGTGCATGCCACTAAGCTTGGCTAATTTTTGTATTTTTGGAGAGACAGGGTTTTGTCATGTTGCCCAGGCTGGTCTCAAACTCCTGGGCTCAAATGATCCTACTACCTCGGCATCCCAAAATGTTAGGATTATAGGCATGAGCCACCACGCCTGGCCAATGAGTGTGGTATTTCTAGAAGTATCGGTTAGGTCAAGATAGTTGGTAGCGTTGTTTAGATCTTTACCTACATTTTTACTGATTTTCTGTGTGGATGTTCTATCAATTGCTGAAAGTCGTATGCTTATAAACTCTGTTGATCACCATCTGTGATTACAGCATTGTCTAATTCTGCCTTTACTTTTGAAATGTTTATGTCATACCTTTTGAAGTTAGGTTTATATTAGTTAGATACACACTTGTGATAATGTCTTCCAGAATGATTGGTCCTTTCATCATTGTGGAACATCCTCTTTGTCTCTGTTAATACCATTTGCCTTGATTATCTACTTTACCTAATATTAATATAGCCACTCTAATCTTATGATTATTGTTTGCATCATTTATATTTTTTCCATCCATTCACTTTCGGTCTGTGTCTTTATACTTAAAGTAAATTTCTTGTAAATAGCATATAGTTAGGCTCTGCTATTTATTGATTCTGGTCATCTATGTCTCATAATTGGAGTGTTTGGCCCATTAATATTTAATGTAATTATTGATATTATTAGATTTAGGTCTATTACTTTATTATTTATTTTCAATCTGTCTCTTCTGGTTTTTTGTTCCTGTGTTCCCTTTTTCTTGCCTTCTTCAGGTCATTTGGATATGTTTTAGAAGTTCTAGTTGGGTTTATCTCTTGGGTTTGCTTTTTTTAATTAGTTGCTCTGAGAGTTAAAATATGCATCCTTAACTTTTCATTCTACCTAAGTTAATATGCTACTTCACATAAAATGTAGAAACTTTGCAAATGTATAGGAATTCCATTACTCCCCTGCCATTCTTTACACTAAAGGTGTCAAACATCTATATATTTTACACACCCCACAAGACAACGTTATAATTTGTGCTCTATATTTACTCTAATATTTGCCATTTCTCTTTTTTTTCTTTTTTTTAAAGAGATAGGGCCTTGCTCTGCTGCCCAGGCTAGAGTGCAGTGGTATGATCATGGCTCACTGTAGCCTCAAACTCCTGGGCTTAAGCAGTCAGCCACCTCAGCCTCCCAGGTAGTTAGGACTATAGGAGCACATCACCATGCCCAACAAAATTTTTAAATTATTTTTTATATAGACAAGGTTTTGCTATATTGCCCAGGCTAGTCTGGAATTCCTAAGCTCAAGCAATTCCCCCGCCTCTGCCTCCCAAAGTGCTGGGATTACAGGCATGAGCTACCATATCCGGTCCAATATTTGCCATTTCTGATGCTCTTTATTCAAATATACCACCACATTTCTCAAAATTAGTTAAACAGATTACCAAAGCACAGCATCTGGCTCTCATTTGGCATGAATGCATAAATTATACATAAAAATTGTCTCAAATCTTTCCTTTAAAGCTTATGACAGTTAAAGCAATACCACTTGGCACTAATGTGACTGTAAGTAAAACACAAATTCAGGAACTGGAATTGGATGACAGTACTGGTTATAAGGTAAAATGATTACAAAATAGTTCAGAATTATTTTTAGATTACAAATTGAAGTACAAACATTAAATATCAAACTTTGATTTAAAACTCTCAAAGGATGAAAGTCCCTTCAATTAAAAAAAAAAAAAGTCAGGGATATTTTCAACTCATTTTCTTTTTTTTTTTTTTTTTTTTTGAGATGGATTTTCACTCTTGTTGCCCAGGCTGGAGTGCAATGGCACAATCTCAGCTCAGCTCACCGTAACCTCCACCTCCCAGGCTCAAGCGACTCTCCCACCTCAGCCTCCCGAGCAGCTAGGATCACAGGGGCCCGCCACCACACCTGGCTAATTTTGTACTTTTAGTAGAGACGAGGTTTCTCTATGTTGGTCAGGCTGATCTCGAACTCCCAACCTCAGGTGATTTGCCCACCTCAGCCTCCCAAAGTGCTGGGATTACAGACATGAGCCACCGCACCTGGCCAATTTCAACTCATTTTCTAAAGTGTCTGATCTGTGTATCCGTGAAGTAAACACAGGGTAAGACATAAGTAAGGTATAACTATATGTCTAAAATAAAATACGGGGCCAGACAGAGTGGCTCATGCATGTAATCCCAGCACTTTGGGAGACCAAAGCGGGTGGATCACATGAGGTCAGGAGTTCGAGACCAACCTGGCCAACATGGTGAAATCTTGTCTCTACTAAAAATATAAAAATTAGCCGGGCATGGTGGCGAGCGCCTATAATCCCAGCTACTCGGGCAGCTGAGGCAGGTGAATCATTTGAACCCAGGAAGCAGAGGTTGCAGTGAGCTGAGATCACACCACTGTACTCCAGCCTGGGCAACAGAGAGAGACCCTGTCTCAAATAAATAAATAAAAATAAGATACAATATGAAAAGCATCTGTCTCTTTCCCCTTAAGGAAAAGAGGGATACAGGATATTTGGGGAAGTTAGCAAATTCATGAGAATTGAGAATGAAACTGACTTGTAGAAAACTTCAAATATTCATTCATTCATCCAACATTTACTGAGCTTCAGTAAGTGTCAGATTCTAAACTAAGAACTGGAGTTTTAGACTGCCTTTAAGAGTCTCACAATAACAACAACAAAAAAAAACTAAATTGTTACTATGAGGCGGGAGTCATGAAAGTTTCCTTAAGGAGATAACTTATGAACTGGACTTTCAAGAAAGAGCAAGAGTTACCCTTTTTTTTTTTGTTTTGAGTATTTTTGTTTTTGTTGGAGGTGTATGAGAAGAGAGAGGAAAGAAATAGAAAGAGGCTTTCTTAACTGGAAATAACATGGACAAAAACAGTAATCCTAAAAGAGCATGGTCCATTTGAAGAATTATAAGAAGTGTGGACAAATGGTAGACTCGACCTATCACAGGACATCAGTACGAGGAACCCTTTGGCATTAGACTAAGAATGAACTTTATGATCTTGAAAGAAGTGGGAAGCTACTGAAGGATTTTAAGTAGGGGAGAAATATGCATTACCCAACTCCTTCTCCCTTGCCTACCTCTACTACAGACACTAGGAAAGATAAAACCTCACATCCCAAGCCTGCTTTATAGTGACAGATGGCCTGTGACAGTTCTGGCCAGTGAAGGGTAAGCAGAAATCTAACTGAAAAGTCTTCTGGCAAATATTCAGATTTTCTGATAAATAACCATGGCTGGCTCTGCCCCTTCCCTTCCTTCCTTCCTTGAATTTAGACACCATATCTGTAACTGTGCCAACCATTCTCCAACCACAAGGGAATGACCAGATTATCCCAAATATGCTGAAAATGACATGGTAGAACTGCTCAAACAAAGCCTGTGGCCATCTCTAGCCTTCTTGTTATGAGAGAATAGAAATCCCTGTTTATTAATAACCCATCTTAAGTTGGGTTTTCTATTACTTAAATCTGAATGCCTCCATAACTTAAAGAAGTTTTAATAATTAATTTGTATTTTCTAATGATCTTTATTAAACTGGTGTGGATGGGTTGGGGAAGGGGATGCAGAGAGACTTGTCCAGAGGCTTATTATAGGGCTTGAACCAAAGAAACAGCAATGGGAATACAACGAAAGGCAGAGTCCAGAGAAATTTAAAAGAGAAGACAGATGGGGCAGGATGGATGAGGGAGCCGTCTATTCTATCTTCTATATTCCTAGTTTGAAAAACTGCAAGGGTTTGGGGACTGGATGTGAGAATATTGCCATTCTCCAAAACAGATGCATAAGATGTGGTAAAGGACTGATGAGTTCAGTTTTGGACATGTTCAGTTTGAGATGCCAATGGGACATCTATGGGAAATGAGGAAAAAGTAGGTGACTCTGAACCTAGAGATCAAAAGTGAGGTCTAAATTTGATAGGCAGATTTCAGAGTAACCATGATATGGGGGTAAACTAAAATAGTGAGTATGGTGAGATCCCACAAGTAAAATCTAAATAGGCAAAAATGAGGCCCAGCAAATCTATTGCCAGAAAGTAGTGCTCAGTTGGGCAGCACATATATTAAAATTGGAAAGATACAGAGAAGATTAGCATGGCCCCTGCACAAGGATGAAACACTGAAACATAAATTTGTGAAGCATTCCATATTTAAAAAAAAAAAAAGAAAGAAGATTAGTGGCTGCCTATAGTTAAAGGATGAAGGAAGGAGGGGAATAGGGAATAATTGCTAATGGGTGTAGGTTTATTTTGGGGGTGATGAAAATATTCTAAAATTAAATTGTGATGATAGTTGCACAACCTTGTGAATATACCAAAAACTTATACACTTAAATGGGTGAACTGTATGGTATGTAAATTATATCTCAATAAAGCTGTTTTCTTCTTTTAAGTAGGCCCAAGACAGGGAATATCAAGTTCTAAGTAGGAAGAGGATTCAGTGCAGAAACAGAGAGAGCCAGGGCCAGAAAGGGGCAAGGGATTAAGAGGTGTTGTCTAGAAACCAGAAAGGAAATATCAAGAAGGAATCAGTGGCCAATAGTATCAAATACTGGATAGATCAACTAAATTAAAGACTGAAACAATCAATATATCAATTTGGAAATCATTGGTGAGCTAAGTGTGAGTGGTTATAAATAGTAGCAGCAGAGCCAGATTATATTGAGGAATAAATGAAAGGTGAGGAATAGAAGGTAACAAGAAGCTTTTTCAGGAAACTTTTCTTGTCAAGAGAAGAGTTGGTAGCATAGGGAGGTTTTGTGCTGTTGCTGTTATTTCCAATAGGAAGCACGTATGATGTTTATAGGTAAGGGAAAGGAGCCAGCAGAGAAGGAGCAATTGAGGATAAAGAAGGAGGGGATGACTAATAGAATATCCCCCAAGATGGGAAGAAAAGAATTCACAACATAAGTATAAAATATCAGTGTGGACGACAGATGAATTTTTCATTGGACTGGGAAGGAAGGCTAAGATGCCAGTTAGTTCATAGGTGCAATAAGTTTAAGGAGCTATTACTTGATGCATTAATTGTGAGTCAGGAGATAAAAGGTCACTGGCTGAAGGTGAGGGAGTAGGCTTGAGGACTTCATCGGAGGGTAAACATTTTGGAATAATTATTATAGGAGAGAAATTTTAAAGGAAGAAGTTGAAAAGTTGCTACATACATTTCAAATACTTTTAAAAACTTTAATGTATTTCAGTCAATAAAAAGGTCTTTTACATAATGAATTACCTGCAAATTTATTATACTTCATATTAAAATTTGTAATGGCCACGCTAAACACATGAGCAGGTTGCCATAAATCCCTGGAGAGATGGTGTCTGCAGTCAGAATATGACCCAATGATGCTGATCCTTGGACCTCAAAAACATGGTACCCTTCAAAAGCTCAGCCTCAGGGTCACCAGAAAGGCCCCCAATTGGCCATTTTCCAAGGCCCTCTGCAGCAGAGGCCATAACTCTTTGTTCTCCCTGGGTGAAAGAAGAGTGATTGGGCGGTTTTGTTATAGTTACTGGAAAAGAAATCAAAAGGTGATTTTTTGCTTCTCTCTTTTTTTTTTTTTTTGTGAGACAGAATCTTGCTCTTTCACCAGGCTGGAGTGCAGTGGCACGATCTTGGCTCACTGCAACTTCCACCTCCCAGATTCAAGCGATTCCTCTGCCTTAGCCTCCCGAGTAGCTAGGACTACAGGCATGTGCCACCATGCCCAGCTAATTTTTGTATTTTAGTACAGACGGGGTTTCACCATGTTGACCAGGATGTTCTCCATCTCCTGATCTTGTGATCCACCCGCCTCAGCCTCCCAAAGTTCTGGGATTACAGGTGTGAGCCACCGCGCCCAGCCTGCTTCTCTTAAGAGTACTCACAGCAGATGCCCTCCTAAAGTGTTCAAATAAAATAATGTTATGTCAAAGCCTTTTGTTAACAGTCATGTAGTATACACAAATCATTTTTATTGTAGCTGACACCTACGTCTACTTCCAGCACTATATTCCTTTATGCAATCTCAAGAGTCCCTCTCTCTAATCATACTGGTGTACACCAGTATGTGCTTTCCTAAATCTTGTCTATCCTCATGCCCTTATACCAACCTGGGATTTTGCTCTCATTTCTCTGAATCTACTCAGGTATAGTAGACCCCACTTATCCACCACAGATCCATTCCAAGACCCCAGTGGATGCCTTAAACCACGAATAGTACTAAACCCTCTACATACTATGTTTTTTTCCTATACATACATACCTATGATAAAGTGTAATTTAATTAAGTAAATCTGATGCAACACATTGCCATCAATCAGAATATGTTTTCTATTCATGTCTTCCACCCACATATTTAATGTCTTTTCCATCCTAACTAAGCACTCATCATGCCCTGTGGCCATAACTTTTACGCTTAAAGTGTGACAGCAAAACTATCATGAATTTCTTTTTCCTTCTTCACAATTTCACGGATGGAGGATTCATTCTTGTGGTATATTTTAGAAGCTTCAGCATACAATTTCTTTTTCCTTTCCTTACTAAGTCAAGAAGTTTTACCTTTTCACTTTAAGGAAGCATTTTGTGGCTTCTCTTTGGCGTATCTGAATTGCCAGCCATCACTACTCTTGCACCATGGGGCCATTATTAAGTAAAATAAGGGTGACTTGAACACAAGCGTGGCAATACAGTTGACAGTAAACCTGATAACTGAGATGGCCAGAGTATAAAGTATGGATTTGCTAGACAAAGGGATGATTCACATGTTGGGCAGGACAAAGTGGGATTGGAGCAGGGCAGCTCAGGGTTCCATCGGGCTACTCAGAGTCGCACGCAATTTCAAACTTATGAATCCTTTATTTCTGTAATTTTCCACTTAATATTTTCAGACCACAGTTGGCCACAGGTAACTGAGGCCACGGTAAGCAAAACCACAGAGAAGAGGGGACTACTGTACTTACCATACAACCTTCAGGCTTCAGCATAAATATCACTCCTCTTGGAAGGCTTCTCTAATCACTTGAGCTAGAAGCAACCATTTCACCAGAACTATTCCAACCATTCCTTTTCTATACATAATTTGTTACTTGGTATTTATGCTAATGATGCTTTTTTCTTTACCTGCCTTAAGCACCTAGAAGACAGAAATCATGTTTTCATGGTGCCTCTACAGCATGACACTTTGTATGTAATAGATACTTGGCCTATTACTTCTGGAAGAGGCTCAGAGATCATTCTCACATTACCAGTCATAATACAAAATCTAAGTATCAGTGACAAAAGAGATTTGACCAAGGTGACACAGTTAGTTCATGGCAGAGCTAGAACCCAAAACCAGAATTTTGAACTCGTATTCTTATAATCCTTACATTATGCCAATAATTATTGTTATTACCCTAGTTCCATTTTGCCATCCAGATCTCAAAGAGAGTCATTTTTGAGCCTTAAGATTACATAAAGATGCAAACTTCTCTGGAAAATATTTTGCTTCAATTCTAATCTAGATGAATTTAACTGGCTTGGATGCATGAAAAAAAGTGGGAGTTTTTTTGTTTGTTTGTTTTTGTTGTTTTGTTTTTCTGTTTTGTCACCATGTAGCTAAAGTCAGGGTTAATTATATGGTAGTGTTGACTCTGGTATGATAAACTCTGTGAATAGGATTAATTTGTCTTTTTTACATATGTATTGGCTGTACACTTTTACACAGCAGCCTCCGATGCTCTCATTGCATTTGTGATTCATAGTTGGAAACGGCGCAGCAGTTCAGTTAGCATAACAGAAAAAAACAGTAAGTATAAAATTTCAGCACTGACATTGGGAGTGACCTAGAAGGAAATGTCAAGGGCAGGGGCTCCATCTCCAACCCTTTGTTCGCCCTATTGTCTAACACAGTACTTTGGACAGAAAGAGAAAACAAATGTGTTTATTTGAAAAATAATTGGGTGACAATGAATACTACATCATGTGCACACTTACAACTTACGGCTGACTTAATTAGTATAAATTAATTTAGACCTAACACGTAACTCTAGACAAATTATTTATTTATAAAGATAACCTAATTATAAGGGATTGCTCAATAATAAACTATCACTTTCCCTAATCCACTAAATTAGGTAATTCTTAATGAAAGATGAAAATTTAATGAGATGCTGTGAAATGTGGTTATTTTGCTGGCCATTCTCCAATGATTTGGTACAGGGACACTTGAGGAACATAATGAGGACAACAGGGCTTAGGTGGACCATTGTTTCATTTAGGATAACTTACATAATCACCGGAAAAAAACTAAAGGATTTGCCAGTTCAGTATTATAAGAAATGTCAACTAAAAACTCAATTTCTTTCAGTGAAAATTTTGGGCATATTATTCTCTGGGCTGTGAGCGACACGATTCAACACCAGAGGATAGACAATAAGTAGCCAGATAATTCTTGGGTTACTCAGTCCTTATCTTGTTATGTGACTCTTTGGGAACTGCTTAACTCTTTTGGTTCCTTTGCCTGAAACAGGAAATGGAGAGATTTCCTCAAAAATTGGTAGATATACAACACACTCTTCTCCCTCCTTATGTCAGACAAGGCTTCCCTTATTCCACTGAGCTCATGAATAGGGATTATTTACCACTATTCACTCTGGATATTCTCAAAGGGCATTATAATAGTCTCCATTCTACTGAAGTACTCCCAAGACCCTCTCTTATAATCTAATGGTACCTCAATTACCCATATCACTTTCTGAAATTTCCTTAAAATCAGGATTGTCACAGCCTGACTTTCACCACAGGAATCTAGGGTAACAGTTTACCATTGTTTAAAGTCACAGCATAAAGCATTATAAATCCTCAGGAAAAGTACACTTCTTAGATAATAGGATTCTAGAAACCAGAATGAACACTTGGTTTCTAGACTGTCTTACTACATCAGTGTGAAATCACTTCTCTTCATTAGCTGTTTAGAATAACAAGAACAAAAACACTGATAAGTGTTTAATATGCATACATAAAACACATATTTCTGTCTATTACTGAAATGAAGTTACACTGTTCAGGTCTTGCTAGCTGCATTAATTATTTCACATTCTCATATGCTATTTATGAACATTTAGAAGACTACTAAAAAGCTAGTAAAGTTTGCAAGTATGTGAAAATAAAAAGGGTTGGCAGTTACGGTTCCAAAACATATTATAAAAATCTATATTATTTATCTCTAGCTTCATGAGGAAGAAACTGAAAAAATGTGTTTATTATATACTTAGTGAGGAGAAAATAGCTGGAGATCCTCAGATGAGGAAGGTGGCTTTTTTTCCCTACTACACAACTTTCCCAAAGCAAACTGAGTCCTGGTGCCATGATTTTTTCTCTAGGAGTATTTCTCTGACTACCTGAAAAGGAACCAGCTAAAACTTCCTGTGCAATTGGACTCCTTCCTGGGCGTGTGGGTACCAGAAGCAATACATTCTGCCAAGTAAAGCATCAAAGTGCTCACTGAACTTCTTCATCTGTATAAGGGCTAGCCCAAAGCTTTTTCGTGGTTCAAAGTGAGTCAGCAGATCCTAAACTCATTTTCCTCCTTTGACCATGGTAGAAATGCTGAAAGTCAGTTATCTACTTACTGAGAATGGAAGGAGAAACAGAAAGTACTAATTCTTAGTTCAATATGACTATGATTTGTCAGAAATCAAAATTTTTTCTTGGATAATTATTTTGCAGCAGCCGCTACTAAAAAGCAACAAGAATATTCATTATGCTACACAAATTCTATTTTTTAAAATATGTTTAAAACCAAGTAAATTCAGAGGTATTTCTCAAAGAGAAAATCTTGCAGAAAATGGCATCTTGATAGAAAAAAGAAAAATATTCCCCATGTTTTCCTTAAGGGAAAATATTTCATTTATGTAAGCAAAGTAGTGATGAAATATGACATTCTTTTGCAACACACTCCCATAATTTTTACTTATAAAATAGCATTCTTTGAGTGGTTTATCAAAACAGCTTGCTGATGGGTAGCCCATCAACAAATTAAACTAATATTGCATTTAAATTTTTCAGAAAAAAAATTCAAACCAAATCCATTTTGTTTCAATTTGTGATTTACATTTTTAGCACAAACTCCAGGGCAATTTTTAAAAGCCTGGAAAGATCCAGCAAGAGTTGAGATTTAGCAAATGTTGAATTCTGAGCGATGTCCTAAGAATGTGCATTTTTCTTTTCCGCCCAACTCTGAGTTCTATTTGCCCAGTTTCAGGAACTAGCACCCACTAGGATATTTTTTTTTCATTCATTCATTCAATAAATATTTATTAATAACCCACTGTATACAAGGCACTGAGCCAAATAGTGCAGATACAGCCCTAAACAAGAAAGATATGGTCCTGCCCTCAAGGAGCTCACAGTCTAGTAGACAAGGCAAATACCACACAAAGATTTCAAACTGTACCAGGAATCTTATGAAGCGAGTTAAGGCATTAAACAACTACTCCCAGCTTTCCTAACCAAATGCAAGCTCAGGACAAAAACATTCAACTGAGAGATAACTAAATAAGACATAGTTGTATCTCATTTTTTGTTTGTGCTTTAGCTGAAATATCTGATGGCTAGTATAATAATCCAAAACAGGATTATTATTCTGGTTCTATCATTTATGTGTGTGGAACTGGGTATCTCCTTTTAAAATCGAAATCTTATATGTTGGTGTTTGCACTCTGTCAAATTATTTACTTCTCATCACATCTGAATGGGCTGTTCTATTGAATTAATCTCATATTCAAAAATTGTTGCTTTACAATAGTCCCGGTTTTTGATGTTTTCCATAAACTTTAATTAAGTAATTTAATAAAGACTTGAAAATTTGCAAACATTATCGTTTATTTTTATACATTTTAAAATTCAATTTTACAAAATATAATGATAGCTACCAAATACTGAATACTTATTATGAACTAAGTGGGATTTTTCTTTACACAACTTCTTGTAATTTCCTCCACTCTCCCATAACCCTGCAAGGTACTAATGGCCCTATCTTACAGATGGGTAAACAGAGGCACCGAGATGTATCACACAGCTAGTTAATGTAAAGCCAGGAATGGAACCTCTGATTACCTGACTGGTTAACTTACCCTCTCAAGAACCCTAAATTGAATAGAGTTCTCACCCTCCAGGGCTACATACAGTAGAATTACTCTTTGTGCAACATTTTAATGATATTGCAGTAATAAAGTTTTTAAGCAACTAGAACCCAATAAAACATCTAGGGTGGCATAAAATATCTGATTAACTAATGAAATGAAAGGCAAGATAACTTCAGGTAAATGGAGGGCGTTGAACTATGAGGTCTTTGCCAACATGAGTAAACTGCACCAAGCAGCAACCTCCAAGCCTGGCGGCATGCAACTTTCCTAAAAAGAGGGGAAATTATCTTAGGATAAGTGGAGGTTGGCCTGAAAACTCCTAAAGAAATCCTAGGTCAGGTAGCGCTTGTGTTTCTTCAGTGGAGCTGGTTCCTGGGTGCAGTGATTAGGAGTTAATTGCCCTAGGGGGATGGTCCACGTTTTGAGAGTGGAGACTAGCACGAGCATTTAAGCACACACTACCATCATCGCTTTGCAAAAATCATCAGATGGTCCCCAATAAAACATGGAGAGTTTTATAAGAGAACAGAAATGTAAACTGGAAAATCTAAAATGAAATGCACATGGATCAAATTGTTCTGCACTAACCTCTTCGTTTATCCAAGTGAACAACCAGAGTCAACTGACAGCACCCAGAAAACACTTCCACCAGCAAAATACAAACTGTAAACTCAAGTGACATCCACCCCGTGGCTAAGTTTTTTAAGGTCTGCAGCACTTTTAGGGTTTGCCTTTTCCCCTCTTGTACAACAGCTCCACTACACAAGAAATTTGCTAACACCGTTCGCTGGGCACTAATATGAAATCACTTAAAAAGAAACATGCCACTTTCGGCTAGGGGACAGCATGTTCGTCATTCAGTGTCCTACTGGTTTCTTAACACGCATATAATTAATATTGGTACTCAGGAAAGAGAACTTCTTCTGACCTTGAGCGTGCGCGCTAAATAAATTACCTCAGAACGAAAGTGGTGCGATCTCAAAACAGCATCTGGGGAGAAAAGAGAGAAATGAGACTTCATTTAACTCCTTGTTTTTCACCTACCGAGTGACTCATGACTTACCTGGGAGACCAGGGTCAGGAAAGCACATCGCAGACGCCTGGAATTCGGTGGGACATCCTGGGGGAGGGAGGAGGAGTCCTGGGGCCATCGGTCTCTACGTGATTTCTCCGCGAGAAGTTTGCATGAAAGTTCTGGGGGAGTTGGGGAGCCCCGAACTTTCCATGTCTTACTTTCTTACCCCTACGCTCCAGCGAAGGATGCGTGAAGGCGAGGCTGGCGCAGCCCCGGACTACGCTCAAATTACCCTTAAGGCTTTAGCAAACTGACTAAAAATTTGAGTTCGTTCCTCCCCTCCCTGCCCTCGGCATCGCCGTGGTTATTAAAACCTGGAAGACTGGAGGGCGGAGGTGAGGGCAAAAAGGGCAAGGGGCGTTAAATAAAGAAACGCACTCAGCCTGGGGAGTGGGCAATGATGGGGCTAGGGGCAGCCGAGGAGAAAGGAGGGAGCCGCGTTTCACTCTCCAAATCGGCTTAAATGTTCCTGGTAGCCCGCAGAAACCCGTCTCGGCGTGTCTTACCTCGGCTTCTTGAACGACCCGAGAAGACCGATTTCATCGGATGCCTCCCTTTCTGGAGCTTGCGGTGCCAGCAGCAGAAGAAGACGATGGTGGCGATGGTGCCCAGCAGAAGCAACAAGAGGAAGAGGGCACATTGGATGCTGTAGGGTCTCAGCAAGACGAGGAAAGCCGCGGCGATCATGGTGCGGGCGAGGCGAGGGCGACTTGACGGCGGGGCTGGAGGGCGGCGGCACAGGCACCCGCGCGGGGCGCACGCCGGGACGGCGGGCACGGGTGAGCGCGGCTCAGCGCGTCATGCCCGGCGCTCGCGGCCCCGCGCCCAGCCCAATGGCTGCGCACCCCGCGCCAGCCGCGCTACGCGAGTGATCCAGGGCTGCGGGGAGCGCTTGCCATGACTCAGCAGACAGCGACGAGGCTGCGACTCGGCGGCTGGGATCCTCTCCCCTCCCTCCCCAGGCGCCCCCGCCCCCGTCCGTGCGCAGCCCCCGGGCGCAGCCCCGCCGGGGACGCGGCGAGTGGGGAGGAGCAGCGCCGCCGCCGCGGCCGCCCGGGCCCCGCGCATCGTCCTGCGGCCGCCGCCGACCTCAGCATCCCAGAAGCCGGGCGCACGTGGGTCGGGGCGGGGACGCGGCGCTCAGGCTGCAGCCGCGGCAGCCTGCGGGGGGCGGGAATGGGGCGCCGCGGCGGGGGCTCGGCTGATGACATCACGGCCAGGCTGCGGCAGCGCGGGCGCGCGGACATGGCTGCAGCGGTTTCGGCGGCGGCCGCGGGCTGCGCCCGGGCCTGAGAGCCCAGCGCCCTCCCGCGGGGCCGCCCGCCAGTCCGCGCCGTGCGCGGGTGCATTGGCCGGGCGCCTCTAGCTTCCCGGACACCCGGGGCTTCCGCCTATCCAGCCTCCCTCGGCCAAATTGCTGCGGAGTCCGTCGTCAGGGGGCGCCAAGGAGCCAGGGGGAAAACCGTGAGGCGCTGACAGGAGCCTCCCGGCGGTGCTACCCCCCACCTCCCACCTCCCTGCGCCCCGCCCCGAGGTTGGGGCTTTGAAGGATGCAGCCGGGTGAGCTATTGCTTGTGGGGGGGGGTTCCTCGCACGCTGAAGCGCGAGCGCCGGGAAGGGCCTTCCCTGGGAATTGGGATACTCCAGAACGGGAGGCCCACTCCTCTCCAAGCTTCTCTAAACTAGGAGCGCTCTGGGGTAGTAAGCTCTGGTCTGCAGAGGTGAACTCTTCCACCCCAAACTTGGTGCTTATTTCGCAGCTAAGAATTGGGCACTTTCGATCTTCTTGTATCCCTGGGTTTGCCCTAAACCCTGACTCATTTAGTGCATTTGAAGGGCAAGGCGATTTCAGATTTAGGGACCTGGCAGATGAAGTAAGTTGGTACTTGGCTTATAAATATTTGGGGGAGAAATTTTTTAGGGAGCGTGAGGCAATAGTGATCTCTCACACTTGCAGGCACACTCTGTCTGCCCTTTGTCCCCTCCCCACGTTTCTTCATAACCAGCAAAAAGTATACGGCAGTTGGTGGCCAGGGGATTTAACACTGATGCAGTGCCAGCACGGAAGGTATAGCGAGAGCGCTGCAGTGTGCCTTTCTGCGGACCGCCACGGCCACCTGGCCAGGAAGCGGCTGCTGCAGCAGTCAGTCTGCGGCATCTTGCGGCCTTGGCAGGCGGTGCTGTGCCGCGTTCTGCTGCCCCCAAGGCAATGCTGGCTTTCCCTGTGTGGGGCTGGATTGTTTGTTTCATTTGCTCGCGTAAGAAAACTTTAATTATAGTGACAAGGTAGCACTTGACTGCATTTGCGGACTTTCTTATAACGACCGTATTAGCCTCTTTTTTGGAATATTTAATAGACTGAAGAAATTGTGTCATAAAAATTTATAAAATTTTGAAAAGCAGGTAAATAACTGGGAGGAATAAAAGTTTTATTTGCTTGTGGTGATCTCAAAATCAGTGTTGTTTTCCAACTGTACAAAACCGTACAGCTCTGCATAAAAGCTTAATCATTGATGTCCTTAAAGCCAGTAACATATTACCGTGTGTAAGTATTAAACCTAAAAAGGCATTGGTTAATGCAGTCTCTTAGTGCCAGATTCATAAGCATGGAAAACAACAGATACGTTTTGTTTACAGCTGGTTTCCTAAAATAAACATTCGAATTGTTGACATGTTGCATCTCATTCATTCAGTTGTTTTGGATTGAACTCAGAAGGGACCTTACTTGGAGACACTGCATAAGGTGGGAATTTTGAATGGCAGCATGTAGGCTGCACTAAATTCCAGGATAGGCTTCATGGGTCTCTAGCCCTCAGAGTGGGTGACAGGTAGCACTACATCATGTGCATATGGCTAAAGGTTTCCTGATACCGCAGCCCACTGCAGTGAGAAACTGTATTCAACAATTATGCAGAGGTTATTGAAGAAAATCCTGAGAGCTTGCAATGTGTGGCACATCAGGAAAGGAAGAATTCTCCACCGCATTGACTCAACAATGGCATGGTGGAGTAATTTAAAACAACAAAACTGAACTAACCATGTGCAGACATTGGGGGAAATAACTAACAGAATTTTGGAAGGTCAACTTTATGCTTCTCATTGACTGAAATTTGTAAGTGAGCTGAAGTAGCCTACATATCCTTGAACAGAAACATGTCAAAGACACACAGAATAGTATTCAAATTGCCCCAAACGCTATATTTTTTAACAACAAAAAGCAACTAAATAGCTATTATGATTTTCTAAGCTATGACTTTAGCACAACTGTTATCATCTTGCATCTTGCTGCAGCCATTTATAAGTTTCAAGTGCACACAAGAACATCATTTATCTCTCTTGGCAGGCAAATGCTTAACTGCCATGCAATAGGATTATAGATATTTATTTTTAGGTGCATTCATTTCTGTTCTTTCCATCAGTTGTCTTAAAGATACTAGTAATAAACCAAATCCTTGAAAGAATTTAGTATTTAGTTCCATTGTTATTTTCTGATTTGTTTGTTGCTAATTTATCATTTTTTCCAAATAATAGCATACATAGTATTAATTGCTTCTGTCTGTGTGTTTATGTGGTGCCTAATGCATTGTGGAATTCAATAAATACTAAATCAGCCAAGCAGTGCTTTTTGGAAGTTAATTTAATAGAAATTATACCTTGCCTTCCTGGTAGGTTTTTGCTTTAAAAAAAGAATAATTGACATTGTATAAAAGTCACACCAAAAAAAAATTGTTAAGTTTGAGGATAGGGATGGAGGGGGAGAGCCATGGCCCAAATCTTTCATACAAAAAAATGAAAATTCATAATGGAAAAGTATGTATAATTTGTTGACTTTTTTATGAGAGTAAGTCATCATTGTCACCCAAAAGAAGACAAAAGAGTTGGGAAAGATAGCTAAGAGAGTTTGATACCATGTATGTAGAAGATGGTCCATTATACAGCCCTTTTTCCCTTTAGATTCTCAACCAAATTGGGAATAGACACAAGGAACCATAAGGAAATTAAAATATTGTGTTAACTCTATTCAAGATAAAGTCAGATTGAAGAACACAGCTTAGCCTCAAGGCCAAAATGGGGCATCTTATTCTTTTTTCCTTACTTGGCATGCCCACCCAGTCCACAGCTGAAAAATGACAGGCCTCCCCAACATTAGGGCAGGAAGGAACCCAACCTGTTCAAATTCCGGCATAAACACCAAAGGCAAAGGGAAGCCTGACACTTTACAATCCATATGGCGTTCAGCATGTGTGAGCAAGAGACAGGCCCATGTGTGAGAAGGGAATTTTATACATCACTCCTGCCCACTAATGGCTAGTAGGCCCTCCTGAGTTTTTCCATCACTAAGTCTTTTCATTCCCAAAAGATAGCAGTGAGTAATGTGCTTTGAAAAGGTGGCAGAAACATCTTCCTCGGTACTTTCTTAGAGGCAGAAAGTTGTGGCACAAGTTCCTTATGTATGGATTAAGAAGAAACATCAGGGCCGGGCGCGGTGGCGCACGCTTGTAATCCCAGCACTTTGGGAGGCCGAGGTGGGCGGATCACGAGGTCAGGAGATCGAGACCACGGTGAAACCCTGTCTCTACTAAAAATACAAAAAAAAATTAGCCGGGCGTGGTGGCGGGCGCCTGTAGTCCCAGCTACTCGGAGAGGCTGAGGCAGGAGAATGGCGTGAACCCGGGAGGCGGAGCTTGCAGTGAGCCGAGATTGCGCCACTGCACTCCAGCCTGGGCGACAGAGCGAGACCCCGTCTCAAAAAAAAAAAAAAAAAAAAGAAGAAACATCAGAAAGAAGAAAAGTTTCCACCCTAAGCTGTGTTAACAACCAGTTGAGAAAAAGGGAGGAACTGAAGATTAACTCAGGTTTTGAGCTAGGGTAGAGGAATAATTTGGAAGAAGATAACAAACTGCATTTTAGACCCACTGAGGTGGAAGCGTCAGAAGGACATCATTGTGAAAATATCCAGCAAGCCCATGGAAATGTGGAGAGGTCAGAACCCAAAACAGATAGGGAGTCATCAACATTGTAGTTGAAGCAGTGGAAATAGAGGAAATGACTAAGGAATAGATGCCAAAGAGCATCCCGGAATCAGAACTTTGGAGACGGCTTCCATTTGTGGCCTGGAGGATAGCAAAGTGGTCGAAGCCAAGTAGGGAGTGTTCCAATTTAGCGGCTTTCTGGAACAGATGCACAGATGAGAGGCTAAGGAGGGCAAGGACTGAGGACTGGTGACTAGGAGACCTCCGGAAATCTTTCAGCGAACTGATTCATCATGGCAGGAGAGGCTAAAACCAGACATTAATGAGTTGAAGGGGGGATGAAGATGAAAAAGAGGAGAGGGTTGTTGTCCACAATCTTTGCAGAAATTTAACTCTAAAGGGGATGAGTAGAAAAGCAATTAAATCCTGAATAAAGGCCAATGGTGATTGTTTTGTCAGGCTAGGGATATTTGAACAAGTTTCTAGGGAATTTGGGAGATGGAGCCAGAAGAGGGAGAGAAATAATTAAAGAGAAGGGAGAAGAGGACATTCTCCTGGGGATTTGTGATTTAGCAATTTTGAGTCCCCGCAACAGACTAGCTCTTTCTGGTCTCAGGTTGCTTTGGACTCTGCAGAGTGAAAATTGAGCCTGACTAGTTAGGATGGCTCCGTGCCCATGGTTTCTTCCCCATCTAATCTGGCTACTAGTATTCAGACTTGAATAATGACTTTTAGGGAAAGATAAGGAATGTCTTGGAATGTAGCCTAGGTTGTCTGTGATTATTACCAATTTATATGGAAGTGAGTAAATTACCCAGTTGGTAATCACACAAGGACATTACATTGAAGTGTTACCCCCTTGAAAACAAGAAGTTCAGGTAAGAATGGCTCTAGCAATAAATTATTAGAAATAAAGCATATTGACTTTGGCCTGGTAACTTCCTTGTTTCTAGGTGAAGTGTTTTACATGTGCTTGTATTAAAAGGTAAAGGAGCTATATCATCTGGAAGAACCTACTCCATCTAAAATAAATTTGGAGGTGATTTCCAGCCACCAGAACTAGGGAAACCATCATGTGGATAGATTACTATTTTGTTTTTAATATTTGAGTTTTTGAAAGGAAAATAATTGTAACTTGCAGTAACATCAAATATTATTTTCAGCAAATATTCCCTGGTAAAGGGCTTTATTTTACCATAATAAAAACGTTTAAAATAACTTAAAAGTATACTGAGAAAATACTGCAAATGGAATTTATTTCAGATTGTTGTTTTAAAATTTTAGCTATTGTAGAGCCTAATTAGGTTTTGTTGTTCTATGGGTTACCACACTGCAGAAGCCATGATAATTCCAGGGGTGTGGAGGGGAGTTCTTTTTGGGTGTGTGAGCATTACAGACTTTTCAAAAAAGTCAGCTGAGTTTAGGAGCTTAAAAACATCAATATAATTGGATTCATCGACTATATAATGCTTTGCAGACAGTTTTTGGAAAGTAATCATTTATTATCCACAAGCAAATAGAATTCATTTATATAGTTTCCACATTGAGTGTGGGATTAGTCATGCGGCAAAATACTGAGTCATTTGGCCAGGAAATTTACTCATAGTTGTATGAACTGCCAATGGAAAATTTGAGAGCTGTTCATAAATCAAATTATAAAGCTCTTAGAGTTATAAATCACTGAGAAATATTGTTCATTATTATTCAGATGGTATAAAATATTTCCACCATTTCTAAGAATGGGCAATTTACAAAGCAAGTTTGAAAGCTGAAGGTATTGCCTTCTAGATCCAAGATGAAACTTGCCATATAAGTTATAAACATTCTACATCTGAAACTTCTACACTTCTTAAGTAAAAAGATAAAAAATAAGTTGGGAGCTTTATCATTGCATAGCAAATGTTAGAAGATGAATAAAATTTTGGTTATTATTTACAAATTAAGTTCCAGGTTGTGATGATAATAAAACTACAGCAACATTGAATAGCTAGAGTTCCCCTATTTCTTACAATAATTCTTTGTCATTTAGGACTTTTGCATTAAATATTTTGTGCTAATGGAGTTGTATGCAAATGCATCAATGCACTCGTAGCCTGAAAAAATATTGTCACTAGGAGATCAGAGGTACTAAATGTACCAAGGAGAGCAGAAAATTGTGATGAGCAACTGATGATTAGTAAAAGATGTATTAATAATATATAGTTCCAGAGGTTATTGATACCTCAGTGTAAGGACATCCCATGAATCTAGGAACAGGAAGAAAAGTACATCTTAAAAATGTCTTTGTAGCCACAAATACTTTATGGAGTAAAACAGGGCAACAAACAGAAAACACACTAAATTGGAATATAGTAGAGTTTATATTTCAAAGAAGAAAGCCATTAACCTAAAGCCTGTTCTTGCCAGTCCTATCTCTACTGTAGAAGTTCAAACTGGAATTCATGAGTAGGTTCCTAGAGACCTGAAATTACATGAAAAAACTTGTGTCTCATTTTGAGGACATGATCCATACCTTTCATTAGATTCTTAATGAGCTCTCCCCCAACTCCGCCAGTGAGAATCATCAGAATCATACAAATCCACATAGGTACTGAGGCTTCTGAATGCATATAAGTCATTTGATCCGTCAACAGTGGCAGCACCTGGGTACCCCTGAGACTGTAAGAAGTGTCTTGGGGACTATCCGTCCATGGTTAGCAAGGAAACTTTCTGTTCTAAACTACAAAAGTTTAGATAAGTCTCCCAAGTGCAGGTGAGTGCTGCCACCCAAAGACTAAATGGAGATGATGTGCTGGGAGTTAATTTGTCCTCTAGCATCTTTAAACTTATTGAGAGAGAGACAAATGAGTCCCCTAAGGTAACTCCCACTGGGATGTCAGTTGTAACCCTAAGAGAAGAAAAGACTGTTAACAATCTAGGACCACTTCCATAGACTTCTGTTATGGAAAGAAGGGATAAATTGATTCCTAAGCTGCCTTCATGCCAGTTAACTGCCCGATTTATAGCTAGATGTTTGAATGGACAAGCCCATTCCAAGCCAATAGGACTAGTCTTAAAAGCTAGTCTTGGGTTCACAGTCTGCAAAAAATGCTATAGTCTTAAGGCCTAAAAGAGGGACAAAAGGAATTAGTATTAGGTTCCCAGAAACAACTCATAGACATTCTGGTAAATATAGCCACCACTCTTCCTAAATCCTTCCCCAAGCCCACATTCAACATGCTGTGGAGTCTGCAGACCTGGTAATTGGTGCCCTCAATCCCACCACGGTGATTCTGCACTCCGGTGGGAAGACTGCCCATCCAGCTGTTCAGTTTCACCTACTCGTTGTTTCTAGCGTCCCACCAGGAGTGGAATGCTATGGTTTAAATTTTTACCTCTGCAAAAACTCATGTAGAAATTAGATTTTTTTTTGTGACAGTATTGGCAGGTGGGACCTTTGAGACGTGATTAGACCATGAGGGCTCTGCCCTCATGAATGGATTAAAGCTGTTACTGTAGGAGTGGATTTGTTACAAAAGAGCTAGTTCAGCCTCCTCTCTCTCTCTCTCTCTCATCTTCATCTTCCACCATGTGATGACACAGCAAAACAGCAAGCCACTCACCAGATGCCAGCACCTTGATATTGGACTTCCCAGCCTCCAGTACTGCAAGCCAATAAATTTCTGTTCATTATGAATTACTAAGCCTGTGGTATTCTGTTTTAACAGCACAAAACAGACTAAGATACCACTCTTGCCATATTTGTGGACCTCAACTCCCTCCCCACCACCATATTTCCAGGATACTAGGTCTCGATGTCACATCATCATGATCACATATTGTTAAAGTATGAAGCTGGTTATTTCATTATGTGACTGTCTCACTCCAGTGGGCAAGTCCAGTTTCCTGAGGTATCCCGATCTCTCAGTCTGGCTAGTTCCTTTTGCTCCAAGTTCTCTTCTGATCCTCTAGGGTTTGGTGACATAACATTCATGCATTCCACACAGAAACAGACCTTGGATCAATATGATTTCCTGGGTGCCTCAGACCCCCTCTGGGCCTAGTGAGCACTGTTCTTTGCACACTTTCAGTCTGTGGTCATTTGTAATGAGGCAGGAATCTACCTAGAGAAGACATTGCAGGATTATAGTTAATGTATCAGACTTCCTGGTGGTTTGCCGTCTGGTGAGCTGTTAAAAGTCTAGGTCTTAGTGCCTAGATTAAGGGGCACCAACGGCACCCTGGGAGTTGATTGGTGTGATCATTATTCACCTGTGCCACTTCTCCAAAAGGCATGGAATCATATGTACTGGTCATCCTCATTACTGAATGGCTACCTTGATGTGGACCACCTAGTTATCTGTAGTAACAGCTAGCACTTATTGAGTATCTACTCTCTGCTAAATGCTTTACGTGCACTTATTCATTCAATCCTCACAGCAGCCCTGAGTAGGTACTACTCTTATTCCAATTTTATAGATGGGAATTCCAGGGCTTAGAGGTGTAAGGAATTGCCTAAAGACCACACACCTAGCAAGTGGCATCAAAATTCTTCAGCACTTCGCAAACCACACAAACCATTCCTGTTGCATATTTTCCATTTGCATTGCCTCCCTGCTTCATTTGCACTGCAGCTCTTCCCCTAAAGGAAATCCTCTTAGTTAGAGCTTGCTGAGCAGCTACTCTTCCTCTCTTCTGACTCTCCTTAGGCTACCCCTACCCAGATTAATGAAGGCCATCCTGACACTCCAGCAGAATGTCAGATGTTTCCTTGTACACGAGAGATGCGGTCCTCTCCTTTAGCCTGTGAGGAATTTACCTAGGCCACACCTCGTAATCCAGCAACTTCACAAGACTCTTTGTATTAAAAAATTATAGTTTCACCCTTACCATTTCATTGACATGCCTCCATCATTATCACTTGGGTAAATTTGACCCAGCATCTCCAGAAAACTGAAGAAGCTTAGCGGGGCCAAGCTGACTCCTACTTTGGAAAAAGGGCTCTATGGGAGACCACCTGGCTGTCCTTTATAAAAGAGAAAGCTATAATAATTTTTTTCTTTATATTTTTACAAAAGATTGAGGTTTGTCTAATATAGATTCATAGGCATCAAGGTTAATTAGCTATGTTTATTGAAGCCCTCCCCTGTCCTCAGTGCTATAAACTCCTCTCCTACTCTCACATGTTTGACCTAAGCCTGTATGGGGGTAATCTGGTTCAATTTGCTTCAATTAATAATAAAAATATTACTATCAATAAATTAACATAATTTATTACTATTAATAAATTAATATAATATAATTAATACAATACTAGTAGTGGTATAATAAAATACTATTAATAAATTAATATTATAATGACAATATTAATATACTTAGTTATAAAATAAAATATATTTTTGTAATAATGATATAATTATATTGTTAATAATATAAATAATTATTGTTATAAAATAAGAATGTAGTAATTATATTATTACAATTAATATTGTAATTAATAATAATTAACTTATATTATTATATACCTAACATATCAACTCTTAATGGGGTATTTTATTATTCCCATTTCACAGATGGAGAGAGAAGCACAGAAAGATTACATGGGTAGTAAGTATTGGAGCTAGGGTTATGGATCACAGTTTGGCTTTAGAGCCTGTGATTGTAAATACTTATGTGACCTGCTTCACCATCTAATACATTTGTAAGGGTTTCAGACTGGAAGACTATCTTGAACTAACTACATAGCAAAACTGTACCTCTACCAATAAAAAAGAGTATCTCACAAAGCTTTCTATCTTTTCATAATAGGACAAGTTTAGTCTTTCCCTCTTTCTGTGAACAGGATGTACATTTGCCCAAGGTTCTGTGTCCTGCTGACTGTTCTAACAACTTCTCTACCATAAAATCAAGGACTGACAACACAGTCCCCAAATGCCATCCCTGCTAAGTCCCCTGTTCCTCTGTCTTTTTGTCTTTTTTTTTTTTTTGGAGATGGGGGCTTGCCCTGTTGCCCACGCTGGAGTGCAGTGTCCTGATCATAGCTTACTGTAGCCTCCATCTCCTAGGCTCAAGCAGTCCTCCTGGCATAACCTCCCAAGTAGCTGAGACTACAAGCAGGCACCACCATACCTGGCTAATTTTTTTTTATTTTTAGTAGACGAAGTCTCATTATGTTACTCAGGCTGGTAATTCTTGGCTTCAAGCAGTCCTCCCACCTCTGTCTCCCAAGTATTGGGATTACAGGTGTGAGCTTCCTCACCTGGCCTCCTCTCAGTCTTTGACACTTCTGAACCTCGAGGTTGGGTTGCATACTTTGATCTCACTCTACCCATCTATCCATCCTTGCTTTAGTATAGCTTCCTGGGCGTCAGCTGGCTTAAAGAGATTCACCCCATTTCCTTGAGCTTTCCTCTTTGATCAACACTTGCATCCTCCATCCTTAACTGGTTTCTTAGTTCTGACTTGCCCTATGGCTAACCACACCCAGATTTGCCAATACACTGAGAGAAGATGGCCTTTCACATTCCTTTTCATTTTGATTACGAGTTTATTGATAGCACTTTCACTCATAAATATATAATAAATGTATTTTTCTAAATGACCTTCATAGGGATAGGGAAATAACTTGATAAAATGTGTAATGTAGTTGATCATTTGTTTTTTTTAAATTTTAATGTTGCTCAAGGTGGTAAGAAAAAATCAGAGTAAGGAGAGAAATGATTGGTAACAGGTAAGAGGGGAACTCCACTTAAGATGATTTATTAAGTAAATTATCTAAAATATGTGACTCAGCACATTAATTATATTTAGACCTAAACTTTTGATAGTATAAAATTACAAAGTTAATGGAGATAATGGTGAATGGTAACCAGTTATTTCGTTAATATATGGTATTAGGCCAGGCATGATGGCTCATACCTGTAACACCAGGACTGTGTCAAAAAACTGCTTAGAAATATTATTTAGCAAATAGATATGTTGATGTTGTTAGGAGCTAGGATTTTCAGTGAGAGAGAAAAATGCATTATAAAATCAGAGGATCTCTTGAGCCTAGAAGTTCAAGGTTGCAGTGAGCCTTGATAGCGCCGCTGCCCTCCAGTCTCTGTGACAAAGTGAGATCCTGTCACACACACAGAAAAATTTATATATATACATATGTGATATTAACATAGTGTATAATGGGATAGATATTTCAAAAAGCAATGATCTCATCTTTTCACATTATAATTGATTAGATTAATATTTGAGAGTTGAATCACTCCTGATTTTTATGCGTAAGCATTGATTCTTGGATCAGAATTACATATTACATTTTGTGAATTTACAAAATTGGTCTAAAAGTTATTAATGTTGTAGAATACATTTACTTAAAGCAAAAAGCATAATAATCTCATTTTGCTCTCAACTTTCAAGATGAACAGAAAGTTCCACATTAATAAAAAAATGTGAAATAGAAAACAGTTCACATGACTTACAGTCCTCCTAAAATAGAACTTGTAATTGATTTTACTCCTCTCTAGGCTTAACTCTGAACCTGTGGTTTGTTTTTTGTTTGTTTGTTTGTTTGTTTGTTTGTTTTTTGAGACTAAGTCTTGCTCTGTCACCCAGGCTGGAGTGCAATGGCATGATCTCGGCTCACTGCAACCTCCACCTTCCAGGTTCAGGCAATTCTCCTGCCTCAGCCTCCAGAGTAGCTGGGGTTACAGGCACTTGCCACCACACCTGGCTAATTTTTGTATATTTAGTAGAGATGAAGTTTCACCATGTTGGCCAGGCTGGTCTCGAACTCCTGACCTAAGATGATCCTCCTGCCTCGGCCTCCCAAAGTGCTGGGATTACAGGCGTGAGCCACTGCGCCTGGCCTGTTTTTTTTATAAATATGAGGGAAGGCATGTAATTATTGGGGGGACAAGTAGTAACACAATAATAGCCAAGAAGAAAATGTTCAGAGGCCCTAGAACCACAGGAAAATTGTAGAGTCCCTCTGAATTTTGCATTTACTTTCTTGTGCAAATTTTCAGATAGTTCTGCCTGTGCCTGCAGGCTTTTTATTGACAATTGATTGGGATAAGTGACACTGTGGAGCAGGTGAAGATTGCCTTCCACTTTTCCCAGCCTCTTATTTCTGTGCTATTACCTCTGTGCTATAGTCTTCTTCATGAACACATCAAGATGAAAGTAAGCCAGCCACACTGTTTAATTTCCGGTAAGACAAAGGCTGGGTCATTTAGCACTTGGTTCTCTTGCCAGGTCAGGAGCAACAGAGGGACTCTGGTACAGATGATGAAGCTAACATGTGGAGCCAGTGATACCAGCAATACTAGGGGTATTGATCCAGTAATACAGATATGAGCATGCATGAAGAAAAGAGCAAAAAAATAAACCCCTTTGCCACTGGGAATAGAGCTTGATCAGTGGTAGGATGGGTCATGTCAGAACATGGAAATTAGAAATATAAGCCATATCCAATAGAACAGTAATAACCCAGCAAACAAATAGTGTAGATCAGGTACATTGTCAGTATCAGATGTCCATAGGGAGGTAACAGGTGGAAGTATTAGCAACGGAAGGAATCTACTGGCTGGCAACAAATAGACACACAGGCAATCAGGAGGTATGAGGAGCCCTGCCATGTTGTATCAGTCAGAGTTCTGGCAAGAAATATATGGCCCACTAAAATTGGGATGATTTGAAAAGGCTTTAACTAAGGGACTATTTAAGAAAGTGTGGGCTGGGTATAGGGAAGCCATGAGGGATCATGCTGTACCTCAGGGCTAGTCATAGTGGAAATGTTACCAGCCCTGGACCAAAGGGAGAGGAAAGGCATGGTTACTGCAACCTGAAAGGAGAGGGGCACATGAAATCTGAAGTGACCCCACAGGAAGGGAGCCGGGAGGATAAATTCTGACTCGCTGTCCTCCCTGCCTCTGATCTCATGCCTGGACACTCATTGGCTGAACTCAGCTGAAAAGACAGTACGGGAGCCCAAACAGGTCAAACTCCAGATTCAGAGAGTGAAATAGAGACAGCTAGGGAAAGGATCTGGAGGGCCAAAGAAAGGATCTCCTTCTCTAGCATCTAACCAGGACTATAGTCCTAGTAAACACTGATGAGCAAGCCCAGACTCCAGTCTCTGTGGGAATGGTACTACAGGGCAAACTTAGGCAAGGAGGGCCCTGTGAGGGACTACTTGAAGTGAAAAAAGCAAAAATCTCATTATTGGAATTGACAACCTGTTACAAAGCTGACTTGATGATTAGTTTCTAAGTTCTGGCTTGAGCCCTTCTTCGGCCTGCTTATGGATTACCAACTAGGAGTGGTTGCCAGATTCCACTGGGGACCTCAGCTCCCACATCTGTAAAGTGTGATAATACTTGTTCCTACCACAGAGGGTGTCTGTGAGGATTAAATGAGTTAGTAGAGGTTAAATGCATAGAATAGCACCTTATATATGCTAAATATTCAGTAAATGTTAGCTATGTTTTTATTCTTTGTAAGTGAAAGGCAGAATTGGAGAGATCCGAGGATGTCATATAGGGCAGTATAGGGAACTGAATTAATTTCTTTTCTAGATAATGGTTACACATATGAAAACACATGATATCACTGCTTATTCATTCAATTAGCTTCAGTAAAAGTACGTCCACGAACTCCAGAAAGATAAGAATGTTTTTCTTTTTTTTTTTTTTTTTTTTTGAGACGGAGTCTCGCTCTGTCGCCCAGGCTGGAGTGCAGTGGCGCAATCTCGGCTCACTGCAAGCTCCGCCTCCCGGGTTCACGCCATTCTCCTGCCTCAGCCTCTCCGAGTAGCTGGGACTACAGGCGCCCGCCACCACGCCCGGCTAATGTTTTTGTATTTTTAGTAGAGACGGGGTTTCACTGTGGTCTCGATCTCCTGACCTTGTGATCCGCCCGCCTCGGCCTCCCAAAGTGCTGGGATTACAAGCGTGAGCCACCGCGCCCGGCAAGAATGTTTTTCTTTCCTTTCCCTTCATGGAAAATACAGAATGGTACAGGTCTATAGCCCCCCCAAGCATAATGCTTCTTTTCTTTTCTTTCTTTCTTTCTTTCTTTTCTTTTTTTTTTTTTTTTTTTTTTTGAGACAGGGTCTCACTCTGTCACCCAGGCTGGAGTGCAGCAGCAGGAACACAGCTCACTGCGGCCTCAAACTCCTGGGCTCTCATGATCCTCCCACCTCAGCCTCCCCAGTAGCTGGGACTATAGGTGTGCGCCACCATGCCTGGCTAATTTTTTTTTTTATTTTTTGTAGAAATGGATTCTCACCATGTTGCTCAGGCTGGTCTTAAATTCCTGGGGTCAAGCAATCCTCCCACCTCAGCCTCCCAAAGCCACAGTGGTGTGAGCCACTGCACTTGGCCCAAACATAATGTTTCTTAGGCTCCTGCATAATCTCTAATCCAGTCCAAGTTATGCCATAATAGTTTGGCAGCACATCCTGAAGCACACTGACCATCTTTTTAATCGTGATATTGCCAGAACAGCTTGGAAATTGAAAATATTTATGTCATTTGAAAATGAAGGAAGTGGCCGGGTGTGGTGGCTCACGCCTGTAATCCCAGCACTTTGGGAGGCTGAGGTGGGCAGATCACGAGGTCAGGAGCTCGAGACCAGTTTATTAGAGACAACCCCGTCTCTAATAAAAATACAAAAAATTAGTCGGCCGTGGTGGCAGCCACCTGTAATCCTAGCTACTCGGGAGGCTGAGGCAGGAGAATCACTTGAACACAGGAGGCCAAGGTTGTATGTGCAGAGATGGCGCCACTGCACTCCAGCCTGGGAGACAGAGTCAGACTCTGTCTCAAAAAAAAAAAAAGAAAAGAAAATGAAGGAAGTAAAAACAGACAGTAAGTTGAAATGCTGCCTAATGGACGTAGTAAAACCCAGTAGTTTTCCCTCTAGAAGTCAGAACACTTTGGTGAGAAAGCCATGTATTTGTTTCGCTCAGTAGAGTGCTGTCTGAGGGTTGGAGTGCTCAGAATGCACCCAATCGTTTACAGCCATTTCAATCTTGATTTGTCTTCCTCTAGAACATATGTAACTAAAAATAAATACTATAGGCATCTCCTTCCTCCATGCCCTGTCTTGCTATGCAGCTGGACTAAAACTAGTAGTCCGTTTTATAGAAATCATTAAGCCAGCCACTGGCTATTTAGAATTATATTGGCACTAGTTTCCTGCCACTTTTGAATTTATTTAGAGGGGATTCTTCAGTTCATATTCTGACCTGAGTACTACAAGGGGTCTTTTATGTCTATACATATCAAAACTGATATATGTATAAAGCAATCCAAAACTTTTGAAACCTATGAAAGGGTACTTAGGTTTTATTGTAGTGCTGTACTTGCCTTTCAAAATTTTAATTGAATTCATAATAGAGAACTTATATTTAAATACAAAGGCAGATGAGACACCTGTATGATATTTTGATATTAATTTAGTTTCCTTAGGTTTGGTGACTTTTTTTTTTTAGAATTTCAGAGGTGGCTTTTGAATTCCTGCATTAGGTGTGTCATTGATTTGTTAAAATTAAACATAAATGCATTGAGAATTTATGTTTTGATTTGCTTCCATTAATTACAAAACTCCCCTTTTTCTAGGTTTTAATTCTGAGACCGTGTTTTTCATAATTTGGATGTTGCTTAGGACATTGTTTTTCAAACTATGGATTATAATCCATTAATGGGTTGTGAAATCAGTTTAATGTGCTATGACCAGCACTTTTTTTAAATGAAATAAAATAGAGCAGACAGAATAGAAACTGAGACAGTGCATTGCATGTAGTAAGGGTAAATATGTTTCTTAAAATTTTGTTGTACTTGTATGTGTGTGTGTGTTTTCTAGATCAAAATGTATTTTTTACTGTAACAGTCAAAAAAAATTTAAAGCCCTTGGCTTATATTATTCCTCCAATCACATTTTTTTTTCTTTTTTTGAGACAGAGTCTCACTCTGTCACCCAGGCTGGAGTGCAGTGGCATGATCTCGGCTCTTTACAACCTCCGCCTCCCAGGTTAAAGCGATTCTCGTGCCTCAGCCTCCCCAGTAGCTGGGATTACAGGCACACGCCACCATGCCCATCTAATTTTTGTTTCACCATGTTGGCCAGGCTTGTCGAAAACTCCTGAACTCAGGTGATCTGCCAACCTTGGCCTCCCAAAGTGCTAGGATTACAGGCGTGAACCACCCTACCCCGCCCCAAACACATATTGTAAGTGTTATCATGGCTGTGTTCATGTTTCATCTCATCTCCTGCAACTATTAGAGAATTAATAAGATGCATTCTTTTAGTAAATAAATAAATAAATAAATAAATTGGGGGCAGATAGCCACATAGTGAATTTTTTTACTACCTGTCAGAAACTGGTAGTATTTAATATATAGCCATATTCATAATGTACCTTCTGAATTTGCTAATTGGTAGCTAATACAAACATTGAATCACCTGTCTATGGAATTTATAACATAATATTGACCTGAAATCTACTGGAAAGTAGACATTCTAAATAAGGTCTGATATGTCTATATCTGGTTGGTCTTGAGTGAATTGTGTGTTTGTGAAGAAACTTGAGGATTTGCTCTTTAACCAAAGCATATCTGCAGGAGAAAAGTTTAATATTAATACAACTTGGAATAATACCAAAACTGTGTTTTTGTAAACTAATTTTTTTTCTCCAAGTTTTTTGTTGTGGTAAAACACACATAACATAAAATTTACCAACTTAATCATTTTTAACTGTTTGTTTCAGTAACATTAAGTACCTTCGTATTATTGTGCAACCATCACTACCATCCATCTCCAGGATACTTTTCGTCTTACAAAACTGAACCTCTGTGCTCATTAAACAATAGTACCTATTCCCTCACTTCCCCCAGCCCCTGGCAATCACCATTCTACTTTCTGTCTCTATGAATTTGACTATTCTGGTACCTCATGTAAATGGAATCATACAATATTGGTATTTTTGGAACTGGCATATTTCACTTAACATAATGTTCTCTAGGTAAATCCATGTTATAGAACATCAGAATTTCCTTCCTTTTAAAGGTTGAATACTATTACATTATATGTATGTGCCCATTTTGCTTATTTATTCATCTTTCGATGGACATGGATTGGTTTCCCCTTTTACCTATTGTGAATAATGCTGCTATGAACATGGTATGCAAGTATCTCTTCAAGACTATGCTTTAATTGTTTTTAGTATATACCCAGGAGTAGAATTGCTGGATCATATGGTAATTTTATTTTTAATTTTTCTAGAAGGTTCCATACTGTTTTCCATCAGTGGCTGCACCATCTTACATTACCACCAATAGTGCACAGGGTTACAGTTCCTCTATATCCTTACCAATACTTATGATTTTGTTTTTTTGTTTGTAGTCATCCTAATGGCTATGAGGTAGTTTCTCCTTGTAGTTTTGATTTGCATTTCCTAATGATTAGTGATGCTGAGCACCTTTTCATGTGATATTGGCCATTTGTATATCTTCTATGGAAAAAAGTCTATTCAAGCCCTTTACTCATTTTTGAATCATTTTTTTGTTAAGTTTTAAGAATTCTGTGCGTTCTGGATATTAATCTCATTAAATTCATGATTTGAAAATATTTTCTCACATTCTGTGGGTTGCCTTTTTAACTCTGTTAATAGTGACTTTTGATGCACAAAACTTTAATTTGCATGAAGTCCAATACTCCTATTTTTATTTTTTGTTTTATTGCCTATGCCCTTTGGTATCATACCCAAGAAATCTTTGAAAAATCCAGTTGCGGCCGGGCGCGGTGGCTCACGCTTGTAATCCCAGCACTTTGGGAGGCCGAGGCGGGTGGATCCCGAGGTCAGGAGATCGAGACCACGGTGAAACCCCGTCTCTACTAAAAATACAGAAGGTTGGCCGGGCGTGGTGGCGGGCGCCTGTAGTCCCAGCTACTCGGAGAGGCTGAGGCAGGAGAATGGCGTGAACCCGGGAAGCGGAGCTTGCAGTGAGCCGAGATTGTGCCACTGCACTCCAGCCTGGGCGACAGAGCGAGACTCCGTCTCAAAAAAAAAAAAAAAGAAAAATCCAGTTGCATAAAGCTTTTGCCATATGTTTTCTTTTTACTTTACTTTTCTTCCTTTCTTTTTTTTTTTTTTTTTTTGAGACAGAGTCTTACTCTGTCACCCAGGCTGGAGTGCAGTGACATGATCTCAGCTCACCGCAACCTCCCCTTCCTGTGTTCAAGCAGTTCAAGCAATTCTCCTGCCTCAGCTTGCTGAGTAGCTGCGACTAAAGACATACGCCACCAGGCCTGACTAATTTTTGTATTTTTAGTAGAGATGGAGTTTCCCCACTTTGGCCAGGCTGGTCTCGAACCTCTGAGCTCAAGCGGTCTACCCATCTCGGCCTCCCAAAGTGCTGGGATTACAGGTGTGAACCACCGGGCCCAGCCACCGTATGTTTCCATATAAGAATTTTATAACGAATTTGTTTTTAATGATTTTGCAAGCCTAAATTAATTTTAGCAGGAATTAATAAAGTTTAAAGTAAGAAAGTGTAACTCTTGAAAACTAATTATATACTTTAAAAGGAAAAAGGATTGAAAGGAAGACTTTTACACTTTTATTTCATACACTGTCTATGTGTGATCTTTCACTTTTATAATGAGCATTACTGCCTTTCAGATAAAAAGAAGATGTATTTCTCAATTATGTCACTTTCTACAGTACTCTAAGCACTTCAGTTCTCAGTAGAAAACTGACACCCCATTTTCCAATAGAAATGTATTAGTAAGTTCAGGCTGCCATAACAAATACTATAGACTGGGTGGCTTAAACAACAAAAATTTGTTTCTCACAATTCCGTAAGTTAGAAAGTACAAGAACAGGCCCAGCAAGGTTCAGTTTCTGCTGAAGGCTCTATTTCTGGCTTACAGGTGGCAGCCTCCTTGCTGTGTCCTCACATGACAAAGAAAGAGAGAGATGTGATAGGATTAGTGGCCCTATGAGATAGATATCTCTCTCTCTCTCTTCCTCTTCTTATAGGGCCACTAATCCTATCCCATTAGGGCCCCAACCTTACAATCTCAATTAACCTTAACTGCCTGCTAAAGGTCCTATCTCTAAACACAGTCACATTGGGGGTTAAGTCTTCAACATATGAATTTGGAGGATGGTGAGACATAATCAGTCCATAGGAAAAATATTTTATTTCTTCTGAACAGGGAAACTTCTGTGGTTGAGAAGAGGAGAAATCATATAAAAGACTTGGGATTACCATGTAGTTTTACTGCTAAAATTGATTTTCCTGTGGAGCATTGATCTACTGTACAAAGAAATGAAAAATAAAGAACAATCAGAAGGTCTCTACTTTATTGCCCTGGATTTACTGAAAGTGTGGTGATGATGCATTTGACAAAACATAAAACCAAAAAGGAGACAGTGGGATATTTGTTGAGAGAACTCTTCCTGGTGTAGACAATCTTTTCTCTTGACTGTGGAGAAAAGAGCTCTCCACACATTCTGAATTATCAGCAACCCCAGTGAAGTAAGATTCTGACATCTGTTACCATCACTAAATAGTACTTAACAGGTCCGTGTCAGTTAAACCTGGTGAAACTTAGTTTTATCAAATAATAAATCTGTTGTAGGACCTTAGAGGGTGCATACTGTGTCTCTCAAGTACAAGTAGTGCTCCCTTATCCACAGAGGATGCATTCTAACACCCCAGTGGATGCCTGAAACAGTGGGTTGTACCGAACTCTATATATACTACATTTTTTCTATACATATCTATGATAATGTTTAATTTATTAATTAGGCACAGTAAAACATTAATAACAATAACTAATAGTAATATAAAACAATTATAATGATATGCTGTAATAAAAGTTAGGTGAATGTGGTCTTCCTCTCAAAATATCTTACTGTACTAAGTATGGTAATGATGTGAGATGATAACTGAGAAGACTACTCTAGTGTATACAGTGTGGATACGCTGCACAAAGGGATGGCTCACATGCTGGGTAAGTGGTATGGCACAAGATCTCATCATGCTACTCGGGATGGCATTCTTTTTAGACTTACAATTTTTTTCTTTTTTTGAGACAGGGTCTCATTCTGCCACCCAGGCTGGAGTGCAGTGGCACAATTAGGGCTCTCCACACCCTCAGCTTCCCAGCTCAGGTGATCCTCCCACCTCAGCCTCCTGAGTAGCTGGGACTACAGGCGCACCACCATGCCCAGCTAGCTTTTTGTATTTTCTGTAGAGATGTGCTTTTGCCATGTTGTCCAGACTGATCTTGCACTCCTGGCCTCAAGTGATCCGCCCACCTCAGCCTCCCAAAGTGCTGGGATTACAGGCATAAGCCATTGCACCCGGCCTAAACTTACAGATTATTTATTTCTGGAATTTCCCATTTAATGTTTTCAGACTGTAGTTCACTGCAGGTACCTGAAACTGAGGAAAGCAAAACAGTAAGGGGAGAGTAGAGTGCTGTTTTTAATTTGTCAGTAATATGTGCAGTAATGTAAGTCAATGGGGAAAAAGGAATTAAAGCAGATAGCCTGCCTCCCGGAAAAAGAAATGAAGGTGAAATAAAAGAAGGCAGGTGATACCATCTAAACTCCATTTAAACATGATAAATATATAGATCTTTAGGTTTTCACGAATTATTGTTCATCTGCCTGCCATCTATTATTGTACAGCCTTAAGGTAAGAATGTTTTTTACAGATTTAAGAAGTTTTTAAAAATCAACATAACATTTTATTACATATAAAACTATATAAACTTGAAGTATCAGTGTTCATAAACAAAGTTTAATTGGAACATCGCCACACTTAATGTGTTTATGTATTGCCTATGCTTGTTTTCATACTATGAGAGCAGAGTTAAGTAGTAATGACAGAGACCGTATGGGACAACTTCATCGCTTTAAAGTACTGCTAAGTGGACCACAAATCATAGTGATGCAGCTTTAATAATTGACAGCATTTTGAGTGGCATTTTATTTTATTTTATTTTTAGTTAGAAAAATTATTTATTTCTTCTCCTTTCGTATATCTTACTTTTCAGGAAACAGTTTACATACATATCTCAAGTAATCTACCATCACATACTCTATTTAAAGGCAAAGCAGGCTGGGCACAGTGGCTCACACCTATAATCCCAGCACTTTGGGAGGCCAAGGCAGGCAGATCACCTGAGGTCAGGAGTTCAAGACCAGCCTGGCCAACCTGGTGAAACCCCATCTCTACAAAAATACAAAATTAGCCGGGCATGATGGTGGGTGCCTGTAATCCCAGCTACTTGGGAGGCTGAGGTGGGAGAATCACTTGAACCTGGGAGGTGGAGGTTGCAGGAGCTGAGATCAAGCCATTGCATTCCAGCCTGGGCAACAAAAGTGAAACTCTGTCTCCAAAAATAATAATAAAACAAAATAAAAAAAACAAAGGCAAAGCACCTTAGGTAAAGCTGATCAGCTGTCCAGAGTTCTCAGCCTATGGAATCTTGCTTCCTGATTTTATGTTAATTTCTGAAAATCAGAAATGCCATCTCCAAAAAATGGTAAGGGGGTTGTAAAAAATAATCACTTCATTCAATATTATAGTTGTAGATATGGGGTGTATTTTCTTTAAAAAAATGGAAAACTAAGAAGAAAATGCCTCTCAACATCGTTAGTATATCAGTAGGTCAGCAGGGAAGAAGAAATACTGTGATAAACTTGTCTCTTTGATACCAGGAAGAAATTCTAGTCCAAGCTTCAATATACTTCCTGTTTTTTCACTAGGTATTTCTTTTGCTGCTGCTCTTCATTCTTTTCCACATTTCATATTAGAGGATTGGTACAGCCTTTAAAACTTCATTGACAGGAGCAAATCCAGTATCCACTGATTTCTTCTCAAAAGCGCTCTAACCCTTCAGATAGCCCAGCACTTTCATTCTCGTGAAAACTCCAGCCATGAAAAAACTCAATAGGACACAGATGAATTTAATGAATAGAAAAAGAAATCTATTGAGTTTTGGGATATTTGGTGCATTCAATTGGTCCAGGATTATGAAACGTAAACCTCCCATTGTAAACAGGAAGCTGGATGCAAGTCCTTCCATAATATATTGTCCATTTACTCTGTAGGCCAAGAAAGCTACTGGCCTCTAATGCCTATGTTCATCAGTCATAGAGCCAACACTTGCAGGTTCAACAATAACATCATAAATTATTCCTCCAGTGGTGAGGAAGTAAGACACCACCACCAGAGCATACACAGTCATGGCCGATGCCATGTGCAGTCATGGTGGCTTCTTCAGCTTCAGGTTGGGACATTCAGGGACTTTCAAGCACTAAGAACAGGACATGATACAAGGTCTCTATGTTGGTGACAGCAAGGGCCATTCTCAGCCTCAAGCCCCACACACCACCTGGAAACAATTTTTTAATTAATTTTTTATTATCAGTGCATGCCAATCATGCCAAACAAGAAAAAAAGATAAAATTAGTGTCAGTGTTTTTTTTTTTTTTGAGACGCAGTCTTGCTCTGTCACCCAGGCTGGAGTGCAGTGGCTCAATCTTGGCTCACTGCAACCTCTGCCTCCTGAGTTCAAGTGATTCTCCTGCCTCAGCCTCCTGAGTAGCTGGGATTACAGGTGCACGTCACCACACCTGGCTTATTTTTGTATTTTTAATACAGATAGGGTTTCACCATGTTGGCCAGGCTGGCCTTGAATTACCGGCCTTAAGTGATCTGCCTGCCTCACCTTCCCAAAGTGCTGGGATTACAGGCATGAGCACTGCAACTGGTAGATTGTGTTTATTATACAATGACATTATAGTTGTGCTGAAAGAATATCATATATATTAACATTAGCCAACTAAGCACTCATGACAATATTTCCAACTCACAGGAAAATAGCAGTCAGAAAAATTAGGAAATTTAAAATGGAATACCTCATTTTTCATCACAGCAGAATTTCTTCACAAAAATTAAAAAATGAAAATTAGTGCAACCAAAATAAATTTCTTTTTTTTTTTTTTTTTTTTTATTATACTTTAGGGTTTTAGGGTACATGTGCACAATGTGCAGGTTTGTTACATATGTATCCATGTGCCATGTTGATTTCCTGCACCCATTAACTCGTCATTTAGCATTAGGTGTATCTCCTAATGCTGTCCCTCCCCCCTCCCCCCACCCCACAACAGTCCCCGGAGCGTGATGTTCCCCTTCCTGTGTCCATGAGTTCTCATTGTTCAATTCCCACCTATGAGTGAGAACATGCGATGTTTGGTTTTTTGTCCTTGCGATAGTTTACTGAGAATGATGTTTTCCAGTTTCATCCATGTCCCTACAAAGGACATGAACTCATCATTTTTTATGACTGCATAGTATTCCATGGTGTATATGTGCCACATTTTCTTAATCCAGTCTATCGTTGTTGGACATTTGGGTTGGTTCCAACTCTTTGCTATTGTGAATAGTGCCGCAATAAACATACGTGTGCATGTGTCTTTATAGCAGCATGATTTATAGTCCTTTGGGTATATACCCAGTAATGGGATGGCTGGGTCAAATGGTATTTCTAGTTCTAGATCCCTGAGGAATCGCCACACTGACTTCCACAATGGTTGAACTAGTTTACAGTCCCACCAACAGTGTAAAAGTGTTCCTATTTCTCCACATCCTCTCCAGCACCTGTTGTTTCCTGATTTTTTAATGATGGCCATTCTAACTGGTGTGAGATGGTATCTCACTGTGGTTTTGATTTGCATTTCTCTGATGGCCAGTGATGAGGAGCATTTCTTCATGTGTTTTTTGGCTGCATAAATGTCTTCTTTTGAGAAGTGTCTGTTCATGTCCTCTGCCCACTTTTTGATGGGGTTGTTTGTTTTTTTCTTGTAAATTTGTTTGAGTTCATTGTAGATTCTGGATATTAGCCCTTTGTCAGATGAGTAGGTTGCAAAAATTTTCTCCCATTGTGTAGGTTGCCTGTTCACTCTGATGATAGTTTCTTTTGCTGTGCAGAAGCTCTTTAGTTTAATGAGATCCCATTTGTCGATTTTGGCTTTTGTTGCCATTGCTTTTGGTGTTTTAGACATGAAGTCCTTGCCCACGCCTATGTCCTGAATGGTATTGCCTAGGTTTTCTTGTAGGATTTTAATGGTTTTAGGTCTAACATATAAGTCTTTAATCCATCTTGAATTAATTTTTGTATAAGGTGTAAGGAAGGGATCCAGTTGCAGCTTTCTACATATAGCTAGCCAGTTTTCCCAGCACCATTTATTAAATAGGGAAGCCTTTCCCCATTTCTTGTTTTTGTCAGGTTTGTCAAAGATCAGATAGTTGTAGCTATGCGGCATCATTTCTGAGGGCTCTGTTCTGTTCCATTGATCTATGTCTCTGTTGTGGTACCAGTACCATGCTGTTTTGAGTGCAACCAAAATAAATTTCTTATGACTCATTTGTTAGCCAAGAAGGAAAACCATTTACAGATAGTGAAATTATAATAATTGAATTATACTTGACTGCAGTAGTTTACAACTATTAGCCTTTCAGCAAAGATTGTTGCTCAAAGGGTTGGGGACATTGAGAGTGGCACAATAATCAATTAAATAACAAGCAAGTGACTGTCAGTTTTTATTGTTTCTTAATGAGTCAACAGGTTACTGCTCAGTTGTTTTTTATTTAAGAAACAAATGCTGAGTTTAGAGTGACTAACAAATTAGTTTCTATAAATAGCCTTTGTGAAAAAAAACTGTGGGCAAAAATAGTTTCAAAGAAACTGAGAAAATACTAATTGAGTACAACCTGAAGTGGAATCTACTAAGATGTGTTACAAATATATGTAAGGAAGAAAAATAATTAGACAAATTTACAGGACTTATGAAAATGTAAAGTGTTTAAAGCCTATGGTTATTCATTTTATTGTCATCAGCAGGTGCCTTGCAGAAAATAGTTGAACCATTATGTGTATTTTTTAAAAATAGCTTTATTGAAATAACATTCACAAACCAAGCAATTGACCCATTTAAAGTGTATGATTCAGCCAGACACAATGGATCATGCCTGTAATCCCAGCATTTGGAAGGCCAGCGCAGGAAGGTCACTTGAAGCCAGAAGTTTGAAATCAACCTAGACAATACAGTGAGACCCCATCTCTACAAAAAATAAAAAAATTAGCTGGGCATAGTGGCACACGCCTGTAGTCCCAGCTATCAGGGAAGCCAAGATGGGAGGATCACCTGAGTCCAGGAGGTCAAGGCTGAAGTGAGCCAAGATTGCACCACTACACTCCAGCCTGAGTGACAGAGCAAGACCCTGTCTCAAAAGAAAAAAAGAAAAAGGTGTACAATTCAACCAAGTATGGTGGCTCATACCTATAATCCTAATGCTTTGGGAGGCCAAAGCAGAAGGATTACTTGAGGCCAGGAGTTCAAGACCAGCCTGGGCAACATACTGAGATCCTGTCTCTACCTTAAAAAAAAAAAAAGACCTAAAAATTAGACAGGTGTCATGGTGCATGCCTGTAGTCCCAGCTACTCTGGAGGCTGAGGCAAGAGGATCCCTTGAGCCCAGGAGTTCAAGGCTGCAGTGACTTAGGATTGTGCCACTGTACTCCAGCCTGGGTGAGAGAGAAAGACCCTATCTAAAATAAAATAAAATAAAGTATACAATTAAATGTGGAGGGTTTTTTTGTATACTCACAGTATTTTGCAACCATCACCACAATTCAACTTTTAAAACATTTTTCCCCTCTAAAAGAAACCCTATACCAATTTCCTCTCCCCAACCTACTCCTCACCCATAAGAAATCACTTATCTACTTTCTGCTTCTATAAATTTGACTACCCTTCTTCTTCAAGATGTTTTGGCCATTCTAAGTCTCTTACATTTCCGTACAAATTTTAAGATCACCTTGGCAATTTCTGAAAATATCATTTATTATTGAACCAATAATGTCAACAGTGAACATTCATTCTTATAGACTTGACTATCATCAGTTCCATGAATCTTTTCATAGAACTTCAAATAGAAGTTGAATATTCTGACTTGCCCTACTACCCAGCATTTTGATAGCTTAGCAGTGGCAAAGTTTTACTGCAAATATTTGCACTGGGGCCAAGATTGAAATTTTTGTGAATGAGACTGTTGTTCCATACGCCTATGGAGCACTGAATGGCTTTTGAAATAAGCTTTTGCTGTAGACTTAATAATGTTTCTTAACTGAATTAAGAAATTATAAGACAAAATTATATACAAGACAAGCACTTATAGCAAAACTTACACTGAAGTAAAGTCATTTTAACAACAACTAATTTATGATGCATAAGTAATGTCAAACTGCTTTCTTTACTTCCCCTATTGTCAAAAGTTAAAACAAAATGTGAGACCTTCATCCCCACTCAGATTTGCAATGGATATATTTTTAAGTTCAAATTACAGTTACAGCACTGCCTTTCAGATCTCAATGCAAATGCAAGATAAATTTCCATATTTCAAAATCCATTTTATTGTGCAATTTGAGGCGCTTCCACCTAACCTTTAATTGGGAGTAATTAGTCTTCAAAGTATGACATGCTAAAAGGCAAATATCAAGAGAAGAATCTAATAAAATTCTATGAAAGCCTTCTAAGAAATTAATATGCTCAACTAAAATTATAAGCTCATTTTAGGATGTATGGAGTTTCTTGGTGATGGTTATGCAATATGATAAACATACTAAGAATCATTGAATTGTACACTTTAAATGGATGTACACACTTTTAAATGGTTAAAACAGTGAATTTATATGTTGTGTAAACTTTATCTCAATTAAGAAAATTGTAACTTCATGGATTAATATCAATATATGCCAGTACCTAGCAATGTAAGAGACATTTTCAAAGAGGAAATACGTAAAATCTCATTACAGGTCAGATGAACATTTGCAATTGATTTTGATGATAGGGAACACTAACTCTGAACCCCAATTAAGATGGTTTTTGTTAATTCCATTCTTTTCATTAGTAAATTTGGCTTACAAAGAGTTGTACTCAGTTATTAGATTTTGAAGTTTTGAAAATTTGTCTTCTCTCTTGCTATGTAAATACCTGTATAATATCCTACATTTGGCCTATTGGCTTGCAGTATCTAAAATATTTACTATCCATCCCTTTGCAGAAAAAGTTTGTCAACCCTGTTCTCACAAATAGACTTATGTATTTACTAGGAGGACAGTTTGTAGCTATGGAATGCTGTTAACAGTATATCCTTGGTTAGGGATTGCTTATTGCAAACATACCTAGAATCTGCATTTACAACTTCCTAGAGAGTGTCATGCAAGCTACACAGCTCTGAAATATAAAATGGAGATGCATCACAACTTAAACATTCTCCACTGTGTGAGGTAACCCTCTAAATTAATTTAGAGACCTCACCTATTATTGTGGACCACAGAGTGCATGATGTGAGAAGGAAGGAGCTAGGAAGCCAGCAGGGATTCCCTGGATCTCTTCCTACTTTGCCCATGCCTCTTGATTGCTTTTTATTTTGCTTTTGTGGATTTTTGTCTTTTTTGGAGACAGAGGCTCCCTCTGTCGCCTGGGCTGGGGTGCAGTGGCATGATCTCAGTTCACTACAACCTCCACCTCCCAGGTTCAAGCAATTCTCATGCCTCAGCCTCCAGAGTAGCTGGAACTACAAGCATGAGCCACCACGCCTGGCTAATTTTTGGTATTTTAGTAGAGATGGGGTTTCACCATGTTGCCTAGGCTGGTCTTGAATTTCTGAGCTCAGGCAATCTGCCTGTCTGGGACTCCCAAAGTGCTAGAGTTACAGGTGTGAGCCACTGCACGTGACTTGATTGTGCTTCTATCTTTGAAATTATTAGTAAAGATTGATATTAGGCAAGCTGTCTGGTATTTGTGAGTCAGATTTGACAGTACAGTCCTGTGTTAGCTCAAGCACTATTCATGTATTTGAAAGGCTAAAGTAAGTTTTCAAAGAAGAGTCGCAACAAGCCTTTTTGGCAAGACCATCCAAATATTATTTTATGCTTAGAGTAGATCATAATGGCTTTCACTTAAAATAGGCAAATAATTATATTTTCTAAAATAGTGACTTAATGTAATTTGGTAAGAAGCATATGTTACTTTCTGTTCAACAGTCCACGTATTTCTTGAAGACATCTAAGCTCAGTCCTTTCTATAAAGTTTTATTATTTATAATTAAATATTTTTTCATGAAAACAAACCAATATATGCAAGTAGTAAGGATGCTAAGACTTAACATGCTGCATCATTTGTAAATAACAAAAGTTAAATTTCATCATTTAACATCACTCACCACACCCAGCAACTTTTTTGTATTTTTTGTAGCAATGAGGTTTTACCATATTTCCCAGGCTGGTCTTGGATTCCGGGATCAAGCAATCCTCCCACCTCGGCCTGCCAAAGTGCTGGGATTACAGGTGTGAGCCGTCATGTCCAGCCTACTTTATCAGATTTTGATAAATGATTATTCCTTAAAATTTTTATGAAAGTACTATTGCCCTTGAGATTTTTCCCCCATTTTTTATGGCACAATTCTTCAGTTTGCACCAAGGAAAATCTTGCATTTCAAGACTTAAGAACTTTTAGGGGGAAAAAAACCTCTTAAGAAATTCTTACTGATTTCCCTGGAATATTTTAGTCTTTGATTCTTGTGAAATCTATTATTAACGTCTTTTTCCTAAAGATATATAAGGTCAGTCCTCTGAGATACTGTTTTTATAAATTTGTAATGTTTCTAGTTTTTTAGACTCCTCATAATATAACTGTTTGACAAGAAAAAAACTTATAAATATGAAAAAGTGTTACAATGTTTGATTTTGTAAATTACAACTCACTGCATATCACATCATGAAAATACGAAAATATTTGTGATGATGATGAAATTAGAAGACTTTTGCATCAAATGAAAATGTGTACTAAATTCACCAGAGGAAGAAAGAATAGGAAACATTAATAAAAGTGGTTTATCTGAGTGGCTAGTACCATTATGCAACATGCAGTTGTGAATATGTTATGTGTCATGTTTTTGTTTTTGTTTTTAAGGGAAAGCATTAACTCTTGAGCTACGTCCAGAATAGCATCATCTTCATGGGTATTCCCCACTCCTAGGATTTCAGAAAACCTTTGATAACTAATTGAGAAAATGCAGAAGATCTTGCAGACAGATGAAATTACCAATACACAAGCTTTTAGAAAAGGAAAGAGGAAAAGGACAGAGACAATGGACTCAGAAAATGCAAATAGTGACATGGATAAAGGACAGGTTGGTTTTTTGTTACCTTAATTCAACTTTGTTATCTAGCTCAATCATAATTTCATGATTTCTTTCATAATTTATTAGTGCTTCTCCCTCTTCTATTATTTCATTCTTTTCATTTCTTTATTCAATGGAGAAAATATAATCTTATGTTCTTTTTCTTTTTAAAAACGTTTTGTAGAGACAGGGTCTCCCTGTGTTGCCCAGGCTGGTCTCAAATTCCTAGGCTTAAGTGATCCTCCCACGTCAGCCTCTCAACGTGCTGGGATCACAGGTGTAAGCCACTGCACCATCTTATGTTCTCTTTTTAATGTTGAACAGTTGAGTTAGAAACATACTTAACAATTGACCTGCTTCTATTGTTCAAACTTTCCTTAATAGTCTGAGTAATTAAAGATAAGCAAACTGTCAGAAAATATTTTTTCCTCTCCCCAAATACTGAAGAAATTGGAATGCCTCATCTTTAAGACATACTGTTTGTTTTTCTTTTTAGACCCCAGTTTGTGGCTCATCCTTATCACTGGTTTGGTCAAGGTGCCTTTCCTATTTTTATTTATTCATTTGTTCCTTTTAAATCTGAATTCCCCACTCCCATTCCCCTCCTATACTTTGGACAACCAATCAATATGTTTATTTCTGTATCTTCTTATTTGTGTGTTTTTGTAATACATGTATTTGTGTATGTCGCTGTAATGTAGTGTTTTATTTCATATATTCTTAATTATTTAAATAAATATTACATTCTTATGGTTTAAAATATTTTTTAAAGGTAAACGGTGAAAAGTCTCCCTCACATCCCTGTCTCTCACCTACCCTGTTCCTGCCACCAGCCTCCCAATATAAGTAATTACATTTATTGCTTTCTTGTTTATCTTTCCAGTGTTTCTTCGTTCAAATAAATCAAATATGAATATACATTCTTATCCCTGTCTTTGGCACAAAACTAACCATATATATTGCTTTATACTTTCCTTTTTTACTTAATATATTTTAAAGGTATTTCCATTATTATATAGAGAACTTTGTATTTTTTACAGCTCCATGTTATTGCACTGTGTGTATTCACCATCCTTTATTTAACCGGTTTCCTATGATAAATATCAGTTGTTTCCAATCCTTTTCTTACTATTTAATACAAACCACACAACACTGTACCACCTATGTGTACATCATTTGATAGTACACTGGTATTAAAATATAGACATTAATCTGTTTCTGATTTTCAATCAGCACTGTTTTTTTTAAAATAAATTTTATTGTGTATATTTCAGGTATATAATGTCACGTTATAGGAAACATATAGATAGTAAGAAGGTTACTATACTGAAGCAAATTAACATATCCATCACTCACAGTTACCCATTTTTTAAGTTTTTGTGACAAGAGCAGATAAAATCTACACATGTTGCATGAATCCCAAACACAAAACAATTTTATTACCTATGGTCCTCGTGTGGTACATTAGATCTCTGAACTTGTTTGTTCTGTGTATCTGCTGCTTCATATCCTCTGACTTACATCTCCTCATTTTCTCTCCTCTAAGCCCCATCTACCCTGGTAACCACTGTTTTGTTCTCTATCTCTGAATATTCGAAAGTTTTTTTTAGATTCCAGATATAAGTGAGATCATGCAATAATTTTCTTCCTGTGTCTGGTTTACTTCACCTAACATAACATCCTCCAGGCTCATCTACATTGTGGCAAATAGCATGATCTCGTTCTTTTTTAGAGCTCAATGATATTCCATTTATAAATATATTAATTCTACAGTTTTTTAATCCATCCATTCATTGATGGACACTTTGCTTGTTTCCACACAATTAGCACTGTTTTTAATACCTATCTACATTGCTATATATACATCTGATCCATTGCTTCTAGCTGCTGCATAGCACCGTGTTTTATTTATCCTTTCCTCAATGATGAATACCTAGATTGCCTCCAGCATCTTGCTACCACAAACAATGACAAAGTAAATATCCTTATACATGTCCTTTTAAGAAACTTTGTGAGGCTGGATGCAGTGGCTCACACCTATAATCCCAGCACTTTGGAAGGCTGAGGCAGGAGGATCACTTGAGCCCAGGAGTTTGTGACCAGCCTGGGCAACACAGGGAGACCCTCTCTCTACCAAAAAAAATTTAAAATTAATCAGGTGCAACTGCTTACACCTGTAGTCCTAGCTGCTTGGGAGGTTGAGGTGGGAGGATCACTTGAGTCTAGGAGTTTCAGGCTGCAGTGAGCTGTGTTCCCATCACTGCACTTCACACTGGGTGACAGAGCCAGACCTTGTCTCAAAAAAAAAAAAAAAAAAAGAAAAGAAAAAAGAAAAAAAAAAACTGTGTGACAATTTATCTGGGATAAATACATAGGAGGGTGATTTATACCTTATAAGTTATATGTTTATTTCTAGTTCATTTGACTAGATATTATAAAATTACTTTTCGAGAGTGTTCACATCAGTGTATGTGCCCAGCATCAGTGTTTAAGAGGTTCCTATATTTGTACTTCCCTACAACCATTAGCATTAATATCCAAATTTCTAGTTTTTGCCAAATTGATGGGAGAAAATGACATCTCATTGTTTTAATCTGCTGATGCAGGTTTGGGGAAACTCAAGGATTGCTTGAGAGGTAAAAACAGTCATATGCTCTTGTAGGCCGGTATTGTGGCTTCTTTAGCAAAAACTTAATAGCTTTCTAAACCACTTATTTCTTTTTTGTTCCTTTGAAATTCACTATTGCCAGAGATTTTATTTGATCAAAGATTGTAAGCATGAAAACTGTTCTCTTCAATTATGGCATCTGTGTTCAGCCTCTTTTCTCTCCAATTTATGACAGTTATCTTAACACTATACAAAACAAAAAGCTTGAAGGAAACACCCTGCATCTGAAGCTTACCACTGGGCTGGATCTTTTTATCTGGCAAGAACATTTAAAGGAAAGCTCTTGAGAAAGCCTTGAGGATACAGTCTTACCCTCTGCTATTTAGATATAAAAGTAATTGGCTTTTTCAAAACTTGAAGATTGAATATTACTGGACTCTCAGTTAATTTAAATTACATGCTGCACTCAGAGAGCCTTCCATGTCTGCTTGCACACTGACCAGCACTGACAAGGAGTAGCTGATACGTACCAGCATTGTTTTTCCAAGCTCACTAAGCTTGTGGTCTGCCTTCAGAGGTATTCCAGGTGTACCAAATATGCCCCAAGGTCTAACAAGAATCAATGGCTGTCCAGCATGCCATGCCTGGGTGCTACCACCTGACCTCTCAGTAATTCAAATATATTTCAGGTTTTAGGTATTTGTACTTCTGGGTACTCAGTTTTGGACTAGTTATGATATATGTTGCAAAGGCTGTAAAATAGGCCCAAATAACACAATAATGGCTTATACAGGATGAAGTTTATTTCCCTCTTACCTAATAGTAAGAGCAGTTTAGGGGTGCTATGGCAGCTCCACATGTTGAGGGTCCCTCTTACCTTGTTGATCTACCTTCCTCAATACACAGCCTCTATCTCTGGGTCTAAGATGACTACCCTCCCCTCACTCTCCCATCATGCCTTCCCCTCTGCTAATAGAAGAAGGAGAATACGGGCAGAAGAAGGCATGCTTGTTCTTTTAAAGTTATCAACAAGTCAGTGGTCCAAAATAGTCCTGCTCATATCCTATTGGAGGGAACTTAGTCATATAGTCACACTGAGCTGTGTGGGAGTCAGGGAAATGAAGCCTTTAGCTGACAACTATGAGCCCAGCAAAATCTTTATTGTACTATACAAGAATGGTAGAACAGACACCTGGAGATAGCTAGCAGTCTCTGCACTGTCCATTTTTCTATTAGGTTTTTGTTTTCTGTTCGTTTTCTTGGTTTATTCTGATGGATTTCCTGTTCTGTCAATTCTTACTGATTTGCACAAATACCTTATCTATTGTAGAAATTAGTCTCTTATGGCTTGAGATATTACAAATATATTCTCCCAATCTAATATGTGTCTGTTAACTTCATTTCCTTCCACTGATGCTTACAAATGGATTGCTTTTGCCTAATGTCCTTTGCCTCTTGTAGCAACTTGCTAAAACTTGCTAACAAGAACTAGACCATAGATACTAATTACTACTAATAGAATTATGATATCAATAGGCTATCTTCGGTTTTTAAAAATTTCTTATTTCTATTTAATCAATACATAACTTTTTCTTTAAGATTTATACATTTAATGTGGGTATAGCTATTTGCCTACTTATGATATTAGTAATTTTCATCACTATAATATGTATTACATATGTATATATATACAAACACATATATAACAATGAAATATACAAACATATACATATATTTGCACACTTATAAAATAAAGGTGAGGGCCAAGTATGGTGACTCGCACCTATAGTCCCAGCTACTCGGGAGGCTGAGGCAGGAGGACTGCTTGAGCCCAGGGGTTCAAGGCTGCAGTGAGCTAAAATTGTGTCACTGCACTCCAGCCCAGGCAAAATAGCAAGACCCGTTTCCAGAAAATAATAATAATAATAAATAAATAAACAAAATAGAATAAAGGTTGAATGTAAATGCTACAAACCATATAAAAATGTAGTTGTATTTTCTATAACTGATCTCATCTGGCTTTCAAGTTTCTATTCTTGATTGATAAGACAATAAAAAGCTTAAAGTTGTTTATTCATTTTCTACTGTAAAACAGTCTTTTTGAGCTATTATTATTTAAGTCACTTCAGGATTTAAGCCTCAATGAATTCTAAATTCTTCCCTCCTCCACCTTCTTTTCTTGGGAAGTGAACCCAGTTTTTCGAAGTCTGACACTCAGCCTCTGGGGAAAGATATCTGATGTTTTACTGAGGTTTTAACTTTCCTGCCTTGTTTCAGGGTGTCCCTTGGTGTTACTGTTGAGCCAATCCTTACAGGTCCATTGGGGATTCTATTGGTAGCTGCTGCTGAAGTTTGCCATCCTGGCACACACTGCCATCTTCTATAATGTTCTGGCACCTTGTGGCCTCTCTGTCTAGATATTAAGTTGTTTGTGTTTCTTTTCTTTTTTTTTGAGACGGAGTCTTGCTCTATCACCCAGGCTGGAGTGCAGTGGCACGATCTCTGCTCACTTCAACCTCCACCTCCTGGGTTTTCAAACAATTCTCGTGCCTCGGCCTCCCAAGTAGCTGGGGTTACAGGCCTGAGCCACCACGCCTGGCTAAATTTTTTGTATTTTTAGTAGAGACGAGGTTTCACTACATTGGCCAGGCTGGTCTTGAACTCCTGACCTCAACTGATCTGCCCACCTCCGCCTCCCAAAGTACTGGGATTACAGGCGTGAGCCACTGTGCCCAGCCAGCTGTTTATATTTCATTAGTTCCTCCAGAACTTACCTATTCCCTAACTAGGATACAAGCACATTTGGATCGTCCAGCTGTTTCGCATGAGCTCTGGGAAATCTGGATGTTGTCTCTGGCCCGTTTATCTGGACACCAATTTGGCCGTTTCCAATCTATGGCCCAGAGAGACACCACGTTACCCTAATGCTGAACATGAGGACTCTTTAGGGAAGAATGCGCTAAGCAAGGAGCCAGCCTGCTGTTCTGGGATTGCCCCCATTTATCTGTATGTCTCTATCATATACCCCCGCCCAGAGATTCATCTCCTTTCCCCTTAAAGGGCAGGGGCAAGAAGAGAAAAGACATTTAAATCAGATTTCATGCTAATCAAGTTCTTACTGCCCAGGCTCCTCCTCCACGCACCAGAATGTCTTTTCTTTTCCTGGGCAGTAGAGGCTTTCTTTATGTTATACCTTTGCTTCTTCTACTCTCAGGTTAATTCTTTAACATTTTATACAACAAACTTCTAGGTTTGTATCCTTATAAATTCCACTCTCTACTCCAATTTTCCAGATTTGGAGATATATATATATATATATGCCAGTTTGGTAGTTTGAGAAAATCCTTTTATCTCAACACAGCTTGAATGTTACAACTTATAAGCATATGTTTTCAAATAATTGTCTTGCTATTGACCTTTAAAACTATTTTTTAAACTAAAAGGTAAATATGAATGCTTTTTTCCTTTTTTCGAGACAGAGTCTTGCTCTGTTGCCCAAACTGGAGTGCAGTGGCGTAATCTCAGCTCATTGCAGCCTCCGCCTCCTGAGTTCAAGGGATCCTTCTGCCTGAGCCTCCCAGGTAGCTGGGACTACAGGTGCATGCCATCAGGCCCGGCTAATTTTTTGTATTTTTAGTTGAGACGGGGTTTCACCGTGTTAGCCAGGATGGTCTTGATTTCCTGACCTCGTGATCCGCCAGCCTTGGCCTCCCAAAGTGCTGAGATTACAGGCGTGAGCCACCGCACCCAGCTGTGAATGCTTTTTTTCAACTGAATCTGCTCTTTACCTTCTCTGATGCAATAAGCCCCAAAATTGACCTAATATTATAGTTTCAATCAGAAGGTTGTGAATGGGAAATACGAAGAGAAATGAAGAAAGGAGAATTACAAAGAAGGAAACCATGTATACTAACATGGTAAAAATGATTATTGAATATTTACTATGTGCAATGCAATATGATAGATGTTCTCCATATATTGCCTCATGTCAACTTTTATTCTTTACTTAAAAAATACAATGATCTCCAATAAAGCTGCTGCCCATCCCAAGACCTAAAACATTACTAAAACGTGTAACTTCCTATAGACTCCTCACCTACCCCATTCCCTGCCTGCCTCATTCTAGAGGTAATCATATTCAGTTTTGTGTAATTTACTTGTGTTTTAATAGTTTTGTAGGCTGAGCGTGGTGGCTCATGCCTGTAATCCCAGCACTTTGGGAGTCCGAGGTGGGCAGATGACTTGAGGTCAGGAGTTTGAAACCAGCCTGGGCAATATGGCAGAACCTTGTCTCTACTAAATGTACAAAAAAATTAGCTGGGCATGCTGGTGCGTGCTTGAAATCCCAGCTACTCAGGAGGCTGAGGCAGGAGAATCACTTGAACCTGAGAGGTGGAGGTTGCAGTGAGCCGAGATCGCGCCACTGCACGCCATCCTGGGAGACAGAGTGAGATTCCATCTCAAAAAGTAAATAAATAAATAATAACAATAATAGTTTTATAAAAATATATACACAACTATAATGTAGTCTCATTATACATTTCTATATAAATATATATTATGGATTATATATCATATGTGATATATAATCTATATTTATCTAGATAATCTATCATTAGTTTTATCTGTTCTCAAACTTTACATAAAGTATACCATATTGTTTACTTCTGGAACTTGCATTTCTCACTCAACATTTTACTGAAATTAATTCGTTTTGGCTATAATTTATTCACTATCAATGCTGTATAATATCCCAACTTGTAACTAACACAACTCATTTACCCATTGTCCTATCAATGGGAATTTGGGCTGTTTTCGGGTTTTTGCCATTATGAACAACAGTGTTATGGAAAGTCTTAGACTACAAATACTGAAAGTTTCTCTTATGTATAGACCTAGAAATCAATTGCAAGATCAGAGGGTAGGGGAATGGTAAACTTTACAAGATAATGTCAAATGTTTTCCAGAGTAGTTCTGCCAATTTACATTCCCACCAGAAATATGAGGAAATTCCACTGATCTACATCTACTCCATGCTTTTGTCAAGCTCATTCATATTTTTGCCCCAAATGATATCTTGTTATCATCTTGATCTTCTTTTCCCTGGTTGTTAATGAGGTTGAGCGTCCCTTTGTATATTTAAAAGCCCTATGGGTTTTCTGTTCTGTAAAATGTTTGTTCATGTCTTGTGCCTATTTTCTATTGAATTGTTGGCTTCTTTTTCCTTACTGATTTGTCACTTAACAGTATTGCAAATATCCACCAGTTGTGATGTGTCTTTTCACTTTCTTTAATGTGCCTTAATGAAGAAAATTTCTTAATTTTAATTTAGCTGAATTTATTAGTCTTTTTTATTATGATCAATGATTTTATGCCTAAGAAATTCTTTCCTGCCCCAAGTTCAAAATACCTGCACTTATATGTTCTTGCAAAACTTAAACTTTTGTTTTTGATGTTTAAATTCTTAATCCATCTGAAGTTTTGTGTGTGCGTGTGTGTATGTGTGTATGTAATAAGAGATCCATTTCCTTTAATTTTTTTTCCAAATGATTAACCAATTTTTTCAAGCTTTATTTGTTGAACAGATCCCATTTCTGCAGTAAGCTGCCATGCCATCTCTACCATGTCAAAGTTCTTCATCTGCCATCTGCATGCATCTATTTTGGGCCACTCTCTTCTTTTTTTTTTTTTTTTTTTTTTTTTTTTAGACAGGGTCTCGCTCTGTCTTCCAGGCTGTGAGGTGATCATGGCTCACCACAGCCTCAACCTACCAAGCTCAAGCAATCCTCCCATCTCAGCCTCCCAAGTAACCAGGACTACAGGTGTGCACCACCATGACTGGATAATTTTTGTATTTTTTGTAGAAACAGGGTTTTGCTACGTTCCTCAGGCTGGTCTTGAACTTCTGTGCTGAAGAGATCTGCCTGCCTCAGCCTCCCAAAGTGCTGGGATTACAGGCATGAGCCACCATACCTGGCCTCAGGCCACTGTCTTCTATTTCCTGGTCATGTTGTCTATCCCTGAACCAGCACCCTATGGTTTTCTAGATTTTTAACAAGCCTTTGTATTTGTGAGGAAACACCCTGCTTCTTATTCTTCTTTAGCATTGCTTTGGATATTCTTGGCCTTTTGTTCTTCCATATAAATTTTAAAACCAATTTATTAGGTTACCGAAATGTCTTCTGAGATTTTTATTGAATTCATATTAATTCCATGGCTCAATTTTGGGATAAGCAATTTTTTTAAAAAATTAAGGATCCTACAGGAGTCAGACAATCTTGAGATCTCTTCCAAGCTCCAGCGTTTACTGGATGCATGACCTTTAACAAATGACAGTATCTCTGAATCTATTCTCTTCATTTGTAAAGTGGGCATTTCATATGAAGGTACAGGTAACGTACCTACAACACCACTAAATACCTGGTGGACACTCAACAAATAATTTTTATCATTTTCACAAATAATGTTACAATCTACTGAAAACAACATTACTTATAAATAATGAACCATGATTATGGTTACACAATAAATTGATAATTGAAAAAATTGCAAACATTTAAAAATAAATTAATTAAGCCTTCTTATCTCTGAACATGACATGATGTCTCTCTACATTAATTTAGATTATCTTTGGTAGCTTTCAGTCAAGTTTGTTTTTTGCTTCCTTCATAAAGCTCTTGCAAATCTTTTGCTGTGTGTCAATGACATCTGTTCTCAGGATTTAAACATAAATACAGAATATTTAGGCTCTAGGGATTGAAAACTGTCAAGAGAATCTATACAAATTTACTTTCTGGAGTTTTTTTTTTTTTTTTTTTACTTTGTTTTTGAGACAAGGTATCCCTCTGTCACCCAGGGTGGAGTGCAGTGGTACCATCTCGGCTTACTGCAACCTTGACCTCCCTTCAATCAGGTGATCATCCAGAATAGCTGGACAACAGGCATGTGCCACCACGCCCGGCTAGTTTTTGTATTTTTTGTAGAGACAGGGTTTCACCACATTGCCCAGGCTGTCTTGACCCCCTGGGCTCAAGTGATCCACCCTCCTTGGTCTCCCAAAGTGCTGGGATTACAGGTGTGAGCCACTGTACCCAGCCACTTTCTGGAGATTTTTAAGAAACATTTTAGGGAAGTGTAATATATATACAGAAGAGTGCACATATAAAAAATGTATAGCTTGATTATCACACAATGAACATACCCGTATAAAAAATAAAACCTCACCAGCACCCCAAAGATTCCCTCATGTCCCCTGTCAGCTACTACCCCACACTCCCCTCCACAGGTACTTCTTGTCCTTCTAATAAATAGTAACCTTTTGAACACTATGTGATGAATTGTTTGTAGCTGGCACATAGAAGCACTAACTCTGGTATACCCTGCCATCTTGTTAAGCTTTTCTATTTATTAAATCATTTGTCTGTGTGTATTCACAGGCGAAAGAAATAAGGTTCATATGGTGAGGCATTCTGCTCAAATCCGGGCTGTATATCGGAGAAAACCAGATTTGAATGGTGGTCTTGTTGATTTTATTCTGTTTTGCTAATTTTCTACTTTGTATTTTTCACTGAAGTTAGGCAGAAATTCAGAATCCTGGTTTCTGTTTCTCAAGAGGCATATGTGCATGAAACTTTGTCCTGCCCTTATTTTGAGTTCCTCTGCCTGCTGGAGGACAAAGCTGGGGCTAGATCAGCAGCAGGAAGTGCCTGTGAGAACAAGAAATTTGTAGTACCAACAATGTGCAATGGTTAACCAGAGATAAACCATTAAAGATGCTATGAGGCTTCTTTTATTGTGCCTGCCTTCTATTTTAGAGAGACCCATATTCGGGAAATGCCTTTCTGCCTGGTGAAAGCTCCAGTGAGGATGAAGAACCTTTAGCAGAATTGTCAAAGGAAGAATTGTGCGCCAAAATAAAAAGCCTGAAAGAAAAACTAACAAACACCCGGAAAGAAAACAGCCGACTTCGACAGTCTTTGGTCATGCTTCAAGGTAAACTTTGAGAAAATTGACATTTTAGATAAAAGGGAAAGTATATGATCAGTGGAAGGTATTGCAAATTAGCTGTCAAGAATGAAGAAGAAAATCCACACCACTGGGAGCTCAAAAAATCACAGTTTTAGAAAAAATCGCTGATTATATAATTTAAATACAGAAGCACTCTATTGAAGGATCTAGTTTATGGCTTGAAAAATTTTAGATTCTCCTACAAAATACTAAATATTATATTCATCTAATAGTTTTTAAGAGATTATTTATTGAGCATTTAATATACACCACTCACACTGCTAAGCCCTAAAGACAAAAGATTATTAAGACAGAGCAAATATGTTAAGGTGCTCATGATGTACTTAGGTCACCCTCTCTGCTAGGGAAATCTCTAGAAAATGGAGCTTATTGTGATTCTTCATGAAATCACTGGAATTAGAGTCCATATAGTACATTTTCATTTTTTTCTGTTGGGAAGAATGACTTGGGAAAATAATAAAAATAATAGCATTCCACTGGAAACATATAAAGAAGAAAGATCATCACAAGATACTCCAGTGGCTGGAAAAAAAATGAAAAAAGGAGAAAGACAGCACAAGCAAATTAAAAACTGCTTGGCTTAATGCCTTTTGTAGGATCCTATGTGATGTTCATGTGTTTATTTTTTCAAGAATTATGCTTTCCATTTGTAGTTAAGCACTATACATTTTTTATACAGCTGAATATTTTATAATTAGGATACTATGTTGGCAGCACTCAGTTGTAAAACAGTAAATACACAGAACATTTTGAAAATAAGTCCTTCCAGTTGCTGTGTACAGAATGAGTACAAGTGGTACAAGAAAGTGAGGCAGAACCACCAGAAAGGCCATACAATCGTCCAGTATCACATGGTAGCAGCCTACCCTAGAACAATGGCTTATGAAAATAAAGAGTGGTTCACAATGCATTTGGAGACAGAATAGTAATAAGAGACAGAACACGGTGATGAATGAGGTTGAGAGTAATGATTCACATCCTTTCCTAGGAATATTTGTTAAATTAAAGGCTTCATACTTTTAAGTAGAAATAGCCACATGTAAGTAGAAAGATGTTGTTCAATTGACAAGCCATTACCTCTTTATTTCTTCACTTCATTTTTTATTTGTTTGTTTTATAGAGACAGGGTCTCACTCTGTTGCCCAGGATGGAGTGCAGTGGTGAGATCATAGCTTACTGCAACCTCAAACTCCTAAGCCTAAGCAACCCTCCTGCCTCAGCCTCCTGAGTAGCTAGGACTATAGGCATGCACCACCACACCCGACTAATTTTTTTAATTTTTCATAGAGATGGGGGTTGCGCTGTGTTACCCAGGCTAGTTTTGAACTCCTGGCCTCAAGCCATCCTCCTGCTTTGGCCTCCCAAAGTGCTGGGATTACAGGTGTGAGCCACTGTACCTGGCCTTATTTCTTCATTTTAAATATTATGTTTTTAAAACTGATGTTTTCTTTTGACTAGTTTTTTGTGATTTCCAAAGAATACGTAATTCCCATTTTTATATAATCTCTTCCAGAACTTAGCATAGGATGAAAAGCTAGTTTATAAAATTAGCATGAATTGCTAGTTAAAAGGATTAATCTTGGCCAGGCATGGTGGCTCACTCCTGTAATTCCAGCACTTTGGGAGGCCGACGTGGGCGGATCAAGAGGTCAGGAGATCAAGACCATCCTGGCTAACACTGTGAAACCCCGTCTCTACTAAAAATAGAAAAAATTAGCCAGGCGTGGTGGCAGGCACCTGTAGTCCCAGCTACCGGAAGGCTGAGGCAGGAGAATGGCATGAACCTGGGAGGCGGAGCTTGCAGTGAGCCTAGATCGCACCACTGCACACCAGCCTGGGAGACACAGCGAGACTCTCTCTCAAAATCTTGGAGCTATAGACCTTGGTGTGAAGCCCGACTTTGCTGTAAAACTTTGGCCATATTATTTCACTGTGCCCTTATCCCCCACTAAGGTTTCCTCATCCAAAAAGCAGAGGAAGGCAATATATGATTTCCTTGTTGCTATGAGAATTGAATGAGCTAATTAGTAGAAATGCTTTACTTAGTACCTGGCATAAAAGAAGAACTCAGTAATGGTAGTTATTATTGTTATTATACATTTTTATTGACACCTGACACATAATCCATCCCCCAAAAAACTGTAGGCTAAATTTCATTATAAATATAAAAGAGAAATTTTTAAATAAAGAATGCCAATCAGCTTCAATAGCATATAAAAATAATCACTTACTATGACCAGTTTCTTCTCTCTCCCACGCTCCAAACTGCCGTTTCATTTTCTTATCTTTCTGCCAATTCCCAGTCTTCTTAATTCTCAGTTGATGGCTTTACTTCTTACTTCTCTGAGAGGTGGGAGGATATGAAGCCACTGCCAACTCCCTGCACCTGTGCTTCTGTGCCCCCTTTACTTCCTGTTATTCATGAATAACCTATCCTTGTGAGTCTCAATCTCCTTCAGTGCACCAGATCCCATCCCCTTTTTTGTAATCAGTATATTGCTCCAGAGAGTCTGCCCTGTCTCCTGCAAGATCAAATTTTCCTTCTCTAATGAATCATTCCCATTAGTATCAAACATACTATTATTTCTCCCATAAAAAAAAAAAACAAAAACCTCACTTTCAGACCATTTCCTTCTCTACCTTCCATTTTTCTTCTTCCTCTTATGGAAAAACTCCTCAAAAGTCTTGACTATACACACTCTATTCAGTTTCCTCCCTGTTATTCTTTCTGGATCCCACTCCAATTAGATCCTTTAATTTCATTGTAATTTCTCTTCTCATGATCATCAGTCATCTCCATGTATTAGCTTGCTAGAGCTACAGTGACAAAGTACCACAAACTAGGTGGCTTAAACCACAGAAATTTATTGTCACCTGTCTGGAGTTTGGAATTGCAAAATCAAGGTGTCAGCAGGGCCATACTCCCCCTGCAGGTGCTAAAAATAATCTGTTCAGGCTTCTTTCCTAGCTTCTGATTGTTCCTTGGATAAGTCAGCTTAACCCCAGTCTTCACAGGATGTTCTCCTTATGTGCTTCTCTCTGTGTGTCTAAACCTCTCCCTTTTTATAAGAACACCAGTCGTATTATATTAGGGCCCACCCTAATGACCTCATTTCAACTCGATTACATCTGTAAAATCCCTATGTCCAAATAAGTTCACATTCTGAGGTAATAGGGGTTAGTCTTCCGACACATCTTTTTGGGTGACACAGTTCAATCATGATATTCTGCATTGCTAACCACAATAGTCATTTATCAATTGTCATCTTAAGTGCCCTGTTACCAGCATTTTGACACATTTGGACAACTCCCCATCCTTGAAAAAGGTTCTTTGCTGCTTTCCAGGATACCAAATTCACCAGCCTTCCTCCTACATTGCTGGTCTTTCCATCTTATTCCATTTAGCTGATTCATTATCTCATCCTCTAAATATTTTATGATTCCCCTGGCTCAGTACTTGGACTTTTTTCTTTTCTATCTGCATTCATTCTCCAGATGACCGTCTCCAATAATAGGGTGTAAATATCCATCAATGAGCCTGGGCACAGTGGCTCACACCTGTAATCCAGCTCTTTGGGAGGCCAAAGCGGGTGGATCACTTGAGACCGGGACTTTGAGACCAACCTGGGCAACGTGACAAAACTCCATCTCTACTCAAAATACAAAAATTAGCCAGGCCTGGTGTTGTGCACCTATGGTCCCAGCTACCCGGGAGGCTGAGGCACGAGAATTGCTTGAACCCAGGAGGTTGAGGTGGCAGTGAGCTGAGATTACACCACTGCAGTTCAGCCTGAGCGACATAGTGAGACTCTGTCAAAACAAACAAACAAACAAACAAAACACAAAAATCAATGAGCTATGATTGTCAGAGTTCTATTCCTGCCTGGGCCTCTCTAACTCATTGTCTAACTGCATGTTTAACATGACTGACAGGCTAACATGTTTCAAACCACATTCCTCACCTCCTTCAACCTGTTTCTTTCTTCCTCATCTTAGCTAATGTTAACTTCATTGTTCAAGTTCCTTAAACCAGAAACTATGATGTTATCTTCATGTTATCTTCTATTTCTGTATTTATTTTACACCCCACACTCAGTCCATTAGCAAATCCCACTAGCTTTGCCTTCAAAATATTTCTGAAACTCAATCCCTTTTACCACTCCTACTGCTACTACTCTGGTCCTAGCCACCATTACCTCTCATCTATATAATTAAGGTGGCATTGTAACTTGCATCCCTACTTCTGTTCTTGTTCCTATGAGGTCTATTCTCAACACAGCAGTGAGAACGATTCTGTTAAATGTTAATCAGTTCCTGTCCTCCTGTGCTTAAAGCTCTCCAGTGGATTCGTACCTCACTCAGTATAAAAACTAAAGTCTTTTTATGATCTTTGGTTCCTTACATGATCTGGCCACCTCCCCTCCACTTTTCTTCTTTTGCCTTCTTTTCTACTCCTCATCCTCTCCTTCTCTGTGATCCAGACACACTGGACCACTTACTTTCCCTCCGAAGACATCAGGCATGATCTTGTCTTTCGTGTCTTTGTGCTTTCCATCACCTCTGCCTAGAATGTTCTTCCTCCAGTTATCCATATGCCTTGAACCCCTATTTCTTTCAGATCATCACTGCTAATTCATCTTTTCTGTGATCTTCCTCCTATCTAAAATTTCAACCTTTCATCTCCCAGTTTTTATTCTCCTCCCCTGTTTTGTTTCCTTTTTGGCACTTGCAACTCTGTGTAATCTATTATGTATTTAATATTGTCCATCTCCCCATCTCCCCACCACATACACACACACTAGAATTTAACCCTAGAAACGAAGTAGTAAAGTTGGCAATTGACTAGACTTCTGGCAACAGAAGTCAGGAACTGCCTACTGCCACTGCAGTGTTCATTTCTGCATTTATTCATTTTATTTATTTATTTTTTGAGATGGAGTCTCACTCTGTCGCCCAGATTGCAGTGCAGTGGCGTGATCTCGGCTCACTGCAAGCTCCGCCTCCCAGGTTCACGCCATTCTCCTGCCTCAGCCTCCTGAGTAGCTGGGACTACAGGTACCCGCCACCACGCCTGGCTAATTTTTTGTATTTTTAGTAGAGACGAGGTTTCACGCATTAGCCAGGATGGTCTTGATCTCCTGACCTCGTGATCCACCCACCTCGGCTTCCCAAAGTGCTGGGATTACAGGCGTGAGCCACCGCGCCCGGCCCATTTGTTCACTTAGTAAATATTTATAAAGTCCCTACTATGTGAAAGGGACTATTCTAAATATCGAGAAAACTCAATGAACAAAACAGTCAAAGATTCCTGCTTTCATGGAGCATGTGTGTGAGGGTAGGGGGGCAGCAAGAGGCATCTGGATGGTTAAAAAACATACAAAAGATAATTCAGTAAATTATATAATATGTTGGATGGTGAAAGGTGCTATGGAAAAAATACAGGCTGCAAAAAAAAGATTATGGTTTGAGGGAGAGGGAGTGGTTTACGATGTTAACGGCATGTTCATAGCAGGCCTTCTTGTAAAGCTGCAGCTGGGAACTAGGAAGATAACAAAAAGTTGAAATCTCTTATATAATACTATTAAGAAAAGGGTCTAAGGGAAGACTATATGCTGATTATTTACTTTGTTTGCAATAATGTTCCTAACTCTTTAAGGATCAGGGCTGTTTCTGTGTTTATAAAGCCTGCTAACTAAGAAAAATGGCAGGATGAATATGCCATTCTAGACATTCAGGATGGCAAACGTGTGTGTGTGCTATGTGTGTGCGTGTTAAGCATTTAATACATATCTTGTGCACTATAACTGACCAGCACAATAGAATGTGAAAGAAAATAAGTGATATATCTGTTGTATAGAAAGGTATTAAATTGTCAGTATTTATCATGTGTACACCTAGGAAAAACAAAGCATCAGCCAAAAACTTGACTCTTGTAAGTAATGAGATTTTAGCAAAGAATGAAAAATCAATGTTTTTAGACTCCAAAAATCAACTGAAAATGGATTAAGACCAGAAACTATGGAACTTCTAGAAGAAAACATTGGTAAATGCTTCATGACATTGGTCTGGGAAAGGATTTTTTTAATAAGACCCCAAAAGCATAGGCAACAAAAGCAAAAAAAAAAAAAAAGAAAGACAAATAGAATCACATCAAACCAAAAGCTTCTACACAACAAAGGAAATAATCAACAGAGTGAAGAGACAATCTCCGAAATGGAGAAAATGTTTGCAAACTCTGCATCTGACATGGGGTTAATATCCAGAAAATATAGGGAACTCAAACAACCCAACAGCAAAAAATCAAATAATTCTGTTTAAAAATGGGCAAGAAAATTGCTGGGTTCATCAGCCCACTCTGCTGAAGCCATGGTGCAGCAGTTTCCTCTCTGCTTCACTCACAGTACCCAGGCAGGTGTCCAGGCATTAGGAGCACCCCCTCACCTGGTTCAGCAGCCTGAGTTGCTCCTCACCCTTCTTGGGTGTAAATCTTGGTGCAGTGGGACTCTCTCCACTCCATGCCCAGGCAGAGCTCCAGGTATTCAGAGCACTTGCTCATGTGGATCAGGAGCTTGATTCACCCCACCCTTTCTGGACAGAGATTCATGGAGATTCTGTACAGTGATGGCATGGAGGCCATCTCTGCTTCATGCCCAGGCAGATCTCCAGCATTTGGGGCACTTGCTCAGCTGGTTCAGCAGCCTGAGCTGCCCCACCCTTCTTGTGCAGAGAACCAGGTGCAGGGGGGTCCTCACTGCTCCACATTCAAGCAGATCTCCAGGCATCTATTGCACTCACTCTCCTGGATTAGTTTAGGCCACGTTCCTCATGCCTGTGCAAAGAGCTTGGGGCTAAGGAGATTTCCAAGCTCCACATCTAGGCACACCTCTGGGCACTTGGTGGCCATCCACTGGATTCCCCCTCAGTGCTGATGCTTGTGCCTGCTATCAGGGGACCTGCAGGTGGACCTGTCCATCCAGCCCTGCCCATTTTGGTCCCTTCTTCCCCTGCGGCTAAGCAGAGAGCACAGACCACTCTGTACTCTACCAATCAGCCCATTGACTGAGACCACAGAGAACTTCTCTCAGTAAAACAAGGATCAAGTCTATACCCAGCCACTTTGGTTGCAGCCATCTCTTACCTATAAGTGCCATGTACTAGCCTGTAGGTCAAACTGCATGGCCCAATATAAAACCTGCCAACAGAAGTGCATAGACCTATAGAAATGAAGCCAAAATACCCTACCCAGTATTCACTATAGCCACACTCCCTAGGGAGGGAGAAAAGGGAAAGAAAAAGGAAAAACATTTTAGGGAAAGAAAAAAAAAAATCATACCCACACGAAAAAGAAAAAGAAATCCAGAGAACACCGGTTACATCCTATACAAAATGAACATCACCAAGACATATAGTCACCAGACCCTCCAGGGTCAATGCTAAAGAAAAAATCTTTTTTTGTTGTTTTTTGGAGACAGGGTCTCAGGGTCTTGCTCTGTTGCCCAGGTTGGAGTGTAGTGATGCCATCACTGCTCACTGCAACCTCTACCTCCCAAGCTTAAGTGATCCTTCCACCTCACTCTCCCAAGTAACTGAGACTACAGGATGCACCACAATGCCTGGCCAATTTTTCTATCTTTTGAAGAGATGGGGTTTTGCCAGGTTGTCCAGGCTGATCTTGAACTCCTGGGCTCAACTGATCCACTACCTTGGGCTCTCAAAGTGCTGGGATTACAGGCATAAGCCACTGAAACTGGCAAGAAAAAAATCTTAAAAGCCACTAGAGAAAATTGTCAGATCACATTCAAAGAGAACTCCATCAGGTGAATGGTGGACTTCTCAACAGAAACCTTGCAAGGCAGGAGAGGTTAGGGGCCTATTTTCAGCATTCTTGAAAACAAGAAATTCCAACCAAGAAGTACATATCCTGAGAAACTAAGCTTCATCAGTGAAGGAGAAACAAAATATTTTCCAGATAAGCAAGTGCTAAGAGAATGAGTTAATACTAGACCAGCCTTACAAGAGATTCTTAAGGGAGTTCTAAACATGTAAACAAAGTAATGATACCTACTACCACAAGAACACACTTAAGTACATTGCCCACAGATACTGTAAAATAACCACATGATAGAAACTAGAAAGCAGGCAGTTAACAACTTTACAATAGGATCAAAACTTCACATATCAGTATTAACTTTGAATGTTAATGGTCTAAATGCCCCACTTAAAAGGCACAGAGTGGCATGTTGGATTAAAAAAAGCAAGTAGACCTCATATGTAATGACACCCACAGGCTCAAAGTAAAGGGCTAGAGAAATATCACAAATCGAAAATATTTGAAATTGAAAAAAGAGCAGGGGTCGTGATTCTTATATCAGATAAAACAGACTTTAAGCCAACAATAGAAAAAGAAAAGGCAAAGTGGAGCACTACATAATGATAAAAGGTTCAATTAAATAAGAAGACTTAACTGTCCTAAGTATATACGCACCCAACATTGGAGCACCCAGATAAATAAAACAAGTACTTCTAGACCTATAAGAAGACTTAGATATCCATACAATAATAGTGGGGGACTTGAGAACACCCCACTGACAACATTAGGCAGATCATCCATGCAGAAAACTAACACAGGAATTCTGGAATTAAATTGGACATTTGACAAAATGGACCTAAGAGACATATACAGAATATTCCATCAACCACAGAATATACATTCTTCTCATCTGCTCATGGAAAATATTGCAAGATTGAACACATGCTTGGCCACAGAGCAAGTCTCAATAAATTCAAAAAAATTGAAATTATATGAACCATACTCTCGGACCACAGTGGAATAAAAATAGTAATCAATATCAAGAAGATCTCTCAAAACCACACAATTACATGAAAATTAAACAACTTGCTCCGAATGACTTTGGGTAAACAATGAAATTAAGGCAGAAGTTTTAAAACTTCTTTGAAATTAATGAAAATAGAAATACAACATACCAAAATTTCTGGGATACAGCAAAACTAGTGTTAAGAGAAAAGTTTATAGTACTAAACATTTACCTCAAAAAGTTAGAAATACCTCAGTGATCTAACAGTACACCTAAAGAAACCAGAAAATCAAGAAAAACAAACCCCAAAGCTAGCAGAAGAAAAGAAATCACTAAAATCAAAGAACTAAACAAAATTGAGACTCAAAAATCTGTACAAAGAATCAATGAAACTAAGTTTGTTCTTTGAAAGGATAAACAAGATTGACAGACTGCTAGCAAAATTAACAAAGAAAAAAACAGAGAAAAAAAATTAACAAAGAAAAAAACAGAGAAAATCCAAACAAGCACAATCAGAAACAACAAATGTTACATACGTTACAACTGACGCCACAGAAATACAAAAGATCCTCAGAGACTATTATGAACACCTCTACACATACAAACTAGAAAATCTAGAGGAAATGGATGCATTCTTAGAAACACACACTCTCCTAAGGTTGAACCAGAAAGAAATTGAAACCCTAAACAGACTAATATCGAGTTCTAAAATTGGGCCAATAATAAAAAATCTGCTGGGCACGGTGGCTTATGCCTTTAATCACACCACTTTGAAAGCCTAAGGCAGGAGGATTGCTTGATCTCAGAGTTCAAGATCGGCTGGGGCAACAACCTAAGACCTTATCTCTATTAAAAATAAAAAGAATTAGCCAAGTGTGACACATGCCAGTAGTCCCAGCTACTCAGGAGTCTGAAGCAGGAGGATTGCTTGAGCCTGAGAGATGGAGGCTGCAATGTGCTGTGATTGCACCACTGCACTATAGCCTGGGTGACAGAGTGAGACCCTGTCTCAAAAACAAACAGCAACAACAACAACAAAAACTACCAATCAAAGAAAACCAAGACCAGATGGATTCATAGCCAAATTCTACCAGACACGCAAAGAGCTGCCACCAATTCTACTGAAACTATTCCAAAAAATTGAGGAGGGAAGGACTCCTCTCCAGCTCATTCCACAAAGCCAGCATCACTCTGATACCAAAACTTTGCAAAGACACAATGAAAAAAGAAAACTACAGGCCAATATCCCCGATGAACATAGATGCAAAAATCCTCAACAAAATACTAGCAATTCAAATCAAACAACACATCAAAAAGTTAATTCACCACTATCAAGTAGGCATCATTCCTGGAATAGAAGGTTGGTTCAACATACACAAATCAATAAATGTGATTTACTACATAAACAAAATTAAAAACAAAAACCTCATGATCATCTCAATAGATGTGGAAAAAGCTTTAAATAAAATCCAACATCCTTTCTTGATAAAAACCCTCAAGAAAATAGGCATCGAAGGAACACACCTAAAAATAATGAGCCACCTATGACAAACCCACAGCCAACATAATACTGAACAGGTAAAACCAGAAGCATTGCTCTTGAGAACTGGAACAAGACAAGGATGACCACTGTCATCACTCTTATTCAACCTAGTACTAGAATTGGTAGCCAGAGCAATGAAGCAAGAGAAAGAAATAAAAGGCATCCAAATAGGAAAAGAAGTCAAGCTATCTCTCTTTGCTGACAATATGAGTCTATACTAGAAAACCTTGAAGATTCTGCCAAACATCTCCTTGAAATGATAATGACTCTAGTAAAGTTTCAGGATACAAAATAAATGTAGGCCAGATGTTCTTCACCGTGGGTCGCCAAGGTTTCCTGCTTCAACAGTGCTTGGACAGAACCCAGCTCTCGTCCCCCCACCCCGGCTGGCCACCCATAGCCAGACCTCCGCTGCCTCCTCACCGTGCCCTGGGACCGTCCCAAGGCCTCTGCCGCTCCAGCTGCACATAGCCACCACCACCGCCATGACTACCACGTCCCCCTCACAGGTGCGCCAGAACTACCACAAGGACTCAGAGGCTGACATCAACCTCCAGATCAACCTGGAGCTCTACACCTCCTACGCGGGCTGAATGCAATGGAGTGGCCACTACATTTGGAAAAAAAAAAAATGTGAATCAGTCACTACTGGAACTGCACGAAATGGCCACTGACAAAAATGACCCCCATTTGTGTGACTTCATTGAGACACATCACCTGAATGAGCAGGTGAAATCCATCAAAGAATTGGGTGACCACGTGACCAACTTGCACAAGATGGGAGCACCCGAATCTGGCTTGGCAGAGTATTTCTTTGACAAGCATACCCTGGGAGACAGTGATAATGAAAGCTAAGCCTTAAGCTAATTTCCCCATATCCATGGAGTGACTTCCCTGGTCACCAAGGCAGTCCATGCATATTGGGGTTTCTTTTAGCTTTTCTGTAAGTTGTACCAAAACATTCACTTAAGTTCTTTGATTTGTACCATTCCTTCAAATAAAGAAATTTGGTACCAATAATAATAATAATAAATGTACAAAAATGAGTAACGTTTCTCCACACCAATAACATTCAAGCCAAGAGCCAAATCAAGAACAAAATCCCATTTAAACTAGTCAAATAAATAGATAAATAAAATACCTAGGAATACATCTATCCAAGGAGGTGAAAGATCTCTACAAGGAAAACTACAAAACACTGCTGAAAGAAATCACAAATGACACAAAAAATTGGAAAAATATTCTATGCTCATGGATTCGAAAAATCGATACCATTAAAATGGACATATTGCTTAAAGTAATCTACCAATTCAATATTATTCCTGTCAAGCTACCAATGTCATGAACTGGAAAGAAACTATTCTAAAATTCATATGAGACCAAAAAAGAGCCTGAATAACTAAAGCAATCCTAAGAAAATAGAACAAAGCCAGAGGCATCACATTATCTGGCTCCAAACTATACTATCAGTATACGGTAACTAAAACAGCATGGTACTTGTACAAAAACAGACATGTAGACTAATGGAACAGAAGAGATAAGACAGAAATAAAGCCATACACCTGCAGTCATCTAATCATCAACAAAGTTGACAAAAATAAGCAATGGAGGAAGGACTTCTTATTCAATAAATGGTGCTGGGATAACTGGCTAGCCATATGCAGAAAAATAAAACTGGATCCTTACCTTTTACCATATACAAAAATTAACTCAAGATGGATTAGAGATTTAAATGTAAGACCTCAAACTATAAGAATCCAGGAAGAAAACCTAGGAAACACCATTCTGGACATCAGTCTTTGAAAATAATTTATGACTAAGTTCTCAAAAGCAATTGCAACAAAGCAAAAAATTGACATGTAGGACCTAATTAAACTAAAGAGCTTCTGCACATCAAAAGAAAACGTCTACAGAGTAAACAGAAAACCTGCAGAATGGGAGAAAATATTTGCAAGCTACGCATTCAACAAAGGTTTAACATCCAGACTCTATAAGGAACTTTAAAAATTGAACAAGCAAAAAACGAATAATCCCGTTTAAAAACGGGCAAAAGACATCAACAGACACTTCTCAAAAGAAGACATATAAGTGGCCAATAAACATATGAAAAAGTGCTGCACATCACTAATCATCAGAAAAATGAAATCAAAACCACACTGAGGTACCATCTCACACCAGTTAGAATGGCTACTATTAGAAAGCCAAAAAACAACGGATGCTGGCAAGGCTGTGGAGAAAAAGAAATGCGTATACACTTTGGTGGAAATGCAAATTAGTTCGGTCACTAAGGAAAGCAATTTGAAGATTTCTCAAAGAACTGAAAACAGAACTACTATTCAATCCAAGCAATCCCATTACTGGGTATATATTCAAAGGAAAATAGATCATTCTACCAAAAGACACAGACACTCTCATGTTCATCACAGCACAAGTCACAATAGCAAAGACATGAATCAACCTAGGTGCCCATCATTGGTTAATTGGATGAAGAAAATGTGTTACATATACACCATGGAATACTATGCAGTCATAAAAAAAGAACGAAGCCATGTTCTTTGCAGCAACATGGTTGGAGCTGGAGGCCATTCTCCTAAGTGAATTGACACAGGAACAGAAAACTAAATACCACAGATTCTCACTTATAAGTGGGAGCTTAACATTGCATACTCATGGAAAAAAAGATGGCAATAATAGAAACGGGAGATTACCAGACAGGGAAGGGAGGGAGGGGGCACAGTATTGAAAAACTATTTGGTACTATGCTCAGTACCTGGGTGACGGGATCAATCACACCCCAACCTCAGCATCGTGCAATATACCCAGGTAACAAACCTGCACATGTACCCCTTGAATCTAAAATGAAAGCTGACATTACTTAAAAAAATAAGTGGGCAAACAATCTGAATAAACATTTCTCAAAAGAAGACACAGAAGGCCAGGTGCAGTGGCTCACGTCTGTAATCCAAACACTTTGGGAGGCTGAGGCGGGCGGATCACCTGAGGTGAGGACTTCGAGAACAGCCTAGCCATCATGGCAAAACCGCATCTCTACTAAAAATACAAATGAATTAGCCAGACATGGTGGCATGCGCCTGTAGTCCCAGCTACTCAGGATAATGAGGCAAGAGAATTGCTTGAACCCAGGTGGCAGAGGTTGGCAGTGAGCTGACATCATGCCACTGCACTGTAGCCTGGGCAACAGAGCAAGACTCCATCTCTATTTAAAAAAAAAGAAAAAGACACAGAACTGGCCAAGAAGTATATTTTAAAGTGCTCAACATCACCAATTATTAGGGAAATGCAAATGAAAACCATAGTAAGATATCACCTTACCCCAGTTAGAATGACTGTTACTAAAAAGACAAAAAATAAATGCTGGCAAGGGTGTGGAGAAAGGGGAATTCATATGCTTGATGGGAATATAAATTAGTACAGCCATTATGGACAACAGTATGTCCATAAATGTACTGACAACAGTATATTTAGTATTTTTAAATATTAAATACAGGGCTAGACATGGTAGCTTATGACTGTAATACCAGCACTTTAGGAGGCCAAGGCAGGGGGATTGCCTGAGCTCAGGACTTGAGACCAGCCTGGGCAACAAGGTGAGACCTCATCTCCATTATAAATAATTTAAAAATTAGCCGGACACGTGGCTCGTTCTTATTGTCCTCAGCTATTCGAGAGGCTGAGGCAGGAGGATTGCTTGAGTCTGGGAGGTTGAGGCTGCAGTGAGCTATGATCATGACACTGCACTCCAGCCTGGGTGACAGAGCATGACTCTCTCTCAAAAAAAAAAAAAATTTAAATAGCACTGCCATATGATCTAGCAAACTCACTACTGGGAATTTATGCAAGGTGAAGGAAATCATTATGTGTAAGAGATATCTGCACCCCCATGTTTTAATGCAGCACTTTTCACAATAGCCAAGATGTAGAATCCAAGTGTCCATCAGTGGATGAATGGATGGAGAAAATGTGGTATATATACATAGTGGGATACTATTCAGCCATAAGAAAGAATGAAATCCTGACATTTGCAGCAACATGGGTGAACCTCAAAGACATTATGTTAAGCAAACTAAGCCAACCACAGAAAGACGAATACTGCATGATCTCACTTATATATGGAATCTAAAAATGTTGATCCAGAAATAGTAGAATAGTGGTTACCAGAGGCTAGGAGCAGTAAGGGAGAGGGAGATAGGCAGAGGTTGGTCAACAGGTACAAAGTTACAGTTAGTTAGGAGAAATAAGTAGTAAAATCCATAAAACCACAAGAACCAAGAAAACTCAAGAGAAGACCACACCAGATAAAAGATGCCAGTAAAATTTTAGAAGCTGAAAAGCAGATGGGTGAGTGGTGACTGACTTAAAAATCTGAAAAAAGCTGAACAGTCAGTATCTGTGATGGAGGTGGGCAGAAGACAGGGAGAGAAGTTAAAAAGAAGTAGGCTAAATCACATCAAGAGCAAAAGCTTTCAGGAATTGAACCTGTGAAAGGAATTACGGTAGTACTGGTAGTGTGAAAACTGGAAAACTCATTGAAAAACCTATAGGAAGACACTTTCAGGCCAGGCACAGTGGCTCAATCTTGTGATCCTGGCACTTTGGGAGGCCAAGGAGGGAGGTGTGCTTGAGGCCAGGAGTTTGAGACCAGCCTGGGCAATATAGTGAGACTCTTGTCTCTACAGAAAGTAAAAACTGTAGAGAATCGGTCTTTATAGTTCTTGGAAGGCTGAGGTGGGAGGATTGCCTGAGCCCAGGAGGTCGAGGCTGCAGTGAGCCGTGATTACACCACTGCACTCCAGCCTAGGTGACAAGAGTGAGACCATATCTCAAAAAAAAAAAAAAAAAAAGACTCTTTCAGTTCACAAATTCACAGATACGTTCTTCCAATATATCCTGCAGTTGTCACTCCTTCATCACAGCAGAAGCCAGAGGTTTCCTCTTAGGAGAGGTTGAATCAAAGCTATGAACTCAGGGACACTAGAAACAGCTGAGGGAAGGGGTGTGATTATTTGAGAAAATTCCCTAACATGGAAAACAGAGATCAAAACAAACAAACAGAAAAAAAAAAAAAACTCAGAAGAAACAGAGATAAGTTAGGGAGGAGAAGAGAACTCCACTGAGAAAAGATACTGCATTCTTGAAAAAAAGAATGGGGTAGTTTTAAAAAGAAATATTCAGCTGGACGTGCTGGCTCACGCCGGTCATCTCAACACTTTGGGAGGCCAAGGCGGGGAGATCACTTGAGGTCAGGAGTTTGAGACAAGCCTGGCCAACATGGTGAAACCCCATCTCTACTAAAAATACAAAAATTAGCCAGACATGGTGGAGCGTGCCTGTAGTCCCAGCTACTTGGGAGGCTGAGGCAGGAGAATCGCTTGAGCCTGGGAGGCAGAGGTTGCAATGAGCTGAGATTGTGCCACTGCACTCTAGCCTGGGTGACAGAGTGAGACTCTGTCTCAAAAATAAGTAAATAAATAAAAATAAAAATTAATACAATAAATTTCTAGAACTGAAGGACACAAATTTCTAGATTGAAAGATACCATTAAAATACAGATAAATTTATTTGCTAAGTGTTTAAAACTTTTACCTATTTTTTATTTTTTTATTATTATACTTTAAGTTCTAGGGTACATGTGCACAACGTGCAGGTTTGTTACATATGTATACATGTGGCGTTTTGGTGTGCTGCACCCATTGTTGTAGAGGTTCCATAGCATAGTGGTTATCACGTCTGCTTCAAATTTACAAGAAAAGATCAAACAACCCCATCGAAAAGTGGGCAAAGGATATGAACAGACACTTCTCAAAAGAAGACATTTATGCAGCCAACAGACACATGAAAAAATGCTCATCATCACTGGTCATCAGAGAAATGCAAATCAAAACCACAATAAGATACCATCTCACACCAGTTAGAATGGCCATCATTAAAAAGTCAGGAAACAACACTTGCTGGAGAGGATGTGGAGAAATAGGAACACTTTTACACTGTTGGTTGGACTGTAAACTAGTTCAACCATTGTGGAAGACAGTGTGGTGATTCCTCAAGGATCTAGAACTAGAAATACCATTTGACCCAGCCATCCCATTACTGGGTATATAACTAAAGGATTATAAATCATGCTACTATAAAGACACATGCACACGTGTGTTTATTGCGGCACTATTCACAGTAGCAAAGACTTGGAACCAACCCAAATGTCCATCAGTGATAGACTGGATTAAGAAAATGTGGCACATATACACCATGGAATACTATGCAGCCATGAAAAAGGATGAGTTCATGTCCTTTGTAGGGACATGGATGAAGCTGGAAACCATCATTCTGAGCAAACTCACAAGGACAGAAAACCAAACACTGCATGTTCTCACTCATAGGTGGAAATTGAACAATGAGAACACATGGACACAAGGCGGGGAACATCACACACCGGGGCCTGTTGTGGGGTCGGGGGAGGGGGGAGGGATAGCATTAGGAGAAATACCTAATGTAAAACTTTTAAATGAATTTTATTGTATATATTTAAGGTATACTATACAGTATGTTTTGAAATACATATAGATAGTGGAATGGTTACCATAGTCAAGCAAATTAACGTATCCATCATCTCACATAGTTACCCACTTTTTTCTTTCTCTTTTTGAGGCAAGAGCTTAGCATGAAAGCAATCAGTTGAGACAGGAAAACAATGTAAATACCTTACTTTCAGATAAACATCGCCTTGTTTTCCCGCAATAAATGAGACTTTTTTTTTTTTTTTGAGATGGAGTTTCGCTCTTGTTGCCCAGGCTGGAGTGCAATGGTGTGATCTCGGCCCACTGCACCCTCCACCTCCTGGGTTCAAGCGATTCTCCTGCCTCAGCCTCCCGAGTAACTGGGATTACAGGTGCCTGCCACCATGGCTAGCTAATTTTTTGTATTTTTATAGAAACGGGGTTTCACTGTGTTGGCCAGGCTGGTCTCAAACTCCTGACCTCAGGTGATCCACCCGCCTTGGCCTCCCAAAGTGCTGGGATTACAGGCATGAGCCACTGCATCTGGCCAAATTAAACTTTTTATTATAAATAGTTATTAGATACTATAAATATTAGCGATAATTAGGTATAGTGGATCAGCCTTTATATCTAAATGTGTCAGATATACTGTCAAAAGTTTCTTTTTTTTTTTTTTAAAGATACTGCCAAAAGCCCAGGAGAATGAATGAAAAATGACTTGTCCAAGGCATAACATTGTGAAATTTCAGAACTGCAGAAGCAGAGGAAAGATCCAATAGCTTTCAGGAAAACAAGCATGCCACATGATAAGGATTAGGATCAGAATGGCATGAGACTTTTCACCAGCAATGCTCAAAGCTCCAAGATAATTAGCAATCCCTCCAATTGTGGAGGGAAATGATTTAAACCTAGAATTCTATACCCAGTGAAATTATCAACCAAGTGTAAGGGTAGAATAATAGTATTTCACCCTTACAAAGTCTCAAAAATGTTCTTCCCATGCTTTCTTTTTCAAAAGTGAATGGAGGATGTGCTCCTCCAAAATGAGAAAATAAACCTTTAAAGAGAAAGACATAGCACCCAGAAAACAGGTGATCCATTTCAGCAGAGTGACAAGGGGGATCCATGAAACGATAGTGAAGGGAAGCCCCAGAATGACAAGTATACAGTACCTGGGAGAAGCTAGTCCAAGTATGGAGGGTGCCGGGAGAGAGATCTTTAAGAAAAATATGAAATTGACAGATGAGATGCTATATCAAAACATACTGAAAATAGATTTTATACCTCTGGCAGGAAGTTTAGAGATATGTTATTGAAAGAAAGTTTAAAAAAAGTAATAAATTTTAAAAATGATACAATTATTAACTCCAAGAAAAATATCATGTTTTAAAGGAAAGGAATTGTGAATAATATTTACATCCCTATAATAATATAACCACAATATTTCTTGAACTAGCAATTCTGTTACAATATAGTGGGATGGTGGAAAAGGAGAAAAGTGTGTATATGTTTACATGTGAGCTCTGTGTGTGTTTCTGAGTGATTGCAAAAGGAGCTGAAAGAGAGCTACATTGTCAGATTATATAGCCGAAAGTCAATAATTATCTGAATATGAAAAGAATTAAGAAGTAATTGTATATTGCACATTACTGTTTAAAACAGTAAGATAAATACCAGAAGAAACAGGTAAATGAATTGGAAGTGGAGGCCTCTAGGATAGGTAATCGGGGTGGCAAGAAATAGGACAGAGGACTGCTGCTTTTCTTTATAAGCCTTATTTTTTTTCATAAAACAATAAATCACTGGCTCATAATAGGTGTCCAGTATCTAGTAGCTACCAATTTTTAAAAATCAGTAATTTCTTTATGCATCAGAAATCACCGTTATATTCCTGAAAGAAAAAAATTCATTCGCATTAATTACAATTATAAAATATCTGCTAATTCCCCTAATAAAAAATGTGTACTCTCTGTGAAGAAAGTATGAAACTCAACTGAGAAATTTACAAACCTAAATAAATAGAAAGACTTGTGGGCCAGGCGCAGTGGTTCACGCCTGTAATCCCAGCACTTTGGGAGGCCGAGGCGGGTGGACCACCTGAGGTCAAGAGTTGGAGACCAGGCTGGCCAACATTGTGAAACTCCATCTCTACTAAAAATACAAAAAAAATTAGCCAGACATTGTCTGTAATCCCATCTGCTTGGGAGGCTGAGGCAGGAGAATCACTTGAACCCGGGAGGCGGAGGTTGCAGTGAGCCGCCCTGGGCGACAGAGCGAGACTCGGGAAAAAAAAACAACAAAAAACAAAGACTTGTTACACTTACAAATGGGAAGAGAAGAGGCCAATTCATCCCCAAAATAATCAATAATTTGAATGTAATCCCAATGAAAATACCAATGGTCCTTTTGTTTTTGCTTTTCTAATAAGTTGACAAAAAATATTCTAAAATTAACCTGAAAGAATAAACAGGCAAGATAATTAAGAACATTCTGAAAAAGAAGAATATGAGTGCCAAACCTGTCAATATTTAATCATATCAAGTTCCAATAATTTAAAGTGCCTGGCTAATGCAAGAATCAACAGATCAATGGAACAGAATGCATATCCTCCAAACAGAACCTAATATATGATTAAGAAACTACCCTAAAAGCAGTGTGGCATAGGAGCAAAGAGGTAGAAATATGAGGAAGCAAACCACCTGAGTTCAAGCCCTGCTCTGCCACCTAGTATCTGTGTAACCTTGTGCAAGTTGTTTAACCACTCTGTGCCTCCATTTTTTCATCTCTAAAATGGAAATAATAAATGTACTTACCTGAGTGACAGGTAAAGCATTCAGAACAGAGCCTGGCACATAGCAAGTATTTGCTGTTACAATGTTTGCTATCACAAGTCAACATGGCCAGCTTTGTAGATGTGTGATGTGCAGTTACACAAGGCCCTGCTCTTAGAAGGGCCCACATACTGATTAAAGGCTCTGCTGTCACCATCTTAAAATTCTTTAGACGTTTTGAACAATGAGCCCTGAATTTTTAGTTTGTGTTGGACCTTGCAAACTATGTAGTCATGTAGCGAGTCCTGCAAGACAATCAGGAAAAGGATGAATTACTCAACAACGTGTTGGGGAAATTGATATTCCAAGCTACCTTCTCATTTCACACCAGGTGGTTCACTAAGAACGTAACTATACAGTTTAAATTAAAACTCCATGTTCTGATTTTGAATGGGAAGTACTGGTTTAAACACATAATAAATTTTGTCTTTAAAAAGTTATAGTTTACCCAAAGCAATGTACAAATTGAATGCAATTCCTATCAAAATACCGATGATATTTTTCACAGAAATAGAAAAAACATTTTTTATAATTTGTATGAATTCATGAAAGACCCTGAATAGCCAAAGCAATTCTGAGCAAAAAGAACAAAGCTGGAGGTATCACTCAAATATACTACAAAGCTGTAATAGCCAAAGCTGCATGGTATTGGCTTAAAAACAGACACATTAGACCAACAGAATAGAATAGAGAACTCAGAAACTAATCCACATACCAATAATCAATTGATTTTTGACAAAGACACCAAGAACATTCACTGGGGAAATAACAGTCTCTTTAATAAATGGTGCTGGAGCCAGGCACGGTGGCTTACACCTGTAATCCTAACACTGTGGGAGGCCGAGGTGGGAAAATCACTTGAGCCTAGGAGTTCGAGACCACCCTGGGCAACACAGGGAGACCCATCTCTGCAAAAACTGTTAAAATGAGCCTGGTGTGGTGGCATGCACCTGTGGTCTCAACTACTCAGGAGGCTGGGTGGGAGGATTGCTTGAGTCCAGGAAGTTGAGGCTCCAGTGAGTCGTGATCACACCACTGCACTCCAGCCTGGAAGATGGAGTGAGACCATGTCTCAAATTAAAAAAAAAAAAAAAAATCGTTCTGGGAAAACTGGATAATTATTTGCAGAATGAAACTAGACCCCCACCTCTCGTCCTATGCAAAAATCAATTTGAAATGAATCAAAGACCTAAATTTAAGACCCCAAACAATGAAACTACTAGAAGAAAACATAGGGGAAACACTCCAGGACATTGGTCTGGGAAAAGATCTTGTGAATCGGACCTTAAAAGCACAGGCAACAAAAGCAAAAATAAACAATCTGACTTAAAAATGGCCAAGACTAGAGGATCACTTGAGGCAAGGAGTATGAGACCAGCATGGGCAACATAGCAAGACCCTATCTCTAAAAAAAAAAAATTTTTTTTTTAATGAGCTGGGTATGGTGTCTTATGCCTTCAATCCCAGCTACTCGGGAGGCTGAGGCGCAAAGATAGCTTGGGTCCAGGAGTTTGGGACGTTTACAGTGTGCTGTGATTATGCCACTTTGTTCCCAGAACCAAGCTGGGTCCAGGTGTTTTATGGAGGCCCAGTAACAGGAAGCAGACAAACTAGGAAAGAAGGGAATTTATCGCTATAACCGGATACAGGGAGAAGGCCAGAGATAATTCCACCAGACCAACTGAAAGTGTTGCAATTTTCTTAGTGCTTATATAGGTTGGGGTTATGTGCCTACGTACAGTATAGCATTGGCCTAAGTCTACTGGTAACTAATTTTGTTTCAACTAGAAGGTCAGAGACAAAAATGCTTGCTAAGTCTGATTAAAAGGGCCCCAGCACCTTCAAGGCCTGTCTACTGTGGTACTGGAGTGATTATTTCTATCTTATCTCCTTTACAGCTTGGTCCAGAGAGCTGCCTTAGACTCTCCAATGAATGTGTTCAAACAGCTGCCTCTGTTACCTTGACTCATCTCAGATACGGGTCCTGGCGCTAGGAATCAAAGACTGTCTCTATTATTTTGGCTTGTTCCAGGTTGGGGAGAAGCCCATGCAAGGCTACTACTGATCATGTTTCATTTCTAGCTTTGATGTCTGGGCACTGATTTCCCTAGGTTTAACTATTTGCTCAATGTCAAGGCAGTGCTGTGGAAATCTGTCTGTGTAACTGGAGTACTATGCAGACCTGTCTGTGTGACTGTCATGTGGGCCTGTCTGTGTGATTGTCAGGGAGAATTGGCCTGCCACAACTTCACTACAGCCTGGGTGACAGATACAGACACCATCTCTTAAAAAAAGAAAACAGAAAAAAAATAGGCAAATGATCTGAACAGATATTTCTCAATAAGACATACAAATGGCCAACAGGTATATGAAAAAGATGCTCACCATCACTGATAACCAGGGAAATGCATATCAAAACCACAGTGAGGTAGCAGCTCACCCCAGGAAGTATGGCTATTATCAAAAAGACAAAAAAAAAATTCTGGTGAAGATGTGGAGAAAAGCGAACTCTAATACACTGTGGGTATGACTGTAAACCAGTGCAGCCACTATGGAGACAGCATTGTTCACAATAGATAACATAGGGAATCAATTTAAGTGTCCAACAACAGATGAATTGATAAAGAAAATGTGGCATATATACACAATGGAATATTATTCATCCGTAAACAGAATGAAATCCTGTCATTTTTAGCAATAGGGATGATCATTATGTTAAGTGAAATAAGCCAGGAATAGAAAGTTAAACACTGCGTGTTCTCATTTGTATATGGAAGCTAAAAAAAAAAAAAGGTTAATCTCGTAAAAGTAAAAAGTAGAACAGAGGATACGAGAGGCTGGAAAGGGTAGGGGGAAGGGAAAGGAAGGGAGAGATTTATTAAAGGATACAAAATTACAGCTAGATAGGAAGAATAAGTTCTAATGTTCAATACCCCTGTGGGATTACTATAGTTAACAATAGTACATATTTTCAAGCAGCTAGAAGGAGGATTTTGAATGTTCCCAACATAAAGAAATGATAAATGTTTGCAGTAATAGATATGCTAATTACCCTGATCTGATCATTATACATTATATGTATCAAAACATCATTATTTGCCTTATGAATATGTATAATTAAAATATTAAATAAAATCAAATTTTAAAAAAGTACTTTCTAATATGGTTCCCTGAGTAGTCCTAGAAACAGGAACTCAATAGCCAAGAGCACTCCTAGCAATTAGATGTGCCCTTGTAATATCATTAACCATTAAAGGGAACGATGACTCCTTGGATAAATGGCTGATTCCATGTCTTCCATACAAAATATACAAAATGAGACTTGTGAAGAAGCTTGAGCAGGAAATATGCAGGAACATCTTGTCATATCAGAAAGCAAGGAAGTTAGACCATGCAGATGTGTCAACTAGAAGAGCTTCCCACAAGCCAAAGATGGGACAGTTTGAGCATCAATAAGAATGACAACCACAATAGATAGACACATATTGTATTAATATATATTTAATGCATGAGTTCACAGTGGTATTCAAAAAAGAAGAAAACGTAATGGTCATCTGAAAACAACCAACTCGTAATTTTGAAAATTGGCAGATACAAAGCAAAATCAAGCATGTATCCTGCCATTACTATATGAAATGAACTTCTGGGTAACCAAACAGTTGATAAGAGGAAGTTTCCCTTTGTAGAACTCCAGCTAATAAATGAAGAAGAAAATAATTAGAATATCACTATTTTACAAGCCATTGTGACATAACGAATCTGTGCAGTGATCATCTGTAGCTGCTAAGATCACAAAAAAGCTAACCAGGCATTAAATACCACCTGATGGAAGTTAAAACACTACCTGAATCTGATCAACACTTCAGATCTAACTACCAATCTACATCAAATACAGGGAACAGGAGAATATGTCAAATACCACCTAAAGGTGCAATCGCAGCAAAATCCGACTGTAGGAAATTCTCCAGGACAAATGACCCAGTTTCTACAATTAATAAATTGCAAGGGAAAAAACTAGGAAGGGAGAGGAAACCTATAGTTTACATGGAAGAGACAGCAACCAATTGTAATGTATAGTCCTTACTGGATCTTGATTCGAACAAACTGTTAAAAAATAAGACCATCAGAGAAGTTTGAACATTGACTAGGGTTTTTTTTTAATGATATTAAAAAACTATTGTTAACTATTTCTGGCTGCAGTAGTGGTGTTAACAGTTATAATTTTAAATACACCTTTTAGAGATGCCTATAGAAGTATTTACAGATAAAAATGAGATGATGCCTGTGCTTTGCATCAAATAATTTGGGGGAGAAAGGGGATCAGGGTATAAGTGGATTGAGACTTACCATGAATTGAAATGGGAGAATTTGCTATTTTTGTTTCTGTTTAAAATTTTCCGTTAAAAGTTTAAAGAATATATCCAGGAAAACAGCTTACTTATGAAAAGATATTTAAACTCTACAAAATTATTGGTGAATATTTAACTAATCTGAGTGATGAATGACTTTCTAAGTATAAAATAAATGGATAATATACTAAGACTGCTACTTTCAACTAAAATGAAAATTTAAATTGTGTGTGCTTAAAGCGTTATAAAATTAAAAGATAAACACTTTGAGAAAAATATTTGCAACTCAAGAAAAATAAAAGGTTGAAATGCTTAATATATAAGGGAATTAATAATAAAGCTAATACGTTCTGCTTATAATGTGCTAGACACTCTTGTAACCACTTTACAAAAACCATTTAAGTTCTTATAAAATAGAAAAAGTACCAATATCCCATGCTCCAATAGATAATTGATAGAAGAAATTCTAATAATCAATAAACAAATTATATTTAAATTCACAGTAATTAAATAATTGTAATTTAAAATGTACTAAGATTTTAACCTATCAAAAAAATGAAGATTGTTGTTACTGATTAACACCACTTGTTGGTGGCACAGTGAAATGGCCAATTTCTTGTATTGCTAGTGGGAGTGTAAGTTGGAAAAATCTTTCTAGAGAGCAATTCAGCAATATGAATTGAATCTCGAAAGCATTTATACCTCTCAATACTATTATGCTCTCAGGAATTTATAGCATTGACATGATCAGAGGTGTGTATGAAAATGTAGATGCAAGAAGGTTTATCAAAGCTTTGTTTGTAATAAAGAAAAATTGGGCCTAGCAAAGTGGCTCCCCACTGTAATCCCAGTGCTTTGGGAGGATCACTTGAGCCCAGGAGTTTGAGACTAGCCTGGGCAACATAGGGAGACTCCATTTCTACAAAAAATAAAAATATCAGCCGGGCACAGTGGTGCACACCTGTAGACCCAGCTACTTGGGAGACTGCGGTGGGAGGCTTGTTTGAGCCTGGGAAGTCAAGGCTGCAGTAAGCTGTGATCATGCCACTCTACTCCAGCCTGGGTAACAGCAGGGCCCTGTCTCAAAAAAAAAAAAAGAAAAGAAAAAGAAAAGAAAAAGGAAGAAAGAAAGAAAAGAAAAGAAAAAGAAACATTGGAAGCAACCTAATTTCCAAGTGAGAAAAGAAGCATTTAAAGAAGTTACAGGACTGGGCGTGGTGGCTCACGCCTATAATCCCAGCACTTTGGGAGGCTGAGGTGGGCAGATCACCTGAGGTGAGGAGTTCAAGACCAGCCTGGCCAACATGGTGAAAGCCCATCTCTACTAAAAATACAAAAATTAGCTGGCATGGTAGTATACACCTGTAGTCCCAGCTACTTGGGAGGCTGAGGCCAAAGGATCGCTTGAACCTGGGAGGCGGAGGTTGCAGTGAGCCAAGATCATGCCACTGCACTCCAGCCTGGGTGACAGAATGAGACTCTGTCTCAAAATAAGTAAATAAATAAATAAGTTACAGAACATGAATATATTGGATATTAGGGAAAATAGCCCATCGACAGGGAATGGATACATTAATTATGAAGTAATGAAATGTTAGCAATAAAAAGGAATGAATTATGGTACACACAACATGAATGTCTTAAAATATTATGCAGAGAAAAAAAGACAAAAAAAGAATATACTGTTTGAGTTAATTTATATGGAATTCTAGAACAAGTAAAATTTATCTACAGCTAAAGAAGTCAGATTAGTGGTTGCTTCTGAGGTAAGTCCAAGGATTGATTTAGACAGGATGTAAAGGAACATTCTGGGAGGATGGAAATGTTCTATATCTTGATTAGGTGTGTTTTAAATGGGTGCACCCATTTGTCAAACTCATCCCCTTTACCTATGTAATTTCTGCTCAGACTTCATGTAAGGTTTTGCCTTTAACTGTATGTAAATTAGGCCTTAAAAACTCGTATTTTCCAAGAAGATTTAATTAAACAGGCAAAATATTCACCTTACTATTTTAATTGGAAAAAAAGAGCCATGATACAATGCAATGTATACAGCATGGTTCTAATTATGTAAAAGAAAATACATTAATAAAAATAGAGATACACAGACAGAAATGACAAGAATGATGTATGCCAGTGAACATGTACAAACACAATTTGAAAAAAATAGTAAATATTCTTGTAGTCCCACTTCATACCAAATTCCCTTTTTCTTCTTACGTTCTAGATTTGGCCTTCATTCAATTCCTCATATGAAGAAGGTGCTATTCCTATGCCTCTAATGACCCCTCATTCTCTACAGCAATTTAATCCCTGCTCAGCCTTAAGTTGTCAGATGAATCCAGACTTCCTCAGAGAAGCCCTGCTTGCCCCACCCAAGTCAAGCCCTCCCATTCCCCAGGCTGAGTCAAGCACCTTATGCTTCTTCTTTGTGGCGTTTAAGAATTGTGATTTTTTATTTTTTGCATATACCTCAAGTAAACCAAACTGCAAAGTTAAGGGCAGTGTCCTCCACATTGCCAAGAGTGCCTAATACTTCTGATACCAACTACATGTTCAGGAGTTTCCCAAAACCACCCTCATATTCAATAATTTGCTATAATAGAAAAACGCACGGAACATTTGTTACAAGGAAAGGATACAAATTAGAATCAGCCTAAGAAAGAGGGCAGACTCTGGGAGGTTTCCACATGTGTGAGGCTTTGGTTGTCTCAGGATGCCTTATGCCCATAGCATCTATATGTGACAATACACATAAAGTATGGTCTATCCAGGAAGCTCACCAGAGCTCTACTGTCCAAACTTTTTATTGGAGCTTCATAATGTAGGCATGATTGATCGGTTGATTGACTGCCCATGTGATTGAACTCAGTCTCTAAATCATATGGTTGGTCTTTCTGGATTTCAAGCTGTGGCCAGCTGCCACCCTAAGGCTATTGCATGTGACTTGGCCCCACCATGAGTCAGCTCATTAGCATAAACTATCAGGCATGGTCCCAGGAGCTCATGATGGGTGGCGAAGACACTCCTGTCAGTCAAGAAATTCCAAGGATTTAACAGTTACTTCCCAGGAACTGGGACAAAGGCCAGATCATTCTTTGAGCAGGGCAAAATTCTTGCTACACAGCCTGGTTTGTAAATAAGTCTCCCCTTCACCCTTCAGACTGTAAGCTCCAAAACGACATGGATCACATCTGGTTTTGCTCCCAGTTTTATCCCTCACACCTAGCGTAGTGGTTGGCAAATACTGAGAATCTGTATAACATGGACTTGGGAGGCAGCCAATCTGAATTTGAATCTTGGCTCTTCTCTTCACTGTGTTTGACTCTGGACAAATTAATTAACTTCTTGTTGCCTAATTTACTTCATCTGGAAATGAGAGGTAAAGATAATACCTATCTCAGAGAGTTGCAATGAGTATTGGATGAAAGAACATCAGTTAAGATCTCAGAATAGCGCCTGGCACAGAGAAAAAAAAACTAGATAAATGTTTAATATTATTAAATGCTCAATAAGTAATTACTGATGGAATAAGTATCTGGTACATGAGAGGTGCTTAATAAATGTTTTTGAAAGAACAGAAAATAAGATTTTCTTCTTTAGTAGATTTTCCTTTAGTATAGTACCAGTATACTGATTTGCACATCATTAATTATCCTAAAATTGTAGCTCCATAATATGCTTAAGAAAAGTACAAAAAAAGTTTCAGAGTTTTTTCACCTCTCCAGCAGGCTGTGCCCTCAACCATATAGTGAGGAACTGAATTAGACAAGGTTCAAGATCTCTTCCAACTCCAACAACATGTTATTTGTCCTTAGGAAACAAACTAGATATAACAACAGAGAAGACCATTTTACATGGAGGCATGAAAACTTTGAATGTGTAAGTTTCCATTTGAAAAAAGGAACAAAGAAAATATTCCATTGATTATCAAAATTCATCTTTAATATATCACAACACAGGTTTGAATTGTGGCAGTGCATTTTTAATAATTTGATGAAATTTGACTCCCTTGTAAACCATACACGAAGGTCATAGAAAATTTATTTTCATCTTTGAGAAATGGCTAGTTTTATCTTGGCACATAAACAGGCCTAATGTGAGCTTCTAGAAGGTGATTGATAATAGAATCAGTAATAGCTCCAAACAAGAGATTCAACTCAACACCTTCAGATAAAACCCCTAGCAACTAGAAAAAAAAGAATCAACTTTTAAAACATCCTTTTTAGTTACAAAGTAATGCATATACATTTAACTGCAATGACCAAATGTTTTTTAATTGCTTTATTATTATTAAGCAATTACTAAATTATGTAATAATAAAGGTAAATATGTTCCAAACACCTTGGAACATGTGGTATTTGTAAAGCGTACCTTTTCTTGCCATTTTAGTGTTACCACAAGCAGTCACCCAGTTTGAAGAATTGGTTGGCATGGCCGAGGCTCTGCTTAAGGGTGGGGGAACCATGTCTACATCTGCATCCACCCTCTGGAGAGCAACAAACAACTCCTCGCCAGATTCATTTGCCTCAACATGCAGTAATTCTAATTCTAACTCCAGTTCACCAGTTTCCTCAAAGCCTGAGGAAGAGCATCAGACTGATGAGAAACAGGTCAGTTGTAATACCCGCCTTACTGTTCTTTGGAATATGGTTAAATAAAAAAATTTAAATAAGCGTAGAAAATGATCATTGTTTTATCAGATAACTATTGGATAAAATAGTTTTATTCAATAGGAATATTACAATTCTTAAGTACCACAAAGAAGAGGCATAAGGTGGCCAGGCATGGTGGCTCACCCCTGTAATCCCAGCACTTTGGGAGCCTGAGGCGGGCAGATGATGAGGTCAGATCGAGACCATCCTGGCTAACACAGTGAAATCCCCTCTCTACTAAAAATACAACAACAACAAAAAAAATTAACCGGGTGTGGTGACGGGCGCCTGTAGTCCCAGCTACTTGGGAGGCTGAGGCAGGAGAATGGCATGAACCTGGGAGGTGGAGCTTGCAGTGAGCCGAGATCGAGATAGCACCACTGCGCTCCAGCCTGGGTGACAGAGCGACACTCCGTCTCAAAAAAAAAGAAGAAAAAGAAGAAGAGGCATAAGGTGCTTGACCTAGCCTAAGGAAAGGGAAGGCAGGGCTTGACTTAGGAGGGGCAAGAAGGTCTTCTCTGAGGAAGTCAAGATCAATCTGAGAACCAAAGGCATAAAACTGTTGTCCTTTTATAATAAAAACTAATATTTTTGAAACAAATACCCAGTTTAGTAAATTAAAGCAAATTGGGTACAAAGATAAAGTTATTAAACTTTAAAATTCTTATACCAGTGACAGAAGGATACCTATGCACTCAGGGTTATACAATTTTATATCATTGAGAGGTAAATTTCAGCCTCAGCATGTTGGCTGAACACAATTCTTTTTCTGTTTTTGTTCTTAATCAAGACACAGATGCTAAAAAGACATGAGTTTTGTTAGAATCAGGTAGCCTCAGTAAGTATACCATCAAAAATGATAAATATTAACTAACAATCTGGCATTCAAAATATTTGAATCTTAGTGTATCAGTTACCTATTGCTATATAACACATTATCACAAATTTAGTGATTTCAAATGACCCAAATTTATTATCTTAGAGTTCTGTAGATCAGAAGTCTGGTACAGGTCTCACTAGACTGAAGTCAAGGTGTTAGCAGGTGCATTTCTTTCTGAAAGCTCTAGGGCAGAATCTGTTTCCTGCTCATCCAGGCTGTGGTAGAATTCATTTTCTTGTGGCTGTAAAACTGAATTCCCCATTTTCTTGCTGGTTGTAAACTGAAGGCCATTCCCACTTCTAGAAGTAATCACATTCCTTGGTTCACAGCCCACTTCCGCCATCTTCAAAGCCAGCAACAGCAAGTGAAGTCCCTCTCACACTTCAGATCTTTCCTCCCTCTTCTGTCTCTTTTTCCTGATCTACTCTTCTGCTTCCTTCCTCTGCTTTTAAGAACTCATGTGATTAGATTGAGCCCACCTAGGTAATCCAGGATAATCTCCCATCTCAAGGTACTTAACTTTAATCACCTCTACAGAATTGTTGTTGCCCTGTGAGGCAACATGTTACAGGTTTCAGGGATTAGGATGCGACCTTCCAGAGGGCCATTATTCTGCCTACTACATTTACGATGAAGCACTGAGTATGGGACTAAGCCTGAAAGGACCAAATCCAGTTTACATGATAAGAATTTGTATACGCCCTTTAACAAATACCTCATAAATATTGAAGAGTATCACAAAGATAACACTTAAATCTAATCCCTGACATGTAAAATATATATTAAATTAAAATGTAAAATATATATTAAAATATATATAATACCTTATCTTAAAAAATGTTGACATTGTTTTCTTTTATGCCTTAACTCAATTAGTAACGTATTTCTCCATATAGCACTTTTCCCAACTTTAACTCTCTTATCTTTTTAGTTCCAGATTGAAAAATGGCAGATTGCCCGTTGTAACAAGAGCAAGCCTCAGAAGTTTATTAATGATTTAATGCAAGTACTTTACACAAATGAATACATGGCCACTCACAGCCTGACAGGGGCAAAATCCTCTACTTCAAGGGACAAAGCTGTAAAACCAGCTATGAATCAGAATGAAGTCCAAGAAATCATAGGTGATAATATGATTGCATTATATTGTCGTATGAATTTTAAATCATGTTATCACTTAAGGTCAAGATAGTCTTTCATGGTCCTTTTATTTTTTAAAGTTTATTTTTCTAGGAAAGAAAAATCTCAGGATAGTCTAAAGCTCTCATTAAACATGGGAAATTTTGTAGAAAAACTTTACATTAACAATGGTTATTAAAATAAAACTAAGTTTTATATCACCAAAAAGTTTGAATTCATACAATTTATAGCTTTGGAAATGTAAATTTTCACAATCTTTTGAAGTAAAATTTCAATAACAATTTCTTCCTTGCTTTTGTTATATTTCTTGTCTTTCATTCTAGAAAGATAAAGGCTAATTTGACCATCCTATTTATGGTTTTTAAATTAATGAATCTCCTTAAATATAATCTAGATTATCCAATTAATTTTTTGGCAACATCTGACAAATTTAAGGATTCTCTGAATCCCAGCTCTATATATGTGATTTCTTAACATACAACAATGTCTGTCTTCCTGAAACAAAAAACTACTACTTGTAACAACTGCAGTGAAATTCTTTCCCTTGGCTCACACATGCTGTTAGACTGACTTTAAAAGTTCGAGAACATGGCTGGGCGTGGTGACTCGTGCCTGTAATCCCAATGGTTTGGGAGGCTGAGGCAGACGGATACAGAAAAAGATCAGTCAGAGTTTAGTTGTTTCAATTAATGTTGGGAATGGATAAAAATACATTCCTAACATTTTAGAGCAAGAGTAAATGCTATCATAGGATCTCAGTTGATAATAGAGACCTTCTGATATCTCTTGCTTTACTTAGAAATACCTGCCTATATATTCATCTATTTAAATAGCTCATAGGTGTTTGGGCTACTTTTGTAAAATGGAAACAAAATTATAATGTAGAATACTTGATGTTTTACCTCAGTTCATACCCTAAGCTGCAAAGGACTCATGAAGTTTCTCGTGTGTCACTATTGGTTTTTTACAGGAGTAACAAAACAATTATTTCCCAATACGGATGATGTTTCAATTAGAAGAATGATAGGGCAAAAGCTAAACAACTGTACCAAGAAGCCAAATTTAAGCAAAAATCTTAACTCTCAGGATATTAAATAGATCCTTTTGGTAAGTCTTTTAAATCTTCAGTCTTTTCAATGTGGCAAGAAAATGTTGTAATACTTTTATTTTATTGGAATAGCATTTTCCAATCACTCTACTAGAAAATACTAGTGACCTGTGAAAGGCTAATAGGTATTCCTGGTGGCAAAAAGGGGAGAACTGGGAGCCGGGTTTGAATTTGGAAAATGCTGGGTTCAGTTTTTCTTCCTCAGAACCTCTCAGATATTTTGATACCCTTTTAACATGCTCATGGGCACCAGCAATCTCTAAGAAAGGGATACAGTATGTAGTGTTTTCCAAATGTGTTTTACTGAGGAAATTTTTTCACAGAAATCCTGTTAACTTGGTGGGGATAGAAAGGAGCCAAAGGAAGGACACATGACAATTTAAGAAGTATTTCTCTCTAGGACAGAGGAGATTTAGACCCTTGGGAAATCTGAGGTACATCGATGAAACTGAACTCACAGCTCTAACAGTGGTCTGACATTTGCACAAACTATTGGCTGAAGTGTGCAGCGTTCTTCTCCACCATCCTGCATGTTGCTTCTCACGGTCTTTAAATTTTTTAATTTGTTGTTATTGTTTAATAAGGATTTTTACCAAGATGCATGTCCTATACTAAGAAAAAGAATAATTTTTTAGTGAGAGTTCTAAAGTAAATAGGCTTTCTAATCAGGCCTTGACCCAGGCAAAACTGTGAAGTGGAATTTTGCCACCCACTATCCTGGCTAGCTCACTTTTACTTACCCCTCCTCTCTCTCTACTATTTTGATGGAAAATATGTGAAACCATGTGTATGATTGTGTTAACATTTTCATTGATTAATAGAGGCGTGTGGGTAACACATGAGGGTAAGGCCCACCACAGATATTCCCTTTTTTCCTTCCATTTTCCTTCCACTTCTATCTTTGACTTATACTTTGCCTGTCCTCTGCCTAATACCAGCCACTTTTGAGACCATTTTACTTGACTTCATTTCTTCTCACCATGTTTTAAATGAGATGTGGAGCTGAATGTAATGCAGTAATCCCCTGCCCCAAACTCCCTACACATTACTACCACTCCCATCCTCTGCAAGAGTCCCTTATCTATTTTGCTACACAACCAAGACGAGCTCTGCCGAGAGTCAACAATGTCTGTCTTCCTGAAACAAAAACATAAACAAATCAAAAAACTACTACTTGTAACAACTGCAGTGAAATTCTTTCCCTTGGCTCACACATACTTTTAGGCCGACTTTAAAAGTTAGAGAAAATGGCTGGGCGTGGTGGCTCACGCCTGTAGTCCCAGTGGTTTGGGAGGCTAAGGCAGACAGATACTTGAGCCCAGGAGTTCGAGACCAGCCTGGCCAACATGGCAAGACCCCGTCTTTATAAAATACGGAAAAAAAAAGTTAGCCCAGCGTGGTAGTGCACACCTGTAGTCCCAGTAACCCAGGAGGCTGAGGTGGGAGGATAGTGAGGTGGAGGCTACAATGAGCTGTGATGGTGCCACTGCACTCCAGCCTGGGGGACAGAGTGAGACCTTGTTTCCAAAAAAAGAAGTTATAAAAGATAAGGTTACCTGTATCTTTTTTCTCCAAGTGCTTATAAATTTCAGTAGACTGTGACCTCACAACTTTTCAATTATTAGATAATTGCTTAAATATGCCCTTAGTACTTCCCATTTTGACATGAGGTTACCCACCCAGTTACCTTGATGTATAATGACCAAGTTCTCTATTTTTTTTTTTTTTTTTTTGAAACAGGGTTCTCACTTTGTTGCCCAGGCTGGTTTTGAACTCATGGGCTCAAGCAATCCTCCCACCTTGAACTCCTCAAGTGTCAGAAAGCACTCCACCCAGCAACTAAGTTCCTTGTCTTTTCTTATTTTTTAGTTTTGAAACGGAGTCTTGCTTTGTAGCCCAGGCTGTAGTGCAGTGGCACGATCTCTGCTCACTGCAACCTCTACCTCCTGGGTTCAAACAATCCTCCCGCCTCAGCCTCCCGAGTAACTGGGACTACAGGCCCGCGCCACCACACACAGCTAATTTGTGTATTTTTAGTAGAGACGGGGTTTCACCATGTTGGCCAGGCTGGTCTCGAACTCCTGACCTAAAGTGATCTGCCCACCTCGGCCTCCCAAAGTGCTGGGATTGCAGGCGTGAGCCACCGTGACCGGCAAGTTCCTTTTCTGAATGGTATGTTACCAGACCTCCAAGTCAAGTGGCTATCTTTTGGGGCACACTGTTATATTTCAGAGGTCTGTAAAGCATTTTAGTATCCTAAACTCTTGGTTTTTTTTAATATTTCTGACTTCCAAGGATAGGCACAAAACTCATCTCTGACTATATCAGCCAGCAGAACGTTAAAGAAGTGAAAGTTAAGAGATTTTTATATGAGTTTTGCTTGTACTTAACAATAGAAGTGTTATTAAATCCGCTAGCTATGGCATTAATTAAAATTGAAACAAGCAACAGACGTTTTGCTATGAACCTTGTGCCTTTTGGACCTGAGCCTGGCTTAATAGTGCCAAGTTTAGACTGGAAATGCATGTATTTTGAATCAGTAATGGAGATTAGCTAGAATGGAATTTTTTTAATTTGCAAATATCTTTCATTTTAAGTATGGTTGAATTCAAATTATTGCAAAAAGACTGAGGAAAATATGCTGGAAAAGACAGGGTCATGTAAGACCTAATTTGGACATGCTTGATGAATTAATCAGATATATCGCCATCTAGTGGAATACTGTTATATTTTTCTGTTCTCAGTCATTTAACTCACAGGAGCCTATGGCCCTGCTGCCACCAAAAATATTCTTTGGAAAAATTACTTTTCTATCATGGTCCCTGTGGTAGACCGTGCCCTCCACTCAGTCCTGAGCTCAGGTTGTCACTGGTGGCTTAGATTCAACAAGGTAACAATTTCCCAGCTATGGCTCAGGTCTGTGAGGGTAAGACCTAAATTCCTCCCTTTTTTTTCATCTATTCTTTCTTATTCCTGTGGCTGCCCTAAAGTTGCCTGTAGCTCTCACATGCCAAGAGCTTGATTTTTTTCCAGCCTGTCTCCATTTTTTACTTCTTTCTTGCAGGCATTGAAGAAAAATGTATTTATCAGATTTACAGAATATTAGGCTATCACCTCTATAATCCAACTAAGTGACAAAACAGCCTTCTCCTGAAATTTCCAAAGCAGCCTCAGGGTATATAATCTCTGGCGTAATGTTGCATAACATATATTATAACTTATAGGTGATCTAATACAGTGGTGCTCAAATGGTGGGGGCGGCGGAGAGGGAGGTGTGATTTAGCCATCTTCCTCCAACACAGGGTATTTAGGAATGTCTGGACAATCAATTTTTGATTGTCAAAACTGGTGGTACTTCTGGCATCCAGTGGTCAGAGGCCAGGGATGCTGCTAAACATCGTTGTTGAATTTGGTTTGCTAGTATTTTGTTGAAGATTTTTGTATCTGGTTCATCAGTGATGCTGGCCTGTAGTTTTGTTTTTTTTTTTGTTGTGCCCTTCTCTGGTTTTGGTGTCATGGAAATACTACTTTGTAGAATGAGTTTGGAAGTATCCCCTCCTCTTCAATTTTTCTTTTTCTTTTTTTTTTTAAGAATTAGAGCAGAATTGATATTACTGTCTCTTCAAATGTTTATAGATTCAGGAGTGAAGCCATCAGGTACTGGGCTTTTCTTTGATGGAAGACTTTTTATTGTAATTTTGATCTTGTTACTCCCTACTGATTTGTTGAGGTTTTCTATTTCTTCATGGTTCAATCTTGCTAGGTTGTATGTGTCCAGGAATTTAACCATTTCTTCTAGATTTTCCAATTTGTTGGCAAAGAGTTTTTCATAATACTCTCTAATGAGTCTTTGTATTTGTGTGGTCTCAGTTATTATGTCTCCTTTTCCATTTCTCATTTTATTTATTTGGCCTTCTCTTTGTTATTTCTTAGTCTGGCTAATGGTTTGCTGATTTTCTTTGCCTTCTAAAAACACCAGCTTTTTCTTTCATTGATCTGGTTTTTTAAATCTGTTTTTTTTTTTTTTTTTTGACTCTGATCTTTCTTATCTCTTTCCTTCTACTAAGTGTAGGTTCCATTTGTTCCTGCTTTTCTAGTTCTTTGAGGTACACTATTAGGTTGTTTATTTGAAGTCTTTCTACTTTTTTGATATAGGTGTTTATTGCTACAAACTTCCATCTAGTACTGCTTTTGCTGTATAGTATAGATTTGGGAATGTTGTATTTCCATTTACATTTGTTTCAAGAAATTTTATACTTTCCTTCTTAATTACTTCATTGGTCATTCACGAGCGTGTTATTTAATTTCCATGTGTTTATGTGTTTTCTGAGACCCTCAGGTTATCAGTTTCTAGTGTCATTTCATTGTGGTCATAAAAAATACTTGATATGATTTCTACTGTTTTGAATTTATTGAGACTTGTTTTGTGGCCTAGATATAGCCTATTCTGGAGAACGTGCCATGTGCTAATGAAAACAATGTGTATTTTATAACAGTTGGGTGAAATATTCTGTGAATATCAGTTTGGCCTATGTGATCTATTGTGTACTTTAACTCGTGTTTCCTTGTCAATTTTCTGTCTGGAGGATCTGTCCATTATTGAGAGTGAGGTGTTGAAGTTCCTCAGTATTATTATAGTGCAGTCTGTCTCTCCCTTTAGATCTATTAATGTTTGCTTTATATACTTGGGAACTCTTGTGTTGTGTGCATAGACATTTTTAACTGTTATAGCCTCTTGCTGAAATGACTCCCTTATTATTATAAGTGACCTCCCGTGTCTCTTTTTACAGTCTTTGACTTGTACCTGTTTTACCTGATATAACTACTTCTGCTCTTTTTTGGTTCCCAGTTGCATAGCGTATCTATTTCTACACCTTCACTTTCAATCGATGTGTGTCTTTACAGGTGAAGTGGCTTTCTCATAGGCAACATGTAGTTGGGTCTTGTTTCTTTGCCATTCAGCCATCCTATACCTTTTAATTGGAAAATTGAGTCCACTTACATTCAATGTTACTATTTTTCTTTGAGGCAAGGTCTCACTCTTGTCCAGACAGTGGTGTGATCATGGCTCACTGCAGCCTCAACTTCTTGGGCTCCAGCGATCTTTCTACCACAGCCTTCTGAGTAGCTAGGACTATAGGCACATGCCACCACACCTGGCTAGTAAGCTAGGATCTCACTATGTTGCCTAGGCTCAGTGTTATTATTGATCAGGACTTACTACTGCTATTTTGTAGCTTGTATATTTTCTAACTCCTCTCTTCCTTTCTTCCTTTTGTACTGTCTTCCTTTGTGGTTAAATGATTTTCTCTGGTAATATGTTGTAATTTGTTGCTTTTTATTTTTAGTGAATCTATTAAAGGTTTTTGCATTGTGGTTACTATGAAGCTTATAAAAATATACACATAACAAGTTATTTTTAAAAGATGACGATTTTTATTACAAAGAAGTTTTAAAAACACTTTATAAAGGGGTTTTTTAGGTCTACAGTTTAATTGCATTCACCCCACATTTTGACTTTATGTTGTCTCATTGACATGTTTTTATATTGCCTATCTCTTAATAGGTTGCTGTAGATATTAGTGTTTTGATAGATTTGTCTTTTGAGCTTCGTAGTGGTGTTATGAGTGGATTGTAAACAACAATTACAGTTTTAGATAATTTTAGGTTTGTTTGTATACTTAATTTTACCCGTGGGTTTTATACCTTCAGATGTTTTGTTCTTGCACATTAACATTTTTGTCTTTCAGACTAAAGAGCTCTCTTTAGATTTCTTGTAAGATGAGATTGTTGGTGGTGAATTCTCTCAGCTTTTGTTTCTCTGGGAAAGATTTTATATATCCTTCACATTTGACAGATAACTCTGTTGGATACAGTATTTTTGGATGACAGTTTTTTTTTCCTTTGAGCACTTTGAAAATGTTGTTTCACTCCTTTCTGGCCCGTGTGGTTTCTATTGAGAAGTCTATTGCCAGGTGAATTTGAATTCCTTTTTATGTTAGTTGCTTCTTTTCTCTGGCTGCTCTTAGAATCCTGCTTTGTCCCTGATGTTTGAGAATTTGTTACATGCTTTTGGGTAGTCTTATTTGGGTTGAATGTGTTTGGTGTTCTCTGACCTTCCTGTACCTGCATATTTAGCTCTTCCTCAAGTTTTGGAAAGTTTTCTGTTACTATTTTTTAAAAAGCTCTTTCTACTCCTTGCTTTTGTGTGATTCCATCTTGAATAATAATGATTCTTAGATTTGGTCTTTTGAGTTAATTGTCTGTATCTTGGAGGTGACGTTCATTCCTCTCATTCTTGTTTCTTTTTGCTCCTCTGACTGTATATTTTCAAAAAGCCTGTCCTTGATTTCACAAGTTATTTTCTCCACTTAATCCATTCTGCTATTGAGAGCCTCTAATGAATTTTTCAGTTCAGCAAATGTATTTCTCAATTCCAAAATTTCTGTTTGATTTTTTAAATTATTGCTATCTCTTTGTTAAATGTGTCTGATAAATTTATGAATTGTTTTTCTGTTTTCTGGGAGGTCACATAGTTTCCCTAAAACTGCTATTTTGAATTCTTGGTCAGAGAGTTCACATATCACCATCTCACTGATTTCTTGCTTTGTCTGTATGAAGAGGTCATTGTTTCCTGTTCGCTATTATTTCTCGTGGATCTACATCTATGACTTTGCATTGAAAGACTAGTTATTTATTTCTGTCTTTTTGGTCTGACTTGTTTTTGTTTTTATTGAATATGTTTGCTTATTTGTAATATACCAGTTGATTTTCTCTTTTTTCCCAACTAGGTCACTGCCTCCTTTTTGGCACTAACTGGTGCGTTAAGCCCAAGTTTGCCTCAGTTCTAACCAACAATTGGAGTGCTGCCTGACCTGAATGGGGGATGCCCCAAAGAGGATATCCTGGTTATGTGAAAAGGCTGGCTAGGGATCCATGCTCAGGGGACCTGTGGAACACACCTCTTACAGTGTAGTGCTGCTGGACAGGCACTCTGATTTGGTGCCTCAAGATGATGAGGAAGCTCACTGTCCACTTTGATCTCACTTTTTGCAGTGTAGAAACTGTGAGTCAGAAAGAAATTTTCCTTGTGATTGATGCTGGGGATATTAGGGGAGAGGATTATTATGGATAAGGAAGCCTGAATCTCTTACCACCTGCTTGGAGCTTTTTATTGTTATTTTTTAACTTCTCTGTGGCCTGGGAAACTGTTTCTTATTTGAGTTCTGGGATATTGCTGGTGAAAATCTTGGCACTGTATGTTTGTTTTTGGTTTTCTGTGATAGGGAGTGAAGCCAGCTTGCTTCTACACTGCTATTTTGGAACCAGAGTCTCTCAACAATTTGTATTTTTAATACAAATTTGTAGTAGATACAAAAACAAATAACTCATACAACTGTTAAAATACTATGAGAATGTTAACATAAATTTGTATTTCTTTGAAATTTGCTTCTTATAGGTATTACAGGTATCTGAAACAAAGCACCTTCAATTCTAAATCTATCACCGGATTTTGTTGGAGAATCTGCAGCCTTCCTGGCAGTGAGAAAGACAGACATGTGCAGTGACAGGCTGTAAGACATATGTAACATTGCTGAACTCTCCTAAGGGACCAACAAGCTTGCTGAAGAAGCTGCATGTAGATTCCACCCTCAGTACTAGTGATGCATCAAACCAGAGAATTTCTGCCAGTCAAATAAGCATGCAATATGGTTTCTTTGGAAATAAGCATTTCCCAATCCCCAAATACCCCTCTGTACAGTTAATCTAACAGGATAGTCAGAGCTCTTATCATAGCAGCCAAAACTTCAGCCCATAAGATTAGTCATTGTCCTAACCAATCATTGTACATTGATTATTACCAATGACTTCCCATTATAGTTTTTGGATCTTTAGCATAAGCACATGCTTGCAAAAGTAAACAGTGAAATAATTAATGTTGGCAAATATGAGAACAACAAAGTCAGCCCAAAATCTGATAATCATGTCTAACCAAGTAATAATGTTTTAGCAATAAAATTATAGGATTATTCTGTTATCTAAAAATGTATAAAATAGGAATATGAAAAAAATGACAACAGAAAGATGTTTTATTTTAATATTAAACAATTCCACCACACTTCTGAAGAATAAACCTAAGTGTTCATGATTGTTAAAACAATGCATCAATTTTCAGGGAAATCTTTTTGCTTGTTTATTTACCAGACATGTTCTAACTTTGTATTGCCCAAAGTATATTAAATACAGATGTGTAATATAAAGCATCAATATCACCTAACACATCGTATATAAGGTATAACATGATAGATAGTTGGTCGATTACATTGCTATACTGCTTAGTTTTAACTGGTTTATTTTTATTGTAGCAGAAGAAAAATGAAAAAAAAATATGGGTTTGATAATCACACACATGCAAGTACCATTTTGTAACTCAACAAAAGATAAAACATTCTTCATCAAAAGCCTTCTTGCTTGGTGTCAGGTTGTCACATGTGACCACTCTGCAATGCAAAGCCATACTTCTTCAGTGCACAAAGTCATGTTTAAACTTGGAAAAGAGGATGCTACAGTAGTTTCAAAGTTCAGTGTTGTGGACCCAGGAAACTTTCCATAAGTCTTGCTTGATAACAATGTGATTGTACAAAATAAATGTTCTTAAGGGAACAACTTCTGTAACATTTGTTACCTTTACATAAACATAAATAAATCACATTGAAAAGGTAAAAGTTATTTTCTTGTTTCTTTATTAATGCATAAAAATTAGGGAAATTTTTTTTTCTAGGCTGATAGCTTTTTCACTCATCCATTAAGGCATTACCATTGCAATTTGACTATGTAGCTCTGACTCATTTTTCTTGTAAAGAGCCATGCTATGTAGGATATATAGACAACGTCCAGGAAAGTAAATACATTTAATATTTATATTGAAAAAGGATAATCTTACTAAGATGTATGCTATTTGCTTTATTAAAAATGCAACTTGATAATGTAAATTTTGCCTACTAAAGGTAAATAAAATTACTTTTGCAAAACATAACTGTATTATTCAACTGGAACTTGTATGGTCATGTATTTTGAAATATGTTGATATCTTTATAGATAATAGAATAAATGTATTTTTTATTCATCTTTGTAAATTGGTTCTAAATGAGTTACAAAATAAGAAAACTAATAAAACTGAAGAGAGTGCCCAGCAAGCAATTCATATACATGTATGCATCTATATATACAAATATTATGTATTCACATGTATAATACCTAAGAAAATGGTTAAAGCAGAATCTTTAATAAGTAGGGAAAGGAAGGTTTATTCAATGATACTGAGACCACTAATAAATGGAAAACATTGTTATATTCCTACTTCAAATCATATTACATAGAAACTTTCAGATGAATGAAAAGCAAAAAATGGACTCAGATGAAAAAACTTTTAAATACAAGAATATTTTTATGTTCTCTGAATAAGAAATACATTTTAAATCCAAAGGTAGTTCAGCCAAAATGCCAAAGAAAAAACTTACTAACACGAGTTCCTACATGTGTGTTCTGTGATTTTCCTACACAGAGGTGATCATTTCACTAAAAACTTTATCCTGTGGTGGATATATGACATGGTCAGCATTCTCGCTAGTTCTGTGACATCATCCTTCTTGTGAATGTTTTCATGCATTTATCCATTTTTCCAGCTTTATCGAATTGTTTCTTATAAAATCTTTGTATTGATGCTGTGCTATAGTCTTTCTTGAACACTTATTGTTTAATGACATAGGTTTTCCTGGACCCGCAATTTATGGGCAGTTTCGTGGATGTTAGGAGACTCCAGGGTTTTCTTTTGGGCTTTAAACCTTGCAAAGGCCCTTTCTTTGCTGTCACAGAGAGCAGTGATCCTGACAAGTATGGCTTTTCTGGGAAATTTTTTTGTGCATCCTTGCTTCCTCTAGTTCTCTGTTCTAAGCTGAATTTGAAAGGGTTTCTGTCACCAGCCCTGCACTTCCCAGGCCCTTCAGGACCTGTAAACAAAGAGCAAAGCCCTTGGCCGGGCAAAACCTGTCTTTACTAAAAAAAAAAAAAAAAAAAAAGAAAGAAAGAAGAAAGAAATAAAGAAGAAAGAAAGAAAGAAAGAGAGAAAAAGAAAGAAGAAAGAAAAAAAGAAGGAAGAAAGAGAAGAAAGAAAGAAAAAGAAAGAAGAAAGAAAGAAAGAAAGAAAGAAAGAAAGAAAGAAAGAAAGAAAAAGAAAGAAAGAAGAAAGAAAGAAAGAGAAAGAAAGAAAGAAAGAAAGAAAAAGAAAGAATAGCTGGGCATTGTAGCCTGTGCCTGTAGTCCCAGCTACTTGGGAAGCTGAGGTGGGAGGATCACTTGAGCCCAGGAGGTCAAGGCTGCAGTGAGTTATTGTGGATGTCATGGGCTCTTGACCCCCATAAAGATTTGCTAAAAATCACTGAAACCGCCTTTGCAAAAATCGTAACTGAGGAAATTATGACAGTGAAAGAGATCAGACCTAACTGACCCCATCTTCCTTCTAACCTCTAAACTGTCTGTTCATTCCTGGGCATAGGCCGAACTAACCTTGGGAAATAATTTATAGTTTAAACTCTGAAACAAAATTGATAATAGCCCTTTCCCAAAAATCCCCTTCTTGCCTGGCCACCAGTCTGCTTTTGTAGGACTAACAAATTAGCTACAAGATTAGAAATTATGGTTTAGGGGCCATGCAGCCTCTGGCTGCAAGAGTCTGAACCTCCCCAAATTCCTCTTGAGAATAACATCACTGTTGCAAAACCTAAGATCAGTACTTGAGATATTTTGCAGACCCTGATCGCGATGCAGCAGATGACACCACCCAGACCAACGATCTGGCTCAACCAGTTCTGCAGTCCCACTCAGGAACAGAAGTCAGCAAGAACTCACTTTGACCCCCTGATTTCATCTGCAATCTGACCAGTCAGTACTCCCCACTTTCTGAGCCCATACCCGCCAAATTATCCTTAAAAACTCTGATCTTGCCCTTCGGTGGAAAAGTTCAGTCTAAACGTTTAGCAAGTGCTGCCTCTAAAGAGAGCAATCACTACACTTATGGCTGAGATTTTTGCGCTTAGTAGTTCAGAGGGCCCCCAGGCAGACTACAGACCGTGACAAAAGGTGTGGACTCTCATTTGTACAGATTGGATTCGTCACAAATTCACCAGATCAAGAATTCCGGATAAAGTGTTTCAGGCCTCACCTGAAAAGCATGAAAAATATGGTGGGGATCCACAGAACCCTCATAAACTGCATATTGTTACCAGAATAAAAAGTACAAAATATGTCCATATTGGGAAAAAGATACAATAAATATGCTTGGATTGGAAAAATCACATATCCCTCAAGTTCACCAGAATATCCCTTTAGTGAATGCAAAATTGAAAGTGGTTAAGCGTTTGATAAGAACCAAGCCCTTGAAGTTGCCACAAGGACTTCCAACAGAGGAGAACATGTCTCACACATGCCTCAAAAGCCCTGGGGAGTTAGTAGTGCGGTGGCGTCTGAAACCTGGGGAGCAGAAAGCACCTGCGTCCTAGTGCTCCAGCAGCTTCCGATTGGAAAATGCAAATTGTTTTTATTTAAAGATAGTGAGAAAGTGTTTTCATTCAAATATGTTTTAAAAACCATTTTCAGGCTGGGCGTGATGGCTCACCTGTGGTCCCAGCACTTTGGGAGGCTGAGGCGGGCGGATCACCTGAGGTCAGGAGTTCGAGACCAGCCTGACCAACATGGAGCAACCCCCGTCTCCACTGAAAATACAAAATTGGCCGGGCGTGGTGGCGCATGTCTGTGGTCCCAGCTGCTCAGGAGGCTGAGGCGGGATGATCGCTTGAGCCAGGGAGGCGGAGGTTGCAGTGAGCTGAGATGGTGCCCCTGCACTCCAGCCTGGGCGACAGGATGACACTCCGTCTCAGGGGAAAAAAAAAAATTTCACTGACTAAACCTGCTGCAGTTCTTTTTTACTACAGACTTGGAGATTGTAGTTTAATTTGGTTTAATTCTCTGTCCTTTCCCTTTCACTGTTTCACTCCAAAATGGGTAAGAATGGCATTGTTTGAACATCTACGTTTGGGTCTAATGCCACCTTAGCAAGCCTCATTAACTGTTTTATAAAAATTGCATTATTGTTCTTGTTGTTTTTGAGACGGGGTCTTGCTCTGTCACCCAAGCTGGAGTGCAGTGGCATGATTTCAGTTCACTGCAGCCTCAACATCCTGGACTCAAGTGATCCTCCTGCCTCAGCCTCCAGAGTAGCTGGGACTGCAGGCAGTGTGCCACCACACCCAGCTAATTTTTAAAAGTTTTTTCATAGAGATGGGGACTCACTATGTTGTCCGAGCTGGTCTCTAATCCCGGGTTCAGGCCATCCTCCCACCTCGGCTTCCCAAAATGCTGGGATTACACACATGAACCACGGTACTCAGCCAAAATTATCTTCTTTTTTGAGTGAATTCAACAATTTCTGTGAGTGGCTCTTTGCATGAACCCTGTGCAATGTGTTGAAAAAATCCAAAGCTGACCAAAATGTGGTCCCCACCTTTTGGAGCTTACAGTCTGTTCTGGGGAACAGAGATTCAGCCAAAGTCAAGAAACACTGGATGCCAGCTAGATTATCTGTTTTGTGCTTTAGTGTCTATAAGTACATATGCGGATATGGGTTCATTTTATCCCTAAATTTAGTACCAAACCAGCATTTGTTTCCTAATTATAAATCTAATTTGGCCTAAACTTTATTATTGCACACTGCCTGAACAAAACATATTCGTCACTATGTAAATTTTTTCCTCATGGAACAAGGGTGTGAAATGAAAATATTTTAGGATTTATTCAAAAACAGACTATTCTGTTTTCAGCTTCAAATTTTTTCTTTGAATCCTAAGGAAGCTCTGTCAACAGTTGAAGTTGCTATTGAAAAGAAAAAAGAAGGAGGCAGAAGTCTCTCAGGGGGAATTATTTCCTTTTTTTTTCTATTTCAGATACCTGGTGGGGTGAGGAGAAGTAAGAATTGTAAGGGGGGGTTCAATAGTGGGAAATTCTGTGACAGCTGACTGAAGATGATGATGAAGAACCTCTGCATTCTAGTTACCCTTTGCTTTCCTTTGCCTCTTGTAAAATTTGGCTTGGCAACAATGACATTGCCATGCTTATTGTCCCAATATCCATCCTGTCATAGATCTTAATGTTTTTGATCATTGCATTAAAGTGGAAGTGCCACCCACAGTGAAACCAGATCCCATAAATAAATAAGCTTAAAGGCAAAAAAAAAAAAACAACAACTCTGATTCCGAATGCTCGGGGAGACTGATTTGAATAATAATAAAACTCCGGTCTCCCACACAGCAGGATCTCCGTGAACTACTCTTTGGCCATTGCAACTCCCCTCTCTTGATAAATCAGCTCTGTCTAGGCAGCAGGCAAGGTGAACTCTTTGGGCAGTTACATCACTAACATGAGGCAGATTGATCAATAGTAGAAACAGCATACAAATTTATTTAACATGTATACACAGGAGTCTTCAGGATTGCTACCGGCGAATCCATAGGGGTCTGCAGCAACCTCAATTTTTGCCTCCTCAGGAGAAAGAATTCAACTGAAGGGCATAAAGTAGAAGGAGAGACCGAGGCAAGTTTCAGAGCAGGAGTGCAAGTTTATTAAAAAGTTTTATTTAGAACAGGAAGGAAAGGAAAGAAAAGAAGGAAAGTACAACTTGGAAGAGGGTCAAGTGGGCGATTTGAGAAACCAAGTTCACCTCTTCCCATCTTTAATATTGCGACAACATATCTGATCCTATCTTTTGGCACTTACCTCTTTTTCACTAGTATTAAGTAGTATTATGTGTATATCAATTCCTCTGATACAGTTTGACTGCCTGTGTTCATGTCTGCATGAGTGTGTATTTACACTTGTTTATTTACATACCATTGATTTCCAAAAGAAGAAATAGTGGCAGCAGTTTGCAAAGGAACTATTATACTGGTTAATATAGATGTTGTGACTGAGTTAAATTTGAGTTTCTGAGGTAAAAGTTATGTTACATAGTTTATTTTTATTTTTATTTTTTGAGATGGAGTCTCATTCTGTCACACAGGCTGGAGTGCAGTGGCGCGATCTCAGCTCACTGCAACCTCTGCCTTTCGGGTTCAGGCGATTCTCCTGCCTCAGCCTCCCCAGTAGCTGGGATTACAGATGCCTGCCACCACGCCCAGCTAACTTGGGTATTTTTAGTAGAGACAGGGTTTCACCATGTTGGACAGGCTGGCTCAAACTCCTGACCTCAAGCAATCCACCCGCCGCGGTCTCCCAAAGTACTGGGATTACAGGCAGGAGCCACCGCACCCGGGCAAATTACATATTTTATTAAAGAAACAAGGATGCAAGAAGTTCCTCAGCGAAATAAAGGTTTTATTGCATTAAATTCTGGAGGAAATTTTAATAAGGAGTATCATGTAAAATTTTACAATGGACAATCACTTTGTTTTGCAGCAAATGTAGAAGATGTTGACTATTGTTCTAGACTAAAAATAGCATAGACTTGGGTTTTACTTCTGTTTCTGACATGTCCAAACACCATACCTTTGGACAAAATACCATTTTATTTGTCTCAGTTTAGTTAATTATAAAACAGGGATGATACCACTTACTCACAAAGTTTAGATTTGAATGAGGCAATGTCTATCAGGTATCTGTCAAATGGTGGGTTTAAGCATATCTTAATTCACATAAATCTCTCCTTACAATGATTTTCAGTGAAAACTCAAGGGCATACCACTAGGTTTACCCGCAATGAAAGTAATTTTACAAGGGGCAAGCAAATACCTGCAAGGTTCATACCCTTCTGGGAGTTTGGTATAAACCAAAAGAAACAAGTAGCTGGCGGGGTAGATGGAAGACATGTGTCTTGAAATATTTTTCTTGAACTTTGGTCAGGAATGAGCAAGGGCAGCTTGGAGGTTAGAAGCAAAATGGAGTTGGTTAGGTCAGATCCCCTCCACTGTCAAAATTTTCTCACTGTTATAACTTTTGCAAAGGTGGTTTCATTTTCAGGAAGTATACTTTTATTGATGCTCTCTGAGATCTACCATTCATGAAGTACCTTGACCTTTTGTTTGCATTTGTGCCCAATTTAACTTCTAACAGCAACTTTTGAAAGTCTTTGGATTCTGTAGAGATTTTCGGTCACTTACATCGCTAAAAATACCAGACCTGGTATTTTGTTTTTACTGCTGTTGTTCTGTTTTTATTTCTCTGTGTTGTTTTTTCCTTATTTCTTAGAGGAGCAAAAAGGTAAGACAGTCCACTTTCATAATCATGCGGAAGAGTTAGATCCAGTGCTGCTACTGCAGGATTGCTGGTAAAGATGGCTGCTCAGTTAAATTTGAATCAGATTAAAAATGAATATTTCTCGCTATATCTCATGTAATATTTGGCATAACCTTACACTAAATCGTTACTCAATCATATGAAATTCAAATTTAACTGTGTGTCCTGTATTTTTATTTACTAAATCTGGAAACCCTATGTTACAATGAAGACTAACGTCATTCTAATTCTCATTCTTTTATTCAGAAAATGTTTCTCCATTCTCTCCGAGGCTCCTTTAATTTTCTCTTTCCCCAATATAGTAGAATTTGATGGAAATGTGCTTTGTTGTATATTTTTTTTATTAATTGCACTGGGCACATGATGGACCCTTTCAAACTGGATACTTACGTCCTTTAATTCTGGGGACATACAGAGATATAGATAGATATTTCCAGTATTCCAATTAATTTGTCAATTTGATGATAATATATTGATTCTGTTGACTTCTTATCTTTGTAATTTGTTAATCTCCTTGCTTCTTTCTTTTTTCTGCTTTCTGGAAGATTTTATTATATATTTTAAACCAATCTATTAAATTATTTATTTTTCCATCAAAATTCTAATTTCCAAGAGTTTTTTCCTGTTCAGTGATTACTCCTTTTTCATAAAATTATAGGCTTATATGTGCATGCTGTATTGCTATAGACTGGATGTTTGTGTTCCACTCCCCATCCCTCTGCAAAGTTATATTTTAAAATCTAATCCCTAAATTGAGGGTATTTGGCGGTGGGATATTTGGGAGGCTCTGCCCTCATGAATGGAATTAGTGCTCTTACAAAAGAGGCCCCAGAGAGGTCCCTCACCTTTTCTGCCATGGAGAACACAGCAAAAAAACAGCAGTCTATGAACCAGGAAGCAGGCCCTCACCAGACACTGAATCTGCTGGCACCTTGACCTTGGACTTCTTAGCCTCCAGGACAATGAAAGATAAATTTCTGTTGTTTATATGCCATCCAGTCTATGATATTCTGTTATAGTAGCTCAAGCAGACCAAGAAAACTACCTGTATCTCTCTGACAATTTTTATTACTGCTGTCCTTCTTTTTGAAATATTTTTCCACACAAAATCTCTGTTTCACCCAAGATTTCTTCTTATTATTATCATTTTGGTGTCTTTTTCCTTATGATATTCTTACTATAATATCTATAATTTTTGTTTTTTTCTTTTGTCTGATGGGTCATTAGATAGGAACCCAGCTGTTTTGTTGAGCTATTCATACATATAAGCTTATACTGACAATTATTTATTGGGAATGAATATTTCTCCCAAATGATTCCGTGGGTTTTCTGCTTGCTCATATTTTTCATAGAGGACCAAGAAAGGGGGCTAGAAGTGACAATATTCCAAAACCAGACTGAAGTGTCTGCAGCTCCCCCATTCCCAGAAACACACCTAGAGTCATGGGCCTTGGGCATCTCCTATGACATTCATATAGGGAATGTCCTGTGAGTAGATGCCTTCCATAAGTCTTCTCCCTTTCCACCTGAACTTGTATTGGTGACAGTAAAGGTATAATCTCCACTTAAATCTAGGGAGAGTAGATTTTGAATCAGGCCAAATGCAGATTTGAGAGTCATATTTAAAGAATTTCTAAACCTTCAGGAGAATAAGATACATTTAAGAAGGAATTTTGAATAGTCCTCAGTACTAAAAGTCTCAGTTTCCCTGATTTAAGCCAATTCGTGCATTTATTAGTATGTCCCTCAGAAACAAGCACTTGATTATAAAAAATGAACCAGAGAAGGCCAGAAAATGATGTAAGTTCTCTAGAGAATGATTCATCTGAAGAACACAGGCATACCTCAGAGATATTGCAGGTTTGGTTCCAGACCTCTGCAATACAGTAAATATCACAACAAGCAAGTCACATGAATGTTTTGGCTTCCCAGTGCAAGTAAAATTTATGTTTACACTATACTGTAGTGCAATAAATTATGTCTTTTAAAAGTACGTATCTTAACTTAAAAATACTTTATTGCAGCTGGGTGCAGTGGCTTATACCTATAATCTCAACACTTCGGGAGGCCAAGGTAGGAGGATCACTTGAAGCCAGGAGTTAGAGACCAACCTGGACAACAAAGCAAGACCCCAACCTTGTTTCTACAAAAAAACAAAGCAAAGAAACAAAAAAGTTTATTGCTTAAAAGTGATAACAATCATCAGAGCTTCCAATGAGTTGTAATCTTCTTGCTGGTGGGCAGTCTTATCTCCATGTCGATGGCTGCTGACTGATCAAAATGGTGGTTAGTGAAGGTTAAGGTATCCGTGGCAATTTTTCAAAATAAGACAGCAATGAAGTTTGCCATATTGATTATTTCATGAAAGATTTCCTTATGGCATGTGATGTTGTTTGATAGTATTTTAACGACAGTGGGACTTATTTTGAAATCAGTCAATCCTCTTAAACTCTGACATGGCTTTATTAGCTAAGTTTATGTAATATTCTAAATCCTTTGTTGTCATTTCAACAATGTGTACAGCATCTTCACCAGGAGTAGATTCCATCTCAAAAAACTACTTTCTTTGCTTATCCATAAGAAGCAACTCCTCATCTGTTCAAGTTTTATCATGAGATTGTAGCAATTCAGTCCCATCTCCAGGCTCCATATCTAATTCTAACTAAGATTCGAATTAGAATTAGAATTAACTCTAGAATTAATTTAACTCTTGCTATTTCCTCCACATCTTCAATGACTTCCTTCGCTGAAGTCCCAAACCCTAAAAGTCACCCATGAGGGTTGGAGTCAACTTTTTCCAAACTCTTGTTGATGTTGATATTTTGACCTCCTCCTGTAAATCACATATATTAATGGTATCTAGAATAGTTAATGCTTTCCAGAAGGTTTACAATTTACTTTGCCCAGATCCATCAGAGGAATCACTCTCGATGGCAGCTATGGTCTTATGAAGTGTATTTTTTTTTTTTCTGAGGCTGAGTTTCGCTCTTGTCACCCAAGCTGGAGTGCAGTGGCACAATCTCGGCTCACTAAAACCTCCACCTCCCGGGTTCAAGTGATTATCCTGCCTCAGCCTCCTGAGCATCTGGGATTACAGGCCCCTACCACCTTGCCCAGCTAATTATTGTATTTTTAGTAGAGATGGGGGTTTCACCATGTTGGCCAGGCTGGTCTTGAACTCCTGATTTCAGGTGATCCACCTGCCTAGGCTTTCCAAAGTGCTGGGATTACAGGCGTGAGCCACTGCACCCAGCCTGAAATGTATTTCTTAAATAATAAGACTCGAAAGTCAAAATTACTCCTTGATCCATGAGCTAAAGAATGGATGCTGTTTTAGCAGGCATGAAAACAACATTAATCTCTTTGTATATCTTTATAAGAGCTCTTAGATTACCAGCTGCATTGTCAATGAGCAGTAATATTTTGTAAGAAATCTTTGTATCTGAGCAATATGTCTCAACAGTGGACTTAAAATATTTAGTAAATGCTTCTGTAAACAAATGTACTGTCATCCAGGCTGTGTTGTTCTTCCTTTCCTTTTTTTTTTTTTTTTCCTGAGACTGAGTATTTCACTCTTGTCGCCCAGACTGGAGTGCAATGGCGCGATCTTGGCTCACTGCAACCTCCACCTCCGGGGTTCAAGTGATTCTCCTGCCTCAGCCTCCCGAGTAGCTGGGACTACAGGCATGTGCCACCACGCCCAGCTAATTTTTGTATTTTTAGTAGAGACGGGGTTTCACCATGTTGGCCAGGATGATCTCAATCTCTTGACCTCGTGATCTGCCTCCCAAAGTGCTGGGATTACAGGCATGAGCCACCACACCCAGCTTGTTTTTCCTTTTCTTGGAGGCAGTGACAGTGCTGAGAAAGCATCTCTTATGGAGCAGATGGGGTGGAGCGGGAGAGTGGTGGAGAAGGTTGGGGGAAGGAGAGAACAGAAGCTGCTGTAGAAAAGGAAAGAAGACCTCTTCCCTGTATCTCTATGAAACACATCTTCAGCTGCTGGAAAAAGGGCATGGAACTCAGTCACCCTTCAGAGCCCTGGTGAAGCCCCATTGCAAGAAAGAGAGAGAAAAAGAAAAAACAATTACCCTGTAGGGAAATAGAACATTTATTGGGCTCATACCAACAGCTGGGAGAAAACTGGATCACTGGAAAGTCCCCACCCTGAGACTCAGGGGCACATTGCCTGAGATAGTCTTAATTAGAATAGAGAATGCCACCTGTCAGCCATGTGTGGTGGCTCATGCCTGTAATCCCAGTACTTTGGGAGGTGGGCAGATCCTTGAGCTCAAGAGTTCAAGACCAGCCTGGGCAATGTGGTAAAACCCTGTCTCTGTAGAAAAAAATACAAAAATTAGCCAGGCATGATGACATGTGTCTGTGGTCCCAGCTACTCGAAAGGCTGAGGTGGGGGAATTAATTGAGCATGGGTGGTTGAGGCTGCAGTTAGCTGTGATGCCACTGCACTCCATCCTAGGTGACAGAGCAAAACCCTGTCTCAACGACAAAAAAAAAGCATCAAATAACAGGTAAGGGCAATCTACCCCTGGACTGCTGGGAGAGGGGCAAGAGCTTGGGGCGGAGTGGCCTTTTCTAAGGAATACCAAAAAGAGAAGACCTAAAGTTTGAGGTTGCAGTAGACGCTGAAATAAATCCTCTAGTAAGGCAGCCCCCAGACTAAGCACAGAGCAATCTGAAGCCTGATGTGCAGTGAGAGAAGCATGACAACAATAAATTCCACATCTCACCCACCTCCTAATTAGACTGGTTCAACTCCACACACTAAAGGACTACCAGAAGGAAAGAAGTATTCATTTCGAGGCAGAAAACTATTAAACTGAGAGTTTTGATTTGGATCAAAATGAAGTATTGAGGACTGGATTTACTCTTCCAACTAAAACACTATATAAAATATATGAAACAGCAGCCCTCAACATATTGCATGTCAAACATTGAAGGACAGTGATCCTCAGAAGACAGAAAACCTTAAAATTGACCCAGCTTTTTCTTGGAGGAAGTTTCTAGGCCAAGAAGCAAGGAAGAGAAACCCAGGAATAGCCTGTTGGTCTCCCTAAGTTGAGGAGATAGACTTGAGAGTCCAGGGAAGTCAAGGTAGCCAGAGCACACAGAGAAGAGCACCAGAGAGGAGACAGTCAAAGAACTCCAGAGATCTGCAGAGGGTCTGCCTTGCAACTGAGTCTCATCAGCACACGTATGTGAGGAAAATATCCAATCAAGAGCAAATGCTGCACAGATTTCAGAGGATACTGCCTGGCAGATTTATGATTCCTGCTGAAAGCTTCAGGTGGGGAAGGACACATGGCTTGGAGTCCTTCCCTACGTCTCCCATCTGTTCCCATTTTCCACTGACTGAAAATCATCAGACTTTCAATCACCTCTTGAAGATACATTATTGCTATTGAATTTTTGCGTTTGGCTTTCTAGACTATGCAGTCTGACAATTTGTACCTTTAATGGCAGAAGTTACTCAACAATGAGCTGATCACATGACTCTATTAATCTTACTTTTTCCTGTTATATACTCCTCAGCAGTTTGATTGTTGTCCCCACAATGTGATTATAATGGGGTGTCCTCATAATGGGATTATCTTTATTAGGCTGCTACTGAATATGATTGGAACAAAAGGTGTGGGAAGTTATACAAATCTATTTTGAAAATTTTGAACATTCAGAATTTTGCTTTGACCTGGCTTCTTGCACTGTTCTTCTTCCATTATTCTTTTTCCTACAGCCTGGCTTAAGGGAGCCTAGGAGATATCAGACTTAATCCTGGTTAAGTTGTATAAAAATGCTTTTCTATGAAAGTATTTTTCTCCCTCTTACACCCAAATCCTCTTGACAAAAGCTCTGAGTGAAAGTAGGAAATAATTGGGAAAAAAACATGAGGTTATAGTTAGTGAGATGAGACACACAGAGTGTGTAAGAATCAAGGAAGAGCAAAAACTTTGGTACCCAAAGAGGTAAATTTTAGACTCCAGAAAAAGTGTGGGGGTGGGGGTTGAGGGGAGAAGAAATAATGATTTGTTTTTATTTTTAAGAACTCCCTGTGGAAGCCTTCTCCTCCTGAAAAAACAAAAATACTCTGTGAGCGGGTGGAGCAAGGTGGCAAGTAGAAGCCTCCACCGATCTTCCTTCCTGCAGGAATACCAAATTTTACAGCTATCTATACAAAAAAGCACTTTCATGAGAACCAAAAATGAGGTGGATGATCACAGTAACTGGTTTTACCTTCACAACACTGGAAGAGGCACTGAAGTGGATAGAAAAGACAGTCTCGAATTGCTGACACCACCCCTTCCCCATCCACCAGCAGTGGCCACACGGCATAGAGAATTGTGCACTTAGGGGAGGGAAAGCACAGCAATTGGAGGACTTTACATTGGAACTCAGTGCTGCCAACATGTAGCAGAACTCAGCCTGTGCCCACAGAGGGAGAATTTTAAAGAGCCCTAGCAAGAGGGTATTCACCTATCCCAGCAGTTGGAACTGAGTCTTGGCTAGCCTCGCAATCGCAGGCTACAGTGCTCTGCGATCCTAAATAAACGTGATAGGCTGTCTAGGCCACAAAGACTGCACCTTCTAGGTAAATTGTGGAGATATGCTGGGATTGGAGCCAGTGGATTTAAGGGACACATGACCAAGTCAGAGAGCAGTTGGTGCAGCTAAGGGAGTGCTTGCATCACCCCTGCCCCAACCCCAGGTAGCATAGCTTACAGGTCCAAAAGAGACCCCTTCCTTCTGTTTGAGGAAAAGAGGGGGAAAAGTAAAGAGGACTTTGCCTTGCAACTTGAATACCAGCTCAGCCACAGCAGGATTGGGTACTGGGTATCGGTCATGAGGCCCCTTTTCCAGGCCCTAGTTCCTGGACAGCATTTCTAGATACACCCTGGTCCAGAAGGGAACCCACTGCCTTGAAAGGAAGGACTCAGTCCTGGCAAGATTCATCACCTGCTGACTAAAGAGCTCTTGGGGCCTGAATTATCAGTAGTGGTAACCAAGTAGTACACGCTGTGGGCCTTGGGTGAGACTCTGAGAGGGGCTGGCTTCAGGTGTGACCCAGCCTATTCACAGCTGTGATGGCTACAGTGAGAAACTTCTTCTGCCTGAGAAAAGGAGAGGGAAGTATACAGGGTACTTTGTCTTGCAGCATAGGTACCAGCTTGACTACGGTGAGGAAGAGCACCAAGTGGTCTTGTGGGGTCCCAATTTCCAGGCCTTGGCTTGTGGATGGTATATCTAGCCCAGGGATGGACCGGCCCTGGGCTAGAGGGGAGTCCAGTGCCCTAAAGGGTGAGTCCCAGGACGGGTAGCATTCACCACAAGCTGACTAAAGAGCCCTTGTGCATTAAGGGACCACTGGCGGTACTCAGGCAGTACTCCCTGTGGGCATGTGGTGGTAGTGTACACAGGGGGAGGCTCCTCTGCCTGGGAAAAAGGGAGCGAAGAGTGGGAAAGACTTAATCTTGTGGTTTCAGTGCCAGTGTAGCTGCAGTAGAATAGAGCCACCAGGTATATTTCTAAGGTTTCTGAATCTAGTCCCTGGGTCCTGGACATCATTTCTAGACCCACCTGGAGCTCAGGGGAACTTGCCACCCTGAAGGGAAGGAAATAAGACTGGCTGGCTTCACTACTTGTTAATTGCAGAGCTCTGGAGACTTCAGCAAACATAGGAGGCAGCCAGGTAGTGGTTACAGCAGGCCGTAGGTAAGACTCAGTACTATGCTCACTTCAGGTTTGACCCAGTCCAGTACCAGTAGTGGTGGCCACAGCAGTGCTTATGTCACCCCTCATCTAGCTTCAGGAAGCTCAGCACAGAGGGAGGGACTCTGTTTGTTTGGGAGAAAATAAGGGAAGAGAGCAAGAGTCTTTGTCTGGTAATCCAGATAATTTTTCCGGATCTAATTCAAGACCCCCAAGGTGGTACCTCTATGAGTCTGCAAGAACTACAGTGTTAGTGGGCTTCAGGCGCCCTTAATGTAGCGCATCCAAACTGGTAAAGAGGAAGTCAAACTGTTGCTGTTTGCTGATGATATGATCATATACCTAGAAAACCCTAAAGACCCATCCAAAAAGCTCCTGGAACTGGTAAATGAATTCAGTAAAGTTTCAGGATACAAAATTAATGTCCACAAATCAGTAGCTCTGCTATACACCAACAGCAACCAAGCTGAGAATCAAATCAAGAACTCAACCCCTTTTACAACAGCTATAAAAATTAAATAAATAAATAAAATAAGGTACTTAAGAATATACCTAACCAAGGAGGTGAAAGACCTCTACAAGGAAAACTACGAAACACTGCTGAAAGAAATTATAGACGACACAAACAAATGGAAACACATCCCATGCTCATGGATGGATAGAATCAATATTGTGAAAATGATCATACTGCCAAAAGCAATCTACAAACTCAACGCAATTCCCATCAAAATACTACCATCTTTTTTCACAGAACTAGGAAAAACAATCCTAAAATTCATATGGAATCAAAAAAAGCCCACATAGCCAAAGCAAGAGTAAGCACAAACAAGAAATCTAGAGGCATCACATTACCCAACTTCAAACTATATACAAAGCCATAGTCATCAAAACAGTGTAGTGCTGGTATAAAAATAGGCACATAGACCAACAGAACAGAATAGAAACCCAGAAATAAAGCAAATACTTGTGGCCAACTGATCTTTGGCAAAGCAAACAAAAACATAAAGTGGGGAAAGGACACCCTTTTCAACAAATGATGCTGGGATAATTGGTGACCCACATGTAGAAGAATTAAACTGGATCCTCATCTCTCACCTTATACAAAAATCAACTCAAGATGCATCGAAGACTTAAATCTAAGACCTGAAACCATAAAAATTGTACAAGATAACACCGGAAAAAACCTAGACATTGGCTTAGGCAAAGATTTCATGACCAAGAACCCAAAAGCAAATGCAACAGAAACAAAGATAAATAGACAGGACTTAATTAAACTAAAAAGCTTCTGCACAGCAAAGAAATAATCAGCAGAGTTAACAGACGACCCACAGAGTGGGAAAAAATCTTCACAAGCTATACATCTGACAAAGGACTAATATCCAGAATCTACAAAGAACTCAAACAAATCAGCAAGAAAAAAACCAACCCCATCAAAAAGTGGGCTTAGGACATGAATAGACAACTCTCAAAAGAAGATATGCAAATGGCCAACAAACATATGGAAAAAATGCTCAACACAGCTAATTGTCAGGAAAATGTAAATCAAAACTACAATGCAATTCCACCTTACTCCTGCAAGAATGGCCATAATCAAAAAATCAAAAAATAATAGATGTTGGCATGGATGTGGTGAAAACACTTTTACACTGTTAGTGGAAATGTAAACTAGTACAACCATTATGGAAAACAGTGTGGATATTCCTTAAAGAACTAAAAGTAGATCTACCATTTAATCCAGCAATCTTACTATTAGGAAAAGCAATAATCACAGAAAAATAAGTCATTATACAAAAAAGATTCTTGCACACACATATTTATAGCAGCATAATTTGTAATTGCAAAAATATAGAGCCAGGCTAAATGCCCATCAATCAACAAGAGGATAAAGAAAATGGTCTTGTATATACACATACACACACACACACCCCATGGAATAGTACTCAGCCATAAAAAGGAGCAAATAACGGTATTCACAGCAACCTGGATGGAACTGGAGACTATTATTCTAAGTGATGTAACTCAGGAATGGAAAATCAAATGTTGTATGTTCTCACTCATAAGTGGAAGCTAAGCTATGAAGACACAAAGGCATAAGAATGACACATAGGACTTTGGGGACTCAGGAAAGGGTGGGAGGGGGTGAGGGATTAAAGACATTGGGTACAGGGTACACTGCTTGGGTTATGGGTGCACCAAAATCTCAGAAACCACCACTAAAGAACTTATGCATGTAACCAAACACCACCTGCTTCCTAAAAACCTATTGAAATAAAAAATATATTTTTATAAAAAAGAAAAAAATGCCCATACTACCCATACTACCCAAAACAATCTACAGATTGAATCCAATCCCCATCAAAATACCAATGACATTCTTCACAGAAACAGAATAAACAATTCTAAAATTTATGTGGAACTACAAAAGACTGAGAATAATAGCAAAAGCTAACCTGAGCAAAAAGAACAAAACTGGAGGAATCACATTACCTGACTTCAAATTCTACTACAGAGCTATAGTAACCAAAACAGCATGGTACTGGTATAAAAACAGACACATAGACAAATGGAACAGAATACAGTACCCAGAAATAAATCCACACACTTAGGGCATGGCTACACGTAGGAAGGGGTTTCTGAGCACAATACTCTGTATGTGTTAACTTTGTAGTTTTGAAGTTAACAAGACCCTGGGCTCGCTCTGCAGTCCATATGCGATGTTGAACCCTTTACACACAGCACTAGACGGTTTTGAACCTATCAAAACACCGCTTCACTTAAATTTCACCAACTCCTTAAAATCCTAGTAAGTCTGTGTTTTCCTTTGTTCCTATGTTTTCCTTTTTTCCCACTTTGTGGGTTGTCTGTTTACTCTGCTGATTATTTCTTTTGTCGTGCAGAAGCTTTTTAGTTTAATTAAGTTCAGTCTATTTATCTTTGTTTCTGTTGCATTTGCTTTTGGGTTCTTCATCGCGAAGTCTTTGCCTAAGCCAATGTCTAGAAGGTACTTTCCAGTGTTATCTTGAACAATTTTTATGACTTCAGGTCTTAGATTTAAGTCTTCAATGCATCTTGTGTTGATTTTTGTGTAAGGTGAGAGATGAGGATCCAGTTTAATTCTTCTACATGTGGGTCACCAATTATCCCAGCACCATTTGTTGAAAAGGGTGTCCTTTCCCCACTTTATATTTTTGTTTGCTTTGCTGAAGATCAGTTGGCTAATCAGATACCTCACAGCTCCTCTGTTGTATAATTTTGTGCATTGTAGGTCAGGGTCAAAATGATAAAGGTGATTTTCTGGGACTACAGACTTGTCAATAACAGGTGGTCCTAGGCTGATAGAGGTAAAAAAATAAAAGCTTTAAAAGAATGTTCTCTGTTAAAATTTGCTTTCATACATGTCATGTTTAAAATCATTTGTGAATAAATGTTAAAATAAAAAGGTGAGCCACGATTTTGGTAAGACAATTTCTGAGCAAATCACACACAATTTTTTTTCATTCCCATTGATCTATTACATAGACCAATATTTGGTTGTGAAAAAGTGAGAGAAAGAATTCGGCTATTTTATTTTAGTAGAGCAACAGCGAAGGGAGTCCTTTTCCATTCTTCACCCACGCGCGGGGCAGTCGCGCGGCGCGGTCGCCTGGCGGGTAGGAATTACCATCCCAGCATCCTGCGCGGCGCGGGGAAGGAAGCCCGGGAATGAGAGAAAGCGACTCCGGGGGCATAGCGGGCCAGTGAGGGCCGCCCCTCTTTTGAAGCGGTTTTCGTCTTTCCGCCGGTGGCCTCCGAGCTCACGCAGGGGCGGGTCCCGGTAGCGCGAGGCGGTGCAGGGCGGGAAGGGGATTCGTGGCGGCGGAGGAGGCAGGGACAACAGCGACGGCGGCGGCGGCAGGGACAGCAGGAGCAGTGGTGCTGTCAGCGCGGCGGTCGGAGACATGGGAGACCCGGGGTCGGAGGTGAGTAGTCGAGTGAGGGTCCTGGCGTTCTCAGAGGCGAACCGCGAAGGGTTTGTGTTTTCTGCGGTCTGAGGCCTGGTGCTCCGTCGCAGCCTCGGGGCGATACCTCTTCAGTGTCTTGGGCCGAGCCCAGCTCTGGGGCCTGGTGCGTGTCTGAGTGAGGAACCCGCAGCAGCAATGGCCGCCCGCCCCCCGGCATGGGCCCCGGCTGGGCCAGTGAGAGCGACGTTTTAAGGCAGGATTGCCCTTCGGTATTGAGCTTGCGTTCCTCCTTCTGGAGTAGATAAGGGGAATTCTGAGAGGCTGGTAACGCGTTTTCAGCGTTGGGTCCCTGCAGCTCCGCACACGCTGTGGCAAGAGCCAACTGCTCGAGTTCTGTTCCTAGTCGGGTTTCCGTGCAGTTGTGCTGAGTTCGTTTTCCTCAAGCGCTCTCTGTTTTTAATTGTTCCTTCCGGAAACGCTCTCTTCCTACAAGAATGTGGCTGAACAGATAAGCATGTTTTGGCTTGTTTTTATAGATAATAGAATCTGTCCCTCCAGCTGGTCCTGAGGCATCTGAGTCAACAACGGATGAAAATGAAGACGACATTCAGTTTGTCAGTGTAAGTAGCAGTGATGATTGGGTTTTTCCCAGAGTAAAAGACTATGGTGGGCCATTATGTAATTTTACCTCACCTGGTCATTTAATGTTTATGAGTGTCTAATACATACTGGACACCGTGGAGCATGGCACAGGATTGGGAGATTTACCAAAAGAGCTATCTGAGCCACCCCCGTAGCCATCACAAAGAGCATGTCCTAAAGAACGTGCTGTACACTTAATCTCGCCCCCTGCCTTTCGTTTAGACTTAAGATAGACGCTGGTGTCTAAAACGCTGTATTGAAATGGAGCGAGAGTAACTTCTAAAGGCGACACGGAGGAAGGAGCTGCTAATGATGAGCAAGGACGTAGAAAACAGGAAGGATTGTGAGAGCCCAGAATCTTAGCGTTATGGTGCTTCTAACATGAAGGCAAATAGCTTGAAGATTTCTCTAACCTCTGAGATCATCATGTTACAGCATAGTACAGTTGATGCTCATAATGAAGAATCCTACATCACTGGGAACATGCTCTATTTTTCTGAGTTTCTTCCCTTTGGGACAGTCGTTTTCAAGCCTTAGTAAGTATAAATAGGCAGATTCCTGGGCCCCACTGCAGACCTACGGAATCAGAATTTCAAGGCGGGGGCCTAGGAATCTTCATTTTCAGACAAGTGCAGGGACATAAAGATTTCTGAGCACACTTTGTACAGCATGGGTTTCCAAAGCAGAAGGGAGTGTTTTATGATGTATTTTGGGGTGATGTTCATCCATAATTGTTGGAGTTTTAGAAAGGCTTTGCGTAAAGTGGTATCTCAGCTAGCTAGGCAGAAAACAGTTCTGTCCCAAACTCCTCTTTTGGAATGCCGTAGTTAGTTGCAGTTTGGTATTCAAGCTGTAGAATTTTTCTTTAATGGAGTGTCTGTCTAATGTTTCTATGTTTTTTAGTTTTTGTAGGTTTAGAGCGACTTTGTAAGTCACTTGTTTTTTAAATTAAAATTTCCTCCCTAAACATTGTTTTGTTAACATCCTTGTTTGTTTTTCGTGTTTTGTGTAGAAGTTCTTTACCCTGTCACTTTCTGGACCTATTTCCCAATTAATAGTGTGTGTATATTTTGTTCCTGACATTTGGAACCTTTCTAAATATTGATGATACCAAGGGAGATTGTATGCTGACTCTGCCTTCACTGTTGTTATGGAGTAAGCAACGTAACTTGAAATCGAAGAGCAATGGTTTCTGTTTTTGTATCGAAAAACATTTGGGAAGAGGATTTCATGGGTCTTTAGGAAAAATAATTTTGGTTCCTCTTAACTGGTATAAAAACAGGAATGATTGGGACAGATGATCTTGATGAGTTTTTTGTGCATCTGTATGTAGAAGTGACACATGTCTGATTGATGATCTATGTGCCATTGAGAAAGTATGTAGAAGTGACACACGTCTGATTCATGATCCATGTACTGTTGAGAAACACAGATGGGATGTACAAAATTAAGTTTGGAAAAGTAAATAGGTATAGATTTGTGTAATATCCTGAGGAATAAATCATTATATTTTAAATTCTGAGTTAATATATAGGCTGTGTTTAGCTGAGGTTTAAAACTCTTACTTTAAATTTTATTTTAAATATAAAAATCCTTCTACATCTTTTCATACAATATTTTGTATATCCAGCGTGATAGAACCCTTTATATTTAACCCTGTTCAAAATAGAAGATCAAAGGTTTGACAGCTCTTATATGGAGAAGTGAATTACATGCTGTCAGTGTAATTGCAGTACCAGGAAGAATGTAGTAAAACATCCCTGTTGCATTTCAGTGGTGCCACGTAAAAGACAATGATAACTTAATTCCACTTTGAAATACACTCAGAGACAACTTTCCTTTGTAACCCCATCCTATACTGGGCTCTACCAGGATATGCTTATTTCTCTGTGTTTTTTATAGTACCATCCAGTAAAGATGCAATGCTGCTGGGTATAGTTCTCCGCTTGTGGGTTCTTCAGATTAAAAGAAAAAAAGTTTGTTACTTCTTGATATATTCTAGTTTGGATTCCTTAGTCTTTTCATATAAATGTTGATTATCCAGCCTTCATTCTGCGTTGTGGCACAGAATCCTCTTTGTGTTCTGTCATGTACCTAGCCTCCAAAATAAACAATATGCTGAAAGAAAGGAATGATAAAAGATTTGGGGATACAAAAAGAGTCCTTATCTTAATGTAAATTTTATTGAAATATAGTACATATACAGGGAAGTTTACTTCCTCCTTGCCATCACTGTTTTTGTACCACATTACCATTTGTCTAGATTGATTATCTTCTTTGTATTCTTTCCACATACTCCCCTATGTGGTTAACCTTCTTGAAACAGCTCTAATAATGTTCCCATCTTGATGTTATTTATTGATTCCTTTGCCTACAGAATAAAATCTAGGCTTTTGACTAGGGCATTTATGGCCTGGTCTATGATGAGGGTAGTGTATATGTAAAGAAAGGATCAAGAAGACTCAGAGTTTGATGTTTGGCTGTATAGTGATGTGGAGGATAAAGCAGGGTTATCAAAGAACTTCGTTATTTTGAACTTAGCTATCTAAGAGATTACTGATAATCATTTCAGTTAAAAAAAATTGTACTATGAAATCTGTATCTTTTTTTTTTAATGAGGTAGGGCCAGGGGGTGGGTTTTTCACTATGTTGCCCAGGCTGGACTTGAACTCCTGGGCTCAAGTGATCCTCCTGCCTCAGCCTCCTGAGCAGCTGAGACTGGCAGTGTGCCTAGCTGAAATCTGTATCTTTTTAAATCAATGTCTGTGCTATTTCCCATTTTGAAAGGAATCTACATGGCTTTATTCCTCTATATAGATTTAGGCTCTTTGGGTTTTGTCATTATTACGTTTTTGTTTTTCCTTTTTACTAGCAGGAACATTATTACAAATTCATGTACTCTGACTCTTTTCCCGTGCCTCTTTTTTTTTTTTTTTTTTTTTAAGACAGTGTCTTGCTCTAAATTGTATCTAGGCTAGAATGTGATGGCATAATTATAGCTCACTGTAGCCCCAACTTCCTGGGCTCCAGTGATCCTCTCACCTCAGCCTCCCAAGTAGCTGGGATTACAGGTGTGAGCCACCGCACCCATCTGATTTTTTATTTTTGTAGAGTTGGGGTCTCACTGTGTTGCCCAGGCTGGTCTTGAATTTCTGGGCTCAAGTGATCCTCCTGTCTTGGCCTCCCAGTGTGCCAGGATTACAGATGTGAGCCACTGCTCCTAGCCCCTTTGTCCCTTTTGTTTCTAATTATTCTGTGCCACTTGCAAGATTTTCTCAAGAATCTTTGCCAATTCCAACTAAAAAATCTCCCACTGATTGTTAAATTTAAGTTTAATTTGAATGATTGTTCATGACTTATAAATTTGCCCACTTCCTTTTTAGGAAGGACCATCGAGACCTGTTCTTGAATACATCGATCTGGTCTGTGGTGATGATGAAAACCCTAGCACCTATTATAGTGATGTAAGCACATTATATTTGTGTTTGTTCAGTTTTCTTATTAAGTGCAATAGTGTGTTGGAGGTGGCTTGAACTGGATCATAAGAACTAATTGTTGGCCAGGCATGGTGGCTCTCGCCTGTAATCCCAGCACTTTGGGAGGCCGAGGCGGTTGGATCACTTGAGGCCAGGAGTTCGAGACCAGCCTGGTCAATAAGGTGAAACCCCTGTCTCTACTAAAAATACAAAAAATTAGCCGGGCATGGTGGCACGTGCCTGTAATCCCAGCTACTCGGGAGGCTGAGGCAGGAGAATCACTTGAACCTGGGAGGTGAAGGTTGCAGTGAGCCGAGATCATGCCATTGTGCTCCACCCTGGGCAACAGGGCAAGACTCCGTCTCAAAATAAAGAAAAATCTAATTGTTAAACTTTCAGGAATTTTGTGAGCTGATTGTAAACATTAACAGTTATTACAAATTAAAGTATATAAATGCACAAGTACATAAATGATCATTATATTTAATACATCATTTCCTACTTAATACATCATTTCCTACTATCTGTACACTTGAGGTTGTTTGCATCTATTGGGAGAAATACTATTAATACATAATAATTTCCTGCTGCACTATTGATAGAACATTACCCCATTGTGATCAGTAAAATACAAACTAGAGTTTGATTTATTATTTGTTGATTAAACTTAAGAAAGTGAAGGATAGAATGTTAATGCAGATTAAATTTCAAAGTGTGATGTGTCTCTCCTAGACTAAATGCAATACAAAAAAATTGAGGAAGTTTCTTTGCAATATTCCAAAACTCGGCCAGGCATGGTGGCTCACACCTGTAATCCCAGCACTTTGGGAGGCCAAGGCTGGCAGATCACTTGAGGTCAGGAGTTTGAGACCAGCCTGCCCTGTAGTGAAACCTTATCTCTACCAAAGATCAAAAACTAGCCGGGCATGGTGGTGCATGCCTATAGTCCCAACTAATTAGCCGGGTGTTGTGGTGCATGCCTGTAATTTCAGCTACTTGGGAGGCGGAGACATGAGAATTGCTTGAACCTGGGAGGTGGAGGTTACGGTGAGCTGAGATCATGCCACTGCACTCCAGCTTGGGTGACAGAGCGAGACTCTGTCTCAAAAAAAAAATTGTTTTTTAAACTCTTCACTAGTTCAGAAAGATGTTGATGTCATTGATGAATGAGTGAAACTCTAATATATGTCTTTATTGTTTCACTTTCATCTTATTCATTAATGTAATTGAAAATATTATCCACCCTTCATGTTGCTACTACAGTCAGCCCTTCATATACTGTGGGTTCCACATCCGTGGATTCAGCCAACTGTAGATGGATAATATTTTTTAAAATAATAAATAAAAATACAATAATAGACACATTAAAAAGTAATACATTATCAAAACTATTTTATGGCATTGATATTATATTAGGTATTAAAAATAATCTAGAAATGACTTCAAGTATAGAGGAGGATATGCAAAGGTTGAGTGCAAATACTTCATTTTATGCAAGGGACTTGAGCATGGGAGGATTTTGGTATGGGGAGATGCAAATAGCCTACTCATTTGCAAATCATATGACCAACCTTTTTGCTAATTGAATGATAATAATTCATAGTCAAATTTTGTGAAACTTGTTGGTTGTAGAATTTTAAAAACTAATAGTGGGTTTTTCGAGAAATAGCAAGTCATATTGATATTATAGATATAAACTGAAAATCAGGTTAAATATTTAAGTTTAAAATGTATTTCCAAAATTAGATAAAGAATCACTAAGAGAACTTTTTACATTGACCCTTAAAGTGTTATGAATTTTACTTACATATGTAAAATTATTTTTCAGATTCTGTTTCCTAAAATGCCAAAACGACAGGGTGATTTTTTGCATTTTTTAAATATGAAGAAGGTGAAAACAGACACAGAAAATAAGGAAGTGAGCAAAAATCATTGTGGATTGTCTAAGGCAAAGGAACCACATTTCAAGTATATTGAACAACCAATCATTGAAGAAAAGCCATCACGTTCATCAAAGAAAGAAATAGATAATCTTGTGCTTCCAGATTGTTGGAATGAAAAACAAGCATTTATGTTTACAGAACAATACAAATGGCTTGAAATAAAAGAAGGTAAATTAGGATGTAAGGATTGTTCGACAGTTCGGCATTTGGGATCGAAAGCAGAAAAGCATGTCCATGTGTCCAAGGAATGGATTGCATATTTAGTAACCCCTAATGGCAGTAATAAAATTACTAGGCAAGCTTCTCTACGAAAAAAAATTAGGGAACATGATGTTTCTAAAGCCCATGGTAAAATTCAGGATTTGTTAAAGGAATCAACTAATGATTCAATTTCTAATTTAGTGCATAAACAAAATAATAAAAATATTGATGCTACTGTAAAAGTTTTCAATACTGTTTACAGTTTAGTAAAACGTAACAGACCTTTATCTGATATTGAGGGGGCAAGAGAATTACAGGAAAAAAATGGAGAGGTAAATTGTTTAAATACACGTTACAGTGCAACAAGAATAGCAGAACATATTGCAAAAGAAATGAAGATGAAGATATTTAAGAATATTATAGAAGAGAATGCCAAAATCTGTATCATAATTGATGAGGCATCTACAGTTTCAAAGAAAAGCACCCTACTGATTTATCTCCAGTGCACAATTCAGTCAGCTCCTGCACCTGTTATGTTATTTGTGGCTTTAAAAGAATTGGTGTCAACTACAGCAGAGTGTATTGTCAATACATTATTGACTACTTTAAATGATTGTGGTTTTACAAATGAATATTTGAAAGCAAATTTAATTGCATTTTGTTCTGATGGTGCTAATACAATCCTGGGAAGAAAGTCTGGAGTAGCTACAAAATTGTTAGAAAATTTTCCCGAAATCATCATTTGGAACTGTTTAAATCATCGATTACAATTGTCACTTGATGATTCTATATCCGAAATAAAACAAATTAATCATTTAAAAATATTTCTTGATAAAATTTATTCTATTTATCATCAACCTAATAAAAATCAAACCAAGCTTCTAGGAACTGTAGCTAAAGAACTTGAAACTGAAATTATTAAAATTGGTCGGGTAATGGGACCAAGATGGGCGGCATGTAGTTTACAAGCTGCTACTGCTGTATGGCATGCATATCCTATATTATATATGCATTTTTCTCATTCTTACTCTGGTTTGGCAAAGAGATTAGCTAACATTAATTTCTTACAAGACCTTGCTTTAATGATTGACATTCTTGAAGAATTTTCAATACTTTCAACTGCATTACAGTCAAAATCAACTAATATTCAGAAAGCACAAAAATTGATCAAACGTACCATAAGAGCTTTGGAAAATTTAAAAATTGGTACTGGAAAGTATGAATCTCAAATTGAAGATTTGATCAAGTCAGATAAGTTTAAAGATATTCCATTTAATAAAAACAATAAATTTAATGCTCTTCCTAGGAATATATTACTAGACAATATAATTCAGCACATGAACCTACGCCTTTTATCTGACAGAAACCATGAAAATATTTGTAATTACTTTGATCTGCTAGAACCTTCTACATGGCCTTATGAAGAAATAACTTCACCATGGATAGCTGGTGAAAAAACATTATTTCATTTGTGTAAAATCTTAAAATATGAAGTTGATTTGAATGATTTTCGGGAATTTGTAAATAATAATATAAAATCAAACAGTGTTTCAATTCCTACAACTATATACAAAGCTAAAATGATAGTTAACACCATTGCAATCAATAGTGCTGAAGCTGAAAGGGGTTTCAATTTAATGAACATAATTTGTACAAGGGTGAGAAATAGTTTAACAATAGATCATGTATCAGATTTAATGACAATAAATTTATTGGGGAAAGAATTAGCAGATTGGGATGCAACACCATTTGTAAAATCTTGGTCAAATTGCAACCACAGGTTGGCTACAGATACAAGAGTTCGGCAAAAGTCAACAAAAGTCTTGCATGAGAATCAATTGGCTATATGGAACTTACAATAGAATATTGTATATGTTTTTTATCATCTGTAAATTATGTACTACACATCCTTTATATACATAAAGGCTTTTTTTTTTTTTTTTTTTTTTTGGAAAGCCAGTTAAACTTTTATCAGCATGTTGCTGTTTAAAAGGCATTCTTTAAGAAGATAATCTTGAAGATTGGTTTTAGGAGCTATGGTTTTTTAGAGATTGGCCCATGTTTGCTAGAGCGGGTCATAATACATATTCCATGAAGTTCTGTACAGAACAAACACTGTTTATAATTTTGTACTGTTTTACTTTAAGTAAGGTTGCAAAAAATAGCAGGACTCAGATAAGTTCTAAACCCTGGAGGTTATAGTAAATAAAAGAGAAATGGAATAAAAACTGTAAGCCTTTTGGCTCTTGTCTTTCTCATTTCCATATCTGTGCTATCTAGTATGGTAGCCACTAGCTACATGTGGCTGATCAGCTTAGGACTAAAAGTAAAATTTTAATTTATTTACTTTTACTTAAATATAAAAACTGAAACAATGTAAAATATTTTTCTGCTTAGCTTTACTGTTTTTCAGGAATACATTTTACTCTGTTACTTTGCATAAGATATGGTTGTTGCAGTGCGCCTGTCAAACTTGTGTGTCATTTCCAATATTGAATATAAACATATTGCTGATAGATATGATACTGCTGTCAGCAGATGGATTCAATGCAAGTTATTTTTTCTATGAATTGATGTAACATCATTATCTGAATAGTTTATGCAGACAACAGGAATTACAGTGATTCCTGTGTAAATTGTTACTGGTAATTGAAATACTTATTTTAATCATGATTAAATTATTTTTCTAGTTTACACATGAATATGAGCAAATTTTTAAATTTAAAATGAAGGCATACTGAAAAAGAATCAAGTGGAGATGCAGAACCTAGTACAACAACTGGAACAGTAAACAGACTCAAAGAAGGTATGTTGCAGATTTGACAATGAATGGCAATTGCAATTTGCTGTGGCAGAGCGAAACAACCTGCTATTTAAGAAACAATTAAAGTAGGAAAATTGAGACTTCAGCAGATGCAAAATGAATTAGGTAAATTATATTTCATATGCCAAAAATAATCAATGGAATTTAGTCACCTAAAATCAGAATTAACAAGAATTTTTAAAAACAATTTTAGAAGGAACTAAGGTTGTAAGTTTGGCCAGATGTAAAATAGCTGAGATTCTTTTTTTTTTTTCCAAGAACAAGTTTCACTCTTGTTGCCCAGGCTGGAGTGCAATGGCGCAATCTTGGCTCACTGCAACCTCCGCCTCCTGGGTTCAAGCGATTCTCCTGCCTCAGCCTTCCGAGTAGCTAGGATTACAGGACTGTGCCACCACGCCTGGCGAATTTTTTTTTTTTTTTTTTTTTTTTGAGACAGAGTCTCATTGTGTCACCCAGGCTGGAGTGCAGTGGTGCAATCTTGGCTCACTGCAACTTCCACCTCCTGGGTTCAAGTGATTCTTCTGCCTCAGCCTCCCAAGTGGCTGGGATTACAGGCGTCTGCCACCAAGCCCAGCTAATTTTTTGTATTTTTAATAGAGACGGGGTTCCGCCTTGTTGGCCAGGTTGGTCTCAAACTCCTGACCTCAGGTGATCCTCCTGCCTCGGCCTCCCAAAGTACTGGGATTACAGGAGTGAGCCACCATGCTCAGCAAAATAGCTGAGATTCTTGCGTGAAAGAATTAGGTTTTTTTTTTTTTTTGGATGGGAGAGGGGAGAGTCCTGCTATGTCACCCAGGCTGGACTGCAGCGGCTCACTGCAGCCTCTTCCTCCTGGGCTCAAGCAGTCCTCCCACCTCGGCCCCCTGAGTAGCTGGGAATACAGGTACGTGCCACCACACCCAGCTAGTTTTTATGTCTTTTTGTAGAGATGGGGTTTTGCCATGTTGCCCGGGCTGGTATTGGACTCCTGGGCTCAAGCAGCCTTCCTGCCTTGGCCTCCCAAAGTGCTGGGATTATAGGCATGAACCACCATGCCTGGCCAAGAACTAGTTTTAAATGGATAAATGAAATTATTTCAGTTGAAGAAATTGTTAGAAAATTATGAATAAAAGCCTAAATAAGATGTTTTATTAAAAAATACAAGGCCTTGCTGGGCACGGTGGCTCATGCCTATAATCCCAGCACTTTGGGAGGCTGAGGCAGGTGGATCACGAGGTTAGGAGATTGAAACCATCCTAGCTAATACGGTGAAACCCCATCTCTACTAAAAATACAAAAAATTATCCGGGTGTGGTGGCACGCACCTGTAGTCCCAGCTACTTGGGAGGCTCTGGGGCAGGAGAATCGCTTGAACCCAGGAGGCGGAGGTTGCAGTGAGCAGAGATCACACCACTGAACTCCAGCCTGGGCGACAGAGCAAGACTTTGTCTCAAAAAAAAAAAAAAAAAAAAGTACAAGGCCTTTAGTTCAGCACCAAACAATTGCTCTTAGAATATAGGACCTAGCAATATTAAAGATTAATCGATCCTAAATCTGAAAAATCATAAGTACATTTCTGTAGTTATAGAACAGTTTCATAATTTGAGAAACTACCCAACTAACACACTACATTGTGTCTCATAGGACTTAATTATGAAGAAATAATTTCAATTTATGGCCCCAAAAGTCAAATTTATGGCCAGGTGCAGTGGCTCACACGTGTAATCCTAGCACTTTGGGAGGCCGAGGCAGGTGGATCACCTGAGGTCAGGAGTTCGAGACCAGCCTGACCAACAAGGTGAAACCCCGCCTCTACTAAAAATACAAAACTTAGCCAGGCATGGTGGCAGGTGCCTGTAGTCCCAGCTACTCAGGAGGCTGAGACTGGAGAATTGCTTGAACCTGGGAGGCAGAGGTTGCAGTGAGCTAAAATTGCACCACTGCACTCCTGCCTGAGCGACGGAGCGAGACTCCAAGTCAAAAAAAAAAAAAAAAGGCAAATTTATGCAGCTGTTTTTTTATAATTAATTTTAATTATTATTATTATTATTTTTTGAGACAGGGTCTTTGTTGCCCAGGCAGTGGCATGATCATGGCTCACTGCAACCTCTGCTTTTAGGCTCAAGCAGTCCTCCCACCTCAGCTTCCCAAGTATTCGGGATTACAGGCACACACTACCACAATTGGCTAGTTTTTGTATTTTTGGTAGAGACAGGGTTTCCCCATGATGCCCAGGCTGGCCTCGAACTCCCTGGTTCAAGTGATCCACCCGCCTTAGCCTCCCAAAATGCCGATATTACAGGTGTGAGTCACTGCGCCCATCTCATGCAGCTTTTAAAATCTCTACGTATGTTATAGCAGTTTCAGCTAGATGAGAAAAAAAGCATTTTCTGTCACAATAAATGGCACTCCAGCTAAGTTAGGTTAAAAAAAATCAGATTTCATTAGAATTTTAAAACAAACTTGATGTTTCTGTTATTTCTTCATTCCACTAAATGATATGGTTTGAAAATATTTATGCTCAGATTTTTAAATGGTCTCTACAACAAACTCACTTGTTGGGTACAATTAAGTGCTCATTGTATAAGTGCACATGGTACAAATCAACACCAGCTTATAGGATTGTGGAAAGAATTAAGAGATGAATTTAGTGATCTTATATACCTGTCAGTTGGTCATATTGTGGAAGAGCTCTACAAAACTTACTGTACTGTTAACTCCAAGATTTTCTTCCAGTAACAGGAATGCTAGCCAGATATTTAATAATCAAAGACCAAAAATGGCAGTTTAATTTTTCTACCCAATATCCTATGGCATATGAATGATCCAAATTTGAAGCTCCAAGGATAGGAAAAAGCTTACTTGTGCCTGTCCTAGACAAGTACTAGAGTTTATATTGAAATCAAAACTTCTAAAAATAAAAATCAGTAAGATTAATTTTACTCTTTTTTCTAACATGAGTCAGTATGCTTGAAGTTTTCATTGTATTTGATAATGTCATGTAAATTTACTGTAAAAATAAGAAATTTTTAAATGCTTTATTGATTAAATTTAGGGTTGCTTTTCAGTATACTCAGTAACTCTGAAGTCAGTGTAAACAGTACTGAGCTTACATAAGATTTATTGAATTTACCTAACTTAGGCAAATGTTTTCAAACTTAACATGCTTTTGGTCCAAAGTCAAATCAATTATTTTGAAAAAGATGAATGGGATTTTTTTCAGTGTGGATATGAAAAATAAAAGAAAATGATAGCTATGTTTGGAACAATTTGGGTTTGTGAGTCTGCTTTGTCATCTGTGAATTTTATGAAATGTATCTACAAATCAAGTATGATGAAAACAGGAATTGAGATGTGCCTTAGGTGTGAAATACACATTAGATTTTAAAGACTTAACATGCAAATTATCACATTTAATAACTATGTTGATAATATGTTGAAATAATATTTTGGATATATTGGGTTAAATAAAATAATCACTGTATTTCTATTTCAGAATTACATATGTGGGCCAGGCGCAGTGGCTCACGCCTGTAATCTCAGCACTTTGGGAGGCCGAGAAGGGCAGATCACAAGGTCAGGAGATAGAGACCATCCTGGCTAACACGGTGAAACCCTGTCTCTACTAAAAATACAAAAAATTAGCTGGTGTGGTGGCGGGTGCCTGTAGTCCCAGCTACTTGGGAGGCTGAGGCAGGAGAATGGCGTGAACCCGGGAGGCGGAGCTTACAGTGAGCCGAGATCGCGCCACTGCACTCCAGCCTGGGCGAGAGCGAGACTCTGTCTGAAAAAAAAAAAAATAGAATTACATATGTGGCTTGCAGTATAGTTGTATTAGACAGCACTACCCTATATGATAGTTACTCTCAAAACCAAGTTTCACCAATCTAGACCTTACTGTTGACTTCAGGATCCATAGTCAACTGTCGTTTTCATCAGTTTTACATTGTTGTTCCATAGGCATGTTAAACTGAATAGGTCCAAAGCTGAATTTATTCATCTCTCATCATATCTGTTTTGGAAAATGGCCCAACCATTTCCCTTGATGCTCAAACTAGAAATGTAGAAGATATTTGAAACCTTTTCTTCATCCACCTTGCCCTGTCTCTTCCACCTCTCCTACTGTAGTTATTTTGGTTCAAGGCATTATTTTTCTTGCTTAGAGTAATATAATAACTTTCTAACAAGTCTCTCTGCCTTCATTCTTGCCCCTTGTTAATACTAATATATCCTTCATACTAAGGATTGACTATTCTAAAGTTTACATTTATTTTTATATAACTTTTATTAGGAAGACATTCAGACAACAAGAAAGTCAAATCACTTAAACAGATTTATAATCTTGTGTAGCAAATCTAGAGATGGATACAGTCTTTGCTTGAGTAGCTCAATAGTGTCATTGTTGTGTTATCTGGGGTGGTTTTGGTCTTTTCCTCATAATTGCAGGATGCCTGGCACAGTTTTAGGGATGCTCGATTTAAGACAACATGGCAAGGCCTGGATCAAGCCCTTTGTATTCATCAGAAAGTCAAAAGCTTTGCCAGAAGATATTTCACTGGCCAGAACTGTGTCAGCATGGCCATACTCACTGCAAGGGAATGTTGGGATGTGAGCTTTTACCTTTCATAGCTTCTGTATTAGAAGTAGGCAAGGGAAAAAGAATTGGGAATGGGTGGTTGGTTAGCTGGTCTATGAAGTCTAACATATTTCTCCTCTACTGAAAAGCTTTTACTGGCTCCCCACTTTGTTCAGGGTAGTTTAAGGTTATAATGAGTCTGTGCCCTCCATCTGTTACTGAGCTCAAGGTAGCTGCCACTGGCCTGGTTATGAAAGGGCAATTTAAAGATGATCTAATAGGGTCTGTTTGTTTTGTAGGTAATAAAACTGACATTTCAAGAGGTTTAGTCAATTGCCAGGGTCACAGTTTGTTATGAACAGATAACCAAAATTATTATTGAATGTTTGGGAACTGAAAATGTGATTTATTTATTTATTTTTAGTATAGAAACTGGCTCTTGCCATGTTGCCCAGGCTGGTCTTGAACTCCTGGCCTCAAGTGATCCTCCTGCTTTGGCCTCCCAAAGTTCTGGGATTACAGGCATGAACCACCGCATCTGGCCTGAAATATGTGATTTTAAATTATGTTCCACCTTTTTTCTTTTTTTGAAATGGAGTCTTTGCTCTGTCACCAGGCTGTAGTACAATGGCACGATCTCGGCTCACTGCAACCTTCAACTCCCTGGTTCAAGTGATTCTTCTGCCTCAGCTTCCTGAGTAGCTGGGATTACAGGCACGCGCCACCATGCCCAGCTAATTTTTGTATTTTTAGTAGAGATGGGGTTTCACCATGTTGGCCAGGCTGGTCTCAATCTCCTGACCTTGTGATCCGCCCGCCTTGGCCTCCCAAAGTGCTGGGATTACAGGCATGAGCCACCGTGCCCGGCTGTGTTCCACCTTTTAATATAAAGATGGCCTGGGAGAGTTGATTGCTGTCTCTGAGTATTATATTTATCTGTCTTTCAACAAGGATAATAATTGCATCTCGAACGGTTCTAGTTATTTATTTATTTATCTATTGAGACCGGGTCTTACTCTGTTGCCCAGGCGGGAGTGCAGTGGCACAGTCATGGCTCACTGCAGCATTGAACTTCCAGACTTGGGCAATCCTCCTGCCTCAGCCTCCCAAGTAGCTGGGACTACAGGCATATGCCACCATGCCCAGCTAATTTTTAAATTATTTGTAGAGACGGGGTCGTCTTCTGTTGCCCAGGCTGCTCTCAAACTCCTAGGCTCAAGTGATCATCCTGCCTCAGCCTCCCAAAATACTGGGATTACAGGTGTGAGCCCCCACATTCAGCCTAGTTTCAGGTTTTATGGGGCCTGTTGATTATTGAATTTGGCACACTAAGAAGAATAATCCCATAAAATTGTGAATATACCATTAGAAATGATTTGAAATATTTATTTAGATTAAGAAAACAAATCATTACAATCTTCACAATATTTAAAAGTTAACAATATCACAAAACATAGAGGTGAAAAAGATGATATTTTTATTAATTATAGCTCTATAATTATTTTTAATTATTTTTTCCTAGGTTTTCTTTTTTTTTTTTTTTTAGACAGTGTCTCACTCTGTTGCCTAGGCTAAAGTGCAATGGTGTGATCTAGGCTTACTGCAACCTCCACCATCTGGGCTCAAGAGATCCTCCCACCTCAGTCTCCTGAGTAGCTAGGACCACAGGCACGCACCACCATGTTAGGCTAATTTATGTATGTTTTTATAGAGACAGGGTTTCACTATGTTGCCCAGGCTGGTCTCAAACTCCTGAGCTCAAGCAATCTACCGACCTTGGCCTCCAAAAGTTCTAGGATAACAGGCATGAGCCAGATTACTTTTGGTTTTATATGCATTGATTGTCTCTATTTGACAATTCTGTAATATCCTTTTCTATAGAGGTATAGTTTTCTTTTGGTTTTATATGCATTGATTGTCTCCATTTGACAATTCTGTAATATACTTTTCTATAGAGGTATAGAAGGGTAATTGACAGTATCCTCTAGCATAGTTGATGGGAATTTGCTTTTTTATTTTTGACAGTTTACATGGGTTTCTTTCCAATTCTCAACTGTGACAAATCCATATAATTTTTAGGATTATTATCACATGTGGGGAAACTCCTATTAAGAGTCACATCTGAACTACAAGATTTCAGAGAATTTCAATTTTCTGTGGAGTGACTGCTCTTAAATATTGTTTGAATTGACCATTCAAAGTATTCCTAGAAGACTTCCCAACTGAGATGGCCAGCAATAGTTTAACTATACATGGAAGAAATTTCGAAGTACACAAATATCCCAGTCACTCCTTAACAAGAGCTCAGAAATGTTTACTGCCACTATATGGTTACAACAGGAAGGGAAAGTACACAGAAGGAGCAGATGAAATAGAAAGAGATGGTAGTCTTAACTGACTATGGTAAAAATATTTTTGTGGCTGGGCATGGTGGCTCACACCTGTAATCCTAGCACTTTGGGAGGCCGAGGTGGGCAGATTGCCTGAGCTCAGGAGTTTGAGACCAGCCTGGGCAACACGGTGAAATCTCATCTCTACTAAAATACAAAAAATTAGCCGGGCGTGGCAGCGTGTGCCTGTAGTCCCATCTACTCGGGAGGCTGAGGCAGGAGAATCATTTGAACCCGGGAGGTGGAAGTTGCAGTGAGCTGAGATCGCGCTACTGCACTCCAGCCTGGGCGACAGAGCAAGACTCTATCTCCAAAAAAAAAAAAAAAAAATTGGAAATTTAACAAAAATATATAAATGTGAAGAGATATTTCTGTGGTTCCTTTTTCGGAAGGTACCCCTTCAATTAAGCTTCATAGTTATTCTGCCTCTGACCTAGCTCTCTTGATTTTTTGGATTCTTGAATGAGGTAAAGCAGACTTGGGAAATTGTTAGACACTTAATAAGTAATCAACAAATATTACCAGAAAAATGATAGAATTATGGGTAATTTTTTAAGCTGGTTGTTATTTGTGTGTGGAAGGGAGGGGTTTGTTTTACTTTGTATTTAAAATTTTCCCAGTAAAAGTATTTTCAAAATCACATGAGATAAATGTAAAATAATTTTACTTTTTTCTATGCTGGAATCCTTTAAATAGATTATGTTATTTCTTTCTTTTTTTTTTTTTTTTTTTGAGATGGAATCTTGCTCTGTTCCCCAGGCTGGAGTGCAGTGGCACAATCTCAGCTCAGTGCAACCTCCTCCTCCCACGCTTAGGCAACTCTCCTGTCTCAGCCTCCTGAGTAACTTGGATTACAGGTGCGTGCCACCACACGTCTAATTTTTGTATTTTTAGTTGAGACGGGGTTTCACCATGTTGGCCAGGCTGGTCTCAAACTTCCGACCTCAAGTGATCTGCCCACCTCAGCCTCCCAAAGTGCTGGGATTACAGGCGTGAGCCACCGTGCCCGGCAGATTATGTTATTTCTAAATAATAATAGCTATTATTAACAATTTTTATTTTTAAGCAAAAACACCTAGTAGATACAAAAGTTACAAATATTTCAAATACTATAAAACAATACTATGAATTGGCCCTTTTTTAAAAAAAATTGCTTTTTAAGTATTATATGTACCTGAAACAAAGCACCTTAGGTTCTAAATACAGCATTGGATTTTGTTGGAGAATCTGCAACCTCCCTGGTGGTGAGCACACAGAGACATGTGCCGTGTAAGCCCTCAGTAACACTGCTGGGCTCCCCTAAGGGAGCAACAGGCTTGCTGAAGAAACTGATGTAGATTCCACCCTGTGTAACAGTGGTGCATCAAACCCGAGAATTTCTACCAGTCGAATAAGCATGTATAATGGTTTCTTCGAAGATACATATTTCACCATTCCAAAATATATAGTTGGTGTATGAGAAAAATTTAAGTTGTATTCCTACCTCGAACAAAATTCTAGAAAAAATTAAAGATGGAATAAAGAATAAAAGTTGAAGTCATAAAATAAAAATAAACTGATGAATATTTTTGTGTTCTCTGAATAGGAAAGATATTTTCAATCCAAAGGTAGTGCAGCCAGAGTGCTCCAAGAAACCTTAACTAATTCATGAGTTCTGCCTGTGTGTTCTCCTATATAGAGGTGAACATTTCATTAAGAATTTTACTCTGTGGTAGATGTATGGTCAGCATTTTCATCTCTTCATCTCTTCAATGACAACATTTTTCCTGTGAATGTTTTTCATGCATTCGTCCAATTTTGCAGCTTTCTCACATTTTTTATTGTAAAATCTTTGTATTGATGCTGTGCCACGGAATTTCTTGAACACATATTTTAGTGACGTGGAGTTTCCTGGACCAGGAGTTTGCAGGTGGATTCGTGGATGGTGGGAGGCCCGGGGGTTTTCTTCCAGGCTTTAAATGTTCCAAAAGCCTTCTATTTATTGTCATAGAGATCACTGATTCTGGCAGATGTGGCTTTTCGGGGAAATTTCTGTGTGTGTATCCCTGTTCTCTCTGGTTCTCTGATCCAAGATGAATCTGCAAGAGCTTCTGTCACCAGCCCTGCACTCCCCAGGCCCTTCAGCACCTGCATCTTCATGTGAGCCTTTCACCTCAGGGAGTATGTTTTTGCTGGACCTTTCTGAGATGTGCTGCTAAGTGCCCTCTAGATATTCTCTGTGCTTTTTCTCTCAGCATTCCATCCTCATGACTTCTGCTGAAGCTCAGCTTCCACAGCTCTGTGCTCACTCAGTTGTTAGATTTTTGGGTTGAAGATTTTGCATTTCCTGGTGAGTTCCTCCTTTTCAGGAAGTATCGTTTTGCTGATACTCAGATTTGCTGTTCATAAGGGACTTTGATATTCTATTTGCATTTTCTTAATTTTAATTGCTTTTCCTTTTGACTCTGCAGGATTTATGTGACCTACTTGCTGAAAAAAATGGGGCAATTTTTTTTTAATCTTCTATATTTTGTTTCTAATTTTTCCTTGTTGCATTGTTTGCTGTCTCAGAGGAGGAGAAAGAGGGTAAGGCCACCTACCAATGTGCTCATATCAAAGAGGTATATCCGGTGTTGCTAATCAGAAGCCTAATGCAAGTCTGATTGTCATTTTATTCAGAAGCTGTCTTCCCATACTCCTCGAGGCTGTTTTAATCTGATAGACTAGAATTTGATGAAAATGCCTGTTGTGTTGCTTTTTTTTTTTTTTTTGAGTCAGAGTCTTGTTTTGTCACCCATGCTGGAGTGCAGTGGCATGATCACAGCTCACTGCAGCCTCGACCTCCTGGGCTCAAGCAATCCTCCCACCTCTACCTCCCAAGTAGCTGGGACTATAGGCTCACACCACCACACCTGGCTAACATTTTATTCTTTGGTAGAGATGGAGTCTCACTACATTGCCCAGGCTGGTTGTGCATCTTTTTCATTCATTGTGCTGAGTACACAATGGACCCTTTCGAACTGAATACCTGTATTCTTCAATTCAGAGAAATTTTATTTTTATGTAGTTTCTATATGATTTTCTCCTCTCTAGTTTTTATCTTTGAATTTCAGTTATTCTGGGAATTCAGTTGTGGACTGAATACATGTCCTATCTTTTCACTGCAATTAAAATCCATGCATATTTCTTTTTTCAGTGTCTGGGAAATTTCCTTAAATGTATAACTTCCAGCCTTTTAAAATTGCAGCTGTTACATTCTAATTTCTGGTTGGGTGCGGTGGCTCACGCCTGTAATCTCAGCACTTTGGGAGGCCGAGGTGGGTGCATCACTTGAGGTCAGGAGTTCAATACCAGCCTGGCCAACATGGTGAAAACCTGTCTCTACTAAAAAAAAAAAAAAAAACAAAAAAACACAGCCATGTGTGGTAGTGCATACCTGTAATCCCAGCCACTCAGGAGGCTGAAGTGGGAGAATTGCTTGAACCCAGGAGATGGAGGTTGCAGTGAGCCGAGATCTCAACTCTGCACTCCAGCCTGGGCAACAGTGAGACTCCATCTAAAAAAAAAAAGAAAAAAATTCTAATTTCCAAGAGCTGTTTTTTGTTTTCTGATTGTTTCCTTTTTCATGTAATACTATGCTTATCTCTGGATGCCTTTGATTTATCCTCTGAAAATAATAGTTTTATTAAAAACTATTTTTTATTTAACCTGTTCCCTGGGAAGCTTCACTGGTAGTCATTGGGTAGAAGGGCATTTGTTTTGTTGGGATAGCTACATAACAGTCTGATACTGAGTCTTATGGTTTACGCTAAGTGGTTCTTCACAAGTTTCCTTGGTTTTCCTGGCTGATAATGTTTGCATAGAGGACAGACAAAAGGGGGCTGGAACTGACTGTTAAAAATAGACGTAAAATGAATTCTGTTTTTAGCTGTCACTGATACTCGCAACTGCACATGATGTCCTGGGCCATGGGTGAATCCTTTGAACTTAATGCAGAGAATGTCTTGTGAGTAGATATGTGGAGATGTGCATATGGAGTCTTTAAGCGTTTTTGTTAAGTGGCGCCTTACCTCCATCATTCACTGTATGTGGTGTCATAGTTCTGAGTCCTTCCTAGGTTCCCTGGGGCAGACTGGTTTGCTGCCTTTGCCCTCTGAAATAAATTACTACTTCTCCACCTACTTTTGTCTCCGAAAGCTTTCTCAGCTGTCTAATGGATACAATACTAGATAATATCTTACAAAGCTGTTGCATAGATTAAACGAATTTATATATGTAATATGCATGGCACAGCACCTGGCATGGAGTAATCATTCTATAAATCATAGTTATTAGTATTATACAACTTCTCAATATCCCAGACAGTCCTGGTCATATTAATTACCTGGATAGTGACGCCAAGAAAAATCTCTACTGCTGCCTTTGGGACTTACTAATTTATTTGTATTCATTTTAGCAAAATAAAAAAATTGAGAGAAATGAAATAAATTCTTGCTTTAATCCTACCATTACACTGTCTTAATTACCAGAAATGTGTGATAAATTATAACATCTGATAGTTAATCATTATTCAGTATTCTTTTTCAAGAATATTTTGACTGTTTTCATACCTTAGTCCAGAAAAGTTTTACAGTCATTTTGACTGGTCTTCCCTAATTTCCTTCACTCTTAAAATACTCTTAATATTGGCCGGGTGCAGTGGCTCACGCCTGTAATCCCAGCACTTTGGGAGGCCGAAGCAGGCGGATCACCTGAGGTCAGGAGTTCGAGATCAGCCTGGGCAACACAGTGAAACCCCGTCTCTACTAAAAGCACAAAATTAGCCGGGCATGGTGGTACATGCCTGTAATCCCAGCTACTCAGGAGGCTGAGGCAGGAGAATCGCTTGAACCAGGGAGGCGGAGGATGCGATGAGCCGTGATCGCGCCATTGCACTCCAGACTGGGCAACAAGAGTAAATCTCTGTCTCACAAAAAAACAAACAAACAAACAAAAAAAAAACAAACTCAAGATTTTGATTGGAATTATACTTAAGTAATTTTCAAATCTGGGGAGAAGTTATATCTTTACAAAACTTATTTTTTCAATCCAATAATAAGGTCAGCTTAACATATACTTTTTCTTTCTCCTCAGCAAATATTTGCATTTTTCATATAGGCCCTACACACTTACTAATTTAATTTCTATGTATTTTATATGTTCTTATTTTACATGTTGCTACTATAAATGGGACATTATTTTATTTTTATAGTTGACTATTGCTATATAGAAAACATATATTTATGTATTCCTTTTTAAGTGTCCAAATTACTTTTTTGATTCAAGTGGGTTTTCTGGGTAGTGGAAAAAGTTTCTCTTTCAAATAATGATCATTTTACCTCCTCTAACATTTATGACTAGTATTCTTTTTCTTATCTCATAGCATTGCTTATGACTTCAGAAATAATAGTAGTGGTTACAAATATGTTTATCCTTCACTTGAATAGGAATGTCTTTAGGATTGTTATGACTGATATTTGTTGGCTGCACATAGACATTCTTTAAACAAGTGTCCCACTGACTTGTGTTTTGCTTTTGCTGCTTTAAGCTAGAATGTACCAGGAAGTACACAAACAATCTCTCTCACACACACAACTCATAATACACTCATGAAAAGAAAAGAGTTCTTTGAGATTCTAATATCTGGGACCTTTGTGGTAGATAATCAAGCTCTATCCTCAGAGGAAAAAAAATTGGACATTTTGATTTGAAAGTGGCAGGATCCAGAGGCAAAAAGAAGAGGAAAGGAAAAGAAAGAGATTCTGGATCTTTGGAATTATGTGACACACATTCCTGGTACCACTTCCAGGTTCATTTGCTTTCTACATGATTCCATTTTATGATCACAGTGAAGACTGTAAGCCATGATTAAAAAAAATCTACTTGGCATTATTTTATTCTATTAGTACGAATCAAGCTGAACTCGTGAACAGTAATTGCTGTATCATAAGTTCAAAAGTTATTGAATAGGTGGGACTGTTTTCTCCTATACCAAACAGTCCTGACTGTATTACTTCTTAGGTTCTTTAATCTATGTTTTAAATATTTGTTTTCTACCCTTCCTCTACATTCTGATAACACGAAATGCCGGCAAGGATGTGGAGAGATTTGATCATTCATACATTGCTGGCAGGAATGTAAAATGGTGCAGCAACTTTGGAAAACAGTTTGGCAGTTTCTTTAAAAAGTAAACACGTTAAACCCTATGACCCAGGAATTGCAGTCTTGGGTATTTCTCCCAGAGAAATGAAATCTTATGCTCACAGAAAAACCTGTATGTGAAAGTTCATAGCAGCTTTGTAATAGTTAAAATCGGGAAACAACCTAGATGTCCTTCAACATGTAAATAGTTAAACTGTGGTACATCCATACCATGGAATGCTACTCAGCAATTAAAAAAAAAAAGAAACTATTGTTACATGAAATAACCTGGAAGAATCTCCAGAAAATTATTCTGAGTGAAAAAAGCCATCCCCAAAAGGTTACATACTGTATTATTGAAGTTATTGTGAGAAACAGGCTCACCCATCCAAACCCAAAGAATGGACTCAGAGGCACAGAGAACAGTGAAAGTGAGACTTTTAATAGTGGTCTTGCAAGATTGGATGTCTGGTAGGCAGGCATACTCGGGGCAGCTTCAGCATGTAATTTATCTCCTAGCCTGCAAGTCCCTCCCCTAGTTCCTCATTGATCAAGTACTATGGGGTTACAATCTGCCCAGTCACCTAAGTTTCATTATCTGCCTTGTAAGTTTATACCCTTGTCCCCTTCCCTGCTTAAGTTTCGATTTCACAGTAACGAAACTTTCTTCCCTTTTATGGGCTGACCCTTCCTCTACATTCTGTTCACTTACCATGACTTTCTAGGAGCATGAGCTGTGCAGTTTGTTACATCCACAGGCTGGCTGCCAGTGTGTAGATTTATCATGCCTTGAAAATGGACCATTTAAGATGTTTTCTTACATATAACATTATTGAAATGACAAAAATAATAGTAATGGAAAACTCATTAGTGCTAGCTAATAATTAAGGAGGAAGCAGGGCTGGGAGAGAAGTTATGGCTATGAAAGGACAACAGAAGAGATCCTTGTGGTGATAGAAACATTCTGTATCTTTGTAGGAGATTGGCCAGGGTGGTGGGAAAAGTTACAAAAATTATAGGAAAAATGCAGATCTTCTTGGAAGGCCAGGAGTTTTTGCAAAAGCTTCGAAAGAAAATTTGGCTGAAGGCAGCTGAATTCACTCGGGGTAGACAACAAGGAAGTGTAAGAGAGCTTATCTAGGTAAGTTAGTTTACTTAGGCCTGGAACCTGGCCTTTAATCATCCGTATGCAGGACTGCTCTCTCCGTGGGGGGCGACCATGTTAATTACCCCAAGCTGTGTTGACTGAAAGCCTTTGTCATTAAATCTGTACTAAATAAATGCCCACAGTGCAGGCTTGTTGGGGCTGCTGTGACTCTTTATGGCACCCTCCTTGGTGTCTATGAGCAGCCTGGTCTGCTAGCTGCGGGCCCAGGCAAAAAATCTGTGTCTGCATACATTTTTTCATCTGTAGTTCGGCCAGGGTCAGACCCGGCAGGTGGTGCCCCTTGTGAGGAACACTGCCACAGATGGCAATGGAACCCTTGAAAATGAAGGTGAAGAGACGGCGCAATCACAAAATCACAAAGTCATTGATGCCCTCTCAGGATTTCGAAGTTTGAGGGAATTGTTCAGGCCAGGGTTTCATCACAGGACAATAGTTATCAGTTCAACAGCAACAGTATATAAAAGTACTGAAACAGCTGCTTAAAGCTAGTGGAGCCTCAGTTTTGCAGGCTCAGTTAAGGGACCTAATGCAAACTGTTGTTTCCCATAACCCATGGTTCCCGGAAGAAGGTACACTAGACGTAGAGCTCTGGGAACAAGAGGGGAGAAATCTTACACAACATCATGCACAAGGGCAGTGGGTCCCAGTAACATCTCTAACATTATGGGCTTTAGTTATGGCTGCTTTGGTCCCACTCTACACAGAAGAGCCTAAAAAGGGAAGGAAGGAGGAACCATCACCTACCTTACCGCCTCCTTCTCCCTCAGCCCCGCCATTAATGGGCAGAAATACCAAAGAGGAAACAGTTTTTTCCTGAGCCCACTCCTCCAATAAATTGGAAAAAAAGGCAAGGGATACGCTACAGCTATGGGACCCTGTCTTCGGCAAGCGGCATTAGAAGGGGAGCTCTCAGCCTGCCCGGTAATGCAAGATTAACAAGGCAATCAGGTGTATGAACCCATTACTTTTGATGCTTATAAAGAGATAAGAAAAAGCATTAGAAAAAACAGAGCCACTAGCCCATTTATGAAAGGGTTAATTGAGGTCACTCTGCAGACCTCTTTCTAATAATGGCCACTGTTATTCCTCCCCTACCCCTAACGTGGCTCTCTCAAAATCCTATTTGGGTAGAACAGTAGCCTTTAAAGGGAGAGAAATTACAAAGAGCTCATGAATTAGTTGAGGAGCAATTAAAAGCGGCCATATAGAACCAGCAAACAACCCTTGGCAATCGCCCGTTTTCATCATTCCCAAAAGGTCTGGTAAATGGAGACTTTTTGTATGACTTACAGGCTATCACGCTAATTTGCAACCTATGGAGCCCCTTCAACAGGGCCTCCCTTCCCCTGCAGCAATTCCTCAAGATTAGCCTATAGTCATTATTGACTCAAAAGACTGCTTTTATACTATTCCCCTTGCAGAATAGGACAGAGAAAAATTTGCATTTACAATACCAGCTATCAATAATGAAAGGCCAGCTTGCCGATTTCATTGGAAAGTACTTCCTCAAAGAATGCTGAACAGTTCTACCATGTGTCAGTATCATGTGAATCAGGCTTTGCTCCCCAGTAGAAAAGAGTTTCCTAGTTGCAAGAGTATTCATTTATGGATATTTTACTAGCAGCCCCAACGGAACCAGTACTTTTAAGTTTATGTGCCTTTGTCATAAAGAATACACAGTTAAGAGGTTTAGTCATAGTACCTGAAAAAGTACAAATGTCCTCTCCTTGGAAATATCTTGGATACATACTAACTTCCCAGTCAGTAAGACCTCAAAAGGTTAAATTAAATACTAGCAACTTACACACCTTAAATGATTATCAAAAATTACTAGGTGATATTAATTAGCTTCACCCCACCTTGGGCATAACTACTGATAAGTTACAAAACCTGTTTTCTATCCTAAAGGACAACATAGCCCTAGACTCTGTCAGGTATTTAACTCCTGCAGCAAAAAGGGAAATTAAGGAAATAGAGCAAGCTATTTCTCAGAGGCACGTAGATCACATAGACCCAAAATATTCAGTTTAATTGTTTGTTTTTCCTACTAAACATTCCCCAACAGTATTAATAGGACAGATGGCCCCAGGGCTGTGCTTCCTAGAATGGGTTTTTTGCTCACATACCGGAACTAAAATTCTATCTCCCTATATCCAGCTAGTTAGTAAAGTCATCTATTCTGGCTGCAGATGATACAGTCAGTTGCTAGGTTATGACCCTGATGTCATCAGAATTCCTTTGAGTAAAAAACAATTTGAAGCAGTATTGCCCCCAGCTCTAGATCTTCAAATAGCACTCTCTGATTACACAGGCCATACAGAGCATTCCCTTCCTGCTGACAAACTAATTCAGTTCTTATCTCATACTCCTGTAGTTGTGCCTACAAAAGTAGTTCACTCCCCCATACCCAATGCTTTTAACACTTCTTACTGACAGCTCTGGTAAAAATGGAGAAGCGGCAATTTGGTGGAAACCACATAATTCCCTCACTTGTTCTGGATTTACTAGCACTCAGCTAAGGTTGGAGCCTTAATATTGGCCCTGGAAACTTTTTCCACTCAGCCCATCAATACTGTTAGTGACTCTGCTTACTCTGTTTATTTACTGTAGAACCTTGAAACAGCCCTCATTAAGTCCACTCTCGAGCCCACCCTGTGTGCACTTTTTCTTCAACTTTAACAATCGCTAGGTCAAGTACACATCCTATTTTTATCACACGTATTCAAGCCCACAGCTCACTGCCTGGACCATTGGCTTATGGCAATGAACAAGCAGACCTGCAAGTTATGATGTCACTGCTTGACCAAGACACCCAATCGCAACAATTTTTCCACCAAAATTGGAGAAACTTAACTAAACAATTTAAACCTACCCAATGACTAGCTAAACAAATTATCCTGCAATGCCCAGATTGCCAATTCACAGGCATAGCCCCCTCCTTCAACAGGTGTTAACCCTAGAGGACTAGAACCTAATCAGTTATGGCAAACAGATGTTACTCACATCCCTGAATTTGGAAAACTAAGAGAGGTACATGTATCTGTGGATACCATTTCTCAATTAGCATGCATGCTTTTCCTGGAGAGTCCACCCAATAAGTTATTAAACATCTTCTCTTAACTTTTGCATTTATGGGGCAGATTATTGTTAAATTTAATTTAACAAAATTAAAACTGATAATGGTCCAGTTTATGCCAGCTCACAATTTCAACAATTTTGTCACACGTGGACTATCCAACCTTCCACAGGCATCCCATATAACCCCCAAGGACAGGCCATAGTAGAATATGTCCACTCCACCCTTAAAAATATGCTCAGAAAACAAAAAAGAGGGAATATGAGTAAGGACCCTGCAACACTACTAGCACAAGCCTTATTTACCCTTAATTTCTTAAATTTAACTGATAAATTTCAATCAACTATAGAAAAGCACTTTTCTAAAACCTCTCAAGACATAAAACCTGCAGTTTTATGGAAAGATGTAAATAGTAATGTATGGGGTGGTCCAAATGAATTGCTAACATGTGGAAGAGGATATGCTTGTGTTCACACCCCCTCAGGTTCTCTTTGGATTCCAGCAAGACGCATCAAACCTTACCATAGCGTGGCTGGGACCCAACCTGGTACCAGAAATAAAGAAAATGACCCTACAGGACCCACAGCCCTGGACAATGTGGCTTCCTCAGATGACACAGGCCAACACAGGCCCCAAACATAATGCTGAAGAAGACAAGTCAGAAGACTGAGTGAATCCTGCTCCGGACACAGACACCATTCACTCCAGATAATTTGTTCCTTGCTATGCTTTATTAACCTTTTTTAATTCTCTCACTCTGCCTGCAACCAGTACCTGCCACACTCTATTGGGTCCATCTTCTAAATCTGCCTTTCTTCCACCCTGTTACCTGGGCAGACACCCACTTCCCAGCCTCTAGTAATGTAACTGCTTGGCTGGAAGGGGTTAACATACCCCCAGTGGGGTTCCTTAGTAATGGCACACATTGAACTGAGGTGCCAAGTAACACTACATGTCACTCCTTCATTGGAAAAGAATGTTACTGATTATACTCATGTTTGTCTTACTAATTCTAGGATGCAAAGCCAGAATACAAGCAGTGACCACTATGCCTAACAAGCCTGTTGCTGCACACATCTGTACTCTTCATTCAACAAAACCTGATGCAAAAAAACAGGAAAAGGGGGAGATGTAGGAGATTGGTCAGGGTGGTGGGAAAAGTCATAAAAATTATAGGAGAACCACAAACCTTCTTGTAAGGCTGGGAGGTTTTGCAAAAGCTTCTAAAGAAAATTTGGCTGAAGGCAGCTGAATTCTCTCAGGGGAGATAACAAGAAAGTATAAGAGAATTGATCTCGATAATTAGTTTACTTAGGCTTTGGAACCTGGCCTTTAATCATCTGCAGGCAGGACTGCTCTCTCAGTGGGGAGGGGGTGACCATGTTAATTACCCACAAGTTGTGTTGACTCAAAGCCTTTGTATTAAATCTGTACTAAATAAATGCCGGCAGCGCAGGCTTGTTGGGACTACGGCTGCTGTAACTATTTACAGCACCCTCCTCGGTGTCTATGAGCAGCCCAGTCCTCTAGCCGCAGACCCAATCAAAAAACCTGTGTCTACGTACATTTTTTTCATCTGTCACTTGGCCAGGATCTGTGGGTCAAACCTGGAATATCTTGACTGTAGCACTATCAATGTCCTGGCTAGGATGTGGTACTATAGTTTTGTAAGGTGTCACCACTGGAAAAGTGATTCATGGAATCTCTAATTCTTTTTTTGAAACATTTATTATAATATAATTCACACACCATGCAATTCACTCATTTAAAGTGTACACTTCCATGATTTTTAGTATGTTCACAGATATGTACAACTATCACCACAATCAATTTTGGAATTTTTTTATCACCACAAAATGAAACCTTGTACACTTTAGCTATCATCCTCCTATCCTCATGTAACCCTCCACAACCATAAGCAACCACTAATCTCTTTTCTGTCTATGTAGATTTCCCTCTTCTGGATGCTTAATATGAATGGAATCATATAATATGTGGTATTTGTGACTGGTTTATTTCACTTACCATGTTTTGATGGTTCATCCATGTTGTAGTATGCATCAAGCATTTTATTCCTTTTTATGGCTGAATAATACTCCATTATGTATGAACATACCACATTTTATTTACCTATTCATCAGTTAATGAACATTTGAGTTGTTTCCACCTACTGGCTATTATGAATAATGCTGTGATAAACATTCACAGACAAATTTTTGAGTGAACATGTTTGCACTTCTCTTGAGTATATATCTAGGAATGGAATTGCTGGGTCATATGGTAACTCTATGTTTAATCATTTGAGGAACTGCCAAATGGCATTCCACAATGGCTGCATCCTTTTATATTGCCACCATCAGTGTTTTAGATTTAGTATTTCTCCACATTCTTGTGAACTCCAGTTATTACCTGATTTTTAAATTCTAGCTATCCTTGTGGTTGTGAAGTGGTATTTCATCATGGTTTTTATTTGCATTTACCTGATGATGAATGATATTTAACATATTTCCACGTGCTTATTGGCTGTTTATATATCTTCCGTGCAGAAATATCTATTCAGATCATTTGCCCATTTTTAAATTGGGTTGTCTTGTTATTATTGAGTTGTAAGAGCTCTTTATATTCTGGATACAAGTCTTTTACCACATATATAATTTGTAAATATTTTCTCCATTGTCTTCTCTTTATCAATGGTATTCTTTGAAGCAAAGAAGTTTTTTTTTATTTTTTGTTTTGTTTTGTTTTTGAGACAGGGTCTCACTCTGTCACCCAGGCTGGAGTGCAGTGGCATGATCATAGCTCATTACAGCCTTGACCTCCGCAGGCTCAGGTGATCCTCCCACCTCAGCTTCCTGAGTAGGTGGGACTACAGGTGTGCATCACCATGCCTGGCTAATTTTTGTATTTTTTGTAGAAACAGGATTTCACCATGTTGCCCAGGCTGGTCTCAAATCCTGGGCTCAAGCAATCTGCCTGTGTTGGCCTCTCAAAGTGGGATTACAGGCATGAGCCACTGTGCCTTGTTAGCACAGAAGTTTTACATCTTGATGAAGTGCAATTTATTTCTTCTTTTGTTGCTTGTGCTTTTGGTGTCCTATCTAAAAATTATTTCCCAAATTCAATGTCATGAAGATGTACCTCTATGTTTTCTCCAAAGAGTTTTATAGTTTTCACCTCTTACATTTAGGTCCTTGACCCATTTTGAGATTTTTTTTTTTTTTTTTTTTTTTTTTTGCAATGGCATCTTGCTCTGTTGCCAGGCTGGAGGGCAGTGGCGCGATCTCGGCTCACTGCAACCTCCGACTCCTTGGTTCAAGTGACTCTCCTGCCTCAGCCTCCCAAGTAGCTGGGATTACAGGCATGCACCACCATGCCCAGCTAATTTTTGTATTTTTAGTAGAGACGGGGTTTCACTATGTTGGCCAGGATGGTCTCAATCTCCTGACCTTGTGACCCACCTGCCTTGGCCTCCCAAAGTGCTTGGGTGAGATAATTTTGTATATGGTGTGAGCTAAGTTCCAGCTTCATTCATTTGTATGTGGCTGTCCAGTTTTCCCAGCACCATTTGTTGAAAAGACTATTCTTTCCCATTGGACAGTCTTGGCACCCTTGCTAAAAATGAGTTGACCATGGATGTATGGATTTATATCTGGACTCTCAGTTGTATTACATTGATGTGTATGTCTGTCCTTGTGCCAGTGCGACACTGTTTTGATTGCCATTGCTTTGTAGTAAGTTTTAAAACTGGTGAGTCCTCCTACTTGATGTTTACCAAGATCGTCTTGGCTATTCTGGGTCCCCTTCAGTTCCATATGAATTTTAGAACCCATTTGTCAATATCTACAAAGAAGTTATTCTGATAGGGATTTGGATAGGGATGACATTGAATTTGTAGATCAAGGTGGATAATTTTGTCATATAATGATGTTAAATCCTCTGACACATGAACATGGGATATTTTTCCAGTTATTTAGATCTTTAATTTCTTTCAACAATATTTTGTAGTTTTTCAGAGTATAAATTTAGCACTTCTTTTCTTAAATTTATTTTGATGCTATTATAAATGGAATTGTTTTCTTAATTTCACTTCTGGTTTATTCATTGTGACTGTATAGAAATACATTTGATTTCATATATTAGTTTTTTTGTTTGTTTGTTTGACACATTGTCTTGCACTATCGCCCAGGCTGGAGTACAGTGGCATGATCTTGGCTCACTGCAACCTCTGCCTCCAGGGTTCAAGCAGTTCTCTTGCCTCAGCCACCTGAGTAGCTGGGGTTACAGGCATGTGCCACCAGGCCTGGCTAATCTTTGTATTTTTAGTAGAGATGGGGTTTCGCCATGTTGGCCAGGATGGTCTCGAACTCTTGATCTCAAGTGATCCACCTGCCTTGGCCTCCCAAAGTGCTGGTATTACAGGCGTGAGCCACTACTCCAGGCCAATTTTCATATATTAGTCTTGCATCCTGCAGCCTTGTGAAGCTTGTTTTTGGGTCTTAGTTTTTTTTTTTTTTTTTTTTTTTTTTTTTTTTTAGTTAATTCCCTGGGATTTTCTGTATACAATATTATGTCATGTATGAATAGTTTTACCTTTTCCTTTTCAATATGGATGCCTTTTATATCTTTTTGTTTGTTTGTTTTTGAGATGGAGTCTCACTCTTGTTGCCCAGGCTGGAGTGCAAGGGCATGATCTCAGCTCACTGCAACCTCCGTGTCTCCCAGGTTCAAGTGATTCTCCTGCCTCAGCCTCCCAAGTAGCTGGGATTACAGGCGCCCACCACCATGTCTGGCTAATTTTTTTGTATTTTTAGTAGATACGGGGTTTTACCATGTTGGTCAGGCTGCTCTAAAATTCCTGACCTCAGATGATGTGTCCACCTCGACCTCCCAAAATGCTGGGATTACAGGCATGAGCCACCACACCTGGCTGCCTTTCATATCTTTTTATTGCCTAATTGCCCTGGCTAGAACCTCCAATTCATTGTTGAATAGAAGCCTCAAAGAGGACATCCTTGCCTTGTTCCTGATCCTGGGGGAAAGCATTTGGTCTTTAAATATGATGGTAGCTGTGGGTTTTTCATAGATGTCCTTTATCAGGTTGAGGAAGTTTCCTTCTCTTCTTGGTTTATTGACTGTTTTTATCACAAAATGGTGTTGGAGTTTGTCAAATACATTATCTGCGTCTATTAAGATGATCATGCAATTTTAATTTGTTATTGATAGAATAGAATGTATTACATTAATAGATTTTTGTATGCTAAACCAGCCTTGCATTCCTGGGAGAAGTCTCACTTGGTCATGGTGTATAATGCTTTGTATATATTGCTGTATTTGATTTTGTAGTATTTTGCTGAGGATTTTCGTGTCTATATTTAGAAGAGACATTGGTCTGTAATTTTCTTTTTTTGTGGTATCCTTTTCTAGTTTTGTCACTAGTGTAATATTGACTTTATTTTATACATAAATTCATAAATTGCATGTATTTATGGTTATGTTTTGAAATATATTGACTTCATTAAAATGAGGTCAATATTACTAATCCCAAAACTAGAAAAGGATATCACAAGAAAAGAAAATGGGGAAATATTCCTGTTCTTCTGCTTTTTGGAAGAGCTTGTGAAGAATTTGTGTTAATTTTTTGTTACATGTCTGGTGAATTCATTGGTGAAGAATTCATTGCACTTGGGCCTCAGCTTTCCTTCATGGGTAAGTTTTTGTTTACTGATAGAATCTCTACTTGTGATAGCTCTATGAAAGTTTCTATTTCTTCTTGAGTCAGTTTTGGTAGCTTGTGTCTTTCTAGGAATTTGTCCATCTTGTCTAAGTTATCTAATATGTTGGTGTACAGTTGTTCATTTTGTATTTTGTAATCTTTTTTTATTTCTGCAAGGTTGGTAGAAATGAACCCTCTTTCATGTTTTATCTAGTAATTTCAGTCTTCTATTCTTCTTGGCCAATCTAAGATAAAGGTTTGTCTATTTGTTGATCTTTTTAAAGAACCAGCTTTTGGTGTCATTGATTTTCTCTATTACTTTCCTATTCTTTATTTTATTAATTTTTGCTCTATTCTCTACTATTTCCTTCCATTTGCTTTAGGTTTTGTTTGCTATTCCCCCCAGGGGTTAAGGGTGGAATGTTAGGTTATTGATTGGAGATCTTCTGTCTTTTGTTTAGGTATTTATTTATTTATTGAGACAGGGTCTCACTCCGTCGCCCAGGCTGGAGTGCAGTGGTGCAGTCTTGGCTAAATACAACCTCAACCTCTTGCACACATGTGATCCTCCCACCCCAGCCTCCTGAGTAGCTGGGACTACAGGCATGCACCATCATGCCTGGCTAATTTTTGTATTTTTTTTGGTAGAGACAGGGCTTCACCATAATGCCCAAACTGGTTTCGAACTCCTGAGTTCAAGCATCCACCTACCTTGACCTCCCAAAATGCTGAGATTACAGGTTGGTGTAAACCACTGCACCCAGCGTCGGGATTTTTTTTTTTTTTTTTGAGACAGAGTTTCACTCTTGTTGCCCAGGCCAGAGCGCGATGGCGCGATCTTGGCTCACTGCAACTTCTGCCTCCCGGGTTCAAGCGATTCTCCTGCCTCAGCCTCCTGAGTAGCTGGGATTACAGGCATGTGCCACCACGCCTGGCTAATTTTGTATTTTTAGTAGAGACAGGGTTTCTCCATGTTGGTTGTTGGTCAGGCTAGTCTCAAACTCTGGACCTCAGGTGATCCACCAGCCTTGGCCTCCCAAAGTGCTGGGATGACAGGCATGAGCCACTGCACCTGGCCATGAAATCTTTTGTCTTTTAAAAAAATGATTTATTTTTTAAATTGACAAAGATTGCATATATTTATGGTGTACAATATGACATTTGAAATATATGTATGTTGTAAAATGACTTTTCCTCTAAGTGCTGCTTTAGCTGCATCCCATCAGTTTTGGTATTTTTTTTTTTTAATTTTTTTTGCACACAAAAACAATAAACATTTTCTAAAAATACATACAAACAAAAAGATGCATATCAAACATATTAGGAAGGTTGCACATGGGAAGTCGGGGAATAGAAATGGGGGGTGGGAATTAAAATAAATGAGAGAGGGACTTTATATGGATCAGTGATAATAACTCAATCCTCTATTGGACAAAGAAGAAGGAGAAGGAAGAGGAAGAAAAAGAAAGTGGGATAAAGGATCAGAAAGGGAGGAAAATAGAAAAAATTAGAGTATGACTCCAAGGTAGACCTGTTTTGTTGTCACTGAGTTGGTTGGTTTGTCTGTTGTATTTTTCATATGTTTCGCCATGTTGGCCAGACTGGTCTCAAACTCCTAGCCTGAAGTGATCAACCCGCCTCGGCCCCCCAGAGTGCCGGGACCACAGGCGTGAGCCACCACGTCCAGCCCCCACATTGCTTCTGGCCTCCGTGGTAGACCTCCCAGATGGGGCAGTCGGGCAGAGGCGCTCCCCACATCCCAGACGGGGCGGCCGGGCAGAGGCGCTCCTCACTTCCCAGACGGGGCGGCCAGGCAGAGACGCTCCTCACTTCTTCCCAGATGGGGCGGCCGGGCAGAGGTGCTCCTCACTTCTTCCCAGACGGGGCGGCCGGGCAGAGGTGCTCCTCATTTCTTCCCAGACGGGGCAGCCGGGCAGAGGCGCTCTTCACTTCCCAGACGGGGCGACCGGGTAGACGCGTTGCTCATTTCTTCCCAGACGGGGCAGCCGGGCAGAGACGCTCCTCACTTCTTCCCAGACGGGGCAGCCGGGCAGAGGCGCTCCTCGCTTCTTCCCGGACGGGGCGGCCGGGCAGAGGCGCTCCTCACTTCCCAGACGATGGGTGGCCGGGCAGAGGTGCTCCTCACTTCCCAGACGGGGCGGCCGGGCAGAGGTGCTCCTCACTTCCCAGACGGGGTGACCGGGTAGACGCGTTGCTCATTTCTTCCCAGACGGGGCAGCCGGGCAGAGACGCTCCTCACTTCTTCCCAGACGGGGCGGCTGGGCAGAGGCGCTCCTAACTTCTTCCCAGACGGGGCGGCTGGGCAGAGGCGCTCCTCATTTCCCAGACAATGGGTGGCCGGGCAGAGGCGCTCCTCACTTCCCAGACGATGGGTGGCTGGGCAGAGGTGCTCCTCACTTCCCAGACGATGGGTGGCCGGGCAGAGGTGCTCCTCACTTCCCAGACGGGGCGGCCGGGCAGAGGCGCTCCTCACTTCCCAGACGGGGTGGCCGGGCAGAGGCGCTCCTCACTTCTTCCCGGACGGGGTGGCCGGGCAGAGACGCTCCTCTCTTCCCAGATGAGGCGGCCGGTCAGAGGCGCTCCTCACTTCCCAGATGGGGCGGCCGGGCAGAGGCGCTCTTTGCTTCTTCCCAGACGGGGCGGCCGGGCAGAGGCGCTCCTCGCTTCTTCCCGGACGGGGCGGCCGGGCAGAGGCGCTCCTCACTTCCCCCCGGGCGGGGCGGCCGGGCAGAGGCGCTCCTCACTTCCCAGACGATGGGTGGCCGGGCAGAGGCACTCCTCACTTCCCAGACGGGGCGGCCGGGCAGAGGCGCTCCTCGCTTCTTCCCGGACGGGGCGGCCGGGCAGAGGCGCTCCTCGCTTCTTCCCGGACGGGGCGGCCGGGCAGAGGCGCTCCTCGCTTCTTCCCGGATGGGGCGGCCGGGCAGAGGCGCTCCTCACTTCCCAGATGATGGGTGGCTGGGCAGAGGCGCTCCTCACTTCCCAGATGATGGGTGGCTGGGCAGAGGCGCTCCTCACTTCCCAGACGGGGCGGCCGGGCCGAGGCGCTCCTCACTTCCCAGACGGGGCGGCCGGGCAGAGGCGCTCCTCACTTCCCAGACGATGGGCGGCCGGGCAGAGGCACTCCTCACTTCCCAGACGATGGGCGGCCGGGCAGAGGCGCTCCTCACTTCCCAGACGATGGGTGGCCGGGCAGAGGCGCTCCTCACTTCCCAGACGATGGGTGGCTGGGCAGAGGCGCTCCTCACTTCCCAGACGGGGCGGCCGGGCAGAGGCGCTCCTCACTTCCCAGACAGGGCAGCCGGGCAGAGGCGCTCCTCACTTCCCAGACGATGGGTGGCCGGGCAGAGGCGCTCCTCACTTCCCAGACGATGGGTGGCCGGGCAGTTTTGGTATGTTGTGTCTATTTTCATTCATCTCAGAGTATTTTTTATTCTTTTGCTTTCTTCTTTGAACCATTGGTTATTTAGAAGTATGTTACTTAATTTCCACATATTTGTGAGTTTCCCAAACTCTTTCCTGTTATTGATTTTTAAGTTCATTCCATTTTGGTCAAATAATCTATTCTGTATGGTTTTTGTTTTTTAAAATGTATTATTTTATGGCCTAGCATATGATCTATCCTGGAGAATGTTCCATGTGCATTTGAGGACAATGTATATTGTGTTGTTGGGTTGAGTGTTCCATAGATTTCTCTTGGTTCTAGTTAGTTTATTGTGTTGTTTTCTATTTCCTAGTTGATCTGCTATCTATGTTGAGAGTGAGTTATTAAAGTCTTCAACTATGATTGTTGAATTATCTATTTCTCCCTTAATTTCTGTCAGTCTTTGTGTCATGTATTTTAGTGCTCTGTTATTAAGTGCAAATTAGTGTATCTTCCTAATAAGTTAATTGTTTTATTATTACAGAATGACTCTCAACTAGGTATGGTGGCTCACACTTGTAATTCCTACATTTTGGGAGGCTAAGGTGGGCGGATTGCTTGAGCTCAGGAATTTGAAACTAGCCTGGGCAACATGGCGAAACCCCATAACTACCAAAAAATATTCAATTATTAGCTGGGCATGGTGGCATTTGCCCATAGTCCCAGTGACTCCAGAGACTGAGGTGGGAGGATTGCTTGAGCCCAGGAGGCAGCGATTGCAGTGAGCCAACATTGTGCCACTGCACTGCAGCAGAGTGAGAGACCCTGTTTCAAAATAAAATAAAATAAAAATTCTCATTTCTAGTAATGTTTTTTGTTTTAAAGTCTATTTTATCTCACATTAGTATAGTCACTCCAGCTTTCTTGTTGTTACTGTTCTCATGATATTATCTTTTTCCATTCTTTTACTTTCAATCTATTTATATCTTTGAATCTAAGTGAGCTTCCTCTAGACAGCCTATACTTTGGATCATTTTACTTGTGAAAGAAGCTTTGTTGGATGTAGGACTATTGTTGGATATAGGAGTTTTGACTCACAGTTGTTGTTTTTTTTTTCTTTTGAGCACTTTGAATACATTATCCCACTGTTTTCTTACCTCTATGGTTTCTGAGAAGCCAACTATTAATCTTATTGGGTTCCCTTATAAAATAATGTCATTTTTATGTTGCTGCTTTCATGATTTTGTCTTTGTCTTCAACTTTTAGCATTTTTTCTCTGATGTATCTGTTGTGGCTCTTTTCATATTTAACCTACTTGGAATTCATTGAGCTTTGTATATATGTAGATTTTTGCTTTTCAATAAACTTGAGAAGTTTTCAGTCATTATTTCTTTGAATATTTTTTCTGCTCCTTTTTCTCCTCTTTGGTACTCCCATTATGTCTGCATTGGTGTAAATGATGGTGTCCCACATTTCTCTGGGCTTTCCATTTTTCTTCTTTTTTCTCTTTGTTCTTTGGCTTACATAGTCTCTATGAATCTACAAGTTTGCTTATTCTTTCTTCTGACAATTCAAATCTACCATTAAGCCTCTGAGTTTTTAAAAATTATATTTATTATAACTTCTAAGTCCAAAATTTCCATTTGATTCTTTTCTATAATTTCTTTTTCTTTATTGATATTCTCTATTTGATGTAACATTGTCATACCTTTCTTTACTTCTCAATCATGTTTTCCTTTAGTTCTGTGAATCTGTGGATAATGGCTAATTTGAAGTATCTTTTTTTTGTTATAAATCTGTTCTCACAGGCAGTTTCTATTGTCTGCTTTTTTTCCTAGGGTATGGGTCATGCTGTTTCTTTGCATGCCTTGTAATTTTTTGTTGCAATCTGGACATAATAGGTAATATATTATAGCAACTTTGTGTATAGGTACTCCCCTCCCTCCAGGACTTACTGTTATTTGCTCATTTATTTGTTTAGTGACTGGCTGGGTTATTTTAATGAAATGTATTCCTGCATCCTCCCTCCAGTGTAAAGCCTCTGTGTTGCTCCTCAGGGAGATGCAGCATCCTACAGTCACCATGGGGTAACATTGGTTTTGGTAGGGTTCTCTTCCTCTTCTTCCTTGACCACTCCCAGATATTAAACTCCACTAATTCTTGCTGATTGCTGTATTGTTTTCAACAGTTCTGTGGTTTATAAATAGCTCTACAATGTAATCCAATCAAATTCTGGCTCTTTTGAAGGAATAGTTTCTGAGGTCAGTGTTTGGTATTTGTTCTGATCCCTAGAGGGCTCCTCTAAGCTGTTTTATTCCATGGTTTTCCTGAAAATTAGGCAGCCTTCAGTTTGTCCTGCATTCCAAATCCCAGTTGGACTGTCCTCCCAGTTGACTTCTGTCACAATCTCCAATGTTCTTGAGAGCACCCTTAGGGTTGAATGTCTCCACTATCTGTTGCAGATGAAGTCAGCTCCTTTGTGAAAGGATTGAGAGTTTCCTGTTTTACAGATTGCTTCTCACATCAGGCAAAATCTCTAAGCCAAAGCTCTGGAGTTGCAAGTGGGAACAATGGCAAACTTCTCTTTTAGTGAGCTCTAGAAGCTGAGTGCTTGGTAGAGGATTGAGAGCAGCAGACTGAGGTCCTCTTGTCTTGCCTCTCCTAGTAAGGCACGGAACCATCACCTTTCCAGATTGAGCAAGGGTGCTAAGGAGCCCAGTATTCTCAATGTGATGAGTTCAAGGTAGAGCCTCTGTCCCAATGGAAGAGGAAAGCCCTGACCTCTTAAGTGCACTAGCCCAGTGCTTAGCTTCAACAATAGGTAGCTGAGGACAGGATGAGAAACAGTGATGTCTTGCTCTTTACAGGAAGGGGGCCCTCCAAGTGGAAGTTGAGGAAGAGGATAAGTTGGAGAGGGAGCCTGTGTTCTTGATTATAGCAGTCTGGAGTGAAGTCTGTCTTGCTGAGCTGGGAAGGGGGTGGGAGCAAGTGGTCTTGGTTTATATACCACAGACACTTTCCTTTCTTACAGAATTTTCAGATTTTCTTTGATATTTGTTTCTTCATTTGCTGTCGGCCCTTAGGACTATCTCCATAGGCTTTAAGTGATTTTTAAAAATATTTTTTTATCAGTTTCATATGAGAGCAGGCCAGTGGAGCTCCTCATACTGTCAAGCTAGAAGTACTATTCATTCTTTCTTTTTAGAGACACAGTCATGCTCTGTCGCCCAGGCTGAAGTGCAGTGGCACGATCTCGGCTCACTGCAACCTCCACCTCCCGGGTTCAAGCATTTCTCCTGTCTCAGCCTCCCGAGTAGCTGGGATTACAGGCGGGTACCACCATGCCCAGCTAATTTTTTGTATTTTTAGTAGAGATAGGGTTTCATCATGTTGGCCAGGCTGGTCTCCAACTCCTGACCTCAAGTGATCTGCCCACCTCGGCCTCCAAAGTGCTGGGATTACAGGCGTGAGCCACCATGCCTGGCCAGAAGTACTATTATTTCTTATAACTACATATGAATCTAAAATTATCACAAAAGGAAACTTCTTTTAAGAAAAAGAAAAGAATCAGAACATAAATATACAGCATGGCAAAACTACATCTAAAACAAGTATTATAGGTCTCATGGTGGAAAAATTGGACCCACAAGAAAAGTTGTTAATTATCACTGATATTCTGAATCACTGATACCTGCAAAATGATTACTACATATGTGCAATGAAGGCTATTGATGTTACCCTGTATATCTGCACACTCTGTACAAATGCTGTTAAATGATGTAATAAAAAGTTAAAAAGGAAATTAATTAATTCATATTTAATAAATTTTAAAAATGGAGAAGGTAAGACTTTCTTACAGAAAAATGCCAACTGAAATCATTGAGAAAACAGTAGTATTGGACAATTACCACTTGCAACCATCATAGTAAAAACTGATAACAGGCAAAAATCATCAGATCATATATTGAAGGGAAAAGTTTCATGAGGAACATGATGTTTGCATGGCCTGAAAGTATATCCTCACAGATTGCTTACTAGTTGTAAGGGGAAAAATAGCAACTACATAGTGGTCATACTAGATGACACCTTGACCAGTTGGCTATAATTAATATCCTCAGTGAGAGGCAGAGAGACAGCATGTGCCTCTACATGTAATAATCAAAAACAATTATGTCACTGATAGTATTTTGTCTGGTCTAACTTGCATCTAATCATGAGGAAACATCGGACAAACCAAAATTAAGGAACATATTATAAAATAAGTGGCCTCGGTTCTTCAAAGACAATGGCTGAAAAACAATTCTAAATTAAAGAATAAAGGGACATAACATCTGAATGCATTATGTGATCCTAGACTGGATATTGAATTTGGACAATTGACAAAATGTGATAAGGACTGTAGATTTTTTAAAAAGTATTTTATTGTAGCTGGGCACGGTGGCTCACGCCTGTAATCCCAGCACTTTGGGAGTCCGAGGCGGGCGGATCACGAGGTCAGGAGTTTGAGACCAGTCTGGCCAAAATAGTGAAACCCCATCTCTACTAAAAATACAAAAAATTAGGCGGGCGTGGTGGCGGGCGCTGGTAATCCCAGCTACTTGGGGGTCTGAGGCAGGAGAACCGCTTGAACCTGGGAGGCAGAGGTTGCAGTGAGCCAGGATCATGCCATTGCACTCTAGCCTGGGCGACAGTGCGAGACTCCGTCTCAAAAAAAAAAAAAAAAAAAAGTATTTTATCAACATTAACTTCCAGATTTTGATAATAGTACTATTAATGTCAAAGAAAATTCTGGTTCTTAGGAAATATATACTGAAATATTGAGGGATAAGGAGGCATGATACATGCAACCTACTTGCCAATGATTCAGAAAAAATAGTTTGTAAACATATGTCTCAGACAGAGAATATGGTAAAACAAATATTATTCTTTCAATTTTTCTATAGGTGTGAAATCACACCGAGATGTCTTGCTTCTGTTTAGGATTTTTCGGTCTCCTTTAGCTTGTAGGAAGTAACAAATGTTAGTTATACCTGTCTTAAATTCCTCCTCAGTTGCTCTTAAATAATTCAATTTTGACAATGATTTTAACTGTAGATTATTGTAAAAGAGGTTACACGATATAATCTTCTAATAAGATTGTTACAATTATACCTACCTACTGCACTACAGACCAATTCCTTTAATGAATACAATTTGGTTCTAATATTTTTGGTTGTCTATGGTGTTTTCAAACCCCTTTTTAATCACTACAAGTTGAACCATCAGTAGTTTTGTTTAGTGGCCTGACATGGAATAATACTATTAATATGATCCAAATACACTGAACTGAACTGTAATTCTCCAAATCTTTCTAGAAAGAAAATAGGATGTGTAGCAAATTACTCACAATGTTTAGTAATAACACCAAAAACTACTGTCATCAGTGTACTCATAAGGCAAATGCATTTTGCTTGAAAGGGAGAATGTCCATATTCTAAACAAATTATGATAGCTTCCTCTAAATGAGTCAAGCAGCTTGTGCTTATGAACCAGTGACAGAAATGAGCCACCGTCTTTTGTCCTATGCTCCAACAGGCTGCTTTTTCTTATGGGCTAGTCCTTTATACTTTTTCAGAATCAAATGCTCTTTATTTTGCTCCCATAACTCCCAGGCAATGACTATGACACCAGGTTGCTAAGAGCCATTTTCTTCCCTGAAGAATATTCTATTTTAAAATGCCTACAAATCTATTTCCTACTTCATCAGAAATTGTTAATGAGAATATTCCAGTTCCACATCTTTTTTTTTTTTTTTTGAGATGGAGTCTTGCTCTGTCCCTCAGGCTGGAGTGCAGTGGCGCGATCTCGGCTCACTGCAAGCTTTGCCTCCCGGGTTCATGCCATTCTCCCGCCTCAGCCTCTCTCTACAGGCCTCAGCCTCTCAGTACAGGCGCCCGCCACCACGCCCGGCTAATTCTTTGTTTTTGTATTTTTAGTAGAGACGGGGTTTCACCGTGTTAGCCAGGATGGTCTCAATCTCCTGACCTTGTGATCTGCCCGCGTTGGCCTCCCTAAGTGCTGGGATTACAGGCGTGAGCCACTGCGCCCGGCCCAGTTCCACATCTTAAAACCAGAGCATTTAATCCAAACCAAATATGGTTCTTAATAATAGAATTGCATTGGAAGTATCTGTGCTTTACTAAACCTTAATAAAATTTTGTGCTGTGTATACATGAACTCCTCTGCCCATGTTGAATGTTCCTTAAATAAATTAGAGGCTCATGGTAGTCAGGATGAAAATATCAACACTGATACTTTCCCTTTTTTGAAATTTAAGAGTATCAGATAATGTTTCTAAACAGGGGTTCCAAACTGATGCATTTAATTTACCTCTTGGTGGCATACCCTTGGCCAAGAACACAGTCTGTAGAGTCTTAAATGCTGTTAGCAGCCAATGTTCAGATAGATGGTTCTATAAATTACCATTCAATACAAACAGTAAGACAGTCAATGGAGATCTGGTGAAAAATTTTAGTTTTGAAAACAAAACTAGACTTCTCTGATACATAATGATAATGAGTTGAAGGAAGAATATCAACATAATGTCACTGATACAGATCTAGAATCTATTATGATATCATTTGGGAAAAAGTCTAAAAGTATTAAATTCAGGGGGGTTGTCCACCCAATGATGGGCCCTCTTCAAGATCTTAACTTATAAGGCAAAATAATGGATTCCCAGCTGAGGTAAAACAACAACAAAAAAATTCCTCAATCACACAAAGAACATTTCCCCATAGTTTAAATTCTCCATTTTGAACCTTGAACCAGTCAGTAAACAACACTGCTTCTTCCAATTCTAACCAGTTCCTCACTTCCCAAGATTGGCTGAAAATCACCCAACCCAATTCCTTCTTAACTTTCTAAGATTGGGAGATTCCTAAATTTTGCCTATGGCTTTTTTTCTCTTTTGCTACACCAAGCTAAATAAACCTGGCTTTTGGGGACTACAAGCATGTCTCTAATCTCTTGGTGGGCTTCAAAGGATTTTCTTTTTTTTTTTTTTTTTTTTTTTTTTTTTTGAGACAGAGTCTCCCTCTGTTGCCCAGGCTGGAGTGCAGTGGCGTGGTCTCGGCTCACTGCAACCGCCTCCCAGGTTCATGTCATTCTCCTGCCTCAGCCTCCCGTGTAGCTGGGACTACAGGTGCCCGCCACCACGCCTGGCTATTTTTTGTATTTTTAGTAGAGACGGGGTTTCACTGTGTTAGCCAGGATGGTCTCGATCTCCTGATCTCGTGATCCGCCTGCCTCGGCCTCCCAAAGTGCTGCGATTACAGGCATGAGCCACCACACCTGGCCCAGGATTTTTTTTTATTTTCTTTTTTTGAGACAGGGTCTCGCTTTGTTACCCAGGTTGGAGTGCAGTGGTGAGATTAGGTTCACTGAAGCCTTGACCTCTTGGGCTCAAGTGATCCTCCCAGTCCAGCCTCCTGAGCAGTTGAGACCACAAGCATGTACCACCACACCTGGCTAATTTTAAATTTTTTTGCAGAGACAGGATCTCACTATGTTACCTAGGCTGGTCTTGAACCCCTGGGCTCAAGCAGTCCTCCTGCCCCTCAAAGTGCTGGGATTATAAGTGTGAACCACCACCCCCAGCCTGGATTTTCTTATAAACACAGTCCAGCTGCCCAGAAAAAAAATAAATTGCTATTCCTATTTAAGTAGGTTTCCTCTTTCAGGGATGCTTTTCTTGATGGCTTGACATGTGATATGGCTTAGATTTGTGTCCTCACCCAAATCTCAGGTGGAATTGTAATCCCCAATGTTGGGGGGGGTCCTGGTGGCAGGTGATTGGATCATGGGGGTGGATTTCCCCCTTGCTGTTCTCTGATAGTGAGTTCTCACCAGATCTAGTTGTTAAAAAGTGTGTAGCACCTCCCAGCTTTGCTTTCTTCCTCATTTGGCCATGTAAAGAGGTTCCTCCTTCCTCTTCACCTTCTGCCACAATTTTAAGTTTCCCAAGGCCTCCCCAGCCGTGCTTCCTGTACAGCCTGTGGAACTGTGAGCCAATTAAACCTCTTTTATAAATTACCCAGTTTCAGGTAGTTCTTTATAGCAGTGCAAGAACGAATACAACATGGTTCTAATTATCCTATATATTTCTTGAATTTTTGAAAAATATGCTTTGAGAAATGTTAGGTAAACATTTTCAGTGGAGATAAAACACTATAATGTTATTTTGATAGCGTACATACCAAAATTTAAACATTACATTCCCCAATTATTAGACATTTAGATATTTTCCAGTTTTTGCTGTTATAAACAAACCTGTGATGTATCTTCAGGATAATCCCTGCAACTACAGTTACTGAGTTGTATGGTGTGAGAAGTTTTTGGGTCTAACCACATACTGCTTGTTTTCCAAGACTTTTACCCATTAACTCTTGCCTCAACTGATTAAATATTAGAGGACACTTTCACCAGCCCACTAGGAAGATCTTTTAAATACAAGTTTTGCCTACACATTAACGTTTTAAAAATATTTAACTTACATACAGCTTTTGAAGAACTCCCCATGAAGGTCTGTCATTCTCAATTGGCCTACACAAGTTTCAAGCTTACTAGGTAGAAAGTAACTAAAGTCATAAAGCACTTGGTGGAAATGCAGGAAATGTCAAATAGTAAACAATAATTACTACAGGCTTAGGCAATCAGATGGTAGTTTTGCATACAAACAAAAACAGGAATTTAAGATGTTAAATAATTTGTGTTTTTTGTTTTTGTTTTTTCTTTTTTGAGACAGTGCCTTGCTCTATCACCCAGACTGCACTGCAGTGGCATGAATTTGGCTCCCTGCAGCCTGGATCTCAATCTCTTGGCCTCAAGCGATCCTCCTACCTAAACCTCCTGAGTAGTTGGGACTACAGGCAAGGACCACTACGCCTAGCTAATTTTTGTATTTTTTGTAGAGACGAGGTTCCCTCATGTTGCTCAGGCTGATCTCGAACTCCAGGGTTTAAGTGAACCGCCCGCCTCGGCCTCCCAGAGTGTGAGGACCCTCCTGGCCTAAAATAATGTTATCACTTAATTCTTTGCATAAACTTTATTGACAACGATTGGTGTGTTTTTTTAAAAAGGCTTTTTAAATTTTTGGTAAGGTATTACCTGAGAAAAGATTAAATGCATAGTTGAATATAAAAGATCTATTTTATAGACTGGTTTATGAGTGTGAACACACAAAAGATTAAAAGGTCAACCTTACAGCAGTCTATAAAATAGATCTCTCATATTCTCTCAGTATATCTGAGAATATTGAAAAAGTGCATTTCAAAATCACTGGCTAGGGTTTAGTGATAGGTAGACCTCGGTTCCCTTCCCTACTGGGCCCTGGACTTCCCATCCCTGTTTTCTTCCTCAGGTGTATTAATACTGGCAGGGCCTGGGAGACTGACGCTAGGGAAGAGGTGTGTAATGTAAGGACACTTCAGATTGTTTCCTGATCTTAGAATTCAGCTAAACCTCCACATAGCCCCTCTCCTCAAAAATGAGTAAATACATAAATTTAAAAATGAAAGGAAAAAAAGAGAAATCCCTTCTCACCACCCACCTTCAGGGCTAAAACAGAAAAATCAATGCGCTGCGCTTCACAGCCATACCAAAACCAAACAAACACCAACTCAAACCCTCCCTCACATCCGCCACATCTTCCCAGTGCTTCGCTATCTCACAGGACCCTGGCTTCGCCCCACTGCAGCTGGCGTTTTTTTAGCCGCAACGCATGCGCCTAACCTCGGGGTTCTTCTCCTCTCCGGCGAGAGGAGGTCTCGGGGCCGACCCGAACTACAATTCCCAGCATCCTGCGGGGCGCGGGGAAGGAAGCCCGGGAATGAGAGAAAGCGGCTCCGGGGGCATAGCGGGCCAGTAAGGGCCGCTCCTCCTTTGAAGAGGTTTTGCGTCTCTTTCCGCCGGTGGCGTCGGCGCTCACGCAGGGGCGGGTCCCGGTAGCGCGAGGCGGTGCAGGGCGGGAAGGGGATTCGTGGCGGCGGCGGCGGCGGCAGGGACAACAGCGACGGCGGCGGCGGCAGGGACAGCAGGAGCAGTGGTGCTGTCAGCGCGGCGGTCGGAGACATGGGAGACCCGGGGTCGGAGGTGAGTAGTCGAGTGAGGGTCCTGGCGTTCTCAGAGGCGAACCGCGAAGGGTTTGTGTTTTCTGCGGTCTGAGGCCTGGTGCTCCGTCGCAGCCTCGGGGCGATACCTCTTCAGTGTCTTGGGCCGAGCCCAGCTCTGGGGCCTGGTGCGTGTCTGAGTGAGGAACCCGCAGCAGCAATGGCCGCCCGCCCCCCGGCATGGGCCCCGGCTGGGCCAGTGAGAGCGACGTTTTAAGGCAGGATTGCCCTTCGGTATTGAGCTTGCGTTCCTCCTTCTGGAGTAGATAAGGGGAATTCTGAGAGGCTGGTAACGCGTTTTCAGCGTTGGGTCCCTGCAGCTCCGCACACGCTGTGGCAAGAGCCAACTGCTCGAGTTCTGTTCCTAGTCGGGTTTCCGTGCAGTTGTGCTGAGTTCGTTTTCCTCAAGCGCTCTCTGTTTTTAATTGTTCCTTTCGGAAACGCTCTCTTCCTACAAGAATGTGGCTGAACAGATAAGCATGTTTTGGCTTGTTTTTATAGATAATAGAATCTGTCCCTCCAGCTGGCCCTGAGGCATCTGAGTCAACAACGGATGAAAATGAAGACGACATTCAGTTTGTCAGTGTAAGTAGCAGTGATGATTGGGTTTTTCCCAGAGTAAAAGACTATGGTGGGCCATTATGTAATTTTACCTCACCTGGTCATTTAATGTTTATGAGTGTCTAATACATACTGGACACCGTGGAGCATGGCACAGGATTGGGAGATTTACCAAAAGAGCTATCTGAGCCACCCCCGTAGCCATCACAAAGAGCATGTCCTAAAGAACGTGCTGTACACTTAATCTCGCCCCCTGCCTTTCGTTTAGACTTAAGATAGACGCTGGTGTCTAAAACGCTGTATTGAAATGGAGCGAGAGTAACTTCTAAAGGCGACACGGAGGAAGGAGCTGCTAATGATGAGCAAGGACGTAGAAAACAGGAAGGATTGTGAGAGCCCAGAATCTTAGCGTTATGGTGCTTCTAACATGAAGGCAAATAGCTTGAAGATTTCTCTAACCTCTGAGATCATCATGTTACAGCATAGTACAGTTGATGCTCATAATGAAGAATCCTACATCACTGGGAACATGCTCTATTTTTCTGAGTTTCTTCCCTTTGGGACAGTCGTTTTCAAGCCTTAGTAAGTATAAACAGGCAGATTCCTGGGCCCCACTGCAGACCTACGGAATCAGAATTTCAAGGCGGGGGCCTAGGAATCTTCATTTTCAGACAAGTGCAGGGACATAAAGATTTCTGAGCACACTTTGTACAGCATGGGTTTCCAAAGCAGAAGGGAGTGTTTTATGATGTATTTTGGGGTGATGTTCATCCATAATTGTTGGAGTTTTAGAAAGGCTTTGCGTAAAGTGGTATCTCAGCTAGCTAGGCAGAAAACAGTTCTGTCCCAAACTCCTCTTTTGGAATGCCGTAGTTAGTTGCAGTTTGGTATTCAAGCTGTAGAATTTTTCGTTGAGTGTCTGATGTGCATTTATGGTGGATACTGGGAAACCCTGTAAAACTGGTTATTAAACAGTTTCTTCCCCAGCATTAGGGCCATTTTGGTAATTCATTTTTGTATGGTATTTTAATAGATTTGTTTAGGAGTCCTTCACAGGATTGTTTTATTGAATTTCTTTCCCTGTACCAGTGTATGTTGTACTCTCTCCTTTTCATTTTGAACTTCTACGGATTTGGAGTAGAGGATGGGGGTGAATTGTATCCTGCGCTTTCCTTTACCATGGGCTGAAGTATGTTTAATAACAGGATTCCATGGCTCTTGAGGACAGATATTTCAGGTTCTTCCTGAATCTTGGTATATTTGTGAACAGAATGTTTTTCTTATGGTGTTTAGTAGAAATAATACTAGGAATGACATAACTTCTTTATGAACTATGGCCCTTTGAGAAACACAAGTAGAATCTCTTAATATTTGAAAAATGTTTTGTGTAATGAATTACAGTGTAGCTTGTGACTAGTTAATGTAGGCTTGAGTTCACCTTTGGTTTAAAGGAGTCTTTAAATTTTATGTTGAATGTAGAGGATCACTTCCGTCTTTGCATCAAGAATAAAGAATGTACAATCATTGAATATCCAACATGATACAGCTTCTTACTCTTGTTCCCAAATAAAGGTTCAGAGGTTTGACAGCTCCACATGGAGAAGTGAATTATATGTTGTAAGTGTAATTACAATACTAGAAGAAGCCTATTAAAAATTTTCCCTTTACATTTAAGTGGCACCACTTACATCACAATAATAGCATAATTATATTTCAAAATATACTCAGAGACAGAATTTTTACTTTTCTCTGGAATCCAATCCTATATGTGGCTTCTCCAGTCAGTAATGCTTATTCAGTAAAGATGAAAAAGTTTGAGTTCTTCAGATAAAAAATGAGTATCGTGATGTCACTTCTTCGTTTTTACGGTTTGGATTTCATAGCTCTTACTAACCTAATTTTCCCACTTTTAGTCCACTTGGTGGCACAGGAGTTATTCTGTGATTTGTAGAATACAGAATCTGAAACTAAACACAGCATGCTGAAGGAAAGGAGTGATATAGATATGGAGGGGAGGTGCAAAAATGGGCTCTCTCATTTAAGTTTTATTGAAATATACATAAAAGTGCACGATTCATAAGTATACTTGTTGGATAAATTTTTGCAAAGCCTCATACATCTATGTAAACAGTGCCTAAAGAAAGAGAATGCTGCCATAACAAAAACTTCTTATTTAGGTCTGTTGTTCTTATTTCTGTTTAGTAATATGATCCTTTATTCAACTACTGTTTTTATATCTTTCTTTGAAATTGCAGATTTTTTATGTGATTTACTTCTAAAAAACTAATAGCTCATGATGTGATAGTTCACAGTGCTGTTCTAGGTATGAAGGTATACAAACTGCTGAGGGAACCTATCGTAATCTTGCTAACAAAACAATACAAGAGGTTCGGGTTTCAGCCAAGATTATTGATATAGTGTAGAATCATTGGAAATTTCAAAATAGTCAGTGAAATCAGGATATAATTTCCTAAATAGCTTCAGTACCACATAGGTCAAGTATTAATACTGTAGCTGCAGTAGAAGGGAGTCAAGCAGAAAATAGGATTATTTGGCCGGGTGTCTTGGGGCTGTGATTGATTCAATAAATAAAAAGTGTTGAAGCTCATAATACGCAAAGCCATGAGTTAAGTTCCTTAGTGCTACAAAGATTAATTTGAAATACATCCTACCCTTAAGGATCAGTATTTTAGTGTGAATGATGAGATAGGAGGTGAGAAGTATGTAAATAGTCCTTAGAGGTAGTAGAAAATTCTTTTACAGAAAGTACATAGTGCTGTTAAAGAAGGACATAAGACTTGCAGTTTATCATAGTAGTAGTAGTAGTAGTAGTAATAAGTAGTAGTTAGTATTTATATGTGTTTAAAAGGTCATTTTGAGTAGAAGAAACAAGTAGTAGTAGTAGTAATCATAGTAGTAGTAGTAGTAGTAATAAGTAGTAGTTAGTAGTAATAAGTAGTAATAAGTACTGGGAAAGCAGAGGATTATGTATAGTTCTGAAAGATTTTTTGTTTTTTTTTTAAAGTGGGAGGAGGCGGCATGGGCCAGGTAGTATAGAACTTGAATGTTGGATTAAATTTGAACTATAAAATAGGTACAATTGGAAACTTTGAAATGTTGCCTGTCAGGACTGCACAAGTAACCTGTGTCCCTAACTTCTCTATATGGGGGGAAAAATGAATTATTTAGGGTTTTAGATTTATGCTCAAATCCATATTCTTTGTTTTAGAGAAAACTTTGGTTGTAGTAAACTACCTTTTTAGTAGACCATATTTTGGTGTATTGACATCTCTTTTCAATTAGTAGGAAATTGGTGTTTTGGCTTAGAGAATCAGTTTTCTGATAACAGGAATGAAAGCTTTTTATTTCATGAAACATATTTTAAAACTTAGAATATTAGTTTAACTGTTTTCCTAAACTGTTTTGCCGTGCTTCTACATGTGCTTCAGCCCCTAAATTGTGTGGTATTGGGAATAGAATTCTTTAATTTTTAAATTTTATTTTTATTTAAATTTTTATTTCTATTTCAGAGACAGGGTCTCACTCTTGCCCAGGCTGGAGTGCAGTGGTATGATCGTATAGCTTACTGCAGTCTTAAACTTGTGGGTTCAAGCAGCCCTCCCGCCCCAGCGTCCCGAGTAGCTGGGACGACAGGTGCAGTCCACCATGCCCAGCTTAGAATCCTGTATTTTTTGTTAGTGGTGCAATAGGGCATGAGAATGATGGTTTACTAGTTGATGGATAGAACAAATGCAAATAAAAATACCTTGTAATTATAGGACCATATGCAGTTATAGTTGTTAAAGATATAAGTAGTAATTATAAATATTGTAGCAAATTATTTTTCTTGATATTTTTATTATAAACATAACTTCTTTTGAGAAATTGGTAATTTATTTTTGGTCAGTGTTACAAAGTATTCACAGATGGGGTTATAGAGGTAGTCCATTTTCTCTTAAGGAAGAAAAAATGTGTTATTTCAGGAACTCAGGTAATAAACATTGACTTAAAAATAGTATTTATGTTTTGAACTACCTCACAATTATAGTGCCTGTACAGCCAGTTGTGTTTAGAGAACCAAGTGTACCTCACTCAGTTTTCCCATCTGTTAAATGGGATAATACTGATAATTCAGTATCTCACCTTGTAAAGTAATTTGGGGGATTAAGTGAAATAATGTACATGAAAAGCTTTGCACAAGGCATGGTACAGGGCTCAATAAATGTTATTGATTCTTAGTGAAATAAATGGAGTACTAAATGTTTTACTTCCGTAAGCTCATTATCATGAAAGTTTTTCCATATTCACTGTGAAAATTAGCTAGTGTACACTATTTGTGTATAAGTAATCTTTTCCTTTGGGGTACATATCTGTCCTTACTTTTCCACTCAATCTCTTTGCCATTTTAGTGATTTTCAACATGATTCCCCTTCTCGTTCTACTCTATCACTTAAAGCTCAGTAGTTATTTGTTGAATGTATAAATATTCTAAATGACTTCTGTTTTTTCTCAATTTTGGATTTTCTGTGATACTTTTTTTTTTTTTTTTTTTTTTAAAGAGATACGGTCTCACTCTTGCTCAGGCTGGAGTGCAGTGGCATAATTATAGCTCACTGCAGCCTTGAACTCCTAGGCTCAAGCAATTCTGCTGCCTCAGCCTCCCAAATAGCTAGGACTACAGGCTCGCACTACTGTGCCCAGCTAATTTATTTTATTTTTGTAAAGATGAGGTCTCACTATTCTGTCCAGGATGGTGTCAAACTCCTGGACTCAAGTAATCCTCCGTCATTGGCCTCCCAAAGTGCTGGGATTATAGGCATGATCTACCACGCTCGTCTGGATTTTCTATCCATATTTTCCTTTTTTTCTTTTCTCTTAGTGTGAATCATATAAAATTATTGTTCTTCAGTAGTTGAAAAATGTTTGCATATTGGTTTAATGGTTCACTGCAAGAATAAATTTCTGATAATCTTATTTAAATATTATTTAAATCTTATTTAAATCCCTTTAAATATTACTGCAGCTTTTTTTTTTTTTTTTTTTTTTTGAGTCAAGAGTCCCTCTCTGTTGCCCAGGCTGGAGTGCACTGGTGTGATCTCAGCTCCCTGCAACTTCTGCCTCCTGGGCTAAAGCGATTCTTGTTCTTCGGCCTACTGAGTAGCTGGGATTACAGATGTGCACCACCACGCCCAGCTAATTTTTGTATTTTTAATAGAGACAGGGTTTTGCCATGTTGGCCCAGATGGTCTCGAACTCATGGCCTCATGTGATCCACCTACCTGCCTTGGCCTCCCAAAGTGCTGAGATTACAGGCATGAGCCATCCTGCCTGCAGCTACTTTTAAATTCTGTTTTTGATCATTTTCTTTCTTCTTTTCTTTTTTTTTTTTTTTTTTTTGTGATGGAGTTTCGCTCTTGTCACCCAGGCTGGAGTGCAATGGCACAGTCTTGGCTCACTGCAACCTCTGCCTCCCGGGTTCAAGCGATTCTCCTGCCTCAGTCTCCTGAGGAGTTGGAATTAGAGGCGTCCACCACCATGCCTGGCTAATTTTTTGTATTTTTAGTGGAGACAGGGTTTCACCCTGTTGGCCAGGCTTGTCTCAAATTCCTGACCTCAGGCGATTCGCCCACCTTGGTCTCCCAAAGTGCTGGGATTACAGGCCTGAGCCACTGTGCCCAGCCTGTTTATCTTATTTTTTTCTGGCCCATTTTACTTTTTACCTTGCATCCTGTCATCTTTCATCTTCTTCTTTACTTTCTCTGCATAGGAACTCTGCATCTGTGTATTTCTGGTTACCAGGGGGGTGGGGGGACGCTTTTGTGGTTTGCTATTTCTGTGGGCCTATAATGAAGGTTCCTAATGCATATTTCTTGTAGGGAACAAAGTAAGATGATTATATCAATGGGAAAAGTATCATATTTTAATTTTTCTTCTTGGATCGAACATAACGATTTTCAGTCTTTTTTTTTTTTGTGACAGAGTCTTGCTCTGTTGCTCAGGCTGGAGTGCAGTGGCACCATCTCAGCTCACTGCAACCTCTGCCTTCTGGGTTCAAGCGATTCATCTGCCTCAGCCTCCTGGGTAGCTGGGACTACAGGTGCCTGCCACCACACCCTATTCCTATTTTTAGTAGAGACAGGGTTTCACCATGTTGGCCAGGCTGGTCTTGAACTCCTGACCTCAAGTCATCTACCCACCTCTGCCTCCCAAGGTGCTGGAATTACAGGTGTGAGCCACCATGCATGGCCTACATTCTTCATACCAGATGTAGATTTTAAAGTAGGTGATTCAGCTCTGTTTACCATATATTGGAGAGTATTGCTTCCTCTGTTTCTTTATTTTTTACTTTCATGTTTATAGTTTGAGCAAAAATCTCAATTCCTTTGCTACAGATCCCTACCTAGTTTTGCCCTCTTGTTTTATCTTGGTATCTGAATTAGTACCCAAAAGATGGCAGTTTCTTGGTTGAGCAGAAGTCATAGCCTAGGGGAGAAAGAAGCTATCTTTGAGACTGGATGCCTATTCTAGGGAAGAAGATCATTACCTAGATCTCAGCCTCTGTCTCCAGCAGTCAGCTTTCTACATCCTACAAAATCCTTTCGTCAGCTATTATTTCTTCTGTGTTCCTTTCTTTTGTTTCCAACATACTGGATTTCTCAAAAGAATATGGCCTTTTCTACTGCTAGTGTTTTAGAGCCTGGCTTCTGTGCTCACAACTTTCTTGAAAGTTGCTCTCTCAAAGACATTTAAAAATGTCTGGTTGCCACATTCAGTGGCATTTTATTGTTGCTGTGTTTCTGGCCACATTTAACACTAACAGCTTTTTATTGAGGCAATATGATAGTTCAGTCTAGTTCTAGAGTTTAATCGTCTTCTAGGGTAGCAACTCTCAAGTCTTTATTTCCAGGTATGTTCATACTTCCCAGATTAGAGGCCTGCATTTCCAGCTGTCTGCTAGATACACCCTGTGTACCACTGTTACTTCAGCCCATAGGAATGTCAGCTTTCTGTTTCTGCTTTCCAAAGTTATACTAATGGCATTACTATTCTTATAGTCACCTGAGCTTAAAACCTTAGAGATCACTGACTCCTTGTTTTGTTTTTTTAAATAATCTTTTAAATTTATATTTATTTATATATTTATTATTTATTATTATCATTATTATTGAGACAATCTTGTTCTGTTGCCCAGGCTGGAGTCCAGTGGCGTAATCTTGGCTCACTGCAACTTCTGCCTCCCAGGTTCAAGCAATTCTCCGGCCTCAGCCTCCTGAGTAGCTGGGACTACAGGCACGCACCACCATGCCTGGCTAATTTGTATATTTTTAGTAGAGGTGGGGTTTTACCATGTTGGTCAGGCTGGTCTTGAACTCCAGCCTGGCCAACATGGTAAAACCCCATCTGTTAAAAGTACACAAATTAGCCAGGCATGGTTCTAACCTCAGGTGATCCCCCACCTTGGCCTCCCAGTGTGGTGGGATTACAGACATGAGCCACCACACCTGGCCTAATAATCAATCTCTTTTAGTTTTCCGTTTTACTCTTGCCATCGTCACCATTAGTTCTGCATTATCATGTGCCTATACTGATTATCTTGCTTTCCCTGCTCTCCATACTCCTCTATGTGATTGGTCTTCTTGAAGCACAGTTCTCATGTTATTGTCTTATTATTATTTTTTATTTTCTTTTGCCTATTGAATAAAATCTAGGCTTTTAAGCATGACATTCAAGGCCTGGTTGTTGAAGAAATTGGCATGGATGGAAAGAAAGAATGGAGAAGAATTCAGGTTTGATGCTTGTCTCTGCAGTGGTGGGTGATGAAGCTGAGCTATAAGTCAAATAATTCATTTTTGAACTTGGATATATTAACAGACTTTTGATACCAATTCTAGGTGTAAAGCACTGGATTATAATATTTGTGTCTTTGTAGCACTGTTGTTATATTACTTTTCCTTTCCCAAGTAATGGACATGGCCCTAATATTCTACAGGGGTGTAGGTACTTCCTTTTAGGTCTTGTCATCATTTTACATTTATATATTTTTAATATTTTCCTCTGCTTCTTTTGTTCTCGTTATTTTCTGCTATCCACAAAGCTCCCTCTTCAGAGTAATTCTTGCCAGTCCCAACCAAAAAAAAACACTGGTAGGTTTAAATGCTAATTTGGTTTGAATAACTGTTAATGACTTCTAAATTTGCTTGATTGTTTATAGGAAGGACCATTACGACCTGTTCTTGAATACATTGATCTGGTCAGCAGCGATGATGAAGAGCCTAGCACCTCTCATACTGATGTAAGTACATTACATTTGATTTGTGTTTCTTCACTTGTGTCTTTTAAGAGATATTCTTTAAAGAGAATTACCAAATCAGTGAAGGCTGTGTTTAGAAATAGCCAGTTCTATTAGAATGGGATAAAATAGGTAGTCCAAGGAGTCGTTTGCCCAGATCTCCTGCTTCCAGTTTTTTTCCTCTACTTTGAATGAGGAGATGAAAAAAATGATAATATGACTCTGGGAAATTCAAAGCCTTAGAGGTGATATCTGATAAAATGGAAATGAAATAAAAACTGCAAGCTTATTGATTCCTCTTTCCCTTCTCTTTTCCTGTACTCTCCTCAGATGCCCTATACAACAGGTTTCTTTTGTTTCAGAACCACATGACCACAGAAAATTTGTTTTCTCTTAGAAAAAAGGATATGTAGAGATCCTTTTAGGAATGGAAAGTGGGGGAAGGGTTTATAGGAGATGTATTACTTCAGTCATCGTCCCTTTAACCTTGTCTGTGCCCCACATATTTGGAGTTATTTATCTTACCTGTGATGTACTGGTTGTAGGTTTGACCCTTGGACCAATACTTCCCTTGCTCTGAGAATTGAACTAGTTGAGCCCTTTGTAACAATCTTGCCTTTCATTTTTCCTTGCTTTAGCCCAAACTTCTGTTAATGGGCTGTTTTCATCTTGGATTAGAAAACTCTTAGTTATTGTTCAGAGTGGCCACAAACTTCTTGCTCTGTGATATAGGGGATTGAGACTTGGACTTGGAATCAGAATACCTGGGTTTGAGTCCCAGCTTTACTCTTTACAAATTCTGTGACTTTGGATAAATTAAGTAACCTTTTACCCTCCGTTTTTTAATCAAATAATACCTACCTCACAGGGTTGTTGTGAGGATGAAATGAGGTAACAAATTATAACTTCTTATAACTACAAACCATAAAGTAGGACTATACAACTGGAAAGTTTTGTTATTCGTGGAGTGTGAATGACAGAATTTTCAAAGGTGCTTAAAATGACTCTAATGGGGGAGTTTTAGATTTTTTTTTCTTCTCAGTGGAACTTTCCTTAAGTTCTCTTTGCCATCATTAGCTTCTTGCATATCTTGAGTAGAACTTAACATATCTTGAATGGAATACTTTTTTCTTTTATTCTTATGAGTGGTCTCACACAGGACCAAACAGCAGGCCAGGATAGCACCACGTGATCTGAGCTTGTTTTTACTCTCTCCTTTTTCATAAACAGAGTCCCAGATTAATGCCAGTAGTTGATATTGGGTCTTTGGGGTAGTGAAGCTTGTGGATCTGACTTCTCTGATTCCTTTGCTGACCTTGAGTGGATTGTATCTTTCATTGTTAATTATAATAATTTAAAAATTGAGTTCTACTTACTGGACATGAATCTCTGCACTTGAAAGTTAACATATTAAAAGCATATTTTTTTTCTTCCTTGGTTTTCTTGTTCATGTGGATAACCCAGAGAATGCCTGAATCTAAGGTGCCATCCTCTGAGAATCATCGCCCAGAAATGTGCTCTAGCTGCAATGTTCCTCTTCCCATTGGAGATAGCAGCTCCTTCTCTGGGAGTTGTTCCAGCAGTCCAGAAAGGATAGTTTCTCAAACTTCCTCTGTTGAGAACCCATTGGAGAACCAGAAAAATGATCAAAATAATTCAGATACTAAGATCTCTGAGACAGAGACCCTTAAATCATCACAGAATTTTCAGACTCTGCCTTCATCTCCACTTCTGGTTCCCCAAGAATCTTTGGCCTGTTCTGAGGTCAAAGAGAATTTACGTATAGATTCTTCTTCAGCTTCACAGCATGGACGGGATGCCATCCTCTATCTCCAGACACAAGTAGCTGAAATGTCCCGAGTGATACGTGATCTGCAGTCCAGGAGCTGTTTTAGATTTCATCATTCTAGGCCAAATGAGAACTCCTCAGTTCCTTGGGACATCTCCACCTCTAAGGAGGAAAATTTATCCACAGTTGAAGAAGAAACTGATTACAAATCACCATCAGCTGATGACAAAGGGCAGCCATCTGACCCCAGCCAATCTAGTTTCACAGGTCTTTTGAAGAGAATGGAACAAAGAGGTGTTATAAAAAGGGTGACATTACAATCTGAAGCGGAGTCATGTGAAGGGAAACCTGATTGTGTGACTTCTAAAAAACGTTTGGTTCCTCCATTACATCCTCTTCTGAGAATTGCCACCACTGAGGTTTTTAAAGACCCTGCTGATTGCCATCCTTCTTCCTTCATGGGACACAGGGTATATCCTGTGGCCAAGGATACCTCTCCTTTCCAACCAAACCCACCAGCTGAAGGCCCCATTGTAGAAGCATTAGAACACAGCAAAAGAGGAAATACAACATCCCCTCTAGATTCTACCTCAAAAGAAATGGAGGTCATGGGTTGTAGGTTTTACCATGCTGCCTCCATTGCAGCCCGAGCTGCTAGCTACATGGCCTATATGACTCAATATCAGCGTAAACTCTGGGAAGACATGGAAGATCTGGTTCATGACCCAGAGTTTGATCGTGGAAAAGCAAGATGTATAATATCTGATGGTATGGATGCAGGCCTTTGGCAACTTTGTACTACTAGGGACATAATGGACTCTGTAGTCAGAGTTATGGCCATGGCCATAGACTATAGAAGGCAGGCCTGGCTTCGACTTACATCTCTCACTAAGAAAACCCAGGAGAAGATCTCCCACTTGCCCTTTGATGGTACTTCCCTTTTTGGACAAGATGTGAAAGCTGTTGTTGCAGAAGAGAACAGTATAAAAGAAAATGACTATAAAGATCACAAATACTATACTCAGCATCGATACTTCTATAGTCATGATCAGAAAGCACATTATCACAATAGAGGATACTCCAAAGGGGATTGGTACAAACCTCGAAACCACCCCTATAGATATAGAAAGAAGGGAGACTCTCCAGAACGCCATGGGTACAAGAATTAATAACCTGATTTATGTTCAGCAGAATAGTCATTCAAGATCCCAACTATTTTACTTGTTCCTCCTCGTACAAATAGGATCTACAGGTAGGAGGAGATCGTCTCAAAAACTGAATGCATGTCTGGAATGATCACAGTTGACATTTGAATTCTAGACTTTTGAAATGAAGTATATAATAAACTCATGACTTACTGGCCAAGTGAGCAGTGGAGACTTTCTTGAAAGGGTTGGACAAATGTTTATCCTTTATTTCTGGTCCAAAAATAAGTTTGGAGGAGGACCACTCAGGAATCTGAATCCTCTTGTGATTAAAGAAAAATATAAAGATGTGTTCCTCAGGAAAATCTTATTTGTAAACTGAGGACTAGCACATTTTGAGTCTAGAAATAATACTAGATGTCTCTTTACTAAGACCAGAGGTAAATCCTTAACTTTTAGGTTATCAGTGCTTCCTTGTTCAGGCTTCAGTTTGACAGATCTTCACAAAATGACACATCTGTTAAAATGTCTTTATGTCAAGATGGTCAACTCACCAAGAGTTCATACTACTATCAAGCTCTGTGAGACTTCAGAATCAGCCATGAAGCTTTGTGTCAACTGGAATTCAAATCAAATTTTGCCAAATCCAGTTTGCTTCCCCTTGGAATGGCTAGATGTCGCAGGTCTGTTATGGACACCAACTGGAAAAAGACTTCTACCTGTAACATCTCTGTAGAAATTGCACAGTAACTATCTTCATCAAGACTTTGATGGCCACCATACTGTCACTATTCATAAAGCTACATGTGAGAGAATTCTTTGTTGTTATCAATCCTGATAGTCTCTGACCTATCAAGCTCTCATATCAAGCTGTAAGACTGAGTCATGGTAGTCTCTCACTATAAGCTGGGCCTTTCACCAAGATGACCTTCTTAACCTACCTTCTAAACATTTAATTCTTTTGAGCTTGATAGTGCATCACACTCTAAATACAAAAAAGATACGCACATCAGTGCCCTGGAAATAAAGGATGTTACACGATCCAGGCATGCAAATCTGAACTCCTAAGACCAAGAATTCCAAACATGCCTGACAATCTTGTCCCCTTATTGTAATAAAGAGGGATACCATCAGTCTAGATTTTATTGAGAATCCTTAAGATTTAAAGCATAGCTGTGGTTGTAGTGAAGAGAACAAGCCACACAGCTCTGTTTCTTGATATCTAAGTGATGATATCCATTGATGATTTGAAAGGCTGAAATCAAGCCTTAAGTGATACGTTCTTGGTTAATTGGTTACTTAATTTAGTCAGATTCTTAGCGTAAGAGACAGCTTATCTTTTTGCTCCCAATTGGTCCCAGTAAAGTTTTTCACCATACTGGAACTGGCAGCAGATACCTCAATTATATGTCCCACAGTATCTTCTCTTCAGACTCAAGGTAGTGGATGTATGGTATATCAGCCCTTAGATTCATGTCTTCACAGCATGACATCAGGAATGGAGAATATGTCAAGTTTGAGGGATCTGAATACATCACCTAGTATTATTTGCTTGGCAGCCAAAAACAGTTGTTTTTATTGACAGACTTAATTCTGTAACTTCTGCGTTTTTTCATCTGCTTGATCAAGGCATTTTGGATGTACTGCTAATGGAATATGGCACTGTTTTTATGGTTTATGTGGCTTCTATTCTTGCCACAGTTGTTGCACAGTGGTAATTGACATTTTCTCTGGTGCCACACTTTTTAATAAGTTATTGAAAGCTCATTCCTCTTCCCCCATCATAACCATATTCAGCACCCATTTTTAAATCTACTTTTCTTCCTTTCCTTATTTGTGCTACAGAGGTTGATGGCGTAAATTTTCCTACTTGGAAGAAATTACTTTGTCAGTTAATTTCAGGGTACTGTATTGATCTTGTTTGTCCTATTTGTAGATTAATCTTGAACTAGTCTTAATAAAGGGGATATTGTTTTGCAAATTTAGCCCAGTCATATCAAGAGTTAATATTTATCTTAATTTTTCTGTATTTTACTCAAAATTTTATTTCCATTTCTGTAGAAATAGGTCCATGCCAGTGTTCTCTACAAAGTGTCTTTCAAACTAAACCCTGGAAGAATATTGATTACCTGAACAGAAACAAAGGCCTAAGAAATCATACATTTTTGTAGCTTATGTGTATTGCACCAATCAAGCAATCCCATGTGCTCTTGATATTGGCACTGTAGTTTTATCTTAGAGGACTTGCCAGTGGAGAACTCAGTGGTGAGAGACCTTGGAAATGTTTTATGTGGCTGCACATAAGTGTTTCTGACTAGCTAAGGCTACTTCAGACTTTTCACTTTCCATTTCTCCCCTTTTCCTTCCCTGAATTAGATGCTATGTCATAAACTTGGTGGTTTTTGAAATACTCTTATTTCAAACCTTAAACTAAACCAGAATAAGTTACACCTGAAAATGTGTTTGTCTGAAACGATTGTGGCACTTCCCTTTAATATGCTTCCCCTCCCCTTTGGCTTTTAAATTGTGGTTAAAAAAAAGAAAAAAAAAGGCACATAAAGCTTAGCACCTTAACCATTTTTTAAGCATATGGTAGTGTTGACGACATTTGCATTGTTGCGCAGCTCCTCCATTCTTAAATATTTGTAAGATGATGTTGCTGTTCTCTTTTCCTCCTGTGATATTTATGTTGCCCAGTAATAAGTAAAAGTATCCTTTCTTAGTTACTCTAACTGATATGCCCAAGTGTCTCCAGATACTCTGTTTTCCTGGAAGTGTAAAGTATTGGGAAATCATCACATTGGTGACCAAGTAGTTCTGAAAGGATTTGACCGTTTAATAGGGATGGGGACAGAATGCAGATCAGGAAGAGATTTTAGTTATAGTTTCTTGATTGCAAAAGAAATATCTTTAATGTGTTAATTTTTTATTATTTTAAAATCTCTGGCATACTTGAATGATAATGTTATAAAACTTAAAGTGAGGATTTGGTCTAGGGAGATTACCCCAATAGAATCAGAAACTCTTAGTCAGATAATAAATATTCATATTATGTCTGCTATGTTCAAAGCCTGCAACAAAATTCTCTACTAGGCCAACCTCTAATGTTTAAATACCTCTGGGTTTTCTAGGAGGCCTTGGAATAGTTGCAAATTTAATGATCTGGTATTCTCAAAAAGGATATATCTAATGATCTTGATTCTTCAAAATGTTATTTCTTGATTAGATATACAATGTATACAGAGACAATGGTTTCTTGTAGTTACTGTGTATAGAGAAGTACTGTTTCCATTTTTATATGAAGTGCCTTTTTAAATTCTACACTTTTCTTTAAAACTTAAACTTTGATGTCTTGCATATATTGCTGGTGGTATTTATGTGAATTTTGTACAGTGATTTAATCTTGTAGTTTATTACTCTATCATTTGTACAATTGCACTATCTAAATGTACTCCCTTCTGAATGTTAATTTGTTTTCTTTATAGCACTGTTGATTCATTTCAGAAGGTTGTAGAGTATACCTCCCTCCCCCTTATTTAACTAACTAGACAGTAGTTCCTTTTTGTTACTAGTGAGTGGCCAATTTTGGGGGACCTTAAGGCAGCTTTGTTTTCTATAGATATGCTCTAGGTTTTCTGATTGTCTCATATCTAACCTTGTTCTTAACCATGATAACACAACTTATATTTGATAAGTGGATGTGTTTACTTGGTTAGAATAAGCAAGGACATTTTTAAAAAGCAGTACATTTGCTGACACTTTATCTTTTTTTAAAAGAATGAATGACAGCTTCGTTATCAGTATAATTACATTTAAACTTTTTTTTTAAACCATGTGGCAGCTTCTTTATCAATCAGTGTAATTCCATTTATTTACTTAACCCTCAAAATGACATTTTGAAGGGAGCATAAACTCTTTCAGGCTGCTTGGACAGTATTTAGTATTCTATATTAGTACTATACTAATAATTTACTGAGTGCTACCTAAGTGACCTGATTGATAATGTCCTTAAGGACCTGATACATCCAGGATAACCTCTCAGGTACTGTAAACAAGGAGGTTGAAAAAGACACATTCCAGAATCCCTTTGTCTGGTAAAATTGGATACTGATGTGGATGGACATGACATTCATTATTCTTGAAGATATAACTAGTTGACTGGGATTCTGATGAAGGTTTGAAATTATGGAGTAGATCTTTGTAGAAGTAGTTTAAAGATTGCAATAAGTGAAATCTTTTTTTTTTTTTTTTTTTTTTGCGACAGAGTTTCGCTCTTATTACCCAGGCTGGAGTGCAATGGCACGATCTTGGCTCACTGCAACCCCCCACCTCCTGGGTTCAAGCAATTCTCCTGTCTCAGCCTCCCGAGTAGCTGGGATTCTAGGCATGCGTCACCATGCCCTGCTAATTTTGTATTTTTAGTAGGGACGGAGTCTCTCCATGTTGGTCAGGCTGGTCTCAAACTCCTGACCTCAAGTGATCCGCCCGCCTTGGCCTCCCACAGTGCTGGGATTATAGGCGTGAGCCACCGCGCCTGGCTGTGAAATCTTTTTTTTTTTTTTTTTTTTATATGAGGCATATTTTGCCACAATCTCACACTGTTTAGGTTCTCTTGTCTTTTGGAATTTATCATTCTGTATTTAATGCTAGTCCAATAATTGATTGTCTCATCTGTATGCATCTTATGCATGTGATTCAATTGACTAGGTCAATTCTGTATGGTTTATCATAGTAGATACACAAACCAGTCTTTATTTTTTACTTAAGAAAATATGTAAGTGGAAGTTATCAGTAAACTGGTGATTATTGTATTGAATGCAAATCTTTTTATTATTTTTCCAGATATATTGAGTTTTATAAACCCATTAAAATATTATTTTATGAAATTTCCCTTCCTGGATGAGCAGAATATTGTTTTATTAAATCTTCTCTTATTAGTGGAATATTTTTGTACTTCTTTGTCTTTTCATTTACTTGTTTTTTGTTATAATGAAAACTTTAGTAGTGTTTGGTACCATTGAGATATCTTATTACTGGAAATTTTGTTTGCTTCCTGTGGGATATATCTGGAAGTGGTCACAGTCCAACCATGTCCTTTTGATGTTGTTAGCATATCAGTTATTCTGTGTATTGATCTTTTTTTCTCCTGTATTCAACACCTGTTTCTGAAAGGATGTCTGATCTTCCCATAATCTCTTCGATGTAGATGATATTTTTTATTCTATCAGTGTATACTAGATAAGATTTTGATGTGGATTTGTATTTGTATATTTAAATACCATGTCTTTAAAGCATTATTAGAAGAGATATTCTAGTTTCTTCAGTGTCCCTTTTAAAAAAAATATAGCCAGTCCAGTATCTCAAACTACTTTGATTTTTGAACTTAAGTCAACTTTTAGTGCTACCTGGCTTAATGGTAGTATTATTTTCTCATTCCTACATGTTCACACAAGTTTATTATATATAGTTTATGGTCAGATGTATCTTATAAAAATTTTGAAACCCATCCCCATGGATTTATTATAATACAGCTCTGATATATCTTAAAGTTAACCCGTTTTCCGTAGATGTTAAGGGCTTTACTGGTTGAGGTAACCTATTTCAAATGGTCTATTGGGTTTTGTGATACCTTGTCAAGAATTCAATAAGAATTCTCAGGTTGTCTGTATTTTCTTTTAGGACTTTGGAGATCTCTCAAGTTGTATTGTTTTCTAGTATTCCTGAGTATATTCTTTTGGTAACATGAAAGTAAATAGTTTATATTTGATGATTTTTTTTTTTTTTTTTTTTTTTGAGACTAAGTCTCTGTCACCCAGGCTGGAGTACAGTGGCAAGATCACGGCTCACTGCAAGCTCTGCCTCCCGGGTTCACGCCATTCTCCTGCCTCAGCCTCCTGAGTAGCTTGGACTACAGGCGCCCGCCACTACACCCGGCGAATTTTTTGTATTTTTAGTAGAGATGGGGTTTCACCGTGTTAGTCCGGGTGGTCTCGATCTCCTGACCTCGTGATCCACCCATCTCGGCCTCCCAAAGTGCTGGGATTACAGGCGTGAGCCACAGTGCCCAGCCTGTATTTGGTGATATTTTTAAAAATTCTACTTTGACCTTAAGTGCTTCAAGAATTGTGTTCAGTTAGTAGTCCTTTTGTAAGACTAACTCATATGCTATCTTTGCTCCATGAGCTATCATAGTACTGTTTTCTTTCATTACCCATAAGAGTGGCTCTCTCACAGCATTCACTTTTAAGGGCTACAGTTAGACCTCTTGTTAACTCCTACTTTTATCTGTGATGGCTATGTTTCACACTACCTTGATTTATAAATGTAGTAATGTGTTAAATAACTATCATGTTGTGGTCCCTTAATACCTCTTTTGATTGGTGAGGTAACAGTGATGTGGATGATGAAATAAAAACGTTTCCCCAAGTCACTAAACACAGTTTTCAATTCTTTTTTTTTACATATTTAATTTACATTTAACTACTGTTAGGTATGCAGCCCGTGCCTTTTTGCCTTCGGTAGAATATAGTTACATAAGTAGTTTCATTTAGATTCTTGGGACAGAACGGCCTGTGTATTGATCTTTCTTTAATGGCTTGGAACAGCTTCTATATATTCTGACAGGTCTTGGAAGCATGTTAATATCCGTGTGTCTCATTGTCATCTTCCTGCCTGGGAAGGCAGTAGAAGAAAGAATCTACATTTGTATAGTCTGTAGTACAGGCTCTGTGCTGGTTGCAAGGCACTCTTGAGAGAGAAATTCATTCTTAATTTTGCAGAAGAAGAACTGAAACTTCATTAAGTCGTTAAGCAACTTGCTCAGGTGGTGGAACTGAGCTTTAAATACGGACTTTTTCCAGTCTCAATTCAGCATTATACTAGGCTGCCTCCATGTGTTTTTCAAAGCCCCATTCAAGTTTTACTTCTATGGTAAACTAATTTTACATACACAAATCTTTTCATTTTCTGAACTTCCTTTATGGCTTTACTGTCACCCCACTAGTATTTGATGTCTTAGCTATTAACTAATTCCTGATTATTTCACTTGTCACATCAGGAACCCTATCCTCTTAGTTCTCCCATTGAGATTTCACTGTGCTGGACTAAGATTATTCTTGATTCATAGTCATTGGTTTCTGTTTCCATTCATTTTCAGCACTGATTATGTTAATCATATTGCTTGGGTTTTTTCTTTGTTCTGTGTTGCTTATTACATTCATTTTGTTTGATATACACACTTAATTTTTTTTTTAACTGGCATTTTGAGGATATTGGTTTAAGGGAAGGAAAAAGGAATGGTGCAAAGCACATGGTATTTGAATTCCAAAGACCTTGACCCTCAGTATTAGCAAGTCACTTATTTTCTGAGCCTCAGTTTTCCTACTCTCAAATGAGGTAATATCCGAAAGTACTTTGAAAACACTAAAGCCTGATACAGATTACCTTTTTTAAGTAATTGCGCTGTTTCTGTTCATATTGGATATGGTATTCTATGTTATTGGCTATAGATACATATATTTTAACAGCATGTAAATGTCCATTTCATGCCATGTGATCATGTTCCCCCTTTTATGATTTTTTAAGGCTGTCTTACAAGCCTAACAGTGTACTAAGTCATTAAAAGATATATTTAAAGTAAAATAGTCTCTTTTCTCAAGTACAAGCTAAGAAATGCTCATAATAAACAATAAGAGAATGTAGAATGAAGAGTTAGAGTGTATATGTATGTATATACAATTTTTGATAGATGGTATTTTGTTATTTTATATCTGTGTTGAAAACAGTCTTTTAGTTTGTCAGACATCTTTCTCAGTACCTGCTATGTGCAGGCAGGTATTGAGAAAGGTCTGAGAATACTGAGGGTTAATAAGAGATGGTATATTCTCAAGAGAAATAAATACCACTAAAGCATAAGAGCAGATGTCCTTTTTGGAAGAATGCCTGTGGTGATGGAACAAGAAAAGCCATATAGAGGGGTGAGGAAAAGCTTTTCGTACCAAGTGTGTGAGCTGAGTTTTGGAGGATGATTAGGCAAGAGTTAGTTGGCCTGGTGGAGAAACAGGAGCCAGGCATTCAGGTGGAGGAACAGGAGTGTGGAACAGTGTGGGTAACATAATGGGATGTGTCTGGTTTCAGAATTATAAGAAATAGTCTTTAGGGGGAACAGAAATGAAGGAGACTAAACAGAAGATGATAAATTATCTGTGAATATGTACTGGTTCCTACATATTCAAAGTGTGCTAAGTTTGTGTAGCCATTACTTGTAAGGTTCTAGGAGTTGTCTCTCTAGGGGTTGGTTTGTACCATAGTCCATTATGTACATCTAGAACAATCCTTTCTTTCCCGGAGCTGAGCCCAAGGTGGGCTTTCAACAGTGCACCTCTGGCTCTGGGGCAGTTCAAGCAATCAGAAAGAACTGAGGCACTGGTAGAAAACAACTCTGAGGATGAACAGGATAATGTTCCTGAAGTGGAATGTGGTATCCCTTCATGGTTAAATGGTTGCATACTTCAGGGTCACCTATGGAAAGGTGTCCTCAGGGTAGCTAAAAGTGGTTAATTTCCTTGTGTGTTGACTTACAGATCATTTCTAGGTGGACTTGGGGAAAATAAATATAAAAATACTGCTTCATTGGCATTTGCAGGTGTTGTATTGAAGGAGGAAGTGGGTTCCTATCACCAGAACCCTCTCTAGGTGATTCAGATAGGAAATTGGGTTGTTGACCTTGTCCCAGTAGTATCTCCAGCAGCTCCAACACATTTTGTCAACTTCGTGTTTGTTTTTTAAGTTTTTTTCCTTGCTGTTGGCCACCTTTACCTTTTTTTTTCTTCTTTTTTCTTTATTTTTTGAGACAGAATCTCACTCTGGCGCCCAAGCTGGAGTACAGTGGGGTCATATTGGCTAACTGCAACCTCCACCTCCCAGGTTCAAGTGATTCTCTTGCCTCAGCCTCCCGAGTAGCTAGGATTACAGGCGCATGCCACCATTCCTGGCTAATTTTTTGTATTTTTAGTAGAGATGGGGTTTTGCCATGTTGGCCAGGCTGGTCTCGAACTCCTGACCTCAAGTTATCTGCCCACTTTGGCCTCCTGAAGTGCTGGGATTGCAGGCGTGAGCCACCGTACCAGGCCTCATTCCCACTTTTAGTTTCTCTACACTTCATCCTTTTTTTTTTCCCTTCTGTGCCAGAGGTGGAACAGTGGCACTCAGGGTTAAAAAATTGTAACTCCCTTTAGCTTTGTCACACTTCATATTCAGAGTTACTGTGTTTTGTTTTGTTTTTGTTTTTGTTTTTTTTCTTGAGACAGAGTCTCACTCTGTTGCTGAGGCTGGAGTGCAGTGGTGCGATCTTGGCTCACTGCAACCTCTGCCTCCTGGGTTCAAGCGATTCTCTTGCCTCAGCCTCCCGAGTAGCTGGAATTGCAGGCACCCGCCACCATGCTCAACTAATTTTTGTATTTTTAGTAGATACAAGATTTCACCATGTTGGCTAGGCTGGTCTTGAACTCCTGACCTCAGGTGATCCACCCGCCTCGGCCTCCCAAAGTGCTGGGATTATGGTTGTGAGCCACCACGCCTGGCCGTATATTTTAAAAATGTCTTAAGGTTCAGTTACTATTATATTTTGGTCCTTGTACTGAAGGAGGATGAAAGTCATTTTCCTAAAATGATTTTTATAGAGATAGATGTTGGCAGTTTACTCAAAAGAGAATATAGGAAAATCTTTTTTAACAGGTTTGGTGGGACTAGCCTTATTAACTGAATAAAGTACTTTACAGAATGGGGTATATCTATATGTATGTTTTAAGATTTGTCCATACAAAGCAGATGTTCTGTGTACTTCGTAAACAACTAATTGGGGGTGGGAAGGAGATTGCTTTGTAAAAAGAGGGTTTCCTGGTTCTAAAGCTTTGCTGCTGGAGATGGTAAGATGGTAAATAAATATTGTACTGTTATGCTGCGTTTATCTCTTCTGCTTTATCTGCATTTGCATATAAAATTCTTGAGAAAAACCATTGCTTTTCAAAGTGTTATTTGGGATACGGTTTGAGATATGTAAGTTGAGTAGAAGGGGCTTCTGGTAAACAGAACTTTGGGGGGTGGTGCAAACTTCAGACCAAACTATGGATTGAAGCTTTAGGATGGGCAATAATAAGCAGACTTCGAAATTGGGTTTCTATGAAGTAACCCATTTGTTGCAGGAATTCTGTTCAAACCAAATGCACTAGTCAGATACTGTGATGATGTGCAAAGTTAATTCTTTTGCAGTTGGTTGTTCCTTTGAGCTTTCTTTGAACTTGGAGTCCCTTACATATAAGATAGAAGCGATGAAAGAAATAGTCTCCAGTTGGTACTCCTCTGGATCATCAGTGCCAGCTGATGTTCAGGGAGATATTATGACTGTAAATAAACCTGCCTTGGATTGTTTGTGTATATCCCCTCACCTTATTCTTTACCTTCTTCCCTCCTACAAATTGCATCTTTTTCTATTACTGGCTTTTTCAGTAGCCAGAAAGTGCCTATGATGAGTCAGATAGGAAACTGGGTTGTTGGTGATCACTTCTCTGGGTAGTAACTGTTCTTGCAGAGTGCTTTCTTCCTAGGTTATATCACCATGTGTGGTATATGGAGCAAAATCGTTCCATTTCACAGAGAGGTCTAGTGACTTAATGTTCATAATATATTCATATTTATATTAAAGTAATTTTATAGAAAATATAAAATGGAAGCTTTTTGGTTCATCAAGAACTAAAGTGCTTTTTGAAATTAGTAATAATGATTTACAAATATAAGTCATTTGTTTATCATTAAAAAGCCACAAAGTAGTATTGTAAAATAATTTATTCTGTGAAGCCCAGCTTTTTGTTCTTTTTTCTTTTTTTTAAGCCTTTCTTTTAGGTTCAGGGGTACATTTATTTACAGGTTTGTTTTATAGGTAAACTTGTATCACGGGGGTTTGGGGTACAAATTATTTTGTCACCCAGGTACTAAGCGTGGTAACCGATTGTTATTTTTCTGGTGCTCTCCCTCCTCCCACCCTCCTCCCTCATGCAGGCCCAATGTCTGCTGTTCCCCTATTTGTGCCCATTGGTTCTCATTATTTCATTATTTAGCTCCCGCTTATAAGTGAGAACATGCAGTATTTGGTTTTCTGTTCCTGTGTTAGTTCACTAAGCCCTCCAGCTCCATCCATGTTCCTGCAGAGGACATGATGTCATTTTTTTTTTTTTTTTTTTTTTTTGGCTGTATAGTGGTCCGTCGTGTATATGTACTACATTTTCTTTACCTAGTCCTGCTTTTTACTATTGTTTTCTAGAAATTGCTTTGCAAAAGTAAAATCACTCCATTAATTCCGCATTCCCTTTGAGTTGATATTTGCAAACATTTAAAGTAACTGATTTAGCTAGTTATCACAGTAAGTTACTGAGAGGCTCAACTTTTCGGTGAGTGATGTATGAAGAATAAAGTGAAAGATCTGCCTGAATTTAATATTTGTAAAAAATGTACTCATGGGTCTTTTAAGAATTTTTTTTTTTTTTTTTTTGAGACGGAATCTGGCTCTGTCACCCAGGCTGGAGTGCAGTGGCACAATCTCGGCTCACTGCAAGCTCCCCCTCCCGGGTTCACGCCATTCTCCTGCCTCAGCCTCCCGAGTAGCTGGGACTACAGGCACCTGCCACCACGCCCGGCTAATTTTTTGTGTTTTTAGTAGAGACGGGGTTTCACCTTGTTAGCCAGGATGGTCTCCATCTTCTGACCTCGTGAACCGCCCACGTTGGCCTCCCAAAGTGCTGGGATTACAGGCGTGAGCCATCGCGCCCGGCCGAAAAATTTTTTATAAAACAGTTTAGAGCCGGTTCTGTCTGGCATTTAGCTTCCTAAACCATACTACATTTTCAGGATCGAGAGTGAATTGTTCAAGAAATAGGCATTTGTAGATGAATTTTAACAGAAAGTTCATCTATGAAGTCATATGCATTCATCTGAAGTTACTTAAGTAGAAATATAGCTTCTACTAAGAATTTATTTTGGTGTTTAATTAGCTTCCTTTTGAGCACATTTGTTAAACTTACCTAAGAGAACTTATCTTTGTGATTGGAAAAACTAAGAATCCTGCTTTCTATATTTACATTCCAAAGAAGAATAGAGAAAGGTCAGGTCTAAGTGAGCTGAATAAGCATATATTTTTAAGTTTCAGCTTTTAATTTGACTAAGTGTACTTTCATCAGTCTTTTAAATACATTTTAAAATACAAAATCAGACATGCTTTTAGGAAAACCATATATGTAAAAAAAAAAAAACAAATTTATGTTAGCTAAATGTTTTTTGCTTTAAGTGGTAACGGTGTTTGGCTTGAAATTTGTATGAAAATATTTTCCCAATAGCCATTAAGCTTGTTGAGCTGAAAGTGACTTTCCTTAATTCTTGATTAATGTTTCTGTTGAGTTTGGAAAATAATGTAACCCAATCATTATACATATAGGGACAAAAATCTGAGAAAAGTTACATACAATTTACTAATAATGTTCCTTCTAGATGCAGCATTTCTGTCTATATTTGTGTAGGATAGATATTAAACGTATTTTTATAAGGCAAAATTCGTGATTTAAACCGAGTCCATTATGTTCCCAAACAAAAGACTAAGATCCTTAACATTTTTGTCTTCATGTAGTCTTCTTCATTAATAATTAAAATTTGTTAACAATTTTATTACATATGCTGATTGTAGAAAAATTAGAAAATAAATATAAAAAAGAAAAAGCTCTCCAGACAGAAATAACCACTATTTAACATTTTGATTTATATAGCTTTCTAGATTTTATTCATATATATATTTACAGGATCATTTTCACTTAAAGACTGCAAGTGTTGCTTGGCACAGTGGCTCATGCCTGTAATCCTAGCACTTTGGGAGGCCTAGATGGGAGGATTGCTTGAGGCCAGGAGTTCAAGACCAGCTTGGACAATACTGCAGGACTCTGTCTTCACAAAAAATAAGAAAAACTTGCTGGGAGTGTTGGTACATACCTGTAGGCCCAGCTACTCAGGAGGCCGAAGTGAGCGGATTGCTTAAGTGAGCCCAGGAGGTTGAGGCTGCAATGAGCTGTGGTCACACCATTGCACTCTAGCCTGGGTAACAAAGTGAGATCCTGTCAGAAAAACAAATTATCTATCTAATCGATTGATCTATTAGTAGTAATAGGGAAGAGATGTTGAAATGTAAGTTTAACATTATCATTTCATTGATCATGGGATTTTGTGTCAGGTTGTCATTTCTAGACTTGGACTTTTTGCTGTAACTCTACCAGGATACATTAAAAGATAAACATTGTTCTTTAGAAGTGTTGCTTTACCTGTATATGGTTAACTTTCATGGAGATGTTTCCTCAGGTGTAACCAGTATCCTGAATATGGCTGTCATTTCTAGGATACAACCGAAATTTGCTCTGTGCATGTTTTACCTAAAATTTTAGATTAAAATATAATGAAGTATACTTGAGAATGTAAGAATTTCATAGTGACTGAACCAGAATCTGCCTTTAAGCTTCTTCTGGCTTTACATCCTCCTTAATTCTATGCAATTCTGGGTATGGAAGAAAACTGATGCAGAGATTGATCTGAAGTATTGGCAAATGGAAGACCTCCAATTTTCCCAATATTTTTCCTAAGGCTTTCCAGTGCTTCTCCTCAACACTGATTGGCTAGCATTGATAGCTTATTCACTGTCGGTATGGACCCTTTAATATTATGTGTTTTATTTAAAGACATTAGTCCAGGGTGACCATAGGAGGTACTTCAAGGAAGATAACCCTGAAGATCCTATAGCTGCTAATACTCAAAATGAAACTTAAAAAAAATAATGATTTTTGCCATGGATCAGAGCCAATTCAATTCTAGCTTGAGAAGTGAATTCAGATCATATCTGAAAGCCTTACCTTTCTTAGAAATTAGGTCCAAAGACCTAAGTGACAATTCAAGTTATGGGCTTTGTGGGAGATGGCAAATCCAGCCTAAGGAAAGAAGTTCTGGAATTTTACAATTTCACATTAAATTACACGTCAGCATTGTGGCATTAGGGGAATGGTAGAAATTCTCAGTGCTAAGAATTGAGCCTTTAACCAGCTACCTTGACCCCCAGACTCAAGATTTATAATGGAAAAATATTGTATGGGCTGGGTGCTGTGGCTTACACCTGTAATCTCAGCACTTTGGAAGGCTAAGGCTGGCAGATCGCTGGACGTCAGGAGTTTGAAACCAGCCTGGCCAACATGGCGAAACCCCATCTCTACTAAAAATACAAAAATTAGCCGGACATGGTGACACACACTTGTAGTCCCAGCTACTCGGGAGACTGAGGCAGGAGAATCGCCTGAATCCAGGAGGCAAAGGTTGCAGTGAGCTGAGATCACACCACTGTACTCTAGCCTGGGTGACAGAGCGAGACTCTGTCTGAAGAAAAAAAAAAAAATCATATGACTGATAGAGTCTGCCTCATATACCTAATCTTTTCCCAGTTTAAAACATCTTTCTTTAATACATCCGTTTTCTCAGTTTTAAAGTGCTAGCTTCAAAATTGGCAAAGATTTCAGAGTTGAAGCCCTTGCTTTCTCTACTACTATTCCTTTTCCTCTACTCCTAGCAGATTTCTCCCATATCTGTTTTCATATTGGTAGCCAGAGTTCCTTTTTTTCCTTCCTTTTTAAGAAGAAAATAGAACCAGGCATGGTTGCATGTACCTATAGGCCCAGCTACTGTGTAGGATGAGGTGGGAGGATTGCTTGAGCCCAGGAGATTGAGTCCAGCCAGAGGACCTTATCTCTAAAGGAAAAAAAAAATGGAGAAACTTTCTCCTCAGAGGGAAGAAGAAAGCCCAAAGTCAATTCTAAGATGCCGTTTGTTTTCAGCATTAGGGCTTGTGGGTCTTTTCAGCCCTTCAGTGTTGTGAAAGAGAATAAACAGATCAGCAGAATTAGTAGGGAATAACAGAGGCAATTCATTGAGACATAACCATATACCAAGTTGAGTGTCTTTTATCTGAAATGCTCGGAATCAGAAGTGTTTGGGTTTTAGATATTTTTGGATTTTGGAATATTTGTGTTACAGCTGTTGGTTGAGCATCCCTGATGTGAAAATCTGAAATCTGAAATGCTCCAAGGAATGTTTCCTTTGAGCTTCATACGGGCACTCAAAAAGTTTTGGATTTTAGAGCTTTTTCTTTTTTTTTTTTTTTTTTTTTTTTTTTTTTCAGATTTTTGGATTAGGGAAGCTCAACTTGTACTTAAATAAAATATGTAGGCTACTAATAGCTAAATATAAGAAAAACAATTGTAGTAAATAATGACAATACCAACAGGTTTTAAGACCTCCAAGATGGTAGGCTAGTGATTAATTTTAGAGTGAAGTTGAAGAGATCTAAATGAATGTTTAAATGGCTAAACAACTTATCTTCCTAGTGTTGTATGTTTTGATAGCACGTGAGTATAATTCGAAGGGAGTAAAGTTTTAAGAATATATTTATGTGACTAGTGAATTACTGAAATTTTTTCCTACTGGATATATAATTGCTGTGTTTCTGAATTTAATTTTCATTGACCTTTGCATCAAGAGTATATGCAAAGGTCAGTGAAAAGTATTGCATCAGATTCATTAAGTATGCTTTGAAGTAAACATTAAGAAGAATAAATATTATGTAAAGCTTTTCTGAATGACTGTAACTTCAAAAGTAACTTAAAATGGTTTTATTATGGCCTAGAACAAAGTAAAATGATAGTGGAAACATCAGTTCAAGGATAGTTCTTCCTGAGTTAGGATTACCTAAATTTATCTAAAACATGGCCTTCTTCCTGTCCCTAGAATATTCACATTGTTGTTGTGACACAGGAATTTCGGAGAGATGAAAAAATCTGTTGATTTCCTATCCTCACACCCACATGGCTGCATAAGTGACTTAATGTTTGATTAGGAAATATTTTGTTTGGTTTAAGGGTAGCAACTTGAAATATCTTGATAAATTTTCTGCAGCTTCTAGTCTCCAGACAAATTTAGGCATAAGATATACTTTCTATTTAGAAATGTCAGTCCTTCTCTCAACCTTGTAGGAGAATTGTCATTGCTGTCTTTTTTTTTTGGTAGGTAAACGGTAATTTATACCTTGTCCACTTTGCCTGTATGTTAATGTGACCTTGGTTTACCAGGACTTTCAAGCATGACTTTTGCTAAAGTTTAAAACCTAGAAAGTATTATCTCTGTTGAGAAAGTTAACACACTCTATACCTGTGTTTAAATTTTACCAGCATCTTTAAATTAAAATTTATATTTGTGATCTATGCTAAATTTCCTTCTCAAGGTAGTATCTACATTTTGTAGTTTTTGCAAGGAGTAAATTTAATTTGACCTTTTTTCCCAGTTTTTTAGAAGACACAGTCTCACTTTGTTGTCACCCAGGCTGGATCATAGCTCTTTGGAGCCTCAATCTCCTGGGCTCAAGCAGTCCTCCTGCCTCAGCCTCCTGAATAGCTAAGACTATAGGCACATGCCACCACGCCCAGCCAAGTTTTTAATTTTTTTGTAGAGACGAGGCCTTGCACTGTTAGCTAGGCTGGACTCCAACTCCTGGGCTCAAGTGAACCTCCTGCCTCAGCTCCCAAAGTGCTGGGATTACAAGTGTGAGCTACTACACTCGACCACTAATTTGCTTTTAAGACAAATTTGCGTTTACTAAGGGATCAAAGTTTAGAAAAATAACTTCCTGTGACTACCATTTCTAAGGACCTGCATTGCCCTGTAACTTGTAAAAGGATATTTTGAAGTTAGTAGAATGTCACCTACTACCTGGGTGCGAGGCTGTACGCTGTCCAAGTAGTCAGAAAGTAAGCTGGGGTTACTTCTATCTAAAGTGGTCCTATAAACAGTCCCTACTGCAAAGGCGTAGCCTCATACTGAAAATACCAATTTGGCCTTTTTATATATGCCTACTTCAGTATAACTTCTGTCTACTTCTAGAAGTCATACCTGCTGTTTGACTTGGCCAGTGCACCACTATCCCACTTTAGATAAAAATTGGGTTGTACATATGTGACTGATTTGCCCAAAGAGTGATATTTTATTTGTAACCAATCATTCTGGTAGAAAAAGCCAGGGAAGGCCGGGCGTGGTGGTGCATGCCTATAATCCCAGCACTTTGGGAGGCCAAGGTGGGCAGATCACCTTAGGTCAGGAGTTCGAGACCAGCCTGGCCAACATGGAGAAACCCCATCTCTACTAAAAATACAAAAATAGGTGGGTGGTGGCATGGGCTGCAATCTCAGCTACTCGGAGGCTGAGGCAGGAGAATCACTTGAACCTGGGAGGCAGAGGTTGCAGTGAGCCGAGATCGCGCCACTGCACTCCAGCCTGGGTGACAGAGCAAGATTCCGTCTCAAAAGAAAAAAAAAGCCAGGGAAGATCTATTATTTTTCTTTCCTTAAAATAGACTTTTTTAAAAGAGTAGTTTTAGGTACATCGTAAAATTGAGCAGAAAGTACAGTCAGACAGTGTCCACTTACCTCCTCCCCTCCCACCCCTCTATGCAAAACCTCCAGTATCCTCATTGGAAACCACAGGATACATTTGTTTCAATCTATGAACCTCCATTAACACATTATGTGCTTCTAGTCTCTAGAAAAATTTAGGCATAAGGTACACTTTCTGTTTAGGAATGTCAGCCCTTCTTTCAACCTTGTAGGAGGAGAATTGTCATTACTGTCTTTTTTTTTTTTTTGGTAGGTAAACAGTAATTTATAAGTTGTCCACTTTGCCTGTACGTTAATGTGACCTTGGTTTACATTAGAGTTTGTAGCTTACATTAGGGTTCACACTTGGTGTTATACATTCTCTAGGCTTTGACAAATGTGTAATGACATGTATCTGTCATTGTAGTGTCACTGAAAATAGTTAGACTGCCCTAAAAATCTTGTGTGCCCTGCCAGTTTATCCCTCCTCCTTGACTGTCCCCTGTCAATCACTGATCTTACTATAGTTACTGTAGTTTTGCCTTTTCCAGAATGTGATATGTGGCCATACAGTATGTAGCCTTTTCAGATTGGCTTCTTTCACTTAGTAATCAGGTACTTTTAAGGTTCTTCCATGTCTTTTCACAGCTTGATAGCTCAATTCTTTTTAGCATTGAGTAATGTTCTATTGTCTGAATATACCAAAGTTTATCCATTCACCGATTGAAGGACATCTTGGTTGCTTCCAAGTTTTGGCACTTATGATACAGTTGCTGTAAACAGCTGTGTGCAGGTTCTTGTGTGGACATAAGTTTTCAGTTCATTTGAGTAACAACCAAGAAGTCCAATATGTTTAGTTTTGTAAGAAACTGCCAAACTGTTTTTCAAAGTGGCTATACCATTTTGCATTCCAAGCAGCAATGAAATGAGAGTTGGCTCTTGCTGCACATCCTTGCTAACATTTGATGTTGTCAGTGTTTTAGATGTGGCCATTCTAATAGATGTCTATTGGTATCTCATTGTTTTAATATATACTTCCCTAATGACATATGTTGATCTTTTCATATGCTTAATTTGTCATCTGTATGTCTTCTTTGGTGAGGTGTCTGTTTGGCTATTTCCCCATTTTTAAGGCAGGCTGTTCATTTTCTTATTGTTTAGTGTTGAGTTCTTTGTATATATTGGGTTACAGTCCTTTATCAGATGTGTCTTTTGCACATATTCTCCCAGTCTGTGGCTTGTGCTCTTATTTGTTTGACATTGTCTTTTGCAGAGAAGTTTTAAGTTCTAATGAAGTGCAGCTTATCAATTATTTTTTTCAAGGACCGTGCTTTTGCTCCTGTATCTAAAAAGTCATTGTCATGCACAAGGTCATTTAGATTTTCTCCTATGTTATCTTTTAGGAGTTTTGTAGTTTTGTATCTTGTATTTTGTTCTGTGATTCATTTTATGTTAATTTTTGTGAAGGGTGTAAGGTCAGGGTCTAGATTCATTTTTTTTGCGTGTGGATATCTACTTGTTCAAACACCGTTTGTTGGAAAGACTGTCTTTTCTCTGTTGTATTGTTTTTGCTCCTCTGTCATAGATCAGTTGACTTTATTTATGTGGGTCTATTTCTGGACTCTGTTGTTTCATTGATCTGTTTGTCCCTTCTTTTGACAGTACCACACATTCTTGATTACTGTAGCTTTATGATAAGTTTTGAAGTCAGTTAGTGTCAGTCCTATGACTTTGTTCTCCTTCAGTACTGAGTTGGCTAATAGGAGTTTTTTGCCTCTCCATATACACTTCAAAATGAGTTTGTTGTTATATACAAAATAATGTTAAGATTTTGATTGTGATTGCATTGAATATATAGATCAAGTTAGGAGAACTGACATCTTGACAAGAGTGAGTCTTCTGTCTGTGAACATGAAATATCTCTCCACTTCTTGAGAGGTTCTTTGATACAAAATCAACTACAAAAGTCAGTATCATCTCTATATACCAATAACAGTTAAGCTGAAAACCAAATGAAGAATATAACCCCATTTACAATAGCCACACAAAAAAATTGAATACCTAGGAATACACCTAACCAAGGTGTGAAAGATCTCTATGAGGAAAACTACAAAACACTGCTGAAAGAAATCATAAATGACAAGCAAGTGGAAAAACATTCCATGCTCATGGGTGGGAAGACTCAATATCATTAAAATGGCCATTCTGTCCAAAGCATTCTATAGATTTAACACTGTTCTTATCAAACTACCAATGTCATTTTTCACAGAAGTAGAAAAAACTATTCTAAAGTATACATGTAACCAAAAAGCCTGAATAGTCAAGGCATTCTTAAGCAAAAAGAACAAAGCCAGAGACATCACATTACCTAATGTCGAATTATACTACAAGGCTACAGTAACCAAACCAGTATGGTACTGTTATAAAAATAGACACACAGACCAATGGAATAAGTTAGGGAACCCAGGAATAAAGCAGCACAGGCACAACCAACTCACCAACTCGTGTTCAACAAAGTCGACAAAAATATACAATCGAGAAAGGATACTCTATTCAATAAATGATGCTGGGAAAACTGGCTGACCATATACAGAAGTGTAAAATTAGACCTCTCACCATATATAAAAATTAACTCAATGGATTAAAGACTTCAATGTAAGACCTGAAACTATAAAAATTCTAGAAGAAAACGTAGGAAATACTCTTCTAGACATTGGCTTAGGCAAAGAATTTATGGTGAAGACCCTAAAAGCAAATAGAACAAAATCAAAAATAGAAAAATGGGACTTAATTAAACGAAAGAGCTTCTGCACAGCAAAAGAAACTATCAACAGAGCTAACAGACAACCTACAGAATGGGAGAAAATATTTGCAAAGTATGCACCTGACAAAGGACTAATATCCAGAATTTATAAGGACTTAAATGAATCAACAAGGAAAAAAACCAATTCCATTGAAAAGTGGGCAAAGGCCATGAACAGACACTTCTGAAAAGACAACATACAAGCAGCCAATAAACATGAAAAAATGCTCAATATCACTAATCATCAGAGAGATGCAAATCAAAATCACAATCAGATACCATCTCACAGCAGTCAAAATGGTTATTTCTAAAAAGTCAAAAAGTAACAGATATTGGCAAGGTTCTAGAGAAAAGGAAACATTTATACACTGTTGGTGGAAATGCAAATTAGTTCCTCTCCTGTGGAAAGCAGTTCAGAGATTTCTCAAAAAACTGAAAATAGAACTATGATTCTACCCAGCAATCCCATTACTGGGTATATAATCCAAAGGAAAATCCTGGGCATAGTGGCTCACACCTGTAATCTCAGCATTTTGGGAGGCTGAGGTGGGAGGATCACTTGATCCTAGGAGTTTGAGACCAGCTTGAGCAACACAGCAAGCCTCCATCTCTACAAATAATTTAAGTTACCCAGGTGTGGTGGTGTGCACCTGTAGTCCCAGCTAGTCAGGAGGCTGAGACAAAAGGATTGCTTGAGCCTGGCAGGTCAGGGCTGCAGTGAGTTGTGATTGTGTCACAGCACTCCAGGCTGAGTAATGAAATGAGACCCTGTTTCAAAAATAAATAAGTTATTTCACCAAAAAGACACATGTATGTTCACAGCAGCAAAGACATGTAATCTACCTATGTGCCCATCATCAGTGGATTGGGTAAAGAAAATGTGGTATATGTACACTGTGGAATACTATACAGCCATAATAAAGAATGAAATCATTATGCAAAGGTGCAGCAACATGGATGCAGCTGGAAGCTGCTACCCTAAGCAAACTAATGCAGAAACAGAAAAACAAGTACCACATGTTCTCATTTATAAGTGGGAGCTAAATCTTGGGTTCACATGGAGAGTAAGTTGGGAACAAAAACACTGGGGACTCTAAAAGGAGAGAGAGGGGGTAGAGGGACAAGGGCTGAAAAACTTCCTGTTGGATACTATGTTCACTCTCTGGGTAATGGGATCAGTAGAAGGCCAAACTTCGGCACCATGCAGTATACCCTTGTAACAAACCTGCACATGTACCCTTGAATGTGAAATAAAAATGAAAAAAAAAGTTTTATGCGTTATTTCATCATAGTTTTGTAGTTTTCTTCATAAAGATGTACACATTTTGTTATATTTATACCTAAGTATTTCATCTGGAGGGAGTACTAATGTACATGGTGATTTTTTAACTTCAAATTCCACTTGTTCATTACTGATATATATGAAATCAGTTGACTTGTGTATTAACCTTGTATCCTGCAACCTTGCTATAATTGCTTATTAGTTCCAGGAATGATTTTGTTAATTATTTTGAATGTTCTTTTTGTTTTTTGAGACGGAGTCTCGCTCTGTCGCCCAGGCTGGAGTGCAGTGGCGCAATCTTGGCTCACTGCAAGCTCCGCCTCCTGCGTTCACGCCATTCTCCTGCCTCAGCCTCTCCGAGTAGCTGGGACTACAGGCGCCCGCCACCATGCCCGGCTAATTTTTTGTATTTTTAGTAGAGACGGGGTTTCACCGTGGTCTCGATCTCCTGACCTCGTGATCTGCCTGCCTTGGCCTCCCAAAGTGCTGGGATTACAAGCGTGAGCCACCGCTCCCGGCCTTGAATTTTCTACATGGATGCAAACAAAGAGTTTTATTTCTTCCTTCACAATCTGTATATCTTTTATTTCTTTTTCTCATCTTACTTCATTAGCTAGGACTTCTAGTACAATGTTGTGAGTGGCAAGAGGGGATGTCCTTGCCTTGTTCCTTATCTTAGTGTGAAGACTTTCTGTTTCTCATCATTAAATGTGTTGTTAGCTGTAGATTTTTTGTAGATGATCTTTATAAAGTGAAGAAAGTTCCCTTCTGTTCTTACTTTGCTGAGAGTTTTTATCATGAGTGGGTGCTGGATTTTTTTAAATGCTTTTTCTGCATCTATTATTATAGGATCATATGTGAGGGCCCCTCTATGGCTGGCTCCCCCTGGAGTTTTTAACTCTCAGGCTCGTCCACGCTAAGCATCCATTAGAGTTTAGTTTCCTATGGAGGTTCCTGCTAGAAGGTTTCTGCTTTAGTAAGTTGATGTTCTTTATTTACCCCTGTCTCTCCAATTTTGGGGGTCGGCGCTTTGCCTGATGACCCCACCTCTCTGACAGATCTAAGAAGAGTTTATTCTTCAGCTTTTAAGTGAATAAAGATGATAAATGTCCTAGCAGCTTGTTTGTCTAACTTCTTGAAAACCAAAGATGCTGGTGGATAATTGACAGACCTACAAAATACCACAGAAAACCTACAATACACAAAATAGGTTCTTATAACTCAAGTAAATGGTTCTTTAGTATAGTAGCTGTTTGATGAATGGATGCATGTTATCCAAATGCTAATTTTGTTAATTAAAAGGAATGAAAATTATTTTTCTGTTATAGGAGAATGTTAAACGTAAAGACCATATTGATCATCAAAAGGATAAAGTTGCTTTAACTCTGGCTCGTCTAGCCCGCCATGTTGAAGTGGAGAAACAGCAGAAAGAAGAGAAGAATAGAGCATTCAGAGTATGCGGCTATTTTAATTGGTATTTTATATAATTAAACAATTATAATAAAGTTGGTAAAGAGAAACCTTTAATCAAAAAAAGATATGATTTAATCAAAGCTCAGTATGTACCCTAGATAGCTCATGAATTTAGTAGTAATTCATAATAGCTTTTTACATCTATTTTTAGTTTGTTGGATTCTTATCTGTATATAGGAAAAGAAGAAAAAATAGAATTAGCTGAGTGGACTTCATTTTTGAGAATTAAAAATCATGGATTTCTCAAAGCAGATGAACAATTAACAAGTTTCTGGTTATTTTATCATACAAGTGAAAAGAGTTTATCAGGGCTTTTATAGATATAAGCTGTTGAAAGATTATTTTCTACTGGATAGAACCAGATTGCTTTCTCAACTTTTAGCTTATCCTTCCAAATTAAATCCATTACTACTAAAAGGAAGAAATTTGAAGCAGGTTTGTAGATGAGCTGCTGTGTGGAAATGAAGCCCATTTTTAGAATCTTGCATGATATAAATTTTTTCCTTGACTGCTTTAGAAGGCCCCAAATGAAATTACTTAAAGAATTCCCTCAATGGTGACAAATGTCCTTCAGGAGCAGAATGTTGATACATTGGGTAAAAAACTCCATACTGAAGTACAAAATTGGAAATTTAAATCCACCAGCTGTTTAGATTTCAGTAGATCACTAGTTTTATAGACTTCGGGTTTCATTCTGTGAATGGACAGTTTAGAGATTCTCTCAGGTCAGAATAAGCTCTGTGATTTTGTAATTTTAACATGCATGTTTTTGATTCCTTATTCCATTGGTTATTATGAAGTAATTTGTGTATTTCTGTAGCATCCTAATCTGTTATAAAATGGTCTTTAAATTTAGAAATAAGCTAGCTTGGGGGCTTTTACTTTATGATGTAATATCAATTAAATTAGACTATGGTATTCTAATTGTATGTTTTAAATGCTTACTGCATATATACATATATATACACGCACACACATAATGCAAACACAGACAATATTATTTTTATCCTGGCAGAAACATTATTCAATTTTAAGGAAGTTCCCCGCCCGCCCTAGAACTATAGGTATGTTGTTTGATTTTTTTATGTGTCAAATCTCTTTGACAGAGGGATCATTTGCAAACTGTCTTACTTTCCCTCAGATTTCCTAAGTGATGCTAGCTTCTTTTCCCAGGCAGTCTTAATGGCTACATGGATAATAAAGTTTTTGTGATGAGCTCAGAATCTTGTATAGTCACTGTGACAACTAAGTTTTTTCTCCAGGGTAGTTTCAGCCTCCACCCATGTAAATGGTCATTCATTTTATTAAATACTTTACATTGAAGACTTTTTTTGAAATTTTGAAATTTTTAATTTTTCGTTTAACCAATTGGAAAGAATATATTTGTCTAGATTTCATTCTTCTTTAAGGAAGAAAATGACTCACATAGTAAGCTCATTGCTTGCTATCCAGCCATAATTTTGTTTTTCTTACTTGATTCCCTTTATGGATTACTTATTTTTTAAAAGTAGATGACAAAAAACAACAACAACAACAAAAACCACCCAGAAAGGAAGATATTGAAACTGAAATATAAATAATTTTTGAAGAATTCTAGTGAATGATAATTCTGGCTAAAAATAGACACTATAGAAAATGTCTTTCAACTGTTGTAGGCTTTGTGAATTGTTGGTGTCTTCATTATTAAAGGAAGTTATCTTACTTTTGTGCTGGAGAGGTTTCAAAGAAAAAAAAGGAATATTCATTAAAATCTTCACTGGAGCCAGACCTGGTGGCTCATGCCTGTAATCCCAGCACTTTGGGAGGACAAGGCAGACAGATCACCTGGGGTCAATAGTTTGAGACAAGCTTGGCCAACATGGTGAAATCCTGTCTGTACTAAAAATTAAAAAAAAATTAGCCAGGTGTGGTGGCACATGCCTGCAATCCCAGCTACTTGGGAGGCTGAGGCAGGAGAATCACTTGAACCCAGGAGGCAGAGGTTGCAGTGAGCCAAGATCATGCCACTGCACTCCAGCCTGGTCCACAGAGTGAGACTCCGTCTCAAAAAAAACAAAACAAAACAAAAACAAAATCTTCACTGGATACTTTACTTTCAGAGATCACGTGTTGGGCTGATCATTTTACTGGCCACCAGCTTTGTGTATTGATATTCCAGGAGTTAAGGTGACTTGCAAGAAAAGTTTTTGAAAGTTGCTTTGTGATAGAGAAAAAGGGTGGCTAATTTTAGGATGATTTCATTAAGTGTTTTTTGAGCATTGACTATGCATGTTCATAGAGTTCAAATTCTATTGTAAGAAATGCCAGAGAACTTGAAAAAAAACTGTTTAATTTTAATTATTGGAAATTGTTAAAATAAGTATGCTAGTAGTTGGTATGTAGTAATATTTAATCTCAGTTATATTACTTTAATTGAAGGGTTTTTATTGTAATGGATTCTTACAAGGAAATTTGATAAATGGTCTAATTTAATACATAAGATGTCTTAGGATATATCTATCAGGGGCTATTGCTTTCTTTGGATAGGCTAACTTTGATTTTACTATTGTTTGTTTCTTATTGTATGTTATTCAGTATAGTGATCCTGTAGGATACGCTTTGAAAAAGTATTTGGTGATTTATGAAGTTGGGATACTGCATACTCTATGTATGAAAACTACAGTGCACATTAGCAGTTTAGGGCTTTAGTAGTCCTACATGAAAGTAACCTTTTAAATTTTGTGTTAAAACCAGTGTTTCTATACTTAATTTGAATACAGAGAATTTTTAAAAATGTATATAATGCATATTAACATTCATGAGAAGTAGTATTCCATGGCTGTAATTTGAACAATGTTATGTAGATTTTCTTCAGATTAAAATCTTGATCCACTTTTTTGCCTCACTTATCCTTCCTGATAGAAAACCCTGTTACATTAATAACTAGGCCATACATTATTATGGTTTATATCTTACAAATCCAGTGTTTCTGACTCTGATTCCTTTTGAAGTACATGTAAATCTTTTTAAGAGGCGGTATGATTATACTCGTTAGTGCATGAATTCTAGAATCAGATTGCCAGAGTTTGAATTCTGACATTGTTATATATCCTTGGGCAATTTATTTGACCTCTCTGTACCTCAGGTTTTTCGTCATAAAAGCGGAAACAATAATACCTAAAATCTAAAGTCTTTTTAAAACTGCCTCACACATGGTTAGTGGCCAATAAGTATTAATTTTAATACACATGATTGGAAAATACACAAATAGTTTTATGGATAATATGACTAGAAAGATTTAGGCTTTTAGCAATACAGAGCATCTGGTTCAGCATTGTCATTGGCCTGCTGCCTGCTGTAAACAAAGATTTATTGGAACACTGCTACACTCACTTGTTTACATATTGTCTGTGGCTGCTCTCCTGCTGCAATGGCAGAGTTGAGTAGTGGCAGTAAAGACTCTATGGCCTGCAAAGCCATAATGAAATATTAACTAGCCCTTTGTGGAAAAGTTTGTCAACCCTTGGTCTAGGTGGCAACAAATGTTTTATACTGGCACATATTAAGTGCTAATGAGATATGTTATTAATATTACTCAGTGAACAAATACTTATTAGGCTCCTTCTGTATGTTTCAGATTAAATATGGAAAATTTGAAAAAATACATAAAACTTTAAAAATGAAAATAATCTTTTACATGGAAATTCCTAGAGGTAGCCTTAATAACTTTTAATACATCTATTTTCAGGCTTTTTTTTTCCTCTGCAGATATAGTTGCACGTGGATTGAAATTATTCTTTGTTTATATTTTGCCTCATTTGTTTAATACAATTTGGCAACCTACTTGATATCCAAAGTATATTCCCACACTTTTGAAAAATTTGGTTAATGTTTTTAATGACGTCCATCAAATGTATATACCATAATTTACTTAAACCATACCCTGTTGTTAGGGGTGTAGGTTGTAGTAAATTTTGTGCAATAACACTGGTATACACATCTTAGAGCATGCATTTTTATTTTGATGTATTTCTTTGTCATAAATTTCTAGATGTGGAGTTCTGGGGATAAAAAGTAATCAGTATTTTCTGATCACTAATGTGTCAAAATCCTTTTCTCAAAGAAAACAGGGTAGTAATCTTAATTGAGTTTTCTCTTAATGTCTTCAGGAAAAAATTGATTTTCAGCATGCTCATGGGTTACAAGAATTGGAATTTATTCGAGGACATTCTGATACAGAAGCAGCAAGACTGTGTGTGGACCAGTGGCTAAAAATGCCAGGTATTCTTTAGAAATTACGCTAAGGTTACCTAGCTTCCCCAAAGCCTTAAGGCAGAAAGTATGTCTGTTTTATGCTATTGCTAATAAGCATATAAGGTATTAGATTTTGTTTCAGTGATACTAATATCACCTCATAATGGCCTACTTTATAATGGCCTGCTTTGCCCATTGTCTTTCTTCTTTGGCACAAGTATATTTGAGTATAAGCAATATAGGTCGTACCTGAGCTCATTAGATACTACTCATTTATTCATTTATATATTTAATAGTTATTACATGAAGTAGTACATATGTCTATGGGAGGTGTGTAACAGATTATTTGAGGTCAGAAAAAGCTTCTCTAAGGAAATGGAATTTAAACTGAGATCTAGAGGATTCATGTTTACTTATTTATTCATCAGTGCAGCCTATGTAGATATTTAATAAGGAAGCATCCTCATAGACTTGTCAAAACATTGGGTAGCTTCTTCATTACTAACTCTTTGCAGATCTGAGATTCCTTGAAGAGTTGCTGTGGAACATTTCTTACTCCATCAGATAATTTGGTGGAATTTTCAAGAGCCAGTAGGAGAGTCCCACCATGACAACTTTCCTGTCTTGTCTTGAAGAATATCTACTGAGCCTTTAAAGGGTTAGGATATCCACAGAAACCGTAGCTGTGGATTTAATCCAACAAAGTTTAATTACAAAAGGTCATAGAAATATCTATGCATGCAATGCTTAACTTTGTTGAACCTAGGTATCTTGGATTCTAAAGTTAGTTTTCAAGGGCTTTCCTTTGAATGGAATCAAATTGCCACTTATAAAAGAATTCTAATAATTTATATTTATTGGTATTTAGCAGTTCATTCCATTTGATACCTGACATAATTGATGTTTTAGACACTTGGCCACCCCCTGAAACTATGTTTTCTCATTATCAACCTGCTTATGCCTCGCAAACTCCTCTCTTGCCCCCAAAAACGTTTTTCTTTGTTTTCTTCTTACTTGCCTGTGGGGTTTATACATGGCCAACAAATAATACAGTACTAGGGATTGCTGAGTGAATATGGTTATTGTATATCATGTGCAATTATGTGATAAGCTTATCTGGATTTATTCTATATAAGTTTGGTTGCTCAGCCATCTATGATCTCAATACTTTATTCATTTCACTAATACAGTATTTATTATGTTGGATTGATCCGTTTATATGTCTGTCTCTTCCACCCAGCTATATGCTTCTTGGGCACAAAGACCAAATCTTAGTAATACTTTTTAGTATCGCTTCCTTAAAAGAATGCTCAGCATAGTGATACTCAATAAATGTTGGTTGAATTTTTATAGAGGTAGGCTATAAATATTTACATAATGAACACAGAGAGGAAGCCTAGAACTTGGGTTCCAAATCTGACTGTTATTAAACAAAAAAATTTTATGGCACTCCAGATCTACTTTGGCAAAAGACACATAGAAAATATGGTAAATGGTTTTGCCTCTTGGGGTGTTTTTTGAAAGCTTTTAGTTTTAAAAATCTCCCTTCATGTACGTTCAGTTCTCAGTGGAAGAAGTTAATGACTAGCTCAGTGGTATCATCTTTGCTGCATCAGAATATTCTGGGACCTTGTAAACAGATGCCTACACCTCATTATCTCCAGAGATCCTTCTAGGGCATCTGTACTTTTGGGAAAGATCCCTAGGTGGATAGGAAAATGGTCTAGAACTAGAAGACTTTATCATCTCTAGGTCTCTTCTAAAAATTATCTCATTAGTCTGACACTTTCAAGTCCTATATAGAATGGTAGTTGGGCCAGTAATAATGCCCTTCAAGCTTAATATCTGGCCTCCAGATTGTCAGAATATTGTAATGCATTGTAAATTGAATCTTGAGCATCTGTTTATGTATTTCCCTGAGCAGGTCAAGTGGGATCAAATGAGTTATTTAGCTGTGTCTTTATGGTACTTTCAAGATTAGTGTTTTCTCTGCCTTTCAGTACTGGCTTTTTGATGGCTGATAAGCTTAAGCCTGGAGTTAAGGTCTGTAGTTACGCTCTTTTTTGTGTGATGGGCTCAGCTTTTTGCTTGGTCTCTGAGGCAATGTAAAAATAAAGTTTGGAATCTGTTGCTTGAACAGCTATGTAGTATTGGGCTATATTTGGTATGGTGCTATTCCATAAATGGGCTTTAGAGAGTGCTGAGATCCTTTAAGAGCGTATAGCTGGGGAAAAGAGAGGAATCACAGTTCTCTTTAATTATAGAGAGTGAGAGTCTACTTCTCAGTAGCATTAAAGGACTCATTCAATCTATTTCAAAATACAGTACTCAGCTGTTATAATTCAGTTCTTTCATTAGAAGTATTTTAAGTACCTTATTTATAATTATTCTAATGATGGACTATACATTCTTTATGGGTTTTTAGAGTTGGCCGGTTTGCATAAATTTGAATACTTGGTATTATAATTTTTAAAAATGCTGTCTGTACTATTTAAGAAAAAAGCTGTTTAAATCTCTGTATTTTGCCTTTCCATGGGGAAGCCTCCCCACCCCTCCACCCAGGAAGTGGCTTCTCCAACTTTATTTTTATCCAGAGCCACTATTTATAGCTAAATAAAGGTCCTGATAGGAAACATCTGGAATGTGGGTAGACAATTATAAAAGTTGTCATAATTCTTACTACATTAAGAATGTTAAAGTATATTGCCATTTTAATGCCTTGTTAAGACTAAAATATGATTAATTCCATGCTCTCCGTTATTTGTTGTCAGAACATATTTATAAACATTTTGACAGTTTGATAGAGGTATTCCCCCAATAAAGACTAAAAGAGAGGAAAAGCAATTAAAACCTTAATCATATATAACCATTTTGGGATTTAAAAATCATGTTGTCTTAAGGGAATAATTCTATTTAAATGCTTAGGGGCTTTGTAAAAAATTCAATAAAGATAAATATTTAGCTTTTTGTTGTATGAAATACTCAAAGCATTTGACTTAAATAGTCCACAAGAGATAGTAATAAAAGAGAGAGTAATCAAACTGTCTGTGAATCAGAATACTTGTGGTTGTTTTGCAATTGTTTTTTATACAACCTAACTCTTTAAATTTTTCTTCATATATCATGTGTTGGGAGTTGCCCTGAGGACATTTGGCTGGGGGATTAATCTACAAGTTGTGTGACCTTAAGATCAAAATTATAAAGAAAGAAAGGGATGAAAAATGGACCAGGATAAAGGAGGATTAATTAATTAAGAGAAGAAAATGGTGGACAAACTGTTTCCTAATTGGCTTTTTAAAGGGAAAAAGAGAAGGGACAAAATAGGATAAGTGGAAAGGGGAGAGGTATCAACAATAAGTAAATCTCTGCTTTGTGTTCTATAAATGTGTTATCCCTTTCACTTGTATTACTTGATGTCTAGACTGGAGCTGATTGATCAGTGGCTTGATTCCTCAGAAAATAACACACGTATCCTCCTTGCCTCTCTGCTTTCTTCACTCCATCCTCTCTACCCCAGTTACATTGTGTAATATAATTTCCATAGAGCTCAGACCCTCTATAATAGCTAAATTTATAACACAGTTAAAATAGTTAAGAGAGAAAATAAGAATTAGAGGAAAAGATCTGGCTGGGCACAGTGTCTCATGCCTGTAATCCCAGCACTTTGGGAGGCCAAGGTGGGAGGATCACTTCAGGCCAGGAGTTTGAGACCAGCCTGGGCAACACTGAGAGACCCTGTCTCTACAAAAAATAAAAATATTAGCTGGGCATGGTGGCATGTGCCTATAGGCCCACCTGCTCAAAATGAAGGGAGTAGGGGCGTAACCTTCTAATGCATTTGGTCTTTAACATTTTTTAGCTGTTGAGCTTAAAGAAAAGGATTTCTTTTTCCCTAAAGGGAATGCTACTTGGAGCTGGGCATGGTGGCATGCTCCTGTAGTTTGAGCAACAGCAGGAGAATTGATTGAGCCTGGGAAATACAGCAAGATGCCCATCTCAAAAAAAAAAAAAGGAGAGAGAATGCTACTTGGTGATATTAAGGGCTTCTTTTGGTCACAACTTATTTACTTTTAGGTTATTATATCTTTTATAAGAGAGGTTTTAAACAATTATAATTAGGATCATCCAGTTGATGCTACATCATAATTTTCATTGTTTTGTCCTAATTTTGATCACTAGCCCAAAGGATAAGTATCTGAAATAATAACCTAAGAATTCATATTCTGATGATGCAGGACTCAAAACAGGCACAATTAACTGTGGAACAAAAAGTTCATTCCGAAGAGGAGGCCAAACGCGGGTGTCTGGGAAACCAATTTTATGTCCTATCATGCACTGTAACAAGGAGTTTGACAATGGGCACCTTCTCTTAGGACATTTGAAAAGGTAAGTAGGATATTCAGAATAGTGAATTCTGAGGATCTAGTGAGCTACCAAGTGATTTCGTAAAATGAAAGCATAATGCGCCTTTGCCATTATGATTATATAGCTTTATATTCCAAACTCAAATTATTTTGTGCCATTATGATATAATTTTTTTCATAACTGGTGAAGTAGGATTCTTCTAGTGGGTGTAGCTTTTAGCTTTATGGGTATAGCTTTTAAATATTTATTTTCCCTGATATGGCTTATAAAGTTCTAAACAGACTTTTTCCATCGAAATCCAGATAGGTTAGTTTTAGAGAAATACAGCCCATAAATGTAAATTTCGAGACAAGGAGCATGTACAGACATTTGGTCTAGCCTGAAGAAAGGTAATAGGCATTACAAAATAAATGTTAAAAGCAAACTGACGTAAGCAAAATTAATAATAAAAATTCTATTTATTGAAACCCATTTTATCAATTTACTGAGTTTGGTGGTGTTTTTTGTTTTTTTTTTGAGACAGGGTCTCACTCTGTCGCCCAGGATGGAGTGCAGTGCAGCCCACCTCCTGGGCTCAAGGGATCCTCCCATCCTCCCATCTCAGCCTCCTGAGTGGCTGGGACTACAGGTGTGCGCCACCACACCCAGCTAATTTTTGTATTTTTTGCAGAGACGTGGCTTTGCCATGTTGCCCAGGCTGGTCTTGAACTCCTGAGCTCAAGCAGTCTGCCCACCTCAGCCTACCAAAGTGCTGGGATTACAGGCGTGGGCCACCGCGCCCAGCCAGTTTACTCAATTTTTGAATAGTGGAGCTTGAGAAAGTAGATATCAAGGGAAGGTTGTATTAAACATTCAACTCCCCATAGCCTCCCTTTCTAATAGTTGAAGAATGGGAAATTGAGAGTTTGGGGCTCTCAGCCGTTGTCTTTTCCATATGTCTCACCCCACTTATGCCTTACCTTATCAAGAGAAGCTTCTAGAGGGAGTTGTAGCATTCTATAAAAAACCAGGTAAAGTCAAAGCTGGACCTGGGGTCGGGGAGGGAACAAAATTTGATAGCATACTATATCTTAGCTAAAGTGCTCCAGGCAGTTTAAAATAATGCAGATTTATTAAATGGTAAAAATGAACATTAAAAGCCATTATGGGAAACAAGTGTACTAGAAATCTTAGCATGATATTATTATTGCAGTGATTTATTTAAAGTTAGTTGTGAGTCTTATGGTAACCAAGGCAAGAAGTAAAGGATGCTGGACTTATAATTTTCAAACGATAAGTTTACCAGTTTGGTAAGAAATGTCTAAATCTATTTTACCGGATATTTAGTACGTATGAAATCTTGCACTAACTGTTGGTCACTATCTGAGGGAATTGCTGAGCATATGGGAACCACTTGATATTTAGTGTATATGAAGCACATTACTTAATATTTCAGTAGAAAAGTGCAAAGTTCTGAATGTGTTTTTGTATGTGTTTAGCTTCACAAATGAAGCGACTTAGTTGTTTCCCTAGAATGTGGATTTATCTAATATTACCTCTTACCTCTTTTGCTGAGTAGGTTTGATCACTCTCCATGTGATCCAACAATTACACTGCATGGACCTTTCTTCAGCTCCTTTGCTTGTGTAGTATGTTATAAAAAATTTGTTTCTCAACAGCAATATAGAGATCACCTTTTTGATAAGGTAAGAGCATGTCCTAAATTAAAAGTATTATTTTTCTAGATAGCCATGGAGTTAAGTGTAGGTTTTTTCATGCTGTTCTTAAGCTTGCGATTACCAGTGATACACATAAGTATCAAAACTGTAATTGTCAATTGAAAATAAAATGATTTGGGCCATTTAGTTATTATAGGCAGGTAAACTTGATACCTTACAGTCAGCAGTCCTAGAGATTATCATCAAAATCCTTTCATGGAGTTGCTCTATGAAATTAAATTACCTCGCTCAAGATGCTCTGAGCGAGTCACTTGATGAGAACCAGAACCCTGTTCTTAAGTCCACTATCCTTCACTGCTTGTTGAAATGTTGGAGCCATATAGTAAATGACAAGTTATTAATGCCAGTTTTAAGGAATATAACTAGTATTTAAAAAGCTATGTTATATAATTCTAAGTCAGTGTTAAATCTTAAGAGACAGGAGTTGATTCATGAATATGCAAATCCATGTAATGCAGAACTCTAATGAGTTTTTACCATATTTGATAGTAGATAACTTTAATGACTTATTAACATTGCAGAAGTAATGTATGTTCATTATGGAAAATTTTAAAAATATTAACAAAAAGACAAGAAATCATCCTTAATCTCACAGAGATAAGGACTGTGATTAAGATTTTGATATATGTGTTTTTAGTATTTGTCTATATATAGATAAATGTTTTTACATAAGATAAGATATCTAAATTGTTTTGTGACTTAAAGCAGTGTTGCAAACGTAAAAGCTTAAATATTCATGGAATCTGCATACATTTCTACATTTTAAATCAATGAATAGTTTTCTTCTGTATGAATATAGTATTAATAAATTTCCCATTGGATGTATTTTGTTTTCTATTATTAAAAACAATGCCATATTAAATATTCTGTTAACTAAAAACCTTTGAGAATATCCATATTTGGATATTTGAGTAAATATCAAATTGGATTTACCGAATAAATATTAGATTTTGAAATAGTAAAACATTTATTTAGTTATGTTTTCAGAATTTGCTTCTATCTAGAGCTGTACCTGGAAAGTAACATGGAGAATAGCTTGGATTCTGTGTAGGTTCACAGCAGAGAATTAAAGCTTGCATTCTAAGTATATCTAATTGAATTCTGCAGTCCTCCTCATCTCTGTCCTGGCACCAGAGAACATTTCCCAGAACAGATGTGCATCTTGAAGCAGATTTTATTTTACACTCACTCATTAGTTTTTGAGAGCCTGCGTCTTGTTCAACATTGACTAGGCACTGTAGTCGGGTAGTCTTGGGGATTCCTAACAAAAGTAAATAGTAACATGATCATAAAGGCACAGGATTTTAAACTTGATATTGGCAAGAAGAAACTATTATAGAACAGTGACATGATGAAAATAACACATTATTCTTTTAGAGTTAGAAGGACTTCTAATTCTAGAGCCCAATTCCTTCCTTTTTTTAGAGACACTGAAGAGACTGAGTGGCATTAGAATAGCAGTATTGTTCAGAATGGATTCAAAGATGTGGACAAAGAGACCAGTTTAGATGACTCTTACAGTAATTTAGCTCTGAGATGAGAGAATTGTTTGACTTAGGCAATGGCATTCAGAATGAAGACCTTAAAGTGAAACCCAAAGACATACTGAAGAAAGAAATGATAGGGTTATCCATTTCCATGACAAATGGAAGATTTGGGGAAAGAAGGGGAAAAGGGTGAAAGAGAACTGCATTCCATACTTTAGTGTTTGCAGTAGGTTATTGATGTTCGGCATTTTTCAGAACTGGAGTTCTTTCAGGACCTGTTTCCCTATTCCATGTACTGAGTGTTTTCTCTACTATAATGAGTATATATGTCTGTTTTCTTTAGTAAATTTGAGTAGGTAGTTTAACTTTAAAATGAATTATTTTGCTTATTTTTTTCCCTAAATTTCATTAATTTGTTTTTTCTTTTTTCTCGGAATCACACATTCCATGCTGTTTTGCACTCCTTTTTGCCTTCTCTCTAGGAAGTAGATTTATGACCTTCAGCGTTCTGAAAAGCAGTATGGTAACATAGAAAGGGCAAAGGCTTTGGTGTCAGACAGACCTGGGTTCCACTGTTACTTTTATTTGCTTCATATTCTTAACAGGTTACTGAATCTGTGAGTGTAGTTTCTTCATCCCTAAAATGATATTGTTATACTTATGTACGAGATTGTTAAGAGAAAATGTAATACTCTATTTCAGGCCTGACTTGTAACCTTCAATGATTGCTTATTCCTTGACATTTGTGTCACCACAAGGACTCTAAAGGAAACTAGTATGCATGGGGGGTTGTAATTGCCTCTTTTAAATCAACAAGAAGAGGTCACTAGAAGATTGTATAAGCCTCGCTGTTTTTTATAGGTATGAATTCTGTTTTGTAAAGATGGCAGTCCCCAATGAAAGAAAGTCAAATTATTCACAATTTGCATTGTTTTCCTTGCTTCCCTCCCCCATTTTCTTTCATCTTCAGTTTCTTCCCTCTAGACAAGGCCTTCTCAAACTTAAATGTACACACATATCACTTGGAAACTTTGTTAAAATGCAGATTCTGACGCAAGATGTCTCAGGTGGAGCCTTAGATTCACATTTCTAACAAGCTTTTAGGTGATGCCATTGCTGTCGTTTCTTGAGTCATACTTTGAGTAGCAAGTTTCTAGTGGCTTTTGACACCTAAACCTGTCCAATGGCTATTACATCACCAGATAGCACCCTGCTTTTCTCCCTGTTGTGTGATGGTGGTGGTAGATATACTGTAAGCTCCTTTGTACCTCAGTGTCATTTGTGAGTCCATTGAAGCTACCACTGGTTATTCTGTTTCTAGGGCTACTGTATCATCTAAGGTGACTCTTCTCCTTTGCTAACCCATCTTCCCCATCCCTAGGCAACCACTAAGCTACTTTGTGTCTCCATGGATTTATCTATTGTGGATATTTTATATAAAAGGAATCACACAATGTGCAGCCTTTGTGACTAGATTGTTTCACTTGCCATAATGTGTTTCAAGGCTTATTCATATTGTAGCATGTATCAGTACTTCATTTCTTTTCATTGCCAAATAGTATTTCATTGTAAGGACATATGCCGCATTTTATTTAACAGTTCATCAGTTGATGGACATTTGGGTTGTTTCTACTTTTTGGCTGTTAATGAACAATGCTTCTATAAACCAACATCCAAGTTTTGTGTAAACATACGTTTTAATTCCTCTAACGAGTTAAATTGCTAGGCCATATGGTACCTTTTTAATTTTTTTGAAGAAGTGCCAAACTGCTGTCTAGTGCACTGCACCATTTTACTTTCCCGCCAACAATGTTCGTGGGTTTCAGTTTTTAGCCATTCTAGTGGATGTGAAATGGTATTTTGATTCTGCCTTTTTTTTTTTTTTTTTTTTTTTAAGATGGAGTCTCGCTCTCTTGTGCAGGCTGGAGTGCAGTGGTGCAGTTTCGGCTCACTGCAACCTCTGCCTCCCAGGTTCAAACGATTCTCCTGCCTCAGCCTCCTGGGTAGCTGGGATTACAGGCGCCTGCCACCACACCTGGGTAGTTTTTTGTATTTTTAGTAGAGACGGTGTTTCACCATGTTGGCCAGGCTGGTCTCGAACTCCTGACCTTGTGATCTGTCCGCCTCAGCCTCCCAAAGTGCTGGGATTACAGGCATGAGCCATCGTGCCCAGCCCTACTTTTTTTATTCTACAAATTTATATGGTGTCTTTTAATGTAACCAGAAATATGGTAAAAAGGAATTGAGCACTTTAACTTACCAGATATCTTATTTCCCATTCCTTTTCCCAATTTGTAGAATGTATTTGTAGGTATGCCATACATATACATGTATATAATTTTTTTTTTTTTTTGAGAGAGAGAAATGGGGTCCTGCTGTGTTACCCAGGGTGGTCTTGAATTCCTGGGCAAAGCAGTCCTCCCACCTCAGCCTCCCAAAGTGCTGGGATTACAGGTGTGAGCCACTGCTCCTGGCCAAGTATGCCATATTTTTGTAATAAGTATATTCTAATAAAATTTTATGTAGAATCACATTTTGGTTCTGTTGAGCAAATCACTTAAACAACTTTATGTGAGTTCATCTATAACTCACGATTAAACTAAAAACGATTTAATGAGTTTAGGGTTCTTCGAGTAGGAGAAATATGTATAAATTGGTGGTTACTAAATGCCTTTATTGCTTTATCATTTAGAATCTTCAAATTGGAATGAAAATGTCCTCCTCGTTGTTATTTCTTTTGTGTGGGACTCATCAAATTAAAACAGGAGGGGAGTGTGGTGGGGAGGGAGTAGTGAAAGCAGCATAGAATTCATAACCAGGATTGTAAAGCTGGGTTTAAATGGAAGTTTGTCTTTTCTATGGAGGGGGACAACTTGGGAGGAGGGGTAAGTTGGTTGACTTATCAGAACTTCAATTTTCTCATCTCTAAATAATGAAAATGGTACCTCATGGAGTTATTATGAGGATTAAGTAGGTAAACATATTTAGAACCTCAGTGTGGTTCCTGACATGTGCCCAGTATAAATAAAAAATTTTTATCTCTCTCCTGGTTGCATCTCATAAGCACTACACAAACTATACTGATAGTTCTAGTGTTAATGATAGTAAATATGAGGCACAATACAATGTTTGAGGCTGTTACTCTAAAGACCATTAACAAGAAGTTAAATTATATTTATAACAAGCACACACAAATACACATACACTTATAAATACACACTTTTTAAAATTTCCTATTTTAAGATAGAGGAGGCTCTTAACAAGGTTTAGAAACTTAGATGCTAGAAAAGACATACTTATTTGGCTGTGTCAATTTTAAGTGACCATAGGCCGAGCACAGTGGCTTATGCCTGTAATCCCAGCACTTTGGGAGGCCAAGGCGAGAGAATTGCTAGAGTCCAGGAGTTAGAGACCAGCCTGGGCAACATGGAAAGACCTTGCCTTTACAAAAAATAAAAAAATTAGCCGGATGTATTGGTGTATGCTTGTGGTCCCAGCTACTTGGGAGGCTGGGATAGGAGGATTGCTTGATCCCAGGATGTCAAGGGTACTAGTGGGCCAGCCTGGGTGACAGAGTGAGCTCTTGTCTCAGAAATAAATAAAGAAGACTATAAACAAAGTAGATATTTGAAAAAATATTGCAAAATGGAAAATGAGACAGAGAATTAATTTCAGTAACAAAGGACTGATACAAATTGACCAGAAGGAGAAAAACAAAACAATTGAGAAATAAAGCTAAATAATATGAATAAAAAATTCACATAAGAACACATCTTGGTAGCCAAAAAATGTATGAATAAATGCTCAAACTCACTTACAGATAGGAAATGCAAATTAAAGTAGCAATGAAGGCCAGGCATGGTGGCTCATGCCTGTAATCCTAGCACTTTGGAAGGCCAAGGCGGGTGGATCACTTGAACCCAGAAGTTCAAGACCAACCTGGGCAACGTGGGGAAACCCTGTCTCTACCAAAAATACAAAAATCTGCCTGACAAAAATGAAAAAGATCTGTAATATATATTACTGCCAGGCTCATTCACTACTAGGGGATATGTGAATTGGTAGAGCCTTTTTGAAAACCAGTCATACAGTGTCTTTTAATATTCAAATATATATACACATTAGCCCTATAGGGCCACTCTTGAGAATAAGAAAAAAGCACCTACCAGTAAGGATATGTATTCAAGGATGTTTACAAGATCATTATTTCTAGTGGGAAAAAAAAAATCAAAACTTAAAGAAAAAAACTGGAAATAAATGTTGACTGAGTTGAATAGATTCACATCATGGCATAGCTTTCAACCATTAAGAAATATTAATTAGAGATATACCGGCTGATTTTTAGGGATTCCCTTTAGGTACTATGGAATGAGAAAACTAATAGGCAGAAGAGCCTATAAAATAATATTTGATAAAACAATGACATTCCCCCTTATTTCTATGTGTCTTTGTAACTGAGTAAGCGTGGATAAATTTGTGGAAGAATAATAATGCAGGGTAGAGTGAATAAAGCAAACCATTAGGAAAAGTTTATGTGGTGTGATCACATTTATGCATTTATATATTACATGTGAATGTGTATGTAAAAATGAAAACTATATAGAAAGCAAATGTTCTTCTATATTTGTTACTACAACAGATGGCCATAATTTGGTTTTGAGGAAAAAAAACTAAAAATTTGACATTTGGGACCTCGGTTATGATAAAAGTTCCATAATTCACACTCAGGGAAGAACAGCTTTCATGTTAAAAATTGATACAGGATATTGCAAATAAATAACAAATGGGAAATTTTGAAAGTTTTTTTCAAGAACTTGATTATTTATTTTAGTTTTCCATAATACAGCTTTGTCTTATATTTTAGGAAGCCACAGATGATGGACATAACAACAATCTTCTTCCTCAGATTATTCAGTGTTTTGCATGTCCAAATTGCTTCCTTCTTTTTAGCAGCAAGGATGAGTGTTCGAAGCATATGTCTGGAAAGAATCATTTCCATCAGAGTTTCAAACTGGGTGGTATGTTAATACTCTTTTCTGCTGAAAATTAAACTACTTTAATTTTTGCTGATTTATCATACTTCTCAGATCATTCTTGAGATTACATATCCTCATCTTAGTTTTAGAACTATAAAAGTAAAAGATTATCTCAATTCTTACTTAAAAACAAGATTCTTAATGTTTATTTGTACGTATGAGTAAGGCTTACTAACTTTGAAGAGTGAAGAAAAACTTGGGAAGCAAATATTTATTCAGGATAATGTTATGTTATATCATGGTATCTTGGAAGTTTTCTGTTTCTCGGCATTTAAGACTCAAATTTTTTTTTTTTTTTTTAGTTTTTTTTTTTTATTATTATACTTTAGGTTTTAGGGTACATGTGCACAATGTGCAGGTTTGTTACGTATATATCTATGTGCCATGTTGATTTCCTGCACCCATTAACAATTTTAATTGGAGTATGAGTAAGGCATTCTTTGTATTTAAGGCTAGAAAGTGGCTTCCCTTAGATTTTTATTGCCAAAATAACTGTCTTCTTTTACTTACTCCAACTAATGTTGAGAAGGGCTAAGGGGAGGAAGGTTGGGTTACTCTGTACTCAAATAACTTTGCAAATTATAGTTTATTTTGTCTTTCAGATAACAAAGGAATTGCACATCCAATATCTTTTCCATCTTTTGCAAAGAAACTTTTGATCTCTCTATGCAAAGATGTTCCATTTCAAGTTAAGTGTGTGGCCTGCCACCAGACACTGCGTTCCCACATGGAGCTCACTGCCCATTTCAGGTTTGTATTGGTCTGGAGCTGTAAAGGGAAACGGATGAGCTGTTTGCCAGTGAGAAGATTCAACAAATACATTTTCTATTCCATGTTTCTCTCCTTTTAAAATGAGAATATACAGTTGCCTGGAAATTAACCAAATTTAACATAGTGAGAAAAGTTAGAGATGTGGAAAACGTGGATATATTGATATTGCTGCAAGTGTAAAGCAAGCTAACAGTTTAAGTTTTGTGTATGTTTTTCTGTGTGTGTTTTGTAAGTATGAGTAGGAGAGGAAAGGGTTAAAGTAGAACCTTGGCTTTAAGTCAACCAGAATGGAAAGTATCATATACATTTGAAAGATTAAATCTCAGTGAAAGGCCAAATTTATCAAGTAACCAAGAAAGAGTCCAGTATGATTTGTGATTGCCATAGTATCTATGAGATTCATCTATATTGTTTAGTACATTGTTCCTTTTTATTGGTGAGTAGTATTGTGTGAATATAGTACAATTTGTTGATCCATTCCCGTGTTGATAGATATTTGGGTTGTTTACAATTTATACCTTTTATGAATAAAGCTGCTTTGAATATTTTGTGCAAGTCTTTTCATGGTCATATATTTTCATTTCTCTTGGATGGACATTGAAAAGTGGAATTGTTGGTTCAGAAGTAGGTTTATATTTAACTTTATGAGAACCTACTAAATATCCAAAGTTGGTTGTACCAGTTTACATTCCTACAGGTAAGGTATGAAAGTTCTAGTTACTCTTTACCCTTGCAAACATTTGGTATTGCCACTCTTTTTCATTTTAGCTATTCTTGTGTCTCATTTTAGTTTATTATGTGCATTTTCTTGATAAACAATGATGTTGGGCACATTTTCTTGTGCTTATGGGCTATTTGTTTATCTTTGTGAAATCTCTGTTCAAGTTTTTTGCCAGTCTTCAAAATTGGATTGTTTACCTTCTTAATAGTGAGTTGGGGTTCTTTATATAGAACTAGATACGAATCTTTTGTCAGATTCGTATCTAGAATATAGGAATTTCTAGAATATACAAATATTTATGAGTATATTTTCCTAGCTGTGATTTTGCATATTCATATTTTTAATGATACCTTTTGATGAACAGAAGCTTTTCTTTGTATTAGGTATATAATTTGTTGATTATTTTCTTCTTTTATAGTTATGCTTTCTGTGTCCTGAGAAACCGTTGCCTCTTCTTGCTTAAAGAATGTATTTTATTTCCCTGAATTCAGCTTTGATATTTTTAAATATTTATGTTTATTTCTATAATCTATTTCAAATTTTTGTTGATTTTTGCAACAACCATTGTCTGGTTTCCCTGGCAATTCTCTGTTGTTTGCCCATTTTCTAGTTCATTGATTTCTGCTCTTTGAACTTTGAGTTTAATTTGCTTATCTTTGTCTAGCTCTTAAAGGTAGAAGTTTAGATTGACTTTGGATCTTTGTTTTCAATATAAACATTTAAAAATATAAATTTCCCACTAAGCACTGCTTTGCCTGCATGCCACAGATGTTGATAAGTTGTGTTTTCATTTTTGTTCAGTTAAAAATAGATATCTCTTTTTTCCTCATTTAACCATAGAGCTACCATATGATCCAGCAGTTTCTACTTGTTGACAGCCAAGAGCAAAGTGAATGTATATCCACACAAAGACTTGTATGTTTGTTTATAGCAGCATTATTCATAATAGTAAAAAAGTGGGAACATCCCAAATGTCTATCAGCTGACAAATGGATTTTTTTAAATGGACATATCCATACAAGGGAATATTATTCGGCCATGAAAAGGATTGAAATCCTGATTACATGTTATAGCCTCAATGAACTTTGAAAACATTATGCTAAATGAAATAAGCTAGTCACAAAAAGTCCATTTATATGATTCCATTCACATGAAATTCCAGAATAGGGAAATCTGTAGACACAGAAAGTAGTTGCTTAGGGCTCAGTGGTTGCTTGGAGTTGGGGAGCACGGCGAAAAGGGAGGTGGGGAGGTGATAGCTAAAGGGCATGGGTTTTCTTTTTGATATGACACAATGTTCTAAAATTAACTATTGATGGTTGCACATATCTTTATGTGAAAAATAGTTGAAATTATATACCCTAAATGGATGAATTATGTGGTATGTGAATTATATCCTTTTTTTTTTTTTTTTTAAAGGCAGGGTCTCTCTCTGTCACCCAGGCTGGAGTACAGTGGTGCAATCTCGGCTCACTGCAACCTCCACCTCCCGAGTTCAAGCGATTCTTGTGCCTCAGCCTCCCAAGTAGCTGGGACTATAGGTGTGTGCCAGCATGCCTGGCTGAGTTTTGTATTTTTTGTAGAGATGGGGTTTCACCATGTTGGCCAGGATGGTCTTGAACTCCTGACCTCAAGTGATCTGCCCGCCTCAGCCTCCCAAAGTGCTGGGATTACAGGCATGCCCCACCGTGCCTAGCCGTGAATTATATCTCAATAAAGCTGTTTAAAAATGTTTTGGAAAAGTGTTATCTTTGCCCTTTTGATTTATTCTTTGACCTATAGGTTTATTAGAAATGTGTTGCTTGGCTGGGCGCGGTGGCTCACACCTGTAATCCTAACACTTTGGGAGGCTTAGGCAGGTGGATTGCCTGAGCTCAGGAGTTCGAGACCAGCCTGGCTAACATGGCGAAACCCTATCTCTATTAAAAATACAAAAAAATCAACTGGGTGTGGTGGTAAGCACCTGTAATCCCAGCTACTTGGTGGCTGAGGCAAGAGAATCACTTGAACCTGGGAGGCAGAGGTTGCAGTGATCCAAGATTGTGCCACTGCACTCCAGCCTGGGCGACAGAAAGATTTTCTGTCTCCAAACACACAAAAAAGATATGTGTTGCTTAACTTCTAAAGGTTTATAGATGTTACATTTAGGTATTTATAAACATTTAGGGATTTTTATTATTTCTTGTTTCCAATTTAATTCCACAATAATTAGAGAACATATTTTGTACAGTTTTTTTCTTTTGAAATATATTAAATGTATAAAATGGTAGCAGGTCTCTTCTCTCTGGAGTTTAGTAGTGAAGGGAAGACACAGTTGTTCTATTTTTTTATTTTCCTAGGGAAGTTAATTTATTTTGAGTTAATTTGTGGAATATTATGTGGTTTTATTGAGCCTAGTTCTTCAGTGCAAAAGCAACTATGGGCATGACATTTGTCTGACATAAAATTAATCAGTTCTTTATTTTTATTTCTTATAGATTTAGGGGGTACGAGTGCAGTTTTGTTACATGGGTATATTGTGAAGCTCAGATATCTGGGCTTCTAATGTACCTATCATCCAAATAGTGAATATTGTACCCAATAGGTTATTTTTCAACCCTCACCCATTTCCCAACCTCCCACCTTTTGGAGTTTTCAACGTCTATTTATTATTCCAGTCTATATGTCCACGTGTACCCATTGTTTAACTCCCACTTAGAACTGAAAATTTGCAGTATTTGACATTCTGAGTTATTTCACTTAGGATGATGGCCTCCAGTTCCATACATGTTGCTTCGAAAGGCATGATTTCATTCTTTTTTTATGACTCAGTAGTATTCCATGGTATATATACCATATTTTCTTTATTCAATAATCCATTGATGGACACTTAGGTTGATTCCATTCATTATTGCTATTGTCAATAGTGCTGTGGTAAATGTACAAGTGTAGGTGTCTTTTTGATATAATGCTTGCTTTTTCTTAAGGTAGATACCAGTAGTGGGACTGCTGGATCAAAGGGTGGTTCTATTTTTAGTTTTTTGAGAAATCTCCATATTGTTTTCCATAGAGGTTGTACTAATTTACATTCCCATCAACAGTGTATAAGTGTTCCCTTTTCTCTGTATACTTGCCAACATCAGTTGTTTTTTGACTTTTTAATAACAGCCATTTTGACTGGTGTAAGATGGTATCGCATCGTTGTTTTAATTTGAAGTTCTCTGATGATTAGTAATGTTGAGAATTTGTGGGCCACTTGTATGTCTTCTTTTGAAAAATGTCTGTTCATGTCCTTTGCCCACTTCTTAATGGGATTATTTGTGGGTTTTTTTCTTGTTAAGTTCCTAGTAGATTCTGAATATTAGTTGTTTGTCAGATGCATAGTTTGCAGATATTTTCTCCAATTCTGTAAGTTGTCTGTTTATTCTCTTGATTATTTCTTTTGCTATGCTTAAGCTTTTAAGTCCCATTTGTCTATTTTAGGGCTTTGTTGCATTTGCTTTTGAGGACTTAAGTCATAAATTTTTTGCCTAGGCCATTGTCCGGAAGGGGTTTTCCTAGGTTTTCTTCTAGAATTTTTATAGTTTCAAGTCTTTGCCTTTAATTCATCTTGAGTTATTTTTTTGTATATGATGGAAGATATGGGTTCAGTTTTATTCTTCTGCATATGGCTGTCCAGTTTTATCAGCACCATTTATTAAATAGGGTGTCCTTTCCCCGGTGTATATTTTTGTCAATTTTGTCAAAGATCAGTAGTTTGTAGGTATGTGGCTTTGTTGCTGGGTTCTCTATTCTGTTCCATTGATCTGTGTGTCTATTTTTATACCAGTACATGTTTTTTTGGTTACCATAGCCTTATAGTATCAACATTAATCAGTTATTAAAGAATAGAAACTGGGTTGTCTAGAATCTTAACCATAGTGTTCTTTCATACAGTTTAATTACCATGGAGAGTCTAATAATTTGCCTGTTCAATAAGGTCCTCTGTCAGTGCTTTTGATACAGATTTTAATTTTCTAAAATTTGCCTGAATTTAAAAAATTTTGAACCTAGTTTTAGCCTTTTGTATTTTAACTAGAAATAAAGTGCAGATAATACTCAAGTATTTTGAGATGATAGAACATCATTATGTCATTTGCATCTTTATTGAAAAGTATCTTTTAGTGCTTATTTATACGTTGGTTATTTTATAATTCCTGCAATAAAATGCAGCAATGATATATTTAGAAAATACTTTTGAAAGAGTTTCTATTTCTTTTTATCTAATTTAGAGTTCGTTGTCGAAATGCTGGGCCTGTAGCTGTAGCTGAGAAGAGCATTACCCAGGTTGCAGAGAAATTCATATTAAGAGGTTATTGTCCAGATTGCAATCAAGTCTTTGTGGATGAAACCAGCACCCAAAATCATAAGCAGAATTCAGGACACAAAGTCCGAGTCATTAACTCAGTGGAAGAATCAGTCTTACTCTATTGCCACAGCAGCGAAGGGAACAAGGATCCTTCTTCTGACTTGCATTTACTGTTGGATCAATCAAAATTTTCATCACTTAAAAGAACCATGTCTATTAAAGAATCTAGCTCACCGGAGTGCACTGCCATTCCAAAAAAGAAGATGAATTTAAAAGATAAAAGCCATGAAGGTGTTGCTTGTGTCCAGAAAGAAAAATCAGTAGTTAAAACCTGGTTCTGTGAATGCAATCAGCGATTCCCAAGTGAAGATGCAGTAGAAAAGCATGTTTTCTCAGCAAACACAATGGGTTATAAGTGTGTGGTCTGTGGAAAGGTATGTGATGATTCAGGGGTCATTCGTTTACACATGAGCCGGATTCACGGAGGGGCACATTTAAATAACTTTCTTTTCTGGTGTCGGACATGCAAAAAGGAGTTAACAAGGAAAGATACTATCATGGCACATGTGACTGAATTTCATAATGGACACAGATATTTTTATGAGATGGATGAGGTAGAAGGTGAAACTTTGCCATCATCCTCTACAACATTGGGTAATTTGACTGCTAACAAGCCTTCATCAGCTATTACTATTATTGATCATTCCCCGGCAAATAATTCTCCAAGGGGTAAATGGCAATGTCGAATTTGTGAAGATATGTTTGATTCCCAGGAATATGTAAAACAGCACTGCATGTCTTTGGCAAGCCACAAGTTTCATAGATACAGCTGTGCTCACTGCAGAAAGCCTTTTCATAAGATAGAAACATTGTACCGACATTGCCAAGATGAGCATGACAATGAGATAAAGATTAAATACTTCTGTGGGCTTTGTGATCTTACCTTTAATGTGGAAGAAGCATTTTTGAGTCATTATGAGGAGCACCACAGCATAGATTATGTATTTGTGTCAGAAAAAACTGAAACTTCAATTAAAACTGAAGATGATTTTCCAGTAATAGAGACCAGTAACCAGTTAACCTGTGGTTGCCGTGAGAGTTACATCTGTAAAGTCAACAGAAAAGAAGATTATAGCAGATGTCTCCAAATCATGCTGGATAAAGGAAAACTGTGGTTTCGCTGCAGTTTATGTTCGGCAACAGCACAGAATTTAGCCGACATGAACACTCATATCCATCAAGTGCACCAAGAAAAGAGTGATGAGGAGGAGCAGCAGTATGTAATCAAGTGTGGCACCTGCACCAAAGCATTTCATGATCCTGAGAGTGCACAGCAGCATTTCCATAGAAAACATTGCTTCTTACAGAAACCCAGTGTGGCTCATTTTGGATCTGAAAAATCAAACCTGTACAAGTTTACTGCCAGTGCCTCACATACAGAGAGAAAACTGAAACAGGCAATAAACTATCCAAAAAGTTTAGACATAGAGAAAGGAGTTGAGAATGACCTAAGCTATCAGAATACAGGTATGGCTTTATAGCTCTGTGCAAATTTCATATACTAATATTGAAACTTACAATGTACCCACCTCGATTCAATTTTGAAGCAAGAAACAGGGTAACTTCTTGATGATATGTTAATTACTATCGTATATACATTTTAGGGGTTTGTATTCCTACTACTGCATTTATCCACTTTCTAAACTTACGGGGACAGAGTATATGTTGGCTTTAAATAATATATATTTTAGATATCATTTTATTTTACAGAAGATGTGGAGATTTTCAAGATGGAGGAAGTTGATAGTTTTTCTGAAAGTTAGATTTCAAAGTTATCCTAGTATTAATATCATTTAGATTTTTCTGTAATATTTGGGTTAACTAAAAAGATAAATCACATGAATTCTTTTTGTTTCTATTTGGCCATATTCTTTAGTATGAGACATTTTAAAGGTCATTTCAGCATTTGTATATTTTTGTTATAATTAACTTGGAAGAAAAGCTTTAACATACAATTAAAATAGCAATTAGAAGTAGAGTTAAAGTGGTAGCAGGAAACCAGGGGGAAAATTGAAATATGAATTCCTTGTTTGTACTTACTCCAGACTTTGTTTATTCCATATGATAGGATTAAGTAAGTCTAGGCAGGTGTTATGTTTTTATTTTGTTTAGAAGTATAATTTGTTTTGTTTAGAAGTATAATTTGTTTTGTTTAGAGTATAATTTTAAGTGTATATTCTTTTATTTTTAAAATTTTTTTGAGATGGGATTTTACTATGTTGCCCAGGCTGGTTTCGAACTCCTGGCCTCAAGCAATCCTCCCATTTTAGCCTCCCCAAGTGTTGGGATTACAGGTGTGAGCCACCACACCTGACTTAAGTCTATATTCTTTTAAATGAATACTAATTCTTGGTGAGTTATACAGTGTAGCGTATTTGGGTACAGTGAGAATATGTGAAAATTTTGGCCAGTAATGTATTTTTATGAACTATTGAATTTTTACAGTCTTGCTCTATAGCATATGTAGATCTCACCATCACCTTTAGTCATGGCATGTTTTCAGTGATAAAGAATTAAATCACGAGCTACCTAGTCAACTCTAAACAGTGAAACACTGGTTACACCATTTTTATGTTCTCTTAGGCCTTTCTTTTGCGCTTCTGGTTACTTTTTTTTTGGAATTTGTGTTAGTCTATGTTTGATAGAAAATGCAATATCTAAATCTAGAATTACTGAGAAGTTAGAGAAAAGACGTAAGGTGGCTTGGAAATGGAAGGGAATAGCAGTAGTATATTTGAAGGAACTATTAGAATAAAAGCTATTCATTTTTTAAATAATACAACATTTTAAAGTTTGCATTGTTACCACAGGAAACTTTAAGGCCTTGTCAAAGTGGAAAAGTATGAAACAAGATAAAGGGGAGGGAGAATGAGAGTTGGGGCATGGGGGAAGGTGAAAGAAGAATCTGAGAGAACCAAGAAGATGTGTCTATAGGGGGAGGTGTCACTGTACCACGGGCCCCTATTTCTAGCACTGCTTTATGGCAGCAGGATTCCAGGTTATCTTATTTCTGCTCTCTAGGGTGTTTAATCATAGAACTAGAGGGCTACTAATAAATCAGTCCAGACTGGGAAAAGAACCAAATTCTGGTGGTGAAAATGTTCTTAATAGGTAACCTTGGAATTTTATATGGGTGGTGTTAGTTTTTGCTTATTTAACCTTAAAACTTGGTTTTCTAGTTCTTCTAGTACATTAATTTTTTAAAAAAATTCCTTGTATAAATGACTTTTAACAAGCTTTAGAGTTGATGGAAGAAAATATTTGCAAGAAGGATATATAATCAAAATTTGTGAAATGTTCAGATTATTTTTATCTGATTTAAGTGTAAATGGTGTCATGTACAGATTTGGATTTCACAAAAAGGTTTAAATAGAAATGAGTAACATTCAAGGTTAGTATTTTTGCATATTAGGCTTCTAATATTTTTTAGACTTGAAATCAGAATGATTTTAGCAAATTCTTACTGAACTCATGTTGATATTTCTCTCTTCTCAGAGGAAGAAATTGTTGAGCTTCCAGATTTGGATTATCTGCGAACCATGACTCATATAGTCTTTGTAGATTTTGATAACTGGTCAAACTTTTTTGGTCATCTACCAGGGCATCTAAACCAAGGAACATTTATTTGGGGCTTTCAAGGTACGGTTAATAAGAAAAACAAAAGAAAACCGTTTTTCCCACCTCTTAGAATATAGATCAGTTTAAAAGGCTCCTCTTAAACCTTCCTGGATAGAACATAGGAACATAATTGGAATATTGTTCTTTTGTATTATAATTACTCTGCTAGAATCGTTTTCTTTACATGCCTCTGTGGTAAATGTTAGCTCTGTCTGATGACTCAAAGTTTATGGATCTTTTGGCCGGGCGTAGTGGCTCACGTCTGTAATCCCAGCACTTTGGAAGGCTGAGGTGGACGGATCACGAGGTCAGAAGATCAAGACCATCCTGGCTAACACGGTGAAACCCCGTCTCTACTAAAAAGAAAAAAAAAATACAAAAAATTAGCTGGGCGTGGTGGCAGGCGCCTGTAGTCCCAGCTCCTCGGGAGGCTGAGGCAGGAGAATGGTGTGAACGCAGGAGGTGAAGCTTGCAGTGAGCTGAGATCGCGCCACTGCACTCCAGCCTGGGCGACAGAGCGAGACTCCATCTGAAAAAAAAAAAAGTTTATGGATCTTTTGATACAGATTGAAAAAGCCTTTATTCAACACCTAAAATGTGTCAGGTGCTATGGCTTTGTACTAACATGGTTACTGATTATTACGGTTTTATTCCTTTTAAAATACAAACAAGCAGATGTTTTGTTTTTGTTTTTTTCCCTCAAAGTTTTAAAACTAATAAATAGCAGAATTATTTGGCCTCTCAGCTACAGGACTAATGTTATTTTCAACATGCCATAACTGCCTTTTCGGTTCATCCTTTCTGTTCTTAAGTGTTCAGCTTCATCTAAACCTCTTTACAAATTGTTGACCAAACCTGGGGGAGAGGCTTCTTTGGTTTACAGAGGATTAGTATAGTGAGCATCTGCTATTGTTTGTGTTTGATAGGAAATAGCATGTAAAGAGAAAGATTGGGATTAAAGATAGAAATATACTGACCTGGATAAGTTAGCCAGTATAATTGCTTTAGTAAGTTGAACTTTGGTGATTGCCCATCATTTCTGCATTGAACAGTGGTGACATCTGTAAAAAGCACTTATGCTTACACTTATAGAATAATGCCATTCAAAGAATTTTTACACACATTACTTTTGATTTTGCTTAATATCCATGTGAGTTTTAAGATGATTTGACAGATTCAGGGAAGTTGGTCCACTTTCTCAAGACTGTAAAGCAACAAGATGTTGATGCTTATGCTAGGATGGAGTTCTTCCACATTCTGATCTAGTACTTTGCCTCTAGAAAAGTTTTTTTCTAGTATGTGTTTTTTCTTGATAAAATTTTTGGCCTTTCCTCTCCTGTTTGATTATCATTTTTGCCTTTTCTAAAATTAATAGGAGGAAACACCAATTGGAAGCCTCCGCTCAACTGTAAGATTTATAATTACCTGAACAGGATTGGATGCTTCTTCCTTCATCCTCGCTGTAGTAAAAGAAAAGATGCTGCTGATTTTGCCATATGTATGCATGTGAGTCATTGTTTTATTCAAAATCTAATGTGAATCTCAGACCCACTTGCATTTTTTTTCCCACTTGAATTGTAATGAGAGTTATAGATCATTCTTCAGTACTTCAGGTTCTACCTACGACTATTATGAAGGCAGGACCCCATAGCATATTTTTATTGCTTTATCCTCAACTTTTAGCAAATCTTCAGCTATCCATAGTAGACCCTCAACTATTTGTGGGATAAATGATCAAGAGCTGATACTGTTTTTTGGTTTTGTTTTTGAGACAGTCTCGCTCTCGCCCAGGCTGGAGTGCAGTGGCACAGTCTTGGCTCACTGCAACCTCAGCCCCCTGGGCTGAAACAGTTCTCATGCCTCAGCCTCCCAAGTAGCTGGGACTACAGGAGCATACCACCATGCCCAGCTAATACTTGTATTTTTAGTAGAGACGGGGTTTCTCCATGTTAGCCAGGCTGGTCTCAAACTCCTGGCCTCAAGTGATCTGCCCGCCTAGGCCTCCCAAAGTGCTGGGATTACAGGTGTGAGCCACTGCGCCCTGCTGATGATACTGTATTTGATATATATTAAGACACTTTCATATTTTAATATCTCTAAAATTAAGAGGTACCTTAACAATCACTGTTGGCCTAGATAGAATTTGCATTTGCTTCTGTCTCTGCCGGGTACCTAGAGAAACTGCCAAACTGAGACCCACTTTAAATTTTCTGCTTGAGGACTTACATGTCACACTGATAATGTGAATTTACTCTGCAAACTTGTTGACTGCAGCTTATGGTTTAAACGACAAAAGATTTCTTTTTCCCTCTATCTAGTGCCAAGATTGAATCATGCAAATTGCCTTGCTTACCTTTTCTCTATGGCAGATTTATTTCTTATTTACCCTTATATTGAGTGTATAGCCCTTTGGCATTCCAACCTTATGTGAGGTCTGTTGGACTTCCATTTTGGCTTTTTCTTTTCATGGCACATAAAATAGCTTATATAATTTAATGGCATCTTATATTTGATTAAATGTGGGGTATTTCATTTATGAACGAGTTCTTTTCTTTCTCTCTTTTTTTTTTCTTTTTGAGACGGAGTCTCACTCTGTTGCCCAGGCTGGAGTGCAGTGGCGCGATCTCGGCTGCAACTTCTGCCTCCCGAGTTCAAGCGATTCTCCAGCCTCAGCCTGGAGAATCCCAAGTAGTTGGGATTACAAGTGCATGCCACCACACCCAGCTAATTTTTGCATTTTTTAATAGAGACCGCGTTTCACCATGTTGGCCAGGCTGGTCTCGAACTCCTGACCTCAAGCGATCCACCTGCCTCAGCCTGCCAAAGTGTTGGGATTACAGGCGTGAGCCACTGCACCCAGCTGAAGGAGGTCTTTATGTCATACTTTGGTAGGGACTAGGGAACAAGCTTACTATACCTTCCTAGGTATGTGTTCATTCTGAAATAGATATAACTTGTTTTGAAACTCATGCTGATTTTTTATCAACCTGTGCCATTTGTTCTAACTTAGGCTGGCCGTCTAGATGAACAACTACCCAAGCAAATTCCTTTCACCATCCTCTCAGGAGATCAAGGTTTTCTGGAGCTAGAGAATCAATTTAAGAAGACTCAGAGGCCAGCTCATATACTAAACCCTCACCACTTAGAGGGAGATATGATGTGTGCCTTGTTAAATAGCATATCTGATACCACCAAAGGTACGCAGCTGCAGTCACAGTGCAAACCACCCAAGAGGAGGAGACTTCACTGCTGAGAGAAACCAATAAACTGCTGTCCGCTAGTGAACTGTTGCCTGCTTACTAAACCATCATGTTCTCTTACTTCTATCTTACTTATCTTTTTAAAAAAAATCTCACTTTCATTCTTTAGTGTTTTAGAAGGAGGATGAATTCATAATAATTTTCTGGAGCTTTTTTTGATCTAGTAGATAAAATCTATATTGATGTATATAAAATATATATTCATGCGTTATAGTATGTTACTACAATTTTAAAAGCTCAGAATTCAGATCTTCACTTTGTTTCTGAAATTCCAAATTGACCTTCAGTTTTTTAGAAAGCAGTGTGCTTACAGGTGAAAACCAGAAAGCAATAAAAAAGGCGATCATTTAAGAGGTTGACAGTGACAAAATAAAACGCTGACAGGCTTTTAGGTCCTTAGAGAATTGGGTACATCCTATCTTATTGCTGGGACTTGCACTTTCTTCTGTACCTTTGTGAGATTGTTCAATGAAAGGAGTGCTGATATCCAATTTCACTTCCTAGTGTATAAGAAAAGATGTAATTCTAAGGATTCAGAAGTTTTGTTTTTCGTTTTTCATAATTTCTGCAGTCAAATGCTCTACCACTGAGCTATACACCCCTTTTTCATAATCTCTGAAGTAAAGAAATATGGATAGAATAATTAATGTTTAAATATCCTAATAATTTAAATTCATGAATAAGGTTTGAAGATATTAATGAATTACCTTAGTGAAAAATAGTGGCTTTTTGGCATTTTTATTGTGTGCCTTTAAAGTTTTCAAGTCTGCTTGCCTCCTAGATTTTTTTTTTCTTTCAATATATTTGGAAGCACATTTTGATTGAAAACTCATTCCGGAGAATTTTGCTCTAATCACTGATTACAGTGGATCAATTCACTTCTGCAAAGTTAGGAATCAGTAATCTGTGCTCTTTAGACTCTAAAGCGGAGTAATGATGGAAGATTATAAAAGAAAATGAACTCTTGTGTGTTTATGTCATGCCTTAGTTCTGAGTATTATCTTCCTATTCTGTAATTTTTGTTTTCGCTTGTTTTTCTATCTGTGGCTTTCTTTTTTCTTAAAAAAAAAAAAAAAAAAAAAAAAAAAAAAAAGCGGGGGCTGGGTGCGGTGGCTCACACCTGTAATCCCAGCACTTTGGGAGGCTGAGGTGGGTGGATCACCTGAGGTCAGAAGTTCAAGACCAGCCTGGTCAACACGGTGAAACCCTGTCTCTACTAAATATACAAAAATTAGCTGGGCATGGTGGCGGTTGCCTGTAATCCCAGCTACTCGGGAGGCTGAGGCAGGAGAATCGCTTGAACCCAGGAGGCGGAGGTTGCAGTGAGCTGAGATTGCACCATTGCACTCCAGCCTGGGCAATAAGAGCAAAACTTCGTCTCAAAAACAAAAAACAAAACACCTCTTCTACTCTTTTGCCATCACTTTCCCAGTCCTCAACATCTACTTAATATCCTATAAGATAAAGTTTTACCTTTGCCACACAAGGCCAACCTCCCTTTCCTTCTCTTATGCTTCTGCTTTTGGGAACATTTATAATTTCAAATATGAAACCTGTTATGGTTTTGCAGAGGCAAAACCATATTCTGTTTGGAATGAGAGGTGAATATGAGTAGGCTTGCATGGGTATATTACGGTTGGAGGTAAGATATAGGTTATTATTATCTGCTGATTATGCCCTTCCAAATGACTCTTATGTTCTAAGTATTTTTTTTTTAATCACCCATACTCAGTACTCATTTGAACTAACTACTCTTTGGAGGCACATGTGTACTTTATTCTTAATTTTTGTGACATACAGAGATTGTGCACTGCATGGGCTTTGGTTCAAACGCTGACTTTGCTGTTTCCTAGCAGTGCGATTTCAGGCATGTTACTTTTTTGGAGCCTCATTTTTTTGTATTTATATGGTTGTAATAGTTAGTGATGTATGTAAAGTGTCTAGCACAGTATATAAAGCACTTTAGCTATTTAACAAATAATAGCTATTTTTATTATTACTACCATAAAAAGAAAATGTGATTCCTAGCCACTACATTTTTAATGTTACACTGAATCATAGTATGTTCAGGCTTAGTTATCTGATTTAAGACCAAATTTTTTCTTCATGGAAGACTTAAAACCATCAAATTGCCTGTAGTGAACTTTATAAGGAATCAAAGAAAAATCATTTTCTTGGATAACTTTTTATTCCGTTTCCTTTCCTAACAAATAGCTTTGTGAATAGTCGAGTAATAGTTTCTATTAAGGAATGGTATTTTAATATATAATGGGACTCTAAACCTCTCAATGTCCATTAATAATATAATTTTTATTACTAAAGAATGCCAGGATAACTCCTTGCACATAGCTAAACATGGTGTTCCTTCTTGTTTTCAGATTTGACAGCCAGTCAGTTTCTTAAGGCAATGTGGTTTTTGGGGTGAAGGGGTCACTGGACCTTTTTGAGAATCTGATGAAAACTTTCTATACCCTCCTTCCCCCAAAATAAACATGTATATTTGCATACAATTTCAAGGAATTTGTGGTCTCAACGCTTCTAGTTGCCAATCAACAAACAAAATTGTCCTTTGGGGTGTAACCTAAGTTTATACTATAAGTCAACAGTCCCCAGCCATTTTGGCACCAGGGACTGGTTTCATGGAAGACAATTTTTCCATGGATTGGGAGCAGGAGGTGGGGCATTAGATTCTCATAAGGAGTGTACAACCTAGATCCCTTGCACGTGCAGTTTACAATAGGGTTTGTGCTCCTATGAGAATCTAATGCCGCTGCTGATCTGACAGGAGGAGGAGCTCAGGTGGTAATGATGGCTCACCTCCTGCTGTGCGGCCCAGTTCCTAACAGGCCACAGATTGGTACTGGTCCATGGCCCTGGGGTTGGGGACTCCTGCTATAAGTAACATACAGTGATAAGTTCTCTCATATTTGTTGTTATACAGCCAGGCTGGTGATTTTTCAGATTTTTGAATTTTTCACCAGAGCATAGAGAAGTGATACAAGTTTGAGTCTCTTATTCTTTATAAGTTTTCAGAAATTTACCCCAGCAGGACTAAAAAGTGGTTTTTATTAGACTAAAGATTGCTGTATAAATAGGAAGGATCTTTTGAATATTATTATCAGAATCAATGATTGTATGGTATCATAACTAGGAGAAATTAGTCTTTGCTAATTCTCTGTTAATTGAAAGTCTTTCCAGAGGTACTTATTTCAGTAAAAATACAGATATTTGGAGTTGCTGGTTCTGTATAGTGGTGTCCAGTCATTTGTTCCTAAGGCATTGTTTTTGCGTGGTGGGGATGGGAAAAGTTAAGTAGCTTTATTACTGGTACATTTTTAGGTCTCTGACTTGGTTAGTTAGGGTAAAAGTTCTTTTCTCTCCTTGTAAGCATCAGGGTTTCAACGTGAACATTTTAATTACAGCTATGATATATGTATAAATTCTTGTAGAGACATTTAAAAAGTCTTTAATTTCTGCCCCCACCTTGGTCTTCTTATCCTTCATCATTTCTATTTTATATTGTACTTATCCTCACTTTCTTAACACTTAAGATACATGGATCCTTTCTGGTAATCCCAATCAGAGAAGCCAGGTAGACTTTCTTAGACCATTTATATTTTATTCCCAAATACTTCTTTATTCTAACTCAAGCCTCATGTTTCAGAGATGCAGATATAACATGTCACTTAAATGTTGAAAGAAAAAAAAAGTGAACTTTTTTATTGAAAAAAGTTTATTGAAGTTTATTGTAGTTTATTGCAGACCTACTATGTGCCAGCCACCATGTTAACTGCTTTTTATGTTTGTAGTGTTTACAGATGTTTAAATATGTTTAAAGAACTTCTTCCACATGCTTTTTAATCCCCTTTGCAAGCTACGAAGTAGGTGTTGGGTTACCCCATTTTGTAAGTGTGGAAGGAAGCAGAGGTTCAGAAAGGTTAAATAATCTACCTGCAGCCACAGAGCAAGTGCTTTGCTTTTCATTAGTATCAACGACTATGGGTGAGACTTTCACTGACACAAATACCTGATTCCATGATGTAGAGCTAGCCACCCAGTGTGAATTACTGGCTTTAACCATGTCCTTAAAGAATGAAGATAATGGGAGATATTCTGCCACAGTATAGTGACACTGCAGAGTTTATATAAAGATATCAAACAAGTTTTTTTCTTTTTAAATAACATTCAGGAAGAATGCGCTTTTTTTTTTTATCAGAAGAAATGATTTGGTTGTGAGTTCTGGTGCTTTAAAAAGTAAAGTGATTATATGCTGCATATAGCCAAGGAAAGCAATTAGCATTCTAATTTCTCTAGGATCTTTTGTCTCATAATTAAATGAATAAGCACCATCTTTACAGGCCCCTCGAGATGTTGGCACTAGAACTACAAGCACTGCAGTGAGCTTATTGGAGTACTGCAACATGTGGTTTCAAAGAAATTCACTAGAAACCTGCCTCCTGTTGCTTCCTCTGCCTCTCCCCTAATCGATATAAATGTTCCAGGGCACACAGAAGTTAATATTTTCAGTGTTTTCTTATTTGGGCCGGTATCTGCTCCCTTGAGAATTACATATAATGAAAAAGATGTTACTACAAGTTAATTTTTGTTGAATCTGTATGCTCCTTAGATGGTCTTGTTTATAAGCCTGAGACTGTCATATCCATTTAGTTGTGGCTTCATTGTGGATGAGTGGGTTAGAAGCAGTAAGTATGGTTGACATCTGTAGAGTCATACTAGTTACACAGATTTTTAAATCCATCTTACGTGTAGAGCATAAACATTCACCTAGGTGCTATGGAAGTGTAGATGATTGAAGCAGCATCATGGCCTGTGGACTAGGCATTACCTAAAATAATTGTTGAACTTATTTCTTAAAGTCTGTCTGCCTGCTGTTTCCTCAGCCTGTTAATGAAAAACTATAGGTTGTTTCTTTGGGCACCATTATAAAAATATGTTTGATAAGATTAATTCCATGCAAAGGTACTGAAAATAAGAAAGAATATTTACGATTTTCTCTGTTCTTCTGATGGGGTTGATTGAGGCAAAAGAAACCTTTTATGATATTAATATTTGCAACCCCTTGTCAAGTTAATCCTTGACAAATCAAGGATTTGTCATTATTCAAACCTGTAGTGTAGCCTTAGGCCTTGCATGCAATGATGAATTGTTTGGATGAGTTATAACATGCTGTTTTTGACTGACCTTGACCTTAAATTGTAATAACAGAAACCTGTGGGTATTTTCCTTTTGTTCTTAATGTTTAGAGCAAGCTTGTCTAACCTGCGGCCCACGGGCCACATGTGGCCCAATTCAGCTTTGAATGTGGCCCAACACAAATTCGTAAACTTTCTTAAAACATTATGAGGGTATTTTTTTTTATTGCGTTTTCTTATTTTGCTCATCGGCTATCATTAGTGTTAGTGTATTTTATGTGTGGCCCAAGACAATCTTCTTCCAGTGTGGCCCAGGCAAGCCAAAGATTGGACACCCCGGTTTAGAGGTTTAATTTTGTTCTTTAATTTGTAAATGTAATGTCTTATTTACCTAAAACTTTGCTTGAAATATTTGAAGTATTTTGCTGGAATTAATAGCAAAATGACTTGTAAAAACAAATTTCCGCAGCAAAAGAATATAGTGAAATATAGTGATTTAATTTTTATTTATAGACACTTAAAGGTCTTTTTAATGTATATTTTAAGTTTGCACAGAAACAAATATGTCTATATGATTTGTATTTAAGTGCTGATTCAAGTCACTGACATATATATCATATATAGATACATATCTGTTTATATTTGTATAATTATATCTTGATATAAATATATATTGATTTAAATGTAGTTAAAGTGATAAGCAAAATATTAGGTCATTGATAGTACAATGTTTCAAATTTTTTAAAGATGAACTTTATTTTTCAGAATAGTTTTAGATTTACAAAAAAGTTGTGAAGATAGTACAGAGTGTTTCCATGTACCCATACTTAGTTTCCCTTATTAGTAACATCTTATATTAGAGTGATACATTTGTCATAATTCACAGAACAATATTAGGACATTATTACTAATTCCAGCCTTTAGTTTTCCCCAATGTCCTTTTTCTTTTCTCCCCTCCCCTCCTCTCTCTTTTCTTTCTTTTCTCGTCTCGTCTCATTTCATTTCTTGAGACAGGGTCCCACTCTGTCACTCAGGTTGGAGTGCAGTGGTGTGATCTCGGCTCACTGCAACCTCCACCTCCCAGGTTCAAGCGATCTTCCTACCTCAGCCTCCCAAGTAGCTGGGACTATAGGTGCGCACCACCATACCTGGCTAATTTTTTGCATTTTAGGTAGAGACAGGGTTTTGCTATATTGCCCAGGCTGGTCTTGAACTCCTGAGCTCAGGCGATCCACCTACTTCGGCCTCCCAAAGTACTGGAATTACAGGTGTGAACAACCATGCCCAGCCTCAATATCCTTTTTCTACCCCAGGACCTCTTGGGATCCCACAGGACATTTAAACATTAATCTCCTTAGGCTCCATGTTTCAAATTTTAAGTGAGTTTTGCAATGCCTTTTCAGTCATACCATATTATAAAGCCTTCGGTCTCTTAATATGAAAGCATCTAAGACATCAGGTAAGTAAGTTTGTGCTATGCAAGAGGCATTGTTAATTAAAACCTATGATGTTATCTCTATAGAGATGAATGCATGTGATTTTCAAAACATAGGAGAATTTAATCTGTCACCATTTTTAATATTATTTGGTAAGCATTGGAAAAAACCTAGTGTGGGAAAGTAGTGTAACACTAATGAACTGTATTATAACGAGTAAGCTTGGGTATGAGAAGTTATTGAAAATAATATTGAGAATACATAAATTTATGGCACAATAACTGCATGTGTTGATTCTTCTTTACAGAATGTGACAGTGATGATAACATGGGTGCCAAAAATACTTCAATAGGAGAAGAATTTATATCCACAGAAGGTAACCTAATAGAGTTAATCTCTTTTCTACTTGACTGTATCTGTATTTTTTTTTTTTTAATTTCTCTGTCTCTCACCCATTCACCCCTCTTATTTCCCCAGGTTAAAACATTTTCTCAGTTTGAAGGATAGCTTTGCATTTTTCATGTAAGATGACTTGGGGGTAATACTAATTTAGAAAGCTAGAATGGGTCAGCCAGTTATGGCCCTTGGGTCAAATCCAGTCCACTATCTTTAGGAACACAGCCATACATTTAAGTATTGTCTATGCTATTGCTTTTGTACCACAACTGCAAGGTTGAATAGGTGTGGCACAGACAGTAGAGCCCCTCCACCCCCGCCCCCCTCAAATAATTATTTTCTAACCCTTTAAAAAGAAAAAGTTTGCTAACCCCTGGGCTAGGAGATGATTTTGATTTCCTAATGGTTATTTATCTTGAGTAGTATTAAGAGTATTAAAAGACAGGCAGTAGAACTCTAAAAGCAAGCACTTACATCTAAATATAAATGGGCTTTTTAAAATAAATTTTAAAAGGCTTTTTTGTTTGTTTTTTGTTTTTTTGAGACAGAGTCTCGCTCTGTCACCCAGACTGGAATGCAGTGGTACAATCTCAGCTCACTGCAGCCTCTGCCTCCTGGGTTCAAGTGATTCTTGTGCCCCAGCCTCCACAATAGCTGGTATTACAGGCGTGTGCCACCAACACGCCCAGCTAAAAATTAAAATTCTCTTTTACTCTTCTTAAAGGAAAAGCTATTTCCTTCCATGGGTTAAAGAGAACTTTTTATGTCACTTGGCATCAAATCGTTTGCTGGCTGTACCGTTATTTGGTTGTGTCTTGTAACCGTTCTTTACTTTGGTTTTTCTATAACAGACTGCACTTTTTAATAACCGGGGGGAAATGAGATAATGGATCTTAGAAAATACTTTGAGCTTCACTGGAGAAGTTGAAAGTGTTATATCAGCATCTTTGACATTAAAGAAAAACAGTAGGAGTCTTCATGTACATTCCAGTATAATGTTTATTGTTGGAGATTGTAGGGTAGGAATGTGGAGGCTGGAAAGTAGGGATGGAAATGTGACTAAACACACACAAACAGAATGGCCTGACTGGTATGTTTTCTTTGCATTTCCTTGATCTCAGATAATACAACTAGTTTGACTAAGAGCATACTAGAGCTTTATGCTATTAGGAGTTTGGGAAATGGAGTCTGGCAGTGGAATCGATTCATCCATTAGATTAAGTAGATAGCTGTAATCTTTCTGCCTTATAGCCAAATTTCATTGGTTAAACAAAACTGGCAATAAATCTATATCTAATTGGAAGGAAGCAAGTGTTTTGACCAACTTGTTTTCCCAGCATTGTCTTTCAAGGTCTAGCTCAATGCTTAGCAGCCACATAATGATGAATTAAACAAATGAAAGAACTTTTGTGTGTTTTGAACAAAAACTGCCAATTAAGTTGTTTATCAAGGCCACTAAAAGATAAACAGTACTGAACATCTAAAGAGTTCAGATTTTGCAACTTTTATTTGACACCTCGTGACTCATCCCATGGAAAATGCCAGGCAAAATTATAACTTTTAAATAATTATAAGCTGTCACAGTTTTGTGGGCTCCCAGCTAACCTAGGAAATCTGAGATTTGTGTAACTGGATATGTACCACATATTATCTATGTAATGCATTTTATGGTTTGGAGGTGGAGATGTTACATTTTTGTGATTATTTGGTTTGGAAAAATAATTATTTTTATAGGATTCAAGAGAAGATACTTTAAACCTATAACTAGTTGTCATAGTTAAAATAGAGGTGGGGATAAAATCCTTAATTCCAAGAAAAACCAAAGGAATGTGTTTGTGTTTTGTATCCTGATGCTTTATATAAAATAAGTGTGAGAAGCACACGGTGTTTCACATAAGTTAAGGAATATGGGCTCCTTTGCACTTTTCTCTAACACCCTTCTTCTTTCCCCCTCCTCATCACCCCAAAAGAGCTAACTCGAATTTCATCTCTTAGGTTGAACCATATAGAATTGCCATTTTTGTAGGCACTGTTGTATGGTCAGTGCCTTTCCTAGATTGTCCATCTTTAGACACAGCCAACCACTCTCTATTCTGGGCTTCCTCTGTACCAGGCCAAGTGGATTTAAAATACTTCTGTCTACATCTTTCATCTCCACTGACTGTAAGCTCCTCAGGGAGTAGGATCATGTTTTATTTATCTTTACTTCAGCAGCACCTAGCACAGTGTTTGGCACAAAATGGTTGCTTGTTAAATGAATAAACTTTTAACAAACTTAAAACATGTTAGAGCCACCAGGACCCATTTCCCTATAACTGGATAAGGGAAATTAAGATAGAGGCTATTTTGTTATAGAATATTGGGTTATTTTGTTGACTCCGAACCACAGAAGCAAAATAATGTTCTAGTCTAGACCTGATAACAAAACTCAAAAAAAATTTTAAGCAACCTCTTAAGTCTCTTTTTATTCCTTCCTTTCCCAGTACAACTCTGTAAATGCCTGAGAAATAGTGGCAGAAGAGAGGATAAATCTGCTTATGGCTTTTTGCCTTAGGGTAATTCCCTCCTTCCGTGATTTGTCTTATTCTTTGTTGTTTCCCATAGACCAGTATCAAACTCTGACCATGCAGACCAGTCATAACAATCCCATATAATCTATTTCCTGTACTTGACAGAGGAAACAGATGCCGCATAATGTGGTGGTGAAAAGTAGTCTTTGGATTCATACTGCCTAAGTTAAAACCCTGCTGCTTACAAGTTGTGTAATATTGGACAAGTCACTTAACTTCACTGTGCTTCAGCTTCCTCCTTTTAAATATGGGAATATTAGTATACCTACCTTACTAGAATAACATGACATATGGTAAATAGTATATATTGGTTGCTGCTACTGTTACTGGGATTATGATGATCATTATGCCATTATTATATATTCACCTAAGGTCTACTCTAGAGGTATGTCTATTAACTAGAGGTATTCTGACTCAAATTGCTGGAAGAGACAGAGGACAGCATTATATAGATAATTTTCTTTACAAAACCATCTTTCTGTAAGTGTTAGCAATATGCCTTATTCTGAGAATTCCTTCAATTAATAGCAGTCAAAGCTGCTCTTAATCTTAACAACTTGTGAGAGTCAGACTGTTCTCTTCATTTTATATGAAAACTGAGGCTTCTAAACATTCAGTAATTTGGCCTTACAGCCACAGTTTTAAAATGATTGGGGAACCATTTCTATATGTCTTTTACCTCCTACTACTGGTTGTTTTTGTTGTTTGCCATAATTACTGCTCTCAAAGTAAATGAAATTAAGGCCAAAAGGAGGGTAAGGGGAACACAGAGCTAGCCACAGAATAGAAAAACAAAGACAGATTTTTCACAAGTGCTCTTTATTTTTTCATGTGACTTCAAGTTACGGTCTGATGTCCTTTAATTTCAATCTGAGAGATTCTCTTTAGCATTTCTTGTAGGGCAGGTCTACTAGTAAATTCTGTAGCTTTTGTTTATCTGAGAATTTCTTTAAGAATAGTTTTGTCAAATATAGAATTCTTGATCAACATTCTTATTTTCTGGTCTCCATGGTTTTTTATAAGAAATCAGCTAGTAATTTTATTAAGGCTCTCTTGTATGTGATGAGTTGTTTCTCTCTTGTTGTTTTCATTGTTTTTGGCTTTTGACAGTTTGACTATAACATGTCTCAGTGTGGGTCTTGTTAGAGTTCATTGAGCTTCTTGGATATGTAGATTCACCTCTTTCATCAAATTTGGGAGTTTTTCAACCATTATTTCTTCAAACATTCTTTCTGATCTTATTTTGCTTCCCCTCTTGAGACTCCTGTAATGCATATGTTAGTTCACTTGATGGTGTCCCACAGGTCTCTTGGACTCTGTTTACTTTTCTTCATTTTTCTTTCTGTTCCTCATACTGGATGATTGATTGATTGATTGATTGATTGATTTAGACTGAACCCAAACCAAGACACACACTGGATAATTTAAATTGTCCTATCTTTAAATTTGCTGACTCTTTCTTCTTTGTACTCAAATTCATTAAGCCCCTCTAAGGATTTTTCATTTTAGTTATTGTACTTTTCAGTTTCTGAGTTTCTATTTGATGGGCTTTTAATAATTCTGCCTCATTATTGGTACTCTTAATTTTGTTCATACATTGTTTTCCTGGTTTCCTTTAGTTCTTTGAACATACATAAGACAGTTGGCTTAAAGTCTTTGTCACCCATGCTATATCATGTAGCCTGTTGCTCCTAGTCTACAAACCTGAATAGCATGTTATTGTGCTGAATACTGTAGACATTGTAACATAATGGTAAATATTTGTGTATCTAAACATAGAGACATAAAAATACATTAAAAATGGTATACCTGTATAAGGTACTTACCCTGAATGGAGCTTGCAGGATGGGGAAGTTGCTCTGGGTGAGTCAGTGAGTGAGTGGTGAGTGAATGTGAAGGTCTAAGATGTTACTGTATTCTACTGTAGATTTTATAAACACTGTACGATTAGGCTATACTACTTTTTTTTTTTTTTTTTTTTTTTTTGAGACAGAGTCTTGCTGTGTTGCCCAGGCTGGAGTACAGTTGTGTGATCTCGGCTCACTGCAACCTCTGCCTCCCGGGTTTAAGTGATTCTCCCACCTCAGCCTCCCAAGTAGCTGGGATTATAGGCATGTGCAACCACGCCCGGCTAATTTTTGTATTTTTAGTAGAGACTGGGTTTCTCCATGTTGTCCAGGCTGGTCTCGAACTCCTGACCTCAGGTGATCCACTCACCTTGGCCTTCCAAAGTACTCACATTAAGACATGAGCCACTGTGCCTGGCCTATACTACATTAAAAAAATTTTTTTTCTTCAATAATCAGTTCACCTTAGCTTACTGTAATGTATAAACTTTAAAATTTTTAACTTTTTGTCTCTATTGTAATAACACTTAAAACACAAACACTTTGTACAGCTATAGAGAAATATTTTCTTTATATCCTTATTCTATAAGCTTTCCCTACTTTTAAATTGTTTTATTACTTTTAAAACTTTTTTGTTAAAAACTAAGACACAAACACATATCTGTTAGCTTAGACCTACACAGAGTCAGGATCATCAATATCACTTTTATAAGTAGCAATACCCTCTAAAATAGTAATAAAAAGTATAGTAAATACATAAAACAGTACCAGAGTTTATTATAATTTTCAAATGTTATGTACTGTACATAATTGTATGTGCTATACTTTTACACAACTGGCAACATAGTGTATTTGTTTACAGCAGCATCACCACAAACACATGAGTAATGTGTTGCACTGCAACATGAAGATGGCTATGACATCACTAGGCAATAGGAATTTTTCAGGTCTATTATAATCTTATGGGACCACTGTTGTATATGTGATCCCACTGTTTACCAAAAGTTGATACGCAGCATATGACCATACTTGCTTTTTGTTTTTTATAGTCTTTCAGCTGGCAAGCTTAATCCCTATAAGCTCACTGGAGGTATGATATCTTTGTATAGATGTTGCTGTACTTAACGATGGTTTGATTTATGATTTTTTTACTTTATAAGGATGTGAAAGCAATATGCATTTAGTATAAACCATACTTCAAATTTTGAATTTTAGTTCAAAGATTTTTATAACTTTAATTGTAAAACAGACATTGTGATTTCATATATATATACACATATATATACATATACATACATATACATATAACCTACTATCATTTGTTAAAAAGACCTTTCCCTATCATTCTGCAGTGCTACCTTTGTTATAAATCCAATGTCCATATATGCATGGGTCTGTTTCTGAGCTGTCTATGCTGTTCCTTTGGTCTATTTATTCTTGCACTAGTACCACATTATTGATTACTGTAACTTTATAATAAGTGTTCATATCTTAGACAAGTCTTGTCCCCTTGTTTTTCTTTGGTAAGAGTGTCTTGGCTTTTCTTTGCATTTCCTCATCCCTTTTAATTCATCTTAAGGGCAACCAACTGATCCTAGAGTATAGCTTTAACTTGATACACGGTTCATGCTAGTTTGTAGTACTTTAAATTAGACAACATAACACTAGTGCCCCCACTCAGAGGAACATGCGGTTGCATATTAGGGAGATGACTGATGCCTGTAGCCAAGTAGCCTCTGAGAGACTGTGGACCAGCTGGGATAAGATAAATCTGGTGCGAGAAGCTAGTGAAGGCCAAGAAATTGACACCAAATTTCACCCTCCTGGATTTTAGTATCGTTCCCAAGGAGGAGCTGGAACCCAACTATTGTGAAACCCAATAGTGTCTGTCTTCTTCACTATTACATTGCTGTTCCTGGTATATAATGGGCATTCAATAAATATTTGTCAAATGAGTTTACATACATCTGCATACAGCATATATTATATGCTTCCCAGATGACATTTATGTGGCCATGAGTTTCACTACCTTAGATGCTAGGATGCTTGAAGCTAATTTTTCCCCAGCTTTATTGAGGTATAATTAAAAATTAAACTAAATTTTTAATGGCCTGTGACATTTTGTCATTTCATGGAGTTGCCTTTCTGTTTAAAGTCTTGTATGTACCACCTCAAGTCTTTTAGCAAATAAGTGATTTTTTTTTAAATGTTGAAACAAGTGATTACCTGTCAGTGATTTTAAGTTTGTTGACTTTCTACATCCCTAAGTGGAATTAACTTGCAAGTTCTAAGTTCATATATAAAATTCAATTCGAGATCATATCTGGATTTTCATATTTCAAAATACTCAATTTTTTAGTAGAGAAACTGCCAAGTTATCCTGTGTTTTTCCATTTTGATTTTACTTTCCTTCTTGAAAAGATGAATACAGTCGATGAAACTTAAATAAATACAGCACATGTTGAGTTTTCTGCCCTAAGTGTTAAAATTCTATGTTTTTTAATGCAGATGTGGAATTAGAAGAAGCTATTAGAAGAAGTCTTGAGGAAATGTAATTAAAGATATTACCACACAACATCAAGTGGCCTTGAAGAGACTCAGATAATGAATTCTTGAGTTTGTTTTCTAAAGGAGACCAGAAATCCACTATTGCAAATGTATTTGAAAACATGTTTTTGCTTTCATATGTTCAAAATCTGATCTTTGTTTTGTATTTTTGTGCTAATGTGCAAACATGTACAGAAGGAATAGAATACATGTTCATTCAAATATAAAGTATGTATTCTAATATAGGTGTAACAGTTTCCCAGTTAACTTTGAATTTATATATTTAGATTTAAAGGATTAAAAAAAAAGGAAAGCTCTTGACAGTTGTTTCCCAAATAGCATTAGTTCTTTAATTTTATTTGTACTGTACAAATGATGCTAGTTTATTTTTTTAGGAGTGAAAATGAATATAAAAAAGGTGACATAGGTCAAGTTTTCCATAAATTCTACTTCTCATGTGGCACTATTATATAATACCTTTGAGATCTTTGTTTATGTTTATTAGAAGAGGGTAATGGAAACTGATCATGGAAACATTTAAAATTTTATCAGCAATGTTCTTTGTGGGTGCCATGCATATGTAGATTACTGCTTTAATTAGAGCAGCACGTTGCTAAAATAAAAACTACACCTTAATTTTTAAGAAATAATTTAAATGAAACAATTTCCATTCCTTTTACCTGCTTAGACTTTTATGTGACTTGTATGATCTCCTGTTTAAAGGGAATGGTGTCAAAATATTTGCATAAAATTATTTTTCATAACATTAGTCCTTTTTTATATATTTGTGTAAATATAATATTCTTCAAGAAATAATGTTGAAAGCCTACTCAGGAATAATCTTCCTTAACTCTTTAAAATTTTTATTTCATATGGAGTGTTTTCAGTTTAGTTATTCACTGAATTGTCAGTTTCCTTCATTTGGTATTACATATTTAATTCTTAAATATTGAGGTCCCATTGTGAGTAATAAAAAATACGACATAAGTAGAAGACTAAGAAGGGCTTGTCATATTATCTTTGTGTATATGCTTCATGTTATTTGACCAGAAATGTCTTATCTTTAAAAATTTTTAGTATTATTTACCAAACTTAAAAACATTTCTATAAATATAAAGCTTTTCTTTATATTTAAGACAAAATATAAAGGCTAGAATTTTGTTCCTTCTCTGTAACACTAAATATTTTAGTGTGAAATTGAATTTTTTTATTACTATAGTCTTTTCAATCTACAATTTGTGTTTTTAATTTCTTGATATGTCACTTCTGTTCCTCCCTGCTTGCATTTTTTAAAAACTAGACATTGTGGCTTGAGAATTTATCAATCATCTTTCCAAAATGACCACATTGTGCTTTTAGTTTGTATGTTTAAGTGGTCAAGCAAGGCTCTAGGAGGTAGTCACTGAGCTGGACCTTAAACACATCTGCAGGAGCTCACAAAATAGTGAGGAGTAAAAGAGGCATTCCAGAAAGATGAGTAGTTAAGCAGATGTGGGGGCAGGGCAAGAGGAGACAGCACCTTGTTGCCAGAGATTCTAAAAGGTGTGAGGGACACTGATGCTCTATTAAGAAGCTTTTGTGGTGTGTGTGGTAGAGAATAATTAAGGCTTCTGATAAGACAGGAAAGGGATATTTCATCATGACTGTTAAGAAAAAAACTGGGTTGTTTAATGTTTTAATTGATAATTGTCACTGATTGTATTTCTACTTGTTAAATAATTAAAAATCATCTTAAAATTCATACTTTGACTTTAATTTAGATACAAGGACGCTGTGTAACAGAGAAAGTTGTATGGATTATCATCAAAAGTAAATGTTTCTAACATTGACAAAGATGCTTATCTTTTCATTACATCATTCACTCATTAATTCATTCAGTCACAAAATATTGAGTACCCACCATGTGCCAGCAACTGTTCTAAGCACTTGGAATATACCAGTAAGCAAAACAAAGCCCTTACCCCTCTGTGGAGCACATATTGGTGGAGAGGAGGGGATTATACAATGTTAGTAAGCAAGTAAATAAAGCTGCATATCTGATGGTGATACGTGTAACGACGGAAAATAAAGAAGGGAAGGGAACAAATAGTGCAGGGACAGGGAGTTGGGGGGAGGCTTGCTATTTTTGACAGAGTGGTTAGAAAAGACCTCACTGATAGGTAAACCTGAGCAAAGACCTGAAGAAGGTGAGGGAATGAGGATGAAAATACATATCGGGAAGAGAGTTCCAGGTGGAGGAGGGGAAGGTCCAGACAGGAGCTTAGTATATTCAAGGAAAAGCAAGAAGGCTAGTATGGCTGATGGGATGAGCTAGGAGAGCAATAGGAAATGAACTTACTGAGGTTTTTCTAATGACCTGTGCTTTTACTCTGAGGTGAGGAGCCATTGAAGGTTTCTGAGAATAAATGGTATGATCTACCTAAGGATTGCTGTAGTTGCTGCACTGAGATAACATGTACATGAAAGGCAAGAGTAGAAGCAGGGAGACCAGAGAGGAAGGTATTGCAGTATTCCAGGTGCAAACTTGCCAGGTAGCTTGAACCAGAATGGTGGCGGTAGAATTGGGAAGAATCTGGACATATTCTGAAGGTAAAATTGATGGGATTTACTAATGGGGTGGACCTAGGATATCAGGATGATTCTAAAGTCACTTGATAGACTTTCAAACCACCCACAAAATGTGTTTTGTTTTCGTTTGTGTCATGATAAAGTTATTTTTAATAAGATCAAATAATCCCCTACCCCAAGAGTTAATTAGGATTTAGAATGAGTTCAGAGGGAATTGGGATGCAGCCTTAAGGGCTTCAACTCTGTTCAAGTATTTAAATGGCTTTGATCTCTGATTAAAGGTGGTGGTTCAGCTTTAAACTATTATTATCTGTCATTTTCTGTGCCCTGTACATTGTCATCCTTGGAATGAGAGGCATAGAGCTATCAGGAGAGGGGACCAAAGCCTAACTTTTTAAGTAGACTAATCTTTGTATCCTCAGCTCTGTTCCATCTTTTACCGACAGCTGGTGCCTGACCTAGAGGCCTACTGCATCTTTTTGTTAACAGAGGATTTTTAAAAGTTGAGGACTTTTTAATGCCAATTATTTCACTCAGAATATTTATTTATTTATTTATTTATTTATTTATTTATTTTTTGAGACAAGGTCTTGCTCTGTCGCCCAGGCTGGAGTGCAGTGGCGGGATCTCGGCTAGCTCAACAGGAATAATTTTAATAGCAAAAATTTAAAACCCCTTCATTAAGCCAGGCGTGGTGGTTCACACCTGTAATCCCAGCACTTTGGGAGGCTGAGGTGGGAGGACCGCTTGAACTCGGGAGGTCGAGGCTGCAGTAAGTCGTGATCGCGCCACTACACTCCAACGTGGGCGACAGACCCTATCTCAAAAACAAAAAAAATTAGAATGGTAAAAATGAAGTAAATTCACTTTGCTTCCCACATCTAGCTAGATAGGGAAAGATGGAGTAGCTTTTTCTTTTTTACTTCATAGCTTCAGTGTTGTCCGGCCTTTCATTACTCCCATCTCAGTATACAGTGGTAACCGGAAGGTCAGGTGAGTGTGGGCTGCCTAGGAGCTGTACTTACTGCCTGCTGTTTCACAAAAGGACGTTTTCTCCCCGTATCACAGGGCTCTTCATGTCGTTGTTCTTGCTTTGAATTATGGGTGCTGGGAGAAACTAAACACAGCCGTCACTGAGCAATACACCCACAGCCCATCGACCGATAGGAACCTTCGCGTGGGGGGAGTTGGTTACTTTTAGGTTCGCGAAGAGGCGGGGCCTCGCGGGGCGGAGCTGGGGGTGGTCTGTGGGTCCGCGCGGGCTTCGGGTGGTTCCTGGGTCGGGGGAGCGCACGATCCGCTGGCCACACTAGGCGGTCGGTCTCTGCGTCCGCCCCTCCCCGTGCCTCAGAGACTTGCGCTCCTCAGGCCCGAGCCCCTGTGGCCCGCGAACCTCTAACTCCAGCCGCTGCAGCCCCCTCCCAGGTCCGGCTCCCCGAGCCCCGCGGGCGCCGCGCCTGCCCTTCTTTGGCCACGCGGCAGCCGCGGTGTTGGCGAGTCCTCCCGGGTTGCCCCCGCGGGCGTCAGAGGGAGGGCGGGCGCCCGCGTGGTGACGGCGACGCCTGCAGCCCGAGGAGCGCTCCACTCGCCGCCGCCGGAGGGGCCGGTGACCTCTCGGCTACCCCGCGTCGGAGGCTTAGATGGCTCAGGCGAAGATCAACGCTAAAGCCAACGAGGGGCGCTTCTGCCGCTCCTCCTCCATGGCTGACCGCTCCAGCCGCCTGCTGGAGAGCCTGGACCAGCTGGAGCTCAGGTGAGCGCCGCGCGGGCGGTTCGCGGGCGGTTCGCGGACGGAGGCCGCGTGTGGCGGGCCGGGGCCTGGGGCACAGTGAGGCTGCGGCAACAGAAGTTGCTTGTTGAGATTTGTTGTGGATGGACGTGGTGTGGTTGTGTTTGTTTCTTGGATTTTCTCCCCTAGTCCGAGAGAAAACGCATTCGATTTAAGCTAAACCTGTGAGGGCGTTATCGGTGGCCACACTTTGATTAATTTACCTAGGTGTTAGGGAGCGGAAAAAGAGGAGATAAAAGTTACGGTGAGATTCCATGCGATTAAGGACTGTGGCAGCTTGGGTCTGCAGAACTTCTAGAACCTTCTGTGTGGCCCCAAACGTTTTAACTTATGCATTTTTTAAGGGAGGCAGCAGTCTACAGTGGCCCTCCACGTGAAGTTACGTTTCCTTGCTTCAGAACACTAAAGAGCAAAAATTAATAAAACCAACCCAGCAATCCACTGAGAGCAAAGATTAAAGAGGAGTGAGGGGTAGGCAGTAAGTTACCGGGTGCTTCGTGCAGTAGAGACGTTGCCGCTTCTCTTTCTCCCCTAACTTCGCGGACGGGATTCAACGGTTCCGTTCGTCTCTCGGTATTTATTGGGCACCTCCCTACATAGAAGACTAAGTGCTAGTCACTGGCCTGAAAGCATGAAAAGATAGTTTTCCCCTTTTCTTGTCCAAGATTTTATTAGGTAATACAGTAGTAGACTTGTATAGAATTTCTAAACAATTTAATGTGAATAGATTTTTGGAAAGACTTTAACGGTGTATTGAAAAGTTTTATGTACTTCCTGTGAACGTTAGTCTCAAGTTACTATGTAAATTTTGTGAGCAGGTGTAGTTAAAAGAAAACCTTGTTAGGCACGTGCAATTCCGTGAAACTGTACACAGGAGTTGGTTACATAGTTTTCTCTAGGTTGTGCATGAGCAAAGAAGCATGTGAGCCAAAAAGTTCAGGAAACACTGCATGTGTGTCTTTATCTCCCTCCATTAATACGCCCAAACATGAAGTATCTGTTTGCTGAGAAAATACTTCAATAACCACGGTATCTCTTAACAAGTGAGGCATTATTATTGTTACTATTGGGAGAAAAGAGCCAGAGAGTGAGAGATTCTCCACTCAAAATAATTTCTGGGATTATTAAGCCCTACACCAGGTTCTGGGGTTCCACTCAGAATGAGGCAAGTGGAAGAGAGAAATAATGCTTCCTCATGGATTTTCACAATACTAGCAAACCTGACCGTTCCACTCCCAGAAAAAGTAGAGCGGAAGTAGAAATTGGTGGCCTCAGTTACTTGAAGTCCCTCTAACTGATAATGTTTCTTTTTAGGGAGCCACATAGCAAGTAACACACATCTCTCCATGTCTTCAGAACGTTGAGGGCATGTTCCCAACCACTTCACTCGCTCTCCCTTAGTCAGAAAGAAAAGTTGTCCTAAAGGAATGGGGAGGTTGTTACTCCACCCCACCTTCCTTCAAGCTGAGTCATTGTCCTCCAACTTGAATTAATGCCTCACATGTGGTAGGTACAAAAGCACTCTGAAGTGCTCCTCTTTAAAAGAAAGCCTCAGGTTTTGAATATTATTATATTCTAATGTTTGATTAATGTAAAATGAATTCTGATTACTGCACATCAGTGATTAAATTACAACTTGCTTAATTAACATTTGAGCTGAGGAGAAAAGTGATTAATATGTGGCTGTTCATTTCAAGGACTTTTTTTTAGTAATTCTAGACTTTTGTAGGCCTTTTCTCTTCTTTTAAAAAAAGTAATACTAGCTGAAAAGGAAGGATTTCTGAAGGTAAGCAAAAATAGAGAAAAATGCTAATATAGATCCTATTAAAGTTTTTTTTGAAACCACATGGGCAATGGCACAGAACACACTATTAAAAACTAGAATCATGCGTAGAAGATCGATTTTTAAAAGAAAACATGAAACTCATATGTAATTTTGCTCTAATAGTTTGATTTTGTTGACTAATAAAGTAGTGTAACTGGGTAGAATAAAACCTTATCATTTGTACTTAGAAGTGTGCACTTAATGTTCCCTGACCACACTGATCCTGTCAATTGTGGAAGAAATTTCATACTTTATGACCTGGAGTATGAACTGATCTACATGTTTAAAATGTTTGGCAGCAGTTTTAAAAACTGTTAAAGGATTTCCATTTATCTCTAATGGAATTTATCAATACACTAGCCCTTTTTTTTGGACTGCATTTTGTCTTCTGTATTTCTTCCTTCTACAGAGGTGATTCCCTTTTCTTCCTGTTTTTATGATCAGTTCTAAATGGAGTCTGAGTTTTGCCTTCCTCAGTGGCTCAAACCATCTTGCTTACTATTGTTACTTTTTAACAATTACTGTAATTTATAAAAAATACTATGATACTACGATTATATATATATATAATGTTTTCCTGGCTCATAACTCCCATAACCCTTATTACAGTCTTATGTTATAATGTTGGGGTGCTTTAGGCCTCAGGAAAAAGAATTTCTCTCTGACCTTCTTTCACCTGCCTTGCCTCTAGTCTGACTGTGGGTCAAAAGACCCTCGTTCCAGAGAGGGTCCTGCCCTATGCCCTGGAGGAGGGCATTCAGCACCCAGAGGCCAAGAAGAAGCTGAATAGACGGCCTTGCTGGGTCTCCCCATTCAGTCTGTTAGAGTGAGGGCATACTCTTTTTGTCCAGCCACTTTTCTACATGGTTGTCATTCATGCTTATATAAACGAAGCAAGCCTCCATAAGAACCCAAAAAGGACAGGGTTTGGAGAGCTTCCGGATAGCTGGACGTGTGGAGGCTCCTGGAAGGTGGTGTGCCCCTTCCCCCTGTACCTCACCCTACACATCTCTTTATCCATGTCCTTTGTAATACCCTTTATAATAAATCGGTAAATATAAGTGTTTCCCTGAATTTTGTGAGCTGCTCCAGCAAGTTAAACCCAAAGAGGGGGACATGGGAACCCCAATTTGAAGCCAGTTGGTCAGAAGTTCTGGAGGCCTAGACTTGCAATAGTGGATGGTGGGGTCTTGGGGACTGAGCTTTCATCTTGTGGGATCGGACACCGTCTCCAGGTGTAGATAGTGTTGGAACTGAGTTGGGGGATACTTAGCTGCAAACCCCCCACATATCTGGTCACAGTAGCCTTCTGTGTTGTTACAGTGTGAGAGCAGAGGAAAAACACAGTGTGAGAGTTTTTTCTAGAACACAGGCTGATGTTTATTCATTTAATGTACACAGACTATGTGCCAGGCCCCATGTCGTTGTGGAAGTTACTATTATCACCCTTCTACAGATAGGGAAATTGAGGCTTAGAAGCTTAAATGACTTGTCCAAAGTCGCACAACTAGAGACTAGTAAACTCCAAATTTGAACCCAGGAAGACTGGCTCTCCAGCCTCTAATACTTTACGCCTGAATTTTCTTAAATATGTCACATTTCAAAATATAGGAATGACGTATGGATGAATAGATGAGTTTCCTCAAAGAGATAAAAATTCCATCTAAATTGGCCTTTAATTCAGTCGATATTGAACACCCACTATGTGGTAGGTATTGGGTAGCTCCTAGAAAGCTCAAGATGGTAATGAAGACGTCTGGGGGATGGGTTTTGGAGACTGGCAGAGGGGAAAATGATAGGACTGGGAGATTGGGTTTTCATGTGTTTCCCAAAACTTGTAACATACTGGCTCCTTCTGCCTTCCTGTCAGCCTTTCGCTGTGGCTTCACCTGCACCCAGGTAGTGAAGGGATGGGGTCGGGGGTGATAGGGATCATTCGTCTGGTTTAAAGTTTCATGTTAGGGTGTGCCAGTGTTCTAGGAGTCACAAAACAAGATGGCATCATAGTTAATATCGTATGACAGCCTGTAATTTAAAAGAACACTTCATATGTGTTATTTGAAACTTTAAAAACTCTTCAAGTTAGGTGGAGGGCACACACTCTCCTAGAAATGACGGAAGTGAGGTCCATAAGGATGAAGAGGCTTGCCTGAGGACATGCTACTGAAGAGTGGCTCTTCACACCAAAAACACCAGTCCCTTCTTTTACACCAAAATGTCTTGACAGTAAATGTAATTTAACATTTTGGTGATTAGGAAAACACTTCAGAATTTTACACTGCCTAAAAGTGATCATTATAGCATTCTTTTGATATAGGAGTATGGAATAAGAGACAGAACTATGAGTTTAAGAACCTGTTTTAGGCCAGGCGTGGTGGCTCACTCCTGTAATCCCAGCACTTTGGGAGGCTGAGGTGGGCAGATCACCTGAGGTCAGGAGTTCGAGACCAGCCTGTCCAACATGGTGAAAACCATCTCTAATAAAAAATTCAAAAGTTAGCCAGACGTGGTGGCGCATATCTGTAGTCCTAGCCACTCGGGAGGCTGAGGCAGGAGAATCACTTGAACCCTGGAGGTGGAGGTTGCAGTGAGCTGAGATCACACCACTGCACACCAGCCTGGACGACAGAGCAAGACTCCATCTCAAAAAAAAAAACCTGTTTTAGAAATTATTTCTTTGAAATCACGGTATGAGCATTTGCCATTTTCCCTCCTTTTTATGAAAGCAGAAATTCTCATCATTAATAAATAAGCCCACATTCATAATGGTAAGAATATAATAGCTATTAATACTATAAATATATGCCAGTGCCAATTCTAGACACATTATACATATTAACTTGTGTGTGTGTAATTTTCTTAGTGCTGTCAGTCACTGTTAACCTCTATCTGCTTTACTTCATTTAGTCACAAGCACTGTTTCCTTATTATCCCTGTTTCATAGGCGACTGACGCATTTGCACAGCTAGTAGTGGCAGTGCTGGCGCCATTTTCACTGCCTACTCTATTAGCCGACATATTAATAGTAGCCACAGTTTGCGCAAAATTGCAGTTGTACTCCTCCTAAGTCTCCCAGCAGTTTGCCATTTTGATACTGAGACTGCAGAGGTTTGTGAGGTGCCCAAGACCTGGGGACTGGCTGAGGATGCATGCGCTCTGGTTTTGTCTTCCTACTGAGTACTCTGACTAAAATTTCTTTTTGTCAAAGCCTACTTAGTTGTGACTTCATGCAGGGAGTTTTCCAGGAGCACAGCCCAGGCCAGCCTTGCTGTGAGGAAAAGTTCTTTCCCAATTTGGATATGTAGCTGCTTCCGGGATCTGTTAGTAAAAACAGAACTGCCCCTCTCCGCCAAGAGAAGTGTTGTCAGATGAGATACTAAGAAACATGAAGGATAAAGTGAGATGGTCCAACATTTCTCTAACCAGAGTTCCAGAAGAAAATAATAGAAGGGGAGACAGGGAATATTCAAAGATACAACAGCCAAGAATTTTCTAGAACTAATGGAAAAATTGTAGACAAAAGACATGTATATGAGTTTAAGGACAGCAATAGCTGACAAACAGTACAAACGTTACTTAAATAAACCAGAGATCTAGGTTCAGGTTTTTAAAAGAAAAAATGTAAAATATGAGATAGACATATTTTAGACTGTAGAGTAAATGGATGTACCAGGGCCAAAAGGAGCATGAATTGCCTTAAGGGAGAGGAAGGGGGAAGCTAAGGAAACAATTCCTGCCGAAGCAGTTGGGTTTTGAAAAAGGATCACCCAGTAGACAAGGGTCAGGGAGAAAGAATGCTACCTGAAGAGGGAATAGCACACGAAAAGCCCATGTTGCCAAATAAACCCTGAGATCTTTACATTTTGAAGAATGACATTTTACCCTTGCATGAAATGAAAAAGGTATATATAAAAATGTATATGAGAAGTTTTATAAATGATGAAATCTGGTTTTCACAGGGATAATGCCCTGGTAATTCCTATTATGTATTAAAAAAAGCCTTGTGGGATGGGGGTAGGGGGTCCCTAAAACACAAAATGTAGCAGTTCCACCCAATTATTTGGTCTCATTTAATGATAAAATATTTTCTTCATATGACAGGCTTATTATATTTTTTCTAGAATGTCTTTTTTATCTATTTTGTTAAGAACATGAACTTACCGCTGTAACTCATAAATGAAACCTTCCTTTTCAGAATAGCATTGTTCTCTCTTATCATCTTACAATTGAATACAAACCAAAAAGGTGTTGAAAAATTAATCTCTTCTTTCAGCATCTTCTCATTTATCAATCACATGATTCATCTGTGTCATTTGTCTAACTATTGGAGTCATGGTTTGTGCTTTTAGCATAAATATTTAGTGCCAACTCTGTCTCTTTCCTATGTTCTGGGCCCTCGTTTATCTTTCTGAGATATTGCTATGTAAAATGTTTAAGTAAATACTGAATGGTCCTGGAATAGGGCCTGATACTTGCATTACTATTAGTTAGTAGAATATTGTATTTTGATTGAGTTCTCTAGCCAAATTTGTCACGAGATTCTTCCCAGTTCTTTGCTTTTACTGGCTCTTATAAACACAGACTTTGACATATATTTAATATCTTGAAGAATAAAGATATCCTGTGATTTTACAGCCTGTCAGTACTATTTTGGGGTATAACAGGTGGGTAACTGAAGGGGAAAAGGCAAGTGTGTGCTTAGGGTAGGGAGAGGATCCTTTTATGGAATTGAACATGCTAAAACATTGGTGAAGTTGTTCTTTCTGTGCACACTTAAGACAGCAGTTAGGATTAGATCTTTCATGAACTTGTATTTCTAAGACCATCCAAATACTGGGAATAGGTCTGTCACTTTCATTTTGCAAAAGTTGGCAACTTAGTTACTGTAATTCATAGTAACAATGTTCCATTGCAACCAACAAGAATCTCTTGAGTATACAAATCAACAAGGGAACAGTAACTCCTGTTTAAAAATAGAAAAACAAAATAGGAAAAGTCTATGAATAGGCTAACAAGGATACAAAGACATGTCTGAAATTATTAGGAAAACGCAAGTTAACACTGACATCAGTGTATTTCTATTACACTGGCAGCAAATAGAAAGTTGGAAAATGCGGAGTGTTGGTAGGGATATGGGGCCCCCTGTGCTTTGCTGTGGAGAGTGGATAGGTACAGGTGTTCTGCAGAATAATCATAGTACTAAGTCAAAAGCGGAGTACACATACCCTTTGTCTTAGCAATTCTGTCCTGGTATATGTCCTAAGGAAATCCTCACTAAGGTCCAAAGGGGAGATGTATTCATGGAAGTGTTATTTGTAGTAATGAGAAGCTGGTAGACAACCTGAGTGTCCATCTCTGGGAGAATGGAGAGGGAAAATCAGGTAGGTATACACATGGAGTATTATACAGCAATTAGCAGCAACTGATTAGAAGAAAACATAGAGGGCCAGGTGTGGTGGCTGACACCTGTAATCCCAGCACTTTGGGAGGCTGTAGTGGGCAGATCACTTGAGGCCAGCAGTTTGAGACCAGCCTGGCCAACATGGTGAAACCCCAGAGTTTGAGACCAGCCTGGCCAACATGGCGAAACCCCGTCTCTACTAAAACTACAAAAATTAGCCAGGCCTGGAGGCTGAGGCATGAGAATCACTTGAAAGCAGGAGGTGGAGGTTGCAGTGAGATCGTGCCTCTGTGCTCCAGCCTAGGCGACAAAGCAAGACTGTCTCAAAAACAAAAAACAAACAAAAAAACCATCTAGGAACCTGGATGCTAAGTGAAAAAATAAAAACAGAATGAGATATAAATTCAAAATGTACAAATAATACAGATCTTGTAAAAACAAATAGTATTAATTAGATAAACACGAAAGAATGATTGCCTTATGAGCTGGGAGGAAAATGGGAGAAAGGCAAGTGGATAGAAAAATGAAAGAATTTTAAAGCAGAAATGAAGAACTTTTGAAAAGTTTGGTGATCTTTAAACTTGATTTGGGTTGAATGGGAGGTAAAGAAAATTAATAGGAAGAACATCCTGCATACAATAACCATTTTGTTTTCCCAATTTCTATAGGGTTGAAGCTTTGAGAGAAGCAGCAACTGCTGTTGAGCAAGAGAAAGAAATCCTTCTGGAAATGATCCACAGTATCCAAAATAGCCAGGACATGAGGCAGATCAGTGACGGTGAGAGCCATCTCCACAGAAGGGGCTCGTCTTTTACACTCCTTTAAAGAGTTTATGATAAGTGTGGGTGAATTTTTGCTTGACTTTTGGTATGCGTACACTAGGCCTCAGCATTTAATGTGAGCCACAGAGACAGCTGCAGCTGTCAGTTCATGACAGCAGCCACTTACTCAGAGATTTCTTCCAGCATGCTCTCTACCCCAAGCCCCTGGCTGGGAGAGATAGGAAAAAGCCTGCAAGCTCAGAAGAGCTGGCCCCAAGCAGTAAGGCCATGTGTTTTATCCCAGCTTCACACTCCTAACTTCAGTTCCTCACAAGTTACTGGACTGCAAGAGATTAAAAAAGCAGAGGAAAAGGGTGAGAGACTGGAAGCAGAGAAGTAGAGACCAAAAAAAAAAAGATGAATTGAGGTACAACATAAAGAGAAGGGACAAAATGCAGAGAAAATGAGGAAACTTGTAGGACCAATAAAAGGCATGAATGTAAAAATGTGCTGTCATTTTCTTTTTCCTTTTTTTGCGGTGGAGCTTTACTCTCGTCACCCAGGCTGGAGTGCAACGGCGCGATCTTGGCTCACTGCAACCTCTGCCTCCTGGGTTCAAGTGATTCTCCTGCCTCAGCCTCCCGAGTAGCTGGGATTACAGGCGCGTGCCACCACGCCCGGCTAATTTTTGTATTTTTAGTAAAGACAGGGTTTCACCATGTTGGCCAAGGTGGTCTCAAACTCCTGACCTCAGGTGATCCGCCTGCCTCAGCCTCCCAAAGTGCTAGGATTACAGGCATGTGACGTCCGCCTAGCCTGTGCTGTCATTTCATGTGAAGAACATGAAATAGGTAGGAATAGGTCACTTGTGATTTTCCCTTATTGGCACTGGACTTCCTACTTGGGTTCCTTTGGTGCCGCACAGGCCACATGTTACTGGGCCAAGTGGCTGGTGAGGTAAGTAAGCAATCTAAATCCAGATCAAAACTGTTACACATCTATGGTAGGCCATGATCTAGTCTCTACACTATCCTGCCCAAAGATCAATGAATTAGGAAGTTACAGAAGCAGGAGATTGCTTTCTCACATAAATAATGAAATGTTGATAGAGCTCCTCGTGCTGGCCAAGAGTTTAGACCACTGTCCTGCTTCTCTCTGGAGAAGGATGAAGTCAGTGCCTAGTATTGACGCCAGCTTATCTTCTATCATGGCTACATTTTCTCAACCAAAATTTGGGCAGTGTATTCTGATCAATGTACATGTCATTCTGGAGAGATCTGGGACATCTGATCTCTGGAGCTCTACCCAGCATAAACCCTGTATGTGCTTACTGCTCAGTGTGAAGACTTGATCTCCATCCCAGTTACAAATGCATACCTACCCAGACTTTTGCAAACATGCCAGTTTGAGAAGTCATCTGGTATCCCATATATAAAGATTGTCAGGAAGTGGTATTCTACACTCTTTCTGTAATCTAATACATTTCATCGGTTAATCTTACATGCCATAGTTTTAGCTTTTATCTTGAAAAAAATTTCATAGCAGAGGTAAAGAAAATAATAAATTTAGTCACAAACAAATGCCTTCATGTTCTTGACACAGATAAGTTTACATCTCATATTGATTGATATTTTAGGAGAAAGAGAAGAATTAAATCTGACTGCAAACCGTTTGATGGGAAGAACTCTCACTGTTGAAGTGTCAGTAGAAACAATTAGAAACCCCCAGCAGCAAGAATCCCTAAAGCATGCCACAAGGATTATTGATGAGGTGGTCAGTAAGTTTCTGGATGATTTGGGAAACGCCAAGAGTCATTTGATGTCACTCTACAGTGCGTGTTCATCTGAGGTGCCACATGGGCCAGTTGATCAGAAGTTTCAATCCATAGTAATTGGCTGTGCTCTTGAAGACCAGAAGAAAATTAAGAGAAGATTAGAGACTCTGCTTAGAAATATTGAAAACTCTGACAAGGCCATCAAGCTATTAGAGCATTCTAAAGGAGCTGGTTCCAAAACTCTGCAACAAAATGCTGAAAGCAGATTCAATTAGTCTTCAGACCCAAGAGCATTTACACAATACACAAGGTGTAAACATGATAAAGTACTATTTTAATTGATAACTAGTTCTTTATGTTAGGTATAATCACTTAGTTGACACTGACAGTTGTTTCAGATGAGGAAAATATTCCATCAAGTATCTTCAGTTTTGTGAAAACAAAACTAGCAATATTTTAATTATCTATCCAGAGATTTTTTAGATTGAATTCTTGTCTCGTACTAGGATCTAGTATATTTCACTATTCTGTGGTACAATAGTTTGTGGAGAAAACGTGTTCAGCTAGGGGCAAAAGCATCACTGCTCTTTCCTGTGCTTTGGCATGGAATCACACAGTCACCTTGGGCATTTAGTTGACTAGAAATTCTTTACCTTAAGCAGCACATACATTTACTACACACACAGTGTTAACAAAGCACTGTGCTTAGAGGGATAAAAAGGAATCACAAAACAAGAATCTTTCCAAAGTTGTCTCATTCAGCAATGTTAAGGCATCTGTATCAAATTATTTTGGATGTAAAGATTCCTGTGTCTCATAATATGAATGTATTTTTTGATATACAAGAAACTATGACATTAAATGTGAGAAAACCACCTATATTTACCACTGTGAACAATTATATATCTGCTTCATCTTTTCTCAAATGCATCAATTCTCTAAAATTCCTATATTGTAACTTGCCTTTTTTTAAAAAAGTTAGATGCTGATATAAAGTCTGCTTAATTGTCAACTTAATGAGCTCTATTTTGTGTAGTTATATCTTTATTTATCCATTCCTCTCTTATGGACATTTAGGTTGTTTCCAACTTGTTGCTATTACTGCAACATATTTTTGTACACAGGACTTTTTCCTTCTTTCATTTTTGATTTTCTCTGTATAAAGGCACAGCAGTGAATTATATTGGGTCAGAGTATAGACGTTTTCATGGCCTCACACATTAAAATTTTTTTGTACAAAGGTTATAGCAATTTATACTTTTTCAGTAATTAAAATATAGCTATTTCACTGAAATCTTTCCAGCACTGAGCATTAATACTTTGTTTGCATTTTGTTTACTAAAAAGGTTGACCAGTGTGTTGATTCTTCTTTTATCTGTGATAAAGTGAAGCAACTAGAGAACACTTATTTGTTCAAAGTAACTAGTCCTATTGATATACAAAAACCACAACAACTTCCCTGGATACTATTTTGAAATGAACACATCAATTTTTATTTGAATGTAGGTATTCTTCACACTGAAAAACCAAATCAAGATCCAAACTGATTTTATGTATGTATCTCTCTCTCAATGCAAGCAATATCGAACTTCATTTTCTCTACAAAAATGCCAAGTTAGTCTCTTTATAAATATAAAGCAGTTACAATCTGAAGACATTCATGTTACTTCCTTTGCCAGCTCCAACTCTGCCTTATTTAAATCTTTGCATTTCATGGGAAACATTGATTCTATCTATGGCAAAGCCACTTGGTCTGTTAGCAGACCCATTTGCTGTCATCAGGCTGTGAGATGATTTTTTGTGTGCATCATTTTTTTCTTGACCAGCTTTTTCAAAATTAAGAAATGGATAGTCAAGTTTTCTTCAGGTTCTCAAGTATTGTCAGCATCTGTAAATCCCCTCCACTCTGGGAAATACTGCTGCTCCCTGCTTCCCATGGCTTCCACATCAGCCCAGGACTTTTTCTACACAAATTATTCTGGCTCTACCTCCTTGACCTTGGTATTCTTAGCATTATTTTTCCCATTTTTTTGCAATGCAGTTTTTAATGGAGGTCATTAATTTCTGATCACAGACTTGAAGAGCTATGATCCACATTTCCAAGCTGCTTGGGGTCCCTGGTTTACAGTGTCTCCAGCATTCTGTACTTAGAGCCACATCTAAAGGGCAGGGAATCTCCAGTGTGTGGTTTTTTTTTTTTTTTTTTTTTTTTTTGAGTCTCGCTCTGTCACCCAGGCTATCTGACAAGTAGAAGACATATCCACTGTAGCAAGGAACACTATGGAGTATATGAGTTAGGGAAAAAGAGACTGTGAAGGGAAGGGAACAAACATTTTGTAGACGTTTGGTGTTGAATATATGCTATGGAGGCAGTTTCTATAGTTTCATTTACTTCATGAGGTTTCTTTTTTTTTTTTTCGAGATGGAGTCTTGCTCTGTTGCCCAGGCTGGAGTGCAGTGGTGTGATCTCAGCTCACTGCAACCTCCACCTCCCAGGTTCAAGCGATTCTCCTGCCTCAGCCTCCCAAGTAGTTGGGATTACAGGCATGCACCACCACACCCGGCTAAATTTTTGTATTTTTAGTAGAGACGGGGTTTCACCATATTGGCCAGGCTGGTCTCAAACTCCTGACCTTGTGATCTGCCTGCCTCGGCCTCCCAAAGTACACGGATTACAGGCATGAGCCACCACGCTTGGCCAATGTGTTGATTCTTAACATGTATTTTTATTTATAAGAAGAATGGCAGTATAATTTATTTTCAAATGATGAATCTCCTGAGTCACATTTTTACCCTCATTTAAACTGCTGTCTTTTATGTAGACTATAAGTGCATATAGAGTATGTTTTGCCGTATCTCGATTCTATACCATTCCTAGCATATAATAGATAATTAATTTTAGGGTAGCCCTCCTGCCATTCCTTGTTAGCACTGCTTTCAATAAAATGAGGGTATTAAATATTGGCAGAGTATCTGAAATATGAAATAATTTTAGGTTGCTTTGATCTTTAAAGAAGTTGCATTATATATTTTACTATTTAGTTCCACACTGTTGATACAATCATACATATCACACAAAATTTTAGCTTTGAAATGCATTTATTTTTTGATTATTGGAATTCATCCTTCATGAAATTTTTATTGAGTAGTGTTTTAAATCAAGCTCCAGAGTATAACTGCAACCAAATGGCAATACATACAAGTGGTTTTCCATTCAAATTTACAAAAGCATTATTTATTAGTAATAAAAATACAGAAGGAATTCAGTATTCCTTTTATCCCCAATTTTTTGTTTTTAAAAGACCATTTACTAACATCCTACTGTAGATATTTCGAGAGAGAGATGAAAAGAAGCACTACCTAATAAAGATTATTATAGCCAAATCATCCAGTTAGCCAGGAGTTTGATGACTGGATATTTCAGAGTCTATTGCGGGTTTTAAATATTTTGTTAGCAAATGAATTCATCTGTATGATGATGATAGACTTACGTGTTTTATAGCTGAAAACCTAAGGAGTGACAAAAGTACACGTGACATTCTTAACAGTTAAAACTAAGTCCTGTTCATTAGGTAGGTGCCATGTGGAACAAGCTTTCACCTCATCAGTTCATTTTGTTTTCAGAGAGACTAATGATAGATTAATGGGAACATTTTATCAGGTTACCAGTAACTATTTATTTCAAAGGTTTTGAAAAGTATAATTAACAGTATCTTATATTAAAAGGGTCCAACACTAAGTTGGGACATTAGGTCCTACGGCCAATTCCCTATTCTAAGGTCTTCAGAAAAGGTCCAGTTTCCTAAAACTCCAAGGAGTACATGTTATTGAGAGTTCTTTCTGAGCACTGCACTGCCAACTTCTAAAGCAACCACCTAAAACTTCACTCCATAATGAGGAAAGTTTTTATCCTCTTTGTGGTGGTTTTAGCTTTATTTTGAAAAAGTACATGTGTGTTATCAACTTTGGGCAGATACAAAGGAAATCATTTAACCTGGTTTTATTTAACTAACTATATTGCCTTATATGGGTTATTCTGTATACTATTTAATTCATAGACAGAGACTGGAAAAGGAAAAGGAAACCTGAGGAACTCTGAAATATGGCAGTTATTCCACAGTGATATGTCTATGCAAAAGATTAGCTGTAATGTTAAAAAAGTAGAGCACAAATGCACAATCACCTGGAATCTTGGAAAAGTTTTTCTTTAGTATACATGGTTTCATAAAATTAAAGTTATTTAAGAGAATGAAGGGTCTTAGAGGAAAAAAATGTCAATTTTTGAAGGCTTTAAGAATTGATTAAATTGAGAAATTAACATGGCTTTCAGGCCTACTTAATTATTATTTTAAATGACTAATTATGGTTAGGTTTAAAATACAGCAGTGCAAATTAAAAATTCAAATATGTAACAAAGATCTCTCTTCAGTTCTTACTTAAAAAAGATAAAACTAAGTACATAAAATTATATTACAGGAACTGCAACTATCCTCAGAGATTACTTTTTTTTAATATAGAAAGGTAACATGCTTTTAGCCACACAACTAATATGAAAAAGAACTAGAACACATATAACAAGTGATTTTTCTGCCAATAAAGACAAAAGACAGGCCGGGCGCGGTGGTTCACGCTTGTAATCCCAGCACTTTGGGAGGCCGAGGCGGGCGGATCACGAGGTCAGGAGATCGAGACCATGGTGAAACCCCGTCTCTACCAAAAATACAAAAAATTAGCCGGGCGTGGTGGCGGGCGCCTGTAGTCCCAGCTACTCGGAGAGGCTGAGGCAGGAGAATGGCGTGAACCCGGGAGGCGGAGCTTGCAGTGAGCCGAGATCGCGCCACTGCACTCCAGCCTGGGTGACAGAGCAAGACTCCGTCTCAAAAAAAAAAAAAAAAAAAAAAAAAAAAAAAAAGACAAAAGACTATTTGCTGCAAAATATTATTTTGTGCAAAAATTAGACTATTTGAAGAGAGTAGAAAAGATGACTCATTAGCAGTATCCACTGTTAGGAACTGAGTTTTGCCCCCAAAACCTATGTCGCTATCAGCAATGGGAGTGGTGACATAAAAATAAACATTTTACATTACTGTGAAATAGATAATGCCAGATCATTTCAATATAATGAAAAGCGAAAATTTACTCTTTTTAATTTTTTTTATTATTTTTCAATCTAAAATGGCAAAGAGAACATTTACTTTTGATCACTTAACAAGGACACACCCAGGAAATTTGATTTTCTCAACATTAGGAGGATGAGGGGAGTACAGATGGAAGACTTAAAAAACAAAAGGTAAAACACGAAAGGAGTACGTGAAACATTGTTTAGTACAAATAATGAAAGAGGACTTCATGACACATTTTCCAATAAAAGTTATTTTTACAGATTTTGCAATGCTGTAAACACCAGGTATATTGAAAGGGGTTATTTATAGGTTAAAAATAAAGCCATTGATGAGTGATAATCAGTTTTAACAGAGTTCACGCAATTATCTTAGCTGGAAAGCTACTGTCCCAAGTGACAAAATTTATGTTCTGACACGATTACATATTAAATCATTTTGTAAAAGAAATGATTTTGTATGTGGGACTGACAGCTCTTGAGAAAGTGCTATACAAACTGAAGGTTATAGAAATGTTGAAGTGATAATCTTAAAATACCATACAAAAATGTGTAAACAAAAGGATGGTTTAGAGTTGCAGGGCATTATAAAATCTGTAATTTTAGTTAAGACTAATAATAATATTTTTGTGCACTTTAAAAATGGTTAGTATAATCTTGTAAGTTCAAAGCTGGGTTCTCAGTGAGCAGCAAAAGGTGTTAGATGCATCACCACACTTCACAGGACCTCCTGAATGATTGCAGATGTGCTGTGTACCTTCTTAAGGGGCTTTGGCTGACCTTATAACAGCAGGAGCTCACTATGCTTATGGGTGACTATATCAAAAAGATTTGCAATAAGGCTCACCTGGGAGATGCTCTAGCATTCAAATTCCTATACTCCTCTTTTATCTACGCTGTCAGATGAAAACTGCTTACTGCTTTTAAAAGATATAATAAACAATATAAATTCTGATAGTAAAGCACTATAAAAATTAGGTACGATATTTTTGGCACAAAGCACTTTTTAAAACCAAGCTCATTTTGCAGAATATATGTTGAGTTTCTCATTTGAAAACAAAAACATGTACACAATATGTAAATGGTTTTATAAGTGAATTAATTAGAATGTACATTTTCTTAAATACTGCACATACCTTCAGCTTACTCCAGTACCAGACATCTGCATGCACACCCCACATTCTACATTACACAGATATTGCACAAGTTTCAATGCCAAAGCAGTCTGGCAAGATTCAGGGTTTACCTTTCAGTATTATTTTGTGAAAGTATTCAGATTCAATACTATTTCGCAGAGAAGCTACATGACCAATTTCAGGAAAATAATGCTTGCTATCTTTCCTTGATCCACAGTATTAAAATCTGTAACAATATATTTAGGCATTTCATTTGTTTTCCAGCATTTAAAATTCAGCAAAACCTGTGTTTGAAATTTCTTATAGCATTCCTTTAAAAACAGGAGAAGCTTCGTCTAATGTAACAAAAATTAAAGGAGTCCACAGGGCAATAATTTTTCCACCAGAGGTCTCACTCTACATTCTGAAAAGCACTGCAGAGCAATATTTAAGTCTGTCACTTTCAGACAGCCATTAGGTGCAAAGTCTGCTGAAAACCTTGTAACATAGCATGACGGCTGGATGGGTTTCTTAATGAATTGCACAATGTAATTCAATTGTTTTCCTCCCAAAACATCTTAGGGTATGCTACAGCTGCTAAAAGGATTTCTGTTTTTCTTGGTCCTTTGTTTGTTGGGTCTAAGATTGATGACATCTCCACCATTGAGGGTACTTGAATTCTGACCCGAGTGACTTCCACCAGATGTATTAAAGACACCTGTATAAATTGAGGGAAAACAATGATTGCCACTGACATGCCTGAGTTACCTGTTGCATCCAGCTTGTTAGTAAAATTAGTAATATTTTCAAGTATTTACAGTTTCTCTAAAATTGTAGTAAAATCCAACAAAATTTAGCATCTTAACCATTTTTAGGCATACGGTTCAGTGGTATTAAATACATTTGTAATGTTGTGGAACAATCACCCCCATCCATCTCCATAACTCTTTTCATCTTTAAAACTGACACTCCATACCCATTAAACAGTAACTCCCCATTCCCCCCCACTGCAGACCTTAGCAACCACCATTCTATCTTCTGTCTCTGATGATTTTAACTACTGTACCTTATATAAATGGAATAATAGTGTCTTTGTGACTGACTTGTTTCATTTAGCATAATGTCTTCAAGGTTCATCCGATGTAGAACACTGAAGCATTTCCTTCCTTTTTAAGGGTGAATAATATTCCATTGTATGTATATACCACATTTTGCTTATCCTTTCATATATCAATGGACACAGATTTATGATTTTAAAGCTCTTGTTTTAGTTTTACTTTTAGTAGCTAATACACATGGTACAAAATTCCAAGGCTATAAAAGAGGTCACATTAGGGCTCTTTTTTACCCAGATTTTCACCCCTCGCCAGTTTTCCTCCCCTAAGGTACGCATGTTATTACTTTTCCTACTTATCCTTCCAGATATAGTTTATGCATATATAAGCTAAAATGCATATATATTCCCTTTTCTACCTAAGTTGTGGCATATTCTACACAATGTTCTGCATCTTTTGACTAACAATTTATCTTTGACATTTGGAATCAGTAAATACGATAATTTTATTTATTTATTTTTTGAAGACGGAGTCTCGCTCTGTCGCCAGGCTGGAGTGCAGTCGTGCAATTTTGGCTCACTGCAACTTCCGCCTCTTGGATTCAATTGATTCTCCTGCCTCAGCCTCCCGAGTAGCTGGGACTACAGCTGCCCGCCGCCACACCCGGCTAATTTTTTGTATTTTAGTAGAGACGGGGTTTCACCGTGTTGCCCAGGCTGGTCTCGAACTCCTGAGCTCAGGCAATCCACCTGCCTGGGATTAGAGGTGTGCTAGGATTACAGGCATGAGCCACCGCGCCTAGCAACTACGATAATTTTAATAACTTATTAACTTCACATCATATCACTTCCTCAAGAATACCTTTTAGTTAACAACAGTAACAACAGTATTTCTGAGGAGTGTGTGTGTGTGTATGTGTGTGTGTTTTAAGAGACAGGGTCTTGCTCTGTCACCAGGCTAGAGTGCAGTGGTGCAATCATAGCTCATTGCAGCCTTGAACTCCTGGGCTCCAGCAGCCCTGCCTCAGCCTCCTGAGTAACTGGGACTACAGGCACAGGAATGTGCCATCAGCTAATTTTTCTGTTTTTTTAAGAGACAGGATATTGCTATGTTGTCTAAGTTGGTCTCAAACTCTCGGCCTCAAGCAATCCTCCTGCTTCAACCTCCCAAATAGCTGGGATTATAGGCACAAGCAACCACACCCAGCTATTGGTGAGATTCTGTGTTAATACTAGTAAGATACGTTTTTCCTACTTATACTAAAACAGTAAAAAAAGTGGCCCACAGATAAAAGTGATGAGTAGCTAAAAGATAAATAACTTTATAGTTTCCATTTTGAACTGTGCTATTCACAAAATGTAATCTCCAATTTATGATATAGTATCCATGACACACAAGATTCTGGGCCAAAGATACTGTCAGGGATACAGAGGTGACTAAGACCAATTCTCACCCACAAGAAGTTTATAATGTAATAAGACAAGACAGTAAACAAGTAATGCCATATGACATTTTATGTTAAGTGTCATAAAAGAGACACAAAATCTTACAGAAGTTTCAAAGGAAGGACAGATTGCATCTGATACATAAGAAAGGAAAAACTACATGAAGAAGGTAGAACTGGACACTTGGCAATGCCCTGGACTTGGATGTCTATTCTTTTAGAAGATGGAGGCTGGGCAGTGGCTCACACCTATAATCCCGACGGTTTGGGAAGCCGAGGCAGGAGGATCACTTGAGCCCAGGAGTTCAAGACCAGCCTGGACAACAAAGTGAGATTCTGTTTCTTTAAAAAAGAAAGAAAGAAAAAGAGTATGGAGGATGTGTCTTCAGGCAGGCAGATACACAACTGAGAACCTTCTAGAAAGTCCTTGAGGAATGAATTGTTCTTCAACAGAAGATGGGAAAGAGGTCATTCTCAATAGAAGAAAAAAAATGACCAGAAGTGAAGAAGAAAGCAAGCATGGGGCATACTCAGGAAAGATCAAGACCACTGAGAGAACCAGTAAATGGGTTACACATATGTAATGGTGTGGCAGGAGGCTACACAGAAGGAAGGGCAAAACCGTCTTTAAATGTTGGATTGAAGAGAATCTGCATTTACTTTGTTCCACAATGAGTCTTATTAAAGCTTTAATCAGTAGATATGAAAAAGACAAGAGGGGGGCCAAGGAGACCACACCAGGTAGAGGCTTATTGTAAGTGTCCTGTGTTCACAAAGCATTTGAGGTCTCTGATGGCAAGAAATTTTGCAATGAAAATGGCAAAGGCAGAAAAAAAAAACCAGAATCCAGGAAAAATCTAAGTTAAAATAGGTCCAGAAAATAATGTGTTTGTTTCTACATATGTAGTGAAGGGGGACGGAATACAGATATGAATACCTTAAGAGACTACACAAGTATCAAGATTTAGAACCAGCAACTTTGGCTCTCATTTTCCTGGAATCCAAAACAAGAAGAGAGACATGGTCAGGCAGTTATTGTGAAAGAGAACACAACACACTTGTTCTTCAGGGAATGCTAAAGTTTTGCTGGCATTTAACATAAGAAAAAGCAAAATCAGTAATGGGTCATAAGCAAGATGGTAAGAAAGGGAAAAGGTAAGAGCCAGTGTAAGTACAGATTCAGAAGAGTAACTGTTATAAAGTTCCTTTATATAAAGGACAGATCTTTACAAAAAGTCTTTATCTCTGCTGTGTTTAATCTATCAAATGGATTTATAAAATTCAATGGCAAAAAAACCCCCATTAACACAATATACCTTTTAACAAGAGACCTGATACTTAAATCACTGACTTAATAGTTTAATAATCACTTTTAAATCGCATTTCTGAAAGAAATGAGCATATTATATGTGTTTTTTAACTTTACCAAGTAAACATGGGCTAAAATTTCCTATGTACTTACCAATTTTGTTACTACTTGAATGCGTTAGTTCTGGATCCTCAGCTATTTGTTGTTTGAGTTTCTGAAGGTATTTTTCAGCCAAATACTTAAAAACTAGAATAAAAAGAAAACACCCAGAACCAGGTCAATGATTTATGCATGTAAATCTGTTATTTCACATCATTTATAATATTTATACTTACTAAACAAATTTAAAGTTAGAATTAGGAACATACAATCTAGTTAAAAATTCAACTTTTAAAAATTATTTGGGCAGTATCTGAGTACAATGATAATATTAACAAATGTATAATGGTATTTTATTAGTAAATAAGTGAAATAATACTTGTAGTGATTGGCTCTTGGCTCTTCTAAGTATCTGAATAGTGATTAATACTAAGCAACACTGAACAGACTCAGTCTTGAAAAGATGTCTCCTTTATGTGAAGAAAAGTATCCAAAATAGACATCCAAGAGAATATCTAGTTGCAATCTAAGTAAGTGGCAAGTCTAGAATGAGAAAAAATAACTTACCATCTTTCTCTAATTTCACTTTCTTAAACTAGGAAATACTATTAAATTAAAGTATTAAATTAAATACTATTAAATAAAGTAACTACCTCGTGGAATATCTGCTATCATGGAATTCTAAAACTGAGTTATTTTTAACAGGTATGCATCAAAACCACATATGCATATACTCTACATATATAGCTTACATTTTTCAAAGATAATAATAAAAATGGAAGACCTTACCAGGAAGAAAGGTATTCAAGGGCATTAGTAAATAATTAAGCACTAACAAAAAGAAGTAGAAAGCCTTTAAATTCTACTTAATGTTAGGTGACAAAAAAATATTGTTCTCATTATAAATATAATTTCTAAACAACACAATTTTAAAAGCGTAAAAATAAAATTTATTTTTGCAATCTATATCCTTTAAAGGCAATTTACCTTCATTCACATTTAGATCTTCTTTCACTGATGTTCTGTAGAATCTTAACTTTAACCTTTTTGCCAGTGCCTCAGCTTCCTCACTGCACATCAATTTAAAAAAAAATGCTTTACAAAGGTGTCTTCTGATAGCTTGTTTTTTAAATCACTTTTAATTACATTTACTGAATACAGTTTGGCAGGGAAGGGAGGGAAGGTGGACTCAGATCTTTCAGAAAATTTTCATATTTCTTTTTAAAAGAGCTTGATATCAATGCCCAGTTAAGTAAAATCAGTTGAAAGCTATGTTTTCACTTAGTGCCTGTACTGATTTGTTTTCACTACTCTTGAGAAATAAACACCAACTGTTACACCGTATGTGTACATACAAGACTTTTCTATAAAGTCATTAATCTCTAGCCCTAAAATAAGAAAAGATCACTTTTCTTTATATAATATTTTAATTAATTTTATCTCTTCCTAAGAACACCTATAGTTAATTACACTCTGAAAATCTTACAGTGAATTATTTATTTTATTCTTACTGGCCATGAAACAACTTTGCTGCCTAAAGCCAAAGTCAGTATATTAATGACTACATCTCCAAATTGTACTCCTAATTTTAGTTTTATCAGGATTCCTGGTCGTGGACTCCTGATATTAATGTCATTAGGGACTGTTGTAACCATGCCCCATAGGCTCCCGCTATTCCTCTGGCTTCTGGTCTTCAGCCCCTTGTGTAGTCTCCTCCCACACTGTAATCAAGGTTGGTCTGGGTGTCCACTAATATACAATACAAGGGACAGTATAAGACTGGGTCATAAGAAACATTGTGGCTTCTGTCCTGCTCTCTCTTGGATCACCCACTCTGGCAGAAATAGCTGCCGTGTTGTGAGAACAGGAGAGGCCCATCTAACAAGGAACTAAGGCTTCCGGCCAAGTGAATAAGCCATCATAGAAATTGATAGTCCAGCACCAGTGAAGCCTTTCCGAGAGAACAGGCCTAGCCAACATCTCGACTGCAGCTTCATGAAAAACCACCAGCTAAGCCATTTCCAAACTCCTGACCTACAGAAACTGTGATATAATAGATGTTTGTTGTTTTAGGACACAAAGTTTTGGGCTAATTTGTTATATAGCAACAGATAACTAACACAAGAAGACTTAAAAAACAGGTAAAAACCAAGCAAATATTTTCAAAACTAGCAAAAATAATAAGTAAATATTTATAAACAGAAATTATCTGTTCACAAATTTGAGCATAAGAGTTCTGAATATACAAAACAATATGAATCTGAACCCTTAATTAAAATTCATCCACATAGGATAGCTACTTATTCTGGGTATTACAAAATCTAGGGATGCTTTTCTTAACATTCTTACCATATTAAGGTTTGACTTAACATGAAGAATTAGATTTCTTGTGCAAAGACCTGAGATTAGAATTCTAAAAGAGCCTTCAAATTTTAATCCTTTAATTTTATCTACTTAGGAATCAGAATGAATTTTTTAACCTAAACCAATCACATAGAATAGCTCACAGAAATTTTAGGCAAATTAAAATATTTAAGTCATTAAAGCCTTCAAAATCAAAGTATAGAATTTTTCCTAGATCCCGTAAAACGATGCAAAAATTAAGATGTCTTAACTTTATAGAATTACTGTCCCTCCTCCCCAAAAAGTAGCCATCTTACTTCTTTATACAAGAATCATCCAGGAGATCGATCTTGTTTTGCACAAGTACAGTTGGTATATCTCCCACTTCGGCTACTACTTTCTCTCTCCAGCTGGAAACTGCTTCGAAAGATTCCCTATCTGTGGTAGAGAACACGAGCACACAAGCCTGGGCTCCTGTAAGTTCACAATCAATCAATCAACCAATCCAGGCATTTACATTAACATATTACATTTCCATTAAGAAACAATCTCATGCAGAATGGGGGCAACATTTAGCCATTCCAAACAACTTTTATGTAAATAAATGTTGAACTCATCTTTGTACTACTCTTCTTTACTTTTGAACATATAAACTCTATTTATGCTGAACTCATCTTTGTACTACTCTTCTTTACTTTTCAACACATAAATTCTATTTTCATTTTTACCAAAAACAGTGGTTCTCAAATGTGTTCAACTGTCAAAGTACCCTCAAAACCATACACATTCTTTTTGGAATACCATAAAATACTGACTTAATTCCATTATAAAAGCTAGAGAGAATGGTAAACTAAAATTACAGGCTGTTGCCAAATTCTTCTTGTTAATTTGCTTCTTAATTTCTTTCAGCGCAGATTTAAGAAAAATGTCATTTGCTTAATTTCTTTCAATGCAGATTTAAGAAAAATTTATGAGAAAAAAATCATAATTTGTTCATTCTATTCACTTTTAAATAAATTGTATTACTTTATTTCAGTAGAATGCCAGTGACCCTAAGGAACATAATTGGAAAGCCAATGCCAAGAGTGTATATATATATAATAGAGGGGTGGGGGAAACTTGGTTTGCCCTGTTTCACTGCATACTTTTACCCACCCATATTGTATCCATTGACAATATTTTAACCATCAACTGTCATTTTAGGCTGATAATATCAAAGACAAAATAAGCAGAAACCTCTTAGAAGAATCAGTTTCATAAATTATTGGCTATTGATTCAGGTAGCAGGTGGTAAAAGCAGGCATGTAAGCAACAAGAGAAGATCATCCTGGGGGTCAAGATGATTTCCTGAAATCAAGGCATGTTTTCTTACCATTACCCCTTCCTTACAGATCCCTCTGGTCTAAGGGTTTTCTACCAAGACTCAAGATATGTCTGGACTAAGACACTCTAGAGCCAAAAATAGTCTGTATATCTATCTATCACTGGGGGAATACTGTAGAAAGCAAAAGACCACAGAAAGAAAACAGCAGTTTGCTATTACTATAAAAACAGAAGGTTCATTTGGAAAATCTTCCCTACCCTAAAAACAGGTTTTTTGTTTTCTGGTTTTTTTGAGACAAAGTCTCACTGTGTTGCCCAAACTGGAGTGCAGTGGCATGATCACGGCTCACTGCAGCCTCCACCTCCCAGACTCACTCAATCCTCCCACCTCAGCCTCCTGAGTAACTGGGACTTACAGGAGGAGCCTGCCATCGTGCACAGCTAATTCTTTGTATTTTTTTTTTTTTTTTTTTTGTAGAGATGGGGTCTCCCAATGTTGCCCAGGCTGGTCTCAAACTCCTGGGCTCCAGCAATCTGCCTGCCTCAGCCTCCCAAAGTGCTGGGATTACAGGTGTGAGTGACTGTGCCTGGCCTAAAAACAGGTTTTAATCCAAATAATAAATGAATAATGCAAAATACAGAAAGAGAGAGACAAACACACCCTGAGACCTTCTCAGAATTTAAGGGAAAATAAAACTGAAGAGATCACATTAGTATACTGATAAATAAACTTATATTCACTTGAGCTGTAATATTCACCTCAACTACAAATAAAAAAATTATGTAATCATATTTTAAGAAACTGTGGATCATGAGGTCAGGAGATCGAGACCATCCTGGCTAACACAGTGAAACCCCGTCTCTACTAAAAATACAAAAAATTAGCCGGGTGTGGTGGCAGGTGCCTGTAGTCCCAGCTACTCGGGAGGCTGAGGCAGGAGAATGGCGTGAACCCAGGAGGCAGAGCTTGCAGTGAGCCGAGATCGCGCCACTGCAAGACCAGCCTGGGCAACATGGCAAAACCCCATCTCTACAAAATATACAAAAGTCAGCCAGGCGTGGTGGTGCACACCTGTAGTCCCAGCTACTCAGGTGACTGAGGTGGGAGGATTGCTTGAGCCTGGAAGGTTGAGGCTGCAGTGAGCTATGATTGTGCCACTGCACTCCAGCATGGGCAAAAGGGTGAGACTCTGTCTCAAAAAAAAAAAAAAAGAAAGAAAGAAAGAAAAAATTTGTTCTTTATCATAAAACTCAATGAATTACCTTTAAGCCTACAGCTTTATGTCCAGCTAACTGTCATTTAAATTTGAGGGCACAATAGGGTATTTCCAAGTGTTCAAGGTCTCAGACACTTAACCAAAAAACCTCTTAGAGGAAGCATATATGATGGAAAAAACAAACAAACAGATAATGCCAGAGATATGGGCAGTAAGCATGATTAAGAAAAGCTCAACATTATTTAAAAAATCAAAGACCAAAAGATAAAGTATGTCCATAACAACCCCAAAATTATTTAGCAGGGGAAGGAAAGAATGGGTAGAGACCAGAGAAATGTGGGAACGTGCCAAAGTGCTTGTGTGAAGAAAGGGAAGATGTTTACATAATCAGGGAGGTAAATAAACAACCCTGCAGCAGAGGCCTGTGGCTGCATGCATGTCCCCTCAACCCGGCTTCAGCGCAGCTGTGGGGGACAGCTCCTGTGCCAGCTGCTCCTGCCTATGCTGCTGGGGGCTTTTCTGACGCATCCCCAAGGGGGAAGTGATGCCTCTGGGAGGGGGTGGAATTAACACCTCAGCCTCCCTTTGGTGGGCTCCTGAGGCCTCTCTTCATGGTTCCTCAGGGAGACTGAGCCCCAGTGGCCCACAGTGATACTTAGAACCCGTTACTGGTTTTTCTCCCTTCCTTGCCTCATTCTCCCTAGTCTTTCACTCTACTTCCCGGGATCATGTCCCAAATAAACCAGCCCCACCCATGTCGTGCAGTGGGAGGGCACAGAAAGGCTTCAACTAAGACAATAAGTGCCTTAAGTTACAGGCAATCACCTCAAGAATAAGAGAATGTATGACTATTAAACCACAGGAGAAAAATGGATTTGTGCAGTATAAAGAACAAAATCAAAAAACAAGAACTGCAGGAAATAAAAAATCTGAAATAAGATTGAAAAAATAATTCCTAAGAAGATAAATTACAATCTCTAGAAACAATGGTACACAAATCTCCAAAGCAGGGTGGTTCACCTGATACCAAGCCTTTATATCAAATGCTGCACCACCCTGTCTGATTTAACCTAAATATATTACTAAAATGGAAAAAAAATCAACTGGATTACTTTTTATGGATTACTTTTATGGTTATAATAATTCTGACAAATGTTGGACAACCACTTGTTTCCATTTCCCCTAACTGAATATCATCTTCCATCTAGACAGATAAAATACTTTGTCAAGCTGTGATTCATCATGCTTCTTTTACGTCTGGAAAAATCCTAATGACCAGAAAGCCCTTTCTAATATTTAGTTTAAAAAGCTCAAAAGATGACCCCTTACCATCCACCCTTTTTTAAAAAAAAAAACTGACTGAGGTACCAGTAAAGCATGTAACAAATACAAGATTCCAAGATTTATGAGACAGATCATTATTTGCAGAATTTAGAAAGCAAATGGCTGATGATCCTGCTACACAACTCTGAACTCCCTCAAGCACTCCAAGAATTTTTTTTTTTAATGAGACGGGGGTTGGAAAGAAAAAGGATCTGTAATGAATTTCTTGGCCGGGTGTGGTGGCTCACGCCTGTAATCCCAGCACTTTGGGAGGCTGCAGTGGGCGGATCATGAGGTCAGGAGTTCGCGACAAGCCTGGCCAACATAGTGAAACCTTGTCTCTACTAAAAATACAAAAATTAGCCGGGTGTGGTGGTGGGCGCCTATAGTCCCAGCTACTTGGGAGGCTGAGGCAGGAGAATCGCTTGAACCTGGGAGGCAGAGGTTGCAGTGAGCTGAGACCATGCCATCGCACTCCAGCCTGGGTGACAGAGTGAGACTCTGTCTCCAAAAAAAAAAGAATTTTTTTAGAGGAAGTACTGTACTCCAAACCCTGTCTCCTGCAAAAAGGTGCAGTAGGACGGATGAGGGTGCTATCACCATCTCCTTCATCTCAAACCTTAAAGAATGGATGCTGACAAGACCAATTTAGGAAGCTGTTATGTATTTCCAGCAACTGGGGTACATTAGGGACTAATGATGCCTTGATTCAAGCCTGAGAAAAATGCAATGGGTGAGAGTGAAAAATCAAAACCAGCTGAAAAAAAGCAGAGAGCTATACTGGGAAGGAACTGTGCTTCCCCCAATGGCAGGGCAAAGAATGCACATGAATTTCATAGGGGCAGAGATGAACCACATCTAAGAGATACCAGTAATGGGGCTCTGGACATGCTAAACTAAAATATGGCACCTTGACGTACTGAATATTTAAGCTGAAGGAATCTGAGAAAACAGCAGAAGCAGGAGAGTCACTTTGATCTCCCCCAGCCCCTTCTCCTCTGAAGCAGGTCATAAAATTCAGGAAGGATTTTCTTTTTTTTTTTTCTTTTTTTTTTTTTTTGAGATGGAGTCTTGCTCTGTCACCCAGGCTGGAGTGCAGTGGCATGATCTTGGCTTACGGCAGCCTCTGCCTCCCGGGTTCAAGCAATTCTCCTGCCTCAGCCTACTGAGTAGCTGAGATTACAGGCACCCACCACCATGCCCAGCTAATTTTTCTATACTTTTAGCAGAGATGGGGTTTTGCCATGTTGGCCAGGCTGGTCTTGAACTCCTGACCTCAGGTGATCCGCCCACCTTGGCCTCCCAAAGGAAGGATTTTCTGACTCTCACCTGAAGGAGGTCATAAGCCCTTCAGGTGAGAGATGACCTCCATATACCCAGAGGAAAGGAGAATCCTCATTTCTGAAGAGAGAGGGACACCAAAAGGAATCTGAATGAACCTCTGCTGATGAATCTTGCTAAGTTTCCTCCAGTTTACTGCTCTTAGCTCATGTGTCCTATCACATTCTTCAACGACTTTGCACTCTTCCTCAAACCTGGTATAAAAACGCTCAGGTTTAACTGTTTATTTGGGTTTTCATTTCCTTATGAAGGCTTCTTTGTCACATAAAACTTATATTAAATAAATTCATAAGTTTTTCTCTTGTTAATCTGTCTTTTGTTAGAGACCCAATCAAGGACCAAAAAGAGTAGAAGGAAAAGATATTTTTCCTCTCCTACAAACCAAAGTCACAGTAAAAAACTGTAACAAAAATCTATTTCATGTCGTCTGTATCTTTCTGTACTAACTAAAATCACTGGTTCCTACTGCCTGGAGTCGACTTTCTAAAAAGCTTTAGAGAAATCATCTGGGATCCCAGAGGCTTCCTAATCTGTGCTCTGTTTAACCTATTTACAAGAAGGTCTTGTTTCAACATCTCTCACTATACAATTAAGCCAGCATTCCAAGTCCATAATAATACCTTTGAGCGATGGCTTTGATATAATGGGTCTTTTAAATGAATTATAATAAAATTGTTCTTTTTAAAATTTTAATTTGTTGATTTTTATGCATCATTAATAACACATTTCTAGGATTTAAATCAGCGAGTCATAACTATATATGGCATAGTGTCTCTATTTGCGGCACTAAATTTGTATCTTAATTCATTCTTTCTAGCCCTTACCTTCTCTTCTTACTTTTATTTCTATTTAATTTCATCACTATCTAAAGCTGTACTAGCAGCAGATATTGTCTGATTGCCTAGGTGGCATCTCTCCCTAAAAACACCTTTCCCCCACTGTATAGTAGCCATATGGTTCAGGTAGACTAAACCTATTCTCTGCTGGAGGTGGGAGTTGTGGTGGTGGCAAGGAGTACAATGTGATCCAAGTCAATTAATCACATTCCTCTCATTATCGCAATCAGGTCAAGGGTGGTCTAATCAGAGAAAAGCTCAGGACATCTGAACCACTGCTATGGGAAGTAACCCTCTCTCCCCAAGGATGTAAACAAAGCATCTGGCTGTCATTGCTCCTGGTGATAATCTTGCAACCCAAAGGGAAATCAACATGAGGAGGTACCAGTACCACACAGGAAGAGACAAAGCCAGGAGAATCAGTAAGGTTATAGGCTGAACAAACAACTAAAAGGGATGCTATTTCCAGACTTTTCTATCAAATCAGTAAATCTCTGTAGTTTTAAGCCAGTATGAAATTATTTTTATTTGGCAGCAACCAAAAGCATTCTAATGGAACCCCAAAGAGGTTTCCCAAAGGGAAAACATAAAATAATGTTCAATATACTGTTTTTCAGTTTTATGTACAATTGCTGTTTTTTCTTTAATTCATATTGTCTTGTGATAAATGTTTACTTTTACCATTTAGAAAAAGAAGAAGCTGCAACTGAGGACCTATCTCAGTATCTCACCCTCTTTGCCATTTTAATATAGTCAGCTAAAAAAAAGTTAAATTACTAAGATAGGCTGTTTTTTGTTTTGTTTTGTTTTTTGTTTTTGAGACAGAGTCTTGCTCTATCACCCAGGCTGGAGTGCAGTGGCATGATCTCGGCTCACTGCAACCTCTGCCTCCTGGGTTCAAGCTATTCTCATGCCTCAGCCTCCCCAGTACTGAGATTATAGGTGTGTGCCACCACACCTGGCTAACTTTTGTATTTTTAGTAGAGACGTGGTTTCATCATATTGGCCAGGCTGGTCTCAAACTCCTGACCTCAGGTGACCTGCTGGCCACAGCCTCCCAAAGTGCTGGGATTACAGGCGTGAGCCACTGAGCCCAGCCAGTTTTGCCTTTTTAAATTATAGAAACATAATGTCAAATATATTATCTAAAAATAACCCTATTGGTTAAAAAGTAATAACTGTCACATCAAACTGTCAAAAGCTTAAAAAGGAATAGGCCAGCCTATTTCCTCAAAAAAAAAGAACAGACATTTCTTTTTTTTTCTTTTTTTTTTTTTTTGAGACGGAGTCTCGCTCTGTCGCCCAGGCTGGAGTGCAGTGGCGCGATCTCGGCTCACTGCAAGCTCCGCCTCCCGGGTTCCCGCCATTCTCCTGCCTCAGCCTCTCCGAGTAGCTGGGACTACAGGCGCCCGCCACCACGCCCGGCTAATTTTCTGTATTTTTAGTAGAGACGGGGTTTCACCATGGTCTCGATCTCCTGACCTCGTGATCCGCCCGCCTCGGCCTCCCAAAGTGCTGGGATTACAAGCGTGAGCCACCGCGCCCGGCCTAGAACAGACATTTCATGCAGAGAATTTAGAAGACAAAGTTCACTATATAAAAATAAAATAATGAAAATCTCAAGTAATCCTACGTCTTTCTGGTGTTTCCACGTAGGTTTTATGTTTATTTTTTTCCTGAGTGTGTGGGGAAGGTAGTGGTAATAACTCCATTAAAAAATACAAATAACTTTTACTCAAGAATAAAACTGTACATTTAGGACCTGTTAATCAATACTGTCAAGGCTGATGAAATTCATAATTTGATAAAAATATCTACTTGAATGACAGAGCCTTGGTAGAAAAAACAATACCATCTACTCCGAAAACAGCTTGGGGTAGTAAAAACACAGTTCTCAACCTTACACCATGATACAGGTGCTCAGGATCCAAATTGGTAGCCACAGAGAACAACCAAAGCTGTTGTGGACGGGAAGCCTTAAAGTACACAGTAAATAGAGTGGTAAGTAGTGGTGGCAAGAAACCAAAATGTGTTTTAGAGCAGGCAGTGGAAGTCAAGTTTCCTTGGTACCAATTTAGAAAGGCAACTTCTTTGGTCATCTATATGTTAGTACAATTATTAAACCTTAGTTGTCATTATTACAATAAATCCTACATTTTCAAAAGTGAAAAAAATAAGCTATATATTCAAAAGTTACTTGAATTCACCCAATTTCTCAAGTATATCAATTTTATATAACTGGTATAAATTTGTAAATAAAGAAGCAAGCTACTTCAATAAAATCAATGGTAAATCCTGTCTAAAAGAAGAAATTATGTGTTTATATGATACTGTACCTAAAAGTTCATTAACACTGTCACTTGAAACTTTCATATATATATAGATTTCTTCAAGAGACATATACTGGTATACTGCTATTCAATATATCTATTCTATTTTCAAGTACTGCTTCTCTGATAATCCAGGACACACAAACATAGGTTCCCTTTCAAGTTGGGTAAACTGACATATTAAAGAAGACTTCCATGAAGAAGTCAGAAGAATTTCCATTGTATACATAACTATTATTTCAGTTTCATTAAACCTGTATCTTCCAATATAGGATGTTTAAAGAGACTTTGAAAAAATAATTCATAACTGCTTCCATATCATCTGTTCTTGGGGACTGTTTAGTATTCAACTACTAGCATTCTATGTACTAAGATAGAATATATTTTAATTTTTATGATACCAAAGAGTAGATTTAAAATCAGAAGACAAAAGGAGATTTAAGAAGTAAAAAAGATAATTAGCTTAAAGGAAACTTTTCAGATATATTTCTAAGCAATGTTATTACATGAATATAAATACAAGTTAAGACAAAGAAGCCAGGGCAAGCTTTACTATGCCTATTATATCCCTAAAACAACGGAGACACTTAATACACATTTTCTGAATAAAACTTCAAATCTAGAGAAAGAGTCATGGGGGCAACTATAAACAAGGTAGATCCTACTTTCCTGGGGCTTCTAGTTCAGACAGCAAATACCTTTAAGTGAAATCATTTATATTTATAAATATAGATATATGTATACATACACACATACATGTATATGTGTACATACTACACAGACATGTTTACATACATACATATATGTATATGTGTATATATACATGTTTATATTTATAAATATGTGTATATGTACACATATACATATATCTGCATTTATAAATATATACACTTTGTGTGTATATATACACATATACACACTTAATATATATGCACACATATATACACACTATATTAATTACATATATACATATTACATATATACACATATATTAAGTGTGTATATATATGTGTATGTATGTGTGTGTGTATATATATATATATATTATATATAAATAAAATTCCATTACTTAAGGTCAGAGTATAAAGTTATAGCATCTGATAAGTAAAATGAGACTGTGTGATGAACGAGCAGAATTTCACTTTATAAAAAAATTAACCAAAATGATACTGTCTCTTAAGGTCAACTGAATTCACTTGAGCCAACAGGTGCTACGCAACAGGGCTGGGGAGACAAAGACAAAAACCCTGCCACTCCATAAGCCAGAAGCTAAAGTAACTCATAATCTCTTAGGGAAAATAAATATGCAAATGCTACATAGAGTGATAAATGCAATAAACATATGAATTAGCTAAAAAAAATTATTAACTGTTCAGGGATGAGGGCCACAGAAAGTTTCACAGACTTCTGAGATGTTAAGCTTGAAGGCAGAAGGTCAAGTAAGACAAGAAAGCATTCCAGGCATAGTGTAAAAAGAAAAGAAAAAAATGGGGGATTTCTCAAGGGTGAAGTACAAGTGAGGAATCAGCAGACGACGCTGGACAGACAAGGAGAAACACAGTTGTAAAGTCCTGTGTATATGATGCTGAAGAGTTTTAACCACGAAAGTGATTTGGTAGTGGGAAGGATAAAATAGTTTTCACTGATTCCATCTATTTTCTCAAGGAAGACTGAGGTGAAGAAATCAGCAGAGTGGAGAGGAGGAAGGGATTCCCAAGGTTAAGGCAAGAGAAAACACAAAAGAGCTCTTTTGGAAAATGACAGAGACTTGAGTAAAGAACACTGAGAGTGCCTGGCAGCACTACGTCCTCATTAAGGTTATGTGATAGTAGCTTCAAAGTTCAGTCTCAATGGTTGGCTGATCTCTATATGGTTCAGGTGCTTGGATGCAGATTGGTAGATAGTCGGGTTTAACTGGGTTGGGCATTTTGCTGAGCAAGTATTATGCAGAGAGCGTAGGTCAGGGAGTTAAAGGTCCTACAGGACTAGAAAGCGTCTGGGTATTAAAGTTAGCAAGCCACAAACCACCAGTAGTGGTCAGAGAGTAGGAGACTACAGAGGTTTAGATTTTGGGGTAATGAAACAATTGTTGGCCTTGAAAACAAGGAAATGAGCAACAGGCTGAATTTTCAAAAAGTAACCCAAACAATTGTGGAGAAGAAACTGAGTCAGATGCCAGTGTTATCAGAAAGGAGGCTTATAAAGGAAGTTGATGGACCATAGCAAGCAGGGGGATTAGTGGTGGGTAAAAGTCTCGTGACCTGGACTTTCAAGGTGCCGAGGTTTTTGAAGGAGAAAAGAGGAGGAATGGTGTGGAAGGAGCAGTGAGAAACAAGACGCCCTCTGCCCAACAGCCTTTGAGTCTTGAAGAATGAGAGTATGCAGGGATATGGGTAAAAAGCCTCCCTTAGAGAAGGCAGCAGAGGAAGTTGTGTCTTTAGAAAACAAGTTTTAATTACAACGCGGTGAAAAGTTCAGAAAAGAGGGACATCACAGATGGGATAATCAGCATATCAGTTGTGCCTTTTTATTTCCCACAGCATCTGTGAAATGCAGAGTATTAAATACCTGTCACTACGAATGATCAATTAATATTTACTTGGCATCAACAGGCTATAATGCTACATGGTATTCCACCAAGCTTTTGTTACTGTGTTCTCTCACTTTAATCACTATTGGCAGTTGAGTTACAGGAACACTGAAAATGGTGTTTTAAATTCCAAAAGAAAAGGGCAAAATTTTATAAGAAAATGTTAAAGGAAACTTTTAAGTTCCATTTGGAAGTTTAATTTAGCCTTTTAAGAAATTTTAGCCCACATTTTAGAGCCTTAAATTCTTTAGTCATGGTTCCTTCCTTTCACAGGTATCTCATACTTCTCTGAACTCCTACAGCAGTGAAAAGGCTTTACCGTGTGACTTCATGTGTCATAACAAATGTCATCTTATTTGCCAGGGCTTTACTTTTTCATATGTGAGCTTCCACTCTCTGACTATACAGTCATTTTCTTGGGGTCAAAGTAGGCGTTTAAGAGTTTCTTACTGATTTGGTCTGGGAATGCCTACATGAGTCATATAATTCTAAGGCAGAGACAAACTGTCTATAGTACCAGGTATTATTTGCTACTATAAAAGATCTTTAGAAGAATAATGAACTGGGGTTTTAAAAAATACTTTGAAATCATTTTAACTATTCTTCAAGAGAAGCCCTTATATGGGAAACAAAGAAAGCAAAATTATTTATTTAGCCAAAATAATGTGCCCAAACAAAATAAATAAATAAATCCTGTGTTTTACCTCGATAGTAGGCCTTTGTAATTGCATCAAATTCCTCCTGACCTGCAGTGTCCCATAACATTAGTCTGACATCTTCATCATTAACTCTAAAACAAGAGATGAATTTATTTCATATGTAAAGGAAAATGTTTTTGGTAATATAGCTTTGTGTATATTTTTCATTTTCAAATCCAAAAAACTACAAATGCTCCTTGACTTATGATGGGTTGTCCCAATAAACCTACTGGGGGTTACATCCTGGTAAGCCCATTGTAAGCTGAAAATTTCCTTAAGTCAAAACTGCATTTAACACCCCATTAAACCACTGTAAATTAAAAAAACTCATAAGCTGAACTATTATAAATCCTTATGCTCCTCAACTTATGATGGGGCTATGTCTCAAAAAACCCATGCTGAAGTTGAAAAACTGTAAGTCAAACCTTCTTGAGTCAGGGACCACATGTACACTGTCAGTTTCACCCTGAAAAACTCTGAGTACTTTCGGATGTTGATATCATTATCAACAGTGAAAGAGTGAAAAACATTCCCCTAAAGCTATAGCTTCCCACATGATTTGGATTTATCTGCCATGTTTTTTTCCTTGACACAGTCACAGCATAGTGGTGGTCTAAGATTAACGTTTTGGGAAGGGGAATTTCCTTAGGTCAGTGCCTGTTCTCCTTTCCCGACATCTTTCTAATGGGTTCTGGTGCTTTTGTGATAAAATGAGGATAAGAATGCAAAAAAGCAATTTACCGCCAGTCATGTGTGGCTCACGCCTGTAATCCCAGCAATTTGTGAGGCCAAAGTGGGCGGATCACTTGAGGCCAGGAGTTCAGTACCAGCCTGGCCAACATGGCGAAACCCTGTCTCTACCAAAAATACAAAAATTAGCCGTGTGTGGTGGCGCATGCCTGTAATCCCAGCTACCCAGGAGGCTGGGATGGGAAAATCTCTTGAGCCTGGGAGGCGGAGCACCACTGCACTCCAGCCTGGGAGACAGAGTGAGACTCTGTCTCAAAAAAAAAAGAAAAAAAAAAGCAATTTACCTCCCTGGCTCACTGGTTGCCCTTAAACTTAAAATTTACTCTATTTTGTCATGTAGTCAATTCTCATTATTCACAGTAGTTATGTTCCATAATGTCAATGTGAACACTGAATTAGCAAATACTGAATCACTGCTCCTAAGGGAAACACAGGGTTAGGTTCTTAAGAACCCCGGTTACATTTTCATCAACTGATCAATGAGTAACCTTGTTTTACGTGTTTCTGTTTAAAGACACCTTACTGATATATATTGTTAATTCATTAACACTGAATTCACGACCAACAGCACTATAACTCATGCCTGAACAAAGCTTATCTAACATATTTATTTTTTCTGTAAGGCACATCATAGCCTTCCTATACTTAGGAATGCTAGACAGCACTTCAGCACTACACTTAGGAGCCTTCTTAAACAGCAAAATCACCAAGAAAAAGTACAAAATGTAAAAAATGTGGCATTAAACAGAACACAAAAAGGACACATGTTTACTGTATGAGGTGCTGAAACAAGAAAGCAGACTTATTTGATGACTTCAGCTGGGAAGTGCATGCTGGGCAACTTAAATTTTTTGCTGCTCTATGTATGTCCACAAACGACCACAAACGACCACAAATGCACTACACATACTGATTCTGGGGTTACAAATAAATATTACCAAGTGGGTGAATTTGCATATGCAGAACCTATAAATAATAAGGATTGACTGTATACTTAAATATTTATTTGGTTTCAGGTAAGAAGTATAAAAAGCAAACATCATCAAGACTTAAAATGCTTGCTCTTAAAATATGTTCTAAGAGAGGAAGCAAATATGGAAATACTTTTAAAAAGACAGTAATAGAATACAGACCAGAAATTAATCTTTAAAATCATAAAATTATCTTTGATGTTAAAGTTGGGCCAGTAACCAGGTTTGTAATATTTCAAATTACAATTTGAAATACAAACTAAAATGTATTTGGGTAATACATTTTAGTTTGTCTGCTACAATTTAAAATATCCTTAGAAGTTCTCAGGACTAATGACAAAAAATATTACTCTGATGTGCTTTAGAATCCAAATGAATTTCCTGAAGTAGGATTTCCTTTTCATAGGCAAATTTTGTCCTCCCAAATCTGTTTTATCTTATTTCTTTAGAGTAAAGCAAACTATTAATTCTCTAACTTCCATACAGTCTTGCCTAGTTTCAAAAAGAGAACAGACATTCTAATGAAAAGGAGCCCATAATATAACTTTCATTCCAAAGAAAATAGCAGTTGGAAATCTCACTGGGGTCAGCATCAGTTAGTGTTTAAGACGTGCCCAAGGTGTCACTAATAAATATAAAACAGCTATGAGACAGAAAAAAACGTGGGAAGGAGAGTAGAAAAAGAAAAAAAAATGAAAGAAGAAGGGAAGTGATGAAAGAAAAAACAGGATAAAGTTACCTATGTAAAATGAAAACCACCATCACTGTTGCGTGAGCATTGCCACTAGTTGCCACACCTCGAAATCCACTGCAATTAGTTAACTATTACTCCAATGAGTCTTGGATATAGTTCACAAATCAAAGCCAAAGGAATAAAATGGCCAAGTACTTACTGAATTTGTCGCTCCAAAAAATCAACTCCAATGGTTTTCTTATAGTCTTTTGTAAAAATGCCTTTGCAATATCGCTGAATCATACTTGATTTTCCAACTGCTCCATTCCCTACAACCACCATCTTTATGGCGACTTCCATATCTTCCTCCAACATTTTTTGAGCTGAAATGGTTTCTGTACCAACTCTAATTCCAGGAGATCAGATCTTCCCTCTCAAATCTGTGGTTTAAAATGAAATTATTTTTTCATAACACAAAAATGTACAAAATAAACTAATTGTTTTATCAAGAAATTATCATATTGCATTGCAAGGATGTGTTTTCATAACTGAGGTCCTTCCCACTCTCTTTAGATAATGTAAATTCTTTGAAATGTACAGCAATAACAATTCATTTTTGAATGAATTGCTACTGATGGTAGCGCAATGCATGACATTCACATATCAATAAATACCTAGATCTACTTTCATAGAATGATGACTAGGGTCATTAGATTTGATGCCTGATTATTTAAAGGTGCCACTTACTAGTTCTGTGCTCTTAGTGAATACGTTGCTTCACTTCTTCAGGCTTCTGTTTCCTGGCAATAATATCCATCTCATATGGTTGTTGATCAATGATACACGTAAAGCACTTAGCATAGTGAAAGTTATGCATTCAAAATTTAGTTAAGCATTCCTGATCCAAAAATCTGAAGTCTGAAATGCGGCAAAATCTGTAATTTTTTAAGCACTGACATGATGCCATAAGGGAAAAATTCCATACCTGACATGTGATAAGTAACAGTCAAAACAGTCAAAACTTTGTTTCATGTACAAAAATACTGAAAGTACTGTATAAAATTACTTTGAGGCTATGTGTATAAGGCATATATGAAACATAAATGAATTTCCTGTTTAGACTTGGGTCCTGTCCCCAAGACATCTCATTATGTACATGCAAATAGGGCAGGTGTGGTGGCTCATGCCTATAATCCCAGCATTTTGGGAGGCTGAGGCAAGAGGATCGCTTGAAGCCAGGAGTTTGAGACTAGCCTGGGCAACATATAGAGACCCAGTCGCCACTAAAAAAAATAAAATAAAATAAATTAGCCGAGTGTAGTGGTGCATGCCTGTAGTCCCAGCTACACAGGAGGCTGAGGTGGGAGGATCCCTTGAGCCCAGGGGTTTGAAGCTGCAGTGAGCTATGGTCATGCCACTGTACTCTAGCCTAGGTGATAGAACAAGACGCTGTCTCTAAAACAAATTAAAATTTAAAAAATTGTAAATCCTCCATAGTGTATCACCAAATAGGCAACAAATTCAAAATCTGTGGAAATTGCTTTTCAACCTCACAGGTAATAACTTATGTCCCTAAAAAAGCACCCCAAAGAAGGTTTTGTATAATAGTGTACGACCATGTGTCAGCACTGGGCTCTTAGTTATAGTGATTTAGTGTTTGGTTTACAATGAGTCCTGTACAAATAAATATCTTACACCACACATTCTTGCTTTAGTTTCAAACCTTTATAGTTACACATACAGTGAAAGCAATAGAATGGGCACTTTGCATTTTAAGAATGAAAAGAACAGAAAGTCAATTTCTTCATGTTTCTTCTTAAAATTACTAGTTAGGCTACTGCCCATTTAGCTATTATATTTCAACTACTTTAACTGAAAATCCATCTATACAACCACTACGCCAAGGGAGTCCAAAATGTGAACACTCCTTTCTTTGTCCCTAATAGTCTCAGCAATTGTCTCTGGTACTTTACAAACCTGAGTGATCGTAAGAATCACCTAAAAGTACTTGTTAAAGTACAATTCTGGGTCTCTGCCTCAGACATAATTTATCAGAAATTTCACAGGAGGCCTTGGAATCTGGTTTATAAAACAAGCAGAAAAGGTGCTGCTTAGCTCTCCCTTCATGAGCTGCTAGCTGGCAGTCTCTGCTACCTCACCTTCAGGATCCACTGCACTGTCCACTCCTGTTGAGGCCACATTCTCCCCAGGTAAAGACTAAACAGGCAGTGCCACTTGAGTTGGGCCAATTCTGCACAACATGGATCCTCTTTGGTCTGGGGCTCCCCATCAGACTAGCTGAGATTTTTCAGAAATGCACTGCAGTCTGGGGCTCTTTCTACCCCATCTTTCTTTATCCTTTCACAAGTATAAAAACTAGCTTTGCAGCCTCTTTATCCTTCTCAGGCATTTCCCCCAATAAATCTCTTGCACTTCTAATTCCATCTTGATACTTGCTTCCTGGAGAACTCAAATGGATATACATCCCAAGTGATTTTACAATCAGGTAAATGTCAAAGCCAATATCCTATGCTAGTGATTCTCAATTTTGGCTATACACTGGAATCATCTAGATAACTTTTTAAAAATACTTGGCTGGGGGCAGTGGCTCACACCTGTAATCCCAGTGCTTTGGGAAGCTGAGGCAGGAGGATTGCTTGAGGCCAGGAGTTCAAGACCAGCCTGGGCACCATGTGAGTCCCTGTCTCTACCAAAAGAAAAAAAAATTGGCCAGGCATGGTGGCATGAGCCTGTAGTCCCAGCTACTCGGGAAGCTAAGGCGGGAGAATTGTTTGAGCCCAGGAGTTCAAGGCCACAGTGAGCTATGACTGTACCACTGCACTTCAGCTTGGGTGACAGAGCGAGGCGCTGTCTAAAAAACAAACAAGCAAACAAAAAACCTGATGCCTGATGCCTGCATCTTGTCCTCTGAATATATGATCAGATGGTCTAGGGCAGTGGTTCCCAACCATTTTGGCACCAGGGACTTGCTTTGGTGGAAGACAGCTTCCACATATGGGAGGTTGGTGGGGGGCAGTGGAGGGATGGTTTGGGGATAAAACTGTTCTACCTCAAATCATCAGGCATTACTTAGATTCTCATAAGGATATAAGGAGTGCTGCAACCTAGATCCCTCACATGTGCAGTTCTCAATAGAGTTTGGGCTCCTATGAGAATCTAATGCTGCTGCTGATTTGACAGGAGGTGGAGCTCAGGCAGTAATGCTCGCAGCCACTCACCTCCTGCTGTGTGGCCCAGTTCCTAACAGGCCACAGAACGGTACCAGTCCACGGCCTGGGGGTTGGGGACCCCTGGTCTAGGGTACAATCTGGACATCAAGTATCACCATCCTATTACCCTACACAAGATGTAGTCTTTAGGACACAGGGTCAAATATAAAATTCTGACCAGGATCTGACCCTTGTTCATCCAGCTGTATCTCACACTGGTTCAGTTCCTAGAAAGCAACTTCCTTTCTCTACCTAAACAATTCTTCACCCAAAAAGACTGTTACTTTCCAAAAAAGGCAACAACAAAAATCTTATCACATTTTATCCTTTTAAAGATACATACTTCAGACACTTTTGCTTCTGAACTGATACACATTTTTCCCTATTCCTTCCTCTAAGTATAACTAAAAATTTTGGATACTATATATAAACAAACATTAGACACTGAAAAGTGGAAAGGTACCACAGGACACAAAGCACAACATGGTAATGAGTTTTCCTTGAGTTCTTTTTACCTCATATATCCCAGACTGGATTATAGAGAAGCTAGTAACCAGCAAATATCACCACCAACAACAAAAAAAACATAAAAGCCTACTCTCTTGAGTCAAAGGACCAGGAAAGGGGCAGCCTAGCAAGCAGAAAGATAGAAAACACCTATACCCTTGTGAGGGCTATATTGATGCACCCCAACTCCCTCTATGGGGTGGTGCCAGAAAAGACCAACTGGGGAGGACTGGGGAGAACTTGCATCCTCACTGGAAGAAATGAAGGCACCCCCCACCCCTGCCCAACCACCACCAGGGCATCCCTGGAGACCATGAGGGAGCCTGAACTCCCACCCCACCCACCAATTCAGTCATCCCTACCCCTTTTCACCTCTACTTTTTTGCTGGGGTGGTGTCGGATGAAGCCGATTAGAAAGTCAGGACTTCCACTATCTCTCACAGGTAGTAAGGCCATCTGCTGACTCCCTGCAGTGTCAGTGGGTCCGCCTCTTCCCAGCCAGGGTGGCATCAGTGGCCCCCAGTAGACAGTCATCATGACCAGTGGTAAGAGGAGCTCTTCCCATTCTCAGTTTCTTTCTTTTTTTTTTTAGGCAGTGTCTCATTCTACACTCCAGGCAGGAGTGCAGTGGGGTGAACACAGCTCACTGCAGCCTCAACTTCCTGGGCTCAAGCAATCATCCCACCTCAGCTGGGACTACAGGCGCACACCACCACGCCTGGCTGGTTTTTGCATTTTTTTTTTGCAGAGACAGGGTTTTGCCATTTTGGCCAGGCTGGTCTCAAACTCCTGGGCTCAAGCGATCAGCCTGCCTTGGCCTCCCAAAGTGCTGGGATTACAGGCACGAGCCACCATGCTCAGCCCACTGTGTTTCAATGGAAGACAAGCAGGAAACCTGGAGTTTTATCCTCACCTGGTACTAAAGAGGTAGTGCCCCACCCTTCCTGTTTTTGGAGCACATCAAAGGAAGAGAATCAAGCTAAAAGAGAATGTAATGAGACCAGAGAATCACAACATAACACTCCCAGTGTCCTGATTTCATCGACAATCACTCAGCACACCAAGAACCAGGAAAATATTAAATGCAAAAGACAATCAATAGACACTAGCAATGAGATGACAGACATTAGATTCATGTAATAAGGATTTTAAAAATAAAAAGTTAACTAGCAGTCAATGAGCAATTATGGATATACTTAAACGAATGTAAAAAATAAAGAGTCTCAAAAATAAACAGAAGATATAAAGAAGTACCAAATGGAAAGTAGAACTGAAAATTATAATAACCATAATTTAAAAAACTCAATGATACGTTCAACGGCAGAATAAAGAGAACAGAGGAAAGAATTAGTGAACTTGAACATACAATCTGAGCCATGCAAACAGGCTGAAATAAAGGACAGAGCCTTCAAGACCTGTAGAACTAAACCACAAACAAATCGCATATTTCTGTCATTGGAGTTCCAGGAGGAGAGGAGAAAGAAGAAAGGGCTAAAAAAGGACTTGAAGAAATAATGACTGAAAATTTCCCAAATATGGAAAAAGACAAAGCTACAGATTCAAGAAGCTGAGTAAATCTCAAACAGGATAAACCAGTCAAAATCTAGACCTAAACAAATCAAAGTCAAACTTCTGAAAACTAAAGACAAAACATTTTGAAAGCAGCCAAAGAAAAAGGATGGGGAAAAGTAATTTGAATGACAGTGAATTTCTCCTCAGAAACCACGGAGGCCAGAAGGAAGTGGCACATCATTTTTTGAGTGTTGAAAGAAAAGAACTGTCAACTCAAAATTATATATCCAACAAAACTATCCTCTAGGAATGAAAAGGAAATCAAGGTAATCTCTGATGAGGGAAAACTAAGAACATTTGTTGACAGTAGACCAACGCAAAAGAACAGCTAATGGAAGTTCTCAGTGGAAAAGAAGTAATTTTTTAAAAGAAGAACTTGGAGTATCAGAACAAAAGAAAGAACATGGTAAGAGCAAAAATATTGTTAAATACAATAGACTTCCCTTCTCCTCTTGAGTGTTCTAAACTATGTTTGATAGTTGAAAAAAATTATAAAACTGTCCAATGTGGTGTTCAATATATGTAGGGAAAATATTTAAGACAATTATAAATGGGGAAGGATAAAGGACTATAAAGGGAGGTACGGGTTCTACACTTCACTTGAATTTGTAAAATATTGACTGCAATGATAAATTACGGTGATAAATCACATATACAGTCATGCACCACATAACATTTCGGTCAATGATGGATTGCATATACAACAGTGGTCCCTTAAAATTACAATGCCATATGTTTACTATGCCTTTTCTATGTTTAAATATGTTTAGATACACAAATATTTACCAATGTGTTACAAGTACCTACAGTATTCAATACAGTAACAGTGTACAGGTTTGTGGCTTAGGAGCAATAATCTATAGCATACAGCCTAGATGTGTAGTAGGCTATACCATCTAGGTCTGTGTAAGTACATTTTAGTATGTTCACACAATGACAAAACCATAATGTGCATCCCCATAGTTAAGCAATGCATGACTATATATATAATGTAATACCAATAACAACCACTAAAACAATAAATAATACAAGCAGGTACTCTCAAAAACAGATAAATCAAAATGGAATTCTAAAAACACAATAAAATCAGAATTTAATTGATATTTATAGAACTGTCTATACAACAGCACAATATACCTCCTTTCAAGTACCCAAAGAGAACATATTCTGGGCCATAAAACAAACATCAACATGTCACAGGGCAAACCCCAAAACTGGAGTTCAGCCCAGGAGGCCACGTGGGTTTTTGGCTTTGTGCAAAAGGAATTCAAGGGTGAGCCAACAGAGTGACGTGAAAGCAAGTTTATTAAGAAATTAAAGGAATAAAAGAGTGGCTGCTCCATAGACAGAGCGGCCCTGAGGGCTGGTGGTTGGTTATTTTTATGGTTTTTTTTTTATTATATGCTATACAAGGGGTGGATTATTCTTGACTTTTCTGGGAAAGGGATGGAGGAATTCCCAGAACTGAGGGTTCCTCCCCGTTTCAGACAATATAAGGTAACTTCCAGACGTTGCCTTGGCATTTATAAATTGTCATGGTGCTGATGGCAGTAACCCTTAGTATGCTAATATATTATAATTAGCATACAATGAGCAGTGAGGACAACCAGAGGTCACCTGCCTGACCATCTTGGTTTTCGCCAGCTTCTTTACTCATCCTGTTTTGTCAGTGGGGATCTTTTCAGACCTGTATCTTGTGGAACCAGATCTACCGACCTCCTGTCTCAAACACACTTAAAATAATGGAAATCATACAGAACGTGTTCACTGATCACAATGGAATCAAACCAGAAATCAATAACAGAAAGATAAAACAGGGAAATCTCTAGACAGAAACTAAAAGCACACACTTTTCAAACAATCCAAGATTCAAAGTAGTAGTCATAAGTAAAAAAAAAAAAAAAAAAACTTAAATGAAAGTGAAAATACATGTGAAACTTTGTGGGGCACAGCTAAATTAGTGCTGAAATGGGAAAATATATTTTATTTTATTATTATTATTTTTGAGACAAAGTCTCACTCAGTAGTCCAGGCTGGAGTGCAGTGGCCCAATCTTGGCTCACTGCAACCTCCCCCTCCCATGTTCAAGCAATACTGCCTCAGCCTCGCGAGTAGGTGGGACTACACGCATGCATCACCATGCTGGGCTAATTTTTGTATTTTTAGTAGAGACAGGATTTCACCATGTTGGCCAGGCAGGTCTCTAACTCCTGGCTCAAGTGATCCGCCCGCCATGGCCTCCCAAAGTGCTGGGACTACAGGCGTGAGCCACCGTGCCCAGCCTGAGATACGAAAATTTAGAGCACTACATGCTTACCTTAGAAAAGGAAAACAGATTCAACTCAATAATCTAAGCACTCACTTCAAGAACTAGAAGAGCAAAATAAACCCAAAGCAAGCAAAAAAAGGAAGATACTAAAAAAGAAGAACAGAAATCACTGAAATTGCAAACAGAAAAACTGATGAAACAAAAAGCTGGCTTTTTGAGAAGATCAATAAATTTAACAAAACTTTAGTGAGACTAACACAAAAAAGATAGAGGACACAAATACCTAATACCGGGAATAAAATAGGGGATAGCAACATGGACTCTGCAGACTCAAAAGGATAATATAACAACCCTACACACATAAATGTGACAACCCAGACAAAATGAACCAAATTCTTGAAAAAGCATAAACGACCATAATTCACCCAATATAATATAGGTCCATTTGAATACCCCTATAACTATGAAGGAAATTGAATTTGTAATGTAAAAACTCAGAAAGAAATCTATAGGATCAGGCAGTTTCACTGAAGAATTCTACTAAACATTTAAAAAAATTAACACCAATGTACACAATCTCCTCCAGAATAGAGACGAGGAAACACTTCCCAACTCTTTTTATGAAGCCAGCATTATCTTGATACCACAAAAAGACACTACAAAAAAGAAAATCAGACAAACTCTTCTGAACAAAGATGTAAAAATCTTCAACAAAGTATTAATAAATTGAATTCAGCAATATTTAAAAAACAATACATTGCAACCAAGTGGACTTTATTCTGGGAATGCAAGGCTAGTTAAATACGCAAAAAACAATCAATGTAGTCCACCATATTAATAAACTCAAGGAAAAAAACACAACATAATATCAATTGATGCAGAAGAAATACTTGACAAAATTCAACATTTGTGAGAAAACTCTGAGCAAACTAGAAATAGAATGGGACTTCTTCAACCTGGTAAAAGGCATCTATAGGCCGAGCACAGTGGCACATGTATGTAATCCTAGCACTTTGGGAGGCCAAGTCAGGCTGATCACCTGAGGTCAGGAGTTCGAGACCAGCCTGGACAACATGGTGAAACTGCATCGCTACTAAAAACACAAAAAATTAACTGGGTGTGGGGTCGCTCGCCTGTAATCCCAGCTACTCAGGAGACAGAGGCACAAGAATTGCTTGAACCCAGGAGGCAGAGGTTGCAGTGAGCTGAGATCGAGTGCCACTGCACTCCAGCCTGGGTGACAGAGTGAGATTCGGTCTTAAAAAAAAAAAAAAAAGCATCTATAACATAAAACAATTCTGGAAGACAGACTGCTTTCCCCTCAGATTGGGAACAAGGTAAGGATATCTATTCTCACTACTCCTATTCATCATATATGAAGTTCTAGTCATTGTAATAGGAAACAAAAGTAAAACACAAATTAGGAAAAAAATAAAACTTTCTCTATTCACAAATGACATGATTATCTTTGTAGAAAAACCCATGGAATCCACCAAAAATTTAAAAACCAAACCCTGAACTAATGAGTTTAGCAAAGTCAGAGGACATATGTACAACACACAAAATTCAATTGTATTTCTACGTACAAACAATGTACAATTTGAAACCAGTATTTTTTAGAATGAAATTTACAGTAGCTCCAAAAACATTAAATACTTAGGTATAAATGTAACAAAACATGTACACAATTTGTATGCTGAAAACTACAAAACACTAAACAAATCAAAGACCTAAATAAATGGAAAGACATATCATGTTCATAGATTGGGAGACTCAACAAAGAAAACAGCAATTCTCCCTAAATTGATCTATGGGTGTACTACAATTTCAATCAAAGCACCAGCCAAATTTTTCTGTATCCACAAGCTGATTCTAAACTTTATACACAAAGGTAAAAGAATCAGAATAGCTAAAACAATTTTGAAAAAGAATAAAACTGGAGGAAATTATACTACCTGATTTTAAGACATTATAAGGCTAAATTAACAAAGTGTAATACTGGCAAAGGGAAAGCTAAGTAAATCAATGGAACAAAACAGGCCCAAAATAGACCCTCACAAATAAAGCCAACTGATTTTTAACAAAGGTGCAAAAGCAATTCAATGGAGAGAAGACCGTCTTTTCAACAAATGGTGATGGAAAAACTGGACATCCATATGCAAAAAAGTAAACCTTCACACCTTATACAATTAACTCAAATGGATCACAGATCTAAACGGAAAACTTTTATAAAACAATTTTTAGAAGCAGAAAATCTTGACCTGTTAGGCAGAGTTTTTAGACATGACACCAGATGACCCATAAAAGGAAAAACCGATACTGGACTTCACCAAAATTAAAAACATTGCTGTCTGAAAGACACTGTTAGAATGAAAAGACAAGACAGACTGGAAGAAAATACCTGAAAAACACGTATCTGACATATAATTTGTATCCAAAACATATAAAGAACCTTCAAAACTCAACGTAAGAAAACAGCCCAATTTAAAAATGGGCAAGAGACTTGGCCAGATACCTCACCAACGACTCCATGTGGCAAATGAACACATGAAAACATGTACAACATCTTTAGCCATTAGTTAAAGGCACATTAAAACCACAATGAGATACCACTACACACCTATTGGAATGGCTAAATTTAAAAAAACTGACACTACCAAATGCTGGAGTACGTGGAGCAACTAGAACTCTCACATGTTGCTTGTGGGAATGCAAAATGACACAGACACTCCAGAAAATAGTTTAACAGTTTTTTAAAAGTTAAACATACATTTACCATATGACCCTGCAATCCACTCCTAGCAATACCCTAGAGAAATGAAAACATGTCCATACAAAAACCTGTACATGGTATTCATAGCAGATCGATTCATAATCACAGAAAACTGAAAACCTCAAAGTCCTTCCATGGGCAGATGTAGAAACAAACTGTGGCATATCCACATAATAAAATAGTACTCAGCAATAAAAAAAGAAATTATCCATACATGAAACAACTTGGAAAAATCTTAAAGGCATTATGCTGAGTGAAAAAAAGCTAATATCGAAAGATTACCAACTGTTATGATTCCATTTCTAGAAAAGATTAGTAATTGCCAGGGGTAAGGAGCATCATATAAAGGGATCACATTAGGTTTTTTTTCTGTGAGGGGGGAGTGATAGATTTGTTCTACATCCTTACCGTAGTGGTGGTAACATGAGTCTAAAATTCGCAGAACTGTACATCGAAAAAAGGATCAATTTTACCATATACTTTTTAAAATAATAAATTAATTTCCTTAAAATAAATTTAAAGAAAAAAGCCAAATTAAATTTTAACAGGCAGTCGGACTCTTGCTTTTCAGAAACTACTCTATAGACTTAAAGCACTAGATCAAAACAATTACGTTCTTAGAAATAAGCATAATTCTGAGTACAATTAAAAACCTTGACAATAATACCTTGTATAAACACCCTTTCCCCAAAACTTTTAACATTTTGCTAATGCGGTCTAATAAATTAGAAAAGCAAAGGGTGAATTAACTCACTAGTCAAAAGGTTGTTTTCTCATAACAGCCTTTATTTAAGTAGAAGTACAGTTATATTTGTAAAAATACTGAAAAACTTCTTAGGATCAATGAAATTACCTAGATGTTAGGAGATACATAAAAACCTAGAGAAGTTAACAGCCATTTTCAGACCCTACTGCCACTTCACTAGCTCCTGATAATGAAGATCTTACTCTCACACGCTCTCAGGTTCTTACTCCCGGGAACTGCCGATGGCTCCTCGGATCTCCGAGTAAAGTTAATTCTGCAGCAACCAGTGTCAACGGAATAGCACAATTTGGCTCATTCATATTCCAGCACTCTATGAACAAGAAACTAGGGAAGGGTGGGGTCGCGGGTAAAAAGTGGTCGCACTGCAGGGAGGAGTCTAAATGCCAGGGTGGAGCTGAGGACTCTCTTCGCCGTCAAACCTAACCTGAGCACTTCACGCCCTTACTGGTGTCTGGTCCAGCCCGGGTCGCCCCTTCCCCATTCGGGACTTGGGGCAGGCAAAAGGCCGAACGTTCGGCCAGACTGGGGACGCAGCGCCGCCCTCGCTCCACCCCTCTTTCCCGCCCACCCGGCAATTCCAGGTACCGACCGCTGGGAGCTGGGAGGGGGCGCCGGGCTGGCGCTGCCGCCCACCTTCTCTAGCTGGAACTTGGGATGGGTGCTCAGGGACTGGAGAGCCGGCGCTCGGCGGTCCGAACCGGGAGATGGGGCAGCCGGGCCTGGAGGCCCCTGCCCTCGATACCCCTGCCCACTCCGGAGAGTAAGGCACAACCCGGGACCCCGGGGAGAAGCCGACTGTTCCCCAGTGGAGCCGGACGAACCCCCAGCCCCTGGAGAGGGCGAGTGAGTGCAGCGCCGCTGCACCGCAGCGCGAGCCGCTACTCACCGTCCCCCGCCGGCCGCGGACCCGCCGCCCGGCGCCGCCGGCTCCTCCTGGTCGCGGCGCAACCGCTGCCGCCGCTGCCTCCTTCCGACGCGCCAGCTCTCCCTGCGGGGCAGAACAGCTAGTTCGCACCCTCTTTCGCTCTCTTAAGAATGATTATGATTTTTAAACGAACTTTATTAGTAGCCAGGGCTCAGACTGAGTGGCTCAGCAGCAGCTCCGCCGGGGGTGGTGGGGCGCGGGAGTCTCGACTCCCCTCATCTGTGGACCCGCCGCGCTGCGGCGCATGCGCCGTGCTTCGTCTGCGCATGCTCTGTGCGGACCCGCGGCCCTGCCCGCCCCTGTTCTGGCGGGTGTCTGGCGGCGGCTCAGCTTTCCAGGCGCCTCCAAGGGATCCCGGGAGGGCGGTGGGGAGACCAGAGGCGAGCAGGATCTCCTAGATCGTGAACTCTAGAAAAGAGAAATCGGCCAATGGCGGTCCGCATGAGTTTCGCCTACAGAGTTATCACACTTCCAGAGTCCTCAAAGGGCTTGCCCCGCTTCGGACACATACCTTATTTTCTTGACCAGATGACATCTTAGGTGGCCGAGTGAGCAAAAAAATGTCGAGCAAAGTCGAAAACGCACTCACACAGCCTGCAGGATTTGGCTGGACAAAATAGAAGCCTGAGATGGTTAATTATTCAGAGAAGCGATCCAAAAACGAAAAAGTCCCGCAAAAGCAACCTCAAGTTTGCTTCAGTTGTTTTTATATTTCAAAATAAAATAGAACAGAAAAAAAAGGTGGAAAATACCAAGTGTTGGCCAGGATGTAGAGTAACTGCATTCTTCTACTCTGCTGCGGGAATGTAAACTGGAACAACTCCTTTGAAAAACAGTTTGGGACTGTCTGCAAAAGGTGCATACCCTATGGCCCCGCAGTTCCACGCCTCCTTATAGAACAAAGAGAAACGAATACTTAGGGTGCACCGACAGGCAGGTATCAGAATGTTCGTAGCTGCATTTATTGTAATAATTCCTTAATGAGAATAACCCAAAAGACCATCAACAATAGAATAAATGAATGAAATTACACAGGGTTCATATAATGAAACACTATACAGCAACACAAAAAAGCATCTGCAATTACGGGCAACAACGTGAATCAACTGCGGAAACCTAATGCCCAGCATAAAAAGACAACAAAAGTACACATGGCATAAGTCCATTTCTATAAAGTACAAAAACAGAAGAACTAAGAGGCTCAAAGTTGTCATAATGGTTACCTTGGTGGGCAGGGGATAGTGACTGGAAGGAGTTAGCGACTAGAAGAGGGGCTTCCAGTTAGCAAATGGAAGAGGCGCTTCCTTTTAGTAAGGTTCTCTCTGTTGATTTTGGCGCTAATTATAAATGCGTGTCCATTTGTGAAAATTCAAGCTGTACTCTTATGCACATTTTTCTGTATGTGAATTATACTTCACACTTAATTTTAAAAATTAGTGGAGATTATTTTACCTATAATAGCAATAGTATTTGTAAGAAATTTAATATCAAGTAGCTAACAGATTTATCTCTAGGATTTGGTTGGCAGTATCTCTTAAACTTGAGTAACGTACTGATGCCCTTTCTGAGAAAAGAAAAAAAAACAATTAAAAAGTTGGCAAACGACTTGAATAGACATTTCTCCAAAGAAGATATACAAATGGCCGATGAGCACATGAAAAGAGACTCATGGTCACTAATCATGAGGGAAATGCAACTCAAAACCATGAGATACAACTTCACACTCATTAGAATGATGATTATAAACAAAGCAGAACAGAAAATAAATATGATTGTTGGCAAGGATGTGGAAAAATTATAACCTTTGTGTGCTGCTGGTGGGAATGTAAAATGGTACGGCCACTATGGAAAATTGTATGGTTCATCAGAACATTAAAAATAGAATTATCATATGATTAAATAATTCCACTTCTGACTATATATCCAAAAGAATTGAAAACAGGGACTCAAAAAAGACGTTTGTACAACCATGTTTATAGCAGCATTATTCACAATAGCCAAAGGGTGGAAGCAACCCAAGTGTCCATCAATGGATGAATGGATGAACAAAATGTAGTATATACATGCAATAAAATATTATTCAGCCTTAAAAAAGGAGGGACCCAGATGTGGCAATGTATCCCTGTAATCCCAGCTACTTAGGAGGCTGAGATGGGAGGATCACTTGAATCCAGGAGTTCAAGACCAGCCTGGGCAAATCCTGTCTCAAAAATAAAAGAGAGAGAGGGAAATTCTGACACGTTACAGCATGGATGAAGCTTGAAGACATTATGCCTAGTCACAAAAGGACAAATGCTGTATGATTCAACTTATATAAGGTACATAGAGTAGTCAAATTCATGAGACAGTTGTGGGGTGGGAAGTGGTTGTGGAGAAGGAAGGGCAGGTGGTGAATGGGGAGTTAGTGTTTTATGCCTACAGTTTTAGCTTTGCAAGATGAAGAAAGTCTGGAGATAGATGGTGGTGATGGTTGCACAACGATGTAAATATACTTGATGCTCTTGAACTTTATATTTAAAAATGGCTAAAAATGGTAAATTTTGTGTTTTATGTATACCTTGCCGAATTTCTTTTTAATGGGGGAAAAAAAAAAGAAAATCCTAGAGGGTCTCAGAGAGTACTTCTGGGATCCAAATTTGAGAAAAACTTACTGAAAGGGGGTTCCCCCCAAATCATTTCTTTCCTCCCCACTTTTCCATTTCCTTGGGATTGTTGGACATTGAAGGAGATCCAGAATATGCCACCCCAAAATATGCCACTTTGACACAAGCATTATTTGGAGTTGAAGGCAATTAAAAAACAGCAGAACAGAAGAAACACTCTGCTTTTCCCATTTCTGCCTAAAAGCAGGATATAAATTTCCCTTTGTGAAGTTGTTCCTCCCCCCATCCCACACTAGGAGGAGGAGATTCCTATCACCAGAGCACCAACTTGAGTCGTATGGCAAACCTTGCAAAATAACCCTTGTCTTCCAATAGTTTCCCTCATATAGTTTACTTGGCCACAATTTACCACCTTCACAAGTCCCACCCCTTTTTCCTTTGTCTTATCACTTATCCACAATTGATCACCCTTTAAAAAAATGGTATATAAGCTCTCAGGCCTAACTGCTTTTTGGGGTTTTCACTTCTTTTCTGTGAGGCCCCCCATGTGCATATGAAATAAACCTTTTCCTGTTTATCTGTCATTTGACAATTTAATTTGCAGGCTTCTGCTACTGAACTTACGAGAGTAGAGAAAAAGTGTCTATCCTCCCTGTAGACATGCTCAGTGCAATTAAAGTCTACTTTTTATTTGACTTGAGGCTGCTCTCAAGGACACAGCAGAGATTCTCATGCTCTCACTGAAGGCAGTGAAATAATGAAAGCCTGCCTGGAAACCTGGCCTTTTAAATCATGTAGTTGTGCTATAGTAGAAATAGCAACAGAATTAACCTAAAAGGTTTTGAAAGAAATTTTACCTGCAGTGACTAGAAATGAGTTTCACAAAATTATTTTAAGGAAAACATTCTGAAAAGTTAGTTATTAAGTCATTAAATGATTGTTTGAATCTAGTACCTCCACTGACCCAGCAAAAAACGTCCATTTGGTCCCTTGCTCATTCTTGCATTGTGTCTGACTCTAATGAACTGAATAGTGTCCAAGGATCATGAATTGTAGCTGAGTGGAAAGAAAAACAGAAAAATCAGAAAATATTTTCTTCCAAGGAAGAAAGCTTTGAAAATTTTACCACTTAGAATATAAGTCTGCATATACATGTGAATGCATATGTGGCCATCCGGAAAAAGCTAGTAGAAATCACAGCATTCAGCTAGACAGTAATAATCAACTGTTCTTCAGATTCAAACAGACCATGCTGGACAAAAAATTTTTTCTAGTACTTTCTAGCCAGACATTAGAATACTGATCCAGTTTTTCTGTTGCTTAAGCTTGGATCTTAGTATCATCATCTATAGTAAGGAGTTACCCACCTTACAAGGTCGTTTATCCATTCAAAAAAATACATATTGTGCCAAGTACTGTGCTGAACATTGGGTATTCAGTAATAGACAAAAGGCAGATGGTTTTTGTCCTCTGGGAGCTTATAATGTGTTAAGGGAGACCAAAAAAGAAAGTATACAAATATACACATATGCACACATATACACAAATAAGTGATTACATACCCTTAGACATTATGTGAAAGTAAATAACTGGTATGATGGAAGCATGTAAGAGGGAGCCCTAATTTATGTTGGAGAATCAAGGGAAGGCCTTTCTGATACAGTGAATTTTAAACTGTTATCTGAAAGATAAACGAGTTAGGTAAAGAATAGACAGAAAAAGACTTTAAGCAGAGACAGCAGGAAGTATGATGGCCTGAGGCAGCAAACAATTGACTGGGTTTGAATAATTGAAAGGGAGCCAGTATGCAGGACTCAGGTGGAAAGTGGTATGTGAAAAATAAAGAACAGTAGTGAGGGAAGCAGGGGCCAGATCATGAAGACCTTGCAGGTCACGTTTGGTAATTTGGATTATATCTCAAGTGTATTGGGAAGCCATTGGAGGATTTTTTAGTGCACGGACTAGGAGATCCACTGGACAGTTTTAAAAAACTCCTCTGACTGCTATCTAGGGAAAACACAGAGTAGTGGAAAATGGGAGAGCAATGGAAGGCCGGTTCAGGCAAGAGATGATGGAGGGTTAGACTGAGATGGTTATAGGGGTGATACAGAAATGTGCATTTGTTTTTAATCTTGGAAGTAGAACCTATAGGATTTGGCTATGGTGTAGGAAAAAGACGGAATGTCAAGAGTGACTCACAGGTTTCTTGAATGACTGCCTTGCTGAGATGGTCACTAAGGAACTAGTTATAACCCCTCACAGTGTGAGCCGGGGAATAATCTGTTCACTCTACATTCCTTTTTGTTTTGTCCTTGATAGTTCTTGTATCATGGTCTAGTTTGTTCCAGCATATACACTTCTCGATTCAGGGCCCTTACTAACAATTAGAAAATAAAAATATTTTTTTCTTTACTGCCCAAGTCTTTCTCATATATATATTTACTTTTGTTGAAATACTCTTAGTATACTGAGAGACCTCCTCTCTAATGGAAAGGGCTGGACTAGACAACTCTCTGACTTTTGAGAACTTCACTCATGGTAAATAAGGAAACGTCTGTGTGATATTCTTCCTCACACTTCTGTTGGAACATTTGTTCACTTCACTTCAGTGATCTGATGCATTTTCAAGAGCTTACTCACAATCAAGGTTTTGTCATCCATTCCATAATTTAAATTCTTCTCAGTAGGCCGGGCACAGTGGCTCACGCCTGTAATCCCAGCACTTTGGGAGGCCAAGGCAGGAGGATCACCTGAGGTCAGGAGTTCAAGACCAGCCTGGCCAACATGGTGAAACCCCATCTCTACTAAAAATACAAAAATTAGCTGGGCATTGTGGCACGTGCCTGTAATCTCAGCTACTCAGGAGGCTGAGACATGAGAATTGCTTGAACCCAGGAGATGGAGGTTGCAGTGAGCCAAGATCGTGCCACTGAACTCCAGCCTCAGCTTCTCAGTGCTCTCATAAAATAAGTAGAAGGACTATTTGATAATCCTTATTTGTACATATACATAAAGTAGGTAAAGGTCACATACCCTACAGGTAGTTTTGATACAAGAATCCAGTTCTCTCAATGAATGGGCAGTTATGAATTCAAACTCATCCACTTGCCCATTCCCTGGATTTGCAATTATTAAGTCACAAAAAAGTGGTGAGGAAATGTCCTACTTGTGCTAATAATGAAATACCTGATGCTCATGACAGAATATTTTTTCCTCTTAAAAATGATCTTTTCAACATTAACCAGTAACTGAGGTTTTGTGCTTAATTTTGCAGCCAGGACTAATTCTTAATTTTTTAACCACTTCTACTCAACAAATATATAAAACACTTTAAATATTGATGCATCTCCTGGTTTTTGTTTTTTATTTCTTGACATCTTATAGAAGATCTACAAAACTAGAGTCAGAAGCCAGAAAGAAGCTTCAGATGGTGATAAATAAAAATGTTCTGTCTTAATGCTGATTTTTTTCAGTAATTAAGTGGTATAAACTCATTACTTTCATGAAGCTTCCTAGATCATGAAAATAACATTGTCGTAGAGCTTCCATGTGCATCAGCTATGACTGAATAGTTTGATGCACTTGCAAATCACAAAGTGCCTTCCTTTGAAATGTGTAAGGCAGGTTGAGATGCAGCTTCTTAGATGGATTTAGTCCCTCCTAGGACTAGATGTCTCCTTGTTGCAGCTGAATTCTCATTTTATTTACCCATAACTAGAAACACCTCATGAACACCTACTTCAAACATTGAGTTGCCATCAACCTGAGGGACCAAAGAAATGGATTGAGGGCAGGGAGTAGTTGGAAGAGCAGGGAATTGATTTAAAGATGAGACACGTATGATAATGAGGCACAGGCACTTTGTACCTACTGGGAGGGCCCCAGGTAGACAGGAGCTGGCATATGGATTACAGTCATCCAGCCAACGTTATTGGGCTCTTACAACTCAGGCTTTGGAGCCAGAATCCCTGTATTTGAATTCCAGCTCTACCACTTACTAGCCGTGTTACCTTGGACAAGTTACTTAAATCTCTCAGCGCCTCAGTTTCCTCACTTGTAAAATGGAGATAATAGTAGTACTTCCTGGAGTTATTAGAGGAATTTAATGAGTTACCATATGTAAAAGCACTTAGAAGAGTGTAAGCCCTCAAAAAAAAGTTAGTAGAAGTATTAGTAGTATTTGAAAGTTACTAGTTATATGGGAATGGAAGGGACAGAAATGTCTCCAAATGGACTCATCTCTAAGTGGTGAAATGCCAATGGCATTGCCAATGATGTATCTTTTTTTCCTCCTTGCTAGAGTTTTTCTTCAGCTTTACTGCTCTGCAGTGTCCAAGTATGGATTGTTTTTATTATATCTACAGTATTTAGTGTGCTACTTCAATAATGTCTTTCTTCAGTTCTGGAAAATTCTCAGCCTTATATCTTCAAATATTGCCTGTAACCCATTCTATTTTCTTTTTCTGGAACTCCTATTAAGAGAGGCTGATCCTAAACCCCTCTTATAGTTTTCATATCATTATCTTTCTGGTTTTATTATGTGAAATGGCCGATCTTCCAGTTTACTAATTTCTTCTCCATCTATTTCTATTCTACAGTTTAAATTTACCCATCGAGTTTATAATCTCAATGAACTACATTTAAAATTTTCCACATGTTCTCTGTTTTGTTAAAATTTCTTTTCTCCTGTAGTCAAATTATTGTATTCATTAGGCTTTTAAATCTTTTTTACATTGCTTTAATTTTCTTTTTTTCAGTTTTTTTTTTTTTTTTTGAGACTGAATCTTGCTCTGTTGCCCAGGCTGGAGTGCAGTGGTGCGATCTTGGCTCACTGTAGCCTCTGCCTCCCAGGTTCAAGCGATTCTCTTGCCTTAGCCTCCTGAGTGGCTGGGATTACAGGCACATGCCACCACCCATGCCCAGCTAATTTTTGTATTTTTAGTAGAGACAGGGTTTCACCATGTTGGCCAGGCTGATCTCGAACACCGGACCTCGTGATCCACGCACCTTGGCCTCCCAAAGTGCTGGGATTACAGGTGTGAGCCACTGCGCCCAGCCTGCATTGCTTTAATTCTTTTGAACATAATTATTTTAGCCCCTTTGCTATTGTTCCATTATTTCCAATTCTTTTTTGTTGCACTCGATGACTCTCCCTCATCATGCCTCCTTTGGTGGTCTTTAATTTAGGAATGTGAAGTCACCTTCATGAGGGCTGCGTTTTCTATGGGACTGCTATATGCTTAGCCCCTGTACAATGGTTTGATATCTGCTTTTGATATTTGCTTTTGTCAAAGCCAGGGCTTCAGAATGTTCAAGGATGTGGGAACAGCATTCATGTTAAATTCTCAGCTTGGAATGCCCACATCACATAGGTAGCATAAATTCAGAAAACATGCACATCCATGGTGTAGGTTTTCGGTCTTGATTCCTCCCGGAAACATTTCCCCATTCAGGATCCTGGGGGATGGTAATCTTCCTTGTCGCTTCCCTGTTCCTTGACAAAAATTTTCTAGCTCCCTTTTCACTGAATTGGTGCATATTCTAGTGCCTTGTTTTTATGTCTGTGTCTCACTTCCAGCCTTCTCTTTCATCTAGACCAGGACATCTCTTCAATCACTTGGGAACATTCAACCTTCTGTTTTGGTCCTCAGGTGGGGCACTTTCTGGGCTTGTGAGGACCACTGGGGATTCCCCTTACTTTGTTTCGATATAGGCTATTGTATTCTTTGTTGTTGTTACAGTTTATCTTAGTGAATCTGTTTATCTAAGCTTATCAAGGTTGTGCACATCTAGTGGGAGGGTTGATATCAGTTCAGTTAGCATGGTTACAGGAATAGGAAGTCTTGCTTTATTTCTTATTGCAAATTAATTCTGATCTGAGATATCACTTGCCAGGGATTGTAAGATACCCAATATCAGTCTTTAAATTAAAGATTTCCTTCTCTTTTCCACAGTTGCACAAGACTTGCCAGAGGCTTGCACAGTTTGGAAAACTTAGGCAAAGACCCCTGGTGCTCAATTGTGATCATCACTGTGATGTGAATTGCCCATGTACATTGAGTCTATTTGAATAAATCTACATCCTTTGTGCCCAGTTTGGTCATAAGTATCTTTTACCTCAACTCCCAGGGTTATGGAGGTTTGTGTTCATGTCTCCACCACTGAGAAGCTGAAGCACCTTCAGAGGCTCTACTGTATCTCCTGGTAAAGCCAGGCACAGATACCTATAGTTTTTGGAAACTGCTACCTCCATCAATCTCTAGGAAACTAATTACATTTTTTCAATCCTAAGGATCCACCTCTTGAGCAGAATGGTGAGGACATCTGAAATGTGTAGGTACGTTTTTTGGTTATCTTAATGACTAGGGTATACTATTGTTATTTAGTGCCTAGAAACCAGGGGTATCCAATGAAGCTTTCCAGAAAGTCCGCTGGAGACTTTTCTTTGAGAAACATTGTCTTTTCCATCGATACGTGAGATGGTCCAACTTAATCCTCTTGGAAAAACCATGCTTAAAAAAGTGTTTACTTTTCCCCTAGGGAAGGTGTAATGAGCTCAGACCTTTTTAAAAATACAATGTTAGGTTTCTCTTCCTGTGGTAGGGAGGGGAAAGGGATTACTTTATTCTACTTGGTAAATACTTATCTCAAAAACTCACCTTGAATTACAAATAAGGATGCAAAAACAAATTACAAACTGAGAAAAAAATACTCTCAATATATGACAGATAAAGGACTAAATTTCTTTAATATACAAAGATCTCTTACAAGTCAATAAGCAACAAATAGGCAAAAACCACTCACATCCAGATACTGAAATGAAAGATAATAGCCTATTGACACATGAGTATATTTAATAACTTCACAATTTAGAAAATGCAAATTAAACAATAAGGATAGAATTTTCCTTGTGTCTGATTGACAAATTGAACAGGTTAATATTTAACATGGGGAAAGATGTGGGAAAACAGAAATATTTTGTGGGAACGTAAATGGAATTAACCCTTTTAGAGAGCAATTTGGCAAAATATATCAGAATTATAAATGTGTATTTCCATGTGTAACAATTTTATTTACACCATTTTCTATGAGTGCTTGAAAATATTAGTATATTCCAGGTAGAATCCCTAAGGAAAAAAAAAAAACCACTAGTAGAATGAACTTAATTATCCCAAACGCTAGGGAAAATGGATACGGAATTTATGGTCTGAGCAAAGCATTCAATGCTTTTCTTCTTTTCATCCTAAGTTATAGTTGGTTCCTTCCAAATATAAAGGCTAAAGCCTGGCATTACCATGTTTTCAGAGATTCAGAAATTCTTCTATTAAAGAAGATAATCTGTGTTGAATTTCTTCCAAAGATTTCTTTTTTTCAAGAGACATTATTTAAGGAAGATAGAATGAATGCAAGACAAACCAAGTTCCGCAAAACAAAACAAGTGTTCCATTGTTGCATTAATGATGGTTATAGACATCGAGTTTCAGAGCCACATTGATGAGTCCAGATTCTGGTCCTCAAATTTGTAAGCTTAAAAATTAAAATTTTAGGGACTGGCCATGGTGGCTCACGCCTGCAATCCCAGCCTGACCAATATGGTGAAACCCCGTCTCTACTACAAATACAAAAAATTAGCCAGGTGTGGTGGCACGTGCCTGTAATCCCAGCTGCTCGGGAGGCTGAGGCAGGAGAATCACTTGAACTGAGGCAGAGGTTGCAGCGAGCTGACATCGCGCCACTGCACTCCAGCCTGGGCGACAGAGTGAGACTCCGTCTAAAAAAAAAAAAAAATTAAAATTTTACCAAGAGATGGTTAGGTACCAGGAAACCAATCATCTTTCAAGAGCCTTATATACGTAAATCAGAATGCTAGTTTATTAACCTGTAATAGGATATACAGCAAGCATGATAACCAGATTTAAACTTGTCACAAAACACCTTCTCTTTCTTACAAATAGCAGAAGCCTCCTTCTTGCCCTCTCCCTATTCTTCTTCCCTGAACGTTTTCTGTTTGGTGTGCACATACAGTTAGGACACCAAATTGTAAGTCAGAAAGTTGTTGGGTGAGCACACAGTTAAAACAAATGGAATTGGATGCTTTTGGGATGGATTTCCAGCAAACTGAGTACTAGGGAATTGTCTTTCCACATTTTAGAGGTATTTCTTCCTAAAAAGCTGGCCACAGATCAAGAATCAGAATATTCTTTCTCTGGCTAGTGCAGGAGAAATACTAGAAAAGATATATTTTCTAATTCTTCTTTTTCTAGTTTCCATGCAAACCATCATATTCCTCTGTATGAAATCATATACTCACAGACATGTTGGAGTTTGGTCATAGCCTAGTTTGCATTTATGTTTTGAATTGATATCTCCAGCAAGAATTTCAGATATATTCTTGCCTTACTGAAATTTTGTCTCAGGGAAGTTTTCCGGGATGAGTTACCATAAATGGGGTAATGTCAAGTATTTTATGTTGCCTCTTTCCCATTCCTGAAAGTAAGAATTATAGTTTCATTTATTCATCCATCATACATTGAGTGCCGTAATTTGTCAAGCATTATGAGTGATACAAAGATACATAAAACATTGTTCCTGAATATATTTAATCTTTGGGTTTTATCTAGACTACGTACTATTTTAAAAATTAAACTAGCTTTTATAATTCTAAAAGTTACAACTTGCAACTGGTAAAACTTCAACCTCTACACAAAATGGCATAAAATGAACACTAAATATCTACCCTCTCCGTATGCACTTACCTGATGCCTGTTCCACTCCTAGGGGTAACATCTTGTTAACAATGTCTTTCCTGCTTCCCTCCTCCCTCCTCCCCCTCCCTCCCTCCCTCTTTCCCTTTCCTCCCTCCCTCCCTTCCTTCCTCCCTCCCTTGACAGGGGCTCACTCCATTGCCCAAGCTAGAGTGCAGTTGTGCCATCATAGCTCACTGTAACCTTAAGCACATGGGCTCAAGTGATTCGATCCTTCTGCTTCAGCCTCCCTAGTAGCTAGGACCACAGGTGCACAGTACTACAGCACAACTAATTTTTAAAATTATTACTTTTTATACAGACAGGATCTCACAATGTTGCCCAGGCTGGTCTCAAACTCCTGGGCTCAAGTGATCCTCCCGCCTTGGCCTCCCAAAGTATTGGAATTACACATGTAAGCCACCATGTCTGGCCCTCTGTTAACAATTTCTTATGTATTCTTCCAGAATTTTAGTGTGTACGAATAAATAGATACATGATTTCCTGCCAAATGCTACATACATCTATATGTGATAAGTAATTCTCAATTTGAAGGATAGACTAAATTTCTTTCAAACACAGCCTTAGATCTTTAGATGAAAAGTCATTAGGCAGGAATGGAGATAAGGGCTGGTCTAAGATCTCTTGGGTGTGTGGATTCACTGAATTTTAGTGATGATACAGTAAAAAAAAATTGTAAAAGAGCAAAAACAATTAAAAATAGATGTGTAGTTATATTTTTCTTCTTATATAGACCTAACTTATGAAACACAAAAGGGTATCTACTCCAAGTTCTGTTATTTTCAAATTTTCAAGTTTTCAATACTAGCTCAGTTAGTATTGTCATTGCACTAGCATCACTGTTGGTATTCTCCAGTGTGTGAGATATTAATTAAACTCCAGATTAGAAAAGTTGAAGATAACAGCTACTAACTGAGGATTATTAATTTTACGGCTTTAATAATAATTTTAGTAACTTGTGTCTGCTGTGTTTTATTTTTATTTTTATTTTATTTTATTTTATTTTTTGAGATGGAGTCTTGCTTTGTTGCCCAGGCTGGAATGCAGTCGCGCAATCTTGGCTCACTGCAACCTCCGCCTCCCAGGTTTAAGTGATTCTCTTGCCTCAGCCTCCCACGTAGCTGGGACTACAGTGCATACCACCATGCCGAGCCAATTTTTTGTATTTTTAGTAGAGATGGGATTTCACTGTGTTAGCCAAGATGGTCTTGATCTCCTGACTTTGTGATCCACCCGCCTTGGCCTCCCAAAGTGCTGAGATTACAGGTGTGAGCCACCATGCCCAGCCCTGATGTGTTTTATTAATTTTTTGGAAATGACTGAAGTTTATCTGTAACAAATAGGTATTGATTCGAAGGCCAGTCAGCACTTTGAAAGGCTAAGGCCAGAGGATCGTCTGAGCCAAGGAGTTTGAGACCAGCCTGGGCAACATAGCCACCCCATCTCTAAAAACAAAATAGCCGAGTGTGATGACACATGCTACTTGGGAGGCTGAGGTGGGAGGGTCACTTAAGCCCTGGAGGTCAAGGCTGCAGTGAAGAATGATAGTGCCATTGTACTCCAGCCTGGGTGACAGAATAAGACACTTCTCAAAAACAAAACGAAACAAAAACAAAGTGAAAGACCGGGCACGGTGGCTCATGGCTGTACTCCCCGCACTTTGGGAGGCCAAGGCAAGCAGATCACGTGAGATCAGGAGCTCGAGACCAGCCTGGTCAACATGGTGAAACCCCATCTCTACTAAAAATGCAAAAAATTAGCCAGGTTTGCTGGCACATACCTGTAATTCCAGCTACTCAGGAGGCTGAGGCAGGAGAATTGCTTGAACCCAGGAGCGGGAGATTGCAGTGAGCTGAGATCGCGCCACTGCACTCCAGCCTGGGCAACAAGAGCAAAACTCCATTTCAAAAAAAAAAAAAAAATGAAAAAAATGTTTAAATGTAGGACTGGATTAATGAAATTCAAAGACAATTGTGCTTCATGCATAGTATCACTTTAGCATCTGTGATAGGTAAGATAATGCCCCAATCTCTTCTACCACCCCAAAGTTGTCCACATCTTATCCTTGAAACCTGTGATTATGTATGTACCTTGCATGGCAAAAAGGACTTTGCAGATGTGGTTAAGAATTGTGAGATGGGGAGACTGTGCTGGATTATGCAGGTGGGCCCAGTGTAAGCATAAGGAGTCTTTATAAGAGGGAAGCAAGAGGGTCAGAGCCAAAAAAGTAGATGTGACACAGCAGAGGTCAGAAGGAGGGGTGGGGAAGAGAGAGGGATTTGAAGATGCTGTGCTGCTGGCTTTCAAGATGGAGAAGGGGGCTACAAGCTAAGGAATGCAAGTGGCCTCCAGAAGTTGGAAGAGCCAAGCACAAGGATTCTCCTCTAGAGCCTCCAGAAGGAACCAACCCTACTTCCATTTTGATTTTAGCCCAGAGAGACTGATTTTGGACTTCTGACCTCTAGAATGAAAAAGTAATTAATTTGTGTTGTCTTAGAGCACTACGTTTGTAGTAATAGTTATAGCAACAATAGGAGACTATATCGTTAGCTGAATTTAGTATGTCTCCTACTATAAAATCTACCTTTTTCCTTGCTTCACTGACTTGGTGAGTCCAGCTAATTCTGATGCCTAAAGTCACATACCTGGGAGTCATTCATGGCACTACTGTCACCATTCATGTCCAAATCTGACCTGCCATTCTTCCTTCCCTGTAGCTCACTGGTCCATGTTCTCTTCACTGACGTAGACAAGTGTGTAATAGCTTCCCAGTTCATTATTATTATTATTATTTGCCTCTAGCCTCCACCTTTTATTCGTTCTACACTTTGCTGCCAGAATGATCTTTCTTTTTTTTTCTTTTTATTATTATTATACTTTAAGTTCTAGGGTACATGTGCACAATGTGCAGGTTTGTTGCATATGTGTACATCTGCCATGCTGGTGTGCTGCACCCATTAACTCATCATTTACATTAGGTATATCTCCTAATGCGGTCCCTCCCACCTCCCCCCACCCCACAACAGACCCCAGAGTGTGATGTTCCCCTTCCTGTGTCCAAGTGTTCTCATTGTTCAATTCCCACCTATGAGTGAGAACATGCGGTGTTTGGTTTTTTGTCCTTGCGATAGTTTGCTGAGAATGATGGTTTCCAGCTTCATCCATGTCTCTACAAAGGACATGAACTCATCCTTTTTTATGGCTGCATAGTATTCCATTGTGTATATGTGCCACATTTTCTTAATCCAGTCTGTCACTGATAGACATTTGGGTTGGTTCCAAGTCTTTGCTATTGTGAATAGTGCTGCAATGAACATACGTGTGCATGTGTCCTTATAGCAGCATGATTTATAATCCTTTGGGTATATACCAATGGGATGGCTGGGTGAAATTGTATTTCTAGTTCTAGATCCTTGAGGAATCACCACACTATCTTCCACAATGGTTGAACTAGTTTACAGTCCCACCAACAGTGTAAAAGTGTTCCTATTTCTCCACATCCACTCCAGCACCTGTTGTTTCCTGACTTTTTAATGATCGCCATTCTAACTGGTGGGAGATGGTATCTCATTGTGGTTTTGATTTGCATTTCTCTGATAGCCAGTGATGATGAGCCTTTTTTCATGTGTCTGTTGGCTGCATAAATATCTTATTTTGAGAAGTGTCTGTTCATATCCTTTGCCCACTTTTTGATGGGGTTGTTTGTTTTTTTCTTGTAAATTTGTTTGAGTTCTTCATAGATTCTGGATATTAGCCCTTTGTCAGATGGGCAGATTGCAAAAATTTTCTCCCATTCTGTAGGTTGCCTGTTCACACTGATGGTAGTTTCTTTTGCTGTGCAGAAGCTCTTTAGTTTAATTAGATCCCATTTGTCAATTTTGGCTTTTGTTGCTATTGCTTTAGGTGTTTTAGACATGAAGTCCTTGACCATGCCTATGTCCTGAATGGTATGCCTAGGTTTTCTTCTAGGGTTTTTATGGTTTTAGGTCTAACATTTAAGTCTAATCCATCTTGAATTAATTTTTGTATAAGGTGTAAGGAAGGGATCCAGTTTCAGCTTTCTACATACGGCTAGCCAGTTTTCCCAGCACCATTTATTAAATAGGGAATCCTTTCCCCATTTCTTGTTTTTGTCAGGTTTGTCAAAGATCAGATGGTTGCAGATGTGTGGTATTATTTCTGAGGGCTCTGTTCTGTTCCATTGGTCTATATCTCTGTTTTTGTACCAGTACCATGCTGTTTTGGTTACTGTAGCCTTGTGGTATAGTTTGAAGTCTGATAGCGTGATGCCTCCAGCTTTGTTCTTTTGGCTTAGGATTGACTTGGCAATGCGGGCTCTTTTTTGTTTCCATATGAACTTTAAACAGACTTTAAACCAATGAAGATCAGAAGAGACAAAGAAGGCCATTACATAATGGTAAAGGGATCAATTCAACAAGAAGAGCTAACTATCCTGAATATACATGCACCCAATATGGGAGCACCCAGATTCATAAAGCAAGTCCTTAGAGACCTACAAAGAGACTTAGACTCCCGCACAATAATCATGGGAGACTTTAACACCCCACTGTTAACATTAGACAGATCAACGAGACAGAAAGTTAACAAGTATATCCAGGAATGGAACTCAGCTCTGCACCAAGTGGTCCTAATAGACATCTACAGAACCCTCCACCCCAAATCAACAGAATATACATTCTTCTCAGCACCACATCGCACTTATTCCAAAATAGACCACATAGTTGGAAGTAAAGCACTCCTCAGCAAATGTAAAAGAACAGAAATTATAACAAACTGTCTCTCAGACCACAGTGCAAACAAACTAGAACTCAAGATTAAGAAACTCACTCAAAACCGCTCAACTACATGGAAACTGAACAACCTGCTCCTGAATGACTACTGGGTACATAACAAAATGAAGGCAGAAATAAAGATGTTCTTTGAAACCAACGAGAACAAAGACACAACATACCAGAATTTATGGGACACATTTAAAGCAGTGTGTAGAGGGAAATTTATAGCACTAAATGCCCACAAGAGAAAGCAGGAAAGATCTAAAATTGACACCCTAACATCACAATTAGAAGAACTAGAGAAGCAAGAGCAAACACATTCAAAAGCTAGCAGAAGGCAAGAAATAACTAAGATCAGAACAGAACTGAAAGAGATAGAGACACAAAAAACCCTTCAAAAAATCAATGAATCCAGGAGCTGGTTTTTTGAAAAGATCGACAAAATTGATAGACCACTAGCAAGACTAATAAAGCAGAATGGTATTTCTCAATTTTCTGCTTAAGAGCCTTGAATAACTCTTCTTTGACATATTATTTTCAAGCTCCTTAGTATGACCTTGCCTTTGTCATGCTATCTAGTCACATGTCTCTCTATATCCCACAATGTGTTCCCTGTTATTCTTTTTTTTTTTTTTTTAAGACAAGGTCTCACTCTGTCGTCCAGGCTGGAGTACAGTGGCATGATCTCAGCCCACTGCAACTTCTGCCTCCCAAGTTCAAGTGATTCTCCTGCCTCCGCATTCTGAGTAGCTGGGACTACAGGCGCGCACCACCATACCCGGCTAATTTTTGTATTTTTAGTAGAGATGGGGTTTCACCATGTTGGCCAGGCTGGTCTCAAACTCCTGACCTCAGGTGATCAGCCTGACTTGGCCTCCCAAAGTGCTAGGATTACAGGTGTGAGCCACCATGCCTGGCGTGTTCCTGTTATTCTGCTACACTGAATTTGTTATAGTTCCCAGTATGTATCATGCTATTTAATGTCTCCGTGCCTTTGATAATGCTGTTTTCTTTCCTGGCATTTTTTTCTCCTCTCCTTCCTAGTTTTACCACTTCTTTTATATTTTGTAAGAATTTGTTTAGGCCAGGTGTAGTAAGGCATGCCTATAATTTCAGCACTTTGGGAGGCAAAGGTGGATGGATCACTTGAGTTCAAGAATTGGAGACCAGCCTGGGCAACATGGCGAGACCCCAAATCCCATCTCTACAAAAAATACAAAAATTAGCAGGGGGTTGGTGGTGCGTGCCTGTATTCTCAGCTACTCGGGAGGCTCAGGTTTGGGGAGGATCACCTGAGCCTGGGGATGTCGAGGCTGCATTGAGCCAAGATTGTGCCGCTTCACTCCAGCCTGAGCATCAGAGCAAAACCTTGTAAAAAAAAATTTTTTTTGTTTAAATGCCACCATCCACAAGGAACCCTCCCTTAAGTGCCTTCTCCTGTTTTCTTCTAGTGCCATGATTATATTTATATCATACTGCTTCTTAATCTGCAATGTGAATTTTGGGCTGCTTCAAATAACTAATATTTTTGAGCACCTACAATGTTATACACTATGCTAACTCTAACTCATAAAATAGTAATAAAAAAAGATATCGTTCTTGCCCTCATACAGCTCAGAGACTGTAGGGAGGACAGATATTAAGAACATAATTATAAGTACTCCAAAGAAGAGATATAAATTATATGTAGGTATTAGCAAGAGGATCTAGGGGATCAATAACCTTTTTTTTTTTTTTTTTTGAGATGGAGTTTTGCTCTTGTTGCCCAGGCTGGAGTGCAATGGCGCGATCTCGGCTCACACTGCAACCTCCGCCTCCTGGGTTCAAGTGATTTTCCTGCCTCAGCCTCTCAAGTAGCTGGGATTACAGGCATGCGCCACCACGCCCAGCTAACTTTGTATTTTTAGTAGAGATGGGGTTTCTCCATGTTGGTTAGGCTGGTCTCAAACTCCTGACCTCAGGTGATCCTCCTGCCTCGGCCTCCCAAAGTGCCAGGATTACAGGTGTGAGCCACCGTGCCTGGCCAGGATCAAGAATTTTTAGGCTTAGACATTTCTGTCTCCCCAGTAGACCATGAGCAGCTTGCATTCAGGGAGGAGGCTATGTTGGTCCTAATGGGAAGCTACTGAGGAAGATAAAATGAAAGAGTACACAAAGAGAGGAATACTCAGGACCCAGGAAACAGGAGACCAGCACAGGTGAGAGGGAAGTCCCAGGACAGCAGATGTGTGTGACAGAGAAAGCCACAAGTCCTGATTGGTAGAAGAGGTACAAGACTCCTGAATGGCTGTCTCCAAGGAGAGATAATTGATAGAATACATAACATATTTGAAAAACATGTTGAGAAAAGATTTACATTTCTAGAGTACAGTATATGGTAAATTAATATAAGATAGAAAACTAAGTAAATAACAAAAATACTAAGCTGGGCACAGTGGCTCACACCTGGAATCTCAACATTTTGGGAGGTTGAGGCAGGAGGATCGCTTCAACCTAGGAGTTCAAGACCAGCTTGGGCAACACAGCAAGACTTCATCTCTACTAAAAATAGAAAAATTAGGCCGGGCTCAGTGACTCACGCCTGTAATCCCAGCACTTTGGGAGGCAGAGGTGGGCGGATCACGAGGTCGGGAGATGGAGACCATCTTGGCTAACACGGGTGAAACTCTGTCTCTACTAAAAATACAAAAAATTAGCTGGCATGGTGGCAGGCGCCTGTAGTCCCAGCTACTCAGGAGGCTGAGGCAGGAGAATGGCGTGAACTCAGGAGGCGGAGCTTGCAGTGAGCCGAGATTGCACCACTGCACTCCATCCTGGGCGACAGAGTGAGACTTTGTCTCAAAAAAAAAAGAAAAAGAAAAAGAAAAAAGAAAAATTCGCTGAATGTGGTGGCACGCACTTGTGGTCTCAGCTACTCAGGAGGCTGAGACTGGAGGATCGCTTGAGCCCAGGAGTTTGAGATTACAGTGAGCTATGATCACATGACTGCACTCCAGCCTGGATGACAGTGAGACCCTGTTTTAAAAAAAAATAAAATAAAAAAGCAGATTCTCCTCTTCATGATAGGAAGTTGACAGATGTGTAAAACTGATAACTTTTTCAGGAAACTGCTGAAGGAATGGCAAGCAGAAAAAAAAAAAACTTTAAAAAATAGCAGTATTAGCAAGGATAGAAATGGCTGTAAATACCAAAAGAAACAGAAAAAAGTGTTGAAAGTCTTTGGAAACAAGAATTGGGGGGAGGGGAGGGGCATGGAATTACTAGATTACTGTTTTAATACTAAACTATGCAGAACTATTTTATTTATTTTTTTTTTTGAGATGGAGTCTCGCTGGAGTGCAGTGGCGCCATCTCGGTTCACTGCAAGCTCCGCCTCCCAGGTTCACGCCATTCTCCTGCCTCAGCCTCCCAAGTAGCTGGGACTACAGGTGCCCGCCACCACGCCCAGCTAATTTTTTGTATTTTTAATAGAGACGGGGTTTCACCTTGTTAGCCAGGATGGTCTCGATCTCCTGACCTCATCATCCGCCCACCTCAGCCTCCCAAAGTGCTGGATTACAGGCGTGAGCCACTGTGCCTGGCCAGAACCATTTAATTTTTTAAACTATGAATATGTAAATAGATAAAGACATTACATTAAAATTTTCTGTGTCAACTGTAAAGTGACCGATAAAGGCTCACTATTATTAATAATATTAACAATAATAAATTGTTTCTTCAGTTAATTTCGTACAATGTTCTGGTACAAGGTAATGAGATCACACATCAATATCTGGAACACAGCTTGGCATACAGTAAATGCTCAGTAAATAATTCTTTCTTTCTTCCAGTGTCTTTAAATAAAAATACCTAAAAACTTCCCTCATGTTAAAACATTAAAAGCAATAAAGCATTAAAAATTTCCTGCCAATAAAATGTAAATTTACATTTATGTTGTGTTTAAAAATTGCTTTTAAATAAATAAAACAGAAAAGAGTGAGCCATTTTGATTTTTTTAATCTACTAAAATGTTTTGTGAGGGAATTATTGTAATTTAAATTAGGTTATTTTTAACAACAATAATTTAATACTAAAAAATTATATTTTATGGCTACAAAATGGAAATAAAATAAGTTACAATTGACTTAAATTGCATCATGTTTTTCCAAACCAATATGATGGTTACCAAATCAGAAGGAAAAACATGTTAATCATAGTGTAAGCTTTTTTCCTAATATGGTATAACAATTTTAAAGTTCTTACTGTATGACATCTCAGGGTGTGTATTTACTTAACTCTCAGAGGAAGATTAGTAACATATCATGTGCCTCTTTTTTTCTTTTTTTAAACCAGTGTTGCTATCTGGGCTTTATTTGGAGCCTTGAAAAGTCCAGGCTCCTTACATTATAATTAAGCAATGATGTAATCTGATCTGGATTTGTATCTGAGGTAATCACAGGCAGTTTCATGGTGATGTTTGTTTTGAGTTTTGTGCTTTAGGAGTCAATTTTCATGGAAAAGAGGAATTTTCTAGAAATTCTGTTTTAAATACCTTTTGTGAATTTCACAGATGTTCCCAAACAATGTAGCATTACTTGTTCCATAAACCCATGTTCTTCTATTTGATATCAACTATCAATATCATCTACCAAGGTCAGCCACCTTTGAAGGATAAGTGGTTCTTAGAAGGTTCCTAATGTTCAATCTGCTCTCATTTGCAATCTATAATTCTTCATTCACATCTTCACACATTCTGAATGTTAATATTGCATAGCTTCTTAGAATGCAAACAGCAAAAACATACAAATGATGATGGTCATTCACTACCTAACCCTTTCCCCTCAGTAACTGCCTGGAATCAGGAAAAGGGAGCTTTAATGGGGAAAGAAGAAGGATAAGGAGTGTTTGTGTGTTACTGATGGTTGGTGGCTATTGAAAGCCTGAGTTCAGAATGGGAGGCTGTGTACATATGGGAAAGGTGGAAGAAAGATGAGGAAAGGAATGGTGTTGGTCCCTAAGATAAAGATTAAGAGGGTATGTTAATTGGAATATTGGGACAGATGAGAAGGTTAAATCCTGTTTTATTTATTTACTTGTTTGCTTATTTATTTATTTGAGACAGAGCCTCGGTATGTTGCCCAGGCTGGAGTGCAGTGGTGCGATCTCAGCTCACTGCAACCTCCGCCTGCCAGGTTCAAATGATTCTCCTGCCTCAGCCTCCTAAGTAGCTGCGACTACAGGTGCACACCACTATGCCCCGACTCTTTTTTTTATTTTTATTTTTAGTAGAGATGGGGCTTCACCATGTTGGCCAGGCTGGTCTCGAATTCCTGACTTCAGGTGATCCTCCCGCCTTGGCCTCCCGAAGTGCTGGGATTACAGGTGTGGGCCACAGCGCCCGGCCAAGATTTAGCTTTTCATACAAATCTGTTTCAAAGATTCTTCCAACATTTCCTGTAACTTGCCGAGGTTGTGGGAGAACCTGAAAGTAGCTTCTGACTTCTATATAATTCAAAGGGCCTAATTATGCATTCTATGCTGTATCTTTAATTATACCTGTTAAAGTATACCCTGGCTGACAGATAGAATGGACTCCTCATGGCTGAGATGCTCAAAAACAGAACTATGCAGCCATAGCTGGAGAGGAAGCAGTCACATATTCTGTTCTCAGAAAGATGTAGAAGTATCACAGGACCTCCCTTTCTGCAATCAAGCCTGTGACGTCTGAGTTTGGGCTTGGAAAACGACCAATCAGAGCTCACCTACCCCAGCCAATCAGAAACCAGGCATAGTGACCAATCAGAACTTAGCTGCACCAACCAATCAGAACTAAGCAAGTTTGAATCCTTTATTTGCCGGAAGCCGGGCAGGAACTTGAACCCTCTCTTTGTTTAACGAAATGCACCTTCATTTTGCACCAAAGGCTGTATCTCCCAGTTTGCAAACCGTTCACTGGAATAAAGTCTCTTTCTTCCAAATTCCTTTTCAGAGAACTTTTGTTCACATAAGGAAAAATTAATTTTAAAATTGTCTTCCTCATTAAAAATTGGTTCAGCTAAAGCTTTACATGAAAATAGTGTTCTTTTCCATTGAATACAATTTTGTTGGCTGGGCGCTGTGGCTCACACCTGTAATCCTAGCACTTTGGGAGGCCAAGGCAGGTGGATCACCTGAAGTCGGGAGTTCGAGACCAGCCTGAACAACATTGATAAACCCCGTGTCTACTAAAAATACAAAATTAGCTGGGCGTGGTGGCGCATGCCTGTAATCCCAGCTACTCTGGAGGCTGAGGCAGGAGAATCGCTTGAACCCGAGAGGCAGGAGTTGAGGTGAGCCCAGATTGCGCCATTGTACTCCAGCCTGGGCGACAAGAGCGAAACTCCATCTCAAAAAAAAAAAAAATTGTATAATTTCTGCTTTCATGCAGCAGTTTTCAAAACCAAAGTTTCTGAACTCCTTGAGGAATTCTAAAAACTCCCTGAAACGTTTTATTGCCATGTCTCTATGCTTTTATTTCTTATTAATTACGGAACACATTTGCTAAGTTACTTCCTGAGCACAGGCAGCTCCTCTCACTCTGTTCAGGTAAGTGAGTTCGTTAATATGTGTGCACATGCCTCAGGTACAGGCTGCAGGGATGGCTCCCGGTGGGGAAGAACTGCCCCCCCTCCACAAGTCCCAGTACTGCCCTACATTGAGGCCCTTCTCTGTCCACTGTTTCGGCTGCTGCATTTGCCCCCACCGGTCTAGGCTTAGGTGCAGGCCTACCCACCTTGGAGCCCTATGGTGCCCAGGATGGTCCCAATGCATGTTATCAGGCTAGGTCACCAGGATGCCGGGTTGCTCGATGACTTCCAGGCTGCTGTTGAGCATGCTCCATCGTCCTATCATATTAAGCTAAAAACACAAGATCAAAGATAACATTGTTAATTATTCCAAGATAGTGTAGGCCTTTCTGAGTGCAAGGCTGTGCATAAAGCTCATACACCCATGATGCACCACCTGCCTACCTCTTACATGCTTTATGGGTTAGTTATATTTGCCATCACTGGAGGTGCCAGTAAACTCGCAAGGCAGCCTTTGTGTGAGGTTTGGTAACCACATTGCCAAGGTAGCTCAGGGAACTGCAACTCATGTCCACCTTTCATCCACTTAGGCCTTGCTGTCTTCCCTCTTTCAGGTTTCAGTTTTGTAGACTTTGAGCCTAGATTCTCTTTCTCCATCTCTTAGAGCACAACCTAAGATAGCATTTTGATAGTCTAAGCTCCTGGTATGGTGTAACTGCTGTCCACTCAGAAATACTTCCTCTTCTCTGGAAAGGAAGGGATCAAACAATACCTCAGTAAGAACATAATTATCAGATCAGGAGTCCCTGAAGATGTAAAGGTTCTGGTGCCAGAATGTGGAGGTGGAGGGAGTGGTGGTGGGGTAGTGCAGGGGATGGGGTTTGGGGCATGAGAGTGCACTTGGATTGCCTGATTATAAATGGCAGCACATTGAATTTTTAATATAAAGTTACAATTTTCAAATTATTGAGAAAGATTAGTTGATTGGTGTCACTCGTCATAGAAAACATACAAATCTAATTCTGATTTTGTGCCAACAGACTATTATTTTTGTGCTTGCTCACTTATTGTATCACATCCATCTCTATCCATCTATTTATCTACATATCTACAAATCATATATCTCAACACTGTAAAAAACTCCAGTTCCTTATAAATTGCTATTTTATTTTCTCTTATTCTAAGCTTCCTTCCCGTAACTTATTTAAATGTTAACAAAATGTGTTATAGAAACCTGTGTTACTTGTTCTGCAGCCCATTTTTGGGGGAGAAGATATTATGTTTCCTTGGTCTATGTTTCAAAGGGATCAACTCTCTTTGTTCCTGTATAACTACTTACATTTGAAGTGAAAAACTCCCAAAGGCCAACAGAAAATGGCTATGAAACTAGAAAGAATACCATTCTACCTAAGCTAGTATATAAGTTTCCTAAGATGTTAGTGAAACACAGCTGGAGAAGTGCTTCAGTGTGGCTCAGTTTTGTTTTGGCCCAACTCTTACTGATAGCTCCTCTCCAATCTCCAGGAGATACGCGGTCATATCTGTGATGGGGGAGGAGCAGGAGTGAAAGACAGGATGGTGTTGCAACAATTCAAAACCCCAGAGCACACAGTTACCCCCAATGCACTAATCAGGGTGTAGGTAATATAACTAACTAAGCCTGTTTAATAAATCCATGTCTGTACCCAGGTGAACGGGGAATGGTGAGAGAAGAGAGAACACTGTGATAACCAACCAGCTCCAACAGGGAGGGGCAGCCAGCCCACCATTGCAAGGAGAGCTGGGCAGATGTCTATCAAGATAACCATTTCCTGCTGCCTGCTGATTCTCTCACCTGCCAGTTTCTGCATCTGCCCATAGGGTACTCATGTGCTCCTTCCTGTACCAGATGATCTCCCTGGACTTGATTTCTCTTTTTTTTTTTTTTTTTTTTTTGAGACGGAGTCTTGCTCTGTCGCCCAGGCTGGAGTGCAGTGGCACAATCTCGGCTCGCTGCAAGCTCCGCCTCCCGGGTTCACGCCAGCCATTCTCCTGCCTCAGCCTCGCTAGTAGCTGGGACTACAGGCGCCCGCCACCACGCCTGGCTAATTTTTTGTATTTTCAGTAGAGACGGGGTTTCACCGTGTTAGCCAGGATGGTCTTGATCTCCTGACCTCGTGATCTGCCCGCCTTAGCCTTCCAAAGTGTTAGGATTACAGGCGTGAGCCACCGCGCCCGGCCTGGACTTGATTTCTTGATTGCCTGCACCTAGGGTATCCATCGTGTCTCCTACATGGCTGGGCAACTAGGTTTATCGCTTTCAGGCTAGCCCTCCTTCATTGCCATAACATCTAGGGGTGACATTGACTGAGTTGTATATGATTATTCATCATTTCTCGGGCCTAGATAGATTGTAATGAGTTTTAGGTCTTGTCAAATTTCAAGGCTCTGTTTTATACCACACATAATTTTGGGAATTTGTAAAGTGCTTAATAATTATCCATCAATGAGTAAGCTTTGAAGGAAGATTAAAAAGTATTATGAAATAAATTACAGAGTTATAGTTGAGGCTTATTCAGAACAAAATTATTTTTGGTGTATTTTGAGCACTAGGTAAATGTCAAAGGCACCCATGAGAAATAGCAAAAACTACTGTAATAGTATAAATTCACATTTATAGCTGCTGCAGAAGAGATGAAAATGTTCTCTATGTGGTTGCTCTGTGTGAGGAGGTGTTTCATGGGACTATCAAAATCCTATCTTAGGTTGTCATTTTGGACACTAAAAATTTTCAAGTAATAGTTTAAAGAATCTTGAGGTTTCTTTTTGACATGGCCTAGAAACCTTTGGCAACTAATTTCTGTATGACTCAAAGGATTTCCCCTAGAAGGGAATCCTACTATTTGGGCTTTTAAAAATAAACTCTTGTCATTCTGGATACGTTTGTAGCCCTGGCTAGTGGGTGAGCATGAGTTTCATTCTGAAATCCAGAAAGAATAATGAGACTAAAAAAAATCAAGACACTGAGTACAGTATATTAGTTTACGTAGCATATAATTCAATGTTTGCTTTAGAATTTTGAATTTAGCCAAAAAATAATCGGATCAGGTACCAATGATCAAAATGAGATCAGGTGAGGAATTAAGGAATGTACATGAGGTCTTGGATTACATGTTACATAGTCATGTGGCATAACCAAATGTATCCAAGTGTATTTACATGTGACTTTGAATTATAATGGCAGAGAGTTGGTCAAGGAAGAAGAGTACCCAGGCACCCAGCAAGTTAACACTGGAAACAGATGGTAGGAGTGGTTTCAAATTGAGCCAACTTATTTAAATTACAAAGAGATCTTCAAGTTCATTTTGCTATCCATAGAAAGCAATAAATCACACCTATTAACTTATGTAATTGTCTTTAGCTAGCAATATTAGATTCAGTCTTATACTCCTTTAACTTTCATTTAATAATATTATCGGTTGAGGGTGGTTGTCCAGGTTCTTGCTGTTTTGAACAAATAATTGAACAAAATGCACAAACAAAGCAAGGCAGCAAAAGCAGAGATTCATTTTAAACCAAAGTACACTGTACAGGGTGGGAGTGGGGTTGAGCAAGTGGCTTAAGAGCATACGTAACAGAATTTTCTGGGGTTTAAATACCCTCTAGAGGTTTCCCATTGGTTTATTCTATGCAAATGAAGTAGTGGCCCACTACCAGTCTGATTGGTTGTTGGAGGGGACCAATCAGAATTAAGAGTAGGCCTGCAACCAGTCTGATTGGTTGCAGGAGGGGACCAGTCAGAGGTACTTTCATTTTTCAACTTCCCTTCGGAAAAAGGAGGGGTTGAAAAGGGAGTAGCCTCTGATATCCAGTCAGCATGAATCAGCCTTAGGCTCCCTGCCTCCAGACCCTATCTCCTGCCTCAATAGCAGTTTGAGATAAAATGCAATGTTTGAAAGGTAACTTACAGTGAGTTAGTGAATTCCGTTTAATATTCTTAATGTATTTACTTCAAAATAACAGAATGTTATTTACTTCAAAATAACAGAATTTACTGAACAACACACAAGTCAATTTGCTTAGCACATTGTTCTCTGCAGAACTGTTGGCGACCTCATTGCCCAACTTTTGAAACCATGTTAATATACTGGGGAAACAGATTTAGTTAGCTTTGAACCATGATCAAAGGACAATTATGAAAACATGCAAATTTGAAAGGCTAGACTCTGACGCCACAAATTTTTAAAATAATTCTCCAAGAACATTTGCATCTAGGATGTGACATGCTTGGATGTAATAATGTGAACATTTTGTAAGGAGTGAAAATCTAAACTAGCTTTTCCTTTCCTTCCCTGCTTCTGCAAAAAGCATATTTTCCCCTACACATTTGCTGAGCAATTTTTCTTTATTATGAATATTAGGTCAGTTGTGGAAGAAAGAAGTCTTTTTCTAGTAGGATTACTTGTTTCAAAGCTTAGACTAGCTTAGATTGAGGGTAAGAATAGCATAAAACTGTCCAGTCCGAGTAGGGCCAAGTTTGCTAAGATGGGTTATAGGTTATCTAATGTGACATAAAGAATACCCAGGTTAGGTTGGGTGTGGTGGCTCATGCCTGTAATCCCAGCACTTTGGGAGGCTGAGGCAGGTGGATCACTTGAAGTCAGGAGTTCAAGGCCAGCCTGACCAACATGGTGAAACCCCTTCTCTACTAAAAATACAAAAATTAGCCTGGCGTGGTGGTGCGTGCCTGTAATCCCAGCTACTCAGGAGGCTGAGGCAGGAGAATCGCTTGAACCTGGGAGGAGGAGGTTGCAGTGAGCTGAGACCATGCCATTGCACTCCAGCCTGGGTAACAAGAGCGAAACTCCGTCTCAAAAACAAACAAACAAACAAAAAACAAATAAAGAATACCTATGCTAACATGCTAGTCAAAGGCTTGGAGCTACAAATTGGATGGAGACTGGAGATGGCACACTGAGTTTAAGGACCTAGACCTGAGGGAAGAATTGAAATGGAATATTGTGGCTGCAAGGCGGGGTGTTGCTCTGTCATGAGCCTGACACCCCTGGCATTACTACACCCTGCCTGAACTAGTTCTTGGCCTTCCTGCTGTTGGGAAGACCAGTATGTAAACGTGTATCTTCCTGTGTTAGTTCAAGTTCCACGATGGCTTAGATTGTTCATCTGGTGGTTTGGAGCTCACATCCTGAGAGATGAAGGAATGGAACAATTGTTAGTTTATTGACCTAGTCCTGTGTGCCTGGACACTGCACCAGACAATTGATATTCCTTGAGTGGTTTTTCATTCCCTAAGTCTTTAGTTATTTGGTTTTACAAATATTGCTATTTCTTCAATATGTGAACACTGATTCAGACAATATGTGTCATTTTTCTAGTGCTTCAGATTTGAAATCTGGGAGTTTATTCATTCACTTACTCAGCAAACATGCATTAGGTATTTACTAGTGTCAGGCACTGTGCTGGGCATTGGGTATAAAAAGTAAAATAAAAGAGACATGACCACTATCCTCATGATACTTATAATCCAAGGGAACAAATTGACTTCAAATAAACAAATGCCTACATAGATATAGATATACAAAATTACAAATTAAGCAGTAATTTTTTTTTTTTTTTTTTTTTTTTGAGATGGAGTCTCACTGTCGCCCAGGCTGGGGTGCAGTGGTGCGATCTCGGCTCACTGCAAGCTGCGCCTCCCGGGTGCACGTCATTCTCCTGCCTCAGCCTCTCCGAGTAGCTGGGACTACAGGCGCCCGCCATCACGCCCGGCTAATTTTTTGTATTTTTTTTAGTAGAGACGGGGTTTCACCGTGGTCTCGATGTCCTGACCTCGTGATCCGCCCGCCTCGGCCTCCCAAAGTGCTGGGATTACAAGCGTGAGCCACCGCGCCCGGCCAATAATTTATAATAAATACTGTGAAAGAAAAATCGGGGGGTATGAAAAACATGATGACATAATTTAGATTGAGGAGTCAAGGAAGACAACTTTCTGAAAGTGACATTTGTGCAGAGACCTCAGAATAGGCAACAGTTAGTTAGCCGTATGAAAACAAGGAGTAAAATAATTGCAGACAGAAGGAGGGGCATGAGTAAATATCCTGAGGTGGGAGATGGCTCAGTGGGTTCAAGATACTGAAAGCAACTGGAACTTGGTGGGCAAGCAGAGTGGTACAAGATGAAGAAGTATTTGACTCTTTCCCCTTTTCACTCATCACATCGAATTACAGGTTGAGCATCCCAAATCTTAAAACCCCAAATCCTAAATGCTCCAAAATTAAAAACTTCTTGAACACTGATATGACATCCAAAGGAAATGCTTACTGCAGCATGTCAAATTTTGGGTTTTTAGATTTGTGATTCTCAACTGATATAACGCAAATATTCCAAAATCTGAAAAAAATCATAAATCTGAAACACTTCTTGTCCCAAGCATTTCAAATGAAGGATACTCAACCTGTAGTTGTTTTTATTTCTCTCTTATAATCTTCCTCCCAGACATGTCTTCTTTTCTGTTTCTTTCCTACCCCCAAACTCAGGCTCCTATTACACTGAAGCTAAATTTCTGTGTCAGATTTGTAACTGAGTTCTCTGCCTCCATTTCCTTTCTCTCCTTGGTCCATTTACAGATCATTATAGACAAGATTTTTTTAAAAATCATACTTTTATCGACAAATCTAAAGTTCGAAGAGATATTTAGAGGTGACATATATTCTAACTCACTATATTAGTTGAGGTAGGTGAACTGCAGTTACAAACAACTCCCAAATCTCAGTGGCCTTCCACAATAAAGGTCCATTTCTTGCTGTGTCCGTCTAATGCAGATTGGCGGGGATGTTCTATGCCTGTGCAGTCATTTGGTGGCTCACGTCTCTTCCATTTAGTGGGTCAGTCATCCCCTAGGTTTTTGACTTCACCGTTGAATCAGTCTCAAATTTCTAGAAGACAAAATCTGACTACCTAGCTTGGATCTATTAACTGACACGGGGGAGGGGTAAGTTATGTACATCAAACATGAGTGCAGTAGTCATTCTTGTGGGTTGGGGCCATTTATACAGAAGGGGAAATGAGCTGGGCAGATCCCATCAAAAGATGTGTTATTCAAGCAGACATTTTTAATTCATACGTTAGATCTTTATATATTTGAAGAAAATCATCCAGTCTTCTTCTTTCCCACAAGCTTTATTATTTTCTCAGGAGAATGCATATTTCCTGCTTTCTTAGGGGGCAACATCCAGGTTATTACAGTAGCTTATCAACTTTCCTAAAATTCAACTGTAAACTTCCTTCCAATTTCACCTGTTCGGTGAATTAACTACACTCTTAATTAATTATTCTTGAGTTCTGAATTCCTGCATGGCTTGATTCAATCAATCAAGCAACCTTTAACCTTGCTTGTACAGTTGCCTAGCATTAATTTTCAGCTTTTCAAACTCCATATCTTGCCCCATTGAAGATGAAGACCATGTCTTATTTGCTTTGAATTAATCACAATGTAATTCTGACTGTATTCCTTCCATCCTATTCAAAAACTTAATAATCTCTCCTTCCTCAGGAATATGTTTATGTTTATAGAAGGAAATCTTCATTTATCTCTTGATTGTGTGATAAGCATTGTCCTTAATTGGTCTACAGAATGTGTCATTTACTCACAAGAAATGCAAACTCCAATTTACCATGTACTGAGGCTCGCTATGTACTGGGAACTCTGTTATGCACTTTTATATGCATTATTTAATCCCACAACAAGACTGTGAGATAGTTACTATTATTATTTCCAAGATCACACAGCTAATCTAATTCTGGAACTTTAGTCTCTTGAGTTTCCAAGTTCTTGCCTTCTTCTTTTTTTTTTTTTTTTTGAGACGCAGTCTCGCTTTGTCGCCGAGGCTGGAGTACAGTGGCGCAATCTTGGCTCACTGCAACCTCTGCCTCCCGGGTTCAAGCGATTCTCCTGCCTCAGCCTTCCAAGTAGTTGGGATTACAAGCACACACCACCATGTCTGGCTATTTTTTGTGTTTTTAGTGGAGATGGGGTTTTGCCATGTTGGCCAGGCTGATCTCGAACTCCTGACCTCAGGTGGGCTGCCCGCCTCGGCCTCCCAAAGCGCTGGAATTACAGGCATGAGCCACTGTGCCTGGCCTTGATCTTGCCTTCTTAATTGCAACTCTGTACTGACATGCATGTTAATAAATTGGCCAAACTGGCATTCTCACTGCAGCTCTGCTCTTTTCCAATCCTTGAACCTCTCATTATGGATGCCTCATCTCATCCTGTTGCCTTTTCCACTGTGGGTTGTATTGATCAGAAAGCACATCTGTTTATGGAAGGAAAGAAAGGTATTGAGTTTAGTAGTTATTAGAAATAGAAATATTAGAATAAAGGCAACATTGAAAGAAACAGACAAGAGAAAGAGGATGAGGTTCCCCGTGTTTACATTCCTGTGACTCAAGAGTGCAGAGAGCCAAGAACAAAGCTGAAGTTTAGCCAGGGGGAGTGTTCAACTAAAATTAACTCTGTAGGCACCACTCCCAGTTGTTTGAGTTTCAGGATCCCCTCCTCAATTTCCTAAGAAAAACAACATGCAAGTTAAAAAAAAAAAAACAGTAGTTAGGGGCAAAGAAACTTGTGTGTCATTAGGGCTAAAGTGATCTGTGGTATCTCTAAATTGTAGCTCCATTTAGAGAATGATCTCAGAGGCAGTTTTGGAAGGGTTTGGATCAGAGCAAGGAGGAGATCATGAATGCAAGACTGTAAACTATGGTCTATAAATCAGAAAGTTTATATTAAATTCAGAAACTTTAATGCTTCTCGGGTACTGTGGGCTTGTTAATATGCTACTGGCCTGATTTTGGTTAAGTCTAAGGATAAACTGGAAAATCATTAGTCCGTGTGGCTATATCTGTTCCACCTGGTACTGTAGTTGTGCAGAGGGCTGCCCCCACCCTTCAGCACTGAGATCATGGAGCTGGTTCTCTTGGTGGGTTTCATGATTGAACCTGGATTAATAGTTACTAATTATATATATGTATAACTATCAATAGTGTAATCATGGTTATTATGAAATATTGATATAATTATTAATGCAACTACTCTCCCTATATTCTCTGGTCTCTAGTTTCTGTCAAGGAAGACTGAACCCACACAAAGACTTAGGATAGGAGGAGAGTCAACATTCAGGGCTGCCTCTGGAACCTGTGCTATTGTAAACAGATTCCTCTATTCCTCCAGAGAAAGTTGGAAAGTGGAAAAGTTGCCTTTTGCTTCTTCGCCTTAATGCTCCTTCTAGTTTTTGGCTTTAATTGAAATCCCAATCTCACAGGTTACCAAAGACATTGTTGTCATGATGTTGTTGTGGTGATGATGATGGGTAGGTGGTGAGCTGTTGCTCAGCTGTCTGCACTACAACTTCTAAACCAACAATTGTCCAACTTTAGTGAACATCATCATTTGGAGGGCTTGTGAAAACACAGATTTCTGAGCTCCATCCTCATTTCTGATTCAGTGGGTTTGGGGTAGAGCCTAGAATTTCATTTCTAACAAGTTCCTTGGTGACATTCATGCTGCTGGCCTGGCAACTACACTTTGAGAATCATTGTTCTACCTCATTACTGATTAAAATGCTCAACTTCCTTTGCAACCCTTGGCAATAACCTATACCATGCGCTCTCCAACTAACAGCCCAGTCGCCACATATATACACTTTTGGAAGATACTATGGCAACGAGTCCACGGTTTCCTTTGCTACTCCAGCTTCTCTGTAACCCTAACTTCCACTCTTTCCAATTCTCACACTTCCTCACCACAACTTCACCTACTCTTTGAGCACAAGGACAGTTTTGTGGCAGGCCGGGTCTCACTAACACAGGCCTCTTTAACAACTGTTTCAGCACTGACGGAGTGGCCAAGTTAAATACTAAAAGCTGATCGAGCTAGTGCCCTTATACAAAGGCTGGAATGTAACAAAAGCCCACCAGGAGTTTTGCTCAGGCCTTTCCTGGGCCTTGAAGTGTGACAAGATAACAAATGAATTCTTAACTGAGGCCTGTTTAGGATTAAACAAGTTTTAATGGAGGTCTGAAGAAACTCCCCAGACCTCCACAAACAAGTTTATTGGGGGTCTGAAGAAACTCCCCAAACCTCCATGATTTAGCAGGAGACAAGATAAGGGTAAATCACCCAGCCCCTGGACCCATTGGGATTAAGTAAATTTACTGAGGCTACGGAGGAAGGTCTTCAGGATTCAGATCTTAGTTATAGATTAGAAGTTAATCACTTATGTCTTCAGATGAATGCACACTAACACACAGACATACAGCTTAGAAGGTATATAAGCTCTGGAAAACTGTAACTTTGAGTTGGCCTGGCGATATTTTCCAGGCCTTTTCCCTGTACCCAGTTACAGAAATAAACTGTCTTCTTTCCTAGGTCGTCTGCATCTCATTATTGGGCTGCGAGAATAGGGAGCCTGACCCTCGGCTTGGTCCGGAAACAGTTTGGTCACCTCGATTTCTTTAATTCACCTTTTGATCTCTTCTTGGCTTCTAGGCCTTCTCCATACTGCCTGGAATCCATAGTTGATTATTAGAATTACTCTCCATTGGGCTGGGCGCGGTGGCTCACGCCTGTAATCCCAGCACTCTGGGAGGCCGAGGCGGGCTGATCACGAGGTCAGGAGATCGAGACCATCTTGGCTAACACAGTGAAACCCCGTCTCTACTAAAAATACAAAAAATTAGCCGGGCGTGGTGGCGGGCACCTGTAGTCCCAGCTGCTCGGGAGGCTGAGGCAGGAGAATGGTGTGAACCCGGGAGGCAGAGCTTGCAGTGAGCCAAGATCGCGCCACTGCACAAGCCTGGGTGACAGAGTGGGACTCTGTCTCAAAAAAAAAAAAAAAGAATTACTCTCAATTTACTTGCATCCCTATATTTCCATCCTATTTCCAATGATCAGTGTTGGATCATTGCCACAACCTGCCTTCTCCATTTTTACACTGGTTGGGGAGGGAGTGATAAAGTTGATAAGAATGTAAACACAAATAACCACAGTATACAGCAATGTCCCACTTAAATCATAAGCATAATACAGAAATTCATGAACTTGTAAAGGTAGGAAAGAGAACATCCAGTTACAATGATCATAAAAAACTTCAAGGATACTATGGCAGATACAAATATGAATAAGACACTACTAGACCTTTTTAAGCCCTTAAGTATAGGAATGGCATAATTTATATTCATTTCACTGATAGCACCAAGCACTTCTTAAAAGAGAATTAATGAATTATGTCTCCTCTAGTGTGATTCTTTATCTACTACACAGTGCAGTGTGAAATGCCCTAAGGGGGCTTAAATGCTGAGTAAACAAATTTTTAAAAGCAATTTAGACACACACACACACACACACACACACACACACATATTAGATGTACAAGCATAGAAAAATCTTGGAAGGATAAATACTGTCTTGCTTTATCCATCAGCATACTCATGACAGTTGTGATGAGGTAAGTACCTGCACCTTTTGTAATGTAAAATTGTGCAGCAAAACAGCAAAAATAAAATATTACTTGGGAGAAAAAGACAATTAACTTGTTTTTGGCCAAAGGTGATAGAAATAATAATACTTGTATTTCCTGAGGCCCTACCATATGTCAGGCATATGCCGCCTTATTTACCCCTCACCATCACCCTACAGGGCTATATTATGTATTATCTTCATTTTGCAATTGGGAATAGTTATTGTATTTCTTCCATTAAAAGATCAAATTTAAAAATACTTTAAATCATTGGAATTTGTATGCATGTTATCATTTATGGCGTCTTAGACTTGATAAAAGAACGTAAGTCACATTATTATAAAGCATTAGATATAATATTCTAACTTATGGTTTAATTGGCTCTAAATTCTGTGCTTTTCCTCCATTGGATTGTGTTATCTTTTCTAACAAAAGCAGACTTTTGCTCCTTCTCCAAGTTTTCTTTCTCTCTTTCTCTTTCTCTTACACACACACACACACACACACACGCCATGCAGGCACACACACACAGTTTTTACTTTTTCTCTCTCTCTCTCACTTTCACACACACGCACACGCACACACACACTCACACACACACTCTTACATCTCAGTCCAAACTAAAAATATCCTGCTCATCAGATGCTCTGCCTTATTTTCAAGGCTTATGCTTATTTTGAGTGTAGCCATGGTGAACTTCATCTGTCTAACTGATGTGCTAGTCTAGTCTCCTACCTACTGCTAAATTACTCAATTAACCTATTTTGTTCAATTCCATTTTAGCCACAACCCTTTAGTTTCAGTTGCCTTGGCATTGGGGAAAAAAAACCCTAATCTTCCTTATCTATTTGGTTAATTGGCCAAATTAATTCTGACAGATATAACATAGGTATTTTTGTTTTTCTTGGAGCAGCTAGCCACCCTGGGCCAGTGCTTCTCAATCTAGGCACACAAGAAAAAACTGGTGTGTCTTCTTGAAGCAAGAGTTCTCCTTGAAGATTTACTTGAAGAGAAAGTGGAAGCAGGACACTGAAAAATGTAGATGAAAATCTTTGAAAAAAGTATTTTTTATCTTAAAAGAAAAAAGAAAATATTATGGAACAGAATAAAATATCTGTAGGCATTTTTTTTTTTTTTTTGAGATGGAGTCTTGCTCTTGTTGCCCAGGCTAGGGTGCAATGGTGCAATCTCAGCTCACCGCAACCTCCACCTGCTGGGTTCAAGCGATTCTCTTGCCTCAGGCTCCTGAGTAGCTGGGATTACAGGCACCCACCACCAAGCCCTGCTAATTTTGTATTTTTAGTAGAGACAGGGTTTCTCCATGTTGGTCAGGCTGGTCTTGAACTCCCAACCTCAGGTGATCTGCCCGCCTCGGCCTCCCAAAGTGCTGGGATTACAGGCATGAGCCATCGCACCCAGACTGTAGGCATTTTTAAGGCACAACTTTAATGGAATTTTGAACTGGTGGTAAACTACTCATGGCAACCTGTGGTTGAAACCATAGGCTTTGGGGCAAGACTGAAAGCTAGCTCCTCCCTTTTCTAACTGTGTACCCTGGGGCAAGTTGCTTAGCCTTTTTGTGTCTCCGTTTCTCATCTGTAAAATGGGAATAATATCATCTGCTTCATAGTTATGAGAATTCAGTGGCCAGTATATGTTAAATGTTGGAACAGTGGGTCGCTCATAGTGAATGCTCCCTAATGTTAGCTATTTTCATTTTCATTTATATTTCTAGATATCCCAAGGGTTATTGTTTTGTCCTCCTCTTTTGTTAAGTTGTCTCAGAGCAAAAGCTTGAGCAGGCCTGCCTTAGTCCTTCCCCAGGATTCTCTCCAGTGTGCTGCACTTGGTTCTCATTGGCTGGTCTTTTGTAATGTTTCAGGAATGCACTGTTTTCCTTTTTCTCTTCTGTCTCTCTTTTTTTTCCAGCACCATTAAAAACAAAGAGTAGCTGTTTTAGGAATTTGGGAAGTGAAGAAACAAGACATTCGACTGTGAGTTTCACCCATGTTTAAAATGAAATAACCTAACAATTGGGAGTGGCGTGCTACTGTTAAGATTTTGGAGGTAGAGACGTGAAGATTTTCAGTCGCAACTCCCTTTAGAACCGTGGCTTGAACCCGTAAAATATGAGGGCTGCCCATAAAACTTTCTCTTGTAAGATGTGGGATATGTGCAGTCTCATCTAGTTATGGCTCATCTGGGAATGGATTTTCTGACGCAAATGAGGTTTAAAAAAAAAGGCATAGTGTCTCTTTATTTGGTTAACACTATTTCTGCACTTTGTTTTTCCTTGTCAGCTTTAAAAGGAAGAGAACAAAAGCCAAGCACCCTGCCAAAACTTGGCAGTAGAATTTCAGTGAGTGAAAATTCTCCACCTACAGTAATGTTTGAAGTGGTTGCACAGTGAGGGCCCCCCAGCCCCCACCCCAACCCACCCACCCCTCCACTGCAGGCCATTCTTGACCTGTTAGGACACCATCTTTTGCAAAGTTAAGAAAGCCCAAGAGCCTAGAACACACAGAAAAAGGCCAGTGTAAGACTAAGGGCATATATCCCCTGTTCTTTTTTCCCTGTTCCATCTGATATTATCTTTGGCTTAATAGTCCTAGAACTCAGAAGGCTGATACTCCAATTTACCCTAGAATTGCTAGACAACTCTAACATCTCCTCCGCTCCCAGAACCTGGACTCTTGGAGGGCAAAGAGCAGGATAGGAGCAGCCTCAAGGACGGGAAAGCAATGGAGACTCACCTATCCTTTGCCATTTCCCTTTGCCACCAATATCTTCTAGTTATAGGATTTTTGCACCTAGAAATAAAATATACAAGTATTGACCATAACTTATAGTAATTCAGTGCTTCTAAGTTCCCACGTACCGTGGTAAACACATGGATATATTATAGCAACATCATAAAGCAGAGATGATTATTTCTATATCAAGGATAAATCTGAGGTTTAGAAGAAAGGTTGGAAAAATTGTTGAAGGTCACAAGTAGGTCACAAGTTCCAGTACATGGCAATGGAACAGATCTGACTCTTGAGTCCAAGCCTATTGTATTGACTTGCTATCAATGCATAACAAACTACATCACACAAAACCAGTAGTATCTATGAGTCATCTTGGGGGTTGGCTGATTTAAGCTGGGCTAGGCTAGGTGGCTGGGGTAGCTCTGCTCTATATGCCTCTCATCTTCCTCCTGGGATCAGTAGGTTACCCTGGACATGTGTAAGAAGAAAATTGGAAATATGCAAGGTCTCTTAAGGCCTAGGCTTGGAACTGGCACACTAATTTCTTCCTCATCCTGTTGGTCAAGGCAAGTTACAAGGCTGAGACTAAAGTCAAAGAGCAAAGAGACATACCTCATTTTTTTGAAGAGATAAGGGTCTGCCTGTTGACTAGGTTGTACTCAAATGCCTGGGCTCAAGCGATCATCCTGCATTGCTGGGACTACAATTGTGCACCACTGTGCCCAACTGAGATATACTTCACCTTTGTGGGATGTAGTGGGTGCTGAGGTGCACTTCCTGGTCCTTTTCCAGAACCTAGGCACTTACTTTCTCAGCTGCTAGGAATATTGCTTGCTGATGATGGCTCACCAAGTCCACTGACTCCCATCCTTTCACCTCCACCCTCGCCCTGAAGTCCCCATCCCACTGCCCACCAGGAATTGTCCTCAGCTGAAGGGCAGTGCTTTGCCCAACGGTGCCCCTATGGTCAGCCCACATTCAAAGACTAGTCAGATGTGAGTATGAGGTCTGACCCCTTGCCTCAATTCAAGACATCTCTGAAGAGCTATCCTGGCATCAGAGCTTCCCATAGGATTGGGTGAGGCCTGGGTTGCAACTAAATTAGTCCCATTTTTCTCTGTGTCAATCTTGCTTCCCTTCCTCCCTTAAAATGGCTGTTTCCAAGAGCATTCCTCAATAATTATTCCATGAAATCTAACCTTCAACATGAGAGGGACTCCAAAGTCAATGGTGAAGGGCAAAGATATAGTATAGGAAAGAATCAGAACCAATAATGCAATCTACCACATCTTTGCATTTAACAGGTAGATTAAACTGCATCCCAGGTCCAAAAACAAAAGCATATAGTGGAGCAGACAGAATCTCTGTCTGACATGTCTTAATGTATATCTAAACCATTGATATTGGACCTTGAAATATATTTGAGTTGGAAAACGCATGTGGTCCTGAAGAGTTGTGGGCAAATGGAAACTTTGTAAATTGAATTAAATTCCAAATGCATGGTGGGGGTTTGGTATTCTAAAGTGAAAAATGTGGTGAATTATTTTATGAGTAACCATTTTAATAACTTACTGATTTTTCTATGACAGGTTTTACATATCAGCAATTTGTTTCATTTTTATGAACCCATTCTATTTTTAAAATAATTCTGTGTGTGTGAAATTATAGCATGATATCATACATCTATTTTTCGGTCTCCAATCCTTAGTGGATTTCCTTTGCATAAATTTTAAGTTTACATGAACCTGAAAAGATTCCAGGGACTCTGGGTAAAGCCATGGGTGCATGGTTGTTGGAAATGGGTACAATGGATATAAGTAGCAAGGCAGACAAACATCCCAGGAGAAGAAATTTTGGCCAGGTCGTGTTCCTTTATCCAGTAAAAAAAAAAGCAGGAAGAGAGAAAATAGATAATTTACTGTACTCAGGGATAGGGATTGATAAAATAGCTCCAGCAGAAGGACAAGTCAGCAGGCAAATCAAGAATTCTAATAGAATATTGCTGATATGACTGCTCCTGATCTCCAGGGGTATGAAGGGCAAGCCAGGCTAAAAAGTGGACCAGAACACTGGTGGTTGAGGGACTGGAGGCCCCAGTGAGAGGAGGGAATAGGCACACAGCAGTGACAGATTCAATGGAAGTTTCTCCATATTGATGATATGCAAGCCCTGTTTATTTTCATTTCCCTCATGCTTTTCTGGGGAGGTTGAGGCTCTTCCATGTGATAGTCTCCTCTGTCAGTCAGGATTCTAAATATTCTTGATATTTTAAAGAAGAGATTTAATATCAGGAGATGACAAAGGCAAGAAGCCTAAAGTGGGAGAGTAAGGCATCCTTGAGATTATCAAGAGCAGGAAGCTGCTACCGCTGCCTAAAGCTTAAGGGACAGAAGGAGCCCGGCCACCAGGGAGAAGCTGGAACCACAGAAGCTCTTGGAGCAAGAGCTGAGTCCATAGAAGAGATGGCCGCTGCCAGAGACAATACTTGAAGCTGAGAGAATTGGGGAGAAATACCCAGCTTCTCCCTTTCTGCTCTCTCTTCAGGGCCATCCAATGGCTGAAGTGACCCAGAAACCAGAGGGCAAAGGAACAAGGAAAAAGTAATTCTCTGTGATACAGAACAGGGTAGAGTGGGGACAGGGAATAAATCTAAGAGCAAAACAGGACAAGACCAGCACATGGCCTCAACTTCTCTGCTCTCCATGGCAATGTCTTCCTCCTCTCTGTTTCCAGGAGTCTCTGATTCCTGCCACCTATTGCCCCAGGCTCCCTTGATAGCTGGTTTCCAGGTGGGGGCACAGCCAATGGGTGGCAGCAGCAGGAGACTGGGAGATAAAAGGAAAGGTTGGGTTATTTTTCCCCACTCCATCCCCGCTTTGGAGCCACCTCTCTGGAAGGCTCCCTCCACCATTATAGATCCTGCTGGCGGTCTGTCTTACGTGGCTCCAGGTCTCACCGGCTCTCACTAGGTCTCTCTCTAGGAGTGGTTTCCTTCTATTGCTGGTCTCTGGGTGTCTCAACATCCCTTGCTAATTCCCTTAATCCTGCCCATTGTGTCAGCAGTGTCTTTGTTAAAGTCCCTTCATTTCAACAATTTGGCTTGAGTTCTGTTTTCTGCCAGGACCCTGGCTAGTGCCCTGACCTACTGTGTTCTTTTCCAAGCTCCTTGCAAGTGTCATATTTTCCCCACTGTTGCCCAGATCAACAGTGTGGTATAGTAGAAAGAGTACTGGCCTTACTGGCAGACAGACATGATTTTATTTCTGATTCAGTCACTTACAGAGTTACTGGCTGGGAAAGTTATTTAACCTCCCGAGCTTAGTTTTCTTGCTGGTAAAGTGGAAAGGGGATAATGATGAATTTCAGTTGGACATATTAGAAATCTGTGCCTGACCCATGTATTCCAGGCCTCATCTGCCAGTTGTCTTTTTTTTACATACCGATATTTATGGCATAAATCCCCTTCCTACTCGACTGAAAGAAATGAACCCCCTTCAAAGTATTTCCAGTTATTTCTAGAAGTTTCCGAAGAAGTTCCCTTGCTCACCAGTCTTTACTTCGCAGTTGCCATGGTCTTCTGCCCTGTTATTTTGCTTCTGCCCCAGCTCCCACATGTCCAGCTGCTGCTTGCAGGGCCACTTGCTGAAGCTTTGCTGGGGCTGAAACTTTTCCAGGGTCACTGTCCATCATGAGAACATAGCCCATGCCAAGGGTGTTGCCTCTTAGTGTTCCCAAAGAGTCTGGTCCTTGGGAAGCCTCCATTTGGCCTCTATGGTGCAGAGAGAAGAATGTCCTTCCCTGGCTTAGCCCCAAATATGCTGGGCTTGTGCCTAGAGCCTCTGAGAGTCTCTTTGACTATTTCCTCAGCTAATTTCACATGTAAACAAAACAACTCACAGAGGTTCTGCAACCTGCTTCCACTGTCTCTCTAGAAGGAGGTCAGAAAGGGAACAGATGCTTTGCCCTCTGCTTCACCCTTTTCCCCTCTCTCCTCTACAGCTCTCCCAACCCCCAAACCCATCTTCCTCTTCTATTTGCTAAACTAAACATTTTATACTTATCAACCACTGTGGGATAGAAGTGGGAGGGTCAAGGAGGGAGGTGAGGTCTAGATGACTTCTGTATATGAGCCAGAGTCCAACCCATTTATATATGAATGACTCCTAGTGCAATATCTGACGCAAAGTGGGTTCTCAATGGTTGATGAATACTGTTATCACGTAAATAGGAAACCACATTTCCTACCATTTAGATGGTATAAGTTCATCAAAGTTCAATTTATATGTCATTTCTTCCCAGAAACCTGGCCCTAATCCCAGTAGGATGAGGCTACTGTTTGCCTCTGTATTTGCTTCTTAGGGCTATGGTTATAATATACCAAGAATTGGCTTAAAACAACAAAAATTTATTCTCTCACAGTTCTGGAGGCTGGAAGTTTGAAATCAAGACATTGGTAGAGCCATCCTCTCTCTGAAGGCTGTAGGGAAAGTCCTTCCTTGCCCCAGCTTCTGGTGGCTCTTGGCAATCCTTGGTGTTCCCTGGCTTAGAGCTGTTTCACTCCAATCTCTGCCTCCGTTGTTGCACAGTCGTCTTCTCCCTGTGTGTCTTTGTTTCCACATGGCATTCTCTTCTCTTATAAGGCCATCAGTCATAGTGGATTAAGGCCCACTCTAGTAACCTCATTTAACTTGATTATATCTGCCAAGACCCTATTTCCAAATAAAGTCACATTCTGGGGTCCTGAGAGTTGGGATTTCAAAATATCTTCTTGGGGGGTGCAATTCCACCCACAACACCCTGCAATAAAATTCTGAAATTGAATAGCAGCAATCTTATTTCTCTTTTGACATCTATCACATCTAGCTTATTTTATAGTAATCTATCTTTTATCTCCCTCTACCACACTGAACAGCCCAAGGACAGAATCTATTTCTGATTCACTTTTGTGTCCCTGACAATACCTACATGTCCCATAATAGGTTTGATAGGTACTAAGTGACTGGGCTGAGGCTTGCACCCTCCCCTCCTGACTCATGACCAATCCTTCAGACTAGAGCGTGCATGCGTTTGTGAGTTCCTTGGATTTCAACTCCTTGGTTGATTTATTTTTTGAAAACACTATATATCAGGAAGATGGGTTTGGCTAGCTGAAATAGCTGGTTATAGCTTGCCTCGGGTGGTTAAATATTTATGTCTTCTGAGAGAGAACAATGGGCTTTATTCTACCAGGGAAATAATCTTGTTTGTCCCCATTTATTGGCTCTTTTTTCCTCTTTTACATTTTCAGCATCCTAATGATGTCCTTAGTGATAGTTGCTATGGAAGTATTTTAGTGTTTTCTGCAGTGTTGGGTGGTGCAGTACCTGAAGCCTTCTTTAGTGTGTATTTATAATGACACCAAGCCATGAATTTCATTTTTGTGGTAGCTTTCTTGCTTAATAACTGGTTGTCGTCAGGGGAGTGATGTGCATTTATTTTGGCCTCCTGCTTTATCACACTGATTTTTCTTCTCCTTTTCATTGTTCCTGGAGTGCTCATCATCACTTTAAATACTCAACCCATTATTTCACAGAATAGAATGACAGAGCCAGCCCCATCATTTTATCATTGAATACACTGGTAAACAGTTGCAACCCCTCTAATACCAATGTGATAAGGGGTGATTTAAACTTGTAAAAGTCAAACACTTTTTTTTTTTTTTACGATGGAGTCTCACTCTGTTGCCAGGCTGGAGTGCAGTGGTGCAATCTTGGCTCACGGCCACCTCCGCCTCCTGGGTTCAAGCGATTCTCCTGCCTCAGCCTCACCGAGTAGCTGGGACTACAGGTGCGCGCCACCAAGCCCAGTTAATTTCTATATTTTTTAGTAGATATGCGGTTTCACCATGTTGGCCAAGATGGTTCCAATCTCTTGACCTTGTGATCCACCCACTGGCCTCCCAAAGTGCTGGGATTAAAGGCGTCAAAAACTTTTAAGGATGTACAGTTTGGAGACTGAGGAGAGAAAACTGGGATATCTAGAGAATTGGATTGTGGTGTCTTCCATAAAATAGTAATAGTAGTACGTGTTCTACCTACTTGACGGGATTGTTATGAGGGTCATGTGATTAATGTATGTGAAAGCAATTTGTAAGCTGTACAGTGCTATGAAATGTTTATATATGTTACCATTAGTAACAACTAGATTGTTAATAGTCCTGATTGCTTTTGACCTGGATGTCCATGGAGAAGCAGCTTAATCTCTGGTGAAGACATAACTTGACCTTTTTACTGAACCATGTGGGCAAATGATCAGGCCATTATGCAGCATTTTCAAGGCCATCAGTTTGTGTTAGCCTCTTTCATTCGACTCTTATCTTTTATTTGGGGAGGAGAAAGGACAGTATGACTTTAATTATTAAGCTGAAGAAGTGGAGAAATCTTGATTTCTTGAATAGCTTTTTCAAGTCAGCTCTTTAATATAAAGCCTCTCTGGTGCATCTGTTGCTAGCTTGCTATGTTGGTATGTGCCATCTTAATTCTGTTCCTCCAAAGGTTTGGGTTATTTTTCCATACACTTTGGTTTATGGTAGATGCTCAACCACTTACTAGAACACACTTGGGCATGTAGAATTTGACAATTCTAGGAAAAAGTTGTGAATGCATTTAGTGATTTGATTTATGTGTTTTAGTTTAACTAATCTATCAATTTATCCTAGAGATAGCCCAGAAATTGATGTCATTGCAATTGAACAGAATTTTTTTATAAAGAATTCTGTGCCTGACAACGACAACTCTAGACATATTCATTATGCAGCTTCTCTTAAAGGATTTTCAATTTGCTCATTTGGAGCAAATTTTGTGTGTTAAATGCAGTTGGTTTCTAGACACTGACTCATTTTCCAAATCTGAGTACACTTTTTCCTCAATTGACTTTCCCCTGCCAGTATGTCATCCAACTATTCTTTAATGTACTGTCAAGATATGGTCACCTCATCATTAACAGGAAATGGGCTTCTTGCCCACTCTTATGAAAGTAGAATAAAATCAGACAATTTGATTTTTAAACTATAAGAAAAGGAGAATGAAAAAACAGCAAAACTTAACTAATTTCCAAGCTCAGGGCTATTTATAAAGAGCCTGAACAAACAAGACAACCAGAAACAAAAGGAAAACTGCGATTTGCTTGGCTTTGTGTAGAATACAGAAGAATTTCCATTTTACTCTAAATATAAAGTAGCTGCAATGTGAGTCAACATAAATAAAACGAAGAAACCAAGTCTTTATGGAAGATGACAGCAGTTCCATGTGGGCGGCTTCATGTGTTTAAGCATCTCAACGTGAAAACTTGGCCATTTGCTCGAGATTGTTTCTCTGTATTTAGATTTTTGGTGCCAATACCATCTCTGTCTCTAGGAAACAAACCCAGACGGCCTACAGAGTCCAGAATGAAGAATTCATTTTACTGAAATGTTAATGTCAACTCTAAAAATATCAGAGTTTTCAGTTTTGCCTAATCAAATAATCAGCTCAACAATTTTTTTGCAACCACAGTTGCTTATAGGGCTGACCAAAGTGACGATTTGTTTAAGACCAAGTTCGAGGTTAGTTAAACATATAACACATAGCGTAGATTTCACTTAGACATGTGGATAATTCAGCCAAATATGTTCTTCATGAATTGCTGTGGAAAAGAGTAATTTGCCGCATTTGAATTATCTGATTACCTGCCCTGATCTTCTACTTCACTTTGAGTGTATATGTAGACTTTATTCGAATAACATTTTGTAGCGTAAAAATAGTCTATGTTGCCACAGCTTCTCTCTACCTGCTAGTTCAAAGCTTTCTCTTTAATTTTTGATCAGTGCCAATTTGGAACCGATCTCTTTTAGCTCAATTTCCTAATTTGTGGAGTGGGTATCTTAACATCCAAAATAATATAAAGTTAAAAATAAATGATTAGTGGAATGATGAAAAACACTTCACAAAGAATCCAGCATATAGTGAATGTTCAATGAATTTTAACTATTTTGACTTTTACTGTTAAAGATGTGACCTTGGAAGTCATTAAACCTTTTGTAGCTTAGTTCTTTAGGTATGAAAGACAAATGCCTTGATTTAAGTCTAAGAATGTTCTTAAAATGCATACGGTGCCTCCACATGCAAAGTGAAGCACAGAATTTAAGTAATTACCTTCATTCATTAATCAATGCATTGCTTTACCTAATAGGTTGATACATGTTTTAGAGCAAAGCTTGATGCACAAAGGTCCACTTTGGTTGGATATTACTTTTATTGTCATTTTGCCATTTTTTTGGTATTCATTATCTACTGTGATGGGACAAGAATTTGGGTGCAAGTAGTTTACTTGGGAGGTGATCCCAGGAGGCATGATCAGGGAGTGGGCAAGTAAGACTGGCAAAAGAGGAACACCATTAAAGGATACATTGAGAAGCAGGTTACTGTCATGGGCAAGTGAGCTCAATCCCAGGGGCATCTCTTTGAGAGACTGCAGAAAACCTTTGAGCAACCTCATCCATTTAGTCCAGCACTACACTAATATTATCACTTTCTACGAGCAATACCGCATGAAAAAATTGGGGGAGCATTGCTATAAAGAATTGTCAAGAGTGCTGAAGAGAAGCCAGGAAAATAAAAAGCAGAATAAATAAGAATGGTTGACATGCATGGTGGCTCACACCTGTAATCCCAGCACTTTGGGAGGCAGAGGTGGGAGGATCACTTGAGGCCAGGAGTTAAAGACCAGCCTGGGCAACATTGTGAGACCCCGTCTCTACAAAATTTTTAAAATTAGCTATGCATGGTGGCACATGCTGGTCTCGAACACCTGGCCTCAAGTGACCCTCCCGCCTTGGCCTCCCAAAGTGCTGGGATTACAAGGGTGAGCCACGGTCCTGGCCTGGTTATATTTAACTATGTTGCAGAGAAGATCACGGATTTATTCAAAATGAAATCATTGTTGCTGGGTTCTTGTAAAAGTAAGATTGCTGAGCTATGGATGTTGAGCATATGGGAACAGAAACATAATCCTTTTAATCTACTCAGCACTTTGTGGGCTTTAAAGGAATAATGGCTGTTGTTTCTGGCTTTGCAGTTCAAGTGAGATGGATTTAGAAGAGCTCCAGGCACATTCCTAAAGTATTGGGTGGTTGGAAGGTTCTATGAGTTACGTAGTTGTTACTTCAGTCTCCGGCGGAAGGGAGGGGACATGTCTGCCTAGTCACATTCCTCCTTGGTCTCAAAAAACCACATTTTGTTCCCTTCAAGTCAGGAATGTAGCCAGAATGCCCACTAGGTGGTGCTCCAATTACTTTACCGTATAACATTTTGTGACCTCCTGTAGGATGTAAGAATATTAAATGTTAGAGCTAAAAGGCAGAAAATATTCTGTAACTTGGAGCCTCAGGATGTAAAGACTTCATATATTGAGAAGACTAATATGGCTTTTAAAATATCACATGACATCAAAATGTCTATGCATAAAAGGTGAAAAAAAATGCTATCTCAGAGCCAAGGTTAACATTCTTGGTAGAAAAATAGATTACAATCAATATTTTTTTAATTGAGCTTTAAAAAGAATTCTGATGCACTAGGTTCTGAGGCATTACAAGGATTTATATATATATATGTACATATATATATATATATGGCAATTTCCCCCCACATCTATTTATTTATTTATTTATTTTGAGACAGAGTCTTCCTCTGTTGCCCAGGCTGGAGTGCAGTGGCATGATCTCGAGTCACTGCAACCCCCGCCTCCCAGGTTCAAGTGATTCCCCTGCCTCAGCCTCCTGAGTAGCTGGGACTACAGGCACGTGCTTCAACACCCGGCTAATTTTTTTTTTTTTTTTTTGTATTTTTAGTAGAGACGGGGTTTCAACATGTTAGCCAGGATGGTCTCTATCTCCTGATCTTGTGATCCACCTGCCTTGGCCTCCCAAAGTGCTGGGATTACAGGCGTGAGCCACTGCGCCCGGCCCCTCCTCCCACTTTATACATGTGATGTCTTTCAATATCATCTCAGAATGGATAAGATGTAGATCAAAAATTCTGTCAAAAATAGTGCAAAAAAATGCAAGCAGACGAAATACCAATTTTCAAGGTAAGCAAGCAAGACTAGAGTTAAAAGTAGCCTATGTGGCTGGGTGCGGTGGCTCAGGCCTGTAATCCCAGCACCTTGGGAGGCCAAGGTGAGCGAATCAAATGAAGCCAGGAGTGAAACCCTGTCTCTACAAAAAATACAAAACAAATTAGCGAGGCGTGGTGGAGCACACCTGTAACCCCAGCTACTCAGGAGGCTGAGGCATGAGAATCACTTGAACCCAGGAGGCAGAGGTTGCAGTGAGCCGAGATTGCGCCATTGCACTCCAGCCTGGGCAACAGAGTGAGACTCTGTTTCAAAAAAACAAACAAAAAAAAGTAGATTATGTTATTACTGGACAGTTACTACTGAATGAATCCAAATATTTGCTTTCTTCAGCCTCACACTTGGACTGCCAGGCTGCTAGAGAAACATAACAGGACAATTTCGTGTCATCTTTAAGTCAAGACTTTAAACAGAATTTCTGGAAAGAAGCAACTTAAATGCATTTCTCTCCACTTTCATTGCCAGCCCAACACAGCTGCCGTCTCCTGAGCCATTGAGTTCTTGGGCCTACAGTGGCTGGAGAGTGCTGGCTCTGTTGGAGTCCTCATGAAAAAGTAGAATTGGACTTTCTCCCAGTGGGCCAACTAGAACCCCTTCGCTCCCACCAAACGGGTAACAAAAACATCCACAGCAATGGTGTTCATAGTAGCAAAAATGCAAAACTATCTATACATCAGTTAGTAGCAAAATGAATTAATCAGCTGTCATATTTTATATAGTGAAATATTGTATAGCAGTGACGAGGAAGGAACTGGAGCTCCATGTTTCCACATGGATAAATCTCCAAAATATAGAACTGAACAAAGAAAGAAAATAAGCAAGTAGCAGTAGCATGCTAGAATATTATATAACTAATAAAAAGTTAAAAACTGGTCCAGGCGCAGTGACTCACACCTGTAATCCCAGCACTCTGGGAGGCCAAGGTGGGTGGATCAGCTGAGGTCAGGAGTTCAAGACCAGCCTGGCCAACATGGTGAAACCCAGTCTCTACTAAAAACACAAAAATTAGCTGGGTGTGGTGGCTCACGTCTGTAATCCCAGCTACTTGGGAGGCTGAGGCACGAGAATTGTGTGAACCCAGGATGCAGAGGGTTGCAGTGAGCTGAGATCATGCCACTGTACTCCAGCCTGGGCAACAGAGTGAGACTGTCTCAAATAAAATAAAATAAAATAAACCAAAAACAAAAGTTAAAAATTATAAAACAATACCATATACATATATATACATGCATACATATGTATGTATGTAAATACATACATATGTATGTATGTAAATACATACATATGTATGTATGTATGTAAATACATACATATGTATGTATGTATGTAAATACATACATATGTATGTATGTATGTAAATACATACATATGTATGTATGTATGTAAATACATACATAATCGTAAAAAAGAAAAGGTAGTGGTTACTTTTAGGCAGGGAAAAGCATGGGTGGAAAGACAGATATAGGAGCTTCGATAATAATGGTACTATCTTAATTTGTAAGCTGAATGGTAGGTGAAGAAATGGTCATTAAGATGTAATGATATATTTGGGAGGCCAAAACAGGCAGATTGCTTGAGCTCAGAATTTTGAGACCAGCCTGAGCAACATGGTGAAACCCGTCTCTAAAAAAAAAAAATACAAAAAAGTTAGCTGGGCGTGGTGGTGCATGCATGTAGTCCCAGCTATTTGGGGGGCTCAGGTGGGAGAACGGCTTGAGCCCAGGAGATCGAGGCTGCCATCAGCCAGGGTTGCGCCACTGCACTCCAACCTGGGTGACCAACTGAGACCCTGTCTCAAAAAAAAAAAGATATAATGATATATGAAATATAAGATTTTTTTTTGCATGTCTCAAATAAGTCAAAGAAGCATGGGGGAGAAGAACAAAAAGGAGAGGAGGAAGAGGAAGAGAAGAGGAAGAAGAAGACCAACTTGGAAGGACAAAGAATAGGAACCAGCAGGCCTGTGAGTTCCAGTGGGTGTGTGGTTTTGGGCAAGAAGTTACCATCAGAGAGACTCAGTACAAGAAGAGAGAATGCTGAGAGGCATTCCTGAGGTCAGAGAGTGTGTTTGCTAGGAAAATCAGATGACATGGGATGGGAAGGTATCCTTTCAAAAGGGGCAGGTCCATCCATTCCTTCAACGTATATTTATGAACTATATGTGCTCTGCACTGTTCTAGGACACAGCAGTGAACAAATCAGCCCAAAATCTGCCCTCATTAGCTTAGGTGTCTGGCGGGCAAATTCTGTATCTAGCCCGTTTGTGTGAACTTCCTAGCTAGGCATTCAGGGAATGACAGAGATTTATTTACTCTACAAATATATACTGAACACTTCATATATGTCAAACAATGCTGGATGCTGGGGAGATGGAATGAGTCCCTGTCTTCAAGAAACTTACAATTCAGTGGGAAAAGCCTTATATGCAGTTATCCATTTAAAGTTAAATGTGTTGGAGGCAAGCAGAGTACCTTGGGAACACAGCAGAAGCTGGGGGGTGGTAGGGAGTGTTGGAGCCTGTTTCTGCTTGGAAAATGAGCTGATTTCAGAGAACCACGATGTAATTCAGAATCAGTGTCTGTTCATTAGCATAGATTAAAGATTCTGGCCAGGCGCGGTGGCTCACGCCTGTAATCCCAGCAATTTGGGAGGCCGAGGTGGGTGGATCATGAGGTCAGGAGATCGAGACCATCCTGGCTAACATGGTGAAACCCCGTCTCTACTAAAAAAATAACAACAAAAATTAGCCGGGTGTGGTGGCGGGCACCTGTAGTCCCAGCTACTCGGGAGGCTGAGGCAGGAGAATGGCATGAACCTGGGAGGTGGAGCTTGCAGTGAGCCGAGATCCTGCCTGGGTGACAGAGCGAGACTTCATCTCAGAAAAACAAACAAACAAACAAAAACAAAAACAAAAAAAAAGATTCTGTGTTTGGGCTGGGCACGGTAGCTCACGCCTGTAATCCCAGCACTTTGGGAGGCTGAGATGGGCAGATCACTTCAAGTCAAGAGTTTGAGACCATCCTGGCCAACATGGTGAAACCCTGTCTCTACTAAAAATACAAAAATTAGCCGGGTGTGGTAGTGGGTGCCGGTAATCCCAGCTACTTGGGAGGCTGAGGCAGGAGAATCGCTTGAACCTGGGAGGTGGAGATTGCAGTGAGCCGAGATTGCACCGCTGCACTACAGCCTGGGTGATAGAGCGAGACTATTTAAAAAAAAAAAATTCTACCTTTGGAGCATATACCTAAAGGTAGCCTTATGCTCTGGGGCACTAGGAAGTCTGTTACCGAAACCATCTCTCTTCCCTTCCATGTGTCCTCCTACCACCAGTCTGTTGCTATTAGAAATTCATTCCATTGCCTCCATTTTATTATTTTACATAACACACTATTCTATTGAAAATTATTTTATAAATACAATTCTTACAATCGAATTTGCAACTTTAATGGTTTGACAGGAGCTATGTCCCGAAATGTCTTGTTGACAAAAACACCAAAATATCTGTGACATTCTGAGAGACACAATATAATACACAATCAGGACACAATGTGTTTATTTTTTTTCTTCTTCATGTTTTCCAAGGCATGAAGAGTACAGTAGAGAAAAAAGGAGTTATGGATGAGGGAGTGGCTTCAGCCAGGAAAGGATCCATGAAAGAGGAGGGAAAGCGTGTCCAGCAGTTGGGGAGGTAAAAGAGAGTATGGCTTTTATGAACAAAGCTACAGATTAGGGAGAAAAAAAGCTATAGACTAGGAGATCTTCCCCGTCAACATTACTCTGGAAATCTGTGGAACAGTTTTTTCCTACATGAGAATTATACTGAAACAATGAAGCAAATAAGAAAACAAGACTATCTGTTCATTCAAATATTCTGTTATGCTTATTTTATGACACTGTGATAGACACTGGGAGTACAGTTGCTGAAGCACCCATTGAAGGCAGTAGATTGTGACTGCTTACAGTGTTCATTCTCCTACCCAAAGGGGTGAAATTATGGTCTGTGAAACCCTAAACCCAATTCCTTGAGGGCGTGGTACTAGAAGTTTGGCTTCTAAAATCATGTTTCCAAGTCCTGTCTTAAGGAAGGACTTGAGCTTATGAAAGTTTTATATGAGGGAAACCACACATTAGAGCTGGAGAATCTTACAGCTTACTTTACTGCTTTTTTCTTTTTTTAACTTATGGAAACTGCATTCCCTAAGTCTGGGAGGAAAAGGAAATTTCTGCTTCATACCCTTTTGAATTCTCATATGGAGTAGTTTGCTTTTACATTGTAGGGTACCAGCTTCAGGAACTACTAGAGAAGCTTCTGTCAGCTTTTTTCAGACAAACCTTGTGTGGATCAGTCAATGCAGTGTCCTTGGGAGAATTTCCAGGAGCTCATGACTGCTGAAACCACCTACCCCAGGCAGGCTCCAGTCACCCTCTTTTTTGGAGAACTATACGACTAGATTGTGGCAAGTTTCTCTTTGCATCTAGGGATGTTAGGGGAAGGTGGTGATGGCGGCGCTACAGGAGAAACAATGAATATAGTGAGTGAAATTAGTCTCATTAAAAAGTGGTGGAGGTTCTACTATGTGCTAGCACTGTGCCAGGCTCCAAAGCCTGGATAATAACACAGAGACCCTGCGCTCAAGGGGATCACAGACAAGTGGGTGAGACAGATTAATGTGTGATAAATGCAAAAAGCAGCCAAAGTATGGTACTATGGTAGCATGGGGTAGAGAGGAGGCAGGGAAGTCCTGTTGAATGAGGCTGTGGCTGAATCCTAAGAGATAGTCCTTAACAAGGGGACGATTTGGGGGAGGAATTTCCAGATTGAAGACACCCTATACCATGGGGTAAGTTTGGGGCCTGTAAGTAGCTCATATTAATGAGAAGGGAAGAGGACAAGAGATGAGGCTGAAGAGGGAGACAGACCCAGATATCATGAGGCCCCTTGTCTGCCACGCTAAGAAATCTGGACACCCTCAACAGTCCTTAGGGATACTGAGGGAGCTTGAGGAAGGCAGTGAGCACTTTGAGATGGTTTTTGTTTTCGTTTTTATTTTTTCTCCTATAAAATTAAAAAATTCTCATTGAAGAAAATTTGGAGGTGACAGAAAGGCATAAAGAGAAAATATATCACCTTTAATTTCTCTACACAGAAATAACCACTGCCAATTTTGGTATACTTGGTATATATCTTTTTATATGTTTGTGGTCGCTTTCTTTATACAACTTTACATTTGCTTTTTTCATTAACATTCTTTCCTGGGCATTTCCATACTTTGTATTTTTTTTTAATAAACTTTTACTTTTGAAATAATTTTAGACTAACAGAAGAGTTACAAAGACAATGCAGAGAGTTCCTGTAGGTCCTTCCCCCAGCTTCCTGGGATGTTAACCAAGTACTTTCTTTCTTGTTTTTTTCTGAGATGGAGTCTCACTCTGTCGCCCAGGCTGGAGTGCAATGGCATGGTCTTAGCTCACTGCAACCTCCGCCTCCCAGGTTCAAGCGATTCTCCTGCCTCAGCCTCCTGAGTAGCTGGGATTACAGGCGTGTGCCACCACACCTGGCTAATTTTTGTAGTTTTAGTAGAAACGGGGTTTCACCACGTTGGTCGGCTGGTCTCAAACTCCTGACCTCATGATCTGCCTGCCTCGGCCTCCCAAAGTGCTGGGATTACAGGCGTGAGCCACCATGCCCAGCCTGTACTATCTTTTTTTAAAAAAAATTTATATTGAGGTAAAATATCCATATATAATTTACCACCTTTACCATTTTTAGGTGTACATTTCAGTGTTATTAAATACATTTATATTCTTTTTTCCCTTTATCTCTCTCTTCCCCCATCCCTCCTGGCCTCTGCTAATCACCAGTCTACTCTCTGTCTTCATGAGATCCACTTTTTTAGCTCCTGCATATGAGTGAGAACATGCAATATTTGTCTTTTGTCTTTCTGTGCTTGTCTTATTTCACTTAACATCATGGCCTCCAGTTCCAAATACAAATGTTGCAGTTGCTGCAAATGACAAGATTTCATTCTTTTCTATGAGTGAATAACATTCAATATGTACCAGTTTCCTTTTATCTATTTACCCATTGACAAGTACTTTGGTTGATTCCATTCCCTGGCTATTGTGAATAGTGATGCAATAAACATAGGAGTGCAGATATCTCTTCGATATATTTATTTCCTTTCTTTTGTATATATACCCAGTAGTGGAATGGCTGGATCACATTCTGTTTTTAGTTTTTAGTTTTTTGAGGAAACTCCATACTGTTCTCCATAATGGCTGTACTAGTTTACATTCCCACCAACAGTGTATGAGCGTTCCTGTTTCTCCACATCCTCAGCAGCATCTAACAACATACTTTGTATCTTTCCCATCACTGTGTCAAAATATATTTACCTCTATCATATTTTCACTGATACTCTAAAATGAACACTAACTAAACTGAAAAACGGACCCCACAGTACTATGAGTTCATAGACATGCCCAACCTGAAACCCAACCGTACTTGAATAAGAGCCTCCTGGATTCACAGTGCATTACCCTGGAGGAGTGGGAATTCTGGACAAAAGTAGCATGCCACACAGAGAGGTGCTCCTGGGCACATGGGACTTTCAGGACCCCACAGCTTAGCCTGCATGTGGGAGCAACTGGTGTGTACCACTTCCAGATGAATTCTCACTCACTAAGATATTGATAAGTGATCTGCAGGCATTTCTCCTTATGTTTATTAAAAAAAGCCGTACAACTGAGTTTTTTGTGATCTTGACCAGTTTTAACCCTGAGTCTGATCCAGCATTTACTGACATTGCTTAAAGCCAGTACTAAATGATTTATGCTCAATTCTAAAGTCCTGGGTTGAATCACTTGGTCCTCTCAGATTGTCCAGGGAAAATACCATGTGCTGGCAAAGGTCACCGTTAATGAGAGAAACAAATTATCCCTGAGGCTTAGTCCTAGCCCCTCTTCGTGTTCCTTTTCACCACCCAATGTGACCTCATCTTTCTCTAAGTACTCTTAGCACTTATCTGTCCTCTTTTGGGGCCATTTTCATCCTCTGTCATTTGCATAGTTGTGTCTGTGTATATTTCTTATTATATTGTATATTTCTTGAGAATATCTTCTCCCTTCTTATGTATTTCACAGTACTGATCATAGCACCTTACTATCTGATGCTAAACAAGTATTTGTTCCTTTGAATTTATTAATTCTCTATGCTTTTTCTTTTGAAGGTGTCATGGAGTCTCACAGCTTCAGCTAAGATCTTTTAGTACGTAAATTCTGTTGGGTATCTCCAACTGCTTCCTAAATGATTCTACCCAGTAACCTACTTTCATTGCTAATTCCAAAAAGCTAATACTGAAACAGTCCCTCCCTTAGTCTGTCTGTGTTATGAGCTGAATTGTGTCTCCCTGCTCCCTCCACCAAATTCATATATTGAATTCCTAACTCCCAGTACCTCAGAATGTGATCGTATTTGAAGATAGTGTCTTTAAAGATGTAATTAAGGTAAACGTAAAATGAGGTCCTATGGCTGATTGTCTTTATGCAAAGAGGATATTAGGACTCAGACACACACAAGTGGAAGACCGTGTGAAGACACGAGAGAGAAGACAGCCATCTGTAAGCTAACGAGAGAGGCTGCAAAAGAAACCAAACCTGCAAACACTTTGACTTTGAACTCCTGGCCTCCAGAACTTTAAGAAAATAAATTTCTGTGGTTTAAACCACCCAGTCTGTGGTATTTTGTTATGGCAGTCCTACAAAACGAATATACTTCCTTTACCGGAATTATAAGCTGACTTTCCCAATACACCTCTACATTTCTGTCACGTACCAGCACTCTCTCAGGCATGACTATCTGGGAGTCTTTTTTTCTAGTACTCTCACTCTTCTCATCATTAATCGTTTTGCTTTTTTAAAAAAAATTTCCCCTTACTGGCACAGCTATTCCTCTAGTCCTCCTCAGTTTTGATTCTTATTTCATAGCCTCAACACATTTTCCTCAAATACAGTTTTATATAGATCTCAGTATCTGATTTCTCTGTTATAATATACTCCCACATGCTTTCTGAGTGCCACTCATATGAAATGATCGACAATTCAACCGTATCTTTGCCCATATTATTGCCTTTGTTGGGAGTGGCCTTTCTTCTCTTCCCCAGGGCTTAGTGATTTGTGGATCTGGATATGTAACTACACGCCTTCTCGTTGACCTCTTATATCCCCTGTACTTCTGAACTTGGCATACGTTCTTGACTTCCCTAGTCTCAACCTCCAAATCTACCCCTCTGCTCTGTTCCTACCCCAGTTACAGTTTAAAATATTAGATTAACATTGAATACCCCCTGATTTCAAAGAGGCACTTCTCCATATAGTTATACCACATATATAGGTGGCAGATAGTGAAGATTAACATAGCGTTAAGTTAGAGTTTTTGGTTTCATGTCAGATTTTTTATTAACTCGGTGGCTTTGGGAAAGTGCTAACACTTTTTTTGAGCCTCAACTCTAAAGTAAAGATAGAAATATGTGATTTCACTTGAGCATTATGAAGAAAAATAGATGAAGTATGTGAAAGATTTGTAAGGCATCTACAAAACAATATTTGGTATTATTTGTTGAGTTTGGCCTTCTTGATTCTTCCCATATTGTCTCTTATTGCCACTAATCCTGTCTTCCCAAATGCCTGACAAACTCGTTTGGGGCCCAAATTATAGGTAATATATTCTTTCTGACTCTTAAAGTACCTAGTCATCATTTAATACTGATTTTTTTTTAAAAGCTAACTCCTAAAATCACAGTAGTTGAAAAGCCTTTTAAGTAGGGTGATTATTTAATTAACTTTGCATGACATGGTTCTAGCTCACCCTTGTAATCTCAGCATCATTATTATAGTATCCTTCTTACTCTCAAAAGTGTGCTTATTTGGACAACACATTATATGGTCACTGTCCCCATAAGTATCCTGGCTTAAACAGAACCACAGAAGTTTGTTTCATGAAGATAAAAAGGACATAGAGCAAACTTTTTTCTGTGGGAAAGAAGAACTTGAAAGAGAGAGAATTGAGTCTCTACTTGGGAGAATATTTCAGCTAGCAGAGATTGTAAAGTCTGTGGGTAAAATTTATTCTACTTAAATGTTTGCATGTCAGATAAGACAAACCAGCTGACTTCACTACAATTGCCAAGTTTGGTCTTTGCGTTTAACTTTTGGCAGATGTGCTTGTATGCTATTCAGGTCAAAAAGCTATTAATCAAAATGTTAAAATGTGTTGTTAAAAGTTGAAGATGTAGTCTATATTCTGATCTTAAACAGTTTTTATTTGTTTTTATTACTCAAGTAATACATAGTTACTCAATACATACTCAACATACATACTTTTATTGTCTAATTAAAATTATATCAAAATATATAGACTGAAAAAGTCTCTCTCCATCTTCACTCACCTCTCATTTACCTAATCTCACTTTTCCATAAGTAAACCAATTTTAACCAGAAACAACACAAAATAAATATTGAGTATGAATAAATTGCACATATCAAGACATTCCATAAAAGTAACAAATTACTAACTTTTAATAAATAGTCCAACTTTTCGGGAAGAAAATTTGTCAAAATACATCAGTGTCAAACACACAGTTTTAGACTCAGCAATTTCAATTCAAAGAAATAATTGGACAAGGATGTACGTATAAAGATATTCACTGCAACCCAGGAGCTGAATTTTGAAAAGATTAACAAAAAACATAGACCGCTAGCCAGACTAATAAAGAAGAAAAGAGAGAAGAATGAAATAGATACAATAAGAGATGATAAAGGGGATATCACCACTGACCCCACAGAAATACAAACTACCATCAGAGAATACTATAAACACCTCTATGCAAATAAACTAGAAAATCTAGAAGAAATGGATAAATTCCTGGACACATACACCCTCCCAAGACTAAATCAGGAAGAAGTCAAATCCCTGAATAGACCAATAACAAATTCTGAAATTGAGGCAGCAATTAATAGCCTACCAATGAAGAAAAAAGTCCAGGGCTAGATGGATTCACAGCCGAATTCCACCAGAGATATAAAGAGAGCTGGTAGCATTCCTTCTGAAACTCTTCCAAACAATAGAAAAAGAGGGACTCCTCCCTAACTCATTTTATGAGGCCAGCATCATCCTGGTTCCAAAACCTGGCAGACGCAACAAAAAAAGAGAATTTCAGGCCAATATTCCTGATGAACACTGATGCGAAAATCCTCAATAAAATACTGGCCAACCAAATCCAGCAGCACATCGAAAATCTTATCCACCACAATCAAGTTGGCTTCATCCCTCTGATGCAAGGCTGGTTCAACATATGCAAATCAATAAACGTAATCCATCACATAAACAGAACGAATGACAAAAACCACATCATCATCTCAATAGATGCAGAAAAGGCCTTCGATAAAATTCAACAGCCTTCTTCCTAAAAACTTGCAATAAACTAGGTATTGATGGAGCGTATCTCAAAATAATAAGAGCTGTTTATGACAAAGCCATAGACAATATCAGACTATAAGGGTAAAAGCTTTGAAAACTTGCACAAGACAAGGATGCCCTCTCTCACCACTCATATTCAACACAGTATTGGAAGTTCTGGCCAGAGCAATCAGGCAAGAGAGAGAAATAAAGGGTATTCAAATAGGAAGAGGAAGTCAAATTGTCTCTGTTTGCAGACGACATGATTGTATATTTAGAAAACCCCATTGTCTCAGCCCAAAAACTCCTTAAGCTGATAAACAGCTTCGGCAAAGTCTTGGGATACAAAATCAATGTGCAAAAATCACAAGCATTCCTATACACCAATAAAAGACAAACAAAGAGCCAAATCATGAGTGAACTCCCATTCACAATTGCTACAAAGAAAATAAAATACCTAGGAATACAACTTACAAGGGATGTGAAGGACCTCTTCAAGGAAAACTAGAAACCACTGCTCAAGGGAATAAGAAATGACACAAACAAAAGGAAAAACATTCCATGCTCATGGATAGGAAGAATCAATATTGTGAAAATGGCCATACTTCCCAAAGTAATTTATAGATTCAATGATATCCCCATCAAGCTACCAATGACTCTCCTCACAGAACTCGAAAAAACTACTTTAAATTTCATATAAAACCAAAAAAGAGCCCGTATAGCCAAAACAATTCTCAGCAAAAAGAACAAAGCTGGAGGCATCAAGCTACCTGACTTCAAACTATACTAGAAGGTTACAGTAACCAAAACAGCATGGTACTGGTGCCAAAACAGATATATAGACCAATGGAACAGAATAGAGGCCTCAGAAGTAACACCACATGTCTACAACCATCTCATCTTCAACAATCCTGGCAAAAACAAACAATGGGGAAAAAATTCCCTATTTAATAAATGGTGCTGGGAAAATTGGCTAGCCATATACAGAAAACAGAAACTGGATCCCTTCCTTACACCTTATACAAAAATTAACTCAAGATGGATTAAAGACTTAAACATAAAACCTAAAAGCATAAAAACCCTAGAAGAAAACCTAGGCAATACCATTCAGGGCATAGGCATGGGTAAAGACTTCATGACTAAAACACCCAAAGCAATGGCAACAAAAGCCAAAATTGAAAAATGGGATCTAATTAAACTAATAAGCTTCTGCTCAGCAAAAGAAACTATCATCAGAGTGAACAGGCAACCTACAGAATGGGAGAAAATTTTTGCAATCTATGCATTTGACAAAGATCTAATATCCAGAATCTACAAGGTACTTAAACAAATTTACAAGGGAAAAACAGCCCCATCAAAAAGTGGGTGAAAGATGATGTGAACAGACACTTCTCAAAAGAAGACATTTATGCAGCCAACAAACATATGGAAAAAAGCTCATCATCATTGGCCATTAGAGAAATGCAAATCAAAACCACAATGAGATGCCATCTCCTGCCTGTTAGAATGGTGATCATTAAAATGTCTGGAAACAACAGATGCTGGCGAGGATGCGGAGAAATAGGAATGCTTTTATGGTGTTGGTAGGAGTGTAAATCAGTTCAACCATTGTGGAAGACAGTGTGGCGATTCCTGAAGGATCTAGAACTAGAAATACCATTTGACCCAGCAATCCCATTACTGGGTACATACCCAAAGGATTGCAAATCATTCTACTATAAAGACACTTGCACACGTATGTTTATTGTAGCACTATTTACAATAGCAAAGACTTGTAATCAACCCAAATGCCCATCAGTGACAGAGTGGATAAAGAAAATGTGGCACATATACACTATGGAATACTATGCAGCCCTAGAAAAGAATGAGTTCATGTCCTTTGCAGGGACATGGGTGAAGCTGGAAACAATCACCCTCAAAAAACTAACACAGGAACATAAAACCAAACACTGCATGTTCTCACTCATAAGTGGGAGTTGAACCATGAGAACACATGGACACAGGGAGGGGACCATCACACACTGGGGCCTGTCAGGGGGTGAGGGCAAGGGGAGGGAGAGCATTAAGACAAATACCTAATGCGTGTGGGGCTTAAAACCTAGATGATGGGTTGATAGGTGCAGCAAAACACCATGGCACGTGCATACCTATGTAACAAACCTGCCCGTTCAGCACATGTATCCCAGAACTTAAAGTAAAATGAAAAAAAAAAAAAGATATTCCAAGAGGCTTCCAAGATGGCTAAATAGGAACAGATCTGGTCTGCAGCTCCCAGCAAGACTGACACAGAAGATGGGTGATTTCTGCATTTCCAACTGAAGTACCTGGTTCATCTCATTGGGACAGGTTGGGCAGTGGGTACAGCCCATGGAGGGCAAGCTGAAGCAGGGCGGGGCATTGCCTCACCCAGGAAGCACAAGAGGCCAGGGGATTTCCCTTTCCTAGTCAAGAGAAGCTGTGATTGACAGTCTGTACCTGGAGAAATGGTACACTCCTGCTCAAATACTGCGCTTTTCCCATGGTCTTCACAACTGGCAGACCAGGAAATTCCCTTCCATGCCTGGCTCGCCAGGTCCCACTCCCACGGAGCCTTGTTCACTGCTAGCGCAGCAGTCTGTGATCAACCTGCGACACTGCAGCTTGGCATGGGGAGGGGCGTCTGCCATTGCTGAGGCTTGAGTAGGCGGTTTGGTGCTCACAGTGTAAACAAAGAACCTGGGAAGCTTGAACTGGGTGGAGCCCACTGCAGCTCAGCAAGGCCTACTGCCTCTCTAGATTCCACCTCTGTGGGCAGGGCATATCAGAACAAAAGGGAGCAGACAGCTTCCACAGACCTAAACATTCCTGTCTGACAGCTCTGAAGAGAGCAGTAGTTCTCCCAGCACAGCATTCAAGCTCTAAGAATAGACAGACTGCCTCCTCAAGTGGATCCCTGGCCCCTGTGTAGCCTGACTGGGAGACACCTCCCAATAGGGGCCAACAGACACCTCATACAGACAGGGGGCCCCTCTGGGACAGAGCTTCCAGAGGAAGGATCAGGCAGCAATATTTACTGTTCTGCAGCCTCTGCTAGTGACACCCAGGCAAATAAGGTCTGGAGTGGACCTACAGAAAACTCCAACAGACCTGCGGCTGAGGGGCCTGACTGTTAGAATGAAAACTAACAAACAGAAAGAAATAGCATCAACATCAACAAAAAGCACATCCACGCCAAAACCCCATCTGTAGGTCACCAACATCAAAGACCAAAGGTAGATAAAACCACAAAGATGGGGAGAAACCAGAGCAGAAAATCTGAAAATTCCAAAAACCAGCAGACCTCTTCTCCTCCAAAGGATTGCAGCTCCTCACCAACAAGGGAACAAAACTGGATGGAGAACGAGTTTGACGAGTTAACAGAAGTCTGCTTCAGAAGGTCGGTAATAACAAACTTCTCCGAGCTAAAGGAGCATGTTCTAACCCATCTCAAGGAAGCTAAAAACCTCAAAAAAAGGTTAGATGAGTGGCTAACTAGAATAAACAGTTTAGAGAAGACCTTAAATGACCTGATGGAGCTGAAAACCACAGCACGAGAACTTTGTGATGCATGCACAAGCTTCAATAGCTGATTCGACCAAGTGGAAGAAAGGATATCAGTGATTGAAGATCAAATTAATGAAATAAAGCAAGAAGACAAGATTAGAGAAAAAAGAGTGAAAAGAAAAGAACAAAGCCTCCAAGAAATATGGGGCTATGTGAAAAGACCAAATCTACGTCTGATTGGTGTTCCTGAAAGTAACGGGGAGAATGGATCCAAGTTAGAAAACATTCTTCAGGATATCATGCAGGAGAACTTCCCCAACCTAGCAAGGCAGGCCCACATTCAAATTCAGGAAATACAGAGAACACCACAAAGATACTCCTTGAGAAGAGCAACTCCAAGACACATAATTGTCGGATTCACCAAGGTCAAAATGAAGGAAAAAATGTTAAGGGCAGCCAGAGAGAAAGGTCGGGTTACCCACAAAGGGAAGCCCATCAGACAAACAGTGGATATCTCAGCAGAAACCCCACAAGCCAGAAGAGAGTAGGGGCCAATATTCAACATTCTTAAAGAAAAGAATTTTCAACCCAGAATTTCATATCCAGCCAAACTAAGCTTCATAAGTGAAGGAGAAATAAAATCCTTTACAGACAAGCAAATGCTGAGAGATTTTGTCACCACCAGGCCTGCCTTACGAGAGCTCCTAAAGGAAGCACTAAACATGGAAAGGAACAACTGGTACCAGCCACTACAAAAACATGCCAGATTGTACAGACCGTCAATGCTATGAAGAAACTGCATCAATTAATGGGCTAAATAACCTGCTAACATCTTAATGACAGGACCAAATTCACACATAACAATATTAACCTTAAATGTAAATGGGCTAAATGCTCCAATTAAAAGACACAGACTGGCAAACTAAAGAGTCAAGACCCATTGGTGTGCTGTATTCAGGAGACCCATCTCATATGCAAAGACACACATAGGCTCCAAATAAAGGGATGGAGGAAGATCTACCAAGCAAATAGAAAGAAAAAAAAAAGGCATGTGTTGCAATCTTAGTCTCTGATAAAACAGACTTCTATTAAATCCACTGCAGTCTCTGATGAAACAGACTTAGTCTCTGATAAAACCAACAAAGATCAAAAGAGACAAAGAAGGCCATTATGTAATGGTAAAGGGGTCGATTCAACAAGATGAGCTAACTATCCTAAATATTTATGCACCCAATACTGGGGCACCCAGATTCATCAAGTAAGTCCTTAGAGACCTACAAAGAGACTTAGACTCCCACACAATAATAATGGTAGACTTTAACACCCCACTGGCAATATTAGACAGATCAACGAGACAGAAGGTTAGCAAAGATATCCAGGACTTGAACTCACCTCTGGACCACGTGGACCTAATAGACATCTGTAGAACTCTCCACCCCAAATCAACAGAATATACATTCTTCTCAGCACCACATCGCACTTATTCTAAAATTGACCACATAATTGGAAGTAAAGCACTCCTCAGCAAATGTAAAAGAACAGAAATCACAACAAACTGTCTCTCAGACCACAGTGCAATCAAATTACAACTCAGGATTAAGAAACTCACTCAAAACCACACAACTACATGGAAACTGAACAACCGGCTCCTGAATGACTACTGGGTAAATAACAAAATGAAGGCAGAAATAAAGATGTTCTTTGAAACCAATGAGAACAAAGACACAACATACCAGAATCTCTGGGACACATTTAAAGCAGCATGTAGAGGGAAATTTATAGCACTAAATGCCCACAACAGAAAGCAGGAAAGATCTAAAATGGACACCCTAACATCACAATTAAAAGAACTAGAGAAGCAAGAGCACACAAATTTAAAAGGTAGCAGAAGACAAGAAATATCTAAGATCAGAGCAGAACTGAAAGAGAGAGAGATACAAAAAACCCTTTGAAAAATCAATGAATCCAGGAGCTGGTTTTTGCAAAGATCAGCAAATAGACCACTAGCAAGACTAATAAAGAAGAAAACAGAGAAGAATCAAGTAGACACAATAAAAAATGATAAAGGGGATATCACCACCGATCCCACAGAAATATAAACTACCATCAGAGAATACTATAAACATCTCCACATAAATAAACTAGAAAATCTAGAAGAAATGGATAAATTCCTGGGCACATACACCCTCCCAAGACTAAACCAGGAAGAAGTTGAATCTCTGAATAGACCAACAGCTTCTGAAATTGAGGCAATAATTAATAGCCTACCAACCAAAAAAAGTCCAGGACCAGATGGATTCACAGCTGAATTCTACCAGAGGTACAAAGAGGAGCTGGTACCATTCCTTCTGAAACTATACCAAACAATAGAAAAAGAGAGAATCCTCCCTAACTCATTTCATGAGGCCAGCATCATCCTGATACCAAAGCCTCACAGAGACACACAAAAAAAGAGAATTTCAGGCCAATATCCCTGATAAGCATCCATGCGAAAATCCTCAATAAAATAGTGGCAAACCGAGAATCCAGCAGCACATCAAAAAGCTTATTCACCACGATCGAGTTGGCTTCATCCCTGGGATGCAAGGCTGGTTCAACATATGCAAATCAATAAACTTAATCCATCACATAAACAGAACCAACGACAAAAACCACATGATTATCTCAATAGATGCAGAAAAGGCCTTCGATAAAATTCAACAGCCCTTCATCCTAAAAACTCGCAATAAACTAGGTATTGATGGAACGTATCTCAAAATAATAAGAGCTATTTATGACAAAACCATAGCCAATATCACACTGAATGGGCAAAAACTGGAAGCATTCCCTTTGAAAACTAGCACAATACAAGGATGCCCTCTCTTACCACTCGTATTCTGCATAGGGTTGGAAGTTTTGGCCAGGGCAATAAGCAAGAGAAAGAAATAAAGGGTATTCAAATAGGAAAAAAGGAAGCCAAATTGTCCCTGTTTGCAGATGACATGATTGTATATTTAGAAAACCCCATCGTCTCAGCCCCAAATCTCCTTAAGCTGATAAGCAACTTTAGCAAAGTCTCAGGATACAAAATCAATGTGCAAAAATCACAGGCATTCTTATACACCAGTAACAGACAAACAGAGAGCCAAATCATGAGTGAACTCCCATTCACAACTACTACAAAGAGAATAAAATACCTTGGAATACAACTTACAAGGGATGTGAAGGACCTCTTCAAGGAGAACTACAAACCACTGCTCAATGAAATAAAAGAGGATACAAATAAATAGAAGAACATTCCATGCTCATGGATAGGAAGAATCAATATCAAGAAAATGGCCATACTGCCCAAGGTAATTTATAGATTCAATGCCATCCCCATCAAGCTACCAATGATTTTCTTCACAGAATTGGAAAAAACTACTTTAAAGTTCATTTGGAATCAAAAAAGAGCCCGCATTGCCAAGACAATCCCAAGCAAAAAGAACGAAGCTGGAGGAATCACGCTACCTGACTTCGAAATAAACTAGAAGGCTACAGTAACCAAAACAGCATGGTACTGGTACAAAAACAGATATATAGAACAATGGAACAGAATAGAGGCCTCAGAAATAACACCACACATCTACAGCCATCTGATCTTTGACAAACCTGACAAAAACAAGCAACGGGGAAGGGGTTCCCTATTCAATAAATGGTGCTGGGAAAACTGGCTAGCCATATGTAGAAAGCTGAAACTGGATCCCTTCCTTACACCTTATACAAAAATTAACTCACGATGGATTAAAGACTTAAATTTTAGACCTAAAACCATAAAAACCCTAGAAGAAAACCCAGGCAATACCATTCAGGCCACAGGTATGGGTAAAGACTTCATGGTGAAAACACCAAAAGCAATGGCAACAAAAGCCAAAATTGACAAATGGGATCTAATTAAACTAAAGAGCTTCTGCACAGCAAAAGAAACTATCATCAGAGTGAACAGGCAACCTACAGAATGGGGGAAAAGTTTTGCAATCTACCTATCTGACAAAGGGCTAATATCCAGAATCTACAAAGAACATAAACAAATTTACAAGAAAAAAACAAACGACCCCATTAAAATGTGGGCAAAGGATATGAACAGACACTTCTCAAAAGAAGACATTTATGCAGGCAACAGACATATGAAAAAATACTCATCATCACTGCTCATTAGAGAAATGCAAATCAAAACCACAGTGAGATACCATCTCACGCCTGTTAGAATGGCAATCATGAAAAAGTCAAGAAACAATAGATGCTGGAGAGGATGTGGAGAAATAGGAACGCTTTTACACTGTTGGTGGGAGTGTAAATTAGTTCAACCATTGTGGAAGGCAGTGTGGCAATTCCTCAAGGATCTAGAACTAGAAATACAATTTGACCCAGTGATCCCATTACTGGGTATACACCCAAAGGATTGTAAGTCATTCTACTATAAAGACACATTCACATGTATATTTATTGTGGCACTATTCACAATAGCAAAGGCTTGGAACTAACCCACATGCCCATCAATGATAGACTGGATTAAGAAAATGTGGCACATATACACCATGGAATACTATGCAGCCATAAAAAGGGATGAGCTCATGTCCTTTGCAGGGACATGGATGAAGCTGGAAACCATCATTCTCAGCAAACTATCAAAAGGACAGAAAACCTAACACTGCATGTTCCCAGTCATAGGTGAGAGTTGAACAATGAGAACATATGGACATAGGGTGGGGAATGTCACACACTGGGGCCTGTTGTGGGGTGGGGGTCTGGGGGAGGGATAGCATTAGAAGAAATACCTAATGTAAATGACAAGTTGATGGGTGCAGCAAACCAACATGGCACATGTATACCTATGTAACAAACCTGCATGTTGTGCACGTGTACCCTACAACTTAAAGTATAATTAAAAAAAAGAAAAAAGGTATTCCTTGCAACATAGTTTGTGATCATGAAAATCTAGACATAGTTTAATGTCTTATAATTAGAAATTAGTTAAATATATTACGGTATAGTCATGCAATGGAATACTATGGAACTATAAAAAATGATGATGTAGTGCTGTATTCATTGATACGGCAGGAGGTCCACAATATGTCATGAAATGAACAAAAGTAGATTCCAAACAGTTTATATAGGCCACGCGTGGTGGCTCATGCCTGTATTCTCAGCACTTTGGGAGGCGTAGGTGGGTGGATCACATGAGGCCAGGAGTTTGACACCAGCCTGGCCAACATGGTGAAACCCCATCTCTATTAAAAATACAAAAAATTATCCGGGTGTGATGGTGTGAACCTGTAATCCCAGCTACTCAGGAGGCTAAGGCAGGGGAGTCGCTTGAACCCAGGAGGCAGTGGTTGCAGTGAGCTGAGATCGTGCTACTGCACTCCAGCCTGGGCAACAGAGTGAGACTCCGTCTGAAAAAAAACAAAAAAAAAAACAAACAAAAAAACCCGAAACCAAACCAAAACAGAACAAAAGCAGTGTATGTAGTATGATTACATGTGCATGTATATATTTATACATAAATTTATGTACAAGTATGTGTGTATATATGTATTTAAATAAGTATATGTATAAATATATACATACATAACATATATGTGTATGTATATTTATTTAAGCACATACATAAATGTATATGTACACATATAAATATACTTTAAGCATTTATGTATATTGATTGAAAAAAGTACATGGAGAAAAATACAAAAGTGTTCATAGTAGTTATTTTTAAGTGATATAATATTGCCATTTTTTACTCATTTTATGACTTTTTTTTTTTTGAGACACAGTCTCACTCTGTCACCCAGTCTGGAGTGCAGTGGCGCGATCTCGGCTCACTGCAACCTCCACCTTCCGGGTTTCAAGCAGTTCTCCTGCCTCAGCCTCCCCAGTAGCTGGGGCTGCAGGTGTGCTGCCACACCCAACTAATTTTTGTATTTTTAGCAGAGACGGGGTTTCACCATGTTGGCCAGGCCTGTCTCCAACTCCTGACTTCAGCGTCCCAAAATGCTGGAATTACAGGCGTGAGCCACCACGCCCAGCCGTACTTTGTAACATTTTTTATGCCAACTTTATTTTTCATAATAAGGATATATTACTTCTAGAATCAGAAGAAGAAACCTCTTTTTTTGTTTTAAAAAACTTCCCCCAAAAAGTCATCAATTCAAGAGTTGTTTTTCTCCCCCCCAGCTGATGTGACAAAATGCTGCCAACATTTTTGATGCCAATGACTTCTACATATTAAATACTTCCACATACTGACATAAAATTATCTCTTAACAGCATGAATTGAATTTTATTAAACAAAAACAATTTCGATTGGGAATATCTGCTCCAGTACTTAGAGGTTTAACTAGTAGCAAACCACTGGTTTATTCTGGAGTGAATCAATCTACAGTGATTCTATGGAAAGAGTCCTAAATCTCTCTCCTGCCAAAGGAAATACTTGGCATGAAAAAAGGCAGCTTGTATATTTGCTTGACAGCATGCTGTGGTTTAATGAATTAGAACCATAATTTTTAGCTTTGTTTTTAAAAACAGACTGATTTTAGAGAAATAGAAATAAAATGTATGGAGGTGATAGAAAATACAAATTTCCCAGGTATAAAGGAGGGCCTGTTTTACTCCTTGTTTTAAATCCCTCCTGAGTGCCAAATCTTAATTACCAATTGCCTGATGCTTATCTCCACATGAACAGCTACACAGGCACCTTAACTCATTTACAAAATTGAATGTATCATCTTCTTCCCACAAATCTTCCATTTCTTCCTCAGTTCTCCAACATGTATCTAAGAGCAAAAACCATCCTTCCCAACACCCAGATTAAAATAACCTCTAAGTTTGGATGAAAAGAATGGAGGAATGGGAATAGGATGGAAGGGATGAGGGGGGAATGGGAGTTTTGTGACTTTTATAACCATAGTCACAACCATTTTGTGACATTTATAACCATATCAATGTTTCATACATTCAATAAATAAAACCAACAGGATGGGTGGGGAGAGGGGACCTGAAATGTAATACTAACTATAACAAATGAACCTAACCATATTACAAATGAATATCAACCACACTGAAGGGTGTGGAGAAGAAAAAGAACAAACCTCAATAACTCTGGAAAATAATATTTTCACTACATGCTGTGTGGCTAAAAGACAAAAAGCTGTGCACAAATAGAAATGCACATAACTAGAACTGTATACAAAGAATTATATACAGATATTGTACTTTAGTTAGTTAGTAAGTTTATTTTTCACAGGGGTATGAAATGGCAATTCTGCATCTACTTTATATATATATTATAGGATTGAGCAAACTAATTTAGATTTTAAAAGACAAAGAAGGTCTGTAAATAATTCCTGAGAGCCAGGGATCTCACTGTTGGAGAAAGAAGTAAAAAATGAATAAATAAAAGGAAAGGGAGAAGGGTAGAATGAATCTTGTGATATATAAGCTATTAATTTGAACTACAAATTAAACTGTAAATTGCATGTATATATAGAGAGGGTGGTAGGGTGGTGTGATGATCGTGGTGGTAGCGGGGTTTGGTGGTGGTGGTAGTGGGTGGTGGTGGTGGTAGGGTGGTGGTAGGGGGGCAGTAGTGGTGGTGTTGTGTGCGTGTCTGTGCATACTTAGGATATGTTTCCTAAATCTGTATGCAGAGAGGGCCTAGAATCAACACCACTGTACCAACTAGCACGCCTAGCGACCAGGTCTTATTTGCAAATATCATTCTCTCATTAAAAAGAACCAAGGCTGTTTGGAAAGTGCTTGATACCAAGGCAGGGGAAAGAAATGTAAAAGATGGGTCTGTAACATTGTGTGGTGTTGAGAAGTAAGAAGGTGCTCAAAAACAGATGGGGACATGTTGAGAGGATACAGGAGCCACCTGAGGGAACTCCCAGTGGTAAAATTGGGCATAATTTAAACAAAATAATGTATAAGGAGAGTAATGGATCATACTCTATAGAATAAAATAAGTTTCCATGAGTTCACTGATACAAACAATTGAATAAATAATAAAAAAAGTAAGTGGCAGAAGAGGGGAACACACTCTCTCTTTTTTTAACAGTAGAATTCTAATTCACAAATATAGAAGAAATGACGGAAATAGAAAAATACCGAGTGCAGTGGCTCACGCCTGTAATCCCAGCACTTTGGGAGGTTGAGGCGGGTGGATTACTTGAGGTCAGAAGTTCGAGACCAGCCTGGCTAACACGGCGAAACCCTGCCTCCACTAAAAATACAAAAATTAGCTGGGCATGGTGGCGGGTGCCTGTAATCCCAGCTACTCGGGAGGCTGAGGCAGGAGAATCGCTTGAACCTGGGAGGTGAAGATTGCAGTGAGCCGAGATCAAGATCATGTTACTGCACTTCAGCCTGGCTGACAGAGCAAGACTCTGTCTAAAAAAAAGGAAATAGAAAAATATCATTTGGCAAACATCACATTAATAATTGTTTCAGTCAAGAATCACTAATGGCTACTAACATCATGCTAACACATGATGAGAAACAGGATATTTACATAGCCTTGAATATGTCGCCTCAAGATAGTCACAGATTATAAACAGAAAAATAGAAACTTTTCAGTGGAGAAACCTAGCAGATAGCATCTTAACCAAATGACAGAAGTTATCATTATCAGTAATGAGATGTTCCAGCACCATATGTCTCCTAATATATGTACTGAGAGAGGCACAACATCTTCTCTTGGGAGGACATAATTCTGCCAAAAATGCACAGTCTGAATTTAATCATGAGGAAACATAGGCAGTCTACAGAATAACTGACTAGTAATCTTCAAAAATAGCAGGGACATGACAGACAAAGCAAGGCTCAAGAACTGTCCCAGATAAAGGAGACTAAGAAACCATGACAACTAAATGCAATGCGGGATCATGGATCAGAAAAAAAGACATCAGTGGGACAATGTCTTTGGGGATAGCTGAAGGTCGATAGATAATTTTTGATGTTACTTATCACTTTTTATACACCTGAAATTATTCTGAAGTGAAGAGTAATAAAAACTTTAGACATTTGGTCTGGTGCCTTGGCTCACACCTGTAGTCCAGGAATTGGGGAAGCCAAGGCGGGCAGATCAAGAGGTCAAGAGTTCGAGACCAGCAGGGCCAATGTGGCGAAACCTCGTCTCTACTAAAGATACAAAAAATTAACTGGGCATGGTGTTAGGTGCCTGTAGTCCCAGCTACTCGGGAGGCTCAGGCAGGAGAATTGCTTGAACCCGGGAGGTGGAGGTTGCGGTGAGCCAAGATTGCGCCATTGCACTCCATCCTGGACCACAGGGTGAGACTCTGTCTCAAAACAAAACAAAACAACAACAACAACAAAAAACAAACGTTAGACATTAGTTTTTAAAAAAAGACATCAATTCACAGACTGGTACACTGTGCTGAGGGAATGACGAGAACAAAGAGATGAGGAGTGGAAGCTTGGGAAGGCTGGGCACAGGTGGGGCCTTCGGGTGATGGCCCTGGGAAGCAGGGCTCGGGGCAGAAATGAAGGGGGTTGCATGTCACAATGGAGAGCAAAATTTTAACAGCTACAAAATTGGACCCTCATATAAAGTGGCGGATTCCTCTTCATTCCTCTCTCCCTCCAAATTATGAGAAGGATTTGCTTCCTTTAAATAATAAAAATTGCCATCTTACTAATTTATTTTCATTTGTGTAATATGACTGTTAAGCCCAAAAGAGTGTGCTGCTACATAATTTAAAATAACATAAAGAAAATGCATTTTAGAATGAAGCAGTTATAGGAGAAAACCAAATCTAAAACAAACAAAATCTGAATCATTTTGATTCTGCATTCTCCTCTCTGCCCGCCTTGCTTTTCCTGCCTCCCCCATCCTATTCTCCCTTATTCCATCTGTCACCAAGCCCTGCCAACTATAACTTCACACATTTCTTACACTAGGATTCAAATCTAAAGGCCTCAGTTTTCATCTTTCCTCTGTACTTACTAGCCCTACTACTGTGGACGATTCTCTCTGTGCCTAAATTTCTCTCTTTCTCTCTGTCTCTCTCTTTTTCTGTGTGTGTGTGTGTGTGTGTGTGTGTGTGTGTGTGTGTGTGTGTGTGTGTTCGATGGGAAGGTAGGAGTCCAGTGAGATAATGCACATGCCCTTTATAAACTATAATCTATTATAAAATGCTAAGGTTTATTTGGGGCTTTAATGTGTGTTATCTTGATGAGTGGTTTCCAAATTTTATGATTTTATGAAACTAAAAAGTTTGATTAACTGATAGAATTTTCAACTTGATAAAATAAAAAAATAAAATCTCCTTACTATGCCATTTCATATTAATAAAAGAAAGGGCATTTTAACAAACAAAGGACGTATTCTCAGAAAAAAAGGTCTGTCCCAACCTTGCATTGTGTTACATTTCTATACCCATGGTTCTTTCTTTTTCTCATTTTAAGCAGACTGACCCCATGCCATCAATGGTTCTAGGGTCAGCATTTAGGAACTGTCCTGGACTAAAATGTCCGAAGTGATAACTTCCTGAGCTCCTTGTATCCAATCTTGCCTTCTTTTCCAGTCCAGTCCATGCTCAGCATCCAACAAGTTTTTGTTAAATGAATCAGTGGACAGATACTCATTTTGAAACCAATGAAGGATTGAGCCTGATTATTTTGGAGTTAATTAAAGGGAGGAGATATAGGAGACAGATGAGCCAGGATACTCATATTTGGATATAGAGAGGAGAGCTGAGAATCTATTTTCCACTTATTTTCTCTTATATTTTCTGATTTACTGTTCAGTGATTTTACCTAAGTCGAGGGTGTGTCTTTAAAATAGCAGAACCTTGCTGGAATAATAAATACATAAATGGAGGTGCTCCTCAGGGGCAGAGGGGTTTAATTTATTCTGCAGGCAGTGGAGGGGGTGGTTTAGCATACGGGTCTCTTTCTTTTGCCAAGCACCACTTGGCAAATCCACAGAAGGATTGATGTTCTTTGTCTGCTAAAACCTGGGGAGAGAGAAATGGAGCAGACACCCTCTCATGGGACCCCTCAACTTTTCATCACTGTGTTCACTCTACACATCTATATGAAATTATTTACTGAAGGCTAAGGGTAATTTCAAAAATAATTTACAATATGGGAGGGACAAGTGTTGAAGTTTAAGCCCTCTTGGACTTTCCCTGCATCAGGAGCCAAGGCCTGCAGATGCATTGTCCATTTTGGACTTGGCTTTTCAGCCCTTATAGTTGCATCTGCACCTTAATACTCCCTCTGTCCTCACAAGCACCTGGGGCTTCAAGTATCAGTCCAGGAACTTTAGCCCCTCTTGAGAACCTTCAGCTCCTCTGCATGAGAGGAGATCTAGAATAGAATAACACTCTGGGCTGCAGCTCTGAGTGGGCAAGGATACTTGCTGTTCATTGCTGTCCTGTCTCGTGTGCCTGTGCGAGCTCGTGTGTGTGTATGTGCATGTGTGCGTGCGCGCGCATGTGTGCATGTTGGGGGATCTGAAAATCGGATAGTGGGCCGGGCGCGGTGGCTCACGGTTGTAATCCCAGCACTTTGGGAGGACGAGGTGGGCAGATTACAAGGTCAGGAGATCGAGACCACGGTGAAACCCCGTCTCTACTAAAAATACAAAAAAATTAGCCCGGCGTAGTGGCGGGCGCCTGTAGTCCCAGCTACTCGGGAGGCTGAGGCAGGAGTATGGCGTGAACCCGGGAGGCAGAGCTTGCAGTGAGCCGAGATTGCGCCACCGCACTCCAGCCTGGGCGACAGAGCGAGACTCCGCCTCAAAAAAAAAAAAAAAAAAAAAAAAATCGGATAGTGAATGGGCTCCAGACCCTTGAGTATGGTTTACTGTGTGCCTTCTAGTTTGAACTCAATCTTCCCATAGGTAAGAATGATGAGGTTGTTGGCTTCTTTATTAGTTGACTTAAATGACCACATTTTTCAAAGTTAGACATTAATTTTTCTTTAATAAATCATAGTTTAAACTTGGGTTGCTATTTTCTCTACTAGCGTAGTTCTGGTTTGGCCTTTAGAAACAACAGTCCCCGGCCGGGTGCAGTGGCTCACACCTGTAATCCCAGCACTTCGGGAGGCCGAGGCAGGCGGATCAAGAAGTACCTTTATTTCTTTATTAAAGTATCTTGATTCAAAAGGTTTCCCTCTTACCAAAAAGGGATAGGGAAAGTTGCCAGTTAAATTTTCCATCCTAATAATAATGTTGCTGTGAGAGAAGGAGATTTTGGAGAAATAGGTAACTGATTTCAAACACATGATGCTTTAGGGCTATTTTTTTATTTTTGCTTAAAGGTGTTTGTTGTAAAAACAGAGGTAAGATCTGACTATCGTAAAAACAGGATACCACTGCTTCAGTACCTAGTGTGGATAGGATCTTTTTTCTTCTTTTATTATCCTTCCTACCTCTCTTTTGAAAGACTGTTGTCAGAGCTGAAACCCAGGTTGGCCCTGAGCTCAAATCATAGTCAAGTATGGTAGTCGTAGTCCCAGCTACTCGGAGAGGCTGAGGCAGGAGAATGGCGTGAACCCGGGAGGCGGAGCTTGCAGTGAGCCGAGATTGCGCCACTGCACTCCAGCATGGGCGACAGAACGAGACTCCATCTCAAAAAAAAAAAAAAAAAAAAAAAAAGAATGGGAGTCAGCTGGGAGCGGTAGGTTACGCCTGTAATCCCAGGACTTTGGGAGGTCATGGCGGGTGGATCACCTGAGGTCGGGAGTTTGAGACCAGCGTGACCAACATGGAGAAACCCCATCTGTATTAAAAATACAAAATTAGCCGGGCGTGGTGGCCCATGCCTGTAATCCCAGCTACTCGGTAGGCTGAGGCAGGAGAATTGCTTGAACCCAGGAGGCGGAGGTTGCAGTGAGCCGAGATCACGCCATTGCACTCCAGCCTGGGCAGCAAGAGCAAAATTCCATCCCAAAAAAAAAAAAAAAAAGAATAGGAGAGTCTGGGTGCAGTGGCTCAGGCCTGTAATCTCAGCACTTTGGGAGGCCAAGGCAGGCGGATCACTTGAAGTCAGGAGTTGAGCCTGGCCAACATGGTGAAACCCCATCTCTACCAAAAATACACACACACACACACACACACACACACACACACACACACACACAACGAAGTAGCAAGGCATGGTGGCGCATGCCTGTAATCCTAGCTACTTGGTGGCTGGTGGCTGAGGCATGAGAATCACTTGAACCTGGGAGGTTGAGGTTGCAGTAAGCCAAGATTGTTCTACTGCACTCTAGCCTGGGCGACAGGGCAAGACTCTGTCTCAATAACAACAACAACAGAAAAAGAGTGGGAGAAATATACCTAACAATAAACCTGCAGATTGTTAATTCTATGAATGTTGAAGTCAAGAATGAGTTCAGACTGAATGTGATGTAACTCTGGTTCTGCTTTTCTTTGCTTTCTCCATGGCACCTATTCAGGATAGGCACTTCAGAAGACATTCCTATTTACTGGCTGGGAGGCCAAAAGCTAAGATAGAACTTTCAGTCTCACCCTTAGGTGTCACAAAATTCTTGCTTTCAAATTTAAACTGTTTCACTTCCAAATTTGAGCCCCCAGATGTGAAATACTGCCTCACCTGGGCCTTTTATGCTGAAAATATAAACTATTTTAGGAAAAGAAACACATTTTAAATATTAATATCTGCTAAGTAATTTTGTTATTAATTTAGTTTTTGAGCAGAGTTACATTTGAAAAAATATATAAAAGTTAGAATATGGATAGAGAGATAGATAGATAGATAGATAGAGTCATTCCAGGTTATTTAACTCTTGACTCTTTAAGTGCTGCATTTAAGTGCATACTTGAATCATTAGAAGGCATTTTTGACTTTTCAGTGTTTTCCCCAGCACTTTTCCAAGGGTTTAATTGACTTTAAGGTAGTTGTTGAGTCCTAAATTGTACATTAAAAATTAGGTGTCCAACAAATATAAGAAAATTATGTGGTTATCCACATATGGTTAAGAAATAAATATATAAAATGTCATCACTAAGATATTTTATGTATTTAGCCTCTAGCCTCTCAAAGGTATAACTACTAAAGCATATTTTTCTGCCTTAATATTTTGTAACTCCATTAGGGTTAATGGATGTTCTAAACAACCTTAAGCTATTTGGAAGAGTGCCTTATATAACAGTGTTGTTTATCTTCCACAGAATAAATACTCGAAAGGCCTAGTACTTCTCTCCCTAAGCCAGTGCATTCTGGAAAGAACTCAGTCATAAGAGTCCATTATTCAAATAAAATGACTGTTGAAGCGGAAAGTAATAATTGATTTTTTAAAGAAGATAGTTTTCTAAGATTTCTAAAATTGTCAAAAACCATTTTAAGTTACTGCAGGTGCATTTATTCTATGAGTAGCATTATAAATCAAAAGATTTCCTGTTAACCTATTTTAGGAATAGACTTGTAATTCTCAAACTTGAGTAATATAATGTAAAAAAGCCCTTAAAAGGAAGAAAATATTTAGATTATTAGAATACCCAGAGTTGATGTATATGATTTTTATGTCATTGTTATTGCTATGTCTTTCTATGTTTATAGCTAATATGTCCACATAAAAGCTAAGTTTGTATATGTTTATAGCTAAGATATACACATAAAAGCCAAATATATTTACATATTAAATACAAGCCAAATGATAAAAACTAATATAATTAAAATTGACAACATTAATTTGCTAGATGATGCTTTGCTGAAATTGAAGAGCATATGTTGAGGTTAATGATAGGAAGATTTAGTCATTTGTTTATTTATGTATTTTTTTGAGACGGAGTCTCGCTGTCGCCCAGGCTGGAGTGCAGTGGCACGATCTTGGCTCACTGCAGGCTCCGACCCCCGGGGGTTCACGCCATTCTCCTGCCTCAGCCTCCCGCATAGCTGGGACTACAGGCTCCCGCCACCTCGCCCGGCTAATTTTTTGTATTTTTAGTAGAGTCGGGGTTTCACCGTGTTAGCCAGGATGGTCTCGATCTCCTGACCTCGTGATCCGCCCACCTCGGCCTCCCAAAGTGCTGGGATTACAGGCGTGAGCCACCGCGCCCAGCCTAGTCACTTACTTTTTTACATGACTTTTTTTTGAGTGCAATAGATTATCATGTGAATCACTATCATCATATTTATTTAGATTTTAAAAATGATTTTGTTTTTATCCACTACACTTTATTGGTGGGCCAATTTAATTGTTCACTCCAAAATGCAAGAGAGAAAATCTGACTGGAAAATCCTTCATTGTATATTTATTTTAATAGATACTACTTGTATACTGTTGTAATTTGGCACATACAGAGACAGAATCAGAACAATACTTCCACTTGTGATACCAGTAAAGCACTTGCTGGATAACCGGGGCAGCCTCACTTAGGTCTTTTTCAATTAATTAATTAATTAATTAATTAATTAATTTTTTTGAGATGAAGTCTCCCTCTGTTGCCCAGGCTGGAGTGCAGTGGCACCATCTTGGCTCACTGCAACCTCTGCCTCCCTGGTTCAAACGATTCTCCTGCCTCAGCCTCCCAAGTAGCTGTGATTACAGGCGCCCACCACCATGCCCAGCTAGTTTTGTTTGTTTGTTTCTGTTTTTATATTTTTAGTAGAGATGGGGTTTCACCATGGTGGCCAGGCTGGTCTCGAACTCCTGACCTCAAGTGTTCTGCCTGCCTAGGCCTCCCAAAGAGCTGGGATTACAGGCCTGAGCCTTTGCACCCCGCCTACTTCTGTCTTTATAATTGTTGGGGGAAAAACATCCAAATTGAAAGCAATAATGATGCAGGATGATGGTTGGTATTTTTACTTTATAACCCACAATCTTTGATCAGCTAGCTATCTATGTTTACCAGTATATTTTAAGGCAAGCTGTGTCATTTCAGATGCTCATATGTGTCACCAATCCCACTGGGGTCACATGAGTGGCTGGCATATGGTACAATCTGAAAATAACACAGTCATCCAGACGACCCAGGATATGCTTTTTATGAAACTTATAAAAATGGATGGAAAAAAATGGAAAGAATAAAAAGGAAATTATAATAAAATGATGGGACCCCAGAGAATCAATTGGTTGGAGAAATCCTGGGTTAAATCATACAAATGAAGTTGCTTTGAAAACTGTAGTGTGCTTTACAAGTGCCAATACTGTATTATTATTGTGAAACAAATATAATTGGAAAGATCTGCACTTACTAAACAATAAAAAAGATTGGATTAACTCTACACAGCAGACAGAAAATTCCCACAGTGAAGGTCATTAATCAGAGTTTCTAGAAAAACAGCTGCTCCTGTCATTCCACTGGAGAAAGCACAAAACAACATAACTGCTTCATAACTGTACTCTGCGGAAGACTGACCTTGGTTCTAAGAGTTGCTTGCGTGGCCTGGTTCTGTGTGTGGGTTAGGTGAGGAGGAGGAGGTGTTGAGTGGGGAGGGGAAAGGACCCCTTCCCTCTGAAAGAAACTGTAGCATTTGATTTGGGGCCGTTCCCTGGGGCATTGTGGGGCAGAGACCCCTGGAAAGAAAGCAGTAGGTAAGATGCCTAGGTGAGAAGTAGAAGTAGGTGAGAACTCTAGGGTGGAGTCCCAAGTACATACTCGACTACTCCTAGGGCACTGACCCTAAAATAATTAACCTCATAGGAAAAAATCATGTTCCCTATAGAAAGATAAAGTTTATACTACTTGGTCCCTAAGTGATAGATTATATGTTGTTGCTCAAAGAGAAGAAAATGCAGATGAAGTGATTCCACATGCATCAGGAAAGTCCCTTTCCTCTCTGTACTCAAGATAGCTCTCAACATTGATCTTCAAGTATTGATTAGTCAGAGAAAGGAAGATTTATTGTTATTCTCTAATTTCCACTTTCTGAAATGTTAATATTGTTTTCTTACTGAGAATGCGAACTTTTGGATGTGATTATCAGCTAATCAAGTTGGAATTCAATCTTGGCATTATAACAGAATCATATTTACACCTACTTCAGTTTCCAAAAATCAGCCGAGAGAAAATATTGTGATCAGGAATTTCAATGGGAAAGCCAAAATCTAGAGTGAAAACACATCTTCTGTGAAGGATTACATTATAAAGTGTATGTGAGCCCATCTGGAATTAGGGATAAGTACAGAGAAGTTTAATTCAGTTCAGCTGACAGCTTTGGAGTGTCTGGTCTATGTCAGAACTATGGTAGAGGCCAGGGTGCAGAAATGGGCAAGATAGTCTGCTTGGTCTCAAGGAACTCATGATCAAATAATCAGTCTCATGTTAAAAACTCAAATTTCTCATGTTAAAAACTCAAACAAATATTCAGAATTGTTTCAGCTCAAACAGAGAGCAACTGATGTTGCCGGGATCGAGATGGATTCATGTGAAGTAACTACGTCATTTTAGAACAGAACATTGAAAAGTGCCATCGATTATAGAGCATAAAGTGAAATTGTAATTGAAAGTAGTCTCTTTGTTACTTAGATTCTTTTATTAGGCTCCTTTGTTTAAATCAATTCTTTTAAACACAAATAAGATGATTCTGGGTAGATGGGTCTTCAAGTAGATTTTAGTCCAGCTTAAATTTAAATAGGGAAAGAACAATCAGGGATATTCTACTAAATTGTTAGGCACCGAATTGTGTTATGTTTTTACTAAAAATAGGTATTTCTTATAATCTTCAGATGCTCTAAGCTGGCATGAATAATTAGTACTGTAATAAAATAAGTTCTGCCAAAAAGTTAATCTGACACACAGCAATGAAATGCCTAAAGCTGTGTGTCATAGAGTCATTATCCATAAATGATAAATGATGCTCATAAATACCAGTATTGAAAATTATTTCCCCATGGCTAAACCAAGGTCAGATTTTTTTCCTGCACTCTTTTTTAGTCCTCTATATCTATAGATAGCACCCAAGAGTGAACAGTTTTGCTGAATACTATGTTCAGAGTGAGATTCATTTCACTTCGTACCCCCACTAACCTCACTTACCATATGGATAAACTTGAAGCAAAGATATTGGATTAAACCCCATATGGTTCCTATCCTGTGTGTCTCTTCCTTCCATCCCAGGGCCAGACTCAGCTCCAAACTATGGTACCCAAGTGAGAGGGCCAGATTGGTACATCCAAATGCTTCCCACTACCATCTCTCAGACGCATCTAGGATGTTGTGAAGCTCCAGGTAGGATGAATTCTGTCTGGGAGGTTCAGGTGACTCCCAACTGTGTCATTACAGCAAGAGACGAAATTCACTGTCAAGTTGTGGTAAGAATTTAGGTGAGGGTGCTGACTCAGTAAAAGGACCTTTGCATCCTGGCACCAGAGAGATTCAGAGACAAGGGAGACAGATAAGGAAGAGGAACTGTATTGTCAGGGTTGGCTCTCTTCTCAGATCTACGCACAGGAGTGTCAGGGGACCTAACAAGTATATTTGCTGTGGAGGAAACTTCCCCACTGAGCCATCAGCAGTCCATGCCCTGAAACCTCAGCCTCTATTACAATATTAGATCTGTCTTGGGTCTAATAAGGAGAGAAAAGAGAGGGCCAAAGGTCCCCACTTGTGCATCTTCTTTCTTCTCCCCAGAGTTAACCACTATCTTGAATTTGATCATTTCCCACTGACAGTATGTACTCCAGTATGTATGATTCCACTTTCAAAAAAACTTTTATAAAAATGCTGAATAGTACCAGTCATGGTTCAACAAGGAACAGATGGCATACTCAAAATAGGCTAATTTGGCCGGGCGCAGTGGCTCATGCCTGTAATCCCAGCACTTTGGGAGACCAAGGCATGTGGATCACGAGGTCAGGAGTTCGAGACCAGCCTAGCCAACATGGTGAAACCCTCTCTCTACTAAAAATACAAAAATTAGCTTGGCGTGGTGGCATGTGCCTGTAGTCCCAGCTACTCGGGAAGCTGAGGCAGGAGAATCGCTTGAACTCAGGAGGCAGAGGTTGCAGTGAGCTGAGATCAAGATTGCGTTACTGCATTCCAGTCTGGGTGACACAGCAAGATTCTGTCTCAAAAAATGAAAAAATAAAAAATAAAAAAAATGCTAATTCAAGGATTTTTTTTTTTTTTCTTTTTTTGAGACGGAGTCTTGCTCTGTTGCCCAGGCTGGAGTGCAGTGGCGCGATCTCGGCTCACTGCAAGCTCCGCCTCCCAGATTCACGCCATTCTCCTGCCTCAGCCTCCTGAGTAGCTGGGACTATAGGCGCCCGCCACCATGCCCGGCTAATTTTTTGTATTTTTAGTAGAGACGGGGTTTCACCGTGGTCTCAATCTGACCTCGTGATCCGCCCGCCTATGCCTCCCAAAGTGCTGGGATTACAGGCGTGAGCCACCTCGCCCGGCCAAGGATGGTTTTTTTTGCAGAGATTATTTACAAAGGTGTGGGAGTAGGGAACCACAATGGATAGATAGTGCAATTAATCAGTGCTTACTCGAAGTCAATATGTTACTGTCTCTAGGTCTGAAAGGTAGAGGAAAAGGAGCTGTTACCAGACCCAAAGTGAGAGGGTCCTTTAGAGTCTGTTGCCACCTCGAGAGAAGCAATGACAGGTTGAGGGACACAGGCGGCCTTGCAGGGAGGCCGCTGTGGGGATAAATACATTTATCTCACTTTCTTCTCTTCTTCCTATTTCCTTTTGGGGCTTTTAATTGACCTAACCTAACTGGAAGCAGAAAGCACAGAAATCTGTTTATATGGTCCATTCGTTTAGGAACAGAGAGCAGGGGAGGGGGCTAGAGTGGTTTTAGGTGAGGGGGTGGGAAAAGGAAAATATCCAGCATATACGGTATTATCCTATGACTTGCTTTTTTAGTTAACATTGTATTTATATGATTCATCCATGTCGATATGCTTACTGTAATTGTAGTAGTTCATTCATTTTTCACTTAAAAAATTCCATTGTATGAACACACCAGAATTTATCTATTTGTTTTTCTTTTTTTCTCTTTTTTTTTTTTTTTTTTTGAGACAAGGTCTGCTGTGTCTCCCAGCAGGAATGCAGTGGCAGGATCATGGCTCACAGCAGCGTCCCAGCCTCAGGTGATCCTCCCACCTCAGCCTCCAGAGTAGCTGGGACTACAGGCTTGCGCCACCATTTCTGGCTAATTTTTGTATTTTTTGTAGAGGCAGGGTTTCACCGTGTTGCTCAGGCTGGTCTCAGACTCCTGGGCTCAAGTGTTCCACCCTCCTCAGCCTCCCATAGTGTTGGGATTACAGGTGTGAACCACTGTGCCTGGCCCAGTTTATCCATTTCTGATAATGGATGGTTTCCAGTGTTTGACTATTTTGATATTGCCATGAATGTTCTTGTTCATGTTTTTCGATGTCTATGCTCAAAACTTTCTCTAGAGAATATACTTAGACTAGAATCACATAGTGGGATAAAGGGTCATATGTTCTCAAATTTACCAGGTAATGCCACATTTTTCAAAGTAGTTGTATCAATTAACAGTTTTACCTATAGTATACGAGTTCCTAGTCAACACGCAATATTTTCAAACTTTGAAATTTTTGTCCATCTGGCACCTGTAGAATATTATCTCATTGTGGTTTTAATTTGCATTTCTTCAGTTACTAATGTAATTAAACATATTTCCATATGTTTATTGATCATTTACATTTCCTTCATTGTGAAATACTTGTTCAGGTTCCGTTTCTCTTTTCTACTGTTTTTTATTTTTTTCTTATTGATTATATCTTGATACTAACAATGACCCTGTGTTAATTTTATCATCTCCCAATTTGTGGATCTCTAAAAAACTGTATATGTACTTTAAAAACTTTTATGTACTTTTAAAAAGGTCAAGTGTCGTGGCTTACGCCTGTAATCTCAGCACTTTGGGAGGCCGAGGCAGGAGGATTGCTTGAGTCCAGAAGTTCAAGCAACATAGTGCAGCCCCATCTCTACAAAAAAATTTAAAAATCAGCCAATCTTGGTGGCATGTGCCTGCAGTCCTAGCTATTTGGGAGGTTCAGCTGGGAGGATCGCTTGAGCCCAGGAGGTGGAGACTGCAGTGGGCAGTGATCGCATCACTGCACTCCAGCCTGGGCAACAGGAAACCCTGTCTTAAAAAAACAAATGAACAGAAACTCCCTCCCCATGCAAAATCCCTTAAGTTCTTAATTTAATGTAGTTAAAATGATCAATCTTTCTCTTTTTAGCTTTTTTTTTTAAAAAAAGTTTAAAATATACATAACACAAAATTTACCATTTTAACCATTTGTAAGTGTACAGTTCAGTGGCATTAATTACATTCACATTATTGTGCAACCATCACCATTATCCATCTCCAGGACTGCTTATGCTTTTTCTTAATGTCTTGTTAAATAAATTCTTTGGACCATCAAGACCATAAAGACCGCCTACATATTTGTTTTAAATTCTTAAAATTTTGCCTTTCATATACAAGTTCTTAAATCATCTGGAATTGATTTTTTATACAGTAGGAGGTAGGGAATACATTTTTCCTCCCTGTAGACAGCCAATTGTCCCAGCACCATTTAGAATTGTCTATTTTTTTCTTCCATTGATTTGTACAGTGGATCTGTCATATACTAAGTTTCCTCATAGGTGTGGGACCATCTTTGGGTTTTCTATTCTGTTCCGTTGATTGATGACTTTATTCTTGTACCAATATTGTAATGTCTTAAATACTAATGAATTAAGATTAGCCTTCCATCTGCCTGAAATGCTATTCTCCGAAAGATAGACATGACTAAATCCGAAGTTTTCTTCTGGTCTCTGTTTCATGGCCTCATTTTTAGCCAGCCTTTCCTGGCTATCCTTTCTAAAATTTCAATTATCTCCTTGAAAAACTTTACATTCTTCTTTTCTGATTAATTTTTTTCTGTTTAGTAGTTGTTATCTAACATAATGATTTATGTATGTAACTTGTTTATTGTCTCTCTTTCCCATTAGAAGGTTTATGAGAGCAGGATTTTTTGGCTGTCTCATCATTCTCATATCCCCAGCATAGAAAATGTTGCCTGACACTTAGTAAGTGTTTAATTACTATTTCTGGAACACATCAAATAATGATATATGGAAGGGTAGTGTTTCTTCACCGTGCTACCCTTAAAAATGTGCTTTCTCTCAGTTCTCCTGCTCCTTGATTTTGACCAATAAAGCAATCTAAAGCAAATGGAGAAAGAATGAAGTGCTTCTTTAGGTTGTTTCTCAGCCGACTCCCAGAGGTAGGCAGTGAAACGGGGAGAGTGGAGGGCCAGAGGTTGGCTAACTCTGCATTTGCTTTTATGGGTCAGCTATCTTGCTGGAAATACCCCCTGTTCTCTGCTTTTCATGGCAAACACAGCTGGTAGGACCTAGAGTTTACAGCATGCTTACTTAGTAAAGAAGCTTACCACGCCTGTGGTTTTCAGGGCGACACACTCCGCTCAGAAGAGGAATGAACACTCACTTAGATTTACCAAGCAATGGCAACTAAATTCTCAGCTGTAAGTGTGACACTTTTTGGGATAGAAGTTCTGGAGCTGTGGAGGAGTTATCTCAGGGTGAATGCCACGTGGGGCAGTCTGTCTGTAGCTGGGTAATGACCAGGGCAGGCACTGAATTGAGCGGTGATGATTCATGGAAATTCTGCCAGAGAAGGTACTCTGTGCTTTATTACAGGCTAAACTATGAAGCCAGCTCATTCTGGAAGGAATGTGTATAAAGTTTTCAGATGAGGACTTGAAGTTTTATAGGCTGGAGTCACATTTGATTCAAACCATCTGTTTAATGGGAAGCTGAACCCAGCATTTTTTTTTCATACGTCTCTCACAGTATTCAACAATTCAGTATTGGCTGGGCGCGGTGGCTCACGCCTATAATCCCAGCACTTAGGGAGGCCGAGGCAGGCGGATCTCCTGAGGTCAGGAGTTTGAGACCAGCCTGGCCAACGTGGTGAAACCCCGTCTCTACTAAAAAAGCAAAAAATAGCTGGGCATGGTGGCAGGCGCCTGTAATCCCAGCTACTCAGGAGGCTGAGGTAGGAGAATTGCCTGAACCCAGGAGACAGAGGTTGCAGTGAGCCGAGATCGCGCCACTGCACTCCAGCCTGGGTGACAGAGCGAGACTTCATCTCAAAAAACAAAACAAAACCAAAGAAAAAACAAAAACAATTCAGTGTCATAAGTATTTATTGAGGGCCCATGGAATGCCAGGCACTGGGGTCACAGAAATGAATGAAACAGTTGTCCCTGTTTTTGAGATGCTATGGTTCAGTGGAAGTAAAACTTACGTGTTTCTGTATGTTTTCCTTCCCATGATTGTGAGGTCAGTGTCTGTATTTACAAGAATCTCGGTTGCCAGGGCTGAGCAATGTGTCAATCCATTTTTTGTAGATTAGGTGAATACATGAAAGAGCTCACAGTGATTTACCGAACATGGCTGCTGAAATGTATAACATTATTGTGCATTATTGCTATTGTGATATGCAGATTTATTTTATATTGCAATTGCCTCTGGATTCAGAAAAGCACCCTTCACAGTGAGGTAGTGACCAAAGCTGTGGCATTAGGAAACAATAAAAATGCTGGAATAGCTGACCAACACATGGTATTTTGTCCCCCGGGGCTTAAAATCAGTTTTTAATATGATGAAAAGGCAGCTATTATGTGACATAGTAAGATATTGGTATGTTAAGCATGAACATATATTTCCAGTTTTCTCTGAGCTGGTCATAAAATGACACTGGCTACTTCATCTTTTAATTGGGCAGATATTGTAGCAAGTACTTTGGGGATCACAAAGATGAACAAAAGGGCTCATCCAAAGAAAGCTTAAAACCTGGTAGTGCTGGAATTCTTAACCAGCCACATATGGTGATCTTGAACCTCTTGAAATAATATAGATGTGTGTGTAGGTGCATTTTTCTGAGGAGAGCTTTCATCACATTGTCCAGTGGTTCATGGACATAATTACATCCCTCTACTACAGAAGTTCTTAATCTTAATCTTCCAAAAGATAAAGAACTTCTGTAGTAGAGGGCTATAATTATTTCCAGAACTACACCATATGGGAGTCGTAAAGAGCCTCAGGGGTTTAAATGAGGAGCAAAACAGGTGGCAACACTGAGTCGTTTCATTATAAAATCCTTGACAATTTTGCAGGAGAAAATTTCTTTGCTGCTAGTGATAAAAACATTTTTCATATTTAACATTAGTTATTTTATCTATGAGTTACCTGTTCTTCTTCTTTTCCCATTTTTCTGTTTGTGTCTTAGGATTTTTTTCCTAATGAATTAACTTCTTTGTATCCTGATGGCGTTAACCTTTTTGATGTTATACTTTTGGTAGACCTTTTCTCTAGTTTGATGAGTGCAAAATACTTCTATGAATTTTTTACATGCATAATTTTATATTTTTTATGGTCAAGTCTTTATATCTTTTTTCTTTGTAATTTATAATATTTAAATTTGTTTGCTATCCAGAGATAAGATATTCATGTAAATGTTCTTATGGTCTGTGCTGCAGGTTTTTTCAGGCAGTTTATATGCTTTCAGGTGTCTTCTTTGGACCACGTGATGTATTTGTATTACATATTTGTATTATGTATTTGATACAGAGAGGAAGAAATGAGGTGAAACTCTGCTGTCATATTACTGGAATTGGTATAGTGAGATCGTTAGCACAGTGGGGCCTGGAGAGTTTCTCTGGGTTTGAACATGGCTCTGACATTATGTGTCCTTTTGACTTCATTTAACTTCTCGGTTCTTCAGTTTCCGTATCTAGAAAATACGTTTAATATTAATAACCTTTGGGAGGCCAAGGCGGGCGGATCACGAGGTCAGGAGTTCGAGACCAGCTTGCCAACATAGTGAAACCCCGTCTTTACTAAAAATACAAAAATTAGCCAGGCACCTGTAATCCTAGCTATTCGGGAGGCTGAGGCAGGGGAATTGCTTGAACCCCGGAGGCGGAGGTTGCAGTGAGCCGAGATCGCGCCACTGCACTCCAGCCTGGGCGACAGAACAAGACTCTTGTCTGGGGTAGTGGTGATGGGTCGGGGGGAATAACCTATCTTATATGGTTATGATAATAAAATGAGTTGATATGTAAACCACTTAGAACAGGTCCTGGTATAAAGTCAGTGCCAGCCACAGTTTAGTCCAGGCTGGGTAGATGCTTTGAAGCTTGATATTGTTTCAATGTACTTTGCATTTCTAAAAACGTGAACATTTCAAAGCATTCATTTGATCTCCTAAGGACTACCTATACCGGAGCCTCATTCCAGCACATCTGTAAGCGAGGCACGCCTCCTAGAGGCCACGAGTGAAGTTAATTTCCAGTTCTCGAAAATCTTACAGACAGCGGAGAACTGGTGTGGTGGCTCTGACGCCCCGCTTGTGAGTCTGCAGTCGGACATCTGGAAAGTAAGCGGCACGTCCGCGTAATCTCCAGCGCTTCATCTTCTTCCACCCTACCTTCCCTCCGAGGCTGGGTTCTTCTAATTCCTGTAGATTGCACAGTGATTCCTGCGAATGTGCATTCTTTCATTCATTCTAGTTCATTCCACAGATAATTGAGCTGCGCGCTTCCTTTGTGGGAGGCATTGCCGGAAAGCGGGGAGCGAATTGAACGTGGAACCTGCCAGTAGGGGCTTGCCGCCCAATACGAAATTCAAAACGTATATTGTATGTAGATGAGCAAACTAACGAGGATCTTGTAACTTGTTTTCTCATCTGCCAAATGGGAGTAATACGACCTTATAGGTCGCCGAAAGATTAAACGAGGGGAAAAAAAAGAGCCCTAACAGGGAACTAGGTGCAAAAAAGATCCTAATGCCTTTTTTCCTCATTCCTCCCCAGACTGAAAGTGATGAGCGCCAGCCCTGCGGGTTAAAGCGCCATATTTCCCTCAATATAGGGAATATTTGTTAGTGTCCCCAAACGAAGTTACATTGGTTCAATTTTCGGCATGTGGGAGTTTTCGCCACTAGCATTCAGCACCCCAGTTCCAACCGTTAAAAGCTACCGACTCCACATGCAGGAAATGCATCTTAAAATCTGGAAAACAAATCCCCAAAACACTGACATCCAAACACTTCAAAGCTGCCAGAGCGGATGCAACACCTTGAGCTCCCAGACGCGCTCCACTGAGCATGCCCAGAGCCTCAGGCCCAACCCCCCTCTACCCGCCACGGGGAGGTGGGGCAAGGCTGGCCTTCTGTGCTAGTCGCTTCCGCTTCCGGTTTCGTATGAACTCTCCCGCCACCCGGGAACAGTGGCTGCCAGCGTTTGTGTTTTCCTGAGTTTGAATTCTTGCAGGTAAGGGAAACTCCCGCGAATTTAGGACAGAGAGCAATCCTGTTGTTGAGGCTTGCAAGTTGAGAGAAAGGAGAGATGGATCACTTTGCAGGCAGCAGTAGCAGAAGGACAGACTTGGCGGGTTGGTTGTTTGGGGCAGACACCCAGGTACCAGGGAGGAGTTGGGGGGAGATGGGTTTGCCAGTGGAGTGAGGAGGGGTGTTGGGGATGGAACTTTTTTAAGGCACTTGTGGATGCTCCCGAAAAGGAGTTCCGAAAGACAGTTGTTCTGTTTCCCAGAGTCATAACAGAGGAAGTGAGTAACTGGACCCAGTCCATCAAGTAAGACCCTCATTTGGCCAGAACCTACAGCACTTTCCTCTAAGTTCAGGATTGCAGACCACGTAAAACCTTATGTTAACTCTTGGGATCGTAAAGATCCAAGAGCAGTGACACACAGGCCTATAATGAGCAGGCAACATCACCTGACTTTCATGTTGCTGAAAATTAGGATCACTACCTGCATCTGCTCTAGCGCCTCCCACCCGCATTACAAATTATTACAGGTGTATTGTAGAAAATCTGGAAACGAGAGAAGGACATCACCTAGGAATTGCCACTGCTAACATTTTGTGCATACCCTCAAGTCCATTTTTTTTTCTGTGTTTGTGGAATTATTTTTTCTTTTTTTTTTTTTTTCCCAACTTTATTTTCCATCATTTTACGCTTTTTATGTGCTTCCTTCTAAGGTGACCAAGATGGAGTTTTCTAGAAGAAATTATATGATGCTGAGGTTGGCAGGTGACCAGAGGAATGCTTCCTACCCTCATTGCCTTCAGTTTTACTTGCAGCCACCTTCTGAAAACATATCTTTAATAGAATTTGAAAACTTGGCTATTGATAGAGTTAAATGTAAGTACTATTTAAATTAGAATGTATATATTCTTGAGAAGCTCACTTACCCTTTGTGAGAATGAATGAAGGTAATTCATTTCCTTCATTCAGCAATCCGTTTAACAAATATTTACTGAGGTAATTCATATCCTTCATTCAGCAATCCATTCAACAATATTTGTTGAGGGTTTGGTACTCATTCATTTATTTATTGTACAATGCATATTATTGAGTGCCATTATGTTCTAGGTGGCAGGGATTTTGAGATGAATAATGTTATTTTTTGTTGAAGTTGTATTCTAGTACATGGAGACAGATATCCAAAATAATAGTCATAATTCAGTATTTTAACTGCTCTAGTAGAAGTAAATGGTAGTGCTGTTGAAACAAAGAAGTGGGAGTGACTGACTTAGTCTTATTAAATAAGCTTCTTAGAGAAGTTGAAATGTGATCTGGACATACCGAAGAATGAGTAGAAATTTTCCAGCAGAGAAGAAGTGAAGAGTTTTTCCAAGCTGAGATAATGGCCTATGCAAAGGCTTGGAGCATGAAAGAGAATTTCATATTTGAGCTAACAGTAACAAGTTCAGGAATTCACGGTGGATGGAGAAGTATGGAGGGCGTTTTGTGCCATGCTAATGATATGATATTGGGGTGTAAGAAGGGTGTGGCTATTGTCCTGGGGGCCTACTTAATCCTCAGTGTGTTGCTAGAGAAAAGAATGGGCTAGACATGGATTGAAACAGAAACACTAGCGTTGTCTTCAGAGTTTATGTTGCAGGATATCCTTGTGGGGAAATCAGAAGGAAAGGTGAGATACTGTTAATCATTCTTAGAGGAGCAGGGTAAGCACTGCTAATACAGAGAGGAGGCACTCAGTGCCTGTGTGTTGAATGAAAGAATGAAGACAAGGGAGAAAAGGGTTTTAGAAAGCTTAGCAGTGTCAGATACTTCATAGGGATTAAGATGGTGGTTGAAAAGTGTCCCTTGGGTTTGGCACTTGAGGTGAAATGATAAGGGCCTGAACTATGATAGTGACAATGGCAATGATAGGAAGGGAGAGAGTTAAGGGATACTGAGGAGGTAGCATTGATAGGATTTGGTGACTGGATATGAGGAGTGAGGGAGCAGGTGTGGAGTGGCTGCAGTTCCTGCTTGGATGGTCTGATGCATAGAAACTCTGCTGATGGAGATGGGCATGGCAGGAAGAAGAGTAGGAATGAGGGGAGGATAATTAATTTGGATACCCATACCTGTGGGACATGGGGTTTATGTTCAGGAGACAATTAGAAGTTCTTCATTCTTGACTTCAAAAATGCCTCCAGAGAATAATTGATCTGAGGAAAGATTGATAAGGTGCTTTAGGAACCTTTGAACAGTATGTAGCATCTGTTCAGGATGGTTCATTTGGCTGTTTGGATGGCCCTTCTTCTTCACTGTTGTGCCCTGTCCTCGGCTTCATCAGGAAAGGAAGGGATGCTTTTTTTCTGTTGAATCTATGCTAAGTAAATGACGCCTACTGCCTAACAGGCAGCTCCCATATGAAGGATGCAAACAAGGAGTGCCTAGTTTTTTTTCCCATACTGACATACTTTTCTGTTCCTCAGCAACAGCGGCTCAGTACAGGAATGATTATTCACCATCCATCCCTCTTCCCTGATTGAGAATCCCTGATATTAGATTATGCTGTGGGACATGGATGTTTTCTGCACATAGATGGACATTATCCTCTTATAAGCATGTGTAGTTTATATAATATAGTTACAGGAAATAAACTGGCAATTACTTGTCATGTTCTGTAAACAAGTAATTATGGAATTGCCCTCCATAGATTTTGTCTTGGATTTAGTTTTAAAACATTATCTTGCATTTATACCTTTTTTCTTTTTTTTAGTGTTAAAATCAGTTGAAAATCTTGGAGTGAGCTATGTGAAAGGAACTGAACAATACCAGAGTAAGTTGGAGAGTGAGCTTCGGAAGCTCAAATTTTCCTACAGAGTAAGTAAAAAAGGAAAAAAAAAGTTCCTTCAGTTTCTGTATATTTATGTATTGAGTGTCACTTGTGGGAAAGGTATTATATTAGGCACTGGGCTTTTATAAAGACTAATGTATCATGGCCTCTGCCTGAAGGTTCTTCAGTCTATTAGGGGTGATTGACATGAAGTCAGATGATTATAATATGGCAGGGTTTCTCAACCTCAGGACTAACATCATTTTGGGTCTAATAATTCCTTGTTGCAGGGATTGTCCTGTGCATTGTAGGATGCTCAGTAGCATCTCTGGCTTCTACCCCTACATATTTCCAGACATGCCAAATGTATCCCGTGCAATACAGGATGATGACAGTGTTTATAGATGCATGCTCCAGGAACTCCAAAAACATACATAATTATGCAGCTCAGATTGGGGTGGTTTGGGAAGGCTTTCCAGAAGAGGTAGTAGTGGAGCTGCATGTTGACAGATGTGATTAGATTTTCATTTTGGGAAGACTGCCAACAGCAGATTGACAGGGTCATGTCTGTTAGGAGGGAAACCAGTTAAAAGCCTGGAAATGATGAGAGTCTGAATTAAATGAGAGAAGGGGACCGGTTGAAGAGAGATTAAGAAGGTAGAATCAAAAGGTTTTCATGACTGATTGTAGGGGGAATGGAGAGAGAAGAGTTATAAATGACACCCAGGTTTCTAGTTAGGAAAATTAGTGGATGGTGGTAATATTTTGAGATGTGATATGCAGAAGGAGAAGCAAGTCTTGGAAGATGTAGAGTTTAGTTCTTAACATGAATTTGAGGTGCCTGTGGAGATGTCTAGTGGACAATTGCATAGACAGGTCTGAATATACAGGAAGACATGTGGTGGGAGTAGATTTAGCAGAAGGTCGGAATCATCAGGAGTAGGTAAGAGCACCCTAGGAAAATATTTGAGTGAGAAGAGATGATGATGGAAGTCAAGACATGAGGAATACCAATATTGAAGGTAAAGTGGAATTGGAGGAATTTGGGAAGGAGAATGGAAAGGAGCTTTCTCAGAAGTAGGAGATGAACCAGAATAGTAGTGTCATAGAAGCCAAAGAGGGCTAGAGTTTCAATAATAATGATCATGATATTAATAATGATAATAGGGAATAACAACAGCCGATATTTATATTAATGGTATGTTTACTATGTACCAGACTTTGTTCTAAGTGCATTACATATATTAACCCATGTATGTAATTCATACAGCAGTCTTATGAGGTGGGTATTATTATCATCCCTATTTTACAGATACAGCCTGTTTATTCACAGACTGAATAACTTGCCCAAGCTCATAAGATGGTAAAGGGTGGAGCCAAGATATGAATCTGGGTATTTTGTTTCTGTAGTGGTGCTTTTAACCACAATAGTTTCAGAAGCTTAAGATAGATTATGTAAGATGAATTGTACAGTGTCCATTGGATTTAGCAGCTGGATGGGCCCTTATAGATAGGGGCAGAGACCAGAACAATGACAGTGGTTGGAGAAGGAAGAGAGGTGGATATAGAAGACGTACTCTTTTAAAATGTGTAGCTGAAAAGAGAAGAAAAATAGGGCAGAATATAGAGGTTGTTTTAGGGAAAAGAGAAGATATACAAGCACACACTTGTACATATATGACAGGAGATACTTAAACACATAAGCTGAGCAGAAGATCTAGAATAGAATGGGGAAGAGGGGAGCTTGAAGATGAAACTTTGAGAGAGCATTTGATAAGTCAGGGTCTTTAAGAGGCACAAGCAAATGGGTTGTGGGGTTTAGGTGCAGGAATTAGCTTTTCATATGGTTTGGCTGTGTCCCCACCCAAATCTCATCTTGAATTGTAGTTCCCATAATCCCCATGTGTTGTGGGAGGGACCCGGTGGGAGGTAATTGAATCATGGGGGCAGTTACCCCCATGCTGCTGTTCTAGATAGTGAGTTCTCACAAGATCTGATGGTTTTATAAGGGGCTTTTCCCCATTTTGCTCAGCACTTCTCCTTACTGCCACCATGTGAAGAAGGACGTGTTTGTTTCCCCGTCTGCCATGATTGTAAGTTTCCTGAGGTCCCCCCAGCCCTGGGGAACTGTGAGTCAGTTAAACCTCTTTCCTTTTATGGGTTTACCCAGTCTTGGGTATGTCTTTATTAGCAGCATGAGATTGGACTAATGTAGCTTTACATGCCAGGAAGAGGAGATGCTTTGTAGAGATGAATGGAAGGCAACACAACATGTGTATGTGGAAGCTTGGGACTGAAGGATTCTGCCTAGTAGCCTTTATTTTCTGTAAAGTAGGTGAAGTCATCTGTTCAGAGAGAAGGGAAAGGTGCTATATTAGGGGTCTTGGGACAACTGGTGAAGACTGACGATTTTCTGAGAAGTGAGGAAGGAGATGATTTTGTGTTGAATCTCAACACTGCCGCTTACTCTGGACAAGCTTTGTGACCCTGAACAAGTTACATAACTTCTCTGTGCCTCAGTTTCCTTATCTGTAAAATAAGATTATAGTAGTGCCTCCCTCGTAGGGTTTTTTTTTTTTTTAAAGTATTAAATGTGTTCATGCCTTAAAAATGCTTAGGGCACTGTCTGGTACCTAGTAAGTGCTCAAGGCATGTTTGTTCTTATTATTTTGGATCTGACTATTGGTAAGGATCTAGTTGAGATTATAGGCCATGAAATTATATTTTCCAAATTCCCGTAGTTGTGTTTTTTTCTCCGGAGGTTCTTAGCATTTTGAGAATAGGACTGCAGAGTGTAGTTGTAGATTAAGAATCTAGGTTTTGCCAAATGGTTGAAATTAAAGAAGCTGAGGTTGGTTTAAGAAGTGGTTGAGGTGGTGAGCACCCTGGATATAGGCTGGATAAGAAGAAAATTAAAAGAGAGGGATTGGTGGGAAGAAAGTAGTGCGATCCAAACTCAAGAGGTTTTGTTGAGATTAGTTTACTTCTCGGTTTCATCTGATTGATAGCTTAAGGTAAATGATAATTATCCTGAAAAGCATATTAAGAAATGTTTTGGCAATGAGAACACATGGACACAGGGAGGGGAACACCCTATACCAGGGCCTGTCAGGGGGTTGGGGGGGCAAGGGGAGAGAGAGCATTAGGACAAATACCTAATGCATGTGGGGCTTAAAACCTAGATGATGGGCAGCAAACCACCATGGCACACGTATACCTGTGTAACAAACCTGCACATTCCGCACGTGTATCCCAGAACTTAAAAAGAAAAAAAAAAATGTTTTGGGACTGGGTGTGGTGGCTCATGCCTGTAATTCTAGTGCTTTGAGAGACTAGAGTAGGAGGATTGCTTGAAACCAGGAGTTCATAACCAGCCTGGGCAACATATTGAGACTCCATCTATACAAAAGATAAAATATTAGCGGGGCATGGTGGTTGTCGCTTGTAGTCCCAGCTGCTTGGGAGGTTGAGGCGGGAGGATCACTTGAGCCCAGGAGTTTGAAGTTACAGTAAGCTGTGATTGACCACTACCCTCCAGTCTGGGTGATAGAGCGAGACCCCATCTCTAAAGAAAGAAATGTTTTTGAAACTTAATTTACCATTGGCTTAGGCTGGCTCAGTATTTCCTTATACCTCTTACCATTCTAATGCATTTATTTTATTCATGTGTCATTATTTTTAAGGAAAACTTAGAAGATGAATATGAACCACGAAGAAGAGATCATATTTCTCATTTTATTTTGCGTCTTGCTTATTGCCAGTCGTAAGTATATGTTTATATTCTCACAGTCAAATCTGGTGTCATGGGTTATAAATTGGTGTGTGGTAAGTTGATGTGTTGTGTTGAACATAGGAAAACCCAGAATGACATCAGGAGCCAGTTGATCATGGGGTTGAACACTGTTGCAGTAAATTGTTTGGAACAAATTGTTTACTTAAAAATATTGAAAAAAATTCTATTGCAAAATTTTGCCTGATGAAACACTTTTTAAGTTTGTGAGAGAGACTCTTCATTTGGGATTTTAAATTGGAAAGGATTTTATTGGGAAGAAGGACTTTTGATATTTTTCCTGCAAAAAAATGATAATATTTATAAGAAACAATGAAACCCACACTTGAATTTATACAGGTTTTTGGAATTTGAGCTCTATGGGCCAGTTAAATCTAAGATATTTTTGTTTGGTAGTTGGTTTCTTTTAAGTTAATAGTGCCACCCAGAGGTAGTAAAGTTAGTTGCCTTTTTAAAAATTGTTTTTCCCTCATATATTAATTTTGGTCACATAATTTAGTTATGGCTGTCTTTTTTTAAATTAATAAGCTTATCAAGTGAGACTCTGGAATTGCTTACTATCCCAAGATAATAATTGAGAAATTACTTACCAGTTTTGGTTCGTTTTTCTTCTGTAAAAAAGCATATGTAGTTTGTGAAATTTAATAATAAATATGTTGCTGACAATCTGTGAAAATCTCCTAAAAATGTGAAATCATATTTTGCATCCAGTAGGGTAATTATTTTATTATATAATGGTAATGCCCATTAGTATCTGCCTTATAAATGAACATTTTATTGCTTTTAAATATTGTGGTATATATGTGCATATTAAATTTTGTGAAATTATAAATTGTAAAGCCATAAGCAAAGTTTCCTTTGCAAAGTTAATCTGATAAAAGTTCCCTTAAAAAATCTGGTGTCTTTTATTTGGCATTTATAAAGACACCTCAAGCCAAAGGAGTGCCCCATTTCCCCATTTTCTTTTTTTTTTTCTCTTTTCTCTCTTTTTTTTTTTTTTTTGAGCTAGGTCCTCATGCCATTACCTAGGCTGGAGTACAGTGGTGTGATCTCGGCTCACTGCAGCCGCAACATCCGTGGGCTCAGGTGATCCTCCCACCTCAGCCTCCTGAGGAGCTGGGACTATAGGCACATGCTACCATGCCTGGCTAATTTTTTTGTGGATATGGGGTTTTACCAAGTTGCCCAGGCTGGTCTCAAACTTCTGGGCTCAAGCAATCTGCCTGCCTTGACCTCCCAAGGTGCTGGGATTACGAGCATGAACCACCACGTCCAGCCCCTATTTTCTAACATAAAATGAATATTTTGTAGTTACATTAAATGCATGAAGTATTTTATGTTATTTAAAAATAACGCAGCTAGGCTCGAAGCATTCTTGTATTTAATCTTTTTAATTTTTAACACCCCCTATACCTTGTACCCAACACATCCCTAGAAGATTGTGATATGTGGTATTGATATTCTCCTTACCATGATAGAGGACTTGCATGTTTTTAACTGCTGTCCATTGGCATCTGGCTCATGTTTGAATATTGTTTTATAAACATTTCTTAGATTTCATAATCACTGGATTTTTAGTTTGTACTCATAATTTCTGTCTTCATTTCAGTGAAGAACTCAGACGCTGGTTCATTCAACAAGAAATGGATCTCCTTCGATTTAGATTTAGTATTTTACCCAAGGATAAAATTCAGGATTTCTTAAAGGATAGCCAATTGCAGTTTGAGGCTGTAAGTATATTTTTGTAGTTATTTCTAATTGTTCTCACCATTCATTTTTCCCTTCTGTCTTAAGTGCTGGTACTAATGTGTAGTGTGTTCTCTTTACATTCTCCAAGTACCTGCCTGAAACAGTAGCTAATAGCTTTGGATAACAATATATCCTTCCTTCTCTTTGACAAGAAGAAAAGGGACTCCTTAATAACAAAGTCTCACATTTACTTGCCCTGTTAAATGTGTGCTTTATTAAAGCACAAGAAGGTTTAGTTTATAAAGGTTCATCTTTAACCAAAATTTTTTCGGCCAAAATAAAGCTAATAATGTGTTAAACTAGACAAGTGGTGGTTACTTATTTATATCGTGAAATTTAGAGGAGGTAATACTTTATTTAAAAGTCAGTTGTCAGGTGGGGCGTGGTGTCTCACACGGGGCGTAATGTCATCACATTACGTGGTGCTGTAATCCCAGCACTTTGGGAGTCTGTGGTGGGCGGATCACTTGAGGTCAAAAGTGCGAGACCACCCTGGCCAACATGGTGAAACCCCCACTCTACAAAAAATAGAAAAATTAGCCAGGCATGGTGCTGCACGCCTATAATTCCAGCTAGTCAGGAGGCTAAGGCGTGAAAATTGCTTGAACCCGGGAGGTGGAGGTTGCGATGAGCTGAGATCATGCTGCTGCACTCCAGTCTGGGCGAAAGAGCAAGACTCCGTCTCAAAAAAAAAAAAAAAAAACCATAAATCAAAAATGTCAGTAAGATCTCTCTGAATACTTTTAAAAAATAATTTTGCAGACAGATCTGAATGATTTACATATTGTAATTATATAAAAAAGAAGAGCTCTTTGGGACTCATTTAACAGGGATAAGTATTGGAAATAGAATTTATGTCCTTTTTTTTTTTTTTTGAGATGGAGCCTCACTCTGTCATCTAGGCTGGAATGCAGTGGCGTAATCTCGGCTCACTGCAACCTCCACCTCCCGGATTCAAGTGATTCTCCTGCCTCAGCCTCCTGAGTAGCTGGGACTACAGACAGGTGTGTGCCACCATGCCTGGCTAATTTTTGTATTTTTGGAGACGTAGTTTTGCCATGTTGGCCAGGCTGGTCTCGAACCCCCTGACCTCAGGTGATACGCCCGCCTCAGCCTCCCAAAGTGCTGGGATTACAGGTGTGAGCCACCGTGCCTGGCCTAGAATTTACGTCTTTTAGGTAGATACATGCCACAATGGGAATGTGGAAAAATTATGTTTTGGAAGTTTTAGAGCAGTCAGATGGTAGTAGGACTGGCTGAGACTCTGTTTTGCTTGAAGCCAAATAAAATAAAAAAGTAGAAGTTGCAATAGGTGAAATACATTGTCCTGTCTGACAAGTAGAAGACATATCCACTGTAGAAAGGAACACTATGGAGTATATGAGTTAGGGAAAAGAGGCCGTGAAGGGAAGGGAACAAACATTTTGTAGACGTTTAGTGTCACGTATATGCTAGGGAGGCAGTTTCTATAGTTTCATTTACTTCATGAGGTTTTTAAGTCACATCTACCTTTGCATAGAAAGATGTCATGCATGGTACCATCTGAACCAAACCCATTGCATCTTCCACTTTGCTTTTAACTTTGATCCTTGGTGAAGTCCATTATTGCAATTATCAATTACAGTTAATTTATCCATTCCTACTAGAAATATTTTATTTTTTGCTTTTGTTGAAATTACTGATTTTTAGTAGGTCGTAGAGAGAAGTGTCCTTGAGAAGGTCTATTATTTACTCTAGAGCAGCCATCTCCAACCTTTTTGGCACCAGGGACTGGTTTCATGAAAGACAATTTTTCCACGGACTGAGGTCGGGGACGGGGAGGGGTGTGGATGGTTTTGGGATGAACAGATCCACCTCAGATCATCAGGCATTAGATTATCATAAGGAGTGCACATCTTAGATCTCTCACATGTGCAGTTCATAATAGGGTTCGCACTCCTATAAGAATCTAATGCCTCCACTAATCTGACAGGAAGTGGAGTTCAGGTGGTAATGCTCGCTCACTGCTCACCTCCTGTGCAGCCTGGTTCCTATGGGCCACGTGCTGGTGCTGGTATTGTGGCCTGAGAGTTGGAGACCCCAGTTGTAGAGTGTCTCAACATATTGTCACATATACTTTTTTAAATAATAGATTTATTGAGCTAGAATTCACAAATCTTGACATGCACCCTTTTACAATGTATAATTCATTGGTTTTTAGTGTAATTACAGATTGTACAATCAACACCACTATGTAATTTTAGAACATTCTCACCTAAAAATGAAACCTCATACCCATTTATGGTCATTCTCTATTCTTCCTCTCCCAACCCCTGGCAACCACTAACCTGCTTTCTGTCTCTGGATTTGTCCGTTCTGAACATTTCATATAAATGGAGTCATACAATATGTGGTCCCTTGTGGTTGACTTCTTTTACTTAGCATAATATTTTCAAGTTTCATCTATGCTGTAGAATGTATCAGTACTTAATTTTTTAATTGCCAAATAATGTTTTACCTGTTCAGCATTTGAGGGACATTTGGATGGTTTCCACATTTTGGCTATTATGAATAATGCAACAGTGAATATTTGTGTCCAGGTTTTTGTGCGAATATGTTTTCCTTTCTCTCAGCTGTATTACCTAGGAGTAGAATTGCTAGGTCATAGGGTGATTCTGTGTTTAAACTTTTGAGGAGCTATCAAAAAGTTTTCCAAAGTGGCTGTATCATTATATATCTTACCAGCAGTGGATGAGGGTTCCACTTTCTCCACATCCTCACCGAAAATTGTTACCTTGTAAAAAAATATAGCCATCATAGTGAGTATGAAGTGGTATGTAATTGTGGTTTTTGATTTGCGTTTCTAATAAAGCTGAATATCTTTTCATATGCTTATTGGTCATTTGTATATCATCTGTGAAGAGATGTCTGTTCAAATCCTTTGCCTGTTTTGTAGTTGAATTGTTTGGCTTTTTATTGTTGAGTGTTCTTTACATATTCTGGATACAAGTCCATTATCAGCTATATGATTTACAAATATTTTCCCCCATTCCGAAGGTTGTCTTTTCTTGATGGTATTGTTTGCAACAAAAAGGGTTTTTTGTTTTCAGATGAAGTCTAATTTATCTTTTTTTCTTGTCACTTGTGCTTTTGGTGTTGAGTCTAAGAAGTCTTTGTCTAATGAGAGGTCATAAGGATTTACTCCTACAGTTTTTTCTCTAAGAGTTTTGTAGTTTTAGTTCTTACGTTTATATCTGTGGTTCATTTTGGTTAATTTCTATACATGGTGTGAAGTAAGGGTCCAACTCATTCCTTTGCATGTAGATATCTAGTTGTCCCAGCATTATTTCTTGAAATAACCATTCTTTCCTCATTGAATTGTCTTGGCACACTTGTCAAGTCAGTTGACTGTTGATATCGTTTGATTGTGTCCTCACCCAAATCTCATCTTGAATTATAGTTCCCGTAATCCCCATGTGTCATGGGAAGGACTTGGTGGGAGGTAACTGAATCATAGGGGCAGTCTCCCCCATGCTAGTCTCATGATAATAAATTCTCATGAGATCTGATGGTTTTATAAGGGGCCTCCCCCTTTGCTTGGTTCTCATTCCCTCCCCTGCCACCTTGTGAAGAGGTGCCATCTGCCATGATTGTACATTTCCTGAGGCCTCCCAAGACACGCAGAGGCCTCAGGATTAAACCTCTTTCCTTTATAAATTACCCAGTCTCAGGCAGTTCTTTATAGCAGCATGAGAACAGACTAATACAACTGTAAATGTAAACATTTATTTCAGTACTCTTAATTTTATTCCATTGATCTGTCTGCCTATCCTTATGTCAGTAGTATGTGGTCTTGATTATTGGTTACTGTAGCTTTGTTGTTAAGATTTAAAATTGAGAAGTATGAGTTCTCCAGCTTTGTTCTTTTTTCAAGATTGTTTTGGCTACTCTATGTTCCTTGCATTTTTTAATGAATTTTGGGATCAACTTGTTAATTTCTACCAAGAAGCTTGCTAGGATTCACATTGGGATTACATTGAATCTGTAGATCAGTTTGGGAGGTATTCTTTTGTAATGATATTAAGTCTTCCAATCCATGAACATGGGATGTCTTTCTATTTATTTAGATCTTCTTTAATTTTTTTCAACAATGTCTTGTAACTTTTTGTTACATTTATACCTAAATATTCTTCAATGTTATTGTAAGTGGAGTTTTCTTCATTTTTGGAACGTTCATTGCTAGTATATAAAAATCCAGGTGATTTTTGTATATTGATCTTGTATCCTGCAACCTTGCTGAACTTTTTTTTTTTTTTTTTTTTTGAGATGGAGTCTTGCGCTGTAGCCCAGGCTGGAGTGCAAGCTCTACCTCCTGGATTCATGCCATTCTCCTGCCTCAGCCTCCCTCTGGCAACCACACCCGGCTAATTTTTTGTATTGAACTTGTTTTTTAATTCTAACAGTTTTATAGTGGATTCATTATGAGATTATGTTTTCTACAGAGACATTTCTGACTCCTTTCTAATCAGGATGCTTTTTATTTCTTTATTTTTGCCCAATTGCCCAGCTAGAATCTCCAGTACAGTGTTGAATAAAAGTGGCAATAGCAGTGATCATGATCTCAGGGGAAAGCATTTAGTCTTTCACTGTGTTGCATGGTTTTAGCTGTGAGTATTTTTTATAGATGCCCTTTATCAGATTGAGGAGATTTTCTTCTAATTCTAGTTGAATATTTTCATTAAGAAAGGATGTTATATTTTGTCAATGCTTTTCCTGCACCAATTGAGATGATCATATGGTTTCTGTCCTTTATTAATATGGTGTGTTGGGCTGGGCGTGGTGGCTGACACCTGTAATCCCAGCACTTTGGGAGGCCGAGGTGGGCGGATCACGAGGTCAGGAGTTCGAGACCAATCTGGCCAGCATAGTGAAACCCCATCTCTACTAAAAAAAAAAAAAATACCAAAAAATTAGCCAGACATGGTGGCGTGTGCCTGTAGTCCCAGCTACTCAGGAGGCTGAGGCAGTAGAATCGTTTGAACCCGGGAGGTGGATGTTGCAGTGAGCCAAGATGGGACCAGTGCACTCCAGCTTGGGCAAAAGAGTGAGACTTTTGTCTCAGAAAAAAAAAAAAAAAAAAAAAAATAAGGGTGTGTTACATTAATTGATTTTTGGATGTTACACCAACCTTGCAGTCCTGGAATAAATCCTGCTTGGTCATGTTATATAACCTTTTTAATATGCTGCTTGGTTTGGTTTGCTAGTATTTTGTTTAGGATTTTTGCATCTATATTGATAAGGGATACTGGTCTGTAGGTTTTTTGTGATGTCTATATCTGGTTTTGGTATTAGGATCATATTGGCCTCATAGAAGGAGCTGGGAAATGTTTCCTCCTCTTCCATTTTTTGGAGGAGGTTGTGAAGGATTGGTGTTAATTCTTTTTTAAATGTTTGGTAGAATTTACCAGTGAATTAATCTGGGCCTGGGCTTCTCTTTGTGGGTCATTAAAATTACCAATTCACTCTCTTTACTTATTATGAATCTATTTAAGTTTTATATTACTTTTTGGGTCAGTTTTAGTAATTTGTGTCTTTTTTGGAATTTATCCACTTCATCTAAGTTATCTAATTGATTCATGCAGTTATTCATAGTTTTCTCTTATCCTTTTGATTTCTTTAAGAAAATAAAAGCATTGGTGATGATGTCTTCTCTTTCCTTCCTGATTTTAACAATTAGAGTCTTCTCTTTTTTTGTTCATTTGTCATCTAGGTGGAGATTTGTCAGTGTTACTGGATTTGTTCAAAGAACCAACTTTTGGTTTCATTGATTTTTCTGTGTTATTCTCTAGACTCTATTTCACTAGTTTCTACTACAGTCTTTAATATTTCCTTCCTTCTGCTTGCTTTGGTTTGGTTTGCTCTTTTCTTCTAGTTTCTTAAGGTAGGAGTTTAGGGTATTTATCTGAGATATTTTTTCTTTTTATATGTAGACATTTACAGCTATAAATTTTCCTGTGAGCACTACTTTAGTTGCAAACCATGAATTTTTGTATGATGTGTTTTCTTTTTCATTTATTTCAAAGTATTCTTTTTTCTTTGACACATTGATTAGAAGTGTTCAATTTCCACATTTTTGAATTTCCTGAATTTCTGTTACTGGTTTTAATTTAATTCCATTTTAGTTTGAGAATATATTTTATATGACTGCAATCTTTTAAAATTTATTGAATTTTATTTTATGACCTAGCATGTGGTCTGTTCTAGAGGATGTTCCCTGTGTGCTTGTGAAGAATGTGTATCTGTTGTTCTTAGTTGGAGTGTTCTGTAGATACAGTCTGTAAGATCTGGTTGGTCTATAGTGCTTTTCAAAGCTTCTGTTCCCTTGTTCTTCTTCTGCCTATTTGTTCTATCCATTATTGAAAGTGGGGTACTAAAGTCTTCAACTGTTATTGTTTATTATCTTTAATTCTGTCAGTTTTTGCTTCATTTATTTTGGGGCTCTCTTGTTAGGTGCATATATGTTTATAATTGTTAAATCTTCTTGATGGGTTGACCCTTTTATCATTAAGAAATATTCCTCTCTAGTAACATTTTTTTGTTGTTGTTTTAAGTTATGTTTGTTTGATATTAGCATAGCCATTCCAGATCTTTTATGGTTGTTGTTTACATGATATGTCTTTTTCTATTCTTTTTATTTTCATCCTTTATGTGTGTTTGAATCTAAAGTGTGTTTGTTGCAAATATCATATAGTTGGATCATCTTTTCTTTTTTATTCATTTTGGAAGTCTCTGACTTTTGCATGGATTGTTTTATCCATTTATGTTTAATTACTGATAACTTAGGATTTCCATGTGCCATCTATGTGTTTCCTATGTCTTAAGGTTTTTTTGTTTCTCTATTTCTCCATTACTGCCTTCTTTGTGTTAAATTGGTATTTTCTAGTGTACTATTTTAATTCTTTGCTGTTTATTTTGCTATATTTTTTTGAGTTATTTTCTTTGTGGTTTCCCTTAGAATTACAATTATATTTTATTTTAAAACAATCTAGTTGGGATTAGCATGAAGTTAATTTCAGTAGTGTACACACTTTTGTTCCCATATGCTCTGTTCCCTACCCCCTGCCATTGTGCTAGTATGGTCATACAAATTATTTCTTAATATATCAACAGAGGTAAACTTTTTGTGTTCTAGAATGTATGAAAAATGTATTTATAATACTGTCAAACTTGAGTGTAGTTTGCCTTGGTATACAGGCAAATACCTGTATGTTGGGAATATTTCTTATTGGCATTTTGGAGATACTGCTTGCTGAACCTTTTAGCTTCTAGAATTGCTCTTGAGAAGCCTGATTTCATTCTGACTTCTTATTCTTTGCATGTAACTTTGTGTCCTTTGCCAATCCCACTCTCTTGTGTAGTGAACTTTCATGGCGATGTCTGCACCTTTTTTCACTTTTTTGGGATGGGAACTTGGTGGGCTTTTTTAATCTGAAGATTTGATTCTTCAGTTAGAAAATTTCTTTTTATTATTCCTTTAATAATTTCTTTCTTCTATTTTCTATGTTCTCTTTTTATAACCTCTTGTTAGTTGGAATTTATATTTTCTGGCTTGGTACTCTTATTTTCTTTTCTGTCCTGACATTCAATCTTTGTCTTTTTGTTTTATTTTCTGCTTCCGTCAACTATTTTCTCAATTTTCTATTTATTTTTCCCTCCTGTGTTTAATTTTTTCTTTTAAATTTACTTAAAAATTGAAATATAAAATTGTATGTATTCACTGTAAAATATAATGTTTTGAAGGATACATTGTGGAATGATTACATCTAGCTAATTAACAAATGTATTACATCAACATAGTTATTTTTGTGGTGAGAATACTTAATATCCACTCGCTTAGCATTTTTCATCAATATAGTTTGTTGTCATTAACTGTAGACGTCATGTTGTACAATGGGTCTCTTGAACTTAATACTCTTAACTGTGATTATGCATCCTTTGACAGACATCTCCCTAACCTCTTTTCCTCCTTAACCACCCCAGCTGCTGGTAATCACTATTTTACTCTCTATTTCTATGAGATCAACTTTTTTAGATTCCACATATGAGTGAGATCATGACATATTTGTCTTTCTGTGCCTGGCCTTATTTACTTAATGTAATATCCCTGTTTCATTCATGGTGTTGCAAGTGGCAGGATTTTCATTTTTTTAATGACTGAATATTATTCCGTTATGTATATACATTGCATTAAAAAAATCCATGTATCTATTGATGGACACTTAGGTTGATTCCGTATCTTGGCTATTGTGAATAGTGCTGCAGTAAATATGGGTGTGCAGATGTCTTCAGCATACTGATTTCATTTTACATACCCAGTAATAGATTTTGCTGGAACATACATGGTGGTTCTATTAGGAATTTCCATATTGTTTTTCATTTCTACAAAAAATAAAAAATAGCTGGGTGTAGTGGTGCACACCTGTAATCCAGCTACTTGGGAGGCTGAGGTGGGATGATTACTTGAGCCCAGGTGTTGGAGGCTATAGTGGACTATGATCTGTAGCCCATCCTGGGGCTATAGAACAAGACCCTGTCTCTCAAAGAAATAAGAGGATAATAACGATTTCCACCTCACAGATTTGTGTGAGGTAGTGTGTATAGAGTGCTTAGTACTGTGCATGGCATATATGCTGGGTAGTAATATTACGGAGGATACAGAAGCAGCATATGCCTGTATTGTGAAGAAGTTTGGAGTCAATTAGATTGATATGTTTTTACTGCAATTAAAAAAATGGTTTTGAGTCTTTTTGTTTTAGGAAACAGGAATTTATGGGAGGGGTATGCAGTTTTAACAAGAGTGTTGGTGTTTAAAATTACTCTAGTTGCTTCTAGTCTGTTTGCCATATTTTATTTATTTATAAATTTGTATCCTGTTTCACTTTGCTAATCATTTGAGGTGCATTATAATGGACCTGTACATTAAAGTAAGATGCATAAATATGGATAAACTTGAAAGACTGGCTGAAGGGATGATTAATATCCTTATTTATACATCCCAGCGTGGTGTTACACAGCTTCTAAAGGGAGCAGTAACTTTGCCTTCTTGTGTGACTGTTTCAGTTTTTCTAGTTCAGTGATTCTCAGTGGGGGGATAGGATGGAGAGGTAGTCCTCCTAGGGTGTTTATCAGAATGTGGGTGGAGGTTAGTATAGAGTATAGAAAACATTATGCCTTATGCTTTTGAAATATAAACCATAGAATGTAAAGCGTGATCAAGTATTTGTGGCTGATGGGGATTCATGGAAGATAGAGTAACAAAGTATTGCAGAGGGCTTGACAGAGTAACCATTACCGTGATAGTCTGCAATCACTTCCCAGGCAGAGACCTTTTCCCATCTTTTTCATGGACTCTCCCATGGCATCTGATACTGGTAATTAAGGCACTTGAAATCAGGTGCTGTTGATTAGCTTGTCCCCGGGTCTCTGTAAGCTGTTTCCATTTCATTGTAGGCTTTCCCAAATTTTACCATTTCATTAATAGGAACATGCACACTTTCATCACTTTGGTTAGAATATTTAGTTTGCATTTGAAAACTACTATACCTAGTCAGGTATCAGTGATGCTTTTAGACTCATGACAAAGCAAGGTTTGGGGAAAAGTTACTAGCATTTGTTTCATGAGGTGGTGTCTGATGTGTGACCTGCTGCCTAAGTTGAGGTGGAAGGAAACAGCAGGGAGTGGGCAGCCATGGGGTCATCTTGTTTGTCACAGAAGCTGGATTGTTGGCACACATGCCTTTGAGTTATCCTGGACTTAAAGTGCTTGTGTGCTGTGTTTGTGTGCATTTCTCTGTCTTTTCAGTTTCCTTAATGCTGCAATTGCTTTTATGTTGATGTACTTCTGTAAAATAAATATATTTTTACCTTAGGATGAGATGCAGTGTTATACCTGAGTTGTATTATGCGCCCTTCGATGGAGAAATATGTACATAAAAAGGGATCATTAATTTCTGGTGTTCTATTACTGACTTGGGCAGTGCACTGATACTTTTTTAGTCTATACTGGGTTTCTGGTGGATAGTAGATTCTGAATCCTTATGATGTAGAATAGGAAGCCTTAATATGAAGTGTTCAAAAAGGAAACACTGATATTTTTCTTTCTTTGACCTATATGTAAATAAATTGGATTTTAAATCTGAAATTTCTAAGGCATTTCAATGAGTAAATATTGCTGTCCATGAGGACTATTTTGCATCTCCCATTGCTGAGTTGATTGACTTAACCTTGGTCACATTAAGGGTGAATGGGTAAGGTTAAACAGATTCTATTAGTGTTTCTTCAGTTGGCCAGTTAGGGAAAGGTGAGGCTTTGGCAGCTGTCAGCCTTACAAAGGGTTTCTGTGCTGTTGCAGTCTAGAGTCTGACAGCAGCTTATAATTTACTTGGATGCTTTTTAAAACCTCCTTAAGACAGTCAAGAAATATTTCTTACTGGCTTTGCAATACCAGTGGGTTTAATGGTAAGATGCTTTTCATGAGAGTACTACAGAATGGCAGGGACAGTGAAAATGAGCGTTCTTAAAGATGTGGAAGAATATTCTGTGTGTCACAAATGATGACTCTGCCTCATATTAAAAAGACCGAGTGTTCAGTTGCCATTTATGTTCAGGGAAGTGAGGGCTTTTAGGTGAAGGCAAGTGAAGTTGGTAACCTCGTTGCCTCACTGAAAACAAGTACAGGTAAAACTTTGAATTACTTTTGTTTCTTTAAAAGTAGTTTTTCTTATCCTGAGCCTGACATTTAAAATTTGTTTCTCATCCCTTTTAGTTTAAAGCCTTAATTTCTTTTATCTTAGAAATTATTTCATATTATTCTTGGTTGGTAATTACTTTTCAGTGAGGATGAATTCAAGTTTAATTTGTCACTGGTTATTGAAAATGTCAGTTACGAATTTATTAGCAGCCTTTGGAGGCTTTTCTCCAGTTAACATTGGAACATTGAGTTTACACTGATTTAATAGTTTTAGGTGTATTGAATTTTAAAATACTTTTGGTATTCTGTCTTTATTTCTGAGATACTGTAAGTTGGCCTTAGTCATAGTTTTTTGATCATTTTGGCCCTTACTGTATTGTTGTTATTGTTTATTGGTATAGTTTGGGTTGTCGTAGTTCGTTTCGAATGTGTATTCGTTATCATGGCCTACTCCATTTCTATTATGTAAAATATGAACATCCCATGCATTGATATACATGACTCTCTTTATACCTACCCTCTTGGGTCTCAAGTTATTATAAGCCTATTAACAAGTTGCAAAGCAATTTTTGTGTGATGCCTGCAAAATAGAGTGTGTACCTTTTTATATCTTTTGACACAGAATAAACCACAGCCAATAAGGAGTCTGGTGGAACAGCTGAGACAGGACACACAGATGTAACAGTAGAACAGGCTAGAGAACACATGTGTTTGATAAGCCTGGAAGCTTTTCACAGGGCTTCTGGCAAGCCATTGACTATGACAGGAGTGAAAATGGAGCCTGAAGAAGAGTGAAGTGGGATGGTAAAACACACACTCTCCAACACTCTTAGTGGAAATTACCTAAAAGGAATTAGGAGGAACGGGATTAATAATCAGATGAAGAGTGTTAAAGAAAAAAAATTATTCATGTCATTTGTTAAAGACAGTAAGGAAGACTTTATTCAAAGGGGTACTATAATAGGTTTTTGTAGTAGGGGAGAGAGATAAGCTGAAGTTGGAATATGATAGGCTAGGTGGGGATTTGGGGCAGGGGTCAGGGTAGATGGAAAATTATTAAGAAGTAGTAAAGTGACCTAAGGAATTTTGCTGAAGGCAGACCAGGACCATAAGATATTAAAGATGGTCAGACCAAGGGTGGGGGATTTTCCCTAAACTTACTTAGCAGGATTCTTACTGAAACTGAATTAGCAGGCCTTATCAAGAAGAGGTTTCAGGAGCTTGACAGGAGTTAGGTCAAGGAGAGAGTCTTTGTCAAGGGTCAAACATAACTTCTGAATAGAGAAATAAATTGTTTTATGTTCCAAGGCTGTGAAGTTGGCAAGATTGACAGTCCCAGGCAGGGTACTCTCTGAGTGTTGAGTGAATGTTTAATGTCTAGAGAAAATACTAACTGAATTCAAAAGATTTATCTCAATTTTGTTTCATGAACACTAGACATCTTTAAGATGAGTATAGCAAAATTGAGTACTTATTTTTTTTTCAAGGTTAATATTAATAGGTATATGTTATATATGAAATGAGCTTTTCTACTGAGCTAGATTTGAGGGATTATGCTGCCTTGCAAACTTTTATTTGTTCTGTTTCTAGGGAAGTTTATGATTTAGAAAGAGCACTGTGTATTTCTGTTACAATTGAATACCTTTACGTTTCAAAATGATTTAAATGAAGGCATTAACATAGGGCTTCCTTTTTAAAAGTAAACACTACAAGTATAATACTTTTGTTCTCATAGTGGTTTTTGGCATCAAATAATTATGGAAGCCAACCTGGTATTATTTTATGTATATTTATTGGGCAGTTACAGTAAAATATTGATACATTTTATATTTGGAGAATGGAGAAAAGTTTATTGAGTTTTCTAGTTAGTAGAGGCCTAACCATTTATGCATATAGTTGTAAAAATACACCACAGCAGATGGTGTTAGTGGCAATATTTTAGAGTTCACGGAATTTGGGTTTTTCTAATCAACCTACAAAATTAGATTCTGCTCATGATAATATGGTTTAAGCCTAGAGATGCTATGGCTAAATGTGAAACTTCAAGCTGAATTACCCTTAAAGGCTAAAATTAACATATGTGGAAATTTTCAAAATGACTTGTGAAAGTCATTTCTCTTTTTAAAAGTTTTCATACAGCTTTTGAATATAGGATTCTTTATATTCTTATTGTTGATGGCTTTCCATGCCTATAACTTTTGCCCTTGAAAAAAAAGTATGTCTTTAAATTAGCTGAAGTTTCCCCCACACAGAGCTATGTCCTATTTGTTTTATAATGATATATATCTATTTCAATTTTATTAATTTTTTTTTTGAGGCAGGGTTTCACTCCATTGCCCAGGCTTGAGTGCAGTGACGTGATCTTGGCTCACTGCAACCTTCGTCTCCTGGGTTCAAGGGTTTCTCCTGCCTCAGCCTCCCTAATAGCTGGAATTGCAGGCATGCACCACAAGGCCCGGCTGATTTGTGTATTTTTTGTGTTTTTAGTAGAGACGGGGTTTTGTCATGTTGGCCAGGCTGGTCTCAAACTCCTGGCTTCAAGTGATTCATCCACCTCAGCCTCCCAAAGTTCTGGGTCTACAGGCGTGAGCCACCATGCCTGACCTATATATATATATGTGTGTGTGTGTGTATGTGTGTGTGTGTGTGTGTGTGTATGTATATATGTATACATACATATATATTTATATCCTCAAAGAATGAAATTAATTACACTACATATAATTTCCAGTGTTAAATATTCTCTGTAGTTTAACATTTACATTATGGAATGTGGTTTCCAGAAAGGGGTTCTGATTCAGACACCAAGAGAAGGTTCTTGGATCTTGTGCAAGAAAGAATTCGGAGTGAGTCCATAGAGTAAAGTGAAAGCAAGTTTATTAAGAAAGTAAAGAAACAAAAGAATGGCTACTGCATAGGCAGAGTAGCCCCACGGGCTGCTGGTTGGCTATTTTTAAGGTTATTTCTTGATCATATGCTAAACAAGAGGTGGATTATTCATGAGTTTTCTAGGGAAGGGACAGACAGTTCCCAGAACTCTGGGTTTCACCCCTTTTTAGACTACATAGGGTAATTTTTGGATGTTGCCATGGCATTTGTAAACTGTACTGGTGCTGGTGGGAGTATCTTTTAGCATGCTAATGCATTATAATTAGCATATAGTGAGCAGTAAGGATGACCAGAGGTCACTTTCGTGGCCATCTTGGTTTTGGTGGGTTTTGGCCGGCTTCTTTAACGCATCCTGTTTTATCAGCAGGGTCTTTAGGACCTGTTGTCTTGTCATAGCCAGTCTTGCCGACCCCTTATCTCATCCTGTGCCTGAGAATGCCTAACCTCCTGGGAATGCATCCCATCAAGTGAGAGCCTCATTTGATCCAGCCTCTATTCAAGATGGAGTTGCTCTCGCTCTACTAGAGTCTTCTGGCAGTGTTACTCACGTTTTCTGAAGGTGTTCTGAGAAAAGATACTGAGCTTTTAAATGTATGCTTTTTTTTTTTTTTTTGAGACAGTCTCACTCTGTCGCCCAGGCTGGAGTCCAATGGCATGATCTCAGCTCACTGCAACCTCTGCCTCCTGGGTTCAAGCAATTCTCCTGCCTCAGCCTCCTGAGTAGCTGGGATTACAGGCACCCGCCACCATGCCTGGATAATTTTTGTATTTTTGGTAGAGACGGGGTTTCACTATATTGGCCAGGCTGGTCTTGAACTCCTGACCTTGTGATCTGCCCACCTTGGCCTCCCAAAGTGTTGGGATTACAGGCGTGAGCCACCACGCCCAGCCATGTATTATTTTTAAAAATTCCATAATCTTTATAATCTTTCCCTCTTTCCTCCAAGTTCCCTGAAAAGTTAATTCTTTTTGGCTGAAGTCTTGTGTCATGGTCTAGTTCAGAGTCTAGGTCAGATTGCCTTATCCTAGGTCTTTTGGATGGGAATAAGAACCAGGGATGTGGAGGGCAAATGGAGTTGTAAAGATAATCATTTTGTGTTCTCAATCTTTGAGCGGCTTAATCTGAGTTACAAAGGGAGGAGGAAGTAGTTGCGTAACAAATCCCTTTGGCCCAGGCCCTGTGAATATATCCATTCTGCTACTCCCCACCCCTCTGAAGGCATACAAAGGACAACAGCACAGTTAATACCCCTATTCTGGACTTGTCTCCATTTATTCTCTACCCGCTTCTGTTTGTTTATCTCCATGACTTTCAAATACCTTGTGCTGTACTTCAGCTATTAATACCTGCCTCCTGTCTGGCTCTGGTCAAAGTGTGCTCTCTCCATTCCAGGAGAATCCTTCTGTTATCTTGGAGCTTAATAGCCAAATATATTCCAATTCCATTTAGTTTGTTCAAGGAGTAAGGCTTCTATATGAATATTAGAAAACCCAGAGGACTGTTTCCAGACTTGCATGGGGTCCTTGTTTTCTAAAGGAGGAATATTTATTGATGACTGTGTAAGTAGTGGACTTATTAAGGTGTAGATTTATCTGGTGATATAAGGAGACCGAGGAGAGATTATCACTAATAGCTAACATTTGTAATGTGTTTGTTGAGTGCCAGGCACTTGGGTAAATGCTTTACATGGGTAAAAAAATTTAACTTCTTCTTCTGTGGTAGAGACAGTTTTGCTGTGTCGCCTAGGCTGGAGTGCAGTGGCATGATCACAGCTCACTGCAGCCTTGAACTCTTGGGCTCAAGTGGTCCTCCCACCTCAGCCTCCCAAGTAGCTGGGACTACAGGCGCATGCCACCATGCCTGGCTAATTTTTTCTGTTTCTTTTTTTTCTTTTATAGAAATAAGTTCTTACTGTGTTGCCTAGGCTGGTCTTGAACTTCTGGCCTTAAGTGATCCTTGCACCTTGGCCTCCCATAGTGCTGGAATTACAAGTGTGAGTCACTGTGACCAGCCAGATTTATGTAATTTAATTCTCACAACAGCTCCATGAGGAAACTGAAGCTCAAAGAGGTTAAGTAACTTTCCTTAAAATTAGTCTTCTAAATATTTAGAGATGTATAAGTCACAAAGCATGTTACTAAATATATGAGTAGATTTCTTCACAGCTTAACTATTGAAATGAAGTGGAATAGATGCTGACATTTAAGGTGACAGGGCCCATCAAAAGTGCTATACAAACACAGGTGTGAGTTTAGAGATTTACATTAATGTCAGAAATTAAAGCATTAACTATAATTTTACTGAGATGTTTCATTTTAGCTGACAGTTGTTGGCAGGAATGGAAACCAAATATATTAAATATACCATTGGTAGCTTTCTCGGTATAATATTGCCATCTCTAGGGAAAACATTATATTCACACAACTTAGTCACTGAGGGGTTTGTTTTCTAGCCCGTAGTTTTTCTATGCCCTTTTTGTTTTTCTTCTCTGCTACCTTTTGTTTATCTTTTTTTTTTTTTATTTTTATTTTTTGAGACGGAGTCTTGCTCTGTCGCCCAGGCTGGAGTGCAGTGGCTCAATCTCGGCTCACTGCAAGCTCCGCCTCCTGGGTTCACGCCATTCTCCTGCCTCAGCCTCTCCGAGTAGCTGGGACTACAGGCGCCCGCCACCACGCCCGGCTAATTTTTTTGTATTTTTAGTAGAGACGGGGTTTCACCGTGGTCTCGATCTCCTGACCTCGTGATCCGCCCGCCTCGGCCTCCCCAAGTGCTGGGATTACAAGCGTGAGCCACCGTGCCCGGCCTTGTTTATCTTTTTAAAAACACTTTTCAGATCACATTGTATATTTTAGTTCATGTTCAACAATTAACTCATGTATAATATTCAAAAACCAGTGTAAATCAAAATCCAGGCAGTAGATTAAAAATATATTTTTAAAATTAAATTAAATTTATCAGGCAGTAGATTTTGTACTTGAAGTGGGAGTCATTATTTTAATAGGCCAGGAAAAGAACAGTTACAGACTTGAGTTGGTTTTTGTACTATCTCACAAGAGAGATGCCGTAGAGGAAAGCCTACTGTTTCATACTGGGCCTTTCACAAGGATGGCTTGTTGGTTCAGTCCAGTAGTTCTGGACTGTAGGGGTTATAGTCACCTCTGCTGGATATTTTGGCCATCTTTATGGTATTTTTGGTGTTTGTAACAATGATTGGCAAGTACAACAGGTGTTTAGTAGACAGGAGATGGGGATGCTGGTGCACTTACAGTGCACTGAATAGTTCTGTACAACCACAGATTTTCTCACATCCTTCTTGCCTTTTTTTTTTTTTTTTTTTTTTTGAGACAAAGTCTCTCTGTTGCCAGGCTGGAGGACAGTGGCATGATCTCGGCTCACTGCAACCTCTGCCTCCTGGGTTCAAGCTATTATCTGCCTCAGCCTCCCAAGTAGCTGGGACTATAGGCATGTGCCACCCCACCCAGCTAATTTTTGCATTTTTAGCAGAGACGGGCTTTCACCATTTTTGCCAGGATGGTCTTGATCTCTTGACCTCGTGATCCGCCTGCTTCGGCTTTCCAAAGTGCTGGGATTACTAAAAAGAAGTTTGTCATGGGAAAGAGTGGAAGATGAGACTAGCAAGATAGGAGGGCAGGAAGGAATTGTGGAAGGTTTTTGAGGATCACAGTGACATGTTATAATCTAGTGTGATGAAGAGAACTGCAACAGCTGAGTAAATAAAGCATTGGGGAATTGAGACCCAAGTTGAGACATAAGGTCACCAAGTAATTAATTGTAGGCTGAGTATCCCTCATCTAAAATGCTTGAGATCAGACGTGTTTTGGATTTCTATTGTTTTTTTCAGATTTTGGAAAGTTTATCTTATATACTTACTGGTTGAGCATCTGAAAATCTGAAATGCTCCAGTGAGCATTTAATCTGAGTGTCATGTTGATGCTCAAAAAGTTTTAGATTTTGGAGCACTTTGGATTCTGTATTTTCAGGTTTGGGATGTTCAACCTGTTGAATGTTGAGACTTATGGTAGAGACCTCTTAGAAGGATATTGCCAGTGTCCAGGTTAATGATAAAGATAATTATTTGTTGAGCAAATAGTGAGTGACCAAATGAAAGACTGAATGAGGGTCTGAACTATATTAGTAGCTGTGAGAATGGAAAGGAGTGGGCAGATGTGGTAGACATTATGGAAATAGCCTAAAGACTTGATGGCTAATGGAATGTGCATTGAAGATGACTCCAAGCCATCTGGTATAGAGGACAAGAGTAATGTTAGGAATGGTAGTGAACATAAAAAAAGGAGTATGTTTTTGGGTTAGGATAGTATATTTGATGTGAAAATATTGCTTGTGAGTGCTGTGGGCAAGTAGAGATAGACAGTGGACAGTTCAAAATGTTAGGCTGAGTTCAGGAGATCGTTGTTGAACGTATATAATCACGATATCACAGAAAATAGTATTTGCAACTGTGAAAACAAAGCTTGCTAAGGGAGAGAGGATGAATGAGAAGATCTGGGAAAATTAATCTTATAGTAGATTTCTCATGACCCCGTGTAAGTTACCCTTTCAATGCCTCATTTTCTTCTACTATAAAATGAGGAAAATTATAGTATCTCCTTAATAGAATTGTTGTGAAATTGAATGGAATCATCTATGTAAATTGCACAGGGCTTGGCAGGCATATTGTAAATACTCATTAAAGGTTAGCTATCTTATTGTTTATTGAATGTTTAAAATTAAACAAGTGATCTTAGCAGTGATATTTTTATTTCTCAAGTTAAAACTCTTTGGTTTTTGTAGGTGTGGTTAGTTGTAATCTTGGAACTAATTTTTTGTGATAAATATGTAATTCACGTTTGAGTATTTTTATTTAAAGTGTTCACTTTTCTTTTCTTTTTTTTTGAACCGGAGTCTTGCTCTGTTGCCCAGGCTGGAGTGCAATGGCATGATCTCGGCTCACGGCATCCTCCGCCTCCCAGGTTCGAGCAATTCTCCTCCCTCAGCCTCTTAAATAGCTGGGATTACAGGTGCTCGCCACCATGCCTGGCTAGCTTTTGTATTTTTAGTAGAGATGGGGTTTCACCATGTTGGCCAGGCTGGTCTCAAACTCCTGAGCTCGTGTTCCATCTGCTTCGGCCTCCCAAAGTGCTGGGATTACAGGTGTGAGCCACCACAACCGGCCTATTAAAGTGCCCACTTTTCTTGACATTCTCTAAGATGTAGACTTTACCCTTGGTTGAATATATAATGTTTTTCTTTGATTAGAGTGGGGTAAATGAAGGGTGATGATACTCAAACTGAATCTTGAACTTGACACATTTCTTCCAATGAAAATGGGCTGCAAGGAACCCAGTTGTATCTGGCACCGTTTTTTAGTTTTTTTTCTCTGACACAGGATTACTGTGCTGTAGAAGTGTCATTTGGGGGCGCCAAAGCACTGTACTATAATATATATATCAGTCCATTCAGTGTAGAAGGGGAAAAAAAATAGTGTCATTAATTGAAGTTCATGCTTTTCAGATGTTTGTATGTTTCTTCCTTCTGCTTTAATAGTAAATGGTTAGAGGGATTTGTTAAATAATAAATGAATAAAACTAAATGCAGAGCACATATATAGCTAGAATTTTAATTTTTTTACATTTGTATTTTAGTTCTATTGATATTTTAAGGGTAATGAGAAGTTAGCATCTTCAGTTGGGTATGTATCATATCCCTTCAAAGCTGTAATTGCTTTAAATTGGACTGTCAATTCCTTGTCTAATTGAGACCCGTGGTGAAATGCCAAAAAAAAAAAAAAAAAAAAGCAGTCTTTGGATTTTTCCGGTCAGTGAACTGGCTAATATTTTCTGAGTTCCTGTAGATACAAAGCACTGTAAATTATATTTACAGTATCACCACTTGAGTAAGTACTTAAAGAGACAATTTTGGAACTGTTTGGTTGATTAGTGTACATCAGAGCTATTGTTTGGTTTCTCTAGGTAGAGGTTGTTCAGGGATGTAATAGGATCTGCATACAAATAGATTGCAATTTGTGTTTAGAAAGGATAACTTTTAAAATTCTGTCTCTCCTGATTTTCATTTAGTTTGCTGTATACCACTTAAAATGGATTAGAATTCATTTTCTTATTCCTGTTTAAAATAACCTTGGCCTGGCCGGGCGCGGTGGCTCACGCTTGTAATCCCAGCACTTGGGGAGGCCGAGGCGGGCGGATCACGAGGTCAGGAGATCGAGACCACTGTGAAACCCCGTCTCTACTAAAAATACAAAAAATTAGCCAGGCGTGGTGGCGGGCGCCTGTAGTCCCAGCTACTCGGAGAGGCTGAGGCAGGAGAATGGCGTGAACCCGGGAGGCGGAGCTTGCAGTGAGCCGAGATCGCGCTCCAGCCTGGGTGACAGAGCGAGACTCCGTTTCAACCTTGGCCTGATGATTTTTCTTTTTATTTACCACTCCTCTTGAGACAGGTGTGTGCACATGCACTCATACATAAAAGAAGATCTACGGTTTTGATGGTATTTATAGCAGAGAAAAGAGGTGATTTATTTGAACTTTTTAGTAGATTACTATTGGTAGTCTTCGGAAAAGTCTATTTTGGAATTTCACTGCCTCTTTTTTATTTTTTTATGTTTTGGTGAGAGGTTGCTAGAGCAGAGGGGCTGTCTGCAAGACCATGTCTTCATCAGAAACTGGGGTTTAATAGATGTTAGAAATGGTATATGTTTATTCCACCATCCATTAAGCTCTTCTGTTTATTACCTGACTTTTGTTTATTAAATTCCAGAGTTGCTTACTTTTGTTTTGTTGGCTAATAGGGGTTCTTGGGGTGGGTTAAGAGAAGAAATACTTTTTTTAAAAGTCACCATCATTCTGTGTGAGAGAGAATGTAATTCCTATAGAGAAAAGTAATTAGTTAGCTTGGTGTGTTGTAATGGCAGCTTTGCTATTTTTTTCGTACTCTTTCTCTTTCTTCGTTTAACAAAGATTGACAAGCTACCTACTTTCCTGTGAATGCTTTTCTTTAAAACTATATAATTGAATGCCCAGAGAAATGAACCTTGGCTTCAGCAGTACTGAATGGCAAAAGTGGAAACAAACTCATTTTTCCCTTCTTTCCTTCCTTCCCTCCTTCCCTACTTCTCTTTCTTCTTCCATGCTTTCCTTCCTTCTTTCCCTGTTTCTTAAAAAATGCTATTTGAATCTAGTTTGGGTAAAGTTGACCTGTGAGGAGTTGAAGGAGAAAACTGAAATTAAGTATTTTTCTTCTCTTATGAGTATTGTGTTAATTTGCTCCAAATGACAGAATTAGCCTAAATTTTGAGAAGTGCTAAGTTTCAGCAAATGAAGTTGAGCTTAATTTGTATTTCTTTATGTTTACTGTGTATGGGGTAAAATTAGATAGTTAATAAAGGTTTAAAGGGATTCTAACTGATAATTTAATGCTAATTAAAGAGTTTAATTTGCTAATCATATCCATTTGATTAGAGGCAGATGCTGATTATCTGCACAATTCTAAATGGACTTTTCAAAGATGGCTTTCATTATTTAAAATCAACTTGTCAAATTAAGGCATAAACTGAAGGAATAACAAATACCGGTAGTTAACTACGTACTTTCAGTGTAACGTAGGGCAAGATGATTCACAAATGCTGTGCACCAAAGACTTGGTGTATTCAATGTCATTATGAATTTCAGTAGTCCCAAAGTTTAAGAGTTGAACTTTCTTTGGCTTTTTTATTGAGCTCGTTAGATTCTCTAGTCATACCTTTGTTGGTCGTTTGGGTCTTTGACTGTTTTCCTGGCTCTTTTTTCTTCCTGCTGTGAGTCAGACAGCAGAAAGAGCAGAGGCAGTCTTGTCCATGTGCATTCACACCATGTGTAGAAAAATGGTCAGAACATATCGGGCCGGGTGCGGTGGCTCACACCTGTAATCCCAGCACTTCAGGAGGCGGAGGTGGGCAGTTCACTTGAGGTCAGGAGTTTGAGACCAGCCTTAACAACATGGTGAAATCCCGTCTCTACTAAAAATACAAAAATTAGCCGGGTATGGTAGCGGGCGCCTGCAATCCCAGCTACTCGAGAGGCTGAGGCAAGAGAATCACTTGAACTCGAGAGGCAGAGGTTGCAGTAAGCTGAGATCACGCCACTGCACTCCAGCCTGGGTGACAGTGAAACTCTGTCTCAAAAAAAAAAAAAAAAAAAAAAAGAGAAAAAAAAGAACATTTAACAGACAGGTATGCCAGGCTCCCTTTATAGGTTACCAAATCTTCCTTTTACATATCTAAGAGATGTGGCAGGAAACAGACAACAGGTATGGGTCAGTGTTACTGCCAGGAAGCAGGGGGAACATCTTAGTTCAATAACTGAACAAGAATTTGGATCCAGGCACCCAGCCTTTGTATTCTCCCTGGCTTGTCTTTTTCTTAGAGTGAAGACAGAAAACTATTTATAGACTGGTCAAGTGTGTCTGTGGCTGATTTAGGGCTGAGACTAGGGAAACCAAGGCAGAAACTGCATTACTTTTTTTTTTTTTTTTTTTGAGACGGGGTCTCATTCTGTTGCCCAGGCTGGAGTGCAGTGGTGCGATCATGGCTTCACCTCCCCAGGCTCAGGTGATCCTTCCATCTCAGCCTCTTGAGTAGCTGGGACTACAGGCATGTGTCACCACGCGTGGCTAATTTTTGTACTTTTTTTTTTCTGTAGAGATGGGTTTTGCCATGTTGCCTGGGCTGGTCTCAAACTCCTGGGCTCAAGTGATCTGCCTGCCTCGGCCTCCCAAAATGTTAGGATGAGCCACTGTGCCTGGCCAAAACTGCATTACTTCTAATCCAAGTTAGAAATAAATGGCCCAGTAACAGAAAATGTTTGGGGTTTTGCATTCGAGACCTAGGGTGTTAGGATAGGGCATCCAAGGTATAGACATATGAATCCTTCTTTGACCTGCACCAAGATCAAGGGTAGTAGGATGAGAGCATGCTGTCTAAGTGGGGATACACCAGAGAGGTCATATAGCTTGTGGGTGAAGAGCATAGGCTCTGGTGCTGTAACACCTGTGGTTGGATACTGGTGCTGCTATTTACTAGTTGTTTTTCTTCTCTGACTTGGTTTCCTCATCTGTAAAATAGAGAATATAATAGTATTACCTCATAACTGTGGAAGGCTTTAATAAGTTAGTACATTTTATAAAGTACTTATAACAGTGCTTAGCATATAGTAAGTACACAACAAATATTAACTGTTATTTATTATTATTTGTTACCACTCTAGCTTTTGTATGATATTTGCAAATTGTAATGTATAGGGAGAACACTGAATTTCATCCCCCAATACCCATTTGAGTATTTAACTGTGCTACAAATATATGTAGAGTAGTAAGTTATAAGAACTTGAGTAGTGTAAAACTAATAGAACTTGAAACACTAGAGTCTTATTAAAATGAATAAGCACAGATTTGAGTCCCGACCTTCTTTTCATGCAGTCTGAGGAGGTTAGGGATATGTGTAAATTGTTGCAAAACTGGCAGCTATTGGAAGAACCTGATCACGAGCACTTTTTACATTTGAATTCAAAGGGTAAAAGGGGAGGTTCCTTTAAATTTAGTTATTTTTTAGCTTTTAGAGGATTAGATTTGTGATAGGATAAGGAATAATAGCGTGCTGTTGATTTTATCCTAGCTAAGATTAATAGTCTAGTTGCCACTTCTATGCCTAAATGTCTCTAGAATCTGTCCATCTCCTTTCAGTTTCATTGTCACTATTCTAGCTTGGGCTACCATGATTACTTATCCAATCCATTCTTTTTTTTTTTTTTTTTTTTTTTTTGAGATGGAGTCTTGCTCTGTCACCCAGGCTGGAGTGTAGTGGTGCAATCTCAGCTCACTGCAACCTCTGCCTCCTGGGTTCAAGTGATTCTCCTGCCTCAGCTTCCCAAGTAGCTGGGACTACAGGCGCACACCACCATGCCCAGCTCATTTTTGTAGTTTTAGTGGAGACAGGGTTTCACCCTGATGGCCAGGCTGGTCTCGAACTCCTGACTTTGTGATCCACCCACATTGGCCTCCCAAAGTGCTGAGATTACAGGAGTGAGCCATCACGCCGGCCCATCCAATCCATTCTTTACCCTGAAGCAAGAGTGCAGATATGATTACAGATGTCTATACTACAGCCCCTCCACAACTCTTCAGCAATTTCCTATTAATATGATGTTAATCTTCAAAATTTATAACAAGTTACCTCAAGCTCTGATCCCTGTTTACCTCCCTAGCCTCATCTCTTACCACTAATCTGTAAACTCTACGGACCAGCCATGTGAACTTCCTTTAGTTGTGAAAACATGTTTTTTTTCCCTTGACTTTGGATACTCTTCCCTACATTTCATCTAATTCTGACTCATCTGTCATGTATCAGCTTAAACAGTTTTCTTTCTGGGACATTTCCGTAAGTTTGGCATAGAAACCCATCCTCTGTGGCTTTTTTGTTTTTTTGAGACAGAGTTTCGCTCTTGTTGCCGAGGCTGGAGTACAGTGGTGCGATCTCGGCCCACTGAATCCTCTGCCTTCTGGGTTCAAGCGATTCTCCTCCCTCAGCGTTCCGAGTAGCTAGGATTACAAGTGCCCACCACCATTCCTGGCTAATTTTTGTATTTTTAGTAGAGATGGGGTTTCACCATGTTGGTGAAGCTGGTATTGAATTCCTGACCTCGTGATCCACCCACCTTGGCCTCCCAAAGTGCTGGGGTTACAGGCATGAGCCACCGCACCTGGCTTCCTCTGTCAGAGCACTTGTACTTGAGGGTTATCACCCGCCTGTCTTGAAATGGGCTCTAAGTCTCCTGAGAGCAAAGGACCCTGAATATGGTGTTTATTACCTAACACAATGTCTAACCTATAGGAGGTACTTAATATATGTTGGTTGAACGAAGGAGTAAATAAATGAAGTAGCCACCTACAGTTGCTCCCCAGAAGATACATAAGCACCCTAGAACCTGTTTGACCTTTTGAATGTTTATTGTAAAGTTTAAATTCTCGGTCGTTTGTTCTTAGTTTGTGCTAACAGCTTCATAAAATGGGTGGATCAAGCAATAGTGTGCAATTAGCAAACTGGGTCCACAAACTCAAGATTCAAATCACTTTTGGCTAATTGTGTACTTATGGACATCAGGTTGCTCTTGTATTAAAACTTATTAGGCAGACTTTGAGTGGGAAAATAAAAATCTTGATTTGGTAGATGCTGGAGAACAGTAAAAAATAGAAAAAATTGCAGGTTGGTGAGATTTCCCAGATTCAGTGTGTGTTGTATCTCTAAAGTTCAAAATCCTTCAAGAAGGTTGCTGGTGTATGCTGGGTGTCAGAACAGGAGAGATGTTTTTAACACCTAACACAGCTGCAAACTAGATGGTTTGGAATTTGCAAGTACATCTTTCAGTTTTATTTCATCTTGAAGCTTTCATGTGGGTTTAACAGTTATTCAATGTAATTGAAGTTAATGTAGCTAAAATTGCATATTATTTTTGAAGTGTTAAGAATGAAAATAGTTTATGGTCTTTAAGAATGAGTATGCCAATATTTCATATTCAGTATTGGCAGTATAGTAAAAATTAATTATTTTCACTATAAGTATTATATAAATAATAAAGATATTTAGGAGGGAGTATATATGCTTATAGCAAATAAATGTTTTGCCTCCCAGTAGATCATCTTAGCTGGTACAGTGGATTAAAAATGGCCTCAAATTATTTGAAATTTTCTCATTGAGAAGTGGGATCTATGTCACCAACCCTTGAATCTCAGTGGGTTTAAAAAATTATGGTTAACTATACATAATCTTTACATTTTAAACTATTTTTAAGTGTACAGTTCTTTGTCATTAAGTGTATTCACATTGTTGTGCAACCATCCCCATTCATCTCCAGAAATTTTTCGTCTTCTCCAGCTGAAACTCATTACCCTTTAAATACTAACTCCTCATTCTTCCCCTGCCCACCTCTTGACGTGAGTGGGTTTTGACAAATAGAGTATGGATGGCAGCAGTGACAGAGTACCAGTTTCTGGGTACAGGCTTTAAGAAACTGGGGGCTTCCACTTTCTATCTCTGGTACACAGTCTTCAGGAGCTCTGGGATGCCATGAAGAATTCTGAGTAGACTTGATGGAGAAATCTGTTCTAAAACCTGGCAGCAACTAGTAATTGCCATGCTGGAGAGGCATGTTGACATTCCCACCTGCGCCCAGCCTTTTAAGCATCTCTGTCAAGGTGCCATACATGAGAGCAGAGCCATCCAAGAACCTCCAGATTAATCTGTTCACCAGCTCAGTACCTCTGGTGACTTCATTTGGTGCCACATGGAGTAGAGACATTGCCAACAGCACCCTTTCTGAATACCTGACCATCAGAATTGAGAGCTGTAATACAATGGCTGTTATTTTAAACTGTTAAGTTTTGGGATAGTTTGTTATGCAGTGATAGATAATTAGAACTGGTAGCTAGAGCTTCTGGCTTCTTGAGTTTGAGCTGAAAATAACAATCAGTGTATCCTAAATAGCTCAAAACAACTGTACTATGATTTGGAAAGACTATATAAAATGTAATGAAAGATACTATTAACAATTAAATAATATGGAAAATGAAATTCCAATGATTAGTTGAGTGGAGAAGAAAACTGTGAGGAGCCCAGGTTACTTAGAAGGGACAGAAATGGGAAAATTGTTGATAAATGCTTTTCAGCTTTCAGAAATTTGATTGGTGAATCTGCTTAAAAGTTAGCTGAGAAGTTTGTGGCTTTTTCATTTTGAAGAAGAGATTTGCCAGGAGTCTGAGAATCCTTTAAATTCGTCCAAAGACAACTTACTATGTTTAGGACAGTGGAAAGTAATGTAATAAAGTATAAGGTATTAGATAATGAGGTTAATGTTTTTATGTGGTGCTCTTAGCCCCTTAGAGTTTGCCAGAATTTAAAGCAGACCAAGTTTAATGAGTGTACTTCATAGTATAGATTGTGGACAGTCCTTTTTGCTTGCTAAATTCAATTTAGCTCAGATGGTGAATACCAATATGTTCAGAGTACTGTGTAGGTGCTGTGGGGGATTTCAAAACACTTTCTTAAGTAGAAAGAGGTATAAATAAATGAATAAAACAATCATAAGTTACTATAGACACCACATTATACAGGCTTCTTAATTTTTGTATGCCATTTCTAAATGGTTGCAGAGTTTTCTCCTTTTATTTTCAGCATTTAATGCTTTATATTGGCTCTTGATATATGGCGTTTGGATTATGGAAGGTAAGGGGGAGATTTTAATTCATATGGAAATCTATGGAAATTATTTCTTACTGAAAAACTGAAAATAGATAAAATAAAAAAATCCAATTTCATAAGTCCAGGAAAGCAGGACAGTTGAGGCTTAATACCCTTTTGTGTTGGCAGACAGATTTGCTGCTATTATGACACTTGGCTTAAGGAATGGGAGTGTCGTGGATGAATACAAACCTATACACAGCTGTTTGAGTTTGCTGCACAGCTTTCTGGATACCTTAAGCTTTATCACTTTTGGATTGTAATGATTTTACTGGAGGCAAGAAACAAAAGTGAACAAGATACAGCATCAAAATTCTCTTTTAAGTTTCCCAAGGCTGCTCTTATTTCTGTCTACAAAATAGAAATAATAATTTTGCCCTTTTTTTGATAACACTAGCAGTAGCAAGCAAAGTATAGATAAGAACAAGTGACATATTTTGAGTAAGTGATCAATGTCAGGATCTTTACAGAGAAAATAGGATGGATCTAAAATGAATGAACTCAGTGTTTTCTCTTTTTTTGCAGTTTTGGGGGGCATCGAATGAAAATGGCCACATTTAGGTAGGGTAGGAGAACAGGCTTTGGAAGGAGAGGGTATTTTATTACAGTGTGAATAAAATAAATATTTAGAACATTACAAGAATGATGGCTGACACCGAGAGATTCATGTTAATGTTATAGGTTTCTCAAGGCTGATAGGAGCTCTTATCTTGTATTTCTAATGTAGAGGAATAGAAGGAAAGCTATGGATGGATGGGGTGCAGAAGAATGGCCCTTTGGCAGTGTAGGTAGTGCTGCTTCCTGTCACACTCTAGTGTTATAGCACTTATAAACTGAATGTGCCTTCTGAGGATACTATCCTTTCTGAGTGCATCGTGGCCTCTTCTTAGATTTGAACTCATGTTTTAAGTGCAGATGAAGCACTTGGACACTGTGGCACTATAAGTAGGATTAGAACCGTGACTTAGGATAGGGTATAACCAAGGGGAGGGAGCTTGGTGGACCTTGAAGTAAGATACATGTGTGAGTAGCCTCTTTCTCCTTCTTGATGCAGGGCACATGGATGAGATGGTTGGGAAACACTTTTTTAAGTCCCTGTCAATGTCAAGAAGTGGCTTGAAGGGGCTTTAATCTCTCAATCCGTTCCCCACCAAGGTACCCCAGATTAATGAACAATTGATAAAAAGTGTGCTTTCTATGCAAATGTATCTTTTAAGATAAGTTCCCTAGCAAAATCCCACTCCTAAGCACATCCTATGTAGAAATTCTGGAGCCACTGTTGTCCTTTATATTATTTTATAGCTAATATTTAATAAATGCTTTATGTGTGTCCAGCATTATGTTGTATGTTATGGAAGATTTGCATTAACGTTTATAGTTCAAGAGAGCAGGAAAAGACTGTTTTCAGGAAATAGAACAAGGTAAAATAATCTGGTGTCAGAATATTTAATATGGTCTACAAGGGTTATGGGGGAAAAAAAAAGTGGGCATTGCCATGGGCTGGATTAATGTAGGAAGGCGTCATTGAGCTGACAGCTGTGAACAGCATCTTAAAAGATAAGGCAGAAAGGAGGTAGCAGAGATACTCCAATGGATGGAATATCATGTGCCAACTGCAACTTTAAATGTCTGAATAATTTTCTGAGGAACTAAAAATACTGAATTGGGTCAACAAATAGGACACCTTTGTCAAAGCCATAGAGCTGACTTCTAATATTTTCAGTTACAAATATATATATTTGAGCATCTTTTAGAATAAACACCTCCCTTCCCTTCACCCCAGGTAAAAAAATAGCTGGTATTCTACCATCCATATGAATTTGAAATATATGATAGAAATATAAATTTAGTAACACCTGACTTATTAAAACTTAATTGCCAAAGATTTGATTTCCTGTGGTCTATAAGAGAAAATTGCTACAAATCAATTTATTTTTTGGAATTTATTTTTCCTTACTCTTATTGCTTGAATAAACATGGCTGCATCAGTGGTTCATGTTGACTCGAGGCAAGCTTCTCCCTTTCCTCTCCACCTAAAGAAAGCCATATTTTTTTTTTATGCTATGCTACTGTTAGCTGCTTGACTTGGAAGACTTCGGTTATCATTATATCTTTCATAAATCAGAGTTTGGCTGCCTCTCTTTCAATGATCTTGAAAATGTCCAAGATGCTGCATGGTTTAGAAATGTAGAACCAAGTGAAGTTGAACAGTTTTTACTGGGCTACATTGTAAAAATGGGAAAGGGAAATTACTTCCTTTTTTTTTTTTTGGAAAACATTTGCCAGTTGGAGCCTCAAAGAAGATTGAGTTTGAGAGGCCTTTAATTGTGCACCAAAAGGTTATTGCAGAAGATAACATAAGGGAGATGTCATAAAGAAGAAAATTTGAAGCTCAGTAAGAGAAAGCTGTGTGAAAAAATAGGCATTCTGCCAATTAACTGGGTGCTTGAAATAAATAGTTTGGAATTAAAGAAACGGTTGCAAATTCCAAAGACTTGATCAGTTTAACTTAGCTCATAGGGAAACTGGGGTGGTGGTGGGTACAAATTTCAGTTGTGAAAGCATGCTTACTCTCATTAAAGTTTTGCTTATCATTCATTAAATATTTACTGTTTGTAAGGTTTAGTAATAAAAGATCAGAAAGTTTGTTAATCTAATATTTAATGTTAAATTATTGAAATAAAATTTCAACTACATTTGGGTAAAAGTGAATTATGATCTTAGGAGTTCAGTCATGAACTATTGACTATCTCAGTAGTTAATATTTCCCAAACTGGGCAAAGTATGGGTGAGAGTGTGTAGAGGGGAGACCCAAGAAAACATATAAATGGTCCATCACCCTTGGGTCTACTCATCTACTGAAGAACCAGGACACAATTATATATGTAAGCAATTAGTAATAAAAAATCATATGTTTATAAGTATAAAGGAGACACAAGAAAACATTAAATATTCATCTTTCCATTCATGTTGCATTAGTTTCAAGTGAAATGTGTTTTTTTATGTTTTATTACTATATACTATACCTTTTCATCCAAAGAAGAAATAAGAGATTGTCTCCTTTATTGGAAGACATTTTTGCTGGTTGTAGAATTCTAGGTTGGCATGTACTTTCTTTTAGCACATTAAGATATATCACTCTGCTGTCTTCTGGCTTCTCCTCTTGCTGTGGGGAAATCAGCTGTTAGTCTAACGGTAGCTCATTTGAAGGTAAGATAGCCACCCTGTTCTTAGTCTCCTTTTAAGATATTCTATTTAATTTACTTCTGTTTGATTTAAATATTCTGTTTATCTAGGAGTAGAATTCTTTTTATTTATCCTGCTTGAGTTTCACCAGCGTTCTTGAATTTGTAGATTGGTGTCTTGTATTAATTCTGGAAAATTCTCAGCCGTTATTGCTTTTAAACTTCCCTCTACCTGTTCTTTCTCCTCTCTGTCTGGGATGTTAGTCAGCTGTATTTTAGGTCTTCTTAGTCATTCACTTTTCATCCTCAGGTTGTGTCTTCCTTCTTTTTGTTCTTTCTCTGCTGAGTTACAGATTATTTCTTCTGAACTATTTCCCAGTTTATTATTTCTCTATTCTGTTTTGTCTGTTCTACTCCCATTGAATTTTAAATTTTGGCTACCGTAATTTATTTGTTTTTTTTTCACATCTGCTATGTTACTTTTTATGGATTCCTATTCCTTGCACATATTTTAATATTTGCTTTTCTTTTTCAAATTTGTTGTAGGTTGCTTTTTAATCTGTCTGATAATTCTAAGAGTTAAAATCTGTGTGGTCTGTTCCTGCTATTGTTTGTGATTGTCTTTCACCCATGTTGCCTTATTTCCTTGCGTGGTTGGTTATCTTTAACTGGTTATTGCCCTCCCACAGCCTCTTTTCAGGACATTTTCAGGGTAAATGTGCTCTCGTCTGAGAGGTACTGTGTTTGCTTTTCCCAGGTTTCTGGGAGTATTACTTTAGGGGTATTATGTCAGGTATTAAGTCAAGGATACTTTTTAAACCATATTTAGGATTGTGTCTCTGGCCCATCCACACCTTATATACTTTGGGTGGCCACAGCTTCTCAAAAACTTCATTTTTCTACCTTTCTCTTTTCCTGCTTTGCTCAGTGACAAGTCAGCTTGCCCTTCGTTCTTATGCGGTTAGGAGAGAGATGGTGGGTCAATTCTAGTTCACTCTTTCTCTGAAGATGTTATCGTTTGGGGCTCCAGTTTAATATAGGGAGGGCCCCTTGCAAGAGCCTTCCGCTTGGCAGGCCCTAATCCTTGTCTTTTGCTACCTTGCCCCTTGAGACTGAAGATCTGAAGTATGAGGAGATGGCATTTACTAATGTCCTCAGAGCAAAAATGGCTTTAGTTCTCCTTGGTTTCCCTCAAAATTTGGCCAGCAAGTTCCCTTTTAAACTAAATATTAGTTTAATAGCACTTTTTAAATGCTGTTAAGCTAATATTTTTAAGTGCTTTGTCCATCATTTTTGTTGTTTTCAGTGAGATAGAGATCTGAATAACTTAAGAAATCAGAAACTGCTAATAGCACGGAGCCCATCTGCTGCTGTGCTGTTGGTGATGTTGCAAATCGTTCCCCTCTCCCCTTAACATGTTCTGAGCCTCAAGTCAAGACAGCCTCCTGGGCTGGAGAGGTGATGGTCTAAATAATTGTAAAGATTTTTAAAAAATTTAAGTTAAAATAGCTTCTTAAATTATTATATCAAATTAATAGAGAGGTATTATTTCTTTAATTTGTTTAACTACCCTTGTGCTCATCTGGAGAAACTGTCAGGAAAGATGATTTTTATTAAAGGCACTGCTGTTACATTCACTCAGGCATGATTCTGTCATAACTTCTTGGTATTTCCTGTCTTTCTTAATTGCATGTTTTCCCTCCATCTCTGTCACAGTGCCAATTCTAGGACTGCCTTATTACTGCTTGTTGGTCTAGCAACTTCTTAACTGTTCTTTAATTATTAGCGGAATTGAACATTATTTTGTGTGTATGAATTTTTGTGCCTTTTCATGAATTAATCTTTTTTTTATCTTTTGACGAATTTATCTTATTACATCTTATCATTAATAATTTTTAGTCTTTTGGGGTTTCATCACACAGAATATTTATTTTTCTCTTATTCTAAGCTTTTCTGTATTTCTTCAGTTTGAATATTGTCACTTTCCGTAGTTTGTATATTTCAGTCAGTAAACATTTCATCAGGTATTGTGGTAAGAACTGGGAATATAGGCTGTGTGCGGTAGCTCACACCTGTGATCCCAGCTCTTTGGGAGGCTGAGGCAGGAGGATTGTTTGAGCTAAGTGGTTTGAGACCAGCCTGGGTAACATAGTGAGACCCAGTCTCTACGGAAAATTAAAAATCAGCTGGGCATGGCGGCGTGTTAGCACGCCTGTAATCCCAGGCTATTTGGGAGGCTGAGGCAGGAGAATTGCTTGAGCTTGGGAGACCAAGGCTGTAGCGAGCTGTTCCAGCCTGAGCAACAGAGTGAGACCATATCTCGAAAAAAAAAAAAAGAACTGGGAATATAATCGTTATGACACATTTACCTGTGCTTAGGTTCATATGTTAGTGAGGGAGATATAAATGCTTATAGTATTGTACATAAATAATACATAAAAAAAAGCTGTATCTTCAAGTAGACAGGTATGTTCCAGCATGGAGGTGGGAGTAACTATGCCTGAGGAAATCTGGTGCAACTTTGCAGAGGTAATGTGTTAGCTGCATAGAAATTTGCCAGTAGAAACACAGGGTATGGAAAGACATTTCAGATGTGGGAAGTATGTGTAAAGTCATAGAAGTGAAAGAAAGACATGGTGCGCTATAGGAAGTGCAGATAGGTTGGTATAATTGGAGGGCAAAGTATTTTAGGGGAAGAGAATTGAAACTAGAACGAGTTTAAAGGCCTGGGATAAAAAGGAACTTTGATGGACACAAAGAGCCTGCGTAGTGGGGATAATGGAGTAAATGAGCAGGAAGTACGTGGAGATGTGGTTGGGGAAAATGTGTGAGGGTAGGGGTGATGCGTTGCTTGTGAATTGTGCTGTGATCATGGGAGTGGGCTGCAGAAGTGGAGTGTGAGTGGGTCAGAGGATGCTGGCGACTGTGTGAAACTAGTGTTGACTGGATCATCCATATGGGTGTAGCAGTCCATTTGGACAGTGGCAAGAAGGTGGATGTTATGATGTTGACAAGATTTGGATTTGGACCGTGCCTGTTCCAGTTTTAGTACTGAAAGTCCCACATCCTGAGAAACCTCTCATTCCTGGACAGACTGAGATGGTTGGTCACCATAATGAGATGCCAGAGGGATATGATGAACTTGAGGCATTGAAACGTGGAGAGCAATAATCTGTCAGTGGGGAGCAGCTGGCTAGGGTGGAGGAAAAAGGAGGGAATAAGGTTATATTAATTTATGCTAGCACGGTGTTCTCATGAGATAGCAAGGAGGTAAAGGTGGTCTTGATTAAATTATGTATTTTTTTTTTTCAGAAAGATTTGTTTTCTTGTGGAAGAGAAGAAATATGCTTTAGTATAAGTAAATAATCTTTCCTTTGTAGTGTTAATTTTACTATATTTCAAATGTGCCTATGCTATTAAAAAAGAAACAGTAATAAAATAACCAATTGATTTTTATATTGATTAGCTTGACAGTATTACTGAGACATCAACATACTAATTAGAATGTCAGGATATTATTCATTTTCTAACTTTTAATGTTTTGGATGATTATAAATGACAAAAAAATTTGTGAGTGAAGTACCATACTATCCTATCAATTTTAGTTAATTAATTCAGCCACAGAATGGTAATTATTTCCTTTTTTATTTTCTATTTTTGTCTCTTTGCTAAAGATTTTCCAATTAAAATTTTTTCCTATTGTATGGCTCTCCTTTGTACATTTAAATGAAGAAAGTACGCTGTAAGAATTGGATTACAGATAAAAAAATGTTTAAAACTAACCTTTATTTTAGGTTGATAAATATTTGGGTTATTTATCACTGTGTCAGAAATGCCTCCAAACCTAAAACAACAATTCCAAAACCTAACATTAAAACTTAAAATCAAAACTTAATTCTAAAACTTAAAACAATACCCATCTTATTATATCTCACACTTTTGAGGGTTAGGGATTCAGATTGGGCTTACAGGGCAATTGTTCTGTTCCACATAGTATTATATATGGAGTTTCTTAGTTGACAACTAGTCTGGTCTAGGATGTCTAAGACAGCTTTACTCACATGCTTGTGCATATGTGAGGACTTCTAAAAGGCTGGACTCTGCTGGAAGCCTTTCCATGTGATCCCTCAAACGAGGTGGTTGGACTTCTTACTTCATGATCTAGGACTCCAAGAGAACAAGGCAGAATCTGCCAGTCCTCTCAAAAAATAGGCCTGGGCCTGGCAGGGCATCACTCGTTCCTGTCAAAGTAGTCACAGGCCAGGCCAGATTCAAGGGGAGGGCAAATAGATCTTAGCTCTCAACGGAGGATGTGTCAAAGACTTTGCAGCCATCTTTAATCCCTATGTACTACAGATTGATGATTAGGTCACAGTGCATTTGGGAAACAAATTGCCCTTTATAATCACAATATTTGCTACCAATATAGAACCTATATTTATTTGAAATGATAATAACAGTATTAAAAATTATGATATTTGCTTTCAGCATTTGATCTATTCACAAAGTTTTAATTTCTTTATAAATCATTTCTTTATAAATGAAATGATTCCTAATTGTTTACATATATATGTATATATATCATACATTTATTTTAGAAAAGCGGATTCTTTTCCTGGGATATGCTGTTTAGACCAGTGATGTATGTCGAATCACTAATGGACCTTAAAAAAAAACATACACCTCAGGGCTTCAATCTGTAGGTCTGGGTGGCACCAGGAATCTGTAATTTTAAAAAGCTTCACTGGCAAGTAATGTACATACTTACTTAATGACCAGGGTCTAAGAGAGCTCTGTAGATTCAAATAGAAAACTATCCAAACTATTTATAAACATGATTGAGTATTGTTGATTGGAAGCTTATAGAAGCTTAAATCTCTGGGAAGCCTTATTTATATCTTTACTTTTGAGGCCAGTGTACTAGACTAGTGGTTCCAACATGGCATCCCCGAGATGATCATTTGGGAATGTGGGAAAGAAATAAATAATACAACATATATTTTTAGTCTCATCTGTTCCACATTTCGGGGGTAGGTATGGCATGTTTTAAGTGCAGAATGTACAGTAATACATGCTGTATAATATAAATAAATATACATATATTGGAAGTATGTGCTGAAAAAACTTTATTGATGACAATGTGTGATGCAAAGCTGAAGATCACTATTCCAGTCAGTTTAGGTTATGCATTGGTAATGACTCCCAAACCTCAGTGACTTACAGACAGGTTTGTTCTTTGTTCATATTCTATGTCTTCATGGGCCAGCTACAACCCTGCTGTGTGTCATTTTGACCCTGGACTCAGGCGGACTGAGTAGGCTCTGTATACTGGAACTTTACCAGTTGCTGCGGCAAAAGGAGGAGAGAACTGGGTAAACTACATGCTCATAAAGCTTTTGCTTAGGAATGACACACGTTACTTCCGCTCACATTTCACTGGCCAAAGCAAGTCACTTGGCTATGCTTTAGTTCAGCAGGTAGGGGGTGTATAATTCTCCCTCAGTGAGGGACTCAGTACAGGGTGAATAGCAATGCAGTCTACACAGGCATCCACTACCCTTCTATTTACTGTGTAGAGTATTTGCCTCTCTAGAGCTGCTCCTTAATCTGCTTTCAGGATTCCAACAGAGTGAAATTGCCTCTCTCAGTTCCTGGTTTGATGAAGAATATAAAAAAGAAAAAGACACAGTCAAAATCCTTAATTCTATTAGCAAGGCAGCATATAAAACAACCTAATTTTGGAGTATGGAAATATAACTTTACCAAAACAGTTAAAACCCAGTGTAATTTTTACTTGATAAAAAATGATACCATTATACCATGTACTACCATTTGAAACATTCAGGTACTGACTGTTGAGTGGGTGGATATGAGTAATAGGGATTGAGATGTGGGGAATTATGAGTAGTAGTGGCAAGAGCAGAACTTCAGAGCTAGAATGTTCAGAGTCTCTGTTGATTGAACATTAATCAGAGTGAAGGTTGAGCATCTCTAAAATAGTAATGTAAGTCACTCAAAAAATGTGTGTTTCATGTTGAGCCATTTGTTTATACACCTCTTTTTAGGAGGATGTTTACTTTGTGAAGCATACTACACCTTGATTATAAGATGTTGCAGTGATAACCTAGCTGGCTTTTATCAGTTATTTTGAATTCCGCTATACACCAAGACCTGTGTTAGTTTAATGAAATGACAAGTTTATAGAAACTGCGTTAGTTGCAGTAAACATTTCACTTTATTACTTGAGGAAAAAGCCTGAAATATAGAAACTAATCAAAATGTAAATTACAGATAGTAACAACAAGTGTTTACCATGTACTAAGGGTGTGCTGTATGTTAGGCCTATTGTACACACTTTACATACTTTATTTAATCCCAAGAAAAGCTACATGAGATAGGTATGATTTTCTTCATTTTATCCCTGAAGAAACTAAGGTGTAAAGAGGTTAACTAACCTGTTTAAGATTCAAAGACAGGTTTCTATGATTTTGAAAACTATTCTCTCTACTAGTTTACTCTGCTTTTATAATTGTTCCACTGTATCTGTTTTTACTTGTATTCTTTGTTAGTAGAAGTAGGAAGCCATTTAATCTTGTCCTGCTCTTTCAGAGAATGAGTATTTTTTTTTAGGTATGCAGCAGGTAATCTCATTTAGGAGAACCTAAATAAATGAAATATCCTTATATTTTGTCCAGTAGTTTTTAAGGAGAAAGCAAGAGTAAAGAGAATATTCAGGATAATGTTAGGATTTTGAAATAATGAAGTTAATAGCAGTTTATACTAATTATTTAATAGTAAAGTTTCAGACAGTCATCCTACATTTTTCATTGAGAATTGTCTTATATTTTCCATTTGCATTTTGGTTATAACTAAATAGATAAATGAAGATTTATTTGACAAATGGATGCATTTTTTAATTCACCAAAGAAAACCAGAATATTTACTCATAGGCCATTAACAGGAAGTGACATGAAATTTAGATCGAATGTGCATGATTTAGAGTGTATTTGCTTACTTTGGGTGAAAAGTTTAGAAACACATTGAATTCCTTAGAATTTTATCTATAACTTTTTTTTTTTTTTTTTTTTGAGGTGGAGTCTCACCCTGCCACCCACGCTGGAGTGCAGTGGTGCGATCTCAGCTCACTGCAACTTTTGCCTGCCTCCCAGATTCAAGCTGTTTTCCTGCCTCAGCCTCCTGAGTAGTTGGGATTACAGGTGTGGGCCACCATGCCCGGCTAATTTTTGTATTTTTAGTAGAGATGGGGTTTCACTATGTTGGCCAGGCTGGGCTCAAACTCCTGACCTCAGGTGATCTGCCCACCTCAGCCTCCCAAAGTGCTGGGATTTCAGGCATGAGTCACTGTACCCAGCCCAGAATTTTATCTATAACTTCTAATCTGAGCAAGACTAGATAGCTTTTATTCTTCTTTGGGCGGGGCGATAGATTTCAATGAGAAGAAATATTGCATTAAACTCTAATTTTTATTTAAGTTCTTGAGTTTTTTTTTTTTTTTTCAAAATTATATCTTGTATATTTCTAAGGCAGAAGACTATTTGGAGAAGTAAAGTCTCTTGTAGCTAAAGTATTCTGTTGTGTGGCAGTTGAACTGATGTGTGCTTCCCTGACATTTACTTGGTAAGCAGTTAATTGCCTACCAAGTTAGAAATAACTGTGGTATCAGTAATACAAATACTTGAATTTAGGGAAAGGTGAGATACTATATTATGCTAGGTGAAGTATTAGTGGTACTTAGTTATTAATGTGGGATTTGTTTAGTTAGAACCTAAAACAATATTAGGACAAACATCTGTATGTTCAAAGATACTAGTTTCTTTATTGCTGGGTAAAAAGTGATTATAAAAGGATCATGACAGGTTAACACATTTGGCTTCAATTTCAGTTTTGCCAGATCTAGGCAAGATTTATTCTGGCAACAAACAATACATGTAATCAATTATAATTATTCTTATTAATGGTGGGGAACATGGAGATGTATATTAAAATTTTATTTAATTTCAGATAAATGTTTACTGGGAAAATTTGAAATATATTTTTATATTTAGATTGGATGCTTACTTAAAAAGCAATGAAAGAGCATCGTGAAGACATGAAGATTCCTTCTCCTTTCACCCTATCTCCCCAATCAGTTTCTTCCTTTATTAATTGCTGTTTGAGAATTATAGCTTGGCTCTAAAACTTAAAATAGCTACTTCCTCTCAGATATTCTCTGCATTGTGTATCTGGTTGCTTATTTGACTTTCGGAGAATTTCCCTTATGGAATGCAAAGTGAAAGGTAAATAGTCAATTAAGTAGAGAAGTTACTGTCAACAGAGATATATGTAAACATAGCAAATACTAAAGCAAAATAATGTGGCTTTAGCTCTTAGGGAAATATTTGCTATTGCTAAACCTCATTTACATACTCTACAATGAGTGTTGATTATCTGTAATTTGTGCTCTGACCCTTTAAAATTTTTACCTATAAAACTTCTCATGGCATCCAGTTGTATTACATTTTTAGTTTCTGTATCTTTATCTTGTCCATCACCAAAGAGGAATTGAGGTGAAAGTTTCCAGTTGATGAATTTGTCTTCCATTGCTTTTAATGTTACGTGTTTGTTTAGCTTTCCTGCAAAGTAGTGTCTGTTTATTTGTTTTTAGACCACATGGCCTAGTGGACCTTAGCATTGGATAGACTTTGGTTGGAAATCCAGTTTGGTTTCTACTCATATTAATTAGCTATAAAACTAAGATAATATCCAGCTTATAGGGTTATTAGTAGGATTAAGTGAGATAGTATAAGTAAAATAGTTAGCATAGTAACTAGTAGATAGTACACATGGATTTCAGTCATCATCAACTTTTGAATAATCTACTAGATTGACACACATAAACTTCATCCTCTGCTGTATTTCAACTTTCATATACTAAATGGTGAGTGAGGTATTAAGCCCAGCATCTGATGCGTTCCCTCCTCTCACCTCCCACCCTCCAAAAGGCCCAGTGTGTGTTTTTCTCCACCAGGTGTCCATGTGTTTTTATCACTCAGCTCCCACTTATAAATGAGAACATGTGGTATTTGGTTTTCTGTTGCTGTGTTAGTTTGTTAAGGATAATGGCCTCCAGCTCCATCCATGTCCCTGCAAAGGACATGAGCTCATTCCTTTTTTAGGACTGCATAGTATTCCGTGGTGTATATGTACCACATTTTCTTTATTCAGTCTATCACTAATGGGCATTTGGGTTGATTCCATGTCTTTGCTATTGTGAATAGTGCTGCAGTGAACATATGTGTGCATGTATCTTTATAATAAAATGATTTATATTCCTCTGGGTATATACCCAGTAATGGGATTGCTGGCTCCAATGGCATTTCTGCCTGTAGGTCTTTGAGGAATCCCCACACTGTCTTCCACAATGGTTGAACTAATCTACTCTTCCAGCAGCAGTGTAAAAGCATTCCTTTTTCTCCACAACCTTGCCAGCATCTGTTGTTTTTTGACTTTTTAGTAGTAGCCATTCTGACTGGTGTGAGATGGTACCTCATTGTGGTTTTCATTTGCATTTCTCTAATGATCACTGACATTGAGTTTTTTTTTTTTCATGTTTGTTGGCTGCATGTATGTCTTCTTTTGAGAAGGGTCTGTTCGTGTCCTTTGCCCACTTTTTAATGTTTTTTTTTTTTCTTGTAAATTTGAGTTCCTTATAGATACTGGATATTAGACCTTTGTCAGATGTATGGATTGCAAAAATTTTCTCCCATTCTTTAGATTGTCTGTTTACTCTGTTGATAGTTTCTTTTGCTGTGCAGAAGCTCTTTAGTTTAATTGGATCCCATGTGTCAATCTTCGCTTTTGTTTCAATTGCTTTTGGTGTTTTCGTCATGAAATCTTTGCCTGTGCTTGTGTCCTGATTGGTAATGCCAATTCTGGGGTTTTCATAGTTTTAGGTTTTACATTTAAGTATTTAATCCATCTTGAGTTGATTTTTGTATATGGTATAAGGAAGGGGTCCAGTTTCAATTTTCTATGTATGGCTAGCCAGTTCTCACAGCACCATTTATTATATAGGGATATCTTTCCCCGTTGCTTGTTTTTGTTAGGTTTGTTCATGATCAAGTGTTGTAGGCATGCAGTCTTACTTCTGGTTTCTGTAATCTGTTCCATTGGTCTATGTGCCTGTTTTTATACCAGTGCCATGCTCTTTTGGTTGCTGTAGCCCTGTAGTATAGTTTGAAATAGGGTAGTGTGATGCCACCAGCTTTGTTCTTTTTGCTTAGGGTTGACTTGGTTATTTGGGCTCCTTTTTGGTTCCATATGAATTTTAAAATAGTTTTAAAAAATTTCTTTGAAGAATGTCAGTGGTAGTTTGATGGGATTAGCATTGAATCTATAAATTGCATCAGACAGTATGGACATTTTCGTGATACCGATTCTTCCTATCCATGAGCATGGAATATTTTTCCATTTTTTTGTGTCATCTCTGATTTCTTTGAACAGTGGTTTGTAGTTCTCCTTGAAGAGGTCCTTTACGTCCTTTGTTAGCTGTATTCCTAGGAATTTTGTTCTTTTTGTGGCAATTGTAAGTGGGATTGCCTTCTTGATTTGGCTCTTGGCTTGGCTATTGTTGGTGTATAGGAATGCTATTTATTTTTTGAGACAGAGTCTTGCTCTGTTGCCCAGGCTGGACTGCGGTGGCGCGATCTCAGCTCACTACAACCTCCACCTCCCAGGTTCAAGTGATCTTCCTGCCTCAGCCCACTGAGGACTACATAGCTGGGATTACAGGCGTGTGCCACCATGCCTGGCTAATTTTTGTATTTTTAGTAGAGACGGGGTTTCGCCGTGTTGGGCAGTCATGAACTCCTGACCTCAGGTGGTTCACCTGCTTCAGCCTCCCAAATTGCTGGTATTACAGGTATGAGCCACCTCACTCAGCTGGAATGCTAGTGGTTTTTGCATGTTAGTTTAGTATCTTGAGACTTTGCTGAAGTTGCTTATCAGCTTAAGAAGCTTTTGGGCTGAGACAGTGGGGTTTTCTAGATATAGGATGATGTCATCTGTAAACAAAGATAGTTTGACTTTCTCTCCTCCTGTTTGAATACCCTTTATTTTTTTCTCTTGCCTGATTGCCTTAGCAGGAACTTTCAAGACTATGTTGAATAGGGGTGGTGAGAAAGGGCAACCTTGTCTTGTGCAAGTTTTCAGGGGGAATGTTTCCAGCTTTTGCCCATTCAGTATGATACTGGCTATGGGTTTGTCATATATGGCTCTTACAATTTTGAGGTATGTTCCTTCAATACCCAGTTTATTGAGAGTTTTTAACATGAAGGGATGTTGAATTTTATTGAAGGCTTTTCCTGCATCTATTAAGATAATCATGTGGTTTTTATGTTTAGTTCTGTTTATGTGATGAATCACATTTATTGATTTGTGTATGTTGAACCAACCTTGCATCGTGGAGATGAAGCCAAATTGATCGTGATGGATAAGCTTTTTGATGTGCTGCTGGATTCGGTTTACAAGTATTTTGTTGAGGATTTTTGCATCAGTGTTCATGAAGGATATTGGCCTGATGTTTTATTTTTTTTATTGTATCTCCGCCAGGTTTTGGTATCAGGATGATGCTGACCCTTCCTCTGTTGCCCAGGCTAGAGGGTAGTGGTGTGATCATAGTTCACTGTAGCCTTAAACTCCTTGGCTCAAGAGATCTTCCTACCTCAGCCTTTTTTTTTTTTTTTTTTTTTTTTTTTTTTTTTAAATTAGTTGTGTGTAATGGTGTGTGTCTGTAGTCCTATCTCAGCTGGGACTACTAGGTATGCAACATCACACCCAGCTAATTAAAATTTTTTTTTAGGTTGGGTATAATGGTTTATGCCTGTAATCTTAGCCTATTGGGAGGACAAGGTGGGAGAATCACTTGATTCTAGGGATTTGAGACTAGCCTCGGTAACATAGTAAGACCCTGTCTCTATAAAAAATTTAAAAAATAGCCAGGCATGGTGGCTCACATCTGTAATTCTAACACTTTGAGAAGGCAAGGGGGTAGGATCCCTTGAGCCCAGGAGTTCGAGACCAGCCTGAGCAACATAGGGAGATCCCTTCTCTGTAAGAAAAAATATAATATTAAAAAAATTTAAGAGTAATTAGCCGGGCATGGTGGTTCGTGCCTGTAGTCCCAATTACTCAGAAAGTTCAATTACTCAGTGAGCTGTGATCATACCATTGCATTCCAGCCTGGGTGAACAAACAAGACCCTGTTAGAGATGGGGGTTTCACTTAGTCGCCCAGGCTAGTCTCAAACTCCTGGCCTCAAGCTATCCAACCTCCTCAGCCTCCCAAGTAGCTGGGATTACAGATGCCAACTCTCATGCCTGGCCATTTGTATATTTTAATATTCTAATTGTCATATAGTGGTATGTCATTGAGGTTTCCATTATGGTTTCAAACCCTGATGACTAAGGAGGTTGAGCATCTTTTAATACATTTTTTGGCTCTTTGAGTTTTCTCATTTGTAAAGTGCCTGTTAATGTCTTTTGCTAATTTTTCTATTGGATTGACTCTTTTTTTTGTTATTTCTGTTCTGGCTGTTCTTGGCCCTTTGCATGTTCATGTACATTTTAGAACCAGAACGTCCACACACACAGGCATACACAAAAGCTATTACGATTTTGTTTGGGATTGTATTGAATCTATAGGTTAATTTGAAGAGATTTAAAACATTTACAATATTAAGTTTTCTGGTTGATGTTTAGGATATCTCTGTTAATTAATTTTTCTCCAGTTTCTCTCAGTAAGATTTTATATTTTTCTTGGTGAGGCCTTGCACATATTTTGTTAGATTTATTCCTAGATCCTTGATAGTTTTAATTCTGTTGTAAATTGTAGCTTAAAAATTTCCATTACTGAATTTTGTTGCTGGCATATAGAAATACAATTAGTTTTTCTATACTTTTTTATTTCTATTTTTTATTTTTTGAGACCGAGTCTCGCCTTGTCGCCCAGGCTGGAGTGCAGTGGCACGATCTTGGCTCACCGCAACCTCCACCTTCCAGGTTCAAGCAATTCTTCTTCCCCACCCTCCTGAGTAGCTGGGATTACAGGCGTGCACCACCATGCCCAGCTAATTTTTTTTTTTTTGTATCTTCAGTAGAGATGGGGTTTCACCATGTTGGCCAGGCTGGTCTCAAACTCCTAACCTCGTGATCCACCTGCCTCAGCCCCCTGAAGTGCTGGGGTTACAGGTGTGAGCCACCGCACCCAGCCGGTTTTTCTATATTTGAATCCAGAAACCTGACTCAATTAGGCCAATAGTTTTAATAATTTATCGTGGATTCTTCTGAATTTTCTAAGTATACTAAATCATATAATCTGCAAATAGAGTTTTAGTTATTCTTTTTCAATCTTGATACTTTTTTGTTCTTACCTATATTGTTTTTATTCATGGAGTCTCATTTCCTGGTGTGCTTTGTTACTGTTGTATGCTGGAGATTGTGTTTGGAAAGTTAGTTGTGGACTATATTGAAGCTTAGGAGGATTATATCTTTCTAGAAGGGTTTTCGTTTTTTTTTTTTTTTTTTCATTGGCCTGGGGCCATTGCTGGTCCAGGACAATTTTAATTTAAATATGGGATCTGAGATCTCAGACCCACTAGATAAGTTGAAAATGGGTTGTAGATCCATATGAAGGCTGATAAGTTTCTGGTTCATCCTCAAGTAATTGTTCACAGCTACAGGAATTTCAGGGGTTTCTTCCTAACTCCACTGAGTTTTAAATTTCTGTGCCTAAATATTTTTTATCTATTTCTAGAAATTTTTTTTCTTTTTCCTTTTTTTCCTTATATAGGCCTAATCATCTCTGAAATGTCATTTCTTATATTCAACTAAACGTGTGTTTGGAACCTGTTTAATAAAACACAGGTTTCATTTAGTGATATAAAACAACACATCACAAAGGTTTTGTGCACATTGCTTGATTTTAGGTCTTAGGGCTGGATGTTTGTATGTTCCTGTAAGGGCTCAATGGGCTCAGAAATGTCATTTCTTAGATTCTACAAACTGTGTGTTTGGAACCTTTTGAATGAAAACCCAGGTTCCATTCAGTGATGTAAAATAGCACATCAGAAAGCTTTTTCTTCTTCTTCTTCTTCTTTTTTTTTGATAAGGGTTTGCTGTGTCACCCAGACTGGAGTGCAGTAATGTGATCATGGCTTACTGCAGCCTCTAACTCCTGGGCTCAAGCAATCCTCCCACCTTAGCCTCCCAAGTAGCTGAGATTACAAGTGTATACCACCATACCTGGCTAATTTTTAAATTTTTTTTTGTAGAGATGGGGTCTCACCGTGTTGCCCAGGCTGTTCTCAAACTCCTGGACTCAAGTGATCCTCCCGCCTTGGCCTCCAAAAGTGCTGGGATTATAGACGTGAGCCACCATGCCCAGCCTTTTGCTTTTTTTAAAAAAATCACTTTTTATAGTTTCTACTTCATACAGATTGTGCTTGTCTTTTATTTCTGTACACATGGTAGCATAGTTATTGTCTGTAAACTTTGTGAATTCTTCTCTGTTGTTTTTGTTCATGAAGTATAGTTTTATTCTATACCTTGTTGTAAAATACAATGTGCTTGACATTGTATTTGGAAATTTATTTGTAGGAATACTTTGAGGTGTACTGTGGAGGTTCCTCCAGAGAGGATCTGAGTTTGCTTTTTCGAGGTGCCTGGGCATTTGAATCAGGTACCGCCTTAAAACAAGTTCAAGGCTTGGGATTCCCTGATATCCTACATCATTTGAGCAGGAAGGTCTCTCATCAGATATCCCACTTTGTGTGGGCCTGACTTTGTATATTAACTTTCTGTGCTGTAAAGATGTTTTTAAAATTTCATCAGTGTTTTGTTTTGTTTTCTCTAGGAGGTTGACCTAAATAATATAGCCTGTTTTACTGAAACAGCAAGTTCTACTGCAGTTTATGTAACTAGATACATGTTGGACATTTAGTTTTTTTCTTTATTATTATAAATAACACTGTAATAAACGTTTTTATTTGTGTGCTTGTCCTGTTATTTACTTGTGATTAATCTGAAAATAAAATAGTTACAATCTCCGTTTTTAAAGGCTATTTGATATATATTATCAAAGTATGGTACACAAAGATTGTCCTAACGCTGTATATTCTAAATCTTTTTAACTTTTACCATTTTGATGGATGGAAAATAGTACACATTATTTTAATTTAGCATTTATTATTTTTACTTACATAACTATTGGCTGTTCATGTTTTACTACTTTTGGGTTACGAAAGCTTACATACTGCCAACTAGGGGCTTACTGAGGCTAATTCACACATCAGATGATGTAAATATTTCCCTCAGTTTGTCACTTATATTTTGTCTTCATTTACAAAAATATATATATGTTTTGGTATAGAAGTTTAACGCTTGTACTAATCAGATCTATCAATTTTTTATAAAGCCATAATCAGTCTGAGATAATAAATTTATAGTTGTTCCTAGAAAAACTAGTGTTTTAATTTTGGAATTGTCTTATGTGGCTAGAAAATTGAGAAATAGTCAAACCACTCTAACCTCAATTAGGATATTTTAATATATTAACATAACTCGAATTAGGATAATGCTCATTTTTAGTCTATATTAACCTGAGTTTTTATGATAAGTTTTTTCCTTTTTCTCATTAAAATATTTTCTCTTTGTCTGCTACTGTTCTTTTGATGTATACCTTCAGAAATTGGCAGGGTTAAAATTTGAAAGAATATTCAATTTAGGTTTTTTTCTGTATTTTGCCTTCACTAATGATAGTGATTCAGATATCATGTTAGAAATGATTTGAGATATCAAGGTTTTAAAATTTTTAATAAAAGTAAACAGTATTCATTAAAACAGGAAATCATTTTATTGAAACTGAAGAGGACCTCAAATTTTTATAACAGCTTAAAATGTGTTTTTTTAGATAAGTGATGAAGAGAAGACTCTTCGAGAACAGGAGATTTTTGCCTCATCACCAAGTTTAAGTGGACCTAAGTCGGGGTTCGAGTCCATTTATAAGGTATGTAAACATGTAAAATACTTCCTAGGTTTTGTTAAATATGTCACATTGAGCTTTATATACATATTTAATTAATCCATTTTTATAGCCTGTCATCACCACAGCTACTCTGTCTCCTGCACAGATGCTGTCCTCATTGCACTAATGGTGTGCCAATGTTCTCTCCTGGGCTGTCTCCTTCCACAGACGCATTCCCGACCCTGCTTGGGCTCTGACCTCCCATTACAGGCTGTTTTCCTAATGGAATACCCTCTTTGCATTGTTTGGGTTCTTACACCCTGCACTGGGCTGTCCCCTGCCAGGAAACTCTCGCCACCTATTTGGCCCAACACTCTGTTTGGATTGCTGCCTTGCGTGGAAGCCCCCCTTTGCTTCTCTTGGCCTCTGACATCGTGGTGTCTCGCCTCATGGTCTCTCTGTCATTCCACTGGGCTCTGACATTGTAAGCCTACTTTTTTCCTATGGGAATGCCTTCCTTAACCTACCCAGATTCCATCATCCTGTGCTGGGCCACCTCAGTTTCCCCTCCCCACTCAGTGCAGATAACTACTTCACATGAACCCTTCCAGAAGGGGAAGAGGGAAGAGTTTAAATTCATTTTACAATTTGATAACTGCAACCCCACAATTTCCTTTGAAAAGAATGTGCTAATTATTATGAGTGAGTGCCAGTAGTTTAAAGTCCTGCCCCATTCCACCTTCTTCGTTTCAACTGTTGGGCCATCATTCAGTCAGCCTTTCAAGCTTAGAGTGTGGCGATCAATATTTATTTCTCTTACACCACACATTTCCAGTTACTCTGCCTTCACATCATCTTTTGCTTCTACTTGGGCATTTTTGTTTCTACTGTGACCACCTTAATAAGCTAGAATCACGAAATATTATGGCTAAAGAATCCCTAAGGGTCAGTTAGCCTATCTCTTCCTCCCCTCTCTCAGTTTTACAGATCTGGCTGCTGAGATTTAGAGGCATTCATTAATGCCTCTAATTATTCACCAAATAAGTCTAGTTAGTATCAGAGCTTGGACTAGAACTCATGTTTCTTGCCTGTATTATTGCAGTAAACCCTCTTACCTGCTCATCTAGTATGTCCTATGTAAGCTACCTATTTGGTGCAGTCTCACACAATTCTACCTTGTAGGGCTGTTTGACTTTCCATGTGTGCCCATGAGGGCAGGGACTGTGTTCAATTAATCGGTAAATTAATTGAAAGTTGTTAAAAAACACATGATCTGTTTATAGTGTGAGATGTCGTTGGATATACAGAAAATTGTATGCATTTATATTTAATTCTTCCTTAAAACTTGAATGAATAGGCAATTTGGGAATCATTTTTCACCTAATTTTTTAACCTCGTTTTTATAAAAAAGAAAAACTATTGGAGAGTAAGAATGATTTTTACAGTTTACTAATATCATACTTTGCTCATCTCTTAGAATTTTAAGATTGTTCATAGGGTTTAAAAATCTAAGATTTTTAAAAATAAATTCTTGGGGCAAATACTTATTTTAATAGCAAAACTGAATGCTTATGATTATTTCCATTTCTTAGTACTGAGATTAGCTTTCTCAATATATTTCTCTGGAGTGAGAATGGAAACATACATGAAGAAATTGGAATTACTTTACTTACAAGTAATTTTCAGCTCTGAATATGTTGTTTACAAATTAGGATTCTCTGTGATGCAGAATACAATGTGGGATATGTGAGGTGAATGCAACGTGTGTAGAAGTCTTGAGTTAAGAGTTTGAAATCCCGGGGATTATATTTTGTAAATTCAGAGGTTAAGGAATACAAGAAAGCATTCCAACTTGGCCTTTTAGCGTTACTATTTTTCAAAACATCAGCTCTGAAACGAACATATTTTTGTACTGCCACTGTTTGCTAATGCTGTTGAGTTTTAAGGAGGATAAATTAATCATTTTGTTATTCTTTTGGCTCTGCTAGGACTAATGAATTTCTTTGTTTATACTTTATACATACGAAGACTTAGGATTTCTTAATGACAGGTGCTGACTTATTTTGCCTGTTTCATTCTTAATTCAGGTCCCTTTTGCTGATGCTCTGGATTTGTTTCGAGGAAGGAAAGTCTATTTGGAAGATGGCTTTGCTTACGTACCACTTAAGGACATTGTGGCGATCATCCTGAATGAATTTAGAGCCAAACTGTCCAAGGCTTTGGCAGTAAGTATTTTACTTTATTTCTATATCTGACATGTTCACACTTTCAGTTATATACCCTTGGCAGTTTTATTCTGTGTTTCTCTAGGAAATAAGTTAATTCAGTTTTCATAATGATATTCAGATTACTTATGATGTTGTACTATTAATCCCAGAACTCCTAGGTGTTTATTTGTTACTACCCATAGTTGGTTTTTAAGTTTTTTTTCTTGATCCCACTAATACCAATGCTGAGTGATTAATCTCTGTGGGTTTCTTCATGGTCATGTCTTTTTTCCTTAGAAATAGACTTCGTATATGGCTCTTAACAATTAGTGTGGCCTGTGGTAGATATAACTCCTAAATTTCTGTTCTGAATTCGTATTTGGTATCAGTAGAAGACAATATAGAAGAAAATCTTAAGTACTAACACTGCGATATGCTAGTACTGCAATGAGTAGCTCCGTACTGGGTGAATTTGGAGGTAGCTGTGTTGAACAAATGACATGATCAGTGATTTTTAAGTAGTTTGTTGGAAGTGTAACTCTTAAGTGGTGGTATCTTAAAACCATACACATTTTTATATGTAAAACACGTATTTTACAGTTGTTGTCTCTTAATCTGAGTCAGTTTTTAATACTTTCTTTGTACCTAATGCAGAAGAAGACTTCAAAGATTTGTGACATGGCTGTTTTAAACTATACTGATTATAGTGTAAGCATAGGCCAAGCTTTCCTTCTGAGTTAAAAATTGTAGTATTTTCTGATATAAATAAATTTTTATTGACTCTCTGGGGTTACCTAAATATGTATAATTTAGCTATGTCAGCATTTGGGAAGACTAAAATACTAACTCTGTGTTTATTAAATGAAGGAATTTATGAGAACACCTAGCATAACAGGTATTTAGTTACTGTTAATATTCTTTGTCCATTCCTAATCCCGTTATTTCTTTATCCTCATTAAAGTTGATGCTTTTAAATTTTTTCTTTACTTGTCTGTCACTACCCTAGATTATATTCTAGTTATAGCTAAGAATAGTGTCTTTCACCACTGTGGAAGACACTGATACTTGTCTACTGTTTGGCCATTGCTCTTTTATTATTCTTAGTTTTATTCGCCCATATTCTCTCTGTTGACATTTTAGACCACACTTCTTTGTGTGAAATAGACAAATGTTTTCCAGCAAATTGGTTAGTTTTAGCTGTCATCTATTAAATGCTGGTGGTGGACCCCAGTCTCCATGACAACCAAAAATATCACCATGCATTTCAGAAAACTTCTGGCATGTTAATGCAACTATTAATCTGATCATAGTAATTTCCTTCTTACCAAATTTTTGATTTATGCCTGTGACAATGTAATTGTGGCTAAAAAGTATGAGTTCTTTGGGGGCTTCTGAAAAAAGTTTTTCTTGCTAAAAAAAAAAATAGGCATGTGTGATGAAGTAGTCTTTTTTTCCCCCCTCTGGGTATTGTTGTAACTGAATGTGATGCCCGGAACAGCTACAGCCATGTGGAGATGAGGCAGGTGCCTTCGGGACAACCCAATTTGCTGCATAGACATGTAGAAAGATGGAAAGAATCTGAGTCCTTGTTGCTGTCATTGAGTTGCTGAATTAACCTGTTCTGGAACCACCAAACTTTATTACATGGGATAATGAAGTTTTAATTTTTAAAGGCACTAACTTAGGAACTCATATTTGAGTGGAATTCTCTTTCTCTAGTAGCAGAAAGCATCCTGGTACCTAGATCAGTGTCTGCGTTAGTTAGTATTTTCTTTTCTAGGTGCAGGTAACAGCCTATGCTACATTAACCAATAAATAGAATCTGCTAGCTCGTAAAAGTGAGAAGTCTAGATATAGTATGGACTTCAGACATAGCTTGCCGAATGTTTCATCCCTTTCTCTGAATATGTCTTTACCCTTATGTATATGACTTATCCTCAGTCTGGCTTTCTGATGGTTGCAAAAATAGTTACCATGGGATCAGGCTTTATTTCTGTGTAGCATACTATCTAAAAGAGTTTCTTTGTCCCTGGGCAGAAGTTTGAAATCAAGGTATCGGCATGGCCATGCTTCCTCTGAAGGTGCTGGGGAAAGATCTATTCCACATCTCTCTTCTGGCTTCTGGTAGTTCTTTGACTTGTGGCAACATAACTCCAGTCTTCACATGGCATTCATCCTGCATGTCCCAAATTCTGCTTTTTCTAAGGATATCAGTCATATTGGGATATCATTTTTCTAAGGATATCAGTCACCTCTCAACTCCAACGTGACCTCATTGTAACTAAGTACATCTGCAACAATCCTATTTCTAAATAAGGTCACATTCTGAGGTACTGGAGGTTAGTACCTCAACATAACGATTTTTTTGGGACAGAATTTAATCCATATCACATGTCTATCACTAAAGCAGCTATTGTGGTTTAAGGGATGGCCTAGCCTAAGATCATGTGTCTGCCCCTTTAGATGGGGGATCATGGGAGCTGAGAGTCAGTGTGTTCCTGAAACCACAATATCCCAAACAAAAATGGATGATTGTTAGGAATGGGGAGAGCAGAGAATGAAGATGGGGAGACAACAATTGTCTACTACCTAGAAAAGACCCTGAATATGAATTAAATGTATAAAGTTTTTCACTTTGTAATTTCTTTCAAGCCAAGCTGCCCAGTGCCGAAAAATCTAACTATGAAAATGAATCTGAAATTCTTTTACTTTTGGGGTTTTAAAGCTACTTCTGATTTTGTGTATTGCAAAGCTTAAATAAATTTTTAATAAGTTTTGACTGTTTATTTTATAAATTTGCCTTGAAAGCAACTTGAAAAATGTAAAAAAAGATTTTGCATTTGCCACGCATTTTTATTTTAGATAAGTCAAGATATTCTATGTATATTTGTGATTTATCATCCCAATATCCCAGTGTAGAAAGAAGGGTATGTGGCAGATTTTTGCAAAATTTTATAATTTTTTTCTACTTTCTGGGTAGAAATGAGGGATCTATACTGAGAGAAAAGACAAAACTTGGGTTCCTAAGTTTGTAATAAATTCATTTTCAACCAACTGCACCTAAGCTTTGTGCCTTGTTGATAAGAAATAAGAGTATTTATGAACTTTGAATTCCATTCTTCTTCACTTCTTTCTATTCATTCTTCCCCCTCCAAACATAAAAAATTAATACTTTAAAAAATTTTGAAATATCACAGACTTAACAGAAAATTAAGTAGAAAATAGCAACTTTTTCTTTAAACCATTTGAGAATAAGTTCCCATCCTGATGTCTTGGCATCCCCAATACTTGTTAGTGTTATTTCCTTCAAACAGAACATTTTCCTGCATACCCACAATTCAACATCAAAATAAGAAAATTAATGTTGATAAGTTACTACCATCTAACCCTCAGACCCCATTCAAGTTTCACCAGTTGTCTCAGTCACATCCCACAGGCAATTTTAATTCACATGTGTTATTTAGTTGTCATGTCTCTTTAGTCTCCTTCAGTCTGCAACAGATTCTTAGTTTCTCTTAGATTTTCATGGACTTTGTTACTTTTGAAGATTATCAGCAGTTATTTTGTATCTCTCAGTTTGGGTTTATCTGATGTTTCTGCCTAGATTCAAGTTAGACATTTTAAGCAGTACTGTAACAGAAGTTATGCTATGTTCTTTTCATTGCATTCTATCAGATTACATGATTTTGATTCAGCCCAATTCTGATTGAGTTTATCAAAATTTATCCATTCTATTGTTGGTAGGCATTTGGCTTTTGTTTTCTTTTTTTTTTGGTTATCACAAATACTGCTGCTCTGAACTTTGTAGCACATATTTTAGAAAACATATTTCTGTTGGTTATGTGTTTAGGAATGGAATTGTAGGGTATTGAGTATATCTGTGTACAGCTTGAATGGATTTAGATTTACTTTAAATGGATTTATTCTGGCTGAGTGGGGTGGCTCACACCTGTAACCCTAGTCCTTTGGGAGGACAAGGCGGGAGGATTGCTTGAGCTCAGGAGTTTGAGACCAGCCTGGGCAACATAGTGAGAATCCATCTTTACTAAAAACAACAACAACAACAACAACAACAAACTAGCCAGGCGTGGTGGCATGCGCCTGTAGTCCCAGCTACTTGGGAGGCTAAGGTGGGAGGATCACTTGAGCCTGGGAGATCAAGGCTGCAGTGAGCTATAATCATGCCACTGCACCCCAACTTGGACAACAGAGTGGTACCCTGTCTCAAAAAAAAAAAAAAAAAAAAAAAAAGAAAAGGATTTGTCCTGATTACAGGTGGGTTGTGGAGAGTTCTGGCCTTGGTATCTTGGATTTAATAGAAGACAGATAGTGACTTGCTTTCTCCTGGGTGGTTCAGGGCCGAGCCTGGTTGAGAGGAGGTCCAGAGAGCACTTTTTCTTATGTAGGAGAGTGGTGGGAGTTGTTGCCTGGGAACCTGTCCTGACAGCTGTGGAAAGGGGCAGGAAGGAAGTGAAGGAGTTTCATGTAGGGCTGTGGCGAAGTAGAAATCGAAACCTATTGCTATGGTCTCTATTACTGTCCTTTCCATGGAGGAAGGTTTTGACCTTGGAGTATGTAATTGAAAAATTTCAGCTTTATAAATGGAAATATTCTTGTAGGATAAGAAAAAGTACCCTAAAGTAGATTTTTTGAAAGGTATTTTGATGAGTGGTAGAGGATGAAATAAATGGTTCTGGGGGAAGTTGTAAATTGTTGAGAGTTTTACCCCAGGTGACAACTGAAAGCTTATTCTTAACCTATCATTATATGACTTTTATAATATAACTATCTAGCTTTTGAACATGGTTTAGGACTGATAAAAAATTGACATTACTTTTTCCTTTGATAGGAACTCTGTGGCCCTACTTCCTCTCAGAACCTTCCCTTAAGTCCCAAGATTGTGCTAAGTATATCTCCTTTGTGTTCCCACAGCATTCTGCACACGACCAAATTACGGTGAAACTATTTCATTATGTGTTTTCCTCCTCAATTAAAATGTAAGTTCTTTGAGAGTGAGGGATTTCTCTTATTCAAATTTTTATCTGGTATAGCATGTGGCACATAGGGTTAGTGGTCAGTAAAATTTTAGTGAACTGACAGATATCAAATAATGATATAAACTTGCTTTTGTTCACAGTTTACTGTTTATACATACTGTTGATCCCAGTATAAGTCACTGAGAGAGAAAGGGGTTATGCTGTGCATTATATGGATGAGGAAACTGCAGCACAGAGAGGCCAAAGTAATTTGTCCAAGATTATGTTGGCTAATAATTGCTGGAGCCCTGACTTGATCTCAGGTTTTCTGAGTAATTCTTAGGGTCTTTTGATGGTAACTGTGCCTTTGTCAGGAGTTGTATAACCAGGTGATTTAGGTCTTCAAACTCTGATAAAATATTCAAAGGTAAGTATATTAAGGTCCAGTCACAGAGCAGGCACAAGGGGTGAATTTGGAGCTACGATACAATGGATTGATAACTATTTAGGGAAAAGAATGAGGGAAAGATAGATTTTTTTGCTTCATATAGCAATTTTAGAAGCTATAGCCAGTTCTTTTATTTAATGGTTTATTTTTAAATAACTTTTTGTTTGTTCATCCATGCATAGTTTTGGGTACTAGAGATAGACTACTTAACAAATTAGATGAGATTTCTTCTCTTACAAAGCTTATATTCTAGTGGGAGATAATCAATTACTGAAGAAATAAACAATAACAGTATTGTCAATGACATGAAGGAGCCAGCTGAACAAATACAGAGGAAACTGCATTCCAGGCAGGAAAAGTCACTAATGCAAAAAAGGGAGGAATCTTGGCCTTTTTTTAGAATCAAAAAGGCCAGTGTAGCTAGAGCATGGTGAGCTACGGTAGAGCACCACCATATGAGGCTGCAATGGCTAGGTGTAGACTCTGTGAGACTTTGAGGTAGAGTCCCAGGGTAAAGAGTTTGATTTTTTTTTAGCCTAATGTAGTGGAAAGACATTGGATGATTTTGAGTAAGTGAGTGATACGATCTGATTTATGTTTTAAATAGATGACTGTGGCTGCTGCTTGAAAACCATTTTGGAGGATAAAAAAGGAATGGAAGCGGGAGGACTAGTCTGGAAGTTTTCACATTAATCTAGATAGCAGCTTGAAATGGATTGGTTGTGGTGATATGACTGAGAGAAGTCAGTGGATTTCAGTTAGTTTTTACAGTATTATTGACATGGTGGATTGGTTGTGAGAGAAAGAGAAGAATCAGCATAATGATGACGAGAGCTTAAGCATAGTGAAAATTTAATATTTGCCAAGTGCTATTCTAAATGCTTTATATGAATGAATGCATTTAGTCTTTATGGTAACCCTATAAGGCAGGTACCATTATCACTCTCTGAGGCTTGTAGTATCTTTATACAGGTAGTGAGGAGCAGAAGCAGGATTTGAATCCATACAGTCTGGCATCAAGGTCTATGTTCTTGACCACTATATTACACTGCCTAGAATTTTGGCTTGAATAATTTATTAGGGGGTGATGCCTTTGCCAAGATGTAGAAGACTCTGAGAAAAATATGTAAGATAAAATAAAGAGTTCTATTCTGACCACATTAAGTAGAAGGTGCTTATTGGTTACACAAATGGAGATGGCAAGTTTGAAGTTGGATTTGAGTGTCTAAATTTTTGGGGAGGAGAATGTGAAGCCATGAGACTCCAGGAAGAGTGTGGGATGTCAGTGGAGAAGAGAGGGGCCACAGCTGAGCTTGGTTTGCATACACCTCCACTTGATGTCATTAAGCAGAGAACATACTTGTTAGAAAATGGGGCAGATCCTTAAATTGGAGCTGGATTTCTTTAAGGCAAAACTCTCTTTCTCCTCACACAGTGTGACTATTTATTTTTATTTTTTATTTTTAGACAGGTTCTCTACTCTGTCACCCAGGCTGGAGTGCAGTGGTGCAATTACAACTCACCGTGGCCTTGACCTCCCAGGCTCAGGCAGTCCTCCTGCCTTAGCCTCCTGAGTAGCCGGGGCCACAGGCATGTGCCAACAGTGCCTGGCTAAGTTTTTATTTTTTTTATTTTATTTTTTTTATTAATTTTTTTTGCATACAAAAACAATAAACATTTTCTAAAAATACATACAAACAAAAAGATGCGTATCAAACATATTAGGAAGGTTGCACATGGGAAGTCGGGGAATAGAAATGGGGGTGGGAGTTAAAATAAATGAGAGAGGGACTTTATATGGATCAGTGATAATAACTCAATCCTCTATTTGACAAAGAAGAGGGAGAAGGAAGAGGAAGAAAAAGAAAGTGGGATAAAGGATCAGAAAGGGAGGAAAATAGAAAAAATTAGAGTATGACTCCAGGGTAGACCTGTTTTGTTGTCATTGAGTTGGTTGGTTGGTTTGTCTGTTGTATTCTTCATGTTTCGCCAAGTTGGCCAGACTGGTCTCGAACTCCTAGTCCGAAGTGATCAACCCGCCTCGCCCCCTAGAGTGCCGGGACCACAGGCGTGAGCCACCACGTCCAGCCCCCACATTGCTTCTGGCCTCCGTGGTAGACCTCCCAGACGGAGCGGCCAGGCAGAGGAGCTCCTCACTTCTACCCAGACACGGGGCGGCCGGGCAGAGGGGCTCCTCACTTCCCAGACGGGGCGGCCAGGCAGAGACGCTCCTCACTTCTTCCCAGACGATAGGTGGCCGGGCAGAGGCGCTCCTCACTTCCCAGACGATGGGTGGCCGGGCAGAGGCGCTCCTCATCTCCCAGACGATGGGTGTCCGGGCAGAGGCACTCCTCACTTCCCAGATGGGGCAGCCGGGCAGAGGCGCTCCTCACTTTCCAGACGATGGGTGGCCGGGCAGAGGCGCTCCTCACCTCCCAGACGATGGGTGGCCTGGCAGAGGCGCTCCTCACCTCCCAGACGATGGGTGGCCGGGCAGAGGCGCTCCTCACCTCCCAGACGGGGCGGCCGGGCAGAGGCGCTCCTCACTTCTTCCCGGACGGGGCGGCCGGGCAGAGGCGCTCCTCACTTCTTCCCAGACGATAGGTGGCCGGGCAGAGGCGCTCCTCACTTCCCAGACGATGGGTGGCCGGGCAGAGGCGCTCCTCACTTCCCAGATGGGGCAGCCGGGCAGAGGCGCTCCTCACTTTCCAGATGATGGGTGGCTGGGCAGAGGCGCTCCTCACCTCCCAGACGATGGGTGGCCTGGCAGAGGCGCTCCTCACCTCCCAGACGATGGGTGGCCGGGCAGAGGCGCTCCTCACCTCCCAGACGGGGCGGCCGGGCAGAGGCGCTCCTCACTTCTTCCCGGACGGGGCGGCCGGGCAGAGGCGCTCCTCACTTCTTCCCGGACGGGGCGGCCGGGCAGAGGCGCTCCTCACCTCTTCCCGGACGGGGCGGCCGGGCAGAGGCGCTCCTCACTTCCCAGACGGTGGGTGGCGGGGCAGAGGCGCTCCTCACTTCCCAGACGATGGGTGGCTGTGCAGAGGCGCTCCTCACTTCTTCCCGGATGGGGCGCCCGGGCAGAGGCGCTCCTCATTTCTTCCCGGACGGGGCAGCCGGGCAGAGGCGCTCCTCACTTCCCAGACGGGGCGGCCGGGCAGAGGCGCTCCTCACTTCCTCCCGGGCGGGGCGGCCGGGCAGAGGCGCTCCTCACCTCTTCCCGGTCGGGGCGGCCGGGCAGAGGCGCTCCTCACTTCTTCCCGGACGGGGCGGCCGGGCAGAGGCGCTCCTCACTTCCTCCCGGACGGGGCGCCCGGGCAGAGGCGCTCCTCACTTCTTCCCGGACGGGGCGGCCGGGCAGAGGCGCTCCTCACTTCCTCCCGGACGGGGCGCCCGGGCAGAGGCGCTCCTCACTTCTTCCCGGACGGGGCGGCCGGGCAGAGGCGCTCCTCACTTCTTCCCGGACGGGGCGGCCGGGCAGAGGCGCTCCTCACTTCTTCCCGGACGGGGCGGCCGGGCAGAGGCGCTGCTCACTTCCCAGACGGGGCGGCCAGGCAGAGGCGCTCCTCACTTCTTCCCGGACGGGGCGGCCGGGCAGAGGCGCTGCTCACTTCCCAGACGGGGCGGCCAGGCAGAGGCGCTCCTCACTTCTTCCCGGACGGGGCGGCCGGGCAGAGGCGCTCCTCACTTCCCAGACGGTGGGTGGCCGGGCAGAGGCGCTCCTCACTTCCCAGACGATGGGTGACCGGGCAGAGGCGCTCCTCACTTCTTCCCGGATGGGGCGGCCGGGCAGAGGCGCTCCTCACTTCTTCCCGGATGGGGCGGCCGGGCAGAGGCGCTCCTCACTTCTTCCCGGATGGGGCGGCCGGGCAGAGGCGCTCCTCATTTCTTCCCGGACGGGGCGGCCGGGCAGAGGCGCTCCTCACTTCCCAGACAGGGCGGCCGGGCAGAGGCGCTCCTCACTTCTTCCCGGACGGGGGCGGCCGGGCAGAGGCGCTCCTCACTTCTTCCCGGATGGGGCGGCCGGGCAGAGGCGCTCCTCACTTCTTCCCGGATGGGGCGGCCGGGCAGAGGCGCTCCTCACTTCTTCCTGGGCGGGGCGGCCGGGCGGAGGCACTCCTCACTTCCCAGACGATGGGTGGCCGGGCAGAGGCGCTCCTCACTTCCCAGACGGTGGGTGGCCGGGCAGAGGCGCTCCTCACTTCCCAGACGGTGGGTGGCCGGGCAGAGGCGCTCCTCACTTCCCAGACGGTGGGTGGCCGGGCAGAGGCGCTCCTCACTTCCCAGACGGTGGGTGGCCGGGCAGAGGCGCTCCTCACTTCCCAGACGGTGGGTGGCCGGGCAGAGGCGCTCCTCACTTCCCAGACGGTGGGTGGCCGGGCAGAGGCGCTCCTCACTTCCCCGACGGTGGGTGGCCGGGCAGAGGCGCTCCTCACTTCCCCGACGGTGGGTGGCCGGGCAGAGGCGCTCCTCACTTCCCAGACGGTGGGTGGCCGGGCAGAGGCGCTCCTCACTTCCCAGACGGGGCGGCCGGGCAGAGGCGTTCCTCACCTCCCAGACGGGGCGGCCGGGCAGAGGTGCTCCCCACCTCCCAGACGGGGCGGCCGGGCAGAGGCGCTCCCCACCCTCCAGATGGGGCGGCGGCTGGGCAGGGGCTGCAATCCCAGCACCCTGGCAGGCCAAGGCAGGCGGCCGGGGGGTAGAGGCTGCCGCGAGGCCAGACCACGCCACCGCCCTCCAGCCCGGGCAACACCGAGCACTGGGTGAGCGAGACTCCGTCTGTAGTCCCAGTACCTCGGGAGGCTGAGGCGGGCAGAGCACCCGGCGCCAGGAGCTGGCGACCAGCGTGGCCAAGATGGCGAACGCGTGCCTGCATCCAAAGGAGAAAAGGCAGGCAGCGGTGGCGGGCGCCGGCAGTCCCAGGCAGTCCGCGGCGCGGGCAGCAGCAAGGCGAGAAGATTGCAGCCTGGGCCAGAGAGGGAAAGAAAGAAAGAAAGAAAGAAAGAGAGAGAGAGAGAGAGAGAGAGAGAAAGAAAGAGAGGAAAGGAGGAAAGGAGGAAAGGAGGAAAGGAGGAAAGGAAGGAAGCAGTTTTTATTAATAAAAGTTTATGTAGAGTTGGGGGTATCCCTATGTTGCCTGGGTTGGTCTAGAACTCCTGTGCTCAAGTGATCCTTCTACTTGAGCCTCCCAAAGTTCTGGAATTACAGGCATGAGTCACCATGCCTGGCCTTAATTTCACTTCTATTTGTGAGACTCATCTTTAGAGGGTACTGGTAAAACGTTAAAGAAACCAGACTTCCAAAAAATGTATTTATACACATCTTATTATGTACAGAAAAAAGGACTGAGAAGTTCCTAGGAAGATAATTGACAGGCAGGTAAACGGCTCTTACTTGGAGTCACAGAGAAAAGCAAGGATTTTCTTTTTTGAAAAGGATTTCCTTTTTCACATTTAGAAAGCACCAGTTGGGTCTGTGGCTCACTAAATATTTGTTGGTTCGGAAAAATATGCTTTGTAGGCACTTGATCAGGTAATTTTTATTTCTAAAGAGTTTGGAATCCTCTCAAATCTTGTATCCTCTTTTTAAAAGTAGTGTTCAATCTTCTTCCTTAAACTGATTAAATATAATTAATTTTCTTGAATGGTTACTTAGTTGGGAATCATATAGGAGTTTTCTTACTATTTGTGTACAACTAGCTGATTTCTTGGGTTGTGGTTAACATGTCTTTTTAAATATACTGATTATTTAATGCCATTTTAAAGTGGGTCACTGTGAATTTGTCAGTGCTGCAGCAAATCCATCAATATGCAAGTAGCATATTGCAAATATGCAAGCATAACATGCTTTCACCTCCACCATTACTGTCAGGCACCAGTTCATTTGGTCTCCCTTGCTGCTGATCTGTAGGAAACAAAACGTTGCAGTTGAAAGCCATGAGACTATTAGGATGGTGCAAAAGTAATTGTGGTTTTTGTCTTTACTTTTAATGGCAAAGACTGCAATTACTTTTGCGCCAACCTAATAACAGAAAAAAAATCATTTTTGGGGGGGAAAATAAGCATATGCTCTTTCTAGTTTGACAGGTTTGTTGACAGGATGCTCAGCTGAACTTGATTGTTGTATTTGTGAGATACTGGTTTGTTAACTTTTTTCTAAGATGCAGTTTACAATCTGTTGTCTATTCAACACACATTTCTTTTTTTTTAACTTTTATGTTTGTGGGTACATGTGAAGGTTTGTTACATAGGTAAACTCATGTCATGGGGGCTTGTTGTACAGATTATTTCATCACCCAGGTATTAAACGAAGTACCCAATAGTTACCTTTTCTGCTCCTCTACTTCCTCCCAACCTCCACTCTCAGGTAGACCCCAGTATCTGTTGTTCTTTTCTGTGTATACGGGAGTTCTCATCATTTAGCTCCCACTAAGTGAGAACATGCGGTATTAGGTTTTCTATTCCTGCGTTAGTTTGCGAGTTAGTAGCCTCTGGCTCCATCCATGTTCCCACAAAAGACATGATCTCATTCTTTTTTATGGCTACATAGTATTCCATAATGTATGGGTACCACACTTTCTTTACCTAGTCTCTCACTGAAGGACATTTAGGTTGATTCCATGTCTTTGCTATTGTGAATAGTGCTGCAATGAACATTGGTGTACATGTGTCTTGATGGTCGAATGTCTTGATGGTAGAATGATACCCAGTAATGGGATTGCAGGGTTGAATGATAGTTCTGCTTTTAGCTCTTTGAGGAATCAGTATACTGCTTTCCACATTGGTTGAACTAATTTACACTCCCTCCAACAGTGTACAAGTGTTCCCTCCTCTTCGCAACTTCATCAGCATCTGTTATTTTTTGACTTCTTAGTAATAGCCATTCTGACTGGTATGAGATGGTATCTCATTGTAGTTTTGATTTGCATTTCTCTAATGATCATTGATATTGAACTGTTCATATGCTTCTTGGCCACATGTATGTCTTCTTTAGAGAAGTGTCTGTTCATGTCCTTTGCCCACTTTTTAATGGGGTTGTTTATCTCTTGTATATTTAAATTCCTTATAGATGTTGAATATTAGACCTTTGTCAGTATTGCAAGTATTTTCTCCCATTCTGTGGGTTGTCTGTGTACTCTGTTGATAATTTCTTTTGCTGTGCAGAAGCTGTTAAGTTTAATTAGATCCCATTTGCCAATATTTGCTTTTGGTGTCTTTGTCATGAAATTTTTGCCCATTCCTATGTCCACATGGTATTGCCTAAGTTGTCTTCCAGGGTTTTCATTGCTTTGGATTTTACATTTAAGTCTTTAATCCATTTTGAGTTGATTTTTATATACGGTATAAGGAAAAGTCCAGCTTCAGTCTTCTGCATATGGCCAGCCAGTTATCCCAGCACCATTTATTGAATAGGGAGTCTTTTCCCCATTGCTTGTTTTTGTCAGCTTTGTTGAAGACCATATGGTTGTAGGTGTGTGGCCTTATTGCCGGGCTCTCTGTTCTATTTCATTAGTCTATGTGCTTGTTTTTGTACCTGTGCCATGCTGTTTTGGTTACTGTATCCTATACTGTAGTTTGAAATTGGTAGTGTGATGCCTCAAGCTTTGTTCTTTCTGCTTAGGATTGCCTTGGCTATTCAGGCTCTTTTTTAGTTTCATATGAACTTTAAAATAGTTTTTATTTATTTATTTTTTTAGTTCTATGAAGAATGTCATTGATAGTTTGATAGGAATAGGACTGAATTATATAAATTGCTTTGGGCAGTATGACCATTTTAATGATATTGACTCTTCCTGTCCATGAGCATGGGATGTTTTTCCATTTATTTGTGTATCTCTGATTTCTTTTTGTAATTCTTATTGTAGCGATCTTTCACCTCCCTGGTTAGCTGTATTCCTAGGTATTTTATTCTTTTTGTGGCAGTTGTGAATGGGATTGCCTTGTTGATTTGGCTCTCAGCTTGGCTGTTGTTGGTGTATACGAATGCTAGCGATTTTCGTTCATTGATTTTGTATCCTGAAACTTTGCTGAAGTTGTTTGTCAGCTGAAGGAGCTTTTGGACTGAGACTGTGGAATTTTCTAGATATAAAATTATATCATCTGCAAACAGGGATAGTTTGATTTCGTCTTCCTATTTGGATGCCTGCCCTTCATTTCTTTTTTTTAAATTAGTAATTGCTGAATAGTCACTTTATTCTCCCTTATTCTTAGCATTTACATTATATTTATAGTTTATTAATCCATCTGATTCTAAAAAGTTTTGCAGTGGCCCAAAATTCATCAAATATCAAAATTCTTTCCTAAATCCAAAACTAGTGAAAAATTAGGTCTCAAATGAAAAGGAACATAGAACTGATAAAGAGAGTCATAGTTTTCATGGAATAGAAGGGCCACTAATAGCCTAGAGAGGGAGAAGGAAAATATTCATTTTTTTGGTGGATATCCAAATTTTTACTTATTTTTATTATTTTTAATTTTTCCATAAGTTATTGGGGTACGGGTGGTATTTGGTTACATGAGTAAGTTCTTTAGTGGTGATTTGTGAGATTTTTGGTGTACCCATCACCCGAGCAGTATACGCTACACCATATTTGTAGTCTTTTATTTCTCGTCCATTGTAGCATTCTTATGCCTTACATCCTCATAGCATAGCTCCCACATATCAGTGAGAACATATGAGGTTTGGTTTTCCATTCCTGAGTTACTTCACTTAGAATAATAGTGTCTCATTCAGGTCACTGCAAATGCTGTTAATTATTCCTTTTTTATGGTTGCATAGTATTCCTTATTATATATATACACACACACACACACACACACACCACAGTTTCTTTATTCACTCATAGATTGATGGGCATTTGGATTGGTTCCACGATTTTGCAATTGTCAGTTGTGCTGCTATAAACATGCATGTGCAAATACCTTTTTCGAATAATGACTTCTTTTCCTCTGGTAGATACCCAGTAGTGGTGTTGCTGGATCAAGTGGCAGTTCTTGATTCTTTTAGTTCTTTAAGGAATCTCCACACTGTTTTCCATAGTGGCTGTACTAGTTTACACTCCCACCAGCAGTGTAGAAGTGTTCACTGTTCACCACATCCGTGCCAACATCTACTGTTTTTTGATTTTGATTGTGGCCATTCTTGCAGGAGTAAGGTGGTATTGCAATGTGGTTTTAATTTGCATTTCCCTGATCGTTAGTGATGTTGAGCATTTTTTCATATGTTTGCTGACCATTTGTATATCTTCTTTTGAGAATTGTCTATTCATATCCTTAGCCCACTTTTTGATGGAATTGTTTTTTTTTTTCCTTACTGATTTGTTTGAGTTTGTTTTGAGTTTGAGTTTGAGTTTGAGTTTGAGTTGAGTTTGAGTTTGAGTTTGAGTTTGATTTGTTTGACTAGATTCTGGATACTAGTCCTTTGTCAGATGTATAGATTGTGAAGATTTTCACCCACTCTGTGGGTTGTCTGTTTACTCTACTAACTGTTCCTTTTGCCATGTGAAAGCTCTTTAGTTTAAGTAGGTCCCAGCTATTTATCTTTGTTTTTATTGCATTTGCTTTTGGGTTCTTGGTCATGAAATCCTTGCCTAAGCCAGTGTCTAAAAGGGTTTTCCCAATGTTATCTTCTAGAATTTTCATAGTTTCAGTTCTTAGGGTTAAGTCCTTAATCCATCATCAGTTGATTTTTGCATAAGGCGAGAGATGACGGTCCAGTTTCATTCTCTTACATGTGGCTAGCCAATTATCCCAGCACTATTTGTTAAAAAGGGTGTCTTTTCCCCACTTTATGTTATTGTTTGCTTTGTTGAAAATCAGTTGGCTGTAAGCATTTGGGTTTATTTCTGGATTCTCTATTCTGTTCCATTGGTCTATGTGCCTGTTTTTATACCAGTACCATGCTGTTTTGGTGACTATGGCCTATAGTATAGTTTGAAACCAGGTAATGTGATGCCTCCAGATTTGTTCTTTTTGCTTAGCCTTGCTTTGGTTATGCGGGCTCTTTTTTGGTTCCATATGAATTTTAGAATTGTTTTTTTCTAATTCTGTGAAGAATGATGCTGGTATTTTGATGGGATTACATTGAATTTGTAGATTGCTTTTGGCAGTATGGTCATTTTCACAATATTGATTTTACTCCTGCATAAGCATGGGATGTGTTTCCATTTGTTTGTGTTATCTATGATTTCTTTCAACAGTGTTTTGCAGTTTTCCTTGTAGAGGTCTTTTGACTCCTTGGTTAGGTGTATTCCTAAGTATTTTATTTTGTTTTTTGCAGGTACTGTAAAAGGGATTGGGTTCTTGATTTGAATCTCTGCTTGGTTGCTGTTGGGTATAGCAGAGCTACTGATTTGTGTACGTTAATCTTGCATCTGGAAACTTTGCTAAATTCTTTTATCAGTTCTAGGAGCTTTCTGGAGGAGTCCTTAGGGTTTCCAAGGTAAACGATCATAATGCCAGCAAACAGTGACAGTTTGACTTCCTCTTTACCTATTTGGATGCCCTTGCTTTCTCTTGTCTGACTGCTCTGGCTAGGACTTCCAGTACTATGTTGAAGAGGAGTGGTGAGAGTGGGCATCCTTGTCTTGTTCCAGTTCTCAGAGGGAATGCTTTCAACTTTACCCCGTTCAGTATTATGTTGGCTGTGGGTTTGTCATAGATGGCTTTTATTACATTAAGATATGTCCCTTGTATGTTGATTTTGTGGGGAGTTTTAATCATAAAGAGATGCTGGATTTTGTGGAATGCTTTTTCTGCATCCGTTGAGATGATCATGTGATTTTTTGTTTTTAATTCTGTGTATGTGGTGTATCACATTTATTGACTTGCATGTGTTAAACCATCCCTGCATCTGTGGTGTGAAACCCACTTGATCATGGTAATTATCTTTTTGATATGTTGTTGTATTCAGTTAGCTAGTATTTTGTTAAGGATTTTAGCAGCTATGTTCATCAAGGATATCGGTCTGTAGTTTTCTTCTTTGGTTATGTTTCCTGGTTTTGGTATTAGGGCGATGCTGGTTTCATATAATGAATTAGGGAGGGTTCCTTCTTTCTCTATCCTGTAGAATAGTTTTAAAAGGATTGGTACCAATTCTTCTTTGAATGTCTGGTAGAATTCTGCTGTGAATCCATCTGGTCCTGGACTTTCTGTTGTTGGTAATTTTTAAATTACCATTTCAATCTTGCTCCTTGTTATTGGTCTGTTCAGGGTATCTAATTCTTCCTGAGTTAAGCTAGGAGGGTTGTATTTTTCCAGGAATTTATCCATCTCTTCTAGGTTTTCTAGTTTATGTGCATAAAGGCGTTCATAGTAGCCTTGAATGATCTTTTGTATTTCAGTGGTGTCAGTTGTAGTATCTCCTGTTTTGTTTCTTAGTTATGTTATTTGGATTTTCTCCTTTCTTTTCTTTGTTAATCTTGCTAATGGTCTATTAATTGTATTTATCTTTTGAAAGGACCAGCTTTTTGTTTCATTTATCTTTTGTTTTTCTTGTTTCGGTTTCATTTAGTTCTGCTCTGATCTTGGTTGTTTCCTTTCTTCTGCTGGGTTTGGGTTTGGTTTGTTCTTGTTTCTCTAGTCCTTGAGGTGTGACCTTAGAATGTCAATTTGTGCTCTTACAGTCTTTTTGATGTAGGCATTTAGGGCTATGAACTTTCCTCTTAGCACTGCCTTTGCTGTATCCCAGAGGTTTTGATAGGTTGTGTTATTATTGTTACTCAGTTCAAATAATTTCTATCTTGATTTTGTTTTTGACCCAATGCTCATTCAGGAGCAGGTTATTTAATTTCTACGAATTTGCATGATTTTGAAGGTTCCTTTTGGAGTTGATTTCCAGTTATATTCCATTGTGGTCTGAGAAGGTGCTTGATATAATTTCAATTTTCTTAAATTTATTGAGGCTCGTTTTATGGCCTGTCATATAGTCTATCTTGGAGAAGGTTCTATGTGCTATTGAATAGAATGTGTATTCTGAGGTTGTTGGATGAAATGTTCTGTAAATATCTGTTAAGTCCAATTGTTCCAAGGTATAGTTTAAATCCATTGTTTCTTTGTTGAGTTTCTGTCTTGATGACCTGTCTAGTGCTGTCAGTGGAGTATTGAAGTCTCCCACTGTTTTGTCTTGCTGTCTATCTCATTTTTTATGTCTATTAGTAATTGTTTTATAAATTTGGGAGCTTGAGTATTAGGTGGATATATGTTTAGGATTGTGATATTTTCCTGTTGGACAAGGCCTTTTACCATTATATAACGTCCCTCTTTCTGTCCTTTAACTGCTGTTGCTTTAAAGTTTGATTTGTTTGATACAAGAATAGCTACCCCTGCTCACTTTTGGTGTCCATTTACATGAAATGCCATATTCCACCCCTTTACTTTAAGTTTACGTGAGTCCTTATGTGTTAGGTGAGTCTCTTGAAGGCAGCAGACAATTGGTTGGTGAATTCTTATCCATTCTGCAATTCTGTATCTTTTGAGCGGAGCATTTAGGCCATTTACATTCGATGTTAGTATTGAGATACGAGGTACCATTCCATTCATTGTGCTATTTGTTGCTTGTATATCTTGGTTTTTTGTTTTTGTTTTTTAAATTGTATTTTTGTTTTGTAGGTCTTGCGAGATTTATGCTTTAAAATGGTTCTCTTTTGATGTGTTTCCAGGATTTATTTCAAGATTTAGAGCTCCTTTTAGTAGTTCTTGTAGTGGTGGCTTGGTAATGGCGAATTCTCTCAGCATTTGTTTGTCTGAAAAAGATTATATCTTTCCTTACATATATAGTGCTTAGTTTTTCTGGATACAAAATTCTTGGCTGATAATGGTTTTGTTTGAGGAGGCCGAAGACAGGGTCCCAGTCCCTTCTAGCCTGTATGGTTTCTGTTGAGAAATCTGCTGCTAATCTGTTAGGTTTTCCTTTATAGGTTACCTGGTGCTTCTGTCTCACAGCTCTTAGGATTCTTTCCTTCATCCTAATGTTGGATAACCTGATGAAAATGTGCCTAGGTGAAGATCTTTTTGTGATGAATTTCCTGGGTGTTCTTTGTGCTTCTTGTATTTGGATGTCTAGGTCTCTAGCATTGCTGGGGAAGTTTTCCTTTATTATTTCCTCAAATATGTTTCCTAAGCTTTTAGAATTGTCTTCTTTCTCAGGAACACTGATTATTCTTAGGTTTGCTTGTTTAACATAATCCCAGACTTCTTGGAGGCTTTGTTCATATTTTCATATTCTTTTGCTTTGTCTTTGTTGGATTGGGTTAATTTGAAGACCTTGTCTTCAAGCTCTGGTTTTCTTTCTTCTACTTGTTTAGTTCTATTGCTGAGACTTTCCAGAGCATTTCACATTTCTAAAGGTGTGTCCAAAGTTTCCTGAATTTTTGATTGTTTTTTCTTTAAGCTATCTATTTCCTTGAATATTTCCCCCTTCACTTCTTGTATCATTTTTTTGGATTTCCTTGCATTGGGCTTCACCTTTCTTGGCCCCTCCCTGATTAGCTTAATAACTAACCTCCTGAATTCTTTTTCAGGTGAATCAGGGATTTCTGCTTGTTTTGGATCCATTGCTGGTGAGCTAGTTTGCAAAAAAATCAACTCCTGGGTTTGTTGATCTTTTGAATGGTTTTTCATGTCTTGAATTCCTTCAATTCAGCTCTGAGTTTGGTGATTTCTTGTCTTTTGCTAGCTTACAGGCTGATTTGTTTAGGCTTCTCTAATTCTTTCAGTTGTGATATTAAGTTGCTAATTTGAGATCTTTCTAACTTTTTTTTTTTTTTGAGATGGAGTCTTGCTCTGTTGCCAGGCTGTAGTGCAGTGGCGCGATCTTGGCTCACTGCAGCCTCTGCCTCCTGGGTTCAAGCGATTCTCCTGCCTCAGCCTTCTGAGTTGCTGGGACTACAGGTGCACACCACCACACCCAGGTAATTTTTGTATTTTTAGTAGAGGTGGGGTTTCACCATGTTGGCTAGGATGGTCTTGATCTCTTGAACTCGTGATATGCTTGCCTCGGCCTCCCAGAATGCTGGGATTACAGACGTGAGCCACCATGCCTGGCCAATCTTTCTAACTTTTTATGTGGCTATTTAGTGCTGTGAATTTCCCTCTTAACACTGCCTTAGCTGTGTCCCAGAAATTCTAATATGTTGTATCTTTGTCCTCATTAGTTTAAAACAACTTCTTGATTTCTGCCTTAATTTCATTTTTTACCCAAAAGTCATTCAGAAGCATGTTAATTTTCAGGTAATCACATGGTTTTGAGTGATTTTCTTAGTCTTGACTTCTATTATTATTGTATGGTGGTCCGTGAGTGTGTTTGTTATGATTTATGTTATTTTGCATTTGCTGAGGATATTTTATGTCCCAATTATGTGGTTGCTTTTAGAGCATTTGCTGTGTGGTGATGAGAAGAATGTATATTTTATTGGTTTTAGATGGAGAGTTCTGTAGAGGTCCATCAGATCCATTTGGTCCAGTGTTGAGTTTAGGTCCTAAATATCTTTGTTAATTTTCTGCATCAGTGATTTGTCTAATACTGTTGGTGGAGTGTTGAAGTTTCACAGTATTATTTTGTGGGAATCTATGTCTCTTTGTAGGTCTCTAAGAACTTGCTGTATGAATCTGGGTGCTCCTGTGTTGAGTGCATATATATTTAGGATGGTTAGGTCTTTTATTCAACTGAAGTCTTTACCATTATGAAATGCCCTTCTTTGTCTTTTTTTTTAATCTTTTGTTTTGTTTGAATTCTGTTTTGTCTGAAATTGGGATTGCAACCCCTGTTTTTTTCTAATTTCCATTTGCTTGGTAGATATTCCTCTATCCCTTTAATTATTTATTTATTTATTTATTTTATTATACTTTAGGTTCTAGGGTACATGTGTACAACATGCAGGTTTGTTACATATGTATACATGTGCTGTGTTGGTGTGCTGCACCCATTAACTCATCATTTACATTAGGTATATCTCCTAGTGCTATCCCTCCTCCCTTCCCCCACCCCACAACAGGCCCTGGTGTGTGATGTTCCCCACCCTGTGTCCAAGTGTTCTCATTGTTCAATTCCCACCTATGAGTGACAACATGCAGTGTTTTGTTTTCTGTCCTTGCGATAGTTTGCTCCGAATGATGGTTTCTAGCTACATCCATGTCCCTACAAAGGACATGAACTCATCCTTTTTTATGGCTGCGTAGTATTCCATGGTGTATATGTGCCACATTTTCTTAATCCAGTCTATCATTGATGGACATTTGGGTTGGTTCCAAGTCTTTGCTATTGTGAATAGTGCCACAGTAAACATACGTGTGCATGTGTCCTTATAGCAGCATGATTTATAATCCTTTGGGTATATACCCAGTAATGGGATGGCTGGGTCAAATGGCATTTCTAGTTCTAGATCCTCGAGGAATCCCACACTGTCTTTCACAATGGTTGAACTAGTTTACAGTTGCACCAACAGTGTAAAAGTGTTCCTATTTCTCCACATCCTCTCCAGCACCTGTTGTTTCCTGACTTTTTAATGATGGCCATTCTAACTGGTGTGAGATGGTATCTCATTGTGGTTTTGATTTGCATTTCTGTGATGGCCAGTGATGATGAGCCTTTTTTCATGTGTCTGTTGGCTGCATAAATGTCTTCTTTTGAGAAGTGTCTGCTTATATCCTTTGCCCACTTTTTGATGGGGTTGTTTGATTTTTTTTCTTGTAAATTTGTTTGAGTTCATTGTAGATTCTGGATATTAGCCCTTTGTCATATGTGTGTTCCTTTATTTTGAGCCTATGGTTTTCATAACGAGACTCATTAAGAGATGGGTCTCTTGAAGACAGCATACCATTGGGTCTTGCTTTTTTATCCAGCTTGCCACCTGTGCCTTTTAAGTGGGACATGTAGTCCATTTACATTAAATGTTTGTATTGATATGTGTACATTTGATCCTGTCATTGTGTTGTTAGCTGGTTATTCTGCTGGCTTGTTTGTGTGGTTGCTTTATATTGTCACTGATCTGTGTATTTAAGTGTCTTTTGGTATTAGCTGGTAGCAGTCTTTTCTTTCTATATTTAATGTTCCTTTCAAGATCTCTTGTAAGGCAGGTCTGGTGGTAATTGACTTCCTCAACATTGTCTTATCTGAAAAGGATCATATTTCTCCTTCACTTAGGAAGCTTAGTTTGGCTGGATATGAAATTCTTGGTTGAAGTTTTTTTTTATGAATATTGAATATAGGCCCCTAATCTTTTCTGGATTGTAGGGTTTCAGCTGAGTGGTCTGCTGTTAGCCTGATGGGGTTCCTTTTGTAGGTGACATGTCCTTTCTCTCTAGCTGCCTTTAACGTACTTTCTTTCATTTTGACCTTTGAAAATCTGATGATTATGTGTCTTGGGCATGATCTTCTTATGTAGAATCTTGCAAGAGTTCTCAGTATTTCCTGAATTTAACTGTTGGCCTCTCTCACAAGATTAGGAAGGTTTTCATGGGTGATATTCTGAAATATGTTTTCCAAGTTGTTTGCTTTTTCCCCTTCGCTTTCAGGGATAAAAGCGAATAATCCCATACTTCTTGGAGGTTTTGTTCATTCCATTTTATTCTTTTTGCTTTATTTTTGTCTGTCTTATTTCAGAGAGTCAGTCTTTAAGTTCTGAGATTCTTTCTTCAGCTTGGTTTATTCTGCTGTTAATACTTGTGATTGGATTGTGAAATTCTTGTATTGTGTTATTCAGCCCTGTTAGATGCGTTGCATTCTTTTTTATACTGACTATTTCCTCTTTGAGCTCTTTTATCATTTTGTTGTGATTCTTAGTTTCCTTGGATTGGGTTTGAGTCTTGATGATCTTTATTCCTGTCCATATTTTGAACTTTATTTCCGTCCTTTCAGCTGGCTTAGGCTGGTTAAGAACTCTTGTTGGAGGGCTGGTGTGGTTGTTTGGAGAACATGTGTCACTCTGGTCATTTGAGTTATTGGAGTTCTTGCTTTGTTTCTTTCTCATCTCTGCATGTGGCTGTTACTTTAACCGCAGTGTAGATTGAGTAGTCAATAGTCTATTGAGAAGTCAGTAGACTTCTTTTCTTGTGTTTTCACAGGGCCAAGCCTTTGTGCAGGTTCTTGATGTGAAGCTGGCTTCTTGTCTTTAGTTTAAGAGAAGGGTATATTAGCAAGCTATTTCTGGTGTTGAAGCTTTGGGGTGTGACGCAGTAGGTGGCACTTAGGCATATTAATCAGCTGGTAGACCCTTGCTTGGTTTTGTGGCTCCCTTATATTTCCTCACAGTTGGAGCCATGTTCCCTCTTAATGCGTGGGGTCCTCTCCCCTTTGAGTGCTGGCTTTAGATTGCAGCTTGGCACTCCTGGGCCTGCCCAGTGCATTTCTGGATGTGCTCAGTGTTTATGTTCCTTCCTCAACTTGGAGACAGCAGAGAAAGGGACCTTAGTAGTGTTTGTGCCAAGGGTCTTTTGCTTGTCTCATGGGGGCTCCACTCCAGAGAGGTGCAGGTCTGCAATCACCCAGTGCAATCAGCCCAGGATGGAGGGCCTGTGCTGTGGCCCCAGCCAGGGGTTCCCTGTCTGGTGATGAGCACTGGGGGTGGGTTGGTGGAACCCGTGGGAGATGGACTGATCTCCTCCCCTTGGCTCAACTGCAGCTTGTTGGAGGTGTGGATAAGGCATTGAGGGTCTTTGCTCCTTCAGTAGTCTGAGGTTAGCAAGGGCAGTTCTGCTGCAGAGGCAGTGGCAGGGAGGCTTTCTGTTGCCCCGGTTGCTCTGTCCAGGGAGTTGCAGAGCTGCTACTGGTTTGATATATCTGGCAGGGGGTGGCTGGAGGCCCAGGCCTGAAGGACCTGCCCAGTGAGGAGATAATATGGGAACGGGCACTTACGTAACAGGCTGGCCACTTTTCCATAGGGCTGTTGTGGTATCCTGGGGGCCCACTCCAGTCCCTAGTCACCTTGGATTTTCCAGTACCTGGAGGTATCAACAGTGAAGACTGTGAAACAGCAAAGATGGTAGCCTGCTCCTTCCTCTGGGAGCTCTGTCCGAGGAAGGTATGGACCTGTTGCTTGCCCAAATGCACCTGTAGTAGGTGGCTGGAGACCCCACATTTCTCTAACATATGTCAAGTTTACTGCATGGTGCCTAGGTGTGAGAAATGGGAAGTTGATGAGGCATAACCCTGGTCCTCAAGAACTCTCTTTGTAGTGGGGGGAGCTAAGGTGTCCATAAAGGACTCAATAACAAGGTGAAAGACAGGAGTAGCCTGAGAGCTGTATTATCTAAGTTCAGAGAAGTTTGAGAAAAGACGGAGTTGATACTGGCTTTAAATGATTTGGGTAAGTGGAGATGTGCAGCTTACAGAGAGTAGTACATGTAAACGGTTAGGTGCTGGAAAGCATAACTATGTTTGGGGAATGGTGTTAGTGGTATGATTGGTATGGTTTAATTCTGGGAATAAGAATAGCAGAAGATCAAATTGTCAAAGTGAGTATTACCAAGCTTATGAGTTTGAATTTTAGTGTGTGTGCTGGTGGTTTCCAAACTTTTGATTGTGTCCCCTCAGTTAAAATATTACCCCTGCCCATAGATGTAGGCAATATAAAATGGGGGTTTTAAAAGGAGAAAAACAGAAATACATATTAGTAGTTTCTTTCCCCACCTCAGTAGTTCCTCTTGCACATATCCAGTTTAGAATCATTGTAAACTACTGGTGTTATTGTTGGAGATGTGTTTTAGCAATAGGGATATGAAACATCTTCATGTTTTTCTCCATATGTATATGTATGTACAGAAAAATTACACATTATATATACATACATAATTTTATTTTAGAAACAAAGCTATTGGCAATATTCACAGAATATTATTGGATAAAAGTTACTTTCTTGTTTTAGTGAAATATTCTAGGTTTTTGATAGAACTGGTTTCATTCATTACAGAAGTCAGTATTGTATATGAAAGTTTTTTGAAAATTCCAACGTGCTATGTATATTAGGTGTTTATTTGAAGGGATAGTTCATGTGAATAATTTTTTTTTTTTTTTGAGATCGAGTCTGGCTCTGTTGCCCAGGCTGGAGTTCAGTGGTGCGAACTCGACTCACTGCAAGCTCCGCCTCCCGGGTTCACACCATTCTCCTGCCTCAGCCTCCCTAGTAGCTGGGACTACAGGCACCTGCCATCATGCCCAGCTAATTTTTTTTGTATTTTTTAGTAGAGACGGGGTTTTCATGTTAGCCAGGATGGTCTCGATCTCCTGACCTCATGGTGTGCCCGCCTCGGCCTCCCAAAATGCTGGGATTACAGGTGTAAGCCACCGCGCCTGGCCCATGTGAAGAATATTTTAAGAAGTTTTGGATTTTTCTTTTATTTCTCTCTATACTGCTTTGCACAGTTCTTTGTTTCATAATTATGGAAATTATTGGCAAGAATTTTAATGATTCTTTCATTTCAAGTTTTCTTTGTTTTCTAGTTGCCAGTACATTTTATCATATAGAAATAATTTTTAGAGCAGGAAAGCATTTTAGAGTTTGTGTAGTAATTATTTGTGTGCTATCTTGCCCTCTTCCTTGGCAAGCAGACTATAAACTGTAGGCTTACAGATATTGTCTTAGTTTGGGCTGCTGTAACAAATTATCATAGACTGGGCAACATCAACAACAGACTTTTGTCATCATTTTGGAGGCTGGTGGGGGCCTGCTTCCTCGTTTGCAGATGGCTGTCTTCTCATTGTATCTTCAAATGGTTGAGAGCAGAGAAAGAAGCAGCAAACTCTCATGACCTTGTTACCTCCCAAAGGCCGATGGATATATTTGCTTGTTCTATTATTCATGGTAGTGCTTAGCAAAGTGTTTTCTAAGAGGCTGTCTATAAAAGCAAGCAAGCCTCTTCATTTTGCCCATGAACGTCTAGCCTCAGAAAGGTTGAGCGGCCTACAAGAACTCATGTTGCTCATTAGTGAAAGACCTGGGTCTTTTGCTATATGTCTCTCAAAACTCAATTTCGTTGCCTGTTCTACTATAGTTTGTTGCCTCTCCTGCTTTCTCTGATTTACCCTCAAGCAGTTGTTTCCATTGCATATTTAAAATACTTCAGCAGCTCCAGGGTACAGATTGTGTTATATTCAACTTAGTGATCTCTGATCCCCAGCACAATGCCTTATGGAGTAGATGCTCAGGATCTGATGAATTACCTTATGAGAGCTGCATGTTTGCATTCTCCTGATTTGTTGAGAAAACTAAAGTAACTTGGGGTTGCACCTCAGTGTACTGTTTATAAAAGGAAAGATTAACTGTATACCTGATAATATGTGTGAAGTGCTGTACATGCAGAATATTTCTGAAATCCCAATTGCAAATGTTTATGAACTCGGAAAACTGAAGAACTGCCGCAGGTGGCTGCAGTAGTTCAAGCTGTTATTCATTGGATAGTTTTTCTCTGCAGTATGTAAGATGTGAATTTTATATTTTGCTTCAAAATTTATGATGCAGCATAAACCAGGTTTACAGTCTAGCTACCTTGGAAGGAGCAGCTTCATTCTTCATGGTTGAACTCTCCAGAGTAATCCTTGGGTTACTATTTTTGTGGTCACCTTTGTGGATTTTTTTGTGTTTCTTCCTTCATGGAAAAGATGAGACCCCCTATACTTTTTATAATAAACTCTAATTTTCCAGATCATTTATCATACTTAAGAATTATAATTACCCATTTTAAAAGCTTCAGCCTAGATTGGCTAGAAAATACTTAATATTTTTATACATTATTCATACTTTTTTTTTTCACTGAGCTGTGTTGCTTTCATTGACACCTGAATGCACTGAAACACAGATTTTATCCCTATGCCTACTTGTGATAAGAAAATATCAGCAGATTCAGTTGCTAGGAAACAGCTGAATACTGAAATAGTTTTTTTTTGGGGGGGAGGTGTACTTGTAAATTCAGTTCTTTGACACTTCTACTCTCATACAGCAAAAATTTCTTCAGTCACTACAAAGAAAGACGCATCACCTGTTAGTTTTCCAATTTAGAAATTTTGCACAGGGGAGCTGGGCATATGTAAATGTTACAGGGTTGATAAAGTGCTGAGAGTGTAATTTTTAACAGTGACTGGACATTGTAAAGTAATGATTATGTATATGCCTTTGAGTTTTAGTTTTCTCAAAATTTTCTGATTCATGATTAATGAGAGAAAGAGCAAGAACAAGAGAGAAACATGCAAACACATAAACATGACGCATAGGAATTTAAACCAAAGTAAAATACTGTATTAATTAAACTAATTTTCTCATAGTAATAGGATTGGCCACATCCTATATTAAATCACCCAGCTCTGGATTTTTACCTGTAATGCTTAATAATTATGTGCCAGAGCAAGAATAAATATTAAAAAGAAGTGTGTGGTTTGACTTTCTTTTATAACTGATTGTCATTTATTTTTGTCATAGTAGTATAACCTTTAAGTAACTTTTCCTGAGTACCCACTATGTGCCAGGCAAAAACACGGGAGACATAGGTATGTTTAAGCTTTCAGGGTGCCTAGTATGTGTGAGGGGGGCAGCCAACAGGATTAAATTGAGAACACATGATAAATTTAATTGTGTCTGGTACACAGTATATGCTTATTAAAAAATTAGAAACCTGCCTTCATCACCAGTACCACCATCATCATCATCACCCAGCAAGCCAATTCTTCAACTAAAATCAGTTCAGAGTAAGCAGGGAGACATATAAACAGTCATCATATGTGTGGTCAATAAAAAGAGAAGTCTGTACCAGGTAAAGAGGCAGCACAGAAAAGAGAGTGATGGATTGTCTGGGGATTGCAGAGAGAGCTTCAGAGATGTCAGGTCTGAGCTGGAGTTTGCAAGGCTCTCTCTTAGATGTGAGCATTCCCTTGACCTTGTCTTTTTTAGGGAGTGGGGAGTAAGACCACTGCTTTTTTTTCCTTCTTAATTTTTTTAAGTTCTCTCATTTCTTCCTTGTCCATACCCTTGCTGATAATGAGGCTTGGCATCTATCTTCCTGCCTGCTCCATTCAGACAGATGAGTACCGTCCATGGTTTCTAATTCCGTACCTTCAATTTTCACTGCTTGGCTGTTTAATTGCACATATACGTTTAGGAATTTGTCAAGGAGTACAGAATCCATCCTCTGATTTACATGCATTGAGAGTCTTGTGTCTCAGAAATGAAAATCTTAATAAGGCTTTTCCATCTTTATCCGAGTGACAGAGAGAACCCTGTGAACTTAAGTAGGCAGTATATATACTAAAATTGGAGTGGTGCAGAAAATGTTACCCAACAAGTTCTAGGAGAGAAATGTGTAAGTTCAAATAAAAAATAAAAACAAAAAATGAAAATTGTCTGAGACTAGTTGATTGGAAATAACCAAGGAATGAGAGAATTGAGAATAACAGGCTTGGTTTCCCTTAAAATTTTAAAGGGGTACTAAGAGTAGAAGGAAATGTTTTATGAGACTCTTGCTGTTTTGTATAAAATCTTATTTTTTATAATTTTATATTTTTCATGGCTACATTTTAAAAGAGAAACCTAACATACAGTTATGAGACTTTGGAAATATCATGGAAAGTACTTATGCTCTGATTGCGGTTGTCCCTTGTGGCACTATGATTTTGTTCATATATAAGATTATATTTGTTGAGTTGCAAAACAGCCAGGTGAACAGTGTCATTGAGTTTACTAAATTGAGGTGTGAATAGGGTAATGATCTAGAAAACAGATAACTGAACCTGGAAAAAGATACAGAAGACAGATTAGTTGCTCATAAATTTGAAACAAAAGAATGGTAAACAAGATTGGTAACCCGAATGTTATCTTCCTTAACTGTGTCATCAAAAACTCCACAGTTGTAACATTGACTATTAAAGGCTAAAATAATGGAAAGAAAATGAAATAATGTTCAATCTTTGAGGAAAAAATGAATATACCTTTTTGGATTTTGGCGGGGCAACTATAATCTCAAAGAAAGAGAATAACAATTTGCATTTATAGTCTTTTCTTCTAAGTAGCTTAAAGTTTTATAAGTATATTTTTATTAATCCTTTGGACTATGTTTGGATTTTGTTCAAAATATGAAGAAGGAAATAATCTGTACTTCTTGTAGAAGATGGCTGAAAAAATGACATACTGAAAGTCACAGATTTTTTTTTCACTGAAATGGCTTCATTGTTTTATGTTTCTGGTGTGCGGTTTTTTTTTTTTTTTTTTTCTGTGAAAGCAAGTTTATTAGGAAAGTAAAGGAATAAAGAATGGCTGCTTTATAGGCTGAGCAGCCTCCACTGTTATTTTTCAACACTTTGCCTAAGGAATTTATTTATCCTTCAAATATGTGTCATTTGCATATTGTGGGTTAGGCCTGAGGCAGTACACAGTGGCACACCCACATGGGTGAGAGCAGGGAGAAAAAGAGAGTTTGAAACTGTGTATTTTCTCCTTCAATTTCATGTGGCATCAAATCATTCTTTTGAGGTCAAGAGCCTCTGAACTGATTTTAGTTAAAGAATTGGCTTGCTGGGTGATGATGGTGGTGGTAGCGGTGGTGAAGGCAGGTTTCTAATTTTTTAATAAGCACATACTGTGTACCAGACACGATTAAATGTATTATATGTGTTCCCGATTTAACCCTGTTGTCAACGTTATGAGATGGTTATTTGCATGAATTTTGCAGAGAGGGCAACTTGGGAAGGTTGGGTAACTTATCCAAGGTCACAGAATTCTAAGCCAGTGTACCTGTATCTGTAATTTTTATGTTCATGATCTTTAATGATGTTCCTCTCCCCCTTTGTGGGAAGCAGGCACAAATATTCCTTGTTTTTTTCCACTTTGGATATGTGTTGGTGAGCATAAATGTGCCAATCATTGTGATATGGCTCCGATGAGTGGAAGAACACCAGGGCTCTTGTCTCATGCCCAATTAGATAAGATGACATGGGTGCATGTGGAGTGGTTTTAAGGAGCAGAGAGTTTAATAGGCAAGATAGAAGGGAGAAGAAAGAAGGAAGAAGCACCCCTTTACAGAGCCAGAGGGAGGGGGGGCTCCAAAGCTGAGAGAAGAGACCCCCAGTGTGGTGGAAACCTGCCAGGTATATGAAGAGTCTGGAGGAGACGGTGTCTGATTTGCATATGGCTCAGGTGATTGGTTTAACCAGGCATGTCATTCACATAGCCTCTCACATAATACATGCATAATAAATGCTATGAGAAAGTAGATTTGCGGGGGGAGTAAATTAACAAATCAGAAGATTTTATTGTACTTTTGTACAATAAATAGCCTTTAGCATTTAATTTCCTCCCTCCACCCCTGGCCCTGGGCAAACACTCATCTGTTTCTGTCATGATAATTTTGTTTTAGAATTCTGTGTAAATCTATGTATTCTTCTGCATTTGGCTTTTGTTGATCTGCATTGTGCTTTCGACATTCATCTATGTTGTTGTTGTTTTTAGAGATAGGGTCTTACTCTGTCACCCAAACTGGAATGCTGTGGTGAAATCATAGCTCATTGCAACCTTGATCTCCTGGCTCATGGCAGCCTCCTGCCTCCGCCCCCCAAGTAGCTAGGATTATAGGTGCATACCAGTACACCTGGCTAATTTGTAAAATTTTTTGTAGAGACAGGGTCTTGCTGTGTTTCCCAGACTGGTCTCAAACTCCTGCCATCTCAGCCTCATCTATGTTGTTTCATGTATTGGTAGTTCATTCTTCTTTTATTTTTTTAATTTAAAATTTTTTTTTTCCATTCTTTTTAATTGTTAGGTAGTATTCCATTGTATGAATATACCACAATTTGTTTATCTAGTCCCCAATTCAAATGTCCACTTGATGGACATTTAGATTGTTTCCAGTTCTTGGCTATTATGAATAAAACTGCTGTGAATATTTGGATAAATACCCTTTTTTTTTTTTTTTTTTTTTTTTTTTTTTTGAGATGGAGTCTCGCTCTGTCGCCCAGGCTGGAGTGCACTGGCACGATCTCGGCTCACTGCAAGCTCTGCTTCCCGGGTTCACGCCATTCTTCTGCCTCAGCCTCCCAAGTAGCTGGGACTACAGGCGCCCACCACCGCACCGGCTAATTTTTTTGTATTTTTAGTAGAGGCGGGGTTTCACCGTGTTAGCCAGGATGAGCGCCTGACCTGGTGAGCGCCCTCCTTGGCCTCCTAAAGTGCTGGGATTACAGGCATGAGCCACTGCTCCCGGCCTGGATAAATACTTTTAAGGAGGATTGCTGGGCTGACCAATAAATATGTTTAAAGTATGTTTAACTTTATGAGAAATTGCCAGACTCTTTCCAAAGTGGCTAGATATGTTCATCTCCAGTAGTGTATGTGTTCCAGTTATTCTACCACCTTGCCAAAAGTTGATATTGTCAGTTTTAAATTTTAATCATTCTAGTGGATGTATGATGATATCTCATTGTGCTTTTAATTTCCATATCTTGAATATGTGTGTGTGTGTTGCAAATATTTTGTCCTAGTCTGTGGTTTGCCTTTTGTTTTAACAATATCTTTTGAAGAGCAAAAGTTTTACAATTTGATTGAGTCTATTTTATCAGTTTCTTTCTTTTATGGTTTACTTTTATTGAGAAATATTCAACTGACCCAAGAGCATGAAGAATTTTTCCTGTATTATCTTTTTGAAATTTTATAGTTTTAGCTCTTGCATTTAACTCTATGACCCATTTTTTGGTTAGGTTTTAGACGTGTTGATTTTTTTTTCCTTGTTGGTTTCCATTTGTTTTGGCACTATTAGTAGAAAAGACTGGGCCGGGCCAGTGGCTCACGCCTGTAATCCCAGCACTTTGGGAGCCCCAGGTGGGTGGATCACCTGAGGTCAGGAGTTTGAGACCAGCCTGGTCAACGTGGTGAAACCCTGTCTCTACTAAAAAATACAAAAAATTGACCGGCTGTGGTGGTGGGTACCTGCAGTCCCAGCTACTCAGGAGGCTGAGGCAGGAGAATTGCTTGAATCTGGGGGACAGAGGTTGCAATGAGCTGAGATTGCACCACTGCACTTCAGCACTCCAGCCTGGGTGACAGAGTGAAACTCCATCTCAAAAAAAGAAAAAATAAAAGAAAAGACTTTTCTTTTTCATTGGAGTCCCCATTTTTCACCTTGTAAAGAATAATTTGATTATGGGTATATTTCTGTACTTTTTTCTGTTCCATTGATATAAATGTCTGTCCTTGTAACAGTATCACTCTGTCTTGATTATTGTAGCTTTATGATAAGTTTTGAAATTAGGTAGAGTCAGTGCTTCAATTTTGATCTTTTCCAAAAATTGTTTTGGCTTTTCTAGGTCTTGTAACTATGCTAAACTTAATAATTTTAGTAGCCTCTTGGTAGATTCTTTGGTATTTTCTACATAGATGTCTATGTAGTCTGTGAATATAGTTTTATTTTTTTTCCTTTCCAACTGTATGCCTTTTATTTATTTTTCTTGCCAGTTACCCTGGCTAGGACCTCTGCTACGATGCTTAATAGAAGTGATGAGAGTGTGCATTCTTGTCTTGTTCCTGACCTTAAGGATAGATACATTTAGTCTGTCACTATTAAGTGTGATATTACCTATTGGTTTTTCATAGATGGCCTTTTATCAGGTTAAGGAAGCTTCTTTCTGTGTCTCGTTTGCTTTTTTTTTGGTTATCAATGTGATATAGCTTGGATATTTGTCCCTGTCCAAATCTCATGTTGAAATATAATCCCCAAAGCTGGAGATGGGGCCTGGTGGGAGGTGTTTGGATCATGCGGGCAGATCTCTCATGGTTGGTGATGTCTGCATGATAATGAATTCTCCTGAGATCTGATCATGTAAAAGTGTGTGGCACCTACCCCCCCAACTCTGTCTCTCTTGCTGCTGCTCTCACCATGTGAAGTACCTGCTCCTGCTTGACTCACCTTCCTCCACCAGTAAAAGCTCCCTGGGGCCTCCCCAGATGCAGATGTTGCTATGCTTCTTGTATAGCCTGCAGAACTGTGATCCAATTAAACCTCTTTTCTTATAAATTACCCGTCTTGCCTAGGCCTAGTAGCTTATGCCTGTAATCCTTGCACTTTGGGAGGCTGAGGTAGGTCGATTGCTTGAGTCCAGGAGTTTGAGACTAGTCTGGGCAACATGGTGAAACCTTGTCTCTACAAAAAATATGATGAATGAATGTGGTGGTGCAGGCCAGTAGGCACAGCTGCTTGGGAGGATCACCTGAGCTTGGAGACGTCGAGGTTGCAGTGAGCTGTGATTGTACCACTGCACTGCAGCCTGGGCCACAGAGTGAGGCCTTGTATCAAAAAATAAATAAATAAAATAAAGTAACCAGTCTGAGGTATTTCTTTGCAAGAATGGCCTAACACAGAATGGGTGTTGAAGTTTATCTAATGCTTTGACCATTTATTCATCTATTGGGTTGACAATATGGTTTAAATTTTTTAAAATCTGTGAATGTGTACTTGATTACATTGATTAAAACAATATTAAGTCAATTTTGCATTCCTGGGATAAACCTACTATGTCAAGGTATATTATCTTTTTTTATATATTGCTGAATTTTTGCTTTACTGCCCATGAGGGATGTTGATCTAGACTTTTCCTTTCATATAAGGGCTATCTGATTTTGTTATCAGGTAATGCTGACCTTGTTAATGAGTTGGGAAGTATATTCCTTCTTAAGTATGCAATTTATATAGCAGCATAGTATAAATAATACAATTTAATAATGTAATATATGGAGTTATATAAATTGCCAACATTTTTCTCTTTTTAAAGTTTTGTCTAAAATAGATCTTAACTAGGTTTGTTTTATAAGCTGGTTTAATATTTTATAATTAAAATATTTTTAATATTAAGATTTTTTGAGAACATAGGGAAAAAGCTCTGTGGTTTTAACAAATATATAAGTATGCTAATTTTAAAACACTAAGCCTTTTCATAGAAAATTTGGAAAGTACAAGACAGCATGAAGACAAAATCATTATGTAGATTTTATTGTTGAGATAATATGGAATTTAACATTTGGAACTCATTTTCTTAACATTCACAAGCATTTTCTCAATATTTTAATTTTTATTAACAGCACGCTTATGACTGTAATCTATCAGATGGATTTGAATATTTGTCTATAATATAGTATATTTGTTTTATTTATCTAATTATTGATATTAGACTTTTACCCTGTTAGTAATTTTCTACAATCACATATAATGCTGTGATGAGCACTTCTTATGTAAGCCTCTGTTTTTATTTATGATTTGTTTCTTTAGGTAGATTTATAAATTAAATTATTGGGTCAGAGAGTCTAAATGTCTTAAAGCTCTTGATACATTTATGGAACGGCTTTTATCTATACTACTTTGGTTTGTAGTTCTCCAAATGATACATGAGAAGAGTTGGTTCAACTCTTCAATTATTCAGAATTTTACAGTTAAATATCTTGGCTAACATGATGGGTAAAAGTAGTAACTTATTGCATTTAATTTTCATTTCTTTAGTTACTTGGGAAATAATTTTTTAATTTTCTTGAAAAGTTTTAGACAAGTCGCTCAGAAGAGTTTTGCAACAGAAATATTAGGAGGAAATAAATATATGGGAAAACAAGTTCCTGTAATAAAAGAAACAGAAATGGAAAAACAAAGGCATAAGGCTATAAAATCTGTATGCCATGAAGAAAGAGGAAGTAATTTTAGTTTGTATTAAATGATTTCATTACCTTACTGGGAAATGGATAGAGTGATACAGAGTATAAGAACCATAGTCTTATCTTCTCATTTCTTCGAAATATACTAACACTTCATAAGCTTAATAAAATAACTTCAATACTTATAAGTTTGTTTTTTGTGGCTTCTATCATTGATGAAAGTTTCTGGGGAGTAGCCACCTGTTAACTAAAAATAGGTATCTGGAGCATGGCAAAAGAGACCACTTCAGCCTTGCAACTATGATATTGATCCACTCAAAAGCAGTAATTTGAAAGAAGTGAAAGAAAATAGCAGTGAAGCTCAAACAACGTGAAGGTAGAAAATTTGGTCTTTACAGTAAATTTGATAGTTGTCTAACAGAAACTTAGGGGAGAAGGAAAAAATGGAGGGGAATAAATTTGGATCGAAGTATGTTTTGATGGATAAAAGAAAATGTGAATTTTTAAATATAAACTTGGTACATAACTTTTCCATAGTAGGTAAGTTTATTTATAACCTATTTGTTTCCCTAAAACATCTAAGGCAGCTTATAATAAAATTCATTGACCAAAATATGTATTCCAATATCAAATGGCAAATTTCAACAATACAAAAACTGCAATTACATTTGCACCAACCTAATAGTAAAAGAAATAGAAAATTAGAACTAATGGACAATTCATAACTCTTGAGTGTCAGCATGGATGCTGTGCTTGGGCTTCACATTTGGTCATAAACATCCAGGGAGTAAAGATGAAAAGAAAGCTACTCATTTACATAGAAAGGAGGGGCTGTAGCAAATTCTGTAATATGAGACTTAAGAACCAATAACTTGCCGTATTAGTTAAAATTTTTACTGGAGGATATATGAATTAATATTAAAAAATCATAAAAGTGTCAAATATTCCAAAATATTAATACTGTTGTAAAACATTATAGTAGACATGTGATTTGAACTCAACTGTGTATCCTGGGATTTATGGATTTGTCTCATCTATGCAGTATTCAGTGAGAAGCTACTATACACTTAGCATTCTTACCAGGGCTTTGAAGAGTACAGATGCTTTAAATAGTCCCACATTAAAATTTAAGTGTTAGACAAGAAGGCAAATGAACAGCAGGAAATGCTTAAATGTAAAGTTAGGGGTACTTGCTGTGACTACATTGATGTGGACTAGGCAAAATACTTCATTTAGTTAAGTGGGGAATAAACATTTGGTTAAGTGGGGAATAAGTCATGGTATAGGAAGAAGTTCTGTTGAGATCTGCTGTGGGAAGGATTGAGGTGTACCTGAGCTTTTTCTTTTGAATTCAGTTCAGAGCCCAAATAATATCATAATATAGAATGTTAAGAAATCCCTTTTGATATCTTCTTCAAAGGATGCACAAATGATACTTATTTGAAGAACATTAATATTTCTATGGCAGTTGAGAAACATAGATCCATCTTGGCATCCCTAATGCTTACCATACTGCTTTGCATATTATACTGGTTCTATAAGTGTTTATTGAATGAACTACTTAAAAGAGAAAATGGGAGAGAGGTGTTCTCAATTTGTAAGGATCACTATTAAGTATAAAATAGAAACCTTTAAACGTGTAAAGAAAGGATTTAGTGATGAGAGTTGTTTATTTTTCTAATGTAATTATGATGACAACTTGTTAGAATTGTTTTCACTGGAATCTTATTAATCTTAGGAAGTTTTATGTACTTACAAAATAATTCCATATATGAATCTTTTGTTACTAACCTGGTAAAGAAACACAGATTTTGAATAGCTAGATGGTAGTAGCTGATGAAGCATTGCTTCTTAATAATCAGAGTTCTCTAATTGCCTTGTTTATTGCCTATAAGCCTGCTGGACTCTTATGTATTGGATATTTCTGACACAGCTAAAATTACTTTGCCTTTCTTTATGATATATAAATTTTATAGCCTTTATGCCTTTGTTCTTTTATTTCTGTTTCTTTTACCTCAGGAACTTGTTTTCCCTTATATTTATTTCCCCTTAATACTTGTGTTGCATAACTTGTCTAAAAGTCTTCAAGAGACTGAAGAAGTATTTTTCAAGTAATTAAAGAAATGGAAATTAAAAGCAACTTGTTATTTGTAGAATATGTAAACAAATGGTTCTGAAGTGCTTTCTACATATGAGGTATAGACTAGAAGTGGTTTAAGGTAGGATTTTTGATGTGAGTGACTTATATACTCTTCTACTTGACATGAACAAATAGATAATTTGTATAGCATTAAAAAAATCACTCAATATCCAAGAGCTATGTCAGTTCAGAGAAGGATGGAATAGCTATAACTTGTTAAACACTAAAAGCAACATAATTAATCTTTAAAACAAAGGTAGATGTTTTATTTACTTATTCAGTCACCTTTTACTTGTTAAAGTAAGAAAAGGAATTACAGGCCTACATTGAAGATATTGCAGGTGTTCTGTTCGAGACTAATAGAGTGAATATTGCAATAAGGCATGCCATATAAATTTTTGTTTCCCAGTGCATATAAAACTTATGTTTACAGTATACTGTAGTCTATTAAGAATGCAATAGCATCTTTTAAAAAAACAATACACATACCTTAATTTAAAAGTGCTTTATTGCTAAAAAATGCTAATGATCATCTGAGTCTTCAGTGAGTTGTAATCTTTTTGCTGGAGGGTCTTGCCTCAATGTTGATGTCCGCTGACTAATCAGAGTGGTGATTGCTGAAGGTTGGAGTGTCTGTGGCAATATCTTAAAATAAGACAACCATTCAGTGTGCTGCATTATTTCAAAAGAATGAGAGTCTGTCCTCTCAAAGCATTCTACTACTTGATAAACTAAGTTTATATAATAATCTAACTTCTTTGTTGTCGTTTCAACAATGTTCATAGCATCTTCACCAGGAGTAGAGTCTATCTCTTTCTTTGCTCTTGCATGGGAAGCAACTCCACATCCTTTAAAGTTTCACCACCAGATTGCAGCTGTTTAGTCCCATCTTCAGGCTCCACTTCTAATTCTAGTTCTCTTGTGATTTCCACCACATTTGCAGTGAACTTTCTCCATTGAAGCCTTGAACCCCTCAAAGTCAACCATGAGAGTTGGAATCAACTTCTGTATCCCTGTTAATGTTGATATTTCCTCTCCCATGAATCACAAATGTTCTTAATGGGATCTAGATTGGCGAATCGTTTCAGAAGGTTTTCCACTTACTTTGCTCAGATCCATCAGAGGAATCACTATCTATAGTAGCTCTAGTCTTACAAAATGTATTTCTTAAATAATGAGATGTGAAAGTTAAAATATTCCTGATCCATGGGCAGCAGAATGGATATTGTGTTAGCAGATATGAAGACATTAATCTCCTTGTACATCTCTATCAGAGCTCTTCAGTGACCAGGTGCATTGCCAACAAGCAGTAATATTTTGAAAGGAAACTTGTTCTGAGCAGTGGGTCTCAACAGCAGGCTTAAAATATTCAGTAAACTATGCTGTAAACATACGTGCTATTATTTAGACATTATTGTTCCATTTCTAGAGCACAAGCAGAGTGGATTTGGCCTAATTCTTAAGGGCCCTAGGATTTTCAGAATGGTAAATGAGCTTTGGCTTCTGCTTAAAGTCACCAGCTGCATTAGCCCCTAACAAGGGAGTGAGCCTGCCCTTTGAAGCTTTGAAGCCAGGCTTTGACCTCTCTCTAGCTATGAAAGTCCTATATGGCATCTCCTTCCAGTATTAGGCGGTTTCATCTACATAAAAAGCTGTTGTTTAGTGTAGCCACCTAAATAACAGCTTTTTCATGATCTTAGCTAGATCTTCTGGATAACTTGCTGCAGCTTCTGAAGCTCTTGCTGCTTCACCTTGCACTTTTATGTTATAGAGACGGCTGCTCTCCTAAACCTCATGGACCCACCTCTGCTAGCCTCCAACTTTTCTTCTGCAGCTTCCCCACCTTTCTCAGCCTTCATAGAATTGAAGAGAGTTAGGGGCTTGCTCTGGATTAGGCTTAAGTTTAACGGAATGTTGTGGTGCATCCAGACCATTAAAACTTTATATTGGTAATAAGGCTGCTTCTCTTCATTTTCTTCTTTTTTTCTTTTTTTTTTTTTTTTGAGACAGAGTCTCGCTGTGTCACTCAGGCTGGAGTGCAGTGGTGCATTCTCAGCTCATTGCAGTCTTCGCCTCCTGGGTTCAAGCAATTCTCCTGCCTCAGCCTCCCGAGTAGCTGGGATTACAGGCATGCACCACCATGCCCAGCTAATTTTTGTATTTTTAGTAGAGACGGGGTTTCGCCACGTTGGCCGGGCTAGCCTCGAACTCCTGACCTCAGGTGATCCACCTGCCTCAGCCTCCCAAAGTGCTGGGATTACAGGCATGAGCCAGCATGCCTGGCCTTCACTTTCATGTCATTTATATGTTAACTGGATTAGCACTTTGGATTTCCTTCAAGAACTTTTCCTTTGCATTTACGACTTTGCTCACTGTATGGCGCATGAGGGCTAGCTTTCAACCTATCTCCATTTTTGATATACCTTTCTCACTAAGCTTAGTCACTTCTAGCATTTGATTTAAAGTGAGAGAGGTGAGAATCTTCCTTTCACGTCAGTACTTAAAGGTGATTGTGAGTTACTAATTTCAATATTATTGTTTCTCAGAGAATAGGGAAGCTGTAAGGAGAGGAGAGAGACAAGGGAATGGCTGGTTGGTGAAATAGCCACAAGACACACAATATTTCCTGATGAAGCTCATCTTATAGGGGCATAGTTGATGGTGCCCCAAAACAATTACATTAGTAACATCAGAGATCACTGATCATAGATCACCATAACAGATACAATAATAATGAAAAAGTTTGAGTTATTGCAAGAATTACCAAAATGTGACACAGAAACATGAAGTGAGCACATGCTATTGGAAAAATGCAGCCCATTGTCTATCTCAATGCGAGGTTGCCACAGACCTTCAAATTGTGTTCAGTTTGTAACAATTTGAAGTGCAGTAAAGTGAAGCACAGTGAAATGAGGTATGCTGGCATGCATTTCTCTTCTTTTGGCAAGTATGTGTGCAGCCATCTAGATCCTTGCTAATCAATTAGAGCACAAAGATTATGAATCATTATTTTAACAGGAATATATCCTAATTGCAAATATGTGAATACTTATGGCCAGAAGGTTGCTATAAGGCAGCTCTGAGGAAAATTGTACTGTAAAATAAATGCTTTAAAAAATGCCTCAATAAACAAGGGAGAATAGGAGGTACTTATAAATAAGAAGGCTTAAAAATGGCCATGTAAAAATGCTATGATAGTAAGAGTAAATGGAGAAAATAGGCAGAGGACCACAAAATGTAGGGGAGATTTTAGGGAGGAAATGCAAATAGAACAAAGTTTATTTTCGTCAAAAGAAAGTTTTAAAAAAAGAATCCTAGAGCCGAATTAAAAAGATATAGGATGAATAAAGATTAAGCTTAGAAGCAGTGATGGGATAAGGATAAGGTCATGTTTCCTATGTGTGTGGTTTTTTGTTGTTGTTGTTTTTTTTTTTTTTTTTTTACGGATTCTCACTCTGTTGCCAGGCTGGAGTGCAGTGGCATAATCTCGGCTCACTGCAACCTCTGCCTCCCGGGTTCAAGCGATTCTCTCGCCTCAGCCTCCCGAGTAGCTGGAACTATAGGCATGTGCCACCATGCCCAGCTAATTTTTTTTTGATATTTTTAGTAGAGATGGGGTTTCACCATGTTGGCCAGGATGGTCTTGATCTCTTGACCTCGTGATCCACCCACCTTGGCCTCCCAAAGTGCTGGGATTACAAGCATGAACCACTGCGCCTGGCCTGTTTCCTATATTTTTATATTCTTATTAATTCATTAAATATTTCATGATTGTCTCCTCAGTCCACAGTCTGTATAGAGGGACTTAGGAAATAGTTTTCATGTTTTACTTTTGTCTTGCCAGTCAGAAACTAGATTAATTATTTTGCTTGCCAAACCTGATTATCTTTTGTATTGCTACTCACATTTCATTGTGTAAAAGGGGTGAGGCTGATGGACAAATTTTAGGTCTCCTTTCTTCTAGGAATGTACTTTAGAATACTGAGATTTAATTATTTTGGGGTACATTTTCCATAGTGCTTTCTGTATTTACTTTTACTTTATTGAGTTGTTCAGAGAATTAAGTATTTGATGTGAATTTTATATGCATGTATGATTGTAGTGGTGATGGTACAAGGGGAACTTTGGTGTAGAAGAATTTGTTAGGATGCTCTTGCAATATTCATGTAAGAAGTTATGAAGACTCAGACTGGAATGGTGACAGTGAGGATAGGAGGAAGGAACGAGTGTGAGAGATGTGCCCTAGGATCTTGGTGGCCATTGATGAGGAATGACTGGTTCTGGAGAATGGGGTGGTTAGACTATGGGGAGTTGCCATCCATATCCTAGTATTCAAAGGGTATGTTGAACTTAGGCTTATTCTAGGTTGGTTTTGGTGTCCAATAGGGTTCACTTGGGTGTATGTGATACAGTGACAAAAGTTTCTTGTTATTTCCAATGTATAAAGCCTGTGATGGCATTGAGGAGGTTTTTGGTGATCTGTACTGTGTGGAGGAGGAACCAGCTATGACAAAGGGAGGGAGTATTTACTGGTCTTAGGAACAAGGTGTGGTTTCCTAGGGCATAGTGGCTGGCATCATGCAGGCAGGGAATTTGGGCTCCAGCCAAATACTCTGAGCTACAGACTGGGTCCTTTTCCAGCAATTCTGTTAATATATATTTACCAAACTCTGGTATGATTTTGTATGAATTTATTATAGGATTGGAGATGAGGGCAGGAAGGAGGAGTAGTATGTAGTAGTGGTTGCATTCATATTTAACCCTCAGTTTTTGAATAGTCTTATATTTGGAAATTTTTTTTAATAAAATGTCTTGCTAATGTGTCACTCCCACCAATATAGAAGACAGCACTCAAATTCTCATTCTCTTTTGTAACCAGATCATAAGCATATGACTTATACTTCATTGATTAGACTCACCTCTCACAGGACTTTGATTTGGAACTGAGGAAACAGAACAGGACTTTGATTTGGAACTGAGGAAACAGAATCTTCATAGAGCTTTTGTGTTTGGTGGTGGCAGTGGTGGATGTGAGCAGAGACTTTCTGCCTTTGGTGGCAGCAGTATCTTTTTGGTGGTCGCTAGATTGATTTCCCACAGTGGGGGTGGTTTTCTTTAGTACTCTGTAGGATGCTAAACCGCAGTGATGACCATTTTCTATTAATAATTAGTCCTGTTTTAGACCTAATTAGTTCCTCTTTTGAGCCTGGAAGCTTAACTTTAAGAATACTTTTTTGGCCAGGCACAGTGGCTCATGCCTGTAATCCCAGCACTTTGGGAGGCCAAGGCAGGCAGATCACGAGATCAGGAGTTCGAGACCAGCGTGACCAACATGGTGAAACCCCATTTCTACTAAAAATACAAAAATTAGCTGGGTGTGGTGGCGTGCGCCTGTAATCCCAGCTACTCAGGAGGCTGAGGCAGGAGAATCCCTTGAACCCAGAAGGCGGAGGTTGCAGTGAGCTGAGATTGCACCATTGTACTCCAGCCTGGGCGACAGATGGAGGCTCCGTATCAAAAAAAAAAAAAAGAATAATTTTTCATCTTCCCAACAATTCTGTGAGTTCCTAGTAGCCTTTTCTGCTAGTCAGCTTCTTCCATGTTCAGCTAACAATCTTAGTTGGTCCTGGGTTGATTAGAAGATAAGGCAGCAAAATGAAGACAGAGGCTTTTTGATATCTGCCAGGATGGCTAAGAATTGATCCAAAATCCATGGGGACTTGGTATCAGATTGTATTTCGGGGTGAATTGGAGGAGGAAGGAAAATAACTATGTTGATAGTAGGTCTGTTTGGATGTTGGAAGGTATGGAACAATGATTTTAGTTTTGGACATGTTTAGTTTGAGATGCCATAGAAATATTCACTTGTGGAGATATCTGGCATGTAATTGGAAATGCAATTCTAGCTTTCAGAAAAGAGATCGGGGATAGTAGTGACAGTTATTCAAGGTTGCATTGAAATTGGATTAGAGTACTAAGGGTAGCAGCATGAAATGGGGAGAAAGGAGAGGCTTTTCACAATTACAGGGCAGATGGTGGAAGGAGACAGTGAAGAAATCTGAAAAGGAATCTTCTAGAAGGATGGAAGAGCACTCAGGGAAGCTCAAAGATGGTAGAGTTCCAAGGAGCAGATAGGAGTATGAAGACTGAGAAGAGGCCATTGTATTTAGTGATTTTCAAGAAAGTCATAGAAAATAGAACAAAACCTTACAGTGGTGAATAAAGGACTAAAGTAATATCTGGAACAAAAGAGATTAAATAAAATTTGAGTCAAATTTTATTAGACATATTTGGAGCCCAAATCACAAAATAAAGTTTGAAACCAGAGACACAACCCCTATCTTTTTCCTTAACAGATTTTTATCAGGCTAGTTGTTAAGTTTGTCTGTTTGAGTAATGGCACTGATATATCAAATTCTTTTGTTTTAATGAAGCAACAGCTTTCTAGTATGCAAAACTTGGGAAAATATTTTGCTTTACAATTTTAGTGTTCATTAAGCATCATTATGTAAGCTGTAAGCAAATGTTAGAGAATTTAAATATTTGTGACATCTGTGTTTTTATTGTGAATGTGAGTTTTCTTTTTTAAGTATTACAGTGATCATTGTTAACAGTTTGACCTTGCTTTACATTTTTGCCAGACTATTCAATGATAGCTATTTGCATGCTATCTTTCCTTTTATTTCAGCTTTCCTTCCCACTTCCTCTTATGTTGCCAAATGAGAAGCTTGACTGTTGGTGGTTAGAGTCTCTGCCACTCAAGATTTTTGTTTTTCTGTATTTTGAAGTACTGTCTTTGTATGCTTTTATTTTCTCCATTCAAAGAGCAATCTCTTTACATTTGATATTATGATAGAATTTATCTGTTGAAAATGCAAGTCTGTGCTCCTTGAATTCTGGCTTCAAAATAATCATCTAGAATAGATGTAAGATACTAGAACAAGATGAAAGATCCAAAGATGCCGTCTTAATTTATAAGTTTATTATCTACAAGACTGGATCTTGACTGTACCAGTCTTAAAAATATATCTTGCATTATAATTTGAGCTATGACATTTCATCAAACATACCAATTAAATTTGTAGAACTCTTTCTTTGCATTAATTTACGTAGTCAAATAGAAGACATTAAATTCGAAAGTATTTCTTTTCTTTTCTTTTTTTTTTTTTTTTGAGATGGAGTCTTGCTCAGTCGCCCAGGCTGGAATGCAGTGGTGTGATCTCGGCTCACTGCAACCTCTGCCTCCCGGGATCAAGTGATTTTCCCACCTCAGCCTCCCAAGTAGCTGGGATTACAGGCACTCACTTTTTGTATTTTTGTAGAGACAGAGTTTCACCATGTTGGCCGGGCTGGTCTTGAACTCCTGACCTCAGGTGATCCTCTCGCCTTGGCCTCCCAAAGTGCTGGGATTACAGGCGTGAGCCATCATGCCTAGCTGAAAATATTTATTAAAGATTTATATTTTCTGTCATTATTTTATGCATTGCTTTAAAATTAATTGCTATTAACTTTTAATTAATGGAATATGATGACCTGAGTATTATTACACATCACAGAACTTTAATGTAAAGATACATCAATGAAATTTAGAATTTTACTTAGATACCAAGTTAATATACCAAAAATCTCTTTAGACTAATTTTATTAAAACAAATGTATGAGAATTTCAGTGGCAATAATACTGTTTACATTTTTTTGATGGAATTCTTTTTTTTCACATGGTATGGCTAGTATACAAACGATAGGGTTTTATGCTAAACAGGTTTTTTTTCCCACATGCAGCAGAACTCTGCTTACATTGTGACCTTTCAGAATAAATTGGCAAGCAGGTCAGATACCAAGAGCTAAGAAAGGATGGAAAAAAATGTAGTATTTTGCAGGTGAATCTTTGAGATGCCCCATTTACTTGAAATTTTAAATAATGGAGGTAAAAGACTTTAGTTGAAGTTTGAATGTCTCAGAATGATGAATAAGGAGTTTGTCAGGTATTATATTTTCAGTGTTAGTGCAGAGTAATTCCTTGTAACACAAATGGCTGATTTTTGTAATATGTACACACAAGCTTAGTATGGTATGATAACACAACAAAAACCTAGTAGCCTTTGCTTTTTTTCACTTTGGAGTTGACTTGGTAGCCTATCAGAAAGTCTGTTTTCATTTCTTCATTAGTATTATACCTTGGTGTTTTTCTAATAATTTATGGTAGTTTTTTTTCTTTAATCAGAGAAGTTCCAGATGTAGGAACATGTTTTCATAGACGTTTGCATGCTTTCACATAGTTCCTTTAATTTTCCATATTTTTCAAAGAAGCATATATGTAATTTTCATTTGGGGCCAGTGTACTGTGGTTGACAATATGTAAAATTAATCAGAGTCAAGCAGTTGAAGGTTAACATGAAAGAAATCTAGAAGAACCCAGTGCAAAATATAAGACAACACAAACTTTACATTAGACCCTACTGCTCTGAATGGATTGGAGGGATGGCGATCTTGCCAGTTGGAGTGACGTGAGTGCAGTGGATGAGCTGTGGCAAAGTCAGGAAGCTTGGGAGCAGCAGAATTAGTGAAATGTTAGTAGTTGCTAGGTAATAGGATTTATGTTAAAGATTGGGGACTAAGACGTGGTCCTTGTTAAATCCTCTTGAGGAATTTATGGTGAAGTAGCCGACTAAACTTGGTATGTGCAAAGCCAAGGGAAGCTTCATGTTGCCTTAGTAAACATCTCTAATCGAATACTAAAGGATCCCGCGCTGCCTGGTGGGTATATCCTCTAGAGAAGAACTCACTGTGATTAAGGGTACGTTGTTTCAGTAACTGATCCCTTGAGGCAGTGAATTGCCCAGTCAGTGCAGGAGTTTTAAGGGGCCAGGTCTAAAGATGGAATTGCATTTTTTGGCTCTGTTTGAAGCTCCTTCTTGTGTGCCTGCACAGGAGTGTAGTGGGTACATGCCTGTGAGCACATGTACCCTATTTCTTGGAATGACATTCTTGCTTTTAATTTTGGGCTGACTAGAAATTTTTGTCTATGTTGCCAGTGGTGGGTAGATAGGTAAGGATGGGCACAGTTTAGCCAGCATGGATTGTGAAAAAGTACATTTATTTCAGGAAATTGTAAGAAAAGCAAAACAGGGACCTAATTTAAACATCAGGCACTCTGAGAAAGTAGAGATTCTTTTTCTGTTTTTTCACTGTTAGCTGTTTGGAGCTTAACTGAGAGACCAAGATGAGTTCAGTTCTTCTTTGTCACAACCACATCTTACAGTACTTGAAGCAATGTACTTTATTAACATAAAGATAGTAAATTTCTAGCCAAAGTAGAGGAGTTAGGGAAAAGTTCTTTTAAATTTTATCCAGGGAGAGATTAAACAAAATTGAGAGCCTGGGCAAAGAAAAGCAACTAGATTTTAAATATTTAGTTAATTATATAAGAACAGATGGAAAAGATATGAGCGAGTGCCTGACTCCACAAGATAACATGAGTAAGTGCTAAAATAAAGGTATTTAAACTTGTCTAGTAACTGGTAAACAGCATATCAAGAATGGAGATCTTTGCAACAGCTTCATAAAAAGACTTTATCAAATTTGGGAAACTTAAGGAGATTACCATTAAATCAAAGGAATGCCTTAAAAACACAATACTGGTCTGTAATTTAAGGAGGATCATATTTATATAAAAAGAATACATTAAAAAGACATTGAGTTGGATAATTTAAATGGAAGAGATTAGAATGTGCATTTTTGACATCAGTTATTCCACCTGAAGCTAGAAATATTTTTTGATCGCAAAGTCATTACAAATAAGTTATATTAGTCTTAATGTAATTTGCATAATTTGAGACAACTAAAATATATTAATTATTAAATGAACTAATAACCGTCACTTTAGAGCTTTTATATATATGCAAATAAATACTGTTCAACTAAAATAACTCAAGAAAAACCTTGCTAGTGTTCCCTTAAGTGTAGGATAGAGGAATACCAAATGAATGAATAAATGAATAAATAAGCATGTATACACATATATTTTATCTTGGTTAAGTAGATAACTGTGGAATATTATACTTAGGAATAGCTTTGACTTTTCAAGTTTTTCTCACTTAAAATATGTTCTGTGTCTATCTAGTTTTTATTATGTAATGTGTATTTAAATTATATTTTCATTTCCTTTCCTTTTTGAACAAATAATTAGGATTTATTTGATTTAGATTCTAAACACATTTTTTAATGGAATTATTATTATTATTATTATTATTTTTAGACGGAGTCTCGCTCTGTCGCCCAGGCTGGAGTGCTGTGGCGCCATCTTGGCTCACTGCAACCTCCACCTCCTCGGTTCAGCCTCCCAAGTAGCTGGGACTACAGGCGCACATCACGCCCAGCTAATTTTTTTATTTTTAGTGGCGATAGGTTTTCACCATGTTGGCCAGGATGGTCTCAATCTCTTGACCTTGTGATCTGCCCGCCTTGGCCTCCTAAAGTGCTGGGATTACAGGGGTGAGCCACCACACCCTGCCAGTAGAATTATTTTAAATTATTCATAGTATGGTCGAATTTATAACAACATTAGATATTTGAAATGTTACTCAAAGATTAGAGATCTCCACCAAGCATAGGAAACATTTGGTCAACATAATTTTAATGGCCTTTTTAGAGACTGTAGTAATAATCCTCAGAAGCCAGAAATTATTAATAGTCTGAGTAATGATGAGAGTCATTCTAGGAATAGAATTAGAAGGTACTTACAGGAGGCCAGAGATCTGAGGGACAGAGGGTGGTGGAGACAACAGTAATCACACCTCTCAGATATAGTGTACCTTTTTATTAATTCATTTTTTTCTTAGTGGTCAGTTGAAGTATGGTAAAAATAGATGGAAACTCAGAATTTCAGGGTCTTTTACTCAAATATAGGCCTGTTTATGCCCAGAAGAGACGCTGAACGTAGACTTCAGAGGCATTATCAATTTCTGTTTTAAAAGTTAAGTATATGTGGACAGCTAATAACTCAGCATTTCTTTTTACATAAAGAAATATTCTAATTCAAATATGATAGTTGAAGATGTAAAGTAACTCATGTAGTGTCTACTCATATATACTTTACCTATAATAATCTGCACAGATTTTAAATACACAGGTCTCTAATATTTGGCAAAGATACATAATACTTAATGTAAGTATTACGCCAAACGAACATTCCCACCTTCCCAAATATAACCTTGTGCTTTTTGTAATCATTCTTCTCAAACTCTCTGTCCCAAGCAACCACTGAGTGATTTTGACTATTATAGATTAGTTTTGCTTATTTTAGAGGTTTATGTAAGCAGACCCACATAGTATGTATTTTTTTTGTGTCTGGTTTCTTTTGCTCAGCCAGATTTCTGTATGTTTCATTATTTGTTCTGTTTTATTTCTTTTTATTTAGGATCAGTATTCAAGTGTTCAGGAATCCCAAAGTGAGGAAAAGATTTGAACAGACATTTTACAAAGGCAGATATACTAATGCCCTTAAGTGTGTGAAAAAGGATGTTCAGTATTGCCAGTCATCGAGGAAATGCAAATTAAAGCCACAGTGAGATACAGCAGTACACCCACTTGAATGGCTAAAATTTAAAAACTGGTAAAACCAGGTGTGCTTGTAATCCCAGCACTTTGGGAGGCCGAGGCGGGCGGATCACGAGGTCAGGAGATCGAGACCACGGTGAAACCCCGTCTCTACTAAAAATACAAAAAATTAGCCGGGCGTCGTGGCGGGCGCCTGTAGTCCCAGCTACTCAGAGAGGCTGAGGCAGGAGAATGGCGTGAACCCAGGAGGCGGAGCTTGCAGTGAGCCGAGATCGCGCCACTGCACTCCAGCCTGGGCGACAGAGCGAGACTCCGTCTCAAAAAAAAAAAAAAAAAAAACCAGGTGTTGGGGAACAAGTTGTATTCTCATGCATTGCTGTTGAGGGGTGTACATGAGACTTGTTCATCATTATTCATAGCAGCTTTATTCATAATAGATGCAAATTAGAATCAAAGGAAATGTTTCTCAACAGGTGATTAGATAAATACATTTTGATATAGTTTTTATTTTGTTCTTCTACCTGAGGTTTATCCTTGGCTAAAGTAGAAATGTGTAAAATTTTCTGAAATTTTGATAGGGAAAGATTATTGAAATAAATAGCCAGGTCTTTGTTAAGCCAAAGCTATGATAGAATCCTATTTCATATAATTAATACATTAAAAAGCAGGAAATTTCTGCATTGTGTTTGTGATCTAGAGTAAGCTAGTAGAATGTGATTGAAAATGTTGTCCAGCTATATTTTCAGCTTGTGTGAAAATGGCTGCCAACTGAAATTTCTCCTCTTCTTTTTTAGAACTGAATTATCTAGAAAATGGAATGAACTTCTTTATCACCCTGGCAGAAATTGGCAAAAACTATAAAGCAGTTTGTTTTAATTCATCCTGTATTTTTTCAGTCTTAGTTTTCGTGTTACAGGTTTTCTTATTTTCCAGATTTCATAAGTATTTAATGAGATTTTGGGAATGGATTTGTTAAAAACTATTAGCCAAATTATAATTTAAGCCAAAAAACTTCTTTGGAATTGTATTTTAACTGGGTTATTCAATTCTTTTTTCTTTGAGACTTGGTATCACTCTGTCGCTCAGGCTGGAGTGCACTGGCCCGATCTCAGCTCACTTCAACCTTTGTCTCCTGGGTTCAAGCTATTCTTTTGCCTCAGCCTCTCTAGTAGCTGGGATTCCAGGCGTGCGCCAACAAGCCCAGCAAATTTTTGTATTTTAGTGAGGACAGAGTTTCACCATGTTGGCCAGGCTGGTCTCGAACTCCTGACCTCAAGCAATCTACCTACCTCGGCCTCCCATAGTGCTGGGATTACAGGTGTGAGCCACCACGCCCAGCCTGGTTATTCAATTCTTAACAGCATCACATAGCAAATTTTTATCAATGTCCTTTGTATTATAGTCATAATTTTTTTTTGGGGGGGATTGTTGTTTATTTATAAATGAGATTAAACTATATGAACATGTTAAGGATGATGAATTAAGGGACCTGTCAGGAATACTTTCTGAGATGGTAGAAAATTGGTGAGATCAGAAGTCAGAATTCTTGAATCCTTTATGTATAGTTTGTATATTGTAATGCTGATTTTCCTTGAAATAAGAATACTATAAATTTGAACCTTATTCTTATAAATGCAACTTGGAGGATTAACTGCAAGTTTCAAGCTGTTTCAAATTAATTTAAATTTGCATGGAAAACGCGCATGGTGATTGTTTCCTAAGGGGACTCTAGGAATCCTGTGGCTACGTTTAGCTAGGAGAGAAGCTAGGTTAAAAACTGACTTAAAAAAAATTACAGTAGAATTATAGCAGGCTGAATTTTAAACATTTAGAATTGACATTTTTTAATTTAAATACCCAAAGTTTATTTTTACCCTGGAAAGTGTTTTTTGTTTTTTAAATTTATACATACAAGAAATGTGTTAAACCTGTCATTGTCTTATTGCTGAAGTGTAATCATTTTTGAGGCAACTCGCAGTAAGTTGATTATGAATCAATATCAAGTTGTAAAGTTGTTTGCTTTTTCCCTCACCATCTTACTTCACTGTTTCCAAAAATAAATCAAGGGAGATTAAAACTAACAGACATTAGTGTGAAATTGCTGTTAAGATCCAAGACTATATATTCAAGGTAGATTATTCAAATCCTCATGTAAATATACTTGAAGAAAGAAGTAATAAAACTATTGATAATGTTTGCCTAAAACCCTGTTTCACAAATATTTTTCAGGAGGACTCACTATTCAAGTTTTCTCAAACCATTGACAGCATGCCTACAAGTGCTGTGGTGTGGGACATGAGCGTTTGGGGTAGGGGACAACCTGATAATATAATTGTTTCTTTTGATGGAGAGTTATGAAGGGAGGGCATTGTGCTTGTTGCATAACCTCTAAATATGGTTCTCTAGGCTTCCCTAGAGATTCTATGAGCTATAAAGAGATATTTAAAAACTTTTTATTTGGAAATGATTTTAGACTCACATTTACAAAAATAGTAGAGAATTTCAATTGTACCTCCCATTCAGCTTTCCTCAATAATATCTTATATAACCATAGTATTAGTGTTAACTAAACTAGCAGACCTTATTTATATTTCACCAGTTTTAACATGCATTATTTGTATGTATGTATGTATTCTATGAACCTTTACCACATGTATTGATACTTGTAATCCCCACCACAATCAGGGTATAGAACTTTTTCATCATCCAAGAGAAACTTTTTCATGCTACTCCTTTATACCGTCTCTGCAACCTTGGCAACCATAATCTGTTCTTCATCACTATAATTTTGCCATATTGAGAATGTTATATAAATGGAATCATACTGTTGTTAAAGAAAAAATTTATTTAAACTCTTGTTAAAGACAGTAAGACCGGACTTAATTCACTACTCCATTGAGGTTTTGCCCTACGGGAGGGAGATTGGGCTCAACTCAGAATATAACAAGGACAAGTGGTTATTTATAGCCAAGGAGCAGGGTGGGAGTCAGTGGATGGAAAATTACTAAGAGAAAACATCAAGGCTGGAGGGACTCTTGCTAGACCAGCTCAACAGAATTCTTGCTGAAGACAGGCCAGGATGATAAATTATTGAGAATGGGGGATATTCAGTAAACTGACTTATTAGCAGGATTCTTGCTGACATTGGACTAAGTGGACCAAGGACAGAACCCAAGGTCAAGGCCCAGTCAAAAAGAGGACCCAGAGGAGCCTGACTCAAGTTTGATAAAGGAGTCCTTATCAGTCTTCTGGGCTGAATTGTGTCCCCCCCCAACATTTATATGTTGAAGCCCTAACTTCCTGTACTTCAGAATGTGACCGCATTTGGAGATAGGGCCTTTAAAGAGACAATTAAGTTAAAACGAGGCTTTTAGGGTGGGCCCTAATACAATCTGATTGGCCCTAATACAATCTGATTGTTGTCCCATAAAAGAAATTGGGAGACAGAGACAGGAGGGCTGTGAGAACAGAGGAAATACCCTGTGAGGTTGTAGTGAGAAGGCAGCTGTCTTATGCTGGTTGGGCTGCTATAACAAAAATTCCATAAACTTGAGTGTCTTAATCCTGGCCATTTTAATAGGCATATCTAATAATGTTGGTATCTCATCATGGCTTTAATTTGCAATTCCCCAATGGCTAATGCTGTTGAACATCTTTTCATTTGCTTATTTTCCAATCCCTATAGTCTCACTAGTTGAGTAATTGTTTCTTATTTTAGTTCAGATGTAGAACATTGCCAGCCTAGAGTCAAGGCTAAGAAGTTGAAATTGGGGATGGGATAAAGGTCATTTGGCATTAGCAGAGAGGTGGGATACTTTAGGGACTGTGAATTGTTGGTTCAGTCACAATCAAATAGCCCTTTGAATTTAGTTCTGAAATTGGGGTCTGTCCTTGGGGTTATGCTTTTTGTGTTGTGTTAAGAAAAATCAGTGCTTGAGTGAGATACGTATTTTGCTAGAGACTGTTAAAATATATGAATGTTATTCTGAAGGGAATAGGTGAACTAATTGCTACCCCTTTACATACTTGCTCATAGCATTAAGTAGCTGGTAAAAAACCAGAATCCAGAAGACATTGGATTAAAGGCTGTCTATAAATAAGATATGGAAAATGAAAGTAATTTTGTATGCAATGTTAGCTTTGTATAGGAGTTTCTTTCTTTTTTTTTTTTGAGACGGAGTCTCACTCTGTTGCCCAGGCTGGAGTGCAGTGGCACAATCTCAGTTCACTGCAACCTCTACCTCCCAGGTTCAAGTGATTTTCCTGCCTCAGCCTCCCGAGTAGCTGGGACTATAGGTGCCCACCACCACGCCCAGCTATTTTTATATTTTTGTGTTTTTAATAGAGATGAGGTTTCACTATGTTGGCCAGGCTGGTCTCAAACTCCTGACCTCAGGTAATCTGCCCACCTTGGCCTCCCAAAGTGCTGGGATTACAGGTGTGAGTCACCATGCCCGGGCAGGAGTTTCTTAAATCTTGAAAAGCTACTGTTGACAGAAGCAAATGAGGCTAAAAGACCATAAAATAAATCTCTTAATGTAGGTTTTGTAGATTCTTTGGATAATTTTTAAGTGTATCCTCTGTTGACTTCAGGCATTTACTTCAAATAATCTTATCCTAGTTTTAATGGGACTGATTGTAGAGCATCAAAACGGAAAAGCTTTTGCATGTTTTTGAAGATCTATTATCCTTTCATATCAGATTGCTTTTTCATATAGTATTCATAACTGTGGATTTTAGGTTATATAATTTTGGGGAGAGTTTAAGAGTGAACATGTGTACACACACGCACACACACACACACAATCTTTGTTGTGTCCCTTTTTTCTTTGAGTTTGACATTTCTTCTCATCTGTTTTATTGCCTCTTTTTTTAATGTGTTCAAATAGAGATTTGTACTATTCTTAGGTTTCTGTTATATGTAGCACAATGGAAAGCACACTCTAGCATTGCCGTTTCTCAGGTGGTCACATAACCTAACTATCTGTCACCAATTTAGATAACAACTGTGAACTACCTCAGTTCTGATTTCAGTGTCCTGACATGCTTTTAAAGAAAATTTGGAGCCTGGGCACAGTGGCTCACACCTGTAATCCCAACACTTCGGGAGGCCAAGGTGGGAGGATCGCTTGATCCCAGGAGTTTGAGATCAGCCTGGACAATAAAGTGAGACCTCCATCTCTCCTACAAAAAATTAAACAATTAGCTAGGCCTGGAGGTGCACCCGGCTACTTGGGGGGCTGAGGTAAGAGGATTGCCTTAGCCCAGGATTCGAGGCTACAGTGAGCAATGATAGTGTCACTGCATGCCAGCCTGGTCGACAGAGCAAGACCCTGCCTTTAAAAAAAAAAATGTGATTTGTTTTGTTTGAGCAGTTCATTTTTGAGAGATAAGCCTAGGGTTTGTAAGTCGTCATGCACCTAATGATACTTTCATAGGAAAGCTGCTAAATATATGCTGATATTGTGGCCTAGGTCTAGTTTTGATAACTTCACTGTGTTTACCTTATCTCTCTTCCTTCACTAATGAAGATAACATTGTTTCATTCTTATAAGATTCCTGTGTGTGTGTGTGTGTGTGTGTGTCTGTGTGTGTGTGTTTTATTTCTCTATATATTTTGGACTTAATAAAATTGCATGGGTAGTTGTGGCTGAAAGGGAGTGAGACTGAAGCCGTCTTCTTAGATCACTGCAGCATTTGGGTCTAACGTAGATATTTTAGATTATTAAAAACATTAATTTTCTTCCTTAATATAGATGTATTCTAAGCCAAGTAATATGTTTTCACCAATTTAGCCTTTTTACAAATGAGATGAATGAAATACTGGCATTTGAGCTTTCTTTTTGTTTGTGACAGTGGAGGAAGTAAGATTATAAATTTGCCAACAATTGGACTAAATCAAGTTGGAAGTAAAGTGAGAAAACCTTCCATTTTTTGGGGGGAGGGTGAGGAAGTTATATAATTGCTTTCATGAAAGGAATTTGTTTAGATTCTACTGAAAATGGCAAAGGAGGAAATTTCAAAACTTAGGATATGTATGTGGAAATACTAAGAATTATATTCATATTTTTCTGTGAAGTCAGAAGACTGAAGGGCATTGAATGAGAAATCTGGGAGACAAGAGTTCAGTTCTACTTGTTCTGTGACGGGCACTATTAAACCTAAAAAGAGTGGACACTTAATAGCTTCTTAGATAATGTACAAAAAGAAAATCTGTTTGCCTTGATTATAGCCAATTAGCAAGTGAAGTGTTTGCACTTTAAAAAAGTCCTAAGTGTTATTATGGCATTAAAATAAAATTTTTATATTTTCCATTTTACCGTTAAGAATATGACAGTTAAAAATAGTTTTGAGAAGAATTTCTATAATTCACAGGTTTACATGATCATATGTTCAGATTTTTTCTTTTTAAGACCTTATATACCTCACAGGATGTTAAGCTTTTAAAAAAATTCCTGTAGAACATTGAAGGACTGAGTAGTCCTTTGTCATCTACATAGCAGGCAGTCAAATATTTGTTTCTTTGATTTGAAAACTAAATTTTGCTGTAGTTCAGCTGTATTAGCAGAATGCCCAAAGGCTAGTCTAACTCCATATCATAATCTAAACAGGAACGTTTACTAGAAGTAGTTAGGACTTTTAGTTCACAATACAAGTAATATAACTTTTTCTAAATTCTACCATTAGTACTTGCAGGTACCTGCAGTAGTACCTGCTAAATCAGGAGTTGACATACTAAAGCCATTCAAGCCAAATATAGCCAGCTGCTTATTTTGTAAATAAAATTTTATTGGAACACAGTCATGCGTATTCATTATGTATTGTGTATGGTTTCAGTGGCAGTGTTAAATAGTTGTGACAGAGATCCTGTGGCCTTCACAGCTAAAACATTTACTATCACATTGCCAACTCCAGTGCTAAATGATGGCATGAAAAAAAATGTATATAAACCTTTGTTCTATTTTAAATAGTGTTGAAAGACTAGAACACTTTAAAAAAAATCAAACTATTGCTCTTACTGAAAGGAAGCAGAGCACATATTTTGTCCACTTTTGGAATCCTTAGGGGAGCAATTTGTTCACTTGAGTATGAAGCAGAAGTTACTAAAACTTGACTTTAACTGCAGTTACATTATAACCTTAAAGAGCTGGCCAGAAGTTTCAATGGTTGAATAAAGGTGAAAAACTAATGTCTTTACAGAAGTCAGCAGTTAAATTATTCAAGACACTCAAAACAGACATTTAAAACCATTTCTCTGCACATTTTATTTTGTTTGGTTTACAATGTGTAGCAACTTATTTCATTTGTTTTATGATATAAAAGTCATTCGAATTTCCTAAAGCTTGAATGAGGCCATTATGTGGCGTATCTAGAAAGACTTGGGTTTGAATCCTGCTTTCTCCACTTAATAGTTGTGTGGGACAAGCAACTTCTCTGTTCCCTGTTTTTTTTTTTTTTGAGACAGAGTTTCGCTCTTGTTGCCCATGCTGGAGTGCAGTGGCTTGATCTCAGCTCACGGCAACCTCCGCCTCCCAGGTTCAAGCAATTCTCCTGCCTCAGCCTCCCGTGTAGCTGGGATTACAAGTGTGCACCACCATGCCCAACTAATTTTGTATTTTTAGTAGAGACGGGGTTTCTCCATGTTGGTTAGGCTGGGTCTTGAACTCCTGAGCTCAGGTGATCTACCTGCCTTGGCCTCCTAAAGTGTCGGGATTACAGGTGTGAGCCACCATGCCCAGACTTCCTGGGTTTTTAATATGTAAAATGTACAAGGTCTACTTCATAGGGTGGTTGGGTTAACACATGTAAAGCACTTAGAACAGTACCTTGCATGGTTATACTGATAACCATGTTATCAGTGTGGTTTGCTTTTATAATGCTTTATTGAAACTCCTCCAGTCACAAGGTGGCAGCTTTTGTTGAAAGCCATGTAATTGAATAAAGCCTTAAAAAAAAAACACAAGAATTTGCCCTGAAGAGCCCCAGTTTTTTTTCTGTAACACCAATAATTGACAAGTGATGCCATTCATGAGGTATGAGAATTGAAAACCAATCAAGGAAGTTATGTTTTTGAAGTAACGTGGAAGTTACCCATATAGTAAAATCAATTCTAATTATTGAGTAAAAGTTAATTGAAGCACATGTTTCTTTTAATCTCTTGATTTATTTTTTTTCTTTCTCTTGACTGCCTTCTGCCATTTAACTATCTTCATCCACCAGCTTGGGTTTCTTAAAGTGTAGTGTATTTTTTAATATATCAGATTCCTGGGTCTCTGCTCTCTCTCTCTCTTTTTTTTTTTCTTTTCTCTTCTTTTTTTTTTTCCCTTGAGACAGGGCCTTGCTCTGTCCCCCAGGCTGGACGGCACAATCTTGGCTCACTGCAACCTCTGCCTCCTGGGCTCAAGTGATCCTCCCACCCCAGCCTCCGAGTAGCTGGGACTACAGGCACATGCCACCATACTCAGCTGATTTTTGTATTTGTTTTTTTTTTTTTTTTTTTTGAGACGGAGTCTTGCTCTGTTGCCCAGGCTGGAGTGCAGTGGTGCAATCCTGGCTCACTGCAAGCTCCGCCTCCTGGGTTCACACCATTCTCCTGCCTCAGCCTCCCGAGTAGCTGGGACTACAGGCGCACGCCACCACGCCCGGCTAATTTTTTTGTATTTTTAGTAGAGACAGGGTTTCACCGTGTTAGCCAGGATGGTCTCGATCTCCTGACCTCATGATCCGCCTGCCTCGGCCTCCCAAAGTGTTTTTTTTTTTGGTAGATATGGGGTCTTGCCATGTTGCCGAGGCTGGTCTTGAACTCCTAGCCTCAAGTGATCCACCTACCTCAGCCTCCCAAAGTGCTGGGATTATAGGCACTAGGTGGCGTGCCTGGGCCCTCTACTCTGATTGTTCTGAATAAAAAGTCTCTGGGGATGGACCCTAGGTGATTCATAGGCACACTGAAATCTGAGAACCAGGTACAGGAAATAAAATGATTTGAAATGCAAACCATTGAATTTTCTGACTTTTTCATTGCTTTTGTTAAGAGGCTGGACTGTGGAGGAGATGAAAACTTGGCCAAAAATGGATTTCTGTGAGCACCACAGAATTTGGTGAGGTTTAATGGGACTGTGGAGGAAGAACATTCGGGAAGGACAGGCTGTCTGAACTGTATGACCAGTCCTGTCCTTTTTGCTGTTCTCTCCCTGAGGCTCTTTTTTCACCTGGATTATTCCTTACCCTTTTAACCCCCAGCCAAAACTGTGCTTACAGTGATCAGGCTGTTCTAACAGCCTGATCATTCCAAAGGAACTTTTGAAACTGAGGAGAAACAAATACTTAAGAAACGTCATAAAGTATGGACTTCTGAAATATGGGCTTCTGCTCTTAAGATCCTGTTGAAGGGACTGAAGAATTTATTGAGCCTCAGTTCTCTTTCTGCTAGTACCTGATGAGCTGGTGTAACTCGCCTGGCTGAACTTTGCCCTCAGTCTTCATCTCGGGGTACCTTCTTTATTGCCACATTGAGGCAATCTATTGTCAAAGATAAACATAACCAGACATTTGTTAAAGTGGTACAAACAGATTTTATCCAGTAAGTACTGATAGTACGGGAAAGAGCTGAGCTCGTTCCAATGTGCACAGGTGGTTTGGGCATTTTAAAGGGTGTTTATTCTTTTAATGCACCAATGGGGTATATTATGTTTTTCGAGTGTAGTGACTGATCATTTTTAAATTTAGAATTCTCTACAGCTGATGCTTGATTTGCCTTGTCAGCATTTGCCAAATTACATTCAGAGTCTAGGACAATTATGCCATCCCCTTTTCTTTGATAAAATTAGTTCTACATTCAGCTCGCAAGTTTTAAATAATTTCTTCTCCCATCTCCTCTTTTTGTTCTGTTACCGTCTTCTCTTTTCCTGTTTATCTCTTCCTTGGATTCATTCCCTCCTCTTGTGTTTTAGGATGAGGAGGCTAATATTAGATTTTAGGAATTTTGCTTAGTTTGCCAACAGTGGTATTGACTGGGTTGTAATTTTTAAAAACCATTGGGACAGCTTGATTTTAGATGAAGAGGATTTGAGTGAGTAAAGGTATGAATAAACCACACCATATCTTATAAATCCTCATAAAGTCGCTAAGTCTCTTTCAGAACATAATGTGATTTGTCACTTGTCACACATTGTGAACTGCAGATGCCATTAATCATGAGAGAGAGAAATTCCTATTTAAATGTTTGATCATTTGTCTTCAGAAAATGTGATTTTCAACTATTTTAGAGTCACAAACCTTATAAGCAATAATGAATTGGACTCCCATTGGTAGTCCTGAACACTGGGGAGTGTTCATGAGTGAAATACAGACTGACTTAACTTAGATTGGATGTTGCTTACCTAGCTCTTAAGGCTTTAAAAGTTGTGCATTAGGCTGGAATGTTGATATGCGAAGGATTTGTAAAGAAATATATTTCTAGTTGGTGCATTTCATGTAAAGATTTAACCCTTTTTTGTTGTTGTGATAAACAGATTTATTTTCCCCAAAATGGACATTTTCTCTATAGATTATTTTCTTTTATTTAATTATATTGCATATGCCCCGGGAGTCTCATGGGTATGTACACACTTAATAAATATTATTTTGTGGTTTGGTTTTGAAATTGGAACAAAGTGCTTACTACTTAAGCTTCTCTCTTTCTTGTCACTGCAGTGTTAATAGGACATAATTACGTACCTTATATAAAAACTTGGTGTATTAGTCCATTCTTGCATTGCTATAAGGAAATACTCAAGACTGGGTAATTTATAAAGAAAAGAGGTTTAATTGGCTCATGGTTCCACAGGCTGTACAGGAAGCATGGCAACATCTGCTTCTGGGGAGTCATCAGGGAGCTTTTACTCATGGCAGAAGGCAAAACAGGAGTAGGTGTCTTACATGGCAGGAGGAGGAGCAAGGAGAGGGGCAGGCACTGGACACTTAAACAACTAGATCTCACGAAAACTCAGTCACTATTACAAGAGCAGCGCCAAGGGCATTGTGGTAAACCATTCATGAGAAATCCACCTGCATGACCCAGTGACCCCTCACTAGGTCACACCTCCAACAATGGAGACTACAGTTTGGCAGGAGATTTGATAGGGACACAGATCCAAATCATATCCCTAGGTATTCTATTTTATTTGGCTTAGAGACTATCATTATTTCTCCCTACGCTTATTCACTCATTCTTTGTCATCTTCCATTACTCCGTTTTCACCTGGTGGGCTCTCTGTGTGCTCCTGCTCAAACTTTCTTTCCTACTCTTTACTTAGCACAGAGCTGAGGTGACAGAGGTAAAATCATAGAGTGACACAGGAGCAAAAAGTTTTTTTTGAGGAGGGAGTAAGACCTAGATTTCATTTTCACTATAGAATTTTATGAGATAAAGTGATTGAGAGATTATCTGTACGTTAACAACTAACAAAGATCCTTGGGAAGGATTTTTTTTTTTTTTTTTTGACAGGGTCTTGCTCTGTCTTTCAGGCTGGAGTGCAAAGGTGCGATCTTGGCTCACTGCAGCCTCGAACTCCTGGGCTCAAGCATTCCTCCTACCTAGCCTCTCGAGTAGCTAGGACTAAAGGCAAGTAGCACCATGCCTGGCTAATTTTTGTATATTTGGTAGGGATGGGGTTTCACCATGTTGCCCAGGCTGGTTTTGAACTCAAGTGATCTGCCTGCCTTAGCTTCCCCAAATGCTGGAATTACAGGCACGAGCCACCCTGCCTGGACAGGAAAGATTTGAAAGTACATTCTTTCCCTGAATGCTACTCCATATTTACATGGTTATTATTATTGGTCACTGAAAGAGGAAGTTAAATTTTTCCCAACAACATTTTAAAATTATGGTTTAAAAAATCAGTTTTCAACTTTGAAACATTTTCTGTATAGTCTTTTGTTTAAAAGAATCAACTAAAAATCCATTAGATATTTTTCTCAAGTATATAATTTGTTCTTGTAGATTTTTTTTAAAACCTCATGAATGTAAAATTCACTTTTTAATATTGTATCTGTGATGAGTTTTCTCTGCAACAATGTTCAGCTTTACAAATTCTGCTACTTTAAAACAAGACATACTTCAAGGAGTTGTTACTGTTTGTGGCTGGGTTTACATACTCTTGAATCTGAGGGACTGTTATGAAAGGAAATGAAGAGATGGAAAATTGTTGCTAAAAATAATATATAGGAAGCGCTTTACTGGCTCTTACAACTTCAATAAAGAGCTGATGGCTTCTGAAATGACCAGCTTTGATGAATGTGATTATACTTTAAAATTAAGGTATTTTAGAAATCATCTCAAATCTGAATATTGGTTCATAAGAAGTTATACTACCTCAAGCATTAAGGGAAATGGAATACATTTAAATACTCTTGGAAAGACTTAGTTTAAAAAGATCGATTTCTGAAACTTGGAGAATTTTATGGAGTCTATTTAAAGACAATGTTCATTTACATGGGCAGAAAACCATACTATCTCCAGGGGGAGGGTGTTCCCTGTTTCTCTAGGTTTATTCCCCAAGTTTATGAATTGTGCTTCTAGTTTTTGGCTTTTTTTTTTTGGGAAACGGAGTCTCTCTCTTGTGCCCAGGCTGGAGTGCAGTAGTGTGATCTTGGCTCACTGCAACCTCCGCCTCCGGGGTTCAAGCGATTCTCGTGCCTCAGCCTCCCAAGTAGCTGCCATGTTGGCCAGGCTGGTCTGGAACTCCTGACCTCAAGTGATCCGCCCACCTCGGCCTCCCAAAGTGTTGGGATTACAGCGTGGGCCACCGTGCCTGTCCTAGTGTTTGAGCTTTTTAAGGAAATGTTGCATCTTAGGATAGAAATCACTTAGTCACTATTGGGTTTTTGAGGGAGTTCAGCAGTCGGATAACTTGGATTTATTACATCGTTCAGATCAAACTCTGTATTATTTAAAAACATTTTTAGTCATGGTCACTTTGGCTTTGGGTTTGTGGTTGAAGACTTTAGATATTTTGTCTTTTTAGTGGAATTGGCAGTATAGTATAGGAAAACTTAAATATGCATTTTACCATTTTTATTTAATTGAATCTAACCTTGGAAAACCTTTCTGTTTCTGAGAGTTCTTCTGTATTTTGGCCAGTAGTTTGAATTATTTTACTACCTTTGCTCTGTGTTGAGAGGGTTGGACTGCCATGAGCTTTGAGTAGAGGTCCTTTTTTTTTTTTTTTTTTTTGAGACAGAGTCTTGCTCTGTCACCCAGGCTGGAGTGTAGTGGGACCATCACGGCTCGCTGCAACCTTTGCCTTCTGGGTTCTAGCAATTCTCCTGCCTCAGCCTCCCGAGTAGCTGAGATTACAGGCACCTGCCACCACGCCCAACTACTTTTTGTATTTTAGTAGAGATGGGGTTTTGCCATGTTGGTCAGGCTGGTCTCAAACTCCTGACCTCAAGCGATCCACCCTCCTTGGCCTCCCGAAGTGCTGGTATTACAGGCCTGAGCCAGGTGTTCTTTTTAAATATTAAACTTAGGTAAAATATGTTATTTCAGATTATATAAAATATGTTTAAAGCACATGCCCAAATTTTAATTTTCATGCATCAAAAACACTGGAATTGACATCCAGAATTTTTTGAAGCATTTTAATAAGGCCAATAATTAGATTATTAATTCAAAATTCAGGCTTACTTCCTGAATTAATTTAAAGTGGAAGACTTTGGAGTTGTTACTGCTCATTTAAAAATATTTTAAATTACATGTATATGCATACAAATAAATACTTGTTTGCTTTTCTCTGTTGACTAGAGTAATATATGTTCTTTTTGGAAATTTCAGAAGATACAGAAAAGTACCAATAAGAAAATTAAAACTATTGAGAATCCCATCTTGTAGAAGTAACCACCATTTACATTCTGGCGAATAAGCTGTTCATTACCTTTTCTAGCTCAAATTGTATTATATTTTATTTTTAGGAGGACCTTTTATTTTTTTCTTTTCCTTTTTTCCCCCAGACACCAGTGTTACTTGCCAACAGGAAGACATTTTAAATCCACATTTTCTTTCTGTTTATTTATTTTCATTTTTTATTTCTTTTCAAGACAGAGTCTTGCTCTGTCGCTTAGGCTGCAGTGCTATAGTGTGATGATAGCTCACTGTAACCTTGAGTTCCTGGGCTCAAGCATACATCCACATTTTCAACCAAGAATCCTGTAAACAGTCTTGATTATTTGTTGAGAGCAAGAGAGAAATATATTAAAAAGAATTAGAAGTTAGTACTTGGTTTAGGATCATATTCCTCTTTAATTTCCTCTTTTGAGAAAGTAATTGTAGTTGTTTGTAGATAGCTGATTAACTTTGAAGCATATACATATATTCCTCTGTGCCCATGACTCAAGAGTTTTTTTTGGGTTTCAAGCTCTCCAGTATTCTGACTAACCCAGTCTTCATGAAATCTTTTGACATTGAGGGAATACCTTTGACTTTTGACTGGCAGCACTGTGAACCATTCCATCAACTAACAAGGTTTTACACTAACTGTCTGTTGACCAGATTAAATTGCTTCCCAGGAGTCTTGTTTGTTCTCTGTGAAGCTGTCTCTGTCTAAATCTTTTCCCTATAGAAATTCCTACAGACAAATCTTCAAGTAAGACCTTTACGTTTGCCATTGAAACAGCAAAATTCAAACAATGCCCTGGTGCAAAATAAGTATAGCAGAATGGAAATTATGCTGATTTGGCATAAACAGTATCAGATCCTCTCATTGAGCCATCGTGAATGTCTGCATCTCTGACTTAGCAACTGTGAAAGCTATTGAATTATAGGTTACTATTTATTGCTTGCTGAAGTCAAATGCATTGTTTGTCATTTAATAAGAGTCAGTGACGTTGTGCTGATTGTAGCTAGATAGGTCCCATTGCTCATCAATGTATGAATGTGTATAGGTTGTTCACAACTCTGTGCATTCTTTCATTGTCAAGCATAATTTAAAGAGAAGCCCAATCAAGAAGATAACCCCCTTGCTAGCTGCCAGAGCTGTAGCTCTCTTGTCTATGACTTGTTCATTCTGCCAGACTTAATGGTCCAGACCCTTTTTCCCCCCTAGCTTTTTCGAGCTTACCAGGGAAATTGTAATAAATTCAGTGGGAGGAAATGAGCCAGTACATTAAAATTTTTCTTTTTTTTCTTTTTTTTTTTTTTGCTTTTTCATACTGAAAATAATGGTTTTTTTCTAAGGGAGGCAATAGCATATGATAGTATGTAAATGGCTTTGGTTTTCTTTGGTTTTTTTTGAACTAAGCAGTTGAGGAACAGTGGTCACATAAATACACCTACCATTCTGTACAGACATGGTTTCTGCTTTTACAAGTGTTATATGGTATTTTCAAAAAGGCAAAATCACCTAAGTTGGGAAATTAATGAAGAAATCAGTAAGATGTTATGACTGCCTCAAAGAACATTTGAAAAGTTAGGCATACACAAGCAATTTGTCAAATAAATGTTTCTGGATTAGAAGGAAAATTGGTTAATGTCCAACTCAGCCATCATTCTTTGTAGATATCTATTCCACCAGACAGAAATTATTTGCATCTCAATTAGTTGGAAATCTGCAAGTTAACAGGCAATTCAGTAAGTCTGAGACTTTAATCAAAGGTAAACCATGTGGTGCATTGAGTACTTCAGCTTGGAGTGCCTTTTGCCTCCCCATATAATATTAAAAAGATGTACCCAGTTGTTTTTTATATTTCTAAGTTTTGGAAATATTTTCTGATATAAGCAGGAAAAGAAAAAAAAATAGGACATAACGTTTTCCTTTACTAAGAAGAAACAAGAAAATGAAGAGGAACATATTAGGAAAAAGGATGGATTTGGCAAGAAATTTTTACTTTGGTAATGTTTCATGTAAAAAACTAAATACATTTCATATTATTTCTATAATAAACAACTTCTTCCTTTTTCTCCTGGTCTGTAATTAGGTGCTTTTCCACCTCAGTGGGAGAGGTTAACTTGATGGAATTCATGTCTTAGGGCCTCTGTTTGTCCCGTAACTGAGTGGGATGAACTCTTGGTAGAACTGTGATCTAGTTAGTTAACATTGTAGCAGATGACTTATTGAGTCATTTTCTATTTTGGTTCATTTGTGAGACACAGCTCATGACACAGGGAAGGATATACAAAGTATTCCATGAATAATTAATGGGAATATGTGCTATAGGAATTTACAAGAGAAGGGGACTGAGATGAAGATGCTAAAAATGTAAATAATTATGCAAAACAGCAGATGGGTAAGGGCCCAAAGGACTAGAGAATCATGGTCAGGAAGCATTTTTTTTCTCCAGGGAGGCAAACTTGCTGCAGCATCAATCCCTCTTTTGTCACCTAATTTAATCCTGGTAGTATTTTTTTGGTTCTGTCATTGTTGTAGTAATTTTACTTGGTGGTGCCATTAAAAGTTAATTTAAATGGAATTTTTATTGTAAATTGGCAGTTTATAATTATACAAAGTAATGGGTCACAAAGTTATGTTATAATTTATGAATACAATGTGGAATAATGAAATCAAGCTAGTTAATATGTCTGTCACCTCATTGGAATTTACTCTTAGCAAGTTTTGAAATGTGCAATACCCTGTTATTAACTATATTCATCATGCTGTGCAAGAGGACTCAAAGAAAAAAAAATTTCTCTTAACTGAGATTGTGTACCCTTTGACCATCATCTCTTTATGACTCCCACTCCCCCAGCCTCTGTAACTACCTTCTATTCTCTGCTTCTGAGTTGGATTATTTTAGATTCCCCATGTGAGAACAGATGACTTTTTTCACTTATCATAATGTTCTCTAATTCCATCCATATTGTTGCAGATGACAAAACATCCTTCTTTTTGTAAGGCTGAATAGTACTCTTTTGGGTATACATACCATATTTTCTTTATCCTTTCATCTGTTGATAGATACTTAGGTTGATTCCATAATTTAGCTATTGTGAATAGTGCTTCAGTGGACATGGGAGTGCAGATACCTCCTCAGCCTACTGATTTCAAATCTTTTGGGTAAGTACCCAGAAGTAGGATTGCTGGATTTTGTGGTAATTCTATTTTGAGTTTTCTGAGGAACCCTCGTAACGTTTTCCATATTTGCTGTATTAGTTTACATTCCTGCCAACAGTTTACAAGGGTTCCCTTTTACTCCATGTCCTTGCCACCACTTAATCTTTCATCTTTTTGATAAAAGCCATTCTGGCAGGTGTGAGATGGTATCTCATTGTGGTTTTGATTTTTCATTTTCCTAATAATTAGCGAAGTTGAACATTTTTTAAAAAATGTGTCTTTTGGCCATTTGTGTGTCTACTCTTGACAAATGTCTATTCTGGTCCCTTGCCCATTTTTAAACTGGATTTTTTTTTGGTTTGTTTTCTTGCTATTGAGTTGTTTGAGCTTCTTATGCATTTTGGATGTTAAGCCCTTATCAGACATAACACTTGGAAATATTTTCTCCCAATTCATAGGTTGTCTCTGCATATTGTTAATTGTTTCCTTGGCTGTGTAGAAGCTTTTTAGTTTGATGTAATCCCAGTTGTCTGTTTTGCATTTGTTGCCTGTGCTGTTGGGGTCAAATTAAAAAAAAAAAAAAGATTGCCTAGATCAATGTCATGTAGTTTTTCCCATATGTCATCTTCTGGTAGTTTTAGAGTTTCTGGTCTTATGGTTAAGTCTTTAATTCATTTTTGAGTTGATTTTTATATATGGTGTGAGATAAGGGTCCAAGTTCATTCTTCTGCATGTGGAAATCCAGTTTTCCCAGCACCATTTGTTGAATAGACGTCCTTTTCCCATTGTATATTTTTGGCACCTTTGTCTTAAATCAGTTGGCTGCACTTGTGCAGGTTTATTTCTGGGCTCTGTATTTGGCCAATTTTTATTGGCCAAAATTATTTATATATTTAAAAATTTGGGTGATTCACACACCTCTCAAAGTATATTTGTTGGTGGCTAGACATAATCCTGTGTAGTCTTATGGTAAGCAGCTACTTAAATATGTATTTCCTAAAAGAATCATTCGAGTAGAATAAAAATTATGGTATTATAGGCCGGGTGCGGTAGCTCACGCGTGTAATCCCAGCACTTTGGAAGGCCGAGGTGGGCGGATCACTAGGTCAAGAGTTCGAGACCAGCCTGACCAACATACTGAAACCCTGTCTCTACTAAAAATACAAAAATTAGCTGGGTGTAGTGGCGCGTGCCTGTAATCCCAGCTACTTGGGAGGCTGGGGCAGGAGAATCGCTTGAACCTGGGAGGCAGAGGTTGCAGTGAGCTGAGATCGTACCACTGCATTCCAGCCTGGGCGACAGGGCGAGACTCCGTCTCAAAAAAAAAAAAAAAAAAAAATTATGGTATTATAATGTCTATGTTAAATTTGTTTCGTTACTTGTAGGAATGGCAACGTTGTGAAAAAGCAGAAGAGTTCATAGATACATGTTTATTTTACAAGGGCATTTTATGTGTTTTAGCAGAAAGGTTAACATTTTGACTGATATATTTACCAAGGTTATAAGAAGGAAAAGCTAAAATTAATATTTCACAATTCTAATTGCTTTTGCTTGGCTCCTCTCTGCATAGTATGTATTCTGGTTTTTAAATATTTAAAATGTCATCTCTTCTGGTGTAAAGTGGAAATGAAATAATTTGGGGTGGCAGATTTTTGTTAATGATAGTCTCCTTGCTCCTTTTTTAAAGCAGAGTAATGCTCGTGTTGTATCTTTCTAGCATTAAGAAAAGTTATTTGCTGAAGTGACAATTTCTTAAGCAGTAACAACGTCTAGAGAGTGAACATTTATAACATGCTACTTTGTGTTGTGTGATAGATATAATTGATAATTCTGCTTTTTCCTGTTGACTAATTTCTAACTGTCATGATATATGTCTTTCTGAAGTATTATTTTTGATAGGTTCAGGCAGATTGCAGAAAGGCAGGTATCTTTGTGTTTGCCAACATTCTCGTATAATCATGGATTGTTAGAAGTGGAAGAGATTCAGAATGATTCTAGGATATCTCTTCATTTTCATAGTTGAAGAAACTGAGACCCTCTCAGGGGACAGAGTTAGGAGAGGGGTGTGTGTGTGTGTATATGAGTACATAACAAAATCATGGGTTCCTACTGATATCTTCAGTTCTAACCTTGCATCTTGGAGTTGTTTGTAAATACCTCCTTTGGCAGTAACATAGCACCCATTATCCTCAATATATTTTATTTGCACAATCAAAAATAATTCTCTGTATGTAGACCTCCCAATTACACTGCTATCTTCATTGTTTATCACCTCTAGGCCATCTTTGTTCCTCTGCCACTGCACCTGTTGCCCTGGGCCTCTGCACACCCCCAGCCCTTTCTCACTGCCCTGTGTCCTTAGCTACCTCAGCCACTATGCTGATTCCTGCATACTGGAGACAAAAGGAAAGGCAAGATGAAAAGGGAAGAGCAGGTTGCACTTCCTTATTAATTCACATAGCTTACCCTTGGCTCTGCCTGCCACATTTTCATGAGAATTTCTTTCTTTTTTTTTTTGAGACGGAGTCTTGCTCTGTTGCCCAGGAGTGCAGTGGCGCAATCTTGGCTCACTGCAAGCTCCGCCTCCGGGGTTCACGCCATTCTCCTGCCTCAGCCTCTCCAAGTAGCTGGGACTACAGGCGCCCGCCACCACGCCCGGCTAATTTTTTTGTATTTTTAGTAGAGACGGGGTTTCACCGTGGTCTCGATCTCCTGACCTCGTGATCCGCCCGCCTCGGCCTCCCAAAGTGCTGGGATTACAAGCGTGAGCCACCGCGCCCAGCCGAGAATTTCTTTTATTTTTCAGATTCCTCTCTTTATGTAGCCTGAGAATCTCTAGGTAGTTACTCATTCTTAGAATTGGTCCTGGTTACTATTTTCACAGGAGAGAAACATGAAAATCTGATTACCAAAGGGGTTGTGCTTCCCGCAGCTCAGTGTAGTCTTTGTCCACCAGAGGGAAGAACATTGTTCTCCCAGCAGCCTGACACACCACAGTAATGTATGTATATGCTGCCATTGCTGGTTCAGCATTTATTTCTGATGGTGGAGTGAGGCTCAGCCACTGTCTTTCTAGTTCTGTAGTTACAGCTTCTTCCGAATGCACAGACACACAAAGCCATTTCTTGGTAATTCACTCTGAGGAGTAAATACTTCCTCAGAGCCAGGGGGTTGGTTGGGAGGAGTTTGCAGTTCAGACATCTAGACAGCATTGTTTCTGAAAAGACCTCTTGTAAAACTTTAGCATTCTGGCCCTTGAGCATAGAACAGTCCTTTCTGTTCTCAAATCTGTTGTCTTAAGCCTTTTCCTACCTCAGGATGATGAGTAACTTTTTTTTTTTTTTTTTTTTTTTTAGAAGTAGTAGAAAACTTGCCTCAGAATAGCTTAAATATGAAAGGAAATGAATATGCTTAGATAACTGGCAGAATTCACTGATAGCATGGGCATAGGCCTGGCACACTCCACTTCTTTTTTTTTTTTTTTTTTTTTTTTTTTGAGACAGAGTCTTGCTCTGTCACCCAGGCTGGAGTGTAGTGGCACCAACACGGCTCACTGCAACCTCTGCCTTCTGGGTTCAAGCAGTTCTCTTGCCTCAGCATCCCGAGTAGCTGAGATTACAGGCACCTGCCACCACACCCGGGGCTGCTTTCCTAGATACACAGAAAACAAGGTGGATAGGTGAGAAGCACTAGAAATATCCATTCAGTTATTAGTGGGGATTAGGTTCAGGGCTGTGGTTTAAGGAGCCCTTAAACTTTAAATTTCAGCACAGGAATAGAGGTCCCTGTGTGAGGATGTGGGAATGGGACCTAATAACCCCTCCCTCAAGGTGAGTTGCGAGTCAGCTGGCCATCTCCATCTCCCATGCATTACCTTGATATACCTTCCAGTCCACCATCCGCTTGTGCACCAGGCTGCACCTACTATTCCATGATGGAAGGGAAGGTAGAAGTTGGGCTGGAAGGAGATTTTGGTCCAGATCTGGGTACATTTACCCTTTTGGTACCTCTTGGGAGCAAGAAAGTCCAGGCCCTAGAGCCTTCCACTGACAACCCTTGGAGGCCCACCTCAACTGAAGCCTCACTTATAGCACTTTCATGAGATACTGGTCAGGGAAAAGCTTCTGACTTGGCCCAGGCTAGTGGCAGTGCCACCCGGCAGTTGCTTAAAATCTTCTTTCTGCCAAATTCTGTAATGTATTAAAGTATGTGATACATGAAAATTGAGAGTGACTTTGGTTTTGCTGTAGGTCTGGACCTGTTTACCTTTATTAAGCTCTGGAGACTGACATATGCTATTTTTAGATGTATGAGTGCAGATTTATGGAGATATTGGTTCTGGATTTAGTATGAGATGCTAAACCTGGTCCCCATTGTTCTCAAGGAGATGATTACAGAAGTGACACACTCCACTGGCACACTCCACTTCTTTTTTTTTTTTTTTTTTGAGACAGAGTCTTGCTCTGTCACCCAGGCTGGAGTGTAGTGGCACCAACACGGCTCACTGCAACCTCTGCCTTCTGGGTTCAAGCAGTTGTGAAACTGAAACAATTGAACAAAGTAACACCTCTGTGGCAATTATTATTAAAGTTATTAGAGATTCAGAGATCAGATCCTTCTGCTGCAAAGCTAAGAGATGGGTGTTAAGCTATTCCTGAAGATGAGCCGAATATGGGTAGTTGGAGAGGAAAAGGAAGGCAGGCATTCCTGAGAGAATGAGCGTGGGTAGGAAGGTGTAATGAATGAAATAAACAGAGGGAGATAATGATCACATTGATTTAATTGAAGCAGAATCTATTAGGAGCATAGAAATAAACTTGACTAGGGTAAGATACTGTAATAGAAGGCTGTAGAAGTGAGGCAGGGTAAAGTTGTATACTGGGAATATGGTATTTGTGGTTATTAAAATCAAGCTTGTCAGCAGTAGTTTCTTTAAGTATAGAAAGAAGTTATCTTTCACATGATTCATTCCAAACTGAAGACATGTTAGAGAATTAGGAAAACCTTCTACTTTCTCATTAAAATGACCAAAACCACAAAAACATGTATATATGCTTTGATAATTAATTGAAGGAAAATTCTGTATTTGGGATGCATAACCTTTTGTTTTTGGTATTATCCTAATAGAAAAATATTCCCAGGCTTCCAAGAGTAAATTTGAGGGTAGTTCATTTTGGAGTGTTTATGAGTATTTGCTTTATTTACTTCTGGAAAATGAAATAACCAAATCATCACTCAGTTTTTGAAAGTAAATTTGAAAGAATATAAAAATATTGCCTTCAAATGTGTAGCATGCACTTTCTCCAGTGCCAATCTCTATTTATTAAGACAATGTTATATAGAACATTTTCCAGAAAAATGTTAAGGCATGTTCCTGACGAGTGATTTTAATCAAAATGGATTAATTTAAAATGCAACCATTTTTATAAGATATTTTAATTTTCAAATCAGCAAGTATTTCACAGTAATGTAATGAAAATGGAATATTCCTTTAAAGTTTGTAGGTTTTTTGAGGCATCAACATAGTTTTTGAGGGTGAGAGTAGGATTGGCAGGGGAGGGAGTTCAAAGGAATGCATTGTTAATGGAATAACCAAACTCTGTAATACATGTTAAAGAGCTTTATTCGGAGCCAATATGAGTGACCATGGTCCAGGGAAGCACAGTCTCAAGAGGTCCTAAGAAAGTGCATGCAGGGCAGTCAGATTATAGTTTGAGTTTTTACATTTTAGGGAGACAGGAGTTAATAAGCGAATTCATAAATTGATGGAGGTTATACATTGGTTTGGCCCAAAAGGTGGGATATCTTGAAGCAGGGACTTACAGGTCATAGGTGGGTTCAGAGATTTTTAAATCTGCAATCAGTTAAAGAGTAAAGCTTTGTCTAAAAATTTGGAGTTGGCAGAAAGGAATGTTTAAGATAAAGAAGTTGTTAACCATTACATTCAGTCAGCATGACTTATAGGGGTGCATGACTTAGCCCTTGTCTGGTGTGACATTAGGTCCTGTTTATAATTTGGGATCTTATTGCCACAAAGAGTCTGTTTTGTCAGTCTTATGATCTCTGTTTTAACATTAATGCTGGTCAGTTGTGCCTAAACCTCAAAGGAAGGGGATGTAACGAGGTGTGTCTGACCTCCCTTCTCATCATGGCCAAGAACTCAGTTTTTTAGGTTTCTCTGGGGTCCTCTTGGCCAAGGGGGAGTCTATACAGACAGATGGGGAGCTTAGGATTTTTGGCTTACAGCACTTTGCCTAACAACATTTGTGAGAATATAAGCTTGGGATTGTGTGAAAATTTTTTTAAAACAGTCTTTAAATCAAATTGAGGTTTATATTTCATTTTGATCAGGAATTAATTTGGAAAGTAAACAATAATGGGTTGCTATACATGTAAATTTCTATCTAAGAGATGACTGTTTAGCCCTAGGTGCAGAATTTGAATCAAAGAATTATGATCAAATAATTTCTCATTAAATTGGCAAACATTTGCTAGGAAAAGTCTTTAAACAGTTCTCTTGAACAATTAAAATTACTTTATTGTTGTTCTTATGCCTGACTCTAAACTTGAGAAACTAAATCTTCTCCTTGTAAAGAGAATAAAATGGCAAAATGTGTCAGGATTATTCAATTATTTTATGTAAATACATCCTATTTACTTTGAGGAGACTCATCATACCTTTTAAAATGAGATCAATCAACACCTTTCTTAGAGTTGCTCTCATTGAGCTAATGAATAGGTGTTTTTATTCTTGAAATATTGCATTTTTATTCTTCTTATTAATGGCCTTCCCTGTGTATGAATAAATAAATCATTTCACCGCTAGTAGCTCTAAGTGCTTTTCAAGCATTTAAGTGCTTGTAATCACTAAGCAAAGGAGTACTATAGATTAAATGTGTTGTAAACTACACATGAAAGCAATGTCTTTTTTATTATCTGTAACTTTAATGGAAAGAAAATGTTAATTTAGGGTAATGAAATAGACCTCCAAGTATGATCAGTGAATAGACCGTTAGGTTAATTAAAATGTGGTTATGTCTCACTGTTGTGGTGGAACTACCATCGTGGAGGACACAGATTAATTTAGTGCTTGAATAGTAAAATTCAGACTGTCACTCAGCCTAGACTGCCTACACACAGGAACAAGATTCATGACAAAGGCAACTCAGTTTTGTTTCATTTACTTTTGCCTGTCACATTACTTGTAATTCTAGAGAGCCTGTCACTTAAAGGTGAAAATTTATACAATCTTTAAAAAAACCAACTAAATATAAATTTTGTTACTTTATTATCTGTCATCCTAGATGAATTAAATACCAAAACAAGATTTAAGTAATAGTAAGTTAATAGTAACATATACAGATTTTATAACATAACACTCATAAAGCTAGCAACTTTATAGATTTGTAAAAATGCAGTTGAAATGACCACTGCAGCTTAATAGTTAATAGTTCTTATTGGTGTCTAATACTCAGAAACCTGTTGGAAACTAATTTTGTGTAGTTTGATATCCACTGGCCAAATTACCATTTGAATTTACTAAAGAATTCATTGCTTCACTACTGTACCATAGTTTATAAAGGACTTTTTGAGTGCTCTTTGATTCTTGCCTCTGAAGAATCTTAGCATAATGCCAACATAGTGCCAACCATAATAGTTTTCCAGTTAAGTACTTCCTATTTCTATCTAAAAGGCTTGGCATGTGTTTAAACAAATATTAAGTTTAATATGCTCTTGAGCTTCTTAGTTTCCCCTGTCATATGGCTAATTTAACGTGCTAATATCTATTTGGGTTTTAGATTTAGAATTACTACATCTGGCCCGTTAGCCAAGCTAGCCATCATTGGTAGCTTTTTGTTTGCGATATGAAGCATGAATGCATGCAGTAAGTGATTTATAAAGCACGTGCTTTCCCTAATGATTTATGTGATCAATCAGTCAAACAAATATTTATTGAATTCTAGTTCTGAGTCCAGTATTGTAGTAGGTACTTAAGGCTTGCATATACTGTACTTTAGTATACTGTACTTTATACTTTATTCAGTTCATTACAGAATCCGCATATGTTTATAAATGAATTGTATCTTTCGTTAGCTTTACAAGTAAGAAAACTTTTTAGGAAGGTAAGATTCTCTTCCTCTTTTGTTTTAGCGTCTTGATTCTGGGAAATTTTTTCTTATCCTTGCCTTATTTCTCTATGTTCCTGAAATCTACCTTGATGATAGTAGGAGCTATTGAATGAATTTATGTATATTTAATGTTTTTGATGATGCATGAATGTTACCTTAACTAAATTTGATATAGTAAAATTTTATTTTATTATTTTTTTAATTATTATTTTTTTTTTGAGACAAAGTCTCACTCTGTTGCCCAGGCTGGAATGCAGTGGTGTGACCTCGGCTCACTGCAGCCTCTTCCTCTTGGGTTCAAGCAATTCTCCTGCCTCATCCTCCTGAGTAGCTGGGATTACAGGTGCCCACCACCATGCTTGGCTAATTTTTGTACTTTTAGTAGAGACGAGATTTCACTGTGTTGGCCAGGCTGGTCTTGAAACCCTGACCTCAAGTGATCCACTACCTCAGCCTCTCAAAGTGCTAGGATTACAGGTGTGAGCCACCCCATGTAGCCTGGTATAGTAACATTGTAATACTTAGGAAGTGAATCTTTATTCGATAATTGGATTCACTATAGAATTTTTCTAAAGAATTGACTTAGAACATTTCACAGGTCTCATTTTGTCCTACTTTTTTCATTTAAGGCTCATTCCAGCATTTAAAGGAAAGGAAAGAATTGTAAAGATTCTTAATAGGTCCAGAAAGCTGTCGCAGTGGAGGCAATGCTAGAGTATGAAAACTCTCATGAATTTATCAATAGGCCACGTGATCTCTTTTGATGTATCTGTTTTGTGTGTGTGTCTGCTTTTTTCTAACTACATACTGGCTTATTTTCTTTTTTTTTTATTATTATACTTTAAGTTTTAGGGTACATGTGCACAATGTGCAGGTTGGTTACCTATGTATACATGTGCCATGTTGGTGTGCTGAACCCAGTATCTCGTCATTTAACATTAGGTATATCTCCAAATGCTATCCCTCCCCCCTCCCCCCATCTCACAACAGGCGCCAGTGTGTGATGTTCCCCTTCCTGTGTCCATGTGTTCTCATTGTTCAATTCCCACCTATGAGTGAGATCATGCAGTGTTTGGTTTTCTGTCCTTGCAATAGTTTGCTGAGAATGATGGTTTCCAGCTTCATCCATGTCCCTACAAAGGACATGAACTCATCCTTTTTTATGGCTGCATAGTATTCCATGGTGTATATGTGCCACATTTTCTTAATCCAGTCTATCATTGGTGGACATTTGGGTTGGTTCCAAGTCTTTGCTATTGTGAATAGTGCCGCAATAAACATACGTGTGCATGTGTCTTTATAGCAGCATGATTTATAATCCTTTGGGTATATACCCAGTAATGGGATGGCTGGGTCAAATGGTATTTCTAGTTCTAGATCCCTGAGGAATCACCACACTGACTTCCACAATGGTTGAACTAGTTTACAATCCCACCAACAGTGTAAAAGTGTTCCTATTTCTCTACATCCTCTCCAGCACCTGTTGTTTCCTGACTTTTTAATGATGGCCATTTTAACTGGCATGAGATGGTATCTCATTGTGGTTTTGATTTGCATTTCTCTGATGGCCAGTGATGATGAGCATTTCTTCATGTGTCTTTTGGCTGCATAAATGTCTTCTTTTGAGAAGTGTCTGTTCATGTCCTTCACCCACTTTTTGATGGGGTTGTTTTTTTTTTTCTTGTAAATTTGTTTCAGTTCATTGTAGATTCTGGATATTAGCCCTTTGTCAAACGAGTAGATTGCAAAAGTTTTCTCCCATTCTGTAGGTTTCCTGTTCACTCTGATGGTAGTTTCTTTTGCTGTGCATAAGCTCTTTAGTTTAATTAGATCTCATTTGTCAATTTTGGCTTTTGTTGCCATTGTTTTTGGTGTTTTAGACATGAAGTCCTTGCCCTTGCCTATGTCCTGAATCAGATTATTGCCTAGGTGTTCTTCTAGGGTTTTTATGGTTTAAGGTCTAACATGTAAGTCTTTAATCCATCTTGAATTAATTTTTGTATAAGGTATAAGGAAGGGATCTAGTTTCAGCTTTCTACCTATGGCTAGCCCGTTTTCCCAGCACCATTTATTAAATAGGGAATCCTTTCCCCATTGCTTGTTTTTGTCAGGTTTGTCAAAGATCAGATAGTTGTAGATATGCAGCATTATTTCTGAGGGCTCTGTTCTGTTCCATTGATCTATGTCTCTGTTGTGGTACCAGTACCATGCTGTTTTGGTTACTGTAGCCTTGTAGTATAGTTCGAAGTCAGGTAGCGTGATGCCTCCAGCTTTGTTCTTTTGGCTTAGGATTGACTTGGCAATGCAGGCTCTTTTTTGGTTCCATATGAACTTTAAGGTAGTTTTTTCCAATTCTGTGAAGAAAGTCATTGGTAGCTTGATGGGGATGGCATTGAATCTATAAATTACCTTGGGCAGTATGGCCATTTTCACGACATTGATTCTTCCAAACCATGAGCATGGAATGTTCTTCCACTTGTTTGTATCCTCTTTTATTTCATTGAGCAGTGGTTTGTAGTTCTCCTTGAAGAAGTCCTTCACATCCCTTGTAAGTTGGATTCCTAGGTATTTTATTCTCTCTGCAGCAATTGTGAATGGGAGTTCACTCATGATTTGGCTCTCTGTTTGTCTGTGATTGGTATATAAAAATGCCTGTGATTTTTGCACGTTGATTTTGTATCCTGAGACTTTGCTGAAGTTGCCTATCAGCTTAAGGAGATTTTGGGCTGAGACAGTGGGGTTTTCTAGATATACAATCATGTCATCTGCAAACAGGTACAATTTGACTTCCTCTTTTCCTAATTGAATACCTTTATTTCCTTCTCCTGCCTGATTGCCCTGGCCAGAACTTCCAACACTATGTTGGATAGGAGTGGTGAGAGAGGGCATCTCTGTCTTGTGCCAGTTTTCAAAGGGAATGCTTCCAGTTTTTGCCCATTCAGTATGATATTGGCTGTGAGTTTGTCATAGATAGCTCTTATTATTTTGAGATACATCCCATCAATACCTAATTTATTGAGAGTTTTCAGCATGAAGGGTTGTTGAATTTTGTCAAAGGCCTTTTCTGCATCTATTGAGATAATCATGTGGTTTTTGTCTTTGGTTCTGTTTATATGCTGGATTACGTTTATTGATTTGCATATGTTGAACCAGCCTTGCATCCCAGGGATGAAGCCCACTTGATCATGGTGTATACGCTTTTTGATGTGCTGCTGGATTTGGTTTGCCAGTATTTTATTGAGGATTTTTGCATCGATGTTCATCAGGGATATTGGTCTGAAATTCTCTTTTTTGGTTGTGTCTCTGCCAGGCTTTGGTATCGGGATGATGCTGGCCTCATAAAATGAGTTAGGGAGGATTCCCTCTTTTTCTATTGATTGGAATAGTTTCAGAAGGAAGGGTACCAGCTCCTCCTTGTACCTCTGGTAGAATTCGGCTGTGAATCCATCTGGTCCTGGACTTTTTTTGGTTGGGAAGCTATTAATTATTGCCTCAATTTCAGAGCCTGTTATTGGTCTATTTAGAGATTCAACTTCTTCCTGGTTTAGTCTTGGGAGGGTGTATGTGTTGAGGAATTTATCCATTTCTTCTAGATTTTCTAGTTTATTTGCGTAGAGGTGTTTATAGTGTTCTCTGATGGTGGTTTGTATTTCTGTGGGATCAGTGGTGATATCCCCTTTATCATTTTTCATTGGGTCTATTTGATTCTTCTCTCTTTTCTTCTTTATTAGTCTTGCTAGTGGTCTATCAATTTTGTTGATCTTTTCAAAAAATCAGCTCCTGGATTCATTGATTTTTTTGAAGGGTTTTTTGTGTCTCTGTTTCCTTCAGTTCTGCTCTGATTTTAGTTACTTCTTGCCTTCTGTTAGCTTTTGAATGTGTTTGCTCTTGCTTCTGTAGTTCTTTTAATTGTGATGTTAGGGTGTCAATTTTAGATCTTTCTTGCTTTCTCTTGTGGACATTTAGTGCTATAAATTTCCCTCTACACACTGCTTTGAATGTGTCCCAGAGATTGTGGTATGTTGTGTCTTTGTTCTCATTGGTTTCTTTATTTCTGCCTTCATTTCTTTATGTACCCAGTAGTCATTCAGGAGCAGGTTGTTCAGTTTCCATGCAGTTGAGCAGTTTTGAGTGAGTTTCTTAATCCTGAGTTCTAGTTTGATTGCACTGTGGTCTGAGAGACAGTTTGTTATAATTTCTGTTCTTTTACATTTGCTGAGGAGAGCTTTACTTCCAACTATGTGATCCATTTTGGAACAAGTGAGGTGTGCTGAGAGGAATGTATATTGTGTTGATTTGGGGTGGAGAGTTCTGTAGATGTCTATTAGGTCCACTTGGTACAGAGCTGAGTTCAATTCCTGGATATCCTTGTTAACTTTCTGTCTCGTTGATCTGTCTAATGTTGACAGTGGGGTGTTAAAGTCTCCCATTATTATTGTGTGGTAGTCGAAGTCTCTTTGTAGGTCTCTAAGGACTTGCTTTATGAATCTGGGTGCTCCTGTATTGGGTGCATATATATTTAGGATAGTTAGCTCTTGTTGTTGAATTGATCCCTTTACCATTATGTAATGGCCTTCTTTGTCTCTTTTGATCTTTGTTGGTTTAAAGTCTATTTTATCAGAGACTAGGATTGCAACCCCTGCCTTTTTTTGTTTTCCATTTGCTTGGTAGATCTTCCTCCATCCCTTTATTTTGAGCCTATGTGTGTCTCTGCATGTGAGATGGGTTTCCTGAATACAGCACACTGATGCGTCTTGACTCTTTATCCAATTTGCCAGTCTGTGTCTTTTAATTGGAGCATTTAGCCCATTTACATTTAAGGTTAATATTGTTATGTGTGAATTTGATCCTGCCATTATGATGTTAGCTCGTTATTTTGCTCATTAGTTGATGCAGTTTCTTCCTAGTCTCGATGGTCTCTACAATTTGGCATGTTTTTGCAGTGCTGGTACCGGTTGTTCCTTTCCGTGTTTAGTGCTTCCTTCAGGAGCTCTTTTAGAGCAGGCCTGGTGGTGACAAAATCTCTCAGCATTTGCTTGTCTGTAACGGATTTTATTTCTCCTTTACTGATGAAGCTTAGTTTGGCTGGATATGAAATTCTGGGTTGAAAATTCTTGTCTTTAAGAATGTTGAATATTGGCCCCCACTCTCTTCTGGCTTGTAGAGTTTCTTCTGAGAGATCAGCTGTTAGTCTGATGGGCTTCCCTTTGTGGGTAACCCAACCTTTCTCTCTGGCTGCCCTTAACATTTTTTCCTTCATTTCAACTTTGGTGAATCTGACAATTATGTGTCTTGGAATTACTCTCCTTGGGGAGTATCTTTGTGGCGTTCTCTGTATTTCCTGAATTTGAATGTTGGCCTGCCTTGCTAGATTGGGGAAGTTCTCCTGGATAATATCCTGCAGAGTGTTTTCCAACTTGGTTCCATTCTCCCCGTCACTTTCAGGTACACCAATCAGACGTAGATTTGGTCTTTTCACATAGTCCCATATTTCTTGGAGGCTTTGTTCGTTTCTTTTTATTCTTTTTTCTCTAAACTTCTTTTCTTGCTTCATTTCATTCATTTCGTCTTCCATCTCTGATACCCTTTCTTCCAGTTGATCGAATCAGCTACTGAGGCTTGTGCATTCGTCACGTAGTTCTCGTGCCTTGGTTTTCAGCTCCATCAGCTCCTTTAAGGACTTCTCTGCGTTGTTTATTCTGGTTAGCCATTCTTCTAATTTTTTTTCAAGGTTTTTAACTTCTTTGCCATGGGTTCGAACTTCCTCCTTCAGCTCAGAGTAGTTTGATTGTCTGAAGCCTTCTTCTCTCAACTTGTCAAAGTCATTCTCCATCCAGCTTTGTTCCATTGCTGGTGAGGAGCTGTATTCCTTTGGAGGAGGAGAGGCACTCTGATTTTTAGAGTTTCTAGTTTTTCTCCTCTGTTTTTTCCCCATGTTTGTGGTTTTATCTACCTTTGGCCTTTGATGATGGTGACCTACAGATGGGGTTTTGGTGTGGCTGTCCTTTCTGTTTGTTAATTTTCCTTCTAACAGTCAGGACCCTCAGCTGCAGGTCTGTTAGAGTTTGCTGGAGGTCCACTCCAGACCCTGTTTGCCTGGGTATCAGCAGCGGAAGCTGCAGAACAGCAGATATTGGTGAGCAGCAAATGTTGCTGCCTGATCGTTCCTCTGGAAGTTTTGTCTCAGAGGAGTAGCCGGCCCTGTGAGGTGTCATTCCGCCCCTACTGGGGGGTGCCTCCCATTTAGGCTACTTGGGGGTCAGGGACCCAGTTGAGGAGGCAGTCTGTCCATTCTCAGATCTCCAGCTGCGTGCTGGGAGAACCACTACTCGGATTCTGCTGCCTTTTGTTTGGCAATGCCCTGCACCCAGAGTTGGAGTCTGCAGAGGCAGGCAGGCCTCCTTGAGCTGTGGTGGGCTCCACCCAGTTCGGGCTTCCTGGCTGCTTTGTTTATCTACTCAAGCCTAGGCAATGGCGGGCACCCCTCCCCCAGGCTCGATGCTCCTTTACAATTTATCTCAGACTGCTGTGCTAGCAATGAGCGAGGCTCTGTGGGTGTAGGACCCTCGGAGCCAGGCGCAGGATACAATCTCCTGGTGTGCCGTTTGCTAAGACCGTTGTAAAAGCGCAGTATTGGGGTGGGAGTGACCTGATTTTCCAGGTGCCGTCTGTCATCCCTTTCTTTGACTAGGAAAGGGAATTCCCTGACCCCTTGCGCTTCCCAGGTGAGGCAATGCCTGGCCCTGCCTTGGCTCACGCACGGTGCGCTGCACCCACTGTCCTGCACCCACTTTCCGACACTCCCCAGTGAGATGAACCCGGTACCTCAGTTGGAAATGCAGAAATCACCCGTCGTCTGTGTCACTCACGCTGGGAGCTGTAGACTGGAGCTGTTCCTATTCGGCCATTTTCCTTGTTCGTTTTCTTACTTTGCCTCTTTCTTTTTCTGTCTCATAGCTTCTGCTTACTCATATTTAGGTTTGAGCATGTCATAAAGTGTCTTAGATTCATTCAACCTTGGCATTTGTCTTCCTTTGCTCGTTACACAGTCCTTTTGTTTTCCTAGTTCACATTCCTGAGAGAATCTGTTTGACTTGTATATCAGTCAAAATAAGCTAACTTATTTTGAAATAATAGAAATGACCCACATTATTATTTCTTATTCATGCTACATGTGCATCATGGGTTGATTGGGGGCTCTGTTCTATATTGTCTTCATTCAGGATTCAGATTGCAGTCATAATTTGAAGCATTGCAGGAAAAAAAATCATGCATGTGTACAGCTTTCAATCAAAAGTTACATATCACCTTGGCTTATATTTCATTGATCAAAGCAAGTTATCTGGCCACAGAGGACATTAATGGGATAAAGAAGTATAATTCTTCCATATGCCCTGGAAAAGAACCGTGATTATAGAGTGGGTGTGGTGACTCACGCCTGTAATCCCAGCACTTTGGGAGGCTAAGGTGGGCGGATCACCTGAGGTTAGGAGTTCAAGACCAGCCTAGCCAACGTGGTGAAACCCTGTCTCTACTAAAAATACAAAAAATTGTCAGCCATGGTGGTGGGCACCTGTAATCCCAGCTACTCTGGAGGCTGAGGAAGGCGAATTCCTTGAACTGGGGAGGCGGAAGTTGCAGTGAGCCGAGGTTGCGCCATTGCACTCCAGCCTGGGCAACAAGAGTGAAACTCTGTCTCAAAAAAGACAAACAAACAGAAACAAAACTATGATTATTTGATGAAAACACTAGTGACTCTTACAGTTAGCCCCCCTAGCTACTAGACATTCACTTCATTTTTTTTTCCTACCCAGAATACACACTTTGTCTTCATAAAAAAATTGTATGGGAGGAATTATGTATTTATACTCTTAGCCAGGTGACATCTGGTAACTTCCTCCTTTAGCTTGCATCCCAGAATGAGAAGACCTGTGAAGAAGACCTGCAGCGTTGAGCAGAGCTTTACTCAGCCCGTAACTTTTGTTTAGTATGAACAAAAAAATAACTATTTGGTGTGGTAAGTCACTGAGATTTTGGGATTGTTATTATCAGCAAGAGCTGACTTAATACAAAGAGTTTTGGAGTAAGACCACCTGGGCTGAGTGTTAAGTCTGCTTGTTGTGTGATTTTGCATCAGTTTAAGTTCTCTGAGGCTGGGTTTCTTTATCTGTCAAATGATGTTAATAATGCCTATCTCACAGTTATGATGTGAGGATTAAAGTGGATGACTTTTGTAAAATGCTTAGGGTAGCACTCAACACATGAGAAGAATTCAATAAATGTCATTTCCCTTTCCTTTACTTTCCACCTTGCTGTCCCTGTTGGTAGAGTTATTCAAGTGCATGATTACTTGTTAAAAATCTCATCGAAAGGAATCAGCTGTGAGATTAGGAATTGAATAAAACGATCTTCTTAGGTGGACATTTTTAGCCCAAATTTAAGAATTTCTTTTTGAAAAGAACCTAAGATGCTCTTATAACTGATCTTTTTCACAAATGATAGGTTCCTGTACAGTGATAAACTAGGTTTTTAAACTGAGCTAACTAGACCGCACTACAACATACGTGGCTTATGAAATGGGAGGGCTGAAGTCTGTAGGGCTGCCCGGAAACTCAGGTAAGAGTTGAAGTTGTAATCTTGAGTCTGAAATTCATAGGGAAGGCCTCCATGCAGGCAACTTGGGCAGGATTTCTATATTACAATACTGAGGCAGAATTCCTTCTTCTTCAAAAACATGTTTTTGCTTTTAAGGCTTTCAGCTGATGGGATGAGAGCCAGCCATGTTATCCAGGGTACTTTCCCTTTACTTAAAGTCAGCTGATTGTAAAATGTTAGTCATCTCTACAAAACCTTCACAGTGCCACCTCGATTAGTATTTGACCAACTAACCAGGCACCATCATGTAGCCAAGCTGACACATAAAATTAAGCACTCCTAGGTGAAAAGGTACTGCCTGCAGCAGAAGAGGGTGTGAGGGGCACAGAGACCCCTCCTGGTCATGAAACATTGAAGTCATGCTTCACCTAGTCCTGAAGCACTAAAGGTTGTGGCAGCCTTGTTCTCCATGCGTTTTCAGTACCTTTGATGTTGTTTGGTGGGGGCAGGAGCATATAAGCCAGCACGAATGGTTTTTGTTGCGGTCTCCATACAGAACAGGGGTCAAACTTGAAAGAAAAGTAGAACATTTTACTTATAATTAGAGCTACACATGGCTTGTTAGATATCAGAGAGTGTACTGAATTAGAAAAAAATGTTCTACTGTTGCCAGTTGCCACCAATAGAAAAGTTAGGAACATGTTTAACTTGATGGAGCGCTTAATTTAGTGATAGTTTTTGGTGAGCTTTTGGAAAGCTTTACTAGGATTTTAGGAATATGCCTGATTCTCAGTAAGGTTCTCCTTAGAGAATTGAAGAGTCTCTGCAATTCCACAGAAGGCAGTACTTCCGAAAACGATCAAAAGGATATTATTCTGTAATGCTCGTAAGTTCTGTCTTTAGCCAGTTAAATATGATATCTACTGGATTTTAAATGACTGCCATTTTAAAGAATATCTTTTAAGAGTTTACTGATTTAAGTCTTTTGATAGGCCTGGCTTATGGCTGTCATCCTGATTTTGAAAAAAAAAGCTTTTAAATTGAACTTTCAGGTTGACTACTAGTTATAACTTCTAAAATCTCTATGGATTTGATTTACTGCAAAAGTAATATCATTAATTTTATAAGACTACTTCTAAGCTGTGTTTTCCTTGCTTTTGGATTTTCCCTATGACAAATGGAGGACTCTTAACCAAGTTTTATTGGGGTAAGATCAATTTTATGAAGCCTGATGACTTCTTATTCTAAATTTTACCTGAGCAATGTTCCAGCTTAACTGAATGGCTCATAATATTGAGTGACTCTTGTCAGCTCGTTATTGATTAATGACACAGATAAGAAAGATGTACCTTGTCACAGGAGGATTAGAATCAAGGAAACTAAAAGCCCCTCATCTCATCTCAAGACAGATGAAAGTCTATATTTAAGGATGATATGATCCATGAAAGAGAAGGAAAAGTCAGGGTTTAGTTAAGCAGCGTGGAGATGAGAGGAGGGATAAGGAAAGAGAAAGCTCATGCAGAGATACTGTTTTGAAGATAACTCGTGGGGAAGAAATGGGCAGTCATCTGGGCAGCCAGCAAAACCTATTCCATAAACCCGTGGTAAGTAAGTGGCTTTGCTGACATAGTGGAAAGATGAGCACTGTTACTGGCTGTCTTGTTTAGCTGTCAGAGAAGATTGTGCTGCTTCCTACATCTGCTCTCACATGGTCCTTCACCTGCTCCGTCTTACTGAGATGGATAAACCTTGTAGTTCAGGACTGTCAAGGGCACTGCAATTAGTACTAAATCATTCTCGCTCTGACAAGTTCTGGCAACAGAAGTTTCTGGCAGATGTATAAGTGCATTTTCAGTGTTTCCTGAGTGTCTGAAGGCATAGCAGAGCCCTCCATACACTGTGCAGCTTAATTCGATACTGAATTCAATGCAAGTTTAGAACAGGAGAAAAATTAGAAATAAAGATGGGCTGTTGTTTTTTGCAAGTCATGATCAACTTTGTTTAATTTTCAATGTATGTATCTTTAATAAGATAATAGGAAATCTATGTTTCATCTTGAAATTCCAGAAAGGGTTTTTATATATAAATGTTGCTGTACCTCAGATGCTGGTATACTTCAGATACTTCTTCCCAGAATCGAATTAGCTAGTTCTGGAAGAGCATATAAGTAATAGTAATCAAAGAATATACCTAGTAGCTAGAAAATAAGAAATGATCACTGAGAAATTAAAACATGGTGGATTTAAAATGTTGGTTTAACATGAAAGACAGCTCTAGAGCAGTGGCTAAAAACCCTGGCTCTGGGACCAGACTATGTGGAGTTAGATACCTTCACCTTTATTATTTAAGCACTCCAAACACTTCTTTTTCTGCAACCCAAGGGTAGTAACATACAGGCAAAAGGATTAAATGAGATATTAGGTTAAAAGATGACTGACGCATGTATCTGTCCAATGCATGTTGGTTGTCTTTATGATGGTGATGAAGATGAGACTTCCATTTTCCATGCTCAAGTAAGTCAGAAAGCTGGATAAACATAGATTGTTTGTAACCATTTTGGCAAAAAAATCACAGGAGTGTGTGGTAAAAGATTAAAATAAAACCTAAGGAGGTGTAAAAAGATGAAGGTATTAGAAATCCTGTCTCTACAAAAATCGAGGAAATGGAGAAAAGATAATTTGTGGACTTTCAGAATAATTTATTTGTTAACATTTTCAGTTTTATGTATTTGAATATGGTTTTGGATTTGCAAAACTATTGTCCTGAAACTTTTGAATTAATGTTGTAATTGTGTACTAGTGTTTTATCCTGTTTCACAGAAGTCCAAAGACCTTCATGGACATTAGATAAATGAGATTAATTAGCCTCTTTGTTACTAGTTGTCAGAACTATAAAGAATCCTTTCACATGTCTGGCCTAACCATGATATTGGATTTGGTCAGGGGATATGTAGGGGTTTGTTTTCTTAGTTTGGTTCTTTGTGATCTGGCTGTAACCTTAGTCTTAGGCTGCCAGAGTAGAAGAGCTCTGTTGTAGGGAGTATTTCCTTGGTTGCTTAAGAGAACCCCACTTGCCTGGAGCTGCTGTCTCGACCATGTCTTCTTTTTATGATATGGCTAATGTGCGAGAGTCACCCAGTTGCTGTAGAAGTTTTTATTCCCTCTATTATTTTTAACAAAACTCTGATGTTAGTTCTTCAGTTATTATCTGATTCCTCTTGAAAGTAGAGTCTTTGGCTGGGTGTGGTGGCTCACGCCTGTAATCCCAGCATTTTGGGAAGCCGAGGCGGGTGGATCACGAGGTCAGGAGATCGAGACCACAGTGAAACCCCGTCTCTACTAAAAATACAAAAAATTAGCCGGGCGCGGTGGCGGGCGCCTGTAGTCCCAGCTACTTGGAGAGGCTGAGGCAGGAGAATGGCGTGAACCCGGAAGGCGGAGCTTGCAGTGAGCCGAGATCACACCACTGCACTCCAGCCTGGGCGACAGAGCGAGAGACTCCCTCTCAAAAAAAAAAAAAAAAAAAAAAAAAAAAGAAAGTACAGTCTTTAACAAATACAAAAAAAGGAAGCTTCCAGTTAATCAAGATTTAACTGCTTCGTAGAGAAGCTGAGAGCTGTTAAACAAATGTAGTTGGACATCCCCTGCTACGTGCTACTCTTTAGTTTCTGGTTCATTATGTCGCATGTTAGTATTGTTTATATCAGAGCAGGCTTGTGTTCAACAGTAAGAAGTGAGCTAGCTGTTTCAGGGTGTTAAGACAGTTTTGGCTTTGGGGCAGATTAAATAAATGGGATCTTCTAAGTGGCAGAGGGGTTGGTGGGAAAAGCACTGGCTCGGAAATCTAGAACTGAGTTCTAGTTCTGGTTTTGTTGGTGACTACCAGCATGTGATATCCACAACTAGAAAATGAGGGAGAGGCTGGGCATGGTGGCTCATGTCTATAATCCTAGTGCTTTGGGAGGCCAAGGCAGGAGGATCACTTGGGGCCAGGAGTTTGAGACCAGCTTGGGCAACATGGTGAGACCCCCGTCTCTACAAAAAATAAAAAAATAGTCAGGCGTGGTGGCATGCAGCTGTTGTCCTAGCTACTCAGGCGGCTGAGCTGGGAGGATCACTTGAGCTTAGGAGATCAAGGCTGCAGTGAGCTGTGATTATCCCACTGCACCCCAGCCTGGGTGACACAGCGAGCCCCCATCTCTCAAACAAAACAAAACAAAGAAAATAAAGGAGATTGGCTAGATAATATCTCTGGTTGTTTCTATCTTTAATTATTTATCCTGATTTGTTTCTACGATTTAAAACACCTTTTTTTAGGAGATGGAGGGCAGGAGAAGTGCCACCAAATGCCTTTTAAGCATCTTCAGAGATTTCAAACCTGTCTGGCCTTCTTTACATCAGGGCACTGAAACACATGGGAGTACCAGGCAGGCATTAACAGTATCTCAAACCCACGCAAGCTGTATTCCTCACACAGAGGTTCCCATCTTCAGGTGGTGGTGGTATCATCCCGGGCTGGGTTAGCTGGCTGGTTAAAGAAATGTGGCCTACTCACTGGTCTCGAATCAGCATTCCTTATGTGGTTTGGAAGTCTTTTTATGATTGAGTCCCTGCCTCTTGCTCTCCAGTTGTGCTGGCCTTCTTTTCGTTCCTGGAATGCTGAGTGCTTCTTCTTGACATAAGATCTTCTTTATCCTTGCTACTCTGTTTGCCAGGAATGCTCTTTGCACCTCCCTCAGTCGAATGCTGTTTGCTGTGGCACCTCTCTCAGTTAGCTAACTCCTACTCACTCTCTGGGTCTTCCCTCAAAAGGGCCATTCCCCTGATCTGCCTGACTTGGTCACTTGTCCTTATTATGCGCACTCTCAGTGCCATGTAATAACGTCATGTTTGTTTGTGTGGTTACTTGATTAGTCCAGTTCCTTCCCCGATATTCTGTAAGCTCCGAGAATGCAGATCACATGCTTTGCTGTCTTTTGTATTTCTTTCTTTCCTTTTCTTTTCCCCCTGAGACGGCATCTTGCTCTGTCACCCAGGCTGGAGTGCAATGGTGTGATCTCAGCTCACTCCAACCTCCGTCTCCCAGGTTCAAGTGATTCTCCTGCCTCAGCCTCCCAAGTAGCTGGAATTACAGGCCCGTGCCACCACACCTGGCTAATTTTTATGTTTTCAGTAGAGATAGGGTTTCACCATGTTGGCTAAACTGTCTTGAACTCCTGATCTCATGATCTGCCCACCTCAACCCCCCAGTGTGTTGAGATAATAGGCGTGAGCCACCACGCCCGGCCTGCCTTTTGTGTTTCTGGTGCCTAACTCAGTGACTGGAACCTAATAGGTACTCAGTGTAGAAGGGTTGAATGAATAAATAAGCCAAAGCTACCAAAGCCTCTTGACTTGGAGTAAATTATGATAATAATGATAACAACCACCACAATAACAGCAGATATTTATTATGTACTTCCTGTGTGCCAGGCACTATTCTCCTCCTATCTCCATCATCATCATCGTTTCCAAAATCACCATTACCACCACTTTTTGAGTAGTTACTGTGCAGAGTACTTCATGTGTTATTACATTTAATCTTAACAGTAGGTACTATTACTATCCCTCTTTTTCAGATAAGGAAGTTGAGACTCAGACATTTAATAAACGGCTTATTAACTCAGGAATTCTAGGTCCCTAGTATTCACATCCTTGGCAACTATGTCTTTATAGTTGGGATTATTATAGGAAAAAGTCAGGAGCTTGCTGTAATGTTTGCTATTGTGATCATTGTAACACAATGTAACTTCACGTAGGTCCACCACTACAGTAAGAGTGTAGTGGATATCTTGTCACCTATTAGATGCTACCCAGCATCTAATTTCCTGGGAAATTCCTGTGTGTGGAAATCCCTTCTCCCTCCCATGAAGACAGAGCCTCCCTTCTATTAAGCTGAAAATGTCAGACACTTGCTTTCTCAGCTTTTCTTGTAGCTAGGGTATGGGCATATGATGCATTTGCCCCAGTTTCTGAATCAGAAGCTAGTGACACAAAGAAGTTACCAGGGAGAGAATCCATTCTGCTGAAGTTAGGCAAGAGCAGCAGCTATACTGGTTTCCAGACAGGACTGTCAGCCAATCTAGAGGTAGCATCCAGGGCCCAGAGTTAGTGGTACAGACTGTAGGGTTGTGGTTTCTTCACGGAACCTGTTTTAAGGCATGATTTTGGACTTTGTCCCAGATCTGGATGTCTGAACGGCAGTATAAAGCATGGACTCTCGTGCTAGACTAACTGGGTTCATATCCCAGCTTTTATCTCAGCTCTGCCACTTACCAGTCTTGTAACCTTGCTTGAGGTGGTTAGTTAACCTCTGTGTGCCTCAGGTCCCTCAAATGTAAGAAGGGGAAATAATAGCATGTACCTCATAGGCTTCTTTTGAGGATTAGGTGAGTTATTTAAAGTAAAACTCTTAGGACAGAGTCCAGCATATTTATTGTAATGTACATTAGTGCTTTCTATCATTTTTTTTTTCTTGATAATGATTCTTTTTTATTATTATTATACTTTAATTTCTGGGATACATGTGCAGAACGTGCAGGTTTGTTACATAGGTATACACATGTCATGGTGGTTTGCTGCACCCATCAACCTCTCATCTACATTAGGTATTTCTCCTAATGCTATCCCTCTCCCAGCTCCCCACCCCCTGACAGGCTCTGGTGTGTGATGTTCCCCTCCCTGTGTCCATGTGTTCTCATTGTTCAGTTCCCACTTATGAGTGAGAACATGTGGTGTTTGGTTTTCTGTTCCTGTGTTAGTTTGTTGAGGATGATGGTTTCCAGCTTCATCCATGTCCCTGCAAAGGACATGAACTCATCCTTTTCTATGGCTGCATAGTATTCCATGGTGTATAATGTGCCACATTCTCTTTATCAAGTCTATCATTGATGGACATTTGGGTTGGTTCCAAGTCTTTGCTATTGTGAACAGTGCTGCAATAAACATACATGTGCATGTGTCTTTATAGTAGAATGATTTATAATCCTTTGGGTATATACCCAGTGATGGGATTGCTGGGTCAAATGGTATTTCTGGTTCTAGATCCATAAGGAATTGCCACACTGTCTTCCACAATGGTTGAACTAATTTACGCTCCCACCAACAGTGTAAAAGCCTTCCTGTTTCTCCACATCCTCTCCAGCATCTGTTGCTTCCTGACTTTTTAAGGATTGTGATTCTAACTGGTATGAGATGGTGTCTCATTGTGGTTTTGATGTGCATTTTTCTAATGACTAGTGATGATGAGCTTTTTTCATATGTATGTTGGCTGCATAAATGCCTTCTTTTGAGAAGTGTCTGTTCATATCCTTCCCCCACTTTTTGATGGGATTGTTTTTTCTTGTAAATTTGTTTAAGTTCTTTGTAGATTCTGGATATTAGCTGTTTGTCAGATGGATAGATTGCAAACATTTTCTCCCACTCTGTAGGTTGCCTGTTCACTCTGACGGTAGTTTCTTTTGCTGTGCAGAATCTCTTTAGTTTAATTAGATCCCATTTGTTGGCCGGGTGCGGTGGCTCACGCCTGTAATCCCAGCACTTTGGCAGGCCGAGGCGGGCTGATCACCTCAGGTTGGGAGTTAAGAGACCAGCCCGACCAAATGGAGAAACGCTGTCTCTACCTAAAATACAAAATTAGCCAGGCATTGTGGCACATGTGTATAATCCCAGCTACTAGGAGAATCGCTTGAACCTGGGAAGCAGAGGTTGCAGTGAGCCGAGGTCGTGCCATTGCACTCCAGCCTGGGCAACAAGAGTGAAACTCCATCTCAAAAAAAAAAAAAAAGGAAAAGGAAAAGGAGAAAAGATCCCATTTGTCAGTTTTGGCATTTGTTGCCATTGCTTTTGTTTCAGTCATGAAGTCTTTGCCCATCATGCCTATGTCCTGAATGGTATTGCCTACGTTTTCTTCTAGGATTTTACGGTTTTAGGTCTTATGTTTAAGTCTTTAATCCACCTTGAGTTAATTTTTGTGAAAGGTGTAAGGAAGGGGTCCAGTTTCAGTTTTCTGCATATGGCTGGCTAGTTTTTTCATGGGGAATCCTTTCCCCGTTGCTTGTTTTTTTCAGGTTTGTCAAAGCTAAGATGTTTGTAGATGTGTGGTGTTATTTGTGAGGCCTCTGTTTTGTTCCATTGGTCTATATATCTGTTTGGTACCAATACCATGCTGTTTTGGTTACTGTAGCCTTATAGTATAGTTTGAAGTCAGGTAACATGATGCCTCCAGCTTTGTTCTTTTTGCTTACGATTGTCTCGGCTATACAGGCTCTTTTTTGGTTCCATGTGAAATTTAAAGTAGTTTTTTCCTAATTCTGTGAAGAACGTAAACAGTAGCTTGATGAGGATACCATTGAATATATAAATTACTCTGGGCAGTATGGCCATTTTTATGATATTGATTTTTTGTATTCATGAGCGTGGAGTGTTTTTCCATTTGTTTGTGTCCTCCTTGAGTTCCTTGAGCAGTGGTTTGTAGTTCTCCTTCAAGAGGTCCTTCACATTCCCTTGGAAATTGTATTCCTAGGTATTTAATTCTTTTTGTAGCAGTTGTGAATGGAAGTTCACTCATGATTTGGCTGTTTGTCTATTATTGGTATATAGGAATGCTTGTGATTTTTGCACATTGATTTTGTATCCTGAGACTTTGCTGAAGTTGCTCATCAGCTTAAGGAGACTTTGGGCTGAGATGATGATGGGGTTTTCTAAATATACAATTATGTCATCTGCAAACAGAGACAATTTGACTACCTCTCTTCCTATTTGAATACCCTTGATTTCTTTCTCTTGCCTGATTTCCTAGCCAAAACTTCCAATACTATGTTGAATAGGAATGGTGAGAGAAGGCATCCTTGTCTTGTGCTGATTTTCAAAAGGAATGCTTCCAGTTTTTGCCCATTCCATATGATATTGGCTGTGGGTTTGTCATAAATAGCTCTTACTATTTTGCGATACGTTCCATCAATACCTAGTTTATTGAGAGTTTTTAGTATGAAGAAGTGTTGAACATTATCGAAAGCCTTTTCTGCATCTATTGAGATAACCGTGTGGTTTTTGTCTTTAGTTCTGTTTATGTGATGGATTACGTTTATTGATTTGCGTATGTTAAACCAGCCTTGCATCCCGGGGTTGAAGCCAAGTTTATTGTGCTGGATAAGATTTTTGATGTGCTGCTGGATTTGGTTTGCCAGTATTTTATTGAAAATTTTTGCATTGATGTTCATCAGGGATATTGGCCTGAAATTTTCTTTTTTTGTTGTGTCTCTGCCAGGTTTTGGTATCAGGATGATGTTGGCCCCATAATATGGCCCGGGGGTTTGGAGCCCCTGTTCTAAGTACTTACTATTTTTAGCAAATATTTTGTCTGATTAAATTTATTAGTTGGTGTATGTCACTGACAACTTAGAACCCTGACTAATATATACAGCCCATACTTAATGAATAACTATGTGTGGGATATAGTATAATCATGAGTTTCCTTTTAGGAGGGGATTTATAGAACCGTTTCTTCATGTATGTTCAGGGCCAAGGCTAGTGTTATTTTTATTAAATGCCCAAGTCATTTGCTCTCTAGTTTCTTTCAGGTTGATTTATTTCATTGAAGACCTTAGGCCTTGACTCTAGGCTTGTTGCAATTTTTGTTTGTAAGCCCTGAAACAGAGATTCTATTCTCCCTGAGGGAGAAATGGTTATGAAGAGAGCTTCTCATGTTAGGATGTAGTGGCTGGTGTCAGGCAGTGATTTCCTTATCATCACCGTTGTGTTTATCTTGGCATACATATATTGCTGATAATTGATATTCTGTATGAACAGCCTGTTTAACTCACTTCTCATCCCAAGTGAAGGGCCATCCTGAGCCTGAGTTTCCCTCTGGAACTCTCTTTATGTTGCTGAGAAGCACAGTGCCTCCTGGCACATTAGCTTTCAGTCTGTGAAAGCAGATACTTTCAAATGGGAAAATGTCATGCAAGGTGAACTGTTGGTATTTTCACAGCAGGCAAATTCATACTACCCTCAGTATAAAAACACTAGTGAATCACATTTATGGTTTTGTAACCATTACAATGAGAACAGATAGTGACATTTAAATCTCGGAAAATTCAACCCTATTGATTGTTAATGTGAAAAACTTGAAGAAGCAGGTAGAACACTGTGACCTTACGATGTGAGTTCTCTAATCAGAGCATACAGATCAGTCAAATATTTGACTCAGTGATTTTTGGAGAAACAAGCTATTTTGTATGCAAGATATGAAAATACTAGAAGTTTTCACCCTTGATTCAGAATAAGCAATGAGAGTCAAGGTCTTATGCAGTAAATTTGAAGTTATGTTAAGTAGTATATACTTTCAATATTTTAACAGAAGGGATCATCAGTTTTCTCATACATGTAGCTACGTATTTAAAACACAGTATTATTTGCGTTTATATTTTAATTTCTGTTTATCTCATATTAATTTATTAATAGAGATGTAATGTTATTAAGGACCAAGGATACTATTCTAAATATTTAAAAGATCTCCACCATACAGAATTATAAACTTCCGCTGCCCACATTTGAACATACTTCTTTTCTGCACTCATCTCTGTAAACTTTGCTCTCTTAAAAAACTACTCATTTAGAGCTTTATCTCCAATTTCTAGTACTTTGGAGGCTAAAAACACAGTTGGCTGAGTTACCCTGACCTGTTAAAGCAGCCTTTCCATTTTAACTTAAGTTCACCTTAAGAAACATAGATTATCTTCGGACAAATGGTGTTGGATGAATTCTGCTTCCTTAAACAGATTTGAGCATTGTGGCATTTTATCAGAACAATTTAAATTTTCCCCTAATCTCTTCAATCACATCTTACAAATATTTGAAAACAATTATTTCCTCACTCTGGATAACCCTGTTGTACTTGCAGCCTCTCCTCCTTGCGACCTTCTTTTCTCCTTGGTGCTGTGTTCTGCAGCTGGCTCTTCATTTAAATTCCACCACAAATTAGTTGGCTTGGGTTTTTAGTGTTCTGCTTTAAGTAAGAGGGGCCTCTCCCCCTCTCCCTCTCCCCTTCTCCCCCTCCCCCCTCCCCCTCTCCCCCTCCCCCCTCTGCCCCTCTCCTCCTCTCACCCTCTCTCCCTCTTCCTCTCTTTTTTTGGCAAAGAGTAATCTTTAGGCAGTCTTAGCTTCTCCCAAAGCTTAAGACTAGAGCATTGCTGCTTAGGTAGAATAATGTGTAGAGAGAACTGTCATGTTTCAGAATGACTTTGAGAAACCCCAAATCCCAAAATTGTTTTAATCTTTAAATGACGTTGAGATTTTTATATCAAAAGTATTAAATAATTGTATGTAGCCTTTTGTTGGTAGATATTCTAATTTGGTAGGATTAAAACACATTGTCCTTTAAAAACTTACTAGATTCCAGTTATAGCTAGTTTTAGTTACAGCCTACATCTTGTGTTTTCATTTTTATGGTTCAAATAGTGCCTGAATTCTAGATTTGCATGAAAACCATGCTTTCTTCTCAGCGTTTGGCACTTTAGTTGTCCTTCCCTGCCGACTACCCTCTCTACATATACACTTTAGAGGTTAAATAAGTGGAAGCTAGAATGAGTCCGAATAGTAGATTCTAAGGCACAATTACAGTATTAAAATCTCATTCATCTCTGCTCCATTTTTGAAAGCGCATTGGTGGGGAGTTATAATTATAGCAATAGCTGAGTTGGCTCCTTGTGACACAGATTTATAATGTTAGATATTAGGGATACTTATTTTTTTTTTCCATCCAAAGTCTAATTTTCCGAGTCCCTTGGAATTTTAGATCTTGCCTTTCTCCAGGGACCATCTGGTTTGGAAAAGGTACAAAGACTGTGAGCTGTGGTATGGGCATGTGGAAGAGATACTAGCACAAGGCACTAAGCAAATAGAGGAGAGAGATGGCTAAGGCAGAAAGAGCAGGAGAGCCAAGGGGAGGGAGTTAATAAGGCAGGAACAATAAAAAGGGGTGGTTGGTGAAGAAGGTGTTGTGGTGAAAAGGAAGTGGAGATTGAGGAGAGAGAATGTAGAGAAAAATAAATGGTGATAAAAGGATGGAGGGAGAATGGATTCAAAGGCAGAAAAATTAGTAATAAAAGAGCAGTTAAAGGAGAGTAGGAGGTAGAGAGTAGAGGAGGGTGAGGAAAGGAAGGTTAGAAAGATGGTGAGGAAGGAAGAAAGATATGGATTGACTCCATATCCAGTGTTCTGCTAACATTGGTGGTAGTCACTGCTGTTAGCTACATGGTCTGTTTATATTGAAGGTGAAATCACAGCAGTATAGGGCAGGTCAAGTGGCGTTTAATGCTTCACAGTTCCTGGAGGTGAATGGATGAACAATGAATGATTTGCATTTTTTTAGTTTTGTAAAGAGTCGTGAAGTTAAACGGAATTAAGTGAATCATCAAATCACCTTGTTTTCCTCTGAAAAAAATTAAGTATATGCTTTGGAAAGAGAATTTCTTTGTGTGACAATAACAGTTTATTAAATACATGAAAAGTTGAATTTTACATATTTCATTCAAGATAGCAGAAAAAAGAAAAGCTAAACTTTTAAAAGATGCAAGGTATTATAAAGCAGCTTTTGGTAACATTTATTGTGGGGCTCTTGTTTTGAGATACGCGGTTTTTTTTGGAGAACTGTTGTTGACCAGGTAATATTTTAAAACTAGAGACAGGGCCTTCATTAACTTGGAGTTATTCAGAAGTCAGCTGCTATTTAGATGATTTTTGATGTGTAGGGTAGAGGGAGAGACCTCAAGGATATACTTGAAACTATGCACTTTGGCTGGGCGCGGTGGCTCACGTTTGTAATCCCAGCACTTCGGGAGGCCAAGGTGGGCGGATCACCTGAGGTCAGGAGTTCAAGATCAGCCTGGCCAACACAGTGAAACCCTGTCTCTACTAAAAATACAAAAATTAGCTGGGCGTGGTGGTGGGCTCCTGTAATCCCAGCTACTCGGGAGGCTGAGGCAGGAGAATTGCTTGAACCTGGGAGGCAGAAGTTGCAGTGAACTGAGATTGCATGTCTCAAAAAAAAAAAAAAAAAAAAGGAAAAAAGAAAGTATGCACTTTGTCAAAACGGGCAAACTGAGGCCCTTTCTGTGTAAAGTGAAGTTCTGCCTAGGATTCATCCTTCCTGTGTAAGTGAAGGTCTGGTGTGAAGCACTTCAGTTATCACTTGATGGATTCCTAGCTGGCTACACTTGATACTTGTATCTTTAAATTTTTCTTGATTTGTATTTTTGTGTGGGGCAATTTTACCTAATATATTATTCCATTCAGAGAATAGAGGAATTTAATCAGCATGAAATCGTGGAATGTTCATATCTCAGAATAACTAATTAAATATATAATAGGCCATTGTGAAAGTTGGCTTTACTGGTCTATTAGATTGAATATAAAAAGGGACAGCTGAAGAAAAATTATTTTACTAAAAATAAAAACGTTCTTTTAAAAGTTTGCTTTGGAGAGCAGGAAGCAATTGTATCGTAAGTATGTGTAATTATCTGCATTCCTTTCCCACCTCTTTGGGATCAAATTGGTTTTCTCCAGGAAAGGCAATTATATGCAGGAGGCCACTTTTTGTTGAATTACTGCGTGTTGCATGTGGTGCATCCCACAAACCTGAAATCAGAGATGTACTGCTTTGATTTATCATACACATTAATTACAGCTTTGTATTAAAGGCTCTTAGTTTTCTGCTTCAGTAAACCTAAATTCTCCTTTTTGAAGAAGAATTGCTTACATTAGGTCTTATGCTAAGTAGTGAATCCTGTCTTTTAGAATCTCATCAAGGGTACTTGATGCAGCAAGAACTTCTCAGTTGGCTTTAAATGGGCTTTGCTGAAGCTGTTTAACATTGTAGGGTGATGAGATAACTGGAAGAGATTCTGGTCATGTGATGGGGAGGCGGCACACAACATGATTCAAAGCATTAATCAAAAAGTATTTATGCACCAGATGTTTATCATCCATATAGCACCATGCCAGACTTTGTACTGTATCTGATGTACACATTTTCCAGCTAGCTTAGTGGTTCTTAACCCCAGCTGTTCTTTAGATTCACCTGGAAAACTTTTTTTAAAAAGTGCTCTGTTTCCACCCCAGAAGAATTCAATACTAGGCATGGATGTTTGTAAAGGGCCCCTTGTTGAATCTAATATGCAGTCAAGACTGAAAACAAGTCTATTCAGTCCTTCATAGTGGCTTTTTATTTGAAAAGTTAGATTTCCCCTTCCCTTTGTTTTCAGTTTCTTATTCCTTCCAGAAGTAAATAATGTGACCAAGCAAAACAAAACCGGATTGCATTATTTTTTCCTGAGCTTCTGTGATAGTTTCATTCTATATTTGGGGGACAAATATTTCCCTGGCAACCCTCTTAAGTTTTGCAACTTTACCTTCCACCACCCCTGTGCCCCATCTGAAGAATATCTAGTCTAAGTCTAAGGTCTCTTTGCTGGATTCGAATAGCTTTGCCAGAGACCTGCTTTTCAGTGGGGCTCTACTGTTTTTTTTTCTCTGTGAATATTTAAAATCACATTTCGACTTAGAAAAGTTTTGAAATTAGGATGATAGTGTTTTTCATTACATCTTTTCTTGTGCAAATTACTCATTAAACTTCATTTTGTTTAGATTTCACATGCTTGAGGAATTTGTAGATATTATCATCCATTATTTAAGGAAAGGAAGCATGATTAAGTATAGCCTAATCTTCCAAAGCATCAGTTTGTCCATTTGAAAAGTGTCTGTGTTTGCTATCTACTTTTTCTGCTATTCTGCTATCTTTTTTTTTTTTTTTTTTTGAGACGGAGTCTTGCTCTGTTGCCCAGGCTGGAGTGCAGTGGTGCCATCTCGGCTCACTGCAAGCTCCGCCTCCCAGGTTCATGCCATTCTCCTGCCTCAGCCTCTGAGTAGCTGAGACTACAGGCACCTGCCACCACGTCCGGCTCATTTTTTTTTTTTTTTTTTTTTTTTTTTTTTTTTTTTTTTTTTTTTTTTTTTTAGTAGAGACAGGGTTTCACCGTGTTAGCCAGGATGGTCTCGATCTCCTGACCTCGTGATCTGCCCGCCTCGGCCTCCCAAAGTGCTGGGATTACAGGCGTGAGCCACTGTGCCCGGCCTACTCTGCTATCTTTAAAAACATTTAAAAATTTTTTCATTTTTATGTGTACATAGTAGGTGTATACCTGCCATTTTAAATTTGAATATATTTGGAAATAATACTCTACTTGTGGCGGGTATTCCTAAATGATGTTACAAGAAGTTAAGAAGGGAGAATACTGCTGCTGCCGCTGCCGCTGCCGCTGCTGCTGCTGCTGCATTCTTGAATGTGGCCTCTCCCAAATCCAGGTGTTGCCAGTGTGAGACTATTAAGAGGTGGGGGCCTTTAAGAGGTGATTAAAGAGGTGTACACAGTTTATGATCCCTATTTAATAGGTGAGAAGAAAGTGGAGGCTAATGTATGAGAGAACCCAGGTTTGCCAGACACCAGAGCCAAGCTTTTAAGCCATGCTGTTCAGCCTTTTCTCCTACCTCTGTGCACTTCAATGCTGACACTAGCATAGGACTCCTGGTAGCATGCTCTTTTTTTTCAGGGGAGCATATTGACTTGATTTGCTTTAGATTCTTTGTTTCTTTCCTCCCAACATTGAGCATTAGGCAATCGGCTGCTCTGGGCATCGTTTATTTGCATGCAGTGGACTAAGCACTGAGGAATGTAGGCATGCTTTGAGGCTCCATCATGAAGGGAGAGCCAGAAGGGCCTATGGAGAACGATTAATATGTTTCCCCTCACAGATATAAATACAGTTTGATTGGTGACTGTATTTTCTTTTTGCCTCCTCCCTTTCTCCTCCTACAACTTTTTTGTAATCAGCTTCGAAGTATAACTCACATATCGTACAATCACTCATTTAAAGTGTATAATTCAGTGGTTTTTATGTATTCACAGAGTTGTGCAACTATCACTTCAATTTCAAAACATTTTCATCACCCCCAAAAGAAACCCTGTAACTATTAGCTTTCATCCCCAATCTACCCATCCTCCCAGACCTAGACAAACACTAACCTACTTTCCCACTCCATAGATTTGTGTATTTTGGACATTTCATATAAATGGAATCGTATGTGGTCTGTTGTGACTGGTTTCTTTCAGGTAGCATGTTTTTAAGGTTCATCCATTTTGTAGCATGTGTCAGTACTCCATTCTTTTTTACTGCTGAATGATATTTCATTGTGTGCATATACCAGAATAATGACTGTTTTTTAGCTTGTGCATTTCACTTCTCAAACTCCCAGCATTGTTTTGATTGCCACAGCCAATGTCCTGCCCCTCACTAATACAGGACATAATAGGCCCAGAACATGTCAAGGATTTTCCAAAGTTGCATAGCTAGACTATGGGTAAAATGGAACCATTCATTCTTTTGCACATTTACCACATTTTTATTGAGTGCCTAACATGTGCAAAACACTATGTTAGGTTTTATGATATATACAAACATAAAAGACATGGCATGTTTCCTTAAAGAACTTAGGATCCTCTAGGGATGTTGAAATATGAAGCAATCTGTGTCTGTGCCCTAAGTGTGTCATGGGCAAAGTCAGGTTCAGAGGAAGGAGAGAATTGTTTCTGTTTGTGATTTGTGGCTACCAGTTTTCCTGACTCCTAGGTCAGTGTTGTTGTTGTTGTTGTGGTTTTGTGTTTTTTTAAAAAAATCATTACCTTACCTCTCTGATGTCGCTTTGGGTGTCCTAGATACACTCTATATTCCACAGGTTTATTCCCATCCTCCTACCCCCTCATGAACTTAAATATTAAACATGAGTCATTATTGGAATTATTGTAGTTTAAAACTAACAAATAGTAAAATTTTATTGGAATCTTGAAGATCAAGGGTCATAATGGACTTAAAAATTTTAGTGTCAATACCCAGTTGTCCAGAATTTAGAATTGGTAAAATACATTCAGCTACCAAAATTGCACAGTGATATCATCCTGTTTAATTCAGCTGGAATTTAAGTTAATGGCAGATTTAATGGATGGGACACTTTGTAGCTTCTGCAGACCCTGATAAGCTTTACATAAATACCAAGTTGCAGCTACTTGAGTGAACTACAGTTCCACAGGAGAAATTCACTTTAGGATATTTTGAAATACTATTCATCTGCTTCAGTTAGATATTTTAGGTACCATGTCATTCTTTCCTATTTTGTAGTGTTATATTATACCATGTAAAAAGTATTAACAATGTAACCATCATTGTATTTGTATTGTAGCATAATCAGCTGTGAAAGATGAATTTTCAGATATATACTTACAGTACTCTTTGCTAAAACTTCTGTAGGCCACCCTGACTCATTGGTTATAATATTGTGTAGCATAAGTAATTTCATGATGTGATTATTTTTATATTTATTTATTTATTTATTTTTGAGATGGAGTTCACTCTTGTTGCTCAGGCTGGAGTGCAATGGTGTGATCTTGGCTCACTGCAACCTCCGCCTTCCGGGTTCAAGTGATTTTCCTGCCTCAGCCTCCCAAGTAGCTGGGATTATAGGCATGAGCCACCATGCCCAGCCTCATTATGTGATTTAAAACTTTATAATAAACTGTAAGAAACCAAAAACAGATTTTACTCATGAATTTTATGAATGAGTTGGATTTTAAGAGATTTATTTATTGGGCCTCACTCTGTCACCAAGGCTGGATTTCAGTAGTGTGACCACAGCTCACTCCAGCTTCAACCTCCTGGGCTTCATGGATCCTCCCACTGCAGCCTCCTGAATAGCTGGGACCCCAGGTGCTTGCCACCATGCCCAGCTGATTTTTAATTTTTGTTTTATAGAAACAGAGTCTCCCATGTTGCCCAGGCTGGTCTTGAACTCCTGGGCTCAAGCAGTCCTCCCACGTCAGCCTCCTAAAGTTGAACAAGTAAGATACGTTGCCACTTAGACTGTACATTTCATTTTATTAGTTGTTTTTTTTTTGTTGTTGTTGTTTTTTTTTTTTTGAGAGAGAGTCTTGTTCTCTCATCCAGACTGGGGTGCTAGGGCATGGTGGCCGGAATTGGCGGGTTCTTGGTCTCACTGACTTCAAGAATGAAGCCACGGACCCTTGCGGTGAGTGTTACAGCTCTTGAGGTGGCACGTCTGGAGTTTGTTCCTTCTGATGTTCGGGTGTGTTCGGAGTTTCTTCCTTCTGGTGGGGTTCGTGGTCTCGCTGGCTCAGGAGTGAAGCTGTGGACCTTCGCGGTGAGTGTTACAGCTCTTAAGGTGGTGCATCTGGAGTTGTTCATTCCTCCCGGTGGGCTCGTGGTCTCGCTGGCTTCAGGAGTGAAGCTGCAGACCTTCGCCGTGAGTGTTACAGCTCATAAAGGCAGTGTGGACCCAAAGAGTGAGCAGTAGCAAGATTTATTGCAAAGAGCGAAAGAACAAAGCTTCCACAGTGTGGAAGGGGACCCGAGCGGGTTGCCACTGCTGGCTCGGGCAGCCTGCTTTTATTCTCTTATCTGGCCCCACCCACATCCTGCTGATTGGTAGAGCCGATTGGTCTGTTTTGACAGGGTGCTGATTGGTGCATTTACAATCCCTGAGCTAGACACAAAGGTTCTCCACCTCCCCACCAGATTAGCTAGATACAGAGTGCCGATTGGTGCATTTACAATCCCTGAGCTAGACATAAAGGTTCTCCAAGTCCCCACTAGACTCAGGAGCCCAGCTGGCTTCACCCAGTGGATCCCGCACTGGGGCAGCAGGTGGAGCTGCCTGCCAGTCCCATGCCGTGCGCCCGCACTCCTCAGCCCTTGGGTGGTGATGGGACTGGGTGCCGTGGAGCAGGGGGTGGCGCTCTTCGGGGAGGCTTGGGCCGCACAGGAGCCCATGGAGGGGAGGGAGGCTTAGGCATGGCGGGCTGCAGGTCCCGAGCACTGCCCCGCAGGAAGGCAGCTAAGGCCCGCGGGAAGGCAGCTAAGGCCCGCGGGAAGGCAGCTAAGGCCTGGCGAGAAATTGAGCACAGCAGCTGCTGGCCCAGGTGCTAAGCCCCTCACTGCCTGGGGCTGGCAGGGCCAGCTGGCTGCTCTGAGTACGGGGCCCACCGAGCCCACACCCACCTGGAACTTGCATTGACCTGCAAGCGCTGCGCCCAGCCCTGGTTCCCTCCCACGCCTCTGCCTCCACACCTCCACACCTCCTCACAAGCTGAGGGAGCCGGCTCCGGCCTTGGCCAGCCCAGAAAGGAGCTCCCACAGTGCAGCCACAGGCTGAAGGGCTCCTCAAGTGCAGCCAAAGTGGGAGCCCAGGCAGAGGAGGCGCCGAGAGCGAGCGAGGGCTGTGAGGACTGCCAGCATGCTGTCACCTCTCAATCCCCCCTCTAAACAGGACACCCCAACTGCTGTTGGGAATTTGGCCGATGACTGCTCTAGCTACTTCCTGCTGGATAGGGGCGATGAAGGGGCCCTGCAGTTGTAGTGTCCTTCAGAGGGGAACTCTCTAGGCCAGGGGAAGTGCCAGTGGGTTGGTCCAGGGGTCCTTGGTGGAAGTTGTTAGTTGAACTCATTTGGGGTTCCATTTGTAAGACCATCTATAGCTTGATGGCCTTGATTCTAGAGGAAACAAATTTGATAAGAAGGTTAAAAATACGGGGCCCAAAGGCGAGTAACAGCAAGATGGCTGCCACAGGACCTAGAAAGGGGAGAAGCCATGTTGCCCAACTCCAGAGGTTGGTATAAGAATTTGAAAGGCGTTGTCTGATTTCAGGAGCCTTTTCCTGTAAACGCCATCTTGTACTATCCCTGAGTGCTTAGTGTAAAAACAACACTCTTCCCCTAAGAAGGTGCAGAGTCCTCCTTTTTCAGCAATGAGGAGGTCTAGGCCTTGGCAGTTTTGGAGAGTCACTGCTGCCGAAGAGTCTATTGGGGATTGTAAAGTAAAAATAGATTTCGTTATTTCTTGCAAACTGTCTGAGAAATCCTTTGAGATTGTGTGGTAGTAGGATAATGAAGTAGATAAACCAGCTATTCTGGTTCCTGTAGCAGTAGCCATTCCTCACCTTATAAGTAGGGGTATTAGTTGTATGGCTCTGCGCTGACGGACTTGAGCTTTGAGGGGTACTGATAGGGTCTCATTTCCTGGGGTAATGTTAATGTTGGGACTTAGAAAGACTAAGGTGCAGGTGCCTGTCCAGTTAGTGGGGAGGCAGATATAGGTCGACATTCCATATAAGAAGAATATGCCTTGGCTGGGTAGACGGAACTGATTGTGTATGTTAAAACGGTGTGTGAGTTTGTTGTTTTCATTTTCCCATACTCCTAGAGTACTTACTAAGGTAGCTCCAATGAGCAGCGTGAAAGGGGTGTTGGGAGCAAACTGAGTGGCTCCCTGTGTTCTATTTTCCCATTGGAGAAAAAAAACGTTTTATATCCACTAGGAACCATTCGAGAGTGTGATTGAAAGAGGGGATGAGAAGGCATTCACTAGTGGTGGGGGCGCTGCTGCAGGGAGTCCAGGGGTGAATGGTCATGCAGGGAGTATGTTTGCCATTACAAAACCTGGACTGTTTGTTAAACAGGGAGGAGGTGATGATTTTGGGGGGTCCTGAGAAGTGGACAAGCTGTCTGAATGGAGCTGTTCGGGTGACTCGAAAGTTACTATGATCAGTTGGGGCTTGAAGTTGTAAGGTGTAATTATACTGATGCCGTGGTAGGTGCCCCAGAGGCAGGCCTGATAACAGGTTGTGCTGGATGCATAAAGGGGCTTGAAAAGTTAAGATAGTATTCGTGGTTACAGGGCCATGTATGGGCTTTTCATTGCTTGTGTAATAGGTGAGGTTGGAAATGTAAGAAGGTAAAAGTTGGGTTGCACATCCTGTTAGGGTATTCTTGGTCCTATCCGATATGGGGAAGTCAGCTAATTATTGCATATTCAGAAGTTGGAAAGGGTCTTTTCCTTCATAACGAGGCTAATCTGGTGGGGACCTGGAGAACCTTTGTGTCTAGCTCAGGGATTATAAATGCACCAATCAGCACCCTGTCAAAACAGACCACTCGGCTCTACCAATCAGCAGGATGTGGATGGGGCCAGATAAGAGAATAAAAGCAGGCTGCTCGAGCCAGCAGTGGCAACCCGCTCGGGTCTCCTTCCACACTGTGGAAGCTTTGTTCTTTCGCTCTTTGCAATAAATCTTGCTACTGCTCACTCCTTGGGTCCACACTGCCTTTATAAGCTGTAACACTCACCGCGAAGGTCTGCAGCTTCACTCCTGAGCCAGCGAGACCACGAACCCACCAGAAGGAAGAAACTCTGAACACATCTGAACATCAGAAGGAACAAACTCTGGACACACCACCTTTAAGAACTGTAACGCTCACCGCAAGGGTCCCCGGCTTCATTCTTCAAGTCAGTGAGACCAAGAACCCACCAATTCCGGACACAGCATGATCATAGCTCATTGCAGCCTCAAACTCCTGGGCTCAAGTCTTCCTCCTGCATCTGCCTCCTGGGTAGCTGGGACTGCAGGCAAGAGTCAGAGTGCCTGGCTGCATGTACATTTTTTGATGCATACAAAAACACATATGAGTTTTTTAGAAATTAACATACTCTACTAAAATTATTTAATCTTGACTTTGTATGAAAGTACCTTTTTCTTAGTTTGAAATTTGCAAGTGATTTTAGGTTGGCCGGTACACTAGAATTTATATTGACTTTGAATTAGACAGACATGGGTTTGAGTCTTGGCCTGCCAGCTTACTGTGTTCCCTTAGACAAGCTCTTTAACATCTCTGAGCCTAAGTTTCCTCATCTGTAAGGTAGTTATCATTTTTTCCAAGGTTCTGTTCTTGTCTTAAAGATGAAAGAGAATTGATTAAACGATACTCTTGGTTAAAGATTTATTACATTCAGCCAGGCATGGTGGCTCACGCCTGTAATCCCAGCACTTTGGGAGGTCAAGGTGGGCGGATCACCTGAGGTCAGGAGTTCGAGATCAGCCTGACCAACATGGAGAAACCCCGTCTCTATTAAAAATACAAAATTAGCCGGGTGTGGTGGCCCATGCCTGTAATTCCAGCTACTTGGGAGGCTGAGGCAGGAGAATTGCTTGAACCTGGGAGATGGAGGTTGCTATGAGCCGAGATCATGCCATTGCACTCCAGCCTGGGCAACAAGAACAAAACTCCATCTAAAAAAAGAAAAAAGGATTTATTACAGTCATTCCATATAATTTTGAGTCACTAAAAATGGAAAGAAACCCCATAAATTAAGAATAGATAATCAGAACTGATTTGTGTGTTGGTTGATAATTCTGAGCATTAACTGACTTTCTTATATAGTAATCCATTTGAAATTGGTTGATTGGCCATAATTACTTGGTTAATGTGTGTAGACTACTAAAAAAAAGCATCAAAATTTAAAACAATTCTTTCAAGAATAACAGGAATAGGAAAAGTTACATGTACACTGCTTTTATTCATAGCCCTTTTATGATTCATCTTGTTTTTCAGGTCTTAACTGAGTAGAGAGAACTAATTATTTTTTCTGAGTAGGCGATAGTTTCCAGCTGTTCTTTGCAGATTTTTAAAAGCTACATTTTTAAGTGTAACTTAATGTTCTTATTACTGTATCACAGAAGGAAAAGGTTTGCTCTCTCTTTCACAGCTGTATATATTGTCCCATACACATGTGGCCTTTAAAGAACATTCAAGTGCACCACTGTCCTCATGGAGCTCAGATGGCTGAGGAAATAGTGGATAAAGATCTGGCAACATTTTTAAGAGTGTGTATGTGTTGTGGTTTTTTGGTTGTTGTTTGTTTATCTGTAAACTACTTTGCCTTTTGCAAATCCAGCTAATGTGTAGTGCAAGGTCACCAGCCATGTGGTAGGCAAGATGAAGTCTGAAGGGAAGCTAAAGCAAGTAACTATAGTATCAGGCAGAATACGATAATTTACATTACAGAGTAAGTAGTGTTCAGAGGAAAGGAGAATGTCTGGATGAAGAAAGCAAAGAAGGCAATTTGAAATGCACCTGAGAAATGAGGAAGATTTATCAAGAGATAGGGATGGAGTATAAAGAGGTAGTTAGGCCGATGCTGTAGGTAGAGAGAATTGTGTGGGCTGAGAGTTGGAGTCATAAATGCATGACATGTGTTTAGAGTATGGCAAAGATTCACTTGGAAGTAAGAAGAGGTGAAGAGTATGGAATAGTGTGAAGAGCTTGAAGTCTGAGTACATTTGTATTTAATTTAGTAAGCAGTGGAAAACTATGACTTTTTAAATTTAGTTTTTCTTCTTCCTTTTTATTGTTTGTAAGCTTTTTATCTTGAAACGGTTTTACATACACAGGCAGTTGAAAAAGAAATGTATAGAGGAGTCCAGTGTATCCTTCACCCAGTTCCCCCCAATGAAAACATCTTGCATAACTTTAGGTATAATAAAAAAAACTAGGAAATTAACATTGGTACACAGAGCTATTTAGTCTTCATCAGTTTCACATGCACTTGTGTGTGCTTGTGTATGTGAGTATGGAATTTTATCATATTTATGGATTCATGTAACCATCACTACAAGACTTTCCTTTATCTATACTCACTTTCTCCACCTCCCCACCTCCTATACTTGTCAGACACTAACTTATTCTCCATTTCTCTGATTTTCTTTTTTTTTTTTTTCCTTTTTGAGACAGCGTCTCACTCTGTCGCCAGACTGGAATGCAATGGCGCGATCTCCACTCACTGCAACCTCCGCCTCCCAGGTTCAAGCAATTCTCCTTTCTCAGCCTCCCGAGTAGCTGGTACTACAGACGCATGTCACCACGCCCAGCTAATTTTTGTAGTTTTAGTATAGACAGGGTTTCACCATGTTGCCAGGACGGTCTCGATTTCCCGACCTTGTGATCTGCCTGGCTCAGCCTCCCGAAGTGCTGAGATGACAGGCGTGAGCCACTGCACCCAGCCCATTTCTTTTATTTTCTTATTTCAAGAGTATTATATAAGTGGAATTATATAACTTTTAACTTTTTAAAAAATTTTGAAGTAATCGTAGGTGCATAGAAAGTTGCAAATGTAGTACAGAGAGGTCCTTCTCATACATCCTTCACTCAGTTTGCCTGAGTGGTTACATCTTACATTAACTATATTATAATATCAAAACTAAGAAGTTTACACTGGTACAATATGTGTTTGTATAGTTCTATGCTGTCTTATCCGTGTAAATTTGCGTAGCCATCCCTGCAAGAAAGATACAGAACTATTTAATCATTACAAAGATTTTCCTCATTCTACCCTGTTATAGTCATAGCACCCCATCCTTAATCCCTGGCAACCACTGATCTGTTTTCCATATAATTTTGTCACTCCAGAAATGTTATATATATGGACTCATACAGTATGTACTTTTTAAGATTGGCTGTTTTGTTGTTGTTGTTCAGGATAATGTCCTGGAGATCCATCCAAGTTGTTGCATATATCAATAGTTTGCTTCTTTTTAAATCACCGAGTAGTAGTAGTTTGTTTAACCATTTATCTGTTGAAGGGCATTGAATTATTTCTAGTTTTTGGCTATTATAAATAAAGCTGCTATCAACATTTGTGTACAGGTTTTTGTGCGATCATAGGTTTTTGGGTTTTTTTTTTTTTTCATTTCCTTGTGACAAACGCCCAAGAGTATAAATGTTGGGTCATATGTTAATTGCATATTTCATTTTTAAAGAAACTGCCAGATGGTCCAGAGTGACTATACCATTTCACATTCCCACCAGCAATGTAAGAGTGACTCTGGTTTTGTATTCTTACTGGCATTTGGTGTCATCACTGTTTTATTTTTGCTATTCTGATAGGTGTCTAGTAGTATCTCATTATGGTCTTGATTTGCCTTTTCCTAATGGCTAATGATGTTGAACTTTCTTTTTCTATTACAGACTTTTTGTGTTAGAAACAGACATGATTCGGGGTGGTTTTTTTCCTGGCTTACATGAGGAGAGAAATAAGAGATAAGGAGGTTAGGTTAGAAGCTGTTGAACTAGTCTAGTTGGGAACTTCAGAAGGCTTTGTGGGTGGCCAGTGTGAGAATAGAAAGAATGATGGGTAAGTCTGCATGGCTGGGATGGGAAGGATTATGGAAAGAAAAAGTAAGATGAAAATTTGGGTATTTATGCCTGGTGACCGAAGGCTCAGGATACTGTTGACAAAAATAATTTGGATTTTTTTTGGTTGTAATTTAGGGGAAAATGATGAGTTTGGGTTGCAGTATGGTCATTTTGAGTGCAGATAGGTTATTTAAACTGAGTTGTTCAGAAAGAAGTTATAAATCTGAATCTGTAGCTTAGAACGGTTATGGCTAGAATTATTTGAAAATCCAATGTAGAGGGATGATAATTTATATTTTTCTTGGGGAGGAGCACTAGTAAGCAAAAGAAATATATAAATCAGAGATTCAGAAGAAAACCTGGTGGGGGGGACCAATTTAATAGACATTGGTGGTCAGCACAGCGACATCCTATAGAAGACTGAGGAATGTAAGCACGGAAGAAAGGTGCTGCCGGGCGCGGTGGCTCCCGCCTGTAATCCCAGCACTTTGGGAGGCCGAGGCGGGCGGATCAGGAGGTCAGGAGATCGAGACCATCCTGGCTAACACAGTGAAACCCCGTCTCTACTAAAAAGACAAAAAATTAGCTGGGCGAGGTGGCGGGCGCCTGTAGTCCCAGCTACTCGGGAGGCTGAGGCAGGAGAATGGCATGAACCCGGGAGGCGGAGCCTGCAGTGAGCCGAGATTGCACCATTGCACTCCAGCCTGGGCGACAGACAGCGAAACTCTGTCTCAACAAAAAAAAAAAAAAAAAAAAAAAGAAGAAAGGTGCTGAGGGCAGTTTCAGTTCATTGGTATATGCAAAGGCCAAATCTTAAGGTATTAAGGTGTGTATATGTGAACAATACATTTAGGGATTTTTTTCTTTTTTTAAACACAGGAGAAATGTTTATATAAAGAGAAAAGAGGAACCAGTAGTACCATGAAAGATTGAAGATGCATGTGAGAGCAAATTATCTCAAAGCTACAGAGTAAAGATGCTTGATAAGAGAAGGAAGATGTGAGGGGCACATTAGGGATAGCAACAAGAGACAGGAGAAAGTATCAGCTTTGTCAAGGAGATTAAATACCTATTTTATAGACTCATGACAGAAGGAAAAAGTCTGCCAAACACAAAGATTTTTTTGAGGAGAGAGGCTGAAGACCAGAATCAGATGGTCTCCTTGATCCTCTTAGGAAAGTAGATTTTTTTGTTTGTTTGTTAAGATGGAATCTTGCTTTGTCGCCCAGGCTGGAGTGCAGTGATGCCATCTCTGCTCACAGCAGCCTCCGCCTCCCGGGTTCAATCTATTCTTGTGCCTCAGCCTCCAGAGTAGCTGGGATTACAGGCGCGACACCATGCCCGGCTAATTTTTGTATTTTTAGTAGAGATGGGGATTCATCATGTTGGCCAGGCTGGTCTCGAACTCCTGACCTCAGGTGATCTACCAGCCTCGGCCTCCCAAAGTGCTGGGATTACAGGTGTGAGCCCCTGTGCCCAGATGATTTTTTTTTGTAAGACATTTTGGATGATTCTAGATTATTTATTTCCAAAACTATGGCTTTGATGAAAGCCTCAGGATATGAACACAATACAATCTTTCATTAAAATGTTCAAACAGCAGCAGCAGCAGCAAGAAAGGAATGCCAACAGCATAAACAATATGTCTTATAGTCCTACCAGTGGTTGTTACAAAAGGGACACACACATATCTACCCATATATCTTGCCGGAAGGAACTTATCTTTAAAAATATTATGGTGAACATGAAAACATACTAGTTATATAAGATATATAGTTTATAAAAAACCCCACCCAAACCAAAATTTATGAGTCATGGATAACCCAGAAGCTACTGTTTTTCAGTAATGAGGAGTAGATGAAATGGTCACTGGGCAAGGCAATTGCTAATACTGACTGTTAATTCAGTGTAGATTATGAAGTTCTGCAGGCGTGGGGAGCAAAAGAAGGAAAAGACACATGCAGCAGGAAGAGAATGGGAATAGTGAATGAAGAGGCCATTTGTTGTAATGCATATAGGGTTTTTGATTAGGAGAGGGAGTGGTTGTTAGTGTTGATCATCAATCACTAAGACCTGGTATTTCAAATAACAAAAGTACCTTTGTTGTAAAGTGAAATATTTATTTTCTTTGAAATGTAAGGTTATGTAACTTGCAATGAAATGTAAGCCAGTATTGGTCTAAACTAAACAAAACCATGAGAAGACAATTTAATTGTGATGTAGAAGCAGTAAAAAAGGTAAATAAAGTGGCCTGAGTTTGGTCCTAAAATGATTATGATATTAAATAGTTCTCATGCCATTAAAATAGTACTAGGCTTTACATCCTTTTATTCATTGATTTAATAATACCACATGCTATTTCCTGTACTTATTTCTATGGGATTTTGGTTACTATTTATAGCTAAAATTTATTTACTTTATTCTGCTTATTCACAAATAGTGTTTCGACCTGGCTTGAGCTTTATAGACCTAAAAGCGTTAGCACATGGAACTTTAAAACCATGCTTTTCACTTGGATGATTGTATAAAGTCTTTTTATAACAGATTCTAAAGCCTGATACAGAACAGTATTCACACAGATGTTGAAAGAGTAAGTAACAGAGATAGGGATTGTTGTAGGGATTATGCTGTTGTTAGCTGTTGTCGTTGCTTTCTTTTTTCTTCCAGAGTGTAGAATAAGAAGGCATAGACCTAAGTTTCAACCGAACTCAGTTTGCTTGGACTGAGAAGAAACTCACGTGGTTTCTTGTCACACTCAGAATTTAAAAAAATCCCAACTCCTAACTGTGATCCAAAAGCATACTCTGGTTCCTGCGTGTCTGCCTAATTTCATTTTTTAAAACCAGGATGTCTTTGTTCTTTTTTAGCCATACCATTTTGTTATTGTTTCAGGGCCTTAAACTTGGTCTTTCCTTCACTGTGGACCATTCTTTTCTGGTTTTTCTGTGACTCTCCAAATACAGGTGCCTTAGGCCCTTTACATTTGCCTTTTCTTCATCCTTCAGTGTTTTCCCCCTAGTTCTTTGCTCTTTATTCAGGTCTGTTTCCTCAAATGTCTCCTTCTCAGATAAATTTTTCTTGTCTAAAATAGCCTTTTGGTCCCAACGTTCCCTTATTACTCCCCACTCCCTTATCAGATTGTTTTCATTATAGCAGTTAATTATATCTGACAGTCAATTTTGTATTTGTTTCCGCCATTAGAAGACAGGAACTTTGCCTTGTTCATGTCTCTGTCCTTAGCATCTAGAATAGTGACTGTCGGGGAGTAATCTAGTCAAAGTACTCAAATAAGTACTGTTGAATGGATGCAGGCTTGCCTAATTAAGTTGTAAGGACAAGTTACGATGGAGCCATTATTTAGGAGATATTTGAATATGGGTTAGTTAGGTGGGATGATAAGTAGAGGGATGAATATCCATGGTAGAGATTGAGATTCTGTGAACATGTGACAGACTGGGAAATCATACTTTCACATCCTTCTGGCCACCATGGTTAGTCTAGGGCAGCTTGACCCAAACTGAACTTAACCCAAATTGAGCTAGGCAGAGTACCAGAGCTTTATTCTATGAGGCCCTGCCCTTGCCCTGTTTACCTTAACTCTTCCTTAGATCCTGTGAGCTGCTGCAACCTGGAATCCTTTTGACACTGCTGTTTTTCCCCCCTTGGGTAGTTAGAATTTGGTTTCTATTCTTTGTCCGTGTAAGAGTTCTGCCTAATATCAAGGGGTAGAGATAGGTCATGTGAATTAGGTCAGAGTTAGATGTATGTTTGTAACTATTAGCATTAGACCTGAGCAAGTATTGGTTTATGCAAAGGGCTGATAAATGCAGTACTGCATTTTCTTGTCCTTTTAATTTTAGGTCTCTAAGACAGAGTAGAAGCTAAGGAAAAAAATGTGTATCTGTATGTTAGGAGTTCTTAGGTTATAGGAAATCTGAGCATCTGTAGTAGTCCACATATCATTATCAATGGCTAGAGAATCTATCCACTTATCTGGTTGGCATTTAATGAGTGTGTACCATGTGTAGGACATTTTCCTTACATACAAAGGTTAATTAATTCATTTTACAGAGACACTTATTGAGTGAAAACTCCATGCTGTGTTTTGCAGGGTCACAGTTAAACAAGCCCTGGCTTCCCCCTTAAAGGAGCTTACAGTCCAAGAGAGTGAGCATGACAAACAGATTTGTGCAAAGCGGCATAGGAGTGTGTGTTGCAGGGATGCCAAGAAGGGAGTCATCAGCTATAAGGTTAAGATAGGAGAAATTTCTTGGAAGGTTCTTAAGAGATGGAAAAATTAAATAGGTGTTTGGCAGAGAGAGGTATTGGGTGTTTGTGGAAGGAGAATTGGAATTCCAAAGAGTAAAGGTGTGGAAGTGCTGGACCAGTGGAGGAGCTGTCGTTCAGCATGTCTGGAGAGTATAGCCTAAAGGGAAGAAGTGTCAGGTGAGGAATGGGACAGAAGAGGAGGCTGAAAGAGGGAGAACAGGCTAAAGAGTTGGGACTTATGTGGAGGGTAGTAAGGAGTCATTTAACCCATTTATGCCTAGTGTTCCATTATTGGAATGCTAAGTTTGTGTAGTAAGGAGTCATTTAACCCATTTATGCCTTGTGTTCCATTATTGGAATGCTAAGCTTGTGGGGGTTATTTATATCCTGCTCATGGTCATCGCCAAGGTCTGATTTTTCACAAAACAATTTGCAACCTACGGCATGAATGGGTTGAGACTTATTCAAGGAAATAGTGGAACATATTTGCATTTTGGCAAGTTCCCTGCCATGACAAAGTAAAGAATGGGCTGGAGGCAGGAAGACCACGGAAAGCAGATAATCTGAAGCCTTATGTTCTTAGTCACAGATCCATCCTTAGGGAAAGTGAGGCATTGCCTGGGCGGAGACTCTAGATGGGCGGATTGAATTTCATGAGGATGCTGAGCACAGTGAACATATTCCTGATGTGTCCAGTATATATGGCATATTCAACTCCCCCAACAGTTGTATTATCTTTATAGCTCAGCCAGTCATATTTCACATTAAATGACGAACCTAGGCATCAGAAATGAGACCTTGGAAAACAGCTAGATAACTAGCATTGACATAGGAATAATTGTGTAACAACTTGGCTTGGTGAGATGGATGTCTGGGGAAAATGGATGAAAATTGAGTAGACACTCAATAAATATTTCTGTGGTTGGTTATTTATATAAAAGCCTTAATCCTTTTTCCCCTTAAATAGAGTGTACATTTGATTTCTTCTAGTGTGAAGCATAAGGATTTGTTTTTCATATTCAGAAAATAAATCAATGCAGAAAATTGTGTGATGAATGGCAGAAGCATTTAATGTTTATTTTTGGTGACTTTCATGTAGCCCTTGAATTTTTATAGTTATTGTTACATCAGGAAAACAATTTAAAAGATCACTAGTTAAGTTCTAACAATTCCCCTAGGAAATTACAACAAAAATGACTTCTAATAAGCTTGTTTAATATTAAATTTAATTGGAATAAGCACTCGATTTTGAATCAGTGTCTTCAAGTTTACCGTCTTCTATGAAATATTCATGTTGTTAAAGATGGACAAGAAGATGGAAACCTCTGTGTTGCCCAGGCTGGAGTGCAGTGGTGTGATCTTGGCTCACTGCAACCTCTGCCTCCCAGGTTCAAGCTATTCTCCTGCCTCAGGCTCCTGAGTAGCTGGGACTACAGGTGCATGCCACCATGCCTGGCTAATTTTTGTATTTTTAGTAGAGATGGGGTTTTACCATGTTGCCCAGGCTGATCTCAAGCTCCTTGCCTCAAGTGATCCTCCCACCTTGGCTTCCCAAAGTGCTGGGATTACAGGCATGAGCCACTGCCCCTGGCCTGATCAATGAAATTTGGATCCTAAAATTATTTTTATGGTACTACAAGCACTGCATTTAGAAATAATTAGAAGCAAACACATTTAACTTGTAGAAGAAACATTTTAGTAAAAAACCATATGGCAATAAATAATTTGATTTTTTTTTTTAAAGAAGCAAATTGAACACATTGGGGATTGAAATAATTTGAGAATTCTATAAATGTACTCTTAAAATAATTGTCTCTAGGGTAAGCATGTTAATGCTGAGTGAAGCTCAGTCAATTAATTTGAAACAGGAGAGGTGATGGTGGTGATGATGGGAGTTTTAGTAGTGTTTGTTACTAGCAGCAGCCACTAGCTTTTAGCACATAGTCCATTGTTTTATATAATGCATATTTGTTGAATATATAGTTGAAGGCCTGTTTATATGTTCCCTTCATTTATTAATTTTAGTTAATACAGTAAAGTTTAGTTTACAGTAGCTGTGTAAAATTGGGACTAGTACCCTTGTTTACAGATGAGGAAATTGAGGCACTAAGAAATGAATTAAAGGTCATATAGCTAGTAAAGGCTAGGATTTGAACTCAGGCATGTCTGACCTTCAACTCAGGCTTACATCATTTGTTACTATGTTCTCTCTATCTGACTTCTGACTTTCCCTTTCAGTTTTATTTATATTAAAATCCCTCGTATGTAATCTCTGACTACAATGAGAGCATGCATAATATCGATTTTATATTGAAAGACGCTGGAAAAGGAGAACCCCACTAGAATGAATGGCCAATAAGTTTTCTGGTGGTATTGGTTGGAATCCCAGCAAACCACATTTCCCAGGATTATTGCCTTAGCAACAGCCCGCCCACCTCATCTTTAATCTGCAAAGTAGTCTGCTCCAGGAGCAGTGTTCTTGGGAGAACTTTAGTCTATACACTAGGGTTTCAAAGCTGGGCCTTTTTGGCAGTAGAAACTGTAATTAGTTCAAAAGGAGAATGTAGATTAAGTAGTCACTTGGAATTTTACTGAGAAATGATTCTGAGAATGTTGTTGTACTTACCGAGCAAGTGAGACCTGTTACCACCTTCGGGGAGGAGTCCCACTGTGTGGAGGACAGCAAGGACCATAACAACACCTACTGTCAGGAGCAGCAGTCCCAGGATGTCAGCCCACCACATGGTTTGCAATTGTTGGATTCCTGAAGAGATACATGACTCACACAGGCTGTGGATGGAACAATACTTTACTCACATAGAGAAGAGGTGGCAAAGTCAGCTTCAGTAGTGAGTTGGTCCCCACGTCCAGCGGGTCTCACCCTGCAGCCAAGGCAGGGAGGTTGTGGATGTGCCCTTGTCCCCTCGTGCTGCAGATGAACAACCCTGTTCTCTCCTTGCCAGATATAGCAGTGAGGTTGGCCAGGTACTATATGATGCACATGCTCAAACAGAACAAAGAAATAAACCTCCAGCCCTGAACAGGGAAAGATAGTCCCTAAGAGATATGCGCAGCACAGCTTGTGAGAACTCTATCTCTTTATAAGGAAATGTGGTAGGCCCAGGCACATCCTTATGTGGCTGTGCAAGGTGCCACAGGCTGCACATGAGTGCGCTTCCCAAGGGTCCTTAAGCTATAACTGAAACATCTCATGCTTAGGAGTGTAACAGAGTTCTCTGTTTTAAGAATTATTCTTAATTATTGGTTATTAGTCTGGCAACTGGATTTGAGATTTGTTTGCATTTTTAAGAGTATGTGTGGTGTTTTAAAAGTATTAGATTATTTAGGCCGGGTGCGGTGGCTCACGCCTGTAATCCCAGCACTTTGGGAGGCCATGGCAGGCAGATCATGAGGTCAGGAGATAGAGACCATCCTGGCTAACATGGTGAAACCCCGTCTTTACTAAATACACAAAAAACTAGCTGGGCGTGGTGGCGGGCACTTGTAGTCTCAGGTACTCGGGAGGCCGAGGCAGGAGAATGGCGTGAACCCGGGAGGCGGAGCTTGCAGTGAGCCGAGATTGTGCCACTGCACTCCAGCCTGGGTGACAGAGTGAGACACCCTCTCCAAAAAAAAAAAAAAAAGGGTTAGATTATTCATACTCAGTGTCATGAACTAATCCTTACAGGTAATTATATTTTCTAATACTTTACCAGTTTCCTACACCGTAGCACAGGGAGCGTTTCCTTTGTTAACTTATTTGGGATTCTGTCAAGATGGAGAGTTAATGTAGGCTGCTGGCTCCTTCTCCCAAAACTAACTATGGAGAAACTACAGAAGTAAGAGGAAAGCAGAGATCTGAGGAAATACCTAAAACAACTATGAAAAATTCTAGGGGTGACTGAGGCTGTTGCAAATTGGTATGCCTGTGTGTGTGGTTTTGTGTAGGGTGCAGGGTGTCCTGAGGCATCAATCAGGAGAAGCAAAATTGTTTTAAGTGTTTTTTTTTTTTTTTGTCTTTGAAGTTTGAGGTTTGATGTGACTTTCTCCAATTGCTTTGAGACAATGATTGCCTGCCCCTTGCCACAGAAATTGGTGTTAGTTGGGTTATTTCAGGGCAGCACTAAAGGCTGATGGGGTGAGGAGCTGATGAAAACAGGTACAAGCCAACCAGCTGCCCCAGGGCACTCACTCCTCCTGGAGCGTGCAGATTATACCCTACTGAGATTGCCTTCTTCCAGTGCTGCTGCTTTCTGGAACTTTAAAGGCTAATCTCTTTAAAAGAGTTACCCTTTAAAGGATTTACATTTTAAAGGAGTTTCCTGGTGGTAGGCAGCAAACTAGAGTGATCAAAAGAGATGTTTGTTGCCAGTGCCTCATACCCTTCATCCTTCTCAAATTCACCAAGAGGGACAGTACTAGGAGTTGTGTTTTGGCCATTTTTTTCATGTATGTTTCTAGACCTAGTAGCTCATAGCTTGTGTTGAATATGATCCCAGAAGCCAAAATAAGTATATGGAGAATACAGCCACTATTGAAAATATGAGGAGATAACAAAAGGAATAGTATAGACTTCATGAAGCAGAATTATCGAACCGAGGGATCAATAATTAAAAATAAACATATTAAATGTATTCAGTGATAAAGGACAATAGTAGCAGTATTAACAAACAAGAAGTCATAAAAAGAACAGAGTAGGAATATTAGATTGACAAATATAGGACCTGAAGTAAAGAGCTTAATCAGATAAATAGGATGGATATAGATAAAAGTGGATTGTTGAACTTGAATATCATGTTGAGGACCTCTGAAGGCAGAAGGAAAAGCAGAGATAGAAAATATATATTTTTTATTTTTGAAGAGGTATCTCACTATGTTGCCCAGGTTGGTCTCAAACTTCTGGGCTCAAATGATCCTTTCACCTCAGCCTCCCAGAGTATTGGGATTACAGGTGTGAGTCAATGCACCTGGCCCAGCAGAGACAGAAAATATTGAAGAAAGCTAAGAAACATGGAGGGAGAGATAATAGTGCTAGCATTCAAATAATAGAATTCCCAGAAGGGAGAAAAGAATTTGAAGGAGAGAAAAATATTCAAATAAATAACGATGGTAAATTGTTCAGAATTAAGAAAGAACAAAGACTTCAAATTCCAAGGGCTAAAAGAGTATCATGAAAGAAAGACAAGAAAAACCCATATCCTGGTAAACTGTAGTGTAGTGAAATTTAGGAATATCAAAACCAAAGAAATCTAAAATATTTTAGAATGATAGCATAGATTATCCATATGGAACATGAGTCAGACCAGATTATCTTTTCAGCCCCTCGGTTCTCAGTTACTCTGCATATTTGAGGTGAGGGAAATCACCTATATAATGTATAATTCCAAAGTTGCAAAATAAATTTATGAATTCATATTGCATTTGATAAAGTATTTCTCAACATAATAAGGGATATATTTTCTATATAATCTTCCTGATTGAAAAAGATACAGGGTGGCAGGTCATGATACATAACCTTGTAATTTTGTATAACTATTGGGAGAAGTTACTAGCATTTTCATTAAAGAGATACATCTCTTTTTACTTTTGGGAGTGTGTACATGCTGTTTTCTTTGATCTCATATTGCAGTATGTATTTTTTGGAAATGTGCTTTTGCAGCCATAGATACAATGAAATAGATGATTTTCTAACAATAACATATAACGTAAATGATTTTTAATCACATTGATGCAGGGTTTTTGCTCCTTTAGGTCAGCTAGTTTTGGGTTCTTGTCTCACCACCAGGAACAATTAGGCTCACAGACACCAGAGAATTTATTAAGCAAAAGGAAAGCTCTCAACAAAGAGAGAGGTCCTGAACGCAGGTTGCTGGATGCCCCCTCGCAGTTGCATACCAGGGCTTTTATTTAAAAGCGGATGAGACTGAGTTCCTTATTTGTATAAGATGCCAATTCCTGGCAGCTCCACCCAGCCCTTCCAGTGCGCGTCTGGCTCCGTAGTTTGAGCCGCTCCATGTGCATTTATTTCCCCTACTGCGCATGTGTTAAGGAATGGAATTTCCTACTGCGGGCACGTTTAGGCAAGCCCCCTGTGTAAGTTCCCTTACCTACACAAAACATCTGGTGTAAACACTTGTAGGGTGTGTCAGAGGTTGTCCGGGGACCCTTCCCTTACTGTCTTCCTAAAGCAAGATGGCTAACTCCTTTCAACATGTCCTCATGCTCCTAGATTTTAATTCATTTAAATATCATGTTATTATTGCTTGTGTACCGGACAGAAGTCTGTCCAATAGAAATGTGAACCACATATGTAATTTAAAATTTTCTGATCTCACCCCTGTAGTCCCAGTACTTTGGGAGGCCGAGGCGGGCAGATCACCAGAGGTCAGGAGTTTGAGACCAGCCTGGCCAACATGGTGAAACCCCATCTCTACTAAAAATGCAAAAATTAGCTGGGCATGGTGGTGGGTACCTGTAATCCCAGCTACTCAGGAGGCTGAAGCAGGAGAATTGCTTGAACCCAGGAGGCAGAGGCTGCAGTGAGCCCAGATTGTGCCACTGCACTCCAGCCTGGGTGACAGAGGAACTCTCTCTAAAAAACAAAAAGAAGAAAAATAAAAAGTTACAAAAGGATGAAGTTAATTTTAATTTATTTGATTTATCCCAATATATTGCAAATATTGTCATTTTGATATATAATTAGTATGCAAAATTATTGAGATATTTAACATTCTTTTCTCTATGCTAAGTCTTTGAAATTTTGTGTATATTTTACGGCATATCTCAATTTGGACTAGCCACATTTCAAGAACTCAGTAGCCACATGTGGCTAGTAGCTACTGTGTTGTCTGCACATCTTTAAAGCAAATGATTGTTCAATATTCTGAGAATTGTTGAGCAACTTAAGAACTGCCTTTAAGACTTCCATTTTAAGCCGGGCGCGGTGGCTCACGCTTGTAATCCCAGCACTTTGGGAGGCCGAGGCGGGCGGATCACGAGGTCAGGAGATCGAGACCACGGTGAAACCCCGTCTCTACTAAAAATACAAAAAAATTAGCCGGGCGTGGTGGCGGGCGCCTGTGGTCCCAGCTACTTGGAGAGGCTGAGGCAGGAGAATGGCGTGAACCTGGGAGGCGGAGCTTGCAGTGAACCGAGATTGTGCCACTGCACTCCAGCCTGGGTGACAGAGCGAGACTCCGTCTCAAAAAAAAAAAAAAAAAAAAAAAAGACTTCCATTTTATTAAGAATTTGTAGAACTGGCTAGTTCTGTAGCAAGTGATACTTGTATCTATTATAGCTTGTAATCAAAAGGAGCATTAATACAGCAATACATTATTTGTTTGCTCTAGTTTTAAGGTTAGAAATTACGTCAAAGCATATAAATCTACAAAAAGTTCTGAGATTGATCGATTGATTTCTACAGCTTTATTTTCTTAAGTCCAGATAGTTCTGCCTGGATGCTTAACAGGCAGTTCAGACTTAACATGGACAAAACTGAATCTCTCTTAGTTTTTCTTCCAGATTTATTCTTGCTCCTATTAGTGAGTAGCACCTTCATTCTTGCCTTGCATAGGGGCCAAAAAATCATCTGTCTTGACCTGCAGCTAGAATGTTGGTGAAAAGTCACAGCCTACTGTCCTAAATGTCCTGTTTCCTTAAGTCCTTTGTTGCCCATATGTTTACTATATGTCTTTAACCAAAAATATTTACTGTACTTTTAGGTAATGTTAATGTAATTAAAAAAATCAGTGGCAACTTATGGCAAATACATGTGTTTTTTGGTAGTTGACTTTAAAATTATGTGAACTCTTTGATAGTTCACATGAGAGCACTGTTGAAGCATCTTAGTAGGACAGATTTTAGTTCATGCTGGCATTAATTTGCATTTGATTAAAATAAACTGAGGGGGAAATAAATCAGGCACAAATAGCAGAACAGGAAAATCAAGCTTTACGTTTGGTGCTCTGTGCTTCGTCCAGAGGATCTTGTGACCATTCATTCAAAACATTTTACTAAAGAAAACAAAATTTAACTAAGACATGCAAAATGAAAATCTCTCCCTCCTCCTAGTTTTATAACTGTTGGTGGTTCTTTAATTGCAACAAAGTGCATTTTTATTTAAAGATTGTGGCTGCTTCAAAATAATACTATTTGGGGCTTCCTGTGTGTATTGAGACCTCTTGGAACTAACATTGCCTATGGGTTTTTGTTCCCTTTCCCTTTTCCTAGAATTGAAACATGAAGACGTCAAGTATAAAGGATGGCAATTGCTCAGACTTGTCCTTTGCTTGTCTGGTTGTCCATCAAACACTATCAGTGTGATTGTGCCAGAAAGTATGAAATAATGTTATTGGAGAGCAGTCAGTCAGCTGTATGTCAAGGTCACTTAAAAGTCTCAGCCAGCTGTTCTGATATCAAAGAGCATTTTACAAATACGATATATTAAAATGATTACTGTTAGGAAGTGTATCCCCAAACATGCTTACTTTACTCCGACTCTTGATTTTACTTTGAGTAGGATAGGGCAGGTACAGATAATAGTATGTCACAGTGGTCTAGAATCTACACCCTTCCTGCTTGAAGTATGGTATTAGCTAGGGTCCATTCCATCACGAAAATGGCAGCTCATCATTTTGGGCAGTCAGAAAAATAGGCGGTTGTTACATTAGCAATGTAGCTATGTAAAAAAATAGCTACATTGTTTTTTAAAAAACTTATGCAAGCAGGTAAGGGTTTTTTCACTTTTAGATCAGCATCTTTTCTTTACCATAGAATCTAATTATTGTCTCTAATCTAAAAGGAGATAGAAAAATGTAGTAACCTAAAGGAAACAAAGAATAAGAAAAATATCTACTTTTCATAAGAATGGAATTTTGCATGTAATTTGATTTACTATGTGAACTAAATTAACAGGGAACTGATTTATATTTTTACTGGTATTAATACATTAAATTCAGGGGCTTCTGTGTTGTTAAAGGAATTCTGTGTCATTTGAAACTTCTATGAATTTAGAAACGAGAAGACATCAGTGATCTGCTTGTGATGATTCCTAATTTTCTAAGGAAAATAAAAAGATGGAAAAAGGATTTGGAACAACCCTGATGTGTTTGTTACAACATTTCAAAATATGTCCATTTCATTTTCCTTCCAACATCCTCAATAATATTAAATGAGTTTTGTCTCTAAATTTGTGATGAATTAAACATTTGTGAAATGCATCCTATGTAATGTTGGATCAGAAGGCTGAAAATTCCAGTTGACATAAATGTGCTTATCACAGTGAAGACGTTATACTTTTCTATTTTCATTTCATAACCAATGGTTTCTATTGATTTTTGTGTGTTAGCAATGGAAATTATTTACTTTTCTTGTTCTGTTTTGTTTTAAATATAATTAGGAAAGTTTTATAATTAATCACAAGGCTCTAGTTTTAATACGCAAAACATGTTTATGTGTAATTGAAGTTAGTCACATAGTTTAAGAAGCTCCTTTTAGAAGGGCTTAAAAATAGAAATCCTTTAGTAGGGCAACACAATTAGGTAATAGTCTCATTTATTTTTAAAGAAAAACTGTAGTATTAGTTTATGAATAAAGAAAATAGCTTAAATTTAAACTAAACCTAATGAGTCCAAAGATAGTGCAATATCTGATTATTTCAGTTAGATAGATAAACTGTGAGTGAGATGTAGAGGCACACTGGGCTGTTCTATATTTAAAAGCATTTTCAACATCTACAAAGGCAAGATAGAGAGCAGAGAAAATTAAGTCACAGAGGCAAGGAAAAGTAGCTGAAGTACTAAGCAAATGAATCCTTTCTGCAGCATCTGTTAACATACACATTAGAGGCATGTTGTTAGCCATCTGGGGCTACCATCCTTGAATTACACATTTGGATCAGTGGTTTGAGGTTCAGCTGTTGGGGAAATGGAAATCTCTATGTATTCTTATTGATTACTTGCCCTTCAGTTCTTCAAGTGCACTTCCAAGGGCTATGTTTTGTTACACAACAGATTACCGTCACTGAGGCATTAGTAATAATCTTGTCCACCTCCTACACTCCACTGCCCATTGCCTTGTTGTGTCGTTTTGTTTTTGTTTTTGAGACAGGGTCTTGCTTTGTCACCTAGGCTGGAGTGTAGTGGTACAGTCATAGCTAACTGCAGCCTCGATCTTCTGAGCTTAAGCAATCCTTCTACCTCAGCCTCTCGAGTAGCTGGGATTAACAGGCACCTGCCACCACACTTGGCTGATTTTTTTTTTTATTTTTAGTGGAGATGAAGTCTTGCTATATTCCCAGGCTGGTCTCAAACTCCTGAGCTGAAGCAGTCCTCTTGCCTGGGACTCCCTAAGTGCTGGGATTACAGACTTGAGCCACTGCGCCCAGCCCACTCTCCATTGTTTTATAGCCATTCCCAAATGTTAATGAAAGTCCAAATTGGGGGAAAAAGAGTTCCTGCAGGAAATGATAGTGTATGTTTACATATACATGTCTTTTCTGTGTCTCTTCACTTTGGTAATTAATATAATTGTGGATCTTTGACATTGATTTTAGATTACTTAATAAAGAATGTGTTTAAGTGTAGTGCAGAACAGATTAATGTTTGCAAAAAGTGGTACACTGTTTAGTAATATTTAGGTAAAATGGTAAGATTGCCAGTGTAATGGGCAGGTTATATGTCTGGAAATAGGCTCAGCAGGAAGTTAAAGGAATCATGGCCTATACCGCTGACAGAAGATAAGCAACATGCACTATGACACCCACTATTCAGTCTGGGCCGTCTTTTAAACATTTACTAGAAGCCTGTAGATACAGTTGGCAACTCCAGTGTACACAGTAGAATTTATGTGCATATTTAGGAATTTCTATGAGAAACTTCCACATAATAAGATTTTGCGCAAGATTCATGCTTACAATAAACAGTAAAAGAACAGTTTTGGTTCTGGAAAACCTAGATAAGCGTTTATTTTCTTACATTAAATAAGAAATTGACAAACGTATGTTTAGGTAAATATAGTATAGATGTTTAGGAGACAAAAATGATGAATGAAAATACAATAATAAAGAATTTTAGAACTTCAGTTATTGCCTCACAAATTTATTAAGTGAATGAAAAATCTAGGAATTTAAATGGTTTTTAGAGTCTTTGCATAAAACAATTTTTGGCTGAAAAAAATGTCATCTCCGTCTCTCTGAACGGTGGTAGTCACATGAAATGACACAGTGAAAAGATCCAGAATTGTCTCAGCCAACTCCCAGCCTCAATTGTACCACCAAAGACTTATCTCACGTGGGCTGTAAGGAGTAAAAATGTAGTAATATGTTTTCTAAAGTAACAAAATGGCCAAATGTATGGGGCTAAATATACTAAGGAATAGATAAAACCGTAGGATAACAATGGCACTGTGTTACTCAGTGGTAAAATAATTAAACATATTTATAGTAAAAGCAAGAACATGGTCTAGAGTCAAATGTAAATTTCGTATACATTTTTAAGATAACTATATGAGATTAAAGGAAGTTGATGGTTAGGGCATAAAGGTTACCTGTTGTTCACCTTCCTTGAATGTTCCAGGTACCTTTGGCTGAACAGTTTGAGAGGCCTTGAGGAGCCTCAGAGATAATATCCCTGTTAGTGATATTGCGAGGATTGGAGTTTATGTAGAATTCCTGCACATAGTAAAACATGAGGAATGCCAACTGCATGCTGCATTGTTATTCCATAAGAGCAATTCCTAAAGAGGCTAAACAAAAGGTTGACAGTTCAAGCTGTCCAGTACCAATGCAAAAAATAAAATACGTTGAATTCTACTTGCCAGATCTTTCTTTTGTTTATGAGAAATGTTAATTGTGAAACTGCTTGCTATAATAGCTTAAGAATTTTGAACCCAAATTATCAGGGTATTCTGGAAGTGAAATGATCTTATGGGTGTTTTACTCTAAGGGAGAAAAATCAGTGATCCATGTACATTATCACTGCATATCTCTTAATACCTTTTTTTCCCTTGCTTAAGCGATTGTTTTCCATTTCTAAATGATGTAGAGCATCAGTGAGGTGCTTAGGTTAGCCTTTGAATAACAAGCTTCATTTCACACCATAGGTTTCATGATCAAAAATCAGCACTGGGATGTCTGCTTGCCCTATTCCCAGGTTTGCTTCCTCGGTTCTTCATATCATCCAGACCCCTGAACTGGAAATATCTTGTTAACTCTGCACTGTTTAATATTCTTTGGAAATTAAACTACTTGGGCATGTTTAGAGCTCATATGGAATCTATGCGTTTTGCTTGACAAGGTCGTTGGTTGCTTTTTAGAGCTTACATATTGAAAATCATGTTTGCAGCCAGCTGATAGAGAAATTTCTGTGTATCAAAGCATTGTTGTGATGAAACCACCTCTGTCGTGAAGATCAACTGAAATAATGTGGGTGAGAGCCCTGTGGAAACCAAAAAGTGCTGTGGGCATTTGAACACTAGACTGTTATGATTAGTGATGAACAGCATCTCAGCCTGCCAAGGGAGAACATGAAACTGGAGAACAAATTTGGTTCCAGGAGCAAGGGAAAATGTAATGTGGAATCTCACAGTTTGGGGTTTGTAATTGGGATCCGTTGATATTATAAGAAAATGTAGTTCAAAAGACACAGGATTTTCTGTTGTTAAAATCAATGAAGTTAAAAGAGAGCTGCTTGTAAAAGTTAATTTTATTTGACATCTGTCTTGGTCCCAGTAATAAAAGTGATAGTTCTTTGAACAACCTGTTCTCTCTAAAGCTGTATCTTTTTGTTGCTGTGAGGTCTGTTTAAATAAATTGTTGCCTTTTGATTTTTTAAAAAAATTTTCCTGATCTATAAATTGTTTATGTCTTAGAATACATATATAAGCATAACCTATGCATCTTTAATTTACTAGAAAAGTGTTGGCATTCTAGATTTTGAGTTGGCACTCTTGGGAGTTATAAAATGCAGTAGGAGCCATCTCAAATCTTGTATGAAATGAGGAGAATGCAAAGACATTTTGAAAAACATTCCCTATTTATTTTCCATTAAAATAAACCTAAATTTCGTTCTTTGTCATTTTACATAATAAATAATATTTATCTCTTTGTCATTTGTAAATAATAAATGCCACTGCCCTAATACCACTGTAAGAGAGTACTATTCTGGTTCTTTGAATAGGCAATATTAAATGAAAAGAAGGGACCGAAATTGTACTGATTACCTATCTTGGATTTCTTGATATTGTCATTCCTCTTGAGTTTTTGTAAGGAAGCTGAAGTGAGTGGTAGAGGGTAAAAACACCAGCGAACAAAATTGAGCAATATTTTCCAAGTGAACATTGTTTTCCTGTCATTTTTATGTGTTTTAATTTCGCCAGTGTTGGGTAAACAGTTCAGAGAAGGGATTTATTATTTTAAAATGAAGCCACCCTCTTGTTCTTCATTGTCAACGGATTGGGCCACCTTTGCTTTTAAAATGTCTGTTGACTCTTTAAGAACTATTTACCATATTTGCCTCCTTGTTTATTCTTATTCCCTCCCTTCGTGCTCATCATTTGAAAAAGAAAATCATGAAAAATATGTTCTTCCTACAGGCCCTTTTCAATCCTTTTAAACAATTCTACTTCAAAATAGCAATTGGCTAACAGCAGAATATCCTTTGGGGGTTTTAAGAGCAACAGCCAGCTTCATAGCTGGAGGCAGAGGAACATTTTTTCACAAAGTGAAATTCATTTATTCTAGGTGTACAACAAGAGTTATAGGAGCTACTGGTTATGCTTTCTAACTAATCTATAATTGCTTAAAATCAACGTTACACAACTTCAAGTCTATCGACAAAATTTCTTGTTCCAGCTAAGAATGGCACATGCCTGACAGATATCTCTAATCTCCCATTCCTTATCCAGAGCAGACATTTCAATCTGTACTGTTTCCTGGATGTGGCTTGTAACTGATGGCATTTAGGACATGCTTCTTGGCATTTGAGGGAACAACAGAAACAAGGAGGTCATTCTAACCTTCTCCTGGCTCCTTCTCTTCTGAAGCACGCCATAAACCCTAGCTGACCTCCTCCTGAGGTAGGTTATAAAACCTTCATTAGAGATGTGCCCTTCTTAAACCTGTCTTATCTCTGAAGACAGGGACAAAGAGAAGATTCTGAACAAACAGGACTTGCTAAGTTCCCCCCAGTTAATTACCATTAGACCTTTGTTAATTACCATTACCCTTTGGTCCTTCAGTCATACTTCTGCACAACTGTCCATAAAAAACACACGTTTCCCTGTTTCTTTGGGTCTTCATTTCTGAAGGCTCCCGTATCACATAAAACTTAAATTTGTATGCTTTACTCTTGTTAATCTGTCTTTTGTTATAGGACTCTCAGTCATGAACCTAGTGATGGGAAAGAAAGAGAATACTTTTTCTTCTCTACAGAATGAACCCTCAACATAGTGCTCTAATAAGCTACTAGTTAATGACAGTTGGACATCCCTGTTTTATGCATATAAGATGGGAAGGTTTAGCCAGTTCATGGCTTTATCTGCTACTTATTTGCTGATAACACTTAAATCTAAATCTAAATCTCTCCTGGTCTCTACATCCATATATATTTAGTTACCTCTTAGTTAGTTGAAAGCACCTCAAATTCAGCATGCCTAAAATGAAACTTACAATTTTCCTTCATTTCCCACCTTCCTCTTCTGTAGCCACTATCTTGCAGCTGATAGAACTATCTACCTACCTGCATGTCCTCTCCATCTTCCCCTTCTCTGGTAGTCAGTTTTGTGGAGCATACCTTTACATATTTTTTATGTACATGTCTTCCTTTCTGTCGCTACTACCTCTGCCATAATTTGGCTCTTCATCTTGGATCCCTAGATCACTGCATGTGCCACCCTTTTGACCTCTTTGCCTCTACTTTAGTTTGCCCTCCTCCAAGCCGTTCCTCACCCTGCTAGAAAATAAGTCAGTTTTCACTCTCTTCCTCTCTGAACTACTGCAAACACAAATGTATGCAAAATAGTAGAACTTTTGTGTATTTACCTCCAGAAATTAACCAGTGTTAACATATTGTCAACCTAAAATAATCAAAAGAGTCAGAGTCTAGTTGAAAGAGGGTTTACTCAAGCAAAAAGTTTAGATTAGTCACACGGGAAACACAGACTCCAAAGAATGGAAGGCAGTGTTCCAAGTGTAAAAGCTTGGGATCACTTACATAGACAAAACGCAGGGAAGTTTAACACAATTTCAACATCTTTCTATGTTAGGCTTAATGCATACTTACAATGACTTCATTAGTTAAGGCGGTCTTTTTCTTTCTGGAAAGATATTTAACATTCCACATTGAAGATGTAACTGTCATGGAGTCTTGGGTGCCATCTGGTCTGAGTTAGGTAAGGACAATAAAGAAGGCCAATTAATATGTAACAAAGGTCAGTGATTAGAAGCAGGGAGGTTTGGTCTCTCCTAGTTATTTACAGAACCAATACAATGAAAAGAGAGATAAGCTAAAATCTAAGAAACAGAATTGCAAACATGTTAAGTGATTCAGTCTCCAGAGCTTTACTTCCTCCTTGGCATAAATTTAGAGGGTTGTATTTGCTTCAGAGCTTTCTTGGATTGAATCCAAGGAAAGGATGAGAATATCTCTGATAAAACCAAAGCTTTCACTGTCCCTGTCTCCTTTCCTCTTGCTTTTCCAAGGTGCAACCAAAATTGCTTCCTACCCCACTTGTTAAAAAGTGTTATTGAATAGAGAATGTAATTCTAACAATTACCTTTTCCATCCTGATCAAGTGTATTTTTAGCTATATTAAACATCTAATTTAAGAGGGAAGTCTAAAAAGAAAAAATATTTTGTTTGCTTTACTCTTGAAAAGATATGACAATCAAGCATGCTTTATATCCAGATTTTTCTATATTTGAGTAGATTTACCTTATAATTACTACTGGATTTCAGTTTGTTTGTTTGTTTTTTGGAAACAGAGTTTTGCTCTTGTCACCCAGGCTGGAGTGCAGTGGCGTGATCTCTGCTCACTGCAACCTCTGCCTCCCGGGTTCAAGCGATTATCCTGCCTCAGCCTCCTGAGTAGCTGGGATTACAGGCGCCCGCCACCATGCCGAGCTAGTTTTTGTATTTTTAGTAGAGACGGGGTTTCACCATGTTGTTAGGCTGGTCTGAAACTCCTGACCGCAGGTGATCCACTCGCCTCGGCTTCCCCAAGTTCTGGGAATACAGGCATGAGCCACCGTGCCTGGCCGGATTTCAGTGTTTTTAAAACTTTATGTCCTTTTTAGGTGGGGTGTTTTGAGACAAATATTTTGGACTCTCTTCCAAAATAACTAACCTACCAGGAGCTGCAAGTTATTTATTTAGCAATAATATCTTGAAAGGTGTTTAAACACACAGTTTTAGCATTGTGATTTAAATAACAAAGGCTATTTCTTTACATTGGTCTGAGTCTTATTTGAATAGAGTCATGTTTACACTGTCTGTTCCTTAGTTACTTTATATAAATTTTTGAAGCAGTCTCAGTCTTGGCTGGTTAGGTTTTTTTGTTCTTTTAAATGGCTGTTCACTGTAAACGACTTTGAACTTTGTGTGTTTGAAATTTTTAATAATGTTGGGAAAATATATATTCAGCCAATATTTCTGCTTTATTTCTAACAATCAATTGGTGACCCAACCCTCTCCACCAAAAACCAGAGAGACATAGATTAGAAGGAAGGAACTATGTCATGGTCACTCTTTTGGTAGTGACTGTTATAGTATATTTTAAGAAATAAAAGTAAAATTTTAAGCCCCCCAGCCAAGGGAACCCTAGAGAAACATTGAAAGTTGAGTTCCCAGCCATGATGGAATGGGAGGTTGGACATGCCTCATTATGCCCCATCCTTTGCTAACTGCCATTAGGCTAAACAGAAATGAGCCCTCAGGAAAGACTCATTCCATCCCTGATATCAACCTACCACCTGAGGCTCACCCTCCCCTTTGCAGTTTCCACACAACAGTTTACCAACATTCCCTCCTGACAAGAGACTACTAACTACAGAGTGGTTCAGGCCAGTCTATGGAGGATGCGTGTGAGGGTTTTCATATTCTCTGCTTCACCATCCAATGCTGGAAAGCTCCACCTTTGGATCATGCTAATGCCGCCATTTTTTTACACGTGACTCATGAAGGGACGTGAACCTTAATTGCGTGTGTGCATGCTTCTCATAAATATTCATGACTCCTCCTATAGCTTATTAAATATGTGTATTTGGCCACCCTGTTCAGCATAAATTCCTGTTTCCTTTGCTCCTCCCTCGAAGTGTCTGTTTCTGGCTTCTGGGCAGAGGCTACACTTCCTAGTCTATCAGAATGGCCATCCAGCAGGCTGCAACCCTTTATGAGAAATAAAGCTTCTCTTTCCAGATTTATGAACCTCATCATTTTTCAGTTGACAATCCACAATATGAGTTTTGGACTGCTAGTTTTGGGCTACTTGTTTCTTTTGAACCAGGAGGTCACAGTTTCAACTACATTGCAGGGTAGTGCACTTGCCCTCATTTTAACAGAGAGGACTTGGATATTCCATTTAGCTGGAAATGAAAAGAGAAACGCATATGACTCCTCTGATTGATAGGACATATTTGCTAATGAAAACAATTAGAAATACAAGACCAAAAGGATCAGTGTCTAGGGCAGACTTTTCTAAACTTATGCCTCTGTTGGAAATATTTCAGAGGGGTAAACCTTACATTCACTTTACAAAACTTAGCGAGTACATACTGCATGCCATAGCATGTGCTGTTCTAAGCAGTCGGGGGAAAGTGATGACAAGGTAGAAGAGGTTCCTGCCCTGACAGAGCTTATATTCTTGTGATAAGAGAAAGACACAGTAAGAAAATTAATCAGATAATTTCAGATAGTGATAAATGTTGTGAGGTACCTGAGTAATAGCTAGAATACCCTGCTGGTTTACTAAGGGTTAGGGAACACCTACTTGTTTACCAAACCTTTGTTGGGAAAGTATAGATTTAGTCAATATTTCTGCTTTATTTCTAACAATCATTTAGTGACCCCCCCCAAAAAATCAGACATAGATTAGAAGGAAGGAACTATGGCTGGGTGCAGTGGCTCACATGTACAATCCCAGCACTTTGGGAGGTCAATGCGGGTGGATCACTTGAGGTCAGGAGTTTGAGACCAGCCTGGACAACATGGTGAAACCCCATCTCTATTAAAAATACAAAAAATTAGCTGGGCGTAGTGGCACACACCTGTAATCCCAGCTACTCAGGAGGCTGAGGCAGAATTGCTTAAATGTGGGAGGCGGAGGTTGGAACTTGCAGTGGGCCGAGATCACACCACTGCGCTTCAGCCTGGGTGACAAAGCAAGGCTCTGTCTTAAAAAAAAAAAAGAAGGAACTATGTTGTGGTCAATCTTTTGGTGGTGCGTATTTTAGTGTATCTTGAGAAGTAAAATTCTAAACCCTTTGTAAAGCATCAGTTACCCTTTACCAAAGGTTAGGGAAAGCCTCTGTGAGGAGGTGATATTTGAGCCAAATCCCAAATTATGTGAAGAAATTTTCCGTGAAAAAATTTGGGAATCTTGAAGACTAAAAATCTGTGAGGTAAAGTGAATCTTGAAGAGTGCTGTCCTGTTTTGAGGGATGAGGGACTCAAGGGAGACAGATGCGCTCTGAGGTTAGGTGAAGGCTTCTGGCCATGCCAGCAACTAGTTGCTTATGGCCTGAGGAACCTGCTTTCCTCATGCATAAAATGACAAAGTTGGACCAGCACCTCCAGACTCTCTTTTGTCTCTTGTACTTTGAATGTATTTGACATTTATTGGCATTTTTCTTTTTCTTTTTTTTTTTTTTTTTTTTTTGGGACGGAGTCTTGCTCTGTCGCCCAGGCTGGAGTGCAGTGGCGCAATCTCGGCTCACTGCAAGCTCCGCCTCCTGGGTTCACGCCATTCTCCTGCCTCAGCCTCTCCGAGTAGCTGGGACTACAGGCGCCCGCCACCACGCCCGGCTAATTTTTTTTGTAGTTTTTTAGTAGAGACGGGGTTTCACCGTGGTCTCGATCTCCTGACCTCGTGATCCGCCCACCTCGGCCTCCCAAAGTGCTGGGATTATGAGCGTGAGCCACCGCGCCCGGCCTGGCATTTTTCTTTATTTTTATAATTTACAAGGGTACAAGTGTAGTTTTGTTACATGGATATATTGTGTAGTGGTGAAGTCTAGAGTAACCACCTGATTTATTGGCATTTAATGGAGGATTATTAGTTGGTAAAATGCATTATTTTTGTAACCAAATAGATGTCAAAGGGCAAAATTTACCCAGTAATACTAATTTTTAAAATGAGATTTATATAAGAGTTAGTGATCTGTTATACTTGTCTAAAAACAGTGGAAACTGTATTAGTTAATTCAGTATGCTAATATAGTTTTAATAATGAAAGGACATCTTAACTCACCCCTAACCTTTCAACAATAATGAGAAATAAGCTATAAGTTATGCCAAATTCTATAATGGTTCCCATGAAATAGCCCTAACTTAGACAACTCGTTTAGGCTTTGCAGATGCAAACTGTGATAGATCTTCCTTCTCTTTCATTCTTGTTGATTTATGTGTCCGGTACGTTGTTGTGTTTTTTATAAAAAGAAAAAAAATTAAAACATAGTTGGAAGCCAAAGTCGATTTAACCTGGATAGATATAGCTTTCTAGTTGTAGAGGAAATGCTAAAAATCTCATTGTGACAGTGTATTGCTTTCTTGGAAGGCTTGATAATTGTTACTTAGTTTAGTTTTGATTTATATTTAGTTTTGCTCAAAGCAGGAATTTGAAAAGCTTTATGAAACATAGACATATACTTTCATTTTTATCAATTAATGAAATTACATACTTGCTAAACTAAACATCTGTTTTGTTGAAAGTGCTAGGGATGCAGTTACCACTCACAGTCCAGTGGATGTAAGTAGTAACTACGTTAGCTCAGAGAAAAATTTCAGAAGAAATGGAGCCAACAGTTCCTAAAATGAAGTTTGCATTCTGTCAGCAAAAGGTTAGCAGATGGGTTTGCCACTTTAAAGAGCTTTGGAATAGCTTTATTACTTCATATCCTTAACATGAAGAGATGCATGCTCTTTTTGTAAATGCTAATTGTTTTAAAAGTTGAAAAGAAAACCTTTGGAAAACTCAAAAATCTTCCTTGAAATAATTTTACTCAGAGCATTGGCCTCTCCCTGGTTTAGGAATCGTTCTTGCCAGAGATTCAATCTTGAAAGTAAGTTGGAGGTGGGAAGGGGAGGATGGGAGAACTCAAATCATCGAGCACATGTGTTCTAGAAAACTGGAGCTATGGAAAATTTCTACCTGATGTGCTGTCATTGTGTTTTGTGGAATTGGCAGAAGCTGTATAGTCAGTCAATCATTTTGTGCCTATTGTTTCAGTAATGACGCCTAAAAGGAAAATTTTAAGAAAATGTCTGATGAAAGACTGATGTAATAACTTTACCCTGGGAGCCAGAGCGAATTATTGGATGATTTTAATTAGGGGTGTGGTTAACTTTCATTGTGAAAATTTCACTCTGACCTTGGTATAAATTAGGGAAGGGGCAAGAATAGCAGCAGAAACAACAGTGGGGATGTATTAATAGTTTAGGGAAAAGGAAATGAAGACTGAAATTAAGATGAAGGGGTAGATTTGAAAATCTTTCCTATATGGACTTAACAGATGTCTAGAAATATTTTGCTGTTACTGAGGTGTTTTTTGTTTGCCTCTATTAGAAAGCATACTATATAGATTGACAGAAGTGACTGAAAAAGCCCACTCTCTGCTCCGTTTTCAGAGAATTGACTTTTGAAATGTCTAGATAAATCATTTAAATTGTCCTAGAACACAGCTTTGATTCTGAGACATGAAATCTCTTGAACAATGAAAATGGCATTTTGTAACAGGATTTGACATTAACAGATAAAGGATGTGTTAAAGTATTAAAGTGTTTTGTTTGTAGAATTTGATAACCTTGATAACATCTTATATGTTACATATATGTTACTTAGTATTTTTTAATACTTAGTACTTAGTATTTTGATACTTAGTATTTTTCAGGGATACTGAAAGTCTGTTGATTGTGCTAAAATTGCAGCAGATTAATTGTCTCACTTTATTGTATTTTAGTAACTGTAGACCTGTTGACTCTTGTACAAAATTGGGAAAGCTTCTCCATTATTATCGGAATATGGCACTTTGGTCAACTTTTTTTCAAAAATATAAAAGATTTTTAGATGATAGTTTTATTTGCATAATATAAAAATTAGATTGGATGAATTAAATGTCTTCCATTTTTAGGAAATTATAATTAATGTATGAAAAAAATTAAAAAGAGAGGATACACTGTATAAACCCAAAGGATATCTTTCAGTTTGTTGCTTGTCTTAAGGTTCTTTTTTGTGAATTGTTAAATGATTGATTAGTAAGATATGAGAACCATTTTGATCATAATTGAATCCTGAAGAGATTTATCTTTTATTTTTGTTTTGATGTTTTATTAAGTTTACCTCAAGCTATCTGATTACTTTGAATGAATGTCTTTAATTTCCTTGTGTCAAATTCTTATAAAAAGGCATTCTCTTAAGAATAGAGATACATAGATATATAATTAATATTGTTGTAATAAAATAGATCAGAAATTCACATTTTGATGATATGCTGTCAAGTTGGTACACAGTATTGGCTCTGACTTCTTATTTCCTAGCTCAGTTTGAGGTCATATTTCAATATTAAATACTTTGAGTTGCTTCTATATACTTAAAAGATATCCTTGGTTCCTTATAGTCATATGGCTGACAGAATGAAGTACATACACTTCTGTATGTAACCAGTTTCACAGTGGCTTAGCTATAAATCAGAATTTATCTTCCCAATTTATTCATCATCTTAGGACTCAGTGCTACAGGATTGCTTGTTATACAATTTTACATTTAGAAGTTTTTCCATTTTTATTTACAAAGATAATAGTCTCATAAGTGAATGCTTTTTTCATGAACTCAGGACACTCCCTTTTACTCTCTGTTTTGCTCACCTTTTTCTTTACTTTTAAACTTAGTGACATACCCTATGTCCTTAGGACTGTGTAGCTAGCTAGCTTTGATCACGTAGTGTGTCAGGTTTTTATATAATTTCTTGATTTGAAAAAAAAGAAATAGAACCTTATATTTTTAAGTATTGCCTCCCTATCTGCCCTTCAGCTCGTTTTACATTTAGTATTCAAATATCTTTGGTGTTTGGCCTTTGCTGTTTTTACTAATTTTCTTCCCTGCTTTTAGTTAACAGCCAGGTCCTTGCCTGCTGTGCAGTCTGATGAAAGACTTCAGCCTCTGCTCAACCACCTCAGGTAATATAAAGGCACAGCCTTGTTATGCTTATAAATCCAAGTGCAGTAAAGTGAATAAAGTATATTAAAGTGGTGAAACCCCTTCAATTACTAAAAACTTATTTTTTTCTTGCTTTCATTCCATTATTCAAATTGAAGTTCTTAATACCAGGTACTTGTTACCGTTGACTTTAGAGCACTGTAGAAAGCTCTTTTAATTCAACAACAGTGTGCTGAACTGCTTGATAAGTTTAAGTTAAATGAGTGGAGATAACTAACTTTACAGAAAGATCTCAAATGAATGAGCTATTTACGTAAATACAAGGTTAAGGCATACTTTTATTGAGGATAGATGAGTTGGATGGAGTTTGTTTCTAAATACAAAAATAATATAGTCTCATTATTTAAAAAATAAAGTTAGAAAATACAGGAAAGGAAAAGGAAAAATCTATCATTACTACTTAGAAATAATATTTATCCTTTCTACGTTTTTTAATTTTAATTTTAATTTTTTATTTTTTGAGATGGAATCTTGCTCTGTCGCCCAGGCTAGAGTGCAGTGGTGCCATCTCCGCTCACTGCAACCTCCGCCTCCCAGATTCAAGCAATTCTTGTGCCTCAGCTTCCCGAGTAGCTAGGATTACAGGTGTGGGGCACCTCGCCTGTTTAATTTTTGTATTTTTAGTAGAGACAGAGTTTTGCCATATTGGCCAGACTGGTCTCGAACTCCTGACCTCAGGTGATCCACCTGCCTCAGCCTCCCAAAGTGCTGGGATTACAGGCATAAGCCACTGCACCCTGCCTTTTCTATGTTTTTGTTGTTATTGTTGTCGTTGTTGTTTTTTACTTAATGTTGAAATTATAGTTTATGTGACTATTTTTTCCATTTTTATAAATATTGTAATATTTTTTCCCTTAGTATTGAAATCTTTCTAAAAACATTATTGTTAGTGACATTATATTTTCTTGTGTATCTGTACTATAGCATATTTATCTCCCTTTGGGAAGCTTTAGACCATTTCCAGTTTTTTTTTCCTACTATAAAATAATGCTATATGTTAACCTTTATTTGTATTTTAGATCATTTTCTTAGGGTAGGTTTTCAGAATTGGAATTACTTTGTCAAAGGGTGTGAACCATTTTAAAGATTTAAGCGTATATGTATATTTCTTTTTCAAAATCTTATTCTACCTATACACATATTTGTATAAGACTGCCATGTAACTATACTCTGAACAAGATAGGGCAGTCAAAAAAGTTGCTAATAGGTTAGACATAGAGATACCTTTGTGATCCTGTGCATTTTGTTGGTAATAATAATTCATTTTCCTTATTTTTGAGGGGGGATTAACTACCTGTATTCTTTGCTCACTTATTAATAGCATCTCCTGATCTTATTTGCTTTTACATACTTTAAAGGATAGTCACTCTTTGTTGTATTTGTTACATACTTTTTTCTAAAATTCTAAAATTGTAGTAGTCAACATACCTACATTGTCAGGTTTTATGTAGTCAAGCACCAATAGTGTTTTCCTTTATGGTTTTGAAATATTCTTTTTAAACTTCTCTTTCAGAAGTGTGGATAGATTTTTACTTTCACCAGAAAGTTTTAGTTTTAGTTTTCTTTTTCTTTCTTAGTATTTCTTTATTTTTCCTTTCTTTCTTCCTCCCCTCTCCGCTTTCCTTGTCTTTTCTTCCTCTCTCTAGTAACTATTCCTTCCCAGACAGCTTTTTAACCTTTGTTTAATTGTTTTGTTGGGTTAGGAAGAAGGGAGGGTTGATCAAGTCTAGTATTTCAGCAGGGACTGAATAGCATACATTTTTATGTATAACAACATTTATACATGATTGTTAAATTTACTAGAGCTCTGTGTTAGTGAGTTAAGAATCTCAGAAATTATTTTTGAGTCTCTTGCTTAATGCCCACCTGCCGCATTCAATTCTGTTGGCAATTTTATCTCTCGAGTATATCTCTTGCTATCATGGCCTCTTGTCTGTTTGCTTTGCCCTTTCTAATATATTTCACATCATTGCCATATGTGTTTATATTATTCATTGGCTTAAGACCCATCTCTGCCTCTCCAATTTCATTCTGGAGGAAGTCCGAACTTCTTAGCCTGGCATAAGAGGTCCTTCTGGAAGAGGCCTGGGCTGTCTGTCTCCGAGATCCTAATTTCACCAAATGCCGTGAAGTTCCTTTAACACAACATGTTTTTTGCTTACTCACCTCTACAGCCTTACAAATATTTTTCCTTCTGCCACTTCTATTTATGTAAATTTATAGATATATAATATATATAATTTTAAAACATTTTAAATGTATTTAATATAATTTTAAGATTTTTAAACGTATTTTATATAATTTTAAAATATTTTAAATAGACAAATATATATTTTAGAAATATATATTTAAAGTATATTGTAGATGTATATAAATACGCAAATCTATTTCTATTCCCCTCATGCTCCACTTTTATAACAACTTTTGCTTGACTTTTAAAACTCTTCTCAAACGTTACCTCTTCTGATACGTTTTCCCTGACCATTAATTAGTTCACCTCTGTAGTCTGAATTGGAAGTCTTTTATAGATATTTTCATAATATCCCATGCCTTCCTCTGTATTACATACAGAATTTGTGATATTATTATTTGTTTACTGTTTGATTTCTCCATTATAATATGCTTGAAAGCTTGTAAAGTGATGTTCATATTTGTATTTTCAATAGCGGAGACAGTATCTGGTGTGTGATAGGTATTATATGTTTTGTTGAATGAATGAATGCAAGTTATATTGGTGAAATTTTGTTGTTTCTTTCTGCATAAGGTTTTTATAATTTATAAATCATACTGTCAAAATTTTTTTCCTACAAAACCAGTGGTTCAAAAGGTAAAAACCTAAAGGGTAGAGTCTAGCTTCTAGTTAATCTCACAGTTGATTCTGAGAGATAATGATGGATTCTCCTTCCTCCATCTGAGTATGGTAATTGCCAGCTAGAATTTAAATTAACTACTGACACATCTCTTCGAGTCCTTGAAAGTTGCACAAACTGTACATTCATTTAAGGGCTTTTGTGCTCTGTGGATTTCACTCATGACTTGTTGCTAGGCAACCAGGACTAGATGCTGCATGTAATGTGCACCCACTGCTGTTGCTTTTTTATTATTATTAAAAAAAATGGTTTCTCATTTTATTACCATGTCAGAGACATCTATATGTTGGGTGGCAGCTGATGTGCATAGTTTGACACTTCTGTTCTACAAAGTAACCTTGTGATATGCCTTTCAAGAATATTGAATTGTTGCTTTTGCTTGTCTAAATGTAATGTTTTTATTTTATCTTTCTTTTTGCTTAGTTCTAAATAGGAAATAATATTATTTGGTTTGAGAGATTCTAATAATAATTTTGTTAGAAAAAAATTGACTTGCATGAACTGTGTAATTTAAATGTTACCTAGAGGCGGATGGACATTAGGAGGTTGATACTGAGATCATTATTAGGTCTAATTTTGTTTATTGCCTCTAATGAGGAAAGAGGAATGATGAGTAGCATTTTAATTAAATTTGTCAATAAAACTAATTTGGGAGATAATACAAATACCTGTAAAAATTGAAGTAGCAATACAGAGAAATTCTCAAATCATTTTACAGGATTTAGAGACTTGAAGAGAATTAGGGTAACACTGCCAATCAAATAATCTAGAATATTGCTTAACAATATATATTATTTTGAGACTGCAGAAGTGATGTGTCCACACTGTTTTAGTTGAATCCAATTCTCAGGTACAGAAAAACATCGTGCTTGAATATCTTATGGCAGTACAACTGTGTTTTTAATTCATTAGTATCGTCCATTCACTCATTAATTACTTAGTGCCCGTTATGTGCTTAGAATTAAAAGAAAACACACAATCTCTGTTTTCAGGGAGTTGGGTTTGATTTCATTTGAGAGATAGGCACTTGAACAAGTTATAAAATTTGTAACATTTTCTATCAGAATTAAATACAATGTACATAATTTTGTTAATTGAACTTGTCTCCCTCGTGGAATTATCTCCTTAAGTAATCAGGCCATAACTTAATTGTTTTGGTTTCCGTGCATTCTAGCACAGTGGCTCACAGTGGGAGCTCAGATTGGACTGAAATTTATTCTTTTTTTGTTTGTTTGTTTTATTCTTAGTCAGCTTTCTCAGGCTGAATGGACTGAACTGTAATCTCACTTGAGGGATAATATTGTCATTAACTAAGAAGGAGAATAAAGAAAGGAAGACAAGGCAATTAGGGAATGAATATGATTGCTTAGATGGTAATTTCAGTAGTTTCAGACATTTTAAGCTTGAGATACCTGTGGGGACATATGTGAGGGATGTTTTAATAAGTAGTTGAATACAGACCCACAGTTGAAGAGTGAGGTTTACATCAGGGAGACATTTGCTAATCATCACTGTGCAGGTCTTGGTTAAAATAAAGGGAATGGTTGAGATCGCTCAGGAAGATAGTATAGAGAGACAAGAAAAGGGTGAAGGGTTCTGAATCGAACCCACAGAATATCAGTGTTTAAATGACTTGTGATGGGCAGTGCGGGAGTTGGGATATGAGAAACCAGTAAAAACACCAGAGAGGAGGCTTGAACAAAAAAGGATAGTGGTATGATGGGTGCTAATGGTATGGATACAAGTCCAAGTCTTATGAGGATTTGAGGAATAAATAAGAAATGAGGCTGTGGAGATACAGGGAGTAGGCTACTCTTGGTAGAGCTTAATTCTGAGGACACGTAAGGAAAAAGGACTGCATCTGTGAGCTTCATGGTTGAAGAAAGTGTTTTCTTTTTTCCTTAAGATTGGTAAGATGAGCATATTTACAGGTTAAGGCAGAAATGAGTAGTATGGGAGTAAGAGGGAATAATTGAAGGGGCAATGTTTTAGAAGGGGTAGAAGGGGATGGGCCAAGAAGTCAAATTGACTGGAGTTTAAAAAGTACTTTCCAACCTAGCTTTTTGGTGCATACTCAGAACAATCCAGTGTGGATGGCAGATGGTTATTTATCATAATCCCTATTTTACAGGTTGATGATGGAGCCTCATGATGTTCTCATTAAGAAAACCTAATTTTTCTTTTTCTTTTTTTGAGACAAAGTCTCACTCTGTCGCCCAGGCTGGAGTGCAATGGCATGATCTCGGCTCACTGCAACCTCCTCCTCCTGGGTTCAAGCGATTCTTCTGCCTCAGCTTCCTGAGTAGCTGGGACTACAGGCATGTGCCACCACATCCAGCTGATTTTTTATTTTTACTAGGGATGGGGTTTCATCATGTTGGCCAGACTGGTCTCTAACTCCGGACCCCAGGTGTTCTGCGTGCCTTGGCCTCCCAAAGTGTTGGGATTACAGGTGTGAGCCACCGTGTTCACCATGCACCAGCCAAGAAAACCTAATTTTTCTAATGAAAAATACTGCTTTTCCCTCTCCTCAAAAGAGATGAATTAATTATTTCATAAGACTATACCATTTTTCAAAATCGATACCAGGAACTTTTCTATTGGAAGAAATAAACTTACTTAGACTTACAATAATATAAAGTTTAGAGGGAATTTGTATAAATCATTATTTCTGCTTTCACCAAATTGCATATGATTAGATATGTAATCTAAGGAGCCTCCATCTCATTGTGGCTTTACTGTCATTCTCATGGTTATACATCACTGCATTTTCTAGGGTGAATTATATCGTTCACTGATTTGGTAGTTTGGAGATACATAAAGGTCTTGGAATATGTTCCCATGAATGTAGAATTTTATTGTAAATAAGTATCTTTGCTGTCCTAATGATGGTACCATGGGATAATATTTATAAAAATGGTATTAGGCTAGCAAGTGTGTATGATAAATATGTTTATTTTTATTTATTATCTCACTTATAAATATGAAGTATAAATAGGTGCAACTGGAGAGGAAAACTTGCAGCCCATATTATACATGTGATAACTTTTAGTTGTGTGATTGAGAATTTTTTTCCCTTAAAAATAACGCCTACAGTGTATGTATCTCCCTCCTTTATCCCTTCACTTCAAGATACGAAGTGCATTGGGGGACAGCATATTATAAGTCACTGTAATAGTTGCTATTATTGGCTGGACGTGGTGGCTCACGCCTGTAATCCCAGCACTTTGGGAGGCTGAGGCAAGCAGATCACTTGAGGCCACGAGTTTGAGACCAGCCTGTCTCTACTAAAAATACAAAAATTAGCCCACTGTGGTGGCGCGCACCTGTAATCCCAGCTGCTCAGGAGGCTGAGGCAGGAGAATCACTTGAAACTAGGAGGCAGAGGTTGTAGTGAGCCAGGATTGCGCCACTGCATTCCAGGCTGGGCAACAGAGCAAGATTCTGTCTCAAAAAAAAAATTGCTATTATTTAATGTTTTGTCATTAAAGAATAACTCATTTTTAAAATTTGTATGTGTCACACCATAATTTTGTGAGCATATTTCAGCCCAAGAATGAATTAGAAATCAAACAAAGATAAAACAAGCTAAGAAAGACAAGTATTACTTATAGTAAGTACTTGGACTGCATCATATGGATTAACTTTTAGTGCATACTGATTTTGCAAGCAGATGTTTATACAAACCTTTATTTTAAAATCATATAAAGTAATAAAAGCATCTTCCTTCAGTTGGTATTATTACTACTTTTGTAAAATTCCTTTTCCGAAGGCAGTACATTTGGTTAATATGCACACATTTCTACTTATTTTTCTAAAGAATATGCTTTCACAAATTTTTTATCAGACATGTAATCTCTGTAAGAAAGCTTTTCTTACTATCCAAAGTGGTACAGCTATCATTGTTTTCTTTTTGAATTAGTTCTCATTTTGAAATCAGAAAATTGTGTGGGCATTCGTGTGTCTATTGTGGTAAAATAAAGGCCAGAAAATGGTTTAGTAGATAGGGGCTTCATCAGTTGAGGGCTGAAATGAAAGCCTCATTAGCCTGGTCCACATGCTTCAGTTGTTCGTTAGCTCTTTCTCATCACCTGTTTCCAGTCTCTGGCAGTACCTTGAACATTTATTTCCTTTTCTACATGCAGCAGCACAAGCTTTTAGTTCAGTGATTACAGTGAAGGTTTTCCAGGTGCTGTGTAAGATATTAATAAATTAGAATATATTGTTTTCCATTGTCACCTTTGAATTACAATTTTTTCACATCTGTATGGAAAATGTTAATGCCTTCTTAGAGGTATACTTGTGAATAGTCAGCATTTTGTTAGAATCAGCCCGTTGTGTTAAGGGCACTATAATTGGTACTGATTATGTACAAAAGAACTAATAGATGTGGTCCCTTAACTCAAGATGTTTATATTTTTAAGGGGAAAGAGGACCAAAATTTATAAACAGTCCCCCCTCTCCCCACCCACACACACACCCAAGGCTGCACCCGAATAGTTGCTGCAAGTTAAGTAGATAGTAAAGAGAGTCATGGGAAGTCTTATAAGAAGCAGTATCTGCATATGGATTATGTTACAAATTTAATGTCGTTTAATGTTTTTGGTAAAATGTATAGTCACAATATATAAAATCACCTCCCTCCCTAATGCAGCCACCACTAAGCTTCTTTTGTGAACTTGATGCATACTTTAATGTAATTATAAAGTGGTTAACTTTTAAAATTTTCACTTAATATGTTATAACTAGGTAATAAAGTAGAAAATTGATTTTCATGACTCTAATTTTAAGTATGTGCATAATAGTCAATCAAGAATAGATATATTTACTTTTACTTAGCCATTGCCATTTTATCAGCTATGTATAGCTTTTGGGGTTGAATAAACCTGTGGCGAAAAATTATAGAATGTGAACAGTTTCTGTGTGTTCAGGCAAAGTAACTGAGAAGAAATACTATAGTAACTTTATGTAGAAGGAATTGCAGCATAGATGTTTTCCAGCAGATCAGATGGAGATAAGAACAAAGAACAGCAGCAGCCTAGGTGGTGTATAGCTTTGAAAATACAGGGAAGTTCATTAGTCTAAAAATGCCATCTTGCCCAAGTGAGAAAGTGGCAGATTTCTTAACAAGTGAACGAGTGACTTGAAAAAGGTGGAATTGAGGAAGCCAAATGTTAAAGCTTATTAGCGTGTGTAGATTAGAGCCTTTATAGCCATTTTTTCAAACACTCCTTTAGAATATTTAAAAATCACTTGTGTCATATGTCTGTGTGCATAAGTACATTGTATATATATTCCCTGATATTTAGCAATGACACTAGCATTTTTATATAAAGAAAATAAAAGGTGACCAGTGTATTAGTTTTCTATTCCAGCCTTAACAAATGCCACACATTCAGTGGATTAAAACAATGCCCATTTATTATCTCACAGTCTGTAGGTTAGAAATTGGACATGGGTCTTGCCAGGCTAAAATCAAGGTGTCAGCAAGGCTTATATTCCTTACTGGAGGCTCTGGGGAAGAATTTACTTCCAAGGTTATTTAAGTTGTTGGAGATCCTGTTTTTATGCTGGCTGTCAGTTGAAGCCTGCTCTTTCCTCCTAGAGGCTGCCCACATTCCTTTTCATACTTTCCATGATTTGCTAGAGGCCTCTGAAGTCCTTGCCTGTGGGTCCCATCTCAGAGCCTTCCCATGCTTCACATCTCTCTAACTTACGCTGCTGTGTCACACTGCCTCCAACCTGAGAAAGTTTTCTGCTTTTAAAGGCCCATGCGATTAGATCAGACTTCAGGGATATCCAGGATAATCTTTTCATCTAAGATCCTTAACCTTAGTTACATCTGCAGAGCCCCTTTTACCATGTAACCTAACACATTCAGAGGATCCAGGAATTAGAGCATATTTAGAGGGTCACTGATTCAGCCTCTAATAGTGAAGGTTTTCTTTTGAGGTGGGAGTATGGAGTGAAAACAGCTTTTTGTATCACTTTTCATCAATTTTACATGTAAGTCACCATTCTTAATTTATATAGAATACTAACATTTCCTGGAGTTTTGTAGTTAATTCACTTTGCTAGTTTAATATATCTTAAAGTTGAAAAAAGGTATAAGAAATGAGTTCTTAACAGAAATATAAAAAGTTACTGATTTTCTTTTTAATGATACTGAAGGAAGATAGAAAAATCTTTCCTGTTTTATCAACCAGCTACCTAGAACAAGGCAAATAAACACTGCTGTAAATAGTAGACTTGGTAATGAGGTTACATATAGTGGCTGAGTTGTACTGAGGTACTTTGTGTGAGAGCTGTTCAGTAATACACGCTCACACACCTTTTAGCATTCTAAGAGTTTGTTTTATTTACATTTATTGAACACATATTAAAGGAACTCTTACTGGTTGCCTCACATGGTGTTAGGTTCTAGGGATACATTTATTTCTGCCCTTGTAGGACTGAATAGTTGTCAGTAAAAAGAGAATTTTAACTAAAGTAATTATAATAAATCATGATGACTCTTGGCATAGTGGAGGTATGTGATTATATGAGAGTACGTAGCATCCTGGAAATAATGAAACTTTGCTTGTCACAGTGGTCTTGTAGCTTATCTCCAACCAGACATTGTAGATTTCCCTTAGTCCTCTGACTCCAGAGTTTCTCAGGAATTTCTGGATTGTGGATACAGGATACTGGGAGCCTTGTATGTATGCAGTAAGTCAAGAAGCAAGATACCGCTGGAAAGTAAAATTTATGATTTCTTATGCTTTTTTAATAGTTTTAATATCTGCAGTTGTTAAATTTCCTATTCTTCACTCATTGGGTTTCTTTAAAACATTGATCGCTCTCTGGTTAAGTTACAAAGAAAATTAGTGATTTTACACTGTGTTAGTCATAAAACACTAACAAAGTACAAAATAATAATGATGTTATGGGAAATAATATTCTTAAAAGGCCTGAGAAAGCATTGTGGCAGTATTTGTGATATATTAGCAACAAAAAGTAACTTGTTGAATGCTATGTAATAGAACTTTCTGTGATGATGGAAGTGTTCTATACCTCTACTGTTTAATCCAGTAGCCAATAGCCACTTACAGCTATTGAGCATTTGAAACATGGCTAGTGCTACTAAAGAACTGAATTTTAAATTTTATTTAATTTTAATTAATTAAAATGTTAATTTCAGTAACCAATTTTAGTTAATGGTTACTGTATTTGATAGTGTAGTTCCATATTGTATTTGAAATATATTTAAATAATTACATATTTTTTAAAAATCATAGTAGTGGGGCTTAGAGTTTCAAATCTGAGGTAGCCCTGGAAAAGCTATACGTATGGAGCGGTTATAAGCAATTGTGGCCACTGAGAGTCATGAGGCTCCTAAGTCAGGGCAGCTCTCACATCTCCACTGGTGGGGATTTTGCCTCTGTACCTGAATGAGCTGTCCACCTGTGCAGGACTGTGGTAAGGATTCCATGGAAAAGGAATACTTGAAGCTGCCCAGCTAGCAAGCTGTGATTCCTGTCCTGGATCTTTCCAAGTAAACTGATGCCTCAAGGGGCCTATGGCATAGTCTTGTGAGTCTAAATGTTTAGTTAACCTAAGAGCACCCCTTGGCATTCCAGAACCAATTAACCTTTATTTACTCAGAGTAAACACAAAACAAAATTCAATAAATTGAGCTGAGGAAAGGCAGACTACCAAGACTCACCAAAAGTTTAATGCACTCTCAATTGTTTCTAATTACTATTTGGAAAGTAGTGCTAGAAAGGATAATACAAGATGAATTTTAAATGCCCACTTTTAGTAGCGATATCTTGGTTCTTGACTTACTGCATACATACAACCTACCAGGAACAGTCATCAAATGTGTACATTAGTGGAAACAAAAATGTGTATAGCGGTGCATCTTTTCAGGTCTTATTGAGGCGTGTCCTTAATCATCCAATGTAAAGTCACCCTCGCAAGTGCTTTATAATATTTTCTCACTATGTTATGTTTTCTTCACAGCAACATCACTAGTTGGAATGATCGTTTTAATTTGTTTGCTTGTTCAGTATTTTTTTGCCTAGGGTATGATCTCCATGAGATGAAGGAATTTGGCCATCTTGTTTACCACTATCTCCCCATTACGTATAAGAATGGCATAATAGGACCTCAGTAAACACTTGAATGAATGAATGAATAAATGAATGAATGGATGAGTGAATTATAGAAACTTTCAGGTTAAAAAATTTTACCTTTAATTCCGTTTTCCAAGCTGCTAAATATTGAGACTGAATAAGATGGTAATTTGGACAAAAAGCTGATGGATTTTCTGTTATTTCCAAAGGATAACTATGATAAAGAAATGCTTTTTATCTTTGTAGAAATGTACTGCTGTTTTTATCTTTTGTTTTGGGACATGGGACTTTTTCTTTATGCAGTCAGGAACTAATCATGGAGGACAGAGAGTACTTTCTATTCCTCTGTGTGATCTCAGAAGTGCTCCCTCTTTTTCTTACCAATGACTTATTATCGGGGAACCTGCCCCGATATTCACGTAGGTTCTTTTCTATTTTCCTTAAGCATCGGCCAGCTTGAGAAATAAAGGGACAGAGTACAAAAGAGAGAAATTTTAAAGCTGGGCATCCAGGGGAGACATCACATGTCGGTAGGTTCCGTGATGCCCCCACAAGCTGCAAAAACCAGCAGGTTTTTATTAGGGATTCTCAAAAGGGGAGGGAGTGTGCGAATAGGTGTGGGTCACAGACATCAAGTACTTTACAAGGTAATAGAATATCACAAGGCAAGTGGAGGCAGGGCGAGATCACAGGACCACAGGACCGAGGCGAAATTGAAATTGCTAATGAAGTTTCGGGCACCATTGTCATTGATAACATTCTATCAGGAGACAGGGTTTTTGAGATCAACTGGTCTGACCAAAATTTATTAGGCGGGAATTTCCTCTTCCTAATAAGCCTGGGAGTGCTATGGGAGACTGGGGTCTATTTCACCCCTGCAGTCTCGACCATAAGAGACGGCTACACCCAGGGGGGCCATTCATAGGCCTACCTCCAGGGGTGCATTCTCTTTCTCAGGGATGTTCCTTGCTGAGAAGAGGAATTCAGCGATATTTCTCCCATTTGCTTTTGAAAGAAGAGAAATATGGCTCTGTTCCGCCTGGCTCACCAGAGGTCAGAGTTTAAGGTTATCTCTCTTATTCCCTGAACAATTGCTGTTATCCTGTTCTTTTTTCAAGGTGCCCAGATTTCATATTGTTCAAACACACATACTCTACAATTTGTGCAGTTAACGCAATTATCACAGGGTCCTGAGGCAACATACATCCTCCTCAGCTGACAGGATTAAGAGAGTAAAGTAAAGACAGGCCTAGGAAATCACAAGGGTATGGACTGGGGAAGTGATAAGTGTCCATGAAATCTTCACAATTTGTGTTTAGAGATTGCAGTAAAGACAGGCATAGGAAATTATAAAAGTATTAATTTGGGGAACTAATAAATGTCCATGAAATCTTCACAATCCACGTTCTTCTACCATGGCTTCAGCCGGTCCCCCTGTTTGGGGTCCCTGACTTCCCGCAACAACTTATTCAAATGTTGACCACTTGTATTCAAAAACAAAACCAGAAACAAAACTGTTACATACCTTGCTGTTTTGATCTATGAAGTGAAACCCTTAAACATTATGAGGCATTGTCAATGGCTATGTGAGACTGAAGTGGCGTATAAGGAAAGGATGTAATGCGACTGTTGGACTGTGACTTTTAATAATAAACCTCATTAACTGTTCCAGCACCCCCCACCAAAGCTCCCAAAACATTGTGGCAGTTATTGGGGAACAAATGTGAGGGGATAATCCTAGAATGCCATAAATGTGTAATAGCTCATCTCCGTAGCATTCCACATTGTGTAAATTATTTGTGGGGGAATGGGAAGACGTTGTCTATCATTTTAATGTATTAATTTTGCTGGATGTTGGAACTTTATTCCCTCGACCTCTCACTTTTTCATGACTACCCTATTATGAATCCTTTCTTTATTGTAGTCATTTGACTATCCTGGACCCAACCCAAAACCAAAACCATCTGTATTAGGGTTAATTATATTACCAGAATATATGCTAAGAATATAGAGAGTAAAGGAACATAAAATTTTTACTCATGAAAATAGTTATGTTTGTTGGGAGTCTTAAAGTTATGTGGTGAAAATACCAATGAAAAGCTGTAGTTTGAATATATATTACGGGGGTGTATGTGTGTATTTTACTTTTAAAATCAATTTTATTGAGGTACAGTTTATACACAAAAAATCCACCCATTTAAAGGGTATAGTTCAATGTCTTTTGACAAATGTACAGATATTTTTATAGAAAAATGAGATGCAACTTTCACTTATCTTGGAGTTCATTGGATTTTGGTTATAACTTGGAATAAATAGGAAAATATGGGCAACATGGGGAAGATGAGGGAAACATAAAATAAAGTAGCAGTTGTACCATTTATAGTTCCTACCTGATATGGAAACCCATATGGTCCTGATTTTTATTGGATATTTTAGCCTCTTGGAATCATACAATTTCTCCCAGTTATAAAGAAAAATAGATCATTATACCGCATGTTGTCTGATGGTAGTTTTCTGCAGAGACTCTTTTAAAAATAAAGTTGAATAAAATTTATGCTTGTGGAAAAATAATCTACATTCAACCAATTTAAAACAGAATTTTATTGATTGTGTTCTCATTTGGAGTAACTGCAGGGAAAATCACCTGGGCTAATACAAGTTGGATATCATTTACTAGGGATTTAGCTGGAGAAAAAAACCCAAACTCATTTCAGTTTCAGTGGTGACAGCTGTTGACTGAATTTTCCTGTGATACCCTTCACTGCAGGAAATGATATATTGTAAGCTTTGGTTCCTTTGATTTCCTACCTACCCAACAAATCCAAAGTGCAGGGACTGTGCTTTCTAAATGTCTGAGTGGCCTAGTTTATGTGGATAGGGTTTTTTTTTTTTTTAACACCCAAAGTGGGTAAAATTGTGATTGCAAAATATAGATATATGGGTAATGTACAGAAACATTTATTTCCTCTTCCTGAAATTGTTTTTCCATTTGTGCTATTATTATACCTGGCTTCATGTGAAAAGGCTGTATTGGAACTTGGTATACTTTTATGGAATGATGTAGGAGATTACTCTCATTTTGAAAGATGTATTAGCTTACTTTTTAATGGTCCAAATAAATATGTTTCTTTGATGCAGAGATCAGTTTTGATTATTTGTGATGCTTTCTTCACTGCTTTTTTATTTTATGCTAGTTTAAGCAATATGATAAACTATAACCTGCCAGATAGAAAGGAGTAAATGGTGTTAACCTCTTTAGGCTTGAGAATACTGGGAAATGCTTGACAAAGAATGGAAATGTGTTTTATATGTTATTGTTTTATGAACCTCAGAAACTCTGTCTGCTGGTGGGGAGGGAGGGCAGAGAAATACCCCCTGAGGATGAGGGAGGAATTCTTTCCACTCTGGCTTAGGACTTTGCTGTAAGCCACATTTGCATCCTGTCTATTGTGGCTTCTTACAAATGAGAGAAGAATGGACAGTTGCAATTAGGTATTGAGGTTGAGGTTGGCCAAGCAGCCCCAAAGCCTCGAAGATAAACATGTCACAGCTTTCTTTGTCCCCAGAGAAACAATTCAGGTTACTACCACGCTAATCAGAATTCAAGATTGCTTCCCTAATAGTATAAATGGCAAACTATGGCTTAAATATAAAAACTTGATTCCCAAGTAAAATGTTGTAAAAACAAGCACATTTACAGTAAACTTGAAGCACTTCCTTTAGTTGGCCTAATTGCAGCCTGTATTTTGCTTATGACTGGCAGAGATTGATGTTAGTGTAGCAAATAGAAGTCAGGGCAAGTCATCTGGCTATTCTGTAGGTATACGTAGTCCTCCAGAGAGAATTATTTGATTGTTTTATGTCATTGTGTCCTCACTATACAATACTGCTATCAAGTAGAATCGTAATGAGAGCAACAAATGTAGGCCACATATATAATTATATATAATTTTAAATTAGTGAAATTAATTTTGATAACATACCTTATTTAACTCTTATTCAAAATATCTTTTATTTATTTTTTTAAGAGATGGGGTCTTGCTCTTTTGCCCAGGCTCAGCTACTTGAACTCCTAGGCTCAAGTAATCTTTCTTCCTTAGCTTCCTGAATAGCTGGGACTACAGATATGTGCCACCACAGCCAGCTCAAAATATTTTAATATGTAATCACTATGAAAAATTATGAATGAAATATTTTACATTTTATGTACTAAGTCTTTGAAATCCAGTGTGTACTTTGTACTTATTGAACATCTCAATTTAGTCTAAGCTACATTTCAAGTGCTCAATGGTCACATTTGGCTAATGGATACTATATTGAACAGTAAAGCTTTATAAAAATGGATATCATTTAAATCTCTTCTGTTTAAGTTGAATATTTGTACTTTGGACACTTCCTAAAAATGTAAATATAGACTATAATGATAGACTCACAAAATCTTCCCGATATCAGGTTATTCAAGGACATCTAAATTCTCCTATTAATACTTTGAGGTTAAACATTTTATGTGATAGTATGAAGAAGATTGGAAAGAAATTATTTTTTCTAGTATTCATAGGAAGAAATTGGTGAACGTTAAGAACAGAGAAAAAAAATCCAAAATGTTTAAGAATAATAAATTTAGGCCGAGATGATGATGATGTTTATTACAATTTAAGTGAAAAATACTGTGATAAACACTACAGACATTTCATTTGTCCTCACAAGAACTTTTTGAGAGCAGCACTTTTGTGACTTTTATAATCCCTGTTTTACCAGTGCTTAAGATGAAAGCAATTAAGAGATCTTTGCAAAATCACACAGGTAGTGACTGTATGCAAACTTTTGCATGACTCTTGGATTCTGAAACTTACCCTGTTAATCACTCTTCTCTATTTATTGCCTGGTTCTTTTATGCCTCCATGATTGCCTTGGGCAAACTGGACTTGGAGAAATTATACAAATGAAGAGGAGTTGCAGCCAATTCCTAAAGTGTTGCAACTATTCCACTACTTCCTGTTTACTCTGTCAAATTTTCATCAGTAGTCTGGAAAGGAGAAAATGACTGGAGTTGTAATCACCCATGAAAAGCTGACTTTTGCCCTCCCATTTTGTCAGTAATGCCCTGTGGCATTTATGTCACAGTAGTGGAGCTGGTGAACACCACTCTTGGAGCTGAGGTGTGATGATCCATCTTCTGCCAACAATCAGTGCCACAGCATGAAAAGGTTATTATTATTTTTCTTACCCAGCTAATCTTGCCATGAGACCCATAAATCCACTTTCATGTAATTTCTGCTTTTTGTTTTCAACTCTGAGTTTCAACTCGAAAACAATTCCCTGTTGAGTACCTAAGTGCTCACCTTGATATTCGTGGTACATTGAACAGGACTTAAATTTGTGTTGTTTCTACGAAGTCCAGGAGTAGGTCTGCCTTTCACTACAATTCACAGATCAGATGTGTGCAGATGTATGTGTTTCAGATTTATCCTTTTATATATCCATGGTATTTTTGCTCTGTACATTAGACGTTTATGAGGTAGTATTTGGGGGAAACTCTAGTTTAGTGTGGATGTGATTAATTATGCCTTGCTGTCTTGGTCATTCCCCAACCCCTGCATTTTCCAAAATTAGATTGATTTAATTGGATTTAAAATGGGATCATTTAAATTTGGTTGCATAAATATGTGTTTTGTATGTTTTGAAAGTCTTAACCTTTCTCTTTTCAGCCTATAAATTATTGAAATTCTGTTAGCTTTATAATTTTCTGTTTACTGTGATTTTAAGCTATATTGGAAAACTAGCCATGCTGCCCTCTTATGTTTAATGAGCAAGATAATATGAGAGGGAAAAGTTCCTCAGGTGTTTTAATTAAGTTTTATGTAAGTTTATTGAACAATTGCAACCATTAAAAGATGCTTTTGGCTGGGTACGGTGGCTCATGCCTGTAATCCCAGCAGTTTGGGAGGCCGAGGCGGGCAGATCACTTGAGATCAGGAGTTCAAGACCAACCTGACCAACATGGAGAAATCCCGTCTCTACTAAAAATACAAAATTAGCCAGACTTGGTGGTACATGCATGTAATCCCAGCTACTTGGGAGGCTGAGGCAGGAGAATCACTTGAACTGGGGAGGCAGAGGTTGCGGTGAGCCGAGATCATACCATTGCACTCCAGCCTGGGCAACAAGAGTGAAACTCCGTCTCAAATTTAAAAAAAAAAAAAAGGATGCTTTTATATATTTTGTGTATCATGAATTCTCTTATAGCAGAATATGTAATTTAAGACCATCACCTCAAAACAAAACAAAAACACCACATTACTTTTGTGTAGGCAGAGTTTGTTATACACAATTGCAAAATTCTGTTTTCTTAGAAGACACTATTACATGTACACTTAGGTGTTTAGAAACCTGGAGAAAACCTCAAATTTTCATGAAAACAGAAACTTAGCACTTTATTATTACAAAGGAAATAGGACTTAAAGGGGTTTTTAAAATTATATTTTAATGGTCTTTGATTAAAGACCTATCTCAGGACCTACCTAATTTCCTACCGAATTTCTCCCCCACCCCCTGCCCACCTGCCCTTGCTTGTGTTTTTTCTCTAACCTAACCTCTTCATCTATAAACTACTTTTTAGAAATTTTCTTGGCTTTGCTTCTCTTTTCTGCCCCTCCATCTGTTATGTGATAACCCTTCAGATCCCAAGAAAAAGACTTTATTATTCCAAAATGCCATGCTGTTACCACATCCTTACTTTAAAACCCCTTCGACAACCTTAATAAACTTTAATCACATACTTTTGTGAACCTGGTCAAAATGTCAGAATGTTTTAATATATTCAAATTGTTAAACTACAAATGATAAAAATATTGAAACAACCAGGTCTTTGACTTTTTTTTGTGATTATCACATCCTACTTCTAAACCTCCAAGCTTAAATTATTTTCTGACTACAGTCTCTAATTCTTCCACTTTACTCCCCAGTTGCTCATTCCTGCTGATTGTCATCTTCCCTTCATCCGAGCCTTCTACTTCAGTTCCCCAAGATCACCTCCCCATGTGGCTCAGCAGGCTTCTCTATTCAACCTAGACCTGTTGTCAGTCATTTCAACAACATTCTAATAACATTCTAGAATCCTGTAGTCTGTGTTTGTAAAGCATAACTCTCTCTATTCAGTGTCATTGTCTTGCTCAAAAATCTTTAATGCCCCACATTGCCTACCTTCTCCTCTCACCCTTCATTTAGAAGAGCCCTCCTCTCTGCGGGCCTGAGGAACAATTGTTTTGAGCATTGTTGTGGCACTCATCACATTATCCTCCCTGGACTATGTCTGGATCCTTCACTGCTTGGACCCTTCCTTGGTCACAAAGGTGCTTAATAAGTGTATGCTGAGAGATAGGGGGGTTGTACAGGGAGGGATTCCTGAAGGTGTGTGTGTGGTGTTTTTTTTATTTGTTTGTTTGTTTTAATAATTAGAATCTTTTACATCCAAATAAGTACAACAACTGGGATGTGGGAAAAAAAGTGTCTTATAGAGAGAGAATCTGACAATCTAGTGATATTAGAAAAGTAGTTTGTCCTGGGTTTTATGCATTTATATGGTTCTGTTTCGGTAGTGAAAGTGTTTATTTTGCTCTTACAGTGCAGTAATTGTTACATTTTAGCAAAAATACACTATATCCTTTTACAACCAAGTGTCTTCAGATAGATTTCTAATGTAATTGAATATTCACTGAACCACATCTTTATTGTTTTCATTACTTTTCTATAACTTGAGAAAACTGGTATTTCACCCTTAATGCCTTTCACCTGATACTTTAGCAAATAAATTATGCATAGGGAGTGTAAGTAAATCACTGCAGTTCCTTACCCGTTACCACACATATTTATGGATGAAGAAAATTGATGCATAGCTTGCCTTGTCTTTTTCCTTTTAAACTTGTGGAAAATTAGTGGCTAAACTGAGAATTAAGGAAATCAAATTCAGATTTTTCAAGATTCTCTGATTAATCAAACATTGCCCTTTATATTTGGCAAAATAGTCGTTAATGACATAATGTGAATTTTGTGACCCATTAAAATGTTCTTCAGTCTTCTATATTGAAAAAATGGTATTTGTGTTACATCTCACTTTATTCTTTTATGAAATATTAGGAGTAGGAAAGCTTTTATGCTTACTGAATCCCTTGTTAAAAAAACTATGTTGGTGACAGTGAATGTCTCTCGAAGCTGTGAGTATTTTAAATGGACCAAAAACTATTTTCTGCTGGGTTTGCATGCGTTTATAGATGTTGAAGCAATTAGAAATGTTTTTTGCTTTTAAAAATGACTTTCTATGTTTTCCCAACATAATAATCACTAAGACATGTTCCCTCATAAAATCGATCATTTTCAAATCATGAAAATAAGAATATATTTTGACAATTCATTAATATAGCAGCTTCATTTATTTGGCAGCAGTGTGATAGAAAGCTGGCGCTGAGCTCTGAATGGAGAAGGATGCGTCTCTTTCCCTGGCTACCTGCTAGGATTCTCCTTTAGAACCATCTCTTGGCACTTCCAAGTAAAAGCCAGTTTCATGAGCCAATGTGAATTGTTTTTAAGGGTTTTTTTTATTTTATGGCAGCATTATTTGTTTTTCTTCTACCTTGATTTTTGAGCTTCTGTCAATGTTTCATTATTATGAGGAAAAAACCATTCACCTGGAAACATTGTAAGGATGAGTGAAGAAAATTTATTATCAAAACTTGTATTTTCATAATTTCTTTGTAAGTTTATTCCTGAGTTACAGTTTTATTGTTTAGGCTAAACAGTTTTTATCTTGTGGAAAGTGAAATCGTGGCTTGGAAGCACTCAGTCACTCAGGCTAGAAACTGATCTGTTATTCTTGACTTTTCTACCTCCTTCATCAAAGCATATCCATTCTTCTCCAGAAAATTTCCTGAACCCATCTATTGCCTTCCTTTCTCCATCCGTTACCCCTACTTTACTCAGGCTCTCACCTTTCCTCGCCTGGATGTAACATTGCCTACAGTATTCTTTCAGTTAGTTGCCAGTCCCTCCCCTTTCTAATTATTTCCCCACACTGCTTTGTTTCTCAGGTGTAAACTGGATTATGTCAGTTCTTGCCTCACATCTTTTCGTGATTTTTCACTGCCTGCAGAGCATGGGATACAGGCTTCTCATCAACTGCCTTTGTTGTGTTGTATCTAACAATCCCCCTGCCCCCCAGCTATCCTTAACTAGTTCAAATAGGTGTTAAGTAGCTGTGATGTTTATTATCACCTCCTCTAATGCAGACATAAGGCTTTCTGATTATAGATGAGTAGAGGAGAAATGCCATTCCTAATTCTGATACTTAACATCTTCATTTCTGTCATATTCATCCCCACCCCCATGGGTTCCGTACTTGCCCACACTAGGCTGGTGGCCGTCTTTCTATTATGTATATGTCTTTTTTATAGAGTTTTTATTTTTTATTTTTGAGACAGGGTCTCACTCCCTCATCCAGTCTGGACTGCAGTGATGTGATCATAAATCACTGCAACCTCAAACTCCGAGGCTCAAGCAATCCTCCCACCTCAGCCACCTGAGTAGCTGAGACTACAGGTGCGTGCCACCACACCCAGCTAATTTCTTTTTTTTTTTTTTTTTGTAGCGATGATGTCTTGCTATATGTTGCCCAGGCTGATCTCTAACTCCTGGGCCCAAGCGGTCCTCCTGCCTTGGCTTCCCAAAGTACTGCGAATAGAGGCATGAGCCACTGGGACTGGCCAAAAATATTTTTAGAAGTTTGATGTCTACACAGTTTAAGTTTACTTGTATTCTCTCTGTAGGCATTTATACCAATAAAGTCTTTGCATTCATCGGTGCTAGCATTCTCTTGCTTTTTTTCTTTTTTTCCTCGAAATTTAGCCCTTTTGTATATTCTAGTGAGGTGTGGAAGAACAAGCATTTTATACTGTCATTTAGGCAAATGTATATGTCCTCTTTATATATCTACTCTTTGTACTTAGTACAGTATGCATTAATCTGGGCTGAGAACAACTTCCTTGTGGCGTAGTAATTTGGCTTCATTTACTCAATAACTATAATTCTGTTTGTACATCATTTTACCATTTATAGAGGCCTTTCATATTTGTTTATTTGATCTGAACAATCCTGTTATATCATTGTAATCACCACCTTCAGCTGATAGACTAAGAAGCTGAGACTTACAAGGGTCAATGGCATAGCCTAGTACTTCCCAGCTGGGTGATGGCTCCTTCACAGGATCATGCTGTGGTCTCTCTTACAATCCTGTGATTTCTGTACTTACTGGTCAAGACTGCAATTGCTCTTTGTGCTGGAGTATGCTTCACTGATTTTATTTAGCACTTTAGATACATTATTTCATTTGATTTCCCCAGTGTTTCTGTTAATTAGGCAGGGCTGGCATTATTAGTGCCATTTTACAAATAAGGATGGTGCAAATCAGAATGGTTAAGTGACTTGTCCCAGTTTGCAGAACTGGTATTTAAAGAACAAAAACCAGCCGGGCACAGTGGCTCACGCCTGTAATCCCAGCACTTTGGGAGGCCGAGGCGGGTGGATCACGAGGTCAGGAGGGCGACACCATCCTGGCTAACATGGTGAAACCCCGTCACTACTAAAAAATACAAAAATTAGCTGGGCATGGTGGTGGGCACCTGTATTCCCAGCTACTCGGGAGGCTGAGGCAGGAGAATGGCGTGAACTTGGGAGGCGGAGCTTGCAGTGAGCCGAGATCGTCCCACTGCACTCCAGCCTGGGCGACACAGCGAGACTCCATTTCAAAAAAAAAAAAAAAAAACCAAGAACGTGTCTTCATACGCCTAGCCTACTGCCATTCCCAATGCCCCTTTGCTCTACTGTGAGACATGTTGGAAAAAGAGATAACATTTTTATTCCTGAGATTTCACTGAAACAATTATCTGGTTATGCTGTGTGCTAAAGTCTAAAACATTAAAGTTAAATGGCAGCTATCAATTTAACTTTGCATGAGTTTTATATGCCATTGTGCTACCGCAATTAATGAAATGCATAGAATCTAATAACACGTTGTCAGAAAGGTGTTACTCAAGGGAAAGATAATACAAGGCAAGGGAAAATAATACAAGAGGAGATGTGTTTTAGGATATGGTCTCATAGGGGAAGAAGAATTTTTTCTTCAAGCCCTATAGGTTGGAAAGGACCCATGTAATAAAAGACAGATTAATAGGAGAAAAACAAACAAGTTTATTAACATTTTGTATCAGTTTTCTGTGCTTATAACAGAATATCTGAAATTGGGTAATTTATAAAGGAAACAAATTTATTTCTTACAGTTATGGAGGATGGGAAGTCCAAGGTCCAGAGGGTGCACCTGGTGAGAGCTTTCTTGCTGGTAGGGACTCTCTGAAGAGTCTTGAGGTGGTATAGGGTATCACATGGCGAGGGGGCTGAGTGTGTTAACATGCCAGCTCAAGTCTCTCTTCCTCATTTTATAAAGCCACAAGTTTCCCTCCCATGGCAACTCGTTAATCTGTTAATCCTGTATCCATTAATCCCACCTCTCAATACTGCCACATTAGGGATTAAATTTAAACATGAGTTTTGGAAGGGACAGATATTCAAACCATAGCACATGTGTGTGCTATGGAAGGCATATGCATGGAAAACATCCAGAAAGTAAGTAGTTCTCAAAAAAGGTGTTTTCGATTCAAGTTTATATAGCAAATTCAACTAGGAGCGATAAATTTCTGAAGTGACATGGCAAAGGACAAGGACTTTGAGTCTCTGGTGGCAGCAACTTGTGAGAAGGCAAATAAATGGCAGATAAAGACCAGTTGGTAAAGCTTGTTCATATAGTTTCCTCTGGTATCATCTCCACATAATAAGAATCTGAAGTTATCTTCACTGATCAACCTTTGTTCTCACTGGTAAAGGTGGGCAGGATGACTTTTGTCTTTGTAAATCTGCGTTTTGCTTTTAGGCAGATAGAGGGAGGGCAGAGAGCTTTCCTGAATCTGCTTCTTCTTAAATTGCCTTTGCTCAATAATCCTTCATATTTTGGGGGTGGCATCTTCTGGTTTCCCTCAGTATTAGTCTACTCATTCTGCTCTCGGAGTAATTCTCAGGTCCTTCTTAGCCTGTAGAAGGAGGACTTGCAGGGAGGGGAAATCTGTACCTTTTTTTTTCTTTTTTTTGATACAGGGTCTCACTCTGTTACCCAGGGTGGAGCACAATCTCAGCTCACTGCATCCTGCACCTCCTGGGCTCAAGCCATCCTACTGCTTCAGCCTCCTGAGTAGCAGGGACTACAGGCACACACCACCATGCCTGGCCAATTTTTGTATTTTTTATAGAGACCAGGTTTTGTCATGTTGCTTAGGCTAGTCTTGAACTCCTGGGCTCAAGCCATCTGCCTGCCTCAGCCTCCCAAAGTGCTGGGATGACAGGTGTGAGCCAGCTATATTGTGGTTTTGCTTCATAATCCATACCCATTGTTTAATCAGTAAAATTGATTGATTATGGGAAACAACAGCCTGTCTACAGAGCATCTTGAGCGTATATGTGGTTCAGCAGGAAGAATCTGTAACTGAGCAGATAGAAAGTAGTATCTGGATTGTTTGTTTGTTTGTTTGAGACAGAGTCTCGCTGTATAGCCTAGGCTCAAATGCTCAGGCGTGATCATGGCCCACTACAGCCTTGATCTCCCTGGCTCGAGCAGTCCTCTTACCTCAGCCTCCAGAGTAGCTAGGACTACAGGCATGCCACCATGCCCAGGTTTTTTTTGTTTTTTTTTTTTTAATTTTTATTATTTTTAGAGACAGAGTCTTACTCTGTTGCCCAGGTGGAATTCTTTATGATCATAATGACTTCACTCCAGGACTTCCCTTTAGTTGTGGTATTTGTATAATCCTTGGTTTGATTGTGGATTTCTATGTAATCTAGCAGCTGATTTTTGCTATGTCACATCTGCATGCACCTGAGTCTGTGTTCATGGAGTTGGGCATGAGTAGTGTGTTGTGTCAAGGAGGTGAAACATTACTGAGGTGGGTGGCTTTAGGTAGTATATACCAAGTTATGTGTCCTAATTTGAAGATAATCATGCAGGAAAATTTATTATAGGGAAGAGGATGATATGGTGCGGTGAAAAAATGGGGAATTAGGAATCAAAAGGTTTGAGTTCCTACTGCACTGCTGACTTGCTTTCTGATCCTAACAAGTTTCTAACTCCTCCAAGCCTCCATTCATCAAATGATATATGGAAATACTCTCTCAGGGGGTTGCAAGGATCTAATTAGAGGCTATTGAAGACTCTGTACACTGTAAAATGCTATTCAGATATTATTTATTTTAATAAACAGTGATTGCTTTATGTCAGGCTCTTTAACAAAAATTCTTACAATTCAGACCTCCTATCAACACTGCAAAGCAGGCATTATTATCACCATTAGTCAATAAGGAACCTGGCATACAGAGAGTAACTAAGTAACTTGCTCACCTGCTACTTTTAAGTGACGATTCCCAATTTAAGTTCCAGCTGCTTTTTTGCTATGTTGTCGTGCTGTTAATAAAGGATAAATGGTAGAGGTTTGAACTTTAACAACAACTTGGATTATGCATCTAAAAAAATGGAAGTGGTGCTCTAGACTAGGAGTCAGGAGGTTCAGACTGTTACTATATTTTTGTATTATTTTGGGGTAAGTTACTTAATTTCATTAAATGCGTTTAAAACACTTGGCTATGTTTCTGCTAAGGTTTATATGTAAAATGCTTTCTTATTTTAATCATTTTCAAAATTTTAAAAATTTCCTTCGAAGGGATCAAAAGTATTTTATGAATCTGTTTTAATATATATTTTTCTTTTTTTAAAGTCATTCCTACACTGGCCAAGATTACAGTACCCAGGGAAATGTTGGGAAGATTTCTTTAGATCAGATTGATTCGGTAAGTAGCACATTCTTTTAAACTTAGAACTTTATCAATGGAGGGAACATAGATTTTCTTAAAGACTTTTGGGTGAGGAGATAGAATATTATTTCATTGCTTGCTGATTAATTTTAAAGAAAATCCCAGCCGGGCGTGGTGGCTCATGCCTGTAATCCCAGCACTTTGGGAGGCCGAGGTGGGTGGATCACGAGGTCAGGAGATCGAGACCCTCCTGGCTAACATGGTGAAACCCCGTCTCTACTAAATATACAAAAAATTAGCCGGGCGTAGTGGCGGGCGCCTGTATTCCCAGCTACTCGGGAGGCTGAGGCAGGAGAATGGCGTAAACCCAGCGGGTGGAGCTTGCAGTGAGCCGAGATCGCGCCACTGCAATCCATCCTGGGCGACAGGGCAAGACTCCGTCTCAAAAAAAAAAAAAAAAGAAAATCCCATGCCCTACTTATATGATTTTTAAAAAATCATAGGAAAATCATTTAATCAGAAAATTATCTGTACTTTTATGAAAACAGAATTTAATCAACTATTCCAAACAAGACTTCTTTTAAATAGCTAAATGGAGTTTGTGTTTACATTTAAATACTGTATACATTTAATAAAGGGGGAATGGAAAACACTGAGTGTATTAGTTTGTTAGGGCCGTCATGACGACAGAAATTTATTTTCTCACAGTCTAGAGGCTCGAAATCCAAGATCAAAGTGATAGTAGGTTTGACTTCTTCCAGGACCTTTGTTGTCTCACAGATGGCTGCCTTCTCCTTGCGTTCTCCTGTGGTCTTCCCACTGCTTGCATACATCCCTGGTGTCTCTTCTTTTCGTAAGGACACTGAGTACGTGAGACCAGGGCCCCACCCCCATGGCCTCCTTTAATCTTAATGATTTCTTTAAAGGCCCCATCTCTAAATATAGTCACATTTGGAGCTACTAGAGGTCAGGACTCGATATATGAATTTCAGGGGGAGAGGACAATTCATCATCTAGTGTAGGCTACAAGATTAATAGATAGCTTATTTTAGCATCATTTGACTTTGTGATTCCATAGGGTAGCGTACTTTGCCATACTTGTAGAATTTCTCGTTAATACATAACAGCATTTGCACTCCATACACAAGGGGAAAATAAGCCAGCCATAAGTAATCTTGGGTTAGACGACTACCAAATTATTCACAATAAATGAAAAATACACAGGGATTTTAATGCTTGGAAACAAGAACTGTAATAAGACTAGTAGAGAAAGACCGTGAGTTTGCATCAGAATGAATAGGTCATCTTCCATTTGAAAAATTATAAAAAAGTACTTGCAGTTAATATGTCTAGAAATAACAGGGTTGCCTACTTTACACAGTTGATTTGTTGATTTGAAGTTTGTTCTCAAAGATGTCCCATCTTTTAATTTTTTATTAAACACTTATCTCTAACAGTCCCCCTTCTCACTTCCACTCATGTGATTTGTGCTTATATAATGTGAGTGGTTGGAGGTTAATTCTGTTCCTAGTTCTAGCTAGATGTTTCCCCATTCACAAGCAAATGTGAATTTGGTTGGATACTGTTGGAGTTCATAGAAATATTAATTCATTTAATGGATATATATTGAGCCCATCAGTTATGTAGCAGCCATTGTGCTGTGGATACAGAAGTGAGGAAAACAGAAAATGTCCCTGCCTTCATGGACCTTACATGAGGGAGAGGGACAACATAATAAATAATAAATGAGCAATATAATGTTAAGTGCTATGATGGTGATCCTGTCATGGGTCTGTGCCTGAGACCCCGTGGTGAGTAATACAGATGTATCTTTTTTTTGGACTGCCTCCTAACTCTGTATCTATATTGTTTGATCTTCACAACAGCATGTCATTTGCATATCCCTTGGTATTTGCAACTCTTCTCCAAATGTTTTCTTTAGTTTTTTCTTCTAACAAATCTGGCTTTCTCAACGCTGTTTCCCCTGTGGCCCTCTTCAAGTAGAGACAACTTTCCCCCCGAGTTCGTATATAGGTGTGCGGTGAGTGTCTTTCTTGGTCCACGTTTCTCTACCTTCCATTGTTACAGCTCCAGCTCCTTTAAAGCCCTTGTGATCTTATTATATCATCTGAGACCTCCTTTGTTGCTATTCTACCCCCTCCCCCCACACCTGTATTTGTTGATGATTTGAACACCTAGCTAATGGTCTTGTGTACTGGCGCTATTCTTGTTATTGTTCTTGGCCTCTGCAAGATCCAAGTTGATAATTTATCCCCTATCCTGGACTTACGATTCTTTTGTTTGCTTGTTTTCCATAATCATTTTTCTGTCTGTATATAGCCAGACACTATCTTTTTAATTTTTATTATTTGGACTACTGCCCACACCTCTTAAGTATCCCTCCTGCTTCCATTCTTACTCTCATATAGTCTTTTCACTACATAACAGCCAGAGTTCTCTTTGTTCATTGAATCACATCAGTCTTCTGGTCAGAACCCTCTAGTGGGTTTTCATCATATGTAGACTTAAATCCAAGCTCATGTTATGGCCTCTGAAGCCGTATGTGCTCATCATTTCTGTTTTATCTTCTGCTCCATTCCGGCTCACTCACTTGCTCTGGTCACATGGAGCTTATGCTCTCTTTTAGCACACCACGTTTATTCCTTCTCAGGATCTTCATTTCACTAGAATCCAACTTCTTTCTTTGTCTGACTTGAAATGCCATCTCCTCAAAAAGGCTTCCCTGGCCACCCAAATTGAAGTACCTCTCCCGTAATCACACTTGATTTCATTTCTCTATTTCATTTCCAGTGCTTTGGCATCAGATGTTATCTTTTTAATGTCTGTATTCATTGTCTGTCTCCTCCTATTAAAATATAAGCTCTTTGAGGACAGGGTTTTTGACTTCTTTGTTCACTACTGGTTCCCCAGGGCTGTACACATAGTAAGTGTTAAATATTTGTTGATTGAATGAATAAAAAGTAATCAAGGAATGTGCCAAAAGAAGTAGAAATTGATTTGGGCCTTGAATGATGACTTGGCTTTGGCTACATGGCATGTGCATGAGAAGGGTGCACCAGGTAGGGCTAGCAGAGTGAGAAGAATGAGAAGCTACAGAGCATGACTGCGTGGTCACGGGATAGTGAATAATCAAGTGGACTGGAGCCGAGGACTCATTTTGGTGTAGTAATAATATACTGGGCTCTCCCGGGCTCCCTGTCACAGTGCTTCTGTGGTGCTCAAGTTTTGCCCTTGTTGGAGCCCTCATTTTATCATTTATTTCATGTGTTTAACTTACATAGTAGTGAATATAATAATTGTTGTGTCTTTTTCCTTAACTGAATTAAAGGGGACAATTAGGTCCTAGCTTATTTTCCAGAACACTTAATAAATAATTGTTCTGTTAGGTATAATTGAAAAGTAGTTATTGGCCAGGCGCAGTGGGTCATGCCATCTGTAATCCTAGCACTTTGAGAGGCCAAGGTGGGAGGATCACCTGAGGTCAGGAGTTCGACAGCAGCCTGGCCAACATGGTGAAACCCTGTCTCTACTACAAATACCAAAATCAGCTGGGCATGCTGGCAGGCACCTGTAATCCCTGCTACTCAGGAGGCTGAAGCAGGAGAATCGTGTGAACCTGGGAGGCAGAGGTTATACTGAGCCGAGATGGCACTGCTGCACTCCAGCCTGGGCAACAGAGTGAGATTCCATCTCAAAAAAATAAAAAAAGAAGAAAAAAAAAAGAAAAGTAGTTACCAGATATTGAGGAAACCTTGCATGTTCATACTAAGGATGTTGAATATTGATTGTATGGATTAGAACAATGTTTAGGAAAAAAATCAGATATTAATATGAAGGAACAAAAATGATCTCATGAAAATGAGCTGAAAGGCTTTCTAGTTAGTTCTACCAAGGGGGGATATAGGTCTGAGTGAACTAGACTGGGGATGGAAAAATTCAGAAGTTGTTACTGTAAAAGAATGAAGAGAAACTGGATGGTCACTAGAGGGAGCAGCAAAGTCAAGCAAAGTGAGACCTGCTCTTTCTTATAGATGAAGTGAACTTGCTAAGGCATGTGTGAGGGAGTGAGAATTTAAGTCTTGGGAGGATATTTAAGGAAGTCATAGAGAATGCAGTTGAAACCGTAACTGAAAAATTAAAGTAGGCAATGATATTTCATTTTTGGCACTAAGGGAAAGACCTACACTTTGTTCCTTTTAACTTGATTTCTTTAACATATTTATTTGAATTTTCCTTATGAGAACAGTTTCTCTTGTCTTTGTGTTCTGCTTTGTATTTGAGTTATCTTAAAAGTTCATCTACTATTCAGCAATTGTACTTTTATCTCAGGGAAATGAAATCTTATGTTCACATAAAAACCTCTTCAAGAATGCTCATAATAGCTTCATTTGAAATAGCCCAAACTGGAAACAACCCAAGTGTTCTTCAATGAGTGAATAAATAAATTATGATACATTCATACCATGGAAAACTAGTTAGTAATAAAGAAATGAGCTTATATACAACTTAGATGAATCTTGAGGGAATTCTGCTGAGTAAAAAATGACAATCTCAAAACAACACATATTATATGATTCTATTATATTGTACTCTTGCAATGACAAAATTATAGAGATGGAGAACCAGATCAGTGGTTGCCAAAGATTAGGGAGCTGAGGGAGAGGAGCAGGGTGCAAAAGATAGATGGGGGTGGTTATAAAATCATGAGAGATCCTTGTGGTTACAGAACTGTTCTTCATCTTGACTGTGGTGGTGGATGTATGAACCTACATGTGACAAAATTGTATAAAATTTAATACGGAAGTAAGTGCATGAGTACAACTGAGGAAACCTGAATAAGACTAGTGGATTGTATCAATGTCAGTATCCTGTTTGTGATAATCTACTGTAGTTGTACATGATTTTATCTTTGGGGGAATTTGGATATGTGCTATCTCTTTGTATTATTTCTTGTTAACTGTATGGGAGTCTAGTTAACTTCAAAGAAAAAGTTTAATTAAATTAAAAAAACAGGTAAAATAAATTTTAATAGTATGTTATTTAATCCAAAGTATCTAAAATATTATATTGTAACCAATAAAAAATGTTAATAAGAAATATCTTATACAGATAAGAGTCATCTGTAACCACAGTAATAAAGTAGCACTTTCTTATGGTGTTTGTTTTTTTATTCCAATTAAATTGAATTAGCAACCACAACAAATATTACAGGGGACCTGATAAGTCTTCCACATAACTTAAAACTCAACTGTTTTTTCTTGTAGCTTTCTACCAAATCCTTCCCACCTTGCATGCGTCAGTTACATAAAGCCTTGCGGGAAAATCACCATCTTCGTCATGGAGGCCGAATGCAGTATGGCCTGTTTTTGAAGGGCATTGGTTTAACTTTGGAACAGGCACTGCAGTTCTGGAAGCAAGAATTTATCAAAGGAAAGATGGATCCAGACAAGGTAATTTTGAAAAAAAAATCAGAGTGGTACCTGATATTTTAATTTGGTCTGAAAATGAAACCGTCTATTTTTTTTTTAAATATGCTCCCTGCAATGTAGTTGAAAATTCTAAAAGGATAAATATGTTGACAATTCAGTTTAGATAAAAAGAAACTTGCATATTAATCTAATACAAAAGATTGGGAAAGGAATGTTTTCTTTTGTAGGTATACTGCCAGTAGTAATTTTAAGACTGAAATTGCTTTCAGAGTTATATATCTATAGGAATGTATGTGTGTCTATACATATGCACATAATTTTTTGAGCACTGGGAGATATCATAAATAAAATGAAACAATTTAAAATATTTTCTATTATGTTATGCAAAATCTTTTATAAACTTTTTTTTTTTTTTTTTTTTTTTTTTTTTTGAGACAGGGTCTTCCTCTGTTGCCTAGGCTGGGCTGGAGTGCAGTGGTGCAATCATGGCTCACTGCAGCCTCAACCTTTGGGCTCAAGTGATCTTCCCACTTCATCCTTCCCAGTAGCTAGGGCCACAGGTGCACACCATTATGCCTGGCTGTTTTTTTTCTTTTTTAAATTTTTTGTAGAGATGGAGTCTCACTATGTTGCCCAGGTTGCTCTCAAACTCTTGGGCTCAAGCCATTCTCCTGCCTTGGCATGCTGAAGGGTTGTGATTACAGCTGTGAGCCTGAGTCATCATACCCAGCCTACAGAACATTTTTAGATAGACAATAATTACTATAAACCTGAACAACTTTTTAAAAACCCTATCCGCAGTGCTTATATTCCCAATCCTACGCCTTATTTCTCTTTAATAGTGCCAGCTAATAACGTTTTACTTGGAAATATGATTTCTTGCCCCTTCTATGCCATGACACTGTGGTATGAAGAACATTTTTTACTGTTTATTTCTTGATTTGCTGCCCCCTAAAAGTAAATTATAGAAGAAAGAATATTTACCAGGTACATTTTATAGTACTTTATTATGTTTTATGTTAGTTTGCAAGCATTGCCAAAATAAAATACCACAGACTGGTTGGCTTAAAAAGCAGAAGTCTATTTCCTCACACTTCTGGAGGCTGGAAGTCCAAGATCCAAGCATTGGCAGATTTGGTTTCTCCTGAGGCCTGTCTCCTTGGCTTACAGGTGACCTTCTTCTTGCTTTGTGCTCACATGGCCTTTTCTCTGTGCATGTGCATCCCTGGTGTTTCTTCCTTTTCTTATAAATACACTAGTCTTACGGGATTAGGGCCCCACTCATCTGATCTCATTTAACCTTAATTATCCCTTTAGAGGGCCTATCTCCAATTACAGTTGGATTTGGAGTTAGGGGTTCAACAAATGACTTTTAGGAGATCACAATTCAGCTCATGTCTCTAGCTATATACTTTATTAAAAAGCTCAGATTTTAAAAAATAACATTATAAAGAGCTCTTAGAGTTTTTTCAGATTTGTCTTAAAAACTGTCTTCATCAACAATTATCCATAGAATCTTAATGAAGTCATTTAATAGGATTTTCTTTGAGCAGTTTTGGATAATGTTTTTTATATTTCTTTTAAAGGTAATTTATTCTAATTATAGAAAACATGAAAAATACAGAAAAATTCACCTGTTATCCTCCAATTTGAAATAATTACTGTCAACATTGTAGCCTTTTACTCTAGTCTACAGAACTAAACACCACTGATTTTCACCATTCTAAAAATTGTCATTATATTATGATTATTTTTCCGTATTTTTGACCAATCTTTGAAAATATCTTAATGAGTTATGTAATATATTCTTTGAAAGTGATGTAATTTGTTTAATCATTCTCCTATTGTTGGACATTTGGTTGTGTCTAATTTGACTCTGTTATATATGTTACTAATATAAATAACAGAGTCAAATAGCTGTTATCCTGTGGACATAGATAATTGATTATAGTTTTGATTATATTCTTTGTGTGTGTGTGTGTGTGTGTATGCGTGTATCTATATATATATATATATATATATATATATATATATATATATACACACATTCACCAGGAAATAAAATTATAAGAAACTACACACAGCTGGGCAGGTTGGCTCACGCCTATAATCCTAGCACTTTGGGAGACTGAGGCAGGTGGATCGCCTGAGGTCAGGAGTTCAAGACCAGCCTGGCCAACATGGTGAAATACCGTCTCTACTAAAACTACAAAAATTAACTGGGCATGGTGGCAGGTGCCTGTAATCCCAGCTACTCGGGTGGCTGAGTCAGGAGAATCACTTGAACCTGGGAGGTGGAGGTTGCAGTGAGCTGAGATGGCACCACTGCACTCCAGCCTGAGTGACAGAGCAAGACTCCATCTCAAGAAAAAAACCAAAGGGAACTACACACAATTTTAAAGTTTTGATGCATGCTATGAAGTGACTGTTCAGAAAGGTTTTAAATTAGACCCTCTTCAAGCGATGTATTTTCTCTGCCATTGACATCATTATGTATTATTAATTTAAAACGGTTTTTGATCTTTTTATTAGGAATTTGATGTCTTAAGTAGGTAGATGTATTAGGGTTCTCCAGAGAAACGGAACTCTGTGTGTGTGTCTGTCTCTCTGTCACTTACACACACATACACACATGCACACTCTCACACACACACACAGCGAGAGAGAGATGGGGGTTACGGAAGTTGACAAGTCTCAAGATCCGCAGTTGGCAAGTTGAAGACCCAGGAGAGCCAATGTTGTAGTTCTAGTCTGAGTCCAAAAGCCTGAAAACCAGAAGAATGATAGTGTACAAGTTGATCCTTGAAATACACAGGTGTGAACTGCATGGGTCCACTTATATGTGGATTTTTTTCAATAAGTATATTGGAAAATTTTTTGGAGATATGCAACAATTTGAAAAAACTTGCAGATGAACCACATAGCCTAGAAATATCAAAAAAAGTAAGAAAAAATTAAGTATATATGAATGTATAAAATATATACTAGTCTTATTTACTAACATGAGATATATAGAAATCTATTGCATAAAGTTAAAATTTTTCAAAACACACGCACACAAATGTACAGACCATACATGGTGCTATTCCCAGTAGAGAGAAATGTAAACAAATGTAAAGATGCAGTATTATAACCTACATAAAATTAACTGTAGCACATTCTGTACTACTATAGTAATTTAATAGCCCCACCCTGTTGCTATTGTGGTGAGCCTATGAGTGTTGCAAGTATCCACTTAAAACGCTCTGTGATGCTAATCATCTCAGCGTGAGCAGTTGCACAGTAAATTGTATATTACAGTAAAGTGATCTCTCACAGTTCTCGGGTATTTTTCGTCGTGTTTAGTGCAGTATCATAAACCTTGAATAACACCATGGGGCTCATAGGAAGTGTCACTAGTAATGCTGGAAATGCTTCCCTAAACCAGAGAAAAGTAATCATATTACAAGAAAAAGTTGAATTGCTTGATATGTAATATAGATTGAGGTCTCCAGCTAAGGTTGACTGCCACTTCAGACAGACGGTTCATCTTGTAAATAGACAATGTAAACTTATGGTATCGATCAATGTAGTACAAAACTGTAAATGTATTTTCTTATGACTTTCTTTCTCTTTTTGTATTTTTAATTGAGACGGGGTTTCACCATTTTGGCCAGGCTGGTCTTGAACTACTGACCTCAGGTGATCTGCCTGCCTCAGCCTCCCAAAGTGCTGGGATTACAGGTGTGAGCCACTGTGCCTGGCCTATTATGACTTTAATTTTTTTTCTCCAATTTACTTTATTGTGAGGTTACACTATAATACAGTGAATATATATAATATTCAAAGTATGTGTTAATCAGCTGTTTATGTTATCGGTAAGGCTTATGGTCAACAGTGGGGTTTTAGTTGTTAAGTGTTTGGGGAATAAAAAGTTATACGTGGATTTTTAACTCTATCAGGTGAGGGGTGGAGGTTGTTGCCTATAATCTCTGTGTTGTTCAAGGGTCAGCTTTAGTTCCAGCTCAAACGCCAACAGCTTCAAGACCCAGGAAGAGTCAGTGTTTCAGTTTAAAAAATGAGGTCCCAGTTTAAGGAAGTCAGACAGAAGGAAATTCCCTCTTACTCACAGGACGTCAGGCTTTTTGTTCTGTTTAGGCTTTCAACTGATTGGATGAGAATTATTCACATTAGGTAGGGCAATCTGCGTTACTCTAACTACCAATTCAAATGTTAATCATATCCAGAAACACCCCCTTAGACACACCCACTGTAATGTTTGACCAAATGTCTGGGCATCTCATGGCCCAGTCAAGAGCTGGGTTGTTTTTTGTTTGTTTGTTTGTTTGTTTTTGAGACAGAGTCTCTCTCTGTCACCCAGGCTGGAGTGCAGCAGCGCAGTCTCAGCTCACTGCAACCTCTGCCTCCCAGGGTTCAAATGATTCTCCTGCCTCAGCCTCCCAAGTAGCTGGGATTACAGGCATGTACCACCATGCACAGCTAATTTTGTATTTCTAGTAGAGACGGGTTTTCACCATGTTGCTCAGGCTGGTCTCGAACTCCTGACCTCAGGTGATCCACCCGCCTTAGCCTCCCAAAGTGCTGGGATTACAAGTGTGAGCTACTGCCACCATGCCTGGCTGGCGAGCTGGGTTGTTTTGAAGTGAAAAGAGAGAAGTTGAGCTAGCATTTTAGCTTGGTTTGTGCTGTAAACTGAGAGAAGAAAAAGGAAAGTAGAGAGGGAAAAGCAGCTGCACCAGGCTATATGGACACTTAACCTGAGTTCTAAGTTTCATGCGCGTCCGTGTGAAGAGACCACCAAACAGGCTTTGCGTGAGCAACATGGCTGTTTATGTCACCTGGGTGCAGGCGGGCTGAGTCTGAAAAGAGAGTCAGCGAAGAGAGATAGGGGTGGGGCCATTTTATAGGATTTGGGTAGGTAAAGGAAAATTACAGTCAAAGGGGGTTTGTTCTCTGGCGGGCAGGAGTGGGGGTCGCAAGGTGCTCAGTGGGGGAGCTTTTTGAGCCAGGATGAGCCAGGAAAAGGACAAGGTAATGTCATCACTTAAGGCAAGGACTGGCCACTTACACTTCTTTTGTGGTGGAATGTCATCAGTTAAGGTGGGGCAGGGCATATTCACTTCTTTTGTGATTCTTCAGTTACTTCAGGCCATCTGGGCGTATACCTGCAAGTCACAGGGGATGCAATGGCTTGGCTTGGGCTCAGAGGCCTGACACTAAGTCTTTGGCTTGGACACTTGTTCATTGACCTGCCTTCTTTTATGTACATCTGGAATAGCCTGTGTAGCAATATCATCAGTAGTCTTTTTTTTAACTTGTATGTTTAAATTTTTTTATTATGGAATTTTTATTTTGCAATGCAAACTTTTTTCAAAAATTCTTATAAAAGAAAATGATTTTTTAGTTTTCTAGATAATATAGTCTATATTTTTATTAGCTTATTGATTCCAGCAAATGTTATTTCGACTAAAGGATTGTAAGACACATTTCTGACTTTCTATGACTATTTAGTGTTCTGTTGTTACATAGTCTGTATTGTAAATGTTCATGTTTTTCTCAACTATGTCTTTTACATATTTTTTCAATGACATGTAATAAACTAAGGCATACTAAATTACAATATTCTCTAATTGAACCATTGTATCTATTTGTTAAGTGATACATACAATTAAAAATATTCTTAAGAGGTATAAAAATTGTTGGCTTAAAATACTACTTATAGGATATTTTTTAGGATGATTATAGAGAATGTTAAACATTTTTTATAGTGCTAATTAAAGGACTTGGGTGTTGAACCCGGCTTGAATGATTTGAAATAACAACTTCTGTTTGGACAGCTTATGTCCTAGCAGTGTCAGAAAAATGATGTGGTGACAGTCAATTTCAACCGGAATTTTTCTGTACTATTGTTTCCCAAATGATCATAATGTCTGATTTCTTTCTCTTAATATTTGTGTCCTCATTGTGACTTATTTGAGATACATTGCTATGTGAGTCTGAGCAAATATTTTGGGTACTTAGCCAGTACTTTTGAGTCAGCAGAGACTGGTATAATATCTCCAGCAATTTTGAGCTCTAACTCTGCTGCTACAACTACCTTTCCTAGATATACTTCCTGGAACCAAATATTTCTTTACCCTAACTTCTAATGCAGCTCTGCTCCTGAATTGACTGCCTGATCGGTATCTGTCTCTTCCTCCCATCTTCACTTACTTGTGCTTGTTGCAGGCACTTTTTTTTAACACTTTGCTTTTAAAACTAATGTTATACTTAATGTTGGAGGGGAATGTGCTGTCTGTATTCTAAAATAATTTACACCTGTGTTAGTGTTTGTAACTGTCATCCAAAATATAAATATTAGAGTATTGTGTCTCTGGATACCTTTTATTAAGGTTAAGCAGTTTTTGTGTTATAATGCACATAATTTCTGTTATAAACATTTTTGAGTAGTAATAATGGATTGTGGAAGCAGCTTAAGGTTCTGATGCTCACTGTTATTTTTTTATTAGGAATTTGATGTTGTAAGAGTTAAAGAAGGAGGAAAGAAACACGAAAAGCAGCTCAACAGTCAAAGTCAGGTTTATTTTGGAGAATAAACCTGAGTGGGGCTTCTGGCCGATTTTGGTCAGTAATGCTGTCTCTTACAAACTGAGAGTATTTATTGGTGAGAGAGCTTGGAATGTTTCTGTGTGGGGGTGAAGTTTATGGCGGGGTTGGAATGTCTCTGGTCGGAGAGGAGATTATGTTGGGGCTGACATCTCTCCGGCTGGAGGGGAGGTTATCTCGGGGCTGGCGTGTCTCTGGTCAGGGAGGGGTTTGGAGTGTTTCTGGTCACAGATGTTATTTGTGGTTTATGGTCATGCTGACTTTAGCCATTAAGCTGATGCCCTTTGGATTTAGGCAGTTTTTGATCAACGTAAATTTTAAAATGACGGTGCTTGTCCAAGAAGGCAATGCTCCTGCTCTGTCAGATGTATTAAGTCAGTCCTATATATGTAAAAATTAGCCATCTGTCTATAAAATGCTTATTCAGAGTTACTAGTTTGGATTATTTTTCTTTCCTTTTGAAACTATTTTCCGACTAGCATATATATTCCAATAAATCATACTGGTTATTTGCTATCAGATTATGTTCTTGTAATTTTGGGTGCTTATGACTACCTTATATTTATTGCTTATTTATTCATTTATTATCTGTATCCTACAATTAGAATGTAAACGATATAAAAGCAGGTATCTTGTCTTTCTTGTTGACTGCTGCATGTTCAGGCACCTAGAACAGTGCCTGACTCATAGCAGGCACTCAGTAAATGTTTATTGAATAAACTAATACATGGAAATTTCCATATTATTTACATAGAAATAAATTTCCATACATGTTCATAGATATTATTTATTTATATTTTGCTGAATATATGGTAAATTCTACTAAATCTTTAAAGTTTGGCTTTTGATATGAGAAAAAATCTTTATCTGTTTTGGTTCTTTTTAGATAGAGCTGTTTCTAACAAGTTATAGAATTTAAGTCATTTTAGTTGCTTTTTTATTTCTAAGAGCAGTAGATCTCAGCATCAGCATCATTTGGGAATTTGTTAGAAATATAGATTCCCAGAATCAAATTTGTTGTCGTCCATGTATTTTTCTAAATCAAAATATGGATTGGTAGAATATACAAATATTTAATATAGTATCATATTACGATTCTTATAAAAAGTACAGAGAAATATATTTGCGTGTATATGTATATACATAGATACATACATATGTACATATTCCATCTACTTGGCATAGATCATTCAGCCGATTTTTATTGTGTGTTTATCATGAACATGTACCATTCTGAAGATACTGAAATAAAAGAAACAGCCCTTATTTATGAAGACTTTCCAAGACCTTATTTTGTTTATTATAATTATTTTTGAGATGGAGTTTCGCTCTTGTTGCCCAGGCTGGAGTGCAGTGGCGTGATCTTGGCTCACCACAACCTCCACCTCCTGGGTTCAAGCTATTCTCCTGCCTCAGCCTCCCAAGTAGCTGGGATTACAGGCATGTGCCACCACGCCTGGCTAATTTTTTTTGTATTTTTAGTAGAGGTGGGGTTTCTTCATGTTGATCAGGCTGGTCTTGAACTCCTGACCTCAGGTGATCTGCCCACCTCGGCCTCCCAAAATGCTGGGATTACATGCGTGAGCTACCACGCCTGGCCCCTCCAAGACCTTATTTATGAGAATCTTCCAAGAGATTTATTTGGAAAAACCAGATAAATACAAATGTACAGACAGAGAAAGAAGGGAATTTCATGTTAAAGGGACAACATTTTAAAGGACCTTAAAGTGTAGCCCATCCTGTAGGTGGTAGGAACCTGAACTGTACCAGTGTAATTGTGGCAAGAGGGGAGTCTGGAGACATAGATTTTTTAGCCTAATTACTAAAGATAGATTGAATTAGTAGGCCAGTAGGAACTGGTCTTGTTGGGTAGGTAACTGCCAACCAGGATCCTGTCAGCCAGGATAGGGTCAATTGGTAACTGGAATTTAGTCAAATATGTGTAGTTTCACAACTTTGAATATTTACTAAAATAATATAATGAATGTTGGGTGCTATGAAGGTTTACTGAAAAGCGGAAAATAGTATGAGTAAAGTTTCCACTTGGTTCAAATTAATTTCGCCCGACTTTGGATTTCTGATTATACAGGCCAACGTTGATTTTTAAGAAACTATTTTGCTTTAAAGCAAATTTAAAAATTTTAATCTACTTGGTTATAGTTTAATTGAGAAAGATAGAAGGAATTGGAAAACAGTTCCAAAACATGATGGTAAAAAGGAAAGTATTATTGGGGTGATGTGGAGTAAGAAAGTTATTAGAGTGGATCATGTTAGAGACCTATCTTGAATTAAGATTTGGAGAAAGTGAATGACATGGATTAGTTGAGAAAGAACTAAGAGCAAGAATACACAATGAATAAGGAATGACGGGAAAGTAGGCAAAACACTGTTAACTCTTCCATTATTTATTTTTATAATTATTTTAATAAAATAATTTTCCAGTAGTAATTCTTCCATTTATTACTCATTCACTTAGGCTTTTTATTACCTGTTTTTGGGATTGTTGTGGTTTTGACTGTTGTGATTTAAAATTCTCCATTTCCAGACTTTTTGTAATTTACCTTCTCAGTATATTTGAATACTGTTTGATTTAGATGCATATTTTACTTGAGGATAGAGATTTTAGTATTAAAACATCAACCATTTCCAAGAGAGCATTCCATTGTTGTATGATCTTACGGCAAACCAATTGCTTTTCACAGTATACCTTACTCCAAAAACATTGGTTTCATAATGTAGGGTTTTTATTCTTAAACTGTTGAATATAATATTGATATGTTTAAAATGTTAAAATAAAGCTCTTTTTTTTTTTTTTTTTTTTTTTTGAGACAGAGTCTCGCTCTGTCCCCCAGGCTGGAGTGCAGTGGCGCGATCTCGGCTCACTGCAAGCTCCGCCTCCCAGGTTCACGCCATTCTCCTGCCTCAGCCTCCCGAGTAGCTGGGACTACAGGTGCCCGCCACCACGCCCGGCTAATTTTTTGTATTTTTAGCAGAGACGGGGTTTCACCGTGTTAGCCAGGATGGTCTCAATCTCCTGACCTCGTGATCTGCCCGCCTCGGCCTCCCAAAGTGCTGGGATTACAGGCTTGAGCCACCGCGCCCGGCCAAAATAAAGCTCTTTGAGTTAACCCTTGTCAGTGAAGGATGGAGACATTTGAAAATTGCACTTAGGTTGCTGAATCAGATTTTTTGGATTTGTGAATGATTCACAAGAAGTATTTAAAGTTTTGAACGTCTTATTCCTTAAATAATTTCCCATATTTCTGAAATAAATGCACCTATGCTTTATACAAATAAAATCTAATTAGAGTAAAGTTTTTCATGTTTTTCTTAGTTGTAATTATACTTTACAAGTCTGTCTACCTGAAAAAAGCATCACCCTGGGTGCAAGAGATATAAAATCAAACCTTTATTTATTTTTTATTTTTAAAATTTCAACATTTATTTTAGATATAGGGGTACATATGCAGGTTTGTTACCTGAGTATATGTTGTGCTGTGACGTCATCTCCCAGGTAGTGAGCATAGTACCCAATAGGTAGTTTTTCAGTCCGTCCTCCCTCCCGCCTCTAGTAGTCCTTCGTGTCTGTTGGTCCTGTCTCTATGTCTGTGGGTGCTCAATGTTTAGTTCCCACTCATACGTGAGAGCATGCACAAACCTGTATTTAAAGTATGACTACCGTGAAAATATTCTTTTACTTGGCACTTGGATATTAAATCACTTCGGTGACTAGCTTTGTTAAGTATTACATTGAACTGGATAATTCTTCTAATAAATTCAAAGCATGTGTCCTGTCAGTCAGATTGCTTATATTGTTGTTATTCTGAATTGCTTTAAGCTGGTTTTACTGGATATTAAGTACAACATTGATAATGCACATTTTCTATAGGTGTGGTTTCTGTCCTTGATGACAGCATGGTTAAGGTCTATTATATGTTGTTATAATTGGGTCAAGGAACATTTAGCACTGTTTAAATAGCTTATCTTTTCTTCCAGAATCTAGCTTGCATCATGCCTTAGAACAAACTTGTGTTGTTAAAAATTGACTACTTGGCCAGGCACGGTGGCTCACGCTTGTAATCCCAGCACTTTGGGAGGCCGAGGCGGGCGGATCACGAGGTCAGGAGATCGAGACCACGATGAAACCCCGTCTCTACTAAAAATACAAAAAATTAGCTGGGCGTGGTGGCAGGCACCTGTAGTCCCAGCTACTCGGAGAGGCTGAGGCAGGAGAATGGCGTGAACCCGGGAGGCGGAGCTTGCAGTGAGCTGAGATTGCACCACTGCACTCCAGCCTGGGCGACAGAGCGAGACTCCGCCTCAAAAAAAAAAAAAAATTGACTACTGAAGGATTAAATATTTGGCTGGTGGGGTGTGAGTATATGAAATATTTATTGTTAGGATTTTTTATTTCAGGGACCAGTAGATCTCAGCATCAGCATCATTTGGGAATTTGTTAGAAATGCGGAGTCTCAGAACCAAGTTCTGGGGTCAGGGCCCACAATTTGTGGTTTAACAAATCATCCAGATGAAGTTGATGCACACTAAAGATTCAGAACCACTGTTTTAACTACTACCCTGTCATAGTCCATTTTCTAGTGCTTATCACAGAATATCTGAAACTGGGTAATTTATAAAGAAGAGAAATTTATTTCTTCTAGTTATGACTGAGAAGTCCCAGGTCATGGGGCTGCATCTGTTCAGAGCCCCTTTACTTGTGGGGACTCTCTGAGGAGTGCCAAAGTGGCACAGGGCATCACATGGCAAAGGGGCTGAGCATGCTACTGTGTTATCTCAGGTCTCTCTTCCTCTTATAAAGCCACCGGTTTCCCTCCTATGATACCCATCAATCTGTTAACCCTTTAATCAATTCATCCATGAATGGATCAGTCCACATGGGATCAGGCACAGCTACCATGATCCAGTCACCTCTTAAAGGCCTGACCTCTCACTACTGCCACGTTGGGGATTACGTTTTAATGTGAGTTTTGGAGGAGACAAATATTCAGACCATAGCAACCTTATGGAAATCTAAACTGGTTATTGCCTTGTTCAAAGTGTAGGCATTTATTAGTAAGTTCTTCAGCTCTTGTTTATTCTTCTGTCTGCTTCTGTTTGCGATCTGAGCATAATTGTCAATAACCCACACACACATTTGAACCCCTGGTACATACCAGGTACCAGTAAATATGAAATGAGTATGTATAGCAGATTTTTTCAGCTGGTGTACTGCTAATGAATCTAATATACTCTAATATTGATCCCATGAATCCTTGGGGAAGCTAGGTTGGGTCTGGGGTATTAAAACTAATTGCCTTCAACTGTGAGCAGCTTCTTTCATTTTGCCCTAGAATGCTTTACATATATCATTTTATGTGTTCAGTAACATTAAAAAGGTTGGAAAGAACTGATAGTACAGGCTTGCAGATGACTGAGTTCAGATTTGGTTCCATTATATACAAGTTGTGTGACCTTAGGCAAGTTACCCGACATGAGTCCTCATCTATAGAATGTGGACAATAATTATATACATATGTATATATGTCTTTAGCTAACTGTTGTCTATCTATACTTCATTGATGTAGGGAAGATTCAGTAAGGGCTTAATACAGATTCTGATGTGTAGTAAGTGCCCGCTATTCTTACTCTAGGTTTTCATAGGAAAGAGTGGTTAGATTGGTGTGATACAATCAGTAAAGTTTCCACAAGTAGAATACAATTTGTGCTGGCTTATTAAGGGTGTCATATAACCTAGAATGGAGGAGAAGATTAAAGGCAAAGAAGGGAAATAGGGACTGAATTTCAGCAAAGATAGTTTGTCTTAAGAAATGTTCGAGGGATGTGGTATAATGGAGTGGATTTGAGGTTGCTCTTGGGAGCTCTTGGGTTTCACAGTAAAGGGAGAGAAATTGACAGGAGAGATTAAGTTGTCTGGTTTCTGGCCTCCTTTGAACAAGTGTAATTGTATCTTTATCTACTTTTATGTGTTGGGTTCTGTGTAAGATTTCACTTAAAAGGAGGATTTAGCTATTTAAAAATGTTTAAAAATACTATTCTGGTTTATTTGTAGTGAGGAATTTAGGAAGGTAGTATGAGATGAGTAGAGAGGAGAAAGATAAAAGTGCCAGAATATGATTGCTGTAAATGAACTTTGTCTTATAGTCAGGAGGAACCCATTAGTGAATTTTAAACCAGGAGAGAATTACATCTTCAGAAGATTAATACGGAAAAATGTGAAGAATTGAAATGGAGAGAGACTAGGAATGAGATAAATAGTTAACCAAGTTAGGTCTTGTGATAGTGATAAGAACAAAGGGGTAAGTGTGGATTCAAGAAATATTTTGAGGACCGTTTATAGGACAGCATGAAGAAAGAATTAAATTTAACTCAGGTGGTCAGCCTAAGTTATTTAGAAAGTTTGGAACCTCCACTAACACAGGTAATAGGCAGGGAGCTAAATTGTCTGGGATCGGAGTGGAGGTGAAATGGATTATGTATTTGGTTCCTCTTTGTTTCCAACTTGGAGGAATACCCACAGTTTGGAACAGAGATGGAGGAACCTAGAGTGAAAACAGAATTATCAGAATAATTGGAGTAGAAGAGAGAAAACAACAGTTTGGTTCTAGGCACTAAGAAAGAGGAGAATTTAGAAAGTAAGAGGTAGTTGGTACTTTCAGAACTGAAAAAGGCATGGATATTGTTTTTAAGAAGTCGTTTTTAAGAAAAAGTCAGAGCAGGAACCAGATTTCCTGGTGTTAGCATACAAGAAAATGGAGGCGATGGGAATAGTGTGTGTTTCTAAAGTTTAAGAGGTCAGGAAGGAAAGAAATAGAGCATACTAGGTATAGAGGGTGACTGTGCCAAGCAAGGTTTTCAAGTTGGGGTGGGCAGGAGCAGTAAAACTCGTGGAAATGGAGGATATGCTGAGAATACTTGAGGAAACAGGCCTGAGGAGATGGAAAGAGAATTTAAAACATTTGTTTATTATGTGATTATTATAATAGGAACCTCTGTTTCCTATATGATGTTCCCTGAGTGTAGAATTTGTTTCTTTCTTACCATGATATACCCAGCACTTGAGATGGTACTGACAGATTGTATATGCTCAGTAAAGTTTGTTGAATGACTGAAAGAATTGCATTAGGAGTTTAGTTTATCTCACACCTGATGGATATATGAAAAATTATGAATTGGTAAAGGAGTGTTTAAAAGTAGAAAGAAGAGCTGTGGGAGCTCACATCCACTGCTCATCTTTCCAGTAACGTAGGCAGGGGAATCGCTTACCAGAAGGATTTGGTGTATTTAGGGCTTAAAGAAAGTTGAAGAGTCTAGAATAACACCTTCCATAAGTGTGCTAAGGCATTAACTAATTAAAAAAAAAGATGGCTAAGCTACAGAATGGTTACAGTTTGAGTTCCTAGCATATGCTAGGCACTATAACTAATATCCTACATACACAATTTTATGGAATCCTTAAAACAATCTTAGGAGATAAGTGTTATTTATGTCGAGTTTACTAATGAGAAAACAGTACTAGGCTATAAATTTGTAACTGTCTAAGTCAGCACTATTATGTTGCTTTCTCTAGCAGTGTCTTATGGCCTTAGAGCAAAAGTAGAGATGGCGTAAGGTAAACTTTATTCAGGTTTAGGAGTTAGCAAAGCAGGCATGCTGCTTTAAATTCTTCCTATGTTTTCTGTTTAATTTAATCTCACACCACCACCATGAGGTAAATATTATCTTCCTTCGATGGAGAGTTTAATGCGTTTTCCTCAGGCAGCAAAGGTGGTACATGATCAAAACCTGGGTTAGACCCAGGTCTCTTATTCCAAACCCTGAACTTCCCCCCGTACTCTCAGAAGGAAGATGAGACTTAGTGTTTAGGTTGACACTGATAATGATAACTATGTAAATTTAAGAGAACACAATTAACAATAGAGATTTTTCAGTTCTTGAGGACAATAGTAATGTCTGCTAAAATACTGCAGAGAATTAAGTATATATGTGAAATACTATGTAATCTATAATGTACTAAAGAAATATTGAATAATTTTAAAATGTTGATAAGGGGGTTATTCTATATCATTCACGTGTTTTCTCAATATATTTGTAAACCTGTTAACTTCTAGACACAAATATTAGTTTTCTAATTGCCTATGTTTTGGTTTTTATTTCAAAGAAAAGTTTGTTTTGTTTGAATGTTCGTGTTAGTGACATCCTAGGAAAGTAATTTGAATGTAATGAAAAAAATAAGTTTCTTGTGGTCAGGTGCGGTGGCTCACGCCTGTAATCCCAGCACTTTGAGAGGCCGAGGCGGGCAGATGACCTGAGGTCGGGAGTTCGAGACCAGCCTGACCAACATGGAGAAACCCTGTCTCTACTAAAAAGACAAAATTAGCTAGATATGGTGGCATATACCTGTGATCCCAGCTACTCGGGAGGCTGAGGCAGGAGAATTGCTTGAACCCGGGAGGCGGAGGTTGCGGTGAGCTGAGATCTCGCCATTGCACTCGAGCCTGGGCAACAAGAGCGAAACTCCGTGTCCCCCCGAAACCCCCCTCAAAAAAAAGTTTCTTGCAAAAATAGTCTAATCTTTGTCATTATTATTTTTGGGCAGCAATTTTAAAGGTACCCTTAACAGCTACCAAGTCATCTAAAACATATTTTTGAAGATTTATTGCAGTGAAATTTGTTAAAATCTCTCATAAATATTTTGGTGTATAATAAAGATATGTGTATGTTAAGGGTTTAATTCTTCTCTTGATGCTTTCCATAGCATGTGGAATACCAATTCTAGATTATACGGTATAAGAATGAATATGTAAACATTGACTTGAACAGGTTGGGCTTGCTTTCATGAATTGTCAAGAGGCTAGCTAGTCAAAATTTAAATTATGTATTGGGTTAAGTCTATCATTAGAATAAAACAGGTGTTATTATCCTTCTCCTAACACTATTCTGGCAAGAATTAGTTTTAGTAAATTTAATTGCTCTTGATGTTGTACTCCAAATACTTTTTAATTCTTAAATTATGGAAATAAGATAAAAAATAGAAGACTTCAACTCTGTCATTCATTTATAAATGTCATTTTGCCAGTGATACCTTATGGATTATGCTGATATATTAAAATGAGATTAAAAAAATAAAATGACATTTTATTCAACATTTTAAAAGGTGGGTCAAATTTTTGTTGCTAATACATGTGGTACTTTTAGGGGAAGATGACAATAAAATATATATCCTTCTTAAAAAGATGCCAGTTTAAGATATCAAGAGTATGTTTTAATTGGCCATGTCTCTGGACAAATTCGGTATGTGTAAGTTCCAAAATGGGTCAGACTTCTGATACTGAAGGATTTTTCTTTGGAAGATTTATTAATATTAGGAATCTCAGGGGCTTGAAGTGTGGGGAAAGTATATTCTTGGCTTTCTTTAACAACCTGTTGTGTGTGTGTCACCCATCTTTTGCCTGTAAATCTTTGTTGAATTTATTATTTTGTTTTTACTTAAAAAAATTACTTTGAACCATCTTTCCAGTTTGTTTACTTCTATATAAAGTAGGATTTTATTTTATTTAAAAAATAACCAAACAGTTATTTTGCACCTGCCTGTGCGCATTACTCTTTATAGTAAGAGAATATATAAGTTTAAACTGTTGTGAGGACCCAGAGAATGGTTGTGCTTTAATAGTGCGATTGTTGTTGTTGTATGCAGCTCAATCAGAAAAGCAGGCATCCTAATCAGGAAAGGGCTAGAGGGATGTTTACTCAAGGGGAAATCTAGATGGTTACTGTTCTGTATTGATAAGAATGTCACCTGTTAAGTGAAGTCAGCCTTTTAATTGAGAATAAGTTCAGAGAAGGAGATACAAAAACTCAGATTTAAAAAATTTGAATGGTAAGGATGATATTGATTAGGCACCCTAAGAAGTAGATTGCTTTTCGACTTTGATCCCAGAATAAGCTTGTCATTTTCTTTTGTACTATCTCAGACATAACCTGCCTTTTCCTAGGGGACTGTTTAAAGAGTGTATTTTGTTCATCCATTCAACAAACATTGGGTGTCTACTATGTCCCAGGCAGTCTTCTAGCTACTAGAGGTATAGCAGCAGTGAACAATATAGAAAAAGAATTAAAACTCTGGAGCTTACATTCTGGTTGAGGAGAGACAGTAAACAAGTAAGTGAATTATTGATATATTAGTTGGTGATTACTGCTATGAAGAAATTTTTCCATGAGGAAGATAGGGAATGCTGTTTAGTGCCTGGATGTGGTTTTAAATAGGGCGGTCATGGAAGGCTTAAACAAAAACATGGTTTTGGTTTTTGCCACAGCTTGAGTTTTACATAAGAACTCTGGGCTTGGCATTTTTCTTGTCATATCTTAGTGGGATGTGAATAGCAGGTCTGAGTGTTCACCATTTTACAATGAAGAAACTTGAGGCAGAGAGAACTGTCCAAGTGTACTCAGAATTAACAGACACTGGATCTTAGAACCTTTCGATGTGATTTTGGTCTGTGGAGGTTTGAGCTGTAATGCAGCCAGATTTAGCTAAAAAGTCAGTGGGTTCAGGGAAGGCCAGCAGGAGGCAGTGGAGCACCAGCACAAGCTGAGGCCAACTCCCATTGGTGAGGCTTAGGCAAATGTAGCTCAAGTCAGGTGAGAAGCCCTGGCTTGGTGGCCTGGGCTTACATGGGGCCTACACTAAGCTCACTGCGTCTCTGCTCTCAGTGAGGAAAGTGGTTTCAGACCCTTCATTTTGGAGGGGCTGTCATTTAAAACAAGGTGCCAGGCTCTGTCTGTGACTCTAGGACTGATACGGCAGGTTTCCTTGCTGTCAAGTCTTTGATCCCTGTAGCCTACCTACTAGGACTGAGTAAAGCAACACTGTCTTAATCATGCCTAGGCTCAAGGATCTTGTGATTTAGTCAAGTTCTTAGAGAGGGGAAAAGGATTTTCTACTAAAATCTCAAAAGAATTCCTATATTTTTATCCCCCACTGGAAAGATACTCTAGAGGGAAACGAATGATGTCTACAATAAGGTCTCGATCTCTTGACCTCATGATCCGCCTGCCTTGGCCTCCCAAAGTGCTGGGATTACAGGTGTAAGCCACCACACCCGGCCGCTTTGTTTAACTTTATTAGTTATTCTTGCCCATTATTTTCTTGTGGATGTGAAAATGAATTGTATGTGCACCAGAAACCATATTTTTAGTTCGTTAACTCATGGCAGCTGCTGAGCCATGGTGACATCTTTAAGAAAGGTAATAGAAACACTTGTCTAAGAAAATGGTAGGAATCTAAGTTAACTGATGTGAAAGAGCTGTGTATACGTCTCTTTATTGTGCTGTTTTACATAGGTTTATAATGAAAGCCAAATGCCTTTGTTTCGTCTTTTTGGTTTGATGCCTTGCCAGTATCAGAGCAGGAAATGAGCTTTATCATTTCTTTTGTGATCACCTAATTAGCAAATGTCTTTAATTTCCTTTTAGAATTCATGAACTTGATTATATTTTCCTATTCACTGTCAATAATAATCTTGGCTATCCCATTTCTCTATATGCTGCTGGCTTTCTCTTCATATCTATGAACAGCACTGTTTTTCTTACATTAAGATAATTTTTCTAATTGTGTTGTCAAATACTCAGGAAATGAACATTGAAAGGATGGATTCTTTTCTGGGGATTCTAATAAAAAAGTATCAAGTGGCTTTCCAGGATGTAAAGCAGCAATAATACAGGTAAAACAGTGCCTAGAACAGAGTAAGCCCTCAATAAATAACTATTATTATGGTTAGAAAATAACTTTTATTTGCCAAACAGTAAATCACAAATTTTGAACTATGCATTCAAGATTATTGAATTTTGCAGTCACTATTTTATGGCTGATGAGAAGATAAATTTCCACTGGTCATCAGTTTTTAGTGAGAGACTTCAAGAAAATGTGTAAACTTTCTTTATCTTCAGGTTGGAGCATTTTTTTTATTAAAGTTACCATGAAATTGGTGTCATTCCTATAATTTTTTTGCCAGCAAGATATGCACAGGGGCAATTTACACGTAGAATTTTATTGGAAAAAAAATCTATTTGATTTACATAATGATAAAACAGTAAAGAATGCTGTGTTCCTCTAGTTCCCTCGTATTGAGGTATCTAAAACCCAAATAAAAAATACATGAAAAGCATTTTCTCATCTTTTTTACCTTTTAATCATTTCCCTTTGGAACACCTGTCATTTCTGTCAAAAGATTTTGCATAAACTTAGAATTTTATTGCATTATTATTTTGAGCTTTAAGATGGCAAATTAGAAATGGCATATCTTCTTTAAATTATTATCAAAGCAAAAGTTCCTACATATCAGTAAGGTAATGAATAAGAATTATGTTTTTTCCTCATGATCTCCCTATTGTGCCTATTATTATACAGAACAAAAACAACAGTGAAGGCTGGGCGTGGTGGCTCACGCCTGTAATCCCAGCACTTTGGGAGGCCAAGGTGGGCAGATCGCTTGAGGTCAGGAGTTCAAGACCAGCCTGGCCAACATGGTGAGACCCAGTCTCTACTAAAAATACAAAAAATTAGCTGGGCATGGTGGCGTAGCATGTAATCCCAGCTACTTGGGAGGCTGAGGTGGGAGAATTGCTTCCACGTGGGAGGCTTAGGTTGCAGTGAGCCAAGATAGCACCACTGCACTCCAGCCTGGGCAACAGAGCAAGACTCCATCTCAAAAAGAAACAAACAAAAAAACAAAACAATAAAACGCAACAACAGTGAATGCATTCTCTTATGTAAGAAACACAAGTCAGGTTCACAAAACCAAAATTTATTTCTGAGGGTTCCAGCAAATTTGGCAAATTAGTCATTATTAACTGGGTTCATAGCCTCCAAAGACTTAAATTCATAACCCCATTTCTAGTGGATGACAGAAAATGTGCAAGGCACCTGAACTGTTTCAGTCATCAAGGTGGAACTGTCTTGATTCATGTAAAATCCGTGAGAGGAACCTCTAGTCACTCCTAGTTCTGCCTCCATGTCAACCCCTGTATGTGTTAAATAATTACCATCTTACTTTGTATTTGTTGAAATGTTTCTCTATATTTGTTTTATTGTTCATGAATATTTTGTATCTCCAACTACAATTTTTAAATCCTAGATTTTTTCTAACTTATGCCTCTTATTTCCTGCCTGCTTCCTCAGTGTCCAGTATAGCACCCTACAGTCTATTTCTTTAAGGGAAGAAAATGTTTAATTAATGAACAACATGCTGTCAATGTAGTATAGCAAAAAGGAGAAGAAAAGGCAGATTAAAGCTCCTTTTTATTTGCTTTGTTCAATCCCCAGTTGAATGGAATAGTGTTGAGCAGCAGCCAAAACCGTGGAGTTTGAGATTACTTGTTTCAATATTGAATGAAGGCTCAGCTCAGAGAGATGGGTTTTAGTGCATTTTTTTTCCCTTAGTGGAATTAAGGTGACTTTCTTTTGCACATTGTGTCACCTCAATTTAAGAGCTAAACAGCTTGTGCTTGTTGGTTGGGTAACTTAATTTTGCAGGTTTGTGGGATATGATGTTTTCATAACGGAAGGGAAGAGTAGATAATAATCCTCTGAAACTTTAAGGAATTGAGATTTAACAGTACATTATACATTTATATGCAATTTTGTTTGCGTACCTGTGAAATTTAATTTATAATTTTTCAAGATCCTCACTACCAAGCACAGTGGGCATAAGGCAGAGAGATTTAAGGGAATAGAGAGATGTCCCTGCCATCACAGTTCACTGTCCAGATTGGATGAATATAGCTAAGAAAGAGAGAACAAATCATGTGATGGGGGGTACATCCGTTGTTTAAACAAGCGAGAGCAGCACATTTTGTGAAAGGTGAATTGTTTGGTATTACAAGGTAAAACAAATTCTAGCCTTTTTACAAATCACCTAATGTTGTAGCTGCTTGGGAAAGGGCTCTTGTCTGCTACTACTTAAGTTTGAAAAGTAATGTTGTGCTTTTCTTTATTTAGTTACTTATTTATTTACTTTTGTTAGAGATAGGTTTTTGCTCTGTCCCCCAGGATAGAATGCAGTGGCACAGTCATAGAGTAACCTCACTGTATGTGAGGTTAACCTCAAACTCTTGGGCTCAAGCAATCCTTCTGCCTTGGCCTCTCAAATTGCTGGGATTACATGCTTGAGCCACCACACCTGGCCTATACTTTCATTTAGTTAGAAGCAAGTTAATGTATCAACTTGACTTGGGGATTATTATTATTCAACAAATTACTCTTTAAGCTGCACATCAAAATAGTATTATTCCCGTAATTTTACGTGTGTTGTGTTTCTCATTATTGTTCTGCTCATTTGTATGCTGTATAGGACATCAGAGGCAGCTTTTGAGTTTTAAAGAAAGTTCATCTACATGTGAAGTGGCTAGTGGAGTTGTGATCCTAGAAGTTGTCCTCTCAGAGCAGAGCACCATACTCAGATTTGCATAGCCATCCTCAGCTTTGTTTTTTTATTACAGTCTATTTAAATGATTAAATTTGAATTAATATATATTAAAGTTCTTCAGGAACAGCATTTCTTTATAAAACAGAATAGAAAATAATTCTTATTTTATGCTCAGTTTATGACATGATAAACCAAAAAGAGAACTATGGAAATTTTATATAGCAATATGGTAATTTAAAGATCACTCATATAAGCTTTTAAAGATTATATATACGTGTGTGTGTGTTTCAGGAGAAAAGTTGTTTCATGTGATAATCTATTCAGGTAAAGTATCCAGGTAAAATTATAAGCAATTGGATTTGTCTTTGGAAGTTTCTAAATGTGATATAGCATAGGAAAACAAATACGGGCAGAAAAATCCCTTAATGTAATTAAATAGCATAGTAACATCCTTACATACATATATAGAGTTTCCACATAGTTGGTGGTAGAGACAAGTTGTAACGAATTAAGCCCAAAATTGAACTTCAGGACTTTTGAGTTTACCTATTTACTCTTCTGCTATGGCTTTGGAGAAATAATCTATTACTGAGAAACTTTAGCTATAAAATGATAACTGTAGTAGTGAGGCAAAAGAATAGGCTCTGAAGGCAGGGAACCTAAGGCCAATTCATGCAAACTTCCTGGAACTAAATTCTAGGACCTTCATTTGCATAAGATGCCTATTCACACCAGCCTCCGATTGGCCGTGAGGCAAACCTCTACTGTGGCCTATGATTGGTCCATTTTAGGACCTTCATTTGCATAAATAAGGTGCCAATCCAGCTCGTCCTTGATTGGCCATGGGCCAGTTCACTTTGGCCTCTAATTGGCACGAGCCAGCCCTTCATTTACATAGGGTGTAACCAATGGGAGACCTCTAGAGGGTACTTAAAACCCAGAAGACTTTGCTACCAAGGCTTTTGAGCCACTTGCTTGGGCTGCTGCCATTCTGTGGAGTGTACTTTCACTACTATCACCTCCCACTTCAATAAGTCTACACTTTCCTTGCTTGTTTGTGCGTGCTGTTCAGTTCTGTGTTCAGTGTGCCAAGGACCTGGACAACTCACGATCAGAACCTTCTACCCCGTAACAGTACTGAGAAAAATACTGTAAATTTATTTAAAATCAACTAGTTATATAATTTGCAAGTGGCTACTTTTAATTTTCTAATAATTATAGGAAATATTAGGAAAAGGTAATTTCTGTCATCATCACCACCAACAATATTTAGTGTGCCTGTAATGCACTAGCCGGGAAAGAGGGAGACTGAGACCCTTGGGGTCTGAAAAGGAGCAAGGACCAACTTCAGGATCTTCTACCCACTCTGCTGTACTCTTTTTCCAGTAAGGCAGGAATTTTTTTAGCTCAGATCCAGAGGAGAGACTGTGAAATGAAAAATTACAGGGTATCGTTTATTCAGTAAGTATTAGATGGAATCATATGAAGTTGCTGTTAATATAGATCAAAAATAGTACAATATCATGGCAGTTTCATGTAGTCCCATCTAATATTTATAGAGCTCTTGGTATGTCCTGGGCATTGTTGTGGGTGCTTAAAGGTATAGAACTTAACAAAACAGACAAAATCCCTGTGTTCCTGGAGTTTGCATTCTCATAGATCCTCCAGCCAGACTGCTCTTCTTATCCTAGAGTCAGGTATACCCAACTACCTGCTCTGTGTCTGCCCTTGGATGCCAAATAGGCTCCTCAAACATAACATGGCCCAGACCAATCTCCTGGTGGATGAACAATACACTTAGATTTTCTTCCTGCCTTATAGATAGAAATCAGGGCTAGAAGGACCATGAACGACCCAGCCCAAGATCCATCTTTTTCTCTCTCACTGTCGAGTTAATAGAGCCAATAAATAAGATAGTAATTTCTATCACACTAAATGGTGATTTTTATCTGTTGAATTGTAAAATGTACCCAGACGTGAAAAGGGAGGCTAGTAGACTGCTGAACACAACTATGATGTATTTGCTTTTTCTAATACATTGCGACAAGCTATTCTGTATCCTTCACTATACATTGTAAATAGCTGAGAGGTGTTATGATTCAGTGAATGAGCTCTGGACAGGGAATCAGCAGACCTAGATTGGAGTTTTAGATTTGCTGTTGAGGGACTCTGTTACTCAGCTAGCCATCAGCAAATATAAATAAGTTAACTATTCCTCCATACTTAAATGATATTGTGAAAATAAATGAGATAATTACCAAGTGGTTGGAAAATTTACTCTTGAGGGGTGATAATTGATATATAAAATATAGGTAGTTTTAATATTCATTTTAATTAATCTGTATTTTTTTCTTGATTAAGGTACTACAGACTTCAAAACTTTGATACGCTTTAAAGTGCATTAAATTGTCTGTTTTTGTTTGTTTGTTTGTTTGTTTGTTTTGAGACGGAGTTTTGCTTTTGTTGCCCAGGCTGTAGTGCAGTTGTGCGATCTAGACTCATTGCAACCTCCACCTCCTGGGTTCAAGCTATTCTCCTGCCTCAGCCTCCCAGATAGCTGGGATTACAAGCAAACGCCACCACCCCTGGCTAATTTTGTATTTTTAGTAGAGATGGAGGTTTCACCATGTTGGCTAGGCTGGTCTCAGACTCCTGACCTCAGGTGATCCACCCGCCTCGGCCTCCCAAAGTGCTGGGATTACAGGCGTGAGCCACCATGCCCAGCCTAAATTGTCTGATTTAGTCTGTGCTCAGCTTGTTCTTCCCAACTGTTGTTTTAGGCATGTTCATGATAATATACCATTGATATTTTAATTTTTAAGTTAAATTCCTATAAATAAATATGAGAAATTTGTTAGGATATTTAAAGCATCTTCTAACCTTTAAAAATATGTGCTTTTAAAAATTATTAGGTTGTAGAATTGGGAAAAAATACAATTTGTGTTCTTTTTCTATTAGCATGTTTCCAGTGTACAGTTCATTCAAAGAGGGGATAGTGTGGCAAAACAAATTCAGTTTCTTTTTTTTTTTTTTTATTATACTTTAGGGTTTTAGGGTACATGTGCACAATGTGCAGGTTTGTTACATATGTATCCATGTGCCATGTTGATTTCCTGCACCCATTAACTCGTCATTTAGCATAAATCACAGTGAAGTACAGAAGTAAACAGATAACCTGAAGCCAGACAATGAAGTTTACATAGCTCTCCCTTGGCAGAGCCATCTTTGTGCACTGCAGAGAACATAATCCATCAATAATTTAATTCAGTTACATTTGGTTATAAGAAAGGAAACACTTTGTTTAGGGCTTTAATTCTGATCCTTTATCGTCATTTACAAAATGAAGTAACCTATCATTACTGTGATGCCTGTAACGTATCACTAAAAGGGAAAAGGGGGAAGCATTTCTCTTCCGTCATGGACATTTTCTCAGATATTTCTATAGGGTTTGATATGCTGCTTCTTTGTATTAAATAACATTTATGTGGTGTTTGTGTAGGTAAATGGTTTAATGTTGCAAATTGCAAGGAAAAAAACACTAAGACATCTGAAAATTCCCTCTTATCTGTTTTAGGTATCTTCGAACTATGTAATAAAACATCTATGCCTATTGAAGTTAAATGACCTTTGTTACAAAATCATCTTTTTAATACTTCATATTGGGTAGCATAGCAGTATATTGTAATTTGTATAGTTTTATAAGACTTGCTGGATGTCATAGTAAATACAAATGACTTTATTTAAATATATAGTAATTTGCCTTTTTGACAGAAAACCATGTTTCCCCAAAAACTGCATATTTTAAGCAAATTAAAAATTGCCACTAGATTCTGAATATAGCCTCTGCTGTTTTTTTTAGCATTGCTGCCACTTTAAAATTTTACTCTAGTTTTAGAAGAGATTACTTGTGTTCCTTGGGTGGATACAGGCCTGTGCAGATCCCCATAACATGGTAGAAGGAACGGAGACTTTGAACAAGTCATAACAAGGTTTCAGTCCTGACACATCTTACTGTGTTCATTTGAACATTTCACTTAATATTTCAAAGTCTCAATTTCCTAGGCTGTAAAATAGGAATATTCACACCACCTTTGCCTACTTATTAGGAGAATCAAATGAGGTAATCTATGTTGTACTTTTCCATTGCCTGGTATATAAATTTTTTTTTTTTTTTTTTTGAGACGGAGTGTCACTCTATCACCCAGGCTGGAGTGCAGTGGCACGATCTTGGCTCACTGCAACCTCCACCTCTGGGTTCAAGTGATTCTCCTGCCTCAGCCTCCCGAGTAGCTGGGATTACAGGCACCCACCACCACGCCCAGCTAATTTTTGTGTTTTTAGTAGAGATGGGGTTTCACCATATTGGCCAGGCTGGTCTCAAACTCCTGACCTCAGGTGATCCACCCGCCTCAGCCTCCCAAAGTGCTGGGATTTACAGGCATGAGCCACTGCGCCCGGCCATAAACTTTTTATTTGTGAGGAAAGTTTAGACTAGTGGAAAAGTTACAAAAACAGTACAAAGAGTTCCATATACTCTTCACCAAGCTTCTCCTAATATTAGCATCTTGCACAAATATTATTCACTTATCAGAATCAACAAATTAACATTGGTAGGATACTGTAACTAGAGACTTTATTCACATTTTACCAGTTTTCTCACTAATGTCCTTCTGCTGTTCCAAGATCCAATTCAAGACTCCACATTGCATTTAGTTGTCATGTCTCCTTAATCTCTTCTAGTCTGTGACAATTTCTCAATCTTTCCTTGTCTTTTCATGACCTTGATACTTTGGAAGGATACTGGTTACTTTGGGTTTGTCTGAAGTTTTCTCATGATTAGATTGAGGTTATGCATTTTTGGCAGGACAGGCGTGATGTTCGCTTCTCATCGTATCCCTCTAAGGGCACGTGATATCAACACTTATTACTTATTAATAATTATAACTTATCGCTGGTGATATTAACCTTGATCACTTGGTTAAAGTAGTATCTGCTGGGTTTCTCCACTGTGGAGTTACTGTGTTCTCCTCAGAACATCCTGGGGGACATACTTTTAGACTATGTAAATATCCTGTTTCTCTACTGATTTTTATCATCCCTCCATGGATCTTGCCTGCAAGTATTATCACTAAGGTGCTCTAAAGGTTATTTTCTGTTTCCTTTATTCCATCTACATTTATTATTGGAATGTTTCTATAAGGAAAAACTGTCCTTTCTCCCTGTTTATTTATGTATTCAGTTATTTATGTTGGTGCACATTCATGGATATGTATTTCATTCTATGGGTTATAATCCAGTCTTTGTTGCTGATTTTGTTGTCCAAAGTATTCAGCTTTGGCCACTGGGAGCTCTTTCAGGTTGGTCCCTGTGCTTTTTTGACACCCCTCCTTCCTTCTTTTGAGCACATCCTCTCTAGCACCACAAGATGCTTCAGACTCATCCTGTATTTTCCCTGCCTCTGTCCTGAATCAACCATGTCTCCAAAAAGCCTTGTAAATTCTCTTAAAAAAATACATTAGCCATCTGTCAGCTAACATATGTTTTTTCTAATTCTTGATACAGCTTTTTTTTGGATACATTTGTCTCTTGATCTCCTTCAGAGGCAGCCCTTAGGGAATTTAGTTTCACCAATTGTGAACTATTAGCTCTTGACCTTTAGAAAAGAAACAAACCCTTGCCTACAACAGGAGGCGTATAGATCCATGTTTTCTTTGTCCTTGAAATTGTACAGGAACAGTCTGGCTTGTCACAGTAAATTAAAACTTTATCTCATCACATTTGTCATTTCAAGGCACGGTATAGTCTTCTATTATTTATTACTAGCTTTAAAAATTGTATGTAATTTTGTTCTTTTGGTTGTCTGTTATGTAGTAATGCTTAGATGACTAGAAGATAGCATGTAATCTAATAAGTGAAACATCTCAGGATATTGTTGTGACTTTGTGAAAATAGTTTAATCCTTCAGCAGTTTAGTTTAAGAGTTATTCTGGAGCTAATTTGATAATTAACAGTGTAAGTAGAAGTGTGCTAAAGATCTTGTTTTTTTGTAAAGTTTGATTAATTTTGACATTGACAGAAAAAGGTATATTTTAATATGCTATGAGTAACCACTAGAGGGTAGCCCTGGGTAGCCAATTACCCATTTGCTGCCTATTTAAGTTGTCCTGACACAGAAAGATTGGAAATAAAGGTGGGCATGGGGAGGGAGGGTGCAGGTAAAAGCAAGGGGAATTCAAAAGAAACTTGGAGTGACAATGTTATACAAAATGCGGTACAAGGAGAAAAGTATTAAAATGGACAGTTATATTTTTATATGTGATAAAAGGTATAGTCTACTAATATAAGACAATTCTAAACCTTTATGCACCCAGAAACATATTGAAATATATCAATATATAAAAATATTTAAATGTGTATATAAAAAATATTGTTTTTCTTAACATTTGTAGGATTAAGGAGTTACATTTTGCAGTCTTCTTGGTAGCTCTTCAAAACCCTAGACTTTGCCAGGTGCAGTGGCTCATGCCTGTAATCTCAGTACTGTGAGAGGCCCAGGACAGAGGGTTGCTTGAGGCCAGGAATTTGAGACCTGCCTGGGCATCATAGCAAGATCTCCTGTTTACAAAAAATAAAATTAGTTAATTAATTGAAAGTTTAAAAACCTTAGACTCATTGCACATAATATTTTTACTAGGTTATGAGTAGTGTAGGGGAGGAAAGATTTTTTCCTCACCCATCTTTAGGTTCATGGCTGAGGTCCTATAACAAAAGACAGATTAATAAGAGAAATGCATACAAATTTATTTCATATGAGTTTTATATGACATGGGAACCTTCACAAAGATATGAAAACTCAAACAGGAAAAACTATTTTTATGCTTAGTTTGATGACAAGTGGTCATAGGGAAGTATGATACGATAAAAGGGATATAATCTAATAAACTGGGGAGAAGCTTGCAAGGCCTGTTTGTTCACATTCTTCTCTGTATCACTGTGTCTTCAGCGATAAGGACATTTCTTTCCTCCAGGGCATCTCTGGAATGAAGTTCTTACTGAGAAGAGACGTTAAAGAATTCTTTCTAGGTTTTATAACCTGCTTTAGGGGAGAAGGGTTGAGGAGATAATGAGAGTGATTTTTCTGCTTTTGCTATTTCCTGAAATGCCAAAGTGCCATATTTTGGGATAGCGTGTTTTGAACCCCATCTGTAGTATCTTTAGACATCTTTTTGATGATCAAGTTAGATTTAAAAAATTCTATAAAAATAGTCAATACTTGAAAATATTCACTGTTGAGTAAAGTGGCCAGATAATGAGTTCTAGAAAAACAACTATGGAGAAAAAAAAAAAAAGAAGAAAAGAAAAAGAGAGATGGGGACAGAAAATAAATCCGGGAAAATAAGTAAATAGGGTAAAACTAATCTAGTAAAAGTGAAATAAATTTGCATTTAATTCCTCAAAACATTTTTAAAAGTCATAATTCTTGTTTCTGTGAAGAAAAGGCAGCTTCTCTCTAGATTAGCTCTGATCAGCTAACTTGTGCAGTCTCTGATTGCAGACTTGGATGATGTTTTCAGTTTTCTTGTTTCCGTGGAGTGAAAAGACCATTTATTAAAGCTGAGCCAACTATCTTGGACTAGCAAATTCTGCATCACTCGGCATACTCCTGTGGTTTTCTGGTGATACTTGTTTTATGTTGGCTCCTTTTCTACTACTGAGATAGAGACTAAATTGACCACCTTTTGAGGATTACTAAATCTAGTCTTTTAGGCTAGAAGTTTGTGATTAGTAAATGTTTTACTTCCTAAGTGAAGGGTTGTCTGTGGTTTTTATCTCAAATTTTGGCAAATTATATTTGGAAGTTTAATAAATTTTCATTGCTGTTACATCAGTGGCATTCATATCAATGGAGCAGATTTTTCTAAAATAAGGGTGAAAATTTTATCGTTAATATATCGTTAATAGTAGGCATACCTGTCTGAACAGATAGCTGATGAAAATTATCTCCCGTAGAACTCCCCCTGACCATTTCCTCCAGGTTGAACTGTTGAAGGCCTCTACTTACATAGTATGTTAAGTTATAGTATTTAGGGGCTGGAACTTACTTGCTAAATCTTTTTTTGGCACTGAAAGTTAACAGAGAAATAGGTCATAAGATTAGCTTTCAGTCCTCTGGTAGGGATGACCCTATGAACATACAGTCCAAAAAAGATTCCTAACAGTTCAGCCAAGTAAACATTCACTGAGCAGCTGCAGTTTGCTAGGTTTTGTGCTACACACAGGATTTAAAGAAGTGAACAAGAGGCACATGAACTAGGCAACGTGGGGTCTAAGGCCTTCCAGACCAGCCTCCCATGTAGCTGGGACTACAGGCATGGGGCAACATGCCTAGCTAATTTTTAAAATTTTTTGTCTCACTATGTTGCCCAGGCTGGTCTCAAACTCCTGGACTCAAGCAGTTCTCCTGCCTCAGCCTCCCAAAGTGCTGGGATTACAGTTGGGAGCCACCATGCCTGTTAGAAAGGTTGTTTTTCTAACTCACCCTGCAACTTAGGGTTAGACCCTCTGTTTCTTGTTTTACTATCAAATAATGGCTGCACTAGGTAAGGTCAGAAGCCTGTTCCAGCTTTTAAGTCCTAATTCTAACTGGTAAGAAAACTAAATTTCCTAAGGCTCCAGATCAAGTTGCTAGTTTAATAAGCAATGGCATGTTCTATATGCTTTCCTCTCCATTTGTGTACTTCCTTTTCTCTGATTTTGTACTTCAGTTCCTTGTCGTGTCCTCAACTTGATAATTATAGGAAGTTGGAATGTGAAGAAAACTGGTCGTCTGAAAGCATACTGAAACACTATTTAGTGTTTTTTAGTTCAGACATTTAACTTCAAGTTTGCCATATTTTATTATTCTAAAGTTCTGTTAAATTAGAAACTGGATAAATAATATGAGTGACTTGTTAGAGTTACTATTTCTTTAGATAGTAGATAACTTTTCTCTGGTTTTCGTTGGAATCGGAAACATTTTGTTTAACTGTGGTTCAGCGCGACTTTCAGATGACCTTTGAAGCAACTGAGTGACAGTGGGGAAGCAGCCTGTAGTTGAATGGATAACTGATAGTTGGCTATATGTGTTTATTTCTTTTCTCCATTTATAATTTTATAATATTTTCTAGAATGTAGAAGACTAGGATTTTAATTTCAGGTTTCCCATTAAGTAACTGAAATAACTATCCACTTGACTTCTGGAAACCTTAGTTTCCTCATTTATAAACTACAAATATCTAATTTGCATACCTTACAGTTAGTGAAAAGTCCAGGAAGAATCATCTTGTTAAACACTAAATCTGTAGCAATGTAAGCTACTGTTGTTGAAACATCACTAAGTGTTACCCTGGTTTTTTTTTGTTTTTGTTTTTGTTTTCTTTTTCCTAGTAACAGTAGTGCATTTGTACTAAATTCCCCATTAGGAATTTAGAAATTATATTTAATAAATATCTGACTGAATATAATAGATATAGTAAGAATGATGCAAATCACAGAGCCCCAGGTGACAAATAGCCCTCAAACCTTGTTTTCTGAGTCTACTTGGGTATAGTGAAAAAGATGAAACAAACCCACCAGCCTGCCTACCTCCAGTATTCCAGAACAGACAGCTCTCCATTTTCCTCTGATGATTATGGCAGAGCCTTTGATACACAGCTCACCTTTCTTTTGATCTATTGACATCACTGAAAGTGGTCTGCTTAATGAGTGGCCACATCAGTTTACATAAAGTTATTCTATTTAATACTTATTCTGTGGATTTTTGGCATTTCACTATTTCCTTTCCATTTTCTGAAAACAGTGTGGTCAATGAAAATTTTAAAACTGTGTCTTGACCTTGCCCCATGGGAAATTTGAGAAAGAAATTCTGTATACTCTGGAGTCCAGAACTGAAAATGTTCTCCATGGCTTCAGGGGAAGAGATTAAGAAATGAAGATGAAGAACATTTATTCTGCTTTTTTGAATGGAACCTTCATAATAGGTGAAATTTTTACAATTTTTAACACCTTTTCAGGGGAACTCCCAGGAGTCTTCAGAGATATATTTGATTATAAAATGAACTATTTTATAAATTTCATCCTTTCAAAAATGGCACAAACTAGTTTCTACAAATTTTATACAAATAATTATAGCATATAATACATACTTAACAGTTTAGTCTACAAAAAGACTGAGTAACTTATAATTGCCTAACATAATTCAGCTAGTAGGTGGCAGAGTTAGAACCAAAATCTGTGTTATCTCTGTAACACCTTGCTGCTTCACAAGCCTGTGAAAAGTTCTCATGGATGAGAAATGAATTAACTCTTACAGAGCAGAAAAAGGAATATTTAATACACCATAGGAGGTAATTTGCTGAATTAGAGTAACAGAAGCAATGTTTTCCAGCTGTGTTACAGACTTCAAATTGCTTAACTGATTTTTTTAAGCTCCTATGAGGAGTTAGAGTAACTAGATGCAGGTTTTTCTCATGAAGAAGCTGGAGGCAAAACATAAGTAATTTAAGAAATATTAAACAACACACCGGGTCTGACCTACTCAAGATAGCTTTTCCTAGTTAATAGTAAAACTGACAACCTTGGTTAATGTTAGTAACTCTAAAGTATTGAGTGCTTACTATTTTTTAAAGAAAAGTAGAGCTGTACATTACAGTAGTTAAAGTGGTAAAAACAGATTTTATTCAGGAACTACTGTAACAGGGGAAGAGAGACCTTAGTATAGAACGGGGTTCAATTCTGAATACAGCATAGACCACTGGGGATTTATAGCCAAAGAGCAACATGGCATTAATGGATGAAAAATTATGGAGAGGAAAGAAACTTAAGGAGTGGGGAGATTCTGGTTAAGCCAACCTAAAATGATTCTTGCTCAAGACGGGCTGGGTGATGAGATACCAAGGGGGGTATTGGAAAGTGCAGGGATGTGGAATTTGATTAGATACCGAGGGTGATCAAATATTGAAGGTGAACAGATACTGAGGGTAGGGGGTTCTCTCTAAACTGACTGCAAGATTCTTACTACAACTGTGCTATGCAAAATTGAAACCATAGGTCAAGGCTAGTTGAGAAGAGGATTCCGAGGAGACTGACTAAAGTTTGGCCAAGGAGGGCATCTTGTCAGTTGCTCCTTTTGTTCAAAGAAATAAAGCATTATTCTTTTCTCTCAGCAATCGAAGTCCATCTTGTGTACAGTTCCTTTTCAGTAAAGACCAGCTGAACCATCTGCTGAGACTTCTTAATGTCTTGAGATCATGGGTAGAACTTATGCCCAGTTCGTGTAGCTGTTCTTTCTATCTAAGTCACCACCTGACTTAGATAAGATCACCTACAACAGAACCTATGATGTTCTGGATACCTCTTTTGCTCTCATAGTGAGAGTGAGGTCAACTGGAGGGAGTGGGTGATTGTTTTAGAGATAACTTTAAAAAAGGAAAGAAATTGTAGGGAATCAAGTAGATGAAGGGATTAGTAAGATTAGAGGGGTAGCAAGATCCATTCCAGTTGGCTGGTAACAGCTAATAGGTTTGAGTTCCATAGACAGAATAAGAATCACTGGGCACTAGCCCAGAGTCATAAGATAATTATCTGATGGCTGAAGGTGACCAAAGAATAAACATTTCGATGATTGAGAAAGGCTTTTTGGAGGTGGTCTGTGTGTGGTTGGGTTGGGTGAGAGAAATTAGGCTGAGAGGGGAAGTGGGGACATTTGCATTCGGATGAGAGATGTCCAGGAACGTGTAGTGGCTTGGGGGCATTATGTTGCATTTAATGGCAGCTGGAGAACTGTAATGACAAATGCTTGTCCCAGAAAATAATTGATGGTAAAATTATGGTGGGAGTGGACATGACCCTTGCAAGGATAGACTGGAGTATATTCAGAGGTTTTTCTCATAATGGGTATTTGTCTGGTTTAAAATGGTGGAAGAAGAGAGGGAAGGTATGGCAAAATAGGAATTTTGATTTCTCACAGGAATCTTGGAAATGTCAGATGTGCCCACAGGAAAGGAAGCACAGTACCCTCAGTCTGTGGCGTTATGGAAAGTGGTGACTAGTCCAGACCAGGCTTACCAAAGCTCTGTGGATGAATAGTCTTGCTAAGAGAGAAGGAAAAGGCAGAGCTGGGGGAGAACAAGGAGCTCCTAAATTTAGGGACAGAAAAATGTAAGAGAAGACTAATCTCAGATGAGGAAGAGTCATAGTGAAGGCTGTGAACCTTAAAGGCAATCATCCGTCTATGAGAAGTTAGGTATCCACATCCTACAATAGCCCACAAGATCCAAAAACCTCTGTTATTTTGTTTCAGGAAGAGGAAAATGATGAATAGTAGACGCTCTGCCTGTGAAGATAATTTTACCTGCAGCTGAAATACCATGACCCAGATATTGAACACACAGAATAATTAAACTTTTCCTATAGAAACTTTGTGGTCTTTTCTTGCCATTGCCTTAAAGTATTCAGTGTCCTAAAGGGAGTTGTCATAACTGAAAGTGCATAGAAAGAGGTCATTTACATATTGGATTACAGTGGAGTCTTCTGGGAATTTTAAGTCCATCAAATAGGTTCATGAGAAATATGTAGGGCCTTAGTAAATTGTTGGGGCATAACAGTCCAGGTGTATTGTTTATTTTCCTAGGTGAAGGCAAAGTAGTAGTGAGATTCTTTATGAAGGAGAGTATTTTAAAAGGCAGAACACAGCCGAGAGTGGTGGCTCACGCCTGTAATCTCAGCACTTTGGGAGGCCGAGGCAGGCTGATCACAAGGTCAGGAGATCAAGACCATCTTGGATAACATGGTGAAACTCCATCTCTACTAAAAATACAAAAAATTAGCCAGGCTTGGTGGCGGATGCCTGTAGTCCCAGCTACTTGGGAGGCTAAGGTAGGAGAACGGCATGAACTCGGGAGGCAGAGCTTGCAGTGAGCCGAGATCAAGCCACTGCACTCCAGCCTGGGCGACAGAGTGAGACTCTGTCTCAAAAAAAAAAAAAAAAAAGGGCAGAACACAAATGAATCACCATGAAACATTGCATGTTGGAAGAGATAATGGACAGGATACTGTTAGGATTAGGCACCAAGGGAAATCTTGATTTGACGGTGTAATTGATAGATCCCAGGAAGGAACTGATGTCCTTTCCCACTTGACTTTTTAATAGCCAAATGGGAGTAATGCATGGATTAGAAGTGGGGACTTATGTCTAATAAGCCTCTCATTATCAGGGAGAGCAACCGCTAGTCCTTGTGGTTTTAAATGATATTGGGGAATCCTGGGGAGAGGCTTGGAAGGATCTGTTTCTACCTTATATGGGTTCTGTATGGCATATACCTTAGATAATCTTAATAGTTTGCTTAAATCTTTATTTAAGTAGATAGGTTGAAGTGTGCAAAGGAACTCCCTGCTTGGGGGAAGTCAGACAAAACCATTAGGGGCCATAGACATGAAGAGGAAGACTCAAGGGCAGGTAGAAGCAGTCCAGCAGGAATTTTTGTACCTCCATCCATGAGAAGATACCTTCCACACAAGTTTACTGGGGTAGTGCAGCTGAGTAGAAAATTATGTTGACCTTTAAGAGGTCCCGTAGAGATGAGGATGAGCTGGGGGCAAAGCATCAAAACCCACCAATGGTAAACTTTGGTGACTCTGGAGAAGGGGGCAGGAAATGAGGTTGTGTTGAGGGTAGAATGTGTTGTCCTGTTATTGATGAGAGACATGGAGGCTCTTTAACTTGTAGCATTATTTCTTCATGCAAGTTTAGTAGTAGTTGAGGGCATTGGGACATTTGCTTCTCTGGAGGAAAATAGACAATTCTGTGGTGAGGAGGGGGACTTGGGTTTTTCCCTCCTCTTGAGCACTGGGCAATTCCAGGCCCAGTGTCTTTTTTCCTCATGATATCAGCACATTGTTGAGATCAATGGGAGCCTTCCATTGTGGAGCTTGCTGTGAGTTAAAAATTTCAGGTTTTTCCAGTTGTTTTAACTGCAGTGCCACAAGCTTGCACTGTGTATTTTCCAATGTTTTTGAAACACTATTTTCATATTATTGGGCTAATGTCTGGAGCCTAGACGTGTATACATTTTGGTAATTAATATTATTTTTCTGTAATGTGTCATGGAGGTCTGGCCTGAAACTACTTACAAAGATGGCATGGCCTGAGCAGAGGCTGTTTGGAAAGTCAGTTCCACCCCTGAATTGTCTTTCCATGTTGTCTTTAATTGATGGTGACAGCCACAGTTTCATCAGTTTGTTATTTACAATGTTAGATATGTGACCAGTCAATTTCAATGGGAGAGATTTGATGGATGGCTCCCAGTAATTTCCTACTTCCCTTGGGGTATCAGGGGTAGCCTGAGACCCTTGAGTGAGCCCAAGGAAGGAACTGAGGTTCATCAGAAATAGTGGTCCATTTAGCTTTTTCAAAGCAAAGGGAGGCATTTCCAGGCCCAACCAACAGGCAGATAAGTTGATTTAAATCAGGGAATCCCAGAGAGTGTGCACCTAGAATGATTCTAAATTGTTCAACAAACCTTTCCCTTTCCTTTCTGTGGTCAGGAAAGTATTTGGTGATAGGATGCAATTCAGACCTAGACCAAGGTTTCAATGTTCTCTCTTCTATTAGCCTTACTTGGGAACAGGTACTGGCTGATCCTGGGCTTCATCTGAAGGAGATGGAGGCCAGTGAAGCTTTTGGTTACAGGGAGGTGAGGGGCTGGAGGAGGGGGCAGATGGTGGAAGAGATTTTGGGAGGCTATAAAGGAAAGCTGGGAGGGGAATATGGTGGAGGTGCTGTTGAGAGCTCTAGGAACTTTACTGAGTCAGAAGCATTTTTCTAAAGACAGTGTGGAAGAGCCTCAATGGTTTGACTGAGATTTGAATTATTTAGCTGTTTTTGGCTTCTTAATACCAAGTGAAATAAGCAGACCACTGTGCATCCAAAAGCTTTGTTCCTTTTTGCTCTAGGGCTCTTTTTAGAGGGACTAATTTAGGGATATACCAGGAGCCCTCACCATAGCTGAAGAGAGTTTTTGGTAAGGCTTTGCCAGTGAGAAAGCAAGCAGACAGTATTAGAACTATAGTGGCAAAGCAGGAGTTTGATAAGGTGAGGTTTCAACTGAGAAGTTCCCATGGGAGAAGCAGGATTAAACAGACAGAAGAGAGAGGCCTCATAAAGAGTAGGAAAAAATTCCAGCCCAGGCATTGGGGAGTGGATCGCCACTGGAAACAAAGAGCCAGGAAAAGTCTCCATCCCAGGAGACAAAGATCCAGGAAGAATTTTCCAGCCAAGAGCCAGGCTCATGCGTCAGGGAGTGAATGTCTACTTGACACAGTGAGCCCCAGAAAGAAAGACTTCTAGCTGAGTAGATACCGTTCAAACAAAGAAGTCTGGGCCTCTAATCCAGCTTCAGACAATGTAATCAGAATGTTAATCAAAATATGTCCTCACTGTGATTCGATGGACATTTATCTGGAGCACTGGATATTGGAGTCACTCACCACCAGATACCCAAAATGCAAGCAGACTGAAGACAAAGTCTTGGTGTGTGCTGAGAGATTGGTTATTGTGTCCAAGGGCCCAATGGTGGTTCAGATCCAGATCTTAATCATGGTCCAAAAACTGTTAAAGAAAAATCAGAGACAGTAGTTAAAATGGTAAAAACAGATTTTATTCAGGAAAAGCTGCAATAGAAGAAGGGATTCCAGTATAGAACTGGGCTTAATTCCATGTAGAGAGCATGCACAAGTGGGGATTCCTAATTCCAAATAGCATGGACAGGAGAGCAGGGTGGGGGCTCAGTGGATGAAAAAGTACTGAGGAGAGAAACGTCACAGGTAAGGGGATTCTGGTTAAACAGAACTAACAGGATCCTTGCTACAGGTTGGCCAGGGTGATAAGATACCAAGGGTGGCAGTGAGGAATTTGATCAGATATTGAGGGTGATCTCAATATCTGGGGAGTTCTTTCTCAACTGACTTTGTAAGATTCCTGTTACAACTGGGTATGTAAAGAGATGTAAAGAGGAACACAGAAATCCAAAGCTCAAGGCCTAGTTGAAATGAGGATTCAGAAGAGCCTGACTAAAGTTTGGTCAAGGAGAGCATTTTATCACTGTGTGCAGGACGCTATACCAAGTACTTTATGAAAATGAGCTAATTTAATCCCTAAGCCAACCCTATGTGATAGATATAACTCCTTTTTTACATAAAAGAGAATTGTTGCAAAGAAGTTAAGTAAACTGTCCAAGGTCACGCAGCTAGCATGTAGTAGAGACCATATTTAAACTTGAGTATCTGACTTCAACCATTAGTATTTACTGCCTCCTGGACTCCTTGGGGCCTCCACATCTCCTTTGGTGTGTTGTTTGGTTAGAATATGTGTGATGTTCCAATGATCTCTAAGAGTTAAACTGTGTTTGAAGTTAAGAGTTAAAGGGAAGTATTTGGATCTATAGGTGACTGATTACAAATTTAGTTTAATAGATAGTAATTGAGTAATTTAGTTACATAAGAATTTAAAAGGGGGCACCATATATTAAATGCCTATAACATCACTCTGGTTATTAAAATTATACATTAGACTTTAAGGTAGTGACTCAAGACAACATAATAAGTCAAAAAAAAATTATCACAAGAATGTGTGCTAAGAAAAGGCCATAGGATGGTTTCATGCCCTTTTCCTCCTGGCAGGTTCACTTATATGTGTGACCCTGATGCCGAGCTTGAGTTTCTGTTAGTACTTATGATAACTAATCTTCATAGGACCTGCTTCTAATGATTTTGCTATCCTAAATTCTGGGCCCTGGTGAGTAATAATGAGGTCACTTTGTAGTTTAGCAGACTCTCACTTTGTTTCTTTTAATATGTAAATTAGAGTTCCAAGTTCTTGCAGGTAAGAAACACCTGCCACTAAAAAGAAGGTTAAAATGTCCTCCTGAAGAAATGTTGTATCTGGCTGTCATTAAAAAGCCAAAAATTAATGGATGATGGTGAGATGGTGGAGAAAAGGGAATCCTTACACACTACTGGCGAGAATGCACATCAGTTCAGCCCCTGAGGGGATCCCCAGTTTGGAGATTTCTCAAACTAAAATAGAATTACCATTCCACCCAGGAATCCCGTTACTAGGTGTATAGCCAGAGGAAAATAAATTGTTCTACCAAAAAGACACCTGCACTTTTATGTTTATCACAGCACTATTCACAATAGCAAAGACATGAAATCAACCCAGGTACCCATCAAAGGTGAGTTAAAGAAAATGTGGTACATATACACCAAGGAATACTACACAGCCATAAAAAGAACAAAATCATGTCCTTTGCAGCAGCATGGATGCAGCTGGAGGTCATTAACCTAAGTGAATTAACACAGGAACAGAAAATCAAAAACTGCATGTTCTCGCTTACAAGTAGGAGCTAAACATTGGGTACACATGGACATAAAGATGGGAATAATAGACAGGACCTAGAGCCAGGAGAGAGGGAAAAGAAGAAGGGTTGAAAAACTACCTATTGGGTACTTTGTTCACTACTTGGGTGACGGGATCATTAAAAGCCCTAACAGCTTCACACAATATAACTGTGTAACAAACCTGCATGTGTAATACATTTAAAGATTTAAAAATTTTAAATGCCATATCCTTATGCTGATTTTTGTGCACATATACATGGCTCTTTTGCCTCATTTAGGTCAAGAAGATGTTCCTTTTTGAATACAGATCTCTCTCTAAAGGATACTTTTTAACCATTCTCACTTCATTGTTCAAGTCGACCTTGCATAATGAAGTTTTCGTTGCTTTGAAAATAGGAGTAGTAGGCCAGGTGTGGTGGCTCACGCCTGTAATCTCAGCACTTTGGGAGGCTGAGGTGGGTGGATCACCTGAGGTTAAGAGTTTGAGACCAGCCTGGCCAACATGCAACATGGTCTCTACTAAAAATACAAAAATTAGCTGGGCGTGGTGCAGGGCACTTGTAATCCCAGCTATTCAGGAGGCTGAGGCAGGAAAATGGCTTGAACCTGGGAGGCGGAGGTTGCAGTGAACCAAGATCACACCACTGCACTCCAGCTTGGGTAACAAAGTGAGACTGTCTCAAAAAAAAAAAAAAAAAAAAAAAGAAAGAAAGAAAAGAAAATAGTAGTAATATTTAGTCTTGTGTTTTTTTCCTTGTAGGAAAGACTTGATTCTAAGGAAGACCATGCACTGTTCATCTCAGCAAAGAGATGTTTACACCATAGTGTCTGAATAGATTTGGGCATAAATACTTTAAAAGATATAATAAGGTCACTAGACCCTGGGTGGGCCTGGGATAGAAGACAAAGTTGTGAAAGAGACTCTGAGAACAGGGTTGGAACTGGATAAAGGTGTGCCTGCTTTACAGTTTTTCTTGAGTTCAATCATTTAACATAATGCCTCTGAAAGTAACTTACTGCTGTCTTTGGTAGAAATGCATATTGGTGTATTGCCAGTGCCACAGCTGGGATGTCTGGACCAATTTGGAAGGTTGCAAACTGCCACTTACCCACTTTCAGACCTGTCTTGACTTTCTGGCCTTTCCCCACACTAAATGAATGGAGTGGGACGGAAGAGCCTAGACAGAAACATATGTTTTCTATTTACTTCTTCCTACCTCATTTTTTTTTTTTTTTTTTTGAGACAGAGTTTCGCTCTTGTCGCCCAGGCTGGAGTGCAATGGCGCAATCTTGGCTCACTGCAACCTCTGCCTCCCGGGTTCAAGTGATTCTCCTGCCTCAGCCTCCTGAGTAGCTGGGATTACAGGCATGCACCACCACACCCAGCTAATTTTTGTATTATTAGTAGAGATGGGGTTTCACCATGTTGGCCAGGCTGGTCTCGAACTCCTGACCTCAGGTGATCCACCCGCCTCGGCCTCCCAAAGTACTGGGATTACAGGCGGGAGCCACCGTGCCCGGCCTTCCTGCCTCTTTTCATGTCGAATGCTTAGAGGTTTTCCTTTGAGTCATGGATATGAAGACCTAGAAAGTATTTGCTAAAAAAATCTCCAAGGAAATACAGTCTCTGTACAGTATTTCTTGAATTTGTAAATTTGAAAACCAGACATGACAATTTGTTTGATAAATACATGGATAGTTTGAAAGCTTAGTAAGATCCAAATTTCGTTTCTTTTTATTTTTTTCTTGTTTCCAGTAGGGTTGGAAGGGTCCAAATTTTAGACATATGTATACAAAAGCAGTAAATGAATTGGAAAGAAGAGGGAAGTTAATACTTTTAGCTTTTCTCTTTTAGAGAGATTAGCTTTCCATTATTTTAACAGAATAGCTTACCAAAATGTTCTTTCCCTATTTTGTGATGAACATACTGAAATCTTGTATCTAATTAAATTCAATTCCTACCTAAAAGTTTTCACAAAAAAGATTATAGTTCATGTTTGTGACTAAAGAAACAAACAGAAGTTGTTTATAAAATGTTTGCTGGAAATGTTAATGTCCTTGTTTTCACCAGTGAAATTAATGATGAAAGCTTTTCTTCTCTCTTGAAAGTTTTCTTTTCGTTGAAATGCTATTTGTTTTCCTGGTTATTGGTTACTTGTGGACAGATAGCAGTTGTGAAGACATAAACTACTGATTGTTAAAAATTTCAGCATTCTCTTTTTAAAAGAAATCGGCAAGCCGATTCTAAAATTTATATGGAAATGCAAGGATGTAGAATAGCCAAAATAATCTTGAAAATGAGCAAAGTAGGACTTACGTATCTTTGAAAGTTACTCTAACGCTGTTGTAATCAAGACAGTGTGTTATTGGGAAAAGGACAGACATATAGATCAATGGGATCCAATTGGATCTGATCCAGTCAGATCCAGTTCCAAAAATAGAACTACACATATGTGGTCAAATTTGATAAGGATGCCGAAGTGATTTAATGGGAAAAAGAAAGTGTCTTCAACATATGGTGTTGGGAAAGGTGTTTTTCCACATGCAGAATAAAAAAGAACTTTGATTCCTACCTTACACCACTGACAGAAATTAACTTGAGATGAATCAGGACCTAGACTTAAAAGCTAAAACATTACAATTTCTAAAGGACAACATAAAAATATCTTTACAATTTATCTTAGGACACACAGAGCACTACCACTAAAAAGTATAAGGAATATCACTGGTCAAAAAGCACATGAAAAAGTGCTCGTGATCATTAGTCATCAGGGAAATGCAAAGTGAGATGCCACTGCCTACCCACTAGAATGGCTAAAATTAACAAGATTGATCAGACGAAATGTTGGGGAGAATGTGGAACTGTCAGTGATTGCTGATGGGGTATAAAATAGTACAACTACTCTGGAAAATGTTTGGCAGCAATTCCACTTCTATGTATTTATCCCAGAGAAATGAAAATATATACCTACAAAAGTCATATGTGAGAATGTTCATGGCCACTTGATTGAGAATAGCCAAAAACTGTAAAAGCCCAGTGTGTATGGTAGGAAAAAACCAATTTTCTCCTACTATACTCTCAACGCAGAGAGTATAGTGACCAGATGTGTGGATTTTTCCCACACTGACCAATTCTCTGACGCTAGCCGGATAGCCTATATTCAATTCACTTCTGACACTAACTAGAGCTCGTGCAGATCTCTCATGGATTAAGAGCTCAGTCTCACAAGACTGTGCCCTACTTCATATACCAATTGCAAGCAGTAGATTCCCAGGTCACCACAACTTCTGACCAGTTTGGCCACAAGTGGGAGGTTACCACAACCCCCTTCTCAGGTTCAGTAGTGTGCTAGAGCAGCTCATAGAACTCAGGGAAACACTTATATTTATCAGTTTATTATAAAGGATGTTTTAAGGGATACAGGTGAACAGCCAAAGAAGTACTCTGGGTAAGATATGTGGGAAGCGGCATGGACCTTCCATGCCCTCTCTGGGACCCTCCTATCATCTCCGTGTCTTCAGCATCCCAGATGCTTTCCAAACCCTGTAGTTTAGGGATTTTTATGGAGGCTTCATCACATAGGCTGAGCATTTATTAACTCATTCTTCAGCCCCCTCCTTTTCCTGGAGGGTGGGATAGTGTGGCTGAAAGTTCCAGGCTTCTAATTATGGCTTGGTCTTTCTGGTGACCAGCCCCCATCCAGGAGCCCACCAAGAGTCACCTCATTAGAACAAAAGACACTCTTATCAATATCCAGGAAGTTCCAAGGGATTAGCAACTCTGTTAGAAACTGGGGCCACAGACCAAATATTAGAACAAAAGATGCACCTAGCATCCCTCTTGCTCAGGAGATTACAAGAGTTGTGGGAACTCTCTGCGAGGAACTGGGGCAGGGATCAAATACACATTTCTTATTGTATCACAATATCACATCCAGGTGTCCATCAGCAAGAGCCTAGAGAAGCAATCTGGTATATCCATACGTAGAACACTGCTCGACAATAGAAAAGAACACATTGCTGATACATGTAATGGCAAGGATAAATCTCAGAAGCATTAAAGGACATGAAAGAAGCCAGACACAAAATACTTTATACTGTATGATTCCATTGATATAAAGTTATAGAATAGTTAAAACTAATCTGTGGTAACAAATATCAGATCAGTAGTTGCTTCTGGTTGTGGAGGGAGGGGAATGTTGACTGAGAAGAAGCAAGTGGGAATTCTACAGGTTGATAGAAATGTTCTATCTTCTGGTAGGGGTGTGGGTTATATAGGTATAGTCACTTACCCAAACCAATCAAACTGTAGACTTAAGATATGTGCATTTCACTATATTTAAATTATAACCTCAAATTAAAAAATCTCACACAAAAAATAGCAAGGTATTTTCCTATCTCTTATTCTGACTCTTTCTTATTCTCTTAAAGTATTGGACAGCCCAGTCTCACTATACTGAGGCAATTTTTGAAAGGAAATAAAATTTATTACTTTTATTATCTTTTAATGTATCCACTCTACTCTATAGAGGGCATCATTTAAGCTCTTTTTCAGTCTTTGTTGTTGTTGTTACAGTGAAGAAGAAAAGCTATCCAGAAGAACAAAATAGCACAGCAGTGTAAACTTGCAATGATTTGGCAAGTTTTTGAAGTTATTTAATCCTGATAAGTTAAAATCCCTTGAAGCATATTTATACATTCATCTTTCCAGCCAGCTACCGCTTATTTGCTCTTTCATTCAAGTGAAGTTACTGAGCACCTCCTATGAGTAGATGTTTTATCAGATACTGAGTGGGCATGCTACGATGAGTACACAACCAAGTCCCTGCCCTTAACAGCATTCCTAGTTTAGAAGTGATAAATACAAAAATAAATTCCATCGCAACAAGAAAGGTACAGCACCGTACAAACTGCTGCTGTGTGTTCTTTTGAGGAAGCAATGTCTTCTGCCTTGTGTGCTTGGGAAGATTCCACAGAGGAAGTGACATTTGAGCCAATTTGTATGAGTAGTTAGAGTTGTGCATAGGAGTTAGAAGAAGGGGGACATTTTAAGGAGATGACTAGAAATTTAATTGAATAGTTCAGTGAGTCTTTTATCCTCCCTATACCTTTAGGTAAAGGTTCTGTTAATATCTACTGAAATAGAAGTCTTTTGCAGTAGCATAGTCAGTGTTTAAACTAGGACACCAAAATATTTTCCGTTTTTTCCCTCACCAATAGCAGCTAATATTTATTGAGAACAAAGGATGTGACAGGTACTCTGCTTAATGTTTTAATTTAATTTAATCTTCATAGCAATTTAATGCATTAATATTACTGTCCCTATAGATTAAGAAAATTGAGGATTGAAGTAATGCCCTTTATAAGTGGACAAGCTGGGGATTCTTTCCCAGGTTTCTCTGTCTCCAAAGCCTGGGATCTTTAAAAAGCCTATTCTGTGTGTTGCTCTTAGTATGAGCCCAGAGAAAGCAAGCCAAGGGCAACTCTGAAGTGTCTTGTGGTCACTTAAAAGAGGGGGGATTTACCTGTTTTCCAAAATATGGCCTGCCCACCTTTTGTATTTTTCAGTTCATTGCCAATATGTATAATTATTTATAGACCCACAGTAATCTGTTTTATTTTTATTTCTGTCTACATGATACTTTCATTTCATGTATGAAAAATCGCCAAGTAATCATTCTCTAAGCTTTCTACAGTATCCATCTTATAAGTTAAAGAATCATAGCAGTAAGTACTATAAGCTCTTTGTAGCCATTTCACTCTAATTATTAGACTGAGAACCTTGAAGATGTTGCCCTTTGAAAATGACTTGTCATTTGGGCAGTCTGGCTTCTCACTATTTAACAAGTGTTGCTTAAGTATCATGTAGGAACATTTGATGTGCTCCACAGCCCCTCACAGCTTCTGATAATTCTGTTTGTGACAGCCTTGAGAGATCCCTGAGTGGTAGTTTAAGATTGTGCTCCAGTATAAAAGTGGCAAGGTTTGTCTTTTAAACAAACTTGTATTTTTTTCAGAGTATAAGATAAATTTTTGACTAAATCAGTCATTTGCCATACTCTAAAATTCATTTTAGAAACTTGGTTTTAGGTTTGTAGTTTTTGCCCAAATGACACTTAACATGGGACACCCACCCTAACCCCTACCTCTTTCCCAGGAAAGTTAGATCTTTGTCCAAGATTCCACCAGTATTGAATATTTGCTTTTGCCAGATATCTTGTCAAAGGTGCATTGTCTGCTTTTGGTTGACCAATGGGGTATGGGTTGTTATGCCAGATGAGTGTCACCTAGTAGTGGAATTAGAAAATCATCAACCAAGGGCCCGGCATAGTGGCTCACATCTGCAATCCCAAGGCTTTAGGAGGCCAAGGTGGGAGGATTGCTTGAGCCCAGGAGTTTGAGACCAGCTTGGGCAACATAGCAAGACCCTGTCTGGTGACGCACACCTGTAGTCCTAGTCACCCAGGAGGCTGAGGTGGGAAGATCACTTGAGCCCAGGAGTTTGAGGTTACAGTGAGCTATGATCGTGGCGTTGCACTCCAGTCAGGGCAACAGAGCAATATTCTGTCTCTAAAAAAAATTAAAAATTAAATTTAAAAAGTCACTAACCATCAGGCATTGGAAAACTTTTAATGGAAGCAGAATAATGGGATGATAGCCTTCCTAATGCTATAGTAGACCAAGGAGTACTTCACATTTTTTTCTTCATGCACGCTGGTACTGAGGTGGGTGCAAAGATCCAATAGACAGATCTTACTTCAAGGAGTTTATGGTCCTGGAGGAACTAATCACCTATGTGAATGTGTGATTAATAGAAAATAGCATGATAATGTGTCATAAAAGGAGTAAAGTGCTATAAAAATCAAATATGTTATGAAGATAAATCTTCTAGAGAGGTATAGGTATAAGTATAGGTAAAATGCTATTGAAATATGTAGGAAGAAGAGATTACTTCTGATTTTGAACCACAAAAATGAAGTGTCATTTAAAATAAGAGTCTGAAAGAGAGAAGTTATGTCCTAAAACGATTTAACTGGAAGCTATTATTTTTAAATATCGTGTTATTTCTTATTACTAAGGAAGTGTGGTATTACGGAAAGAACGTGGGCTTTGGCATCAGACTTGTCTGTACATGTCTACCATTTAATAACTGTCGTACATCACATTGCTTCCTTCTTTGAAATTCAGTTTTCTCAGCTGTAGCATCATAGAGGAGTTGTGATTGTCTAAATGATTAAATGGGATTACACTTTTAAAAGCTCCTAGCAAAATGCCTGGCACCTGGTCACTTTTCATTATATGCTGGTTCCTTTTGTTCTCCTGTCTGACCCAATTCAAAGTCCCTTCTGTCCCATTAGCTTGTTTTATGAACATGGAGGCAAGGATTCTGGGTAGGAGGCAGTTGTAGTACTTCATTCATTAAACATTTGCTGACTACTTTGTATAGTGGAAATCTAGAGGCAGGGATTATTATTATTATTATTATTATTATTATTATTATTGTTGTTGTTATTATATTTTGAGAGCGGGTCTCACCATGTCGCCCAGGCTGAAGTACAGTGGCACAATCATGGCTCACTGCAGCCTCAACTCCCCAGCCCAAGTGATAATTCTGCCTCAGGCTCCTGAGTAGCTGAGACCACAGGTGCATGTCACCACACACAGCTAATACTTAATTTTTTTGTAGAGATGGGTCTCACTATGTTGCCCAGGCTGGTCTTGAACTCCTGGACTCAAGCGATCCTCTTGTCTTAGCCTTCTAAAGTGCTGGGATTACAGGCATGAGCCACTGCACCTGGCCTAGGATTAACTGTTTTAATAGGCATTTAGGAAGTAGAATGGGTAGATATGGGAATTCAGGGAGAATTAGGGAAAGGTGGATAGAAAAGAGGCTAAACTGATTTTCTTCTACTATAATCTTTGGAATCAAACTAAGAAGGGCAAATCGATTATTCTTCTCAGGAAAAGATTTTCTTTATCTTTAAACGTATAGGTAACATTAGCTGTCTTCTACCTGATAAATTTGTTTTCTGTAAGTTTTGTACCTTTTTTTAAAAAAGAAATTATTTGTATCATAAAGGACCTAAATAATATATATGGCATGAATGTACATCTGCCCGTGAATGCTGAATTTATTCTAGAAAATATCGCTTTGCACTCTTTGATTCTAGCTTGTGTTGCTGACCTCACTAGTATAATTATTGGCTGACTTTGTCTCTTTTTCCATTTCCTCCCAATCAGTTTGATAAAGGCTACTCTTACAACATCCGTCATAGCTTTGGAAAGGAAGGCAAGCGGACAGACTATACACCTTTCAGTTGCCTAAAGATTATTCTATCCAATCCACCAGGCCAAGGGGATTATCATGGTAAGTGCCTCCACTGGATATGTTGGCCAAGTACAGAAATCCAAGAGCTCTGTTGGAAACACGGAAACAATGTTGTGGCTTTTTGCATTCCTGTCAGGACCTAGTTTGTAGCTTATGTCAGTTGTCACTGTCAAGCTAGAGCTCTGTTACTCTTAGAACAATTTGTCTTATTACTGAACTAGGTCAGGCAAGAGAAATTCATTCAGCTGCACTTCAGTTTGTGCTGGATTAGGCTTTTCAGTTCTCACTTTTCCTCCTTCCTGCTGTTCTCTGTCTCCCTCATCTTCTGCAGTGTTCTGCGAGTGTCTTAGAGGGCTGATGTAAGTTTTACAAAGCTTTTTAAAATTAGAATATTCTAAGTTTGGAATAGTAGATTCATTAATTTTCCAAAGGCTAACTACTAAGGAAAAGTGTGGGGTTTTTTTCTTATCACCATCATCTGATTAACCAACAAAGATTAAGTGGGCAATTTAACATGTCGTGATATCTGCCATAACTATCAGTTTGCCTGAGTTATTTAAAAAGAAAAACATCTCATTTGTCTGTTTTGTCCGAGAATATTTTAATAGTTCATATCAGTAAATTTTCTGGATTATCAAAGCTTACTACAGTATGTATCAAAACTTCTTTTTGTTTTAGAATCTTAAACACTTTTTAAAAGACTGCACACTTTCGGGCTGCTAAAGATCAAATAACCATAAACAATATTTTTAGAAAGACATTCTGTGTGTCCAAATCATTAAAAAATGCCTATACATTCATTAGTTAATAGATGGAGAAGTGGCCAGCACTAGTTATATAGATAGACAGATAAGATAGATCCATATATAGACATAGATTTTTTTTTTTTTGAGACAGTGTTTTGCTCTTGTTGCCCAGGCTGGAGTGCAATGGCGCGATCTCAGCTCACTGCAGTCTCCGCTCCCGGGTTCAAGCAATTCTCCTGCCTCAGCCCCCTGAGTAGCTAGGATTACAGGCACCTGCCACCCTGCCTGGCTAATTTTTTGTATTTTTAGTAGAGACGGGGTTTCGCCTAGTTGGCCAGGCTGGCGGGCCTCAGGTGATCTGCCCACCATGGCCTCCCAAAGTGCTGGGATTACAGGCCTAAGCCACCACACCCGGCCTGGTAATATATATTGAGTGGTTTTTATTACTTATGTCAGAGTCCCTTGAGGTGCTTTTTTAGAAATGCAGATTCTCAGGGTGCACCCTCAGTCATATAAAATCAGACTTTATTTGCAAGTACACTGGGTGAGTTTTATGTCTTCTAAAGTTTGAAAACCATGGGTCCAGGTACTTCTGTTGAGGAAGCCTGAAGCTTTTTTTAGCCTAGCAGCCATACCAGGCGGTCAACTTATGATTAAGCTTGTGGCCAAGTAAAACTCCCAGGGATTTGTCTGCAAATTTCCAGGTTCTAGCATTTGTCCCTTAATTGTTGGTTTTCATTAGCTTAAATGCAAAACTTTATTTCTGTTCAGTTGTATCTTGTTATCCCGGTGCTTTATGTTATTATTTTGTTTCTAAGTTCAACTCCGTCAGTCAAGGAATATTATACTTAGCACTCAATGAACTCATTATTTGTTGGAAACATTTACTTATTCCTTTCTTAAAAAGTAATAAACTTAATTTTTTAGAGCTCTTTTAGGTTCACAGCAAAATCGTGTGGGAAGTTCAGAGTTCCCATATACCTCCACGCCCCAACACACACACAACCTCCCTTGCTGTCAGTATCCCACACCACACTGGTACATGTGTTACAATTGATGAACCTACATTGACAAATCCTTATCATCCAAAGCCCATAGTTTACAAGAGTTCATTGTGTATTTTGCATAACAGTACTTTATCAGATTTGTCTTTTGCAATTGTTTTCTCCCCGTCTGTGCTTCTGTTCTTTTCTCTCTTTTTTCACCTTTTGGGATTTCATTTACACACACGTTAGACCTTTTATAGTTGTCCCACAGTTCTTAGGTATTGTGTTTTGTTTTGTTTTGTTTTGTTTTTGTCTTTTTTCTCTTTGCTTTTTAGTTTCAGAAGTTTCTACTTGTCATATCCACAAGATCCAAGGATTTTCCCCAGTCATGTCCAGTCTACTGATGAACCCATTGAAGATATTCTTCATTTCTGTTACAGTGTTTTCGATCACTAGCATTTCTTTTTTATTCTTAGAATCTTCATGTCTCTGCTAGCTGGTTATTCCAACACATTTATTGAATAGGGATTCCTTTCTCCATTGCCTATTTTTATTGACTTTGTTGAAGGTCAGATAGTTGTAGGTATGCTGTCTTATTTCTGATTCTCTATGCTGTTTCATTAGTCTGTGTCTGTTTTTGTACCAGTACCATACTGTTTTGATTACAATAGCCTTATAGTATAGTTTGGAGTTAGGTAGGGTGATGCCTCTGGCTTTGTTCCTTTTGCTTAGGATTGCTTTGGTCATTTAGGCTCTTTTTTAGTTTCATATGAATTTTAGAATAGTTGTGTTCTTATTCTGTGAAAAATGACATTGATAGTTTGATAGAAATAGCATTGAATCTGTACATTACTTAGGGTGGTATGGCCATTTTAATGATATTGATTCTTCCAATCCATGAGCATGGAATGTTTTTCTGTTTGTGTTGTCCCTGATTTCTTTCAGTAGCGTTAGCGTTTTGTAGTTCTCCTTGTAGAGATCTTTCACTTCCTTGCTTAGATGTATTCCTAAATATTTTATTTATTTATTTTTTGGTGGCTACTGTAAACAGAATTGTGTTTTTGATTTGGCTCTCAGCTTGAACATTGTTGGTATATAGAAATGCTACTGATTTTTAAGGCCAGGCATTGTGGATCATGCCTGTAATCCCAGCACTTTGGGAGGCCAACGCGGGTAGATCACTTGAGGTCAGGAGTTCAAGACCAGCCTGGCCAACATGGTGAAACCTCATTTCTACTAAAACTAAAAAGCAAAACAAAAATTAGCCAGGCATGGTGGCTTGCACCTGTAATTCCAGCTACTCAGGAGGCAGAGGTTGCAGTTAGCTGAAATGGCACCACTGCACCGGGTGACAGAGTGAGACTGTCTCAAAAAAAGAGAAATGCTACTTATTTTTGTATATGAATTTTGTATCCTGAAACTTTGCTAAAGTCATTGATTAATTCCAGGAGCCTTTTGGTGCATTCTTTAGGGTTTTCTAGGTATAGAATCATATCATCAGCAAAGAAAGATAGTTTGACTTCTTTTCCTATGTGGATGGCTTTTATTTCTTTCTTTTGCCTGATTGCTCTGGGTAGGACTCCCAGTAATATTTTGAGTAAGAGTGGTGAGAGTGGGCATCCTTGTCTTGTTCGCATTCTCAAGGGGAATGGTTTCAGCTTTGGCCCATTCAGTATGATGTTGGCTGTGGGTTTTTCTTAGATGGTTCTTATTATTTTGAGGTATATTCCTTTGGTGTCTAGTTTTTTGAGGGTTTTTATCATGAAGGAATATTGGATTTTTTTTTTTTTTTTTTTTTTTTTTTGAGACGGAGTCTCACTCTGTTGCCCAGCCTGGAATGCAGTGGCGCGATCTCGGCTCACTGCAAGCTCCGCCTCCTGGGTTCATGCCATTCTCCTGCCTCAGCCTCCTGAGTAGCTGAGACTACAGGTGCCTGCTGCCATGCCCAGCTAATTTTTTGTATTTTTAGTAGAGACAGGGGGTTTCACTGTGTTAGCCAGGATGGTCTTGATCTCCTGACCTCGTGATCTGCCTGCCTCGGCCTTCCAAAGTGCTGGGATTACAGGCTTGAGCCACCGTGCTTGGCCAGGATATTGGATTTTATTGAAAGCTTTTTCTATTGAGATAATATGGTTTTTGTTTTTAATTCTGTTTATGTGGTGAATCACTTTTATTGATTTGCATATGTTGAGTCAGACTTGCATCCCAGAAATAAAGCCTATTTGATCATGGTGAATTAGCTTTTTGATGTGCTGCTGGATTCAGTTTGCTGGTATTTTGTTGAGGATTTTTGATTCTATGGTCATCAGAGATATTGGCCAGAAGTTTTCTTTTTTCATTGTGTCTCAGCCAGATTTTGGTATCAGGATGATGCCGGCTTCATAAATTGAGTTAATGGGAGGAGTCCCCCCTCCTCAGTTTTTTGGAATAGTTTTGGTAGGATTGGTACCAATTCTTTGTATATCTGGTAGAATTTGGCTGTGAATCAACCTGGTGCAGGGCTTTTTCTGGTTGATAGGTTTTTTTTCCAGATTCAATTTCAGACCTCGTTATTGATCTGTTCAGATTTTCACTTTCTTTCTGCTTCAGTCTCGGAAGGTTGTGTGTTTCCTGGAACTTAGTCATTTCCTCTAGATTTTCTAATTTGTGAAAAATGCACAATTATTTCTTATTAACTTACAAATCTATCATTTTATGACTGAAAAAATAAGACTTTTCTGTATTAAATTTTTAATAAGTATTTTGACTTACCATTGCAGTTTATTAAAATATGTAAAATTTTCTAGATTTTGTCCTAAAACAGCCTTTATATTTCAAATTCTTCTGTATTCTTATTTATGTGAGTATTTCTAGTGGTCTATCTTTCATTTTTTTCATGAAATAATATAGAGATGACACATATCCACCGTAAGTTGTTTTTCTATGAAATAGTTTATTTTTTCATCTCATTTCCATCCATGATTCTCTTACATTTTCATAGATTCTATGCTTTAGGAAATAGGCATATAATTTACATTTGAAAATGATGTTGAATTTTTTTCTTTCTCAGAGTTTGCATGTTTTTCATTTTGTTTATCTATCTTCCTTCTCTCATATGCCTTTTATATAATTTTTAGACTAGAATATAAGAAGATTGTATAAAGTTTTAAAATAAACTATTATGCAGCTATTTTGTGATTATTTGTGCTTGTTAGCAAGGAGCGTAATTAAAGCTGTTTTCCCTCTTCCTGTTGAAGGGACATCTTAGCCTGAGAATGCTGCAATGTTTTATGTAACTCTTGAGCTTGGAGTGCCCTGATAACCATACAGCTAAGTAAGCATTTAGATAAAAAGAGGAAAGCAGTTGCACCCATGGGCAATTATCTTTTTTATTAATAAGCTCTTAGACAATTAAGGGGAGCTTAGATGGTCTCTCGAGTGTGGTATTGTACTAAGTTGTGGGTAAATAACCTTGTTTGTGTGCTGGCTTATTTTTTGTTGTCAGGTTGCCCATTCCGTCACAGTGATCCAGAGCTGCTGAAGCAAAAGTTGCAGTCATACAAGATCTCTCCTGGAGGGATAAGCCAGGTAGGTCATATTCTTCTCTCTGCATCTGCAGTAACGAGGCCTCAGACAGATCTCTGGGTTTTATTTAATGTTCTTGCAGTGATGCTATGTACTACTTGTCAGGCCTCACACCAGACATCTTATCTTCAAGATGGATTAGGTTAAAACCTTGACTTATCTGGTTTAGACTCTTGGAAAATTCTAGTTCTTCTGTCTGCTAAGCTGCATTTTTATTTTTCCTAGTCGTAAAGGAAGCTGGAAACCTTCCCTCCCACCTCAGTTTGTTTTACTATCTCAGTTGAGGACTACATCTTTAAAATTGTTGAGCAATGCATGGAAGCTTATTAATGAAGCTGAAAATTAATGACAGCATATTTCATTTTGGGAAATTGTTTTCTGAGCAGATGATAATGTAGTACATACTGGCTGAATGTTCTGATAGGCATCAGTTATTGCTGTGTTTAAGCTACACTTCTGATGGTAGATCAAATATTTTGTCAAAATACTTGGTCTTATGAACAATGGAAATGCTCAGATTGTAAAACCAAATGTTAAAGAGTACATTTTTTAGTGAGTCTACCTTTAAAAAATTAATATTGTGACATAGCAAAGACTATTTTCTATAGTGTGCTTTCAAGTTGACTGGAATTTTGAAGGAATAGGGGAAGAGCTTCTGCTTCCTTAGCTGAAGAAGAATATTATATATTTTAGAGTTAGAACATCTAAATCATCATACATCTTTAAATTGCTATTTTTATTTAAAGAAAATTGTTACTCTAGACAACTTTACAGCTGCTTCTGTGTCCAAAGTTCAGATAACAAATCTTACATAGTTTTTTAGTACTTTGAGCAAAGCAGTGTTCAAGGTGCCGTAGAGTATGCAAGAAAGAATCAGATATAAATCCTGCTCCCACAAAACCAGTGTCTGAAAAAAAAAAACATAAACCAAGTGTCATGAGAGGTACACATAGACTGTCTTGGGTCTTCTGATGAGGGAAAGACTATAACTAGCTGAAGAGGTCAAGGAACCCTTTATGGAAGAGATGCCCTTTGAATCAGGCCTTGCACGAAGGTTGGGAATTGGGGAGAGAGAATGCACAAATGAAAGACTATAGGAGTATTAAGATTTCAAGCTTAGGATAATGGTGGCACCAATACATAAATACTAATAGGTAACTTAACGGGAGTATAGTTGGTTTCGGTTTGAGTGACTTAATTTTAGTGGTTACAAACTGCTGCTAACATATTTGATAAGGAATCTAGAAATAAAGAATTAGTGGCTTTTTTTTTTTTAGCAATTATAAGGGATCACCTTTTTGAAAACAATACAAGTTCTTAACGTATCTATGTTAACATATTATGTCTGCATTTAAATGGTATTAATGTGGACTTGGGGCATTAGATAATTTAGGACCAGAAATCTGATGGTCTTTTCAGTTAGAATTGTCACATAGGTAGAAAGCCATTCTCTTTTTTGGAGTCCTAGGATGTGACATGCCATGGTGCATAGGTAGGAAGTCAGTGGTAGAACCAAAAATTGAAGCCAGGCTTTCTGACTCTTAAGATTTTTTATTTTTTTGCTGAACTCCACTCTACTTTAGAGCTTATTATCATGAGTTTGCTGGAGGCAGAGAAGAGGTAGGGAGTCAAAAGCTGTGTTTGAAAATGTAATCTTGGCTAATCCTTCTCTTTGTCAAGCATTAAAAGGAGGTGGGATGAATGAAGACTGAACAGAAATGGGGAGAGAGGGAGAAAATACATTAGGGTAGTGAAGTATCACAAAAGTCAAGGAGAAAATTTTGAGAAGAGAATAAGTTCCACCAAGTCCCTTGTAGCAGAGATTTTTTTCATGAAGAGAACTGAGAAAAGGTGGTTGGATATGTTGAGAGGATTATTTGACTTTGACTTTGGTGAGGTGTCAGTAAAATGGTGGAAACCAAAAGCAAGATCATACTTGCTTAAAAAATTAATGAAAGATAGTAAATAACCTTTTCAAAAAATGTGTCAGGCCAGGTGCAGTGGCTTGTACCTATAATGCTAGCACTTAGTAGGGAGGCTGAGGCAGGCAGATTGCCGAACCCAGGCCTTCAAGACCAGCCTGGGAAACATGGCAAAAACCTGTCTCTACTAAAAATTAGCAAGTGTGGTGGCGTGCAACTGTAGCCTTAGCTACTCAGGAGGCAGAGGTGGAAGAATCACCTGAGCCCAAGAAGTTGAGGCTCCAGGGAGCCGTGATCATGCCACTGCACTCCAGCATTGGCAATGGAGTGAGACCCTGCCTCAAGAAAAAAAAAGAAAAGTGCCAGTAAAGGGGATGCTAGAGTGGTATTGGCTTAAGCATCATGGGATTGTTCATTTCTGGGTTTAAGACCTGAGCCTATCTGTAGGAAGAGGAGAAGAAAGAACTGTCAGAGAGGGTGGGCTTGATGAAGATATAAAAGAAAGAAAATATCTCTCTAACCAAGCAGAATTAAGTTCTCTTTCTTTTATACCATGACTGGATTGTATGTGCCTTTGCTCTTAACATTTGTTACACTTGATTGTAATTATTTGTTTACCTGTTCATCTTTCCCAATAGTTTGTGAGTTTCCTGAAAGGAGGACTGGATTTTTACTTAACTGTCTCATAGTAATCCAATGAGTTACACTTGTTAGGTGCTTTAAAAATGTTGGAAGAGTGAATGGGCATATTTAGGTATGAGGTGGATCCTAGAGTGTGCATGGTGGTATGCAGAGAGAGGCAAATAGGAACTCAAAGACTCAAGTGAAAAAGTTACTTACTGGAGGAAGGATGATATGTACTTGAACCAAAGGATGGTGACAGAGAAAGGCATACCCCTCAGCAATGTGGGAGCATAGAGGAAATAGTTAAGACACAGCAAAGGAAGTTGATGGAGTGTATCAACTGGTCTTATTCTTCCTTGTAAATAAAGTAAGGTCATCAGCTGGAGAGTAAAGGGGTTATGAATGATATTCTGGTTATAGAAAAGGTTAGAAACTACCACCAACAAATGTGATAGGGAATCTAGAAGAAATTAGAGGCGTTTTTTAGCAGTCATAAAGAATGACCTTTAAAAAAATAATCTTAATATACTAACATTATCTCAAGAAAATTAATGTTTATAGTTAATAGTAATGACCATGTTTGTATAATCTTTGCTTTTGACTCCACTGTATTTCTCTGTTTGCCCTTGATCCATAAGTATACCCCTTACTTAGCTGGAGCTGGTTAGTAATTTTCACATTACCCTTTAGACCTGCATTGTAACCTTTTATCTGAGATGAACACAGATGTATAGTGCATGCCGGCAAGCTGTAAATAATATCTTGCTTTTATTTGATGTCTTTATTGAGTGGATCTCACTAGAGTGAAGCAGCTGGTGGACTGTATTCTAAGGGGCAGAGAGTTAATGAATGAAAATTCCATGTAAAACATTTTGATAAGGTTGAATTTTGCAGGTTGGCCTAAGTGCAGATTAGATCTTGAAAACTCCAAGCGTGTATTAAAATATTGAATGAGAGTTAAGAAAACATCATTAAAATGTACAGAAGATAGAACTCCATGTGGTTATTTTTATCTCAGAGAAAACTACTTGAAAAAGATACCTTCAACTATAGGAAATAGATTTTTTTTTTTTTTATTTTTGGAGACAGAGTCTTGCTCTGTCTTCCAGGCTGGAGTGCAATGGCGCAATCTCGGCTCACTGCAACCTCCACCTCCCGGGTTCAAGTGATTCTCCCACCTCAGCGTCCCGAGTAGCTCCGTCATGCCCAGCTAATTTTTGTATTTTTGTAGAGATGGGGTTTCACCATGTTGGCCAGGCTAGTCTTAAACTCCTGACCTTGGGTGATCCGCCTGCCTCGGCCTCCCACAGTGCTGGGATTATAGGTGTGAGCCACCACGCCTGGCCAAGAAATAGATGTTTTAAGTAATCAAAATGTTGGTGATCAGAAAAGAGATCATTGTGACTCAGCTGGCGTTGCTGATTTTTTTTATAAAGCATACTTATAGGATCACATTTCATTTTCCTTTTTAATTAACCTTAATAGTGTTACAAAATCACTGAAAATTAATGAGCTTCATATCCAGCTTAAGAAACAGCAATTAAACAACAGAATATGGCCAAAGAAAATGGGTACCCCTGCATTTATTCTCCTTTCCTCCCTGAAAAGAGAAATACACAGCAGTCAATTCACCAACACGATGTAAAAATTATAAATATTTATGCCCCAACAACATAGCTTCAAAATACATGAATTAATAACAGAGAACTGAAAAGAGAACTAGACAAATCCACAGTTGTATTTGGAGACTTCAGCACTCCTCTTAATAATTAACAGAACAAGCAGGCAGAAAGTCAGGAAGGATATAGAAGCCTTGAACAATACTGTCTACCAACTTTACCTAATTAACATCTGTAGAACATGTTACCCAACAACAGGAGACATGAAATAGTAACCCAGGTAGATCATAGTCTAGGTCTTTAAAATCCATTACAAATGTAAATAATTTGAAATCCTATAAAGTAGGATTTAAAGCAGAGCAATAAAGCAAGAAAAACAAAAGATTAGAAAAGAAGAAAGAAAACCTTTTTCTATTCTCAAAGTGATTATCAATGTAAAAAAATCTCAAAGAACCCAGCAAGATGCTACTGTAACTGGTAGGTGGAAGGATACTAACTCAATATACAAAAATCAATTCTATTTCTTAACAGTGAACAATTGGAAATTAAACATTTCAAAAAGTATTAGTTTGCTGCAAACGTAATTGTGGCTTTTACCGCAAATACTTTTGTAGCAACCTAATACCATATACAGTAGTACCAGAAATCCAAAATATACGTAAGATCTTTATGTGAAAGACTGATGAAAAACAAAGTAGAGACACGTGTTTCCTGATTTCAAAACTTACTGAAAACTATTGTAATTAAGATGGTGTGGTATTAGGGAAATGATGAAGACAGATTAATTGGACAGAATAGAGTTCAGAAATAGAGCCACATATATATGAGCAACTGATTGTTAAACAAAGGTGCCAGGGCAATTTAATAAGGAAATGGTAATGTAGAGTTCCAGAACAACTCTAGAGTTCTACAACAGGTAGATCTAGAGCAATTGGATATCCAAATGCAAAAATCCTAGACATATACCTCCAAACTTATATAAAAATTATTTAAAAATGGATTATAGAACTAAGTAACTGTAAAATGTGAAACTTGCAGAAGAAAACAGAGTATCTGCATGACCTTGGGTTTGGTGTGTTCCCTGAAAGAAAATAGTGATAAATTAGACTTTACCAAAATTAAAAATTTTGCTCTGCAAAAGACAGCTTTAAGAGAACAATATAAGCCAGAGACTGGAAGAAAATATTTGCAAATCATAAATATTTCATAAATTATGAAATAAATCATAAATTTCATAAAAGATGTGAATCCAAGAGATATAAAGAACTCTCAAAACTCAGTAATTAGAAAACAGTTTTTTTTTTTCTTTTTTTTTCTTTTTGAGACGGAGTCTCGCTCTGTCGCCCAGGCTGGAGTGCAGTGGCGCAATCTCGGCTCACTGCAAGCTCCGCGTCCCGGGTTCACGCCATTCTCCTGCCTCAGCCTCTCCGAGTAGCTGGGACTACAGGCGCCCGCCACCACGCCCGGCTAATTTTTTGTATTTTTTAGTAGAGACGGGGTTTCACCGTGGTCTCGATCTCCTTTTTTAACGGGCAAAACATTTGAGTTCACCAAAGAAAAAGTGTGAATGGTAAATATAAGCACATGAAAAAATATAGCTCATTAGTGAAATGAAATTTGAAACTATAATGAATATCATGGTATGCCAAATAGAATTGGTCTAATTTAAAAACTAGCAATGCTAAGTGCTAGTGAGGATGCAGAGCGACTGAAAGTCTCATACAATAGTGGAGGAAATGCAAGTCGTAGAGTCACTTTGAAAAGGAGTGTGGCAATTTCTTACAAAGTGAAGCTTACACGTGCTATGTGACACAGTGATACCTGTAACTAGTATTTATAGAATTGAAATAAAAGCATAAGTCCACATAAAAACCTGTTCCTAAGTGTTTATAGTATAGGCATTATTCATAATTGCCAAAAACTAGAAACAACCCAGATGTTCTTCAGTGTGTGGTTGGATAAACAAATTGTGGTATAGTCGTACAATGAAATATTACCTGGCAATAGAAAGGAAAAAATTACTGATACACCCATTAACATGTAAGGTTCTTAAATGCATTATACCAAGTGAAAGCAGTCAGACTCAAAAGCACTGTAGTGTATAATTCTATTTGTATGACAAACCTATAGGTACCGAGTGATTGCTGGGAGCAGGAGAGGTCTTATAAAGGACAAGGGAAATATTTTTGGGTAATGGGTATAATCTGTCTTGATTGCAGGGTAATATCAAAACTGAATTTGTCAAATGTTGCAGAACTATGATAAAAGGAAATATATTTTATTTAAAAACTTTTTTTACTTTTTTAGAAAAAACTTAGTCCCTGAGTAAAAAGGGGATGTATTTTACTGTGTGGAATTATACCTTAATTTTTTTCTTTTCTTTTCTTTCTTTTTTTCTTTTTTTTAATAGACAGGGTCTTGCTCTGTCACGCAGGCTGGAGTGCAGTACTGTGATCATATCTCATTGCAGCCTCAAACTCCTGGGCCTAAGTGATCCTCTTGCCTCAGTCTCCTAAGTAGCTGGGGTTACAGGTGCACATCACCATGCCCAGCTAATTTTTTACTTTTTTGTAGAGGTAGAGGTCTTGCTGTGTTGCCTAGGCTGGTCTTGAACTCATGGCTCAAGCAGTCCTGTCACCTTAGCCTCCCAAAGTGCTGGGATTATAGACATGAACCACTTAATTTCTTTTTTTTTTAATGGGGGAGAAAGGGTAGATGGTAAGCAGCATAATAAGCCAAAATATTTACTTTTCATAGTAAAAATGCAGTAGATTAAGTTTATATTAGGAACTTAAAGTATAAACATATAATGTAGAGTGACAGACAACATCCTATGTAATAAAAAATGGCAATGGTTAAAGTAATTGCCTCTTGGGAACTAACCAAGCAGTGGGAAGAAATGTGATATGAGAACTGTTGATTTTAATAATAAGCCATAATGTACTTCAGGTTTTTTTCCTTACATGCATTACTTTGATTAAAAGTTAGAAAGAAAGTATAATGTTATTAATGAAGTTTAAGTTAAATGGTCGTGTGCCTAATGGATAGATGGTAATAGCAGTAGTACTAGATGACTGCAAGGTCTTTGGGTATGAAATTCTAACCCTTATCCCTCTGAGCTCCCAGTACCTAGCATAGTATCTGATCCATGTTAGGAACTGTGAAGGACCTGAGATGTTACCCTATTTGCAAGCTAAGAACTTAGCTGCCACACTTTTATGGATTCTGGCAGAAAACATGACAATTCCAGCAATAGCAGTATGTCAGCCTTTTCTTGCATTCGTTCCTTGAGCCCTACTTCCCACAGAGCAACATGAAGGCCAGGTACTACCTGCACATGCAGTGGCTTGTGTTGGAGGAGGGAAACCCTGAGTTTAGGGAATCTGAATCTTTTATTATGGACAGTAAGTGTGTCTACTCTTTTTTATGTTTTATTTATTTTTAATTAATTAATTTTTTGAGACAGAGTTTCGCTCTTGTCACCCAGGCTGGAGTGCAATGGCGCAGTCTCTGCTTACTGCAACCTCTGCCTCCTGGGTTCAAGCAATTCTCCTGCCATATGTCTGCTCTTTAATCCTGTGGAAGGCACCATTGTCTTCCAGGGCTGTTCATTATATCAGAGGTCCTCAAACCCTGGGCCACGGACTGGTACTGGTCCATGGCCTGTTAGGAACAGCAGGAGGCGACCCAGGGCAAGCAAGCATTACTGTCTGAGCCCCACCTCCTGTCAGATCAGTGGCCATGTTAGATTCTCACAGGAGCTCGAACCCTGCATTCGAGGGATCTAGGTTGTGCACTCCTTATGAGAATCGAACTAATAATGTCTGATGATCTGAGGTGGAACAGTTTCATCCTGAAACCACCTCTCCACCCTGGCCCGTGGAAAAATTGTCTTCCATGAAACTGGTCCCTGGTTCCAAAAAGGTTGGAGACCATTGTGTTACGTGAACATCTTTGAAAAAATGGTCTGGAGTAAAAGCTATTGTTGCCTCTATTTGCAAAATGTTCAGAAATTTAAGACTACTGGAAAATTATTTCTCAGGAATACATAGCTGATGACCAGTGAATAATATATAGATATACAACCTATATTGGTCATTTCTTATTGGCATCTCAACTTTTTCTCCTGAAAATATTGGTGTACTTTGGCTGGGCGCGGTGCCTCACACCTATAATCCCAGCACTTTGGGAGGCTGAGGCGGGCAGATCACAAGGTCAGGATATCGAGGCCATCCTGGCTAACATGATGAAACCCCGTCTCTACTAATAATACAAAAAAATTAGCTGGGAGGGCTAGCGGGTGCCTGTCGTCCCAGCTACTTGGGAGGCTGAGGCAGGAGAATAGTGTGAACCTGGGAGGCGGAGCTTGCAGTGAGCAGAGATTGCGCCACTGTACTCCAGCCTGGGCAATAGAGTGAGACTCTGTCTCAAATATATATATATTTTATATATATATTTATATATATATATTTTATATATATATTTATATATATATAATATATTATATATATAAATATATATATTATATATTATATATATTTTATATATAATATGTTATATATAAAATATATATGTTATATAAAATATATTACATATTTTTTATATATATTATAAATATATAATATATATTTTATATATATTATAAATATGTAATATAATATATATTTTATATATATTATATATTTTTTATATTTTATATATATTATGTATATTATATATATTTTATATTTATTTGTCTCATATATGTACATAGACATATATATGGACGCATATAGACATATATATGGACGTATATAGATATATATGGACATATATAGACATAGATGGACGTATATAGACATATAGATGGACGTATATAGACATATAGATGGACATTTTAATCTCAATATTTTCATTAATTTCTTTTCAAAATTGGCAGAGTTAAAAAGTCCTTTCAATGTTTTGTTAGTTTGGGTATCATATCTATCTATCAATAGTTTCTGCCTAAGTTAGATGTCTAGTTTCTAATTATTCTGAAAACACTTTTGTTTTTTAGCTTTTATTTTCCACTTCAGCTTTTCCTTTAAAAACCTGCAATTTTATGATAGAAATATTTATATTTTGAGATACAGAAATTTTAGAGCTGGGCACGGTGGCTCATGCCTGAATCCCAGCACTTTGGGAAGCCAAGGCCTGTGGGTTGCTTGAGCCCAGGAGTTTGAGACCAGCCTGGGTAACATGGCAAAACCCAGTCTTTACAAAAAAATACAAAAATTAGCCAGGCGTGGAGGCATGTGCCTGTAGTGTCAGCTGTGCAGGAGGCTGAGGTGGGAGGATCGCTGGATTGCTTGAGCCCATGGGGATTGAGTGAGCCATGATCGTGCCACTGCACTCCAGCCTGGGCCACAGAGTGAGACCCTGTCTCCAAAAAAAAAAAAAAATTAAGAATATGTGTTCAAAATATTGACAGTAAAATCTCTCATTGGTCTTAAATGGTTTGTTTCTCTGAGGAAGTTTTTTCTGTTGTGGAAAGATGCACATGAAATTTTCAAATTGTACTTTGTTTCATGGGCGTATAACAGTGTGCTATGTCCTATTTTAATAGAAAAATTGGGGCTAGCCACAGTGGCTCACACCTGTAATCCCAGCACTTTGGAAAGCCGAGGTGAGAGGACTGCTTGAAGCCAGGAGTTGGAGACCACCTTGGGCAACATAGGGAGACCCTGCCTTTAAAAAAGTAATAGAAATAACAGTTGTGGTGGTACATGCCTGTAGTTCTAGCTGTTTGGAAGGCTGAAGCAGGAAGCTCACTTGAGCCTAGTAATTGTTACAGTGAGCTATAATTGTGCCACTGTACTCCATCCTGGAAGACAGAGCAAGACTCCGTCTCTCCAAAAATTAACAAACAATAAATACATAAAGTTTATAGGAAAATTGTCTTTTTGTTATACTGAATCACTTATGGCATAACTTTAATTCTCACAGAGCTTAATAAACAATAATTGCTGCCTACAGACTAATCTAAAGTGGTAGTTCATTGTAATATATGCCACAATGAAGTTAACATCTTTTATTGTAATCTCTGAATGCTATTACTCCTTAATGGTTTTTCTTTCTTATTATGTAGTAATGAGGGGTGTGCTTTATCTGTCTCTGGAAATAGAACAATTTGAAGCCACAGTAGTTTGTTTTATTTTTGGCCTGCTTGTGCAAAGCATTGTGATGGAGGCTTTACACAAATAAACTGTATCTCATTTGATTCCCACCACTACATTATGCCTATTTTATAGATGAGAAAGCTGAGGTTTGGAGAAGGCAAGAAACTGCTCAGAACCATAGAACTAATATATGATACGGCCAGAATTCACACCTATGCCTGACAGTGAAGGTGACGTTTCTTAACAATACATTGTTCTGATTCTCTGTAGTATTTTTCTGTTTTAAATCCAGTTGAAATTCTTTTTGGTTTCTTCTTTCATGGAAAGCCATCACTGTGAAGTGAATGGTAATTCTAATGTACCTAAACTTAAGAAAATCTATAATGCCTTTTTGAAACACTGACAAATGTGAAATAAAGATGAGAATAATTCAGAAAATGTAAATTATATATGGTAACAGATTTTCAAAAGATCTGATTGCTTTTTTTATTGAGGTGAAAGTCACATAACATACAAATAACTATTTTAAAGTGTACAATTCAGTGCATTTAGTACATTCACAATATTTTACAACTACTATTTCTATCAAGTTCTAAACGTTTTCATCACCCCCAAAGAAAACCTCATACCTGTTAAACAATCACTTCCTGCCACCCCTAGAAACCAATAATCTGCTTTCTATCTCTATGGATTTACCTATTCTGAATATTTCATAAAATAGCATCGTACACTGTCTGGCTTACTTCATATAGCATGTTTACAAGGTTCATTTGTGTTTTGTTCTTTTTAATGGCTGAATAATACTCCAGTGTATGTCTGTACCACATTTTGTTTATCCATTCGTCCTTTGATGGACACTGGGTTGTTTCCACCAACTGGGCAACTTTAAAAATTTATCTCACAGTTTTGGATGCCAGCAGTCAAGGTGTTGGCAGGTTAGTTCCTTCTGAGAGCTGTGAGGGAGAATCTGTTCCTGCGTTTTTCCCAGCTTCTGGTGGTTTGTTGGCAATCTTTGACTTGTAGATGTATCACTCCAATCTCTATCTTTATTTTCACATGGCTTCCTCCCTGTACGTCTTCTCACCATCTTTCCTCTGTGCATTCTTTGTCTAGTTTCCTCTTTTTAGGAGGACACCAGTAATATTGGATTAGGGCTTACCTTAATGACCTCATTTTGGTTACCTCTGTAAATACCCTGTTTCCAAATAAGATCACATTTTTAGGTAGTGGGAGTTAGGACTTCAACATATCTTTATTTGAGGGACACAATTCATTTCATAACACCATCCTTTTAAGTATGAAGTGATATCTCATTGTGGTTTTGATTTGCATTTTTCTAATGACTAATGATGTTGAGCATCTTTTTATATGCTTTTTGGCCATTTGTACATCTTATTTGAGGAAGTGTCTATCCAATTCCTTTGTCTATTTTTGAATTGGGTTGTCTTTTTGTTGAGTTTAAGAGTTCTTAATATATTTTGGATACAAGACTCTTATCAGATAGATATATGATTTGCAAATATGTTCTCCTATTCTGTAGGTTTTCTTATCAACAACTTCTTAATATCTATTGGTGGACAAAAGATTTTAATTTTGATGAAGTTTGTTTTGTTACTTGTGCTTTTAGTGTCATAGTTATCTATAGTCAAATTCAAGGTTGTGAATATTGACATCTATGGCTTTGTATGAAAGTTTTATAGCTCTAGCTTTTATATTTAGGTCATTGATCCCTTTTGAGTTAATTCTTGTAGATGGTATGATGTAGGGGTTTATCTTCATTCTTTTGCTTGTGAATATCCAGTTTTCTAACACTATTTCTTGAAGAGACAATTTCCCCATTGATGGTCTTGCACCCTTGTCAAAACTCAATTGGACATAGGTGTATGGGATAATTTCTGGAATCTCAATTTCTACTGTATTGGTCTATATGTCTGTCCTTATGCCAGCCAGTACCACACTGTTTTGATTTCTGTACCTTATATTGAGTTTTGAAATCAGGAAGCATGGAATCTTCCAATTTTGTTCTTTTTCAATATTATTTTGGCTATCTGGAGCTCCTTGCAATTCCATATGAATTTGAGGATCAACTTTTTTATTTCTGCAAAAACAGCCATTAGAACTTTGATAGGGATTGCATTGACTCTGTAGATTGTGTATAAAGAGGGATCATGGCAGATGGGAGGCAGGACTAGATTGCAGCTCCAGACAGAGCAGCATGTGGAGGCTTGCGTTGTGAATTTTAGCTTCAGATCGACTGCAAGAACAAACCAGCAAACCTGAGAGGACCCTCAGACTCTCTGAAGGAAGCCGACTGCTCCTGCAGGACCCAGCAGACACCCCAAATACTCTGGGAGGTGAAAGCCTTGGGCAAGTTTTCAAGCCCGCCCTCCACCTGGAAACAGATCTGGGGCTGTTGTGGGGGGCATGGTGGGAGTGAGACCAGCCTTTCAGTTTGCATGGGAGCTGGATGAGGCCTGTGACTGCTGGCTTTCCCCCACTTCCTTGACAACCTGCATGAGTCAGCAGAGGCAGCCATAATCCTCCTAGGTGTACAACTCCAGTGACCTGGGAATCTCACCCCGTTCCCCACAGCAGCTGCAGCGAGGCCCACCCAAGGAGAGTCTGAGCTCAGACTCACCTAGCCCCGCCCCCACCTGACAGTTCTGCCCTACCCACCCAGGTAGCAGAAGACAAAGGACATATAATCTTGGGAATTCTAGGGCCCCACCCACTGCTGATCCCTCTGCACTACTACTGCTGATGCTCTCTGGAAAGCATCACCTCTTGGCAGGAGGCCAACCAGCACAAAAATAGAGCATTAAATCACCAAAACTAGGAACCCTCATGGAGTTCATTGCACCTTCCGCCACCTCCAACGGAACAGGTGCTGGTATCCGTGGTTGAGAGACCGATAGACGGTTCACATCACAGGACTATGCAGAAACCCCCAGTACTATCATGGTGCCAGGTAGGCTCACTGGATGGTTAAACCCAGAAGAGAGACAACAATCATTGCAGTTTGGCTCACAGAAAGCCACAACCACAGGAAAAGGGGAGAGTACTACATCAAGGGAACACCCTGTGCACTAGAAACTGAGCAACAGCATTCAGCCCTAGACCTTCCCTCTGGCAGAGCCTACCCAAATGGGATGGAACCAGAAAACCAATCCTGGTAATATGACAAAACAAGGCTCATCAACAGCCCCCCAAAATCATACTAGTTCACCAGCAATAGATCCAAACCAAAAAGAAATCCCTGATATAACTGAAAAGGAATTCAGTAGGTTAGTTATTAAGCTAATCAGGGAGAACCAGGAAAAGGCAAAGCCCAATGCAAGGAAATTCAAAAAATGATACAGAGAGTGAAGAGAGAAATATTCAATGAAATAGATAGCTAAAAGAAAAAACAATACGAAATTCAGGAAACTTTGGATACACTTTTAGAAATGCAAAATGCTCTGGAAAGTCTCAGCAACAGAATTGAACAAGTAGAAAAAAGAAATTCAGAGCTTGAAGACAAGGTGTTTGAATTAACCCAATCCAACAAAGACAAAGCAAAAAGAATAAGAAAATATGAACAAAGCCTCCAAGAAGTTTGGGATTATGTTAAACTACCAAACCTAAGAATAATCGGTGTTCCTGAGGAAGAAGACAATTCTAAAAGCTTGGAAAACATATTTGGGGGAATAATTGAGGAAAACTTCCCCAGCCTTGCTAGAGACCTAGACATGCAAATATAAGAAGCACAGGGCCAGGCGCGGTGGCTCACACCTGTAATCCCAGCACTTTGGGAGGCTGAGGCAGGCGGATCATGAGGTCAGGAGATGGAGACTATCCTGGCTAACACAGTGAAACCCCGTATCTACTAAAAATGCAAAAAATTAGCTGGGCGTGGTGGCACACACCTGTAGTCCCAGCTACTGGGGAGGCTGAGGCAGGAGAATCGCTTGAACCTGGGAGGCTGAGGTTGCAGTGAGCCGAGATCATGCCACCGCACTCTAACTTGGGTGAGAGAGTGAGACTCCATCTCAAAAAAAAAAAAGGACAAAGAACACCCAAGAAATTCATTACGAAAAGATCTTCGCCTAGGTACATTGTCATCAGGTTATCCAAAGTTAAGATGAAGGAACGAATCTTAAGAGCTGTGAGACAGAAGCACCAGGTAGCCTATAAAGGAAAACCTAACAGATTAACAACAGATTTCTCAGCAGAAACCCTACAAGCTAGAAGGGATTGGGGCCCTATCTACAGCCTCCTCAAACAAAACAAACATCAGCCAAGAATTTTGTATCCAGTGAAACTAAGCACCACATATGAAGGAAAGATACAGTCGTTTTCAGACAAACAAATGCTGAGAGAATTCGCCATTACTAAGCCACCGCTAAAAGAACTGCTAAAAGGAGCTCTAAATCTTGAAACAAATCCAGGAAACACATCAAAACAGAATATCTTTAAAGCATAAATCTCATAGGACCTGTAAAATAAAAATACAAGTTAAAAAACAAAAACAAAATCCAAAGTATGCAGGCAACCAAGAGCATAATGAATGCAAAGGTACCTCACATTTCAATACTAACATTGAATGTAAGTGGCCTAAATGCTCCACTTAAAAGGTACAGGACTGCAGAATGCATAAGAACTCACCAACCAACAATCTGCTGCCTTAAGGAGACTCACCTAACACATAAGTACTCACATAAACTTAAAGGTGTGGAAAAAGGCATTTCATGCAAATGGACACCAAAAGCAAGCAGGGGTAGCTGTTCTTATATCAGATGAAACAAACTTTAAAGCAACAGCATTACAGGCAGGAGCTGCCATGCCAGGCATTTTGCTCATTGCTTTCAATGAGGTCATGTGTTTTTTGTCCCTCAGTTTCTCCATTAGTACCTTCTTTTGCATTACATTTTTTTTTTGGTAGTGTACTTAGTCTGTTATGTGCTGCTATAACAGGATACCACAGACCAACTAATTTATAAATAAAAGAAATTTATTTCTCACGGTTATAGAGGCTGAGAAGTCCAAGGCTGAGGAGCCTATTTCTGATCTGATGAAGACTTTCTTGTTCAGTCTTCACATTGCAGAAGGACAAGAGAACAAGCTAGCCAAATGCCACCTGAAGCTGCTGCTGCTTTTTTTCTTTATAAGGGCCTTAGTTCTATTAATGAGGAATGAGCCCTCATGGCCTCATCATGTCTTAAAGGTTCCACCTCTTAATACTAGCAGATTTGCAGCACCTGAACTTTGGAGGGGACACATTCAGACCATAGTACCATTTTTATTCCCATCATTTTTTTTCATGTATTTTTTCGCATTATTTTCTTAGTGGTTATCCTGGGGACTATAACCTTTTATATGTATAATAACTTTTAATATCAACAGCATCTATTATATACAAAAACTCCACTTCTGTATAGCTCTGTCCCTCCCCCTTATATTGTTGTCACAAATTACATCTTCACACATTGTGTGCCCATTAACTTACAATTACTGTTTTATGCATCTGTCTTTTAAATCATTTGAGAAAAAAGAGTTACAAATCAAAAACACAATAATACTGGATTTTTAATACCTATATAGTTACCTTAGCTCGTGTTCATTCTTTTTGAATGGCCTTTGAGTTACTTCGTAGTGATCTTTTCTTTCTGCCTGAAGGATTTCCTCTAGCATTTCTTGTTGGGCAGGTCTACTAACAACAGACTCCCTCAGCATTTGTTTATCTGGGAATGTCTTACTTTTTCCTTATGGATCTTGGTTGACAGTTTTTTTTTTTCTTTCTTTTTCGAGATGGAGTCTCACTCTGTTGCCCAGGCTGGAGTGTAGTGGCACGATCTCGGCTCACTGCAACCTCTGCCTCCTGGGTTCAAGCAATTCTCCTGCCTAAGCCTCCCAAGTAGCTGGGATTACAGCCAGTTTGCATTAGCTCCAGTATACCACTGGCTGTAGTAAAATGTACACCAAGTTTCACAGAGTCATAGTATCGAAAAAAAGCATTACAAAATATCTCAGTAATATTTTTATATTGATTACATTTTGAAATGACAATATTTTAGATATATTGCTTTGAATAAAATATATTACTGAAAGTAATTGCTTATTTTTACTGTTTTAATTGTGGTTATAGAAAATCTAAAATTACAGATATGTCATATTTCTGTTGAGAGCACTGCTTTAAGTACCGAGCACTTGAGAATGTTGAGTATTCGAGTGATTAGGTTCTGTTTCTACAGTGTATTTTAATGTTTGCTTCTGCTGTACACTTGTGTTAGGCCTATTACAACCAATACTTACTTTTACATGTTGGCCCATAAGTAAGTATACATAAGGCTATTCATTTTTCAAGATTTTGATTGAAATGATACATTATTTACAAATGTATTTCTGCACTAATGTTTTTAAAACTCTTTTTATTTCTCATTTTAGTTTTTTTAATAGAGGAAGGAAATGTGTTTTAGAATTTTCACTCAACTGTTAATGATTTTTAAAACAAATCTAATTGGTGCTTCTAAGAAACTTGAGTGAATTAAAACTATGAAATATGAAAAAAGTATGCTCTTACTGCTTCTTGAGAGGTTGGTTAACCTCTGTTTTTCACAGTCAAAACTTCTCAAGAAGTTAGTGACCATATTAAATCTAAAACTGGCAAATGCCTTTTAATGAAGAACTCTTTCAACAGGGACAGTTTAAAAGACTTAAAAGTAACTCTTTGTCAAGAAGATTTTATGACAAAGATAAATTTCAATGACTCTTTACTTAATGTTCCTATAAATCTGAGCTACCTAAAAACTCATATGATTTTCTTAGGTAAGGGGGACTTACCAGTGGATGATAGTATTCAGTCTGTCTATTACTTTATGGAAAGTAACTGCTTTTAAGGGCAGCTTTTGTATCTATTTCATCTTCAGGAGTATCTCTTCTGATTTTTGAGAACAGTAGTTTGATTGCTGCACTTAGCTTTGCTTTTCTTCCTGTTGTAGTTGAAAATGTGTAATGTTCTTGGTAAAACTCAGAACTGCTTTAAGGAAAAGATGGGAAGTTGAGCATTAGAATTCGTGTCACCAGGCCATGGTTGTACTTTTGGCTTTAATACTTGATTTCTGTGTATATCCTTTCTTTCTTATAGGCTGAAGATAAATGGTTGCTTGAAGATTTAATGTTCAAGGTGGTTCAAAGAAAAATGACTTTGAAAGTCAAGTAACATATGTCATTGTTAGCTAAGCCTATTAATTAAAACTTATATTCATTAAAATTGCATTCAAATGGAAAACATCCTTTCTTAAAATTTAATACTCTGTTTATATAGTTACACATCTTTCTATATTTATTATGTATTCATTACATGAAAAATTACTGATACCTATGGAAGAATTTTATTCAGTCACATATGATACTGTCACTTAGGATTTTTTTGCAAAATCAAACCTAACTACCTATAGTCATAAAACTATTCTAACTGGCCGGGCGCGGTGGCTCACGCTTGTAATCCCAGCACTTTGGGAGGCCAAGGTGGGCGGATCACAAGGTCAGGAGATCGAGACCACGGTGAAACCCCGTCTCTACTAAAAAATACAAAAAATTAGCCGGGCGTGGTGGCGGGCGCCTGTAGTCCCAGCTACTCGGAGAGGCTGAGGCAGGAGAATGGCGTGAACCCGGGACGCGGAGCTTGCAGTGAGCCGAGATTGCGCCACTGCACTCCAGCCTGGGCGAAAGAGCAAGACTCCGTCTCAAAAAAAAACAAACAAACAAACAAAACAACTATTCTAACTTAGTTCTATTTCTTGATCAGTTTTATGGAGTATACTCCCAGAGGCATCCCGGCTTCTTTTGAAGAAGCAAGCTTAAGGTACCCAGAAAGTTAAGTAAATGTATTTCATAAAGCAAGTAGTTTAGATTTTTAGACTGGGTAGCTTTAAGTCATTTCATTCTTCTTGGTGGTGTTCACCATCAATTTGCAATGTATTTCTTGTTAAAGCTTCTATCTCTGAATTTTTATGATTATTTTTACTTCTTAAGTGACAGATTTTAACATTAGCTTCTGTTTTCAGTAGCATATCTAGGAGGTATGATGCATCTTTTAATAAACATAATCTAAAGTAATTATTAAATCAGTACATGATGCATCTTTTAATAAGCATAATCTTCTAAAGTATTTATATAATCAGTATAAATATCTTTCATTTTCATAAAGATCATAGAACATAGTGATTCTGAAGTGGCTTGCTTTTATATTAGGCCAAAAAATAGAATACTCAAAGCACAGTAATAATTAGTAACTGAACCATGGAACTGAGGTTTGACAATACATTTCTCCGTATCTCTAAGCAGGCTTTACATGTGTCTTCTCGTTTGTCCTCCCTTCCCCCTCATTATCTTTCCTCTCTTCTTCCTTCTCTCCTTGCTTTCTAAGTTTACCTAGTTGTTAATGTTCCTTAAGAGCTTAAATCCTTTAATCCAAAATGTTGGTATTAATGTGCACTAAGAAAATCAGTATTTTGGGTAGCAGTTTAAATTGTGTCTCAATAATCCCTTTATTGGTACCTAACTACAATAGATTATGATAAGTGCTTTAATAATTAACTATTATACAGTATGCTAAATGCTTTTATAAAAATATATTCAAAGTGCCAGAGGGGAAAGATCTTCTGTTGAAGAGGGAACAGAAGAGAATGCTTCATATAGGAAGTGACATTTTAATTGCTTTTGAAAGTTGAGTAGGAGTTTCCCCTGTGTCTGATGTAAGGCAGATTAGGCAAAAGGAGCAGCATTCATTCAACATCACCAAATAATAATTGCGTGATGATTGTATTCCATTTACTGTTCAAGACATTGGGAATATAATGATGACTAAAACTAGTGAGACTTCTATCTTCATGGAGCTGATATTCGAGTAGGGGAGACAGACTGTATTAGTCTGTTTACATGCTGCTGATAAAGACATACCCAAGACTTGGTACTTTATAAAGAAAAAAAGGTTTAATGGACTCACAGTTCCATGTGGCGTAGGAGGCCTCACAATCATGGTGGAAGGTGAGAGGCACGTCTTACATAGCAGCAGACAAGAGAGAGAATGAGATACAAGTGAAAGGGGTTTCCCCTGCAAAACCGTCATCAGATCTCGTGAGACTTATTCACTACCATCAGAACAGTATGGGGGAAACTGCCCACATGATTCAGTGATCTCCCACCAGGTCCCTCCCATGACACATGGGAATTATGGGAGCTACAGTTCAAGATGAGATTTGGGTGAGGATAGAGCCAAACCATATATCACAGATAAACACGTAAGTGTAGTGAAATAAAACTATGGCAGGATAAGAGAGAAGAATGAGACTTGTGGAGGTGACTCTATTAATTTAAATAAGGTTGTTGGGTGTGTTTTGAGGAACCCTAGTCCTGAGAGATCTATGAAAAATGGATTCTGGGGACAAATTAGTTTGAGAAACGTTACCCTATTAAGTTCTGCCATAAAGAAACTTAGGTAATTGTGGATTAAAGCCAGTTAAACAAGTTATTAGACAGGGAAACCCCCGATCATCACTAGGATTTTGTGAGCTGAAGTTCCAAAGAGCACATTGTAGGAGAAGCTGGACCAGAGTATGAGGATCCAGTGGCCAGGTAGGACAGGGTAGGAGCCTTTGAGTCATGATGAAAAGTTTGTGCCCCAGCCATGCCAGGATTAGATTTGGCTTTTAGAAAAGGTACTCTGGTGGCAATGTGGCAGCTGTCTTGAGTGAAGAAAATATAAATCAAGAAGCTTTCCAATAAAAAAGAGAATGATGAAGCCTTCAAAAATGGAGAGAAAGGGGTAGATTTTAATGACATTTGGAGGTAGAATTGACTCAGATAACTTTGTTTATAGATAATAAAGAGTCAGAAAAATTATTGACATATAATGTTTTAAACAAATGAAAGTACATCTTCAAGAGAGGGAAACTTGGCCCTGATCTGTCAGTAAGTGAAGGTCACAGCAAGGCAGTGCTGAGTGTGTGAGAAATGGGAGCAAAGTCGTATGTTCAAAAATGTGCAAGACTTGGCATCTCCACCACATTTTTCTTTCACCTTTGAAATATGGGAAGGTTAGAAATGGAGTGGAAAAATATCAGCCTAGTCTAGTGTTGAAAGGTTGAGCTTTTTAGGAAGAAGCAAGCTTGTTATCACTTTTAAATAAGACAAAACATGACCTTGAATTAGATTAGCCACATATCTAATTGGTGAGTGCAACATACCTAGCTGTACAGCGCTCTGCTCACCAAAGCCAAAGATGGGCAGGTGGCTGCATTCTGCTGCCAGGTAATCATCTGAACCTCGTTGGCAGGCATTGAAGCAAAAGAGAGAGAGGAATTTGCAGCTGGCTGGAAATATTAGAGTATTAGCAAGAGGGAAGGAAGTGTGGCTCAAAGTTATAAATTGTGTGTGTATAAAAAGAAGAGAGTTCTATTTTTGTATATGTATGTGTTATAAATAGACATACCTATAGCATTTCCCACCAGTGTTCTGTATCACCCATGTTCCATCAACTGGCTATGATCTATCACTGATTAAATCAGAAAAATATCACCTTATTTGCTTTTTGCTCCTCAACTGCAAAGATGTCTTTGGTGAGGTGCTTTACTAGAATTCTCTTACAGAAAAAAAAAAATCAGTAATTCATCTTGAGGATGAAATAGTAGATGAAGTATAATTAATGCTTTTAGCAAACTTAGCAAATACAAATATGAACTTTTTGTGAAGATGAAAACTGCATTGCTTTTTTTTTTTTTTTTTTTTTTTTAAGACAGGGTCTCATTCTGTCACCCAGGCTGTAGTGCAATGGCATGGTCAGGACTCACTGCGGCCTCGACCTCCCCAACTCAAGTGAACCTCCCGCCTCAGCCCCCTAAGTAGCTGGGACTACAGGCATGTGCCACTATGCCTGGCTAATTTTTTGTATTTTTATTAGAGACAGGGTTTCTCTGTGTTGCCTAGGCTGTGTTGCCTAAGTCTTGAACTCCTGGACTTAAGCAATCCACCTGCCCTGGCCTCCCAAAGTGCTGGGATTACAGGTGTGAGCCACACACCCAGCCTATTTTTAAAAACTGTAATATTCTTACTGGTGGACTTTATTCAACTGATAGAGAATAGTTAAAAATAAAGAGAGGCCAGGCATGGTGGCTCACACCTCTAATCCTAGCACTTTTGGAGACCGAGGCTGGTGGGTTGCTTGAGGCCAGGAGTTTGAGAACAGTCTGGCCAACATGGCAAAACCCCATCTCTATTAAAAATTCAGAAATTAGCTGGGTGTCATGGTGCGCATCTGTAATCCTGGCTACTTGAGAGCTGAGGCAGGAGAATCACTAGAACCCGGGAGGTGGAGGTTGTAATGAGCCGAGATTGCACCACTGCCCTCCAGCCTGGGTGACAGAGTGAGACTCTGTCTCACAAAAAAAAAAAAAAAAAAAAAAAAAAATTAAAAATATATAGAGTTTAAAAATACAAATTACCAAAATATTGTAGTTTGATGTCACTACTACTCACTTTTTCTTTCTTTCTTTCTTTTTTTTTTTTTTTTTTTGAGACAGAGTCTTGCTCTGTCACCCAGGCTGGAGTGCAGTGTCACAATCTCAGCTCACTGTAACCTCCACATCCTGGGTTCAAGCAATTCTCCTGCCTCAGCCTCCCGAGTAATTGGGATTACAGACACGCACCACCATGCCCAGCTAATTTTTGCATTTTTAGTAGACATGGGGTTTCACCATGTTGGCCAGGCTGGTCTTGAACTCCTGACCTCATGATCCGCCTGCCTTGGACTCCCAAAGTGCTGGGATTACAGGTGTGAGCCACCGTGCGTGTCCACTACTCACTTTTTCTTAGCCTTTTGATTACTGATGAACTAGATTAGAACAGTAAGTAGATTGTTACACTTGACATTTTGTACTTTATCTGGAAATACTGGCATTAAAAACTAAGTCATACTGCCATTTGTATAATATTCTTAGATCTTTATAGGAATTTTTTCTTCAAATAAAAATTGTGTTTTTAAATGTCTTTGATGTGATTGTTCAAAATGTTTGATATTTTTCTAAAACAGAATTAGGAAACTTCTGGCCCCAGCATCAGAATGGACCCTCTGACCTTTGGAAAACGGTTCTTTGGTATTATTGCAATATGCAAAAGGACCTCATAAGGTGCTCTGGTTCTTTCAGAATGGAACATGAAAACTGGAGAGTTAGTGTCAATGCTCATTGAAACATCTTTTGTGAGCTGTGGGTTAGACTTTGATGCTTACAAGCCACATAAATAGCAAGCCATGGACTCCATTTACTTATCCTATTTCTCTGGCTTTCCACATTTTTCTTCCTATTTCTTGTTTTTTGTCTCTTCATTATATTTCTTCCTCTTGATGGGTTTCCACCTCTATGCAGTATGTGTTTTCCTGACCTATTCTATTTCTGACCCTCACTCTGGGGCAGTCCTGGCCGGCCATCTCGGGAAGCTATCTTTTTAGGAGCCAAGACCAGCTTGCGAGGATGGAGGTCTGGGCTTTCAGAAGCTATGCTGCAGAAACAAACACAGGCAAAAAGTACTCTTGCCTAACAACATCTTCATTACTTTGTGGACTATTTCAGTTTTTTCTTAATACGTTTTTTAAAATTTTTGTTTTAGATTTAGGGGGGGCACATATGCAGGTTTATTACATGGGTATATTGCATGATGCTGAGGCTTGGGCTTCTAATGATCCCATTGCCCAAGCAGTGAACATAGTACCTGATAGGTGGTTTTTCAACCCTTGTCTCCCTCCCCCCAATTTTAGAATCCCCAGTGTTTGTTTTTGCCTTTTTTGTGTCCGTGTATAACCGATGTTTAGCTCCCACTTTGAGTGAGAACATGTGGTATTTGATTTTTTTTTCTGCATTAATTTGCTTTGGATAATGGCCTTCAGCTGCATCTGTGTTGCCATAAAGGACATGATTTTGTTCTTTTTTGTGGCATAGTACTCCATGGTGTATAAGTATCTTGTGGAAATTTGACCCTAAATTCTGTTTCACACAGTGTACCTTAGGCATCTGTTCTTGGATTTTGGCGTTTGCCAGGTTTGTAATTTTGATCCTATATCATAAGCTGAATTTTAGTGTCTTGGTCATACCTTAATTCTTCATTTCCTTCACCTGATTTTTAGTTTGTATTTCCTGCCTTGGACTCATCCAACCCCCTCAGCAAGATGTGAAGTTTTTTTTTTTTTTTAAGACAGGGTCTCATTCTGTCACCCAGGCTGGAGTGCAGTGGCATGGTCAGGACTCACTGCAGCCTCGACCTCCCCGACTCAAGCAAACCTCCCGCTTGATACTAATAAGTATCAACATCAAAATAGAGTTACCTGCAGAATATATTAATACAGTGCTTAGTGGTGATGTTCATATTGGAAAAATTTAACAAAACAAAGTGCAGAAAAAATCTCAGGTTGCACTCCATATACAAATGCTAGAATATCAGAATCACTTGGGAAGATTTTGAAGTCAGCAAAGTGTGCATCTAAGATGTCGTAACTCTAAGAGACATGAAGTATCATACTCCTGTTTCTACACAAAAAATATCTGTTTGTTAATCATATTGTTTAGTGGCTACTACGTGATATTTTGGGTATTTTACATTTATTTTATATGATAGGTTTGTTTTTCATATTGGCATTTTCCCGAGTTTTAGAACTAGTTATTTAAGAAATCAGTTGGCAGGGGAAGGGGTTGAGTAGTATCTCATGCCTTAAGACATTGGAGAGCAGCTTCCTCTTGAGTATTTTCATGCAGAACATCTGATTTTAGAAATATTTTATAGCCATTAAGTGGGAAATGCTCCTGTCTCCAAATCTGACCACTTACCATCGCCACTGATATTGCCACCCTGGTCCGTGGATCTGCCATCTATTCCCTGAATTCCTGTAATGAGCTCCCTGTTTCTACTTCTGTCCTTTCCAATCTGTTCCCAGCACAGCAGGCAAAAATGAACCCTCTGTAAGTGTCAGTTCACTTTAGTCTTGCACATAGAATATTGTATTAGCTCCCCATTTTACTCAGAGAAAAAGTCAAACTTCATTCTTTGGTCCATCTTTTCTTTTCCTGTATCTCTGTAATATAGATCATAATCTGAAATGAAACTATATATTCATTAGTTGGATTTTTTGGAGTAATGTTTTATGTTTTCTACCTTAATTTTAAAAGCATGTCAGTTATCTTCCTTTAAAAGAAAGATTATTAATTTGCATGTGATTTTTAAAATTCTTTCTGCGGTTAATGGCCCTCACTGGTGCTCAGGAGACAAGATACTCCAATTTTAATATATTTCCTCATTTCTGAAATCAAGATAAAAGTGTCTACCAATAATACTTGTTTACCTCAAAAACCTCTATTGCCTTTTTTTCTCATCACACCTTTACTTATTTACAGAAACCTTCATTTATCTCAAATATGCTGGGACATGATTAAAGTTCTTTAAGCTATCCTGATCATGGTTGAATGGCTTGTTTATACTTTTGCAAGCAGATTTTAAATATTCATCCTAATAAGATAAAACAAAAATAAAAGTAAATTATTTTTGTTAAGGAAGAGCCCTCTCTGTGAGTGGGGTCAGGTCAGGGGAAGATTGCAGTGTGATTAATTTAATTTTTTTATGGACCCTAAAAATTGAACCTAAAATTTGCAATACATATGTTTTTCTCACATTCTGTGGCTTTTATGTCAGTTTTCTTTAGTAAGTTTTTTACACGTGTGGATTACCCAACTAAATTTTTTATTAATATTGTTTATTTCTTCATAGCATGTTTCCCAAACATATACATGCTAGATTGTATGTATGTTTATCATGTTACATATTTACTTTTTATATGGTTGAGCTTTTTTATTTCTGTGAATCCATTTCCTCTTGGTAATTTATGAGATCATCTAAAGCTTAAATTTATGTTTGAAGTCTTTACTTCTCCAAATTCTAATTCAGATATTAATATATTATTATAGATGTTTGTCAGTAATTATTTGCAAGTTTATCTCATCACAATTTGAAAATCTGTGTGTAAGAGCATCAGACAACATGAACTCAGTGTTAGCGTTACTTGGAAAACTTGCAGAATAAATTTAAAAATGAAGCAAGTGTCATTTTAAATTGATTTTTCATTTTTTGCTCTATTAATTCAAGAGAAGTAGACAGGCCAGATAGGCAGGCCGGCAGAAACCTGGCCTCTGTGGTTGGCTGGCATTTACATAGGTCTTTCATATATGATTTAATAAAAGGTGACACGAAATTCAGAAATGTAATCTATAAGACAATCAGAGAAAAATAATTTTTGAAGCGCATTCTTGTCAGTATTGTATAATGCCTGTTCTGTAACTATAATTTTTTTGTGTATCTGTCAAATGACGTTAAGCTATATTCAATAATGAGGATAGCAAGAATTTGAGACCCCATGTTCATTTCTTTTTGTGACAGGAAGGTCAGCCTTTTAAAAAATAAAAAAGGAATAGAAATTAATATTTCTCCAGAATTATGTTTCCATTCATTTGAGGTTATCTCTTAATTCCAGCATTTTACTGCGTTTGATAAATAGGCCAAATATGTGTTTATTTGGGGGCTTGGGGGAGGCAATGAAACTTTACAAATTTCAACTGACATTGCTGTTTGCTGATAAGGATGGGAGTTTGCACCGCTCTGAAGAGATTACATGAAGTAGAACTGGAAAGCAAATTGTATTTACAAAAGATAGGATGATGTTCCTAGTAGGTGTTCAGAATAGACTATTCACTCTCATGTTCTGCTGAGCTTTGCTAGAAATAACTTCATTTCAAAAAGGACAAATCTGACTGAAGGTACAAGCATTCCCTCTTCACAGATACTTGTCCAAAAGGGTTTACGTTACATTTTCCTGATGGGCACCCAGCAGTATTTTATGCTGTATCTTTATAAACCATTAATGTGGAAAATAAATATCTAAATAGCATACTTGATTGCTTCATGCACCAACTATGAGATTACTAGATTTCTATCTACAGTTTTGGGAGAGATGTTGCAATGTGATGTTCTGACAATAACTCTCAAAGTCATCATGCCAGGATCCATTTTCATCTTGTTGTTGAGGTAAAGTTATTAAAATGCACAGTTGGTAGGTCAGAAAGATCACTATCTCTTGTCATTTGTGCTTTAATGCTGACCTAAACCACTACTGTATGATGTCAGAATTATCACAGTGTCCAGGCTGCAGAAGTACAACATGCTACATGATTTATTGCATTTCCTGTCTGGAATGAAGATTACGAAGAGGCCAACAACTGTGAGCTACAGTGGTTTAGAAGAAAACTTAATTTCTAATTTTTATTTCTCTTTTTCCTCATTCATTTTAGATTTTGGATTTAGTAAAGGGGACACATTACCAGGTAGCCTGTCAAAAATACTTTGAGATGATACACAATGTAAGTATTTTTTTTTAACTTTATATCCTAATTATTTGTCTTTTGTTACTGTGTCACATTCAGGGTTTTTAGTTGCAGCAATGGAAACCACTCTAGCTATTTTCAGCAGAAAAGGGGATTGCATGGTATTAAGTAACTTATAGCATTTATTGAACAACCAGACAACTAAGCTTGGATGCTGCAGAACCAGGAATATTTTGTAACTAGGAGATGCTACATCATGAGAAAATCTCTACTACAGCTGTCACCCACCACTCCATATCTAGGGATGAGACCAAGGGTCAATAAAGTTTCTCTGTAAAGAGCCAGAGTGTAAAAATTTTAGGCTTCATGGTCCATATGGTCTGCGTCACAGCTGCTCAACTCTACTGTTGCAGTGCAGAAGCAGCCGTAGAAACTATGCAAATGAACAGGCATGACTGTTGATCCAATAGAACTTTATTTATAAAATTAGGTAGTAGACCCAGTTTGACCCATGGGCCTTGATTTGCCAACCTCTAGACTAGATCTGGAACCTTTGCCACAGCTGCCTAGAAGAACCAAGGCTTTTGCCATCTCCCATGCAGAAAATCTGATCCTTGTACTTGTGGCTGCCACCTGATGTTACTCTAATCCACTTCCCAAGTCTCATATTTATCTGCATGGCAAAACCTAGGTTGCATGTGGGCCCCTAACTATACACGAGTCAGGGAAATGTGTTTGGTTTTTATCTTGCCAGCTTCCTTGGTTACAAAAAAGCCTGCTTGATTATTAGAGTGAGAGTGGAATGACCCAGTCTGGCACAGAATAGATTTTGAAGTGTGTGAAGCCAATGTCACAAACTCAGAGGCCTACAGAGATTGGGCATATAGCCCAAAACAGTGAAGCTGCCTGAGATTACTGCCACAGAGTATGGCAGAATTGTGGTGCACTAAACATGTTTGCCCTATTCGAGGCATTCACATTGACAAATTGTGAGGCCCTCTGCAGGCCAACAAAACACATCTCCAAGTCCAGTTCAGCCCTCTAGCCCCTAGTTTGCATCCACTGATCCTGAGCCTGGATTTCTAAGCTGGGAAAGACATTCAAGAACGGACTTTGGAGATCCTTGTACTTCTTGAAACATTTTGTCTCTAAGTACATATGTGTATTTTTCCGGAGTCCATGGTATTTATTAAAGATCCATGACCCTCCCAAAAAAGAAGTTGCATTTGTTGAAATCATCATCAGCTACCATGCTAAAGTTTTACAATTATTTTTATGTTTTTTATTTGGTTGTTACAAAGTAGTTTTTCGATTATGGTTATATAATTGCGGAATTTCTTACTTGATAAAATAATCTCATAGGATAAAGATATTTTATATTACCAATAATAATTAAAATAATAATAGATGCCAGCCAATATCTATGGAACCCTTAATGCAGCGGTCCCCAACCTTTTTGGCACCAGGGACCAGTTTCATGGAAGACAATTTTTCCATGGTTAAACAGGGGCTGGTGGGAGGGCACATTAGATAATCACGAGAAGCACGCAACCTAGATCCCTTGCATGCAGGGTTCACAATAGGGTTCACACCCCCATGAGAATCTAAGGCCACTGCTGATCTGACAGGAGGTGGAACTCAGGCAGTGATGCAAGTGATGGGGAGTGGCTGTAAATACAGATGAAGCTCCACTCACTCACCCACTGCTCACCTCCTGCTCTGAGGCCCCATTCCTAACAGGCCGCGGACTGGGTTGGGAACCCCTGCCTTAACGTATACCAGGCACAGCACTAAAATGTTTGAATGCATTAGCTCTTTTGATTGACATTACAGCAAGATACTATATGTATATTTCCCTGTCTATGAATAAAACTTAGAGAAGTTAAACAATCTGTGTCGGGTCACACTACTTATAGGGGATAGAACTTAGATTTAAATTCAAGCTGTCTAACTCATCTAAAGCTTGTGAGCCTAACCATGACTGTACTGTTCTGTGATATGTGGTACTAAATCTGTGATAATGACAGCAGAGGTAATTGGCATTTTCCTGTTTATCTTCATAGCATGGTGAACATGTAGGGACTCTAACTTGCCTTACATGCTGTAATTGGTTAATGGAAGATCTGGAGCTACAGCCCCAGTCTGTTGTGGGTCCTGTCCTCATTCTTCTATACCTAACTTTTGAAAGTATCATTCTTATTTAAAAGCTTTCTTTTTAAACAAAACTTCAGGGAGTAAACATCAGGAAAATAGTAAGCAACAACAAAATCTCATTAGTTTTATCACAGTAGGAGTCTCACCAGATAAGCCATGTTTGGCAACACCAGGTTTCTATGACTCACTCTCTCGAAGACTGCATTCTTTAATTTGGTTGCTCCGCTTGAGAGTTTTAATTTCCTATTGTTCTTTAATCATTTGTGTACGCTTTTAATTCAGAGGCCTCAGAATTTTCACAAGTGAGGTCTATTATCCAACCTCTTTACTTTTTATAAAAATAAGATATGAAAATTAGATTTAAACATTGAGTTTGTGGCATAATCACCAAAAAGTAAGGAGTGGTTTTTTAGTTCTCAAATCTGCTTTTGTATTATCTCTCCTGTTGATTATTCCGAGTATTGCCACTATCGCCAATTTTTAAAACTTGCTTTAGATTAATGAAGATTTTGGAAAGACATATATCTAAATCCCCTCACATATAAAAATAGTCTAACTTAAACCACATTTAAATCAACAAAATAAAAAGGCTGTATTCACTAGATCTTTCACTGTGGACTTTCAGATGTGAATATCCTCCATTTATTATTTTTTCTAATTTAATTTGAAAATAGAATCTATTTTTATTGTCAGGTTTCTGCCATCCTACCCCTCCCCCAAATGAAATCCTATGTTTATTTTCCCGAGGCCTCTGTGATCAAACTCACTTAAATGGAAGTTTTGAAAATAAACCAGTGAATTGATACCATTTGCAGCAGCACTATGATAGTTCCAGCTGCCTCATTATAAGCTGTCATTGCAAAACCTCTTGATTAAAACCCAAATATCCCATAGGTAAAACAATATTGCTTTCATTCCTTCAAAATCTACATTTGCAGTGATAGAATATGAGACCCATGTTTGTGTGAAGGTCATTGTTTGCAGAATTTGCTGATTCCAAGCAAATGTTTGAGAGAGATTCATTTAGTAGATGTTGAAGCTGGCCTGCTTGAAACCTGTTTTCCTCTGTATTTTTAGGGTCAATGTTTAAAATAATTTTATACTAATAGTATATTCGTTACTTTCTGCATGTTGCATGTGTAAATGAAAACAGTAGGTCATGTGTAGATTAACCACAGAATTTTTTTTTTTTTTTTGAGACGGAGTCTCGCTCTGTCGGCCAGGCTGGAGTGCAGTGGTGCGATATCGGCTCACTGCAAGCTCCGCCTCCCGGGTTCACGCCATTCTCCTGCCTCAGCCTCCCGAGTAGCTGGGACTACAGGTGCCTGCCACCTCGCCCAGCTAATTTTTTGTATTTTTAGTAGAGACGGGGTTTCACCGTGTTCGCCAGGATGGTCTCGATCTCCTGACCTCATGATCCACCCGCCTCGGCCTCTGAAAGTGCTGGGATTACAGGCGTGAGCCACCGTGCCTGGCCACCACATAATTTTAATAGAAAATAATGTTTGCAGAGGTAGACCTCTTTGGACACTGAGTAACTGTGTGTACTTATTTTCCAAATGGCTGAGCATAATTTTTCCCCACCATATAAATCTCTAGAGAAATCTTTTTAAAACCTATCACACATTTTCCTGCAATCTTAAACAGGATATATGTGATACAATTAAGCCCTTTTATAATAACTCAGGGTCATCATTATGGATATCAGTTAGAATGCTGACTAGAAGCCACCATCATCTCACTTGGATCACTGCAATAGCTTCCTAACTCATTTCCCAGCATCTACACATGCCCCATTCCAATTCTTTCTCCTCCACACAGCTGCTGAAGTGACCTTTAAAACAGAGGAATCTGATCACTTCAGGAACCTGCTTTTTAAAACCTTCAATGGCTTCCTATTTCTCTTAAGATGAAATCTAAAATTTATAATGTATCCTCTAAAGGCCTCCACTTCACCCACCTTCCTCTAGACTCCTGAATTTGTTTCAGATCCTTTACAGGACTTTGGATCTGAAACACTAGGACCAAGCTAGTGTGGTAGAATGCAAATACTTCACAGAATTTTCCCATCTCAATACATAAAATAATGCACAAAACATAATTTTAAAAATCATCAACCACAAAGAAAAACATCACCAATAGTAACCAAAAAAGAAAACAGGCAAGGAAAGAAACAAAATAGTCACAGTAGACAAAGTCATGAAAATGCTCACTTGATATTTCCAAACAGAGTAAAGGAAATAGCTGCTGACTTGAGAAGAAATAAATGGAGAATTTAGATGTGGATACCTCTATTTCTCTGTTCCTTTTCCTAATTTAATTTTAAAGTAAGATTTCCATTCTGTTTAGTTTATGCTCTTCCCCTTCCCCCCACATACAAAAAAAACCCCAAGTTTATTTTCCTAAACAAGACAAAAGGAAACAAACAGCCATATGCACTTCCTTTAAAAATGAAAGTGAAAGAAACACTCAGAACACAAAGAACCCATCCTAGAAGAAAATAGAATTCGATAAAAAGGAAACTTCATAATTTCATTTTGCTATCAAGCAACTTAGTAGATCACAAAGAGTGTCACAAAATGAGTTAAGGACAATTGCAGATCAAGAAAAAGGAGAAACAGCATCACAGAGCCATGGCACAAATCCTCACTTCAAGGCCCTTGGCACTGTTTTAGTGGTTAATAAAAAAAGATTAATTATCTCTGAAAAAAAGGCAGCAGCCCCAGTCAGGGGCTTATAGATAAAATCCCCATCTCCCTGGGATGGAGCACATGGGGGAAGGGACAGCTGTGGGTGCAGCTTCAGCAGACTTAAACGTTCCTGCCTGCCAGCTCTAAAGAGAGCAGCAGATCTCCCAGCATAGCATTCGAGCTCTGTTAAGGGACTGCCTCCTCAAGTGGGTCCCTGACCACCATGTCTCCTGACTGGGAGACACCTCCCAGCAGGGGCTGACAGACACCTCACACAGGAGAGCTCTGGCTGGCATCTGGTGGGTGGCCCTCTGGGACGAAGCTTCCAGAGGAAGGAACAGGGAGCAATCTTTGCTGTTCTGCAGCCTCCACTGGTGATACACAGGCAAACAGGGTCTGGAGTGGTCCTCCAACAAATTCCAGCAGACCTGCAGCAGAGGGGTCTGACTGTCGGAAGGAAAATTAACAAACAGAAAGGAATACCCTCAACATCAATAAAAAGGACATCCACTCAGAAACCCCATGCAAAGTTCACCAACATCAAAGACCAAAGGTAGATAAATCCACGAAGATGGGGAGAAACCAGCGCAAAGAGGCTGAAAATTCCAAAAACCAGAATATCTCTTCTCCTCCAGAGGATCACAACTCCCCACCAGCAAGGGAACAAAACTGGATGGAGAATGAATTTGACAAATTGCCAGAAGTAGGCTTCAGAAGGTGGGTAATAACAACCTCCTCTGAGCTAAAGGAGCATGTTCTAACCCAATGCAAGGAAGCTAAGAACCTTGAAAAAAAGTTAGAGGAAATGCTAACTAGAATAACCAGTTTAGAGAAGCACATAAAAGACCTGATGGAACTGAATAACACAGCAAGAGAACTTCCTGAAGCATACACAAGTATCCACAGCCGAATTGATCAAGCAGAAGAACAGATATCAGAGATTGAAGATTAACTTAATGAAATAAAGCAAGAAGACAAGATTAGAGAAAAAAGAATGAAAAGCAATGAACAAAGCCTCCAAGAAATATGGGACTATGTGAAAAGACCAAACTTATGTTTGATTGGTGTACCCGAAAGTGACCGGGAGAATGGAACCAAGTTAGAAAACACTTCAGGATATTATCCAGGAGAACTTCCCCAACTTAGCAAGACAGGTCAACATTCAAATTCAGGAAATGCAGAGAACACCACAAAGATACTCCTTGTGAAGAACAACCCCAAGACACATAATTGTCAGATTCACCAATGTTGAAATGAAGGAAAAAATGTTAAGGGCAGCCAGAGAGAAAGGTCAGGTTACCCACAAAGGGAAACCCATCAGACTAACAGCGGATCTCTCTGCAGAAACCCTACAAGCCAGAATAGAGTGGGAGCCAATATACAACATTCTTAAAGAAAAGAATTTTCAACCCAGAATTTCATATCCAGCCAAACTAACCTTCATAAGTGAAGGAGAAATAAAATCCTTTACAGACAAGCAAATGCTGAGAGATTTTGTCACCACCAGGCCTGCCTTACAAGAGCTCCTAAAGGAAGCACTAAACATGGAAAGGAATGACCGGTACCAGCAACTGCAAAAACATATCAAATTCTAAAGACTATCGACACTATGAAGAAATTGCATCAACTAACGGGCAAAATAACCAGCTAGCATCATAAGGACAGGGTCAGATTCACACATAACAATATTAACTTGAAATATAAAGGGGCTAAATGCCCCAATTAAAAGACACAGACTAGCAAATTGGATGAAGAGTCAAGACCCATCGGTGTGCTGTATTCAGGAGACCATCTCACAGGCAAAGACACACATAGGCTCAAAATAAAGGGATGGAGGAATATTTACCAAGCAAATAGAAAGCAAAAAATAATTAAAAAAATTAAAAAGTCAGGGATTGCAATCCTAGTCTCTGATAAAACAGACTTAAAACCAACAAAGATCAAAAGAGACAAGGGCATTACATAATGGTAAAGGGATCAATGCAAAATGAAGAGCTAACTGTCCTCTATATATATACACCCAATACAGGAGTGCCCAGATTCATAAAGCGAGTTCTCAGAGATGTACAAAGAGACATAGACTCCTGCACAATAATAGTGGGAGACTTTAACACCCCACTATCAATATTAGATCAACGAGACAGAAAATTAACAAGGATATTCTGGACTTCAACTCAGCTCTGGACCAAGCAGACCTAATAGACAGACATCTACAGAACTCTCCACCCCAAATCAACAGAATATACTTTCTTCTCAGCACCACATTGCACTTATTCTAAAATTGACCACATAATTAGAAGTAAAACACTCCTCAGCATATGCAAAAGAATGGAAATCTTAACAAACAGTCTCTCAGACCACAGTGCAATCAAATTAGAACTCAACATTAAGAAATTCACTCAAAACCGCACAACTACATGGAAACTGAACAATCTGCTCCTGAATGACTGCAGGGTAAATAATAAAATTAAGGCAGAAATAAATAAGTTCTTGAAAGCATTGAGAACAAAGACACAATGTACCAGAATCTCTGGGACATAGCTAAAGCAGTATTTAGAGGGAAATTTATAGCCCTAAATGCCCACAGGACAAAGCAGGAAAGATCTATAATTGACACCCTAACATCACAATTAAAAGAACTAGAGAAGCAAGAGCACACAAATTCAAAAGCTAGCAGAAGGCAAGAAATAACTAAGATCTGAGCTGAACTGAAGGAGATAGAGACACAAAAAATCCCTTCAAAAAAATCAATGGATCCAGGAGCTGGTTTTTTGAAAAGATCAAAAAAACAGACTGCTAGCCAGACTAACAAAGAAGAAAAGAGAGAAGAATCAAATAGATGCAATAAAAAATGATAAAGGGGATATCACCACTGATCCCACAGAAACATAAACTACCATCAGAGAATACTATGAACACCTCTATGCAAATAAACTAGAAAGTTTAGAAGAAATGGATACATTTCTGGACACATACACCCTCCCAAGACTAAACCAGGAAGAAGTCAAATCCCTGAATAGACCAATAACAAGTTCTGAAATTGAGGCAGTAATAGCCTATTAACCAAAAAAAAGCCCAGAACCAGACAGATTCACAGACAAATTCTACGAGAGGTACAAAGCAGAGCTGGTACCATTCTTTCTGAAACTATTCTAAACAATAGAAAAACAGGGAATCCTCTCTAACTCATTTTATGAGGCCAGCATCATCCTGATTCCAAAACCTGGCAGAGAAACAACAAAAAAAGAAAATTGCTGGCCAATATCCGTGGTGAACATCGATGTGAAAAATCCTCAATAAAATACTGGCAAACTGAATCCAGCAGCACATCAAAAAGCTTATCTACCATGATCAAGTCAGCTTTATCCCTGCGATGCAAGGCTGGTTCAACATACCCAAATCAATAAACATAATCCAGTGCATAAACAGAACCAGTGACAAAAACCACATGATTATCTCAATAGATGCAGAAAAGGCCTTCAACAAAATTCAGCATCCCTTCATACTAAAAACTCAATAAACTAGGTATTGATGGAACATATCTCAAAATAGTAAGAGCTATTTTTTGACAAACCCATAGCCAATATCATACTGAATGGGCAAAAACTGGAAGCATTCCCTTTGAAAAATGGCACAAGACAAGGACGCCCTCTCTCACCACTCCTATTCAACACAACATTGGAAGTTCTGTCCAGGGCAATCAGGCAAGAGAAAGAAATAAAGGGTATTGAAATAGGAAGAGAGGGAGTCAAATTGTCTCTGTTTGCAGATGACGTGATTTTATATTTAGAAAACCCCGTTATCTCAGCCCAAAAACTTCATAAGCTTATCAGCAACTTCAGCAAAATCTCAGGAGACAAAATCTATGTGCAAAATCACAAGCATTCCTATACACCACTAATAGAGACCCAAATCATGAGTGAACTTCCATTCACAACTGCTACAAGGAGAATAAAATACCTAGCAATACAACTTCCAAGGGATGTGAAGGACCTCTTGAAGGAGAACTACAAACCACTGCTCAAGGAAATAAGAGAGGACACAAACAAATGGGAAAACATTCCATGCTCATGGATAGGAAGAATCAATATTGTGAAAATGGCCATAATGCCCAAAGTAATTTACAGATTCAATGCTATCCCCATCAAGCTACCATTGACTTTCTACACAGAATTAGAAAAAACTACTTTAAATTTCATATGGAACCAAAAAAGAGCCCACATAGCCAAGACAATCCTAAGCAAAAAAAAAATAAAAAATAAAAAATAAAGCTAGAGGCATCACACTATCTGACTTCAAACTATACTACAAGGCTACAGTAACCACAATAACATGGTACTGGTACCAAAACAGATATATAGACCAATAGAACAGAGCCCTCAAATCATGCCACACATCTACAACCATCTGATTGTTGACAAACCTGACAGAAACAATCAATGGGGAAAAGATTCTCTACTTAATAAATAGTTTTGAAAAAACTGGCTAGCCATATGCAGAAAACTGAAACTGGACACCTTCCTTACACCTTATACAAAAATTAACTCATGCTGGATTAAAGACTTAAACATAAGACTTAAAACCTTAAAAACCCTCGAAGAAAACCTAGGCAAAACCATTCAGGACATAGGCATAGACAAAGCCTTCATGACTAAAACACCAAAAGCAACAGCAACAAAAGCCAAAATTGATCAATGAGATCTAATTAAACTAAAGAGCTTTTGCACAGCAAAAGAAACTATCATCAGAGTGAACAGGCAACCTACAGAATGGGAGAAAATTTTTGCAGTCTATCCATCTGACAAAGGGCTAATATCCAGAATCTACAAAGAACTTAAACAAGTTTACAAGAAAAAAACAACCCCATCAAATAGTGGGCGAAGGATATGAACAGACACTTCGCAAAAGAAGACATTTATGTGGCCAACAAACGTATGAAAAAATGCTCATCATCACTGGTCACAGAGAAATGCAAATCAAAACCACAATGAGCTACCATCTCATGCCAGTTAGAATGATGATCATTAAAAAGTCAGGAAACAACAGATGCTAGAGAGGATGTGGAGAAATAGATATGCTTTTACACTGTTGGTGGGAGTGTAAATTAGTTCAACCATTGTGTAAAACAGTGTGGCGATTCCTCAAGGATCTAGAACCAGAAATATCATTTGACCCAGCAATCCCGTTATTGGGTTGTACCCAAAGGATTATACATCATGCTACTAGAAAGACCCATGCACATGTATGTTTATTGTGGCATTGTTCACAATAGCAAAGACTTGGAACCAACGCAAATGCCCATCAGTGATAGACTGGGTAAAGAAAATGTGGCACATATACACCATGGAATACTATGCAGCCATAAAAAAGGATGAGTTCATTTCCTTTGCAGGGACATGGATGAGGCTGGAAACCGTCATTCTCAGGAAACTAACACAAGAACAGAAACCACACACTGCATGTTCTCACTCATAAGTGGGAGTTGAACAATGAGAACACATGGACACAGGGAGGGAAATATCACACACCAGGGCCTGTTTTGGGGGGTGGTGCTAGGGGAGGGATAGCATTAGTAGAAGTACCTAATGTAGATAACAGGTTGATGGGTGCAGCAAACCACCATGGCATGTGTATACCTATGTAACAAACCTGCATGTTCTGTACATGTACTCCAGAACTTTAAGTATAATTTTAAAAAATTAATTAAAATGAGGATTCATTAACGATATGCACATACCTTAAATATTATATCTTAAGACATTTAAATGCCATTTATTAGTTAGGGCAAGGTCTTTTGAGTATCGTTTAGTGTTTGGAATTTGATTTTATCTTTCTTTTATAAACTATACCCATAATAGAACATCAGCAATTTCCAGCTTGGATTCCTTAAAGTAGAAAAGGAACTTGATATATGCAAAGCAATAGGATCTTTCTCCCTCTCCTTCTGTGATTTCCACCCTTTTTTTTTAAGTGACTTGCTTTTCTTGACTCTTTAGAAACACATTGTTTAGATTTCACAGGACAACTCTTTTTTTACATTCATTTTTATTTACTTTTCCCGTAGCAACCCTATGACCTAACACTATTATCTCCATTTCACAGATGAAGAAACTCAGACTTTAAAAAGATTACCCTATTTTGTGCACATTGAAATCTAATAAATGTATTGATAACTGACAACTTGAAGTGAGGCATAGAAAATGCCAAGATATTATAGCATATTAGATTATTTTTGCATAAAATAATACAACTATGTTTTTATAAGCTTTGTAGCCAAGTTTATCTCTAGAAATAAAATTTATAATGGAGATATCATTATCAGTATGATTTTGCATACAATCTCTTAAAACAGATTTCAGAGCAACTAATGATCTAGTCAGAAGGCCTAAATTTTAATTCAGACAAAACCAGTTACTAATTCTATGACCTTGAATAAACTGTCTATTCTCCTTAGGCCTCTGTACATGGAGGAGATTGAATTTAATGGATTCCCCAAGGTCTTTCTAATCTCTGATTTTCTGTTTACAAACTATTTTACAAACTATAAAGCCTTCTGATTAAAATGTATTAGACAATAAACATACTTTTGTGAAACACATTGCAAAATGCAAAATTTATATTGGATTTCCCAGTTTTTAATGAATTGGGTGAAGATTGAATGTAATAAAAAAGTTCATAAATGATTCCATTGTTAATAAAAATTATAGATATAAAACGTTTTGGAAACATTTTGAAATCAAGCAGCTAAGTTAAAAAAATAAAGCAAAAGATAAAAATTTTTTCTTAATGATCTGTAACTCTTAAAATCAGTCTGTATACTATCCATCTGTTACACACTGGAATTACTATAAAATTAGCCTAACATGCATTAACAACTAGCCAAAGAGAATCAGAGATTCCTAGGTTGCTTAAATAAGTATTACCGGAAAAGACTTATGTTTCTGTTGGTCCATCACCAGTAGGGTTCATTCTAGACCATAGCAGCAACCCCTTTTTCCCTGGCCAATTCATTTTAATCTACTATAAGATTATACATAGCTTTAATCACACCACGTCTCTTTTTAAGGGTTTTTGGTGACTCTGTGTTGCCTAGAGAATTAAGTCTTGACCACTTACCCTGATTTTCAAGGCTGTCTCAGGCTGGCCCCTGCCTGTCTTTCCAACCTCATTCCTTATTGTTTCCTTGTATGTGCTTTCATAGTAGGCTATGTGAACTATTTAATATTTGCTTTCCAGGACATTCCCTCTTTACCTTGCTCATGTGGTCCTGCTGCAGATATTGCCTTTCCCCTCATCATCCCAGCTTTTCACTCTCTCCATCTTTCTAGACACAGCTCAAATAGCACTCCTCTTATAAAGCCTCCCTTGACCTCCTCAGCCGAAATTTCTCTCTGCTGTGGAGTGTAATAGGCCTTTCTCTGTGACCCTCATCACTTCTCCATTCTTGGTAGACGTTTTTAAGCATATGACTTACTGGGCTGGAAATTTGAGTTAGTCAAATGTATTCCTGTATGCTGAATAGCGAATAGTTTATAACACAGTCTTTTATATAGTAAGGCTTTAATTAAATATGCAAAATTATCACTGGTATACACTATTTCTGGGTTCACCTCACCAAATATTTATTAGATACCTACAGTGTGCAAGTCACTTCAGTACGAAGGGTGAGACGTAAAAGGAACAGTTAATACAAGACAGATGAACAAAAGAAATGGAATCACTTCTCAGTTTCCAAAAACTTGATAAATGAAAATACCACCAAAGAAACCAACAGTCACTCACTCACTCAAGCAAAATGATATTTTTGTTGTCAACTCCAACTGCAGAAGACGAGAAGGCAGGGATTTGAAACTGTGGAAAGTGAAACTGCATATAAGGAGAGATTACTAGAGTGCATAATTTGAAATGATACTCAAAATTAAAGTTTAATGATAGTATTTGAGAAAAAAATAACATAAGTTATGAACCAGGCATATTTGTATTCAGTCACAGTGAAATTTACAAGAAGAGATTTTCTGTAAAAAGACCAAGGAAAGGCCAAGATTAGAATGAAGAATTCCATTGACTTAGGTTGCCTTTTCAGTTTATATCATACTAAATAAGTGCATATGCCAGACTTACAAGTCAGCTCTAAAACACAAGTGGTATCAGGGACCAGTATCAAAATGATCAAAAGTGATTTCACGATCACTTAAAAACCCCCAAATATTTATTGGCCTACAATGTGGTAGGCCTTTTGCTTGGAACTGGGGATACAATAATGAATCACACAGGTCCCTAACCTGTGCATCACTAACATACAATGTCAGTCACACACATACATACACACACACACACACACACACACACACGTTTGTATTCCAAACATTTTTATAGTCTTCTAATTTTTTGTTTTGATGTAATTGTCAACGAGAATTGGTAATGTTTTGGGTATTGCCAGAATTGAGGGCATGGTGTACATGGGAGGTGGCAGGTGGGAGTTGGGGGCTGGGGAGGTGAGAGAAAGGTGTCTAGTATGCCCCAAGGATGAATGGTGATACCAGTCACTGAGAGCAAAGGATGGGGAGAGGGGAAAGGACACGTTTCCTCTTGGGTTTGGGCTGCCTTTGAGCCATCTTAGATGTTGAGTAGGTGTTGGATGTGGGCCTGAAACTAGATAGGGAACTGGAGCCAAACACAGAGGCTCAGACTAGAAATATAAATGTGGGAAGCTCTCTTTGAATGAAATGGTGTAAGTAGTTGATTAAGTGTTAGAATGCAAACAGCTAGAATCCATGTTTCAGGTATTAAGTTTTAAACAAGTACTAGAATAGTTTTTGAAACTCACATATTTATAGCTTTGCCATGTATTAATGCAATATAAATTTCCTTCCTTTGCAGATGGATGATTGTGGCTTTTCTTTGAATCATCCAAATCAGTTCTTCTTTGAGAGCCAACGTATTCTAAATGGTGGTAAAGACATAAAGAAGGAACCTATCCAGCCTGAAACTCCTCAACCCAAACCAAGTGTCCAGAAAACTAAGGATGCATCATCTGCTCTGGCCTCTTTAAATTCCTCTCTGGAAATGGATATGGAAGGACTAGAAGATTACTTTAGTGAAGATTCTTAGGCAGTTTTGTAACCCTTTTTCCTCAATAGCCTGTTTTCTGTTTTTAAGATTTTGCCTTTGTTGTTGAAAAAGGGTTTCACTCTGTCACCAAGGCTTAGCGCAGTGACACAATTACAGCTGATTGCAGCCTCAACTTTCCCAGCTCAAGTGATCCTCCTACCTCAGCCTCCCAAGTAGTTGGGACCACAGGTGTACACCCCATATCCAGCCAATTTTTTTAAAATTTTTTTTTGTAGAGGTGGGGGTCTCCCTATGTTGCCCAGGCAGATCTCAAACTCCTGGGCTCAAGCGATCCTCACACCTCACCCTCCCAGAGTGCTGGGATTACAGTTGTGAGCCACTGTGCCTGGCCTTTCTTTTTTTAACCTTTTTGTTTAACTTCTCTCTTCACTGCATCCCAGTCCATCTACAGGCACGTGCACTTATTAGGAAAGCAGGTTTGAGGTAACAACAGAGACTTTCACTATATTTTGCTTTGACAGAAGGAAAGAGGAAGAGTTTCTATTAAAATCTGTCACTTGAGTGATGTCATTTCAGTCCTGTTTTAGGAGATAAAAATAGCTTTGGGGACTGGTTAAAGTCCCCCAGAAACTACAATAAAGAACAACTTTTGTTTCAACTCTTAATCACTTTGTAATTTTGACTCAATCCTTTTCTGGACCATTTTTGTTAATAAATATCAAAGTGTACATGACAGTGTCTGTGTATAATTGGGAGAGTCTTATGTCATAACAGATTGGACATTACTTCAGTTTTAAAGTGGTAATTTGGAGTATCTAACACACTGCTGATCACTAATGAAGATTTTAAAGTTTTCTTTACCTTTTTTTAAGAGTTGACCTATTTGTGGTTATTCTACATCAGGCACCTTTGAGTGGCACCAAACTCTCCTGAGTGAACTGTGACTTGGGAATTAAAATAAAGTATAGCCAGTTATATTTATTAAGGAATAATATAGGGATATTTTATTATGTAAAATAATGAGACGTCTTATCTGCTGCCATTACTCTGGGGACAGGTTCATGAAGAATAGACAATTACCAAGCAAGAAGGTTGTACATATAAAATAAAGTGTTTATTTTACCCTCCAACTTCCATACCTTATTACTTCTGTAGTTGCTGTGAATTACCAAATAGATTTGGTAAATTAATTAACTTCAGCAATGAATAGTGATACTTATAGTAACCCCCTCCTTTCTGTGCCAGCAATAGAATTTAATAAATGTTGTGGATGATTACAGATATACGAGATCAATGCCCTGTTCTCTCTGCCTGCTTCTGTCGAGGGAGTAAGGTGAAGTTGATGATCCCTGGCACGTATGCCTTGTGGAGCAGTGCCATTGTGGACACCCTCGTCTAAATAGTGATTTCGTCCCAGGGCTCTACTCACTCACCAATAGGACTGAGATTTGGGGTGCTCAGGGAACCCAGTTTGAAACAGTTCTTCCTCATCTATTACCTTGGAATATGTGAAAAGTATTAGTCTATTTCTGTCTTCTTTTCCTGGTAAAGAGGGATACTTTTATCCTTTTGAATCAGATACTAACTAAATTGAAAAGAGGACGTTGTATTCAGAAAACTAGACTGTTAGCAGCACCGTATTTTTAATCATGTGATAAACTGCATCACGATGAAAAGGATTAAACAAGATCAGATCATGAGAAACTAAAAATGTCAACTAATTGAGTTTTCATTTTAGGCTTCTGAGTCAAAGATTTCTTGGAATATTTAGCAACATATAATTAAATGAGATACTATCTAAACTTTTACTTGTCTTGGTGAATTATTATTACCTAGTTCAGAAAATAGTATTATTCCACTACAAATTACCCCTATAAATCTCTGCCTTCTGAAACCATCTGCTACTCCCTTCATCATTTGTAGTTCTCAACAGGAATCTGATGATTGCCTACCACTTTATCCATGGACTGCAAAACCACAAGTCCTTAAAAAAAAAAAAAAATAAGAACAAGTGCTACCTGGAGCTGTTTTTTTTTTTTTTTTTTTTGAGACGGAGTCTCGCTCTGTCGCCCAGGCTGGAGTGCAGTGGCGCGATCTCGGCTCACTGCAAGCTCCGCCTCCTGGGTTCATGCCATTCTCCTGCCTCAGCCTCTCTGAGTAGCTGGGACTACAGGCGCCCGCCACGACGCCCGGCTAATTTTTTGTATTTTTAGTAGAGACGGGGTTTCACCGTGGTCTCCATCTCCTGACCTCGTGATCCGCCCGCCTCGGCCTCCCAAAGTGCTGGGATTACAAGCGTGAGCCACCGCGCCCGGCCCCTGGAGCTGTTTTAACCACAGAATTAAGTTAGCTGTAGAAAGCCGAGCATAGAAATGTAGGTCTTCGTTGTGTTAAAAGGGAGATATTAGAAGCACTCTCCCCACTGTAGTTCAATGAGAAATTTTATGATAGAATGTTTTGTATCTGGCAGCATTTTGCAAGGCTGTCTTTTTCTACTGCTTCATGTTCTCCTCCTTTTATGAAGCCTGTGCTCCCACCAGCTAAAAGGACAGAGTCATTAACGGCATGGTAGATGTAGCTTACTGGACTATTTATTTTATACTGGCAGCCCCAGGAATTTGTGTCATCTTACTTGAATGTTTTATATGTGTCTAGTCCAACTCCAAAATAACACTAGTTTAAATATTAGTTGTATTACAGGTTCAATTCAATTTATTCATAATAAGATTTGATCTCCTGTCGTGTATTATACAAAAGAATATATAAACATTCTGTGAAATCTATAGATTAGAGGATAGGGGATAGAAGTTTATAAAAGAAGATCAAAATTAGTGCTTTTCTGGTGCTTTTTGGAGTTGGAAAAAGCAATTTATTTTCATGCTTCACAGGTCTTGACAATTTTGATTTGTTTTCTTTTGAATTGGGTGATGTAAAGAACCCAAAAGAAAAAATCAAAAGCCAACAGCATCTTTTCAAAACAGCCAGTGAAAAAGAATATGAGTCTTCCAGATCTTTTAACTTTATTCTTTTATTATCTCTTCAAGGAAGAGAGGCTGTATGATTGTATCAAAGACAAAAGAAGAAACAGCAAAAGAAACTAGGTTGGAAATTTGTAGCTGGTTGAAGCAATGACATTGTTAGGAGAGATTCTGTCATATTTCTTTCAAGTTGTTTCTCCATAATATTTTTCACTCTGTCCATACAGTACAAAACTTAATTGCCAGTGCATAAAAGAACACTAGGAAGGTTTTAAGTAAACTTTTTAGGACTGCTTATAATATTATAGAGTCATAAAAGTGAATAGTTGTAGATTTCGAATGAGCTGGGAATGGAATAAAGCAATGGGAAAGATCTTTAATTCACATAGAATTTTAATAAGCTAAGGGATTTCTTCTCTCTCTAAAAGCATACAGGGTGTTTTGCTTGTTACGCTTTGCTGTCTTATTGATACTCAGGGTCTTTGCAAGCAAACTTCTGTAATTCTTTACAAAGAAGAAAAGAAAACTTCTGGGATTTAAGCTTGAAAGGCGAATTGAGACAACTCTAAAGTTCCGTTTCAGTTAGAGTCTACTCTTTGCAAAATTAATCAAGGTCTTCCACAGGCATCAGCTTGACATTAAATTTAAGTGCCCATTAAAGTGAGAGTTTGACAGCAGTTCTGAATGTGAAGCTCAGTCTGAGGACATCTTTACAGCTGGAAGGGAAAAAAAAAAAAACATTGAGAAGCCTCAAACCACTGGGGTAATTAGATCCATTTGTTAACTTCTTTTCTAATGTTGGCAAACGGAGGGAGAGAAAAGGTTGACAGAGGCTGGAATCAGGAAGGCAGTCCAGAGCTCCCTGCGGAAATTGGGTAAGCACAGGGTCCTGTATTGCAGAGAATACTGGCAGATATTCCCTCTGACAAATGAGATGGGGAATTTATTTTATGAACTTTATTCGGTTTGTCTTCCTTTCAACACACAGAGCCATGGTGTGTGGAAGCTGCGTTTTGGATAGGTGTGCTGGTTTGGTTGTAAGGCCCTTTGGAAGACACAGAGTGTTATTTAGGAGTGGACCTCTGGTGGTACGTTGTTGGCCTGAAGAGTTAATGTTTCTCACAAGGGTGTCTAACTTATGTTCAGGTAATCACTTATTTACCCGAAGCATCTGGTCTTTTCAGTATTGAATTCCTTTTTCACAGGTCGCGATTGCCCTAGTCTGAGGCTTCTCACCATAATTGGCATTGTAGGCAATTAGCTTCGTGGAAATCACGTCACCAGCAGGAAATTATCTTCCTACTTCACTGACCTGCCTGCCAAAAATGATACTAGTTCTTGTTATTGGTTTGCTTTCTATCCTGTAAGCTCTTTTGGTTCATTGCTTCATGACATTTTACTTTTTCCAGAATTATCACCGTAGAACCTTATCAAAGGCTAAAGAATATGTCTTTATATAAAGCTCCTGCATTTCCCTTGAGCTTTCCATTGCAGTACTGTTTTTGAACATTGATGACAAGGTGGTGAAACAACACTGCTAATAAATATATAATGGATTTTTCAATTTAACCTTGCATTTCTAGGTATTCATTCACCACACTAAAACTATGAGGCTCTTTAAGGTTTTGTTTAGTTTTGCACTGAAAGCACAGGGAAAAATAAACTCAACAAATACTGCGTTTAATTTAAGACTGACCATCTTGTGCACATTTCCCCGATTACTCCCACACATCATTTTTTTAGAGATCTTACCTTCTATTTGAGTCATGGGATACCAAGGTCTTCATTACTGATTAAAAATGACATAGTGATACATACTTCTCTTTTCCCGTTCATTGGCAAGAATTAAACTGATTTAAACAATGCGCTACCACCCTTAACTCTTGGTTGTCCATAGAGTTCCTGCCTGGTTCTCTTCTTACTTCATGAGTCTCCCTGAGTGAACTCATTCACCCCTATGGTATTTTTTTCCATCCATATGCAAATAATCCCCAAATCTGTATCTCCAGCTGAGAATTCTCTGAGCACAGATCCATCTATCCAGCCATCTCTTGGATCTCTTTTTAGGATAGCCCACAAGTATCTCAAATTTAATTTGTTCAAAGATCAAACCTGTTCTCTCTTCTCACATCTATTTCTCACCTATTTTGTCAATATAGAAACCCTAAAGTTAACCTTGACTGTGATTTTCCACCTTCTCCATACATCCAAATCCTATTGATTCTGTTTTAATACCAATGTGTCTAAACCAGTAGATCTCAAATGGGGGTAATTTTGCCATGCAGGAGACAGTTTTGGTGATCACAACTGGAGGAGGGCCTGCTCTTGGCATCTAGTGGATGGAGGCTGAGGATGCTACTAAACATCCTACAGTGCCCCTACAGTGCCCAGGACAGCCCTTCACCACAAAGAAATATGTGGCCCGAAATGTGCAGAAACCCTGTTCTAAACAGTTTCCTCTCCTCCCTTCCTTCCTTGTACTATATTAGATTGCCCTCTCATCATTCTAAGTGAAGTGGTCTCAACTTACTAGCCTAGTCTCCATTTGCCCACCCTGAACCCCATCCCATATCCTTCTTCAAAATCTAATCCAAATACTTTTCCCCTGGGTGTGTGTCTTGAACATGGCTCTCCATTACCTATATAAGGAAGTCCAACCACCTATTGTTTTGTGGATGAGGCCCTCCATGACCTGGTTCTGTCCACCTCTCCAGTTCCATCTATTGCCATTCAGCTCCCTACTCTATAATCCAATCCAGTGATTTAGCCATTCTGCACAAACTTTCCCTGCACATTCAACTACACACTCCCTCTTTCCTCATATTACCCTCCCTGCCTGGAATGCCCTTCCATTCCCCACCATGCTAACTACTGTTTCTCCTCTAAGGCTCAGGTTAGGTACATTCCTTCAGCCTTCTCTGTTGACCCCAGTATAGATTCATTGTCCCTTTCAGTTCATCTAACATATGCCATGGATGTTATACTTAATAGCTATATGACAGTGCTTATACTTACAATCATCCATTTACTTATGTTTCACTTATGTTTTATAGTATCATCCATTTATTTATGTTTCCCTTCATTACACTATAAAGTCCTTGAGGACAGAAACTATATCACTTTCATGTTTGAATCCCTAAAAATTAGCATTGTCTCTAGTTCTTAGCATCGTGTATTACATTCTTGGGCACTCAGTAAACATGGGTAGAGTGCATGAATGGTTACTTGCTTATTAGGAATCTCAAATTCAGTGTTTTTAAGACCTACAAACAAGGGGTGGAGTAGATTCTGGGCCCCAGATGGAGGCATCCCTTACAATCAAAACTTGGGCAAGCTCTTTAATTTTCCATGCTTCATTTGCTTCATATGACAAGGGGATAATGATTACACCTACTTCAAGATGATGCTATTAGCTGCTGTTACATCTACAACAGTCAGAATTCTGTCTGTCACATGGAAACACTTGTGTTATTTGATAATCAACCCTTCCAACAAATGTTATACTACATAGATTCTCCCTATTTCAGGGGCATTCATTCTGAATATCCCTCACCTGGAGTAATCCTCATATCCACTATAATGTGGTAGACTGTGGGAGCTAGGGGAACCCACCAAACAAGGTTTTAGCAAAAAGCACTCATGTCAGTGGATCTATGACTGCCACACCTTTGACACCTTTGTAGCCAGGCAGGGTAGATGGAGAATTGCCAACTATGAAACTGGAGGATTTCCTATGTATGCGGTATATTGTGGTATGAAAAGTTGCTCACAGGGTGTCACAGAGTACTGCTTGTTCTTAAAAAGGAAGAACTGAGGCAACTTGAGCTTTGGAATGTAGAAATGTCAGTAGGTTTACATATGACTCCCAGGGAATGTGATACCTGTGGGGTACCTAGTCTCCAAGCACTTAAAAAAGTACTTTTAGGTAGATCAAATCAAGTGCCACCATGCCACTTCTGGAAGTGGATAAGAATAGTAATCGTCTGTGTTTTCTCTAAAAATGACTCTGAGAGGCCTGGCATGGTGGCTCACACCTGTCACCATCACTTCAGGAGGTCAAGGTGGGAAGATCACATGAGGCCAAGAGCTTGAGACTAGTCTGGGCAACACAGTAAGACCGTCTCTACAAAAAATAAACTAGCCAGGTATGGTGGCACTCACCTATAGACCCATCTACTCAGGGGGCTGAGGCAGGAGGATCGCTTGAACCTAGGAGTTCGAGGCTGCAGTGAGCTATATCTAGCCACTGTGCTCCAGGCTAGGTGACAGAGTGAGACCCTGTCTCTAGGGGCAGAAATAGATTAAATTCCCCGAGCTAGCTCACAGTTTCTCGGATCAAATCAGGTACGGTGACTTCTTGGCCTGTGCATTTCTTTCATCATGGTTTTCTCACCAAGGGCCTTAGGACCAGCTCCCATGACTGAGCAGCCCAAACTGCAGGCTGCAACTAAACCAACTCATTTCTGTTACGTGGCAAGTTAATTAATCCTCTTGCTTCAGTTTCTCTATCTGTAAAATTGGGATAATAGCATTACCTACATCACAGAATTTGTATGAGATGAAATGAGATAGCCAGTGTCAAATGCTTTATGAAGTCTGACATATGGTAAGCTCTAAATAATTGTTAGCTATTATTATACAAGAGTTCTACGAAATTTTGTTTGAAGTAGGGTTATCCAAATAAGGTTTGGAAACTATAATAAACTTTTGTGCATCAAAGGGTAAGAATTATGTTTTCATTTAATTCTATGGAATACAAATTCTAAAACCCTTAGCCCTTCAGATAAAAAAATAAACTACAGACTCTCAGAATTATAAAGAATTTCTACTACCAGGATTTCTCCTAACTGTGTTTTGCTTGGCATCATTGAATAATCTATGCAAAGTAGAGCCAGGATTCCTCAAGGATCTAGAACTAGAAATACCATTTGACCCAGCAATCCCATTACTGGTTATATACCCAAAGGATTATAAATCATGCTACTCTAAAGACACATGCACACATATGTTTACTGTGGCACTATTCACAAAAGCAAAGACTTGGAACCAACCCAAATGCCCATCAATGATAGACTGGATTAAGAAAATGTGGCACATATACACCATGGAATACTATGCAGCCATAAAAAAGGATGAGTTCATGTCCTTTGCAGGGACATAGATGAAGCTGGAAACCGTCATTCTCAGCAAAATATTACAAGGACAGAAAAAAAAACACCGCATGTTCTCACTCATAAGTGGGAAATGAACAATGAGAACACATGGACAGAAGGAGGGGAATATTGCACACCAGGGCTTGTTGGGGGGTGGGGGTCTGGGGGAGGAATACCATTAGGAGAAATAGCTAATGTAAATGATGAGTTGATGGGTACAGCAAACCAACATGACACATGTATACCTAATGTAACAAACCTGCACGTTGTGTACATGTACCCTAGAACTTAAAGTATAATAATAAAAATTAAAATTAAAAAAATGTAGAGCCATAACTGTCATACAAAGTCATGGGAAATTTTATTTGCCTTGCCTACCAGTTTTTCAAGAATAGTTAGCATCATCTCCTGACTTGGTTAGGGGAGTACACTTCTATTCTCTTGTCTACACCATGGAAACATCCCTATCATCTCAATTTAATATCCCTTCCTGAACTACAACAACTTATCTCCTATAAGAAGTGATCTGGGTTTAGATATTTCATTTCTGGCGTCCCACCCAGCCCCTGGTGCTATTGTGGTGGATGTCCCCTCTCAGTAGCTCTGTTAAGAAGCTAGAAGCTTTGGTGCAAATTCTTAAACTACACTCAACACTTAAATCCAAACACATCTTCCTTAGTAAGTGGGACTGTACATCAAAATAAGATAAGCACTAGGGTAATACATACAACTTCTATCCATACTCAAATTGCAGGCTATAAAATGCACCGAGACAGAGGGAATACAGAATACCTCTGGGTGACTTTATCCTTATTGAGGAAAAACAGCCTGTTTGCGAAGGTGTTGTCCATTGTTTAGGAAGACAAACTCCATGAGAGAGGCTTTTTGCAGATTCCTGCCACTTAAACTGGAAGAATACAGCCCACCCCAAATCCATTGTGTAGTTCCTCCTTTTAAGCCTAACAGCAGGCACTTTAGAGGTGTCCTCATTCAGTCTCTAAACCAGTACAGTAGTCCCCAGTTATCCACAGGGGATACGTTCCAAGACACCCAGTGGATGCTCGAAATTACAGACAATGCTAAACTCTCTCTATATTATATATTTTTTCTCTGATATCAAAGATGGTTACTAAGTAACTAAAGGGCAGTTAGCATATAAAGTATGAATATGCTGGTCAAAGGAATGATTCACACAAAGGGATGGCATAAGATTTCATTGTGCTACTCAGAACAGTGTGCAATATAAAACTTATCAATTGTTTATTTCTGGAGTTTTCCATTTAATATTTCAGATCATAGTTGACCTTGATAAATGAAGCTGCAGAAAACAAAACTATGGATAAGGGGTAACTATTACCTAGTAAAGATTTTCTGCTTGTGGGCCCTATGGTTTCTGTTGCAGCTACTCAACTCTGTTATTATAACACAAAAGCAGTACAGGCAATACATACACAAATGAATGTGACTAGATTTGGCCTGAAAGGGGCCAGATTTGACCTAGGCAAGAGTTTGCCAGTCCTGACTTAGATGAATGGGGCAAAATCTTTGAAGGATACAAATGACCAAAACTGACACAGAAAAGAGGTAGAATACCTAAATATCCTATATCAAATAAAACTAGAATTTGTAACTTAAAATCTTCCCACAAAAATGCCAGATCCAGGTGGGTAAATCCTATCAAATATTGAAAAAAATAATGCCAATCCTACACAAACTGTTTTAGAAACTAAACAAGGACAGAACAAACTTTCCAACTCATACTATGAGGCCAGCACCACCCCGAAACTATAACTAGACAATCACATTATAAGAAAAGAAAATTACAGACCAATATCTCTCTTGAGCATCAAGGCAAGAATCCCTAGCAAAATATTAGTAATTAAAATCAAGCAATATATAAAAAGGGCAATATGTCATGACCAAGTGAGGTTTACCCCAGAATTGTAAGGTCAGTTAAACATACAATAAATCAATGTAACCTACCGTATTAACAAAATAAAAGCAAAAAAAATGATCATTTCGATAAAGAAAAAGCACTTAACAAAATTCAACATCCGTTCATCATAAAAACTCTCAGTGAACAAGCAATAGAAGGAAACTTCCTTAATCTGATAAAGGGCATCTATGAAAAATAGGATTTCTCCTAACTGTGAGGTAAGATCATACTTAATGGTGAAAGGCTGAATGCTTTCCTTTTAAGATCTGGAACAAGATGAGTATATTCATTTTCACCACTTCTCTTCAACACTATACTGAGAATTCTAGCTAGTGTAACAAAGCAAAAAAAAAAAAAAAAAAAAAAAAAAAGAAAAGAAAGAAAGAAAGCTATCTTTCTTCATTGGTGACATAATTAAATATTTAGAAAATCCTATGGAATCTTGATAAATGAATAACTAAATTTATTAAGGTCACAGGAGACAAGGCTAATATGCAAAAGTTACTTATAGTTCTATAAATAGCAACAATTAGAAATTGAGATTTCTAAAAATACCATTTATAACATTAAAAATGAGATATTTATAAATAAATATAACATATGTAAGATCTCTTCCTAAATACAAAAACACATATCTAAAATACATTAAAGAAGATCTAAATAAATGGAGAGATGTACCATGTTCATAGATTAGAAGTCTCAATATTGTTTACATCTCAATTCTCTTCAAATTGACCTACAGATTCAAAGTAATACCAATCAAAATCCCTGGATGTTTTTTTTTCCCATGTAAATTAACAAGCTGATACTAAATGTATATAAAAACCAAAGGACCCAGGAGAGCCAAAACAATTTTGAACAAGGAAAACAAGGTTGGAAGTCCTACATTATAATTTCAAAACTTACTATAAAGTGATGGTAATCAAGACAGTATGGTATTCGTATAAGGATAGACATGTAACAAAAAATATAGAAAGTCTCAAATGGACTCACACATATATGGTCAAATGATTCCTGAGAAAAGGAACAGCGTTAATCAATGCAGGAAAGAAGGGAACAGTTCTTTAACCTTTGGTGTTGGATTATTTTAAAACTATATAATTTACAAGCGTTTATATGTATATGTGCACATACAGACTCATGCTCTCTTCAAATTTGTTTTATGTAAGAATTATTTTAAACTAACAAAACATAAGAACAAACATTTTATAACAAATCTAATCTTTTTTGTTTATTTCAGGAAGGGGCATTTCTATTCTTTAGGTTTTGAAGGCAGTCAACTAGTTTTTCTCATATGTCTCTTCTACTGTCTCTACCATCTCTTTCTTTTTTCTTTTTTCTTTTTTCTTGATATGGAGTGTCACTCTTGTTGCCCAGGCTGGAGTGCAATGGCCTGATCTCAGCTCACTGCAACCTCCGCCTCCTAGGTTCAAGCGATTCTCCTGCCTCAGCCTCCCTAGTAGCTGGAATTACAGGTGCCTGCCAGCATGCCCAGTTTATTTTTTATATTTTTAGTAGAGATGGGGTTTCACTATGTTGGCCAGGCTGGTCTCAAACTCCTGACCTCAGGTGATCCACCCACCTTGGCCTCCCAAACTGCTGGGATTACAGGCATGAGCCACCGTGCCTGGCCCTCTACCATCTCTTTCTAAAGTGACTTTGTAAGAAACAGGTAAGAGTTCCAGAGGCCTGTTCCAAGATGGCTGAATAGGAACAGCTCTGGTCTGCAGCTCCCAGTGTGATCGAAACAGAAGACAGGTGATTTCTGCATTTCCAACTCAGGTACCCAGTTCATTTCACTGGGACTGGTTGGACAGTGGGTGCAGCCCATGGAGGGTGAGCCGAAGCAGGGTGGGGCATCGCCTCACCTGGGAAGTGCAAGGGGTCAGGGCATTTCCCTTTCCCAAGGCAAGCTGTGACAGACTGTACTGGAGAAATGGGACACTTCTGCCCAAATACTGTGCTTTTTCCAAGGTCTTAGCAACTGGCAGAAAAGGAGATTCTCTCCTATGCCTGGCTTGGTGGGTCCCAGGCCCATGGAGGCTTGCTCACTGCTAGCGCAGCAGGCTGAGCTCGAACTGCAAGGTGGCAGCCTGGCTGGGGGAGGGACGTCCGCCATTGCTGAGGCTTGAGTAGGTAAACAAAGCAGTCAGGAAGCTCCAACTGGGCTGAGCCCACTGCAGCTCAGCAAGGCCTACTGCCTCTATAGACTCCATCTCTGTGGGCAGGGCATAGCTGAACAAAAGGCAGCAGACAACTTCTGCAGACTTAAACGTCCCTGTCTGACAGCTCTGAAGACAGCAGTGTTCTCCCAGCATGGCGTTTGAGCTCTGAGAATGGACAGACTCCCTCCTCAAGTGGGTTCCTGATCTCCGTGTAGCCTAACTGGGAGACACCTCCCAGTATGGGCTGACAGACATGTCATATAAGCAGGTGCCCCTCTGGGACGAAGCTTCCAGAGGAAGGATCAGGCAGCAATATTTGTTGTTTTGCAATATTTGCCGTTCTGCAGCCTCCACTGGTGATACCCAGGCAAACATGGTCTGGAGTGGACCTCCAGCAAACTCCAACAGATCAGCAGCAGAGGGACTTGACTGGTAGAAGGAAAACTAACAAACAGAAAGGAATAGCATCAACATCAACACAAAAGACATCTACACCAAACCCCGTCTGTAGGTCACCAACATCAAAAGTGGATAAAACCACAAAGATGGGGGGAACCAGAGCAGAAAAGCTGAAAATTCTAAAAACCAGAGCGCCTCTTCTCCTCCAAAGGATCACAGCTCCTCACCAGCAATGGAAGAAAGCTGGATGGAGAATGACTTTGACAAGTTGACAGAAGTAGGATTTAGAAGGTCAGTAATAACAAACTTCTGTGAGCTAAAGGGGCATGTTTGAACCCATCGCAAGGAAGCTAAAAACATTAAAAAAAAGTTAGGTGAATGGCTAACCAGAATAAAGAGTGTAGAGAAGACCTTAAAAGATGGAGCTGAAAACCATGGCATGAGAACTTCATGATGCATGCACAAACTTCAGTAGCTGATTCGATCAAGTAGAAGAAAGGGTATCAGTGATTGAGGATCAAATTAATGAAATAAAGCAAGAAGACAAGTTTGGAGAAAAAAGAGTAAAAAGAAATGAACAAAGCCTCCAAGAAATATGGGACTATGTGAAAATACCAAATCTACGTTTGATTGGTGTACCTGAAAGTGATGGGAGGAATGGAACCAAGTTGGAAAACACTCTTCAGGATATTATCCAAGAAAACTTCCCCAAGCTAGAAAGGCAGGGCAACATTCAAATTTGGGAAATACAGAGAACACCATAAAGATACTCCTAGAGAAGAGCAACCCCAGGACACATAATTGACAGATTCACCAAGGTTGAAATGAAGGAAAAAATGTTAAGGGCAGCCAGAGAGAAAGGTTGGGTTACCCACAAAGGGAAGCCCATCAAACTAACAGTGGATCTCTCCACAGAAACCCTACAAGCCAGAAGGGAGTGGGGGCCAATATTCAACCTTCTTAGAGAAAAGAATTTTCAACCCAGAATTTCATATCCAGACAAACTAAGCTTCATAAGCAAAGGAGAAATAAAATCCTTTACAGACAAGAAAATGCTGAGAGTTTTTGTCAAAACCAGGCCTGCCTTACAAGAGCTCCTGAAGGAAACACTAAACATAGAAAGAAACTACTGATGCCAGCCAATTCAAAAACAGGCCAAACTGTAAAGACCATCAATACTATGAAGAAACTGTATCAATTAATTGGCAAAATAACCAGCTAACATCATAATGACAGGATTAAATTTGCACATAACAATATTAACCTTAAATGTAAATGGGCTAAATGCCCCAATTAAAAGACACAGACTGGCAAAATGGATGAAGAGTCAAGACCCATCAGTGTGCTGTATTTAGGAGACCAACCTCACATGCAAGACACACATAGACTCAAAATAAAGGGATGGAGGAAGATATAACAAGCAAATGGAAAGCCAAAAAAAAAAAAAAAAAAAAAGCAGGGGTTTTAATCATAGTCTCTGACAAAACAGACTTTAAACCAACAAAGATCAAAAGAGACAAAGAAGGCCATTACATAATTGTAAAGGGATCAATTCAACAAGAAGAGCTAATTATCCTAAATATATATGCACCCAATATAGGAGCACCCAGATTCATAAAGCAAGTCCTGAGAGACCTAAAAAGAGACTTAGACTCCCACACAATAATCATGGGAGAGTTTAACACCCCACTGTCAATATTAGACAGATCAACGAGAGAGAAGGTTGACAAGGATATCCAGGATTTGAACTCAGCTCTGCACGAAGCAGACCTAATAGACATCTACAGAACTCGCCACCCCAAATCAACAGAATATACATTTTCTTCAGCACCACACCACATCTATTCCAAAATTGACCACATAGTTGGAAGTAAAGCACTCCTCAGCAAATGTAAAAGAACAGAGATTGTAACAAACTGTCTCTCAGACCACAGTGCAATCAAACTAGAACTCAGGATTAAGAAACTCATTCAAAACTGCTCAACTACATGGAAATTGAACAACCTGCTCCTGAATGACTACTGGGTGCATAATGAAATGAAGGCAGAAATAAAGATGTTCTTTGAAACCAATGAGAACAAAGACACAACATACCAGAATCTCTGGGACACATTCAAAGCAGTGTGTAGAAGGAAATTTATAGCACTAAATGCCCACAAGAGAAAGCACGAAAGATCTAAAATGGACACCCTAACATCACAATTAAAAGAACTAGAAAAGCAAGAGCAAACACATTCAAAAGCTAGCAGAAGGCAAGACATAACTAAAATCAGAGCAGAACTGAAGGAAATAGAGACACAAAAAACCCTTCAAAGAATCAATGAATCCAGGAGCTGGTTTTTTGAAAAGATCAACAAAATTGGTAGACCACTAGCAAGACTAATAAAGAAGAAAAGAGAGAAGAATCAAATAGATGCAATAAAAAATGAAAAAGGGGATATCACCACCGATCCCACAGAAATACAATCTACCATCAGAGAATACTACAAACACCTCTACGCAAATAAACTAGAAAATCTAGAAGAAATGGATAAATTCCTCGACAAATACACCCTCCCAAGACTAAACGAGGAAGAAGTTGAATCTCTGAATAGAACAATAACAGGCTCTGAAATTGTGGCAATAATCAATAGCTTACCAACCAAAAAGCGTCCAGGACCTGATGGATTCACAGCCAAATTCTGCCAGAGGTACAAGGAGGAACTGGTACCATTCCTTCTGAAACTATTCCAATTGATAGAAAAAGAGGGAATGCTCCCTAACACATTTTATGAGGCCACCATTGTCCTGATACCAAAGCCTGGCAGAGACACAACAAAGAAAGAGAATTTCAGACCAATATCCTTGATGAACATTGATGCAAAAATCCTCAATAAAATACTGGCAAACCGAATCCAGCAGCACATCAAAAAGCTTACACACCATGATCAAGTGGGCTTCATCCCTGGGATGCAAGGCTGGTTCAACATACGCAAATCAATAAATATAATCCAGCATATAAACAGAACCAAAGACAAAAACCACATGATTATCTCAATAGATGCAGAAAAGGCCTTTGACAAAATTCAACAACACTTCATGCTAAAAACTCTCAATAAATTAGGTATTGATGGGACGTATCTCAAAATCATAAGAGCTATCTATGACAAACCCACAGCCAATATCATACTGAATGGGCAAATTTCCCTCTGAAATCTGGCACAAGACAGGGATGCCCTCTCTCACCACTCGTATTCAACATAGTGCTGGAAGTTCTGGCCAGGGCAATCAGGGAAGAGAAGGAAATAAAGGGTATTCAATTAGGAAAAGAGGAAGTCAAATTGTCCCTGTTTGCAGATGACATGATTGTATATCTAGAAAACCCCATTGTCTCAGCCCAAAATCTCCTTAAGCTGAGAAGCAACTTCAGCAAAGTCTCAGGATACAAAATCAATGTGCAAAAATCACAAGCATTCTTGTACACCAATCACAGACAAACAGAGAGCCAAACCATGAGTGAACTCCCATTCACAATTGCTGCAGAGAGAATAAAATACCTAGGAATCCAACTTACAAGGGATGTGAAGGACTTCTTCAAGGAGAACTACAAACCACTGCTCAATGAAATAAAAGAGGATACAAACAAGTGGAAGAACATTCCATGCTCATGGTTTGGAAGAATCAATGTCGTGAAAATGGCCATACTGCCCAAGGTAATTTATAGATTCAATGCCATCCCCATCAAGCTACCAATGACTTTCTTCACAGAATTGGAAAAAACTACCTTAAAGTTCATATGGAACCAAAAAAGAGCCTGCATTGCCAAGTCAATCCTAAGCCAAAAGAACAAAGCTGGAGGCATCACGCTACCTGACTTCGAACTATACTACAAGGCTACAGTAACCAAAACAGCATGGTACTGGTACCACAACAGAGACATAGATCAATGGAACAGAACAGAGCCCTCAGAAATAATGCTGCATATCTACAACTATCTGATCTTTGACAAACCTGACAAAAACAAGCAATGGGGAAAGGATTCCCTATTTAATAAATGGTGCTGGGAAAACGGGCTAGCCATAGGTAGAAAGCTGAAACTAGATCCCTTCCTTATACCTTATACAAAAATTAATTCAAGATGGATTAAAGACTTACATGTTAGACCTAAAACCATAAAAACCCTAGAAGAAAACCTAGGCAATACCATTCAGGACAAAGGCGTGGGCAAGGACTTCATGTCTAAAACACCAAAAGCAATGGCAACAAAAGCCAAAATTGACAAATGGGATCTAATTAAACTAAAGAGCTTCTGCACAGCAAAGGAAACTACCTTCAGAGTGAACAGGCAATCTACAGAATGGGAGAAAATTTTCACAACCTATTAATCTGACAAAGGGCTGATATCCAGAATCTACAATGAACTCAAACAAATTTACAAGAAAAAAACAAACAACCCCATCAAAAAGTGGGCAAAGGACATAAACAGACACTTCTCAAAAGAAGATGTTTATGCAACCAAAAAACACATGAAAAAATGCTCAACATCACTGGCCATCAGAGAAATGCAAATCAAAACCACAATGAGATACCATCTCACACCAGTTAGAATGGCCATCCTTAAAAAATCAGGAAACAACAGGTGTTGGAGAGGATGTAGAGAAATAGGAACACTTTTACACTGTTGGTGGGACTGTAAACTAGTTCAACCATTGTGGAAGTCAGTGTGGTGATTCCTCAGGGATCTAGAACTAGAAATACCATTTGACCCAGCCATCCCATTACTGGGTATATACCCAAAGGATTATAAGTCATGCTGCTATAAAGACACATGAGCACGTATGTTTATTGCGGCACTATTCACAATAGGAAAGACTTGGAACCAACCCAAATTTCCAACAATGATAGACTGGATTAAGAAAATGTGGCACATATACACCATGGAATACTATGCAGCCATAAAATGGGATGAGTTCATGTCCTTTGCAGGGACATGGATGAAACTGGAAAATATCATTCTCAGTAAACTATCGCGAGGACAAAAACCAAACACTACACGTTCTCACTCATAGGTGGGAATTGAACAATGAGAACTCATGGACACAGGAAGGGGAACATCACACTCCCAGGACTGTTGTGGGGTGGGGGGAGGGGGGAGGGATAGCATTAGGAGATATACCTAATGCTAAATGATGAGTTAATGGGTGCAGCAAACCAACATGGCACATGGATACATATGTAACAAACCTGCACATTGTGCACATGTACCCTAAAACTTAAAGTATAATTATAAAAAAAAAGTATTTGGCCATGTTTTAATTAAATTCGGTTATTGGTTGTTGAGTTGCAGAGGTTCTTTTTATATTTTGGATATTAACCCCTTCTCATATATGATTTGTAAATATTTTCCCCCATTCCACTGGGTTGCCTTTTCACTCCATTCATAGTGTATTGCAATTCACAAAAGTTTCAAATTTTGATGTAATCTAACTTGTCTATTTTTTCTTTTGATGCCTGACTGTTTGATGTTTTATCTAATAAATCATTTCCAAATTCAATATCATAAAGATTTTTCTCCTTGTTTTCTTCTAATACTTTTGTATTGTTAACTCATATGTATAGGTTTTTGATCCAGTTTCAGCCGTTAAGGTAAAGGTCCAACTTCATTATTCAACATGTGGATATCCAGTTTTCCCAACACCATTTGTTGAAAAGACTGTCCTTTCTCTATTGAATAGTCTTGACACCCTTGCCAAAAATCATTTGACTATATACATGAATGTTTATTTCTAGGTTTTATATTCTATTCCACTAGTATGTATGTTTGTCTTTCTGCATGTACCATACTCTTTTGAGTACTGTAGCATTTTAGTAAGCTTTGAAATCAAGTGTGAGAATTCCAACTTTCTTCCTCTTTTTCAAGATTGTTTTTGCTATTCAGGGTTCCTTGACATTCCACATGAGTTTTAGGATGAATTTTTCTATTTTTACAGATAATGCCATTTGGGATTGTATTGATTCTGTAGACCATTTTGGATAGTATGGGCATCTTAACAATATTAAGTCTTTCAATCCAAGAAAATGGGATATCTTTCTATTTATTTGTGTATTAATTTCTTTCAGGAACATTTTACAGTTTTCAGGGAACAAACATTTTCCCTTCTTAGTTTATTCTATTTTTTGTGATGTTATTGTAAATGGAATTATTTTCTTAATTTTCTTTTCAGAAAGTTCATTGTTAGTATATAGAAGTGTAATTGATGTTTGAGTGTTGATTTTATATTCTACAACTTTGCTAAATTTATTTATAGTCATAACAGTTTTTTGTAAAATCTTTAGGGTTTTCTATAGTTGTTCATGTTACCTGCAAACAGAGACAATTTCGCCATTTCCTTTCCAATTTGGATGCCTTTTATTTCTTTTTCTTGCATAAATTTTTCTGGCTAGAACTTTCAGTACTATGTAAAAGAGAAGAAGCAAGAGGAAGGCTTCCTTGCCTTATTCCTTATCTTAGAGGAAAAGATTTTCATCTTTCACCACTGAATATGATGTGAGCTGCAGGTTTTAATATATGGTCTGTATTATGTTAAACTAGTTTCCTTTTATTCCTGGTTTGTCAACAGTTTTCATATTGAAAGCACGTCAAATTTTGTCAAGTGCTTTTTCTTCATCATGAGATGATCATGCTTATTTTTTCCTTCATTCTATTAGTATGGTATATGATATTGATCAATTTTTATATGTTGAAACATCCTTGCATTCTCAGAATAAATCCCACTTGGTTATGTGTATAAGACTTTTAACTAACTGTTGAATTTTGCTTGCTAGTATTTTGTTGAGAAGTTTTGAATCATATTCATCAGGGATATTGATCTGTAGTTTTATTTTCTTGAAGTGATTTTGTCTGTTTTGGGTATCAGAACAATGAGGGCGTAATAAAATGAGTTTGGAAGTGTTCCTTTGTCTTTAATTTTTTGGAAGAGTTTGAGGAGGATTAGTGTTATTTCTTCCTTGAGTGTTTAATAGATTTCACCAGTTAAGCCCTCCAGTGCCAGGTTTTTCTTTGTTGTGGGATTTTTTTGTTACTAGCTGATTTTATCTCCTTTCTAGATATGGGTCTAACTCAGATGTTTCTGTTTTTTCATGATTCAGTCTGGTTGGTTGCATGTTTCTAGGCATTTGACCATTGTATGTAGGTTATCCAATTTGTTAACATACAATTGTTCATAGTAATCTCTTACATATTTTTATATCTCTAAAATTTTTACTGATGTACCCTCTCATTTCTGATTTTAGATGGGTCTTCTTTTTTTCATCAATCAAGCTAAAGTTTTATCTATTTTGTTTATGATTTAAAGACTCAACATTTGGTTTCATTATTGTTTTCTGTTCTTTGTTTATCTCTGCTTTCATCTTCATCATTTTCTTTCTTCTGCTAGCTTTAGGTACAGTATTGTATGAGTCTGTTCTCATGCTGCTATAAAGAACTGCCCAAGACTGGGTAATTTATGAAAGAAAATGGCTTAGTTGACTCATGGTTCAGCATAACTGAGGAAGCCTCAGGAAATGTACAATCGTGGCAGATGGGGAAGCAAACACATCCTTCTTCACATTGCAGCAGAGAGGAGAAGTGCAGAGCAAAGTAGGGGGAGCCTCTTATAAAACCATCAGATCTCATGAGAACTCACTCACTATCATGAGAACAGCATGGAGGAACCACCCCCATGATCTAATCACCTCCCGCAAGGTCCCTCCCCCAACATGTGGGGATTACAATTCAAGATTAGATTTTAGGTGGGGACAAAGCCAAATCATATTATTCTACCCCTGGCCCCTTCCAAATTTTATGTCCTCACATTTCAAAACACAAATTTTTTTTTTGGAAAGGGGGAGGCTTTCTTTGGAAAGAAAGAAAAACTTCCCCCAAATTTTAACTCATTCTAGCATTAACTCGAAAGTCCATGTCCAAAGTCTCATCTGAGACAGGGGAAGTCCCTTCTGCCTGTGTGCCTCTAAAATCAAAAGTAACTTAGTTACTTCCTGTACACAATGGGGATACAGGCATTGGGTAAATACACCCATTCCAAATAGGAGATATTGGCCAAAACAATGGGGCTACAGGCTGTTAGGGACAAACCGCCCCAAAAAGCTTCTTAGTACTGCCGACACCCCACCCCAAATCTCTCTGTGCCACCCCTCTCCTTCCTCCAAGCCTTTTAACATTTCTAAGCCCCCTTATCTATGTGCCATGGTGGAGCCAGCAGACTTCACTTATCAGACCTTGCTGTGACAAGCAGACCCCAATTACAAACCATCCAGGCCACACGGTGGGAGCTCGTGGGAAGCATAAACAAACTTTATCCACACTCTCTGGTACCATAAATGTCACAAGGTGATGTGTGGCAGAATTAACCAGAAACAACCCCGAGATGTAGCCATACCAAAGGACTCCCTCGAACTCCCTGCCCCAATATAAACCCCTCATTCCGTAAGCTTGGGGCTGCTTTCCTTGACTGTTGGGGGGCAGCCAGCAGGTTGAATAAAGGCTTGCCTGAACTTGGGTCTCTCTTGTCCTTTCTCTTGGCTGACCTTACACAGGCCCCATGAAGGTCAGAAATCCAAGGCATCATTAAACCTTAAAGTTCCAAAATGATCTCATTTGACTCCATGTCTCACATCCAGGTCACACTGATACAAGAGGTGGGCTCCCATGGCCTTGGACAGCTACAGGCCTGTGGCTTTACAGGGTACAGCCCCACTTACATCTGCTTTCACAGGCTGGCATTGAGTGTCTGTGGCTTTTCCAGGCACATGGTTCAAGCTGTTGGTGGATCTACCATTCTGGAGTCTGGAGGATGGTGGCCCTCTTCTCACAGCTCCACTAGGCAGCACTCCAGTGGGGACTCTGTGTTGGGGCTCCTCTGACCCTACATTCCCCTTCTGCACTGCCCTAGCAGGGAGTTCCACCCCTACAGCAGACTTCTGCCTAGACACCAGACATTTCCATACATCCTCTGAAATCTAGGTGGAGGTTCCCAAACCACCATTATTTTATTTGTGCACCCACAGGACCAACACTACTGGAAGCGTACAAGGCTTGGGGGTTGCACCCTCTGAAGCAACAGCCTGAACTCTATGTTGGCCCCTTTTAGCCATGGCTGGAGCTGAAGCAGCTGGGATGCAGGGTATCATGTCCCAAGGCTGCATAGAGCAGGAGCCCCTGGTCCCAGCCTACAAAACCATTGTTTTCCTCCTCGGCCTCAGGGCCACAAAGGTCTCTGACATGCCCTGGAGACATTTTCTCCATTGTCTTGGTGATTAACATTGTGAGTTAACTTATGCAAATTTCTGCAACTGGCTTGAATTTCCCCCCCAAAAATGGGTTTTTCTTTTCTATTGCATTGTCAGTCTCCAAATTTTCCAAACTTTTATGCTCTGTTTCCCTTTTAAACATAAGCTTCAATTTCAGATCATCTGTCTCAAGTTCAAAGTTCCACAGATCTCTAGGGCAGGGACAAAATGCTGCCAATCTCTTTGCTAAAGAACAGCAAGTGTGACTTTTACTTCCGTTCCCAACAAGTTCTTCATCTCCATCTGAGACCACCTCAGCCTGGTCTTCCTTCTCCATATCACTGTCAACATTTTGGTCAAAGCCGTTCAACAAGTCCCTAGGAAGCTGCAAACTTTCCCACATCTGTCTGTCTTCCGAGCCTTCCAAGTCTCTGGGAAGTTCCAAACTTTTCCACATTTTCCTCTCTTCTGAGCCCTCCAAACTGTTCAAAAATCTGCCTGTTAACCAGTTTTAAAGTTGCTTCCACATTTTCAGTTACCTTTATAACAGTGCCCCACTCTCTGCAGTACTAATTTACTGTATTAGCCCACTCTCATGCTGCTCTAAAGAACTGCCTAAGACTGAGTAATTTATAAAGGAAAGAAGTTTAATCGACTCACAGTTCAGCATGGCTGGGGAGGCCTCAGGAAACTTACAATCATGGCAGACAGGGAAGCAAACATGTTCTTCACATGGTGACAGGTAAGAGAAGTGCAGAGTGAAGCGGTGGAAAAGCCACTTATAAAACCATCAGATCTCATGAGAACTCACTCACTATCACAAGAACAGCATAGAGGAACAATTCCCATGATCTAATCACCTCCCATGAGGTCCCTCCCCCAACACATCAGGATTACAGTTTAGATTACAATTGAAGATGAGATTTTGGGTGAGGACAGAGCCAAAGCATGTCATGTTTTCTTTTTTAGTTCCTAAATGTGTCAAGTTAGGCTGTTGATTTGAGATATTTCTTCTTTCTTAATATAAGTATTTATACATATAAATTTCTTTTACTACTTTTGCTGCATCTTATACATTTTGGTATATTGTGTTTTCATTTTCATTTGTTTTGAAATATTTTCTAATTTCCCATTCCTACTTTGACCCATTGGTTTTTAAGAAATGTGTTTAATTTCCACACATTTGTAGATTTTCCAGTTTTTCTTCTGTGACTGATTTATACTCATTCTATTTTGATCACAAAAGTTACTTTGTAAAATTTTAATCTTTTGAAATTTATTAACAATTGTTTGGTCGCCTAATATATGGTCTATCCTAGATAGTGTTCCTTGCACACTTGAGAAAAATGTGTATTCTTCTGTTGTGTAAAACGTTCTGTATGTCTGTTAGATTAAATTATTCTCTACTGTTGTTCAAATCCTCTATTTCCTTATCAATCTTTTGTCTGATCATTCTATAGATCATTGAAAGTATGGAAGTCTCCTACTATTATTAGAGCTATTTCTCCTTTCATATCTGTAAATATTTTTTTGCTTTATACTATTATGTATTTTCAAGGGTGTGGATGGAATTGTATTTATGCCTTTAAACACCATGAAGCAGGATCAGAAAATTCATTCACATCTATGGTGACCATGTAGATATCTCACTCAGATGTCCCTTCAAGCAATCTGCTGTAGGGAACACAGTTGACTGACAGCCCCAGCTGCTGTTCCTTTGGATCTACGATTGTACACCGTCAGAGAACACAGTTCTTTGGGATATTCCCAGCCAATAACTGAGCATGGCCAGAATCCTGGAGCTGAGCTATTCTTGTTCAATGTGGGACACCTTCAGTGGGCAACTTTTGCTTGGAAATTCTCTTTGTCTTGACTAAGGCTTTATCAGAAGCATGCTATGATCTGAAACCTTTCCTTCCCAATTCTCCTTCTTTCTGACTCTCCTTTCATAGATATCTGACCAACATCACAATCTGAAGGTTTTCTGTGCCCACTTCTGCTCTAACTTTATCCTTTACAGATGTTACACTCAATAAATCTCCTGTGCTAGAATTCTTAGAGTCTTCTCAGAGAACTTGAACTGATGAAACACCTCACTCACAAGTGGAAAAAAAATAGCAGCTTTTCTAGGACTCATGTAATCTTCCTTAAAAGTCCTTGCCTCTCATTTCCCACCACATTAGAAGAAAATTCAAGTCTCTTCCATTTTGAAAACTCACTTTATTTAAAATTGAAGTCCCCATTGGGCATATTTAGATAATATCTTATAGAAGATTCTGCTTATCTAGGTAAAAAAAAATAACTTTCATAGCATTTTTCTTCTCTCAAATGGCATTGCCTGTATGTGTGAGGACTCTGCTTGTTTTTGTGGAGGTAATGATAATGGTAGCAGTAGTGGTAATTGTAGTGGTCTTTTTTTTTTCTTTATAATTTAAGTTTTAGGGTACATGTTCACAACGTGCAGGTTTGTTACATATGTATAAATATGCCATGTTGGTGTGCTGCACCCATTAAGTCGTCATTTAGCATTAGGTATATCTCCTAATGCTATCCCTCCCCGCATCCCACAACAGACCTTGGTGTGTGATGTTCCCCTTCTGGTGTCCATGTGTTCTCCATGTTCAATTCCCACCTATGAGTGAGAACATGCGGTGTTTGGTTTTTTGTCCTTGTGATAGTTTGCTGAGAATTATGGTTTCCAGCTTCATCCATGTCCCCACAAAGGACATGAACTCATCATTTTTTATGGCTGCATAGTATTCCATGGTGTATATGTGCTACATTTTCTTAATCCAGTCTATCATTGTTGGAAATTTGGGTTGGTTCCAAGTATTTGCTATTGTGAATAGTGCCACAATAAACATACGTGTGCATGTGTCTTTATAGCAGCATGATTTATAATCCTTTGGGTATATACCCAGTAATGGGATGGCTGGGTCAAATGGTATTTCTAGTTCTAGATCCCTGGGGAATCACCACACTGACTTCCACAATGGTTGAACTAGTTTAAGTCCCACCAACAGTGTAAAAGTTTTCCTATTTCTCCACATCCTCTCCAGCACCTGTTGTTTCCTGACTTTTTAATGATGGCCATTCTAACTGGTGTGAGATGGTATCTCATTGTGGTTTTGATTTGCATTTCTCTGATGGCCAGTGACGATGAGCATTTTTTCATGTGTCTTTTGGTTGCATAAATGTCCTCTTTTGAGAAGTGTCTGTTCATATCCTTCACCCACATTTGATGGGTTTGTTTTTTTCTTGCAAATTTGTTTGAGTTCATTGTAGATTCTGGATATTAGCCCTTGTTCAGACGAGTAGGTTGCAGAAATTTTCTCCCATTCTGTAGGTTGCCTGTTCACTCTGATGGTGGTTTCTTTTGCTGTGCAGAAGCTCTTTAGTTTAATTAGATCCCATTTGTCAATTTTGGCATTTGTTGCCATTGCTTTTGGTGTTTTAAACATGAAGTCCTTGCCCATGCCTTTGTCCTGAATGGTATTGCCTAGGTTTTCTTCTAGGGTTTTTATGGTTTCAAGTCTAATATGTAAGTCTTTAATCCATCTTGAATTAATTTTTGTATAAGAAAGGGATCCACTTTCAGCTTTTTACATATGGCTAGCCAGTTTTCCTGGCACCATTTATTAAATAGGGAATCCTTTCCCCATTGCTTGTTTTTATCAGGTTTGTCAAAGATCAGATAGTTGTAGATATATGGCATTATTTCTGAGGGCTCTGTTCTGTTACATTGGTCTATATCTCTGTTTTGGTACCAGTACCATGCTGTTTTGGTTACTGTAGCCTTGTAGTATCGTTTGAAGTCAGGTAGCGTGATGCCTCCAGCTTTGTTCTTTTGGCTTAGGATTGACTTGTCAATGCGGGCTCTTTTTTGGTTCCATATGAACTTTAAAGTAGTTTTTTCCAATTCTGTGAAGAAAGTCATTGGTAGCTTGATGGGGATGGCATTGAATCTATAAATTACCTTGGGCAGTATGGCCATTTTCATGATATTGATTCTTCCAACCCATGAGCATGGAATGTTCTTCCATTTGTTTGTATCCTCTTTGATTTCACTGAGCAGTGGTTTGTAGTTCTCCTTGAAGAGGTCCTTCACATCCCTTGTAAGTTGGATTCCTAGGTATTTTATTCTCTTTGAAGCGATTGTGAATGGGAGTTCACTCATGATTTGGCTCTCTGTTTGTCTGTTACTGGTGTATGAGAATGCTTGTGATTTTTGCACATTGATTTTGTATCCTGAGACTTTGCTGAAGTTGCCTATCAGCGTAAACAGATTTTGGGCTGAGACAATGGGGTTTTCTAGATATACAATCATGTCATCTGCAAAGAGGGACAATTTGACTTCCTCTTTTCCTGATTGAATACCCTTTATTTCCTTCTCCTGCCTGATTGCCCTGGCCAGAACTTCCAACACTATGTTGAATAGGAATGGTGAGAGAGAGCATCCCTGTCTTGTGCTGGTTTTCAAAGGGAATGCTTCCAGTTTTTGTCCATTCAGTATGACATTGGCTGTGGGTTTGTCATAGATAGCTCTTATTATTTTGAGATATGTCCCATCAATACTTAATTTATTGAGAGTTTTTAGCCTGAAGGGTTGTTGAATTTTGTCAAAGGCCTTTTCTGCATCTATTGAGATAATCATGTGGTTTTTGCCTTTGGTTCTGTTTATATGCTGGATTACGTTTATTGATTTGCATATGTTGAAACAATCTTGCATCCCAAGGATGAAGCCCACTTGATCATGGTGTATAAGGTTTTTGATGTGCTGCTGGATTTGGTTTGCCAGTATTTTATTGAGGATTTTTGCATCGTTGTTCATCAGGGATATTGGTCTAAAATTCTCTTTTTTTGTTGTGTCTCTGCCAGGCTTTGGTATCAGGATGAAGCTGGCCTCATAAAATGAGTTAGGGAGGATTCCCTCTTTTTCTATTGATTGGAATAGTTTCAGAAGGAATGGTACCCGCTCCTCCTTGTACCTCTGGTAGATTACGGCTGTGAATCCATCTGGTCCTGGACATTTTTTGGTTGGTAAGCCATTAATTATTGCCACAATTTCAGAGCCTGTTATTGGTCTATTCAGAGATTCAACTTCTTCCCGGTTTAGTCTTGGGAGGGTATATGTGTTGAGGAATTTATCCAGTTCTTCTAGATTTTCTAGTTTATGTGCATAGAGGTGTTTATAGTATTCTCTGATGGTAGTTTGTATTTCTGTGGGATTGGTGGTGATATCCCCTTTATCATTTTTCATTGCATCTATTTGATTCTTCTCTCTTTTCTTCTTTATTAGTCTTGCTAGTGGTCTATCAATTTTGTTGATCTTTTCAAAAAACCAGCTCCTGGATTCACTGATTTTTTGAAGGGTTTTTTGTGTCTCTATTTCCTTCAGTTCTGCTCCGATCTTAGTTTTTTCTTGCCTTCTGCTCGCTTTTGAATGTGTTTGCTCTTACTTCTCTAGTTCTTTTAATTGTGATGTTAGGGTGTCCATTTTAGATCTTTCCTGCTTTCTCTTGTGGGCATTTAGTGCTATAAATTTCCCTCTACACACTACTTTAAATGTGTCCCAGACATTCTGGTATGTTGTGTCTTTGTTCTCATTGATTTCAAAGAACATCTTTATTTCTGCCTTCATTTCATTATGTACCCAGTAGTCACTCAGGAGCAGGTTGTTCAGTTTCCATGTAGTTTAGCGATTTTGAGTGAGTTTCTTAATCCTGAGTTCTAGTTTGATTACACTGTGGTCTGAGAGACAGTTTCTTATAATTTCTGTTCTTTTACATTTGCTGAGGAGTGCTTTACTTCCAACCGTGTGGTCAGTTTTGGAATAGGTGTGGTGTGGTGCTGAGAAGAATGTATATTCTCTTGATTTGGGGTGGAGAGTTCTGTAGATGTCTATTACGTCTGCTTGACTTCACCTTGGTTTTTGTCATCTAGGTTTGACTCTCATTCATTCTCAGCACAACGTGTCTCCTCTATGCCACCCTATAAGTTTACTCTGCACCAACATGTTCCCTCCTCTGACCAGTTTGCCCACCAGCCTGCAGTTACTTCTGAGTCTGCTCAAAGAGAAGCTCAGGAAAGGTCCCCTTTAAGGTCTCTATCTTTCCAACTTTTGTGAGATGCTGACTTTATTGGTTGTAGTTGTGGTCCAAAGTGTTGGATTGCAAAGTCGCCTCTTCTTAGTGTCCCAAATAGGAAACATGAGGACAAAAAGTATCTTCTATTCAGGAACAAAGCTTGGAGAAGCAAAGTTTTGCACATTAACTCATTTTGCACTGCTAATCACTCTTTCTCCTCTGCTCACAATTATCTCAGGGTCGTAAAGAGAAGACTTTTCCTTCTTCTCCTTATCTTTACCTATTTTATCTAAAACTCTAAGGTGTCAACTGCTACAACTGTCCCTTAAAATGGAGTAAAAGTAATTTATAGAATCCTTACTCAATATAAGAGTTTTGCATATAATGTATTGTTTTATTGATGTTATATTTTTTGAATGTCAGAAACTGAATATTACTTAATGGTAATATTTGAATTCTTTCTGTAATTTATCCTAATCTGTCCCCAGCCATGGGATATCTCATGGAGCCTGGAATGAAGGTTATATATATAAAGTAAAAGAAGTAAGAAACTTTTCCCCAAACATTTGGCATAGGTTTCTGTAAGCAAGTTGGCCAAGAGACAGCTTAGTAACAACTGTATGAGTGGTTAAGTGTGCATGTCATTGTGTGTGTCATGCCCTTTTTCTAGGGTGAGGCCCAAGCATCAAATTTATTTTAAAAGCCCCGTAGTTAATTTTGTGTATGGCCAAGATGGAGAGTCACCATTGTATGCGTGCATAAATAAATAGAATATTGATGCTTAAAATGTAGTGCATTAGCAGTTAGTTTTTAAGGGTCTTCCAAGCTTATATTTAAAGTTCTTTTATCTATTAAGATAGTTCTTAATTTTATTCACATGAATAAGTGATAAACCAAATGCCTTTCTTTAAATATCATCCAAATCTAGCATCAGATTGCATAACAGAGACAGCCTTATCCCATGTGGCTGAAAGGAGAGTGGCTTAGAAGCTTTCACAATTCCCAAACTTCATAAAGATTTGAAGGCACATGAATCAAAATAGAACCTACATGCCTAGTAAAAATTCTCATTATTAAATATTATCAGTCTGAATTAAAAGTCTGAAATTCTCCTGTTTCTTCATTATCCAATAGCAGTAGCCTCCTAGTGAGTGCAGACACTTTATTGGTTTTGACAAAATATATTTAACATTACACTAAAAATATTCAACTGCATGAATGAAATTTTTGTATTGCAAACATTCTTTTATAAAGACCACCGAAAATAAGAGGGCAATGGACATCCCATAGAAGCGCTGAGGCCAAGGACTGAGACCTTGTCAGAGAAGCAACAATATATGACTATTACCTCTTTTTTTTTTTAAACATTGCCTTAAAAATCATCACAGAAAATTATATAAGCCATGTCTTCATGGCAAGGAGAGAAAGCCACTTAAAAATTGAATATTTAGTTCCTGAAATAAAATCTTTGTAACAGAGATTATTTATAATATCCTCACTATTTATATGGCTACTGTCTTTGTGAACCTTTTCCAATAATTTTAATTAAATAAATCTCACTTCTAAAAGTGTAAAAGTAATAGCAGAAAAAATTCTGGGGCTTTGTCTGTAATTTAATCCTACAGGCAAAATAAGTCATAGCAATTCTAATGTCATTTTTAGCAAAAGAAAGTCATGCAGTTTCAGACATTTATTTAACTGACATTTATGGGTAGGAAGTTTCACCTAGAAATCTTAAGAATGTGAAAACATGATAAGTCATCCATTTCTCTTTCTTGTACAGGTAATTTGATCTTTATCTCACACCTTCACACTTCAACACTGGAATGAAGTCTTTGTACTATCTAAACTGAATAAGACCGAAAGAAACAAAGTCAGACGCTCAGGAGGCCAATTCACGGTGAGAGCGAGATAAAATCACCCAAGACTAAATGCTGTTATTGAACTAAGTTGGCACAATTTCACACTGATTTTGACATCAGAAGACTAAAGTTCATGCAATATTTTATCTGTTAAGAAGCTACAACCTGTGCTGAAAAACAATTTGACTTTTTAAAATCAATGCTTTAGTGATCCATACTTTTTTATATGTAAACTATGGCTACAATCATTTGTTACCAACTTCCGTTAGTATGTTTTGACCCATAGCCTTATTTCAACACCGCAGGATAAACTAGCACGCCACATTTTAAAATCAACATGTTCTCATGTGCATGTTTAAAATATTTTTGAGCTAGGAGAGAAGCTCAAAATGTGGTTTTTAAAAGATATTCATGTGTTTGAGGAGATTATCTCCCTTTTTGTGCTTAAAGATTTAAAATTGGAGTTTTATAAATATAGAAGTAGATTTTCTGTGGAATTAGCAAACATCCGTCTTTCTCACCCCCACAGCACAAAGATGAAAGTAAATGACTAAAACATATGTAAACCCTCAAGGGTGAGTGAATAGGAGAGGAGTCAACATGAGATGTCAGGAAAATTTTGGAAGATGAAGAACTAAGAGAGAACTTCAGTGGCAGAGCAAAGGGAGGTGAAAATCAAGTGCCTGAAGAAAGAGGCACACCAGTGACCATTCGGGACCCACAAAAGGCAAAGTTGATGGGAATGTTAGATACCACAGGGGAGAGTAAGATACAGAGCTAGAAGGAGCAGAAACAATCTCAAAGGATTCCCAGTTCTCTGCCTGATCCCACTAAGCAGGTAGTCACTTCTTCCCTGTACAAAGGAGACCTGGCAGGTTCTTCTTGGATGAATTGAAAATAGGTGACAGCCTCGGATACTAAGCATAGCTGAGACAGGTGCAAGGCTCAGGCCTAAAAACACAAGTTATCAATAGATAACTACACACTTAATGCTGAGACCCTACCACCTTCCCTAGCCAGTAGCCAGACTGACCCTAAAACAGAAGAATGAAGAAGCACTTTCTGAAGAAACCAAAAAATCCCAGAGAAAGAAACATAAATACTGACATTCGATAATTTCCAATAGGATAAAATTAGTCAAATTTCGCCGACATCACTTTCATGAAGGTTCTAGTACACAGCTTTTCCCACGCACGCAATCTCCATCTGGCTTCTCGGTGCTCACAGACACCCAAATATACCAAACATTTGAGGAAAAAGCCTGAATGAGACAGACACAAAAATTAACAAAAAATGTGGAAATATGAGATAATTGAAACAATAGAGTGAACAGGAGAAATTTGTCAAAAATTGAAATTAACTTCCCAAAACATTAAATATTACATCTATGCAGCAAAAACGGGATGTTATTCAAAATGAAATATTTTTTAAATAGATGAAATATATTTAAAACTCAATAAAGGATTAGAAGACAAAGGCTTAGACCATTTTGAGAAAATCTCACAAAAAAGCAGAACAAAAACCAAGAAATAGAAAAAAAATCAGAAAGAAAAGCCTACAAAAATTAAGAGAATTTTTCAAGAGATTTAACAGTTGCCTAACAGGAGTTCCTGAAAGAAAATACATTAGCAGAAATGTAGAAAAATGATCAAAAAATTATACAAGAAATTACCCTGTGCTAAAGGATCCACGTCTACAAATTGAAAGGACATTTTTAGCATCAGTAGAAAAAAACCGGTATCACAGCCTATTCCGAAATTTCAGAGCACTAGGGATAAAGAAAACTCTGACAGGAAATGATATTTAGCCCAGATTTTTACAGACAAACCGTTAATCAAATGCAAAGATAAAATAAAAATACTTTTGGGCATGAACTACCTCTAAACATTTACCTCTCCTCACCTTTTCTGTGGAAGCTACTGGAAATCTAGAGATAAAACCAAGAAAGAGTTATAATGGAATCCAGCAAACTAGGGACTCAATATAAGAGCGAGGCAAAGGGAATTCCCAAGAACATGAAAAGCCAAGCAAAGTTGTAAAACAGGTATAGAGAGCAACTGGTCTAGACCGGTGCAGAAGGAATCCAGGAGAATGGCCTAATGAACAACTCTGGCTGATAGTTGGTTAAACCCCATAGAAAACTGTATTAAAGACGCTAATGGAAAATGTACAAATAAAATTAAAATTGAGCACACAAAAAAATAGGAATGCAAAAAAGAGGTAAATGCCCAGAAAAAACTATATAAAGAATAATATTTAATAAAAATAATATACCGTTTGGCTCAGCAGTTAACAATATTTACATAGTCCCAATCAACAGTGCAAAAATTCAATTAATCAAAAATCAAGATACTAGGGAAAGATGCAGAGGCATTATAGTATGATAGAAAGAAACAAAATCCTCAAGTTGCACACTGGAAGACAACAAACAATGTATAGAATGGAGATATTAGAAATTAGAGCATTAGTATATGGCTTAGAAATGTGAATATCCAAAGTGGCCCCCACTAGGAAAACCCACCACTCCCGATCACCCCCCCGCCGACAAAATGAAGAAATGGTTTTGGTTTTAAGCTTTTTTGTGTCATTTAGCTTTTGAAAACATATGCATGAATACTGTTAAAAAATAAGTAGCCTTTAGAACTAAGGATAATTCCAACTGTACCTATTTTACTTTACTAAAAATATAACTCAATTTGTATGCTAGCAATATTAACAAAATTATCAATATTATTATAAAAAAGTAGACCATTTTCCAAGAGTGCTTGTGAAAGCTTATGAAATATTTAAATATAATCACTAGCAAGGCAGTAAATCTAATGTTTTTGTTGAAAGTATATTGAAAGAAGTATAAACCGTATTTTCAGATTTACAATATACTGTTTAAAAGGGGGAACATTTTGCAATTATAAAGTTAAATATATATGCCATTTAAAGAAGCCTGAATTCAGCTCCAAGCCTTCCAAAATAAGAAATAAATAATATACCCAATAAATTATCAAAATATTTCCTCAACATTATTATGTTTACCAAAGAATAGAAACAAATACAAAGAAGTAAAAGAAGAAATATTCTCACTTAACAATTCTCAGATTGTCACAGGGAGAAAATAAACATTGTTTTCTGATTTTGATAATTTTTCATCACAGTGGATTATCTCCCGGATGTGAAATTCATTATCCTCTTCTTGCAAAGTCACTTTCATAATTATTTTAAAATGGTCTAAATAGACTAAGGTAATGAAAGCAGACATATTGATGTATTCCATTCATTCTCATAAAGGGTGATCCTCAGAATACAAAAGAATATGATGGATAAATCCTTAAGCTTCAATACACCTACTTTTAGACATATTACAAATAAATTAAGATAAAACAACCCACGTTCCATCTCATTAAAACTTGGCAAATCTTTGGATCTGCTTAGAGACGCTGAATGTATATTGAAGAATAACTATTATTATTTATGCTTATAAAACCTTTGTTTACATTGTTTTTCTGCCTTTCTATAACCATCCTGTTGTCTTGGTGACACTGGTACTATTCCAAAAGGTTTTGCCCAACTCATGTAACTAATAAAGCGGAATTGAGACTCAAACCCAGGTCTTGTGACTATGATCTGATATTTTTCTTACTACTTTCTCTGAACGTTTGGATTTAGGAAGGGCACCTGTTTCTAATTTAATAGTCATATACTTAATATTCTAAATGAATATCTCTCCTATTTACTAGTTAATATTACCCACTGTAGGAAACCCAAATATTAAACCCTAAAATATACTTCTTTGATATATTTCAAGATGGCATTTCAGTGAAGATAGAAATACAAGAATAATTGAAAAGCTGACTTTTGTGGAGATTTGTATCTGTAGAAGAAATAAAGTGAAGTGTACAACAGATGCAAACAGGCTTTCTCTGAACCACACCACCCCTTGTCTGAATCTAGGAAAGATTTACTGAAAGTCTGATGCCTTTAAATGTCTGACAAAAACATTTAGCATCTATTATCTCTGATGGCTTCTACCTTCAAGGTTTTCACTGCATGGTAAGACCACCTTTGCTAGCCAAGTCTTTTTTTCTCTCCGTTTCATAACCCATTTTGCCACCATAATCTGTCACATTCCAAGTCCCTGTTCTTTGTATAATTTCTTTTTTTTAATAGCATTAATCACAGTGGCAATTTTATTTTATTTTTTTTCCTTTTTTAAAATTTAATTTAATTTAATTTTATTATTATTATACTTTAAGTTTTAGGGTACTTGTGCACAATGTGCAGGTTTGTTACATATGTATACATGTGCCATGTTGGTGTGCTGCACCCATTAACTCGTCATTTAGCATTAGATATATCTCCTCATGCTATCCCTCCCCCCTCCCCCCACTTCACAACAGTCCCCTATAATTTCAAGATGATATAAAAGCATCAACTATGTTACCTTTCTTTAAGTTTTTATACTTCATATAATTCCTGTGCACACAAGTACATGTAATAAAATTTGTATGCCTTTTTTCCCCTTTAATCTGTCTATTATCAGTTTGTTTTACAGACTCAAATTATTCACTCTTCGGGGGAAAATTTAAACTTCCCTACAGTTTTGGGTTAACAAATTTACTAGTTAATATTACCCACTGTAGGAAACTTCATTCTGGAGCCTACAGATGGGATCTTGGGACAACTGACACAAAGCCAACAAAGAAAATAAGAATTTTTTTTACCAAGTCAGTTCTCCCAGATCTCTGCCTAGCACCCCAGGTCAAATGAGGGTGGTAAGAGCCTTGTCTTTTTCTTTCCCCAAATTGGATTAACAGGACAAAAAGATATGTGAACTAGTTCACTTGGTAAATGAATGAATTGGCTATATTTAAAGGAAAGCTTTTTAGAGTGCTCTTGTCTTAAACAGCCATGTTAATTGTACCTAGGAAAAGACTTAAAAAAATAAATATGGCCTTAGAAACTCCCTTGACAGATTGTTTTTAAAAGAAAACAGAAATCAGATTTAAAAGAAAGCAAAATTACTCATACACTCGAACTGCCTGCTTTGGATACCCTGTGGGATTTGCAATGAAGGCCATATTGTCTTCTAGTCAAGGAGTTAAAATTCCATGCATTCACCACCATGCCCTGGTGTTAAGTTCCTGGAAAGGGAACCAGTCCCTTGGAAATAAAAGTCCTTTAACTCTGGAGAAGAAACATTGATAAAAATTGGTTTGATATTTGTGCAACTATTGACTTTTTAGGATACCCACTCATTACTGATTCCTTTCCCTTCCATGGCCAACTCTTGATTTTCTGTCTTACCAACTTGTTCTGGTAATGAGACACATGAGATTTTTGGCCTTTGTGTGCAGAACATCAGCTAAGAAGCTGACACCATAGAGAATACGGTCAGATAGAAATGTGGTTTGTACTCCATTTGTGGCTAGCAAAACTTTTCTTTGAACGGTCTTTGGGATGGTTCTAGGTCTTGTGAGGACTGCTTCTCTCCACCTCTGGAGACGTCTCATGCATCCTTGGTTAAGTCATAACCTTTGTTAAGACTTGATTGGTTTTGGTGAGTCACTTTGAAGGTATCTTTGGTTTAAAAGAAAGGCAAAAAGGTTGAAAACCCAGGAATATTGGCTATTTGACCTGGTTAAAATCTAATAATGTGAAGTCAGAAAGGATATATATTTTAAAGAGCTCTATGGTCAAAAGTCAGTTAAAAAGGTGATATTCAAGCTATAATTTTATTTTGAAAAAAAGGGGGCTTTCTGCTTTTTGTCTTTTGGATTCTGTTTGTGAGAATATCTTTTAGTTCACTAAAACCCATTTTTATTTTATATTTGGTTCATTTGTTCATTTCCTTTTTTGTTGGTATGATTTTTGCTGAGGAAATGTAAAACTTCATTGACCTTCGATAGGGAGCTTAAAATCTCTCCAAGTCAGCCTCTCTCTGCCTTGCTCTCCAGTTTACGTCTACTCCTTCTTTTTTGCCACCTTTGATACCACATGAAGAGATCTAGAGGGGATTTCTAGTGGCTCTGAAACCCCTTGACGAACACAGAAAAAGACATCACACATTGCCTTTTTGGGACTTCTGTCTTACTCATGGAGCCTGAAGAGTCATGGGCAGGTTTTTATCAGGTCTAAAGCTCTATTCTCTTTTGCATTGAGTTTCCTGATCTCTTCGGCTTTGGGGGATATCAGAGATTCCCTTGTTCTGTAGAGAGCACTTGACCTTTAAATGTGCGATGGCTGACAAATCACTGTCAAGGACTGCAGTTTTGAAGGTAACTGACAAAAGATTTGCAGTGAATGGTTATTAGCACAGAACGCTACTCATTTTCCTGCATGTTTAGATAGAAAGATGCAGTTTGAACACTTGGAAGTTGTGAGAACACTAGTCATCTCACCAAGGAGTAAGACTCCTAATGGGGATGGGCTAATTACAGAGTGGACTGATTGGCACTGAGTCTCTCACCAGCCTTGGGGGAATGTCCTGGCAGCAGCAAGGTGCATTGTGGAAACGTTGTGTAGGCTGGTCCCATGATGTTTCCCTCTTTTGGTAGGACCCAGGATTCAGCAGAAAAAATGGGATCTTAGATTCCTGGAGATCTAGATGCTCTGCCTTCCAGCTACACCTGCTTTTTGCATATATTAAGTATTTTCCCTGAAAACTGCAAATGTTTTATTGGTCCTTTTTATTAATGGGCACACCCTGAACTCAGTAATCCAATTAAGAAACAGAAACAAAATTAAAAAGCCACACGTCAATTAAATCCATCTCCAAAATGCAACCTTTTGATATTCAGCTGGTATTGTGAACATGCTTATGATGTTTTCTTCCTAGGCTCATCTGTAAAATCCTTGGTGAATTCCTGTAATCTTCTGTTACCTTGGCATTCATTTTCAATCTTCCTCTAAGTAACACATCTCAACTCCTTCTTGAAAAATCTTAAATTCTCTCTATGTGCTTTGAGACATAAATTTACTACTTTGCTTTTTCTAGAAATCAGTAAGGTCTTTGGCCATATGGGACAGATAAACTATTTTACTTGTTCTAGTTACAGAGCCACAGTATAATCCAACTGTCTTTCTAAAAGAGCGAGTTTCCCTTCCTGTGTCCATGTGTTCTCATTGTTCAGTTCCCACCTATGAGTGAGAACATAATGCTATCCCTCCCCCTTCCCCCCACCCCACAACACCGGGGCCTGTTGTGGGGTGGGGGGAGGGGGGAGGGATAGCGTTAGGAGATATACCTAATGCTAAATGAGGAGTTAATGGGTGCAGCACACCAACATGACACATGTATACATATGTAACTAACCTGTACGTTGTGCACACATACCCTGAAACTTAAAGTATAAAAAAAAAAATAAAAAAATAAAAGAGCGAGTTTCATTTGCATCATGGTTAAAATTTTTTTTTTTTTTTTCTGAATAAAAGAAATGCTAAATTTTATTCAAATTATTTTGGATACAGCTTATGATGTAAGTTTGGTATAACAAATTATAAATATTGTGAATTTGATAACTCAAATTTTTCAATACCTTAAAATAAATATTTCTGAGAAAATTTTCCAGGAGATGAAACAATAAGATACAATTTTTATGGATTCTTAAAATTCCAAATCTAGAAATAAAATAATTCAAAGATTTGGAAGATGTCATAGATCCCACAGATATACACAGAAAGCAACAGATTTCAGTAGAAGGTACATAAAAGACAATTCTAAGGAATTCCAAATTTTAAAATTAGCTCTCCCATCTCTAATGATGAATATTTAGAATAGAGAAAAACTTTCTTTGGCTATCACTGATCTTTTTTTGTAAGGTGTAAAATCTTTTTTTTTTTTTTTATGTATATCTACTTTTATTATACTTTAGGGTTTTAGGGTACATGTGCACAATGTGCAGGTTTGTTACATATGTATCCATGTGCCATGTTGATTTCCTGCACCCATTAACTCGTCATTTAGCATTAGGTGTATCTCCTAATGCTGTCCCTCCCCCCTCCCCCCACCCCACAACAGTCCCCGGAGCGTGATGTTCCCCTTCCTGTGTCCATGAGTTCTCATTGTTCAATTTCCACCTATGAGTGAGAACATGCGGTGTTTGGTTTTTTGTCCTTGCGATAGTTTACTGAGAATGATGTTTTCCAGTTTCATCCATGTCCCTACAAAGGACACGAACTCATCATTTTTTATGGCTGCATAGTATTCCATGGTGTATATGTGCCACATTTTCTTAATCCAGTCTATCGTTGTTGGACATTTGGGTTGGTTCCAACTCTTTGCTATTGTGAATAGTGCCGCAATAAACATACGTGTGCATGTGTCTTTATAGCAGCATGATTTATAGTCCTTTGGGTATATACCCAGTAATGGGATGGCTGGGTCAAATGGTATTTCTAGTTCTAGATCCCTGAGGAATCGCCACACTGACTTCCACAATGGTTGAACTAGTTTACAGTCCCACCAACAGTGTAAAAGTGTTCCTATTTCTCCACATCCTCTCCAGCACCTGTTGTTTCCTGATTTTTTAATGATGGCCATTCTAACTGGTGTGAGATGGTATCTCACTGTGGTTTTGATTTGCATTTCTCTGATGGCCAGTGATGAGGAGCATTTCTTCATGTGTTTTTTGGCTGCATAAATGTCTTCTTTTGAGAAGTGTCTGTTCATGTCCTCTGCCCACTTTTTGATGGGGTTGTTTGTTTTTTTCTTGTAAATTTGTTTGAGTTCATTGTAGATTCTGGATATTAGCCCTTTGTCAGATGAGTAGGTTGCAAAAATTTTCTCCCATTGTGTAGGTTGCCTGTTCACTCTGATGATAGTTTCTTTTGCTGTGCAGAAGCTCTTTAGTTTAATGAGATCCCATTTGTCGATTTTGGCTTTTGTTGCCATTGCTTTTGGTGTTTTAGACATGAAGTCCTTGCCCACGCCTATGTCCTGAATGGTATTGCCTAGGTTTTCTTGTAGGATTTTAATGGGTTTAGGTCTAACATATAAGTCTTTAATCCATCTTGAATTAATTTTTGTATAAGGTGTAAGGAAGGGATCCAGTTGCAGCTTTCTACATATGGCTAGCCAGTTTTCCCAGCACCACTTATTAAATAGGGAATCCTTTCCCCATTTCTTGTTTTTGTCAGGTTTGTCAAAGATCAGATAGTTGTAGCTATGTGGCATCATTTCTGAGGGCTCTGTTCTGTTCCATTGATCTATGTCTCTGTTGTGGTACCAGTACCATGCTGTTTTGGTTACTGTAGCCTTGTAGTATAGTTTAAAGTCAGGTAGTGTGATGCCTCCAGCTTTGTTCTTTTGGCTTAGAATTGACTTGGCGATGCGGGCTCTTTTTTGGTTCCATATGAACTTTAAAGTAGTTTTTTCCAATTCTGTGAAGAAAGTCATTGGTAGCTTGATGGGGATGGCATTGAATCTATAAATTACCTTGGGCAGTATGGCCATTTTCACGATATTGATTCTTCCAACCCATGAGCATGGAATGTTCTTCCATTTGTTTGTATCCTCTTTTATTTCATTGAGCAGTGGTTTGTAGTTCTCCTTGAAGAGGTCCTTCACATCCCTTGTAAGTTGGATTCCTAGGTATTTGATTCTCTTTGAAGCAATTGTGAATGGGAGTTCACTCATGATTTGGCTCTCTGTTTGTCTGTTATTGGTGTACAAGAATGCTTGTGATTTTTGTACATTAATTTTGTATCCTGAGACTTTGCTGAAGTTGCTAATCAGCTTAAGGAGATTTTGGGCTGAGACAATGGGGTTTTCTAGATATACAATCATGTCATCTGCAAACAGGGACAATTTGACTTCCTCTTTTCCTAATTGAACCCTTTATTTCCTTCTCCTGCCTGATTGCTCTGGCCAGAACTTCCAGCACTATGTTGAATAGGAGCGGTGAGAGAGGGCATCCCTGTCTTGTGCCAGTTTTCAGAGGGAATGCTTCCAGTTTTTGCCCATTCAGTATGATATTGGCTGTGGGTTTGTTGTAGATAGCTCTTATTATTTTGAGATACGTCCCATCAATACCTAATTTATTGAGAGTTTTTAGCATGAAGGGTTGTTGAATTTTGTCAAAGGCCTTTTCTGCATCTATTGAGATAATCATGTGGTTTTTGTCTTTGGTTCTGTGTATATGCTGGATTACATTTATTGATTTGCGTATGTTGAACCAGCCTTGCATCCCAGGGATGAAGCCCACTTGATCATGGTGGATAAGCTTTTTGATGTGCTGCTGGATTCGGTTTGCCAGTATTTTATTGAGGATTTTTGCATCAATGTTCATCAAGGATATTGGTCTGAAATTCTCTTTTTTGGTTATGTCTCTGCCAGGTTTTGGTATCAGGACGATGCTGGCTTCGTAAAATGTGTTAGGGAGGACTCCCTCTTTTTCGATCGATTGGAATAGTTTCAGAAGGAATGGTACCACTTCCTCCTTGTACCTCTGGTAGAATTCAGCTGTGAATCCATCAGGTCCTGGACTCTTTTTGGTTGGTAAGCTATTGATTATTGCCACAATTTCAGAACCTGTTATTGGTCTATTCAGAGATTCAACTTCTTCCTGGTTTAGTCTTGGGAGGGTGTATTTGTCGAGGAATTTATCCATTTCTTCTAGATTTTCTAGTTTATTTGCATAGAGGTGTTTGTAGTATTCTCTGATGGTAGATTGTATTTCTGTGGGATCGGTGGTGATATCCCCTTTTTCGTTTTTTATTGCATCTATTTGATTCTTCTCTCTTTTCTTCTTTATTAGTCTTGCTAGCGGTCCATCAATTTTGTTGATCTTTTCAAAAAACCAGCTCCTGGATTCATTAATTTTTTGAAGGGTTTTTTGTGTCTCTATTTCCTTCAGTTCTGCTCCAATTTTAGTTATTTCTAGCCTTCTGCTAGCTTTTGAATGTGTTTGCTCTTGCTTTTCTAGTTCTTTTAATTGTGATGTTAGGGTGTCAATTTTGGATCTTTCCTGCTTTCTCTTGTGGGCATTTAGTGCTATAAATTTCCCTCTACACACTGCTTTGAACGTGTCCCAGAGATTCTGGTATGTTGTGTCTTTGTTCTCATTGGTTTCAAAGAACATCTTTATTTCTGCCTTCATTTCATTATGTACCCAATAGTCATCCAGGAGCAGGTTGTTCAGTTTCCATGTAGTTGAGCGGTTTTGACTGAGTTTCTTAATCCTGAGTTCTAGTTTGATTGCACTGTGGTCTGAGAGACAGTTTGTTATAATCTCTGTTCTTTTACATTTGCTGAGAAGAGCTTTACTTCCAACTATGTGGTCAATTTTGGAATAGGTGTGGTGTGGTGCTGAAAAAAATGTATATTCTGTTGATTTGGGGTGGAGAGTTCTGTAGATGTCTATTAGGTCCACTTTATGTAGAGCTGAGTTCAATTCCTGGAAATCCTTGTTATCTTTCTGTCTCGTTGATCTGTCTAATGCTGACAGTGGGGTGTTAAAATCTCCCATTATTATTGTGTGGGAGTTTAAGTCCCTTTGTAGGTCACTGAGGACTTGCTTTATGAATCTGGGTGCTCCTGTGTTGGGTACATATATATTTAGGATAGTTAGCTCTTCTTGTTGAATTGATCCCTTTACCATTATGTAATGGCCTTCTTTGTCTCTTTTGATCTTTGTTGGTTTAAAGTCTATTTTATCAGAGACTAGGATTGCAACCCCTGCCTTTTTTTGTTTTCCAGTTGCTTGATAGATCTTCCTCCATCCCTTTATTTTGAGTCTATGTGTGTCTCTGCACATGAGATGGGTTTCCTGAATACAGCACACTGATGGTTCCTGACTCTTTATCCAGTTTGCCAGTCTGTGTCTTTTGATTGGAGCATTTAGCCCATTTACATTTAACGTGAATATTGTTATGTGTGAATCTGATCCTGTCATTATGATGTTAGTTGGTTATTTTGCTCGTTAGTTGCTATAGTTTCTTCCTAGCCTCGATGGTCTTTACAATTTGGCATGTTTTTGCAGGGGCTGGTACCGGTTGTTCCTTTCCATGTTTAGTGCTTCCTTCAGGAGCTCTTTTAGGGCAGGCCTGGTGGTGACAAAATCACTCAGCGTTTGCTTGTCTGTAAAGTATTTTATTTCTCCTTCACTTATGAAGCTTAGTTTGGCGGGATAGGAAATTCTGGGTTGAAAATTCTTTTCTTTAAGAATGTTGAATATCGGCCCCCACTCTCTTCTGGCTTGTAGGGTTTCTGCTGAGAGATCAGCTGTTAGTCTGATGGGCTTCCCTTTGTGGGTAACCCGACCTTTCTCTCTGGCTGCCCTTAACATTTTTTCCTTCATTTCAACTTTGGTGAATCTGACAATTATGTGTCTTGGAGTTGCCCTTCTCGAGGAGTATCTTTGTGGCGTTCTCTGTATTTCCTGAATCTGAATGCTGGCCTGCCTTGCTAGATTGGGGAAGTTCTCCTGGATAATATCTTGCAGAGTGTTTTCCAACTTGGTTCCATTCTCCCCATCATTTTCAGGTACACCAATCAGACGTAGGTTTGGTCTTTTCACATAGTCCCAAATTTCTTGGAGGCTTTGTTCATTTCTTTTTATTCTTTTTTCTCTAAACTTCCCTTCTCTCTTCATTTCATTCATTTCATCTTCTATCAGCGATACCCTTTCTTCCAGTTGATCGCATCTGCTACTGAGGCTTCTGCATTCTTCGCGTAGTTCTCGAAACTTGGCTTTCAGCTCCATCATCTCCTTTAAGCCCTTCTCTCCATTGGTTATTCTAGTTATCCATTCTTCTAATTTGTTTTCAAAGTTTTTAACTTCTTTGCTATTGTTTTGAATTTCCTCTCGTAGCTCAGAGTAGTTTGATCGTCTGAAGCCTTCTTCTCTCAACTCATCAAAGTCATCCTCCATCCAGCTTTGTTCCGTTGCTGGTGAGGAACTGCGTTTCTTTGGAGGAGGAGAGGTGCTCTGTTTTTTAGAGTTTCCAGTTTTTTTGGTCTGTTTTTTCCCCATCTTTGTGGTTTTGTCTCCTTTTTGTCTTCGATGATGGTGATGTACAGATGGGTTTTTGGTGTGGATGTCCTTTCTGTTTGTTAATTTTCCTTCTACCAGACAAGACCCTCAGCTGCAGGTCTGTTGGAGTTTACTAGAGGTCCACTCCAGACCCTGTCTGGCTGGGTGTCAGCACCGGTGGCTGCAGAACAGCGGATTTTCGTGAGACCACAAATTCAGCTGTCTGATAGTTCCTCTGAAAGTTTTGTCTCAGAGGAGTACCCGGTTGAATGAGGTGTCAGTCTGTCCCTACTGGGGGGGTGCCTCCCAGTTAGGCTGCTCAGGGCTGAGGGACCCACTTTAGGAGGCAGTCTGTCCGTTCTCAGATCTCCAGCTGCGTGCTGGGAGAACCACTACTCTCTTCAAAGCTGTCAGTCAGACAGGGACATTTAAGGCTGTGGAGGTTCTCGCTGAGTTTTTGGTTGTCTGTGCCCTGCCCCCAGAGGTGGAGCCTACAGAGGCAGGCAGGCCTCCTTGAGCTGTGGTGAGCTCCACCGAGTTCGAGCTTCCTGGCTGCTTTGTTTACCTAAGCAAGCCTGGGCAATGGCGGGCGCCCCTCCCCCAGCCTCATTGCCGCCTTGCAGCGTGATCTCAGACTGCTGTGCTAGCAATCAGCAAGACTCTGTGGGCATAGGACCCTCCGAGCCAGGTGCGGGACACAATCTCCTAGTGAGCCATTTTCCAGGCCCGTTGGAAAAGTGCAGCATTAGGACGGGACTGACCCGATATTCCAGGTGCCATCTGTTTCCCCTTTCTTTGACTAGGAAAGGGAACTCCCTGACCCCTTGCGCTTCCCGAGTGAGGCAATGCCTTGCCCTGCTTCGGCTCGCGCACAGTGAGCTTCACCGACTGTCCTGAACCCACCGTTAGGCACTCCCTAGTGAGATGAAACCGGTACCTCAAGCAGAAATGCAGAAATCACCCGTCTTCTGTGTCGCTGGGGCTGGGAGCTGGAGACCGGAGCTGTTCCTATTCGGCCATCTTGGCTCCACCCGTAAGGTTTTCCATGGTTAAAATTTTAAAATCAACTCTACAAAATTTTTATTTATATTTGTCTTTATTGTTATGTGTACATGTGTACGTGTCTATGCTTGCATATTGTCTACATGATACCAAATTGACAAAAATAAATGAGTACTCGTAAAAATAAATATCTGAAATCTTTTCAAGTTCACCTGATTTTATTAATCTTTGGTTAGTAAAGCTAGTTTTCAAATTGTCGGTTAAAATGAGATAGAAATGTCTTTGGAATTTGTTTAGACATTTTTGCCTAGGTCTACCAGTCTGATGAGTAAATATTTTCTCTGCTAGATGTATTAAGGTCCTAATACTGTTGCTTCTGTAATAATTTTGATACTTGCTTGATTTCTTCGTGAGCTTATGTCTTTTGTTTTGAGCCCTTAGATTCTGATGTTTAGACAAGTGGCCACATTAAGGCCTGGGAGCATATGTGTATCCACCATCCTGGGCCATCAGCTATAGGACAGAGCCAGGCCTGTCTTTCTTGACCCATCACTGCCTCCTGGCTATACTGGAGGAGTTGAAAACTACAAGCATTTGTTTCCACAGTTCCTTTGTCCTGGGCTCTGTACCTGAAACATAACAATTAAAATTGCTTACTTCCTAGGTCTTTTTTTTTTTTGTACTGGAGATTAGGATGATTAAGAGTAAAAATTGTGATTAATATATGTAATTAAAGGTACTAGAGTACAGAAGACAATTCTGTATGTGAAGTGTACTAGAAATGTAACATATGTTTTTGGTAAGGAAGTTTATAAAAGAGACATGAGAATGTGGTTTTGTTTTAAAAAAATAATATTGTCTAGAGGTTATTTAGTTGAAATTCAAGAAATTTAAAAAATCATATAGACAAAACTAAATAGATATAGAAAGCTAAAAAAGAGTAAAAAATGTGTAAGAGGTCATAAAATGTTTATGAAAATTTTATCTTGTGTGGTCAAAGTTGATTGAGATTGGATAGATTTGTTTATAAGGTTTTGTTAAAATTAGATTTAGTATTAACAATATACCAAGACAAAGGTAGAATTTGTTTTTCTCTTTTAAACAAGATTTTCATATAGTATTAATAAGAGATAATAAATAACTTTGTTTTACATTTTGAATAAACTGCAAAAAAAAAAGGGAGATTTTGCCTCATGCTGTCTTTATTAGGTCTTTTGTTTGAAAAACTGAGTCTTCTATCTATCATAAATTAAGGGTTTTTGCTTTTTAAAATATTTTAATTATTACTTTGGCTAAATGAGTGACTATTATTTTATGATGATGTGTGATCTTATTTGGATTATATGTTTTACACCTTTGATATTTGACAGACTTCCAAAACTAAAATTTCAGAATTCTAAAATTCAATCTCTATTATTTCAAATTAAATTCTGGACATTCAAACAAAGAAGGAGGGACCCCAGAAGTCCAAGAGAGACATGGTATGTTTAGATTACTTGGTATGTTACAAATATATGGAAAGAATAGTCAAATAAGAAATAATGTTTACATTTTTGGTTATATTTGTAAGAAAGTTATTAATATGTTCCAAATTGTATGATTTCCTAAATGTATATGTCTTGATATATATGGCTATAATAATTATGATGTTAAAATTTTTTGTAGGCCACAAAAAATAACCAAATTTATTTGTCAATTGTATCTTTAACCATGACCATTTTAAGTTTTGTTGACCATGTTAAATAGCTTTATTTGAAAGGTATTTTTCTAAAAGCACTTTGCAAATTCTACAGTGTTGTGTCTTCAAGGAGATTCATGGAAAGGATAAACAACCCTGATAGGTACTCTCAAATACAGACCTCTGCTTATAACTTTGAAATTATTCAACTTGACTGGGTAAAAATTTCAAAAACTCCAATGGAAAAAAATTGGATATATAAAATAGTTTTTATGAGTTTCATAAGCAGAACAATAATTAATTACACGGTACCAAACTGATAGAGGACTAAAATAATTTTTATGACTTTTTGTTTGAAATGTTATTGCTTCTTTTTATGTTTTGTGTTCCCGAGTTAAGAAAACTTTATTATTTTAGGTTATTTATAGCTTATAGAAATTGAATAAAGTATACTTTTATAAGAAAAATGGAAACATTTACCTTTCTTTCTATCTGAGCTCTCCAGAATTTGAAAATTATTTTTGAGTGTTCTTATTTTATGGCAATATAGTCATTTGTAGAAGTTCAATAAAAATCAGGTTTTTTTGTATCAGGACACAATTAGAAATGATAGTAATTTTACTACAGCTTTGACTGGCATGTCATATTCAGATACGACCACACTGCTTTAAGAAATTGAGGTTGACTTTAAAGCCAGTAGATTTGGAAAAGGACTGGTCTGGTACCTTGTTTACAGTTTCCTTACAGAGTTCCTGATCTTGTGGTAAGTAAGAAAATGTCACTTTCTAATAGGCTTAGGAACCTCAAAATATTTTGGGGTCCTTGGGAAGAGAATAACTCACGCAATTTGTACAGATATTACAGACACAGTCTTTAGGTTAGCTCCTAAACCTTCAGAGGTTTTTAAAAATCTAATCTGAAACCTCTTATGCAAAAGTTCCCATTAAGCCAAGTTAAAAAGAGGCTATATGGCCACTTACTATTCTTGCTGTACTCTGTGCAAAAATCAGGCCAAGTTTAAGACCAAAACATTTAACAAATAAATTTGTCTTATTATGATTTGTTTTTAGTAGAAGCAGGGGACTAGAGAGAGAAAAATTATGTTTCAGAAGAAAACCTATAGTTCATTTGTTATTGAACTCTAATCCTGAACAATGCTTTTGAGATTTTGCTGTTTACCTGCAAGCTGGACTACATGCTTAACTTCAGTTCCTGAAATATCTGTCTGTGGCTCTTTAGACTAACATTTCTAATTTTCTCCCACCATTCTGACTTAAAATCACTAGAAATTAAAACTGCTCTTCTTGAAGCACTGCAAACTGAGGCTAGGCAACTTATAAACTTTGGGATAAATCACTACAGCAACTCATATATAACAAGTCTTAATGCCTGTTGCTGTATGGACAACTCAGAAAATTCACTGGAATATCTAATTCAAACTACAATCCAGAAAACGCTGTCAGATTGCCACTTCAACTGAAGATTCTTCAGACACTCTAGAATAGTTTTTCTAGAGTAGTTCATAGATTACTCCAGATATTAACCTTTGCTTTTTTTCCTCTGTTTCCGTAGAAATGCCTCATATTAAAGACCTGTTTGCCTGCATCATATATAGAATCCTAACTTTGATGAGAACCTGTCTATAACAGCACTTCCTGAAATAAGATTCAACTGTTCAACAAAATAGACCTATTTTCAGTACTAAGAGAATGATTCAAGAAGACATGAGGTAATATATTTAAATTTGCTCTTTCTACTAATTTCATGTTTTCTTCCCCTTTCACTTAATCTCTTACCTAAAACCTCTAACCCAAATCTCTCCAAAGCTATCCTCTTGACTTTTAACATATGAATTTTCCCAAAAGTAAAGTTTCAGAGGGGAGATGAAATCAAAATATTTAACCCCAAAATATGCATCTTGCATATATTTTAATATGACTATTCAGGAGAGCTGGAAATACAAGAATAGCTGAAAAGGTGATGTTTGTAAAGGATATTTGCCTCTGCAGAGGAAATAAAGTGAAGTAAACAACAGATGCAAACAGGCTGTATCTGAACATCCCCCAACCTGCAGGTGTCTGGACCTAGAAAAGATTAACTGAGAGTATGACATCTTTTCACTGAGAGTATGACACCTTTAAATGTCTGACAAGAACAGTTACAATTGGCTACCATCTATTCTTTCTGAGGGCTGCTACCTGTGAGATTTCATCTGCATAACAAGACTGCTTTGCTAATCAGACCCTTCCCCTTCTCTCCTTCCCAAAACCTGTCTGATCACCATAACCTGCCATGTTCTGAGTCCCCGTTTCTTTCTTTCAGTAACCTCAAGATGGTATAAAAACATCAACCATATTGCATTTCTTTGAGTTTTTCTATTTTGTATGACTCCTGTGAACACACATGCATGTAATAAAATATGTATGGCCCTTTTCCCTTAAATTCTTCTCTTATCAGTTTGTTGTATAGACTCAAGTTATCAAAACTTTGGGGGGAAAATTTAAAATTCCCTACATCATCCAGTTATATTGAAAACATTTTTTTTTTTTTATTATACTTTAGGGTTTTAGGGTACATGTGCACAATGTGCAGGTTTGTTACATATGTATCCATGTGCCATGTTGATTTCCTGCACCCATTAACTCGTCATTTAGCATTAGGTGTATCTCCTAATGCTGTCCCTCCCCCCTCCCCCCACCCCACAACAGTCCCCGGAGCGTGATGTTCCCCTTCCTGTGTCCATGAGTTCTCATTGTTCAATTCCCACCTATGAGTGAGAACATGCGGTGTTTGGTTTTTTGTCCTTGCGATAGTTTACTGAGAATGATGTTTTCCAGTTTCATCCATGTCCCTACAAAGGACACGAACTCATCATTTTTTACGGCTGCATAGTTTTCCATGGTATATATGTGCCACATTTTCTTAATCCAGTCTATCATTGTTGGACATTTGGATTGGTTCCAAGTCTTTGGTATTGTGAATAGTGCCACAATAAACATACGTGTGCATGTGTCTTTATAGCAGCATGATTTATAGTCCTTTGGGTATATACCCAGTAATGGGATGGCTGGGTCAAATGGTATTTCTAGTTCTAGATCCCTGAGGAATCGCCACACTGACTTCCACAATGGTTGAACTAGTTTACAGTCCCACCAACAGTGTAAAAGTGTTCCTATTTCTCCACATCCTCTCCAGCACCTGTTGTTTCCTGATTTTTTAATGATGGCCATTCTAACTGGTGTGAGATGGTATCTCACTGTGGTTTTGATTTGCATTTCTCTGATGGCCAGTGATGAGGAGCATTTCTTCATGTGTTTTTTGGCTGCATAAATGTCTTCTTTTGAGAAGTGTCTGTTCATGTCCTCTGCCCACTTTTTGATGGGGTTGTTTGTTTTTTTCTTGTAAATTTGTTTGAGTTCATTGTAGATTCTGGATATTAGCCCTTTGTCAGATGAGTAGGTTGCAAAAATTTTCTCCCATTGTGTAGGTTGCCTGTTCACTCTGATGATAGTTTCTTTTGCTGTGCAGAAGCTCTTTAGTTTAATGAGATCCCATTTGTCGATTTTGGCTTTTGTTGCCATTGCTTTTGGTGTTTTAGACATGAAGTCCTTGCCCACGCCTATGTCCTGAATGGTATTGCCTAGGTTTTCTTGTAGGATTTTAATGGGTTTAGGTCTAACATATAAGTCTTTAATCCATCTTGAATTAATTTTTGTATAAGGTGTAAGGAAGGGATCCAGTTGCAGCTTTCTACATATGGCTAGCCAGTTTTCCCAGCACCACTTATTAAATAGGGAATCCTTTCCCCATTTCTTGTTTTTGTCAGGTTTGTCAAAGATCAGATAGTTGTAGCTATGCGGCATCATTTCTGAGGGCTCTGTTCTGTTCCATTGATCTATGTCTCTGTTGTGGTACCAGTACCATGCTGTTTTGGTTACTGTAGCCTTGTAGTATAGTTTAAAGTCAGGTAGTGTGATGCCTCCAGCTTTGTTCTTTTGGCTTAGAATTGACTTGGCGATGCGGGCTCTTTTTTGGTTCCATATGAACTTTAAAGTAGTTTTTTCCAATTCTGTGAAGAAAGTCATTGGTAGCTTGATGGGGATGGCATTGAATCCATAAATTACCTTGGGCAGTATGGCCATTTTCACGATATTGATTCTTCCAACCCATGAGCATGGAATGTTCTTCCATTTGTTTGTATCCTCTTTTATTTCATTGAGCAGTGGTTTGTAGTTCTCCTTGAAGAGGTCCTTCACATCCCTTGTAAGTTGGATTCCTAGGTATTTGATTCTCTTTGAAGCAATTGTGAATGGGAGTTCACTCATGATTTGGCTCTCTGTTTGTCTGTTATTGGTGTACAAGAATGCTTGTGATTTTTGTACATTAATTTTGTATCCTGAGACTTTGCTGAAGTTGCTAATCAGCTTAAGGAGATTTTGGGCTGAGACAATGGGGTTTTCTAGATATACAATCATGTCATCTGCAAACAGGGACAATTTGACTTCCTCTTTTCCTAATTGAACCCTTTATTTCCTTCTCCTGCCTGATTGCTCTGGCCAGAACTTCCAGCACTATGTTGAATAGGAGCGGTGAGAGAGGGCATCCCTGTCTTGTGCCAGTTTTCAGAGGGAATGCTTCCAGTTTTTGCCCATTCAGTATGATATTGGCTGTGGGTTTGTTGTAGATAGCTCTTATTATTTTGAGATACGTCCCATCAATACCTAATTTATTGAGAGTTTTTAGCATGAAGGGTTGTTGAATTTTTTCAAAGGCCTTTTCTGCATCTATTGAGATAATCATGTGGTTTTTGTCTTTGGTTCTGTGTATATGCTGGATTACATTTATTGATTTGCGTATGTTGAACCAGCCTTGCATCCCAGGGATGAAGCCCACTTGATCATGGTGGATAAGCTTTTTGATGTGCTGCTGGATTCGGTTTGCCAGTATTTTATTGAGGATTTTTGCATCAATGTTCATCAAGGATATTGGTCTGAAATTCTCTTTTTTGGTTATGTCTCTGCCAGGTTTTGGTATCAGGACGATGCTGGCTTCGTAAAATGTGTTAGGGAGGACTCCCTCTTTTTCGATCGATTGGAATAGTTTCAGAAGGAATGGTACCACTTCCTCCTTGTACCTCTGGTAGAATTCAGCTGTGAATCCATCAGGTCCTGGACTCTTTTTGGTTGGTAAGCTATTGATTATTGCCACAATTTCAGAACCTGTTATTGGTCTATTCAGAGATTCAACTTCTTCCTGGTTTAGTCTTGGGAGGGTGTATTTGTCGAGGAATTTATCCATTTCTTCTAGATTTTCTAGTTTATTTGCATAGAGGTGTTTGTAGTATTCTCTGATGGTAGATTGTATTTCTGTGGGATCGGTGGTGATATCCCCTTTTTCGTTTTTTATTGCATCTATTTGATTCTTCTCTCTTTTCTTCTTTATTAGTCTTGCTAGCGGTCCATCAATTTTGTTGATCTTTTCAAAAAACCAGCTCCTGGATTCATTAATTTTTTGAAGGGTTTTTTGTGTCTCTATTTCCTTCAGTTCTGCTCCAATTTTAGTTATTTCTAGCCTTCTGCTAGCTTTTGAATGTGTTTGCTCTTGCTTTTCTAGTTCTTTTAATTGTGATGTTAGGGTGTCAATTTTGGATCTTTCCTGCTTTCTCTTGTGGGCATTTAGTGCTATAAATTTCCCTCTACACACTGCTTTGAACGTGTCCCAGAGATTCTGGTATGTTGTGTCTTTGTTCTCATTGGTTTCAAAGAACATCTTTATTTCTGCCTTCATTTCATTATGTACCCAATAGTCATCCAGGAGCAGGTTGTTCAGTTTCCATGTAGTTGAGCGGTTTTGACTGAGTTTCTTAATCCTGAGTTCTAGTTTGATTGCACTGTGGTCTGAGAGACAGTTTGTTATAATCTCTGTTCTTTTACATTTGCTGAGAAGAGCTTTACTTCCAACTATGTGGTCAATTTTGGAATAGGTGTGGTGTGGTGCTGAAAAAAATGTATATTCTGTTGATTTGGGGTGGAGAGTTCTGTAGATGTCTATTAGGTCCACTTTATGTAGAGCTGAGTTCAATTCCTGGATATCCTTGTTATCTTTCTGTCTCGTTGATCTGTCTAATGCTGACAGTGGGGTGTTAAAATCTCCCATTATTATTGTGTGGGAGTTTAAGTCCCTTTGTAGGTCACTGAGGACTTGCTTTATGAATCTGGGTGCTCCTGTGTTGGGTACATATATATTTAGGATAGTTAGCTCTTCTTGTTGAATTGATCCCTTTACCATTATGTAATGGCCTTCTTTGTCTCTTTTGATCTTTGTTGGTTTAAAGTCTATTTTATCAGAGACTAGGATTGCAACCCCTGCCTTTTTTTGTTTTCCAGTTGCTTGATAGATCTTCCTCCATCCCTTTATTTTGAGTCTATGTGTGTCTCTGCACATGAGATGGGTTTCCTGAATACAGCACACTGATGGTTCCTGACTCTTTATCCAGTTTGCCAGTCTGTGTCTTTTGATTGGAGCATTTAGCCCATTTACATTTAACGTGAATATTGTTATGTGTGAATCTGATCCTGTCATTATGATGTTAGTTGGTTATTTTGCTCGTTAGTTGCTATAGTTTCTTCCTAGCCTCGATGGTCTTTACAATTTGGCATGTTTTTGCAGGGGCTGGTACCGGTTGTTCCTTTCCATGTTTAGTGCTTCCTTCAGGAGCTCTTTTAGGGCAGGCCTGGTGGTGACAAAATCACTCAGCGTTTGCTTGTCTGTAAAGTATTTTATTTCTCCTTCACTTATGAAGCTTAGTTTGGCGGGATAGGAAATTCTGGGTTGAAAATTCTTTTCTTTAAGAATGTTGAATATCGGCCCCCACTCTCTTCTGGCTTGTAGGGTTTCTGCTGAGAGATCAGCTGTTAGTCTGATGGGCTTCCCTTTGTGGGTAACCCGACCTTTCTCTCTGGCTGCCCTTAACATTTTTTCCTTCATTTCAACTTTGGTGAATCTGACAATTATGTGTCTTGGAGTTGCCCTTCTCGAGGAGTATCTTTGTGGCGTTCTCTGTATTTCCTGAATCTGAATGCTGGCCTGCCTTGCTAGATTGGGGAAGTTCTCCTGGATAATATCTTGCAGAGTGTTTTCCAACTTGGTTCCATTCTCCCCATCATTTTCAGGTACACCAATCAGACGTAGGTTTGGTCTTTTCACATAGTCCCAAATTTCTTGGAGGCTTTGTTCATTTCTTTTTATTCTTTTTTCTCTAAACTTCCCTTCTCTCTTCATTTCATTCATTTCATCTTCTATCAGCGATACCCTTTCTTCCAGTTGATCGCATCTGCTACTGAGGCTTCTGCATTCTTCGCGTAGTTCTCGAAACTTGGCTTTCAGCTCCATCATCTCCTTTAAGCCCTTCTCTCCATTGGTTATTCTAGTTATCCATTCTTCTAATTTGTTTTCAAAGTTTTTAACTTCTTTGCTATTGTTTTGAATTTCCTCTCGTAGCTCAGAGTAGTTTGATCGTCTGAAGCCTTCTTCTCTCAACTCATCAAAGTCATCCTCCATCCAGCTTTGTTCCGTTGCTGGTGAGGAACTGCGTTTCTTTGGAGGAGGAGAGGTGCTCTGTTTTTTAGAGTTTCCAGTTTTTTTGGTCTGTTTTTTCCCCATCTTTGTGGTTTTGTCTCCTTTTTGTCTTCGATGATGGTGATGTACAGATGGGTTTTTGGTGTGGATGTCCTTTCTGTTTGTTAATTTTCCTTCTACCAGACAAGACCCTCAGCTGCAGGTCTGTTGGAGTTTACTAGAGGTCCACTCCAGACCCTGTCTGGCTGGGTGTCAGCACCGGTGGCTGCAGAACAGCGGATTTTCGTGAGACCACAAATTCAGCTGTCTGATAGTTCCTCTGAAAGTTTTGTCTCAGAGGAGTACCCGGTTGAATGAGGTGTCAGTCTGTCCCTACTGGGAGGTGCCTCCCAGTTAGGCTGCTCAGGGGTGAGGGACCCACTTTAGGAGGCAGTCTGTCCGTTCTCAGATCTCCAGCTGCGTGCTGGGAGAACCACTACTCTCTTCAAATCTGTCAGTCAGACAGGGACAATTTAAGGCTGTGGAGGTTCTCGCTGAGTTTTTGGTTGTCTGTGCCCTGCCCCCAGAGGTGGAGCCTACAGAGGCAGGCAGGCTTCCTTGAGCTGTGGTGGGCTCCACCCAGTTCGAGCTTCCTGGCTGCTTTGTTTACCTAAGCAAGTCTGGGCAATGGCGGGCGCCCCTCCCCCAGCCTCGTTGCCGCCTTGCAGCGTGATCTCAGACTGCTGTGCTAGCAATCAGCAAGACTCTGTGGGCATAGGACCCTCCGAGCCAGGTGCGGGACACGATCTCCTAGTGGGCCATTTTCCAGGCCCGTTGGAAAAGTGCAGCATTAGGACGGGACTGACCCGATATTCCAGGTGCCATCTGTTTCCCCTTTCTTTGACTAGGAAAGGGAACTCCCTGACCCCTTGCGCTTCCCGAGTGAGGCAATGCCTTGCCCTGCTTCGGCTCGCGCACAGTGAGCTTCACCGACTGTCCTGAACCCACCGTTAGGCACTCCCTAGTGAGATGAAACCGGTACCTCAAGCAGAAATGCAGAAATCACCCGTCTTCTGTGTCGCTGGGGCTGGGAGCTGGAGACCGGAGCTGTTCCTATTCGGCCATCTTGGCTCCATCCTCCTGAAAACATTTACATAATATGTAAATAGAGATTCCTTACAACTTACAGTACTCTGCACTTTTGTTTAAAAATTAAAGTCTAGATATGAAAAAACCCTCCAATAACCCCTTTTTCAACTAAAGTTATTACCTTTCAGTGTTTTTGCCATATAGTGGCAAGATTAAGAACCACATGTATACAAGTATTTTCCAACACCTAGTGAATATTTTGTATAGCAAATCAAATGCTAGTTGAGTTTCTTCTGGTTTGTGTGTTTGTTTAAAGTCTTGCTGAATCAAGCAACAGGGAGCAAAATAAAAGTTAGCTGATGTGCTACATGACATAATAAGTTAAACAGCTCTTCTAACTGAACGAGATTTTACACTGTGATTTTGAAATATGTGATTGCTCCATAAGTTGACCCTCAGCCATTTACTGTCAGATGTACACTACTACAATACGTATTATTGGAGCCTTTGTAGTTAATCAGTTCATTTGATTCAAACATGTTGTTGGTAGGCTTGGGGTAATGCTTTTGATTCCCATATCATCCAGTTAACTCCATTCCATTTATGCCCATAGACTACGTCACTAACTATAGCCAGCTACCTCAGGATCCTGAACTACTGGTTACAAGGTAATGATGTGAAAATTAAGCCAACTTAATACATCTCTTCTAAAGAAAAAAAAGAAGATGACCTATATTTGCATTGTTTATTTTCATATATGAAGGAGAGCATATATAAATATTTTTAAATATTCCCAATATTAAATTGAAAAATTTTCCTACTTTACTCATATCACCAGTAATTTCATAGGACACTTTATCAGTCAGGACCCAACCAGAAAAAGACAAACCACTATTAGTATTTAAAACAGAAAAAATTTGGTACCAGGGATTGGTACACAGATGATAGCGTTGCTGAGAAGCTACCCAGGAGTAGTGAAGCAATCCACAGATTAGCAATTGAAGAAAGATGGAAACATTTCTAAATTGGTGATGAAAAGAAACTGGGGGTATTAACAGAGGCCAGGGCCAGAGTCACCTGGTGGAAGCTGGGAGCACAATGGGCCTGTCTGGGGAAGGCAGAGCCAAAGAAGAGATGTTACTAGTATAGATGATGCTACTTGAGACAGACAGAAAGGGCAGGAAACACCGTAGCTTCTCCCTTCTTCCTGCTCTCTTGTTTCGAGTGTTTCTCTCATTGTCCAGAGTTGGAAACCAGTGACAGGAAAGGGTGGAAAGCATAGTTTATGGGAATCAGCTCCATGAGCTAGACTAGAGGAAGAAATTGATTAAAGGGCAAATGGCTCAAGGGTTGGATCAGACATTCAATGTGTTGGGAAACAGGAAGAAAGACATACAAATTTATTACCGTGCACATGTGTTCACAGGAAACATAGAAAGTATAAAAAAAGAAAGGAAAGTTAGTTGATGCACAAATATCCTTTTTATTGGAGTTATGGGGGATGGGGGTTGTAGGAGTAATTGGTTTTCAGGGGAAATCAATGAGCCCAAAGAACAATGAAGTGGGGTCAAGTTTCTCTGAACCCTGAGGGAGGTGGCATCATAGATTATAGAGGAGTGAAGGAAGGAAAGTATTTCAGGCAAAGGCTCTTCTGTTCTGCAGATGAAAATATCTCAGGAAATGTTGGAGCTGCCCCCTGAAAGCATATATGGGAGCCTATGATTGAGTTAATCTTTCCTAGATACAGACAAGAAGATGGGTTCAGAGAAAGCCTGAGTGTTTTATGTTATCAATGCAATTTTTTCTACAGATGCAAATCTCCTCTACAATAGGCAGCTTTGTAGGGTTATTCCTGTCTGCAGGCCCTCTGAGTAGCCATCTCAAACTATGTCAGGTAAGTATATCAGGGGTTGAAATGTTTTTGGTTTCCTTTAAATGCAAGTATCTGCAGGCATACCTCATTTTACTGTGCTTAGCTTTATTGCAATTTGCAAATATTGTGCTTTTCACAATTAAAGGTTTGTAGCAACCCTGCATCGAGCAAGTCTACTGGCGCTAATTTTCCAACAGCATGTGCTCCCTTTGTGTCTCTGTGTCACATTTTGGTAATTCTCATAATATTTCAAACTTTTCCGTTATTATTTTATCTGTTATGGTGATCTGTGATCAGTGATCTTTTATGTTACTATTGTAATGGTTTTGGAGTGCCAGATACCATACCTATGTAAGATGGTGAACTTAACTGATAAACGTTGTGTGTGCTCTGGCTGCTCCACAGACTGGTGCTTCCCCTGATTCTCTTCTTCTTTTTGAACCGTCTTATTTCTTGAGATATTAGACCAGTTAATAGTCTTACAATGGCCTCTAAGTGTTCAAGTGTTCTTTCACTTTAAATCAAAAGCTAGGTGCAAAAAGAATGCTGCAAAAGTAATTGCAGTTTTGGACCATGAATTTTAAATCATTATAACTAGGCTCAAACACATCTTTATTAATGAAAATAGGAACCATTACATTCAGCACATTTTTGCCAATGAGAAGTAAGTTCTTTTTATTCCTGTGGCATAAAAATCTATGCTTTGGGATTCGATGAAGTCTTGGAAAGCATTTTCTGCATCCTACTCATTGTGGAAGCGTTTTCCCTGCAAATTGCAAAAAGTCGTCAAGATGCTTGAAAAAGTGGTAGTCAGTTGGCAAGAAGTCAGGAGAATATAATGGATGAGGCGAAAGCTGGTGGCCCAATTCATTCAACTCTTGAAGAGGTGGTTGTGTGATATGCAGTTGGGTGTTGTGGAGAAGAATTGTGCCCTTTCTGTTGACCAATGCCAGCTGCAGGCATTGCAGTTTTTGATGCATCTCATCAATTTGCTGAGAGGTTCAGAAAGCTGCAGTGGATCAGACCAGCAGCAGACCACCAAACAGTGATCATGAACTCTTTTTGGTGCAAATTTGGCCTTGGGAAATGCTTTGGAGCTTCTTCTCAGTCCAGTTACTGAGCTGGTCATCACCAGTTGTCATGTATAATCAACTTTTCATTGCACTTCACAATCCAGTCATGAAATGATTCGTTGTTATTGCACAGCATAAGACAAGGTGACACTTCAAAATGACAATTTGTTTTTATTTTCAGTCAGCTCATGAGGCACCCACTTATCGAGCTTTTTCACCTTTCCAATTTGCTTCAAATGCCAAACAACTGTAGAATTCTTGATACTGAGTTCTTCAGCAATTTCTCATATAGTCATAAGAGGATCAGCTTGGATAATTGCTCTCAATTGGTCGTTTTCAACTTCCAATGGCTGGCCACTAGTTCCTCATCTTCAAGGCTCTCATATCCTTTGCAAAACTTCTTGAACCACCAGTGCACTGTATATTCTTCAGCAGTTTCTGCACCAAATGCATTGCTGACATTGAGAGTTGTCTCCACTGTTTTATGACCCATTTTGAACTCAAATAAGAAAATCTCTCAAATTTGCTTTTTGTCTAACATCATTTCCATAGTCTAAAATAAATATAAAATAAGCAGTAAGTAATAAGTCATTAGCAAAAAAGTAAAGCAAGAAATGCACATTAAAATGATATATAACAACAACATTTATTAAGAATGTATTCCAATATCAAACAGCAAATTCCAACAATGCAAAAACCGCAATTACTTATGCACCAACCTAAATGATTAAGCTTAGTGAGGAAGGCATGTTAAAAGCTGACATAGGCTGAAGGCTGGGACTCTTACATCAAACACTTAGCCAAGTTGGGAATGCAAACGAAAAAAGCTTGAAGGAAATTTAAAGTGCTACTCCAGTGAACATAAGAATGGTAAGAAAGTAAAACAGCCTTATTACTGATATTGAGGAAGTTTGCGTGATATGGATAGATCAGACCAACCACACTATTTCCTTAAGCCAAAGCCTAATCCATAGCGAGACTCTAACTCTGTTCAGTTCCATGGAGGTGAGTAAACTGCAGAAGAAAAGTTTGAAGTTAGTACAGGTTAGTTCATGTGGTTGAAGGAAAGAAGGCATCTCCATAACATAAAAATGCAAGATGAAGCAGCAAATGCTGATGTAGAAGCTGCAGCAAGTTACCCAGAAGATCTTGCTAAGATCATTGATGAAGGTGGCTACAGCAAACAACATATTTTCAAGTAGATAAAATAGGCTTTTATTGGATGAAGTTTCCATCTAAAACTTTCATAGAGAGGGTTAAGTCAATGCCTGGTTTCAAAGGCTCAAAACGCAGGCTGACTCTCTTGTTGGGGGCTAATAATGCAGCTGGTGACTTTAAGTGGAAGCCAATGCTCATTTACCATTCTAAAAATCCTAGGGACCTTAAGAATTATGCTAAATCCACTCTACAAATGCTCTATGGATGAACAACAAAGACTGGATGACAACACATCTGTTTACAGCATGGTTTACTGAATATTTTAAGCTCAATGTTGATACATACTGATCAGAAAAAAAAATTTTTTTTCAAAGTATTACTGCTCATTGACAATGCATCTGTTCACCTAAGAGCTCTGTTGGAGGAGATACACAGGGAGATTAATGTTCTTCTCATCCCTGCTAACATAACATCCATTCTGCAGCCCATGGATCAAGGGATAATTTTAGCTTTCTTGTTTCATTATTTAAGAAATACATTTTGAGCTGGGTGCGATGGCTTGCACCTGTAATTCTAGCTACTCAGGAGGCTAAGGTGGGAGGACTGCTTGAGGCTAAAAGTATGAGACCAGCCTGAGCAACATAGTGAGACTTTGTCTCTGACCAAATAAAGAAAAGAAAAGAAAAAGCCAGAGCTCAGCAAGGCTGCTGTGGCCAGACTGCCAGATTTTCCCTCTCTGGACAGGGCATCTCTGAAAAAAAGGCAGCAGCCCCATTCAGGGACTTATAGATAGAACCCTCATCTCCCTGGGACAGAGCACCTGGTGGAAGGGATGGCTGTGGGCGCAGCTTCAGCAGAATTAAATGTCCCTACCTGATGGCTCTGAAGAGAGCAATGGACCTCCCAGCACAGTATTTGATCTCTGTCAAGGGTCAGACTGCCTCCTCAGGTGGGTCCTGACCCCCCTGTATCCAAACTGAGAGATACCTCCCAGTAGGTACCAACAGACGCCTCATAAAGGAGAGCTCTGGCTGGCATCTGGCAGGTGTGCCTCTGGGACAAAGCTTCCAGAGGAAAGAACAGGCAGCAATCTTTGCTGTTCTGCAGCCTCCGCTGGTGATATCCAAGCAAACAGGGTCTGGAGTGGACCTCCATCAAACTCCAGCAGACTTGCAGCAGACAGACCTGACTGTCAGAAGGAAAACTAACAAATAGAAAGGAATAGCACATCCACTCAAAAACCCCATCTGAAGGTCACCAACATCAAAGACCGAAGGTAGGCAAATCCACAAAGATGGGAAGAAACCAGCGCAAAAAGGCTGAAAATTCCGAAAACCAGAATGCTTCATCTCCTCCAAAGGATCACAACTGCTCGCCAGCAATGGAATAAAACTGGACAGAGAATGAGCTTGAGAAATTGACAGGAGTAGGCTTCAGAAGGTGGGTAATAACAAACGCCTTCAAGCTAAAAGAGCATGTTCTAACCCAATGCAAGGAAGCTAAGAACCTTGAAAAAAGGTTGGATGAATTGATAACTAGAATAACCAGTTTAGAGAAGAACATAAATGACCTGATGGAGCCGAAAAACACAGCATAAGAACTTCGTGAAACATACACAAGTACCAATAGCTGAACTGATCAAGTGGAAGAAAGGATATCAGTGATTGAAGATCAACTTAATGAAATAAAGTGAGAAGACAAGATTAGAGAAAAAAGAATAAAAGTAACAAACAAAACCTACAAGAAATATGGGACTGTGTGAAAAGACCAAATCTACGTTTGATTGGTGTTCCTGAAAGTGACGGGGAGAATGGAACCAAGTTGGAAAACACTCTGCAGGATATTATCCAGGACAACTTCCCCAACCTAGCAAGACAGGCAAACATTCAAATTCAGGAAATACAGAGAACACCACAAAGATACTCCTCAAGAAGAACAACTCCAAACCACATAATCATCAGATTCACCAAGGTTGAAATGAAGGAAAAAATGTTAAGGGCATCTAGAGAAAAAAGTCAGGTTACCCAAAAAGGGAAGCCCATCAGATTAACAGCAGATCCCTCTGCAGAAACCCTACAAGCCAGAAGAGAGTTGGGGCCAATATTCAACATTCTTAAAGAAAAGAATTTTCAACCCAGAATTTCATATCCAGCCAAACTAAGCTTCATAAGTGAAGGAGAATTAAAATCCTTTACAGAAAAGCAAATGCTGAGAGATTTTGTCACCACCAGGCCTGCCTTACAAGAGCTCCTGAAGGAAGCACTAAACATGGAAAGGAACAACCGGTACCAGCCACTGCAAAAACATAACAAATTGTAAAGAATATCGACACTATGAAGAAACTGCATCAACTAACAGGCAAAACAACCAGCTAGCATCATAATCGCAGAATAAAATTCACACAAAACAATATTAACCTTAAATGTAAATGGGCTAAATGCCCCAATTAAAAGACACAGACTGGCAAATTAAATAGTCAAGACCCATCAGTGTGCTGTATTCAGGAGACTCATCTCACAGGCAAAGACACACTTAGCCTCAAAATAAAGGGATGGAGGAATGTTTACCAAGCAAATGGAAAGCAAAAAAAAAAAAAAAAAAAAAAAAAACAGGAGTTGCAATCCTAATCTCTGATAAAACAGACTTTAAACAAACACTGATCAAAAGAGACAAAAGGGCATTACATAATGGTAAAGGGATCAATGAAGCAAGAAGAGCTAACTATCCTAAATATATATGCACCCAATACAGGAACACCCAGATTAATAAAGCAAGCTCTTAGAGACCTACAAAGAGACTTTGACTCCCACACAATAATAGTGAGAGACTTGAACATCCCACTGTCAATATTAGACAGATCAACAAGACAATATAAACAAGGATATTCAGGACTTGAACTCAGCTCTGGACCAAGTGGACCTAATAGACATCTACAGAACTCTTCACCCCAAATCAGCAGAATATACATTCTTCTCAGTACCTCATCACACTTATTCTAAACTTGACCACGTAATTGGAAGTAAAACACTCCTCAGCAAATGGAAAAGAATGGAAATCATAACAGAGTCTCTCAGACCACAGTGCAATCAAATTAGAACTCAGGATTAAAAAAACTCACTCAAACTTCACAACTACATGGAAACTGAATAACCTGCTCCTGAATGACTACTGGGTAAATAACAAAATGAAGGCAGAAATAAAGATGTTTTTTGAAACCAATGAGAATGAAGACACAGCGTACCAGAATCTCTGGGACACATTTAAAGCAGTGCGTTGAGGGAAATTTATAGCACTAAATGCCCACAAGAGAAAGCATGAAAAATCTAAAATTGATATCCTAACATCAAAATTAAAAGAACTAGAGAAGCAATGGCAAACAAATTTAAAACCTAGCAGAAGACAAGAAGTAACTAATATCAGAGCAGAACTGAAGAAGATAGAGACACAAAATTCTTTCAAAAAATCAATGAATCCAGGAGCAGGTTTTTTGAAAAGATCAACAAAACAGAAAGACCACTAACCAGACTAATAAAGAAGAAAAGAGAGAAGAATCAAATAGAAGCAATAAAAAATGATATAGGGGATATCACCACTGATCCCACTGAAATACAATCTACCATCAGAGAATAATATAAACACCTCTGTGCAAATAAACTAGAAAACCTAGAAGAAATGGATAAATTCCTGGACACATACACCCTCCCAAGATTAAACCAAGAAGAAGTTGAATCCCTGAATAGACCAATAACGAGTTCTGAAATTGAGGCAGTAATTAAGAACTTACCAATCAAAAAAAGCACAGGACCAGAAAGATTCACAGCTGAATTCTACCAGAGGTACAAAGAGGAGCTGGTACCATTCCTTCTAAAACTATTCCAAAAACTAGAAAAAGAGGGAATCCCCCCTAACTCATTTTATGAGGCCAGCATCATCCTGATACCAAAACCTGGCAGAGAAACAAAAAAAAAAGGAAAATTTCAGGCCAATATCCCTGATGAACATTGGCGCAAAAATCCTCAGTAAAATCTGGCAAAGCAAATCCAGCAGCACATCAAAAAGCTTATCCGCCATGATCAATTCAGCTTCATCCCTGGGATGCAAGGCAGGTTCAACATACACCAATCAATAAAACGTAATCCATCACATAAACAGAACCGATGACAAAAAACAGATGATTATCTCAATAGATGCAGAAAAGGTCTTCAATAAAATTCAACACCCTTTCATGCTAAAAACTCTCAATAAACTAGGTATCCATGGACTGTATCTCAAAATAATAAGAGCTATTTATGACAAACCCACAGCCAATATCATACTGAATGGGCAAAAACTGGAAACATTCCCTTTGAAAACTGGCACAAAACAAGGATGCCCTCTCTCACCACTCCTATTCAACATAGTATTGGAAGTTCTGGCCAGGGCAATCAGGCAACAGAAAGAAATAAAGGGCATTCAAATAGGAAGAGAGGAAGTCAAATTATCTCTGTTTGCAGATGACATTATTGTATATTTAGAAAACCCCGTTTTCTCAGCCCCAAATCTCCTTAAACTGATAAGCAAGTTCAGCAAAGTCTCAGGATACAAAATCAATGTATAAAATTAACAAGCATTCCTATACACCAATAACAGACAAACAGAGAGCCAAATCATGAGTGAACTCCCATTCACAATAGCTTCAAAGAGAATAAAATACATAGGAATACAACTTATAAGAGATGTGAAGGACCTCTTCAAGGAGAACTACAAACCACTACTGAAAGAAATAAGAGAGAACACAAACAAATCGAAAAACATTCCATGCTCATGGATAGGAAGAATCAATATTGTGAAAATGGCCTTACTGCCCAAAGTAATTTATAGATTCAATGCTGTCCCCATCAAGCTACCACTGACTTTCTTCACAGAATTGGAAAAAGTTACTTTAAACTTCATATGGAACCAAAAAAGAGCCGGCATAGCCAAGACAATCCTAAGCAAAAAGAACAAAGCTAGAGGCATCACGCTACCTGACTTCAAACTATTCTACAAGGCTACAGTAACCAAAACAACATGGTACTGGTACCAAAACAGATATACAGACCAAAGGAACAGAACAGAGGCCTCAGAAATAATGCCACACATCTACAACCATCTTATCTTTGGCAAACCTGACACAAACAAGCAATGGGGAAAAGATTCCCTATTTAATAAATGGTGTTGGGAAAACTGGCTAGCCATAAGCAGAAACCTGAAACTGGACCGCTTCATTACACCTTATGCAAAAATCAACCCAAGATGGGTTACAGACTTAAATGTAAGACCTAAAACCATAAAAATCCTAGAAGAAAACTTGGGCAATACTGTTCAGGACATAGGCATGGGCAAAGACTTCATGTCTAAAACACCAAAAGCCATGGCAACAAAAGCCAAAATTGACAAATGGGATCTAATTAAACTAAAGAGCTTCTGCAAAGCAAAAGAAACTATCATGAGATTGAACAGGCAACCTACAGAATGGGAGAAAATTTTTACAATCTATCCATCTGACAAAGGGCTGATATCCAGAATCTATAAAGAACTTAAACAAATTTACAAGATAAAAAAACAAACAACCCTATCAAAAAGTGAGCAAAGGATATGAACAGACACTTCTCAAAATAAGACATTTTTGCAGCCAACAAACATATGAAAAAATGCTCATCATTATCATCACTGGTCATTAGAGAAATGCAAATCAAAACCACAATGAGATACCATCTCATGCCAGTTAGTACGATGATCATTAAAAAGTCAGGAAACAACACATGCTGGATAGGATGTGGAGAAATAGGAACACTTTTACACTGTTGGTGGGAGTGTAAATTAGTTCAACCATTGTGGAAGACAGTGTGGCAATTCCTCAAGGATCTAGAACCAGAAATGCCATTTGACCCTGCAATCTCATTACTGGATATATACCAAAGGATTATAAATCATTCTACTATAAAGACACATGCACACATACGTTTATTGCAGCACTATTCACAATAACAAAGACTTGGAACCAACCCAAATATCCATTAATGATAGATTGGATAAAAAATATGTGGCACAGAAACACCATGGAATACTATGCAGCCATAAAAAAGGATGAGTTCATGTCCTTTGCAGGGACATAGATGAAGCTGGAAACCATCATTCTCAGCAAACTATCACAAGAACAGAAGACCAAACACTGCATGTTCTCACTCATAAGTGGAAGCTGAACAAGGAGAACCCATGGACACAGGGAGGGGAGCATCACACACCAGGGCCTATTGGGGGGTTGGGGGAGGGGGTGGAACAGCATTAGGGGAAATACCTAATGTAGGTGATGGGTTGATGGGTGCAGCAAGCCACCATGGCACATATATACCTATGTAACAAAACTGCACATTCTGCACATGTACCCCAGAACTTATAATAATTTTAAAAAGCCAGATGTGTTGGCCCGTGCCTATAGTTACAGCTACTTGAGAGGCTGAGGAAGGAGGATCACTTGAATCTAGGAGTTTGAGGCTGCAGAGAGCTATGGTTATGCCACTGCACTCCACTCTGGGTGACAGAGAGAGATCCCATGCCTAAAATAAAAATGAAAGGAAGACATACACTTTGAAAGGTTATAGCTGCCATAGATAGTGATTCCTCTAATGGATATGGACAAAATACATTTAAAACCTTCTGGAAAGGATTCCTCTTCTAGATGCCATTAATAACATTGGTGACTCATGAGAAGAGGTCAAAATATCAATATTAACAGCAATTTGGAAGAAGTTCATTCCAATCCTGTGAATAACTTTGGGGCGCTCAAGACTTCAGTGGACAAAGTGACTACAGGTGTAGTGGAACTAGCCAGATAACTAGAATGAGAAGTGCACCTTAAAGATGGGACTGAACTGCTGAAATCTCATGATAAATATTGAATGGATGAGGAGTTAGTGAAGGAGCAAAGAAAATGGTTTCTTAAAGAGCAAAGAAATTTGCCCTTGGTGAAGATGCTATGAGCAATGTTGAAATGACAACAAACATTTAGAATAGCACACAAACTTAGTTGATAAAGCAGTAGCAGGGTTTGAGAGGACTGACTTCAATTTTGAAAGAAGTTCTGCAGTGGTGCTATCAAACAGAAACCAGCCACCACCCTGATCATTCAGCAACCAACAACGACAAAGCAAAACCCTCCACCAGCAAAAGGGTTACAACTCATTGAAGGCTCAGATGATTGTTAGCATTTTTTAGTAACATTTTTAATTAAGGTCTGTACATTGTTTTTTTTTTGACACAGTGCTATTACACACTTAATAGACTACAGTATAGTGTAAACATAGCTTTTATATGCACTGAGAAACCAACAAATCTGTGTGACTTGCTTCATTGTGATATTTGCTTTTTTGCAGTGGTCTAGAACTGAACCCACAATTTCCCCGAGGTATGCCTGTATTATAAAGATTTGGAATTATGTAATATCTTTCTCTTGATTAATAAAGTTTTTTTTCTCTGAAGCTCTTAAAAATTTCAAAAGAGTTAACTAACTTTTAAAACTCCTGTAACTCTTCCATTTTTTTTGATAAAAAGTACAAGTCAGAACTCTTGCATAAATCTTAGAGTTTGTGTGTCAGGGAAAAAAATCTTACGTCAATTATTTTCTATACACAAAGAATTAAATTTCCAATCTTGAAGCTTGGATATAAGTAAATATATATACATAATTCTTAAATATTGATTAATTGCTTAAATATCGAGTCACTCACTTGTTTATCCAACAGAGCTTTATGAGTTCTTTCTGTATTATAAAAGCAAAAAATGCATATATGTAACATGAGAGGCAAAAGGAAACATAAATGCAGGTGGGAGTGTATGAACAGCAAAATAGAATAATGACCAAGAGTTTAGATGTGAAATCAGATACATGTGGATTAGTATTGTAACCCATGACTTATTTCCTGTGTGACGCTGGGGAGGATTCTAAACTCTAAGTCTTGGTCTTCTCTCACTTAAAATGGAGTAATAATATTTGCCTCATAAGGTTGTTAGAGCACTAAGTTTGCTCATTCAGGTCTCGCATTAATGGAGCAGTTAATGTAGTCATTTTTTAGTTGTATTTCTTAAGTGAGCTCTTTTTATTCAGTAATGTTTACTGCCCAGTTGTATTAAACATATTAAAATAGTGGAGAGTGAGTCATCAATAAACTATTATTATTACAATTTAAATGATGAATAAGACACGGACTCTTTTCCCAAGAATTTTAAAGGGAACAGGATTATACTCAATTATAATGTTACACAGAAAGTAGTAAGTATATCCATAGAGATACAGATGCTGTGCATTTTGTGTGTGTTAATTAGAAGACAGAACATTTGTTTCCAACTTGAGGCGCCAGGGAAGCCTGCACAAGGGGAGGAATTTGGGCTGAAGTTTGAAAGAGTGGTAGGATTTGGATATACATATAGAGGTACAGAGAGGATCATATGAGTGAAGGAAATCAAAATATTTTACCCTGAAATAGACTTCTGTGACATATTTTGAGACAGCTCTTTTTTTATTTTATTTTATTTTATTATTATACTTTAGGTTTTAGGGTACATGTGCACAATGTGCAGGTTTGTTACATATGTATCCATGTGCTGTGTTGGTTTGCTGCACCCATTAACTCGTCATTTAGCATTAGGTATATCTCCTAATGCTGTCCCTCCCCTGTCCCCCCAACCCACAACAGTCCCCGGAGTGTGATGTTCCCCTTCCTGTATCCATGAGTTCTCATTGTTCAATTCCCACCTATGAGTGAGAACATGCGGTGTTTGGTTTTTTGTCCTTGCGATAGTTTACTGAGAATGATGTTTTCCAGTTTCATCCGTGTCCCTACAAAGGACATGAACTCATCATTTTTTACGGCTGCATAGTATTCCATGGTATATATGTGCCACATTTTCTTAATCCAGTCTATCATTGTTGGACATTTGGATTGGTTCCAAGTCTTTGGTATTGTGAATAGTGCCACAATAAACATACGTGTGCATGTGTCTTTATAGCAGCATGATTTATAGTCCTTTGGGTATATACCCAGTAATGGGATGGCTGGGTCAAATGGTATTTCTAGTTCTAGATCCCTGAGGAATCGCCACACTGACTTCCACAATGGTTGAACTAGTTTACAGTCCCACCAACAGTGTAAAAGTGTTCCTATTTCTCCACATCCTCTCCAGCACCTGTTGTTTCCTGACTTTTTAATGATGGCCATTCTAACTGGTGTGAGATGGTATCTCATGGTGGTTTTGATTTGCATTTCTCTGATGGCCAGTGATGATGAGCATTTTTGCATGTGTTTTTTGGTTGCATAAATGTCTTCTTTTGAGAAGTGTCTGTTCATGTCCTTCACCCTCTTTTTGATGGGGTTGTTTGTTTTTTTCTTGTAAATTTGTTTGAGTTCATTGTAGATTCTGGATATTAGCCCTTTGTCAGATGAGTAGGTTGAAAAAATTTTCTCCCATGAGACAGCTCTTTAGAAAACCTGCAAACAGAAATAGCCCTGCAAGGTTGTCCTTTGTGGGGAACATCAGCATCTGTAGATAATCTGCATTGATGCAGCCAGGCTTTCTCTGAGGCATTTCCTTGTCCAGTCTAGGAAAGATTAACTGAGAGTCTGACAGATTTAAAAGTCTGAAAGAAACATTTACCATCTATTCTCTCTGAGGGCTGCTACCTATGAGGTTTCAGCTGTGTAACAAGACCACCTTTGCTAGCCAGGTCTTCTCTCCCTCTTAATAACCTGACTGGCCACCATAAACTGTTTTGGGCTGTGCTTTGAGCTCCCCGTTCTTTCTGTAGCCTCAAAATTGTATTAAAGCTTCTGTACCCCATTGAGAGTTGGCTTAATCACTCTGTGTTTCCCTCCCATTCATACTAATAAGTTTGTATGCCTTTTCTCTTATTAATCTGCCTTTTGTGAGTTAATTTTCCAGTGAAACTTTCGAGGGCAAAGAGGGAGTTTTCCCCTCACCCTCACATGAACAAAGACATAGTGTGAAAATGTGAACATGCTGGGTGTCAAGAGCAAATGGTGAGTGGGTACATTTAAACATCCAGTGGGTGACAAGGGATATTAGGAGTCAAATTTGGAAAGAAAGGCTGACTTCAGCTCACATGGAGTCATCAAGGACTGGCCATAGGGCTTGGGCTTTTAGAAGGAAAGCACTGGGCTGATATCCAGAGCTGGACTTAGAGGACATAATAGTAGTGTCAGTTGAATGCATGAATCAGTATGGAAAAAAGAAAAGCAAAAATGGAAAACAAGTTAGGTCACTTTTGCAAAGTTGGGGCCAGTGATAATAATAAGTAGTTGAATTTGCTATTCTATGCATCTGCCTGATGTCTTGGTCATCTTTGATGGAAAGAAAACTCTAGTACTACTATAGGCCAGTCCAGGAATTCAAAACAGCTGCTGCCCACAGATGAGTATACATTATCCATCTGATTCAATATCCCGTGATATTCCATAGTCACATCTTTTAACCTATAATATTTCCCCAGTAGAAATAATTTGGCCATTTAGTTTCCAACATTATGGCTATTTATAGTCTTTCAACTTTATCCAGACCTCACACTGCAATGCCTACCCACAAGTCAATTTTATGTAGAATAAGGATTCTTCGTAGTTTTGTTCAAATCTGATGCAATTCCAAAAAAAAAAAACACAACTAACTTCTTCAGGATGTACAATAGTGATAGATTATTTCTGATTCTGACCCACAGCAATTTTCACAAGTATCTAAGAGCACAAGAAGCCTGCAACTGGCTTTCCTTTTCTGTTTTTTTAAATTCACTTATGGGACGTATGTATTGATACACTGGAACAAAGTGTTTCCAAAAGAAAAACTAGGAATATTTTTCATAAGATGCAGAACAGTATCCCTCATTTTATCATTAAAAGATCTTGCTGTGCCTCATCTCTACATATAGTGAAGATAAACATTGTGCCATAGGAGAACCAAGGAAAATTGACTCACGTTTTAAAAGAAGCATCCTCTGGCCCTGTGAATTGCAATTATCACACATATCTGACATAGGTACTCAACATATTAACATTTAATTTATTTTCATTAGTCTGCCTCTTTTTACTAGATTGTGATCTTCTTAAAATCGGAAACTATTATATTCTGTTTTTTTAACCTAATGCCTAATTAATACCTTCCACAATATGGGTATTAGACAGTGTGTAATGAATAAGTGAATGGAATATTGATTTGATTTAATTCCTCCATATTTTCTTTACTTGTTTGTTTCATTAACTTGTGAGTGCAGATTTTAATAATCTTATTTATGGGTCTTTTATTAAAAATTGACTCAAAATCTTTTAGGAAGAATATGAGATGTGAATTATAATCATACATATACACATTACACATAAATGCTGATTCTCAAAGAAGTTTCACATATGAAAGCCCTGAAAAATGCAGAAATGTTTCTTATTATAATAAGGCCAATTTATAATCTATCCACAGTGATAAGAATGATTAAAGATTTTACCACGGAGAAGAATTCAGTTCGCCTGGATGAGAGAAGTTGGTGTTCGGTTTTCTACCAATCTTGTTTGTATAGATTGTGATATTATCTACTGGAAAAGAAAACCTCTAGCTGAAAATCTGATAATTCCTTTATGGCATTTGAGATGAGTCTCTGACAACGCCCTGGGTAAGATATTTTCCAAGAGGTCTATTAACTAAATTTCAGGAGATAATAGCCACAACATTAACGTGATGCTAGAATGTGATATTAGAGAAACAAATGGAAATTCCCACAAAAAAAATCCGGAAGGTAAAAATGGCACAATAAAAATGCAAGTAAAAATACATAGGAAGTAGAATGATGTGCTACTTCTAGAAAAAAACATGAATACTTGATGAAAAATATAAGGAGCTGGAGCTCATATGATTGATGAAATAATAAAATTGGATGAAAAGGAGATATACAAGGGAGGGAGGTAAGATTAGGGTAATTGTGAGATGGAGGGGAACATCACTGGTGGATACTCTATGGAGGAGGATAATTACTATGACTAAGATAGATTAAAAGAGAATCCAGTGCTAAATATTATGAGGACACAGAGCAGGAGATATTGGAAAGAAATTTATTTATGTGATTAATAGAGAAAAGTTAAGATGGATGAGAGAAAAAATTGTGGTTAATAAATATACTATTAAGGAATGCCATTTCTCTTTTCTCAACAAATGACTGGGAAATTTTAACCTTGGTTAGATTTGACAAAATGACGATTTTCTTTTCAATTTTTAAGCAAGTCACAAAGCAGGGACTAAAATAAGATAAATTTGAAGTCTCATCTTGGAAATGATTAGACAAATCTTCTGTGCATTCAAATGTAAATGAGTATGATATGCTGTGTCCTTTCACTAAGACACTTAATAGCTTATATAAAAATACTTTATAGCTAAAATAAAATAATAAATTATAAATTCCTCAACTAAGATTATTATTTCTGTATGTTAGTTTGTTTTTCCATTTCCCATATATCCTGGAGACCTTTGGAAGTAGTGACGAGATCATCTCTAAAACTCTTTAGCCATGCTTCCTAAAAAGGCAGTGTGAGGATGGGTGGTATTCACTAGCATTGGTTTTACACAAAGTAGTAACCTCACCAGCAGAGAGCTGAGACATCAGTGAAGACAATACATGATTATTACCTGGTATTATTTTGAGTATAAACTTTTTTTTCAAACTGATGAAACACCCAGTAAATTTTTGCTACTCTTAAATGTTATTGTAAATCAGAATCTCAAATCTGACCCAAACATACTGCATTAAAATTTTCATTTTAGCAAGATCCCCAAATGATTATTGTGCACATTAATATCTGAGAAGCACTTCCTTAACTTGTTTCTTTGAATTCTGAATCATTTTTTAGAAAAGTTTACAAAATAATTAATTTTGGCAGGACAAAGGGAAGGTGTCCCTTAATCTCTGTTCAAAATTTCCCCCAGCACAACACCTCAGTGTCTAGTTGGGAAACAGTACATGCCTTCTAAATATAATCAATGCAACAGACTTTATTACCACCTACCCTAGGTCCTGACCTCATCAACTATTATTCAGGCTATACACACACACACAAAAAAATTGATTCTTAAAGCGTTTCTATTGTTTACAAAATATTAATCTATTCTGCCTCCCCACCCTTGCATTATACATGGGTATGCACAGAAATTCTTCATGATGCTATAAGAGAACGGTAAAAACACTCATTGGTTTAAGCTGTCTTATATCAAGGTTTCGCTGCATGTAGTTATGTTTTAGGAGACATCATTTGAGTTGCAGTATATCTGACTTTGTAAAACAGCATTTTAATGAGGTTTTATACTAGGTGGAAAGTATAGAGAAAGACATGTAAACAAAGGGCAAGGAAGTGTGATTATGTTACTGAAAAAAACCATTTGATTAAAAATCGAAGTTGAAAAGTATTGTGATTCATACCAGCATCTTCAGAGAAGCAAATTAAAGAAAGTTCAGGTATATTGAACACATCATGGTTAGAATTAACTTGTTCATCTATTAGTGTTTATAAATCAATCTTTCTGATTAAAGAATTACAAAAATAGTTTTTATGTGATGTATTACAATTTCACTAGATTTTTTTCTAGGTGAAAAGTTAATAAAATATTTTATGTTAGGCCATATTGTTATCCAAAAACTATAAAAAAATCTTCCTTTAAAGTGAGATAGTTATATTTAACCATTTAATAAAATATTTATCTCATATTCTGTCTTTTTCAAAAGTAATCAAGAAGAGTATGTTTATTGCTTGCTTTAAGTAATAATGACACTGTCAATCTAAATGATGATATACATAAAATATTAGAAAGAAATAATTAACTGCAAATAATCATTCAAAAGTCAGCAGAACTAAATATCTGAATGTTAAAAAATTAGGGGTTTCAATATCAATTAATTAGAAAAGCAGCTGCAACCTAATTGATTGCTAACCCATAACATTGACTGAGCATGTCCACCGATTTGGAACTTTTGAAATATTAGTTGTTTCATGACCAGATTTCTGTTAACATTTCTTTATAAATTTCAGTATGGGTTAGATCTAAGAAGACCTGCCTGTTTAAGTAGGCAGGAGAATCTTCATCTCAAGAAAGGGTTTCTAGTCCTAGAACCCCCATTCCATCCCCATGCTCCTTTCCTGAAAAATCTATGGTAATATTGTTTTATGCCGAGCTTTTCAGAGCTAACTGATGATCTTACTGAATAGTTAGGAAGTCAGAGAATTCTTTAGAGAATTATTTTCTCCTCCAGAGAATCCTGCAGTGTACACATAACCATTGGGTGCTCAATATACATTTGTTACAAGTTACCATTATTGACTAGTTCTTAATAGGACTGAATACCACTAAATAACAACTTAGAGTTTAACAAGGACAACCCCATATTCTTAGGTAGTTGAAATTGTATTGATTTTTTAGATTTTTCCTTAAAAGTATACATGACTAAAAATATTCTTTACATATAAGCAATGTTAAATTGAAAACATTATAATAGAAACATTCCCAGGAATTTACAAACAAGTTTATAATACAAGGTTATACAGGGCTTTAATGCTGTATCTGATTAAACGTTCATTAATATTTACATTGAACCCTGCAAATGCAGTGATTAGTCATTAAAAAAATGACAATTCAGATGCACTAGAAATTTCCATATACATATAATTTTTAAAAAATTATTGTAAGATAAGGAAAATGAGATGGCTCCTCTAGTATGCCAGTTTAAAAGTCATCACGAGGGGACAAAATTTAACACATAAAACACCACTGTCGTTAAAACAATAAGGTACTGACAGAATAAACATAAGGTGAGTAGGATAGACTACAAAAGTAAGATACAGGGCCAACAGTATATGAAAATTTAATATACCCTAAAGGCGGCTTTTTGAAGTAATGGGAAAGAGATAGATTACCCAGTAAGTGATGTTGTCTATCCATATACAAGGAAATGTACACTATAAAATATATTAATGGAATATTAAGATATAATGTATAAAAGTAACTGTCAATAATTATAATTAATTAAATATTAAGATATAATGTATAAAAGTAACTGTCAATAATTATAATTAATTAAATATTAAGTCATTTAAAAACAATCCTGAGGTGGAAACACTTTTCTAAGCAAGGCATGAAGCTGAAAAGCCATTACATATTTTGACAAACTTGACTTTCTAAAATTTAAAACCAACTTATGGTAAAAAGTAAAAGAAAATAAAACTTTTTAAAGCAATACACTGAGAGAAAATATCTGTAATACATTTAAAAATTAGCTAATACAAATATATAAAAAGCTCCTACTCACAAAAAAGAGGAAAAAAAAGTGCAATAGAAGATTAACGAGTCACGGATAGGAATAGATAATTCACAGAGGAAGATGGTAATGACCGGGAAACTTTTAAATAGTTTTTCACCTTTATATCTTGTTAAGGACGTGAAAGTTGAAACAGCATATAAATTTCATTTAAAATCTATTCTATTAATAAAAGTGTCAAAAGATGCACTATTATTGAAAGCTTGAATGAGAATATCCACTTTGGAAGATATTTAGTAATATCTATTAATATTTTTAAAATGTAATGCTCAGTAAATATACTTCAAGATCCAGCCTAAAAATAGAAAGGACAATATACAGGTTGTATGTACAAAGGTAGGCAATACAATATTGTTTGCGATATGAAAAAACTAAAAAAAAATAGAAACGTATAATGATAGAATAGTTAACTGCATTGGGTACATTCATTCAATCAAGATGTCATACAGCCATGTCAAATAATGAACTGCTGATTCATAAAGAAATCCATGATAGAATTGGTAATTGAAAAATGTGGGTTCATACATAATACTTTTTTCAATTGAACAAATAAATATCTGTTAGTTCAATTATTGTCATATGTGTAGGTGTGTATTTGTATAAGGATCAAAATTTTTAAAACTTTTATTATCTGATTCCTTCTGAAAGGATTGGAAGGATGGGATTGGGAATTGACTTTGTATTATCTTTAAGTAATAAGATTATGAAGAGATTTTTACTTTTTGCTAATTTTTACATTCTGGAAACAAATAAATACGAGTCACTCATAATAAGTTCTTTCTTTGAAAGAAAATCTTTCATCAAACAAATGTATTTCTTCTTGGTATGAATAGAACTGTACATTTTCCAAGAAATTTTACGGATTTGGCTTGAAAAGAAACACTAAATGCAAATATTCTTATATTTTTGTTGAAAATTTTAGAAAAAAAAGCATATAAAAGCTGATCAATGTTGATTGATTCTTCTGCCAGGGTATTTGAGAACTAACCTCTTAGAACTTCACACCAACATGTGCCACCTAGTGGTATATTAAGGATGGTATTGCTGTACTAGAAAGAAAAAGCATAAAAATCACTTTTCTTAACAGGTGCCTATGTCATGAAATTGAATATTCAACTTCATTAGTAAGAATTTAAATCCTTATACTTCTAATAACAATATAATAAACAATAATTAACATAAACAGGACTATCATTTGATTTACTTTTTTGTAATTAATGTTTTTATTGCTATGTGGACCACCTGTGTATTATGGTATGCATTTTTTTGCAGATTTCTTGAATATGGTGGAACAGTAATCAGCATTCTTTTTCAACTGTTTGTAGTCTGCCTTACTACACTGTTTTCAAACTTCAGCATACATTAAAATCACCTGGAGGGCTTGTTAAACAGACTGGTGGACACATCCCCAGAGTTTCTGATTCAATAGGAGTGGGGTGGGCCAAAAATTTGCTTCTTTCAAAAATTCCTGGAGGATGTTGATATTATTGATCCTAGGATCACATTTTGAAAATCACTACCTCATTTCACCGCAGAGACTAGAAAGCAAAAACTACATTTTCCAGATTCCCTTGCAGCTAGGAATCCAGATGTGAATCCTGTTCCATTAATTAGATATTCTCTCCTGTGATTTGGAAAATGAATAAAAGAAAAATATTAATTTCATGCTCTTTGGGGCTACTATCTGTGGCAAAGAAGCGTATAGAGAACTGGGGTTTTTCTATGTAGCATTCTTTTGTCCAGCTTCCAGCAAAGGAGCAACTGGACTCGGCATTGCCTTGTCAAGTGTAAGACTCACGGGGACTGTGAGGCCTCTCTGGTGGCAGTGGCAGCAGCAATGGCAAAAGAGGAGACCTGACTTCAGCTTCCTGTTTCTTGGAGCACAGGTCCAGCAATGAGATTCTCATAGTGGGCTCCAGAATCATCTTCTGACTGTGGTAGGGGTGGTGGCTTCTTTGGTGGGTCAGTTCCTTGTGTTTGGGGAGTCATACTTGGAGGCACAGCATAATTCCTGCTTCTTCCTGTCATTCTGCATTAAATACCCAGAGTCGTTTCTGTTTTCTTTAAAAAATCCAGACCCAATAGAATACACAAAAATGCTAAGAAAATGCTCAAAATCAAGAAACTTCAACTGGCCACAGTGGCTCATGCCTATAATCCCAGGACTTTGGGAGGCCAAGGTAGGAGGATCATTTGAGGCTGAGAGTTCAAGACCAGTCTGGGAATCATAGCAAGACTCCATCTCCACACAAAAAAAAAAACATTAAAAAATTAGCTTGACGTGGTAATGTGTGCCTGTAGTCATAGCTATTTGGGAGACTGAGGCAGGAGGATGACTAGAGCCCAGAAGTTTGAGGCTGCAGGGAATTATGATGACACCACTGCACTCCAGCCTGAGCAAAAGAAAGAAATTTCATCTGTGATTCATTCCTGTATAACCATGTGCAAATTGTGCACCTAGTTTCTATATAGACGTGTCTTAATCTAAAAATAATTTTCCTTACTATCTAACAAATATGTCAAGATATTTACAATAACAAGGGAAGTTTCCTTGAAACCTAACTGCACTCTAGTTTGGAAGCTTACTGCTTACTATGGAATATGTGCTGTTCCTCAAATGATGAAATATTCGAGCTGAAAGGAATCTTAGAGGTCATCTAGTCTAATTGCTCTTCCTGATATCCCTGCCTTTGTATGGCAGAAAAGGTAACTAAAATTTAGAAAACTGAAATGATAACTTATACTCAAGCCCAGGTTTTCAAATACAATTAATAAAAGTTAATAAGAGGATAAGTGGGTTGCCTAATTTACCACCAGAAATAGTTTCTATGTTATACACCACAATGCTTACATACTTTCTTTATATTAATATGTTTCCTATACGTTGTGTTCTGGTATAATAGTATAAGGTAGCTATTATATCAAGTGATAAGAATGGACTATAAGAATAATAACAATTACATGTACTTTGTAGTTTATGACATTTTTACATATCTTATCTCATAAATTCAAATGATTCTTTCCATAGTCCTATGGGCAATAGTTACTGTTTAGGCATCCTAAAATAAAATTCAACTTACATACTGTGTCTACTCTGTAATTGAGGCCCCAAATAAATTTGACTCATGCCAAAATTTTTGCTGAGCATCTTGAAAGAGAGATATCCTATGAGATAGTCATAGCAATGCAAATTATTTTTACACTGTGCTATATGTGTTTCTGAAAAAATAAAAAAGCTATCCTAAATCTTTGGAATCCATCCGAGAAAAAAAAATTAGAAAATGTGAAATTGTCTAAGTCTACTGAATCAGTATAGTTACTGTCTATAAGATACCCCTAGGCTCAGAAATTATGTGCTCAGGAGAGAAAGCATACTTCTAGAAATCAGGGCTTTGTTCTCCAGGAAACACTAAAGCTGGTAATCAAAATGAAATAAAGGCACCCAATGAAGATTCCCATAGGTAAAACTGCTTCCTAAGTGGATGTTTGATTGCTCTCAGCTTCTCCTTTTATGTTCATCTTTCTACCACAAAAGCCCATTCTCTGTGGCATTTCATGAGGTTGCTAATGATTTACTGTTGGTAGATGCAGGAGCCTAGAAGGGAGATACACAGAAAGAGTGCATTTCTTAAAACGTAGGACATAAATAGATTTCAAAATTTTTGTCCCATTACTTTCACTTAGAGAAAAAAGGAATATATTTTCTCCAAAAATTTTCTGGTTATCTTAAATCTATATGTTTACCTTAATATATGAGCATTATAAATATATGAGTTACTATAGGATAACTGTGAAGAAGTTTACTTGAGGCTTTCTTATTTCACTTTTTCATTTTCTGAAACATCCACAGGGTCACTGTCAGGGACACTATTGTCACTGGCCCTTACTTAAAATTAAATATCCTTCTGTGACTCTATTAACATTTTCAATTATTCATTGTAAATGATTGTACATATGTTAAGAGAAAGGCCAGCTAATAAACAATTCATACTAAAGTATGAGTGACTAATGGCTCCCATACATTTCCCCTTTAAAAGAGTCACTTATTAACCAAATGAGTTTCTAAATTGTGAAATTAATATGGATGGAAGAGACTAAAATGCAGTTTTCTTCCTAATCTAATAAGGGGGAAGAATTACTCAACCATATCAGTGTAATAACCTGTGCTTTTCAAAAGTTAGTTTTTGTTCAAAATACATGAACAAGAAAATACATCACTTAACAATATTAACAGCCACTTGGGTTGACTGACAGTCATATACAACAAGAACTAAACATCATTTTAACCTAGACTAATTTTCAATTATGACACCAAATCACTTTCTACATTCCATATCTTAAGAAATACTAACTTTTTGGGCTACTTATAATATCTTCCTTAAGTGGAAAAATCTAATTGAGCCCAAAACTTCCCTCCATTTAGTTTGAGAGGCTATGAACAATAACAAAATCTCCCTCCCAGATTTGTCAAGTAGGTTCTGTGACCTTGGAGAAACGTGCCTCTTTAATATGATATTGCAATAGTATATGAGAGAAATGCCTTGAGGTTTTACTATGTGGGACATCTTCCCACTCAAAATCAGACTTCCTTTCTTATTGGGTATCATCTGATACTAGTGAATCTTTAGATAATATTCTTGAGGAATGTAGTGATTCATATCATGTACACAAAGTATGAAACACATTGTGTACGTAATCTGGGTATAGCTGAGGCACTAGAACCTTTAACATTCAAATTTAACATAAGGCTGCTGAAACCTGCTGGCTCTGAGTTCCTGCTCCGCCTAGGTGGATCACCCTATGGATCCTTTCTCTATTCGAGGCAAGCTACTGCTATACCTCTTTGGGTCTTCTCACTCTTGGAAAGAACCATTACATATCCAATCCCCAAGTAGACATGCCCCTGTTCAACTGTCACTGAAGTATCAGGAGTCATGATATAATGGTGGGGTGGGGAACAAGAGATCTCTGCATGACCAAGAGCTTATTGTGGGAAATGAAACACTCCTGTTTATAACTGCTCCTTGAGCCATTCTCATTTGCCATCACTGAGTGTAGCATTCTGGCTTTCCTTGGTTTGTTGGCCTCCTTTCTCTTCCTTCTAGTGACATTCTACTTACACTTTCCACTTCTCAACTTGTTAGGAAATTCAAAAAGTCTTATTTTATAATACATTAAGGGCAACATAATGTTGGTTTGTCTCTCTCCTCTCCTTAGACATAGCTATGTCTAAGCCTCATTTTCCATGTGTCATAAAAGCATTTTGCTAAACAAGCGTAAACCTAAAAGTATCTGAGACAAGTGTCAATCAATTTTGAAGTTTATTTTGCCAAGATTAAGGGCATGCCAAGAAGAAAAAAACACAAAATCACAGAAACAGTCTGTGGTCCGAGCCTTTCTCCAAAAACAATTTTGAGGGCTTCAGTATTTAAAGAAAAAAATGTGGGCTGGAGGGGAAAGAGGGAGAGTACGGTAATCCACATGTTGCAAAAGAAAAGAAGCAGGTAGGGGAATACTCAATCACGTATGCATGCTGTGATCAGTAAATCAGTACTTCATATAAGATAAGGTGGATATAGAGTAGCTACCTGTGAAGATATTTAACATTTTATCTGTGGCTATCTGCTTAGGAACAAAGGAAAGGCAGTTTCTTGCCTTGTTATGGGATACTTCCATTGCTTCACCAGCTGGAAACCTCCTTGGCTAGTGGTGTCTTTACTTGAGTTTTGCTTGGGCCTGCTGGGCTTATCTCACCCACTCAGCTTATGTTACCAACCTGGATCCCACACCTGCAAAGGACAAGCCAGGCACAGAGTGGTGAGTGGTGCAAGAGTGAGTGAGTGTGGGGTCCAGCCACTGTGCACAGCCAAGCATGCTGATTGCAGCAGGGTGGGCAGCCCCAGGTGCTGTCATGGGCACTGGCTCCCTGCGAGGCTGCAGCTGGACCAGGAGTACCACAAGTGGCTTCCATGGCAGGCACAGGGGAACATGGTGGTGCCCAGAAGTTTGGAGTCACCAGGAATCACAGAGCCCCAAAGAGAGTGTCACAGTCCTGGCTCAGGGAGCTCCTAGGTCTGGGATCCCCAAAGGGATGCAGCTCTTCTCTCCTCATCACCTATAATGTGGCAAGTGGAGGCTGTATTTCAGCCCTGTTTGTGTTACAGCTCTTTCAGTTTCACACCTGCCATTCAGCAGCCCTGAGTTCTTGTCCAACATCCAGGAAGAATGAGGTACTCAGAGAAGTGGAGACTGAGAAAGGCAAAGAGGTGTTTTATTGAGCAACAGAACAGCTCAGAGGAGACCCACAGTGGGTAGCTCTGCTCTGCAGGCAGGTTGTCTAAAAGTCTGCTCAGCTCTCAGCAGAGAGAATACCCACAGTGGGTAGCTCCTCTTTGAAGGCAGGTCATCTTGATGTCTGCCTGAGTAAGGCTCAGTCAGGGGCTTTTATGGGCTTCAGAGAGGAAGAGGGTGTTCTGATTAGTCCATGGGTAGACATTGGCAGGCCCAGAAAAAGCACAATAATTTCTCACTCTGGTCTGTGGAACTGGCAGCCTGGCCCCCAGGCTTCAGGCCATCCCAGGCCTAAAGGGGGAGCTTCACTGGGGACCCACCCCTTTCCATCCAGGAACTTGTCTTCCTCCTACCACCATTAACCTGCCACCCATGGTGCCCATGGTGCCCAGGCTGTCTGTGTCAAGTGGTGCCTACAGGCCCATGCCAAGTCATCCTTAGTCCCCCCTCACTCACCCTCTCTCCCATGCTCATCAGTGCTCAATGTTCAGAGAGGGTCAAGTCATCAGCAGGCTGGTGTGTCAACACTGCCCTGAGCATGAGCACACCTGGCCAGGTCATGACAGCACACAGCTCAGCCACAACTTCATTTCAAAATTGGAGTGGGTGCTGGGAGTGGGCAGAGGCCAGGCAGTGGGAGCAGGCACTTCCAAGTCCATTGGGGAAAGGGGGCTTCCTGGGCCCCCGAGAGTGCAGAGATGCCTGAGTCCACAGCCATGGCTGGGCTTCTGCAGCTGTGCCTGGGAGAGTGGAGTTCCAGCCCCAACAACTTGGAAGAGGGTGGGGCTCCCCCCTGTTCTCAGCTCCTGCGAGCTCCACAGAATATGCAGCCCTGGCCATGCCTCCCCTGCTGCAGTTGGTCTTTTTGCAGCAGCTGCTCAAGACAGGCCACTGCTGCCATCACCCTGCTTCCCCTGAAGAGGTACATCTAACTGCCATTAGGATAGGGACAATGACCACTCTTAACTCCTTCATGCTGCCAGGAGGCATTTTGGGAAAAATGGCAGTCAGATCTCTCTCAGAGGCCTATCTAAAGGCTCCTGGTAAAAAGAGCCATTTTCTGAGGCTCCAGTTGCATGTCCACTTGGAGTTTGATGGCTTCTAGGTGAGAAGAAACAAATTTTACAAGGAGGTTAACTATGCAAAGGAAAAAATCTAGTGCCGAAAGATAACAGAAGTAAGAAGTAAAATAGACTAATCATTCTGAAAACAATATTGTGGCTAGAGCTGTTTCACCCTGGTAAAAGGAATTAAATCTTCTATGGAGGCAGTTAAGCTTTAAAAGAGAAATAACTGTTTAGGGGAGTAGATAATCCCTTGGGAGTTCAGGATTAAGGGGTCCTTGATGAAGATGCCCTACGGCAAGGAAGAAAAGTGAGAACAGCAAGCATAGGATATTCATGGAGGGTTAATTGTTAGTACTTCTCTTTTGAGATTGTTAGCTTGAGGTCCCTGATTTATTCACTCTGGTACTTTGGGTGCTCTCCTGGATCAATGGAGGTAATTTCATCAGTTTCTCAGGACTTCACACTAGTATAATGAATTCAAGAATCTATTCCAGTGACATTTACTGCTGTAGGAGTAGACAGAAGTACAGTTTAAGGTCCCTCCCATTCTGGTCATAGAGAGGAAAAAGGGAAGGAAGTGCCTTTATCAGGACTAAGTCCCCTGGGTTGAATAGAGGTGGCCTAGTTCATGGTACTGGGCCTCTGACAGTCGTTTCAGTTCATGTTGGAAATGGGCCAAATAACGTACATATTTAGTTAAATTAGAGGTTTGTTGGTCTAGCAAGAAATTATTGGTGAGTAAAGGTCATCCACACATCATTTCGAGGTTACCTAAACTCAGATTTGAAGGGGTATTTCTAACACATAGTAGGGCTATGAAGAGAAGAGTAATCCAAGGGAGATGAGTCTCGAGACAGTTTTCTGAGGTGCCTTTTAATAATATCATTTGTCTTTCCTACCTTTCTTGAGGACTGTGGTCTCCTGGCACAATAAAGATGGTATTCTATGCTTAGTGCCTTTGAGATGCCCTTTGACAGCTGCCTTGAATGAGGGGCCATTATCGCTCTGGAGGCACTCAGGAAGTCCAAAATGAGGAGTTATTTCATTAATCAGTACTTTTATCACCTCAGAGGCTTTCTCTGTTCAACATGTAAATGCTTCTAACCGGTCAGTAAAGGTATCTACCCATACTAGGAGTTACTAGATGCCCCTTGTCTTTGGCATATGGTTGAAATCGACCTGCCAGTCTTCCCCTAGGTAGCCTCCCATTCTTTGGGTTCTGGTGGGGAGAAGATGTGGATTGAGGAGATTATTTTTAAGGCATGTCTCACAATTAATGACCCATTTGACTGTTTTTAGTAGATTTTTACCTGAGAACAGCCTTTGGGCCACTTGATAGGTTATATCCTTACCTAGCTGGAAGGCATGGTGGAGAATTTTGAGAACTTTCCATTGGTTGGTAGCTGGTAGATGAAGCTTGCCATCCTCCAGTTGCAACCCTCCTGAGGACTGAAGTGGGTATCCCTGAGAGGTGGCCCATTCTGTCTCTACAGAGGAATGCTGAGGTTTTATTTCTTTCATGGAGCCCTCCCAGATCAGAGGGGCCTCAAGTGGATCAGAAATCTGGGGACCTCTTACTGCTGGTTTAGCTGCCTGGTCTGCCAACTTATTTCCCTCAGCTCTTTCATCCATCCCCTTTTTGTGGCCTTGACAATGTATTACTTCCACTTCTTGTGGAAGGAAGACCAAGGATAATAGTCTGTTAATTTCCTGATGGTATTTAATGGGAGACCCACTGGCTGTGAGGAACTTCTTCTTTCCAGATAGTGGCATGGACATGGAGGACTAGAAAAGCATATTTAGAATCAGTATAAACGTTAACTGGTTTCCCTTTGCTTAATTCAAGTGCCCTCATGAAGGCAATTAGCTTAGCTAGTTGAACATTTCTGTCCACGGAGAGAGGTGTGCTCTCAATAATGTCACTGAGGGTGGCCGTTGCATACCCTGCCTTACAGATCCCTTGCTCTACAAAGGAACTTCTGTCCATAAAGGGAATCTAGTCTGTGTTCTCTAAGGGGGTTTCTTTGAGGTCCTCTCTGGCCACATAGGTTTGCACTATTACCTGTTCGCAGCCATTTTCAAGCTCCTCAGCTTTCTCTTGGAGGAAGGTGGCTGGGTTTAGGGAGGGACAGGTTTGTTTGTCTGTTTGTTTTTTTGAGACAGAGTTTTGCTCTTGTTGCCCAGGCTGGAGTGCAATGGCAGAATCTAGGCTCACCACAACCTCTTCCTCCCAGGTTCAAGAGATTCTCCTGCCTCAGCCTCCTGAGTAGCTGGGATTACAGGCATGTGCCACTATGCCTGGCTAATTTTTGTATTTTTAGTAGGGATGAGATTTCTTCATGTTGGTCAGGCTGGTCTCAAACTCCCAACCTCAGGCCCATCTTGGCCTCCCAAAGTTCTGGGATTACAGGCGTGAGCTGGGAGGGGCAGGTTCTTAACTGGACTGCAGATCCCTCTAATAGCAAAGCTTGATATTTGAGGAGGCAGTTGTTCATTAGCCAGAGACTCCCCTAAGACAACAGTTCTGTCACATTATGTGGGATATAAATGGTTAAGTTATTCCCCATTGTTAACTTATAGCCTCTGGTACTAGCAAAGCTACTGCTGCAACTGCCTGAGGAAGGCTGGCCATCCTTTAGCTACCAAATCAAGCTCCTTGCTTAGGTAGCCTACAGGCTGCTGAGCTAGGCCTTGGGCCTGGGTTAGAACTCCCAGGGTGATTCCCTTCCTTTCTGAGACATAAAGATTGAACATCTCCCCATTGGGAAGACTAGCTGGTTTATCAAGCAAAATCTGTTTTAATTGGTCAAAGGCCCTTTTAGCCTCTGGTTCCCAAGTTAGGGAATGGGTCTTCGCTGCCTGAGTCACCTTTATTAGATGATATAGGGGATGAGCTGTTTCACTGTACCCACATATCCATAGCCAGCAGAATCCTGTAATACCCTAGAATCCCCTCAATTGCTTGATGGTTTGGGGGAGGAAAAAGGAGGAGATGGGCTTGATCCTTTCTTCACCTAGTGTCCTGGTTCCCTCTAACAAGACTAGACCTAGGTACTTCACTGAAAGCCTGACAGAACCGAGCCTTAGATTTTGAGACCTTATAGACTCTGTTAATGAGAAATTAAGAAGAGCCTTACTGCCTTCCTGAGAGAGATTTCCTCAGCTGGGACACAAAAGAGAATGCCATCTACATATTGTAAAACTTTAACCTGATGATTAAGGGACTCAAGAGAGATCATTTAGTGATGCCTGCCCAAACAGGTGGGGGCCATCTCAGAATCCCTGAGTTAACACAGTCCAGATTAACTGGGTGTCTTGGTTGGAGGGATTCTCAAATGCAAACAAATACTGGGAGTCAGGGTGTGATACGATTTGGCTGTGTTCCCACCCAAAACTCATCTTGAATTGTAATTCCCATTATCCCCATGTGTGGTGGCAGGGACCAGGTGGAGATAACTCTTTCATGGCTGTGGTTACCCCATCCTGATCTTGTGAGAGTGAGTTAGTTCTCACGAAATCTGATGGTTTTATAATGGAATTCCTCCTTCACTAGGCATTCCTTCTCTCTCCTGCCATCCTGTGAAGGGTTGCTTTCTGCCATACTTACAAGTTTCCTGAGGCCTCCCCAGCCATATGGAACCGTGAGGCAATTAAACTTCCTTCTGTAAGTTACCCAGTCTCAGGAACTCCTTTACAGCAGTGTAAGAATGTACTAATACAGTAAATTGGAAGCGGGTAGTGGGACGCTGCTGTAAAGATACTCAAAAAATGTGAAGCAACTTTGGAACTTTCAGAGGTTAAGTCCGAGGTTAGGTAACAGTCAGAGGTTAAGACAGTTTGGAGGGCTCAGAGACAGGAAGATGTGGGAAAGTTTGGAACTTCCTAGAGACTTGTTGAATGGCTTTGATCAAAATGCTGATAGTGATATTGACATTAAAGTCCAGGCTGATGTGGTCTAAGATAAAAATAAGCGACTTGTTGGGAACTAGAGTAAAGGTCACTCTTGCTATGCATTTTGCCCCCATGCCCTAGAAATCTATGGAACTTTGAACTTGAGAGATAATTTAGGTAGTGATTTTCAAAGTGGCAAAACATTCAAGAGGAAGCAGAGCATAAATTTTGGAAAATTTGCAACCCGATGATGTGAAAAGAAAGAAAAACCCATTTTGTGGCGAGATATTCAAGCCCACTGCAGAAATTCACATAAGTAATGAGGAGCCAAATGTTAATCACCAAGACAATGGGGAAAATGTCTCCAAGGCATGTCAGAGACCTTCACAGTAGACCCTCCCGACAAAGGCCTGGAAGCCTACAAGGGAAAAATGGTTTCATGGGCAAGGCCCAGGGCCCCCCTGTTCTGTGCAGCCTTGGGACATGGTGCCCTGCATCCCAGTTGCTTCAGCTTCAGCCATGGCTAAAAGGGGCCAACATACAGCTCAGGCCATTTCTTTAGAGGGTGCAAGCCTCACAGGTTGGTGGTTTTCGCGTGGTGTTGGGCCTGTGGGTGAACAGAAGTCAAGAACTGAGGTTTGGGGATCTCTGTCTAGATATCAAAGGGTGTATGGAAATGCCTGGCTGTCCAGGTAGGAATTTGCTGCAGGGGCAGAGTCCTCATGGAGAACCTCTGCTAGGGCAGTGTGGAAGGCAAATGTGGAGTCAGAGCCCCTACACAGCGTCCACGCTGGGGCACTTCCTGGTGGAGCTGTGAGAAGACGGTCACCGTCTTCCAGATGCCAGAATGGTAGATTCACCGACAGCTTGCACTGTGCACCTGGAAAAGTGGCAGATAATGCCAGCCCATGAAAGCAGCCAGGAAGGGAGCTGTACCATGCAAAGCCACAGGGACAGAGCTTTCCAAGGTTGTGGGAGCCCACCTCTTGCATCAGTGTAACCTGGATGTGAGACATGGAGTCAAAGGAGATCATTTTGGAACTTTAAGGTTTAGTGACTGCCCTATTGTATTTTGTACTTGCATGAGGCCTGTAGCCCCTTCATTGTGGACGATTTTTCATATTTGGAATGGGTGTATTTCCCTAATGCCTGTAACCCCACTGTATCTAGGAAGTAACTAACTTGCCTTTGATTTTACAGGCTGATAAGTGGAAGTAACTAGCTTTGTCTCAGATGGGACTTTAGACTTGGACTTTTGAGTTAATGCTGGAGTGAGTTAGGACTTTGGGGGACCATGGGAAAGGCGTGGTTGTATTTTGAATTGTGAAGACCTGAGATTTGGGAGGGGCCAGGGGTGGAATGATATGATTTGGCTGTGTTCCCACACAAATCTCACCTTGAATTGTAGTTCCCATAATCCCTATGTGTTGTGGCGGGGACCAGGTGGAGATAATTGAATGCTGGGGCCAGTTTCCCCATCCTGTTCTTGTGATAGTGAGTTAGTTCTCACTAGATCTGATGGTTTTATAAGGGGCTTTCTTCTTCACTGGGCACTCATTCTGTCTTCTGCTGCCCTGTGAAGAGGTGCCTTCTGCCATGATTGTAAGTTTCCTGTGGTTTCCCAAGCCATGCAGAACTGTGAGTCAATTAAACCTCTTTCCTTTATACATTGCCCAGTCTTGGGCAGTTCTTCATAGCAGCATGACAATGGACTAATACAGGATGTAATGGTAATATGGTTTGGCTATGTCTCCATGCAAATCTCATCTTGAAATGTAGCTTCCATAATTCCCATGTGTTATGGGAGGGACCCAGTGGGAGATAATTGAATCATGGGGGTGGTTTCCCTCCTACCGTCCTCATGGTAGTGAATAAGTCTCACAAGATCTGATGGTTTTATAAGGCGTTTCCCCTTTCACTTGGCTTTCATTCTGTCTTGCCTGCCACCATGTAAGAAAGACATGGCTTTTGCCTTCCACAGTGGTTGTGAGGCCTCACCAGCCGCGTGGAACTGTGTGTTCATTGAACTTCTTTTTCTTTATAAATTACCCAGTGTCAAGTATGTCTTTATTAGCAGCATGAGAATGAACTAATACAAGTGGTATGCAGAAAAATGAATTCTTTAGTCCAGGAATGTGAACCATTTGGTTCCCTCAGCTATTTGAGTTAGAAGGGTATAGGGACTGGGGACCACAAGATAAATTGGAACCACAGCTTCATTAATGAGGTGGAGGTCCTGGACCAGTCTCTATTCCCTGTTGGGTTTTTGTCCCTCCAGTATTGGGCTATTATGCTGTTGCAGGGTTTGAGGAGGTCCTGCATCCTCAAGTTTTTGATGATGGCTTCTAGTCCTTTTCTAACTTCTTATTTTAGGGGATAGTGTCTCTGGTTAGGAAAGGAGGTAGGATCCTTAAAGTGGATCTGGACCAGTGTGGTGATTGTGGCTTGGCCTAGTTTCCCTTGAGGTGCCCAAACTTCTGGGTTAATGTTGGTCTCCACTAGGGGAAGACAAAGACTCTGTCTTGGAGCCATACGGATGGTGGCTCCCATAGGAGCAAAACTATCCCTGCCTAACAGAAGAGTTGGGCTTTCAGGCATTATTTAAAAGGCATGAGTAAACAAGAGGTTTCCCCATCTACAACTAAGAGATTGCGAAAAATATCAGGTTAAAGGCTTTCTTGAGGCGCCCCTCACTGTTCTGCTAAGAGAGGAGGTGGGCCTGGATTGGACATGAGAACAGAAGGCCTGCTTTGGTGACCATGAAGAGGTCCACCTTCCACCCTTCAACTTTCAAAATCACCCCGGGACCCAGGATGGCAATGGTAGTCTGGACCAGTGGAGCTGGGGAGAGGAGCCCCGGAACCTGTCAGTCCTGCTGGACCGTTTGGGAGACTGGCTCTGGACCCAGTGACCTGTGTCTCTGTAGACAGTCTGCCCTCCAGTGGTCCCCATCAGAAATTGGATAGGGTTGAGGTGGCTTCCTTATGTTGCCTGGGCAGTCCTTCCTCAATTGCCCTGGCTTGCCCAATTTGTTGCAGGTAACATGTATATCTTGGGGGCTCTGAGGTTTGTGAGCCTGCAAGGCCACTGTTAGAGGCTCTGGCTTTTTCTTGTATTTCCTTTCTCTTTTTTGGACTTCCTCCCAATCCCTATTGTGAAAGACCAAGTTGGCCACTTTCAGGAGGTTCTCTAAAGTGCTACCTGGTGTTGTAGCCTATTTTTGCAGCTTCCTCCTGATATCACAGGCTACCCAAGTAATAAACTTATCCTTCAGGATCAGTTGTCCCTTCACTGGAACAGGAAATAGAGAGGTGTGCTTTACCAAGGCCACACTTAGCCTCTCTAGGAAGGCAGTGGGGTTCTCATCTAATCCCTGGTCTACCAGGGATGGCTTGTAGTAATTGAGAGGCTTAGTTCTAGTCCTTTGTAAGCCCACTAGTGTGCATGCCTGAAAGTGTTTCCTTTTCCATTCTCCCATTTCACCACTGGGGCCCCATTTAGGGTCCTCCAATGGTACTGATATTTTTCCATTTGGATAAGGCTCCTCCTCTTCCCTGGCACTATATGAGATACAAAGCTCATCCGCAAAATTCTCTGCTTCTTGCAAGGTGACCTGCTTTTGCATGGTAGTCAGGGTTTGATTAAAAACTAACATAACATCCTCCCAGGAGAGCTGAAATACTTAGGTTAAATTCTGCAAAGCCTCTATATACCTGTCAGGGTTGTCTGAAAACTTGCCAAGATTCCCCTTAATTTGTGTTAAGTCCTGTAGAGAAAAGGAGACTTGGCCCTTAATGGGGCCATATTCACCAGACATCTGTTTTAGGGAAAGGAGTGAGAGGGGGACCTGCCTAAAATGAGGATTTCTAGGATGGGGAAAGTCCAAGAGAAAACCTGGATAGGGAGGAGGGGAGGAAGTTTACTCTTCTGCTGGAGGTACCTCTGGGGTTTGCTTGCCTAGTCTCCTGGGATTGCCCCTTGCAGCATCTCCTGAGATGGCTGCCAGGAGGACTGAATCAATCCTACAATGTTGGCAAAGGTCCAGACTACCCTGCAAGGCAAAGAAAGCCTGGACATATGGGACCTCAGACCATTTGCCCTCACATTTAAAGAAAAGATCCGGGAAAGGAATGTATTGAAATTAATGCTTCCTTCCTTCGGCCATGCTTCTCCTTCCTGCAGAACATAATTCAGTCACACTTTTGTGCAAAGGAATATGAGGTGCATTTTCTACAGAGCCTGAGGGTCAAAGGAGTCTCAGTGATTCAGGATACACTCTAGAGGAGTGCAGGCTGAAGATGATTGGTTACCCATGTGGTAGAGAGGACATAGGAGGAAAAAAGCATTTGTTTCTCTTTCCAGAGTCTGAGGGTCAAAGAGGTCCCAGTGATTCAGGATGCACTCCAGAGGAATGCAGGCTGAATATAGTTGGTTTCCCATCTGGAAAGAGGAGAATAAAGGGCACTCTTTTGTTCTTTCTCTTTCCTGTGAATACCAGGGGTATGTGAGGGAGAGAAATAAAAGGTGTCCCCTTCTTTCTTCTGATCTTATAGCTCCAAGTACCAGTGACATTCGCAGGTGCTGACCATGGGAGCAAGTGTGACCTTCACCCGTGAAGCAGGGAGGCATAGCTAGCAGGAATATCCTCAATCACCTAGGCAGAGCCTAAGCCTCCTGCTGCTAGAAATTTTTGAGTTCCCTAGACCTTATCTGTGCCATGGATATGAGCATAATCTCCAATCATGAAGCAAGAGGGCCTAATTGGCAGAAATCAGTCATGCTAACCTGCATGACTAATTTTCCTTTCCAGGGCTTCAACTCAAAGCTCGGAATTGCCTCCAGAGGGTGTATGGACTCAATAGGTCCCAGGTGACCCTCACCAAACTGCAGCCAGCAACTGGTGGGACAGCCCCTTTACTTGCTTTCCTATCGTAAGCAGCTGAAATTGTGGGACCAGGTCCTCGTCAAACAAGGGAGAGAAAGGGAGTCCTGGGCACTGGGGAACTGGCCTAACAAGGTGCCTCCCAAGAGAAAAAATCAATAGAAAACCTCCCTGTATTCATAGAACTTTGTTGACTGCTGACATGGTAAAGGAAAGAGAAGAAAACAACTTAAGTACAGGGGAGGGGAAGCTGCCTGGAGGAAAAAGCTTCTTGCCCTTTGCAAATGGGCTCCTTCAACAGGGGAAAGAAAACTCTCGATTGTTACATCCTCCTTGCTTCTAAGAATAGACAGAAACCATTGTTCGAATTTACACTCTTGATGACCAAGCCAAATGCTCACTCTACCCAGTAATATTATCTCTGAGGTTTGCAATGATACCCTTCATATTGTATATAAAGAAGAGACAGTAGGCATGACAGCCACAAAAGAAAGAAAAGAAAAAGAGAAAGGAAAAGAAAAGAGAAAAGAAGAAAGAAAAAATGAAAGAAAGAAAAAGAAAAGAAAGAAAGAGAGAGAAAGAGAGAAAGGAGGGAGGGGATGGAGGGAGGGAGGGAAAGACTGGAGGTCCTGGTGCTGACATCCTAGTGGGCAGTCAGGAATTGAGTTACTCCAGGGCCCTTTGCATAACACTGAGTTGTAGCCTCAGCCAAATACCTCGAGTTGCCCCAGCACCTCCTTCTGATCCCATGCAATGGCTAGACCTCTGTGAAGGGAAACTGAATTGGAACAAAGCCAACATTCCCAACACCCAAGGGTGATGGGAGATTGACAACGGTGTCCTCCCCAGCAAGCCTGTCATCCATGTAAGTCTGGCATTCATGCTAGTTGCTTTTTTTTTTTTTTTTGAGATGGACTCTCACACTGTTGCCCAGGTGGAAGTGCAATGGCGTGATCTTGGCTTACTGCAACCTCCAACTCTTGGGTTCATGTGATTCTCCTGCCTCAGCCTCCAGAGGAGCTGGGATTACAGGTGCACACCATCACACCTGGCTAATGTTTTGTACTTTTAGTAGAGATGAAGTTTCACTATGTTGGCCAGACTCGTCTCGAACTCCTGACCTCGTGATCCACCTGCCTCGGCCTCCCAAAGTGCTGGAATTACAGGTGTGAGCCACCATGGCTGGCCCATGCTAGTTGGTTTTTACTGGCTGATGGAGGCCCAGTATTTTTCTTTCATTTTGGCTTTTGTGGAGTTTAGACTGCAAAAAAAGGACAGAAAGCAGCAAGTCTACTTTTACTCATGCTTCCACAGATCCCAGATGAGCCCCCCAAAATGCCACAGGATCCTTGGGGTGTTGTTTCACCAGCTGAAAACTTTTGTCCCCAGTGTCACCTTTGCCCAAGTTCTGCTTAGGCCTGCTGGGTTCATTCCACCCACTTGGCCTGGCAGGCTGTGCTTGGCTCATGCTACTGGCCTGGACTCCATGCCTGCCAAGGGCAAGCCAGGTGCAGAGTGGAGAGGGATGCATGAGTATGCAAGCATGGGGGTCTTTCCACTTCACAGAGCCAGGCATGCTGGCTGTCACATGGCAGGCAGCTACACACACAAGCATGGTCACTGGCTCCCTGAAAGGCTGTGGCTGGGTGAGGTGTGCCATAAGTGGCTTCCACTGGGGGCACCATGGAACTTGGTGGCACCCTGAAGCTTGGAGTTGCCAGGAACCACAGAGCCCCAAAAAAGGTGTCACAGCTCTGGCTCAGGGAACTCCTAGGCCTAGGCTCCCCGAAGGGCCGCAGCTCTTCTCTCCTTCTGTCATCTCCTTCTCATCACTGCAATGTAGTGAGTGGGGGTGTGTTTCAGCCCTGTTTATGTTACAGCTTTTTCAGCCCTGCCATTCAGTGGGTCCTGAGTTCTTGTCCCATGTCCAGGAATAATAAGTTAGGCAGGCAAGTGGAGGGTGAGCAAGGTGAAAAGGTGCTTTGAGTGACAGAACAGCTCAGCAGAGACCCACAGTGGTTAGTTCCTCTTTGCAGACAGGTCATCTTGATAAGAGTCCAGCTCACAGCAGAGAGGAGACCCACAGTGGGCAGCTCCTCTCCACAGGCAGGTTGTCCTGACATCTGCCCAAGTCTGGCTGAGTCCAGGGTTTTTGTGGGCTTCAGAGGGGAGAAAGTGCATGCTGATTTGTCCACAGGCAGTCATGTGCAAACCCAGAAAAACACTATAAGTTCTCACTTTGGTCCACAGAACTGGCAGCCTGCCCACCTGACTTCAGACCATCCCATGCCTGAAGATGGGGCTTTACTGAGGACCTGCCCCTTTCCTCCCAGGAGCCTGTCTGCATCCTGCTGCCATTAACCTGCCATTCATGGTTCCCACAGCACCCAGGCTCCCTGTGCTGAGGGGTGCCTATGGGCTCATGATGAGCCACCCTTAGCACCCCCCTCAGCCTCCCTCCAATGCTCACTGGCTCTCAATGTCTGGAGGGGCTGAAACAGCAGAAGGCTGCCTTGTCAGCACTTCCCCAAACACAAGCACACCAGCTGGGTCATGACAGTGCCCGGGCTCAGCCACAACTTTGCTCTGAAATTGGAGTGGGCACCAGGAGCAGGCAGAGGCCAGGCAACTGGAGCAGGCTCTTTCAAGCCTTCAGGAGGGCTTCCCAGGACCCCCAGATGCAGAGATACCTGGGTCTGCAGCCATGGCTGGGTGGCTATAGCTACGCCAGGACAGTGGGATCCCTGCCCCCCCAACTTGGAAGGAGGTGAGGATCCCTGTCTGTTCCTGGCTCCCACAGGCTCTGTGGAGTGCACAGCCCCAGCCACACCTCCCCCACTACAGCCAGTGTCTTTGCAGTGACCACTCCAGACTGGCTGCCACTGCTATCATCATGACTTGTCTTTCAGCTTGATTTTTTTCCTTCTGTGCATAATCAATTGGAGTTCCAAGTTTTTACTTTCCTTTCACATTTCTACCTCCCCCCCTTTCCTTTTTAAAATCTTTCAGAGAAACCATTTTAGAAGAAAATTCATCTCTGGTATTGGGTTTTGTCTGATCTCTTCAGATAGGGTGGTTATTCCTAGACAGATAGGTCCCATATTGTTAGAAAAGCTCATTTTTAGCAGGGTGTGAAGTTTCATATCCCAGAGAGAGAAACGTGACTAAAGGAATGTGGGCAGCCTGCACTTTCACTTCTTGACAAGAAAGTAAGAGAGAAATAAAACAGAGGGGAAAAAGGGGGAAATAATATACAACAACAACAAAAAGGGGGAACAATCCTGGAAAACTGATATAGGCTATATTATTCTGAAGTCTATACCTCAGCAGGCAGGTATAAAATCGTTCGTGTATGTAAATAGATTGCTGTCATTTTCTTCTAAAGTTTAAGTGTTTAGCTTCAGTTTTCAAGGCATTAAGTAAAGTACAGCTTAATTTTTAGTGATTTCAAATCAGGAAAAAAATGGGAAAAAAGCAAAATAATAAAGAAGGAAGGAAATAATAAAGAAGAAAAAAAAACTAAAAACATTATTTTGGAGACTTGTAGCCAGGAAAAATTTTAGGACTCAGTCCAAATTGTAGAAAACAATAAAAGTTGGAAAATATTGTACAAGGCTAGAATCCAATTAACAGCTGTACTATAGTTTATTTTGAAACATAATTTTTCTCTCTCTCCAATTCCCCAATTTTTTTTTTTTGAGAGGGAGCCTTGCTCTGTCACCCAGTCTGGAGTGCAGTGGCACAATCTCTGCCCCCTGCAACCTCCACCTCCCAGGTTCAAGTTATTTTCCTGCCTCAGCCTCCTGAGTAGTGGAACTACAGGCACACATCACCACAACCAGCTAATTCTCAATTTTATTAAAGATAAAATCATAGCTGGAGCAATTTCTTTGTAAACTAAGTTTTAGTCTTATTATATTTGACTTAATTATTTGCATGAAGTTCAGTAAGAATAATCATTTAACAGGTAGGCTCTCTCTTTTTCTTAACATTGTCTTTGCTAGAACCCTTTCCTTAAGGAATCTAAGATTAGACCTGTTTAGAAAGCTTTGGCCCAGCCAAGGATTCATCTGTGCTTGTAGATACCTGTATGAATTACTTGAATTCTGTTTTCAAAGTCCCAATAAAACTTGGGGTTTCTGGGCCTATCAGAGAGTGGCATTCTTTACTTATCACAGGTCAGGACCCTGAAAAAGATAAGGTCTGAGGCCAGTTTCTTTCCAAAGGGCTTTTATTGAAGCTATAGATCAGCTTCATTTTCTCAAAGTTATCTGAAAATATGTCATTCCAGTCAAGGCCTTGGTAAAATAACCAGTGTCTCCAATTATTCCTTGTTAAAAAAGAAAGCAGATTCTTATTGAGCTTATGCAAATAACTATATTGCCATAAATTAATAATACTCACAAATGCTTTCCAAATTTTGGATAAACTCTATAGAAAGAAAGGAATTATGTTTTAAATTTTGCTCACTATATTATAATTTACTCAATTGTTAAAAGCTGTAAATAGCTTAAAAGAAAAATTTTTCTTGACTCAAAAACAACAAAAAAAGAATCAGCAAATGTTTAAAACAAAAATTCATAAAAGATAATTTCAGTCTTCTGTTAGTTTACCCTATACTAACTGCTGTTCTGCTCAATCAGAACAACAATTGGAGCAACAATCCTCATGAATACATGGGCTCTCCATGAGGGTTCTGAAAGGTTTTCTCTATTCCAATGGCACAAGCTCTAAAGTTACCAGAAACTTTTATTTAAGAGTACTCTGCAGAGTTCTATAGGTGATGATAAACTGTCCTATAAGAGGATCAAAGTAAAACATCACTTGTGGATGACAAAAACCTTAGGACAGACATGATAAAAGACACAATTAACAAGGAAATTTGGTTATTTCTGTGGCATACAGCAATTTTACATAATAATTATGACTACTGATAACATATGCTAAGACATCAGAATCATAATCTCACGTAATTTTGGAACACACACTAATAACATGGTAAATAAATATAATCCATAGAAAAGTTATTATTTAACAATGCTACCTGTGTGATTTTATTATACCAAATAAGCCAAATATGTCTCTTTTTGACTACAGAGGACCTAACATCAAAAAATTAATGGGGTTAAAGGGACTGAATTCAATTTGATTTTTGAAAGAGTTTGTCAAACACTTGACATCACAAAGTAGAATCACAGGTCATTGTAAAATAATTCATTCATTTAGCCAAAGTAATAACTCAAAATTTTCAAAAGAAAAAAACCTGTATTCTTTGAGGGAAGAGACTTAATTTCCTAAACAATAAGCCCTGGTAAAGACAGCATAATATGACTTAAATCTCTCTCAACATTTATAAGCAAATCAACTAAATTTTAATCATCTTGACCATAAGATATAATTTTCACAAAACTTTTTATAACTTTGCATAATATTTTAATTTAAAAGTAGGTTAATGCTTCAGAAAAACTTTGTTAATTTGACCTAGGGGCCCAGATACTGGTCATGCATCAGTGTGCCTTTGATATTAATGTTTAATTTACAAAGAAATTCTGAACTAATTTTATCTTTTAAAATTGGCCCTTACAGTCTGATGTGCACACCTCTTCCTCAGTAGTCCCTAGGCATAGAGGGGTTTAATAGCTTTAATTCTGGCCCCATGTCTCAGTAATGCATTTTGTTTTGATTGTCATCTTCTCCCAGATCTGAAGATGAGAGTTTAACTACTGTCACACTTTCAGATTTAGCAGGACTTGGATTTTTAGACACAGGAGTCAAGGCCCTGTAACTTAACAGCACAAAGACTTTAAAAGCAATACAAAAAGTTACATGGATGTTATAACCTTAATTTAAAAAAAATTAAAATCTGTTTTCCTAAGCAAATGAAAAACTTAATAACAATGAAATAGAAACTATTCTGATTAAATGTAAAATCCAGTTGCTAGGCCAGTTACCAAAATGCAAAAAAAAAAAAAAGACTTCCTGCATTGCGATTGCTTTCCCTCCATGAGGATTCTATTTACATAACCTGCAAGTCACAAATGAATAGGGTACTTAATTAATTAAACCTAGGTAGAATGTGTCCTGGGTCATAAGTGAAGGTTTTTGGTTTCATAGAACATTTTAGACATATTAAGAAAAGCCAGGAGCACAGAATGTTATATTGGAAGAAAACATTTCCTTTAGACCTTTAAGATAAAATATTTTTATCATCAGGCCACAACAGCAGTTGGAACCTGAGGGAAAAAAAATTACAGGAGCTGACAAAAAAGTTGAAAGAGAGAATTATTATCTCAATTCTCCTCAAAGGGGAGAGAAACCTGAAAATAGCATGATGTAATAGGAGTTAAACTTTTGGTTTACAAAATTAAAATCTCTTGTAATTTTATTAAGTCAATACTTTCAGAAAATTTTGTTGTTCTAGCCAATTTTTTAGAGTATTAAAATATTTTAAATATCAAAACTCAATCCCTTGAAAGACTATAATTTCCTCTTAATTATAGCCAACTTGATCAAATGCAGTTTTTTTCCATAAATTCTCTTTTTACAAACTTTATTGTGACTTACATAAACTGTTTATGACATGCTTGGACTTCCTGTTTTATTATAACCATCCCTCTTTCTTAAATAACCAGTCATTTTATTTTGTGACAAAGAAGTTACCATACACGATTCTTTCTCATAGAGAATTATTTCCCTTTTAACCTTTTTTACCAAAAATACCTCTTTATGTCTAGAACTTTCTTTACATCTCTGTTATTTACTGGTTCTTTTTATCTTGTTTCTTAAAAAGGCTTTAAATAAAAAAAATTATTTTCTTTTAGTAAAAGTTTTTTAGAAGCTCGTTTTCCTATAATATAATTTTTTTTAAATTGGAAATGACCCAGATATTTAGTTGGTATATATTATTTAATTTAATATACCTTTGGATTCTAAATTATATGACAAGTTTTTTATAAGCATTTATTTCCTTACATTTACTTAATTAATTAATTTTAATAGTTTAGATTACTTAAGAAGACTGTGATATTAATTATTTAGTTATTTCCTCATTAACAATTTTTATAGCCTGCAAATTTCAGGTGTTTACCTGAATAAGAATTTTAAGGTTAAATAAATGTTTTGGGTTTTTTTCCTTTAATAACTCAGGATTTAATTGTTTTCATTAAATCAACAATATTAGATAACATATTTATCAAAAAATTACAGTAAGATCATTCTGTTTTGGGCTGGGTTTATGCAAAATTTTAAATTTTGACACCTTATAATATCTTGCAGAAATTTTAATTATAAAACCATTTGATCAATACATCTAAACAATAAAGCATGCTGACAAATCTGAAAACATCTCTAATTTTATTTTACCAACAATATTAAAGCAAGCTTTTTTTTTTAAAGATTATTTAAGTCATATGAACTTGAAAAGCATCTGGGCTTACTTACTTAACTTTATGAATACTCCTTTAGTTTTAAGCCAGTTTGGTACCTTGTGGCCAAAACACACAACGAAACACACATGCATACACATAAACACATCTAGGCATGCATACACACTTATACAAACAAAGATCCCATAGCTTTTAATTTGGAACTTTAGCCATGAGATATCAAAACTCACTAGTATAAAAAAAAAGGTTGGATGCAAACAGTGGGTTTTATTTCAACACAAGTAGAAAAGTCCTCTAAACTAGAAAAATACATTTTCTTAGGAAAAAGCCGTATCCTCATTTTTTTTAAACTTCATCCAAAACGTATCTTATTCTCCTGCTATTCTAATTCTTAGTAACCCTAATTCTCAGTTGAGAGCCTAGAATTATTTAATTTAACATAACATGGCTTTAAGATTTTAAATTACTGGAGATAATTTTGAGACTAAATTTATCAAATTAATCTTCCCAAAGAATACAAAAGTCATGTGAACTAAAAAGCCTCTAAGCTAGTTTCTATTAGTTTGATAAATGCTTACTTTTTTTAAGCAAATTTTTTAGAGTTCTTTCATATAATTTGGTAGTAACGTATCACCTCCAGATGACACATATAAACATATAGACATAACAGACCTAGAGAGAAGCAGATATTTTAGATTTATAATTTTTTTACTTGCCTGTTTTTTTACTTGCCTTCTATTAATCTCTTGATTATATGTTCCATGTCCTAAACAATTGTTAACTAGTCAACTGTCAGTTTGCATCTCCAAAGGCATGACTTAGGTGAAACGAGGTAGAAAATGTACATCTCAATGGCACAGACAGATTGATCTAAGCAAGGTCAAGGTCTGTTATGTAACTTTAAGCTATAATCTTTCCCCTAAACTTCCTAGTGGTTTTGGGGAGAGACAGAGATGCCCTTACAAAATGTGATTTCCTTTAAAGTTGTAAATTTCCTTTACAAAGTATTTAATTAAAGTGATTGATTTTGACAGGTGATCCTTTTAATTTGGCTTGATTAGATTACTGGCTTTAGGGTGGAGCCTTTTAAGGAACAGGGCCAAGAAAGCATGCAGTTTTTAGGGATTAAACCATGACTTTCTTATTCAAATGTGCAAATAAACATGTAGGTCCCTGTAGTAATGACCATTTCCTGTAAACTCTTTGCAGTCACCCCCTAACGTTGTAGCTCTCATCCACCATTACACACACCAAGATCAAATACTCTCATAGTACAAAGTATTCTTTGGTACCACCAAAAGCCAAATAAATCAAGTAATATGATGCGAGAAAGCAGAGCTGTAGATCTGAGAAGACTCTACCCATGATTCTTGAAACTCCACAAAGAAAGCAGAACATCTCCAAAAGAGATGAGTGGTACATTTATTCAGAGTTGTTTAAGGGGTCTGAGTCATTAGATGTCTTCTCTAGGGTTTTTTTTTTCCTCAGTACTGAAGATGGCAAAAGGAGAAGAGAAATAGGGTGGTTGAAAGAAATAAATGAAAGAACAATTTTTAAGAAAGAAAGTGAACAGAGAAATCAAGTATGTGGTTTTATCTTTCTTTTTGAAGCTGTGGGGAATTTTAGTTAGTTCAGAGGCCTTGTTCCTCAGAATTTTGAATTCTCATTTGTATTTGACAAAGCTGGGTAGAGTGGGTCAAATCTGATGGTAGAAAAGTCAAAACAACAACAACAAAAAACAAACAACACAATTACTAAGCACTCTAATGGTAAAAAGAAATTAATGTCAGCTGGTTGTTAATCTTAACTTTTAGTCATTAAGGACGATTTTTAAGACAAAACCCCAATTTAGCAACTTACCTAGGAATAGGGCCCAGGCTTAATACTGCTCTCTACCACCTCAGAAGCATCAGAAAACTCAAACTTGCCTATCCTGTTGGAAGTGAGCTGAAACTCCAGAAAGAAGTTGTCTGCCCTCATCATTGTAGAAGGAAAACCTGCCTTCAGTGGTGGAAGTCGGTAAAACTCCAGAAGAGGAGTTCTACAGCAAAGTAAACCTTAGATCTCAACCAGATTTTAGCAGATTAGGGATTCTCTGGAGGGGAATGTTCCCAGGCCTCAGCAAATTGTCTTATTAGTTTGAGCCATAAAGATAGCCCAGGATGGTACCAAGCTCCCATAGGAGATGTGTGAAAGGTCAGGGCCACCTCCACTCAGAGTTCCTTCCATTGGTCACCAATTAGAAAACCAAAAGTTATCTGAGAAAGTCTCAATAAATTTAGAAGTTTATTTTTCCAAGGTTAAGGACATGCCCAGAAGAAAACATATCATGGAATCACAGAAAGTCTGTGATCTGTGCCTTTCTCCGAAATTGATTTTGAGTGATTCAATATTTACAGGGAAAAATGGGCGAAGAGGAAAGAGGGAGGGTATCATAATCCACATGTTACAAGGGAAACAGAACAGGAAGGAGAATAGTCAGTTATGTATTCATGTTGTGCTCAGTAAATCTGTACTTTGTAGAAGAGAAGATGAACATAGAGCAGCTACCTGTGGAGATATTTAACCTTTTATCTGTAGCTATCTGCTTAGGAAAAAAAGGAAAGGCAGTTTCTCGCATGACTCAGCTTTCATCTTAATTTTTTTTTTTGGCATAGTGAATTGGGTCCCTAGTTTTTCTTTACCTTTCACATGAAAAAAAGTCAACCTGAGAAAAATTATTCCATTCTTGTTAGTTAGAAGCAGATACATTTTTAGTTTTACAACATGCAATTATATTTTGTCTTCAATATGTGTGTATAAGTATCTATTTCTAAATATAGCTACAAAACAGGTAAGTATATTTAAACTGTAATTAAATTTAATTTACATATAGCATGGCAAGTTACTGCGCATGAGCCAAGTAATATTTAATTCAAAATTCAAGGCTAGGCATGGTGGCTCACACCTGTAATCCCAACAGTTTGGGAGGCTGGGGCAAGTGGATCAACTGAGATCAGATGTTCAAGACCAGCCTGGCCAACGTAGTGAAACTAAAAATACAAAAATTAGCCGGGTGTGGTGGTGCACACTTGTAATCCCAGCTACTCGGGCAGTTGAGGCAGAAGAATTGCTTAAACCTGGGAGGTGGAGGTTGCAGCGAGCCAAGATCACACCACTGCACTCTACTGCACTGTTTGCCTGGGCAACAAAGTGAGGCTTTGTCTAAAAAACAAAACAAAAACTCAAAAAAAACCTCATTAAGTAGCTTCTGTTTTTTTAATTTTTATATTTTTAAAGAAAATAATTTTATGTACTCATAGATCAGATTTGTTTGTTCTTATGGTAGATTTATTTTATGTGAGTAAGAACATTAAAATCTGTGTTATGGTAAGTATATTTATAAATAAAAAGTAATTTTTACTGTGTCCTAAAATAGATTCTTTAGACCAACCTAAAGGAAAACTCACTAAATAATTTTTAACTATTAGTTTCTGATTAACTGTAACAGCTAACCAACAGAGTTGCACTTGGGGTAATAGTCAAGGTCTGATTCTAGAAACACTTTCAGTATAAGTTCTCCCCAAATAACTGATAGTCACAGCAACACCACGTGTTTCTGCCTCTGACAGACTCAGACACACAAAAAAAACAAGGAATGTCTGAAAGTACATATTTTTCCACAAAAAGTTTTATACCATGAAACTTAAGGCCCGAAATTGCATAGGAGATAATTAGAATGTTAATTATTCCTTACCTCATTGATTACTTATCAATGCAAATAGCAAAGAAATAATTATTTTAATTAATGTGCATATTAAAGGAAGGAAGAAACTGTGCCTTTATGACTGATGTTCTGTATAAGAATAATTGCCTCATTAACCTTACAATATCAACTCCACCTCATTGTGAAGGTCAAATAAATGGATTTATGTACTTCTGAGTCACAGAAAATTTTATACAAAGCATTGAAAGTGTTTCTATATTATTTGTTTGAGTTAAAAATTTAAAAACAATCCCCAAAAATTAAATAATATAGTTATAGAGACATACAATATAACTATTATTATCTTTACATTATTTTTTCAGAGAAAGAATGATGACCCAGGCTGGCATAAACTATATGCATTCTTAGAATAAGACATGATCAAAGTCGGAAATATTTGCTCTGTATAAGACTTTAAAAATATAATGGCAAGATTCTTAAAGAGGGAGTTTAGAATATAAAATAAAATAGAACCACGGCTCTGGTTATACAAAAAATTAGTGTGCTATTTTTAGGACACCACTTCAAGACGTGTTAGGATCCCTGGCCTATGTTAAATGACCATAGCAATATTGTTTCCTAAAATTTTTGGAAATAGTTATCCTTCCTATTGATGTTAACTCTCTCTGAAATAAATTGAGCATGAACAAGACATTTTTCTTTATAACTGGACTCTCAATTTAACAGAAATTGCCAAAGGATAAGAAGCCATTGGTTTAGTTTTAAAAGGCGGGACTGCTGATTAAATCCTCTGGATTTTCAAATGTCCATACAGATAACCAACCCTAATACTAACATTTATCATAATCAAGAATTATGTAAGAGCTTTGGTCATTAGAGTAAAACAGGACAAACATGCATCTTTGCTTACAGCAAGGTATTCTTTTGTCTAAATAAAAAAGAACATTTCTGTAGCTGCACGATTTTTTCATGTCTAAACAAATTTTTAATTAAAAAATCTTTTTTTACAGAAAAGTTACAAGGACAGTACAGTGAGTTCTCACATACACTGTATTTGGTTTTTACTACTATTAACATATTAGTATGGTACACTTATCACAACCAATGAACCAATATTGCTACATTATTATTAACTAAAATCTAGACTTCATTCAGATTTTGGTACTTTCTCCCTAACGACCATTTTCTGTTCCAGAATCCCATTTGGAGCAACACATTACATTTAGTTGTCATGTCTCCTTAGACTTGACTGGGCTGTGACAGTTTCTCAGACTTTCTTGTTTTTGATGCCCTTGACAGTTTTGGAGAGTACTAGTCCCAAAATTCTAGGTATTTTGTAAAATATTTCTCAACTGGTGTTTGTCTGATGTTTTTCTCTTAGGACTGTGGGTTATAGGGAGGAAGACCACACATGTAAAGTGCCTTCTCAATACATCATATCAAGGCAAGGATACATGTAATCAACATGACTTACCACCATCGATGTGGCCTTTGATTATCTGGCTGTGGTAGTGTTTGTCAGCTTTCTCCACTGTAAATGTTGTAGCTGAATATTTAGTAAACATTAGTAAGTGTTGCAAGAGTTGCATATACTCAAAAAATAAGACATACGCCCACCTATCTAGTAAGAATTAGTTTCTGGCTGGAGGGAAGGAGTTAAGAGAGGTCTCAAATTCCCTTTCAGCTCTGGAATTCCAAACTCCCACTCTCTATTTATTCACACTTGTTAATAGAGGCTGGGTAAGTGCAATCTTTTTGTTGTAAAGAATTTATGGATGATTCAAAATACATGTCTTAAGGCTGAGAATTAATTGGACTCCCCCTACTATGAGTGTTTGGATCATTCTGTATTGACTTTACTTTTTAAACTTGATTTTAGGAATAATTTCTGGATTTCAGTAGCATTTTTAGGTTGAAAGGCTTATGACACAGATAGAATGTCTAACTTACAATAGTTGATGGTCCATAAGCTCCAAATACATCACAAAGAGAACATAAAATAATGGGCAAAGAGAATATTACAGGAAAGAATTGTGGCAGAAGTAGGGGAGTGGTGTATGGGGGAGAATGAGTTGTCAGAAATTTATTTGCAAATAGATGAAAGTCGTAGTCCCACAAACATTAAAGTTCCCTAGACTTTAGGAAGTAAATTGTATTTAAGATTGTTTTTAAGTTGTATTGTTGCACTAGTTTAAAATTTCCTTGTCTTCAGAGGCTTAGTGTCTAATGAGAGAGGCAAGGAAAATCTAGATAAATATAATGATCATGGAAAGTACTACATCCACCTGACAGGAGGAAATAGGTCAACACCACACACATGCACACACACATACACAAACACATTCATACACATTTATAATTTGTACCCTTTATTAATACACCCCATTGTGGTTTGTTGGTACACCTGTATGTGTTGTATGTGGCATGTGGGTGCTTCATTTGGAATACATGTCCCAGGAACTTTTGGCAGTAACTGAGGTCAACTTAAACAGATGAGGGCACATATAGGAAAGAACAGTCTGATCTCTCCAACTACACAAAGCTAAAGTGAGTCCGAGGTAACCTTAACTGAGCTGAACTTATAGCCATCTGCCATTTCCCAAATAAGTCAATACAACACGAGATAAGATTTAAAGGCCATAAACAAATGAAAACTCTACTTCCTTGGCCAGTTATGGGTGGCGGGGTAATCAGAAAAAAAAGAGAAAACTAGACTAGAATCAAAACCAGCAGATGATGTGGCAGCAGATGATGTGGCAGCACATGGTCAGCACGGATTAGAGGTTAAGACCATGAACTCGAAAAACAGAGCATCAGGGTTCAGATCCCAGCTCTGCCAATTATTAGGCATGTGAACTATCTGTGCCTCCATTTTATAATCTCTAAAATAAGGATAATAATAGAACCTATCTAGTTTTCATAATATAGTTTTAAGGATTAAATGAGTTAATATCTCTGATAGCATTAAAATTAACTCTGATGTTTAATGACCATATAAGTGTTAACTGTTTATTATTACTTCTTAGAGCAGCTAAGGGTAGCTTCTTACAGCTGTTCTAAATAAACACTTTAGAATCAAATAAACTTAAATTTTAGTTCTTATCCAGTATGTGTGACTTTGGGTAAGTCGTTTATCCTCTCTGAGTCAGTTTTCTCAACTTTAAAATGGCACTTATGAGAAGTAAATAAACCATGCATATATAATCTTTAAAACATCAGCTTACTGTTTATTGTAATTATTAACATACCGATAGTACTGGCTAAATAAAAAGTAGAAGTAAACCAAGTGAAGAGAGATCTCTTAATAAAAAGTGATGGACCCCAGCACTGGCTGTCACTAAACTTGGAGGTTCTTAAACATCTATGGTGGGAGAGTAGTGTATTGCTACTTTCAGGGCCACAGAAAATGTTGCTAATCTTTGTTATCAAAAGATATTTTGATAGCACAGATTCCCTTACCTGATCCTGGCTGGAGAGGCCCTTCTCACGGACTCCTCACTTGAAAGGTGGGTTTGCGGGCGGGCACGGTGGCTCAAGCCTGTAATCCCAGCACTTTGGGAGGCCGAGGCGGGCGGATCACGAGGTCAGGAGATCAAGACCATCCTGGCTAACACGGTGAAACCCCGTCTGTACTAAAAAATACAAAAAATTAGCTGGGCGTGGTGGCGGGCGCCTGTAGTCCCAGCTACTCGGGAGGCTGAGGCAGGAGAATGGCGTGAACCCGGGAGGCGGAGCTTGCAGTGAACCGAGATTGCGCCACTGCACTCCAGCCTGGGCGACAGAGCGAGACTCCGTCTCAAAAAAAAAAAAAAAAAAAAAAAAAAAGAAAGGTGGGTTTGCCGCGGTTTTTGTTTTTGTTTTGTTTTGTGATGGGGTGGGGGTGGGTTGGCTTTTTCTTTAGGGTTTTGTTTTGCCTTTTAGAGACCACAGACACATGCAGCTTTTAGGAAGAAATTTTTGTCTGGGCGATCGCTAGGTCCTTTGGGCCAAGCCATCTAATGGGAACGAAGCTGACCATTCCCTCAGAGCAGTTCAGATCTAGACGGTCGCTTAAAGGTGTTCACACGGGGGCATGCGAGTGGGTTGTGGCTTTGAGTGGCAGGTGGGCGGGAAGAAACAACTAAGAAAGACACACGAGCTGTCCTCAGGCTGGATCTATCACAGCTGGAAGAACAGCCTCCGTAACCCATCAGGCGCCAATGGGAGGTGCCTCTGGGCTGTGAGAGGCTGGCGGAGGCGGGAGGGACTTCCAGACCCAGAAAGTCTGGGCACGGAAGCCTATTAGTGCCAGACGCTGAGGCGTTGCGGTGGTAATCAAGGGCCTTTCGGGTCAGATCAGAGCCTTTCTCAGACAATTCTTTGGGTAACTGGCAAGCTCCTGTCCAGCGCACGCCCCTAATGAATGCTTAGTGTACCGTGTCGGGCAGAGTCTTCTTTGGTCTGAGAGCCACTTGTTCTTAAATCCCTGCGCTAATCTTGCCGTCTGCTCCTACGTAGCCCAGGCATTTGCTGCGTGCTGGTCCTTTCTTTGCTGACAGGCGGGCCGCCTCTCCAGCTTCCGGGAGGACAGTTCAAATGATGGAGGAGGGGAGGTGCAGGGCAGCAGTGCTGAGGGGAGTACGGGGGAGTTGGGGGAGCAGGGGCTCATTTTTCTTTGTAGCTCAGATTGCCAAGCCTGTGACTTTGAGAATCTTTGTCTTCCTTGCAACGTTTCAATCTGAGGCTCTTGGGGAGAGGGCAGAGTTGGAGCCGGATGGAAGAATGGTGGAGAGAGGAGTGGATGAAGGAAACATGGAGAATGTGTCAGGCGGTGTCTTTATTCCTGGCACCTTACTTTGCCTACTAGAGTTTCCCAGTCTGTTCCAGATGCACTCTCTAGACCCTGAGGGGGCCTGAAGAGGCATGTTGGTTGCCAGTGTGTGCTTCCCTGGACTCGATTGGAATTGGTCCCACAAACTTTTTTTTTGAAGGAGTCTCACACTGTCACCCAGGCTGGAGTGCAATGGGGTGATCTCGGCTCACTGCAACCTCCGCCTCCCGGGTTCAAGCGATTCTCCTGCTTCAGCCTCCCTAGTAGCTGGGACTTCAGGTGTCTGCCACAACACCTGGCTAATTTTTTTCTATTTTTAGTAGAGACAGGGTTTCACAATGTTGGTCAGGCTGGTCTCAAACTCCTGACTTCAGGTGATCCACCGGCCTTGGCCTCTCAAAGTGCTGGGATTACAGGTGGGAGCCATCACGCCCCACCAATCCCACAAATTTAGGCATTATGATGCATCAGAGCCACCACGCCCCACCAATTACACATATTTAGGCATTATGATATATTGCTGCTTTTAGAATCACTTGGTTTTTATATTGTGTTTTTCCCTCCGTTTGTTTGTTTGCTTGTTTGTTTATTGAGACAGAGTCTTGCTGTGTCACCCAGCCTGGAGTGCAGTGGCACGATCTCTGCTCACTGCAACTTCCACCTCCCAGGTTCAAGCAATTCTCCTGCCTCAGACTTCCCAGTAGCTGGGATTACAGGTGCGTGCCATCACACCCCGCTAATTTTTGTATTTACAGTAGAGACAGTGTTTCACCATGTTGGCCAAGGTTGTCTCAAACTTCTGACCCCAAGTGATCTGCCTGCCTCGGCCTCCCAAAGTGCTGGGATTATAGGCGGGAGCCACTGTGCCCGGCCTCCCCTCCTTTCATTCACGGATTTTAAATGTTTTATTTGCTCCATCTGTTATGTATGATTGCCTTGACGATTTCAGCTTGAATTAAAATTACATATTTTTGCCTGTGTTTATTAATATTTAAACATATTAAAATAATACATGTTCATAATGAAAATGAAACATTACAAATAAATACACAGGAAAGGCAGTATTCCCCCTCCAGTTCCACTCTTGAAATAACCAGTTAACAAGATGATGAACATCTTTCCATGATGTTCTCCAAGATTCATATAATTATTTGCAATCATACAATGGCATATACGGGCCGGGTGCGGTGGCTCATGCATGTAATCCCAGCACTTTGGGAGACTGAACCGGGTGGATCATTTGAGGTCAGGAGTTCAGGACTAGGTTGTCCAACATGGTGAAACCCCATTGCTAAAAAAACACAAAAATTATTTGGGCGTGGTGGCGGGCGCCTGTATTTCCAGCTACTTGGGAGGCGGAGGCACGAGAATCACTTGAACCTGGGAGATGAAGGTTACAGGGAGCCGATATCTCATAACTTTACTCCAACCTGGGTGACAGAGTGAGATTCTATCTCAATAAATAAATTAAGTAAATAAAGAGAAAGAAAAAAAGAAAGATGAAAGAAACAAAGAAAAAAGGAAGAAAAAGAGAGACAGAGAAAGGAAGCAAGAAAGCAAGAAAGAAAGAGAAAGAAAGAAGGAAAGAAAGAAAAATAGAAAAAGAGAGAAGTCGTGTGCTCAGGTTGCTAAGATCGATGGTAAGAACAAATCCTCTAGTGGTGAAAGTGTAAGAAGGAAAAAGAAATTTCTGTTAGTCTTGTTTGTTGCACCCCAAGCTCTAAAAAGTACAGCCACGTGTGTGATAAGTGCTTAGTAAAGATGAAAAAGGCATTAAATTTGTGCATGGAAATCATAAACAGAAATGTGCTCTGACTGACAGCAATTGGGTCAATGCTACCCAAGGTTCAGGCATCCACTGCAGGTCTTAGAACACTTCTCCTGCAGATAAGGGAGGGCTACTATATAACGTTCCTTTCTTTTTTCTTTAATTATAAAGCATTCTCCTTTTTTATATAATAATTTGCCATTGATATCACTTTAGGTATATATTAGGATATCTTTATAGTAGATAAGAAGCTAACTCATTATTTGTAAAAGTTAAAGTATCTTCCGTTATATGAGCATTTAAAATACTAAAGTACTTTTGCCACCAAAAATAGTGCTTCTGTAAATATTCTTTTACTTATATCTTTATTAATTTTTACTTCTGCTGAAACAAATTGCATGAGGAAACAAATGTATGTATATAAAATATAATACATGTATATATATTTAATATGTGTATGTACAACTTAATATATACACATACATACAATAACATACCCAATTTTTGTTTGTTTGTTTTTTGAGATGGAGTTTTGCTCTGTCACCCAGGCTGGAGTGCAGTGGTGTGATCTCGGCTCATTGCAACCTCCATGTCTTGGATTCAAGTGATTCTCCTGCCTCAGCCTCCTGAGTAGCTGGGAATACAGGCATCTGCCACCAAGTCCAGCTAACTTTTTCTTTTTAGTGGAGATGGGTTTTCACCATGTTGGCCAGGCTGGTCTCGAACTCCTGACCCCAAGTGGTCCACTGACCTTGCCCTCCCAAGGTGCTGGAATTACAGCTGTGAGCCACCTCTCCTGGCCTAACATATACAATTTAATGTATATGCAAATATAGGTTGGGTGCAGTGGCTCACTCCTGTAATCCTAGCACACTGGGGAGCTGAGGTAGGGGATTGTTTGAACCCAAGAGTTTGAAATCAGCCTGGGCATCATGGTGAAACCCTCTCTGTACAAAAGCACAAAAATGAGTTGGGTGTGGTGGCGCATGCCTGTGCTCTCAGCTACTCAGGAGACTGAGGTGGGAGGATAGCTGGAGCCCAGCAGGTCGAGGCTGCAGTGAGTTGTGATCATGCCACTGCACTCCAGCGTGGGTGACAGAGTAAGACCCTGTCTTAGACAAAAACAAATCAAACCAAATATAATGTTTATGCACTACACACTTGATTTCTTTCCAAAGGGTTATATAACACTATACTTTCATCAGCAATCTATGCGACTACTCATTTCCTACATACTCACTATCACTTGTGTGCAGTCAAAGAACTTAGTAGGCCTGAATTGTCCAAACCCTGCACACTCCAAAGAAAGGTTTGACTGTAGCCCAGCTCCTGGGAAATAACCTCTAAGTCCTTGGACTCTCCTGCCAATCTGGGAGTTAACAATGTGATTTATTATGGGGACCTTGGACCATGCAGTGTGAGCTTGACCTTGGGAAGGGTGGAGACAGAGAAACTAAGGTCATCCAAATGGGTGCTCTTGTCCATGTGACCAACCTCCAGTAACACCCTCAACCCCAAGGCTCAGGTGAGCTTCCTGTTTGGGAGTATTTTCCATGCTTTCTGCCACATATCACTGGGTGAATTAAGCACTGTCTGCATGATGCCACTGGGAAAGGACAACTGGAAGCTTGTGCTTTGTCTCTCCTGGACGCTGCCCTATACACCTTTTTCTGCTGCTGATTTTAATCTGTATCCTTTTGTTGTAATAAACTATAACTATGAGTATAACAGCTTGACTCAGTTTTGTGAGTCCTTCTAATCGATCACTGAAATTTTGGGACCCAAAACACAATGTTGTTTCTTCTTTAATTAAACCTGGGAGGTGGAGGTTGCCTTGAGCTGAGATTATGCCACTACACTCTAGCCTAGGTGACAGAATGAGACCCTGTCCCAAAAAAAAAAAAAGAGAATGCTTCCAGTAAGGCTAAATAAATATACAAATTAGGCATGTGGCATGTGGCATGTGTGTTAGTATACATACAATATATTTCCTAGTTCTGCCCACTAAGAGGGCTTAGAAGCAATGACACACCCATAGCAATGAGCACACGTGTCACCCCAATCTTGACGATTTTGTTTTTGTTTGGTTTTTAAAAACAGAGATGGAGGTCTCACTGTGTTGCCCAAGCTAGTCTCAAACTCTTGGCCTCAAGGGATCCTCCTGCCTCAGCCTCCCAAAGTGTTGAGATTACAGACCTGGGCCACCTCACCCAGCCCAAGATTTTGGTGCTTTGTAAATAATACTTTTCAATAAAATAAACCAAGGATCTTTAAATAAATGGTTTATTCCACGTCTGGGTCAGGGAAAATACCAGATGAATCAAAACACTTTATGGTGCCAGAAAGCTGGGAATTAGTCGCACACCCCAACCCCCTGATAAAGGCATGTTATAAACAGACTGCAGGCACCAAGGAGGAAAACCAGCAAAGGGGGTTGTCCTAAAGACATTCCTCAGCTGCATTGATAAGGGACCGAGGCCCAACATAGAAACGCCTTTGTCCTTTGTGTGACCAGCGGGCTTCCAGGAAATAGTCACTTTTTTGGGGCATGTATACCGTGGGCTCTGTTAGATTTTGAAGGGAAGGTGAAAGTTAAAGAAAGAGAGAGTTGCGGCTCTATGGAGGGGACCAACTAAATGCCAGAGGCCACTGCCGCTTACAGGCTGGAGTAATTATAGGCCTGGGCAGGAGGGGTGTGGGCAGTATGGCTTGTTGCCTGGGAGAATGTTGATAAGGATGTTTCTTGGGCCTTTCCCCAGCAGGATGTGATAAGGAAGTCAGGGGGTTGGGGAGGATGTTTCTCGCAGCCCAAACCCCAGTGGAATGTTTCCCTCTGACCAGGGTCTGTGAAATGGTGGGGGCTTACAAAACGGTGCAGCTGGGACTAACAGGCTCCCGCGGCCACTTTCCCTTTCTGGACATGCTTTGGACTGTGAGCCGAGCCTCTGTGAATCATCACTTCAGCGCCTGATTGGTCCTGGGCCAAGCTTTCACTTCAGCCTCTGATTGGTCCTGGGCCAAACTCCCACTTCAGCCCCTGATTGGTCCTGGGCCAAGCTTTCACTTCAGCCCCTGATTGGTCCTGGGCCAAAATTTCACTTCAGCCTCTGATTGGTCCCAGGCTAAGGTCCCGGGGCCAAGCGAAGTAGTGCTTTGTCCAAGACAGCCCACGGAGCAGTGAGCACATTCCTCTTCTTCCCAGTTCACAAAACCCCCAGATTCAGCCTCCTAGTTGCCAACCTTGCCAACCCTCTTTCGGGTCCCCTCTCTGCTGGGGAGAGCTTTCTTCTTTTGCTTATTAAACTTCCGTTCCAACCTCATCCTTTGTGTCCACGTTCCTTAATTTTCTTGGCTGTGAGAGAAAGAAGGCAAAGACAAGAGCCTTTATCCTAACAACTCAATTGCTGGGGAGAAGATTAGTGCATATTCTATGTGGCATCACACGCCATAGCCCTGGGATTGAAAGCCATGCAGTTTATGAGGTGGTGTTAATCTCAGTCCAAATAGGGAATAAGATCTTTCACTTTGCTATATTTTAGGGGTAGGAATGGGATTGGGGGTTTGATCAATAGTTTGTACCCATAGGACCAGGGATTTGTCCAGTCATCTGTGAGTAAATGCTTGGGCCAGTTTCCATGTCTGTATTGAATTAAATACTCAATACGGTTCTGTGATTTTGTCAAATACAGATTTGGTCTTTGTCCCTATTTCCTGGCATACAACTCCTAAAATCCTTGGAATCTCCTAAGTGCTTGCTTTTTCTTTTTGAAATGGAATCTTGCTCTGTCACCCAGGATGGAGTGCAGTGGCGCGATCTCCACTCACTGCAACCTGTGCCTCCCGGGTTCAAGCAATTCTTCTGCCTCAGCCTCCCGAGTAGACTACAGGCATGCGCCACCACACCCGGCTAATTTTTGTCTTTGTTTTCTTTTTTTAGTAGAGACGTGGTTTCACCATATTGGTCAGTCTGGTCTCGAACTCCTGACCTCAGGTGATCTGCCTGCCTCGGGCTCCCAAAGTGTTGGGATTACAGGCGTGAGCCACCGCACCCAGGCGTTGGCTTTTTATGTTAGTGATTGACTGATAGCTTCAGGATGGGGGCTGGTCATCAGAAAGACCAAGGCAGGATTAGAGGGTTGGGACTTTCAGCCCCTACCCTCCCACCCCTGGGGAGTGGAGGGGACTGAGAATTAAGTTGATGGCAAGTGGCCAGTGGTTTAATCACTCATGCCTATGTAATGAAGCCTCCTTACCAACCCAAAAGGAGTGGATTCGGAGAGCTTCCAGAGAGCTGAACACATGGAGGTTCCTGGAGGGTGGTGCCCAGGGAGGGGATGGAAGCTCTGTGCCCCTTCCCCCATACCTCACACTAGGCATCTCTTCATCTATATCCTTTGGAGTATCCTTATAATCAGTCAGTAAATGTGTTTCCCTGAGGTCTGTGAGCCATTTTATAGCAAATTAATCAAACTCAAAGAGGGGGTCTTAGGAACCCCAAATTAAACCAGTCATTCAGAAGTTCCAGAGGCTGGGACTTGTGACTGGTGTCTGAAAGGGGGGCAGTTTTGGGGGCTGAGCCCTCAGTCTGTGGGGTGACACTATTGCATGGTAGATAGTGTCAGAATCGAATTGGTGGACACCCAGCTGGTGTCTGCTGCAGAACTGATTCCTTGCTTGCTGATAAGGAGAAATCTCCTCATATTTTGAGGCCACAGAAGTCTTCTAGGTTGATTGTTGTGGTTTTGGTGTGAAGCAGAGGAAGAACACAGGTTGAGTTTTTTCCAAACAGGTTCACATTGGCGGTCCTCAACCTCGAATCCATCAACTCCATCACTGAATTTTTATTTATGTATTTATTTTTGTTTTTGAGGTAGGGTCTCACTCTGTCTCCCAGGCTGGAGTGAAGCAGCACGATCTCAGCTCATTGCAGCCTTGATCTCCCGTGCTCAAGTGATCCTTCTACCTCAGCCTGCCAAATAAGCTGAAACCAGAGGCACACACTAGCACTGTGGCGTAATTAAAAATAATTTTCAGTAGAGAAGAAGACTCACTATGTTGCCTAGGCTGGTCTTGAACTCCTGAGTTCAAGTGATCCTCCCACCTCTGCCTCCAAAGTGCTGTGATTACAGGCATGAGCTGCCTCACCTATCACTGATTTTCTTTCTTTCCTTCTTTCTTTCTTTCTTTTTCTCTTTCTTTCTTTTTCTTTCTTTCTTTCTTTCTTTCTTTCTTTCTTTCTTTCTTTCTTTCTTTCTTTCTTTCTCTTTCTTTCTTTCTTTTTTTTTTTTTGACAGAGTCTCACTCTGCCTTGCCCAGGCTGAACTGCAGTGGTACAATCTCGGCTCACTGCAGCCTCTGCCTCCCGGTTCAAGTGATTCTCCTGTCTCAGCCTCCTGAGTAATTGGGATTGCAGGTGCCCGCCACCACACCCGACCAATTTTTGTATTTTTAGTAGAGACAGGGTTTCACCATATTGGCCAGGCTGGTCACGAACTCCTGATCTCAGGTGATCCACCTACCTCGGCCTCCAAAAGTGCAGTGGCTGAATCATGGCATACTGCAGCCTTGACCTTGGGGCTGAAGGGATCCTCCCTCCTCAGCCTCCCAAGTAACTGGGTTATAGGCATATGGCACCATGCTGGGCTAATATTTGTAATTTTTGCACAGACGGGGTTTTGCCATGTTGCCCAGTCTGGTCTCGAACTCCTGAGCTCCAGCAATCTTCCCACCTGAGCCTCCCACAGTGCTGGGATTACAGGCAAGGGCCACTGCACCTGGCCTATCACTGCATTTTTAAAGGGAAGGAGGACTATAGTGAGATTCACTAACGGTTACAGAAAAGGTAGAACTCTAGATAGATTTAAAGACAGAGATTTTAATATCCTTGAGATGATAATATCCAAATTTCGCTTTCATAGATAGGGAAATTTGAAGTACATCAGACTATAAGAGGGCATTTTGTGCAACTAATTAAAACCATGTTTGAAAGAGAACAATTGCATTTTCATTACTGAGTAATATTAAGCGACAATGAAAATAAATAGAAATACCCAAGAAATTGTTATATTTAAATCCTCCCTCCTTTTTTGGAAAGAGAAGTATTGATATTTTTAAAGATTCTAATCAAAACTTCTCTTTTAAAAAAATTGATGATTCTATGGAGGTAGGGAGGGAATAACCTATGTTTATTGAACATCTAATATTCCACTTACCTGAATGTCATTTATTCTATATTTTAGTTTCTTCGTTGAGACAGGGTCTTGCTCTGTTACCCAGGCTAGAGTTCAGTGGGGTGGTCACAGCTCACAGATGTATACCACCATGCCTGGCTTATTATTTTATTTTATTTTATTTATTTATTTTATTTTTGCAGAGACGGTGTCTCCCTATATTTCCCAGGCTTGAGTTGAACTTCTGGGCTCAAGTGATCCTGCTGCCTTGGCATCCCAAAGGGCTGGGATTATAGTCATAGGCCACCGTGCTCAGCCAATATTATAGTCTTGATAGTAGAAGTGTCACCGTGTACTGGAAAACTTTGTCTATATTTTTGAAAAAATATTAAAAGACACGTTGGTTTTATTTGGCCAACACTGATTTCTTTGATCCATCATTATTTATTGGCCTGTTGACTTTCAATTTCTTACATTCTTTTCACTCCATTTCTTTTTTTTTTTGTCCCCCAAATAGAAGTTCTTTTTTTTTTTTTTTTTTTTTTTTTTTTTTTTTTAGATGAATTCTCACTCTTGGCTCTTGTGAGCCAGGCTGGAGTGCAGTGGTACAGTTTCAGCTCATTGTAATCTTCACCTTCCAGGTTCAAGCAATTCTCCTGCCTCAGCCTCCTGAGTAGCCTTAGATTACAGGCATGCGCCACTATACCCTGCTAATTTTTTGTATTCTTTTTTTTTTTTTTTTTGAGATGGAGTTTCGCTCTTGTTGCCCAGGCTGGAGTGCAATGGCACGAACTCTGCTCATTGCAATTTCTGCCTCCCAGGTTCAAGCGATTCTCCTGCCTCAGCCTCCAAAGTAGCTGGGATTACAGGGTGAGCCACCACACCCAACTAATTTTTGTATTTTTAATAGAGACAGGGTTTTGCCATGTTGGCCAGGCTGGTCTGGAACTCCTGATCTCAAGTCATCCACCTGCCTCGGCCTCCCAAAGTGCTGGGATTACAGGCATGAGCCACTGTGCCAGGCTTTTTTGTATTTTTATATTTATTTATATTTTGATAGAGAGTCTTGCTCTGTTGCCCAGGCTGGAGTGCAGTGGCATGGTCTCAACTCACTGCAACCTCCGCCTCCCAGGCTGAAGCGATTCTCCTGCCTCTGCCTCCCGAGGAGCTGGGATTACAGGCACCTGCCACCACGCCTGGCTACTTTTTGTATTTTAATTAGAGACAGGGTTTCACCATGTTGGCCAGGCTGGTCTTGAACTCCTGACCTCAGGTGATCCGCCCACCTCGGCCTCCCAGTGGCCTTGCTTGAGGCCAGGAGTTTGAGACCAGCCTGGCCAACATGGTGAAACCTGCTCTCTACCAAAAATACAAAAAAAATTAGCCAGGTATGGTGGTGTGTGCCTGTATTACAAGCTACTTTGATGGCTGAGGCACAAAAATCACTTGAACCCAGGAGGCAGAGGTTGCAGTGAGCTGTGATCACCTCACTGCACTGTAGCCTGGGTAACAGATTGAGACTTGTCTCAAAAAAAAAAAAAAATTATTGCCAGGACGTGGTGGCTCACACCTGTAATCCCAGCACTTTGGGAGGCCAAGGTGGGCAGATCACCTGAGGTCAGGAGTTTGAGACTAGCCTGACTTACATGGAGAAACTCCGTCTCTACTAAAAATACAAAATTAGCTGGGCGTGGTGGTGCGTGCCTGTAATCCCAGCTACTCAGGAGGGTGAGGCAGGAGAATCGCTTGAACCCAGGAGGCAGAGGTTGCGGTGAGCCAAGATCGAGCCACTGTGCTCCAGCCTGGGCAACAAGAGTGAAACTCCGTCTCAAAAAAAGAAAAAAAATCTTTACTTTGGATAAGTACTTAGAAATGGAATTTCCAGGTCAGCCACTAGATATTATTAATGGATTTAATATGAAAACCCTTTACTTGAGGATACATAAAGCTTTAAAAGACAGGGTCCCTATTCTTAAGTTATAAATAAAGCATCATTGGTAAGGTAATATTCAGAAAACATCAGATAATATCCTCTAAAGTTCTCCTGTTCATGCTGATGACATTGGATGGCCAGTTAAGGATGACACTTCATTCTGTCCCCTGCAACCACAGTCCTGACATATCTAAATGATACTGGCCCTATGAGAACACTGTGGATGTGAAAGCATTTTGTCAAGTTAGCTTTTTGGCCTGCTGGTTTTAATCTAATGATGGGATATCCAAAGTGAATCTAACGGAGTGACATGATTGTGCATCTGTTGGGGGGAATCAGAGACAGCTAGAGCAAGGGCAGACACGTGCTGAACTCATCTGTCCTAAGAGCTGAAGCAAGCAGCAGTGTTGCTAGCAGGGCCACTGCACATCTGTACATGTGGCTCCAATGGCTCTGACCTGTTTTTTTCCCGGTATGAACCTAATACATGAGACAAGTTAGAAAATCAGAGTTGGCCAGGCATGGTGGCTCATGCCTGTAATCCTAGTACTTTGGGAGCCAACGTGGGTGGATCACTTGAGGCCAGGAGTTCGAGACCAGCCTCGGCAACACAGTGAAACCCCGTCTCTACTAAAAATACAAAAATTAGCTGGGCATGGTGGCAGGCACCTGTAATCCCAGCTACAGGAGGCTGAGGTTGCAGTGAGCCAAGATCAAGCCACTGCACTTCAGCCTGGGCGACAGAGCAAGACTGTCTCAAGAAAAAAAAAAGGGAAAGGAAAGAAAAGAAAATCACAGCTTGTTAGCCACTTGCAGCTAAAGCACATATGCACAAAAATTATTCAGTAAAAGCAAAAGAGTTTTGGTGTATCTTGAGATTTTGTTTTGTATCCAAAGGAAGACTATATCTTTTGTCTTTGAACTAGTCTTTGGAAAATGCCTTCTATATAACAAATGTTATAGTTTTCTTCTAATTGGGTCTTGAGGTCTCTCAGGAGAATGGCTATAAACTCTACCTCACTCTAATGGGGCTCTAGGGAACGGGCCTGTGGGTCTTTACAGCAGCCTTTCACCGGACATTTCTTTTTCCTGGCCCACAGCCGAATACTCAAATATCTGACTCATGACCAGGTGTCTCACAGGAACCTCGTTTGTACTGGCAGATGCCCTTATAACTTTTGTCTGACCTGTGTGCAGCTTATTCCTACCATGATACCCACTCTTTTTTTTTTGATACGGAGTCTCGATCTATCACTAGGCTGGAGTGCCGTGGCGCAACCTTGGCTCACTGCAACCTCCACCATCTGGGTTCAAGCAATTCTCCTGCCTCAGCCTCCCGAGTAGCTGGGACTACAGACATGCACCACCATGCCCAGCTAATTTTTGTATTTTTAGTAGAGACAGAGTGTCACCATGTTGGCCAGGATGGTCTCAATCTCTTGACCTTATGATCCGCCCTACTCGGCCTCCCAAAGTTCTGGGATTACAGGCATGAGCCACCGCGCCTGGTCTTTTTTCTTTTTTTATTTTTTTGAGACAGGATCTTGCTCTGGTGCCTAGGCTGGAGCGCAGTGGCAGGATCACAGCTCACTGCAGCCTTGACCTCCTAGGCTCAAGCAATCCTCCGACCTCAGCCTCCCAAGTAGCTGGGACTACAGGCATGTCCCACTACATCTGGCTAATTTGTATATGATATATATTTTTGTAGAGATAGGGTTTTGCCATGTTGCCCAGGTTGGTCTTGAACTCCTGAGCTCAAGCAGTTCACCTGCCTTGGCCTCCCAAAGTGCTGTGATTACAGGTGTGGGTTACCACACCCAGCCAATGTACATTTAATTATCGAAGTACTATCTATACTATTTTATGGAAGTACTTATTATCAAAGTGCAATAGAGGTTGTTGTTGTTGTTGTTGTTGTTGTTGTTTTGAGACAGTTTCACTCTTATTGCTCAGGCTGGAGTGCAGTGGTGAGATCTCGGCTCACTGCAACATCCATCTCCCAGGCTCAAGCGATTCTCCTGCCTCAGCCTCCCAAGTAGCTGGGATTACAGGCATGCACCACCACACCCAGCTAATTTTGTACTTTTAGTAGAGACTAAAATGGTCTCTCCATGTTGGTCAGGCTGGTCTCGAGTTCCTGATCTCAGGTGATCCATCCGCCTTGGCCTCCCAAAGTGCTGGTTTACAGGCGTGAGCCACTGTGCCTGGCCAATAGAGGTTTTTAAACTTTTTGTAGATATTTTTGAAAGATCCTGTCTTCCTTTAAGAAAAGAGAAAAGGCTGGGTGTGGTGGCTCATGCCTGTAATCCCAGCAGTTTGGGAGGCCAAAGCAGGTGGATTGCTTGAGCTCAGGAGTTTGAGAGCAGCCTGGCCAAATGGCAAAACCTCGTTTCTACTAAAAATACAAAAAAAATAAATTAGCTGGGCACGGTGGTGCATGCCTATAGTCAAAGCTAATACAGAGGCTGAGGTGGGAGGATCACCTGAGCCTGGGAGGTTGAGGCTGCAGTGAGCTGTGATTGTGCCACTGAGCTCCAGCCTGGGCAACAGAACGAGACCCTGTCTCAAAGTGAAAACAAAAACAAAAAAATGAAACAAGAGAAAAAAAAAAACAAGAAAAAAATGGTAAGGGGGGAGTGCCTATTTATTAAGCTTTTTTTGTAAATAGTAACTTGCATATCAGATGTTTACTGTAATATTCTTTAAGCTTTGCTAGGCCTACAGCTTGCTGTGTGCTTTTCTACTCTATTTCATTTATTTGGGAAATAATATATCAATGTACGTTATGCATTCCCAGCTCTAAGCATGGAGTACTGGGAATGTCCCATTCTATGAAGGAGGTTTGCTGGTTGCAACAGGAATATTCATGAACATGGAGGTACTTTGTTGAAGTTACACTAATTTTTTTACTCTTTCCCACTCTCAGCCTAGCCGGTCTGCTCACTATATTCTCTCCAACCTTCAGCACCCTTTCATCTCTTCCTTCATCTTAAAAACCTTTCCTTTAATTTCAACAGCGCTGCCTGGGTTTGTCATTTCAGGGGTTGGGCATGTTCTAGGATCCATCTATAGACTTCTCTCAGGAGGAATGGGAGTGCCTGGACGCTGCTCAGAAGGACCTACACAGAGATGTCATGATGGAGAACTATAGCAGCCTGGTCTCACTAGGTAAGGATGTCTATCCCCAAATAGCTCATGAATTTTGGGTGTAGCTTTCACTCGTCTAGGTGACTTTTCACCTGCTGCCTAGGGAATTGTTCTGTGTTTTGTAGATTAATAGATGGGCACCTCTTTGGGGCCCATCCATCTTCTCCATGCTTCAGACCTTTACAACTTCCTCTAGTCCTTCATGAGTACTAAGGGACTAACTTTGAATTCAGGAATAGCATGAGTATATCTTTCTTTCTTTCTTTCTTTCTTTCTTTCTTTCTTTCTTTCTTTCTTTCTTTCTTTCTTTCTCTTTCTTTCTTTCTTTTTCTTTCCTTTTCTTTCTTTTTTTTTTTTTGATGAAGTCTCACTCTATCACCCAGGCTGGAGTGCAATGGCGCAATCTCGGTTCACTCCAAACTCCGACTCTCAGGTTCAAGCGATTTTCATGTCCCAGCCTCCTGAGTAGCTGGGATTACAGGCACCCGCCACCACGCCTGGCCAATTTTTGTGTTTTTAGTAGAGACGGGGTTTCACCATGTTGGTCAGGCTGGTCTTGAACTCCTGACCTCACGCAATCCACCTGTTTTGGCCTCCCAAAGTGCTGGGATTATAGGAGTGAGCCACCATGCCTGGCCATCTTACTTCTTTTCTTATAAACAGGTCTCTCTATCCCAAAGCCTGCTGTGATTTCCTTACTGGAGCAAGGGAAAGAGCCCTGGATGGTTTCAAGGGACGTACTAGGAGCATGGTGCCTGGGTGAGTAAGGACGGAGCAGATGGGGAAGGCACTGCTGTTTAGAACCCAGCCCATCAGGGAGGCAGCACCGTAAAGGTATTGGCTGAGGAATCTCTTCCACAAGGTCCCATGTAAGAGTTGTGGCATAAGACACATGGAGAAGTCAAGATACCCCCCCCCCCCACACACACTTTTTTTATTTTTTTAATTTGAGAGAGAGTCTTGCTCAGTCACCCAGACTGGAGAACAGTGATGCGATCTCGGCTCACTGCAACCTCCGCCCCCGGGTTAAAGCGATTCTCCTGCCTCAGCCTCTAAAGGAACTGGCATTATAGGCGCCCGCCACCATGCCCAGCTAATTTTTGTATTTTTAGTAGAGACGGGGGTTTCACCACATTGGCTAGGCTGGCCTCGAACTCCTTACCTCAGGTGATCCACCTGCCTTGGCCTCCGAAAGTGCTGGTATTACAGGTGTGAGCCACTGTGCCTGGCCAAGAACCCCCTTTTACCTCCACCTCTTCAGTCTGTGCTACCCTCTTGTCATAATTTCCTCCCATTTCAAAGAATAACCTTCCCTTCTTCAGAAGCCATCCTGTTTCCTCTATCTTGGAGCTACTTCTTTCCCTTTAAAATGTAAACCCGTGTTGTTGCTTTAAAAACAAATCTTTTAAAATATATTTATTTTTCATACTGATCCTTGACTTTTTTTTGTCTTGTCTTTTCTTGGCTGGTTTTCCTTTAATGCAGCCATTTCATGCATCATTGGATATTCATTCCCTTTTTCTTTTTTTTTTTTTTGATACAGAGGCTCACTCTGTAGCCCGGGCTGGAGTGCAGTGGCGCGATCTCGTCTCACTGCAAGCCAGTAAGAAGCGCTTGGGGATGACCTGCCTACAAGCAGAGCAAAACCTTTCCTGTGCATTTCTGCGCTGGAATGCCTACCCGCCCCGCCAAAGCACAACTTTGCTGTCACCCTTGGTGCCGTTTCCTGCACTTTCTTGGAGATTTGTACCAGGCGCTGGAGACCCTCCCACCTGGTCCGTGCCCGCCGCCCAGTGAGCACCGAGACCCAACTTTGTGCACCGCCAGTCTTGTTATCAACAAACAGGCTAGTAAATTATAAAAAATAAAATAAAGGAAATGTAGCTGGGCATGGTGGCATGTGCCTGTAATCCCAGCTACTCCGGAGGCTGATGCAGGAGAATCGCTTGAACCCAGGAGGTGAAGGTTGCGGTGAGCTGAGATCGCGCCACTGCACTCCAGCCTGGGTGGCAAGAGCGAAACTCCTTCTCAAAATAATAAATAAAATAAAAGAAATGGGGCCGGGCGCGGTGGCTCATGCCTGTAATTCCAGCACTTTGGGAGGCCAAGGCAGGCAGATCACTTGAGGTCAGAAGTTCAAGACCAGTCTGGCCAACATGGCGAAACCCCGTCTCTACTAAAAATAGAACAATTAGCCAGGCATAGTGGCCGGCGCCTGTAATCCCAGCTATTCGTGAGGCGGAGGCGCAAGAATCGCTTGAATCCCGGCGGCAGAGGTCGCAGTGAGCCGAGATCGTGCCACTGTGCTCCAGCCTGGGTGACAGAGCGAGACTCCATCTTAAAATAAAATAGGCCGGCCGAGGGTGCTCATGCCTGTAATCCCAGCACTTTGGACATCGAGGCGGGTGGATTGCCTGAGCTCAGGAGTTCAAGACCATCCTGGCCTACATGGTGAAACCCCATCTCTACTAAAAATGCAAAAATTAGCCGGGCATGGTGACACATGCCTGTAATCCTAGCTACTTGGGAGGCTGAGGCAGGAGAACTGTTTCCACCCAGGAGGCAGACGTTACAGTGAGCCGAGACCACGACATTGCACTCCAGCTTGGGCAAGAGGATTGAAACTCTGTCTCATATAAAAGAAATAGACAAAGCAAACATTAATGCATGAACTCAAACAAATGCTTTCACTGCCAGGCTCCGTCTTTGCAAAACTGAACCTAGGACAATGTGCACGTTTGTAACTAGCAATTCCGGAGGACAGATCAGGGAGGCAGCGTGAGCTTGCTTTTATGCAATTTAATTGACTGGTCAGTAAAGTCAGTGTTTGCAGGCATTTTCAATGTTCTGCAGTGGGGTTCAGTTCCTATGGCAGTGTGGCAGGCCAGGTTTCCAATAGTAACCAGAATAGTTTCACTAACCCTTTACTATAATTTTGATGAATGCATAAGTTAACGCTAAAGAAATGGAGAAACTGGTGCCTGACTATCAGGGATGGAATGTGAGAACAAACCCATTGAGACCCCGCCTAGGTTTTCTCAGATCCTAAAGTCTGATCGAATAATGATAGCATTCTTACACATTCACCTCGGCCTGTCTTAAGATTCAGAAACTTTCCAAGACTCTAGAGAAATCTTTCCAGACCCTAGACCCGAGTTAAAGATTAGATGTTGATTGAATGAAACACTCCTGCTTGTAGGTGCAATCCCACATGGACCTTAAGCACTAGAAAAAAAACTTGTAACTTTCAGTTGATCTGGTGAGTTACCTGGCGCTTCTGCCTGTAACCGGCTGCAGAAATAAACTTCCTTCTTACGCAGTCTGTCTGCGTCTTGTTATTGAACAATTGCGATCGACCTGCTCAGTAAAGTCCTCTTTTGTGTGGTTATCTGGGACTCCTTTTGGAGGGAACATTTAAAATTTTCCATTTCAAAGGGTTCTATTGGGACTCTTACACTGTTTTTCTCTGCCTACCCTGGGACCTGAGTTCTCCTGGACGCGAATCTCCAGCTGCAGAGCCCAGAAGCCCATTCCTCCACATTCTGTGACTGTTCCCCAAACACAGGGAGAATTTGCAGAAAATAAGCCTAAAAATCTTGCCATTCTTTGCAATAAAACCCCACATTACAAATTGCTGAAAACAGGATTTTAGCCTGAATAGGTTTTTCCTCTATTTGAAACCAATCATTTCCCTTTACAATTTTGGAGGGAAGTTTCAAAATCAATCAGTAAGCACCCCCCACCCCAGGTTTATCCTTATGTAAAGTGCCCCCTCTGCACATGCAAGATTGAATAAACCTTGAAAATATTATGCTAAGTGAAAAAAGCTAGTCACAAAGGACCACATGTTATGTAATTCCATTTAAATAAGATGCCCAAAATAGACCAATACATAGAAACAGAAAGTAGATTAATGGTGGCCCAGGGTTAGCGGAGTTGGGGGGAAATGGAGGGATATGGGGTTTACTTCAGGGTAATGAAAATGATCTAAAATTTATTGTGGTGATGTTTGCATAACAGTGCAAATATACTGAAAACCGTTGAATTTTACACTTTAAATCGGTGGCTTCTGTGGTATGTTATCAATATTTCTCAATAAAACTTCAAAAAAAATAGTGCCTGTGTGTCTTTTTATGTATTATTCCTCCAGAGTCCAGTCCACATTTTTTACATTTGATGAAGAAATTAAGATTTTCTTTTTCTTTCTTTCTTTCTTTCTTTCTTCTTTCTTTCTTTCTTTCTTTCCTTTCCTTTCTTCTTTCTTCTTTCTCTTTCTTTCTTTCTCTCTCTCTCTTTCTTTATTTCTTTCCCTCTCCTTCCTTCCTTTCTTTCTTTCTTTCTTTCTTTCTTTCTTTCTTTCTTTCTTTCTTTCTTTCTTTCTTTCTTCTTTCTTCTTTTTCTTTCTTTCCGGAATCTCCCTCTTTTGCCCAGACTGCAGTGCATTGGCACAATCTTGGCTCACCACAAACTCCAGGCTATTTTTGGTATTTTTAGTAGAGACAGTGTTTCACCAGGGTGGCTAGACTGGTCTCAAACTTCTGACCTCAAGTAAGTCCCCCACCTTGGTCTCCAAAATTGCTGGGATTACAGGCATGAGCCACCACGCCAGCCCAAGATTTAGTTTCCATTGTTTTGATGCCCTAGGACCATCTTATTCTACCTTAATTTCTGATGCATCATCTCAGTGGAAATTTTACATTAGGTCCCAAAGTATTTTACTCTGTTTAAGATTTTGTCAGCTGGGTACAGTGGCTCACACCTGTAATCTCAACACTTTTGGAGGCCAAGGTGGTAGAATCAGTTGAGCCCAGGAGTTCAAGACCAGTCTCTGCAACATAGTGAGACACACATATCTACAAAAAATATTTTAATCAGGTGGGCATATAAGTTCATGCCTGTGGTCTCAGCTACTACATAGGCTGAGGAGGGAGGATCACTTGAGCCCAGGAGTTTGAGGCTGCAGTGGCCGTGATTATACCACTGCACTCCAGCCTGGCTAACAGAACGATACCCTGTCTAAAAAAAATTTTTTTAGTTAGAATTTTTTTTTAGAAAACAAAGTATACACTTAGTGACTTGACACAAATGAATGAATTTGATAATCTACAGAAACCAAAATAAATAAATAAATAAACAAATAAATAAATAAATAAATACAAACCCACAGCCCTTCTTCTTATGTGAATCTCTGGTGTCTCTGAGTTATAAGAATTGTGAATTATGATTAATAACAAATATGCATGACAAGGACTCAATAAGGGATAGGCATTAATAAACTGCAATGCACACTTACTGGAGTAAGGCCTTTAAATATGTACAAGAAAAAGAAAGAAAAGACATTGAAAAATTGCATTGCCTACCAAAACACTAAAGTTTACCTAAGTCCATTAATCAGCACACACACACGCAATGGGTGTGTAAAATGGTCAACACAGTCTCCCATGAATGTATCCTCTTATTAATAAGTCTGTGGGGGTAAGAAATGAGGTTCTATAGATCCTGGAATCAGGGATGGGGAATCTGTGAGGTCCCTGGGGTGAGAGATGAGGGTCTGTAGATTAGTGAGGGGTGGTCTTTGGGACAGTGATGAGGTCCACAGAATCAATTCTTGTGGGTATGTGGGGTCAGTGATGAGGGAATCTGGTGTCAGTGATGGGATGTGTGTGGAATCAATCTGTGAAGGCCAGATTTGTGGTGTCAACTCTCAGGCTGACACATCCTGATCTGTGTGTCAGTGTGGGAAATTCTATGGGGTCAGAGTGTGACTGTCAGTTCCCTGACACTGTGTGTTCTGGGTCTGGCCAAGTGCACACATTCCCTTACCTGGTCCTGGCTGGAGAGGCCCTTCTCAAGGACTCCTCACATGAAAGGTGGGTTGGCGGTGGGTTTTGTTTTTGTTTTTGTTGTGATAGGGGTGGGGGTGGGTTGGCTTTTTCTTTAGGGTTTGGTTTTGCCTCTTAGAGACTAGAGACACATGCAGCTTTTAGGAAGAAATTTTTGTCTGGGCGATTGCTAGGTCCTTTGGGCCAAGCCATCTAATGGGAGCGAAGCTGACCATTCCCTCGGTGCAGTTCAGATCTAGACGGTTGTTTTAAGGTGTCCTAACGGTGGTGTGCAAGTGGGTTGTGGCTTTGAGTGGCAGGTGTGCGAGAAGAAACAACTAAGAAAGACCCAGGAGCGCACATAGGCTGGATCTGTCACAGCTGGAAGAACAGCCTCCCTAACCCATCAGATGCCAATGGGAGGTACCTCTGGGCTGTGAGAAGCTGGCGGAGGCGGGACCTCCAGACCTAGAAATTCTGGGCACAGAAGCCTGTTACTGCCAGACGCTGAGGCGTTGCCATGGGATCCAAGGGCGTTTCGGGTCAGATCAGAGCCTTTCTCACATAATTATTTCGGTAACTGGGGAGGTCCTGTCCAGTGCACGCCCCCATGAAGGCCTAGTGTGCCGTCTCCCACAGAGTCTTCTTTGGTCTGAGAACCACTTGTTTCTTTTTTTTTTTTGAATGACTCATTTTATTTTATTTTATAATTTTTTTGATAGAATACTTATTATTATTATACTTTAAGTTTTAGGGTACATGTGCACAATGTGCAGGTTTGTTACATATGTATACATGTGCCATGTTGGTATGCTGCACCCATCAACTCGTCATTTAGCATTAGGTACATCTCCCAATGCTCTCCCTCTCCCCTCCTCCCACCCCACAACAGTCCCTGCTGTGTGATGTTCCCCTTCCTGTGTCCATGTGTTCTCATTGTTCAATTCCCACCTATGAGTGAGAACATGCAGTGTTTGGTTTTTTGTCCTTGTGATAGTTTGCTGAGAATGATGGTTTCCAGCTTCATCCATGTCCCTACAAAGGACATGAACTCATCATTTTTTTATGGCTGCATAGTATTCCACAGTGTATATGTGCCACATTTTCTTAATCCAGTGTATCATTGTTGGACATTTGGGTTGGTTCCAAGTCTTTGCTATTCTGAATAGTGCTGCAATAAACGTACATGTGCATGTGTCTTTATAGCAGCATGATTTACAATCCTTTGGGTATATACCCAGTAATGGGATGGCTGGGTCAAATGGTATTTCTAGTTCTAGATCCCTGAGGAATCGCCACACCGACTTCCACAATGATTGAACTAGTTTACAGTCCCACCAACAGTGTAAAAGTGTTCCCATTTCTCCACATCCTCTCCAGCACCTGTTGTTTCCTGACTTTTTAATGATCACCATTCTAACTGATGTGAGATGGTATCTCATTATGGTTTTGATTTGCATTTCTCTGATGGCCAGTGATGAAGAGCATTTTTTCATGGGTTTTTTGTCTGCATAAATGTCTTCTTTTGAGAAGTGTCTGTTCATATCCTTCGCCCACTTTTTGTGGGGTTGTTTTTTTCTTGTAAATTTGTTTGAGTTCACTGTAGGTTCTGAATATTAGCCCTTTGTCAGATGAGTAGGTTGCAAAAATTTTCTCCCATTCTGTAGGTTGCCTGTTCACTCTGATGGTGGTTTCTTTTGCTGTGCAGAAGCTCTTTAGTTTAATGAGATCCCATTTGTCAATTTTGGCTTTTGTTGCCATTGCTTTTGGTGTTTTAGACATGAAGTCCTTGCCCATGCCTATGTCCTGAATGGTATTGCCTAGGTTTTCTTCTAGGGTTTTTATGGTTTTAGGTCTAACATGTAAGTCTTTAATCCATCTTGAATTAGTTTTTGCATAAGGTGTAAGGAAGGGATCCAGTTTCAGCTTTCTACATATGGCTAGCCAGTTTTCCCAGCACCATTTATTAAATAGGGAATCCTTTCCCCATTGCTTGTTTTTGTCAGGTTTGTCAAAGATCAGATAGTTGTAGATATGTGGCATTATTTCTGAGGGCTCTGTTCTGTTCCATTGGTCTATATCTTTGTTTTGGTACCAGTACCATGCTGTTTTGGTTACTGTAGCCTTGTAGTATCGTTTGAAGTCAGGTAGCGTGATGCCTCCAGCTTTGTTCTTTTGGCTTAGGATTGACTTGTCAATGCGGGCTCTTTTTTGCTTCCATATGAACTTTAAAGTAGTTTTTTCCAATTCTGTGAAGAAAGTCATTGGTAGCTTGATGGGGATGGCATTGAATCTATAAATTACCTTGGGCAGTATGGCCATTTTCATGATATTGATTCTTCCAACCCATGAGCATGGAATGTTCTTCCATTTGTTTGTATCCTCTTTGATTTCACTGAGCAGTGGTTTGTAGTTCTCCTTGAAGAGGTCCTTCACATCCCTTGTAAGTTGGATTCCTAGGTATTTTATTCTCTTTGAAGCAATTGTGAATGGGAGTTCACTCATGATTTGGCTCTCTGTTTGTCTGTTATTGGTGTATAAGAATGCTTGTGATTTTTGCACATTGATTTTGTATCCTGAGACTCTGCTGAAGTTGCTTATCAGCTTAAGGAGATTTGGGCTGAGACGATGGAGTTTTCTAGATATACAATCATGTTATCTGCAAACAGGGACAATTTCACTTCCTCTTTTCCTAATTGATTACCCTTTATTTCCTTCTCCTGCCTGATTGCCTTGGCCAGAACTTCCAGCACTATGTTGAATAGGAGTGGTGAGAGAGGGCATCCCCGTCTTGTGCCAGATTTCAAAGGGAATGCTTCCAGTTTTTGCCCATTCAGTATGAAATTGGCTGTGGGTTTGTCATAGATAGCTCTTATTATTTTGAGATATGTCCCATCAATACCTAATTTATTGAGAGTTTTTAGCATGAAGGGTTGTTGAATTTTGTCAAAGGCCTTTTCTGCATCTATTGAGATAATCATGTGGTTTTTGTCTTTGGTTCTGTTTATATGCTGGATTACGTATATTGATTTTCGTATGTTGAACCAGCGTTGCATCCCAAGGATGAAGCCCACTTGATCATGGTGGATAAGCTTTTTGATGTGTTGCTGGATTCGGTTTGCCAGTATTTTATTGAGGATTTTTGCATCAAAGTTCATCAAGGATATTGGTCTAAAATTCTCTTTTTTTGTTGTGTCTCTTCCAGGCTTTGGTATCAAGATGATGCTGACCTCATAAAATGAGTTAGGGAGGATTCCTTCTTTTTCTATTGATTGGAATAGTTTCAGAAGGAATGGTACCAGCTCCTTCTTGTACCTCTGGTGAGAACCACTTGTTTCTTACATCCCTGTGCTAATCTCACCGTCTGCTCCTACCTACCCCAGGCATTTGCCACATGCTGGTCCTCTCTTTCCTGACAGGAGGGCCATCTCTCCAGCTTTTTTGAAGACAGTTCAAATTATGGAGGAGGGGGCAGGTGCAGGGCAGCAGTGCTGAAAGGAGTACCAGGGAGTTGGGGGAGCAGGGGCTCATTTTTCTTTGTAACTCAGATTCCTAAGCCTGTGTCATTGAGTATCAGTGTCTTTCTTGCAATGTTTCAATCTGAGGCTCTTGGGGAGAGTGCAGAATTGGAGCCCGATGGAAGCCTGGCAGGGAGAGGGTGGGTAGAGGGAACATGGAGAATGTATCAGGCGGTGTCTTTATTCCTGGCACATTACTTTGCCTGCTGGAGTTTCCCAGTCTGTTCCAGATGCACTCTGTAGACCCTGAAAGGGCCTGAGGGGGGATGTTGGTCCCCAGTGTGTGCTCCCCTGGACTCGATTGGAATTGGTCCCACAAAGTTTTATTTATTTATTTATTTATTTATTTATTTATTTATTTATTTAGAGGGAGTCTCGCTCTGTCACCCAGGCTGGAGTGCAGTGGGGCAATCTCTGCTCACTCTAACCTCTGACTCCCAGGTTCAAGCGATTCTCCTGCTTCAGCCTCCCTAGTAGCTGGGACTACAGGTGTCCGCCACCATACCTTGCTAAAATTTTTATTTTTAGTAGAGACAGGGTTTCACAATGTTGGTCAGGCTGGTCTCGAACTCCTGACCTGGTGATCCACCCACCTTGGCCTCTCAAAGTGCTGGGATTACAGGCGGGAGCCATCATACCCCGCCAATCCCACACATTTAGGCATTATGATACATTGGAGCCACCATGCCCCACCAATTACACAAATTTAGGCGTTATCATACATTGCTACTTTTGAATCACTTGTTTTTTACTTGTGTTTTTCCCCCTCCTTTTATTGATTGATTGAGACAGAGTCTCGCTGTGTCACCCAGGCTGAAGTGCAGTGGCGCAATCTCGGTTCATTGCAATCTCTGCCTCCTGGGTTCAAGCGATTCTCCCGCCTCAACCTTCCAAGTAGCTGGGATTACAGGTGCATGACATCATGCCTGGCTAATTTTTGTATTTTCAGTAGAGACAGGGTTTCACCATGTTGGCTAAGCTGGTCTCAAACTTCTGACCCCAAGCGATCCACCTGCCTTGGCCTCCCAAAGTGCTGAGATAGGTGTGAGCCTCCGTGCCTGACCTTTCCTCCTTTTCCTTCAGGGATTTTAAGTGTTTTCTTTGCTCCATCTATTTAATTATATATGATTGCCTTGACGATTTCAGCTTGAATTAAAATTACATATACTTAGCTGTCTTTATTAATAAACATATTAAAATAATACATGTTCATAATGAAAATGAAGCGTTACAAATAAATACACAGGAAAGGTGTATTCCCCTCCAGTTCCACTCTTGAAATAACCAGTTAACAAGATGATGAACATCTTTCCATGATGTTCTCCAAGATTCATAAAAGTATTGGCAAGCAAACAACAGCATATACAGGCCAGGCGTGGTGGCTCACGCCTGTAATCCCAGCACTTTGGGAGACTGAAATGGGTGAATCTTTTGAGGTTAGGAGTTCGAGACTAACCTGGCCAACATGGTGAAACCCCATCGCTGCAAAAAATACAAAAATTATTTGGGCGTGGTGGCGGGCACCTTAATCCCAGCTACTTGGGAGGTGGACGCATGAGAATCTCTTGAATCCAGGAGGAGAAGTTTGCAGTGAGCTGATATCACATTACTGCACTCCAATCTGGGCGACAAACTGAGATTCCATCTCAATAAATAAGTAAATACATAAAATAAAGAGAAAGATGAAAGAAAGAAAGAAAGAAAAGAATGAAAGAAAGAAGAGAAAGAAAGGAAAGAAGAAAGAAAGAAAAGAAAGAAAGAAGAAAGAAAGAAAGAAAGAAAGAAAGAAAGAAAGAAAGAAAGAAAGAAAGAAAGAAAGGAAGGAAGGGAGGGAAAGAAAGGAAGAAAGAGAAAAAGAAAGAAGTCGTGTGCTCAGGTTGCTAAGATCGACGGTAAGAACAAATCCTCTAGTGGTGAAAGTGTAAGAAGGAAAAAGAAATTTCTGTTAGTCTTGTTTGTTGCACCCCAAGCTCTAAAAAGTACAGCCACGTGTGTGATAAGTGCTTAGTTAAGATGAAAAAGGCATTAAATTTGTGCGTGGAAATCATAAACAGAAATGCGTTATGATTGATGGCAATTTGGTCAATGCTACCCAAGTTTCAGGCATCCACTGCGGGTCTTAGAACACGTCTCCTGCAGATAAGGGAGGGCTACTATATAACGTTTCTTTCTTTTTTCTTCAATTATAAAGCATTCTCCTTTTTTAATATAACAATTTGCCACAGATATCACTTTAGATATAAAGATATTAGGATACCTTTATAGTAGATAAAAAGGTAACTCATTCTTTGTAAGAGTTAAAGTATCTTTCATTATATGAGCATTTAAGATATTAAAGTACTTTTGCCACCAAAAATAATGCTTCTGTAAATATTCTTTTACTTATATCTTTATTAATTTTTACTTCTGCTGAAACAAATTGCATGAGGAAACAAGTGTATGTGTATAAAATGTAATATATGTATATATATTTAATATATATACAACTTAATATATACACATACATACAATAACATATACAATTTATTTGTTTTATTTTTTGATGGACTTTTGCTCTCTCACCCAGGCTGGAGTGCAGTGGTGTGATCTCGGCTCACTGCAACTTCCACCGCTTGGTTCAAGTGATTCTCCTGCCTCAGCCTCCTGAGTAGCTGGGAATACATCTGCCACCATGTCCAGCTAACTTTGTTTTTTTAGTGGAGATGGGTTTTCACCATGTTGGCCAGGCTGCTCTCAAACTCCTGACCTCAAGTGATCCTCCCTCCTTGGCCTCCCAAAATGCTGGAATTACAGGCATGAGCCACTGCGCCTGGCCTGACATTTACAATTTAATGTATATACAAATATACGTTGGGTGCAGTGGCTCACTCCTGTAATCCTAGCACTTTGGGGAGCTGAGGTAGGGGACTGTTTGAACCCAGGAGTTTGAAATCAGCCTGGGCAACATGGTGAAACCCTATCTGTACAAAAAACACAAAAGTTAGCTGGGTGCAGTTGCAGGTGCCTGTGGTCCCAGCTACTCAGGAGACTGAGGTGGGAGGATAGCTGGAGCCCAGGTGGTCGAGGCTGCAGTGAATTGTGATCTTGCCACTGCACCCCAGCGTGGGTGACAGAGTGATACCCTGTCTCAGACAAAAACAAAAATAAACCAAATAAAATGTTTATGTGCTACACACTCGATTTTTTCCAAAGGATTATATAACACTGTACTTTCACCAGCAATATATGTGACTACTCATTTCCTACATACTCACTATCACTTGTGTGCAGTCAAGGAAACTTAGTAGGCCTGAATTGTCCAAACCCTGCACACTCCAAAGAAAGGTTTGATTCTATCCTAGCTCCCGGGAAGTAACTTTTAAGTCCTTGGAATCTCCTGTCTATCTGGGAGTTAACAATGGGATTTATTATGGGGACCTTGGACAGTGCAGTGTCAGCTTGACCTTGGGAAGGGTGGAGTCAGAGAAACTAAGGTCATCCAAATGGATGCTCTTGTCCATGTGACCAACCTCCAGTAAAATGCTCACCACCAAGGCTCAGGTTAAGCTTTTTGTTGGGGAGTATATTCTGTACTTTCTGCCACATATCGCTGGGTGAATTAAGCACTGTCCACATGATGCCACTGGGAGATGACAACGGGAAGCTTGTGCTTTGTCTCTCCTGGACTCTGCCCTATGCACCTTTTTCTGCTGCTGCTTTTAATCTGTATCTTTTCGTTGTAATAAACTATGAGTATAACAGCTTCACTGGGTTTTGTGAGTCTTTCTAATTCATGAATAAACTTTTGGGACCTCAGAACACAAGGTTGTTTCTTTTTTTTTTTTTTTTTTTGAGACAGTCTCGCTCTTTCGCCCAGGCTGGAGTGCAGCGGAACACAACGTTGTTTCTTCTTTAATTGAATTTTACATGTTATATAAGAAACCTATGTGCATAACTGAAAAATCACAAACTAAGAAAGAGCTTTCCATGCAGTCTACTCCCCCACCCTGTTTCTCCAATGCTCCCAGGTCTACTTCCTGAATAATCAAATGTTTAAATTTTCAAAACTATTTCTAATCTATGTATCTGAGTGATTATCTCCATATTATATAACAGGTAGATCCTGCTCCTTTTCAATATATCAACTTGATATATCACCTGATGGCTTCCTGTTCTGATAGCTGATGACTTGGCTGACACTCACCCCTTACCCCAGTGCCTGGACCACTTTCCAAACATGGTGCTCTCACCATTTTCTTTTTCTTTCTTTCTTTCTTTTTTTTTTTTTGAGACAGAATATTGCTCTGTCACCCAGGCTAGAGTGCAGTGGCATGATCTCGGCTCACTGCAACCTCCACCTCCCAGATTCAAGTGATTCTCCTGCCTCAGCCTCCGGAGTAGCTGGGATTACAGGTGCATGCCACCACACCCTGCTAATTTTTGTATTTTTAGTAGAGATGGGGTTTCACCCTCTCAGCCAGGCTGGTCTCGAACGCCTGACCTCATGATCCACCCATCTCAGCCTCCCAAAGTGCTGGGACCGCACCCGGCCACTCTCACTATTTTCAATGGCTCTCTTGGTCACCTTTCACGTGGGAGAGTAGCTGAGGCAGGAGAATCTCTTGAACCCAGGAGGTGGAGGTTGCAATGAGCTGAGATGGTGCCATTGCACTGCAGCCTGGGCAAGAAGAGTAAAACTCTGTCTAAAAAAGAAAAAAAAACAGAAAGGAAAAGAAAAGGAGCTCTTCCTGCATATACCTGTAAGGATCATTGTCTTAATTTTCTTCATGTCTTAACATGATTATTGCCTTGTCAGAGATCATCCTATCTGAAATTGAAACTATTTACCACTTCCCTTTTTTTCCATAGCACTTAAAACTTTTTGTTTTTTTTGGGATGGAGTCTTGCTCTGTCACCCAGGCTGGAGTGCATTGGTGTGATCTCGGCTAACGGAAACCTCTGCCTCCCAGGTTCAAGTGATTCTCCTGCCTCAGCCTCCCAGGTAGCTGGGATTACAGGCATCTGCCACCACACCTGGCTTTTTTTTTTTGTATTTTAGTAGAGACGGGGTTTCACCATGTTGGCCAGGCTGGTCTTGAACCCTTACTTCAGGTGATCCGAACCACCTTGGCCTCCCAAAGTGTTAGGATTATAGGGGTGAGCCACCACACCCAGCCCTGGCTAATTTTTGTATTTTTAGTGGAGACAGGGCTTCACCATATTGGCCAGGCTGATCTTGAACTCCTGACCTCAAGTGATTTCCCTGCCTCAGCCTCCAAAAGTGTTGGGATTACAGGCATGAGCCACTGTGCCCGGGCTGCTTTTTGACAAATCATCTCTGTTCTTATATTATGTCCACTAGAATGTAAACTTGATGAGAGCAGGCAGTATTGTCAATTTTTTTCAATGCTTTTCATCCCTAGAGCCTAGAACTAACCATGCACATGGTAAGGAGACAAATCTTTGTTGAATGAATATATTGAGCAGCTGTTCTCAGACTTTTTGGTCTCAGAAATTCTTTACTCTCTGTTTCTTTACTCCCGGCCTCAGGTGATCTGCCCACCTCGGCCTCCCAAAGTGCTAGGATTATAGGAGTGAGCCACCACGCCCAGCCGCCCAACTAATTTTTGTATGTTTAGTAGGCACGGGGTTTTGCCATGTTGGCCAGGCTGATCTCGAACTCCTGACCTCAAGTGATCCCCCAACTCAGCCTCCAAAAGTGCTGAGATTACAGGCGTGAGCCACGGCGCCTGACTAAATAAACCAAAAACTTTAGATAAGTGAATTTGGAGGAAATATTTATAACAGATAAAATGGACAAACAGATAATTCTAATTTACTGTCTCTCTGGCTTAATAAAATATTAGTCAATACCCTAAGAAGAAAGGAACAAAAAATCTAAAAATTCACCATTCACAAACACAAATAGTCGGAAAACAAAGTCAAAGCCTAAGAACATGTCGACCACTTATCTCTCCTCTGAAATCGGCTCTTGAATGTGTTGAACATGGATTGACTTGGGATTAGGAAATTTTAAAAATATTTTTTAAAGTTTCACCTTTTGGAATTTAAAATTAATCCAAATTATGTAATATACAACATTTGGAATTTACCAATCAATACTCTATCATTTTATTTTTTACTTTTCAAATAATTTCTTGTTCAAGAGTTTAAAACGCTTTTAAAATTAATAGATTCTGCAGGCTATAGTCTGTAGAGACTGTCTCTACAAAAAATAAAAATATATATACTTTTAAAATATATATAAAATATATATTTATTAAAATATATATAAAATATATATTTATTTAAATATATATGTTTTAAGTATATAAAATATATTTTTAAAATTTTATTTTTTCACTGGATTGCATGGTAAGCATATGTTTAGTTTGGCAGGAACTTGCAAAACTGCCTTCCACAGTGGCTGTCCCACTTTGCATTCTTAGCAGAAACAGAGATGAGTTCCTGTCGCTCCATATCTTCACCAGCATTTGGTGTTGGTGTTTGCATTCAAGCCAGTCTAATAGATGTGTAATGGTATCTCATCGTTGTTTTAATTTGAATCCCCTAGTGACATATGGTGTTGAGCATCTTTTCAAAGGTCTAAGAAATGTGTCGGGCATGGTGGCACGTGCCTGTGGTCCCAGCTACTCAGGAGGCTGAGGCGGGAGGGTTAATTGAGCCCTGGAGGTTGGGGCTGCATTGAGCCATGATTGCACTGCTGCACTCCAGCCTGAGTGAGAGAGCTAAACCCTGTCTCAAAAAGATAAATAAGGCCGGGCACTGTGGCTCATGCCCGTAATCCAAGCATTTTGGAAGGCCAAGGTGGGTGGATCACGAGGTCAGCAGATCAAGACCATCCTGGCTAACACAGTGAATCCCAGTCTCAACTAAAAATACAAAAATTAGCCAGGCATGGTGGCTGGTGCCTGTAATCCCAACTACTCGGGAGGCTGAGGCAGAAGAATCCCTTGAACCCGGGAGGTGGAGGTTGCCATGAGCTGAGATTGCACCATTGCACTCCAGCCTGGGTGACAGAGTGAGACTCCATCTCAAAAAATAAATATATAATAAATAAATAAACAATTGACTTAATTTTTAGAACAGTTGTAGGTGTACAGAAAAATAGAGCAGAAGGCATATTGAGCTCTAATATCCACCTCACACCATAGTACACACACTTCCTCTATCATCTTGTTAGTGTGGTACATTTGTTATGCTTGATGAGCCAATACTGATATTATTAAGTTCATTCACTCTTTGTGTTCTACCATTTATGGGCTTTGACAAATGCTTAAGGACATATATTCACCATTATAGGGTCACACAGAAAAGTTTCACTGCCCTCAAAATCTTCTGTGTTCCACCTATTCATCCTTCCCTCTGCTCAAGCCTCTGGCAACCACTGAACTTTTTATAGTACCATCTGCCTAGTTTTGCCTTTTCTAGTATTCCATATAATTGGAACTCTACAATATGTGGCCTTTTTGTATTGGCTTCTTTCACTTAGAAATACGTGTTTAAGATTCCTTCATGTCTTTTCATGCCTTGGTAGTTCATTTCTTTTTATTCCTGAAGAATATTCCATTGTATGAATATTTCAGAGTTAGCTTATCCATTTCCCTGTTATAGGATAGCTTGGTTACTTCCAATCTTTGTTGGTTGTGTATAAGCTGCTGTAAACATTCATGTGCAGGATTTGAGTGGATATAAGTTTTCAAATCATTTGGATATATACCAAAGAATGCAATTGCCAGATCGTATGGTAAGCCTATGTTCAGTTTTGCCAGAATTTGCAAAACTGCCTTCCTTAGTGGCTGTACCATTTTGCATTCCCAGCAGCAATCAATGAGAGTTCCTGTTGCTCCATATCCTCACCAGCATTTGGTGGTGTCAGCATTTGGATTTGAGCCAGTCTAATAGATGTGTAGTGGTATCTCATCGTTGTTTTAATTTGAATTCCCTAGTGACATATGGTGTTGAGCATCTTTTCAGATGCTTATTTTTGCTACCTATATAGTAAAGGGCAGTTACAGATGATGGACTGCAGGGAAAGAGCTTGCTATGATGATAGGAAGCTGCAGGCAGAGATGATCTCAGGGTTAGCTTGGCATCAACTGTGCCTTCTCCTGTCACATAAAATGTGGTCTACCTAAGTTTTGACTGGAAACACGGAATATCTGGTTGTCCGTAAATATTTCTAACTGAGGCTTAAGGTTTATGCATGTTTTGACCAAAAGGTAATATCACCCCAATATATAAGCAGGTTGGGGTACAACAGGTAATGACTGTCAGAGATGTTGAGAGTCTACATTGAATGGATGGTGTCACTGGTTGCCCATGTCTTTCTCATTAAGGACTTTCACTTTTCATTTAACACATGGAAGGTCACTGAGATAGGCTACATCTCATTTTTCTCTTGATCTCTATTACTGAGAAATTTTTGTATTCTGGGCTACACTGGGTTCATAATCTGACTATATATATATTGTGTGTGTTTGTTCCTTCCCTAAAATGCTCAGTTCAGCTGCAGTTATAGAGGTAAATACTACTAGGTTTCCATTTTAGAGAGTTGAAGATCTGAGGTCTAGAGAGGTTAGTGTGTAGAAAGTTATGTTTAATAAGTGGCAAGACCGTGTGGCCAGGTCAGATAAGTTGCCTTCAGATTTTACTCTTGAACTTCTTCTGGATAATGTCTTTTCATTATAGAAAAGAAAAGAGGGAACTTAGATGCTTTTTTCAAAATCACTGACTGTAGGAGTTCTTTCAAGATATTATGAAAAGCAATAATTTTCTCATTTTACATTACCTATAATTATTGCTCACCAGAAATTGATTATTGATGCAGCAACCTTTTACATTCCTCTCTGCTTTATTATGCATGGCCGGGCTTCACTGTAAATAAGAGGTCCAAGATTCAGAAATATCTTTAACTTGCAATGCTTGGTCACAGATATCCATGTGAAAAATATTTTGCTCATGAGCCATATGGACTCGTATGGTAAACTACAGCCAGAGACACAAAATGTGGAAAGAAGAAAGGGCTATCAGAAGTCCTGTGTCTCCTTACATTTTGTATTTCTATTCATATGCGTCTAGAATCATGAGGAATTTGAGCAAATGGGAAATGCGAAGTCCTAGTCAATGCATACCCACATTTCAGTTATCAGCATTATTGCACATTTAAATTTATAATGCATACATAGGATACAATTCAATAGGTATAAAAATGTTAAGTAATCTTTTCTCTCATGCACCCCAGTCATTCAGTGCTCACTTTTGAGTCAACATTTTAATTTTGTTGTGCATACTTTCATAATTTTTTTCTTTATCTGTTTTTTTTTTTTTTTTTGAAACGGAGTCTCCACCTGTCACCCAGGCTGGAGTGCAATGGCAAGATCTTGGCTCACTGCAACATCCACCTCCCGGGTTCAAGCAATTCAACTGCCTCAGCCTCCCATGTAGCTAGGACTTCAGGCATGTGCCACCACACGTGGCTGATTTTTTCTATCTTTAGTAGAGATGGGGTTTCACCATTTGGCCAGGCTGGTCTCAAACTCCTGACCTCGTGATTTGCCCACCTCAATCTCCTAAAGTGCTGGGATTACAGGCTTGAGCCACAGCGCCTGGGCTCTTTTTCTTTTTTATAGAGACAGGGTCTCACTATGTTGCCCAGACTATAGGCTGTTTTTGAAGTCCTGGGCTCAAGCAATCCTCCTGCCTCAGCCTCCCAAAGTGCTGGGATTACAGGTGGGAGCCACCACTCCTGGCCAAAATGTTTTCTTTTGGTTTTTGTTTTGTTTTGTTTTGTTTATTTTGATTTGTTTCTGAGATGGAGTCTCACTCTGTCACCCAGGCTGGAGTGCAATGGTACAATCTCAGCTCACTGAAACCTTTGCCTCCTAGGTTCAAGCAATTCTCCTGCCTCAGCCTCCTGAGTAGCTAAGATTACAGGTGTGTGCCACCATACCTGGCCAATTTTTTTGTATTTTTGGTAGAGACGGGCTTTCACCATGTTGGCCAGGCTGGTCTCAAACTCCTGACCTTGTGATCCAACCATCTCAGCCTCCCAAAGTTCTGGGATTACCAGTGTGAGCCACCATGCCTGGCCAATTTTTTCTTTTTTTAAATAAATTTTATTGTGTATATTTAAGGTACACAATATGATGTTATAGGATACATATACATAGTGAAAGGGCTGCTGTAGTGAAGCAAATTAACATATCTATCATCTCACAGATACCCACATTTTATTTAGTGTGGCAAGGGAAGATAAAATCTACTCATTTACTATGAATCCTACATACAGTACAATTTTATTACCTATAGTCCTCATGTTGTATATTAGATGTATAGGATTGTTCATCCTACGTATCTGCTGCTTTGTATGTCTGACCCACATGTTCTTATTTCCTCCCTTCCTCTCTACCTGGTAACCGCTCCGTTGTTCTCTTTTTTTTTGTTGTTTGAGGCAGAGTCTTGCTCTGTTGCCCAGGCTGGAGTGCAGTGGCATGATCTCGGCTCACTGCAACCTCTGCCTCATTGGTTCAAAAGATTCTCCTGTCTCAGCCTTCTGAGTAGCTGGGATTACAGGCACATGCCACCATACCTGGCTAATTTTTTGTATTTTTAGTAGAGTCGGAGTTTCACTGTGCTAGCCAGGCTGGACTTGAACTCCTGACCTCGTGATCCTCCCACCTTGTCCTCCCAAAGTGCTGAAATTACAGGAGTGAGCCACCGCTTCCAGCTTTCTATTCCTTCATATGTGAAAATCATTTTAAGATTCCACATATAAGTAAGGTCATGCAATGTTTTTCTTTCTGTGGTTGGCTAACTTCACTCGGTATAATGCCCTCCATGTTCATCCATGTTGTGGCAAATGGAAAGATCTTGTTCTTTTTTAGGGCTGAACACAGAAGTTATTTTCATATACAATGATGCAGATGCCATACACACAAATATGTATGTATATGTCATACTCATATACAGTTTTAAATACATATATGTGTTCTATGCATATATAAGTATTTCTCTATTTTCATAGAAATGTCACTCTAAATCAGTACCTAGGGAGGGTCATCGTTTCCTTAATCTACAAATCAAGACACAGTACGAGTGGCTGCATCCTAGTTTAATAAGTCTTGTATTATTGAGGATGTTTCCCTGTTTCCTTTTGTCATTGTTGTTTTGTTTTGAGACAGAGTTTCACTCTTTTGTGTCAAGTGGCATGATCTCAGCTCACTGTAGCCTCCCGAGTAGCTGGGATTATAGGTGCTCACCACCATGCCCAGCTAATTTTTGTATTTTTAGTAGAGATGGGGTTTTATCTTGTTGGCCAGGCTGGTCTCAACTCCTGACCTCGGGTGATCCGTCCACCTCGGCCTCCCAAAATGCTGAGATTACAGGCGTGAGCCACCGCACTTGGCTGCTTTCACCATTTCAGACTGAGCTTGGAGAAGAACCTGAAGAAAAACATGACTTTAAAATTTTGATGAATGGAGAAATCTCTTTCCATTCACTTTCCTTTCCTCTATTTCATTCTTGTTTTAAAATATACAAAGAAAGATATGGATACATTGGTTATTAAACAAACATCTGTGTGATATCTATCCAGGTGAAGAAATACAGCACTATCACCACCGAGAAGTCCTCTGTATGTCCATAACTGATCCTAAAGTCTTCCTTCCCCTTATTAGTAACAGTATAACAGATATCCACATTACCTGTGGATACCTGCCGTCTTCTCCTTGGTTCTCTTTATAATTTTATTATGTATTTCTTTTTTTTTTTTGGAGACGGAGTCTCACTCTGTCACCCAGGCTGGAGTGTAGTGGCATGATCTTGACTCACTGCAACCTCCGCCTCCCAGATTCAAGCGATTCTCATGCCTCAACTTCCCAGGTAGCTGGGATTACAGGCATGGGCCATGTGCCATCATGTCTGGCTAATTTTTGTATTTGTAGCAGAGATGGGGTTTTGCATGTTGGTCAGGCTGGTTTCGAACTCCTGACCTCAGTGCCTGGCCTTATTATGCATTTTTATATGCCTAAAGCAAAGTCTGATTTTGCCTGGTTTTTCTCTTACATAATTGGAGTGAAAGTCTGTATCCTGGTGCATCTGGCCCCTTTTACTCAATATTAAGTATTTAAGATTCACACTTAGCATTGTTTCTGCATTCTATTAAAACAGTACACCAGCCAGGCATGATGGCTCATGCCTATAATCCCAGCACTTTGGGAGGCTGAGGCAGGCAGATCACTTGAGGTCAGGAGTTCCAGACCACCTAGCCAACATGGTGAACCTCCATCTCTACTAAAACTACAAAAATTGGGCCACATGGTGGCTAATGACTGTAATCTCAGCACTTTGGGAGGCCAAGGCAGGTGGATCACGAGGTCAGGAGGTGGAGACAATCCTGGCGAACACAGTGAAACCACATCTCTACTAAAAATACAAAAAATTAGCCAGGCATGGTGGCACATGCCTGTAGTCTCAGCTACTCGGGAGGCTGAGGCTGGAGAATCACTTGAATCTGGGAGGCAGAGGTTGCAGTGAGCTGAGTTTACACCACTGCACTCTAGCCTGGGTGACAGAACTAGACTCTGTTAAAAAAAAAAAAATTAGCCAGGCGTGGTGGTGTGCACCTGTAATCCCAATTATTCGAGAGGCTGAGGCAGGAGAATGAATCAGTTGAACCTGGGAGGTGGTGGAGGTTGCAGTGAGCCAAGATCGCGCCCTGTACTCCAACCTGGGCAATAGAGTGACAGTCTCAGAAAAAAAAGAAGAAAAAAAAAAAAGCCCAGGCGCAGTGGCTGCCACCTGTAATCCCAGCACTGTAGGAGTCCGAGACTGGTGGATCACCTCAGGTCAGGAGTTTGAGACCAGCCTTACTAACAAGGTGAAATCCCATCTCTACTAGAAACACAAAAATTTACTGGGAGTGGCAGCACGTGCCTGTAATTCCAGCTACTTAGGAGGCTGAGACAGGAGAATTGCTTGAACCCGGGAGGCAGAGGTTGCAGTGAGCTGAGATCGCACCACTGCACTCCAACCTGGGCGACTAAGCACGACTCTGTCTCAAAAAATATATATAAATTTATATTGATATACATAAAATAAATATAAAAAATAAAAGTAAATGAAAATACAGTACACCAGTGTGTATCCCTTCATTGTTGGTGGACATGTGGGTTGTGTTCATTTTTGTCAGTTACAAATGATGCTGTTGTGAACATGTTTGTATTTCTACTTGGTTACCATTAGTGTGTATTTATGTACAGTATAAAGCAAGAGGTGAAACCATAGGTTACAGGGTAAACATATCGTCAGTTTTACTAGGTATTATTGGTTTCATCCCAATGTTAACACACCAACTGACAGTCTTACAATGTCTGATAATTCCCAAATCTTCGCATTCCTCTTGACACTTAATTTTGTCAAAATTTTAATTTGAGTCTTTTGGTGGGTATGTGGCAATGATTGTGATATTAATTTACTGGGCCTTTTCTTCTCTGTAACAGGCCCTGTCAAGATATATGTGTTGTGTGGCAGGGGTAGGAGTCCCTAGAGATAGCATGGGCTCTGGAATCCTTAATCATCCTATGTGAAAAAGTTGGTGGGGCAGTGATTTTTTTTTTTTTTTTTTTTTTTTTTTTAAGACAGAGTTTCACTCTTGTTGCCCAGGCTGGAGTGCAATGGCATGATCTCAGTTCACTGCAACCTCCGCCTCCCAAGTTCAAGTGATTCTCCTCCCTCAGCCTCCCAAGTAGCTGGGATTAGAGGCATGTGCCACCACACCCAGCTAATTTTTTCTATTTAGTAGAGATGCCGTTTCACCATGTTTGTCAGGCCGGTCTTGAACACTTGACCTCAGGTGATCCACCCGCCTCAGCCTCCTAAAGTGCTGGGATTACAGGCGTGCACCACTGCACCCTAATATTTCCTGTGTGCAGTGTTGTAGCCAGGGTGCAAAGCCACTTCTTAATGATTCTGTCATCTAAATATTATATCTTCTCGCTTCCCTTTGAGATATGCTCATTCCTCCATACAATTAAACAATCTCAATTACTCTTGAGGGAACATAAAATCCTCACTGTCTAATCATGGGTCCTTCCAAATTATTTGTTGGCTTGTGTTTAAAATATGAAAAAGAGAATGTAGATTTTGTTTTCTTCTTTCTGCTTAACCTGAACAAAATGTCATAGATACCTCCTAGCCTGTTGCTAAACCAAGGAGAGTCACTTGAATAATGAACAAGACTAGAGGGAAACCACATTGATAATTTATGATTACTCTATCATCACATACGTGGAACTCATCAATGAAGCTTATGAAAAAAATTGAGTCATTTGTGGAAAAGTGTAAAGAGAATATAGGAGATGTCTCAAGTGAAGAGCAAAAAGCTGCAGAAAATAATTCCAAAAAAAGAGTGTTAAGATATAAACACAAATTCAGAGATTCAGGAGCACAGAGGGCTAAGTTAAGGGAAAAAAGAGTTATCAATATTTTCTTATTCATTATGGAGAGCAGGATGAATTCTTAAAAGGTCAAATGATTGTGAGTCTGATATATCTGATGATAATTTGTATTTCTAATGTTGTAAATGGTTATGAATTCATAGTAATTATTCCTATTTCCTTCAGACTAGTGACCATGAGTTTGATTGACAAAAACCCATTGGATTAGTATTGTTATCTATGTGTGTTCATCATGCTATGTGTTAAAATAAGTCCATCAATTTTTGTCTTGTGTTCGTTTTCATTTCATTTTAGTTTAGTTTCTTTGGGACAGGGTCTCACTCTGTCACCCAAGCTGGATGTGCAGTGGCATGATCACAGCTCACTGCAGCCTCTATATCTCCAGGCTCAGGTGATCCTCCTACCTCAACCTCCCAAGTAGCAGGGACTACAGGCATGAGCCACCACACCTGGCTAATTTTTGTATTTTTTGTAGAGATGGGATTTTGATATGTTGCTCCGGCTGATCTCAAACTCCTGGACTCAAGTGATCTGCCCACCTTGGCCTCCCAAAGTGCTGGGATGACTGGCATGCACCACTGTCCCTGGCCTTTTTTCATTTTATTAATTGACTGATTCATTCAGACACGTAATTATCAAGTCAAATCTCACCCTTTCCTTAGCATTTCCCTTCAGTTAACTTAGAAAATCTATTCCTATTTTAAAGCATATACAATTATTCGAGTGTGGTGGCACATGCCTGTAATCCCAGCTACTCAGGAGGCTGAGGCAAGAGTATCACTTGAACCTGGGAGAGTGAGGTTGCAGTCAGTCGAGATCGCCCCACTACACTCCAGCCTGGATGACAGAGTGAGACTCCATCTCAGAAAAACAAAACAAAACAAAACAAAACAAAACAAAACAAAACAAAACAAAGGTTTTCTCCAGATCATTTTTACATTTAATTATTCAGTCTGTTTCAACTATACCTTAATGTAAAGAATTCAGTAAATATAACTTAACTCCTACACACTATTAGTCAATGTACCTAACACGATTTATTGAATAAACCAGTGCATTCCCAATGGCATCAAAAGTAATTACATTTCCCAATGTAAATTAATACAGCCATTATGGAAAATAATATGGATATTCATCAGAAACTAAAAATAGAATTACTCTATGTTCCAGCAATCCCACCTGTGGGTGTTTAGCTAAAGGAATTGAAATCAGCAAACTGAAGAGATAACTGCACTACCATATTCACTGCAGCATTGTTCATAATAGTTAAGATATGGAAGCAATGTAGGAGGCCAGCATTGGATGAATGGATAAAGAAAATGTTTTATATATATATATATACACACACACACACACACACGCACACACACACACAGGAATACTATTCACTCTTTATTTTATTTATTTATTTTTATTTATTTTATTTCATTTTATTTTATTTTGCATGTAGTTTCACTCTTGTTGCCCAGGCTGGAGTGCAATGGCATGATCTTGGCTCACCGCAACCTCCACCTCCCGGGTTCAAGCAATTCTCCTACCTCATCCTCTCAGGTAGTTGGGATTACAGGCATGCACCACCAAGCTTGGCTAATTTTGTATTTTTAGTAGAGACAGGGTTCCTCCATGTAGGTCAGGCTGGTCTCGAACTCCCGACCTCAGGTGATCAGCCCACCTCAGCCTCCCAAAGTGTTAGGACTACAGGCATGAGCCACCATGCCTGATCTTACTATTTACTCTTTTTCTTTCCTTTGAGATGGAGTTTCCCCCTTGTTGTGCAGGCTGCAGTGCAATGGTGCAATTTTGGCTCACTGCAACTCCCGCCTCCCAGGTTCAAATGATTCTCCTGCCTCAGCCTCCCAAGTAGCTGGGATTACAGGTGCCCGCCACCACACCCAGCTAATTTTTGTATTTTTAATAAAGAGGGGGTTTGGCAATGTTGCTCAGGCTTGTCTCAAACACCTGAGCTTGAGTGATCCACCCGTCTCAGCCTCCGAAAGTGCTGGGATTATAGGCGTGAGCCATGGCACCCAGCCAAAAACACAGATGAGTGTATTAATAGTCTGAAGCACTGTAAAATATTGCTGAGAAAACCGATCACTAATACCATCATCATAGAGCATAAAATAAGTTCTGGTATTATTAAGAATATCATAGCTCTGACTAACACATACTTGGAAAACTCATTCTACTAGAAATTAAATTATACTATTGACAATCACTTTTATCGTTGTCATTGCAAACTCAAAGACAAGAAATAAATTCATCACCATAAAACATAAAACAAGTCCTTAGCCTTACTGCTGAGAAGCCTCTAGTTGCCTTTTACTGAATGGCACCTCAGTTCTTGGGATAAAATTTGAAACAGCAACTGGAAGGACAGCTTTAACTTTAAAATGGTTTTATTTTTAGGGTTGTCATGTTATAAAAGCTATTCTTACATAGCAAAGCTGTTGGAAACAGAGCAGGTTTTGTGGAAGTTTTTCATCAGATGTTTCATGTTGTCCTCACTGCAACCTCAAACAATGGCAAATGCTTTGTAAGCTGCTATAATGCAAACTCAGCTGATAAATTCTTTAGGCCGGGCACGGTGGCTCACACCTGTAATCCCAGCACTTTGGGAGGCCGAGGGAGGCGGATCACGAGGTCAGGAGATTGAGACCATCCTGGCTAACACGGTGAAACCCCGTCTCTACTAAAAATACAAAACATTAGCCGGTCATGGTGGCACGAGTCTGTAATCCCAGCTAGGGAGGCTGAGGCAGGAGAATCGCTTGAACCTGGGAGGCCGAGGTTGCAGTGAACCAAGATTGTGCAACTGCACTCCAGCCTGGGGGACAGAGAGAGACTCTGTCTCAAAAAAATAATAATGAAAAAATGAATAAGTAAAATTAAAAAAAATAAAATTCTCCTTCTTTAATGTGCTAAGCCAGAAAATATTTGTTAACATTGTTAACAGGAATGAATGGACATGGATGGACCATCCAGATTCTCCTATTTCAGGGTCAACTTCAAAGAGAAAACATCAATTTCACTGTGTTTCTTGCTTACCCAGGTCAAGAGTTACCAATACCAAGACATCCGACTGCACAGAAATTGGACCTAGAGCAGCAGGAGGGCGTATATAAATCACAGATACTAGAGGGAATTGTGAGAGGGAGCAGAAAAATGATTCATCTCTATCAGGTGTGGTCTGCAAGTTGTAGGATGCAGAATGTGGCTGGTGGATAGAGGAAGAGAATTAGAAAAAATTAATGCCCATTCAAGTTTATTTTATGAACTAGCCAAAAGTCGCACATGGATATTCACAGTAGGTAGAATGATCAGAGCAGAAGTAGCACTTTTGGCACATAGTTTTTGGGATTGAAGAGGAATTCATTTTAGCTTTAATTTTAAAATAGATTTAATTACTTTTATTTTAATTAATTATTATAAAGCTTTTAATTTTAAAAAAGTTTGTAATTTTTATTTTGGCAAAATATACATAGCATAAAATTTGCCATTTTAACCATTTTTAAGTGCATAGTTCAGTGTCACTAAATACAGTCACCTGATTGTACAACCATCACCACCATCCATCATCTCTAGAAGTTTTTCTTTTTCAATTTCCAAAACTGAAACTCTGCATTCTTTAAACAATAGCCCTTCCTTAATCTCTTCTCCCAGTAACTGGGACCCATCATTCTACTTTTGGTTTCTATGAATATTACATGCTAGATACCTCATATAAGTGGAATCAGGCAGTATTTGTTTTTTGTATCCAGCTTCTTTCACTTAGCATTATGTCAAAGTCCATCCATGTTGGAGCATGCATCAGAATGTCCCTTTTTAAGGCTAAGTAATATTCCACTGTATATCTGTATCACATTTTGTTTATCCATTCCTCTGTCAATGAATGCTTCCACCTTTTGGCTATCATGAATAATGTTACTATGTACCTGAATTTGCAAATATCTGTTGAAGTCCCTGCTTTCAATTCTTGTGGGTTTAAACCCAGAAGTCGACTTGCTGACTTATATGGTAATTCTGTGTTTCATTTTTATTTATTTATTTATTTGTTTGTTTGTTTGAGATAGAGTCTGGCTCTCTCACCCAGGCTGGAGTGCAGTGGTGTGATCTCAGCTCACTGCGACCCCCACCTCCCAGGTTCAAGGGATTCTGCTGCCTCAGCCTCCTGAGTAGCTGGGATTACAGGCACGCAGCACCATGCCCAGCTAATTTTTGTATTTTTAGTTGAGATGGGGTTTCACCATGTTGGTCAGTCTGGTCTTGAACTCTTAACCTCATGATCTGGCCACCTCGGTGTCCTAAAGTGCTGGGATTACAGGCATGAGCCACTGAGCCCAGCCTATGTTCCATTTTTTTTTAATTTAGGAACCGCTGTACTCTTTTCCATCATGACTATACCACTGTAGAGTCCACCGGCAATTCACAAGAGTTTTGATTTGGCTACATCCTCACCAACACTTATTATTCCCTGGTTTTTTGATGATTGCCATCTTAATGGGTATGAAGTGGTATCTCATTATGGTTTTGATTTGCTTTTCCTTAGTAATCAGTGATGTTGAGCATCTTTCATGGGCTTGATGGCCAGTTGTATATCTTTTTTGGGAAAATTTCTATATAAGTCCTTTGCCTATTTTTTAAATGGGTTGTTTATTTATTCCTGAGTTGTAGGAGTTCTTTATATATTCTGGGTATTGATTCCTTATCAAAGATATTATTTAAAATATTTTCTTCCATTCTGCCGGTTGTCCTCTGATTGCACAAAAGTTTTAAATTTTGATGAAGTCCAATTTACTTATTTTTTGTTGTGTTACTTATGCTTTTGGTGTCAGAAAGCTTTTAGTTTATAATTTTAAATATATCACGTCTCCTGCCTCATAAGTACCACTGGACAGGGTCCCTTTTATGTGCTCAGCTTCTGTCAGAGGTCAATGTATTTTGAAGTGGAGAACAAAGATAATTGCAAAATTGGCCTGGAGAACTAAGGTAAATATGAAAGTTCCAGATACAAAGAGAGAGGGCTCAATATGCCAGCAGTTCTCTACCAATCCATCCTAGAGGTCTTCTTTTAGGATTGCCTAAATAATGCAGGGGATGGCTGCAAGACACACAAGTGTTCCAGAAGTGTGTAAACAAGGTACAGAGAAGAGGATAAGATAAAATAAGATGAGTTAAGAATATTAGGAAAGCCCTGTTCAGAAGATTGCCTACAGAGACAAAAGGGACAGTTTCATTTTGCTGAGGGAAACAGGGTGGTAAGAACCCTCGTGGGGAAGACCCCCGCTTACCCTGATACAGAGAGAAGGTGTAAAATAACTTAATGGGAGAGCATTAGGCTGAGACAGCTCCCATGGCCTGGGTTCCTACATAGAAAAAATGAAACAAGCTTAGCCTGTCAACAAGTGGCCCGCTGAGTATTAGCTGTGTAATCCTACCACCAGGATTGTTCAAATAATGTAACTGCCCAAATTTTTGCCAATCAAATAATTTCTCTACTCTACTTCTATATTCAGCCTATGAAAGCCTTCCCTACGAACACCTCCAGTAGATCCTCCAGCCACTTTCAGCTTGGAGCTGCCTGATCCATGAATCTCTGTTCGCTCAAATAAACTCTTTAAAATTAATATGCTTAAGTTTATCTATTTTTTTCTCATTTTTAAAAATTGAAATGGGATCTTCCTATGTTGTCCAGGCTGGTCTTAAACTCCTGAACTCATGGGATCCACCTGCCTCAGCCTCCTGAGTAGCTGGAATTATAGACGTGTGTCTCCACACCCAGCTTACATTTATCTTTAAACAAAGGTTTGACCCCTTTCTGAAATATATTTGTGTGAAGACCTGTACCCTCCGTGATATGGCAGGCTCATTTTAGACCATCTAGCACTTTTGTCTCTGGACCACAATTTGCCCTTTGTGACCTGCTCTCCTAAAAAATTCAAGTGTAATTCAAGTTAGTTTACCCTCTGCTGATCAAGGGAGGTTGCTCTGGGTGCAAGTCCAAGACAGGCACTCACACCGTCATTCATACCCCAAATCTCAGCATCACACAATACACCCATGTAATAAACCTGTACAGGTACCCTCCAGAATCTAAAATGAAAGTTGAAATTCATTAAAATTTTAATTTCATCTTATTAAAAAACAAAGATAAATTTACTTCTTTCCAATTTTGATATCTATTATATTGACATACACACTGTATTCTATGGTGAATTATATCGATTGAATTTCACATTTTAAACTAACACTGAGTTACTTTGAAAAACTCTATTGGGTCATAATGTGTTATGTTTTTAATGTATTTTAATACAATTTGCAAAAATTCCATTTTAATATTACATCTATGTTCCATAAATACATATGCAAAAAAAAATGTTTATATTATTCAAGTGAAGATTATAGTGATCTTTTTGAATGTCTACTTAACCTCAACTAGTTTTAAATTCAGAAGTAGCAACTCCATGGAAATTCAACTTATTTCTACCTTATTACTCATAGTTGTCTTCTTGAAGAAGCTTCATTGCTATCATCCAGTTTAGAATAGGATGTCATAAATCTCTAGACTGAGTAGTATAATATTCACTGTTCAAATAAAATCAAATTATTATTATAATATTATGACACCTCCAAATACAAAAAGCAAGCCCATGGATGTCAGGTTAAGGCATAGAGACAAGTATTCCTACTTACTATCTTTTAGGGTAGACATATCCCAGCCAAGGTGATTGCAAAATGAAATGGAAACCATATGGAAGAAGGGGACTTGGGACTCACACACACTGGATTTTCGTTCCAACCTTTACATACACAAGCTGCATGACTCTGGGTAAATTGCATATTCACTTAGAGTTTCAATTTCCTCATCTGTACAATGGAGGTTAATGCCTACGGGCTATGGCTGATGTAGGGATAAAAGAACCAACATGGATGCATGGGCAGGGCCTGGTCCATAGAGCAGCTGGCATCAACAAATGGAAGCCCTTCCCAACTTGCCGTTGTGTGCACTACAAAATCTGGAATATGTGGGTATAAAAAGTACTCTTATAAGAGGCATAACTGAAAACTTTTGCAAAAAGAGATTGGAAAGGTGTCACATCTTGTGGCATGAGGAGTTGTGGGCATACACTTGAACTTTGTGCTGTGAGATATCCACAGAACTTCAGTATTTTAAGAGAACAGTTTAGATGTCATCTTATTAATCTACCATAGAACTTCCTCTTCTTTTCTGAGACTTCTAGACAATAACTTTTACAGCTCTAATAATGCAGTTCTCTCCCAGTTGTTTGGACTATTCTAGTAGATACAAAGCAGTATTTCACCAGCAGATGCTACTGCAGTTTGTATGATGATTTCAAACTGAGAATCCATTTAAAGTTATGCAATACTTTTTTTGGAAATAGGGTGAAAGTATTTTAAGTTTAAAATCCTATAAAATAGGTGTACAGTAAATAATTACTTGTTGCAATGTCTATCACACTATCTTATATTCACACATGTATTGATGTCCTAATACATATGTATGAGAGTGAAAGTTACCTGAGGTCAGAGACTGTGCCATATGTTCCCTGCACCACTGTTGTCTATCTCAGTACATGATATACAGTAGATGCTCAATAAATAACTTAAAAAATGCACTAAGAATAAATCTTATTATACATCAAAATATGTATGAGTACAATCTAGGGACGTGGTCAGGAGCTCAAAATTCAATCTTATTTATTTACTTATTTATTTATTTGGAGACAGAGTCTCACTCTGTTGCCCAGGCTGGAGTGCAGTGGCGTGATCTCGGCTTACTGCAACCTTCGTCTCCCGGGTTCAAGCGATTCTCCTGCCTCAGTCTCCAGAGTAGCTGGGATTACAGGTGCACACCAACATGCCTGGCTAATTTTTTTGTGTTTTTAGTAGACACAGTGTTTCACCATGTTGCCCAGGCTGGTCTCAAACTCCTGAGCTCAGGCAATCTGCCCACCTTGGTCTCCCAAAATGCTGGGATTACCGGTGTCAGCCACCACACACAGCCACAAAATGTTTTAAAGTAGTTTCAAAACCCCTTTGCAAATAGGTGTTTTTATAACAAGATGAAAACAAGAAAACATTGAGCTTCATATAATAGAAGGGTTCTGCCTGGATTTGCCTGTGGCCCCATCATTTGTTTGCTGTTGGGCCATGGTCAGGTTACTTAGCTGCTCTCTGCCTCCACATAAGCTTTATGCCTGTGCATCCCTCATCTACAAAATGGGAATAATAAGAATATCTAACAATTAGAAGTGGAGAAAATATATGTAAATGCCTTTGAAAAGAGCTTGTCAAAGCTCAATTATTGTCCTCAATAATTATTCTCAATAATTGTCAGCTATCATTCAATAACAATCATAATCATAAAAATGTATGACTCAAAGAAAGATTCCTACCTCACATCCAGCTTCCCAAAAGAATATCAGACATTGGACCTGTTAAAGGAATGACATTGAGATGTATTTTCACATCGCTAAGTTGGTTTGTTCTTTTCGCCATTCAATTTCTGCAGTCCCCACTCTAAGCCCATGGTCCACCTTTTTATTTTTCCTCCTAAAATGTCTTCCCTTCTCGTAAAATTTACTTTTCCTTAAAAAGAGCCCTTTTCATCCACTCACTCTTTTACCCTTCCCAGAAGTTGGTTAATGGGCACAAAAATACAGTTAGATAGAAGGAACAGAAGAATTTCTAGTGTTCAATAGCACAGTAGGGTGACGATCATTAACAATAACTTATATATTTCAAAATGACCAGAGGAAAGATGTGGAATGTTCTCAGCACAAATAAATGATAAATGTTTGAGGCGATGGATATGCAAATTATCCTGATTTGATCACTACACATTGTATGCATGTATCAAAAGATCACATGTACCCTAGAAATATGTATAATTGTCATGTATCAATAAAAACAAAAATGCCTATTTCTCTTTCCTTCCTCCCCGCGTTCCCTCCTGTCCCAGATATGTGTTGCTCCTGGGGCTCTCCTAACCCACGCTCAGCCCCCACTGAGGCAGCAGGAAGGATCTCACAGGTCATATCCTGAGATCAACCCTCCACCCCTTCAGGTAATAATCCTCCTGCTTTTAGTCATTTATATCCTTTGGTTCATAGGTATTTTGAGTCAAGTGCCTTCTAACTACTGACCTACATAATATCCCTTGGTTTTTAATTCTCACCCCTTCAGACAGCAGAGCCTTGGGCGCCATTTGGACAAGCACAATTTGCGCTTTGAAATGGACCCAGGGAAGAAGCCATGCAGGCTCAGGCACATTTGGCCAGGGGCCTGAGTGCCCAGTGTGTGCCCTAGAAGAGAAGGTGGGAGCTCTGAGTGGGCCGGGGTACAGTCAGTGGAGAACCAGAGAGGCACCCTCTCAAGCGCAGAATTCAGGGCAGGGGTCCTCTTGCCCAGATCGAAGGCTACGATTGCTTAGTGCAATGGCGCCTGCGTCATGTCTTCTCAGCACACCTTTCATTCAGTCTCAGCTACCTTCATTGGAGAGTTCCATGGAAGCGCAGGCTTCCCTTGTGCTGCCAGCAAACTCAAGCTACACTTTCTGCCCTAGGACATCTCCACTATTGTAGAATTTTCCTGAGCACAAATACAGCCCAGAAACACTTGCAGGTTAACAGCCTCAGGGGAAGACCTCAACCAGTGTGGGACAGGTGGGCAAATGCTCGAGGCTCATGTTTCAGGTGGACAGTTCTGGATAACCTTCTGGAGCCTCTCAGAAGGTCCTGCAGAAAAAATTCCATGGCAGGAGTCTCAATAGCATGCCATTATTTTGGGTTTTCTTTCTTGCCTGGCTCACTCTTCCCACTTCTGACTCTTGCTTCTTGGAATCACTTCCCAAATAAACCACCCACACTCAGTTCCTTACTCCAGCTCTGCTTTTAGGGATACAGACACACCTTGGAGATATTACACGTTCTAGGTAACCACAATAAGGCGAATATCACAACAGCACAAGTCACACAAAATTTTTGGCAAGTCACACAAAATTTTTTGCATTCTGGTGCATATAAAAGTTATGTTGCCAGGCATGGTGGCTCACGCCTGTAATCCCAGCACATTGGGAGGCCGAGGCAGGTGCATCACCTGAGGTCAGAAGTTTGAGACCAGCCTGGCTAACGTGGTGAAACTCTGTGTCTACCAGAAATACAAAAATGGTGGTGCGCGCCTGTAGTCCTACCTACTCAGGAGGCTGGGGCAGGAGAATTGTTTGAACCTGGGAGGCAGAGTCAAGTGCAGTGAGCCAAGATAGCACCACTGCACTCCAACCTCGGCAACACAGCCAGACTCCATCTCAAAAAAAAAGTTATGTTTAAACTACTGTAGTCAATTAAGTGTGCAATAGCATTATGTCTAAAATATAATGTATATACCTTACTTTGAAAATACTTGATTGCCAAAAAATGCTGACCATCATCTGGGCCTTCAGCAAGTCTTGCCTCAGTGTTGATAGCTACTGACTGATCAGGGTGGTGGTTGCTGAGGGCTGGAGAGGGTGTGGCAATTTCTTAAAATAAGATGACAATGAAGTTTGCCGCATTGACTGACTCTTCGTTTCACAAAAGATTTCACTGTTGCATGCTGTACATTTTGGTAGCATTTTACCCACAGTAGAATTTATATCAAAATTGGAACCAATCCTCTCAAACCCTGCCACTCCTCTATCAATTAAGTTTATGGAATATTCTAAGTCCTTTGTTGTTCTTTCCACAATGTTCACGGCATCTTCACCAGGAGTAGATTCCATCCCAAGAAACCACTTTCTTTGCTCATTCATAATAAGCAATAATAATACATTATTTTATAAATATTATGTATAATTATATAATATAAATAATACATATAAATAATATATAATATCTATTATAGTATATATTAATTATGTATTATATATTATATTACATATTATATGATATAATATATAATATGTAATATAATATAAGCAAAAATAATATCCTTTGGTTTTTAAAGATGATACGAAGTGGATTTTAGTGACAATCTTGAGTTGTCATAGAGGCTGAAGCAGCTGGGGATTCCATGAAGCCATCCAAGCATATAAAGCCCATTTCCCTGGGTCCCTTTTCCTTAGCTCAAGGCCACAAAAAATCAGAACATGAATTCCAGCCCACATTTGCATTATGTCTAAATAATTATGAGTTATAAATGAAGCTAACACATAGCTAAATATGTTTTATTCTCTTATTTCAATAAATATACTGCCATAATAACCCACAAGGTCAAAGTCGAGTGTAGAATTCTCTGATTCCTTGGTGCTCTGCACGAGAATGTGGTAGTAAAGGGAGAGCCGATCCTGAGCCCCAGGCTAAACTTTTTTCCATCTAATTCCATTTATTTCCATTAAGATTGCAGCAATTCGGCCGGGCACAGTGGTTCATGCCTGTAATCCCAGCACTTTGGGAGGCTGAGGTGGATGGATCATCTGTGGTTGGGAGTTCGAGACCAGACTAACCAACATGGTGAAACACCATGTCTACTAAAAATACAAAATTAGCCAGATGTGATGGCACATGCCTATAATGCCAGCAACTCAAGAGGCTGAGGCAGGAGAATCACTTGAACCCAGGAGGCGGAGGTTGCAATGAACCGAGATCACGCGATTGCACTCCAACCTGGGCAACAAGAGCAAAACTCCATCTCAAAAAAAAAAAAAAAAAAAGATTGCAGCAATTCAGTCACATCTTCAGGCTCCACTTGTAATTCTAGTTCTCTTGCTATCTTCACCACAGCTGTGGTTACTTCCTCTGCTAAGGTCTTGAACCCCTCAAAGTCATTTATGAGAGTCAGAATCAACTTCTTCCAAACTCCTATTAATGCTGCTATTTTTACCTTCTCTGGTGAATCATGAATGTTCTTAGTGGCATCTACCATAGTGAATCCTTTCCAGAAGGTTTCCAATTTACTTTGCCCAGATACATCAAAGGAATCATGACCTATGGCAGTAACAGCCTAATAAAATATATTTCTCAAATAATAAGACTTGAAAGTCAAAATGATGCCTCAGTCCATGGACTACAGAATAGATGTTGGGTTGGCAGGCATGAAACCAGCATGCATTTCCCTGTACATCTCCATTAGAGCTCTTCAGTGACCAGGTACATTGTCAAAAAGCTGAAGTATTTGAAATGAATCTTTTTTTCTGAGCTGTAGGTTTCAACAGTGGGATTAAAATACTCAGTAACCCATGCAGTAAACAGCTCTGATATCATCCAAGTGTTGCTGTTCCATTTATAGAGCACAGGTAGAGTAGATTTAGCATAATTCTTAAGAGGTGCCCTAGGATTTATGGAATGACAAATGAGCATTAGCTTGTAACAAGAAAGTCAGCCTGTCCTTTAAATCTCTTTTTTTTTCTTGAGATAATGTCTCAGTCCGTTGCCCAGGCTGGATTGCAGTGGTGTGATCTTGGCCCACTCCAGGCTTGACCTCCTTGGCTCCACAATCCTCCCACCTCAGCCTCCTGAGTAGCTGGGACTAGTAGCATGCACCACCATACATGGCTTATTTTTATTTATTTATTTTTTTGTTAGAGACAGGTTTCACCATGTTTCCCAGGCTGGTCTCAAACTCCTAAGCTCAAGCCATTCTCCCACTTCAGCCTCCCAGAGTGCAGGGATTACAGGCATGATCCACCCTGCCTGGCCTCTAAATTCATGTTATGGAGACTCATTTTCATGGTTAAAATATCCTGAATTGACTGTGGCCTGTTGGGAGGCGGGATGGAGGAAGCTACTTATGGAAAATGAGGAAGAAAGGGAAACACACCAGAAGCAAGAAGGTGTCATCAATTTTTACATCAAGGACTCCATGATAAAGAGAAAGTACAGGTGGCCTGTTATCGTGGCTGACCATTGGACTGTGGACTGCAAATGCATCCACCAGGTTCTTCTGGATAGTCCCAGTTTTAAATTTTTGGCCTGATATTCATGAACACAGTGCTACTGGTCAGACGTTTGTCCAGGTTTAAGCTTCAGAACATAATGTCTTCATGCAGTGGGAGGCCTGGTTATGGTTATCATTCTGCCCTGGGACATCTGCCCCTTCTGACCTGGAGGTAAATTTGGCATCTGCTATTTACCTCCACACTTGAACAGCCAAGGATGGGCTGAGCACAAAGGCTCACATCTATAACTCCAGCACTTTGGGAGGCCAAGGCAGGAAGATCGCTTGAGGCCAGGAGTTCAAGACCAGCATGGGCAATATAGTGAGACCTTGTCTCTGTAAAAACAAACAAACAAACAAACAAACAAAACCGAGGATGGGTGGGTGGTGGGGAGCAGTTCAACATGGGAAACCATTAATCTGAGAGCTGGAAGGACTCTTAGACCAGCCCCCTATTAACAGATGAGACTCTGCCCTGAGATTATAGCCCAAGGTAATGCATTGAGCTTTTCTAGAGATTTGAAAATAATCAATCCTAAGACCCCCAAGCATACTGCTATTGTTTGCTATTGAATAATGTTTTCTAGTCTGGATGTGGTGGCTCCTGCCTGTAATCCCAACACTTTGGAAGGTTGAGCTCAGTGGATCACCTGAGGTCAGGAGTTTGAGACCAGCCTGGCCAACATGGTGAATCCCCGCCTCTACAAAAATACAAAAAATTAGCAGGCCATGGTGGTGCACGCTGGTAATCCCAGCTGCTTGGGAGGCTGAGGCAGGAGAATCCTTTGAACTTGTGAGGCAGAGGTTGCAGTGAGCTGAGACAGGGCCATTGCACTCCAGCCTGGACTACAAGAGACAAATTCCATCTCAAAAATAATAATGATAATAATAATGTTTTCTACAAGCAAGGGGTTACTTTGTACTGTGAACTGGTGTGAAGGGATTCACCATGTGTAAGCTTTTGGATTGATGACAGTTATTTCTAGATCACGGAGGTGGGAATGCTTGTTGATCATCTTCTATGTTCTTTGTTATATTGATTGCTTTTTTTAAATTAGCATTTTTATAACAATAAAGTCATAAAAACAAGTAAGTAAAATAAAGTAAAATAATCGAAAAAGGCAGAGCGTGGTGGCTCATGCCTGTAATCCCAGCACTTTAGGAGGCTGAGGTGGGTGGATCACCTGAGGTCAGGAGTTCAAGACCAGCCTGGCCTACATGGTGAAACCCCATCTCTACTGAAAATACAAAAATTAGCCAGGTGTGGTGGCAGGCATCTGTAATCCCAGCTACTCGGGAGGTTGAGGCAGAAGAATCGCTTGAACCCAGGAGAAGGTGCTTGCAGTGAGCTGAGATTGTACCATTGCACTCCAGCCTGGGTGACAAGAGCTAAACTCTGTCTCAAAACAAAACAAAACAAAACAAAAATCTAAATGTAATTGAGTTGAATATTTAAACTTTTAACTGACATTTCAAATTAGATTCTAATTCCATTTAAAAGAGCATCTTATAGGAGCAAATGTACTCAATTATATTAACTCTATGGTTTCATTTAAGCGATTTGTTTTGTGAAGGGACACAAATCCAACCAGATTTTAAGTGCATAAATATGTATTTATTACTTTAATTACAATGACAATACTCTCAACTCTCCATTTGAATAAAGGAGAGCATCTGATCTGTGTTCTGGGACAGTGTGCACTACAGGTGTATGGAAGTACTGATGCCCTCAGCTGTGTGGCAGGCTCAGTGGGACCTGGAGTGCAGGAGCCCTTGGGCCATTCACCTCTGGCTACAAAAGTCATTGTCCATTTACCCCCAACTGCTATAGAAATATTATTTTCAGTGGTTGTTATGATGCAAAAGAAAAGAAGCAGGGAGATTTATTAAACCTTTACATATAAGTTATGTTAGTAAATAAAGTCTACTTTCTTCTGGCTTAACTAAAAATCTATACTAGTATTTATGCCTTTTGGAAATTAGAGATGCCAATTTAAATATTATGAAGCAAAGCAACTGATTATTAGGTAAGACAGCCAAGTACAACTGCAGAATTGTAGAGGTTATGTGTTACATGTATAAGAATATTTCATAGCAATAATCTTTTAAGACTCTGTGAAGACACTCCACAGTGAAGCAGAAATTAGAACAGAATTAACAATACTGTGTATGCTCTCAGTTCACCAATTTATCAAAACTAGCTTTATGATTCAGGAGGGTGTCTGCTCTTTTGCAATTGGAAGAAAAGAAAGAATATTTTATTTTTTGACTCTTTAGATTTTCTTCACTAACAGCATTTCCAAGGCTAGTAAGGGAGTTGCAAGTAACATGAAGAGAAAAAAGCAGTCTTGAGCAGCTTTTAAAAAATGGCCTTAAAACACAGAAAATGAAGCCAGGTGTGGTGGCTCACTCTTGTGATCCCAGCACTTTGGGAGCCTGAGGTGGAAGGATTGCTTGAGGCCAAAAGTTTTAGACCAGCCTGGACAGAATAGTAAGATTCCCATCATTGCAAAAAATAATAATTTTTTTAAAAATTAGCTGGATGTGGTGGTGCATGCCTTAGAGTCCCAGTTACTTGGGAGGCTGAGGTAGGAGGAGCTCTTGAGCCCAGGAGCTGGGCTCCTGTCAAATACCAGAACTTTTATAAAGCTACAGCAATTAAGACAGTGTGGTCTTCACTGATAAACTGACTAATGAAACAGAATAGAGAGCTCCCAAGCAAATCTCCACAAATTTAATCTTTGATATGTGATGTAGGTGACATGGCAGATCAGCAAGGAAAGAAAGGACTTTTCAATAAATAGAACAGAAAAATAATGGTTATTGATATAGGAAACAAAATGAAATTATATTCCTAGTTCACTCTACATACAAACATTAAATTCCAGATGGACAAAAGACTACATGTCAGAAAAAAAACTTTAAAACTTTTAGTAGAAAATTTAAGTGAATGAGACACAAAAAGCCACTTAACCATTAAAAAAGAGTAGACATTTTGACTATCACAAAATTAAGAACTTTTTACATCAAAAAGTGGAAAGATAGGCTGGGCACAGTGTCTCAAGCCTGTAATCCCAACAGTAGATCAACTGAGGTCAGGAGTTTGAGACCAGGCTGGCCAACATGGTGAAACCCCATCTCTACTAAAAATATAAGAAATTAGCCAGGCATTAGTGGCAGACACCTGTAATCCTAGCTACTTGGGAAGCTGAGGCACGAGAATTGTCTGAACCCGGGAGGTGGAGGTTGCAGTGAGCCACTGCACTCCAGCCTGAATGACAGAGTGAGACTCTGTCTCAATAAAAAATAGAAATTAAAAAATAAAAGTAAAAAAGTGAAAAAATAAACTATAAATTAGAAGAATATATTTGCATACCTAAAACCTATGAAAGATTAATATCATACCAACTAAGTGCTCCTATGAATTAATTTTGAATAAGGAGCTCCTATGAATTAATTTAAAAAATAGCAACCCAACAGAAAATTGGGAAAAGACATTAATAGGGATTTCACAAAAGAGAAAGCCCGCAAAACATAAAAATTTTCTCAACCTCATTAGTAATCAGGAAAATGCACAAGATACTACACATCTATTCTCTCCACAAATATTAAGAAGTTTGACAATACCAAATGTATTAGTCCATATTCACACTGCTGATAAAGACATACCTGAGATGGGGAAGAAAAAGAGGCTTAATTGGATTAAGGGTTCCACATGGCTGAGGAGGCCTCAGAGTTATGGCGGTGGATGAACACGACTTCTTACATGGCAGGGGCAAGAGAATATGAGAAGGAAGCAAAATCAGCAGAATACAAATCCCCTGATAAACTCATCAGATCTTCTGAGATTTATTCACTATCACAAGAATAGCATGGGAAAGACCAGCCCCAAAGATTCAACTACCTCCCCCTGGGTCCCTCCCTGAACACGTGGGAATTCTGAGCAATACAATCCAAGTTGAGACGTGGGTAGGGACATAGCCAAACCATATTATTCTGCTCCTGGCCACTCCAAATCTCATGTCCTCACATTTCAAAACCTATCATGCCTTCCCAACAGTCCCCCAAAGTCTTAATTCATTTCAGCATTAACCCAAATGTCTGCTGTCCAAAGTCTCATCTGAAACGAGGCAAGTCTCTTCTGCCTATGATCCTGTAAAATCCAAATCAAGCTAGTTACTTCCTAGATACAATGGGGGTACAGGTAATTGAGTAAATACAGCTGTTCCAAATGGGAGTAATTGGCCAAAACAAAGGGGTTACAGGCCCCATGCAAGTCCAAAATCCAGCAAGGTAGTCGAATTTTAAAGCTCCAAAATGATTTCCTTTTACTCCATGTTTCACATCAAGGTCATGCTGATGCAAGAAGTGGGCTCCCACAGCCTTGGGTAGTTCTGCCCCTGTAGCTTTGCAGGGTATAGCCCACCTCCTGGCTGTTTTCATGGGCTGATGTTGAGTGTCTGCATCTTTTCCAGGCTGATGATGCAAGCTGTCAGTGAATCTACCATTCTGGGGTCTGGAGAAGACGGGCCCTCTCCTCAAAGCTCCACTAGGAAGTGCCCCAGTAGGGACTCTGTGTAGGGGCTCTGACTCCACATTTCCCTTCTGCACAGCCCTAGCAGAGGTTCTCCATCAGAGCACCACCCCTGCAGCAAACTTTTGCTTGGACATCCAGGTGTTTTTGTACATCCTCTGAAATCTAGGTGGAGGTTTCCAAACCTCAATTCTTGACTTCTATGCATGTGCAGGCTCAACACAACATGGAAGATACCAAGGCTTGGTGCTTGCACTCTCAAGGCCATGGCCTGAGTTCTATGTTGGCCCCTTTCAGCCATGGCTGGAGGGGCTGAAACACAGAGAAACAAGGCTCTATGCTACATATAGCACAGTGAACCTGGCCCAGCACAGAAAACCATTTTTTCCTCCTAGGCCTCCGGGCTTGTGACGGGACGGGCTGCTGTGATGACCTGTGACATGTCCTGTAGATATTTTCCCCATTGTTTTGGGGATTAACATTCAGTTTCTTGTTACTTATGCAAATTTCTGTGGACAGCTTGAATTTATCCTCAGAAAATGGGATTTTTTTCTTTATCACATTGTCAGTCTGCAAATTTTCCAAACTTATATGCTCTGCTTCCTTTATAAAACCGAAGGCCTTTAACATCACCCAAGTCACCTCTTGAATGCTTTACTGCTTAGAAATTTCTTCCAGCAGATACCCTAAATTATCACTCTCAAGTTCGAAGTTCCACAAATCTCTAGGGCAGGGGCAAAATGCTGCCATTCTCTTTGCTAAAACATAATGAGAGTCACCTTTGCTCTAGTTCACAACAAGTTCCTCATCTCCATCTGAGACCACCTCTGCCTGGACCTTATTGTTCAAAACACTATCAGCATTTTTGTCAAAGCCATTCAGCAAGTCTCTAGGAGGTTCCAGATTTTCCCACATTTTCCAGTTTTCTTCTGAGCCCTCCAAACTGTTCCAACCTCTGCCTGTTACCAAGTTTTATAGTCGCTTGCACATTTTTGGGTATCTTTTCAGCACCACCCCACTCCACTGGTACCAATTTACTGTATTAGTCCGTTTTCACACTGCTGATAAAGACATACCCAAGTCTGAGAAGAAAAAGAGGTGTAAGGAAAAAGAACTGTAATTGGATTTACAGTCCCACATGGTGGAGGAGGCCTCAGAGTCATGGCAGGAGGTGAAAGGCACTTCTTACACGGCAGCAGCAAGAGAAAATGAGGGGGAAGCCAAAGCAGAAACCCCTGATAAACCCATCAGATCTCATGAGACTTATTCACTACCATGAGAATAGCACAGGAAAGACTGGCCTCTGTGATTCAATTACCTCACCCTGGGTCCCTCCCATAACATGTGGGAATTCTGGGAGATAGAATTCAAGCTGAGATTTGGGTGTGGACACAGCCAAACCATATCACCAAATATGGAGAGACTGAGGATCAACAAGATCATCTCGAACTAATACAGGAGGTGAGAGTTTAAATTAGAACAACCACTTTGGAAAGCAATTTGGATTATCTTATAAATTTGAGCAGTCGCATATGTTATGGCAAAGTAATTCCTCTACCATAGGCCCTAGAGAAACTCTTGCCCATATGCACCAGAAGTAGTAAAAAAATAAATGCTCATGTAATGCCATTCATAATAGCAAAAATCTGGAAGTAAGCCAAATGTTCATTAATAGGAGAATGGGTAAATTAATAGAAAAATGGGTAAATAAATTATACCCTTAAAAACTAAATAACATGTCATTTAGGGCAATCATATGTATGCAATAAAACAATGTTTTTTTTTTTAAAGGAAAGCTATTCTAAACATAAATTCAGGGTAGTAGTTACCCTCGGGCTGAAGGGTGTAAATCAGGAAAAAGGAGAGAGGAGGAGCAGATGTCAGGGTCAGAACCCTAGTTCTTGGGTTGTATTGTGGGTTCACAAGTGATTACCATATTGTTCAAATACATTTACATAGAGGCCCAGGCATGGACAAGGATGAAATAGGAGCCAAGGTATGCTATGAGCCAAGGATTATGTTTAATCCAATTTTGTGCACTTTAAGCCATTTGAAAAACAGAAAAGCAAAACAACAAAATAATTTTTAAGAAATTGAATATAGTGTGCTATGTTGTGAATGTGTCCTCCTACAATTAATCACCAATGTCATAGGATTAGGAAGTAGGGCTTTTAGGTAGTGATTCAGTCATGAAGGGAGAGTCTTCACGAATGGGTTTAGGGTCCTTACACAAGGACTGGAGGGAGTGGGCTTCCCCTGTTTTGCCCTTCTGCCTTCTGCCATGTGAGGACACAGTGCATCTCCTCCTGAAGACACAGTGCACAGGTGCCATCTTGGATGCAGAGACCAGGCCCTCAACAAACACAAATCCTGCTGGCACCTTGATCTTGGACTTCCAGCCTATGGAACTGTGAGAAATACATTTCTGTTCTTCAGAAATTACCCAGCCTAGTGTATTTTCTTATATAGTAGCACAAACTCATTAAGGCATAGTGCCTCTTGTCATTTTCTTCTACAAATTTCTTTGTTGCCTCTTTAGCACTGGGTCATTTTATATTTGATCCTTCATAATATCTCTTACATTTGGTTTTTCACATTTCTGTTCCAAGTGTATTCCTAGATACATATTTTCCACTAGTTGTTAGTATCCAGGTCAGAAAGTCCAGAATACGTTCTTTTAAAGCTTCCATTTCTGCAACAATGGAGTATTAATGCCTCCAGTAAACTAGGTATTTCCTTTCCAGTTGTAACTGCCATCTGGAAGCAAAGTAGAGAATTACAGTCTATGAGTGTGGGGTTGATCTTTAATGTATCTAGAGTATGGTTAAATGCTGGTTTTTAATCACACAGATACATTGATTGCTTGGCACACTAGGGTATCATTTGCTAGTTATCTCTGTATTTATCCAAGCTGTTACAGAGGGAAAGTACAGACCGTGAAGTTGGACCAGCTGTCATACCCACAACATTTGGGGAGCTTTGATTTTTTTCAACCTTTAGCTGCTTAACTGTCACATATAGCAACTCAGGTGAAAAGCACATTTATTGTGGGGACTTTCCCTTAGTGCTCTGTGGCGCAAATGCTTCTACCTATGTAGAAGCATTTAAGTATTTTGTGCATCAACAGGAAAATTAAAGGAACAAATTCTTATTGTATCCTTTAGTCCCTGAAGACAAAACCACAGTGACAGTAACTAGGTCATGGCATTGTATTCAGAGAGGGCCAGCCTTGGTTTTTGAGAGTGAGTCACCTTGACCCCACTGTCAAGACTCACTGAGCAGACAGGAAAGTTCAGGTGGAACATGCAGTGAACAGCAAACACGGTGGGGGGCGCTCACTGTCAAGCCCTGCCATGCCCGCCATGGTCAGCAGACCTGTCTTCTACTTGACAACAGGCAAGTTGGTAAATATTTTCTTGGAGAGTTTCTTGATTCTTGCCAGTTGTGGCAGGATAGACTGACTTAGAGGAGCTCAGGAAGGTTGTTAAACAACACAGAAACACAAGATGAATTGTACTCCTCAGCAGACCTGGGTTAGAGCAGCAGGTCCTTGAAGCCTCAGCCACTCCTGGGACAGAGCATAATGCCCCTAATGATTTGAAATTTGGTGGAGAGTGGGCTGCTAATCCCTGTGTCCAGGAACAAAAAGAGACATAAACAGCAAAAAGTTATAAAATAAGTGGGCCTAACATCTGCTTATTGTGGGAGGTAGGGATTTAAGATATAAGAATTTAGCTGCATGTGGAAGCTCACACCTGTAATCTCAGCACTTGAGGAGGCCAACACAGGAGGACGGCTTGAGCCCAGGAGTTTGACATGAGCCAGGAAACATAGTGAGTCCCCATTCGTACAAAAATGTTTTTGAAGAAAAGTAGTTGAGTGTGGGGGCACATGCCTGTAGTCCCAGGTACGTGGGAGGCTGAGACAAGAAAATTGCTTAAATCTGGGAGATTGAGGCTGCAGTGAGCTGTGATCACAACAATGCACGCCAGCCTATGAGTCCGGAGACCGGAAACGGCACCCTGAAGCAAAGCCCACCTCCACCGGTAGAAATCGGCTCAAAGAGGTCCTGAGGACAGGACTCCAGGGGTTCCGGCCCTGGGGGGCCCGAAGCCCCCACTCCCACAATGCCCCCTACTACATCCCCGCTCCAGCAACCACCGCGACTGACACAGAAACCCCAGTCCACCTATCGCAGAACCTGTTTAAAGGAGCCGCAGCCGAACTTTGAACAGCAAAGCTGGAGTCGGCCTGGGAAATGCGCATGCGCGAGGCGCAAGCCCATTCTCCTGTCATAGTGACTCCAACTGTTGGTTGAGGACGACTCCTTGAACCTTAACAAAGCAGGAGCCCTTCGGGGCAGTGCGTCGGTGTTGAGGCTCCAGCCTGACCAATCCAGGGGGTCGAAAAAACAGTTTCAGGACACCACGATACACAGAGGGCTGACCAGGATGCAGAAAAAGCAGATGGAGTCCTGGGAAAGTAGCGCAGCATCTTAGCCTCAGGCTTGCAGGGACGGCGTTCGGGTGAGTCCCCACAAAAGACGTGCCCCCCGTGATCTCGAGGACAGGTTGGCCTGTGTGCCCGTGGGCTGCTCTCTCACCCGAGGGTCGTACTACCTAAGAGCAGAACCCCGCAGACTAAGGGATTGCCTGGGGATGTGCGTTTCTCTTCGAAGCTGTATATCTGTGTGCCTGTGTCTCCAATTCTCTCTTCTGTCTGTGTCTCTCACTCTCTGCCTGTTTCTCTTGCTTTCTCTCTCTCTCTCTCTCTCTCTCTCTCTCTCTTTCTCTCTCTCTCTGTCTGTGTGTGTGTGTGTGTGTTGGGAACAATGTGCCCAGTGAGTTACAAAGAGGTTTCATGAATGTCAGCGTGTCTTTAGTGGGCCTCTTTCTGCATTTCTGCCTGGGTCATGTGGCCGGTTGTCCATAGTTTCCGGGGCGGTTCCACATTGGTTTCTGAAGGCCTTGATGAAGTGAGGAGATGCGTCGGCCTCAAAGACATTGAAATTTCATCCAGATCCTCAGCTACCTCTTTTCTAAGATCAACAGGACCACAATAAAGGCAAAAAAAAAAAAAAAAAAAAAAAAAAAAGTCTCACAGGAGCAGCTTGTCTTGCAGGAGGGGAGCAGACCGACGTGAGAGAACATGGTACTATCTCCACGTGGTTCTTGTCTGAGAAACGAAGACACACCACAAAATCTAAAAGAAGAAGCTAAGAACAGGACATAGCATGATTCTTCTCAATGGAACCCTAGCCTCTCAGGACAAGTCACCCGTTTGGCTCTCATGCCCTTATGCCCGTGGCAGTGGATTGCAGGTGTTCTTTGATGTTCCCAGACATTGATGGAAACGTCACATTTACCCCCTTGCAAGGAGCACATGCCAGGACACCATTGTTGGTTTTGCCATCGACCCATATGCCTCTGGTGACACACATTCACACATCTGCTATGGGATACGCCAGGGCCATGCGTGATCGCATTGTCACCACCTCCCATTCGTCCAGTCAGTGTCTCCATGTGTCCTGGAAAGAGGTGTCGGCGTGCAGGAGCCCCAAGGATTTAGGAAGCGAGGCAGGCCACTGCTCTTTCAAAGGAGGAGGGAAGCAGAGGGCTCATGGATCAGTGGACTTTCAGCTGACACCACGCCTTGAGGGCCATGGGATCATTCCCTGCTGCAGCGAGGCCCTGCCTGCCTCACCAGATGTGGTGAGCCCATCCTTTCTAATCCGGAGGGGACCAAAATCGCATCTGAAGAGGAGTCCTGAGAACACAGCAGGCGCCCTGAAGCTCCCGCTCCATCGGTGGAAGTCGGCTCAAGGAGGTCCTGAAGACGGGATTCCGGGGGTCTTGGCCCTGGGACACCCGCGGCCCCTTCTCCGACGCGGCCCAAAACTAGACCCCGGATCCAGCCGCAGCGGCTGCTGCAGCAGGAGCCCCCTGTGCCGCCGCGCAGCGGCCCTTATTTAAAGGGAACGCAGCCTGACTGCCAGGAGCAGAGCGCGAGTGGGCCCAGCCAATGCGCATGCGCGAGGCGCCAACTGGTTCTCCCCTCACAGTGGTTCAAACGGTTGTCTTAGAAACCAGTCCCTGAGGCTGGGCAACGCGGGAGCCCTCCGTGGCAGCGCTTGGGTGTCGGGCCTCCGAGCCTCTGGCCTGACCCCTCCACGGGGTCCACAGGAACGTCTCCGGCTGCCAGGAGTGGCAAAGGGCCGAGCAGGAGGACGAAACCACAGGCGGAGTCCGGGGGAAGCAGCGTGGCATCCCAGCCTCAGGCCTGCCCGGACGGTGTTTGGGTGAGTCTCCCCAGAAGTTGTGCCCCCGAGATCTCCAGGACAGGTCTGCCTGCGTGCCCGTGGGCTGCTCTCTCACCCGAGGCTCGTTGCCATGGAGAGCAGAACCCCGCAGCCGCAGGTGTTGCCTGGGGACGTTTACTTCTGTGCCCCGTCTGGGGGAATGCCTGTGTGGGTGTGTCTCCCATTCTCTCTTCTCTCTCTGTCTCTCACCCTCTCTGTGCTTCTTACCCTCTCTCTTTCGGGGTGTGTGTGTGTGTGTGTGTGTGTGAGTGTGTGTGTGAGTGTCTGTGCCGGTGTGCGTGTGTGTCTTTGAGCGAATGTTCCCTGTGCCTCAGAAAGCGATTTGTTGCATGTGGGCCGGTATTTGGTGAGCCTCTTTTGGCGTCTGTGCCCGGGCGCTGTGGTCGAGGGTCCATCATGGTCCCGACCCTTCCACTTTGGGTTGGTGGAGGCCTCGATCACGTGAGGAGATGCGTCAGTCCCGGAGCAATGCAAATCTCATCCCCATCCTGAGCGGCCTCTTTTGTAGGATCAAGCGGACCACATTCTAGCCCGGGACAAAAGCCCCACAGGAGCACATTGTCCGGCAGGAGAGGAGCGGACCCGTGTCCAAGAAGATGGTTGTACCTTTCCAAGGCTCTTCTCTGCGAAATGAAGCCAGAGCAGGATACAATCTTGAAGAGGAAGCCGGGAATTGGAGACGGCAACAATCCTGTCCCTGGAACGCTGGCCTCTCTGGAGAAGCCACCCGTTTGGCATCCCTCCCCTCATGCCCGTGGCGATGGCACGGCGCTGAACCCTGCCTGGGCCCTGGCCTCTGCTCTGTCCTGCCTCTTGCTCTGTCTCCGCTCTTTCTGAGGGTCCTAGATGCCTCTTGGTCTGGCTGAATATCTTCTACCACGATGACTCTCCAGTCCATCAGGGAGAGACTTCCTGGGTATCCGTGTCATGACTGTGTCACTCTCCTAACCTGTTTCTGCTAGTTTGGGCAGGTCTGATGACCCTGGAGTTCTTGGCTTCCATACGTCTCTCAGGCAGTTAAGCTTCCTGAGTCCCCATGTTTCACCTCATGGGTGGGCGGATTGCCCAGCATCAGCGCTAGGCGACCGGGACTGGCCTTGTCTTCCAGGGCAGGTGCTGTCGCATTTCCTCGGCAATTCCTGTCTCACTCTTGAGTGACGTCCTCTCCTCCGCTCCTAGGCGGACTGACCCCCAGAATCTTCTGGCTGGAAGGAATGTCTGGAAACCAAAGGGACAGCGCCGGGACTGGGTTCGGGCCGGGTGCAGGGGAGGTGGAGTCAGGGCTACCTGGGCGGTGGAGGATTGGCGGTGGAGTGAATCTAGCAGAAAGCTCTTTGCTCCTCCGGCAGGCATTTCAAACTGTGGCTTGGACAGAGGCACAGGCCCCCTCCTGGTTCCCAGGTCTTCTTTCATTCCCCTTGGCGCTCAGGGAAAGGCCACTTGTTACCCCTTGCCAACGGGCACATGCCCGGACACCTTTGTTGGTTTCGCCACCGCCCCGTAGGCCTCCGCTGACACACATTCACACCATCTGTTCTGGGATACCTCAGTGCCACGCCTGATGGCGTTGTCTCCACCTCGGATTCGCCTCGTCCCAGTCTGCTCGTGTCCTGGAAAACGGTGTCGGTTTGCAGGAGCGCCAGTCCTTTCAGTAGCGGGGCAGGCCACCGCTCTTTCAAAGAATGAGGGAAGCAAAGGGCTCCCGGATCAGTGGACTTTCAGCTGACACCATGCCTTGAGGGCCATGGGGTCATTCCGTGCTGCAGCGAGGCCCTGCCTGCCTCATCAGATGTGGTGAGCCCATCCTTTCTCATCCGGAGGGGTCCAAAATCGTATCTGAAATGGAGCCCTGAGAACCCAGCAGGCGCCCTGAAGCTCCCGCTCCATCGGTGGAAGTCGGCTCAAGGAGGTCCTGAAGACGGGATTCCTGGGGTCTTGACACTGGGACACCGGAGGCCCCCTGTCCCACGCGGCCCCAAACTGAACCCCGGATCCAGCCGCAGCCGCGGCTGCAGCAGGAGCCCCCTGTGCCGCCGCGCAGCCGCCCTTATTTAAAGGGGACGCAGCCTGACTGCCAGGAGCGCAGCGCGAGTGGGCCCAGCCAATGCGCATGCGGGAGGCGCGAGCTGCTTCTCCAGTCACAGTGGTTCCCACGGTTGTCTAAGAAACCAGTCCCTGAGGCTGGGAAACGCGGGAGCACTCCGTGGCAGCGCTTGGGTGTCGGGCCTCCGAGCCTCTGGCCTGATCCCTCCACGAGGTCCACAGGAACGTCTCCGGCTGCCAGGAGTGGCAAAGGGCCGAGCAGGAGGACGAAACCACAGGCGGAGTCCGGGGGAAGCAGCTTGGCATCCCAGCCTCAGGCCTGCGCGGACGGTGTTCGGGTGAGTCTCCCCAGAAGTTGTGCCCCCGAGATCTCCAGGACAGGTCTGCCTGCGTGCCCGTGGGCTGCTCTCTCACCCGAGGCTCGTTGCCATGGAGAGCAGAACCCCGCAGCCGCAGGTGTTGCCTGGGGGCGTTTACTTCTGTGCCCGGTCTGGGGGATTGCCTGTGTGGGTGTGTCTCCCATTCTCTCTTCTCTCTCTGTCGCTCACCCTCTCTGTGCTTCTTACCCTCTCTCTTTCGGGGTGTGTGTGTGTGTGTGTGTGTGAGTGTGTGTGTGAGTGTCTGTGCCGGTGTGCGTGTGTGTCTTTGAGCGAATGTTCCCTGTGCCTCAGAAAGCGATTTGTTGCATGTGGGCCGGTATTGGGTGAGCCTCTTTTGGCGTCTGTGCCCGGGCGCTGTGGTCGAGGGTCCATCATGGTCCCGACCCTTCCACTTTGGGTTGGTGGAGGCCTCGATCACGTGAGGAGATGCGTCAGTCCCGGAGCAATGCAAATCTCATCCCCATCCTGAGCGGCCTCTTTTGTAGGATCAAGCGGTCCACATTCTAGCCCGGGACAAAAGCCCCACAGGAGCACATTGTCCGGCAGGAGAGGAGCGGACCCGTGTCCAAGAAGATGGTTGTACCTTTCCAAGGCTCTTCTCTGCGAAATGAAGCCAGAGCAGGATACAATCTTGAAGAGGAAGCCGGGAATTGGAGACGGCAACAATCCTGTCCCTGGAACGCTGGCCTCTCTGGAGAAGCCACCCGTTTGGCATCCCTCCCCTCATGCCCGTGGCGATGGCACGGCGTTGAACCCTGCCTGGGCCCTGGCCTCTGCTCTGTCCTGCCTCTTGCTCTGTCTCCGCTCTTTCTGAGGGTCCTAGATGCCTCTTGGTCTGGCTGAATATCTTCTACCACGATGACTCTCCAGTCCATCAGGGAGAGACTTCCTGGGTATCCGTGTCATGACTGTGTCACTCTCCTAACCTGTTTCTGCTAGTTTGGGCAGGTCTGATGACCCTGGAGTTCTTGGCTTCCATACGTCTCTCAGGCAGTTAAGCTTCCTGAGTCCCCATGTTTCACCTCATGGGTGGGCGGATTGCCCAGCATCAGCGCTAGGCGACCGGGACTGGCCTTGTCTTCCAGGGCAGGTGCTGTCGCATTTCCTCGGCAATTCCTGTCTCACTCTTGAGTGACGTCCTCTCCTCCGCTCCTAGGCGGACTGACCCCCAGAATCTTCTGGCTGGAAGGAATGTCTGGAAACCAAAGGGACAGCGCCGGGACTGGGTTCGGGCCGGGTGCAGGGGAGGTGGAGTCAGGGCTACCTGGGCGGTGGAGGATTGGCGGTGGAGTGAATCTAGCAGAAAGCTCTTTGCTCCTCCGGCGGGCATTTCAAACTGTGGCTTGGACTGAGGCACAGGCCCCCTCCTGGTTCCCAGGTCTTCTTTCATTCCCCTTGGCGCTCAGGGAAAGGCCACTTGTTACCCCTTGCCAACGGGCACATGCCCGGACACCTTTGTTGGTTTCGCCACCGCCCCGTAGGCCTCCGCTGACACACATTCACACCATCTGTTCTGGGATACCTCAGTGCCACGCCTGATGGCGTTGTCTCCACCTCGGATTCGCCTCGTCCCAGTCTGCTCGTGTCCTGGAAAACGGTGTCGGTTTGCAGGAGCGCCAGTCCTTTCAGTAGCGGGGCAGGCCACCGCTCTTTCAAAGAATGAGGGAAGCAAAGGGCTCCCGGATCAGTGGACTTTCAGCTGACACCATGCCTTGAGGGCCATGGGGTCATTCCGTGCTGCAGCGAGGCCCTGCCTGCCTCATCAGATGTGGTGAGCCCATCCTTTCTCATCCGGAGGGGTCCAAAATCGTATCTGAAATGGAGCCCTGAGAACCCAGCAGGCGCCCTGAAGCTCCCGCTCCATCGGTGGAAGTCGGCTCAAGGAGGTCCTGAAGACGGGATTCCTGGGGTCTTGACACTGGGACACCGGAGGCCCCCTGTCCCACGCGGCCCCAAACTGAACCCCGGATCCAGCCGCAGCCGCGGCTGCAGCAGGAGCCCCCTGTGCCGCCGCGCAGCCGCCCTTATTTAAAGGGGACGCAGCCTGACTGCCAGGAGCGCAGCGCGAGTGGGCCCAGCCAATGCGCATGCGGGAGGCGCGAGCTGCTTCTCCAGTCACAGTGGTTCCCACGGTTGTCTAAGAAACCAGTCCCTGAGGCTGGGAAACGCGGGAGCACTCCGTGGCAGCGCTTGGGTGTCGGGCCTCCGAGCCTCTGGCCTGATCCCTCCACGAGGTCCACAGGAACGTCTCCGGCTGCCAGGAGTGGCAAAGGGCCGAGCAGGAGGACGAAACCACAGGCGGAGTCCGGGGGAAGCAGCTTGGCATCCCAGCCTCAGGCCTGCGCGGACGGTGTTCGGGTGAGTCTCCCCAGAAGTTGTGCCCCCGAGATCTCCAGGACAGGTCTGCCTGCGTGCCCGTGGGCTGCTCTCTCACCCGAGGCTCGTTGCCATGGAGAGCAGAACCCCGCAGCCGCAGGTGTTGCCTGGGGGCGTTTACTTCTGTGCCCGGTCTGGGGGATTGCCTGTGTGGGTGTGTCTCCCATTCTCTCTTCTCTCTCTGTCGCTCACCCTCTCTGTGCTTCTTACCCTCTCTCTTTCGGGGTGTGTGTGTGTGTGTGTGTGTGTGAGTGTGTGTGTGAGTGTCTGTGCCGGTGTGCGTGTGTGTCTTTGAGCGAATGTTCCCTGTGCCTCAGAAAGCGATTTGTTGCATGTGGGCCGGTATTGGGTGAGCCTCTTTTGGCGTCTGTGCCCGGGCGCTGTGGTCGAGGGTCCATCATGGTCCCGACCCTTCCACTTTGGGTTGGTGGAGGCCTCGATCACGTGAGGAGATGCGTCAGTCCCGGAGCAATGCAAATCTCATCCCCATCCTGAGCGGCCTCTTTTGTAGGATCAAGCGGTCCACATTCTAGCCCGGGACAAAAGCCCCACAGGAGCACATTGTCCGGCAGGAGAGGAGCGGACCCGTGTCCAAGAAGATGGTTGTACCTTTCCAAGGCTCTTCTCTGCGAAATGAAGCCAGAGCAGGATACAATCTTGAAGAGGAAGCCGGGAATTGGAGACGGCAACAATCCTGTCCCTGGAACGCTGGCCTCTCTGGAGAAGCCACCCGTTTGGCATCCCTCCCCTCATGCCCGTGGCGATGGCACGGCGTTGAACCCTGCCTGGGCCCTGGCCTCTGCTCTGTCCTGCCTCTTGCTCTGTCTCCGCTCTTTCTGAGGGTCCTAGATGCCTCTTGGTCTGGCTGAATATCTTCTACCACGATGACTCTCCAGTCCATCAGGGAGAGACTTCCTGGGTATCCGTGTCATGACTGTGTCACTCTCCTAACCTGTTTCTGCTAGTTTGGGCAGGTCTGATGACCCTGGAGTTCTTGGCTTCCATACGTCTCTCAGGCAGTTAAGCTTCCTGAGTCCCCATGTTTCACCTCATGGGTGGGCGGATTGCCCAGCATCAGCGCTAGGCGACCGGGACTGGCCTTGTCTTCCAGGGCAGGTGCTGTCGCATTTCCTCGGCAATTCCTGTCTCACTCTTGAGTGACGTCCTCTCCTCCGCTCCTAGGCGGACTGACCCCCAGAATCTTCTGGCTGGAAGGAATGTCTGGAAACCAAAGGGACAGCGCCGGGACTGGGTTCGGGCCGGGTGCAGGGGAGGTGGAGTCAGGGCTACCTGGGCGGTGGAGGATTGGCGGTGGAGTGAATCTAGCAGAAAGCTCTTTGCTCCTCCGGCGGGCATTTCAAACTGTGGCTTGGACTGAGGCACAGGCCCCCTCCTGGTTCCCAGGTCTTCTTTCATTCCCCTTGGCGCTCAGGGAAAGGCCACTTGTTACCCCTTGCCAACGGGCACATGCCCGGACACCTTTGTTGGTTTCGCCACCGCCCCGTAGGCCTCCGCTGACACACATTCACACCATCTGTTCTGGGATACCTCAGTGCCACGCCTGATGGCGTTGTCTCCACCTCGGATTCGCCTCGTCCCAGTCTGCTCGTGTCCTGGAAAACGGTGTCGGTTTGCAGGAGCGCCAGTCCTTTCAGTAGCGGGGCAGGCCACCGCTCTTTCAAAGAATGAGGGAAGCAAAGGGCTCCCGGATCAGTGGACTTTCAGCTGACACCATGCCTTGAGGGCCATGGGGTCATTCCGTGCTGCAGCGAGGCCCTGCCTGCCTCATCAGATGTGGTGAGCCCATCCTTTCTCATCCGGAGGGGTCCAAAATCGTATCTGAAATGGAGCCCTGAGAACCCAGCAGGCGCCCTGAAGCTCCCGCTCCATCGGTGGAAGTCGGCTCAAGGAGGTCCTGAAGACGGGATTCCTGGGGTCTTGACACTGGGACACCGGAGGCCCCCTGTCCCACGCGGCCCCAAACTGAACCCCGGATCCAGCCGCAGCCGCGGCTGCAGCAGGAGCCCCCTGTGCCGCCGCGCAGCCGCCCTTATTTAAAGGGGACGCAGCCTGACTGCCAGGAGCGCAGCGCGAGTGGGCCCAGCCAATGCGCATGCGGGAGGCGCGAGCTGCTTCTCCAGTCACAGTGGTTCCCACGGTTGTCTAAGAAACCAGTCCCTGAGGCTGGGAAACGCGGGAGCACTCCGTGGCAGCGCTTGGGTGTCGGGCCTCCGAGCCTCTGGCCTGACCCCTCCACGAGGTCCACAGGAACGTCTCCGGCTGCCAGGAGTGGCAAAGGGCCGAGCAGGAGGACGAAACCACAGGCGGAGTCCGGGGGAAGCAGCGTGGCATCCCAGCCTCAGGCCTGCCCGGCCGGTGTTCGGGTGAGTCTCCCCAGACGTTGTGCCCCCGAGATCTCCAGGACAGGTCTGCCTGCATGCCCGTGGGCTGCTCTCTCACCCGAGGCTCGTTGCCATGGAGAGCAGAACCCCGCAGCCGCAGGTGTTGCCTGGGGGCGTTTACTTCTGTGCCCGGTCTGGGGGATTGCCTGTGTGGGTGTGTCTCCCATTCTCTCTTCTCTCTCTGTCGCTCACCCTCTCTGTGCTTCTTACCCTCTCTCTTTCGGGGTGTGTGTGTGTGTGTGTGTGTGTGTGAGTGTGTGTGTGAGTGTCTGTGCCGGTGTGCGTGTGTGTCTTTGAGCGAATGTTCCCTGTGCCTCAGAAAGCGATTTGTTGCATGTGGGCCGGTATTTGGTGAGCCTCTTTTGGCGTCTGTGCCCGGGCGCTGTGGTCGAGGGTCCATCATGGTCCCGACCCTTCCACTTTGGGTTGGTGGAGGCCTCGATCACGTGAGGAGATGCGTCAGTCCCGGAGCAATGCAAATCTCATCCCCATCCTGAGCGGCCTCTTTTGTAGGATCAAGCGGACCACATTCTAGCCCGGGACAAAAGCCCCACAGGAGCACATTGTCCGGCAGGAGAGGAGCGGACCCGTGTCCAAGAAGATGGTTGTACCTTTCCAAGGCTCTTCTCTGCGAAATGAAGCCAGAGCAGGATACAATCTTGAAGAGGAAGCCAGGAATTGGAGACGGCAACAATCCTGTCCCTGGAACGCTGGCCTCTCTGGAGAAGCCACCCGTTTGGCATCCCTCCCCTCATGCCCGTGGCGATGGCACGGCGCTGAACCCTGCCTGGGCCCTGGCCTCTGCTCTGTCCTGCCTCTTGCTCTGTCTCCGCTCTTTCTGAGGGTCCTAGATGCCTCTTGGTCTGGCTGAATATCTTCTACCACGATGACTCTCCAGTCCATCAGGGAGAGACTTCCTGGGTATCCGTGTCATGACTGTGTCACTCTCCTAACCTGTTTCTGCTAGTTTGGGCAGGTCTGATGACCCTGGAGTTCTTGGCTTCCATACGTCTCTCAGGCAGTTAAGCTTCCTGAGTCCCCATGTTTCACCTCATGGGTGGGCGGATTGCCCAGCATCAGCGCTAGGCGACCGGGACTGGCCTTGTCTTCCAGGGCAGGTGCTGTCGCATTTCCTCGGCAATTCCTGTCTCACTCTTGAGTGACGTCCTCTCCTCCGCTCCTAGGCGGACTGACCCCCAGAATCTTCTGGCTGGAAGGAATGTCTGGAAACCAAAGGGACAGCGCCGGGACTGGGTTCGGGCCGGGTGCAGGGGAGGTGGAGTCAGGGCTACCTGGGCGGTGGAGGATTGGCGGTGGAGTGAATCTAGCAGAAAGCTCTTTGCTCCTCCGGCAGGCATTTCAAACTGTGGCTTGGACTGAGGCACAGGCCCCCTCCTGGTTCCCAGGTCTTCTTTCATTCCCCTTGGCGCTCAGGGAAAGGCCACTTGTTACCCCTTGCCAACGGGCACATGCCCGGACACCTTTGTTGGTTTCGCCACCGCCCCGTAGGCCTCCGCTGACACACATTCACACCATCTGTTCTGGGATACCTCAGTGCCACGCCTGATGGCGTTGTCTCCACCTCGGATTCGCCTCGTCCCAGTCTGCTCGTGTCCTGGAAAACGGTGTCGGTTTGCAGGAGCGCCAGTCCTTTCAGTAGCGGGGCAGGCCACCGCTCTTTCAAAGAATGAGGGAAGCAAAGGGCTCCCGGATCAGTGGACTTTCAGCTGACACCATGCCTTGAGGGCCATGGGGTCATTCCGTGCTGCAGCGAGGCCCTGCCTGCCTCATCAGATGTGGTGAGCCCATCCTTTCTCATCCGGAGGGGTCCAAAATCGTATCTGAAATGGAGCCCTGAGAACCCAGCAGGCGCCCTGAAGCTCCCGCTCCATCGGTGGAAGTCGGCTCAAGGAGGTCCTGAAGACGGGATTCCTGGGGTCTTGACACTGGGACACCGGAGGCCCCCTGTCCCACGCGGCCCCAAACTGAACCCCGGATCCAGCCGCAGCCGCGGCTGCAGCAGGAGCCCCCTGTGCCGCCGCGCAGCCGCCCTTATTTAAAGGGGACGCAGCCTGACTGCCAGGAGCGCAGCGCGAGTGGGCCCAGCCAATGCGCATGCGGGAGGCGCGAGCTGCTTCTCCAGTCACAGTGGTTCCCACGGTTGTCTAAGAAACCAGTCCCTGAGGCTGGGAAACGCGGGAGCACTCCGTGGCAGCGCTTGGGTGTCGGGCCTCCGAGCCTCTGGCCTGATCCCTCCACGAGGTCCACAGGAACGTCTCCGGCTGCCAGGAGTGGCAAAGGGCCGAGCAGGAGGACGAAACCACAGGCGGAGTCCGGGGGAAGCAGCTTGGCATCCCAGCCTCAGGCCTGCGCGGACGGTGTTCGGGTGAGTCTCCCCAGAAGTTGTGCCCCCGAGATCTCCAGGACAGGTCTGCCTGCGTGCCCGTGGGCTGCTCTCTCACCCGAGGCTCGTTGCCATGGAGAGCAGAACCCCGCAGCCGCAGGTGTTGCCTGGGGGCGTTTACTTCTGTGCCCGGTCTGGGGGATTGCCTGTGTGGGTGTGTCTCCCATTCTCTCTTCTCTCTCTGTCGCTCACCCTCTCTGTGCTTCTTACCCTCTCTCTTTCGGGGTGTGTGTGTGTGTGTGTGTGTGTGAGTGTGTGTGTGAGTGTCTGTGCCGGTGTGCGTGTGTGTCTTTGAGCGAATGTTCCCTGTGCCTCAGAAAGCGATTTGTTGCATGTGGGCCGGTATTGGGTGAGCCTCTTTTGGCGTCTGTGCCCGGGCGCTGTGGTCGAGGGTCCATCATGGTCCCGACCCTTCCACTTTGGGTTGGTGGAGGCCTCGATCACGTGAGGAGATGCGTCAGTCCCGGAGCAATGCAAATCTCATCCCCATCCTGAGCGGCCTCTTTTGTAGGATCAAGCGGTCCACATTCTAGCCCGGGACAAAAGCCCCACAGGAGCACATTGTCCGGCAGGAGAGGAGCGGACCCGTGTCCAAGAAGATGGTTGTACCTTTCCAAGGCTCTTCTCTGCGAAATGAAGCCAGAGCAGGATACAATCTTGAAGAGGAAGCCGGGAATTGGAGACGGCAACAATCCTGTCCCTGGAACGCTGGCCTCTCTGGAGAAGCCACCCGTTTGGCATCCCTCCCCTCATGCCCGTGGCGATGGCACGGCGCTGAACCCTGCCTGGGCCCTGGCCTCTGCTCTGTCCTGCCTCTTGCTCTGTCTCCGCTCTTTCTGAGGGTCCTAGATGCCTCTTGGTCTGGCTGAATATCTTCTACCACGATGACTCTCCAGTCCATCAGGGAGAGACTTCCTGGGTATCCGTGTCATGACTGTGTCACTCTCCTAACCTGTTTCTGCTAGTTTGGGCAGGTCTGATGACCCTGGAGTTCTTGGCTTCCATACGTCTCTCAGGCAGTTAAGCTTCCTGAGTCCCCATGTTTCACCTCATGGGTGGGCGGATTGCCCAGCATCAGCGCTAGGCGACCGGGACTGGCCTTGTCTTCCAGGGCAGGTGCTGTCGCATTTCCTCGGCAATTCCTGTCTCACTCTTGAGTGACGTCCTCTCCTCCGCTCCTAGGCGGACTGACCCCCAGAATCTTCTGGCTGGAAGGAATGTCTGGAAACCAAAGGGACAGCGCCGGGACTGGGTTCGGGCCGGGTGCAGGGGAGGTGGAGTCAGGGCTACCTGGGCGGTGGAGGATTGGCGGTGGAGTGAATCTAGCAGAAAGCTCTTTGCTCCTCCGGCAGGCATTTCAAACTGTGGCTTGGACTGAGGCACAGGCCCCCTCCTGGTTCCCAGGTCTTCTTTCATTCCCCTTGGCGCTCAGGGAAAGGCCACTTGTTACCCCTTGCCAACGGGCACATGCCCGGACACCTTTGTTGGTTTCGCCACCGCCCCGTAGGCCTCCGCTGACACACATTCACACCATCTGTTCTGGGATACCTCAGTGCCACGCCTGATGGCGTTGTCTCCACCTCGGATTCGCCTCGTCCCAGTCTGCTCGTGTCCTGGAAAACGGTGTCGGTTTGCAGGAGCGCCAGTCCTTTCAGTAGCGGGGCAGGCCACCGCTCTTTCAAAGAATGAGGGAAGCAAAGGGCTCCCGGATCAGTGGACTTTCAGCTGACACCATGCCTTGAGGGCCATGGGGTCATTCCGTGCTGCAGCGAGGCCCTGCCTGCCTCATCAGATGTGGTGAGCCCATCCTTTCTCATCCGGAGGGGTCCAAAATCGTATCTGAAATGGAGCCCTGAGAACCCAGCAGGCGCCCTGAAGCTCCCACTCCATCGGTGGAAGTCGGCTCAAGGAGGTCCTGAAGACGGGATTCCTGGGGTCTTGACACTGGGACACCGGAGGCCCCCTGTCCCACGCGGCCCCAAACTGAACCCCGGATCCAGCCGCAGCCGCGGCTGCAGCAGGAGCCCCCTGTGCCACCGCGCAGCCGCCCTTATTTAAAGGGGACGCAGCCTGACTGCCAGGAGCGCAGCGCGAGTGGGCCCAGCCAATGCGCATGCGGGAGGCGCGAGCTGCTTCTCCAGTCACAGTGGTTCCCACGGTTGTCTAAGAAACCAGACCCTGAGGCTGGGAAACGCGGGAGCACTCTGTGGCAGCGCTTGGGTGTCGGGCCTCCGAGCCTCTGGCCTGACCCCTCCACGAGGTCCACAGGAACGTCTCCGGCTGCCAGGAGTGGCAAAGGGCCGAGCAGGAGGACGAAACCACAGGCGGAGTCCGGGGGAAGCAGCTTGGCATCCCAGCCTCAGGCCTGCGCGGACGGTGTTCGGGTGAGTCTCCCCAGAAGTTGTGCCCCCGAGATCTCCAGGACAGGTCTGCCTGCGTGCCCGTGGGCTGCTCTCTCACCCGAGGCTCGTTGCCATGGAGAGCAGAACCCCGCAGCCGCAGGTGTTGCCTGGGGGCGTTTACTTCTGTGCCCGGTCTGGGGGATTGCCTGTGTGGGTGTGTCTCCCATTCTCTCTTCTCTCTCTGTCGATCACCCTCTCTGTGCTTCTTACCCTCTCTCTTTCGGGGTGTGTGTGTGTGTGTGTGTGTGTGAGTGTGTGTGTGAGTGTCTGTGCCGGTGTGCGTGTGTGTCTTTGAGCGAATGTTCCCTGTGCCTCAGAAAGCGATTTGTTGCATGTGGGCCGGTATTTGGTGAGCCTCTTTTGGCGTCTGTGCCCGGGCGCTGTGGTCGAGGGTCCATCATGGTCCCGACCCTTCCACTTTGGGTTGGTGGAGGCCTCGATCACGTGAGGAGATGCGTCAGTCCCGGAGCAATGCAAATCTCATCCCCATCCTGAGCGGCCTCTTTTGTAGGATCAAGCGGTCCACATTCTAGCCCGGGACAAAAGCCCCACAGGAGCACATTGTCCGGCAGGAGAGGAGCGGACCCGTGTCCAAGAAGATGGTTGTACCTTTCCAAGGCTCTTCTCTGCGAAATGAAGCCAGAGCAGGATACAATCTTGAAGAGGAAGCCGGGAATTGGAGACGGCAACAATCCTGTCCCTGGAACGCTGGCCTCTCTGGAGAAGCCACCCGTTTGGCATCCCTCCCCTCATGCCCGTGGCGATGGCACGGCGCTGAACCCTGCCTGGGCCCTGGCCTCTGCTCTGTCCTGCCTCTTGCTCTGTCTCCGCTCTTTCTGAGGGTCCTAGATGCCTCTTGGTCTGGCTGAATATCTTCTACCACGATGACTCTCCAGTCCATCAGGGAGAGACTTCCTGGGTATCCGTGTCATGACTGTGTCACTCTCCTAACCTGTTTCTGCTAGTTTGGGCAGGTCTGATGACCCTGGAGTTCTTGGCTTCCATACGTCTCTCAGGCAGTTAAGCTTCCTGAGTCCCCATGTTTCACCTCATGGGTGGGCGGATTGCCCAGCATCAGCGCTAGGCGACCGGGACTGGCCTTGTCTTCCAGGGCAGGTGCTGTCGCATTTCCTCGGCAATTCCTGTCTCACTCTTGAGTGACGTCCTCTCCTCCGCTCCTAGGCGGACTGACCCCCAGAATCTTCTGGCTGGAAGGAATGTCTGGAAACCAAAGGGACAGCGCCGGGACTGGGTTCGGGCCGGGTGCAGGGGAGGTGGAGTCAGGGCTACCTGGGCGGTGGAGGATTGGCGGTAGAGTGAATCTAGCAGAAAGCTCTTTGCTCCTCCGGCGGGCATTTCAAACTGTGGCTTGGACTGAGGCACAGGCCCCCTCCTGGTTCCCAGGTCTTCTTTCATTCCCCTTGGCGCTCAGGGAAAGGCCACTTGTTACCCCTTGCCAACGGGCACATGCCCGGACACCTTTGTTGGTTTCGCCACCGCCCCGTAGGCCTCCGCTGACACACATTCACACCATCTGTTCTGGGATACCTCAGTGCCACGCCTGATGGCGTTGTCTCCACCTCGGATTCGCCTCGTCCCAGTCTGCTCGTGTCCTGGAAAACGGTGTCGGTTTGCAGGAGCGCCAGTCCTTTCAGTAGCGGGGCAGGCCACCGCTCTTTCAAAGAATGAGGGAAGCAAAGGGCTCCCGGATCAGTGGACTTTCAGCTGACACCATGCCTTGAGGGCCATGGGGTCATTCCGTGCTGCAGCGAGGCCCTGCCTGCCTCATCAGATGTGGTGAGCCCATCCTTTCTCATCCGGAGGGGTCCAAAATCGTATCTGAAATGGAGCCCTGAGAACCCAGCAGGCGCCCTGAAGCTCCCGCTCCATCGGTGGAAGTCGGCTCAAGGAGGTCCTGAAGACGGGATTCCTGGGGTCTTGACACTGGGACACCGGAGGCCCCCTGTCCCACGCGGCCCCAAACTGAACCCCGGATCCAGCCGCAGCCGCGGCTGCAGCAGGAGCCCCCTGTGCCGCCGCGCAGCCGCCCTTATTTAAAGGGGACGCAGCCTGACTGCCAGGAGCCCAGCGCGAGTGGGCCCAGCCAATGCACATGCGGGAGGCGCGAGCTGCTTCTCCAGTCACAGTGGTTCCCACGGTTGTCTAAGAAACCAGTCCCTGAGGCTGGGAAACGCGGGAGCACTCCGTGGCAGCGCTTGGGTGTCGGGCCTCCGAGCCTCTGGCCTGACCCCTCCACGAGGTCCACAGGAACGTCTCCGGCTGCCAGGAGTGGCAAAGGGCCGAGCAGGAGGACGAAACCACAGGCGGAGTCCGGGGGAAGCAGCGTGGCATCCCAGCCTCAGGCCTGCCCGGCCGGTGTTCGGGTGAGTCTCCCCAGACGTTGTGCCCCCGAGATCTCCAGGACAGGTCTGCCTGCGTGCCCGTGGGCTGCTCTCTCACCCGAGGCTCGTTGCCATGGAGAGCAGAACCCCGCAGCCGCAGGTGTTGCCTGGGGGCGTTTACTTCTGTGCCCGGTCTGGGGGATTGCCTGTGTGGGTGTGTCTCCCATTCTCTCTTCTCTCTCTGTCGCTCACCCTCTCTGTGCTTCTTACCCTCTCTCTTTCGGGGTGTGTGTGTGTGTGTGTGTGTGTGTGAGTGTGTGTGTGAGTGTCTGTGCCGGTGTGCGTGTGTGTCTTTGAGCGAATGTTCCCTGTGCCTCAGAAAGCGATTTGTTGCATGTGGGCCGGTATTTGGTGAGCCTCTTTTGGCGTCTGTGCCCGGGCGCTGTGGTCGAGAGTCCATCATGGTCCCGACCCTTCCACTTTGGGTTGGTGGAGGCCTCGATCACGTGAGGAGATGCGTCAGTCCCGGAGCAATGCAAATCTCATCCCCATCCTGAGCGGCCTCTTTTGTAGGATCAAGCGGACCACATTCTAGCCCGGGACAAAAGCCCCACAGGAGCACATTGTCCGGCAGGAGAGGAGCGGACCCGTGTCCAAGAAGATGGTTGTACCTTTCCAAGGCTCTTCTCTGCGAAATGAAGCCAGAGCAGGATACAATCTTGAAGAGGAAGCCGGGAATTGGAGACGGCAACAATCCTGTCCCTGGAACGCTGGCCTCTCTGGAGAAGCCACCCGTTTGGCATCCCTCCCCTCATGCCCGTGGCGATGGCACGGCGCTGAACCCTGCCTGGGCCCTGGCCTCTGCTCTGTCCTGCCTCTTGCTCTGTCTCCGCTCTTTCTGAGGGTCCTAGATGCCTCTTGGTCTGGCTGAATATCTTCTACCACGATGACTCTCCAGTCCATCAGGGAGAGACTTCCTGGGTATCCGTGTCATGACTGTGTCACTCTCCTAACCTGTTTCTGCTAGTTTGGGCAGGTCTGATGACCCTGGAGTTCTTGGCTTCCATACGTCTCTCAGGCAGTTAAGCTTCCTGAGTCCCCATGTTTCACCTCATGGGTGGGCGGATTGCCCAGCATCAGCGCTAGGCGACCGGGACTGGCCTTGTCTTCCAGGGCAGGTGCTGTCGCATTTCCTCGGCAATTCCTGTCTCACTCTTGAGTGACGTCCTCTCCTCCGCTCCTAGGCGGACTGACCCCCAGAATCTTCTGGCTGGAAGGAATGTCTGGAAACCAAAGGGACAGCGCCGGGACTGGGTTCGGGCCGGGTGCAGGGGAGGTGGAGTCAGGGCTACCTGGGCGGTGGAGGATTGGCGGTGGAGTGAATCTAGCAGAAAGCTCTTTGCTCCTCCGGCGGGCATTTCAAACTGTGGCTTGGACTGAGGCACAGGCCCCCTCCTGGTTCCCAGGTCTTCTTTCATTCCCCTTGGCGCTCAGGGAAAGGCCACTTGTTACCCCTTGCCAACGGGCACATGCCCGGACACCTTTGTTGGTTTCGCCACCGCCCCGTAGGCCTCCGCTGACACACATTCACACCATCTGTTCTGGGATACCTCAGTGCCACGCCTGATGGCGTTGTCTCCACCTCGGATTCGCCTCGTCCCAGTCTGCTCGTGTCCTGGAAAACGGTGTCGGTTTGCAGGAGCGCCAGTCCTTTCAGTAGCGGGGCAGGCCACCGCTCTTTCAAAGAATGAGGGAAGCAAAGGGCTCCCGGATCAGTGGACTTTCAGCTGACACCATGCCTTGAGGGCCATGGGGTCATTCCGTGCTGCAGCGAGGCCCTGCCTGCCTCATCAGATGTGGTGAGCCCATCCTTTCTCATCCGGAGGGGTCCAAAATCGTATCTGAAATGGAGCCCTGAGAACCCAGCAGGCGCCCTGAAGCTCCCGCTCCATCGGTGGAAGTCGGCTCAAGGAGGTCCTGAAGACGGGATTCCTGGGGTCTTGACACTGGGACACCGGAGGCCCCCTGTCCCACGCGGCCCCAAACTGAACCCCGGATCCAGCCGCAGCCGCGGCTGCAGCAGGAGCCCCCTGTGCCACCGCGCAGCCGCCCTTATTTAAAGGGGACGCAGCCTGACTGCCAGGAGCGCAGCGCGAGTGGGCCCAGCCAATGCGCATGCGGGAGGCGCGAGCTGCTTCTCCAGTCACAGTGGTTCCCACGGTTGTCTAAGAAACCAGACCCTGAGGCTGGGAAACGCGGGAGCACTCCGTGGCAGCGCTTGGGTGTCGGGCCTCCGAGCCTCTGGCCTGACCCCTCCACGAGGTCCACAGGAACGTCTCCGGCTGCCAGGAGTGGCAAAGGGCCGAGCAGGAGGACGAAACCACAGGCGGAGTCCGGGGGAAGCAGCTTGGCATCCCAGCCTCAGGCCTGCGCGGACGGTGTTCGGGTGAGTCTCCCCAGAAGTTGTGCCCCCGAGATCTCCAGGACAGGTCTGCCTGCGTGCCCGTGGGCTGCTCTCTCACCCGAGGCTCGTTGCCATGGAGAGCAGAACCCCGCAGCCGCAGGTGTTGCCTGGGGGCGTTTACTTCTGTGCCCGGTCTGGGGGATTGCCTGTGTGGGTGTGTCTCCCATTCTCTCTTCTCTCTCTGTCGATCACCCTCTCTGTGCTTCTTACCCTCTCTCTTTCGGGGTGTGTGTGTGTGTGTGTGTGTGTGAGTGTGTGTGTGAGTGTCTGTGCCGGTGTGCGTGTGTGTCTTTGAGTGAATGTTCCCTGTGCCTCAGAAAGCGATTTGTTGCATGTGGGCCGGTATTGGGTGAGCCTCTTTTGGCGTCTGTGCCCGGGCGCTGTGGTCGAGGGTCCATCATGGTCCCGACCCTTCCACTTTGGGTTGGTGGAGGCCTCGATCACGTGAGGAGATGCGTCAGTCCCGGAGCAATGCAAATCTCATCCCCATCCTGAGCGGCCTCTTTTGTAGGATCAAGCGGTCCACATTCTAGCCCGGGACAAAAGCCCCACAGGAGCACATTGTCCGGCAGGAGAGGAGCGGACCCGTGTCCAAGAAGATGGTTGTACCTTTCCAAGGCTCTTCTCTGCGAAATGAAGCCAGAGCAGGATACAATCTTGAAGAGGAAGCCGGGAATTGGAGTCGGCAACAATCCTGTCCCTGGAACGCTGGCCTCTCTGGAGAAGCCACCCGTTTGGCATCCCTCCCCTCATGCCCGTGGCGATGGCACGGCGCTGAACCCTGCCTGGGCCCTGGCCTCTGCTCTGTCCTGCCTCTTGCTCTGTCTCCGCTCTTTCTGAGGGTCCTAGATGCCTCTTGGTCTGGCTGAATATCTTCTACCACGATGACTCTCCAGTCCATCAGGGAGAGACTTCCTGGGTATCCGTGTCATGACTGTGTCACTCTCCTAACCTGTTTCTGCTAGTTTGGGCAGGTCTGATGACCCTGGAGTTCTTGGCTTCCATACGTCTCTCAGGCAGTTAAGCTTCCTGAGTCCCCATGTTTCACCTCATGGGTGGGCGGATTGCCCAGCATCAGCGCTAGGCGACCGGGACTGGCCTTGTCTTCCAGGGCAGGTGCTGTCGCATTTCCTCGGCAATTCCTGTCTCACTCTTGAGTGACGTCCTCTCCTCCGCTCCTAGGCGGACTGACCCCCAGAATCTTCTGGCTGGAAGGAATGTCTGGAAACCAAAGGGACAGCGCCGGGACTGGGTTCGGGCCGGGTGCAGGGGAGGTGGAGTCAGGGCTACCTGGGCGGTGGAGGATTGGCGGTAGAGTGAATCTAGCAGAAAGCTCTTTGCTCCTCCGGCGGGCATTTCAAACTGTGGCTTGGACTGAGGCACAGGCCCCCTCCTGGTTCCCAGGTCTTCTTTCATTCCCCTTGGCGCTCAGGGAAAGGCCACTTGTTACCCCTTGCCAACGGGCACATGCCCGGACACCTTTGTTGGTTTCGCCACCGCCCCGTAGGCCTCCGCTGACACACATTCACACCATCTGTTCTGGGATACCTCAGTGCCACGCCTGATGGCGTTGTCTCCACCTCGGATTCGCCTCGTCCCAGTCTGCTCGTGTCCTGGAAAACGGTGTCGGTTTGCAGGAGCGCCAGTCCTTTCAGTAGCGGGGCAGGCCACCGCTCTTTCAAAGAATGAGGGAAGCAAAGGGCTCCCGGATCAGTGGACTTTCAGCTGACACCATGCCTTGAGGGCCATGGGGTCATTCCGTGCTGCAGCGAGGCCCTGCCTGCCTCATCAGATGTGGTGAGCCCATCCTTTCTCATCCGGAGGGGTCCAAAATCGTATCTGAAATGGAGCCCTGAGAACCCAGCAGGCGCCCTGAAGCTCCCGCTCCATCGGTGGAAGTCGGCTCAAGGAGGTCCTGAAGACGGGATTCCTGGGGTCTTGACACTGGGACACCGGAGGCCCCCTGTCCCACACGGCCCCAAACTGAACCCCGGATCCAGCCGCAGCCGCGGCTGCAGCAGGAGCCCCCTGTGCCGCCGCGCAGCCGCCCTTATTTAAAGGGGACGCAGCCTGACTGCCAGGAGCGCAGCGCGAGTGGGCCCAGCCAATGCACATGCGGGAGGCGCGAGCTGCTTCTCCAGTCACAGTGGTTCCCACGGTTGTCTAAGAAACCAGTCCCTGAGGCTGGGAAACGCGGGAGCACTCCGTGGCAGCGCTTGGGTGTCGGGCCTCCGAGCCTCTGGCCTGACCCCTCCACGAGGTCCACAGGAACGTCTCCGGCTGCCAGGAGTGGCAAAGGGCCGAGCAGGAGGACGAAACCACAGGCGGAGTCCGGGGGAAGCAGCTTGGCATCCCAGCCTCAGGCCTGCCCGGCCGGTGTTCGGGTGAGTCTCCCCAGACGTTGTGCCCCCGAGATCTCCAGGACAGGTCTGCCTGCGTGCCCGTGGGCTGCTCTCTCACCCGAGGCTCGTTGCCATGGAGAGCAGAACCCCGCAGCCGCAGGTGTTGCCTGGGGGCGTTTACTTCTGTGCCCGGTCTGGGGGATTGCCTGTGTGGGTGTGTCTCCCATTCTCTCTTCTCTCTCTGTCGCTCACCCTCTCTGTGCTTCTTACCCTCTCTCTTTCGGGGTGTGTGTGTGTGTGTGTGTGTGTGTGAGTGTGTGTGTGAGTGTCTGTGCCGGTGTGCGTGTGTGTCTTTGAGCGAATGTTCCCTGTGCCTCAGAAAGCGATTTGTTGCATGTGGGCCGGTATTTGGTGAGCCTCTTTTGGCGTCTGTGCCCGGGCGCTGTGGTCGAGAGTCCATCATGGTCCCGACCCTTCCACTTTGGGTTGGTGGAGGCCTCGATCACGTGAGGAGATGCGTCAGTCCCGGAGCAATGCAAATCTCATCCCCATCCTGAGCGGCCTCTTTTGTAGGATCAAGCGGACCACATTCTAGCCCGGGACAAAAGCCCCACAGGAGCACATTGTCCGGCAGGAGAGGAGCGGACCCGTGTCCAAGAAGATGGTTGTACCTTTCCAAGGCTCTTCTCTGCGAAATGAAGCCAGAGCAGGATACAATCTTGAAGAGGAAGCCGGGAATTGGAGACGGCAACAATCCTGTCCCTGGAACGCTGGCCTCTCTGGAGAAGCCACCCGTTTGGCATCCCTCCCCTCATGCCCGTGGCGATGGCACGGCGCTGAACCCTGCCTGGGCCCTGGCCTCTGCTCTGTCCTGCCTCTTGCTCTGTCTCCGCTCTTTCTGAGGGTCCTAGATGCCTCTTGGTCTGGCTGAATATCTTCTACCACGATGACTCTCCAGTCCATCAGGGAGAGACTTCCTGGGTATCCGTGTCATGACTGTGTCACTCTCCTAACCTGTTTCTGCTAGTTTGGGCAGGTCTGATGACCCTGGAGTTCTTGGCTTCCATACGTCTCTCAGGCAGTTAAGCTTCCTGAGTCCCCATGTTTCACCTCATGGGTGGGCGGATTGCCCAGCATCAGCGCTAGGCGACCGGGACTGGCCTTGTCTTCCAGGGCAGGTGCTGTCGCATTTCCTCGGCAATTCCTGTCTCACTCTTGAGTGACGTCCTCTCCTCCGCTCCTAGGCGGACTGACCCCCAGAATCTTCTGGCTGGAAGGAATGTCTGGAAACCAAAGGGACAGCGCCGGGACTGGGTTCGGGCCGGGTGCAGGGGAGGTGGAGTCAGGGCTACCTGGGCGGTGGAGGATTGGCGGTGGAGTGAATCTAGCAGAAAGCTCTTTGCTCCTCCGGCGGGCATTTCAAACTGTGGCTTGGAATGAGGCACAGGCCCCCTCCTGGTTCCCAGGTCTTCTTTCATTCCCCTTGGCGCTCAGGGAAAGGCCACTTGTTACCCCTTGCCAACGGGCACATGCCCGGACACCTTTGTTGGTTTCGCCACCGCCCCGTAGGCCTCCGCTGACACACATTCACACCATCTGTTCTGGGATACCTCAGTGCCACGCCTGATGGCGTTGTCTCCACCTCGGATTCGCCTCGTCCCAGTCTGCTCGTGTCCTGGAAAACGGTGTCGGTTTGCAGGAGCGCCAGTCCTTTCAGTAGCGGGGCAGGCCACCGCTCTTTCAAAGAATGAGGGAAGCAAAGGGCTCCCGGATCAGTGGACTTTCAGCTGACACCATGCCTTGAGGGCCATGGGGTCATTCCGTGCTGCAGCGAGGCCCTGCCTGCCTCATCAGATGTGGTGAGCCCATCCTTTCTCATCCGGAGGGGTCCAAAATCGTATCTGAAATGGAGCCCTGAGAACCCAGCAGGCGCCCTGAAGCTCCCGCTCCATCGGTGGAAGTCGGCTCAAGGAGGTCCTGAAGACGGGATTCCTGGGGTCTTGACACTGGGACACCGGAGGCCCCCTGTCCCACGCGGCCCCAAACTGAACCCCGGATCCAGCCGCAGCCGCGGCTGCAGCAGGAGCCCCCTGTGCCGCCGCGCAGCCGCCCTTATTTAAAGGGGACGCAGCCTGACTGCCAGGAGCGCAGCGCGAGTGGGCCCAGCCAATGCGCATGCGGGAGGCGCGAGCTGCTTCTCCAGTCACAGTGGTTCCCACGGTTGTCTAAGAAACCAGTCCCTGAGGCTGGGAAACGCGGGAGCACTCCGTGGCAGCGCTTGGGTGTCGGGCCTCCGAGCCTCTGGCCTGATCCCTCCACGAGGTCCACAGGAACGTCTCCGGCTGCCAGGAGTGGCAAAGGGCCGAGCAGGAGGACGAAACCACAGGCGGAGTCCGGGGGAAGCAGCTTGGCATCCCAGCCTCAGGCCTGCGCGGACGGTGTTCGGGTGAGTCTCCCCAGAAGTTGTGCCCCCGAGATCTCCAGGACAGGTCTGCCTGCGTGCCCGTGGGCTGCTCTCTCACCCGAGGCTCGTTGCCATGGAGAGCAGAACCCCGCAGCCGCAGGTGTTGCCTGGGGGCGTTTACTTCTGTGCCCGGTCTGGGGGATTGCCTGTGTGGGTGTGTCTCCCATTCTCTCTTCTCTCTCTGTCGCTCACCCTCTCTGTGCTTCTTACCCTCTCTCTTTCGGGGTGTGTGTGTGTGTGTGTGTGTGTGAGTGTGTGTGTGAGTGTCTGTGCCGGTGTGCGTGTGTGTCTTTGAGCGAATGTTCCCTGTGCCTCAGAAAGCGATTTGTTGCATGTGGGCCGGTATTGGGTGAGCCTCTTTTGGCGTCTGTGCCCGGGCGCTGTGGTCGAGGGTCCATCATGGTCCCGACCCTTCCACTTCGGGTTGGTGGAGGCCTCGATCACGTGAGGAGATGCGTCAGTCCCGGAGCAATGCAAATCTCATCCCCATCCTGAGCGGCCTCTTTTGTAGGATCAAGCGGTCCACATTCTAGCCCGGGACAAAAGCCCCACAGGAGCACATTGTCCGGCAGGAGAGGAGCGGACCCGTGTCCAAGAAGATGGTTGTACCTTTCCAAGGCTCTTCTCTGCGAAATGAAGCCAGAGCAGGATACAATCTTGAAGAGGAAGCCGGGAATTGGAGACGGCAACAATCCTGTCCCTGGAACGCTGGCCTCTCTGGAGAAGCCACCCGTTTGGCATCCCTCCCCTCATGCCCGTGGCGATGGCACGGCGTTGAACCCTGCCTGGGCCCTGGCCTCTGCTCTGTCCTGCCTCTTGCTCTGTCTCCGCTCTTTCTGAGGGTCCTAGATGCCTCTTGGTCTGGCTGAATATCTTCTACCACGATGACTCTCCAGTCCATCAGGGAGAGACTTCCTGGGTATCCGTGTCATGACTGTGTCACTCTCCTAACCTGTTTCTGCTAGTTTGGGCAGGTCTGATGACCCTGGAGTTCTTGGCTTCCATACGTCTCTCAGGCAGTTAAGCTTCCTGAGTCCCCATGTTTCACCTCATGGGTGGGCGGATTGCCCAGCATCAGCGCTAGGCGACCGGGACTGGCCTTGTCTTCCAGGGCAGGTGCTGTCGCATTTCCTCGGCAATTCCTGTCTCACTCTTGAGTGACGTCCTCTCCTCCGCTCCTAGGCGGACTGACCCCCAGAATCTTCTGGCTGGAAGGAATGTCTGGAAACCAAAGGGACAGCGCCGGGACTGGGTTCGGGCCGGGTGCAGGGGAGGTGGAGTCAGGGCTACCTGGGCGGTGGAGGATTGGCGGTGGAGTGAATCTAGCAGAAAGCTCTTTGCTCCTCCGGCGGGCATTTCAAACTGTGGCTTGGACTGAGGCACAGGCCCCCTCCTGGTTCCCAGGTCTTCTTTCATTCCCCTTGGCGCTCAGGGAAAGGCCACTTGTTACCCCTTGCCAACGGGCACATGCCCGGACACCTTTGTTGGTTTCGCCACCGCCCCGTAGGCCTCCGCTGACACACATTCACACCATCTGTTCTGGGATACCTCAGTGCCACGCCTGATGGCGTTGTCTCCACCTCGGATTCGCCTCGTCCCAGTCTGCTCGTGTCCTGGAAAACGGTGTCGGTTTGCAGGAGCGCCAGTCCTTTCAGTAGCGGGGCAGGCCACCGCTCTTTCAAAGAATGAGGGAAGCAAAGGGCTCCCGGATCAGTGGACTTTCAGCTGACACCATGCCTTGAGGGCCATGGGGTCATTCCGTGCTGCAGCGAGGCCCTGCCTGCCTCATCAGATGTGGTGAGCCCATCCTTTCTCATCCGGAGGGGTCCAAAATCGTATCTGAAATGGAGCCCTGAGAACCCAGCAGGCGCCCTGAAGCTCCCGCTCCATCGGTGGAAGTCGGCTCAAGGAGGTCCTGAAGACGGGATTCCTGGGGTCTTGACACTGGGACACCGGAGGCCCCCTGTCCCACGCGGCCCCAAACTGAACCCCGGATCCAGCCGCAGCCGCGGCTGCAGCAGGAGCCCCCTGTGCCGCCGCGCAGCCGCCCTTATTTAAAGGGGACGCAGCCTGACTGCCAGGAGCGCAGCGCGAGTGGGCCCAGCCAATGCGCATGCGGGAGGCGCGAGCTGCTTCTCCAGTCACAGTGGTTCCCACGGTTGTCTAAGAAACCAGTCCCTGAGGCTGGGAAACGCGGGAGCACTCCGTGGCAGCGCTTGGGTGTCGGGCCTCCGAGCCTCTGGCCTGACCCCTCCACGAGGTCCACAGGAACGTCTCCGGCTGCCAGGAGTGGCAAAGGGCCGAGCAGGAGGACGAAACCACAGGCGGAGTCCGGGGGAAGCAGCTTGGCATCCCAGCCTCAGGCCTGCCCGGCCGGTGTTCGGGTGAGTCTCCCCAGACGTTGTGCCCCCGAGATCTCCAGGACAGGTCTGCCTGCGTGCCCGTGGGCTGCTCTCTCACCCGAGGCTCGTTGCCATGGAGAGCAGAACCCCGCAGCCGCAGGTGTTGCCTGGGGGCGTTTACTTCTGTGCCCGGTCTGGGGGATTGCCTGTGTGGGTGTGTCTCCCATTCTCTCTTCTCTCTCTGTCACTCACCCTCTCTGTGCTTCTTACCCTCTCTCTTTCGGGGTGTGTTTGTGTGTGTGTGTGTGTGTGAGTGTGTGTGTGAGTGTCTGTGCCGGTGTGTGTGTGTCTTTGAGCGAATGTTCCCTGTGCCTCAGAAAGCGATTTGTTGCATGTGGGCCGGTATTTGGTGAGCCTCTTTTGGCGTCTGTGCCCGGGCGCTGTGGTCGAGGGTCCATCATGGTCCCGAGCCTTCCACTTTGGGTTGGTGGAGGCCTCGATCACGTGAGGAGATGCGTCAGTCCCGGAGCAATGCAAATCTCATCCCCATCCTGAGCGGCCTCTTTTGTAGGATCAAGCGGACCACATTCTAGCCCGGGACAAAAGCCCCACAGGAGCACATTGTCCGGCAGGAGAGGAGCGGACCCGTGTCCAAGAAGATGGTTGTACCTTTCCAAGGCTCTTCTCTGCGAAATGAAGCCAGAGCAGGATACAATCTTGAAGAGGAAGCCGGGAATTGGAGACGGCAACAATCCTGTCCCTGGAACGCTGGCCTCTCTGGAGAAGCCACCCGTTTGGCATCCCTCCCCTCATGCCCGTGGCGATGGCACGGCGCTGAACCCTGCCTGGGCCCTGGCCTCTGCTCTGTCCTGCCTCTTGCTCTGTCTCCGCTCTTTCTGAGGGTCCTAGATGCCTCTTGGTCTGGCTGAATATCTTCTACCACGATGACTCTCCAGTCCATCAGGGAGAGACTTCCTGGGTATCCGTGTCATGACTGTGTCACTCTCCTAACCTGTTTCTGCTAGTTTGGGCAGGTCTGATGACCCTGGAGTTCTTGGCTTCCATACGTCTCTCAGGCAGTTAAGCTTCCTGAGTCCCCATGTTTCACCTCATGGGTGGGCGGATTGCCCAGCATCAGCGCTAGGCGACCGGGACTGGCCTTGTCTTCCAGGGCAGGTGCTGTCGCATTTCCTCGGCAATTCCTGTCTCACTCTTGAGTGACGTCCTCTCCTCCGCTCCTAGGCGGACTGACCCCCAGAATCTTCTGGCTGGAAGGAATGTCTGGAAACCAAAGGGACAGCGCCGGGACTGGGTTCGGGCCGGGTGCAGGGGAGGTGGAGTCAGGGCTACCTGGGCGGTGGAGGATTGGCGGTGGAGTGAATCTAGCAGAAAGCTCTTTGCTCCTCCGGCGGGCATTTCAAACTGTGGCTTGGACTGAGGCACAGGCCCCCTCCTGGTTCCCAGGTCTTCTTTCATTCCCCTTGGCGCTCAGGGAAAGGCCACTTGTTACCCCTTGCCAACGGGCACATGCCCGGACACCTTTGTTGGTTTCGCCACCGCCCCGTAGGCCTCCGCTGACACACATTCACACCATCTGTTCTGGGATACCTCAGTGCCACGCCTGATGGCGTTGTCTCCACCTCGGATTCGCCTCGTCCCAGTCTGCTCGTGTCCTGGAAAAGGGTGTCGGTTTGCAGGAGCGCCAGTCCTTTCAGTAGCGGGGCAGGCCACCGCTCTTTCAAAGAATGAGGGAAGCAAAGGGCTCCCGGATCAGTGGACTTTCAGCTGACACCATGCCTTGAGGGCCATGGGGTCATTCCGTGCTGCAGCGAGGCCCTGCCTGCCTCATCAGATGTGGTGAGCCCATCCTTTCTCATCCGGAGGGGTCCAAAATCGTATCTGAAATGGAGCCCTGAGAACCCAGCAGGCGCCCTGAAGCTCCCGCTCCATCGGTGGAAGTCGGCTCAAGGAGGTCCTGAAGACGGGATTCCTGGGGTCTTGACACTGGGACACCGGAGGCCCCCTGTCCCACGCGGCCCCAAACTGAACCCCGGATCCAGCCGCAGCCGCGGCTGCAGCAGGAGCCCCCTGTGCCGCCGCGCAGCCGCCCTTATTTAAAGGGGACGCAGCCTGACTGCCAGGAGCGCAGCGCGAGTGGGCCCAGCCAATGCGCATGCGGGAGGCGCGAGCTGCTTCTCCAGTCACAGTGGTTCCCACGGTTGTCTAAGAAACCAGTCCCTGAGGCTGGGAAACGCGGGAGCACTCCGTGGCAGCGCTTGGGTGTCGGGCCTCCGAGCCTCTGGCCTGACCCCTCCACGAGGTCCACAGGAACGTCTCCGGCTGCCAGGAGTGGCAAAGGGCCGAGCAGGAGGACGAAACCACAGGCGGAGTCCGGGGGAAGCAGCTTGGCATCCCAGCCTCAGGCCTGCCCGGCCGGTGTTCGGGTGAGTCTCCCCAGACGTTGTGCCCCCGAGATCTCCAGGACAGGTCTGCCTGCGTGCCCGTGGGCTGCTCTCTCACCCGAGGCTCGTTGCCATGGAGAGCAGAACCCCGCAGCCGCAGGTGTTGCCTGGGGGCGTTTACTTCTGTGCCCGGTCTGGGGGATTGCCTGTGTGGGTGTGTCTCCCATTCTCTCTTCTCTCTCTGTCGCTCACCCTCTCTGTGCTTCTTACCCTCTCTCTTTCGGGGTGTGTGTGTGTGTGTGTGTGTGTGTGAGTGTGTGTGTGAGTGTCTGTGCCGGTGTGCGTGTGTGTCTTTGAGCGAATGTTCCCTGTGCCTCAGAAAGCGATTTGTTGCATGTGGGCCGGTATTTGGTGAGCCTCTTTTGGCGTCTGTGCCCGGGCGCTGTGGTCGAGAGTCCATCATGGTCCCGACCCTTCCACTTTGGGTTGGTGGAGGCCTCGATCACGTGAGGAGATGCGTCAGTCCCGGAGCAATGCAAATCTCATCCCCATCCTGAGCGGCCTCTTTTGTAGGATCAAGCGGACCACATTCTAGCCCGGGACAAAAGCCCCACAGGAGCACATTGTCCGGCAGGAGAGGAGCGGACCCGTGTCCAAGAAGATGGTTGTACCTTTCCAAGGCTCTTCTCTGCGAAATGAAGCCAGAGCAGGATACAATCTTGAAGAGGAAGCCGGGAATTGGAGACGGCAACAATCCTGTCCCTGGAACGCTGGCCTCTCTGGACAAGCCACCCGTTTGGCATCCCTCCCCTCATGCCCGTGGCGATGGCACGGCGCTGAACCCTGCCTGGGCCCTGGCCTCTGCTCTGTCCTGCCTCTTGCTCTGTCTCCGCTCTTTCTGAGGGTCCTAGATGCCTCTTGGTCTGGCTGAATATCTTCTACCACGATGACTCTCCAGTCCATCAGGGAGAGACTTCCTGGGTATCCGTGTCATGACTGTGTCACTCTCCTAACCTGTTTCTGCTAGTTTGGGCAGGTCTGATGACCCTGGAGTTCTTGGCTTCCATACGTCTCTCAGGCAGTTAAGCTTCCTGAGTCCCCATGTTTCACCTCATGGGTGGGCGGATTGCCCAGCATCAGCGCTAGGCGACCGGGACTGGCCTTGTCTTCCAGGGCAGGTGCTGTCGCATTTCCTCGGCAATTCCTGTCTCACTCTTGAGTGACGTCCTCTCCTCCGCTCCTAGGCGGACTGACCCCCAGAATCTTCTGGCTGGAAGGAATGTCTGGAAACCAAAGGGACAGCGCCGGGACTGGGTTCGGGCCGGGTGCAGGGGAGGTGGAGTCAGGGCTACCTGGGCGGTGGAGGATTGGCGGTGGAGTGAATCTAGCAGAAAGCTCTTTGCTCCTCCGGCAGGCATTTCAAACTGTGGCTTGGACTGAGGCACAGGCCCCCTCCTGGTTCCCAGGTCTTCTTTCATTCCCCTTGGCGCTCAGGGAAAGGCCACTTGTTACCCCTTGCCAACGGGCACATGCCCGGACACCTTTGTTGGTTTCGCCACCGCCCCGTAGGCCTCCGCTGACACACATTCACACCATCTGTTCTGGGATACCTCAGTGCCACGCCTGATGGCGTTGTCTCCACCTCGGATTCGCCTCGTCCCAGTCTGCTCGTGTCCTGGAAAAGGGTGTCGGTTTGCAGGAGCGCCAGTCCTTTCAGTAGCGGGGCAGGCCACCGCTCTTTCAAAGAATGAGGGAAGCAAAGGGCTCCCGGATCAGTGGACTTTCAGCTGACACCATGCCTTGAGGGCCATGGGGTCATTCCGTGCTGCAGCGAGGCCCTGCCTGCCTCATCAGATGTGGTGAGCCCATCCTTTCTCATCCGGAGGGGTCCAAAATCGTATCTGAAATGGAGCCCTGAGAACCCAGCAGGCGCCCTGAAGCTCCCGCTCCATCGGTGGAAGTCGGCTCAAGGAGGTCCTGAAGACGGGATTCCTGGGGTCTTGACACTGGGACACCGGAGGCCCCCTGTCCCACGCGGCCCCAAACTGAACCCCGGATCCAGCCGCAGCCGCGGCTGCAGCAGGAGCCCCCTGTGCCGCCGCGCAGCCGCCCTTATTTAAAGGGGACCCAGCCTGACTGCCAGGAGGGCAGCGCGAGTGGGCCCAGCCAATGCGCATGCGGGAGGCGCGAGCTGCTTCTCCAGTCACAGTGGTTCCCACGGTTGTCTAAGAAACCAGTCCCTGAGGCTTGGAAACGCGGGAGCACTCCGTGGCAGCGCTTGGGTGTCGGGCCTCCGAGCCTCTGGCCTGACCCCTCCACGAGGTCCACAGGAACGTCTCCGGCTGCCAGGAGTGGCAAAGGGCCGAGCAGGAGGACGAAACCACAGGCGGAGTCCGGGGGAAGCAGATTGGCATCCCAGCCTCAGGCCTGCCCGGCCGGTGTTCGGGTGAGTCTCCCCAGACGTTGTGCCCCCGAGATCTCCAGGACAGGTCTGCCTGCGTGCCCGTGGGCTGCTCTCTCACCCGAGGCTCGTTGCCATGGAGAGCAGAACCCCGCAGCCGCAGGTGTTGCCTGGGGGCGTTTACTTCTGTGCCCCATCTGGGGGACTGCCTGTGTGGGTGTGTCTCCCATTCTCTCTTCTCTCTCTGTCGCTCACCCTCTCTGTGCTTCTTACCCTCTCTCTTTCGGGGTGTGTGTGTGTGTGTGTGTGTGTGAGTGTCTGTGCCTGTGTGCGTGTGTGTCTTTGAGCGAATGTTCCCTGTGCCTCAGAAAGTGGTTTGTTGCATGTGGGCTGGTCTTTGGTGAGCCTCCTTTGGCGTCTGTGCCCGGGCGCTGTGGCCGAGAGTCCATCGTGGTCCCGACCCTTCCACTTTGGGTTGGTGGAGGCCTCGATCACGTGAGGAGATGCGTCAGTCCCGGAGCAATGCAAATCTCATCCCCATCCTGAGCGGCCTCTTTTGTAGGATCAAGCGGACCACACTCTAGCCCGGGACAAAAGCCCCACAGGAGCACATTGTCCGGCAGGAGAGGAACGGACCCGTGTCCAAGAAGATGGTTGTGCCTTTCCAAGGCTCTTCTCTGCGAAATGAAGCCACAGCAGGATACAATCTTGAAGAGGAAGCCGGGAATGGGAGACGGCAACAATCCTGTCCCTGGAACGCTGGCCTCTCTGGACAAGCCACCCGTTTGGCATCCCTCCACTCATGCCCGTGGCGATGGCACGGCGCTGAACCCTGCCTGGGCCCTGGCCTCTGCTCTGTCCTGCCTCTTGCTCTGTCTCCGCTCTTTCTGAGGGTCCTAGATGCCTCTTGGTCTGGCTGAATATCTTCTACCACGATGACTCTCCAGTCCATCCGGGAGAGACTTCCCGGGGATCCGTGTCATGACTGTGTCACTCTCCTAACCTGTTTCTGCTAGTTTGGGCAGGTCTGATGACCCTGGAGTTCTTGGCTTCCATACGTCTCTCAGGCAGTTAAGCTTCCTGAGTCCCCATGTTTCAACTCATGGGTGGGCGGAATGCCTCGCGTGAGCGCTAGGCGACCGGGACTGGCCTTGTCTTCCAGGGCAGGTGCTGTCGCATTTCCTCGGCAATTCCTGTCTCACTCTTGAGTGACGTCCTCTCCTCCGCTCCTAGGCGGACTGACCCCCAGAATCTTCTGGCTGGAAGGAATGTCAGGAAACCAAAGGGACTGCGCCGGGACTGGGTTCAGGCTGGGTGCGGGGTAGGTGGAGTCAGGGCTACCTCGGCTGTGGAGGATTGGCGGTGGAGTGAATCTAACAGAAAGCTCTTTGCTCCTCTGGCAGGCATTTCAAACTGTGGCTTGGACAGAGGCACAGGCCCCCTCCTGGTTCCCAGGTCTTCTTTCATTCCCCTTGGCACTCAGGAAAAGGCCACTTTTTGCCCCTTGCCACCGGCCACATGCCCGGACACCTTTTTTGGTTTCGCCACCGCCCCGTAGGCCTCCGCTGACACACATTCACACCATCTGTTCTGGGATACCTCAGTGCCACGCCTGATGGCGTTGTCTCCACCTCGGATTCGCCTCGTCCCATTCTGCTCGTGTCCTGGAAAGCGGTGTCGGTTTGCAGGAGCGCCAGTCCTTTCAGAAGCGGGGCAGGCCACCACTCTTTCACAGGAGGAGGGAAGCAGAGGGCTCCCGGATCAGTGGACTTTCAGCTGACACCACGCCTTGTGGGCCATGGGGTCATTCCGTGCTGCACCGAGGCCCTGCCTGCCTCATCAGATGTGGTGATCCCATCCTTTCTCATCCGGATGGGTCCAAAATCGTATCTGAAGAGGAGCCCTGAGAACCCAGCAGGCACCCTGAAGCTCCCGCTCCATCGGTGGAAGTCGGCTCAAGGAGGTCCTGAAGACGGGACTCCTGGGGTCTTGACCCTGGGACACCAGCGGCCCCCTGTTCCAGGCGGCCCCAAACTGGACCCCGGATCCAGCGGCAGCCGCGGATGCATCAGGAGTCCCCTGTGCAGCCGCGCAGCCGCCCTTATTTAAAGGGGACGCAGCCTGACTGCCAGGAGCGCAGCGCGAGTGGGCCCAGCCAATGCGCATGCGGGAGGCGCGAGCTGCTTCTCCAGTCACAGTGGTTCCCTCGGTTGTCTAAGAAACCAGTCCCCTAGGCTGGGCAACGCGGGAGCCCTCCCTGGCAGCGCTGGGGTGTCGGGCCTCCGAGCCTCTGGTCTGACCCCTCCACGGGGTCCACAGGAACGTCTCCGGCTGCCAGGAGTGGCAAAGGGCCGAGCAGGAGGACGAAACCACAGGCGGAGTCCAGGGGAAAGAGCGTGTCATCCCAGCCTCAGGCCTGCCCGGACGGTGTTCGGGTGAGTCTCCCCAGAAGTTGTGCACCCGAGATCTCCAGGACATGTCTGCCTGCGTGCTCGTGGGCTGCTCTCTCACCCGAGGCTCGTTGCCATGGAGAGCAGAACCCCGCAGCCGCAGGTGATGCCTGGGGGCGTTTACTTCTGTGCCCCGCCTGGGGGACTGCCTGTGTGGGTGTGTCTCCCATTCTCTCTTCTCTCTCTGTCTCTCACCCTCTCTGTGCTTCTTACCCTCTCTCTTTCGGGGTGTGTGTGTGTGTGTGTGAGTGTGTGTTCCGGTGTGTGTGTGTGTCTTTGCGCGAATGTTCCCTGTGCCTCAGAAGGCGATTTGTTGCATGTGGGCCGGTCTTTGGTGAGCCTCTTTTGGCGTCTCTGCCCGGGCGCTGTGGCGGTGAGTCCATCGTGGTCGTGACGCTTCCACTTTGGGTTGGAGGAGGCCTCGATCACGTGAGGAGATGCGTCAGTCCCGGAGCAATGGAAGTCTCATCCCCATCCTGAGCGGCCTCTTTTCTAGGATCAAGCGGACCACACTCTAGCCCGGGACAAAGCCCCACAGGAGCACATTGTCCGGCAGGAGAGGAGCGGACCCGTGTCCAAGAAGATGGTTGTACCTTTCCAAGGCTCTTCTCTGTGAAGTGAAGCCACAGCAGGATACAATCTTGAAGAGGAAGCCGGGAATGGGAGACGGCAACAATCCTGTCCCTGGAACGCTGGCCTCTCTGGACAAGCCACCCGTTTGGCACCCCTCCACTCATGCCCGTGGCGATGGCACGGCTCTGAACCCTGCCTGGGCCCTGGCCTCTGCTCTGTCCTGCCTCTTGCTCTGTCTGCCCTCTTTCTGAGGGGCCTAGATGCCTCTTGGTCTGGCTGAATATCTTCTACCGCGATGACTCCCCAGTCCATCAGGGAGAGACTTCCTGGGGATCCGTGTCATGACTGTGTCACTTTCCTAACCTGTTTCTGCTAGTTTGAGCAGGTCTGATGACCCTGGAGTTCTTGGCTTCCATACGTCTCTCAGGCAGTTAAGCTTCCTGAGTCCCCATGTTTCACCTCATGGGTGGGCGGAATGCCTCGCGTGAGCGCTAGGCGACCGGGACTGGCCTTGTCTTCCAGGGCAGGTGCTGTCGCATTTCCTCGGCAATTCCTGTCTCACTCTTGAGTGACGTCCTCTCCTCCGCTCCTAGGCGGACTGACCCCCAGAATCTTCTGGCTGGAAGGAATGTCAGGAAACCAAAGGGACTGCGCCCGGACTGGGTTCGGGCCGGGTGCGGGGGAGGTGGAGTCAGTGCTACCTGGGCGGTGGAGGATTGGCGGTGGAGTGAATCTAGCAGAAAGCTCTTTGCTCCTCCGGCAGGCATTTCAAACTGTGGCTTGGACTGAGGAACAGGCCCCCTCCTGGTTCCCAGGTCTTCTTTCATTCCCCTTGGCGCTCAGGGAAAGGCCACTTGTTACCCCTTGCCAACGGGCACATGCCCGGACACCTTTGTTGGTTTCGCCACCGCCCCGTAGGCCTCCGCTGACACACATTCACACCATCTGTTTTGGGATACCTCAGTGCCACGCCTGATGGCGTTGTCTCCACCTCGGATTCGCCTCGTCCCAGTCTGCTCTTGTCCTGGAAAGCGGTGTCGGTTTGCAGGAGCGCCAGGCCTGTCAGAAGCGGGGCAGGCCACGGCTCTTTTAAAGGAGGAGGGAAGCAGAGGGCTCCCGGATCAGTGGACTTTCAGCTGACACCACGCCTTGAGGGCCATGGGGTCATTCCGTGCTGTAGCGAGGCCCTGCCTGCCTCATCAGATGTGGTGAGCCCATCCTTTCTCATCCGGAGGGGTCCAAAATCGTATCTGAAGAGGAGCCCTGAGAACCCAGCAGGAGTCCTGAAGCTCCCGCTCCATCGGTGGAAGTCGGCTCAAGGAGGTCCTGAAGACGGGACCCCTGGGGTCTTGACCCTGGGACACCGGCGGCCCCCTGTCCCACGCGGCCCCAAACTGGACCCCGGATGCAGCCACAGCCGCGGCTGCCGCAGGAGCCCGCTGTGCCGCCGCGCAGCCGCCCTTATTTAAAGGGGACGCAGCCTGACTGCCAGGAGCGCAGCGCGAGTGGGCCCAGCCAATGCGCATGCGGGAGGCGCGAGCTGCTTCTCCAGTCACAGTGGTTCCCACGGTTGTCTAAGAAACCAGTCCCTGAAGCTGGGCAACACGGGAGCCCTCCGTGGCAGCGCTTGGGTGTCGGGCCTCCGAGCCTCTGGCCTGACCCCTCCACGGGGTCCACAGGAACGTCTCCGGCTGCCAGGAGTGTCAAAGGGCCGAGCAGGAGGACGAAACCACAGGCGAAGTCCGGGGGAAGCAGCGTGGCATCCCAGCCTCAGGTTCTGCCTGGCCGGTGTTCGGGTGAGTCTCCCCAGAAGTTGTGCCCCCGAGATCTCCAGGACAGGTCTGCCTGCGTGACCGTGGGCTGCTCTCTCACCCGAGGCTCGTTGCCATGGAGAGCAGAACCCCGCAGTCGCAGGTGTTGCCTGGGGGCGTTTACTTCTGTGCCCCATCTGGGGGACTGCCTGTGTGGGTGTGTCTCCCATTCTCTCTTCTCTCTCTGTCGCTCACCCTCTCTGTGCTTCTTACCCTCTCTCTTTCGGGGTGTGTGTGTGTGTGTGTGTGTGTGTGAGTGTCTGTGCCTGTGTGCGTGTGTGTCTTTGAGCGAATGTTCCCTGTGCCTCAGAAAGTGGTTTGTTGCATGTGGGCTGGTCTTTGGTGAGCCTCCTTTGGCGTCTGTGCCCGGGCGCTGTGGCCGAGAGTCCATCGTGGTCCCGACCCTTCCACTTTGGGTTGGTGGAGGCCTCGATCACGTGAGGAGATGCGTCAGTCCCGGAGCAATGCAAATCTCATCCCCATCCTGAGCGGCCTCTTTTGTAGGATCAAGCGGACCACACTCTAGCCCGGGACAAAAGCCCCACAGGAGCACATTGTCCGGCAGGAGAGGAACGGACCCGTGTCCAAGAAGATGGTTGTGCCTTTCCAAGGCTCTTCTCTGCGAAATGAAGCCACAGCAGGATACAATCTTGAAGAGGAAGCCGGGAATGGGAGACGGCAACAATCCTGTCCCTGGAACGCTGGCCTCTCTGGACAAGCCACCCGTTTGGCATCCCTCCACTCATGCCCGTGGCGATGGCACGGCGCTGAACCCTGCCTGGGCCCTGGCCTCTGCTCTGTCCTGCCTCTTGCTCTGTCTCCGCTCTTTCTGAGGGTCCTAGATGCCTCTTGGTCTGGCTGAATATCTTCTACCACGATGACTCTCCAGTCCATCCGGGAGAGACTTCCCGGGGATCCGTGTCATGACTGTGTCACTCTCCTAACCTGTTTCTGCTAGTTTGGGCAGGTCTGATGACCCTGGAGTTCTTGGCTTCCATACGTCTCTCAGGCAGTTAAGCTTCCTGAGTCCCCATGTTTCACCTCATGGGTGGGCGGAATGCCTCGCGTGAGCGCTAGGCGACCGGGACTGGCCTTGTCTTCCAGGGCAGGTGCTGTCGCATTTCCTCGGCAATTCCTGTCTCACTCTTGAGTGACGTCCTCTCCTCCGCTCCTAGGCGGACTGACCCCCAGAATCTTCTGGCTGGAAGGAATGTCAGGAAACCAAAGGGACTGCGCCGGGACTGGGTTCAGGCTGGGTGCGGGGTAGGTGGAGTCAGGGCTACCTCGGCTGTGGAGGATTGGCGGTGGAGTGAATCTAACAGAAAGCTCTTTGCTCCTCTGGCAGGCATTTCAAACTGTGGCTTGGACAGAGGCACAGGCCCCCTCCTGGTTCCCAGGTCTTCTTTCATTCCCCTTGGCACTCAGGAAAAGGCCACTTTTTGCCCCTTGCCACCGGCCACATGCCCGGACACCTTTTTTGGTTTCGCCACCGCCCCGTAGGCCTCCGCTGACACACATTCACACCATCTGTTCTGGGATACCTCAGTGCCACGCCTGATGGCGTTGTCTCCACCTCGGATTCGCCTCGTCCCAGTCTGCTCGTGTCCTGGAAAGCGGTGTCGGTTTGCAGGAGCGCCAGTCCTTTCAGAAGCGGGGCAGGCCACCACTCTTTCACAGGAGGAGGGAAGCAGAGGGCTCCCGGATCAGTGGACTTTCAGCTGACACCACGCCTTGTGGGCCATGGGGTCATTCCGTGCTGCACCGAGGCCCTGCCTGCCTCATCAGATGTGGTGATCCCATCCTTTCTCATCCGGATGGGTCCAAAATCGTATCTGAAGAGGAGCCCTGAGAACCCAGCAGGCACCCTGAAGCTCCCGCTCCATCGGTGGAAGTCGGCTCAAGGAGGTCCTGAAGACGGGACTCCTGGGGTCTTGACCCTGGGACACCAGCGGCCCCCTGTCCCAGGCGGCCCCAAACTGGACCCCGGATCCAGCGGCAGCCGCGGATGCATCAGGAGTCCCCTGTGCAGCCGCGCAGCCGCCCTTATTTAAAGGGGACGCAGCCTGACTGCCAGGAGCGCAGCGCGAGTGGGCCCAGCCAATGCGCATGCGGGAGGCGCGAGCTGCTTCTCCAGTCACAGTGGTTCCCTCGGTTGTCTAAGAAACCAGTCCCCTAGGCTGGGCAACGCGGGAGCCCTCCCTGGCAGCGCTGGGGTGTCGGGCCTCCGAGCCTCTGGTCTGACCCCTCCACGGGGTCCACAGGAACGTCTCCGGCTGCCAGGAGTGGCAAAGGGCCGAGCAGGAGGACGAAACCACAGGCGGAGTCCAGGGGAAACAGCGTGGCATCCCAGCCTCAGGCCTGCCCGGACGGTGTTCGGGTGAGTCTCCCCAGAAGTTGTGCACCCGAGATCTCCAGGACATGTCTGCCTGCGTGCTCGTGGGCTGCTCTCTCACCCGAGGCTCGTTGCCATGGAGAGCAGAACCCCGCAGCCGCAGGTGATGCCTGGGGGCGTTTACTTCTGTGCCCCGCCTGGGGGACTGCCTGTGTGGGTGTGTCTCCCATTCTCTCTTCTCTCTCTGTCTCTCACCCTCTCTGTGCTTCTTACCCTCTCTCTTTCGGGGTGTGTGTGTGTGTGTGTGAGTGTGTGTTCCGGTGTGTGTGTGTGTCTTTGCGCGAATGTTCCCTGTGCCTCAGAAGGCGATTTGTTGCATGTGGGCCGGTCTTTGGTGAGCCTCTTTTGGCGTCTCTGCCCGGGCGCTGTGGCGGTGAGTCCATCGTGGTCGTGACGCTTCCACTTTGGGTTGGTGGAGGCCTCGATCACGTGAGGAGATGCGTCAGTCCCGGAGCAATGGAAGTCTCATCCCCATCCTGAGCGGCCTCTTTTCTAGGATCAAGCGGACCACACTCTAGCCCGGGACAAAGCCCCACAGGAGCACATTGTCCGGCAGGAGAGGAGCGGACCCGTGTCCAAGAAGATGGTTGTACCTTTCCAAGGCTCTTCTCTGTGAAGTGAAGCCACAGCAGGATACAATCTTGAAGAGGAAGCCGGGAATGGGAGACGGCAACAATCCTGTCCCTGGAACGCTGGCCTCTCTGGACAAGCCACCCGTTTGGCACCCCTCCACTCATGCCCGTGGCGATGGCACGGCTCTGAACCCTGCCTGGGCCCTGGCCTCTGCTCTGTCCTGCCTCTTGCTCTGTCTGCCCTCTTTCTGAGGGGCCTAGATGCCTCTTGGTCTGGCTGAATATCTTCTACCGCGATGACTCCCCAGTCCATCAGGGAGAGACTTCCTGGGGATCCGTGTCATGACTGTGTCACTTTCCTAACCTGTTTCTGCTAGTTTGAGCAGGTCTGATGACCCTGGAGTTCTTGGCTTCCATACGTCTCTCAGGCAGTTAAGCTTCCTGAGTCCCCATGTTTCACCTCATGGGTGGGCGGAATGCCTCACGTGAGCGCTAGGCGACCGGGACTGGCCTTGTCTTCCAGGGCAGGTGCTGTCGCATTTCCTCGGCAATTCCTGTCTCACTCTTGAGTGACGTCCTCTCCTCCGCTCCTAGGCGGACTGACCCCCAGAATCTTCTGGCTGGAAGGAATGTCAGGAAACCAAAGGGACTGCGCCGGGACTGGGTTCGGGCCGGGTGCGGGGGAGGTGGAGTCAGTGCTACCTGGGCGGTGGAGGATTGGCGGTGGAGTGAATCTAGCAGAAAGCTCTTTGCTCCTCCGGCAGGCATTTCAAACTGTGGCTTGGACTGAGGAACAGGCCCCCTCCTGGTTCCCAGGTCTTCTTTCATTCCCCTTGGCGCTCAGGGAAAGGCCACTTGTTGCCCCTTGCCACCGGGCACATGCCCCCACACCTTTGTTGGTTTCGCCACCGCCCCGTAGGCCTCCGCTGACACACATTCACACCATCTGTTCTGGGATACCTCAGTGCCACACCTGATGGCGTTGTCTCCACCTCGGATTCGCCTCGTCCCAGTCTGCTCATGTCCTGGAAAGCGGTGTCGGTTTGCAGGAGCGCCAGGCCTGTCAGAAGCGGGGCAGGCCACGGCTCTTTTAAAGGAGGAGGGAAGCAGAGGGCTCCCGGATCAGTGGACTTTCAGCTGACACCACGCCTTGAGGGCCATGGGGTCATTCCGTGCTGTAGCGAGGCCCTGCCTGCCTCATCAGATGTGGTGAGCCCATCCTTTCTCATCCGGAGGGGTCCAAAATCGTATCTGAAGAGGAGCCCTGAGAACCCAGCAGGAGTCCTGAAGCTCCCGCTCCATCGGTGGAAGTCGGCTCAAGGAAGTCCTGAAGACGGGACCCCTGGGGTCTTGACCCTGGGACACCGGAGGCCCCCTGTCCCACGCGGCCCCAAACTGGACCCCGGATGCAGCCACAGCCGCGGCTGCCGCAGGAGCCCGCTGTGCCGCCGCGCAGCCACCCTTATTTAAAGGGGACGCAGCCTGACTGCCAGGAGCGCAGCGCGAGTGGGCCCAGCCAATGCGCATGCGGGAGGCGCGAGCTGCTTCTCCAGTCACAGTGGTTCCCACGGTTGTCTAAGAAACCAGTCCCTGAAGCTGGGCAACGCAGGAGCCCTCCGTGGCAGCGCTTGGGTGTCGGGCCTCCGAGCCTCTGGCCTGACCCCTCCACGGGGTCCACAGGAACGTCTCCGGCTGCCAGGAGTGTCAAAGGGCCGAGCAGGAGGACGAAACCACAGGCGAAGTCCGGGGGAAGCAGCGTGGCATCCCAGCCTCAGGTTCTGCCCGGCCGGTGTTCGGGTGAGTCTCCCCAGAAGTTGTGCCCCCGAGATCTCCAGGACAGGTCTGCCTGCGTGCCCGTGGGCTGCTCTCTCACCCGAGGCTCGTTGCCATGGAGAGCAGAACCCCGCAGTCGCAGGTGTTGCCTGGGGGCGTTTACTTCTGTGCCCCATCTGGGGGACTGCCTGTGTGGGTGTGTCTCCCATTCTCTCTTCTCTCTCTGTCGCTCACCCTCTCTGTGCTTCTTACCCTCTCTCTTTCGGGGTGTGTGTGTGTGTGTGTGTGTGTGTGTGAGTGTCTGTGCCTGTGTGCGTGTGTGTCTTTGAGCGAATGTTCCCTGTGCCTCAGAAAGTGGTTTGTTGCATGTGGGCTGGTCTTTGGTGAGCCTCCTTTGGCGTCTGTGCCCGGGCGCTGTGGCCGAGAGTCCATCGTGGTCCCGACCCTTCCACTTTGGGTTGGTGGAGGCCTCGATCACGTGAGGAGATGCGTCAGTCCCGGAGCAATGCAAATCTCATCCCCATCCTGAGCGGCCTCTTTTGTAGGATCAAGCGGACCACACTCTAGCCCGGGACAAAAGCCCCACAGGAGCACATTGTCCGGCAGGAGAGGAACGGACCCGTGTCCAAGAAGGTGGTTGTGCCTTTCCAAGGCTCTTCTCTGCGAAATGAAGCCACAGCAGGATACAATCTTGAAGAGGAAGCCGGGAATGGGAGACGGCAACAATCCTGTCCCTGGAACGCTGGCCTCTCTGGACAAGCCACCCGTTTGGCATCCCTCCACTCATGCCCGTGGCGATGGCACGGCGCTGAACCCTGCCTGGGCCCTGGCCTCTGCTCTGTCCTGCCTCTTGCTCTGTCTCCGCTCTTTCTGAGGGTCCTAGATGCCTCTTGGTCTGGCTGAATATCTTCTACCACGATGACTCTCCAGTCCATCCGGGAGAGACTTCCCGGGGATCCGTGTCATGACTGTGTCACTCTCCTAACCTGTTTCTGCTAGTTTGGGCAGGTCTGATGACCCTGGAGTTCTTGGCTTCCATACGTCTCTCAGGCAGTTAAGCTTCCTGAGTCCCCATGTTTCACCTCATGGGTGGGCGGAATGCCTCGCGTGAGCGCTAGGCGACCGGGACTGGCCTTGTCTTCCAGGGCAGGTGCTGTCGCATTTCCTCGGCAATTCCTGTCTCACTCTTGAGTGACGTCCTCTCCTCCGCTCCTAGGCGGACTGACCCCCAGAATCTTCTGGCTGGAAGGAATGTCAGGAAACCAAAGGGACTGCGCCGGGACTGGGTTCAGGCTGGGTGCGGGGTAGGTGGAGTCAGGGCTACCTCGGCTGTGGAGGATTGGCGGTGGAGTGAATCTAACAGAAAGCTCTTTGCTCCTCTGGCAGGCATTTCAAACTGTGGCTTGGACAGAGGCACAGGCCCCCTCCTGGTTCCCAGGTCTTCTTTCATTCCCCTTGGCACTCAGGAAAAGGCCACTTTTTGCCCCTTGCCACCGGCCACATGCCCGGACACCTTTTTTGGTTTCGCCACCGCCCCGTAGGCCTCCGCTGACACACATTCACACCATCTGTTCTGGGATACCTCAGTGCCACGCCTGATGGCGTTGTCTCCACCTCGGATTCGCCTCGTCCCAGTCTGCTCGTGTCCTGGAAAGCAGTGTCGGTTTGCAGGAGCGCCAGTCCTTTCAGAAGCGGGGCAGGCCACCACTCTTTCACAGGAGGAGGGAAGCAGAGGGCTCCCGGATCAGTGGACTTTCAGCTGACACCACGCCTTGTGGGCCATGGGGTCATTCCGTGCTGCACCGAGGCCCTGCCTGCCTCATCAGATGTGGTGATCCCATCCTTTCTCATCCGGATGGGTCCAAAATCGTATCTGAAGAGGAGCCCTGAGAACCCAGCAGGCGCCCTGAAGCTCCCGCTCCATCGGTGGAAGTCGGCTCAAGGAGGTCCTGAAGACGGGACTCCTGGGGTCTTGACCCTGGGACACCAGCGGCCCCCTGTCCCAGGCGGCCCCAAACTGGACCCCGGATCCAGCGGCAGCCGCGGATGCATCAGGAGTCCCCTGTGCAGCCGCGCAGCCGCCCTTATTTAAAGGGGACGCAGCCTGACTGCCAGGAGCGCAGCGCGAGTGGGCCCAGCCAATGCGCATGCGGGAGGCGCGAGCTGCTTCTCCAGTCACAGTGGTTCCCTCGGTTGTCTAAGAAACCAGTCCCCTAGGCTGGGCAACGCGGGAGCCCTCCCTGGCAGCGCTGGGGTGTCGGGCCTCCGAGCCTCTGGTCTGACCCCTCCACGGGGTCCACAGGAACGTCTCCGGCTGCCAGGAGTGGCAAAGGGCCGAGCAGGAGGACGAAACCACAGGCGGAGTCCAGGGGAAACAGCGTGGCATCCCAGCCTCAGGCCTGCCCGGACGGTGTTCGGGTGAGTCTCCCCAGAAGTTGTGCACCCGAGATCTCCAGGACATGTCTGCCTGCGTGCTCATGGGCTGCTCTCTCACCCGAGGCTCGTTGCCATGGAGAGCAGAACCCCGCAGCCGCAGGTGATGCCTGGGGGCGTTTACTTCTGTGCCCCGCCTGGGGGACTGCCTGTGTGGGTGTGTCTCCCATTCTCTCTTCTCTCTCTGTCTCTCACCCTCTCTGTGCTTCTTACCCTCTCTCTTTCGGGGTGTGTGTGTGTGTGTGTGAGTGTGTGTTCCGGTGTGTGTGTGTGTCTTTGCGCGAATGTTCCCTGTGCCTCAGAAGGCGATTTGTTGCATGTGGGCCGGTCTTTGGTGAGCCTCTTTTGGCGTCTCTGCCCGGGCGCTGTGGCGGTGAGTCCATCGTGGTCGTGACGCTTCCACTTTGGGTTGGTGGAGGCCTCGATCACGTGAGGAGATGCGTCAGTCCCGGAGCAATGGAAGTCTCATCCCCATCCTGAGCGGCCTCTTTTCTAGGATCAAGCGGACCACACTCTAGCCCGGGACAAAGCCCCACAGGAGCACATTGTCCGGCAGGAGAGGAGCGGACCCGTGTCCAAGAAGATGGTTGTACCTTTCCAAGGCTCTTCTCTGTGAAGTGAAGCCACAGCAGGATACAATCTTGAAGAGGAAGCCGGGAATGGGAGACGGCAACAATCCTGTCCCTGGAACGCTGGCCTCTCTGGACAAGCCACCCGTTTGGCACCCCTCCACTCATGCCCGTGGCGATGGCACGGCTCTGAACCCTGCCTGGGCCCTGGCCTCTGCTCTGTCCTGCCTCTTGCTCTGTCTGCCCTCTTTCTGAGGGGCCTAGATGCCTCTTGGTCTGGCTGAATATCTTCTACCGCGATGACTCCCCAGTCCATCAGGGAGAGACTTCCTGGGGATCCGTGTCATGACTGTGTCACTTTCCTAACCTGTTTCTGCTAGTTTGAGCAGGTCTGATGACCCTGGAGTTCTTGGCTTCCATACGTCTCTCAGGCAGTTAAGCTTCCTGAGTCCCCATGTTTCACCTCATGGGTGGGCGGAATGCCTCGCGTGAGCGCTAGGCGACCGGGACTGGCCTTGTCTTCCAGGGCAGGTGCTGTCGCATTTCCTCGGCAATTCCTGTCTCACTCTTGAGTGACGTCCTCTCCTCCGCTCCTAGGCGGACTGACCCCCAGAATCTTCTGGCTGGAAGGAATGTCAGGAAACCAAAGGGACTGCGCCGGGACTGGGTTCGGGCCGGGTGCGGGGGAGGTGGAGTCAGTGCTACCTGGGCGGTGGAGGATTGGCGGTGGAGTGAATCTAGCAGAAAGCTCTTTGCTCCTCCGGCAGGCATTTCAAACTGTGGCTTGGACTGAGGAACAGGCCCCCTCCTGGTTCCCAGGTCTTCTTTCATTCCCCTTGGCGCTCAGGGAAAGGCCACTTGTTGCCCCTTGCCACCGGGCACATGCCCCCACACCTTTGTTGGTTTCGCCACCGCCCCGTAGGCCTCCGCTGACACACATTCACACCATCTGTTCTGGGATACCTCAGTGCCACACCTGATGGCGTTGTCTCCACCTCGGATTCGCCTCGTCCCAGTCTGCTCATGTCCTGGAAAGCGGTGTCGGTTTGCAGGAGCGCCAGGCCTGTCAGAAGCGGGGCAGGCCACGGCTCTTTTAAAGGAGGAGGGAAGCAGAGGGCTCCCGGATCAGTGGACTTTCAGCTGACACCACGCCTTGAGGGCCATGGGGTCATTCCGTGCTGTAGCGAGGCCCTGCCTGCCTCATCAGATGTGGTGAGCCCATCCTTTCTCATCCGGAGGGGTCCAAAATCGTATCTGAAGAGGAGCCCTGAGAACCCAGCAGGAGTCCTGAAGCTCCCGCTCCATCGGTGGAAGTCGGCTCAAGGAGGTCCTGAAGACGGGACCCCTGGGGTCTTGACCCTGGGACACCGGAGGCCCCCTGTCCCACGCGGCCCCAAACTGGACCCCGGATGCAGCCACAGCCGCGGCTGCCGCAGGAGCCCGCTGTGCCGCCGCGCAGCCACCCTTATTTAAAGGGGACGCAGCCTGACTGCCAGGAGCGCAGCGCGAGTGGGCCCAGCCAATGCGCATGCGGGAGGCGCGAGCTGCTTCTCCAGTCACAGTGGTTCCCACGGTTGTCTAAGAAACCAGTCCCTGAAGCTGGGCAACGCAGGAGCCCTCCGTGGCAGCGCTTGGGTGTCGGGCCTCCGAGCCTCTGGCCTGACCCCTCCACGGGGTCCACAGGAACGTCTCCGGCTGCCAGGAGTGTCAAAGGGCCGAGCAGGAGGACGAAACCACAGGCGAAGTCCGGGGGAAGCAGCGTGGCATCCCAGCCTCAGGTTCTGCCCGGCCGGTGTTCGGGTGAGTCTCCCCAGAAGTTGTGCCCCCGAGATCTCCAGGACAGGTCTGCCTGCGTGCCCGTGGGCTGCTCTCTCACCCGAGGCTCGTTGCCATGGAGAGCAGAACCCCGCAGTCGCAGGTGTTGCCTGGGGGCGTTTACTTCTGTGCCCCATCTGGGGGACTGCCTGTGTGGGTGTGTCTCCCATTCTCTCTTCTCTCTCTGTCGCTCACCCTCTCTGTGCTTCTTACCCTCTCTCTTTCGGGGTGTGTGTGTGTGTGTGTGTGTGTGTGAGTGTCTGTGCCTGTGTGCGTGTGTGTCTTTGAGCGAATGTTCCCTGTGCCTCAGAAAGTGGTTTGTTGCATGTGGGCTGGTCTTTGGTGAGCCTCCTTTGGCGTCTGTGCCCGGGCGCTGTGGCCGAGAGTCCATCGTGGTCCCGACCCTTCCACTTTGGGTTGGTGGAGGCCTCGATCACGTGAGGAGATGCGTCAGTCCCGGAGCAATGCAAATCTCATCCCCATCCTGAGCGGCCTCTTTTGTAGGATCAAGCGGACCACACTCTAGCCCGGGACAAAAGCCCCACAGGAGCACATTGTCCGGCAGGAGAGGAACGGACCCGTGTCCAAGAAGGTGGTTGTGCCTTTCCAAGGCTCTTCTCTGCGAAATGAAGCCACAGCAGGATACAATCTTGAAGAGGAAGCCGGGAATGGGAGACGGCAACAATCCTGTCCCTGGAACGCTGGCCTCTCTGGACAAGCCACCCGTTTGGCATCCCTCCACTCATGCCCGTGGCGATGGCACGGCGCTGAACCCTGCCTGGGCCCTGGCCTCTGCTCTGTCCTGCCTCTTGCTCTGTCTCCGCTCTTTCTGAGGGTCCTAGATGCCTCTTGGTCTGGCTGAATATCTTCTACCACGATGACTCTCCAGTCCATCCGGGAGAGACTTCCCGGGGATCCGTGTCATGACTGTGTCACTCTCCTAACCTGTTTCTGCTAGTTTGGGCAGGTCTGATGACCCTGGAGTTCTTGGCTTCCATACGTCTCTCAGGCAGTTAAGCTTCCTGAGTCCCCATGTTTCACCTCATGGGTGGGCGGAATGCCTCGCGTGAGCGCTAGGCGACCGGGACTGGCCTTGTCTTCCAGGGCAGGTGCTGTCGCATTTCCTCGGCAATTCCTGTCTCACTCTTGAGTGACGTCCTCTCCTCCGCTCCTAGGCGGACTGACCCCCAGAATCTTCTGGCTGGAAGGAATGTCAGGAAACCAAAGGGACTGCGCCGGGACTGGGTTCAGGCTGGGTGCGGGGTAGGTGGAGTCAGGGCTACCTCGGCTGTGGAGGATTGGCGGTGGAGTGAATCTAACAGAAAGCTCTTTGCTCCTCTGGCAGGCATTTCAAACTGTGGCTTGGACAGAGGCACAGGCCCCCTCCTGGTTCCCAGGTCTTCTTTCATTCCCCTTGGCACTCAGGAAAAGGCCACTTGTTGCCCCTTGCCACCGGCCACATGCCCGGACACCTTTTTTGGTTTCGCCACCGCCCCGTAGGCCTCCGCTGACACACATTCACACCATCTGTTCTGGGATACCTCAGTGCCACGCCTGATGGCGTTGTCTCCACCTCGGATTCGCCTCGTCCCAGTCTGCTCGTGTCCTGGAAAGCGGTGTCGGTTTGCAGGAGCGCCAGTCCTTTCAGAAGCGGGGCAGGCCACCACTCTTTCACAGGAGGAGGGAAGCAGAGGGCTCCCGGATCAGTGGACTTTCAGCTGACACCACGCCTTGTGGGCCATGGGGTCATTCCGTGCTGCACCGAGGCCCTGCCTGCCTCATCAGATGTGGTGATCCCATCCTTTCTCATCCGGATGGGTCCAAAATCGTATCTGAAGAGGAGCCCTGAGAACCCAGCAGGCGCCCTGAAGCTCCCGCTCCATCGGTGGAAGTCGGCTCAAGGAGGTCCTGAAGACGGGACTCCTGGGGTCTTGACCCTGGGACACCAGCGGCCCCCTGTCCCAGGCGGCCCCAAACTGGACCCCGGATCCAGCGGCAGCCGCGGATGCATCAGGAGTCCCCTGTGCAGCCGCGCAGCCGCCCTTATTTAAAGGGGACGCAGCCTGACTGCCAGGAGCGCAGCGCGAGTGGGCCCAGCCAATGCGCATGCGGGAGGCGCGAGCTGCTTCTCCAGTCACAGTGGTTCCCTCGGTTGTCTAAGAAACCAGTCCCCTAGGCTGGGCAACGCGGGAGCCCTCCCTGGCAGCGCTGGGGTGTCGGGCCTCCGAGCCTCTGGTCTGACCCCTCCACGGGGTCCACAGGAACGTCTCCGGCTGCCAGGAGTGGCAAAGGGCCGAGCAGGAGGACGAAACCACAGGCGGAGTCCAGGGGAAACAGCGTGGCATCCCAGCCTCAGGCCTGCCCGGACGGTGTTCGGGTGAGTCTCCCCAGAAGTTGTGCACCCGAGATCTCCAGGACATGTCTGCCTGCGTGCTCATGGGCTGCTCTCTCACCCGAGGCTCGTTGCCATGGAGAGCAGAACCCCGCAGCCGCAGGTGATGCCTGGGGGCGTTTACTTCTGTGCCCCGCCTGGGGGACTGCCTGTGTGGGTGTGTCTCCCATTCTCTCTTCTCTCTCTGTCTCTCACCCTCTCTGTGCTTCTTACCCTCTCTCTTTCGGGGTGTGTGTGTGTGTGTGTGAGTGTGTGTTCCGGTGTGTGTGTGTGTCTTTGCGCGAATGTTCCCTGTGCCTCAGAAGGCGATTTGTTGCATGTGGGCCGGTCTTTGGTGAGCCTCTTTTGGCGTCTCTGCCCGGGCGCTGTGGCGGTGAGTCCATCGTGGTCGTGACGCTTCCACTTTGGGTTGGTGGAGGCCTCGATCACGTGAGGAGATGCGTCAGTCCCGGAGCAATGGAAGTCTCATCCCCATCCTGAGCGGCCTCTTTTCTAGGATCAAGCGGACCACACTCTAGCCCGGGACAAAGCCCCACAGGAGCACATTGTCCGGCAGGAGAGGAGCGGACCCGTGTCCAAGAAGATGGTTGTACCTTTCCAAGGCTCTTCTCTGTGAAGTGAAGCCACAGCAGGATACAATCTTGAAGAGGAAGCCGGGAATGGGAGACGGCAACAATCCTGTCCCTGGAACGCTGGCCTCTCTGGACAAGCCACCCGTTTGGCACCCCTCCACTCATGCCCGTGGCGATGGCACGGCTCTGAACCCTGCCTGGGCCCTGGCCTCTGCTCTGTCCTGCCTCTTGCTCTGTCTGCCCTCTTTCTGAGGGGCCTAGATGCCTCTTGGTCTGGCTGAATATCTTCTACCGCGATGACTCCCCAGTCCATCAGGGAGAGACTTCCTGGGGATCCGTGTCATGACTGTGTCACTTTCCTAACCTGTTTCTGCTAGTTTGAGCAGGTCTGATGACCCTGGAGTTCTTGGCTTCCATACGTCTCTCAGGCAGTTAAGCTTCCTGAGTCCCCATGTTTCACCTCATGGGTGGGCGGAATGCCTCGCGTGAGCGCTAGGCGACCGGGACTGGCCTTGTCTTCCAGGGCAGGTGCTGTCGCATTTCCTCGGCAATTCCTGTCTCACTCTTGAGTGACGTCCTCTCCTCCGCTCCTAGGCGGACTGACCCCCAGAATCTTCTGGCTGGAAGGAATGTCAGGAAACCAAAGGGACTGCGCCGGGACTGGGTTCGGGCCGGGTGCGGGGGAGGTGGAGTCAGTGCTACCTGGGCGGTGGAGGATTGGCGGTGGAGTGAATCTAGCAGAAAGCTCTTTGCTCCTCCGGCAGGCATTTCAAACTGTGGCTTGGACTGAGGAACAGGCCCCCTCCTGGTTCCCAGGTCTTCTTTCATTCCCCTTGGCGCTCAGGGAAAGGCCACTTGTTGCCCCTTGCCACCGGGCACATGCCCCCACACCTTTGTTGGTTTCGCCACCGCCCCGTAGGCCTCCGCTGACACACATTCACACCATCTGTTCTGGGATACCTCAGTGCCACACCTGATGGCGTTGTCTCCACCTCGGATTCGCCTCGTCCCAGTCTGCTCATGTCCTGGAAAGCGGTGTCGGTTTGCAGGAGCGCCAGGCCTGTCAGAAGCGGGGCAGGCCACGGCTCTTTTAAAGGAGGAGGGAAGCAGAGGGCTCCCGGATCAGTGGACTTTCAGCTGACACCACGCCTTGAGGGCCATGGGGTCATTCCGTGCTGTAGCGAGGCCCTGCCTGCCTCATCAGATGTGGTGAGCCCATCCTTTCTCATCCGGAGGGGTCCAAAATCGTATCTGAAGAGGAGCCCTGAGAACCCAGCAGGAGTCCTGAAGCTCCCGCTCCATCGGTGGAAGTCGGCTCAAGGAGGTCCTGAAGACGGGACCCCTGGGGTCTTGACCCTGGGACACCGGAGGCCCCCTGTCCCACGCGGCCCCAAACTGGACCCCGGATGCAGCCACAGCCGCGGCTGCCGCAGGAGCCCGCTGTGCCGCCGCGCAGCCACCCTTATTTAAAGGGGACGCAGCCTGACTGCCAGGAGCGCAGCGCGAGTGGGCCCAGCCAATGCGCATGCGGGAGGCGCGAGCTGCTTCTCCAGTCACAGTGGTTCCCACGGTTGTCTAAGAAACCAGTCCCTGAAGCTGGGCAACGCAGGAGCCCTCCGTGGCAGCGCTTGGGTGTCGGGCCTCCGAGCCTCTGGCCTGACCCCTCCACGGGGTCCACAGGAACGTCTCCGGCTGCCAGGAGTGTCAAAGGGCCGAGCAGGAGGACGAAACCACAGGCGAAGTCCGGGGGAAGCAGCGTGGCATCCCAGCCTCAGGTTCTGCCCGGCCGGTGTTCGGGTGAGTCTCCCCAGAAGTTGTGCCCCCGAGATCTCCAGGACAGGTCTGCCTGCGTGACCGTGGGCTGCTCTCTCACCCGAGGCTCGTTGCCATGGAGAGCAGAACCCCGCAGTCGCAGGTGTTGCCTGGGGGCGTTTACTTCTGTGCCCCATCTGGGGGACTGCCTGTGTGGGTGTGTCTCCCATTCTCTCTTCTCTCTCTGTCGCTCACCCTCTCTGTGCTTCTTACCCTCTCTCTTTCGGGGTGTGTGTGTGTGTGTGTGTGTGTGTGAGTGTCTGTGCCTGTGTGCGTGTGTGTCTTTGAGCGAATGTTCCCTGTGCCTCAGAAAGTGGTTTGTTGCATGTGGGCTGGTCTTTGGTGAGCCTCCTTTGGCGTCTGTGCCCGGGCGCTGTGGCCGAGAGTCCATCGTGGTCCCGACCCTTCCACTTTGGGTTGGTGGAGGCCTCGATCACGTGAGGAGATGCGTCAGTCCCGGAGCAATGCAAATCTCATCCCCATCCTGAGCGGCCTCTTTTGTAGGATCAAGCGGACCACACTCTAGCCCGGGACAAAAGCCCCACAGGAGCACATTGTCCGGCAGGAGAGGAACGGACCCGTGTCCAAGAAGGTGGTTGTGCCTTTCCAAGGCTCTTCTCTGCGAAATGAAGCCACAGCAGGATACAATCTTGAAGAGGAAGCCGGGAATGGGAGACGGCAACAATCCTGTCCCTGGAACGCTGGCCTCTCTGGACAAGCCACCCGTTTGGCATCCCTCCACTCATGCCCGTGGCGATGGCACGGCGCTGAACCCTGCCTGGGCCCTGGCCTCTGCTCTGTCCTGCCTCTTGCTCTGTCTCCGCTCTTTCTGAGGGTCCTAGATGCCTCTTGGTCTGGCTGAATATCTTCTACCACGATGACTCTCCAGTCCATCCGGGAGAGACTTCCCGGGGATCCGTGTCATGACTGTGTCACTCTCCTAACCTGTTTCTGCTAGTTTGGGCAGGTCTGATGACCCTGGAGTTCTTGGCTTCCATACGTCTCTCAGGCAGTTAAGCTTCCTGAGTCCCCATGTTTCACCTCATGGGTGGGCGGAATGCCTCGCGTGAGCGCTAGGCGACCGGGACTGGCCTTGTCTTCCAGGGCAGGTGCTGTCGCATTTCCTCGGCAATTCCTGTCTCACTCTTGAGTGACGTCCTCTCCTCCGCTCCTAGGCGGACTGACCCCCAGAATCTTCTGGCTGGAAGGAATGTCAGGAAACCAAAGGGACTGCGCCGGGACTGGGTTCAGGCTGGGTGCGGGGTAGGTGGAGTCAGGGCTACCTCGGCTGTGGAGGATTGGCGGTGGAGTGAATCTAACAGAAAGCTCTTTGCTCCTCTGGCAGGCATTTCAAACTGTGGCTTGGACAGAGGCACAGGCCCCCTCCTGGTTCCCAGGTCTTCTTTCATTCCCCTTGGCACTCAGGAAAAGGCCACTTGTTGCCCCTTGCCACCGGCCACATGCCCGGACACCTTTTTTGGTTTCGCCACCGCCCCGTAGGCCTCCGCTGACACACATTCACACCATCTGTTCTGGGATACCTCAGTGCCACGCCTGATGGCGTTGTCTCCACCTCGGATTCGCCTCGTCCCAGTCTGCTCGTGTCCTGGAAAGCGGTGTCGGTTTGCAGGAGCGCCAGTCCTTTCAGAAGCGGGGCAGGCCACCACTCTTTCACAGGAGGAGGGAAGCAGAGGGCTCCCGGATCAGTGGACTTTCAGCTGACACCACGCCTTGTGGGCCATGGGGTCATTCCGTGCTGCACCGAGGCCCTGCCTGCCTCATCAGATGTGGTGATCCCATCCTTTCTCATCCGGATGGGTCCAAAATCGTATCTGAAGAGGAGCCCTGAGAACCCAGCAGGCGCCCTGAAGCTCCCGCTCCATCGGTGGAAGTCGGCTCAAGGAGGTCCTGAAGACGGGACTCCTGGGGTCTTGACCCTGGGACACCAGCGGCCCCCTGTCCCAGGCGGCCCCAAACTGGACCCCGGATCCAGCGGCAGCCGCTGATGCATCAGGAGTCCCCTGTGCAGCCGCACAGCCGCCCTTATTTAAAGGGGACGCAGCCTGACTGCCAGGAGCGCAGCGCGAGTGGGCCCAGCCAATGCGCATGCGGGAGGCGCGAGCTGCTTCTCCAGTCACAGTGGTTCCCTCGGTTGTCTAAGAAACCAGTCCCCTAGGCTGGGCAACGCGGGAGCCCTCCCTGGCAGCGCTGGGGTGTCGGGCCTCCGAGCCTCTGGTCTGACCCCTCCACGGGGTCCACAGGAACGTCTCCGGCTGCCAGGAGTGGCAAAGGGCCGAGCAGGAGGACGAAACCACAGGCGGAGTCCAGGGGAAACAGCGTGGCATCCCAGCCTCAGGCCTGCCCGGACGGTGTTCGGGTGAGTCTCCCCAGAAGTTGTGCACCCGAGATCTCCAGGACATGTCTGCCTGCGTGCTCATGGGCTGCTCTCTCACCCGAGGCTCGTTGCCATGGAGAGCAGAACCCCGCAGCCGCAGGTGATGCCTGGGGGCGTTTACTTCTGTGCCCCGCCTGGGGGACTGCCTGTGTGGGTGTGTCTCCCATTCTCTCTTCTCTCTCTGTCTCTCACCCTCTCTGTGCTTCTTACCCTCTCTCTTTCGGGGTGTGTGTGTGTGTGTGTGAGTGTGTGTTCCGGTGTGTGTGTGTGTCTTTGCGCGAATGTTCCCTGTGCCTCAGAAGGCGATTTGTTGCATGTGGGCCGGTCTTTGGTGAGCCTCTTTTGGCGTCTCTGCCCGGGCGCTGTGGCGGTGAGTCCATCGTGGTCGTGACGCTTCCACTTTGGGTTGGTGGAGGCCTCGATCACGTGAGGAGATGCGTCAGTCCCGGAGCAATGGAAGTCTCATCCCCATCCTGAGCGGCCTCTTTTCTAGGATCAAGCGGACCACACTCTAGCCCGGGACAAAGCCCCACAGGAGCACATTGTCCGGCAGGAGAGGAGCGGACCCGTGTCCAAGAAGATGGTTGTACCTTTCCAAGGCTCTTCTCTGTGAAGTGAAGCCACAGCAGGATACAATCTTGAAGAGGAAGCCGGGAATGGGAGACGGCAACAATCCTGTCCCTGGAACGCTGGCCTCTCTGGACAAGCCACCCGTTTGGCACCCCTCCACTCATGCCCGTGGCGATGGCACGGCTCTGAACCCTGCCTGGGCCCTGGCCTCTGCTCTGTCCTGCCTCTTGCTCTGTCTGCCCTCTTTCTGAGGGGCCTAGATGCCTCTTGGTCTGGCTGAATATCTTCTACCGCGATGACTCCCCAGTCCATCAGGGAGAGACTTCCTGGGGATCCGTGTCATGACTGTGTCACTTTCCTAACCTGTTTCTGCTAGTTTGAGCAGGTCTGATGACCCTGGAGTTCTTGGCTTCCATACGTCTCTCAGGCAGTTAAGCTTCCTGAGTCCCCATGTTTCACCTCATGGGTGGGCGGAATGCCTCGCGTGAGCGCTAGGCGACCGGGACTGGCCTTGTCTTCCAGGGCAGGTGCTGTCGCATTTCCTCGGCAATTCCTGTCTCACTCTTGAGTGACGTCCTCTCCTCCGCTCCTAGGCGGACTGACCCCCAGAATCTTCTGGCTGGAAGGAATGTCAGGAAACCAAAGGGACTGCGCCGGGACTGGGTTCGGGCCGGGTGCGGGGGAGGTGGAGTCAGTGCTACCTGGGCGGTGGAGGATTGGCGGTGGAGTGAATCTAGCAGAAAGCTCTTTGCTCCTCCGGCAGGCATTTCAAACTGTGGCTTGGACTGAGGAACAGGCCCCCTCCTGGTTCCCAGGTCTTCTTTCATTCCCCTTGGCGCTCAGGGAAAGGCCACTTGTTGCCCCTTGCCACCGGGCACATGCCCCCACACCTTTGTTGGTTTCGCCACCGCCCCGTAGGCCTCCGCTGACACACATTCACACCATCTGTTCTGGGATACCTCAGTGCCACACCTGATGGCGTTGTCTCCACCTCGGATTCGCCTCGTCCCAGTCTGCTCATGTCCTGGAAAGCGGTGTCGGTTTGCAGGAGCGCCAGGCCTGTCAGAAGCGGGGCAGGCCACGGCTCTTTTAAAGGAGGAGGGAAGCAGAGGGCTCCCGGATCAGTGGACTTTCAGCTGACACCACGCCTTGAGGGCCATGGGGTCATTCCGTGCTGTAGCGAGGCCCTGCCTGCCTCATCAGATGTGGTGAGCCCATCCTTTCTCATCCGGAGGGGTCCAAAATCGTATCTGAAGAGGAGCCCTGAGAACCCAGCAGGAGTCCTGAAGCTCCCGCTCCATCGGTGGAAGTCGGCTCAAGGAGGTCCTGAAGACGGGACCCCTGGGGTCTTGACCCTGGGACACCGGAGGCCCCCTGTCCCACGCGGCCCCAAACTGGACCCCGGATGCAGCCACAGCCGCGGCTGCCGCAGGAGCCCGCTGTGCCGCCGCGCAGCCACCCTTATTTAAAGGGGACGCAGCCTGACTGCCAGGAGCGCAGCGCGAGTGGGCCCAGCCAATGCGCATGCGGGAGGCGCGAGCTGCTTCTCCAGTCACAGTGGTTCCCACGGTTGTCTAAGAAACCAGTCCCTGAAGCTGGGCAACGCAGGAGCCCTCCGTGGCAGCGCTTGGGTGTCGGGCCTCCGAGCCTCTGGCCTGACCCCTCCACGGGGTCCACAGGAACGTCTCCGGCTGCCAGGAGTGTCAAAGGGCCGAGCAGGAGGACGAAACCACAGGCGAAGTCCGGGGGAAGCAGCGTGGCATCCCAGCCTCAGGTTCTGCCCGGCCGGTGTTCGGGTGAGTCTCCCCAGAAGTTGTGCCCCCGAGATCTCCAGGACAGGTCTGCCTGCGTGCCCGTGGGCTGCTCTCTCACCCGAGGCTCGTTGCCATGGAGAGCAGAACCCCGCAGTCGCAGGTGTTGCCTGGGGGCGTTTACTTCTGTGCCCCATCTGGGGGACTGCCTGTGTGGGTGTGTCTCCCATTCTCTCTTCTCTCTCTGTCGCTCACCCTCTCTGTGCTTCTTACCCTCTCTCTTTCGGGGTGTGTGTGTGTGTGTGTGTGTGTGTGAGTGTCTGTGCCTGTGTGCGTGTGTGTCTTTGAGCGAATGTTCCCTGTGCCTCAGAAAGTGGTTTGTTGCATGTGGGCTGGTCTTTGGTGAGCCTCCTTTGGCGTCTGTGCCCGGGCGCTGTGGCCGAGAGTCCATCGTGGTCCCGACCCTTCCACTTTGGGTTGGTGGAGGCCTCGATCACGTGAGGAGATGCGTCAGTCCCGGAGCAATGCAAATCTCATCCCCATCCTGAGCGGCCTCTTTTGTAGGATCAAGCGGACCACACTCTAGCCCGGGACAAAAGCCCCACAGGAGCACATTGTCCGGCAGGAGAGGAACGGACCCGTGTCCAAGAAGGTGGTTGTGCCTTTCCAAGGCTCTTCTCTGCGAAATGAAGCCACAGCAGGATACAATCTTGAAGAGGAAGCCGGGAATGGGAGACGGCAACAATCCTGTCCCTGGAACGCTGGCCTCTCTGGACAAGCCACCCGTTTGGCATCCCTCCACTCATGCCCGTGGCGATGGCACGGCGCTGAACCCTGCCTGGGCCCTGGCCTCTGCTCTGTCCTGCCTCTTGCTCTGTCTCCGCTCTTTCTGAGGGTCCTAGATGCCTCTTGGTCTGGCTGAATATCTTCTACCACGATGACTCTCCAGTCCATCCGGGAGAGACTTCCCGGGGATCCGTGTCATGACTGTGTCACTCTCCTAACCTGTTTCTGCTAGTTTGGGCAGGTCTGATGACCCTGGAGTTCTTGGCTTCCATACGTCTCTCAGGCAGTTAAGCTTCCTGAGTCCCCATGTTTCACCTCATGGGTGGGCGGAATGCCTCGCGTGAGCGCTAGGCGACCGGGACTGGCCTTGTCTTCCAGGGCAGGTGCTGTCGCATTTCCTCGGCAATTCCTGTCTCACTCTTGAGTGACGTCCTCTCCTCCGCTCCTAGGCGGACTGACCCCCAGAATCTTCTGGCTGGAAGGAATGTCAGGAAACCAAAGGGACTGCGCCGGGACTGGGTTCAGGCTGGGTGCGGGGTAGGTGGAGTCAGGGCTACCTCGGCTGTGGAGGATTGGCGGTGGAGTGAATCTAACAGAAAGCTCTTTGCTCCTCTGGCAGGCATTTCAAACTGTGGCTTGGACAGAGGCACAGGCCCCCTCCTGGTTCCCAGGTCTTCTTTCATTCCCCTTGGCACTCAGGAAAAGGCCACTTGTTGCCCCTTGCCACCGGCCACATGCCCGGACACCTTTTTTGGTTTCGCCACCGCCCCGTAGGCCTCCGCTGACACACATTCACACCATCTGTTCTGGGATACCTCAGTGCCACGCCTGATGGCGTTGTCTCCACCTCGGATTCGCCTCGTCCCAGTCTGCTCGTGTCCTGGAAAGCGGTGTCGGTTTGCAGGAGCGCCAGTCCTTTCAGAAGCGGGGCAGGCCACCACTCTTTCACAGGAGGAGGGAAGCAGAGGGCTCCCGGATCAGTGGACTTTCAGCTGACACCACGCCTTGTGGGCCATGGGGTCATTCCGTGCTGCACCGAGGCCCTGCCTGCCTCATCAGATGTGGTGATCCCATCCTTTCTCATCCGGATGGGTCCAAAATCGTATCTGAAGAGGAGCCCTGAGAACCCAGCAGGCGCCCTGAAGCTCCCGCTCCATCGGTGGAAGTCGGCTCAAGGAGGTCCTGAAGACGGGACTCCTGGGGTCTTGACCCTGGGACACCAGCGGCCCCCTGTCCCAGGCGGCCCCAAACTGGACCCCGGATCCAGCGGCAGCCGCGGATGCATCAGGAGTCCCCTGTGCAGCCGCGCAGCCGCCCTTATTTAAAGGGGACGCAGCCTGACTGCCAGGAGCGCAGCGCGAGTGGGCCCAGCCAATGCGCATGCGGGAGGCGCGAGCTGCTTCTCCAGTCACAGTGGTTCCCTCGGTTGTCTAAGAAACCAGTCCCCTAGGCTGGGCAACGCGGGAGCCCTCCCTGGCAGCGCTGGGGTGTCGGGCCTCCGAGCCTCTGGTCTGACCCCTCCACGGGGTCCACAGGAACGTCTCCGGCTGCCAGGAGTGGCAAAGGGCCGAGCAGGAGGACGAAACCACAGGCGGAGTCCAGGGGAAACAGCGTGGCATCCCAGCCTCAGGCCTGCCCGGACGGTGTTCGGGTGAGTCTCCCCAGAAGTTGTGCACCCGAGATCTCCAGGACATGTCTGCCTGCGTGCTCATGGGCTGCTCTCTCACCCGAGGCTCGTTGCCATGGAGAGCAGAACCCCGCAGCCGCAGGTGATGCCTGGGGGCGTTTACTTCTGTGCCCCGCCTGGGGGACTGCCTGTGTGGGTGTGTCTCCCATTCTCTCTTCTCTCTCTGTCTCTCACCCTCTCTGTGCTTCTTACCCTCTCTCTTTCGGGGTGTGTGTGTGTGTGTGTGAGTGTGTGTTCCGGTGTGTGTGTGTGTCTTTGCGCGAATGTTCCCTGTGCCTCAGAAGGCGATTTGTTGCATGTGGGCCGGTCTTTGGTGAGCCTCTTTTGGCGTCTCTGCCCGGGCGCTGTGGCGGTGAGTCCATCGTGGTCGTGACGCTTCCACTTTGGGTTGGTGGAGGCCTCGATCACGTGAGGAGATGCGTCAGTCCCGGAGCAATGGAAGTCTCATCCCCATCCCGAGCGGCCTCTTTTCTAGGATCAAGCGGACCACACTCTAGCCCGGGACAAAGCCCCACAGGAGCACATTGTCCGGCAGGAGAGGAGCGGACCCGTGTCCAAGAAGATGGTTGTACCTTTCCAAGGCTCTTCTCTGTGAAGTGAAGCCACAGCAGGATACAATCTTGAAGAGGAAGCCGGGAATGGGAGACGGCAACAATCCTGTCCCTGGAACGCTGGCCTCTCTGGACAAGCCACCCGTTTGGCACCCCTCCACTCATGCCCGTGGCGATGGCACGGCTCTGAACCCTGCCTGGGCCCTGGCCTCTGCTCTGTCCTGCCTCTTGCTCTGTCTGCCCTCTTTCTGAGGGGCCTAGATGCCTCTTGGTCTGGCTGAATATCTTCTACCGCGATGACTCCCCAGTCCATCAGGGAGAGACTTCCTGGGGATCCGTGTCATGACTGTGTCACTTTCCTAACCTGTTTCTGCTAGTTTGAGCAGGTCTGATGACCCTGGAGTTCTTGGCTTCCATACGTCTCTCAGGCAGTTAAGCTTCCTGAGTCCCCATGTTTCACCTCATGGGTGGGCGGAATGCCTCGCGTGAGCGCTAGGCGACCGGGACTGGCCTTGTCTTCCAGGGCAGGTGCTGTCGCATTTCCTCGGCAATTCCTGTCTCACTCTTGAGTGACGTCCTCTCCTCCGCTCCTAGGCGGACTGACCCCCAGAATCTTCTGGCTGGAAGGAATGTCAGGAAACCAAAGGGACTGCGCCGGGACTGGGTTCGGGCCGGGTGCGGGGGAGGTGGAGTCAGTGCTACCTGGGCGGTGGAGGATTGGCGGTGGAGTGAATCTAGCAGAAAGCTCTTTGCTCCTCCGGCAGGCATTTCAAACTGTGGCTTGGACTGAGGAACAGGCCCCCTCCTGGTTCCCAGGTCTTCTTTCATTCCCCTTGGCGCTCAGGGAAAGGCCACTTGTTGCCCCTTGCCACCGGGCACATGCCCCCACACCTTTGTTGGTTTCGCCACCGCCCCGTAGGCCTCCGCTGACACACATTCACACCATCTGTTCTGGGATACCTCAGTGCCACACCTGATGGCGTTGTCTCCACCTCGGATTCGCCTCGTCCCAGTCTGCTCATGTCCTGGAAAGCGGTGTCGGTTTGCAGGAGCGCCAGGCCTGTCAGAAGCGGGGCAGGCCACGGCTCTTTTAAAGGAGGAGGGAAGCAGAGGGCTCCCGGATCAGTGGACTTTCAGCTGACACCACGCCTTGAGGGCCATGGGGTCATTCCGTGCTGTAGCGAGGCCCTGCCTGCCTCATCAGATGTGGTGAGCCCATCCTTTCTCATCCGGAGGGGTCCAAAATCGTATCTGAAGAGGAGCCCTGAGAACCCAGCAGGAGTCCTGAAGCTCCCGCTCCATCGGTGGAAGTCGGCTCAAGGAGGTCCTGAAGACGGGACCCCTGGGGTCTTGACCCTGGGACACCGGAGGCCCCCTGTCCCACGCGGCCCCAAACTGGACCCCGGATGCAGCCACAGCCGCGGCTGCCGCAGGAGCCCGCTGTGCCGCCGCGCAGCCACCCTTATTTAAAGGGGACGCAGCCTGACTGCCAGGAGCGCAGCGCGAGTGGGCCCAGCCAATGCGCATGCGGGAGGCGCGAGCTGCTTCTCCAGTCACAGTGGTTCCCACGGTTGTCTAAGAAACCAGTCCCTGAAGCTGGGCAACGCAGGAGCCCTCCGTGGCAGCGCTTGGGTGTCGGGCCTCCGAGCCTCTGGCCTGACCCCTCCACGGGGTCCACAGGAACGTCTCCGGCTGCCAGGAGTGTCAAAGGGCCGAGCAGGAGGACGAAACCACAGGCGAAGTCCGGGGGAAGCAGCGTGGCATCCCAGCCTCAGGTTCTGCCCGGCCGGTGTTCGGGTGAGTCTCCCCAGAAGTTGTGCCCCCGAGATCTCCAGGACAGGTCTGCCTGCGTGACCGTGGGCTGCTCTCTCACCCGAGGCTCGTTGCCATGGAGAGCAGAACCCCGCAGTCGCAGGTGTTGCCTGGGGGCGTTTACTTCTGTGCCCCATCTGGGGGACTGCCTGTGTGGGTGTGTCTCCCATTCTCTCTTCTCTCTCTGTCGCTCACCCTCTCTGTGCTTCTTACCCTCTCTCTTTCGGGGTGTGTGTGTGTGTGTGTGTGTGTGTGAGTGTCTGTGCCTGTGTGCGTGTGTGTCTTTGAGCGAATGTTCCCTGTGCCTCAGAAAGTGGTTTGTTGCATGTGGGCTGGTCTTTGGTGAGCCTCCTTTGGCGTCTGTGCCCGGGCGCTGTGGCCGAGAGTCCATCGTGGTCCCGACCCTTCCACTTTGGGTTGGTGGAGGCCTCGATCACGTGAGGAGATGCGTCAGTCCCGGAGCAATGCAAATCTCATCCCCATCCTGAGCGGCCTCTTTTGTAGGATCAAGCGGACCACACTCTAGCCCGGGACAAAAGCCCCACAGGAGCACATTGTCCGGCAGGAGAGGAACGGACCCGTGTCCAAGAAGGTGGTTGTGCCTTTCCAAGGCTCTTCTCTGCGAAATGAAGCCACAGCAGGATACAATCTTGAAGAGGAAGCCGGGAATGGGAGACGGCAACAATCCTGTCCCTGGAACGCTGGCCTCTCTGGACAAGCCACCCGTTTGGCATCCCTCCACTCATGCCCGTGGCGATGGCACGGCGCTGAACCCTGCCTGGGCCCTGGCCTCTGCTCTGTCCTGCCTCTTGCTCTGTCTCCGCTCTTTCTGAGGGTCCTAGATGCCTCTTGGTCTGGCTGAATATCTTCTACCACGATGACTCTCCAGTCCATCCGGGAGAGACTTCCCGGGGATCCGTGTCATGACTGTGTCACTCTCCTAACCTGTTTCTGCTAGTTTGGGCAGGTCTGATGACCCTGGAGTTCTTGGCTTCCATACGTCTCTCAGGCAGTTAAGCTTCCTGAGTCCCCATGTTTCACCTCATGGGTGGGCGGAATGCCTCGCGTGAGCGCTAGGCGACCGGGACTGGCCTTGTCTTCCAGGGCAGGTGCTGTCGCATTTCCTCGGCAATTCCTGTCTCACTCTTGAGTGACGTCCTCTCCTCCGCTCCTAGGCGGACTGACCCCCAGAATCTTCTGGCTGGAAGGAATGTCAGGAAACCAAAGGGACTGCGCCGGGACTGGGTTCAGGCTGGGTGCGGGGTAGGTGGAGTCAGGGCTACCTCGGCTGTGGAGGATTGGCGGTGGAGTGAATCTAACAGAAAGCTCTTTGCTCCTCTGGCAGGCATTTCAAACTGTGGCTTGGACAGAGGCACAGGCCCCCTCCTGGTTCCCAGGTCTTCTTTCATTCCCCTTGGCACTCAGGAAAAGGCCACTTGTTGCCCCTTGCCACCGGCCACATGCCCGGACACCTTTTTTGGTTTCGCCACCGCCCCGTAGGCCTCCGCTGACACACATTCACACCATCTGTTCTGGGATACCTCAGTGCCACGCCTGATGGCGTTGTCTCCACCTCGGATTCGCCTCGTCCCAGTCTGCTCGTGTCCTGGAAAGCGGTGTCGGTTTGCAGGAGCGCCAGTCCTTTCAGAAGCGGGGCAGGCCACCACTCTTTCACAGGAGGAGGGAAGCAGAGGGCTCCCGGATCAGTGGACTTTCAGCTGACACCACGCCTTGTGGGCCATGGGGTCATTCCGTGCTGCACCGAGGCCCTGCCTGCCTCATCAGATGTGGTGATCCCATCCTTTCTCATCCGGATGGGTCCAAAATCGTATCTGAAGAGGAGCCCTGAGAACCCAGCAGGCGCCCTGAAGCTCCCGCTCCATCGGTGGAAGTCGGCTCAAGGAGGTCCTGAAGACGGGACTCCTGGGGTCTTGACCCTGGGACACCAGCGGCCCCCTGTCCCAGGCGGCCCCAAACTGGACCCCGGATCCAGCGGCAGCCGCGGATGCATCAGGAGTCCCCTGTGCAGCCGCGCAGCCGCCCTTATTTAAAGGGGACGCAGCCTGACTGCCAGGAGCGCAGCGCGAGTGGGCCCAGCCAATGCGCGTGCGGGAGGCGCGAGCTGCTTCTCCAGTCACAGTGGTTCCCTCGGTTGTCTAAGAAACCAGTCCCCTAGGCTGGGCAACGCGGGAGCCCTCCCTGGCAGCGCTGGGGTGTCGGGCCTCCGAGCCTCTGGTCTGACCCCTCCACGGGGTCCACAGGAACGTCTCCGGCTGCCAGGAGTGGCAAAGGGCCGAGCAGGAGGACGAAACCACAGGCGGAGTCCAGGGGAAACAGCGTGGCATCCCAGCCTCAGGCCTGCCCGGCCGGTGTTCGGGTGAGTCTCCCCAGAAGTTGTGCACCCGAGATCTCCAGGACATGTCTGCCTGCGTGCTCGTGGGCTGCTCTCTCACCCGAGGCTCGTTGCCATGGAGAGCAGAACCCCGCAGCCGCAGGTGATGCCTGGGGGCGTTTACTTCTGTGCCCCGCCTGGGGGACTGCCTGTGTGGGTGTGTCTCCCATTCTCTCTTCTCTCTCTGTCTCTCACCCTCTCTGTGCTTCTTACCCTCTCTCTTTCGGGGTGTGTGTGTGTGTGTGTGAGTGTGTGTTCCGGTGTGTGTGTGTGTCTTTGCGCGAATGTTCCCTGTGTCTCAGAAGGCGATTTGTTGCATGTGGGCCGGTCTTTGGTGAGCCTCTTTTGGCGTCTCTGCCCGGGCGCTGTGGCGGTGAGTCCGTCGTGGTCGTGACGCTTCCACTTTGGGTTGGTGGAGGCCTCGATCACGTGAGGAGATGCGTCAGTCCCGGAGCAATGGAAGTCTCATCCCCATCCCGAGCGGCCTCTTTTCTAGGATCAAGCGGACCACACTCTAGCCCGGGACAAAGCCCCACAGGAGCACATTGTCCGGCAGGAGAGGAGCGGACCCGTGTCCAAGAAGATGGTTGTACCTTTCCAAGGCTCTTCTCTGTGAAGTGAAGCCACAGCAGGATACAATCTTGAAGAGGAAGCCGGGAATGGGAGACGGCAACAATCCTGTCCCTGGAACGCTGGCCTCTCTGGACAAGCCACCCGTTTGGCACCCCTCCACTCATGCCCGTGGCGATGGCACGGCTCTGAACCCTGCCTGGGCCCTGGCCTCTGCTCTGTCCTGCCTCTTGCTCTGTCTGCCCTCTTTCTGAGGGGCCTAGATGCCTCTTGGTCTGGCTGAATATCTTCTACCATGATGACTCCCCAGTCTATCAGGGAGAGACTTCCTGGGGATCCGTGTCATGACTGTGTCACTTTCCTAACCTGTTTCTGCTAGTTTGAGCAGGTCTGATGACCCTGGAGTTCTTGGCTTCCATACGTCTCTCAGGCAGTTAAGCTTCCTGAGTCCCCATGTTTCACCTCATGGGTGGGCGGAATGCCTCGCGTGAGCGCTAGGCGACCGGGACTGGCCTTGTCTTCCAGGGCAGGTGCTGTCGCATTTCCTCGGCAATTCCTGTCTCACTCTTGAGTGACGTCCTCTCCTCCGCTCCTAGGCGGACTGACCCCCAGAATCTTCTGGCTGGAAGGAATGTCAGGAAACCAAAGGGACTGCGCCCGGACTGGGTTCGGGCCGGGTGCGGGGGAGGTGGAGTCAGTGCTACCTGGGCGGTGGAGGATTGGCGGTGGAGTGAATCTAGCAGAAAGCTCTTTGCTCCTCCGGCAGGCATTTCAAACTGTGGCTTGGACTGAGGAACAGGCCCCCTCCTGGTTCCCAGGTCTTCTTTCATTCCCCTTGGCGCTCAGGGAAAGGCCACTTGTTGCCCCTTGCCACCGGGCACATGCCCCCACACCTTTGTTGGTTTCGCCACCGCCCCGTAGGCCTCCGCTGACACACATTCACACCATCTGTTCTGGGATACCTCAGTGCCACACCTGATGGCGTTGTCTCCACCTCGGATTCGCCTCGTCCCAGTCTGCTCATGTCCTGGAAAGCGGTGTCGGTTTGCAGGAGCGCCAGGCCTGTCAGAAGCGGGGCAGGCCACGGCTCTTTTAAAGGAGGAGGGAAGCAGAGGGCTCCCGGATCAGTGGACTTTCAGCTGACACCACGCCTTGAGGGCCATGGGGTCATTCCGTGCTGTAGCGAGGCCCTGCCTGCCTCATCAGATGTGGTGAGCCCATCCTTTCTCATCCGGAGGGGTCCAAAATCGTATCTGAAGAGGAGCCCTGAGAACCCAGCAGGAGTCCTGAAGCTCCCGCTCCATCGGTGGAAGTCGGCTCAAGGAGGTCCTGAAGACGGGACCCCTGGGGTCTTGACCCTGGGACACCGGCGGCCCCCTGTCCCACGCGGCCCCAAACTGGACCCCGGATGCAGCCACAGCCGCGGCTGCCGCAGGAGCCCGCTGTGCCGCCGCGCAGCCGCCCTTATTTAAAGGGGACGCAGCCTGACTGCCAGAAGTGCAGCGCGAGTGGGCCCAGCCAATGCGCATGCGGGAGGCGCGAGCTGCTTCTCCAGTCACAGTGGTTCCCACGGTTGTCTAAGAAACCAGTCCCTGAAGCTGGGCAACGCGGGAGCCCTCCGTGGCAGCGCTTGGGTGTCGGGCCTCCGAGCCTCTGGCCTGACCCCTCCACGGGGTCCACAGGAACGTCTCCGGCTGCCAGGAGTGTCAAAGGGCCGAGCAGGAGGACGAAACCACAGGCGAAGTCCGGGGGAAGCAGCGTGGCATCCCAGCCTCAGGTTCTGCCCGGCCGGTGTTCGGGTGAGTCTCCCCAGAAGTTGTGCCCCCGAGATCTCCAGGACAGGTCTGCCTGCGTGCCCGTGGGCTGCTCTCTCACCCGAGGCTCGTTGCCATGGAGAGCAGAACCCCGCAGTCGCAGGTGTTGCCTGGGGGCGTTTACTTCTGTGCCCCATCTGGGGGACTGCCTGTGTGGGTGTGTCTCCCATTCTCTCTTCTCTCTCTGTCGCTCACCCTCTCTGTGCTTCTTACCCTCTCTCTTTCGGGGTGTGTGTGTGTGTGTGTGTGTGTGTGTGTGTGAGTGTCTGTGCCTGTGTGCGTGTGTGTCTTTGAGCGAATGTTCCCTGTGCCTCAGAAAGTGGTTTGTTGCATGTGGGCTGGTCTTTGGTGAGCCTCCTTTGGCGTCTGTGCCCGGGCGCTGTGGCCGAGAGTCCATCGTGGTCCCGACCCTTCCACTTTGGGTTGGTGGAGGCCTCGATCACGTGAGGAGATGCGTCAGTCCCGGAGCAATGCAAATCTCATCCCCATCCTGAGCGGCCTCTTTTGTAGGATCAAGCGGACCACACTCTAGCCCGGGACAAAAGCCCCACAGGAGCACATTGTCCGGCAGGAGAGGAACGGACCCGTGTCCAAGAAGGTGGTTGTGCCTTTCCAAGGCTCTTCTCTGCGAAATGAAGCCACAGCAGGATACAATCTTGAAGAGGAAGCCGGGAATGGGAGACGGCAACAATCCTGTCCCTGGAACGCTGGCCTCTCTGGACAAGCCACCCGTTTGGCATCCCTCCACTCATGCCCGTGGCGATGGCACGGCGCTGAACCCTGCCTGGGCCCTGGCCTCTGCTCTGTCCTGCCTCTTGCTCTGTCTCCGCTCTTTCTGAGGGTCCTAGATGCCTCTTGGTCTGGCTGAATATCTTCTACCACGATGACTCTCCAGTCCATCCGGGAGAGACTTCCCGGGGATCCGTGTCATGACTGTGTCACTCTCCTAACCTGTTTCTGCTAGTTTGGGCAGGTCTGATGACCCTGGAGTTCTTGGCTTCCATACGTCTCTCAGGCAGTTAAGCTTCCTGAGTCCCCATGTTTCACCTCATGGGTGGGCGGAATGCCTCGCGTGAGCGCTAGGCGACCGGGACTGGCCTTGTCTTCCAGGGCAGGTGCTGTCGCATTTCCTCGGCAATTCCTGTCTCACTCTTGAGTGACGTCCTCTCCTCCGCTCCTAGGCGGACTGACCCCCAGAATCTTCTGGCTGGAAGGAATGTCAGGAAACCAAAGGGACTGCGCCGGGACTGGGTTCAGGCTGGGTGCGGGGTAGGTGGAGTCAGGGCTACCTCGGCTGTGGAGGATTGGCGGTGGAGTGAATCTAACAGAAAGCTCTTTGCTCCTCTGGCAGGCATTTCAAACTGTGGCTTGGACAGAGGCACAGGCCCCCTCCTGGTTCCCAGGTCTTCTTTCATTCCCCTTGGCACTCAGGAAAAGGCCACTTGTTGCCCCTTGCCACCGGCCACATGCCCGGACACCTTTTTTGGTTTCGCCACCGCCCCGTAGGCCTCCGCTGACACACATTCACACCATCTGTTCTGGGATACCTCAGTGCCACGCCTGATGGCGTTGTCTCCACCTCGGATTCGCCTCGTCCCAGTCTGCTCGTGTCCTGGAAAGCGGTGTCGGTTTGCAGGAGCGCCAGTCCTTTCAGAAGCGGGGCAGGCCACCACTCTTTCACAGGAGGAGGGAAGCAGAGGGCTCCCGGATCAGTGGACTTTCAGCTGACACCACGCCTTGTGGGCCATGGGGTCATTCCGTGCTGCACCGAGGCCCTGCCTGCCTCATCAGATGTGGTGATCCCATCCTTTCTCATCCGGATGGGTCCAAAATCGTATCTGAAGAGGAGCCCTGAGAACCCAGCAGGCGCCCTGAAGCTCCCGCTCCATCGGTGGAAGTCGGCTCAAGGAGGTCCTGAAGACGGGACTCCTGGGGTCTTGACCCTGGGACACCAGCGGCCCCCTGTCCCAGGCGGCCCCAAACTGGACCCCGGATCCAGCGGCAGCCGCGGATGCATCAGGAGTCCCCTGTGCAGCCGCGCAGCCGCCCTTATTTAAAGGGGACGCAGCCTGACTGCCAGGAGCGCAGCGCGAGTGGGCCCAGCCAATGCGCGTGCGGGAGGCGCGAGCTGCTTCTCCAGTCACAGTGGTTCCCTCGGTTGTCTAAGAAACCAGTCCCCTAGGCTGGGCAACGCGGGAGCCCTCCCTGGCAGCGCTGGGGTGTCGGGCCTCCGAGCCTCTGGTCTGACCCCTCCACGGGGTCCACAGGAACGTCTCCGGCTGCCAGGAGTGGCAAAGGGCCGAGCAGGAGGACGAAACCACAGGCGGAGTCCAGGGGAAACAGCGTGGCATCCCAGCCTCAGGCCTGCCCGGCCGGTGTTCGGGTGAGTCTCCCCAGAAGTTGTGCACCCGAGATCTCCAGGACATGTCTGCCTGCGTGCTCGTGGGCTGCTCTCTCACCCGAGGCTCGTTGCCATGGAGAGCAGAACCCCGCAGCCGCAGGTGATGCCTGGGGGCGTTTACTTCTGTGCCCCGCCTGGGGGACTGCCTGTGTGGGTGTGTCTCCCATTCTCTCTTCTCTCTCTGTCTCTCACCCTCTCTGTGCTTCTTACCCTCTCTCTTTCGGGGTGTGTGTGTGTGTGTGTGAGTGTGTGTTCCGGTGTGTGTGTGTGTCTTTGCGCGAATGTTCCCTGTGCCTCAGAAGGCGATTTGTTGCATGTGGGCCGGTCTTTGGTGAGCCTCTTTTGGCGTCTCTGCCCGGGCGCTGTGGCGGTGAGTCCGTCCTGGTCGTGACGCTTCCACTTTGGGTTGGTGGAGGCCTCGATCACGTGAGGAGATGCGTCAGTCCCGGAGCAATGGAAGTCTCATCCCCATCCCGAGTGGCCTCTTTTCTAGGATCAAGCGGACCACACTCTAGCCCGGGACAAAGCCCCACAGGAGCACATTGTCCGGCAGGAGAGGAGCGGACCCGTGTCCAAGAAGATGGTTGTACCTTTCCAAGGCTCTTCTCTGTGAAGTGAAGCCACAGCAGGATACAATCTTGAAGAGGAAGCCGGGAATGGGAGACGGCAACAATCCTGTCCCTGGAACGCTGGCCTCTCTGGACAAGCCACCCGTTTGGCACCCCTCCACTCATGCCCGTGGCGATGGCACGGCTCTGAACCCTGCCTGGGCCCTGGCCTCTGCTCTGTCCTGCCTCTTGCTCTGTCTGCCCTCTTTCTGAGGGGCCTAGATGCCTCTTGGTCTGGCTGAATATCTTCTACCATGATGACTCCCCAGTCCATCAGGGAGAGACTTCCTGGGGATCCGTGTCATGACTGTGTCACTTTCCTAACCTGTTTCTGCTAGTTTGAGCAGGTCTGATGACCCTGGAGTTCTTGGCTTCCATACGTCTCTCAGGCAGTTAAGCTTCCTGAGTCCCCATGTTTCACCTCATGGGTGGGCGGAATGCCTCGCGTGAGTGCTAGGCGACCGGGACTGGCCTTGTCTTCCAGGGCAGGTGCTGTCGCATTTCCTCGGCAATTCCTGTCTCACTCTTGAGTGACGTCCTCTCCTCCGCTCCTAGGCGGACTGACCCCCAGAATCTTCTGGCTGGAAGGAATGTCAGGAAACCAAAGGGACTGCGCCCGGACTGGGTTCGGGCCGGGTGCGGGGGAGGTGGAGTCAGTGCTACCTGGGCGGTGGAGGATTGGCGGTGGAGTGAATCTAGCAGAAAGCTCTTTGCTCCTCCGGCAGGCATTTCAAACTGTGGCTTGGACTGAGGAACAGGCCCCCTCCTGGTTCCCAGGTCTTCTTTCATTCCCCTTGGCGCTCAGGGAAAGGCCACTTGTTGCCCCTTGCCACCGGGCACATGCCCCCACACCTTTGTTGGTTTCGCCACCGCCCCGTAGGCCTCCGCTGACACACATTCACACCATCTGTTCTGGGATACCTCAGTGCCACACCTGATGGCGTTGTCTCCACCTCGGATTCGCCTCGTCCCAGTCTGCTCATGTCCTGGAAAGCGGTGTCGGTTTGCAGGAGCGCCAGGCCTGTCAGAAGCGGGGCAGGCCACGGCTCTTTTAAAGGAGGAGGGAAGCAGAGGGCTCCCGGATCAGTGGACTTTCAGCTGACACCACGCCTTGAGGGCCATGGGGTCATTCCGTGCTGTAGCGAGGCCCTGCCTGCCTCATCAGATGTGGTGAGCCCATCCTTTCTCATCCGGAGGGGTCCAAAATCGTATCTGAAGAGGAGCCCTGAGAACCCAGCAGGAGTCCTGAAGCTCCCGCTCCATCGGTGGAAGTCGGCTCAAGGAGGTCCTGAAGACGGGACCCCTGGGGTCTTGACCCTGGGACACCGGCGGCCCCCTGTCCCACGCGGCCCCAAACTGGACCCCGGATGCAGCCACAGCCGCGGCTGCCGCAGGAGCCCGCTGTGCCGCCGCGCAGCCGCCCTTATTTAAAGGGGACGCAGCCTGACTGCCAGAAGTGCAGCGCGAGTGGGCCCAGCCAATGCGCATGCGGGAGGCGCGAGCTGCTTCTCCAGTCACAGTGGTTCCCACGGTTGTCTAAGAAACCAGTCCCTGAAGCTGGGCAACGCGGGAGCCCTCCGTGGCAGCGCTTGGGTGTCGGGCCTCCGAGCCTCTGGCCTGACCCCTCCACGGGGTCCACAGGAACGTCTCCGGCTGCCAGGAGTGTCAAAGGGCCGAGCAGGAGGACGAAACCACAGGCGAAGTCCGGGGGAAGCAGCGTGGCATCCCAGCCTCAGGTTCTGCCCGGCCGGTGTTCGGGTGAGTCTCCCCAGAAGTTGTGCCCCCGAGATCTCCAGGACAGGTCTGCCTGCGTGCCCGTGGGCTGCTCTCTCACCCGAGGCTCGTTGCCATGGAGAGCAGAACCCCGCAGTCGCAGGTGTTGCCTGGGGGCGTTTACTTCTGTGCCCCATCTGGGGGACTGCCTGTGTGGGTGTGTCTCCCATTCTCTCTTCTCTCTCTGTCGCTCACCCTCTCTGTGCTTCTTACCCTCTCTCTTTCGGGGTGTGTGTGTGTGTGTGTGTGTGTGAGTGTCTGTGCCTGTGTGCGTGTGTGTCTTTGAGCGAATGTTCCCTGTGCCTCAGAAAGTGGTTTGTTGCATGTGGGCTGGTCTTTGGTGAGCCTCCTTTGGCGTCTGTGCCCGGGCGCTGTGGCCGAGAGTCCATCGTGGTCCCGACCCTTCCACTTTGGGTTGGTGGAGGCCTCGATCACGTGAGGAGATGCGTCAGTCCCGGAGCAATGCAAATCTCATCCCCATCCTGAGCGGCCTCTTTTGTAGGATCAAGCGGACCACACTCTAGCCCGGGACAAAAGCCCCACAGGAGCACATTGTCCGGCAGGAGAGGAACGGACCCGTGTCCAAGAAGATGGTTGTGCCTTTCCAAGGCTCTTCTCTGCGAAATGAAGCCACAGCAGGATACAATCTTGAAGAGGAAGCCGGGAATGGGAGACGGCAACAATCCTGTCCCTGGAACGCTGGCCTCTCTGGACAAGCCACCCGTTTGGCATCCCTCCACTCATGCCCGTGGCGATGGCACGGCGCTGAACCCTGCCTGGGCCCTGGCCTCTGCTCTGTCCTGCCTCTTGCTCTGTCTCCGCTCTTTCTGAGGGTCCTAGATGCCTCTTGGTCTGGCTGAATATCTTCTACCACGATGACTCTCCAGTCCATCCGGGAGAGACTTCCCGGGGATCCGTGTCATGACTGTGTCACTCTCCTAACCTGTTTCTGCTAGTTTGGGCAGGTCTGATGACCCTGGAGTTCTTGGCTTCCATACGTCTCTCAGGCAGTTAAGCTTCCTGAGTCCCCATGTTTCACCTCATGGGTGGGCGGAATGCCTCGCGTGAGCGCTAGGCGACCGGGACTGGCCTTGTCTTCCAGGGCAGGTGCTGTCGCATTTCCTCGGCAATTCCTGTCTCACTCTTGAGTGACGTCCTCTCCTCCGCTCCTAGGCGGACTGACCCCCAGAATCTTCTGGCTGGAAGGAATGTCAGGAAACCAAAGGGACTGCGCCGGGACTGGGTTCGGGCCGGGTGCGGGGGAGGTGGAGTCAGGGCTACCTGGGCGGTGGAGGATTGGCGGTGGAGTGAATCTAGGAGAAAGCTCTTTGCTCCTCCGGCAGGCAGTTCAAACTGTGGCTTGGACTGAGGAACAGGCCCCCTCCTGGTTCCCAGGTCTTCTTTCATTCCCCTTGGCGCTCAGGGAAAGGCCACTTGTTGCCCCTTGCCACCGGGCACATGCCCCGACACCTTTGTTGGTTTCGCCACCGCCCCGTAGGCCTCCGCTGACACACATTCACACCATCTGTTCTGGGATACCTCAGTGCCACGCCTGATGGCGTTGTCTCCACCTCGGATTCGCCTCGTCCCAGTCAGCTTGTGTCCTGGAAAGCGGTGTCGGTTTGCAGGAGCGCCAGGCCTGTCAGAAGCCGGGCAGGCCACGGCTCTTTTAAAGGAGGAGGGAAGCAGAGGGCTCCCGGATCAGTGGACTTTCAGCTGACACCACGCCTTGAGGGCCATGGAGTCATTCCGTGCTGCAGCGAGGCCCTGCCTGCCTCATCCGATGTGGTGAGCCCATCCTTTCTCATCCGGAGGGGTCCAAAATCGTATCTGAAGAGGAGCCCTGAGAAACCAGCAGGAGTCCTGAAGCTCCCGCTCCATCGGTGGAAGTCGGCACAAGGAGGTCCTGAAGACGGGACTCCTGGGGTCTTGACCCTGGGACACCGGCGGCCCCCTGTCCCACGCGGCCCCAAACTGGACCCCGGATCCAGCCACAGCCGCGGCTGCAGCAGGAGCCCGCTGTGCCGCCGCGCAGCCGCCCTTATTTAAAGGGGACGCAGCCTGACTGCCAGGAGCGCAGCGCGAGTGGGCCCAGCCAATGCGCATGCGGGAGGCGCGAGCTGCTTCTCCAGTCACAGTGGTTCCCACGGTTGTGTAGGAAACCAGTCCCTGAAGCTGGGCAACGCGGGAGCCCTCCGTGGCAGCGCTTGGGTGTCGGGCCTCCGAGCCTCTGGCCTGACCCTTCCACGGGGTCCACAGGAACGTCTCCGGCTGCCAGGAGTGGCAAAGGGCCGAGCAGGAGGACGAAACCACAGGCGGAGTCCGGGGGAAGCAGCGTGGCATCCCAGCCTCAGGCCTGCCCGGCCGGTGTTCGGGTGAGTCTCCCCAGAAGTTGTGCACCTGAGATCTCCAGGACAGGTCTTCCTGCGTGCCCGTGGGCTGCTCTCTCACCCGAGGCTCGTTGCCATGGAGAGCAGAACTCCGCAGTCGCAGGTGTTGCCTGGGGGCGTTTACTTCTGTGCCCCGTCTGGGGGATTGCCTGTGTGGGTGTGTCTCCCATTCTCTCTTCTCTCTCTGTCGCTCACCCTCTCTGTGCTTCTTACCCTCTCTCTTTCGGGGTGTGTGTGTGTGTGTGTGTGTGTGAGTGTCTGTGCCGGTGTGCGTGTGTGTCTTTGAGCGAATGTTCCCTGTGCCTCAGAAAGCGATTTGTTGCATGTGGGCCGGTCTTTGGTGAGCCTCTTTTGGCGTCTCTGCCCGGGCGCTGTGGCTGTGAGTCCATCGTGGTCGCGACGCTTCCATTTTGGGTTGGTGGAGGCCTCGATCACGTGAGGAGATGCGTCAGTCCCGGAGCAATGCAAATCTCATCCCCATCCTGAGCGGCCTCTTTTCTAGGATCAAGCGGACCACACTCCAGCCCGGGACAAAAGCCCCACAGGAGCACATTGTCCGGCAGGAGAGGAGCGGACCCGTGTCAAAGAAGATGGTTGTACCTTTCCAAGGCTCTTCTCTGCGAAATGAAGCCACAGCAGGATACAATCTTGAAGAGGAAGCCGGGAATGGGAGACGGCAACAATCCTGTCCCTGGAACGCTGGCCTCTCTGGACAAGCCACCCGTTTGGCACCCCTCCACTCATGCCCGTGGTGATGGCATGGCTCCGAACCCTGCCTGGGCCCTGGCCTCTGCTCTGTCCTGCCTCTTGCTCTGTCTGCCCTCTTTCTGAGGCGCCTAGATGCCTCTTGGTCTGGCTGAATATCTTCTACCACGATGACTCCCCAGTCCATCAGGGAGAGACTTCCCGGGGATCCCTGTCATGACTGTGTCACTCTCTTAACCTGTTTCTGCTAGTTTGGGCAGGTCTGATGACCCTGGAGTTCTTGGCTTCCATACGTCTCTCAGGCAGTTAAGCTTCCTGAGTCCCCATGTTTCACCTCATGGGTGGGCGGAATGCCTCGCGGGAGCGCTAGGCGACCGGGACTGGCCTTGTCTTCCAGGGCAGGTGCTGTCGCATTTCCTCGGCAATTCCTGTCTCACTCTTGAGTGACGTCCTCTCCTCCGCTGCTAGGTGGACTGACCCCCAGAATCTTCTGGCTGGAAGGAATGTCAGGAAACCAAAGGGACTGCGCCCGGACTGGGTTCGGGCTGGGTGCAGGGTAGGTGGAGTCAGGGCTACCTCGGCTGTGGAGGATTGGCGGTGGAGTGAATCTAGCAGAAAGCTCTTTGCTCCTCTGGCAGGCATTTCAAACTGTGGCTTGGACAGAGGCACAGGCCCCCTCCTGGTTCCCAGGTCTTCTTTCATTCCCCTTGGCGCTCAGGAAAAGGCCACTTGTTGCCCCTTGCCACCGGGCACATGCCCGGACACCTTTTTTGGTTTCGCCACCGCCCCGTAGGCCTCCGCTGACACACATTCACACCATCTGTTCTGGGATACCTCAGTGCCACGCCTGATGGCGTTGTCTCCACCTCGGATTCGCCTCGTCCCAGTCTGCTCGTGTGCTGGAAAGCGGTGTCGGTTTGCAGGAGCGCCAGTCCTTTCAGAAGCGGGGCAGGCCACCACTCGTTCACAGGAGGAGGGAAGCAGAGGGCTCCCGGTTCAGTGGACTTTCAGCTGACACCACGCCTTGAGGGCCATGGGGTCATTCCGTGCTGCACCGAGGCCCTGCCTGCCTCATCAGATGTGGTGATCCCATCCTTTCTCATCCGGATGGGTCCAAAATCGTATCTGAAGGGGAGCCCTGAGAACCCAGCAGGCGCCCTGAATCTCCCGCTCCATCGGTGGAAGTCGGCTCAAGGAGGTCCTGAAGACGGGACTCCAGGGGTCTTGACCCTGGGACACCGGCAGCCCCGTGCCCCACGCGTCCCCAAACTGGACCCCGGATCCAGCCCCAGCCGTGGCTGCAGCAGGAGGCCCATGTGCCGCCGCGCAGCCGCCCTTATTTAAAGGGGACGCAGCCTGACTGCCAGGAGCGCAGCGCGAGTGGGCCCAGCCAATGCGCATGCGGGAGGCGCGAGCTGCTTCTCCAGTCACAGTGGTTCCCACGGTTGTCTAAGAAACCAGTCCCTGAGGCTGGGCAACGCGGGAGCCCTCCGTGGCAGCGCTTGGGTGTCGGGCTTCCGAGCCTCTGGCCTGACCCCTTCACGGGGTCCACAGGAACGTCTTCGGCTGCCAGGAGTGGCAAAGGGCCGAGCAGGAGGATGAAACCACAGGCGGAGTCCGAGGGAAGCAGCATGGCATCTCAGCCTCAGGCCTGCCCGGCCGGTGTTCGGGTGAGTCTCCCCAGAAGTTGTGCCCCCGAGATCTCCAGGACAGGTCTGCCTGCGTGCCCGTGGGCTGCTCTCTCACCCGAGGCTCGTTGCCATGGAGAGCAGAACCCCGCAGCCGCAGGTGTTGCCTGGGGGCGTTTACTTCTGTGCCCCGTCTGGGGGATTGCCTGTGTGGGTGTGTCTCCCATTTTCTCTTCTCTCTCTGTCGCTCACAACCTCTGTGCTTCTTACTCTCTCTCTTTCGGGGTGTGTGTGTGTGTGTGTGTGTGTCTGTGCCGGTGTGCGTGTGTGTCTTTGAGCGAATGTTCCCTGTGCCTCAGAAAGCGATTTGTTGCATGTGGGCCGGTCTTTGGTGAGCCTCTTTTGGCGTCTCTGCCCGGGCGCTGTGGCCGTGAGTCCATCATGGTCGCGACGCTTCCATTTTGGGTTGGTGGAGGCCTCGTTCACGTGAGGAGATGCGTCAGTCCCAGAGCAATGGAAGTCTCATCCCCATCCTGAGCGGCCTCTTTTGTAGGATCAAGCGGACCACACTCCAGCCCGGGACGAAAGACCCACAGGAGCACATTGTCCAGCAGGAGAGGAGCGGACCCGTGTCAAAGAAGATGGTTGTACCTTTCCAAGGCTCTTCTCTGCGAAATGAAGCCACAGCAGGATACAATCTTGAAGAGGAAGCCGGGAATGGGAGATGGCAACAATCCTGTCCCTGGAACGCTGGCCTCTCTGGACAAGCCAACCGTTTGGCACCCCTCCCCTCACGCCCGTGGGGATGGCATGGCGCTGAACCCTGCCTGGGCCCTGGACTCTGCTCTGTGCTGCCTCGTGCTCTGTCTCCCCTCTTTCTGAGGGGCCTAGATGCCTCTTGGTCTGGCTGAATATATTCTACCACGATGACTCCCCAGTCCATCAGGGAGAGACTTCCTGGGGATCCGTGTCATGACTGTGTCACTCTCCTAACCTGTTTCTGCTAGTTTGGGCAGGTCTGATGACCCTGGAGTTCTTGGCTTCCATACGTCTCTCAGGTAGTTAAGCTTCCTGAGTCCCCATGTTTCACCTCATGGGTGGGCGGAATGCCTAGCATGAGCGCTGGGCAACCGGGACTGACCTTGTCTTCCAGGGCAGGTGCTGTCGCATTTCCTCTGCAATTCCTGTCTTACTCTTGGTGACATCCTCTCCTCCGCTCCTAGGTGGACTGACCCTCAGAATCTTCTGGCTGGAAGGAATGTCAGGAAACCAAAGGGACTGCGCCGGGACTGGGTTCGGGCCGGGTGCAGGGTTGGTGGAGTCAGGGCTACCTGGGCGGTGGAGGATTGGCGGTTTAGTGAATCTAGCAGAAAGCTCTCTGCTCCTCCGGCAGGCATTTGAAACTGTGGCTTGGACTGAGGCACAGGCCCCCTCCTGGTTCCCAGGTATTCTTTCATTCCCGTTGGCGCACAGGGAAATGCCACTTGTTACCCCTTGCCACTGGGCACATGCCCGGACACCTTTGTTGGTTTCGCCACCGCCCCGTAGGCCTCCGCTGACACACATTCACACCATCTGTTCTGGGATACCTCAGTGCCACGCCTGATGGCGTTGTCTCCACCTCGGATTCGCCTCGTCCCATTCTGCTCGTGTCCTGGAAAAGGGTGTCGGTTTGCAGGAGCGCCAGGCCTTTCAGTAGCGGGGCAGGCCACCGCTCTTTCAAAGAAGGAGGGAAGCAGAGGGCTCCCGGATCAGTGGACTTTCAGCTGACACCATGCCTTGAGGGCCATGGGGTCATTCTGTGCTGCAGCGAGGCCCTGCCTGCCTCATCAGATGTGGTGAGCCCACCCTTTCTCATCCGGAGGGGTCCAAAATCGTATCTGAAATGGAGCCCTGAGAACCCAGCAGGCGCCCTGAAGCTCCCGCTCAATCGGTGGAAGTCGGCTCAAGGAGGTCCTGAAGACGGGACTCCTGGGGTCTTGACACTGGGACACCGGAGGCCCCCTGTCCCACGCGGCCCCAAACTGAACCCCGGACCCAGCCGCAGCCACGGCTGCAGCAGGAGCCCCCTGTGCCGCCGCGCAGCTGCCCTTATTTAAAGGGGACGCAGCCTGACTGCCAGGAGCGCAGCGCGAGTGGGCCCAGCCAATGCGCATGCGGGAGGCGTGAGCTGCTTCTCCAGTCACAGTGGTTCCCACGGTTGTCTAAGAAACCAGTCCCCTAGGCTGGGCAACGCGGGAGCCCTCCCTGGCAGCGCTGGGGTGTCGGGCCTCCGAGCCTCTGGTCTGACCCCTCCACGGGGTCCACAGGAACGTCTCCGGCTGCCAGGAGTGGCAAAGGGCCGAGCAGGAGGACGAAACCACAGGCGGAGTCCAGGGGAAACAGCGTGGCATCCCAGCCTCAGGCCTGCCCGGACGGTGTTCGGGTGAGTCTCCCCAGAAGTTGTGCACCCGAGATCTCCAGGACATGTCTGCCTGCGTGCTCGTGGGCTGCTCTCTCACCCGAGGCTCGTTGCCATGGAGAGCAGAACCCCGCAGCCGCAGATGATGCCTGGGGGCGTTTACTTCTGTGCCCCGCCTGGGGGACTGCCTGTGTGGGTGTGTCTCCCATTCTCTCTTCTCTCTCTGTCTCTCACCCTCTCTGTGCTTCTTACCCTCTCTCTTTCGGGGTGTGTGTGTGTGTGTGTGAGTGTGTGTTCCGGTGTGTGTGTGTGTCTTTGAGCGAATGTTCCCTGTGCCTCAGAAGGCGATTTGTTGCATGTGGGCCGGTCTTTGGTGAGCCTCTTTTGGCGTCTCTGCCAGGGCGCTGTGGCGGTGAGTCCATCGTGGTCGTGACGCTTCCACTTTGGGTTGGTGGAGGCCTCGATCACGTGAGGAGATGCGTCAGTCCCGGAGCAATGGAAGTCTCATCCCCATCCCGAGCGGCCTCTTTTCTAGGATCAAGCGGACCACACTCTAGCCCGGGACAAAGCCCCACAGGAGCACATTGTCCGGCAGGAGAGGAGCGGACCCGTGTCCAAGAAGATGGTTGTACCTTTCCAAGGCTCTTCTCTGTGAAGTGAAGCCACAGCAGGATACAATCTTGAAGAGGAAGCCGGGAATGGGAGACGGCAACAATCCTGTCCCTGGAACGCTGGCCTCTCTGGACAAGCCACCCGTTTGGCACCCCTCCACTCATGCCTGTGGCGATGGCACGGCTCTGAACCCTGCCTGGGCCCTGGCCTCTGCTCTGTCCTGCCTCTTGCTCTGTCTGCCCTCTTTCTGAGGGGCCTAGATGCCTCTTGGTCTGGCTGAATATCTTCTACCACGATGACTCCCCAGTCCATCAGGGAGAGACTTCCTGGGGATCCGTGTCATGACTGTGTCACTTTCCTAACCTGTTTCTGCTAGTTTGAGCAGGTCTGATGACCCTGGAGTTCTTGGCTTCCATACGTCTCTCAGGCAGTTAAGCTTCCTGAGTCCCCATGTTTCACCTCATGGGTGGGCGGAATGCCCAGCATCAGCGCTAGGCGACCGGGACTGGCCTTGTCTTCCAGGGCAGGTGCTGTCGCATTTCCTCGGCAATTCCTGTCTCACTCTTGAGTGACGTCCTCTCCTCCGCTCCTAGGCGGACTGACCCCCAGAATCTTCTGGCTGGAAGGAATGTCAGGAAACCAAAGGGACTGCGCCGGGACTGGGTTCGGGCCGGGTGCGGGGGAGGTGGAGTCAGGGCTACCTGGGCGGTGGAGGATTGGCGGTGGAGTGAATCTAGGAGAAAGCTCTTTGCTCCTCCGGCAGGCAGTTCAAACTGTGGCTTGGACTGAGGAACAGGCCCCCTCCTGGTTCCCAGGTCTTCTTTCATTCCCCTTGGCGCTCAGGGAAAGGCCACTTGTTGCCCCTTGCCACCGGGCACATGCCCCGACACCTTTGTTGGTTTCGCCACCGCCCCGTAGGCCTCCGCTGACACACATTCACACCATCTGTTCTGGGATACCTCAGTGCCACGCCTGATGGCGTTGTCTCCACCTCGGATTCGCCTCGTCCCAGTCAGCTTGTGTCCTGGATAGCGGTGTCGGTTTGCAGGAGCGCCAGGCCTGTCAGAAGCCGGGCAGGCCACGGCTCTTTTAAAGGAGGAGGGAAGCAGAGGGCTCCCGGATCAGTGGACTTTCAGCTGACACAACGCCTTGAGGGGCATGGAGTCATTCCGTGCTGCAGCGAGGCCCTGCCTGCCTCATCCGATGTGGTGAGCCCATCCTTTCTCATCCGGAGGGGTCCAAAATCGTATCTGAAGAGGAGCCCTGAGAAACCAGCAGGAGTCCTGAAGCTCCCGCTCCATCGGTGGAAGTCGGCACAAGGAGGTCCTGAAGACGGGACTCCTGGGGTCTTGACCCTGGGACACCGGCGGCCCCCTGTCCCACGCGGCCCCAAACTGGACCCCGGATCCAGCCACAGCCGCGGCTGCAGCAGGAGCCCGCTGTGCCGCCGCGCAGCCACCCTTATTTAAAGGGGACGCAGCCTGACTGCCAGGAGCGCAGCGCGAGTGGGCCCAGCCAATGCGCATGCGGGAGGCGCGAGCTGCTTCTCCAGTCACAGTGGTTCCCACGGTTGTCTAAGAAACCAGTCCCTGAAGCTGGGCAACGCGGGAGCCCTCCGTGGCAGCGCTTGGGTGTCGGGCCTCCGAGCCTGTGGCCTGACCCTTCCACGGGGTCCACAGGAACGTCTCCGGCTGCCAGGAGTGGCAAAGGGCCGAGCAGGAGGACGAAACCACAGGCGGAGTCCGGGGGAAGCAGCGTGGCATCCCAGCCTCAGGCCTGCCCGGCCGGTGTTCGGGTGAGTCTCCCCAGAAGTTGTGCACCCGAGATCTCCAGGACAGGTCTGCCTGCGTGCCCGTGGGCTGCTCTCTCACCCGAGGCTCGTTGCCATGGAGAGCAGAACTCCGCAGTCGCAGGTGTTGCCTGGGGGCGTTTACTTCTGTGCCCCGTCTGGGGGATTGCCTGTGTGGGTGTGTCTCCCATTCTCTCTTCTCTCTCTGTCGCTCACCCTCTCTGTGCTTCTTACCCTCTCTCTTTCGGGGGGTGTGTGTGTGTGTGTGTGTGTGAGTGTCTGTGCCGGTGTGCGTGTGTGTCTTTGAGCGAATGTTCCCTGTGCCTCAGAAAGCGATTTGTTGCATGTGGGCCGGTCTTTGGTGAGCCTCTTTTGGCGTCTCTGCCCGGGCGCTGTGGCTGTGAGTCCATCGTGGTCGCGACGCTTCCATTTTGGGTTGGTGGAGGCCTCGATCACGTAAGGAGATGCGTCAGTCCCGGAGCAATGCAAATCTCATCCCCATCCTGAGCGGCCTCTTTTCTAGGATCAAGCGGACCACACTCCAGCCCGGGACAAAAGCCCCACAGGAGCACATTGTCCGGCAGGAGAGGAGCGGACCCGTGTCAAAGAAGATGGTTGTACCTTTCCAAGGCTCTTCTCTGCGAAATGAAGCCACAGCAGGATACAATCTTGAAGAGGAAGCCGGGAATGGGAGACGGCAACAATCCTGTCCCTGGAACGCTGGCCTCTGTGGACAAGCCACCCGTTTGGCACCCCTCCACTCATGCCCGTGGCGATGGCACGGCTCCGAACCCTGCCTGGGCCCTGGCCTCTGCTCTGTCCTGCCTCTTGCTCTGTCTGCCCTCTTTCTGAGGCGCCTAGATGCCTCTTGGTCTGGCTGAATATCTTCTACCACGATGACTCCCCAGTCCATCAGGGAGAGACTTCCCGGGGATCCGTGTCATGACTGTGTCACTCTCCTAACCTGTTTCTGCTAGTTTGGGCAGGTCTGATGACCCTGGAGTTCTTGGCTTCCATACGTCTCTCAGGCAGTTAAGCTTCCTGAGTCCCCATGTTTCACCTCATGGGTGGGCGGAATGCCTCGCGGGAGCGCTAGGCGACCGGGACTGGCCTTGTCTTCCAGGGCAGGTGCTGTCGCATTTCCTCGGCAATTCCTGTCTCACTCTTGAGTGACGTCCTCTCCTCCGCTGCTAGGTGGACTGACCCCCAGAATCTTCTGGCTGGAAGGAATGTCAGGAAACCAAAGGGACTGCGCGCGGACTGGGTTCGGGCTGGGTGCAGGGTAGGTGGAGTCAGGGCTACCTGGGCTGTGGAGGATTGGCGGTGGAGTGAATCTAGCAGAAAGCTCTTTGCTCCTCTGGCAGGCATTTCAAACTGTGGCTTGGACAGAGGCACAGGCCCCCTCCTGGTTCCCAGGTCTTCTTTCATTCCCCTTGGCGCTCAGGAAAAGGCCACTTGTTGCCCCTTGCCACCGGGCACATGCCCGGACACCTTTTTTGGTTTCACCACCGCCCCGTAGGCCTCCGCTGACACACATTCACACCATCTGTTCTGGGATACCTCAGTGCCACGCCTGATGGCGTTGTCTCCACCTCGGATTCGCCTCGTCCCAGTCTGCTCGTGTCCTGGAAAGCGGTGTCGGTTTGCAGGAGCGCCAGTCCTTTCAGAAGCGGGGCAGGCCACCACTCGTTCACAGGAGGAGGGAAGCAGAGGGCTCCTGGTTCAGTGGACTTTCAGCTGACACCACGCCTTGAGGGCCATGGGGTCATTCCGTGCTGCACCGAGGCCCTGCCTGCCTCATCAGATGTGGTGATCCCATCCTTTCTCATCCGGATGGGTCCAAAATCGTATCTGAAGGGGAGCCCTGAGAACCCAGCAGGCGCCCTGAAGCTCCAGCTCCATCGGTGGAAGTCGGCTCAAGGAGGTCCTGAAGACGGGACTCCAGGGGTCTTGACCCTGGGACACCGGCAGCCCCCTGCCCCACGCGTCCCCAAACTGGACCCCGGATCCAGCCCCAGCCGTGGCTGCAGCAGGAGGCCCATGTGCCGCCGCGCAGCCGCCCTTATTTAAAGGGGACGCAGCCTGACTGCCAGGAGCGCAGCGCGAGTGGGCCCAGCCAATGCGCATGCGGGAGGCGCGAGCTGCTTCTCCAGTCACAGTGGTTCCCACGGTTGTCTAAGAAACCAGTCCCTGAGGCTGGGCAACGCGGGAGCCCTCCGTGGCAGCGCTTGGGTGTCGGGCTTCCGAGCCTCTGGCCTGACCCCTTCACGGGGTCCACAGGAACGTCTTCGGCTGCCAGGAGTGGCAAAGGGCCGAGCAGGAGGATGAAACCACAGGCGGAGTCCGAGGGAAGCAGCATGGCATCTCAGCCTCTGGCCTGCCCGGCCGGTGTTCGGGTGAGTCTCCCCAGAAGTTGTGCCCCCGAGATCTCCAGGACAGGTCTGCCTGCGTGCCCGTGGGCTGCTCTCTCACCCAAGGCTCGTTGCCATGGAGAGCAGAACTCCGCAGTCGCAGGTGTTGCCTGGGGGCGTTTACTTCTGTGCCCCGTCTGGGGGATTGCCTGTGTGGGTGTGTCTCCCATTCTCTCTTCTCTCTCTGTCGCTCACCCTCTCTGTGCTTCTTACCCTCTCTCTTTCGGGGTGTGTGTGTGTGTGTGTGTGTGTGAGTGTCTGTGCCGGTGTGCATGTGTGTCTTTGAGCGAATGTTCCCTGTGCCTCAGAAAGCGATTTGTTGCATGTGGGCCGGTCTTTGGTGAGCCTCTTTTGGCGTCTCTGCCCGGGCGCTGTGGCTGTGAGTCCATCGTGGTCGCGACGCTTCCATTTTGGGTTGGTGGAGGCCTCGATCACGTGAGGAGATGCGTCAGTCCCGGAGCAATGCAAATCTCATCCCCATCCTGAGCGGCCTCTTTTCTAGGATCAAGCGGACCACACTCCAGCCCGGGACAAAAGCCCCACAGGAGCACATTGTCCGGCAGGAGAGGAGCGGACCCATGTCAAAGAAGATGGTTGTACCTTTCCAAGGCTCTTCTCTGCGAAATGAAGCCACAGCAGGATACAATCTTGAAGAGGAAGCCGGGAATGGGAGACGGCAACAATCCTGTCCCTGGAACGCTGGCCTCTCTGGACAAGCCACCCGTTTGGCACCCCTCCACTCATGCCCGTGGCGATGGCACGGCTCCGAACCCTGCCTGGGCCCTGGCCTCTGCTCTGTCCTGCCTCTTGCTCTGTCTGCCCTCTTTCTGAGGCGCCTAGATGCCTCTTGGTCTGGCTGAATATCTTCTACCACGATGACTCCCCAGTCCATCAGGGAGAGACTTCCCGGGGATCCGTGTCATGACTGTGTCACTCTCCTAACCTGTTTCTGCTAGTTTGGGCAGGTCTGATGACCCTGGAGTTCTTGGCTTCCATACGTCTCTCAGGCAGTTAAGCTTCCTGAGTCCCCATGTTTCACCTCATGGGTGGGCGGAATGCCTCGCGGGAGCGCTAGGCGACCGGGACTGGCCTTGTCTTCCAGGGCAGGTGCTGTCGCATTTCCTCGGCAATTCCTGTCTCACTCTTGAGTGACGTCCTCTCCTCCGCTGCTAGGTGGACTGACCCCCAGAATCTTCTGGCTGGAAGGAATGTCAGGAAACCAAAGGGACTGCGCCCGGACTGGGTTCGGGCTGGGTGCAGGGTAGGTGGAGTCAGGGCTACCTGGGCTGTGGAGGATTGGCGGTGGAGTGAATCTAGCAGAAAGCTCTTTGCTCCTCTGGCAGGCATTTCAAACTGTGGCTTGGACAGAGGCACAGGCCCCCTCCTGGTTCCCAGGTCTTCTTTCATTCCCCTTGGCGCTCAGGAAAAGGCCACTTGTTGCCCCTTGCCACCGGGCACATGCCCGGACACCTTTTTTGGTTTCACCACCGCCCCGTAGGCCTCCGCTGACACACATTCACACCATCTGTTCTGGGATACCTCAGTGCCACGCCTGATGGCGTTGTCTCCACCTCGGATTCGCCTCGTCCCAGTCTGCTCATGTCCTGGAAAGCGGTGTCGGTTTGCAGGAGCGCCAGTCCTTTCAGAAGCGGGGCAGGCCACCACTCGTTCACAGGAGGAGGGAAGCAGAGGGCTCCCGGTTCAGTGGACTTTCAGCTGACACCACGCCTTGAGGGCCATGGGGTCATTCCGTGCTGCACCGAGGCCCTGCCTGCCTCATCAGATGTGGTGATCCCATCCTTTCTCATCCGGATGGGTCCAAAATCGTATCTGAAGGGGAGCCCTGAGAACCCAGCAGGCGCCCTGAAGCTCCCGCTCCATCGGTGGAAGTCGGCTCAAGGAGGTCCTGAAGACGGGACTCCAGGGGTCTTGACCCTGGGACACCGGCAGCCCCCTGCCCCACGCGTCCCCAAACTGGACCCCGGATCCAGCCCCAGCCGTGGCTGCAGCAGGAGGCCCATGTGATGCCGCGCAGCCGCCCTTATTTAAAGGGGACGCAGCCTGACTGCCAGGAGCGCAGCGCGAGTGGGCCCAGCCAATGCGCATGCGGGAGGCGCGAGCTGCTTCTCCAGTCACAGTGGTTCCCACGGTTGTCTAAGAAACCAGTCCCTGAGGCTGGGCAACGCGGGAGCCCTCCGTGGCAGCGCTTGGGTGTCGGGCTTCCGAGCCTCTGGCCTGACCCCTTCACGGGGTCCACAGGAACGTCTTCGGCTGCCAGGAGTGGCAAAGGGCCGAGCAGGAGGATGAAACCACAGGCGGAGTCCGAGGGAAGCAGCATGGCATCTCAGCCTCAGGCCTGCCCGGCCGGTGTTCGGGTGAGTCTCCCCAGAAGTTGTGCCCCCGAGATCTCCAGGACAGGTCTGCCTGCGTGCCCGTGGGCTGCTCTCTCACCCGAGGCTCGTTGCCATGGAGAGCAGAACCCCGCAGCCGCAGGTGTTGCCTGGGGGCGTTTACTTCTGTGCCCCGTCTGGGGGATTGCCTGTGTGGGTGTGTCTCCCATTCTCTCTTCTCTCTCTGTCGCTCACAACCTCTGTGCTTCTTACTCTCTCTCTTTCGGGGTGTGTGTGTGTGTGTGTGTGTGTGTCTGTGCCGGTGTGCGTGTGTGTCTTTGAGCGAATGTTCCCTGTGCCTCAGAAAGCGATTTGTTGCATGTGGGCCGGTCTTTGGTGAGCCTCTTTTGGCGTCTCTGCCCGGGCGCTGTGGCCGTGAGTCCATCGTGGTGGCGACGCTTCCATTTTGGGTTGGTGGAGGCCTCGATCACGTGAGGAGATGCGTCAGTCCTGGAGCAATGGAAGTCTCATCCCCATCCTGAGCGGCCTCTTTTCTAGGATCAAGAGGACCACACTCCAGCCCGGGACGAAAGACCCACAGGAGCACATTGTCCGGCAGGAGAGGAGCGGACCCGTGTCAAAGAAGATGGTTGTACCTTTCCAAGGCTCTTCTCTGCGAAATGAAGCCACAGCAGGATACAATCTTGAAGAGGAAGCCGGGAATGGGAGACGGCAACAATCCTGTCCCTGGAACGCTGGCCTCTCTGGACAAGCCAACCGTTTGGCACCCCTCCCCTCACGCCCGTGGGGATGGCATGGCGCTGAACCCTGCCTGGGCCCTGGACTCTGCTCTGTGCTGCCTCGTGCTCTGTCTCCCCTCTTTCTGAGGGGCCTAGATGCCTCTTGGTCTGGCTGAATATATTCTACCACGATGACTCCCCAGTCCATCAGGGAGAGACTTCCTGGGGATCCGTGTCATGACTGTGTCACTCTCCTAACCTGTTTCTGCTAGTTTGGGCAGGTCTGATGACCCTGGAGTTCTTGGCTTCCATACGTCTCTCAGGTAGTTAAGCTTACTGAGTCCCCATGTTTCACCTCATGGGTGGGCGGAATGCCTAGCGTGAGCGCTGGGCAACCGGGACTGACCTTGTCTTTCAGGGCAGGTGCTGTCGCATTTCCTCTGCAATTCCTGTCTTACTCTTGGTGACATCCTCTCCTCCGCTCCTAGGCGGACTGACCCCCAGAATCTTCTGGCTGGAAGGAATGTCAGGAAACCAAAGGGACTGCGCCGGGACTGGGTTCGGGCCGGGTGCAGGGTTGGTGGAGTCAGGGCTACCTGGGCGGTGGAGGATTGGCGGTTTAGTGAATCTAGCAGAAAGCTCTCTGTTCCTCCGGCAGGCATTTGAAACTGTGGCTTGGACTGAGGCACAGGCCCCCTCCTGGTTCCCAGGTATTCTTTCATTCCCGTTGGCGCACAGGGAAATGCCACTTGTTACCCCTTGCCACCGGGCACATGCCCGGACACCTTTGTTGGTTTCGCCACCGCCCCGTAGGCCTCCGCTGACACACATTCACACCATCTGTTCTGGGATACCTCAGTGCCACGCCTGATGGCGTTGTCTCCACCTCGGATTCGCCTCGTCCCAGTCTGCTCGTGTCCTGGAAAAGGGTGTCGGTTTGCAGGAGCGCCAGGCCTTTCAGTAGCGGGGCAGGCCACCGCTCTTTCAAAGAAGGAGGGAAGCAGAGGGCTCCCGGATCAGTGGACTTTCAGCTGACACCATGCCTTGAGGGCCATGGGGTCATTCTGTGCTGCAGCGAGGCCCTGCCTGCCTCATCAGATGTGGTGAGCCCACCCTTTCTCATCCGGAGGGGTCCAAAATCGTATCTGAAATGGAGCCCTGAGAACCCAGCAGGCGCCCTGAAGCTCCCGCTCAATCGGTGGAAGTCGGCTCAAGGAGGTCCTGAAGACGGGACTCCTGGGGTCTTGACACTGGGACACCGGAGGCCCCCTGTCCCACGCGGCCCCAAACTGAACCCCGGACCCAGCCGCAGCCACGGCTGCAGCAGGAGCCCCCTGTGCCGCCGCGCAGCTGCCCTTATTTAAAGGGGACGCAGCCTGACTGCCAGGAGCGCAGCGCGAGTGGGCCCAGCCAATGCGCATGCGGGAGGCGTGAGCTGCTTCTCCAGTCACAGTGGTTCCCACGGTTGTCTAAGAAACCAGTCCCCTAGGCTGGGCAACGCGGGAGCCCTCCCTGGCAGCGCTGGGGTGTCGGGCCTCCGAGCCTCTGGTCTGACCCCTCCACGGGGTCCACAGGAACGTCTCCGGCTGCCAGGAGTGGCAAAGGGCCGAGCAGGAGGACGAAACCACAGGCGGAGTCCAGGGGAAACAGCGTGGCATCCCAGCCTCAGGCCTGCCCGGACGGTGTTCGGGTGAGTCTCCCCAGAAGTTGTGCACCCGAGATCTCCAGGACATGTCTGCCTGCGTGCTCGTGGGCTGCTCTCTCACCCGAGGCTCGTTGCCATGGAGAGCAGAACCCCGCAGCCGCAGATGATGCCTGGGGGCGTTTACTTCTGTGCCCCGCCTGGGGGACTGCCTGTGTGGGTGTGTCTCCCATTCTCTCTTCTCTCTCTGTCTCTCACCCTCTCTGTGCTTCTTACCCTCTCTCTTTCGGGGTGTGTGTGTGTGTGTGTGAGTGTGTGTTCCGGTGTGTGTGTGTGTCTTTGAGCGAATGTTCCCTGTGCCTCAGAAGGCGATTTGTTGCATGTGGGCCGGTCTTTGGTGAGCCTCTTTTGGCGTCTCTGCCAGGGCGCTGTGGCGGTGAGTCCATCGTGGTCGTGACGCTTCCACTTTGGGTTGGTGGAGGCCTCGATCACGTGAGGAGATGCGTCAGTCCCGGAGCAATGGAAGTCTCATCCCCATCCCGAGCGGCCTCTTTTCTAGGATCAAGCGGACCACACTCTAGCCCGGGACAAAGCCCCACAGGAGCACATTGTCCGGCAGGAGAGGAGCGGACCCGTGTCCAAGAAGATGGTTGTACCTTTCCAAGGCTCTTCTCTGTGAAGTGAAGCCACAGCAGGATACAATCTTGAAGAGGAAGCCGGGAATGGGAGACGGCAACAATCCTGTCCCTGGAACGCTGGCCTCTCTGGACAAGCCACCCGTTTGGCACCCCTCCACTCATGCCTGTGGCGATGGCACGGCTCTGAACCCTGCCTGGGCCCTGGCCTCTGCTCTGTCCTGCCTCTTGCTCTGTCTGCCCTCTTTCTGAGGGGCCTAGATGCCTCTTGGTCTGGCTGAATATCTTCTACCACGATGACTCCCCAGTCCATCAGGGAGAGACTTCCTGGGGTTCCGTGTCATGACTGTGTCACTTTCCTAACCTGTTTCTGCTAGTTTGAGCAGGTCTGATGACCCTGGAGTTCTTGGCTTCCATACGTCTCTCAGGCAGTTAAGCTTCCTGAGTCCCCATGTTTCACCTCATGGGTGGGCGGAATGCCCAGCATCAGCGCTAGGCGACCGGGACTGGCCTTGTCTTCCAGGGCAGGTGCTGTCGCATTTCCTCGGCAATTCCTGTCTCACTCTTGAGTGACGTCCTCTCCTCCGCTCCTAGGCGGACTGACCCCCAGAATCTTCTGGCTGGAAGGAATGTCAGGAAACCAAAGGGACTGCGCCGGGACTGGGTTCGGGCCGGGTGCGGGGGAGGTGGAGTCAGGGCTACCTGGGCGGTGGAGGATTGGCGGTGGAGTGAATCTAGGAGAAAGCTCTTTGCTCCTCCGGCAGGCAGTTCAAACTGTGGCTTGGACTGAGGAACAGGCCCCCTCCTGGTTCCCAGGTCTTCTTTCATTCCCCTTGGCGCTCAGGGAAAGGCCACTTGTTGCCCCTTGCCACCGGGCACATGCCCCGACACCTTTGTTGGTTTCGCCACCGCCCCGTAGGCCTCCGCTGACACACATTCACACCATCTGTTCTGGGATACCTCAGTGCCACGCCTGATGGCGTTGTCTCCACCTCGGATTCGCCTCGTCCCAGTCAGCTTGTGTCCTGGATAGCGGTGTCGGTTTGCAGGAGCGCCAGGCCTGTCAGAAGCCGGGCAGGCCACGGCTCTTTTAAAGGAGGAGGGAAGCAGAGGGCTCCCGGATCAGTGGACTTTCAGCTGACACAACGCCTTGAGGGGCATGGAGTCATTCCGTGCTGCAGCGAGGCCCTGCCTGCCTCATCCGATGTGGTGAGCCCATCCTTTCTCATCCGGAGGGGTCCAAAATCGTATCTGAAGAGGAGCCCTGAGAAACCAGCAGGAGTCCTGAAGCTCCCGCTCCATCGGTGGAAGTCGGCACAAGGAGGTCCTGAAGACGGGACTCCTGGGGTCTTGACCCTGGGACACCGGCGGCCCCCTGTCCCACGCGGCCCCAAACTGGACCCCGGATCCAGCCACAGCCGCGGCTGCAGCAGGAGCCCGCTGTGCCGCCGCGCAGCCGCCCTTATTTAAAGGGGACGCAGCCTGACTGCCAGGAGCGCAGCGCGAGTGGGCCCAGCCAATGCGCATGCGGGAGGCGCGAGCTGCTTCTCCAGTCACAGTGGTTCCCACGGTTGTCTAAGAAACCAGTCCCTGAAGCTGGGCAACGCGGGAGCCCTCCGTGGCAGCGCTTGGGTGTCGGGCCTCCGAGCCTGTGGCCTGACCCTTCCACGGGGTCCACAGGAACGTCTCCGGCTGCCAGGAGTGGCAAAGGGCCGAGCAGGAGGACGAAACCACAGGCGGAGTCCGGGGGAAGCAGCGTGGCATCCCAGCCTCAGGCCTGCCCGGCCGGTGTTCGGGTGAGTCTCCCCAGAAGTTGTGCACCCGAGATCTCCAGGACAGGTCTGCCTGCGTGCCCGTGGGCTGCTCTCTCACCCGAGGCTCGTTGCCATGGAGAGCAGAACTCCGCAGTCGCAGGTGTTGCCTGGGGGCGTTTACTTCTGTGCCCCGTCTGGGGGATTGCCTGTGTGGGTGTGTCTCCCATTCTCTCTTCTCTCTCTGTCGCTCACCCTCTCTGTGCTTCTTACCCTCTCTCTTTCGGGGGGTGTGTGTGTGTGTGTGTGTGTGAGTGTCTGTGCCGGTGTGCGTGTGTGTCTTTGAGCGAATGTTCCCTGTGCCTCAGAAAGCGATTTGTTGCATGTGGGCCGGTCTTTGGTGAGCCTCTTTTGGCGTCTCTGCCCGGGCGCTGTGGCTGTGAGTCCATCGTGGTCGCGACGCTTCCATTTTGGGTTGGTGGAGGCCTCGATCACGTGAGGAGATGCGTCAGTCCCGGAGCAATGCAAATCTCATCCCCATCCTGAGCGGCCTCTTTTCTAGGATCAAGCGGACCACACTCCAGCCCGGGACAAAAGCCCCACAGGAGCACATTGTCCGGCAGGAGAGGAGCGGACCCGTGTCAAAGAAGATGGTTGTACCTTTCCAAGGCTCTTCTCTGCGAAATGAAGCCACAGCAGGATACAATCTTGAAGAGGAAGCCGGGAATGGGAGACGGCAACAATCCTGTCCCTGGAACGCTGGCCTCTGTGGACAAGCCACCCGTTTGGCACCCCTCCACTCATGCCCGTGGCGATGGCACGGCTCCGAACCCTGCCTGGGCCCTGGCCTCTGCTCTGTCCTGCCTCTTGCTCTGTCTGCCCTCTTTCTGAGGCGCCTAGATGCCTCTTGGTCTGGCTGAATATCTTCTACCACGATGACTCCCCAGTCCATCAGGGAGAGACTTCCCGGGGATCCGTGTCATGACTGTGTCACTCTCCTAACCTGTTTCTGCTAGTTTGGGCAGGTCTGATGACCCTGGAGTTCTTGGCTTCCATACGTCTCTCAGGCAGTTAAGCTTCCTGAGTCCCCATGTTTCACCTCATGGGTGGGCGGAATGCCTCGCGGGAGCGCTAGGCGACCGGGACTGGCCTTGTCTTCCAGGGCAGGTGCTGTCGCATTTCCTCGGCAATTCCTGTCTCACTCTTGAGTGACGTCCTCTCCTCCGCTGCTAGGTGGACTGACCCCCAGAATCTTCTGGCTGGAAGGAATGTCAGGAAACCAAAGGGACTGCGCGCGGACTGGGTTCGGGCTGGGTGCAGGGTAGGTGGAGTCAGGGCTACCTGGGCTGTGGAGGATTGGCGGTGGAGTGAATCTAGCAGAAAGCTCTTTGCTCCTCTGGCAGGCATTTCAAACTGTGGCTTGGACAGAGGCACAGGCCCCCTCCTGGTTCCCAGGTCTTCTTTCATTCCCCTTGGCGCTCAGGAAAAGGCCACTTGTTGCCCCTTGCCACCGGGCACATGCCCGGACACCTTTTTTGGTTTCACCACCGCCCCGTAGGCCTCCGCTGACACACATTCACACCATCTGTTCTGGGATACCTCAGTGCCACGCCTGATGGCGTTGTCTCCACCTCGGATTCGCCTCGTCCCAGTCTGCTCGTGTCCTGGAAAGCGGTGTCGGTTTGCAGGAGCGCCAGTCCTTTCAGAAGCGGGGCAGGCCACCACTCGTTCACAGGAGGAGGGAAGCAGAGGGCTCCTGGTTCAGTGGACTTTCAGCTGACACCACGCCTTGAGGGCCATGGGGTCATTCCGTGCTGCACCGAGGCCCTGCCTGCCTCATCAGATGTGGTGATCCCATCCTTTCTCATCCGGATGGGTCCAAAATCGTATCTGAAGGGGAGCCCTGAGAACCCAGCAGGCGCCCTGAAGCTCCAGCTCCATCGGTGGAAGTCGGCTCAAGGAGGTCCTGAAGACGGGACTCCAGGGGTCTTGACCCTGGGACACCGGCAGCCCCCTGCCCCACGCGTCCCCAAACTGGACCCCGGATCCAGCCCCAGCCGTGGCTGCAGCAGGAGGCCCATGTGCCGCCGCGCAGCCGCCCTTATTTAAAGGGGACGCAGCCTGACTGCCAGGAGCGCAGCGCGAGTGGGCCCAGCCAATGCGCATGCGGGAGGCGCGAGCTGCTTCTCCAGTCACAGTGGTTCCCACGGTTGTCTAAGAAACCAGTCCCTGAGGCTGGGCAACGCGGGAGCCCTCCGTGGCAGCGCTTGGGTGTCGGGCTTCCGAGCCTCTGGCCTGACCCCTTCACGGGGTCCACAGGAACGTCTTCGGCTGCCAGGAGTGGCAAAGGGCCGAGCAGGAGGATGAAACCACAGGCGGAGTCCGAGGGAAGCAGCATGGCATCTCAGCCTCTGGCCTGCCCGGCCGGTGTTCGGGTGAGTCTCCCCAGAAGTTGTGCCCCCGAGATCTCCAGGACAGGTCTGCCTGCGTGCCCGTGGGCTGCTCTCTCACCCAAGGCTCGTTGCCATGGAGAGCAGAACTCCGCAGTCGCAGGTGTTGCCTGGGGGCGTTTACTTCTGTGCCCCGTCTGGGGGATTGCCTGTGTGGGTGTGTCTCCCATTCTCTCTTCTCTCTCTGTCGCTCACCCTCTCTGTGCTTCTTACCCTCTCTCTTTCGGGGTGTGTGTGTGTGTGTGTGTGTGTGAGTGTCTGTGCCGGTGTGCATGTGTGTCTTTGAGCGAATGTTCCCTGTGCCTCAGAAAGCGATTTGTTGCATGTGGGCCGGTCTTTGGTGAGCCTCTTTTGGCGTCTCTGCCCGGGCGCTGTGGCTGTGAGTCCATCGTGGTCGCGACGCTTCCATTTTGGGTTGGTGGAGGCCTCGATCACGTGAGGAGATGCGTCAGTCCCGGAGCAATGCAAATCTCATCCCCATCCTGAGCGGCCTCTTTTCTAGGATCAAGCGGACCACACTCCAGCCCGGGACAAAAGCCCCACAGGAGCACATTGTCCGGCAGGAGAGGAGCGGACCCATGTCAAAGAAGATGGTTGTACCTTTCCAAGGCTCTTCTCTGCGAAATGAAGCCACAGCAGGATACAATCTTGAAGAGGAAGCCGGGAATGGGAGACGGCAACAATCCTGTCCCTGGAACGCTGGCCTCTCTGGACAAGCCACCCGTTTGGCACCCCTCCACTCATGCCCGTGGCGATGGCACGGCTCCGAACCCTGCCTGGGCCCTGGCCTCTGCTCTGTCCTGCCTCTTGCTCTGTCTGCCCTCTTTCTGAGGCGCCTAGACGCCTCTTGGTCTGGCTGAATATCTTCTACCACGATGACTCCCCAGTCCATCAGGGAGAGACTTCCCGGGGATCCGTGTCATGACTGTGTCACTCTCCTAACCTGTTTCTGCTAGTTTGGGCAGGTCTGATGACCCTGGAGTTCTTGGCTTCCATACGTCTCTCAGGCAGTTAAGCTTCCTGAGTCCCCATGTTTCACCTCATGGGTGGGCGGAATGCCTCGCGGGAGCGCTAGGCGACCGGGACTGGCCTTGTCTTCCAGGGCAGGTGCTGTCGCATTTCCTCGGCAATTCCTGTCTCACTCTTGAGTGACGTCCTCTCCTCCGCTGCTAGGTGGACTGACCCCCAGAATCTTCTGGCTGGAAGGAATGTCAGGAAACCAAAGGGACTGCGCCCGGACTGGGTTCGGGCTGGGTGCAGGGTAGGTGGAGTCAGGGCTACCTGGGCTGTGGAGGATGGGCGGTGGAGTGAATCTAGCAGAAAGCTCTTTGCTCCTCTGGCAGGCATTTCAAACTGTGGCTTGGACAGAGGCACAGGCCCCCTCCTGGTTCCCAGGTCTTCTTTCATTCCCCTTGGCGCTCAGGAAAAGGCCACTTGTTGCCCCTTGCCACCGGGCACATGCCCGGACACCTTTTTTGGTTTCACCACCGCCCCGTAGGCCTCCGCTGACACACATTCACACCATCTGTTCTGGGATACCTCAGTGCCACGCCTGATGGCGTTGTCTCCACCTCGGATTCGCCTCGTCCCAGTCTGCTCATGTCCTGGAAAGCGGTGTCGGTTTGCAGGAGCGCCAGTCCTTTCAGAAGCGGGGCAGGCCACCACTCGTTCACAGGAGGAGGGAAGCAGAGGGCTCCCGGTTCAGTGGACTTTCAGCTGACACCACGCCTTGAGGGCCATGGGGTCATTCCGTGCTGCACCGAGGCCCTGCCTGCCTCATCAGATGTGGTGATCCCATCCTTTCTCATCCGGATGGGTCCAAAATCGTATCTGAAGGGGAGCCCTGAGAACCCAGCAGGCGCCCTGAAGCTCCCGCTCCATCGGTGGAAGTCGGCTCAAGGAGGTCCTGAAGACGGGACTCCAGGGGTCTTGACCCTGGGACACCGGCAGCCCCCTGCCCCACGCGTCCCCAAACTGGACCCCGGATCCAGCCCCAGCCGTGGCTGCAGCAGGAGGCCCATGTGATGCCGCGCAGCCGCCCTTATTTAAAGGGGACGCAGCCTGACTGCCAGGAGCGCAGCGCGAGTGGGCCCAGCCAATGCGCATGCGGGAGGCGCGAGCTGCTTCTCCAGTCACAGTGGTTCCCACGGTTGTCTAAGAAACCAGTCCCTGAGGCTGGGCAACGCGGGAGCCCTCCGTGGCAGCGCTTGGGTGTCGGGCTTCCGAGCCTCTGGCCTGACCCCTTCACGGGGTCCACAGGAACGTCTTCGGCTGCCAGGAGTGGCAAAGGGCCGAGCAGGAGGATGAAACCACAGGCGGAGTCCGAGGGAAGCAGCATGGCATCTCAGCCTCAGGCCTGCCCGGCCGGTGTTCGGGTGAGTCTCCCCAGAAGTTGTGCCCCCGAGATCTCCAGGACAGGTCTGCCTGCGTGCCCGTGGGCTGCTCTCTCACCCGAGGCTCGTTGCCATGGAGAGCAGAACCCCGCAGCCGCAGGTGTTGCCTGGGGGCGTTTACTTCTGTGCCCCGTCTGGGGGATTGCCTGTGTGGGTGTGTCTCCCATTCTCTCTTCTCTCTCTGTCGCTCACAACCTCTGTGCTTCTTACTCTCTCTCTTTCGGGGTGTGTGTGTGTGTGTGTGTGTGTGTCTGTGCCGGTGTGCGTGTGTGTCTTTGAGCGAATGTTCCCTGTGCCTCAGAAAGCGATTTGTTGCATGTGGGCCGGTCTTTGGTGAGCCTCTTTTGGCGTCTCTGCCCGGGCGCTGTGGCCGTGAGTCCATCGTGGTGGCGACGCTTCCATTTTGGGTTGGTGGAGGCCTCGATCACGTGAGGAGATGCGTCAGTCCTGGAGCAATGGAAGTCTCATCCCCATCCTGAGCGGCCTCTTTTCTAGGATCAAGAGGACCACACTCCAGCCCGGGACGAAAGACCCACAGGAGCACATTGTCCGGCAGGAGAGGAGCGGACCCGTGTCAAAGAAGATGGTTGTACCTTTCCAAGGCTCTTCTCTGCGAAATGAAGCCACAGCAGGATACAATCTTGAAGAGGAAGCCGGGAATGGGAGACGGCAACAATCCTGTCCCTGGAACGCTGGCCTCTCTGGACAAGCCAACCGTTTGGCACCCCTCCCCTCACGCCCGTGGGGATGGCATGGCGCTGAACCCTGCCTGGGCCCTGGACTCTGCTCTGTGCTGCCTCGTGCTCTGTCTCCCCTCTTTCTGAGGGGCCTAGATGCCTCTTGGTCTGGCTGAATATATTCTACCACGATGACTCCCCAGTCCATCAGGGAGAGACTTCCTGGGGATCCGTGTCATGACTGTGTCACTCTCCTAACCTGTTTCTGCTAGTTTGGGCAGGTCTGATGACCCTGGAGTTCTTGGCTTCCATACGTCTCTCAGGTAGTTAAGCTTACTGAGTCCCCATGTTTCACCTCATGGGTGGGCGGAATGCCTAGCGTGAGCGCTGGGCAACCGGGACTGACCTTGTCTTTCAGGGCAGGTGCTGTCGCATTTCCTCTGCAATTCCTGTCTTACTCTTGGTGACATCCTCTCCTCCGCTCCTAGGCGGACTGACCCCCAGAATCTTCTGGCTGGAAGGAATGTCAGGAAACCAAAGGGACTGCGCCGGGACTGGGTTCGGGCCGGGTGCAGGGTTGGTGGAGTCAGGGCTACCTGGGCGGTGGAGGATTGGCGGTTTAGTGAATCTAGCAGAAAGCTCTTTGTTCCTCCGGCAGGCATTTGAAACTGTGGCTTGGACTGAGGCACAGGCCCCCTCCTGGTTCCCAGGTATTCTTTCATTCCCGTTGGCGCACAGGGAAATGCCACTTGTTACCCCTTGCCACCGGGCACATGCCCGGACACCTTTGTTGGTTTCGCCACCGCCCCGTAGGCCTCCGCTGACACACATTCACACCATCTGTTCTGGGATACCTCAGTGCCACGCCTGATGGCGTTGTCTCCACCTCGGATTCGCCTCGTCCCAGTCTGCTCGTGTCCTGGAAAAGGGTGTCGGTTTGCAGGAGCGCCAGGCCTTTCAGTAGCGGGGCAGGCCACCGCTCTTTCAAAGAAGGAGGGAAGCAGAGGGCTCCCGGATCAGTGGACTTTCAGCTGACACCATGCCTTGAGGGCCATGGGGTCATTCTGTGCTGCAGCGAGGCCCTGCCTGCCTCATCAGATGTGGTGAGCCCATCCTTTCTCATCCGGAGGGGTCCAAAATCGTATCTGAAATGGAGCCCTGAGAACCCAGCAGGCGCCCTGAAGCTCCCGCTCAATCGGTGGAAGTCGGCTCAAGGAGGTCCTGAAGACGGGACTCCTGGGGTCTTGACACTGGGACACCGGAGGCCCCCTGTCCCACGCGGCCCCAAACTGAACCCCGGACCCAGCCGCAGCCGCGGCTGCAGCAGGAGCCCCCTGTGCCGCCGTGCAGCCGCCCTTATTTAAAGGGGACGCAGCCTGACTGCCAGGAGCGCAGCGCGAGTGGGCCCAGCCAATGCGCATGCGGGAGGCGTGAGCTGCTTCTCCAGTCACAGTGGTTCCCACGGTTGTCTAAGAAACCAGTCCCTGAGGCTGGGAAACGCGGGAGCACTCCGTGGCAGCGCTTGGGTGTCGGGCCTCCGAGCCTCTGGCCTGACCCCTCCACGAGGTCCACAGGAACGTCTCCGGCTGCCAGGAGTGGCAAAGGGCCGAGCAGGAGGACGAAACCACAGGCGGAGTCCAGGGGAAACAGCGTGGCATCCCAGCCTCAGGCCTGCCCGGACGGTGTTCGGGTGAGTCTCCCCAGAAGTTGTGCACCCGAGATCTCCAGGACATGTCTGCCTGCGTGCTCGTGGGCTGCTCTCTCACCCGAGGCTCGTTGCCATGGAGAGCAGAACCCCGCAGCCGCAGGTGATGCCTGTTGGCGTTTACTTCTGTGCCCCGCCTGGGGGACTGCCTGTGTGGGTGTGTCTCCCATTCTCTCTTCTCTCTCTGTCTCTCACCCTCTCTGTGCTTCTTACCCTCTCTCTTTCGGGGTGTGTGTGTGTGTGTGTGAGTGTGTGTTCCGGTGTGTGTGTGTCTTTGAGCGAATGTTCCCTGTGCCTCAGAAGGCGATTTGTTGCATGTGGGCCGGTCTTTGGTGAGCCTCTTTTGGCGTCTCTGCCCGGGCGCTGTGGCGGTGAGTCCATCGTGGTCGTGACGCTTCCACTTTGGGTTGGTGGAGGCCTCGATCACGTGAGGAGATGCGTCAGTCCCGGAGCAATGGAAGTCTCATCCCCATCCTGAGCGGCCTCTTTTGTAGGATCAAGCGGACCACACTCTAGCCCGGGACAAAGCCCCACAGGAGCACATTGTCCGGCAGGAGAGGAGCGGACCCGTGTCCAAGAAGATGGTTGTACCTTTCCAAGGCTCTTCTCTGTGATGTGAAGCCACAGCAGGATACAATCTTGAAGAGGAAGCCGGGAATGGGAGACGGCAACAATCCTGTCCCTGGAACGCTGGCCTCTCTGGACAAGCCACCCGTTGGGCACCCCTCCCCTCATGCCCGTGGGGATGGCACGGCTCTGAACCCTGCCTGGGCCCTGGCCTCTGCTCTGTCCTGCCTCTTGCTCTGTCTCCGCTCTTTCTGAGGGGCCTAGATGCCTCTTGGTCTGGCTGAATATCTTCTACCACGATGACTCTCCAGTCCACCCGGGAGAGACTTCCTGGGGATCCTTGTCATGACTGTGTCACTCTCCTAACCTGTTTCTGCTAGTTTGGGCAGGTCTGATGACCCTGGAGTTCTTGGCTTCCATACGTCTCTCAGGTAGTTAAGCTTCCTGAGTCCCCATGTTTCACCTCATGGGTGGGCGGAATGCCTATCGTGAGCCCTGGGCAACCAGGACTGGCCTTGTCTTCCAGGGCAGGTGCTGTCGCATTTCCTCGGCAATTCCTGTCTCACTCTTGAGTGACGTCCTCTCCTCCGCTCCTAGGCGGAGTGACCCCCAGAATCTTCTGGCTGGAAGTAATGTCAGGAAACCAAAGGGTCTGTGCCGGGACAGGGTTCGGGCCGGGTGCAGGGTAGGTGGTGTCAGGGCTACTTGGGCGGTGGAGGATTGGCGGTGGAGTGAATCTAGCAGAACGCTCTTTGCTCCTCTGGCAGGCATTTCAAAGTGTGGCTTGGACAGAGGCACAGGCCCCCTCCTGGTTCCCAGGTCTTCTTTCATTCCCCTTGGCCCTCAGGGAAAGGCCACTTGTTGCCCCTTGCCACCGGGCACATGCCCGGACACCTTTGTTGGTCTCGCCACCGCCCCGTAGGCCTCCGCTGACACACATTCACACCATCTGTTCTGGGATACCTCAGTGCCACGCCTGATGGCGTTGTCTCCACCTCGGATTCGCCTCGTCCCAGTCTGCTTGTGTCCTGGAATACGGTGTCTGTTTGCAGGAGCGCCAGGCCTTTCAGAAGCGGGGCAGGCCACCGCTCTTTCAAAGGAGGAGGGAAGCAGAGGGCTCCCGGATCAGTGGACTTTCAGCTGACACCACGCCTTGAGGGCCATGGGGTCATTCCGTGCTGCAGCGAGGCCCTGCCTGCCTCATCAGATGTGGTGAGCCCATCCTTTCTCATCCGGAGGGGTCCAAAATCGTATCTGAAATGGAGCCCTGAGAACCCAGCAGGCGCCCTGAAGCTCCCGCTCCATCGGTGGAAGTCGGCTCAAGGAGGTCCTGAAGACGGGATTCCTGGGGTCTTGACCCCGTGACACCGGCGGCCGCCTGTCCCACGCGTCCCCAAACTGGACCCCGGATCCAGCCGCAGCCGCGGCTGCAGCAGGAGCCCCCTGTGCCGCCGCGCAGCCGCCCTTATTTAAAGGGGACGCAGCCTGACTGCCAGGAGCGCAGCGCGAGTGGGCCCAGCCAATGCGCATGCGCGATGCGCGAGCTGCTTCTCCAGTCACAGTGGTTCCCACGGTTGTCTAAGAAACCAGTCCCTGAGGCTGGGCAACGCGGGAGCCCTCCGTGGCAGCGCTTGGGTGTCGGGCCTCCGAGCCTCTGGCCTGACCCCTCCATGGGGTCCACAGGAACGTCTCCGGCTGCCAGGAGTAGCAAATGGCCAAGCAGGAGGACGAAACCACAGGCGGAGTCCGAGAGAAGTAGCGTGGCATCCCAGCCTCAGGCCTGCCCAGACGGTGTTCGGGTGAGTCTCCCCAGAAGTTGTGCCTCCGAGATCTCCAGGACAGGTCTGCCTGCGTGCCCATGGGCTGCTCTCTCACCCGAGGCTCGTTGCCATGGAGAGCAGAACCCCGCAGCCGCAGGTTTTGCCTGGGGGCGTTTACTTCTGTGCCCCGTCTGGGGGACTGCCTGTGTGGGTTTGTCTCCCATTCTCTCTTCTCTCTCTGTCTCTCACCCTCTCTGTGCTTCTTACCCTCTCTCTTTCGGGGTGTCTGTGTGTGTGTGTGTGTGTGTGAACGTGTGTGCCACTGTGCGTGTGTGTCTTTGCGCGAATGTTCCCTGTGCGTCACAAAGCGATTTGTTGCATGTCGGCCTGTCTTTCTTGAGCCTCTTTCGGCGTCTCTGCCTCGGCGCTGTTGCCGTGAGTCCATTGTGGTCGCGGCGCTTCCACTTTGGTTTTGTGGAGGCCTGGATCACATGAGGAGGTGCGTCAGTCCCGGAGCAATGGTAGTCTCATCCCCATCCTGAGCGGCCTCTTTTGTAGGATCCAGCGGACCACACTCCAGGCCGGGACAAAAGCCCCACAAGATCACATTGTCCAGCAGGAGAGGAGCGGACCCGTGTTCAAGAAAATGGTTGTACCTTTTCAAGGCTCTTCTCTGCGAAATGAAGCCACAGCAGGATACAATCTTGAAGAGGAAGCCGGGATTGGGAGACGGCAACAATCCTGTCCCTGGAACCCTGGCCTCTCTTGACAAGCCACCCGTTTGGCACCCCTCCCCTCATGCCCGTGGCGATGGCACGGCGCTGAACCCTGCCTGGGCCCTGGCCTCTGCTCTGTCCTGCCTCTTGCTCTGTCTCCGCTCTTTCTGAGGGGCCTAGATGCCTCTTGGTCTGGCTGAATATCTTCTACCACGATGACTCCCCAGTCCATCCAGGAGAGACTTCCTGGGGATCCGTGTCATGACTGTGTCACTCTCCTAACAGATATCTTGTTTCTAGTTTTTATCCTGGAATATTCAGTTTTTCACTATAGGCCTCAATGGGCTCCAAATATCCCACTGTAGATTCTAAAAAGAGAATGTTTCCAATCTGTTGAATCAAAAGTAAGTTTTAACTCTGTGCAATAACTACACAGAACATAAGACAATTCAACAGAAACTTTGTTTCTAGTTTTTGTCATGGAATATTGGGTTTTTCACTATAGGCCTCACTGGGCCTTGTAATGTCCCTTCACTGATTCTACAAAATGAGGGTTTCCAACCAGCTGAATTTAAAGACAGGTTTAACTCTATGAGCTGAATCCACACACCACATTGTGGTTTCACAGATAGCTTCTTTCTAGTTTTTATCGTGGGATATTTGGTTTTTCACTATAGGCCTCAGGGGACTCCAATGTATTCTTCCACTGATCCTACAAAAAGAGTGTTTCCACCCTGCTGAATCAAAAGATAGGTTCAACTCTGTGAGCTAAATCCACACATGTAAAGCAGTTTCACAGATAGCTTCTTTATGGGTTTTATCACGGGATATTCCATATTTCACTATAGGCTTCATAAAGCTCTGAAATGTCCATTTGTAAATTCTATACATAGAGTGGTTTCAATCTGCTGGAAAAAAAGAAATGTTTATCTCGATGAAATGAATCCACACATCCCAAAGTGGTTTTACAGTTAGATTCTTTCTAGTTTTTTTTCACAGGATATTCCATTTTTCACTATAGGCCTCAATGGGATCTGAACTGTCCCTTCATAGATTCTTCACAAAGAGGGTTTACAACATGTTGAATCGAAGGAAAGGTTTAGCTCTTTAAGATGAATTCACACATTGCAAAGTGGTTCTTTCTAGTTTTTATCATGGGATATTCTCAGATAGCTTCTTCCTAGTTTTTATCATGGGATATTCTCAGATAGCTTCTTTCTAGTTTTTATCATGGGATATTCTGTATTTCAATATAGGCATCAGTGGGCTCTGAAATGTTCCTTCAAAGATTCTAGAAAAAGAGTGTTTTCAACATCCTGAATCAAAAGAAAAGTTCAACTTTTTGAATCCACACCTTGCAAAGTGGTTTAACAGATAGCAACTTTCTAGTTTTCATTATGGCATATTCGTTTTTTTAATATAGGCCTCAATAGGCTGCAAAATGGCTCCTGTAGGCTCTACAAAAAGAGTGTTACCGAGCTGCTGAATCAAAAGCAGGGTTTCACTCTTGGAGATGAACTTACACATTGCAATGCAGTTTCATAACTTCTTTCAGTTTGTATTGCGGGGTACTTGGTTTTTCACTATAGGCCTTACTGATCCTTGAAATATCTCTTTGCAGATTCTACAGAAAGAGTGTTTACAAACTGCTGATTCCAAAGAAAGGTTTAAATCTCTGAGCTGAAACCATACATTACAAAGCTGCTTCACAGATAGCTTTTTTCTAGTTTTTATTGCGTGATATTTGGTTTTTCACTATAAGTCTCAAGGCCCACCAAAATGTCCCTTTTCAGTTTGTACAAAAAGAGTGTTTCAAAACCACTGAACCAAAAGTAAGGTTTAAGTCTGAGGAGAATACACACGTCAAAAAGCAGTATCACAGGTAGTTTCTTTCTAGGTTTTACAGTGGGATATTCGACTTTTTACTATAGGCCTCAGTGAGGTGTGAAATATCACTTCACAGATTCTACAAAAAAAGTGTTTCTAACCTGCTGAATCAAAAGATAGGTTTAACTTTGTCAGCTGAAGCCACACCTCACAAAGCAGATTCACAGGTAGCACCTTTCCTGTTATTATGGCTGGACATTCGATATTTTACTGTAAGTCTCAGTGGAATGAAAATGTCCCTTTGCAGATTCTACAAAAATAGTGTTTCCAACCTGCTGAATCAAAAGAAAGGTTTAATTCTGTGAGATGAATCCACAAATTACAAAGCCATTTCACATATAGCTTCTCTCTAGTTTTTGTGACTGAATATTCAGTTCTTCAATATAAGCCTCAGTGGGCTTCAAAATCTCCCTTCAGAGATTCTACAAACCAAGTGTTTCCAACATGCTTAATAAAAAGTAAGTTTTAACTCTGAGCTGAATTGACAAATAGGAAAGCAGTTTGACAGAGAGCTTCTTTCTAGTTTTTATTGCTGGATATTTCGTTTTTCACTGTAAGCCTCACTGTGCTCAAAATGTCCCTTCACAGATTCTACAAAAAGAGTGTTTCCAAACTGCTGATTCAAAAGTAAAGTTTAACTCTGTGAGCTGCTTTCACATATCACAAAGCAGTTTTACAGATAGCTTCTTTCTAGTTTTTATCTAGGAATATTCAGTGTTTCAGTATAGGCCTTACTGTGCTAGGAAATGTCTCTTCACAGACTCTACATAAAGAGTGTTTCCAAACTGGTGAATCAAAAGAAATGTTTAAATCTGTGAGGTGAATCCACATATCACAAAGCAGTTTCAGGTATACCTTATTTCCAGTTGGTATCAAGAAATATTTGGTTTTTCACTGTAGGTCAAAATGACCTCCAAAATGTGGCTTCAGAGATCCTACAAAAAGAGTGTTTTCAAATTCCCAAATCAAAAGAAAAGTTTAACCCTGTGAGCTGAATGCACACATCACAAGGCAGTTTCACAGATGCTTCTTGCTAGTTTTTATCAAGGGATATTCAGTTTTTCACCATGAGTCTCAATGACCTTTGAAATGTTGCTTTGCCAATTCTACAAAAAGAATGTTTCCAATCTGCTTAATCAAAAGAAAGGTTCCATTCCGTGAGGTGAATTGACACATAACAAAGCAGTTTTACAGATACCTTTCTTCCAGTTTTTATTGTGGAATATTCGAGTTTTCCCTATAGGCTTCAGTGGGCTTTGTAATGCCCCTTTACAGATTCTACAAAAAGAGTGTTTCCAACCTGCAGAATCAAAAGAAAGGTTCAACTCTGTGAGCTGAATGCAGCCATCACAAAGCAATTTCACAGATGGATTTTTCTAGTTTTTATCACGGGATACTCATTTTTTCACCATAGGCCTCACTGCACTCCTAAATCTCCCTTTGCTGATTGTACAAAAAGAGTGTTTCCAAACTGCTTAATCAAAAGAAAAGTTTAATTGTGTGAGCTGACTGTACACATCATAAAGCAGTTTCTCAGATAGCTTTTTTCTAGTTTTTATCACAGGATATTTGGTTATTCACTAAAGGCCTCAGGGGGCTCTGAAATGTTTCTTCATAGATTCTACAAAAAGAGTGCTTTGAAACTACTGAATCAAATAAAAGGGTTGACTGTGTGAGGTGGATCCACAAATCACAAAGCAGCTTCACAGATAGCTTCTTTCTAAATTTTCTGGTGAGATATTCGATATTTTACTATAGGTCTCAGTGAGGTGTGAAATGTCCCTTGGTTGATTCCATAAAAAATTGTTTCTAACCTGCTGAAACAAAGATAGGTTTAACTTTCTCAGCTGAATTCACATCTCAAAAAGCAGATTCACAAATAGCATATTTTCTGTTTTTATGGCTTGATATTTCGTGTTTTACTATAGGCCTCAGTCGGCTGAGAAAAGTTCTTTAGCAGATTCTACAAAAATAGTGTTTCCAACCTGCCTAATCAAAACAAAGGTTTCACTCTGTGAGCTGAATCCACACTTCACAAAGCAGTTTCTCATATAGCTTCTTTCTAGTTTTTATCAAGGGATATTCAGTTTTTCACTATAGGCCTCAATGCCCTTTGAAATGTTCTGATGCACAATCTACAAAAAGAATGTTTCCAAACTGCTGAATTAAAAGGAAGATTCAACTGTGTAAGCTGAATGCACACATCACAAAATAGTTTCACAGATAGCTTTTTTCTAGTTTTTATTTCAGGATGTTCGGTTTTTCACTGTAGGCCTCAGTGGGCTCAGAAATGTCCCTTTGCAGATTCTACAAAAAGAGTGTTTCCAAACTACTGAATCGAAAGTAGGGTTTAACTCTGTGAAATGCATGCACAAGTCACAGAACAGGTTCACAAATAGCTTCTTTCTTTTTTTTATTTTGGGATATTCAATTTTTCACTATAGGCCTCAGTGGGCTCTAAATTGTCCCATTGAAGATTCTGCAAAAAGAGTGTTTTTAAATTGCTGAATCAAAAGAAAGGATTAACTCTGTGAGCTGAATGCAGACATCACAAAGCAATTTCACAGATAGCTTCTTTCTAGTTTTTATCATAGGATATTTCCAAACTGCTGAATCAAAAGAAAGGTTTCACTCTGTGAGCTGAATCCACACATCACAAAGCAGTTTCATGGATAGCTTCTTCCTAGTTTTTATCATGGGATATTCAGTTTTTTACTATATGCCTCAATGCCCTCCAAAATTTCCATTTGCACATTCTACAAAAAGAGACTTTCCAATCTGCTGAATCAACAGTAAGGTTTAACTCTGTGAGCTGAATGTACACATCACAATGCAGTTTCACAGGTAGATTCTTACTAGTTTTTATAACAGGATATTCGGTTTTTCACTATAGGTCTCAGTGGACTCTGAAATGTCCCCTGGCTGATCTATGAAAAGACTATTACCAAACTGCTTAATCAAAAGAAAGTTTAACCCTGAAAGCAGAATCCACACATCAGAAAGCAGTTTCACAGATAGATTCTTTCTTGTTTTCATTTTGGGATATTTGTTTTTTCACTATAGGCCTCAGTAGGCACCAAAATGTTTCTTTGCAGATACTACAAGATGAGTATCTTCAAACTGTTGAATCAAATGTTACATTGAACACTGAACTGAAGGCATATATCACCAGGGCGTGTGTCTCACCCATGGGGGGCTCCCCAAAGTGGCAAGAAGGCCCATAGGGGAAGATAAGGCTTGACAGGGGGTAGAGGCACCTGTGGAAGGAAAAAAAATGGCACGGAAGAGAAGGGGGGCCTGGGTCCTACCACGGACTAAAGTACCTTCCCAGCAGACCATGCCTGCAGTCCATGGGGGTTATGGCATCCCTGGCTTGACCCCAGGGTGCGTGTCTCACCCATGGGGGGGCACCACAAAGTGGCAAGAAGGTCAAAAAGGAAGATAAGGCTTGAAAGGAGAAGTAGAGGGAACTGTGGAAGGAAAAAATATGGCATGGCAGAGAAGGATGGTCTGGGACCTCCCGCGGATGAAAGTGCCTTCCCAGCAGCCCTGCGTAGCACCCAGGGGATCGTGACATCCCTGGCTCACACCTGGGGTGGGTGTTTCACCCATGGGGGGCACTCCAAAGGGTCAAGGAAACCCATAAGGGAAGATAAGGCTTGAAAGGAGAGGGAGAGACACCTTTAGACAGCAAATAAAAAAAAAAGGGCACAGCAGAGAATGGGGTCCTGGGTCCTCCCATTGAAAAAAGTGCCTTTGCAGAGCCCCTGCAGGGGGTCCGTGGGGGTCATTGCATCCCTGGCTCGCCCCCAGGGCACTTGTCTCACCCACAGGCAGCACCTCAAAGCTGCAAGGAGGCCCATAAGGGAAGACAAGGCTTGAAAGGGAGGTAGAGGCACCTATGGAAGGGAAAAAATGGCGCAGCAGAGAAGGGCGGCCTGGGTCCTCCCACAGACGTAGGTGCCTTCCCAGCAAGCTTTACATAGGCCCGGGGTCATCGTGGCATCACTGATTTTCACTCACAGTGCGTTTCTCATCCACACGGGGCACCCCAAAGTGACCAGAAGCCCCATAAGGGGAGATAAGGCTTGAAAGCAGAGGTAGAGGCACCTGTGGAAGGAAATAAAAAGGCACAGCAGAGAAGTGGGGCCTGGGTCCTCCCACAGTTGAAAGAGCCACCCCAGCAGCCACTGCGTGGGCCCTGGGGGATTATGGCATTCCTGTTTCCCATCCATGGTGCATGCCACATCCACAGGGGCACCACAAAGTGGCAAGAAGTCCCATAAGGAAGATAAGGCTTGAAAGGGGAGGCAGTGGCACCTGTGGAAAGAAAAAGAAATGGCACAGCAGTGAAGGGGCTCCTGGGTCCTCCCATGGACGAAAGTGCCTTCCCAGCAGCCCCTGAGAGGGGTGTGTGGGGGTCATGGCATCCCAGGTTCACCCACGGGGAGAGTGTCTCACACAAGGGGGCACCCAAACGTGGCAAGAAGGTCCACAAGGGAAGATGAGAGTTGAAGGTGGAGGTAGATGCACCTGTGGAAGGAAATAAAATGGTGCAGCAGAGAACAGGGGACAGGGTCCTCCCATGGACAAAAGTGCCTTTCCAGCAGATGTTGTGTGGGGTATGCAGTGGTTGTGGCATCCCTTGCTCGCCCCTGGGGCACGTCTCACCCATGGGGGGCAGCATAAAGTGGCAAGAAGGCCCATAAGGGAAGATACTGCTTGAAAGTGGAGGTCGAGGCACCTGTTGAAGGAAAAAAACAACGTGGCCGGGGAAGGGGGCCTGGGTCCTCCCACGGATGGAAGTGCCTACCCAGCTGACCCTGAGTGGGGTCTGGGGGGGTCATGGCGTCCCTGACTCACCCTGGGGTGCGTGTCTCACCAAAAGGGGGTCCCCAAAGCAGCAAAAAGACCCATAAGAGAAGATAAGTCTTGAAAGGGGAGGTTGAGGTACCTGTGGAAGGAAAAGAAATGGCGTGACTGAGAAGGGGGTCCTGGGTCCTCCCATGGATGAAAGTTCCTTCCCAAGAGAGCCAGCGTGGGGGCTGTGGGGGTCGTGGCATCAATGGCTTGCCCCCGGGATGCATGTCTCACTCTCAGGGGGCACTCCAAAGTGGCAAGAAGGCCCGTAATTTAAGATAAGACTTGAAAGGGGAGGTCGAGGCACCTGTGGAAGGAAAAGAAATGGCGCTGCCAAGAAAGAGGGCCTGAGTCCTCCCACGGAAGAAAGTATCTTCCCATTAGCCCCTGCGTGGGGACCTCGGGGGTCGTTCAGTGTTTGTCTCACCCACAGGGAGCACTTTAAAGAGGCAAGAAGGCCCGTAAGGGAAGATAAGCTGTGATAGGGGAGGTCGAGGCACCTGTGGAAGGAGAAAACACGGCACGGCCGAGAAAGGGGGTTGGGTTCCTCCCACGGATGAAAATTCCTTCCCAGCAGCCCCTGCGTGGGATCCCCGGGGTTCGTGTCTCACCCACGGGGGGCATCCCACAGTGGCAAGAAGGGCCACAAGGGAAGATAAGGCTTGAAAGGGGAGGTCGACGCACCTGGGGAAGGAAAAAAAGGACGCGGCTGAGAAAGGCGGCCTGTGTCGTCCCACGGATGGGAATGCCTTCCCAGCAGCCCTGCTTGGGGTTGGCGGGGGTCGTGGGGTACGTGTCTCACCCATGGGGGTACTCCCAAAGCAGCAAGATGGCCCATAAGGGGCGATAAGGATTGAAAGGGGAGGTCGAGGCACCTGTGGGAGGAAAAATGGCGCAGTCAAGAAAGGGATCCTGGGTCGTCCCGCGGACAAAAGTTAATTCCCAACAGCCCTTGCGTGGGGTTCAGAGATGTCGTGGCATCCCTGGCTCACCCCAGGGGGGAGTGTCTCGCCACAGGGGTACCCCAAAGCGGCAAGAAGGCCCATAAGATAAGGCTTGAAAAGGGAGATTGAGGCACCTGTGGAAGGAAACAAAATGGCACAACCGAGAAAGGGGGCCTGGGTCCTCCCACGGACGGAAGTTCCTTTCCAGAAGCCCCTGGCTGGGATCCCCGGGGGTCGGGTGGTACGTGTCTTACCCACGAGGGGCACCCCAAATCGTCGAGAAAGCGATAAGTGAACATAAGGCTTGAAAGGGGAGGTTGGGGCACCCGTGGAAGAAAAAAAAATGGCACGGCCGAGAAGGGGGTCCTGGGTCCTCCCATGGACGAAAGTGCCTTCCCAGCAGTCCACAGGTGCCTTGACCTCCCCTTTCAAGCCTTATCTTCCATTACGGGCCCTCTTGCCACGTTGGGGAGCCCCCGTGTGTGAGACACCACCCAAAGACCCCTGCGGACCCCACACAGGGGATGCTGGGATAAGACTTTTGTCTCTGGGAGTACCCAGGCTCCCCTTCTCCGCCGCGCTGTTTTTCTTCCTTCCACAGCTGCCTCCACCTCCCCTTTCAATCCTGACCTTCACTTCGGAGACCTTAGTCACTTTGGGGTGCCCCCCATGGCCTTGTCGCGCACCGCTGGCGCAGGCCAGGGATGCCACGATCCCCCAGGCCCCATGCAGGGGCTGCTTTGAAGGCTGTTTAGTTGAGGACCCAGGCTCGCCTTTTTGGCAGCGCCATTTTTTTCCTTCCACAGGTGCGACCCCTTTCAAGCCTTATCTTCCCTACAGTCCTTCTTACCACACTAGGGTGCCTCCCGTGGGTGAAACAAGCAACCCACGACTGCTGCGGACCCCACGCAGGGACTGCTGGGTAGGCACTTCCGTTCATGGAAGGACTCAGGCCCCCAGTCTCGACTGCGCCGTTTTTTTTTTTTCCTTCCACAGGTGCCTCGACCTCCCCTTTCAAGCCTTAGCTTACAAGCTTTTTGCTGCTTTGGGGTCCCCCTATGCATGAGACACACACCTCACGACCCGCGCAGACCCCACGCAGAGGGTTCTGAGAAGGCACTTTCGTCCGTGGGAGGACCCATGCCCCCCTTCACTGCCACGCTGTTTTTCTTCCTTCCACAGCTGCCTCCACCTCCCCTTTCAATTTTGACCTTCACTTCGGGGTCTTTTGTCGCTTTGGGGTGCCCCCGTGGGATTGTCGCGCACTGTGGGTGCATGCCAGGAATGCCATGATCCCTCGAGCCCTGTGCAGAGGCTGCTGGAAAGGCACTTTCTTCCGTGGGAGGACACAGGCCCTGTTTCTCGGCCACGCCAAATTTTTTTCCTTCCAAAGGTGACTCAACCTCCCCTTTCAAGGCTTATCTTCCCTTATGGGCCTTCTTGCCCTATTGGGGTGCCCCCCATGTGTGAGACATGCACCCTGTGACCCCCGCGGAACATCATGCACAGGCTGCTGTGAAGGAACTTTTGTCCGTGGGGGTACCCAGGCCCCATTTCTCGGCCGCACCGTTTTTTTTCCTTCAACACGTGCTTCGACCTCCCCTTTTAACCCTTATCTTCCCTTACGGGCCTACTTGCCGCTTTTGGGTGGCCCCCGTGCATGAGCCACGCACCACACGACCCCCGCATATTCCACACACAGGCTGCTGGGAAGGCACTTTGGTGCCTGGGAGGACACAGGCCCGTGGCTGCGCTGTGCCATGTTTTTTCTTTCCACAGGTACCTTGACCTCTACATTCAAGCGTTATCTTCCCTTATGGGCCTCCTTGCTGCTTTGTGGTGCCCCCGTGGGTGAGAACCGTACCCCACGACTCTTGCAGACCCCACACAGGGGTCGCTGGGAAGGTATTTTTGTCCGTGGGAGGACCCAGGCTTCATTTCATGGCCGCACTGTTTTTCTTCCTTCCACAGCTGCCTCCACCTCCCCTTTCAATCCTAACCTTCACTTTGGGGCATTTTGTCGCTTTGCGGTGCCCCCATGGGCTTCTCTCACACCGTGGATGCGGACCAGGGATGGCACGTTTGCCTGGGCCCTGCCCAGGGGCTGCTGGGAAGGCACTTTCATCTGTGGGAGGACCAAGGCCCGCTTTCTCAGCCACGCCATTTTTTTTTCCTTCCACGGGTGCCTCGACATCCTCTATCAAGGCTTATCTTCCCTTATGGGCCTTCTTGCCACTTTGGGGTGCACAGCGTGGGTGAGACACGCACCCTACGACTCCCGCAGACCCCACGCAGGGACTGCTGGGAAGGCACTTCTGTCCGTGGGAGGACCCAGGCGCCCCTTCTCGGCCGTGCCATTTTTTCTCCTTCCACAGGTGCCTTGACCACCCCTTTCAAGCCTTATATTCCCTTGTCGGTCCTCTTACCGCTTTGGGGTGCCCCGTGTCCGTGAGTCACGCACAGTACCACCCCCGTGGGCCCCATGCAGGGGCTGCTGGGAAGGCACTTTTGTCCGTGGGAGGGCCCAGGCCCCGTTTCTCGGCCACTCCATTCTTTTTTCCTTCTACAAGTGACTCCACCTCCTCTTTCAAGCCTTATCTTCCCTCATGGGCCTTCTTGCTGCACTGGGGTGCCCCCGTGGGTGAGACACACACCCTGGGTGTGAGCCAGGACCACCACAACCCCCGCCACCCATATACAGTGGCTGCTGGGAAGGCACTTCCGTTCGTGGGAGGACCCAGGCCCCACTTCTTGGTCGTGGCTTTTTTTTTTTTACCTCCCACAGGTGTCTCAACCTCCCCCTTTCAAGCCTTATCTTCCCTTTTGGGCCTTGTTGACGCTTTGGGGTTCCCCCAGTGGTTGAGACACACACACCGGGAGCAAGCCAAGACACCACGACCCCTACAGGCACCACGGAGGGGCTGCTGGAAAGACACTTTCGTCTGTGGGAGGACCCTGGCAACCCTCTGCTGCACAATTTTTCTTCCATCCACTGTTGCCTCCATTTCCCCTTTCAATCATGGCCTTCACTTCAGGGCCTTTTGTCTCTTTGGGGTGCCCCCCATATGCTTGTTGCACACCGTGGGTGTGCGCCTGATATGCCACTATCACCTAGGCCCCGCGCAGGGGCTGTTGGGAAGGCACTTTCGTCCGTGGGAGGACTCAGGACCCCCAACTCGCCCGTGCCATTTTTTTTTCCTTCCACTGGGGCCTCAACCTCCCCTTTCAAGCATTATGTTCCATTATGGGCCTTCTTTCCACTTTGGGGTGCCCTCCGTGGTTCAGACATGTACTCATTGACACCCAGGGATCCCACACAAGGGTAGTTGGGAAGGCACTTCCCTCTGTGGTAGGACCCAGGTCCCCTTTCTCAGTCACGCCCTTTTTTTTTCCTTCCATAGGTGCCTCAATGTCCCCTTTCAGGACTTATCTTCCATTATAGGCCTTCTTGCAGCTTTGGTGTCCCCCCCTTTTGGTGAGACACGAACCCTGGGGGCAAGCTAAGGACGCCACACCCCCTGGAACCCCACGCAGGGGCTGCTGGGAAGGCACTGTAGTCCGTGGGAGTACCCAGGCCCCCCTTCTGGGCTGCACCGTTTTTCTTCCTTCCACAGCTGTCTCCACTTCCTCTTTTAATCTTGACCTTCACTTCGGGACCTTTTCTAGCTTTGGGGTGCCCACCGTGGGCTTGTTGCGCATCGTGGGTGCGGGTCAGGGAACACATGATCCCCTGGGCACTGTGCTGGGGCTGCTGGGAAGGCACTTTCGTCTGTGGGAGACCAGAGGCCCCCCTTCTCAACCAGGTCATTTTTTTTTTCCTTCCACAGTTGCCTCGACCTCGCCTTTCAAGCCTTATCTTCCCTTATGGGCCTTCTTGCCGCATTGGGGAGAACCCTTTGGGCTTGTTGCATACTGTGGGTGCAGGCCAGGGACGCCATGATCCCCTGGGCCCTGTGCAGGTTCTGCTGGGAAGGCACTTTTGTCCCTGGGTAGGCCCCCGCCCCCCTTGTCAGATGTGCCATTTTCTTCCTTCCACAGCTGCCTCCACCTCCCTTTTCAATCCGGACCTTCATTCTGGGGCCTTTTGTCCCTTTGGGGTGCCCGCCCTGGGCTTGTCACACACCATGGCTGCAGGCCAGGGACACCACGATCCCCCGGGCACCACGCAGGGCCTGCTGGGAAGACACTTTCGTCCGTGGGATAACCCAGGCCCCCCTTCTTGGCCGCACTTATTTTTCCTTCCACACGTGCCTCAACCTCCACTTTTAACTCTTATGTTCCCTTATGGGCCTTCTTGATGCTTTGGGGTGCTGCATGTGGGTGAGACATGCATCCCACAACCCCCGCGGATCCCACGCAGGGTCTACTGGGAAGGAACTTTCATCCATTTTAGGACCCGGGCCACCTTTCTTGGCCACGCCACTTTTTCTTCCTCCCACAGGTGCCACGACCTCCGCTTTCAAGCCTTATCTTCCCTTAAGGGCCTTCTTGCCAATTTGGGGTGTCCCCCTTGGTTGAGACACGCACTGCATGACCCTCACAGACCCCATGCAGGGTCTGCTGGGAAGGCACTTTCGTCCCTGGGAGGACCCAGTCCCTCTTTCTTGGCCATGCCATTTTTTTTCCTTCCACAGTTGCCTCAACCTCCCCTTTCAAGCCTTATCTTCCCTTATGGCCCTTCTTACCGGCTTGAGGTGCCCCCTGTGTATGAGACATGCACCCCGTGGGTGAGACACCACTAGGATCTGTGGGGGTTGTGCGGTGCGTGTCTCACACAGGGGAGTCATCCCAAAGCGGCAAGAAGGCCCATAAGGCAAGATAAGTCTTGAAAGGGGAGGTCAAAGCACCTGTGGAAGGAAAAAAAATGGCGCAGCCAAGAAAGGGGGCCTGGGTCTTCCCACGGACGGAAGTACCTTCCCAGCAGCCCCTGTGAGTGGCGTGGGGGATCGTCACATCCCTGGCCCGCACACACAGTGTGCCACAAGCCCACGGGGGGAACCCCAAAGCGACAAAAGTCTCCGAATTGAAGGTCAGGATTGAAAGGGGAGGTGGAGGCAGCTGTGGAAGGATGAAAAACGGCACAGACGAGATGGGGAGCCTGGGTCCTCCCACGGACGAAACTACCTTCCAAGCAGGCCCTGCATTGGGTCCATGGCGGTCGTCTGGTGCGTGTCTCACCCACGGGAGCCACCGCAAAGCGGCAAGAAGACCTATAATGGAAGATAAGCTTTGAAAGGTGAGGTCGAGGCACCTGTGGAAGGAAAAAAATTGGCACAGCTGAGAAAGGGGTCCTGGGTCTTTCCGAGAATGGAAGTGTCTTCCCAGCAGCCCAAGTGTGGGGTCCGCAGGGTCGTGGTGTGTGTGTCTCACCCACGGGGGTCACTGCAAAGCAGCAAGGAGGCCCATAAGGGAAGATAAGGCTTGAAAAGGGAGGGCCAGGCACCTGTGGAAGGAAAAAAGACAGAGTGGCACAGAAAGCGGGTGTGGGTCCTCCCACGGATGATAGTGCCTTCCCAGCAGACTGTGCGTGAGGCCTGGGGGATTGTGGCATCCCTGGCCTGCACCCACAGTGTGCAAAAAGCCCATGGGTGGCACCCCAAAGTGACAAAAGGCCCCGAAGTGAAGGTCAGGGTTGAAAGGGGAGGTGGAGGCCGCTGTGGAAGGAAGAAAAATGGCGCGGCTGAGAAGGGGGGCCTGGGTCCTCCCAGGGACGAAACTGCCTTCCCAGCAGCCCTTGTGTGGGGTCCGCGGGGGGTCATGCGGTGCGTTTCTTACCTATGCGGGCACCTCAAAGCGTCAAGAAGTCCCATAAGGGAAGCTAAGGCTTGAAAGGGGAGATTGAGGGACCTGTGGAAGGAAAGAAAATGGCGTGGCTGAGAAAGTGGGCCTAGGTCCTCACACGGACCACAGGCCTTTCCCAGCAGCCCCTGCATAGGGTCCGCGGGGGTAGTGCAGTGCATGTGTCAACCACAGGGGGCACCTCAAAGTGTCAAGAGAGCCCGTAAGGGAAGACAAGTCTTGAAAGGTGAGGTCAACGCACCTGTGGAAGGAAATAAAAAGGCGTGGCTGAGATAGTCAGCCTGAGTTCTCATGCGGAAGAAAGTGTCTTCACAGCAGCCCCTGCCTGGAGTCCCCAGGGGTCTTGCAGTGCGTGTCTCACCCACAGGGGGCACCCCAAAGTGGCAAGATGGCCCGCAAGGGAAGATAAGACTTGAAAGGGGAGGTCAGGGCACCTGTGCAAGGAAAAAAAATGGCGCAGCCAAGGAAGCATGCCTGGGCCCTCCCACGGATGAAACTGCCTTCCTAGCAGCTTAAGCCTGGTGTCCCCAGGGGTCGTGCAGTGCGTGCTTCACCCTTAGGTGGCATGCCAAATTGTCAAGAAGGCCTGTAGGGAAGATAAAGCTTGAAAGGGGAGGTCGAGGCACCTGTGGATGGAAAAAAAATGGCACAGAAGAGAAAGAGGTCCTTGTACCTTCCACGGAAGAAAGTGCCTTCCCATTTGCCCCTGCTTGGGGTCCTCGGGGGCCGTGGGGTGCGTGTCTCAACCATGGGCGGCACCCCAAAGCAGCAAGAAGGCCTAAAAGGGAAGATAAGACTTCAAAGGGGAGGTCGAGGCACCTGTGGAAGGAAAATAAATTGCGATGCTGAGGAAGGCAGACTGGGTCCTCCCATGGTTGAAAGTGCCTTCTAAGCAGCCCCGGCACATGGCCCGGGGGATTGGGGCATCCCTGACCTGCACCCACGGTGCATGACAATCCCACGGTGGCACCCCAATATAATAAAATACCCCAAAGTGAAAGTTAGAATTGTAAGCGGCAGTGGAAGCAGCTGTGGAACGTGGAAAAATGGCGCGACAGAGAAGGGGGGCCTGGTTCCTCCCACGGAGAAAACTGCCTACCCAGCAGCCCTGGTGTGGAGTCCACGGGGGTCGTCGGGTCCGTGTCTCACCCACTGGGGTACCTCAAAGCGGCAAAAAGGCCCATAAGAGAAGATAAGGCTTGAAAGTGGAGGTTGAGGCACCTGTGGAAGGAAAAAAAGCAGAGCAGCAGAGAAAGGGGGCCTGAGTGCTTCCAGGGATTGAAATGCCTTCCCAGAAGCCCCGACGTGGAGTCCGGGGGTGTCGTGGGCTGTGTGTCTCACCCACAGGGAGCACCCCAAAGTGGCAAGAATGCCCATAAGGGAAGATAAGGCTTGAAAGGGGAGGTCGAAGCATGTGTGGAAGGAAAAAAATATGGGGCGGCTGAGAAAGTGGGTTTGGATCCTCCCACGGATGAAAGGGTCTTCCTTGTAGCCCCTGCACTGGGCCCTGGGGATAGTGGCGTCACTGCCCCACAACAATGGTGTAGAACAATCCCATGTGGGGCATCCCAAAGTGACAAAAGGCACTGAAGTGAAAGTCAGGATTGAAAGGGGAGGTTATGGCTGCTGTCGAAGGAAGGAAAACAGCGCGGCCAAGAAGTGGGCCTGGGATGGAAGTGTCTTCCCAGCAGCCTCTCTGTGGCATCCACGAGGGTCATAGGGTGTGTATCTGACCCACAGGGGGCACCCCCCAAAGGGGCAAGAATGCCCGAACGGGAAGCCTTGAAAGGGGAGGTCCAGGCACCTGTGGAAGGAAAAAAGTTGGCTGGCCCAAAAAGGGGGACCTTGGTCCTCACACGGATGAAGATGCCTTCCCAGCAGCCCCCTATATGGGGCCCGGGGGATCTTGCATACCTGGCCTGCACCCAAGGTGCACAAAAAGCCCACGGGGGGCACCCTAAAATGACAAAATGCCCCGAGTGAAGGTCAGGATTGAAAGGGGAGGAGAGGCAGCTGTGGAAAGAAGAAAAACGGTGCAGCCGAGATGGGGTCCTGGGTCCGCCCTTTGGATGAAAGTGCCTTCCCAGCAACCCCTGCGTGGGGACAGCGGGGGTCATGGGGTGCGTGTCCCACCAACGGGGGCCACCCCAAACTGCAAGAAGGCCCATAAGATAACATAAGCCTTGAAAAGGGAGGTCAAGGCCCCTGTGGAAGGAAAAAAAGAGGCACGGCCGAGAAAGGAGGCTCAACTGCCACGCAATATTTTTTCCTTCCACAGGTGCCTCTACCTCCCTTTTCAAGCCTTATCTTCCCTTCTGGGCCTTCCTGCCACTTAGATGTGCCCACTGTGGGCGTGACACGCACCATCGTTGCGAACCAGATGTCTTTATCCCCAGGGCCCCGTGCAGGGGCTGCTGGGAAGGCACTTCCTTTTCTTGGGGGACCCAGGACCCCTCCTCTGCCGTGCCATTTTTTTTCCTTCCGCAGGTGCTTCTAACTCCCCTTTCAAGCCTTATCTTCCCTTCCGGGCCTTCTTGCCGATTTGAGATCACCCCCGTGGGCGCAACCCACACCAAGGTTGTGAACCAGGCCTTCCAGGATCCCTGGGGCCCCACGCAGGGGGTGCTGGGGAGGCACTTTTGTCCGCTGTGGGACCTAGGCCCCCCATCCTCAGCTGTGCCATTTTTTTCCTTCCACAACTGCCTCTACCTCCCCTTTCAAGCCTTATCTTCCATTCTTGGCTTTCTTACCATTTTGGGTGACCCCCATGGGCACGACAAGCACCATGCGTGCGAACCAGGGATGCCGGGATGCCAGGATCCCCGGGCCACGTGCAGGTTCTGCTGGAAAGGCGCTTTCTTCCATGGAGGGACCCAGTCCCCCTCCTGTGCTGTGCCACTTTTTTCCTTCCACAGTTGCCTCTACCTCCCCTTTCAAGCCTTATCTTCCCCTTTGGGCTTTCTTGCTGCTTTGGGGTGTCCTCCATGTGTGTGACACTTACTATGGGTGTGAATCAGTGGCACCAGGATCCCTGGGGTCCCATGAAGGGGCGGCTGGGAAGGCACTTTCTTCTGTTGGGGGACACGCCCCCAGTCTGTGCCGCACCATATTTTTTCCTCTTACTCTCCTTTCAAGCCCTATCTTCCCTTCTGGGCCTTCTTGCCGCTTTCTGGTGCCCTCCGTGTGGGCAACACGCACCGTGGGTGTGAACCCTGGATGTCAGCATACCCGGGGCCCCAAGCAATGGCTGCTGGGAAGGCACTTATGTCCGTTGGGGAAACCAGGCCCCTCTCTTCTGCCATGTTGTTTTTTTTTTTTTTTCCACAGGTGCCTCTAACTCCTCTTTCAAGCCTTATCTTCCCTTCTGGGACTTCTTGCCGCTTGGGGTGCCCGTAGGAGCGACAAACACCGTGGATGTGAACCAGGGATGCCAGGAGCCCTGGGCCCCACGCATGGGTTGCTGGGGAGGCACTTTCTATTGTGGCGGGACCCAGGCCCAACTCCTCTGCCATGCCATTGCATTTCCTTCCAGAGGTACCTCTACTTCCCCTTTCAAGTCTTATGTTCCTTTCTAGATTTTCATGCCGTTTTGGGGTGCCCCCGGCGGGTGTGACACACACTGTGGGTATGAACCAGGGATGCCAGTATTACCAGGGCCCCACACAGGGGCTACTGGGTGAGCAGTTTCGTCCTTGGGAAGACCCAAGCCCCCCTCCTCTGCCACACCATTTTTTTCCCTTCCACAGGTGCCTCTATCTTCCCTTTCAAGCGTTATCTTCCCTTCTGGGCTTTCTTGCCGTTTTAGGGTGCCCCTGTGAGGGTGACACGCACCGTGGGTGTGAACCAGGGATGCCAGGATCCCCGTGGCCCCATGCAGGGGCTCCTGGGAAGGCACTTTCATCCTTGGGAGGACCCAGTACCCCATCCTCTTCCACGCCATTTTTTTCCCTCCACAGTTGCCTCTCCCTCCTCTTTCAAGCCTTATCTTCCTTTCTGGGCATTCTTGCCACTTTGGGGTGACCCCTCTGGCGTGACATGCACCTCGTGGGCATGACACGCACGGTGGGTGTGAACCAGGGATGCCAGGATACCCGGGTCCTAGCGCAGGGGCTGCAGGGGAGGCACTTTTGTTTGTGGCTACACCCAGGCTCCCCTCCTCTGCTGTGCCATTTTTTTTCTTCCACAGGTGCCTCTACCTCCCCTTTAAAGCCTTATCTTCCTTTCTGGGCATTCTTGCCACTTTGAAGTGCCCCTTATGGGCAGGACATGCAGCGTGGGTGCGAACCAGGCAAGCCAGGATCCCCGGGGATCCGCACAGGGGATGCTGGGAAAGTACTTTCGTGCATGGGGCTACCCAGGCCCCCTTCTCTGCCGCACCATTTTTTTTCTTCCACAGGGTCCTCTACCTCCCCTTTCAAGCCTTATCTTTCTTTCTGTGCCTCCTTGCCACTGAGGGGTGCCCACCATGGGCACAACACTCACTGTGTGTGCGAAGCAGGGACATCAGAATCCCCAGGGCCCTGCACAGGGGCTGCTGTGAAGGCACTTTCTTCCTTGGATGGATCCAGGGCCCCCTCCTGTGCCACGCCATTAGCTTTCTTTCCACAGGTGCCTCTACCTCTTCTTTCAAGCCTTATCTTCTTTACTGGGCGTTCTTGCAACTTTGGGTTATCCCCCGTGGGCGCAACAAGCACCATGCTTGTGAGCCATGGATGCCAGGATCCCTGCGGCCCCACCCAGGGGCTGCTGGGAAGGCACTTTCATCCGTTGGGGGACCCAGGCCCTGCTCCTCTGGGGCGCCATTTTTTTTCCTTCCACAGGTGCCTCTGCCTCCCCTTTTAAGCTTTATCTCCCTCTCTGGGCATCCTTGCCGCTTTGAGGTGCCACCCGTGGGCATGACACGCACTTTGGGGGTGAACCAGGGACGTCAGAATCCCTGCGGCCCTGCGCAGGGGCTGCTGGGATTGCACTTTCGTCTGTGGGGAGACCCAGGCCCCCTGCCTTGCCGCGCGATTTTTTTCCTTCCACAGGTGCCTCCACCTCCCCTTTCAAGACTTATATTCCCTTCTAGGCCTTTTGTTGCTTTGGGGGTGCCATTTGCACGCGTGACACGCACAGATGGTGAGAACCAGAGATGTGAGCAACCCCTGGGCCCTGAGCAGGGGCTGCTGGGAAGGCGCTTCCATCCATGGGGGGCCCCAAGACCCCTTCCTCTGCCGCCTCATTTTTTTCTTTCTACAGGTGCCTCTTCTTCCCCTTTCAAGCCTTATCTTCCCTTTTGTGCCTTCTTGCCGCTGTGGATCACCCCTGACGGGCGTGACACGCACAGTGGGTGCGAACCAGGGACTCAAATATCACTAAGTCCCCAAGCAGGGGCTGCTGTGAAGACACCTTTTTCTGTGGTGGGATCTAGGCCCCCCTCCTTTGCCACTCCATTTTTCTCCTTTCACAAGTGTCTCTACCTCCTCTTTCAAGCCTTATTTTCTCTCTCAATTCTTGCCGTTTTGGGGTGACCCCTGCAGGTGTGACCCACACCGTGGGTGTGAACCAGGGATGCCAGGATCCCTGGGGCCTGGTGCAGGGGCTGCTGGGAAGGCACTTTTATCCGTGGGGGGACCTAGGCCATCCTCCTCTCTCTTGCCATTTTTTCCTTCCTCAGGTGCCTCTACCTCCCCTTTCAAGCCTTATCTTCCCTTCTGGACCTTCTTGCCACATTGGGATGGCCCCCATGGGCACGGCATGCACCGTGGGTGTGAAACAGGGATGCCAAAATCCCCAGAGTCATGCACAGGGGCTGCTGGGAAGGCACTTTCCTCCTTTTGGGGACCCAGATCCGCCACCTCTGATGTGCCATTTTTTCCTTCCACAGGTGCCTCTACCTCCCCTTTCAAGCCTTATTTTCTTTTCTGGCCATTCTTGCCGCATTGGGGTGCCCACCATGACCCCGACACGCACCGTGGGTGCGAAACACGGATACCAGTATCCCTGGGACCCCATGAAGATGCTGCTGGGAAGGCACTTTCTCGTGGGGGGACCCAGGACCTCTCCTCTGCTGCGCCATTTGATTTCCTTCCACAGGTGATTACACCTCCCCTTTTATGCCTTATCTTCCCTTCTGGGCCTTCTTGCCGCTTAGGGGTGCCCCCTGCGGGCGCGACACTCATTGTGGGTGCCAACCAGGGACGTCAGAATTCCCAAGGCCCTGAGCAGGGGCTGCTGGGAATGCATGTTCGTATGTCCTGGGATCCAGGCTCCCCTCCTCTGTGGTGCCATTTTTTTTCTTCCACAGGTGCCTCTACCTCCTCTTTCAAGCCTTATCTTCCTCTCTGGGCCTTCTTGCCTCTTTGGGTGCACCCTGCGGTCATGACACACACCTTGGGAGTGAACCAAGGATGCCAGCATCCCCAGGTCCCCACTCAGGGGCTGCTGGGATGGCGCTTTTGTCCGTGGGGAGACCCTGACACCCTGTTCTGCTTCACCATATTTTTCTTTCCACAGGTGCCTCTACCTCCCTTTTCTAGCCTTATCTTTCCTTCTGGGCCTTCTTGCTTCTTTGGGGTGCCCTTCGCATGTGCGACATGCGCAGATGGTGTGAGCCAGGGATGGCAGCATCCCCTGGGCCCTGAGCATGGGCTGCTGGGAAGGCACTTTCGTCCGTGGGGTGTCCCAGGCCCCCCTCCTCTGCCGCACCATTTTTTTCCCCTTCTACAGGAAAGGGGAGGCCTCTGCCTCCCCTTTCAAGCCTTATGTTCCCTTCTGCGCCTTCTTGCTGCGGTGGAGTGCCCCTTCACAGGCGTGACACACACAGAGGGTGCAAATCAGGGACTCCAGTATCACCAAGTCCCCACACAGAGGCTGCTGGGAAGGCATTTTCGTCCGTGGTGGGAACCAGGCCCGCCTCCTCTGCCTTGCCATTTTTTTTTCCTTTCACACGTGCCTCTATCTCCTCTTTCAATACTTATTTTCCCTTCTCTCACTTCTTGCCGCTTTGGGGTGCCCTGCTGTGGGACCGACACTCACTGTGTATGTGTACCAGGCATGCCAGGATTCCTGGGGACCCGCACAGGGTCTGCTGGGAAGGCACTTTCGTCCATTGGGGGACCTAGGCCATCCTCCTCTTCTGCGCTGTTTTTTTTTTCGTTTCATTGGTGACTCTACTTCCCCTTTCAAGCCTTATCTTCTTTTCTGGGCCTTCTTGCAACTTTCGGTTGCCCCCGTGGGTGCAAGAAGCACCGTGGGTGTGAACCAGAGATGCCAGAATCCCCAGGGCCCCATGTGGGGGCTGCTGGGATGGTACTTTCGTCCATGGGGGGACCCAGGCCCCTTGCTCTTCCACTCCATTTTTTTTCCTTCCACAGGTGCCTCCACCTCCCCTTTCAAGCCTTATCTTCCCTTCTGGGCCTTCTTGCCACTGTGGAGTGTCCCCCGCAGGCGTGACACACACAATGTGTGTGAACCAGGTACTTCAGTATCACCAAGTCACCATTCAGGGGCTGCTAGGAAGGCACTTTTGTCCGTGGTGGGACCCAGGACCCCTTCTCTGCCACGCCATTTTTTTTTCCTTTCACAGGGGCCGCTACCTCATCTTTCAAACCTTATGTTCCCTTTTCTTCATTCTTGCCACTTTGGGGTGCCCGACATGCACCTTGTGTACCAGTGAATGCCAGGATTCCCTGGGCCCCACGCAGGAGCTGCTTGGAAGGCACTTTCGTCCGCGGGGGAACCCAGGCCGTCCTCTGCTCCTGGGCCATTGTTTTTCTTTCCACAGGTGACTCTACCTCCCCTTTCAAGCCTTATCTTCTTTTCTGGTCATTTTTGCAACTTTCGGTTACCCCCTATGGGAGTGACAAGCAGCTTGGTGCGAGACAGGGATGCCAGGACCAGTGGCTGCTGGGAAGGCACTTTTGTCCATGGAGGGACCCAGGCTCCCCTCCTATGCTGCACCATTTTTTTCCTTCCACGGGTGACTCTACCTCCCCTTTTAACCTTATCTTCCCTTCTGGCCCTACATGCCATTTTGGGTTGCCCCCCAGCGGGCATGACATGCACCATCGGTGCGAATCAGGGATGCCAGTATCACTGGGGCCCTGCGACGGGGCTGCCGATGAGGCACGTTCGTCCATGGGAGGACTCAGGCCCCACACAGTGGCTGCTGGGATGGCACTTTCATCCATGGGGGACCCAGGCCCCCTCCTCTGCTGCGCCGTATTTTTTCCTTCCACAGATGCCTCTACCTCCCCTTTCAAGTCTAATCTTCCCTTCCGGGCCTTGTTGCTGATTTGAGGTGCTCCCTGCACGCATGACATGCACGGAGGGTGCGAACTAGGATGCCAGTGTTCCCTGGGTGCTGAGCAGGGGATGCTGGGAAGGCACTTTCATCCGTGGGGGAACCCAGGCCCCTCTCCTCTGCTGTGCCTTTTTTTTTTTTTTCCTTTCACAGGTACCTTTACTTCACCTTTCAAGACTTATATGTCCTTCTGGGCCTTCTTGCCACTTTTGGGTGCCCCCCACGGGCGTGAGATGCACAGTGGGAACAAACCAGGGTGGCCAGGATCACCAAATCCCAATGAAGGGGCTGCTGGGAAGACACTGTCGTCCGCAGATGGAACCAGGACACTCTCCTCTGCCGCTCCATTTTTTTCTTTCCACAGGTGCCACTACCTCACCTTTGAAGCCTTATTTTCCCTTCTCTCAATTCTTGCCGAATTGGGGCCTAACCTGTGGGTCCGACAGGCACCGTCATTGCAAACCAGGGATGCCAGGAACCCCGGGCCCCGCACAGGGGCTGCTGGGACAGCATTTTCTCGTGGGAGGACTTAGGACCCCCTCCTCTGCCATGCCGTTTTCTTTTCCTTCCACATGTGCCTCTACCCCTCTTTCAAGCCTTATGTTCCCTCTGGCCCTTCTTGCTGCTTTGTAGTGCCCCCCTTGTGCACGACACGCACCGTGGGTGTGAAACAGGGGTGCCAGGATTCCCGGGGCTCCGCACAGGGGCTGCTGGGAAGGCACTTTCGTCCAAGGGGGGACCCAGGCCCCCCCTTATGATCCGCATTATTTTTCCTTACACAGGCGGCTCTACCTCCCCTTTCAAGATTTATCTTCCCTTCTGGGACTTCTTGCTGCTTTGTGGTGACCCCGCGGGTGCGACATGCACCATGGTGTGAACCAGGGACACCAGCAGCCCTGGGGCCCCGTGCAGGGGCTGTTGGGAAGACACTTTCATCCGTGGGGGGACCTAGGTCCCCCTCCTCCACGGCGCCTTTTTTTCCCTTCCACAGGTGCCTCTGACTCCCCTTTCAAGCCTTATCTCTCCTTATGGGCTTTTTTGCTGCTTTGGGTGCGACACGCATCGTGGGTGAGAATCAGGGATGCCAGGATCCCCAGGGTCCTGCGCAGGGGCTGCTTGGATGGCACTTTCATCCATGGGGCGACCCAGGCCCCCCTTCCCTGCCACGCTCTTTTTTTATTCCACAGTTGCCTATACCTCCCTTTTCAAAGCTCATCTTCCCTTCTGCTCCTTCTTGACGCATTAAGGAGCTGCCCGTTTGCGTGACAAGCACTGTGGGTGCGAACTAGGGATACCAGGAAGTCCTGGGCCCTACGCAGAGGCTGCCGGGAAGGCACTTTCAACCGTGGGTGGACCTAGGCCCCCCTTCTCTGCTGCGCCATTTTTTCCCTTCCACACTTGCCTCTACCTCCCCTTACAAGACTTATCTCTCATTTTTGGCTTTATTGCCACATTGGGGTGCCCCCCAGTAGGCACGACATGCCCCATGGGTGCGAACCAGGGATGCCAGGATCCCCGGGTCCCCACACAGGGGCTGTTGGGAAGGCACTTTCACCCATGGGGTCCCAGTTCCCCTCCTCTGTCGCGGTGCTTTTTCTTCCTTCCACAGGTGCCTCTACCTCCCCTTTCAAGTCTTATCTTCCCTTCTAGGATTTCTTGCCACTTTGGGGTGCCCAGGTCAGATGCAACATGCACCGTCAGTGTGAACCGGGACACCAGCATCCCTGGGGCTCCACGCAGGGGCTCCTGGGAAGGCACTTTCATCCATGGGGGGGGGCCCAGGCCCTCCTCCTCTTCTGCACAATTGTTTTTCCTTCTACAGTTGCCTCTACCTCCCCTTTGAAGCCTTATCTTCCCTTCTGGGCTTTCTTGCCGCTTTGGGGTCCCCGCTGCAGGTGGGACACCCACCGTGTTTGTGAACCAGGGATGCCAGGATCCTTGGGGTACCGAACAGGGCCTGCTGGGAAGGCACTTTCGTCAGTGGGGGACCCGGGTCCCCCTCTGCTGCAGCGCCATTTTTTTTCCTTCCACAGGTCCTCTACCTCCCCTTTGAAGCCTTATCTTCCCTTCTGGGCCTTCTTGCCTCTTTGGGGAGCCCTCCTTGGGTGCGACATGCACCTTGGGTGAGAACCAGGGATGTGAGGATCCCTGGGGCCCCACTCATTGGCTACTGGGAAGGCAGTCTCATCCGTGGGAGGACCTAGGCCTCCCTCCTATGCCACATCATTTTTTTTCCTTCCACAGATGCCTCTACCCCCCCTTTCAAGCCTTATCTCCCCTTATGGGCCTTCTTGCTACTTTTGGGTTCCCCCATGGTGGGGGGGCACGCACCGTGGGTGCGAACCAGGGACGCCAGTATCTCCGGGGCCCCGTGCAGGGGCTGCTGGGAAGGCACGTTTGTCCGTGGTGGGACCCAAGCCCCCCTTATCTGCCACGCCATTTTTTTTCCTTCCACAGGTGCCTCTACCTCCCATTTCAACCATTATCTCCTCATATGGTCCTTCTTGTCACTTTGGGGTGCCCCTCCATGGCCACGACACGAACTGTGGGTGAGAAACAGGGAGGCCAGGATTCCCGGGGCCTCGCCCATGGGCTGCTGGGAAGGCACTTTTGTCTGTTGGGCGACCCAGGACCCCTTCCTCTGCTGCGCCTTATTCTTTACTTCCACAGGTGCCTCTACCTCCCCTTAGAAGCCTTATCTTCCATTCTGGGCCTTCTTGCCACTTTGGGGTGCCCCTCGTAGGAGCGATCCAGGGATGCCAAAATCCCCGGGGCTCCGCGCAGGGGCTCCTGGGAAAGCACTTTCGTCCGTGGGGAAACCCAGGCATCCCTCCTCTGCCGCGCCAGTGTTTTTCCTTCCACAGGTGCCTCTACATCCCCTTTCAAGCTTTATCTCACCTTAAGGGCCTTGTTGCCACTTTGGGGTGCCTCCCTATGGTCACGACAGGAACCATGTTTGTGAACCAGGGACGCCAGGATCCCCAGGGCCCTTTGCAGGGGCTGCTGGAAAGGCACTTCCGTTTGTGGGGGGGACCCAGGCCCCCCTCCTCTGCCGCACCAGTTTTTTCCTTCCACAGGTGCCTCTACCTCCCCTTTCAAGCCTTATCTTCCTTTCTGGGCCTTCTTGCCCCTTTGGGTTGGGCCCTGCATGGGTGACACACACCTGGAGTGTGAACAAGGGATGCCAGGTCCCCGGGGCCACGTCCAGTGGTTGCTGGGAAGGCACTTTCGTGTGGGGGACCCAGACCACCTCCTCTTCAGTGCCATTTTTTTTTGGTTCCACAGGTGCCTCTACCTCCCCTTTCAAGCCTTATCTTCCCGTCTGGGCCTTCTTCCCGCTTTGGGGTGTCCCCTTGTGTGCGACACGCACTGCAAGTGCAAACCAGGGAAACTAGTATCCCCGAGGCCCCATGCAGGGTCTGCTGGGAAGGCACTTTCGTCCGTGGTGGGACCCAGGCCCCCTCCTCTCTCACGCCATTCTTTTCCTTCCACAGGTGCCTCTACCTCCCCTTTCAAGCCTTATCTTCCCTCTGGGCCTTCTTACCGCTTTGGGGTGCCGCCTGTGGGATTGAAACACACCTTGAGTGTGAACCAGGGATGCCAGCATCCCCGAGGCCTCACGCAGGTGCTGCTGGAAAGGCACTTTCATCCATGGGGAGACCCAGGCCCCTCTCCTATGTCACGCCATATATTTTCCTTCCACAGGCGCCTCTAACTCCGCTTTCAAGACTTGTCTTCTCTTCTCGGCCTTCTGCCACTTTGGGGTGCCCCCTGTGGGTTTGACACGTACCATTGTTGAGAACCAGGGAGGCTAGGATCCCCAGGGCCCTGTGCAGGGGCTGCTGGGAAGGCACATTCGTCTGTGGGAGGACCCAGACCCCCCTCCTCTGCCGTCCCAAATTTTTTCTTCCACAGGTGCCACCACCTCCTCTTTCAAACCTTATATTCTGTTCTGGGCTATCTTGACGAATTGGGGTGCCCTCCGTATGCACGACCAGCACCGTGGGTGTGAACCAGGGATGCCAGGATCCCCAGGGCCCCACGCCGGAGCTGCTGGGAAGTCACTTTCATCCGTGGGGGGACCCAGGACCCCCTCCGGTTTTTTTCCTTCCACAGGTGCCTCTACCTCCCCTTTCAAGCCTTGTCTTCCATTCTGTCCCTTCTTGCCACTTTGAGCTGCCCCCGCAGGCAAAACACGCACCGTGGGTACGAACCAGGGATGCCTGGATTCCCAGGGCCCCGCTGCTGGGAAGGCACTTTCGTCCGTTGGGGACCCAGGCTCCCCTCCTCTGCCACGCCTTTTTTTTTTTCCCTTCACAGGTGCATCAGTCTTCCCTTTCAAGCCTTATCTTCTTTTCTGGGTTTTCTTGTCTCTTTGGGGTGCCCCACGTGGGTGCAACATGCACCATGGGTGCGAACCAGGGATGGAAGGATCCCTGGGGCCTTGCCCAATAGCTGCTTGGATAGCACTATCGTCCATGGGGGAACACAGGTCCCCATTCTCTGCCGCGCCATTTTTTTTTCCACAGGTGCCTCTACCTTCCTTTTCAAGCCTTGTCTTCCCTTCTGGGCCTTCTTGCCACATTGGGCTGACCCCATGGGCATGACACGCACCGTGGTTGCAAACCAGGGATGCCAGGACTCCCAGGGCTCCGCACAGGGCTGCTGGGAAGGCACTATCGTCCGTGGGGAGACATAGGCCCCCTTTCTCCGCCACGCCATATATTTTCTTTACAAAAATACCTCTACCTCCCTTTTCAAGCCTTATCTTCCCTTCCGGGACTTCCGGCCACACTGGGCTGCCCCCACGGTAGCGACATGCACTGTGGGTATGAACCAGGGATGCCAGGATTCCCAGGGTCCCACGCAGGGGCTACTAGGAAGGCACTTTCGTCCTTGGGGGACCCAGGCCCCCCTCCTCTGCCAGGCCGTTATTTTTCCTTCCATAGGTGCCTTACCTCCCCTTTAAAGACTTCTCTTCAATTCTGTGCCTTCTTCCTGCTTTGGGGTGAACCCCGTGGTGGCAACAAGCAACTTGGCTGTGAACCAGGGACTCCAGGATCTCCAAGGCCCCGTGAAGGCGCTGCTGGGGAGTCACTTTGGTTCATGGGGTGACCCACGCCCCCCTTCTCTGCCATGCCATTTTTTTCCATCCACAGGTGCCCCACCTCACCTTTCAAGCCTTATAGTCCCTTCTGAACCCTCTTGCCCCTTTGCGGTAATGCCGTTGTCACGACATGCACCGTGGGTGTGAACCAGGTATGCCAGAATCGCCTGGGCCACGCGTAGGGTCTCCTGGGAAGGTACTTTCGTCTGTGGGGGCACCCAGGCCTCCTTCCTCTGCCGTGTTGTTTTTTTCCTTCCACCAGTGCCTCTACCTCCCCTTTCAAGCCTTATGTTTCCTTCTGGGCCTTCTTGCCACATTGGGGTGCCTCCTGCGGGTGCGACAAGCACTGTGGGTGGGAACCAGGGACGCCAGGATCGCTGGGGCCGCGTGCAAGGGCTACTGGGAAGGCACTTTCGTCCTTGGGAAGACTCAGGCTCCCCTTTTCAGCCATGCCCTTTTTTTCCCTTCCACTGGTGCCTCCACATCACCTTTCAATCCTTATCGTCACTTCTGGGCCTTCTTGCCGCTTTGGGATGACCCCGTTGTCGTGACATTCACCATGGGTGTGAGCCAGGGATGCCAGGGTCCCCAGGGCCCCATGCAGCAGCTGCTGGGAAGGCATATTAGTCCGTGAAGCGACCCAGACCCCCCTCCTGTGCCACGCTGTTTTTCTTCCTTCCACAGGTACCTCTACCTCCACTTTCAAGGCTTCTCTTCCCTTCTGGGCCTTCTTGCCGCTTTGGGGTACACCTGTGGGTGCAACACGCATGGTGGGTGCAAACCAGGGACATCAGGATCCCCAGGGCCCCATGCAGTGGTTGCTGGGAAGGCACATTCGTCCGTGCATGGACCCATGTCCCCTTCCTCTGCCAGACACCTCCCCTTTCAAGCCTTATCTCCTTTTCTGGGTCTTCTTGATGATTTCGGATTCCCCTGCAGGCGCAACATGCACTGTTGGTGCGAACCAGGGATGCCTGGATGCCAGGGGGCCGTGCACAGGGGCTGCTGGGGAGGAACTTTCATCCTTGGGAGAACCCAGGCCCCCATTTACTGCTACGCCGTTTCCTTTTCTTCTACAGATGTCTTTAGCTCTCCTTTCAAGTCTTATCTTCCATTCTGGCCCTTCTTGCCGCTTTGGGGTGGCCCCCATGGGGGCGACACGCATCATGGTTGTGAAACAGGGATGCCAGGATCCCCGTGTCCCCGCTACGGGGCTGCTGGAAAGGCACGTTCATTTGTGGGGGGACTCAGGAACCTCTCCTCTGCCAATTTTTTCCTTCACAGGTGCGTCTATCTCCCCTTTCAGGCTTTATCTTCTCTTCTGGATCTTCCTGCCACTTTGGGATGCCTCCCGCGAGCGCAACACACACCATGGGTGCAAATGAGGGATGCCAGTATCCCCGGAGCTCCACACAGGGGCTGCTGGGAAGGCACTTTCGTCCGTTGGGAGGAACCAGGACCCCATCCTCAGCCGTGCCATTTATTTTCCTTCCACAAGTGCCTCTACCTCCCCTTTCAAGCCTTATCTTCCCTTCTGGGCTCTCTTGCCACACTGGGTTGCCCCTGTGGTTGCAACTCGCATCGTGGGTGTGAACCAGGGACACCAGGATGCCCAGGGCCACTCACAGGGGATGCTGGGAAATCACTTTTGTAAGTGGGGAGACCCAGGCCCCCTCCTCTGCCACGCTGTTATTTTTCCTTCTGCAGGTGACTCTACCTCCTTTCAAGCAGTATCTTGCCATCTGGGCATTCTTGCTGCTTTGGGGTGCCCCCTGTGGGAGTGACATGCACTGTGGGTGGGAACCTCTGATGCTAGTATCCCTGGGTCCCAGCGCAGGGGCTGCTGAGAAGGTACTTTCGTTCATGGGGGGACCCATGCCCCCCTCGTCTCCTGCGTCATTTTTTTCCTTCTACAGGTTCCTCTACCTCCCCTTTCAAGACTTAATTTCCATTCTGGGCATTCTCAATGCTTTGGGGTACCTTCTGTGGGCGTGACATGCACTGTGGGTGTGAACCAGGGATGCCAGCATTGCCGGGGCACCGTGCAGGGGCTGCTGGGAAGGCACTTCGTAATTGCGGGGAACTAGGCCCCCTTCATCTGCTGCACAGTTTTTTTTCCTTCCACAGGTGCCTCTGCCTCCCCTTTCAAGCCTTATCTTCCCTTGTGGGCCTCCGTGACCATTAGGGGTGCCCCCCATGTGCGTGACAAGCACTATGGGTGTCAACAAGTGATGCCAAGATCCCCAGAGCCCCACGCAAGGTCTCCTGGAAGGCACCTTCATCTGCAGGTGGACCCAGGCTCCCCTCCTTTGCCTCGCCTTTTTTTCCTTCCAAAGGTGCCTCTACCTCCCCTTTTAAGCCTTATCTTCCCTTCTGGGCCCTGTTGCCACACAGAGGTGCCCCACGCATGGGCGACACGCACCATGTTTGTGAACCAGAAATGCCAGGATCACCAGGGCCCTGTGCAGGGGCTGGGGGGCAGGCACTATCCTCCGTGGGTGGACCTAGGCCCCCTCCTTGGCCACGACATTTTTTTTCCTTCCACAGGTGCCTCTACCTCCCCTTTCAAGCCTTATCTTCCCTTCTGGGCCTTCCTGCCACTTTGGGCTGCCTCCCACTGGAGCGACACACACCATAGGTGCGAACCAGAGATGATAGGTTCCCCGGGGCCTCGCACAGAGGCAGCTGGGAAGGCATTTTCATCCTTGGGGTGACTCAAATCCCCCTCCTTGGCCACGCCATTTTTTTTTTCCTTCCACAGTTGACTCTACCTCCCCTTTCAAGACTTATCTTCCCTTCTGGGCCTTCTTGCCACAATAGGTTGCCCCCCGCGATTGCAACTCGCTCCGTGGGTGTGAACCAGGGACACCAGGAGGCCCGGGGCCCAACGCAGAGGCTTCTGGGAAGGCACTTTCTTCCGTGGGGTGGGGGGGCAGGCCCCTCTTCTCTGCCGTACCAGCCCAAAACAGCACGGGGGCTTGAAAGGGTAGGTCGAAGCACCTGTGGTGTGGCAGGTAAACAGAAACCGCGCGACAGACGTCTACCCCCACAGGCGAAAGTGATTCAGCAGCGCACATGCACAGGGCCGAGGGGACCCTGGGCCTCCCGAGTTCACTGCCACAAAGCACCTTGGGCCCACGGGGACCAGCCGAAGGCAGCAGGGAGGCTTGAAAGGGGATGTCGAGGCACCTGTGGTGTGGCAGGAAAACAGAAACGGCACGGCAGAAGTCCCCGCCCACGGGCAAAATTGTCTCCCCTCCGTGCAAGCGTGTGGCCCAGGGGAAGCTGGGTCTCCTAGTTTTGTGCCCACGGAGCGCCTTGGGCCAGTGGGGGCCAGCCCAAGATGGCAGGGAGGCTTGAAAGGGGAGGTTGAGGCGCCTGTGGTGTGTCAGGAAAATAGAAAAGGCGCAGCAGCAAAGGTCCCCTTGCCACAAGCGAAAGTGCCTCCCCACCGCTCATGCACAGAGCCCAGGGTACCCTGGGACTCCCAGGTTCACACACACGGAGTGCCTTGGGCTAGATAGGGCCAGCCCAAAGCAGAAGGGACGCTTGAAAGGGGAGTTCGAGGCACCTGTGGTGTGACAGGAAAACAGAAACGGAGTGGCAGAAGTCCCCCCACCATGAGCAAAAATGACTCCCCACAGCGCATGCACGAGGCCCAGTGGATCCTGGGTCTCCCAGATTGATGCCCACTGAGCGCCTCGGGCCCAAAGGGGCAAGCCTAAGGCAGCAAGGCACGGAGGCTTGAAAGGGGAGTTCGAGGCACCTGTGGTATGACAGGAGAACAGAAACGACGTGGAAGAGGTCTCCCCCGGCTAGCGAAAATGCCTCCCGACCACACATGCATGGGGCCTAGGGTACCCTGGACCTCGCTGGTTCCTGGACATACAGTGCTTTGGGTGCACGGGGGCCAGCCCAAGGAGGCAGGGAGGCTTGAAAGGAAAGGTTGAGGCACCTGTGGTGTGGCAGGAAAACAGAAACGGCATGGCAGAGGTCCCCCACCACGGGCAAAAGTGCCTCACATGCGTGGTGTCCAGAGGACCCTGGGCCTCCCAGCTTTGTGCTGCAGAGCGCCTCAGGCCTATGGGGTCCAGCCTAATGTGGCAGCGACACTTGAAAGGGGAGATCGAGGCGATTGGGGTATGACAGGAAAGCAGAAATGGCGAGGCAGAATTCCCCACCCATGGACTAAAGTGCCTACCTACTGTGCATGTGTGGGGCCCCAGGGACCCTGAGTCTCCCAGGTTTGCCCCAACGGAGGGCCCTGGGCCCACGGGGACAAGCCCAAAGCAGCTGGAAGGCTTGAAATGGGAGGTTGTGGCACCTGTGGTGCGGCAGGAAAACAGAAACGGTGCAAAAGAGGTCACCCACCAGGGGCGAAAGTGCCTCCCCTCCGCTCATGCACTGGGCCCAGGTGACTCTGGGCCTCTCAGGTTCGTGCCCATGGAGTTCCTTGGGCCCACGGGTCCAGCCCAAGGCGGCAGGGAGGATTGAAAGGGGAGATTGAGGCAACTGTGGTGTGGCAGGAAAACAGAAATGGTGAGGCAGAGATCCCTCTCCTCGGGCAAAAGTCCCTCCCCATTGTGCATGCGAGGGGCCCAGGGGACCTTGGGCCTCCCAGGTTCTCAACCAGGGAGCGTCTCAGGCCCACGGGGTCCAGCCAAAGGCGGCATGGAGGCCTGAATGGGCTGGTCGAGGCGCCTGTGGTGTGGCGGGAAAAGAGAAACGGCACGGTAAAGGGCCCGCCCCACGGGAGGAATTGTCTCCCCACCGCGCATGCGCGCAGTCCAGGGGATCCTGAGCCTCCTAGGTTCGCACCTACAGAGCGCCTCAGGCCCACGGGAGCCAGCCTAAAGCAACAGGGCTGCTTGAAAGGGGAAGTCGAGGCGCCTGTGGTGTGGCAGGAAAACAGAAAAGGCGCAGCAGAAGTCCCCATCCACGGGCGAAAGTGCCTCCCCACCGTGCATGCGTGGGGCAAAGGGAACCCAGAGCCTCCCAGGTTCATGCCCACAGAGGGCCTGAAGTCCACGGGGGCCAGCCCAAGGCAGCAGGGAGGCTGTAAAGGGGAGGTCGAGGCACCTCTGGTGTGACAGGAAAACAGAAAAGGTGCAGCAGAGTTCCTCCCCATAATCGAAAGTGACTCCACACAGTGCATGCATGGGGGCCAGACGACCATGGGCCTCCCAGGTTCGTGTCCACAGAGTGCCTCAGGCCAGCGGGGGGCCAGCCCAACGGGGCAGGGAGGCTTGAAATGGGAGGTTGAGGTGCCCGTGGTGTGGCAAGAAAACAGAAACGGCGTGGCAGAGGTCCTACCCCAGGGTCAAAAGTGCCTGCCCACAGCGCATGCGCAGGGGCAGGGGACCCTGGGCCTCCCAAGTTAGTGACCATGGAGCACCTCGGGCCCAAGTGGGCCAAAAGGAAAAAAAAACCGGCACAGTAGAGCTGGGGTCTTGGCCCCTGGCCCCAACCACGCCACCCCTGCCACGCATGCGTGGAGTCGCGAATAACCTGGGGTCCCGGGTTTGCGCCGCCAGAGCGGCTGGGCCCCTCGGGGTGCCACCCAAAGTGGCATGGGGGCTTGAAAGGAGAGGATGAGGCACCGGTTTAAGGAAAAAAACCGGTGCAGTAGAGCAGGGGTCTTGGCCCCTGGCCACCACACGCCCTCCCTGTCGTGCATGCGCGGTGTCCCGGGTTCGAGGCCCTGGCGTGGCTGGACACCGCGGTGGGCCACCCAAAGAGACAGGGAGACTTGAAAGGGGATGTCGAGGCACCGGTGGAAGGAAGAAAAAACAGGCAAGGCAGACCAGGGGTCTTGGCCCCTGGACCCCGCATACCAACCCTGCCAAGCATGCATAGGTTCCCGGGTTCATGCCACCAAGTGGCTGGGCCCTGGAGGGCACCGCACAAAGTGGCAGGGATGTTTAAAAGGGGAGGTCGAGGCAGAGCAGGGGTCTTGGCCCTGGCCCCCCACCAGGCCCCACCTGCCGCGCATGCGCGGGGTCCCTGGTTCCCTGGGGTCCCGGGTTCGCTCCCCCAGAGTGGCTGGGCCACGCACGGTGCAACCCAAAGTGGCAGGGAGGCTTGAAAGGGGAGGTCGAGGTAGGGGTGGAAGGAAAATTAACCAGTGTGGCAGAGTAGAGTTTTTGGCCCCCTCCCCCACCAAGCCGTTCCTGCCGTGCATGCATTGGGTCCCGGGGACTCTGGGGTCCCGGGTTCGTGCCCTGGAGTGGCTGGGCCCTTGGGGCACTGCCCTAAGCGGCAGGAATGCTTGAAAGGAGAGGTCGAGGCACCGGTGGAATGAATAAAACAGGCGAGACAGAGCAGAGGTCTTGGCACCTGGCCAACCCCACACACCCTGTCATGCATGTGTGGGGTGTCAGAGACCCTGGGGTCCTGGGTTCGTGTCCCAGGAGTGACTGGACCCCGTGCGGGGCCGCCAAAGGGGCATGCAGGCTTGAAAGGAGAGGTCGACACACAGGTAGATGGAATAAAAACCGGCGAGGCAGAGCAGGGGTCTTGGCCCCTCGCAACCCCCATGCCACCCCTTCCGCGAATGCGTGGGGTCCTGGGTACCCTGGGGTCCCGTGTTCGTGTCCCCGGAGCGGCTTGGCCCCGGGGGGCTCTGCCCAAAGCGTCACGGAAGCTTGAAATGGGAGGTCGAAGCACCGGTGGAAGGAAAAAAAAACTGCACAGCAAAGAAGAGGTCTTGGCCCCTGGTCAACACCACGCCCCACATGCCATGCATTCGCGTGTTCCTGGGGACCCTGGAGTCCGGGGTTCGTGCCCCTGGAGCGGCTAGACCCCGCGGGGGGCCGCCCAAAGGGGCTGGGAGGCTTCAAAAGGGAGGTTGAGTCTCCAGTGGAAGAAAAAAAACAGGCGAGGCAGAGCAAGGGTCTTGGCCCCTGGCCACCCCCACGCCGCCCCTTTCGCGAATGTATGGGGTCCGGGGAGTGGCTTGGCCCCCAGGGGCCCCGTCCAAAGCGGCACGGAGGCTTGAAAGGGGAGGTTGAGTCACCGGCGGAAGGAAAAAAAAACAGCGCAGCAGAGAATGGGTCTTGGCCCCTGGTCAACACCGCGCCCCACCTGCCACACATGCTTATGTTTCTGGGGACCCTCGGGTTTGGGATTCGTGCCCCCGGAGTGGCTGGACCCCGCGGGGGGCCGTCCAAATGGGCTGGGAGGCTTCAAAGGGGAGGTTGAGTCACCAGTGGAAGGAAAAAAGCCGGCGAGGCAGAGCAGGGGTCTTGGCCCCTGGCTCCCTCAAGCCTCCCCTGCAACGCATGCGCAGAGTCCTAGGTTCACACCCCCGGAGCGGCTGAGCCCAGCGGGTTGCCGTCCAAAGAGGCAGCGAGGCTTGAAAAGAGAGGTCGAAGCTCCAGTAGAAGGAAATAAAAACGCCACTGTCGAGTAGTGGTCTTGGCCCCTGGCCCACACCAAGCCCCCCATGCTGCGCATGCGCGGGGTCTCAGGGACCCTGGGTCCGGTGTTCTCACTCCTGGAGTGGCTGGGCCCTGAGCGGTGACGCCCAAGCGGAAGGGAAACTTGAATGTGGAGGTCGAGGCACTGATGGAAGGACGAAAAACCGGCACAATAGAGCAAATTCTTGGCCTCTGGCCAACCCCACGCCCCCCTTTCCGCATATGCATGGGGTCCCGGGGACCCTGGGTCCCAGTTTCATGCCCAAAGAGCAGCTGGACCCCGCGGGTGGCCGCTCAAAGAGTCAGGGAGGCTTGAACGGGGAGGTCGAGACACCAGTGGAAGGAAATAAACTGGTGAGGCAAAGCAGGTGTCTTGGCACCTGGTCACCCATCTCTCCTGCTACGCATGCGTGGGGTCCCGGGTTCACGCCCCCAGAGTGGCTGGGACCTGCGGGGTGCCACCCAAAGCGGCAGGGAAGCTTGAAAGGGGAGGTCAAGGCACCGGTTTAAGGAAAAAAAACGGCGCGGTAGAGTAGGGTTTTAGGCCCCTGGCCACCCCCACGCCACACCTGCCGCGCATGAGTGGGGTCCTGGGGACCCTGGTGTCCCGGGTTCGCGTCCCCTCAGTGGCTGGGCCCCGGAAGGCGCCGCTAAAACTGGCAAGGAGACTTGAAAGGGGAGGTTGAGGCACATGTGGAAGGAAAAATTATCGGCACGGCAGAGCAAGGGCCTTGGCCCCTGGCCAACCCCACGCACCCTCTGTCGCGCGTGCGCGGGGTCCCGGGTTCGCGCTGCCGGAGTTGCTGGACCGCGCGGAGGGCGGCCCAAAGAGGCAGGGATGCTTGAAAGGGAAGGTTGAGGCACTGGGGTAAGGAAAAAAACCGACGAGGCAGAGCAGAGGTCTTGGCCCCTGGCCCCCGCCACCCACAACATGCCACGCATGCGTGGCGTCCCAAAGACCCTGAGGTCCCGGGTGTGCGCCGCCGGAGCTGCTGGGCCCCGTGGGGTGCCACCCAAACCGGCAGGGAGGCTTGAAAGAGGAGGTCGAGGCACCTGTAGAATGAAAAAAAACTGGCGTGGTAGAGCAGGCGTCTTGGCCCCTGGCCCCCACCACGCCACACCTGCAGCACATGCACAGGGTCCCGTGTTCACACCCCCGGAGTGGCTGGGCCCTAGGAAGCCCCACCCAAAGAGGCAGGGAGGCTTGAAATGGGAGGTCGAATCACCGGTGAAAGGAAAAAAAAAAGCCGTGGTAGAGCAGAGGTCTTGGCCCATGGCCCACATCACGCCATCCCTGCCATGCATGTGCGGGGTCCCGGACACCCTGGAGTCCCGGATTCGCGACCCCGGAGTGGCCTGGCCCCGCGGGGGGCCGCACATAGAGGCAGAGAGGCTTGAAAGGGGAGGTCGAGGAACCAGCGAAAGGAAAAAAAACTGGCGCGGTAGAGCGGGGTTCTTGGCTCATGGCCGCACCCACACCGCTCCTGCTGCACATGCGCGGGATCCTGGGGACCCTGGGGTCCCAGGTTTGCACCGCCGGAGTGGTTAGATCCCACGGGGGGCCGCCCAAAGAGGCAGGGAGGCTTGAAAGTTGAGGTCGAGGCCCCGGTGGAAGGAAAATAAACTGGCGAGGCAGAGCAGGGGTCTTAGCCGCTGGCCTTCCCCAGGCCCCCCGCCCGCCATGCATGTGCGGGGTCCTAGGGACCCTGAGGTCTCGGGTTCACACCCCCAGAGCGGCTGCACCCCACAAGGAGCCGCCCAAAGAGGCAGGGAGTCTTGAAAGGGGAGATCGAGGCACCAGTGGAAGGAAAAAAAGCCACCGAGGGAGAGCAGGGGTCTTGGCCCCTGGCCCCCCCCATGCCACCCCTGCCGCTCATGTGCGGGGTCCTGGGGACCCTGGGGTTTGGGATCCATGCCCTGCGGGGTGCCCAAAGCGGCAGGGATGCTTGAAAGGGGAGGTCGAGGCACCGGTGGAAGGAAAAAAATCCGCCGTGGTAGAGCACGGTTCTTGGACCCTGCACCCCCCATGCCGCCCCTGCCGCGCAAGCGCGGGGTCCAGGGATTCTGAGGTCGCGGGTTCGCGCCCCTGGAGGGACTGGACCCAGCAGGGTGCCGCCCAAAGAGGCAGGGAGGCTTGAAATTGGAGGTTGAGTCACCGGTGGAAGGAAATAAAACCGGCGAGGCAGAGCAGGGATCATGGCCCCTGGCCCCTCACACGCACACCCTGCCACACATGCGCGCTGTTCCAGGGACCCTAGGGTCCCCCGTTGACGTCCCTGGAGGGGGTGGTCCCCGCGGGGTGCCCGCCAAAGCGGCAGGGAGGCTTGAAAGGCCAGGGGTCCCCGGTTCGCACCCCACAAGGAGCCGCCCAAAGAGGCAGGGATTCTTGAAAGGGGAGGTCGAGGCACCCGTGGAAGGAAAAAAATACTGGCGAGGTAGAGCAGGGGTTTTGGCCCCTGATCCCCCCCTCCCCCGAGCCCCCTGCCGCGCATGCGCAGGGTGCCACGACTGTGGGGTTCTGGATTCGCTCCGCCAGAGCAGCTGGACCTCGTGGGGTGTTGCCCAAAAAGGCAGGGAGGCTTGAAAGGGGAGGTGTAGCCACCGGTGGAAGGAAGAAAACCTGACGATGTAGAGCAGGGGTCTTGGCCCCTGGCCTTCCCCATACCACCCCTGCTGCGCATGATCGTGGTCCAGGGGACCCCGCTGCTAAAGAAGCAGGGAGTCTTGAAAGGCCAGGGGTCCCGGGTTGGCGCCTCAGGACTGGCTGTACCCCGCGTGGTGCCGCCCAAAGAGGCAGGGAGGCTTGAAAAGGTAGATCGAGGCACTGGTGGAAGGAATAAAAACTGGCGAGGCAGAGCAGGGGTCTTTGCCCCTGCCCCCCCCACCAAGCCCCACCTGCCATGCATGCGCGGGGTCCCAGGGACACTGGCGTCCCAGATTCACTCCCCCAGAGCAGCTGAACACCGCAGGGGGCCGCCCAAAGAGGCAGGCAGGCTTGAAATGGGAGGTCGAGGCACTGGTGGAAGGAAAAAACACCAGCGAGTCAGAGCAGGGTTCGGGGCCCCTGGCTCCCCCCGCCGCGCATGCGCGGGTCCCGGGGACATCAGGATTCCGGGTTCGTGTCCATGGAGCCGCTGGGCCCCTGGCCCACACCTGCAGCGCAGGCATCGGTCCCGGGGGATCCCAGGTGGGGCCAGGGCCCGGACCCCTGCTCTGCCGCGCTGGGTTTTTTTTTTTACTCCACCATTGTCTCGGCCTCCCCTTTCAAGCCTCCCTGCGGCCTTGGGCGGCCCCCAGCGGGACCCGGCAGCTCCGGGGGCTCGAACCTGGGACCCCGGGGTGCCCAGGACTCGTGCGTCCACAGCAGGGATAGGCTAGGGACCCCGACCCTGCTCTGCCGCGTCAGGTTATTTTTCCTTCCACCGGTGCCTAGGCCTCCCTTTTCAAGACTCTCTGCCGCCTTGTGCAGCCCCCCGGGGGGCCCAACCGCCCCAGGGGAGCGAACTCAAGACCCCAGTTTCCCAGGCAACCCACGCATGCGTGGCAGGGGGCAGCCAGAGGCCCCAAAACCCGCTCTGCCACACTGGGTTGTTCTTCCTTCCAGCAGTGCCTCGGCCTCCCCTGTCAGGCTTCCCTGTCTCTTTGGGCGGTCCCCTGCGGGGCCGAGCCGCTCTAGGGGCGCGAACCCGGGACCCCAAGTTCCCTGGGACCCCACGCAGGTGCGGCAGGGGCGGCGTGGAGTGGGTCAGGGGCCAAGACAACTGCTCTACCGCGCCGTTTTTTTTTTCCATCCACCGGAGACTCAACCTCCACTTTCAAGCCTCCCTGCCGCTTTGGACCGCAACCCGCGGGGCCCAGCAGCTCCAGGGGCGCTATCCAGAGACTCCAGGGTACCCGGGACCCCGCGCAAGTGCGGTAGGGGCGGAGAGGGAGTGGCCAGGAGCCGGTTTTTCTTCCTTCCACCGGTGGCTCGACCTCCCCTTTCAAGCCTCTGTGCCGCTTTTGGCTGAAACCCTCGGGGCCCTGCCAATCCGGTAGCGCGAACCTGGGACCCCAGGGTCCCCAGTACACGCGCATGTATGTCAGGGTCGGCGTGAGCAGGGCCAGGGGCCAGACCCCTGCTCTACCGTGCCGTTTTCTTCCGTTAACCGGTGCCTCGACATCCCTTTCAAGAGTCCCTGCAGCTTTGGGCGGCACCCTGCATGGCCCAGCCTCTCCGGGGGCATGAACCCTGGACCCCAAGGTCCCCAGGAAACCACGTATATGCGGCAGGGAGGGCGTGAGGGGGTCCAAGGACCAAGACCCCTGCTCTGCCTCGCCAGTTAATGTTCCTTCCACCGGTGCCTCGACCTCCCATTTCAAGCCTCCCTGCCTCTTTAGGCGGCACCTTGCGGGGTCCAGCCTCTACGGGGGCGGAAATCCGGGACCCCAGGGTTCGCTGGACCCCACGTGTGCTCTACAGAGGGGGCGTGGGTGGGGCCAGTCGCCAAGACCCCTGCTCTGCCTCGCCGGATTTTTTCCTTCCACCTGTGCCTGGACCTCCCTTTTGAAGCCTCCCTGCCCCTTTGGGCGGCCCCCGCGGTCTCCAGCCGGTCCGGGGGTGCGAACGTGGGACCCCTGTGTCCCAGGGACCCCGCGCATGCATGGAAGCGGTGGCGTGGTGGCCATGGGCGAAGACCTCTGCTCTACCGTGGCGGTTTTTTTTCCTTCTATCAGTGCCTCACCCTCCACTTTCAAGCCTCGCTGCCTCTTTGGGCAGTACCCTGCTGGGTCCAGCCGCTCCGGGGTCGTGAACCCTGGACCCCAGGTTCTCAGAGACCTTGCGCATGCGCAGCAGATTGGGCGTGGGGTGGGGCCAGGGGCCAATACCCCTGCCCTGCGTCTCTTTTTTTTTCCTTCCACTGGTGCCTTGATCTCCCCTTTCAAGCCTCCCTGTCACTTTGGGCGGCAAACCCGGGGCCCAGCCTCTTCGGGGGCACGAGCCCAGGACCCTAGGGTCTCCGAAACCCTACGCATGTGCGGTAGGGTGGGTGTTGCGGAGTGCCTGGGGCCAAGACCCCTGCTCTGTCTTGCCGGGTTTTTTTTCCTTCCATCGATGCTTCGACCTCCCCTTTCATGCCTCCCTGCCTCTTTGGGCTGCCCCTTGGGGGGTCCAGCCCCTCCTTGGGTGAGAACCCGGGAATCAACGGCCTCCAGGACCCCGCGCATACGTGGCAGGGGGCGCGTGGGGACACGGGCCAAGACCCCTCCTCTGCCTGGCTAGTTTTTTTCCTTCCACCGGTGTCTCGACTTTTCTTTGCTTGGACCTTTCGTTTCAAGCCTCTTACCTGCTTTGGGCGGCGTGCTGCAGGGACCAGCCACTCCGAGGGTGCAAACCCGGAACCCTGCGCATGGGCAGCACTGGGTGCGTGAGATTGGCCAGGGGCAGACCCCTGCTCTGCCGCGCCTGTTTTTTTTTCCTTCCGCTGGTGCTTTGACCTCCCATTTCAAGCCTCCCTGCTTCTTTTGGCGGCTCCACGCAATGTCCAGCCACTCCGGGGGCGCAAACCCAGGACCCAAGAGTCCTCGGGACCTCACGCATGCGCGGCAGGGGCTGCGTGTGGGGGGTCATGGGCCAAGACTCCTGCTCTACAGTGGCGGATTTTTTCCTTCCACCAGGGCCTCCACCTCCCCTTTCAAGACCCCCTGCCTCTCTGGGCGTCGCCCCGCGGGGTCCAGCCACTCTGGGAGCGGGAACCCTGGACCCCACGCATGCGCAGCAGAGGGGCGCGTGAAGGGGGCCAGGGCCGAGACCCCGCTTTGCCTCGCCGGTTTTTTTTCCTTCCACCAGTGCCTCGACCTCCCCTTTCAAGCCTCCCTGCCTCTTTGGGCGGCCCCCCGCGAGGTCCGTCTGCTCCAGGGACCCAAACCCAGGAACACAGGGTCCCCGGGACACCGTGCATGCGTGGCAGTGGTGGCGTGGGTGGGGGGGTGTCCATGGGCCAAGACCCTTGCTCAACCGTGGCGTTTCTTTTCCTTTCTCCCGTGCCTCGACCTCCCTTTTCAAGCATCCCTGCCTCTTTGGGCAGTCCCCCGCAGTGTCCAGCTGATCTGGGGCCTCTAACCTGGGACCCCAGGGTCCCCAGGAAACCGCGCATACCCAGCAGTGGAGGCGTGGCATTGGCCAGGGGTCAAGAACCCTGCTCTGCCACGCTGGTTTTTTTTCTTCCACCGGTGCCTTGACCTCCCCTTTCAAGCCTCCCTGCTTTTTGGCGGCAGCCCGCAGTGTAGAGTCGCTATGGGCGAGCGAACCCAGGACCTCAGGGTCCCCGCTACCCCGTGCATGCGCGGCAGGGGTGGGGTGGGCGGGGCCATGGGCTAAGAACCCTGCTCTACTGTGGCGGTTGTTTTTCCTTCCACTGGTGCCTCTACCTCCCCTTTCAAGCCTCCCTGCCTCTTTGGGCGGCCCCCAGCGGGGTCCAGCTGCTTTGCAAGTGCAAACTCGGGACCCTAGGGTACCTGGGACACCTCGACCTCCCCTTTTAAGCCTCCCTGTCGCCTTCGGCTGGCCCCCGTGGGCCCGAGGTGCTCCATGGGCGAGAACCTGGGAGGCTCAGGGTACCCCGGGCCCCACGCGTTGGCAGTGGGGAGGCACTTATGCGCTTTTGGTGGAGGTACCTCTGCCGCGCCGATTCTTCTTTCCTGCCACATCACAGGCGCCTCGACCTCCCTTTTCAAGCCTCCCTGCCACCTTGGGCTGGACCCCGTGCACTCGAGGCGCTCTGAGTGCGTGAGCATGGGAAGCCCAGGGCCCTACGCATGCACGGTGGGGAAGCACCTTCGTTCGTGGGGCGGGGGGGGACCTCTGCAGCACTCTTTCTGTTTACCTGCCACAACACAAGCGCCTCGACCTCCCCTTTCAATCCTTCCTGCCGCTTTGGGCTGGCCCTGCTGAGCCCGAGGCGCTCTGTGGGCGTGAACCTGGGAGTCCCAGGGTCCCCTGCGCTCCATGCATGAGAGGTGGGGAGGCACTTTCGCCCGTGGGGAGGGGACCTTTCCCCTGTGGGGGGCCACCTGTGCCGCGCAGTTTGTTTACCTGCCACACCACAGGCGCCTCGACCTCCCGTTTCAAGACTCCCTGCCGCTTTGGATTGGCCCCGTTGGGCCCGAGGCACCCTGTGGCCATGAACCTGGGGCTCTCAGGGTCCCCTGGGCCCCATTCATGAGTGGTGGGGAGGCACGTTCCCCCGTGGGGTGGACCTCTGCAGTGCCGCTTCTGTTTTCCTGCCACACCACGGGCATTTCGATCTTCCCTTTCAAGGCTACCTGCCTCCGTAGGCTGGCCCATGTGGGCCCGAGGCGCTCCGTGGGCATGAACCTTGGAGGCGCGGGGTCTCCTGGGCTTCACGCATGCACGATGGAGAAGCACTTTCGCCCTTGAGGTGGGACCTCTGCCGCGCCATTTCTGTTTTCCTGCCAAAACACAGGTGCCTCGACTCCCCCTTTCAAGCCTTCTTGCTGCATTGGGCTGGGCCCCTTGGGCCCGAGGTGCTCCGTGGTTGCGAATTTTTGAGGCCCACAGTCCGCTGGGCCCCACGTATGCGCGGTGGGGAGGCACTTTCACCCGTAGAGGGCGGACCTCTGCGGAGCCGTTTCTGTTTTCCTGCCACACCACAGGCGCCTCAACATCCCCTTTGAAACCTCCCTGCCGCCTTGGGCTGGCCCCGGTGGGCCCAAGGTACTTTGTGACAGTGAACCTGGGAGGCCCAGGGTCCCCTGGGCCCTGTGAATGCACGCTGTGGAGTCTGTTTCGCCTGGTGGGGAACCTCTGCGGCGCCATTTCTGTTTACCTGCCACAACACAGGCGCCTCGACCTCCCATTTCAAGCCTCCCTGCTGCTTTGGGCTGGCCCCCCTGGGCCCGAGGCGCTCCGTGGGCCCCATGCGTGAGCAGTGGGGAGGCACTTTCGCCCGTGGGATGGACCTCTGCAGCGCCACTTGTTTTCCTGATACACCACAGGCACTTCGAGCTGCCCTTTCAAGGCTCCCTGCCCCCTTGGGCTGGCCCCTATGGGCCCGAGGCGCTCCGTGGGTATGAACCTGGGAGGCCTAGGGTCCCCTGGGCTTCACACATGCTCGGTGGGTGGCACTTTCCCCCATGGAAGGGATCTCTGCTGGGTCGTTTCTGTTTCCAGCCACACCATTGGCGCCTCGACCTCCCCTTTCAAGTGTCCCTGCCGCCTTGGTCTGGACTCTGTGGGCCCAATTCGCTCCGTGGGCACAAATGTGGGAGGCCCAGGGTCCCCTGGCCCCAGCAAGTGTGGCGAGGGGGCACTTTCGCCCATGGGAGGGATCTCTGCCACGCCTCTTCTGTTTATCTGCCACACCACAGGCGACTCGACCTACCCTTTCAAGCCTCCCTGCCACTTTGGGCTGGCCCCCGTGGGCCCGAGGTGCTCCGTGGGCGGGAACCTGAGAGGCCCAGGGTTCCCTGGGTCCCGCGCATGCGCGGTGGGGAGGCATCTTCACCCGTGGCGGGGGACCTCTGCCGCAACATTTCTGTTTCCTTGCCACACCACAGGCGCCTCGACCTCCATTTTCAAGCCTCCCTGACGACTTTGGCTGGCCCCTGTGAGCCCGAGGCGCTCCGTGGGCGCGAACCTTGGAGGACCAGTGTACCCTGGCCCCCACGCATATGCAGTGGGGAGGCACTTTCACGCGTTAAGTGGGGGGACCTCTGCTGCGCCGTTTCTGTTTTCCTGCCACACCACAGGTGCCTCAATCTCCCATTTCAAGCCTTCATGCCGTTCTGTGCTGGCTCCCGCCAGTGTCCCTTGGGCCCCACAAATGCGTGGTGGGTGGCATTTTCGCCCGTGGGGATGGGCCTTTGCTGCGGCGTTTCTGTTTTCCTGCCTCACCACAGGCGCCTTGACCTCCCCTTTCAAGCTTCCCTGCGGCCATGGGCTGGCCCCCGTGGGACTGAAGCACTCTAATGTGAACCTGGGAGTCCCAGGGTCCCCGGGCTCCGCGCATGCGCAGGAGGGAGTCACTTTCTCCCATTGGGAGGGACCTCTGCCATGCCATTTGTTTCCCTGACACACCACAGGCGCCTCGACCTACACTTTTAATCCTCCTCCTGCCTTGGGCTGGCCCCGCGGGCCCGAGGCGCTCCGTGGACGCGAATCTGGGAGGTCCAGGGTCCCCAGTCCCCGCGCATGCGCGTTGGGGAGGCACTTTCGCCCGTGGGCTGGACCTCTGCCGCGCTGTTTCTGTTTTCCTGCCAAAATACAGGAGACTCGGCCTCCCCTTTCAAGCGTCCCTGCCGCCTTGGGCTGGACCCTGTGGACCCAAGTCACTCCCTGGGCACGAACCTGGGAGGCTCAGGGTCACCTGCCCCAGCATAAGTGATGGGGTGGCACTTTCGCCTGTGGGAGAGACTTCTGCCATGCCGTTTCTGTTTTTCTGCCACACCACAGGCAACTCGACCTACCCTTTCAAGCCTCCCTGCCGCCTTGGGCTGGCATCCGTGGGCCCGAGACTCTCCGTGGGCACTAATCTGGGAAGCCCAGGGTCCCCTGGGCCCCATTCATGCGTGGTGGGTATGCACTTTAGCCCGTGGGCGTGTAGCTCTTCTGCGCCGTTTCTGTTTCCCTGCAACAACACAGGCGCCTCGACCTCCCCTTTCAAGACTTCCTGCCATTTTGCACTGGCCAAAGTGGGCCCAAGGCGCTCCGTGGACATGAACCTGGAAAGCCCAGGGTGCCCTGAGCCCCATGCATGCACGGTGGGGTGGCAACTTCACTAGTGCGGGGGAACCTCTGCTGCGCCATTTCTGTTTCCTGCCACACCACAGGGGCCTCGACCTCCCCTTTCAAGCCCGCCTGCTGCCTTGGGCTGGCCACCGCCGGTCCGAGGCTCTCCGTGGGCACGTCCTGTGAGGCCGAGGGTCCCCTGGGCTCTGTACATGAGTGGTGGGGAGGTGTTTTCACCCGTGGGGAGGGGACATTTGCTGCGCCTTTTCTGTTTTTCTGCCACACCACAGGCACCTCGACCTCCCCTTTCAAGCCTCCCTGCCACCTTGGGCTGGCCACCGTCTGCCCGAGCGCTCCGTGGGTGTGAACCTGGGAGGCGCAGGGTCCCCTGGGCCCTGCGCTTGCGCGGAGGGGAGACACTTTCGCCCGTGGATGGGGACCTCTGCCGTGCCGTTTCTGTTTTCCTGACACACAGCAGGAGCCTCAACATCCCCTTTGAAGCCTCCCTGCTGCCTTGGGCTGGCCCCCATGGGCCCGAGGTGCTTCGTGGTGGTGAACCTGGGAGGCCCATGGTCTCCTGGATCCTGCACATGCTCGCCGGGAAGTCACGTTTTCCTGTGGTGGGAGACCTCTGCCATGCCATTTCTGTTTACGTGTCACACCACAGGAGCCTTGACCTTCCCTTTCAAGCCTCACTGCCGCTTTGGGCTAGCCCCTCTGAGCCCGAGGCGCTCCGTGGGCGCGAACCTGAGAGGCCAAGGGTCTCCTGGGCTCTGTGCCTGAGCGGCGGGGAGGCACTTTCGCCCATGGGGAGGGGACATTTCGTGCACCATTTCTGTTTTCCTTCCACACCGCTAGCGCCTCGACCTCCCATTTCAAGCCTCCCTGCCGCCTTGGGCAGGCCCCTGTCGGCCCAAGGCATTCCGTGGGCATGAAGCTGGAGACCCAGGGTCGCCTGGGCCCCACGCTTGCAGGGAGGGGAGACACTTTCTCCCGTGGGTGGGGACCTCTGCCACGCCATTTCTGTTTACCTGCCACACCACAGGCGCCTCAATCTCCCCTTTCAAGCCTCCCTGCCGCTTTGGGCTGGCCCTCCTGGGCCCGAGGCACTCCGTGGGCATGAACCTGGGAGGCCAAGGGTCCCCTGGGCCCCATGCATGAGCAGTGGGGAGGCACCTTCGCCCATGGGGTGGACTTCTGCTGTGCCGCTTCTGTTTCCCTGCCACACCACAGGCACTTCAATATGCCCTTTCAAGGCTCTCTGCCGCCATGGGCTGGCCCCTGTGGGCCCGAGGCGCTCCGTGGGCATGAACCTGAGAAGTCCAGGGTCCCGTGGGCTTCACGCATCACTTTCGCCCGTGGAAGGGATCTCTGCCACGCCGTTTCTGTTTTCCAGCCAAACATTGGCCCCTCGACCTCCCTTTTCAAGCGTCCCTGCCGCCTTGTTCTGGACCCCTTGGGCCCACATTTCCCCGTGGGTGCAAACCTGGGAGGCCCAGGGTTCCCTGGCCTCAGCATGTGCGGTTGGGAGTCACTTTCGCACACTGGGGGGTGGGGAGGGAACCTCTGCCGAGCCTTTTCTGTTTTTCAGCCACACCACAGGCGACTCGACCTACCATTTCAAGCCTCCCTGTCGCCTTAGGCTGGACCTGTGGGCCCGAGGTGCTCCGCGGGTGGGAATCTGGGAGGCCCAGGGTACCCTAGGCCCCGCGCATGCGCAGTGGGGAGGCACTTTCACAAGTTTGGTGAGTGGACTTCTGCCGTGCCTTTTCTTTTTTCCTGCCACACAACAGGGGCCTCGACCTCCTCTTTCAAGCCTCCCTGCTGCCTTGGGCTAGACCCCGTGGGCTCGAGACACTCAATAGGCATGAACCTGGGGGGCGCAGTGTCCCCTCGGCCCAGCCCATGTGCGGTGGTGAGGTACTTACGCCCGTGGGAGGGGCCCTCTGCTACACCGTCTCTGTTTTCTTGCCACACCACAGGCGCCTTGACCTGCATTTTCAAGACTCCCTCCCGTTTTGTGCTGTCCCTTTTGGGCCTGAGGTGCTCTGTGGCCACGAATCTGGGTGGCCCACGGTTCCCTGGGCCCCTTGCATGCGCGGTGGGTATGCACTTTCGCCTGTGGGCTTGTACCTCTGCCGCGCTGTTTCCGTTTTCTGCAACACCACAGGTGCCTCGACCTCCCCTTTCAAGCCTCCCTGCCGTTTTGTGCTGGCCACAGTGGGCCCAAGGCTCTCTGTGGGCATGAACCTGGGAAGCCCAGGGTCCCCTGGGCCCCTCGAATGCAAGCTGGGGAGGCACCTTCGTCTGTGGGTGAAGGACCTGTGCCGCGTCGTTTCTGTTTTCCTGCCACACCACAGGGTCCTCGATCTCCTATTTCAAGCTTCCCTGCCGTTTCGTGCTGGCTCACGTGGCCGTGGGCACGAAACTGGGAGGCTCAGGATGCCCTGGGCCCCGCTCATGCGCAGTGGGGAGGCACTTTCTCCCGTGCGGGGAGACCTCTGCCATGCCGTTTATGTTTTCTTGCCTCACCACAGGCGTCTTGACATCCCCTTTCAAGTCTCCCTGTCACCATGGGCTGGCCCCGTGGGCCCGAGGCACTTTGTGAGTGTGAACCTGGGAGTCCCAGGGTCCCCAGTCCCCACGCATGCGCATTGGGGAGTCACTTTCTCCCGTAGTGGGGCACCTCTGCCACGTCGTTTCTGTTTTCCTGCCAAAACACAGGGGCCTCGACCTCCCATTTCAAGCCTCCCTGCGGCATTGCGCTGGCCCCCGTGGGCCCGAGACACTCTGTGGATGCGAATTTTTGAGTCCCACCATCCGTTAGGCTCCGCGTATGAGCGGTGGGGAGGCACTTTCACCCGTGGAGGGGGGACCTCTCAGGCCATTCCTGTTTTCCTGTCACACCATAGGTGCTTCGACCTCCCCTTTCAAGCTTCCCTGCCGCCTTGGGCTGGCCACCGTGGGCCCCAGGCGCTCCGTGGGCGTGAACCTGGGAGGCCCCAGGTCCCCAGGGCCCCATGCATGCACAATGGGGAGGCATATTCGACCGTGGGAGGGGACCTCTGCCACGTCGTTTCTGTTATCCAGCCACAACACAGGCACCTCGACCTCCCCTCTCAAGCCTCCCTGCCGCTTTGGGCTGGCACCCCTGGGCAAGCGGCACTCCATGGGTGTGAACCTGGGAGGCCCAGGGTCCCCTGGGTTCCACGCATGTGCTTTGGGGAGGCACTTTCTCCCGTGGGGGTGTACCTCTGCCACGCCATTTCTGTTTTCCTGCCACACCACATGTGCCTCGACCTACCCTTTCAAGACTCCCTGTCTTTCTGTACTGGCCCCAGTGGGCCCGAGGAACTCAGTGGGCGTGAAACTGGGAGGCTTAGGGTCCACTAGGCCCCACGCATGCACAGGGGACACTTTCTCCTGGGGGGGGTCACCTTTGCCACGCCCTTTCTTGTTTCTGCCACACCACAGGCGCCTCGGCCTCCCCTTTCAAGCCTCCCTGCCGCATTGGGCTGTCCCCCGTGGGCCCAAGGCACTCCTTTGGCACAAACTCGGCAGGCCCAGTGTCTCCTGGGCCCCAAACATGCGTGATGGGGGGGGCACTTTCACCCGTGGGAGGTGACCTCTGCCGTGCCATTTCTCTTTGCCTGCCACACCACAGTCTCCTCGACCTCCCCTTTCAAACCTCCCTGCCACCTTGGGCTGGACCCTGTGGTCCTGAGGCGCTCCTTAGGAACAAATTTGGGAGGCCCAGTGTCCCCTCGGCCCTGCGCATGCACAGTGGGGAGGCACTTTCGCCCGTGTATGGGGAACTCTGCTGCGCTGTTTCTGTTTTCCTGCCACACCACAGGCGCCTCGACCTTCCCTTTCAAGCCTCCCTGCTGCCTTGGGCTGGCCCCCATGACCCCGAGGTGCTACACGGGCATGAAGCGGGGAGGCGCAGGGACCCCTGGGCCCTGCACTTGCGCGTAAGGGAGACACTTTCGCCCGTGGCGGGAGACCTCTGCCGCGCCATTTCTGTTTTCCTGCCACACCACAGGCGCCTTGACGTCCCCTTTGAAGCCTCCCTGCCGCCTTAGGCTGGCCCCCGTGGGCCCGAGGTGTTCATGGGGCTGAACCTGGAAGGCCCAGGGTCCCATAGGATCAGCGCATGTGAGCTGATGAGTCACTTTCGCCTGTTGAGGGGGGTGGGGGTACCTCTGCTGCGCCGTTTCTGTTTACCTGTGACACCACAGGGGCCTCGACCTCTCTTTTCCAGCCTCCCTGCCGCTTTGCACTGGGGCCTCTGGGCCCGAGGCGCTCTGTGGGCATGAACCTGGGAGACCCAGGTCCCCTGGGCCCCGCACATGTGCAGTGGGGAGGCACTTTCGCTTGTGGAAGGGACCTCTGCCACGCCATTTGTGTTTTCCTTCCACAACACAGGTGCCTCGACTTCCCTTTTCTAGCCTTCGTGCTGCCTTGCGCTGGCCCTCGTGGGCTGAGGTGCTCCATGAGCATGAACCAGGGACTGTTGGGCCCTGCGCATGTGCGGTGGGGAGGCACTTTCGCCCGTGGTGGGGGATCTCTGCCTAGCCGTTTGTTTTCCTTACATAACTCAGGTGCCTCGACCTCCCCTTTCAAGCCTTCCTGCCGCCACGGGCTGGCCTCTCGGGCACGAGGCATTCCATAGGTATGAACCAGGATACGCAGGGCCCCTTGGGGCCTGCACATGCATGGTGGGGAGGCACTTTCGCCCGTTGGGGAGACCTTTGCCGTGCTGCTTCTGTATTCCTTCACAATAAAGATGCCTCGACCTCCATTTCAAGACTTCCTGCCGCCTTCGGCTGGCCGCCTTGGGTCGAGGCCCTCTGTCGACATGAACCAGGGACGCCCGGGGTCTGCTGGGCAACATGCATGCATGGTGGGGCGGCACTTTCGCCCGTGGTGGGGGGGACCTCTGCCCCACCGTTTGTGTTTTCCTTCCACAACACAGGGGACTCGCCTTCCCTATTCAAGCATTCCTGCAGCCTTCGGCTGGCCCCCGTGGGTCCAAGGTGCTCCGTGAGCACGAGCTAGGGATGCCCAGGGTCCCCTGGGCCCATCACATGTGCAGTGGTGAGGTACTTTCTCCCACTGGGGGTGACCTCTGCCGCGCCGTTTCTGTTTTCCTTCCACAACACAAGTGCCCCGACCTCACCTTTCAAGCCTTCCTGCCGCCTTGGGCTGGACCCTGTGGGACGAGGTGCTCCATGGGCCGAATCCAAGGTCCCCTGGGCCCCACAAATGCACCGTGGGGAGGCACTTTCGCCTCTGGGTCCTTACCTCTTCCACACCGTTTGTGTTTTCCTTCCAAAACACGGGTGCCTCGACCTGCCCTTTCAAGCCTTCCTGCCACCTTGGGCTGGCCCACTTGGGTCCGAGGCACTCCACCGTGTGAACCAGGGATGCCCCGGGTCCCCTGTTCCCAGAGTATCCATGGTGCGGAGGCACTTTCTCCTATGGAGGGGACCGCTGCCTCGCCATTTGTGTTTTCCTTCCACAACACAAGTGCCTCTACCTCCCCTTTCAAGCCTTTCTGCCGCCTTGGGCTGTCATCTGCTGGCCCACGGGGCTCCGTGGGCATGAACCAGGGCCTCCTAGGGTCTCCTGGGGCCTGGGCATGTGCGGTGGGGAGACACTTTCGCCCTTGGGCGGGGGGGACCACTCCCTCGGCGTTTGTTTTGCTTCCACAACGCGGGTGCCTCGACCTCCCCATTCAAGCATTCCTGACACCTTGGGCTGGCCCCCATTGGCCGAGGAACTCCATGGGTGTTAACCGGGGACGCTCAGGATCCCCTCAGCCACACACATGCACGGTGGGGAGGCACTTTCGCCCGTGGGTGGACCTCTGCCTCTCCGTTTGTGTTTTCCTTCCACAAAACAGGTGCTCCGATCTCCCATTTCAAGCCATACTGGCGACTTGGTCTGGCCCCTGTGGACAGTAGGCGCTCCGTGGGCATGAGTCAGGGACGCCCAGGGGCCCCTAGGCACCACGCATACGCGGTGGAGAGGCACTTCCGCCCGTGTGGGGGGACCTCTGCCTCGCCTTTTGTGTTTTCCTTCCACGACACAAGTGCCTCGACCTCTTTATTCAAGCTTTCCTGCTGCTTTGGGCTGGCTCCCATGGGCCCAAGGCACTCCTTGAATGCGAACCAGGGACGCTCAGGGTCCCCGGGCCCCACGCATGAGCTGTGGGGAGGCACTTTCGCCCGTGGGGGGCCTCTGCCTCGCCGTCTGTGTTTTCCCACAATATAGGTGCCTTGACCTCCCTTTTCAAGCCTTCCTGCCGCCTTGCGCTGGCCCCTGTGGGCCCGAGGCACTCCATGGACACGAAGCAGGGACGACCACGGTCCCCTGGGCCCTGCGCATGAGTGGTGGGGCGGCACATTCTCCCGTGGCGGGGGACCTCTGTCTCGCTATCTCTGCTTTCCTTCCACAACACAGGTGTTTCGACCTCCCTTTTCAAGCCTTCCTGCCTCATTGGGCTGGCCCACATGGGCCCGGGGCACTACATAGGCGTGAATCAGGGACGCCCAGGGTCCCCAGGGCCCCACGCATGTGCGGTAGGGGGGCACTTTCGCTCGTGGGGGGGAGGACTCTGCCTCGCCATTTGTTTTCCTTCCACAACACAGGTGCCTCGTCCTCCTCTTTCAAGCCTTCCTGCCGCCTTGGCCTGGCCCCCCTGGGCCCGAGGCGCTCGGAAGGCACGAACCAGGGATACCCAGGGTCCCCTGGGCCCTGTGCATGTGCAGTGGGGAGGCACTTTCGCCCGTGGTTGGGGACCTCTGCCTCGCCGTTTGTGTTTTCCTTCCACAACACGGGGGCCTCGGTCTCCCATTTCAAGCCTTCCTGCTCTCTTTGGCTGGCCTCCGTGGGCTCAAGGCATTCTGTGGGCGTGAACCAGGAATGCCCTGGGTTCCCTTGCCCCTGAGCATTCGCAGTGGGGAGGCACTTTCGCCCGTGGGAGGGGACCTCTACCTCCCCGCTTTTGTTTTCCTTTCACAACACAGCTGCCTCGCCCTCCTCTTTCAAGCATTCCTGCCGCCTTCGGCTGGCCCCCGTGGAGCTGATGCACTCTGTGGGCATGAATGAGGGATGTCCAGGGTCCCCTGGGACCCACACATGCTTGGTGGGGAGACACGTTCGCCCGTGGTGGGGGACCTCTGCCTCACTATTTGTGTTTTCGTTCCACAGAAGAGGTGCCTCGACCTCCCCTATCACGTCTTCCTGCCACCTTAGTCCAGCCCCCGTGGGCCTGAGATGCTCTGTGGCCGTGAACTAGGGACGCTCAGGGTCCCTTGGGCACCAGACAAGCGCTTTGGGGAGGCACTTTCGCCCGTGGGTGGGGATCTCTGCCTTGTTGTTTGGGTTTTCCTTCCACAACAAGGGTGACTCGACCTCCCATTTCAGGCCTTTCTGCCGTCTTGGGCTGGCCCCCGTGGGCCCGAGGCACTCTGTATATGGGAACCAGGGATACCCGGGATCCACTGGGCCTAGCCCACGAGCGTTGGGGAGAGACTTTCGTCCGTGCGGTGTGACATGTGCCTCAGTGTTTGTTTTCCTTGCACAACACAGGTGATTCGACCTCCCCTTTCAAGCATTCCTGCCGCCTTGGGCTGGGCCCCGTAGGCCCAGGCACTCTGTGTGCATGAACCAGTGACGCTCAGGGTCCCCTGGGCCCTGCGCATGCGTGGTGGGGAGGCACTTTCGCCCTTGGAGGGGGACCTCTTTCTCATGATTTGTGTTTTCCTTCCACAACACAGATGCCTCAACCTCCCCTTTCAAGACTTCCTGCCGCCTTGGGCTGGCCCCCATGGACCCTGCGTACTCTATGGGTGCGAAGCAGGGACACCCAGGGTCCCCTGGGCCCTGTGCATGCACGGTGGGGAGGCACTTTCGCCCATGGCAGAGACCTCTGCCTCGCCCTTTGCGTTTTCCTTCCACATTTCAGGTGCCTCGACCTCTCCTTTCAAGCCTTCCTGCTGCCTTGGGCTGGCCCCCGAGGGCCCGAGGCGCTACGTGGCCACCATCCACAGACGCCCTGGGCCCCACGCATGTGGAGTGGGGAGGCACTTTCCCCTGGGGGTGGCGTACCTCTGCCGCGCACTTTGTTTTTTTCTTCCACACCACAGGTGCCTCGACCTCCCCATTGAAGACTTCCTGCCGCCTTGGGCTGGCCCCCGTGTGCCGAAGTGCTGCATGGGCATGAATGAGGGACGCTGAGTGTCCCCTGGTCCCCACGCATGTGCGGTGGGGGGCATTTTTGCCCTTGGGTGGGACCTCTGCCTCGCCGTTTGTGTTTTCCTTCCAGAACACAGGTGCCTCGACCTCCCCATTCAAGCTTTCCAACCGCCTTGGGCTGGCCCCCGTGGGACCAAGGCACTCCCCTGGCATGAAACAGGGACGCCCAGGGTGCCCTGGGCCCATTGCATGTGCAGTGGTGAGGCACTTTCTCCCGTTGGGGGTGACCTCTGCCACGCTGCTACTGTTTTCCTTCCACAACACAGGTGCCTCAACCTCCCCTTTAAGCCTTCCTGCCGCCTTAGGCTGTCCCCATGGGTCCGAAGTGCTCCGTGGGTGTGAACCAGGGACACCCAGGGTCCTCTGAGCCCTGCATATGTGTGGTGGGGAGGAATTTTCGCCTGTGGGGTGGGACCTCTGCCTCGTCGTTTGTGTTTTCCTTCCACAACACGGGTGCTTTGACCTCCATTTCAGGCCTTCCTGCCTTCTTGGGCTGGCCTCCGTGGGCCCGCAGTGCTCCGTGCTTGGGAATCAGGGACGGATCCACTGGAACCCGCATATGTGCGATGGGGAGGCACTTTCGCCCATGGAGGGGGACCACGGCCTCCCTGTTTCTGTTTTCCTTCCACAACACGCGTGCCTCGACCTCCCCTTTCAAGCTTTCCTGCCACCTTCGGCTGGACCCCGTGGGACAGAGGCGCTCTGTAGTTGTAAACCAGGGACACTCAGCATCCCCTAGGCCTCCTGCGTGCACATTGATGAGGCATCTTCGCCCGTGGGGGGGCACCACTGCTGCGCCGTTTGTGTTTTCCTTCCACACCACAGGTGCCTCAAACTTCCCTTTCAACTTGTCCTGCCGCCTTGGGCTGGCCTCCGTGGGCCGAGCCCTCCATGTGCCAGAACTGGAGCCCCAGGGCCCCGCGAATGCACTGGGGGGACGAACTTTCCCCCTTGGCGCCTAACCTCTTCCACGCCATTTGGGTTTTCCTTCCAAAACACGGGTGCCTCCACCTCCCCTTTCAAGCCTTCCTGCCGCCTTGGGCTGGCCCCCTTGGGCCTGAGGCACTCCATCGGCATGAATCAGGGACGACCCAGGTCCCCTCTGCCCTGCGCAGCCACGGTGGGGGCACTTTCACCAGTTGTGGGGAGACCGCTGCCTTGCCGTTTGTGTTTTCCTTCCAAGACACAGGTGCCTCGATCTCCCCATTCAAGCCTTCCTGCCGCCTTGGGCTGGCCTCCGTTGGCCCATGGGGCTCTGTGGGCGAGAACCAGGGCCGCCCAATGTCCCCTGGGGCCTGGGCATGCGCGGTGGGGAGACTCTTTCGCCCTTGGCTGGGGACCAATGCCTCGGTGTTTGTGCATTCCTTCCACAATATAGGTGCCTTGACCTCCCCATTCAAGCATTCCTGACACCTTGGGCTGGCCCCCATGGGCCAAGGCGCTCCATCGGTGTGAATCAGGGACGCCCAAGGTCCCCTGCACCACAGGCATGCACGGTGGGGAGGCACTTTCGCCCTTGGGGGCGACCTCTGCCTCGCCGTTTGTGTTTTCCTTCCACCAAACAGGTGCCTCGACCTCCCATTTCAAGCTATACTGGCGACTTGGTCTGGCCTGCGTGGACCGTAGGCCCTCCGTGGGCGTGAATCAGGGATGACCAGGGTCCCCTGGGCCCCACGCATGCGCGGTGGAGAGGCACTTCCGCCAGTGAAGGGGGACTTCTCCCTCGCCGCTTGTGTTTTCCTTCCACAACACAAGTGCCTCGACCTCCCCATTCAAACTTTCCTGCTGCTTTGGGCCGGCCCCCGTGGGCCCGAGCCGCTCTGTGGGTGTGAACCAGGGATGCTCAGGGTCGCCAGAGCCCCACGCATACGTGGTGGGGAGGCACTTTCGCCCTTGGGGGGACCTCTGGCTCGCCACTTGTATTTTCCCACCACAACACAGGTGCCTCGACCTCCCTTTTCAAGCCTTCCTGTAGCCTTGGGCTGGCCCCCGTAGGCCAGAGGCACTCTATGGGCATGAAACCGGGATGCCCAGGGTTCCCGGGCCTCGTGCAAGCGCGGTGGGGAGGCACTTTCGCCCCTGGTGGACCTCTTCTTCGCCCTTTTTCTTTTCCTTCCACAACGCAGGTGCCTCGACCTCCCATTTCAAGCCCTCCTACCGCCTTGAGCTGGCCCCCATGGGCTGAGACGGTAGATAGGTGGAAACCAGGGGTGTCAAGGGTCCCCTGGGCCCCACACATGCCCGGTGGGGGGGCTCTTTCGCCCGTGTGTTGAGACCTCTGCCTCGCCATTTATGTTTTCCTTCTACGACAGAGCTGCCTCGACCTCCCCTTTCAAGCGCAGCTTTGGGCTTGACCCCTGGGCCTGAGGTACTCTGAAGGCGTGAACCAGGGACGCTCAGGGTCCCCTTGGCCCCACGCATGTGCGGTGGGGAGGCACTTTCGCCAGTGGTTGGGGACCTCTACTTCACCGTTTGCGTTTTCCTTCCACTACACAGGGCCCTCGGTCTCCCATTTGAAGCCTTCCTGCTCTCTTGGGCTAGCCTCCGTTGGCTCAAGGCATTCCATGGGCACAAACCAGGGATGCCCTGTGTTCCCTCGCCCCTGAGCATTCGCGGTGGGGAGGCATTTTCGCCCGTGGTGTTGGACCTCTGCCGCGCTGTTTGTGTTTTCCTGCCACAACACAGGTGCCTTGCCCTCTGCTTTCAAGAATTCCTGCCGCCTTGGGCTGGCCCCCGTGGGCCTGATACACTCCATAGGTGTGAATGAGGGACGCCCAGGGTCCCCTGGGCCCCACGCATGCTTGGTGGGGAGGCACGTTCTCCCGTGTGTGTGGGGCTCTGCCTTGCCATTTGTGTTTTCCTTCCACCTCCCTTATCATGCCTTCCTGCTGCCTTAGTCCGGCCCCTGTGGGCCGGAGAAGCTCTGTGCACTTGAACTAGAGATGCCCAGGGTCCCTTGGGCACCAGGGATGAGCGTTGGGGATCTCTGCCTCATTGTGTTTTTCTTCCACAGCAAAGGTGCCTCGACCTCCCATTTCAGGCCTTCCTGCCGTCTTGGGCTGCCCCCGTGGGCCCGGTGCACTCTGTGCATGGGAACCAGGGATGTCCAGGATCCACTGGGCCCAGCCCATGCGCGGTCGGGAGACTTTCGTCCGTTTGGTGTGACATCTGCCTCGCTCTTTCTGTTTTCCTTGCACAACACAGGTGCCTCGAATTCCCCTATCAAGCCTTCCTGCTGCCTTGGGCTGGACCCCGTGGGCCTGAGGCGCCACGTGGGCACGATCCAGGGATGCCCTGGGCCCCGCGCATGCGTGGTGGGGAGGCACTTTTGCCCGTGGTTAGGGACCTCTACCTTGCCGTTTGCGTTTTCCTTCCACTACACAGGGCCCTCGGTCTCCCATTTCAAGCCTTCCTGCTCTCTTGGGCTGGCCTCCGTGGGCTCAAGGCATTCCATGGGCATGAACCAGGGATGCCCTGTGTTCCCTTGCCCCCGAGTATTCACGGTGGGGAGGCACTTTCGCCCGTGGTGTTGGACCTCTGCCGCGCTGTTTGTGTTTTCCTGCCACAACACAGGTGCCTCGACCTCCCCTTTCAAGCCTTCCCGCCGCCTTGGGCTGGCCCTAGTGGACCGTAGGCACTCCGTGCGTATGAGTCAGGGATGCCCAGGGTCCCCTGGGCTCCGCACATGCTCAGTGGAGAGACAATTCCGCCCGTGTTGGGGGACCTCTGCCTAGCCGTTTCTGTTTTCCTTCCACAACACAGCTGCCTCGACCTCCCCTTACCAGACTTCCTGCACCTTGGGCTGGTCCCCGTGGGCCCGAGGCACTCAGTGGGAGTGAACCGGGGATGCCCGGGAGCCCTGAGACCCGCGTATGCACGGTGGGGAGGAACTTTCGCCCATGGGGCTGACCTCTTCCTCGCCTTTTGCGTTTCTCTTCCACAGCACAGGCGCCTCGACCTCCCATTTCAAGACTTTCTGCCACCTTGGGCTGGCCTCCGTGGGTCTGCGGGGCTCTGCGGGCATGAACCAGGGCTGCCCACAGTCCCCTGGGGCCTGGGCATGCGTGGTGGAGAGAAACTTTTGCCCTTGAGGTGGACCACTGCCTCAGCATTTGTGTTTCCCTTCCACAACACAGGTGCCTCGACCTCCCCATTCAAGACTTCCTGCCACCTTGGGCTGGCCTCCGTGGGCCAAGATGCCCCATGGGTGTGAACCAGCGATTCCCAGTGTCCCCTGGGCCACATGCATGCATGGTGGGTAGGCACTTTCGCCAGTGGTGTGTACCTCTGCCTAGCCGTTTGTGTTTTCCTTCCACAACACAGGTGCCTCAACCTCCCATTTCATGCCCTCCTGGCCACTTGGTCTGGATCTCGTGGGCCCGAGGCTCTCCCTGGGTGTGAATCAGGGATGCCCAGGGTCTCATTGGCCCCGTGCATGCGCGATGCAGAGGCACTTGCACCTGTGTGGGGGGAACTTCTGCCTCGCTGTTTGTGTTTTCCTCCCACAAAACAGCTGCCACGACTTCCACTTTCAAGACTTCATGCACCTTGGGCTGGCCGCCGTTGGCCAGAGGCGCTCAGTGGGTGCGAACCAGGGATGGGCGGGTCCCCTGGGCCCTGTGCATGCGCGGTGGGGAGGCACTTTCCGCCGTGGGGGTGACCTCTGCCTAGCCGTTTGTATTTCCCTTCCACAGCACAGGTGCCTCGACATCCCGTTTCAAGCCTTCCTGCCGCATTGGACTGGCGCCCGTTGGCCGAAGGTGCTCCTTGGGCGGGAACCAGGGATGCCCAGGGTGTCCTAGGACTCACGCATGCACGATGGGGAGGCACTTTTACCCGTGGTGCGGGACCTCTTCCTCGCCATTTGTGTTTTCCTTCCACACCTCAGGTGCCTCGACCTCCCCTTTCAAGCCATTCTGCTGCCTTGGGCTGGCCCTTGTGGTCCCGAGGCACTCCGTGGGCATGAACCAGGGACGCTCAGGGTCCCCTGGGTCCCATTAATGCGTGGTGCAGAGGAACTTTCGCCCGTGGGGGGGGGACCCTTGCCTCTCTCTTTCTGTTTTCCTTCCACAACACAGGTGCTTCGACCTCCCCTGTCAAGCCTTCCTGCCGCCTTGTGCTGGCTTCCGTGGGCTTGTGGCGCTCTGTGGGCGTGAATCAGGGATGCCCACGGTCACTTGGGCCCTGGGCATGCATGGAGGGGTGACATTTTCGCCCTTGGGTGGGGACCATTTCCTCAGCATTTGTGTTTCCCTTCCACAACACAGGTGCCTCGACCTCCCCATTCAAGATTTCCTGTAGCCTTGGGCTGGACCCCGTATGCCAAGGCTCTCCAAGCGTGCGAAACAGGGACGCCCAGGGTCCCCCAGGCCACATGCATGAACGGTGGGGAAGCACTTTCGCCCGTGTGGGGGAAACTCTGCCTCGCCATTTTTGTTTTCCTTCCATAACCCAGGTGCCTCGACCTCCCTCTTCACGCATTCCCGCCGCCTTGATCTGGCCCCCACGGGCCCAAGTCGCTCCATGGGTATGAACCAGGGATGTCCAAGGTCTCCTGGGCCCCATGCATGCGCGGTGGGAAGAAACTTTCGCCCTTGGGGAGGACCTCTGCATTGCCATTTGTGTTTTCCTTCCACACCACAGGCGCCTCGACCTCCCCTTTCAAGCCTTCCTGCTGCATTGGTCTGTACCCTGTGGGCCCGAAGCCATCCTTGGCCATGAACCAGGGATGCCCAGTTTCTCTGGGGCCCCACTCATGTGCGCTGGGGAGGCACTTTGGCACCTGGGGGGGACCTCTGCCTCACCGTTTTTGTTTTCCTTCCACACCACAGGTGCCTCGACCTCGCATTTCAAGACTTCCTGTCACTTGGTCTGACTTCTGTGGGCCCGAGGCACTTCGTGGGTGCGAAACGGGGACGCCCAGGATCCTCTGAGCCCCATGCATTCATAGTGGGGAGGCACTTTCGCCCGTGGGGGTGACCTGTCCCTCGCCGTTTGTGTTTTCCTTCCACAACACAGGTGCCTCGACCTCCCATTTCAAGACTTCCTGCCACCTTGGAATGGCCCCTTGGGCCGACGCCCTCCATGATCGTGAAAGAGGGATGCCCATAGTTTCCTGGGCCCCACTCATGCGCGGTGGGGAGGCACTTTCGCAAGTGGGGGAGGGTCTCTGCTGCACCATTTGTTTTCCTTTCACAACACAGGTGCCTCGACCTCCCATTTCAAGAATTCTTGCCGCCTTGGGCTGGTGCCCGTGGGCCGTGGCGCTGTGACAGTGCGAACCAGGGGTGCCAAGGAGCACCTGGGCCCCATGCATGCATGGTGGGGAGGTACTTTCTCCCGTGGTGGTGGGACATCTGTCGCACCTTTTGTGTTTTCCTTCAACAACACAGGAGCCTCAACCTTCCCTTTCAAGCATTCCTGAAGCCTGGGCCTGACCCCTGTGGGTTGAGGTGCTCCGTGGGCACAAAACAGGGACCCCCAGGGTCTGCTGGGCCCTGCGCATTTGCAGTGGGGAGGCACTTTCACCCGTGGGGGGTGGGAGCGCTCCCTCGCCCTTCCGTTTTCCTTCCACAACACAGGCGCCTTGACCTCCCATTTCAAGCATTCCTGCCGCATTGGGCTGACGCTGTGAATGGAGGTGCTACGTGGGCAAGAACCAGGGACGCCCAGGGCCCCCTGGGAACCGCGCATGTGCCGTGGGAAGGCAATTTTGCCCCGATGGGGGGAACTCTGCCACGCCGTTTGTGTTTTCCTTCCACACCACAGGTCCCTCGACCTCCTCTTTCAAGCCTTCCTGCCGCCTTAAGCTGGCCCCCGTGGGCTGAGGCGCTCCGTGGGCAAGAATGAGGGATGTCCTGTGTTCCCCGGGCCCCCGCGCATGCGCGGTGGGGGGCACTTTCGCCTTTGAGGGGGGACCTCTGCCTCACTCTTTGTGTTTTCTTTTCACAACACAGGTGCCTCGACCTCCCTTTTCAAGCATTCATGCCGCGTTGGGCTGACCCTGTGCGTGCTCCATGGGCATGAACCAGGGATTCCCAGGGTCCCCTCGGCCCTGAACATGCATGGTGGATGGTCACTTTCCCCTGTGACTGGGGGAAACCTCTGCCACAAAGTTTGTGTTTTCGTTCCTCAACACAGGTGCCTCGACATCCCCTTTCAAGACATTCTGCCAACTTGGGCTGGTGCCTGTGGGCTGAGGAACTCCAGGGGCCTGAACCAGGGACACCCAGGGTCCCCTGGACCCTGTGCATGCGTGGAGGGGAGGCACTTTCGCCCGTCGGGGGGACTTCTGCCACGCCGTTTTTCTTTTCCTTCCACAACACAGGTGCCTCGACCTCCCCATTCAAGCCTTCCTGCCATCTTGGACTGGACTCCGTGGGCCAAGGTGCTCCGTGGGTGCGAACCAGGAATGCCCACGGTACCCTGGGCCCCTTGCATGCACGGTGGGGAGGCACTTTCGTCCATCAGAGGAGACCTCTGCCGCACCATTAGTGTTTTCCTGCCACACCACAGGTGCCTCGACCTCCCTTTTCAAGCCTTCCTGCCGCCTTGAGCTGGCCCCCGTGAGTCGAGGCCCTCCGTGAGCATGAAGCAGGAACCCCCAGGGTCCCCTGGGCATCAAGCGTGCACGGTGGGGAGGCTCTTTCGTCCGTGGCAGGGGACCTCTGCCACGTCCTTTGTGGTTTCTTTCCACACCACAGGTGCCTCGACCTCCCATTTCAAGACTTCCTGCCGCCTTGGACAGGTCCTGGTGAGCCAACGCGCTCCGTGGGTGTGAATCAGGGAAGCCCACAGTCTCCTAGGCCCTGCATATGCATGGTGGGGAGGCACTTTCGCCCATGGGGGGGGCCCTCTGCCGTGCCGTTTATGTTTTCCTTCCACAACAGAGGTGCCTCGACCTCCCATTTCAAGACTTCCTGCCGCCTTCGGCTGGCCCCCGTGGGCTGTGGTGCTCCGTGGGTGTGAACCAGGGACACCGAAGGTACCCTGGGCCCCATGCATGCATGGTGGGGAAGCACTTTCTCCCGTGGCGTAGGGCCATCTGTTGCACCTTTTGTGTTTTCCTTCCACAACAGAGGTGCCTCGACCTCCCCTTTCAAGCATTCCTGCTGCCTTGGGCCGGCCCCCCTTGGGTCAAGGTACTCTGTGGGTGTGAAGCAGGTATGCCCACGGTCCACTGGGCTCCGCCTATGCGCGGTGGGGAAGCACTTTCGCCCATGGGGGGGAAACTCTGCCTCGCCCCTTGTGTTTTCCTTCCACAACACAGGCTCCTTGACCTCCCCTTTCAAGCCTTCCTACCTCATTGGGCTGACTGTTGTGGGCTGAGGCGCTATGTGGGCGTGAACCATGGACATCCAGGGTCCCATGGGCCCCATGCATGAGCGGTGGAGAGGCACTTTCGCCCGTGTGGGGGGACCTTTGCCTCCCCGTTTGTTTTCCTTCCGCAACACAGGTGCCTCCACCTCACATTTCAAGCCTTCCTGCCGCCTTAGGCTGTCCCCCGTGTGCCCGATGCACTCTGTGGGCATAAACCAGGCACTCCCATGGTACCCTGGGCCCCACGCATCTGCGGTGGGGAGGCACTTTCGCCCGTGGAGGAGACCTCTGCCTCACCATTTGTGTTTTCCTTCCACATCACAGGTGCCTCCACCTCCCCTTTCAAGACATCCTTCTGCTTTGCGCTGGCCCCCATGGGCCTGAGGAGCTCTGTGGGCAAGAATCAGGGACGCCCAGGGTCCCCTGGGCCCCGTGCATGAGCACTGGGGAGGCACTTTCTCCCGTGGTGGGGGGACCTCTGCCGCGCTGTTTGATTTCTCCTTCCACACCACAGGTGACTCGATCTCCCCTTTCAAGACTTCCTGCCACCTTCTGCTGGCCCCCGTGGGCTGACGCGATCCGTGTGCAAGAACCAGGGATGCCCACCATCCCCTCGCCCCCAAGCATGAACTGTGGGGCGGCACTTTCGTCCATTGGGGGGGAACTCTGCTGCTCTGTTTGTATTCCTTCCACTCCACAGGTGCCTTGATCTCCTTTTTCAAGCCTTCCTGCCGCCTTGGGGTGGCCCCCGTGGACCAAGGCGTTCTGTGGGGATGAACCAGGGATGCTCAGCGTCCCCTGGGCCCTGAGCAAGTGTGGTGGGGGGGTACTTTCGCCCTTGTTGGGGGACCTCTTCTGTGCCGTTTGGGTTTTCCATCCACACCACAGGTGCCTCGACCTCCCATTTTAAGCCTTTCTGCCACCTTGGGCTGGCCACCGTGGGCCGAGCCACTCCATGGGGGTGAACCAGGGATGCCCAGGGTCCCCTGGACCCCACGCATACGCAAAGGGGAGGCACTTTCGCCCGTGGGGGGCACCTCTGCCTCGCCATTTGTGTTTTCCTTCCACAACACAGGTGCCTGGACGACACTTTTCAAGCCTTGCTGCCGTCTTGGGGTGGCCCTCGTGGGCCCCAGTTGCTCCGTAAGCATGACTCAGGGACGCCCAAAGTCCCCTGGGCCCCACGCACGCACGGTGGGGAGGCATGTTCGCCCGTGGGGGGAACTTCTGCGGCGCAGTTTTTGTTTTTATTCCACAACACAGTTGCCTCGACTTCCCCTTTCAAGCCTTCCTGCCGACTTAGGCTGGCCCCTGTGGGCCCGAGGCTCTCCATGGGCACAAACCAGTGAATCCCAGGTTCCCTAGGTCCTACGCATGCCCAGTGGGGAGGCAATTTCATCAACAGGGAGGCCTCTGTCTCGCCATTTGTGTTTGCCTTCCACAACACAGGTGAATCGACCTCCCCTTTCAACCGTCCTACAGCCTTGGCCTGGCACTTGCGGGCCCGAGGCCCTCCGTGGATGTGAATCAGGGATGCCTAGGGTGCCCTGGGCCCCGCGCATGCGCTGTTGGGAGGCATTGTCCCTCGTGGTGGGGGGACCTCTGCCTTGCAGTTTGTTTTCCTTCCACAACACAAGTGCTTCGACCTCCCTTTTCAAGCCTTCCTGTCGCCTTGGGCTGGCCCCATGGGGCCGAGGCTCTCAGTGGGCGTGAACCAGGGACACCCAGGGTTCCCTGGGCCTTGTGTATGCATGGTTTGGAGACACTTTCCCCCTTGGTGGGGGAGTTCTTCCTCGTCGTTTGTGTTATCCTTCCATGACACAGATGCCTTGACCTCCCCTTTCAAGCCTTCCTGACTCCTTGGGCTTGATTCCGCGTCCCCGAAGTGCTCTGTGGGTGTGAATCAGGGACCCCTGGGTCCTGTGAGCCCCGCGCATGCACGGTGGGGAGGCACTTTAGACCGTGGGTGTGGACTTCTACTTTGCCGTTTGTCTTTTTCTTCCACAACATGGGTGCCTCGACCTCCCCTTTCAAGACTTCCTGGCGCCTTGGGCTGGCACCCGCGGGCCCAAGGCACTCCCTGGGCACCAACCAGGGACGCCTAGGGTCCCCTGGACCCTGCACATGCGCGATAGGGAGGCACTTTCTCCCATGTTGGGTGACCTCTGCCTCGCTGTTAGTGTTTTCCTTCCACAACACAGGTGCCTCGACCTCCTCTTTCAAGCCTTCCTGAGGACTTGGACTGGACCCTGTGGGCCAAGTTCCCCCGTGGGCATGAAACAGGGTTGCCCAGGGTCCCCTGGGCCCCGCGAATGCACGGTATGGAGGCACTTTCGCCCGTGGGGTGGGACTACTGCTAGGTCGTTTCTGTTTTCCTTCCACAACACAGGTGTCTCGACCTCCCCTTTCAAGTTTCCTGCCGCCTTGGGCTGGCCCCTTGTGAACCCAAGGAGCTCCGTGACCATGAACCAGGGATGTCCAGAATCCCCTGGGCAACACGCATGTGCAGTGGGGAGACACTTTCACCCATAGTGTGGGACCTCTGCCGCGCCGTTTGTTTTCTTTCCACAACACAGGTGAATCGACCTCCCCTTTCAAGCCTTCCTGCCGCCTTGGGCTGACCCCCGTGGGCCCAAGGAGCCCCGTTGTTGTGAACCAGGGACATCTAGGGTCCCTTGGGCCCCACGCATGCATGGTGGGGAGGGAATTTTGCCTGTGGGGGTGGGGAACTCTGCCTCACCGTTTCTGTTTTACTTCCACAACACAGTTGCCTCCACCTCCCCTTTCAAGCATTCCTACCGTGTTGGGCTGGCTGCCATGTCCCCGAGGCTCTCTGTGGACGTGAACCACGGATGACAGGGTACCCTGAGCCCTGCGCATACTTGATTGGGAATTACTTTTGCTTGTGGGGCGGGACCTGTGCCTCACCATTTGTGTTTCTCTTCCACATCACAGGCGCCTTGACCTCCCCTTTCAGGATTTTCTGCGGCTTTGGGCTGGCCCCTCTGGGAAGAGGCCCTCTGTGGGCATGAACGAGGGATGCCCAGGGTCGCCTGGGCCTCACGCATACGAGGTGGGGATACACTTCGCTTGTGGGGGGGACCTCTCCCATGCCACTTGTGTTTTTCTTCCACACCACAGGTGTCTTGACCTCCCGTTTCAAGACTTCCTGCCACCTTGGGCTTCTCCCTGTGGGCCTAGGCACTCGTTGGGCACGTGCCAGGGATGCGCAGTGTCCCCTGGGCTGCGTGCATGCGCGATGGGGAGGCACTTTTGTCTGTTAGGGGGACCTCTGCAGCGTTGTTTGTGTTTTCCTTCCACACAAAGCGTGCCTCGACCTCCCCATTCAAGACTTCCTGTCACCTTCAGCTGGCTCCCGTGGCACTGGATCGCTCCTTGGGCACGAATGAGGGACGCCCAGGGTACCCTGGGCCCCGTGCATGCTCTGTGGTGAGGCACTTTTGCCCTTGGTGGGGACCTTCTGCTTCGCCGTTTGTGTTACCCTTCCACAAAACAGGTGCCTGGAGCTCCCTTTTGAAGCCTTTCTGCCGCTTTGGGCTAGCCCTCGTGGGCCCCAGGCGCTCTGTGGGCGTGAACCAGGGACTCCCAGTGTCCTCTGGGCCTCGTGCATGCACGGTGGTGAGACACTTTCACCCATGGGTGTGGATCCCTGCCATGTCGTTTGTTTGTCTTCCACACCACGGGTGCCTCAACCTCCCCTTTCAAGAGTTTCTGCCGCCTTGGGCTGGTGCCTGTGGGCCTAGGCACTTGTTATGCACAAGCCAGGGATGCCCAGGGTCCCCTGGTCCCTATGCATGCATTATGAGGAGGCACTTTCGCCCATGGGGGCGACCTCTGCCGTTTTGTTTGTGTTTTCCTTTCACACCACAGCTGCCTCGACCTCTGTTTTCAAGCCTTCCTGCCTCCTTAGGCTAGCGCCCGTGGGCTGGAGCCACTTCGTGGGCACGAATCAGGGATGCTTTGCATCCCTTGGGCCCTCAGCATGCTTGATGGGGAGGCCCTTTCGACACTGTGTGGTGACCTTTCCCTCACAGTTTGTATTTTCCTTCCACAACACAGATGCCTCGACCTCCCCTTTCAAGCCTTCCTGCGGCCTTGGGCTGGCACGCGTGGGCCCGAGGCACTCCCTGGGCACCAACCAGGATGCACAGCCTGACAAGGTCCCTACGCATACGCGGTGGGGACGCACTGTCGTCCATGGAGGGGACCTCCGCCTCGCCATTTGTGTTTTTCTTCCACAACACAGGTGCCTCGACCTCCCCTTTCAAGCCTTCCTGCCACCTTGGGCTGGCACCTGTGGGGTCGATGCAGTCGCTGGGCACCAATCAGGATGCACAGGGTGACGAGGGCCCTGCGCATGCACAGTGGGGATGCACTGTTGCCCGTGGGGGGACCTCTGCCTCACCGTTTGTGTTTTCCTTTCACAACACAGGTGCCTCAACCTTCCCTGTCAAGCCTTCCTGCCGTCTTGGGCCGGCACCTGTGGGCCCTTGGTGCCCCATGGGTATGAACAGGGGACACCCAGGGTCCCCAGCGCCCCACGCGTGTGCCGTGGGGAGGCAGTTTCGCCCTTGGGTGGTATCTCTGCCACGCCGTTTGTGTTTTCCTTCCACAACACAGGTGTCTCAACCTCCCCTTTGAAGCCCTCCTGCCAGCTTGGGCTGGCTCCTGTGGGCTGGCGGAGCTCCGTGTGCATGAATCAGGGATGCCCAGGGTCCCTGGGCCCTGCGCATGTGCGGTGGGGAAGCACTTTTGCCCGTGGGGTGGGACCCCTGCCAGGCCATTTCTGTTTTCCTTCCACAACACAGGTGACTCGACCTTCATTTTCAAGTGTCCTGCCGCCTTGGGCTGGCCCCCGTGGACCCAAGGCTCTCTGCGGGCAGGAATCAAGGATGTCCAGGGTCCCCTGGGCCACACGCATGCTCAGTGGAAAAGCATTATAGCCCTTGTGTGGGGAGCTCACCCTCGCCGTTTGTGTTTTCCTTCCAAAACACAAGTGACTCGACCTCCCCTTTCAAGCCTTCCTGCCGCCTTGAGCTGGGGCCCGTGGGCTCGAGGCACTCTGTGGGTGTGAACCAGGGAAGCGTAACGTCCCCTGGGCCACCCGCATGTGCGGTGGGCAGGCACTTTCGCCCGTGTTGGGGGACGTCTGCATCACCGTTTGTGTGTTCCTTCCACAACACAGGTGCTAGGACAACCCCTTTCAAGCCTTCCTGCTGCCTTGAGCAGGCCCCGTGGGCCCGAGGTGCTCCAAGGGCACGAACCAAAGGTGCAGAGTCTCCTGGGGTCCGCGCATGTGCGGTGAGGAGGCACTTCCGCCAATGGGTGGAGACCTCTGCTGCGCCATTTGTCTTTCCTTCCACATCACGGTGCCTCGAACTCCCATTTCAAGCCTTCCTGCCAACTTGGGCTGGCCCCCATGGGTGGAGGCACTCTGTGGGCACGAACCAGGGATGACCAGTGTCCCCTGGGCGATGAGCATGCGTGGTGGGGAAGCACTTTCTCCTGTGGTGGGGGACCTCTACTGCGCAGCTTGTTTTCCTTCCATACCACAGGTGCCTAGACCTCCCCATTCAAGCTGTCCTGCCGCCTTGGGATGGCCCCTGTTGGCCAAGACGCCCAGTGGGCATGAACCAGAGATGCCCAGGGTCTCCTGGGTCCCTCGCATGTGCGGTGGGGAGACACTTTCTCCCTTGGGGGGACCTCTGACTTGCCGTTTTTGTTTTCCTTCCACAACACAGGTGCTTCGACCTCCCCTTCCCAGTCTTCCTGTCGCCTTGGGCTGGCCCCCATGGGCCCGAGGCGCCACGAGGGCACAAACCAGGGATGCCCAGGGTCCCCTGGGCCCCACACATGCACGGTGGGGAGGCATTTTCGTCCATAGTTTGGGATCTCTGCTGCACCTTTTCCGTTTTCCTTCCACAACACAGGTGCCTCGACCTCCGCTTTCAAGACTTCCTGCCGCCTTGGGCTGGCCACCGTGGGCCCGAGGCACTCCGTGGGCGTGAACCACGGACGCCCAGGGTCCCCTGGCCCCATGCATCTGCGGTGGGGAGGCACTTTGACCCGTGGAAGATACTTCTGCCTCACCGTTTTTGTTTTCCTTCCACACCACAGATGCCTTGACCTCCTCTTTCAAGACTTCCTGCCACCTTGGGCTGGTCCCCGTATGCCTAGGCACTCCTTAGGCACAAGCCAGGGATGCCCAGGGTCCCCATGGCTCCGTGAGTGTGTAATGAGGAGGCACTTTCGCCCGTGGGAGGACCTCTGTCACGTTGTTTTTGTTTTCCTTCCATACCACAGGTGCCTTGACCTCCCCTTTCAAGCCTCCCTGCCGCCGTGGGCTGACCCCGTGGACCTGAGGCCCTCCATGGGCATGAACCAGGGATGCCCAGGGTCCCCTCGGACCCACACATGTGCGGTGGGGAGACACATTCAGCCATGTTTGTGGACCTCTGCCGCATCGCTTGTTTTTCTTCCCCAACACAGGTGCCTCGATCTCACCTTCAAGCATTCCTGCCGCCTTGGGCTGGCACCCGTGGACCTGAGGCACTCCCTGGGCACCAATAAGGGACACACAGGGTCCTCCTTGCCCCATGCATGCATGGTGGGGAGGCAATTTCGCCCGTAGGAAGGGACGTCTGCCTCACCATTTGCGTTTTCCTTCCACAACACAGGTGCCTCGACCTCCCCTTTCTAGCCCTCCTGCAGCCTTGGGCTGGCCCGCATGTGACGAGGTGCTCCATGGGTATGAACCAAGGACGCCCAGGGTGAACTGATCCCTGGGCCTGCATGGTAGGGGGCACTTTCGCCCTTGGGAGGGACCTCTGCCGCACCGTTTATGTTTTCCTTCCACACCACAGGTGCCTTGACCTCCCATTTCAAGCCTTCCTGCCGCCTTCGACTGGTTCCTGAGGGCCGAAGCGCTCCATGGGCGGGAACTAGGGATGGCCTGGGTCCCCTGGGCCCCACGCATGAGTGATGTGGAGGCACTTTTGCCCATGGTGGGGGACCTTTGCCTCGCCATTTGTTTTCCTTCTACAATGGGTGCCTCGACCTCCCCTTTCAAGCCCTCCTGCCGCCTTGGGCTGGCCCCCGTGTGCTGAGGTGCTTCATGGTCACGAACCAGGGGACACCAGGGTCCCCTGGGGTCCACGCATGTGCGGTGAGGAGACACTTTCGCCGTCGGGGGGGGGGTCCTCTGCCACACCACTTCTGTTTTCCTTCCACACCACAGGTGAATCCATCTCCAATTTCAAGCCTTCCTGCCGCTTTCGGCTGGCCCCTGTGGGCAGAGGTTCTCCGTGGGTGCGAACCAGGGATGCCATGGGTCCCCTGGGCCATGGGCATGCATGGTGGGGCGTCATAATCACCCGTAGTGGGGGACTTCTGCCTCGCCGTTTGTTTTCCTTCCACACAACAGGTGCCTCGAACTTCCCTTTCAAGACTTCCTGCCTCCTTGGGCTGGCCCCCGTTGGCCAAGGCACTCTGTGGGCCTGAATCAGGGATGCCCAGGGTCCCCTTTCCCCAAGCCTGCACGGTGAGGAGGCACTTTCACCCGTGGGGGGAGGACCTCTGCTTCGCCGTTTGTGTTTTCCTTCCACACCACGGGTGCTTGGAACTCCCCTTTCAAGCCTTCTTGTTGACTTGGGCTGGCCCCCGTGGGCTGAGGCCCTCAGTGGCTTCGAAGCAGGGACATCCAGTGTCCCCTAGGACCCATGCATGAGTGGTGGGATGGCACTTTCACCCGTGGTGGGGGGGAACACTGCCACGCCACGTGTGTTTTCCTTCCACACCATAGATGCCTAGACCACAACTTTCAAGCATTCCTGCCACCTTGGGCTGGCCCTCATATGCCAAGGCACTTTGTGGTCACAAACCAGGGGCCCCCCGGGCCCTGGGGCCCCACACAAGTGCGGTAAGTATGCACTTTCGCCCATGGAGGGGACCTCTGCTGCACTGTTTCTGTTTTCTTTCCCACAACACAGATACCTCAACTGCCCCTTTCAAGCTTTCTTGCCCCTTTGGGCTGGCTCCCTTGGGCCAAGGCCCTCTGTGTGAGCAAAGCAGGAATGTCCAGGGTCCCCTCGGCCTGACTCATGTGCTGTGGAGAGGCCTTTCACCCGTGGGGGGGGACTTCTGCCACACCATTTGTGTTTTTCTTCCACAAAACAGGTGCCTTGACCACCCCTTTCAAGACTGCCTGCTGCCTTTGGCTGGCCCCCAGGGGCCTGAGGTGCTCCGTGGGTGTGAACCAGGGACACCCAGCTTAACCTGGACCCTGTGCATGCTTGGTGGGGAGGCACTTTCACTTGTGGGGTGTCTTCTGCCATGACATTTCTGTTTTCACACCACAGGTGCCTCGACCTCCCCTTTCAAGCTTTCCTGCCGCATTGGGCTGACCCCCTTGGGTCCCACGCACTCCGTGGGCATGACCCAGGGATGCTCAGGGTGCCCTGGGCCCCACGCATGTGGCATGGGGAGGCACTTTTGCCTGTGTGGGGGGGACTTCTGCCTGGCCATTTCTGTTTATGTTCCACAACACAGGTTCCTCGACTCCCCTTTCAAGCCTTCCTGCCGCCTTGGGCTGGCCTCTGTGGACCGAGGCTCTCTGCAGGCATGAACCAGGGACACCCAGGGCCTGTGTTGTGGAAGGAAAACACAAATGGTGAGGCAGATATCCCCCCCAACGGGCGACAATGCCTCTCCACCATGCATGCCTGGGGCCCAGAAGACCCTGGGAGACCCTGGTTTGTGCCCTAAGATGGCCTTGACCCACAGAGGCCAGCCCAAGGCAGCAGGAAGGCTTGAAAGGGGAGGTCGAGGCATCTGTGGTGTGGAAGGAAAACACAAACGGCATGGCAGAGGTCCCTCCCCACAGGTGAAAGTGCCTACCACCGCACATGTGCGAGGTCGAGGGGACCCTGGGCATCCTTGGTTCTCTCCGTGGAGTGCCTTGGGCCGACAGGGGCCAGCCCAAGGTGGCAGGAAAGCTTGAAAGGGGAGATCAAGGCACCTGTGTTGTGGAAGGAAAACAGAAACAGTGCGGCAGAGGTCCCCACACATGGGCAAGAGTGGCTCCCCACCGTGCATGCACAGGGCTCAGGGGACCTTGGGCATCTCTGGTTCATGCTCACAGAGAACCTCAGGCCCACGGAGGCCAGCCCAAGGTGTCGGGAAGGTATTAAATGGGAGGTCGAGGAATAAGTGTTGTGGAAGGAAAACACCAACGGCGAGGCAGAGTTCCCCTCCACGGGTGAAAGTGCCTCCCCTCTGCTCATGCATGGGGTCCAGGGGACCCTGGGAGTGCCTGGCATTTGCCCACAGAGTGCCTTAGGACAACGGAGGCCAGCTCAAGGTGTCAGGAAGGTTTGAAATGGGAGGTCAAAACACCTGTTGTTGTGGAAGGAAAACACAAACGGCGAGGCAGACGTCCACCCCCAATAGGGGAAAGTGCCTCCCTACCACGCATGCATGGACCCCAGGGGACGCAGGGCTTCCCTGGATTTTGCCCACGGAGAGCCTCAGGCCCATGCACACCAGCCAAAGGCGGCAGGAGTGCTTGAAAGGGGAGGTCGAGGCACCTGTGTTGTTGAAGGAAAACACAAACAGCAAGGCAGAGGTCCCCTCCACGGTAGAAAGTGCCTTCCAACCGCGAATGCACATGGCCCAGGGGACCCTGGGAATCCCTTATTTGTGCCCAAGGAGCACCTCGGGCCCATGTGTGCCAGCCCAAGTCGGCAGGGAGACTTGAAAAGGGAGGTCAATGCACCTGTGTTGTGGAAGGAAAACACAAATGGCGTGGCAGAAGTCCCCCACGGGCAAAAGTGCCTCCCCATTGTGCATGCTTGGGGCCCAGGGGACCTGTGGGTCCCTGCTTCGTGCCCACTGAGTGCTTCGGCCCATGTGGCCCAGCCCAACGCGGCAGGAATGCTTGAAAGGGGAGGTTGAGGCAACTGTGTTGTGGAAGGAAAACACAAATGGCTTGGCAGAGGTCCCACCCCACGGACGAAAGTGCCTCCCCACCACGCATACGTAGGGCCCAGGGGATCCTGAGCATCCCTGGTTCATGCCCATGGAGCGCCTCCTGCCCACCAGGGCCAGCCCAAGGTGGCAAGATGTCTTGAATGAGGAAGTCGAGGCAACTGTGGTGTGGAAGGAAAACATGAATGGCAGGGAATAGGTCCCCCAACACGGGCGAAAGTGCCTCCCCAGTGTGCATGCATGGACCCAGTGATCCTGGGCATCCTGCATTTGCATCTACAATGCACCTCAGCCACGGGAACCAGCACAAGGTGGCAAGAAGGCTTGAAAGAGGAGGTTGAGGCATCTGTGTTGTGGAAGGAAAACACCAACGGCGAGGCAAAGGTCCCCCCCCCCCGAGCGCAAGTGCCTCTCAGCCACGCATGCAGGGGCCCAGGGGACCCTGGGCATCACTGGTTCATGCCCATGAGCGCCTTAGGTCCACAGGGTCCAGGCTAAGGCAGCAGGAAATCTTGAAAGGGGAGGTCGAGACACCTGTGTCGTAGAAGGAAAACACAAATGACGAGGCAGAGTTCCCTCCTCACGGGTGAAAGTGCCTCCCCACCTTGTATGCGTGGGGCCCAGAGGACACTGGGCATCCCTGGTTCACACCTACGGAGTGTCTCAGGCCAACGGCAGTCAGACCAAGGCGGCAGAAAAGATTGAAAGCGGAGGTCGAGGCACCTGTATCGTGGAAGGAAAATACAAATGGCTAGGTAGAGTTCTTCTGCCAACGGGAGAAAGTGCCTCCACAGCAGGCACTCATGGTTTGCGGGACACCCTGGGCATTCCTGGTTCATGCACATGGAAGGCCTCAGCCCACGGGGGCCAGCCGAAGACAGCAGGAAGGCTTGAAAGGGGAGGTCGAGGCACAGTGGTGTGGAAGGAAAAAACAAATGGCATGGCAGGAGTGCCTCCCCACGGCCGAAAGTGCCTCCCCACTGCACCTGCATGGGGACCAGGGGACCTTGGGCATCTCTGATTCCCACCCACGGAGCGCCTCAATCCCACGGGGGCCAGCCCGAAGTGGAAGGAAGGCTAGAAAGGAGAGGTCGAGTCACCTGTGGTGTTGAAGGAAAACACAAATTGCAAGGCAGAAGTTTCCACCACGGGCGCAGGTGCCTCCCCACCATGCATGCCCATGGCCCACGGGACCCTAGGCATCCCTGGTTCATGCCCACAGAGTGCGTCGGGCCCACAGGGGCTAGTTCAAAGTGGCAGGAAGGCTTGAAAGGGGAGGTCGAGGCACCTGTGTTGTGGAAGGGAAACACAAAGGGCAAGGCAGAGGTCCCCCCCCGACAGGTGAAAGTGCCTCCCCACCGCGCATGCGTGGGACGCAGGCGACCTTGGGGGTCCCTAGTTCATGGCCACGGAGCACCTTGGTCCACGGAGGCCAGCCCAAGGTGGCAGGAAGACTTGAAAGGGGAGGTCAAGGCAACTGTGGGGTGGAAGGAAAGCAAACAGCGAGACAGAGATCCGCCCCCACGGGCGAAAGTGCCTCCCCACCACGCATGCTCAGGGCCCAGACGATGCTGGGCATCCCTGGATCGCACCCACGGAGTGCCTTGGCCCATGGGGGCCAGCCCAAAGCGCCAGGAAGGCTTGAAAGGGAAGGCCGAAGCACCATGGTGTGGAAGGTAAAAAAAATGGCGCGGCAGATGTCCCTCCCCCACGGCCAAAAGTGCCTCCCCACAGCATATGCGTGGCTCCCAGGGGATCCTGGGTATCGCTGGGTCATGCTCATGGAGCTCGTTGGCCCACGGGGGCCAGCCAAAGGCAGCAGGAAGGCTTGAAAGGGGATGTCGTCGCACCTGTGGTGTGGAAGGAAAACGCAAATTGCAAGGCAGAGGTGCCCCTCCCATGGATGAAAGTGCCTCCCTACCGTGCATGCGCGGGGCCCAGGGGACCATGGGCATCTCTGGTTAGTGCCCATGGGGAGCCTCGGTCCCCACGAGGGCCAGCCCAAGTCGTCATGAATGCTTGAAAGGGGAGGTCGAGGCACCTGTGTTGTCGAAGGAAAACACAAATGGCAAGGCAGAGGTCCCCCCCACGGCCGAAAATGCCTCTCCACTGTACCTGCGTGAGGCCCAGGAGACCATGGACATCCCTGATTCGCACCCACTGGGGCCAGCTGAAGGCATCTGGAAGGCTTGAAAGGGGAAGGTCGAGGCACCTGGGTTGTGGAAGGAAAACACAAATGGCGAGGCAGAGGTCCCCTCCATGGGCGAAAGTGCCTCCCCAGCGTGCATGCCCAGGGCCCAGAGGACACTGAGCGTCCTTGATTCCTACCCACGAAGTGCCTCGGCCCCACAAGGGCCAGCACAAGGCCACAGACAGGCTTGAAAGGGGAAGGTCGAGGCACCTGTGGTGTGGAAGGAAAACACAAACGGCTAGGCAGAAGTCACCCCTACAGGCGAAAAGTGCCTCCCCACCACACATGCTCAGGGCCCAATGGACCGTGGGTGTCGCTGGTTCATGCCCTTGGAGTGCCTCGGCCTACGGGCTCCAGCCCAAGGTGCAGGAAGACTTGAAAAGCGAGCAAAGGGCACGGCAGAGGTCCCCCCCACGGGCGAAAGTGTCTTACCACCGCACATTCTAAGGGCTTCAGGGAACCCGGGCTTCCGTGGTTCGCACCCATGGAGCGCCTTGGGTGCACGGGGGCCAGGCCAAGGAAGCAGGAAGATTTGAAAGGGGAGGTCGAGGCAACTGTGCTGTGGAAGGAAAACACAAACGGCGAGGCAGAGGTCCCCACTGCGGGAGAAAGTGCCTCCACACCACGCATGCGTGGGGCCCAGGGGACCTGGGCATCTCTGGATCGTGCTCAAGGAGTGCCTCGGGCCCACAGGGGCCAGCCCAAGGTGGCAGGAAGACTTGAAAGGGGAGGTTGAGGCACATGTGTTGTGGAAGAAACACACAAATGGCAAGTCAGAGCTCCGACCCCAAGGGTAAAAGTGCCTCCCCACCGTGCAAGCGCGGGACCCAGGGGACCCTGGACATCCCTGATTCACGCCCACGGAGCACCTCGGGCCCACGGGGGCAACCCAAGGCAGCAGAAAGACTCGAAATGTGAGGTCAAGGGACCTGTGTTGTGGAAGGAAATCAGAAACCGTGCAGCAGAGGTCCCCCTACCGGCGAAAGTGCCACCCTACCATGTATGCGTGGGTCCCAGGGGACCCTAGGCATCCGCGATTCATGCCCACAAGCACCTAGGCCCATGGTGGCCAGCCCAAGGCAGCAGGAAGGCTTGAAAGAGGAAGTCGAGGCACATGTGTTGTGGAAGGAAAACACAAACGGCGAGGCAGAGGTCCCCTGCACGGGCGAACGTCCCTCCCCACTGTGCATGCCCAGGTCCCAGAGGACCCTGAGCATCCCTGGTTCTCACTCACAGAGCACCTCGGCCCAGGAGGGCCAGCTCAAGGCGGCAGGAAAGCTTAAAAGCAGAGGTCGAGGCATCTGCTGTGGAAGGAAAACACGAACGGTGGGGCAGAAGTCCACCCCACGGGAGAAAGTGTCTCCCCACCGAGTATGCATGGAGCCCAGCGGACCCTGGGTGTCCCTGCTTCATGACCATGAGTTCCTTGGCGCACAGGGCCCAGGTGAAGTTGGCAGGAAGGCTTGAAAAGGGAGGTCGAGGCACTTCTGGTGTGGAAGGAAAACACAGAGGTCATGGCAGAGGTCCCTGCCCACAGGCCAAAGTGCCACCCCACCGTGCATGCTCAGGGCCCAGGGGAGTCCCCCTGGACTTCCCTGATTCATGCCCTCAGAGTGCCTCGGGCCCACAGGCGCCTGGCCAAGGCAGCAGGAAGGCTTGGAAGGGGAGGTCGAGGCAACTTTGTTGTGGAAGGAAAAAAAAAACGGCGAGGATGAGGTTCCCCCCCAACGGGCGAAAGTGCCTCCCAAACTCCATGTGCAGGGCCCAGGGAACCCTGAGCATCCATGGTTCATGACCATGGAGTTCCTTGGGCCCACCACGGCCAGCCCAAGGTGGCAGGAAAGCTTGAAAGGGGAGGTCGAGGCACCTGTGTTGTGGAAGGAAAACACAAATGGCGTGACAGAGTTCCCCCACCCCATGGGCGAAAGTGTCTCCCCATCATACAAGCGTGGGACCCAAGGGACCCTGGGCATTCCTGGTTCATGTCCACGGAGAGTCTCAGCCCCACGGAGGCCAGCCCAATGTGCAGGAAGGCTTGAAATGGGAGGTCGAGGCACCCGTTTTGTGGAAGGAAAATAAGTTGCGAGGCAGAAGTCCCACCCCACGGGAGAAAGTGCCTCCCCACCGCACATGCCAGGGACCCAGAGGGCCCTGATCATCCCTGGTTCCTGCCCACAGAGCATCTCGGCCCAGGGGGGCCAACCCAAAGCTGCAGGAAGGCTTAGAATGGGAGATTGAGGCTTCTGTGTTGTGGAAGGAAAACACAAACAACGAGTCAGAGGTCCCCCACCATGGGCGAAAGTGTTTCTCAACCGTGCATGCCTGGGGCTCAGGCCACCATGATCATCCATGATTCAAGACCACGGAGTGCCTCGGTCCCACGGGGGCCAGCCCAAGTTCGAAGGAAGTCTTGAAATGGGAGGTTGAGGCACCTGTGTTGTGGAAGGAAAACACAAGTGGCACGTCAGAGATCCCCTCCCGAGGTTGAAAGTGCCACCCCATCATGCATAGGTGGGACCCAGGGGACCCAGGCATCCCTTCTTCGTGCGCACAGAGCCCCGGGACCCACGGGGGCCATCCCAAGGCGGCAGAAAAGCTTGAAAGGGGAGGTTGAGGCACCTGTGCTGTGGAAGGAAAACACAAACGGCGACAGAGGTCCAACCCACAGGGGAAAGTACCTCCCCACCGTGAATTCAAAGTGCCCAGGGGTCCCTAGATATCCCTGGTTCATGCTCACGGAGTGCCTCAGGCCCACGGGGGCCAGCCCAAGGCGACAGGAAAGCTTGAAACGGGAAGTCGAGGTACCTGTGCTGTGGAAGGAAAATACGACGTGGCAGAGTTCCCTTCCCACGGGAGAGAGTGATTCCCCACCACACAGGCGTGGGGCCCAGGGGTCCCTGCGCATCCCTGATTCATGCCCATGGAGGGCCTCACGCCCACGTGGGCCAGCCCAAGACAGCAGGAAATCTTGAAAGGAGGTCGAGGCACCTGTGTTCTGGAAGGAAAACACAAATGGCGAGGCAGAGGTCCCCTCCCCATGGGCGAAAGTGCGTCCCCATCGCGCATGCCTGGGACCCAAAGGACCCTGAGCATCTCCTGTTCCTGACTGTGGAGCACCTTGGCCCACGGGGGCCAGGCAAAGTGGCAGGAAGTCTTGAAAGGAGATCGAGTCACCTGTGGTGTGGAAGAAAAACAGAAATGGCGAGGCAGAAGTCCCCCACACGGGCGAAAGTGCCTCGCCACCACAAATGCGCAGGTCACAGGGGACGCTGGATGTCCCTGGTTCATGACCACGAAGCACTTTGGCCCACAGGGGCCAGCCCAAGGCGACCGGAAGGCTTGAAAAGCAAAGTCGAGGCACTTCTGGTGTGGAAGGAAAACACGAAGGGCATGGCAGAGTTCCCCCCACGGGCTAAAGTGCCTCCCCCCCATACATGTGTGAGGCCTAGGGGACCCTGGACGTCCCTGTTTCATGCCCAGGGAGGTCCTCGGGCCCATGGAGGCCAGCCCAAGGCGACAGGAAGGCCTGAAAGGGGAGGTCGAAGCACCCGTGTTGTGGGGGGAAAAAAGAAACGTCACAGCAGAGGTCCCCCAACACGGGCAATAGTGCCCCCTACCGCACATGCGAGGGGCCCAGGAGACCCTGTGTGTCCCTGGATAGCAGTCACAGAGTGCCTCGGGCCTACGGGGGCCAGCCCAAGGTGGCAGAAAGGCTTGAAATGAGAGGTCGAAGCAACTGTGTTGTGGAAGGAAAACACAAACGGCAAAGCAGTGGTACCCCTGCAATGGGCGATAGTGCCTCCACATGGCACATGCACGGGGCCCAGGGGACTCTGGGCATCCCTGGTTCACACCCAGGGAGCGCCTCGGCCCACAATGGCCAGCCCAAGGTGGCAGGGAACCTTGAAAGGGGAGGTCCAGGCACTTGTGTTGTGGAAGGAAAACACAAACGGCGAGGCAGAGTTCCCCCAACACAGGCGAAAGTGCCTCCCCACCATGCATGTGCAGGGTCCATGGGAGGCTGGGCGTCCTTGTTTCACACCAACAGAGTGCCTCGGTCCCAGGCAGGCCAGCCCAAGAGGGCAGGGAGGCTTCAAAGGGGCGGTAGAGGCACCTGTGTTGTGGAAGGAAACAAACGGGGAGGCAGAGGTCCCACCTCAAGGGAGAAAGTGCCTCTCTGCCGTGCATGTATTGGGCCCACGGGTCCCTGGGCATCCCTGGTTCATGCCCATGGAGTGCCTTGGGCCCAAGGGGCCAGCCAAAGGTGGCAGGATTTCTTGAAATGGGAGGTCAAGTCACCTGTGTTGTGGAAGGAAAACACAAACAGTGAGGTAGAGTTTCCCCCCCACGATAGAAAGTGCCTCCTCACTGCACATGCAGGGGAACCAGGTGACCTTTGGCATATTTGGTTCATGCCCACAGAGCATCTCGGCCCATGGGGCCAGCCTAAGGGGGCAGGGAAGTTTGGAAAGGGAAGTCAAGGCACCTGTGTTGTTGAAGGAAAACACAAATGGCGAGGCCGAGGTCCCCCCTCACAGGAAAACGTGCCTCCTCACTGTGCATGCATGGGGCCCACAGGTCCCTGGGCATCCCTGGTTCATGCCCACAGAGCACCTTGGGCCCAAGCAGGACAGTCCAAGGTGTCAGGTAGGCTTGCAAGGGGAGATTGAGGCACCAGTATTGTGGAAGGAAAACACAAACGATGAGGAAGAGGTCCCACACCACGGGTGAAATTACCTCCCCGAAGCACATGCATGGGACCCAGGGGACCCTGGCTGTCCCTGGTTCATGCCCACAGAATGTCTTGGGTGCACGCAGTCCAGCCCAAGGTGGCAGGAAGGCTTGAAAGGGGAGGTCGAGCCACCTTGCATGTGCAACGCCCAGGGGACCCTGGCCATCACTGGTTCATGACCCCAGAGCTCCTGGAGCCCATGGATGCCAGCTCAATGCTCAGGAATTCTTGAAAGGAGAGGTCAAAGCACCAGTGTTGTGGAAGGAAAACACAAAACACAAATGGCAATTCAGAGGTTCCCCCCCAAGGGCGAAAGCCCCTCCCTGCTGCACATATGCGGGGCCCAGGGGACCATGGGCATTCCTGATTCATGCACACAGAGTGCCTTGCACCCACAGAGGCCAGCCCAAGGTGGGAGGAAAGCTTCAATGGGGAGGTGTAGGCACCTGTGGTGTGGGAGGAAAATACAAATGGCACAGCAGAGGTCCCACACCACTTGCGAAAATGTCTCCTCACCACCCATGCGTGGGGCCCAGGGGACCATGGGCATCCCTGGTTCATGTCTACAGAGGGTCTTGGCCAACAGGGGCCAGCACAAAGCAGCAGGAAGGCTTGAAACAGGAGGTTGAGGCATCTGTGTTGTGGAAGGAAAACACAAGCGGCATGGCAGAGGTCTTCACAGATTTTACAAAAACAGTGCTTCCAAACTGCTGCATCAAAGTAAGGTTTAACTCTGTGAGAAGAATGCACACACTGCAAAGCAGCTTTTGAGAAATCTTCTTTTGAGTTTTTTCTGGAGATATTTGCTTTTTCACCAAAGGAGTCAATGCACTCCCAAATATCCCTCTGCAGATGCTACAAAAACAGTCTTTCCAAACTGCTGAATCAAATGAAAGCATTAACTATGTGAGTTAAATGCACACTCAAAAAGCAGTTTCTCAGAAAGCTTCTTTCTAGTTTTTATCTGATGATTTCTTCTTTTTCACTATACTCCTCAATATGTTCCCTAATATCCCTTCACAGATTCTACAAAAATGTCTTTCCAAACTGCTGAATCAAAAGAAATATTTAAATCTATGTGATGAATTCACACATCACAAAGCAGTTTCTGAGAAAAATTCTTTCTAGTTTTTATCTGAAGATATTTTCGTTTTTACCATAGGCCTCAATGTGCTCCCATATATCCTGCCACAGAATCTACAAAAACAGTGTCTCCAAACTGCTGAATCTTAAGAAAGGTTCAACTGAGTTGAATGCACACATCACAAAGCAGTTTCTCAGAAAGCTTCTTTCTACTTTTTATCTGAAGACAGTTTCTTTTTCACCATAAGACACAATACGTTACCAAATATCCCCTCGTAGATTTTGTATGAATCAAAAGGAATATTTAACTCTGTGAGATGAATGCACACATCACAAAGCAGTTTCTCAGAACTATTCTTTTGTTTTTATCTGAAGATATTTTTGTTTTCTCCATAGACCTGAGCACTCTCCAAAATATCCCTTCACAGATTCTACAAAAACAGTCTTTGCAAACTGCTGAATGAAAACAAACTTTTAATTCTGTGAGGTGAATGCACACATCACAAAGCAATTTCTCAGAAAGCTTCTTTCCAGTTTTTATCTCAAGATATTTTCTTTTTCACCACAGGCCTCAATGTGCTCCCAAATATCCCTTTGCAGATTCGACATAAACAGTCTTTCCAAACTGCTGAATTTAATGAAAAGTTTAACTGAGTTGAATGCACACATCACAAAGCAGTTTCTCAGAAAGTCTTCCCTCTAGTTTTCATCTGAAGATAATTTCTTTTTCACTGTAGGCCTCAATGTGCACCAAATATCCTTTCACAGATTAAAAAAAAAACAGTCTTTCCAAACTGCTGAATCAAAAGAAAGGTTCAACTCCGTGAGATGAATACACACGTTACAAAGCAGTTTCTCAGAAAGCTTGTTTCTAGTTTTTATCTGAAGATATATTTTTTTCACCGTAATCCTCAATGCACTCCCAAATATCCCTTTGCAGATTCTACAAAATCCTTGCTTCCAAACTGCTGAATAAAAAGAAAGATTTATCTCTGTGAGATGAATCCAGACATCACAAAGCAGTTTTGGAGAATGCTTCTTTATATTTTTATCTGAAGATAAGCTTTAATTCACCATAGGCCTCAATGCACTCCCAAATATCCATCTGCAGTTTCTAGAAAAACAGTGTTTCCAAACTACTGAATAAAAAGAAACGTTTAACTCAGTGAGGTGAATGTACACACAAGAAAGTGTTTTCTGAGATAACGTCCTTCTAGTTTTTATCCTGGGATACACATCATAAAGCAGTTTCTCAAAAGCCTTCTTTCTCGTTTTTATCTGAAGATATTTTCTGTTTCACCGTAGGCCTCAAGGCGTTCGGAAATATCCGTTCACAGAATCTACAAAAACAGTGTTCCCAAAATGCTGAATAAAAAGAAAGGTTGAACTCTGTGAGATGAATGCATACATCACAAATCAGTTTCTCAGAAAGCTTCTTTTTCGTTTTTATCTGAAGATATTTTCATTTTCAACATAAGCCTCAGTGAGCTCCCAAATATCCCTTCACAGATTCTACAAAAAAAGTTTTTCCAAACTGCTTAATAAAAAGAAAGGCTGAACTCTGTGAGATGAGTGCATATATCACAAAGCAGTTTCTCAGAAAGCTTCTTTCTCATTTTTATCTGAAGCTGTTTTCTTTTTCAACATAGGCCCCAATGAGCTCCAAAACATCGCTTGTCGGATTCTACAGAAACAGTGTTTCAAACTGCTGAATAAAATGAAAGGTTTAACTTCATGAGATGAATGCAACATCACAAAGCGGTTTCTCAGACAGCTTCTTTCTAGTTTCTATATGAAGATTTTTTTTTTTCACTACAAGCCTCAATGCACTCCCAAATATCCCTATGCAGATTTTACAAAAACAGTGTTTCCAAACGCCGGAATCAAAAGATAGATTTAACCCTCTGAGATGAATGCACAGATCATAAATTCTTTTCTCAGAAAGATTCTTTCTGATATTTATCTGAAGATACTTTCTTTTTCACCATAGGTCTCAATTGGCTCAGAATATCCCTTTGCAGATTCTACAAAAACCATGTTTTCAAACTGCTGAACCAAAAGAAAGGTTGAACTCTGTGAGGTGAATGCACACATCCTGAAGCAGTTTCTCAGAAAGGTTCTTTCTCCGTTTTATATGAAGATATTTTCTTTTTCACCATTGGCCTCAATGTGCTCCTAAATATCCCTTCACAGATTCTACAAAAATAGAGTTTCTAAACTGCTGAAAAAAAGAAAGATTTAACTCTGTGAGATGACAGCACAATTAAAAAGCAGTTTCTCAGAAAGTTTCTTTTTCATTTTTATCTGAAGATATTTCCTTTTTCACCCTAGGCCTCAATGCATTGCCAAATATCCCTTCACAGATTCCACAAAAAACAGTGTTTCCAAACAGCTGCATCAAAGAAAGGTTTAAGTCTGTGAGATGAATGCACATATTTCCAATGAATTTTCTCAGAAAGCTTCTTTTTAGTTTTTATCTGAAGCTATTTTCTTTCTCACCATAAGTCTCAAAGCTCTCCCAAATATCCTTTTGCAGATTCTACAAAAAGAATGTTTCCAAATTGCTGAATCAAAAGAAAGGTTTAATTCCCTGAGATGAAGGCACACACCACAAAGCAGTTTCTCAGAAAGTTTCTTTCCAGTTTTTATCTGAAGATATTTTCTTTTTCACCATAGACCTCAAAGCTCTCCCAAATATCCCTCTACAGATTGTTCAAAAACCATGTTTCCAAAGTGCTGAATCAAAAGAAAGGTTTAACTCTATGAGATGAATGCACACATCACAAGGCAGTTTCTCAGAATTATTCTTTCTCGTATTTATCTGAAGATGATTTCTTTTTTACCATAAGCCTCACTGTGCACCCAAATGTCCCTTCACAGATTCTACAAAAGCAATGTTTCCAAACTGCTGAACCAAAAGTAAGGATTAAATCTGTGAGATGAATGCACACATTACAAAGCAGTTTCTCATAAAGCTTCTTTCTAGTTTTTATCTGAAGATATTTTGTTTTCACCATAGGCCTTAATTCACTTTAAAATATCCCTTCACAGATTCTACAAAAACAGTGTTTCCAAAACTGCTGAATAAAAGAAAGCTTTAACTCTGTGAGATGAATGGACAAATTGCAAAGTAGTTTTTCGGAAGCTTCTTTCTAGTTTTTATCTGACAATAATTTCTTTTTCACCATAGGCCACAATGCACTCCAAAATATCCCTTCATGGATCCTACAAAAACAGGCTTTCCAAACTGCCAAATCAAAAGAACGATTTAACCTTGTGAGTTGAATGCACACATGACAAAGCATTTTCTCAGAAAGCTTCTTTCTAGTTTTTATCTGAAGATATTTTCTTTTACACATAAGTCTCAATGCTCTCCCATATATCCTTTTGAAGTTTCCACAAAAATAGTCTTTCCAAACCACTGAATGAAAACAAACTTTTAAGTCTTTGAGATGAATGTGCACACCACAAAGCAGTTTTTCAGAAAGTTTCTTTCCAGTTTTAATCTGAAGATATTTCCTTTTTCACCATAGGCTTCAAAGTGCTCCCAAATATCCCTTCTCAGATTCTACCAAAACCGTGTTTCCAAACTGCAGAATCAAAAGAAAGGTTTAACTCTGTGAGGTGAATGCACATATCAAAAAGCAGTTTCTGAGAAATCTTCTTTCTAATTTTTATCTAAAGATATTTTCTTTTTCAAAATAGGCCTCAATGTGCTCTCAAATATTCCTCTGCTGTTTCTACAAAAACAGTGTTTTCAAACTGCTGAATCAAAAGAAAGATTTAACTCTGTGAGATGAATGCACAAATCAAGAAGGAATTTCTCAGAAAGCTTCTTTCTAGCTTTTATCTGAAGATAATTTCTTTTTCACCATAGGCCTTAACGTGCACCAAAATATTCCTTCACAGATGATTAAAAAAAGTCTTTCCAAACTGCTGAATCAAAAGAAAGGTTTATCTCTGTGAGGTGAATACACACATCATAAAGCAGTTTCTCTGAAGCTTCTTTCTAGTTTTTATCTGAAGATATATTCTTTTTCACAATAATCCTCAAGGCACTCCCAAATATCCCTTCGCAGATTCTACAAAAATTGTGTTTCCAAACTGCTGAGTAAATAAAGGTTTAACTCTGTGAGATGAATGCACACATCACAAGGCGGTTTCTCAGAAATCTTCTTTCTAGCTTTTGTCTGAAGATGTTTCCTGTTTCACCATAGGCCTCAGTGCACTCCAAAATATCCCTTGCATTTCTACAATCACAGTGTTTACAAACTGCTAAATAAAAAGAAACCTTTAACTCTGTGTGATAAATGCGTATATCACAAAGCGGTTTCTCAGAAAGCATCTTTCTCGTTTTTATCTGAAGATATTTTCTTTTTCAACATAGGCCTAAATGCACTCCAAAATATCCCTTCTCAGATTTTACAAAACCAGTGTTTCAAACTGCTGAATAAAAAGAAAGGCTTAACTCCATGAGATGAATACAGACATCACAAAGCAGTTTCTCAGAAAGCTTCTTTCTAGTTTTTATATGATGATATTTTCTTTGTCACCACAAGCCTCAATGTGCTCCCAAATATCCCTATGCAGATTCTACAAAAGCAGTGTTTCCAAGCTCCTGAATCAAAAGAAAGATTTAATCCTGTGAGACAAATGTGCAGATCACAAAGTAGTTTCTCAGAAAGATTCTTTCTAGTATTTGTCTGAATATATTTTCTTTTTCACCATATTTCTCAATAGGCTCAGAATATCCCTTCACAGATTCTACAAAAACCATATTTCCAAACTGCTGAACCAAAAGAAAGGTTTAACTCTGTGAGATGAATGCACACTTCACAAATCAGTTTCTCAGAAAGATTCTTTCTCATTTTTGTATGAAGATATTTTCTTTTTCAACTTAGGCCTCAATTCTCTCCCAAATATCCCTTCACAGATTCTACAAAAACAGTATTTCCAATGTGCTGAACCAAAACAAAGGTTTACATCTGACAGATGAATGCACACATCACAGAGCTGTTTCTGAGAATTCTTCTTTCTAGTTTTATTTGAAGACATTTTCTTTTTCACCATTGGCCTCAGTGTGCTCCTAAATATCCATTCGCAGATTCTACAAAAACAGAGTTTCTAAACTGCTGAAAAAAAAGAAATATTTAACTCTGTGAGATGAATGCACAACCTCCAAGCAGTTTCTCAGAAAGCTTCTTCCTCGTTTTTATCTGAAGATATTTCCTTTTCCACCATAGGTGTCAATACCTTGCCAAATATCCCTTTGCAGATTCCACAAAAACAGTGTTTCCAAACTTCTGCATCAAAAGAAAGGTTTAAATCTGTGAGAAGAATGCACATATTACAAAGGAGTTTCGCAGAAAGCTCCTTTCTAGTTTTTATCTGAAGCTATTTTCTTTCTCACCATAAGGCTCAAAACTCTCCCAAATATCCTTTTGCAGATTCTACAAAAAGAGTGTTTCCAAATTGCTGAATCAAAAGAAAGGTTTAGCTCACTGAGATGAAGGCACACATCACAAAGGATTTTCTCAGAAAGCTTCTTTAGAATTTTTATCTGAAGACATTATCTTTCTCACCATAGGCCTCAACGATCTCCCAAATATCCCTCTGCAGATTGTACAGAAACCGTGTCTCCAAATTACTGAATCAAAAGAAAGGTTTAATTCTGTGAGGTGAATGCACACATCACAAAGCAGTTTCTTAGAAAGTTTCTTTCTAGTTTTTATATGAAGATATTTTCATTTTCAATGTAGGCCTCAATTCACTTACAAATATCCCTCTGCAGTTTCTACAAAAACAGTGTTTCCAAACTGCTGAATAAAAGAATTGTTTAACTCTGTGAGATGATTCCACACATCACAAAGCAGTTTCTCAGAAAGCTTCTTTTTAGTTTTTATCTGAAGATATTTTCTTTCTCAAAATAGCTCTCAATGCAGTCCAAAATATCCCTCTGCAGTTTTGAAAAAACATTGTTTCGAAACTGCTGAATCAAAAGATAGTTTTAAATATGTGAGATGAATGCACACATGAGAAAGCAGTTTCTCAGAAGCTTCTTTCTCATTTTTAACTGAAGATACTTTCTTTTTCACCATAGACCTCAATGCACTAATATCCCTTTGCAGACTCTACATAAACAGTGTTTCCAAACTGCTGAATAAAAACAAAGGTTTAACTCTGAGGTGAATGTACACATCTCAAAGCAGTTTCTCAGAAAGCTTCTTTCTTCTTTTTATCTGAAGATATCTTCTTTTTCACCATAGGCTTGAATGCGCTCTGAAATATACCTTCTCAGATTCTAAAAAACAGTCTTTCTAAACTGCTGAATCAAAAGAAAGGTTTAACTCTGTGAGATGAAAGCACACATCACAAAGCAGTTTCTGTGAAAGCTTCCTTCTGGAGTTTATCTGAAGATATTTTCTTTTTACCATAGGCCTCTAAGTGCTCAGAAATATCCCTTTGCCAATTCTACAAAAACAGTGTTTCCAAACAGCCAAATGAAAAGACAGGTTTAACTCTGTTAGATGAATGCACACATCACAAGGAAGTTACTCAGAAAGCTTCTTTCTCGTTTTTATTTGAAGATATTTTCTTTTTTCTGTAGGCCTCAATGTGTTCCAAATATCCCTCTGCCATTTCTACAAAAACAGTGTTTCCAAACTGCTGAATAGAAGAAAGGTTTAAGTCTGTGAGATGAATGCACACACCACAAAGCAGTTTCTCAGGAAGTTTATTTCCAATTTTTATCTGGAGGTATTTTCTTTTTCACTATAGGCCTCCATGCTCCCCAAATATCCCTTTGCAGATTCTACAAAAACAGTGTTTCCAAACTGATGAGTAAAATGAAAGTTTAACTGAGTTGAATGCACATATCACCAAGTAGTTTCTCAGAATCTTTCTTTCTATTTTTTATCTGAAGATGTTGCCTTTTCCACCAAAGACCTCAATGTGCTCCTAAATATCCCTTCACAGATTCTACATGAACAGTGTTTCCAAACTGTTGCATCAAAAGGACGATTTAACTCTGTGAGATGAATGCACATATCACAAAGCAGTTTCTGAGAATGCTTCTTTCTCGTTTTTATTTGAAGGTAATTTCTTTTTTACTGTAGGCCTCATCGTGCTACCAAGTATCCCTCTGCACTTTCTACAAAAAGAGTGTTTCCAAACTGCTCAATAAAAGAAAGGTTTAAGTCTGTGAGATGAATGTACCCTTCACAAATCATTTTCTCTGAAAGCTTCTTTATAGTTTTTATCTGAACATATTTTTGTTTTCACCATGGGCCTCAATGCACCCCCAAATATGCCTTTGCAGATTCTTCAAAAACTGTGTTTCCAAATTGCTGAATCACATGAAAGGTTTAACTCAGCTGAATGCTTACATCAGAAAGCAGTTTCTCAGAAAGCTTCTTTCTTGTTTTTATCTGAAGGTATTTTCTTTTTCACTGTAGGCCTGAATTCACTCCCAAATATCCCTTCGCAGATTCTACAAAAACACTGTTTCCAAACTGCTGAATCAAAAGAAACGTTTAACTCTGTAAGGTGAATGGAGACAGCACAAAGCAGTTTCTCATAAAGCTTCTTTCTAGATTTTCAGTGAAGATATTTTCTTTTTCACTGTAGGCCTGAATGAGCTCCCAAATATTCCTTCAAAGGTTCTACAAAAGACTGTTTCCAAACTGATGAATCAAAAGAAAGGTTTGACTCTGTGAGGTAAATGGGGACAGCCCAAAACAGTCTCTCATAAAGCTTCTTTCTAGATTTTCTGTGAAGATACTTTCTTTTTCACTGCAGGCCTCAATGCACTCCCAAATATCCCTTCACAAACTCTAAATTAGCAGTGTTTCCAAACTGCTGAATCAAGAGAAAGGTTAAATCTGTGAGATGAATGTACACATCACAAAGCAGTTTCTGAGAAAATTTCTTTCTAGTTTTTATCTGGAGATATTTTCTTTTTCACCATGGGCTTTAATGTGCTCAGTAATATCCCTTGGCAGTTTCTACAAAACCAGTGTTTCCAAATCGGTGAATCAAAGGACGTTTTAACTCTGTGAGATGAATGCACACATCACAAAGCAGTTACTCAGAAAGCTTCTTTCTCTTTTTTATCTGAAGACATTTTATTTTTCACCATAAGCCTCAATGCAATCCCAAATATACCTATGCTGATTCTACAAAAACATTGTTTCCCACTGCTGAATCAAAAGAGAGGTTTAACTTTGTGAGATGAATGAACAGATCACAAAGCAGATTTTCAGAAAGATTCTTTCCAGTATTTATCTGAAAATATTTCATTTTTCACCATAAGCCTCAAAGCACTCCCAAATATGCCTTCACAGATTCTACAAACACGGTGTTTCCAAACTGTTGAATCAAAAGAAAGGTTTAACTTTATGAGATGAATGCACACATCACAAAGCAGTTTCTCAGATACTTCTTTCTAGTTTGTTTCTGAAGATATTTTATTTTTCACCATAGGCTTCAATGCCTTTGGAAATATCCTTTCACAGATTCTACAAAAGCAGTGTATCCAAACCCCTGAAACAAAAGAAAGATTTAACTCTGCAAGTTGAATATACACATCTCAAGGCAGTTCCTCAGAAAGCTTCTTCATAGTTTTTATCTGAAGATATTTTCTTTTTCACCAAAGGCCTGAATGCACACTGAAATATGAATTCATACATTGTAGAAAACAGTCTTTCTAAACTGCTGAATCAAAAGAATAGTTTAACTCTGTGAGATTAATGCACACATCACAAAGCTGTTTCTCAGAACCTTTCTTTCTCATTTTTATCTGAGAATATTTTCGTTTTTACCATAGGCCTCTATGCACTCAGAAAAATCCCTTCACAGTTTCTGAAAAAACAGTGTTTCCAAACAGCCAAATCAAAGTAAAGGTTTAACTCTGTGAGATGAATGCACACATTGCAAAGCAGTTTCTCAGAAAACCTCTTTCTAGTTTTTATATGAAGATATTATCTTTTTCAACATATGCCTCACTGTGCCCCCAAATATCCCTTCTCAGATTCTACAAAAACCATGTTTCCAAACTGCAGAGTCAAAAATTAGGTTTAACCCTGTGACATGAATGCCAAGATCACATAGCAGTTTCTAAGAAAGATTCTTTCTAGTATTTATCTGAAGATATTTTCTTTTTCACCATAAGCCTCCATGCAGCACAAAACGTCCCCTCACAGATTCTACAAAAACCGTGTTTCCATATGGCTGAATCAATAGAAAAGTTTAACTCTGTGAGATGAATGCACATATCACAAAGCAGTTTCTGAGAAAACTTCTTTGTAGTTTTTATCTGAAGATATTTTCATTTTCACCGTAGGTCTCAATGCATTCCCAGATATCCATCCACAGATTGTACAAAAACAGTCTTCACAAACTGCTCAATGAAAAGAAAGGTTTACCTCTGTGAGATGAATGCCCAAATCACAAAGCAGTTTCTCAGAAAATTCTTCCTAATTTTTATCTAAATATATTTCCTTTTTTTTTACCATAGGCCTCAATGCACCCCTATCACTTTGTATATTCTACAAAAACAGTGTTTCCAATCTATTCACTCAAAAGAAATATTTAACAATGTGAGATGAATGGACACATCACAAAACAGTGTCTCAGAAAGCTACTTTCTAGTTTTTATCTGAAGATATTTTCATTTCTCATCATAGGCCACAATGCTCTCCCAAATATTGCTTTGCAGATTCTACAAAAACATTGTTTACAAGCTGCTCAATCAAAAGAAAAGTTTAAATCTGTGAGATGAATGCACACATCACAAAGCAATAACTCAGAAAGCTTCTTTCTAGTTTTTTATCTGAAGATATTTCCTTTGTCACCATAGACCTCAGAATGCTCCCAAATATCCTTTTGCAGATTCTATAAAAACAGAGTTTCTAAGCTGCACAATCAAAACAATGTATTTCCTTTTTCCCCACAGGCCTCAATGGGCTCCTAAATATCCTTCCTCAGATTCTACAGAACAATATTTCCAAACTGCTCAATTGAAAGAAAAGTTTAACTCTGTTAGATAAATGCACACATCAGAAAGCGGTCTCTCAGAAATCTTATTTCAGGTTTTTATCTAAAGATATTTCCTTTTTACCACAGGCCTCAGTGCACTCCCAAATATCACTTTACAGATTCTACAAAAACAGTGTTTTCAAATTGATCAATCAAAAGAAAGCTTTAACTCTGTGAGATGAATGCACACATCACAAAGCAGTGTCTCAGAAAGCTTCTTTCTAGTTTTTATCTGAAGATATTTCCTTTTTCACCATATTCCTCAATGTGCTCCCAAATATGCTTTTGGAGATTCTACAAAAACACTGTTTTCAAACTACTCAAAAAAATGTTTAACTCTTTCATATGAATGCACACATCACAAAAGAGATTCTCAGAAAGTTTCTTTCTAGTTTGTATATGAAGATATTTCTTTTTCACTGTAGTCCTCAATGTGCTCCTAAATATCCCTTCACAGATTCTACAAAAACAGTGTTTCCAAACTCCTGAATGAAAAAAAGGTTTAACTCTGTGGCATGAATGCAGACATCGCAAAGCAGTTCCTCGAATAGCTTCCCTTGAGATTTTATCCTGGGATATTCACTTTTTAAGCATTGGCCTCAATGAGCTCCCAAACATCCATTCACAAAATGGAAAGAAAACAGTGTTTACAAACTGCTTAATGAAAAGAAACGTTTAACTCTGCGAGGTGAATACACACATCAAAAATGGTTTCTCAGATAGCTTACTTCTAGTTTTTATCCTGGGATAATGTCTTTTTCACCTTTGGCCTCAATGAGTTCCAAATGTCCATTTGTAGAATGGACAAAATTGGTGTTTCCAAACAGCTGAATCTAAAGAAATTTTTAACTCTGATATGTGTGCAGACATTACACAGAAGATTCTCAAAAGGATTCTTTCTAGTTTTTAGATGAAGATATTTCTTTTTCATGATAGTCCTCAATGTGCTCCTAAATATCCCTTTGCAGATTCTACAGAAGCATTGTTTCCAAAGCTGCAGAATGAAAGAAAGTTTTCCTCTGCAAGATGATTCCACACATCACAATTCAGTTTCTCTGATAGCTTCCTTCTAGTTTTTATCATGCAATATTCCTTTTTTCACCATTGGCCTCTATGAGCTCGCAAATGTCCATTCACAGAATTGACAAAAAACAGTGTTTCCAAACTGCTGACTCAAAAGAAATGTTTACATCTGTGACATGAATGCACACATCACAAAGCAGTCTCTTAGAGAGCTTCTTTCTAGTTTTTATCTGAAGATTTTACCTTTCTCACCATAGGTTTTAATGTGCTCCCAAATATCCCTTCACAGATTCTACAAAAACAGTGTTTCCAAACTGCTGAATGAAAAGACAGGTGTGTCTCTTTGGTATGAATGCTTGCATCAGATAGAAGCATCAGGGAAGCTTGCATCAGGGGAGCTCAGATAGCTTCCCTCTATTTTTTTAATGGGATACTCACTTTTTCACCACTGGTCTCAATGAGTTCCCAAATGTCCATTCACAGAATGGACAAAAACAATGTTTCCAAACTGTGGAATGAAAGAAAGGTTTAATTCTGTGAGATGAGTGCTCACATCACAAAGCGGTTTCTCAGATATATTCTTTCTTGTTTTAATCCTGGGATATTCATTTTTTCACCATTGGCCTCAATGAGCTCCCAAATATGCATTTGCAGAACAGACAAAAACAGTGCTTCCAAACTGCTGAAGCAATAGAAAGGTTTACCTCTGTGATATGAATCCACACATCACAAAGCAGTTTCTCAGAAAGCTTCTTTCTAGTTTTTTTTTTTGAGACAGAGTCTTGCTCTGTCACCTAGGCTGGAGTGCAGTGGCACGATCTCAGCTCACTGCAAGCTCCGCCTCCCAAGTTCACGCCATTCTCCTGTCTCAGCCTCTAGAGTAGCTGGGACTACAGGCACCTGCCACCACTCCTGGCTAATTTTTAGTATTTTTATTAGAGACACGGTTTCACCATAGTCTCAATCTCCTGACCTAGTGATCCACCTGCCTCGGCCTCCCAAAGTACTAGGATTACAGTCATGAGCCACCGTGCCCAGCCTCTAGTTTTTATCTGAAGTTGTTTCCTTTTTCACCATAGGCCTCAATGTGCTCCCAAATATCCCTTCACAGATTATACAAAACCAGTGTTTCCTAGCTGCTGAATGAAAAGAAATGTTTACGTCTGTGAGGTGAATGCACACATCACAAAGTGGCTTCTCAGATAGTCTCCTTCCAGATTTTATTCTGGGATATTCACTTTTTCACCATTGGCCTCAATGAGCTCCCAAATGTCAATTTGCAGAATGGAAAAAACGTGTTTTCAAACTGCTGAATCCAATGAAATTTGTAACTCTGTGAGATTAAGGCACACATCACAATGCAGTTTCTCAGAAACTTTCTTTCTAGTTTACATCTGAAGATATTTTTTCACCATAGGCCTCAATGCGCTCCCAAATATGCCTTCGCAGATTCTACAAAATCAGTGTTTACAAACTGCTGAATCCAAAGAAAGGTCTAATTCTGTGAAATGAATGCACACATCACAAAGCAGTTTCTCAGAAATCTTCCTTCTTTTTTTATCTGAAGATATTTCCTTTTTCACCATTGGCCTCCATGTGCTCCCAAATATCCCTTTGCAGATCCTACAAAAACAGTGTTTCCAAACTGCTGAATAACAAGAAAGGTTTAACTCTGTGATATGAATGCACACATCACAAAGCGTTTTCTCGGATAGCTTCCTTCTGTTTTTTTCTGGGATACTCGCTTTTTTGCCACTGGCCTCAATGAGCTCCCAAATGTCCTTTCACAGAATGGACAAAACCTGTGTTTTGAAATGGCTGAAACAATACAAAGCTTTAACTCAATGAGATGATTTCACTCATCACAAAGCAGTTTCACATAAAGCTTCTTTCTAGTTTCTATATGAAGATATCTCCCTTTCCACCATAGGCTTAAAGAGCCAAGAAACATCCCTTTGCAGTTTCTACAAAAACAATTTTCCAAATCTGCAGAATGAAAATGGAGGTTTATCTCTGTGAGATGAATGCATACAGCACAAAGCAGTTTCTCAGCTTCATTCTAGTTTTTAACCTGGGATATTTGCTTTTTTGCCATTGGCCTCAATGAGCTCCCAAATATCCATTCACACAATGGACAAAAACAGCATTTACAAACTGCTGAATCCAAAGAAATGTTTAACTGTGTGAGAGTAATGCACATATCATGAAGTAGTTTCTCAGAAAGTTTCTTTCTAGTTTTTTTTTCTTAAGATTTTTCCTTTTTCACCATAGGCCTCAATGCACTCCTAAGTACCCCTTCAGAGATTCTACAAAAATAGTGTGTCCAAACTGTTGAATGAAAAAAAAGGTTTAAGTCTGAGAGATAAATACACACATCACAAAACAGTTTCTCAGACAGCTTCCTTCTAATTTTTGTCCTGTGATATTTGCTTTTTCAAGATTGGCCTCAATGAGCTCCCAAATGTCCATTTTCATAATGAACAAATACAGTGTTTTCAAACGGTTGAATCCAAATAAATTTTTAACTCTAGGAGATGAATTCAGACATCACAAAGTAGTTTCTCCAAAAGCTTCTTTCTAGTTTTCATCTGAAGATGTTCCCTTTTCACGATTAGCCTTGATGGGCACAGAAATATCCCTTTGCAGATTCTACAAAAACAGTGTTTCCAAGCTGCTGAATGAAAAGAAAGTTTTATCTCTGTGAGAGGAATGCACACATCACAAAGTAGCTCCTCAGATAGCTTCCATCTACTTTTAATCCTGGGATATTTGCTTTTTCTCCATTGGCCTCAATGAGCTCCCAAATATTCATTCACAGAGTGGACAAAAAAAGGGTTTCAAAACTGTGGAATCCAAAGAAAGGTTCAACTTTATGACATGAATGTGCACATCACAAAGCCGTTTCTCGAAAGCTTCTATCTAATTTTTTTCTGAAGATGCTTCCTTTTTCACCATATGTCTCAATGCATTCTCAATTATCCCTTCGCAGGTTCTACAAAAACAGTGTTTCCAAAATGCTGAATCAAAAGAAAGTTTTAACACTGTGAGATGAATGTAGACATCAAAAACAGTTCCTCATATAGCTTCCTTTCAGTTTTTATCCTGAGATATTCTCTTCTTCACCATTGGCCTAACTGAGCTCCCAAGTTTCCATAGGCCGAATTGATAAAAACAGTGTTTCCAAACTGCAAAATCCAACCAAAGATTTTATCCTATGACACGAATGCACACACCACAAAGTAGTTTCTCAGAAAGCTTCTTTCTAGATTTTCTCTGAAGATGTTTCCCTATTTACCCAGGGCCAAAATTCGCTCCCAAATATCCCTTCACAGATTCTACAAAAACAGTGTTTCCAAACTGTTGAGTGAAAAGAAAGTTTTATCTCTGTGAGATGAATGCACACATCGCAAAGCGGTTTCTCACAGAACTTCCATCTGGTTTTTATCCTGGGATATTCACTTCTTGGCTGTTGGTCTCAATGACCTCCAAAATGTCCATTCAGAGAATGGAAGAAAAGAGAATTTCCAAACTACTGAATCCAAACAAAGGTTAATCTGTGTGAGATGAATGCACACATCGCAAAGCTTCTTTTCTCAGAAGCTTCTTTCTAGTTTTTATCTGAAGATGTTTACTTTTTCACCATAGGTCTCCATGCACTCCAAAATACCCTTTGCAGAGTCCACAAAAACAGTGTTTCCAATCTGTTGAATGAAAAGGGAAATTTAACTCTGTAAGATAAATGCACACATCACAAAGCAGTTCTTCAGGGAGCTTCCTTCTAGTTTTCATCTTGGGAGATTCACATTTTGGCCATTGACCTCAATGTCCTCCCAAATGTCCATTTGCAGAATGGATACAAACATTATTTCCAAAAAGCAGAATCAAAAGAAAAGTTTAACTCTGTGAGATGAATTCATAGATCACAAAGCTCTTTCTCAAAAAGATTCTTTCTAGATTTTATCTGAATGTTTCCTTTTTCACCATAACTCTCAATGAGCTCCTAACTATCCTTTTGCAGATATTACAAAAACAGTGTTTCCAAAATGCTGAATGAAAAGGAAGCTTTAACTCTGTGAGTTGAATGCACACGTCAAAAACTGGTTTCACAGATAGCTTCCTTCTAGTTTTTATCCTGGGATATTCACTTTTTCACCATTGGCCTCAATGAGCCCCAAATTTCCATTTGCAGAATCAACAAAAACTGTTTCCAAACTGCTGAGTCCAAAGAAAGGTTTACGTCTGAGAAATGAATGCAAAAATCACAGTGGAGTTTCTCAGAAACCTTCTTTCCTGTTTTTATTTGAAGATGTTTCCTTTTTCAGGATAGGCCTCAATGCACTTCCAAACATCCCATTGTGGATTCTACAAAAACACTGTTTCCAAACTTCTGAATGAAAAGAAAGGTTCAACCCTGGGAGATGAATGCACATGTCACAAGCGGTGACTCAGATAGCTTGTTTCTAGTTTTTATCCTGGGATACTCACTTTTTCCACCATTGGCCTCAATGAGGTCCCAAATGTCCATTCGCAGAATGGATAAAAACAGTTTGCAAATTCCTGAATGACAAGAATGGTTGAACTCTGTGAGATGAGTGCAAACATTGCCAATCAGTTTCTCAGGAAGCTTCTTTCTAGTTTTTATCTGAAGATAATTCCTTTTTCACCGTTGGCCTCAAGGCACTCCGAAATATCCCTTCTCAGATTCAACAAAAATAGTGTTTCCAAACTGTTGAATAAAAAGAAAGACTTAACTCTGTGTGGTGAATGCACACATTATAAAGCAGTTTCTCAGATAGATTCCCTCTAGTTTTTATACTGGGATATTCACTTTTTTGCCATTGACCTCAATGGCTCCAAAATGTCCATTCACAAAATAGACAAAAACAGTGTATCCAAATTGCTGAATCAAAAGAAAGGTTTAACTCTGTGAGATGAATGTACCCATAACAAGCTAGTTTCTTAGAAAGTGTCTTTCTAGTATTTATCTGAATATGTTTTTTTCACCATAGGCCTCAATGCACTCCCAAATATCCCTTCACAGATTCTACAAAAACAGTGTTTCCAAACTGCTGAATGAAAATAAATTTTTAACTCCGCAAGATTAATGCACACATCACAAAGCAGTTTCTTAGAGAATTTCCTTCTAATTTTTATCCTGGGATATTCACTTTTTTCACCACTGGCCTCAATGAGTTCCCAGATATGCATTCATAGAATGGACAAAAACAGTGTTTCCAAACCTCTGAATCCAAAGAAATGTTTAAGTCTGGATAGGAATGCACACATTACAAGGCAGTTTCTCAGAAAGTTTTTTCCTAGTTTTTATTTGAAGATATTTCCTTTTTCACCATATGTCTCTATGTGCTATAAAATATCCCTTCTCAGATTCTACCAAAATAGTGTTTCCAAACTGTTGAATGAAAAGAAAGGTCCAACTCTGTGAAATGAATGCATCCATCAAAAAGCAGTTTCTCTGATAGCATCCTTCTAGTTTTTATCCTGGAATATTCGTTTATTAGCCATTGACCTCAATGAGCTCCCAAATGTCCATTTGCCTAATGGACAAAAACAGTGTTTACAAACTGCTGAATCCAAAGAAAAGTTTAACTCTGTGGTATGAACGCACAAATCACAAAGCAGTTTCTCACAAAGCTTCTAGTTTTTATTTGTAGACTTTTTTTTCACCATAGGCATCAGTGCTCTCCCTAACATCCTTTTGCAGATTCTACAAAAACAGTGTTTCCAAACTGCTTAATGAAAAGAAAGGTTTAACTCTGTGAGATGAATGCACACATCACAAATGGTTTCTCTGATAGCTTCCTTCTAGTTTTATCCTGGGATATTCCCTTTTTTGCCATTGGCCTCAAAGAGCTCCCAAATGTCCTTTCACAGGATGGAAAAAAACAATGTTTCCAAATTGTCGAGTCCAAAGAAAGGTTTACCATTTTGAGATGAATGCACACATCACAAAGTAACTTCTCAGAAAGCTTCTTTCTAGTTTTTATCCGAAGGTGTTTCCTTTTTCACCATAGGCCTCGATTTGTTCCCAAATATCCCATTGCAGATTCTACAAAAACAGTATTTCCAAACTGCTGAATGAAAAGAAAAGTTTAAATCTGCAAAGTGAATGCACACATCACAAATTGGCTTCTCATATAGCTTCCTTCTAGTTTTTATCATGGGATATTTGGTTTTTCACCTTTCGCCTCAATGAGCTCCCAAATGTCTATTTGATGAAGGGGCAAAAACAGTGTTTCAAAAGTGCTGGATCCAAAAAGTTTTAACTCTATGAGATGAAACACTTTGCAAAGCATTTTCTCAGAAAGGTTCATTCGAGTTTTTCTCTGTAGATAATTCCTTTTTCACCATAGGCCTCAATGTGCTCCCAAATATCCCTTCACAGATACTACAAAAAGAGTGTTTCCAAACCATTGAATGAGAAGAAAGGTTTAATCCTGAGAGATGAATGCTCATATCACAAAGCAGTGTCTCAGATAGCTTCCTTCTGATTTTTACCCTGGAATATTCACTTTCTCGCCATTGGCCTCAATTAGCTCCCGAATGTGGGTATGTCACATATAGCTCTTATTATTTTGGGATATATCCCATCAATACCTAATTTATTGAGAGATTTTAGGACGAAGTGTTGTTGAATTTTGTCAAAGGCCTTTTCTGCATTTACTGAGATAGTCATATGGTTTTTGTCATTGATTCTGTTTATATACTGGATTACGTTTATTGATTTTCATATGTTGAACCAGCCTTGCATCGCAGGGATGAAGCCCACTTGATATTGGTGGATAAGCTTTTTGATGTGCTGCTGGATTTGGTTTGCTGCATTTTATTGAGGATTTTTGCATCGATGTTCATCAGGGATATTAGTCTAAAATTCTCTTTTTTTGTTGTTGTATCTCTGCCAGGCTTTGGTATGAGGATGACGCTGGCCTCATAAAATGAGTTAGGGAGGATTCCCTCTTTTTCTACTGATTGGAATAATTTCAGAAGAAACGGTACCAGTTCCTCCTTGTACCTCTGGTAGAATTTGGCTGTGAATCCATCTGGTTCTGGACTTTTTTTGGTTGGTAAGCTCTTAATTATTGCCTCAATTTCAGAACCTGTTATTGGTCTATTCAGAGATTCAACTTCTTCCTGGTTTAGTCTTGGGAGGGTGTATGTGTCGAGGAATTTATCCATTTTTTCTAGATTTCCTAGTTTATTTGCATAGAGGTGTTTATAGTATTCCCTGGTGATAGTTTGTATTTCTGTGGGATCAGTGGTGATATCCCCTTTATCATTTTTTATTGCATCTATTTGATTTTTCTCTCTTTTCTTCTTTATTAGTCTTGGTAGCAGTCTATCAATTTTGTTGATCTTTTGAAAAAACCGGCTCCTCGATTCATTGATTTTTGAAGTTTTTTTTGTCTCTATTTCCTTCAGTTCTGCTTTGATCTTATCTATTTCTTGCCTTCTGCTAGCTTTTGAATGTGTTTGCTCTTGCTTTTCTAGTTCTGTTAATTGTGAGGTTAGGGTGTCAATTTTAGATCTTTCCTGCTTTCTCTTGTGGGCATTCAGTGCTATAAATTTCCCCCTACACACTGCTTTGAACGTGTCCCAGAGATTCTGGTATGTTGTGTCTTTGTTCTCATTGGTTTCAAAGAACATCTTTATTTCTGCTTTCATTTCTTTATGTACCCAGTAGTCATTCAGGAGCAGGTTGTTCACTTTCCATGTAGTTGAGCAGTTCTGAGTTTCTTAATCCTGAGTTCTAGTTTGATTGCACTGTGGTCTGAGAGACAGTTTGTTATAATTTCTGTTATTTTCCATTTGCTGAGGAGAGCTTTACTTCCAACTATGTGGTCAATTTTGGAATAGGAGTGGTGTGGTGCTGAAAAGAATGTATATTCTGTTGATTTGGGGTGGAGCATTCTGTAGATGTCTATTAGGTCCTCTTCGTGCAGAGTTGAGTTCAGTTCCTGGGCATCCTTGTTAACATTCTGCCTCATTGATCTGTCTAATGTTGACAGTGTGGTGTTAAAGTCTCCCATTAGTATTGTGTGGTAGTTGAAGTCTCTTTGTAGGTCTCTAAGGACTTGCTTTATGAATAAAATGAAATCATTCCCTCTGAAAACTAGCACAAGACAGGGATGCCCTCTCTCATCACTCCTATTCAACATAGTGCTGGAAGTTCTGGCCAGGACAGTCAGTCAGGAGAAGGAAATAAAGTGTATTCAATTAGGAAAAGAGGAAGTCAAATTGTCCCTCTTTGCAGATGGCATGGTTGTATATCTACAAAACCCCATCATATCAGCCCAAAATCTCCTTAAGCTGACAGTTAACTTCAACAACGTCTCAACATACAAAATCAGTGTGCAAAAATCACAAGCATTCTTATACACCAATAACAGACAAACAGAGAGCCAAATCATGAGTGAACTCCCATTCACAATTGCTTCCAAGAGAATAAAATACCTAGGAATCCAACCTACAAGGGATATGAAGGACCTCTTCAAGCAGAACTACAAACCACGGCTCAATGAAGTAAAAGAGGATACAAACAAATGGAAGAACATTCCATGCTCATGTGTTGGAAGAATCAATATCGTGAAAATGGCCATACTGCCCAAGGTAATTTATAGATTCAATGCCATCCCCATCAAGCTACCAATGATTTTATTCACAGAATTGGAAAAAACTGCTTGAAACTTCATATGGAACCAAAAAAGAGCCCGCATTGCCAAGTCGATCCTAAGCCCAAAGAACAAAGCTGGAGACATCACGCTACCTGACTTCAAACTATACTACAAGGCTAAAGTAACCAAAACAGCACAGTACTGTTACCAAAACAAAGATATAGACCAAAGGAACAGAACAGAGCCCTCAGAAATAATGTCACATATCTACAGCCACCTGATCTTTGAGAAACCTGACAAAAACAAGAAATGGGGAAAGGATTCCCTATATAATAAAAGGTGCTGGGAAAACTGGCTAGCCATATGTAGAAAGCTGAAACTGGATCCCTTCCTTACACCTTATACAAAAGTTAATTCAAAATGGATTAATGACTTACATGTTAGACCTAAAACCATAAAAACCCTAGAAGAAAACCTAGGTAATACCATTCAGGACATGGGCATGGACATGCACTTCATGTCTAAAACACCAAAAGCAATGGCAACAAAAGCCAAAATTGACAAATGGGATCTAATTAAACTAAAGAGCTTCTGCACAGCAAAAGAAACCACCATCAGAGTGAACAGGCAACCTACAGAATGGGAGAAAATTTTTGCAATCTACTCATCTGACAAAGGGCTAATATCCAGAATCTACGATGAACTCAAACAAATTTACAAGAAAAAAACAAACAAACCCATCAACAAGTTTGTGAAGGATATGAACAGACACTTCTCAAAAGAAGACGTTTATGCAGCCAAAAGATAGAGGAAAAAATGCTCATCATCACTGACCATCAGAGAAATTCAAATCAAAACCACAATGAGATACCATCTTATACCAGTTAGAATGGCGATCAGTAAAAAGTCAGGAAACAGCAGGTGCTGGAGAGGATGAGGAAAAATAGGAACAGTTTTACACTGTTGGTGGGACTGTAAACTAGTTCAACCATTGTGGAAGTCAGTGTGGCAATTCCTCAGGGATCTAGAACTAGAAATACCATTTGACCCAGCCATCCCATTACTGGGTATATACCCAATGGATTATAAATCATGCTGCTATAAAGACACACGCACATGTATGTTTATTGTGGCACTATTCACAATAGCAAAGACTTGGAACCAACCCACATGTCCAACAATGATAGACTGGATTAAGAAAATATGGCACACACGCACCATGGAATACTATCCAGCCATAAACAATGAATTCATGTCCTTTGTAGGGACATGGATGAAGCTGGAAACTGTCATTCTCAGCAAACTATCACAAGGACAAAAAACCAAACACTGTGTGCTCTCACTCATAGGTGGTAATTGAACAATGCGAACACATGGACAGAAGAAGGAGAACATGACACTCCCAGGCCTGTTGTAGGGTCGGGGAAGTGGGGAGGGATAGCATTAAGACTTACACCTAATGCAAATGACGAGTTAATGGGTGAAGCACACCAACATGGCACATGTATACGTATGTAACTAACCTGCACGTAGTGTGCATGTACCCTAAAACTTAAAGTATAATAAGAAAAGGAGTGGAAAACCAATAAAGATATTTAATTATATTCTGAAAAAAAAGAGCTCCCAAATGTCCATTCACAAAATGGGCAAAAACATTGTTTCTAAACTGCTGAATCCATAGAAAGTTTTAACTCTGTGACATAAATACACACATCACAAAGCAGTTTCTCAGAATAGTTCTTTCTGGTTTTTATCTGAAGATGTTTCCTTTTTCACTATAGGCCTCAATGGGCTCCCAAATATCCCTTCACAGATTCTACAAAAACAGTGTTTCCAAATTGCTGAATGAAAATAATGTTCTAATTCTGTGAGATGAATGCACACATCACAAAGCAATTTATCAGATAGCTTCCTTCTAGATTTTATCCTGGGATATTCGTTTTTTTGCCATTGGCCCAAATGAGCTCCCAAATGTACAGTCACAGAATAGATGAAAACAGTGTTTCCAAACTGCTTAATCCAAAGAAAGTTTTATCTCTGTGAGGTGAATGCACATGTCACAAAGCAGTTTCTCAGAAAGCTTCTTTCTAGTTTTTATATGAAGATGTTTCCTGTTTCCCAATAGGCCTCAATGCACTCTGAAATAGAACTTCGCAGATTCTACAAAACAGTTTCTCCAAAGTACTGAATGAAAAGAAAGGTTTAATTCTGCAAGATGAATGCACACACCAAAAGCATATTCTCAGAGAGCTTTCTTGTATTTTTTATCTGGGGATATTCACCTTTTTGCCATTGGCCTAAATTAGCTCCCAAATATCCATTCACAGAATGGCCAAAAACAGTTTCCAAACTGCTGAATTTAAAGAAATGTGTAACTCTATGTGTCAAATGCTCACATCAGAAAGCAGTTTCCCAGAAACCTTTCTAGTTTTTATCTGATGATATTTCCTTTTTTACCACGGGTCTCTATGCATTCCCAAATACCCCTTTAAAGATTCTACAAAAACAGTGTTTCCAAACTGCTGAATGAAAAGAAAGGTTTACCACTGGGAGAAGAATGCACATATCATAAAGCAGTTTCTCAGATAGCTTCTTTCTAGATTTTATCCTGGGATATTTGCTTTTATGCCATTGTTCTCAAGGATCTCCCAACGTCCATTTACAGAATGGACAAAAACAGAGTTTCCAAACTGCTGAATCCAAAGAAAGTGTTAACTCTGTGAGATCAATGCAGATAGCACAAAGCAGTGTCTCAGAAAGCTTCTTTCTAGTTTTTCCCTGAAGATGTTTCCTTTTTCACCATAGGCCTCAATGGGCTCCCAAATATCCTTTCTCAGATTCTACAAAAAGTGTTTGTCCAAACTGCTCAATGAAAAGAAAGGTTAATCTCTCCAAGATGAATACACACAACACAAAGTGGTTTCCAGGATCACTTACTACTAGTTTTTATCCTGGGATATTCCCGTTTTTGCCATTAACCTCAAATAGCTCTCAAATGTCCATTTGTAGAAGGCACAAAAACCGTGTTTTGAAACTGCTGAATCCAAAGAAAGTTTTACACTGTGAGATGAATGCACCGAAAACAAAGCAGTTTCTCAGAGAGGTGCTTTCTACTTTTTGTCTGAAGATATTTCCTTTTTCACCATAGGCCTCAATGCGCTTCTAAATATCCCATCACAGATTCTACAAAAACAATGTTTCCAAACTGCTGAATGAAAAGAAAGATTAAGTTCCATGTGATGAATGTACACATCACCAAGCAATTTCTAAAATAGCTTCATTTTAGTTTTTATCCAGGGATATTCACTTTTTTGCCATTAGCTTCAATGAGCTCAGAGATGTCCATTCACAGTATGGACAAAAACAGTGTTTCAAAAGTGCTGAATTCAAAGAAAGGTTTAACTCTGTGAGATTAATGCACACCTCCCAAAGCAGTTTCTCAGTAAGCTTGTTTCTAGTTTTTATCTGAAGATATTTCCTTTTTTACCATAGGCCTCAGTGCGCTCCCAGATTCTATAAATACCATGTTTCCAAACTACTGAATGAAAAGAAAGGTTTGCATTTGAGAGATGAATGCCCACATCACAAAGTGGTTTATCAGATAGCTTCCTTCTCGTTTTCATCCTAGAATATTCCCTTTTTCGTGATTGGCTTCAATGAGCTCCCTAATGTCCATTCACAGAATGAACAAAAATTGTGTTTCCAAACTGCTGAATAGAAAGAAAGATTTATCTCTGTGAGATGACTGCACACGTCACAAAACAGTTTCTAAGAAAGCTTCTTTCTAGTTTTTTTCTGAAGTTCTTTCTTTTTTCACCATAGGCCTCAATTCGCTTTCAAATATCCCCTTGCAGATTCTACAAAAACAGTGTTTCCAAGCTGCTGAATGAAAAGAAAGTTTTAATTCTGAGAGATGAATGCACACCTCACAAATCCATTTCTCAGATAGTTTCCTTCTAGTTTTTATCCTAGGGTATACGCTTTTCGCCATTGACCTCAATGACTCCCAAATGTCCATTCGCAGAATCAACATAAACAGTGTTTCCAAACTTCTGAATCCAAAGAAAGCGTTACCTCTGTGTAATGAATGAATGCATCACAAAGCAGTTTCTCAGAAAGCTTCTTTCTTGTTTTTAGCTGATTGTTTCCTTTTTCACCACAAGCCTCAATTCACTCCCAAATACTCCTATGTAGATTGAACAAAAACTGTGTTTCCAAACTGTTGAATGAAAGGAAAGGTTTAACTCTGGGAAATGAATGCAAACATCACAAAGCAGTTTCCTGGATAGCTTCCTTCTAGTTTCCTCCTGGGATATTTGCTTTTTCAGCTTTGGCCTAAATGAGCTCCCAAATATCCATTCATAGAATGGAGAAAAACAATGCTTCCAAACTACTGAATCTAAAGAAAGGCTTAACTCCTTGGAATGAATACAGACATCCCAAAGCAGTTTCTCAGCAAGCTTCTTTCTAGTTTGTATCTGAAGTTTTTTTTTTTTTTCACCATAGGCCTCAATGCACTCCAAAACACACCTTCAGAGATTCTACAAAACAGTTTTTCCAAACTGCAGAATGAAAAGAAAGGTTTAATTCTGTGAGATGAATGCACAAACCAAAAGTGTATTCTCAGAGAGCTTCCTTCTAGTTTTTATCTAGGGATATTCACTTTTTTGCCATTGGCATCAATGAGCTCAAAAATGTCCATTTGCAGAATGGACAAAAACAGGGTTTCCAAACTGCTGAATGCAAAGAAATGTGTAATGCTGTGAGTCAAATGCACACATCACAAAGCAGTTTCCCAGAAAACTTCTTTCTAGTTTTTATCTGATGATATTTCCTTTTTCATCATGGGCCTCTATTCATTCCCAAATACCCCTTGGAAGATTCTACAAAAACAGTGTTTCCAAACTGCCAAATGAAAAGGAAGGTTTACCTCTGTGAGATAAATGCACGTATCACAAAGCAGTTTCTCAGGTAGCTTCTTTCTAGATTTTATCCTGGGATTTTGTTTTTTGCCATTGTCCTCAATGAGCTCCCAAACGTTCATTTGCAGAATGGACAAAAACAGAGTTTCTGAACTGCTGAATCCAAAGAAAGTGTTAACTCTGTGAGATCAATGCAGACATTACAAAGCAATGTATCAGAAAGCTTCTTTTTAGTTTTTCCCTGAAGATGTTTCCTTTTTCACCATAGACCTCAATGCGCTCCCAAATATCCTTTCTCAGATCCTACAAAAACAGTGTGTCCAAAGTGCTCGATGAAAAGAAAGGTTTAATTCTGTGAGATGAATACACACACCACAAAGTGGTTTCCAACATCACTTACTTCTGGTTTTTATTCTGGGATATTCCCGTTTTTGCCATTAATCTCAATGAGCTCCCAAATGTCCATTTGCAGAATGGACAAAAATAGTGATTCCAAAATTCTGAATATAAAGAAAGTTTTAACTCTCTGATACAAATGCACATATCACAAAGCAGTTTTTCAGAAGGCTTCTTTCTAGTTTTTATCTGAAGATGTTCCATTTTTCACCATAGACCTCAATGTACTCCCAAATATCCCTTGGCAGATGCTACCAAAACAGGGTTTCCAGTCTTCTGAATGAGAAGAGAGTAACTCTGTGAGATGAATGCACACATCACAAAGCAGTTTTTCAGATGGCTTCCTTCTTGTTTTTATCCTGGGATATTCTCTTTTTCCCCACTGGCCTCAATGAGCTCCTAAATGTCCATTCCCAAAATGGACAAAAACAGTGGCTTCCAAAATGCTGAATCCAAAGAAAGGTTGAACTCTGTGGGAGGAATGCACACAGCACAAAACAGTTTCTCAGAAATCTTCTTTCTAGTTTTTATCTTAGTAAGTTTCCATCTTCACCATAGGCCTCAATGCACTCCAAAATATCCCTTTGCAAATTCCAGAAAAACTGAGTTTCAAAAGTACTGATTGAAAAGAAAGTTTTAACTCTATGAGATGAATGCCCACATCACAAACAAATTTATACGATTGATTCCTTCTAGTATTTATCCTGTGATATTCGCTTTTTTGCCCTTGGCCTCAATGAGCTCCCAAACATCCATTCGTGGAATGGACAAAACAGTGTTTCCAAATGCTGAATCCAAAAAAAGTTTTAACTCTGTGAGATGAATGCATACATCACAAAACAGCTTCTTAGAAAGATTGTTTATTGTTTTTATTGAAGATATTTCCTTTTTCACCATAGGCCTCACAGCGCTCCCATATATTGCTTCACAGATTCTATAAAAACAGTGTTTCCAATCTGCTGAATGAAAAGAGAGGTTTAACTCTGTGAGATGAATGCACACGTCACAAAGTGGTTTCTCAGATGACTTCTTTCTTGTTTCTAGTTTTTATCCTGGGATATTTGCTTATTCGCCATTGGCCTCAATGAGCTCCAAAATGTCATTTCGCAGAATAGACAAAAACAGTGTTTCCAAACTGCTGAATGAAAAGGAAAGTTTAATTTGGTGAGATGAATGCACACATCATAAAGCGGTTTCTCAGATAGCTTCCATCTAGTTATTATCCAGGGAATTTCACTTTTTCACCATTGGCATCAATGAGCTCCCAAATGTCAATTTGTGGAATGTACAAAACTTGTTTCCAATCTGTTCAATCAAAGAAACTTTTAACTCTATTAGATGAATGCACACATCACAAAGCAGTTTCTAAGAAACCATTTTTCTTGTTTTTACCTGAAGATCTTTCCTTTTTCACCATAGGCCTCAATGCACGCCTAAATATCCCTTTGCAGATTCTACAGAAACAGAGTTTCCAATTTGCTGAATGAAAAGATCAGTTTAACTCTGTGAGATGAATTCACATATCACAAAGCAGTTTCTCTGATAGCTTTCTTCGAGTGTTTATCCTGGGATGTTTGCTTTTTCACCCTTGTCCTCAATGAACTTCCACATGTCCTTTCTCAGAATGGACAAAAACAGTGTTTCCAAACTGCTGAATCCAAAGAAAGTTTCAACTGGGCGAGATGAATCCCCACATCACAAATCGGTTACTCAGATATCTTCCTTCTAGTTTTTATCCTTGGATATTCACTTTTTTGCAATTGACCTCAATGAACTCCCAAACGTCCATTTTCTGAATGGACAAAAATGGTTTTTTCAAACTGCCGAATCCAAAGAAAGGTTTAAGTCTGTGAGATAAATGCACGCATACAAAGCAGATTCTCAGAAACCTTTCTAGTTTTTATCTGAAGATGTTTGCTTTTTCACCGGAGGCCTCAATGTGCTTCCAAATATCCCTTTGCAGATTCTAAAAAACAGTGTTTACAAACTGCTGAATGAAAAGGAAGTTTTAACTCTGTGAGACGAACACACACATCACAAAGCAGTTTATCAGGTAGCTTCTTTCAATTTTTATCCTGGGGCACTCATTTTCTCACCATTGACCTCAATGAGCTCTCAAATGTCCATTCACAAAATAGACAAAAATAGTGTTTCCAAAATGCTGAATAAATTGTAAGTCTTAAATCTGTGATGTGAATGCACACATCACAAAGCATTCTCTCAGAAAGATTCTATCTAGTCTGAAGATGTTTCCTCTTTCACCATAAGCATCAATGTGCTAATAAATATCCCATCACAAATTCTACACAAACAGTGTTTCCAAACTGCTGAATGAAAAAACATGTTTAATTCTTTGAGATGAATGCCCACATCACAAACCAGTTTATCAGATACCTTCCTTCTAGTATTTATCCAGGGATATCTGCTTTTTCGCTCTTGGCCTCAAATAGCTTCCAAAGTCACAGAATGGACGAAAAAAGTGTTTCCAAACTGCTGAATCCAAAGAAGTGTTTAACTATGTGAGATGAAACCACACATCACAAAGCAGTTTCTTAGACAACTTCTTTATAGTTTTTATGTGAAGATAGTTCCTTTTTCACCATAGGCCTCAAAGTGCTCCCAATTATCCCTTCACAGATTCTACCAAAATAGTGTTTCCAATCTGCTGAATGACAAGAGATTTAACTTGTGAGATGAATGCACACATCACAAAGCAGTTTCTTAGATGGTTTCCTTCTAGTTTTTATCCTTCATTATTTGCTTTTTCACCATTGGACTCAATGAGTTCCAAAGTGTCCATTCAAAGAATAGACAAAAACAGTGTTTCCAAACTGATGAATGAAGAGAAATGTTTAACTCTGTGACATGAATGCACACATCAAGAAGCGGTTTCTCAGATAGCTTCCATCTAGTTACTATCTTGGGAAATTCACTTTTTCATCATTCATATCAGTGAGCTCCCAAATGATAATTCACAGAATGTAGAAAACTGTGTTTACAAACTTCTGAATCAATGAAACGTTTAACTCTGTTAGATGAATGCACACATCACAAAGCAGTTTCTCAGAAAGCTTCTTTCTAATTTTTATCTGAAGATGTTTCATCTTTCACTACAGGCTTCAATGCACTCTCAAATATCGCTTTGCAGACTCTACAAAAACAGCGTATCAAAACTGCTGAATCAAAAGAAATGTTTAACAGTGTGAGATGAATCCACAAACAGGTTTCTCAGATAGCTTCCTTCTAGTTTTTATCCTTGGATATTCACTTTTTCACAACTGGCCTCAATGACTTCCCAAATGTCCATTCACAGAAGGGACAAAAACAGTTTTTCCAAACTGCTGAATCCAAAGAAACGTTTAGCTCTGTGATATAAATGCATCCATCTCAAAATAGTTTCTCAGAAAGCTTCTTTCTAGTTTTTATCCTGGGATATTCCCTTTTTCACCATTGAGCTCAATGAGCTCCCAAATGTCAACTCGTAGAATGTACAAAAACAGTGTTTCAAACCTGATAAATCCAAAGAAAGGCTTAACTCTGTGAGATTAATGCACACATCACAAAGCAGATTCTCAGAAGGCTCCTTTCTAGTTTTCATCTGAAGATGATTCATTTTTCACCATAGGCCTCATATCCGTTCACAGATTCTACAAAAACAGTGTGTCTCAAAGGTTTAACTCTGTAAGATAAATGCACACATCACAAAGCAGTTCCTTAGATAGCTTCCTTTTAGTTTTTATCCTGGAATATTTGCTTTTTCACCATTGGCCTCAATGAGATCCCAAATGTCAAGTCGCAGAACAGAAAAAACTTTGTTTCCAAACTGCTGAATCCAAAGAAAAGTTACACTCTGTGAGATGAATGCCCATATCACAAAGCAGCTTCATTCTAGTTTTTATCTGAAGATGTTTCCTTTTTCACCATAGGCCTCAATGTGCTCTGAAATATCCCTTTGCAGATTCTACAGAAACAGTGTTTCCAATCTGCTGAAGGAAAAGAAAGTGTTAACCCTGTGAGATGAACACACACACATCACAAAACGGTTTATCAGATAGCTTTCTTCTAGTTTTTATCCTGGGGCATTTGCTTTTTTGCCATTGACCTCAATGACCTCCCAAAAGTCTTTTTGCAGAATGGACAAAACTGTGTTTCCAAAATGGTGAACAAAAAGAAAGGCTTAACTCTGTGATATGAATGCACATATCACAAAACAGTTTCTCAGAAAGCTTCTTTCTAGTCTGAAGTTGTTTCCTTTTTCACTATAAGCCTCAGTGTGCCAACAAATATCCCATTGCAGATTCTACAAAAGCAGTGTTTCCAAACTGCTGAATAAAAAGAAATGTTTAACTCTGAGATAAATGCACATATCACAAAGTGGTTTCTCAGATAGCTTCCTTGTAGTTTTTATTCTGGGATATTCCTTTTTTCACAATTGGCCTCAATGAGCTCTCAAATGTCCATTCGCGGAATGGACAAAAACTGTGTTTACAAAGTGCTGAATCCAGAGAAACTTTTATCTCTGTGATAAGAGTGCACACATCACAAAGCAGTCTCTCAGAAAGCTTCATTCCAGTGTTTCTCTGAAGATGTTTCATTTTTCACAATATTCCTCATTGCACTCCCAAATATCCCTTTGCAATTCTACAAAAACAGTGTTTCTTTCCAGTTTTCATATGAAGATGTTTCCTGTTTCCCCATAGGTCTCAATGCACTCCAAAATATCCCTTCACAGAATGGACAAAAACAGTGTTTCCAAACACCTGAATCCCAAGAAAGTTTTAATTTTGTCAGTTGAATGCACACATCAAAAAGCAGTTTCTCAGAAAGCCTCTTTCCGGTTTTTATATGAAGATATTACCTTTTTCACCATAGGCCCCAATACGCACCAAAATACCCCTTAGCAGATACTTCAGAAACAGTGTTTCCAAACTGCTGAAGGAAAATAAATTTTTCAGTATGTGCAATGAATGGACATGTCACAAAGCAGTTTCTCAGATAGCTTCCTTCCAGTTTTTATCCTGGGCTACTCACTTTTTCACAATTGGCCTCAATGATCTCCCAAATGTGCATTTGCAGAATGGACGAAAAGACTGTTTCCAAAATGCTGAATCCAAAGAAAGATTTAATTCTGTGAGATGAATGCACACATCACAAGCAGTTTCTCAGAAAGCTTCCTTCTAATTTTTGTCTGAAGTTGTTTCATTTTTCAACATAGGCCTCAATGCACTCCCAAATATCCCTTCTCAGATTCTACAAAAACAATGTTTCCAAACTGCTGAATGAATAGAAACGTTTAACTCTGCTAGGTGAATGCACACATCAAAAATCGGTTTCTCAAATAGCATCCTTCTAGTTTTTATCATGCGATATTCCCTTTTTCACCATTGGCCTCAACATGCTCCCAAATATCCTTTCACAGATTCCACAAAAAGAGTGTTTACAAGCTGCTCAATGAAAAGAAAAGTTTAACTGTCTGAGATGAATGTGCACATCAGAAAGCAGGGTCTAACGAAGATTCTTTCTAGTTTTTATTTGAAAATATTTAATTTTTCAGCATAGACCTCAAGTCACTCCCAAATATCCCTTCGCAGATTCTTCACAAATAGTGTTTTGAAACTCTTCAATTAAAATAAAGGTTTAACACTGTGAGATGAATTCACACATCACAAAGCAGTTTCTCAAAAAGTTTCTTTCTAGTGTTTATCTGAAGATATTTTCTTTGTCATCATATGCCTCAATGCACTCCGAAATATCCCTTCACAGATTCTACAAAAACAATGTTTACAAAATGCTCCATCCAAAGTAGGGTTTAACTCTGTGAGATGAAAGCATACATCACAAAGCAATTTGTCAGAAATCTTCTTTCTGGTTTTACTCTCATGATATTTGGTTTTTCACCATAGGCCACAATGCAATCCCAAATATCCCTTTGCACATTCTACAAATACAGTGTTATCAAACTGCTCCATCAAAAGAAAGTTTAACTCTGTGAGATGAAAGCACACAACACAAAGCTGTTTCTCAGAAGGCTTCTTTCTAGTTTTTATCTGACAATATTTCCATTTTGACCATGGGCCTCAATGCGCTCCCAAATATCCCTTCACAGATTGTATAAAAACAGTGTTCCCAAACTGCTTAATGAAAAGCACGGTTTAACTCTGTGAGAGGAATGTAGACATCACAAAGCAGTTTCTCAGAAAGATTCTTTCTAGTTTTTATCTGAAGATATTTCCTTTTTCACCTTAGGCCTCAATGCACTGTCAAACATCCCTTTGCAGATTCTACAAAACACTCCTCCATCAAAAAAAAAAGGTTTAACTCAGGGGATGAATGCACACATGACAAAGCTGTGTCTCAGAATGCTTCTTTCTAGTTTTTCTCTGAAAATATTACTTTTTTCCCCATATGCCTCAATGCACTCCCAAATATCCCTTCGGAGATTCTACAAAAAGAGTGTTTCCAAATTCCTCCATCAAAAGAAATGTTTAAATCTGTGAGCAGAATGAACACAACCAAAGCAGTTTCTCAGAAAGCTTCAGTCTAGTTTTTCTCTGAAGATATTTCCTTTTTCACCATAGGCCTCCATGCACTCCAAAATATCCCATTTCAGATTCTACAAAAACATTGTTTCCTAACTGCGCAATCAAAAGAAAGGTTTAAATCTGTGGGATGAATGCACACATCACAAAGAAGTTTCTCAGATAGCTTCTTTCTAGTTTTTATCTGAAGGTATTTCTTTTTCAACATAGGCCTCAATTCCCTCCAAAATAACCCTTCGCAGAACTTATAAAAACAATATTTTCAAAATGCTCAATCAATAGAAAAGTTTAACTCTGTGAGGTGAATGGACACATCATAAAGAAGTTTCTCAGATACCTTATTGTTTGTTTTTATCTGAAGACATAGCCTTTTTCACCATAGGCCTCACTGTGCTCCAAAATATCCCTTCACAGACCCTAAAATAATAGTGTTTCCAAACTGCTCCGTCAAAAGAAAGGTTTAATTCTGTGAGATGAGTGCACACATCAGAAAGCACTTTTTCAGAAACCTTCTTTCTAGTATCCCTTTGCAGATTCTACGAACAGTGATTTCTCAAACTGCTGAATTAAAAGCATGGTTTAACTCTGAGATGAATCCACACATCACAAAGCAGTTTCTCATAAACTTCTTTCTTGTTTTTCTCTGAAGACCTTTCCTTTTTCCCCATAGACCTCAATGTGCAAACAAATGTCCTTACACAGATTCTACACAAAACTCCTCCATCCAAAAAAAGGTTTAGCTCTCTCACATGAATGTAGACATCTCAAAGCAGTTTCTCAGAAAGCTTCATTCTAATTTTTATCTGAAGATATTTCGTTTATCACCACAGGCCTCAATGCACTCCAAAGTATCCTTTTGCAGATTCTACAGAATCTGTGTTTTGAAACTGCTGAATGAAAAGAAAGATTTAAATCTGTGAGAAGAATGAAAACTCCTCAAAGTGATTTCTCAGACAGCTTCCTGCTAGTTTTTATCCTGGGATATTCATTTTTTCACCATTGGCCTCAAAGAGCTCCCAAATGTCCATTTGTAGAATGGAGAAAAACGATGTTTCAAAATTGTTGAATCAAAAACAAGTTTAACTGTGTGAGGTGAATGAACACATCAGAAAGCAGTTTTTCAGAAAGCTTCTGTCTACTTTTTATATGAAGATTTTTTTTTAACCTTTGATCTCAATGAGCTCCCAAATATCCCTTCACAGATACTACAAAAACAGTATTTCCAAACTGCTGAATGGGAAGAAAGTCTGCAAGATGAATGCACACATCACAAAGTGGTTTCTTGTTGTGGGAAGTAAGGGACCCCAAATGGAGGGACCTGCTGAAGCCATGGCAGAAGAACATGGATTGTGGAGATTTCATGGACATTTATTAGTTCCCCAAATGAATACTTTTATAATTTCTTATGCCTGCATTTACTGCAATCTCTAAACATAAATTATGAAGATTTCATGGACACTTATCACTTCCCTAATCAATATCCTTGTGATTTCCTATGCCTGTCTTTACTTTAATCTCTTAATCCTGTCAGCTGAGGAAGATGTATGTCGCCTCAGGACCATGTGATAATTGCGTTAATGGCACAAATTGTAGAGCATGTGTGTTTAAACAATATGAAATCTGGGCACCTTGAAAAAAAGAACAGGATAACAGCAATGTTTGGGAAACAAGAGAGATAACCTTAAACTCTGGCCGCCAGTGAGCTGGGCAGAACAGAGCCATATTTCTCTTCTTTCAAAAGCAAATGAGAGAAATATCACTGAATTCTTTTTCTCAGGGAAGAACATCCCTTAGAAAGAGAATGTGCACCTGGGTGTGGGCCCCTGAACTGACCCCTTGGGCGTGGCCATCTTTTATGGTCTGTGCACTGTAGGGGTGAAATAGAACCCAGTCTCCCATAGCACTCCCAGGCTTATCAGGAAGAGGAAATTCCCACCTAATAAATTTTGGTCATACCAGTTGCTCTCAAAAACCTGTCTCCTGATAAGATGTTATCAAAGACAATGGTGCCTGAAACTTCATTAGCAATTTTAATTTCGCCCTGGCCTTGTGGTCCTGTGATCTCACCCTGCCTCCACTTGCCTTGTGATATTCTATTACCTTGTGAAGTACTTGATATCTGTGACTCACACTTATTAACACACTCCCTCTGCTTTTGAAACTCCTTAATAAAAATTTGCTGGTTTTGTGGCATGGGGGGCATCACGGAACATATCAACATGTGATGTTTCCCTCAGACACCCAGCTTTAAAATTTCTCTTTTGTACTCTGTCCCTTTATTTCTTTGTTTTATTTTTATTTTATTTTATTTTATTTTATTTTATTTTTTTATTATTATACTTTCGGTTTTAGGGTACATGTGCACAATGTGCAGGTTTGTTACATATGTATCCATGTGCCATGTTGGTGTGCTGCACCCATTAACTCGTCATTTAGCATTAGGTATATCTCCTAATGCTGTCCCTCCCCCCTCCCCCCACCCCACAACTGTCCCCAGAGTGTGATGTTCCCCTTCCTGTGTCCATGAGTTCTCATTGTCCAATTCTCACCTATGAGTGAGAACATGCAGTGGTTGGTTTTTGGTCCCTGTGATAGTTTACTGAGAATGATGGTTTCCACCTTCATCCATGTCCCTACAAAGGACATGAACTCATCATTTTTTATGGCTGCATAGTATTCCATGTGCCACATTTTTCTTAATCCAGTCTATCATTGTTGGACACTTGAACTCAAACAAATTTACAAGAAAAAAACAAACAACCCCATCAAAAAGTGGGTGAAGGACATGAACAGACACTTCTCAAAAGAAGACATTTATGCAGCCAAATAACACATGAAAAAATGCTCATCGTCACTGGCCATCAGAGAAATGCAAATCAAAACCACAATGAGATACTATCTCCCGCCAGTTAGAACGGCCATCATTAAAAAGTCAGGAAACAACAGGTGCTGGAGAGGATGTGGAGAAATAGGAACAGTTTTACACTGTTGGTGGGACTGTAAACTAGTTCAACCATTGTGGAAGTCAGTGTGGCGATTCCTCGGGGATCTAGAACTAGAAATGCCATTTGTCCCAGCCATCCCATTACTGGGTATATACCCAAAGGAGTATAAATCATGCTGCTATAAAGACACATGCACACGTATGTTTATTGCGGCACTATTCACAATAGCAAAGACTTGGAACCAACTCTGTCCTTTTATTTCTCAAACCGGCTGACACTTAGGGAAAATAGAAAAGAACCTACATGACTATTGGGACAGGTTCCCCAATATCTGGTGCCCATTTGGCCTTTCTTTTTTCCTAAGTGCATGAGGGAACCCGATTCCCTTTTGTAGGTGTGGTGAAACGTCATTGGCTTGGTCCACAGATACACGTGTTTGACTGCCTGACGAGTGGTGAGTAGTCTGTGTATGGTCTGGGTTAACTATAGATCATGCGGAGTCTAAGCATCATGCTTATCTCTGCTATATTAAACTCCTGTTAAAACAGGTTGGTGTTCATGTGCCCATGGAAAATATGGTCACTATTCAGAGCAGTGGTGAAATTCTGTCCTTGATTTCCTGAAAAAGGAACCATTTATGTAAAAGTATGGGATTGTGTTGGTACAGCATTCCAGAAACTGGTCTTGGCAGGGTACTATGTTCCCATCACTGTTTGGGGTGGTTGGGCCTTGGTGCATGCCATCTTAGTGGTGTGCTAATCCCGTGACCTCCTGCAGTTGCCACAGTTTTCTGCCTTTTCCTCAGTTTCTCTGCCTTTCCTCAGCCTTCCTCTCCCACATGGCCTTCATTATCTGATCAGACTCTCCCTTTGGCTACTCCTCCCCCACCTAAGGATGCTGAAAATTCAATGTCTAACTCTAGTAACTGGTTAAACTTACCCCCTACTTATCTTACTTCTTTTCACAAAAAGCCAGTACTTGAAACTCCTGCAGCCATGACTCACATAGCCCGGTACCATAGATAAGGTAATTCTTCTCTCTTCAAACCTCCAGCATCAGCTAATGGCTCCAGGACCAAACTACAATTTATCTATCATTCTCCAGGCCCTTCCCCATACACTACAGGCCCTCACCCTCCTGTCGTTTTGGTTCCTCAACTGGTCACTTTACCGTCCACTCATCCTGCCTCTCTGTACCCTTCTTCACATGTGAACACCAGTAATCACCAGTATACTTCTGCTCCTTCTGCTCTCCCCATGCCTTTTTCTCACACTGTCATCCTGATCAGACCCTCTCACCCTCAGTTTCCCTTATCTACACAGGTTTTTCCTGTCACTTCTATGCTGACTCGGTCTCAGATGCCTACTCTTGAAACTTCAATGCAACACTTACTACCCCAAAACAAAGAAACAAGTGGATTAGATGCATGGACTTATCTGGTCACGCTAGACCCACCTAACTTCCAAGGGTTGTAAATGCATCATTATGTACCTCTTAATCTTACCTTTTTAAAAGAATTTAAGGATGCCTGTACTCAGTATGGTCCTACTTCTCCTTACGTTAAGATGGTTTTACAAACTTTTTGTACTGAGGTCACTTTACTTCCTTTAGATTGGGACCTTTTGACAAAAGCTGTTCTAATCCCATCTCAGCATTTACAATTCTGTACCTGGTGGTCAGAGGAGACCCATTTGCAGGCTCAGCTAAATAGCAGTAATGGCATTCTAATTACTCAGGCTCAGCTCACAGGCTCTGATAGTTTCTCTGATGCTTATGCCCAATTAAACTTTGATGCCCTTACCACAGAACAAGTAACAAAGGTGTGTATGAGAGCTTGGGATAAATTATGTGCTCCAGGCCAGCTCCTGTTTCTTTTACCACGGTTAAACATGGTCACTCTGAATTATACTGTGATTTTTTGGCTAAACTACAAGATGCTGTTGAAAAATCTGTCTCTGTTGAGCACGCTCAAGGCATTCTCCTTCATATGTTAGCTTTTGAAAATGCAAACCAAGAATGTAAAATGGCCATGCGTTCTGTCCAATGACAAAATGTACTGATCATGAGGTGTTTCCTGCATATATTAAAGCTTGTGAAGGCATTGGATCAGACACCCACAAAGCTATTCTGTGGGCATGGGTCAAGAAGGACACCAACCAAACTGGTCCCGATAATCCTTCTCTTGGAGCCTGCTATAATTGTGGCCAACTTGGTAATATTCAAAAAAATTGCACTGTTAAAAACTTACAGATGGCCAACCCAGTTTAACAAACACAGCCAAATGCTGCTCCTACTGTTTGCCCCTGTTGTTGCAAAGGTAAACATTGGGCAAATATTTGCTGCTCTAAGAATGATATAGATGGAAACCCCTTGCCACAACGCCAGGGAAACAGGGACCGGGGCTGGTCCCAGGCCCTGACATCAAATAGGACACTTCAAACTCAGACCAACATTGCGTTTCCTCTTCAGGTGGTCTCAACACAACCCCTAGCACAAACAAACCTAACTACAGCCAAACCAAATGGGTCCCATCCTCTCCTTCTGTCTCAGTACAATGCTTGTCCACCTCCACAGTAGGAGGTGGGGAGTTTGATCTCTGTAGTAATATTCCTCTGAATTTAATTCCTGATTCTTTGCCCTTGATTGTCCCCCCAGGGGTTACTGGCCATTTACCTCAAGTTTCAGTGGCCCTGGTCTTAGGTAGGGCATCCACCTCTGATAAAGGAGTCACCATTCATATTCGTCTCATTAATTCTGATTCCGTTGATGAGATTAAATTAATCGTGTCTGCCAAGGTTCCTGTTTCCATTCTGGACAGTGAGTCAATTGCTCAATTGCTTTTACTACCTAATATCATTTTATACAAAGGAGATAAGACTCGTGGCCCTGGGATGGTCTCTAGTGGTGAAAAGGCCACTTATTGGATTAATGTAATTTGTAAACAATGACCCACTTGCACCATACACATTCAGGGGAGAAAGTTAGAAGGCCTAATAGATACTGGTGCTGATGTTTCTGTTATTTCCTCTAGTTTATGGCCTTCCTCTTGGCTTAAACATCCCACTAACAAGGGACTAGTGGGTGTTGGAAAGGCCAACGAAGTTTATGAGAGCATATTTATCTTGCCTTGCACTGTCCCTGATGGTCAAAAGGGTGCAATTTAGCCCTATATCATGTCAATTCCCATTAATCTTTGGGGTAGAGATTTACTGGCACAGTGGGGGGCTGAAATTAATATTCCACATAACACTTATGTGCTCCCAGTCAGCATATGATGGAAAATATGGGGTTTGTTCCTGGACTTGGTCTCAGTCCAAAGCATGAAGGGATTACTAAACCCCTCCCAGTTACTATAAAAGAAAGCAGGGCTGGCTTAGGTTATCCTTTTTAGTGGCAGCCGCGGCCACCCCTCCTGATCCTATTCCCTTACAATGGAAATCTCACACACCTGTCTGGATTCAGCAGTGGCCACTTTCTAAAGAAAAACTGGAGGCTTTAAATAAATTAGTTTCTGAGCAGTTACGACTTGGAAATGTGGAACCTTCTCTTTCCCCTTGTCATTCCCCTGTGTTTCTAGTAAAAAAGAAATCAGGTAAATGGCGGATGGTAACTGATTTAAGGTCCATTAAAGCTGTAATTAAACCTATGGGGGCCATCCAACCTGGCATGCCTGCCCCTGCTTTAATACCTAAAAATTGGCCTCTCATAGTTATTGATCTTAAAGATTGTTTTTTCATATTGCTTTACATAAATCTGATTGTGAAAAATTTGCTTTTACTGTACCATCTACCAATAATCAGGAGCCTGCAACTCATTATCAATGGGAAGTACTTCCTCAGGGAATGTTGAATAGCCCTACAATCTGCCAGCTTTAGGTTGGACAATTGATTTCACCAGTTTGAGCCCAATTTCCTGAGGCCTATATTATTCATTATATTGATGATATTTTAATTGCTGCCCCCACTGATAAAGAATTAATCAACTGTTACCAAATTTTGAGTGGCTTTGTGCCAGAGGCTGGATTACATATTGCTCAGGATAAAATTCAACAGACCACCCCTTTGCAATATTTAGGAATGGTGGTCAATAAACAATGTATTCAACCTCAAAAAGTTCAAATTAGGAGAGATTCTTTAAAAACTTTAAATGACTTCCAAAAACTTTTGGGTAACATTAATTATTTAAGACCTACTTTAGGCATTTCAACCTATGCACTAACTTGTTCTCTATGCTTCAGGGAGATTCTGATCTCCACAGCCCTAGGACTTTGACCCCTGAGGCTTTGCTAGAATTGGAATTCTTAGAGGAAAGAATCCAGACTGCCCAGTTATCTAGAGTAGAGCCGTTCCAGCCTTTTCAGCTTCTGGTTTTCACTTCATTACACTCTCTTACTGGACTAACAGTTCAACATAATGATTTAGTGGAGTGGTTTTTCCTTCCTCATTCTGTGTCAAAAACTTTGTTTATCTAAATCAAATAGCCATATTAATTGGACAGGCTTGGTGCAGAATACTTCAGATTTCTGGATTTTATCCAAATGTAATTGTAGTTCCTTTAAATCAGCTCGAAGTTCAAGCTGCCTTTCAACATTCTGTACTGTGGCAATTTCACTTGGCTGATTTTATTGGCATTATTTACAATCAGTATTCAAAAAACAATTTGTTTGATTTTATAAAAATGACGTCTTCGGTGGTTCCTCGATTAACCAAAGATCAACCCATTCCTGAGGCAATTACAGTGTTCACTGATGGCTCCAGTAATGGCAATGCTGGCTATATAGATCCTACAGACAAACTTATTTCTACCTTTTATACTTCTGCTCAAAAGGCAGAGTAAATTGCTGTGATTACTGCCTTACAGGATTTCCCCAAACCTTTAAATATTTTCTCAGATTCCACTTATAATGTACATGCCACTAAAAATATAAAAACTGGTACTGTCAAACATATTGATAATTCTGAATTGGCTTCTTTATTTTCAGGGTTACAATAGGTGGTTCACCAACGTAGGCACCCTTTCTGTATTACAGATATTAGGTCTATACCACTTTACCAGGACCCATGTCTGCCAGTAACCATAAAGTCTACTGTCTGGTCTCTTTTACAACCCAAGAAGCTCAGGAGTTCCATAATCTCACTCATGCCAATCCCACTGGGTTAAAAGATAAATTTGCTCTTACTTGGAAACAGGCTAAGCTTATTGTTCACAGCTGCCCTCAGTGCCAGGTCTTTGTACTTCCAAATCAGGAACCTGGTGCTAATCCTAGAGGCCTAATTCCTAATGCTTTATGGCAAGTGGATGTGAGTCATGTTAGCTCCTTTGGCAGACTGTCATATGTGAATGTCTCTGTAGATACCTTCTCAGGTTTTATCTGGGCTACTTGCCAAACAGGGGAAGGCAAGGCCCGTGTTAAAAAAAATCTGTATTCTTGCTTTGCAGTTATGGGGCTTACTTATCCAATAGAAACAGACAATGCCCCTAGATATGTTAATAAGGCTTTTGATTCATTTATGCAGCAGTGGGGAATTTCCCATATTACTGGAATCCCTTACAATCCTCAGGGACAGGCTGTGGTGGAAAGGGCCAATCGCACTTTAAAAACCCAATTGTCCAAACAGTCTGAACAACCAAAACATGATTTAACTACTCCCCACTCCCAATTACATTTGGCATTGTTTACTTTAAATTTTTTAAATGTTCCTAAAGATAATACTCTAACTGCAGCCGAATGCCATTATACAGGCAAAAAATTATCCTTAAGTGAAGGCAAGCCAGTGTTATGGAAAAACTCCTAAACCAATACCTAGGAAACTGGCACAATTATAAGGTGGGGAAAAGGATATGCTTTTGCTTCACCAGGAGGTCATCAATCCCCTGTCTACATACCCCCCAGAAGACTCAAGCTTTGGGTGAATACTGTTAAAGAAAACCACAGAGAAAATACATCTGTGTCAGGGACTGCCCTCAGATGTGGTGAGATCCGTGCCGACTCCTCAGAAACAGGCACACCAAATCACAATGGGTGTAAATCAATCCTCCATGATGGCAATGGAGACCCATCTAACCAATCCCACTTCTCCTCATTACCTTCCTTTTTCTCCTTACAAACCTAAAAATCTCACCATTTCTATTAGCCTGAAAATAGCATCCCTCTGTTCTTCTCTTCCTCCTTCAGCACTCAATCGTGCTTACACTAGGTTTTATTTAATGACTCTCCTCCTTATACTTTCTGTCTCACCAGTTTCCTTTCACACTAATTTACTTGCTGTGCATAATTATTCTTATTGGGCTTATGTGCCTTTTCCTTCACTTATTCAACTTCTCACCTGGATAGACACTCCTGCAGAAATCTACACTAATGATAGTGTGTGGATGCCTGGAGCCACAGATGACGGTTGCCCTGCTCAACCAGGAGAAGAAGGCACTACATTTAATGTTACCATGGGTTATAAATACCACCTTCTGTGCCTCGGACATGCATCTGGTTGCATGCATCTAGAAACTCAAGTCTGGGCTGCTTATCTTCTGGAAAGATCAGCTACAGATAAAATGGGACATTTGATCTCTGGCCTCTCTCTTTCTCCTTTAAAACAAATGAAAAGAGGAGTAATGGGAGATGCCCCATACTTTCAATATAAACCTGCAGGAAAACCATGCCCTAAAAATTTTGAAGGCCCATCTAAAACTTTAATTTGGGAAGATTGTGTTAACTCACATGCAGTAATATCAAAAAATGGCTCATATGGTTTAGTAATAGACTGGGTACCAAAAGGTTATTTAAAAAACAATTGTTCCTCTGGCAGAATGGAATGCCTGCAGGCTACTTATTTTATTTCTTATCAGGAGAAAAAGAATCATCATTCTACTTTGCATATGACGTTTGGCTCATTCTTTCCCTTAAAATGGGAAGATAAAGGCATTGCCTGCTCCCCCAGGCCTCATATGATACTCCCCATTCTGAGCCCAGAACACCCAGAACTTTGGAAATTGGCTATTGCCACGTCTGGACTGCGAGTAGGGGAAGGGAAAACTATTCTGAATGTTGTTCCCACTACTGTCCACTCTCTCAGTATCAGTGTAGACCCAGACATTCTGCTTTACTTACCTCCAACCTGACTGTTCCCATACACAGTTGTGTTAAGCCTCTTTACATGCTGTTAGTGGGAAATGCCAAAATTTGAAGAACAATCAAACTGTCCAATGCATTAATTGTCATCTATACACTTGTATTAGCTCCCATTTTGACTCCAGGAAAAGTGTTATGTTGGTTCAAGCTCGAGAAGGAATCTGGATTCTGGTAACTTGACCAGACCTTGGGAATCCTGCCCCTGAATACATTTAATTAATGAAGTGCTACAGCAAATTCTAAAAAGATCTAAGAGATTTGTTTCCACTTTAATTGCTGTTATCATGGGCCTAATTACAGTCACTGCAATGGCCACCACTGCCAGAATGGCATTACACAAGTCCATACAAACGGCTCATTTTGTTAATGATTAACAAGCCAATTCCACCCAAATATGGAATGCTCAACAAGGCATTGATCAAAAATTGGCAAATCAAGTTAATGATTTAAGACAGTCTGTTATTTGGCTTGGAGATCAGGTAGTGAGTCTCGAGCATCACTTGCAATTGCAGTGTGACTGGAATACTTTGGATTTCTGCATCACCCTGTATTCCTATAATGAGACTGATCATTCATGGGAAATGGTCAAAGGACACCTTCTAGGTAGGGAAGATAATTTATCATTTAACATAACTAAATTAAAGAAACAAATTTTTGAAGCCTCTCAAGCTCTCTTATCCATTGTGCTTGGAGCTGAGGCGTTAGATCAGGTGGCAGAAAATCCTTATGGATTAAACCCCATGACTTGGATTAAGTCTACTGGGGTCTCGACTGTAGTAAATTTTGGAATTATGTTTCTCTGTTTAATCGGCTTGTTTTTAGTGTGCTGGACCAGTCAAAGAATCCTGCATCAAAATTGAGAGAATGAACGAGCCTTCATCACCATGGCACATTTATATAAAAAGAAAGGGAGAGATGTTGTGGGAAGTCAGGGACGCCAAATGGGGGGACTGGCTGAAGCCACGGCAGAAAAACGTGGATTGTGAAGATTTCATGGACATTTATTAGCTCCCCAAATGAATACTTTTATAATTTCTTATGCCTGTATTTACTGCAATCTCTAAACATAAATTGTGAAGATTTAATGGATACGTATCACTTTCCCAATCAATATTCTTGTGATTTCCTATGCCTGCCTTTACTTTAATCTCTTAATCCTGTCAGCTGAGGAAGATGTATGTTGCTTCAAGACCATGTGATAATTGCGTTAACTGCACAAATTGTAGAGCACGTGTGTTTAAACTATATGAAATCTGGGCACCTTGAAAAAAAGAACAGGATAACAGCAATGTTTGGGAAACAAGAGAGATAACCTTAAACTCTGACTGTCAGTGAGCCAGGTGGAACAGAGCCATATTTCTTCTTTCAAAAGCAAATGAGAGAAATGTCACTGAGTTCTTTTTCTCAGCAAGGAACATCTCTGAGAAAGAGAACGCCTGCTTGGGTGTGGTCTCTGAACTGGCTCCCTTGGGTGTGGCCGTCTTTTATGGTCTGTACACTGTAGGATTGAATTAGACCCCAGTCTCCCATAGCACTCCCAGGCTTATTAGGAAGAGGAAATTCTCACCTAATAAATTTGGTCAGACTGGTTGCTCTCAAAAACCTGTCTCCTGATAAGATGTTATCAATGACAGTGGTGCCCAAAACTTCATTAGCAATTTTAATTTCACCCTGGTCCTGTGGTCCTGTGATCTCACCCTGCCTCCACTTGCCTTGTGATATTTTATTACCTTGTGAAGTACTTGATGTCTGTGACTCACACCTATTCACACACTCCCTCCCCTTTTGAAACTCCCTAATAATAACTTGCTGGTTTTGTGGCTTGGGGGGCATCACAGAACCTCCCAACATGTGATGTCTCCCCCGGACATCCAGCTTTAAAATTTCTCTCTTTTGTACTCTGTCCCTTTATTTCTCAAACCTGTCAATGCTTAGGGAAGATGGAAAAGAACCTATATGACTATCGGGGCAAGTTCCCCGATAGTTTCTCAGAAAGATTCTTTCTAGTTTTTTTCTGAAGATGTTTCTTTTTTGCCATAGGCCTCAATGCCCTCCTAAATATCCCTTTGGAAATTCTACTTTAACAGTGTTTTCAATCTGCTGAATGAAAAGAAAGTTTTAACTCTGTGAGATGAATATGCATATCACACAATTGTTTCTCAGATAACTTCCATTTCGTTTTCATCATGGGATATTCATTTTTTTGCTATTGGCCTCAATGAGCTCACAAATGGCCATTTGAAGAATGGACAAAAACAGTGTTTCCAAACTGCTGAATGAAATGAAAGGTTGGACTATGTGAGGTGAATGCACCCATCACAAAGCAGTTTTGGATATAGCTTCCTTCTAGTTTTTATCCTGGGATATTCACTTTTTCGCTATTGGCCTTTCAATGAGCTCCCAGATGTCCATTCACAGAAAGGACAAAAGCAGTATTTCCTAACTGCTGAATGAAAAGAAAGGATTAACTCTGTGAGATTAATGCACACTTCACAAAGCAGTTTCTCACAAAGCTTCTTTCTAATTTGTATCTGAAGATTTTTGTTTTCCTATAGGCCACAAAGCTCTCCCAAATATCCCTTCGCAGATTCTACAAAAGTAGTGTTATCAAACTGCTGAATGAAATGAATGCTTTAGTTCTGTGAGATGAATGCACACATCACAAAGCAGCTTACCAGATAGCTTCCTTCTTGTTTTTATCCTGGGATATTTGCTTTTTTGCCTTTGACCTCAATGAGCTCAAAAATGTCCACTCACAGAATGGACAAAAACAATGTTTCCAAACTGCTGAATCAAAAGAATGGTGTCACTCTGTGAGGTGAATGCACATATCATAAAAGAGTTTCTCAGAAAGCTTCTTTCTACTTTTTATCTGAAGATATCTTCTTTTTTCCATAGGCCTCAATGTGCTCCCAAGTATCGCTTCGCAGATACTATAAAAACAGTGTTTCCAAACTGTTGAATGAAAAGGAAGTTTGAACTCTGTGAGATGAATGTGCAAATGACAAAGTGGTTTCTGAGATAACTTCCTTCTAGTTTTCATCCTGGGATATTCAGTTTTTTGCCATTGGCCTCAGTGAGCTCTGAAATGTCCAAACAGTGTTTCCAAACTGCTGAATCAAAAGAAAGATTTATCTCTGTGTGATGTATGCACATATCACAAAGTGGAATTTCAAAACGCTTCTTTCTAGTTTTTATCTGAAGACAATTTCTTTTTCACCATAGGCCTCAAAGCACTCCAAAATATCCCTTTGCAGATTTTACAAAATCAGTTTTTCCAAAGTGCTGAATCAATAGAAAGATTTAACTCTATGAGATGAATGCAATATCACAAAACAATTTCTCAGGACGCTTTCTTATTTTTATCTTAAGATGTTTCATTTTTCATCATAGGCCTCAATGCATTCCCAAATACCCCTTCAGAGATTCTACAAAGACAGTGTTTTCAAACTGCTGAATGAAAAGAAAATTTTACCTCTGTGAGATGAATGCACACATCACAAATGATTTGTCAGATAACTTCCTTCTAGTTTTTATCCTGGGATATTCGCTTTTTCATCATTGGCCTCAATGATCTCTAAAATGTCAACTCACAGAATGGACAAAAACACTGTTTCCAAACTGCCGAGACGAAAGAAAGGTTGAACTCTGAGATGAATGCACACATCACGAACTGGTTTCTCCAAAAGCTTCTTTCTAGTTTTAATCTGAAGATACTTTGTTTTTCAGCATAAGCCTCAATGTGGTCCCAAATATCCCTTCACAGATTCTACAAAAACACAGTTTCCAAACTGCTGAATGAAAAGAAAGATTTAACTCTGGGAGATGAATGTACACATCACAAAGCTGTTTCTTTTATAGCTTCCTTCTAGTTTTATCTACACATTTTTTTTCACCATAGGCCTCAATTTGCTCCCAAATATCCTTTCATAGATTCTATAAAGACTGGGTTTCCAAGCTGCTGAATGAAAAGAAAGGTTTAACTCTGTGAGATAAATGCACATTTCACAAAGTGGTTTCTCACACAGCCCTTTCAAAACAGCTGAATGAAAAGAAAGGTTTCACTCTTTGAAATTAATGCACACATCACAAAGAAGTTACTCAGGTAAATTCCTTCAAGTTTTTATCCTGGGATATTGGCTATGTCACATTGCCCTCAATGAGCTCCAAATTGTCCATTTGCAGAATGGAGAAAAATAGTTTTTCCAAACTGCTGAATGAAAAGAAATGTTTCACTTCGTGAAATGAATGCTCACATCACAAAGCAGTTTCTCTGTTGGCTTCCTTCTAGTTTTTATCCTGGGATATTCCCTTATTCACCATTAGCCTCAATGAGCTCCCAGATGTCCATTCGCAGAATGGACAAAAAGAGTGCCTCCAAACTACTGAATCAAAAGAAAGGATTATCTGTGTGAGATAAATGCACTCATCAAAAAGCAGTTTCTCAGAAAGCTTCTTTCTGATTTTTATCTGAAGATATTTTCTTTTTCACCATAGCCCTCAATGGGGACAAAAATATCCCTTAGCAGATTCTGCAGTGTAGTGTTTCCAAACTGCTGAATGAAAATGAAAGTTTAACTCTGTGAGATGAATGCACACATCACAATATGGTTTCTCAAATAGCTACCTTCTAGTTTTTATCCTGGCATATTTGCTTTTTTGCCTTTGGCCTCAATGATCTGCCAAATGTCCATTTGCAGAAAATACAAAAACAGTGTTAACAAACTGCTGAATCAAAGGAAATATTTAACTCTGTGAGATGAATGTTCACATAAAAAAAGCAGTTTCTCAGAAATCTTCTTCCTAGTTTTTATCTGAAGATTTTCTTTTTCTCCATTGGCCTCAATGTGCTCCCAAATATCTCTTCAAAGATTGAACAAAAACAGTGTCTCCAAACTGTTGAATGAAAAGAAAGTTTTAATTTTGTGAGATAGATGCACACATCATAAAGCAGTTTCTCAAATAGCTTCCTTCTAGTTTTTATCCTGGGATATTCATTTTTCTGCCGTTGGCCTCAATGACCTCACAAATGTTCATTCACAGAATAGACAAAAACAATGTTTCCAAAGTGTTGAATCAAAGAAAAGTTTACCTCAGTGAGATGCATGCACACATCACAAAGCAGTATGTCACAAAGCTTCTTTCTAGTTTTTATCTGAAGATATTCTCTATTTCACCACAGGCCTAAAAGCACTTCCAAACATCCCTTCTCAGATTCTGCAAAAACAGTGTTTCCAAACTGCAGAATCAAAAGAAAAGTTTAACTCTGTGAGATGAATGTACAAGTGACAAAGAAATTTCTCACAAATCATCTTTCTACTTTTTATCTGATGTTATTTACCTTTTCACTATAGGCCTAAATGTGCTCCCAAATATCCCTCCACAGATTCTACAAAAACAGTGTTTCCAAACTGTAGAATGAAAAGACAGGTTTCACTCTGTGTGATAAAAACACACATTAAAAAGTGGTTTCTCAGATAGCTTCCTCCTAGTTTTTTTCTGGGAATACTTGCTTTTTCTCCACTGGCCTCAATCAGCTCCCAAATATCCCTGTGCAGATTCTACAAAACAGTCTTTTCACATTGCTTAATGAAAAAAGCACTTTATCTCTGAGATGAATGTACACATCACAAAGTAATTTTTCTGAAAGCTTCTTTCCAGTTTTTATGTGAAGACATTTTGTTCTTCAACATAGGCCTCATTGCACTCCAAAATATCCCTTCAAAAATTCTTCAAAAACAGTGTTTCCAAACTGCTGGATGAAAAGAAAGTTTTAACTCAATGAGATGAATGCTCACATCACAAAGTGATTTCCCCAGATAGCTTCCTTCTGGTTTTTTTCCTGGGATATTCGCTTTTTCACTGTTGGCCTCAATGAGCTCCCAAATATCCCTTCACGAATACTACAAGTACAGTGTTTCCAAACTGCTGAATGAAAAGAACTGTTTAACTATGTAAATTGAATGCACACATCACAAAATGGTTTCTCAGATAGCATTCTTGTGGTTTTTGTCTGTAGATAGTTTGTATTTCACCACAGGACTCAATGCTCTCCCAAATATCCCTTCTCAGCTTCCACAAACACAGTGTTTCCAAACCTCTAAAGGAAAGACAAGTTACAAATCTGCAAAATGAGTGCACACATCACAAAGCAGTTAACCAGATAACTTCCTTTTAGATTTAATCAAGCGATATTTGCTTTTTTGCAATTGGCCTCAATGAGATCACAAATGTCCATTTGCAGAATGGACAAAAACAGTGTTTCCAAACTGCTGAAACAAAAGAAAGGTTGAACTCTGTGAGATGAATGCACACATCACAAACCAGTTTCTCAGAAAGCTTCTTTCTAGTTTTAATCTGAAGATATTTTGTTTTTCACCATAGGCCTCAGTGTGCTCCCAAATATCCCTTCACAGATTCTACAAAAACAGTGTAACCAAACTCCTGAATGAAAAGGAAGGTTTAATTCCATGAGCCAAGTGCACATATCACAAAATGGTTTCTCAGATAGCTTCCTTCTAGATTTTTTCCTGGGATATTCAGTTTTTTGCCATTGGCCAAAATGAGCTCCCAAATGTGCATTCACAAATTCTACAAAGACAATGTTTCCAAACTGCTGAATGAAAAGAAAGGTTTAACTCTGGGAGATGAATGCTCACATTACAAAGTTGTTTCTGATATAGTTTCCTTCTACTTTTTATCCACATTTTTGTCTTCACCATAGGCCTCAATTCACTCCCAAATATCCCTTCACAGATTCTACAAAAACTGTGTTTCCAAACTGCTGAATTGAAAAGAAAGTTTTAACTCTGTGAGATCAATGCACATATGAGAAAGCAGTTTTTCAGATAGCTGTTTCAAAACAGCTGGATGAAAAGAAAGATTTCACTCTTTGAAATGAATGTACACATCACAAAGCCATTTCTCAGGTAAATTCCTTCAAGTTTTTATCCTGGGATATTGGCTTTGTCGCCATTGCCCTCAATGAGCTCCAAAATGACCCTTTACAGAATGGACAAAAACAGTTTTTCCAAACTGCTGAAAGAAAAGAAAAGTTTTGCTCAGCAAAATGAATGCTCACATCACAAAGGGTTTCTCTGATTGCTTCATTTTGTCTTTTATCCTGCAGTATTCGCTTATTCACCATTCCCTCAATGTGCATTCACAGAATGGATAAAAAGAGTGCCTCCAAACTACTGAATCAAAAGAAAGGATTAGCTCTGTGAGATGAATGCACACATAAAAAAACTCTTTCTCAGAAAGCTTCTTTCTAGTTTTTATCTGAAGATGATATCTTTTTCAACATAGGGCTGAATGCTCTCCCGAATACCCCTTCACAGATTCTAAAAAAACAGTGTTTCCAAATTACTAAATGAAAATAAATGTTTAACTCTGTTAGATGAATGCAAACATCTCAAATCTGTTTCACAGATAGCTGTCTTCTAGTTTTATCCTGGGATAGTCACTTTTTTGACTTTGGCCTCAATGAGTTCACAGATGTCCATTCACAGAATGAACAAAAACAGTGTTTCCAAACTGCTGAATCAAAAGGAAGTTTTAACTCTGTGAGATGAAAACATACACTACAAACTAGTTTCTCAGAAAGCTTCTTTGTAGTTTTTATCTGAAGATACTTCCTTTTTCAACATAGACCTTACTGTGCTCCCCATTATCCTTTTGAATTCTAGAAAAACAATGCTTCCAAACTACAGAATAAAAAGTACAATTTAACTTGGCAGGATGAATGGGCACATCATAAAGCAGTTTCTCAGAGAGCATCCTTCTAGTTTTTTTCCTGGGATATTCACTTTCTCACCATTGGGCTCATTGAGCTCCCAAATGTCCATTCACAGAATGGACAAAAACGGTGTTTCCAAACTGTTCAATCAAAAGAAAGATTAACTGTGTGAGATGAATGCACACATCACAAGGCAGTTTTCAGAATGCATCTTAATAGTGTTTATCTGAAGAAATAGGCCTCAATTGAAGAAGTAGGCCTCAAATTGCTCACAAATATCCCTTCAGATTCTACAAAAACAGTTTCCAAACCGCTGAATGAAAAGAAACTTTGAATCCTGTGAGATGAATGCACACATCAAAAAGCATTTCCTCAGATTGTATCCTTCTAGTTTTTATCCTGGGATATTTTCGTTTTCACCATTGGCCTGAATGAGATCTCAAATGCCCATTTGCATAATGGATAAAAAGAGTGTTTCAAATGGCTGAATCAAAAGAAAGGTTTAACTCTCTGAGATGAATGCATACATCACAAAGTAGTTTCTCAGATAGCTTCTTTCTTGTTTTTATCTGAAGATATTTTCTTTTTCCCTTAGATATCAATGCGCTCCCAAATATCCCTTCATAGATTTTACAAAAGCAAAGTTTCCAATCTGCTTAATGAAAAGAATGGTTTAAGTCTGTGAGATGAAAGCACTCAACATGAAGCAGTTTCTCAGATAGCTTCCTTCTAGTTTTTATCTGAAGATATTTGTTTTTTTGACACTGGTCTTAATGAGCTCCCAAACATCCACTATAGAATGGACAAAACCAGTGTTTCCAAAATGCTGAATCAAAAGAAAACTTTAACTCTGTGAGATGAATGCACACAACACAAAGCAGTTTCTCAGAAAACTTCTTTCTAGTTTTTATCTGAACATATATTGTTTTTCACCAGAGGCCTCAATGTGCTCCAAAATATCACTTTGCAGATTCTAGAAAAACAGTGCTTCCAAAAGGCTGATTGAAAAGAAAGTTTTAACTCTGTGAGATGAATGCACACATCACAAAGTTGTTTCTCAGATAGCTCCCTTTTAGATGTTGTCCTGGGATATTTGCGTTTTTGCCATTGGCCTCAATGAGCCCCAAATGTCCATATGCAGAATGGATAAAAACAGGGTTTCCAAATTGCTGAAAAAAAGAAAGTTTTAATTCTTTCAGATGAATGCACACATATCCAAGTAGTTTCTCAGAAAGCTTCTTTCTAGTTTTTATCTGAAGATATTTTCCTTTTCACCATAGGCCTCAATGCACTCCCAAATATCAATTCACAAATTTTACAAAATCAGTGTTTCCAAACTGCTGAATCAAATCAAAAGTTTAACTCTATGAGGTGAATGCACACATCACAAAGCAGTTTCTTATAAAGCTTCTTTCTGGTTTTCATCTGAAGATACATTATTTTTCAACATAGGCCTCGATGCACTCCCAAATATCAACTTGCAGTTTCTACAAAAACATTGTTTCCAAACTGCTGAATGAAAGGAAAATTTTAACTCTGTGAGAAAAGTGCACACATCACAGAGTGGTTTCTCAGATAGTTTCCTTCTAGATTTTATCCTCGGATATTTGCTTTTTCACCATTTGCCTCAATGAGCTCCCAAATGTCCATTTGGAGAATGGACAAAAACAGTGTTTCCAAACTGCTGAATCAAAACAAATGTTGAACTCTGTGAGATGAATGCACAAACCTAATAGCAGTTTCTCAGAAATCTTCCTTCTAGTTTTTATCTAAAAATATTTTGTTTTTCACTGTGCCTCAGTGCACTCCCAAATATTCATTAGTACTTTGTACAGAAGCAGTGTTTCCAAACTGCTGAATGAAAAGAATGTTTTAACTCTGTGAGATGAATGTGCACATTACAATGCGGTTTCTCAGATACCTTCCTTCTAGTTTTTATCCTGGGATATTGACTGTTTTGCCTTGACCTCAATGATCTCACAAATGTCCATTCACAGAATGGACAAAAACAGTGTTTCCAAACTGATGAATCAAAAGAAATGTTGAACTCTGTGAGATGAATGCACATATCACAAAAAAGGTTCTCAGATAGCTTCTTTCTAGTTTTTATCTGAAGTTATTTTCTTTTACTCCATTGGCCTCGATGTGCTCCCAAATATCTCTTCAAAGATTGTACAAAAACAGTGTTTCCAAACTGTTGAATGATAAGAAACTTTGAACTTTGTGAGATGGATGCACACATCACAAAGCAGTTACTCAGATAAATTCCCTCTAGTTTTTATCCTGGGATATTGACTTTTTTGCCATTGCTCTCAGTGAGCTCCAAAATGTTCATTTGCAGAATGAAGAAAAACAGAATTTCCAAGCTGCTGAATGAAAAGAAAGTTTTTACTCTGTGAGATGAATGCACACATTGCAAAGTAATTTCTCAGAAAGATTCTTTATAGTTTTTATCTGAAGACAATTTTTTTCACAGTAGGCCTGAAAGCTCTCCCCATTATCCCTTCGCAGATTCTACAAAATCAGTTTTTCCAAACTGCTGAATGAAAAGAAAGTATTACCTCTTCAAGATAAATGTGCACATCACAAACAGTTTTTCAGATAACTTCCTTCTAGTTTTTATAACGGGATATTCACTTTTTCATCACTGGCCTCAATGAAATCCCAAATGTCCATCCACAGAATGCACAAAGTGTTTCCAAACTGCCTAATCAAAAGAAATGTTTAACTCTGTGAGATGAATGCACACATCACAAAGTGGTTTCTCAGTAAGCTTCTTTTTAGTTTTTATCTGAAGACATTTCTTTATCACCACAGGCCTCAATGCACTCTGAAATACAACTTTGCAGATTGTACAAAGACAGTGTTTCCAAAAAGCTGAATAAAAATAAATGTATCACTCTGGAAAATGAATGCACACATCACAGAGTGATTTCTCAGATATCTTCCTTCTTGTTTTCACCCTGGGATATTTGCTTATTCGCCACTGGCCTCAATGATCCCCCAAATGTCCATTTGCAGAATGGACAAAAGCAGTGTTTCCAAACTGCTGAATCAAAACAATGTTTAACTCTGTGAGATGAATGCACACATCACAAAGCTGTTTCTCAGAAAGATTCTTTCTAGTTTTTATCTGAAGATGTTTTCTTTATCAAAATAGACCTTAATGCTCTCCCAAATATCCCTTCACAGATTCTACAAAAACAGTGTTTCCAAACTGCTGAATGAAAGTTTTAACTCTGCGAGTTTAATGCACACATCAGAAATCTGACTCTCAGATAGTTTCCTTCTAGTTTTTATCCTGGCATATTCACTTTTTCATTTTTGGCCACAAAGAGTTCTCAAATGTCCATTCTCAGAATAGAGAAAAACAGGGTTTCCAAACTGCTGAATCAAAAGAAAAGTTTAACTTTGTGAGATGAATGCACACCTCACAAAGCAGTTTCTCATAAAGTTTCTTTCTAGTTTTTATCTGAAGATGTTTCATTTTTCACCATTGGTGTCAATGAACTCACAAATATACCTTCAGAGATTCTACAAATACGGTGTTTCCAAATTGATGAATGAAAAGAAATGTTTTACTCTGCAAGATGAAGGCACACATCACAAAGTGGTTTATTAGGTAGCTTCCTTCTAGTTTTTATCATGGGATATTCTTTTTTTCACCGTTGACCTCAAAGCACTCCCAAATATCTCTTTGAAGGTTCCACAAAAACAATGTTTCCAAACTGCTGAATTTAAAACAAGATTTAACTCTGAGAGATGAATCCACACATCACAAAGTGGTTTCTGTAATAGCTTCCTTCTACTTTTTCTCCTGGGATATTCACTTTTTCACCATTGGCCTTGATGAGCTCCCAAATGTCCATTCACAGAATGGTCAAAAACAATGTTTCCAAACTGCTGAATCCAAAGAAAGGTTTAACTCTGTGAGATAAATGCAGATATCACAAAGCACTTTCTCAGAAAATTTCTTTTTATTTTTTATCTAAATGGGATTCCTTGTTCACCATGGGCCTGAAAGCGCTCCCAAATATGCCTTCACAGATTCTACAAAAACAGTGTTTCCAAACTGCTGAATGAAAAGAAAGGTTTAACTCTAGGAGGTGAATGCACACATCCAAACTGGTTTCTCAGACAGCTTCCTTCTAGTTTTTATCTGAAGGTGTTTCCTTTTCCACCATTGTCCTCAATTCTCTCCCAAATAACAAATGGCAGATCTGACAAAAACAGTTTTCCAAAACTCCTGAGTGAGAAGAAAGGTTTTACTCTGCTAGATGAATGCACACATTACAAAGTGGTTTCTCAGAGAGCTTCTTCCTTGTTTTATGCTGGGATATTCAGTTTTTCGCAATTGGCCTCAATGTGCTCCCAAATGTCCATTCACAGAATGGACAAAAGCAATGTTTCCAAACTGCTGAATGTAAAGAAAATTTTAACACTGTGAGATGAATGCACACATCACAGATTGGTTTCTCAGAAAGCTTTCTTCTAGTTTTTAGCCTGGGATATTCACTTCTTTGCCATTGGCCTAGAAGGGCTGCGAAATGTCCATTCGCAGAATGGACAAAAATAGTGTTTTCAAAGTGCTGAATAAACAGTAAGGTTTAACACTTGAGATGAATGCACACATCACAAGCAGTTTCTCAGAAACTTCTTTCTTGTTTTTATCTGAATTGTTTCCATTTTGAAAATAGGCCCCAGTGCACTCCCAAATATCCCTTCACAGATTCTACAAAAGCAGTGTTTTCAACCTACTGAATGAAAAGAAAGTTTTATCTCTGTGCAATGAATGCACACCTCACAAAGCAGTTTCTCAGGTAGCTTTCTTCTAGTTTTTATCCTGGCTTAATCACTTTTTCACCATTGGCCTCAATGAGCTTCCAAATGTCCATTTGCAGAATGGATAAAGGCAGTTCCCAAACTGCTATATCAAAAGAAGCATTTAACTCTGCAAGATGAATACACACATCATAAAGTGGTTTCTGAGATAGCTTCCTTCTAACTTTAAGCCTGGGATATTTACATTTTCACCATTGGCCTCAATGCTCTCCAAATGTCCATTTGCAGAATTAAAAAAAACAATATTTCCAACCTGCTGAATAAAAAGAAAGGTTTAACTCTGTGATTTGAATGCACACATCACAACAGTTTCTCAGAAAGTTTTTTCTAGTTTTTATCTGAAGTTGTTTCATTTTTCACCATAGGCCTCAACACGGTCCCAAATATCCCCTTGTAGATTCTACAAAAACAGTGTTTCCAAACTGCTGAATGAAAAGAAAGTTTTACATCTGTGAGATGAATACACACATCAACTAGCAGTTTCTGAGATACCTTCCTTCAATTTATTATGCTGAGATATTCACTTTTTCACTGTTGGCCTGAATGAGCTCCCAAATGGCAATTCGCAGAATGGACAAAAACTGTTTCCAAACTGCTGAATCCAAAGAAAGTTTTAAGTTTGTGAGATGAATGCATGCATCATAAAGCATTTTCTCAGAAAGTTTCATTCTAATTTTTATCTGAAGATGTTTCCTTTTTCACCATAAACCTCAATGCACTCCCAAATATCCCTTCGCAGATTCTACACAAACAGTGTTTCCAACCTGTGGAATGAAAAGAGGGGATTACCTCTGCAAGATAAATGCACACATGGGCCAAGATGGCCAAATAGGAACAGCTCCAGTCTACAGCTCCCAGTGTGAGCAGCACAGAAGACGGGTGATTTATGCATTTCCGTTTGAGGTACCGGGTTCATCTCACTAGGGAGTGCCAAACAGTGGGTGCAGGACAGTTGGTGCAGCACACTGTGTGTGAGCTGAAGCAGGGTGAGGCATTGCCTCACTCGGGAAGCACAAGGGGTCAGGGAGTTCCCTTTCCTAGTCAAAGAAAGGGGTAACAGATGGCAACTGGAAAATCGGGTCAGTCCCACCCTAGTACCGTGCTTTTCCAAGGGGCTTGGAAAACGGCACAACAGAAGATTGTGTCCCACACCTGGCTCGGAGGGTACTATGCCCACAAATTCTCACTGATTGCTAGCACAGCAGTCTGAGATCAAACTGCAAGGTGGCAGCCAGGCTGGGGGAGGGGCACCCGCCATTGCCCTGCTTAGGTAAACAAAGCAGCCAGGAAGCTCAAACTGGGTGGAGCCCACCACAGCTCAAGGAGACCTGTCTGCCTCTATAGGCTCCACATCTGGGGGCAGGGCACAGACAAAAAAAATTCAGCAGGAACCTCTGCAGAATTAAATGTCCCTGTTTGACAGACTTGAAGAGAGTAGTGGTGATCCCAGCACACAGCTGGAGATCTGAGAATGGGCAGACTTCCTCCTAAAGTGGGTCCCTGACCCCCGAGCAGCCTAACTGGAAGGCACTCCCCAGTAGGGGCAGACTGACACCTCACTTTGCCAGGTACTCCTCTGAGACAAAACTTCCAGAGGAACAATCAGACAGCTGAAATTGCAGTCTCACGAAAATCCACTGTTCTGCAGCCACTGCTGCTGACACTCAGCCAAACAGGGTCTGGAGTGGACCTCTAGCAAACTTCAACAGACCTGCAGCTGAGGGTCCTGTCTGGTAGAAGGAAAACTAACAAAGAGAAAGGACATCCACACCAAAAACCCATCTGTACATCACCATCATCAAAGACCAAAAGTAGACAAAACCACAAAGATGGGGAAAAAAAGAGCAGAAAAACAGGAAACTGTAAAAAACAGAGCACCACTACTCCTCCAAAGGAACGCAGTTCCTCACCAGCAACGGAACAATGCTGGATGTAGAATGACTTTGACGAGATGAGAGAAGAAGGCTTCAGATGATCAAAATACTCCGAGCTACGGGAGGAAATTCAAAACAATAGCAAAGAAGTTAAAAACTTTGAAAAAAATTAGATGAATGGATAACTAGAATAACCAACAGAGAGAAGGGCTTAAAGGAGCTGATGGAGCTGAAAGCCAAGATTAGAGAACTATGCAAAGATTGCAGAAGCCACGGGAGCCGATGCGATCAACTGGAAGAAAGGGTATCAGTGATGGAAGATGAAATGAATGAAATGAAGTGAGAAGGGAAGTTTAGAGAAAAAAGAATAAAAAGAAACAAACAAAGCCTCCAAGAAATTTGGGACTATGTGAAATGACCAAATCTACGTCTGATTGGTGTACCTGAAAATGACGGGGAGAATGGAACCAAGTTGGAAAACACTCTGCAAGATATTATCCAGGAGAACTTCCCCAATCTAGCAACGCATGCCAACATTCAGATTCAGGAAATACAGAGAATGCCACAAAGATACTCCTCGAGAAGAGCAACTCCAAGACACATAATTATCAGATTCACCAAAGTTGAAATGAAGGAAAAAATGTTAAGGGCGGCCAGAGAGAAAGGTCCGGTTACCCACAAAGGGAAGCCTATCAGACTAACAGCTGATCTCTCGGCAGAAACTCTGCAAGCCAGAAGAGAGTGGGGGCCGATATTCAACATTCTTAAAGAAAAGAATTTTCAACCCAGAATTTCATATCCAGCCAAACTAAGCTTCATAAGTGAAGGAGAAATAAAATACTTTACAGGAAAACAAATGCTGAGTGACTTTGTCACCACCAGGCCTGCCCTAAAAGAGATCCTGAAGGAAGCACTAAACATGGAAAGGAACAACCAGTACCAGACCCTACAAAAACATGTCAAATTGTAAAGACCATCGAGGCTAGGAAGAAACTGCATCAACTAATGAGCAAAATTACTAACTAACATCATAATGACAGGATCAAATTCACACATAACAATATTAACTTTAAATGTAAATGGGCTAAATGCTCCAATTAAAAGACACAGACTGGCAAACTGGATAAGGAGTCAAGACCTATCAGTGTGCTGTATTCAGGAAACCCATCTCACGTGCAGAGACACACATGGACTCAAAATAAAGGGATGGAGGAAGATCTATCAAGCAAATAGAAAACAAAAAAAGGCAGGGGTTGCAATCCTAGTCTCTGATAAAATAGACTTTAAACCAACAAAGATCAAAAGAGACAAAGAAGACCATTACATAATGGTAAAGGGATCAATTCAACAAGAAGAGCTAACTATCCTAAATATATATGCACCTGACACAGGAGCACCCAGATTCATAAAGCAAGTCCTGAGTGACCTACAAAGGGACTTAAACTCCCACACAATAATAATGGGAGAATTTAACACCCCACTGTCAACATTAGACAGATCAACGAGACGGAAAGTTAACAAGGATATCCAGGAATTGAACTCAGCTCTGCACCAAGTGGACCTAATAGACATCTACAGAACTCTCCACCCCAAATCAACAGAATATACATTTTTTTAGCACCACACCACACCTATTCCAAAATTGACCACATAGTTGGAAGTAAAGCTCTCCTCAGCAAATGTAAAAGAACAGAAATTATAACAAACTCTCTCTCAGACCACAGTGCAATCAAACTAGAATTCAAGATTAAGAAACTCACTCAAAACCGCTCAACTACATGGAAACTGAACAACCTGCTCCTGAATGACTACTGGGTACATAAAGAAATGAAGGCAGAAATAGAGATGGTCTTTGAAACCAACTAGAACAAAGACACAACATACTAGAATCTCTGGGACACCTTCAAAGCAGTGTGTAGAGGGACATTTATAGCACTAAATGCACACAGGAGAAAGCAGGAAAGATCCAAAATTGACACCCTAACATCACAATTAAAAGAACTAGAAAAGCAAGAGCAAACACATTCAAAAGCTAATAGAAGGCTAGAAATAACTAAAATCAGAGCAGAACTGAAGGAAATGGAGACATAAAAAACCCTTCAAAAAATTAATGAATACAGGAGCTGGTTTTTTGAAAACATCAACAAAATTGATAGACCACTAGCAAGACTAAAAAAGAAGAAAAGAGAGAAGAATCAAATAGATGCGATAAAAAATGAAAAAGGGGATATCACCACCAATCCCACAGAAATACAATGTACCATCAGAGAATATTACAAACACCTCTACGCAAATAAACTAGAAAATCCAGAAGAAATGGATAAATTCCTTGACAAATACACCCTCCCAAGACTAAACCAGGAAGAAGTTGAATCTCTGAATAGACCAATAACAGGCTCTGAAATTGTGGCAATAATCAATAGCTTACCAAACAAAAAGAGTCCAGGACCTGATGGATTCACAGCCGAATTCTAGCAGAGGTACAAGGAGGAACTGGTACCATTCCTTCTGAAACTAACCAATTGATAGAAAAAGAGGGAATCCTCCCTAACACATTTTAGGAGGCCAGCATCGTCCTGATACCAAAGCCTGGCAGAGACATAACCAAAAAAGAGAATTTCAGACCAATATCCTTGGTGAACATTGATGCAAATGTCCTCAATAAAATACTGGCAAACCAAATCCAGCAGCACATCAAAAAGCTTATACACCATGATCAAGTGGGCTTCATCCCTGGGATGCAAGGCTGGTTCAATATATACAAATCAATAAATGTAATCCAGCATATAAACAGGACCAAAGACAAAAACCACATACTTATCTCAGTAGATGCAGAAAAGGCCTTTGACAAAATTCAACAACCCTTCATACTAAAAACTCTCAATAAATTAAGTTTGATGGGACGTATCTCAGGATAATAAGAGCTATCTATGACAAACCCACAGTCAATATAATACTGAATGGGCATAAACTGGAAGCATTCCCTTTGAAAACTGGCACAAGACAGGGATGCCCTCTCTCACCACTCCTATTCAACATAGTACTGGACGTTCTGGCCAGGGCAATCAGGCAGGAGAAGGAAATAAAGGGTATTCAATTAGGAAAAGAGGAAGTCAAATTGTCCCTGTTTGCAGATGACATGATTGTATATCTAGAAAACCCGACTGTATCAGCCCAAAATCTCCTTAAGCTGATTAGCAAATTCAGCAAAGTCTTAGGATAAAAAATCAATGTACAAAAATCACAAACATTCTTGTACACTGATCACAGAGAAACAGAGAGCCAAATCATGAGTGAACTCCCATTCACAATTGCTTCAAAGAGAATAAAGTACCTAGGAATCCAACTTACAAGGGATGTGAAGGACCTCTTCAAGGAGAACTACAAACCACTGCTCAATGAAATAAAAGAGGATACAAACAAATGGAAGAACATTCCATGCTCATGGGTTGGAAGAATCAACATCATGAAAATGGCCATACTGTCCAAGGTAATTTATAGATTCAATGTCATCTCCATCAAGCTACCAATGACTTTCTTCACAGAATTGGAAAAAACTACTTTAAAGTTCATATGGAACCAAAAAAGAGCCCACATCACCAAGTCAGTCCTAAGCCAAAAGAACAAAGCTCAAAGTATCACGCTACCTGACTTCAAACTATACTACAAGGCTACAGTAACCAAAACAGCATGGTACTGGTACCAAAACAGAGACATAGATCAATGGAACAGAACAGAGCCCTCAGAAATACTGCCACATATCTACAACTATTTGATCTTTGACAAACCTGACAAAAACAAGAAATAGGGAAAGGATTCCCTATTTAATAAATGGTGCTGGGAATACTGGCTAGCCATATGTAAAAAACTGAAACTGGATCCCTTCCTTACACCTTATACAAAAATTAATTCAAGATAGATTAAAGACTTACATGTTACACCTAAAACCATAAAAACCCTAGAAGAAAGCCTAGGCAATACCATTCAGGACATAGGTGTGGGCAAGGACTTCATGTTTAAAACACCAAAAGCAATGGCAACAAAAGCCAAAATTGACAAATGGGATCTAATTAAACTAAAGAGCTTCTGCACAGCAAAAGAAACTACCATCAGAGTGAACAGGCAACCTACAGAATGGGAGGAAATTTTTGCAACCTACTCATCTGACAAAGGGCTAATATCCAGAATCTACAATGAACTCAAACAAATTTATAAGAAAAAAACAAACAACCCCATCAAAATGGGCGAAGGACACGAACAGACACTTCTCAAAAGAAGACATTTATGCAGCCAAAAAACACATGAAAAAATGCTCATCATCACTGGCCATCAGAGTAATGCAAATCAAAACCACAATGAGGTACCATCTCACATCAGTTAGAATGGCGATCATTAAAAAGTCAGGAAACAACAGGTGCTGGAGAGGATGTGGAGAAATAGGAACACTTTTACACTGTTGGTGGGACTGTAAACTAGTTCAACCATTGTGGAAGTCAGTGTGGCGATTCCTCAGGGATCTAGAACTAGAAATACCATTAGTCCCAGCCATCCCATTATGGGGAATATACCCAAAGGACTATAAATCATGCTGCTGTAAAAACACATGCACATGTATGTTTATTGCAGCACTATTCACAATAGCAAAGACTTGGAACCAACCCAAATGTCCAACAACGATAGACTGGATTAAGAAAATGTGGCATATATACACCATGGAATAATATGCAGCCATAAAAAATGATGAGTTCATGTCCTTTGTAGGGACATGGATGAAACTGGAAAACATCATTCTCAGTAAACTATCGCAAGGACAAAAAACCAAACGCCACATGTTCTCACTCATAGGTGGGAATTGAACAATGAGAACTCATGGACACAGGAAGGGGAACATCACACTCTGGGGACTGTTGTGGGTTGGGGGGAGGGGGGAGAGACAGCATTAGGAGATATACCTAATGCTAAATGAGGAGTTACTGGGTGCAGCAAACCAACATTGCACATGGATACATATGTAACAAACCTGCACATTGTGCACATGTACCCTAAAACCTAAAGTATAATAATAAAAAAAAAATAAAAATAAATGCACACATCACCAAGTGGTTTCACAGATACCTTCCCTCTAGTGTTCATTCTGGTATATTCCCTTCTTTGACATTGGCCTCAGTGAGCTCCCAAATGTCCCTTCATAGAATGGAAAAAAAGAATGTTTCTAAAATGCTGAATCAAAAGAAATGTTTAACTCTATGAGATGAATGCACACATCACAAAGCACTTTCTCAGAAATCTTCTTTCTAGTTTTTATCTTAAGATGTTTCCTTTTTCACCATAGGCCTCTTTGCACTCCAACATATCCCTTTACAGATTTGACAAAACAGTGTTTCCAAACTGCTGAATGAAAACAAAGTTTACATCTGCAGGATGAATTCAGTCATCACAAAGTGCTTTCTCAAATAACTTCTTTCTAGTTTTTATCCTGGGATATTCGTTTTTTTTGTCATTGGCCTCAGGGAACTCCTAAATGTTTATTCACAGAATGGACAAAAACAGTCTTTTCAGACTGCTGAATTCAAAGAAGTTTTTAACTCTGTGGAATGAATGCACAAATGCAAAGCAGTTTCTCAGAAAGCTTCGTTCTAGTTTTTGTCTGAAGATGTTTTCCTTTCAACCATAAGACTCCAAGAGCTCCAAAATATCCTCTTGGAGATTCTGCAAAAACAGTTTTTCCAAACTGCTCAATGAAAAGAAAGGTTTAACTCTGCAAGAAGAATGCACACATCACAAAGTGGATTCTCAGAGAGCTTCCTTCTCTTTTTTATCCTGGGATATTCAATTTTTCACATTTGGCCTCAATGAGGTCCCAAATATCCTTTCACAGATTCTACAAAACAATGTTTCCAATATGTTCAATGAAAATAGAGGTATAACTCTGCAAGATAAATGCATATATCACAAAGCAGTTTCTCAGATAGCTTCCTTCTAGTTTTTATCCAGTGATATTCACTTTTTCACTGTTGGCCTCAATGAGCTCCCAAATGTTAATTCACAAAATATACAAAAACAGTGTTTAAAAGCAGCTGAATCCAAAGAAAGCTTTAATTTTGTGAGATTGATGCACACATCCCAAAGAGGTTTCACTGATGGCTTCCTTCTAGTTTTTATCCTGGGATATTCATTTTTCACCATTGGCCTCAGGTCCCAAATGTCCTTTCTCAGATTCTACAAAAACAATGTTGCCAATCTTCTGAATGAAAAGAGAGGTTTAACTCTGAGAGATGAATGCACATATCACAAAGCTATATCTCAGATAGCTTCCTTCTAGTTTTTTTCCTGGGATAACTTCTTTTTCACCATTGGCCTCATTGAGCTTCCTAATGCACCTCAGCAGAATGGAGAAAAAGAGTGTTTCCAAATGGCAGAATCAAAAGAATGGTTTAACTCTCTGAGATGAATGCACACACCACAAAGTAGTTTCTTAGAAAGCTTCTTTATAGTATTTATCTGAAGATATTTCCTTTTTCACTATAGGCCTCAATGCTCTTCCCAATATCTCTTCGCAGATTCTATGAAAACAGTGTTTCCAAACTGCTGAATGAAAGGAAATGTTTAACTCTGTGAGATGAATGCACATATCACAAAGTGGCTTCTCAGATAGTTTCCTTATAGTTTTATCCTGGAATATTCACTATTGCTCCATCAGCCTCAATGAGCTCCAAAATGTCCATTGCCAGAATGAACAAAAACAGTGTTTCCAAACTGCTGAATCCAAAGAATAGTTTAATTCTGTGAGATGAATGCACACATCACAAAGTAGTTTCTCAGACAGCTTCCTTCTGAATTTTATCTGAAGATGTTTCCTTTTTCACCATAGATCTCGAAGTGCTGCAAAATATCCTTTTGCAGATTCTACAAAAACAGCGTTTCCAAACTTCTGAATGAAAAGAAAGTTTTCACTTTGCCAGAAGAATGCATGCATCTCAAAACAATTTATCCTATAGCTTCCTTATAGTTGGTATCCTGGGACATTCGCTTTTTGACCATTGGCCTCAATGAGCTTCCAAATGTCCATTTGTGGAATGGACAACATAGTGTTTCCAAACAGCTGAATCAAAAGAAAGGTTGAATTCTGTGAGATGAATGCACACAACAGAAAAGAGATTCTCAGAGAGCTTCTTTCTAATTTCTCTCTGAGGGTGTTTCCTTCTTCACGATAAGTCCCAATGAGCTCCAAAATGTCCATTCACAGAATGGACAAAAACAGTGTTTCCAAACTGCTGCATGAAAGGAAAGATTTAAGTCTGCAAAATGAATGCACACATCACAAAGCTGTTTCTCAGAGAGCTTCTTTCAAGTTTTTATCCTGGGATATTCGATTTTTTGCATTTGGCCTCAAGGAGGTGCCAACTGTCCATTTGCAGAATGGACAAAAACAGTGTTTCCAAACTGCTGAATATAAAGAAAATTTTAGCTCCATGAGGTGAATGCATAAATCACAAAGTGTTTTCTCAGAAATCTTCCTTGTAATTTAAATCCTGGAATATTTGCTTTTTCACCTTCCCTCAATGGGATCCCAAATGTCCATTTGTGGAATGAACAAATATAGTGTTTCCAAACTGATGAAAAAAAGAAAGGTTTAACTCTTTGAGATGATTGTACACATCACAAAGTTTTTCAGAAAGCTTCTTTCTAGTTTTTATCTGAAGTTGTTTCCTTTTCCACCGCAGTCCTCAATGCATTCCCAAATATCCCTTCAGATTTTACAAAAGAGTGTTTTCAAACCGTTGAATGAAAAGAAAGGTTTAATTCTACTAGATGAATGCCCACATCACAAAGTGGTTTCTCAGGTAGCTTCCTACTAGTTTTTATTCTTGGATATTCACTTTTTCCCCATAGTCCTCAAACAGCTTACAATGTCCCTTGCAGAATGGACAAAAAGAGTGTTTCCAAACTGCTGAATCAAAAGAAATGTTAAACCCTTTGAGATGAATGCACATATCACAAACCAGTTTCTCAGAAAGCTTCTTTGTAATTTTTACCTGGAGAAGTTTCCTTTTGCAATATAGGCCTCTGTTCTCCCACATAAACCTTTGCAGATTCTACAAAAACAGTGTTTCCAAGCTGCTAAATGAAAGAAAGGTTTAACTCTGTGAGATGAATGCACACGTCACAAAGAGGTTTCTCAGATAATTTCATTCTGGGTTTTATCCTGGGATATTCACTTTTTCACCATTGGCCTCATGAGCTCCCAAATATCCCTTCACAGATTCTACAAAAACAGTGTTTACAAACTGCTGAATGAAAAGAAGGGTTTAACTCTGTTAGATGAACACACACTTCACAAAGTCGTTTCTCAGTTTCGTTCCAGTTTTTAATCCTGGGATATTCACTTTTTCACCATAGGACTAAATGAGCTCCCAAATATCCCTTTGCAGAATGGACAGAAAGAGTTTTTCCAAATTGCTGAATCCAAAGAAATGTTTAACTCTGTGAGACGAATGTACACATCACAGAACAGTTTCTGAGAAAGATTCTTTCTAGTTTTTATCTGAAGATGTTTACTTTTTCAATGACAGTCTCTATGCACTCCCAAATATCCCCTCGTAGATTCTACAAAAACAGTGTTTCCAAAAAGATGAGTGAAAAGCAAGGTTTAACTCTGTGAGATGAATGCACACATGACATAACTGTGTCTAAAATAGCTTCCTTCTAATTTTTATCACGTGATAATCCCTTTTTTGCAGTTTGCCTAAATTAGCTCCAAAATGGCCATTTGCACAATGGACAAAAACAGAAATTCCAAACTGCTGAACCAAAGGTAATGTTTAACTCTGTGAGATGAGTGCACACATCACAAAGCAGTTTATCAGAAAGCTTCTTTATAGTTTTTATACAAAGATATTTCCTTTTTCACCCAAGGCCTGAATCATTCCCAATATCACTTCGCAGATTCTACAAAAACAGTGTTTCCAATCTGCTGCATGAAAAAGATATGTTTAACTCTGAGAGATGAATTCACACATCACAAAGCAGTTTCTCAGGTATATTCCTTCTTGTTTTATCCTCGGATATTCGTTTTATCACCTTTGGCCTCAATGAGCTCCCAAATGTCCATTCAGAAATGGACAAAAACAGTATCTCCAAACAGCTGAATCCAAAAAAGGTTTAAGTCTGTGAGGTGAATGCATACAGAACAAAGCAGTTTCTCAGAAAACTTCTTTCTAGTTTTTATCTGAAGATGTTTCCTTTTTCACCATGGACCTCAATGCACTCCCAAATATCCCTTCACAATTTCTACAAAAACAGTGTTTCCAACCTGCTGAATGAAAACAAAGGTTTAACTCTGCAATATGAATGCACACATCACAAAGCACTTTCTCAGACAGCTTTCTTCTAGTTTTTATCATGTGATATTCCTTTTTTTGCCATTGGTCTCAATGAGCTCACAAATGTCATCTCACAGAATTAACAAAAACAGTGTTTCCAAACTGTAGAATCCAAAGAAATGTTTAACCCTGTGTGATGAATTCACAAATCACAAAGCGGTTTCTCAAAAACGTTCTTTCTAGCTTTTATCTACAGATGGTTGCTTTTTCATCATAGGCCTCAATGCGTTCCCAAATATCCCCTCACCATTTGTACAAAAACAGTGTTTCCAAACTGCTGAATGAAAAGAAAGATTTAAATCTGCAAGATGAATGCACACATCACAAAATATTCCTTGTATAGCTTCCTTCCAGTTTTTCTCCTGGGATATTTGTTTTTTTGCCCTTGGCCTCAATGAGCTCTTAAACGTCCATTCACAGTATGGAGAAAAACAGTGTTTCCAAACTGCTGAATCCAAAGAAAGATTTACTTCTGTGAGATGAAAGCACACATCACAAAGCAGTTTCTCTGAATGCTTCTTTCTAGTTTTTATCTGAATATGTTTCCTTTTTCCACCTAGGCCTCAATGCATGCCCTCCCAAATATCTTTTCACAGATTCTACAAAAACAGTGTTTCCAAACTGCTGAATGAAAAGCAAACTTTAAATCTGTGAAATGAATGCACACATGACAAAGTAGTTTCTCAGATCACTTCCTTCTCATTTTTATCCTGGGATAATTGCTTTTTAAGCCATTGGCCTCAATGAGCTCTGAAATGTCTCTTCACAGAATAGACAAAAAACAGTGTTTCCACTCTGCTTAAGGAAAAAACAGGTTTAACTCTGTGAGATGAATGCACATATCACAGAGCAGTTTCTCAGATAGCTTCCTTCTAGTTTTTATCCTGGGGCATTCACTTTTTCACCATTGGCCTCAAGGAGCTCCCTAATGTCCATTCACAGAATGGAGATAACCGTGTTTCCCAACTGCTGAATCCAAAGAATTATTTACTGGTGTGAGATGAATGCACACATCACAAGGCAGTTTCTCACAAAGCTTCTTTCTAGTTTTTATCTGAAGATGTTTCCTTTTTCATCATAGGCCTCAAAGAGCTCCCTAATATGTCTTTACAGATTCTACAAAAACAGTGTTTCCAAACTTCTGAATGAAAAGAAGCATTTAACTCTGCAAGATGAAAGCACACCTCTATCGGGACAACCTGACCCTGATAATTCACATATCTCCTTTTCTATTTTCCTTAAGTTTTGGCTTGTCTCATAAGTAAAGGGAAATAGTGCAAAAGAGAGTAAATTTAAAGCTTGGTGTCCCAGGGATACATCACATATTGGCAGGTTCTGGGATGCCCCTCAAGCTGCAAAACCAGCAAGTTTTTATTAATGATTTTCAAAAGCAGAGGTTGTGTAAGAATAGGGTTTGGGTCAGAGATTACATGCTTCACAAGGTAATGAAATATCACAAGGCAAATGGAGTCAGGGTGAATGGATCACAGGTCCACAGGACCAGGGCTAAATTAAAATTGCTAATGAAGTTTTGGGCATGCATTGTCATTTATAACGTCTGATCAGGAGACAGGGTTTGAGATCAGACAACTGGTCTTACCAAAATTTATTAGGAGGGAATTTCCTCATCCTACTAAGCCTGGGAGTGCTATGGGAGACTGGGGCTTATTTCATCCGTTATCTGTGACCTTAAAAGACAGCTGTCCCTAAAAAAGCCAATTTAAAGGCCACCCCTTAGGGATGCATTGTCTTCCTCAGGGATGTTCCTTGCTGAGAAAAAGTATAAAGTGATATTTCTCCTATCTGCTTTTGAAAGAAGGGAAATATGGCTCTGTTCCACCCAGCCAACTGGCAGCCAGACTTTAAGGTTATCTCCCTTGTTCCCTGAACATGGCTGTTATCCTGTTTTAAGATGACCAGATTTCATATTGTTTAAACAATTTGAGCAGTTAAGGAAATCATCACAGTGTCCTGAGGTGACATTCATCCTCCTCAGCTTAAGAAGTTGACAGGATTAAGAGATTAAAGTAAAGACAGAGATAGGAAATCACAAGGGTATTGGTTGGGGAAGTGATAAGTGTCCATGAAATCTTTGCAATTTATGTTCAGAGATTGCAGTAAAGACAGGCAGAAGAAATTATAAAAGTATTAATTTGGGGGAACTAATAAGTGTCCACGAAATCTTCACAATTTATGTTCTTCTGCCATGGCTTCAGCCAGTCCCCCTGTTCAGGGTCCCTGACTTCCCACAACATCTTTCCCTTTCTTTTTATAGAAATGTGCCATGGTGATGCACGCTTGTTTATTCTCTCAATTTTGACACAGGATTCTTTGACTTGTCCAGCACACTAAAAGCAAGCTGATTAAACGAGAAACATAATTCTAAAATTTGCTACAGTGGAACCACAATAGACTTCTTAATCCAATTCATGGGTTTTAGTCCATAAATATTTTCTGCCACCTGATCTAATGCCTCAGCTCCAGGCACAATGGATAAGTGAGTTTGAGAGGCTTCAAATATTTGTTTCTTTTAGTTATGTCCGATGATAAATTATCTTTCCTACCCAGAAGGTGTCATTTGACCATTTCCCATGAATGATCAGTCTTTTTATAGGAATGCAGGGTGATACAGAAATCTGAAGTATTCCAATCACACTGCATTTGCATGTGATGTTCAAGACTCACTACCCAATCTCCAAGCCAAATAACAGACTGTCTTACATCATTAATTTGATAAGCTAATTTTTGATCAATGCCTTGCTGAGAATTCCATATTTGGGTGGAATTTGGTTGCCAATCATTAACAAAATGAGCCATTTGAATGGATTGGTGTAATGCCATTTTGGCAGTGGTGGCCATTGCAGTGACTGTAATTAGGCCCATGATAACAGCGATTAAAGTGAAAACAAATCTCTTAGATCTTTTTAGAATTTGCTATAGTGCTTCATTAATTAAATGTATCCCTTCACAGATTCTACAAAACAGTATTTCCAAACTGCTGAATGAAAAGAAAGTTTTAACTCTGTGAGATGAAGCACAGATCAAAATGCGGCATCTCAGACAGCTTCCTTCTAGTTTTTATCCTCTGATATTCACCTTTTTGTCGTTGGTCTCAAGGAAGTCCCAAATGGACTTTCACAGAATGGACAAAAACAGAGTTTCTAAACTGCTGAATCCAAAGAAAGGTTTAACTCAGTGAAATGAATGCACACATCACAAAGCAGTTTCTTAGAAAGCTTCTTTCCAGTTTTTATTTGAAGACGTTTCTTTTTTCATCATAGGCCTCAATTCACTCCCAAATATCGCCTCACAGATTCTACAAAAACAGTGTTTTGAAACTGCCAAATGAAAAGCATGTTTTATCTCTGCCAGATGAATGCACTCATCAAAAAGTGGTTCCTCAGATAGTTTTGTTCTAGTTTTTATGCTGAGATATTTGCTTTTTTGCCATTGGCATCAATGATATCCCAAGTGTCCATTCGCAGATTGCAGAACAACAGTGTTAACAAACTGCTGAATTGAAAGAACAATTTATCTCTGTGAGATGAATGCACACATCACAAAGCAATTTCTCAGAAAGCTTCTTTCTAGTTTTTATCTGAAGATGTTTCCTTTTTCAGCATAGGTCTCATAGCACTCCCAAATATCCCTTTGAAGATCCTACAAAAATAGTGTTTCCAAACTGCTGAATGAAAAGAATGTTTTACAGCTGTGAGGTGAATGCACACATCACAAAGCAGTTTTCAGACAGCTTCCTTCCAGTTTTCATCCTTGGATATTTTCTGTTTCACCATTGGCCTCAATGAGCTCCCAAATGTCTATTCACAGAATGGATAAAAACAGTGTTTTGAAACTGCTGAATCCAAACAACTGTTTAACTGTGAGATGAATACACACATCACAAAGCAGTTTCTCAGAAATCTTCTTTCTTTTTTTATTTGAAGGTGTATCCTTTCTCACAATAGTCCTCAATGTGCTCCCAAATATACCTTTGCAGTTTCTAGAAAAAGAGTGTTTCCAAACTGCTGAATGAAGAGAAATATTTAACTCTGCAAGATGAATGCACAGGTGACAAAGTTGTTTCTCAGATAGTTTCTTTCTAGTATTTATCCTGGAATATTCACTTTTTTGCCATTGGCCTCTATGAGCTCCCAAATGTCCATTTGCAGAATGGACAAACACATAGTTTTGAAACTGTTGAATCCAAAGAAAGGTTTAACTGTGAGATGAAATCACACATCCCAAACCAGTTTCTCAGAAATCTTCTTCCTTCTTTTTATCTGAAGATGTTTCCTTTTTCACTGTAGGCCTCAGTACGCTACTTAATACCCATTCACAGATTCTACAAAAACAGTGTTTCCATACTGCTGAATGATAAGAAAGTTTTAACTCTGCGAGATGAATGTACACATCAGAAAGCTGTTTCTCATATAGCTTCTTTCTACTTTTTATCTGGGGATATTTGCTTTGTCAAAATTGGCCTCAATGATCTCCCATATGTCATTTCACCAAAAGCACAAAACTGTGTTTCCAAACTGCAGCGTCCAGAGAAACTTTTAACTGCAAGATGAATGCACACATCACATTGCAGTTTCTCAGAAAGCTTCTTTCTGGTTTTTATCTGAAGACATTTCGTTTTTCACCATAGGCCTAAATGTTCTCCTAAATATTCCTTCACAGGTTCTACAAAAACAGTGTTTCCAATCTGCTGAATAAAAAGAAAAGTTTAACTTAGCAAGATGAATGCAAACATCAGAAAGCTGTTCCTCAGAGAGCTTCCTTCTACTTTTATTCCTGGTATATTTTCTTTTTTACCTTTGGCCTCAGTGAGCTCCCAAGTACCCATTCACAGAATGGACAAAAAAAGTCTTTCCAAAACTGCTAAATCCAAAGAAAGGTTTAACTCTGTGAGATGAATGCACACATGTCAAAGCAGTTTCTCAGAAAGCTTCTTCCTAGTTTTTATCTGAAGATGTTTCCTTTTTCATCATAGGCCTCAATGGGCTCCAAAATTTCCATTCTCAAATTCTACAAAAAGAGTGCTTCCAAACAGCTGAATGAAAAGAAAGGTTTAACTCTGTGAGAATACACACATCACAAGGCAGTTTCTCAGATAGCATCCATCTAGTTTTCATTCTTGGATATTCGCCTTTTCACCATGGGCCCCAATGAGTTCCCAAATGTCCATTTGTGGAATATACAAAAGCATTGTTTCCAAACTGCTCAATCCAAAGAAAGTTTTAACTCGGTGAGATGAATGCACACATCATAAAAGAATTTCTCAGAAGGATTCTTTCTAGTTTTTATCTGAAGATGTTTCCTTTTTCAACACAGACCTCAATTCACTCCCAAATATCCCCTCACAGAATCTACAAAAACATGTTTCCACACTGCTGAATGAAAAGAAAGTTTTAACTCTGTGAGCTGAATTCACACATCACAAGGCCGTTTCCCAGATAGCTTCTTTCTAGCTTTTATCTGAGGATATTTACTTTTTCACAATTGGCCTCAATGATCTCCCAAATGTCATTTCACTGAAAGGACAAAAATACTGTTTCCAAACTGCAGAATCCAAAGAAAGTTTTAAGCACAAAGTAGTTTATGAAAGAGCTTGTTTCTAGTTTTTATCCTAGGATATTTACTTATTTGCCATTGGCCTCAAAGAGCACTCAAATATCCATTCACAGAATGGACAAAAACAGTATTTTTAAACTGCTGAATTCAAAGAAAGTTTTAATTCTTTGAGATGAATGCACACATCACAAAGCAGTTTCTCAGAAAGCTTCTTTTTAATTTTTATCTGATGATGATTCCTTTTTCACCACAGGCCTCAATGCACTCCCAAATATCCCTTTGTAGATTCTACAAAAACAGTGTTTCCACACTGATGAATGAATTGTAATGTTTAACACTGTGCTTTGAATGCACATATCTCAAAGCTGTTTCTCAGAATGCTTCTTTCTGGTTTTTATCCTGGTATATTCACTTTTATTCCATTGGCCTCTTTGAGCTCCCAAATGTCCATTCACAGAATGGACAAAAGAGCGTTTCCAAACTGCTAAATCAAAAGAAAGTTTTAAGTCTGTGAGATGAACGTAGACAACACAAAGTAGTTTTTTTTCTGAAGATATGCTCTTTTACACAATGGGCCTCAATGGACTCCCAACTATCCCTTTGCAGATTCTACAAAAGTAGTGTTACCAACTGCTGAATATGAAGAAATGTTTAACTCTGTGAGATGAATGCACACATCTCAACGCTCTTTCTCACAGTGCTTCCTTCTGGTTTTTATCCTGGTATATTCACTTTTTTGCCATTGACCTCAATGAGCTCTCAAATGTTCATTTGCAGAATGGACAAAAACAATGTTTCCAAACTGCTGAATCGAAAGAAATGTTTAGGTCTGTGAGACGAAAGCACACATCACAAAGCCATCACAAAGCAATTTCTCAGAAAGCTTCTTTCTAGTTTTTACCTGAACATGTTTCCTTATTCGCCATAGGCATCAAAGTGCTCCCAAATATCCCTTTGCAGATTCTACAAGAACAGTATTTCCAAACTGCTGCATGAAAAGAAAGGTTTAACTCAGTGAGATGAATACACACATCACAAAGCAGTTTCTGAGATAGATTCTTTCTACTTTTTATCCTGTGGTATTTGCTTTTTCACCATTTGCCTCAATGAGCTTCCAAATATCCATTCACGTAATGGACAAAAACAGTGTTTCCAAACTGCTGAATCCAAAGAAAAGTTTATCTCTGTGAGAGAAATGTACACATCACAAAGCAGTTTCTAAGAAAAGTTCTTTCTAGTTATTATCTGAAGGGATTTCTTTTTACACCATAGGCCTCAATGCGCTCCCACATATCCCTGCACAGATTCTACAAAAGAGTGTTTCTAAACTGCTGAATGAAAACAAATGTTTAGATCTGAAAGATGGATGCACACATCACCGGCATTTTCTCAGATACCTTTCTTCCAGGTTTTATACTGAGATATTCTATTGTTTGCCATTGGCCTAAGTGAGGTCCTAAATGTTCATTCAAGGAATGGACAAAAACAGTGCTTCCAGATTTCTGAACCCAAGGAAAGGTTTAACTCTATGAAGTGAATACACATAACACAAAGGAGTTTCACAGAAAACTTCTCTCTTGTTTTTATCTGAAGATGTTTCATTTTTCACCATAGGCCTCAATATGCTCCCAAATATCCCTTTGCAGATAATACAAAAACAGTGTTTCCAAGCTGCTGAAAGAAAAGAAAGGTTTAACTCTGTGAGAAGAGTGCACACATTACAACACGGTTTCTCAGATAGCTTCTTTCTAGATTTTATCCTGGCATATTTGCTTTTTTGCCATTGGCCTCAGTGAGCTCCCAAATACCATTCACACAGTGGAAAAAAACAGTGTTATAGAATTGCTGAATCCAAAGACATGTTTTGCTCTGTGAGATGAATGAACACATCACAAAGTATTTTTTTAGAAAGCTTCATTCTTGTTTTTATCGAAGATGATTCCTTTTTCACTATAGGCCAAAATGTGCTCCCAAATATCCCTTCACCAATTGTACGAAAACAGTGTATCTGAACTGCTGAGAGAAAAGAAAGATTTAACTCTGTGAATTGAATGCACCCATTAGAAACTTGTTTCTCTGATATCTTCTTCCTTGTTTTTATGTGAAGATGTTTCCTTCTTCATTGTAGGCATCAATACACTCCAAAATATCCATTCACAGATTCTAAAAAATGGTGTTTTCAAACTGCTGAATGAAAAGAAAAGTTTAACTCTCTGAGATGAATGCACACATCACAAAGCTGTTTCTCAGACAGCATCCTACTTGTTTTTATCCTGGGATATTCACTTTTTCTCTATTGGACTCAATGAGCTCTTAAATGTCCATTCGCAGAATGGAAAAAAAAGTGTATCCAAACTGCTGAATCAAAAGAAAAGTTTAACTGTGTGTGATGAATGCAAACATCACAAAGCAGTTTCTCAGAAAGCTTCTTTATTCCTTTTATCTGAAGATGTTTCCTTTTTCACCATAGGCCTCAATGTTCTCCAAAATATCCCTTGGCAGATTCTACCAAAACAGTGTTTCCAAACTGCTGAATGAAAAGAAAATATTATATCAATGAGATGAATGCACACATCAGAAAGCGGTTTCTCAGATAGCTTCCTTCAATTTTTCACCAGGGATATTTCCTTGTTGCCATTGGCCTCAATGAACTCCAAAATGTCCATTCACAAAATGAACAAAAACAGGTATCCAAATTTCTGAATCAATAAAAATGTTTTTCTCTGTGAGATGAATGCACACATTACAAATCAGTTTCTTAAAAAGCTTCTTTCCTGTTTTTATGTGAAGATATTTCCTTTTTCACAATAGACCTCAATATGCTCCCAAATATCCCTTCTCTGATTCTACTAAAACAATGTTCCCAATCTGCTGAATGAAAATAATGGCATAACTGTCAGAGATGAAGGCATACATCACAAAGTTGTTCCTAAGATAGCTTCCTTCTAGTTTTTATCCTGGGATATTTGCTTTTTCTCCATTGACCTCAATGAGCTCCCAAAAGTCCATTTGCTGAATGGACAAAAACAGTGTTTCCAAACTGCTGAATGCAAAGAATGGTTGAACTCTGTGAGATGAATGCACACATCATGAAGCAGTTTGTCAGAAAGCTTCTTTCTTGTTTTTTGTGAAGGTGTTTTCTTTTTCACTGTGGGCCTCAGAGTGCTCCCAAATATCCCTTTGCATATTCTACAAAAATAGTGTTTCCAAATTTGTGAAAGAAGAGAATGATTTAGCTCTGAGAAATGAATGCATACATCACAAGGCTATTTCTCAGATCGCTTCCTTCTTGTTTTTATCCTGGGATTTTCACTTTTTCCCCATTGGCCTCAATGAGCTCCCAAATGTCCATTCACAGAATAGACAAAAACAGTGTTACCAAACTGCTGAAATCAAGGAAAGGATTGAGTCTGTGAGATGAATGCACACATCACAAAGCAGTTTCTCAGAAAACTGTCTTCTTTTTTTCTGAAAATATTTCCTTTTTCACCATATGCCTCAAGGCACTCCTAAATATCACTTCACAGACTGTACAAAAGTAGTGTTTCCAAACTCGAATGAAAAGGAAAGTTTAACTCTGTGAGATGAATTCAAAAATCACAAAGCAGTTTCTCAGGTAACTTTTTTCCTGCTTTTATCCAGTGATATCTGCTTTTTCACCATTGGACCCAATGAGCTCCCAAATGTACATTTGCAGAACAGATAAAAAGACTGTTTCCAATCTATTGAATGAAAAGAAAGGTTTAACTCTGTGAGATGAATCCACACATCACATAGCAGTTTCTCAGAATGCTCCATTCAGTTTTTATCTGAATATGTGTACTTTCTCACCATAGGCCCCAATGCACTCCCAAATATCCCTTTGCAGATTCTACAACAACAGTGTTTCCCAAATGCTGAATGAAAAGAAAGGTTTAGCTCTGGGAGATGAATCTACACATCGCAATGACATTTCTCAGATAGGTTCCTTCTTGTTTTTATTCAGGGATATTTGCTTTTTCACCATTGACCTCAATGACCTCTAAATGTCCCTTTGCAGAATGGAGAAAAACAGTGTTTCCAAACTGCTGAATGAAAAGAAAGGTTTAACTCTGTGAGATGAATGCACACATCACAAAGAAGTTTCTGAGAAAGTTTCTTTCTTGTTTTTATCTGAAGATGTTTACTTTCTCACCGTAGGCCTCATTGCACTCCCAAATATTCCTTTGCAGATATACAAAAACACTGTTTCCAAACTGATGAAAGAAAAGAAAGGATTAAATCGGCAAGATGAATGTACACATCACAAAGCAGTTTCACAGATAGCTTCCTTCAAGTTTTCAACCTGGGATATTTGGTTATTTGCCATTGGCCTCAAAGACCTCCCAAATGTACAATCGCAGAATGGACAAAAACATTGTTTCCAAACTGCTAAATCCAAAGAATGTTTTAATTCTTTGAGATCAATGCACACATCACAATGCAGCTTCACAGAAAGTTTATTTCTATTGTGTTCTTGAAGTTATTTCCTTTTCCACCATAGACATCAAAGTGCTCACAAATATCCCTTCGCAGATCCTACAAAAAAGTGTTTCCAAAATGCTGAATGAAAAGAAAAGTTTAACACTGTGACATGAAGGCAAACATCACAAAGCCGATTTTCAGATAGCTTCCTTCTAGTTTTAATCCTGGGATATTTGCTTTTTCACGACTGACTTCAATGGGGTCACAAACATCCCTTTGCAGATTCTACAAAAACTGAGTTTTCAAACTGCTGAATGAAAAGAAACGTTTAACTCTGTGAGCTGAATGCACACCGCACAAAATGGCTTCTCAGACAGCTTTTTTTGTGTGTTTCTTTATCCTGGGATATTTGTTGTTTTGCCTTTGACCTCAATGAGCTCCAAAATGTGCATTCACAGAATGGACAAAAAGAGTGTTTCCAATCTGCTGAGTCAAAAGAAATGTTTAACTCTGTGAGATGAATGTACACATGCAAAGCAGTTTCTCAGAAAGCTTCTTTCTAGTTTTTATCTGAATGGGTTTACTTTCTCACCATAGGCCTCAATGCACTCCCAAATATCCCTTCGCAGGTTCTTCATCAACAGTGTTTCCAAACTACTGAATGAAAATAAATATTTAACTCTGTGAGTTGAATGCACATATTACAAAGCAGTTTCTCAGAAATCTTCTTTCTTGTTTTTATGTTAAGATGTTTCCTTTTTCACTGTAGGCCTCAATGTATTCCCAAATATCCCTTTTCAGATTCTACAGAAAGAGCATTACCAAAGAGCTGAATGGAAAGCAAAGTTTCACTCTGTGAGATGAATGCACACAACCAAAGTGGTTTTTCAGATACCTTCCTTCTAGTTTTTGTCCTGGGATATTATCTTTTTCACCACAGGCCTCAATGTGCTCCCAAATATCCCTTTGCAGATTCCATAAAAGCAGAGTTTCCAAATTGGTGTATGTAAAGAAAGGTTTAACTCTGTGAGGGGAATGCAAACATCATGGAGTTGTTTCTCAGATAGCTTCCTCCTAGTTTTTATCCTGGTATATTCACTTTTTCACCATTGGCGTCAATGAGCTCCCAATTGTCCACTCGCAGAATGGACAAAAACAGTGTTTCCAAACTGCTGCATCCAAAGAAAATTTCAACTCTGTGAGATGAATGCACGCATCACAAAGCAGTTTCTCTGAAAGCTTCTTTCTAGTTTTTATCTGAAGATGTTTCCTTTTTCAACATAGGCCTGCATGCACTAAAAATTATACCTTCCCAGTTTCTATAAACACATTGTTTCTAAACTGCTGAATGAAAATTGAGGTTTAACTCTGGCAGATGATCACACACATCACAAAGTGGTATCTCAGGTAGCTTCCTTCTAGTTTTTATCTTGGGATATTCTCTTTTTCACCATTGGCCTCAATAAGCTCCCAAATGTCCTTTTGCAGAATGGACAAAAACAGTGTTTCCAAAATACTGAATCCAAAGAAAGATTTAATTCTGTGAGATAAATGGACACATCACAAAGCAGTTTCTCAGAAAGCTTCTTTCTAGTTTTTATCTGAAGATGTTTCCTTTTTCAAGATAGGCCTCCATGTGCTAAAAATATACCTTCCCAGATTCTACAAACACATTGTTTCTAAAATGGTGAATGAAAAGTGAGGTTTAACTCTGGTAGATGATTTCACATATCACAAAGTGGTATCTCAGATAGCTTTCTTCTGGTTTTTATCCTCGGATATTCTCTTTTTTGCCATTGGCTTCACTGAGCTCCCAATTACCCACTCGCAGAATGGACAAAAACAGTGTTTTGAAACTGCTGCATCCAAAGAAAGATTTAATTCTGTGAGATAAAAGACACTTCACAAAGCAGTTTCTCAGAAAGCTTCTTTCAAGATTTTGTATGAAGATAGTTCCTTTTTCACCGTGGGCCTCCATGCACTAAAAATTATACCTCCCCAGAATCTACAAACACAGTGTTTCTAAACTGGTGGATGAAAAGTGAAGTTTAATTCTGGCAGATGATTGCACACATCACAAAGTGGTATCTCAGATAACTTCTTTCTAGTTTTTATCCTTGGATATTCTCTTTTTTCTATTGGCCTCAATGAGCTCCTGTCATTTTGCAGAATAGACAAAAACAGTGTTTCCAAACTGCTGCATCCAAAGAAAGACTTAATTCTGTGAGATAAATTGACACATCACAAAGCAGTTTCTCAGAATGCTTCTTTCGAGTTTTTATATGAAGATATTTCGTTTTTCACCATGGGCCTCAATGCACTCCCATATATCCCCTCCCAGATTCTACAAAAAAGTGTTTCCAAATTCCTGAATCAAAAAAGTTTCAATTCTGTGAGATGAATGCACTCATCACAAAGCCATTCCTCAGAGAGCTTCTATCTTGTTTTTTTCCTGGGATATTCAATATTTCACAGTTGGCCTCAATGAGCTCCCAAATTTCCATTCACAGAATGGACAAAAACACTGTTTCCAAACTGCTAAATCCAAAAAAGTTTTAACTCTGTGAGATGAATGTGCACATCACGAACCAATTTCTCAGAAAGCTTCTTTCATGTTTTAATATGAAGATATTTCCCTTTTTGCCCTAGGCTCAATGCAGTCCAAAATATCCCATCGCAGATTCTACAAAAACAGTGTTTCCAAACTGTTGAATGAAAATAAAGTTTTAACTCTGTGAGGTGAATGCACATATCACAAAGCTATTTCTCAGATAGGTTTCTTGTAGTTTTTATCCTGGGATATTCACTTTTTCATCATTGGCCTCAATGATCTCCTGAATGTCCATTCACAGAATGGACAAAAACAGTGTTTACAAACTGTTGAATCCCAAGAAACGTTTAAATCTGTGAGATGAGTACACACATCACAACATCAAAAACATAATTCTCAGAAAGCTTCATTTTAGTTTTTATCTGAAATTTTTTCCTTTTTCACCATAAGCCCTAAATCCATTAGCAAATATCCCTTCACAGATTCTACAAAAACAATGTTTCCAAACTGCTTAATGAAAGAAATGTTTAACTCTGTGAGATGAATACACACATCACAAAGTCGTTACTCAGAGCTTCCTTCTAGTTTTGTCCTGGAATATTCGCTTTTTCACCATTGGCCTCGATGACCTCTGAAATGCCCACTTGCAGAAATGACAAAAACAGTGTGCCCAAACTGCTGAATCCAAAGAAAGTTTTAACTGTGTGGAGTGAATGAAGACATCACAAAGCAGTTCCTCAGAAACCTTCTTTTGAGTTTTATATGAAGATATTTCCTTTTTCACCATAGGCCTCAATGTGATCCCAAATATCCACTCACAGAATCTACAGAAACAGTGTTTGCAAACTGCTGAATGAAAGAAACATTGAACTCCATGACATGAATGTACACATCACAAAGCCACTTAACAGAGAGCTTTTTTCTGGTTTTCATCCTGGGATATTCGATTTTTCACCATTGGCCTCAATGAGATCTCCCAAATATCCTTTCTGAGTTTGTACAAAAACAGTGCTTCCAATCTGCTTAACGAAAAGAATGGTTTAACTCTGTGAGTTGAATGCACATAACACAAAACTGTTTATCAGAGAGCTTCCTTCTAGTTTTTATCCTGGGATATTCACTTTTTCACCATTGGCCTCATAGATTTCCCAGATGTCCTTTCTCAGAATGGACAAAAACAGTGTTTACAGACTGCTTAATCCGAAGAAAGTTTTTTTTTTTTTTTATTATACTTTAGGGTTTTAGGGCACATGTGCACAATGTGCAGGTTTGTTACATATGTATCCATGTGCCATGTTGATTTCCTGCACCCATTAACTCGTCATTTAGCATTAGGTGTATCTCCTAATGCTGTCCCTCCCCCCTCCCCCCACCCCACAACAGTCACCGGAGCGTGATGTTCCCCTTCCTGTGTCCATGAGTTCTCATTGTTCAATTCCCACCTATGAGTGAGAACATGCGGTGTTTGGTTTTTTGTCCTTGCGACAGTTTACTGAGAATGATGTTTTCCAGCTTCATCCATGTCCCTACAAAGGACACGAACTCGTCATTTTTTATGGCTGCATAGTATTCCATGGTGTATATGTGCCACATTTTCTTAATCCAGTCTATCGTTGTTGGACATTTGGGTTGGTTCCAACTCTTTGCCATTGTGAATAGTGCCGCAATAAACATACGTGTGCATGTGTCTTTATAGCAGCATGATTTATAGTCCTTTGGGTATATACCCAGTAATGGGATGGCTGGGCCAAATGGTATTTCTAGTTCTAGATCCCTGAGGAATCTCCACACTGACTTCCACAATGGTTGAACTAGTTTACAGTCCCACCAACAGTGTAAAAGTGTTCCTATTTCTCCACATCCTCTCCAGCACCTGTTGTTTCCTGATTTTTTAATGATGGTCATTCTAACTGGTGTGAGATGGTATCTCACTGTGGTTTTGATTTGCATTTCTCTGATGGCCAGTGATGAGGAGCATTTCTTCATGTGTTTTTTGGCTGCATAAATGTCTTCTTTTGAGAAGTGTCTGTTCATGTCCTCTGCCCACTTTTTGATGGGGTTGTTTGTTTTTTTCTTGTAAATTTGTTTGAGTTCATTGTAGATTCTGGATATTAGCCTTTTGTCAGATGAGTAGGTTGCAAAAATTTTCTCCCATTGTGTAGGTTGCCTGTTCACTCTGATGATAGTTTCTTTTGCTGTGCAGAAGCTCTTTAGTTTAATGAGATCCCATTTGTCGATTTTGGCTTTTGTTGCCATTGCTTTTGGTGTTTTAGACATGAAGTCCTTGCCCACGCCTATGTCCTGAATGGTATTGCCTAGGTTTTCTTGTAGGATTTTAATGGTTTTAGGTCTAACATATAAGTCTTTAATCCATCTTGAATTAATTTTTGTATAAGGTGTAAGGAAGGGATCCAGTTGCAGCTTTCTACATATGGCTAGCCAGTTTTCCCAGCACCATTTATTAAATAGGGAATCCTTTCCCCATTTCTTGTTTTTGTCAGGTTTGTCAAAGATCAGATAGTTGTAGCTATGCGGCATCGTTTCTGAGGGCTCTGTTCTGTTCCATTGATCTATGTCTCTGTGGTGGTACCAGTACCATGCTGTTTTGGTTACTGTAGCCTTGTAGTATAGTTTAAAGTCAGGTAGCGTGATGCCTCCAGCTTTGTTCTTTTGGCTTAGGATTGACTTGGCGATGCGGGCTCTTTTTTGGTTCCATATGAACTTTAAAGTAGTTTTTTCCAATTCTGTGAAGAAAGTCATTGGTAGCTTGATGGGGATGGCATTGAATCTATAAATTACCTTGGGCAGTATGGTCATTTTCACGATATTGATTCTTCCAACCCATGAGCATGGAATGTTCTTCCATTTGTTTGTATCCTCTTTTATTTCATTGAGCAGTGGTTTGTAGTTCTCCTTGAAGAGGTCCTTCACATCCCTTGTAAGTTGGATTCCTAGGTATTTTATTCGCTTTGAAGCAATTGTGAATGGGAGTTCACTCATGATTTGGCTCTCTGTTTGTCTGTTATTGGTGTACAAGAATGCTTGTGATTTTTGTACATCAATTTTGTATCCTGAGACTTTGCTGAAGTTGCTAATCAGCTTAAGGAGATTTTGGGCTGAGACAATGGGGTTTTCTAGATATACAGTCATGTCATCTGCAAACAGGGACAATTTGACTTCCTCTTTTCCTAATTGAATACCCTTTCTTTCCTTCTCCTGCCTGATTGCTCTGGCCAGAACTTCCAGCACTATGTTGAATAGGAGCGGTGAGAGAGGGCATCCCTGTCTTGTGCCAGTTTTCAGAGGGAATGCTTCCAGTTTTTGCCCATTCAGTATGATATTGGCTGTGGGTTTGTTGTAGATAGCTCTTATTATTTTGAGATACGTCCCATCAATACCTAATTTATTGAGAGTTTTTAGCATGAAGGGTTGTTGAATTTTTTCAAAGGCCTTTTCTGCATCTATTGAGATAATCATGTGGTTTTTGTCTTTGGTTCTGTTTATATGCTGGATTACATTTATTGATTTGCGTATGTTGAACCAGCCTTGCATCCCAGGGATGAAGCCCACTTGATTATGGTGGATAAGCTTTTTGATGTGCTGCTGGATTCGGTTTGCCAGTATTTAATTGAGGATTTTTGCATCAATGTTCATCAAGGATATTGGTCTGAAATTCTCTTTTTTGGTTATCTCTCTGCCAGGTTTTGGTATCAGGATGAAGCTGGCTTCGTAAAATGTGTTAGGGAGGATTCCCTCTTTTTCTATCGATTGGAATAGTTTCAGAAGGAATGGTACCAGTTCCTCCTTGTACCTCTGGTAGAATTCAGCTGTGAATCCATCAGGTCCTGGACTCTTTTTGGTTGGTAAGCTATTGATTATTGCCACAATTTCAGAACCTGTTATTGGTCTATTCAGAGATTCAACTTCTTCCTGGTTTAGTCTTGGGAGGGTGTATTTGTCGAGGAATTTATCCATTTCTTCTAGATTTTCTAGTTTATTTGCATAGAGGTGTTTGTAGTATTCTCTGATGGTAGATTGTATTTCTGTGGGATCGGTGGTGATATCCCCTTTTTCATTTTTTATTGCATCTATTTGATTCTTCTCTCTTTTCTTCTTTATTAGTCTTGCTAGCGTTCCATCAATTTTGTTGATCTTTTCAAAAAACCAGCTCCTGGATTCATTAATTTTTTGAAGGGTTTTTTGTGTCTCTATTTCCTTCAGTTCTGCTCTGATTTTAGTTATTTCTAGCCTTCTGCTAGCTTTTGAATGTGTTTGCTCTTGCTTTTCTAGTTCTTTTAATTGTGATGTTAGGGTGTCAATTTTGGATCTTTCCTGCTTTCTCTTGTGGGCATTTAGTGCTATAAATTTCCCTCTACACACTGCTTTGAACGTGTCCCAGAGATTCTGGTATGTTGTGTCTTTGTTCTCGTTGGTTTCAAACAACATCTTTATTTCTGCCTTCATTTCATTATGTACCCAATAGTCATTCAGGAGCAGGTTGTTCAGTTTCCATGTAGTTGAGCGGTTTTGAGTGAGTTTCTTAATCCTGAGTTCTGGTTTGATTGCACTGTGGTCTGAGAGACAGTTTGTTATAATCTCTGTTCTTTTAAATTTGCTGAGAAGAGCTTTACTTCCAACTATGTGGTCAATTTTGGAATAGGTGTGGTGTGGTGCTGAAAAAAATGTATATTCTGTTGATTTGGGGTGGAGAGTTCTGTAGATGTCTATTAGGTCCACTTTATGTAGAGCTGAGTTCAATTCCTGGATATCCTTGTTAACTTTCTGTCTCGTTGATCTGTCTAATGCTGACAGTGGGGTGTTAAAATCTCCCATTATTATTGTGTGGGAGTTTAAGTCCCTTTGTAGGTCACTGAGGACCTGCTTTATGAATCTGGGTGCTCCTGTGTTGGGTGCATATATATTTAGGATAGTTAGCTCTTCTTGTTGAATTGATCCCTTTACCATTATGTAATGGCCTTCTTTGTCTCTTTTGATCTTTGTTGGTTTAAAGTCTATTTTATCAGAGACTAGGATTGCAACCCCTGCCTTTTTTTGTTTTCCAGTTGCTTGATAGATCTTCCTCCATCCCTTTATTGTGAGTCTATGTTTGTCTCTGCACGTGAGATGGGTTTCCTGAATACAGTACACTGATGGGTCCTGACTCCTTATCCAGTTTGCCAGTCTGTGTCTTTTGATTGGAGCATTTAGCCCATTTACATTTAACGTGAATATTGTTATGTGTGAATCTGATCCTGTCATTATGATGTTAGTTGGTTATTTTGCTCGTTAGTTGCTATAGTTTCTTCCTAGCCTCGATGGTCTTTACAATTTGGCATGTTTTTGCAGGGGCTGGTACCGGTTGTTCCTTTCCATGTTTAGTGCTTCCTTCAGGAGCTCTTTTAGGGCAGGCCTAGTGGTGACAAAATCACTCAGCGTTTGCTTGTCTGTAAAGTATTTTATTTCTCCTTCACTTATGAAGCTTAGTTTGGCGGGATAGGAAATTCTGGGTTGAAAATTCTTTTCTTTAAGAATGTTGAATATCGGCCCCCACTCTCTTCTGGCTTGTAGGGTTTCTGCTGAGAGATCAGCTGTTAGTCTGATGGGCTTCCCTTTGTGGGTAACCCGACCTTTCTCTCTGGCTGCCCTTAACATTTTTTCCTTCATTTCAACTTTGGTGAATCTGACAATTATGTGTCTTGGAGTTGCCCTTCTCGAGGAGTATCTTTGTGGCGTTCTATTTATTTCCTGAATCTGAATGCTGGCCTGACTTGCTAGATTGGGGAAGTTCTCCTGGATAATATCTTGCAGAGTATTTTCCAACTTGGTTCCATTCTCCCCATCATTTTCAGGTACACCAATCAGACGTAGGTTTGGTCTTTTCACATAGTCCCAAATTTCTTGGAGGCTTTGTTCATTTCTTTTTATTCTTTTTTCTCTAAACTTCCCTTCTCTCTTCATTTCATTCATTTCATCTTCTATCAGCGATACCCTTTCTTCCAGTTGATCGCATCTGCTACTGAGGCTTCTGCATTCTTCACGTAGTTCTCGAAACTTGGCTTTCAGCTCCATCATCTCCTTTAAGCCCTTCTCTCCATTGGTTATTCTAGTTATCCCTTCTTCTAATTTTTTTTCAAAGTTTTTAACTTCTTTGCTATTGTTTTGAATTTCCTCTCGTAGCTCAGAGTAGTTTGATCGTCTGAAGCCTTCTTCTCTCAACTCATCAAAGTCATCCTCCATCCAGCTTTGTTCCATTGCTGGTGAGGAACTGCGTTCCTTTGGAGGAGGAGAGGTGCTCTGTTTTTTAGAGTTTCCAGTTTTTTTGGTCTGTTTTTTCCCCATCTTTGTGGTTTTGTCTCCTTTTTGTCTTCGATGATGGTGATGTACAGATGGGTTTTTGGTGTGGATGTCCTTTCTGTTTGTTAATTTTCCTTCTACCAGACAAGACCCTCAGCTGCAGGTCTGTTGGAGTTTACTAGAGGTCCACTCCAGACCCTGTTTGGTTGGGTGTCAGCACCGGTGGCTGCAGAACAGCGGATTTTCGTGAGACCACAAATTCAGCTGTCTGATAGTTCCTCTGAAAGTTTTGTCTCAGAGGAGTACCCGGTTGAATGAGGTGTCAGTCTGTCCCTACTGGGAGGTGCCTCCCAGTTAGGCTGCTCAGGGGTGAGGGACCCACTTTAGGAGGCAGTCTGTCCGTTCTCAGATCTCCAGCTGCGTGCTGGGAGAACCACTACTCTCTTCAAAGCTGTCAGTTAGACAGGGACATTTAAAGCTGTGGAGGTTCTGGCTGAGTTTTTGGTTGTCTGTGCCCTGCCCCCAGAGGTGGAGCCTACAGAGGCAGGCAGGCCTCCTTGAGCTGTGGTGGGATCCACCCAGTTCGAGCTTCCTGGCTGTTTTGTTTACCTAAGCAAGCCTGGGCAATGGCGGGCGCCCCTCCCCCAGCCTCGTTGCCGCCTTGCAGCTTGATCTCAGACTGCTGTGCTAGCAATCAGCAAGACTCTGTGGGCATAGGACCCTCCGAGCCAGGTGTGGGACACAATCTCCTAGTGTGCCGTTTTCCAGGCCCGTTGGAAAAGCGCAGTATTAGGACGGGACTGACCCGATATTCCAGGTGCCGTCTGTTTCCCCTTTCTTTGACTAGGAAAGGGAACTCCCTGACCACTTGCGCTTCCCGAGTGAGGCAATGCCTCGCCCTGCTTCGGCTCGCGCACAGTGCGCTTCACCGACTGTCCTGAACCCACTGTTAGGCACTCCCTAGTGAGATGAAACCGGTACCTCAAGCAGAAATGCAGAAATCACCCGTCTTCTGTGTCGCTGGGGCTGGGAGCTGGAGACCGGAGCTGTTCCTATTCGGCCATCTTGGCTCCACCTCAATGCCCTCTCCGAAGAAAGTTTTAACTTTGTGATATGAATGCACTCATCACAAAGCACTTTCTCAGAAGGCTTCTTTCTAGTTTTTATCTAAAGAAGTTTCTTTTTTCACCATTGGCCTCAATGTTTCCCAAATATCCCATTGCAGATTCTACAAAAACAGTGTTCCCACAAATGATGAATGAAAACAAAGGCTTGACTCTGTGAGATGACTGTACACCTCTGAAAGTGATTTCTCACATAGCTTCCTTCTAGTTTTTATCCTGGAATATTCTCTTTTTCACCTTTGCCCTCCATTAGCTCCCATATGTCCATTCACATAATTCAGAAAAACAGTGTTTCCAAACTGCTGATTCCAAAGAAAGTTTTAACTCTCTGAGACAAATGCACACATGACATAGCAGTTTCTCAGAAAGCTTCTTTCTAGTTTTTATCTGAACATGTTTCCTTTTTCACCAGAGACCTCAATGTGCTCCCACATATCCCTTTGAAGATTCTACAAAAACAGTGTTTCCAAACTGCTGAATGAAAACAAAGGTTTCACTTTGTGAGATGACAGCACACATCTTAAAGTGGCATCTCAGGTAGCTTCCTTCTAGTTTTTATCCTAGGATATTCTCTTTTTCCCCATTGTCCTCAATGTGCTCCCAAATGTCCATTCGCAGAATGGACAAAAACAGTGTTTCCAAAGTACTGAATCCAAAGAAAGTTTTAACTCTGTAAGATGAATGCACACATCACTAAACAGTTTCTTAGAAAGATTCGTGCTAGTTTTTATCTGAAGATCATTTCTTTTCACCATAACCAGCAATGCACTCCCAAATATACCTTTACAGATTCCACAAAAATGGTGTTTCCAAACTGCTGAATAAAAAAAGTTTATCTCTATGAGATGAAGGCACACATCAAAGATGTTACGCAGAGATCTTACATCTAGTTTTTATCCTTGATAATTAGTTTTGTTTTTTTTTTTTGAGACGGAGTCTCGCTCTGTCACCCAGGCTGGAGTGCAGTGGCACAATCTCGGCTCACTGCAAGCTCTGGCTCCCGGGTTCATGCCATTCTCCTGCCTCAGCCTCTCCAAGTAGCTGGGACTACAGGTGCCCACCACCACACCCAGTTAATTTTTTTTTTTTTTGCATTTTTAGTAGAGATGGGGTTTCACCGTGGTCTTGATCTCCTGACCTCATGATCCGCCCACCTCGGCCTCCCAAAGTGCTGGGATTACAAGTGTGATCCACCACGCCTGGCCAATAATTAGCTTTTTTGCCCTTGGCCTCAAAGAGTTTCCAATGCACATTTTGCATAATGGACAAAAACAGTGTTTCCACACTGTTGAATTGAAAGAAAGGTTTAACTGTGTGAGATGAAGGCACACATCACAAAGCAGTTTCTTAGAAAGTTTCTATTGAATTTTTATATGAAAATATTTCCTTTTTCACCATGGGACTCAATGTGCTCCCAAATATCCCTTCACAGACCCTACAAAAACTGTTTCCAAACTACTGAATGAAAGAAAGGTTTAACTCTGTGAGATGAATGCACTCATCACAAAGCCATTCCTTGGAGAGCTTCCATCTAGTTTTTTTCCTGGGATATTTGATATTTTGCAATTGGCCTCAATATGCTCCCAAGTTTCCATTCACAGAATGGACAAAAACAGTGTTTCCAAACTGCTGAATCCAAAGAAAAGTTTAATTCTGTGAGATGAATGCGAACATCACAAAGCAGTTTCTCAGAAATCTTTTGAGTTTTTATATGAAGATATTTCCTTTTTCACCATAGGCTTCAATGTGGTCCCAAATATCCCTTCACAGATTCTATAAAAACAGCGTTTCCAAACTGCTGAATGAAAAGAAAGTTTTAACTCTGCGAGGTGAATGCACACACCACAAAGCTGTTTCTCAGACACCTTTCTTCTTGTTTTATCCTGGGATATTCATTTTTTCATCCCTGGCTTCAATGAGCTCCCAAATATCCACTCGCAGGATGGAAAAAAACTGTTTCCAAACTGCTGAATCCAAAGAAACGTTTAACTCTGGGAGATGAATGCACAGATCACAAAGCTGTTTCTCCAAATGCATCTTTCTAGGTTTTATCTGAAGATGTTTCCTTTTTCACTGGAGGCCTCAATGCACTCCCAATATCCATTCTCAGATTCTACAGAAACAGTGTTCCCAAACTGCTGAATTAAAGGAGAGGTTAGACTCTGTGGGTTGAATGCTCACATCACGATGCCATTTCTCAGATAGCTTCCTTCTAATTTTTATCACAGGATGTTCTCTTTTATGCCATTGCCCTCAATGATCTCCCAAATGTCCATTTGAAGAATGGACAAAAACAGTGTTTCCAAACTGCTGAATCCAAAGAAATGTTTAACTCTGTGGGAGGAATGCACACATAATAATGCAGTTTCTCAGAAAGATTCTTTCTAGTTTTTATCTGAAGAACTTTCCTTTTTCAACATAGCCTCTATGTTTCCCAAGTATCCCTTCGAAGATTTCACAAAAATGTTGTTTCCAAACTGCTGAAAGGAAACAAAGGTTTACCTCTGTGAGATGATTGCACACACCTTAAAGTGATTTCTTAGATAGTTTGCTTCTTCTTTTTATTCTGGGATATTCCCTTTTTCCACATTAACCTCAAAGAGCTCCCAAATGTCCATTCGCAGAATGGAAAAAAACTGTATTTCCAAACTGCTGAATCCAAAGAAGTGTTTAGTTTTTACCTGCAGATGTTTCCTTTTTCAACACAGGCCTCAAAGCTCTCCAAAATATCCCTTCATACGTTCTACAAAAACAGTGTTTCCAAACTGAGGAATTAAAAGAAAGGTATAATTCTGCAAGATGAATGCACACATCACAAAGTGGTTTCTCAGAGACCTCCCTTCTACTTTTTGTTTTAGGGATATAAGGTTTTTCGCCATTGGCCTCAATGAGCTCCCAAATGTCCATTCACAGAATAGACAAAAACAGTTATTCAAAACTGCTGAGTCAAAAGAAAGGTTTAACTCTGTGAGATGAATGCACACAACAAAAAGCAGTTTCCCACAAAGCTTCTTTCGAGTTTTTATCTGAAGTTGTTTCCCTTTTCACCACAGACCTCAATGCACTCCCAAGTATCCCCTTGCAGATTCTACAAAACAGTGTTTCAAAACTGCTAAATGAAAATAAAGGTTTAACTCTGTGAGATGAAAGCACACATCACATAGCCGTTTCTCAGATAGCTTCCTTCAAGTTTTTATCCTGGGATATTCACTTTTTCAACATTGGCCTCAATGAGATCCCAAATGTCCATTTGCAGAATGGACAAAAACAGTGTTCCCAAACTGCTGAATCCAAAGAAAGGTTTAACTCTCTGAGATGAATGCACACATCATAAAGCAGTTTCTAAGAAAGCTTCATTTTAGTTTTTATCTGAATATTTTTTCCTTTTTCACCATAAGCCTAAATGCACTCCCAAATATCCCTTTGCAGATTCTACAAAAAAAGTGTTTCCAAACGGCTGAATGAAAGAAATGTGTTACTATGTGAGATGAATGCACACATTAGAAGGCTGTTACACAGAGTTTCCTTCTAGTTTTTATCCTGGGATAGTTGCTCTTTCACCTTTGGCCTCAATGAACTCCCAAATGTCCATTTGCAGAATAGACAAAAACAGTAATTCCAAACTGCTGAATCCAGAGAAAGTTTTAACTGTGTGAGATGAATGCAAACATCACAAAGCAGTTTCTCAGAAACATTTTTTCGAGGTTTATATTAAGATATTTCCTTTTTCACCATAGGCCTCAATGCAATACCAAATATCCATTCACAGATCCTACAAAAACAGTATTTGCAAACTGCTGAATGAAATGAAAGAAACGATTAACTCTGTGAGATGAATGCACACTTCACAAAACCGTTTATCAGACCGCTTCCTTCTAATTTTCATCCTGGGATATTTGAATTTTCACCATTGGACTCATTGAGCTCCCAAATGTCCATTCACAGAATGGACAAAAACAGTGTTTCCCAACTGCTGAATCCAAAGAAAGTTTTAACTCTGTGAGCTGAATGCACACATCGCAAAGCAGTCTCTCAGAAAGTGTCTATCTAGTTTTTATCTGAAAATGATTTCTTTTTCACCATAGGCCTCAATACACTACCAAATATCCCCTAGCAGATTCTACAAAAACATTGTGTGCAAACTGCTGAATGAAAACAAATTTTTAACTCACCGTAATGAATGCATACATCACAAAGCTGTTTCTCAGATTCTTTCCTTCCATTTTTAATCCCAGGATATTCACTTTTTCACCACTGGCCTCAATGATCTCCCAAATGTCCTTTTGCAGAATGGACAAAAACAGTCTTTACAAGCTGTTGAATCCAAAGAAAGCTTTAACTCTTTGATATGAATGCACACATCTCAAAGCGGTTTCTCAGAAACTTTTCTAGTTTTTATCTGAAGAAGTTTCCTTTTTCACCATAGGCCTCAATATTTCCCAAATATCCCTTCACAGATTCTACAAAAACATTTGTTCCAAACTGCTGAATGTAAACAAAGGTTTAACTCTGTGAGATGAATGCACACATCTCAAGTTGGTTTCCCAGATAGCTTCCTTCTAGTTTTCATCCTGCAATATTTGCTTTTTTGCCAATGGCCTCAATGAGCTCCCAAAAGTCCAATCACAGAATGGACAAAAACAGAGTTTCCAAACTGCTGAATCAAAAAAAATATTTAAGTCTGTAGGATGAATGCACACAAAACAAAGCAGTTTCTCAGAAAGCTTCTTTTTCGTTCTTATCTGAAAATGTTTCTCTTTTCACCATAGGCCTCAATGTGCTCCCAAATATCCCTTCACAGATTCTACAGTAACAGTGTTTCCAAACTGCTGAATGAAAAGAAAGGTTTAACTCTGCAAGAAGAAGACACCCATCATAAAGCAGTTTCTCAGAGAGCCTCCTTCTAGTTTTTATACTGGGTTATTCACTTTTTCACCATAGGCCTCAATTAGCTCCCAAATATCCATTCACAGAATGGACACAAACAGTGTTTCCAATCTGCAGAATAAAAGGAAAGGTTTAACTCTGTGAGATGGATGCTAACATCACAAAGAAGTTTCTCAGAAAGCTTGTTTTTAGTTTTAAAATGAAGTTATTTCTTTTTTCACCAGAGGCCTCAATGCACTCCCAAATATCTCTTCATAGATTCTACAAAAACAGTGTTTCCAATGTGCTGAATGAAAAAAAGAATTTTATCTCTGTGAGGTGAATGCCCATATCACACAATGGTTTCTTACATAGCTTCCTTCTGGTTTTTTCCTGGTATCTTCACTTTTTTGCCAATTTCCTGAATGAGTTGCCAATTGTGCATTTGCAGAATCGACAAAAAGAGTGTTTCTAAACTGCTGAATTAAACAAAAGTTTTAACTCTGTGAGATGAATACACACATTGCAAAATGGTGCCTTAGATAGCTTCCTTGTAGTTTTAATCCTGGGATAATTGCTTTTTTGCCACTGGCCTCAATGAGCTCCCAAATGTCCATTTGGAGAATGGACAAAAACTGCGTTTCCAACCTGCAGAATGAAAAGAAAGTTTTAACACTGTGAGATAAATGCACACATCACAAAGTGATTTCTCAGATGGCTTCCTTCTAGTTTTCATACTGGGATATTTGATTTTTTGCCATTGGTCTTAATGAGCTCCAAAATATCCATTCGCAGCATGCACAAAAACAGTGCTTCCAAACTGCTGAGTTAAAAATAGGTTAACAGTGTGAGATGAATGCACACATCACAAGCAGTCTCTCAGAAAGCTTCTTTCTAGTTTTTATGTGAAGATGTTTTGTATTTCACCATAGGTCTCACTGTGCTCCAAAATACCCCTTTGCAGATTCTGCAAAATGGTGTTTCCAAAATGCTGAATGAAAAGAAAGGCTTAATTCTCAGAGATGAATGTATGCATCACAAAGCAGTTTCTCAGAAAGCTTCTTTCCATTTTTTATATGAAGATATTTCCTTTTACACTATATCCCTCAATGCACCGAAATATCCCTTCACAGGTGACAGAAAAACAATGTTTCCAATCTGCTGAATGAAAAGAGACATTTATCTCTGTGGGATGAATGCACACATCACAAAATGGTATCTCAGATAGTTTCCTACTAGTTATTATCCTGGGATATTCATTAATTGGCCACTGGCCTCAATAAGCTTCCAAATGTCTGGTCACAGAATGGCCAAAAGTGTATTTCCAAACTGCTCAATCCAATGAAAAGTTTAAATCTTTGAGATGAATGCACACATTACAAAGCAGTTTCTCCAAAAGATTTTCCAGTTTTTATCTGAAGATGTTTCCTTTTTCACCATAGACCTCAATGTGTTCACAAATATCCCTTTGCAGATTCTACAAAAACAGTGTTTCCAAACTGCTGAATGAAAAGAAAGTTTTAACTCTGTGAGATGTACGCACACATAACAAAGCAGTTTCTCAGATACCTTCCTTCTAGTTTTCATCATGCACTATTCCTTTTTTTGCCATTGGCCTCAAAGAGCTCCCAAATGTCCATTCACAGAATTGACAAAAACACTCTTTTCAAACTGCTGAGTCAAAAGAAAGGTTTAACTGTGTGAGATGAATACACACATCACAAAGCACTTTCATAGAAAGCTTCTTTCTTGTTTTTATCTTAAGATTTTACCTTTGTCACCATAGACCTCAATGCGCTCAAACATATCCCTTCACAGATTCTACAAAAAGTGTTTCCAAACTGCTGAATGAACGCAGAGGTTTTATTCTGTGATATGAAAACATACATCACAAAGGGGTTTCTCAGATAGCTTCTTTCTAGATGTTATCCTGGGATACTCACTTTTTCACCACTGGCCTCAGTGAGCTCCCAAATGTCCATTCACAGAATGGACAAAAACAGTGTTTCCAAACTGCTGAATGAAAGAAACTTTTAACTCTGCAAGATGAGTGCTCACATCACAAAGTGGTTCCTCAGAAAGCTTCTTTCTGGTTTTTGTCTGAAGATGTTTCCTTTTTCACCATAGGCCACAATTGGCTCCAAACATCCCTTCACATTTCTACAAAGACAGTCCTTCCAAGCTGCTGAATGAAAAAAATGTTTTTACTCTGGGAGATGAATGCACACATCAGAAAGTTGTTTCTCAGATAGCTTCCTTCTAGTTTTTATCCTGCAATATTTCGTTTTTCACCATTTGCCTCAATGAGCTTCCCAATGTCCACTTGGAGAATGGACAAAAACAGTGTTTCCCAACTGCTGAATACAAAGAAAGGTTTAACTCTGTGAGATGAATGCACACATCACAAATCAGTTTCTCAGAATGCACCTTTCTAATTTTTATCTGAAGATGTTTCTTTTTCAACATAGGCCTCAGTGTGCTCCCAAATATCCCTTCAGAAATTCTAAAAAAAAAAAAACAGTGTTTCCTAAGTGCTGAATGAAAATAAATGTTTAACTCTGAGAGATGAATGCACACATTACAGCTCAGTTGCCCAGATAGATTCCTTCTAGTTTTTATTCTGGGATATTCACTTTTTCACCATTGGCCTCAGTGAGCTCAAAAATGCCCATTCACAGAATGGACAAAAACAGTGTTTCCAAATTGCTGAATCTAAAGAAATGTTTAACTCTGTTAGATGAATGCACACATCAAAAAGTAGTTTCTCAGAAAGCTTCCTTCTAGTTCTTCTCTAAAGATGTTTCCTTTTTCACCATAGGCCTCAATGCGTGCCCAAATATCCCTTCAGAAATTCTACAAAAACAGTTTCCAATCTGCTGAATGAAAAGATATTTTAACACTGTGAGATGAGTGCACACATCACAAAGTGGTTTCTCAGATAGCTTCCTTCTAGTTTTTTTCCTGGGATATTTGGTTTTTTGCATTGGCCTCAATGAGCCCCAAATGTCCATTCACAGAATAGACAAAAACAGTGTTTCCAAATTGCTGAATCCAAAATGTTTAACTCTGTGAGATGAAGGCACACATCACAAAGCAGTTTCTCAGACTGCTTCTTTCTCGTTTTTATCTGGAGGTATTTCCTTTTTCACTGTAGGCCTCAATGTGCTCCCAAATATCCCTTCATAAGTTTTACAAAAACAGTGTTTCCAAACTGCTGAATGAAAAGAGAGTTTTAACTCTGTGAGGTGAATGTACGCATCACAAAGCCATTTCTCAGATAGCTTCCTTCTAGTTTTTATCCTTGGATATACACTTTTTCCCCATTGGCCTCAATGACCTCCCAAATTTCCATGCACATAATGGACAAAAACAGTGTTTTCCAACTTCTGAATACAAAAAAATATTTAACTCTGTGAGATGAATACACACATCACAAAGCAGTTTCTCACCTGGAGATGTTTCCTTTTTCACCATAGGCTTCAATTGGCTCCAAATACCCCTTCTCAGATTCTCCAAAAGTGAGTTACCAAACTGATGAATGAAAAGAAATGTTTAACTCTGTGAGATGAATGCACACATTACAAAGCTGTTTCTCAGATAGGTTCTTTTTGCTTTTTATCTTGGGATAGTCACTTTTTTGCCATTGGCTTCAATGAGCTCCCAAAAGTCCATTTGCAGAATGGACAAAAACAGTGTTTCCAAATTGCTGAATCCAAAGAAATGTTTAACTCTGTGAGATAAATGCAGACGTCACAAAGAAGTTTCTCAGAAAGCTTCTTTTGAGTTTTTATCTGAAGATGCTTCCCTTTTCACATTTGACCTCAGTACCGCCCAAATATCCCTTTGGAATTTCTACAAAAACAGTGTTTCCAAACTGATGCATGAAAAGAAAAGTTTGACTCCGTGAGATGAATGCAGACATCACAAAGTTGTGTCTCAGATAACTTCCTTCTTGTTTTTATCCTGGAATATTTGCTTTTTCACCTTTGGCCTCAATGAGCTCCCAAATATCCATACACAGAATGGACAAAAATAGTGTTTCTGAATTGCTGAATCCAAAGAAATGATTAACTCTGTGAAATGAATGCACACATCACAAAGCAGTTTCTCAGCAAGTTTCTTTCCAATTTTTATCTGAAGGTGTTTCCTTTTTCACCATAGGCCTCAATTGGCTCCCAAATATCCCTTTGCAATTTCTACAAAAACAGTCTTTCCAAACTGCTGAATGAAAACAAATGTTTATCTCTGCAAGATGAGTGCACACATCACAAAACAGTTTCTCAGATATCATCTTTGTAGTTTTTATTCTGGGATATTCTCCTTTTCTCCATTGGCCTCAATGAGCTCCCAAATGTCCATTCTCAGAATGGACAAAAACAGTGTTTCCAAATTGTCGAATCCAAAGAATTGTTTTACTCTGTAAGATGAATGCACATATCAAAAAGTAGTTTCTCAGAAAGCTTCTTCTAGTTTTTATCTGAAGGTGTTTCCTTTTTCACCATAGGCTTCCATGCACTCACAAAAATATCCCTTCTCAGATTCTACAAAAACAGTGTTCCCAAACTTCTGAATGAAAAGAAAGTTTAACCCTGCAAGATGAATGCAGACATCACAAAGCACTTTCACAGAGATACTCCTTCTAGTTTTTATCCTGGGATATTTGATTTTTTGCCATTGGCCTAAATGAGCTCCCAAATGTCCATTTGAAGAATGGACAAAAAAAGTGTTACCAAACTCTGAATGAATAGAAAATTTTAATTCTGTGAAACGAATTCACAAATCACAAAGCAGTTTCTCAGATAGATTCCTTCTAGTTTTTATCCTGGGATATTCACTTTTTGCCATTGGACTCAATGAGTTCCAAAATGTCCATTCGCAGAAGGGACAAAAAGAATGGTTCCAAAAAGCTGAATCCAAATAAAGGCTTAACTCTCTGAGATGAATGCACACATCACAAAGCAGTTTCACAGAATGCTTCATTCTAGTTTTTATCTGAAGATTTTTCCTTTTTCTCCATAAGCCTCAATGCACTCCCAAATATCTCTTCAGGAATTCCACAAAAACAGTGTTTCCAAACTGATGAATGAAGGAAAGATTTAACTCTGCGAGATGAATGCACACATCACCAAGTCGTTTCTCAGAGAGGTTCCTCCTAGTTTTTATCATGGGATATTCAAATTTATGCAATTGGCCACAATGAGCTCCAAAATGTCCATTCGTAGAATGGACAAAAACAGTGTTTACAAACTGCTGAATCCAAAGAAAGTTTTAACTTTGTAATATGAATGAACACATGAAAAAGCAGTTTCTCAGAAAGCTTCTTTCTAGTTTTTATCTGAAGATGTTTCATTGTTCATCATGTGATTCAGTGCACTCCCAAATATTCCTTTGCAATTCTATAAAAACTGTGTTTCCAAACTGCTGAATCCAAACAAAGGTTTAAGCCAGTGAGATAAATCTGTGCATCACAAAGCATTTTCTCAGAAAGCTTCTTTTGAGTTTTTATATGAAGATATTTCCTTTTTCACCATAGGCCTCAATGCACTCCCAAATATCCCTTCACAGATTCTACAAAAACAGTGTTTCCAAACTGGTGATTTAAAAGAAAGGTTTAACCTGGGATATTAACTTTTTCACCATAGGCCTCAATGAGCTCCCAAATGTCCATTTGCCAACTGGACAAAAACTGTGTTTCCACATTGCTGAATCAAAAGAAAGGTTTAGCTATGTGAGATGAATGCACACATCACAAACCAATTTCTCAGAAGATGCCTTTCTAGTTTTTATCTGAAGATGTTTCCTTTTCCACCAGAGGCCTCAATGCACTACCAAATAACACTTCACAGATTCTACAAAAACATTGCTTCCAAACTGCTGAATGAAAAGAATTGTTTAACTCTGAGAGACGAATGCGCACATCACGAAGTGATTTCTCAGATAGCTTCCTTCTAGTTTTCATCCGGGGACACTTGCTTTTTTCCTTTGGCCTCAATGAGCTCCCAGATATTTCTTCACAGAATGGAGCAAAACAATATTCCCAAACTGGTGAATCCAAAGAAGGTTTTCACTCTGTGAGATGAATGCACACATCACAAAGCAGTTTCTCAGGAAGCTTCTTTCTAGTTTTTATCTAAAGATGTTTTCTTTTTCACCATATTCCTCAAATCACTGCCAAATATTCCTTGCCAGATTCTAAAAATATAGTGTTTCCAATCTGCTGAAAGAATAGGATTTTTAACTTTGCTGGATGAATGCACGCATCACAAAGCAGCTTCTCAAATAGCATCCTTCTAGATTTCATTCTTGGATATTCCTTTTTTTGCCATTGGCATCAATGAGTTCCCAAATATCCACTTGTAGAATGGAAAAAAACAATGTTTCCAAAGTGCAGAATCCAAGGAAAGGTTTAACTCTGTGAGATGAATGCATAAATCACTAAGTAGTTTCTCAGAATCTATGTTTTATCTGAAGGTGTTTCCTTTTCCACCATAGGCCTCCATGTGGTCCCAAATATCCCTTCGCAGATTATACAAAAACTGTGTTTCCAAAGTGCTGAATGAAAAGAAAAGTTTACCTCTGCAAGGTGAATGCACCCATTACAAATGAGTTTCAAAGATAACTTCCTTCTAGTTTTCCTACTTGTATATTCATGCTTTTGCCATTGGCCTCATTGAGCTCCTAAATGTCCATTCACAGAATGTAGAAAAAAAGAGTGCTGCCAATCTGCCGAATCCAAAGAAAGTTTTAACTCTGTGAGATGAATGCACACATCACAAAGAAGTTTCTCAGAAAACTTCTTTCTTTTGTTGTTTCCTGAAGATGTTTCCTTTTTAACCATAAGCCTCATTGAGCTCCCAAATATCCTTTCGCACATTCTACAAAAACAGTTTTCCCAAACAGCTGAGTGAAAAGAGGCTTAATTCTATGATGTGAATGTACACATCAAAAAGTGGTTTCTCAGATACCTTCCTTCCAGTTTTTATCCTCGGATATTCCTTCTGCCATTGGCCTCAATGAGCTCCAAAATGTCCATTTGCAGAATAGACAAAAACAGTGTTTCCAAACTGCTGAATCCAAACAAAGGTTTAGCATTGTGAGATGAAGGCTCACATCACAAAACAATTTCTTTGAAAGCTTCTCTCTAGTTTTTATCTGAAGATGTTTACTTTTTCACCATAGGCTTCAATGCTTTCCTAAATACCCTTCACTGATTCTACAAAAACAGTGTTTCCAAACTGCTAAATGTAAAGAATGGTTTAACTCTGCAGCGTGAATGCACACATCACAAAGCAGTTTCTCAGACAACTTTCTTCTAGTTTTCATCCTGGGACATTTCCTTTTTCACCATTGGCCTCAATGAGCTCCCAAATATTTATTGGCAGAATGGTCAAAAACAGTGTTTCCAAACAGCTGAATCCAAAGAAAGTTTAAACACTGTAGGATGAATGCACACATCCCAAAGCTGTTTCTCAGAATGCTTCTTTCTTATTTTTATCTGAAGATGTTTCCTATTTCACCATTGACCTCTATGCACTCCCAAATATCCCTTCACAGATTATACAAAAACAGTGTTTCTAAACTGCTGAATCTAAAGAAAGATTTAACTCTGTGAGTTGAATTTACATATCACAAAGCAGTTTCTTAAAGAGCTTCCTACTAGTTTTTATCCTGGAATAATCACTTTTTCACCATTGGCCTCAAAGAGCTCCCAAATGTCCATTCACAGAATGGAAAAAAGCACTGTTTCCAAACTTCTGAATCCAAAGAAAGGTTTAACTCTTTGAGATGAATGCCCACATCCTATAACAGTTTCTTAGAAAATTTCTTTGCGGGGTTTACCTAAAGATGTTTCCTTTTTCACCATAGGCCTCAAAGCACTCCCAAATATCCCTTCATAGATTCTACAAAAACAGTGTTTCCAAACTGTGGAATGCAAAGAAAGGTTTAACTCTGTCAGATGAATGCACACATCACAAAGCAGTTTGTCAGAAAGATTCTTTCTAGATTTATCTGGAGAAGTTTCCTTTTTCACTGTAGGCCTCAATACACTCCCAAATATCCCTTCGGAGATTCTGGAAAAAAAGTGCTTCCAAACTGCTGCATGAAAAGAAAGATTTAAATCTGAGAGATGAATGCACACATCACAAAACTGTTTCTCAGTTAGCATCCTTCTAGTTTTTATCCATGCGTATTCCCTTTTTGCCACTGGCCTCAATGAGTTTTCAAAAGTCCATTCACAGAATGGATAAAAAGAGTGCTTCCAAGCTGCAGAATCCAAAGAAAGGTTTGATTCTCTGAGATGAGTGCACACATCACAAAGCAGTTTCTCAGAGGGCTTCCTTCTAGTTCTATCTTAGGATATTTGTTTTTTTGCAATTGGCCTCAATGAGCTCCAAAATGTCCGTTTGCAGAAAGGCCAAAAACAGTGCTTCCAAACAACAGAATGGAAAGAAAGTTTTAACTGTGAAATGAATGTATACATCACAAAGCAATTTCTCAGAAAGCTTCTTTCTATTTTTTTTCTGAGGATGTTTACTTTTTCACCATATACTTCAAAGTGCTCCTAAATATACCTTCGCAGATTCTAGAAAAACAGAGTTTCCAAACTGCTGAATGAAAAGAAAGGTTTAAATCTGTGAGATGAATGCACACATCAAAAACTGGTTTCTCAGATAGCTTCCTTCTAGAAATTATCCTGGGATATTTGCTTTCTTGTCATTGGCCTCAATGAGCTCCCGAATGTCCATTCACAGAATAGACAAAAACACTGTTTCCAAAATGCAGAATCTAAAGAATGTTTTATCTATGAGATGAATGCACACATCATAAAGCAATTTCTCAGAAAGCTTCTTTCTAGTTTTTATCTGACAATATTTCCTTTTTTACCATAGACCTAAAAGCACTTCTAAATATCCCTTTGCCGATTCTACAAACACAGTGTTTCCAAACTGCTGAATGAAAAGAAAGGTTTAACTCTGCAAGATGAACGCACACATCACAAAGCAGTTTCTCAGATAACTTCCTTCTAGTATTTATCCTGGGATATTATCTTTTTTGCCATTGGCCTCAATGAGATCTCAAATGTGTATTCACACAATGGACAAAAACAGTGTTTCCAAACTGCTGAATCCAAAGAAATGATGAAATGTGAAATGAATGTACACATCACAAAGCAGTTTCTCAGAATGCTTCTCTCTAGTTTTTATCTGAAGATGTTTCCTTTTTCACCATTGGCCTCAAATCACTTCGAAATATCTCTTTGTAGATTCTACAAAAACAGTTTTTCCAAGTAGCTGAATTAAAAGAAAGGTTTACCTCTGCAAGATGAATGTGCACATGACAAAGCAGTTTCTCATATAGCTTCCCTCTGGTTTTTATCCTGGGATATTTTATTTTCTGCCTTTGGCCTCAATGAGCTCCCAAATGTCCACTCGCAGAATGGACAAAAATAGTGTTTCAAAACTGCTGAATCAAAAGAAATGTTGAACTCTGTGAAATCAATGCACACATCTCATAGCAGTTTCTCAGAAAGCCTCTTTCTAGTGGATATATGAAGATATTTTGTTTTTCAAAGTATGCCTAATTGCGCTCCAAAATATACCTTCACAGATTCTACAAAAACAGTGTTTCCAAACTTGTGAATTCAAAGATTTACATCCATGAGACGAATGCACACATCACAAAAGAGATTCTCAGGTATCTGCCTTCTAGTTTTTTATCCTTGGATATTCACTTTTTTGCCTTTGGCGTCAATGAGCTCCCAAATGTTCATTTGCAGAATGGATAAAGACAGTGTTTCCAATCTGGTAAATCAAAAGAAAGGTTTAACTCTGTGAGATGAATGCACACATCACAAAGCAGTTTCTAACAAAACTCCTTTCTAGTTTTATTCTGAAGATATTTTCTTTTTCTCCATAGGCTTAAATGCACTCCCAAATATCCCTGTGCAGAACCTACAAAAACAGTTTCCAAACTGATCAATGAAAAGAAAGTTTTTAACTCAGCAAGATGAAGGCACACATCACAAAGCAGTTTCTCAGATAGCTTCTTTCTCGTATTTATCCTGGGATATTCACTTTTTTGCCATTGGCCTCTGTGAGCTCCTGAATGTCCATTCACAGAATGGACACAAACAGTGTTTCCAAACTGCTGAATAATAAGAAAAGTTTAACTCTGTGAGATGAATGAAGACATCACAAAGAGTTTCACAGAAAGATTCTTTCTAGTTTTATCTGGAGAAATTTTCTTTTTCACCATAGGTCTCAATGCCCCCAAAATAACACTTTGCAGATTCTACAAAAACAGTAATTCCAAACTGATAAGTGAAAATAAAGGCTTAACACTGTGAAATGAATGCACACATTACAAGGCGGTTTCTGAGATAACTTCCTGCAAGATTTTATCCTCAGATATTTGATTTTTCTCCATTGACCTCAATGAGCTCCTAAATATCCATTCGCAGAATGGACAAAAACAGAGTTTCCAAACTGCTGAGTCAAAACAAATGTTGAACTCTGTGAGATCAATGCACACATCTCATAGTAGCTTCTCAGAAACTTTCTAATTAGGTTTTATCTGAAGATATTTTGTTTTTCTCCATAGGGCTCATTGAACTCCCAAATATACCTGCACAGATTCTACAAAAAAGTGTTTCCAAACTGCTGAATTGAAAGAAAATATTACCTCCGTGAGACAAATGCACACATCACAAAGCAGTTTCTGAGAAATCTTCTTTTTAGTTTTTATCTGAAGATATTTCCTTTTTCACCATAGGCCTCACTATGCTCCCAAATAACAGTTCATCGATACTACAAAAACAGTATTTCCAAACTGCCGAATCAAAAGAAAGGCTTATATCTGTGAGATGAATGCAAACATCACAAAGTGCTTTCTCAGATAGCTTCCTTCCACTTTTCATCCTGGGATATTCACTTTTTTTGCAATTGGCTTCAATGAGCTCTGAAATGTTCATTCACAGAATGGACAAATACAGTGTTTCCATACAGCTGAATGAAAAGAAAGGCTTAATTCTGTGAGATTAATGCATACATCCCAAAGCAGTTTCTCAGAAAGCCTCTTTCTAGTTTACATCTGAAGATCATTTCTTTTTCACCATAGGCCTAAATGCGATCACAAATATCCCTTTGCAGGTTATAGAAAATACAGTGTTTCCAAGCTACAGAATAAATGGAAAGGTTTACCTCTGTGAGATGTATGCAAACATCACAAAGCAGCTTCTTATAAAGCTTCTTTCTAATATTTATCTAAAGATATTTTATTTTTCACCACAGGCCTCAATGCACTCCCAAATATCCCTTCGCATATTCTACAAAAACAGTGTTTCTGAACTACTGAATGAAATAAAAGATTTAGCTCTGCAAGATGAATGCACACATCACAAAGTGGTTTCTCAGATAGCTTCCTGTTAGCTTTTATCCTGGGATATTCCCTTTTTCACCATTGGCCTCAATGAGCTCCCAAATGTCCTTTCACAGAATGGACTGAAACAGTGTTTCCAAACTGCTGAATTAAAAGAAAGGTTTAACTCTGTGAGACTAATGCACACATCAGAGAGCAGTTTCTCAGAAAGCTTCTTTCTACATTTTATCTGAAGATTTTTTGTTTTTTACTGGGGGCCTCATTGCACTCCCAAATATCCCTTCACAGATTCTACAAAACTGTGTTTCCAAACAGCTAAGTTGAAAGAAAAGATTAACTCTATGAGACAATTGCACACATCACAAAGCAGTTTCTCAGAAAGCTTCTTTCTAGTTTTTATCTGAATATTTTCTTTTTCACCATAAGCTTCAATGTGCTCCAAATATCCCTTGCAGATTTTGAAAAAACTGTTCCCAAACAGATGAATGAAAAGCAAGGTTTCACTCTATGAGATGAATGCACACATGACAAAAAATTTCCTCAGATAGCTTCCTTCTAGTTTTATCCTTGGATATTCACTTTTTCGTTATTGGCCTTAATGAGCTCCAAAATTTCCATTCACAGAATGGACAAAAACAGTGTTTCCAAACTGCTGAATCAAAAGAAAGTTGAACTCCATGAGATCTATGGACACATCTCATAACAGTTTCTCAGAAAGCTTCTTTTTAGTTTTATCTGAAGACGTTTGATTTTTCACTATAGGCCTCATGGTACTCCAAAATATACCTTTGCAGATTCTACAAAAGCAGTGTTTCCAAACTGCTGAATTCAAATAAAGTATTAATGCCATGAGACAAATGCACACATCACAAAGTCTTTTCTCAGAAAGCTTCTTTCTGGTTTTTATCTGAAGATACTTCCCTTTTCACAATAGGCCTGAAAACATTCCCAAATATGCCTTCACCAATTCTACAAAAACAGTGTTTCCAAACTGCTGATTGAAAAGAAAGTTTTCACTGTGCGAGATGAATGCACACGTTAAAGAGCAGTTTCTCAGATAGATTCCTTCTAGTTTTTATACTGGGATATTCACTTTTTTGCCATAGGCCTTACTAAGATCTGAAAAATTCATTGTAGAATGGTCAAAAACCGTGGTTCCAAAGTGCTGAATAAAAAGAATGGTTTAACTCTGGGAGATTAATGCACACAGCACAAAGCAGTTTCTCAGAGAGCTTCTTCCTAGTTTTTATCTAAGGATACTTTGTTTTTCAACATAAGCCTCAATGTGCTCCCAAATATCCTTTTGCAGATTCTACAAAAATATTTTTGGCAAGCTGCAGAATTCAAAGAAATGTTTATTTCTGTGAAAAAAATGCACACATCACAAGCAGTTTCTCAGAAATCTTCTTTCTAGTTTTCATCTGAATATTTTCTTTTTCACCATAGGCCTCAATGTGCTCTGTAATATCCCTTTGCAGATTCTACAAAAACAGTTTTTCCAAACAGCTGAATGAAAATAAATTTTTCACTCTGTGAGATGACTGCACACAGCACAAAGCAGTTTCTGAGATAGCATCCTTCTAGTTTTTATCCTGGGGTATTCTCTTTTTCACCATTGGCCTCAAAGAACTCCAAAATATCCATTCATAGAATGGACAAAACAGTGTTTCCAAACAGCTGAATCAAAATAAAGGTTGAACTCTGTGAGATCAATGCATACATTTCATAGATTTTCTCATAAAACTTCTTTCTAGCAGATATCTGAAAATATTTTGTTTTTCAAAGTAGGCCTCATTGCGCTACCAAATATACCTTCACAGATTCCACAAAAACAGTGTTTCCAAACTGCAGAATTCTAAGAAAGGTTTAAATCCATGAGATGAATGCACACATCACAAAGCATTTTCTCAGATAGCTTTCTTCAAGTTTTTGTCCTGGGATATGCACTCTTATGCCATTGGCTTAAATGACCTCCCAAATGTCCATACGCAGAATGGACAAAAACAGTGTTTCCAAACTGCTGATTCAAAACAAAGGTTTAACTCTGTGAGATGAATGCACACATCACAAAGCAGTTTCCTAGAAAGTTTTTTCTAGTTTTTATCTGAAGATATTTTCCTTTTCTCCATTGGCCTGAATGCTCTACAAAATATCCCTTCACAGATTCTACAAAAGGAGTGTTATCAAACTGCTCAATCAAAAGAACAGTTTAACTCTGTGAGATGAATTCACACATCACAAAGTGGTAACTCAGATACCTTCCTTCTGGTTTTATACTGAGATATTCACTTTTCAACTTTGGCCTCAATGAGTTCCTAAATATCCATTTGTACAATGGACAAAAACAGTGTTTCCAAACTGCTGAAATGAAAGAAATCATTGACTGTGTGAGGTGAATGCACACATCACAAAGCTGTTTTTCAGAAAGCTTCTATATAATGTTGTCTGAAGATATTTTCTTTTTCACCATAGGCCTCAAAGCTCTCCAAATGTCCCTTCACAGATTCAAAAAAACAGTGTTTCCAAACCTCTGTATCAAAGGAGAAGTTTAACTCTGTAAGATGAATGCACACATCACAAAGCTGTTTTTCAGAAAACTTATATCTAGTTTTTATCTGAAGATATTTTTGTTTTGACTATAGGCCCCAATGGGCTCCCAAATATCCCTTCACAGATTTTATGAAAACAGTGTTTCCAAACTGCTGAATGAAAAGAACCATTTAACTCTGCAAGATGAATGCACACATCACAAAGCTGTTTATCAGATGGCTTCCTTCTAGTTTTTACCCTGGGAAATTCACTTTTTGCCATTGGTCTCAATAAACTCCCAAATATCCATTCACAGAATGGAGAAAAACAGGATTTCTAAAATGCTGATTGGAAAGAAAGGTTTAACTCTGTGAGATGAGTGCACACATCACAAAGCAGATTCTCAAAAACCTTATTTGTAGTTGTTATCTGAAGACATTTTCTTTTCCACCCTAGGCCTCAGTGCACTCCCAAATATCTCTTCACAGACAGTACAAAAACAGTGTTTCCAAACTGCCGAATTCAAAGAAAGGTTTAGCTCCGTGAGATGAATGCACACATCATAAAACAGATTCTCAGAAAGCTTCTTTCTAGTTTTTATCTGAATATTTTCTTTTTCACCATAGGCCTTAATGCACACCCTAATATCCCTTTGCAGATTCTACAAAAACAGTTTTTCCAAGCAGCTGAATGAAAAGAAAGCTTTCACTTTATGAGATGAATGCACACATCACAAAGAAGTTTCTCAGATAGCTTCCTTCTAGTTTTTATATTGGGATATTACTTTTTCACCATTGGCCTCAAGGAGCTCCCAAATATCCATTTGCAGAATGGATGAAAACAGTATTTCCAAACTGCTGAATCAAAAGAAAGGTTGAACTCTGTGAGATCAATGCACACATTTCATAGGTTTTCTCAGAAATCTGCTTTCCATTTGATCTCTGAAGATATTTTTGTTTTTCAAAGTACGCCTCATTGTGCTCCCAAATATACCTTCTCAGATTCTAGAAAAATAGCATTTGTAAACTGCAGGATTTGAAGAAAGGTTTAACTCCATGTGACAAATACACACATCACAAAGCATTTTCTTAGATAGCTTTCTTCTGTTTTTTATCCTGGGATATTCACTTTTATGCCATTGGCTTAAATGAGCTCCCAAATGTCCATTCACAGAATGGACAAAAGCAGTGTTTCCAAACTGCTGAATCAAAACAAAAGTTTAACACTGTGAGATGAGCGCACACATCAGAAAGAAGTTTCTCAGAAAGCTTGTTTCTAGATTTATCTGAAAATATTTTCTTTTTCACCATAGGCCTCAATGCACTCCCGAATATCTCTTTTCAGAAACAGTATTTCCAAATGCTGAATGAAATGAAAGCTTTAAATCTGTGAGATGAATGAGCACATGACAAAGCATTATCTAAGGTAGTTTCCTTCTTGTTTTTATCCTGAGATATTCACTTTTTCACCATTGGCGTCATTCAGCTCTGAAGTGTCCATTCACTGAATGGACAAAAACCATGTTTCCAATCTGCTGAATCAAAAGAAAGGTTTACCTCTATGAGATGAATGCACACATCAAAAAGCAGTTTCTCAGAAAGATTCCATCTAGTTTTCAAATGAAAGTATTTCCTTTTTAATTATTGGCCTCAATGCACTCCCAAATATCTCTTCAAAGATTCTACAAAACAGTGTTTCTGAAACTCTGAGTGAAAGGAAAGGTTTATCTCTGTGAGATGAATGTATACCTCACAAAGCAGTTTCTCAGAAAGTTTTTTATCTGAAGATATTTCCTTTTGCACCATAGGCCTCAATGTGATCCCAAATATCCCTTCTCAGTTTCTATGAGAACAGTTTCTCCAAACTGCTGAATGAAAAGAACGGTTTAACTCTGTGAGATGAATGCATACGTCATGAAGTGGTTTCTCAGATATCTTCCTACTAGTTGTTATCCTGGGATATCTGCTTTTTTGCCTTTGCCCTCAATGAGCTTCCAAATATCCCTTCACAGATCCTACAAAAACCGTGACTCCAAACAGCTAAATTAAAGAATGATTTAACTCTGTGACATGAACGCAACTATCACAAAGTGCTTTCTCAGATTGCTTCCATCTCCTTTTTATCCTGGGATATTCGCTTTTTTGCCTTTGGTGTCAATGAGCTCCCAAATGTCCCTTCACGGAATGGATAAAAACAGTGTTTCCAAACTGCTAAATCAAAAGAATATTTTAACACTGTGAGATGAATGCACACATCACAAAGCAGTTTCTCACAAACCTTCCTTCTAGTTTTTATCTGAAGATATTTTCTATTTTACCATGAGCCAAAATGCACTTCCAAATATCCCTTCACAGATTCATCAAAAACAGTGTGTCCAAACCTCTGAAGCAAAGGAAATGTTTAACTCTGTGAGATGAATGCACACATTACAGAGGGGTTTCTCAAATAACTCTTTCTGGTTTTCAACCTGAGATATTCGCTATTTCCCCCTTAGTCTCAATGAGCTCCAAAATATCCCTTCACAGAATCTACAAAAACAGTTTTCAAACTGCTGAGTGGAAACAATGTTTTATCTCTGCAAGATGAATGCACACATCACAAAGCAGTTTCTCCCATAGCTTCCTTCTTGTTTTCATTCTGGTGTATTCCCTTTTTTTGACATTGGCCTCAATGAGCTCTGAAATATCCATTCACAGAATGGACAAAATCAGTGTTTCAAACTGTTGAATTAAAAGTAAGTTTTAACTCTGTGAGATGAATGCATACATCACAAAGCAGTTTCTCAGAGAGCTTCTTTCTAGTTTTTATCTGAAGAGGTTTTCTTTTTCACCTTATGTATCAATGCACTCCTAAATATTCTATCACATATTCTACAAAAACGGTGTTTCCAAACTGCTGAATGAAAAGTATGGTTTAACATTGTGAGGTGAAAAAACACATCAGAAATGGTTTCTCAAATAGCTTCCTTCTAGTTTTTATCATCGAATATTCACTTTTTCACCATTGGAATCAATGAGCTCCCAAATGTACATTTGTAGAATGAAAAAAAACAGTGTTTCCAAACAGGTGAATTAAAAGAAAGTTTTAACTTTGTCAGATGAATGCACACATCACAAAGCAGTTTCTCAGAAAACTTTTTCTAGTTTTTATCTGAAGATGTTTTCTATTTCACCATAGGCCTCCATGTGCTCCCAAATATCCCTTTGCAGATTCTACAAAAATAGTGTTTCCAAACCTCTGAATCAAAGGAAATGTTTAACTCTGTGAGATGAATGCACATATCAGAAAGCAGTTTCTCAGAGAGCTTCCTTCTAGTTTTTATCCTGGGATATTCAGTTTTTCACCATTGGACTCAAGTAGCTCCCAAATGTCCATTCACAGAATGGACAAAAACAGTATTTCCAAACTGGTGAATTAAAAGAAAAGTTTAAATCTCTGAGAAAAATGCATACATCGCAAAGTAGTTTCTCAGAAAACTTCTTTCTAGTTTTTATCTGACGATGTTATCTTTTTCACCAAAGGCTTCAAATTGGTCCCAAATATCTCTTCGCAGATTCTACAAAAACAGTGTTTCAAAACTTCTGAATGAAAATAAATGTTTAACTGTGGGTGATGAATGCACACATCACCAAGCGGTTTCCCAGATAGCTTCCTTCTAGTTTTTATCCTGGGATATTTGCATTTTCACCATCGGCCTCAATGAGTTCCCAAATGTTTATTCACAGAATGTACAAAGAGAGTGTTTCCAAACTGCTGAATCCAGAGAAAGGTGTAATTCTGTGAGATGAATACACATATCACAAAGCAGTTTCTCAGAAAGCTTCTTTCTATTTTGTATCTGAAGATGTTTCCTTTATTGCCTTAAGCCTCAGTACTCTCCATAATAACCCATCACACATTCTACAAAAACGTGTTTCTAAACTGTTGAATGAAAAAAAAAAACGGTTTAAATCTGTGAGATGAATGCACTCATCACAAAGCAGTTTCTCAGATAGCTTCCTTCTAATTTTTATCCTGGGAAATGTGCATTTTTGCAATTGGCATCAAAGAGCCCACAATTGTCCATTCATAGAATAGAGAAAAACTGCGTTTCCAAACTGCTATTTCCAAACAATTGTTTAACTCTTTGAGATGATTTCACACATCACAAAGTAGTTTCTCAGAAAGTTCTTTCCAGTTTTTACATGAAGATGTTGTGTTTTTAACATAGTCATCAATCAGCTCTCAAATATCCCATCACACATTCTACAAAAAAAGAGTTTCCAAACTGCTGAATGAAAAGAAAGGTTTAACTCAGCTAGATAAATGCACACATAACAAAGTTGTTCCTCAGATCACTTCTTTCTAGTTTTTATCCTGGGATATTTGATTTTTCACCACTATTCTCAATGAGCTCCCAAATGTTCATTCACAGAATGACCAGAAACAGTTTCCAAACTGCTGAGTCCAAAGAAAGGTTTAACTCTGTGAGATGAATGCACTTATCTAAAAGCAGTTTCTCATAAAGGTCCTTTCCAGTTTTTATTTGAAGATATTTCCTTTTTCACAGTACACCTCAATGCACTTCCAAATATCCATTCACAGATTTTACAAAAACAGTGTTTCCAAACTGTTGAATCCAAAGGAAGGTTTAACTCTGGGTTAGAAATGCAGATATCACAAACCAGTTTCTCAGACACCTTCCTTCTAGTTTTTATCCTTTGATATTCACTTTTTTGATATTAGCCTCAATGAGCTCCCAAGTGTCCATTCACAGAATGAAAAAAAAAACAATGTCTCAAAAGTACTGAATCCGAAGGCCTCAATGCGCTCCCCAATATCCTTCCACAGATTCTACAAAACCATTGCTTCCAAACTGCTGAGGGAAAAAATGTTTTATCTGGGTGACATGAATGCACACATTACAAAGCTTTTTCTCAAATAGCTTCCATCTAGTTTTTTTCATGCGATAGTCCCTTTCTCACCATTGGCCTCAATGAGGTCCCAAATGTCCATTTGCAGAATGGAAAAAAAAACAGTGTTTCCAAATTGTTGAATCCAAAGAAATGGTTAAATCCGTGAAATGAATGCACACATCAGAAAGCACTTTCTCAGAAACCTTCTTTACGGTTTTTACATGAAGATATTTCCTTTTTCAACATAGGCCCCAATATGACCCTAAATATCCCTTTGCAGATTCTAAAGAAAAGTCTTTCCAAACTGCTGAATAAAAAGAAAGTTTTAACTTTGTGAGAGGAATGCACACACCACAAAGCAATTTCTCAGAGAGCTTCCCTCTACTTCTTATCCTGGGATATTTCCTTTTTTGCCTTTGGCCTCAATGAGATCCCAAATGTCCATTCACAGAATGGACAAAAACAGTGTTTCCAAACTGCTGAATACAAAGAAAGGTTGAACTCTGTGAGATGAATATGCACATCAATAAGCGGTTTCTCAGAAAGCTTCTTTCTAATTTTTACATGAAGCCATTTGCTTTTTCCCCATAGGTCTCAGTGTGCTCCCAAATATCCCTTCACAGATTCTAAAAAAAAAAAGTGTTTCTGAGATGCTGAATGAAAAGAAAGCTTTAACTCAGTGAGATGAATGCACACACCACCAAGCAGTTTCTCAGACAGCTTCCTTCTAGTTTTTATCCTGGGATATTCACTTTTTCACCACTGGCCTCAATGAGCTCCCAAATGTCTATTCACAGAATGGACAAAAACACTGTTTCCAAACTACTGAATGAAAACAAAGTTTAACTGTGAGATGAATGCACACATCACAAAGCAGTTTCTCAGAAAGCTTTTTCTAGTTTTTATCTGAAGATGTTTCCTTTTTAACCAAAGGCCTAAATGTGCTCTCAAATACCCCTTTGTAGATTCTAGAAAAACAGTGTTTACTAACTGCTGAATGAAAAGAAATGTTTAACTCTGTGAGATGAATGCACACATCCTAAATCAGTTTCTCAGATCGCTTCTTTTATTTTTTATTTTGGGACATTCACTTTTTTGTCTTTGTCTTTGATGACCTCCCAAGTGTCCATTTGCAGAATGGGCACAAACAGTTTTTCCACTCTGCTGAATTCAAAGAAAGCTGTAACTCTGTGAGATGAATGCACGCATCACAAAGCAGTTTCTCAGAAAGCTTCTTTCTAGTTTTTATCTGAAGATATTTCCTTTTTCACCATAGGCCTCAATGCTCCTAGATATCACTTCTCAGATTCTACAAAAACAGTCTTTCAACACTGCTGAATGAAAAGACGAGTTTATCTCTCTGAGGCGAATGCACACATCACAAAGCAGTTTCCCAGATAGTTTCCTTCTAGTTTTTATCCTGTGATCTTCCCTTTTTCAATATTTGCCTCAATGAGCTTCGAAATGTCCATTTGCAGAATGGACAAAAAGAGTGTTTCCAAGCTGCTGTATAAAAAGAAAGTTTTAACCCTGTGAGATGAATGCACACATCACAAAGCAGGTTCTTAGAAAGCTTCTTTCCAGTTTTTATATGAAGATGTTTCCTTTTTCACCATAGGCCTCAATGAGCTCCAAACTATCCCTTCGTAGATTCTACAAAAACAGTGTTTCCAAACTACTGAATGAAAAGACAGGTTTAACTCTGCGAAGTGAATGTGTACATCACAAAGCAGTTTCCCAGATAGCTTTCTTCTAGTTTTTATCCTGTGATATTTGTTTTTTCCCATTGGCCTCAATCAGCACCCAAATGTCCATTCACAGAATGGACAAAAAGAGTATTCCCAAATTGCAGAATCCAAAAAAAGATTTAACTGTGAGATGAATGTGCATATCACAAAGCAGTTTCTCAGAAAGCTTTTTTATAGTTTTTCTGAAGATGTTTCCTTTTTCACCATAGGCCTAAATTCGATCCCAAATATCCTTTTGCGATTTCTACAAAAACAGTGATTCCAAATTGCTGAATGAAAAGAAATGTTTAACTTTGTGAGATGAATGCAAGCATCACAAAGCAGTTTCTCAGAAAGCTTCTTTCTAGTTTTTCTCTAAAGGTGTTTCCTTTTTCACAATAGGCCTAGATGCACTCCCAAATATCCCTTCTCAGATTATACCAAAACACTCTTTCCAAAGTGCTGAAGAAAAAGAAAGATTTAATTATTTGAGATGAATGCACACATCACAAAGAAATTTCTCATACAGCTTTTTTCTAGTTTTTAATCTGAAGTTGTTTCCTTTTTCCCCATAGGCCCCAATGTGCTCCCAAATATCCCTTCACAGATTCTACCAAAACAGAGTTTCCAAACTACTGAATGAAAGATAGGTTTACTTCTGCGAGATGAATGCCCACATCAGAAAGTGGTTTCTAGGATACATTCCTTCAAGTTTTTATGCTGAGATATTCTTTTTTTCACCATTTGCAAGAATGGGTTCCCAAATGTTCATTCAAAAAATGGACAAACAGTGTTTCCAAACTGCTGAATCAAAAAAAAGGTTTATCTCTGTGAGATGAATGCATGTATCACACAGTAGTTTCTCAGAAAGCTTCTTTCTGGTTTTATCTTAGGATATTTCCCTTTTCACTTTTGGCCTCAATGCACTCCCAAATATCCCTTTGCAGACTTTACAAAAATAATGTTTTCAAACAGCTGAATGAAAATAAAGGTTTAAGTCTGCAAGATAAATGCACACATCAGAAAGCAGTTTCTCAGATAGCTTCATACTAGTTTTTATCCTGGGATATTCACTTTTCACAGTTGTCCTCAATGAGCTTTCAATGTCCTTCACAGAATGGACAAAAAGACTGTTTCCAAACTGCTGAGTAGAAAGATAGGTCAAACTCTGTGAGATGAATGCACAGATCACAAAGCAGGTTCTCAGAAAGCTTCTTTCTGATTTTTATCTGAAGGTGTTTCCTTTTTCACTGTAGGACTCACTGTGCTCCCAAATAAACCTTTGTGGATTCTACAAAAATTGTGTTTCTGAATTACTGAAAAAAAAGAAAGGTTTAACTCTGCAAGATGAATGCACACATCACAAAGTCGTTTCTTAGGTAGCTTCCTTCTAGTTTTTATCCTGGGATATTCACTTTCTCACCATTGGCCTCAATGAGCTCCCAAAAGTTCATATGCAGAATGGACAAAAACAGTGTTTCCAAACTTCTGAGTGAAAAGACGGGTTTAACTCTGCAAGAGGAATACACACATAACAAAGCAGTTTTTCCAATAGCTTCCTTCTCGTTTCAATCCTGGGATATTCACTGTTTTGCCATTGACCTGAATGAGCTCCCAAATGGCTGTTCACAGAATTGACACAAACAGTGTTTCCAAACTGCTGAATCCAAAAAACTGTGAGATGAATGCAAGTACCACAAGCAATTTCTGGGAAAGATTCTTTCTAGTTTTTATCTGAGGTGTTTCCTTTTTCACCATAGGCCTCAATGCACCACCAAATATCCATTCGCAGATTCTACAAAAATCATGTTATCAATCTGCTGAATAGAAAGAGAGTTTAACTCTGTGAGATGAATGCACACATCACAAAGCAGTTTCACAGATAATTTCCTACTAGTTTTTCTTCTGGGATATTTGCTTTTTTGCCTTTGGCCACAATGAGCTACCAAATATTCATTCGCACAAGGGACAAAAACAGTATTTCCAAAGTGCTGAATCAAAAGAAAGGTTTAACTCTCTGAGGTGAATGCACATTTCTCAAAGCAGTTTCTCAGAAAGCTTCTTTCTAGTTTTTATCTGAAGATGTTTTCTCTCTTACCATAGGCCTCTATGTGCACTCAAATATCCCTTCAAAAATTCTACAAAAACAGTGCTTCCAAACTGCTGAATGAAAAGAAAAGTTTATCCCTGTGAGATGAATGCACATATCACAAAGCAGTTTCTCAGATAGCTTCCTTCTAGTTTTTATCCTGGGATACTCACTTTTATGCCTTTGGCCTCAATGAGCTCCAAAATGTCCATTCACAGAATGGATAAAAACAGTGTTTCCAAACCTCTGAATCCAAAGAAAGGTTAAATTCTGTGAGATGAATGCACACATCACAAAGCAGTTTCTCAAAAAGTTTCTTTCTAGTTTTTATCTGAAGACATTTCTTTTTTCACTGTAGTCCTCAATGCACTCCTAAATATGCCTTCGCAGATTCTCAAAAATATTGTTTCCAAACTGCTTAGTGAAAGGAAAGATTTAACTTTGTGAGATGAATGCACACAACACAAAGCAGTTTCTAAGATACCTTTCTTCTAGTTTTTATCAAGTGATATTCTGGTTTTTGTCTTTGGCCTCAATGAGCTCTGAATTGTCCATTAGAAGAATAGACAAAAAGAGTGTTTCAAAACTACTGAATCAAAGGAAAGATATAACTCTGTGAGATGAGTGCACACATCACAAAGCTGTTTCTCAGAAAGCTTCTTTCTAATTTTTATCTGAAGAGGTTTCCTTTTTCACCATAGGCCTCAATGCACCCCAAATATCCCTTCTCAGATTCTATGAAAACAGTGCTTCCAATCTGCTGAATGAAAACAGCATTTTCACACTGTGAGATAAGTGGACATATCAAAAAGTGATTTACCAGATACCTTTCTTGTGGCTTTTATCCTGTGGTATACATGGTTTCCCTATTTTCCCCATTGAGCTCCCTAATGCCCTTTCACAGAATGGACAAAAAGAGTTTCCAAACTTCTGAATCAAAAGAAAGTTTTAACTCTGTAATATGAATGCACACATCACAAAGCTGTTTGTCAGAAAGCTTCTTTCTAGTTTTTATCTGAAGATGTTTCCTTTTTAACCAAAGGCCTCAATGCACTCCCCAATATCTCTTTACAGATCCTGCAAAAACAGTATTTCCAAACTGCTGAATGAAAACAAAAGTTTAGATCACCAAGATGAACACACATATCTCAATGCGGTTTCTCATATAGCTTCCTTCTAGTTTTTATTCTGGGATATTTCCTTTTTTGCCATTGGCCACAGTGAGCTCCTAATTGTTTATTTGTGGACTGGAAAATAACTATCCAGACTGCTGAATCCAAAGAAAGGTTTAACTCTGTGAAATGAATCCACACATCACAAAGCAGTTTCTCAGAAAGCTTCTTTCTAGTTTTTATCTGAAGATGATTTCCTTTTAATGACAGGACTCAAAGGACTGCAAAATATCCTTTTGTACATTCTACAAAAACAGTTTTTCCAAACTGCTGAATGAAAAGAAAGGTTTAGCTCTGTGAGAAGATTGCACATATAACAAAGTGGCTTCTCATATAGCTTCCTTCTATGTTTTATCTTGGTTTATTCGCTTTTTCACCTATGGTCTCAATGAGCTCCCAAATGTCCATTCGAAAAATGGACAACAACAGTGTTTCCAAACTGCTGAATCCAAAGAAAGGTTTAAGTCTGTGAGATGAAGGCACACATCACAAAGCGGTTTCACAGATGGCTTCCTTCTAGTTTTTATCCTGGGATATTTGCTTTTTCACCATAGGCCTCAAGGCGCTCCCAAATATCCCCTTGCAGATTTTATGAAAACAATGTTTTCAAACTGCTGAATGAAAAGAAAGGTTTAAGTCTGCAAGATGAATGCACACATTGGAAAGTAGTTTATCATATAACTTCCTACTAGTTTTTATCCTGGGATATTCCCTTTATCACCATTGTCTTCAATGAGCTTTCAATGTCCTTCGCAGAATGGACAAAAAGAATGTTTCCAAACAGCTGAGTTGAAAGAAAGGTTAAACTCTGTGAGATGAATGCACACATCAAAAAGCAGTTTCTAAGAAATCTACTTTCTAATTTTTATCTGAAGATGTTTCCTTTTTAACCATAGACCTCAATGCACTCCCAAGTATCCCTCTGCAGATTCTACCAACACAGTTTTTCCAAACTGCTGAATGAAAAGAAAGGTTTAACTCTGTGAGATAAATGCACACATCACAAAGCAGTTACTAAGATAGTTTCCTTCTAGTTTTATTCCTGGGATATAAGCTTTTTCACCTTTGATCTCAATGAGCTCTGAAATGTCCATTCACATAATGGACAAAAACCGCCTGTTTCTAAACTGCTGGATCCAAAGAAAAGTTTAACTCTGTGAGATGAATGCACACATTACAAAGCAGTTTCACAGATGGCTTCTTTCTAGTTTTTATCCTGGGATAGTTTCTTTTTCACCATTGGCCTAAATGAGCTCCCAAATATCCATTGCAGAATGGACAAAAACAGTGTTTCCAAACTCCTGAAAGAAAAGGAGGGTTTAAATCTCCAAGATGAATACATCCATCACAAAGTGGATTTTCAGATAGCTTCCTTCTAGTTTTAGTCCTGGGATATTTGCTTTTTTGCCATTGGCCTGAATGAGCTCCCAAATGTCCATTCGCAGAATGGACAGAAAAAGTTTCCAAATTGCTGAATGCAAAGAAAGGTTTAACTCTGTGAGGTGAATGCACGTATCACAAAGCAGTTTCACAGAAAACTTCTTTCTAGTTTTTATCTAAGGATGTTTCCTATTTCACCATAGACCTCAATGCACTCCCAAATGTCCCTTTGCAGATTCTTCAAAAACAGTGATTCCAATCTGTTGAATGAAAAGAGAGGTATCTCTCCTTTTTCACCATAGGCCTCAATGCACTCCCAAATATCCCTTCACAGATACTACATAAACAATGTTTCTAAGCTGCTGAATGAAAAGAAAGATTTAATTCTGTGAGATGAATGCACACATCACAAAGCAGTATCTCAGAGGGCTTCCTTCTAGTTTTTATCCTGGGATATCACTTTTTTACCATTGGCCTCAATGGACTCCAAAATGTCCATTCACAGAATGGACAAAACAATATTTCCAAGCTGCTGAATCCAAAGAAACTTTTAATTCCATTAGATGAATGGACACATTGCAAAGTAGTTTCTCAGAAAGCTTCTTTCTAGTTTTTATATGAGGATACTTCCTTTTTCACCATAGGCCTCAATGCACTCCCAAATATAATTTTGTAGATTCTACGAAAGCAGTGTTTCCAAACTGCTGAATGAAAAGAAAGGTTTATGTCTAAGAGATGAATACACACATCACAAATCGGTTTCTCAGATAGCTTCCTTATAGTTTATTTCCTGGGATATTCACTTTTTCACGTTTCACCTCAATGAGCTAGGAAATATCCCTTTGCAGATACTACAACAACAGTGTTTCCAAATTTGTGAATACAAAGAAAGGTTTAACTCTATAAGATGAATGCACACATCACAAAGCAGTTCCTCAGAATGCTTCTTTTCAGTTTTTATCTGAAGATATTTCTTTTTACACCATATGAATCAATGTGCTCCCAAATATCTCTTCGCAGATTGTGCTACAACAGTTTTCAAACTGCTGAATAAAAGGAAAGGTTTAACTTTGTGAGATGAATGCACACATCACAAAGCAGATTCTCAGATACCTTCCTTCTAGATTTTATCTTGGGACATTCTTTTTTTCACCATTAGCCTCAATTAGCTCCAAAATGTCCATTCACAGATTTAACAAAAACAGTGTTTCCAAAAGGCTGAATCCAAAGAAAGGATTAACTCTGTGAGAAGAATGCACATATCACAAAGCAGTTTCTCAGAAAGCTTCTTTCATGTTTTTATCTGAAGCTGTTTCCTTTTTCACAATAGGCCACAATGCGCTCCCAAATATCCCTTTGCAGATTCTACAAAAACGGTGTTTCCAAACTGCTGAATGAAAAGAAAGTTTTAATTGCCAGATGAATGCACACATTCCAAAGTAGCTTCCTTCTAGTTTTATCCTGGGATATTCATTTTTTCACCATTGGCCTCAATGAGCTCCCAAATGTCCATTTTCAGAGTGGACAAAAACAGTGTTTTCAAATTGCTAAATCCAAAGAAAGTGTTAACTCCATGAGAAGAATGCATACACCACAATGCAGTTTATCAAAAAGCTTCTTCTAGTTTTTATATGAATATATTTCCTTGTTCACCATAGGCCTCAATGCACTCTCAAATATCCCTTACAGATTCTACAAAACCAGTGTTTCCAATCTGCTGAAAAAACTAGACAGAAGCTTACTGAAAAACTTCTTTGTGATGTATGTTTTAATCTCAGAGAGTTTAACCCTTCTTTTAGTGGAGCAGTTTGGAAATACTGTTTTTGTAGAATCTGTGAAGAGTTATTTGGCGGCACTTTGAGGTCTATGGTGAAAAGGGAAATACCTTCAGATAAAAACTAGAAAGAAACTATCTGAGAAACCACTTTGTGATGTGTGCAATCATCTTGCAGAGTTAAACAGTTCTTTTCATTCAGCAGTTAGGATGTTCTCTTTTTGTAGAATCTACAAATGTGTATTTGTAAACTAGAGATGTTTAACTCTGCAAGATGAATGCATACATCACAAAGTGGTTTCTCAGAGAGGTTCCTTCTAGTTTTTATCCTGGGACATTTTCTTTTTTGCCACAGGCCTCAAAGAGCTCCAAAATATCCATTCGCATAATGGACAAAAAAAGTGTTTCCAAACAGCTGAAACAAAAAATAGGTTTAACTCTGTGAGATGAAGGCACACATCACAGCGTTGTTTCTCAGAAAGCTTCCTTCTAGTTATTATCTGAAGATATTTCCTTTTTCAACATAGACCACAGTGCACTGCCAAATATCCGTTTGCAGATTCTACAAAAACAGTGTTTTGAGTCTACTGAATGGAAAGAGAGGTTTAACTCTGTGAGATGAATGTACTCTTCACAAAGCAGTTTCTCAGAGAAGTTGCTTCTAGTTTTTATCCTGGGATTTCTTTTTCACCATTGGCTTCAATGAGCCCAAAAATGTCCATTCACAGAATGGACAAAAGCAGTGTTTCCAAACTGCTGAATCAAAATAAAGGTTTAACGCTGTGAGATGAACACACATATCACAAAGCAGTTTCTCAGAGAGCTTCTTTTCAGTTTCTATATGAAGATGTTACATTTTTCACCATAGGACTCAATGTGCTCCAAATATTGCTTCTCAGATTCTGCAAAAACAGGGTTTTCAAACAGCTGAATGAAAAGAAAAGTTTAACTCTCCAAGATGAATGCACACATCATAATGTGGTTACTCATATAGCTTCCTTCTATTTTTTATCCTGGGATTTTTCTCTTTTGCCATTGACATCAATGAGCTCCTTAATGTCCACTTGCAGAACGGACAAAAACAGTGTTTCCAAATGGCTGAATCCAAAGAAAGGTTTAACTCTGTGAGGTGAATGAACACATCACAAAGCAGTTTCTCAGAAAGTTTCTTTCTAGCGTTTATAAGAAGATAATTCTTTTTTCACCATAGGCCTCAATGTACTCCCAAATGTTCCTTTGCAGATTCTATAAAAACAGTGTTCCTGAGCTGCTGAATGACAAAGAAAGGTTTAACTCTGTGAGATGAATGCACACATCACAAAACGTTTTCTCAGATAGCTTCCTTCTAGTTTTTATCCTGGGATATTCGAATTTTCAACATTAGCCTCAATGAGCTCCCAAATGTCCATTCACAAAATGGACACAAAGAGTATTTCCAGACTGCTGAACACAAAGAAATTTTTAACTCTGTGAGATGAAGGCAGACATCACAAAACAGTTTCTCAGAAATCTTCCTTCTAGTTTTTATGTGAAGATGTTTCCTTTTCCGCCATAAGCCTCAATTGGCACCTAAATATCCCTCTGCAGATTCTACAAAAATAGCATTTCCAAGCTGCTGAATGAAAAGAAAGGTTTATCTCTGCAAGAGGAATGCACATATCACAAAGCAGTTCGTCAGATAGCTTCCTTCTCGTTTTTATACTGGGATAGTCACTTTTTAGTCATTGGCCTAAATGGGCTCCTAAAAGTCCACTTGCAGAATTTACAAAACAGTGTTTCCAAACTAAAGAAAACAAACCAAAGTTTAACTCTATGAATTGAATGCACACATCACAGAGCATTTTCTCAGAAAGCTTCTATCTAGTTTTTATCTGAAGATGTTTCCTTTTTTACCATAGGCCTCAAGGCACACCAAAATATCCCTTCGAGATTCTACAAAACAGTGTTTCCAAACTGCTGAATTAAAAGAAAGGTTTAAATCTATGAGATGAATTTACACATCACAAAGTGGTTTCTCAGATCTGTTCCTTCTAGTTTTTATACTAAGATATTCGCTTTTTTCACCACTCTCCTCTATGAGCTTCCAAATGTCCACTTGCGGAATGGACAAAAACAGTGTTTCTGAACTGTTGAATCAAAAGAAAGGGTTAACTCTGTGAAATTAATGCATAAATTAAAGCAGTTTCTCAGAAGGCTTCTTTCTAGTTTTTATCTGAAGATGTTTCCTTTTCAACTACGGGCCTTAAGGCCCTTCCAATAATCCCTTCATACATTCTACAAAAGCAGTGTTTCCAAACTGCTGAATGAAAAGAAATATTTACCTCTGTGAGGTGAATGCATACATCACAATGCAGTTTATCAGATTGCTTCCTTGAAATTTTCATCCTGGGATATTCACTTTTTTGCCATTGGCCTCAAAGAGCTCCCAAATGTCCATTTACAGAATGGACAAAAAAGTGCTTCCAAACTGCTGAATCCAAAGAAGGTTTTAACTCTGAGAGACGAATGCAAACATCACAAAGCATTTTTTTCAAAAAGCTTATTTTTTTTTTCTTATCTGATGATGTTTCCTTTTTCAATGTCCCTTCACAGATCTTACAAAACATGGTTTCCAAACAGCTGAAAGAAAAGTTTAATTCTGTGAAATGAATGCATACATCACAAGGCAGTTTTGCTGATAGTTTCCTTCTAGTTTTATCCTGGGATATTCACTTTTTTGCCATAGGTCACAAATGAACTCTGAAAAGTCCACTCCCAGAATGGATGAAAACCGTGTTTCCAAACTGCAGAACCGAAATAAATATTTAACTGTGAGATGAGTGCACACATCACAATGAAGTTTCTCAGAAAACTTCTTTCTATTTTTTGTCCGAAGATGTTTCCTTTTTCACCATATGCCTCAAAGCCCTCCCAAATACACATTTGTAGATTCTACAAAAAGAGCACATCCTAACTGCTGAATGAAAAGAACTGTTTAACTCTGCAAGATGATTGCACACATCACAAAGTGGTTTCTCAGATAGTTTCTTTCTAGTTTTTATCTGAAGGTATTTCCCTTTTCACCATAGACCTCAAAGTGCCGCCAAATAACTCTTCACAGATTCTACAAAAACAGTATTTCCAAACTGCTCCACTAAAAGAAGGGTTAAACTCTCTGAGATTAAAACATACATCACAAAGAAGTTTTTCAGTAAGCTTCTGTCTAGTTTTTATCTGAAGATATTTCCGTTTTCACCATAGGCCTGAAAGCACTCCCAAGTATGCCTTTGCAGAGTCTACAAAAGCAGTGTTTACACACTGCTCCATCAAAAGAAAGGTTTAACTCTGTGAGATGAATGCACACATCACAAAGTTGTTTCTCAAAAACATTTTTTCTAGTTTTTCTCTGAAGATATTTCCCTTTTCACCTTGGGCCTTGATGGGCTAGCAAATATCCCTTCGCAGATTCTACAAAAGCATTGTTTCCAAACTGCTCCATCAAAAGAAAGGTTTATCTCTGTGAAATGAATGCACACATCTCAAAGCAGTTTCTCAGGAACCTTCTTTCTAGTTTTTCTCTGAAGATATTTCCTTTTCACCATAGGCCTCAAATAGCTCCAAAATATGCCTTCAAAGATTTTTCAAATACAGGGTTTCCAAAATGCTCCATCAAAAGAAACTTATAACTCTGTGAGATAAATGCACACATCTGAAAGCAGTTTCTCAGAAACCTTCTTTCTAGTTTTTCTCTGAAGATATTTCCTTTTCCATCATTGGCCTCAATGTGCTCTCAAATATCCCTTCATGGTTTATACAAAAAATGTTTACAAACAGCTCCATCATAAGGTAGCTTTATCTCTTTGAAACGAATTCAAACATCACAAAGAAATTTCTCAGAAAGCTTCTGTCTAGATTTTATGTGAAGATATTTCCTTTTTCACCACTGGCCTCAATGTGCTCCCAAATATCCCTCTGCATATTCTAATAAAACAGTGTTTCCAAACTGCTCTATCAAAGAAAAGGCTTAACTCTGTGAGACGAATGCACACATCACAAAGGAGTCTCTCAAAAAGCTTCTTTCTAGTTTTTAGTCTGAGATATGTCCTTTTTCAACATAGGCCTCAAATCGTACCCAAATATCCCTTGACAGATTCTACAAAAACAGTGTTTCCAAAATGCCCCATCAAAGAAAAGTTTTAAGTCTGTGAGATGAGCGCACACATCACAAAACAGTTTCTCAGAAAGCTTCTTTATAGTTTTTCTCTGAAGAAATTTCCTCTTTCACTGTAGTCCTCAATGCCCTGCAAAGCATCTCTTTACATATTATCTGTGAGATAAATGCACACATAACAAAGCTGTTTCTCAGAATGCTTCCTTCTAGTTTTTATCTGAAAATATTTCATTTTTCACCGTAGGCCTCAAAGTGCTCCTAAATATCCCTTCACAGATTCTACAAAAACAGTGTTTGCAAAATGCTCCCTCAAAAGAAAGGTTTAAATGTGTGAGATGAATGCAGACATCACAAAGCAATTTCTCAAAATCTTCTCTCTAGTTTTACCTGAAGATATATAATTTTTCACCATAGGCCTCAATGGGCTCCCAAATATCCCTTCACAGGTTCCACAAAAGGACTGTCTCCAAACTGCTGCATCAAAAGAAAGCTTTAACTCTGTGAGATGAATGCACTCATGACATAGGAGTTTTGCAGAATATTTCTTTCTAGTTTTTATCTGAAGATATTTCCTTTTTCACCATAGGCCTCAATGTGCTCCCAAATATCCCTTCACAGACTCTACAAAAACAGTGTTTCCAATACACTCAATCAACAGAAAGGTTTTATTCTGTGAGTGGAATGAACACATCACAAAGCAGTTTCTAAGAAAGCTTCTTTCTTGTTTTTATCTGAAGACATTTCTGTTTTCACCACAGGCCTCAATGTGCTCCCTAATATACCTTCACTGTGTTTATAAAAACAGTGTTTCCAAGCTGCTCAATCAAAAAACATTTAACTCTGTGAGATTAATGCATGCATCACAAAACAGTTCCTCAGGAAACTTCTTTCTAGTTTTAAAGTGAAGATATTTCCTTTCTCACCATATGCCTCAATGTGCTCCCAAAAATCCCTTCTCAGATTCTACAAAAATAGTGTTTTCAAACTGTTCAATCGAAAGAAAGATTTAAGTCTGTGAGATTAATGCACACAACACAAAGCAGTTTCTCAGAAAGCTTATTTCTAGTGTTTATCTGAAGATATTTCCTTTTTCATAGTAGGCCTCAATGCACTCCCAAAAATCCTTTCACAGATTCTACAAAAACAGTGTTTCCAAACTGCCTAATCAAAAGAAAGCTTTAACTCTGTAAGATGACTGCACACATCACAAAGCAGTTTCCCAGAAAGCTTCTTTTAAGTATTTATCAGACAGTATTTACTTTTTCACCATAGGCCTGAATGTACTCCCAAATATCACCTTGCAGATTATACAAAAACAGTGTTTCCAAACTGCTCCATCAAAAGAAAGGTTTACCTCTGTGAGATGAATGCACACATCACAAAGCAGTTTCTCAGAACGCTTCTTTCTAGTTTTTATCTGAAGATGTTTCCTTTTTCATCATAGGCCTCAAGGCGCTCCAAAATATCCCTTTGCAGATTTTACAAAAACAGTGTTTCCAAACTCCTCAATCAAAAGAAAGATTTAAATTTTGAAATGAATGCACTCATCACAGTGTCTCTGAAAACTTCTTTCAATTTTTTATCTGAAGATATTTCCTTTTCACCAATGTGCTCCCAAAAATCCTTTCACAGTTTCTACAAAAACATTGTTTTCAAAGTGCTCAATCAAAAGAAAGCTTTAACTCTGTGAGATAAATGAATATATCATGAAGCAGTTTCTCAGAATGCTTCTTTCTAGTTTTTATCTGAAGATAGTTCCTTTTTCACCATGGGCCTGAATGCGCTCCCTAAGTTCCCCTCTCAGATTTTACAAAAAACAGTGTTTGAATGGGGCCAGCCCCTCCAACCTGTGGGTGTTTCTTGTCAGGTGGAATGAGAAACTCAGAAAATAAGTAAGACAAAGAGACAAAGTATAGATAAAGAACAGTGGGCCCAGGGGCTTGGAACTCAGCATGTGGAGAATCTGCACTGTCACTGGTCTCTGGGTTCCCTCAGTATTTATTGATCAGTATTTCTACTATCTCAGTGAGGGGAATGTGGCAGGACTATAGGTTCATATTGGATAGAGGGTCAACAGGAAAACATTTGTGCAAAGGTCTCTGTGTCATAAATAAATTTAAGGAAATTTGCTGTGCCTTGACGTGCACATAGGCCAGATTTATGTTTGACTCTACACAAACATCTTGTTGCATTAAAGAGCAGTGTCACCTCCAGGAATAAGGCAGTTTTCTCCTATCTCAGTAAAGAGAATGTACAACAGGGTTTTACACCAAGACATTCCATTTTGAGGGACGAGCAGGAGAGAGATGCCTTCCTCTTATCTCAACTGCAAAAGGCCTTCCTCTTTCACTAATCCTCCTAAGCACAGACCCTTTATGGGTGTCCAGCTGGGGGGCGGTCATGTCTTTCCCTTTCCATGAGGCCATATCTCAGCCTATCTCATGGGGAGAAACCTTGGACAATACATTGATTTCCTAGGCAGAGGTCTCTGCAGCCTTCTGCAGTGTATTATGTCCCTGCATACTCAAGATTAGAGAATGGTCATGATTTTTACGAAGTGTACTACCTTCAAATACATTTTTAACAAAGCAAATCCTGCACAGCCATAAATCTGTTAAACCTTGAGTCAACACAGCACATGTGTCTGTGGGCACAGGGTTTGGGCTAGGGTTACAGATTAACAGCATCTCAAGGCAGAAGAATTTCTTAGTACAGAACAAAATGGAGTTTCTGATATCTACTTCTTTCTACACAGACCCAGTAACAATCGGATCTCTCTTTCTTTACCCCACATTTCCCCCTTTTCTTTTTGACAAAATCACCATCATCATCATGGCCCATTCTCTATGGTCGCTGTCTCTTCGGAGCTGCTGGGTACACCTGCAGACTAACAACAGACAGCACAGACACACAAGGATTAATATGAAATTTACAATAGCGGAACATCCTATGGTCTTAACCCAAGTGACAGGTTTAAGACTTGCAAGGCCATCAGCAACTCCTGCAATTGCCTTGGTTCCTGCTACTAAATTTAAATGGTATTTTGAGACTTTGAAAATTTGTTCTTTTCATTTGGAAATGTCTAAAGTAAGATTATTTTCTCTTCCCTGTAGATGGTGTCTAACCATGTCCCAGTGATGTTCAGACTCATCATGAACTCAGGGTGTAATACAAAAATCTGACATATTCCAGTCACACTGTAACTGAAAACGACATTCCAAGATCATAAGCCTATCTCCCATCCAGATGACAGTTTGTCTAAGATCATTAATTTGATTTGCCAATTTTTGATCAATACCAGATTCTGAATTCCAGAATCTTATAGAATTTTTTTGCCAATTATTATCAAAGTTTACCATCTGAACAGAAGAGTGTAATGCAACTCCTGCCACAGTGGCCATAGCTGTGACTGCAATGAATCTGATAATCACTGCAATTAAAGTAAAAATGAATCTTTTGGATCTATTTAGAATGCCTTTTAATACTTCAGTCAAAATATGGACACACGGCGAGGCCTCCCACAGTTAGTCCATGGACACAGTGATCCACACACCTTCTCTTGCTCCCACTAGCATAATACAGTGCTGCCAATTAAAAGTCGAATCAATGAAAGTAAACAATCCGCAATTTTCACAGGTTGTAGTTTGGGAGTCTGGTTTAATAACTATATTTCCTACAAGTAGCATATAAGGGGGCTTTGCACAACTTTGCAAAGGGATTGTTAGACTGCAATTTAGGTTGATAGTATAAAATGGCTTACAATCTCTTGTTTCTATAGCTTGATTTCCAGACCAAATTCTAATGCAGTATGATTCCATAGTAAGCCTCCATAATTTTGGATGTTTAGGACCAGAAATAGGACTTATTATTTTTTATCTTGGAATAGAGATTCCTTTTTCTCCCCATTCCAAATGTTAGAAAGACTAAGTTTTTGTGCTTATGTTTGTCTAAACTTTCTCTTAAGTCACTATTAACGGCTGGACTCACTTGTGCACTGGGACACGATTGAGTTTGTCCTGTGCAATTGTGGCAGAATTGACTTCAAGGTACCCAATCTATAATAGTTCTGAATTCATTGTTTTGCAATATCACTGCACTATTGACCACAAATTCTTCCTAAACTAAAATTTTGTGCCTTTTGAACCTTTGGGAATTTCCTTGGGGCAAGGTTTCCCTTTAGGCTTAAATTTATTGATCTTTGATAAGAAAAGTCCTGTAAATAGTTTACCTGTGTCCTGAGTGACATTATTCTTACCATGTGATAAGTAAATCTACTGGTGGTACTGACAGTAGGTACTTCTACCACCAATTTTGGATTGCAGGCATTAAACATCTTGGTGCTTTCCCTAGGCAAAGAGGAATATAACCATACCCAGTGGAAATATTTATCATTACTTCTTCCTCAGGTTTGGCAAGGCAATGATCATCTGTGGTGCCAGGTACCCATGCACTATTATTCACATATACTTCAATAGGTTTATCTATCTATGTGACTGCCAGAATTAAGGGCGGGAAAGTCACATAGGCCCAGTAGGTATAATTAGCTGCCACTGTTCCTGCAGGCATGGGGAGAGTTACAGCCGTTGATACAATCATCAAAGTTGCAAACAGCATATTACTGAAGTTTGTGTCACCTGTGTGTTCTCTAGGCTTTTTTTTTAGCTAACTGTGTCAGCTTCTTTAATTGTGCCCAAGTCAGTGGCTGTGCTTTCTTGTTGGATGGCAACTTCATCTGTTCTTCTGACATCACCATTTTGTGATGTCAGAAGATCACAAGATATGATGTGACAGCATTATATCTTGTGAGTCGATGGTGCTCGATTGCAGTGTTTCCATCTCTGTGGAGGTACTTTTATTTGCATCTCCAATGGGCTCATTGTAGAACGTTAAATATCTAGTGGTTATCCAAAGAGGAAGCTGATTTTCTCCTGGTGAAACACAAGCAAAACCTCCCCCCACGTTACCACCTTCCTTATTTCCCATGTCTTTTGTTTTCTTGCCACCAAATCAGTTTTCCTTCATGTGAGATGTTCTTTTTGCCAGTGATATGTTCTTCTGTAGAGGTAGTAGTCTGATTTCTATAAATGTTTAAAAATTTAAAGTATAGAGTGCTAGATTAACTTGCATCTAAGGAGTGGTACACTCCTCTTACCCTCTCCAGCTTCTTTTTGTTTAACTAATTGAGTTATGAGTGTTTTGTTAGTTCTTTCAACTATGGCCTGTCCTTGGGAATTATAGGGAACTACTGTTGTATGTGTAATTTTCCACTGATTGAAGAAATTTTGGAAAGCTTTACTACAGTATCCTGGTATATTGTCAGTTTTAATTTTTGCTGGAACTCCTAAGACAGTGAAGCAAGATAATAAATGTTTTTTAACATGGGAAGTACTTTCACCTGTCTGGCATGATGCCCATATGAAATGTGAATAAGTATCAACTGTTACATGGACATATGATAATCTTCCAAATGAAGGTACATGCCTGATATCCACTTGCCATAATGCATTAGGACATAGACTTCTGGGATTAACTCCTGCCTCTTGAGTGGGCAGGTGTAGGACTTGACACTGGGTACAATGTTGTACAATATTTTTGGCCTGTTTCCATGTGACATCATATTTGTTTTTGAATCGTGCTACATTTACATGAGTCAAAGCATGAAGTTCTTGTGCTTTTATGAATGTAGATGATATCAGTAAGTCAGCTTGTTCATTTGCTTTAGTTAAAGACCTTAGTAAATTAGCATGTGTTCGAATATGAGTAACATAAAATGGGAAATTTCTTTTTCTCACAGTCTGTTGTAATAACTTGAACAGCTGGTTTAACTGACCATCCATGCTATATTTAATTAGAGCTGTCTCAACTTCCCTTGTAGCCTGTACTACATAGGCAGAATCTGATACAATATTAACAGGTTGATTAAAATCTTGTAACACTGTAATGACTGCAACCAATTCTGCTCTTTGAGATGATTGATATTGAGTTTTGATGACTTGCTCTTTTGGCCCTGTGTGAGCTGCTTTTCCATTACTGGAACCATCAGTAAACACAGTCAGCATACTTTCTAAAGATTTATTTCTGGTAATTTTAGGTAAAATCGAAGTAGTTACTTATAAAAACTGGAAGATTTTTGTTTTTGGGTAATGATTATCAATAATTCCCACAAAATTAGCAAGACCAGTCTGCCATGCACCAGAATTGATAAAGGCTTGTCTAACTTGTTCCTTGTTTAAAGGAACAACTATTGTGTCTGGGTCATTTCCACACAATTTTATTATTAGTAATCTTGCCTGAAGAATTAATGTAGCTATTTGACCCAAATACAATGTAAAAGTCTTACTTGTACTGTGAGGAAGGAATGACCACTCCACAAGATCAGTATTTTGAACAATGATGCCTGTTGGAGAATGTGCAGTAGCAAAAAACAAGTGTCGGAGTGGGGCTAAGGGTTCTATTCTATTTACTTGTGCTGAATTTTTTCTTCCACTAATTTAATTTCTGTTGCTGCCTCTGGGGTTAATAGTCTTTTACTATTTAAGTCTGAGTCTCCTCTTAAGATAGAGAACAAATTTGACATGGCATAAGTAGGGATGCCTAGAGTTGGCCGAATCCAATTAATATCTCCTAGCAATTTTTGAAAGTCATTTAATGTTTTTAATGTGTCTTTTCTTACATCTATTTTTTTGTGGCTCAATTTTTCTGTTTTCTATCTGCATCCCTAAATAAGGGGAAGGAGTAGAGGTTTGAATCTTATCAGATGCTATTGTCCTGCATTGACAATCTCTGCTTGCAGAAATGTGTAACAGTCAATTAATGTGTCTCTCATTTCTGCAGAACACAAAATATCGTCAACATAATGAATGATATAACAGTCTGAAAACTTGTCTCTAACTGGTTGAAGAGCTTGCCCTACGAAAGTCTGACAAATAGTTGGACTATTAGGCATTCCCTGAAGTAACACTTTCCACTGATAACTGGCAGCTCATTCCTTAATATTTATGGCCGGTAGAGTAAAGGTAAATTTTTCAAGATCTTGCTCTGCCAGAGGCATGGTTAGAAAGCAATCCTTCAGATTAATTATAATTAAAGATTGGTCTTTTGGAATCATAGCCAGAGAGGGCAACATGGGTTGGAAAGGCCCCATGAGTTGAATTACAGCATTTACGGCCCTTAAGTCAGTGAACATACACCATCTGCCAGATTTTTTCTGAATTACAAACACAGAAGAATTCCAAGGTGAGAATGAAGGCTCAATATGTCCCTTTTCTAATTGTTCCTTTGTTAATAAATGTAAAGTCTCCAGTTTTTATTTTAGTAGCAGCCACTGATTTACCTATACCGGTTTTTCTGTTTTCCAAGTTAATGGAATGAGTTTAGGAGGCCATACAGTGGCCACCCCTTAAAAGGATACTCTATTCCTTTTTTTTCTTGATTTCCCTCAACCTCAATTGCGATTTTATTGCCATTTTTATTCTTTCCTAGTCCCTTTCCTGGTACATATCCCGTTTTAGTCATGATTTTTTGACTCGTGGGGCTGTATAATGGAGCGGGCATAGTAATTTCTGCACCCTATTGTTGTAATAAATCCTGACCCCGCAGATTAACAGGAATTGAAGTAATCATTGGCTGAATAGTACTTTCTTGATTATCTGGCACTAAACAATGTAAAATCATAGTACTTTGATACACTTCTGAGGTATGCCTATGCCGACAATTCCTGTAACACCCTTTTGTTTAGGACAATTTTTTGGCCACTGATTTAAAGCAATGATGGAGACAACTCTTCCAGTTTTCTGGAAGGGTTGAAAACCCTTCAAACTGTTTTCCTTGAATAGAGGACTTACACACAGATCTGCTCTCTGAGACCTGACTTGCCCAATATGAAGCATTTCCTGCGGGATTATTGCTTCCAAACCCTCCTGTTCTCTTTATTTCACTGTTTCAACATCAATATAAGGCAGGTGTGATAATTGAGCAATTCTGTCTCTGGACTGGCACTCCAAGGAATTGAGGAGCAAATAACCAATTGAATTTCGCCTTTGTAATCTGAATCAACCACACCAGTATGAATTTCAACTCCCTTTAGATTTAGACTCAATCTTCCTGAGTGCTACAGACCCCTCAGGCAGTGGGCCATATACCCATGTAAGGATTTTTTGTGGGGGCTCCCCTGGAAGCAGAGAGACTGCTTGTATAGCACATATATCTACTGCTGCACTGCCACTTGTGTCAGGGGACTATTGTTGCATTGTGGTAACTGGCCCGTTCCCAGAGGCACTTGTGAAAGCAAGCGGTGGGGTTGTTGTCCCTGAAAACCCTGAGGAACAAAAGTCTGAATTGGGAATGTCCCAGTTTGTTGTGGGGCCTGAGGCTGGCCCGTCTTCCCATTTCCTGAAAATGATGCCCATTTTTATCAAATTTAGAACGACATTGATTAGCCCAATGTTTTCCTTATCTTGGATATAGGCCAGGTGGCTCTTTATTTGTTGTTGTAGTGGCTTGAGTTGTTATATTTTGTTCATTCAAGACTGGGCAATTCTTTTTTAGATGACCAATTTGATGACAATTATAACATTTTCCCCCAAATGTTCTATCTTGTCCTGCTAAAGCAACGCCTGCTATTGCTTGAGCCATAAGAATAGCTTTATGCATAGCTCCTCCAATCCCATCACAAGATTTTACATACTCCGAAATTGCATCTGGTCCTGCTGTGACATTTCTTTCAATGGTTTAATGGCTGACTGACACTCAAGATTGGCGTTTTCATACACCATCAACTCCACTATAACCTTACGGGCATTCTCATCAGTAATTGACTTCTGAACAGCATCTTGGAATCTTGCCACAAAATCAGGGCAAGGCTCATTAGAGCCTTGTCTTATGGTATTGAATGAGGGACAGGCAGTGCTTGGGTCTTGGATTTTTTCCCACACCCTAAGGCAGATAGCTCTAGCTTGCTCAATGGCCTTATTTTGCATTATTGCTTGTTGATTAATAATGCTCCAATTTTGACCTGTTCCTAATAGTTGATCTGCACCAATGTTAACTGGAGGATTAGAAGCCCTATTTTTTCGGACCTGTTCTTGTGCCTCATCAATCCACCAAGTCTTAAATTGTGAAAATTGAGAGGGTGAGAGTTATGATTTCACCAAAATCTCCCAATCATAAAGAATGAGTCTATCTCCATGAGCAATGGAATCTAATAATGTTCTCATATAAGGGGAGTTGGGTCCATACTCTTTAACTCACTCTTTCATATCTTTTAGCATTTTCATAGAAAAGGACTTATATCTGGCCTCAGTTAGTGGAGGCACTCCCTCTTGAGCCCCTTCTCCAGGTGGCACCGGATCTAATATTACTGGAAACAGCCACACCTCAATATCTCCTTGTTTTCTTGCCTTGTCAATAATTTTATGTAATGCACTACACTGTCCACTAGGTGGTGGTGTAGGATTAAGTCTCGTAGTGGGCGGCTGAGGGTATGGCACCGTGTCCTGTGGTGTTGGAAATATTCCTGGCTGTCCATACTCATAATCTGGGGCCAGCCGATAATGAAGTTCGGCTGGCGGCTGGTATTGATAGGCTACCAGATGTTTGGTCTTATTTTCTACTGGTTGATATTGTGGATACTGTATCTGGATTGGCATCGCGGTGACAGAGACTCTATCTTTTTCTATTTGATATTCTCTTGGGGTTTGTGTTTGTCTAACCTGCATTTGAGGTTGTAATGTTACAGGCATCTGAACCACTGGAAGAGGAGTTGGCCATCGTGGTTTAGATTCTGATCATCCCACTAATTCTGGACCTTTTTCTTCTAATTTTAATGTTTCAGGATATATTACCTCCTGTAATTGATTGTACTAAGCATTTTGTGTTGACCGAGCCATTACAGATTCTGCTACATATTTACAAAGGGAACTCTCAATTATTTTCTCAGATTCTGTCCCTGCCTTTTCTTCACAATCTATTACACAGCTTTCAGGGGCATCAGAAACTGAAAAGCTGTCTTCTCTTGTTTGAAAATGTTCTAAAGCTGTTTTAATAATGGCCCAATCATTCCATACTGTAAGTGGGATGCTTTACCCTCCCTGCTTGCTTGCTTAAATTATTTGTCAATATTTTCCCAATCTTTTAGATCTAAAGTTCCCTGTTCTGGGAACCATGGGCAGAATTGTTCTATCGTTTGACATAGAGTGATTAGATTTCTGCAGAGACTCTAACTCCCCCTCTTCACAGAAGAATTTTAATAAAGCCGAGATAAGAGGCATATTTACTTTCAATTTTTCCCATTGTTACCCTGGGTTCCTCCCTGTGCACAAGCTTACTGCAATGCTGACAGTTGATGTACTCAGGAGTCTCCTCAATGACCATGCTCTAATGTATCTTCACCCTAGAGAAAAACACCCATGTTGGGAACCAGATGAAGGGGTCCAGCCCCTTGACACCTGTGGGTGTTTCTCATCAAGTAGGAGGAGAAACTGAGAATAGAAGTAAGACACAGAGACAAAGTATAGAGAAAGAACAGTGGGACCAGTGGACTGGCACTTAGCATACGGAGGACCCGTGCCAGCACTGGTCTCTGAGTTCCCTCAGTATTTATTGATCACTATCTCTACTATCTTGGTGAGGGGGATGTGGCAGGACTATAGGGTAATAGTGGAGAAAGGGTCAGCAGGAAAACATGTGAGCAAAGGTCTCTGTGTCATAAATAAATTTAAGGAAAGTTTCTGTGCTTTGATGTGCACGTAGGCCAGATTAATGTTTGACTCTACACAAACATCTTGGTACATTAAAGAGCAGTATTGCCACCAGCATGTCTCACCACCAGCCATAAGGTGGTTTTCTCCTATCTCAGTAAATAGAATGTAGGATTGGGTTTTACACTGAGACATTCCATTCTGAGGGACGAGCAGGAGACAAATGCCTTCTGCTTATCCCAACTGTAAAGAGGCCTTCCTCTTTCACTAATCCTCCTCAGCACAGACCACTTATAGGGGTCAGGCTTGGGGACAGTAAGGTCTTTCCATTCCCATGAGGCCATATCTCAGCCTATCACATGGGGAGAAAACTCAGACAATACATGGCTTTCCAAGGGAGAGGTCCCTGTGGCTTTTCACAGTGTATTGTGTCCCTGGGTACAGGAGATGAGATAATGACAATGCCTTTTAACAAACACACTGCCTTCAAACACATTTTTAACAAAGCGCATCCTGCACAACCTTAAATCCATTAAACATCGAGTCAAAACAGCACATGTCTCTATGGACACAGGGTTTGGGCTAGAGTTAGAGATTAACAGCATCTCAAGGCAGAAGAATTTCTCTTAGTGCAGAACAAAATGGAGTTTGTTATATCTACTTCATTCTACATAGACACAGTAACAGTCTGATCTCTCTTTTTTCCCCCAAAAGTGTTTCCAAACTGCTCAGTCAAAAGAAAGGTTTATCTCTGTGAGGTGAATGCACACATCACAAAGCAGTATGTTAGAAAACTTCTTTCTAGTTTTCATCTGAAGATACTTCCTTTTTCACCATAGGCCTCAAAGCACTCCCAAATATCCTTTCACAGATTCTACAAAAACAGAGTTTACAAAATGCTCAATCAAAAGAAAGCTTTAACTCTGTGAGGTGAATGCACACATAACAAAGAAGTTTCTCAGAAAGCTTCTTTCTAGTTTTGATTTGAAGATATTTCCTTTTTCACTATAGGCCTCAATGCACTCCCTAATATCTCTTTGAAGATTCTACAAAAACAGTGTTTCCAAACTGCTCAACCAAAAGGAAGGCTCACTCTGTCAGATGAATGTGCACATCACAAAGCAGTCTGTCAGAAAGCTTCCTTGCAGTTTTTCTCTGAAGATATTGATGTATGCAAAAATCCCAAAGCCGTGTCTCAGAAAACTTCTTTCTACTTCTTATCTGAAGATATTTCCTTTTTCACCATAGGCTTCAATGCACTCCCAAATATCCCTCTGCAGATTCAAGAAAAACTGTGTTTCCAAACTGCTAAACCCAGCAAACGTTTAACTCTGTGAGATAAATTCACACATCACTAAGCAGTTCCTCAGAAAGCATCTTCCTAGTTTTTATCTGAATACCATTTCCTTTTTCAGCATAGGCCCCAATGCACTCCAAAATATCCTTTTGTAGAATCTACAAGAACAGTGTTTCCAAACTGCTCAATCAAAAGAAAGGTTTAACTCTGTGAGAAGAGAAGAATGAATACATCACAAAGTGGTTTCTCAGAAAGCTTCTTTCTAGTTTTTATCTGAAGTTATTTGCTTTATCACTGTAAGCCTGAATGCACTCCAAATTATCCTTTTGCAGATTCTACATAAACAGTGTTTCCAAGCTGCTCAATGAAAAGTAAGGTTTAAATCAGTGAGTTGAATGCACACATCACAAAGCAGTTTCTCAGAAGGTTTTTTGTAGTTTTTCTCTGAACATATTTCCTTTTTCATCATAGGCCTAAATGCACTCTGAAAATATGCCTTCGCAGATTCTGCAAAAACAGTGTTTCCAAACAGCTCAATCAAAATAATTATTTAACTCCATGTGATGAATTCACGTATCAGAAAGCAGTTCCTCAGAAAGCTTCCTTTTAGTTTTTCTCTGAAGATATTTCCTTTCTCACCATAGGCCTCAATGCACTCCCAAATATCCTTTTGCAGATTCTACAAAAACAGTGTTTCTAAAGTGCTCAATCGAAAGAAACTTTTAACTCTGTGAGACGAATGAACACATCATAAAGAAGTTTCTCAGACTGCTTCTTTCTAATTTTTCTCTGAACTTATTTACAGTTTCACCATAGGTCTCAATGTGCTCCCAAATATCCCTTTGCAGATTCTACAAAAACAGTGTTGCCAAGCTGCTCAATCCAAAGAAACCTTAACTCTGTGAGTTCAACGCATACATCACAAAGCAGCTTCCCAGAAAACTTCTTTCTAAGTCTTTCCTGCAGTTATTTACTTTTTCACCATAGGTCTCAAAGCACTTCCAAATATCCTTTCACGGATTCTACAAAAACAGTGTTTCCAAGCTGCTCAATCAAAAGAAGGGTTTAAATATATGAGTTGAATGCACACATCACAAAGCAGTTTCTCAGAAATCTTCTTGCTAGTTTTTATCTGAAGGTATTTCCTTTTACACCATAGGCCTTACTGTGCTCCCATTTATCCCTTCTCAGATTCTACAAAAGTGGTTTTTGAACTGTTGAATCAAAAGGAAGTTTAACTCTCTGAGATGGATGCACAAATCACAAAGCAGTTTCTAAGAAAGTTTCCTTCTTGTTTTTGTCTGAAGATATTTCCTTTTTCACCATAGACATCAGTGAGCCCCCAAATATCCTTTTGCAGATTCTACAAAAACAGTGTTTCCAAACTGTTCAATCAAACGAATGGTTTATTTCTATGACATCAATGTAGACATCAAAAATCAGTTTCTCAGAAAGCTTCTCTATAGTTTTTATCTGAAGATATTTCCTTTTTCACCATACACCTCAATGCACTCCCAAATATAACTTCGTATAATCTACAAAAACAGTGTTTCCAAACTGCTCAATCAAAAGAAAGGTTTAACTTTGTGATATGAATACACACATCCCAAAGCAGTTTCTCAGAATGCTTCTTTCTACTTTGATCTGAAGATGGGTCTTTTTTCATCCTAGGTTTCAATGCGCTTTGAAGTATCCATTCACAGGTTCTACAAAAACAGTATTTGAAACTGCTCAATCAAAAGAAAGGTTTAACTCTGAGATGAATGCACACATAACAAAGAAGTTTCCCAGAAAGCTTCTTTCTACTTTTTTATCTGAAGATATTTATTTTTTTACCATAGGCCTCAATGTGTTCCTGAATATCTTTTCACAAATTCTACAAAAACAGTTTTTGAAACTGCTGAATCAAAAGAAAGGTTTAACTCTGTGAGATGAATGCACTCATCACAAAGTAGTTTCTCAGAAAGCTTCTTTTGAGTTTTTGTCTAAAGATATTTCCTTGTTCACCATTGGATTCAATGAGCTCTGAATTATCCCTTCACAGACTCTACAAAAACAGTGTTTCCAAAATGCTCAATCAATAGAAAGTTGTAACTCTGTGAGATGAATGCACACATCACAAAGAAGTTTCTCAGAAAGGTTCTTTCTAATTTTTCTCTGAAGTTATTTCCTTTTTCACCATAGGTCTCAATGCACTCCCAAATATCCCTTCGGAGATTCAACAAAAACACTCTTTTCAAACTGCTCAATTAAAGGAAAAGCTTACGTATGTGAGATGAATGCAACATCACAAAGCAGTTTCTCAGAAAGCTTCTTTATTGTTTTTTTCTGAAGATATTTCCTTTTTCACCATGGGCCTTAATTCACACCCAAATATCCCTTCACAGATACTTCCACAGCACTGTTTACAAACTGCTTAATGAAAGGACAGTTTAGAGACTGTGAGGTGCATGGACACATTACAAAGTGTTTCCTCAGAAAATTTCCTTCTTGATTTTTTCTGAAGATATTTCATGTTTTAGCACAGGACTCAATGTTCTCCAAATATCCCTTCGCAGATTCTACACCAAGAATATTTCCAAACTGCTCAATAAAAAAAAAGTTTTAACTCTGTGAGGTGAATGCACACATCATACAGCTGTTTCTCAGAAAGCTTCTTTCTAGCTTTTATCTGAAGATATTTCCTTTCTCACAATAGGCCTCAATGCACTCCCAAATATCCCTTCACAGATTCTACAAAAACAATGTTTCTAAACTACTCAATCAAAAGAAAGGTTTAACTCTGTTACAAGAATGCACACATCACAAAGTGGTTTCTCAGAAAGCTTCTTTCCAGTTGTTATATGAAGATATTTCCTTTTTTCCTGTAGGCCTCAATGAGCTCCAAAATATCCCTTCACTGATTCTACAAAAACCGTGTTTCCAAACTGCTCCATCAAAAGAAACTTTTAACTCTTTGAGATGAATGCACACATCACAAAGCAGTGAAGTAGTGTGTCATAAATCTTCTAAGTTTTATCTGAAGATATTTCCTTTTTCATGGTAGGCCTCAGTGTGCTCCCAAATATCCCTTCACAGATTCTACAAAAATAGTCTTTCCAAGCTGCTCAATCAAAGGAAAGCTTTAACTGTGTGAGATGAATGCACACATCAAAAGTCAGTGTCTCAAAAAAGGGTCTTTCTAGTTTTTATATGAAGATATTTCCCTTTTCCCCACAGGACTCAATGTGCTCTGAAATATCAACTCATAGACTCTACAAAAACAGTGTTTCCGAACTGCTCAATCAAAAGAAAATTAGAGTTCACAGAGATGAATGCATAGATTACAATGCAGTTTCTCAGAAAGCATCTCTTTAGTTTTAATCTGAAGACATTCCTTTTTTCTCCATATGCCTCAATGTACTCCCAAATATCCCTTCACAGATTCTACAAAAACAGTGTTTCCAAACTGCTCAATCAAAAGGAAGTTTTAACTCTTTGAGATGAAGGCACACATCACAAAGCAGTGTGTCAGAAATCTTCTTTCTAAGTTTTATCTGAAGATATTTCCTTTTTCAACAGAGGCTTCAATGTGCTCCCAAATATCCCTTCACAGATTCTACAAAAATAGTCTTTCCAAGCTGCTCAATCAAAGGAAAGTTTTAACTGTGTGAGATGAATGCAACTATCAGGAAACAGTGTCTCCAAAAGAGTCTTTCTAGTTTTTATATGAAAATATTCCCTTTTCTCCATAGGACTCAATGTGCTCCAAAATATCCCCTTGCAGATTCTACAAAAACAGTGTTTCCCAACTGCTCAATCAACAGAAAGTTATAGTTTTTAGAGATGAATGCATACATTACAATGCAGTTTCTCAGAAAGCTTCTTTTGAGTTTTAATCTGAAGACACTCCCTTTTTCTCCATATGCCTCAATGTGCTCCCAAATATCCCTTCACAGATTACACAAAAACAGTGTTTCCAAACTGTTCAATCAAAAGAAAGCTTTAACTCTTTGAGATGAATGCACACATCCCAAAGCAGTTTTTCAGAAAGCTTCTTTCTAGTTTTTATCTGAAATTATTTCTTTTTCCCCATAAGCTTGAATGCACTTCCAAATATCCCTTCACAGATTTTACAAAAACAGTTTTTCCAAACTGCTCAATCAAAACAAAGGTTTAACTCTGTGAGATGAATGGACACATCACAAGCCAGTTTCTCAGAAAGTGTCTTTCTAGTTTCTCTGAAGATATTTCATTTTTCACCATAGCCCTCAAAGCAATCCCAAATTTCCCTTCGCAGATTCCACAAAAACAGTGTTTGCAAAATGCTCCATCAAAAGAAAGGTTTAAATCTGTAAAATGAATGCACACATCACAAAGCAGTTTCTCAGAAAGATTTCTTCTAGTTTTTGTCTGAAGATATTTCTTTTTCACAATAGGCATAAATGCACTCTTAAACATCCCTTCACAGGTTCTAAAAAAACAGTGTTCCCAAGCTGCTCAATCAAAAGGATGGTTTAACTCTGTGAGGCAAATAGACACATCCCAAAGCAGTTTCTCAGAAATACTCTTTCTAGTTTATTCTGAAGATATTTCATTTTTCACCATAGGCCTTGTTGCACTGCCAAATATCCCTTCTCCATTTCTACAAAAACAGTGTTTCCAAACTGCTTAAACAAAAGAAAGTTTTAACTCCGGGAGATGAATGCATACATCACAAAGCAGTTTCTCAGAAAATTTTCTAATTTTTGTCTGAATATATTTCCTTTTTCAACATAGGCATAAATGTGTTCCCGAAAATATCCCTTCACAGATTCTAGAAAAACAGTGTTTCAAAACTGCTCAATGAAAAGAAATTTTAACTCTGTGAGCTGAATGCTCACATCACGAAGCAATTTCTCAGAAAATTTTATTCTAATTTTTCTCTGAATATATTTCCTTTTTCACTGTAGTCCTCAATGTGCTCCAAAATATCCCTTTGCAGATTCTACAAAAACAGTGTTTCCAAACTTCTCAATCAAAAGAAAGGTTTAACTCTGTGAGAAGAATGCACACTTCACAACACAGCATCTCAGAAAACTTTTTTCAACTTTTTATCTGAAGTTACTGCCTTTTACAACATAAGCCTCTATACACTCCCAAATATCCCTTTGCAAATGCTACAAAAATAGTGTTTTCAACCTGCTGAATCAAAAGAAAGCCTTAAATATGTGAGTTTTTTTTTGTCTGAAGATATTTCCCTTTTCACCATAGGCCTCAATGTGCTCCCAAATATCCTATCGCAGATTCTATAAAAAAGAGTTCCAAGATGCTCAATCAAAAGGAAGTTTTAACTCTGTGAGGTGAATGTACACATCATAACTCGGTTTCTCAGAAACCTTCTTTCTAATTTTTATCTGAAGGTATTTCCTTTTTCACCATAGGCCTCAAAACACTCCCAAATATCCTTTCTCAGATTCTACAAAAACAGTGTTTCCCAACTGCTCCATCTAAAGAAAGGTTCAACACTGTGAGATCAATGCATATAACACAAAGCAATTTCTCAGAAATCTTCTTGCTATTTTTTATCTGAAAATATTTCCTCTTTCACTATAGGCCTCAATGTGCTCCCAAATATCCCTATGTAGATGCTTCAAAAACACTGTCTCCAAACTGCTCAATCAAAAGAAATTTTTTGCTCTCTGAGGTGAAACCACGCATCACAAAGAAATGTCTCTGAAGGCTGCTTTCTAGTATTTCTCTGAAGATATTTCCTTTTCACCATAGGCCTCAATGCACTCTGAAACATCTCTTCACAGATTCTACAAAAACCTTGTCTCCAACTGCTCAATCAAAGGAAATGTTTAGCTTTGTGAGATGAACGCACACATCACAAAAAAAGTCTCAGAAATCTTCTTTATATTTTTTATATGATATTTCCCTTTTCACTATAGGCCTCAATGCATTCCCAAATATCTCTTCGCAGATTCTACAAAAACTGTTTCCAAACTGCTCAATCAAAAGAAAGATTTAACTCTGTGAGATGAATGCACACAGCACAAAGCAATGTCTCAGAAATCTTATTTCCAGTTTTTATCTTAAGATATTTCCTTTAGTACCATAGGCCTCAATGCACTGCCAAATATCCTTTTCCAGATTCTACAAGAACAGTGTTTCCAAGCTGCTCAATCAAAAGAAATGTTTAAATCTGTGTGATGAATGCACACATCACAAAGAAGTTTCTCAGAAAGCTTCTGTCTAGTTTTTATCTGAAGATAATTTTTTTCACCATAGGCTTCAATGTGCTCCTAAACATCCCATGGCAGATTCTACAAAAACAGACTTTTAAACTGTTCAATCAAATTTAACTATGTAAGGTGAATACACACGTCACAAACAGCCTGTCAGAAAGCTTCTTTATATTTTTTATCTGAAGATATTTCCTTTTTCATCATAGGCCTCATGGGGCTGCAAATAACCCTTTGCAGATTCTAAATGATCAAACTCTAATTTCCAAACTCTTCAATCAAAAGAAAGCTTTATGTCAGTGAGATGAATGTTCATATAGCAAAGCAGTTTCTCAGGAAGCTTCTTTCTACATTTTCTCTGAAAATATTTCCTTTTTCACCATAGGCCTCAATGCTCTCCCAATATACCTTCCAGATTCTACAAAAACAATGCTTTAAAATTGTTCAATGAACGGAAAGATTCAACTTTGTGTGATTAATGCAAACATCACAAGGCAGTGTCTCAGAAAGCTTCTTTCTAGTTTTTCTTTGAAGCTACACCCTTTTTCAACATAGGCCTCAATACGCTCCCAAATATACCTTCACATATTCTACTGAAACCATGTTTACAAACTGCTCAATCAACAGAAAAGTTTAACTCTGTGAGATGAATGCTCACATCATAAAGCTGTTTCTCAGAGAGATTCTTTTGAGTTTTTATCTGAAGATATTTCCTTTCTCACCATGGGCCTCAATGCACTCCCAAATATCCCTTCACATATTCTACAAAAACGATGATCCCAAACTGCTGAATGAAAAGAAATTTTTACCTCTGTGAGCTGAATGCACTCATCATAAAACAGTTTTTCAGAAAACTTCTTTCTAGTTTTGAACTTAAGTTATTTCCTTTTTCACCATAGGCCTCAGTTCACTCTGAAATATCCTTTCACAGATTCTACAAAAACAGTGTTTCCAAGCTGCTTAATCAAAAGTAAGTTTTAACTCTGTGTAATGAATGCAGACATGACAAAGCAGTTTCTCAGAAATCTTCCTAGTTTTTCTCTGAAGATACTTGCTTTTTCACCAGAGGCCTCTAAGCGTTCCCATGTATCCCTTCACAGATACTACAAAAACCGTGCTTCCAAACCTTTTAATCAAAAGAAAGGTTTATCTCTGTGAGATGAATACACACATCATAAAGCAGTATCTCAGAATGTTTCTTTGAAGTTTTTTCTCTGGAGTTTTTTTTATCATGTGCCTCAACATGCTCCAAAATATCCCTTTGCAGATTGCACAAAAACAGTGTTTCCAAACTGCTCCCTGAAAAGAAAAGTTTACCTCTGTGAGATGAATGCACACGTTACAAATTAGTTCCTCAGAAAGCTTCTCTCTAGTTTTTATTGGGGGTTATTTCCTTTTTCAGCATAAACTTCTATGAGCTCCACAATATCCCTTTGCAATTTCTACAACAACAGTGCTTCCAAACTGTTCTATCAAAAGAATGATTTACTTCTGTGAGATTAATATATCCATCACAAAGCATGGTCTCAGAAAGCTTCTTTCTAGTTTTTATCTGAAGATACTTCCTTTTTCACAGTAGGCCTCAATGTGCTCCCAAATATCCCTTTGCAGGTTCCACAAAAACAGTGTTTTCAAACTGTGCAATCAAAAGAAAGCTTTAACTCTGTGAGATGAATGCACACATCAAAAAGTGGTTTCTCGAAAATGTTCTTCCTGGTTTTTTTCTGAAGGTATTTCCTTTTTCACCATAGGCCTCAATGCACTCCCAAATATCAATTGCCAGACCCTGCAAAAACAGTTTTTCCAAACTGCAAAATCAAGAGAAAGTTTTAACTCTGTGAGAAGAATGCACACAACAGAAAGAAAATTCTCAGAAAGCATCTTTCTAGTTTTTATCTGAAGATATTCAGTTTTTCACAATAGGCCTCAATGCACTCCCAAATGTCCCTTCGCATATACTACAAAAACAGTGTTTCCAAACCGCTCAATCTAAAGAAAAGTTTAACTCTGTGAGATGAATTCACACATCACAAAGTAGTTCTTCAGAAAGCTTCTTTCTAGTGTTCATCAGAAGATATTTCCTTTTTCACCATAGACCTCAATGCACTCTCAAATATTCCTTCACAGATTCTACAAAAACAGTGTTTCCAAACTGCTGAATCCAAAGAAAGCTTTAACTCTGTGGGATGAATGAACTCTCAAAAAATAGTGTCTCAGAAAGCTTCTTTCTAGTTTTTTTATGAATATATTTCGTTTTTCAGTGTTGGCCTCAATATGCTCCCAAATATCCCTTCACAGATTCTACAAAAACAGTGTCTCCAAATTGCTCAATCAAAAGAAATATTTAACTCCATGAGATGAATGCTCTCATCACAAACCAGTGTCTCAGAAAGCTTCATTCTAGTTTTTTCAGAAGATATTTTCTTTTTCACCACAGAGTGCAATGAGCTCCCAAATATCCCTTTGAAAATTCTACAAAAAGAGTTTTTCCAATTGTTCAATCAGCACAAAGGTTTATCTCCTTGAAATGAATGCACACATCACAAAGCTGTGTCTCAGAAAGATTCTTTCTAGCTTTTCTCTGAATCTATATACTTTTTCACCATAGGTCTCAATGCGCTCCTAAATATCAATTCACAAACACTACAAAAACAGTGTTTCCAAATTTCTAAATCAACAGAAAGTTTTAACTCTGTGAGAAGAATGCACACAACCAAAATCAGATTCTCAGAAAGCTTATTTCTAGTTTTTCTCTGAAGATGTTTAATTTTTCACTGTAGGCCTCTCTGCACTACCAAATATCCCTTTGCAGATTCTACAATAACAGTGTTTCCAAACTGCTCAATCAAAACGAAGGTTTAACACTGTGAGATGAATGCACACATCACAAAGAAGTTTCTCAAAAAGCGCTTTCTTGATTTTTCTGAAGATATTTCCTTTTACACCATAGGACTCCATGTACTCCCAAATATCCCTTCACAGATTCTACAAAAACAGTGTTTCCAAACTGCTCAATCAAAAGAAAGGCTTAACTCTGTTAGGTGAATGCAAACATCACATAGCAGTTTCTCAGAAAGCCTCATTCTAGTTTTTATCTGAAGATATTTCCTTTTATACCATAGGTCTCAATGCACGCCCGAATATGCCTTCACGGTTTCTGCATAAACAGGATTTCCAAACTTCTCAATCAAAACAAATGTTTACCTTTTTGAGATGAATGCACACATCACAAAGCACTGTCTCAGAAACTTCTTTCTAGTTTTCATCTGAAGATATTTCCTTTTTCACCTTAGGGCTCCAGGTGCTCCCAAATACACTTTTGCAGATTTAACAAAAGCAGTGATTCCAACCTGCCCCAACAAAAGAAAGGTTTAACTCGGTGACATGATTGCTCACATCAAAAAACAGTTTGTCAGAAAGCTTCTTTCTAGTTTTTATCTGAAGATATTTCCTTTTTCACTATAGGCCCCAATGAAATCCCTTCTCAGATTCTACAAAAACAGTGCTTCCAAGCTTCTCAATCAAAAGTTATGTTTAATTCTCTGAGATGAATGCAAACATCATGAAGAAAATTTCTCAGAAATCTTCTTTCTAGTTTTAATCTGAACATATTTACTTTTTCAACATAGGCCTCAATGTGCTCTCAAATATCCCTTCACAGATTCTACAAAAACAGGGTTTCCAACCTGCTTGATCAAAAGAACAGTTTAACACAGTGAGATGAATGCACTCATTACATAGAGATTTCTCAGAAGGTGCTTTCTAGATTTTATCTGAAGATATTTCCTTTTATACCATGGGACTCAATGCACTCCAAAATATTTGCAGATTCTACAAAAACTGTTTCCAAACTGCTCAATCAGGTGAAAGTTTTAACTCCATGAGATGAGTACAAAATCACATAGCAGTTTCTCAGAATGCTTCCTTCTAGTTTTTATATGAAGATGTTTCCTTTTTTCCACAGGCCTCAATGCACTCCCAAATATCCCTTCTCAGATTCTACAAAAACAGTGTTTCCAAACTGCTCAATCAAAAAAAACTTTAACTCTGTGAGATGAATAGATACATCACAAAGCAATGTCTCAGAAACTTCCTTCTAGTTTTTATCTGAAGATATTTTCTTTTTCACCATAGGCCTCAATGGGCTCCAAAATACCTCTTCACAGATTCTACAAAAACAGTGTTTACAAACTGCTCAATCTAAAGAAAGGTTTAATTCTGTGAGATGAATGCACACATCACAAACCGTATCTGAGAAAGCTTCTTTCTGGTTTTGATATGAAGTCATTTGTTTTTCACAATAGGCCTCAATGCACACCCAAATATCCCTTTGCAGTTTATAAAAAGTCAGGGTTTCCAAACTGCTTAATCAAAACAAATGCTTAACTCTCTGGAACGAATGCACACATCACAAAGTGGTTTCTCAGAAATCTTCTTTTTATGTGAAGATATTCCCTTTTTCACAATAGGCCTAAATGTGCACATAAATATCCCTTTGCAGATTCTACAAAAATAGTTTCCAAACTGCTCAATCAAAAGAGAGCTCTAACACTCTGAGGTTAACACACACACCATTAAACAGTGTCTCAGAAAGCTTCTTTCTTGTTTTTATCTGAAGATATTTCCTTTTTCAAAATAGGCCACAAGGTGCTCCCAAATATACTTTTGCAGGTTCTAAATTTACAGTGATTCCAAGCTGCTCCATTAAAGGAAGGTAGTAACTTTGTGAGATAATTGCATACATCAGAAATCTGTTTGTCAGAAAGCTTCTTTCTAGTTTTTATCTGAAGATATTTCCTTTTTCACTATATGCCTCTATGCGCTTGCAAATATCTCTTTGCAGATTCTACAAAAACAGTGTTTCAAAGCTACTCAATCAAAAGATAGGTTTAAATCTCTGAAAAGAACGTGCACATCACAAAGACAGTTTCTCAAAAATCTTCTTTGTAGTTTTTATGTGAAGATATTTCCTTTTATGTCATAGGCCTTTAAGTGCATCGAAATATTCCCTCTCAGATTCTACATGAAGAGTTTTTCCAAACTGCTGAATCAAAAGAAAGGTTTAACTCTGTGAGATTAATGCACAAATCCCAAAGCAGTTTCTCAGAATGCTTCTTTCTAGTTTTGTCTGAAGCTTTTTCCTTTTCCACCACAGGCCTCAAAGCACTCCCAAATATCCCTTTGCAGATTCTCCAGAAAGAGTGTTTCCAAACACTCTATCAAAGGACAGCTTTAACTCTGTGAGAAGAATGCACACATCAAAAAGCAAGATCTGGCCGGGCGCGGTGGCTCAAGCCTGTAATCCCAGCACTTTGGGAGGCCGAGGCGGGCGGATCACAAGGTCAGGAGATCGAGACCATCCTGGCTAACACGGTGAAACCCCGTCTCTACTAAAAAATACAAAAAATTAGCCGGGCGTGTTGGCGGGTGCCTGTAGTCCCAGCTACTCGGGAGGCTGAGGCAGGAGAATGGCGTGAACCCAGGAGGCGGAGCTTGCAGTGAGCCGAGATCGCGCCACTGCACTCCAGCCTGGGCGACAGAGAACGACTCCGTCTCAAAAAAAAAAAAAAAAAAAAAAAGCAAGATCTCTGAAAGCTTCTTTATAGTTTTTATCAGAATATTTCCTTTTTCACCATAGGCCTCCATGCACTCCCAAATATCCCTTCACAGATTCTACAAAAACAGTGTGTAGAAACTGTTCAATCAAAAGAAAGATCTAACTCTCTGAGATGAAAGCACATATCAGAAAGTAGTTTCTGAGAAAGTTTCTTTAGAGTTTTTATCTGAAGATTTTTTTCACCATAAGTGTCTATGTGCTCTAAAATATCCCTTCCCAGATTCTCCAAAAAAAGTGTTTGCAAACTGCTCAATCAAAATAAAGTTTTAACTCTGAGTGGTGGATGCACACATAACAAAGCGGTTTCTCAAAAACCTTCTTTCTAGTTTTTATCTGAAGATATTTCCTTTTTCACCATAGGTGCCAATGCACTCCCAAATATCTGTTCACAGATTCTACTAATCAGTGTTTCAAAACTGATCAATCAAAAGAAAGGTTAGCTCTGTGAGATGATTGCACACATCACAAAGGAATTTCACAAAAGGCTTTTTTCTAGTTTTTAACTGAAGATATTTACTTTTTCACAATAGGACTCAATGGGCTCCAAAATATCCCTTTGCAGAGACTACAGAAACAGTGTATCCAACTGGTCACTCAAAAGAAAAGTTTAACTGTGTGAGATGAATGCACACATCACAATGAAATTTCTCAGAAAGCAGCTTTCTGGTTTTTATCTGGAGATATTTCCTTTTTCAACATATGACTTAATGAGCTCTCAAATATCCTTTTGCAGATTCTACAAAAACTGTTTCCAAAGTGTTCAATCAAAATAAAGATTTGACAATGTTAGATGAATGCACACATCACAAAATAGTGTCTCAGAATGCTTCCTTCTAGTTTTTCTGTGAAGATATTTCCTTCTTCACCATAGGCCCTAATGCACACCCAAATATCCCTTTGCAGATTGTACAAAAGCAGTGTTTCCAAGCTGCTCCATCAAAAGACAGCTCTAACTCTGTGACATGAACACACACATCATAAAGCAGTGTCTCAGAAAGCTTCTTCCTAGTTTTCATCTGAAGATATTTCCTTTTTCATGATAGGCCTCAAGGTGCTCCCAAATATGCTTTCATGGATTCTACATAAACAGTGATACCAAGCTGCTACATCAAAAGAAATGTTTAAATCTGTGAGATCATTGCACACATCACAAAGCAGTTTGCCAGAAAGCTTCTTTCTAGTTTTTATCTGAAGATATTTACTTTTTCACCACAGGCCTCAATGTGCTCCCAAATATCCCTTTGCAGATTTTACAAAAACAGTTTTGAAGCTGCCCAATCAAAAGATAGGTTTAATTCTGTGAGATGAATGCACACATCACAAAGCAGTGTCTCAGAAAGATTGTTTCCATTTTTTATCTGAAGACATTTCCTTTTTCACAATGGACCTCAATGCATTCCCAAGTATTCCTTCTAAGATTCCAAATAAAGAGTTTTTCCAGACTGCTCAATCAAAAGAAAAATTTAACTCTGTGAGATGAATGTACACATCCCAAAGCAGTTTCTCAGAAAGCTTCTTTCTAGTTTTTACCTGAAGATATTTCCTTTTTCACCATAGATCTCAATGCACTCTCAAATATCAATGCGCAGATTCTCCAGTATCACTGTTTCCAAACTACTAAATCAAAAGAAAGCTTTAACTCTGTGAGATGAATGCACACATCAAAAAGCAGTGTCTCAGAAATGTTCCTTCTAGTTTTTATCTGAAGATATTTCCTTTTTCAGCATTGGCCTCAATGTGCTCCCAAATGTCCGTTCACAGATTCTACAAAAAGAGTGTTTCCAAGCTGTTCAATAAAAAGAAATGTTTAATTCTATGAGATGAATGTGCACATCAGAAATTGGTTTCTGAGAAAGCTTCTTTAGAGTTTTTATCTGAAGATTTTTTTTTCACTGTAAGGGTCAATGTACTCTAAAATATTCCTTCCTAAATTCTACAAAAGAGTTATTGCAAACTGCTCAATCAAAACAAAGGTTTATCTCTGTGAGATGAATGCACACATAATAAAGCAGTTTACCAGAAAGCTTCTTTCTAGTTTATATCTGAAGATATTTCCTTTTTCACCATAGGCCTCAATGTGCTCCCAAATATCCCTACACAGATTATACAAAAACAGGGATTCCAAGCTGCTCAATCAAAAAAACATAGGTCTCAATGCGCTCCCTAATATATCTCTGCAGATTCTACAAAAACAGTTTTTCCAAACTGTTCAGTCAAAAGAAATATATAACTCTGTGAGGTTAATGGACACATCACAAAATATTTTCTCAGCACGCTTCTTTCTACTTTTTATCTAAAGATATTTCGTTTTTCACCATAGGCCTCAATGCACTCCCAAATATCAATTCACAGATTCTACAAATTGGTGTTTCAAAACTGCTGAATCAGAAGATTGGTTTAACTCTGTGAGTTGAATATACATATGACAAAGCAATTTCTCAGGAAGCTTCTATCTAGTTTGTATCTGAAGATATTTTCTTTTTCAACATAGGTCTCAATCTGCTCCCAAATACCCCATCACAGATTCTACAGAAACAGTATATCCAAGGTGCTCAATACAAAGAGAGATTTAACCCTGTGAGATCAGTAAAACATCACGAAGCAGTGTCTCTGAAAAATTGTTAGTAATTTTTAGCTGAAGATACTTCCTTTTTCACTGTAAGCCTCAAAGCGCTCCCAAATAACCCTTCGCAGTTTCTGCAAAAACAGTGTTTCCAAACTAGTCAATCAAAAGAATGGTTTAACTCTGTGAGATGAATGTACTCACCCCAAAGCAGTTTCTAGGAAAGCTTCTTTCTTGTTTTTCTCTGTAGATATTTCCTTTTTCACTGTAGGCTTCAGAGGGTTCCCAAATATCCCTTCACAGATTCTACAAAATAATTGTTACCAAACTACTCAATCCAAAGTAAGCTTTAACTCTGTGAGACGAATGCACACATCATAAAGCAGTGTCTCTGAAAGTTTCTTTCTAACTTTTATCTGAATATATTTTGTTTTTCACCATAGGCCTCAATGCACTGCCAAATATCCCTTCACAGATGTTACAAAAACAGTGTTTGCAAACCACTCCATAAAAAGGAAGGTTTACCTCTGTGAGAGGAATGCATGCATCACAAAGCAGTTTGTCAGAAACCTTCTTTCTATTTATTACCCAAAGATGTTTTCTTTTTCACCAAAGGCCTCAATGTGCTCCAAATATCCCTTTGCAGATTCTACAAAAGCAGAGTTTCCAACTGCTCAATCAAAAGAAAGATTTAACTGTGTGAGATGAATCCACACATAACAAAGCCATGTCTTAAAAAGCTTTTTTCTAGTTTTGGTCTGAAGATGTTTCCTTTTTCACCATAGGCCTCAATGCACTTCCAAACATCCCTTTGCAGATTCTACAAAAACTGTGTTTCCAAACGGCTGAATCCAAAGAAAGGGTTAACTCTGTGAGATGAATGCACACATCACAAAGCAGTTTCTCAGAAAACCTCTTTCTAGTTTTTATCTGAAGATATTTGCTTTTTCAGTGTATGCCTGAATGTGCTCCCAAATATCCCTTCGCTGATTCTACAAAAACAGTGTTTCCAAAATACTCAATAAAAGAAAGTTTTAACACTGTGAGATGAATGAACACCTCACAAAGCAGTTTCTCAGAAATCTTCTTTTAGTTTTTATCTGAAGGTATTTCCTTTCTCACCAAAGGCCTCAAAACTCTCCCAAATATCCCATCACATATACTACAAAACATTGTTTCAAAACTGCTCAATCAAAAAAAAAGTTTAACTCTGGAAGATGAATGCACACATCATGAAGAAGTTTCTCAGAAATCTTCTTTCAAGTTTTTATTGGAAGATATTTCCTTTTTCACCTCAGTGCCCTCCGAAATATCCCTTCTCAGATTCTACAAAAAGAATGTTTCCAAGCTGCTCAATAAAAAGAAAGTTTTAACTCTGTGAGATGAATGCACACATCACAAAATAGTGTTTCAGAACGCTTCTTTCTAGTTCATATGTGAAGAATTTTCCTTTTTCACCATATGCCTAAATATGCTGCCAAATATCCTTTTGAACATTCTAAAAAAATAGTGTTTCCAAACTGCTCAGTCAAGAGAAATGTTTAACATTGTGAGATGAATGGATACGTCAAAAAGCTGTTTCTCAGAAAGCTTCTTTCCAGTTTTTATCTGAAGATATTTTCTTTTTCACCATAGACCTAAAGGCACTCCCAAATATCCCTTCACAGATTCTACATAAATTGATTCCAAACTGCTCAATCAAAAGAAACGTTTAACTCTGTGAGATGAATGATCACATCACAAAACAGTTTCTCAGAAAATTTCTTTCAAGTTTCCATCTGAAGATACTTCCTTTTTCATCATAGGCCTCAAACTGCTCACAAATATCCCTTTACAGATTCCACAAAAACAGTGTTTCCAAACTGCTCAATAAAAAGAAAGATTTAACTCTTTGAGATGAATGCACACATCACAAAGCAGTGTCTCAGAAAGCTTCTTTTCAGTTGTCATTTGAAGTTATTTCCTTTTTCACCACAGGCCTCAATGTGCTCCCAAATATCCTTTTGCAGATTCTAGAGAAACAGGGTTTTGAAACTCCTCAATCAAAAGGAAGCTTTACCTCTGTGAGATGAATGCACAAATCACAAAGCTGTTTCTAAGAAAGGGTCTTTCTAGTTTTTATCAGGACATATTTTCTTTTTCATCATATGCCTCAATGTGCTCCCAAATATCTTTTTGCAGATTCTACAAAGACAGCATTTCTGAGCTGCTCAGTCAAAAGAAAGGTTTACCTCTGTGAGATGAATATACACATCACAAAGTAGTTTCTCAAAAAGCTTCTTTCTACTTTTTATCTTAAGATATTTCCTTTTTCACCATAGACCTCAATGCACTCCCAGATATCCCTTTGCGGATTGTACAAAAACAGTGTTTCCAAACTGCTCAAATGAAAGCTTTAACTCTGTGAGATGAATTCACACATCACCAGGCGTTTTCTCAGAAAGCGTATTTCTAGTTTTTATCAGAAGTTATTTTCTTTTCATCACAGGCCCCTACGTGGTCTCAAATATCGTTTCATAGATTCTATAAATACAGTGTTTCCAAACTGCTCAATCAGAAGACTGGTTTAACTGTGAGATGAATTCCCACATCACAAAGCAGTTTCTCAAAAAGCTTCTTACTAGTTTTTATCTGAAGTTATTTCATTTTTGACCACAGGCCTCAAAGTGCTCCGAAATATGCCTTTGCAGATTCTACACAAACAGTGTTTCCAAACTGCTCCATGAGAAGAAAGGCTTACCTCTGTGAAATGAATTCACACATCACAAAGCAGTTTTTCAGAAATCTTCTTTCTAGTTTTTATCTGACAATATTTCCTTTTTTACCATAGACCTCAAAGCGCTCCCAAATATGCCTTCACAGATTCTACAAATACAGTTTTTTCAAACAGTTCAATAAAAAAGGTTTAACTCTGTGAGATAAATACAAACATCACAAAGCAGTTTCTCAGAATCTTCTTTCTAGTTTTTCTCTAAAGATATTTGCTTTTTCACCCTAGGCCTCAATAGACTCCCAAATATCCCTTCACAGATTCTACCAATACAGTGTTTAAAAAATGCTCCATTAAAAGAAATATTTTAACCTGTTGGATTAATGCAAATATCACAAAGCATTTCCTCAGAAAGTTCCTCAGACCAGGGAACACTTCTTGGAGGCACGGTTTTATTTATTTATTTTTTTCTGCATCCTTCCATCAGTTCTTACATTCCCCTCAGGGGCCTTCTGCCTGCTTTGGGGTACCCCTATCAGGCCGGAGGTGGTCTGTGGGTTCAAACCGGGGATGTTAGGGTCCCCAGAGCCCCATACCGGGGCTGATAGGAAGGCCCTTTTGTCTTCCATAGGGAACCTAGGAAAACTTCTGCTCGGCACAGTTTTCATTTTTTATTTTCTAATTTTTTTCTGCCACTGGTGGGTGCCTCACCTCCCCTCCCTCAAGCCTTCCCTTCCCTTCAGGGGTCTTCTGCTCACTTTGAGGTACCCGTAGTGGGCCCGAGATGAACCATGAGTTTGAACCAGGGACACCAGGGTCCTGGAGCCCCACACAGGGGGTGATGGAAAGGCCCTTTCGTCTGTGAGTGACCCAGGCTAGGCTTCTCAGCTATGTGGTTTTCTTTTCTGCCATGGGTGTCTCACCTATCCTCCCTCAAAACTTACCATCCCCTTGCGGGTATTCTGCCCACTGTGAGGTACCCCTAGTAGGCTTGAGACCCACTGCGTGTTCGAACCAGGAATGCCAAGTTTCTGTGGCCCTGCACAGGTGCTGATAGGAAGGCACTTTCATCCGTGGGAGACCCAGGCCCTGCTTCTCTGTGACGTGGCTTCTTTTTTTCTTTTTTCTGAAACAGGTGCCTCACCTCCCCTCCTTCAAACCTTACCTTCACCTTAGGCTCCTTCTGCCCATTTAGGGATACTCCTAGCGAGCCCAAGATTCTCCTTGGGTTGGATCCAGGGATGCCAATTTCCCTGTAACCCCGTGCAGGGCCTGATGGGAAAGTCCTTTCATCCGTGGGTGACCCAGGCCCCACTTCTCGGTGGCAGAGTTGTTTTCTTTTTCTGCCACAGGTGCCTCACCTCCCCTCCCTCAAACCTTACCTTACCCTCAGAGGCCTTCTGCCTGCTTTGGGGTACCCCTAGCGGTCTGCAGACTCACAATGGATTCAACAGGGATGCCAGTGTCCCAAGGCACCACACAGGGGTTGATGGGAATGCACTTTCATCTGTAGGGGACCCAGGAATGCTTCTCACCACACAGTTTTTTTATTTGTATTTTTTTCTGTCACAGGTGCCTCAACTTTCCTCCCTCTAACATTACTTCCCCTTCAGGGGCTTTCTGCCCACTTCAGGGTACCACTAGCAGGCCTGAGATGCACCCTGGGTTTGAATCAGAGACTCCAGGGTCCCCGGGGCCCCATGTAGGGGCTGATGGGAAGGCACCTTTGTCCGTGGGTGACCCAGGGACACTTTTCAATGGTGCGCTTTTTTTTTGTCTTGTTTTGTTTTTCTGCCACAGGTGCCTCACCTCCACTCCCTCAAACCTTACCTTCCCCTCAGGGGCTTTCTGTCCACTTTGGGATACACCTAGTGGACCCAAGACCCATCCTGGGTTTTAACCAGGGACGCCAGGGACCTGAAGTCATGCCCAGAGACTGATGGGAAGGCACTTTAGTCCATGGAGGAACCAGGAACACTTCTCGTTGGTCCAGTTTTATTTTATTTTTTATTTACTTTTATTTTTTTTCCTGCCACTGGTGCCTCCTCTCCCCTCTCAAACCTTAAGTTCACCTCAGGGGCCTTCTGCCCACTTTGGGGTACCCCTCGCAGGCACGAGACCAACCCTGGATTTGAACCAGGGGCACCAGGGACCCGGGGCCCTATGGAAGGACTGATGGGAAGGCACTTTTGTCCGTGGGGGACCCAAGAACGCTTCTAGATGGTGCAGTTTTATTTTATTTTATTTTTTTTCTTCTGCACAGGTCCCTCACCTTTCCTCCATCAAACCTTACTTCCACTCAGGGGCCTTCTGCCAGCTTTGGGGTACTCCTAGTGGGCCCAAGACACCCAAGACACACCGTGGGTTTGAACCAGAGATGCCAAGGTACAGGGTCCATGCGTAAGGGCTGATGGGTAAGCTCTTTCATCCTTGGGGGACCCAGGCCCCAATTCTGGGTGGCATGGTTTTTCTTTCTGCCAAAGGTCCCTCACCTCCCCTCCCTCAAACTTTACCTTCACCTCAGGGGTCTTATGCCTGCTTTGGGGTACCCCTAGCAGGCCCAAGACACACCCTGTGTTCAAACCAGGGATGCCAGCATCCTTGTGCCAAGTGCAGGGGCTGATAGGAAGGCACTGTTGTCCGTGGGTGAGTCAGGCCCTGCTTCTTGGTGGAGCTTTTTTTTTTTCCTGCCACAGGTCACTCACCTCCCCTCCCTCAAACCTTACTTTCTCCTTAGATGCTTTCTGGACTCTTTGGTGTATCCCTAGTGGGCCTGAGATGCACCCTGGGTTCAAACCAGGGATGTCAGAGTCCCAGGGCCATGCACAGGGCCTGGTGGGAAGGCACCCTCATCCATGGGGACCCAGGTCCCGCTTCTCAGCAGTGCGTTTTTTTTTTCAGCCATAGTTGTCTCACCTCCCTTCCCTTAAAACTTAGCTTCTCATTAGGGGCCTTCTGCTTGCTTTGGGGTACTGCTAGCGGGCCTAAGATGCACCATAGGTATGAAGCATGGATGCCAGGGTCCTGGGGTCCCACACAAGGTCTGATGGGAAGGGACTTTCTTCCCTGGGGGACCCAGGAACCGTTCTTGGTGGTGTGGGGTTTTTTTCTGCCAAAGGTGCCTCACCTCCCCTCTCTCAAACCTTACCTTCACCCCAGGGGCCTTCTGCCTGGTTTGGGGTACCTCTAGTAGGCCCAAGACATATCACTGGTTTGAACCAGGGGTGCCAGTGTCCCAGGGCCATGTGCAGGTGCTGATAGGAAGACATTGTCGTCCTTGGGGGACACAGGTCCTGCTTTTCAGCGGCGTGATTAATTTGTTCTTTGTTTTTTTCTGACACAGTTGCCTCACCTCCCCTCTCTCAAACCTTACCTTCCCCTCAGGGGCATTCTGCCCACTTTGGGGTACACCTAGTGGGCCTGATATTCACCATGTTTTCAAATCAGGGACGATAGCATCCCTGGGCCCTCTCGAAGCTGCTGATGGGAAGGCACTTTCTTCCATGGGGTACCCAAGAACGCTTCTTGGAGGTGCAGTCGTTTTCTTTTTATTTTTTATTTTTCCACAGGTGCCTCACGTCCCCTCACTCAATCCTTACCTACCCATCAGGGGCCTTCTGCCCACTTTGGGGTAGCCCCAGCGGCCTGAGACCCACTCTTGGTTTGAGACAGGGAAGCCAGGGACCTGAAATCATGCCCAGGGGCTGATGGGAAAGCACTTTTGTCCATGGGGGACCCAGGAATGCTTCTCAGCTGTGCAGTTTTATTTTTTATTTTATTTTATTTTTTATTTTTATTTTTTTCTGCTACAGGTACCACACGTTTTCCCCCTCAAAACTTACATTGCCCTCAGGGTCCCTCTGCCCATTTTGGGGTATCCCTAGTGGGACTGAGACCCAGTCTGGGTTCAAACCAGGGATGCCAGGGTACCAGGGCCATGCGCAGGGGCTGATGGGAAGGCACTTTCATCAGTGAGGAATCCAGAAATGCTACGCGGTGGGGCAGTTTTATTCCTTTTTTTTTCTGCCACACGTGTCTCACCTCCCCTCCCTCAAATCTTACCTTCACCTCAGGGGCCTTCTGCCCACTTTGGAGTACTCCTAGTGGGCCCAAGATGTACTGAGGTTTCCAAACAAGGACCCCAGAGTCCAGGTCCCCATGCAAGGGATGATGGGAAGACACTGTGCCATTGGGGTTCCTGGCCCCACTTATTGGCGGTGGCATTTTTTTTTCCTTCTGCCACAGGTGCCTCCCCTCCCCTCCCTCAAATTTTACTTTCCCTCAGTGGCCTTCTGCCTGAGTGGGGCTACCCACAGCAGGCCTGAGATGCACCGTGGGTTTGAATGAGGGATGCCAGGGTCCCCGGGGCCCACTCAGGGGCTGATGGGAAGGCACTTTCGTCCATGGGAGACACAGGAACACTTCTGGGACACACTTTGTTTTTTTCTGCCACAGGTGTCTTACCTCCCTTTCCTCAAAACTTACATTCTCTCAGGGGCCTTCTACCCATTTTGGGGTATCCCTAGTGGGCCTGAGATGTACCCTGGTTTTGAACCAGGGATGCCAAGGTCCAGGACCCATGCACAGGGGATAATAGGAAGGCACTTTTGTCCATGGGGACCCAGGCAGCCCTTCTTGGCAGTGCTGTGTTTTTTTTTTTCCTGCCACAGATATGTTATCTCCCTTCCCTCAAGCCTTCCCTTCCCTTCAGGGACCTTCTGCCCATTTTGGAGTAACCCTAGTGGGCCAGAGACTCATCGAGGTTTTGAACAAGGGACATCAGTGTCCTGGGGCCCTGTGCAGGGGCTGATGGGAAGGCACTTTCATCTGTGGGGAATGCAGGAATGCTTCTTGGCCGTGCAGTTTTTTTTCTGCCAAATGTGCCTCACCTCCCCTCCCTCTAACCTTCCCTTCCCTTCAGGGGCCTTCTGCCTATTTTGGGGTACCCATAGCAGGCCTGAGAGTCACCGTGTGGTCCAACCAGGGATGGTAGTGTCCCCAGGACACTGCACAGGGGCTGATGGGAAGGAAATATTGTCCATGGGGGACCCAGGATCCGGGAACACTTCTCGGTGGCATGGTTTTGTTTTTTCTCTTCCACAGGTACCTCACTTCCCCTCCCTCAAAACTTACCTTCCCCTCAGTGGCCTTCTGCCCACTTTGAGTTACCCCTAGTGGGCCCGAGATGCACCCTGGGTTTGAACCAGGGACACAAATGTCCACTGGGCCCAGCGCAGGGGCTGATGGGAGCTCACTTTCGTCCATGGTGGACCCAGGAATGTTTTTTGGCAGCACTTTTTTTTGTTTGTTTAGTTTTTCCTGCCACAGGTGCCCCACCTCTTCTCCCTCAAACCTTACCTTCCCCTCAGGGGACTTCTGCCCACTTTAGGGTACCCCTAGTGGGCCTGAAACACACCCTGGGATCAAACCAGCAAAGGCAGTGTCCCTGGGGCCCAGCACAAGGGCTGAAGAGTGGGCACTTTTTTCTGAGGGGGACCCAGGAACTCTTCTCGGTGGTGGATTTTGTTTGTTTTTTGTATTTTTTCTGCCACAGGAGACCCTCCTCCCCTTCCTCAAACCTTACTTTCCCCTCAGGGGCTTTCTGCCTGCTTTGTGGTACCCCAGCAGGCCCGAGACACACCCTGGGTGTGAACCAGGGAAGCCAGGGTCTCTGGAGCGCAGTGCAGGGTCTCATGGGAAGGCATTTTCATCCATCAGCGATGAAGGAATGCTTCTATGTGGGGTGCATTATTTTTTCTGCCACGTGTGCCCCACATCTCCTCCCTCAAAACTTCCCTTCCCCTCAGGGCCATTCTGCACACTTTGGGATACCCTAGCTGTCCCGAGACTCACCCTGGGTTCAAACCAGGGACACCAGGGTCCCTGGGGCCAAGCACAGGGGCTGATGGGAAGGAATTGTCACCCGTGGGTACTCAGGGACGCTTCTGGGAAGTTTTTTTTGGTTTCTGTTTTTGTTTTTTTCTGACACAGGGGTCCCACCTTCCCTCTCTCAAAACTTACCTTCCCCTCAGGGGCCTTCTTCCTGCTTTGGGGTAACCCTAGCTGGCCCAAGGCACACCCTGGGTCTGAAACAGGGATGCTAGGGTCCCCCAGGCCAAGCACAGGGGCTGACAGGAACACACTTTTGTCCATGGTGGACTCAGGAACGCTTTTCATTGACATATTTTTTTTAGTTTTTTCTGCCACAGCTGCCCCACCTCCCCTCCCACAAAACTTACCTTCCCCTCAGGAGAATTCTGCCCTCTTTAGCCCACCCCTTGTGGGCTTCAGACACACCCTGGGATCGCACCAGGGAAGCCAGGGTCTCTGGGGTGCAGTGCAGGGTCTCATGGGAAGGCACTTTCATCCATCAGGGATGAAGGAATGCTGCTACGTGGTGCATTACTTTTTCTGCCACGTGTGCCCCACATCTCCTCCCTCAAAACTTCCCTTCCCCTCAGGGCCCTTCTGCACACTTTGGGATACCCTAGCTGCCCTGAGACTCACCCTGGGTTCAAACCAGGGACACAAAGTTCCCTGGGCCAAGCACAGGGGCTGATGGGAAGGAATTGTCACCCGTGGGTACTCAGGGACACTTCTGGGAAGCGTTTTTTGTTTTTGTTTTTGTTTTTTTCTGACACAGGTGCCCCACCTCCCCTCCCTCAAACCTTACCTTCCCCTCACGAGACTTCTGCCCTCTTTAGCCTACCCCTTGTGGCCCTGAGACACACCCTGGGATCGAACAAGCAAAGCCAGGGTCCCTGGGGCCCAGCTAAGGGGCTGATGGGAAGGCCCTTTCTTCTGTGGAGGACCCAGGAATACTTCTCAGAGGTGCGTTTTCTTTTTCTGCCACAGGTGCCCCACCTCCCCTCCCTCTAATCTTACCTTCCCTTCAGGGGACTTCTGCCTGCTTTGGGATAGCCCTAGCGGGCCTGAGACGCACCTCCTTTTGAACCGGGGATGCCAGGGTCACTGAAGCCCAGTGCAGCAGCTGATGGGAAGGCACTTTCATCATTGGAGGATCCAGGAATATCGGGGGAAACCCACCCATGATATTCAACGTGGGTCCTTTTCTATTTTCCCTGTGTCAACTGGTTGGAGAAATAAAGGCAAAGCATACAAAAGAGAGAAATTTTAAAGCTGGGTGTCCAGGGGAGAGATCACATGTCAGCAGGTTCCATGATGCCCTCTGAGCAGTAAAACCAGCAAGTTTTTATTAACAATTTTCAAAAGGGAGGGAGTGTACGAATAGGGTGTGGGTCACAGAGATCACATGCTTCAAGGGAGACAAAAGATCACAAGTCAGAAAGCCAAGGCAAAACTAGAAACAGTAATGAACTTCCATGTCCTGCTGTACAGGCAATGTCAGGGTTCAAGAGCAGAGAACCAGTCTGACTAGAATTTGCCAGGCTGGAATTTCCTAACTGAAGCAAGCTTGGGGGCGCTGCAGGAGACCAGGGCATGTTTCATCCCTTTCTACATCTGTATAAAGCAGACAGCCCCAGAGCAGCCATTTCCGAGGCCTGCTCTGAGAATGTATTCTTTTTCCAGGGCTGTTAATTATTAATATTCCTTACTGGGGAAAGAATTCAGTGATACTTCTCTTACCCGTTTTTGGTAATAAGAGAAATATGGCTCCATCCTGCCTGTCTCACAGGCAGCCAGACTTTAAGGTTATCTCCCTTGTTCCCTGAAAATCACTGTTATCCTGTTCTTAAGGTGTCCATATGTCATATTGTTCAAATACACGTGCTCTACAAACAATTTGTGCAGTTAAGGCAACCATCACAGTGTCCTGGGATGACATTCCTCCTCAGCTTATGAAGATGACATGATTAAGAGATTAAAGTAAAGACAGGCATAGGAACTCACAAGAGTATTGATTGGGGAAGGGATAAATGTCCATGAAATCTTCACAATTTATTTTCTTCTGCCATGGCTTCAGCTGGTCCCTCCATTCGGAATCCCTGACTTCCTGTAACATCTCTCCCTTTCTTTTTATATAAATGTGCCATGGCGATGAAGTCTTGTCATTCTCTCGATTTTGACGCAGGATTCTTTGACTGGTCTGGCACGCTTAAGACAAGCCGATTAAACAGAGAAACATAATTCCAAAGTTTACTACAGTCAAACCCCTAATAGACTTAATCCAAGTCATGGAGTTTAGTCCATAAAGATATTCTGCCACCTGATCTAACACCTCAGCTTCAGGTACAATAGATAAATGAGCTTGAGAAACTTCAAAAATTTGTTTCTTTAATTTAGTTATGTCCAATGATAAATTATCTTCCCTACCCAGAAGGTGTCCTTTGATCATTTCCCATGAAAGATCAATCTCATTATAGGAATACAGAGTGATACTGAAATCAAAGGTAATCCAGTCACACTGCGTTTGCCTGTGATATTTGAGATTCACTACCCGATCTCCAAGCCAAATAACAGACTGTCTTAAATCATTAATTTGATTAGCCAATTTTTGACCAATGCCTTGTTGAGAATTCCACATTTGGGTGGAATTGGCTTGCCAAACATTAATAAAATGAGCCATTTGAATAGATTGATGTAATACCATTCCAGCAGTGATGGCCATTGCAGTGACTGTAATTAGGCCCATGATCACGGTGATTAAAGTGAAAACAAACTCTTAGATCTTTTTAGAATTTGCTGTAACACTTTACTAATTAAATGTATCGAGCGAGAGGATACCCAAGGTCTGGGCAAAGTTACCGGAATGCAGATTCCTTCTCAAGCTCAAACCAACCCAACATTACACTTTTCCTGGAGTCAAAATCAGAGTCAATACAAGAGTATAAATGACAATTAATGCACTGGACAGTTTGATTGCTCTTCCAAATCTTGATATTCCCCACTAACAGCATGTAAGGAGGCTTAACACAACTCTGTATGGGAACAGTCAGGTTGGAGGTAAGTAAAGCAGAATGTCTCGATCTACATTGATACTGAGGGAGGGGGGCAGTAGTGGGGACAACAGACAGAATCGTTTCCCCTTTCCATGCTCGCAGTCCAGATATGGCAATAGCCAATTTCCAAAGTGCTGGGTGTTCTGGACTCAGAATTGGGAGTATCTTATGAGGCCTTGGGAGGGTAATGCCTTTATCTTCCCATTTTAAGGGAAAGAATGAGCTGAACCTCCTATGCAAAGTAGAATGATGATTCTCTTTCTTCTGATAAGAAATAAAATATGTAGCCTCCAGGCATTCTCTTTTGCCAGAGAAGCAATTGTTTTTTAAATAGCCCTTTGGTGTCCAGTCTATTACTAAACCATATAAGTCATTTTTTAATATTACTGCATGTGAGTTAACACAATCTTCCCAAACTGAAGTTTCAGATGGGCCCTTAAAATTGTTAGGGCATGGTTTTCCTGCAGGTTTATATTGAAAGTATGGGATATCTCCCATTACTCCCCCTTTAATTTGTTTTAAAGGAGAAACGGAAAGGCCAGAGACCAAATGTCCCAGTTCCTCTGTAGCTGATCTGGAAGATAAGCAGCCCAGACTTGAGTTTCTAGATGGATACAACCAGGTGCATGTCTGAGGCACAGAGCGGGTATTTTAACCCATGGTAACCTTAAATGCAGTGTCTTATTCTCCTGGTTGAGCAGGGCAATTTTCATCTGTAGCTCCAGGCATCCATACACTATCGTTAGTGTAGATTTCTGAAGGAGCATCTATCCAGGTGAGAGGTCAAATAAGTGGAGGAAAAGGCACATAAACCCAATAAGAATAATTTTGTGTAGCTGGTAAATCAGTGTGAGAGGAAACTGGTGACACAGAAGCATAAGGAGGAGAATCATTAAATAAAACCTAGTGTAAGTGAGATTGAGTGCTGAAGGAGGAAGAGAAGAGAGGGATGTTATTTTCAGGCTAACAGAAATGGTGAGATTCTTAGGATTGTAAGGAGAAAAAGAAAGGTAATAAGGAGAAGTGGGGTTAGTTTTATGGGTCTCCATTGCCATCAGGGGGCATTGAATCAGACTCATTGTGATTTGGTGTGCCAGCTTCTGAGGAGTTGGCACAAATCTCACCACGTCTGAGGACAGTCTCTGACACGGACGTCTTTTCCCTGTGGTTTTTGTTTGATGATCTCCTGGTGAAACACAAACATATCCACTTTCCCAGGTAAAGCAGAATCAGAGACAATATTTAAAGGTTTGGGGAAATCCTGTAAGGCAGTAATTACAGCAATTAACTGTGCCTTTTGAGCAGCGGTATAAGAGGTAGAAATAAGCTTGTCTGTGGGGCCTACATAACCAGCATTTACATTGCTGGAGCCATTAGTGAACACTGTAATGGCCTCAGGAATGGGCTGATCTTTGGTTAATTGAGGAACGAACTAAGACGTCATTTTTATAAAATCAAACAATTTGTTCTTTGGATTATGATTGTGAATAATGCCAATGAATTCAGCCAAGTGAATTTGCCAAAGTATGGAATGTTTGAACTTCAAGACGATTTAAAGGAACTACAATTAAATTCGGATGAAATCCGGAAATTTTAAGTAATCTACCCCATGCCGGTATAATTAGAGTGGCTATTTGATCTAAATAAACAGACCTAGATCTAGGCCAATTTTTAGGTATTAAAGCAGGGGCAGGCATACCCGGTTGGATGGCCCATAAGGTTTAATTACAGTGTTAATGGCCCTTAAATTGGTTACCATCTGCCACTTGCCTGATTTCTTTTTTAATAGAAACACAGGAGAATTACAGGGGGAAAGAGAAAGTTCCACATTTCCAATTTGTAAAAGTTCAGGAACCAATTGTGTTAAAGCCTCCAGTTTTTCTTTAGAAAGTGGCCACTGATGAATCCAAATGGGTGTGTCAGATTTCTATTGTAAAGGGATAGGATCAGGAGGCATGGCAGCAGTCGCCATTAAAAAGGATAACCTAAACCAGCCCTGTTTTCTTTTACAGTAACCTGGAGGGGTTTAGCAATCCCTTCATGCTTTGGACGAAGACTGAGTCCAGGAACAAACCCATGTTTCCCTCATATGCTGACTGGGAATGCTATAAGAGTTATGTGGAATATTAATTTCAGCCCCCTTATCTACTAGGCCCTCAAACTTTCTTCCTTGAATGTGTATGGTGCAGGTGGGCCATTGTTTAGAAATTACATTAATCCAATAAGTGTCTTTGTCACTGCAGGAGCCCAGCCTAGGGCCATGTGTCTTTTCTCCTTTGTTTAAAATGATATTAGGTAGTAAAAGCAATTGAGCTTGTTTAACAGTAGTAAAAGAAACAGGAGCTTGGCCTGGGGTGTGTAACTTATTCCAAGCTTTTACACACAACCTTGTTACTTGTTTCGTGGTAAGAGTATCAAAGATTAATTGGGCATAAGTATCAGAGAAAGTATTGGAGCCTGTGAGCTGAGCCTGAGTAACTAGAATGCCATTAGTCTGATTTAGCTGATCCTGCAGAAGAGCCTCTGATTTAGGTGAGCCAGCAGAAGTGCCTCCTCTGCCCACCAGTTCTATCCATGGGGTTAGAAAAGTTTTTGCCAAAAGGTCCCAGTCTAAAGGAAGTAAAGTGACCTCCATACATAAAGTTTGTAATACAATTTTAACATAAGGAGAAGGAGGACCATACTGAGTACAAGCATCCTTAAATTTTTTAAAAAAGTAAGATTGAGTGGTGCATATCAATGCAGACTGGTATGAGAGTGTGAGAAAAGAGCATTGAAGGAGCAGAAGAGGCAAAAGTATACTAGTGATTACTGGCGTCCACGTGTGAAGAAGGGTACAGAGAAGCAGGTTGAATGGATGGCACAGTGACTGGTTAAGGAACAGAAACGACAGGAGGGTGAGGGGCTGTAGTGGATAGGGGCCGGCCTGAAGAATTTTAGGTAAATTGCACTTTGGTCCCGGAGTCACTGGGTGACGCCCAGAGGCAAATGCTGCAAAGGTTTGAAGAGGGAAGAATTAGTGTATCTATGGTCCCGGGCTGTGTGAGTTGGGGCCATGGGAGCCTCAAGTACTGGCTCTTCATGAAAAGAAGTAAGATAAGTGGGGGTAACTTTAAGCCAAAGTCACCAGAGTTAGACACTGAATTCTCAGTATCCTTAGTTGGGGGAGGAATAGCTGAAGGGAGAGGCTGATCAGATAATGAAGGCCATGTGGGGGAGGAAGATTGAAGAGGTATTAGGATGGCTTAGGATGGCATGCACCAAGGCCCAATCATCACAAACAGTGATGGGAACATAATTCCCTGTCAAGAACAGCCCCTGGAATGCTGCACCAACACAATCTCATACTTTTACATATATGGTTCCTTTTTTAGGAAACCAAGGACAGTATTATTCCACCACCCTGAATAGAGTGATCATATTTTCTGTGGTTACTTGGACCCTTCCCTGTTTTAACAGTTCTACATCTAAGGTTCCTTTTTCAGGAGACCAAGGACAGAATTTTACCACTGCCCTGAATAGAGTGCCTTTTTTTCCATGGGCGCTCAAACCCTTTTCTGTTTTAACTGGATTTTAATACAGAAAAGAAAAGTATAATTTTTATACTCTGTGTGACCCATAGTTAACCTGGACCATACACAGACTACTCACCAGTCATCAGGGAGTTGAACATGTGTATCTGTGGACCAAACCAATGACATTTCTCTGCACCTACCAAAGGGAATCGGATTCCCCCATGCACTTAGAAAAAAGAAAGACAACGTGGGCATGGATATTGGGGGAAACCCTCCCACAATATTCACCGTGGGACATTTTCTATTCGCCCTAAATGTTGACTGGCCTGAGAAATAAAGGGAAAGAGTACAAAAGAGAGAAATTTTAAAGCTTGGTGTCCGGGGGAGACATCACAAGTCAGCAGGTTCCGTGATGCCCCATGAGCCATAAAACCAGCAAGTTATTATTAGCAATTTTCAAAAAGGCAGGGAGTGTACAAATAGGGTGTGGGTCACAGAGATCAAATGCTTCAAGGGTGACAAAAAATCACAAGGCAAAATTTCAGGGTGAAACTAGAATCACTAATGAACTTTCGTGTCCCACTGTGCACGCATTGTCAGGGTTCAAGAGCAGAGAAGAGGTCTGACTAGAATTTGCCAGGCTGGAATTTCCTAATACTAGCAAGCCTGGGGTGCTGCAAGAGACTAGGGCATGTCTCAACCCTATATACATCTGCATAAGGCAGACACCCCCAGAGTGGCTATTTCAGAGGCCTCCTCTGAGAATGCATTCTTTTTCCAGAGCTGTTAATTATTAATATTCCTTACTGGGGAAAGAATTCAGCCTACATCTTACCCATTTTTGGTAATAGGAGAAATATGGCTCTGTCTTGCCCAGCCCACAGGCAGCCATAAAATAAGGTTATAACATTCATCCTCAGCTTACAAAGATGATTGGATTAAGCGACTAAGGTAAAGACAGGCATAGAAACTCATGAGAGTATTGATTGGGGAAGGGATAAATTTCCATGAAATCTTCACAATTTATGTTCTTCTGCCATGGCTTCAGACAGTCCCTCCATTGGGAGTCCCTGATTTCCAGCAACACATCAAAAATCAGATTCTTAGAAATCTTCTTTCTAGTTTTTAATCTGAAGATATTTCCCTTTTCACCATAGGCCACAAAGCGCTCTCAAATGTGTCTTCTGTGATTGTACAAAACTGTTTCCAAACTGAACCATCAAAAGAGAGGTTTAACTCTGTGAGATGAATGCACACATCACAAGGCAGTTTCTCAGAAAGTTTCTTTCTACTTTTTCTCTGAAAATATTTCCTTTTCACCATAGGACCCAATGCACTCCCAAATACACCTTTGCAGATTATACAAAAACAGTGTTTACTAACTACTCCAGCAAAAGAAAAGTTTAACTCTGTGAGATGAATGCACACATCACAAAGCAGTTTCTCAGAAAGCCTCTTCCTAGTTTATCTCAGAAGATATTTCCTTTTTCACCATAGGCCTCAATGACCTCCCAAATATCCCCACGCAGATTCTACAAAAACAGTGTTTCCAAACTACTACATCAAGAAAAATGTTTAACTCTGTTAGAGGAAGGCACACATCAAAAAGCAGAATCTCAGAAAGCTTCTTCCTAGTTTTTCTCTGAAGCTATTTCTCTTTTCAGCATAGTCAATGAAATGCTCCCAAATAAGTCTTCGCAGATTCTAAAAAAACATTGTTTCCAAACTGCTCCATCAAAATAAAGGTTTAACTCTGAGAGATGAATTCACACATCAAAAAACAGTTTCTCAGAAATCTACTTTCTCGTTTTTCTCTAAAGATATTTCCCTTTTCACATAGGTCTCAATGCGCTCCCAAATATCCCTTCACAAATTCAACAAAAACAGCATTTCCAAACTGCTCCATAAAAACAGAGGTTTAACTCTGTGAGACGAATGCACTCATCACAAACCAGTTTCTCAGAGAGCTTCTTTCTCTGAGAAAGTATTTCTCTGTGTATTTAGTGTATTTAGTATTTCTCTGAAGATATTTCCCTTTTCACCATAGGCCTCAGTGCACTCTGAAGTATCCCTTCACAATTTATACAAAAACAGGGTTAATGGCTCATGCCTTTAATCCCAGCACTTTGGGAGGCTGAGGCAGGCAGATCACAAGGTCAGGAGATCGAGACCATCCTGGCTAACACAGTGAAACCACATCTCTACTAAAAATACAAAAAATTAGCCAGGCTAGGTGGTGGGCACCTGTAGTCCCACCTATGCGGGAGGCTGAGGCAGGAGAATGGCATGAACCCCAGGGGGTGGAGCCTTCAGTGAGCCGAGATTGTGCCACTGCACTCCAGCCTAGGTGACAGTGAGACTGTCTCAAAAAAAATTGCTCCATCAAAAGAAAGGCTTAACTCTGTGAGGCAAATGCTCACATCAAAAAGCAGTTCCTCAGAAGGTTTCTTTCTAGTTTTTCTCTGAAGATATTTTGTTTTTCACCTTAGGCATCAATGTGCTCCAAAATATCTCTTCGCAGATTGTAGAAAAACAGTGTCTCCAAACTGCTCCATCAAAAGAAAGGCTTAACTCTGTGAGATGAATGCACACATCACAAAGCAGTTCTGAGAAAGCTTCTTTCTAGTTTTTCTCTGAAAATATTTCACTTTCAACCATAGGCCTCAAGGTGCTCCCAAATATCCCTCTGCAGAGTTTACAAAAAAAGTGTTCCCAAACTACTCCATCTAAAGAATGGTTTAACTCTGTCAGATGAATGCACACATCACAAAGCAGTTTCTCAGAAAGTTTCTTTCTAGTTTTACTCTGAATATATTTCCCTTTTCACCATAGGCCTCAATGCACTCCCAAATATCTCTTTGCAGATAATAACAAAACAGTGTTTACAAACTGCTCCATCAAAAGAAAGGTTTAACTCTGTGAGAAGAATGCACACATCACAAAGCAGTTTCTCAGAAAACTTGTTTCTAATTTTCATCTGAAGATACTTCTCTTTTCACCATAGACCTCAAATTTCTCCCAAATATGCCTTTGCAGATTCTACAAATACAGTGTTTCCAAACTGCTCCTTCAAAAGAAAGTTTTACCTCTGTGAGCTGAAGGCACACATCACAAAGCTGTTTCTCAGAAAGCTTCTTTCTAGCTTTTCTTTGAAGATATTTTCTATTTCACCATAGGCCTCAATGCACTCCCTAATATCTCTTCGCAGATAATACCAAGACAGTGTTTACAAACTGCTCCATCAAAAGAAAGGTGTAACTCTGTGAGACGAATGCAAACATCTGAAAGCTGGTTCTCAGAAAGCTTCTTTGTAGCTTTCCTTTGAAGATATTTTCTATTTCACCATAGGCCTCAATGTGCTCCAAAATATCCCTTCTCAGTTTATACAAAAACAGTGTTTCCAAACTGCTCCATCAAAGGAAAAGTTTAACTCTGTGAAACGAATGCACACATCACAAAACCATTTATCAGACAGCTTTTTCCTAATTTTTTTTCCAGGTAATATAGGTATTTATTTGAGTATGAAAGTATTACTATTTACATTGTGAAAATAGTAGACAAAACAAATCCAATATGGATGGAAAAAATCTACAAAACTAGAAAAATACAGGGACATGTGGTCATAGTATTAGGAAGTCACAGATTCAGAAGACAAAAAGAAAAAAAATATACCTCTGAATACCATATAAGTAAAAAACTTAGGAGATGGAAAAACACACAAAGTTCTCTTAGAAAGCATTGAGAAAACATACTTCACAGAAAATGTACAACTGAACAGTCAATTTACATGATAATCAGAGAAATAAACAAGGTACCATTTATTTGTCCAAACTGGGTAAATAATAATAACACCGATAATATTCAATGCTAGCAAGAATGTGGAGAAAAAGATTCTCCAATATTCTAATGAAGTAAAAGTAAATCAACATAATATTTCTGGACAACTTAAGAGCATCTGACAAAGTTTAAAATCTTATGGCCTATCAAATCAATTTCTAAAGACACATAGGAACTATACTTTAAAAATATGTATACAATGCAAAAATGATGACTACAAAGTAATAATCATGATTATAGCAGCAGAAAACTAGCTAATGTTTAAAATGATCCAGGCATTGGTCAAAGCATATACATATATTAGCTCATTAAGGATCACTATTACCTGATGAGGTAGGGACTGTTAACTTCATTTTAAGAAGAGACTGAGGCAGAGAGTTTAAGTAATCTGCTCAAGGTCACATAGTAAGTCAGTCATCAGGCAAAGATATGAACTCAGGCAGTCTGGCTCTAGAATCTGTATTTTCAACTACAATAATGGCACAATTGGATAAAGAAGATATATATCAGACAAATATTCACTGTAGCCTTGTGTTTAAAGGTAAAAATATATAAATTACTTAGACGTTTAGCAATAGGTAAATGTTTAAAATATGTAGGGTATATGTTCTGACAGGAGAGATGTTCATGACATATTGTTAAGTTGAAAAAATATAGAGTACAATATATGACAATGATCTTACTTTTGCATTAAAAATTCAATATATATATATATGTTTGCTTAACTCTGGGAGTACACTTAAGAAACTGTTACCACTCGGGGATACAGTCAGGATGAAAGAATTATTTTACATTTTTAGCAATAAATACTCATTATAAATGTCAGGAAATGCATGAAAATAGACAAAATAAGAATTGTAAAGCAGATTACCTATAATCATAATGATCATTTTGGTATACTTCAATATTCTTCTTGTACACAGTAGTTTTTTCCTATAGATTTAGTATCAAACTTTTCTGTAACTTTTTTCTGTTTTATTATTATTATTATACTTTAAGTTTTAGGGTACATGTGCACAATGTGCAGGTTTGTTACATATGTATCCATGTGCCATGTTGGTGTGCTGCACCCATTAACTAGTCATTTAGCATTAGGTATATCTCCTAATGTTATCCTTCCCCCCTCCTCCCACCCCACAACAGTCCCCAGAGTGTGATGTTCCCCTTCCTGTGTCCATATGTCCTCATTGTTCAATTCCCACCTATGAGTGAGAACATGCAGTGTTTGCTTCTTGTCCTTGCGATAGTTTACTGAGAATGATGGTTTCCAGTTTCATCCATGTGCCTACAAAGGACATGAACTCATCATTTTTATGGCTGCATAGTATTCCATGGTGTATATGTATCACATTTTCTTAATCCAGTATATCATTGTTGGACATTTGAGTTGGTTCCAAGTCTTTGCTATTGTGAGGCACCCCCCAGTAGGGACAGACTGACACCTCACTCGGCCAGATATTCCTCTGAGACAAAACTTCCAGAGGAACGATCAGACAGCTGAATTTGCAGTCTCGTGAAAATCCGCTCTTCTGCAGCCACCGCTGCTGACACCCAGCAAAACAGGGTATGGAGTGGAACTCTAGCAAACTCCAACAGACCTGCAGCTGAGGGTCCTGTCTGTTAGAAGGAAAACTGAGAAACAGAAAGGACACCCACACCAAAAACCCATCTGTACATCACCATCATCAAAGACCAAAAGTAGAAAAACCTACAAAGATGGGGAAAAAACAGAGCAGAAAAACTGGAAACTCTAAAAAGCAGAGCCCCTCTCCTCCTCCAAAGGAACGCAGTTCCTCACCAGCAATGGAACAAAGCTGGACGGAGAATGACTTTGACAAGTTGAGAGAAGAAGGCTTCAGACGATCAAACTACTCTTAGCTATGGGAGGAAATTCTAATTTTTATCTAAAGATATTTTCCTTTTCAGCACAGGCCTCAATTCTCACCCAAATATCCTTTGGCACATTGTACAAAAACAGTGTTTCCAAACTGCTCCATCAAAAGAAAGGTTTAACTCTGTGACATGAATGCATACATCACAATGAAGTTTCTCAGAAATCATCTTTCTGGTTTTTCTCTGAAGATATTTCCCTTTTCACAACAAGCCTCAATGCACTCCAAAGTATCCCTTCACAGACTCCACAAAAACAGTGTTTCCAAACTGCTGAATGAAAAGTAAGGTTTAACTCTGCATGATGAATGCTAACATCCAAAACACTTTCTCAGATAGCTTCCTTCTAGTTTTTATCCAGAGACATTTGCTTTTTCACCATTGTCCTCAATGAGCTACAAAATGTCCATTCACAGAATGGACAAAAACAGTGTTTCTAAACTGCTGAGCCCAAAGAAAAGTTTAACTCTGTGAGATGAATGCACACATCACAAAGCAGTTTCTCAGCATATTTCCTTTTAGTTTTTATCTGAAGATGTTTCCTTTTTCATCTTAGATCTCAATGAGCTCCCAAATATTCCTTCACAGATTCTACAGAAACAGTGTTTCCAAACTGCTGAATGAAAAGAAAGGTTTAACTCTGCGAGATGAATTCACACATCATAAAGCTGTTTCTCAGATAGGTTCCTTTTAGTTTTTATCCTGGGATATTCACTTTTTTGCCTTTGGCCTCAATGAGTTCCCAAATGTTCTTTTGCAGAATGGAGAAAAACAGTGTTTCCAAACTGCTGAATCCAAAGAAAGGTTTAACTCTGTGAGATGAATGCATACATCACAAAGCAGTTTCTCAGAAAGCTTCTTTCTAATTTTTATCTGAAGATGATTCCTTTTTCACAACAGGCCTGAATGCAGTCCCAAATACCCCTTCACAGATTCTAGAAAAACAGTGTTTCCAAACTGCTGAATGAAAAGAAAGTTTTAACTCTATCTGATGAGTGCTAACATCCCAAACATTTTCTCAGATATCTCCCTTCTATTTTTTATCCTGGGATATTCACCTTTTCTCCATTGTCCTCAAAGAGCTCCCAAATACCAACTTGCAAAATGGACAAAACCAGTGCTTCCAAACTGCAGAATCTGAAGAAAGTTTTCACTCTGTGAGATGACTGCACATATCACAAAGCAGTTTCTCAGAAAACTTCTTTCTAGTTTTATTCTGAAGTTATTTCATTTTTGACTATAGGCTTCAATGCACATCCAATAGCACTTAGAAGATTATACAAAAATAGTTTTTTGAAACTGCTGAATGAAAAGAAAGGTTTAATTCTGCAAGGTGAATGCACACATCACAAATCAGTTTCTCAGACAGCTTCCTTGTAGTTTTTACCATGGATTATTTTTCCACCATTGGCCTCAATGAACCCCCCAGTGTCAATTTGCAGAATGATCCGAAACAGTGTTTCCAAACTGCTGAATCCAAAGAAATGATTAACTCTGTGAAGTGAATGCACTCACCAAAAATTAGTTTCTCAGAAAACTTATTTCTAGTTTTTATCCGTATATGTTTCCTTTTCCAACATAGGCCTCAATGTGCCCCTAAATATCCCTTCATAGATTCTACAGAAACAGGGTTTCCAAACTACTAAATGAAAAGAAAGTTTTAATTCTGCCAGATGAATGCACACATTCCAAAACTGTTTCTCAGAGAGCTTCCTTCTAGTTTTTATCCCGAGATATTCATTGTATTGCCATTGGCCTCAATGAGCTCCCAAATGTCCATTTGCAGAATGGACAAAAAGGGTGTTTCTAAACTGCTGGATGCAAAAGAAAATTTAGCTCTCTGACATGAATGCACACAACACAAAGCAGTATCTCAGAAAGTTTCTTTCTAGTTTTTATCTGTAGATCTTTCCTTTTTCACCATAGACCTTAATTTGCTCCAAAATATCCCTTCACAGATTCTACAATAACAGTGTTTCCAAACTGCTGAATTAAAAAAAAAAGGTTCAACTCTGTCAGATGAATGTACACATCACTAACCAGTTTCTCAGATAGATTCCTTGTAGTTTTTATCCTGGGATATTCACTTTTTTGACCTTGGCCTCAATGAGCTCACAAATGTACATTCTTAGAATGGACAAAAACAGTATTTCCAAATTGCTGAATGCAAAGAAAGGTTTAACAATGTGAGATTAATGCACACATCACAAAGAAGTTTCTCATAAATCTTCTTTCTTGTTTTCATATGCTGATGTTTCCTTTTTCCCCATAGGCCTCAAAGTGCTCCCAACTATCCCTTCACAGATTCTTCAAAAACAGTGTTTACAAACTGCTGAATGGAACGAAAGTTTCATCTCTGTGAGATGAATGAACACATCACAAAGTGGTTTCTCAAATATCTTCCTTTTAGTTTTTATCCTGGGATATTCACTTTTTCACCATTGGCATCAATAAACTTCCAAATGTCCATTCACTGAATGGACAAAAATAGTGTTTCCGATCTACTGAATCTGAAGAAAGGTTTAACTCTGTGAGATGAATGCACAAATTACAAAGCAGTTCTCAGAAAGCTTTTCTAGTTTTATCTGAAGTAGTTTCATTTTTCACCATAAGCCTCAATGCGTTCATAAATGTCACAATGCAGATTGCACAAAGCAGTGTTTCCAAACTGATGAATGAAAAGAAAGATTTAACTCCCCAAGTTGAACTCACACATCACAAAGCAGTTTCTCAGATAGCTTCCTTTCAGTTTTTATAGTGGGATATTAGCTTTTTCACCATTGGCCTCAGTGAGCTCCCAAATATCCATTCAGAAAATGCACAAAAACAGTGTTTCCAAACTGTTGAATGGAAAAAAGGCTTAACTCTGTGATGTGAACGCACATATCACAGAGCGGTTTCTCAGATAGCTTCCTTCTATTTTATGCTGGTATATTCACTTTTTTGTCCTTGGCCTCAAGAGCTCTGAAATGTCCATTCACAGATAGGACAAAACCATCTTTCCATACTGCTGAATCCAAAGAAATGGTGAACTGTGTGAGATGAATGCACACATCACAAAGTAGTTTCTTGTTTTTATCTGAAGATGTTTCCTTTTCACCACAGGTCTCAATGCCCTCCATACTACCCCTTAGCAGATTCTACAAAAACAGAGTTTCCAAAATGTTGAATGAAAAGAAAGGTTTAACTCTGTGAGATGAATGCACACATCACAAAGCTGTTTCTCAGAGAGCTTCCTTCTAGTTTTTATCCTAGGATATTGGCTTTGTCACCATTGACCTTAATGAGCTCCCAAATGTCCATTCATGGAATGGACAAAAAGAGTTTTTCCAAACTGCTGAATCCAAAGAAAATTTTAATTCTCTGAGATGAATACACGCATCATGAAGCAGTTTCTCAGAAACATTCTGTCTAGTTTTTACCTGATGATTTTTCCTTTTTCATCTTAGGCTTCATTGCACTACAAAACATACCTTCACAGATTCTACAAAAACATTGTTTCCAGACTGCTGAAGGAAAAGAAATTTTTACCTCTGCGAGATGAATGTACACATGACAAAGTGGTTTTTCCAATAGGTTTCTTCTAGTTTTTATCATGGGATATTTGCTTTTTTGCCATTGGCCTCGATGAGTACCCAAATGTCCATTCACCAAATGGACAAAAAGAGTATTTCTAAACTTCTCAATTCAAAGAAAGTTTATCTCTGTGAGATGAATGCACACATCACAAAGCAGTTTCTCAGAAAGTTTCTTTCTAGTTTTAATCTGAAGATGTTTCCTTTTCACCATAGGCCCCAAATACCCTTAGCAGATTCTACAAGAACTGTGTTTCCAATCTGCCGAATAAAAAAGAGGTTTAACTCTGTGAGACGAATGCACACATCACAAAGCAGTTTCTCAAGAAGCTTCCTTCTAATTTTTATTCTGGAATATTCACTATTTCACCATTGGACTCAATGAGATCCCAAATGTCCATTCGCACAATGGACAAAAGCAGTGTTTCCAATCTGCTAAATCCGAGGAAATTTTTAATTCTGTGAGATGAATGCACACATCACAAATCAGTTTCTCAGAAAGCTTCTAAGTTTTCATGTGAAGATGTTTGCTTTTTCAGCATAAACCTCAATGGATTCCTTAATATCTCTTCATGGATTCCACAAAAACAGTGTTTGCAAACTGCTGAATGAAAATAAATGTTTTTCTCTGAGAGATGAATGCACACATCACAAAGTGGTTTCTCAGATAGCTTCCTTCTGTTTTTTGTCATGCGATGTTCCCTTTTTTGCCATTGGCCTCAATGAGCTCCCAAATGTCCATTCACAGAATTGACAAAATTTGTGTTGCCAAACGGCTGAATCCAAAGAAAGGTTTAACTCTGTGAGATGAATGCACACATCACAAAGTAGTTTCTCAGAAAACTTCTTTCTAGTTTTTATTTGAAGAACTTTCCTTTTTCACCACAGGGCTCACAGCACTCCCAAATATTCCTTTGCAGATTCTACAAAAAGAGTGTTTCCAAACTCCTGAATGAAAAGAAAGGTTTAAACCTACAAGGTGAATGCACACATCACAAAGTGGCTTCTCAGATATCTTCCTTCTAGTTTTTTTCCTGGGATATTTCCTTTTTCACCATTGGCCTCAATGGGCTTTCAAATGCCATTTGCAAAAGGCACAAAAACAGTGTTTCCAAAGTGCTGAATCCGAAGAAAGGTTTAACTCTGAGAGTTAAATGCACTCACCAGAAACATTTTCTCAGAAATCTTCTTTCTACTTTTCATCTGAAGATGTTTCCTTTTTCACCATAAGCCTCAATGTGCTCCCAAATATCTCTTAGCAGATTCCACAAAAACAGTGTTTCCAAACTACTGAAAGAAAAGAATGGTTTATCTCTGTGTGATGAATGCCTACCTCAAAATGTGGTTTCTCATATAGCTTCCTTCTAGCTTTTATCCTTGGATATTCAGTTTTTTGCCATTGGAATCAATGAGCTCCTATACACCCATTTGCCAAATAGGCAAAAATAGTGTTTCCAAACTGCTGAACCCAAAGAAAGAGCTAACTCTGTGAGGTGAATGCAGACATCACAAGTCAGTTTCTCAGAGAGATTTTTCTCGTTTTTTTTTATTATTATTATACTTTAACTTTAAGGGTACATGTTCACAATGTACAGGTTTGTTACTTATTTACATATGTGCCATTTTGGTGTGCTGCACCCATTAACTCGTCATTTAGCATTAAGTATATCCCCTAATGCAATCCCTCCCCCATCCCCCCACCCCACAACAGGCCTTAGTGTGAGATGTTCCCCTTCCTGTGTCCATCTGTTCTCATTGTTCAATTCCCATCTGTGAGTGAGAACATGTGGTGTTTGGTTTTTTGTCCTTGAGATAGTTTGCTGAGAATGATGGTTTCCAGCTTCATCCATATCCCCACAAAGGACAAGAACTTATCATTTTTTATGGCTGCATAGTATTCCATGGTGTATATGTGCCACATTTTCTTAATCGAGTCTATCATTGTTGGACATTTGGGTTGATACCAAGTCTTTGTTTTTGTGAATAGCGCCACAATAAACATACGTGTGCATGTGTCTTTATAGCAGAATGACTTATAATCCTTTGGGTATATACCCAGTAATGGGATGGCTGGGTCAAATGGTATTTCAAGTTCTAGATCCCTGAGAAGTCGCCACACTGACTTCCCCAATGGTTGAACTAGTTTACAGTCCCACCAACAGTGTAAAAGTGTTCCTATTTCTCCACACCCTCTCCAGCACCTGTTGTTTCCTGACTTTTTAATGATGGCCATTCTAACAGGTGTAAGATGGTATCTCATTGTGGTTTTGATTTGCATTTCTCTGATGGCCAGTGATCATGAGCATTTTTCATGTGTTTTTTGGCTGCATAATAAATGTCTTCTTTTGAGAAGTGTCTGTTTATATCCTTTGCTGACTTGTTCATGGGTTGTTTGTTTTCTTCCTGTAAATTTGTTTGAGTTCATTGTAGATTCTGGATATTAGCCCTTTGTCAGATGAGTAGATTCCAAAAATTTTTTCCCATTCTGTAGGCTGCCTGTTCACGCTGATGGTAGTTTCTTTTGCTGTGCAGAAGCTCTTTAGTTTAATTAGATCCCATTTGTCAATTTTGGCTTCTGTTGCCATTGCTTTTGGTGTTTTAGACATGAAGTGCTTGTCCATGCCTATGTCCTGAATGGTATTGCCTAGGTTTTCTTCTAGGGTTTTTTATGGTTTTAGGTCTAACATGTAAGTCTTCAATCCATTGTGAAGTATTTTTTGTACAAGGTGTAAGAAAGGGATCCAGTTTCAGCTTTCTACATGTGACTAGCCAGTTCTCCCAGCACCATTTATTAAATAGGGAATCCTTTCCTCATTTCTTGTTCTTGTCAGGTTTGTTAAATATCAGATGGTTGTAGATATATGGCATTATTTCTGAGGGCTCTGTTCTGTTCCATTGGTTTATATCTCTGTTTTCATACCAGTACCATGCTGCTTTTGTTACTGTAGCATTGTAGTATAGTTTGAAGTCAGGTAGTGTGATGCCTCCAGCTTTGTTCTTTTGGCTTAGGATTGACTTGGCGATGAGGGCTCTTTTTTGGTTCCATATGAACTTTAAAGTAGTTTTTTTTCCCAATTCTGTGAAGAAAGTCATTGGTATCTTGATGGGGATGGCATTGAATCTATAAATTACCTTGGGCAGTATGGTCATTTTCAAAATATTGATTTTTCCTACCCATGAGTATGGAATGTTCCTCCATTTGTTTGTATCCTCTTTTATTTCATTGAGCAGTGGTTTGTAGTTCTCCTTGAAGAGGTCCTTCACATCCCTTGTAAGTTGGATTCCTAGGAATTTTATTCTTTTTGAAGTAATTGTGAATGGGAGTTCACTCATGATTTCTCTCTGTTTTTCTGTTATTGGTGTATAAGAATGCTTGTGATTTTTCCACATTGACTTTCTATCCTGAGACTTTGCTGAAGTTGCTTATAAGCTTAAGGAGATTTTGGGCTGAGACAATAGGGTTTTCTAGATATACAATCATGTCATCTGCAAACAGGGACAATTTGACTTCCTCTTTTCCTAATTGAATGCATTTATTTTGTTCTCCTGTCTGATTGCCCCGGCCAGAACTTCCAACACTATGTTGAATAGGAGTGGTGAGAGAGGGCATCCCTGTCTTGTGCCAGTTTTCAAAGGGAATGCTTCCAGTTTTTCCCATTCAGTATGATATTAGTTGTGGGTTTGTCATAGATAGCTCTTATTATTTTGAGATATGTCCCATCAATACCTAATTTATTGAGAGTTTTTAGTATGAAGGGATGCTGAATTTTGTCAAAGGCCTTTTCTGCAACTACTGAGATAATCATGTGGTTTTTGTCTTTGGTTCTGTTTTTATGTTGGATTATGTTTATTGATTTGTGTATGTTGAACCAGCCTTGCATCCCAGGGATGAAGCCCATTTGATCATGATCAATAAGCTTTTTGATGTGCTACTTGATTCGGCTTACCAGTATTTTATTGAGGATTTTTCAGTCAATATTCATCAAGGATATTGGTCTAAAATTCTCTTTTTTGGTTGTGTCTCTGCCAGGCTTTAGTATCAGGATGATGCTGGCCTCATAAAATGAGTTAGGGATTATTCCCTCTTTTTCTATTGATTGGAATAGTTTCAGAAGGAATGGTACCAGCTCCTTCTTGTACCTTTGGTAGAATTTGGCTGTTAATCCATCTGGTCCTGGACTTTTCTTGATTGGCGAGATTTAATTATTGGCTCAATTTCAGAGCCTGTTATTGGTCTATTCAGAGATTCAACTTCTTCCTGGTTTAGTCTTGGGAGGGTGTATGTGTCAAGTAATTTATCCATTTCTTTTGGATTTTGTAGTTTATTTGCATGGATGTTTTTATAGTATTCTTTGATGGAGGTTTGTATTTCTGTGTGATTGGTGGTGATATCCCCTTTTCATTTTTTATTACATCTATTTGATTCTTCTCCCTTTTCTTATTTATTATTCTTGCTAGCCATCTATCAATTTTGTTGATCTTTTCAAAAAACCAGCTCCTGGATTCATTGATTTTTTGAAGGGTTTTTTGTGTCTCAATTTCCTTCATTTCTTCTCTGATCTGAGTTATTTCTAGCCTTCTGCAAGCTTTTGAATGTGTTTGCTCTTGCTTCTCTAGTTCTTTAAATTGTGATGTTAGGGTGTCAGTTTTGGATCTTTCCTGCTTTCCCTTGTGGGCATTTAGTGCTATAAATTTCCCTCTACACACTGCTTTGAATGTGTCCCAGAGATTCTGGTATGTTTTGTCTTTGTTCTCGTTGGTTTCAAAGAACATCTTTATTTCTGCCTTCATTTTGTTATGTACCCAGTAGTCATTCAGGAGCAGGTTGTTCAGTTTCCATGTAGTTGAGTGGTTTTGAGTGAGTTTGTTAATCCTGAGTTGTAGTTTGATTGCATTGAGGTCTGAGAGACAGTTTGTTATAATTTCTGTTTTTTTACATTTGCTGAGGAGCTCTTTACTTCCAACTATGTGATCAATTTTGGAATAGGTGTGGTGTGGTGCTGAAAAGAATGTATATTCGGTTGATTTGAGGTGGGGATTTCTGTAGATGTCTATTAGGTCTACTTGGTGCAGAGCTGAGTTCAGTTCTTGAATATCCTTGTTAACTTTCTGTCTCGTTGATCTGTCTAATTTGACAGTGGGGTGTTAAAGTCTCCCATTATTATTGTGTGGGAGTCTAAGTCTCTTTGTAGGTCACTCAGGACTTGCTTTATGAATCTGGGTTCCCCTGTATTGTGTGCATATATATTTAGGATAATTAGCTCTTCTTGTTGAGTTGATCCCTTTACCATTATGTAATGGCCTTGTCTCTTTTGATCTTTGTTGGTTTAAAGTCTGCTTTATCAGAGACTAGGATTGCAATCCCTGCCTTTTTCTATTTTCCATTTGCTTGGTAGATCTTCCTCCATTTTTTTATTTTGAGCCTATGTGTGTCTGTGCACGTGGGATGGGTTTCCTGAATGCAGCACAGTGATCTGTCTTGACTCTATATCCAATTTACCCATTTGGGTCTTTTAATTGGAGCATTTAGGCCATTTACATTTAAGGTTAATATTGTTATGTGTGAATTAGATTCTGTCATTATGATGTTAGCTGCTTATTTTGCTTGTTAGTTGATGCAGTTTCTTCCTAGCCTTGATGGTCTTTACACTTTGGCACGCTTTTGCAGTGGCTGGTACCGGTTTTTCCTTTCCTTGTTTAGTGCTTCCTTCAGGAGCTCTTTCAGGGTAGGCCTGTGGTGACAAAATCTCTCAGCATTTGCTTGTCTGTAAAGGATTTTATTTCTCCTTCACTTATGAAGTTTAATTTGGCTGGACGTGAAATTCTGGGTTGTAAATTCTTTTCTTTAAGAATGTTGAATATTGGCCCCCACTCTCTTCTGCCTTGTGGAGTTTCTGCTGAGAGATCAGCTGTTAGTCTGATGGGCTTCCCTTTGTGGGTAACCCAACCTTTCTCTCTGGCTGCCCTTAACATTTTTTCCTTTGTTTCAACTTCGGTGAATCTGACAATTATGTGTCTTGGAATTGCTCTTCTCGAGGAGTATCTTTGTGGCTTTCTTTGTATTTCCTGAATTTGAATGTTGTCCTGCCTTGCTGGATTGTGGAAATTCTCCTGGATAATATCCAGCTGACTGTTTTCCAACCTGGTTCCATTCTCCCCGTCACTTTCAAGTACAACAATCAGATGTAGATTTGGTCTTTTCACATAGTCCCATATTTCTTGGAGGCTTTGTTTGTATCTTTTTATTCCTTTGTCTCTAAACTTCTCTTCATGCTTCATTTCATTCATTTCGTCTTCTGTCACTGATACCCTTTCTTCCAGTTGATCCCATCAGCTACTGAGGCTCATGCATTTGTCACGTAGTTCTCATGCCATGGTTTTCAGCTCCATCAGGTCCTTTAAGGACTTCTCTGCATTGGTTATTCTAGTTTGCCATTCATCTAATTTTTTCCCCGGTTTTTAGCTTCTTTGCCATTGGTTCAAAGTTCTTCCTTTAGTTTGGAGTAGTTTGATCTTCTGAAGCCTTCTTCTCTCAACTCATCAAAGTCATTCTCCATCCAGCTTTGTTCCGTTGCTGGTGAGGAGCTGCATTCTTTTGGAGGAGGAGAGGGGCTCTGCTTTTTAGAGTTTCCAGTTTTTCTGCTCTGTTTTTTCCCCATCTTTGTGGTTTTATCTACTTTTGGTCTTTGATGATGGTGGTGTAGAGGTGTTTTTTTGGTGTGCATGTCCTTTGTGTTTGTTACTTTTCCTTCTGACAGTCAGGACCCTCAGCTGCAGGTTTGTTGGAGTTTGCTGGAGGTCCACTCCAGACCTTGTTTTCCTGGGTATCAGCAGCAGTGGCTGCAGAACAGTGGATATTCGTGAAATGCAAATGCTGCTGCTTGATCGTTCCTCTGGAATTTTTGTCTCAGGGAGTACTCTGCTATTTGAGGTGTCATTCCGCCCCTACTGGGGGGTGTCTCCCATTTAGGGTACTCAGGGGTCAGGGACCCACTTGAAGAAGCAGTCTGCCTGATCTCAGATCCCAAGATGTGTGCTGGGAGAACCACTACTCTCTTCAAAGCTATCAGACAGGGACATTTAAGTCTACAGAGGTTATGGCTGCCTTTTTTTCTATGCCCTGCCCCCAGAGGTGGAGCCTACAGAGGCAGGCAGGCGTCCTTGATCTGTGGTGGGCTCCACCCAGTTCGAGCCTCCTGGCTGCTTTGTTTACCTATTCAAGCTTCAGCAATGGCAGTCGCCCCTCCCCCAGCCTCGCTGGCACCTTACAGTTTGTCCTCAGGCTGCTGTGCTAGCAATGAGCAAGGCTTCGTGGTTGTAGGATCCTCTGAGCCAAGTGTGGGATATAATCTCCAGGTGGCCCATTTGTTAAGCCTCAGTGGGAAAAGCAGAAATCACCCTTCTTCTGCATTGCTCATGCTGGGAGCTGCAGACTGGAGCTGTTCCTATTCGGCTATCTTGGCTCAAGATTTTTTCTCGTTTTTATCTGAAGATGTTTCTGTTGCACCACAGGCCTCAAAGCACTCCAAACTACCCATTAGCAGATTCTATAAAAACAGTGTTTCCAAACTGCTGAATGGAAAGAAATTTTTAACTGTTTGAGATGAACGCACACATCACAAAGTTGTATATCAGAGAGCTTCCTTCTTGTTTTTATCATGTGATGTCCCCTTTTTTGCCATTGGCCTCAATGAGCTCCCAAATGTTCATTCACAGAAAGGAGAAAAACAGTGTTTCCAGACTCTGAATCCAAAGTAAATTTTAACTCTGTAAGATGAATGCACAAACCACAAAGCAGTTTCTCTGAATGCTTCTTTTTAGTTTTAATCTGAAGATGTTTTTTTCACCATAGTCTTCTACAGTCTGCCAAATATCCCTTTGCAGATACTTAAAAACAGTGTTTCCAAACTGCTGAGTGAAGTCAAAGTTTTAACTGTGTGAGAAGAAGGCACACATCACAAATCGGTTTCTCAGATAGCTTCCTTCTAATACTTATACTGGGATACTAGCTTTTTCAACATTAGTCTCCATAAGCTTCCAAATGTCCATAAGAAGCAGTGTTTCCAAACTGCTGAACGAAAAGAAACTTTTAACTGTATGCGATGACTGCACACATCACAAAACAGTTTCTCAGAAAGCTTCTTTCTACTTTTTATCTGAAGATGTTTCCTTTTTCACCATAGGTCTCAATATGCTCCCAAATATCCTTTTGCAGATTCTACAAAAACATTGTTTCCAAAGTGCTGAATGAAAAGAAAATTTAAATGCTGTAGGATAAATGCACACATCACTAAATGGCTTGTCAGGGTGGTTCCTTTTAATATTTGTCCTGGGATATTTGCTTTTTTACCATTAGCCTAAATGAGCTCCCAAACGTCTATTCAAAACAGTGTTTCCAATGTGCTGAATCAAAAGAAAAAAATACATGTAACTATGTGAGATGAATGCACACATCACAAAGCAGTTTCTCAGAGAGCTTCTTTCTAGTTTTAATCTGAAAATGTTTCCTTTTTCACAACAGACCTCAAAGTGCTCCAAATATTCCTTTGCAGATTCTAAAAAAACAGTGTTTCCAAACTGCAGAATGAAAAGAAGGGTTTAACTCTGGAAGATGAATGCACACATCACAGAGTGGTTTCTCAGATAGCTTCCTTCTAGTTTTTATCCTGTGATATTCCCTTTTTCGCATTTGGCCTCAATTAGCTCCCAAATGTCCACTCACAGAATGGACAAAAAACGTCTTTCCATGCTGCTGAATCCAAAGAAAGTTTTAACTCTATGAGATGAATGCACAAATCACAAAACAGTTTCTCAGAAAACTTCTTTCTTGTTTTTATTTGAAGACATTCCTGTTTCACCATAGATCTCAATGCGTTCCCAAATATCTGTTCACAGATTCCACAAAAAACAGTGTTTCCAAAGTGCTGAATGAAAAGAGAGCTTTTAGTATGTGAGATGAATGCACACATCACAAAGCAGGGTCTCAGAGAGCTTCCTTCTAGTTTTTATCTTGGGATATTCACTTTTTCCCTATTAACCTCAATGAGCTCTAAAATGTCCATTCACAGAGTGAACAAAAGCAGTGTTTTCAAACTGCTGAATCCAAAGAAAGGTTTACCTCTGTGAGATGATTGTCCACATCACAAAGCAGTTTCTCAGAAAGCTTCTTTCTATTTTTTATCTGAAGATATTTCCTTTTTCACCCTAGTCTTCAAAGAGCTAAAAAACATCCCATCGCAGATTCTAAAAAAACAATGTTTCCAAACAGCTGAAATGAAAGAAAGGTGTATTTTGTGAGATTAATTTACACATCACCATACAGTTTCTCAGAGAAATTTCTTCTAGTTCTACCTGCAGAAGTTTCCTTTTTCACCATAGGTCACAAAGTGCTCTGAAATAGCCCTTGGCAAATTCTACAAAAACAGGGTTTCCAAACTGCTGAGAGAAAAGAAAGGTTTAACTCTGGGAGACAAATTCACACATCACAAAATGTTTACTCAGTGTGGTTCTTTCTAGTTCTTATCATGCGATATTATATTTTTCCCCATTATCCTCAATGAGCTCCAAACTGTTTATTCACAAAAAGTTCAAAAACAGTGTTTTGAAACTCCTCAATGCAAAGAAAGGTTTAAATGTGTGAGATGAATGCACACATCAGAAAGTAGTTTCTCAGGAAAAGTGGTCTAGTTTTTATTTGAAAATGTTTTCTTTTTCACCATAGGCCTCAATGCACTCCCAAATATCCCCTCACAAATTCTACAAAAACAATTTTTCAAAACTGCTGAATTAAAAGAGAGATTTAAATCTGCTAGATGAATGCACACATCAGAAACTGGTTTCTGAGATAGCTTCCTTCTAGTATTTATTCTGGGATATTTTTTCCTTGCCATTGGCCACAATGATCTCCCAAATGTCCATTTGCAGAATGGACAAAACCAGTGTTTTCAAACTGCTGAAAAAAAAAGAAAGTTTTATCCCTTTGAGATGAATGCACACACCAGAAAGCATTGTCTCAGAAAACTTTCTAGTTTTTATCGGAATATGTTTCCTTTTTCAACATTGGCCCCAATGCCCTCCCAAGTATCCCTTTGCAGATTCTTGAAAGCAGTGTTTCCAAACTACTGCATGAAAGAAAGGTTTCACACTGCGAGATGAATGCTCACATCACAAAGTAGCTTCTTGGAGACCTTCCTTCTCCTTTTTATCTTCAGATACTTGGTTTTCCGCCTTTGGCCTCAATGGGTTCCCAAATGTCCTTTTGCAGAATGGACAGAAACAGTGTTTTCAAACTGCTATATGCAAAGAAAGATTTATCCTTTTCAGATGAATGCACACATCACAAAGAAGTTTCTCCGAAAGCTTCTTTCTATTTTTTATCTGAAGAGGATTCCTTTTTCATCCTACACCTACCTCAATGTGCCCCCTAATATCCCTTCACAGATTCTACAGAGTGTTTCTAAACTGCTGAATGAAAAGAAAGTTGTAACTCTGCATGTTGAGTGCACACATGACAAATTGGTTTCACAGATAGCTTCCCTCTAGTTTTTATCCTGGGGTATTCTTTTTTCACCATTGACCTCAATGAGCTCCAAAATGTCCATTTGTAGAATGAACAAAAAGAGTGTTTCCAAACTGCTGCAACCAAAGAAAGGTTTAACTCTGTGAGATGAATGCACACATCACAAAGCAGTTTCTCAGAAAGCTTATTTCTAAAATTTTCTGGAGTTTTTTTCCTCTTTAACCATAGGCATCAATGCACTCCCAAATATCCCTTCGCAGATTCTACAAAAACATTGCTTTGAAACTACTGAATGAAAAGTTTACCTCTGTGAGATGAATGCACACATCCCAAAGTGGTTTCTCAGATAGCATCCTTCTAGCTTTTATCCTGGGATGTTCGCTTTTTCACCACTGGCCTCAATGAGCTCCCGAATGTCCATTCGCAGAATGGACAAAAAGAGTGCTTCCAAGCTGCTTAATATAAAAAAGGTTTAACTCTGTGTGATGAATGCACACATCACAAAGCAGTTTCTCAGAGTGCTTCTTTATACTTTTTAACTGAAGCTGTTTCCTTTTTCACCACAGGTCTCTAGGCCCTCACAAATATTCCTTCGCAGATTCTACAAAAACAGTGCTTCCAAAGTGCTGAATGAAAAGAAAGGTTTAAGTCTGTGAAATGATGGCACACATGACAAAGTTGTTTCTCAGATAGCTTCCTTCTAGTTTTTAATCTGGGATATTCACTTTTTCGTTATTGGCCTCAAAGATCTCCCCAATGTCCATTTGCTGAATAGATAAAAACACTGTTTCCAAACTGCTGAACCTAAAGAAAGCTTTAAGTCTGGGATATCAATGCTCATGCTACAAGGCAGTTTCTCAGAAACCTTGTTTCTAGTTTTTAAATAAAGGTATTTTCTTTTTGACCCTATGCCACAATATGCTCTGAAATATACCTTTGTGGATCCTATAAAATCACATTTTAGAAACTGCTGTATAAAAAGAAAGGTTTATCTCTGTGAGATGATTGCACACATCACAATGCACTTTCTCAGATAGCTTGCTTCTGTTTTTTGTCAGGCAGTACTCCTGTTTTTGCAGGTGGCCTCAATGATCTCCCAAATGTCCACTGCAGAATGGTCAAAAGCAGTGTATCCAAACTAGTTGAAAAGGAAGTTTTAACTCTGTGATATGAATGCATACGTGACAAAGTGATTTCTGAGAGAGTTTCCTTCTATTTTTTATCCTGGGATATTTCCTTTTTTGCCATTGGCCTCAATGTGCTCCCAAATATCCCTTCACAGATTATACAAAAACAGTGCTTCCAAACTTCTGAATTAAAAGAAAGGTTCAAATTTGGTGAGGAATGCACATATCAAAAAGTGGTTTCTCAGATAGCTTCCTTCTACTGCTTATCCTGGAATATTCGCTTATTCTCCATTAGCCTCAAACATCTCCAAAATGTCCATTTGCAGAATGGACAAAAACAGTATTTCCAAACAGCTGAATGGAAACAAAGATTTAACTTTGTGAGGTGAATGCACATATCACAAAGCAGTTTCTCAGAAAGCTTCTTTCTAGTTTTTATCTGAAGGTGCTTCTTTTTCACCACAGGCCCCAATGTGCTCCCAAACATCCTTTCACAGATTCTACAAAAACAGTGATTCCAAACTGCTGAATAAAAAGAAAGGTTAAAAACTGCGAGATGAATGCACACATCACAAAGCAGTTCCTCAGGGAGCTTCCTTTTAGTTTTTATCCTGGGATATTCACTTTTTCACCACTGGCATCAGTGAGCTCCCAAATGTCCATTCACAGAATGGACAAAAACAATTTTTCCATACTGCTGAATCCAAAGAAATGTTTAACTTTGTGAGATGAATGCACACATTACAAAGCAGATTCTCAGAAAACTTCTTTCTAGTTTTTATCTGAAGATGCTTTCTTTTTTACTGTAGACCTCAAGGTGCTCCCAAATATCCCTTCACAAATTCTACAAAAACAGTGTTTCTAAACTTCTGAATCCAAAGAAAGTTTTAACTCTGTGTGATGAATGCACACATCACAAAGTGGATTCTCAGAGACTTTCCTTCTAGTTTTTATCCTGTGATACTCAATTTCTCAAAATTGGCCTCAATAAGCTCCCAAATGTCCATTTGCAGAATGAACAAAAACAGTGTTTCTCAACTGCTAAATCCAAAGAAAGCTTTTACTCTCTGGACGTCAATGCACACATCACAAAGCAGATTTGGAGAAAGTTTCTTCCTAGTTTTTATCTGAAGATGTTTCTTTTTTCTCCATAGGCCTCAATGAACTCCAAAATATCCCTTTACAGATACTACAAAACCAGGGTTTCCAAACTTCTGAACCCAAAAAAAAGGTTTCACTCAATATGATGAATGTTCACATCACAAATCAACTTGTCAAAGAGCTTCCTTTTACTTTTTATCCTGAGACATTCACTTTTTCTCCACTGGTCCCAGTGAGCTCCCAAATGTTCATTCGTAGGATGGACAAAAACAGTGTTTCCAAACTGTTGAATCTAAAGAAAGGTTTAAATTTGTGAGGTAAATGCACACATTACAAAGCCCTTTCACAGGAAGCATTTTTCTAGTTTTTATCCGAAGATCTGAAGATGTTCCCTTTTTCAACATAGGCCTCAATGTGCTCCCAAATATCCCCTCACAGATTCTGCAAAAACAGTGTTTCCAAACTGCTGAATGAAAAGATATTTTTAACTCTTTGAGATGAATGCAGATATCATAAAGCAGTTTGTCAGATAGCTTCCTTGTGTTTTATATACTTGGATAATGGCTTTTTTTCCATTGGCCTCAATGAGCTCCCAAATGTCCATTTGAAAAATGGACAAAAACAGTGTTTCCAAACTACTGAAAACAAAAAAAGTTTTAAATCATTGAGATGAATGCACACATCACAAAGCAGTTTCTCAGAAAGCTTCTTTCTAGTTTTTATTTGAAGATGTTTCCTTTTTCACTATAGGCCACAATCCGCTCTAAACATCACTTCCCAGGTTCTACAAAAAGTGTTTCCAAACTGCTGAATGAAAAGAAAGGTTTAACACTGTGAGATGAATTTACACATCACAAAGCAGTTTCTCAGATAGCCTCCTTTTACCTTTCATCCTGTGATATTCAATTTTTTGCCATTGGCCTTAATGAGCCCCAAAATGTCCATTCACAGAATGGATAAAAACAATGTTTCAAACTGTTTAAACCAAAGAAATGTTTAACTTTGTGAGATGAATGCACACATCACAAAACAGTCTCTCTGAAAGCTTCTTTCTAGATTTTATCTGAAGTTATTTCCTTTTTCACCTTAGGCCTCAATGCACTCTCAAATATCCCTTCACAGTTTCTACAAAAACACAGTTTCCAAACTGCTGATAGAAAAGAAAATTCTAGTTCAGAGAAATGAATGCACACATCACAAAACAGTTTGTCAGATATATTCCTTCTACTTTTTATCCTGGGATATTTGCTTTTTCGCCATTGGCCTCAATGAGCTCCCAAATGTCCTTTCACAGAAAGGACAAAAACAGTATTTACAAACTGCTGAATAAAAAGAAAAGTTTAACTCTGTGGGATAAAAGATACATCAGAACGTGGTTTCTCAGATCGTTTCCTTCTAGTTTTTATCTTGGGATATTCACTTTTTCACCTTTGGCCTCAAAGAGCCCCCAAATGTCCATTCGTAGAATGGACAAAAACAGTGCTTTCAAACTGCTGAATCCAAAGAAAGTTTTAACTCTGTGAGATGAATGCGTGCATCATGAAGCAGTTTCTCAGAAACCTTCTTTCTTGTTTTATATGATGATGACTCCTGTTTCACCACAGGCCTCAATGTGCTCCCAAATATACCTTCACAGATACTACAAAAACTGTATTTCCAAACTACTGCATGAAAAGAAAGGTTAAACTCAGCGAGTTGAATACACACATCAGAAAGCAGTTTCTCAAATAGCTTCCTTCTAGTTTTTATCCTGGAGTGTTAGCTTTTTCACCATCAGACTAAATAAGCTCCAAAATGTCCATTCACAGCATGAATGAAAAGAGGGTTTCCAAACTGCTGAACCAAAAAAAGGTTTAACTTGGTGAGTGAATACACACATTCAAAAGCAGTTTCTCAGAAAACTTCTTTCCAGTTTTTATCTGAAGATATTTTCTTTTTCACAATAGTCCTCAAAGCAATCCCAAATATCCTTTCACAGATTCTACAAAAACAGTGTTTCCAAATTGCTGAATGAAAAGAAAGGTTGAACTCTGCATGATGAATGCACCCATCATGAAGTGATTAGTCAGAGAGCTTCCTTCTAGTTTTATTATGATATATTCCCTTTTTTGCCATTGGCCTCAGTGAGCTAAGAAATGTCCATTCATAGGATGGACAAAAACAGTCTTTCCAAACTGCTGAATACAAGAAAAGTTTTAACTCTGTGAGATGAATGCACACATCAGAAAGCATTTTATCAGAAAGTTTCTTTCTAGTTTTTCTATGATGGTGTTTCCTTTTTCACCATAGGTCTCAATGCACTGAAAAATATCCCTTCATAGATTCTAAAAAAACAGTGTTTCCAAACTGTTGAATGAAAAGAAGTATTAACTCTGTGTGGTGAATGCAGCCATCACAAAGCAGTTTCTCAGAGAGTTTCCTTCTGGTTTTTACATTGGGATCTTCACTTTTTCACCATTGTCCTCAATGAGTTCCCAAATGTCCATTCACTGAATGGAAAAAAAAAGTTTCCAAACTGCTGAATCCAAAGAAAGGTCTATGTCAGTGAGATGAATGCACACATCATGACGCAGTTTCTCAAAAAGCTTCTTTCCTGTTTTTATTGGAAGATGTTTCCTTTTTCACTGTAGGTCTCAATGTATTCTGAAATATCCCTTCTCAGATTCTGCAAAAACAGTGTTTCCAAACTGCTGAATGTAAAGAAATATTTACCTCTGCAATAGGAATGCACACATGCCAAAGCAATTTCTCAGATAGCTTCCTTCTAGTTTTTATTCTGGGATATTCACTTTTTCACAATTGGCCTCAATGAGCTTCCAAGTTTCCATTCACAGAATGAACAAAAACAGTGTTTCCAAACTACTGAATCCAAAGAAAGGTTTAACTCTGTGAGATGAATGCACACATGCCAAAACAGTTCCTCAGAAGGCTTTTTCTAGTTTTTATCTGAAGATATTTCCTTTTTCACCATTGGCCACAATGCACTCCCAAATATCCCTCAGCAAATTCTTCAAAACCAGTGCTTCCACACTGCTGAATGAAAGGAAAGGTTTAACACTGCGAGATGAATGGACACATCATAAAGTGGTTTCTCAGATACCTTCCTTCTAGTTTTTATAATGAGATATTCACTTTTTTGCATTTGGCCTCAATTTGCTACAAATTGTCCATTCTCAGAATGGAGAAATAGAGTGTTTCCAAACTGCTGAATCCAAAGGAAAGTTTAACTCGGTGAGATGAATGCACACATCACAAAGCAGTTTCATAGAACGTTTCTTTCTAATTTTTATCTGAAGATTATTCCTTTTTCACTATAGGCCTCAATGAGCTGCCAAATATCCCTTCATGGATTCTACAAAACCACTGTTTCCAAACTGTTGCATTCAAAACATGGTTAAAATCTGTGAGATGAATGCACACATCACAAACCAGTTTCTCAGAAATATTCTTTCTATTTTTTATCTGAAGTAATTCCCTTTTTCACCATAGGCATCAATGCACTCCCAAATATCCCTTCACAGATTCTACAAAAACATTGTTTCCTAACTGCTGAATGAAAAGTAAAATTTATCTCTGCCATATGAATGCACAAATCACAAAGTAGTTTCTCAGATAGCTTCCTTCTAGTTTTTATTATGTGATATTCCTTTTTCACCATTAACCTCAATGAGCTCAAAAACATCCATTCTCAGAAGGTTCAAAAACAGTGCTTCCAAACTGCTGAATCCAATGAAATGTTTAACCCTTTGAGATGAATACACACATCACAAAGCAGTTTCACAGAAAGCTTCTTTCTGGTTTTTATTTGAAAATGTTTCCTTTTTCACAAGAGGCCTCAATTTGCTCCAAAATATCCCTTCTCATATTCTACAAAAACAGTGTTAGCAAACTGCTGAATAAAAAGGGAAGTTTAGCTCTGTGAGATAATTTGCACATCACAAAGCTGTTTCTCAGAGAACATCTTTCTAGTTTTTATCCTGGGGTATTCACTTTTTTGCCATTGGCATTAACGTGCTTCCAAATGTCCACTCACACAATGGTCAAAAACAGTGTTTCCAAACTGCTGAAGGCAAAGAAACTTTTAACTCGGTGAGATGAATGCACACACCATGAAGCAGCTTCTCAGAAAGCTTCTTTCCTGTTTTTGTCTGAGGATGTTTCCTTTTTCACAATCCGCCTCAATGCACTCCCAAATATCCCTTCACAGATTCTACAAAAACAGTTTTTCCAAACTGCTGAATGAAAAGAAATGTTTACCTCTGTGAGAGGAATGCACACATTCCTAATTGGTTCCTCAGATAGTTTCGTTCTAGTTTTTATCTTGGGATATTCCCTTTTTTGCCATTGGCCTCAATAAGCTCCCAAATTTCCATTTGCAGAATGGACAAAAACAATGTTTCCAAACTACTGAATGCAAACAAAGTTTTAACTCAGTGAGATGAATGCACACATCACAAAGCACTTTCTCAGAATGATTCTTTCTAGTTTTTCTTCGAAGATATTTCCTTTTTCACCATAAGCATCAATGCACTCCCAAATATCACTTTGCATATTCTACAAAAACAGTGTTTGCAAACTGCTCAATCAAAAGAAATCTTTAAGCCTGTAAGATGAATGTGCACATTACAAAGCAGTTTCCCTGTAAGTTTCTTTCTAGTTCTTATCTAAAATATTTGCTTTTTGACCATAGGCCTCAATCTGCTCCCAAATATCAGTTGGCATTTTCTACAGAAACAGTGTTTCCAAACTGCTCCATCAGTAGAAAGGTTTAACTCTGTGAGATGAATGCACACATCACCAAGTAGTTTTTCAGAATGCTTCTTTCTAGTTTTTCTCTGAAGATAATTCCTTTTTCACTGCAGCCCTCAATGCACTCCCAAATATCCCTTCACAGATTCTATAAAAAGAGTGTTTCCAAAATGCTCCAATAAAAGAAAAGTTTACTTCTGTGAGACACATGCACACATCACAAGTCAGTTTCTCAGAAAATTTCTTTCTGTTTTTTCTCTTAAGATATTTCCTTTTTCACCCTAGGCCTCCATGCGTCACCAAATATCCCTTTGCAGATTCTACAGAAACGGGGTTCCAAACCGGTGGACCAAAAGAAAGTTTTGCATCTGTTAGATGAATGCTCACATCACAAAGAAGTTTCTCAGAAAGCTGTTTTTCTCTGAAACTATTTCCTTTTTAACCATAGACCTCAATGCATTCCCAAATACGCCATCGCAGATTGTACAAAAACAGTGTTAGCAAACTGCTCCACCAAAAGGAAATTTTATCTCGGTGAGATGAATGCACACATCACAAAGCAGTTTCTCAGAAACCTTCTTTCTAGTTTTTATGTGAAGATATTTCCTTTTTCACCATAGGCCTCATTCCACTCCAAAATATCCCTTCACATATTCTACAAAACCAGTGTTTCCAAACTGCTCGATGAAAAGAAAGTTTTTGTTTTGTTTTGTTTTTTTGAGACTGTATCACGCTCTGTCACCCAGGCTAGAGTACAGTGGTGCGATCTCAGCTCATTGCAAGCTCTGCCTCCTGGGTTTTAGCCATTCTCCTGCCTCAGCCTCCCGAGTCAAAAGAAAGTTTTAAAAATGTGAGATGAATGCAAACATCACAAAGCAGTTTCTCAGTATGTATCTTTCTAATTTTTCTCTGAAGATGTTTCCTTTTTCACAAAAAGCCTAAATGTGATCCAAAATATCCCTTCATAGATTCTACAAAAACAGTATTTCCAAATTGCCCCATTAAAACAGAGATTAAATTGTGTGAGATGAATACACTCATTAAATCCAGTTTCTCAGAAAACTTCTTTCTAGGTTTTCTCAGAAGATATTTCCTTTACAGCATAGGCCTCAATGTGCACTAAAATATCCCTTTGCACATTCTACAAAAACAATGTTTCCAAACTGCTCCATCAAAAGAAAGTTTTAACTCTTTGAGATGAATGCACACATCACAAAACAGTTTCTCAGAAAGCTTCCTTCTATTTTTTTCCTTGAAGATGTTTCCTTTTTCACCATAGGCCTCAATTTGCTCCCAAATATCCCTTCACAGATTCCACAAAAACAGTGCTTCCTAACTGCTGCATCAAAAGAAAGGTTTACCTCTGTGAACTGGATGTACACATCACAAAGCAGATTCTCAGAAAGCTTCTTTCTAGTTTTTATCTGAAGATATTACCTTTTTCTCCATAGGCCTCAATTTGCTCCCAAAAATCTTTTAGCAGATTCTATTAAAACAGTGTTTCCAAACTGTTCTATCAAAGGCAAGTTTCAACTCTGTTATGTGAATGCAGACACCACAAAGCAGTTTGTCAAAAAGCTTGTCTCTATATTTATCTAAACATATTTTCTTTTTCACAGTAGACCTTGATGTGCTCCCAAATATCCCTTCTCGGATTCTACAAAAAAAAATATTTCCAAACTGCTCCATCTAAAGAAAGATTTAACTCTGTGAGGTAAATGCACACATTACAAACATTTTCTCAGAAGTCTTCTTCATATTTGTGATCTGAAAATATTTCCTTTTTCGCCATAGGCCTCAATGGGCTCCCAAATATTCCTTCACAGATTCTACATAAACAGTGTTTCCAAACTGTTCCTTCAAAAGAAAGGTTTAACACTGTGAGATGAATGTACAAATCAGAAATCAGTTTCTCAGAAAGCTGCTTTCTAGTTTTTCTCTTAAGATATTTCCTTTTTCACCATGGACCTCAATGTGCTCCCAAATATCCCTTCACAGATTCTATGAAAAAAAGTGTTTCCAACTGCTCGGTCAAAACAAAGGTTGAACTCTGTGAAATGAATGCACAGATCACAAAGCAATTTCTTAGAAAACTTCTTTCTAATATTTCTCTGAAGATATTTCCTATTTCACCATAGGCCCCAATGCACTCCCAAATATCCCTTCACAGAATCTAAAAAAACAGTGTTTCAAACTGTTCAATCAAAAGAAAGGTTGAACTCTATGAGATGAATGCATACATCACAAAGCAGTTTCTTAGAAAGCTTCTTTCTAGTTTTTCTTTGAAGATACATCCTATTTGACCATAGGCCTCAAGGCACTCGCAAATATCCCTTCACATATTATACAATAACAGGGTTTCCAAAATGCACCATCAATAGAAATGTTCAACTCTGTGAGCTGGATGCCCATATCATAAAGCAGTTTCTCAGAAAGATTCTTTTAGCTTTCTTCTGAAGATATTTCCTTTTTCACCATAGGTCTCAATGCGCTCCCACCTATCCCTTTGCAGATTCAACAAAAATAGTGTTTTCAAAGTGTTAAATGTTTAACTCTGTGAGATAAATGTGTACATCACAAAGCAGTTTCTCAGAAAGCTTCTTTCTACTTTTTCTCGGAAGATATTTCCTTTTTCACCATAGGCCTCAATGCACTCCTAATATCCCTTCACAGATTCTACAAAAACAATGTTTCCAAACTGCTCCATCAAAAGAAAGTTCAATTCTGCGAGATGAATGTGCATATAAAAAAGCAGTTTCTCAGAAAACTTCTTTATACTTTTTCTGTAAAGATATTTCCTTTTCACCATTAGCCCTAAAGCCCTCTGAAATATCCCTTCACAGATTCTACAGAAACAGTGTTTCCAAACTGCTCAATCAAAAGAAAGGTTTAACTCTGTGAAATGAATGCACAGTTCACAAATCAGTTTCTCAGAAAAGTCCCTTCTAATTTTTATCTAAAGATATTTGTTTTGACCATAGTCCTCAACACACTCCAAAATATCCCTTCACAGATTCTACACAACAGTGTTTCCAAACTGCTCCAGGAAAAGAATGGTTAAATTCTGTGAGGTGAATACACTCATCACAAAGCAGTTTCTCAGAAATCTTTCTAGTTTTTCTCTGAATATATTTCCTTTTTCACCATAGGCCTCAATTTGATCCCAAATATTCTTTTGCAGATTCTACAAAAACTGTGTTTCCAAACAGTTCCATTAAAAGAGGTTTACTCTGTCAGATGAATGCACACATACAAAGCAGTTTCTCAGAAAGCTTCCAACGAGTTTTTCACTGAAAATGTTTCCTATTTCACCGTAGGCCTCAATTAGCTGACAAATATTCCTTTGCAGATTCTATCAAAACAGTGTTTCCAAATTGCTCCAAAAAGGAAAGGTTTAACTCTGTGAGATGAATGCACTCATCAGAAGGCAGTTTCTCAGAAAGTTTCTTTCCCATTTTTCTCTGAAGATACTTCCATTTTCACAATAGGCCTCAATGCACTCCCAAATATCCCTTCACAGATTATAGAAAAACAGTGTTTCCAAACTGCTCCATCAAAAGAAAGGTTTAACTCTGTGAGATGAATGCCCACATCACAAAGCAATTTTTCAGATCACTTCTTTCTATTTTTACCTGAAGATACTTCCTTTCTCACCACAGGCCTGAATGAGCTTCCAAATATCCCATCACAGATTCTACAAAAACAGTGTTTGCAAACTGCTCCATCAAAAGGATGGTTTAATTCTGTGAGGTGAATACACGCATCAGAAATCAGTTTCTCAGAAAACTTCTTTCTGGTTTTTCTGTTAAGATATTTTGTTTTTCCCCATAGGCCTCAATGCCCTCACAAATGTCCGTTTACAGGTTCTACAAAAGCAGGGTTTCCAAACTGCTCCATGAAAAGAAATGTTCAACTCTGTGCAATGAATGCAGTCATCATAAACGAGTTTCTCAGAAAACTTCTTTCACGTTTTTCTTTGAAGGTATTTCCTTTTTCACCATAGGCCTCAATGTGCTCCTAAATATCCCTTCCGATTCTACGAAAATAGTGTTTCCAAACTCCACAATCAAAAGAAAGGATTAACTCACTGAGATGAAAGAACACATTACAAAGCAATTTCTCAGAAAGCTAATTTCTAGTTTTTATCTGAAGATTTTTCCCTTTTCACTGTAGGACTCAATGTGCTCCCAAATATCCCATCACAGATGCTAAAAAAAGAGTGTTTCCAAACTGCTCAATCAAAAGAAAAGTTTGAATCTGGGAGATGTATACACACATCCCAAAGGAGTTTCTCAAAATTTCCCTTCTACTTTTTATCTAAATATATTTCCTTTTAGACCATAGACTTCAATGTGCTCTCAATATCCCTTTGCAGATTCTACACAAACAGTGTTGCCAAACAGATCCATCAAAAGAAACATTTATCTCAGAGAGATGACTATGCACATCACAAAGCAGTTTCTCAGAAAGCTAATTTCTAGTTTTTCTCTGAAGATATTTCCTTTTTCACCATAGGCCTCAGGGTGCTCCCACATATCCCTTCTCAGATTCTACAAAAATGGTGTTTCCAAATTGCTCCATTGAAAGAAAGATTTAACTCTGTGAGACGAATGCACACATCACAAAGAAGTTTCACAGAAAGCTTATTTGAATTTTTTATCTGAAGATATTTCCTTTTTCACCATAGGCCTCAATGCACTCCAAAATATGCCTTTGCATATTCTAGAAAAACAGTGGTTCCAAACTGCTCCACCAAAAGAAAGTTTTAACTCTGTAACATGAATGCACACATCACAAAGCAGATTTTCAGAACACTTCTTTCTGCTTTTTAACTAAAGACATTTCCTTTTTCACCATAGGACGGAATGTACTCCCAAATATACCTTCACAAATTCTACTAAAACAGTGATTCCAAACTGCTCCATGAAAATAAAGGTTTAACACTGTGAGATGAATGCAGACATCACAAATCAGTTTCTCAGAAAATTTCTTTATGATTTTTCTCTTAATATAATTCGTTTTTCACCATATGCTTCAGTACCTTCACAACTATCCCTTTGCAGATTCTACAAAACCAGTGTTTCCAAACTGCTCCATCAAAAGAAAGATTTCACTACAGGAGATGAATGCACACATCACAAAGCAGTTTCTCAGAAAGATTCTTTCTAGTTTTTCTCTGAATGTGTTCTGTTTTTCATTATAGGCCTCAATGTGCTCTGAAATGTCCCTTCTCAGATTCTACAAAGAAGGGTTTCCAAACTGCTCCATCAAAAGAAAGGTTTTACTCTGTGAGACGAATGCACTCCTTACAAGACATTTCTCCAGAAGATTTCATGTTTTTCTTTGAAAATAATTCCTTTTTCTCCATAGGCCTTAATAGGCTACAAAATATCCCTTCATAGAGTCTACAAAAGCAGTTTTTTCAAACTGCTTAACCCAAGAAAAGTTTGATTCTGTTAGATAAATGCACACATCACAAAGCAGTTTCTCAGAAATCATCTTTCTATTTTTTATCAAAAGTTATTTCCTTTTGACCCTAGGCCTCAATGTGCTCCCAAATATCCCTTCGCAGATTCTACAAAAACAGTCTTTCCAGCAGCTCCATCAAAAGTAAAGTTTAATTCTTTGAGAGGAATTCAAAAATCACAAATAAGTTTCTCAGAAAGGAAAATTCTAGTTTTTATCAAAATATATTTCCTTTTTGACCCTACGCCTCAATGCACTCCCAAATATACCTTTGCCAATTCTATAAAAACAGTGTTTCCAAACTGCTCAATCAAAAGAAAGCTTTAATTCTTTGAGATGAATGCACGCTTCACAAAGCAGTTTCTCAGAAAGCTACTTTCTCATCTTTGTCTGAAGATTTTGCCTTTTTCACCATAGGACTCAATGCCCTCCAAAATATCCCTTCACAGATTCTAAAAAAAGAGTGTTTCCAAACTGCTAAACCAAAGGAAACTTTTGAGTCTGTGACATGAATGCACTCATCAAAAAGCAGTTTCTCAGAAAGCTTCTTTCTAGTTTCTCTCTGAAAATATTTCCTCTTTCAGCCTAGGCCTGAATGTGATCCCAAATATCCCCATGCAGATTCTACAAAAACAGTGTTTCCAAGATTCTTCATCAAAAGAAAGGTTTAAATCTATAAGAAGAATGCACACATCACAAGTCAGTTTCTCAGAAATCTTCTTTCTGTTTTTTCTCTTAAAATATTTCCTTTTTCACCATAGACCTCAATGCAATCCCAAATATCACTTTGCATAGTCTATAAAAGCAGTATTTCCAAACTATTCAATCAAAAGACAGCTTTAATTTTGTGAGATGAATGAACACTTCCCAAAGTAGTTTCTCAGAAAGTTAATTTGTCGTTTTTGCCTGAAGACTTTGCCTTTTTCACCCTAGCACTCAATGTGCTCCCAAATATAACTTCACAGATTCTAGAAAAACAGTGTTTCCAAACTGCTCAACCAAAAGAAACTTTTGAGTCTGTGACATGAATGCACACATCACAAAGCAGTTTCTCAGAAAGCTTCTTTCTAGTTTTTATGTGAAGATATTTCCTTTTACACCATAGGCCTCAATGTACTCCCAAATATCCCTTTGCAGATTATATATATATTTTATATATATATAATATCTATAGTGTATATATATAATATATATGATATATATCATATATATTATATATATACACTATAGATATATATATCATATATATTATATATATACACTATAGATATTATATATATCATATATATTATATAAACACTATATATAATATATATCATATATATACACTATATATATTATATGTATCATATATACACTATATATATATTTATATGTATATATATATTAATATATATAATACTTTAAGTCCTAAGGTTCATGTGCACAACGTGCTGGTTTGTTACATATGTATACGTGTGACATATTGGTGTATTGCACCCATTGACTCATCATTTACATCAGGTATACTTCCTAATGCTATCCCTCCCCCATCACCCCACCCCACAACAGGCCCCGGTGTGTGGTGTTCCCCTTCCTGTGTCCAAATATTCTCATTGTTCAATTCCCATTTGTGAGTGAGAACATGTGGTGTTTGGATTTTTATCTTTGCGATAGTTTGCTGAGATGATGGTTTCCAGCTTTATCCATGTTCCCACCAATGACATGAACTCATCATTTATTATGGCTGCTTAGTATTCTATGGTGTATAAGGGCAACATTTTCTTAATCCAGTCTATCATTGTTGGACATTTGGGTTGGTTCCAAGTCTGCTACTATGAGCAGTGCCACAAAAAACATGCATGTGCCAGTGTCTTTATACCAGCATGGTTTATATACCTTTGGGTATATGCCCAGTAATGGGATGTTTAGATCAAATGGTGACCCATTCACAATTACTACAAAGAGAATAAAACACCTAGGAATCCAACTTACAATGGATGAGAAGGACCTCTTCCAGGAGAACTACAAATCACTGCTCAACAAAATAAAAGAGGACCCAAAAAACTAAAGAGCATTCCATCTTCATGGATAGGAAGAATCAATATCATGAAAATGGTCATACTGCCCAAGGTAATTTACTGATTCAATGCCATCCCCATGAAGCTACCAATGACTTTCTTCACAGAATTGGGAAAAACTACTTTAAAGTTCATGTGGAACCAAAAAGGAGCCTTGCATTGCCAAATCAATCCGAGCCATAAAAAAAACATGGAGGCATCACACTGCCTGACCTCAAACTATACTACAAGGCTACAGTAACAAAAACAACGTGGTAGTGGTACCAAAACAGAGATACAGACCAATGGAACAGAACAGAGTCCCTTTGCAGATTCTACAGAAACAGTGTTGCCAAACAGATAGATCAAAAGAAAGGTTTACCTCAGTGAGATGAATGCACACATCACAAAGCAGTTTCTCAGAGAGCTTCTGTCTAGTTTTAATCTGAAAATGTTTCCTTTTTCACCATGGGTCTTAATGCACTCCCAAATATCCCTTCACAAATTCTACAAAAACATTGTTTCCAAACTTCTGAGTGAAAAGAAAGGTTTAACTCTCCTAGATGAAAGCACACATCACAAAGCCATTCTCAGAAAGCTTCTTTCTAGTTTTTATCTGAAGATGTTTCCTTTTTCACCACAGGCCTCAATGGCCTCCCAAATATACGTTTGCAGATTCTAAAAAAACAGAGTTTCTAAACTGCTGAATCCAAAGAAAGGTTTAACTCTGTGAGATGAATGAACACATAAGAAAGCAGGTATTCAGAAAGCTTCTTTCTTGTTTTTATCTGAAGATATTTCCTTTTTCACCATAGGCCTCAATTAGCTCCAAAATATCCCTTGGCAGATTCTACAGTAACAGTGTTTCCTAACTGCTGAATAAAAATAAAGGTTTAACTCTGTGAAATGTATGCACACATAACAACGCAGTTTCTCAAATAGCTTCCTTTAGTTTTTAATCCTGGGATATTCACTTTATCGCCTTTGGCTTAATGAGCTCCCTAATATCCATAGGCAGAATGCACAAAAACAGTGTTTCCAAATGGCTGAATGAAAAGAAATGTTTAACTCTGCGAGATGAATGCCCACATCAAAAAGTGGTTTTGCAGATAGATTCCTTCTAGTTTTGATCCTGAGAAATTTGCTTTATCCCCTTTGGACTCAATGAGCTAACAAATATCCATTCACAGAATCCACAGTGTTTCCAAACTGCTTAATGAAAAGAAAGGTTGAACACTGTGCGATGAATTCACAGATCACAAAGCAGTATCGTAGATAGCATCCTTCTTCTTTTTATCCTGGGATATTTGCTTTATCAACATTGGACTCAAAGAGCTCACAAATGTTCATTTGCACAATGCACACCAACTGTTTCCAAACTGCTGAATCCAAAGAAAGGTTTAACTCTGTGAGATTAATGAATACATCACCAAGAAGTTTCTCAGAAAGATTCTTTCTAGTTTTTATCTGAAGATGTTTCATTTTTCACCATAGGCCTCAGTGCAGTCCTAAGTATCCCTTTGCAGATTCTACAAAAACAGTGTTTCCAAACTGCTGAATGAAAGCAAATGTTTAATTCTGTCAGATGAATGCACACATCACAAAGCAGTTTCTCAGATATCTTCTTTCTAGTTTTTATCCTGGGATATTCACCTTTTCCCCATTGGCCTCAATGAGCAGCCAAATGTCCTTTAACAGATTGGACAAAAACAGTGCTTCCAAACAGCTGAATGGAAAGAAAAGTTTAACTCTGTGAGTTGGCTACACATACCACAAAGCAGTTTCTCAGAAAGCTTCTTTCTACTTTTTTTCTATATATACTTCCTTTTTCAACATAGGCCTCAAGATGCTCCCAAATATCCCTTCGCAGGTTCCACAAAAAGTGTCTCTCCAAATTGCTCCATCAAAAGAAACGTTTAACTGTGGAATGGATACACACATCACAAAGAAGTTTCTCAGAAATATTGCTTCCAGTTTTTTCTGAAGATATTTTCTTTTCACCATAGGTCTCGAGGCACTACCAAATATCCATTCAGAGATTCTATAAAAACAATTTTTCCAAATTGCTCAATCAAAAGAAACTTTTAACTCTGTAAGACAAATGCACACAAAAGAAAGCATTTTCTCGGAATGCTTCTTTCTAGTTTTTCTCTGAAGATATTTCCATTTTCACCATAGGCCTCAATGCACTCCCAAATATCCCCTCACTGATTGTACAGAAACAGAGTTTTCATACTGCTTAATCATAAGAAATGCTTAACTCTGTGAGCAGATTGCACACATCACAAAGTAGTTTCCCAAAATCATCTTTCTAGCTTTTCTCTGAAGATATTTCCTTTTTCACCTTAGTCGTCAATCCATTCACAAATACTCCTTTGCACATTTTACAAAAACTGTGCTTCAAACTACTCCATCAAAATAAAGTTTTATCTATGTCTCTGTTGTGGTACCAGTACCATGCTGTTTTGGTTACTGTAGCCTTGTAGTATGGTTTGAAGTCAGGTAGCATGATCCCTCCAGCTTTGTTCTTTTGGCTCAGAAATGACTTGGCGATGTGGGCTCTTTTTTGGTTCCATATGAACTTTAAAGTAGTTTTAATAATTCTGTGAAGACAGTCATTGGTAGCTTGATGGGAATGACATTGAATCTATAAATTACCTTGGGCAGTATAGCCATTTTCACGATATTGATTCTTCCAACCCATGAGCATGGAATGTTCTTCCATTTGTTCGTATCCTCTTTTATTTCATTGAACAGTGGTTTGTAGTTCTCCTTGAAGAGGTCCTTCACATCCCTTGTAAGTTGGATTCCTAGGTATTTTATTCTCTTTGAAGCAATTGTGAATGGGAGTTCACTCATGATTTGGCTCTCTGTTTGTCTGAGATTGGTGTACAAGAATGCTTGTGATTTTTGTACATTGATTTTGTATCCTGAGACTTTGCTGAAGTTGCTAATAAGCTTATGGAGATTTGGGGCTGAGACAATGGGGTTTTCTAGATATACAATCATGTCATCTGCAAACAGGGACAATTTGACTTCCTCTTTTCCTAATTGAATACCCTTTATTTCCTTCTCCTGCCTGATTGCCCTGGCCAGAACTTTGAACAGAGCCCACAGAAATAATGCCACATATCTACAACCATCTGATATTTGACAAACCTGACAAAAACAAGCAATGGGGAAAGGATCCCCTATTTAATAAATGGTGCTGGGAAAACTGGCTAGCCATATGTAGAAAGCTGAAACTGGATCTCTTTCTTTTTTTTTTTTTTTTTTTTTTGAGATGGAGTCTCGCTCTGTCGCCCAGGCTGGAGTGCGGTGGCGCAATCTCGGCTCACTGCAAGCTCCGCCTCCCGGGTTCACGCCATTCTCCTGCCTCAGCCTCTCCGAGTAGCTGGGACTACAGGCGCCCGCCACCACGCCCGGCTAATTTTTTTTTGTATTTTTAGTAGAGACGGGGTTTCACCGTGGTCTCGATCTCCTGACCTTGTGATCCGCCCGCCTCGGCCTCCCAAAGTGCTGGGATTACAAGCGTGAGCCACCGCGCCCGGCTGGATCTCTTTCTTACACCTTATACAAGAATGAATTCAAGATGGATTAAAGACTTATATGTTAGACCTAAAACCATAAAAACCCTAGAAGAAAGCCTAGGCAATACCATTCAGGACATAGGCGTGGGCAAGGACTTCATGTCTAAAACACCAAAAGCAAGGGCAACAAAAGCCAAAATTGACAAATGGGATCTAATTAAACTAAAGAGCTTCTGCACAGCCAAAGAAACTACCATCAGAGTGAACAGGCAACCTACAGAATGGGAGAAAATTTTTGCAACCTACTCATCTGACAAAGGGATAATATCCACAGTCTACAATGAACACAAAAAAATTTACAAGAAAAAAACAAACAACCCCATCAAAAAGTGGGCAAAGGACATGAACAGACACTTCTCAAAAGAAGACATTTATGCAGCCAAAAAACACATGAAAAAATGCTCATCATCACTGGTCATCAGAGAAATGCAAATCAAAACCACAATGAGATATCATCTCACACCAGTTAGAATGGTGATCATTAAAAAGTTGGGAAACAACAGGTGCTGGAGAGGATGTGGAGAAATAGGAATACTTTTACACTGTTGGTGGGACTGTAAACTAGTTCAACCATTGTGGAAGTCACTGTGGCGATTCCTCAGGGATCTAGAACTAGAAATACCATTTGACCCAGACATCCCATTACTGAGTATTTACCCAAATGGCTATAAATTAAGCTGCTATAAAGACACATGCACACATATGTTTATTGCGGCACTATTCCCAATAGCAAAGAGTTGGAACCAAGCCAAATGTCCAACAACAATAGACTGGATTAAGAAAATGTGGCACATATACACCATGGAGTACTATGCAGCCATAAAAAATGATGAGTTTATGTCTTTTGTAAGGACATGGATGAAACTGGAAAACATCATTCTCAGTAAACTATTGCAAGGACAGAAAATCAAACACCGCATGTTCTCACTCATAGGTGGGAATTGAAAATTGAGAACTCATGGACACAGGAAGGGGAGCATCACACTCTGGGGGCTGTTTTAGGGTGGGGTGAGAGGGGAGGGACAGCATAAGGAGATATACCTAGTGCTAAATGACGAGTTAATGGGTGCAGCAAACCAACATGGCACATGGATACATATGTAACAAACCTGCACATTGTGCACATGTACCCTAAAACCTAAAGTACAATAATAAAATAAAAATAAAATAAAAAAATAAAGTTTTATCTCTGTGAGATGAATGCACACTTCACAAGGCAGTTTCTCAGAAAGCTTTTTGCTAATTTTTCTCTGAAGAGATTTCCTTTTTCACCATAGGCCTCAATGCACTCCCAAATATCCATTTGCAGATTATACAGAAACAGTGTTTTCAAGCTGCTCCATCAAAAGAAAGGTTTAAATCTGTGAGATGAATGCCCAAATCACAAATGAGTTTCTCAGAAAATTTATTTCTGCTTTTTCTCTTAACATATTTTATTTTTCACCATAGGCCTCAAGTTGCCCCAAATATTCCCTTGGAGGTTCTACAAAAACAGTGTTTCAAAACTGCTGCATCAAAAGTAATGTTTAACACTGTGAGGTGAATTCATATATCAGTTTCTCAGAAAGCTTCCTTCCAGTTTTCCTCTGAGCATATTTCCTTTTTCACCATGGGACCAAATGCACTCCCAAATATCCCTTCATGGATTCCACAAAAAAATGCACACATACCAAAGAAGTTTCCCATAAACTTTCATTCTAGTATATATGTGAAAATATTTCCATTTTCACTATAGGTCTCAATACTCTCACAAATTTCCCTTTGCAGTTTCCTCAAAAACAGTAGTTCCAAACTGCTCAAGCCAAACAAAGTTTTAACTCTATGAGATGAATGCACACATCAGCAAGCAGTTTCTAGGAAAGTTTCTTTCCAGTTTTTCTCTGAAGATATTTCCTTTTTCACCATAGGTCTCAAGATTCTGTTCCAAAATATCCCTTTGAAGATAGTACAAAACAGTGTTGTCAAACTGCTTAATCAAAAGAAAGGTTTAACTCTTTGAGCTGAATGCACACACCACAAAGCAGTTTCTCAGAAATCTTCTTTGTAATTTTTCTCTGAAGATATTTCCTTTTACACCACAGGCCTCAATGTGCTCCCAAATATTCCTTTGCAAATTCTATAAAAAATTGTTTCTAAACTGCTCAATCAAAGTAAGTTTTAACTCTGGGAGGTGAATTCCCACATCACAAAGCAATTTCTCAGAAAGTTCTTTCTAGTTTTTATCTGAAGATATTTACTTTTTCACCATAGGCCTTACTGTGCTCCCAAATATCTCTATGTAGATTCTAGAAAAACAGTTTTTCCAAACTGCTGAATTAAAAAAAAGATGGTTTCACTCTGTGAGATGAATGCACACATCACAAAGTAGCTTCTCACAAAGTTTCTATCCACTTTTTAAGAGAAGATATTTCCTTTATCACTGTATGACTCAAAGTGTTCAAAAATATCCTTTTGGAGATTCTACAAAAACAATTTGTCCAAACTGCTCCATCAAAAGAAAGGTTTAACTCTGTGAGATGAATTCACACATCACAAAGCAGTTTCTCAGAAAGTTTCTTTCTAGTTTTTATCTGAAGATGTTCCCTTTTTCATCATAGGCTTCAATGGGATCCCAAATATCCCTTTGCAGATTATACAAAAACAGTGTTTCCAAACTGCTGCATCAAAGGAAGTTTTAATTCCATGAGATGAATGCACACCTCACAAACCAGTTTCTTGGAAGTCTTCATTGTAGTTTTACTCTTATTTCCTTTTTCACCATATGCCTCAATGCACTCCCAATTATCTCTTTGCAGGTTCTACAAAAATAGTGTTTCCAAACTGCTTTTTCAAAGGAAAGGTTAAACTCTGATCGACGAATGAACATATCAGAAAGCCATTTCTCAGAAAGCTTTTTTCTAGTTTTTAGCTGAAGATATATATTTTTGACCACAAGCCTCAATGCACTTGCAAACATCCCTTTGCAGATTCCACAAAAACAGTTTTTCCAAACTGATCCATCAAAAGAAAGGTTTAACTCTGTGAGATGGATGCACATCACTAAGCCGTTTCTCAGAAAGTGTTTTTCCAGTTTTCTCTGAAGATATTTCCTTTTAACAGTAGGCCTCAAAGAGCTCCCAAATATCACTTCGCAGATTCTACAAAAAAAGTTTTCCCAAATCAATCAAAAGAAAGTTTTAGCTATGTCAGATGAATGCACACATCACAAAGCAGTTTCTGAGAAAGATGTTTTTTAGTTTTTATCTGAAGATACTTCTTTTTTCACCATATGCCTCAATGTACTCCCAAATATCTCTTAGCAGATTCCACAAAAGCAGTGTTTCCAAACTGCTCCATCAAAAGAAAGATTTAACTCTGTGAGACGAATGCACACATCACAAAGCTGTTTCTCACAAAGATTCTTTCAAGTTTTTCTCTGAATATATTTCCTTTTTCACCATAAGCTTTAATATGCTCCCAAATTTCCCTTCGCAGATTGTACAAAAACAGTGTTTCCATATGGCTCAATCATAAGAAATGTTTAACTCTGTGAGATAAATGCCCACATCACAAGTCAGTTTCTCAGAAAACTTCTTTCTAGTTTTTCTATTAAGATATTTCCCTTTTCACTGTATACCTCAATGTGGTCCAAAACATATCTTCACAGATTCTACAAAAACAGTCTTTCAAACTGCTCCATCAAAACAAAAGTTTGTGTCTGTGTGATGAATGCACACATCACAAAGCAGTTTCTCAGAAACCTTTTTTCTACTTTTTCTCTGATATATTTCCTTTTTCACCATAGATCTCAGTGGGTTCCCAAATATGCCTTTGCAGATTCTATAAACACTGTGTTTCTGATATCTCCATCAAAAGAAAGCTTTATCTCTGTGAGATGAATTCACACATCACAAACCAGTTTCTCAGAAAGCTTCTTCCTAGTTTTTCTCTGAAATTATTTCCTTTTCACCATAGGCCTTTAAGCCCTCCCAAATATCCCTTCACAGATTCTATAAAAACAGTGTGTCCAAACTGCTCAATAAAAAGAAAGCTTTACTTCTGTGATATGAATGCAGACATCACAAAGCAGTTACTCAGAAAACCTCTTTCTGGTTTTTCTCTTAAGATATTTCCTTTATCACCATAGGCCTTAAAGCGCTCCCATATATCCCTTCGCAGATCCTGCAAAAAGAGTGTGTCAAAATTGCTGAATCAAAAGAAAGCTTTACATCTATGATATAAATGAAGACATCACAAAGAATTTTCTCAGATAACCTCTTTCTGGTTTTTCTCTTAAGATATTTCATTTTTCACCATAGGTCTCAATGTGCTCCCAAATATCCCTTTGCTGACTCTCCACAAACATGGTTTCCAAACTCCTCCATCAAACGAAAGGTTTAACTCTGTGAGATGAATGCAGACATCACAAAGCAGTTTCTCAGAAATCTTCTTTCTATTTTTTCTTTTAAGATATTTCCTTTTCACCATAGGCCTCATTGAGCTCCCAAACATCCTTTGCAGATTCTACAAAACCAGTGTTTCCAAACTCTTTAATCAAAATAATGCTTTACCTCTGTGAGATGAATGCAGATGACAGAAAGCATTTTCTCTTTTTTTTTTTTTTTGAGACGGAGTCTCGCTCTGTCGCCCAGGCTGGAGTGCAGTGGCGTAATCTCGGCTCACTGTAAGCTCCGTCTCCTGGGTTCATGCCATTCTCCTGCTTCAGCCTCTCTGAGTAGCTGGGACTACAGGTGCCCACCACCACGCCTGGCTAATTTTTTGTATTTTTAATAGAGACGGGGTTTAACCATGGTCTCGATCTCCTGACCTTATGATCCGCCCACCTCGGCCTCCCAAAGTGCTGGGATTACAAGCATGAGCCACTGCGCCTTGCCCATCAAAAAGCATTTTCTCACAAATATTCTTTATACTTTTTATCTGAAGATGGTTCCTTTTTCACCATAGGCCTCAATGTGCTCCCAAATATCCCTTTGCAGATTCTACAAAAAAAGTGTTTCCAAACTGCCCCATTAAAACAAAGGTTTAACATTGTGAGATGACTGCACACATCAGAAAGCAGTTTCTCAGAAAGCTCTTTTCTAGTTTTTATCTGAAGGTATTTCCTTTTTCACAATAGGCCTCAATGCTCTCCCTAATTCCCCTTCACAGATTCTACAAAAACAGTGTTTCCAAACTGCTATATCAAAAGAAAGATTAATTCCATGAGGTTAATGTACACATCACAAATCAGTTTCTTAGAGAGCTTCTTTATAATTTTTCCCTAATTTTATTTCCTTTTTCACTGTAGGTCTCAATGTGCTCCCAAACATCTCTTCACAGAATCTGCAAAACAATCTTTCTGAACTCTTCCAACAAAGGAAAGGTTTCACTCTGTGATAATGAATGCACACATCACAAATCAGTTTCTCAGAAAGCTTCTTTCTAGTTTTTATGTAAAGATATTTCCCTTTTGACCATTGGCTTCAATGTGCTCTGAAATAGACCTTTGCAGATTCTACAAAAACAGTGTTTCCAAACTACTCCATGAAAGGAAAGGTATAACTCTGGTAGATGAATTCACACTTCTCAAGTCAGCTTATCTGAAATATTCTTTCTGGTTTTTCTCTTAGGATATTTCATTTTTCACTATAGTCCCAAATTCACTCCAAAACATCCCTTCCAGATTCTAAAAAAACAGTGTTTCCAAACTTCTCCATCAAAAGAAAATTCTATCACTGTGACATGAATGCACACATCACAAAGCAGTTTCTCAGAAAGCTTCTTTATACTTTTTAGGTTAATATATTTCCTTTTTCAACATAGGCCTCCTAGCCCTCCCTAATATCCCTTCACAAATTCTACAAAAACAGTTTTTCAAAGTGCTCCATCAAAAGAAAGATTTAACTCTTTGAGATGAATGCACACATCACAAAGCACGTTCTCAGAAATTTTCTTTCTCATTTTAATCTGAAGATATTTCCTTTTTCACCACAGGCCTCAAAGCTCTCCCAAATATCCCTTCACAGATTCTCCAAAAACAGTGTTTCCAAACTGCTTAATGAAAAGAAAACCTTAACTCTGTGACAAGAATGGACGCATCACAAAGCAGTTTCTCAATAAGCTTCTTTCTAGTTTTTCTCTGAAGATATTACCATTTTGACCCTAGGCCTCAATATGCTCCAAAATATCCCTTCACAGATTCTACAAAAACAGTGTTTCCAAACTGCTCAATCAAAAGAAAGGTTTAACTCTGTGAGACGACAGCAAACATCACAAAGCAGTTTCTCAGAAAGCTTCTTTCTAGTTGTTTTCTGTAGATATTTCTTTTTTTTTGCTTTCACTTTTTTATTATTATTGTACTTTAAGTTTTAAGGTACATGTGCACAATGTGCAGGTTTCTTACATATGTATACATGTGCCATGTTAGTGTGCTTCACCCATTAGCTCATCATTTAGCATTAGATGTATCTCCTTATGCTATCCCTCCCCCTTCCCCCCACCCCACAACAGTCCCCAGAGCATGACTTTCCCCTTCCTGTGTCCGTGTCCTCTCATTGTTCAATTCTCACCTATGAGTGAGAACATGTGGAGTTTGGTATTTTGTCCTTGCAATAGTTTACTGAGAATGATGATTTCCAGTTTCATCCATGTCCCTACAAAGGACGTGAGCTCATCATTTTTTATGGCTGCATAGTATTCCATGGTGTATATGTGCCACCTTTTCTTAATCCAGTCTATTGTTGTTGGACATTTGGGTTGGTTCCAAGTCTTTGCTATTGTGAATAGTGCCGCAAGAAACATACCTGTGCATGTGTCTTTATAGCAGCATAATTTATAGTCATTTGGGTATATACCCAGTAATGGGATGGCTGGGTCAAATGGTATTTCTAGTTGTACATCCCTGAGGAATCGCCACAGTGACTTCCACAATGGTTGAACTAGTTTACAGTCCCACCAACAGTGTAAAACTGTTCCTATTTCTCCACATCCTCTCCAGCACCTGTTGTTTCCCAACTTTTTAATGACCGCCATTCTTACTGGTGTGAGATGATATCTCATTGTGGTTTTGATTTGCATTTCTCTGCTGACCAGTGATGATGAGCATTTTTTCATGTGTGTTTTGTCTGTATAAATGTCTTCTTTTGAGTAGTGTCAGTTCATGCCCTTCACCCACTTTTTCATGGGGCTGTTTGTTTTTTTCTTGTAAATTTATTTGTGTTCATTGTAGACTGTGGATATTAGCCCTTTGTCAGATGAGTAGGTTGCAAAAATTTTCTCCCATTCTGTAGGTTGCCTGTTCACTCTGATGGTAGTTTCTTTGGCTGTGCAGAAGCTCTTTAGTTTAATTAGATCCCATTCATCTATTTTGGCTTTTGTTGCCATTGCTTTTGGTGTTTTAGACATGAAGTCCTTCCCCATGCCTATGTCCTGAATGGTATTGCCTAGGTTTTCTTCTAGGGTTTTTATGGTTTTAGGTCTAACATGTGAATCTTTAATCCATCTTGAATTCATTTTTGTATAAGGTGTAAGGAAGGGATCCAGTTTCAGCTTTCTACATATGGCTAGCCAGTTTTCCCAGCACCACTTATTAAATAGGGAAGCCTTTCCCCATTGCTTGTTTTTGTCAGGTTTGTCAAAGATCAGATAGTTGTAGATATGTAGTGTTATTTCTGAGGGCTCTGTTCTGTTCTATTTATCTATATCTCTCTTTTGGTACCAGTACCATGCTGTTTTGGTTACTGTAGCCTTGTAGTATAGTTTGAAGTCAGGTAGCATGATACATCCAGCTTTGTTCTTTTGGCTTAGGATTGACTTGGCGATGTGAGCTCTTTTTTGGTTCCATGTGAACTTTAAAGTAGTTTTTTTCCAATTCTGTGAAGAAAGTCATTGGTAGCTTGATGGGGATGGCATTGAATCTATAAATTACCTTGGGCAGTATGGCCATTTTCACGAAATTGATTTTTCCAACCCATGAGCATGGAATGTTCTTCCACTTGTTTGTATCCTCTTTTATTTCATTGAGCAGTGGTTTGTAGTTCTCTTTGAAGAGGTCCTTCCCATCCCTTGTAAGTTGGATTCCAAGGTATTTTATTCTCTTTGAAGCAGTTGTGAATGGTAGTTCACTCATGATTTGGCTCTCTCTTTGTCTGTTTTTGGTGTAGAAGAATGCTTGTGACTTTTTAAATTGATTTTGTATCCTGAGACTTTGCTGAAGTTGCTTATCAGCTTAAGAAGATTTTGGGCTGAGACAATGGGGTTTTCCAGATATACACTCATGTCATCTGCAAACAGGGACAATTTGACTTCCTCTTTTCCTAACTGAATACCCTTTATTTCCTCGTCCTGACTGATTGTCCTGGCCAGAAATTCCAACACTATGTTGAATAGGAGCAGTGAGAGAGGGCATCCCTCTCTTGTGCCAGTTTTCAAAGGGAATACTTCTAGTTTTTGCCCATTCAGTATATTGGCTGTGGGTTTGTCAAAGATAGCTCTTATTATTTTGAGATACATCCCATCAATACCTAATTTATTGAGAGTTTTTAGCATGAAGTGCTGCTGAATTTTGTCAAAGGCCTTTTCTGCATCTATTGAGGTAATCATGTGGTTTTTGTCTTTGGTTCTGTTTATATGCTGGATTACATTTATTGATTTGTGTATGTTGAACCAGCCTTGCATCCCAGGGATGAAGCCCACTTTTGATGTGCTGTGGGATTCGGTTTGCCAGTATTTTACTGAGAATTTTTGCATCAATATTCATCAAAGATATTGGTCTAAAATTCCCTTTTTTGGTTATGTCTCTGCCCAGCTTTGGTATCAGGATGATGCTGGCCTCATAAAATGGGTTAGGGAGGATTCCGTCTTTTTCTATGGATTGGAGTAGTTTCAGAAGCAATGGTACCAGCTCCTCCTTGTACCTCTGGTAGAATTTGGCTGTGAATCCCTCAGGTCCTGTACTCTTATTGTTTGGTAAACTATTGATTATTGCCACAATTTCAGAGCCTGTTATTGGTCTATTCAGAGATTCAATTTCTTCCTGGTTTACTCTTGGGAGGGTGTATGTGTCGAGGAGTTTATCCGTTTCTTTTAGATTTTCTAGTTGACTTGCATAGATGTGTTTGTAATATTCTCTGATGGTAGTTTGTATTTCTGTGAGATCAGTGGTGATATCCCCTTTATCATTTTTTATTGCATCTATTTGATTTTTCTCTCTTTTCTTCTTTGTTAGTCTTGCTAGCAGTCTATCAATTTTGTTGATCTTTTCAAAAAACCAGACCCTGGATTCATTAATTTTTTTGAAGGGTTTTTTGTGTCTCTATTTCCTTCAGTTCTGCCCTGATTTTAGTTATTTCGTGCCTTCTGCTAGCTTTTGAATTTGTTTGCTCTTGCTTTTCTAGTTCTTTCAATTGTTATGTTAGGGTGTCAATTTTAGATCTTTCCTACTTTCTCTTGTAGGCATTTAGTGCTATATCCCTCTACACACTGCTTTGAATGGGTACCAGAGATTCTGGTATGTTGTGTCTTTGTTCTCATTGGTTTCAAAGAACATCTTTAATTCCGCCTTCATTTCGTTATGTACTCAGTAGTCATTCAGGAGCAGGTTTCTCAGTGTCATGCAGTTGAGTGGTTTTGAGTGAGTTTCTTAATCTTGAGTTCTAGTTTTATTGCACTGTGGTCAGAGAGACAGTTTGTTATAATTTCTGTTCTTTTACATTTGCTGAGGAGAGCTTTACTTCCAACTATGTGCTCAATTTTGGAAGAGGTGTGGTGTGGTTCTGAAAAAAATGTATATTCTTTTGATTTGGGGTGGGGAGTTCTGTAGATGTCTGTTAGGTCTGCTTGGTGCAGAGCTGAGTTCAATTCCTGGGTATCCTTGTTAATTTTCTGTTTCATTGATCTGTCTAGTGTAGACAGTGGGGTGTTAAAGTCTCCCATTATTATTGTATGGGAGTCTAAGTCTCTTTGTAGGTCACTCAGGACTTGCTTTATGAATCTGGGTGCTCCTGTGTTGGGTGCATATATATTTAGGATAGTTAGCTCTTCTTGTTGAATTGATCCCTTTACCATTATGTAATGGCCTTCTTTGTCTCTTTTGATCTTTGTTGGTATAAAGTCTATTTTATCAGAGACTAGGATTGCAACCCCTGCCTTTTTTTGTTTTCCATTTGCTTGATAGATCTTCCTCCATCCCTTTATTTTGAGTCTATGTGTGTCTCTGCACCTGAGATGGGTTTCCTGAATACAGCACACTGATCGATCTTGACTCTTTATCCAATTTGCCAGTCTGTGTCTTTTAATTGGAGCATTTAGCCCATTTACATTTAAAGTTAATATTGTTATGTGTGAATTTGATACTGTCATTATGATGTTAGCTGATTATTTTGCTCGTTAGTTGATGCAGTTTCTTCCTAGCCTCAATGGTCTTTACGATTTGGCATGTTTTTGCAGTGGCTGGTACTGGTTGTTCCTTTCCATGTTTAGTGCTTCCTTCAGGAGCTCTTTTAGGGCAGGCCTGGAGGTGACAAAACCTCTCAGCATTTGCTTGTCTGTAAAGGATTTTATTTCTCCTTCACTTATGAAGTTTAGTTTGGCTGGATATGAAATTCTGGGTTGAAAATTCTTTTCTTTAAGAATGTTGAATATTGGCCCCCACTCTCTTCTGGCTTGTAGAGTTTCTGCCGAGAGTACAGATGTTAGTCTGATGGGCTTCCCTTTGTGAGTAACCCGACCTTTCTCTCTGACTGCTCTTAACATTTTTTCCTTCATTTCAACTTTGGTGAATCTGACAATTATGTGTCTTGGAGTTGCTCTTCTCGAGTAGTATCTTTGTGGCATTCTCTGTATTTCCTGAATCTGAATGTTGGCCTGCCTTGCTTGATTGGGGAAGTTCTCCTGCATAATATCCTGCAGTGTTTTCCAACTTGGTTCCATTCTCCCTGTCACTTTCAGATACACCAATAAGATGTAGATTTGGTCTTTTCACATAGTCCCTTATCTTGGAGGCTTTGTTCATTTCTTTTTATTCTTTTCTCTCTTGACTGCTCTTCTTGCTTCATTTCATTCATTTCATCTTCCATCACTGATACACTTTATTCCAGTTGATCGCATCAGCTCCTTAGGCTTCTGTTTTCTTCACATAGTTCTCGAGCCTTGGCTTTCAGCTCCATCAGCTCCTTTAAGCACTTCTCTATATTGGATATTCTAGTTATACATTCATCTAATTTTGTTTCAAAGTTTTTAACTTCTTTGCCTTTGGCTTGAATTTCCTCCTGTAGCTCAGAGTAATTTGATCATCTGAAGCCTTCTTCTCTCAACTCGTCAAAGTCATTTTCTGTCCAGCCTTTTTCCGTTGCTGGTGAGGAACTGCGTTCCTTTGGAGGAGGAAAGGCACCCTGCTTTTTAGAATTTCCAGTTTTTCTGCTGTGTTTTTTCTCCATCTTTGTGGTTTTATCTACTTTTGGTCTTTGATGATGGTGATGTGCAAATGGGATTTGGTGTGGATTTCCTTTCTGTTTGTTTGTTTTGCTCCTAACAGACATGACCCTCAGCTGCAGGTCTGTTGGAGTTTGCTAGAGGTCCACTCCCAATCCTGTTTTCCTTGGTTTCAGGAGCAGTGGCTGCAGAACGGTGGATTTTCATGAACTGCGAATGCTGCTGCCTGGTCACTCCTCTGGAAGTTTTGTCTCAGAGGAGTACCTGACCATGTGATGCGTCAGTCTGCCCCTACTGGGGGATGTCTCCCAGTTAGGCTGCTCGGGGGCCAGGGATCCACTTTAGGAGGTAGTTTGCCTGTTCTCAGATCTCCAGCTGCGTGCTGGCAGAACCACTACTCTCTTCAAAGCTGTCAAACAGGGATATTTAAGTCTGAAGAAGTTACTGCTGTCTTTTTGTTTGTCTGTGCCATGCCCCCAGTGGTGGAGCCTACAGAGGCAGGCAGGCCTCCTTGAGCTGTTGTGGGCTCCACCCAGTTTGAGCTTCCCGACTGCTTTGTTTACCAAATCAAGCCTGGGCAATGGCGGGACCCCCTCCCCCAACCTCGCTGCTGCCTTGCAGTTTAACCTCAGACTGCTGTGCTAGCAATCAGAGAGACTCTGTGAGCATAGGACCCTCTGAGCCAGATCCATGATATAATCTCCTGGCGTCCCGTTTTTTAAGCCCATCGGAAAAGTGCAGTATTAGAGTGGGAGTGACCCAATTTTCCAGGTGCCATCTGTCACCCCTTTCTTTGACTAGGAAAGGAAACTCCCTGACCCCTTGCACTTCCTGAGTGAGACAGTGCCTCGCCCTGCTTTGGCTCACACACTGTGTACTGCACCCACTGTCCTGCACCCACTCTCTGGCACTCCCTAGTGAGATGAACCCGGTACCTCAGATGCAAATGCAGAAATCACCCATCTTCTGCATCGCTCACACTGGGAGCTGTAGACTGAAGCTGTTCCTATTTGGCCACCTTGGCTCCACTCCCCCATATATTTCTTTATTCACCACAGGCTTCAATGCACTCCCAAGTATACTTTTGTAGATTCTACAGAAACAGTTATCAAACAGCTCCTTCAAAAGAAAGGTTTAACTCTGTGAGATAAATGCACCTTTCACAAAGTCGTGACTCAGAAAGCTTCTTTCTGATTTTTCTCTGAAGATATTTCCTCTTTCACCATAGGCCTGAATGTGCTCAGAAATATACCTCAGCAGATTCTACAAAAACAGTGTTTGAAAACTGCTGAATCAAAATAAAACTTTAACTCTGTGAGGTGAATGGACACGTCACAAAGTAGTTTCTTAGAAAGCTTCTTTACAGTTTTTCTCTGAAGACAGTTCTTTTTACACCATAGACCTCAAAGCACTCCCAAATATCCCTTCGCAGATTCTACAAAAGCAGTGTTTCCACACTCCTGAATGAAAAGAAAGATTTATCTAAGTGAGATGCAAGTGTACATCAAAAAGTATTTTCTCAGAAATCTTTCTTCTATTTTTACTTGGAAGATATTACCTTTTTCACCATAGACCTCAATGTGCTCCCCTATATCCCTTTGCAGTTTCTTCCAAAACAGTGCTGCCAAACAGCTCCATCAAAAGAAAGGTTTAACACAGTGATATGAATGGACACATCTCCAAGAAGTTTCTTAGAAAGGTACTTTCTTGTTTTTCTCTGAAGATATTTCCTTTTTTACCATAGGCCTGAATGCAGTCCCAAATATCCCTTCACACATTCTACAAAAACAGAGATTCCAAACTGCTCAATCAAAAGTAATGTTTAACACTGTGAGATGAATGCACATATCACAAAGGAGTTTCTCTGAGAGCTTTTTTCTAGAATTTATCTGATGTTTTTCCTTTTTCACCATATGCCTCAATGCACTCTTAGGATCTTTCCTTTCCACAGGTTCTACAAACCCAGTATTTCCAAACTGCTACATCAAAAGAAAGGTTTAACTCTGTGAGTTGACTGCACACATTACAAAGCATTTTCTCAGAAAGCTTATTTCTAGTTGTTCTCTGAAGTTATTTTTTTATTTGCCATGGGCCTCAATGCCCTCCCAAATTTCCCTTCACAGATTCTACAAAAACATTGTTGTCCAACAGCTCCATAAAGTGAAAGGTTTAACTCTGTGAGATGATTGCACACATCATGAAGCAGTTTCTTAGAAAGCTTCTTTCTAGCTTATCTCTAAAGATATTTCCTTTTTTGCCCCAGGCCTCGAAGCACTCCAAAATATCCCTTCACTGATTCTACAAAAAGAGTGTTTCCAACAGGTCAATCAAATGGAATTTTTACCTCAGTGAGATGAATGCACACATCACAAATTATTTTATCAGAAATCTTCTTTCTTTTTTTTTCACTGAAGATATTTCTTTTTTCACCATAGGCCTCAATGTGCTCTGAAATATGTGTTCACAGATCCTACAAAAATAGTGTTTCCAAACTGCTCAATCAAAAGAAATGTTGAACTCTGTGAGCTGAGTGCCCACATCACAGTTTCTCAGAAAGCAAATATCCTTTGGCAGATTCGAAAAAACTGTGTTTCTAAACAGTTCAATCAAAAGAAATGTCTAACTCAAATGAGCACAACACAAATCAGTTTCTCAGTAACTTTCTTTCTAGTATATCTTGGAACATATTTCCTTTTTCACCGTAGGCCTCAATGCTTTCCCAAATATCCCTTTGCAGATGCTACAAAAGCAGTGTTTCCAAACTGCTCAATCAAAAGAAAGGTTTAACTCTATGAGATGAATGCATATATCACAAAGCAGTTTCTCAAAAAGATTCTTTCTTGTTTTTGTCTGAAGATGTTTCCTTTTACATCCTATGCCTCAAAGCACTCACAAATATCCCTTCACAGATTCTGCAGAAACAATGTTTCCAAACTGGAATGAAAAGAAAGGCTTCACTAAGTGAGATGAATGTACTTATCACAAAGTGGTTTCACACATAGATTCCTTTTAATTTTTATTCCTGACTATTCACTTCTTTGAAATTGGCCTCAATGAGCTCTGGAGTGTCCATTCACAGAATGGACAAATACAGTGTTACCAAACTGCTGAATCCAAAGTAATGTTTACCTCTGTGAGATGAATGCACACAACACTAAGCAGTTTCTCAGATAGCTTTGTTCTAGTATTTATCCTGGGATTTTCCCTTTTTTCCTTTGGCTTCAACGAAATCGCAAATGTCCATTAATGGACAAAAACAATGTTTCCCAACTGCTGAATACAAAGAAAGGTTTACCTCTATGAGACGAATGCACACATCACAGAGCAGTTTCTCAGAAAGCTTTTTTCTAGTTTTTATCAGATGTCTCCTTTTTCACCAAAGGCCTCAATGCACTCCCAAATATCTCTTCGCAGGTTCCACAAAAACAGTGTTTCCAAACTGTTGAATGAAAAGAAAGATTGAATTCTGCAAGATGAATGTGCACATCACAAGACAGTTTCTCAGGTAGCTTCCTTGTAGTTTTCATCTTAGGATTTTTGCTTTTTTGCCAATGACATTAACAAGCACTGAAATGTCCATTCAGAGAGACGACAAAAACTGTGCTTCCAAACTGTTGAATCCAAAGACAGGTTTAACTCTCTGAAATGAATGCACACATCATGAAGCAGTTTCTCAGGAAGCTTCTTTAGAGTTTTTATCTGAAGATGTTTCCTTTTTCACCATAGACCTCAACGTGCTCCCAAATATCCCTTCAAAGTTTCTGCAACAAAAGTGTTTTGAAACTACTGAATGAAAATAAAGGTTTAACTCTATGAGATGAATGCGCACATCACAAAGCAGTTTCTCAGATAGTTCCTTCTAGTTTTTTATCCTGGGATATACGTTTTTTGCCATTGGCCTCAATGATCTCCCAAATGTCCATCCCAGGAATGGACAAAAAGTGTGTTTCCAAACTGCTGAATCAAAAGAAAGGGTTAAATCTGTGAGATGATTGCACAGATCACAAAGTAGTTTCTCAGAAAGCTTTTTTAGATTTTTAGAGTTTTTATCTGGAGATGTTTCATTTTTCAACCCAGACATCAAGGTGTTCCCAAATATCCCTTCCTAGATTCTTCAAAAACAGTGTTTCCAAACTGCTGACTCAAAAGAAAAGTTTAATTCTGTGAGATGAATGCACATGTCTCAAAGCAGTTTCTCAGATACCATCCTTCTAGATTTTATCCTGAGATTTTGGCTTTTTCACAATTGGCCTCAATGAGTTCCCAAATGTCCACTCACAGAATGGACAAAAAGAGTATTTCCAAGCTGTTGACTGAAAAGAAATGTTTAACTTGTGAGATGAATGCACACATCACAAAACAGTTTCTCAGAACGCTTCTTTCTTGTTTTTATCTGAAAATGTTTCCTTTTTCACCATAGGCCTCAATGCCCTAGGAAATATCCCTCAACAGATTCTACAAAAACAGTATTTCCAAACTGCTGAATGAAGAGAAACGTTTAAATTAGCGAGATGAATGCACATATCCCAACGTGGTTGCTCTGATTGCTTCTTTCTAGTTTTTATCCTGGGACATTCGCTTTTTCACCATTGATGTCAAAGAGCTCCAAAATGTCCATTTGCAGAATGGACAAAAACAGTGTTTGCAAATTGCTGAATCCACAGAAAGTTTTACCTCTGGGAGATGAATGCACATATCACAAAGAAGCTCCTAAGAAAGCTTCTTCCTAGTTTTTACACTGGGATATTCCATTTTTGCATTGACCTGAAAAAGCTCCCAAATGTCCACTTGTAGAATGGACAAAAACAGTGTTTCCAAATTGCTGAATAAAAAGATCGTTTAAACAATGTGAGATGATTGCACACATCACAAAGTAGTTTCTCAGAATGATTTTTTCTTGTTTCTATCTGAAGATATTTCCCTTTTCTGAAGATATTTCCCTTTCCACCATAGGCCTCAATGTGCCCCCAAATATCCTTTTGCAGCTTCTACAAAAACAGTTTTTACAAACTGATGAATGAAAGGAAATATTTAGCTCAGTGAGATGAATGCACACATCACAAAGCGGTTTCTATGATAGCTTCCTACTTGTTTTTATCTTGGGATATTTCCTCTTTCACTATTGGCCTCAATGAGCTCACAAATTTCCATTTGCAGAATGGACAAAAAGACTATTTCCAAACTGCTGAATCCAAAGGAAGATTTAACTATTTGAGATGAATGCACACATTACAAAGCAGTTTCTCAGAAAGCTTGTTTCTTGTGTTTATCTGAAGATGTTTCCTTTTTCACCATAGGCCTTATTGTGCTTCAAAGTATCCCTTCACAAATTCTAAAAAACAGTGTTTCCAGACTGCTGAAAGAAAAGCATGCTTTAACTTTGTGAGATGAATGCACACATCACAAAGCGGTTTCTCAGAAAGCTTCCTTTTAGTTTTCATCTTGTGATATTTCCTTTTTTTGCCATTGGCCTCAATGAGCTCCCAAATATCCATTGGCAGAATGAAAAAAGTGGTGTTTCCAAAGTGCAGAATCCAAAGAAAGTTTTAACTCTGTGAGATGAATGTAAACATCAAAATTCAGTTTCTTAGAAAGCTTATTTCTGTTTTTATCTGAAGAAGTTTCCTTTTTCACCATAGGCCTCCATGCACTCCCAAATATCCCTTCACAGATTCAACAAAAACTGTGTTTCCAAACTGCTGAAAGGAAAGAAATGATTAAATCTGTGAGATGAATGCACACATCACAAAGCAGTTTCTCACAAAGCTTCTTTCTTGTTTTTATCTGCTGATGTCTCCTTTTTCACTGTGGGCATCAATGTGCTCCCAAACATCCCACTGTAGATTCAAAAAAAGCAGTGTTTCCACACTGCTCAATGAAAAGTAAGGTTAAAGTCTGTGAGATGAATGCACACATGACAAAGGGGTTTCTCTGGTAGCTTCCTTCTAGTTTTTTTCCTGGGATATTCACTCTTTCTCCGTTGGCCTCAATGAACTCTCAAACGTCCATTCACAGAGTCGACAAAAACAGTGTTTCCAAACTACTGAATCAAAAGAAAGGTTTAACTCTTTGAGATGAATGCACAAATCACAAAGCAGTTTCTCAGAGAGTTTCTTTCAAGTTTTTATCTTTATTTATTTCCTTTTTCACCATAGGCCTCAATGGTCTCCCAAATACCCCTTTGCAGATTTTACAAAAACAGTGTTTCCAAACTGCTGAAAGAAAAGGAAATTTTAAATCTATGAGATGAATGCACACATCACAAAGCAGTTTCTCACAATTCTTCCTTCTTGATTTTATCTGAATATGTTTCCTTTTTCACCATAGGCCTCAATGGTCTCCCAAATGTCCCTTTGCATAATTTACAAAAACAGTGTTTCCAAATTGCTGAAAGAAAAGCAAATTTTAACTCTGTGAGATGAATGCACACATCACAAAGTAGTTTCTCACAATGGTTCATTCTTGTTTTTATCTGAAGATGTTTCCTTTTTCACCACAGGCCTCCATGCACTCCAAAATATCCCTTCGCAGTTTCTACAAAAACAGTGTTTCCAAAATGCTGAATGAAAAGAAAGGATTAAATCTGTGAGATGAATGCAGACATCACAAAGCGGTTTCTCAGATAGCTTCCTTCTAGTTTTTATACTGAGTTATTCACTTTTTCACCACTGGCCTCAATGACCTCTAATATGTCCATTCACAGAAAGGACAAAAAGAGTGTTTCCAAACTGCTGAATCCAAAGAATAGTTTAACTCGGGTAGATAAATGCACATATCACAAAGCAGTTTCTGAGAAACCTTCTTTCTAGTTTTTATCTGAAGATATTTTGTTTTTCAGCACAGACCTCAATGTGTTGAGGGATATTTGTGCTCCCAAATATCCCTAAGCAGAATATACGAAAACAGTGTTTCCAAATGGCTGAATGAAAAGAAATCTTTAACTATGTGAGATGAATTCACGCATCGCAAAGCACTCTCTCAGATAGCTTCCTACTATTTTTTATCATGCAATATTCTGTTTCTTGCCATTGGCTTCAATGAGCACCCAAATATCAATTCACAGAATGGACAAAACCAGTGCTTCCAAACTGCTGAATAAAAAGAAAGTTTTAATTCTGTGAGATGAATGAGCATATTATGAAGGAGTTTCTCTGAAAGCTTTTTTCTAGTTTTTATTTGGAGATATTTTCTTTTTCACCACAGGCCTCAATGCCCTCCAAAATATCCCATTGTAGATTCTACAAAAACACTGTTTCCAAACTGATGAAGAAAAAGAAAGGTTTAACACTGCAAGATGAAAGCACATATTACAAAGCAGTTTCTCAGATAACTTTGTGCAAAATTTTATCGTCATATAGTCACTTTTTCACCATTGGCCTCAATGAGATCCCAAATGCCCATTTGCAGAATGAACAAAAACAGTGTTTCCAAACTGCTGTATCAAAAGAAACTTTGAAGTCTGTGAGATCAATGAACACATCTCATACTAGTTTCTCAGAAAGCTTCTTTCTAGTTTTTCTCTGAACATATTTTGTTTTCCTCTGTAGGGCTCATTGCACTCCCAAATATACCCTCGCAGATTCTACAAAAACTGTGTTTTGAACCTGCTGAATTCAAAGAAAGGATTAACATCAAATAGTGTTTTCTTAGATTGCTTCCCTCTAGATTTTATCCTGGGATATTCACTTTTTCTCCATAGGCCTCAAGGAGCTCCCAAAAGTCCATTTGCAGAATGGACAAAAACAGTGTTTCCAAACTGCTGAATGAAATGAAAGGTTTAACTCGGTTTCTCAGAAAGCTTCTTTCTAGTTTACATCTGAAGATCTTTTCTTTTCATCATAGGCTTAAATGAGCTCCCAATATTCCTTTACAGATTCTAGAAAAACAGTGTTTCCAAACTGCTGAATCAAAATAAAGGTTTAACTCTGTGAGATGAATGCACACATTACAAAGCAGCTTCAGAGAAAGCTTCTTTCTAATTTTTATCTGAAGATATTTTCTTTTTCATCATAGGCCTCAATGTGCTCCCAAATACTCCTTCACATATTCTAGAAAGACAGTGTTTCCAAACTGCTGAATCAAAAGAAATATAGACCTCTATGAGATGAATGCACACATCACAAAACTGTTTCTCAGTTAGCTTCCTTTCATTTTTTATCCTGGGATATTCCTTTATGGCCATTGGCCTAAATGAGCTCCAAAATGTCCATTCACAGAATGGACCAAAACACTGTTTCCATGCTACTGAATGAAAAGAAAGGTTTAACTCTGTGAGATTAATGCACAAATCACAAAGGAGTTTCTCAGAAAGCTTCTTCCTATAATACATCTGTATGTCTTTTCTTTTTCACATTAGGCTTAAATGTGCTCCCAAATATCCCTTCACAGATTCTAGAAAAACAGTGTTTCTAAACTTCTGGATCACAGGAAAGGTTTAACTCTGTGAGACGAATGAACACATCACAAAGCAACTTCACAGAAGGCTTCTTTCTAATTTTTGTCTGAAGATATTTTATTTTTCATCATAGGCCTCAATGCACTCCCAAATATCCCTTTGCATATTCTACAAAAACAATGTTTCTGAACTGCTGAATCAAAAGAAACATTGATCTCTGTGAGATGAATGCACAAACCATAAAACAGTTTCTCATATAGCTTCCTTTAGTTTTTTTTATCCTGGTAAATTCTCTTTTCACCATTGGCCTAAATGAGCCCAAATGTCCACTCACAGAATGGACCAAAACAGTGTTTCCAAACTACTGGATTAAAAGAAAGTTTGAACACTGTGAGATGAATGCACACACAAAAAAGCACTTTCACAGAAAGTCTCTTTCTAATTTTTACCTGAATATATTTTGTTTTTCACTGTATGCTGTAATGTACTCTGAAATATACCTTCACAGATTCTACAAAAACAGTGTTTCCAAACTTCTGAATTGAAAGTAAGGATAACTTCTGCAAGACAAATGCACAATCACAAAACAGTTTCTCAGAAAGCTACTTTCTGGGGTTTATCTGAATATTTTCTTTTTCACCATAGACCTCAATGTGCCCTAAAATATGCCTTTGCAGATTCTCCAAAAACAGTGTTTCCAAACAGCTGAATGAAAAAAACGTTTTCACTCTGCGAAATGAATGCATGCATTAAAAAGTGGTTTCTCAGATAGCTTTCTTCTAGTATTTATCATGGGAAATTCTCTTTGTTGCCATGGGCCTTAATGACCTCCAAATTTCCATCATAGAAAGGTCAAAAACAGAGTTTCCAAAGTGCTGAATAAAAAGTATTTTTTTAACTCTGGGAGATTAATGCACACATCACAAATAAGTTTCTCAGAAAGATTCTTTCTACTTTTTATCTGAGAATATTTTGTTTTTCACCATAAGCCCCAATGTGCTCCAAAATATACCTTTGAAGATTCCTCAAAAACAGTGTTTCTAAACTGATGAATGAAATGAAACTTTTAAATCTGGGAGATGAATGCCCACATGACAAAACGGTTTCTGAGATAGCTTCCTTCTAGTTTTTCTCCTGGGATATTTGCTTTTTCGCCATTGGCCTCAAAGATCTCCCAAATGTCCTTTCACAGAATGGCCAAAAACAGCGTTTCCAAACTGCTTAATCAAAAGAAAGGTTTATCTCTGTGAGATGAATGCACACTTCTCATAGCAGTTTATCAGAAAGTTTCTTTCTAGTTTTTAACCAAAGATATTTTGTTTTTCACCATAGGCCTTGTTGCACTCCCAAATATACCTTTACAGATTCTACAAAAACAGTATTTCCAAACTGCTGAATTCAAAGAAATGTTTAACTCCACAAGATGAATGCACACATCACAAATAGTTTCTCAGAAAGCTTCTTTCTAATTTTTATCTGAATATATTTTCATCTTAGGCCTCAATGCACTCCCTACTGTTGCTTCACAGTTTCTACAAAAACAGTTTTTCCAAACAGCTGAATGAAAAGAAAATTTTCACTCTGTGAGATGAATGCAAACATGACACAGCAGTTTCTCAGATAGCTTCCTTCTAGTTTTTTTTCTGGGGTATTCAGTTTTTCACCATTGGCCTCAGTAATCTCCCAAATGTCCATTCACAGAAAGGACAGAAACAGTGTTTCCAAACTGCAGAATCAAAGAAATGTAGAATTCTGTGAGATCAATGCACACATTTCATAGATTTTCTCAGAAACTTTTTTCTAGTTGACATCTGAAGATATTTTGTTTTTCAAAATAGGCCTCACTGCACTCCCAAATATACCTTCACAGATTCTACAAAAACAATGTTTCCAAACTGCTGAATTCAAATAAAGGATTAACTCTGCAAGCCAAATGCACATATCACAAAGTAGTTTTCTGAAAGCTTCTTTCTGGTTTTTAACTGAATACTTTCTTTTTCACCTTAAGTCTCAATGTGCTTGCAAATATCCTTTCACCAATTCTACAAGAAAAGGGTTTCCACACAGCTGAATCAAAAGAAAGTTTTCACTCTGCGAGATAAATGCACACATTAAAAAGCCATTTCTCAGATAGCTTCTTTCTAGGTTTTCTCTTGAGATATTCACTTTTTCTCTATGGGCCTTAATGACCTCCAAATGTCCATTGTAGAATGGTCAAAAATAGTTTCAAAAATGCCAAAAAAAAAGAATTTTTTACCTCTGGGAGATTAATGCACACATCACAAAACACTTCTCAGCAAGCTTCTTTCTAGTTTTCATGTGAGGATAATTTTTTTTCACCATAAGTGTCAATGTGCTCCCAAATATCCATTCGCAAATTATATAAAAACAGTGTTTCCAAACTTCTGAATCCAAAGAAAGGATTAACTCTGTAAGATCAAGCACATATTTCATAGATTTTCTCAGAAAGTTCCTTTCTAGTTGATATCTGAAGGTATTTTGTTTTTCAAGTAGGCTTCATTGCGGTCCCAAATATACCTTCACAGATTCTGCAAAAACAGTGTTTCCAAACTGCAGAATTCAAAGAAAAGTTTAACTCTGCGAGATAAATGCACACATCAAAAAGCATTTTCTCAGATAGCTTCCTTCTCATTTTTATCCGGGGATATTTGCTTTTATGCCATTGGCCTCAATTCACTCCAAAATGTCCATTCACAGAATGGAAAAAAACAGTGTTTCCAAACTGCTAGGTCAAAACTAAGGTTTAACTCTGTGAGACAAATGCACACATCAAAAAACAGTTTCTCAGAAAGCTTGTTTCTAGTTTTTATCTGAAGATATTTTCTTTTTCTCCAAAGGCCTGAATGTGCTAGCAAATATCCCTTCACAGATTCTACAAAAACAGTTTTACCAAACTGCTGAATGAAAAGAATGGTTTAACTCTGTTAGATGAATTCACACATCACAAAATGGTTACTCAGATAGCTTCCTTCTAGTTTTATCCTGTGATACTTGCTTTTTCACAATTGGTTTCAATGAGCTCCCAAATATCCATTGACAGAATGGACAAAAACAGGGTTTCCAAACTGCTGAATCAACAGAAAGTTTTAACTCTGTGGGATGAATGCATACATTGCAAAGGTGTTTCTCAGAAAGCTGCTTTCTAGTTTCTATCAGAAAATATTTTCTTTTTCACCATAGGCCTCAAAGTGCTCCCAAATATTCATTTGGAGATTCTACAAAAACAGTGAATTCCAAACTGCTGATTCAAAACAAAGTTTTATCTGTGTGAGATGAACATATACACTAAAAAGCACTTTCTCAGAAAGCTTCTATCTAATTTTATCTTACAATTTTCTCTTTTTCACCATAGGCCTCAATGCTCTCCTAAATGTCTCTTCACAGATTCTAAAATAAAGTGTTTCCAAATCTCTGAATCAAAGGAAAAACTTAACTCTTTGAGATGAATGCACACATCAAAAAGCAGTTTTTCAGAAAGTTCATGTCTATTTTTTATCTGAAGGTATTTTCCTTTTGAGAATAGGCCTCAATGCACTCCCAAATATCCCTTTGCAGATTCTACTAAATCAGTGTTTCCAAACTTCTGAGTGAAAAGAACCATTTAACTCTGCAAGATGAATGCACACATCACAAAGTGGTTTCTCAGATAGCATCCTTCTAGTTTTTATCCTGGAATATTCACTTTTACACCATTGTCCTCAATAGGCTCCCAAATATCCATTCGCAGAATAGACAAAAACAGGGTTTCTAAACTGCTGAATCAAAAGTAAGGATTAATTCTGTGAGATCTGTGAGATGAATGCACACATCAAAAAGCTGTTTCTCAGATGGCTTCCTTCTAGTTTTTATCCTAGGATATTCACTTTTTTGCCATTTGAACCAAGGAGCTCAGAACTCCAAAATATCCATTTGCTGAATGGACAAAAACAGTGTTTCCAAATTGCTGAATCAAAAGAAATTTTTAACTCTCTGAGATAAATTCACATTTAACAAAGCAGTTTCTCACAAAGCTTCTTTCTATTTTTTATCTGAAAATGTTTCCTTTTTCACCATAGGCCTCAATCTGCTCCAAAATACCTCTTCTAAGTTTCTACAAAAATGGTGTTTCCAAATTGCTAAGTGAAAAGAAAGGTTTAACTCTGTGAGATGAATGAGTGTGAGATGAACTCATCACAAAGCATGTTCTTGGATGCATTCCTTCCTGATTTTATCATAAGATATTCACTTTTTCACCATTGGCCTCATTGAGTTCCCAAATGTTCATTTGCAGAATGGACAAAAATAGTGTTTCCAAACTGCTGAATTAAAAGAAAGGCGTAATTCTGTGGTATGAATGCACACATCACAAAGCAATTTCTCAGAAAGTCTCTTTCTAGTTTTATCTAAACATATATTTTTCCCCATAAGCCTGAAGGTCCTCCCAAATATCCCTTCGAAGATTCTACAAAAACAGTGTCCTCAAACTTCTGAATCAAAAGAAAGTTTTAAATCTGGAGATGAATGCACACATCAGAAAACAGTTTCTCATAATACTTCCTTGTCGTTTATATCTGAAGATATGTTCTTTTTCAATATATGGCTCAATGCAGTCCCAAATATCCCTTCACAGATTATACAAAAACAGTGTTTCCAAACTGCTTAATGAAAACTTCGAAAAGGGTTTCTCAGATAGCTTCCTTCAAGCTTTTATCCGTGGATATTTGCTATTTCATGCATGGCCTTAATGAGCTAAAAATGTCCACTCACAGAATGGACAAAAACCATGTTTCTGAACTGCTGCATCATGAGAAAGTTTTAACTTTGTGAGATGAATGCACACATTGGAAAGCAGGTGCTCAGAAAGATTCTTTCTAGTTTCTATCTTAAGATATTTTATTTTTCACCATATTACTAAAAGCACTCTCAAAGTCCGTTTGCAGATCCTAAAAAAACAGTGTTTCCAAACCTCTGTTACAAAATAAAGTTTTAACACTGAGATGAATACACACATCACAAAGCAGTTCCTCTGAAAGCTTCATTCTTGTTTTAATCTGAAGATATTTTCTTTTTCACCATAGGCCTCAAAGAGCTCCAAATATCCATTCACAGATCCTACAAAAACTGTGTTTCCAAGTTGTGGAATGAAAAGAACTTTTTAACTCTATTAGATGAATGCACACATCACAAAGACGTTTCTGAGATCATTTCCTTCCAGTTTTCATACTGGGATATAAGCTTTTTCACCACTGGCCTCAATGAGATCCCAAATGTCCATTTGCAGAATGAACCAAAACAGAGTTTTCAAACTGCTGAATTGGTTAAAGTCTGTGAGACTTTAAATGCACACTTCACAAAGCAGTTTCTCTGAGTGTTTCTTTCTACTTTCTATCTGAAGATATTTTCTTTTTCACCGTAGGCCTCAATGTGCTCCCAAATATCCCTTTGCAGATTCTACAAAAACAGCATTTCTAAACTGCTGAATGAAAAGAAATATTTAACCCTGTGAGATGAATGCACACATCACAAAGTGGTTTCTCAGATAGCTTCCTTCAAATTTTTGTCTTGAGATATTTGCTTTTTCAGCACTGGCCTCAACGAGCTCCCAAATGTGCACTCACAGAATGGACAAAAACCGTGTTTCAAATCCGCTGAATCAAAAGAAAAGTTTACCTCTGTGAGATGAATGCACACATCACAAAGCAGTTTCTCAGAAAGCGTCCATCTAGTTTTTAACTGAAAATATTTCCTTTTTAATTATAGGCCTCAATGCACTCCCAAATATTCCTTTGAAATTTCTACAAAACAGTGTTTCTGAACCTTTGAATGAAACAAAAGTTTATCTCTGTGAGATGAATGCCCATATCACAAAGCAGTTTCTCAGAAAATTTCTTTCCAGTTTTTATCTGAAGATATTTCTTTTTTCCCCATGGGCCTCAATGTGCTCCCAAATATCCCTTCTCAGTTTCTACAAAACCAGTGTTTCCAAACTGCTGAATGAATAGAACGGTTTAACTCTGTGAGATGAATGCACACATGACAAAGTGGTTGCTCATTTAGCTTCCTTCTAGTTGTTATCCTGGGATATTTGCCTTCTTGCCTTTGCCCTCAGTGAACTCCCAAATATCCCTTTGCAGATCCTACAAAAGCTGTGACTCCAAAGTGCTTAATTAACTCTGTGAGATGAATGAATTGTTTATCTCTGTGAGATAAATGCACACATCACAAAGTGGTTTCTCGCATAGCTGCCTTCCAGTTTTTATCCTGGGATATTCACTTTTTTGCCATTGGATTCCAGTATCAAGGAGCTCCCAAATATCCATTTGCTGAAAGGACAAAATCCTTGTTTCCAAAATGCTGAATCAAAAGAAAGTTTTAACTCTCTGAAATGAATGCACCCTTAACAAAGCTGGGTCTTGTAAAGCTTTTCTAGTTTTTATCTGAGGATGTTTCCTTTTTCACCATAGGCCTCGCTGTGTTCCCAAATATCCCTTCACAGATTCTACAAAAATGGTGTTTCCAAATTTCTGAGTGCAAAGAAAGGTTTAACTCTGTTAGATGAATGCACATCACAAAGCACTTTCTCAAGTTGCTTCCATCCAGTTTTTATCCTGGAATATTCGCTTTTTCACCTTTGGCCTCAATGAGCTCCCAAATGTCCATTCACAGAATGGATAAAAACAGTGTTTCCAAACTGCTACATCGAAAGAAAGATTTAACAATGTGAGATGAATGCACACATTACAAATCAGTTTCTCAGATAGCTGCTTTCTAGTTTTCATCCTGGGATATTTGCTGTTTCACCTTTGACCCATGAGTTCCCAAATATCCCTTTGTGGATTCTACAAAAACAGTGTTTCCAAACTGCCGAATGAGAAGAATGTTTGATCTCTGTGAGATGAATGCACACAGCACAAAGCAGTTTCTCACATAGCTTCCTTCTTATTTATATTCTGGGATAATTGCTTTTTCCACATTGGCCTCAATGAGATACAAAATGTCCATTCACAAAATGGACAAAAAGTGTGTTTCAAACTGTGGAATTAAAAGTAAGTAATGACTCTGTGGGAAGAATGGATACATCACAAAGCATTTTCTCAGACATCTTATTTCCAGTTTTCATCTGAAGTTGTTTTCTTTGTCACCTTAGGCCTCAATGCACCCCTAAATATTCTTTTGGAGATTCTACAAAAACAGCGTTACCAAACTGCTGAATGGAAATTACAGTTTAACTCTGTGAGATGAACACACACATCAGAAATGGATTCTCATAGATTTTCTTTCTAGTTTTTATACTCAAATATTCAATTTTTCACCACTGGCATCAATGAGCTCACAAATATCCATTCGCAGAACAGAAAAAAACAGTGTTTCCAAAAAGGTGAATCAAAAAAATTTAACTCTGTCAGATGAATGCACACATCACAAACCAGTTTTTCAGACAACTTCCTTCTTGTTTTTATCTGAAGATATGCTCTATGTTACCATAGACCTAGGTGTGCTCCTAAATATCTCTTTGCAGATTCTACAAAAGCAGTGTTTCCAAACCTCTGAATCAAAGGAAACGTTTAACTCTGCAAGATGAATGCACACATCACAAAGCGATTTCTCAGATAACTTCCTTCTAGTTTTTATCCTGGGTTAGTCACTTTTTCACCATTTCCCTCAATGACCTCCCAAATGTCCACTCTGAGAATGGACAAAAACAGTGTTTCCAAACTGCTGAATAAGAAGAAAAGTTTAAATCTGTGAGATGAATGCACACACCACAAAGAAGGTTCTCAAAAAACTACTTTCTAGTTTTTATCTGAAGTTGATTCCTTTTCTCACCCCAGGTCTCAAAGCGGTCCCAACTATCCTTTTGCAGATTTTACAAAAACAGTGTTTCCAACCTGCTGAAGGAAAACAATCTTTTACCTCTGGGAGATGAATGCAAACATCACAAATCAGTTTCTCAGCGAGTTTCCTTCTAGTTTTTATCTTGGGATATTTGCTTTCTTGCCATTTGCCTGAATGAGATAAAAAATGTCCATTCGCAGAATGGACAAAAAGAATATTTCCAAACTTCTGAATCCAAAGAAAGGTTTAACTTGGTGAGATGAATATGCATATCAAAAAGCAGTTTCTCAGAAAGCTTCTTTCTAGTTTTTATTGAAGATGTTTCCTTTTTCATCATAGGCCTCAATGCACTCCTAAATATCCCTTCACAGATTCTACAATCACAGTGCTTCTAAACTGCTGAATGAAAATTAAGGTTTAAATCCTTGAGATAAATGCACTCATCACAAAGCCATTTCTCAGGTAGCTTCCTTCTAATTTTTATCCTGCAGTATTTACTTTATCACCTTTAGCCTCAATGATCTCCCAAACGTCCATTTACAGACTGCACAAAAACAGGGTTTCCAAACTGCTGAATGAAAGAAAAGGTTTAACTCTGCAAGATGAATGCACACATCACAAAGCGGTCTCACATATAGCTTCCTTTTAGTTTTTATCCTGGGAAATTAGCTTTATCACCATTGGCCTCAATGAGCTCCCAAATGTCCATTCGCAAAATGCACAAAAAAAGTGTTTCCAAACTGCTGAATCCAAAGAAATGTTTAACTCTGTGTGAAGAATGCACACATCATAAAGCAATTTCTCAGAAACCTTCTTTCTAGTTTTTAGCTATTTCTCAGAAAACTTCTTTCTACTTTTTAGCTATTTCTCAGAAAACTTCTTTCTACTTTTTAGCTGAAGGTGTTTCCTTTTTCACCATCAGCCTCAATGCACTCCAAATGGCCATTTGCAGATTCTACAAAAACAGTGTTTCCAAACTGCTCAATCAAAAGAAAGATTTAACTCTGCAAGAGAATGAACACATTGCAGAGAGGTTTCTTAGAGGGCTTCCTTCTAATTTTTATCCTGGTATATTCGCTTTTTCACCATTGGCCTCAATGAGCTTCCAAGTGAACATTCTCAGAATGGACAAAAGCAGTGTTTCCAAACTGATGAATCCAAAGAAAGTTTTATCTCCGTGCATTAAAAGCACACATCAAAAAGCAGTTTCTCAGAATGCTTTTTTCTCTTTTTATCTGAAGATATTTCCTTTTTCACCATAGGCCTCAGTGCACTCTCAAATATGACTTTGCAGATTCCATAGAAACAGTGTTTCCAAACTGCAGAATGAAAAGAAATGTTTAACTCTGCAAGATTAATGCACAGATCACAAAATTGTTACTTATTTACCTTCCTTCTAGTTTTATCCTGGGATATTCACTTTTTCACCATTGATCTCAATAAGCTCCCAAATATCCATTCACAGAAGGGACAAAAACAGTGTTTCCAAACTACTGAATCAAAAGAAAGTTTTACCTCTGTGAAACGAATGCACACATCACAAAGGAGTTTTTCAGAAAGCGCCCTTCTAGTTTCTATCTGAAGATATTTTCTTTTTCACGGTAGGCCTAAATGAGCCCCCATATGTCCCTTCAGAGATTCCACAAAAAAAGTGATTCCAAACTGCTGAATCAAAAGAAGGATTTCACTGTGTGAGATAAATGCACACACTAAAAAGCACTTTCTCAGAAAGCTTGTATCTAATTTTATCTGAAGATATTTTCTTTTTCACCATGGGCCTGAAATCTCTCCGAAATGTCCCTTTACAGATTCTAAGAAACAGTGTTTCCAAACCTCTTAATCAATGAAAATGTTTCATTCTGTGAGATAAATGCACACATCACAAAGTAGTTTTTCAGAAAGTTTATATCTTGTTTTTATCTGAAGATATATTTTTTAACAATAGTCCTCAATGCACTCCAAAATATCCCTTCACAGTTTCTATGAAAACAGTATTTCCAAACTGCTGAATGACAGAAGAGTTTAACTCTGCAATATGAATGTCCACATCCCAAAGTGGTTTCTCAGATAACTTCCTTTTAGTTTTTATCCTTGGATATTCTCTTTTTAATCATTGGCCTCAAAGAGCTCACAATGTCCATTCACACAATCGACAAAAACAGGGTTTCTAAACTGCTGAATCAAAAGAAAGGTTTAACTCTGTGAGATGAATGCACACATCACAAAGCCGTTTCTAAGAAGGACTCTTTCTAGTTGTTATGTGAAGATATTTGCTTTTTCACCATAGGCCTCAAAGGGCTCCAAAATATCTCATTGCAGATGGTACAAAAACAGTGTTTCCAAACTGCTGAATTAAAAGAACGGTTTGACCCTTTGAGATGAAGGCACACATCACAAAGTAGTTTCTCAGATAGCTTCATTCTAGTTTTTATCCTAGGATATTCACTTTTTCACCATTGTCCTAAATGAACTACAAAATGTCCATTCACTGAAACGAAAAAACATTGTTTCAAAACTGCTGAATCAAAAGAAAGTTTCAGCTCTGTGAGAAGAATGCACATGTCACAAAGAAGTGTCTCAGAAGCTACTTTATAGTTTTTATCCGAAATATTTCCTTTTTCACCATAAACATCAAATCACTCCCAAATTTCCCTTTGCAGATTCTACAAAAACAGTGTTTACAAACTGCTGAATAAAAAAAAAAGTTTAATTGTGTGAGATGAATGCACACATCAAAAACACTTTCTCACAAAGCTTCTTTCTGGTTGTTTTCTAAAGATATTTTCTTTTTACAATAGGCCTAAAAGCTCTCTGAAATGTCCCTTTGCATATCCTAAAACAACATTTCCAAACCTCTGAATCAAAGGAAATGTTTTACACTGTGAGATGAATGCACACATCTCAAAGCAGTTTCTCAGAAAGTTTCTTTCCAGTTTTTATCTGAAGATATTTTCTTTTTCACCATAGGCCTCAATGCACTCCCAAATATCCATTTGCAGATTCCACAGAAACAGTGTTTCCAAACTACTGAATGAAAAGCAATTTTTAACTCTGTGAGATGAATGCACACATCACAAAGCAGTTTCTCAGAGAGCTTGTTTCTAGTTTTTATCTGAAGATAATTCCTTTTTCACAATAGCGCTCCATGTGCTCCCAAGTATTCCTTTGCAGATTATACAAAAACAGAATTTTCAAACTGTGAAATGAATGGAAAAGTTTCACTTTGAGAGATAAATGCACACATCACAAAGCAGTTTCTCAAATAGTTTCTTTCTAGTATTTTTTCCTGGGATATTCACTTTTTCACCTTTGGCCTCATTGAGTTCCTAAATGACCTTTTGCAGAATGGACAAAAACAGTGTTTCCAAACTGCTGAATGAAATATTTAACTGAGATGAATGCACACGTCACAAAGCAGTATCTCAGCTTATTTGTAGTTTATATCTGAAGATATGTACTTTTTCAACATACGGCTCAATGTGCTCCCAAACTTCACTTCACAGATTCTACAAAAAGTGTTTCCAAACTGCTAAAAGAAAAGAACGTTTTGTCTCTCTGAGATGAATACACACAACACAAAGCGGTTCCACACATAGCTTCCTTCTTCTTTTTATTCTGGGATATTTGCATTTTTGAAATTGGCCTTAATGAGCTCCCAAACGTCCATTTGCAAAATGGACAAAAACAGTGTTGCCAAACTGTTGAATACAAAGAAAGGTTTAACTCTGTGAGACAAATACACATATCAAAAAGCAGTTTCTCAGAAGGCTTCTTTTTAGTTTTTATCTGAAGGTGTTTCCTTTTTCACCATAGGCCTCAATGCACTCCCAAATATCTCTTCACAGATTCTACAAAAATGGTGTTTCTAAACTGCTGAATGCAAACAGGTTTAAATCTTCCAGATGAATGCACTCATCACAAAGCAGTTTCTCAGATAGCTCCCTTCTAGTTTTTTTCTTGGGAAATTTTGATTTTCACAATTGGCCTCAAAGAGCTCCCAAATGTCCATTCACAGAATGGCCAAAAACAATGTCTCCAAGCTGCTGAGTTCCAAAAATTGTATAACTCTGTGAGATGAATGCACACATCACAAAGCTGTTTCACAGAAAGTTTCTTTAGATTTTTTATCTGAAGAAGTTTCCTTTTTCACCATATGCCTCAATGCACTCCCAAATATCCCTTCGCAGAATATACAAAAACAGTGTTTCCAAACTGCTGAATGAAAAGAAAGGATTAACTCTGTGAGATGAATTTACACATCACAAAAGGGCTTCTCAGTTGGCTTTCTTCTAGTTTTTATCTGGGGATATGCTTTTTGTCACCATTGTCCTCAATGAGCTCCAAAGGTTTATTTGCAAAATGCACAAAAACAGGGTTTCCAAACTGCTGGATCAAAAGAAATGTTTAACTCTGTGAGGTGAATGCACAACATCACATAACAGTTTCTCAGAAAGTTTCTTTCTTCTTTTAATCTGAAGATGTTTCCTTTATCACCATAGGCCTCAATGTGCTCGCAGACATCCCATCACAGATTTACAAAAATAGTGTTTCTGAACTGATGAATGAAAACAAGTGTTTACCTCTGTGAGGCGAATGCACACACCAAAAAGCAATTTCTCAGAAGGCTTCCTTCTGGTTTTTATCCTGGGTTATTAGCTTTGTTGACATTGGCCTCAATGAGCTCACAAAAGTCCATTCACAGAATGGATGAAAGCAGTGTTTCCAAACTGCAGGATCAAGAGAAATACTTAACTGAGAGCTAAATGCACACATCACAAAGCAGTTTCTCAGAAATCTTTGGTCTAGTTTTTATCTGTAGATTTTTCTTATTTCACTATAGGCCTCAATGAGTTGTGAAATGTCCATTCGCAGAATGCACAAAAACTGTTTCCAAACTGCTGAATGAAAAGAAAGGTTTAACTCTGAGAGATGAATGCACGCATCACAACGTGGTTTAGCACATAGATTCCTTCTAGTTTTTGTCCTGGGATATTATCTTTATCACCATTGGTCTCAATGAGCTCCAAAATGTCCATTCATAGAATGCACAAAAATAGTGTTTCCAAACTGCTCAATCAAAAGAAAGGTTTAACTCTGTGAGATGAATGCACACATCACAGAGCAGTTTCTCAGAGAGCTTCCTTCTGGTTTTTATCATAGTATATTAGCTTTTTCACCACTGACCTCAATGAGCTCCCAAATGACCATTCTCAGAATGGACAAAAGCACTGTTACCAAACTGCTGAATCCAAAGAAAGTTTTATCTCCATGAGTTGAAAGCCCACATCACAAAGCAGTTTCTCAGAAAGCTTCTTTCTTGTTTTACCTGAAGATGTTTTCTTTTACCATAGGCTTCAATGCACTCACAAAGATCCCTTCACACATTCTAAAAAAAACAGTGTTTCCAAACTGCTGAATGAAAAGAGAAGTTTATCTCCGTGAGATTAATGCACACATCACAAAGCAATTTCTCAGATAGCTTTCTTCTAGTCTTTATCATATAATATTGCCTTTTTCACATTTGGCCTCAATGAGCTTGAAAATATCAATTCCTAGAATGCACAAAGTGTGCGTTTCCAAATTGCTGAATCCATAAAATGGTTTAACTCTGTGAGATGAAAGCAGACATCACAAAATGGTTTCTCACAGAGCTTACTTCTAGTTTTTATCCTGGGATATTCGAATTTTTTGCAGTTGGCCTCAATGAGCTCCCAAATGTCCATTCATAGAATAGACAAAAACAGATTTTCTAATCTGCTGAATCCACAGACAGATTTAACTCTGTGAGATGAATGCACATATCACAAAGGAGATTCTCAGAAAGTTTCTTTCTAGTTTTAAGCTGAACATGTTTTCTTTTTCATCATAGGCCTTCATGCCCTCCCAAATATCCCTTCACTGATTCTATAGAAATAGTGTTTCCAATGTGCTGAACAAAAACAGAATTTTATCTCTGTGAGATGAATGCACACATCACAAAGCAGTTTTTCAGATAGCTTCCTTCTAGTTTTTATCCTCAGATATTTGCTTTTTCACCTTTGGCCTGTATGAGCTCCCAAAGGCCCATTGTGTGAATGGACAAAAAGAGTGTTTCTGAACTGCTAAATCAAAACAAATGTTGAACTGTGTGAGATTAATGCACATATCACAAAGTGGTTTCTCAGATAGCTTCCTTCCAGTTCTTATACTGGGATATTTGACTTTTTGCCATTGGCCTCAATGGTCTTACAATTGCCCATTTGCAGAATGGACAAAAACAGTTTCCAAACTGCTGAATAAAAAGAAACGTTTATCTCTTTGAGATGAATGAAGACATCACAAAGCAGTTTCTCAGAAAGCTTCTTTCTATTTTATATCTGAAGTCATTTCCTTTTTCACCATAGGCCTCAGTTCACTCCCAAATATCACTTCACAAATTCTATAAAACAGTGGTTCTAAATTGCAGAATGAAAAGGAATGTTTAACTCTGTGAGATGAATGCACACATCATGAAGTGGTTACTCAGATACCGTCCTACTAGTTTTAAGCTGGAATATTCACTTTTTCACCATTGGCCTCAATACATTCCCAAATATCCATTTGCAGAATGGACAAAAACAGTGTTTCCCAACTTCTGAATCCTAAGAAAGGTTTAACTCTGTGAGATGAATGCACACATCACAAAAAGAGTTTCTCACAAAGCTTTTTTCTAGTTTCTATCTGATGATATTTTCTTTTTCACTGTAGGCTTCAATGCCCTCCTAAATATCCCTTCACAGATTCTACAAAAAAAGTGATTCCAAACTGCCCAATCAAAAGAATGGCTTAACTCTGTGAGACGAATGCACACATCAGAAAGTAGTTTCTAAGAAAGCTTCTTTCTAGTTTTTTTCTGAAAATGTTTCCTTTTTCACCATAGGCCTCAAGGCACTATCAAATGTCCCTTCACAGATCCTACAAAAATAGTGTTTCCAAACTGCTGCATGAAAGGAAAGGTTTAACTCTCAGAGATGAATGCAAGCATCACAAATCAGTTTCTCAGCTAACTTCCTTCTACTTTTTATCACGGGATGTTCATTTTTTTGCCATTGGCCTCAATTAGCTCCCAAATGTCCTTTCTCAGAATGGACAAAAAGAGTCTTTCCAAAGTTATGAATCAAAAGAAAGGTTTACCTCTGTGAGTTACATGCAGACATCACAAAGCAGTTTCTCAGAAAGCTTCATTCTAGTTTTTGTCTGAAGATGATTCATTTTTCACCGTAGGCCACAATGCACTCCAAAATATCCCTTTGCAGATTCTACAAAAACATTTTTTCAAAACTGCTGAATTAAAAAAGATTTAACTCTGTGAGATGAATGCACACATCACAAAGCAGTTTCTCAGATAGCTTCCTTCTAGTTTTTCTCCTGGGATATTCTCTTTTTCACCACTGGCCTCAAGGAGTTCCCAAATGTACATTTGTGGAATGGACAAAAACAGTGTTTCCAAACTGCTGAATCAAAAGAAAAGTTTACTCTCTGAGATGAATGCACACATCACAAAGCAGTTCCTCTGAAAATTTCTCTCTAGTTTTTTGTGAAGATATTTTCTTTTTCAGCATAGGCCTCAATGCACTCCCAAGTATCCCTTCACATATTCTACAAAAACAGTGCTTCCAAACCTCTGAATGTAAAGAAACTTAACTCTGTGAGGGGAATGCAGCCATCACAAAGTGGTTTCTCAGATTCCTTCCTTTTAGTTATCTTGGGATATTCTCTTATTCATCATTGGCCTCAATGAGTTCCCAATATCCATTCACAAAACGTATAAAAGCAGTGCTTCCAAACTGCTAACTCCAAAGATAGATTTAACTCTGTTGAAAGCACACATCACAAAGCAGCTTCTCAGAAGGCTTCTTTCTAATTTTTATCTGAAGATGTTTCCCTTTCAGCTTAGGGGTCAATGCTCTCTCAAATATTTCTTTGCATATTCTACAAAAACAGATTTTGCAAACTGCTGAATGAAAAGAAAGGTTTAACTCTGTGAGATGAATGCACACATAAAAATGCAGTTTCTCAGAGATGATCTTTCTAGATTTTAAAGTAGTATACTAGCTTTTTCACCATTGGTCTCAGTGAGCACCCAAATGTCAAATGGCTCCCAATATACATTCACAGATTCTACAAAAATAGTGTTTCCAAACTGCTGAAGGAAAATAAAGGTTTAACTCTGCAAGATGAATGCACACATCACAAAGCAGTTTCTAAGATAGCTTCCTTCTACTTTTTATCCTTGGATATTCCCTTTTTCACTGTCAGCCTCAATGAGCTCCCAAATGTCCATTCACAGAATGGACAAAAACATTTTCCAAACTGCTGAATGAAAAGAAGGGTTTAAATATGGGAGATGAATTCATGCGTCACAAGGTAGTTTCTCTGAAAGTCTTTTTTTAGTTTTTATCTGAAGATGTTTCCTTTTTTGCCATAGGCCTCAATTAGTGCCCAATTATCACTTTGCACATTCTGCAAAAACAGTGGTTAACAACTGTTGAATGAAAACAAAGATTTAATTCTGTGTGATCAAAGCACATATCACAAAATGGCTTCTGAGATAGTTTCCTCTAGATTTTATCTTGGGATATACCCTTTTTCACCTTTGGCCTCAATGAACTCCTAAGTGAACATTCTCTTAATGTACAAAAGCGGTGTTTCCAAACTGCTGACATCAAAGAGAATTTTTTTTTTTGAGACACAGTCTTGCTCTGTCATCCAGGCTGGAGTGCAGTGGCACGATCTCGGGTCACTGCAAGCTCCACCTCCTGGGTTCATGCCATTATCCTGCCTCAGCCTCTCCAAGTAGCTGAGACTACAGCTGCCCGCCACCGTGCCTGGCTAATTTTTTTTTTTGTATTTTTTAGTAGAGACGGGGTTTCACAATGGTCTCAATCTCCTGACCTCATGATCCGCCTGCCTCGGCCTCCCAAAGTGCTGGGATTACAAGCGTGAGCCACCTCACCTGGCCCATCAAAGAGAATTTTAACTCTTTGAGATGAATGCACACATCACAAGGCAGTTTCTCTGAAAGCATCTTTTTAGTTTTTATCTGAACATGTTTCCTTTTTCACAATAGGCTGCCGTGCTCTCCTAAATGACCCTTCACAGATTCTACAAAAACAATGTTTCCAAACTGCTGAAGGAAAAGAAAATTTTAACTCTGCAAAATGAGTGCACACATGACAAAACGCTGTTTCAGATAACTTCCTTCCAGTTTTTGTCCTGTGATATTCACTTTTTCACCATTGTTCTTAGGAGCACCCAAGTGTCCATTTGCAGAATGGACGAAAACAGTGTTTCCAAATTGCTGAATTAAAAGAAAGCTTTAACTCGGCGAGATGAGTGCACATATCACAAAGCAATTTCTCAGATAGCTTCCTTCTAGTTTTTATTATGAGATATTCCATTTTTGCCATTGGCCTCAATGAACTCCCAAATGTCCATTTGCAGAATGGACAAAAACAGTGATTCCAAACTGCTGAATCCAACGAAAGGTTTAACTCTGTGAGATGAATGCACACATCACAAAGCAGTTTCTCAAAAAGCTTCTTTCTAGTTTTTATCTGATTTGTTTCCTTTTTCACCATAGGCCTCAATGCACTCCCAAAAAAATCCATTGAAAGAAAGGACAAAACCATTGTTTCCAATCTGGTGAATAAAAAGAAGGGTTTAAATCTGTGAGATGAATGCACACTTCAAAGAGCAGTTTCTCAGACAGCTTCTTTCCAGTTGCTAGCTGAAAATGTTTCCTTTTTCACTGTAGTCCTCAGTGTGCTCCCAAATATCTCTTCTCTGATCCTAGAAAAACAGTGTTCCAAACTGCTAAATGAGAAGAAAGATTTAACTCTATGAGATGAATGCACACATCACAAAGCAGTTTCCCATTTAGCTTGCTTCTGGTTTTTATCCTGGGGTATTAGCTTTTTTGCCATTGGCCTCAATGACCTCTTAAAGGTCCATTCGCAGAAAGGACAAAAAAATTGTTTCCAAACTGCTGAATCCAAAAGAGTTTTAACTCCTGTGAAATGAATGCATACATCACAAAGCAGTTTCTCAGAAATCTTCTTTCTAATTTTTATCTGAAGATGTTTCCTTTTTCACAAAAGGCCTCAAGTCACTCCCAAATATAGATTTGCAGGTTCCACAAAAATAGTGTTTCCAAACTGCTGAATGAAAAGGAAGTTTAACTCTGTGAGATGAATAGACACATCACAAAGCTTTTTCGCAGATAGATTTTTTCTAGTTTTTATCATGGAATATTCACTTTTTCACCTTCGTCCTCAATTAGCTACAAAATATCCATTTGCAGAGTGGACAAAAACAGTGTTTCCAAACTGCTGAATAAAAAGAAAGGTTTACCTCTTTGAGATAAATGCACACATCACAAACCAGTTTCTCAGACATCTTCTTTCTAGTTTTTATATGAAGATGTTTCCTTTTTCTCCATAGGCCTCAATGTGCACTTAAATATCCCTTCACAGATTCTACAGAAAGAGTATTTCCAAACTGCTGAATGAAAAGAAAGTTTAACTCTGCAAGGTGAATACACACATCACATCACAAAGGTGTTTCTCAGATAGCTTCCTTCTAGTTTTTATCGTGGGATATTTACTTTTTTGCCTTTGGCCTCAATCAGCTCCCAAATGTCCATTCTCAGTGTGGACAAAAACAGTGTTACTGCTGAATCCAAAGAAAAGTATAACCCTTTGAGATGAATGCACTGATCACACAGCAATTTCTCTTCTCAGAAGGCTTCCTTCTAGTTTTTATAACAAGATATTCCTTTTTCACGTAGGCCTCGATGCATGCTCTAATATCCCTTCAAAGATTCTAAAAAGCAGTGTTTCCAAACTACTGAATGAAAAGGAATGTTTAACCTGAGAGATGAAAGCACACATTACAAACACTTTCTCTGATAGCTTCCTTCTAGTTTTTATGCTGGGATATTCTCTTTCTGCCAATGGCTTCAATCAGCTCCCAAATGTCCATTCACAGAAAGGGCAAAAACAGTGTTTCCAAGCTACTGAATCCAAGGAAAGTTTTAGTTCCATGAGACGAATGCACACATCACAAAGAAGTTTCTCAGAAAGCTTCTTTCTGGTTTTTATCAGAAGATTTTTCCTTTTTCACCATAGGCCACAGTGGACTCCAAAATATCCCTTCAAAGATTCTTCAAAAGCAGTGTTTCCAGACAGGTGAATGAAAAGAAAGGTTTAACTCTGCAAGATGAATGGACACATCACAGTCGTTTCTCACATAGTTTGATTTTAGTTTTTATCCCTGGATATTCACTTTTTCAAAATTGGCCTCAACGAGATCCAAAATGTCCATATGCAAAATTTAAAAAAACACTGTTTCCAAATAGCTGAATTCAAAAAAAGTTTTAAGTCTGTGAGATGAATGCATACATCTCAAAGATTTCTCAGATATCTTCCTTCTTGTCTTTAACTGATGTTTCCTTTTTCACAATAGGCATCAATGCGCTCCACAAAATCCCTTCACAGATCCTATGAAAACAGTGTTTCCAAACTGTTTTTTTTAAGTTAAAGCTTTTTATTCCCCTTGACCTCTTGTCTTTTTTAAATTTTTTTATACTTTCCTATTATTATTATTATTATTATTATTATTATCATACTTTAAGTTTTAGGGTATGTGTGCACAATGTGCAGGTTTGTTACATATGTATCCATGTGCCATGTTGGGGTGCTGCACCCAATAACTCATCATTTTGCATTAGGTATACCTCCTAATGCTGTCCCTCCCCCCTCCCCTCACCCCACAATAGTCCCCGGAGTGTGATGTTCCCCTTCCTGTGTCCATGTGTTCTCATTGTTCAATTCCCACCTATGAGTGAGAACATGCGGTGTTTTTTTGTCCTTGTGATAGTTTGCTGAGAATGATGGTTTCCAGTTTCATCCATGTCCCTACAAAGGACATGAACTCATCCTTTTTTATGGCTGCATAGTGTTCCATGGTGTATATGGGTCACATTTTTTTAATCCAGTCTGTCACTGTTGGACATTTGGGTTGGTTCCAAGTCTTTGCTATTGTGAATAGTGCCACAATAAACATATGTGTGCAGGTGTCTTCATAGCAGCAGGATTTATAGTCCTTTGGGCATATACCCAGTAATGGGATGGCTGGGTCAAATGGTATTTCTAGTTCTAGATCCCTGAGGAATCACCACACTGACTTCCACAATGGTTGAACTAGTTTACCATCACACCAACAGTGTAAAAGTATTCCTACTTCTCCACATCCTCTCCAGCACCTGTTGTTTCCTGACTTTTTAATGATGGCCATTCTAACTGGTGTGAAATGCTATCTCACTGTGGTTTTGATTTGCATTTCTCTGATGGCCAGTGATGACGAGCATTTTTTCATGAGTTTTTTGGCTGCATAAACGTCTTCTTTTGAGAAGTGTCTTTTCATGTCCTTCACCCACTTTTTGATGGGGTTGTTTGTTTTTTTTCTTGTAAATTTTTTTGTGTTCATTGTAGATTCTGGATATTAGCCCTTTGTCAGATGAGTAGGTTGTGAAAATTTTCTCCCATTTTATAAGTTGCCTGCTCACCCTGATGGTAGTTTTCTTTGCAGTGCAGAAGCTCTTTTGTTTAATTATATCCCATTTGTCAATTTTGGCTTTGGTTGCCATTGCTTTTAGTATTTTAGACATGAAGTCCTTGCCCATGCCTATGTCCTGAATGGTATTGCCTAGGTTTTCTCTAGGATTTTTATGGTTTCAGGTCTAACATGTAAGTCTTTAATCCATCTTGAATTAATTTTTGTATAAGGTGTAAGGGAGGGATCCAGTTTCAGCTTTCTATATATGGCTAGCTAGTTTTCCCAGCAACATTTATTAAATAGGGAATCCATTTCCCATTGCTTGTTTTTGACAGTTTTGTCAAAGATCAGACAGTTGTAGGTATGTGGCATTATTTCTGAGGGCTCTGTTCTGTTCCATTGATCTATGTCTCTGTTGTGGTACCAGTACCATGCTGTTTTGGTTACTGTAGCCTTGTAGTATAGTTTGAAGTCAGGTAGCATGATGCCTCCAGCTTTGTTCTTTTGGCTTATGATTGACTTGGTGATGCAAGCTCTTTTTTGGTTCCATATTAACTTTAAAGTAGTTTTTTTCAAATTCTGGGAAGAAAGTCATTGGTAGCTTGATGAGGATGACATTGAATCTATAAGTTACCTTGGGCAGTATGGCCATTTTCTCGATATTCATTCTTCCAACCCAGGAGCATGGAATGTTCTTCCATTTGTTTGTATCCTCCTTTATTTCACTGAGCAGTGGTTTGTAGTTCTCCTTGAAGAGGTCCTTCACATCCCTTGTAAGTTGGATTCCTAGGTATTTGATTCTCTTTGAAGCAATTGTGAATGGGAGTTCACTCATGATTTGGCTGTCTGTTTGTCTGTGATTGGTGTACAAGAATGCTTGTGATTTTTGTACATTGATTTTGTATCCTGAGACTTTGATGAAGTTGCTTATCAGCTGAAGGAGATTTTGGGCTGAGTCAATGGGGTTTTTTAGATATACAATCATGTCATCTGCAAACAGGGACAGTTTGACTTCCTTTTTTCCTAATTGAATATCCTTTATTTCCTTCTCCTGCCTGATTTCCCTGGCTAGAACTTCCAGCACTATGTTGAATAGGAGTGGTGAGAGAGGGCATCCCTCTCTTGTGCCAGTTTCCAAAGGGAATGCTTCCAGTTTTTGCCCATTCAGTAGGATATTGGCTGTGGGCTTTTCATAGGTAGCTCTTATTATTTTGAGATACATCCCTTCATTACCTAATTTATTGAGAGTTTTTAGCATGAAGAGTTGTTTTTCTCTGAAATTATTTCCTTTTACACCGTAGGCCTTAATGCTCTCCCAAATATCCATTTGCATATTCTATTAAAACAGTGTTTACAAACTGCTCCATCAGAGAAAGATTTAACTCTGTCAGACAAATGCACACGTCACAAAGCAGTTTCTTAAAAGCTTCTTTCTAGTTTTTCCCTGAAGATATTCTCTTTTTCACTACAGGCCTCAATGCACTCCCAAATATCCCTTCACAGATTCTACAAAAACAGTGTTTCCAAACTGCTCCATCAAAAGAGCAGTTGAACTCTAAATTATGAATGCACACGTCATTAATCAGTTTCTCAGAAAAACCCTTTCTGGTTTTTCTCTTAAGATATTTCATTTTTCACCATAGACCTCAATCCACTCCAAAATATCCCTTCACAGATTCTACAAAAAAAGAGTTGCCAAACAGCAGTGTCAAAAGAAAGGTTTAACTGTGTGAGATGATTGCACCCATTACGAAGCATTTTCACAGAAAGATTCTTTCTTTTTCTTCTCCGAAGATATTTCCATTTTCACCATAAGCCTGAATATGCTCCCAAATATTGCTTCACAGATTCTATAAAAACATTGTGTCCTAACTGCTCAAAGATAAGGATTACCTCTGTGATATGAATGCACATATCAAAAACCAGTTTCTCCGAGAGCTTCTTTCTAGTTTTTCTCTAAAGATGTTTCCTTTTTCATGATAGCTTCAATGCACTCCAAAATATCCCTTTGCAGATTATACAAAAACTGTGTTTCCAAACTGCTCCATCAAAAGAAAGGTTTAACACTGTGAGACCAATGAACACATTATAAAGCAGTTTCTAAGAAAACTTCTTGCTAGTTTTCATTCGAAGATGTTTCCATTTTCACCACAGGCCTCAATGCCCTCCAAAATATCCCTTCGCACTTTCTACACAAACTGTGGTTCAAAACTGTTCAACCAAAATTGTGAAATGAATGCACACATCCCAAATCAGTTTCTCAGAAAGAATCTTTCTAGTTTTTCTCTTAAGATATTTCATTTTTCACAATAGGTCTCAGTGCACTCCAAAATATCTCTTTGCGGATTCTACAAAAACCGTCTGTCCATACTCCTCCATCAAAAGCACGGTTTAACTCTGTGAGATGAACGCACACATCACAAAGCAGTTTCTCAGAAAACTAATTTTGTGTACTTATCTGAAGATGTTTCCTTTTTCAAAATAGGCCTTAATGCACTCCCAAATATCCCTTCACAGATTCTTCAAAGACAGGTTTCCAAACTCATCCACAAAAGAAAGAGTAAACTCTGTGAGATGAACGCACTCATACAAAGCAGTTTCTCAGAAAGCTTCTTTCTACTTTTTATCTGAAGGTATTTCGTTTTTCACCATAGGTCTCAATGCACTCCTAAATACCTCTTAGCACATTCCACCAAAAGAGTGGTTGCAAACTTCTCAATCAAAATGAAGGTTTATCTCTGTGAGTTGAATGCACAAAACACAAGGCAGTTTCTCTGAAAGATTCTTTGAAGTTTTTCTCTGAAGACATTAACTTTTGCAATATATGCCTCAATGCCCTTCAAAATATCCCTTCGCAGATTCTACAAAAACAGTGTCTCCAAACTGCTCAATCAAAAGAAAGGTTTAACTCTGTGTCATGAATGCATGCATCACAAAGTAGTTTCTCAGAAAGCTTCTTTCTACTTTCCATCTGAATCTTCTTCGTTTTTCACCATAGGCCTCAATGTGCTCCCAAATATCACTTCATGGTTTCCACAAAAACAATGTTTCCAAACTGCTCCATCAAAACAAAAGTTTAACTCTGTGAGGTTAATCCACACATTACAAAGCAGTTTCTCAGAAAGCTTCTTTCTAGTTTTTATGTGAAGATATTTCATTTTTCAACATAGGCCTCCATGAGCTCCCAAATATCCCTTCACAGACTCTACAAAAACAGTGATTCCAAACTACACCATTAAAATAAAGATTTCACTGTGTGAGATGAATGCACACAACACAAATCAGTTTGTCAGAAAACTTCTTCCTTGTTTCTCTTATGATATATCCTTTTTCTCCATAGTCCTCAAGGCATTCCCAAATATCTCTTTGCAGATTCTACAAAAACAGTGTTTCTAAACTGCTCAATCAAAAGAAAGGTTTATCTCAGTGAGATGAACGCTCATATCAGATAGCAGTTTCTCAGAAAGCATCTTTGAAGTTCTTATCTGAGATAATTTCTTTTTAAATATAGGCCTCAATGCGCTCCCAAATATCCCTTTGTAGATTCTACAAAAACAGTATTTCCAAACGGCTGCTTCAAAGAAAGAAAAGTTTAACACTGTGAGATGAATGCACATATCACAAAGCAGTTTCCCATAAACTTTCTTTCTAGTTTACATGTGAAGATCGTTCCTTTTTCACAATAGGCCTCAATGAGCTCCCAAATATCCCTTTACAGATTCTGCAAAAACAGTGTTTCCAAATAGCTCCATCAAAAGAAAGGTTTAACAGTCCAATAATTAATGCACAATTCACAAAGCATTTTCACAGAAAGCTTCCTTAAGGTTTTATCTGAGATATTTTCTTTTTCACCATAGGCTTAAAGGGGCTCCCAAATATCCAATCACAGATTCTACAAAAACAGTAATTCCATACTGCTCCATACAAAGAAAAATTCAACTCTGAGACATGAATACACACATCACAAAGCAGTTTCTCAGAATTCTTCTTATTAGTTTTTTTGAAGATGTTTCCGTTTTCAACATAAGCCTCAATGCACTCCCAAATATCCCTTTGCAGATTCTACAAAAACATTCTTTCCAAACTGCTCCATGAAAAGCAAGTGCACACATCACAAAGCATTTTCTCAGAAAGCTCATTTCTAGTTTTTCTCTGAAGATATTCTTTTTCACCATGACGTTGACACATTCCCAAATATGCCTTCACAGATTCCACAAGAAAAAGTGTTTTCAAACTGCTCCATCAAAAGAAATTTTTATCTTTGTGAGACAAATGCACACATCACAGTACACTTTCTCACAAAGTTTCTTTCTAGTTTTTATGTGAAGATATTTACTTTTTCACCATACGACTCAATATGGTCCCAAATAGCCCCACTCAGACTCTACAAAACAGTGTTTCATACTACTCAACCAAAAGAAAAGGTTGAGTCTGTGACATGAATGCATACATCACAAAGTAGTTTCTCAGAAAACTTCTTTCTCAGTTTTCTCTGAAGATATTTCCTTTTTCACCATAGGCCTCTAAGAGCTCTCAAATATCCTTTCACAGATTTTGAAAAACAACGTGTTTAAACAGCTCCATCAAAAGTAATTTTTAATTCTGTGAAATGAATGCATCTATCAAAAATCAGTTTCTCAGAATTCTTATTTATAGTTTTTCTCTAAAGATATTTCCTTTTTCACCGTGGGCCTCAATATGTTCCCAAATATTTCTTCACAGAATCTACATAAAAAGTCTTTCCAAAGTGCTCCAACAAAAGAAAAGTTTAACTCTGTGACAATGAATACACACAACACAAGTCAGTTTCCCAGAAAGCTTCTTTCTAGTTTTTACCTAAAGATATTTCCTTTTTGACCATAAGCCTCAATGAGCTCTGAAATATCCCTTCACAGATTCTACAAAAACAGTTTCCAAAATGCTCCATCAAAAGAAAGGTTTAATTCTGTGAGATGTATGCACACATCACAAAGCAGTTTCTCAAAAAGCATCTTTCTAGTTTTTCTCTGAATATATTTCCTCTTTCATCATAGTCCTCAGTGCTTTCCCAAATATCCCCTTGCTGATAATACAAAAGCAGTATATCCACACTGCTCCATCAAAAGAAAGTTTTAACTCTGTGAGATGAATGCACAGTTCACAAATCAACTTCTCAGAAAGCTTCTTTCTGGTTTTTCCCTAAAGATCTTTCCAACTATTCCAATCAATAGAAAAATAGGGAATCCTCCCTAACACATTTAATGAGGCCCGCATCATCCTGATACCAAAGCCTGGCAGAGACACAACAAAAAAAGGGAATTTTAGACCAATATCCTTCATGAACATTGATGCAAAAATCCTCAATAAAATACTGGGAAACCGAATCCAGCAACACATCAAAAAGCTTATCCACCAAGATCAAGTGGGCTTCATCCCTGGGATGCAAGATTGATTCAACATATGCAAATCATTGAACATAATCCAGCATATAAACAGAACCAAAGACAAAAACCACATGATTATCTCAATAGATGCAGAAAAGGCCTTTGACAAAATTCAACAAAGCTTCATGCTAAAAACTCAATAAATTAGGTATTGATGGGACTTATCTCAAAATAATAAGAGCTATCTATGACAAACCCACAGCCAATATCATACTGAATGGGCAAAAACTGGAAGCATTCCCTTTGAAAATGGGTACAAGACAGGGATGCCCTCTCTTACCACTCCTATTCAACATAGTGCTGGAAATTCTTGCCAGGGCAATTAGGGAGGAGAAGGAAATAAAGGGTATTCACTTAGGAAAAAAGGAAGTCAAACTGTCCCTGTTTGCAGATGACATGATTGTATATCTTAAAAACCTAGTGGTCTCAGCCCAAAATCTCCTTAAGCCAATAAGCAACTTCAGCAAAGTCTCAAGATACAAAATCAATGTACAAAAATCACAAGAATTCTTATACACCAATAACAGACAGACAGCCAAATCGTGAGTTAACTCCCATTCACAATTGCTTCAAAGAGAATAAAATATCTAGGAATCCAACTTGCAAGGGACATGAAGGATCTCTTCAAGGAGAAGTACAAACCACTGCTCAATGAAATAAAAGAGGATACAAACAAATGGAAGATCATTCCATGCTCATGGGTAGGAAGAATCAATATCATGAAAATGGCCATACTGCCCAAGGTAATTTATAGATTCAATGCCATCTCCATCAAGCTACCAATGACTTTCTTCACAGAATTGGAAAAAACTACTTTAAAGTACGTATGGAACCAAAAAAGAGCCTGCATCACTAAGTCAATCCTAAGCCAAAAGAACAAAGTTGTTGGCATCAGGCTACACGACTTCAAACTATACTACAAGGCTACAGTAACCAAAACAGCATGGTACTGGTACCACAACAGAGACATAGATCAATGGAACAGAACAGAGCCCTCAGAAATAATGCCACATATATACAACTGTCTGATCTTTGACAAACCTGACAAAAACAAGCAATGGGGAAAGGATTCCCTATTTAATAAATGGTGCTGGGAAAACTGGCTAGCCATGTGTTGAAAATTGAAACAGGATCACTTCCTTACACCTTATACAAAAATTAATTCAAGATGGATTAAAGACTTACGTGTTAGACCTAAAACCATAAAAACCCTAGAAGAAAACCTGGGCAATACCATTCAGGACATAGGCATGGGGAAGGACTTCATGTCTAAAACATCAAAAGCAAGGGCAACAAAAGCCAAAATTGACAAATGGGATCTAATTAAACTAAAGAGCTTCTGCACAGCCAAAGAAAGTACCAGCTGAGTGAACAGGCAACATACAAAATGGGAGAAAATATTCACAACCTACTCATCTGACAAAGGGTTAATATTCAGAATCTACAATGAACTCAAACAAATTTAAAAGAATAAAAAACAACTCCATCAACAAGTGTCCAAAGGATATGAACAGACACTTCAGGAAGGAAGATATTTATGCAGCCGAAAAACACATGAAAAAATGGTCATCATCACTGGCCATCAGAGGAATGCAAATCAAAACCACAATGAGATACCATCTCACACCAGTTAGAATGGTGATCATTAAAAAGTCAGAAAACAACAGGTGCTGGAGAGGATGTGGAGAAATAGGAACACTTTTACACTGTTGGTGGGACTGTAAACTAGTTCCCCCAGTGTGGAAGTCTGTGTGGAGATTCCTCAGGGATCTAGGACTAGAAATATGATTTGACCCAGCCATCCCATTACTGGGTATATACCCAAAGGATTAAAAATCATGCTGCTATAAAGACACATGCACACGTATGTTTATTGCGGAACTATTCACAATAGCCAAGACTTGGAACTAACCCAAATGTCCAACAACGATAGAGTGGATTAAGAAAATGTGGCAGATATACACCATAGAACAGTATACAGCCATAAAAAATGATGAGTTCATGTCCTTTGAAGGGACATGGATGAAACTGGAAACCATCATTCTCAGCAAACTATCACAAGGACAAAAAACCTAACACCGCATGTTCTCGCTCATAGATGAGAACTGAACAATGAGAACACATGGACACAGGAAGGGGAACATCACACTCTGGGGACTGTTGTGGGGTGGGGGGAGGGCGAAGTATAGCATTAGGAGATATACCTAATGCTAAATGACGAGTTAATGGGTGCAGCACACCAACATGGCACATGTATACATATGTAATAAACCTGCACATTGTGCACATGTACCCTATAACTTAAAGTCTAATCATAATAAAATTTAAAAAACAAAGATTAACAGAAAACAAAAAACAAAACAAACAAAAAAAGATCTTTTATTTTTCACCATAGTCCTCAATTCACTCCCAAATATCCATTTGCAGATTTTACAAAAACAGTGTTTTGAAAGTGTTCAATCAAAAGAAAGTTTTACCACTGTTGGATGTATGCAGACATCCTAAAGCAGTTTCTCCAAAAGCTTCTTTATAGCTTGTATTTGAAGATACTTCCTTTTTCAACATAGGCTTCCAAGTGCTCCCAAATATCCCTTCGCAAATAACACAAAAACAATGTTTCCAAACTGCTCATGCAAAATAATGTTTACCTCTGTGAGATGAATGCATACATCAAAATCAGTTTCTCTAAATGCTTCTTTGTAGCTTTTCTCTTAAGATTGTTCCTTTTTCACCATAGGCCTCATGGTGCTCTGAAATATCCTTTCACAGATGTACAAAAAGTTTCCAAACCACTCCATCAAAGGTTTGGGAAGGTTTAACTGTGTGAGATGAATGCATACATCACAAAGCAGTTACTCAAAAAGCTTCTTTATAGTTTTTCTCTAAAGATATAACCATTTGCAGTGTAGGCTTCAGTGTGCTCACAAATATCCGTCTGCAGATTCTACAGTGTCCCCAAACTGCTCTGTCAAAAGAAATATTTAACTCTGTGACCTGACTGCACTCGTCAAAAAGCAATTTCTCAGAAAGCTTCTTTCTAGTTCTTCTCTGATGTTATTTTCTTATTCACCATAGGCCTCAATGCACTCCCAAATATCCTTTGTCAGATTCTATGAAAACAGTGTTTTCAAACAACTCCTTCAAGAGAAAGGTTTAACTCTATGAGATGAATGCACACATCACAAAGCAGTTTCTCAGAAATTTCTTTCTAGTTTTTCTTGGAAGATATTTCCTGTTTCACGGTAGGCCTCAAGGTGCTCCCAAATATCCCTTTGCAGATTCTACAAAAACTGTGTTTCCAAACTGTTCCACAAAAAGAAGGATTTAACTCTATGAGATGAATGCACTCATCACAAAGAATTTTTTCACAAAGCTTCTTCTTAGTTTTTCTCTGAAGTTATTTACTTTTTCACCATATTCCTCAATGCATTACCAAATATGACTTTGCAGATTCTCCACAATCAGTGCTTTCAAACTGCTCTTTGTAAAGAAATATTTAACTCAGGGAGATGAATGAACGCTTCTCAAAGCAGTTTCTCAGAAAGTTTCTTTCTAGTTTTTCTCTAAAGATATTTTCTTTTTCACTACAGGCTTACATGCACTCCCAAATATCCCTTCACAGATTGTAGAACAGTGTTTCCAAACTTTGAAATGAAAATAAAAGTTTAACTCTGTGAGATGAAAGCACACATCACAAAGCAGTTTCTAAGAAACTTTTTCTCTTGTTTTTATCAGAAGATATTTCCTTTTTCAGCATAGGCCTCAATGTGTTCCCAAATATCCACCCACAGATTGTACAAAAAGAGTGTCTCCAAACTACTCCACCAAAAGAATCATTTAACTCTGTGAGTTGACTGCGCACATTACAAAGCAGTTTCTCAGAAAGCTTTTTTCTAGTTGTTCTCTGAAGATATTTCCTTTTTCACCATAGACATCAACGCATTCCAAAATATGCCTTCGCAGATTCTATAAAAAAAGTTTTTCCAAACTGCTCCATAAAAGAAAGTTATATCTGTGTGAGATGAATGCACACATCACAAAGCATTTTCTCAGACATCTTCTTTCTATCTGTTATGTGAAGATATTTCCTTTTTCAGTATAAACCCCAATATGCTCTCAAATAGCCCTTTATGGATTCTACAAAAACAGTGTTTTCAAAACTGCTCAATGAAAAGAAATGTTTAACTCTGTGAGATGAATGCACCCACCACAAAGAAGTTTTTAAGAAAGCTTCTTTCTACTTTTCCTGTGAAGATATTTCCTTTTTCACAATAGGCCACAATGTGCTCCAAAATATCCCTTGGCAGATTCTAGAAACACAGTGTTTGCATTCTGCTGAATGAAAAGAGAAGTCTAACTATGTGAGAAGAATGTACACATCAAAAAGTGATTTCTCAGACAGCTACCTTAAGGTTTTTATCCTGGAATATGGGACTTATCCCCATTGGCTTCAGTGGGCTCCCTAATTTCTATTCACAGAATGTTTTCAAAGGAAAGGTTTAACTCTGTGATATGAGTGCACACATCACCAAGCAGATTCTGAGAAAGCTTCTTTCTTGTTTTTATCTGAAGATGTTTCAACTATCTGCCTCAATTCACTCCCAAATACCCCTTTGCAGATTCTATGAAAACAGATTTTCAAACTGTCTACAACTATCTGATCCTTGACAAACCTGACAAAAACAAGCAATGGGGAAAGCATTCCCTATTTAATAAATGATGCTGCAAAAACTGGCTAGCCATGTGTAGAAAGCTGAAATTGCATCCCTTCCTTACATCTTATACAAAAATTAATTCAAGATGGATGAAAGACTTACATGTTAGACCTAAAACCATAAAAACCCTAAAAGAAAACCTAGGCATTACCATTCAGGACATAGGCATGGGCAAGGACTTCATGTCTAAAACACCAAAAGCAATGGCAACAAAAGCCAAAATTGACAAATGGGATCTCATTAAACTAAAGAGCTTCTGCACAGCCAAAAAACTACCAGCAGAGTAAACAGGCAGTCTACAAAATTGGAGAAATTTTCACAACCTACTCATCTGACAAAGGGCTAATATCCAGAATCTACAATGAACTCAAACAAATTTACAAGAAAAAAAAAACAACCCCATCAAAAAGTGGGCAAAGGACATGAACAGACACTTCTCAAAAGAAGACATTTATGCAGCCAAAGAACACATGCAAAAATGCTCATCATCACTGGCCATCAGAGAAATGCAAATCAAAACCACAGTGAGATACCATCTCACACCAGTTAGAATGGCCATCATTAAAATGTCAGGAAACAAGAGATACTGGAGAGGATGTGGAGAAATAGGAACACTTTTACACTGTAGGTGGAACTGTAAACTAGTTCAACCATTGTGGATGTCAGTGTGGCAATTCCTCAGGAATCTGGAACTAGAAATACCATTTGACCCAGCCATCCCATTACTGGGTATATACCCAAAGGACTATAAATCATGCTGCTATAAAGACACATGCACACGTATGTTTATTGCAGCACTATTCACAATAGCCAAGACTTGGAACCAACCCAAATATCCAACAACGATAGATTGGATTAAGAAAATGAGGCACATATACACCATGGAATACTATGCAGCCATAAAAAATGATGAGATCATGTCCTTTGTAGGGACATAGATGAAACTGGAAACCATCATTCTCAGTAAATGATGGCAAGGACAAAAAACCAAACACTGCATGTTCTCACTCATAGCTGTGAATTGAATAATGAGAACTCATGGACACAAGAAGGGGAACATCACACTCCAGGGACTGTTGTGGGGTGGGGGGAGAGGGGAGGGATAGCATTAGGAGATACGCCTAGTGCTAAATGACAAGTTACTGGGTGCAGCACACCAACATGGCACATGGATACATATGTAACAAACGTGCACATTGTGCACATGTACCCTAAAACTTAAAGTGAAATAAAATAAAAATAAAAACAAAGAAAAGAAATGTTTAAATCTCTGAGATGAATGCACACATCACAAAGTGATTTCTCAGATAGCTTCCTTCTAGTTTTTATCCTGGGATATTCCCTTTTTCGCCATTGGCCTCAATGAGTTCCCAAATCTCCATTTGCAGAATGTACAAAAACAGTGTTTCCAAACGATTGTATTGAACGAAAGGTTTAACTTCGTGTGATGAATCCTCACAAAACAAAGCGTTTCTTAGAAAGCTTCTTTCTAGTTTTATCTGAAGATTTTGCCTTTTTCACAATAGGTCTCAATGTGCTGCAAAATATCGCTTTGCAGATTCTACAAAAACATTGTTTCAAACTGCTGAATGGAAAGAGAGTTTTCCCCCTGCGAGATGAATGCACATATCACAAAGTGGTTTCTCAGATAACTTCCTTCTTCTTTCTATCTTTGGATATTCATTTTTTCACCATTGGCCTCAATGAGCTCCCAAATGTATGCTCACACAATGGACAAAAACAGTGTTTCCAAACTGCTGAATCCAAAGAAAATTTCATCTCTGTGAGATGAATGCACACAGCACAAAGCAGTTTCTCAGAGAGCTTCTTTCTAGTTTTTATCTGAAGGTATTTCCTTTTTCACCGTATGCTTCAAAGTGCTCCCAAATATCCCTTTGCAGATTCTACAAAAACAGTCTTTCTAATCTTCTGAAGGAAAAGTGAGGTTTAACTCTGCAAGATGAATGCACACATAACAAAGCCATTTCTCAGTGAGCTCCCTTCTATTTATTATCCTGGAATTTTTTTTCATCACTAGCCTCAATGAGCTCCCAAATGTCCTTTTGCAGAATGGACTAAAATAATGTTTCCAAACTGGTGAATGGAAAGAAAGATTTTACTTTGTGAGAAGAATGCACATATCACAAAGCAGTTTCTCAGAAAGCTTCTTTCTAGTTTTTATGTGAAGATGTTTCCTGTTTCACCATAAGCCTCAAAGGGCTCAAAAACATGCCTTCACAGATTCTACAAAAATAGCATTTCCAAATTGCTGAATGAAAAAATTTTATCTCTGTTGGATGTATGCAGATATCACAAGGCAATTTCTCACAGCCTCCTTTTTGTTTTTATCCTGGGATATTTGCTTTTTCAGCATTGGCCTCAATGAGCTCCCAAATGTCCACTTGCAGAATGGACATAAACTGTGTTTCCAAATTTATGAATCGAACGAAAGCTATAATAACTATGTGAGATGAATGCACACATCACAAAGCAGTTTCTCAGAAAGCTTCTTTCCAATTTTTATATGAAGATATTTCCTTTTTAACCATAGACTTCAATGTGCTCCCAAATATCCCTTTGCAGATTCTCCAAAAAACAGTGTTTCCAAACTGCTGCAGGAAAAGAGAGGTTTAACTCTGCAAGATAAATGCACACATCAGACAGCTGTTTTTCAGAGGGCTCCCTTCTAGTTCTTATCCTGAGATATTTACTTTTTCATCATTTGAACCAATGAGCTCGCAAATGTCCATTCACAGACTGGAAAAAAAAGTGTTTTTCCAAACTGGAGAACACACAGAAAGATGAATGCAGAAATCAGAAAGCAGTGTCTCAGGAAGCTTCTTTCTAGTTTTTATCTGAAGATGTTTCCTTTTTCACCATAGGCCTCAATGTGCTCCTAAATATCCCTTCACAAATTCTACAAAAACGTGTTTCCAAACTGCTAAATGAGAAAAAAGTTTTATCTCTGCAAGATGAATGCATACATCACAAAGCAATTTCTCAGAGAGCTTCCTTCTTGTTTTTATCCTGGGATATTTTCTTTTTTGCCTTTGGCCTCATTGACCTCCCAAATGTCCATTCACAGAATGGACAAAAACTGTGTTTCCAAACTGCTGAATTGAAAGGTAGGTTTAACTCCATGAGATAAATTCACACATCACAAAGCAGTTTCTCCAAAAGCTTCTTTCCTGTTTTAATCTGAAGATGTTTCCTTATTCACCATAAGCCTCAATGCACTCCCAATATCACTTTGCAGATTCTACAAAAACATTGTTTCCAAACTGCTGAATGGAAAGAAAGGTTTATCTCTGTGAGATGAATGCATACATCACACAGGTTTCTTAGATAGTTTCCTTCTAATTTTTATCTTGGGATATTTGTTTTTTCACCATTGGTCTCAATTAGCTCCCAAAAGTCTATTCTCAGAATGGACAAAAACAGTGTTTCCAAAGTGCTGAATTCAAAGAAAAGTTTAACTCTGTGAGATTAGTGCACACATCACAAAGCAGTTTCTCAGAATGCATCTTTCTAGTTTTTATCTGAGAATATTTCCTTTTCACCATAGGCCTTAATGCACTCCAAATATCACTTGTAGATTCTACAAAAGCAGTGTTTCCAATCTGCTGAAGGAAAAGAGAGGTTTACCTCTGTGAGATGAATGCACACATCACAAAGCCATTACTCAGAGTGCTTCCTTCTAGTTTTTTTCCTGGGATATTCGCTTTTCCTCCATTGGCCTCATTTAGCTCCAAAATATCCACTAGTGGACAAAAACAGTGTTTCCAAACTGCTGAAAAAAAAGATAGGTTTAGCTCTGTGATATGAATGCACACATCACAAAGTCATTTCTTGGAAAACATCTTTTTGTTTTTTATTTAGAGCTCTTTCCTTTTTCACTGTAAGCCTCATTGTGCTCCCAAATATCATTTCACAGATTCTACAAAAAAAGAGTTTCCAAACAGCTGAATGAAAAGAAAGGCTTAACTCTGTGAGATGAAGGTCCCCATTGCAAAGCTTTCTCTCAGATAGCTTCATTCTGGTTTTCATCCTGAGGTATTAGCTTTTTCATCACTGGCATCAATAAGCTCCAATATCCTTTGCAGAATGGATATAAACAGTGCTTCCAAACTGTTGAATCCATAGAAAGTTTTAATCTGAAGGTGTTTCCTTTTTCACCATAGGCCTCAATGCATTTGCAAATATCCCTCTGTAGGATCTAAAAAAACAGTGTCTCCAAACTGCTGAATGAAAAGAAATGTTTAACTCTGTGAGATGAATGCACACATCACAAAGAGGTTTCTCAGATAGCTCCCTTGTAATTTTTATCATTGGATGTTCACTTTTTCATCAGTGGCCTCAATAAACTTCCCAAATGTCCATTCACAGAAAGGACAAAAACAGTGTTTCCTAACTGCTGAATCCAAAGAAAGGTTTAAATCTGTGAGATGAATGCAGATATCACAAAGCAGTTTCTCAGAAAGCTTCTTTCTGCTTTTTATGTGAAGATGTCTCCTTTTTGACCATAGGCTGTGATGCGCTACCAAATATTCCTTTGCAGATTCTACAAAAACAATTTATCCAGACTGCTAAATGAAAAGAAAGATATAACTGTGCAAGATGAATGAACACATCCCAAAGCTGTTTCTCAGTTTGCATCCTTCCAGTTTTTATTCTGGGATATTTGCTTTTTTGCCATTGTCCTCAATGAGCTCACACATGGCCTTTGCAGAATGAACAAAAACAGTGTTTCCAACAGGCTTAATCAAAAGAAAGGTAAAACTCTCTGAGATTAATGCACACATCACAAAGCAGTTTCTTAGAAACCTTCTTTCTAATTTTTAATCTGAAGATGTTTCCTTTTTCACAATAGGCCTCATTGCACTCCCAAATATCATTTCACAGATTCTACAAAAAAAGTGTTTCCAAACTGCTGAATCAAAAGAAAGGTTTCACTCTGTGAGTTGAATGCACACATCACAAAGAAGTTTCTCAGATTCTTTCTATCGAGATTTTATGTGAGTCTATTTGCTTTTATACCAAAGGCCGCAGACTGCTCCAAATGTCCCCTTGCAGATTCAACAAAAAGAGTGTTTGCAAACTGCTCAATCAAAAGTTAGGTTTCACTTTGTGAGATGAATGCACACATCACAAATAAGTTTCACGGAATTCTTCTGTCTACTTTATATGTGAAGATATTTCCTTTTCCAGAAAAGGCCTCAAAGAGCTCCAAATATCCACTTGCAATTTCTACAAAAAGAGAGTGTCCAAACTGCTCAATCAAAAGAAAGTTTTCACTCTGTGAGACGAATGTGCACATCACAAAGAAGTTTCTCAGATTGCTTCTGTCTACATTTTATGTGAAGGTATTTCCTTTTCTAACATAGGCCTCAATACACTCCTAATGTCCACTTGCAGATACTACAAAAAGAGAGTGTCCAAACTGCTCGATCAAAAGAAAGGTTTCACTCTGTGAGATGAATGCACTCATCACAAAGAAGTTTCTCAGAATTATTCTGTCTAGTTTTTATGTGAAGATATTTCCATTTCCACAAAAGACCACAAAGGTCTCCAAATGTCCACTTGTACATTCTACAAAAAGAGAGTTTCAAAACTGCTCAATCAAAGGAGAGGTTTCCCTCTGTGAGATGAATGCACGCATCACAAAGTAGTTTCTCAGATTGCATCTGTCTAGATTTTATGTGAAGATATTTCCTTTTCTACCATAGGCCGCAAAATGCGCAAAATGCAGAAAATATCCACTTGCAGATTCTACAAAAAGAGTGTTTCCAAACTGCTCAATCAAAAGAAAGGTTCAACTCTGTGAGATGAACGCACTCATCTCAAAAGTTTCTCAGAATTCTTCTGTCTAGTTTTAATGTGAAGATATTTCCTTTTCCACCATAGGCCTCAAAGGACTCCAAATGTCCATTTGCAAATTCTACAAAAGGGGAGTCTCCAAACTGCTCAATTAAAAGAAGGTTTTCACTCTGTGAGATGAATGCACACATCACAAGTTGCTTCTCAGGTTGCTTATGTCTAGATTTTATGTGAAGATATTTCCTTTTCTACCACAGGCTCCAAAGTACTCCAAATGTCCACTTGCAGATTCTACAAAACGAGTGTTTCCACATTGCTCAATCAAAAGAAAGTTTCAAATCTGTGAGATGAATGCATACATCACAAAGATGTTTCTCAGATTGATTCTGTCTAGATTTTATGTCAAGATATTTCCTTTTCTACCATAGGGAGCCAAGCGCTCCAAATGTCCACTTGCAGATTCTACGAAAAGAGAGTTGCCAAACTGCTCAATCAAAAGAAAGTTTTCACACTGTGAGATGAAGGCACACATCACAAAGAAGCTTATCAGATTGCTTCTGCCTAGATTTTATGTGACGATATTTCCATTTCTACCACGGGGGCAAAGTGCTCCAAAGGTCCACCTGCAGATTCTACAACAAGTATTTCCAAACTGATCAACCAAAAGAAAGGTTCAACTCTGTGAGATAAATGCACACATCACAAAGAATTTTCTCAGAATTCTTCTGTCTAGTTTTCTTATGAAGATGTTTACTTTTCCACCATTGGCCTCAGAGAGCTGCAATTGTCCACCTGCAGATTCTACCAAAAGAGAGTTTCAAAACTGCTCAATCAAAAGAAAGGTTTCACTCTGTGAGATGAATGCAAACATCACAAAGTGGTTTCTCAAATTGCATCTGTCTAGATTTTATGAGATGATAATTCCTTTTCCCCCATAGGCTGCAAATCTCTCCAAATGTCCACCTGCAGATTCTACAAAAAGAGTGTTTGGAAACTGCTCAATCAAAAAAAAGTTTCAAATCTGTGAGATGAATGCACACATCAGAAAGAATTTTATCAGACTGATTCTGTCTAGTTTTTATGTGAATATATTTCCTTTTCCACCAAAGGCCTCAGTGCACTCCAAATATCCAGTTGCAGGTTCTACAAAAAAAGAGTTTCCAAACTGCCCAGTCAAAAGAAAGTTTTCACTCTGTGAGATGAATGCACACATCACAAACAAGTTTCTCAGATTGCTTCTGTCTAGATTTTATGTGAAGATATTTCCTTTTCCAACGTAGGCCTCAAAGCACTCCTAATATCCACTTGCAGATTCTACAAAAAGAGAGTTTCAAAACTGCTCAATCAAAAGAAATATTTCACATGTGAGATGAATGCACACATCACAAAGAAGTTTCTCGGATTGCCTCTGTCTAGATTTTATGTGAAGATATTTCCCTTTCCACCATAGGCTACAAAATGCTTTAAATGTCCACTAGCAGATTCTACAAAAAGAGTGTTTCCAAACTGCTACATAAGCAGAAGGGTTCAACTCTGTGAGATGATGCACAAATCACAAAGAAGTTTCTCAGAATTCTTCTTTCTAGATTTTTATGAAGATATTTCCTTTTCCACCACAGGCCTCAGAGCACTCCAAATGTCCACCAGCAGATTCTACAAAAAGAGAGTTTCAAAACTTGTTGATCAAAAGAATGATTTAACTCTGCAAGATGAATGCACACATCATGACGTAGTTTCTCAGATTGCTTCTGTCTAGATTTTAAGTGAGGATATTTTCATTTCTACCATAGGCCAGAAAGCACTCCAAATGTCCACATGCAGATTCTACAAAAAGTGTATTTCCTAACTTCTAATTCAAAAGAAAAATTCAACTCTGTAAGATGCATGCACACTATAGAAACAAGTTTCTCAGAATTCTTCTGTCTAGTTTTCATTTGATGATACTTCCTTTACTACCATAGGCCACAAAGAGCTCCAAATGTCCACTTGCAGATTCTACAAAAAGAGAGTTTCAAAACTGCTCCATCAAAAGAAAATTTTACCTCTGTGAGATGAATGCACACATCACAAAGAAGTTTCTCAGATTGCTTCTGTCTACATTTTATGTGAAGATATTTCCTTTTCTACTATAGGCCGCAAAGCGCTCCAATGTCCACATGAAGATTGTACAAAAAGAGTGTTTCCAAACTCATCAAAAGAAAGGTTTAACTCTGTGAGATGAATGCACACATCACAAAGAAGTTTCTCAGATTGCTTCTGTCTAGATTTTATTTGAAGATATTTCCTTTTCTACCATGGGCCGCAAAGCGCTCAAAATGTCCACTTGCAGATTCTACAAAAAGAATGTTTCCAAAGTGCTGCATAAACAGAATGGTTCAATTCTGTGAGATGAATGCACAAACCACAAAGATGATTCTAGAATCCTTCTGTCTAGATTTTTATGAAGATATTTCCTTTTTCACCCTAGGCCTCAGAGCACTCCAAATGTCCACTTGCAGATTCTACAAAAAGAGAGTTTCAAAACTCGTCCATCAAAAGAATGTTTTAACTCTGCAAGATGAATGCACACATCAAAAATTTGTTTCTCAGATTGCTTTTGTCTAGATTTTATGTGAGGATATTTCCCTTTCTACCATAGGCCACAAAGCGCTCCAAATGTCCACATGTGGATTCTACAAAAAGTGTGTTTCCAAACTTCTCAATCAAAAGAAAAGTACAACTCTGTAAGATGAATGCACACATCAGAAGCAAGTTTCTCAGAATTCTTCTGTCTAGTTTTTATGTGAAGATATTTCCTTTTCTACCATAGGCTGCAAATCGCTCTAAATGTCCACCTGCAGATTCTGCAAAAAGAGTGTTTCCAAACTGTTCAACCAAAAGAAAGGTTCAAATCTGTGTGATGAACGCACTCATCTCAAAAAAGTTTCTCAGAATTCTTCTTTCTAGTTTTAATGTGAAGATATTTCCTTTTCCACCATAGACCTCAAAGCACTCCTAATGTCCACTGGCAGATTCTACAAAAGGGGAGACTCCAAACTGCTCAATCAAAAGAAAGGTTTCACTCTGTGAGATGAATGCACACATATCAAAGAAGTTTCTCAGATATCTTCCGTCTAGATTTTATGTGAAATTATTTCCTTCTCTACTGTAGGCCGCAAAGTGCTCCAAAAGTCCAAATGCAGATTCTACAAAAAGAGAGTTTCCAAACTGCACAATCAAAAGAAAGGTTCAACTTTGTGAGTTGAATGCACACATCTCAAAGAAGTTCCTCAGAATTCTTCTGTCTAGTTTTTATGTGAAGATATTTCCTTTTCCACCATAGGCCTCAAAGCACTCCAAATGTTCACTTGCAGATTCTACAAATAGAGAGTTTCCAAACTACTCAATCAAAAGAAAGGTTTCACTCTGTGAGATGAATGCACACATCACAAAGAAGTTTCTCAGAAGGCTTCAGTCTAGATTTTATGTGAAGATATTTCCTTTCCTACCATAGGCTGCAAATCGCTCCAAATGTCCTGTTGCAGATTTTACAAAAAGAGTGTTTCCAAACTGCTCAATCTAAAGAAAGGTTCAACTCAGTGAGATGAACGGACTCATCACAAAGAAGTATCTCAGAATTCTTCTGTATAGATTTTATGTGAAGATATTTCCATTTCCACCAAAGGCCACAAAGCACTCCAAATGTCCACTTGCACATTCTACAAAAAGAGTTTCAAAAGTGCTCAACCAAGGGATAGGTTTCACTCTGTGAGATGAATGCACACATCACAAAGGTGCTTCTCAGTTGGCTTCTATCTAGATTTTATGTGAAGATATTTCCTTTTCTACAAAAGGCCGCAAAATCCTCCAGATGTCCACTTCCAGATTCTACAAAAAGAGTTTTTCCAAACTACTCAATCAAAAGAAAGTTCAACTATGTGAGGTGAATGCACACATCACAAAGAAGTTTCCCAGCATTATTCTATCTAGTTTTTATGTGGAGATATTTTCTTTTCCACAATAGTCCTTAAAGTGCTCCAAATATCCACTTGCAGATTCTACAAAAAGAGTGTTTCCAATCTCTTCAACCAAAAGAAAGTTTCAAATCTGTGAGATGAACGCATGTATCACAAGGAAGTTTCTCAGAAATTTTCTCTCTAGTTTTTATTTGAAGATATTTCCTTTTCCACCATAGGCCTCAAAGGGCTCCAAATGTCCAGTTGCAGATTCTAAAAAATGGAGTTTCAAAACTCCTCAATCAAAAGAAAGGATTCACTCTGTGAAATGAATTCACACATCACAAAGAAGTTTCTCAGATTGCTTCCCTCCAGATTTTATATGAATACATTTATTTTCTACCATAGGCCTCAAAGCACTCCAAATGTCCACTTGCAGATTCTACAAAAAGAGAGTTTTCAAACTGCTCAATCAAAAGAAAGGTTTCACTCTGTGAAATGAATGCACACATCACAAAGAAGTTTCTCAGAATTCTTCTGTCTAGTTTTTATGTGAAGATATTTCCTTTCAAACCATAGGGCTCATAGCACTGCAAATGTCCACTTGCAGATTCTACAAAAAGAGTTTCAAAACTGTTCCATCATAAGAAAGGTTTAACTCCATCAGTTGAATGCACACATGAGAAAGAAGTTTCTCAGGTTGCTTCTGTCTAGATTTTATGTGTAGATATTTCCTTTTCCACCATAGGCCTCAAAGCACTCCAAATGTCCACTTGCAGATTCTACAAAAATAGAGTTTCAAATCTGCTCCATAAAAGAAAAGTGTAACTCTGTGAGATGAATGCACACATCACAAAGAGGTGTCTCAGATAGCTTCTGTCTAGATTTTATGAGAAGATATTTTCTTTTCTACCATTGGCCGCAACGCCCTCCAAATGTCCACTTGCAGATTCTACAAAAAGAGTGTTCCAAAACTGCTCTATCAAAGGAAAGTTTTAACTCTGTAAAATGAATGCACACATGACAAATAAGGTTCTCAGAATGCTTCTGTCTAGTTTTTATGTGAAGATATTTCCTTTTTCACCATAGGCCACAAAGGGCTCCAAATGTCCACTTGCAGATTCTACAAAAAGAGAATTTCAAAACTGCTCAATCAAAAGAAAGTTTTAACTCTGTGAGATGGATGCACACATCAAAAAGATGTTTCTCAGATTGTTTCTGTCTAGTTTTTATGTGAAGATATTTCCTTTTCTACCATAAGGCTCAAAGTGATCCAAAAGTCCACTTGCAGTTTCTACAAAAAGAGTGTTTCTAAACTGCTCCATCAAAAGAAAGATTCAACTCCATGAAATGAATGTGCACATCACAAAATATTTCTCTGAGTTCTTCTGTCTAGTTTTCATGTGAAGATATTTCCTTTTCTACCATAGGCCTCAATGCACTCCAAATGTCCACTTGCAGATTCTACAAAACGAGTGTTTCCACACTGCTCAATCAAAATAAAGGTTTTACTCTGTGAGGTGAATGCACACATCACAAAGAAGTTTCTCAGATTGCTTCTGTCTAGATTTTATGTGAAGATATTTCCTTTTCTACCATAGGCCGCAAAGCTCTCAAAATGTCCACTTGCAGATTCTACAAAAAGAGTGTTTCCAAACTGCTCAATCAATAGAAAGTTTCAACTCTGTGAGATGAACGGACACATCACAAGGAAGTTTCTCAGAATGTTTCTGTCTAGTTTTTATGTGAAGACATTTGCTTTTCCACAATAGACATCAATGTGCTCCAAATGTCCACTTGCAGATTCTACAAAAAGAGTGTTTCAAAACTGCTCAATGACAAGAAAGTTTTACCTCTGTGAGATGAATTCACACATCACAAATAACTTTCTCAGATTGCTTCTGTCTAGATTTTATGTGAAGATATTTTCTTTTCGACCATAGGCCGCAAAGTGCTCCAAATGTCCACTTGCAGATTCTACAAAAAGAGGATTTCCAAACTGGTCCATCAAAAGAAATATTCAACTCTGTGCAATGAATGCACACATCACAAAGAAGTTTCTCAGAATTCTTCTGTCTAGTTTTTATGTGAAGATATTACCTTTCAAACCATAGGGCTCATAGCGCTCCAAAAGTCCACTTGCAGATTCTACAAAAAGAGAGTTTCAAAACTGCTCCATCATAAGAAAGGTTTAATTCCATCAGTTGAATGCACACATGAGAAAGAAGTTTCTCAGGTTGCTTCTGTCTAGATTTTATGTGTAGGTATTTCCTTTTCCACCATAGGCCTCAAAGCACTACAAATGTCCACTTGCAGATTCTACAAAAAGAGAGTTTCAAAACTGCTCCACAAAAGAAAAGTGTAACTGTGTGAGATGAATGCACACATCACAAAGAGGTGTCTCAGATAGCTTCTGTCTAGGTTTTATGAGAGGATATTTTCTTTTCTACCATTGGCCACAATGCCTTCCAAATATCCACTTGCAGATTCTACAAAAAGAGTGTTTCCAAACTGCTCCATCAAAATAAAGTTTAACTCTGTGAGATGAATGCACACATCAGATAAGAGTTTCTCAGAATGCTTCTGTCTAATTTTATGAGAAGATATTTCCTTTTTCACCATAGGCCACAAAGGGCTCCAAATGTCCATTTGCAGATTCTACAAAAAGAGACTTTCAAAACTGCTCAATCAAAAGAAAGGTTTACCTGTGTGAGATGAATGCACACATCACAAAGAAGTTTCTCAGATTGCTTCTGTCTAGATTTTATATGAAGATATTTCCTTTTCTACCATAGGCCGCAAAGCTCTCAAAATGTCCACTTGCAGTTTCTACAAAAAGAGTGTTTCCAAACTGCTCAATCAATAGAAAGTTTCAACTCTGTGAGATGAATGCACACATCTTAAAGTAATTTGTCAGAATGTTTCCGTCTGGTTTTTTTGAAGACATTTGCTTTTCCAGAACAGATATCAAGGCACTCCAAATGTCCGCTTGCAGATTCTACAAAAAGAGAGTTTCAAAACTGCTCAATGTAAACAAAATTTTACCCCTGTGAGATGAATGCACACATCACAAATAAGTTTCTCAGAGTGCTTCTGTCTAGATTTTATGTGAAGATATTTCCTTTTAGACCATAGGCCCCAAAGTGCTCCAAATGTCCACTTGCAGATTCTACAAAAAGAGTGTTTCCAAACTGCTCCATCAAAAGAAAGGTTCAACTCCATAAGATGAACGTACACATCACAAAACATTTCTCTGAATTCTTCTGTCTAGTTTTTAGGTGAAGATATTACCTTTCAAACCATAGGCCTCAATGTGCTCCAAATGTCCACTTGCAGATTCTACAAAGAGAGAGTTTCAAAACTGCTCCATCATAAGAAAAGTTTAACTCCATCAGTTGAATGCACCCATGAGAAAGAAGTTTCTTAGGTTGCTTCTGTCTAGATTTTATGTGTAGATATTTCCTTTTCCACCATAGGCCTCAAAGCACTCCAAATGTCTACTTGCACATTCTACAAAAAGAGAGTTTCAAAACTGCTCAATCAATAGAAAGGTTTCACTTTGTGAGATGAATGCACACATCACAAAGAAGTTTCTCAGATTGCTTCTGTCTAGTTTTTATGTGAAGATATTTTCTTTTCTACCATAGCCCAGAAAGCGCTCCAAATATCCACTTGCAGATTCTACAAAAAGAGTGTTTCCAAACTCCTCAATCAAAAGAAATTTTCAAATCTATGAGATGAACGCACTTTTCACAAAGAAGTTTCCCAGAATTCTTCTGTCTAGTTTTTACTTGAAGATATTTCCTTTTCCACCATAGATCTCAAAGGGCTCCAAATGTCCAGTTGCAGATTCTAAAAAAGGGAGTTTCAAAACTCCTTAATCAAAAGAAAGGATTCACTCTGTGAGATAAATTCACACATGACAAAAAAGTTTCTCAGATTACTTTCATCTAGATTTTTTGTGAATATATTTCTTTTCTACCATAGGCCTCAAAGCGCTCCAAATGTCCACTTGCAGATTCTACAAAAAGAACGTTTCCAAAATGCTCAATCAAAAGAAAGGTTTCACTGTGTGAGATTAATGCACACATCTCGAAGAAGTTTCTCAGATTGCTTCTGTCTAGATTTTATGTGAAGATATTTTCTTTTCTACCATAGTCTCCAAAGCACCCCAAATGTCCACTCGCAGATTCTAAAAAAGAGTTTTTCCAAACTGCTCAATCAAAACAAAGTTTCAACTCTGTGAGATGAATGCACACACAACAAAGTATTTTCTCCCAATTCTTCTGTCTAGTTTTGGTATGATGATATTTCCTTGTCCACCAAACGCCTCAAAGCGCTCCAAATGTCCACTTGCAGAATCTACAAAATAGAATTTCCAAACTTCTCAATAAAATGTAAGGTTTCACTCTGTGAGATGAACACACACATCGCTAAGAAGTTTCTCAGATTGCTTCTTTCTAGATTTTATATGAAGATATTCTCTTATCTACCATAGGCCACAAAGCGCTGCAAATGTCCACTTGCAGATTCTACAAAAAGAGTGTTTCCAAACTGCTCAAAGAATGGTTCAACTCTGTGAGACCAACACACACATCACAAAGAAGATTCTCAGAAGTCTTCTGTCTAGTTTTTGGGTGAAAATATTTTTTTTCCTCCTTAGGCCTGAAAGCGCTACAAATGTCCAAATGTGGATTCTACAAAAAGAATTTCCAAACTGCTCAATCAAAAGAAAGGTTTCACTTTGTGAGATGAATGCACTCATCACAAAGAAGTTTCTCTGAGTGTTTCTGTCTAGATTTTATGTGAAGATATTTCCTTTTCTACCAGAGGCCAAAGTGCTCCAAATGTCCAATTGCAGATTCTACAAAAAAAGTGCTTTGAAACTGCTCAATCAATTGAAATGTTCAGTTCTGAAAGATGGACAGACACATCACATAGTAGTTTCTCAGAATTCTTCTGTCTAGTTTTTGTGTGAAGATATTTCGTTTTCCACAATAGGCCAAAAAGCGCTAAAATTGTCCATTGCCGATTCTAGAAAAAAAGAGTTTCCAAACTGCTCAATCAAAAGAAAATTTTTACTCTGTGAGATGAATGCACCCTTCACAAAAAAGTTTCTCATATTGCTTCTGTCTCGATTTTATGTGAAGATATTTCATTTCCTACCATAGGCCCAAAGCGCTCTGAATGTCCACTTGCAGATTCTACAAAAAGAGTGTTTCCAAACTGCTCAATCAAGAGAAAGGTTCACCTCTGTGGGATGAATGCACACATCACAAAGAAGTTTCTCAGAATTCTTCTGTTTAGTTTTTGTGTGAAGATATTTACTTTTCCACCATAGGTTTCAAAGAGCTCCAAATGTCCACTTGCAGATTCTACATAAAGAGACTTTCAAAAGTGCACAACCAAAAGTAAGGTCTCCCTCTGTGAGATGAATACACACATCACAAAGTAGTTTCTCTGATTTCTTCTGTCTAGTTTTTATGTGAGGATATTTCCTTTTCTACCATAGGCCGACAAGCCTTCCATATGTCCACTTCCAGATTCTAGAAAAAGAGTGTTTCCAAACTACACAATCAAAATAAAGGTTAAACTGTGTGAGATGAATGTTCAGCTCTGTGAGATGAACATACACATCAATAGTAGTTTCTCATAGTTCTTCTGTCTAGTTTTTGAATGAAGATATTTCCTTTTCTGCCATAGGCCTCAAAGCATTCCAAATGTCCACTTGCAGATTCTAGAAAAAGAGTTTCAAAACTGCTCAATCTAAAGAAATTTTTAACTCTGTTAGATGGATGCATACATCACAAATAAGTTTCTCAGATTTCTTCTGTCTAGATTTTATGTGAAGATATTTTTTTTTCCACCATAGGCCACAAAGTGTTTCAAATGTCCACTTGCAGATTCTATAAAAACAGTGTTTCCAAACTGCTCCATTAAAAGAAAGGTTCAACTCTGTGAGAATAATGCACACATCACAAAGTAGTTTCTCAGAATTCTTCTGTCTAGTTTTTGTGTGAAGATATTTCGTTTTCCACCATAGGCCTCAAAGCGCTCAAAATGTCCGCTTGCAGATTCTATGAAGAGGGTTTCCAAACTTCTCAATCAAGAGAAAGTTCAAGTCCATGAGATGAATGAACATATTACAAAGAAGTTTCTCAGAATTCTTCTGTCTAGTTTTTGTGTCAAGGTATTTCCTTTTCCACCATAGGACTCGAAGCAATCCACATGTCCACTTGCAGAGTCTACAAAAAGAGAGGTTTCAAACTGCTCAGTCAGTAGAAAGGTTTCACTCTGTGAGATGAACAAACACATCACAAAGAAGTTTCTCTGATTGATTCTGTCTAATTTTTATGTGAAGATATTCCCTTTTCTACCATAAGCCACAAAGTGCTCCAAATGTCCACTTGCAGATTCTAAACAAACAGTGTTTCCAAACTGCTGAATAAAAAGAAAGTTTCAACTCTCTGGGATGAACTCACACATCACAAAGAAGTTTCTAAGAATTCTTCTGGTTAGCGTTTGTGTGAAGATATTTCCTTTTCCACCACAGGCCTCAATGCACTCCAAATGTCTGCTTGCAGATTCTACAAAAAGAGAGTTTCCAAACTGCTCCATCAAAGGAAAGGTTTCACTCTGTGAGATGAATGCACATATCACAAAGAAGTTTCTTTTTTTTTTTGAGATGGAGTCTTGCTCTGTCACCCAGGCTGGAATGCAGAGGCACAGTCTCGGCTCACTGTAAGCTCCACCTCCCAGGTTCATGCCATTCTCCTGCCTCAGTCTCCTGAGTAGCTGGGACTACAGGCACCTGCCACCATGCCCAGCTAATTTTTTGTATTTTTCATAGAGACGGGCTTTCACTGTGGTCTCGATCTCCTGACCTCATGATCCACCCGCCTCGGCCTCCCAAAGTGCTGGGATTACAAGCATGAGCCACTGCACCCAGCCTTCCACAAAGGAGTTTCTCAGATTGATTCTGTCTAGATTTTATGTGAACATAATTCCTTTTTTGTCAGGCCTCAAAGCGCTCCAAGTGTCCCCTTGCAGATTATACAAAAAGAGAGTTTCCAAACTGCTCAATCAAAAGAATGTCTCAACACTGAGATGAATGCACACATCACAAATAAGTTTCTCAGATTGCTTCTGTCTAGATTTTATGTGAAGATATTTTCTTTTCCGCCACTGGCTGCAATGCCCTCTAAATGTCCACTTGCAGATTCTTCAAAAAGAGTGTTTCCAAACTGCTCTATCAAAAGAAAGTTTTAACTCTGTGAGATGAATGCACACATCACAAAGAAGTTTCTCAGAATGCTTCTGTCTAGTTTTTATGTGAGTAACTCTGTGAGATGAATGCACACATCACAAAGAGGTGTCTCAGATTGCTTCCGTCCAGATTTTATATGAATATATTTATTTTCTACCATAGGCCTCAAAGCACTCCAAATGTCCACTTGCAGACTCTACAAAAATAGTGTTTCCAAACTGCTCAATCAAAAGAAAGGTTTCACTCTGTGAGATGAATGTAGACATCACAAAACAGTTTCTCAGATTGTTTCTGTCTGGATTTTATGTGATATTTCCTTTTCTACCTTGGGCGACAAAATGCTCCAAATGTCCACTTGCAGATTCTACAATAAGAGTGTTTCCAAATTGCTCAAAGAAAGCTTCAACTCTGTGAGATGAACACATGCATTGCAAAGAAGTTTCCCAGAATTCTTCTGTCTAGTTTTTATGTGAAGATATTTCCTTTTCTACCATAGGCCTCCAAGCGCTCCAAATGTCCACTGGCAGATTCTACAAAAAGAGAGTTTCAAAACTGCTCAATCAAAAGAAAGTTTTACCTCTGTGAGATGAATGCACACATTAGAAAGAAGTTTCTCAGATTGCTTCAGTCTAGATTTTATGTGAAGATATTTCCTTTTCTACCATATGCCACCAAGTGCTCCAAATGTCCTCTCGCTGATTCTACAAAAATAGTGTTTCAAAACTGCTCAATCAAAAGAAAAGTTCAACTCTGTGAGATGAACACACGCATCACAAAGAAGTTTCCCAGAATTCTTCCGTCTAGTTTTTATGTGAAGATATTTCCTTTTCTGCCATAGACCTCAAAGCACTGCAAATGTCCACTGGCAGATTCTACAAAAAGAGAGTTTCAAAACTGCTGAATCAAAAGAAAGGTTTACCTGTGTGAGATGAATGCACACATCAGAAATAAGTTTCTCAGATTGCTTCAGTCTAGATTTTATGTGAAGATATTTCCTTTTCTACCATATGCTGCCAAGTGCTCCAAATGTCCTCTTGCTGATTATACAAAAAGAGTGTTTCAAAACTGCTCAATGAAAAGAAATGTTCAACTCTGTGAGATGAACGCACACATCACAAAGAAGTTTCTCAGAATTCTTCTGTCTAGTTCTTATGTGAAGATATTTCCTTTTCCACCATAGGCCTCAAAGTGCTCCAAATGTCCACTTGCAGAATCTACAAAAAGAGAGTTTCCAAAATGTTCAATCAAAAGAAAGGTTTAACTCTGTGAGATGAATGCACATATCACAAAGAAGTTTCTCATATTGTTTCTCTTTAGATTTTATGTGAAGGTATTTCCTTTTCTACCATACGCCGCAAAGTGCTCCAAATGTACATTGGCAGACTCTTCAAAAAGAGTGTTTCCGAACTTCCCAGTCAAAAGAAAGGTTCAACTTTGTGAGATGAACGCACACACCACAAAGTAGTTCTCAGAATTCTTCGGTCTACATTTTATGTGAAGATAATTCCTTTTCTACCATAGGCATCAAAGCGCTCCAAATGTCCACTTGCAGATTCTCAAAATAGTGTTTCAAAACAGTTCCATCACAGGAAATGTTTAACTCCATCAGATGAATGCACACATGAGAAAGAAGACTCTCAGATTGCTTCAGTCTAGATTTTATGTGAAAATATTTCCTTTTCCACCATAGGCCACAAAGGGCTCCAAACGTCCAGTTGCAGATTCTACAAAAAGTGTGTTTCCAAACTGCTCCATCAAAAGAAAAGTGTAACTCTGTGAGATGAATGCACCCATCACAAAGTGTTTTCTCAGATTGCTTCTGTCTAGATTTTATGAGAAGATATTTTCTTTTCTACCATTGGCAGCAATGCCCTCAAAATGTCCACTTGCAGATTCTAAAAAAAGAGTGTTTCCAAACTGCTCTATCAAAAGAATGTTTCAACTCTGTAAGATGAACACGCACATCACAAAGAAGTTTCTCAGAATGCTTCTGTCTAGTTTTTCTGTGAAAATATTTCCTTTTCCACCATAGGCCACAAAGGGCTCCAAATTATTCATTTGCAGATTCTACAAAAAGAGAGTTTCAAAACTGCTCAATCAAAAGAAATTTTAACTCTGTGACATGAATGCACACATCACAAAGAAGATTCTCAGATTACTTCTGTCTAGTTTTTATGTGAATATATTTCCTTTTCTACCAGTCGATTTTCCTTTTCTCCACTCCACTCCACTCCTCTCCACTCCACTCCTCCCCACTGCACTCCATTCCACTCCACACCAGTCCATTCCACTCCACTCCATTCCACTCCTCTAAACTCCACTCCATTCTATTCCATACCATTACATTCCACTCCATTCCAGCACACTCCATTCCACTCCACTCAACTCCATACCACTCCATCAATTCTACTCCACTGCACTCCACTCCACAACACTCCACTGCACTCAACTCCACTCTACTCCACTCCACTCCATTCCATTCCATTCCAATCCATTCCATTCCACTTCAGTCCACTCCACTCCACGGAAGTACTCTCCACTCCACTACTCTCCTTAACACTCTTCTCCACTGCACTCCACTCCACTCCATTCCATTTCTATCCCATTCTATTTGACACCATTCCACTCCACTCCACTCCACTATACAACACTGCACTCCACTTGACTACACTGTACTCCACTGCACTCCACTCCACTCCATTCCATTCCACTCCATTCCATTCCGTTCATTTCTTCGAAAGGATCACACTCTGGCACCTAGTCTAGAGTGCAGTGGCATAATCTCAGTTCACACTTCCTTTCACCATTCCATTCCATTCCAATCCATTCCCTTCCATTCTATTTCACTCCACTCCACTCCACGGAAGTACTCTCCACTCCACTAGTCTCCTTAACACTCTGTTCCACTGCACTCCACTCCACTCCATTCCATTTCTATCCCATTCTATTTGACACCATTCCACTCCACTCCACTCCACTACACTACACAACACTGCACTCCACTCGACTACACTGCACTCCACTCCACTCCATTCCATTCCACTCCATTCCATTCCATTCGTTTCTTTCACAGGATCACACTCTGTCACCTAGTCTAGAATGCAGTGGCATAATCTCAGTTTACACGTCCTTTCACCATTCCATTCCATTCCATTTCATTCCATTCAACTCCATTCCATTCCATTCCATTCCATTCCATTCCATTCCATTCCATTCCATTCCACTTCACTCCCCTCCACTCCATGGAAGTACTCTCCACTCCACTACTCTCCTTAACACTCTTCTGCACTCCGCTCCACTTCATTCCATTCCATTTCTATCCCATTCTATTTGACACCATTCCATTCCATTCCACTCCACTCCACTACACAACAATGCACTCCACTGGACTACACTGCACTCCACTGCACTCCACTCCACTCCATTCCATTACACTCCATTCCATTCCATTCGTTTCTTCAACAGGATCTCAGTCTGTCACCTAGTCTACAGTGCAGTGGCATAATCTCAGTTCACATTTCCTTTCAACATTCCATTCCATTCCATTCCATTGCACTCCACTCCTATCCACTCCACTCCCTCCCATTCCAATCTATTCCATTCCATTCCATTCCATTCCATTCCATTCCATTCCATTCCATTCCATTCCATTCCATTCCATTCCATTCCACTCCACTCCATTATATCTCATCCCTTTCAACTCTATTCTACTGCACTCCACTCGAGTCCACTCCACTCCATTCAATTCCACTCCAACCCATTTGATTTCAATCCTTTCCACTTTAATCCACTCCACTCTACTCCATTCCATTCCACTCCATTCCATTCCATTCCATTCCATTCCATTCCACTCCACTCCATTATATCTCATCCCTTTCAACTCCATTCTACTGCACTCCACTTGAGTCCACTCCACTCCATTCAATTCCACTCCAACCCATTTGATTTCAATCCTTTCCACTTTAATCCACTCCACTCCACTCCATTCCATTCCATTCTACTCCATTCCATTCCATTCCATTCCATTCCATTCCTTTCCACTCCACTGCACTCCACTCCATTCCACTCCACTGCATCCCATTCCAGCGCATTCTTTTCCACTCCATTCCACTCCACTGCACTCCACTCCTCTCCAATCCACTCTATTCTATTCCATTCCATTCCATTCCATTACACTCCATTCCACTCCACTCCACTCCACTCCACTCCATTCCACTCCATTGTATTCCATTCCATTCAATTCCACTCCATTCCACTCCATTCCTTTCTTTCTACATGTTCTCACTCTGTCACCCAGTCTGGATTTGAGTTGCACAATCTCAGCTCAAATTTCATTTCACCATTCCATACCATTCCATTCCATTCCATTCCATTCCATTCCATTCCACTCCATTCCATTCCACTCCATTCCATTCAGTTGCATTCCATTCCACTCCATTCCACTCCTCTCCTTCCCATTCCATCCCATTCCATTGCACTCCAATCCACTCCACTCCTCTGCACTCCACTCCCCTCCATTCCATTACATCCCATTCCCTTGCATGCCACCCCATTCCATCCCACACCATTCCAATCCCCTCCAGTCCACTCCTCTCCAGTCCACTCCACGCCACCCCTATCCATTCCATACCATTCCATCACATTTCATTCCACTCCACTCCACTACACTCCACTGCACTCCATTCCACACCATTAAATTCCACTCCATCCCATTCAATTCCACTCTATTCCATTCCACTTCACTCCAATAAACTCCATTCCATTACAACCCATTTCATTTCACTCCGTTCCATTTCCTTCCGTTCCACTCTTCTCCACTCCACTCCATTGCATTCCATTACACTCCATTCCACTGTACTCCACTCCACTCCATCCCATTCCATCCCACTCCTTTGCATTCCATTCCACTACACTCTGCTCCACTCCACTCCTCTCTATTCTATTACATTACATTACATTCCTTTACACTCCATTCTTCTCCACTCCACTCCATTCCATTCCATTCCATTCCATTCCATTCCATTGCATTCCATTCCATTCCATTCCATTCCACACCATTCCACTCCATTCCTTTCTTTCGACAGTTTCTCACTCTGTCACCCTGTCTGGAGTGTACTTGCACAATCTCAGCTAGCATTTCATTTCACCATACCATACCATTCCATTCCATTCCATTGCATTCCATAGCATTCCATTCCATTCCATTGCATTCCATAGCATTCCATTCTATTCCATTCCATTTCATTCCATTCCACTCCACTCCACTCCACTTAATTCCATTCTATTCCATTGCAGTCCATTCCCTTCCATTCTGTTCCACTCCATTCCATTCCATTCGTTTCTTGACAGGATCTCACTCTGTCACCCAGGCTGGAGTGCAGTTGCACAATCTCAGCTCACATTTCATTTCACCATTCCATTCCATTCCATTCCATTCCATTCCATTCCATTCCATTCCACTTCAATCCACTCGATTCCTTTCCACTCCACTCCCTCCTTTTCCCATCCATTACACTCCACTCCACTCCATTCCACTCCTCTCCACTCCAATCCATTCAACTGCAATCCATTCCATTCCTTTCCTTCCAAATCCATTCCACTCCATTCCACTCCACTCCACTCCATTCCACTCCATTCTGTTCCATTCCATTCCACTCTATTCCATTCCACTACTTTCTTTTGACCAGATCTCACTCTGTCACACAGGCTGGAGTGCAGTGGCAGAATCTCACCTCATATTTCATTTCACCATTCCATTCCATTCCAATCCCTTTCATTCCACCCATCTCCACTCCACTAAACTCCATTCCACTCCACTCCATGCCTTTCCCCTACACTCCACTCCACTCCATTCCACTCCACACAAGTGCATTCCACTCCACTCCATTCCACACCACTCCACTCATCTACACTCCACTCCATTCCATTCCAGCACAATCCACTCAACTCCATAACACTCCACTCAATTCTACTCCCCTCCACTACACTCCACTACACTCTACTACACTCCACTCTATTCCTTTCCATTCGAATCCATTCCATTCCACTCCACTCCACGAAAGTATACTCCAGTCCACTACTCTCCTTTCCACTTTTCTCCACTGCACTCCACCCCACTCCACTCCATTCCATTCCATCCCATTTAATTTGACTCCATTCCACTGCACTAAACTCCACTCCACTCCACTCTACTCCACTCCACTAAACTTCATTCCGTTCCATTCCATTGCATTCCACTCCATTCCATTCCATTTGTTTCTTCGATAGGATCTCACTCTGTCAACTAGGCTGGAGTGCAGTGGCTCAATCTCAGCTCACCGTTCATTTCACCATTCCATTCCATTCCATTCCGTTCCATTCCGTTCCGTTCCGTTCCGTTCCGTTCCATTCCATTCCGTTCCATTCCATTCCATTCCTTTCCACTCCACTACACTCCATTCTACTCCACTCCACTGCTTTCCATTACATTCCATTCTACTCTATTCCACACTACTCCACTCTGCTACACTCCACTCCACTGCATTCCATTCCACTGCATCCCATTCCATTCCACTCCACTCCACTCCACGCCACTCCACTGCATTCCATTAAAATTCATTCCTAACAATCCCATTCTTTTCCATTCCTTTCTTTTGACAGGATCGCACTCTGTCACCCAGGCTGGAGTGCAGTGGCACAAACTCAGCTCACATTTCATTTCACTGTTCCATTCCACTCCACGCACTCCAATCTTCTCAACTCTACACCATTCCATTCCATTCCATTCCATTCCACTACACTGCACTCCACTAAACTCCATTCCATTCCATTCCACTCCATTTCATTCCATTCCACTCCATTTTACTCCACTCCACTCCATTCAATTCCATTCCACTCCATTTTATTCCACTCCACTCCATTCAATTCCATTCCACACTTTCCAATTCAATTCCACTCCACACCACTCCACTCCACTCCACTCCACTCCACTCCATTCCATTCTGGTCATTTCCATTCCACTCCATTCCATTCCATTCCCCTCCACTCCACTCCACTCCACTCAATTCCATTCCATTCCATTCCACTCCATTGCACTCCATGACATTCCACTCCACTGCACTCCATCCCTATCCATCCCATTGGTTTCCAATCTATTCCACTACAGCTCACTCCAATCCACTCCACTCCACTCTACTCTATTGTGTTCCATTCCATTCTAGTCCATTACACTCCATTCCACTCCACTCCATTCCAGTCCACTCCATTCCACTCCACTCCATTCCACTCCACTCCACTCCATTCCATTCCAGTCATTTCCATCCCACTCCATTCCATTCCATTCCACTCCATTCCACTCCATGACACTCCACTCCACTCCATCCCAATCTATCCCATTGGTTTCCACTATATTCCACTCCAGCCCAGTCCAATCCACTGCACTCCACTCTACTGTATTGTATTCCATTCCATTCTACTCCATTACACTCCATTCCACTCCACTCCACTCCACTCCATTCCATTCAAAGCCACTCCACTCCATTCCACTCCACTCCTTTCTTTTGACAGGTTCTAACTCTATCACCCAGGCTGGAGTGCAGTGTCACAATCCCAGCTCACATTTCATTTCAACATTCCATTCCGTTGCATTCCATTCCACTCCACTCCACTCCAATCCACTCCATTCCACTCCACTTCAGTCCACTCCACTCCTCTCTATTCCATTCCATTCCACTCCATTCCCTTCCATTCATTTCTTCCGATAGGTCTCACTCTGTCACACAGGCTGTAGTGCAGTGGCACAGTCTCACGTCACATTTCATTTCACCGTTCCAATTCAATCCATTCCATTCCATTCAATTCCATTCCGATCCACTCCACTTCACTTCACTCCACTTTGTACCACTCCACTCTATTCCACTTCGATCCACTCCACTCCACTCCATTGCATTCCATCCCACTCCATCCCACCTCATCACACTCCATTCCACTCCACTCCATTCTTTTCCATTCAAAGCCATTCCACTCCATTCCATTCCACACTATGCCACTCCAGACCACTCAACTACACTCCACTCGACTACACTGCACTCTACTCCACTAAACTGCACTCCACTGCACATCACTCAACTCCACTTCATTACATTCCATTCCACTCCACTCCACTCCATTCCAGTCCACTCCATTCCACTCCTCTCCACTCCAATGCATTCCATGCCAGTCATTTCCATTCCATTCCATTCCATTCCATTCCATTCCATTCCATTCCATTCCATTCCATTCCCCTCCACTCCACTCAATTCCATTCCATTCCATTCCATTCCACTCCATTCCACTCCAGGACACTCCACTCCACTCCATCCCAATCTATCCAATTGGTTCCCACTCTATTCCTCTCCAGCCCACTCCAATCCACTCCTCTCCACTCTACTGTATTGTATTCCATCCCATTCTAGTCCATTCCATTCCACTCCACTCCACTCCACTCCATTCCATTCCATTCCACTCCATTCCATTCCTTTCTTTTCTTTTGATAGGTCTCACTCTGTCACACAGGCTGTAGTGCAGTGGCACAATCTCACCTCACATTTCATTTCACCATTCCAATTCAATCCATTCCATTCCATTCAATTCCATTTGAATCCACCCCACTTCATTTCACTCCACTCCGTACCACTCCACTCTATTCCACTTCTCTCCACTCCACTCCACTCCATTCCATCCCACTCCATCCAACTCCATTCCACTCCACTCCATTCCATTCCACTCAATTTTTTCACTCCATTCCATTCCGTTCCTTTCTTTCAAGAGGATCTCACTCTGGCAACTAGGTTGGAGTGCAGTGGCACATTCTCAACTCACATTTCTTTTCACCATTCCATTCCATAACATTCCATTCCACTCCATTCCACTCCATTCCACTCAAATCCACTTCATTCCATCCATCCCACTCTATTCCACTCCACTTCACTCCACATCACTCCACTCCATCCATCCAATTCCATGTGACACCATTCCACTCCATTCCACTCAACTCTACTCCTCTGCACACCACTCCACTCCTTTCCATTCCATCCCATTCCATTCTACACAATGCCACTCCAGACAACTCAACTACACTCCACTCGACTACACTGCACTCCACTCCACTAAACTGCACTCCACTGCAAATCACTCAATTCCACTCTGTTACATTCCATTCCAGTCCACTCCACTGCACTCCAGTCCACTCCATTCCCATCCACTCCACTCCACTCCATTCCATTCCAGTCATTTCCATTCCACTCCATTCCATTCCCCTCCACTCCACTCCACTCAATTCCATTCCATTCCATTGCACTCAATTCCACTCCATGACACTCCACTCCACTCCATCCCAATCTATCCCATCGGTTTCCACTCTATTCCACTCCAGCCTACTCCAATCCACTCCACTCCACTCTACTGTAATGTATTCCATTCCGTTCTAGTCCATTACACTCCATTCCACTCCACTCCACTCCACTCCATTCCATTCAAAGCCATTCCATGCCATTCCACTCCATTCCTTTCTTTTGACAGGTTCTAACTCTATCACCCAGGTTGGAGTGCAGTGTCACAATCTCAGCTCACATTTCACTTCACCATTCCATTCCGTTACATTCCATTCCACTCCACTCCAATCCACTCCATTCCACTCCACTCCAGTCCACTCCACTCTATTCCATTCCATTACATTCCATTCCACTCCATTCCATTCCATTTGTTTCTTTTGATAGGTCTCACTCTGTCACACAGGCTGTAGTGCAGTGGCACAGTCTCACTTCACATTTCATTTCACCATTCCAATTCAATCCATTCCATTCCATTCAATTCCATTCAAATCCACTCCACTTCAATTCACTCCACTCCGTATCACTCCACTCTATTCCACTTCTCTCCACTCCACTCCATTCCATTCCATCCCATTTCATTCCACTCCATTCCATTTCATTCATTGCAATCCACTCCACTCAACTCCATTGAATTCCGTTACACACCATTCCACGGAACTCTACTACCTTCAATACCATTCCATCCCATTTCTTCCATTTCACTCCACTCCACTCCTCTCTATTCTATTCCATTCTATTCCATTCCATTCCATTCCATTCTGTTCCATTCCATTCCATTCCATTCCATTCCATTCCATTCCATTCCATTCCATTCCGTTCTGTTGCGTTCCATTCCATTCCATGCCATTCCATTCCATTACACTCTATTCCGCCCTACTCCACTCCACTCCGTTCCATCCACTCCACTCAACTCCACTCATTTCCATTGCATTTCATTCCCCTCCATTCCATTCCGTTCTTTCTTTCCACAGTATCCTACACTGGCACCCATGTTGGAGTGCTGTGGCACAATTTCAGCTCATATTTCATTTCACCATTCCTTTCCATTCCATTCCATTCCATTCCATTCCATTCCATTCCATTCCATTCCATTCCATTCCGTTCCATTCTGTTCCGTTCCGTTCTTTTCCGTTCTCTTCCGTTCCATTCCATTTCATTCCTTTCCACTCCACCCCACTCCATTCTACTCCACTCCACTCCTTTCCATTACATTCCATTCTACTCTATTCCACACCACTCCACTCTGCTACACTCCACTCCACTCCACTCCACTGCATTCCATTCCACTGCATCCCATTCCATTCCACTCCACTCCACGCCACTCCACTGCATTCATTAAAATTCATTCCTAACCATCCCATTCTGTTCCATTCCTTTCTTTCCACAGGATCGCACTCTGTCATGCAGGCTGGAGTGCAGTGGCACAAACTCAGCCCACATTTCATTTCACCATTCTATTCCACTCCACTGCACTACACTCTTCTCAACTCTACACAAATTCATTCCATTCCACTCCACTCCATTCCATTCCATTCCACTGCACTGCACTCCACTAAACTCCATTCCATTCCATTCCATTCCATTCTACTCCACTGCACTTTATTCCATTCCACACCATCCCATTCAATCACACTCCATTTCACTCCACTCCACTCCACTATGCTCCACTCCAATCCACTCCATTCCATTCTGGTCATTTCCATTCCACTCCATTCCATTCCCCTCCACTCCACTCCACTCCACTCAATTCTATTCCATTCCATTCCACTCCATTCCACTCCATGACACTCCACTCCATCCAAATCTATCCCATTGATTTCCACTCTATTCCACTCCAGCCTACTCCAATCCACTCCACTCCACTCTACTTTATTGTATTCCATTCCATTCTAGTCCATTACACTCAATTCCACTTCACTCCACTCCACTGCATTCCATTCAAAGACATTCCACGACATTCCACTTCACTCCTTTCTTTTGACAGGTTCTAACTCTGTCACCCAGGCTGGAGTGCAGTGTCACAATCTCAGCTCATATTTAATTTCACCATTCCATTCCATTGCATTCCATTCCACTCCACTCCACTCCAATCCACTCCACTCCGCTACACTCCATTCCATTCCACTGCATTCCTTTCCATTCCTTTCTTTCGATAGGTCTCACTCTGTCACACAGGCTGTAGTGCAGTGGCACAGTCTCACTTCACATTTCATTTCACCATTCCAATTCAATCCATTACATTCCATTCAATTCCATTCGAATCCACTCCACTTCACTTCACTCCACTCCATACCACTCCACTCTATTCCACTTCTCTCCACTCTACTCCATTCCATTCCATCCCACTGCATCCCACTCCATTCCACTCCACTCCACTCCTCTCCATTCCATTCCATTGCGTTTTTTCCACTCCGTTCCATTCCGTTCTTTTCTTTTGAGAGGATCTCACTCTGGCACCTAGGCTGGAGTGCAGTGGCACATTCTCAACTCACATTTCTTTTCCTCATTCCATTCCATTCCACTCCACTTCACTCAATTCCACTCCATTTCATCCATCCTATTCTATTGCACTCCACTTCACTCCACACAACTCCTCTCCATCCATCTGATTCCATGTGACACCATTCCACTCCATTCCTCTCAACTCTACTCCTCTCCACACCACTCGACTCCTTTCCATTCCACCCCATTCCATTCCACACTATGCCACTCCAGACCACTCAACTACACTCCACTCGACTACACTGCACTCTACTCCACTAAACTGCACTCCACTGCACATCACTCAACTCCACTTCATTACATTCCTTTCCACTCCACTCCACTCCATTCCAGTCCACTCCATTCCACTCCTCTCCACTCCAATGCATTCCATTCCAGTCATTTCCCTTCCATTCCATTCCATTCCATTCCATTCCATTCCATTCCATTCCATTCCATTCCATTCCATTCCCCTCCACTCCACCCCACTCAATTCCATTCCATTCCATTCCATTCCACTCCATTCCACTCCAGGACACTCCACTCCACTCCATCCCAATCTATCCAATTGGTTCCCACTCTATTCCACTCCAGCCCACTCCAATCCACTCCTCTCTCCACTCTACTGTATTGTATTCCATCCCATTCTACTCCATTCCATTCCACTCCACTCCACTCCACTCCATTCCATTCCATTCCACTCCATTCCATTCCTTTCTTTTCTTTTGATAGGTCTCACTCTGTCACACAGGCTGTAGTGCAGTGGCACAATCTCACCTCACATTTCATTTCACCATTCCAATTCAATCCATTCCATTCCATTCAATTCCATTTGAATCCACCCCACTTCATTTCACTCCACTCCGTACCACTCCACTCTATTCCACTTCTCTCCACTCCACTCCACTCCATTCCATCCCACTCCATCCAACTCCATTCCACTCCACTCCATTCCATTCCACTCAATTTTTTCACTCCGTTCCATTCCGTTCTTTTCTTTCAAGAGGATCTCACTCTGGCAACTAGGTTGGAGTGCAGTGGCACATTCTCAACTCACATTTCTTTTCACCATTCCATTCCATAACATTCCATTCCACTCCATTCCACTCCATTCCACTCAAATCCACTTCATTCCATCCATCCCACTCTATTCCACTCCACTTCACTCCACATCACTCCACTCCATCCATCCAATTCCATGTGACACCATTCCACTCCATTCCACTCAACTCTACTCCTCTGCACACCACTCCACTCCTTTCCATTCCATCCCATTCCATTCTACACAATGCCACTCCAGACAACTCAACTACACTCCACTCGACTACACTGCACTCCACTCCACTAAACTGCACTCCACTGCAAATCACTCAATTCCACTCTGTTACATTCCATTCCACTCCACTCCACTGTACTCCAGTCCACTCCATTCCCATCCACTCCACTCCACTCCATTCCATTCCAGTCATTTCCATTCCACTCCATTCCATTCCCCTCCACTCCACTCCACTCAATTCCATTCCATTCCATTGCACTCAATTCCACTCCATGACACTCCACTCCACTCCATCCCAATCTATCCCATCGGTTTCCACTCTATTCTACTCCAGCCTACTCCAATCCACTCCACTCCACTCTGCTGTAATGTATTCCATTCCGTTCTAGTCCATTACACTCCATTCCACTCCACTCCACTCCACTCCATTCCATTCAAAGCCATTCCATGCCATTCCACTCCATTCCTTTCTTTTGACAGGTTCTAACTCTATCACCCAGGCTGGAGTGCAGTGTCACAATCTCAGCTCACATTTCACTTCACCATTCCATTCCGTTACATTCCATTCCACTCCACTCCAATCCACTCCATTCCACTCCACTCCAGTCCACTCCACTCTACTCCATTCCATTCCATTCCATTCCACTCCATTCCATTCCATTTGTTTCTTTTGATAGGTCTCACTCTGTCACACAGGCTGTAGTGCAGTGGCACAGTCTCACTTCACATTTCATTTCACCATTCCAATTCAATCCATTCCAGTCCATTCAATTCCATTCAAATCCACTCCACTTCAATTCACTCCACTCCGTATCACTCCACTCTATTCCACTTCTCTCCACTCCACTCCATTCCATTCCATCCCACTCCATCCCACTCCATTCCACGCCACTCCACTCCATTCCATTCCATTCCATTTTTTCCATTCCGTTCCATTCCGTTCTTTTCTTTCAAGAGGATCTCACTCTGGCACCTAGGCTGGAGTGCAGTGGCACATTCTCAACTCACATTTCTTTTCACCATTCCATTCCATTCCACTCCATTTCAGTCCACTTCACTCAAATCCACTCCATTCAATCCATCCCATTCTATTCCACTCCACTTCACTCCACACCACTCCACTCCTTCCATCCGATTCCATGTGACACCATTCCACTCCATTCCACTCCACTCTACTCCTCTCCACACCACTCCACTCCTTTCCATTCCATCCCATTCCATTCCACACAATGCCACTCCAGTCCACTCAACTACACTCCACTCGACTACACTGCACTCCACTCCACTAAACTGCAGTCCCCTGCACATCACTCAACTCCACTCCATTACATTCCATTCCACTCCACTCCACTCCATTCCAGTCCGCTCCATTCCACTCCACTGTACTCCAATCCATTCTATCCCTTTCCATTCCAATCCACTCAATTCCACTCCACTCCACTCCTTTCCATTGCATCCCGTTTTATTCCACTCCTGTCCACTCCACTCCGCTCCACTACACTGCACTCCACTCCAGTACACTGCACTCCACTTCATTCCACTCCACTCCACTCCACTCTACTAAATTCCATTCCATTCCACTCCTTTCCACTCCACTACACTCCACTCCACTCCACACCACTCTACTCTATTCCATTCCATCCCATCCCATTCAATTCTACTCCATTCCTCTAAACTCAACTCCTCTCCACTCCACTCCACTCCATTCCAATCTATTCCACTCTATCTCATTTGATTCCACTCCATTACACTCCACTCCGATCCACTCCACTCAATTCTATGCCACAGCACTTCATTCCATTCCATCCTTTCCCGTTCCATTCTACACCTTTCCACTCGTCTCCACTCTATTCCATTCCATTCCATTTCATTACACTCTATTCCACAACACTCCATTCCACTCCCCTCCATTCCATTCTATCCCATTCCATTACACTCCATTCCACTCCACTCCATTACGTGCCATTCCAATCCACTGTATTCCACTCCACTCCATTTCATTCCATTCCATTCCATTCCACTCCATTCTACTCCATTACACTACACTGCACTCAGTTCCATTCCACACCATCCCATTCGATTCCATTCCATTCCACTCTGCTCCATTCCACTCCACTCCAATCAACACAACCCCATTCCACTCCAAACCACTCCACACCCCACAACTCGACTCCACTCCATTCCACTCCAGTCCATTCCACTTCACTCCACTCCACTCTAATCCATTCCACTCCACTCCACTCCAATCCATTCCTCTTCACTCCACTCCACTCCACACCACTGCATTCCACTCCTCTCCACTCCCCTCCATTCCATTCCAATCCATTCCATGCCACTCCATTCCACAACACTCCATCCACTACAGTCCACTGCAATCCACTCCACTTCATTCCACTCCACTCCACTCCACTGCATTTCATTCCATTCCACTCCACTCTAATCCACTCCATTCCACTCCACTCCCTTCCATTCCCTTTCATACCACTCAATTCCACTCCACTCCATTCCTTTCCATTCCATTCCACTCCATTCTACTCAACTGCACTACGCTACACTCCACTCAATTCCATTCCACACCATCCCATTTGATTCCACTCCATTCCACTCCACTCCCCTCCACTGAACTCCTTTCCATTCCATTCAATTATATTCCACTCCATTCCATTCTATTCCTCTCCACTCCACTCAATTCCTTTCCATTCCTTTCCATTCCTTTGCACTCCATGCCAGCCCTCTCCACTCTATTCCACCCCAATCCGTCCCATTATTTTCCATTCTATTCCTTTCCAGCCAATAACACTCCACTCCACTCCACTCTACTGTATTCCATTCCATTACAGTCCATTACCTTCTATTCCACTCCACTCCAATCCATTCCATTCCATTCTATTCCATGACATTCAACACCATTCCACTCCACTCCTTTCTTTCTACAGTTTCTGACACTGTCACGAAGGCCGGACTGCAGTGGCACAATCTCAGCTCAAATTTCATTTCACCATTTCATTCCATTTCATTCCATTCAACTCCAATCTACTCCTCTGCATTCCATTCCATTACAATCCATTCCTCTCCATTCTACTCCAATCCACTCCATTCCATGCCATTCAATTCGAATCCATTAGACTCTGCTCCACATCACTCCACTCCATTCCAGTCCACTCCACTCCACTCCACTCCACTCCACTCCATTCCATTCAATTCCACTCCATTCCATTCCATGCATTCCTTTCGACAATATTTCACTCTGTCATACAGACTGGAGTGAAGTGGCACAATCTCACCTCACATTTCATTTCACCATTCTATTTCAATCCATTCTATTCCATTAAATTCCTTTCCAATCTACTCCAATCCACTCCAATCCACTCCGTTGCACTACACTCCATTCCACTCCACTCCACTCCATTCTGCTCCACTCCACTCCACTCCATTCCATTCCATCACTGTCCATCCTACTCCATTCCATTCCACTCCACTCCACTCCAATCCATTCCATTGCATTCCATTCCTTTCAACCCCATTCCATTCCGTTATTTTCTTTTGCCAAGATCTCACTCTGGCACCTAGGTTGGAGTGCAGTGCCACATTCTCAGCTTACATTCTGTTTCACCATTCCATTCCATTCCTTTCCACTCCTGTCCACTCCATTCCGCTCCACTCCACTCCATTCCACTCCACTCAACTCCATTCCATTCCACTCCATTCCACTCCACTCCACTACACTCAAATACCCTCCACTCAATTCCACTCCATTCCACTCCATTCCATTCCACTCCATTCCACTTCATTCCATCCATCATATTCCATTCCACTCCACTTCACTCCACTCCACTCCATCCATCCCATTCCATTCTACTCCATTCCACTGAACTGCACTCCACTCTATTCCTCTCCATACTGCTCAATTGCATTTCATTACATCCATTACATTCCACTCCATTCCACTCCAGTCAACTCCACTCCACTCCACTACACTACACAACAGTGCACGCCACTCCACTACACTGCACTCCACTCTACTCCATTCCATTCCACTCCATTCCATTCCAGTTCACTCCATTCCACTCCACTCTACTGCATTCCATTCCATCCCTTTCCATTCCACTCCACTCCATTCCAATACGCTCCACTCCACTCCATTCTATTGCATTCCAGATTATTCAACTCCAGTCCACTCCACTCCACTCCATTCCACTCCACTCCATTCTACTCCATTCCACTCCATTCCACTCCATTCCATTCCACTCCATTCCACTCCAATCCACTCCACTCCTCTCCTCTCTACTCCACTGCAGTCCATTCCTTTCCATCCCATTCCATTCTTCTCCATTCCACTCCAATCCACTACACTCCTCTCAACTCCACTCCAATCCTCTCCATTCCAATCCATTCTACTCTATCCTGTTCAATTCCACTCCGTTACACTCCACTCCACTCCATTCCACTCCACTCCACGCCACTCAATGCCACTCCACTCCACTCCACTCAATGCCACTCCACTGCACTCAATGCCACTCCACTCCACTCCACTCGACTCCACTCCGTTCCGTTCCATTCCATTCCATTCCATTCCACTCCATTCCATTCCATTGCATTCCATTCCATTCCATTCCATTGCATTCCATTCCATTCCATTCCATTCTCTCCATTCTTTTCCATTCCTTACTATCAACAGGATGTCACTCTGTTACATAGGCTGGAGTGCACTGGAACAATCTCAGCTCACATTTCATTTCACCATTCCATTCCATTCAATTCCATTCCATTGCAATTCATCCCTTTCCACACCACTCCACTGCATTACAGTCTTCTCCACTCCATTCCATTCCATTCCATTCCACTCTATTCCACTGCACTCCACTTCACTCTATTCCTCTCCATACCACTCCATTGCATTTCATTACATCCCATTCCATTCCACTCCAGTCAACTTCACTCCACTCCACTTCACTACACAACAGTGCACGCCACTCCACTACATTGCACTCCACTCTACTCCATTCCATTCCACTCCACTCCATTCCAATTCACTCCATTCCACTCCACTCTACTGCATTCCATTCCATCCCTTTCCATTCCACTCCACTCCTTTCCAATACGCTCCACTCCACTCCATTCCATTGCATTCCAGATTATTCAACTCCAGTCCACTCCACTCCACTCCATTCCACTCCACTCCATTCTACTTCACTCCACTCCATTCCACTCCACTCCACTCCATTCCATTCCACTCCATTACACTCCAATCCACTCCACTCCTCTCCTCTCCACTCCACTGCAGTCCATTCCTTTCCATCCCATTCCATTCTTCTCCATTCCACTCCAATCCACTACACTCCTCTCAACTCCACTCCAATCCGCTCCATTCCAAGCCATTCTATTCTATCCCGTTCAATTCCACTCCGTTACACTCCACTTCACTACATTCCACTCCACTCCACGCCATGCAATGCCACTCCACTCCACTCCATTCCATTCCATTCCATTCCATTCTATTCCATTCCATTGCATTCCATGCCAATCTATCCATTCTTTTCCATTCCTTACTATCAACAGGATGTCACTCTGTTACATAGGCTGGAGTGCACTGGAACAGTCTCAGGTCACATTTCATTTCACCATTCCATTCCATTCCATTCCACTCCATTGCAATTCATTCCTTTCCACACCACTCCACTGCATTACACTCCTCTCCACTACATTCAGTTCCACTCCATTTCACTCCACTCCATTCCAGTTCACTCCATTCCACTCCACTCTACTGCATTCCATACCATCCGTTTCCATTCCACTCCACTCCTTTCCAATACGCTCCACTCCACTCCATTCCATTGCATTCCAGATTATTCAACTCCAGTATACTCCACTCCACTCCATTCCACTCCACTCCATTCTACTCCACTCCACTCCATTCCACTCCATTCCACTCCATTCCATTCCCCTCCATTCCACTCCAATCCATTCCACTCCTCTCCTCTCCGCTCCACTGCAGTCCATTCCTTTCCATCCCATTCCATTCTTCTCCATTCCACTCCAATCCACTACACTCCTCTCAACTCCACTCCAATCCACTACATTCCAATCCATTCTACTCTATCCCGTTCAATTCCAATCCGTTACACTCCACTCCACTCCATTCCACTGCACTCCACGCCACGCAATGCCACTCCACTCCACTCCATTCCATTCCATTCCATTCCATTCCATTCCATTCCATTCCATTCCATTCCATTCCAATCTCTCCATTCTTTTCCATTCCTTACTATCAACAGGATGTCACTCTGTTACATAGGATGGAGTGCACTGGAACAATCTCAGGTCACATTTCATTTCACCATCCTATTCCATTCCATTCCACTCCATTGCAATTCATTCCTTTCCACACCACTCCACTGCATTACACTCCTCTTCACTCCATTCCATTCCACTCCATTCCACTCCATTCTACTCCACTCCACTCCACTCCACTCAAGTTCATCCCCTTAAATCCTGATCCTTTTCATTCCATTCCACTCCACTCCACTCCTTTCCACACCACTCCACTCCACTAAATTCCAGTCCACTCCATTCCATTCCATTCCATTAAATTACACTACATTCCACTCCACTCCACTCCACTCCCCTTCACTCCACTCCACTACATTCCACTACATTCCAATACAATACACTCCAGTCCATTTGATTCCAGTCCTTTCTTTAAACAGGATCTCAATCTGTCACACAGGCTTCAGTGCAGTGGTAAAATCTCCGCTCACATTTCATTTTACCATTGCATTCCACTTCTTTCCATTCCATTCCAATCCATTCAACTCCACTCCACTCCACTCCAGTCCAATACACTCCATTCCATTCCATTCCAGTCCACTCCATCCATTCCACTCCAGTCCACTCCCTTCCCCTCCACTCCATTCCTCTTCACTCCACTCTGTTCCATTGCATTATATTCCATTACACACACTACCAGTACATGAAAATCCACTTGACCACACTCCTCGCCACCCTATTCCACTCCAATCTTCTCCACTCCATGCAACTCCACTCCACTCCTTTCCACTCCCATCCATTCCTCTCCACTCCACTCCATTTAATTCTACTCCACTACATTCCACTCCTTTCTTTCGACTGGATCTCACTCTCTCATCCAGCCTGGAGTGCAGTGGCTAAATCCCAGTTAACATTTCATTTGAAAATTCCATTCCATTAAATTCCATTGCATTGTATTCCATTCCATTCAAATCGATTCCATTCCACGCCACTCTTCTCCACTGCACTCCATTCCACTCCACTTCATTCCGTTCCACTCCACTTCATTCCATTCCACTCCAATCCATCCCATTCAATTCCATTCCACTCCAATACATTCCATCCTTTCTTTCATGAAGTTCTCACTCTGTCACACAGGCTGGAGTGCAGTGGCACAATCTCACCTCATATTTCATTTCACCATTCAATTTCAACCCATACAATTACACTTCATTCCTTTCCAATCCACTCCACTACACTCCACTCAGTTCCACTCCACACAACTCCACTCTATTCAATTACATCCCTGTCCATCCCACTCCATTCCAATCCAGTAGACTCCACTCCACTCCACTCCACTCCTTTCCATTCCTTTCCACTCCATTCTATTCAGTTGTTTTCTTTTGACAAGATCTCACTCTGGCACCCAGGTTGGATTACAGTGATATATTCTCAGCTCACATTTTGTTTCACCATTCCATTCCATTCCATAAGATTCCATTCCACTCTAGTCCAATCCATTCCACTCTACTCCATTCCTTTCCAATCCGTTCCCTCCTATTCCAATCCATTCCATTCCTTTCCACTCCATTATACTCCATTCCACTCCACTCCACTCCATTCCATTCCATCCCATTCCATTCCACTCCATTCTACTGCACTCCACTCCAAACCACTCCACTCCTTTCCATTCCACTTCATCACATATTATTCCAATCCTATCCCCTTTAGTCCACTCCACTGCACTCCACTCCACACCACTCCATTCAATTATATTCCATTCCGTTCCATTCCATTCCATTCCATTCCATCCCATTCCATTCCATCCCATCCCATTCCATTCCATTCCACCATATTCAATTCCATTCCATTCCACTCCACTCCACTCCAGTCCACTCAATCCCATTCCATCGCATTCCTTTCCAATCCATTCCACTCCACTGCACTCTACTCCTCTTCACTACAATCCTCTCTATTGTCTCCATTCAATTCCATTCCATTACATACCATTCCACACCGATCCACTCCATTCCACTCCATTCCATTCAGTTCCATTCCATTCCACTCCACTCCATTCCACTTCTCTCCATTCCATTCCACACAAATTCACTCCACTCCTGTGCACAACGCTCCACTCCCCTCTATACCATTACATCCCCTTGCATCCCATTCCACCCCATTCCATCCAACTCCATTCAACTCCACTACAGTCCACTCCACGCCACTCCTTTTCATTCTATACTATTCCATCCCATTCCATTCCACTCCATTCCACTCCACCCTTCTCCACTCCACTCCACCTCACTCCACTCCACTCCATTACATTCCACTCCATTCCATTTGATTCCACTATATTCCACTCCACTCCAATCCACTCCATTCCATTCCATCCCATTTCATTCCACTCCATTCCATTTCATTCATTGCAATCCACTCCACTCCACTCCATTGAATTCCGTTACACACCATTCCACGGAACTCTACTACCTTCAATACCATTCCATCCCATTTCTTCCGTTTCAATCCACTCCACTCCTCTCTATTCTATTCCATTCTATTCCATTCCATTCCATTCCATTCCGGTCCATTCCATTCCATTCCATTCCATTCCATTCCATTCCATTTCATTCCATCCCGTTCCGTTTCGTTCCATTCCATTCCATTGCATTCCATTCCATTACACTCTATTCCGCCCTACTCCACTCCACTCCGTTCCATTATATTCCATTCCATTTAAATCCATTCCACTCTATTCCTTTCTTTTGATAGGTTTTCACTCTGTCACCCAGACTGGAGTGCAGTAGCACAATCTCAGCTCACATTTCATTTCACCATTCCATTCCATTGCACTCCATTCCATTTTATTTCATTCCATTCCGCTCCACTCCACTCCACCCCACTGCACTCCATTCCGTTCTGTTCCATTCCATTACACTCCACTCCACTCCATTATGCTCCACTCCATTGCATTCTTTCCCATTCCATTCCACTCCAATCTACTCCTTTCCGCACCTCTAGAGTGCACTTCAATCCTCTCCATTCAATTCCATTCCATACCATTCAATTAGATTCTATTCCACTGCATTCCTTTCCTTTCCATTCCATTTATTTGACAGGATCTAACTCTGACACCCAGCCTGGAGTGCAGTGGCACAATCTCAGCTCACATTTCATTTCATCATTCCATTCCATTCCATTCCACTCTGTTAAACTCCACTCCACTCCACAATACTGCACTGCAGTCCATTCCATCCCATACTATCGAATTCCATTCCACTCCATTCCACTCCACTCCACTCAACTCCACTCCTCTGCATTCCATTTCTTTCCATATCAATCCATTGCACTCCACTCCACTGCTCTCCACTCCACTGCACTCCACTCCAATACACTGCCTTCCATTCCATTCCATTCCCCTCCTTTCCATTTCATTCCTTTCTTTCAACTAGATCTCACTATGTCTCCCAGGCTGTAGTGCAGTGGCACAATCTCACCTCACATTTCATTTCACGATAACATTCCACTCCATTCCGTTCTGTTCCGTTCCGTTCCATTCCATTCCGTTCCGTTCCATTCCATTCCGTACCATTGCATTCCAATCCACTCCACTGTACTCCATTCCACACTGCTCCATTCCACTTCACTCCACTCCGCTCCATTCCATTCCATCTCATTCCATCCCACTCTATTCACTGCTCATCACTCCAGTGCACTCCATTCCACTCAAATACACTCCATTCCACCCCATTCCATCCACTCCACTCAACTCCACTCATTTCCATTGCATTTCATTCCCCTCCATTCCATTCCATTCTTTCTTTCCACAGTATCCTACACTGGCACCCATGTTGGAGTGCTGTGGCACAATTTCAGCTCACATTTCATTTCACCATTCCTTTCCATTCCTTTCCATTCCATTCCATTCCATTCCATTCCATTCCATTCCATTCTGTTCCGTTCCCTTCCGTTCCATTCCATTTCATTCCTTTCCACTCCACCCCACTCCATTCTACTCCACTCCACTCCTTTCCATTACATTCCATTCTACTCTATTCCACACCACTCCACTCTGCTACACTCCACTCCACTCCATTCCATTCCACTGCATCCCATTCCATTCCACTCCACCCCACGCCACTCCACTGCATTCATTAAAATTCATTCCTAACCATCCCATTCTGTTCCATTCCTTTCTTTCCACAGGATTGCACTCTGTCACGCAGGCTGGAGTGCAGTGGCACAAACTCAGCTCACATTTCATTTCACCATTCAATTCCACTCCACTTCACTACACTCTTCTCAACTCTACACCAATACATTCTATTCCACTCCACTCCATTCCATTCCATTCCACTCCACTGCACTCCACTAAACTCCATTCCATTCCATTCCATTCCACTCCATTTCATTCCATTCCACTCCACTGCACTTTATTCCATTCCACACCATCCCATTCAATTACAGTGCATTCCACTGCACTCCACTCCACTCCACTCCACTCAGGTCCACTCCAATCCACTCCATTCCATTCTGGTCATTTCCATTCCACTCCATTCCATTCCCCTCCACTCCACTCCACACAATTCTATTCCATTCCATTCCACTCCATTCCACTCCATGACACTCCACTCCATCCAAATCTATCCCATTGATTTCCACTCTATTCCACTCCAGCCTACTCCAATCCACTCCACTCCACTCTACTTTATTGTATTCCATTCCATTCTAGTCCATTACACTCAATTCCACTTCACTCCACTCCACTGCATTCCATTCAAAGACATTCCACGACATTCCACTCCACTCCTTTCTTTTGACAAGTTCTAACTCTGTCACCCAGGTTGGAGTGCAGTGTCACAATCTCAGCTCATATTTAATTTCACCATTCCATTCCATTGCATTCCATTCCACTCCACTCCACTCCAATCCACTCCACTCCGCTACACTCCATTCCATTCCACTGCATTCCTTTCCATTCCTTTCTTTCGATAGGTCTCACTCTGTCACACAGGCTGTAGTGCAGTGGCACAGTCTCACTTCACATTTCATTTCACCATTCCAATTCAATCCATTACATTCCATTCAATTCCATTCGAATCCACTCCACTTCACTTCACTCCACTCCATACCACTCCACTCTATTCCACTTCTCTCCACCCTACTCCATTCCATTCCATCTAACTCAATCCCACTCCATTCCACTCCACTCCACTCCACTCCTCTCCATTCCATTCCATTCCGTTTTTTCCACTCTGTTCCATTCGGTTCTTTTCTTTTGAGAGGATCTCACTCTGGAACCTAGGCTGGAGTGCAGTGGCACTTTCTCAACTCACATTTCTTTTCATCATTCCATTCCATTCCACTCTACTTCACTCAATTCCACTCCATTTCATCCATCGCATTCTATTGCACTCCACTTCACTCCACACAACTCCTCTCCATCCATCTGATTCCATGTGACACCATTCCACTCCATTCCTCTCAACTCTACTCCTCTCAACACCACTCGACTCCTTCCCATTCCACCCCATTCCATTCCACACTATGCCACTCCAGACCACTCAACTACACTCCACTCGACTACACTGCACTCTACTCCACTAAACTGCACTCCACTGCACATCACTCAACTCCACTTCATTACATTCCATTCCACTCCACTCCACTTCATTCCAGTCCACTCCATTCCACTCCTCTCCACTCCAATGCATTCCATTCCAGTCATTTCCCTTCCATTCCATTCCATTGCACTCCATTCCACACAATTCCATTCCATTCCATTCGATTCCATTCCATTCCATTCCATTCCAATCCATTCCACTCCAGGACACTCCACTCCACTCCATCCCAATCTATCCAATAGGTCCCCACTCTATTCCACTCCAGCCCACTCCAATCCACTCCTCTCCACTCTACTGTATTGTATTCCATCCCATTCTAGTCCATTCCATTCCACTCCACTCCACTCCACTCTATTCCATTCCATTCAAAGCTATTCCAATCCATTGCACTCCACTCCTTTCTTTTGACAGGTTCTAACTGTATCACCCAGGCTGCAGTGCAGTGTCACAATCTCAGCTCCTATTTCATTTCAGCATTCCATTCTGTTGCATTCCATTCCAGTCCACTCCACTCCAATCAACTCCACTCCGCTCCACTCCAGTCGACTCATTTTCATTCAATTCCATTCAATTCAATTTCACTCGAGTCCAATAAACTCCACTCCACTCCACTCCAATCCGCTCCACTCCATTCCTCTCCAGTCCATTCCACACCCTTCCACTCCACTCCAATCCAATCCATTCCACTCCAGTCCACTGCACTCAACTGCAATCCCCTCCACTCCACTGTATTCCGCTCCAGTCCGCTCCACTCCACTCTGTTCCATTCCATGCCATTCCATTCCATTCAACTCCACGCCACATCACTCCAATCAACACCACCTCATTCCACTGCACTCCGCTCCACGCCATACGACTCCACTCAATTCCACTACTGTCCATTGCACTCCACAGCAGTCCACTCCACTCCATTCCAATCCATTCCCCTCTACTCCACACCACTTCATTCCACCACACTCCATTCCACTCCTTTCTACTCCACTCCTCTCTACTCAACTCAATTCCACTCCAATCCATTCCACTCTTCTCCATTCCACTCCTCTTTACTCCATTCCATTATATCCCATTCCATTGCAATCCATTACACTCCACTGCAGTCCATTCCATTCCATTCCATTCTACTGCATTCCACTGCATTCCATTCCATTCCATTCCATTCAATTCCATTCCTTTTCACTCCATTCCACTCCACTCCACTCCACTCCTATCCATTAGATTCCACTAAACTCCACTGCACTCCATTCCACTCCACTTCATTCCATTCCATTCCACTCCACTACATTCCATTCCATTCCATTCCATTCCATTCCACTCCACTCCACTCCACTCCACTCCACTCCATTCCAATCCACTCCATTCCATTCCATTCCACTCCACTCCATTCCATTCCACTCCAATCCACTCCACTCCACTCCGTTCCAGTCCATTCCATTCCATTCCATTCCATTCCATTCCATTCCATTCCACTCCATTCCATTCCATTCCACTGCATTCCATTCCATTCCACTCCACTCCATTCCATTCCACTGCACTCCATTTCATTCCATCCAACTCCACTCCACTCCATTCCATTCTACTCCACTGCACTCCATTCCATTCCATTCCATTCCATTCCATTCCATTCCATTCCATTCCATTCCACTCCATTCCATTGCATTCCATTCCATTCCATTCCATTCCATTCCATTCCATTGCATTCCATTCCAATCTCTCCATTCTTTTCCATTCCTTACTATCAAAAGGATGTCACTCTGTTTCATAGGCTGGAGTGCACTGGAACAACCTCAGGTCACATTTCATTTCACCATTCCATGACATTCCATTCCACTCCATTGCAATTCATTCCTTTCCTCACCACTCCACTGCATTACACTCCTCTACACTCCATTCCATTCCATTCCATTCTACTTCACTCCACTCCACTCAAGTTCATCCCCTTCCATCCTGATCCTTTCCATTCCATTCCACTCCACTCCACTCCTTTTCACACCACTCTCTTCCACTGAATTCCAGTCCACTCTATTCCATTCCATTCCATTCCATTAAATTACACTACATTCCACTCCACTCCACTCACTGCCCTACACTCCACTCCACTACATTCCACTATATTCCACTACAATACATTCCAGTCCATTTCATTCCAGTCATTTCTTTAAACAGGATCTCACTCTGTCACACAGGCTTCAGTGCAGTGGTAAAATCACTGCTCACATTTCATTTTACCATTTCATTCCACTTCTTTCCATTCCATTCCAATCCATTCAATTCCACTCCACTCCACTCCACGCCACTCCATTCAACTCCACTCCATTCCACTCCAGTTGACTCTTCTCCGTTCCATTCCATTCCATTCCACTAAAGTCCACTCCACTCCACTCCACTCTTCTCCACTCCATTCCACTCCACTCCACTCCACTCCTTTAAACTGCACTCCATTCCTCCTCAATCCACCGCACTCCATTCCTCCTCACTCCACTCCACTCCACTCCATTCCACTCATTTCCATTCCATTACACTCCATTCCACTCCACTCCCCTCCATTCCATTCCATTCCATTCCTTTCTTTCTACAGGATCTCATTCTGTCACCCAGGCTTCAGTGATGTGGCACAATCTCAGCTCACATTTCATGTCACCGTTGCATTCAATTTCATTCCAATCCATTCCAATCCATTCTACTCCACTCCACTCCACTCCAGTCCAATACACTCCATTCCATTCCATTCCAGTCCACTCCACTTCATTCCTCTCCAGTCCACTCCCTTCCCCTCCACCCCATTCTTCTCCACTCCACTCTGTTCCATTGCATTATATTCCATTACAAACCCTACCAGTACATGCAAATCCACTTGACTACACTCATCACCACCCTATTCAACTCCACTCTTCTCCACTCCATGCAACTCCACTCCACTCCTTTCCACTCCCGTCCATTCCTCTCCACTCCACTCCATTTCATTCTACTCTACTACATTCCACTCCTTTCTGTCGACTGGATCTCACTCTCTCATCCAGCCTGCAGTGCAGTGGCTAAATCTCAGTTAACATTTCATTTGAAAATTCCATTCCATTAAATTCCATTGCATTGTATTCCATTCCATTCAAATCGATTCCATTCCACGCCACTCTTCTCCACTGCACTCCATTCCACTCCACTTCATTCCGTTCCACTCCACTTCATTCCATTCCACTCCAATCCATCCCATTCAATTCCATTCCACTCCAATCCATTCCATCCTGTCTTTCATGAAGCTCTCACTCTGTCACACAGGCTGGAGTGCAGTGGCACAATCTCACCTCATATTTCATTTCACCATTCAATTTCAACCCATTCAATTACACTTCATTCCTTTCCAATCCACTCCACTACACTTCACTCAGTTCCACTCCACACAACTCCACTCTATTCAATTACATCCCTGTCCATCACACTCCATTCCAATCCAGTAGACTCCACTCCACTCCACTCCTTTCCATTCCTTTCCACTCCATTCTATTCAGTTGTTTTCTTTTGACAAGATCTCACTCTGGCACCCAGGTTGGATTACAGTGATATATTCTCAGCTCACATTTTGTTTCACCATTCCATTCCATTCCATAAGATTCCATTCCACTCTATTCCAATCCATTCCACTCTAGGCCAGTCCTTTCCAATCCGTTCCTTCCTATTCCAATCCATTCCATTCCTTTCCACTCCATTATACTCCATTCCACTCCACTCCACTCCATTCCATTCCATCCCATTCCATTCCACTCCATTCTACTGCACTCCACTCCAAACCACTCCACTCCTTTCCATTCCACTTCATCACATTTTATTCCAATCCTATCCCCTTTAGTCCACTCCACTCCACTCCACACCACTCCATTCAATTATATTCCATTCCATTCCATTCCATTCCATTCCATTCCATTCCATTCCATTCCATTCCATTCCATTCCATTCCATTCCATCCCATCCCATTCCATTCCATCCCATTCCATTCCATTCCATTCCATCCCATTCCATTCCATTGCATTGCATTCCATTCCATTCCACCACATTCAATTCCATTCCATTCCACTCCACTCCACTCCAGTCCACTCAATCCCATTCCATCGCATTCCTTTCCACTCCATTCCACTCCACTGCACTCTACTCCTCTTCACTACAATCCTCTCTATTCTCTCCATTCAATTCCATTCCATTACATACCACTCTACACAGCTCCACCCCATTCCACTCCATTCCATTCAGTTCCATTCCATTCCGGTGCACTCCATTCCACTTCTCTCCATTCCATTCCACACAAGTTCACTCCACTCCTGTGCACACAGCTCCACTCCCCGCTGTACCATTACATCCCCTTCCATCCCATTCCACCCCATTCCATCCAACTCCATTCAACTCCACTCCAGTCCACTCCACGCCACTCCTTTTCATTCTATACTATTCCATCCCATTCCATTCCACTCCATTCCACTCCACTCCTCTCCACTCCACTCCACCTCACTCCATTCCACTCCATTACATTCCACTCCATCCCATTTGATTCCACTATATTCCACCCCACTCCAATCCACTCCATTCCATTCCATCCCATTTCATTCCACTCCATTCCATTTCATTCATTGCAATCCACTCCACTCCACTCCATTGAATTCCGTTACACACCATTCCACGGAACTCTACTATCTTCAATACCATTCCATCCCATTTCTTCCATTTCACTCCACTCCACTCCTCTCATTCTATTCCGTTCCATTCCATTCCATTCCGTTCCGTTCCGTTGCGTTCAGTTCCATTCCATTCCATTCCATTCCATTCCATTCCATTCCATTCCATTAAATTCCATTCCATTACACTCTATTCCGCCCTACTCCACTCCACTGCGTTCCATTATATTCCATTCCATTTAAATCCATTCCACTCTATTCCTTTCTTTTGATAGGTTTTCACTCTGTCACCCAGACTGGAGTGCAGTAGCACAATCTCAGCTCACATTTCATTTCACCATTCACTCCATTACATTGATTGTAATGGACTAGAATGGAATGCAATACAATAAAGTAGAGTGCAGTGGAGTGGATTGGAGTAGGCTGGAGTGGAATAGAGTGGAAATCAATGGGATAGATTTGGATGGAGAGGAGTGTCATGGAGTGGAATCGAGTGGAATGGAATGGAATAGAATTGTGTGGAGTGGAGTGGAGGGGAATGGAATGGAGTGGAATGGAAATGACCAGATTGGAATGGAGTGGATTGGAGTGGAGCAGAGTGGAGTGGAAGGGAGTGGAGTGGAGTGGAGTGGACTGGAGTCCACTCCATTCCGTTCTGTTCCATTCCATTACACTCCACTCCACTCCACTCCATTATGCTCCACTCCATTGCATTCCTTCCCATTCCATTCCACTCCAATCTACTCCTTTCCGCACCTCTACAGTGCACTTCAATCCTCTCCATTCCATTCCATTCCATACCATTCAATTAGATTCCATTCCACTGCATTCCTTTCCTTTCCGTTCCATTTATTTGACAGGATCTAACTCTGACACCCAGCCTGGAGTGCAGTGGCACAATCTCAGCTCACATTTCATTTCATCATTCCATTCCATTCCATTCCACTCTGTTAAACTCCACTCCACTCCACAATACTCCACTGCAGTCCACTCCATCCCATTCTATCGAATTCCATTCCACTCCATTCCACTCCACTCCACTCAACTCCACTCCTCTGCATTCCATTTCTTTCCATATCAATCCATTGCACTCCACTCCACTGCTCTCCACTCCACTGCACTCCACTCCAATCCACTGCCTTCCATTCCATTCCATTCCCCTCCTTTCCATTTCATTCCTTTCTTTCAACTAGATCTCACTATGTCTCCCAGGCTGTAGTGCAGTGGCACAATCTCACCTCACATTTCATTTCACGATAACATTCCACTCCATTCCGTTCCGTTCCGTTCCGTTCCATTCCATTCCGTTCCGTTCCATTCCATTCCGTACCATTGCATTCCAATCCACTCCACTGTACTCCATTCCACTCTGCTCCATCCCACTTCACTCCACTCCGCTCCATACCATTCCATCTCATTCCATCCCACTCTATTCACTGCTCTTCACTCCAGTGCACTCCATTCCACTCAAATACACTCCATTCCAACCCATTCCATCCACTCCCCTCAACTCCACTCATTTCCATTGCATTTCATTCCCCTCCATTCCATTCCATTCTTTCTTTCCAGAGTATCCTACACTGGCACCCATGTTGGAGTGCTGTGGCACAATTTCAGCTCACATTTCATTTCACCATTCCTTTCCATTCCATTCCATTCCATTCCATTCCATTCCATTCCATTCCGTTCCATTCTGTTCCGTTCTGTTCTTTTCCATTCTCTTCCGTTCCATTCCATTTCATTCCATTCCACTCCACCCCACTCCATTCTACTCCACTCCACTCCTTTCCATTACATTCCATTCTACTCTATTCCACACCACTCCACTCTGCTACACTCCACTCCACTCCACTGCATTCCATTCCACTGCATCCCATTCCATTCCACTCCACTCCACGCCACTCCCCTGAATTCATTAAAATTCATTAATAAACATCCCATTCTGTTACATTCCTTTCTTTCGACAGGATCGCACTCTGTCACGCAGGCTGGAGTGCAGTGGCACAAACTCAGCTCACATTTCATTTCACCATTCTATTCCACTCCACTGCACTACACTCTTCTCAACTCTACACAAATTCATTCCATTCCACTCCACTCCATTCCATTCCATTCCACTCCACTGCACTCCACTAAACTCCATTCCATTCCATTCCATTCCATTCCACTCCATTTCATTCCATTCCACTCCACTGCACTTTATTCCATTCCACACCATCCCATTCAATTACACTCCAGTCCACTCCACTCCTCTCCACTCCACTCCACTCTGCTCCACTCCAATCCACTCCATTCCAATCTGGTCATTTCCATTCCACTCCATTCCATTCCCCTCCACTCCACTCCACACAATTCTATTCCATTCCATTCCACTCGATTCCACTCCATGACACTCCTCTCCATCCAAATCTATCCCATTGATTTCCACTCTATTCCACTCCAGCCTACTCCAATCCACTCCACTCCACTCTACTTTATTGTATTGCATTCCATTCTAGTCCGTTACACTCAATTCCACTTCACTCCTCTCCACTGCATTCCATTAAAAGACATTCCACGACATTCCACTCCACTCCTTTCTTTTGACAGGTTCTAACTCTGTCACCCAGGCTGGAGTGCAGTGTCACAATCTCAGCTCATATTTAATTTCACCATTCCATTCCATTGCATTCCATTCCACTAGACTCCACTCCAATCCACTCCACTCCGCTACACTCCATTCCATTCCACTGCATTCCTTTCCATTCCTTTCTTTCGATAGGTCTCACTCTGTCACAAAGGCTGTAGTGCAGTGGCACAGTCTCACTTCACATTTCATTTCACCATTCCAATTCAATCCATTACATTCCATTCAATTCCATTCGAATCCACTCCACTTCACTTCACTCCACTCCATACCACTCCACTCTAGTCCACTTCTCTCCACTCTACTCCATTCCATTCCATCCCACTCAATCACACTCCATTCCACTCCACTCCACTCCTCTCCTTTCCATTCCATTCCGTTTTTTCCACTCCGTTCCATTCCGTTCTTTTCTTTTGAGAGGATCTCACTCTGGCACCTAGGCTGGAGTGCAGTGGCACATTCTCAACTCACATTTCTTTTCATCATTCCATTCCATTCCACTCCACTTCACTCAATTCCACTCCATTTCATTCATCCCATTCAATTGCACTCCACTTCACTCCACACAACTCCTCTCCATCCATCTGATTCCATGTGACACCATTCCACTCCATTCCTCTCAACTCTACTCCTCTCCACACCACTCGACTCCTTTACATTCCACCCCATTCCATTCCACACTATGCCACTCCAGCCCACCCAACTACACTCCACTCGACTACACTGCACTCTACTCCACTAAACTGCACTCCACTGCACATCACTCAACTCCACTTCATTACATTCCATTCCACTCCACTCCACTCCACTCCATTCCAGTCCACTCCATTCCACTCCTCTCCACTCAAATGCATTCCATTCCAGTCATTTCCCTTCCTTTCCATTCCATTCCATTCCATTCCATTCCATTCCATTCCATTCCATTCCATTCAATTCCATTCCCCTCCACTCCACTCCAATCAATTCCATTCCATTCCATTCCACTCCATTCCACTCCAGGACACTCCACTCCACTCCATCCCAATCTATCCAATTGGTTCCCACTCTATTCCACTCCAGCCCACTCCAATCTACTCCTCTCCACTCTACTGTATTGTATTCCATCCCATTCTAGTCCATTCCATTCCACTCCACTCCACTCCACTCTATTCCATTCCATTCAAAGCTATTCCAATCCATTGCACTCCACTCCTTTCTTTTGACAGGTTCTAACTGTATCACCCAGGCTGCAGTGCAGTGTCACAATCTCAGCTCCTATTTCATTTCAGCATTCCATTCTGTTGCATTCCATTCCAGTCCACTCCACTCCAATCAACTCCACTCCGCTCCACTCCAGTCGACTCCATTTCATTCAATTCCATTCAATTCCATTTCACTCGATTCCAATAAACTCCACTCCACTCCACTCCAATCCACTCCACTCCATTCCACTCCAGTCCATTCCACACCCTTCCACTCCACTGCATTCCATTCCATTCCACTCCAGTCCATTGCACTCAACTGCAATCCCCTCTACTACACTGTATTCCGCTCCAGTCCGCTCCACTCCACTCTGTTCCATTCCATGCCATTCCATTCCATTCAACTCCACGCCACTTCACTCCAATCAACACCACCTCATTCCACTGCACTCCGCTCCACGCCATACGACTCCACTCAATTCCACTACTGTCCATTGCACTCCACAGCACTCCTCTCCACTCCATTCCCATCCATTCCCCTCTACTCCACACCACTCCATTCCACCACACTCCATTCCACTCCTTTATACTCCACTCCTCTCTACTCAACTCCATTCCACTCCAATCCATTCCACTCTTCTCCATTCCACTCCTCTTTACTCCATTCCATTCTATCCCATTCCATTGCAATCCATTACACTCCACTGCAGTCCATTCCATTCCATTCCATTCCACTGCATTCCACTGCATTCCATTCCATTCAATTCCATTCCTTTCCACTCCATTCCACTCCACTCCACTCCACTCCTATCCATTAGATTCCACTCCACTACACTGCACTCCATTCCACTCCACTTCATTCCATTCCATTCCACTCCACTCCATTCCTTTCCATTCCATTCCATTCCACTCCACTCCACTCCACTCCACTCCACTCTACTCCACTCCATTCCATTCCATTCCATTCCAATCCACTCCATTCCACTCCACTCCACTCCATTCCACTCCATTCCATTCCATTCCGTTCCACTCCATTCCATTCCATTCCACTGCATTCCATTCCATTCCACTCCACTCCATTCCATTCCACTGCACTCCATTTCATTCCATTCCACTCCACTCCACTCCATTCCATTCTACTCCACTGCACTCAATTCCATTCCATTCCATTCCATTCCATTCCATTCCATTCCATTCCATTCCATTTCATACCATTCTATTCCATTGCATTCAATTCCAATCTCTCCATTCTTTTCCATTCCTTACTACCAACAGGATGTCACTCTGTTACATAGGCTGGAGTACACTGGAACAATCTCAGGTCACATTTCTTTTCACCATTCCATTCCATTCCATTCCACTCCATTGCAATTCATTCCTTTCCTCACCACTCCACTGCATTACACGCGTCTCCACTGCATTCCATTCCATTCCATTCTACTTCACTCCACTCCACTCAAGTTCATCCCCTTCCATCCTGATCCTTTCCATTCCATTCCACTCCACTCCACTCCTTTCCACACCACTCTCGTCCTCTGAATTCCAGTCCACTCTATTCCATTCCATTCCATTAAATTACACTACATTCCACTCCACTCCACTCACTCCCCTACACTCCACTCCACTACATTCCACTATATTCCACTACAATACATTCCAGTACATTTCATTCCAGTCCTTTCTTTAAATAGGATCTCACTCTGTCACACAGGCTTCAGTGCAGTGGTAAAATCACTGCTCACATTTCATTTTACCATTTCATTCCACTTCTTTCCATTCCATTCCAATCCATTCAATTCCACTCCACTCCACTTCACGCCACTCCATTCAACTCCACTCCATTCCACTCCAGTTGACTCTTCTCCGTTCCATTCCATTCCATTCCACTAAAGTCCACTCCACTCCACTCCACTCCTCTCCACTCCATTCCACTCCACTCCACTCCACTCCTTTAAACTGCACTCCATTCCTCCTCAATCCACTGCACTCCATTCCTCCTCACTCCACTCCACTCCACTCCACTCCACTCCACTCCACTCAATTCCATTCCATTACACTCCATTCCACTCCACTCCACTGCATTCCATTCCATTCCATTCCTTTCTTTCTACAGGATCTCATTCTGTCACCCAGGCTTCAGTGATGTGGCACAATCTCAGCTCACATTTCATGTCAACGTTGCATTCAATTTCATTCCAATCCATTCCAATCCATTCTACTCCACTCCACTCCACTCCAGTCCAATACACTCCATTCCATTCCATTCCATTCCACTCCACTTCATTCCACTCCAGTCCACTCCCTTCCCCTCCACTCCATTCCTCTCCACTCCACTCTGTTCCATTGCATTATATTCCATTACACACCCTACCAGTACATGCAAATCCACTTGACTACACACCTCACCACCCTATTCCACTCCACTCTTCTCCACTCCATGCAACTCCACTCCACTCCTTTCCACTCCCGTCCATTCCTCTCCACTCCACTCCATTCCATTCTACTCTACTACATTCCACTCCTTTCTTTCGACTGGATCTCACTCTCTCATCCAGCCTGCAGTGCAATTGCTAAATCTCAGTTAACATTTCATTTGAAAATTCCATTCCATTAAATTCCATTGCATTGTATTCCATTCCATTCAAATCATTTCCATTCCACGCCACTCTTCTCCACTGCACTCCATTCCACTCCACTTCATTCCGTTCCACTCCACTTCATTCCATTCCACTCCAATCCATCCAATTCAATTCCATTCCACTCCAATCCATTCCATCCTTTCTTTCATGAAGTTCTCACTCTGTCACACAGGCTGGAGTGCAGTGGCACAATCTCACCTCATATTTCATTTCACCATTCAATTTCAACTCATTCAATTACACTTCATTCCTTTCCAATCCACTCCACTACACTCCACTCAGTTCCACTCCACACAACTCCACTTTATTCAATTACATCCATGTCCATCCCACTCCATTCCAATCCTGTAGACTCCACTCCACTCCTTTCCATTCCTTTCCACTCCATTCTATTCAGTTGTTTTCTTTTGACAAGAACTCACTCTGGCACCCAGGTTGGATTACAGTGATATATTCTCAGCTCACATTTTGTTTCACCATTCCATTCCATTCCATAAGATTCCATTCCACTCTAGTCCAATCCATTCCACTCTACTCCACTCCTTTCCAATCCGTTCCCTCCTATTCCAATCCATTCCATTCTTTTCCACTCCATTATACTCCATTCCACTCCACTCCACTCCATTCCATTCCATCCCATTCCATTCCACTCCATTCTACTGCACTCCACTCCAAACCACTCCACTCCATTCCATTCCACTTCATCACATTTTATTCCAATCCCATCCCCTTTAGTCCACTCCACTCCACTCCACTCCACACCACTCCATTCAATTATATTCCATTCCATTCCATTCCATCCCATTCCATTCCATCCCATTCCATTCCATTCCATTGCATTCCATTCCATTCCACCACATTCAACTCCATTCCATTCCACTCCACTCCACTCCAGTCCACTCAATCCCATTCCATCGCATTCGTTTCCACTCCATTCCACTCCACTGCACTCTACTCCTCTTCACTACAATCCTCTCTATTCTCTCCATTCAATTCCATTCCATTACATACCACTCTACACAGCTCCACCCCATTCCACTCCATTCCATTCAGTTCCATTCCATTCCAGTGCACTCCATTACACTCCTCTCCATTAAAATGCATTCCATTCCAGTCATTTCCCTTCCATTCCATTCCATTCCATTCCATTCCATTCCATTCCATTCCATTCCATTCCATTCCATTCCATTCCATTCCATTCCATTCCCCTCCACTCCACTCCAATCAATTCCATTCCATTCCATTCCATTCCACTCCATTCCACTCCAGGACACTCCACTCCACTCCATCCCCATCTATCCAATTGGTTCCCACTCTATTCCACTCCAGCCCACTCCAATCCACTCCTCTCCACTCTACTGTATTGTATTCCATCCCATTCTAGTCCATTCCATTCCACTCCACTCCACTCCACTCTATTCCATTCCATTCAAAGCTATTCCACTCCATTGCACTCCACTCCTTTCTTTTGACAGCTTCTAACTGTATCACCCAGGCTGCAGTGCAGTGTCACAATCTCAGCTCCTATTTCATTTCAGCATTCCATTCTGTTGCATTCCATTCCAATCAACTCCACTCCAATCAACTCCACTCCGCTCCACTCCAGTCGACTCCATTTCATTCAATTCCATTCAATTCCATTTCACTCGATTCCAATAAACTCCACTCCACTCCACTCCAATCCACTCCACTCCATTCCACTCCAGTCCATTCCACACCCTTCCACTCCACTCCATTCCATTCCATTCCACTCCACTCCACTGCACTCAACTATAATCCCCTCTACTCCACTCTATTCCGCTCCAGTCCGCTCCACTCCACTCTGTTCCATTCCATGCCATTCCATTCCATTCAACTCCACGCCACTTCACTCCAATCAACACCACCTCATTCCACTGCACTCCGCTCCACGCCATACGACTCCACTCTATTCCACTACTGTCCGTTGCACTCCACAGCACTCCACTCCACTCCATTCCAATCGATTCCCCTCTACTCCACACCACTCCATTCCACCACACTCCATTCCACTCCTTTCTACTCCACTCCTCTCTACTCAAATCCATTCCACTCCAATCCATTCCACTCTTCTCCATTCCACTCCTCTTTACTCAATTCCATTCTATCCCATTCCATTGCAATCCATTACACTCCACTGCAGTCCATTCCATTCCACTCCATTCCACTGCATTCCACTGCATTCCACTGCATTGCACTGCATTGCACTGCATTCCATTCCATTCCATTCCATTCAATTCCATTCCTTTCCACATCATTCCACTCCACTCCACTCCACTCCTATCCATTAGATTCCACTCCACTCCACTGCACTCCATTCCACTCCACTTGATTCCATTCCATTCCACTCCACTCCATTCCATTCCATTCCATTCCACTCCACTCCACTCCACTCCACTCCACTCCATTCCATTCCATTCCCTTCCCTTCCCTTCCATTCCATTCCACTCCATTCCACTCCACTCCACTCCACTCCATTCCACTCCATTCCATTCCATTCCATTCCACTCCATTCCATTCCATTCCACTGCATTCCATTCCATTGCACTCCACTCCATTCCATTCCACTGCACTCCATTTCATTCCATTCCACTCCACTCCACTCCATTCCATTCTACTCCACTGCACTCCATTCCATTCCATTCCATTCCATTCCATTCCATTGATTGCATTCCATTCCAATCTCTCCATTCTTTTCCATTCCTTACTATCAACAGGATGTCACTCTGTTACATAGGCTGGAGTGCACTGGAACAATCTCGGGTCACATTTCATTTCACCATTCCATTCCATTCCATTCCACTCCATTGCAATTCATTGCTTTCCTCACCACTCCACTGCATTACACTCCTCTCCACTCCATTCCATTCCATTCCATTCCTTTCGACTCCATTCCACTCCACTCCACTCCACTCCTATCCATTAGATTCCACTCCACTCCACTGCACTCCATTCCACTCCACTTGATTCCATTCCATTCCACTCCACTCCATTCCATTCCATTCCATTCCACTCCACTCCACTCCACTCCACTCCACTCCATTCCATTCCATTCCCTTCCCTTCCCTTCCATTCCATTCCACTCCATTCCACTCCACTCCACTCCACTCCATTCCACTCCATTCCATTCCATTCCATTCCACTCCATTCCATTCCATTCCACTGCATTCCATTCCATTGCACTCCACTCCATTCCATTCCACTGAACTCCATTTCATTCCATTCCACTCCACTCCACTCCATTCCATTCTACTCCACTGCACTCCATTCCATTCCATTCCATTCCATTCCATTCCATTCCATTCCATTCCATTCCACTCAACTTCATTCCGTTCCACTCCACTTCATTCCGTTCCACTCCACTTCATTCCATTCCACTCCAATCCATCCCATTCAATTCCATTCCACTCCAATCCATTCCATCCTTTCTTTCATGAAGTTCTCACTCTGTCACACAGGCTGGAGTGCAGTGGCACAATCTCACCTCATATTTCATTTCACCATTCAATTTCAACCCATTCAATTACACTTCATTCCTTTCCAATCCACTCCACTACACTCCACTCAGTTCCACTCCACACAACTCCACTCTATTCAATTACATCCCTGTCCATCCCACTCCATTCCAATCCAGTAGAATCCACTCCACTCCACTCCTTTCCATTCCTTTCCACTCCATACTATTCAGTTGTTTTCTTTTGACAAGATCTCACTCTGGCACCCAGGTTAGATTACAGTGATATATTCTCAGCTCACATTTTGTTTCACCATTCCATTCCATTCCATAAGATTCCATTCCACTCTAGTCCAATCCATTCCACTCTACTCCACTCCTTTCCAATCCGTTCCCTCCTATTCCAATCCATTCCATTCCTTTCCACTCCATTATACTCCATTCCACTCCACTCCACTCCATTCCATTCCATCCCATTCCATTCCACTCCATTCTACTGCAATCCACTCCAAACCACTCCACTCCTTTCCATTCCACTTCATCACATTTTATTCCAATCCTATCCCCTTTAGTCCACTCCACTCCGCTCCACACCACTCCATTCAATTATATTCCATTCAATTATAATCCATTCCATTCCATTACATTACATTCCATTACATTCCATTCCATCCCATTCCATTCCATTCCATTGCATTCCATTCCATTCCACCACATTCAATTCCATTCCATTCCACTCCACTCCACTCCGGTCCACTCAATCCGATTCCATCGCATTCCTTTCGACTCCATTCCACTCCACTGCACTCTACTCCTCTTCACTACAATCCTCTTTATTCTCTCCATTCAATTCCATTCCATTTCATACCATTCCACACCGATCCACTCCATTCCACTCCATTCCATTCAGTTCCATTCCATTCCACTCCACTCCATTCCACTTCTCTCCATTCCATTCCACACAAATTCCCTCCACTCCTGTGCACAACGCTCCACTCCCCTCTATACCATTACATCCCCTTCCATCCCATTCCACCCCATTCCATCCAACTCCATTGAACTCCACTCCCGTCCACTCCACGCCACTCCTTTTCATTCTATACTATTCCATCCCATTCCATTCCACTCCATTCCACTCCACTCTTCTCCACTCCACTCCACCTCACTCCATTCCACTCCATTACATTCCACTCCATTCCATTTGATTCCACTATATTCCACTCCACTCCAATCCATTCCATTCGATTCCATCCCATTTCATTCCACTCCATTCCATTTCATTCATTGCAATCCACTCCACTCCACTCCATTGAATTCCGTTACACACCATTCCACGGAACTCTACTACCTTCAATACCATTCCATCCCATTTCTTCCATTTCAATCCACTCCACTCCTCTCTATTCTATTCCATTCTATTCCATTCCATTCCATTCCATTCCGTTCCATTCCATTCCATTCCATTCCGTTCCGTTCCGTTCCGTTCCCTTCCATTCCATTCCATTCCATTCCATTCCATTCCATTCCATTACACTCTATTCCGCCCTACTCCACTCCACTCCGTTCCATTATATTCCATTCCATTTAAATCCATTCCACTCTATTCCTTTCTTTTGATAGGTTTTCACTCTGTCACCCAGACTGGAGTGCAGTAGCACAATCTCAGCTCACATTTCATTTCACCATTCCATTCCATTCCATTGCACTCCATTCCATTTTATTTCATTCCATTCCGCTCCACTCCACTCCACCCCACTGCACTCCATTCCGTTCTGTTCCATTCCATTACACTCCACTCCACTCCATTATGCTCCACTACATTGCATTCCTTCCCATTCCATTCCACTCCAATCTACTCCTTTCCGCACCTCTACAGTGCACTTCAATCCTCTCCATTCAATTCCATTTCATACCATTCAATTAGATTCCATTCCACTGCATTCCTTTCCTTTCCATTCCATTTATTTGACAGGATCTAACTCTGACACCCAGCCTGGAGTGCAGTGGCACAATCTCAGCTCACATTTCATTTCATCATTCCATTCCATTCAATTCCACTCTGTTAAACTCCACTCCACTCCACAATACTGCACTGCAGTCCTTTCCATCCCATACTATCGAATTCCATTCCACTCCATTCCACTCCACTCCACTCAACTCCACTCCTCTGCATTCCATTTCTTTCCATATCAATCCATTGCACTCCACTCCACTGCTCTCCACTCCACTGCACTCCACTCCAATACACTGCCTTCCATTCCATTCCATTCCCCTCCTTTCCATTTCATTCCTTTCTTTCAACTAGATCTCACTATGTCTCCCAGGCTGTAGTGCAGTGGCACAATCTCACCTCACATTTCATTTCACGATAACATTCCACTCCATTCCGTTCCGTTCCGCTCCGTTCCATTCCATTCCGTTCCGTTCCATTCCATTCCGTACCATTGCATTCCAATCCACTCCACTGTACTCCATTCCACTCTGCTCCATCCCACTTCACTCCACTCCGCTCCATTCCATTCCATCTCATTCCATCCCACTCTATTCACTGCTCTTCACTCCAGTGCACTCCATTCCACTCAAATACACTCCATTCCACCCCAGTCCATCCACTCCACTCAACTCCACCCATTTCCATTGCATTTCATTCCCCTCCATTCCATTCCATTCTTTCTTTCCACAGTATCCTACACTGGCACCCATGTTGGAGTGCTGTGGCACAATTTCAGCTCACATTTCATTTCACCATTCCTTTCCATTCCTTTCCATTCCATTCCATTCCATTCCATTCCATTCCATTCCATTCCATTCCATTCCATTCCATTCCATTCCATTCTGTTCCGTTCCGTTCTTTTCCGTTCCCTTCCCTTCCATTCCAATTCATTCCTTTCCACTCCACCCCACTCCATTCTACTCCACTCCACTCCATTCCATTACATTCCATTCTACTCTATTCCACACCACTCCACTCTGCTACACTCCACTCCACTCCATTCCATTCCACTGCATCCCATTCCAATCCACTCCACTCCACGCCACTCCACTGCATTCATTAAAAGTCATTCCTAACCATCCCATTCAGTTCCATTCCTTTCTTTCCACAGGATCGCACTCTGTCACGCAGGTTGGAGTGAAGTGGCACAAACTCAGCTCACATTTCATTTCACCATTCTATTCCACTCCACTGCACTACACTCTTCTCAACTCTACACCAATACATTCCATTCCACTCCACTCCATTCCATTCCATTCCACTCCACTGCACTCCACTAAACTCCATTCCATTACATTCCATTCCATTCCACTCCATTTCATTCCATTCCACTCCACTGCGCTTTATTCCATTCCACATCATCCCATTCAATTACACTGCATTCCACTGCACTCCACTCCACTCCACTCCACTGTGCTCCACTCCAATCCACTCCATTCCATTGTGGTCATTTCCATTCCACTCCATTCCATTCCCCTCCACTCCACTCCACACAATTCCATTCCATTCCATTCCACTCCATTCCACTCCATGACACTCCACTCCATCCAAATCTATCCCATTGATTTCCACTCTATTCCACTCCAGCCTACTCCAATCCACTCCACTCCACTCTACTTTATTGTATTCCATTCCATTCTAGTCCATTACACTCAATTCCACTTCACTCCACTCCACTGCATTCCATTCAAAGACATTCCACGACATTCCACTCCACTCCTTTCTTTTGACAAGTTCTAACTCTGTCACCAAGGTTGGAGTGCAGTGTCACAATCTCAGCTCATATTTAATTTCACCATTCCATTCCATTGCATTCCATTCCACTCCACTCCACTCCAATCCACTCCACTCCGCTACACTCCATTCCATTCCACTGCATTCCTTTCCATTCCTTTCTTTCGATAGGTCTCACTCTGTCACACAGGCTGTAGTGCAGTGGCACAGTCTCACTTCACATTTCATTTCACCATTCCAATTCAATCCATTACATTCCATTCAATTCCATTCGAATCCACTCCACTTCACTTCACTCCACTCCATACCATTCCACTCTATTCCACTTCTCTCCACTCTACTCCATTCCATTCCATCTAACTCAATCCCACTCCACTCCACTCCACTCCACTCCTCTCCATTCCATTCCATTCCGTTTTTTCCAATCCGTTCCATTCCGTTCTTTTCTTTTGAAAGGATCTCACTCTGGCACCTAGGCTGGAGTGCAGTGGCACATTCTCAACTCACATTTCTTTTCATCATTCCATTCCATTCCACTCTACTTCACTCAATTCCACTGCATTTCATCCATCGCATTCTATTGCACTCCACTTCACTCCACACAACTCCTCTCCATCCATCTGATTCCATGTGACACCATTCCACTCCATTCCTCTCAACTCTACTCCTCTCCACACCACTCGACTCCTTTCCATTCCACCCCATTCCATTCCACACTATGCCACTCCAGACCACTCAACTACACTCCACTCGGCTACACTGCACTCTACTCCACTAAACTGCACTCCACTGCACATCACTCAAGTCCACTTCATTACATTCCATTCCACTCCACTCCACTCCATTCCAGTCCACTCCCTTCCACTCCTCTCCACTCCAATGCATTCCATTCCAGTCATTCCCTTCCATTCCATTCCATTGCACTCCACTCCACTCTATTCCATTCCATTCAAAGCAATTCCACTCCATTGCACTCCACTCCTTTCTTTTGACAGGTTCTAACTGTATCACCCAGGCTGCAGTGCAGTGTCACAATCTCAGCTCCTATTTCATTTCAGCATTCCATTCTGTTGCATTCCATTCCAGTCCACTCCACTCCAGTCAACTCCACTCCGCTCCACTCCAGTCGACTCCATTTCATTCAATTCCATTCAATTCCATTTCACTCGAGTCCAATAAACTCCACTCCACTCCATTCCTCTCCAGTCCATTCCACACGTTTCCACTCCACTCCAATCCATTCCATTCCACTCCAGTCCGCTGCACTCAACTGCAATGCCCTCCACTCCACTCTATTCCGCTCCAGTCCGCTCCACTCCACTCTGTTCCATTCCATGCCATTCCATTCCATTCAACTCCACGCCACTTCACTCCAATCAACACCACCTCATTCCACTGCACTCCGCTCCACGCCATACGACTCCACTCAATTCCACTACTGTCCATTGCACTCCACAGCACTCCACTCCACTCCATTCCAATCCATTCCCCTCTACTCCACACCACTTCATTCCACCACACTCCATTCCACTCCTTTCTACTCCACTCCTCTCTACTCAACTCAATTCCACTCCAATCCATTCCACTCTTCTCCATTCCACTCCTCTTTACTCCATTCCATTATATCCCATTCCATTGCAATCCATTACACTCCACTGCACTCCATTCCATTCCATTCCATTCCACCGCATTCCACTGCATTCCATTCCATTCCATGCCATTCAATTCCATTCCTTTTCACTCCATTCCACTCCACTCCACTCCACTCCTATCCATTAGATTCCACACCACTCCACTGCACCCCTTTCCACTCCACTTCATTCCATTCCATTCCACTCCACTACATTCCATTCCATTCCATTCCACTCCACTCCACTCCACTCAACTCCACTACACCCCACTCCACTCCATTCCACTCCACTCCATTCCATTCCATTCCACTCCACTCCATTCCATTCCATTCCATTCCATTCCATTCCATTCCATTCCACTCCACTCCACTCCACTCCGTTCCAGTCCATTCCCTTCCATTCCATTCCATTCCATTCCATTCCATTCCACTCCACTCCATTCCATTCCATTCCACTGCATTCCATTCCATTCCACTCCACTCCATTCCATTCCACTGCACTCTATTTCATTCCATTCCACTCCACTCCTCTCCATTCCATTCTACTCCACTGCACTCCATTCCATTCCATTCCATTCCATTCCACTCCATTCCATTCCATTCCATTCCATTCCATTCCACTCCATTCCATTCCATTCCATTGCATTCCATGCCAATCTCTCCATTCTTTTCCATTCCTTACTATCAACAGGATGTCACTCTGTTACATAGGCTGGAGTGCACTGGAACAACCTCAGGTCACATTTCATTTCACCATTCCATGCCATTCCATTCCACTCCATTGCAATTCATTCCTTTCCTCACCACTCCACTGCATTACACTCCTCTCCACTCCATTCCATTCCATTCCATTCCATTCTACTTCATTCCACTCCACTCAAGTTCATCCCCTTCCATCCTGATCCTTTCCATTCCATTCCACTCCACTCCACTCCTTTTCACACCACTCTCGTCCACTGAATTCCAGTCCACTCTATTCCATTCCATTCCATTAAATTACACTACATTCCACTCCACTCCACTCACTGCCCTACACTGCACCCCACTACATTCCACTATATTCCACTACAATACATTCCAGTCCATTTCATTCCAGTCCTTTCTTTAAACAGGATCTCACTCTGTCACACAGGCTTCAGTGCAGTGGTAAAATCACTGCTCACATTTCATTTTACCATTTCATTCCACTTCTTTCCATTCCATTCCAATCCATTCAATTCCACTCCACTCCACTCCACGCCACTCCATTCAACTCCACTCCATTCCACTCCAGTTGACTCTTCTCCGTTCCATTCCATTCCATTCCACTAAAGTCCACTCCACTCCACTCCTCTCCACTCCATTCCACTCCACTCCACTCCACTCCTTTAAACTGCACTCCATTCCTCCTCAATCCACTGCACTCCATTCCTCCTCACTCCACTCCACTCCACTCCATTCCACTCAATTCCATTCCCTTACACTCCATTCCACTCCACTCCCCTCCATTCCATTCCATTCCATTCCTTTCTTTCTACAGGATCTCATTCTGTCACCCAGGCTTCAGTGATGTGGCACAATCTCAGCTCACATTTCATGTCAGCGTTGCATTCAATTTCATTCCAATCCATTCCAATCCATTCTACTCCACTAAACTCCACTCCAGTCCAATACACTCCATTCCATTCCATTCCAGTCCACTCCACTTCATTCCACTCCAGTCCACTCCCTTCCCCTGCACTCCATTCTTCTCCACTCCACTCTGTTCCATTGCATTATATTCCATTACAAACCCTACCAGTACATGCAAATCCAGTTGACTACACTCCTCACCACCCTATTCAACTCCACTCTTCTCCACTCCATGCAACTCCACTCCACTCCTTTCCACTCCCGTAGATTCCTCTCCACTCCAATCCGTTCCATTCTACTCTACTACATTCCACTCCTTTCTTTCGACTGGATCTCACTCTCTCATCCAGCCTGCAGTGCAGTGGCTAAATCTCAGTTAACATTTCATTTGAAAATTCCATTCCATTAAATTCCATTGCATTGTATTCCATTCCATTCAAATGGATTCCATTCCACGCCACTCTTCTCCACTGCACTCCATTCCACTCCACTTCATTCCGTTCCACTCCACTTCATTCCATTCCACTCCAATCCATCCCATTCAATTCCATTCCACTCCAATCCATTCCATCCTTTCTTTCATGAAGCTCTCACTCTGTCACACAGGCTGGAGTGCAGTGGCACAATCTCACCTCATATTTCATTTCACCATTCAATTTCAACCCATTCAATTACACTTCATTCCTTTCCAATCCACTCCACAACACTCCACACAGTTCCACTCCACACAACTCCACTCTATTCAATTACATCCCTGTCCATCCCACTCCATTCCAATCCAGTAGACTCCACTCCACTCCACTCCTTTCCATTCCTTTCCACTTCATTCTATTCAGTTGTTTTCTTTTGACAAGATCTCACTCTGGCACACAGGTTGGATTACAGTGATATATTCTCAGCTCACATTTTGTTTCACCATTCCATTCCATTCCATAAGATTCCATTCCACTCTAACCCAATCCATTCCACTCTACTCCAGTCCTTTCCAATCCATTCCCTCCTATTCCAATCCATTCCATTCCTTTCCACTCCATTATACTCCATTCCACTCCACTCCACTCCATTCCATTCCATCCCATTCCATTCCACTCCATTCTACTGCACTCCACTCCAAACCACTCCACTCCATTCCATTCCACTTCATCACATTTTATTCCAATCCTATCCCCTTTAGTCCACTCCACTCCACTCCACTCCACACCACTCCATTCAATTATATTCCATTCCATTCCATTCCATTCCATTCCATTCCATTCCATTCCATTCCATCCCATTCCATTCCATTCCATTCCATTGCATTCCATTCCATTCCACCACATTCAATTCCATTCCACTCCACTCCACTCCAGTCCACTCAATCCCATTCCATCGCATTCCTTTCCACTCCATTCCACTCCACTGCACTCTACTCCTCTTCACTACAATCCTCTCTATTCTCTCCATTCAATTCCATTCCATTACATACCATTCCACAACGCTCCACTCCATTCCACTCCATTCCATTCAGTTCCATTCCATTCCACTCCACTGCATTCCACTTCTCTCCATTCCATTCCACACAAATTCACTCCACTCCTGTGCACAACGCTCCACTCCCCTCTATACCATTACATCCCCTTCCATCCCATTCCACCCCATTCCATCCAACTCCATTCAACTCCACTCCAGTCCACTCCACGCCACTCCCTTCATTCTATACTATTCCATCCCATTCCATTCCACTCCATTCCACTCCACTCCTCTCCACTCCACTCCACCTCACTCCATTCCCCTCCATTGCATTAAAATCCATCCCATTTGAATCCACTATATTCCACTCCACTCCAATCCACTCCATTCCATTCCATCCCATTTCATTCCACTCCATTCCATTTCATTCATTGCAATCCACTCCACTCCACTCCATTGAATTCCGTTACTCACCATTCCACGGAACTCTACTACCTTCAATACCATTCCATCCCATTTCTTCCATTTCACTCCACTCCACTCCTCTCTATTCTGTTCCATTCTATTCCATTCCATTCCATTCCATTCCGTTCAATTGCATTCCATTCGGTTCCGTTCTGTTCCGTTCCGTTCCATTCCATTCCATTCCGTTCCATTCCATTCCATTCCATTACATTCTATTCCGCCCTACTCCACTCAACTCCGTTCCATTATATTCCATTCCATTTAAATCCATTCCACTCTATTCCTTTCTTTTGATAGGTTTTCACTCTGTCACCCAGACTGGAGTGCAGTAGCACAATCTCAGCTCACATTTCATTTCACCATTCCATTCCATTGCATTCCATTCCATTTTATTTCATTCCATTCCGTTCCACTCCACTCCACCCCACTGCACTCCATTCCGTTCTGTTCCATTGCATTACACTCCACTCCACTCCATTATGCTCCACTCCATTGCATTCCTTCCCATTCCATTCCACTCCAATCTACTCCTTTCCACACCTCTACAGTGCACTTCAATCCTCTCCATTCCATTCCATTCCATACCATTCAATTAGATTCCATTCCACTGCATTTCTTTCCTTTCCGTTCCATTTATTTGACAGGATCTAACTCTGACACCCAGCCTGGAGTGCAGTGGCACAATCTCAGCTCACATTTCATTTCATCATTCCATTCCATTCCATTCCACTCTGTTAAACTCCACTCCACTCCACAATACTCCACTGCAGTCCATTCCATCCCATTCTATCGAATTCCATTCCACTCCATTCTACTCAACTCCACTCAACTCCAATCCTCTGCATTCCATTTCTTTCCGTATCAATCCATTGCACTCCACTGCACTGCTCTCCACTCCACTCCAATCCACTGCCTTCCGTTCCATTCCATTTCCCTCCTTTCCATTTCATTCCTTTCTTTCAACTAGATCTCACTATGTCTCCCAGGCTGTAGTGCAGTGGCACAATCTCACCTCACATTTCATTTCACGATAACATTCCACTCCACTCCGTTCCGTTCCGTTCCGTTCCATTCCATTCCGTACCATTGCATTCCAATCCACTCCACTGTACTCCATTCCACTCTGCTCCATTCCACTTCACTCCACTCCGCTCCATTCCATTCCATCTCATTCCATCCCACTCTATTCACTGCTCTTCACTCCAGTGCACTCCATTCCACTCAAATACACTCCATTCCACCCCATTCCATCCACTCCACTCAACTCCACTCATTTCCATTGCATTTCATTCTCCTCCATTCAATTCCATTCTTTCTTTCCACAGTATCCTACACTGGCACCCATGTTGGAGTGCTGTGGCACAATTTCAGCTCACATTTCATTTCACCATTCCTTTCCATTCCATTCCATTCCATTCCATTCCATTCCATTCCATTCCGTTCCATTCTGTTCCATTCCGTTCTTTTCCGTTCTATTCCGTTCCATTCCATTTCATTCCTTTCCACTCCACCCCACTCCATTCTACTCCACTGCACTCCTTTCCATTACATTCCATTCTACTCTATTCCACACCACTCCACTCTGCTACACTCCACTCCACTCCACTCCACTGCATTCCATTCCACTGCATCCCATTCCATTCCACTCCACTCCACGCCACTCCACTGCATTCATTAAAATTCATTCCTAACCATCCCATTCTGTTCCATTCCTTTTTTCCACAGGATCGCACTCTGTCACGCAGGCTGGAGTGCAGTGGCACAAACTCAGCTCACATTTCATTTCACCATTCTATTCCACTCCACTGCACTACACTCTTCTCAACTCTAAACAAATTCATTCCATTCCACTCCACTCCATTCCATTCCATTCCACTCCACTGCACTCCACTAAACTCCATTCCATTCCATTCCATTCCATTCCATTCCATTCCATTCAATTCCACTCCATTTCATTCCATTCCACTCCACTGCACTTTATTCCATTCCACACCATCCCATTCAATTACACTCCATTCCACTCCACTCCACTCCACTCCACTCTGCTCCACTCCAATCCACTCCATTCCATTCTGGTCATTTCCATTCCACTCCATTCCATTCCCCTCCACTCCACTCCACTCAATTCTATTCCATTCCATTCCACTCCATTCCACTCCATGACACTCCACTCATTCCAAATCTATCCCATTGATTTCCACTCTATTCCACTCCAGACTACTCCATTCCACTCCACTCCACTCTACTTTATTGTATTCCATTCCATTCTAGTCCATTACACTCAATTCCACTTCACTCCACTCCACTGCATTCCATTCAAAGCCATTCCACGACATTCCAATCCACTCCTTTCTTTTGACAGGTTCCAACTCTGTCACCCAGGCTGGAGTTCAGTGTCACAATCTCAGCTCATATTTAATTTCACCATTCCATTCCATTGCATTCCATTCCACTCCACTCCATTCCAATCCACTCCACTCCGCTACACTCCATTCCATTCCACTGCATTCCTTTCCATTCCTTTCTTTCGATAGGTCTCACTCTGTCACACAGGCTGTAGTGCAGTGGCACAGTCTCACTTCACATTTCATTTTACCATTCCAATTCAATCCATTACATTCCATTCAATTCCATTCGAATCCACTCCACTTCACTTCACTCCACTCCATACCACTCCACTCTATTCCACTTCTCTCCACTCTACTCCATTCCATTCCATCCCACTCCATCCCACTCCATTCCACTCCACTCCACTCCACTCCTCTCCATTCCATTCCATTCCGTTTTTTCCACTCCGTTCCATTCCGTTCTTTTCTTTTGAGAGGATCTCACTCTGGCACCGAGGCTGGAGTGCAGTGGCACATTCTCAACTCACATTTCTTTTCATCATTCCATTCCATTGCATTGCATTCCATTTTATTTCATTCCATTCCGCTCCACTCCACTCCACCCCACTCCATTCCAGTCCACTCCATTCCACTCCTCTCCACTAAAATGTGTTCCATTCCAGTCATTTCCCTTCCATTCCATTCCATTCCATTCCATTCCATTCCATTCCATTCCATTCCATTCCACTCCAGGACACTCCACTCCACGCCATCCCAATCTATCCAATTGGTTCCCACTCTATTCCACTCCAGCCCACTCCAATCCACTCCTCTCCACTCTACTGTATTGTATTCCATCCCATTCTAGTCCATTCCATTCCACTCCACTCCACTCCACTCTATTCCATTCCATTCAAAGCTATTCCACTCCATTGCACTCCACTCCTTTCTTTTGACAGGTTCTAACTGTATCACCCAGGCTGCAGTGCAGTGTCACAATCTCAGCTCCTATTTCATTTCAGCATTCCATTCTGTTGCATTCCATTCCAGTCCACTCCACTCCAATCAACTCCACTCCGCTCCACTCAAGTCGACTCCATTGCATTCAATTCCATTCAATTCCATTTCACTCGATTCCAATAAACTCCACTCCACTCCACTCCAATCCACTCCACTCCATTCCACTCCAGTCCATTCCACACCCTTCCACTCCACTCCATTCCATTCCATTCCACTCCAGTCCACTGCACTCAAATGCAATCCCCTCTACTCCACTCTATTCCGCTCCAGTCCGCTCCACTCCACTCTGTTCCATTCCATGCCATTCCATTCCACTCAACTCCACGCCACTTCACTCCAATCAACACTACCTCATTCCACTGCACTCCGCTCCACGCCATACGACTCCACTCTATCCCACTACTGTCCATCGCACTCCACAGCACTCCACTCCACTCCATTCCAATCCATTCCCATCTACTCCACACCACTCTATTCCACCACACTCCATTCCACTCCTTTCTACTCCACTCCTCTCTACTCAACTCCATTCCACTCCAATCCATTCCACTCTTCTCCATTCCACTCCTCTTTTCTCCATTCCATTCTATCCCATTCCATTGCAATCCATTACACTCCACTGCAGTCCATTCAATTCCATTCCATTCCACTGCATTCCACCTCATTCCATTCCATTCCATTCCATTCAATTCCATACCTTTCCACTCCATTCCACTCCACTCCACTCCACTCCTATCCATTAGATTCCACTCCTCTCCACTGCACTCCATTCCACTCCACTTGATTCCATTCCATTCCACTCCACTCCATTCCATTCCATTCCATTCCACTCCACTCCACTCCACTCCACTTCACTCCACTCCATTCCATTCCATTCCATTCCATTCCATTCGATTCCATTCCACTCCATTCCACTCCACTCCACTCCACTCCACTCCATTCCATTCCATTCCATTCCATTCCATTCCACTCCATTCCATTCCATTCCACTCCATTCCATTCCATTCCATTCCACTGCATTCCATTCCATTCCACTCCACTCCATTCAATTCCACTGCACTCCATTTCATTACATTCCACTCCACTCCACTCCATTCCATTCTACTCCACTGCACTCCATTCCATTCCATTCCATTCCATTCCATTCCATTCCATTCCATTCCATTGCATTCCATACCAATCTCTCCATTCTTTTCCATTCCTTACTATCAACAGGATGTCACTCTGTTACATAGGCTGGAGTGCACTGGAACAATCTCAGGTCACATTTCATTTCACCATTCCATTCCATTCCATTCCACTCCATTGCAATTCATTCCTTTCCTCACCACTCCACTGCATTACACTCCTCTACACTCCATTCCATTCCATTCCATTCTACTTCACTCCACTCCACTCAAGTTCATCCCCTTCCATCCTGATCCTTTCCATTCCATTCCACTCCACTCCACTCCTTTCCACACCACTCTCGTCCACTGAATTCTAGTCCACTCTATTCCATTCCATTCCATTAAATTACACTACATTCCACTCCACTCCACTCACTCCCCTACACTCCACTCCACTACATTCCACTATATTCCACTACAATACATTCCAGTCCATTTCATTCCAGTCCTTTCTTTAAACAGGATATCACTCTGTCACACAGGCTTCAGTGCAGTGGTAAAATCACTGCTCCCATTTCACTTTACCATTTCATTCCACTTCTTTCCATTCCACTCCAATCCATTCAATTCCACTCCACTCCACTCCACGCCATTCCATTCAACTCCACTCCATTCCACTCCAGTTGACTCTTCTCTGTTCCATTCCATTCCATTCCACTAAAGTCCACTCCACTCCACTCCTCTCCACTCCATTCCACTCCACTCCACTCCACTCCTTTAAACTGCACTCCATTCCTCCTCAATCCACTGCACTCCATTCCTCCTCACTCCACTCCACTCCACTCCATTCCACTCAATTCCATTCCCTTACACTCCATTCCACTCCCCTCCCCTCCATTCCATTCCATTCCATTCCTTTCTTTCTACAGGATCTCATTCTGTCACCCAGGCTTCAGTGATGTGGCACAATCTCAGCTCACATTTCATGTCACCGTTGCATTCAATTTCATTTCAATCCATTCCAATCCATTCTACTCCACTCCACTCCACTCCAGTCCAATACACTCCATTCCATTCCATTCCAGTCCACTCCACTTCATTCCACTCCAGTCCACTCCCTTCCCCTCCACTCCATTCCTCTCCACTCCACTCTGTTCCATTGCATTATATTCCATTACACAACCTACCAGTACATGCAAATCCACTTGACTACACTCCTCAAAACCCTATTCCACTCCACTCTTCTCGACTCCATGCAACTCCACTCCACTCCTTTCCACTCCCGTCCATTCCTCTCCACTCCACTCCATTCCATTCTACTCTACTACATTCCACTCCTTTCTTTCGACTTGATCTCACTCTCTCATCCAGCCTGCAGTGCAGTGGCTAAATCTCAGTTAACATTTCATTTGAAAATTCCATTCCATTAAATTCCATTGTATTGTATCCCATTCCATTCAAATGGATTCCATTCCACGCCACGCTTCTCCACTGCACTCCATTCCACTCCACTTCATTCCGTTCCACTCCACTTCATTCCACTCCACTCCACTCCTTTCCATTCCTTTCCACTCCATACTATTCAGTTGTTTTCTTTTGACAAGATCTCACTCTGGCACCCAGGTTGGATTACAGTGATATATTCTCAGCTCACATTTTGTTTCACCATTCCATTCCATTCCATAAGATTCCATTCCACTCTAGTCCCATCCATTCCACTCTACTCCACTCCTTTCCAATCCATTCCCTCCTATTCCAATCCATTCCATTCCTTTCCACTCCATTATACTCCATTCCACTCCACACCACTCCATTCCATTCCATCCCATTCCATTCCACTCCAATCTACTGCACTCCACTCCAAACCACTCCACTCCTTTCCATTCCACTTCATCACATTTTATTCCAATCCTATCCCCTTTAGTCCACTCCACTCCACTCCACTCCACACCACTCCATTCAATTATATTCCATTCCATTCCATTCCATTCCATTCCATTCCGTCCCATTCCTTTCCATTCCATTGCATTCCATTACATTCCACCACATTCAATTCCATTCAATTCCACTCCACTCCACTCCAGTCCACTCAATCCCATTCCATCGCATTCTTTTCAACTCCATTCCACTCCACTGCACTCTACTCCTCTTCACTACAATCCTCTCTATTGTCTCCATTCAATTCCATTCCATTACATACCATTCCACACCGCTCCACTCCATTCCACTCCATTCCATTCAGTTCCATTCCATTCCACTCCATTCCATTCAGTTCCATTCCATTCCACTCCACTCCATTCCACTTCTCTCCATTCCATTGCACACAAATTCACTCCACTCCTGTGCACAACGCTCCACTCCCCTCTATACCATTACATCCGCTTCCATCCCATTCCACCCCATTCCATCCAACTCCATTCAACTCCACTCCAGTCCACTCCACGCCACTCCATTTCATTCTATACTATTCCATCCCATTCCATTCCACTCCATTCCACTCCACTCCTCTCCATTCCACTCCACCTCACTCCATTCCACTCCATTACATTCCACTCCATTCCATTTGATTCCACTATATTCCACTCCAATCCAATCCACTCCATTCCATTCCATCCCATTTCATTCCACTCCATTCCATTTCATTCATTGCAATCCACTCCACTCCACTCCATTGAATTCCGTTACACACCATTCCACGGAACTCTACTACCTTCAATACCATTCCATCCCATTTCTTCCATTTCACTCCACTCCACTCCTCTCTATTCTATTCCATTCTATTCCATTCCATTCCATTCCATTCCGTGCCATTCCATTCCATTCCATTCTGTTCTGTTCCGTTCCGATCCATTCCATTCCATTCCATTCCATTCCATTACACTCTATTCCGCCCTACTCCATTCCACTCCGTTCCATTATATTCCATTCCATTTAAATCCATTCCACTCTATTCCTTTCTTTTGGTAGGTTTTCACTCTGTCACCCAGACTGGAGTGCAGTAGCACAATCTCAGCTCACATTTCATTTCACCATTCCATTCCATTGCATTCCATTCCATTTTATTTCATTCCATTCCGCTCCACTCCACTCCACCCCACTGCACTCCATTCCGTTCTGTTCCATTCCATTACACTCCACTCCACTCCATTATGCTCCACTCCATTGCCTTCCTTCCCATTCCATTCCACTCCAATCTACTCCTTTCCACACCTCTACAGTGCACTTCAATCCTCTCCATTCCATTCCATTCCATACCATTCAATTAGATTCCATTCCACTGCATTCCTTTCCTTTCCATTCCATTTATTTGACAGGATCTAACTCTGACACCCAGCCTGGAGTGCAGTGGCACAATCTCAGCTCACATTTCATTTCATCATTCCATTCCATTCCATTCCACTCTGTTAAACTCCACTCCACTCCACAATACTCCACTGCAGTCCATTCCATCCCATTCTATCGAATTCCATTCCACTCCATTCCACTCCACTCCACTCAACTCCACTCCTCTGCATTCCATTTCTTTCCATATCAATCCATTGCACTCCACTCCACTGCTCTCCACTCCACTGCACTCCACTCCAATCCACTGCCTTCCGTTCCATTCCATTCCCCTCCTTTCCATTTCATTCCTTTCTTTCAACTAGATCTCACTATGTCTCCCAGGCTGTAGTGCAGTGGCACAATCTCACCTCACATTTCATTTCACGATAACATTCCACTCCATTCCGTTCCGTTCCGTTCCGTTCCATTCCATTCCGTTCCGTTCCATTCCATTCCGTTCCGTTCCATTCCATTCCCTACCATTGCATTCCAATCCACTCCACTGTACTCCATTCCACTCTGCTCCATTCCACTTCACTCCACTCCGCTCCATTCCATTCCATCTCTTTCCATCCCACTCTATTCAATGCTCTTCACTCCAGTGCACTCCATTCCACTCAAATACACTCCATTCCACCCCATTCCATCCACTCCACTCAACTCCACTCATTTCCATTGCATTTCATTCCCCTCCATTCCATTCCATTCTTTCTTTCCACAGTATCCTACACTGGCACCCATGTTGGAGTGCTGTGGCAAAATTTCAGCTCACGTTTCATTTCACCATTCCTTTCCATTCCATTCCATTTCGTTCCATTCTGTTCCGTTCCGTTCTTTTCCGTTCTCTTCCGTTCCATTCCATTTCATTCCTTTCCACTCCACCCCACTCCATTCCACTCCACTCCAATCCTTTCCATTACATTCCATTCTACTCTCTTCCACACCACTCCACTCTGCTACACTCCACTCCACTCCACTCCACTGCATTCCATTCCACTGCATCCCATTCCATTCCACTCCACTCCACGCCACTCCACTGCATTCATTAAAATTCATTCCTAACCATCCCATTCTGTTCCATTCCTTTCTTTCCACAGGATCGCACTCTGTCACGCAGGCTGGAGTGCAGTGGCACAAACTCAGCTCACATCTCATTTCACCATTCTATTCCACTCCACTGCACTACACTCTTCTCAACTCTACACAAATTCATTCCATTCCACTCCACTCCATTCCATTCCATTCCACTCCACTGCACTCCACTAAACTCCATTCCATTCGATTCCATTCCATTCCATTCCATTCCATTCCATTCCACACCATTTCATTCCATTCCACTCCACTGCACTTTATTCCATTCCACACCATCCCATTCATTTACACTCCATTCCACTCCACTCCACTCCACTCGGCTCCACTCCAATCCACTCCATTCCATTCTGGTCATTTCCATTCCACTCCATTCCATTCCCCTCCACTCCACTCCACTCAATTCTATTCCATTCCATTCCACTCCATGACACTCCACTCCATCCAAATCTATCCCATTGATTTTCACTTTATTCCACTCCAGCCTACTCCAATCCAATCCACTCCACTCCACTCTACTTTATTGTATTCCATTCCCTTCTAGTCCATTACACTCAATTCCACTTCACTCCACTCCACTGCATTCCATTCAACGCCATTCCACGACATTCCAATCCACTCCTTTATTTTGACAGGTTCTAACTCTGTCACCCAGGCTGGAGTGCAGTGTCACAATCTCAGCTCATATTTAATTTCACCATTCCATTCCATTGCATTCCATTCCACTCCACTCCATTTCAATCCACTCCACTCCGCTACACTCCATTCCATTCCACTGCATTCCTTTCCATTCCTTTCTTTCGATACGTCTCACTCTGTCACACAGGCTGTAGTGCAGTGGCACAGTCTCACTTCACATTTCATTTCACCATTCCAATTCAATCCATTACATTCCATTCAATTCCATTCGAATCCACTCCACTTCACTTCACTCCACTCCATACCATTCTTCTCTATTCCATTTCTCTCCACTCTACTCCATTCCATTCCATCTAACTCAATCCCACTCCATTCCACTCCACTCCACTCCACTCCTCTCCATTCCATTCCATTCCATTCCATTCCATTCTATTCCATTCCCCTCCACTCCACTCCACTCAATTGCATTCCATTCCATTCCATTCCACTCCATTCCACTCCAGGACACTCCACTCCACTCCATCCCAATCTATCCAATTGGTTCCCACTCTATTCCACTCCAGCCCACTCCAATCCACTCCTCTCCACTCTACTGTATTGTATTCCATCCCATTCTAGTCCATTCCATTCCACTCCACTCCACTCCACTCTATTCCATTCCATTCAAAGCTATTCCACTCCATTGCACTCCACTCCTTTCTTCTGACAGGTTCTAACTGTATCACCCAGGTTGCAGTGCAGTGTCACAATCTCAGCTCCTATTTCATTTCAGCATTCCATTCTGTTGCATTCCATTCCAGTCCACTCCACTCCAATCAACTCCACTCTGCTCCACTCCAGTCGACTCCATTTCATTCAATTACATTCAGTTCCATTTCACTCGATTCCAATAAACTCCACTCCACTCCACTCCAATCCACTCCACTCCATTCCACTCCAGTCCATTCCACACCCTTCCACTCCACTCCATTCCATTCCATTCCACTCCAGTCCACTGCACTCAACTGCAATCCCCTCTACTCCACTCTATTCCTCTCCAGTCCGCTCCACTCCACTCTGTTCCATTCCATGCCATTCCATTCCATTCAACTCCACGACACTTCACTCCAATCAACACCACCTCATTCCACTGCATTCCGCTCCACGCCATACGATTCCACTCAATTCCACTACTGTCCATTGCACTCCACAGCACTCCACTCCACTCCATTCCAATCCATTCCCCTCTACTCCACACCACTCCATTCCACCACACTCCATTCCACTCCTTTCTACTCCACTCCTCTCTACTCCACTCCATTCCTCTCCAATCCATTCCACTCTTCTCCATTCCACTCCTCTTTACTCCATTCCATTCTATCCCATTCCATTGCAATCCATTAAACTCCACTGCAGTCCATTCCATTCCATTGCATTCCACTGCATTCCACTGCATTCCATTCCATTCCATTCCATTCAATTCCATTCCTTTCCACTCCATTCCACTCCAATCCACTCCACTCCACTCCACTCCACTCATATCCAATAGATTCCACTCCACTCCACTGCACTCCATTCAACTCCACATCATTCCATTCCATTCCACTCCACTCCATTCCATTCCATTCCAATCCATTCCACTCCACTCCACTCCACTCCACTCCACTACATTCCATTCAATTCCATTCCATTCCATTCCACTCCACTCCACTCCACTCCATTCCATTCCATTCCATTCCATTCCATTCCACTCCATTCCATTCCATTCCACTGCATTACATTCCATTCCACTCCACTCCATTCCATTCCACTGCACTCCATTTCATTCCATTCCACTCCACTCCCCTCCATTCCATTCTACTCCACTGCACTCCATTCCATTCCATTCCATTCCATTCCATTCCATTCCATTCCATTCCATTCCATTGCATTCCATTGCAATCTCTCCATTCTTTTCCATTCCTTACTATCAACAGGATGTCACTCTGTTACATAGGCTGGAGTGCACGGGAACAATCTCAGGTCACATTTCATTTCACCATTCCATTCCATTCCATTCCACTCCATTGCAATTCATTCCTTTCCTCACCACTCCACAGCATTACACTCCTCTACACTCCATTCCATTCCATTCCATTCTACTTCACTCCACTCCACTCAAGTTCATCCTCTTCCATCCTGATCCTTTCCATTCCATTCCACTCCACTCCACTCCTTTCCACACCACTCTCGTCCACTGAATTCCAGTCCACTCTATTCCATTCCATTACATTAAATAACACTACATTCCACTCCACTCCACTCACTCCCCTACACTCCACTCCACTACATTCCACTATATCCCACTACAATACATTCCAGTCCATTTCATTCCAGTCCTTTCTTTAAACAGGATCTCACTCTGTCACACAGGCTTCAGTGCAGTTGTAAAATCACTGCTCACATTTCATTTTACCATTTCATTCCACTTCTTTCCATTCCATTCCAAACCATTCAATTCCACTCCACTCCACTCCACGCCACTCCATTCAACTCCACTCCATTCCACTCCAGTTGACTCTTCTCCATTCCATTCCATTCCATTCCACTAAAGTCCACTCCACTCCACTCCACTCCTCTCCACTCCATTCCAATCCACTCCACTCCACTCCTTTAAACTGCACTCCATTCCTCCTCAATCCACTGCACTCCATTCCTCCTCACTCCACTCCACTCCACTCCATTCCACTCAATTCCATTCCATTACACTCCATTCCACTCCACTCCACTCCATTCCATTCCATTCCATTCCTTTCTTTCTACAGGATCTCATTCTGTCACCCAGGCTTCAGTGATGTGGCACAATCTCAGCTCACATTTCATGTCACCGTTGCATTCAATTTCATTCCAATCCATTCCAATCCATTCTACTCCACTCCACTCCACTCCAGTCCAATACATTCCATTCCAGTCCATTCCAGTCCACTCCACTTCATTCCACTCCAGTCCAGTCCCTTCCCCTCCACTCAACTCCTCCCCACTCCACTCTGTTCCATTGCATTATATTCCATTACACACCCTACCAGTACATGCAAATCCACTTGACTACACTCCTCACCACCCTATTCCACTCCACTCTTCTCCACTCCATGCAACTCCACTCCACTCCTTTCCACTCCCGTCCATTCCTCTCCACTCCACTCCATTCCATTCTACTCTACTACATTCCACTCCTTTCTTTCGACTGTATCTCACTCTCTCATCCAGCCTACAGTGCAGTGGCTAAATCTCAGTTAACATTTCATTTGAAAATTCCATTCCATTAAATTCCATTGCATTGTATTCCATTCCATTCAAATGGATTCCATTCCACGCCACTCTTCTCCACTGCACTCCATTCCACTCCACCTCATTCCGTTTCACTCCACTTCATTCCATTCCACTCCAATCCATCCCATTCAATTCCATTCCACTCCAATCCATTCCATCCTTTCTTTCATGAAGTTCTCACTCTGTCACACAGGCTGGAGTGCAGTGGCACAATCTCACCTCATATTTCATTTCACCATTCAATTTCAACCCATTCAATTACACTTCATTCCTTTCCAATCCACTCCTCTACACTCCACTCAGTTCCACTCCACACAACTCCACTCTATTCAATTACATGCCTGTCCATCCCACTCCATTCCAATCCAGTAGACTCCACTCCACTCCACTCCTTTCCATTCCTTTCCACTCCATTCTATTCAGTTGTTTTCTTTTGACAAGATCTCACTCTGGCACCCAGGTTGGATTACAGTGATATATTCTCAGCTCACATTTTGTTTCACCATTCCATTCCATTCCATAAGATTCCATTCCACTCTAGTCCAATCCATTCCACTCTACTCCACTCCTTTCCAATCCATTCCCTCCTATTCCAATCCATTCCATTCCTTTCCACTCCATTATACTCCATTGCACTCCACTCCACTCCATTCCATTCCATCCCATTCCATTCCACTCCATTCTACTGCACTCCACTCCAAACCACTCCACTCCTTTCCATTCCACTTCGTCACATTTTATTCCAATCCTATCCCCTTTAGTCCACTCCACTCCACTCCACACCACTCCGTTCAATTATATCCCATTCCATTCCATTCCATTCCATTCCATTCCATTCCATTCCATTCCATTCCATTGCATTCCATTCCATTCCACCACATTCAATTCCATTCCATTCCACTCCACTCCACTCCAGTCCACTCAATCCCATTCCATCGCATTCCTTTCCACTCCATTCCACCTCATTGCACTCTACTCCTCTTCAATACAATCCTCTCTATTGTCTCCATTCAATTCCATTCCATTACATACCATTCCACACCGCTCCACTCCATTCCACTCCATTCCATTCAGTTCCATTCCATTCCACTCCACTCCATTCCACTTCTCTCCATTCCATTACACACAAATTCACTCCACTCCTGTGCACAACGCTCCACTCCCCTCTATACCATTACATCCCCTTCCATCCCATTCCACCCCATTCCATCCAACTCCATTCAACTCCACTCCAGTCAACTCGACGCCACTCCTTTCATTCTATACTATTCCATCCCATTCCATTCCACTCCATTCCACTCCACTCCTCTCCACTCCACTCCACCTCACTCCATTCCCCTCCATTGCATTAAAATCCATCCCATTTGAATCCACTATATTCCACTCCACTCCAATCCACTCCATTCCATTCCATCCCATTTCATTCCACTCCATTCCATTTCATTCATTGCAATCCATTCCACTCCACTCGATTGAATTCCGTTACACACCATTCCACGGAACTCTACTACCTTCAATACCATTCCATCCCATTTCTTCCATTTCACTCCACTCCACTCCTCTCTATTCTATTCCATTCCATTCCATTCCGTTCCATTCCATTCCATTCCGTTCCGTTCCGTTCTGTTCCGTTCCGTTCCGTTCCATTCCATTTCATTCCATTCCATTCCATTCCATTACATTCTATTCCGCCCTACTCCACTCCGCTCCGTTCCATTATATTCCATTCCATTTAAATCCATTCCGCTCTATTCTTTTCTTTTGATAGGTTTTCACTCTGTCACCCAGACTGGAGTGCAGTAGCACAATCTCAGCTCACATTTCATTTCACCATTCCATTCCATTGCATTCCATTCCATTTTATTTCATTCCATTCCGCTCCACTCCACTCCACCCCACTGCACTCCATTCCGTTCTGTTCCATTCCTCTCCACTCCACTCCACCCCCCTGCACTCCATTCCGTTCTGTTCCATTCCATTACACTCCACTCCACTCCATTATGCTCCACTCCATTGCATTCCTTCCCATTCCATTCCACTCCAATCTACTCCATTCCGCACCTCTACAGTGCACTTCAATCCTCTCCATTCCATTCCATTCCATACCATTCAATTAGATTCCATTCCACTGCATTCCTTTCCTTTCCGTTCCATTTATTTGACAGGATCTAACTCTGACACCCAGCCTGCAGTGCAGTGGCACAATCTCAGCTCACATTTCATTTCATCATTCCTTACCATTCCATTCCACTCTGTTAAAATCCACTCCACTCAACAATACTCCACTGCAGTCCATTCCATCCCATTCTATCGAATTCCATTCCACTCCATTCCACTCCACTCCACTCAACTCCACTCCTCTGCATTCCATTTCTTTCCATATCAATCCATTGCACTCCACTCCACTGCTCTCCACTCCAATCCACTGCCTTCCATTCCATTCCATTCCAGTCCTTTCCATTTCATTTCTTTCTTTCAACTACATCTCACTATGTCTCCCAGGCTGTAGTGCAGTGGCACAATCTCACCTCACATTTCATTTCACGATAACATTCCACTCCATTCCGTTCCGTTCCATTCCGTTCCATTCCATTCCGTTCCGTTCCATTCCATTCCGTACCATTGCATTCCAATCCACTCCACTGTACTCCATTCCACTCTGCTCCATTCCACTTCACTCCACTCCGCTCCATTCCATTCCATCTCATTCCATCCCACTCTATTCACTGCTCTTCACTCCAGTGCACTCCATTCCACTCAAATACACTCCATTCCAACCCATTCCATCCACTCCACTCAACTCCACTCATTTCCATTGCATTTCATTCCCCTCCATTCCATTCCATTCTTTCTTTCCACAGTATCCTACAGTGGCACCCATGTTGGAGTGCTGCGGCACAATTTCAGCTCACATTTCATTTCACCATTCCTTTCCATTCCATTCCATTCCATTCCATTCCATTCCATTCCATTCCGTTCCATGCTGTTCCGTTCCGTTCTTTTCCGTTCTCTTCCGTTCCATTCCATTTCATTCCTTTCCACTCCACCCCACTCCATACTACTCCACTCCACTCCTTTCCATTACATTCCATTCTACTCTATTCCACACCACTCCACTCTGCTACACTCCACTCCACTCCACTCCACTGCATTCATTAAAATTCATTCCTAACCATCCCATTCTGTTCCATTCCTTTCTTTCCACAGGATCGCACTCTGTCACGCAGGCTGGAGTGCAGTGGCACAAACTCAGCTCACATTACATTTCACCATTCTATTCCACTCCACTGCACTACACTCTTCTCTACTCTACACAAATTCATTCCATTCCACTAAACTCCATTCCATTCCATTCCACTCCACTGCACTCCACTAAACTCCATTGCATTCCATTCCATTCCATTCCATTCCATTCCATTCCATTCCATTCCATTCCATTCCACTCCATTTCATTCCATTCCACTCCACTGCACTTTATTCCATTCCACACCATACCATTCAATTACACTCCATTCCACTCCACTCCACTCCACTCTGCTCCACTCCAATCCACTCCATTCCATTCTGGTCATTTCCATTCCACTCCATTCCATTCCCCTCCACTCCACTCCACTCAATTCTATTCCATTCCATTCCACTCCATTCCACTCCATGACACTCCACTCATTCCAAATCTATCCCATTGATTTCCACTCTATTCCACTCCAGCCTACTCCAATCCACTCCACTCCACTCTACTTTATTGTATTCCATTCCATTCTAGTCCATTACACTCAATTCCTCTTCACTCCACTCCACTGCATTCCATTCAAAGCCATTCCACGACATTCCAATCCACTCCTTTCTTTTGACAGGTTCTAACTCTGTCACCCAGGCTGGAGTGCAGTGTCACAATCTCAGCTCATATTTAATTTCACCATTCCATTCCATTGCATTCCTTTCAACTCCACTCCACTCCAATCCACTCCACTCCGCTACACTCCATTCCATTCCACTGCATTCCTTTCCATTCCTTTCTTTCGATAGGTCTCACTCTGTCACACAGGCTGTAGTGCAGTGGCACAGTCTCACTTCACATTTCATTTCACCATTCCAATTCAATCCATTACATTCCATTCAATTCCATTCGAATCCACTCCACTTCACTTCACTCCACTCCATACCACTCCACTCTATTCCACTTCTCTCCACTCTACTCCATTCCATTCCATCCCACTCCATCCCACTCCATTCCAGTCCACTCCACTCCTCTCCATTCCATTCCATTCCGTTTTTTCCACTCCGTTCCATTCCGTTCTTTTCTTTTGAGAGGATCTCACTCTGGCACCTAGGCTGGAGTGCAGTGGCACATTCTCAACTCACATTTCTTTTCATCATTCCATTCCATTCCACTCTACTTCACTCAATTCCACTCCATTTCATCCATCCTATTCTATTGCACTCCACATCACTCCACACAACTCCTCTCCATCCATCTGATTCCATGTGACACCATTCCACTCCATTCATCTCAACTCTACTCCTCAACACACCACTCGACTCCTTTCCATTCCACCCCATTCCATTCCACACTATGCCACTCCAGACCACTCAACTACACTCCACTCGACTACACTGCACTCTACTCCACTAAACTGCACTCCACTGCACATCACTCAACTCCACTTCATTATATTCCATTCCAATCCACTCCACTCCACTCCAATCCAGTCCACTCCATTCCACTCCTCTCCACTAAAACGCATTCCATTCCAGTCATTTCCCTTCCATTCCATTCCATTCCATTCCATTCCATTCCATTCCATTCCATTCCATTCCATTCCCCTCCACTCCACTCAATTCCATTCCATTCCATTCCATTCCATTCCATTCCATTCCATTCCATTCCATTCCATTCCATTCCATTCCATTCCACTCCATTCCACTCCAGGACACTCCACTCCACTCCATCCCAATCTATCCAATTGGTTCCCACTCTATTCCACTCCAGCCCACTCCAATCCACTCCTCTCCACTCTACTGTATTGTATTCCATCCCATTCTAGTCCATTCCATTCCACTCCACTCCACTCCACCTTATTCCATTCCATTCAAAGCTATTCCAATTCATTGCACTCCACTCTTTTCTTGTGACAGGTTCTAACTGTATCACCCAGGCTGCAGTGCAGTGTCACAATCTCAGCTCCTATTTCATTTCAGCATTCCATTCTGTTGCATTCCATTCCAGTCCACTCCACTCCAATCAACTCCACTCCGCTCCACTCCAGTCGACTCCATTTCATTCAATTACATTCAATTCCATTTCACTCGATTCCAAAAACTCCGCTCCACTCCACTCCAATCCACTCCACTCCATTCCACTCCAGTCTATTCCACACCCTTCCACTCCACTCCATTCCATTCCATTCCACTCCAGTCCACTGCACTCAACTGCAATCCCCTCTACTCCACTCTATTCCTCTCCAGTCCGCTCCATTCCACTCTGTTCCATTCCATGCCATTCCATTCCATTCAACTCCACGCCACTTCACTCCAATCAACACCACCTCATTCCACTGCATTCCGCTCCACGCCATACGACTCCACTCAATTCCACTACTGCCCATTGCACTCCACAGCACTCCACTCCACTCCATTCCAAGCCATTCCCCTCTACTCCACACCACTCCATTCCACCCACTCCATTCCACTCCTTTCTACTCCACTCCTCTCTACTCCAATCCATTCCACTCCAATCCATTCCACTCTTCTCCATTCCACTCCTCTTTACTCCATTCCATTCTATCCCATTCCATTGCAATCCATTACACTCCACGGCAGTCCATTCCATTCCATTCCATTCCACTGCATTCCACTGCATTCCATTCCATTCCATTCCATTCAATTCCATTCCTTTCCACACCATTCCACTCCACTCCACTCCACTCCTTTCCAATAGATTCCACTCCACTCCACTGCACTCCATTCCACTCCACTTCATTCCACTCCATTCCACTCCACTCCATTCCATTCCATTCCATTCCAATCCATTCCACTCCACTCCACTCCACTCCACTCCACTCCACTCCACTCCATTCCATTCAATTCCATTCCATTCCATTCCACTCCACTCCACTCCATTCCATTCCATTCCATTCCATTCCATTCCACTCCATTCCATTCCATTCCACTGCATTACATTCCATTCCACTAAACTCCATTCCATTCCACTGCACTCCATTGCATTCCATTCCACTCCACTCCACTCCATTCCATTCTACTCCACTGCACTCCATTCCATTCCATTCCATTCCATTCCATTCCATTCCATTTCACTCAATTCCATTCCATTGCATTCCAATCTCTCCATTCTTTTCCATTCCTTACTATCAACAGAATGTCACTCAGTTACATAGGCTGGAGTGCACTGGAACAATCTCAGGTCACATTTCATTTCACCATTCCATTCCATTCCATTCCACTCCATTGCAATTCATTCCTTTCCTCACCACTCCACTGCATTACACTCCTCTCCACTCCATTCCATTCCATTCCATTCCATTCTACTTCACTCCACTCCACTCAAGCTCATCCCCTTCCATCCTGATCCTTTCCGTTCCATTCCACTCCACTCCACTCCTTTCCACACCACTGTCGTCCACTGAATTCCAGTCCACTCTATTCCATTCCATTCCATTAAATTACACTACATTCCACTCCACTCCACTCACTCCCCTACACTCCACTCCACTACATTCCACTATATTCCACTACAATACATTCCAGTACATTTCATTCCAGTCCTTTCTTTAAACAGGATCTCACTCTGTCACACAGGCTTCAGTGCAGTGGTAAAATCACTGCTCACATTTCATTTTACCATTTCATTCCACTTCTTTCCATTCCATTCCAATCCATTCAATTCCACTCCACTCCACTCCACGCCACTCCATTCAACTCCACTCCATTCCACTCCAGTTGACTCTTCTCCGTTCCATTCCATTCCATTCCACTAATGTCCACTCCACTCCACTCCACTCCTCTCCACTCCATTCCACTTCACTCCACTAAACTCCTTTAAACTGCACTCCATTCCTCCTCAATCCACTGCACTCCATTCCTCCTCACTCCACTCCACTCCACTCCATTCCACTCAATTCCATTCCATTACACTCCATTCCACTCCTCTAAACTCCATTCCACTCCACTCCACTCCACTCCTTTAAACTGCACTCCATTCCTCCTCAATCCACTGCACTCCATTCCTCCTCACTCCACTCCACTCCATTCCACTCAATTCCATTCCATTACACTCCATTCCACTCCACTCCACTCCATTCCATTCTATTCCATTCCTTTCTTTCTACAGGATCTCATTCTGTCACCCAGGCTTCAGTGATGTGGCACAATCTCAGCTCACATTTCATGTCACCGTTGCATTCAATTTCATTCCAATCCATTCCAATCCATTCTACTCCACTCCACTCCACTCCAGTCCAATACACTCCATTCCATTACATTCCAGTCCACTCCAATTCATTCCACTCCAGTCCACTCCCTTCCCCTCCACTCCACTCCTCCCCACTCCACTCTGTTCCATTGCATTATATTCCATTACACACCCTAACAGTACATGCAAATCCACTTGACTACACTCCTCACCACCCTATTCCACTCCACTCTTCTCCACTCCATGCAACTCCACTCCACTCCTTTCCACTCCCGTCCATTCCTCTCCACTCCACTGCATTCCATTCTACTCTACTACATTCCACTCCTTTCTTTCGACTGGATCTCACTCTGTCATCCAGCCTGCAGTGCAGTGGCTAAATCTCAGTTAACATTTCAGTTGAAAATTCCATTCCATTAAATTCCATTGCATTGTATTCCATTCCATTCAAATGGATTCCATTCCACGCCACTCTTCTCCACTGCACTCCATTCCACTCCACCTCATTCCGTTTCACTCCACTTCATTCCATTCCACTCCAATCCATCCCATTCAATTCCATTCCACTCCAATCCATTCCATTCTTTCTTTCATGAAGTTCTCACTCTGTCAAACAGGCTGGTGTGCAGTGGCACAATCTCACCTCATATTTCATTTCACCATTCAATTTCAACCCATTCAATTACACTTCATTCCTTTCCAATCCACTCCACTACACTCCACTCAGTTCCACTCCACACAACTCCACTCTATTCAATTACATCCCTGTCCATCCCACTCCTTTCCAATCCAGTAGACTCCACTCCACTCCACTCCTTTCCATTCCTTTCCACTCCATTCTATTCAGTTGTTTTCTTTTGACAAGATCTCACTCTGGCACCCAGGTTGGATTACAGTGATATATTCTCAGCTCACATTTTGTTTCACCATTCCATTCCATTCCATAAGATTCCATTCCACTCTAGTCCAATCCATTCCACTCTACTCCACTCCTTTCCAATCCATTCCCTCCTATTCCAATCCATTCCATTCCTTTCCACTCCATTATACTCCATTCCACTCCACTCCACTTCATTCCATTCCATCCCATTCCATTCCACTCCATTCTACTGCACTCCACTCCAAACCACTCCACTCCTTTCCATTCCACTTCATCACAGTTTATTCCAATCCTATCCCCTTTAGTCCACTCCACTCCACTCCACACCACTCTATTCAATTGTATTCCATTCCATTCCATTCCACCCCATTCCATTCCATTCCATTGCATTCCATTCCATTCCACCACATGCAATTCCATTCCATTCCATTCCACTCCACTCCACTCCAGTCCACTCAATCCCATTCCATCGCATTCCTTTCCACTCCATTCCACTCCACTGCACTCTACTCCTCTTCACTACAATCCTCTCTATTCTCTCCATTCAATTCCATTCCATTACATACCATTCCACCCCGCTCCACTCCATTCCACTCCATTCCATTCAGTTCCATTCCATTCCACTCCGCTCCATTCCACTGCTCTCCATTCGATTCCACACAAATTCACTCCACTCCTGTGCACAACGCTCCACTCCCCTCTATACCATTACATCCCCTTCCATCCCATTCCACCCCATTCCATCCAACTCCATTCAACTCCACTCCAGTCCACTCCACGCCACTCCTTTTCATTCTATACTATTCCATCCCATTCCATTCCACTCCATTCCACTCCACTCCTCTCCACTCCACTCCACCTCACTCCATTCCACTCCATTACATTCCACTCCATTCCATTTGATTCCACTATATTCGACTCCACTCCAATCCACTCCATTCCATTCCATCCCATTTCATTCCACTCCATTCCATTTCATTCATTGCAATCCACTCCACTCCACTCCATTGAATTCCGTTACACTCAATCCCACGGAACTCTACTACCTTCAATACCATTCCATCCCATTTCTTCCATTTCACTCCACTCCACTCCTCTCTATTCTATTCCATTCTATTCCATTCCACTCCATTCCATTCCGTTCCATTCCATTCCATTCCATTCCGTTCCGGTCCATTCCGTTCCATTCCATTCCATTCCATTCCATTCAATTACACTCTATTCCGCCCTACTCCACTCCACTCCGTTCCATTATATTCCATTCCATTTAAATCCATTCCACTCTATTCCTTTCTTTTGATAGGTTTTCACTCTGTCACCCAGACTGGAGTGCAGTAGCACACTCTCAGCTCACATTTCATTTCACCATTCCATTCCATTGCATTCCATTCTATTTTATTTCATTCCATTCCGCTCCACTCCACTCCACCCCACTGCACTCGATTCCGTTCTGTTCCATTCCATTACACTCCACTCCACTCCATTATGCTCCACTCCATTGCGTTCCTTCCCATTCCATTCCACTCCAATCTACTCCTTTGCGCACCTCTACAGTGCACTTCAATCCTCTCCATTCCATTCCATTCCATACCATTCAATTAGATTCCATTCCACTGCATTCCTTTCCTTTCCGTTCCATTTATTTGACAGGATCTAACTCTGACACCCAGCCTGGAGTGCAGTGGCACAATCTCAGCTCACATTTCATTTCATCATTCCATTCCATTCCATTCCACTCTGTTAAACTCCACTCCACTCCACAATACTCCACTGCAGTCCATTCCATCCCATTCTATCGAATTCCATTCCACTCCATTCCACTCCACTCCACTCAACTCCACTCCTCTGCATTCCATTTCTTTCCATATCAATCCATTGCACTCCACTCCACTGCTCTCCACTCCACCGCACTCCACTCCAATCCACTGCCTTCCGTTCCATTCCATTCCCCTCCTTTCCATTTCATTCCTTTCTTTCAACTAGATCTCACTATGTCTCCCAGGCTGTAGTGCAGTGGCACAATCTCGCCTCACATTTCATTTCACGATAACATTCCACTCCATTCCGTTCCGTTCCATTCCGTTCCATTCCATTCCGTTCCGTTCCATTCCATTCCGTACCATTGCATTCCAATCCACTCTACTGTACTCTATTCCACTCTGCTCCATTCCACTTCACTCCACTCCGCTCCATTCCATTCCATCTCATTCCATCCCACTCTATTCACTGCTCTTCACTCCAGTGCACTCCATTCCACTCAAATACACTCCATTCCACCCCATTCCATCCACTCCACTCAACTCCACTCATTTCCATTGCATTTCATTCCCCTCCATTCCATTCTATTCTTTCTTTCCACAGAATCCTACAGTGACACGCATGTTGGAGTTCTGTGGCACAATTTCAGCTCACATTTCATTTCACCATTCCTTTCCATTCCATTCCATTCCGTTCCTTTCTGTTCCGTTCCGTTCTTTTCCGTTCTCTTCCGTTCCATTCCATTTCATTCCTTTCCACTCCACCCCACTCCATTCTACTCCACTCCACTCCTTTCCATTACATTCCATTCTACTCTATTCCACACCACTCCACTCTGCTACACTCCACTCCACTCCACTCCACTGCATTCCATTCCACTGCATCCGATTCCATTCCACTCCACTCCACGCCACTCCACTGCATTCATTAAAATTCATTCCTAACCATCCCATTCTGTTCCATTCCTTTCTTTCCACAGGATCGCACTCTGTCACGCAGGCTGGAGTGCAGTGGCACAAACTCAGCTCACATTTCATTTCACCATTATATTCCACTCCACTGCACTACACTCTCCTCAACTCTACACAAATTCATTCCATTCCACTGCACTCCATTCCATTCCATTCCACTCCACTGCATTCCAATAAACTCCATTCCATTCCGTTCCATTCCATTCCATTCCATTCCATTCCACTCCATTTCATTCCATTCCACTCCACTGCACTTTATTCCATTCCACACCATCCCATTCAATTACACTCCATTACACTCCACTCCACTCCACTGCACTCCACTCTGCTCCACTCCAATCCACTCCATTCCATTCTGGTCATTTCCATTCCACTCCATTCCATTCCCCTCCACCCCACTCCACTCAATCTATTCCATTCCATTCCACTCCATTCCACTCCATGACACTCCACTCCATCCATATCTATCCCATTGATTTTCACTCTATTCCACTCCAGCCGACTCCAATCCACTCCACTCCACTCTACTTTATTGTATTCCATTCCATTCTAGTCCATTACACTCAATTCCACTTCACTCCACTCCACTGCATTCCATTCAAAGACATTCAACGACATTCCACTCCACTCCTTTCTTTTGACAGGTTCTAACTCTGTCACCCAGGCTGGAGTGCAGTGTCACAATCTCAGCTCATATTTAATTTCACCATTCCATTCCATTGCATTCCATTCCACTAGACTCCACTCCAATCCACTCCACTCCGCTACACTACATTCCATTCCACTGCATTCCTTTCCATTCCTTTCTTTCGATAGGTCTCACTCTGTCACACAGGCTGTAGTGCAGTGGCACAGTCTCACTTCACATTTCATTTCACCATTCCAATTCAATCCATTACATTAAATTCAATTCCATTCGAATCCACTCCACTTCACTTCACTCCACTCCATACCACTCCACGCTATTCCACTTCTCTCCACTCTACTCCATTCCATTCCATCCCACTCCATCCCACTCCATTCCACTCCACTCCACTCCACTCCTCTCCATTCCATTCCATTCCGTTTTTTCCACTCCGTTCCATTCCGTTCTTTTCTTTTGAGAGGATCTCACTCTGGCACCTAGGCTGGAGTGCAGTGGCACATTCTCAACTCACATTTCTTTTCATCATTCCATTCCATTCCACTCCACTTCATTCAGTTCCACTCCATTTCATCCATCCCATTCTATTGCATTCCAATTCACTCCACACAACTCCTCTCCATTCATCTGATTCCATGTGACACCATTCCTCTCCATTCCTCTCAACTCTACTCCTCTCCACACCACTCGACTCCCTTCCATTCCACCCCATTCCATTCCACACTATGCCACTCCACACCACTCAACTACACTCCACTCGACTACACTGCACTCTACTCCACTAAACTGCACTCCACTGAACATCCCTCAACTCCACTTCATTCCATTCCATTCCACTCCACTCCACTCCATTCCAGTCCACTCCATTCCACTCCTCTCCACTCAAATGCATTCCATTCCAGTCATTTCCCTTCCATTCCATTCCTTTCCATTCCATTCCATTCCATTCCAGTCAATTCCCTTCCCGTCCACTCCACTCCACTCAACTCAATTCCATTCCATTCCATTCCATTCCACTCCATTCCACTCCGGGACACTCCACTCCACTCCATCCCAATCTATCCAATTGGTTCCCACTCTATTCCACTCCAGCCCACTCCAATCCACTCCTCTCCACTCTACTGTATTGTATTCCATCCCATTCTAGTCCATTCCATTCCACTCCACTCCACTCCACTCTATTCCATTCCATTCAAAGCTATTCCACTCCATTGCATTCCACTCCTTTCTTTTGACAGGTTCTAACTGTATCACCCAGGCTGCAGTGCAGTGTCACAATCTCAGCTCCTATTTCATTTCAGCATTCCATTCTGTTGCATTCCATTCCAGTCCACTCAACTCCAATCAACTCCACTCCGCTCCACTCCAGTCCATTACACTCCAGTCGACTCCATTTCATTCAATTTCATTCAATTCCATTTCACTCGAGTCCAATAAACTCCACTCCACTCCACTCCAACCCACTCCACTCTATACCACTCCAGTCCATTCCACACCCTTCCACTCCACTCCATTCCATTCCATTCCATTCCACTCCAGTCCATTCCATTCCACTCCAGTCCACTGCACTCAACTGCAATCCCCTCCAATCCACTCTATTCCGCTCCAGTCCGCTCCAATCCACTCTGTTCCATTCCATGCCATTCCATTCCATTCAACTCCACGCCACTTCACTCCAGTCAACACCACCTCATTCCACTGCACTCCACTCCACTCCACTCCATTCCGCTCAATTCCATTCCATTACACTGCATTCCACTCCACTCCACTCCACTCCATTCCATTCCATTCCATTCCTTTCTTTCTACAGGATCTCATTCTGTCACCCAGGCTTCAGTGATGTGGCTCAATCTCAGCTCACATTTCATGTCACCGTTGCATTCAATTTCATTCCAATCCATTCCAATCCATTCTACTCCACTCCACTTCACTCCAGTCCAATACACTCCATTCCATTCCATTCCAGTCCACTCCACTTCATTCCACTCCAGTCCACTCCCTTCCCCTCCACTCCATTCCTCTCCAATACACTCTGTTCCATTGCATTATATTCCATTACACACCCTACCAGTACATGCAAATCCACTTGACTACACTCCTCACCACCCTATTCCACTCCACTCTTCTCCACTCCATGCAACTCCACTCCACTCCTTTCCACTCCCGTAGATTCCTCTCCACTCCAATCCGTTCCATTCTACTCTACTACATTCCACTCCTTTCTTTCGACTGGATCTCACTCTCTCATCCAGCCTGCAGTGCAGTGGCTAAATCTCAGTTAACATTACATTTGAAAATTCCATTCCATTAAATTCCATTGCATTGTATTCCATTCCATTCAAATCAATTCCATTCCACGCCACTCTTCTCCACTGCACTCCATTCCACTCCACCTCATTCCGTTCCACTCCACCTCATTCCATTCCACTCCAATCCATCCCATTCAATTCCATTCCACTCCAATCCATTCCATCCTTTCTTTCATGAAGTTCTCACTCTGTCACACAGGCTGGAGTGCAGTGGCACAATCTCACCTCATATTTCATTTCACCATTCAATTTCAACCCATTCAATTACACTTCATTGCTTTCCAATCCACTCCACTACACTCCACTCAGTTCCACTCCACACAACTCCACTCTATTCAAATACATCCCTGTCCATCCCACTCCATTCCAATCCAGTAGACTCCACTCCACTCCACTCCTTTCCATTCCTTTCCACTCCATTCTATTCAGTTGTTTTCTTTTGACAAGATCTCACTCTGGCACCCAGGATGGATTACAGTGATATATTCTCAGCTCACATTTTGTTTCACCATTCCATTCCATTCCATAAGATTCCATTCCACTCTAGTCCAATCCATTCCACTCTACTCCACTCCTTTCCAATCCGTTCCCTCCTATTCCAATCCATTCCATTCCTTTCCACTCCATTATACTCAATTCCACTCCACTCCACTCCATTCCATTCCATCCCATTCCATTCCACTCCATTCTACTGCACTCCACTCCAAACCACTCCACTCCTTTCCATTCCACTTCATCACATTTTATTCCAATCTTATCCCCTTTAGTCCACTCCACTCCACTCCACACCACTCCATTCAATTATATTCCATTCCATTCCATTCCATTCCATTACATTCCATCCCATTCAATTCCATTCCATTGCATTCCATTCCATTCCACCACATTCAATTCCATTCCATTCCACTCCACTCCACTCCAGTCCACTCAATCCCATTCCATCGCATTCCTTTCCACTCCATTCCACTCCACTGCACTCTACTCCTCTTCACTACAATCCTCTCTATTCTCTCCATTCAATTCCATTCCATTACATACCATTCCACACCGCTACACTCCATTCCACTCCATTCCATTCAGTTCCTTTCCATTCCACTCCACTCCATTCCACTTCTCTCCATTCCATTCCATCCCATTACATTCCACACAAATTCACTCCACTCCTGTGCACAACGCTCCACTCCCCTCTATACCATTACATCCCCTTCCATCCCATTCCACCCCATTCCATCCAACTCCATTCAACTCCACTCCAGTCCACTCCACGCCACTCCTTTTCATTCTATACTATTCCATCCCATTCCATTCCACTCCATTCCACTCCACTCCTCTCCACTCCACTCCACCTCACTCCATTCCCCTCCATTGCATTCCACTCCATCCCATTTGAATCCACTATATTCCACTCCACTCCAATCCACTCCATTCCATTCCATCCCATTTCATTCCACTCCATTCCATTTCATTCATTGCAATCCACTCCACTCCACCCCATTGAATTCCGTTACACACCATTCCACAGAACTCTACTACATTCAATACAATTCCATCCCATTTCTTCCATTTCACTCCACTCCACTCCTCTCTTTTCTATTCCATTCTATTCCGTTCCATTCCATTCCATTCCGTTCCATTCCATTCCATTCCATTCCATTCCATTCCGTTCCGTTCCGTTCCATTCCTTTCCATTCCATTACACTCTATTCCGCCCTACTCCACTCCACTCCGTTCCATTATATTCCATTCCATTTAAATCCATTCCACTCTATTCCTTTCTTTTGATAGGTTTTCACTCTGTCACCCAGACTGGAGTGCAGTAGCACAATCTCAGCTCACATTTCATTTCACCATTCCATTCCATTGCATTCCATTCCATTTTATTTCATTCCATTCCGCTCCACTCCACTCCACCCCACTGCACTCCATTCCGTTCTGTTCCATACCATTACACTCCACTCCACTCCATTATGCTCCACTCCATTGCATTCCTTCCCATTCCATTCCACTCCAATCCACTCCTTTCCGCACCTCTACAGTGCACTTCAATCCTCTCCATTCCCTTCCATTCCATACCATTCAATTAGATTCCATTCCACTGCATTCCTTTCCTTTCCATTCCATTTATTTGACAGGATCGAACTCTGTCACCCAGCCTGGAGTGCAGTGGCACAATCTCAGCTCACATTTCATTTCATCATTCCATTCCATTCCACTCTGTTAAACTCCACTCCACTGCACAATACTCCAATGCAGTCCATTCCATCCCATTCTATCGAATTCCATTCCACTCCATTCCACTCCACTCAACTCAACTCCACTCCTCTCCATTACATTTCTTTCCATATCAATCCATTGCACTCAACTCCACTGTTCTCCAATCCACTGCACTCCGCTCCACTGCACTCCGCTCTAATCCACTGCCTTCCATTCCATTCCATTCCCCTCCTTTCTATTTCATTCCTTTCTTTCAACTAGATCTCACTATGTCTCCCAGGCTGTAGTGCAGTGGCACAATCTCACCTCACATTTCATTTCACTATAACATTCCACTCCATTCCGTTCCGTTCCGTTCCGTTCCATTCCATTCCGTTCCGTTCTATTCCATTCCCTACCATTGCATTCCAATCCACTCCACTGTACTCCATTCGACTCTGCTCCATCCCACTTCACTCCACTCCGCTCCATTCCATTCCATCTCATTCCGTCCCACTCTATTCACTGCTCTTCACTCCAGTGCACTCCATTCCACTCAAATACACTCCATTCCACCCCATTCCATCCACTCCACTCAACTCCACTCATTTCCATTGCATTTCATTCCCCTCCATTCCATTCCATTCTTTCTTTCCACAGTATCCTACACTGGCACCCATGTTGGAGTGCTGTGGCACAATTTCAGCTCACATTTCATTTCACCATTCCATTCCATTCCATTCCATTCCATTCCATTCCATTCCATTCCATTCAATTCCATTCCGTTCCATTCTGTTCCGTTCCGTTCTTTTCCGTTCTCTTCCGTTCCATTCCATTTCATTCCTTTCCACTCCACCCCACTCCATTCTACTCCACTCCACTCCTTTCCATTACATTCCATTCTACTCTATTCCACACCACTCCACTCTGCTACAGTCCACTCCACTCCACTGCATAACATTCCACTGCATCCCATTCCTTTCCACTCCACTCCACGCCACTCCACTGCATTCATTAAAATTCATTCCTAACCATCCCATTCTGTTCCATTCCTTTCTTTCGACAGGATCGCACTCTGTCACGCAGGCTGGAGTGCAGTGGCACAAACTCAGCTCACATTTCATTTCACCATTCTATTCCACTCCACTGCACTACACTCTTCTCAACTCTACACCAATTCATTCCATTCCACTCCACTCCATTCCATTCCATTCCACTCCACTGCACTCCACTAAACTCCATTCCATTCCATTCCATTCCATTCCATTCCATTCCATTCCACTCCATTTCATTCCATTCCACTCCACTGCACTTTATTCCATTCCACACCATCCCATTCAATTACACTCCATTCCACTCCACTCCACTCCACTCCACTCCGCTCCACTCCAATCCACTCCATTCCATTCTGGTCATTTCCATTCCACTCCATTCCATTCCCCTCCACTCCACTCCACTCAATTCTATTCCATTCCATTCCACTCCTTTCCACTCCATGACACTCCACTCCATCCAAATCTATCCCATTGATTTCCACTCTATTCCACTCCAGCCTACTCCAATCCACTCCACTCCACTCTACTTTATTGTATTCCATTCCATTCTAGTCCATTACACTCAATTCCACTTCACTCCACTCCACTGCATTCCATTCAAAGACATTCCACGACATTCCACTCCACTACTTTCTTTTGACAGGTTCTAACTCTGTCACCCAGGCTGGAGTGCAGTGTCACAATCTCAGCTCATATTTGATTTCACCATTCCATTCCATTGCCTTCCATTCCACTCCACTCCATTCCAATCCACTCCACTCCGCTACACTCCATTCCATTCCACTGCATTCCTTTCCATTCCTTTCTTTCGATAGGTCTCACTCTGTCACACAGGCTGTAGTGCAGTGGCACAGTCTCACTTCACATTTCATTTCACCATTCCAATTCAATCCATTACATTAAATTCAATTCCATTCGAATCCACTCCACTTCACTTCACTCCACTCCATACCACTCCACTCTATTCCACTTCTCTCCACTCTACTCCATTCCATTCCATCCCACTCCATCCCACTCCATTCCACTCCACTCCACTCCACTCCTCTCCATTCCATTCCATTCCGTTTTTTGCACTCCGTTCCATTCCGTTCTTTTCTTTTGAGAGGATCTCACTCTGGCACCTAGGCTGGAGTGCAGTGGCACATTCTCAACTCACATTTCTTTTCATCATTCCATTCCATTCCACTCCACTTCACTCAATTCCACTCCATTTCATCCATCCTATTCTATTGCACTCCACTTCACTCCACACAACTCCTCTCCATCCATCTGATTCCATGTGACACCATTCCACTCCATTCCTCTCAACTCTACTCCTCTCCACACCACTCGACTCCTTTCCATTCCACCCCATTCCATTCCACACTATGCCACTCCAGGCCACTCAACTACACTCCACTTGACTACACTGCACTCTACTCCACTAAACTGCACTCCACTGCATATCACTCAACTCCACTTCATTACATTCCATTCCACTCCACTCCACTCCATTCCAGTCCACTCCATTCCACTCCTCTCCACTCTTATGCATTCCATTCCAGTCATTTCCCTTCCATTCCATTCCATTCCATTCCATTCCATTCCATTCCATTCCATTCCATTCCATTCCACTCCACTCCACTCCACTCAATTCCATTCCATTCCATTCCATTCCACTCCATTCCACTCCAGGACAGTCCACTCCACTCCATCCCAATCTACCCAATTGGTTCCCCCTCTATTCCACTCCAGCCCACTCCAATCCACTCCTCTCCACTCTACTGTATTGTATTCCATCCCATTCTAGTCCATTCCATTCCATTCCACTCCACTCCACTCTATTCCATTCCATACAAAGCTATTCCACTCCATTGCACTCCACTCCTTTCTTTTGACAGGTTCTAACTGTATCACCCAGGCTGCAGTGCTGTGTCACAATCTCAGCTCCTATTTCATTTCAGCATTCCATTCTGTCGCATTCCATTCCAATCCACTCCACTCCAATCAACTCCACTCCACTCCACTCCAGTCCATTACACTCCAGTCGACTCCATTTCATTCAATTCCATTCAATTCCATTTCACTCGAGTCCAATAAACTCCACTCCACTCCACTCCAATCCACTCCACTCCATTCCACTCCAGTCCATTCCACACCCTTCCACTCCACTCCATTCCATTCCATTCCACTCCAGTCCACTGCACTCAACTGCAATCCCCTCTACTCCACTCTATTCCGCTCCAGTCCGCTCCATTCCACTCTGTTCCATTCCATGCCATTCCATTTCATTCAACTCCACGCCACTTCACTCCAATCAACACCACCTCATTCCACTGTACTCCGCTCCACGCCGTACAACTCCACTCAATTCCACTAAAGTTCCATTGCACTCCACTGCACTCCACTCCACTCCATTCCAATCCATTCCCCTCTACTCCACACTACTCCATTCCACCACACTCCATTCCACTCCTTTCTACTCCACTCCTCTCTACTCAACTCCATTCCACTCCAATCCATTCCACTCTTCTCCATTCCACTCCTCTTTACTCCATTCCATTCTATCCCATTCCATTGCAATCCATTACACTCCACTGCAGTCCATTCCATTCCATTCCATTCCACTGCATTCCACTGCATTCCATTCCATTCAATTCCATTCAATTCCATTGCTTTCCACTCCATTCCACTCCACTCCACTCCATTCCTATCCATTAGATTCCACTCCACTCCACTGCACTCCATTCCACTCCACTTCATTCCAATCCATTCCACTCCACTCAATTCCATTCCATTCCATTCCATTCCACTCCACTCCACTCCACTCCATTCCACTCCATTCCATTCCATTCCATTCCACTCCATTCCATTCCATTCCACTCCATTCCACTACACTCTTCTCCACTCCATTCCATTCCATTCCATTCCATTCCACTCCATTCCATTCCATTCCACTGCATTCCATTCCATTCCCCTCCACTCCATTCCATTCCACTGCACTCCATTTCATTCCGTTCCACTCCACTCCACTCCATTCCATTCTCCTCCACTGCACTCCATTCCATTCCATTCCATTCCATTCCACTCCATTCCATTCCATTCCACTGCATTCCATTCCATTCCACTCCACTCCATTCCATTCCACTGCACTCCATTCCATTCCATTCCACTCCACTCCACTCCATTCCATTCCACTCCACTCCACTCCATTCCATTCTACTCCACTGCACTCCATTCCATTCCATTCCATTCCATTCCATTCCATTCCATTCCATTCCATTGCATTCCATTCCAATCTCTCCATTCTTTTCCTTTCCTTACTATCAACAGGATTTCACTCTGTTACATAGGCTGGAATGCACTGGAACAATCTCAGGTTACATTTCATTTCACCATTCCATTCCACTCCATTGCAATTCATTCCTTTCCTCACCACTCCACTGAATTACACTCCTCTGCACTCCATTCCTTTCCTCTCCATTCTACTTCACTCCACTCCACTCAAGCTCATCCCCTTCCATCCTGATCCTTTCCATTACATTCCACTCCACTCCACTCCTTTTCACACCACTCTCGTCCACTGAATTCCAGTCCACTCTATTCCATTCCATTACATTAAATTACACTACATTCCACTCCACTCCACTGACTCCCCTAAACTCCACTCCACTACATTCCACTATATTCCACTACAATACATTCCAGTCCATTTCATTCCAGTCCTTTCTTTAAACAGGATATCACTCTGTCACACAGGCTTCAGTGCAGTGGTAAAATCACTGCTCACATTTCATTTTACCATTTCATTCCACTTCTTTCCATTCCATTCCAATCCATTCAATTCCACTCCACTCCACTCCACGCCACTCCATTCAACTCCACTCCATTCCACTCCAGTTGACTCTTCTCCGTTCCATTCCATTCCATTCCACTAAAGTCCACTCCACTCCACTCCACTCCTCTCCACTCCATTCCACTCCACTCCACTCCACTCCTTTAAAATGCACTCCATTCCTCCTCAATCCACTGCACTCCATTCCTCCTCACTCCACTCCACTCCACTCCATTCCATTCAATTCCATTCCATTATACTCCATTCCACTCCATTCCACTCCACTCCAATCCATTCCATTCCATTCCATTCATTTCTTTCTACAGGATCTCATTCTGTCACCCAGGCTTCAGTGATGTGGCACAATCTCAGCTCACATTTCATGTCACCGTTGCATTCAATTTCATTCCAATCCATTCCAATCCATTCTACTCCATTCCACTCCACTCCAGTCCAATACACTCCATTCCATTCCATTCCAGTCCACTCCACTTCATTCCACTCCAGTCCACTCCCTTCCCCTCCACTCCATTCCTCTCCACTCCACTCTGTTCCATTGCATTATATTCCATTACACACCCTACCAGTACATGCAAATCCACTTGACTACACTCCTCACCACCCTATTCCACTCCACTCTTCTCCACTCCATGCAACTCCACTCCACTCCTTTCCACTCCCGTCCATTCCTCTCCACTCCACTCCATTCCATTCTACTCTACTACATTCCACTCCTTTCTTTCGACCGGATCTCAGTCTCTCATCCAGCCTGCAGTGCAGTGGCTAAATCTCAGTTAACATTTCATTTGAAAATTCCATTTCATTAAATTCCATTGCGTTGTATTCCATTCCATTCAAATCGATTCCATTCCACGCCACTCTTCTCCACTGCACTCCATTCCACTCCACATCATTGCATTCCACTCCACTTCATTCCATTCCACTCCAATCCATCCCATTCAATTCTATTCCACTCCAATCCATTCCATCCTTTCTTTCATGAAGTTCTCACTCTGTCACACAGGCTGGAGTGCAGTGGCACAATCTCACCTCATATTTCATTTCACCATTCAATTTCAACCCATTCAATTACACTTCATTCCTTTCCAATCCACTCCACTCCACTCCACTCATTTCCACTCCACACAACTCCACTCTATTCAATTACATCCCTGTCCATCCCACTCCATTCCAATCCAGTAGACTCCACTCCACTCCACTCCTTTCCATTCCTTTCCACTCCATTCTATTCAGTTGTTTTCTTTTGACAAGATCTCACTCTGGCACCCAGGTTGGATTACAGTGATATATTCTCAGCTCACATTTTGTTTCACCATTCCATTCCATTCCATAAGATTCCATTCCACTCTAGTCCAATCCATTCCACTCTACTCCACTCCTTTCCACTCCATTCCCTTCTATTCCAATCCATTCCATTCCTTTCCACTCCATTATACTCCATTCCACTCCACTCCACTCCACTCCATTCCATTCCATCCCATTCCATTCCACTCCATTCTACTGCACTCAACTCCAAACCACTCCTCTCCATTCCATTCCACTTCATCACAATTTATTCCAATCCTATCCCCTTTTGACCACTCCACTCCACTCCAAACCACTCCATTCAATTATATTCCATTCCATTCCATTCCATTCCATTGCATTCCATTCCACTACACTTCATTCAATTCCATTCCATTCCACTCCACTCCAGTCCAATCAATCCCATTCCATCGAATTCCTTTCCACTCCATTCCACTCCACTTCACTCTACTCCTCTTCACTACAAACCTCTCTATTCTCTCCATTCAATTCCATTCCGTTACATACCATTCCACACCACTCCACTCCATTCCAATCCATTCCACTCCATTCCATTCAGTTCCATTCCATTCCACTCCACTCCATTCCACTTCTCTCCATTCCAGTCCATCCCATTCCATTCCACACAAATTCACTCAACTCTTGTGCACAACGCTCCACTCCACTCTATACCATTATATCCCCTTCCATCCCATTCCACCCCATTCCACCCAACTCCGTTCAACTCCACTCCAGTCCACTCCACGCCATTCCTTTTCATTCCATACTATTCTATCCCATTCCATTCCACTCCATTTCACTCCAGTCCTCTCCACTCCACTCCACCTCATTCTATTCAACTCCATTACATTCCACTCCATCCCATTTGATTCCACTATATTCCACTCCACTCCAATCCACTCCATTCCATTCCATCCCATTTCATTCCACTCCATTCCATTTCATTCATTGCAATCCACTCCACTCCACTCCTTTGAATTCCGTTACACACCATTCCACGGAACACTACTAGCTTAAATGCGATTCCATCCCATTTTTTCAATTTCACTCCACTCCACTCCTCTCTATTCTATTCCATTCTATTCCATTCCATTCCATTCCATTGTGTTCCATTCCATTCCGTTCCGTTCCGTTCCATTCCATTCCATTCCATTCCATTCCATTCCATTCCATTCCATTCCATTCCACTCTATTCCGCCCCACTCCACTCCACTCCGTTCCATTATATTCCATTGCATTTAACTCCATTCCACTCTATTCCTTTCTTTTGATAGGTTTTCACTCTGTCACCCAGACTGGAGTGCAGTCGCACAATCTCAGCTCACATTTCATTTCACCATTCCATTCCATTGCATTCCATTCCATTTTATTCCATTCCATTCCGCTCCACTCCACTCCACTCCACTGCAGTCCATTCCGTTCTGTTCCATTCCATTACACTCCACTCCACTCCACTCCATTATGCTCCACTCCATTTCATTCCTTCCCATTCCATTCCACTCCAATCTACTCCATTCCGCACCTCTACAGTCCACTTCAATCCTCTCCATTCCATTCCATTCCATACCATTCAATTCCATTCCATTCCATTCCACTCCATTCCTTTCCTTTCCGTTCCATTTATTTGACAGGATCTAAGTCTGTCACCCAGCCTGGAGTGCAGTGGCACAATCTCAGCTCATGTTTCATTTCATCATTCCATTCCATTCCACTCTGTTAAACTCCATTCCACTCCACAATACTCCACTGCAGTCCATTCCATCCCATTAAATCGAATTCCATTCCAGTCCATTCCACTCCACTCCACTCAACTCCACTCCTCTCCATACCATTTCTTTCCATATCAATCCATTGCACTCCACTCCACTGCTCTCCACTCCACTGCACTCCACTCCAATCCACTGCCTTCCATTCCATTCCATTCCCCTCCTTTCCATTTCATTCCTTTCTTTCAACTAGATCTCACTATGTCTCCCAGGCTGTAGTGCAGTGGCACAATCTCACCTCACATTTAATTTCACGATAACATTCCATTCCATTCCATTCCGTTCTATTCCGTTCCGTTCCATTCCATTCCGTTCCGTTTCATTCCATTCCGTTCCATTCCATTCCAATCCACTCCACCCTACTCCATTCCACTCTGCTCCATTCCACTTCACTCCACTCCGTTCCATTCCATTCCATCTCATTCCATCCCACTCTATTCACTGCTCTTCACTCCAGTGCACTCCATTCCAGTCAAATACACTCCATTCCACCCCATTCCACTCCACTCCACTCAACTCCACTCATTTCCATTGCATTTCATTTCCCTCCATTCCATTCCATTCTTTCTTTCCAGAATATCCTACACTGGCACCCATGTTGGAGTGCTGTGGCACAATTTCAGCTCACATTTCATTTCACCATTCCTTTCTTTTCCATTCCATTCCATTCCATTCCATTCCATTCCATTCCATTCCATTCCGTTCCATTCCATTCCATTCCATTCCGTTCCATTCCATTCTGTTCCGTTCCGTCCTTTTCCGTTCTGTTCCGTTCCATTCCATTTCATTCCTTTCCACTACACCCCACTCCATTCTACTCCACTCCACTTCTTTCCATTACATTCCATTCTACTCTATTGCACACCACTCCACTCTGCTACACTCCACTCCACTCCACTCCATTGCATTCCATTCCACTGCATCCCATTCCATTCCACTCCACTCCATGCCACTCCTCTGCATTCATTAAAAATCATTCGTATCCATCCCATTCTGTTACATTCCTTTCTTTCGACAGGATCACACTCTGTCACCCAGGCTGGAGTGCAGTGGCACAAACTCAGCTCACATTTCATTTCACCATTCTATTCCACTCCACTGCACTACACTATTTTCAACTCTACACAATTTCATTCCATTCCACTCCACTCCATTCCATACCATTCCATTCTACTCCACTGAACACCACTAAATTCCATTCCATTCCATTCCATTCCATTCCACTCCATTTCATTCCATTCCACTACACTCCAATCTATTCCATTCCACACCATCCTATTCAATTACACTCCATTCCACTCCACTCCACTCCACTCCACTCCACTCCACTCCACTCTGCTCCACTCCAATTCACTCCATTCCATTCTGGTCATTTCCATTCCACTCCATTCCATTCCCCTCCACTCCACTCCACTCAATTCTGTTCCATTCCATTCCACTCCATGACACTCCACTCCACTCCACTCCATCCAAATCTATCCCATTGATTTCCACTCTATTCCACTCCAGCCCACTCCAGTCCACTCCACTCCACTCTACTTTATTGTATTCCATTCCATTCTTGTCCATTACACTCAATTCCACTTCACTCCACTCCACTGCATTCCATTCAAAGCCATTCCACGCCATTCCACTCCGCTCCTTTCTTTTTACAAGTTCTAACTGTCATCCAGGCTGGAGTGCAGAGTCACAATCTCAGCTCATATTTAATTTCACCATTCCATTCCATTGCCTTCCATTCCACTCCACTCCACTCCAATCCACTCCACTCCAGTCCACTCCACTTCACTCCACTCCATTCCATTCCGCTGCATTCCTTTCCATTCGTTTCTTTCGATAGGTCTCACTCTGTCACACAGGCTGTAGTGCAGTGGCACAGTCTCACTTCAAATTTCATTTCACCATTCCAATTCAATCCATTCCATTCCATTCAATTCCATTCGAATCCACTCCACTTCACTTCACTCCACTCCATACCATTCCACTCTATTCCACTTCTCTCCACTCTACTCCATTCCATTCCATCCGACTCAATCCCACTCTATTCCACTCCACTCCACTCCACTCCATTCCATTCCATTCCGTTTTTTCCACTCTGTTCCATTCCTTTGTTTTCTTTTGAGAGGATCTCACTCTGGCACCTAGGCTGGAGTGCAGTGGCACATTCTCAACTCACATTTCTTTTCATCATTCCATTCCATTCAACTCCATTCCAGTCCACTTCTCTCAATTCCACTCCATTTCATCCAATCCATTCTATTCCACTCCACTTCACTCCATACAACTCCACTCCATCCATCTGATTCCATGTGACACCATTCCACTCCATTCCACTCAATTCTACTCCTCTCCACAGCACTCGACTCCTTTCCATTCCACCCCATTCCACTCCACACAATGCCACTCCAGACCACTCAACTACACTCCACTCGACTACACTGCACTCCACTCCACTAAACTGCACTCCACTGCACATCACTCAACTCCACTACATTACATTCCATTCCACTCCACTCCACTCCACTCCATTCCAGTACACTCCATTGCACTCCTCTCAACCCCAATGCATTCCATTCCAGTCATTTCCCTTCCATTCCATTCCATTCCATTCCATTCCATTCCATTCCATTCCATTCCATTCCATTCCATTCCCCTCCACTCCACGCCACTCAATTCCATTCCATTCCATTCCACTCCATTCCACTCCATGACACTCCACTCCACTCGATCCCAATCTATCCCATTGGGTCCCACTCTATTCCACTCCAGCCGACTCCAATCCACTCCTCTCCACTCTACTGCATTGTATTCCATCCCATTCTAGTCCATTCCATTCCACTCCACTCCCCTCCACTCCATTCCATTCCATTCAAAACTATTCCACTCCATTGCACTCCACTCCTTTCTTTTGACAGGATCTAACTGTATCACCCAGGCTGGAGTGCAGTGTCACAATCTCAGCTCTTATTTCATTTCAGCATTCCATTCTGTTGCATTCAATTCCACTCCACTCCACTCCAATCAACTCCACTCCGCTCCACTCCAGTCCATTACACTTCAGTCGACTCCATTTCATTCAATTCCATTCAATTCCATTTCACTCGAGTCCACTAAACTCCACTCCACTCCACTCGAATCCAATCCACTCCATTCCACTCCAGTCCATTCCACACCCTTCCACTCCACTCCATTCCATTCCATTCCACTCCAGTCCACTGCACTCAACTGCAATCCCCTCCACTCCACTCTATTCCGCTCCACTCCGCTCCAGTCCACTCTGTTCCATTCCATGCCGTTCCATTCCATTCAACTCCACGCCACTTCACTCCAATCAACACCACCTCATTCTACTGCACACCGCTCCACGCCATACGACTCCACTCAATTCCACTACAGTCCATTGCACTCCACAGCACCCCAATCCACTCCATTACAATCCATTCCCCTCTACTCCACACCACTCCATTGCACCACACTCCATTCCACTCCTTTCTACTCCACTCCTCTCTACTCAACTCCATTCCACTCCAATCCATTCCACTCTTCTCCATTCCACTCCTCTTTACTCCATTCCATTCTATCCTATACCATTGCAATCCATTACAGTCCACTTCAGTCCATTCCATTCCATTCCATTCCACTGAATTAAACTGCATTCCATTCCATTCCATTCCATTCAATTCCATTCCTTTCCACTCCATTCCACTCCACTCCTCTCCACTCCTATCCATTAGATTCCACTCCACTCCACTGCACTCCATTCCACACCCCTTCATTCCATTCCATTCAACTCCACTCCATTCCATTCCATTCCATTCCATTCCATTCCACTCCACTCCACTCCACTCCATTCCATTCCATTCCATTCCATTCCATTCCATTCCATTCCATTCCATTCCACTCCATTCCACTCCATTCCTTTCCATTCCATTCCATTCCATTCCATTCCATTCCATTCCATTCCACTCCATTCCACTCCATTCCATTCCATTCCATTCCATTCCATTCCATTCCATTCCATTCCACTCCATTCCATTCCATTCCATTCCATTCCATTCCATTCCATTCCACTCCATTCCACTCCACTCAACTCCACTCCATTCCAGTCCATTCCATTGCATTCCATTCCAGTCCAATCCATTCCATTCCATTCCATTCCTTTCCACTCCATTCCATTCCATTCCACTGCCTTCCATTCCATTCCACTCCACTCCATTCCATTCCACTGCACTCCATTTCATTCCATTCCACTCCACTCCACTCCATTCCATTCTACTCCACTGCACTCCATTCCATTCCATTCCATTCCATTCCATTGCATTCCATTCCAATCTCTCCATTCTTTTCCATTCCTTACTATCAACAGGATGTCACTCTGTTACATAGGCTGGAGGGCACTGGCACAATCTCAGGTCACATTTCATTTCACCATTCCATTCCATTCCATTCCACCCCATTGCAATTCATTCCTTTCCTCACCACTCCACTGCATTACACTCCTCTCCAATCCAATCCATTCCATTCCATTCCATTCCATCCCATTCCATTCCATTCCATTGCATTCCATTCCATTCCACCACATTCAATTCCATTCCATTTCACTCCACTCCACTCCAGTCCACTCAATCCCATTCCATCGCATTCCTTTCAAATCCATTCCACTCCACTGCACTCTACTCCTCTTCACTACAATCCTCTCTATTCTCTCCATTCAATTCCATTCCATTACATACCATTCCACACCGCTCCACTCCATTCAACTCCATTCCATTCAGTTCCATTCCATTCAACTCCACTCCATTCCACTTCTCTCCATTCCATTCCATCCCATTCCATTCCACACAAATTCCCTCCACTCCTGTGCACAACGCTCCACTCCCCTCTATACCATTACATCCCCTTCAATCCCATTCCACCCCATTCCATCCAACTCCATTCAACTCCACTCCAGTCCACTCCACGCCACTACTTTTCATTCTATGTTATTCCATCCCATTCCATTCCACTCCATTCCACTCCACTCCTCTCCACTCCACTCCACCTCACTCCATTCCACTCCATTACATTCCACTCCATCCCATTTGATTCCACTATATTCCACTCCACTCCAATCCACTCCATTCCATTCCATCCCATTTCATTCCACTCCATTCCATTTCATTCATTGCAATCCACTCCACTCAACTCCATTGAATTCCGTTACACACCATTCCACGGAACTCTACTACCTTCAATACCATTCCATCCCATTTCCTCCATTTCACTCCACTCCACTCCTCTCTATTCTATTCCATTCTATTCCATTCCATTCCATTCCATTCTGTTCCATTCCATTCCATTCCATTCCATTCCATTCCATTCCATTCCGTTCTGTTGCGTTCCATTCCATTCCATTCCATTCCTTTCCACTCCATTCCATTCCATTCCACTGCCTTCCATTCCATTCCACTCCACTCCATTCCATTCCACTGCACTCCATTTCATTCCATTCCACTCCACTCCACTCCATTCCATTCTACTCCACTGCACTCCATTCCATTCCATTCCATTCCATTGCATTCCATTCCAATCTCTCCATTCTTTTCCATTCCTTACTATCAACAGGATGTCACTCTGTTACATAGGCTGGAGGGCACTGGCACAATCTCAGGTCACATTTCATTTCACCATTCCATTCCATTCCATTCCACCCCATTGCAATTCATTCCTTTCCTCACCACTCCACTGCATTACACTCCTCTCCAATCCAATCCATTCCATTCCATTCCATTCCATCCCATTCCATTCCATTCCATTGCATTCCATTCCATTCCACCACATTCAATTCCATTCCATTTCACTCCACTCCACTCCAGTCCACTCAATCCCATTCCATCGCATTCCTTTCAAATCCATTCCACTCCACTGCACTCTACTCCTCTTCACTACAATCCTCTCTATTCTCTCCATTCAATTCCATTCCATTACATACCATTCCACACCGCTCCACTCCATTCAACTCCATTCCATTCAGTTCCATTCCATTCAACTCCACTCCATTCCACTTCTCTCCATTCAATTCCATCCCATTCCATTCCACACAAATTCCCTCCACTCCTGTGCACAACGCTCCACTCCCCTCTATACCATTACATCCCCTTCAATCCCATTCCACCCCATTCCATCCAACTCCATTCAACTCCACTCCAGTCCACTCCACGCCACTACTTTTCATTCTATGTTATTCCATCCCATTCCATTCCACTCCATTCCACTCCACTCCTCTCCACTCCACTCCACCTCACACCATTCCACTCCATTACATTCCACTCCATCCCATTTGATTCCACTATATTCCACTCCACTCCAATCCACTCCATTCCATTCCATCCCATTTCATTCCACTCCATTCCATTTCATTCATTGCAATCCACTCCACTCAACTCCATTGAATTCCGTTACACACCATTCCACGGAACTCTACTACCTTCAATACCATTCCATCCAATTTCCTCCATTTCACTCCACTCCACTCCTCTCTATTCTATTCCATTCTATTCCATTCCATTCCATTCCATTCTGTTCCATTCCATTCCATTCCATTCCATTCCATTCCATTCCATTCCGTTCTGTTGCGTTCCATTCCATTCCATTCCATTCCATTCCATTACACTCTATTCCGCCCTACTCCACTCCACTCCGTTCCATCCACTCCACTCAACTCCACTCATTTCCATTGCATTTCATTCTCCTCCATTCCATTCCGTTCTTTCTTTCCACAGTATCCTACACTGGCACCCATGTTGGAGTGCTGTGGCACAATTTCAGCTCACATTTCATTTCACCATTCCTTTCCATTCCATTCCATTCCATTCCATTCCATTCCATTCCATTCCATTCCATTCCATTCCGTTCCATTCGGTTCCGTTCCGTTCTTTTCCGTTCTCTTCCGTTCCATTCCATTTCATTCCTTTCCACTCCACCCCACTCCATTCTACTCCACTCCACTCCTTTCCATTACATTCCATTCTACTCTATTCCACACCACTCCACTCTGCTACACTCCACTCCACTCCAGTCCACTGCATTCCATTCCACTGCATCCCATTCCATTCCACTCCACTCCACGCCACTCCACTGCATTCATTAAAATTCATTCCTAACCATCGCATTCTGTTCCATTCCTTTCTTTCCACAGGATCGCACTCTGTCATGCAGGCTGGAGTGCAGTGGCACAAACTCAGCTCACATTTCATTTCACCATTCTATTCCACTCCTCTGCACTACACTCTTCTCAACTCTACACAAATTCATTCCAATCCACTCCACTCCTTTCCATTCCATTCCACTCCACTGCACTCCACTAAACTCCATTCCATTCCATTCCATTCCATTCCACTCCACTGCATTTTATTCCATTCCACACCATCCCATTCAATCACACTCCATTTCACTCCACTCCACTCCGCTCTGCTCCACTCCAATCCACTCCATTCCATTCTGGTCATTTCCATTCCACTCCATTCCATTCCCCTCCACTCCACTCCACTCAATTCTATTCCATTCCATTCCACTCCATTCCACTCCATGACACTCCACTCCATCCAAATCTATCCCATTGATTTCCACTCTATTCCACTCCAGCCTACTCCAATCCACTCCACTCCACTCTACTTTATTGTATTCCATTCCATTCTAGTCCATTACACTCAATTCCACTTCACTCCACTCCACTGCATTCCATTCAAAGACATTCCACGACATTCCACTTCACTCCTTTCTTTTGACAGGTTCTAACTCTGTCACCCAGGCTGGAGTGCAGTGTCACAATCTCAGCTCATATTTAATTTCACCATTCCATTCCATTGCATTCCATTCCACTCCACTCCACTCCAATCCACTCCACTCCGCTAAACTCCATTCCATTCCACTGCATTCCTTTCCATTCCTTTCTTTTGATAGGTCTCCCTCTGTCACACAGGCTGTAGTGCAGTGGCACAGTCTCACTTCACATTTCATTTCACCATTCCAATTCAATCCATTATATTCCATTCAATTCCATTCGAATCCACTCCACTTCACTTCACTCCACTCCATACCACTCCACTCTATTCCACTTCTCTCCACTCTACTCCATTCCATTCCATCCCACTCCATCCCACTCCATTCCACTCCACTCCACTCCTCTCCATTCCATTCCATTGCGTTTTTTCCACTCCGTTCCATTCCGTTCTTTTCTTTTGAGAGGATCTCACTCTGGAACCTAGGCTGGAGTGCAGTGGCACATTCTCAACTCACATTTCTTTTCATCATTCCATTCCATTCCACTCCACTTCACTCAATTCCACTCCATTTCATCCATCCTATTCTATTGCACTCCACTTCACTCCACACAACTCCTCTCCATCCATCTGATTCCATGTGACACCATTCCACTCCATTCCTCTCAACTCTACTCCTCTCCACACCACTCGACTCCTTTCCATTCCACCCCATTCCATTCCACACTATGCCACTCCAGACCACTCAACTACACTCCACTCGACTACACTGCACTCTACTCCACTAAACTGCACTCCACTGCACATCACTCAACTCCACTTCATTACATTCCATTCCACCCCACTCCACTCCATTCCAGTCCACTCCATTCCACTCCTCTCCACTCCAATGCATTCCATTCCAGTCATTTCCCTTCCATTCCATTCCATTCCATTCCATTCCATTCCATTCCATTCCATTCCATTCCATTCCATTCCATTCCATTCCCCTCCACTCCACTCCACTCAATTCCATTCCATTCCATTCCACTCCACTCCATTCCACTCCAGGACACTCCACTCCACTCCATCCCAATCTATCCAATTGGTTCCCACTCTATTCCACTCCAGCCCACTCCAATCCACTCCTCTCCACTCTACTGTATTGTATTCCATCCCATTCTACTCCATTCCATTCCACTCCATTCCATTCCTTTCTTTTCTTTTGTTAGGTCTCACTCTGTCACACAGGCTGTAGTGCAGTGGCACAATCTCACCTCACATTTCATTTCACCATTCCAATTCAATCCATTCCATTCCATTCAATTCCATTTGAATCCACCCCACTTCATTTCACTCCACTCCGTACCACTCCACTCTATTCCACTTCTCTCCACTCCACTCCACTCCATTCCATCCCACTCCATCCAACTCCATTCCACTCCACTCCATTCCATTCCACTCAATTTTTTCACTCCGTTCCATTCCGTTCTTTTCTTTCAAGAGGATCTCACTCTGGCAACTAGGTTGGAGTGCAGTGGCACATTCTCAACTCACATTTCTTTTCACCATTCCATTCCATAACATTCCATTCCACTCCATTCCACTCCATTCCACTCAAATCCACTTCATTCCATCCATCCCACTCTATTCCACTCCACTTCACTCCACATCACTCCACTCCATCCATCCAATTCCATGTGACACCATTCCACTCCATTCCACTCAACTCTACTCCTCTGCACACCACTCCACTCCTTTCCATTCCATCCCATTCCATTCTACACAATGCCACTCCAGACAACTCAACTACACTCCACTCGACTACACTGCACTCCACTCCACTAAACTGCACTCCACTGCAAATCACTCAATTCCACTCTGTTACATTCCATTCCACTCCACTCCACTGTACTCCAGTCCACTCCATTCCCATCCACTCCACTCCACTCCATTCCATTCCAGTCATTTCCATTCCACTCCATTCCATTCCCCTCCACTCCACTCCACTCAATTCCATTCCATTCCATTGCACTCAATTCCACTCCATGACACTCCACTCCACTCCATCCCAATCTATCCCATCGGTTTCCACTCTATTCTACTCCAGCCTACTCCAATCCACTCCACTCCACTCTGCTGTAATGTATTCCATTCCGTTCTAGTCCATTACACTCCATTCCACTCCACTCCACTCCACTCCATTCCATTCAAAGCCATTCCATGCCATTCCACTCCATTCCTTTCTTTTGACAGGTTCTAACTCTATCACCCAGGCTGGAGTGCAGTGTCACAATCTCAGCTCACATTTCACTTCACCATTCCATTCCGTTACATTCCATTCCACTCCACTCCAATCCACTCCATTCCACTCCACTCCAGTCCACTCCACTCTACTCCATTCCATTCCATTCCATTCCACTCCATTCCATTCCATTTGTTTCTTTTGATAGGTCTCACTCTGTCACACAGGCTGTAGTGCAGTGGCACAGTCTCACTTCACATTTCATTTCACCATTCCAATTCAATCCATTCCAGTCCATTCAATTCCATTCAAATCCACTCCACTTCAATTCACTCCACTCCGTATCACTCCACTCTATTCCACTTCTCTCCACTCCACTCCATTCCATTCCATCCCACTCCATCCCACTCCATTCCACGCCACTCCACTCCATTCCATTCCATTCCATTTTTTCCATTCCGTTCCATTCCGTTCTTTTCTTTCAAGAGGATCTCACTCTGGCACCTAGGCTGGAGTGCAGTGGCACATTCTCAACTCACATTTCTTTTCACCATTCCATTCCATTCCACTCCATTTCAGTCCACTTCACTCAAATCCACTCCATTCAATCCATCCCATTCTATTCCACTCCACTTCACTGCACACCACTCCACTCCTTCCATCCGATTCCATGTGACACCATTCCACTCCATTCCACTCCACTCTACTCCTCTCCACACCACTCCACTCCTTTCCATTCCATCCCATTCCATTCCACACAATGCCACTCCAGTCCACTCAACTACACTCCACTCGACTACACTGCACTCCACTCCACTAAACTGCAGTCCCCTGCACATCACTCAACTCCACTCCATTACATTCCATTCCACTCCACTCCACTCCATTCCAGTCCGCTCCATTCCACTCCACTGTACTCCAATCCATTCTATCCCTTTCCATTCCAATCCACTCAATTCCACTCCACTCCACTCCTTTCCATTGCATCCCGTTTTATTCCACTCCTGTCCACTCCACTCCGCTCCACTACACTGCACTCCACTCCAGTACACTGCACTCCACTTCATTCCACTCCACTCCACTCCACTCTACTAAATTCCATTCCATTCCACTCCTTTCCACTCCACTACACTCCACTCCACTCCACACCACTCTACTCTATTCCATTCCATCCCATCCCATTCAATTCTACTCCATTCCTCTAAACTCAACTCCTCTCCACTCCACTCCACTCCATTCCAATCTATTCCACTCTATCTCATTTGATTCCACTCCATTACACTCCACTCCGATCCACTCCACTCAATTCTATGCCACAGCACTTCATTCCATTCCATCCTTTCCCGTTCCATTCTACACCTTTCCACTCGTCTCCACTCTATTCCATTCCATTCCATTTCATTACACTCTATTCCACAACACTCCATTCCACTCCCCTCCATTCCATTCTATCCCATTCCATTACACTCCATTCCACTCCACTCCATTACGTGCCATTCCAATCCACTGTATTCCACTCCACTCCATTTCATTCCATTCCATTCCATTCCACTCCATTCTACTCCATTACACTACACTGCACTCAGTTCCATTCCACACCATCCCATTCGATTCCATTCCATTCCACTCTGCTCCATTCCACTCCACTCCAATCAACACAACCCCATTCCACTCCAAACCACTCCACACCCCACAACTCGACTCCACTCCATTCCACTCCAGTCCATTCCACTTCACTCCACTCCACTCTAATCCATTCCACTCCACTCCACTCCAATCCATTCCTCTTCACTCCACTCCACTCCACACCACTGCATTCCACTCCTCTCCACTCCCCTCCATTCCATTCCAATCCATTCCATGCCACTCCATTCCACAACACTCCATCCACTACAGTCCACTGCAATCCACTCCACTTCATTCCACTCCACTCCACTCCACTGCATTTCATTCCATTCCACTCCACTCTAATCCACTCCATTCCACTCCACTCCCTTCCATTCCCTTTCATACCACTCAATTCCACTCCACTCCATTCCTTTCCATTCCATTCCACTCCATTCTACTCAACTGCACTACGCTACACTCCACTCAATTCCATTCCACACCATCCCATTTGATTCCACTCCATTCCACTCCACTCCCCTCCACTGAACTCCTTTCCATTCCATTCAATTATATTCCACTCCATTCCATTCTATTCCTCTCCACTCCACTCAATTCCTTTCCATTCCTTTCCATTCCTTTGCACTCCATGCCAGCCCTCTCCACTCTATTCCACCCCAATCCGTCCCATTATTTTCCATTCTATTCCTTTCCAGCCAATAACACTCCACTCCACTCCACTCTACTGTATTCCATTCCATTACAGTCCATTACCTTCTATTCCACTCCACTCCAATCCATTCCATTCCATTCTATTCCATGACATTCAACACCATTCCACTCCACTCCTTTCTTTCTACAGTTTCTGACACTGTCACGAAGGCCGGACTGCAGTGGCACAATCTCAGCTCAAATTTCATTTCACCATTTCATTCCATTTCATTCCATTCAACTCCAATCTACTCCTCTGCATTCCATTCCATTACAATCCATTCCTCTCCATTCTACTCCAATCCACTCCATTCCATGCCATTCAATTCGAATCCATTAGACTCTGCTCCACATCACTCCACTCCATTCCAGTCCACTCCACTCCACTCCACTCCACTCCACTCCATTCCATTCAATTCCACTCCATTCCATTCCATGCATTCCTTTCGACAATATTTCACTCTGTCATACAGACTGGAGTGAAGTGGCACAATCTCACCTCACATTTCATTTCACCATTCTATTTCAATCCATTCTATTCCATTAAATTCCTTTCCAATCTACTCCAATCCACTCCAATCCACTCCGTTGCACTACACTCCATTCCACTCCACTCCACTCCATTCTGCTCCACTCCACTCCACTCCATTCCATTCCATCACTGTCCATCCTACTCCATTCCATTCCACTCCACTCCACTCCAATCCATTCCATTGCATTCCATTCCTTTCAACCCCATTCCATTCCGTTATTTTCTTTTGCCAAGATCTCACTCTGGCACCTAGGTTGGAGTGCAGTGCCACATTCTCAGCTTACATTCTGTTTCACCATTCCATTCCATTCCTTTCCACTCCTGTCCACTCCATTCCGCTCCACTCCACTCCATTCCACTCCACTCAACTCCATTCCATTCCACTCCATTCCACTCCACTCCACTACACTCAAATACCCTCCACTCAATTCCACTCCATTCCACTCCATTCCATTCCACTCCATTCCACTTCATTCCATCCATCATATTCCATTCCACTCCACTTCACTCCACTCCACTCCATCCATCCCATTCCATTCTACTCCATTCCACTGAACTGCACTCCACTCTATTCCTCTCCATACTGCTCAATTGCATTTCATTACATCCATTACATTCCACTCCATTCCACTCCAGTCAACTCCACTCCACTCCACTACACTACACAACAGTGCACGCCACTCCACTACACTGCACTCCACTCTACTCCATTCCATTCCACTCCATTCCATTCCAGTTCACTCCATTCCACTCCACTCTACTGCATTCCATTCCATCCCTTTCCATTCCACTCCACTCCATTCCAATACGCTCCACTCCACTCCATTCTATTGCATTCCAGATTATTCAACTCCAGTCCACTCCACTCCACTCCATTCCACTCCACTCCATTCTACTCCATTCCACTCCATTCCACTCCATTCCATTCCACTCCATTCCACTCCAATCCACTCCACTCCTCTCCTCTCTACTCCACTGCAGTCCATTCCTTTCCATCCCATTCCATTCTTCTCCATTCCACTCCAATCCACTACACTCCTCTCAACTCCACTCCAATCCTCTCCATTCCAATCCATTCTACTCTATCCTGTTCAATTCCACTCCGTTACACTCCACTCCACTCCATTCCACTCCACTCCACGCCACTCAATGCCACTCCACTCCACTCCACTCAATGCCACTACACTGCACTCAATGCCACTCCACTCCACTCCACTCCACTCCATTCCATTCCATTCCATTCCATTTCATTCCATTCCATTCCATTCCATTCCATTCCATTCCATTCCATTCCATTCCATTCCATTCCATTGCATTCCATTCCATTCCATTCCATTGCATTCCATTCCATTCCATTCCATTCCATTGCATTCCATTCCATTCCATTCCATTCTCTCCATTCTTTTCCATTCCTTACTATCAACAGGATGTCACTCTGTTACATAGGCTGGAGTGCACTGGAACAATCTCAGCTCACATTTCATTTCACCATTCCATTCCATTCAATTCCATTCCATTGCAATTCATCCCTTTCCACACCACTCCACTGCATTACAGTCTTCTCCACTCCATTCCATTCCATTCCATTCCATTCCACTCTATTCCACTGCACTCCACTTCACTCTATTCCTCTCCATACCACTCCATTGCATTTCATTACATCCCATTCCATTCCACGCCAGTCAACTTCACTCCACTCCACTTCACTACACAACAGTGCATGCCACTCCACTACATTGCACTCCACTCTACTCCATTCCATTCCACTCCATTCCACTCCACTCCATTCCAGTTCACTCCACTCCACTCCACTCTACTGCATTCCATTCCATCCCTTTCCGTTCCACTCCACTCCTTTCCAATACGCTCCACTCCACTCCATTCCATTGCATTCCAGATTACTCAACTCCAGTCCACTCCACTCCACTCCATTCCACTCCACTCCATTCTACTTCACTCCACTCCATTCCACTCCACTCCACTCCATTCCATTCCACTCCATTACACTCCAATCCACTCCACTCCTCTCCTCTCCACTCCACTGCAGTCCATTCCTTTCCATCCCATTCCATTCTTCTCCATTCCACTCCAATCCACTACACTCCTCTCAACTCCACTCCAATCCGCTCCATTCCAAGCCATTCTATTCTATCCCGTTCAATTCCACTCCGTTACACTCCACTTCACTACATTCCACTCCACTCCACGCCATGCAATGCCACTCCACTCCACTCCATTCCATTCCATTCCATTCCATTCTATTCCATTCCATTGCATTCCATGCCAATCTCTCTGTTCATTTCCATTCCTTACTATCAACAGGATGTCACTCTGTTACATAGGCTGGAGTGCACTGGAACAGTCTCAGGTCACATTTCATTTCACCATTCCATTCCATTCCATTCCACTCCATTGCAATTCATTCCTTTCCACACCACTCCACTGCATTACACTCCTCTCCACTACATTCAGTTCCACTCCATTTCACTCCACTTCATTCCAGTTCACTCCATTCCACTCCACTATACTGCATTCCATACCATCCCTTTCCATTCCACTCCACTCCTTTCCAATACGCTCCACTCCACTACATTCCATTGCATTCCAGATTATTCAACTCCAGTATACTCCACTCCACTCTATTCCACTCCACTCCATTCTACTCCACTGCACTCCATTCCACTCCATTCCACTCCATTCCATTCCCCTCCATTCCACTCCAATCCATTCCACTCCTCTCCTCTCCACTCCACTGCAGTCCATTCCTTTCCATCCCATTCCATTCTTCTCCATTCCACTCCAATCCACTACACTCCTCTCAACTCCACTCCAATCCACTCCATTCCAATCCATTCTACTCTATCCCGTTCAATTTCAATCCGTTACACTCCACTCCACTCCATTCCACTGCACTCCACGCCACGCAATGCCACTCCACTCCACTCCATCCCATTCCATTCCATTCCATTCCATTCCATTCCATTCCATTCCATTCCATTCCATTCCATTCCATTCCATTCCATTCCATTCCATTGCATTGCATTCCATTCCAATCTCTCCGTTCTTTTCCATTCCTTACTATCAACAGGATGTCACTCTGTTACATAGGCTGGAGTGCACTGGAACAATCTCAGGTCACATTTCATTTCACCATCCTATTCCATTCCATTCCACTCCATTGCAATTCATTCCTTTCCACACCACTCCACTGCATTACACTCCTCTTCACTCCATTCCATTCCACTCCATTCTAATCCACTCCACTCCACTCCACTCAAGTTCATCCCCTTATATCCTGATCCTTTCCATTCCATTCCACTCCACTCCACTCCTTTCCACACCACTCCACTCCACTAAATTCCAGTCCACTCCATTCCATTCCATTCCATTAAATTACACTACATTCCACTCCACTCCACACCACTCCTCTACACTCCACTCCACTACATTCCACTACATTCCAATACAATACACTCCAGTCCATTTGATTCCAGTCCTTTCTTTAAACAGGATCTCAATCTGTCACACAGGCTTCAGTGCAGTGGTAAAATCTCCGCTCACATTTCATTTTACCATTGCATTCCACTTCTTTCCATTCCATTCCAATCCATTCAACTCCACTCCACTCCACTCCAGTCCAATACACTCCATTCCATTCCATTCCAGTCCACTCCACTCCATTCCACTCCAGTCCACTCCCTTCCCCTCCACTCCATTCCTCTTCACTCCACACTGTTCCTTTGCATTATATTCCATTACACACCCTACCAGTACATGAAAATCCACTTGACCACACTCCTCGCCACCCTATTCCACTCCACTCTTCTCCACTCCATGCAACTCCACTCCACTCCATTCCACTCCCATCCATTCCTCTCCACTCCACTCCATTCCATTCTACTCCACTATATTCCACTCCTTTCTTTCGACTGGATCTCACTTTCTCATCCAGCCTGGGGTGCAGTGGCTAAATCCCAGTTAACATTACATTTGAAAATTCCATTCCATTAAATTCCATTGCATTGTATTCCATTCCATTCAAATCGATTCCATTCCACGCCACTCTTCTCCACTGCACTCCATTCCACTCCACTTCATTCCGTTCCACTCCACTTCATTCCATTCCACTCCAATCCATCCCATTCAATTCCATTCCACTCCAATCCATTCCATCCTTTCTTTCATGAAGTTCTCACTCTGTCACACAGGCTGGAGTGCAGTGGCACAATCTCACCTCATATTTCATTTCACCATTCAATTTCAACCCATTCAATTACACTTCATTCCTTTCCAATCCACTCCACTACACTCCACTCAGTTCCACTCCACACAACTCCACTCTATTCAATTACATCCCTGTCCATCCCACTCCATTCCAATCCAGTAGACTCCACTCCACTCCACTCCTTTCCATTCCTTTCCACTCCATTCTATTCAGTTGTTTTCTTTTGACAAGATCTCACTCTGGCACCCAGGTTGGATTACAGTGATATATTCTCAGCTCACATTTTGTTTCACCATTCCATTCCATTCCATAAGATTCCATTCCACTCTAGTCCAATCCATTCCACTCTACTCCACTCCTTTCCAATCCATTCCCTCCTATTCCAATCCATTCCATTCCTTTCCACTCCATTATACTCCATTCCACTCCACTCCACTCCATTCCATTCCATCCCATTCCATTCCACTCCATTCTACTGCACTCCACTCCAAACCACTCCACTCCTTTCCATTCCACTTCATCACATTTTATTCCAATCCTATCCCCTTTAGTCCACTCCACTAAATTCCACACCACTCCATTCAATTATATTCCATTCCATTCCATCCCATTCCATTCCATTCCACCACATTCAATTCCATTCCATTCCACTCCACTCCACTCCAGTCCACTCAATCCCATTCCATCGCATTCCTTTCAACTCCATTCCACTCCACTGCACTCTACTCCTCTTCACTACAATCCTCTCTATTCTCTCCATTCAATTCCATTCCACTACATACCATTCCACACCGCTCCACTCCATTCCACTCCATTCCATTCAGTTCCATTCCATTCCACTCCACTCCATTCCACTTCTCTCCATTCCATTCCACACAAATTCACTCCACTCCTGTGCACAACGCTCCACTCCCCTCTATACCATTACATCCCCTTCCATCCCATTCCACCCCATTCCATCCAACTCCATTCAACTCCACTACAGTCAACTCCACGCCACTCCTTTTCATTCTATACTATTCCATCCCATTCCATTCCACTCCATTCCACTCCACTACTCTCCACTCCACTCCACCTCACTCCATTCCACTCCATTACATTCCACTCCATTCCATTTGATTCCACTATATTCCACTCCACTCCAATCCACTCCATTCCATTCCATCCCATTTCATTCCACTCCATTCCAGTTCATTCGTTGCAATCCACTCCACTCCACTCCACTGAATTCCGTTACACACCATTCAACGGAAATCTACTACCTTCAATACCATTCCATCCCATTTCTTCCATTTAACTCCACTCCACTCCTCTCTATTCTATTCTATTCTATTCCATTCCATTCCATTCCATTCCATTCCATTCCATTCCGTTCCATTCCATTCCATTCCGTTCCGTTCCATTCCATTCCATTCCATTCCATTCCATTCCATTCCATTCCATTCAATTCCATTCCACTCCACTCCACTCCACTCCACTCCACTCCATTCCATTCCATTCCATTCCATTCCACTCCATTCCATTCCATTCCACTGCATTCCATTCCATTCCACTCCACTCCATTCCATTCCACTGCACTCCATTTCATTCCATTCCACTCCGCTCCACTCCATTCCATTCTACTCCACTGCACTCCATTCCATTCCATTCCATTCCATTCCATTCCATTCCATTCCATTGCATTCCATTCCATTCCATTCCATTGCATTCCATTCCAATCTCTCCATTCTTTTCCATTCCTTACTATCAACAGGATGTCACTCTGTTACATAGGCTGGAGTGCACTGGAACAATCTCAGGTCACATTTCATTTCACCATTCCATTCCACTCCATTGCAATTCATACCTTTCCTCACCACTCCACTGCATTACACTCTTCTCCACCCCATTCCATTCCATTCCATTCTACTTCACTCCAATCCATTCAAGTTCATCCCCTTCCATCCTGATCCTTTCCATTCCATTCCACTCCACTCCACTCCTTTCCACACCACTCTCGTCCACTGAATTCCAGTCCACTCTATTCCATTCCATTCCATTAAATTACACTACATTCCACTCCACTCCACTCACTCCCCTACACTCCACTCCACTACATTCCACTATGTTCCACTACAATACATTCCAGTCCATTTCATTCCAGTCCTTTCTTTAAACAGGATCTCACTCTGACACACAGGCTTCAGTGAAGTGCTAAAATCACTGCTCACATTTCATTTTACCATTTCATTCCACTTCTTTCCATTCCATTCCAATCCATTCAATTCCACTCCACTCCACTCCACGCCTCTCCATTCAACTCCACTCCATTCCACTCCAGTTGACTCTTCTCCGTTCCATTCCATTCCATTCCACTAAAGTCCACTCCACTCCACTCCTCTCCACTCCATTCCACTCCACTCCACTCCACTCCTTTAAACGGCACTCCATTCCTCCTCAATCCACTGCACTCCATTGCTCCTCACTCCACTCCACTCCACTCCATTCCACTCAATTCCATTCCATTACACTCCATTCCACTCCACTCTACTCCATTCCATTACATTCCATTCCTTTCTTTCTACAGGATCTCATTCTGTCACCCAGGCTTCAGTGATGTGGCACAATCTCATCTCACATTTCATGTCACCGTTGCATTCAATTTCATTCCAATCCATTCCAATCTATTCTACTCCACTCCACTCCACTCCAGTCCAATACACTCCATTCCATTCCATTCCAGTCCACTCCACTTCATTCCACTCCAGTCCACTCCCTTCCCCTCCACTCCATTCCTCTCCACTCCACTCTGTTCCATTACATTATATTCCATTACAGACCCTACCAGTACATGCAAATCCACTTGACTACACTCCTCACCACCCTACTCCACTCCACTCTTCTCCACTCCATGCAACTCCACTCCACTCCTTTCCACTCCCGTCCATTCCTCTCCACTGCACTCCATTCCATTCTACTCTACTACATTCCACTCTTTTCTTTCGACTGGATCTCACTCTCTCATCCAGCCTGCAGTGCAGTGGCTAAATCTCAGTTAACATTTCATTGGAAAATTCCATTCCATTAAATTCCATTGCATTGTATTCCATTCCATTCAAATCGATTCCATTCCACGCCACTCTTCTCCACTGCACTCACTTCCACCCAACTTCATTCCGTTCCACTCCACTTCATTCCATTCCACTCCAATCCATCCCATTCAATTCCATTCCACTCCAATCCATTCCATCCTTTCTTTCATGAAGTTCTCACTCTGTCACACAGGCTGGAGTGCAGTGGCACAATCTCACCTCATATTTCATTTCACCATTCAATTTCAACCCATTCAATTACACTTCATTCCTTTCCAATCCACTCCACTACACTCCACTGAGTTCCACTCCACACAACTCCACTCTATTCAGTTAAATCCCTGTCCATCCCACTCCATTCCAATCCAGTAGACTCCACTCCACTCCATTCCTTTCCATTCCTTTCCACTCCATTCTATTCAGTTGTTTTCTTTTGACAAGATCTCACTCTGGCACCCCGGTTGGATTACAGTGATATATTCTCAGCTCACATTTTGTTTCACCATTCCATTCCATTCCATAAGATTCCATTCCACTCTAGTCCAATCCATTCCACTCTACTCCACTCCTTTCCAATCCATTCCCTCGTAATCCAATCCATTCCATTTCTTTCCACTCCATTATACTCCATTCCACTCCACTCCACTCCATTCCATTCCATCCCATTCCATTCCACTACATTCTACTGCACTGCACTCCAAACCACTCCACTCCTTTCCATTCCACTTCATCACATTTTATTCCAATCCTATCCCCTTTAGTCCACTCCACTCCACTCCACACCGCTCCATTCAATTATATTCCATTCCATTCCATTCCATTCCATTCCATTCCATTCCATTCCATCCCATTCCATTCCATTCCATTGCATTCCATTCCATTCCACCACATTCAATACCATTCCATTCCATTCCACCCCACTCCAGTCCTCTCAATCCCATTCCATCGCATTCCTTTCCACTCCATTCCACTCCACTGCACTCTACTCCTCTTCACTACAATCCTCTATATTCTCTCCATTCAATTCCATTCCATTACATACCATTCCACACCGCTCCACTCCATTCCACTCCATTCCATTCAGTTCGATTCCATTCCACTCCACTCCATTCCACTTCTCTCCATTCCATTCCACACAAATTCACTCCACTCCTGTGCACAACGCTCCACTCCCCTCTATACCATTACATCCCCTTCCATCCCATTCCACCCCATTCCATCCAACTCCATTCAACTCCACTCCAGTCCACTCCACGCCACTCATTTCATTCAATACTATTCCATCCCATTCCATTCCACTCCATTCCACTCCACTCCTCTCCACTCCACTCCACCTCACTCCATTCCAGTCCATTACATTCCACTCCATTCCATTTGATTCCACTATATTCCACTCCACTCCATTCCACTCCATTCCATTCCATCCCATTTCATTTCACTCCATTCCATTTCATTCATTGCAATCAACTCCACTCCACTCCATTGAATTCCGTTACACACCATTCTATGGAACTCTACTACGTTCAATACAATTCCATCCCATTTCTTCCATTTCACTCCACTCCACTCCTCTCCATTCTATTCCATTCTATTCCATTCCATTCCATTCCATTCCGTTCCATTCCATTCCATTCCATTCCGTTCCGTTCCATTCCGTTCCGTTCCATTCCATTCCATTCCATTCCATTCCATTCCATTACACTCTATTCCGCCCTACTCCACTCCACTCCGTTCCATTATATTCCATTCCATTTAAATCCATTCCACTCTATTGCTTTCTTTTGATAGGTTTTCACTCTGTCACCCAGACTGGAGTGCAGTAGCACAATCTCAGCTCACATTTCATTTCACCATTGCATTCCATTGCATTCCATTCCATTTTATTTCATTCCATTCCGCTCCACTCCACTCCACCCCACTGCACTCCATTCCGTTCTGTTCCATTCCATTACACTCCACTCCACTCCATTATGCTCCACTCCATTGCATTCCTTCCCATTCCATTCCACTCCAATCTACTCCTTTCCGCACCTCTACTGTGCACTTCAATCCTCTCCATTCCATTCCATTCCATACCATTCAATTAGATTCCATTCCACTGCATTCCTTTCCTTTCCGTTCCATTTATTTGACAGGATCTAACTCTGACACCCAGCCTGGAGTGCAGTGGCACAATGTCAGCTCACATTTCATTTCATCATTCCATTCCATTCCATTCCACTCTGTTAAACTCCACTCCACTCCACAATACTCCACTGCAGTCCATTCCATCCCATTCCATCGAATTCCATTCCACTCCATTCCACTCCACTCCACTCAACTCCACTCCTCTGCATTCCATTTCTTTCCATATCAATCCATTGCACTCCACTCCACTGCTCTCCACTCCACTGCACTCCACTCCAATCCACTGCCTTCCGTTCCATTCCATTCCCCTCCTTTCCATTTCATTCCTTTCTTTCAACTAGATCTCACTATGTCTCCCAGGCTATAGTGCACTGGCACAATCTCACCTCACATTTCATTTCACGATAACATTCCACTCCATTCCGTTCCGTTCCGTTCCGTTCCGTTCCATTCCGTTCCGTTCCATTCCATTCCGTACCATTGCATTTCAATCCACTCCACTGTACTCCATTCCACTCTGCTCCATTCCACTTCACTCCACTCCGCTCCATTCCATTCCATCTCATTCCATCCCACTCTATTCACTGCTCTTCACTCCAGTGCACTCCATTCCACTCAAATACACTCCATTCCACCCCATTCCATCCACTCCACTCAACTCCACTCATTTCCATTGCATTTCATTCCCCTCCATTCCATTCCATTCTTTCTTTCCACAGTATCCTACACTGGCACCCATGTTGGAGTGCTGTGGCACAATTACAACTCACATTTCATTTCACCATTCCTTTCCATTCCATTCCATTCCATTCCATTCCATTCCGTTCCATTCTGTTCCGTTCCGTTCTTTTCCGTTCTCTTCCGTTCCATTCCATTTCATTCCTTTCCACTCCACCCCACTCCATTCCACTCCACTCCACTCCTTTCCATTACATTCCATTCTACTCTATTCCACACCACTCCACTCTGCTACACTCCACTCCACTCCACTCAACTGCATTCCATTCCACTGCATCCCATTCCATTCCACTCCACTCCACGCCACTCCACTGCATTCATTAAAATTCATTCCTAACCATCCCATTCTGTTCCATTCGTTTCCTTCCACAGGATCGCACTCTGTCACGCGGGCTGGAGTGCAGTGGCACAAACTCAGCTCACATTTCATTTCACCATTCTATTCCACTCCACTGCACTACACTCTTTTCAACTCTACACAAACTCATTCAATTCCACTCCACTCCATTCCATTCCATTCCACTCCACTGCACTCCACTAAACTCCATTCCATTCCATTCCATTCCATTCCATTCCATTCCATTCCATTCCACTCCATTTCATTCCATTCCACTCCACTGCACTTTATTCCATTCCACACCATCCCATTCAATTACACTCCATTCCACTCCACTCCTCTCCACTCCACTCTGCTCCACTGCAATCCACTCCATTCCATTCTGGTCATTTCCATTCCACTCCATTCCATTCCCCTCCACTCCACTCCACTCAATTCTATCCCATTCCATTCCACTCCATTCCACTCCATGACACTCCACTCCATCGAAATCTATCCCATTGATTTTCACTCTATTCCACTCCAGCCTACTCCAATCCACTCCACTCCACTCTACTTTATTGTATTCCGTTCCATTCTAGTCCGTTACACTCAATTCCACTTCACTCCACTCCACTGCATTCCATTCAAAGACATTCCACGACATTCCAATCCACTCCTTTCTTTTGACAGGTTCTAACTCTGTCACCCAGGCTGGAGTGCAGTGTCACAATCTCAGCTCATATTTAATTTCACCATTCCATTCCATTGCATTCCATTCCACTCCACTCCATTCCAATCCACTCCACTCCGCTACACTCCATTCCATTCCACTGCATTCCTTTCCATTCCTTTCTTTCGATAGGTCTCACTATGTCACACAGGCTGTAGTGCAGTGGCACAGTCTCACTTCACATTTCATTTCACCATTCCAATTCAATCCATTACATTCCATTCAATTCCATTCGAATCCACTCCACTTCACTTCACTCCATTCCATACCACTCCACTCTATTCCACTTCTCTCCACTCTACTCCATTCTATTCCATCCCACTCCATCCCCCTCCATTCCAGTCCACTCCACTCCTCTCCATTCCATTCCATTCCGTTTTTTCCACTCCGTTCCATTCCGTTCTTTTCTTTTGAGAGGATCTCACTCTGGCACCTAGGCTGGAGTGCAGTGGCACATTCTCAACTCACATTTCTTTTCATCATTCCATTCCATTCCACTCCACTTCACTCAATTCCACTCCATATCATCCATCCCATTCTATTGCACTCCACTTCACTCCACAAAAATCCTCTCCATCCGTCTGATTCCATGTGACACCATTCCACTCCATTCCTCTCAACTCTACTCCTCTCGACACCACTCGACTCCTTTCCATTCCACCCCATTCCATTCCACACTATGCCACTCCAGACCACTCAACTACACTCCACTCGACTACACTGCACTCTACTCCACTAAACTGCACTCCACTGCACATCACTCAACTCCACTTCATTACATTCCACTCCACTCCACTCCACTCCACTCCACTCCATTCCATTCCATTCCATTCCATTCCATTCCACTCCACTCCACTCCATTCCATTCCATTCCATTCCATTCCATTCCATTCCATTCCATTCCACTCCATTCCATTCCATTCCACTGCATTCCATTCCATTCCACTCCACTCCATTCCATTCCACTGCACTCCATTTCATTCCATTCCACTCCACTCAACTCCATTCCGTTCTACTCCACTGCACTCCATTCCATTCCATTCCATTCCATTCCATTCCATTCCATTCCAATCTCTCCATTCATTTCCATTCCTTACTATCAACAGGATGTCACTCTGTTACATAGGCTGTAGTGCACCGGAACAATCTCAGGTCACATTTCATTTCACCATTCCATTCCATTCCATTCCACTCCATTGCAATTCATTGCTTTCCTCACCACTCCACTGCATTAAACTCCTCTACACTCCATTCCATTCCATTCCATTCTACTTCACTCCACTCCACTCAAGTTCATCCCCTTCCATCCTGATCCTTTCCATTCCATTCCACTCCACTCCTCTCCTTTCCACACCACTCTCGTCCACTGAATTCCAGTCCACTCTATTCCATTCCATTCCATTAAATTACACTACATTCCACTCCACTCCACTCACTCCCCTACACTCCACTCCACTACATTGCGCTATATTCCACTACAATACATTCCAGTCCATTTCATTCCAGTCCTTTCTTTAAACAGGATCTCACTCTTTCACACAGGCTTCAGTGCAGTGGTAAAATCACTGCTCACATTTCATTTTACAGTTTCATTCCACTTCTTTCCATTCCATTCCAATCCATTCAATTACACTCCACTCCACTCCACGCCACTCCATTCAACTCCACTCCATTCCACTCCAGTTGACTCTTCTCCGTTCCATTCCGTTCCATTCCACTAAAGTCCACTCCACTCCACTCCACTCCTCTCCACTCCATTCCATTCCACTCCACTCCACTCCTTTAAACTGCACTCCAATCCTCCTCAATCCACTGCACTCCATTCCTCCTCACTCCACTCCACTCAACTCCATTCCACTCAATTCCATTCCATTACACTCCATTCCACTCCACTCCACTCCATTCCATTCCATTCCATTCATTTCTTTCTACAGGATCTCATTCTGTCACCCAGGCTTCAGTGATGTGGCACAATCTCAGCTCACATTTCATGTCACCGTTGCATTCAATTTCATTCCAATCCATTCCAATCCATTCTACTCCATTCCACTCCACTCCAGTCCAATACACTCCATTCCATTCCATTCCAGTCCACTCCAATTCATTCCACTCCAGTCCACTCCCTTCCCCTCCACTCCATTCCTCTCCACTCCACTCTGTTCCATTGCATTATATTCCATTACACACACTACCAGTACATGCAAATCCACTTTACTACACCCCTCACCACCCTATTCCACTCCACTCTTCTCCACTCCATGCAACTCCACTCCACTCCTTTCCACACCCGTCCATTCCTCTCCACTCCACTCCATTCCATTCTACTCTACTACATTCCACTCCTTTCTTTCGAATGGATCTCACTGTCTCATCCAGCCTGCAGTCCAGTGGCTAAATCTCAGTTAACATTTTATTTAAAAATTCCATTCCATTAAATTCCATTGCATTGTATTCCATTCCATTCAAATCAACTCCATTCCACGCCACTCTTCTCCACTGCACTCCATTACACTCCACTTCATTCCATTCCACTCCAATCCATCCCATTCAATTCCATTCCACTCCAATCCATTCCATCCTTTCTTTCATGAAGTTCTCACTCTGTCACACAGGCTGGAGTGCAGTGGCACAATCTCAACTCATATTTCATTTCACCATTCAATTTCAACCCATTCAATTACACTTCATTCCTTTCCAACACACTCCACTACACTCCACTCAGTTCCACTCCACACAACTACACTCTATTCAATTACATCCGTGTCCATCGCACTCCATTCCAATCCAGTAGACTCCACTCCACTCCACTCCTTTCCATTCCTTTCCACTCCATTCTATTCAGTTGTTTTCTTTTGACAAGATCTCACTCTGGCACCCAGGTTGGATTACAGTGATATATTCTCAGCTCACATTTTGTTTCACCATTCCATTCCATTCCATTCCATTCCATAAGATTCCATTCCACTCTAGTCCAATCCATTCCACTCTACTCCACTCCTTTCCAATCCGTTCCCTCCTATTCCAATCCATTCCATTCCTTTCCACTCCATTATGCTCCATTCCACTCCACTCCACTCCATTCCATTCCATCCCATTCCATTCCACTCCATTCTACTGCACTCCACTCCAAACCACTCCACTCCTTTCCATTCCCCTTCATCACATTTTATTCCAATCCTATCCCCGTTAGTCCACTCCACTCCACTCCACACCACTCCATTCAATTATATTCCATTCCATTCCATTACATTCCATCCCATTCAATTCCATTCCATTGCATTCCATTCCATTCCACCACATTCAATTCCATTCCATTCCACTCCACTCCACTCCAGTCCACTCAATCCCATTCCATCGAATTCCTTTCCACTCCATTCCACTCCACTGCACTCTACTCCTCTTCACTACAATCCTCTCTATTCTCTCCATTCAATTCCATTCCATTACATACCATTCCACACCGCTCCACTCCATTCCACTCCATTCCATTCAGTTCCATTCCATTCCACTCCACTCCATTCCACTTCTCTCCATTCCATTCCATCCCATTCCATTCCACACAAATTCACTCCACTCCTGTGCACAACGCTCCACTCCCCTCTATACCATTATATCCCCTTCCATCCCATTCCACCCCATTCAATCCAACTCCATTCAACTCTACTCCAGTCCACTCCACGCCACTCCTTTTCATTCTATACTATTCCATCCCATGCCATTCCACTCCATTCCACTCCACTCCTCTCCACTCCACTCCACCTCACTCCATTCCACTCCATTACATTCCACTACATTCCATTTGATTCCACTATATTCCACTCCACTCCAATCCACTCCATTCCATTCCATCCCATTTCATTCCACTCCATTCCATTTCATTCATTGCAATCCACTCCACTCCACTCCATTGAATTCCGTTACACTCCATTCCACGGAATTCTACTACATTCAATACCATTCCATCCCATTTCTTCCATTTCACTCCACTCCACTCCTCTATATTCTATTCCATTCTATTCCATTCCATTCCATTCCATTCCGTTCCATTCCATTCCATTCCATTCCATTCCGTTCCGGTCCGTTCCGTTCCATTCCATTCCATTCCATTCTATTCCATTCCATCCCATTACAATCTATTCCGCCCTACTCCACTCCACTCCGTTCCATTCTATTCCGTTCCATTTAAATCCATTCCACTCTATTCCTTTCTTTTGGTAGGTTTTCACTCTGTCACCCAGACTGGAGTGCAGTAGCACAATCTCAACTCACATTTCATTTCACCATTCCATTCCATTGCATTGCATTCCATTTTATTTCATTCCATTCCGCTCCACTCCACTCCACCCCACTGCACTCCATTCCGTTCTGTTCCATTCCATTACACTCCACTCCACTCCATTATGCTCCACTCCATTGCATTCCTTCCCATTCCATTCCACTCCAATCTACTCCTTTCCACACCTCTACAGTGCACTTCAATCCTCTCCATTCCATTCCATTCCATACCATTCAAGTAGATTCCATTCCACTGCATTCCTTTCCTTTCCGTACCATTTATTTGACAGGATCGAACTCTGTCACCACGCCTGGAGTGCAGTGGCACAATCTCAGCTCACATTTCATTTCATCATTCCATTCCATTCCATTCCACTCTGTTAAACTCCACTCCACTCCACAATACTCCACTGCAGTCCATTCCATCCCATTCCATCGAATTCCATTCCACTCCATTCCACTCCACTCCACTCAACTCCACTCCTCTGCATTCCATTTCTTTCCATATCAATCCAGTGCACTCCACTCCACTGCTCTCCACTCCACTGCACTCCACTCCAATACACTGCCTTCCACTCCATTCCATTCCCCTCCTTTCCATTTCATTCCTTTCTTTCAACTAGATCTCACTATGTCTCCCAGGCTGTAGTGCAGTGGCACAATCTCACCTCACATTTCATTTCACGATAACATTCCACTCCATTCCGTTCCGTTCCGTTCCGTTCCATTCCATTCCGTTCCGTTCCATTCCATTCCGTACCATTGCATTCCAATCCACTCCACTGTACTCCATTCCACTCTGCTCCATTCCACTTCACTCCACTCCGCTCCATTCCATTCCATCTCATTCCATCCCACTCTATTCACTGCTCTTCACTCCAGTGCACTCCATTCCACTCAAATACACTCCATTCCACCCCATTCCATCCACTCCACTCAACTCCACTCATTTCCATTGCATTTCATTCCCCTCCATTCCATTCCATTCTTTCTTTCCACAGTATCCTACACTGGCACCCATGTTGGAGTGCTGTGGCACAATTTCAGCTCACATTTCATTTCACCATTCCTTTCCATTCCATTCCATTCCATTCCATTCCATTCCATTCCATTCCATTCCGTTCCATTCCGTTCCATTCTGTTCCATTCTGTTCTTTTTCGTTCTCTTCCGTTCCATTCCATTTCATTCCTTTCCACTCCACACCACTCCGTTCTACTCCACTCCACTCCTTTCCTTTACATTCCATTCTATTCTATTCCACACCACTCCACTCTGCTACACTCCACTCCACTCCACTCCACTGCATTCCATTCCACTGCATCCCATTCCATTCCACTCCACTCCACGCCACTCCACTGCATTCATTAAAATTCATTCCTAACCATCCCATTCTGTTCCATTCCTTTATTTCGACAGGATTGCACTCTGTCACGCAGGCTGGAGTGCAGTGGCACAAACTCAGCTCACATTTCATTTCACCATTCTATTCCACTCCACTGCACTACACTCTTCTCAACTCTACACAAATTCATTCCATTCCACTCCACTCCATTCCATTCCATTCCACTCCACTGCACTCCACTAAACTCCATTCCATTCCGTTCCATTCCATTCCATTCCACTCCATTTCATTCCATTCCACTCCACTGCACTTTATTCCATTCAACACCATCCCATTCAATTACACTGCATTCCACTCCACTCCACTCCACTCCACTCTGCTCCACTCCAATCCACTCCATTCCATTCTGGTCATTTCCATTCCACTCCATTCCATTCCCCTCCACCCCACTCCACTCAATTCTATTCCATTCCATTCCACTCCATTCCACTCCATGACACTCCACTCCATCCATATCTATCCCATTGATTTTCACTCTATTCCACTCCAGCCTACCCCAATCCACTCCACTCCACTCTACTTTATTGTATTCCATTCCATTCTAGTCCATTACACTCAATTCCACTTCACTCCACTCCACTGCATTCCATTCAAAGACATTCCACGACATTCCACTCCACTCCTTTCTTTTGACAGGTTCTAACTCTGTCACCCAGGCTGGAGTGCAGTGTCACAATCTCAGCCCATATTTAATTTCACCATTCCATTCCATTGCATTCCATTCCACTAGACTCCACTCCAATCCACTCCACTCCGCTACACTCCATTCCATTCCAGTGCACTCCTTTCCATTCCTTTCTTTCGATAGGTCTCAATCTGTCACACAGGCTGTAGTGCAGTGGCACAGTCTCACTTCACATTTCATTTCACCATTCCAATTCAATCCATTACATTCCATTCAATTCCATTCGAATCCACTCCACTTTATTTCACTCCACTCCATACCACTCCACTCTATTCGACTTCTTTCCACTCTAGTCCATTCCAGTCCATCCCACTCCATCCCACTCCATTCCACTCCACTCCACTCCACTCCTCTCCATTCCATTCCATTCCGTTTTTTCCACTCCGTTCCATTCCGTTCTTTTCTTTTGAGAGGATCTCACTCTGGCACCTAGGCTGGAGTGCAGTGGCACATTCTCAACTCACATTTCTTTTCATCATTCCATTCCATTCCACTCCACTTCATTCAATTCCACTCCATTTCATCCATCCCATTCTATTGCATTCCAATTCACTCCACACAACTCCTCTCCATTCATCTGATTCCATGTGACACCATTCCACTCCATTCCTCTCAACTCTACTTCTCTCCACACCACTCGACTCCTTTCCATTCCACCCCATTCCATTCCACACTATGCCACTCCACACCACTCAACTACACTCCACTCGACTACACTGCACTCTACTCCACTAAACTGCACTCCACTGCACATCACTCAACTCCACTTCATTACATTCCATTCCACTCCACTCCACTCCACTCCATTCCAGTCCACTCCATTCCACTCCTCTCCACTCCAATGCATTCCATTCCAGTCATTTCCCTTCCATTCCATTCCATTCCATTCCATTCCATTCCATTCCCCTCCACTCCACTCCACTCAATTCCATTCCATTCCATTCCATTCCATTCCACTCCATTCCACCCCAGGACACTCCACTCCACTCCATCCCAATCTATCCAATTGGTTCCCACTCTATTCCACTCCAGCCCACTCCAATCCACTCCTCTCCACTCTACTGTATTGTATTCCATCCCATTCTAGTCCATTCCATTCCACTCCACTCCACTTCACTCTATTTCATTCCATTCAAAGCTATTCCACTCCATTGCACTCCACTCCTTTCTTTTGACATCTTCTAACTGTATCACCCAGGCTGCAGTGCAGTGTCACAATCTGAGATCCTATTTCATTTCAGCATTCCATTCTGTTGCATTCCATTCCAGTCCACTCCACTCCAATCAACTCCACTCCGCTCCACTCCAGTTCATTACACTCCAGTCGACTCCATTTCATTCAATTCCATTCAATACCATTTCACTCCAGTCCAATAAACTCCCCTCCACTCCACTCCAATCCACTCCACTCCATTCCACTCCAGTCCATTCCACACCCTTCCACTCCACTCCATTCCATTCCATTCCACTCCAGTCCACTGCACTCAACTGCAATCCCCTCCACTCCACTTTATTCCGCTCCAGTCCGCTCCACTCCACTCTGTTCCATTCCATGCCATTCCATTCCATTCAACTCCACGCCAGTTCACTCCAGTCAACACCACCTCATTCCACTGCACTCCACTCCACTCCACTCCATTCCATTCAATTCCATTCCATTACACTCCATTCCACTCCACTCCACTCCATTCCATTCCAATCCATTCCTTTCTTTCTACAGGATCTCATTCTGTCACCCAGGCTTCAGTGATGTGGCACAATCTCAGCTCACATTTCATGTCACCGTTGCATTCAATTTCATTCCAATCCATTCCAATCCATTCTACTCCACTCCACTCCAGTCCAGTCCAATACACTCCATTCCATTCCATTGCAGTCCACTCCACTTCATTCCACTCCAGTCCACTCCCTTCCCCTCCACTCAATTCCTCTCCACTCCATTCTGTTCCATTGCATTATATTCCATTACACACCCTACCAGTACATGCAAGTCAACTTGACTACACTCCTCACCACCCTATTCCACTCCACTCTTCTCCACTCCATGCAACTCCACTCCACTCCTTTCCACTCCCGTCCATTCCTCTCCACTCCACTCCATTCCATTCTACTCTACTACATTCCACTCCTTTCTTTCGACTGGATCTCACTCTCTCATCCAGCCTGCAGTCCAGTGGCTAAATCTCAGTTAACATTTTATTTAAAAATTCCATTCCATTAAATTCCATTGCATTGTATTCCTTTCCATTCAAATCGATTCCATTCCACGCCACTCTTGTCCACTGCACTCCATTCCACTCCACTTCATTCCGTTCCACTCCACCTCATTCCATTCCACTCCAATCCATCCCATTCAATTCCATTCCACTCCAATCCATTCCATCCTTTCTTTCATGAAGTTCTCACTCTGTCACACAGGCTGGAGTGCAGTGGCACAATCTCACCTCATATTTCATTTCACCATTCAATTTCAACCCATTCAATTACACTTCATTCCTTTGCAATCCACTCCACTACACTCCACTCAGTTCCACTCCACACAACTACACTCTATTCAATTACATCCATGTCCATCCCACTCCATTCCAATCCAGTAGACTCCACTCCACTCCACTCCTTTCCATTCCTTTCCACTCCATTCTATTCAGTTGTTTTCTTTTGACAAGATCTCACTCTGGCACCCAGGTTGGATTACAGTGATATATTCTCAGCTCACATTTTGTTTCACCATTCCATTCCATTCCATAAGATTCCATTCCACTCTAGTCCCATCCATTCCACTCTACTCCACTCCTTTCCAATCCGTTCCCTCCTATTCCAATCCATTCCATTCCTTTCCACTCCATTATACTCCATTCCACTCCACTCCACTCCATTCCATTCCATCCCATTCCATTCCACTCCATTCTACTGCACTCCACTCCAAACCACTCCACTCCTTTCCATTTCACTTCATCACATTTTATTCCAATCCTATCCCCTTTAGTCCACTCCACTCCACTCCACACCGCTCCATTCAATTATATTCCATTCCATTCCATTCCATTCCATTACATTCCATCCCATTCAATTCCATTCCATTGCATTCCATTCCATTCCACCACATTCAATTCCATTCCATTCCACTCCACTCCACTCCAGTCCACTCAATCCCATTCCATCGCATTCCTTTCCACTCCATTCCACTCCACTGCACTCTACTCCTCTTCACTACAATCCTCTCTATTCTCTCCATTCAATTCCATTCCATTACATACCACTCCACACTGCTCCACTCCATTCCACTCCATTCCATTCAGTTCCATTCCATTCCACTCCACTCCATTCCACTTCTCTCCATTCCATTCCATCCCATTCCATTCCACACAAATTCACTCCACTCCTGTGCACAACGTTCCACTCCCCTCTATACCATTACATCCCCTTCCATCCCATTCCACCCCATTCCATCCAACTCCATTCAACTCCACTCCAGTCCACTCCACGCCACTCCTTTTCATTCTATACTATTCCATCCCATGCCATTCCACTCCATTCCACTCCACTCCTCTCCACTCCACTCCACTTCACTCCTTTCCACTCCATTACGTTCCACTCCATCCCATTTGATTCCACTATATTCCACTCCACTCCAATCCACTCCATTCCATTCCATCCCATTTCATTCCACTCCATTCCATTTCATTCATTGCAATCCACTCCACTCCACTCCATTGAATTCCGTTACACACCATTCCACGGAACTCTACTACCTTCAATACAATTCCATCCCATTTCTTCCATTTCACTCCACTCCACTCCTCTCTTTTCTATTCCATTCTATTCCATTCCATTCCATTCCATTCCGTTCCATTCCATTCCGTTCCGTTCCGTTCCGTTCCGTTCCGTTCCATTCCATTCCATTCCATTCCATTCCATTCCATTCCATTCCATTCCATTCCATTACACTCTATTCCGCCCTACTCCACTCCAGTCCATTCCATTATATTCCATTCCATTTAAATCCATTCCACTCTATTCCTTTCTTTTGATAGGTTTTCACTCTGTCACCCAGACTGGAGTGCAGTTGCACAATCTCAGCTCACATTTCATTTCACCATTCCATTCCATTGCATTCCATTCCATTTTATTTCATTCCATTCCGCTCCACTCCACTCCACCCCACTGCACTCCATTCCGTTCTGTTCCATTCCATTACACTCCACTCCACTCCATTATGCTCCATTCCATTGCATTCCTTCCCATTCCATTCCACTCCAATCTACTCCTTTCCACACCTCTACAGTGCACTTCAATCCTCTCCATTCCATTCCATTCCATACCATTCAATTAGATTCCATTCCACTGCATTCCTTTCCTTTCCGTACCATTTATTTGACAGGATCGAACTCTGTCACCACGCCTGGAGTACAGTGGCACAATCTCAGCTCACATTTCATTTCATCATTCCATTCCATTCCACTCTGTTAAACTCCACTCCACTCCACAATACTCCACTGCAGTCCATTCCATCCCATTCTATCGAATTCCATTCCTCTCCATTCCACTCCACTCCACTCAACTCCACTCCTCTCCATTCCATTTCTTTCCATATCAATCCACTGCACTCCACTCCACTGCTCTCCACTCCACTGCACTCCACTCCAATACACTGCCTTCCATTCCATTCCATTCCCCTCCTTTCCATTTCATTCCTTTCTTTCAACTAGATCTCACTATGTCTCCCAGGCTGTAGTGCAGTGGCACAATCTCACCTCACATTTCATTTCACGATAACATTCCACTCCATTCCGTTCCGTTCCGTTCCGTTCCATTCCATTCCGTTCCGTTCCATTCCATTCCGTACCATTGCATTCCAATCCACTCCGCTGTACTCCATTCCACTCTGCTCCATTCCACTTCACTCCACTCCGCTCCATTCCATTCCATCTCATTCCATCTCACTCTATTCACTGCTCTTCACTCCAGTGCACTCCATTCCACTCAAATACACTCCATTCCACCCCATTCCATCCACTCCACTCAACTCCACTCATTTCCATTGCATTTCATTCCCCTCCATTCCATTCCATTCTTTCTTTCCACAGTATCCTACACTGGCACCCATGTTGGATTGCTGTGGCACAATTTCAGCTCACATTTCATTTCACCATTCCTTTCCATTCCATTCCATTCCATTCCATTCCATTCCATTCCGTTCCATTCTGTTCCATTCCGTTCTTTTCCGTTCTCTTCCGTTCCATTCCATTTCATTCCTTTCCACTCCACACCACTCCGTTCTACTCCACTCCACTCCTTTCCTTTACATTCCATTCTATTCTATTCCACACCACTCCACTCTGCTACACTCCACTCCACTCCACTCCACTGCATTCCATTCCACTGCATCCCATTCCATTCCACTCCAATCCACGCCACTCCACTGCATTCATTAAAATTCATTCCTAACCATCCCATTCTGTTCCATTCCTTTATTTCGACAGGATTGCACTCTGTCACGCAGGCTGGAGTGCAGTGGCACAAACTCAGCTCACATTTCATTTCACCATTCTATTCCACTCCACTGCACTACGCTCTTCTCAACTCTACACAAATTCATTCCATTCCACTCCACTCCATTCCATTCCATTCCACTCCACTGCACTCCACTAAACTCCATTCCATTCCGTTCCATTCCATTCCATTCCACTCCATTTCATTCCATTCCACTCCACTGCACTTTATTCCATTCAACACCATCCCATTCAATTACACTGCATTCCACTCCACTCCACTCCACTCCACTCTGCTCCACTCCAATCCACTCCATTCCATTCTGGTCATTTCCATTCCACTCCATTCCATTCCCCTCCACCCCACTCCACTCAATTCTATTCCATTCCATTCCACTCCATTCCACTCCATGACACTCCACTCCATCCATATCTATCCCATTGATTTTCACTCTATTCCACTCCAGCCTACCCCAATCCACACCACTCCACTCTACTTTATTGTATTCCATTCCATTCTAGTCCATTACACTCAATTCCACTTCACTCCACTCCACTGCATTCCATTCAAAGACATTCCACGACATTCCACTCCACTCCTTTCTTTTGACAGGTTCTAACTCTGTCACCCAGGCTGGAGTGCAGTGTCACAATCTCAGCCCATATTTAATTTCACCATTCCATTCCATTGCATTCCATTCCACTAGACTCCACTCCAATCCACTCCACTCCGCTACACTCCATTCCATTCCAGTGCACTCCTTTCCATTCCTTTCTTTCGATAGGTCTCAATCTGTCACACAGGCTGTAGTGCAGTGGCACAGTCTCACTTCACATTTCATTTCACCATTCCAATTCAATCCATTACATTCCATTCAATTCCATTCGAATCCACTCCACTTTATTTCACTCCACTCCATACCACTCCACTCTATTCGACTTCTTTCCACTCTAGTCCATTCCAGTCCATCCCACTCCATCCCACTCCATTCCACTCCACTCCACTCCACTCCACTCCTCTCCATTCCATTCCATTCCGTTTTTTCCACTCCGTTCCATTCCGTTCTTTTCTTTTGAGAGGATCTCACTCTGGCACCTAGGCTGGAGTGCAGTGGCACATTCTCAACTCACATTTCTTTTCATCATTCCATTCCATTCCACTCCACTTCATTCAATTCCACTCCATTTCATCCATCCCATTCTATTGCATTCCAATTCACTCCACACAACTCCTCTCCATTCATCTGATTCCATGTGACACCATTCCACTCCATTCCTCTCAACTCTACTTCTCTCCACACCACTCGACTCCTTTCCATTCCACCCCATTCCATTCCACACTATGCCACTCCACACCACTCAACTACACTCCACTCGACTACACTGCACTCTACTCCACTAAACTGCACTCCACTGCACATCACTCAACTCCACTTCATTACATTCCATTCCACTCCACTCCACTCCACTCCACTCCATTCCAGTCCACTCCATTCCACTCCTCTCCACTCCAATGCATTCCATTCCAGTCATTTCCCTTCCATTCCATTCCATTCCATTCCATTCCCCTCCACTCCACTCCACTCAATTCCATTCCATTCCATTCCATTCCATTCCACTCCATTCCACCCCAGGACACTCCACTCCACTCCATCCCAATCTATCCAATTGGTTCCCACTCTATTCCACTCCAGCCCACTCCAATCCACTCCTCTCCACTCTACTGTATTGTATTCCATCCCATTCTAGTCCATTCCATTCCACTCCACTCCACTTCACTCTATTCCATTCCATTCAAAGCTATTCCACTCCATTGCACTCCACTCCTTTCTTTTGACATCTTCTAACTGTATCACCCAGGCTGCAGTGCAGTGTCACAATCTGAGATCCTATTTCATTTCAGCATTCCATTCTGTTGCATTCCATTCCAGTCCACTCCACTCCAATCAACTCCACTCCGCTCCACTCCAGTCCATTACACTCCAGTCGACTCCATTTCATTCAATTCCATTCAATACCATTTCACTCCAGTCCAATAAACTCCCCTCCACTCCACTCCAATCCACTCCACTCCATTCCACTCCAGTCCATTCCACACCCTTCCACTCCACTCCATTCCATTCCATTCCACTCCAGTCCACTGCACTCAACTGCAATCCCCTCCACTCCACTTTATTCCGCTCCAGTCCGCTCCACTCCACTCTGTTCCATTCCATGCCATTCCATTCCATTCAACTCCACGCCAGTTCACTCCAGTCAACACCACCTCATTCCACTGCACTCCACTCCACTCCACTCCATTCCATTCAATTCCATTCCATTACACTCCATTCCACTCCACTCCACTCCATTCCATTCCAATCCATTCCTTTCTTTCTACAGGATCTCATTCTGTCACCCAGGCTTCAGTGATGTGGCACAATCTCAGCTCACATTTCATGTCACCGTTGCATTCAATTTCATTCCAATCCATTCCAATCCATTCTACTCCACTCCACTCCAGTCCAGTCCAATACACTCCATTCCATTCCATTGCAGTCCACTCCACTTCATTCCACTCCAGTCCACTCCCTTCCCCTCCACTCAATTCCTCTCCACTCCATTCTGTTCCATTGCATTACATTCCATTACACACCCTACCAGTACATGCAAGTCAACTTGACTACACTCCTCACCACCCTATTCCACTCCACTCTTCTCCACTCCATGCAACTCCACTCCACTCCTTTCCACTCCCGTCCATTCCTCTCCACTCCACTCCATTCCATTCTACTCTACTACATTCCACTCCTTTCTTTCGACTGGATCTCACTCTCTCATCCAGCCTGCAGTCCAGTGGCTAAATCTCAGTTAACATTTTATTTAAAAATTCCATTCCATTAAATTCCATTGCATTGTATTCCTTTCCATTCAAATCGATTCCATTCCACGCCACTCTTGTCCACTGCACTCCATTCCACTCCACTTCATTCCGTTCCACTCCACCTCATTCCATTCCACTCCAATCCATCCCATTCAATTCCATTCCACTCCAATCCATTCCATCCTTTCTTTCATGAAGTTCTCACTCTGTCACACAGGCTGGAGTGCAGTGGCACAATCTCACCTCATATTTCATTTCACCATTCAATTTCAACCCATTCAATTACACTTCATTCCTTTGCAATCCACTCCACTACACTCCACTCAGTTCCACTCCACACAACTACACTCTATTCAATTACATCCATGTCCATCCCACTCCATTCCAATCCAGTAGACTCCACTCCACTCCACTCCTTTCCATTCCTTTCCACTCCATTCTATTCAGTTGTTTTCTTTTGACAAGATCTCACTCTGGCACCCAGGTTGGATTACAGTGATATATTCTCAGCTCACATTTTGTTTCACCATTCCATTCCATTCCATAAGATTCCATTCCACTCTAGTCCCATCCATTCCACTCTACTCCACTCCTTTCCAATCCGTTCCCTCCTATTCCAATCCATTCCATTCCTTTCCACTCCATTATACTCCATTCCACTCCACTCCACTCCATTCCATTCCATCCCATTCCATTCCACTCCATTCTACTGCACTCCACTCCAAACCACTCCACTCCTTTCCATTTCACTTCATCACATTTTATTCCAATCCTATCCCCTTTAGTCCACTCCACTCCACTCCACACCACTCCATTCAATTATATTCCATTCCATTCCATTCCATTCCATTACATTCCATCCCATTCAATTCCATTCCATTGCATTCCATTCCATTCCACCACATTCAATTCCATTCCATTCCACTCCACTCCACTCCAGTCCACTCAATCCCATTCCATCGCATTCCTTTCCACTCCATTCCACTCCACTGCACTCTACTCCTCTTCACTACAATCCTCTCTATTCTCTCCATTCAATTCCATTCCATTACATACCATTCCACACTGCTCCACTCCATTCCACTCCATTCCATTCAGTTCCATTCCATTCCACTCCACTCCATTCCACTTCTCTCCATTCCATTCCATCCCATTCCATTCCACACAAATTCACTCCACTCCTGTGCACAACGTTCCACTCCCCTCTATACCATTACATCCCCTTCCATCCCATTCCACCCCATTCCATCCAACTCCATTCAACTCCACTCCAGTCCACTCCACGCCACTCCTTTTCATTCTATACTATTCCATCCCATGCCATTCCACTCCATTCCACTCCACTCCTCTCCACTCCACTCCACCTCACTCCATTCCACTCCATTACGTTCCACTCCATCCCATTTGATTCCACTATATTCCACTCCACTCCAATCCACTCCATTCCATTCCATCCCATTTCATTCCACTCCATTCCATTTCATTCATTGCAATCCACTCCACTCCACTCCATTGAATTCCGTTACACACCATTCCACGGAACTCTACTACCTTCAATACAATTCCATCCCATTTCTTCCATTTCACTCCACTCCACTCCTCTCTTTTCTATTCCATTCTATTCCATTCCATTCCATTCCATTCCGTTCCATTCCATTCCATTCCATTCCGTTCCGTTCCGTTCCGTTCCATTCCATTCCATTCCATTCCATTCCATTCCATTCCATTCCATTCCATTCCATTCCATTACACTCTATTCCGCCCTACTCCACTCCAGTCCATTCCATTATATTCCATTCCATTTAAATCCATTCCACTCTATTCCTTTCTTTTGATAGGTTTTCACTCTGTCACCCAGACTGGAGTGCAGTTGCACAATCTCAGCTCACATTTCATTTCACCATTCCATTCCATTGCATTCCATTCCATTTTATTTCATTCCATTCCGCTCCACTCCACTGCACCCCACTGCACTCCATTCCGTTCTGTTCCATTCCATTACACTCCACTCCACTCCATTATGCTCCACTCCATTGCATTCCTTCCCATTCCATTCCACTCCAATCTACTCCTTTCCACACCTCTACAGTGCACTTCAATCCTCTCCATTCCATTCCATTCCATACCATTCAATTAGATTCCATTCCACTGCATTCCTTTCCTTTCCGTACCATTTATTTGACAGGATCGAACTCTGTCACCACGCCTGGAGTGCAGTGGCACAATCTCAGCTCACATTTCATTTCATCATTCCATTCCATTCCACTCTGTTAAACTCCACTCCACTCCACAATACTCCACTGCAGTCCATTCCATCCCATTCTATCGAATTCCATTCCTCTCCATTCCACTCCACTCCACTCAACTCCACTCCTCTCCATTCCATTTCTTTCCATATCAATCCACTGCACTCCACTCCACTGCTCTCCACTCCACTGCACTCCACTCCAATACACTGCCTTCCATTCCATTCCATTCCCCTCCTTTCCATTTCATTCCTTTCTTTCAACTAGATCTCACTATGTCTCCCAGGCTGTAGTGCAGTGGCACAATCTCACCTCACATTTCATTTCACGATAACATTCCACTCCATTCCGTTCCGTTCCGTTCCGTTCCATTCCATTCCGTTCCGTTCCATTCCATTCCGTACCATTGCATTCCAATCCACTCCGCTGTACTCCATTCCACTCTGCTCCATTCCACTTCACTCCACTCCGCTCCATTCCATTCCATCTCATTCCATCCCACTCTATTCACTGCTCTTCACTCCAGTGCACTCCATTCCACTCAAATACACTCCATTCCACCCCATTCCATCCACTCCACTCAACTCCACTCATTTCCATTGCATTTCATTCCCCTCCATTCCATTCCATTCTTTCTTTCCACAGTATCCTACACTGGCACCCATGTTGGATTGCTGTGGCACAATTTCAGCTCACATTTCATTTCACCATTCCTTTCCATTCCATTCCATTCCATTCCATTCCATTCCATTCCATTCCGTTCCATTCTGTTCCATTCCGTTCTTTTCCGTTCTCTTCCGTTCCATTCCATTTCATTCCTTTCCACTCCACACCACTCCGTTCTACTCCACTCCACTCCTTTCCTTTACATTCCATTCTATTCTATTCCACACCACTCCACTCTGCTACACTCCACTCCACTCCACTGCATTCCATTCCACTGCATCCCATTCCATTCCACTCCACTCCACGCCACTCCACTGCATTCATTAAAATTCATTCCTAACCATCCCATTCTGTTCCATTCCTTTATTTCGACAGGATTGCACTCTGTCACGCAGGCTGGAGTGCAGTGGCACAAACTCAGCTCACATTTCATTTCACCATTCTATTCCACTCCACTGCACTACGCTCTTCTCAACTCTACACAAATTCATTCCATTCCACTCCACTCCATTCCATTCCATTCCACTCCACTGCACTCCACTAAACTCCATTCCATTCCGTTCCATTCCATTCCATTCCACTCCATTTCATTCCATTCCACTCCACTGCACTTTATTCCATTCAACACCATCCCATTCAATTACACTGCATTCCACTCCACTCCACTCCACTCCACTCTGCTCCACTCCAATCCACTCCATTCCATTCTGGTCATTTCCATTCCACTCCATTCCATTCCCCTCCACCCCACTCCACTCAATTCTATTCCATTCCATTCCACTCCATTCCACTCCATGACACTCCACTCCATCCATATCTATCCCATTGATTTTCACTCTATTCCACTCCAGCCTACCCCAATCCACTCCACTCCACTCTACTTTATTGTATTCCATTCCATTCTAGTCCATTACACTCAATTCCACTTCACTCCACTCCACTGCATTCCATTCAAAGACATTCCACGACATTCCACTCCACTCCTTTCTTTTGACAGGTTCTAACTCTGTCACCCAGGCTGGAGTGCAGTGTCACAATCTCAGCCCATATTTAATTTCACCATTCCATTCCATTGCATTCCATTCCACTAGACTCCACTCCAATCCACTCCACTCCGCTACACTCCATTCCATTCCAGTGCACTCCTTTCCATTCCTTTCTTTCGATAGGTCTCAATCTGTCACACAGGCTGTAGTGCAGTGGCACAGTCTCACTTCACATTTCATTTCACCATTCCAATTCAATCCATTACATTCCATTCAATTCCATTCGAATCCACTCCACTTTATTTCACTCCACTCCATACCACTCCACTCTATTCGACTTCTTTCCACTCTAGTCCATTCCAGTCCATCCCACTCCATCCCACTCCATTCCACTCCACTCCACTCCACTCCACTCCTCTCCATTCCATTCCATTCCGTTTTTTCCACTCCGTTCCATTCCGTTCTTTTCTTTTGAGAGGATCTCACTCTGGCACCTAGGCTGGAGTGCAGTGGCACATTCTCAACTCACATTTCTTTTCATCATTCCATTCCATTCCACTCCACTTCATTCAATTCCACTCCATTTCATCCATCCCATTCTATTGCATTCCAATTCACTCCACACAACTCCTCTCCATTCATCTGATTCCATGTGACACCATTCCACTCCATTCCTCTCAACTCTACTTCTCTCCACACCACTCGACTCCTTTCCATTCCACCCCATTCCATTCCACACTATGCCACTCCACACCACTCAACTACACTCCACTCGACTACACTGCACTCTACTCCACTAAACTGCACTCCACTGCACATCACTCAACTCCACTTCATTACATTCCATTCCACTCCACTCCACTCCACTCCATTCCAGTCCACTCCATTCCACTCCTCTCCACTCCAATGCATTCCATTCCAGTCATTTCCCTTCCATTCCATTCCATTCCATTCCATTCCCCTCCACTCCACTCCACTCAATTCCATTCCATTCCATTCCATTCCATTCCACTCCATTCCACCCCAGGACACTCCACTCCACTCCATCCCAATCTATCCAATTGGTTCCCACTCTATTCCACTCCAGCCCACTCCAATCCACTCCTCTCCACTCTACTGTATTGTATTCCATCCCATTCTAGTCCATTCCATTCCACTCCACTCCACTTCACTCTATTCCATTCCATTCAAAGCTATTCCACTCCATTGCACTCCACTCCTTTCTTTTGACATCTTCTAACTGTATCACCCAGGCTGCAGTGCAGTGTCACAATCTGAGATCCTATTTCATTTCAGCATTCCATTCTGTTGCATTCCATTCCAGTCCACTCCACTCCAATCAACTCCACTCCGCTCCACTCCAGTCCATTACACTCCAGTCGACTCCATTTCATTCAATTCCATTCAATACCATTTCACTCCAGTCCAATAAACTCCCCTCCACTCCACTCCAATCCACTCCACTCCATTCCACTCCAGTCCATTCCACACCCTTCCACTCCACTCCATTCCATTCCATTCCACTCCAGTCCACTGCACTCAACTGCAATCCCCTCCACTCCACTTTATTCCGCTCCAGTCCGCTCCACTCCACTCTGTTCCATTCCATGCCATTCCATTCCATTCAACTCCACGCCAGTTCACTCCAGTCAACACCACCTCATTCCACTGCACTCCACTCCACTCCACTCCATTCCATTCAATTCCATTCCATTACACTCCATTCCACTCCACTCCACTCCATTCCATTCCAATCCATTCCTTTCTTTCTACAGGATCTCATTCTGTCACCCAGGCTTCAGTGATGTGGCACAATCTCAGCTCACATTTCATGTCACCGTTGCATTCAATTTCATTCCAATCCATTCCAATCCATTCTACTCCACTCCACTCCAGTCCAGTCCAATACACTCCATTCCATTCCATTGCAGTCCACTCCACTTCATTCCACTCCAGTCCACTCCCTTCCCCTCCACTCAATTCCTCTCCACTCCATTCTGTTCCATTGCATTACATTCCATTACACACCCTACCAGTACATGCAAGTCAACTTGACTACACTCCTCACCACCCTATTCCACTCCACTCTTCTCCACTCCATGCAACTCCACTCCACTCCTTTCCACTCCCGTCCATTCCTCTCCACTCCACTCCATTCCATTCTACTCTACTACATTCCACTCCTTTCTTTCGACTGGATCTCACTCTCTCATCCAGCCTGCAGTCCAGTGGCTAAATCTCAGTTAACATTTTATTTAAAAATTCCATTCCATTAAATTCCATTGCATTGTATTCCTTTCCATTCAAATCGATTCCATTCCACGCCACTCTTGTCCACTGCACTCCATTCCACTCCACTTCATTCCGTTCCACTCCACCTCATTCCATTCCACTCCAATCCATCCCATTCAATTCCATTCCACTCCAATCCATTCCATCCTTTCTTTCATGAAGTTCTCACTCTGTCACACAGGCTGGAGTGCAGTGGCACAATCTCACCTCATATTTCATTTCACCATTCAATTTCAACCCATTCAATTACACTTCATTCCTTTGCAATCCACTCCACTACACTCCACTCAGTTCCACTCCACACAACTACACTCTATTCAATTACATCCATGTCCATCCCACTCCATTCCAATCCAGTAGACTCCACTCCACTCCACTCCTTTCCATTCCTTTCCACTCCATTCTATTCAGTTGTTTTCTTTTGACAAGATCTCACTCTGGCACCCAGGTTGGATTACAGTGATATATTCTCAGCTCACATTTTGTTTCACCATTCCATTCCATTCCATAAGATTCCATTCCACTCTAGTCCCATCCATTCCACTCTACTCCACTCCTTTCCAATCCGTTCCCTCCTATTCCAATCCATTCCATTCCTTTCCACTCCATTATACTCCATTCCACTCCACTCCACTCCATTCCATTCCATCCCATTCCATTCCACTCCATTCTACTGCACTCCACTCCAAACCACTCCACTCCTTTCCATTTCACTTCATCACATTTTATTCCAATCCTATCCCCTTTAGTCCACTCCACTCCACTCCACACCACTCCATTCAATTATATTCCATTCCATTCCATTCCATTCCATTACATTCCATCCCATTCAATTCCATTCCATTGCATTCCATTCCATTCCACCACATTCAATTCCATTCCATTCCACTCCACTCCACTCCAGTCCACTCAATCCCATTCCATCGCATTCCTTTCCACTCCATTCCACTCCACTGCACTCTACTCCTCTTCACTACAATCCTCTCTATTCTCTCCATTCAATTCCATTCCATTACATACCATTCCACACTGCTCCACTCCATTCCACTCCATTCCATTCAGTTCCATTCCATTCCACTCCACTCCATTCCACTTCTCTCCATTCCATTCCATCCCATTCCATTCCACACAAATTCACTCCACTCCTGTGCACAACGTTCCACTCCCCTCTATACCATTACATCCCCTTCCATCCCATTCCACCCCATTCCATCCAACTCCATTCAACTCCACTCCAGTCCACTCCACGCCACTCCTTTTCATTCTATACTATTCCATCCCATGCCATTCCACTCCATTCCACTCCACTCCTCTCCACTCCACTCCACCTCACTCCATTCCACTCCATTACGTTCCACTCCATCCCATTTGATTCCACTATATTCCACTCCACTCCAATCCACTCCATTCCATTCCATCCCATTTCATTCCACTCCATTCCATTTCATTCATTGCAATCCACTCCACTCCACTCCATTGAATTCCGTTACACACCATTCCACGGAACTCTACTACCTTCAATACAATTCCATCCCATTTCTTCCATTTCACTCCACTCCACTCCTCTCTTTTCTATTCCATTCTATTCCATTCCATTCCATTCCATTCCGTTCCATTCCATTCCATTCCATTCCGTTCCGTTCCGTTCCGTTCCATTCCATTCCATTCCATTCCATTCCATTCCATTCCATTCCATTCCATTACACTCTATTCCGCCCTACTCCACTCCAGTCCATTCCATTATATTCCATTCCATTTAAATCCATTCCACTCTATTCCTTTCTTTTGATAGGTTTTCACTCTGTCACCCAGACTGGAGTGCAGTTGCACAATCTCAGCTCACATTTCATTTCACCATTCCATTCCATTGCATTCCATTCCATTTTATTTCATTCCATTCCGCTCCACTCCACTGCACCCCACTGCACTCCATTCCGTTCTGTTCCATTCCATTACACTCCACTCCACTCCATTATGCTCCACTCCATTGCATTCCTTCCCATTCCATTCCACTCCAATCTACTCCTTTCCACACCTCTACAGTGCACTTCAATCCTCTCCATTCCATTCCATTCCATACCATTCAATTAGATTCCATTCCACTGCATTCCTTTCCTTTCCGTACCATTTATTTGACAGGATCGAACTCTGTCACCACGCCTGGAGTGCAGTGGCACAATCTCAGCTCACATTTCATTTCATCATTCCATTCCATTCCACTCTGTTAAACTCCACTCCACTCCACAATACTCCACTGCAGTCCATTCCATCCCATTCTATCGAATTCCATTCCTCTCCATTCCACTCCACTCCACTCAACTCCACTCCTCTCCATTCCATTTCTTTCCATATCAATCCACTGCACTCCACTCCACTGCTCTCCACTCCACTGCACTCCACTCCAATACACTGCCTTCCATTCCATTCCATTCCCCTCCTTTCCATTTCATTCCTTTCTTTCAACTAGATCTCACTATGTCTCCCAGGCTGTAGTGCAGTGGCACAATCTCACCTCACATTTCATTTCACGATAACATTCCACTCCATTCCGTTCCGTTCCGTTCCGTTCCATTCCATTCCGTTCCGTTCCATTCCATTCCGTACCATTGCATTCCAATCCACTCCGCTGTACTCCATTCCACTCTGCTCCATTCCACTTCACTCCACTCCGCTCCATTCCATTCCATCTCATTCCATCCCACTCTATTCACTGCTCTTCACTCCAGTGCACTCCATTCCACTCAAATACACTCCATTCCACCCCATTCCATCCACTCCACTCAACTCCACTCATTTCCATTGCATTTCATTCCCCTCCATTCCATTCCATTCTTTCTTTCCACAGTATCCTACACTGGCACCCATGTTGGATTGCTGTGGCACAATTTCAGCTCACATTTCATTTCACCATTCCTTTCCATTCCATTCCATTCCATTCCATTCCATTCCATTCCATTCCGTTCCATTCTGTTCCATTCCGTTCTTTTCCGTTCTCTTCCGTTCCATTCCATTTCATTCCTTTCCACTCCACACCACTCCGTTCTACTCCACTCCACTCCTTTCCTTTACATTCCATTCTATTCTATTCCACACCACTCCACTCTGCTACACTCCACTCCACTCCACTGCATTCCATTCCACTGCATCCCATTCCATTCCACTCCACTCCACGCCACTCCACTGCATTCATTAAAATTCATTCCTAACCATCCCATTCTGTTCCATTCCTTTATTTCGACAGGATTGCACTCTGTCACGCAGGCTGGAGTGCAGTGGCACAAACTCAGCTCACATTTCATTTCACCATTCTATTCCACTCCACTGCACTACGCTCTTCTCAACTCTACACAAATTCATTCCATTCCACTCCACTCCATTCCATTCCATTCCACTCCACTGCACTCCACTAAACTCCATTCCATTCCGTTCCATTCCATTCCATTCCACTCCATTTCATTCCATTCCACTCCACTGCACTTTATTCCATTCAACACCATCCCATTCAATTACACTGCATTCCACTCCACTCCACTCCACTCCACTCTGCTCCACTCCAATCCACTCCATTCCATTCTGGTCATTTCCATTCCACTCCATTCCATTCCCCTCCACCCCACTCCACTCAATTCTATTCCATTCCATTCCACTCCATTCCACTCCATGACACTCCACTCCATCCATATCTATCCCATTGATTTTCACTCTATTCCACTCCAGCCTACCCCAATCCACTCCACTCCACTCTACTTTATTGTATTCCATTCCATTCTAGTCCATTACACTCAATTCCACTTCACTCCACTCCACTGCATTCCATTCAAAGACATTCCACGACATTCCACTCCACTCCTTTCTTTTGACAGGTTCTAACTCTGTCACCCAGGCTGGAGTGCAGTGTCACAATCTCAGCCCATATTTAATTTCACCATTCCATTCCATTGCATTCCATTCCACTAGACTCCACTCCAATCCACTCCACTCCGCTACACTCCATTCCATTCCAGTGCACTCCTTTCCATTCCTTTCTTTCGATAGGTCTCAATCTGTCACACAGGCTGTAGTGCAGTGGCACAGTCTCACTTCACATTTCATTTCACCATTCCAATTCAATCCATTACATTCCATTCAATTCCATTCGAATCCACTCCACTTTATTTCACTCCACTCCATACCACTCCACTCTATTCGACTTCTTTCCACTCTAGTCCATTCCAGTCCATCCCACTCCATCCCACTCCATTCCACTCCACTCCACTCCACTCCACTCCTCTCCATTCCATTCCATTCCGTTTTTTCCACTCCGTTCCATTCCGTTCTTTTCTTTTGAGAGGATCTCACTCTGGCACCTAGGCTGGAGTGCAGTGGCACATTCTCAACTCACATTTCTTTTCATCATTCCATTCCATTCCACTCCACTTCATTCAATTCCACTCCATTTCATCCATCCCATTCTATTGCATTCCAATTCACTCCACACAACTCCTCTCCATTCATCTGATTCCATGTGACACCATTCCACTCCATTCCTCTCAACTCTACTTCTCTCCACACCACTCGACTCCTTTCCATTCCACCCCATTCCATTCCACACTATGCCACTCCACACCACTCAACTACACTCCACTCGACTACACTGCACTCTACTCCACTAAACTGCACTCCACTGCACATCACTCAACTCCACTTCATTACATTCCATTCCACTCCACTCCACTCCACTCCATTCCAGTCCACTCCATTCCACTCCTCTCCACTCCAATGCATTCCATTCCAGTCATTTCCCTTCCATTCCATTCCATTCCATTCCATTCCATTCCATTCCCGTCCACTCCACTCCACTCAATTCCATTCCATTCCATTCCATTCCATTCCACTCCATTCCACCCCAGGACACTCCACTCCACTCCATCCCAATCTATCCAATTGGTTCCCACTCTATTCCACTCCAGCCCACTCCAATCCACTCCTCTCCACTCTACTGTATTGTATTCCATCCCATTCTAGTCCATTCCATTCCACTCCACTCCACTTCACTCTATTCCATTCCATTCAAAGCTATTCCACTCCATTGCACTCCACTCCTTTCTTTTGACATCTTCTAACTGTATCACCCAGGCTGCAGTGCAGTGTCACAATCTGAGATCCTATTTCATTTCAGCATTCCATTCTGTTGCATTCCATTCCAGTCCACTCCACTCCAATCAACTCCACTCCGCTCCACTCCAGTCCATTACACTCCAGTCGACTCCATTTCATTCAATTCCATTCAATACCATTTCACTCCAGTCCAATAAACTCCCCTCCACTCCACTCCAATCCACTCCACTCCATTCCACTCCAGTCCATTCCACACCCTTCCACTCCACTCCATTCCATTCCATTCCACTCCAGTCCACTGCACTCAACTGCAATCCCCTCCACTCCACTTTATTCCGCTCCAGTCCGCTCCACTCCACTCTGTTCCATTCCATGCCATTCCATTCCATTCAACTCCACGCCAGTTCACTCCAGTCAACACCACCTCATTCCACTGCACTCCACTCCACTCCACTCCATTCCATTCAATTCCATTCCATTACACTCCATTCCACTCCACTCCACTCCATTCCATTCCAATCCATTCCTTTCTTTCTACAGGATCTCATTCTGTCACCCAGGCTTCAGTGATGTGGCACAATCTCAGCTCACATTTCATGTCACCGTTGCATTCAATTTCATTCCAATCCATTCCAATCCATTCTACTCCACTCCACTCCAGTCCAGTCCAATACACTCCATTCCATTCCATTGCAGTCCACTCCACTTCATTCCACTCCAGTCCACTCCCTTCCCCTCCACTCCATTCCTCTCCACTCCATTCTGTTCCATTGCATTATATTCCATTACACACCCTACCAGTACATGCAAGTCAACTTGACTACACTCCTCACCACCCTATTCCACTCCACTCTTCTCCACTCCATGCAACTCCACTCCACTCCTTTCCACTCCCGTCCATTCCTCTCCACTCCACTCCATTCCATTCTACTCTACTACATTCCACTCCTTTCTTTCGACTGGATCTCACTCTCTCATCCAGCCTGCAGTCCAGTGGCTAAATCTCAGTTAACATTTTATTTCAAAATTCCATTCCATTAAATTCCATTGCATTGTATTCCATTCCATTCAAATCGATTCCATTCCACGCCACTCTTGTCCACTGCACTCCATTCCACTCCACTTCATTCCGTTCCACTCCACCTCATTCCATTCCACTCCAATCCATCCCATTCAATTCCATTCCACTCCAATCCATTCCATCCTTTCTTTCATGAAGTTCTCACTCTGTCACACAGGCTGGAGTGCAGTGGCACAATCTCACCTCATATTTCATTTCACCATTCAATTTCAACCCATTCAATTACACTTCATTCCTTTGCAATCCACTCCACTACACTCCACTCAGTTCCACTCCACACAACTACACTCTATTCAATTACATCCATGTCCATCCCACTCCATTCCAATCCAGTAGACTCCACTCCACTCCACTCCTTTCCATTCCTTTCCACTCCATTCTATTCAGTTGTTTTCTTTTGACAAGATCTCACTCTGGCACCCAGGTTGGATTACAGTGATATATTCTCAGCTCACATTTTGTTTCACCATTCCATTCCATTCCATAAGATTCCATTCCACTCTAGTCCCATCCATTCCACTCTACTCCACTCCTTTCCAATCCGTTCCCTCCTATTCCAATCCATTCCATTCCTTTCCACTCCATTATACTCCATTCCACTCCACTCCACTCCATTCCATTCCATCCCATTCCATTCCACTCCATTCTACTGCACTCCACTCCAAACCCCTCCACTCCTTTCCATTTCACTTCATCACATTTTATTCCAATCCTATCCCCTTTAGTCCACTCCACTCCACTCCACACCACTCCATTCAATTATATTCCATTCCATTCCATTCCATTCCATTACATTCCATCCCATTCAATTCCATTCCATTGCATTCCATTCCATTCCACCACATTCAATTCCATTCCATTCCACTCCACTCCACTCCAGTCCACTCAATCCCATTCCATCGCATTCCTTTCCACTCCATTCCACTCCACTGCACTCTACTCCTCTTCACTACAATCCTCTCTATTCTCTCCATTCAATTCCATTCCATTACATACCATTCCACACTGCTCCACTCCATTCCACTCCATTCCATTCAGTTCCATTCCATTCCACTCCACTCCATTCCACTTCTCTCCATTCCATTCCATCCCATTCCATTCCACACAAATTCACTCCACTCCTGTGCACAACGTTCCACTCCCCTCTATACCATTACATCCCCTTCCATCCCATTCCACCCCATTCCATCCAACTCCATTCAACTCCCCTCCAGTCCACTCCACGCCACTCCTTTTCATTCTATACTATTCCATCCCATGCCATTCCACTCCATTCCACTCCACTCCTCTCCACTCCACTCCACCTCACTCCATTCCACTCCATTACGTTCCACTCCATCCCATTTGATTCCACTATATTCCACTCCACTCCAATCCACTCCATTCCATTCCATCCCATTTCATTCCACTCCATTCCATTTCATTCATTGCAATCCACTCCACTCCACTCCATTGAATTCCGTTACACACCATTCCACGGAACTCTACTACCTTCAATACAATTCCATCCCATTTCTTCCATTTCACTCCACTCCACTCCTCTCTTTTCTATTCCATTCTATTCCATTCCATTCCATTCCTTTCCGTTCCATTCCATTCCATTCCATTCCATTCCGTTCCGTTCCGTTCCGTTCCATTCCATTCCATTCCATTCCATTCCATTCCATTCCATTCCATTCCATTCCATTACACTCTATTCCGCCCTACTCCACTCCAGTCCATTCCATTATATTCCATTCCATTTAAATCCATTCCACTCTATTCCTTTCTTTTGATAGGTTTTCACTCTGTCACCCAGACTGGAGTGCAGTTGCACAATCTCAGCTCACATTTCATTTCACCATTCCATTCCATTGCATTCCATTCCATTTTATTTCATTCCATTCCGCTCCACTCCACTCCACCCCACCGCACTCCATTCCGTTCTGTTCCATTCCATTACACTCCACTCCACTCCATTATGCTCCACTCCATTGCATTCCTTCCCATTCCATTCCACTCCAATCTACTCCATTCCACACCTCTACAGTGCACTTCAATCCTCTCCATTCCATTCCATTCCATACCATTCAATTAGATTCCATTCCACTGCATTCCTTTCCTTTCTTTACCATTTATTTGACAGGATCGAACTCTGTCACCAAGCCTGGAGTGCAGTGGCACAATCTCAGCTCACATTTCATTTCATCATTCCATTCCATTCCACTCTGTTAAACTCCACTCCACTCCACAATACTCCACTGCAGTCCATTCCATCCCATTCTATCGAATTCCATTCCTCTCCATTCCACTCCACTCCACTCAACTCCACTCCTCTCCATTCCATTTCTTTCCATATCAATCCACTGCACTCCACTCCACTGCTCTCCACTCCACTGCTCTCCACTCCAATACACTGCCTTCCATTCCATTCCATTCCCCTCCTTTCCATTTCATTCCTTTCTTTCAACTAGATCTCACTATGTCTCCCAGGCTGTAGTGCAGTGGCACAATCTCACCTCACATTTCATTTCACGATAACATTCCACTCCATTCCGTTCCGTTCCGTTCCGTTCCATTCCATTCCGTTCCGTTCCATTCCATTCCGTACCATTGCATTCCAATCCACTCCACTGTACTCCATTCCACTCTGCTCCATTCCACTTCACTCCACTCCGCTCCATTCCATTCCATCTCATTCCATCCCACTCTATTCACTGCTCTTCACTCCAGTGCACTCCATTCCACTCAAATACACTCCATTCCACCCCATTCCATCCACTCCACTCAACTCCACTCATTTCCATTGCATTTCATTCCCCTCCATTCCATTCCATTCTTTCTTTCCACATTATCCTACACTGGCACCCATGTTGGAGTGCTGTGGCACAATTTCAGCTCACATTTCATTTCACCATTCCTTTCCATTCCATTCCATTCCATTCCATTCCATTCCATTCCATTCCATTCCATTCCGTTCCATTCTGTTCCATTCCGTTCTTTTCCGTTCTCCTCCGTTCCATTCCATTTCATTCCTTTCCACTCCACACCACTCCGTTCTACTCCACTCCACTCCTTTCCTTTACATTCCATTCTATTTTATTCCACACCACTCCACTCTGCTACACTCCACTCCACTCCACTGCATTCCATTCCACTGCATCCCATTCCATTCCACTCCACTCCACGCCACTCCACTGCATTCATTAAAATTCATTCCTAACCATCCCATTCTGTTCCATTCCTTTATTTCGACAGGATTGCACTCTGTCACGCAGGCTGGAGTGCAGTGGCACAAACTCAGCTCACATTTCATTTCACCATTCTATTCCACTCCACTGCACTACACTCTTCTCAACTCTACACAAATTCATTCCATTCCACTCCACTCCATTCCATTCCATTCCACTCTACTGCACTCCACTAAACTCCATTCCATTCCGTTCCATTCCATTCCATTCCACTCCATTTCATTCCATTCCACTCCACTGCACTTTATTCCATTCAACACCATCCCATTCAATTACACTGCATTCCACTCCACTCCACTCCACTCCACTCTGCTCCACTCCAATCCACTCCATTCCATTCTGGTCATTTCCATTCCACTCCATTCCATTCCCCTCCACCCCACTCCACTCAATTCTATTCCATTCCATTCCACTCCATTCCACTCCATGACACTCCACTCCATCCATATCTATCCCATTGATTTTCACTCTATTCCACTCCAGCCTACCCCAATCCACTCCACTCCACTCTACTTTATTGTATTCCATTCCATTCTAGTCCATTACACTCAATTCCACTTCACTCCACTCCACTGCATTCCATTCAAAGACATTCCACGACATTCCACTCCACTCCTTTCTTTTGACAGGTTCTAACTCTGTCACCCAGGCTGGAGTGCAGTGTCACAATCTCAGCCCATATTTAATTTCACCATTCCATTCCATTGCATTCCATTCCACTAGACTCCACTCCAACCCACTCCACTCCGCTACACTCCATTCCATTCCAGTGCACTCCTTTCCATTCCTTTCTTTCGATAGGTCTCAATCTGTCACACAGGCTGTAGTGCAGTGGCACAGTCTCACTTCACATTTCATTTCACCATTCCAATTCAATCCATTACATTCCATTCAATTCCATTCGAATCCACTCCACTTTATTTCACTCCACTCCATACCACTCCACTCTATTCGACTTCTTTCCACTCTAGTCCATTCCAGTCCATCCCACTCCATCCCACTCCATTCCACTCCACTCCACTCCACTCCTCTCCATTCCATTCCATTCCGTTTTTTCCACTCCGTTCCATTCCGTTCTTTTCTTTTGAGAGGATCTCACTCTGGCGCCTAGGCTGGAGTGCAGTGGCACATTCTCAACTCACATTTCTTTTCATCATTCCATTCCATTCCACTCCACTTCATTCAATTCCACTCCATTTCATCCATCCCATTCTATTGCATTCCAATTCACTCCACACAACTCCTCTCCATTCATCTGATTCCATGTGACACCATTCCACTCCATTCCTCTCAACTCTACTTCTCTCCACACCACTCGACTCCTTTCCATTCCACCCCATTCCATTCCACACTATGCCACTCCACACCACTCAACTACACTCCACTCGACTACACTGCACTCTACTCCACTAAACTGCACTCCACTGCACATCACTCAACTCCACTTCATTACATTCCATTCCACTCCACTCCACTCCACTCCATTCCAGTCCACTCCATTCCACTCCTCTCCACTCCAATGCATTCCATTCCATTCATTTCCCTTCCATTCCATTCCATTCCATTCCATTCCATTCCCGTCCACTCCACTCCACTCAATTCCATTCCATTCCATTCCATTCCATTCCATTCCACTCCATTCCACCCCAGGACACTCCACTCCACTCCATCCCAATCTATCCAATTGGTTCCCACTCTATTCCACTCCAGCCCACTCCAATCCACTCCTCTCCACTCTACTGTATTGTATTCCATCCCATTCTAGTCCATTCCATTCCACTCCACTCCACTTCACTCTATTCCATTCCATTCAAAGCTATTCCACTCCATTGCACTCCACTCCTTTCTTTTGACATCTTCTAACTGTATCACCCAGGCTGCAGTGCAGTGTCACAATCTGAGATCCTATTTCATTTCAGCATTCCATTCTGTTGCATTCCATTCCAGTCCACTCCACTCCAATCAACTCCACTCCGCTCCACTCCAGTTCATTACACTCCAGTCGACTCCATTTCATTCAATTCCATTCAATACCATTTCACTCCAGTCCAATAAACTCCCCTCCACTCCACTCCAATCCACTCCACTCCATTCCACTCCAGTCCATTCCACACCCTTCCACTCCACTCCATTCCATTCCATTCCACTCCAGTCCACTGCACTCAACTGCAATCCCCTCCACTCCACTTTATTCCGCTCCAGTCCGCTCCACTCCACTCTGTTCCATTCCATGCCATTCCATTCCATTCAACTCCACGCCAGTTCACTCCAGTCAACACCACCTCATTCCACTGCACTCCACTCCACTCCACTCCATTCCATTCAATTCCATTCCATTACACTCCATTCCACTCCACTCCACTCCATTCCATTCCAATCCATTCCTTTCTTTCTACAGGATCTCATTCTGTCACCCAGGCTTCAGTGATGTGGCACAATCTCAGCTCACATTTCATGTCACCGTTGCATTCAATTTCATTCCAATCCATTCCAATCCATTCTACTCCACTCCACTCCAGTCCAGTCCAATACACTCCATTCCATTCCATTGCAGTCCACTCCACTTCATTCCACTCCAGTCCACTCCCTTCCCCTCCACTCAATTCCTCTCCACTCCATTCTGTTCCATTGCATTACATTCCATTACACACCCTACCAGTACATGCAAGTCAACTTGACTACACTCCTCACCACCCTATTCCACTCCACTCTTCTCCACTCCATGCAACTCCACTCCACTCCTTTCCACTCCCGTCCATTCCTCTCCACTCCACTCCATTCCATTCTACTCTACTACATTCCACTCCTTTCTTTCGACTGGATCTCACTCTCTCATCCAGCCTGCAGTCCAGTGGCTAAATCTCAGTTAACATTTTATTTAAAAATTCCATTCCATTAAATTCCATTGCATTGTATTCCTTTCCATTCAAATCGATTCCATTCCACGCCACTCTTGTCCACTGCACTCCATTCCACTCCACTTCATTCCGTTCCACTCCACCTCATTCCATTCCACTCCAATCCATCCCATTCAATTCCATTCCACTCCAATCCATTCCATCCTTTCTTTCATGAAGTTCTCACTCTGTCACACAGGCTGGAGTGCAGTGGCACAATCTCACCTCATATTTCATTTCACCATTCAATTTCAACCCATTCAATTACACTTCATTCCTTTGCAATCCACTCCACTACACTCCACTCAGTTCCACTCCACACAACTACACTCTATTCAATTACATCCATGTCCATCCCACTCCATTCCAATCCAGTAGACTCCACTCCACTCCACTCCTTTCCATTCCTTTCCACTCCATTCTATTCAGTTGTTTTCTTTTGACAAGATCTCACTCTGGCACCCAGGTTGGATTACAGTGATATATTCTCAGCTCACATTTTGTTTCACCATTCCATTCCATTCCATAAGATTCCATTCCACTCTAGTCCCATCCATTCCACTCTACTCCACTCCTTTCCAATCCGTTCCCTCCTATTCCAATCCATTCCATTCCTTTCCACTCCATTATACTCCATTCCACTCCACTCCACTCCATTCCATTCCATCCCATTCCATTCCACTCCATTCTACTGCACTCCACTCCAAACCACTCCACTCCTTTCCATTTCACTTCATCACATTTTATTCCAATCCTATCCCCTTTAGTCCACTCCACTCCACTCCACACCACTCCATTCAATTATATTCCATTCCATTCCATTCCATTCCATTACATTCCATCCCATTCAATTCCATTCCATTGCATTCCATTCCATTCCACCACATTCAATTCCATTCCATTCCACTCCACTCCACTCCAGTCCACTCAATCCCATTCCATCGCATTCCTTTCCACTCCATTCCACTCCACTGCACTCTACTCCTCTTCACTACAATCCTCTCTATTCTCTCCATTCAATTCCATTCCATTACATACCATTCCACACTGCTCCACTCCATTCCACTCCATTCCATTCAGTTCCATTCCATTCCACTCCACTCCATTCCACTTCTCTCCATTCCATTCCATCCCATTCCATTCCACACAAATTCACTCCACTCCTGTGCACAACGTTCCACTCCCCTCTATACCATTACATCCCCTTCCATCCCATTCCACCCCATTCCATCCAACTCCATTCAACTCCACTCCAGTCCACTCCACGCCACTCCTTTTCATTCTATACTATTCCATCCCATGCCATTCCACTCCATTCCACTCCACTCCTCTCCACTCCACTCCACCTCACTCCATTCCACTCCATTACGTTCCACTCCATCCCATTTGATTCCACTATATTCCACTCCACTCCAATCCACTCCATTCCATTCCATCCCATTTCATTCCACTCCATTCCATTTCATTCATTGCAATCCACTCCACTCCACTCCATTGAATTCCGTTACACACCATTCCACGGAACTCTACTACCTTCAATACAATTCCATCCCATTTCTTCCATTTCACTCCACTCCACTCCTCTCTTTTCTATTCCATTCTATTCCATTCCATTCCATTCCATTCCGTTCCATTCCATTCCATTCCATTCCGTTCCGTTCCGTTCCGTTCCATTCCATTCCATTCCATTCCATTCCATTCCATTCCATTCCATTCCATTACACTCTATTCCGCCCTACTCCACTCCAGTCCATTCCATTATATTCCATTCCATTTAAATCCATTCCACTCTATTCCTTTCTTTTGATAGGTTTTCACTCTGTCACCCAGACTGGAGTGCAGTTGCACAATCTCAGCTCACATTTCATTTCACCATTCCATTCCATTGCATTCCATTCCATTTTATTTCATTCCATTCCGCTCCACTCCACTGCACCCCACTGCACTCCATTCCGTTCTGTTCCATTCCATTACACTCCACTCCACTCCATTATGCTCCACTCCATTGCATTCCTTCCCATTCCATTCCACTCCAATCTACTCCTTTCCACACCTCTACAGTGCACTTCAATCCTCTCCATTCCATTCCATTCCATACCATTCAATTAGATTCCATTCCACTGCATTCCTTTCCTTTCCGTACCATTTATTTGACAGGATCGAACTCTGTCACCACGCCTGGAGTGCAGTGGCACAATCTCAGCTCACATTTCATTTCATCATTCCATTCCATTCCACTCTGTTAAACTCCACTCCACTCCACAATACTCCACTGCAGTCCATTCCATCCCATTCTATCGAATTCCATTCCTCTCCATTCCACTCCACTCCACTCAACTCCACTCCTCTCCATTCCATTTCTTTCCATATCAATCCACTGCACTCCACTCCACTGCTCTCCACTCCACTGCACTCCACTCCAATACACTGCCTTCCATTCCATTCCATTCCCCTCCTTTCCATTTCATTCCTTTCTTTCAACTAGATCTCACTATGTCTCCCAGGCTGTAGTGCAGTGGCACAATCTCACCTCACATTTCATTTCACGATAACATTCCACTCCATTCCGTTCCGTTCCGTTCCGTTCCGTTCCGTTCCGTTCCATTCCATTCCGTTCCGTTCCATTCCATTCCGTACCATTGCATTCCAATCCACTCCGCTGTACTCCATTCCACTCTGCTCCATTCCACTTCACTCCACTCCGCTCCATTCCATTCCATCTCATTCCATCCCACTCTATTCACTGCTCTTCACTCCAGTGCACTCCATTCCACTCAAATACACTCCATTCCACCCCATTCCATCCACTCCACTCAACTCCACTCATTTCCATTGCATTTCATTCCCCTCCATTCCATTCCATTCTTTCTTTCCACAGTATCCTACACTGGCACCCATGTTGGATTGCTGTGGCACAATTTCAGCTCACATTTCATTTCACCATTCCTTTCCATTCCATTCCATTCCATTCCATTCCATTCCATTCCATTCCGTTCCATTCTGTTCCATTCCGTTCTTTTCCGTTCTCTTCCGTTCCATTCCATTTCATTCCTTTCCACTCCACACCACTCCGTTCTACTCCACTCCACTCCTTTCCTTTACATTCCATTCTATTCTATTCCACACCACTCCACTCTGCTACACTCCACTCCACTCCACTGCATTCCATTCCACTGCATCCCATTCCATTCCACTCCACTCCACGCCACTCCACTGCATTCATTAAAATTCATTCCTAACCATCCCATTCTGTTCCATTCCTTTATTTCGACAGGATTGCACTCTGTCACGCAGGCTGGAGTGCAGTGGCACAAACTCAGCTCACATTTCATTTCACCATTCTATTCCACTCCACTGCACTACGCTCTTCTCAACTCTACACAAATTCATTCCATTCCACTCCACTCCATTCCATTCCATTCCACTCCACTGCACTCCACTAAACTCCATTCCATTCCGTTCCATTCCATTCCATTCCACTCCATTTCATTCCATTCCACTCCACTGCACTTTATTCCATTCAACACCATCCCATTCAATTACACTGCATTCCACTCCACTCCACTCCACTCCACTCTGCTCCACTCCAATCCACTCCATTCCATTCTGGTCATTTCCATTCCACTCCATTCCATTCCCCTCCACCCCACTCCACTCAATTCTATTCCATTCCATTCCACTCCATTCCACTCCATGACACTCCACTCCATCCATATCTATCCCATTGATTTTCACTCTATTCCACTCCAGCCTACCCCAATCCACTCCACTCCACTCTACTTTATTGTATTCCATTCCATTCTAGTCCATTACACTCAATTCCACTTCACTCCACTCCACTGCATTCCATTCAAAGACATTCCACGACATTCCACTCCACTCCTTTCTTTTGACAGGTTCTAACTCTGTCACCCAGGCTGGAGTGCAGTGTCACAATCTCAGCCCATATTTAATTTCACCATTCCATTCCATTGCATTCCATTCCACTAGACTCCACTCCAATCCACTCCACTCCGCTACACTCCATTCCATTCCAGTGCACTCCTTTCCATTCCTTTCTTTCGATAGGTCTCAATCTGTCACACAGGCTGTAGTGCAGTGGCACAGTCTCACTTCACATTTCATTTCACCATTCCAATTCAATCCATTACATTCCATTCAATTCCATTCGAATCCACTCCACTTTATTTCACTCCACTCCATACCACTCCACTCTATTCGACTTCTTTCCACTCTAGTCCATTCCAGTCCATCCCACTCCATCCCACTCCATTCCACTCCACTCCACTCCACTCCACTCCTCTCCATTCCATTCCATTCCGTTTTTTCCACTCCGTTCCATTCCGTTCTTTTCTTTTGAGAGGATCTCACTCTGGCACCTAGGCTGGAGTGCAGTGGCACATTCTCAACTCACATTTCTTTTCATCATTCCATTCCATTCCACTCCACTTCATTCAATTCCACTCCATTTCATCCATCCCATTCTATTGCATTCCAATTCACTCCACACAACTCCTCTCCATTCATCTGATTCCATGTGACACCATTCCACTCCATTCCTCTCAACTCTACTTCTCTCCACACCACTCGACTCCTTTCCATTCCACCCCATTCCATTCCACACTATGCCACTCCACACCACTCAACTACACTCCACTCGACTACACTGCACTCTACTCCACTAAACTGCACTCCACTGCACATCACTCAACTCCACTTCATTACATTCCATTCCACTCCACTCCACTCCACTCCATTCCAGTCCACTCCATTCCACTCCTCTCCACTCCAATGCATTCCATTCCAGTCATTTCCCTTCCATTCCATTCCATTCCATTCCATTCCCGTCCACTCCACTCCACTCAATTCCATTCCATTCCATTCCATTCCATTCCACTCCATTCCACCCCAGGACACTCCACTCCACTCCATCCCAATCTATCCAATTGGTTCCCACTCTATTCCACTCCAGCCCACTCCAATCCACTCCTCTCCACTCTACTGTATTGTATTCCATCCCATTCTAGTCCATTCCATTCCACTCCACTCCACTTCACTCTATTCCATTCCATTCAAAGCTATTCCACTCCATTGCACTCCACTCCTTTCTTTTGACATCTTCTAACTGTATCACCCAGGCTGCAGTGCAGTGTCACAATCTGAGATCCTATTTCATTTCAGCATTCCATTCTGTTGCATTCCATTCCAGTCCACTCCACTCCAATCAACTCCACTCCGCTCCACTCCAGTCCATTACACTCCAGTCGACTCCATTTCATTCAATTCCATTCAATACCATTTCACTCCAGTCCAATAAACTCCCCTCCACTCCACTCCAATCCACTCCACTCCATTCCACTCCAGTCCATTCCACACCCTTCCACTCCACTCCATTCCATTCCATTCCACTCCAGTCCACTGCACTCAACTGCAATCCCCTCCACTCCACTTTATTCCGCTCCAGTCCGCTCCACTCCACTCTGTTCCATTCCATGCCATTCCATTCCATTCAACTCCACGCCAGTTCACTCCAGTCAACACCACCTCATTCCACTGCACTCCACTCCACTCCACTCCATTCCATTCAATTCCATTCCATTACACTCCATTCCACTCCACTCCACTCCATTCCATTCCAATCCATTCCTTTCTTTCTACAGGATCTCATTCTGTCACCCAGGCTTCAGTGATGTGGCACAATCTCAGCTCACATTTCATGTCACCGTTGCATTCAATTTCATTCCAATCCATTCCAATCCATTCTACTCCACTCCACTCCAGTCCAGTCCAATACACTCCATTCCATTCCATTGCAGTCCACTCCACTTCATTCCACTCCAGTCCACTCCCTTCCCCTCCACTCCATTCCTCTCCACTCCATTCTGTTCCATTGCATTATATTCCATTACACACCCTACCAGTACATGCAAGTCAACTTGACTACACTCCTCACCACCCTATTCCACTCCACTCTTCTCCACTCCATGCAACTCCACTCCACTCCTTTCCACTCCCGTCCATTCCTCTCCACTCCACTCCATTCCATTCTACTCTACTACATTCCACTCCTTTCTTTCGACTGGATCTCACTCTCTCATCCAGCCTGCAGTCCAGTGGCTAAATCTCAGTTAACATTTTATTTCAAAATTCCATTCCATTAAATTCCATTGCATTGTATTCCATTCCATTCAAATCGATTCCATTCCACGCCACTCTTGTCCACTGCACTCCATTCCACTCCACTTCATTCCGTTCCACTCCACCTCATTCCATTCCACTCCAATCCATCCCATTCAATTCCATTCCACTCCAATCCATTCCATCCTTTCTTTCATGAAGTTCTCACTCTGTCACACAGGCTGGAGTGCAGTGGCACAATCTCACCTCATATTTCATTTCACCATTCAATTTCAACCCATTCAATTACACTTCATTCCTTTGCAATCCACTCCACTACACTCCACTCAGTTCCACTCCACACAACTACACTCTATTCAATTACATCCATGTCCATCCCACTCCATTCCAATCCAGTAGACTCCACTCCACTCCACTCCTTTCCATTCCTTTCCACTCCATTCTATTCAGTTGTTTTCTTTTGACAAGATCTCACTCTGGCACCCAGGTTGGATTACAGTGATATATTCTCAGCTCACATTTTGTTTCACCATTCCATTCCATTCCATAAGATTCCATTCCACTCTAGTCCCATCCATTCCACTCTACTCCACTCCTTTCCAATCCGTTCCCTCCTATTCCAATCCATTCCATTCCTTTCCACTCCATTATACTCCATTCCACTCCACTCCACTCCATTCCATTCCATCCCATTCCATTCCACTCCATTCTACTGCACTCCACTCCAAACCCCTCCACTCCTTTCCATTTCACTTCATCACATTTTATTCCAATCCTATCCCCTTTAGTCCACTCCACTCCACTCCACACCACTCCATTCAATTATATTCCATTCCATTCCATTCCATTCCATTACATTCCATCCCATTCAATTCCATTCCATTGCATTCCATTCCATTCCACCACATTCAATTCCATTCCATTCCACTCCACTCCACTCCAGTCCACTCAATCCCATTCCATCGCATTCCTTTCCACTCCATTCCACTCCACTGCACTCTACTCCTCTTCACTACAATCCTCTCTATTCTCTCCATTCAATTCCATTCCATTACATACCATTCCACACTGCTCCACTCCATTCCACTCCATTCCATTCAGTTCCATTCCATTCCACTCCACTCCATTCCACTTCTCTCCATTCCATTCCATCCCATTCCATTCCACACAAATTCACTCCACTCCTGTGCACAACGTTCCACTCCCCTCTATACCATTACATCCCCTTCCATCCCATTCCACCCCATTCCATCCAACTCCATTCAACTCCCCTCCAGTCCACTCCACGCCACTCCTTTTCATTCTATACTATTCCATCCCATGCCATTCCACTCCATTCCACTCCACTCCTCTCCACTCCACTCCACCTCACTCCATTCCACTCCATTACGTTCCACTCCATCCCATTTGATTCCACTATATTCCACTCCACTCCAATCCACTCCATTCCATTCCATCCCATTTCATTCCACTCCATTCCATTTCATTCATTGCAATCCACTCCACTCCACTCCATTGAATTCCGTTACACACCATTCCACGGAACTCTACTACCTTCAATACAATTCCATCCCATTTCTTCCATTTCACTCCACTCCACTCCTCTCTTTTCTATTCCATTCTATTCCATTCCATTCCATTCCTTTCCGTTCCATTCCATTCCATTCCATTCCATTCCGTTCCGTTCCGTTCCGTTCCATTCCATTCCATTCCATTCCATTCCATTCCATTCCATTCCATTCCATTCCATTACACTCTATTCCGCCCTACTCCACTCCAGTCCATTCCATTATATTCCATTCCATTTAAATCCATTCCACTCTATTCCTTTCTTTTGATAGGTTTTCACTCTGTCACCCAGACTGGAGTGCAGTTGCACAATCTCAGCTCACATTTCATTTCACCATTCCATTCCATTGCATTCCATTCCATTTTATTTCATTCCATTCCGCTCCACTCCACTCCACCCCACCGCACTCCATTCCGTTCTGTTCCATTCCATTACACTCCACTCCACTCCATTATGCTCCACTCCATTGCATTCCTTCCCATTCCATTCCACTCCAATCTACTCCATTCCACACCTCTACAGTGCACTTCAATCCTCTCCATTCCATTCCATTCCATACCATTCAATTAGATTCCATTCCACTGCATTCCTTTCCTTTCTTTACCATTTATTTGACAGGATCGAACTCTGTCACCAAGCCTGGAGTGCAGTGGCACAATCTCAGCTCACATTTCATTTCATCATTCCATTCCATTCCACTCTGTTAAACTCCACTCCACTCCACAATACTCCACTGCAGTCCATTCCATCCCATTCTATCGAATTCCATTCCTCTCCATTCCACTCCACTCCACTCAACTCCACTCCTCTCCATTCCATTTCTTTCCATATCAATCCACTGCACTCCACTCCACTGCTCTCCACTCCACTGCTCTCCACTCCAATACACTGCCTTCCATTCCATTCCATTCCCCTCCTTTCCATTTCATTCCTTTCTTTCAACTAGATCTCACTATGTCTCCCAGGCTGTAGTGCAGTGGCACAATCTCACCTCACATTTCATTTCACGATAACATTCCACTCCATTCCGTTCCGTTCCGTTCCGTTCCATTCCATTCCGTTCCGTTCCATTCCATTCCGTACCATTGCATTCCAATCCACTCCACTGTACTCCATTCCACTCTGCTCCATTCCACTTCACTCCACTCCGCTCCATTCCATTCCATCTCATTCCATCCCACTCTATTCACTGCTCTTCACTCCAGTGCACTCCATTCCACTCAAATACACTCCATTCCACCCCATTCCATCCACTCCACTCAACTCCACTCATTTCCATTGCATTTCATTCCCCTCCATTCCATTCCATTCTTTCTTTCCACATTATCCTACACTGGCACCCATGTTGGAGTGCTGTGGCACAATTTCAGCTCACATTTCATTTCACCATTCCTTTCCATTCCATTCCATTCCATTCCATTCCATTCCATTCCATTCCATTCCATTCCGTTCCATTCTGTTCCATTCCGTTCTTTTCCGTTCTCCTCCGTTCCATTCCATTTCATTCCTTTCCACTCCACACCACTCCGTTCTACTCCACTCCACTCCTTTCCTTTACATTCCATTCTATTTTATTCCACACCACTCCACTCTGCTACACTCCACTCCACTCCACTGCATTCCATTCCACTGCATCCCATTCCATTCCACTCCACTCCACGCCACTCCACTGCATTCATTAAAATTCATTCCTAACCATCCCATTCTGTTCCATTCCTTTATTTCGACAGGATTGCACTCTGTCACGCAGGCTGGAGTGCAGTGGCACAAACTCAGCTCACATTTCATTTCACCATTCTATTCCACTCCACTGCACTACACTCTTCTCAACTCTACACAAATTCATTCCATTCCACTCCACTCCATTCCATTCCATTCCACTCTACTGCACTCCACTAAACTCCATTCCATTCCGTTCCATTCCATTCCATTCCACTCCATTTCATTCCATTCCACTCCACTGCACTTTATTCCATTCAACACCATCCCATTCAATTACACTGCATTCCACTCCACTCCACTCCACTCCACTCTGCTCCACTCCAATCCACTCCATTCCATTCTGGTCATTTCCATTCCACTCCATTCCATTCCCCTCCACCCCACTCCACTCAATTCTATTCCATTCCATTCCACTCCATTCCACTCCATGACACTCCACTCCATCCATATCTATCCCATTGATTTTCACTCTATTCCACTCCAGCCTACCCCAATCCACTCCACTCCACTCTACTTTATTGTATTCCATTCCATTCTAGTCCATTACACTCAATTCCACTTCACTCCACTCCACTGCATTCCATTCAAAGACATTCCACGACATTCCACTCCACTCCTTTCTTTTGACAGGTTCTAACTCTGTCACCCAGGCTGGAGTGCAGTGTCACAATCTCAGCCCATATTTAATTTCACCATTCCATTCCATTGCATTCCATTCCACTAGACTCCACTCCAACCCACTCCACTCCGCTACACTCCATTCCATTCCAGTGCACTCCTTTCCATTCCTTTCTTTCGATAGGTCTCAATCTGTCACACAGGCTGTAGTGCAGTGGCACAGTCTCACTTCACATTTCATTTCACCATTCCAATTCAATCCATTACATTCCATTCAATTCCATTCGAATCCACTCCACTTTATTTCACTCCACTCCATACCACTCCACTCTATTCGACTTCTTTCCACTCTAGTCCATTCCAGTCCATCCCACTCCATCCCACTCCATTCCACTCCACTCCACTCCACTCCTCTCCATTCCATTCCATTCCGTTTTTTCCACTCCGTTCCATTCCGTTCTTTTCTTTTGAGAGGATCTCACTCTGGCGCCTAGGCTGGAGTGCAGTGGCACATTCTCAACTCACATTTCTTTTCATCATTCCATTCCATTCCACTCCACTTCATTCAATTCCACTCCATTTCATCCATCCCATTCTATTGCATTCCAATTCACTCCACACAACTCCTCTCCATTCATCTGATTCCATGTGACACCATTCCACTCCATTCCTCTCAACTCTACTTCTCTCCACACCACTCGACTCCTTTCCATTCCACCCCATTCCATTCCACACTATGCCACTCCACACCACTCAACTACACTCCACTCGACTACACTGCACTCTACTCCACTAAACTGCACTCCACTGCACATCACTCAACTCCACTTCATTACATTCCATTCCACTCCACTCCACTCCACTCCATTCCAGTCCACTCCATTCCACTCCTCTCCACTCCAATGCATTCCATTCCATTCATTTCCCTTCCATTCCATTCCATTCCATTCCATTCCCGTCCACTCCACTCCACTCAATTCCATTCCATTCCATTCCATTCCATTCCATTCCACTCCATTCCACCCCAGGACACTCCACTCCACTCCATCCCAATCTATCCAATTGGTTCCCACTCTATTCCACTCCAGCCCACTCCAATCCACTCCTCTCCACTCTACTGTATTGTATTCCATCCCATTCTAGTCCATTCCATTCCACTCCACTCCACTTCACTCTATTCCATTCCATTCAAAGCTATTCCACTCCATTGCACTCCACTCCTTTCTTTTGACATCTTCTAACTGTATCACCCAGGCTGCAGTGCAGTGTCACAATCTGAGATCCTATTTCATTTCAGCATTCCATTCTGTTGCATTCCATTCCAGTCCACTCCACTCCAATCAACTCCACTCCGCTCCACTCCAGTTCATTACACTCCAGTCGACTCCATTTCATTCAATTCCATTCAATACCATTTCACTCCAGTCCAATAAACTCCCCTCCACTCCACTCCAATCCACTCCACTCCATTCCACTCCAGTCCATTCCACACCCTTCCACTCCACTCCATTCCATTCCATTCCACTCCAGTCCACTGCACTCAACTGCAATCCCCTCCACTCCACTTTATTCCGCTCCAGTCCGCTCCACTCCACTCTGTTCCATTCCATGCCATTCCATTCCATTCAACTCCACGCCAGTTCACTCCAGTCAACACCACCTCATTCCACTGCACTCCACTCCACTCCACTCCATTCCATTCAATTCCATTCCATTACACTCCATTCCACTCCACTCCACTCCATTCCATTCCAATCCATTCCTTTCTTTCTACAGGATCTCATTCTGTCACCCAGGCTTCAGTGATGTGGCACAATCTCAGCTCACATTTCATGTCACCGTTGCATTCAATTTCATTCCAATCCATTCCAATCCATTCTACTCCACTCCACTCCAGTCCAGTCCAATACACTCCATTCCATTCCATTGCAGTCCACTCCACTTCATTCCACTCCAGTCCACTCCCTTCCCCTCCACTCCATTCCTCTCCACTCCATTCTGTTCCATTGCATTATATTCCATTACACACCCTACCAGTACATGCAAGTCAACTTGACTACACTCCTCACCACCCTATTCCACTCCACTCTTCTCCACTCCATGCAACTCCACTCCACTCCTTTCCACTCCCGTCCATTCCTCTCCACTCCACTCCATTCCATTCTACTCTACTACATTCCACTCCTTTCTTTCGACTGGATCTCACTCTCTCATCCAGCCTGCAGTCCAGTGGCTAAATCTCAGTTAACATTTTATTTAAAAATTCCATTCCATTAAATTCCATTGCATTGTATTCCTTTCCATTCAAATCGATTCCATTCCACGCCACTCTTGTCCACTGCACTCCATTCCACTCCACTTCATTCCGTTCCACTCCACCTCATTCCATTCCACTCCAATCCATCCCATTCAATTCCATTCCACTCCAATCCATTCCATCCTTTCTTTCATGAAGTTCTCACTCTGTCACACAGGCTGGAGTGCAGTGGCACAATCTCACCTCATATTTCATTTCACCATTCAATTTCAACCCATTCAATTACACTTCATTCCTTTGCAATCCACTCCACTACACTCCACTCAGTTCCACTCCACACAACTACACTCTATTCAATTACATCCATGTCCATCCCACTCCATTCCAATCCAGTAGACTCCACTCCACTCCACTCCTTTCCATTCCTTTCCACTCCATTCTATTCAGTTGTTTTCTTTTGACAAGATCTCACTCTGGCACCCAGGTTGGATTACAGTGATATATTCTCAGCTCACATTTTGTTTCACCATTCCATTCCATTCCATAAGATTCCATTCCACTCTAGTCCCATCCATTCCACTCTACTCCACTCCTTTCCAATCCGTTCCCTCCTATTCCAATCCATTCCATTCCTTTCCACTCCATTATACTCCATTCCACTCCACTCCACTCCATTCCATTCCATCCCATTCCATTCCACTCCATTCTACTGCACTCCACTCCAAACCCCTCCACTCCTTTCCATTTCACTTCATCACATTTTATTCCAATCCTATCCCCTTTAGTCCACTCCACTCCACTCCACACCACTCCATTCAATTATATTCCATTCCATTCCATTCCATTCCATTACATTCCATCCCATTCAATTCCATTCCATTGCATTCCATTCCATTCCACCACATTCAATTCCATTCCATTCCACTCCACTCCACTCCAGTCCACTCAATCCCATTCCATCGCATTCCTTTCCACTCCATTCCACTCCACTGCACTCTACTCCTCTTCACTACAATCCTCTCTATTCTCTCCATTCAATTCCATTCCATTACATACCATTCCACACTGCTCCACTCCATTCCACTCCATTCCATTCAGTTCCATTCCATTCCACTCCACTCCATTCCACTTCTCTCCATTCCATTCCATCCCATTCCATTCCACACAAATTCACTCCACTCCTGTGCACAACGTTCCACTCCCCTCTATACCATTACATCCCCTTCCATCCCATTCCACCCCATTCCATCCAACTCCATTCAACTCCCCTCCAGTCCACTCCACGCCACTCCTTTTCATTCTATACTATTCCATCCCATGCCATTCCACTCCATTCCACTCCACTCCTCTCCACTCCACTCCACCTCACTCCATTCCACTCCATTACGTTCCACTCCATCCCATTTGATTCCACTATATTCCACTCCACTCCAATCCACTCCATTCCATTCCATCCCATTTCATTCCACTCCATTCCATTTCATTCATTGCAATCCACTCCACTCCACTCCATTGAATTCCGTTACACACCATTCCACGGAACTCTACTACCTTCAATACAATTCCATCCCATTTCTTCCATTTCACTCCACTCCACTCCTCTCTTTTCTATTCCATTCTATTCCATTCCATTCCATTCCTTTCCGTTCCATTCCATTCCATTCCATTCCGTTCCGTTCCGTTCCGTTCCATTCCATTCCATTCCATTCCATTCCATTCCATTCCATTCCATTCCATTCCATTACACTCTATTCCGCCCTACTCCACTCCAGTCCATTCCATTATATTCCATTCCATTTAAATCCATTCCACTCTATTCCTTTCTTTTGATAGGTTTTCACTCTGTCACCCAGACTGGAGTGCAGTTGCACAATCTCAGCTCACATTTCATTTCACCATTCCATTCCATTGCATTCCATTCCATTTTATTTCATTCCATTCCGCTCCACTCCACTCCACCCCACCGCACTCCATTCCGTTCTGTTCCATTCCATTACACTCCACTCCACTCCATTATGCTCCACTCCATTGCATTCCTTCCCATTCCATTCCACTCCAATCTACTCCATTCCACACCTCTACAGTGCACTTCAATCCTCTCCATTCCATTCCATTCCATACCATTCAATTAGATTCCATTCCACTGCATTCCTTTCCTTTCTTTACCATTTATTTGACAGGATCGAACTCTGTCACCAAGCCTGGAGTGCAGTGGCACAATCTCAGCTCACATTTCATTTCATCATTCCATTCCATTCCACTCTGTTAAACTCCACTCCACTCCACAATACTCCACTGCAGTCCATTCCATCCCATTCTATCGAATTCCATTCCTCTCCATTCCACTCCACTCCACTCAACTCCACTCCTCTCCATTCCATTTCTTTCCATATCAATCCACTGCACTCCACTCCACTGCTCTCCACTCCACTGCTCTCCACTCCAATACACTGCCTTCCATTCCATTCCATTCCCCTCCTTTCCATTTCATTCCTTTCTTTCAACTAGATCTCACTATGTCTCCCAGGCTGTAGTGCAGTGGCACAATCTCACCTCACATTTCATTTCACGATAACATTCCACTCCATTCCGTTCCGTTCCGTTCCGTTCCATTCCATTCCGTTCCGTTCCATTCCATTCCGTACCATTGCATTCCAATCCACTCCACTGTACTCCATTCCACTCTGCTCCATTCCACTTCACTCCACTCCGCTCCATTCCATTCCATCTCATTCCATCCCACTCTATTCACTGCTCTTCACTCCAGTGCACTCCATTCCACTCAAATACACTCCATTCCACCCCATTCCATCCACTCCACTCAACTCCACTCATTTCCATTGCATTTCATTCCCCTCCATTCCATTCCATTCTTTCTTTCCACATTATCCTACACTGGCACCCATGTTGGAGTGCTGTGGCACAATTTCAGCTCACATTTCATTTCACCATTCCTTTCCATTCCATTCCATTCCATTCCATTCCATTCCATTCCATTCCATTCCGTTCCATTCTGTTCCATTCCGTTCTTTTCCGTTCTCCTCCGTTCCATTCCATTTCATTCCTTTCCACTCCACACCACTCCGTTCTACTCCACTCCACTCCTTTCCTTTACATTCCATTCTATTTTATTCCACACCACTCCACTCTGCTACACTCCACTCCACTCCACTGCATTCCATTCCACTGCATCCCATTCCATTCCACTCCACTCCACGCCACTCCACTGCATTCATTAAAATTCATTCCTAACCATCCCATTCTGTTCCATTCCTTTATTTCGACAGGATTGCACTCTGTCACGCAGGCTGGAGTGCAGTGGCACAAACTCAGCTCACATTTCATTTCACCATTCTATTCCACTCCACTGCACTACACTCTTCTCAACTCTACACAAATTCATTCCATTCCACTCCACTCCATTCCATTCCATTCCACTCTACTGCACTCCACTAAACTCCATTCCATTCCGTTCCATTCCATTCCATTCCACTCCATTTCATTCCATTCCACTCCACTGCACTTTATTCCATTCAACACCATCCCATTCAATTACACTGCATTCCACTCCACTCCACTCCACTCCACTCTGCTCCACTCCAATCCACTCCATTCCATTCTGGTCATTTCCATTCCACTCCATTCCATTCCCCTCCACCCCACTCCACTCAATTCTATTCCATTCCATTCCACTCCATTCCACTCCATGACACTCCACTCCATCCATATCTATCCCATTGATTTTCACTCTATTCCACTCCAGCCTACCCCAATCCACTCCACTCCACTCTACTTTATTGTATTCCATTCCATTCTAGTCCATTACACTCAATTCCACTTCACTCCACTCCACTGCATTCCATTCAAAGACATTCCACGACATTCCACTCCACTCCTTTCTTTTGACAGGTTCTAACTCTGTCACCCAGGCTGGAGTGCAGTGTCACAATCTCAGCCCATATTTAATTTCACCATTCCATTCCATTGCATTCCATTCCACTAGACTCCACTCCAACCCACTCCACTCCGCTACACTCCATTCCATTCCAGTGCACTCCTTTCCATTCCTTTCTTTCGATAGGTCTCAATCTGTCACACAGGCTGTAGTGCAGTGGCACAGTCTCACTTCACATTTCATTTCACCATTCCAATTCAATCCATTACATTCCATTCAATTCCATTCGAATCCACTCCACTTTATTTCACTCCACTCCATACCACTCCACTCTATTCGACTTCTTTCCACTCTAGTCCATTCCAGTCCATCCCACTCCATCCCACTCCATTCCACTCCACTCCACTCCACTCCTCTCCATTCCATTCCATTCCGTTTTTTCCACTCCGTTCCATTCCGTTCTTTTCTTTTGAGAGGATCTCACTCTGGCGCCTAGGCTGGAGTGCAGTGGCACATTCTCAACTCACATTTCTTTTCATCATTCCATTCCATTCCACTCCACTTCATTCAATTCCACTCCATTTCATCCATCCCATTCTATTGCATTCCAATTCACTCCACACAACTCCTCTCCATTCATCTGATTCCATGTGACACCATTCCACTCCATTCCTCTCAACTCTACTTCTCTCCACACCACTCGACTCCTTTCCATTCCACCCCATTCCATTCCACACTATGCCACTCCACACCACTCAACTACACTCCACTCGACTACACTGCACTCTACTCCACTAAACTGCACTCCACTGCACATCACTCAACTCCACTTCATTACATTCCATTCCACTCCACTCCACTCCACTCCATTCCAGTCCACTCCATTCCACTCCTCTCCACTCCAATGCATTCCATTCCATTCATTTCCCTTCCATTCCATTCCATTCCATTCCATTCCCGTCCACTCCACTCCACTCAATTCCATTCCATTCCATTCCATTCCATTCCATTCCACTCCATTCCACCCCAGGACACTCCACTCCACTCCATCCCAATCTATCCAATTGGTTCCCACTCTATTCCACTCCAGCCCACTCCAATCCACTCCTCTCCACTCTACTGTATTGTATTCCATCCCATTCTAGTCCATTCCATTCCACTCCACTCCACTTCACTCTATTCCATTCCATTCAAAGCTATTCCACTCCATTGCACTCCACTCCTTTCTTTTGACATCTTCTAACTGTATCACCCAGGCTGCAGTGCAGTGTCACAATCTGAGATCCTATTTCATTTCAGCATTCCATTCTGTTGCATTCCATTCCAGTCCACTCCACTCCAATCAACTCCACTCCGCTCCACTCCAGTTCATTACACTCCAGTCGACTCCATTTCATTCAATTCCATTCAATACCATTTCACTCCAGTCCAATAAACTCCCCTCCACTCCACTCCAATCCACTCCACTCCATTCCACTCCAGTCCATTCCACACCCTTCCACTCCACTCCATTCCATTCCATTCCACTCCAGTCCACTGCACTCAACTGCAATCCCCTCCACTCCACTTTATTCCGCTCCAGTCCGCTCCACTCCACTCTGTTCCATTCCATGCCATTCCATTCCATTCAACTCCACGCCAGTTCACTCCAGTCAACACCACCTCATTCCACTGCACTCCACTCCACTCCACTCCATTCCATTCAATTCCATTCCATTACACTCCATTCCACTCCACTCCACTCCATTCCATTCCAATCCATTCCTTTCTTTCTACAGGATCTCATTCTGTCACCCAGGCTTCAGTGATGTGGCACAATCTCAGCTCACATTTCATGTCACCGTTGCATTCAATTTCATTCCAATCCATTCCAATCCATTCTACTCCACTCCACTCCAGTCCAGTCCAATACACTCCATTCCATTCCATTGCAGTCCACTCCACTTCATTCCACTCCAGTCCACTCCCTTCCCCTCCACTCAATTCCTCTCCACTCCATTCTGTTCCATTGCATTACATTCCATTACACACCCTACCAGTACATGCAAGTCAACTTGACTACACTCCTCACCACCCTATTCCACTCCACTCTTCTCCACTCCATGCAACTCCACTCCACTCCTTTCCACTCCCGTCCATTCCTCTCCACTCCACTCCATTCCATTCTACTCTACTACATTCCACTCCTTTCTTTCGACTGGATCTCACTCTCTCATCCAGCCTGCAGTCCAGTGGCTAAATCTCAGTTAACATTTTATTTAAAAATTCCATTCCATTAAATTCCATTGCATTGTATTCCTTTCCATTCAAATCGATTCCATTCCACGCCACTCTTGTCCACTGCACTCCATTCCACTCCACTTCATTCCGTTCCACTCCACCTCATTCCATTCCACTCCAATCCATCCCATTCAATTCCATTCCACTCCAATCCATTCCATCCTTTCTTTCATGAAGTTCTCACTCTGTCACACAGGCTGGAGTGCAGTGGCACAATCTCACCTCATATTTCATTTCACCATTCAATTTCAACCCATTCAATTACACTTCATTCCTTTGCAATCCACTCCACTACACTCCACTCAGTTCCACTCCACACAACTCCACTCTATTCAATTACATCCATGTCCATCCCACTCCATTCCAATCCAGTAGACTCCACTCCACTCCACTCCTTTCCATTCCTTTCCACTCCATTCTATTCAGTTGTTTTCTTTTGACAAGATCTCACTCTGGCACCCAGGTTGGATTACAGTGATATATTCTCAGCTCACATTTTGTTTCACCATTCCATTCCATTCCATAAGATTCCATTCCACTCTAGTCCCATCCATTCCACTCTACTCCACTCCTTTCCAATCCGTTCCCTCCTATTCCAATCCATTCCATTCCTTTCCACTCCATTATACTCCATTCCACTCCACTCCACTCCATTCCATTCCATCCCATTCCATTCCACTCCATTCTACTGCACTCCACTCCAAACCACTCCACTCCTTTCCATTTCACTTCATCACATTTTATTCCAATCCTATCCCCTTTAGTCCACTCCACTCCACTCCACTCCACACCACTCCATTCAATTATATTCCATTCCATTCCATTCCATTCCATTACATTCCATCCCATTCAATTCCATTCCATTGCATTCCATTCCATTCCACCACATTCAATTCCATTCCATTCCACTCCACTCCACTCCAGTCCACTCAATCCCATTCCATCTCATTCCTTTCCACTCCATTCCACTCCACTGCACTCTACTCCTCTTCACTACAATCCTCTCTATTCTCTCCATTCAATTCCATTCCATTACATACCATTCCACACTGCTCCACTCCATTCCACTCCATTCCATTCAGTTCCATTCCATTCCACTCCACTCCATTCCACTTCTCTCCATTCCATTCCATCCCATTCCATTCCACACAAATTCACTCCACTCCTGTGCACAACGTTCCACTCCCCTCTATACCATTACATCCCCTTCCATCCCATTCCACCCCATTCCATCCAACTCCATTCAACTCCACTCCAGTCCACTCCACGCCACTCCTTTTCATTCTATACTATTCCATCCCATGCCATTCCCCTCCATTCCACTCCACTCCTCTCCACTCCACTCCACCTCACTCCATTCCACTCCATTACGTTCCACTCCATCCCATTTGATTCCACTATATTCCACTCCACTCCAATCCACTCCATTCCATTCCATCCCATTTCATTCCACTCCATTCCATTTCATTCATTGCAATCCACTCCACTCCACTCCATTGAATTCCGTTACACACCATTCCACGGAACTCTACTACCTTCAATACAATTCCATCCCATTTCTTCCATTTCACTCCACTCCACTCCTCTCTTTTCTATTCCATTCTATTCCATTCCATTCCATTCCTTTCCGTTCCATTCCATTCCATTCCGTTCCGTTCCGTTCCGTTCCGTTCCATTCCATTCCATTCCATTCCATTCCATTCCATTCCATTCCATTCCATTCCATTACACTCTATTCCGCCCTACTCCACTCCAGTCCATTCCATTATATTCCATTCCATTTAAATCCATTCCACTCTATTCCTTTCTTTTGATAGGTTTTCACTCTGTCACCCAGACGGGAGTGCAGTTGCACAATCTCAGCTCACATTTCATTTCACCATTCCATTCCATTGCATTCCATTCCATTTTATTTCATTCCATTCCGCTCCACTCCACTCCACCCCACCGCACTCCATTCCGTTCTGTTCCATTCCATTACACTCCACTCCACTCCATTATGCTCCACTCCATTGCATTCCTTCCCATTCCATTCCACTCCAATCTACTCCTTTCCACACCTCTACAGTGCACTTCAATCCTCTCCATTCCATTCCATTCCATACCATTCAATTAGATTCCATTCCACTGCATTCCTTTCCTTTCCGTACCATTTATTTGACAGGATCGAACTCTGTCACCAAGCCTGGAGTGCAGTGGCACAATCTCAGCTCACATTTCATTTCATCATTCCATTCCATTCCACTCTGTTAAACTCCACTCCACTCCACAATACTCCACTGCAGTCCATTCCATCCCATTCTATCGAATTCCATTCCTCTCCATTCCACTCCACTCCACTCAACTCCACTCCTCTCCATTCCATTTCTTTCCATATCAATCCACTGCACTCCACTCCACTGCTCTCCACTCCACTGCTCTCCACTCCAATACACTGCCTTCCATACCATTCCATTCCCCTCCTTTCCATTTCATTCCTTTCTTTCAACTAGATCTCACTATGTCTCCCAGGCTGTAGTGCAGTGGCACAATCTCACCTCACATTTCATTTCACGATAACATTCCACTCCATTCCGTTCCGTTCCGTTCCGTTCCGTTCCATTCCATTCCGTTCCGTTCCATTCCATTCCGTACCATTGCATTCCAATCCACTCCACTGTACTCCATTCCACTCTGCTCCATTCCACTTCACTCCACTCCGCTCCATTCCATTCCATCTCATTCCATCCCACTCTATTCACTGCTCTTCACTCCAGTGCACTCCATTCCACTCAAATACACTCCATTCCACCCCATTCCATCCACTCCACTCAACTCCACTCATTTCCATTGCATTTCATTCCCCTCCATTCCATTCCACTCTTTCTTTCCACAGTATCCTACACTGGCACCCATGTTGGAGTGCTGCGGCACAATTTCAGCTCACATTTCATTTCACCATTCCTTTCCATTCCATTCCATTCCATTCCATTCCATTCCATTCCATTCCATTCCATTCCATTCCATTCCGTTCCATTCTGTTCCATTCCGTTCTTTTCCGTTCTCTTCCGTTCCATTCCATTTCATTCCTTTCCACTCCACACCACTCCGTTCTACTCCACTCGACTCCTTTCCTTTACATTCCATTCTATTCTATTCCACACCACTCCACTCTGCTACACTCCACTCCACTCCACTCCACTGCATTCCTTTCCACTGCATCCCATTCCATTCCACTCCACGCCACGCCACTCCACTGCATTCATTAAAATTCATTCCTAACCATCCCATTCTGTTCCATTCCTTTATTTCGACAGGATTGCACTCTGTCACGCAGGCTGGAGTGCAGTGGCACAAACTCAGCTCACATTTCATTTCACCATTCTATTCCACTCCACTGCACTACACTCTTCTCAACTCTACACAAATTCATTCCATTCCACTCCACTCCATTCCATTCCATTCCACTCTACTGCACTCCACTAAACTCCATTCCATTCCGTTCCATTCCATTCCATTCCACTCCATTTCATTCCATTCCACTCCACTGCACTTTATTCCATTCAACACCATCCCATTCAATTACACTGCATTCCACTCCACTCCACTCCACTCCACTCTGCTCCACTCCAATCCACTCCATTCCATTCTGGTCATTTCCATTCCACTCCATTCCATTCCCCTCCACCCCACTCCACTCAATTCTATTCCATTCCATTCCACTCCATTCCACTCCATGACACTCCACTCCATCCATATCTATCCCATTGATTTTCACTCTATTCCACTCCAGCCTACCCCAATCCACTCCACTCCACTCTACTTTATTGTATTCCATTCCATTCTAGTCCATTACACTCAATTCCACTTCACTCCACTCCACTGCATTCCATTCAAAGACATTCCACGACATTCCACTCCACTCCTTTCTTTTGACAGGTTCTAACTCTGTCACCCAGGCTGGAGTGCAGTGTCACAATCTCAGCCCATATTTAATTTCACCATTCCATTCCATTGCATTCCATTCCACTAGACTCCACTCCAACCCACTCCACTCCGCTACACTCCATTCCATTCCAGTGCACTCCTTTCCATTCCTTTCTTTCGATAGGTCTCAATCTGTCACACAGGCTGTAGTGCAGTGGCACAGTCTCACTTCACATTTCATTTCACCATTCCAATTCAATCCATTACATTCCATTCAATTCCATTCGAATCCACTCCACTTTATTTCACTCCACTCCATACCACTCCACTCTATTCGACTTCTTTCCACTCTAGTCCATTCCAGTCCATCCCACTCCATCCCACTCCATTCCACTCCACTCCACTCCACTCCTCTCCATTCCATTCCATTCCGTTTTTTCCACTCCGTTCCATTCCGTTCTTTTCTTTTGAGAGGATCTCACTCTGGCACCTAGGCTGGAGTGCAGTGGCACATTCTCAACTCACATTTCTTTTCATCATTCCATTCCATTCCACTCCACTTCATTCAATTCCACTCCATTTCATCCATCCCATTCTATTGCATTCCAATTCACTCCACACAACTCCTCTCCATTCATCTGATTCCATGTGACACCATTCCACTCCATTCCTCTCAACTCTACTTCTCTCCACACCACTCGACTCCTTTCCATTCCACCCCATTCCATTCCACACTATGCCACTCCACACCACTCAACTACACTCCACTCGACTACACTGCACTCTACTCCACTAAACTGCACTCCACTGCACATCACTCAACTCCACTTCATTACATTCCATTCCACTCCACTCCACTCCACTCCATTCCAGTCCACTCCATTCCACTCCTCTCCACTCCAATGCATTCCATTCCATTCATTTCCCTTCCATTCCATTCCATTCCATTCCATTCCCGTCCACTCCACTCCACTCAATTCCATTCCATTCCATTCCATTCCATTCCACTCCATTCCACCCCAGGACACTCCACTCCACTCCATCCCAATCTATCCAATTGGTTCCCACTCTATTCCACTCCAGCCCACTCCAATCCACTCCTCTCCACTCTACTGTATTGTATTCCATCCCATTCTAGTCCATCCCATTCCACTCCACTCCACTTCACTCTATTCCATTCCATTCATAGCTATTCCACTCCATTGCACTCCACTCCTTTCTTTTGACATCTTCTAACTGTATCACCCAGGCTGCAGTGCAGTGTCACAATCTGAGATCCTATTTCATTTCAGCATTCCATTCTGTTGCATTCCATTCCAGTCCACTCCACTCCAATCAACTCCACTCCACTCCACTCCAGTTCATTACACTCCAGTCGACTCCATTTCATTCAATTCCATTCAATACCATTTCACTCCAGTCCAATAAACTCCCCTCCACTCCACTCCAATCCACTCCACTCCATTCCACTCCAGTCCATTCCACACCCTTCCACTCCACTCCATTCCATTCCATTCCACTCCAGTCCACTGCACTCAACTGCAATCCCCTCCACTCCACTTTATTCCGCTCCAGTCCGCTCCACTCCACTCTGTTCCATTCCATGCCATTCCATTCCATTCAACTCCACGCCAGTTCACTCCAGTCAACACCACCTCATTCCACTGCACTCCACTCCACTCCACTCCATTCCATTCAATTCCATTCCATTACACTCCATTCCACTCCACTCCACTCCATTCCATTCCAATCCATTCCTTTCTTTCTACAGGATCTCATTCTGTCACCCAGGCTTCAGTGATGTGGCACAATCTCAGCTCACATTTCATGTCACCGTTGCATTCAATTTCATTCCAATCCATTCCAATCCATTCTACTCCACTCCACTCCAGTCCAGTCCAATACACTCCATTCCATTCCATTGCAGTCCACTCCACTTCATTCCACTCCAGTCCACTCCCTTCCCCTCCACTCAATTCCTCTCCACTCCATTCTGTTCCATTGCATTATATTCCATTACACACCCTACCAGTACATGCAAGTCAACTTGACTACACTCCTCACCACCCTATTCCACTCCACTCTTCTCCACTCCATGCAACTCCACTCCACTCCTTTCCACTCCCGTCCATTCCTCTCCACTCCACTCCATTCCATTCTACTCTACTACATTCCACTCCTTTCTTTCGACTGGATCTCACTCTCTCATCCAGCCTGCAGTCCAGTGGCTAAATCTCAGTTAACATTTTATTTAAAAATTCCATTCCATTAAATTCCATTGCATTGTATTCCTTTCCATTCAAATCGATTCCATTCCACGCCACTCTTGTCCACTGCACTCCATTCCACTCCACTTCATTCCGTTCCACTCCACCTCATTCCATTCCACTCCAATCCATCCCATTCAATTCCATTCCACTCCAATCCATTCCATCCTTTCTTTCATGAAGTTCTCACTCTGTCACACAGGCTGGAGTGCAGTGGCACAATCTCACCTCATATTTCATTTCACCATTCAATTTCAACCCATTCAATTACACTTCATTCCTTTGCAATCCACTCCACTACACTCCACTCAGTTCCACTCCACACAACTACACTCTATTCAATTACATCCATGTCCATCCCACTCCATTCCAATCCAGTAGACTCCACTCCACTCCACTCCTTTCCATTCCTTTCCACTCCATTCTATTCAGTTGTTTTCTTTTGACAAGATCTCACTCTGGCACCCAGGTTGGATTACAGTGATATATTCTCAGCTCACATTTTGTTTCACCATTCCATTCCATTCCATAAGATTCCATTCCACTCTAGTCCCATCCATTCCACTCTACTCCACTCCTTTCCAATCCGTTCCCTCCTATTCCAATCCATTCCATTCCTTTCCACTCCATTATACTCCATTCCACTCCACTCCACTCCATTCCATTCCATCCCATTCCATTCCACTCCATTCTACTGCACTGCACTCCAAACCACTCCACTCCTTTCCATTTCACTTCATCACATTTTATTCCAATCCTATCCCCTTTAGTCCACTCCACTCCACTCCACACCACTCCATTCAATTATATTCCATTCCATTCCATTCCATTCCATTACATTCCATCCCATTCAATTCCATTCCATTGCATTCCATTCCATTCCACCACATTCAATTCCATTCCATTCCACTCCACTCCACTCCAGTCCACTCAATCCCATTCCATCTCATTCCTTTCCACTCCATTCCACTCCACTGCACTCTACTCCTCTTCACTACAATCCTCTCTATTCTCTCCATTCAATTCCATTCCATTACATACCATTCCACACTGCTCCACTCCATTCCACTCCATTCCATTCAGTTCCATTCCATTCCACTCCACTCCATTCCACTTCTCTCCATTCCATTCCATCCCATTCCATTCCACACAAATTCACTCCACTCCTGTGCACAACGTTCCACTCCCCTCTATACCATTACATCCCCTTCCATCCCATTCCACCCCATTCCATCCAACTCCATTCAACTCCACTCCAGTCCACTCCACGCCACTCCTTTTCATTCTATACTATTCCATCCCATGCCATTCCACTCCATTCCACTCCACTCCTCTCCACTCCACTCCACCTCACTCCATTCCACTCCATTACGTTCCACTCCATCCCATTTGATTCCACTATATTCCACTCCACTCCAATCCACTCCATTCCATTCCATCCCATTTCATTCCACTCCATTCCATTTCATTCATTGCAATCCACTCCACTCCACTCCATTGAATTCCGTTACACACCATTCCACGGAACTCTACTACCTTCAATACAATTCCATCCCATTTCTTCCATTTCACTCCACTCCACTCCTCTCTTTTCTATTCCATTCTATTCCATTCCATTCCATTCCTTTCCGTTCCATTCCATTCCATTCCATTCCGTTCCGTTCCGTTCCGTTCCATTCCATTCCATTCCATTCCATTCCATTACACTCTATTCCGCCCTACTCCACTCCAGTCCATTCCATTATATTCCATTCCATTTAAATCCATTCCACTCTATTCCTTTCTTTTGATAGGTTTTCACTCTGTCACCCAGACTGGAGTGCAGTTGCACAATCTCAGCTCACATTTCATTTCACCATTCCATTCCATTGCATTCCATTCCATTTTATTTCATTCCATTCCGCTCCACTCCACTCCACCCCACTGCACTCCATTCCGTTCTGTTCCATTCCATTACACTCCACTCCACTCCATTATGCTCCACTCCATTGCATTCCTTCCCATTCCATTCCACTCCAATCTACTCCTTTCCACACCTCTACAGTGCACTTCAATCCTCTCCATTCCATTCCATTCCATACCATTCAATTAGATTCCATTCCACTGCATTCCTTTCCTTTCCGTACCATTTATTTGACAGGATCGAACTCTGTCACCACGCCTGGAGTGCAGTGGCACAATCTCAGCTCACATTTCATTTCATCATTCCATTCCATTCCACTCTGTTAAACTCCACTCCACTCCACAATACTCCACTGCAGTCCATTCCATCCCATTCTATCGAATTCCATTCCTCTCCATTCCACTCCACTCCACTCAACTCCACTCCTCTCCATTCCATTTCTTTCCATATCAATCCACTGCACTCCACTCCACTGCTCTCCACTCCACTGCACTCCACTCCAATACACTGCCTTCCATTCCATTCCATTCCCCTCCTTTCCATTTCATTCCTTTCTTTCAACTAGATCTCACTATGTCTCCCAGGCTGTAGTGCAGTGGCACAATCTCACCTCACATTTCATTTCACGATAACATTCCACTCCATTCCGTTCCGTTCCGTTCCGTTCCATTCCATTCCGTTCCGTTCCATTCCATTCCGTACCATTGCATTCCAATCCACTCCGCTGTACTCCATTCCACTCTGCTCCATTCCACTTCACTCCACTCCGCTCCATTCCATTCCATCTCATTCCATCCCACTCTATTCACTGCTCTTCACTCCAGTGCACTCCATTCCACTCAAATACACTCCATTCCACCCCATTCCATCCACTCCACTCAACTCCACTCATTTCCATTGCATTTCATTCCCCTCCATTCCATTCCATTCTTTCTTTCCACAGTATCCTACACTGGCACCCATGTTGGATTGCTGTGGCACAATTTCAGCTCACATTTCATTTCACCATTCCTTTCCATTCCATTCCATTCCATTCCATTCCATTCCATTCCATTCCATTCCGTTCCATTCTGTTCCATTCCGTTCTTTTCCATTCTCTTCCGTTCCATTCCATTTCATTCCTTTCCACTCCACACCACTCCGTTCTACTCCACTCCACTCCTTTCCTTTACATTCCATTCTATTCTATTCCACACCACTCCACTCTGCTACACTCCACTCCACTCTGCTACACTCCACTCCACTCCACTCCACTGCATTCCATTCCACTGCATCCCATTCCATTCCACTCCACTCCACGCCACTCCACTGCATTCATTAAAATTCATTCCTAACCATCCCATTCTGTTCCATTCCTTTATTTCGACAGGATTGCACTCTGTCACGCAGGCTGGAGTGCAGTGGCACAAACTCAGCTCACATTTCATTTCACCATTCTATTCCACTCCACTGCACTACACTCTTCTCAACTCTACACAAATTCATTCCATTCCACTCCACTCCATTCCATTCCATTCCACTCCACTGCACTCCACTAAACTCCATTCCATTCCGTTCCATTCCATTCCATTCCACTCCATTTCATTCCATTCCACTCCACTGCACTTTATTCCATTCAACACCATCCCATTCAATTACACTGCATTCCACTCCACTCCACTCCACTCCACTCTGCTCCACTCCAATCCACTCCATTCCATTCTGGTCATTTCCATTCCACTCCATTCCATTCCCCTCCACCCCACTCCACTCAATTCTATTCCATTCCATTCCACTCCATTCCACTCCATGACACTCCACTCCATCCATATCTATCCCATTGATTTTCACTCTATTCCACTCCAGCCTACCCCAATCCACTCCACTCCACTCTACTTTATTGTATTCCATTCCATTCTAGTCCATTACACTCAATTCCACTTCACTCCACTCCACTGCATTCCATTCAAAGACATTCCATGACATTCCACTCCACTCCTTTCTTTTGACATGTTCTAACTCTGTCACCCAGGCTGGAGTGCAGTGTCACAATCTCAGCCCATATTTAATTTCACCATTCCATTCCATTGCATTCCATTCCACTAGACTCCACTCCAATCCACTCCACTCCGCTACACTCCATTCCATTCCAGTGCACTCCTTTCCATTCCTTTCTTTCGATAGGTCTCAATCTGTCACACAGGCTGTAGTGCAGTGGCACAGTCTCACTTCACATTTCATTTCACCATTCCAATTCAATCCATTACATTCCATTCAATTCCATTCGAATCCACTCCACTTTATTTCACTCCACTCCATACCACTCCACTCTATTCGACTTCTTTCCACTCTAGTCCATTCCAGTCCATCCCACTCCATCCCACTCCATTCCACTCCACTCCACTCCACTCCACTCCTCTCCATTCCATTCCATTCCGTTTTTTCCACTCCGTTCCATTCCGTTCTTTTCTTTTGAGAGGATCTCACTCTGGCACCTAGGCTGGAGTGCAGTGGCACATTCTCAACTCACATTTCTTTTCATCATTCCATTCCATTCCACTCCACTTCATTCAATTCCACTCCATTTCATCCATCCCATTCTATTGCATTCCAATTCACTCCACACAACTCCTCTCCATTCATCTGATTCCATGTGACACCATTCCACTCCATTCCTCTCAACTCTACTTCTCTCCACACCACTCGACTCCTTTCCATTCCACCCCATTCCATTCCACACTATGCCACTCCACACCACTCAACTACACTCCACTCGACTACACTGCACTCTACTCCACTAAACTGCACTCCACTGCACATCACTCAACTCCACTTCATTACATTCCATTCCACTCCACTCCACTCCACTCCATTCCAGTCCACTCCATTCCACTCCTCTCCACTCCAATGCATTCCATTCCAGTCATTTCCCTTCCATTCCATTCCATTCCATTCCATTCCATTCCATTCCATTCCCGTCCACTCCACTCCACTCAATTCCATTCCATTCCATTCCATTCCATTCCACTCCATTCCACCCCAGGACACTCCACTCCACTCCATCCCAATCTATCCAATTGGTTCCCACTCTATTCCACTCCAGCCCACTCCAATCCACTCCTCTCCACTCTACTGTATTGTATTCCATCCCATTCTAGTCCATTCCATTCCACTCCACTCCACTTCACTCTATTCCATTCCATTCAAAGCTATTCCACTCCATTGCACTCCACTCCTTTCTTTTGACATCTTCTAACTGTATCACCCAGGCTGCAGTGCAGTGTCACAATCTGAGATCCTATTTCATTTCAGCATTCCATTCTGTTGCATTCCATTCCAGTCCACTCCACTCCAATCAACTCCACTCCGCTCCACTCCAGTTCATTACACTCCAGTCGACTCCATTTCATTCAATTCCATTCAATACCATTTCACTCCAGTCCAATAAACTCCCCTCCACTCCACTCCAATCCACTCCACTCCATTCCACTCCAGTCCATTCCACACCCTTCCACTCCACTCCATTCCATTCCATTCCACTCCAGTCCACTGCACTCAACTGCAATCCCCTCCACTCCACTTTATTCCGCTCCAGTCCGCTCCACTCCACTCTGTTCCATTCCATGCCATTCCATTCCATTCAACTCCACGCCAGTTCACTCCAGTCAACACCACCTCATTCCACTGCACTCCACTCCACTCCACTCCATTCCATTCAATTCCATTCCATTACACTCCATTCCACTCCACTCCACTCCATTCCATTCCAATCCATTCCTTTCTTTCTACAGGATCTCATTCTGTCACCCAGGCTTCAGTGATGTGGCACAATCTCAGCTCACATTTCATGTCACCGTTGCATTCAATTTCATTCCAATCCATTCCAATCCATTCTACTCCACTCCACTCCAGTCCAGTCCAATACACTCCATTCCATTCCATTGCAGTCCACTCCACTTCATTCCACTCCAGTCCACTCCCTTCCCCTCCACTCCATTCCTCTCCACTCCATTCTGTTCCATTGCATTATATTCCATTACACACCCTACCAGTACATGCAAGTCAACTTGACTACACTCCTCACCACCCTATTCCACTCCACTCTTCTCCACTCCATGCAACTCCACTCCACTCCTTTCCACTCCCGTCCATTCCTCTCCACTCCACTCCATTCCATTCTACTCTACTACATTCCACTCCTTTCTTTCGACTGGATCTCACTCTCTCATCCAGCCTGCAGTCCAGTGGCTAAATCTCAGTTAACATTTTATTTAAAAATTCCATTCCATTAAATTCCATTGCATTGTATTCCATTCCATTCAAATCGATTCCATTCCACGCCACTCTTGTCCACTGCACTCCATTCCACTCCACTTCATTCCGTTCCACTCCACCTCATTCCATTCCACTCCAATCCATCCCATTCAATTCCATTCCACTCCAATCCATTCCATCCTTTCTTTCATGAAGTTCTCACTCTGTCACACAGGCTGGAGTGCAGTGGCACAATCTCACCTCATATTTCATTTCACCATTCAATTTCAACCCATTCAATTACACTTCATTCCTTTGCAATCCACTCCACTACACTCCACTCAGTTCCACTCCACACAACTACACTCTATTCAATTACATCCATGTCCATCCCACTCCATTCCAATCCAGTAGACTCCACTCCACTCCACTCCTTTCCATTCCTTTCCACTCCATTCTATTCAGTTGTTTTCTTTTGACAAGATCTCACTCTGGCACCCAGGTTGGATTACAGTGATATATTCTCAGCTCACATTTTGTTTCACCATTCCATTCCATTCCATAAGATTCCATTCCACTCTAGTCCCATCCATTCCACTCTACTCCACTCCTTTCCAATCCGTTCCCTCCTATTCCAATCCATTCCATTCCTTTCCACTCCATTATACTCCATTCCACTCCACTCCACTCCATTCCATTCCATCCCATTCCATTCCACTCCATTCTACTGCACTCCACTCCAAACCACTCCACTCCTTTCCATTTCACTTCATCACATTTTATTCCAATCCTATCCCCTTTAGTCCACTCCACTCCACTCCACACCACTCCATTCAATTATATTCCATTCCATTCCATTCCATTCCATTACATTCCATCCCATTCAATTCCATTCCATTGCATTCCATTCCATTCCACCACATTCAATTCCATTCCATTCCACTCCACTCCACTCCAGTCCACTCAATCCCATTCCATCGCATTCCTTTCCACTCCATTCCACTCCACTGCACTCTACTCCTCTTCACTACAATCCTCTCTATTCTCTCCATTCAATTCCATTCCATTACATACCATTCCACACTGCTCCACTCCATTCCACTCCATTCCATTCAGTTCCATTCCATTCCACTCCACTCCATTCCACTTCTCTCCATTCCATTCCATCCCATTCCATTCCACACAAATTCACTCCACTCCTGTGCACAACGTTCCACTCCCCTCTATACCATTACATCCCCTTCCATCCCATTCCACCCCATTCCATCCAACTCCATTCAACTCCACTCCAGTCCACTCCACGCCACTCCTTTTCATTGTATACTATTCCATCCCATGCCATTCCACTCCATTCCACTCCACTCCTCTCCACTCCACTCCACCTCACTCCATTCCACTCCATTACGTTCCACTCCATCCCATTTGATTCCACTATATTCCACTCCACTCCAATCCACTCCATTCCATTCCATCCCATTTCATTCCACTCCATTCCATTTCATTCATTGCAATCCACTCCACTCCACTCCATTGAATTCCGTTACACACCATTCCACGGAACTCTACTACCTTCAATACAATTCCATCCCATTTCTTCCATTTCACTCCACTCCACTCCTCTCTTTTCTATTCCATTCTATTCCATTCCATTCCATTCCTTTCCGTTCCATTCCATTCCATTCCATTCCGTTCCGTTCCGTTCCGTTCCATTCCATTCCATTCCATTCCATTCCATTCCATTCCATTCCATTCCATTACACTCTATTCCGCCCTACTCCACTCCAGTCCATTCCATTATATTCCATTCCATTTAAATCCATTCCACTCTATTCCTTTCTTTTGATAGGTTTTCACTCTGTCACCCAGACTGGAGTGCAGTTGCACAATCTCAGCTCACATTTCATTTCACCATTCCATTCCATTGCATTCCATTCCATTTTATTTCATTCCATTCCGCTCCACTCCACTCCACCCCACTGCACTCCATTCCGTTCTGTTCCATTCCATTACACTCCACTCCACTCCATTATGCTCCACTCCATTGCATTCCTTCCCATTACATTCCACTCCAATCTACTCCTTTCCACACCTCTACAGTGCACTTCAATCCTCTCCATTCCATTCCATTCCATACCATTCAATTAGATTCCATTCCACTGCATTCCTTTCCTTTCCGTACCATTTATTTGACAGGATCGAACTCTGTCCCCACGCCTGGAGTGCAGTGGCACAATCTCAGCTCACATTTCATTTCATCATTCCATTCCATTCCACTCTGTTAAACTCCACTCCACTCCACAATACTCCACTGCAGTCCATTCCATCCCATTCTATCGAATTCCATTCCTCTCCATTCCACTCCACTCCACTCAACTCCACTCCTCTCCATTCCATTTCTTTCCATATCAATCCACTGCACTCCACTCCACTGCTCTCCACTCCACTGCACTCCACTCCAATACACTGCCTTCCATTCCATTCCATTCCCCTCCTTTCCATTTCATTCCTTTCTTTCAACTAGATCTCACTATGTCTCCCAGGCTGTAGTGCAGTGGCACAATCTCACCTCACATTTCATTTCACGATAACATTACACTCCATTCCGTTCCGTTCCGTTCCGTTCCATTCCATTCCGTTCCGTTCCATTCCATTCCGTACCATTGCATTCCAATCCACTCCGCTGTACTCCATTCCACTCTGCTCCATTCCACTTCACTCCACTCCGCTCCATTCCATTCCATCTCATTCCATCCCACTCTATTCACTGCTCTTCACTCCAGTGCACTCCATTCCACTCAAATACACTCCATTCCACCCCATTCCATCCACTCCACTCAACTCCACTCATTTCCATTGCATTTCATTCCCCTCCATTCCATTCCATTCTTTCTTTCCACAGTATCCTACACTGGCACCCATGTTGGATTGCTGTGGCACAATTTCAGCTCACATTTCATTTCACCATTCCTTTCCATTCCATTCCATTCCATTCCATTCCATTCCATTCCATTCCATTCCGTTCCATTCTGTTCCATTCCGTTCTTTTCCGTTCTCTTCCGTTCCATTCCATTTCATTCCTTTCCACTCCACACCACTCCGTTCTACTCCACTCCACTCCTTTCCTTTACATTCCATTCTATTCTATTCCACACCACTCCACTCTGCTACACTCCACTCCACTCCACTGCATTCCATTCCACTGCATCCCATTCCATTCCACTCCACTCCACGCCACTCCACTGCATTCATTAAAATTCATTCCTAACCATCCCATTCTGTTCCATTCCTTTATTTCGACAGGATTGCACTCTGTCACGCAGGCTGGAGTGCAGTGGCACAAACTCAGCTCACATTTCATTTCACCATTCTATTCCACTCCACTGCACTACGCTCTTCTCAACTCTACACAAATTCATTCCATTCCACTCCACTCCATTCCATTCCATTCCACTCCACTGCACTCCACTAAACTCCATTCCATTCCGTTCCATTCCATTCCATTCCACTCCATTTCATTCCATTCCACTCCACTGCACTTTATTCCATTCAACACCATCCCATTCAATTACACTGCATTCCACTCCACTCCACTCCACTCCACTCTGCTCCACTCCAATCCACTCCATTCCATTCTGGTCATTTCCATTCCACTCCATTCCATTCCCCTCCACCCCACTCCACTCAATTCTATTCCATTCCATTCCACTCCATTCCACTCCATGACACTCCACTCCATCCATATCTATCCCATTGATTTTCACTCTATTCCACTCCAGCCTACCCCAATCCACTCCACTCCACTCTACTTTATTGTATTCCATTCCATTCTAGTCCATTACACTCAATTCCACTTCACTCCACTCCACTGCATTCCATTCAAAGACATTCCACGACATTCCACTCCACTCCTTTCTTTTGACAGGTTCTAACTCTGTCACCCAGGCTGGAGTGCAGTGTCACAATCTCAGCCCATATTTAATTTCACCATTCCATTCCATTGCATTCCATTCCACTAGACTCCACTCCAATCCACTCCACTCCGCTACACTCCATTCCATTCCAGTGCACTCCTTTCCATTCCTTTCTTTCGATAGGTCTCAATCTGTCACACAGGCTGTAGTGCAGTGGCACAGTCTCACTTCACATTTCATTTCACCATTCCAATTCAATCCATTCCATTCCATTCAATTCCATTCGAATCCACTCCACTTTATTTCACTCCACTCCATACCACTCCACTCTATTCGACTTCTTTCCACTCTAGTCCATTCCAGTCCATCCCACTCCATCCCACTCCACTCCACTCCACTCCACTCCTCTCCATTCCATTCCATTCCGTTTTTTCCACTCCGTTCCATTCCGTTCTTTTCTTTTGAGAGGATCTCACTCTGGCACCTAGGCTGGAGTGCAGTGGCACATTCTCAACTCACATTTCTTTTCATCATTCCATTCCATTCCACTCCACTTCATTCAATTCCACTCCATTTCATCCATCCCATTCTGTTGCATTCCAATTCACTCCACACAACTCCTCTCCATTCATCTGATTCCATGTGACACCATTCCACTCCATTCCTCTCAACTCTACTTCTCTCCACACCACTCGACTCCTTTCCATTCCACCCCATTCCATTCCACACTATGCCATTCCACACCACTCAACTACACTCCACTCGACTACACTGCACTCTACTCCACTAAACTGCACTCCACTGCACATCACTCAACTCCACTTCATTACATTCCATTCCACTCCACTCCACTCCACTCCATTCCAGTCCACTCCATTCCACTCCTTTCCACTCCAATGCATTCCATTCCAGTCATTTCCCTTCCATTCCATTCCATTCCATTCCATTCCCCTCCACTCCACTCCACTCAATTCCATTCCATTCCATTCCATTCCATTCCACTCCATTCCACCCCAGGACACTCCACTCCACTCCATCCCAATCTATCCAATTGGTTCCCACTCTATTCCACTCCAGCCCACTCCAATCCACTCCTCTCCACTCTACTGTATTGTATTCCATCCCATTCTAGTCCATTCCATTCCACTCCACTCCACTTCACTCTATTCCATTCCATTCAAAGCTATTCCACTCCATTGCACTCCACTCCTTTCTTTTGACATCTTCTAACTGTATCACCCAGGCTGCAGTGCAGTGTCACAATCTGAGATCCTATTTCATTTCAGCATTCCATTCTGTTGCATTCCATTCCAGTCCACTCCACTCCAATCAACTCCACTCCGCTCCACTCCAGTTCATTACACTCCAGTCGACTCCATTTCATTCAATTCCATTCAATACCATTTCACTCCAGTCCAATAAACTCCCCTCCACTCCACTCCAATCCACTCCACTCCATTCCACTCCAGTCCATTCCACACCCTTCCACTCCACTCCATTCCATTCCATTCCACTCCAGTCCACTGCACTCAACTGCAATCCCCTCCACTCCACTTTATTCCGCTCCAGTCCGCTCCACTCCACTCTGTTCCATTCCATGCCATTCCATTCCATTCAACTCCACGCCAGTTCACTCCAGTCAACACCACCTCATTCCACTGCACTCCACTCCACTCCACTCCATTCCATTCAATTCCATTCCATTACACTCCATTCCACTCCACTCCACTCCATTCCATTCCAATCCATTCCTTTCTTTCTACAGGATCTCATTCTGTCACCCAGGCTTCAGTGATGTGGCACAATCTCAGCTCACATTTCATGTCACCGTTGCATTCAATTTCATTCCAATCCATTCCAATCCATTCTACTCCACTCCACTCCAGTCCAGTCCAATACACTCCATTCCATTCCATTGCAGTCCACTCCACTTCATTCCACTCCAGTCCACTCCCTTCCCCTCCACTCCATTCCTCTCCACTCCATTCTGTTCCATTGCATTATATTCCATTACACACCCTACCAGTACATGCAAGTCAACTTGACTACACTCCTCACCACCCTATTCCACTCCACTCTTCTCCACTCCATGCAACTCCACTCCACTCCTTTCCACTCCCGTCCATTCCTCTCCACTCCACTCCATTCCATTCTACTCTACTACATTCCACTCCTTTCTTTCGAATGGATATCACTCTCTCATCCAGCCTGCAGTCCAGTGGCTAAATCTCAGTTAACATTTTATTTAAAAATTCCATTCCATTAAATTCCATTGCATTGTATTCCATTCCATTCAAATCGATTCCATTCCACGCCACTCTTGTCCACTGCACTCCATTCCACTCCACTTCATTCCGTTCCACTCCACCTCATTCCATTCCACTCCAATCCATCCCATTCAATTCCATTCCACTCCAATCCATTCCATCCTTTCTTTCATGAAGTTCTCACTCTGTCACACAGGCTGGAGTGCAGTGGCACAATCTCACCTCATATTTCATTTCACCATTCAATTTCAACCCATTCAATTACACTTCATTCCTTTGCAATCCACTCCACTACACTCCACTCAGTTCCACTCCACACAACTACACTCTATTCAATTATATCCATGTCCATCCCACTCCATTCCAATCCAGTAGACTCCACTCCACTCCACTCCTTTCCATTCCTTTCCACTCCATTCTATTCAGTTGTTTTCTTTTGACAAGATCTCACTCTGGCACCCAGGTTGGATTACAGTGATATATTCTCAGCTCACATTTTGTTTCACCATTCCATTCCATTCCATAAGATTCCATTCCACTCTAGTCCCATCCATTCCACTCTACTCCACTCCTTTCCAATCCGTTCCCTCCTATTCCAATCCATTCCATTCCTTTCCACTCCATTATACTCCATTCCACTCCACTCCACTCCATTCCATTCCATCCCATTCCATTCCACTCCATTCTACTGCACTCCACTCCAAACCACTCCACTCCTTTCCATTTCACTTCATCACATTTTATTCCAATCCTATCCCCTTTAGTCCACTCCACTCCACTCCACACCACTCCATTCAATTATATTCCATTCCATTCCATTCCATTCCATTACATTCCATCCCATTCAATTCCATTCCATTGCATTCCATTCCATTCCACCACATTCAATTCCATTCCATTCCACTCCACTCCACTCCAGTCCACTCAATCCCATTCCATCGCATTCCTTTCCACTCCATTCCACTCCACTGCACTCTACTCCTCTTCACTACAATCCTCTCTATTCTCTCCATTCAATTCCATTCCATTACATACCATTCCACACTGCTCCACTCCATTCCACTCCATTCCATTCAGTTCCATTCCATTCCACTCCACTCCATTCCACTTCTCTCCATTCCATTCCATCCCATTCCATTCCACACAAATTCACTCCACTCCTGTGCACAACGTTCCACTCCCCTCTATACCATTACATCCCCTTCCATCCCATTCCACCCCATTCCATCCAACTCCATTCAACTCCACTCCAGTCCACTCCACGCCACTCCTTTTCATTCTATACTATTCCATCCCATGCCATTCCACTCCATTCCACTCCACTCCTCTCCACTCCACTCCACCTCACTCCATTCCACTCCATTACGTTCCACTCCATCCCATTTGATTCCACTATATTCCACTCCACTCCAATCCACTCCATTCCATTCCATCCCATTTCATTCCACTCCATTCCATTTCATTCATTGCAATCCACTCCACTCCACTCCATTGAATTCCGTTACACACCATTCCACGGAACTCTACTACCTTCAATACAATTCCATCCCATTTCTTCCATTTCACTCCACTCCACTCCTCTCTTTTCTATTCCATTCTATTCCATTCCATTCCATTCCTTTCCGTTCCATTCCATTCCATTCCATTCCGTTCCGTTCCGTTCCATTCCATTCCATTCCATTCCATTCCATTCCATTACACTCTATTCCGCCCTACTCCACTCCAGTCCATTCCATTATATTCCATTCCATTTAAATCCATTCCACTCTATTCCTTTCTTTTGATAGGTTTTCACTCTGTCACCCAGACTGGAGTGCAGTTGCACAATCTCAGCTCACATTTCATTTCACCATTCCATTCCATTGCATTCCATTCCATTTTATTTCATTCCATTCCGCTCCACTCCACTCCACCCCACCGCACTCCATTCCGTTCTGTTCCATTCCATTACACTCCACTCCACTCCATTATGCTCCACTCCATTGCATTCCTTCCCATTCCATTCCACTCCAATCTACTCCATTCCACACCTCTACAGTGCACTTCAATCCTCTCCATTCCATTCCATTCCATACCATTCAATTAGATTCCATTCCATTGCATTCCTTTCCTTTCTGTACCATTTATTTGACAGGATCGAACTCTGTCACCAAGCCTGGAGTGCAGTGGCACAATCTCAGCTCACATTTCATTTCATCATTCCATTCCATTCCACTCTGTTAAACTCCACTCCACTCCACAATACTCCACTGCAGTCCATTCCATCCCATTCTATCGAATTCCATTCCTCTCCATTCCACTCCACTCCACTCAACTCCACTCCTCTCCATTCCATTTCTTTCCATATCAATCCACTGCACTCCACTCCACTGCTCTCCACTCCACTGCTCTCCACTCCAATACACTGCCTTCCATTCCATTCCATTCCCCTCCTTTCCATTTCATTCCTTTCTTTCAACTAGATCTCACTATGTCTCCCAGGCTGTAGTGCAGTGGCACAATCTCACCTCACATTTCATTTCACGATAACATTCCACTCCATTCCGTTCCGTTCCGTTCCGTTCCATTCCATTCCGTTCCGTTCCATTCCATTCCGTACCATTGCATTCCAATCCACTCCACTGTACTCCATTCCACTCTGCTCCATTCCACTTCACTCCACTCCGCTCCATCCCATTCCATCTCATTCCATCCCACTCTATTCACTGCTCTTCACTCCAGTGCACTCCATTCCACTCAAATACACTCCATTCCACCCCATTCCATCCACTCCACTCAACTCCACTCATTTCCATTGCATTTCATTCCCCTCCATTCCATTCCATTCTTTCTTTCCACAGTATCCTACAATGGCACCCATGTTGGAGTGCTGTGGCACAATTTCAGCTCACATTTCATTTCACCATTCCTTTCCATTCCATTCCATTCCATTCCATTCCATTCCGTTCCATTCTGTTCCATTCCGTTCTTTTCCGTTCTCTTCCGTTCCATTCCATTTCATTCCTTTCCACTCCACACCACTCCGTTCTACTCCACTCCACTCCTTTCCTTTACATTCCATTCTATTCTATTCCACACCACTCCACTCTGCTACACTCCACTCCACTCCACTCCACTGCATTCCATTCCACTGCATCCCATTCCATTCCACTCCACTCCACGCCACTCCACTGCATTCATTAAAATTCATTCCTAACCATCCCATTCTGTTCCATTCCTTTATTTCGACAGGATTGCACTCTGTCACGCAGGCTGGAGTGCAGTGGCACAAACTCAGCTCACATTTCATTTCACCATTCTATTCCACTCCACTGCACTACACTCTTCTCAACTCTACACAAATTCATTCCATTCCACTCCACTCCATTCCATTCCATTCCACTCCATTTCATTCCATTCCACTCCACTGCACTTTATTCCATTCAACACCATCCCATTCAATTACACTGCATTCCACTCCACTCCACTCCACTCCACTCTGCTCCACTCCAATCCACTCCATTCCATTCTGGTCATTTCCATTCCACTCCATTCCATTCCCCTCCACCCCACTCCACTCAATTCTATTCCATTCCATTCCACTCCATTCCACTCCATGACACTCCACTCCATCCATATCTATCCCATTGATTTTCACTCTATTCCACTCCAGCCTACCCCAATCCACTCCACTCCACTCTACTTTATTGTATTCCATTCCATTCTAGTCCATTACACTCAATTCCACTTCACTCCACTCCACTGCATTCCATTCAAAGACATTCCACGACATTCCACTCCACTCCTTTCTTTTGACAGGTTCTAACTCTGTCACCCAGGCTGGAGTGCAGTGTCACAATCTCAGCCCATATTTAATTTCACCATTCCATTCCATTGCATTCCATTCCACTAGACTCCACTCCAACCCACTCCACTCCGCTACACTCCATTCCATTCCAGTGCACTCCTTTCCATTCCTTTCTTTCGATAGGTCTCAATCTGTCACACAGGCTGTAGTGCAGTGGCACAGTCTCACTTCACATTTCATTTCACCATTCCAATTCAATCCATTACATTCCATTCAATTCCATTCGAATCCACTCCACTTTATTTCACTCCACTCCATACCACTCCACTCTATTCGACTTCTTTCCACTCTAGTCCATTCCAGTCCATCCCACTCCATCCCACTCCATTCCACTCCACTCCACTCCACTCCTCTCCATTCCATTCCATTCCGTTTTTTCCACTCCGTTCCATTCCGTTCTTTTCTTTTGAGAGGATCTCACTCTGGCACCTAGGCTGGAGTGCAGTGGCACATTCTCAACTCACATTTCTTTTCATCATTCCATTCCATTCCACTCCACTTCATTCAATTCCACTCCATTTCATCCATCCATTCTATTGCATTCCAATTCACTCCACACAACTCCTCTCCATTCATCTGATTCCATGTGACACCATTCCACTCCATTCCTCTCAACTCTACTTCTCTCCACACCACTCGACTCCTTTCCATTCCACCCCATTCCATTCCACACTATGCCACTCCACACCACTCAACTACACTCCACTCGACTACACTGCACTCTACTCCACTAAACTGCACTCCACTGCACATCACTCAACTCCACTTCATTACATTCCATTCCACTCCACTCCACTCCACTCCATTCCAGTCCACTCCATTCCACTCCTCTCCACTCCAATGCATTCCATTCCAGTCATTTCCCTTCCATTCCATTCCATTCCATTCCATTCCATTCCCCTCCACTCCACTCCACTCAATTCCATTCCATTCCATTCCATTCCATTCCACTCCATTCCACCCCAGGACACTCCACTCCACTCCATCCCAATCTATCCAATTGGTTCCCACTCTATTCCACTCCAGCCCACTCCAATCCACTCCTCTCCACTCTACTGTATTGTATTCCATCCCATTCTAGTCCATTCCATTCCACTCCACTCCACTTCACTCTATTCCATTCCATTCAAAGCTATTCCACTCCATTGCACTCCACTCCTTTCTTTTGACATCTTCTAACTGTATCACCCAGGCTGCAGTGCAGTGTCACAATCTGAGATCCTATTTCATTTCAGCATTCCATTCTGTTGCATTCCATTCCAGTCCACTCCACTCCAATCAACTCCACTCCGCTCCACTCCAGTTCATTACACTCCAGTCGACTCCATTTCATTCAATTCCATTCAATACCATTTCACTCCAGTCCAATAAACTCCCCTCCACTCCACTCCAATCCACTCCACTCCATTCCACTCCAGTCCATTCCACACCCTTCCACTCCACTCCATTCCATTCCATTCCACTCCAGTCCACTGCACTCAACTGCAATCTCCTCCACTCCACTTTATTCCGCTCCAGTCCGCTCCACTCCACTCTGTTCCATTCCATGCCATTCCATTCCATTCAACTCCACGCCAGTTCACTCCAGTCAACACCACCTCATTCCACTGCACTCCACTCCACTCCACTCCATTCCATTCAATTCCATTCCATTACACTCCATTCCACTCCACTCCACTCCATTCCATTCCAATCCATTCCTTTCTTTCTACAGGATCTCATTCTGTCACCCAGGCTTCAGTGATGTGGCACAATCTCAGCTCACATTTCATGTCACCGTTGCATTCAATTTCATTCCAATCCATTCCAATCCATTCTACTCCACTCCACTCCAGTCCAGTCCAATACACTCCATTCCATTCCATTGCAGTCCACTCCACTTCATTCCACTCCAGTCCACTCCCTTCCCCTCCACTCAATTCCTCTCCACTCCATTCTGTTCCATTGCATTATATTCCATTACACACCCTACCAGTACATGCAAGTCAACTTGACTACACTCCTCACCACCCTATTCCACTCCACTCTTCTCCACTCCATGCAACTCCACTCCACTCCTTTCCACTCCCGTCCATTCCTCTCCACTCCACTCCATTCCATTCTACTCTACTACATTCCACTCCTTTCTTTCGACTGGATCTCACTCTCTCATCCAGCCTGCAGTCCAGTGGCTAAATCTCAGTTAACATTTTATTTAAAAATTCCATTCCATTAAATTCCATTGCATTGTATTCCTTTCCATTCAAATCGATTCCATTCCACGCCACTCTTGTCCACTGCACTCCATTCCACTCCACTTCATTCCGTTCCACTCCACCTCATTCCATTCCACTCCAATCCATCCCATTCAATTCCATTCCACTCCAATCCATTCCATCCTTTCTTTCATGAAGTTCTCACTCTGTCACACAGGCTGGAGTGCAGTGGCACAATCTCACCTCATATTTCATTTCACCATTCAATTTCAACCCATTCAATTACACTTCATTCCTTTGCAATCCACTCCACTACACTCCACTCAGTTCCACTCCACACAACTACACTCTATTCAATTACATCCATGTCCATCCCACTCCATTCCAATCCAGTAGACTCCACTCCACTCCACTCCTTTCCATTCCTTTCCACTCCATTCTATTCAGTTGTTTTCTTTTGACAAGATCTCACTCTGGCACCCAGGTTGGATTACAGTGATATATTCTCAGCTCACATTTTGTTTCACCATTCCATTCCATTCCATAAGATTCCATTCCACTCTAGTCCCATCCATTCCACTCTACTCCACTCCTTTCCAATCCGTTCCCTCCTATTCCAATCCATTCCATTCCTTTCCACTCCATTATACTCCATTCCACTCCACTCCACTCCATTCCATTCCATCCCATTCCATTCCACTCCATTCTACTGCACTCCACTCCAAACCACTCCACTCCTTTCCATTTCACTTCATCACATTTTATTCCAATCCTATCCCCTTTAGTCCACTCCACTCCACTCCACACCACTCCATTCAATTATATTCCATTCCATTCCATTCCATTCCATTACATTCCATCCCATTCAATTCCATTCCATTGCATTCCATTCCATTCCACCACATTCAATTCCATTCCATTCCACTCCACTCCACTCCAGTCCACTCAATCCCATTCCATCGCATTCCTTTCCACTCCATTCCACTCCACTGCACTCTACTCCTCTTCACTACAATCCTCTCTATTCTCTCCATTCAATTCCATTCCATTACATACCATTCCACACTGCTCCACTCCATTCCACTCCATTCCATTCAGTTCCATTCCATTCCACTCCACTCCATTCCACTTCTCTCCATTCCATTCCATCCCATTCCATTCCACACAAATTCACTCCACTCCTGTGCACAACGTTCCACTCCCCTCTATACCATTACATCCCCTTCCATCCCATTCCACCCCATTCCATCCAACTCCATTCAACTCCACTCCAGTCCACTCCACGCCACTCCTTTTCATTCTATACTATTCCATCCCATGCCATTCCACTCCATTCCACTCCACTCCTCTCCACTCCACTCCACCTCACTCCATTCCACTCCATTACGTTCCACTCCATCCCATTTGATTCCACTATATTCCACTCCACTCCAATCCACTCCATTCCATTCCATCCCATTTCATTCCACTCCATTCCATTTCATTCATTGCAATCCACTCCACTCCACTCCATTGAATTCCGTTACACACCATTCCACGGAACTCTACTACCTTCAATACAATTCCATCCCATTTCTTCCATTTCACTCCACTCCACTCCTCTCTTTTCTATTCCATTCTATTCCATTCCATTCCATTCCTTTCCGTTCCATTCCATTCCATTCCGTTCCGTTCCGTTCCGTTCCGTTCCATTCCATTCCATTCCATTCCATTCCATTCCTTTCCATTCCATTCCATTCCATTACACTCTATTCCGCCCTACTCCACTCCAGTCCATTCCATTATATTCCATTCCATTTAAATCCATTCCACTCTATTCCTTTCTTTTGATAGATTTTCACTCTGTCACCCAGACTGGAGTGCAGTTGCACAATCTCAGCTCACATTTCATTTCACCATTCCATTCCATTGCATTCCATTCCATTTTATTTCATTCCATTCCGCTCCACTCCACTCCACCCCACTGCACTCCATTCCGTTCTGTTCCATTCCATTACACTCCACTCCACTCCATTATGCTCCACTCCATTGCATTCCTTCCCATTCCATTCCACTCCAATCTACTCCTTTCCACACCTCTACAGTGCACTTCAATCCTCTCCATTCCATTCCATTCCATACCATTCAATTAGATTCCATTCCACTGCATTCCTTTCCTTTCCGTACCATTTATTTGACAGGATCGAACTCTGTCACCACGCCTGGAGTGCAGTGGCACAATCTCAGCTCACATTTCATTTCATCATTCCATTCCATTCCACTCTGTTAAACTCCACTCCACTCCACAATACTCCACTGCAGTCCATTCCATCCCATTCTATCGAATTCCATTCCTCTCCATTCCACTCCACTCCACTCAACTCCACTCCTCTCCATTCCATTTCTTTCCATATCAATCCACTGCACTCCACTCCACTGCTCTCCACTCCACTGCACTCCACTCCAATACACTGCCTTCCATTCCATTCCATTCCCCTCCTTTCCATTTCATTCCTTTCTTTCAACTAGATCTCACTATGTCTCCCAGCCTGTAGTGCAGTAGCACAATCTCACCTCACATTTCATTTCACGATAACATTCCACTCCATTCCGTTCCGTTCCGTTCCGTTCCATTCCATTCCGTTCCGTTCCATTCCATTCCGTACCATTGCATTCCAATCCACTCCGCTGTACTCCATTCCACTCTGCTCCATTCCACTTCACTCCACTCCGCTCCATTCCATTCCATCTCATTCCATCCCACTCTATTCACTGCTCTTCACTCCAGTGCACTCCATTCCACTCAAATACACTCCATTCCACCCCATTCCATCCACTCCACTCAACTCCACTCATTTCCATTGCATTTCATTCCCCTCCATTCCATTCCATTCTTTCTTTCCACAGTATCCTACACTGGCACCCATGTTGGATTGCTGTGGCACAATTTCAGCTCACATTTCATTTCACCATTCCTTTCCATTCCATTCCATTCCATTCCATTCCATTCCATTCCATTCCGTTCCATTCTGTTCCATTCCGTTCTTTTCCGTTCTCTTCCGTTCCATTCCATTTCATTCCTTTCCACTCCACACCACTCCGTTCTACTCCACTCCACTCCTTTCCTTTACATTCCATTCTATTCTATTCCACACCACTCCACTCTGCTACACTCCACTCCACTCCACTGCATTCCATTCCACTGCATCCCATTCCATTCCACTCCACTCCACGCCACTCCACTGCATTCATTAAAATTCATTCCTAACCATCCCATTCTGTTCCATTCCTTTATTTCGACAGGATTGCACTCTGTCACGCAGGCTGGAGTGCAGTGGCACAAACTCAGCTCACATTTCATTTCACCATTCTATTCCACTCCACTGCACTACGCTCTTCTCAACTCTACACAAATTCATTCCATTCCACTCCACTCCATTCCATTCCATTCCACTCCACTGCACTCCACTAAACTCCATTCCATTCCGTTCCATTCCATTCCATTCCACTCCATTTCATTCCATTCCACTCCACTGCACTTTATTCCATTCAACACCATCCCATTCAATTACACTGCATTCCACTCCACTCCACTCCACTCCACTCTGCTCCACTCCAATCCACTCCATTCCATTCTGGTCATTTCCATTCCACTCCATTCCATTCCCCTCCACCCCACTCCACTCAATTCTATTCCATTCCATTCCACTCCATTCCACTCCATGACACTCCACTCCATCCATATCTATCCCATTGATTTTCACTCTATTCCACTCCAGCCTACCCCAATCCACTCCACTCCACTCTACTTTATTGTATTCCATTCCATTCTAGTCCATTACACTCAATTCCACTTCACTCCACTCCACTGCATTCCATTCAAAGACATTCCACGACATTCCACTCCACTCCTTTCTTTTGACAGGTTCTAACTCTGTCACCCAGGCTGGAGTGCAGTGTCACAATCTCAGCCCATATTTAATTTCACCATTCCATTCCATTGCATTCCATTCCACTAGACTCCACTCCAATCCACTCCACTCCGCTACACTCCATTCCATTCCAGTGCACTCCTTTCCATTCCTTTCTTTCGATAGGTCTCAATCTGTCACACAGGCTGTAGTGCAGTGGCACAGTCTCACTTCACATTTCATTTCACCATTCCAATTCAATCCATTACATTCCATTCAATTCCATTCGAATCCACTCCACTTTATTTCACTCCACTCCATACCACTCCACTCTATTCGACTTCTTTCCACTCTAGTCCATTCCAGTCCATCCCACTCCATCCCACTCCATTCCACTCCACTCCACTCCACTCCACTCCTCTCCATTCCATTCCATTCCGTTTTTTCCACTCCGTTCCATTCCGTTCTTTTCTTTTGAGAGGATCTCACTCTGGCACCTAGGCTGGAGTGCAGTGGCACATTCTCAACTCACATTTCTTTTCATCATTCCATTCCATTCCACTCCACTTCATTCAATTCCACTCCATTTCATCCATCCCATTCTATTGCATTCCAATTCACTCCACACAACTCCTCTCCATTCATCTGATTCCATGTGACACCATTCCACTCCATTCCTCTCAACTCTACTTCTCTCCACACCACTCGACTCCTTTCCATTCCACCCCATTCCATTCCACACTATGCCACTCCACACCACTCAACTACACTCCACTCGACTACACTGCACTCTACTCCACTAAACTGCACTCCACTGCACATCACTCAACTCCACTTCATTACATTCCATTCCACTCCACTCCACTCCACTCCATTCCAGTCCACTCCATTCCACTCCTCTCCACTCCAATGCATTCCATTCCAGTCATTTCCCTTCCATTCCATTCCATTCCATTCCATTCCATTCCCCTCCACTCCACTCCACTCAATTCCATTCCATTCCATTCCATTCCATTCCACTCCATTCCACCCCAGGACACTCCACTCCACTCCATCCCAATCTATCCAATTGGTTCCCACTCTATTCCACTCCAGCCCACTCCAATCCACTCCTCTCCACTCTACTGTATTGTATTCCATCCCATTCTAGTCCATTCCATTCCACTCCACTCCACTTCACTCTATTCCATTCCATTCAAAGCTATTCCACTCCATTGCACTCCACTCCTTTCTTTTGACATCTTCTAACTGTATCACCCAGGCTGCAGTGCAGTGTCACAATCTGAGATCCTATTTCATTTCAGCATTCCATTCTGTTGCATTCCATTCCAGTCCACTCCACTCCAATCAACTCCACTCCGCTCCACTCCAGTCCATTACACTCCAGTCGACTCCATTTCATTCAATTCCATTCAATACCATTTCACTCCAGTCCAATAAACTCCCCTCCACTCCACTCCAATCCACTCCACTCCATTCCACTCCAGTCCATTCCACACCCTTCCACTCCACTCCATTCCATTCCATTCCACTCCAGTCCACTGCACTCAACTGCAATCCCCTCCACTCCACTTTATTCCGCTCCAGTCCGCTCCACTCCACTCTGTTCCATTCCATGCCATTCCATTCCATTCAACTCCACGCCAGTTCACTCCAGTCAACACCACCTCATTCCACTGCACTCCACTCCACTCCACTCCATTCCATTCAATTCCATTCCATTACACTCCATTCCACTCCACTCCACTCCATTCCATTCCAATCCATTCCTTTCTTTCTACAGGATCTCATTCTGTCACCCAGGCTTCAGTGATGTGGCACAATCTCAGCTCACATTTCATGTCACCGTTGCATTCAATTTCATTCCAATCCATTCCAATCCATTCTACTCCACTCCACTCCAGTCCAGTCCAATACACTCCATTCCATTCCATTGCAGTCCACTCCACTTCATTCCACTCCAGTCCACTCCCTTCCCCTCCACTCCATTCCTCTCCACTCCATTCTGTTCCATTGCATTATATTCCATTACACACCCTACCAGTACATGCAAGTCAACTTGACTACACTCCTCACCACCCTATTCCACTCCACTCTTCTCCACTCCATGCAACTCCACTCCACTCCTTTCCACTCCCGTCCATTCCTCTCCACTCCACTCCATTCCATTCTACTCTACTACATTCCACTCCTTTCTTTCGAATGGATCTCACTCTCTCATCCAGCCTGCAGTCCAGTGGCTAAATCTCAGTTAACATTTTATTTAAAAATTCCATTCCATTAAATTCCATTGCATTGTATTCCATTCCATTCAAATCGATTCCATTCCACGCCACTCTTGTCCACTGCACTCCATTCCACTCCACTTCATTCCGTTCCCCTCCACCTCATTCCATTCCACTCCAATCCATCCCATTCAATTCCATTCCACTCCAATCCATTCCATCCTTTCTTTCATGAAGTTCTCACTCTGTCACACAGGCTGGAGTGCAGTGGCACAATCTCACCTCATATTTCATTTCACCATTCAATTTCAACCCATTCAATTACACTTCATTCCTTTGCAATCCACTCCACTACACTCCACTCAGTTCCACTCCACACAACTACACTCTATTCAATTACATCCATGTCCATCCCACTCCATTCCAATCCAGTAGACTCCACTGCACTCCACTCCTTTCCATTCCTTTCCACTCCATTCTATTCAGTTGTTTTCTTTTGACAAGATCTCACTCTGGCACCCAGGTTGGATTACAGTGATATATTCTCAGCTCACATTTTGTTTCACCATTCCATTCCATTCCATAAGATTCCATTCCACTCTAGTCCCATCCATTCCACTCTACTCCACTCCTTTCCAATCCGTTCCCTCCTATTCCAATCCATTCCATTCCTTTCCACTCCATTATACTCCATTCCACTCCACTCCACTCCATTCCATTCCATCCCATTCCATTCCACTCCATTCTACTGCACTCCACTCCAAACCACTCCACTCCTTTCCATTTCACTTCATCACATTTTATTCCAATCCTATCCCCTTTAGTCCACTCCACTCCACTCCACACCGCTCCATTCAATTATATTCCATTCCATTCCATTCCATTCCATTACATTCCATCCCATTCAATTCCATTCCATTGCATTCCATTCCATTCCACCACATTCAATTCCATTCCATTCCACTCCACTCCACTCCAGTCCACTCAATCCCATTCCATCTCATTCCTTTCCACTCCATTCCACTCCACTGCACTCTACTCCTCTTCACTACAATCCTCTCTATTCTCTCCATTCAATTCCATTCCATTACATACCATTCCACACTGCTCCACTCCATTCCACTCCATTCCATTCAGTTCCATTCCATTCCACTCCACTCCATTCCACTTCTCTCCATTCCATTCCATCCCATTCCATTCCACACAAATTCACTCCACTCCTGTGCACAACGTTCCACTCCCCTCTATACCATTACATCCCCTTCCATCCCATTCCACCCCATTCCATCCAACTCCATTCAACTCCACTCCAGTCCTCTCCACGCCACTCCTTTTCATTCTATACTATTCCATCCCATGCCATTCCACTCCATTCCACTCCACTCCTCTCCACTCCACTCCACCTCACTCCATTCCACTCCATTACGTTCCACTCCATCCCATTTGATTCCACTATATTCCACTCCACTCCAATCCACTCCATTCCATTCCATCCCATTTCATTCCACTCCATTCCATTTCATTCATTGCAATCCACTCCACTCCACTCCATTGAATTCCGTTACACACCATTCCACGGAACTCTACTACCTTCAATAAAATTCCATCCCATTTCTTCCATTTCGCTCCACTCCACTCCTCTCTTTTCTATTCCATTCTATTCCATTCCATTCCAATCCTTTCCGTTCCATTCCATTCCATTCCATTCCGTTCCGTTCCGTTCCGTTCCATTCCATTCCATTCCATTCCATTCCATTCCATTCCATTCCATTCCATTACACTCTATTCCGCCCTACTCCACTCCAGTCCATTCCATTATATTCCATTCCATTTAAATCCATTCCACTCTATTCCTTTCCTTTGATAGATTTTCACTCTGTCACCCAGACTGGAGTGCAGTTGCACAATCTCAGCTCACATTTCATTTCACCATTCCATTCCATTGCATTCCATTCCATTTTATTTCATTCCATTCCGCTCCACTCCACTCCACCCCACTGCACTCCATTCCGTTCTGTTCCATTCCATTACACTCCACTCCACTCCATTATGCTCCACTCCATTGCATTCCTTCCCATTCCATTCCACTCCAATCTACTCCTTTCCACACCTCTACAGTGCACTTCAATCCTCTCCATTCCATTCCATTCCATACCATTCAATTAGATTCCATTCCACTGCATTCCTTTCCTTTCCGTACCATTTATTTGACAGGATCGAACTCTGTCACCACGCCTGGAGTGCAGTGGCACAATCTCAGCTCACATTTCATTTCATCATTCCATTCCATTCCACTCTGTTAAACTCCACTCCACTCCACAATACTCCACTGCAGTCCATTCCATCCCATTCTATCGAATTCCATTCCTCTCCATTCCACTCCACTCCACTCAACTCCACTCCTCTCCATTCCATTTCTTTCCATATCAATCCACTGCACTCCACTCCACTGCTCTCCACTCCACTGCACTCCACTCCAATACACTGCCTTCCATTCCATTCCATTCCCCTCCTTTCCATTTCATTCCTTTCTTTCAACTAGATCTCACTATGTCTCCCAGCCTGTAGTGCAGTAGCACAATCTCACCTCACATTTCATTTCACGATAACATTCCACTCCATTCCGTTCCGTTCCGTTCCGTTCCATTCCATTCCGTTCCGTTCCATTCCATTCCGTACCATTGCATTCCAATCCACTCCGCTGTACTCCATTCCACTCTGCTCCATTCCACTTCACTCCACTCCGCTCCATTCCATTCCATCTCATTCCATCCCACTCTATTCACTGCTCTTCACTCCAGTGCACTCCATTCCACTCAAATACACTCCATTCCACCCCATTCCATCCACTCCACTCAACTCCACTCATTTCCATTGCATTTCATTCCCCTCCATTCCATTCCATTCTTTCTTTCCACAGTATCCTACACTGGCACCCATGTTGGATTGCTGTGGCACAATTTCAGCTCACATTTCATTTCACCATTCCTTTCCATTCCATTCCATTCCATTCCATTCCATTCCATTCCGTTCCATTCTGTTCCATTCCGTTCTTTTCCGTTCTCTTCCGTTCCATTCCATTTCATTCCTTTCCACTCCACACCACTCCGTTCTACTCCACTCCACTCCTTTCCTTTACATTCCATTCTATTCTATTCCACACCACTCCACTCTGCTACACTCCACTCCACTCCACTGCATTCCATTCCACTGCATCCCATTCCATTCCACTCCACTCCACGCCACTCCACTGCATTCATTAAAATTCATTCCTAACCATCCCATTCTGTTCCATTCCTTTATTTCGACAGGATTGCACTCTGTCACGCAGGCTGGAGTGCAGTGGCACAAACTCAGCTCACATTTCATTTCACCATTCTATTCCACTCCACTGCACTACGCTCTTCTCAACTCTACACAAATTCATTCCATTCCACTCCACTCCATTCCATTCCATTCCACTCCACTGCACTCCACTAAACTCCATTCCATTCCGTTCCATTCCATTCCATTCCACTCCATTTCATTCCATTCCACTCCACTGCACTTTATTCCATTCAACACCATCCCATTCAATTACACTGCATTCCACTCCACTCCACTCCACTCCACTCTGCTCCACTCCAATCCACTCCATTCCATTCTGGTCATTTCCATTCCACTCCATTCCATTCCCCTCCACCCCACTCCACTCAATTCTATTCCATTCCATTCCACTCCATTCCACTCCATGACACTCCACTCCATCCATATCTATCCCATTGATTTTCACTCTATTCCACTCCAGCCTACCCCAATCCACTCCACTCCACTCTACTTTATTGTATTCCATTCCATTCTAGTCCATTACACTCAATTCCACTTCACTCCACTCCACTGCATTCCATTCAAAGACATTCCACGACATTCCATTCCACTCCTTTCTTTTGACAGGTTCTAACTCTGTCACCCAGGCTGGAGTGCAGTGTCACAATCTCAGCCCATATTTAATTTCACCATTCCATTCCATTGCATTCCATTCCACTAGACTCCACTCCAATCCACTCCACTCCGCTACACTCCATTCCATTCCAGTGCACTCCTTTCCATTCCTTTCTTTCGATAGGTCTCAATCTGTCACACAGGCTGTAGTGCAGTGGCACAGTCTCACTTCACATTTCATTTCACCATTCCAATTCAATCCATTACATTCCATTCAATTCCATTCGAATCCACTCCACTTTATTTCACTCCACTCCATACCACTCCACTCTATTCGACTTCTTTCCACTCTAGTCCATTCCAGTCCATCCCACTCCATCCCACTCCATTCCACTCCACTCCACTCCACTCCACTCCTCTCCATTCCATTCCATTCCGTTTTTTCCACTCCGTTCCATTCCGTTCTTTTCTTTTGAGAGGATCTCACTCTGGCACCTAGGCTGGAGTGCAGTGGCACATTCTCAACTCACATTTCTTTTCATCATTCCATTCCATTCCACTCCACTTCATTCAATTCCACTCCATTTCATCCATCCCATTCTATTGCATTCCAATTCACTCCACACAACTCCTCTCCATTCATCTGATTCCATGTGACACCATTCCACTCCATTCCTCTCAACTCTACTTCTCTCCACACCACTCGACTCCTTTCCATTCCACCCCATTCCATTCCACACTATGCCACTCCACACCACTCAACTACACTCCACTCGACTACACTGCACTCTACTCCACTAAACTGCACTCCACTGCACATCACTCAACTCCACTTCATTACATTCCATTCCACTCCACTCCACTCCACTCCATTCCAGTCCACTCCATTCCACTCCTCTCCACTCCAATGCATTCCATTCCAGTCATTTCCCTTCCATTCCATTCCATTCCATTCCATTCCATTCCCCTCCACTCCACTCCACTCAATTCCATTCCATTCCATTCCATTCCATTCCACTCCATTCCACCCCAGGACACTCCACTCCACTCCATCCCAATCTATCCAATTGGTTCCCACTCTATTCCACTCCAGCCCACTCCAATCCACTCCTCTCCACTCTACTGTATTGTATTCCATCCCATTCTAGTCCATTCCATTCCACTCCACTCCACTTCACTCTATTCCATTCCATTCAAAGCTATTCCACTCCATTGCACTCCACTCCTTTCTTTTGACATCTTCTAACTGTATCACCCAGGCTGCAGTGCAGTGTCACAATCTGAGATCCTATTTCATTTCAGCATTCCATTCTGTTGCATTCCATTCCAGTCCACTCCACTCCAATCAACTCCACTCCGCTCCACTCCAGTCCATTACACTCCAGTCGACTCCATTTCATTCAATTCCATTCAATACCATTTCACTCCAGTCCAATAAACTCCCCTCCACTCCACTCCAATCCACTCCACTCCATTCCACTCCAGTCCATTCCACACCCTTCCACTCCACTCCATTCCATTCCATTCCACTCCAGTCCACTGCACTCAACTGCAATCCCCTCCACTCCACTTTATTCCGCTCCAGTCCGCTCCACTCCACTCTGTTCCATTCCATGCCATTCCATTCCATTCAACTCCACGCCAGTTCACTCCAGTCAACACCACCTCATTCCACTGCACTCCACTCCACTCCACTCCATTCCATTCAATTCCATTCCATTACACTCCATTCCACTCCACTCCACTCCATTCCATTCCAATCCATTCCTTTCTTTCTACAGGATCTCATTCTGTCACCCAGGCTTCAGTGATGTGGCACAATCTCAGCTCACATTTCATGTCACCGTTGCATTCAATTTCATTCCAATCCATTCCAATCCATTCTACTCCACTCCACTCCAGTCCAGTCCAATACACTCCATTCCATTCCATTGCAGTCCACTCCACTTCATTCCACTCCAGTCCACTCCCTTCCCCTCCACTCCATTCCTCTCCACTCCATTCTGTTCCATTGCATTATATTCCATTACACACCCTACCAGTACATGCAAGTCAACTTGACTACACTCCTCACCACCCTATTCCACTCCACTCTTCTCCACTCCATGCAACTCCACTCCACTCCTTTCCACTCCCGTCCATTCCTCTCCACTCCACTCCATTCCATTCTACTCTACTACATTCCACTCCTTTCTTTCGAATGGATCTCACTCTCTCATCCAGCCTGCAGTCCAGTGGCTAAATCTCAGTTAACATTTTATTTAAAAATTCCATTCCATTAAATTCCATTGCATTGTATTCCATTCCATTCAAATCGATTCCATTCCACGCCACTCTTGTCCACTGCACTCCATTCCACTCCACTTCATTCCGTTCCCCTCCACCTCATTCCATTCCACTCCAATCCATCCCATTCAATTCCATTCCACTCCAATCCATTCCATCCTTTCTTTCATGAAGTTCTCACTCTGTCACACAGGCTGGAGTGCAGTGGCACAATCTCACCTCATATTTCATTTCACCATTCAATTTCAACCCATTCAATTACACTTCATTCCTTTGCAATCCACTCCACTACACTCCACTCAGTTCCACTCCACACAACTACACTCTATTCAATTACATCCATGTCCATCCCACTCCATTCCAATCCAGTAGACTCCACTCCACTCCACTCCTTTCCATTCCTTTCCACTCCATTCTATTCAGTTGTTTTCTTTTGACAAGATCTCACTCTGGCACGCAGGTTGGATTACAGTGATATATTCTCAGCTCACATTTTGTTTCACCATTCCATTCCATTCCATAAGATTCCATTCCACTCTAGTCCCATCCATTCCACTCTACTCCACTCCTTTCCAATCCGTTCCCTCCTATTCCAATCCATTCCATTCCTTTCCACTCCATTATACTCCATTCCACTCCACTCCACTCCATTCCATTCCATCCCATTCCATTCCACTCCATTCTACTGCACTCCACTCCAAACCACTCCACTCCTTTCCATTTCACTTCATCACATTTTATTCCAATCCTATCCCCTTTAGTCCACTCCACTCCACTCCACACCACTCCATTCAATTATATTCCATTCCATTCCATTCCATTCCATTACATTCCATCCCATTCAATTCCATTCCATTGCATTCCATTCCATTCCACCACATTCAATTCCATTCCATTCCACTCCACTCCACTCCAGTCCACTCAATCCCATTCCATCGCATTCCTTTCCACTCCATTCCACTCCACTGCACTCTACTCCTCTTCACTACAATCCTCTCTATTCTCTCCATTCAATTCCATTCCATTACATACCATTCCACACTGCTCCACTCCATTCCACTCCATTCCATTCAGTTCCATTCCATTCCACTCCACTCCATTCCACTTCTCTCCATTCCATTCCATCCCATTCCATTCCACACAAATTCACTCCACTCCTGTGCACAACGTTCCACTCCCCTCTATACCATTACATCCCCTTCCATCCCATTCCACCCCATTCCATCCAACTCCATTCAACTCCACTCCAGTCCACTCCACGCCACTCCTTTTCATTCTATACTATTCCATCCCATGCCATTCCACTCCATTCCACTCCACTCCTCTCCACTCCACTCCACCTCACTCCATTCCACTCCATTACGTTCCACTCCATCCCATTTGATTCCACTATATTCCACTCCACTCCAATCCACTCCATTCCATTCCATCCCATTTCATTCCACTCCATTCCATTTCATTCATTGCAATCCACTCCACTCCACTCCATTGAATTCCGTTACACACCATTCCACGGAACTCTACTACCTTCAATACAATTCCATCCCATTTCTTCCATTTCACTCCACTCCACTCCTCTCTTTTCTATTCCATTCTATTCCATTCCATTCCATTCCATTCCGTTCCATTCCATTCCATTCCGTTCCGTTCCGTTCCATTCCATTCCATTCCATTCCATTCCATTCCATTCCATTCCATTCCATTACACTCTATTCCGCCCTACTCCACTCCAGTCCATTCCATTATATTCCATTCCATTTAAATCCATTCCACTCTATTCCTTTCTTTTGATAGGTTTTCACTCTGTCACCCAGACTGGAGTGCAGTTGCACAATCTCAGCTCACATTTCATTTCACCATTCCATTCCATTGCATTCCATTCCATTTTATTTCATTCCATTCCGCTCCACTCCACTCCACCCCACTGCACTCCATTCCGTTCTGTTCCATTCCATTACACTCCACTCCACTCCATTATGCTCCACTCCATTGCATTCCTTCCCATTCCATTCCACTCCAATCTACTCCTTTCCACACCTCTACAGTGCACTTCAATCCTCTCCATTCCATTCCATTCCATACCATTCAATTAGATTCCATTCCACTGCATTCCTTTCCTTTCCGTACCATTTATTTGACAGGATCGAACTCTGTCACCAAGCCTGGAGTGCAGTGGCACAATCTCAGCTCACATTTCATTTCATCATTCCATTCCATTCCACTCTGTTAAACTCCACTCCACTCCACAATACTCCACTGCAGTCCATTCCATCCCATTCTATCGAATTCCATTCCTCTCCATTCCACTCCACTCCACTCAACTCCACTCCTCTCCATTCCATTTCTTTCCATATCAATCCACTGCACTCCACTCCACTGCTCTCCACTCCACTGCACTCCACTCCAATACACTGCCTTCCATTCCATTCCATTCCCCTCCTTTCCATTTCATTCCTTTCTTTCAACTAGATCTCACTATGTCTCCCAGGCTGTAGTGCAGTGGCACAATCTCACCTCACATTTCATTTCACGATAACATTCCACTCCATTCCGTTCCGTTCCGTTCCGTTCCATTCCATTCCGTTCCGTTCCATTCCATTCCGTACCATTGCATTCCAATCCACTCCACTGTACTCCATTCCACTCTGCTCCATCCCACCTCACTCCTCTCCGCTCCATTCCATTCCATCTCATTCCATCCCACTCTATTCACTGCTCTTCACTCCAGTGCACTCCATTCCACTCAAATACACTCCATTCCACCCCATTCCATCCACTCCACTCAACTCCACTCATTTCCATTGCATTTCATTCCCCTCCATTCCATTCCGTTCTTTCTTTCCACAGTGTCCTACACTGGCACCCATGTTGGAGTGCTGTGGCACAATTTCAGCTCACATTTCATTTCACCATTCCTTTCCATTCCATTCCATTCCATTCCATTCCATTCCATTCCATTCCGTTCCGTTCCATTCTGTTCCGTTCCGTTCTTTTCCGTTCTCTTCCGTTCCATTCCATTTCATTAGTTTCCACTCCACCCCACTCCATTCTACTCCACTCCACTCCTTTCCATTACATTCCATTCTACTCTATTCCACACCACTCCACTCTGCTGCACTCCACTCCACTCCACTGCATTCCATTCCACTGCATCCCATTCCTTTCCACTCCACTCCACGCCACTCCACTGCATTCATTAAAATTCATTCCTAACCATCCCATTCTGTTCCATTCCTTTCTTTCGACAGGATCGCACTCTGTCACACAGGCTGGAGTGCAGTGGCACAAACTCAGCTCACATTTCATTTCACCATTCTATTCCACTCCACTGCACTACACTCTTCACAAATCTACACCAATTCATTCCATTCCACTCCCCTCCATTCCACTCCACTGCACTCCACTAAACTCCATTCCATTCCATTCCATTCCATTCCATTCCATTCCATTCCATTCCACTCCATTTCTTTCCATTCCACTCCACTGCACTTTATTCCATTCCACACCATCTCATTCAATTACACTCCATTCCACTCCACTCCACTCCACTCCACTCTGCTCCACTCCAATCCACTCCATTCCATTCTGGTCATATCCATTCCACTCCATTCCATTCCCCTCCACTCCACTCCACACAATTCTATTCCATTCCATTCCACTCCATTCCACTCCATGACACTCCACTCTATCCAAATCTATCCCATTGATTTCCACTCTATTCCACTCCAGCCTACTCCAATCCACTCCACTCCACTATACTTTATTGTATTCCATTCCATTCTAGTCCATTACACTCAATTCCACTTCACTCCACTCCACTGCATTCCATTCAAAGCCATTCCACGACATTCCACTCCACTACTTTCTTTTGACAGGTTCTAACTCTGTCACCCAGGCTGGAGTGCAGTGTCACAATCTCAGCTCATATTTAATTTCACCATTCCATTCCATTGCATTCCATTCCACTCCACTGCATTCCAATCCACTCCACTCTGCTACACTCCATTCCATTCCACTGCATTCCTTTCCATTCCTTTCTTTCGATAGGTCTCACTCTGTCACACATGCTGTAGTGCAGTGGCACAGTCTCACTTCACATTTCATTTCACCATTCCAATTCAATCCATTACATTCCATTCAATTCCATTCGAATCCACTCCACTTCACTTCACTCCACTCCATACCACTCCACTCTATTCCACTTCTCTCCACTCTACTCCATTCCATTCCATCCCACTCCATCCCACTACATTCCACTCCACTCCACTCCACTCTTCTCCATTCAATTCCATTCCGATTTTTCCACTCCGTTCCATTCCGTTCTTTTCTTTTGAGACGATCTCACTCTGGCACCTAGGCTGGAGTGCAGTGGCACATTCTCAACTCACATTTCTTTTCATCATTCCATTCCATTCCACTCCACTTCACTCAATTCCACTCCATTTCATCCATCCTATTCTATTGCACTCCACTTCACTCCACACAACTCCTCTCCATCCATCTGATTCCATGTGACACCATTCCACTCCATTCCTCTCAACTCTACTCCTCTCCACACCACTCGACTCCTTTCCATTCCACCCCATTCCATTCCACACTATGCCACTCCAGACCACTCAACTACACTCCACTTGACTACACTGCACTCAACTCCACTAAACTGCACTCCACTGCATATCACTCAACTCCACTTCATTACATTCCATTCCACTCCACTCCACTCCATTCCAGTCCACTCCATTCCACTCCTCTCCACTCCAATGCATTCCATTCCAGTCATTTCCCTTCCATTCCATTCCATTCCATTCCATTCCATTCCATTCCATTCCCCTCCACTCCACTCCACTCAATTCCATTCCATTCCATTCCATTCCACTCCATTCCACTCCAGGACACTCCACTCCATCCCAATCTATCCAATTGGTTCCCACTCTATTCCACTCCAGCCCACTCCAATCCACTCCTCTCCACTCTACTGTATTGTATTCCATCCCATTCTAGTCCATTCCATTCAACTCCACTCCACTCCACTCTATTCCATTCCATTCAAAGCTATTCCACTCCATTGCACTCCACTCCTTTCTTTTGACAGGTTCTAACTGTATCACCCAGGCTGCAGTGCAGTGTCACAATCTCAGCTCCTATTTCATTTCAGCATTCCATTCTGTTGCATTCCATTCGAATCCACTCCACTCCAATCAACTCCACTCCGCTCCACTCCAGTCCATTACACTCCAGTCGTCTCCATTTCATTCAATTCCATTCAATTCCATTTCACTCGAGTCCAATAAAATCCACTCCACTCCACTCCAATCCTCTCCACTCCATTCCACTCCAGTCCATCCCACACCCTTCCACTCCACTCCATTCCATTCCATTCCACTCCAGTCCACTGCACTCAACTGCAATCCCCTCCACTCCACTCTATTCCGCTCCACTCCGCTCCACTCCACTCTGTTCCATTCCATGCCATTCCATTTCATTCAACTCCACGCCACTTCACTCCAATCAACACCACCTCATTAAACTATACTCCGCTCCACGCCGTACAACCCCACTCAATTCCACTAAAGTTCCATTGCACTCCACTGCACTCCACTCCACTCCATTCCAATCCATTCCCCTCTACTCCACACTACTCCATTCCACCACACTCCATTCCACTCCTTTCTACTCCACTCGTCTCTACTCCACTCCATTCCACTCCAATCCATTCCACAATTCTCCATTCCACTCCTCTTTACTCCATTCCATTCTATCCCATTCCATTGCAATCCATTACACTCCACTGCAGTCCATTCCATTCCATTCCATTCCACTGCATTCCACTGCATTCCATTCCATTCCATTCCATTCCATTCCTTTCCATTGCTTTCCACTCCATTCCACTCCACTCCACTCCACTCCTATCCATTAGATTCCACTCCACTCCACTGCACTCCATTCCACTCCACTTCATTCCATTCCATTCCACTCCACTCAATTCCATTCCATTCCATTCCATTCCATTCCACTCCCCTCCACTCCACTACATTCCACTCCATTCCATTATATTCCATTCCATTCCATTCCATTCCATTCCACTCCATTCCACTCCACTCCACTCCACTCCATTCCATTCCATTCCATTCCATTCCATTCCATTCCATTCCATTCCATTCCATTCCACTCCATTCCATTCCATTCCACTGCATTCCATTCCATTCCACTCCACTCCATTCCATTCCACTGCACTCCGTTTCATTCCATTCCACTCCACTCCACTCCATTCCATTCTACTCCACTGCACTCCATTCCATTCCATTCCACTCCTTTCCACTCCATTCCATTCCATTCCACTGCATTCCATTCCATTCCACTCCACTCCGTTCCATTCCACTGCGCTCCATTCCATTCCATTCCACTCCACTCCACTCCATTCCATTCTACTCCGCTGCACTCCATTCCATTCCATTCCATTGCATTCCATTCCAATCTCTCCATTCTTTTCCTTTCCTTACTATCAACAGGATGTCACTCTGTTACATGGGCTGGAGTGCACTGGAACAATCTCAGGTCACATTTCATTTCACCATTCCATTCCATTCCATTCCACTCCATTTCAATTCATTCCTTTCCTCACCACTCCTCTGCATTGCACTCCTCTCCACTCCATTCCTTTCCACTCCATTCTACTTCACTCCACTCCACTCAAGTTCATCCCCTTCCATCCTGATCCTTTCCATTCCATTCGACTCCACTCCACTCCTTTTCACACCACTCTCGTCCACTGAATTCCAGTCCACTCTATTCCATTCAATTCCATTAAATTACACTACATTCCACTCCACTCCACTCACTCCGCTACACTCCACTCCACTACATTCCACGATATTCCACTACAATACATTCCAGTCCATTTCATTCCAGTCCTTTCTTTAAACAGGTTATCACTCTGTCACACAGGCTTCAGTGCAGTGGTAAAATCACTGCTCACATTTCATTTTACCATTTCATTCCACTTCTTTCCATTCCATTCCAATCCATTCAATTCCACTCCACTCCACTCCACGCCACTCCATTCAACTCCACTCCATTCCACTCCAGTTTACTCTTCTCCGTTCCATTCCATTCCATTCCACTAAAGTCCACTCCACTCCACTCCTCTCCACTCCATTCCACTCCACTCCACTCCTTTAAACTGCACTACATTCCTCCTCAATCCACTGCACTCCATTCCTCCTCACTCCACTCCACTCCATTCCACTCAATTCCATTCCATTACACTCCATTCCACTCCATTCCACTCCACTCCACTCCATTCCATTCCATTCCATTCCTTTCTTTCTACAGGATCTCATTCTGTCACCCAGGCTTCAGTGATGTGGCACAATCTCAGCTCACATTTCATGTCACCGTTGCATTCAATTTCATTCCAATCCATTCCAATCCATTCTACTCCACTCCACTCCAGTCCAATACACTCCATTCCATTCCATTCCAGTCCACTCCACTTCATTCCACTCCAGTCCACTCCCTTCCCCTCCACTCCATTCCTCTCCACTCCACTCTGTTCCATTGCATTATATTCCATTACACACCCTACCAGTACATGCAAATCCACTTGACTACACTCCTCACCACCCTATTCCACTCCACTCTTCTCCACTCCATGCAACTCCACTCCACTCCTTTCCACTCCCGTCCATTCCTCTCCACTCCACTCCATTCCATTCTACTCTACTACATTCGACTCCTTTCTTTCGACTGGATCTCACTCTCTCATCCAGCCTGCAGTGTAGTGGCTAAATCTCAGTTAACATTTCATTTGAAAATTCCATTCCATTAAATTCCATTGCATTGTATTCCATCCCATTCAAATCGATTCCATTCCACGCCACTCTTCTCCACTGCACTCCATTCCACTCCACATCATTGCATTCCACTCCACTTCATTCCATTCCACTCCAATCCATCCCATTCAATTCCATTCCACTCCAATCCATTCCATCCTTTCTTTCATGAAGTTCTCACTCTGTCACACAGGCTGGAGTGCAGTGGCACAATCTCACCTCATATTTCATTTCACCATTCAATTTCAACCCATTCAATTACACTTCATTCCTTTCCAATCCACTCCACTCCACTCCACTCATTTCCACTCCACACAACTCCACTCTATTCAATTACATCCCTGTCCATCCCACTCCATTCCAATCCAGTAGACTCCACTCCACTCCACTCCTTTCCATTCCTTTCCACTCCATTCTATTCAGTTGTTTTCTTTTGACAAGATCTCACTCTGGCACCCCGGTTGGATTACAGTGATATATTCTCAGCTCACATTTTGTTTCACCATTCCATTCCATTCCATAAGATTCCATTCCACTCTAGTCCAATCCATTCCACTCTACTCCACTCCTTTCCACTCCATTCCCTTCTATTCCAATCCATTCCATTCCTTTCCTCTCCATTATACTCCATTCCACTCCACTCCACTCCACTCCATTCCATTCCATCCCATTCCATTCCACTCCATTCTACTGCACTCCACTCCAAACCAATCCTCTCCATTCCATTCGACTTCATCACAATTTATTACAATCCTATCCCCTTTAGTCCACTCCACTCCACTCCAAACCCCTCCATTCAATTATATTCCATTCCATTCCATTCCATTGCATTCCATTCCACTCCACTACATTCAATTCCATTCCATTCCACTCCACTCCAGTCCAATCAATCCCATTCCATCGCATTCCTTTCCACTCCATTCCACTCCACTGCACTCTACTCCTCTTCACTACAATCCTCTCTATTCTCTCCATTCAATTCCATTCCATTACATACCATTCCACACCACTCCACTCCGTTCCACTCCATTCCACTCCATTCCATTCAGTTCCATTCCATTCCACTCCACTCCATTCCACTTCTCTCCATTCCATTCCATCCCTTTCCATTCCACACAAATTCCCTCCACTCTTGTGCTCAACGCTCCACTCCCCTCTATACCATTATATCCCCTTCCATCCCATTCCACCCCATTCCACCCAACTCCGTTCAACTCCACTCCAGTCCACTCCACGCCACTCCTTTTCATTCTATACTATTCCATCCCATTCCATTCCACTCCATTTCACTCCAGTCCTCTCCACTGCACTCCACCTCATTCCATTCAACTCCATTACATTCCACTCCATCCCATTTGATTCCACTATAATCCACTCCACTCCAATCCACTCCATTCCATTCCATCCCATTTCATTCCACTCCATTCCATTTCATTCATTGCAATCCACTCCACTCCACTCCTTTGAATTCCGTTACACACCATTCCACGGAACTCTACTAGCTTAAATGACATTCCATCCCATTTTTTCAATTTCACTCAACTCCACTCCTCTCTATTCTATTCCATTCTGTTCCATTCCATTCCATTCCATTGTGTTCCATTCCATTCCATTCCATTCCATTCCGTACCGTTCCGTTCCGTTCCATTCCATTCCATTCCATTCCATTCCATTCCATTCCATTCCATTCCATTCCACTCTATTCCGCCCCACTCCACTCCACTCCGTTCCATTATATTCCATTGCATTTAACTCCATTCCACTCTATTCCTTTCTTTTGATAGGTTTTCACTCTGTCACCCAGACTGGAGTTCAGTAGCACAATCTCAGCTCACATTTCATTTCACCATTCCATTCCATTGCATTCCATTCCATTTTATTCCATTCCATTCCGCTCCACTCCACTCCACTCCACTGCAGTCCATTCCGTTCTGTTCCATTCCATTACACTCCACTCCACTCCACTCCATTATGCTCCACTCCATTGCATTCCTTCCCATTCCATTCCACTCCAATCTACTCCATTCCGCACCTCTACAGTCCACTTCAATCCTCTCCATTCCATTCCATTCCATACCATTCAGTTCCATTCCATTCCATTCCACTCCATTCCTTTCCTTTCCGTTCCGTTTATTTGACAGGATCTAACTCTGTCACCCAGCCTGGAGTGCAGTGGCACAATCTCAGCTCATGTTTCATTTCATCATTCCATTCCATTCCACTCTGTTAAACTCCATTCCACTCCACAATACTCCACTGCAGTCCATTCCATCCCATTAAATCGAATTCCATTCCACTCCATTCCACTCCACTCCACTCAACTCCACTCCTCTGCATTCCATTTCTTTCCATATCAATCCAGTGCACTCCACTCCACTGCTCTCCACTCCACTGCACTCCACTCCAATCCACTGCCTTCCGTTCCATTCCATTCCCCTCCTTTCCATTTCATTCCTTTCTTTCAACTAGATCTCACTATGTCTCCCAGGCTGTAGTGCAGTGGCACAATCTCACCTCACATTTAATTTCACGATAACATTCCATTCCATTCCATTCCGTTTTATTCCGTTCCGTTCCATTCCATTCCGTTTCGTTTCATTCCATTCCGTTCCATTCCATTCCAATCCACTCCACCCTACTCCATTCCACTCTGCTCCATTCCACTTCACTCCACTCCGTTCCATTCCACTCCATCTCATTCCATCCCACTCTATTCACTGCTCTTCACTCCAGTGCACTCCATTCCAGTCAAATACACTCCTTTCCACCCCATTCCACTCCACTCCACTCAACTCCACTCATTTCCATTGCATTTCATTTCCCTCCATTCCATTCCATTCTTTCTCTCCAGGGTATCCTACACTGGCACCCATGTTGGAGTGCTGTGGCACAATTTCAGCTCACATTTCATTTCACCATTCCTTTCTTTTGCATTCCATTTCATTCCATTCCATTAAATTCCATTCCATTCCCTTCCATTCCATTCTGTTCCGTTCCGTCCTTTTCCGTTCTGTTCCTTTCCATTCCATTTCATTCCTTTCCACTACACCCCACTCCATTCTACTCCACTCCACTTCTTTCCATTACATTCCATTCTACTCTATTGCACACCACTCCACTCTGCTACACTCCACTCCACTCCACTCCACTGCATTCCATTCCACTGCATCCCATTCCATTCCACTCCACTCCATGCCACTCCACTGCATTCATTAAAAATCATTCCTAACCATTCCATTCTGTTACATTCCTTTCTTTCGACAGGATCACACTCTGTCACCCAGGCTGGAGTGCAGTGGCACAAACTCAGCTCACATTTCATTTCACCATTCTATTCCACTCCACTGCACTACACTATTCTCAACTCTACACAATTTCATTCCATTCCACTCCACTCCATTCCATACCATTCCATTCCACTCCACTGAACACCACTAAATTCCATTCCATTCCATTCCATTCCACTCCATTTCATTCCATTCCACTACACTCCAATCTATTCCATTCCACACCATCCTATTCAATTACACTCCATTCCACTCCACTCCACTCCACTCCACTCCACTCAACTCTGCTCCACTCCAATTCACTCCATTCCATTCTGGTCATTTCCATTCCACTCCATTCCATTCCCCTCCACTCCACTCCACTCAATTCTGTTCCATTCCATTCCACTCCATGACACTCCACTCCACTCCACTCCATCCAAATCTATCCCATTGGTTTCCACTCTATTCCACTCCAGCCCACTCCAATCCACTCCACTCCACTCTACTTTATTGTATTCCATTCCATTCTAGTCCATTACACTCAATTCCACTTCACTCCACTCCACTGCATTCCATTCAAAGCCATTCCACGCCATTCCAATCCGCTCCTTTCTTTTAACAATTTCTAACTCTGTCATCCAGGCTGGAGTGCAGAGTCACAATCTCAGCTCATATTTAATTTCACCATTCCATTCCACTGCCTTCCATTCCACTCCACTCCACTCCAATCCACTCCATTCCAGTCCACTCCACTTCACTCCACTCCATTCCATTCCGCTGCATTCCTTTCCATTCGTTTCTTTCGATAGGTCTCACTCTGTCACACAGGCTGTAGTGCAGTGGCAGAGTCTCACTTCACATTTCATTTCACCATTCCAATTCAATCCATTCCATTCCATTCAATTCCATTCGAATCCACTCCACTTCACTTCACTCCACTCCATACCATTCCACTCTATTCCACTTCTCTCCACTCTACTCCATTCCATTCCATCCGACTCAATCCCACTCTATTCCACTCCACTCCACTCCACTCCACTCCATTCCATTCCATTCCGTTTTTTCCACTCTGTTCCATTCCTTTGTTTTCTTTTGAGAGGATCTCACTCTGGCACCTAGGCTGGAGTGCAGTGGCACATTCTCAACTCACATTTCTTTTCATCATTCCATTCCATTCAACTCCATTCCACTCCACTTCACTCAATTCCACTCCATTTCATCCAATCCATTCTATTCCACTCCACTTCACTCCATACAACTCCACTCCATCCATCTGATTCCATGTGACACCATTCCACTCCATTCCACTCAACTCTACTCCTCTCCACAGCACTTGACTCCTTTCCATTCCACCCCATTCCATTCCACACAATGCCACTCCAGACCACTCAACTACACTCCACTCGACTACACTGCACTCCACTCCACTAAACTGCACTCCACTGCACATCACTCAACTCCACTTCATTACATTCCATTCCACTCCACTCCACTCCATTCCAGTACACTACATTGCACTCCTCTCCACCCCAATGCATTCCATTCCAGTCATTTCCCTTCCATTCCATTCCATTCCATTCCATTACATTCCATTCCATTCCATTTCATTCCATTCCATTCCATTCCATTCCCCTCCACTCCACTCCACTCAATTCCATTCCATTAAATTCCATTCCATTCCACTCCATGACACTCCACTCCACTCCATCCCAATCTATCCCATTGGTTCCCACTCTATTCCACTCCAGCCCACTCCAATCCACTCCTCTCCACTCTACTGCATTGTATTCCATCCCATTCTAGTCCATTCCATTCCACTCCACTCCACTCCACTCCATTCCATTCCATTCAAAACTATTCCACGCCATTGCACTCCACTCCTTTCTTTTGACAGGATCTAACTGTATCACCCAGGCTGGAGTGCAGTGTCACAATCTCAGCTCTTATTTCATTTCAGCATTCCATTCTGTTGCATTCAATTCCACTCCACTCCACTCCAATCAACTCCACTCCGCTCCACTCCAGTCCATTACACTCCAGTCGACTCCATTTCATTCAATTCCATTCAATTCCATTTCACTCGAGTCCACTAAACTCCACTCCACTCCACTCGGTTCCACTCCACTCCATTCCACTCCAGTCCATTCCACACCCTTCCACTCCACTCCATTCCATTCCATTCCACTCCAGTCCACTGCACTCAACTGCAATCCCCTCTACTCCACTCTATTCCGCTCCACTCCGCTCCAGTCCACTCTGTTCCATTCCATGCCGTTCCATTCCGTTCAACTCCACGCCACTTCACTCCAATCAACACCACCTCATTCCACTGCACACCGCTCCACGCCATACAACTCCACTCAATTCCACTACACTCCATTGCACTCCACAGCACCCCACACCACTCCATTCCAATCCATTCCCCTCTACTCCACACCACTCCATTCCACCACACTCCATTCCACTCCTTTCTACTCCACTCCTCTCTACTCAACTCCATTCCACTCCAATCCATTCCACTCTTCTCCACTCCACTCCTCTTTACTCCATTCCGTTCTATCCCATTCCATTGCAATCCATTACACTCCACTGCAGTCCATTCCATTCCATTACATTCCACTGAATTAAACTGCATTCCATTCCATTCCATTCCATTCAATTCCATTCCTTTCCACTCCATTCCACTGCACTCCTCTCCACTCCTATCCATTAGATTCCACTCCACTCCACTGCACTCCATTCCACTCCACTTCATTCCATTCCATTCCACTCCACTCCATTCCATTCCATTCCATTCCATTCCATTCCACTCCATTCCATTCCATTCCATTCCATTCCAATCCACTCCACTCCACTCCACTCCACTCCATTCCATTCCATTCCATTACACTCCATTCCACTCCATTCCATTCCATTCCATTCCATTCCATTCCATTCCATTCCACTCCATTCCACTCCATTCCATTCCATTCCATTCCATTCCACTCCATTCCACTCCACTCAACTCCATTCCATTCCAGTCCATTCCATTGCATTCCATTCCATTCCAATCCATTCCATTCCATTCCATTCCTTTCCACTCCATTCCATTCCATTCCATTCCACTGCATTCCATTCCATTCCACTCCACTCCATTCCATTCCACTGCACTCCATTCCATTCCATTCCACTCCACTCCACTCGATTACATTCTACTCCACTGCACTCCATTCCATTCCATTCCATTCCATTCCATTCCATTCCATTGCATTCCAATCTCTCCATTCTTTTCCATTCCTTACCATCAACAGGATGTCACTCTGTTACATAGGCTGGAGGGCACTGGCACAATCTCAGGTCACATTTCATTTCACCATTCCATTCCATTCCATTCCACTCCATTGCAATTCATTCCTTTCCTCACCACTCCACTGCATTACACTCCTCTCCACTCCATTCCATTCCATTCCTTTCCATTCCATCCCATTCAATTCCATTCCATTGCATTCCATTCCATTCCACCACATTCAATTCCATTCCATTCCACTCCACTCCACTCCAGTCCACTCAATCCCATTCCATCGCATTCCTTTCCACTCCATTCCACTCCACTGCACTCTACTCCTCTTCACTACAATCCTCTCTATTCTCTCCATTCAATTCCATTCCATTACATACCATTCCACACCGCTCCACTCCATTCCACTCCATTCCATTCAGTTCCATTCTATTCCACTCCACTCCATTCCACTTCTCTCCATTCCATTCCATCCCATTACATTCCACACAAATTCACTCCACTCCTGTGCACAACGCTCCACTCCCCTCTATAACATTACATCCCCTTACATCCCATTCCACCCCATTCCATCCAACTCCATTCAAATCCACTCCAGTCCACTCCACGCCACTACTTTTCATTCTATGCTATTCCATCCCTTTCCATTCCACTCCATTCCACTCCACTCCTCGCCACTCCACTCCACTCCTCTCCACTACACTCCACCTCACTCCATTCCACTCCATTACATTCCACTCCATCCCATTTGATTCCACTATATTCCACTCCACTCCAATCCACTCCATTCCATTCCATCCCATTTCATTCCACTCCATTCCATTTCATTCATTGCAATCCACTCCACTCAACTCCATTGAATTCCGTTACACACCATTCCACGGAACTCTACTACCTTCAATACCATTCCATCCCATTTCTTCCATTTCACTCCACTCCACTCCTCTCTGTTCTATTCCATTCTATTCCATTCCATTCCATTCCATTCCGTTCCATTCCATTCCATTCCATTCCATTCTATTCCATTCCATTCCGTTCCATTCTGTTGCGTTCCATTCCATTCCGTTCCATTCTATTGCGTTCCATTCCATTCCATTCCATTCCATTACACTCTATTCCGCCCTACTCCACTCCACTCCGTTCCATGCACTCCACTCAACTCCACTCATTTCCATTGCATTTCATTCCCTTCCATTCCATTCCGTTCTTTCTTTCCACAGTATCCTACACTGGCACCCATGTTGGAGTGCTGTGGCACAATTTCAGCTCACATTTCATTTCACCATCCCTTTCCATTCCATTCCATTCCATTCCATTCCATTCCATTCCATTCCATTCCGTTCCATTGTGTTCCGTTCCGTTCTTTTCCGTTCTCTTCCGTTCCATTCCATTTCATTCCTTTCCACTCCACCCCACTCCTTTCCATTACATTCCATTCTACTCTCTTCCACACCACTCCACTCTGCTACACTCCACTCCACTCCACTCCACTGCATTCCATTCCACTGCATCCCATTCCATTCCACTCCACTCCACGCCACTCCACTGCATTCATTAAAATTCATTCCTAACCATCCCATTCTGTTCCATTCCTTTTTTCCACAGGATCGCACTCTGTCACGCAGGCTGGAGTGCAGTGGCACAAACTCAGCTCACAATTCATTTCACCATTCTATTCCACTCCACTGCACTACACTCTTCTCAACCCTACACAAATTCATTCCATTCCACTCCACTCCATTCCATTCCATTCCACTCCACTGCACTCCACTAAACTCCACTCCATTCCATTCCATTCCATTCCACTCCATTTCATTCCATTCCACTCCACTGCACTTTATTCCATTCCACACCATCCCATTCAATTACACTCCATTCCACTCCACTCCACTCCACTCTGCTCCACTCCAATCCACTCCATTCCATTCTGGTCATTTCCATTCCACTCCATTCCATTCCCCTCCACTTCACTCCACTCAATTCTATTCCATTCCATTCCACTCCATTCTACTCCATGACACTCCACTCCATCCAAATCTATCCCATTGATTTCCACTCTATTCCACTCCAGCCTACTCCAATCCACTCCACTCCACTCTACTTTATTGTATTCCATTCCATTCTAGTCCATTACACTCAATTCCACTTCACTCCACTCCACTGCATTCCATTCAAAGACATTCCACGACATTCCACTTCACTCCTTTCTTTTGACAGGTTCTAACTCTGTCACCCAGGCTGGAGTGCAGTGTCACAATCTCAGCTCATATTTAATTTCACCATTACATTCCATTGCATTCCATTCCACTCCACTCCACTCCAATCCACTCCACTCCGCTACACTCCATTCCATTCCACTGCATTCCTTTCCATTCCTTTCTTTCGATAGGTCTCACTCTGTCACACATGCTGTAGTGCAGTGGCACAGTCTCACTTCACATTTCATTTCACCATTCCAATTCAATCCATTACATTCCATTCAATTCCATTCGAATCCACTCCACTTCACTTCACTCCACTCCATACCACTCCACTCTATTCCACTTCTTTCCACTCTACTCCATTCCATTCCATCCCACTCCATCCCACTCCATTCCACTCCACTCCACTCCTCTCCATTCCATTCCATTGCGTTTTTTCCACTCCGTTCCATTCCGTTCTTTTCTTTTGAGACAATCTCACTCTGGCACCTAGGCTGGAGTGCAGTGGCACATTCTCAACTCACATTTCTTTTCATCATTCCATTCCATTCCACTCTACTTCACTCAATTCCACTCCATTTCATCCATCCTATTCTATTGCACTCCACATCACTCCACACAACTCCTCTCCATCCATCTGATTCCATGTGACACCATTCCACTCCATTTATCTCAACTCTACTCCTCAACACACCACTCGACTCCTTTCCATTCCACCCCATTCCATTCCACACTATGCCACTCCAGACCACTCAACTACACTCCACTCGAATACACTGCACTCTACTCCACTAAACTGCACTCCACTGCACATCACTCAACTCCACTTCATTACATTCCATTCCACTCCACTCCACTCCATTCCAGTTCACTCCATTCCACTCCTCTCCACTCCAATGCATTCCATTCCAGTCATTTCCCTTCCATTCCATTCCATTCCATTCCATTCCATTCCATTCCATTCCATTCCATTCCATTCCAATCCCCTCCACTCCACTCCACTCAATTCCATTCCATTCCATTCCATTCCACTCCATTCCACTCCAGGACACTCCACTCCACTCCATCCCAATCTATCCAATTGCTTCCCACTCTATTCCACTCCAGCCCACTCCAATCCACTCCTCTCCACTCTACTGTATTGTATTCCATCCCATTCTAGTCCATTCCATTCCACACCACTCCACTCCACTCTATTCCATTCCATTCAAAGCTATTCCACTCCATTGCACTCCACTCCTTTCTTTTGACAGCTTCTAACTGTATCTCCCAGGCTGCAGTGCAGTGTCACAATCTCGGCTCCTATTTCATTTCAGCATTCCATTCCGTTGCATTCCATTCCAATCCACTCCACTACAATCAACTCCACTCCGCTCCACTCCAGTCCATTACACTCCAGTCGACTCCATTTCATTCAATTCCATTCAATTCCATTTCACTCGAGTCCAATAAACTCCACTCCACTCCACTCCAATCCACTCCACTCCATTCCACTCCAGTCCACTCCACACCCTTCCACTCCACTCCATTCCATTCCATTCCACTCCAGTCCACTGCACTCAAATGCAATCCCCTCCAGTCCACTCTATTCCGCTCCAGTCCGCCCCACTCCACTCTGATCCATTCCATGCCATTCCATTTCATTCAACTCCACGCCACTTCACTCCAATCAACACCAACTCATTCCACTGCACTCCGCTCCACGCCATACGACTCCACTCAATTCCACTACTGTCCATTGCACTCCACAGCACTCCACTCCACTCCATTCCATTCCATTCCCCTCTACTCCACACCACTCCATTCCACCACACTCCATTCCTCTAGTTTCTACTCCACTCCCCTCTACTCGACTCCATTCCACTCCAATCCATTCCACTCTTCTCCATTCCTCTCCTCTTTACTCCATTCCATTCTATCCCATTCCATTGCAATCCATTACACTCCAATGCAGTCCATTCCATTCCATTCCATTCCACTGCATTCCACTGCATTCCATTCCATTCAATTCAATTCCATTGCTTTCCACTCCATTCCACTCCACTCCACTCCACTCCTATCCATTAGATTCCACTCCACTCCACTGCACTCCATTCCACTCCACATCATTATATTCCATTCCACTCCACTCAATTCCATTCCATTCCATTCCAATCCACTCGACTCCACTCCATTGCACTCCACTCCACTCCATTCCATTCCATTCCATTCCATTCCATTCCACTCCACTCCACTCCATTCCATTCCATTCCATTCCATTCCATTCCATTCCATTCCACTCCATTCCATTCCATTCCACTGCATTCCATTCCATTCCACTCCACTCCATTCCATTCCACTGCACACCATTTCATTCCATTCCACTCCACTCCACTCCATTCCATTTTACTCCACTGCACTCCATTCCATTCCATTCCATTCCATTCCATTCCATTCCATTCCATTGCATTCCATTCCAATCTCTCCATTCTGTTCCATTCCTTACTATCAACAGGATGTCACTCTGTTACATAGGCTGGAGTGCACTGGAACAATCTCAGGTCACATTTCATTTCACCATTCCATTCCACTCCATTGCAATTCATTCCTTTCCTCACCACTCCACTGCATTACACTCCTCTACACTCCATTCCTTTCCACTCCATTCTACTTCACTCCACTCCACTCAATTTCATCCCATTCCATCCTGATCCTTTCCATTCCATTCCACTCCACTCCACTCCTTTTCACACCACTCTCTTCCACTGAATTCCAGTCCACTCTATTCCATTCCATTCCATTAAATTACACTACATTCCACTCCACTCCACTCACTCCACTACACTCCACTCCACTACATTCCACTATATTCCACTACAATACATTCCAGTCCATTTCATTCCAGTCCTTTCTTTAAACAGGATCTCACTCTGTCACACAGGCTTCAGTGCAGTGGTAAAATCACTGCTCACATTTCATTTTACCATTTCATTCCACTTCTTTCCATATCATTCAAATCCATTCAATTCCACTCCACTCCACTCCACGCCACTCCATTCAACTCCACTCCATTCCACTCCAGTTGACTCTTCTCCGTTCCATTCCATTCCATTCCATTCCACTCCATTTCATTCCATTCCACTCCACTGCACTTTATTCCATTCCACACCATCCCATTCAATTACACTCCATTCCACTCCACTCCACTCCACTCTGCTCCACTCCAATCCACTCCATTCCATTCTGGTCATTTCCATTCCACTCCATTCCATTCCCCTCCACTTCACTCCACTCAATTCTATTCCATTCCATTCCACTCCATTCTACTCCATGACACTCCACTCCATCCAAATCTATCCCATTGATTTCCACTCTATTCCACTCCAGCCTACTCCAATCCACTCCACTCCACTCTACTTTATTGTATTCCATTCCATTCTAGTCCATTACACTCAATTCCACTTCACTCCACTCCACTGCATTCCATTCAAAGACATTCCACGACATTCCACTTCACTCCTTTCTTTTGACAGGTTCTAACTCTGTCACCCAGGCTGGAGTGCAGTGTCACAATCTCAACTCATATTTAATTTCACCATTCCATTCCATTGCATTCCATTCCACTCCACTCCACTCCAATCCACTCCACTCCGCTACACTCCATTCCATTCCACTGCATTCCTTTCCATTCCTTTCTTTCGATAGGTCTCACTCTGTCACACATGCCGTAGTGCAGTGGCACAGTCTCACTTCACATTTCATTTCACCATTCCAATTCAATCCATTACATTCCATTCAATTCCATTCGAATCCACTCCACTTCACTTCACTCCACTCCATACCACTCCACTCTATTCCACTTCTTTCCACTCTACTCCATTCCATTCCATCCCACTCCATCCCACTCCATTCCACTCCACTCCACTCCTCTCCATTCCATTCCATTGCGTTTTTTCCACTCCGTTCCATTCCGTTCTTTTCTTTTGAGACAATCTCACTCTGGCACCTAGGCTGGAGTGCAGTGGCACATTCTCAACTCACATTTCTTTTCATCATTCCATTCCATTCCACTCTACTTCACTCAATTCCACTCCATTTCATCCATCCTATTCTATTGCACTCCACATCACTCCACACAACTCCTCTCCATCCATCTGATTCCATGTGACACCATTCCACTCCATTCATCTCAACTCTACTCCTCAACACACCACTCGACTCCTTTCCATTCCACCCCATTCCATTCCACACTATGCCACTCCAGACCACTCAACTACACTCCACTCGACTACACTGCACTCTACTCCACTAAACTGCACTCCACTGCACATCACTCAACTCCACTTCATTACATTCCATTCCACTCCACTCCACTCCATTCCAGTCCACTCCATTCCACTCCTCTCCACTCCAATGCATTCCATTCCAGTCATTTCCCTTCCATTCCATTCCATTCCATTCCATTCCATTCCATTCCAATCCCCTCCACTCCACTCCACTCAATTCCATTCCATTCCATTCCATTCCACTCCATTCCACTCCAGGACACTCCACTCCACTCCATCCCAATCTATCCAATTGGTTCCCACTCTATTCCACTCCAGCCCACTCCAATCCACTCCTCTCCACTCTACTGTATTGTATTCCATCCCATTCTAGTCCATTCCATTCCACACCACTCCACTCCACTCTATTCCATTCCATTCAAAGCTATTCCACTCCATTGCACTCCACTCCTTTCTTTTGACAGCTTCTAACTGTATCACCCAGGCTGCAGTGCAGTGTCACAATCTCAGCTCCTATTTCATTTCAGCATTCCATTCTGTTGCATTCCATTCCAATCCACTCCACTACAATCAACTCCACTCCGCTCCACTCCAGTCCATTACACTCCAGTCGACTCCATTTCATTCAATTCCATTCAATTCCATTTCACTCGAGTCCAATAAACTCCACTCCACTCCACTCCAATCCACTCCACTCCATTCCACTCCAGTCCACTCCACACCCTTCCACTCCACTCCATTCCATTCCATTCCACTCCAGTCCACTGCATTCAAATGCAATCCCCTCCAGTCCACTCTATTCCGCTCCAGTCCGCCCCACTCCACTCTGATCCATTCCATGCCATTCCATTTCATTCAACTCCACGCCACTTCACTCCAATCAACACCAACTCATTCCACTGTACTCCGCTCCACGCCATACGACTCCACTCAATTCCACTACTGTCCATTGCACTCCACAGCACTCCACTCCACTCCATTCCATTCCATTCCCCTCTAATCCACACCACTCCATTCCACCACACTCCATTCCTCTCCTTTCTACTCCACTCCCCTCTACTCCACTCCATTCCACTCCAATCCATTCCACTCTTCTCCATTCCTCTCCTCTTTACTCCATTCCATTCTATCCCATTCCATTGCAATCCATTACACTCCAATGCAGTCCATTCCATTCCATTCCATTCCACTGCATTCCACTGCATTCCATTCCATTCAATTCAATTCCATTGCTTTCCACTCCATTCCACTCCACTCCACTCCACTCCTATCCATTAGATTCCACTCCACTCCACTGCACTCCATTCCACTCCACATCATTCCATTCCATTCCACTCCACTCAATTCCATTCCATTCCATTCCAATCCACTCGACTCCACTCCATTCCACTCCACTCCATTCCATTCCATTCCATTCCATTCCATTCCATTCCATTCCACTCCACTCCACTCCATTCCATTCCATTCCATTCCATTCCATTCCATTACATTCCATTCCATTCCACTCCATTCCATTCCATTCCACTGCATTCCATTCCATTCCACTCCACTCCATTCCATTCCACTGCACTCCATTTCATTCCATTCCACTCCACTCCACTCCATTCCATTCTACTCCACTGCACTCCATTCCATTCCATTCCATTCCATTCCACTCCATTCCATTCCATTCCACTGCATTCCATTCCATTCCACTCCACTCCATTCCATTCCACTGCACACCATTTCATTCCATTCCACTCCACTCCACTCCATTCCATTTTACTCCACTGCACTCCATTCCATTCCATTCCATTCCATTCCATTCCATTCCATTCCATTGCATTCCATTCCAATCTCTCCATTCTGTTCCATTCCTTACTATCAACAGGATGTCACTCTGTTACATAGGCTGGAGTGCACTGGAACAATCTCAGGTCACATTTCATTTCACCATTCCATTCCACTCCATTGCAATTCATTCCTTTCCTCACCACTCCACTGCATTACACTCCTCTACACTCCATTCCTTTCCACTCCATTCTACTTCACTCCACTCCACTCAATTTCATCCCATTCCATCCTGATCCTTTCCATTCCATTCCACTCCACTCCACTCCTTTTCACACCACTCTCTTCCACTGAATTCCAGTCCACTCTATTCCATTCCATTCCATTAAATTACACTACATTCCACTCCACTCCACTCACTCCACTACACTCCACTCCACTACATTCCAATATATTCCACTACAATACATTCCAGTCCATTTCATTCCAGTCCTTTCTTTAAACAGAATCTCACTCTGTCACACAGGCATCAGTGCAGTGGTAAAATCACTGCTCACATTTCATTTTACCATTTCATTCCACTTCTTTCCATTCCATTCAAATCCATTCAATTCCACTCCACTCCACTCCACGCCACTCCATTCAACTCCACTCCATTCCACTCCAGTTGACTCTTCTCCATTCCGTTCCACTCCATTCCACTAAAGTCCACTCCACTCCACTCCACTCCTCTCCACTCCATTCCACTCCACTCCACTCCACTCCTTTAAACTACACTCCATTCCTCCTCAATCCACTGCACTCCATTCCTTCTCACTCCACTCCACTCCACTCCATTCCACTCAATTCCATTCCATTACACTCCATTCCACTCCATTCCACTCCACTCCACTCCATTCCGTTCCATTCCATTCCTTTCTTTCTACAGGATCTCATTCTGTCACCCAGGCTTCAGTGATGTGGCACAATCTCAGCTCACATTTCATGTCACCGTTGCATTCAAGTTCATTCCAATCCATTCCAATCCATTCTACTCCACTCCACTCCAGTCCAATACACTCCATTCCATTCCATTCCAGTCCACTCCACTTCATTCCACTCCAGTCCACTCCCTTCCCCTCCACTCCATTCCTCTCCACTCCACTCTGTTCCATTGCATTATATTCCATTACACACCCTACCAGTACATGCAAATCCACTTGACTACACTCCTCACCAAACTATTCCACTCCACTCTTCTCCACTCCATGCAACTCCACTCCACTCCTTTCCACTCCCGTCCATTCCTCTCCACTCCACTCCATTCCATTCTACTCTACTACATTCCACTCCTTTCTTTCGACTGGATCTCACTCTCTCATCCAGCCTGCAGTGCAGTGGCTAAATCTCAGTTAACATTTCATTTGAAAATTCCATTCCATTAAATTCCATTGCATTGTATTCCATTCCATTCAAATCGATTCCATTCCACGCCACTCTTGTCCACTGCACTCCATTCCACTCCACTTCATTCCGTTCCACTCCACCTCATTCCATTCCACTCCAATCCATCCCATTCAATTCCATTCCACTCCAATCCATTCCATCCTTTCTTTCATGAAGTTCTCACTCTGTCACACAGGCTGGAGTGCAGTGGCACAATCTCACCTCATATTTCATTTCACCATTCAATTTCAACCCATTCAATTACACTTCATTCCTTTCCAATCCACTCCAATACACTCCACTCACTTCCACTCCACACAACTCCTCTCTATTCAATTACATCCCTGTCCATCCCACTCCATTCCAATCCAGTAGATTCCACTCCACTCCACTCCTTTCCATTCCTTTCCACTCCATTCTATTCAGTTGTTTTCTTTTGTCAAGATCTCACTCTGGCACCCAGGTTGGATTACAGTGATATATTCTCAGCTCACATTTTGTTTCACCTTTCCATTCCATTCCATAAGATTCCATTCCACTCTAATCCAATCCATTCCACTCTACTCCACTCCTTTCCACTCCATTCCCTTCTATTCCAATCCATTCCATTCCTTTCCACTCCATTATACTCCATTCCACTCCACTCCACTCCACTCCATTCCATTCCATCCCATTCCATTCCACTCCATTCTACTGCACTCCACTCCAAACCACTCCTCTCCATTCCATTCCACTTCATCACAATTTATTCCAATCCTATCCCCTTTAGTCCACTCCACTCCACTCCAAACCACTCCACTCAATTATATTCCCTTCCATTCCATTCCATACCATTCCATTGCATTCCATTCCACTCCACTACATTCAATTCCATTCCATTCCACTCCACTCCAGTCCAATCAATCCCATTCCATCGCATTCCTTTCCACTCCATTCCACTCCACTGCACTCTACTCCTCTTCACTACAATCCTCTCTATTCTCTCCATTCAATTCCATTCCATTACATACCATTCCACACCACTCCACTCCATTCCACTCCATTCCACTCCATTCCATTCAGTTCCATTCCATTCCACTCCACTCCATTCCACTTCTGTCCATTCCATTCCATCACATTCCATTCCACACAAATTCACTCCACTCCTGTGCACAACGCTCCACTCCCCTCTACACCATTACATCCCCTTCCATCCCATTCAACCCCACTCCACCTCACTCCATTCAACTCCATTACATTCCACTCCATCCCATTTGATTACACTATATTCCACTCCACTCCAATCCACTCCATTCCATTCCTTCCCATTTCATTCCACTCCATTCCATTTCATTCATTGCAATCCACTCCACTCCACTCCATTGAATTCCGTTACACACAATTCCACGGAACTCTACTACCTTCAATACCATTGCATCCCATTTCGTCCACTTCACTCCACTCCACTCCTCTCTATTCTATTCCATTCTATTCCATTCCATTCCATTCCATTCCGTTCCATTCCATTCCATTACATTACATTCCATCCCATTCCATTCCATTCCATTGCATTCCATTCCGTTCCACCACGTTCAATTCCATTCCATTCCACTCCACTCCACTCCAGTCCACTCAATCCCATTCCATCGCATTCCTTTCCACTCCATTACACTCCTCTGCACTCTTCTCCCCTTCACTACAATGCTCTCTATTCTCTCCATTCAATTCCATTCCATTACATACCATTCCACACCGCTCCACTCCATTCCACTCCATTCCATTCAGTTCCATTCCATTCCACTCCACCCCATTCCACTTCTCTCCATTCCATTCCACACAAATTCACTCCACTCCTGTGCACAACGCTCCACTCCCCTCTATACCATTACATCCCCTTCCATCCCATTCCACCCCATTCCATCCAACTCCATTCAACTCCACTCCAGTCCACTCCACGCCACTACTTTTCATTCTATACTATTCCATCCCATTCCATTCCACTCCATTCCACTCCACTCCTCTCCACTCCACTCCACCTCACTCCATTCCACTCCATTACATTCCACTCCATTCCATTTGATTCCACTATATTCCACTCCACTCCAATCCACTCCATTCCATTCCATCCCATTTCATTCCACTCCATTCCACTTCATTCATTGCAATCCACTCCACTCCACTCCATTGAATTCCGTTACACACCATTCCATGGAACTCTACTACCTTCAATAAAATTCCATCCCATTTCTTCCATTTCACTCCACTCCACTCCTCTCTATTCTATTCCATTCTATTCCGTTCCATTCCATTCCATTCCATTCCATTCCGTTCCGTTCCGTTCCGTTCCATTCCATTCCATTCCATTCCATTCCATTCCATTACACTCTATTCCGCCCTACTCCACTCCACTCCGTTCCATTATATTCCATTCCATTTAAATCCATTCCACTCTATTCCTTTCTTTTGATAGGTTTTCACTCTGTCACCCAGACTGGAGTGCAGTAGCACAATCTCAGCTCACATTTCATTTCACCATTCCATTCCATTGCATTCCATTCCATTTTATTTCATTCCATTCCGCTCCACTCCACTCCACCCCACTGCACTCCATTCCGTTCTGTTCCATTCCATTACACTCCACTCCACTCCATTATGCTCCACTCCATTGCATTCCTTCCCATTCCATTCCACTCCAATCTACTCCTTTCCGCACCTCTACAGTGCACTTCAATCCTCTCCATTCCATTCCATTCCATACCATTCAATTAGATTCCATTCCACTGCATTCCTTTCCTTTCCGTTCCATTTATTTGACAGGATCTAACTCTGACACCCAGCCTGGAGTGCAGTGGCACAATCTCAGCTCACATTTCATTTCATCATTCCATTCCATTCCATTCCACTCTGTTAAACTCCACTCCACTCCACAATACTCCACTGCAGTCCATTCCATCCCATTCTATCGAATTCCATTCCACTCCATTCCACTCCACTCCACTCAACTCCACTCCTCTGCATTCCATTTCTTTCCATATCAATCCAGTGCACTCCACTCCACTGCTCTCCACTCCACTGCACTCCACTCCAATACACTGCATTCCATTCCATTCCATTCCCCTCCTTTCCATTTCATTCCTTTCTTTCAACTAGATCTCACTATGTCTCCCAGGCTGTAGTGCAGTGGCACAATCTCACCTCACATTTCATTTCACGATAACATTCCACTCCATTACGTTCCGTACCGTTCCGTTCCATTCCATTCCATTCCGTTCCATTCCATTCCGTACCATTGCATTCCAATCCACTCCACTGTACTCCATTCCACTCTGCTCCATTCCACTTCACTCCACTCCGCTCCATTCCATTCCATCTCATTCCATCCCACTCTATTCACTGCCCTTCACTCCAGTGCACTCCATTCCACTCAAATACACTCCATTCCACCCCATTCCATCCACTCCACTCAACTCCACTCATTTCCATTGCATTTCATTCCCCTCCATTCCATTCCATTCTTTCTTTCCACAGTATCCTACACTGGCACCCATGTTGGAGTGCTGTGGCACAATTTCAGCTCACATTTCATTTCACCATTCCTTTCCATTCCATTCCATTGCATTCCATTCCGTTCCATTCTGTTCCGTTCCGTTCTTTTCCGTTCTCTTCCGTTCCATTCCATTTCATTCCTTTCCACTCCACCCCACTCCATTCTACTCCACTCCACTCCTTTCCATTACATTCCATTCTACTCTATTCCACACCACTCCACTCCGCTACACTCCACTGCATTCCATTCCACTGCATCCCATTCCATTCCACTCCACTCCACACCACTCCACTGCATTCATTAAAATTCATTCCTAACCTTCCCATTCTGTTCCATTCCTTTCTTTCCACAGGATCGCACTCTGTCACGCAGGTTGGAGTGCAGTGGCACAAACTCAGCTCACATTTCATTTCACCATTCTATTCCACTCCACTGCACTACACTCTTCTCAACTCTACACAAATTCATTCCATTCCACTCCACTCCATTCCATTCCATTCCACTCCACTGCACTCCACTAAACTCCATTCCATTCCATTCCATTCCATTCCACTCCATTTCATTCCATTCCACTCCACTGCACTTTATTCCATTCCACACCATCCCGTTCAATTACACTCCATTCCACTCCACTCCACTCCACTCCACTCTGCTCCACTCCAATCCACTCCATTCCATTCTGGTCATTTCCATTCCACTCCATTCCATTCCCCTCCACTCCACTCCACTCAATTCTATTCCATTCCATTCCACTCCATTCCACTCCATGACACTCCACTCCATCCAAATCTATCCCATTGATTTTCACTCTATTCCACTCCAGCCTACTCCAATCCACTCCATTCCACTCTACTTTATTGTATTCCATTCCATTCTAGTCCATTACACTCAATTCCACTTCACTCCACTCCACTGCATTCCATTCAAAGCCATTCCACGACATTCCAATCCACTCCTTTCTTTTGACAGGTTCTAACTCTGTCACCCAGGCTGGAGTGCAGTGTCACAATCTCAGCTCATATTTATTTTCACCATTCCATTCCATTGCATTCCATTCCACTCCACTCCATTCCAATCCACTCCACTCCGCTACACTCCATTCCATTCCACTGCATTCCTTTCTTTCAAAAGGTCTCACTCTGTCACACAGGCTCTAGTGCAGTGGCACAGTCTCACTTCACATTTCATTTCACCATTCCAATTCAATCCATTACATTCCATTCAATTCCATTCGAATCCACTCCACTTCACTTCACTCCACTCCATACCACTCCACTCTATTCCACTTCTCTCCACTCTACTCCATTCCATTCCATCCCACTCCATCCCACTCCATTCCACTCCACTCCACTCCACTACTCTCCATTCCATTCCATTCCGTTTTTTCCACTCCGTTCCATTCCGTTCTTTTCTTTTGAGAGGATCTCACTCTGGCACCTAGGCTGGAGTGCAGTGGCACATTCTCAACTCACATTTCTTTTCATCATTCCATTCCATTCCACTCCACTTCACTCAATTCCACTCCATTTCATCCATCCCATTCTATTGCACTCCACTTCACTCCACACAACTCCTCTCCATCCATCTGATTCCATGTGACACCATTCCACTCCATTCCTCTCAACTCTACTCCTCTCCACACCACTCGACTCCTTTCCATTCCACCCCATTCCATTCCACACTATGCCACTCCAGACCACTCAACTACACTCCACTCGACTACACTGCACTCTACTCCAATAAACTGCACTCAACTGCACATCACTCAACTCCACTACATTACATTCCATTCCACTCCACTCCACTCCACTCCATTCCAGTCCACTCCATTCCACTCCTCTCCACTAAAATGCATTCCATTCCAGTCATTTCCCTTCCATTCCATTCCATTCCATTCCATTCCATTCCATTCCATTCCCCTCCACTCCACTCCACTCAATTCCATTCCATTCCATTCCATTCCACTCCATTCCACTCCAAGACACTCCACTACACTCCATCCCAATCTATCCCATTGGTTCCCACTCTATTCCACTCCAGCCCACTCCAATCCACTCCTCTCCACTCTACTGTATTGTATTCCATCCCATTCTAGTCCATTCCATTCCACTCCACTCCACTCCACTCTATTCCATTCCATTCAAAGCTATTCCACTCCATTGCACTCCACTCCTTTCTTTTGACAGCTTCTAACTGTATCACCCAGGCTGCAGTGCAGTGTCACAATCTCAGCTCCTATTTCATTTCAGCATTCCATTCTGTTGCATTCCATTCCAGTCCACTCCACTCCAATCAACTCCACTCCGCTCCACTCCAGTCGACTCCATTTCATTCAATTCCATTCAATTCCATTTCACTCGATTCCAATAAACTCCACTCCACTCCACTCCAATCCACTCCACTCCATTCCACTCCAGTCCATTCCACACCCTTCCAATCCACTCCATTCCATTCCATTCCACTCCACTCCACTGCACTCAACTGCAATCCCCTCTACTCCACTCTATTCCGCTCCAGTCTGCTCCACTCCACTCTGTTCCATTCCATGCCATTCCATTCCATTCAACTCCACGCCACTTCACTCCAATCAACACCACCTCATTCCACTGCACTCCGCTCCACGCCATACGACTCCACTCAATTCCACTACTGTCCATTGCACTCCACAGCACTCCACTCCACTCCATTCCAATCCATTCCCCTCTACTCCACACCACTCCATTCCACCACACTCCATTCCACTCCTTTCTACTCCACTCCTCTCTACTCAACTCCATTCCACTCCAATCCATTCCACTCTTCTCCATTCCACTCCTCTTTACTCCATTCCATTCTATCCCATTCCATTGCAATCCATTACACTCCACTGCAGTCCATTCCATTCCATTCCACTGCATTCCACTGCATTCCATTCCATTCCATTCCATTCAATTCCATTCCTTTCCACTCCATTCCACTCCACTCCACTCCACTTCTATCCAATAGATTCCACTCCACTCCACTGCACTCCATTCCACTCCACTTCATTCCATTCCATTCCACTCCACTCAATTCCATTCCACTCCACTCAATTCCATTCCATTCCATTCCATTCCACTCCACTCCACTCCACTCCATTCCACTCCATTCCATTCCATTCCATTCCATTCCATTCCATTCCACTCCACTCCACTCCACTCCACTCCATTCCATTCCATTCCATTCCATTCCATTCCATTCCATTCCATTCCTTTCCACTCCATTCCATTCCATTCCACTGCATTCCATTCCATTCCACTCCACTCCATTCCATTCCACTGCACTCCATTTCATTCCATTCCACTTCACTCCACTCCATTCCATTCTACTCCACTGCACTCCATTCCATTCCATTCCATTCCATTCCATTCCATTCCATTCCACTCCATTCCATTCCATTCCACTGCATTCCATTCCATTCCACTCCACTCCATTCCATTCCACTGCACACCATTTCATTCCATTCCACTCCACTCCACTCCATTCCATTCTACTGCACTGCACTCCATTCCATTCCATTCCATTCCATTCCATTCCATTCCATTCCATTCCATTGCATTCCATTCCAATCTCTCCATTCTGTTCCATTCCTTATTATCAACAGGATGTCACTCTGTTACATAGGCTGGAGTGCACTGGAACAATCTCAGGTCACATTTCATTTCACCATTCCATTCCATTCCAGTCCTATCCATTGCAATTCATTCCTTTCCTCACCACTCCACTGCATTCCACTCCTGTCCACTCCATTCCTTTCCACTCCATTCTACTTCACTCCACTCCACTCAAGTTCATCCCCTTCCATCCTGATCCTTTCCATTCCATTCCACTCCACTCCACTCCTTTTCACACCACTCTCGTCCACTGAATTCCAGCCCACTCTATTCCATTCCATTCCATTAAATTACACTACATTCCACTCCAGTCCACTCACTCCCCTAAACTCCACTCCACTACATTCCACTATATTCCACTACAATACATTCCAGTCCATTTCATTCCAGTCCTTTCTTTAAACAGGATCTCACTCTGTCACACAGGCTTCAGTGCAGTGGTAAAATCACTGCTCACATTTCATTTTACCATTTCATTCCACTTCTTTCCATTCCATTCCAAACCATTCAATTCCACTCCACTCCACTCCACGCCACTCCATTCAACTCCACTCCATTCCACTCCAGTTGACTCTTCTCCGTTAAATTCCATTCCATTCCACTAAAGTCCACCCCACTCCACTCCACTCCACTCCTCTCCACTCCATTCCACTTCACTCCACTCCACTCCTTTAAACTGCACTACATTCCTCCTCAATCCACTGCACTCCATTCCTCCTCACTCCACTCCACTCCACTCCATTCCACTCAATTCCATTCCATTACACTCCATTCCACTCCATTCCACTCCACTCCACTTCATTCCATTCCATTCCATTCCTTTCTTTCTACAGGTTCTCATTCTGTCACCCAGGCTTCAGTGATGTGGCACAATCTCAGCTCACATTTCATGTCACCGTTGCATTCAATTTCATTCCAATCCATTCCAATCCATTCTACTCCACTCCACTCCACTCCAGTCCAATACACTCCATTCCATTCCATTCCAGTCCACTCCACTTCATTCCACTCCAGTCCACTCCCTTCCCCTCCACTCCATTTCTCTCCACTCCACTCTGTTCCATTGCATTATATTCCATTACACACCCTACCAGTACATGCAAATCCACTTGACTACACTCCTCACCACCCTATTCCACTCCACTCTTCTCCACTCCATGCAACTCCACTCCACTCCTTTCCACTCCCGTCCATTCCTCTCCACTCCACTCCATTCCATTCTACTCTACTACATTCCACTCCTTTCTTTCGACTGGATCTCACTCTCTCATCCAGCCTGCAGTGCAGTGGCTAAATCTCAGTTAACATTTCATTTGAAAATTCCATTCCATTAAATTCCATTGCATTGTATTCCATTCCATTCAAATCGATTCCATTCCACGCCACTCTTCTCCACTGCACTCCATTCCACTCCACATCATTGCATTCCACTCCACTTCATTCCATTCCACTCCAATCCATCCCATTCAATTCCATTCCACTCCAATCCATTCCATCCTTTCTTTCATGAAGTTCTCACTCTGTCACACAGGCTGGAGTGCAGTGGCACAATCTCACCTCATATTTCATTTCACCATTCAATTTCAACCCATTCAATTACACTTCATTCCTTTCCAATCCACTCCAATACACTCCACTCACTTCCACTCCACACAACTCCTCTCTATTCAATTACATCCCTGTCCATCCCACTCCATTCCAATCCAGTAGATTCCACTCCACTCCACTCCTTTCCATTCCTTTCCACTCCATTCTATTCAGTTGTTTTCTTTTGACAAGATCTCACTCTGGCACCCAGCTTGGATTACAGTGATATATTCTCAGCTCACATTTTGTTTCACCATTCCATTCCATTCCATAAGATTCCATTCCACTCTAGTCCAATCCATTCCACTCTACTCCACTCCTTTCCACTCCATTCCCTTCTATTCCAATCCATTCCATTCCTTTCCACTCCATTATACTCCATTCCACTCCACTCCACTCCACTCCATTCCATTCCATCCCATTCCATTCCACTCCATTCTACTGCACTCCACTCCAAACCACTCCTCTCCATTCCATTCCACTTCATCACAATTTATTCCAATCCTATCCCCTTTAGTCCACTCCACTCCACTCCAAACCACTCCACTCAATTATATTCCCTTCCATTCCATTCCATACCATTCCATTGCATTCCATTCCACTCCACTACATTCAATTCCATTCCATTCCACTCCACTCCAGTCCAATCAATCCCATTCCATCGCATTCCTTTCCACTCCATTCCACTCTACTGCACTCTACTCCTCTTCATTACAATCCTCTCTATTCTCTCCATTCAATTACAATTCCATTACATACCATTCCACACCACTCCACTCCATTCCACTCCATTCCACTCCATTCCATTCAGTTCCATTCCATTCCACTCCACTCCATTCCACTTCTCTCCATTCCATTCCATCCCATTCCATTCCACACAAATTCACTCCACTCCTGTGCACAACGCTCCACTCCCCTCTATACCATTACATCCCCTTCCATCCCATTCAACCCCATTCCACCCAACTCCATTCAACTCCACTCCAGTCCACTCCACGCCACTCCTTTTCATTTTATACTATTCTATCCCATTCCATTCCACTCCATTTCATCCAGTCCTCTCCATTCCACTCCACCTCACTCCATTCAACTCCATTACATTCCACTCCATCCCATTTGATTCCACTATATTCCACTCCACTCCAATCCACTCCATTCCATTCCATCCCATTTCATTCCACTCCATTCCATTTCATTCATTGCAATCCACTCCACTCCACCCCATTGAATTCCGTTACACACAATTCCACGGAACTCTACTACCTTCAATACCATTCCATCCCATTTCGTCCATTTCACTCCACTCCACTCCTCTCTATTCTATTCCATTCTATTCCGTTCCATTCCATTCCGTTCCATTCCATTCCATTCCATTCCATTCCATTCCATTCCATTCCATTCCGTTCCATTCCATTCCATTACATTACATTCCATCCCATTCCATTCCATTGCATTCCATTCCATTCCACCACGTTCAATTCCATTCCATTCCACTCCACTCCACTCCAGTCCACTCAATCCCATTCCATCGCATTCCTTTCCACTCCATTCCACTCCTCTGCACTCTACTCCCCTTCACTACAATCCTCTCTATTCTCTCCATTCAATTCCATTCCATTACATACCATTCCACACCGCTCCACTCCATTCCACTCCATTCCATTCAGTTCCATTCCATTCCACTCCACCCCATTCCACTTCTCTCCATTCCATTCCACACAAATTCACTCCACTCCTGTGCACAACGCTCCACTCCCCTCTGTACCATTACATCCCCTTCCATCCCATTCCACCCCATTCCATCCAACTCCATTCAACTCCACTCCAGTCCACTCCACGCCACTACTTTTCATTCTATACTATTCCATCCCATTCCATTCCACTCCATTCCACTCCACTCCTCTCCACTCCACTCCACCTCACTCCATTCCACTCCATTACATTCCACTCCATTCCATTTGATTCCACTATATTCCACTCCACTCCAATCCACTCCATTCCATTCCTTCCCATTTCATTCCACTACATTCCACTTCATTCATTGCAATCCACTCCACTCCACTCCATTGAATTCCGTTACACACCATTCCACGGAACTCTACTACCTTCAATACAATTCCATCCCATTTCTTCCATTTCACTCCACTCCACTCCTCTCTATTCTATTCCATTCTATTCCATTCCATTCCGTTCCATTCCATTCCATTCCATTCCGTTCCGTTCCGTTCCGTTCCATTCCATTCCATTACACTCTATTCCGCCCTACTCCACTCCACTCCGTTCCATTATATTCCATTCCATTTAAATCCATTCCACTCTATTCCTTTCTTTTGATAGGTTTTCACTCTGTCACCCAGACTGGAGTGCAGTAGCACAATCTCAGCTCACATTTCATTTCACCATTCCATTCCATTGCATTCCATTCCATTTTATTTCATTCCATTCCGCTCCACTCCACTCCACCCCACTGCACTCCATTCCGTTCTGTTCCATTCCATTACACTCCACTCCACTCCATTATGCTCCACTCCATTGCATTCCTTCCCATTCCATTCCACTCCAATCTACTCCTTTCCGCACCTCTACAGTGCACTTCAATCCTCTCCATTCCATTCCATTCCATACCATTCAATTAGATTCCATTCTACTGCATTCCTTTCCTTTCCGTTCCATTTATTTGACAGGATCTAACTCTGACACCCAGCCTGGAGTGCAGTGGCACAATCTCAGCTCACATTTCATTTCATCATTCCATTCCATTCCATTCCACTCTGTTAAACTCCACTCCACTCCACAATACTCCACTGCAGTCCATTCCATCCCATTCTATCGAATTCCATTCAACTCCATTCCACTCCACTCCACACAACTCCACTCCTCTGAATTCCATTTCTTTCCATATCAATCCAGTGCACTCCACTCCACTGCACTCCACTCCAATACACTGCCTTCCATTCCATTCCATTCGCCTCCTTCCCATTTCATTCCTTTCTTTCAACTAGATCTCACTATGTCTCCCAGGCTGTAGTGCAGTGGCACAATCTCACCTCACATTTCATTTCACGATAACATTCCACTGCATTCCGTTCCGTTCCGTTCCGTTCCATTCCATTCCATTCCGTTCCATTCCATTCCGTACCATTGCATTCCAATCCACTCCACTGTACTCCATTCCACTCTGCTCCATTCCACTTCACTCCACTCCGCTCCATTCCATTACATCTCATTCCATCCCACTCTATTCACTGCCCTTCACTCCAGTGCACTCCATTCCACTCAAATACACTCCATTCCACCCCATTCCATCCACTCCACTCAACTCCACTCATTTCCATTGCATTTCATTCACCTCCATTCCATTCCATTCCCCTCCATTCCATTCCATTTTTCTTTCCACAGTATCCTACACTGGCACCCATGTTGGAGTGCTGTGGCACAATTTCAGCTCACATTTCATTTCACCATTCCTTTCCATTCCATTCCATTCCATTCCGTTCCATTCTGTTCCATTCCGTTCTTTTCCATTCTCTTCCGTTCCATTCCATTTCATTCCTTTCCACTCCACCCCACTCCATTCTACTCCACTCCACTCCTTTCCATTACATTCCATTCTACTCTATTCCACACCACTCCACTCTGCTACACTCCACTCCACTACACTCCACTGCATTCCATTCCACTGCATCCCATTCCATTCCACTCCACTCCACGCCACTCCACTGCATTCATTAAAATTCATTCCTAACCATCCCATTCTGTTACATTCCTTTCTTTCCACAGGATCGCACTCTGTCACGCAGGCTGGAGTGCAGTGGCACAAACTCAGCTCACATTTCATTTCACCATTCTATTCCACTCCTCTGCACTACACTCTTCTCAACTCTACACAAATTCATTCCATTCCACTCCACTCCATTCCATTCCGTTCCATTCCACTGCACTCCACTAAACTCCATTCCATTCCATTCCATTCCATTCCACTCCATTTCATTCCATTCCACTCTACTGCACTTTATTCCATTCCACACCATCCCATTCAATTAAACTCCATTCCACTCCACTCCACTCCACTCCACTCTGCTCCACTCCAATCCACTCCATTCCATTCTGGTCATTTCCATTCCACTCCATTCCATTCCCCTCCACTCCACTCCACACAATTCTATTCCATTCCATTGCACTCCATTCCACTCCATGACACTCCACTCCATCCAAATCTATCCCATTGATTTTCACTCTATTCCACTCCAGCCTACTCCAATCCACTCCATTCCACTCTACTTTATTGTATTCCATTCCATTCTAGTCCATTACACTCAATTCCACTTCACTCCACTCCACTGCATTCCATTCAAAGCCATTCCACGACATTCCAATCCACTGCTTTCTTTTGACAGCTTCTAACTCTGTCACCCAGGCTGGAGTGCAGTGTCACAATCTCAGCTCATATTTAATTTCACCATTCCATTCCATTGCATTCCATTCCACTCCACTCCATTCCAATCCACTCCACTCCGCTACACTCCATTCCATTCCACTGCATTCCTTTCCATTCCTTTCTTTCAAAAGGTCTCACTCTGTCACACAGGCTCTAGTGCAGTGGCACAGTCTCACTTCACATTTCATTTCACCATTCCAATTCAATCCATTACATTCTATTCAATTCCATTCGAATCCACTCCACTTCACTTCACTCCACTCCATACCACTCCACTCTATTCCACTTCTCTCCACTCTACTCCATTCCATTCCATCCCACTCCATCCCACTCCATTCCACTCCACTCCACTCCACTACTCTCCATTCCATTCCATTCCGTTTTTTCCACTCCGTTCCATTCCGTTCTTTTCTTTTGAGAGGATCTCACTCTGGCACCTAGGCTGGAGTGCAGTGGCACATTCTCAACTCACATTTCTTTTCATCATTCCATTCCATTCCACTCCACTTCACTCAATTCCACTCCATTTCATCCATCCCATTCTATTGCACTCCACTTCACTCCACACAACTCCTCTCCATCCATCTGATTCCATGTGACACCATTCCACTCCATTCCTCTCAACTCTACTCCTCTCCACACCACTCGACTCCTTTCCATTCCTCCCCATTCCATTCCACACTATGCCACTCCAGACCACTCAACTACACTCCACTCGACTACACTGCACTCTACTCCAATAAACTGCACTCCACTGCACATCACTCAACTCCACTACATTACATTCCATTCCACTCCACTCCACTCCAATCCACTCCAGTCCACTCCATTCCACTCCTCTCCACTAAAATGCATTCCATTCCAGTCATTTCCCTTCCATTCCATTCCATTCCATTCCATTCCATTCCATTCCACTCCATTCCATTCCATTCCATTCCCCTCCACTCCACTCCACTCAATTCCATTCCATTCCATTCCATTCCATTCCACTCCATTCCACTCCAAGACACTCCACTACACTCCATCCCAATCTATCCCATTGGTTCCCACTCTATTCCACTCCAGCCCACTCCAATCCACTCCTCTCCTCTCTACTGTATTGTATTCCATCCCATTCTAGTCCATTCCATTCCACTCCACTCCACTCCACTCTATTCCATTCCATTCAAAGCTATTCCACTCCATTGCACTCCACTCCTTTCTTTTGACAGCTTCTAACTGTATCACCCAGGCTGCAGTGCAGTGTCACAATCTCAGCTCCTATTTCATTTCAGCATTCCATTCTGTTGCATTCCATTCCAGTCCACTCCACTCCAATCAGCTCCACTCCGCTCCACTCCAGTCGACTCCATTTCATTCAATTCCATTCAATTCCATTTCACTCGATTCCAATAAACTCCACTCCACTCCACTCCAATCCACTCCACTCCATTCCACTCCAGTCCATTCCACACCCTTCCACTCCACTCCATTCCATTCCATTCCACTCCACTCCACTGCACTCAACTGCAATCCCCTCTACTCCACTCTATTCCGCTCCAGTCCGCTCCACTCCACTCTGTTCCATTCCATGCCATTCCATTCCATTAAACTCCACGCCACTTCACTCCAATCAACACCACCTCATTCCACTGCACTCCGCTCCACGCCATACGACTCCACTCAATTCCACTACTGTCCATTGCACTCCACAGCACTCCACTCCACTCCATTCCAATCCTTTCCCCTCTACTCCACACCACTCCATTCCACCACACTCCATTCCACTCCTTTCAACTCCACTCCTCTCTACTCAACTCCATTCCACTCCAATCCATTCCACTCTTCTCCATTCCACTCCTCTTTACTCCATTCCATTCTATCACATTCCATTGCAATCCATTACACTCCACTGCAGTCCATTCCATTCCATTCCATTCCACTGCATTCCACTGCATTCCATTCCATTCCATTCCATTCAATTCCATTCCTTTCCACTCCATTCCACTCCACTCCACTCCACTTCTATCCAATAGATTCCACTCCACTCCACTGCACTCCATTCCACTCCACTTCATTCCATTCCATTCCACTCCACTCAATTGCATTCCACTCCACTCAATTCCATTCCATTCCATTCCATTCCACTCCACTCCACTCCACTCCATTCCACTCCATTCCATTCCTTTCCATTCCATTCCATTCCATTCCACTCCACTCCACTCCACTCCACTCCACTCCACTCCACTCCATTCCATTCCAATCCATTCCATTCCATTCCAATCCATTCCATTCCTTTCCACTCCATTCCATTCCATTCCACTGCATTCCATTCCATTCCACTCCACTCCATTCCATTCCACTGCACTCCATTTCATTCCATTCCACTTCACTCCACTCCATTCCATTCTACTCCACTGCACTCCATTCCATTCCATTCCATTCCATTCCATTCCACTCCATTCAATTCCATTCCACTGCATTCCATTCCATTCCACTCCACTCCATTCCATTCCACTGCACACCATTTCATTCCATTCCACTCCACTCCACTCCATTCCATTCTACTCCACTGCACTCCATTCCATTCCATTCCATTCCATTCCATTCCATTGCTTTCCATTCCAATCTCTCCATTCTTTTCCATTCCTTATTATCAACAGGATTTCACTCTGTTACATAGGCTGGAGTGCACTGGAACAATCTCAGGTCACATTTCATTTCACCATTCCATTCCATTCCATTCCTATCCATTGCAATTCATTCCTTTCCTCACCACTCCACTGCATTCCACTCCTGTCCACTCCATTCCTTTCCACTCCATTCTACTTCACTCCACTCCACTCAAGTTCATCCCCTTCCATCCTGATCCTTTCCATTCCATTCCACTCCACTCCACTCCTTTTCACACCACTCTCGTCCACTGAATTCCAGCCCACTCTATTCCATTCCATTCCATTAAATTACACTACATTCCACTACACTCACTCCCCTACACTCCACTCCACTACATTCCACTATATTCCACTACAATACATTCCAGTCCATTTCATTCCAGTCCTTTCTTTAAACAGGATCTCACTCTGTCACACAGGCTTCAGTGCAGTGGTAAAATCACTGCTCACATTTCATTTTACCATTTCATTCCACTTCTTTCCATTCCATTCCAAACCATTCAATTCCACTCCACTCCACTCCACGCCACTCCATTCAACTCCACTCCATTCCACTCCAGTTGACTCTTCTCCGTTCCATTCCATTCCATTCCACTAAAGTCCACTCCACTCCACTCCACTCCTCTCCACTCCATTCCACTCCACTCCACTCCAATCCTTTAAACTGCACTCCATTCCTCCTCAATCCACTGCACTCCATTCCTCCTCATTCCACTCCACTCCACTCCATTCCACTCAATTCCATTCCATTACACTCCATTCCACTCCATTCCACTCCACTCCACTTCATTCCATTCCATTCCATTCCTTTCTTTCTACAGGATCTCATTCTGTCACCCAGGCTTCAGTGATGTGGCACAATCTCAGCTCACATTTCATGTCACCGTTGCATTCAATTTCATTCCAATCCATTCCAATCCATTCTACTCCACTCCACTCCACTCCAGTCCAATACACTCCATTCCATTCCATTCCAGTCCACTCCACTTCATTCCAATCCAGTCCACTCCCTTCCCCTCCACTCCATTCCTCTCCACTCCACTCTGTTCCATTGCATTATATTCCATTACACACCCTACCAGTACATGCAAATCCACTTGACTACACTCCTCACCACCCTATTCCACTCCACTCTTCTCCACTCCATGCAACTCCACTCCACTCCTTTCCACTCCCGTCCATTCCTCTCCACTCCACTCCATTCCATTCTACTCTACTACATTCCACTCCTTTCTTTCGACTGGATCTCACTCTCTCATCCAGCCTGCAGTGTAGTGGCTAAATCTCAGTTAACATTTCATTTGAAAATTCCATTCCATTAAATTCCATTGCATTGTATTCCATTCCATTCAAATCGATTCCATTCCACGCCACTCTTCTCCACTGCACTCCATTCCACTCCACATCATTGCATTCCACTCCACTTCATTCCATTCCACTCCAATCCATCCCATTCAATTCCATTCCACTCCAATCCATTCCATCCTTTCTTTCATGAAGTTCTCACTCTGTCACACAGGCTGGAGTGCAGTGGCACAATCTCACCTCATATTTCATTTCACCATTCAATTTCAACCCATTCAATTACACTTCATTCCTTTCCAATCCACTCCAATACACTCCACTCACTTCCACTCCACACAACTCCTCTCTATTCAATTACATCCCTGTCCATCCCACTCCATTCCAATCCAGTAGATTCCACTCCACTCCACTCCTTTCCATTCCTTTCCACTCCATTCTATTCAGTTGTTTTCTTTTGTCAAGATCTCACTCTGGCACCCAGGTTGGATTACAGTGATATATTCTCAGCTCACATTTTGTTTCACCATTCCATTCCATTCCATAAGATTCCATTCCACTCTAGTCCAATCCATTCCACTCTACTCCACTCCTTTCCACTCCATTCCCTTCTATTCCAATCCATTCCATTCCTTTCCACTCCATTATACTCCATTCCACTCCACTCCACTCCACTCCATTCCATTCCATCCCATTCCATTCCACTCCATTCTACTGCACTCCACTCCAAACCACTCCTGTCCATTCCATTCCACTTCATCACAATTTATTCCAATCCTATCCCCTTTAGTCCACTCCACTCCACTCCAAACCACTCCACTCAATTATATTCCCTTCCATTCCATTCCATACCATTCCATTGCATTCCATTCCACTCCACTACATTCAATTCCATTCCATTCCACTCCACTCCAGTCCAATCAATCCCATTCCATCGCATTCCTTTCCACTCCATTCCACTCCACTGCACTCTACTCCTCTTCACTACAATCCTCTCTATTCTCTCCATTCAATTCCATTCCATTACATACCATTCCACACCACTCCACTCCATTCCACTCCATTCCACTCCATTCCATTCAGTTCCATTCCATTCCACTCCACTCCATTCCACTTCTCTCCATTCCATTCCATCCCATTCCATTCCACACAAATTCACTCCACTCCTGTGCACAGCGCTCCACTCCCCTCTATACCATTACATCCCCTTCCATCCCATTCAACCCCATTCCACCCAACTCCATTCAACTCCACTCCAGTCCACTCCACGCCACTCCTTTTCATTCTATACTATTCTATCCCATTCCATTCCACTCCATTTCACTCCAGTCCTCTCCATTCCACTCCACCTCACTCCATTCAACTCCATTACATTCCACTCCATCCCATTTGATTCCACTATATTCCACTCCACTCCAATCCACTCCATTCCATTCCATCCCATTTCATTCCACTCCATTCCATTTCATTCATTGCAATCCACTCCACTCCACTCCATTGAATTCCGTTACACACAATTCCACGGAACTCTACTACCTTCAATACCATTCCATCCCATTTCGTCCATTTCACTCCACTCCACTCCTCTCTATTCTATTCCATTCTATTCCATTCCATTCCATTCCATTCCGTTCCATTCCATTCCATTCCATTCCATTCCATTACATTCCATCCCATTCCATTCCATTCCATTGCATTCCATTCCATTCCACCACGTTCAATTCCATTCCATTCCACTCCACTCCACTCCAGTCCACTCAATCCCATTCCATCGCATTCCTTTCCACTCCATTCCACTCCTCTGCACTCTACTTCCCTTCACTACAATCCTCTCTATTCTCTCCATTCAATTCCATTCCATTACATACCATTCCACACCGCTCCACTCCATTCCACTCCATTCCATTCAGTTCCATTCCATTCCACTCCACCCCATTCCACTTCTCTCCATTCCATTCCACACAAATTCACTCCACTCCTGTGCACAACGCTCCACTCCCCTCTATACCATTACATCCCCTTCCATCCCATTCCACCCCATTCCATTCAACTCCATTCAACTCCACTCCAGTCCACTCCACGCCACTACTTTTCATTCTATACTATTCCATCCCATTCCATTCCACTCCATTCCACTCCACTCCTCTCCACTCCACTCCACCTCACTCCATTCCACTCCATTACATTCCACTCCATTCCATTTGATTCCACTATATTCCACTCCACTCCAATCCACTCCATTCCATTCCATCCCATTTCATTCCACTATATTCCACTTCATTCATTGCAATCCACTCCACTCCACTCCATTGAATTCCGTTACACACCATTCCACGGAACTCTACTACCTTCAATACCATTCCATCCCATTTCGTCCATTTCACTCCACTCCACTCCTCTCTATTCTATTCCATTCTATTCCATTCCATTCCATTCCATTCCGTTCCATTCCATTCCATTCCATTCCATTCCGTTCCATTCCGTTCCATTCCATTCCATTCCATTCCATTCCATTACTCTCTATTCCGCCCTACTCCACTCCACTCCGTTCCATTATATTCCATTCCATTTAAATCCATTCCACTCTATTCCTTTCTTTTGATATGTTTTCACTCTGTCACCCAGACTGGAGTGCAGTAGCACAATCTCAGCTCACATTTCATTTCACCATTCCATTCCATTGCATTCCATTCCATTTTATTTCATTCCATTCCGCTCCACTCCACTCCACCCCACTGCACTCCATTCCGTTCTGTTCCATTCCATTACACTCCACTCCACTCCATTATGCTCCACTCCATTGCATTCCTTCCCATTCCATTCCACTCCAATCTACTCCTTTCCGCACCTCTACAGTGCACTTCAATCCTCTCCATTCCATTCCATTCCATACCATTCAATTAGATTCCATTCCACTGCATTCCTTTCCTTTCCGTTCCATTTATTTGACAGGATCTAACTCTGACACCCAGCCTGGAGTGCAGTGGCACAATCTCAGCTCACATTTCATTTCATCATTCCATTCCATTCCATTCCACTCTGTTAAACTCCACTCCACTCCACAATACTCCACTGCAGTCCATTCCATCCCATTCTATCGAATTCCATTCCACTCCATTCCACTCCACTCCACTCAACTCCACTCCTCTGCATTCCATTTCTTTCCATATCAATCCAGTGCACTCCACTCCACTGCTCTCCACTCCACTGCACTCCACTCCAATACACTGCCTTCCATTCCATTCCATTCGCCTCCTTTCCATTTCATTCCTTTCTTTCAACTAGATCTCACTATGTCTCTCAGGCTGTAGTGCAGTGGCACAATCTCACCTCACATTTCATTTCACGATAACATTCCACTCCATTCCGTTCCGTTCCGTTCCGTTCCATTCCATTCCATTCCGTTCCATTCCATTCCGTACCATTGCATTCCAATCCACTCCACTGTACTCCATTCCACTCTGCTCCATTCCACTTCACTCCACTCCGCTCCATTCCATTCCATCTCATTCCATCCCACTCTATTCACTGCCCTTCACTCCAGTGCACTCCATTCCACTCAAATACACTCCATTCCAACCCATTCCATCCACTCCACTCAACTCCACTCATTTCCATTGCATTTCATTCACCTCCATTCCATTCCATTCCCCTCCATTCCATTCCATTCTTTCTTTCCACAGTATCCTACACTGGCACCCATGTTGGAGTGCTGTGGCACAATTTCAGCTCACATTTCATTTCACCATTCCTTTCCATTCCATTCCATTCCATTCCGTTCCATTCTATTCTGTTCCGATCTTTTCCGTTCTCTTCCGTTCCATTCCATTTCATTCCTTTCCACTCCACCCCACTCCATTCTACTCCACTCCACTCCTTTCCATTACATTCCATTCTACTCTATTCCACACCATTCCACTCTGCTACACTCCACTCCACTCCACTGCATTCCATTCCACTGCATCCCATTCCATTCCACTCCACTCCACGGCACTCCACTGCATTCATTAAAATTCATTCCTAACCATCCCATGCTGTTCCATTCCTTTCTTTCCACATGATCGCACTCTGTCACGCAGGCTGGAGTGCAGTGGCACAAACTCAGCTCACATTTCATTTCACCATTCTATTCCACTCCTCTGCACTTCACTCTTCTCAACTCTACACAAATTCATTCCATTCCACTCCACTCCATTCCATTCCATTCCACTCCACTGCACTCCACTAAACTCCATTCCATTCTATTCCATTCCATTCCACTCCATTTCATTCCATTCCACTCTACTGCACTTTATTCCACTCCACACCATTTCATTCAATTACACTCCATTCCACTCCACTCCACTCCACTCCACTCTGCTCCACTCCAATCCACTCCATTCCATTCTGGTCATTTCCATTCCACTCCATTCCATTCCCCTCCACTCCACTCCACTCAATTCTATTCCATTCCATTCCACTCCATTCCACTCCATGACACTCCACTCCATCCAAATCTATCCCATTGATTTTCACTCTATTCCACTCCAGCCTACTCCAATCCACTCCATTCCACTCTACTTTATTGTATTCCATTCCATTCTAGTCCATTACACTCAATTCCACTTCACTCCACTCCACTGCATTCCATTCAAAGCCATTCCACGACATTCCAATCCACTCCTTTCTTTTGACAGCTTCTAACTCTGTCACCCAGGCTGGAGTGCAGTGTCACAATCTCAGCTCATATTTAATTTCACCATTCCATTCCATTGCATTCCATTCCACTCCACTCCATTCCAATCCACTCCACTCCGCTACACTCCATTCCATTCCACTGCATTCCTTTCCATTCCTTTCTTTCAAAAGGTCTCACTCTGTCACACAGGCTCTAGTGCAGTGGCACAGTCTCACTTCACATTTCATTTCAACATTCCAATTCAATCCATTACATTCCATTCAATTCCATTCGAATCCACTCCACTTCACTTCACTCCACTCCATACCACTCCACTCCACTCCATACCACTCCACTCTATTCCACTTCTCTCCACTCTACTCCATTCCATTCCATCCCACTCCATCCCACTCCATTCCACTCCACTCCACTCCACTACTCTCCATTCCATTCCATTCCGTTTTTTCCACTCCGTTCCATTCCGTTCTTTTCTTTTGAGAGGATCTCACTCTGGCACCTAGGCTGGAGTGCAGTGGCACATTCTCAACTCACATTTCTTTTCATCATTCCATTCCATTCCACTCCACTTCACTCAATTCCACTCCATTTCATCCATCCCATTCTATTGCACTCCACTTCACTCCACACAACTCCTCTCCATCCATCTGATTCCATGTGACACCATTCCACTCCATTCCTCTCAACTCTACTCCTCTCCACACCACTCGACTCCTTTCCAATCCTCCCCATTCCATTCCACACTATGCCACTCCAGACCACTCAACTACACTCCACTCGACTACACTGCACTCTACTCCACTAAACTGCACTCCACTGCACATCACTCAACTCCACTACATTACATTCCATTCCACTCCACTCCACTCCACTCCATTCCAGTCCACTCCATTCCACTCCTCTCCACTAAAATGCATTCCATTCCAGTCATTTCCCTTCCATTCCATTCCATTCCATTCCATTCCATTCCATTCCATTCCATTCCATTCCATTCCATTCCCCTCCACTCCACTCCACTCAATTCCATTCCATTCCATTCCATTCCACTCCATTCCACTCCAGGACACTCCACTCCACTCCATCCCCATCTATCCAATTGGTTCCCACTCTATTCCACTCCAGCCCACTCCAATCCACTCCTCTCCACTCTACTGTATTGTATTCCATCCCATTCTAGTCCATTCCATTCCACTCCACTCCACTCCACTCTATTCCATTCCATTCAAAGCTATTCCACTCCATTGCACTCCACTCCTTTCTTTTGACAGCTTCTAACTGTATCACCCAGGCTGCAGTGCAGTGTCACAATCTCAGCTCCTATTTCATTTCAGCATTCCATTCTGTTGCATTCCATTCCAGTCCACTCCACTCCAATCAACTCCACTCCGCTCCACTCCAGTCGACTCCATTTCATTCAATTCCATTCAATTCCATTTCACTCGATTCCAATAAACTCCACTCCACTCCACTCCAATCCACTCCACTCCATTCCACTCCAGTCCATTCCACACCCTTCCACTCCACTCCATTCCATTCCATTCCACTCCACTCCACTGCACTCAACTGCAATCCCCTCTACTCCACTCTATTCCGCTCCAGTCCGCTCCACTCCACTCTGTTCCATTCCATGCCATTCCATTCCATTCAACTCCACGCCACTTCACTCCAATCAACACCACCTCATTCCACTGCACTCCGCTCCACGTCATACGACTCCACTCAATTCCACTACTGTCCATTGCACTCCACAGCACTCCACTCCACTCCATTCCAATCCATTCCCCTCTACTCCACACCACTCCATTCCACCACACTCCATTCCACTCCTTTCTACTCCACTCCTCTCTATTCAACTCCATTCCACTCCAATCCATTCCACTCTTCTCCATTCCACTCCTCTTTACTCCATTCCATTCTATCCCATTCCATTGCAATCCATTACACTCCACTGCAGTCCATTCCATTCCATTCCATTCCACTGCATTCCACTGCATTCCATTCCATTCCATTCCATTCAATTCCATTCCTTTCCACTCCATTCCACTCCACTCCACTCCACTTCTATCCAATAGATTCCACTCCACTCCACTGCACTCCATTCCACTCCACTTCATTCCATTCCATTCCACTCCACTCAATTCCATTCCACTACACTCAATTCCATTCCATTCCATTCCACTCCACTCCACTCCACTCCATTCCACTCCATTCCATTCCATTCCATTCCATTCCATTCCACTCCACTCCACTCCACTCCATTCCATTCCATTCCATTCCATTCCATTCCATTCCTTTCCACTCCATTCCATTCCATTCCACTGCATTCCATTCCATTCCACTCCACTCCATTCCATTCCACTGCACTCCATTTCATTCCATTCCACTTCACTCCACTCCATTCCATTCTACTCCACTGCACTCCATTCCATTCCATTCCATTCCATTCCATTCCATTCCATTCCACTCCATTCCATTCCATTCCACTGCATTCCATTCCATTCCACTCCACTCAATTCCATTCCACTACACTCAATTCCATTCCATTCCATTCCACTCCACTCCACTCCACTCCATTCCACTCCATTCCATTCCATTCCATTCCATTCCATTCCACTCCACTCCACTCCACTCCATTCCATTCCATTCCATTCCATTCCATTCCATTCCTTTCCACTCCATTCCATTCCATTCCACTGCATTCCATTCCATTCCACTCCACTCCATTCCATTCCACTGCACTCCATTTCATTCCATTCCACTTCACTCCACTCCATTCCATTCTACTCCACTGCACTCCATTCCATTCCATTCCATTCCATTCCATTCCATTCCATTCCACTCCATTCCATTCCATTCCACTGCATTCCATTCCATTCCACTCCATTCCATTCCATTCCACTCCATTCCATTCCATTCCACTGCATTCCATTCCATTCCACTCCACTCCATTCCATTCCACTGCACACCATTTCATTCCATTCCACTCCACTCCACACCATTCCATTCTACTCCACTGCACTCCATTCCATTCCATTCCATTCCATTCCATTCCATTCCATTCCATTCCATTCTATTGCATTCCATTCCAATCTCTCCATTCTTTTCCATTCCTTTTTATCAACAGGATGTCACTCTGTTACATAGGCTGGAGTGCACTGGAACAATCTCAGGTCACATTTCATTTCACCATTCCATTCCATTCCATTGCTATCCATTGCAATTCATTCCTTTCCTCACCACTCCACTGCATTCCACTCCTGTCCACTCCATTCCTTTCCACTCCATTCTACTTCACTCCACTCCACTCAAGTTCATCCCCTTCCATCCTGATCCTTTCCATTCCATTCCACTCCACTCCACTCCTTTTCACACCACTCTCGTCCACTGAATTCCAGTCCACTCTATTCCATTCCATTCCATTAAATTACACTACATTCCACTCCACTCCACTCACTCCCCTACACTCCACTCCACTACATTCCACTATATTCCACTACAATACATTCCAGTCCATTTCATTCCAGTCCTTTCTTTAAACAGGATCTCACTCTGTCACACAGGCTTCAGTGCAGTGGTAAAATCACTGCTCACATTTCATTTTACCATTTCATTCCACTTCTTTCCATTCCATTCCAAACCATTCAATTCCACTCCACTCCACTCCACGCCACTCCATTCAACTCCACTCCATTCCACTCCAGTTGACTCTTCTCCGTTCCATTCCATTCCATTCCACTAAAGTCCACTCCACTCCACTCCACTCCTCTCCACTCCATTCCACTCCACTCCACTCCACTCCTTTAAACTGCACTCCATTCCTCCTCAATCCACTGCACTCCATTCCTCCTCACTCAACTCCACTCCACTCCATTCCACTCAATTCCATTCCATTACACTCCATTCCACTCCATTCCACTCCACTCCACTTCATTCCATTCCATTCCATTCCTTTCTTTCTACAGGATCTCATTCTGTCACCCAGGCTTCAGTGATGTGGCACAATCTCAGCTCACATTTCATGTCACCGTTGCATTCAATTTCATTCCAATCCATTCCAATCCATTCTACTCCACTCCACTCCACTCCAGTCCAATACACTCCATTCCATTCCATTCCAGTCCACTCCACTTCATTCCACTCCAGTCCACTCCCTTCCCCTCCACTCCATTCCTCTCCACTCCACTCTGTTCCATTGCATTATATTCCATTACACACCCTACCAGTACATGCAAATCCACTTGACTACACTCCTCACCACCCTATTCCACTCCACTCTTCTCCACTCCATGCAACTCCACTCCACTCATTTCCACTCCCGTCCATTCCTCTCCACTCCACTCCATTCCATTCTACTCTACTACATTCCACTCCTTTCTTTCGACTGGATCTCACTCTCTCATCCAGCCTGCAGTGCAGTGGCTAAATCTCAGTTAACATTTCATTTGAACATTCCATTCCATTAAATTCCATTGCATTGTATTCCATTCCATTCAAATCGATTCCATTCCACGCCACTCTTCTCCACTGCACTCCATTCCACTCCACATCATTGCATTCCACTCCACTTCATTCCATTCCACTCCAATCCATCCCATTCAATTCCATTCCACTCCAATCCATTCCATCCTTTCTTTCATGAAGTTCTCACTCTGTCACACAGGCTGGAGTGCAGTGGCACAATCTCACCTCATATTTCATTTCACCATTCAATTTCAACCCATTCAATTACACTTCATTCCTTTCCAATCCACTCCAATACACTCCACTCACTTCCACTCCACACAACTCCTCTCTATTCAATTACATCCCTGTCCATCCCACTCCATTCCAATCCAGTAGATTCCACTCCACTCCACTCCTTTCCATTCCTTTCCACTCCATTCTATTCAGTTGTTTTCTTTTGACAAGATCTCACTCTGGCACCCAGCTTGGATTACAGTGATATATTCTCAGCTCACATTTTGTTTCACCATTCCATTCCATTCCATAAGATTCCATTCCACTCTAGTCCAATCCATTCCACTCTACTCCACTCCTTTCCACTCCATTCCCTTCTATTCCAATCCATTCCATTCCTTTCCACTCCATTATACTCCATTCCACTCCACTCCACTCCACTCCATTCCATTCCATCCCATTCCATTCCACTCCATTCTACTGCACTCCACTCCAAACCACTCCTCTCCATTCCATTCCACTTCATCACAATTTATTCCAATCCTATCCCCTTTTGACCACTCCACTCCACTCCAAACCACTGCACTCAATTATATTCCCTTCCATTCCATTCCATACCATTCCATTGCATTCCATTCCACTCCACTACATTCAATTCCATTCCATTCCACTCCACTCCAGTCCAATCAATCCCATTCCATCGCATTCCTTTCCACTCCATTCCACTCCACTGCACTCTACTCCTCTTCACTACAATCCTCTCTATTCTCTCCATTCAATTCCATTCCATTACATACCATTCCACACCACTCCACTCCATTCCACTCCATTCCACTCCATTCCATTCAGTTCCATTCCATTCCACTCCACTCCATTCCACTTCTCTCCATTCCATTCCATCCCATTCCATTCCACACAAATTCACTCCACTCCTGTGCACAACGCTCCACTCCCCTCTATACCATTACATCCCCTTCCATCCCATTCAACCCCATTCCACCCAATTCCATTCAACTCCACTCCAGTCCACTCCACGCCACTCCTTTTCATTCTATACTATTCTATCCCATTCCATTCCACTCCATTTCACTCCAGTCCTCTCCATTCCACTCCACCTCACTCCATTCAACTCCATTACATTCCACTCCATCCCATTTGATTCCACTATATTCCACTCCACTCCAATCCACTCCATTCCATTCCATCCCATTTCATTCCACTCCATTCCATTTCATTCATTGCAATCCACTCCACTCCACTCCATTGAATTCCGTTACACACAATTCCACGGACCTCTACTACCTTCAATACCATTCCATCCCATTTCGTCCATTTCACTCCACTCCACTCCTCTCTATTCTATTCCATTCTATTCCATTCCATTCCATTCCATTCCGTTCCATTCCATTCCATTCCATTCCATTCCGTTCCGTTCCGTTCCATTCCATTCCATTCCATTCCATTCCATTCCATTACACTCTATTCCGCCCTACTCCACTCCACTCCGTTCCATTATATTCCATTCCATTTAAATCCATTCCACTCTATTCCTTTTTTTTGATAGATTTTCACTCTGTCACCCAGACTGGAGTGCAGTAGCACAATGTCATCTCACATTTCATTTCAATATTCCATTCCATTGCATTCCATTCCATTTTATTTCATTCCATTCCGCTCCACTCCACTCCACCCCACTGCACTCCATTCCGTTCTGTTCCATTCCATTACACTCCACTCCACTCCATTATGCTCCACTCCATTGCATTCCTTCCCATTCCATTCCACTCCAATCTACTCCTTTCCGCACCTCTACAGTGCACTTCAATCCTCTCCATTCCATTCCATTCCATACCATTCAATTAGATTCCATTCCACTGCATTCCTTTCCTTTCCATTCCATTTATTTGACAGGATCTAACTCTGACACCCAGCCTGGAGTGCAGTGGCACAATCTCAGCTCACATTTCATTTCATCATTCCATTCCATTCCATTCCACTCTGTTAAACTCCACTCCACTCCACAATACTCCACTGCAGTCCATTCCATCCCATTCTATCGAATTCCATTCCACTCCATTCCACTCCACTCCACTCAACTCCACTCCTCTGCATTCCATTTCTTTCCATATCAATCCAGTGCACTCCACTCCACTGCTCTCCACTCCACTGCACTCCACTCCAATACACTGCCTTCCATTCCATTCCATTCCCCTCCTTTCCATTTCATTCCTTTCTTTCAACTAGATCTCACTATGTCTCCCAGGCTGTAGTGCAGTGGCACAATCTCACCTCACATTTCATTTCACGATAACATTCCACTCCATTCCGTTCCGTTCCGTTCCGTTCCATTCCATTCCATTCCATTCCATTCCATTCCGTACCATTGCATTCCAATCCACTCCACTGTACTCCATTCCACTCTGCTCCATTCCACTTCACTCCACTCCGCTCCATTCCATTCCATCTCATTCTATCCCACTCTATTCACTGCCCTTCACTCCAGTGCACTCCATTCCACTCAAATACACTCCATTCAACCCCATTCCATCCACTCCACTCAACTCCACTCATTTCCATTGCATTTCATTCACCTCCATTCCATTCCATTCTTTCTTTCCACAGTATCCTACACTGGCACCCATGTTGGAGTGCTGTGGCACAATTTCAGCTCACATTTCATTTCACCATTCCTTTCCACTCCATTCCATTCCATTCCATTCCATTCCGTTCCATTCTGTTCCGTTCCGTTCTTTTCCGTTCTCTTCCGTTCCATTCTATTTCATTCCTTTCCACTCCACCCAACTCCATTCTACTCCACTCCACTCCTTTCCATTACATTCCATTCTACTCTATTCCACACCACTCCACTCTGCTACACTCCACTCCACTCCACTCCACTGCATTCCATTCCACTGCATCCCATTCCATTCCACTCCACTCCACGCCACTCCACTGCATTCATTAAAATTCATTCCTAACCATCCCATTCTGTTACATTCCTTTCTTTCCACAGGATCGCACTCTGTCACGCAGGCTGGAGTGCAGTGGCACAAACTCAGCTCACATTTCATTTCAACATTCTATTCCACTCCTCTGCACTACACTCTTCTCAACTCTACACAAATTCATTCCATTCCACTCCACTCCATTCCATTCCATTCCACTCCACTGCACTCCACTAAACTGCATTCCATTCCATTCCATTCCATTCCACTCCATTTCATTCCATTCCACTCTACTGCACTTTATTCCATTCCACACCATCCCATTCAATTACACTCCATTCCACTCCACTCCACTCCACTCCACTCTGCTCCACTACAATCCACTCCATTCCATTCTGGTCATTTCCATTCCACTCCATTCCATTCCCCTCCACTCCACTCCACTCAATTCTATTCCATTCCATTCCACTCCATTCCACTCCATGACACTCCACTCCATCCAAATCTATCCCATTGATTTTCACTCTATTCCACTCCAGCCTACTCCAATCCACTCCACTCCACTCTACTTTATTGTATTCCATTCCATTCTAGTCCATTACACTCAATTCCACTTCACTCCACTCCACTGCATTCCATTCAAAGCCATTCCACGACATTCCAATCCACTCCTTTCTTTTGACAGGTTCTAACTCTGTCACCCAGGCTGGAGTGCAGTGTCACAATCTCAGCTCATATTTAATTTCACCATTCCATTCCATTGCATTCCATTCCACTCCACTCCATTCCAATCCACTCCACTCCGCTACACTCCATTCCATTCCACTGCATTCCTTTCCATTCCTTTCTTTCAAAAGGTCTCACTCTGTCACACAGGCTCTAGTGCAGTGGCACAGTCTCACTTCACATTTCATTTCAACATTCCAATTCAATCCATTACATTCCATTCAATTCCATTCGAATCCACTCCACTTCACTTCACTCCACTCCATACCACTCCACTCCACTCCATACCACTCCACTCTATTCCACTTCTCTCCACTCTACTCCATTCCATTCCATCCCACTCCATCCCACTCCATTCCACTCCACTCCACTCCACTACTCTCCATTCCATTCCATTCCGTTTTTTCCACTCCGTTCCATTCCGTTCTTTTCTTTTGAGAGGATCTCACTCTGGCACCTAGGCTGGAGTGCAGTGGCACATTCTCAACTCACATTTCTTTTCATCATTCCATTCCATTCCACTCCACTTCACTCAATTCCACTCCATTTCATCCATCCCATTCTATTGCACTCCACTTCACTCCACACAACTCCTCTCCATCCATCTGATTCCATGTGACACCATTCCACTCCATTCCTCTCAACTCTACTCCTCTCCACACCACTCGACTCCTTTCCATTCCTCCCCATTCCATTCCACCCTATGCCACTCCAGACCACTCAACTACACTCCACTCGACTACACTGCACTCTACTCCACTAAACTGCACTCCACTGCACATCACTCAACTCCACTACATTACATTCCATTCCACTCCACTCCACTCCACTCCATTCCAGTCCACTCCATTCCACTCCTCTCCACTAAAATGCATTCCATTCCAGTCATTTCCCTTCCATTCCATTCCATTCCATTCCATTCCATTCCATTCCATTCCATTCCATTCCCCTCCACTCCACTCCACTCAATTCCATTCCATTCCATTCCATTCCACTCCATTCCACTCCAGGACACTCCACTCCACTCCATCCCCATCTATCCAATTGGTTCCCACTCTATTCCACTCCAGCCCACTCCAATCCACTCCTCTCCACTCTACTGTATTGTATTCCATCCCATTCTAGTCCATTCCATTCCACTCCACTCCACTCCACTCTATTCCATTCCATTCAAAGCTATTCCACTCCATTGCACTCCACTCCTTTCTTTTGACAGCTTCTAACTGTATCACCCAGGCTGCAGTGCAGTGTCACAATCTCAGCTCCTATTTCATTTCAGCATTCCATTCTGTTGCATTCCATTCCAGTCCACTCCACTCCAATCAACTCCACTCCGCTCCACTCCAGTCGACTCCATTTCATTCAATTCCATTCAATTCCATTTCACTCGATTCCAATAAACTCCACTCCACTCCACTCCAATCCACTCCACTCCATTCCACTCCAGTCCATTCCACACCCTTCCAATCCACTCCATTCCATTCCATTCCACTCCACTCCACTGCACTCAACTGCAATCCCCTCTACTCCACTCTATTCCGCTCCAGTCCGCTCCACTCCACTCTGTTCCATTCCATGCCATTCCATTCCATTCAACTCCACGCCACTTCACTCCAATCAACACCACCTCATTCCACTGCACTCCGCTCCACGCCATACGACTCCACTCAATTCCACTACTGTCCATTGCACTCCACAGCACTCCACTCCACTCCATTCCAATCCATTCCCCTCTACTCCACACCACTCCATTCCACCACACTCCATTCCACTCCTTTCTACTCCACTCCTCTCTACTCAACTCCATTCCACTCCAATCCATTCCACTCTTCTCCATTCCACTCCTCTTTACTCCATTCCATTCTATCCCATTCCATTGCAATCCATTACACTCCACTGCAGTCCATTCCATTCCATTCCATTCCACTGCATTCCACTGCATTCCATTCCATTCCATTCCATTCCATTCAATTCCATTCCTTTCCACTCCATTCCACTCCACTCCACTCCACTTCTATCCAATAGATTCCACTCCAATGAACTGCACTCCATTCCACTCCACTTCATTCCATTCCATTCCACTCCACTCAATTCCATTCTACTCCACTCAATTCCATTCCATTCCATTCCATTCCACTCCACTCCACTCCACTCCATTCCATTCCATTCCATTCCATTCCATTCCATTCCATTCCATTCCACTCCACTCCACTCCACTCCATTCCATTCCATTCCATTCCATTCCATTCCTTTCCACTCCTTTCCATTCCATTCCACTGCATTCCATTCCATTCCACTCCACTCCATTCCATTCCACTGCACTCCATTTCATTCCATTCCACTTCACTCCACTCCATTCTACTCCACTGCACTCCATTCCATTCCATTCCATTCCATTCCATTCTATTCCATTCCACTCCATTCCATTCCATTCCACTGCATTCCATTCCATTCCACTCCAGTCCATTCCACTGCACACCATTTCATTCCATTCCACTCCACTCCACTCCATTCCATTCTACTCCACTGCACTCCATTCCATTCCATTCAATTCCATTCCATTCCATTCCATTGCATTCCATTCCAATCTCTCCATTCTTTTCCATTCCTTATTATCAACAGGATTTCACTCTGTTACATAGGCTGGAGTGCACTGGAACAATCTCAGGTCACATTTCATTTCACCATTCCATTCCATTGCATTCCTATCCATTGCAATTAATTCCTTTCCTCACCACTGCACTGCATTCCACTCCTGTCCACTCCATTCCTTTCCACTCCATTCTACTTCACTCCACTCCACTCAAGTTCATCCCCTTCCATCCTGATCCTTTCCATTCCATTCCACTCCACTCCACTCCTTTTCACACCACTCTCGTCCACTGAATTCCAGTCCACTCTATTCCATTCCATTCCATTAAATTACACTACATTCCACTCCACTCCACTCACTCCCCTACACTCCACTCCACTACATTCCACTATATTCCACTACAATACATTCCAGTCCATTTCATTAGAGTCCTTTCTTTAAACAGGATCTCACTCTGTCACACAGGTTTCAGTGCAGTGGTAAAATCACTGCTCACATTTCATTTTACCATTTCATTCCACTTCTTTCCATTCCATTCCAATCCATTCAATTCCACTCCACTCCACTCCACGCCACTCCATTCAACTCCACTCCATTCCACTCCAGTTGACTCTTCTCCGTTCCATTCCATTCCATTCCACTAAAGTCCACTCCACTCCACTCCACTCCTCTCCACTCCATTCCACTCCACTCCACTCCACTCCTTTAAACTGCACTCCATTCCTCCTCAATCCACTGCACTCCATTCCTCCTCACTCCACTCCACTCCACTCCATTCCACTCAATTCCATTCCATTCCACTCCATTCCACTCTATTCCACTCCACTCCACTTCATTCCATTCCATTCCATTCCTTTCTTTCTACAGGATTTCATTCTGTCACCCAGGCTTCAGTGATGTGGCACAATCTCAGCTCACATTTCATGTCACCGTTGCATTCAATTTCATTCCAATCCATTCCAATCCATTCTACTCCACTCCACTCCACTCCAGTCCAATACACTCCATTCCATTCCATTCCAGTCCACTCCACTTCATTCCTCTCCAGTCCACTCCCTTCCCCTCCACTCCATTCCTCTCCACCCCACTCTGTTCCATTGCATTATATTCCATTACACACCCTACCAGTACATGCAAATCCACTTGACTACACTCCTCACCACCCTATTCCACTCCACTCTTCTCCACTCCATGCAACTCCACTCCACTCCTTTCCACTCCCGTCCATTCCTCTCCACTCCACTCCATTCCATTCTACTCTACTACATTCCACTCCTTTCTTTCGACTGGATCTCACTCTCTCATCCAGCCTGCAGTGCAGTGGCTAAATCTCAGTTAACATTTCATTTGAACATTCCATTCCATTAAATTCCATTGCATTGTATTCCATTCCATTCAAATCGATTCCATTCCACGCCACTCTTCTCCACTGCACTCCATTCCACTCCACATCATTGCATTCCACTCCACTTCATTCCATTCCACTCCAGTCCATCCCATTCAATTCCATTCCACTCCAATCCATTCCATCCTTTCTTTCATGAAGTTCTCACTCTGTCACACAGGCTGGAGTGCAGTGGCACAATCTCACCTCATATTTCATTTCACCATTCAATTTCAACCCTTTCAATTACACTTCATTCCTTTCCAATCCACTCCACTACACTCCACTCAGTTCCACTCCACACAACTCCACTCTATTCAATTACATCCCTGTCCATCCCACTCCATTCCAATCCAGTAGACTCCACTCCACTCCACTCCTTTCCATTCCTTTCCACTCCATTCTATTCAGTTGTTTTCTTTTGGCAAGATCTCACTCTGGCACCCAGGTTGGATTACAGTGATATATTCTCAGCTCACATTTTGTTTCACCTTTCCATTCCATTCCATTAGATTCCATTCCACTCTAGTCCAATCCATTCCACTCTACTCCACTCCTTTCCACTCCATTCCCTTCTATTCCAATCCATTCCATTCCTTTCCACTCCATTATACTCCATGCCACTCCACTCCACTCCACTCCATTCCATTCCATCCCATTCCATTCCACTCCATTCTACTGCACTCCACTCCAAACCACTCCTCTCCATTCCATTCCACTTCATCACAATTTATTCCAATCCTATCCCCTTTAGTCCACTCCACTCCACTCCACACCACTCCATTCAATTATATTCCATTCCATTCCATTCCATTCCATTGCATTCCATTCCTCTCCACTACATTCAATTCCATTCCATTCCACTCCACTCCAGTCCAATCAATCCCATTCCATCGCATTCCTTTCCACTCCATTCCACTCCACTGCACTCTACTCCTCTTCACTACAATCCTCTCTATTCTCTCCATTCAATTCCATTCCATTACATACCATTCCACACCACTCCACTCCATTCCACTCCATTCCACTCCATTCCATTCAGTTCCATTCCATTCCACTCCACTCCATTCCACTTCTCTCCATTCCATTCCATCCCATTCCATTCCACACAAATTCACTCCACTCCTGTGCACAACGCTCCACTCCCCTCTATACCATTATATCCCCTTCCATCCCATTCCACCCCATTCCACCCAACTCCATTCAACTCCACTCCAGTCCACTCCACGCCACTCCTTTTCATTCTATACTATTCTATCCCATTCCATTCCACTCCATTTCACTCCAGTCCTCTCCACTCCACTCCACCTCACTCCATTCCACTCCATTACATTCCACTCCATCCCATTTGATTCCACTATATTCCACTCCACTCCAGTCCACTCCATTCCATTCCATCCCATTTCATTCCACTCCATTCCATTTCATTCATTGCAATCCACTCCACTCCACTCCATTGAATTCCGTTACACACCATTTCACGGAACTCTACTATCTTCAATGCCATTCCATCCCATTTCTTCCATTTCACTCCACTCCACTACTCTCTATTCTATTCCATTCTATTCCATTCCATTCCATTCCATTGCGTTCCATTCCATTCCATTCCATTCCGTTCCGTTCCGTTCCGTTCTGTTCCATTCCATTCCATTCCATTCCATTCCACTCTATTCCGCCCTACTCCACTCCACTCCGTTCCATTATATTCCATTGCATTTAACTCCATTCCACTCTATTCCTTTCTTTTGATAGGTTTTCACTCTGTCACCCAGACTGGAGTGCATTAGCACAATCTCAGCTCACTTTTCATTTCACCATTCCATTCCATTGCATTCCATTCCATTTTATTCCATTCCATTCCGCTCCACTCCACTCCACTCCACTGCAGTCCATTCCGTTCTGTTCCATTCCATTACACTCCACTCCACTCCACTCCATTATGCTCCACTCCATTGCCTTCCTTCCCATTCCATTCCACTCCAATCTACTCCATTCCGCACCTCTACAGTCCACTTCAATCCTCTCCATTCCATTCCATTCCATACCATTCAATTCCATTCTATTCCGTTCCACTCCATTCCTTTCCTTTCCGTTCCATTTATTTGACAGGATCTAAGTCTGTCACCCAGCCTGGAGTGCAGTGGCACAATCTCAGCTCATGTTTCATTTCATCATTCCATTCCATTCCACTCTGTTAAACTCCATTCCACTCCACAATACTCCACTGCAGTCCATTCCATCCCATTAAATCGAATTCCTTTCCACTCCATTCCACTCCACTCCACTCAACTCCACTCCTCTGCATTCCATTTCTTTCCATATCAATCCATTGCACTCCACTCCACTGCTCTCCACTCCACTGCACTCCACTCCAATCCACTGCCTTCCATTCCATTCCATTCCCCTCCTTTCCATTTCATTCCTTTCTTTCAACTAGATCTCACTATGTCTCCCAGGCTGTAGTGCAGTGGCACAATCTCACCTCACATTTAATTTCACGATAACATTCCATTCCATTCCATTCCGTTCTATTCCGTTCCGTTCCATTCCATTCCGTTCCGTTTCATTCCATTCCGTTCCATTCCATTCCAATCCACTCCACCCTACTCCATTCCACTCTGCTCCATTCCACTTCACTCCACTCCGTTCCATTCCATTCCATCTCATTCCATCCCACTCTATTCACTGCTCTTCACTCCAGTGCACTCCATTCCAGTCAAATACACTCCATTCCACCCCATTCCACTCCACTCCACTCAACTCCACTCATTTATATTGTATTTCATTTAACTCCATTCCATTCCATTCTTTCTTTCCAGAGTATCCTACACTGGCACCCATGTTGGAGTGCTGTGGCACAATTTCAGCTCACATTTCATTTCACCATTCCTTTCTTTTCCATTCCATTCCATTCCATCCCATTCCATTCCATTCCATTCCATTCCATTCCATTCCATTCCATTGCGTTCCATTCTGTTCCGTTCCGTCCTTTTCCGTTCTGTTCCGTTCCATTCCATTTCATTCTTTGCACTACATCCCACTACGTTCTACTCCACTCCACTTCTTTCCATTACATTCCACTCTACTCTGTTGCACACCACTCCACTCTGCTACACTCCACTCCACTCCACTCCACTGCATTCCATTCCACTGCATCCCATTCCATTCCACTCCACTCCATGCCAGTCCACTGCATTCATTAAAAATCATTCCTAACCATCCCATTCTGTTACATTCCTTTCTTTCGACAGGATCACACTCTGTCACCCAGGCTGGAGTGCAGTGGCACAAACTCAGCTCACATTTCATTTCACCATTCTATTCCACTCCACTGCACTACACTATTCTCAACTCTAAACAATTTCATTCCATTCCACTCCACTCCATTCCATACCATTCCATTCCACTCCACTGCACTCCACTAAATTCCATTCCATTCCACTCCATTTCATTCCACTCCATTCAACTCCAATCAACTCCACTCCGCTCCACTCCAGTCCATTACACTCCAGTCGACTCCACTTCATTCAATTCCATTCAATTCCATTTCACTCGAGTCCACTATACTCCACTCCACTCCAATCCACTCCACTCCATTCCACTCCACTCCATTCCATTCCATTCCACTCCATTCCACTGCACTCAAGTGCAATCCCCTCCAGTCCACTCTATTCTGCTCCACTCCGCTCCAGTCCACTCTGTTCCATTCCATGCCGTTCCATTCCATACAACTCCATGCCACTTCTCTCCAATCAACACCACCTCATTCCACTGCACTCCGCTCCACGCCACATGACTCCACTAAATTCCACTACTGTACATTGCACTCCACAGCACTCCAATCCACTCAATTCCAATCCATTCCCCTCTACTCCACACCACTCCATTCCACCACACTCCATTCCACTCCTCTCCACTCCACTACTCTTTACTCCATTACCGTCTATCCCATTCCATTGAAATCCATTACACTCCACTGCAGTCCATTCCATTCCATTCCATTCCATTCCATTCCATTCCATTCCATGCCATTCCGTTTCATTCCACTGCATTCCACTGCATTCCATTCCATTCAGTTCCATTCCTTTCCACTAAATTCCACTCCACTCCACTCCACTCCATTCCATTCGATTCCAATTCACTCCATTCCATTCCATTCCTTTCCACTCCACTCCACTCCACTCCATTCCACTCCACACCATTCCATACCATTCCATTCCACTCCACTGCACTAAACTAAATTCCATTCAATTCCGTTCCATTCCACTCCATTTCATTCCATTCCACTGGAGTGTTTCAGAATTGCTCAATCAAAAGTAAGCTTCAACTCTGTTACTTGAATGCACAGAACAGAAAGAAGTTTCACTGAATGCTTCTGTGTAGTTTTTGTTTGTAGTTATTCCTTTTTCCAGCATAGGCTCCTTACTGATACGAATGTCCACTTGCAGTTTCTACAGAAAGAGTGTTTCAGAACTGCTCAATCAATAGTAATGTTCAACTCTGTTAGTTGAATGCACAGAACAGAAAGAAGTTTCGCAGAATGCTTCTGAGTAGTTCTTAGTTGAAGATATTACTTTTTCCACTATAAGCCCCATAGCGCTCTGAATGTCCAGTTGCAGTTTCTACAGAAAGAGTGTTTCAGAACTGCTCTATCAAAAGTAATATTCAACTCTGTTAGTTGAATGCACAGAACAGAAAGAAGTTTCAAAGAATGCTTCTGTGTAGTTTTTATTTGAAGATATTCATTTATCCAATATAAGCCACCTCAGGGTTCCAAATATCCACTTGCTGTTTCTACAGAAAGAGCGTCTCAGAACTGCTCAATCAATAGTAAGCTTCAACTCTGTTAGTTTAATGCAAAGAACAGAAAGAAGTTTCACAGAATGATTCTGTGTAGTTTTTATTTGAAGATATTCCTTTTTCCACTGTAGGCCCCTTAGGGTTCCAAATGTCCACTTGCAGTTTCTTCAGAAAGAGCGTCTCAGAACTGCTCAATCAAAAGTAAAGTTCAACTGTGTTAGTTGAATGCAAAGAACAGAAATAAGTTTCACAGAATGCTTCTGTGTAGTTTTTATTTGAAGATATTCCTTTTTCCACTATAAGCCCATTAGCGCTCTGAATGTCCAATTGCAGTTTCCACAGAAAGAGTGTTTCAGAACTGCTCTATAAGAAGTAATATTCAACTCTGTTGCTTGAATGCACAGAACAGAAAGAAGTTTCGCAGAATGCTTCTGTGTAGTTTTTATTTGAAGATATTCCTTTTTCCACTATAGGACCCTTAGGGCTCCGAATGTCCACTTACAGTTTCTACAGAAACAATGTTTCAGAACTGTTCAATCAAAAGTAAGCTTCAACTCTGTTAGTTGAATTCACAGAACAGAAAGCAGTTTCATAAAATGCTTCTGTGTAGTTTTTATTTGAAGATATTCCTTTTGCCACTAGAGTCCTCTTGGTGCTCCGAATGTCCACTTGCAGTTTCCACAGAAACTGTGTTTCAGAACTGCTCAATCAAAAGTAAGCTTCAACTCTGTTAGTTGAATGCACTGAACAAAAAGTACTATCACAGAATGCTTCTGTGTAGTTTTTATTTGAAGACATTACAGTTTCCACTGTATGCCTCTTAGCGCTATGAATGTCCACTTGCAGTTTCTAATGAAAGAGTGTTTCAGTGCTGCTCAATCAAAAGAAAGGTCCGACTCTGTTTGTTAGTTGAATGCACAGAACAGAGAGAAGTATCACAGAATGCTTCTGTGTAGTTTTTATTTGAAGTAAGTCCTTTTTACACTATAGGCCCCAATGCGCTATGATTGTCCACTTGTGGTTTGTACAGAAAGAGTGTTTCTGTGCTGCTCTATCAAAAGTAGGTTCAACTCTGTTAGTTGAATGCACAGAAGAGAAAGAAGTTTCACAGAATGCTTCTGTGTGGTTTTTATTTGAAGATATTCCTTTTTCCACTATAAGGCCGATAGCGCTCTGAGTGTCCCCTTGTAGTTTCTACAGAAACAGTGTTTCAGAACTGCTCTATCAAAAGTAATATTCAACTCTGTTACTTGAATGCACAGAACAGAAAGAAGTTTCGCAGAATGCTTCTGTGTAGTTTTTATTTGAAGATATTCCTTTTTCCACTATAGGACCCTTTGGGCTCCGAATGTCCACTTACAGTTTCTACAGAAACAATGTTTCAGAACTGTTCAATCAAAAGTAAGCTTCAGGCCGGGCGCGGTGGCTCACGCTTGTCATCCCAGCACTTTGGGGGGCCGAGGCGGGCGGATCACGAGGTCAGGATATTGAGACCATGGTGAAACCCTGTCTCTACTAAATGTATAAAAAAAAATAAGCCGGGCGCGGCGGCGGGCGCCTGTAATCCAGCCACTCGGGAGGCTGAGGCAGGAGAATGGCGTGAACCCGGGAGGCGGAGCTTGCAGTGAGCCGAGACTGCGCCACTGCACTCCAACCTGGGCAACAGAGCAAGACTCTGTCTGAAAAAAAAAAAAAAAAAAAAAAGTAAGCTTCAACTCTGTTATTTGAATTCACAGAACAGAAAGCAGTTTCATAAAATGCTTCTGTGTAGTTTTTATTTGAAGATATTCCTTTTGCCACTAGAGTCCTCTTAGGGCTCCGAATGTCCACTTGCAGTTTCCACAGAAACTGTGTTTCAGAACTGCTCAATCAAAAGTAAGCTTCAACTCTGTAAGTTGAATGCACAGAAAAAAAAGTACTATCACAGAATGCTTCTGTGTAGTTTTTATTTGAAGTCTTTACAGTTTCCACTGTAGGCCTCTTAGCGCTATGAATGTCCACTTGCAGTTTCTAATGAAAAAGTGTTTCAGTGCTGCTCAATCCAAAGAAAGGTCCAACTCTGTTTGTTAGTTGAATGCACAGAACAGAAAGAAGTTTCACAGAATGCTTCCGTGTAGTTTTTATTTGAAGTAAGTCCTTTTTACACTACTGGCCCCCATGCGCTATGATTGTCCACTTGCAGTTTCTACAGAAAGAGTGTTTCTGTGCTGCTCTATCAAAAGTAGGTTCAACTCTGTTAGTTGAATGCACAGAAGAGAAAGAAGTTTCACAGAATGCTTCTGTGTAGTTTTTATTTGTAGATATTCTGTTTTGCAGTAAAGGCCCCTTAGCGCTATGAATGTCCAATTGCACTTTCTACAGATAGAGTGTTTCAGAATTGCTCAATCAAAGGTAAGCTTCAACTCTCTTACTTGAATGCACAGAACAGAAAGAAGTTTCACTGAATGCTTCTGTGTAGTTCTTGTTTGTAGTTATTCCTTTTTCCAGGATAGGCTCCTTAGTGCTACGAATGTCCACTTGCAGTTTCTACAGAAAGCGTGTTTCAGAACTGCTCAATCAATAGTAATGTTCAACTCTGTTAGCTGAATGCACAGAACAGAAAAAAGTTTCGCAGAATGATTCTGAGTAGTTTTTAGCTGAAGATATTCCTTTTTCCACTATAAGCCCCTTAGCGCTCTGAATGTCCAGTTGCAGTTTCTACAGAAAGAGTGTTTCAGAACTGCTCTACCAAAAGTAATATTCAAATCTGTTAGTTTAATGCACAGAACAGAAAGAAGTTTCGGAGAATGCTTCTGTGTAGTTTTTATTTGAAGATATTCCTTTTTCCACTATAGGCCCCTTAGGGTTCCAAATGTCCACTTGCTGTTTGTACAAAAAGAGCGTCTCAGAACTGCTGAATCAATAGTAAACTTCAACTCTGTTAGTTGAATGCAAAGAACAGGAAGAAGTTTCACAGAATGATTCTGTGTAGTTTTTATTTGAAGATATTCCTTTTTCCACTGTAGGCCCCTTAGGGTTCCAAATGTCCACTTGCAGTTTCTTCAGAAAGAGCGTCTCAGAACTGCTCAATCAAAAGTAAAGTTCAACTCTGTTAGTTGAATGCAAAGAACAGGAATAAGTTTCACAGAATGTTTCTGTGTTGTTTTTATTTGAAGATATTCCTTTTTCCACTATAAGCCCCCTAACGCTCTGAATGTCCATTTGCAGTTTCCACAGAAAGAGTGTTTCAGAACTGCTCTATCAAAAGTAATATTCATCTCTGTTAGTTGAATGCACAGAACAGAAAGAAGTTTCGCAGAATGCTTCAGTGTAGTTTTTATTTCAAGATATTCCTTTTTCCACTATAGGCCCCCTAGGGCTCCGAATGTCCACTTGCAGTTTCTACAGAAACAGTGTTTCAGAACTGTTCAATCAAAAGTAAGCTTCAACTCTGTTAGTTGAATGCACAGAACAGAAAGAAGTTTCGCAGAATGTTTCTGAGTAGTTTTTATTTGAAGATATTCCTTTTTCCACTATAAGCCCAATAGCGCTCTGAGTGTCCACTTGTAGTTTCTACAGAAACAGTGTTTCAGAACTGCTCTATCAAAAGTAATATTCAACTCTGTTACTTGAATGCACAGAACAGAAAGTAGTTTCGCAGAATGCTTCTGTGTAGTTTTTATTTGAAGATATTCCTTTTTCCACTATAGGACCCTTAGGGCTCCGAATGTCCACATACAGTTTCTACAGAAACAGTGTTTCAGAACTGCTCAATCAAAAGTAAGCTTCAACTCTGTTAGTTGAATTCACAGAACAGAAAGCAGTTTCATAAAATGCTTCTGTGTAGTTTTTATTTGAAGGTATTCCTTTTGCCACTATAGTCCTCTTGGGGCTCCGAATATCCACTTGCAGTTTCCACAGAAACTGTGTTTCAGAACTGCCAAATCAAAAGTAAGCTTCAACTCTGTTAGTTGAACGCACTGAACAAAAAGTACTTTCACAGAATGCTTCTGTGTAGTTTTTATTTGAAGACATTTCATTTTCAAGTATAGGCCTCTTAGCGCTATGAATGTCCACTTGCAGTTTCTAATGAAAGAGTGTTTCAGTGCTGCTCAATCAAAACAAAGTTCCAACTCTGTTAGTTGAATGCACAGAACAGAAAGAAGTTTCACAGAATGCTTCTGTGTAGTTTTTATTTGAAGTAAGTCCTTTTTACACTATAGGCCCCCATGCGCTATGATTGTCCACTTGCAGTTTCTACAGAAAGAGTGTTTCTGTGCTGCTCTCTCAAAAGGTGGTTCAACTCTATTAGTTGAATGCACAGAAGAGAAAGAAGTTTCACAGAATGCTTCTGTGTATTTTTTATTTGTAGATATTCTTTTTTTTGCGGTATAGGCCCCTTAGCGCTATGAAGGTCCAATTGCAGTTTCTACAGAAAGAGTGTATCAGAATTGCTCAATCAAAAGTAAGCTTCAACTCTGTTAGTTCATTGCACAGAAGAGAAAGAAGTTTCACTGAATGCTTCTGTGTAGTTTTTGTTTGTAGTTACTCCTTTTTCCAGTATAGGCTCCTTAGTGCTACGAATGTCCACTTGCAGTTTCTACAGAAAGAGTGTTTCAGAACTGCTCAATCAACAGTAATGTTCAACTCGGTTAGTTGAATGCACAGAACAGAAAGAAGTTTCGCAGAATGCTTCTGAGTAGTTTTTAGTTGAAGATATCCCTTTTTCCACTATAAGCCCCGTAGAGCTCTGAATGTCCAGTTGCAGTTTCTACAGAAAGAGTGATTCAGAAATGCTCCATCAAAGTAATTTTCAACTCTGTTAGTTGAATGCACAGAACAGAAAGAAGTTTCGGAGAATGCTTCTGTGTAGTTTTTCTTTGAAGATATTCCTTTTTCCACTATAGGCCCCTTAGGGTTCCAAATGTCCACTTGCAGTTTCTTCAGAAAGAGCGTCTCAGAACTGCTCAATCAAAAGTAAAGTTCAACTCTGTTAGTTGAATGCAAAGAACAGAAATAAGTTTCACAGAATGCTTCTTTGTAGTTTTTATTTGAAGACACTCCTTTTTCCACTATAAGCCAATTAGAGCTCTGTATGTCCAGTTGCATTTTCCACAGAAAGGGTGTTTCAGAACTGCTCTATCAAAAGTAATATTCATCTCTGTTAGTTGAATGCACAGAACAGAAAGAAATTTCGCAGAATGCTTCAGTGTAGTTTTTATTTGTAGATATTCCTTTTTCCACTATAGGCCCCTTAGGGCTCCGAATGTCCACTTGCAGTTTCTACAGAAACAGTGTTTCAGAACTGTTCAATCAAAAGAAAGCTTCAACTCTGTTAGTTGAATGCACAGAACAGAAAGGAGTTTCGCAGAATGCTTCTGAGTAGTTTTAATTTGAAGATATTCTTTTTTCCACTCTAAGCCCAGTAGCGCTCTGAGTGTCCACTTGTAGTTTCTAAAGAAAGAGTCTTTCAGAACTGCCCTACCAAAATAATATTCAACTCTGTTACTTGAATGCACAGAACAGAAAGAAGTTTCGCAGAATGCTTCTGTGTACTTTTTATTTGAAGATATTCCATTTTCCACTATAGGACCCTTAGGGCTCCGAATATCCACTTACAATTTCTACAGAAACAGTGTTTCACAACTGCTCTATGAAAAGTAAGCTTCAACTCTGTTAGTTGAATTCACAGAACAGAAAGCAGTTTCATAAAATGCTTCTGTGTAGTTTTTATTTGAAGAGATTCCTTTTGCCACTAGAGTCCTCTTAGGGCTCCGAATGTCCACTTGCAGTTTCCACAGAAACTGTGTTTCAGAACTGCTCAATCAAAAGTAATATTCAACTCTGTTAGTTGAATGCACTGAACAAAAAGTACTATCACAGAATGCTTCTGTGTAGTTTTTATTTGAAGACATTACAGTTTCCACTTTAGGCCTCTTAGGGCTTTGAATGTCCACTTGCAGTTTCTAATGAAAGAGTGTTTCAGTGCTGCTCAATCCAAAGAAAGGTCGAACTCGGTTTGTTAGTTGAATGCACAGAACAGAAAGAAGTTTCACAGAATGCTTCTGTGTAGTTTTTATTTGAAGTAAGTCCTTTTTACACTATAGGATCCCATGCGCTATGTTTGTCCAATTGCAGTCTCTACAGAAAGAGTGTTTCTGTGCTACTCTATCAAAAGTAGGTTCAACTGAGTTTTTTGAATGCACAGAAGAGAAAGAAGTTTCACAGAATGCTTCTGTGTAGTTTTTATTTGAAGATATTCCTTTTTCCACTATAAGGCTGATAGCGCTCTGCGTGTCTCCTTGTAGTTTCAACAGAAACAGTGTTTCAGAACTGCTCTATCAAAAGTAATATTCAACTCTGCTACTTGAATGCACAGAACATAAAGAATTTTCGCAGAATGCTTCTGTGTAGTTTTTATTTGAAGATATTCCTTTTTCCACTATAGGACCCTTATGGCTCCGAATGTCCAATTACAGTTTCTACAGAAACAATGTTTCGGAACTGTTCAATCAAAAGTAAGCGTCAACTCTGTTAGTTGAATTCACAGAACAGAAAGCAGTTTCATAAAATGCTTCTGTGTAGTTTTTATTTGAAGATATTCCTTTTGCCACTAGAGTCCTCCTGGGGCTCCGAATGTCCACTTGCAGTTTCCACAGAAACTGTGTTTCAGAACTGCTCAATCAAAAGTAAGCTTCAACTCTGTTATTTGAATGCACTGAACAAAAAGTACTATCACAGAATGCTTCTGTGTAGTTTTTATTTGAAGACATTACATATTCCACTGTAGGCCTCTAAGTGCTATGAATGTCCACTTGCAGTTTCTAATGAAAGAGTGTTTCCGTTGTGCTCAATCAAAAGAAAGGTCTAACTCTGTTATTTGAATGCACAGTACAGAAAGAAGTTTCACAGAATGTTCTGTGTAGTTTTTATTTGAAGTAAGTCCTTTTTACACTATAGGACCCCATGCGCTATGTTTATCCAACTGCAGTCTCTACAGAAAGAGTGTTTCTGTGCTACTCTATCAAAAGTAGGTTCAACTGAGTTAGTTGAATGCACAGAAGAGAAAGAAGTTTCACAGAATGCTTCTCTGTAGTTTTTATTTGTAGATATATTTTTTGCTGTATAGGCCCCTTAGTGCTATGAATGTACAATTGCAGTTTCTACAGAAAGAGTGTTTCAGAATTGCTCAAGCAAAGTAAGCTTCAACTCTGTTACTTGAATGCACAGAACAGAAAGAAGTTTCACTGAATGCTTCTGAGTAGTTTTTGTTTGTAGTAATTCCTTTTTCCAGCATAGGCTTCTTAGTGCTACGAATGTCCACTTGCAGTTTCTACAGAAAGAGTGTTTCAGAACTGCTCAATCAATAGTAATGTTCAACTCTGTTAGTTGAATGCACAGAACAGAAAGAAGTTTCGCAGAATGCTTCTGAGTAGTTCTTAGTTGAAGATATTACTTTTTCCACTATAAGCCCCATAGCGCTCTGAATGTCCAGTTGCAGTTTCTACAGAAAGAGTGTTTCATAACTGCTCTATCAAAAGTAATATTCAACTCTGTTAGTTGAATGCACAGAACAGAAAGAAGTTTCAAAGAATGCTTCTGTGCAGTTTTTAGTTGAAGATATTCCTTTATCCAATATAAGCCATCTTAGGGTTCCAAATGTCCACTTGCTGTTTCTACAGAAAGAGCGTCTCAGAACTGCTCAATCAATAGTAAGCTTCAACTCTGTTAGTTTAATGCAAAGAACAGAAAGAAGTTTCACAGAATGATTCTGTGTAGTTTTTATTTGAAGATATTCCTTTTTCCACTGTAGGCCCCTTAGGGTTCCAAATGTCCACTTGCAGTTTCTTGAGAAAGAGCGTCTCAGAACTGCTCAATCAAAAGTAAAGTTCAACTCTGTTAGTTGAATGCAAAGAAAAGAAATAAGTTTCACAGAATGCTTCTGTGTAGTTTTTATTTGAAGATATTCCTTTTTCCACTATAAGCCCATTAGCGCTCTGAATGTCCAATTGCAGTTTCCACAGAAAGAGTGTTTCAGAACTGCTCTATAAGAAGTAATATTCAACTCTGTTACTTGAATGCACAGAACAGAAAGAAGTTTCGCAGAATGCTTCTGTGTAGTTTTTATTTGAAGATATTCCTTTTTCCACTATAGGACACTTAGGGCTCCGAATGTCCACTTTCAGTTTCTACAGAAACAGTGTTTCAGAACAGTTCAATCAAAAGTAAGCTTCAACTCTGTTAGTTGAATTCACAGAACAGAAAGCAGTTTCATAAAATGCTTCTGTGTAGATTTTATTTGAAGATATTCCTTTTGCCACTACAGTCCTCTTGGTGCTCCGAATGTCCACTTGCAGTTTCCACAGAAACTGTGTTTCAGAACTGCTCAATCAAAAGTAAGCTTCAACTCTGTTAGTTGAATGCACTGAAAAAAAAGTACTATCACAGAATGTTTCTGTGTAGTTTTTATTTGAAGACTTTACAGTTTCCACTGTAGGCCTCTTAGCGCTATGAATGTCCACTTGCAGTTTCTAATGAAAAAGTGTTTCAGTGCTGCTCAATCCAAAGAAAGGTCCAACTCTTTTTGTTAGTTGAATGCACAGAACAGAAAGAAGTTTCACAGAATGCTTCTGTGTAGTTTTTATTTGAAGTAAGTCCTTTTTACACTATTGGCCCCCATGCGCTATGATTGTCCACTTGCAGTTTCTACAGAAAGAGTGTTTCTGTGCTGCTCTATCAAAAGTAGGTTCAACTCTGTTAGTTGAATGCACAGAAGACAAAGAAGTTTCACAGAATGCTTCTGTGTAGTTTTTATTTGTAGATATTCTGTTTTGCAGTAAAGGCCCCTTAGCGCTATGAATGTCCAATTGCACTTTCTACAGATAGAGTGTTTCAGAATTGCTCAATCAAAGGTAAGCTTCAACTCTCTTACTTGAATGCACAGAAGAGAAAGAAGTTTCACTGAATGCTTCTGTGTAGTTCTTGTTTGTAGTTATTCCTTTTTCCAGGATAGGCTCCTTAGTGCTACGAATGTCCACTTGCAGTTTCTACAGAAAGCGTGTTTCAGAACTGCTCAATCAATAGTACTGTTCAACTCTGTTAGCTGAATTCACAGAACAGAAAAAAGTTTCGCAGAATGATTCTGAGTAGTTTTTAGTTGAAGATATTCCTTTTTCCACTATAAGCCCCTTAGCGCTCTGAATGTCCAGTTGCAGTTTCTACAGAAAGAGTGTTTCAGAACTGCTCTACCAAAACTAATATTCAAATCTGTTAGTTTAATGTACAGAACAGAAAGAAGTTTCGGAGAATGCTTCTGTGTAGTTTTTATTTGAAGATATTCCTTTTTCCACTATAGGCCCCTTAGGGTTCCAAATGTCCACTTGCTGTTTCTACAAAAAGAGCGTCTCACAACTGCTCAATCAATAGTAAACTTCAACTCTGTTAGTTGAATGCAAAGAACAGAAAGAAGTTTCACAGAATGATTCTGTGTAGTTTTCATTTGAAGATATTCCTTTTTCCACTGTAGGCCCCTTAGGGTTCCAAATGTCCACTTGCAGTTTCTTCAGAAAGAGCGTCTCAGAACTGCTCAATCAAAAGTAAAGTTCAACTCTGTTAGTTGAATGCAAAGAACAGGAATAAGTTTCACAGAATGCTTCTGTGTAGTTTTTATTTGAAGATATTCCTTTTTCCACTATAAGCCCCCTAACGCTCTGAATGTCCATTTGCAGTTTCCACAGAAAGAGTGTTTCAGAACTGCTCTATCAAATGTAATATTCATCTCTGTTAGTTGAATGCACAGAACAGAAAGTAGTTTCGCAGAATACTTCAGTTTAGTTTTTATTTCAAGATATTCCTTTTTCCACTATAGGCCCCCTAGGGCTCCGAATGTCCACTTGCAGTTTCTACAGAAACAGTGTTTCAGAACTGTTCAATCAAAAGTAAGCTTCAACTCTGTTAGTTGAATGCACAGAACAGAAAGAAGTTTCGCAGAATGTTTCTGAGTAGTATTTATTTGAAGATATTCCTTTTTCCACTATAAGCCCAATAGCGCTCTGAGTGTCCACTTGTAGTTTCTACAGAAACAGTGTTTCAGAACTGCTCTATCAAAAGTAATATTCAACTCTGTTACTTGAATGCACAGAACAGAAAGTAGTTTCGCAGAATGCTTCTGTGTAGTTTTTATTTGAAGATATTCCTTTTTCCACTATAGGACCCTTAGGGCTCCGAATGTCCACTTGCAGTTTCTACAGAAAGAGTGTTTCTGTGCTGCTCTATCAAAAGTAGGTTCAACTCTGTTAGTTGAATGCACAGAAGACAAAGAAGTTTCACAGAATGCTTCTGTGTAGTTTTTATTTGTAGATATTCTGTTTTGCAGTAAAGGCCCCTTAGCGCTATGAATGTCCAATTGCACTTTCTACAGATAGAGTGTTTCAGAATTGCTCAATCAAAGGTAAGCTTCAACTCTCTTACTTGAATGCACAGAAGAGAAAGAAGTTTCACTGAATGCTTCTGTGTAGTTCTTGTTTGTAGTTATTCCTTTTTCCAGGATAGGCTCCTTAGTGCTACGAATGTCCACTTGCAGTTTCTACAGAAAGCGTGTTTCAGAACTGCTCAATCAATAGTAATGTTCAACTCTGTTAGCTGAATGCACAGAACAGAAAAAAGTTTCGCAGAATGATTCTGAGTAGTTTTTAGTTGAAGATATTCCTTTTTCCACTATAAGCCCCTTAGCGCTCTGAATGTCCAGTTGCAGTTTCTACAGAAAGAGTGTTTCAGAACTGCTCTACCAAAACTAATATTCAAATCTGTTAGTTTAATGCACAGAACAGAAATAAGTTTCGGAGAATGCTTCTGTGTAGTTTTTATTTGAAGATATTCCTTTTTCCACTAGAGGCCCCTTAGGGTTCCAAATGTCCACTTGCTGTTTCTACAAAAAGAGCGTCTCACAACTGCTCAATCAATAGTAAACTTCAACTCTGTTAGTTGAATGCAAAGAACAGAAAGAAGTTTCACAGAATGATTCTGTGTAGTTTTCATTTGAAGATATTCCTTTTTCCACTGTAGGCCCCTTAGGGTTCCAAATGTCCACTTGCAGTTTCTTCAGAAAGAGCGTCTCAGAACTGCTCAATCAAAAGTAAAGTTCAACTCTGTTAGTTGAATGCAAAGAACAGGAATAAGTTTCACAGAATGCTTCTGTGTAGTTTTTATTTGAAGATATTCCTTTTTCCACTATAAGGCCCTAACGCTCTGAATGTCCATTTGCAGTTTCCACAGAAAGAGGGTTTCAGAACTGCTCTATCAAAAGTAATATTCATCTCTGTTAGTTGAATGCACAGAACAGAAAGAAGTTTCGCAGAATACTTCAGTGTAGTTTTTATTTCAAGATATTCCTTTTTCCACTATAGGCCCCCTAGGGCTCCGAATGTCCACTTGCAGTTTCTACAGAAACAGTGTTTCAGAACTGTTCAATCAAAAGTAAGCTTCAACTCTGTTAGTTGAATGCACAGAACAGAAAGAAGTTTCGCAGAATGTTTCTGAGTAGTATTTATTTGAAGATATTCCTTTTTCCACTATAAGCCCAATAGCGCCCTGAGTGTCCACTTGTAGTTTCTACAGAAACAGTGTTTCAGAACTGCTCTATCAAAAGTAATATTCAACTCTGTTACTTGAATGCACAGAACAGAAAGTAGTTTCGCAGAATGCTTCTGTGCAGTTTTTATTTGAAGATATTCCTTTTTCCACTATAGGACCCTTAGGGCTCCGAATGTCCACTTACAGTTTCTACAGAAACAGTGTTTCAGAACTGCTCAATCAAAAGTAAGCTTCAACTCTGTTAGTTGAATTCACAGAACAGAAAGCAGTTTCATAAAATGCTTCTGTGTAGTTTTTATTTGAAGATATTCCTTTTGCCACTATAGTCCTCTTGGGGCTCCGAATATCCACTTGTAGTTTCCACAGAAACTGTGTTTCAGAACTGCTCAATCAAAAGTAAGCTTCAACTCTGTTAGTTGAACGCACTGAACAAAAAGTACTTTCACAGAATGCTTCTGTGTAGTTTTTATTTGAAGACATTTCATTTTCAAGTATAGGCCTCTTAGCGCTATGAATGTCCACTTGCAGTTTCTAATGAAAGAGTGTTTCAGTGCTGCTCAATCAAAACAAAGTTCCAACTCTGTTAGTTGAATGCACAGAACAGAAAGAAGTTTCACAGAATGCTTCTGTGTAGTTTTTATTTGAAGTAAGTCCTTTTTACACTAAAGGCCCCCATGCGCTATGATTGTCCACTTGCAGTTTCAACAGAAAGAGTGTTTCTGTGCTGCTCTGTCAAAAGGTGGTTCAACTCTATTAGTTGAATACACAGAAGAGAAAGAAGTTTCACAGAATGCTTCTGTGTATTTTTTATTTGTAGATATTCTTTTTTTTGCGGTATAGGCCCCTTAGCGCTATGAAGGTCCAATTGCAGTTTCTACAGAAAGAGTGTATCAGAATTGCTCAATCAAAAGTAAGCTTCAACACTGTTAGTTCATTGCACAGAAGAGAAAGAAGTTTCGCTGAATGCTTCTGTGTAGTTTTTGTTTGTAGTTACTCCTTTTTCCAGTATAGGCTCCTTAGTGCTACGAATGTCCACTTGCAGTTTCTACAGAAAGAGTGTTTCAGAACTGCTCAATCAACAGTAATGTTCAACTCTGTTAGTTGAATGCACAGAACAGAAAGAAGTTTCGCAGAATGCTTCTGAGTAGTTTTTAGTTGAAGATATCCCTTTTTCCACTATAAGCCCCGTAGAGCTCTGAATGTCCAGTTGCAGTTTCTACAGAAACAGTGTTTCAGAACTGCTCCGTCAAAGTAATGTTCAACTCTGTTAGTTGAATGCACAGAACAGAAAGAAGTTTCGGAGAATGCTTCTGTGTAGTTTTTCTTTGAAGATATTCCTTTTTCCACTGTAGGCCCCTTAGGGTTCCAAATGTCCACTTGCAGTTTCTTCAGAAAGAGCGTCTCAGAACTGCTCAATCAAAAGTAAAGTTCAACTCTGTTAGTTGAATGCAAAGAACAGAAATAAGTTTCACAGAATGCTTCTTTGTAGTTTTTATTTGAAGATATTCCTTTTTCCACTATAAGCCAATTAGAGCTCTGTATGTCCAGTTGAATTTTCCACAGAAAGGGTGTTTCAGAACTGCTCTATCAAAAGTAATATTCATCTCTGTTAGTTGAATGTACAGAACAGAAAGAAATTTCGCAGAATGCTTCAGTGTAGTTTTTATTTGAAGATATTCCTTTTTCCACTATAGGCCCCTTAGGGCTCCGAATGTCCACTTGCAGTTACTACAGAAACAGTGTTTCAGAACTGTTCAATCAAAAGAAAGCTTCAACTCTGTTAGTTGAATGCACAGAACAGAAAGAAGTTTCGCAGAATGCTTCTGAGTAGTTTTAATTTGAAGATATTCTTTTTTCCACTCTAAGCCCAATAGCGCTCTGAGTGTCCACTTGTAGTTTCTAAAGAAACAGTCTTTCAGAACTGCTCTACCAAAAGTAATATTCAACTCTGTTACTTGAATGCACAGAACAGAAAGAAGTTTCGCAGAATGCTTCTGTGTAGTTTTTATTTGAAGATATTCCATTTTCCACTATAGGACCCTTAGGGCTCCGAATATCCACTTACACTTTCTACAGAAACAGTGTTTCACAACTGCTCTATGAAAAGTAAACTTCAACTCTGTTAGTTGAATTCACAGAACAGAAAGCAGTTTCATAAAATGCTTCTGTGCAGTTTTTATTTGAAGATATTCCTTTTGCCACTAGAGTCCTCTTAGGGCTCCGAATGTCCACTTGCAGTTTCCACAGAAACTGTGTTTCAGAACTGCTCAATCAAAAGTAAGCTTCAACTCTGTTAGTTGAATGCACTGAACAAAAAGTACTATCACAGAATGCTTCTGTGTAGTTTTTATTTGAAGACATTACAGTTTCCACTGTAGGCCTCTTAGCGCTTTGAATGTCCACTTGCAGTTTCTAATGAAAAAGTGTTTCAGTGCTGCTCAATCCAAGGAAAGGTCCAAATCTGTTTGTTAGTTGAATGCACAGAACAGAAAAAAGTTTCACAGAATGCTTCTGTGTAGTTTTTATTTGAAGTAATTCCTTTTTACACTATAGGACCCCATGCACTAAGTTTGTCCAATTGCAGTCTCTACAGAAAGAGTGTTTCTGTGCTACTCTATCAAAAGAAGGTTCAACTGAGTTAGTTGAATGCACAGAAGAGAAAGAAGTTTCACAGAATGCTTCTGTGTGGTTTTTATTTGTAGATATTCTTTTTTGCTGTATAGGCCCCTTAGTGCTATGAATGTCCAATTGCAGTTTCTACAGAAAGAGTGTTTCAGAATTGCTCAATCAAAAGTAAGTTTCAACTCTGTTACTTGAATGCACAGAACAGAAAGAAGCTTCACTGAATGCTTCTGTGTAGTATTTGTTTGTAGTTATTCTTTTTTCCAGGATAGGCTCCTTAGTGCTACGAATGTCCACTTGCAGTTTCTACAGAAAGAGTGTTTCAGAACTGCTCAATCAATAGTAATGTTCAACTCTGTTAGTTGAATGCACAGAACAGAAAGAAGTTTCGCAGAATGCTTCTGAGTAGTTTTTAGTTGAAGATATCCCTTTTTCCACTATAAGACCATTAGCGCTCTGTATGTCCAGTTGCAATTTCCACAGAAAGAGTCTTTCAGAACTGCTCTATCAAAAGCAATATTCATCTCTGTTAGTTGAATGCACAGAACAGAAAGAAGTTTCACAGAATGCTTCTGTGTAGTTTTAGTTTGAAGTAAGTCCTTTTTACACTAAAGGCCCCAATGCGGTAGGATTGTCCACTTGCGGTTTGTACAGAAAGAGTGTTTCTGTGCTGCTCTATCAAAAGAAGGTTCAACTCTGTTAATTGAATGCACAGAAGAGAAAGAAGTTTCACAGAATGCTTCTGTGTAGTTTTTATTTGAAGATATTACTTTTTCCACTATAAGCCCGATAGCGCTCTGCGTGTCCCCTTGTAGTTTCTACAGAAACAGTGTTTCAGAACTGCTCTATCAAAAGTAATATTCAAATCTGTTACTTGAATGCACAGAACAGAAAGAAGTTTCCCAGAATGCTTCTGTGTAGATTTTATTTGAAGATATTCCTTTTTCCACTATAGGAACCTTAGGGCTCCGAATGTCCACTTACCGTTTCTACAGAAACAACGTTTCAGAACTGTACAATCAAAAGTAAGCTTCAACTCTGTTAGTTGAATTCACAGAACAGAAAGCAGTTTCATAAAATGCTTCTGTGTAGTTTTTATTTAAAGATATTCCTTTTGCCACTAGAGTCCTCTTGGTGCTCCGAATGTCCACTTGCAGTTTCCACAGAAACTGTGTTTCAGAACTGCTCAATCAAGAGTAAGCTTCAACTCTGTTAGTTGAATGCAAAGAACAGAAATACGTTTCACAGAATGCTTCTGTGCAGTATTTATTTGAAGATATTCCTTTTTCCACTATAAGCCCATTAGCGCTCTGTATGTCCAGTTGCAGTTTCCACAGAAAGAGATTTTCAGAACTGCTCTATCAAAAGCAATATTCATCTCTGTTAGTTGAATGCACAGAACAGAAAGAAGTTTCACAAAATGCTTCTGTGTTGTTTTTATTTGAAGTAAGTCCTTTTTACACTATAGGCCCCCATGCGCTATGATTGTCCGCTTGTGGTTTGTACAGAAAGTGTGTTTCTGTGCTGCTCTATCAAAAGTAGGTTCAACTCTGTTAGTTGAATGCACAGAAGAGAAAAAAGTTTCACAGAATGCTTCTGTGTAGTTTTTATTTGAAGATATTCCTTTTTCCACTATAAGCCCGATAGCGCTCTGCGTGTCCCCTTGTAGTTTCTACAGAAACAGTGTTTCAGAACTGCTCTATCAAAAGTAATATTCAACTCTGCTACTTGAATGCACAGAACATAAAGAATTTTCGCAGAATGCTTCTGTGTAGTTTTTATTTGAAGATATTCCTTTTTCCACTATAGGACCCTTATGGCTCCGAATGTCCAATTACAGTTTCTACAGAAACAATGTTTCAGAACTGTTCAATCAAAAGTAAGCGTCAACTCTGTTAGTTGAATTCACAGAACAGAAAGCAGTTTCATACAATGCTTCTGTGTAGTTTTTATTTGAAGATATTCCTTTTGCCACTAGAGTCCTCTTGGGGCTCCGAATGTCCACTTGCAGTTTCCACAGAAACTGTGTTTCAGAACTGCTCAATCAAAAGTAAGCTTCAACTCTGTTAGTTGAATGCACTGAACAAAAAGTACTATCACACAATGTTTCTGTGTAGTTTTTATTTGAAGACATTACATATTCCACTGTAGGCCTCTAAGCGCTATGAATGTCCACTTGCACTTTCTAATGAAAGAGTGTTTCCGTTGTGCTCAATCAAAACAAAGTTCCAACTCTGTTAGTTGAATGCACAGAACAGAAAGAAGTTTCACAGAATGCTTCTGTGTAGTTTTTATTTGAACTAAGTCCTTTTTACACTATAGGCCCCCATGCGCTATGATTGTCCACTTGCAGTTTCTACAGAAAGAGTGTTTCTGTGCTGCTCTCTCAAAAGGTGGTTCAACTCTATTAGTTGAATTCACAGAAGAGAAAGAAGTTTCACAGAATGCTTCTGTGTATTTTTTATTTGTAGATATTCTTTTTTTTGTGGTATAGGCCCCTTAGCGCTATGAAGGTCCAATTGCAGTTTCTACAGAAAGAGTGTATCAGAATTGCTCAATCAAATGTAAGCTTCAACTCTGTTAGTTCATTGCACAGAACAGAAAGAAGTTTCACTGAATGCTTCTGTGTAGTTTTTGTTTGTAGTTACTCCTTTTTCCAGTATAGGCTCCTTAGTGCTACGAATGTCCACTTGCAGTTTCTACAGAAAGAGTGTTTCAGAACTGCTCAATCAACAGTAATGTTCAACTCTGTTAGTTGAATGCACAGAACAGAAAGAAGTTTCGCAGAATGCTTCTGAGTAGTTTTTAGTTGAAGATATCCCTTTTTCCACTATAAGCCCCGTAGAGCTCTGAATGTCCAGTTGCAGTTTCTACAGAAAGAGTGTTTCAGAACTGCTCCGTCAAAGTAATGTTCAACTCTGTTAGTTGAATGCACAGAACAGAAAGAAGTTTCGGAGAATGCTTCTGTGTAGTTTTTCTTTGAAGATATTCCTTTTTCCACTGTAGGCCCCTTAGGGTTCCAAATGTCCACTTGCAGTTTCTTCAGAAAGAGCGTCTCAGAACTGCTCAATCAAAAGTAAAGTTCAACTCTGTTAGTTGAATGCAAAGAACAGAAATAAGTTTCACAGAATGCTTCTTTGTAGTTTTTATTTGAAGATATTCCTTTTTCCACTATAAGCCAATAAGAGCTCTGTATGTCCAGTTGCATTTTCCACAGAAAGGGTGTTTCAGAACTGCTCTAACAAAAGTAATATTCATCTCTGTTAGTTGAATGTACAGAACAGAAAGAAATTTCGCAGAATGCTTCAGTGTAGTTTTTATTTGAGGATATTCCTTTTTCCACTATAGGCCCCTTAGGGCTCCGAATGTCCACTTGCAGTTTCTACAGAAACAGTGTTTCAGAACTGTTCAATCAAAAGAAAGCTTCAACTCTGTTAGTTGAATGCGCAGAACAGAAAGAAGTTTCGCAGAATGCTTCTGAGTAGTTTTAATTTGAAGATATTCTTTTTTCCACTCTAAGCCCAATAGCGCTCTGAGTGTCCACTTGTAGTTTCTAAAGAAACAGTCTTTCAGAACTGCTCTACCAAAAGTAATATTCAACTCTGTTACTTGAATGCACAGAACAGAAAGAAGTTTCGCAGAATGCTTCTGTGTAGTTTTTATTTGAAGATATTCCATTTTCCACTATAGGACCCTTAGGGCTCCGAATATCCACTTACACTTTCTACAGAAACAGTGTTTCACAACTGCTCTATGAAAAGTAAACTTCAACTCTGTTAGTTGAATTCACAGAACAGAAAGCAGTTTCATAAAATGCTTCTGTGTAGTTTTTATTTGAAGGTATTCCTTTTGCCACTAGAGTCCTCTTAGGGCTCCGAATGTCCACTTGCAGTTTCCACAGAAACTGTGTTTCAGAACTGCTCAATCAAAAGTAAGTTTCAACTCTGTTAGTTGAATGCACTGAACAAAAAGTACTATCACAGAATGCTTCTGTGTAGTTTTTATTTGAAGACATTACAGTTTCCACTCTAGGCCTCTTAGCGCTTTGAATGTCCACTTGCAGTTTCTAATGAAAAAGTGTTTCAGTGCTGCTCAATCCAAAGAAAGGTCCAAATCTGTTTGTTAGTTGAATGCACAGACCAGAAAAAAGTTTCACAGAATGCTTCTGTGTAGTTTTTATTTGAAGTAAGTCCTTTTTACACTATAGGACCCCATGCACTAAGTTTGTCCAATTGCAGTCTCTACAGAAAGAGTGTTTCTGTGCTACTCTATCAAAAGTAGGTTCAACTGAGTTAGTTGAATGCACAGAAGAGAAAGAAGTTTCACAGAATGCTTCTGTGTGGTTTTTATTTGTAGATATTCTTTTTTGCTGTATAGGCCCCTTAGTGCTATGAATGTCCAATTGCAGTTTCTACAGAAAGAGTGTTTCAGAATTGCTCAATCAAAAGTAAGTTTCAACTCTGTTACTTGAATGCACAGAACAGAAAGAAGTTTCACTGAATGCTTCTGTGTAGTATTTGTTTGTAGTTATTCTTTTTTCCAGGATAGGCTCCTTAGTGCTACGAATGTCCACTTGCAGTTTCTAGAGAAAGAGTGTTTCAGAACTGCTCAATCAATAGTAATGTTCAACTCTGTTAGTTGAATGCACAGAACAGAAAGAAGTTTCGCAGAATGTTCTGAGTAGTTTTTAGTTGAAGATATCCCTTTTTCCACTATAAGACCATTAGCGCTCTGTATGTCCAGTTGCAATTTCCACAGAAAGAGTCTTTCAGAACTGCTCTATCGAAAGCAATATTCATCTCTGTTAGTTGAATGCACAGAACAGAAAGAAGTTTCACAGAATGCTTCTGTGTAGTTTTAGTTTGAAGTAAGTCCTTTTTACACTACAGGCCCCAATGCGGTATGATTGTCCACTTGCGGTTTGTACAGAAAGAGTGTTTCTGTGCTGCTCTATCAAAAGTAGGTTCAACTCTGTTAATTGAATGCACAGAAGAGAAAGAAGTTTCACAGAATGCTTCTGTGTAGTTTTTATTTGAAGATATTACTTTTTCCACTATAAGCCCGATAGCGCTCTGCGTGTCCCCTTGTAGTTTCTACAGAAACAGTGTTTCAGAACTGCTCTATCAAAAGTAATATTCAACTCTGTTACTTGAATGCACAGAACAGAAAGTAGTTTCCCAGAATGCTTCTGTGTAGTTTTTATTTGAAGATATTCCTTTTTCCACTATAGGACCCTTAGGGCCCCGAATGTCCACTTACCGTTTCTACAGAAACAACGTTTCAGAACTGTTCAATCAAAAGTAAGCTTCAACTCTGTTAGTTGAATTCACAGAACAGAAAGCAGTTTCATAAAATGCTTCTGTGTAGTTTTTATTTGAAGATATTCCTTTTGCCACTAGAGTCCTCTTGGTGCTCCGAATGTCCACTTGCAGTTTCCACAGAAACTGTGTTTCAGAACTGTTCAATCAAAAGTAAGCTTCAACTCTGTTAGTTGAATGCACTGAACAAAAAGTACTATCACAGAATGCTTCTGTGTAGTTTTTATTTGAAGATATTACTTTTTCCACTATAAGCCCGATAGCGCTCTGCGTGTCCCCTTGTAGTTTCTACAGAAACAGTGTTTCAGGACTGCTCTATCAAAAGTAATATTCAACTCTGTTACTTGAATGCACAGAACAGAAAGAAGTTTCCCAGAATGCTTCTGTGTAGTTTTTATTTGAAGATATTCCTTTTTCCACTATAGGACCCTTAGGGCCCCGAATGTCCACTTACCGTTTCTACAGAAACAACGTTTCAGAACTGTTCAATCAAAAGTAAGCTTCAACTCTGTTAGTTGAATTCACAGAACAGAAAGCAGTTTCATAAAATGCTTCTGTGTAGTTTTTATTTGAAGATATTCCTTTTGCCACTAGAGTCCTCTTGGTGCTCCGAATGTCCACTTGCAGTTTCCACAGAAACTGTGTTTCAGAACTGCTCAATCAAAAGTAAGCTTCAACTCTGTTAGTTGAATGCACTGAACAAAAAGTACTATCACAGAATGCTTCTGTGTAGTTTTTATTTGAAGACATTACAGTTTCCACTGTAGGCCTCTTAGCGCTTTGAATGTCCACTTGCAGTTTCTAATGAAAAAGTGTTTCAGTGCTGCTCAATCCAAAAAAGGTCCAAATCTGTTTGTTAGTTGAATGCACAGACCAGAAAAAAGTTTCACAGAATGCTTCTGTGTAGTTTTTATTTGAAGTAAGTCCTTTTTACACTATAGGACCCCATGCACTAAGTTTGTCCAATTGCAGTCTCTACAGAAAGAGTGTTTCTGTGCTACTCTATCAAAAGTAGGTTCAACTGAGTTAGTTGAATGCACAGAAGAGAAAGAAGTTTCACAGAATGCTTCTGTGTGGTTTTTATTTGTAGATATTCTTTTTTGCTCTATAGGCCCCTTAGTGCTATGAATGTCCAATTGCAGTTTCTACAGAAAGAGTGTTTCAGAATTGCTCAATCAAAAGTAAGTTTCAACTCTGTTACTTGAATGCACAGAACAGAAAGAAGTTTCACTGAATGCTTCTGTGTAGTATTTGTTTGTAGTTATTCTTTTTTCCAGGATAGGCTCCTTAGTGCTACGAATGTCCACTTGCAGTTTCTAGAGAAAGAGTGTTTCAGAACTGCTCAATCAATAGTAATGTTCAACTCTGTTAGTTGAATGCACAGAACAGAAAGAAGTTTCGCAGAATGCTTCTGAGTAGTTTTTTGTTGAAGATATCCCTTTTTCCACTATAAGACCATTAGCGCTCTGTATGTCCAGTTGCAATTTCCACAGAAAGAGTCTTTCAGAACTGCTCTATCGAAAGCAATATTCATCTCTGTTAGTTGAATGCACAGAACAGAAAGAAGTTTCACAGAATGCTTCTGTGTAGTTTTAGTTTGAAGTAAGTCCTTTTTACACTATAGGCCCCCATGCGCTATGATTGTCCGCTTGTGGTTTGTACAGAAAGAGTGTTTCTGTGCTGCTCTATCAAAAGTAGGTTCAACTCTGTTAGTTGAATGCACAGAAGAGAAAGAAGTTTCACAGAATGCTTCTGTGTAGTTTTTATTTGAAGATATTCCTTTTTCCACTATAAGCCCGATAGCGCTCTGCGTGTCCCCTTGTAGTTTCTACAGAAACAGTGTTTCAGAACTGCTCTATCAAAAGTAATATTTAACTCTGGTACTTGAATGCACAGAACATAAAGAATTTTCGCAGAATGCTTCTGTGTAGTTTTTATTTGAAGATATTCCTTTTTCCACTATAGGACCCTTATGGCTCCGAATGTCCAATTACAGTTTCTACAGAAACAATGTTTCAGAACTGTTCAATCAAAAGTAAGCGTCAATTCTGTTAGTTGAATTCACAGAACAGAAAGCAGTTTCATACAATGCTTCTGTGTAGTTTTTATTTGAAGATATTACTTTTGCACTAGAGTCCTCTTGGTGCTCCGAATGTCCACTTGCAGTTTCCACAGAAACTGTGTTTCAGAACTGCTCAATCAAGAGTAAGCTTCAACTCTGTTAGTTGAATGCAAAGAACAGAAATAAGTTTCACAGAATGCTTCTGTGCAGTATTTATTTGAAGATATTCCTTTTTCCACTATAAGCCCATTAGCGCTCTGTATGTCCAGTTGCAGTTTCCACAGAAAGAGATTTTCAGAACTGCTCTATCAAAAGCAATATTCATCTCTGTTAGTTGAATGCACAGAACAGAAAGAAGTTTCACAAAATGCTTCTGTGTTGTTTTTATTTGAAGTAAGTCCTTTTTACACTATAGGCCCCCATGCGCTATGATTGTCGGCTTGTGGTTTGTACAGAAAGAGTGTTTCTGTGCTGCTCTATCAAAAGTAGGTTCAACTCTGTTAGTTGAATGCACAGAAGAGAAAAAAGTTTCACAGAATGCTTCTGTGTAGTTTTTATTTGAAGATTTTCCTTTTTCCACTATAAGCCCGATAGCGCTCTGCGTGTCCCCTTGTAGTTTCTACAGAAACAGTGTTTCAGAATTGCTCTATCAAAAGTAATATTCAACTCTGCTACTTGAATGCACAGAACATAAAGAATTTTCGCAGAATGCTTCTGTGTAGTTTTTATTTGAAGATATTCCTTTTTCCACTATAGGACCCTTATGGCTCCGAATGTCCAATTACAGTTTCTACAGAAACAATGTTTCAGAACTGTTCAATCAAAAGTAAGTGTCAACTCTGTTAGTTGAATTCACAGAACAGAAAGCAGTTTCATAAAATGCTTCTGTGTAGTTTTTATTTGAAGATATTCCTTTTGCCACTAGAGTCCTCTTGGTGCTCCGAATGTCCACTTGCAGTTTCCACAGAAACTGTGTTTCAGAACTGCTCAATCAAAAGTAAGCTTCAACTCTGTTAGTTGAATGCACTGAAAAAAAAGTACTATCACCCAATGCTCCTGTGTAGTTTTTATTTGAAGACTTTACAGTTTCCACTGTAGGCCTCTTAGCGCTATGAATGTCCACTTGCAGTTTCTAATGAAAAAGTGTTTCAGTGCTGCTCAATCCAAAGAAAGGTCCAACTCTGTTTGTTAGTTGAATGCACAGAACAGAAAGAAGTTTCACAGAATGCTTCCGTGTAGTTTTTATTTGAAGTAAGTCCTTTTTACACTATTGGCCCCCATGCGCTATGATTGTCCACTTGCAGTTTCTACAGAAAGAGTGTTTCTGTGCTGCTCTATCAAAAGTAGGTTCAAATCTGTTAGTTGAATGCACAGAAGAGAAAGAAGTTTCACAGAATGCTTCTGTGTAGTTTTTATTTGTAGATATTCTGTTTTGCAGTAAAGGCCCCTTAGCGCTATGAATGTCCAATTGCACTTTCTACAGAAAGAGTGTTTCAGAATTGCTCAATCAAAGGTAAGCTTCAACTCTCTTACTTGAATGCACAGAAGAGAAAGAAGTTTCACTGAATCCTTCTGTGTAGTTCTTGTTTGTAGTTATTCCTTTTTCCAGGATAGGCTCCTTAGTGCTACGAATGTCCACTTGCAGTTTCTACAGAAAGCGTGTTTCAGAACTTCTCAATCAATAGTAATGTTCAACTCTGTTAGCTGAATGCACAGAACAGAAAAAAGTTTCGCAGAATGATTCTGAGTAGTTTTTAGTTGAAGATATTCCTTTTTCCACTATAAGCCCCTTAGTGCTCTGAATGTCCAGTTGCAGTTTCTACAGAAAGAGTGTTTCAGAACTGCTCTACCAAAACTAATATTCAAATCTGTTAGTTTAATGCACAGAACAGAAAGAAGTTTCGGAGAATGCTTCTGTGTAGTTTTTATTTGAAGATATTCCTTTTTCCACTACAGGCCCCTTTGGGTTCCAAATGTCCACTTGCTGTTTCTACAAAAGAGCGTCTCACAACTGCTCAATCAATAGTAAACTTCAACTATGTTAGTTGAATGCAAAGAACAGAAAGAAGTTTCACAGAATGATTCTGTGTAGTTTTCATTTGAAGATATTCCTTTTTCCACTGTAGGCCCCTTAGGGTTCCAATTGTCCACTTGCAGTTTCTTCAGAAAGAGCGTCTCAGAACTGCTCAATCAAAAGTAAAGTTCAACTCTGTTAGTTGAATGCAAGGAACAGGAATAAGTTTCACAGAATGCTTCTGTGTAGTTTTTATTTGAAGATATTCCTTTTTCCACTATAAGCCCCCTAATGCTCTGAATGTCCATTTGCAGTTTCCACAGAAAGTGGGTTTCAGAACTGCTCTATCAAAAGAAATATTCATCTCTGTTAGTTGAATGCAGAGAACAGAAAGAAGTTTCGCAGAATACTTCAGTGTAGTTTTTATTTCAAGATATTCCTTTTTCCACTATAGGCCCCCTAGGGCTCCGAATGTCCACTTGCAGTTTCTACAGAAACAGTGTTTCAGAACTGTTCAATCAAAAGTAAGCTTCAACTCTGTTAGTGGAATGCACAGAACAGAAAGAAGTTTCGCAGAATGTTTCTGAGTAGTATTTATTTGAAGATATTCCTTTTTCCACTATAAGCCCAATAGCGCTCTGAGTGTCCACTTGTAGTTTCTACAGAAACAGTGTTTCAGAACTGCTCTATCAAAAGTAATATTCAACTCTGTTACTTGAATGCACAGAACAGAAAGTAGTTTCGCAGAATGCTTCTGTGTAGTTTTTATTTGAAGATATTCCTTTTTCCACTATAGGACCCTTAGGGCTCCGAATGTCCACTTACAGTTTCTACAGAAACAGTGTTTCAGAACTGCTCAATCAAAAGTAAGCTTCAACTCTGTTAGTTGAATTCACAGAACAGAAAGCAGTTTCATATAATGCTTCTGTGTAGTTTTTATTTGAAGACATTACAGTTTCCACTGTAGGCCTCTTAGGGCTTTGAATGTCCACTTGCAGTTTCTAATGAAAAAGTGTTTCAGTGCTGCTCAATCCAAAGAAAGGTCCAACTCTGTTTGTTAGTTGAATGCACAGAACAGAAAGAAGTTTCACAGAATGCTTCTGTGTAGTTTTTATTTGAAGTAAGTCCTTTTTACCCTATAGGACCCCATGCGCTATGTTTGTCCAATTGCAGTCTCTACAGAAAGAGTGTTTCTGTGCTTCTCTAACAAAAGTAGATTCAACTGAGTTAGTTGAATGCACAGAAGAGAAAGAAGTTTCACAGAATGCTTCTGTGTAGTTTTTATTTGTAGATATTCTATTTTGCTGTATAGGCCCCTTATTGCTATGAATGTCCAATTGCAGTTTCTACAGAAAGAGTGTTTCAGAATTGCTCAATCAAAAGTAAGCTTCAACTCTGTTACTTGAAAGCACAGAACAGAAAGCAGTTTCACTGAATGCTTCTGTGTAGTATTTGTTTGCAGTTATTCCTTTTTCCAGGATAGGCTCCTTAGTGTTACGAATGTCCACTTGCAGTTTCTACAGAAAGAGTGTTTCAGAACTGCTCAATCAATAGTAATGTTCAACTCTGTTAGTTGAATGCACAGAACAGAAAGAAGTTTCGCAGAATGCTTCTGAGTAGTTTTTAGTTGAAGATATCACTTTTTCCACTATAAGACCATTAGCGCTCTGTATGTCCAGTTGCAATTTCCACAGAAAGAGTCTTTCAGAACTGCTCTATCAAAAGCAATATTCATCTCTGTTAGTTGAATGCACAGAACAGAAAGAAGTTTCACAGAATGCTTCTGTGTAGTTTTTATTTGAAGTAAGTCCTTTTTACACTATGGGCACCAATGCGCTATGATTGTCCACTTGCGGTTTGTACAGAAAGAGTGTTTGTGTGCTGCTCTATCAAAAGTAGCTTCAACTCTGTTAGTTGAATGCACAGAAGAGAAAGAATTTTCACAGAATGCTTCTGTGTAATTTTTATTTGAAGATATTACTTTTTCCACTATAAGCCTGATAGCGCTCTGAGTGTCCCCTTGTAGTTTCTACAGAAACAGTGTTTCAGAACTGCTCTATCAAAAGTAATATTCAACTCTGTTACTTGAATGCCCAGAACAGAAAGAAGTTTCCCAGAATGCTTCTGTGTAGTTTTTATTTGAAGATATTCCTTTTTCCACTATAGGACCCTTAGGGCTCCGAATGTCCACTTACCGTTTCTACAGAAACAACGTTTCAGAACTGTTCAATCAAAAGTAAGCTTCAACTCTGTTAGTTGAATGCAAAGAACAGAAATAAGTTTCACAGAATACTTCTGTGCAGTATTTATTTGCAGATATTCCTTTTTCCACTATAAGCCCATTAGCGCTCTGTATGTCCAGTTGCAGTTTCCACAGAAAGAGTTTTTCAGAACTGCTCTATCAAAAGCAATATTCATCTCTGTTAGTTGAATGCACAGAACAGAAAGAAGTTTCACAGAATGCTTCTATGTTGTTTTTATTTGAAGTAAGTCCTTTTTACACTATAGGCCCACATGCGCTATGATTGTCCGCTTGCGGTTTGTACAGAAAGAGTGTTTCTGTGCTGCTCTATCAAGAGTAGGTTCAACTCTGTTAGTTGAATGCACAGAAGAGAAAGAACTTTCACAGAATGCTTCTGTGTAGTTTTTATTTGAAGATATTCCTTTATCCACTATAAGCCCGATAGCGCTCTGCGTGTCCCCTTGTAGTTTCTACAGAAACAGTGTTTCAGAACTGCTCTATCAAAAGTAATATTCAACTCTGCTACTTGAATGCACAGAACATAAAGAATTTTCGCAGAATGCTTCTGTGTAGTTTTCATTTGAAGATATTCCTTTTTCCACTATAGGACCCTTAGGGCTCCGAATGTCCACTTACAGTTTCTACAGAAACAATGTTTCAGAACTGTTCAATCAAAAGTAAGCGTCAACTCTGTTAGTTGAATTCACAGAACAGAAAGCAGTTTCATAAAATGCTTCTGTGTAGTTATTATTTGAAGATAGTCCTTTTGCCACTAGAGTCCTCTTGGTGCTCCGAATGTCCACTTGCAGTTTCCACAGAAACTGTGTTTCAGAACTGCTCAATCAAAAGTAAGGTTCAACTCTGTTAGTTGAATGCAAAGAACAGAAATATCTTTCACAGAATGCTTCTGTGCAGTATTTATTTGAAGATATTCCTTTTTCCACTATAAGCCCATTAACGCTCTGTATGTCCAGTTGCAGTTTCCAAAGAAAGAGTGTTTCAGAACTGCTCTATCAAACGCAATATTCATCTCTGTTAGTTGAATGCACAGAACAGAAAGAAGTTTCACAAAATGCTTCTGTGTTGTTTTTATTTGAAGTAAGTCCTTTTTACACTATAGGCCCCCATGCGCTATGATTGTCCGCTTGTGGTTTGTACAGAAATAGTTTTTCTGTGCTGCTCTATCAAAAGTAGGTTCAACTCTGTTAGTTGAATGCACTGAACAAAAAGTACTATCAGAGAATGCTTCTGTGTAGTTTTTATTTGAAGACATTACATTTTCCACTGTAGGCCTCTTAGGCATATGAATGCCCACTTTCAGTTTCTAATGAAAGAGTGTTTCCGTTGTGCTCAATCAAAAGAAAGGTCCAACTCTGTTAGTTGAATGCACAGAACAGAAAGAAGTTTCACAGAATGCTTCTGTGTAGTTTTTATTTGAAGTAAGTCCTTTTTACACTATAGGACCCCATGCGCTATGTTTGTCCAATTGCAGTCTCTACAGAAAGAGTGTTTCTGTGCTACTCTATCAAAAGTAGGTTCAACGCTGTTAGTTGAATGCACATAAGAGAAAGAACTTTCACAGAATTCTTCTGTGTAGTTTTTATTTGTAGATGTACTTTTTTGCTGTATAGGCCCCTTAGTGCTATGAATGTCCAATTGCAGTTTCTACAGAAAGAGTGTTTCAGAATTGCTCAACCAAAGTAAGCTTCAACTCTGTTACTTGAATGCACAGAACAGAAAGAAGTTTCACTGAATGCTTCTGTGTAGTTTTTGTTTGTAGTTATTACTTTTTCCAGCTAGGCCCCTTAGTGCTACGAATGTCCACTTGCAGTTTCTACAGAAAGAGTGTTTCAGAACTGCTCAATCAATAGTAATTTTCAACTCTGTTAGTAGGATGCACAGAACAGAATGTAGTTTCACAGAATGGTTCTGAGTGGTTTTTAGTGGAAGATATCCCTTTTTCCACTATAAGCCCCGTAGAGCTCTGAATGTCCAGTTGCAGTTTCTACAGAAAGAGTGTTTCAGAACTGCTCTGTCTAAAGTAAAGTTCAACTCTGTATGTTGAATGCACAGAACAGAAAGAAGTTTCGGAGAATGCTTCTGTGTAGTGTTTATTTGAAGATATTCCTTATTCCACTATAGGCCCCTTAGGGTTCCAAATGTCCACTTGCAGTTTCTACAGAAAGAACGTCTCAGAACTGCTCAATCAAAAGTAAAGTTCAACTCTGTTAGTTGAAGGCAAAGAACAGAAATAAGCTTCACAGAATGCTTCTGTGTAGTATTTAGTTGAAGATATTCCTTTTTCCACTATAAGACCATTAGCACTCTGTTTGTCCAGTTGCAGTTTCCACAGAAAGAGTCTTTCAATACTGCTCTATCAAAAGCAATATTCATCTCCGTTAGTTGAACGCACAGAACAGAAAGAAGTTTCACAGAATGCTTCTGTGTAGTTTTTATTTGAAGTAAGTCCTTTTTACACTATAGGCCCCCATGCGCTATGATTGTCCACTTGCGGTTTGTACAGAAAGAGTGTTTCTGTGCTGCTCTATCAAAAGTAGGTTCAACTCTGTTAGTTGAATGCACAGAAGAGAAAGAAGTTTCACAGAATGCTTCTGTGTAGTTTTTACTTGAAGATATTCCTTTTTCCACTATAAGCCCGATAGCGCTCTGAGTGTCCCCTTGTAGTTTCCACAGTAACAGTGTTTCAGAACCGCTCTATCAAAAGTAATATTGAAATCTGTTACTTGAATGCACACAACAGAAAGAAGTTTCGCAGAATGTTTCTGTGTAGTTTTTATTTGAAGTAAGTCCTTTTTCCACTATAGGACCCTTAGGGCGCCGAATGTCCACTTACCGTTTCTACAGAAAAAATGTTTCAGAACTGTTCAATCAAAAGTAAGCTTCAACTCTGTTAGTTGAATGCAAAGAATAGAAATAAGTTTCACAGAATGCTTCTGTGCAGTTTTTATTTGAAGATATTCCTTTTTTCTCTATAAGACCATTAGCGCTCTGTATGTCCAGTTGCAGTTTCCACAGAAAGAGTGTTTCAGAACTGCTCTATCAAAGCAATATTCATCTCTGTTAGTTGAATGCACAGAACAGAAAGAAGTTTCACAGAATGCTTCTGTGTAGTTTTTATTTGAAGTAAGTCCTTTTTACACTATAGGCCCCCATGCGCTATAATTGTCAACTTGCGGTTTGTACAGAAAGAGTGTTTCTGTGCTGCTCTATCAAAAGTAGGGTCAACTCTGTTAGTTGAATGCACATAGGAGAAAGAAGTTTCACAGAATGCTTCTGTGTAGTATTTATTAGAAGATATTCCTTTTTCCACTATAAGCCGGATAGCGCTCTGAGTGTCCACTTGTAGTTTCTACAGAAACAGTGTTTCAGAACTGCTCTATCAAAAGTAATATTCAACTCTGTTACTTGAATGCACCGAACAGAAAGAAGTTTCGCAGAATGCTTCTGTGTAGTTTTTATTTGAAGATATTCCTTTTTCCACTATAGGACCCTTAGGGCTCCGAATGTCCACTTACAGTTTCTACAGAAACAATGTTTCAGAACTGTTCAATCAAAAGTAAGCTTCAACTCTCTTAGTTGAATTCACAGAACATAAAGCAGTTTCATAAAATGCTTCTGTGTAGTTTTTATTTGAAGATATTCCTTTTGCCACTAGAGTCCTCTTGGGGCTCCGAATGTCCACTTGCAGTTTCCACAGAAACTGTGTTTCAGAACTGCTCAATCAAAAGTAAGCTTCAACTCTGTTAGTTGAATGCACTGAACAAAAAGTACTATCACAGAATGCTTCTGTGTAGTTTTTATTGAAGACATTACATCTTCCACTCTAGGCCTCTTAGCGCTGTGAATGTCCACTTGCAGTTTCTAATGAAAGAGTGTTTCCGTTGCGCTCAATCAAAAGAAAGGTCCAACTCTGTTAGTTGAATGCACAGAACAGAAAGAAGTTTCACAGAATGCTTCTGTGTAGTTTTTATTTGAAGTAAATCCTTTTTACATTATAGGACCCCATGCGCTATGTTTGTCCAATTGCAGTCTCTACAGAAAGAGTGTTTCTGTGCTACTCTATCAAAAGTAGGTTCAACTGAGTTAGATGAATGCACAGAAGAGAAAGAATTTTCACAGAATGCTTCTGTGTAGTTTTTATTTGTAGATATATTTTTTGCTGTATAGGCCCCTTAGTGCAAGGAATGTCCAATTGCAGTTTCTTCAGAAAGAGTGTTTCAGAATTGCTCAATCAAAAGTAAGCTTCAACTCTGTTACTTGAATGCACAGAACAGAAAGAAGTTTCACTGAATGTTTCTGCGTAGTTTTTGGTTGTAGTTCTCCCTTTTTCCAGCATAGGCTCCTTAGTGCTAGGAATGTCCACTTGCAGTTTCTACAGAAAGAGTGTTTCAGAACTGCTCAATCAATAGTAATGTTCAACTCTGTTAGTTGAATGCACAGAACAGAAAGAAGTTTCGCAGAATGCTTCTGAGTAGTTTTTAGTTGAAGATATCCCTTTTTCCACTATAAGCCCCGTAGAGCTCTGAATGTCCAGTTGCAGTTTCTACAGAAAGAGTGTTTCAGAACTGCTCTGTCAAAAGTAAAGTTCAACTTTGTTAGTTGAATGCACAGAACAGAAAGAAGTTTCGGAGAATGCTTCTGTGTAGTTTTTATTTGAAGATATTCCTTTTTCCACTATAGGCCCCTTAGGGTTCCAAATGTCCACTTGCAGTTTCTTCAGAAAGAGCGTGTCAGAACTGCTCAATCAAAAGTAAAGTTCAACTCTGTTAGTTGAATGCAAAGAACAGAAATAAGTTTCACAGAATGTTTCTTTGTAGTATTTATTTGAAGATATTCCTTTTTCCACTATAAGCCCATTAGAGCACTGTATGTCCAGGTGCATTTTCCACAGAAAGAGTGTTTCAGAACTGCTCTATCAAAAGTAATATTCATCTCTGTTAGTTGAATGCACAGAACAGAAAGAAATTTCGGAGAATGCTTCTGTGTAGTTTTAATTTGAAGATATTCCTTTTTCCACTATAAGCCCATTAGCTCTCTGAGTGTCCAGTTGCATTTTCCACAGAAAGAGTGTTTCAGAACTGCTCTATCAAAAGTAATATTCATCTCTGTTAGTTGAATGCACAGAACAGAAAGAAATTTCGTAGAATGCTTCAGTGTAGTTTTTATTTGAAGATATTCCTTTTTCCACTGTAGGCCCCTTAGGGCTCCGAATGTCCACTTGCAGTTTCTACAGAAACAGGGTTTCAGAAGTGCTCAATCAAAAGTAAGCTTCAACTCTGTTAGTTGAATGCACAGAACAGAAGGTAGTTTCGCAGAATGCTTCTGAGTAGTTTTTATTTGAAGATATTCCTTTTTCCCCTATAAGCCCAATAGCGCTCTGAATGTCCCCTTGTAGTTTCCACAGAAACAGTGTTTCAGAACTGTTCTATCAAAAGTTATATTCAACTCTGTTACTTGAATGCACAGAACAGAAAGAAGTTTCGCAGAATGCTGCTGCGTAGTTTTTATTTGAAGATATTCCTTTTTCCACTATAGGAACCTTAGGGCTCCGAATGTCCACTTACAGTTTCTACAGAAACAATGTTTCAGAACTGTTCAATCAAAAGTAAGCTTCAACTCTGTTAGTTGAATTCACCGAACAGAAAGCAGTTTCATAAAATGCTTCTGTGTAGTTTTTATTTGAAGATATTCCTTTTGCCACTAGAGTCCTCTTAGGGCTCCGAATGTCCACTTGCAGATTCCACAGTAACTGTGTTTCAGAACTGCTCAATCAAAAGTAAGCTTCAACTCTGTTAGTTGAATGCACTGAACAAAAAGTACTATCACAGAATGCTTCTGTGTAGTTTTTATTTGAAGACATTACAGTTTCCACTGTAGGCCGCTTAGGGCTTTGAATGTCCACTTGCAGTTTCTAATGAAAAAGTGTTTCAGTGCTGCTCAATCCAAAGAAAGGTCCAACTCTGTTTGTTAGTTGAATGCACAGAACAGAAAGAAGTTTCACAGAATGCTTCTGTGTAGTTTTTATTTGAAGTAAGTCCTTTTTACACTATAGGACCCCATGCGCTAGGTTTGTCCAATTGCAGTCTCTACAGAAAGAGTGTTTCTGTGCTACTCTATCAAAAGTAGGTTCAACTGAGTTAGTTGAATGCACAGAAGAGAAAGAAGTTTCACAGAATGCTTCTGTGTAGTTTTTATTTGTAGATATTCTTTTTTGCTGTATAGGCCCCTTAGTGCTATGAATGTCCAATTGCAGTTTCTACAGAAAGAGTGTTTCAGAATTGCTCAATCAAAAGTAAGCTTCAACTCTGTTACTTGAAAGCACAGAACAGAAAGAAGTTTCACTGAATGCTTCTGTGTAGTATTTGTTTGCAATTATTCCTTTTTCCAGGATAGGCTCCTTAGTGTTATGAATGTCCACTTGCAGTTTCTACAGAAAGAGTGTTTCAGAACTGCTCAATCAATAGTAATGTTCAACTCTGTTAGTTGAATGCACAGAACAGAAAGAAGTTTCGCAGAATGCTTCTGAGTAGTTTTTAGTTGAAGATATCCCTTTTTCCACTATAAGACCATTAGCGCTCTGTATGTCCAGTTGCAATTTCCACAGAAAGAGTCTTTCAGAACTGCTCTATCAAAAGCAATATTCATCTCTGTTAGTTGAATGCACAGAACAGAAAGAAGTTTCACAGAATGCTTCTGTGTAGTTTTTGTTTCAAGTAAGTCCTTTTTACACTATGGGCCCCAATGCGCTATGATTGTCCACTTGCGGTTTGTACAGAAAGAGTGTTTCTGTGCTGCTCTATCAAAAGTAGCTTCAACTCTGTTAGTTGAATTCACAGAAGAGAAAGAAGTTTCACAGAATGCTTCTGTGTAATTTTTATTTGAAGATATTACTTTTTCCACTATAAGCCTGATAGCGCTCTGAGTGTCCCCTTGTAGTTTCTACAGAAACAGTGTTTCAGAACTGCTCTATCAAAAGTAATATTCAACTCTGTTACTTGAATGCCCAGAACAGAAAGTAGTTTCCCAGAATGCTTCTGTGTAGTTTTTATTTGAAGATATTCCTTTTTCCACTATAGGACCCTTAGGGCTCCGAATGTCCACTTACCGTTTCTACAGAAACAACGTTTCAGAACTGTTCAATCAAAAGTAAGCTTCAACTCTGTTAGTTGAATGCAAAGAACAGAAATAAGTTTCACAGAATGCTTCTGTGCAGTTTTTATTTGAAGATATTCCTTTTTCCACTATAAGCCCATTAGCGCTCTGTATGTCCAGTTGCAGTTTCCACAGAAAGAGTTTTTCAGAACTGCTCTATCAAAAGCAATATTCATCTCTGTTAGTTGAATGCACAGAACAGAAAGAAGTTTCACAGAATGCTTCTATGTTGTTTTTATTTGAAGTAAGTCTTTTTTACAGTATAGGCCCACATGCGCTATGATTGTCCGCTTGCGGTTTGTACAGAAAGAGTGTTTCTGTGCTGCTCTATCAAAAGTAGGTTCAACTCTGTTAGTTGAATGCACAGAAGAGAAAGAAGTTTCACAGAATGCTTCTGTGTAGTTTTTATTTGAAGATATTCCTTTATCCACTATAAGCGCGATAGCGCTCTGCGTGTCCCCTTGTAGTTTCTACAGAAACAGTGTTTCAGAACTGCTCTATCAAAAGTAATATTCAACTCTGCTACTTGAATGCACAGAACATAAAGAATTTTCGCAGAATGCTTCTGTGTAGTTTTTATTTGAAGATATTCCTTTTTCCACTATAGGACCCTTAGGGCTCCGAATGTCCACTTACAGTTTCTACAGAAACAATGTTTCAGAACTGTTCAATCAAAAGTAAGTGTCAACTCTGTTAGTTGAATTCACAGAACAGAAAGCAGTTTCATAAAATGCTTCTGTGTAGTTTTTATTTGAAGATATTCCTTTTGCCACTAGAGTCCTCTTGGTGCTCCGAATGTCCACTTGCAGTTTCCACAGAAACTGTGTTTCAGAACTGCTCAATCAAAAGTAAGGTTCAACTCTGTTAGTTGAATGCAAAGAACAGAAATATGTTTCACAGAATGCTTCTGTGCAGTATTTATTTGAAGATATTCCTTTTTCCACTATAAGCCCATTAGCGCTCTGTATGTCCAGTTGGAGTTTCCAAAGAAAGAGTGTTTCAGAACTGCTCTATCAAAAGCAATATTCATCTCTGTTAGTTGAATGCACAGAACAGAAAGAAGTTTCACAAAATGCTTCTGTGTTGTTTTTATTTGAAGTAAGTCCTTTTTACACTATAGGCCCACATGCGCTATGATTGTCCGCTTGTGGTTTGTACAGAAAGAGTTTTTCTGTGCTGCTCTATCAAAAGTAGGTTCAACTCTGTTAGTTGAATGCACTGAACAAAAAGTACTATCAGAGAATGCTTCTGTGTAGTTTTTATTTGAAGACATTACATTTTCCACTGTAGGCCTCTTAGCCATATGTATGCCCACTTTCAGTTTCTAATGAAAGAGTGTTTCCGTTGTGCTCAATCAAAAGAAAGGTCCAACTCTGTTAGTTGAATGCACAGAACAGAAAGAAGTTTCACAGAATGCTTCTGTGTAGTTTTTATTTGAAGTAAGTCCTTTTTACACTATAGGACCCCATGCGCTATGTTTGTCCAATTGCAGTCTCTACAGAAAGAGTGTTTCTGTGCTACTCTATCAAAAGTAGGTTCAACGCTGTTAGTTGAATGCACATAAGAGAAAGAACTTTCACAGAATTCTTCTGTGTAGTTTTTATTTGTAGATGTACTTTTTTGCTGTATAGGCCCCTTAGTGCTGTGAATGTCCAATTGCAGTTTCTACAGAAAGAGTGTTTCAGAATTGCTCAACCAAAGTAAGCTTCAACTCTGTTACTTGAATGCACAGAACAGAAAGAAGTTTCACTGAATGCTTCTGTGTAGTTTTTGTTTGTAGTTATTACTTTTTCCAGCTAGGCTCCTTAGTGCTACGAATGTCCACTTGCAGTTTCTACAGAAAGAGTGTTTCAGAACTGCTCAATCAATAGTAATTTTCAACTCTGTTAGTAGGATGCACAGAACAGAATGTAGTTTCACAGAATGCTTCTGAGTAGTTTTTAGTGGAAGATATCCCTTTTTCCACTATAAGCCCCGTAGAGCTCTGAATGTCCAGTTGCAGTTTCTACAGAAAGAGTGTTTCAGAACTGCTCTGTCAAAAGTAAAGTTCAACTCTGTTAGTTGAATGCACAGAACAGAAAGAAGTTTCGGAGAATGCTTCTGTGTAGTGTTTATTTGAAGATATTCCTTTTTCCACTATAGGCCCCTTAGGGTTCCAAATGTCCACTTGCAGTTTCTACAGAAAGAACGTCTCAGAACTGCTCAATCAAAAGTAAAGTTCAACTCTGTTAGTTGAAGGCAAAGAACAGAAATAAGCTTCACAGAATGCTTCTGTGTAGTATTTATTTGAAGATATTCCTTTTTCCACTATAAGACCATTAGCGCTCTGTTTGTCCAGTTGCAGTTTCCACAGAAAGAGTCTTTTAATACTGCTCTATCAAAAGCAATATTCATCTCCGTTAGTTGAACGCACAGAACAGAAAGAAGTTTCACAGAATGCTTCTGTGTAGTTTTTATTTGAAGTAAGTCCTTTTTACACTATAGGCCCCCATGCGCTAAGATTGTCCACTTGCGGTTTGTACAAAAAGAGTGTTTCTGTGCTGCTCTATCAAAAGTAGGTTCAACTCTGTTAGTTGAATGCACAGAAGAGAAAGAAGTTTCACAGAATGCTTCTGTGTAGTTTTTATTTGAAGATATTCCTTTTTCCACTATAAGCCCGATAGCGCTCTGAGTGTCCCCTTGTAGTTTCCACAGTAACAGTGTTTCAGAACCGCTCTATCAAAAGTAATATTGCAATCTGTTACTTAAATGCACACAACAGAAAGAAGTTTCGCAGAATGTTTCTGTGTAGTTTTTATTTGAAGTAAGTCCTTTTTCCACTATAGGACCCTTAGGGCGCCGAATGTCCACTTACCGTTTCTACAGAAAAAATGTTTCAGAACTGTTCAATCAAAAGTAAGCTTCAACTCTGTTAGTTGAATGCAAAGAATAGAAATAAGTTTCACAGAATGCTTCTGTGCAGTTTTTATTTGAAGATATTCCTTTTTCCTCTATAAGACCATTAGCGCTCTGTATGTCCAGTTGCAGTTTCCACAGAAAGAGTGTTTCAGAACTGCTCTATCAAAGCAATATTCATCTCTGTTAGTTGAATGCACAGAACAGAAAGAAGTTTCACAGAATGCTTCTGTGTAGTTTTTATTTGAAGTAAGTCCTTTTTACACTATAGGCCCCCATGCGCTATAATTGTCAACTTGCGGTTTGTACAGAAAGAGTGTTTCTGTGCTGCTCTATCAAAGGTAGGTTCAACTCTGTTAGTTGAATGCACACAGGAGAAAGAAGTTTCACAGAATGCTTCTGTGTAGTTTTTATTAGAAGATATTCCTTTTTCCACTATAAGCCGGATAGCGCTCTGAGTGTCCACTTGTAGTTTCTACAGAAACAGTGTTTCAGAACTGCTCTATCAAAAGTAATATTCAACTCTGTTACTTGAATGCACCGAACAGAAAGAAGTTTCGCAGAATGCTTCTGTGTAGTTTTTATTTGAAGATATTCCTTTTTCCACTATAGGACCCTTAGGGCTCCGAATGTCCACTTACAGTTTCTACAGAAACAATGTTTCAGAACTGTTCAATCAAAAGTAAGCTTCAACTCTCTTAGTTGAATTCACAGAACATAAAGCAGTTTCATAAAATGCTTCTGTGTAGTTTTTATTTGAAGATATTCCTTTTGCCACTAGAGTCCTCTTGGGGCTCCGAATGTCCACTTGCAGTTTCCACAGTAACTGTGTTTCAGAACTGCTCAATCAAAAGTAAGCTTCAACTCTGTTAGTTGAATGCACTGAACAAAAAGTACTATCACAGAATGCTTCTGTGTAGTTTTTATTGAAGACATTACATCTTCCACTCTAGGCCTCTTAGCGCTGTGAATGTCCACTTGTAGTTTCTAATGAAAGAGTGTTTCCGTTGCGCTCAATCAAAAGAAAGGTCCAACTCTGTTAGTTGAATGCACAGAACAGAAAGAAGTTTCACAGAATGCTTCTGTGTAGTTTTTATTTGAAGTAAATCCTTTTTACATTATAGGACCCCATGCGCTATGTTTGTCCAATTGCAGTCTCTACAGAAAGAGTGTTTCTGTGCTACTCTATCAAAAGTAGGTTCAACTGAGTTAGATGAATGCACAGAAGAGAAAGAATTTTCACAGAATGCTTCTGTGTAGTTTTTATTTGTAGATATATTTTTTGCTGTATAGGCCCCTTAGTGCAAGGAATGTCCAATTGCAGTTTCTACAGAAAGAGTGTTTCAGAATTGCTCAATCAAAAGTAAGCTTCAACTCTGTTACTTGAATGCACAGAACAGAAAGTAGTTTCACTGAATGTTTCTGCGTAGTTTTTGTTTGTAGTTCTTCCTTTTTCCAGCATAGGCTCCTTAGTGCTAGGAATGTCCACTTGCAGTTTCTACAGAAAGAGTGTTTCAGAACTGCTCAATCAATAGTAATGTTCAACTCTGTTAGTTGAATGCACAGAACAGAAAGAAGTTTCGCAGAATGCTTCTGAGTAGTTTTAAGTTGAAGATATCCCTTTTTCCACTATAAGCCCCGTAGAGCTCTGAATGTCCAGTTGCAGTTTCTACAGAAAGAGTGTTTCAGAACTGCTCTGTCAAAAGTAAAGTTCAACTCTGTTAGTTGAATGCACAGAACAGAAAGAAATTTCGCAGAATGCTTCAGTGTAGTTTTTATTTGAAGATATTCCTTTTTCCACTGTAGGCCCCTTAGGGCTCCGAATGTCCACTTGCAGTTTCTACAGAAACAGGGTTTCAGAACTCCTCAACCAAAAGTAAGCTTCAACTCTGTTAGTTGAATGCACAGAACAGAAAGTAGTTTCGCAGAAGGCTTCTGAGTAGTTTTTATTTGAAGATATTCCTTTTTCCCCTATAAGCCCAATAGCGCTCTGAATGTCCCCTTGTAGTTTCTACAGAAACAGTGTTTCAGAACTGTTCTATCAAAAGTTATATTCAACTCTGTTACTTGAATGCACAGAACAGAAAGAAGTTTCGCAGAATGCTGCTGCGTAGTTTTTATTTGAAGATATTCCTTTTTCCACTATAAGAACCTTAGGGCTCCGAATGTCCACTTACAGTTTCTACAGAAACAATGTTTCAGAACTGTTCAATCAAAAGTAAGCTTCAACTCTGTTAGTTGAATTCACCGAACAGAAAGCAGTTTCATAAAATGCTTCTGTGTAGTTTTTATTTGAAGATATTACTTTTGCCACTATATTCCTCTTGGGGCTACGAATATGTCTTGCAGTTTCCACAGAAATTGTGTTTCAGAACTGCTCAATCAAAAGTAAGTTTCGGGCCGGGCGCGGTGGCTCACGCTTGTAATCCCAGCACTTTGGGAGGCCGAGGCTGGCGGATCACGAGGTCAGGAGATCGAGATCACGGTGAAACCCCGTCTCTACTAAAAATACAAAAAATTAGCGGGGCGCGGTGGCGGGCGCCTGTAGTCCCAGCTACTCGGAGAGGCTGAGGCAGGAGAATGGCGTGAACCCGGGAGGCGGAGCTTGCAGTGATCCGAGATTGCGTCACTGCACTCTAGCCTGGGCAACAGAGTGAGACTCCGTCTCAAAAAAAAAAAAAAAAATAGTAAGTTTCAACTCTGTTAGCTGAATGCACTGAACAAAAAGTACTATCACAGAATGCTTCTGTGTAGTTTTTATTTGAAGACATTTCAGTTTCCATTGTAGGCCTCTTAGCGCTATGAATGTCCACTTGCAGTTTCTAATGAAAGAGTGTTTCACTGCTGCTCAATCAAGAGAAAGGTCCAACACTCTTATTTGAATGCACAGAACAGAAAGAAGTTTCACAGAATGGTTCTGTATAGTTTTTATTTCAAGTAAGTCCTTTTTACACAATAGGACCCAATGCGCTGTGATTGTCCACTTGCAGTTTATACAGGAAGAGTGTTTCTGTGCTGCTCCATCAAAAGTAGGTTCAACTCTGTTAGTTGAATGCACAGAAGACAAAGAAGTTTCACAGAATGCTTCTGTGTAGTTTTTAATTTTAGATATTCTTTTTTGCGGTAAAAGCCCCTTAGCGCTATGAAGGTCCAATTGCAGTTTCTACAGAAAGAGTGTATCAGAATTGCTCAATCAAAAGTAAGCTTCAAATCTGTTAGTTGATTGCACAGAAGAGAAAGAAGTTTCACTGAATTCTTCTGTGTAGTTTCTGTTTGTAGTTACTCCTTTTTCCAGTATAGGCTCCTTAGTGCTACGAATGTCCACTTGCAGTTTCTACAGAAAGAGTGTTTCAGAATGGCTCAATCAATAGTAATGTTCAACTCTGTTAGTTGAATGCACAGAACAGAAAGAAGTTTTGCAGAATGCTTCTGAGTAGTTTTTAGTTGAAGATATCCCTTTTTCCACTATAATACCCGTAGAGCTCTGAATGTCCAGTTGCAGTTTCTACAGAAAGAGTGTTTCAGAACTGCTCTGTCAAAAGTAATGTTCAACTCTGTTAGTTGAATGCACAAAACAGAAAGAAGTTTCGGAGAATGCTTCTGTGTAGTTTTTATTTGAAGATATTCCTTTTTCCACTATAGGCCCCTTAGGTTTCCAAATGTCCACTTGCAGTTTCTTCAGAAAGAGCGTCTCAGAACTGCTCAATCAAAAGTAAAGTTCAACTCTGTTAGTTGAATGCAAAAAACAGAAATAAGTTTCACAAAATGCTTCTTTGTAGTTTTTATTTGAAGATATTCCTTTTTCCACTATAAGCCAATTAGAGCTCTGTATGTCCAGTTGCATTTTCCACAGAAAGGGTGTTTCAGAACTGCTCTATCAAAAGTAATATTCATCTCTGTTAGTTGAATGCACAGAACAGAAAGAAATTTCGCAGAATGCTTCAGTGTAGTTTTTATTTGAAGATATTCCTTTTTCCAATATAGGCCCCTTAGGGCTCCGAATGTCCACTTGCAGTTTCTACAGAAACAGTGTTTCAGAACTGTTCAATTAAAAGAAAGCTTCAACTCAGTTAGTTGAATGCCCAGAACAGAAAGAAGTTTCGCAGAATGCTTCTGAGTAGTTTTAATTTGAAGATATTCTTTTTTCCACTCTAAGCCCAATAGCGCTCTGAGTGTCCACTTGTAGTTTCTACAGAAACAGTCTTTCAGAACTGCTCTACCAAAAGTAATATTCAACTCTGTTACTTGAATGCACAGAACAGAAAGAAGTTTCACAGAATGCTTCTGTGTAGTTTTTATTTGAAGATATTCCATTTTCCACTATAGGACCCTTAGGGCTCAGAATGTCAACTTACAGTTTCTACTGAAACGGTGTTTCAGAAGTTTCAATCAAAAGTAAGCTTCAACTCTGTTATTTGAATTCACAGAACAGAAAGCAGTTTCATAAAATGCTTCTGTGTAGTTTTGATTTGAAGATATTCCTTTTGCCACTAGAGTCCTCTTGGGACTCCGAATATCCACTTGCAGATTCCACAGAAACTGTGTTTCAGAAATGCTCAATCAAAAGTAAGCTTCAACTCTGTTAGTTCAACGCACTGAAAAATAATTATTTTCACAGAATGCTTCTGTGTAGTTTTTATTTGAAGACATTACATTTTCCACTGTAGGCCTTTTAGCGCTATGAATGTCCACTTGCAGTTTCTAATGAAAGAGTGTTTCAGTGCTGCTCAATCAAAAGAAAGTTCCAACTCTGTTAGTTGAATGCACAGAACAGAAAGAAGTTTCACACAATGCTTCTGTGTAGTTTTTATTTGAAGTAAGTCCTTTTTACACTATAGGCCCGCATGCGCTATGATTGTCCACATGCAGTTTCTACAGAAAGAGTGTTTCTGTGCTGCTCTATCAAAAGTAGGTTCAACTCTGTTAGTTGAATGTACAGAAGACAAAGAAGTTTCACAGAATGCTTCTGTGTAGTTTTTATTTGTAGATATTCTTTTTTGCTGCATAGGCCCCTTAGCGCTATGAATGTCCAATTGTAGTTTCTACAGAAAGAGTGTTTCAGAATTGCTCAATGAAAAGTAAGCTTCAACACTGTTACTTGAATGCACAGAACAGAAAGAAGTTTCACTGAATGCTTCTGTGTAGTTTTTGTTTATAGTTATTCTTTTTTCCAGCATAGGCTAGTTAGTGCTACGAATGTCCACTTGCAGTTTCTACAGAAAGAGTGTTTCAGAACTGCTCAATCAATAGTAATATTCAACTCTGTTAGTTGAATGCACAGAACAGAAAGAAGTTTCGCAGAAGGCTTCTGAGAAGTTTTTAGTTGAAGATATCCCTTTTTCCACTATAAGACCCATAGAGCTCTGTATGTCCAGTTGCAGTTTCTACAGAAAGAGTGTTTCAGAACTGCTCTATCAAAAGTAATGTCGAACTCTGTTAGTTGAATGCACAGAACAGAAAGAAGTTTCGGAGAATGCTTCTGTGTAGTTTTTATTTGAAGTTATTCCTTTTTCCACTATAGGCCCCTTAGGGTTCCAAATGTCCACTTGCTGTTTCTACAGAAAGAGCGTCTCAGAACTCCTCAATCAAAAGTAAGCTTCAACTCTGTTAGTTGAATGCAAAGAACAGAAATAAGTTTCACAGAATGCTTCTGTGTAGTTTTTATTTGAAGATATTCCTTTTTCCACTATAAGACCATTAGCGCTCTGTATGTCCAGTTGCAGTTTCCACAGAAAGAGTGTTTCAGAACTGAACTATCAAAAGCAATATTCATCTCTGTTAGTTGAATGCACAGAACAGAAAGAAATTTCACAGAATGCTTCAGTGTAGTTTTTATTTGAAGATATTCCTTTTTCCACTATAGGCCCCTTAGGGCTCCGAATGTCCACTTGCAGTTTCTACAGAAACTGTGTTTCAGAACTCTTCAATCAAAAGTAATCTTCAACTCTGTTAGTTGAATGCACAGAACAGAAAGAAGTTTCGCAGAATGCTTCTGAGTAGTTTTAATTTGAAGATATTCTTTTTTCCACTATAAGCCCAATAGCGCTCTGAGTGTCCACTTGTAGTTTCTACAGAAACAGTCTTTCAGAACTGCTCTACCAAAAGTAATATTCAACTCTGTTACTTGAATGCACAGAACAGAAAGAAGTTTCGCAGAATGCTTCTATGTAGTTTTTATTTGAAGATATTCCATTTTCCACTATAGGACCCTTAGGGCTCAGAATGTCAACTTACAGTTTCTACTGAAACGGTGTTTCAGAACTTCTCAATGAAAAGTAAGCTTCAACTCTGTTAGTTGAATTCACAGAACAGGAAGCAATTTCATAAAATTCTTCTGTGTAGTTTTTATTTGAAGATATTCCTTTTGCCAATATAGTCCTCTTGGGACTCCGAATATCCACTTGCAGATTCCACAGAAACTGTGTTTCAGAACTGCTCAATCAAAAGTAAGCTTCAACTCTGTTATTTCAACGCACTGAAAAAAAAGTATTTTCACAGAATGCTTCTGTGTAGTTTTTATTTGAAGACATTACATTTTCCACTGTAGGCCTCTTAGCGCTATGAATGTCCACTTGCAGTTTCTAATGAATGAGTGTTTCAGTGCTGCTCAATCAAAAGAAAGTTCCAACTCTGTTAGTTGAATGCACAGAACAGAAAGAAGTTTCACAGAATGCTTCTGTGTAGTTTTTATTTGAAGTAAGTCCTTTTTACACTATAGGCCCGCATGCGATATGATTGTCCACATGCAGTTTCTACAGAAAGAGTGTTTCTGTGCTGTTCTATCAAAAGTAGGTTCAACTCTGTTAGTTGAATGCACAGAAGACAAAGAAGTTTCACAGAATGCTTCTGTGTAGTTTTTATTTGTAGATATTCTTTTCTGCAGTATAGGCCCCTTAGCGCTATGAATGTCCAATTGTAGTTTCTACAGAAAGAGTGTTTCAGAATTGCTCAATCAAAAGTAAGCTTCAAATCTGTTACTTGAATGCACAGAACAGAAAAAAGTTTCACTGAATGCTTCTGTGTAGTTTTTGTTTATAGTTATTCCTTTTTCCAGCATAGGCTAGTTAGTGCTACGAATGTCCACTTGCAGTTTCTACAGAAAGAGTGTTTCAGAACTGCTCAATCAATAGTAATATTCAACTCTGTTAGTAGAATGCACAGAACAGAAAGTAGTTTCGCAGAATGCTTCTGAGTAGTTTTTAGTTGAAGATATCCCTTTTTCCACTATAAGCCCCATAGAGCTCTGAATGTCCAGTTGCAGTTTCTACAGAAAGAGTGTTTCAGAACTGCTCTATCAAAAGTAATGTCCAACTCTGTTAGTTGAATGCACAGAACAGAAAGAAGTTTCGGAGAATGCTTCTGTGTAGTTTTTATTTGAAGATATTCCTTTTTCCACTATAGGCCCCTTAGGGTTCCAAATGTCCACTTGCGGTTTCTACAGAAAGTGCGTCTCAGAACTGCTCAATCAATAGTAAGCTTCAACTCTGTTAGTTGAATGCAAAGAACAGAAAGAAGTTTCACAGAATGCTTCTGTGTAGTTTTTATTTGAAGATATTCCATTTTCCACTGTAGACCGCTTAGGGTTCCAAATGTCCACTTGCAGTTTCTTCAGAAAGAGCGTCTCAGAACTGCTCAATCAAAAGTAAAGTTCCACTCTGTTAGTTGAATGTAAAGAACAGAAATAAGTTTCACAAAATGCTTCTGTGTAGTTTTTATTTGAAGATATTCCTCTTTCCACTAAAGACCATTAGCGCTCTGTATGTCCAGTTGCAATTTCCACAAAAAGAGTCTTTCAGAACTGCTCTATCAAAAGCAATATTCATCTCTGTTAGTTGAATGTACAGAACAGAAAGAAGTTTCACAAAATGCTTCTGTGTAGTTTTTATTTGAAGTAAGTCCTTTTTACACTATAGGCCCCAATGCGCTATGATTGTCCACTTGCGGTTTGTACAGAAAGAGTGTTTCTGTGCTGCTCTATCAAAAGTAGGTTCAACTCTGTTAGTTGAATGCAGAGAAGAGAAAGATGTTTCACAGAATGCTTCTGTGTAGTTTTTATTTGAAGATATTCCTTTTGCCACTATACTCCTCTTGGGGCTCTGAATATCCACCTGCAGTTTCCACAGAAACTGTGTTTCAGAACTGCTAAATCAAAAGTAAGCTTCAACTCTGTTAGTTGAACGCACTGAACAAAAAGTACTTTCACAGAATGCTTCTGTGTAGTTTTTATTTGAAGACATTTCATTTTCAACTATAGGCCTCTTAGCGCTATGAATGTCCACTTGCAGTTTCTAATGAAAGAGTGTTTCAGTGCTGCTCAATCAAAACAAAATTCCAACTCTGTTAGTTGAATGCACAGAACAGAAAGAAGTTTCACAGAATGCTTCTTTGTAGTTTTTATTTGAAGTAAGTCCTTTTTACACTATAGGCCCCCATGCGCTATGATTGTCCACTTGCAGTTTCTACAGAAAGACTGTTTCTGTGCTGCTCTCTCAAAAGGTGGTTCAACTCTATTAGTTGAATGCACAGAAGAGAAAGAAGTTTCACAGAATGCTTCTGTGCAGTTTTTATTTGTAGATATTCTTTTTTGCGGTATAGGACCCTTAGCGCTATGAAGGTCCAATTGCAGTTTCTACAGAAAGAGTGTATCAGAATTGCTCAATCAAAAGTAAGCTTCAACTCTGTTAGTTGATTGCACAGAAGAGAAAGAAGTTTCACTGAATGCTTCTGTGTAGTTTTTGTTTGTAGTTACTCCTTTTTCCAGTATAGGCTCCTTAGTGCTACGAATGTCCACTTGCAGTTTCTACAGAAAGATTGTTTCAGAACTGCTCAATCAATAGTAATGTTCAACTCTGTTAGTTGAATGCACAGAACAGAAAGAAGTTTCGCAGAATGCTTCTGAGTAGTTTTTAGTTGAAGATATCCCTTTTTCCACTATAAGCCCCGTAGAGCTCTGAATGTCCAGTTGCAGTTTCTACAGAAAGAGTGTTTCAGAACTGCTCTGTCAAAAGTAATGTTCAACTCTGTTAGTTGAATGCACAGAACAGAAAGAAGTTTCGGAGAATGCTTCTGTGTAGTTTTTATTTGAAGATATTCCTTTTTCCACTATAGGCCCCTTAGGTTTCCAAATGTCCACTTGCAGTTCCTTCAGAAAGAGCGTCTCAGAACTGCTCAATCAAAAGTAAAGTTCAACTCTGTTAATTGAATGCAAAGAACAGAAATAAGTTTCACAGAATGCTTCTTTGTAGTTTTTATTTGAAGATATCCCTTTTTCCACTATAAGCCCCATAGCGCTCTGAATGCCCAGTTGCAGTCTCTACAGAAAGAGTGTTTCAGAACTGCTCTATCAAAAGTAATGTTCAACTCTGTTAGTGGAATGCACAGAACAGAAAGATGTTTCGGAGAATGCTTCTGTGTAGTTTTTATTTGAAGATATCCTTTTTCCACTATTGGCCTCTTAGGGTTCCAAATGTCCACTTGCAGTTTCTACAGAAAGAGCGTCTCAGAACTGCTCAATCAATAGTAAGCTTCAACTCTGTTAGTTGAATGCAAAGAACAGAAAGAAGTTTCACAGAATGATTCTGTGTAGTTTTTATTTGAAGATATTGCTTTTTCCACTGTAGGCCCCTTAGGGTTCCAAATGTCCACTTGCAGTTTCTTCAGAAGGAGTGTCTCAGAACTGCTCAATCAAAAGTAAATTTCAACACTGTTATTTGAATGCAAAGAACAGAAATAAGTTTCACAGAATGCTTCTCTGTAGTTTTTATTTGAAGATATTCCTTTTTCCACTATAAGCCCATTAGCGCTCTGAATGTCCGGTTGCAGTTTCCACAGAAAGAGTGTTTCAGAACTGCTCTATCAAAAGTAATATTCATCTCTGTTTGTTGAATGCGCAGAACAGAAAGAAGTTTCGCAGAATGCTTCAGTGTAGTTTTTATTTGAAGATAGTCCTTTTTCCACTATAGGACCCTTAGGGCTCCGAATGTCCACTTACAGTTTCTACAGAAACAGTGTTTCAGAACTGCTCAATCAAAAGTAAGCTTCAACTCTGTTAGTTGAATTCACAAAACAGAAAGCAGTTTAATAAAATGCTTCTCTGTAGTTTTTATTTGAAGATATTCCTTTTGCCACTATAGTCCTCTTGGGGCTACGAATATCCACTTGCAATTTCCAAAGAAACTGTGTTTCAGAAGTGCTCAATCAAAAGTAAGCTTCAACTCTGTTAGTTGAATGCACTGAACAAAAAGTACTTTCACAGAATGCTTCTGTGTAGTTTTTATTTGAAGACATTTCATTTTCCACTGTAGGCCTCTTAGCGCTATGAATGTCCACTTGCAGTTTCTAATGAAAGAGTGTTTCAGTGCTGCTCAATCAAAACAAAGTTCCAACTCTGTTAGTTGAATGCACAGGACAGAAAGAAGATTCACAGAATGCTTCTGTGTAGTTTTTATTTGAAGTAAGTCCTTTTTACACTATAGGCCCCCATGCGCTATGATTGTCCACTTGCAGTTTCTACAGAAAGAGTGTTTCTGTGCTGCTCTCTCAAAAGGTGGTTCAACTCTATTAGTTGAATGCACAGAAGAGAAAGAAGTTTCACAGAATTCTTCTTTGTAGTTTTTATTTGTAGATATTCTTTTTTGCGGTATAGGCCCCTTAGCGCTATGAAGGTCCAATTGCAGTTTCTACAGAAAGAGTGTATCAGAATTGCTCAATCAAAAGTAAGCTTCAACTCTGTTAGTTGATTGCACAGAAGAGAAAGAGGTTTCACTGAATGCTTCTGTGTAGTTTTTGTTTGTAGTTACTCCTTTTTCCAGTATAGGCTCCTTAGTGCTATGAATGTCCACTTGCAGTTTCTACAGAAAGAGTGTTTCAGAACTGCTCAATCAATAGTAATGTTCAACTCTGTTAGTTGAATGCACAGAACAGAAAGAAGTTTCGCAGAATGCTTCTGTGTAGTTTTTAGTTGAAGATATCCCTTTTTCCACTATAAGCCCCGTAGAGCTCTGAATGTCCACTTGCAGTTTCTACAGAAAGAGTGTTTCAGAACTGCTCTGTCAAAAGTAATGTTCAACTCTGTTAGTTGAATGCACAGAACAGAAAGAAGTTTCGGAGAATGCTTCAGTGTAGTTTTTATTTGAAGATACTCCTTTTTCCACTATAGGCCCCTTAGGGTTCCAAATGTCCACTTGCAGTTTCTTCAGAAAGAGCGACTCAGAACTGCTCAATCAAAAGTAAAGTTCAACTCTGTTAGTTGAATGCAAAAAACAGAAATAAGTTTCATAGAATGCTTCTTTGTAGTTTTTATTTGAAGATATTCCTCTTTCCACTATAAGCCCATTAGAGCTCTGTATGTCCAGTTGCATTTTCCACAGAAAGGGTGTTTCAGAACTGCTCTATCAAAAGTAATATTCATCTCTGTTAGTTGAATGCACAGAACAGAAAGAAATTTCGCAGAATGCTTCAGTGTAGTCTTTATTTGAAGATATTCCTTTTTCCACTATAGGCCCCTTAGGGTTCCAAATGTCCACTTGCTGTTTCTACAGAAAGAGCGACTCAGAACTGCTCAATCAATAGTAAGCTTCAACTCTGTTAGTTGAATGCAAAGAACAGAAAGAAGTTTCACAGAATGCTTCTGTGTAGTTTTTATTTGAAGATATTCCTTTTTCCACTGTTGACGCATTAGGGTTCCAAATATCCACTTGCAGTTTCTTCAGAAAGAGCGTCTCAGAACTGCTCAATCAAAAGTAAAGTTCAACTCTGTTAGCTGAATGCAAAGAACAGAAATAAGTTTCACAGAATGCTTCTGTGTAGTTTTTATTTGAAGATATTCCTTTTTCCACTATAAGCCCATTAGCGCTCTGTATGTCCAGTTGCAGTTTCCACAGAAAGAGTGTTTCAGAACTGCTCTGTCAAAAGCAATATTCATCTCTGTTAGTTGAATGCACAGAACAGAAAAAAGTTTCACAGAATGCTTCTGTGTAGTTTTTATTTGAAGATATTACTTTTTCCACTATAAGCCCGATAGCGCTCTGCGTGTCCCCTTGTAGTTTCTACAGAAACAGTGTTTCAGAACTGCTCTATCAATAGTAATATTCAACTCTGTTACTTGAATGCACAGAACAGAAAGAAGTTTTGCAGAATGCTTCTGTGTAGTTTTTATTTGAAGATATTCCTTTTTCCACTATAGGACCCTTAGGGCTCCGAATGTCCACTTACAGTTTCTACAGAAACAATGTTTCAGAACTGTTCAATCAAAAGTAAGCTTCAACTCTCTTAGTTGAATTCACAGAACATAAAGCAGTTTCATAAAATGCTTCTGTGTAGTTTTTATTTGAAGATATTCCTTTTGCCACTAGAGTCCTCTTGGGGCTCCGAATGTCCACTTGCAGTTTCCACAGAAACTGTGTTTCAGAACTGCTCAATCAAAAGTAAGCTTCAACTCTGTTAGTTGAATGCACTGAACAAAAAGTACTATCACAGAATGCTTCTGTGTAGTTTTTATTGAAGACATTACATCTTCCACTCTAGGCCTCTTAGCGCTGTGAATGTCCACTTGCAGTTTCTAATGAAAGAGTGTTTCCGTTGCGCTCAATCAAAAGAAAGGTCCAACTCTGTTAGTTGAATGCACAGAACAGAAAGAAGTTTCACAGAATGCTTCTGTGTAGTTTTTATTTGAAGTAAATCCTTTTTACATTATAGGACCCCATGCGCTATGTTTGTCCAATTGCAGTCTCTACAGAAAGAGTGTTTCTGTGCTACTCTATCAAAAGTAGGTTCAACTGAGTTAGATGAATGCACAGAAGAGAAAGAATTTTCACAGAATGCTTCTGTGTAGTTTTTATTTGTAGATATATTTTTTGCTGTATAGGCCCCTTAGTGCAAGGAATGTCCAATTGCAGTTTCTACAGAAAGAGTGTTTCAGAATTGCTCAATCAAAAGTAAGCTTCAACTCTATTACTTGAATGCACAGAACAGAAAGTAGTTTCACTGAATGTTTCTGCGTAGTTTTTGTTTGTAGTTCTTCCTTTTTCCAGCATAGGCTCCTTAGTGCTACGAATGTCCACTTGCAGTTTCTACAGAAAGAGTGTTTCAGAACTGCTCAATCAATAGTAATGTTCAACTCTGTTAGTTGAATGCACAGAACAGAAAGAAGTTTTGCAGAATGCTTCTGAGTAGTTTTTAGTTGAAGATATCCCTTTTTCCACTATAAGCCCCGTAGAGCTCTGAATGTCCAGTTGCAGTTTCTACAGAAAGAGTGTTTCAGAACTGCTCTGTCAAAAGTAAAGTTCAACTCTGTTAGTTGAATGCACAGAACAGAAAGGAGTTTCGGAGAATGCTTCTGTGTAGTTTTTATTTGAAGATATTCCTTTTTCCACTATAGGCCCCTTAGGGTTCCAAATGTCCACTTGCAGTTTCTTCAGAAAGAGCGTGTCAGAACTGCTCAATCAAAAGTAAAGTTCAACTCTGTTAGTTGAATGCAAAGAACAGAAATAAGTTTCACAGAATGCTTCTTTGTAGTATTTATTTGAAGATATTCCTTTTTCCACTATAAGCCCATTAGAGCACTGTATGTCCAGGTGCATTTTCCACAGAAAGAGTGTTTCAGAACTGCTCTATCAAAAGTAATATTCATCTCTGTTAGTTGAATGCACAGAACAGAAAGAAATTTCGCAGAATGCTTCAGTGTAGTTTTTATTTGAAGATATTCCTTTTTCCACTGTAGGCCCCTTAGGGCTCCGAATGTCCACTTGCAGTTTCTACAGAAACAGGGTTTCAGAACTGCTCAATCAAAAGTAAGCTTCAACTCTGTTAGTTGAATGCACAGAACAGAAAGTAGTTTCGCAGAATGCTTCTGAGTAGTTTTTATTTGAAGATATTCCTTTTTCCCCTATAAGCCCAATAGCGCTCTGAATGTCCCCTTGTAGTTTCTACAGAAACAGTGTTTCAGAACTGTTCTATCAAAAGTTATATTCAACTCTGTTACTTGAATGCACAGAACAGAAAGAAGTTTCGCAGAATGCTTCTGCGTAGTTTTTATTGAAGATATTCCTTTTTCCACTATAGGAACCTTAGGGCTCCGAATGTCCACTTACAGTTTCTACAGAAACAATGTTTCAGAACTGTTCAATCAAAAGTAAGCTTCAACTCTGTTAGTTGAATTCACCGAACAGAAAGCAGTTTCATAAAATGCTTCTGTGTAGTTTTTATTTGAAGATATTACTTTTGCCACTATATTCCTCTTTGGGCTACGAATATCTCTTGCAGTTTCCACAGAAACTGTGTTTCAGAACTGCTCAATCAAAAGTAAGTTTCGGGCCGGGCGCGGTGGCTCACGCTTGTAATCCCAGCACTTTGGGAAGCCGAGGCTGGCGGATCACGAGGTCAGGAGATCGAGACCACGGTGAAACCCCGTCTCTACTAAAAATACAAAAAATTAGCGGGGCGCAGTGGCGGGCGCCTGTAGTCCCAGCTACTCGGAGAGGCTGAGGCAGGAGAATGGCGTGAACCCGGGAGGCGGAGCTTGCAGTGAGCCGAGATTGCGCCACTGCACTCTAGCCTGGGCGACAGAGCGAGACTCCGTCTCAAAAAAAAAAAAAAAAAAAAATAGTAAGTTTCAACTCTGTTAGCTGAATGCACTGAACAAAAAGTACTATCACAGAATGATTCTGTGTAGTTTTTATTTGAAGACATTTCAGTTTCCACTGTAGGCCTCTTAGTGCTATGAATGTCCACTTGCAGTTTCTAATGAAAGAGTGTTTCAGTGCTGCTCAATCAAAAGAAAGGTCCAACACTCTTATTTGAATGCACAGAACAGAAAGAAGTTTCACAGAATGGTTCTGTGTAGTTTTTATTTCAAGTAAGTCCTTTTTACACTATAGGACCCAATGCGCTGTGATTGTCCACTTGCAGTTTATACAGGAAGAGTGTTTCTGTGCTGCTCCATCAAAAGTAGGTTCAACTCTGTTAGTTGAATGCACAGAAGACAAAGAAGTTTCACAGAATGCTTCTGTGTAGTTTTTAATTTTAGATATTCTTTTTTGCGGTAAAAGCCCCTTAGCGCTATGAAGGTCCAATTGCAGTTTCTACAGAAAGAGTGTATCAGAATTGCTCAATCAAATGTAAGCTTCAACTCTGATAGTTGATTGCACAGAAGAGAAAGAAGTTTCACTGAATTCTTCTGTGTAGTTTTTATTTGAAGACATTACATTTTCCACTGTAGGCCTCATAGCGCTATGAATGTCCAGTTGCAGTTTCTAATGAAAGAGTGTTTCAGTGCTGCTCAATCAAAAGAAAGGTCCAACTGTTAGTTGAATGCACAGAACAGAAAGTAGTTTCACAGAATGGTTCTGTGTAGTTTTTATTTGAAGTAAGTCCTTTTTACACTATAGGACCCCATGCGCTGTGATTGTCCACTTGCAGTTTATACAGAAAGAGTGTTTCTGAGCTGCTCTATCAAAAGTAGGTTCAACTCTGTTAGTTGAATGCACAGAAGACAAAGAAGTTTCACAGAATCCTTCTGTGTAGTTTTTATTTGTAGATATTCTTTTTTGCTGTATAGGCCCCTTAGCGCTATGAATGTCCAATTGCAGTTTCTATAGAAAGAGTGTTTCAGAACTGCTCAATCAATAGTAATGTTCAACTCTGTTAGTTGAATGCACAGAACAGAAAGAAGTTTCGCAGAATGCTTCTGAGTAGTTTTTAGTTGAAGATATCCCTTTTTCCACTATAAGCCCCATAGCGCTCTTAATGTACGGTTGCAGTTTCTGCAGAAAGAGTGTTTCAGAACTGCTCTATCAAAAGTAATGTTCAACTCTGTTAGTGGAATGCACAGAACAGTAAGAAGTTTCGGAGAATGCTTCTGTGTAGTTTTTATTTGAAGATATTCTTTTTCCACTATATGCCCCTTTGGGTTCCAAATGTCCACTTGCTGTTTCTACAGAAAGAGCGCCTCAGAACTGCTCAATCAAAAGTAAACTTCAACTCTGTTAGTTGAATGCAAAGAACAAAAATAAGTTTCACAGAATGCTTCTGTGTAGTTTTTATTTGAAGATATTCCTTTTTCCTCTCTAACCCCATTAGCGCTCTGAATGTCCGGTTGCAGTTTCCACAGAAAGAGTGTTTCAGAACTGCTCAATCAAAAGTAATCTTCATCTCTGTTTGTTGAATGCACAGAACAGAAAGAAGTTTCGCAGAATGCTTCAGTGTAGTTTTTATTTGAAGATATTCCTTTTTCCACTATAGGCCCCTTAGGGCTCCGAATGTCCACTTGCAGTTTCTACAGAAACAGTGTTTCAGAACTGTTCAATCAAAAGTAAGCTTCAATTCTGTTAGTTGAATGCACAGAACAGAAAGATGTTTCACAGAATGCTTCTGAGTAGTTTTTATTTGAAGATATTCCTTTTTCCACTATAAGCCCAATAGTGCTCTGAGTGTCCACGTGTAGTTTCTACAGAAACAGTGTTTCAGAACTGCTCTATCAAAAGTAATATTCAAATCTGTTATTTGAATGCACAGAACAGAAACTAGTATCGCGGAATGCTTCTGTGTAGTTTTTATTTGAAGATATTCGTTTTTCCACTATGGGACCATTAGGGCTCCGAATGTCCACTTACAGTTTCTACAGAAACAGTGTTTCAGAACTGCTCAATCAAAAGTAAGCTTCAACTATGTTAGTTGAATGCACAGAAGAGAAAGAAGTTTCACAGAATGCTTCTGTGTAGTATTTATTTGAAGATATTCCTTTTTCCACTATAAGCCCGATAGCGCTCTGAGTGTCCCCTTGTAGTTTCTACAGAAAGAGTGTTTCAGAACTGCTCTATCAAAAGTAATATTCAACTCTGTTACTTGAATGCACAGAACAGAGAAAAGTTTCGCAGAATGCTTCTGTGTAGTTTTTATTTGAAGATATTCCTTTTTCCACTATAAGACCCTTAGGGCTCCGAATGTCCACTTACCGTTTCTAGAGAAACAATGTTTCAGAACTGTTCAATCAAAAGTAAGCTTCAACTCTGTTAGTTGAATGCAAAGAACAGAAATAAGTTTCACAGAATGCTTCTGTGCAGTTTTTATTTGAAGATATTCCTTTTTCCACTATAAGCCAATTAGAGCACTGTATGTCCAGTTGCATTTTCCACAGAAAGAGTGTTTCAGAACTGCTCTGTCAAAAGTGATATTCATATCTGTTAGTTGAATGCACAGAACAGAAAGAAGTTTCGGAGAATGCTTCTGTGTAGTTTTTATTAGAAGATATTCCTTTTTCCACTATAGGCCCCTTAGGGTTCCAAATGTCCACTTGCAGTTTCTTCAGAAAGAGCGTCTCAGAACTGCTCAATCAAAAGTAAATTTCAACTCTGTTAGTTGAATGCAAAGAACAGAAATAAGTTTCACAGAATGCTTCTGTGGAGTTTTTATTTGAAGATATTCCATTTTCCACTTTAAGACCATTAGCACTCTGTATGTCCAGTTGCAGTTTCCACAGAAAGAGTGTTTCAGAACTGATCTATCAAAAGCAATATTCATCTCTGTTAGTTGAATGCACAGAACAGAAAGGAGTTTCACAGAATGCTTCTGTGTAGTTTTTATTTGAAGTAAGTGTTTTTTACACTATAGGCCCCCATGCGCTATGATTGTCCACTTGCGGTTTGTACAGAAAGAGTGTTTCTGTGCTGCTCTATCAAAAGTAGGTTCAACTCTGTTAGTTGAATGCAGAGAAGAGAAAGAAGTTTCACAGAATGCTTTTGTGTAGTTTTTATTTGAAGATATTACTTTTTCCACTATAAGCCCGATAGCGCTCTGAGTGTCCCCTTGTAGTTTCTACAGAAACAGTGTTTCAGAACTGCTCTATCAAAAGTAATATTCAACTCTGTTACTTGAATGCACAGAACAGAAAGAAGTTTCACAGAATGCTTCTGCGTAGATTTTATTTGTAGATATTCCCTTTTCCACTATAGGACCCTTAGGGCTCCGAATGTTCACTTACAGTTTCTACAGAAACAATGTTTCAGAACTGTTCAATCAAAAGTAAGCTTCAAATCCGTTAGTTGAATGGAAAGAACAGAAATAAGTTTCACAGAATTCTTCTGTGTAGTTTTTATTTGAAGATGTTCTTTTTCCACTATAAGCCCATTAGCTCTCTGTATGTCCACTTGCAGTTTCCACAGAAAGAGTGTTTCAGAACTGCTCTATCAAAGCAATATTCATCTTTGTTAGTTGAATGCACAGAACAGAAAGAAGTTTCACAGAATGCTTCTGTGTAGTTTTTCTTTGAAGATATTCCTTTTTCCACTATAGGCCCTTTAGGGCTCCGAATGTCCACATGCAGTTTCTACAGAAACAGTGTTTCAGAACTCTTCAATCAAAAGTAAGCTTCAACTCTGTTAGTTGAAAGCACAGAACAGAAAGAAGTTTCGCAGAATGCTTCTGAGTACTTTTTATTTGATGATATTCCTTTTTCCACTATAATCCCAATAGCGCTCAGAGTGTACACTTGTAGTTTCTACAGAAACAGTGTTTCAGAACTGCTCTATCAAAAGTAATATTCAACTCTGTTACTTGAATGCACAGAACAGAAAGTAGTTTCGCAGACTGCTTCTGTGTAGTTTTTATTTGAAAATATTCCTTTTTCCACTATAGGACCCTTAGGGATCTGAATGTCCACTTACAGTTTCTACAGAAACAGTGTTTCAGAACTGCTCAATCAAAAGTAAGCTTCAACTCTTTTAGTTGAATTCACAGAACAGAAAGCAGTTTCATAAAATGCTTCTGGGTAGTTTTTATTTGAAGATATTCCTTTTGCCACTATAGTCCTCTTGGGGCTCCGAATATGCACTTGCAGTTTCCACAGAAACTGTGTTTCAGAACTGCTCAATCAAAAGTAAGCTTCAACTCTGTTAGTTGAACTCACTGAACAAAAAGTACTTTCACAGAATGCTTCTGTGTAGTTTTTATTTGAAGACATTTCATTTTCCACTGTAGGCCTCTTAGCGGTATGAATGTCCACTTGCAGTTTCTAATGAAAGAGTGTTTCAGTGCTGCTCAATCAAAACAAAGTTCCAACTCTGTTAGTTGAATGCACAGAACAGAAAGAAGTTTCACAGAATGCTTCTGTGTAGTTTTTATTTGAAGTAAGTCCTTTTTACACTATAGGCCCCCATGCGCTATGATTGTCCACTTGCAGTTTCTACAGAAAGAGTGTTTCTGTGCTGCTCTCTCAAAAGGTGATTCAACTCTATTAGTTGAATGCACAGAAGAGAAAGAAGTTTCACAGAATGCTTCTGTGTGGTTTTTATTTGTAGATATTCTTTTTTGCGGTATAGGCCCCTTAGCGCTATGAAGGTCCAATTGCAGTTTCTACAGAAAGAGTGTTTCAGAACTGCTCAATCAATAGTAATGTTCAACTCTGTTAGTTGAATGCACAGAACAGAAAGAAGTTTCACAGAATGCTTCTGTGTAGTTTTTATTTGAAGATATTCCTTTTTCCACTGTAGACCCCTTAGGGTTCAAAATGTCCACTTGCAGTTTCTTCAGAAAGAGCGTCTCAGAACTGCTCAATCAAAAGTAAAGTTCAACTCCGTTAGTTGAATGCAAAGAACAGAAATAAGTTTCACAGAATGCTTCTGTGTAGTTTTTATTTGAACATATTCCTTTTTCCACTATAAGACCATTAGCGCTCAGTATGTCCAGTTGCAGTTTCCACAGAAAGTCTTTCAGAACTGCTCTATCAAAAGCAATATTCATCTCTGTTAGTTGAATGCACAGAACAGAAAGAAGTTTCACAGAATGCTTCTGTGTAGTTTTTATTAGAAGTAAGTCCTTTTTACACTATAGGCCCCCATGCGCTATGATTGTCCCCTTGCGGTTTATACAGAAAGAGTGTTTCTGTGCTGCTCTATCAAAAGTAGGTTCAACTCTGTTAGTTGAATGCACAGAAGAGGAAGAAGTTTCACAGAAGGCTTCTGTGTAGTTTTTATTTGAAGATATTCCTTTTTCCACTGTAAGCCCGATAGCACTCTCAGTGTCCCCTTGTAGTTACTACAGAAACAGTGTTTCAGAACTGCTCTATCAAAAGTAATATTCAACTCTGTTACTTGAATGCACAGAACAGAGAGAAGTTTCGCAGAATGCTTCTGTGTAGTTTTTATTTGAAGATATTCCTTTTTCCACTATGGGACCCTTAGGGCTCCGAATTTCCACTTACCGTTTCTACAGAAACAATGTTTGAGAACTGTTCAATCAAAAGTAAGCTTCAACTCTGTTAGTTGAAGGCAAAAAACAGAAATAAGTTTCACAGAATGCTTCTGTGCAGTTTTTATTTGAAGATATTCCTTTTTCCACTATAAGCCCATTAGCGCTCTGTATGTCCAGTTGCAGTATCCACAGAAAGAGTGTTTCAGAACTGCTCTATCAAAAGCAATATTCATCTCTGTTAGTTGAATGCACAGAACAGAAAGAAGTTTCACAGAATGCTTCTGTGTAGTTTTTATTTGAAGTAAGTCCTTTTTACACTATAGGCCCCCATGCGCTATGATTGTCCGCTTGCGGTTTGTACAGAAATAGTGTTTCTTTGCTACACTATCAAATGGTGGTTCAACTCTATTAGTTGAATGCACAGAAGAGAAAGAATTTTCACAGAATGCTTCTGTGTGGTTTTTATTTCTAGATATTCTTTTTTGCGGTATAGGACCCTTAGCGCTATGAATGTCCAATTGCAGTTTCTACAGAAAGAGTGTATCAGAATTGCTCAATCAAAAGTAAGCTTCAACTCTTTTTGTTGATTGCACAGAAGAGAAAGAAGTTTCACTGAATGCTTCTGTGTAGTTTTTGTTTGTAGTTACTCCTTTTTCCAGTATAGGCTCCTTAGTGCTACGAATGTCCACTTGCAGTTTCTACAGAAAGAGTGTTTCAGAACTGCTCAATCAATAATAATGTTCAACTCTGTTAGTTGAATGCACAGAACAGAAAGAAGTTTCGCAGAATGATTCTGAGAAGTTTTTAGTTGAAGATATCCCTTTTTCCACTATAAGCCCCGTAGAGCTCTGAATGTCCAGTTGCAGTTTCTACAGAAAGAGTGTTTCAGAACTGCTCTGTCAAAAGTAATGTTCAACTCTGTTAGTTGAATGCACAGAACAGAAAGAAGTTTCGGAGAATGCTTTTGTGTAGTTTTTATTTGAAGATATTCCTTTTTCCACTATAGGCCCCTTCGGGTTCCAAATGTCCACTTGCAGTTTCTTCAGAAAGAGCGTCTCAGAACTGCTCAATCAAAAGTAAAGTTCAACTCTGTTAGTTGAATGCAAAGAAGAGAAATAAGTTTCACAGAATGCTTCTTTGTAGTTTTTATTTGAAGATATTCCTTTTTCCACTAAAAGCCAATTAGAGCTCTGTATGTCCAGTTGCATTTTCCACAGAAAGGGTGTTTCAGCACTGCTCTATCAAAAGTAATATTCATCTCTATTAGTTGAATGCACAGAACAGAAAGAAGTTTCACAGAATGCTTCTGTGTAGTTTTTATTTGAAGATATTCCTTTTTCCACTGTAGGCCCCTTTTGGTTCCAAATGTCCAGTTTCAGTTTCTTCAGAAAGAGCGTCTCAGAACTGCTCAATCAAAAGTAAAGTTCAAATCCGTTAGTTGAATGCAAAGAACAGAAATAAGTTTCAAAGAATGCTTCTGTGTAGTTTTTATTTGAAGATATTCCTTTTTCCACTATAAGACCATTAGCGCACTGTATGTCCAGTTGCAGTTTCCACAGAAACTCTTTCAGAACTGCTCTATCAAAAGCAATATTCATCTCTGTTAGTTGAATGCACAGAACAGAAAGAAGTTTCACAGAATGCTTCTGTGTAGTTTTTAATAGAAGTAAGTCCTTTTTACACTATATGCCCCCTGCGCTATGATTGTCCACTTACGGTTTATACAGAAAGAGTGTTTCTGTGCTGCTCTATCAAAAGTAGGTTCAACTCTGTTAGTTGAATGCACAGAAGAGAAAGAAGTTTCACAGAATGCTTCTGTGTAGTTTTTATTTGAAGATATTCCTTATTCCACTATAAGCCCGATGGCACTCTGAGTGTCCCCTTGTAGTTACTACAGAAACAGTGTTTCAGAACTGCTCTATTAAAAGTAATATTCAACTCTGTTACTTGAATGCACAGAACAGAGAGAAGTTTCGCAGAATGCTTCTGTGTAGTTTTTATTTGAAGATATTCCTTTTTCCACTATAGGACCCTTAGAGCTCCGAATTTCCACTTACCGTTTCTACAGAAACAATGTTTGAGAACTGTTCAATCAAAAGTAAGCTTCAACTCTGTTAGTTGAAGGCAAAGAACAGAATTAAGTTTCACAGAATGCTTCTGTGCAGTTTTCATTTGAAGATATTCCTTTTTCCACTATAAGCCCATTAGCGCTCTGTATGTCCAGTTGCAGTTTCCACAGAAAGAGGGTTTCAGAACTGCTCTATCAAAAGCAATATTCATCTCCGTTAGTTGAATGCACAGAACAGAAAGAAGTTTCACAGAATGCTTCTGTGTAGTTTTTATTTGAAGTAAGTCCTTTTTCCACTATAGGCCCCCATGCGCTATGATTGTCCGCTTGCGGTTTGTACAGAGAGAGTGTTTCTTTGCTGCTCTATCAAAAGTAGGTTCAACTCTGTTAGTTGAATGCACAGAAGAGAATGAAGTTTCACAGAATGCTTCTGTGTAGTTTTTATTTTAAGATATTCCTTTTTCAACTCTAAGCCCGATAGCGCTCTGCGTGTCCCCTTGTAGTTTCTACCGAAACAGTGTTTCAGAACTGCTCTATCAAAAGAAATATTCAACTCTGTTACTTGAATGCACAGAACAGAAAGAATTTTCGCAGAATGCTTCTGTGTAGCTTTTATTTGAAGATATTCCTTTTTCCACTATAGGACCCTTAGGGCTCCGAATGTCCACTTACAGTTTCTACAGAAACAATGTTTCAGAACTGTTCTATCAAAAGTAAGCGTCAATTCTGTTAGTTGAATTCACAGAACAGAAAGCAGTTTCATAAAATGCTTCTGTGTAGTTTTTATTTGAAGATATTCCTTTTGCCACTAGAGTCCTCTTGGGGCTCCGAATGTCCACTTGCAGTTTCCACAGAAACTGTGTTTCAGAACTGCTCAATCAAAAGAAAGCTTCAACTCTGTTAGTTGAATGCACTGAACAAAAAGTACTAACACAGAATGCTTCTGTGTAGTTTTTATTTGACGACATTACATTTTCCACTGTAGGCCTCTTAGCGCTATGAATGTCCACTTGCAGTTTCTAATGAAAGAGTGTTTCAGGGCTGCTGAATCAAAACAAAGTTCCAACTCTGTTAGTTGAATGCACAGAACAGAAAGAAGTTTCACAGAATGCTTCTGTGTAGTTTTTATTTGAAGTAAGTTCTTTTTACACTATAGGACCCCATGCGCTATGATTGTCCACCTGCAGTTTGTACAGAAAGAGTGTTTCTGTGCTGCTCTCTCAAAAGGTGGTTCAACTCTATTAGTTGAATACACAGAAGAGAAAGAAGTTTCACAGAATGCTTCTGTGTAGTTTTTATTTGTAGATATTCTTTTTTGCGGTATAGGACCCTTAGCGCTATGAATGTCCAATTGCAGTTTCTACAGAAAGAGTGTATCAGAATTGCTCAATCAAAAGTAAGCTTCAACTCTTTTAGTTGATTGCACAGAAGAGAAAGAAGTTTCACTGAATGCTTCTGTGTAGTTTTTGTTTGTAGTTACTCCTTTTTCCAGTATAGGCTCCTTAGTGCTACGAATGTCCACTTGCAGTTTCTACAGAAAGAGTGTTTCAGAACTGCTCAATCAATAGTAATGTTCAACTCTGTTAGTTGAATGCACAGAACAGAAAGAAGTTTCGCACAATGCTTCTGAGTAGTTTTTAATTGAAGATATCCCTTTTTCCACTATAAGCCCCGTAGAGCTCTGAATGTCCAGTTCCAGGTTCTACAGAAAGAGTGTTTCGGAACTGCTCTGTCAAAAGTAATGTTCAACTCTGTTAGTTGAATGCACAGAACAGAAAGAAGTTCCGCAGAATGCTTCTGAGTAGTTTTTAGTTGAAGATATCCCTTTTTCCACTATAAGCCCCGTAGAGCTCTGAATGTCCAGTTGCAGTTTCTACAGAAAGAGTGTTTCAGAACTGCTCTGTCAAAAGTAATGTTCAACTCTGTTAGTTGAATGCACAGAACAGAAATAAGTTTCGGAGAATGCTTCTTTGTAGTTTTATTTGAAGATATTCCTTTTTCCACTATAAGCCAATTAGAGCTCTGTATGTCCAGTTGCATTTTCCACAGAAAGGGTGTTTCAGAACTGCTCTATCAAAAGTAATATTCATCTCTGTTAGTTGAATGCACAGAACAGAAAGAAATTTCGCAGAATGCTTCAGTGTAGTTTTTATTTGAAGATATTCTTTTTCCAATATAGGCACCTTAGGGTTCCGAATGTCCACTTGCAGTTTCTACAGAAACAGTGTTTCAGAACTGTTCAATCACAAGAAAGCTTCAACTCTGTTAGTTAAATGCACAGAACTGAAAGAAGTTTCGCAGAATGCTTCTGAGTAGTTTTAATTTGAAGATATTCTTTTTTCCACTCTAAGCCCAATAGCGCTCTGAGTGTCCACTTGTAGTTTCTACAGAAACAGTCTTTCAGAACTGCTCTACCAAAAGTAATATTCAACTCTGTTACTTGAATGCACAGAACACAAAGAAGTTTCGCAGAATGCTTCTGTGTAGCTTTTATTTGAAGATATTCCATTTTCCACTATAGGACCCTTAGGGCTCAGAATATCCACTTACAGTTTCTACTGAAACGGTGTTTCAGAACTTCTCAATCAAAAGTAAGCTTCAACACTGTTAGTTGAATTCACAGAACAGAAAGCAGTTTCAAAAAATCCTCCTCTGTAGTTTTTATTTGAAGATATTCCTTTTGCCACGATATTCCTCTTGGGACTCCGAATATCCACTTGCAGATTCCACAGAAACTGTGTTTCAGAACTGCTCAATCAAAAGTAAGCTTCAACTCTGTTAGTTGAACGCACTGAACAAAACGTACTTTCACAGAAAGCTTCTGTGTAGTTTTTATTTGAAGACATTTCATTTTCCACTGTAGGCCTCTTAGCGGTATGAATGTCCACTTGCAGTTTCTAATGAAAGAGTGTTTAAGTGCTGCTCAATCAAAACAAAGTTCCAACTCTGTTAGTTGAATGCACAGAACAGAAAGAAGTTTCACAGAATGCTTCTGTGTAGTTTTTATTTGAAGTAAGTCGTTTTTACACTATGGGCCCCCATGCGCTATGGTTGTCCACTTGCAGTTTCTACAGAAAGAGTGTTTCTGTGCTGCTCTCTCAAAAGGTGGTTCAACTCTATTAGTTGAATGCACAGAAGAGAAAGAAGTTTCACACAATGCTTCTGTGTAGTTTTTATTTGTAGATATTCTTTTTTGCGGTATAGGACCCTTAGCGCTATGAATGTCCAATTGCAGTTTCTACAGAAAGAGTGTATCAGAATTGCTCAATCAAAAGTAAGCTTCAACTCTTTTAGTTGATTGCACAGAAGAGAAAGAAGTTTCACTGAATGCTTCTGTGTAGTTTTTGTTTGTAGTTACTCCTTTTTCCAGTATAGGCTCCTTAGTGCTACGAATGTCCACTTGCAGTTTCTACAGAAAGAGTGTTTCAGAACTGCTCAATCAATAGTAATGTTCAACTCTGTTAGTTGAATGCACAGAACAGAAAGAAGTTTCGCAGAATGCTTCTGAGCAGTTTTTAGTTGAGGATATCCCTTTTTCCACTATAAGCCCCGTAGCGCTCTGAATGTCCAGTTCTAGTTTCTACAGAAAGAGTGTTTCAGAACTGCTCTGTCAAAAGTAATGTTCAACTCTGTTAGTTGAATGCACAGAACAGAAAGAAGTTTCACAGAATGCTTCTGTGTAGTTTTTACTTGAAGTAAGTCCTTTTTACACTATAGGCCCGCATGCGCTATGATTGTCCACATGCAGTTTCTACAGAAAGAGTTTTTCTGTGCTGCTCTATCAAAAGTAGGTTCTACTCTGTTAGTTGAATGCACAGAAGAGAAAGAAGTTTCACAGAATGCTTCTGTGTAGTTTTTATTTGAAGATATTCCTTTTTCCACTATAGGACCCTTAGGGCTCCGAATGTCCACTTAGAGTTTCTACAGAAACAATGTTTCAGAACTGTTCAATCAACAGAAAGCGTCAACTCTGTTAGTTGAATTCACAGAACAGGAAGCAGTTTCATAAAATACTTCTGTGTAGTTTTTATTTGAAGATATTCCTTTTGCCACTAGAGTCCTCCTGGAACTCCGAATGTCCACTTGCAGTGTCCACAGAAACTGTGTTTCAGAACTGCTCAATCAAAAGAAAGGTCCAACTCTGTTAGTTGAATGCACAGAACAGAAAGAAGTTTCACAGAATGCTTCTGTGTAGTTTTTATTTGAAGTAAGTCCTTTTTACACTATAGGACCCCATGCGCTATGTTTGTCCCATTGCAGTCTCTACAGAAAGAGTGTTTCTGTGCTACTCTATCAAAAGTAGGTTCAACTGAGTTAATTGAATGCACAGAAGAGAAAGAAGTTTCACAGAATGCTTCTGTGTAGTTTTTATTTGTAGATATACTTTTTTGCTGTATAGGCCCCTTAGTGCCATGAATGTCCAATTGCAGTTTCTACAGAAAGAGTGTTTCAGAATTGCTCAATCAAAAGTAAGCTTCAACTCTGTTACTTGAATGCACAGAACAGAAACAAGTTTCACTGAATGCTTCTGTGTAGTTTTTGTTTGTAGTTATTCCTTTTTCCAGCATAGGCCCCTTAGTGCTACGAATGTCCAGTTGCAGTTTCTACAGAAAGAGTGTTTCAGAACTGCTCAATCAATAGTAATGTGCAACTCTGTTAGTAGAATGCACAGAACAGAAAGAAGTTTCGCAGAATGCTTCTGAGTAGTTTTTAGTTGAAGATATCCCTTTTTCCACTATAAGCCCCGTAGAGCTCTGCATGTCCAGTTGCAGTTTCTAGACAAAGAGTGTTTCAGAACTGCTCTATCAAAAGTAAAGTTTAACTCTGTTAGTTGAATGCACAGAACAGAAAGAAGTTTCGGAGAATGCTTCTGTGTACTTTTTATTTGAAGATATTCCTTTTTCCACTATAGGCCCCTTAGGGTTCCAAATGTCCACTTGCAGTTTCTTCAGAAAGAACGTCTCAGAACTGCTCAATCAAAAGGAAAGTTCAACTCTGTTAGTTCAATGCAAAGAACAGAAATAAGTTTCATAGAATGCTTCTTTGTAGTATTTATTTGAAGATATTCCTTTTTCCACTATAAGCCATTTAGAGCACAGTATGACCAGTTGCATTTTCCACAGAAAGAGTGTTTCAGAACTGCTCTGTCAAAAGTAATATTCATCTCTGTTAGTTGAATGCACAGAACAGAAAGAAATTTCGCAGAATGCTTCAGTGTAGTTTTTATTTGAAGATATTCCTTTTTCCACTATAGGCCCCTTAGGGCTCCGAATGTCCACTTGCAGTTTCTACAGAAAGAGTGTTTCAGAATGGCTCAATCAATAGTAATGTTCAACTCTGTTAGTTGAATGCACAGAACAGAAAGAAGTTTCGCAGAATGCTTCTGAGTAGTTTTTAGTTGAAGATATCCCTTTTTCCACTATAAGCTCCGTAGAGCTCTGAATGTCCAGTTGCAGTTTCTACAGAAAGAGTGTTTCAGAACTGCTCTGTCAAAAGTAATGTTCAACTCTGTTAGTTGAATGCACAGAACAGAAAGAAGTTTCGGAGAATGCTTCAGTGTAGTTTTTATTTGAAGATATTCCTTTTTCCACTATAGGCCCCTTAGGGTTCCAAATGTCCACTTGCAGTTTCTTCAGAAAGAGCGTCTCAGAACTGCTCAATCAAAAGTAAAGTTCAACTCTGTTAGTTGAATGCAAAAAACAGAAATAAGTTTCACAAAATGCTTCTTTGTAGTTTTTATTTGAAGATATTCCTTTTTCCACTATAAGCCAATTAGAGCTCTATATGTCCAGTTGCATTTTCCACAGAAAGGGTGTTTCAGAACTGCTCTATCAAAAGTAATATTCATCTCTGTTAGTTGAATGCACAGAACAGAAAGAAATTTCGCAGAATGCTTCAGTGTAGTTTTTATTTGAAGATATTCCTTTTTCCAATATAGGCCCCTTAGGGCTCCGAATGTCCACTTGCAGTTTCTACAGAAACAGTGTTTCAGAACTGTTCAATCAAAAGAAAGCTTCAACTCTGTTAGTTGAATGCACAGAAAAAATAGTACTATCACAGAATGCTTCTGTGTAGTTTTTATTTGAATTTATTCCATTTTCCACTATAGGACCCTTAGGGCTCAGAATGTCCACTTACAGTTTCTACTGAAACGGTGTTTCAGAACTTCTCAATCAAAAGTAAGCTTCAACTCTGTTAGTTGAATTCACAGAACAGAAAGCAGTTTCATAAAATGCTTCTGTGTAGTTTTTATTTGAAGATATTCCTTTTGCCACTATAGTCCTCTTGGGGCTCCGAATATGCACTTGCAGTTTCCACAGAAACTGTGTTTCAGAACTGCTCAATCAAAAGTAAGCTTCAACTCTGTTAGTTGAACGCACTGAACAAAAAGTACTTTCACAGAATGCTTCTGTGTAGTTTTTATTTGAAGACATTTCATTTTCCACTGTAGGCCTCTTAGCGGTATGAATGACCACTTGCAGTTTCTAATGAAAGAGTGTTTCAGTGCTGCTCAATCAAAACAAATTTCCAACTCTGTTAGTTGAATGCACAGAACAGAAAGAAGTTTCACAGAATGCTTCTGTGTAGTTTTTATTTGAAGTAAGTCCTTTTTACACTATTGGCCCCCATGCGCTATGATTGTCCACTTGCAGTTTCTACAGAAAGAGTGTTTCTGTGCTGCTCTCTCAAAAGGTGGTTCAACTCTATTAGTTGAATGCACAGAAGAGAAAGAAGTTTCACAGAATGCTTCTGTGTGGTTTTTATTTGTAGATATTCTTTTTTGCGGTATAGGACCCTTAGCGCTATGAATGTCCAATTGCAGTTTCTACAGAAAGAGTGTATCAGAATTGCTCAATCAAAAGTAAGCTTCAACTCTTTTTGTTGATTGCACAGAAGAGAAAGAAGTTTCACTGAATGCTTCTGTGTAGTTTTTGTTTGTAGTTACTCCTTTTTCCAGTATAGGCTCCTTAGTGCTACGAATGTCCACTTGCAGTTTCTACAGAAAGAGTGTTTCAGAACTGCTGAATCAATAGTAATGTTCAACTCTGTTAGTTGAATGCACAGAACAGAAAGAAGTTTCGCAGAATGATTCTGAGAAGTTTTTAGTTGGAGATATCCCTTTTTCCACTATAAGCCCCGTAGAGCACTGAATGTCCAGTTGCAGTTTCTACAGAAAGAGTGTTTCAGAACTGCTCTGTCAAAAGTAATGTTCAACTCTGTTAGTTGAATGCACAGAACAGAAAGAAGTTTCGGAGAATGCTTCTGTGTAGTTTTTATTTGAAGATATTCCTTTTTCCACTATAGGCCCCTTAGGGTTCCAAATGTCCACTTGCAGTTTCTAAGGAAAGAGCGTCTCAGAACTGCTCAATCAAAAGTAAAGTTCAACTCCGTTAGTTGAATGCAAAGAACAGAAATAAGTTTCACAGAATGCTTCTGTGTAGTTTTTATTTGAACATATTCCTTTTTCCACTATAAGACAATTAGCGCTCAGTATGTCCAGTTGCAGTTTCCACAGAAAGTCTTTCAGAACTGCTCTATCAAAAGCAATATTCATCTCTGTTAGTTGAATGCACAGAACAGAAAGAAGTTTCACAGAATGCTTCTGTGTAGTTTTTGTTAGAAGTAAGTCCTTTTTACAATATAGGCCCCCATGCGCTATGATTATCCACTTGCGGTTTATACAGAAAGAGTGTTTCTGTGCTGCTCTATCAAAAGTAGGTTCAACTCTGTTAGTTGAATGCACAGAAGAGGAAGAAGTTTCACAGAAGGCTTCTGTGTAGTTTTTATTTGAAGATATTCCTTTTTCCACTATAAGCCCGATAGCACTCTGAGTGTCCCCTTGTAGTTACTACAGAAACAGAGTTTCAGAACTGCTCTATCAAAAGTAATATTCAACTCTGTTACTTGAATGCACAGAACAGAGAGAAGTTTCGCAGAATGCTTCTGTGTAGTTTTTATTTGAAGATATTCCTTTTTCCACTATAGGACCCTTAGGGCTCCGAATTTCCACTTACCGTTTCTACAGAAACAATGTTTCAGAACTGTTCAATCAAAAGTAAGCTTCAACTCTGTTAGTTGAAGGCAAAGAACAGAAATAAATTTCACAGAATGCTTCTGTGCAGTTTTTATTTGAAGATATTCCTTTTTCCACTATAAGCCCATTAGCGCTCTGTATGTCCAGTTGCAGTTTCCACAGAAAGAGTGTTTCAGAACTGCTCTATCAAAAGCAATATTCATCTCTGTTAGTTGAATGCACAGAACAGAAAGAAGTTTCACAGAATGCTTCTGTGTAGTTTTTATTTGAAGTAAGTCCTTTTTACACTATAGGCCCCCATGCGCTATGATTGTCCGCTTGCGGTTTGTACAGAAAGAGTGATTCTTTGCTGCACTATCAAAAGTAGGTTCAACTCTGTTAGTTGAATGCACAGAAGAGAAAGAAGTTTCACAGAATGCTTCTGTGTAGCTTTTATTTGAAGATATTCCTTTTTCCACTCTAAGCCCGATAGCGCTCTGCGTGTCCCCTTGTAGTTTCTACAGAAACAGTGTTTCAGAACTGCCCTATCAAAAGTAATATTCAACTCTGTTACTTGAATGCACAGAACAGAAAGAATTTTCGCAGAATGCTTCTGTGTAGCTTTTATTTGAAGATATTCCTTTTTCCACTATAGGACCCTTAGGGCTCCGAATGTCCACTTACAGTTTCTACAGAAACAATGTTTCAGAACTGTTCTATCAAAAGTAAGCGTCAACTCTGTTAGTTGAATTCACAGAACAGAAAGCAGTTTCATAAAATGCTTCTGTGTAGTTTTTATTTGAAGATATTCCTTTCGCCACTAGAGTCCTCTTGGGGCTCCGAATGTCCACTTGCAGTTTCCACAGAAACTGTGTTTCAGAACTGCTCAATCAAAAGTAAGCTTCAACTCTGTTAGTTGAATGCACTGAACAAAAAGTACTATCACAGAATGCTTCTGTGTAGTTTTTATTTGAAGACATTTCATTTTCCACTGTAGGCCCCTTAGCGCTATGAATGTCCACTTGCAGTTTCTAATGAAAGAGTGTTTCAGTGCTGCTCAATCAAAACAAAGTTCCAACTCTGTTAGTTGAATGCACAGAACAGAAAGGAGTTTCACAGAATGCTTCTGTGTAGTTTTTATTTGAAGTAAGTCCTTTTTACACTATAGGCCCCCATGCGCTATGATTGTCCACTTGCAGTTTCTACAGAAAGAGTGTTTCTGTGCTGCTCTCTCAAAAGGTGGTTCAACTCTATTAGTTGAATGCACAGAAGAGAAAGAAGTTTCACAGAATGCTTCTGTGTAGTTTTTATTTGTAGATATTTTTTTGCGGTATAGGACCCTTAGCGCTATGAATGTCCAATTGCAGTTTCTACAGAAAGAGTGTATCAGAATTGCTCAATCAAAACTAATCTTCAACTCTTTTAGTTGATTGCACAGAAGAGAAAGAAGTTTCGCTGAATGCTTCTGTGTAGTTTTTGTTTGTAGTTACTCCTTTTTCCAGTATAGGCTCCTTAGTGCTACGAATGTCCACTTGCGGTTTCTACAGAAAGAGTGTTTCAGAACTGCTCGATCAATAGTAATGTTCAACTCTGTTAGTTGAATGCACAGAACAGAAAGAAGTTTCGCAGAATGCTTCTGAGCAGTTTTTAGTTGAGGATATCCCTTTTTCCACTATAAGCCCCGTAGAGCTCTGAATGTCCAGTTCCAGTTTCTACAGAAAGAGTGTTTCAGAACTGCTCTGTAAAAAGTAATGTTCAACTCTGTTAGTTGAATGCACAGAACAGAAAGAAGTTTCGGAGAATGCTTCTGTGTAGTTTTTATTAGAAGATATTCCTTTTTCCACTATAGGCCCCTTAGGGTTCCAAATGTCCACTTGCAGTTTCTTCAGAAAGAACGTCTCAGAACTGCTCAATCAAAAGTAAAGTTCAACTCTGTTAGTTGAATGCAAAGAACAGAAATAAGTTTCACAGAATGCTTCTTTGTAGTATTTATTTGAAGATATTCCTTTTTCCACTATAAGCCAATTAGAGCACTGTATGTCCAGTTGCATTTTCCACAGAAAGAGTGTTTCAGAACTGCTCTGTCAAAAGTGATATTCATATCTGTTAGTTGAATGCACAGAACAGAAAGAAATTTCGCAGAATGCTTCAGTGTAGTTTTTATTTGAAGATATTCCTTTTTCCACTGTAGATCCCTTAGGGTTCCAAATGTCCACTTGCAGTTTCATCAGAAAGAGCGTCTCAGAACTGCTCAATCAAAAGTAAATTTCAACTCTGTTAGTTGAATGCAAAGAACAGCAATAAGTTTCACAGAATGCTTCTGTGTAGTTTTTATTTGAAGATATTCCTTTTTCCACTTTAAGACCATTAGCACTCTGTATGTCCAGTTGCAGTTTCCACAGAAAGAGTGTTTCAGAACTGATCTATCAAAAGCAATATTCATCTCTGTTAGTTGAATGCACAGAACAGAAAGGAGTTTCACAGAATGCTTCTGTGTAGTTTTTATTTGAAGTAAGTGTTTTTTACACTATAGGCCCCCATGCGCTATGATTGTCCACTTGCGGTTTGTACAGAAAGAGTGTTTCTGTGCTGCTCTATCAAAAGTAGGTTCAACTCTGTTAGTTGAATGCACAGAAGAGAAAGAATTTTCACAGAATGCTTCTGTGTAGTTTTTATTTGAAGATATTCCTTTTTCCACTATAAGCCCGATAGCGCTCTGAGTGTCCCCTTGTAGTTTCTACAGAAACAGTGTTTCAGAACTGCTCTATCAAAAGTAATATTCAACTCTGTTACTTGAATGCACAGAACAGAAAGAAGTTTCACAGAATGCTTCTGCGTAGTTTTTATTTGAAGATATTCCTTTTTCCACTATAGGACCCTTAGGGCTCCGAATGTCCACTTACAGTTTCTACAGAAACAATGTTTCAGAACAGTTCAATCAAAAGTAAGCTTCAAATCTGTTAGTTGAATGGAAAGAACAGAAATAAGTTTCACAGAATGCTTCTGTGTAGTTTTTATTTGAAGATGTTCTTTTTCCACTATAAGCCCATTAGCGCTCTGTATGTCCACTTGCAGTTTCCACAGAAAGAGTGTTTCAGAACTGCTCTATCAAAGCAATATTCATCTCTGTTAGTTCAATGCACAGAACAGAAAGAAGTTTCACAGAATGCTTCTGTGTAGTTTTTATTTGAAGTAAGTCCTTTTTACACTATAGGCCCCCATGCGCTATGATTGTCCGCTTGCGGTTTGTACAGAAAGAGTGTTTCTTTGCTGCACTATCAAAAGTAGGTTCAACTCTGTTAGTTGAATGCACAGAAGAGAAAGAAGTTTCACAGAATGCTTCTGTGTAGCTTTTATTTGAAGATATTCCTTTTTCCACTCTAAGCCCGATAGCGCTCTGCGTGTCCCCTTGTAGTTTCTACAGAAACAGTGTTTCAGAACTGCCCTATCAAAAGCAATATTCATCTCTGTTAGTTGAATGCACAGAACAGAAAGAAGTTTCACAGAATGCTTCTGTGTAGTTTTTGTTAGAAGTAAGTCCTTTTTACAATATAGGCCCCCATGCGCTATGATTATCCACTTGCGGTTTATACAGAAAGAGTGTTTCTGTGCTGCTCTATCAAAAGTAGGTTCAACTCTGTTAGTTGAATGCACAGAAGAGGAAGAAGTTTCACAGAAGGCTTCTGTGTAGTTTTTATTTGAAGATATTCCTTTTTCCACTATAAGCCCGATAGCACTCTGAGTGTCCCCTTGTAGTTACTACAGAAACAGAGTTTCAGAACTGCTCTATCAAAAGTAATATTCAACTCTGTTACTTGAATGCACAGAACAGAGAGAAGTTTCGCAGAATGCTTCTGTGTAGTTTTTATTTGAAGATATTCCTTTTTCCACTATAGGACCCTTAGGGCTCCGAATTTCCACTTACCGTTTCTACAGAAACAATGTTTCAGAACTGTTCAATCAAAAGTAAGCTTCAACTCTGTTAGTTGAAGGCAAAGAACAGAAATAAATTTCACAGAATGCTTCTGTGCAGTTTTTATTTGAAGATATTCCTTTTTCCACTATAAGCCCATTAGCGCTCTGTATGTCCAGTTGCAGTTTCCACAGAAAGAGTGTTTCAGAACTGCTCTATCAAAAGCAATATTCATCTCTGTTAGTTGAATGCACAGAACAGAAAGAAGTTTCACAGAATGCTTCTGTGTAGTTTTTATTTGAAGTAAGTCCTTTTTACACTATAGGCCCCCATGCGCTATGATTGTCCGCTTGCGGTTTGTACAGAAAGAGTGATTCTTTGCTGCACTATCAAAAGTAGGTTCAACTCTGTTAGTTGAATGCACAGAAGAGAAAGAAGTTTCACAGAATGCTTCTGTGTAGCTTTTATTTGAAGATATTCCTTTTTCCACTCTAAGCCCGATAGCGCTCTGCGTGTCCCCTTGTAGTTTCTACAGAAACAGTGTTTCAGAACTGCCCTATCAAAAGTAATATTCAACTCTGTTACTTGAATGCACAGAACAGAAAGAATTTTCGCAGAATGCTTCTGTGTAGCTTTTATTTGAAGATATTCCTTTTTCCACTATAGGACCCTTAGGGCTCCGAATGTCCACTTACAGTTTCTACAGAAACAATGTTTCAGAACTGTTCTATCAAAAGTAAGCGTCAACTCTGTTAGTTGAATTCACAGAACAGAAAGCAGTTTCATAAAATGCTTCTGTGTAGTTTTTATTTGAAGATATTCCTTTCGCCACTAGAGTCCTCTTGGGGCTCCGAATGTCCACTTGCAGTTTCCACAGAAACTGTGTTTCAGAACTGCTCAATCAAAAGTAAGCTTCAACTCTGTTAGTTGAATGCACTGAACAAAAAGTACTATCACAGAATGCTTCTGTGTAGTTTTTATTTGAAGACATTTCATTTTCCACTGTAGGCCCCTTAGCGCTATGAATGTCCACTTGCAGTTTCTAATGAAAGAGTGTTTCAGTGCTGCTCAATCAAAACAAAGTTCCAACTCTGTTAGTTGAATGCACAGAACAGAAAGGAGTTTCACAGAATGCTTCTGTGTAGTTTTTATTTGAAGTAAGTCCTTTTTACACTATAGGCCCCCATGCGCTATGATTGTCCACTTGCAGTTTCTACAGAAAGAGTGTTTCTGTGCTGCTCTCTCAAAAGGTGGTTCAACTCTATTAGTTGAATGCACAGAAGAGAAAGAAGTTTCACAGAATGCTTCTGTGTAGTTTTTATTTGTAGATATTTTTTTGCGGTATAGGACCCTTAGCGCTATGAATGTCCAATTGCAGTTTCTACAGAAAGAGTGTATCAGAATTGCTCAATCAAAACTAATCTTCAACTCTTTTAGTTGATTGCACAGAAGAGAAAGAAGTTTCGCTGAATGCTTCTGTGTAGTTTTTGTTTGTAGTTACTCCTTTTTCCAGTATAGGCTCCTTAGTGCTACGAATGTCCACTTGCGGTTTCTACAGAAAGAGTGTTTCAGAACTGCTCGATCAATAGTAATGTTCAACTCTGTTAGTTGAATGCACAGAACAGAAAGAAGTTTCGCAGAATGCTTCTGAGCAGTTTTTAGTTGAGGATATCCCTTTTTCCACTATAAGCCCCGTAGAGCTCTGAATGTCCAGTTCCAGTTTCTACAGAAAGAGTGTTTCAGAACTGCTCTGTAAAAAGTAATGTTCAACTCTGTTAGTTGAATGCACAGAACAGAAAGAAGTTTCGGAGAATGCTTCTGTGTAGTTTTTATTAGAAGATATTCCTTTTTCCACTATAGGCCCCTTAGGGTTCCAAATGTCCACTTGCAGTTTCTTCAGAAAGAACGTCTCAGAACTGCTCAATCAAAAGTAAAGTTCAACTCTGTTAGTTGAATGCAAAGAACAGAAATAAGTTTCACAGAATGCTTCTTTGTAGTATTTATTTGAAGATATTCCTTTTTCCACTATAAGCCAATTAGAGCACTGTATGTCCAGTTGCATTTTCCACAGAAAGAGTGTTTCAGAACTGCTCTGTCAAAAGTGATATTCATATCTGTTAGTTGAATGCACAGAACAGAAAGAAATTTCGCAGAATGCTTCAGTGTAGTTTTTATTTGAAGATATTCCTTTTTCCACTGTAGATCCCTTAGGGTTCCAAATGTCCACTTGCAGTTTCATCAGAAAGAGCGTCTCAGAACTGCTCAATCAAAAGTAAATTTCAACTCTGTTAGTTGAATGCAAAGAACAGCAATAAGTTTCACAGAATGCTTCTGTGTAGTTTTTATTTGAAGATATTCCTTTTTCCACTTTAAGACCATTAGCACTCTGTATGTCCAGTTGCAGTTTCCACAGAAAGAGTGTTTCAGAACTGATCTATCAAAAGCAATATTCATCTCTGTTAGTTGAATGCACAGAACAGAAAGGAGTTTCACAGAATGCTTCTGTGTAGTTTTTATTTGAAGTAAGTGTTTTTTACACTATAGGCCCCCATGCGCTATGATTGTCCACTTGCGGTTTGTACAGAAAGAGTGTTTCTGTGCTGCTCTATCAAAAGTAGGTTCAACTCTGTTAGTTGAATGCACAGAAGAGAAAGAATTTTCACAGAATGCTTCTGTGTAGTTTTTATTTGAAGATATTCCTTTTTCCACTATAAGCCCGATAGCGCTCTGAGTGTCCCCTTGTAGTTTCTACAGAAACAGTGTTTCAGAACTGCTCTATCAAAAGTAATATTCAACTCTGTTACTTGAATGCACAGAACAGAAAGAAGTTTCACAGAATGCTTCTGCGTAGTTTTTATTTGAAGATATTCCTTTTTCCACTATAGGACCCTTAGGGCTCCGAATGTCCACTTACAGTTTCTACAGAAACAATGTTTCAGAACAGTTCAATCAAAAGTAAGCTTCAAATCTGTTAGTTGAATGGAAAGAACAGAAATAAGTTTCACAGAATGCTTCTGTGTAGTTTTTATTTGAAGATGTTCTTTTTCCACTATAAGCCCATTAGCGCTCTGTATGTCCACTTGCAGTTTCCACAGAAAGAGTGTTTCAGAACTGCTCTATCAAAGCAATATTCATCTCTGTTAGTTCAATGCACAGAACAGAAAGAAGTTTCACAGAATGCTTCTGTGTAGTTTTTATTTGAAGTAAGTCCTTTTTACACTATAGGCCCCCATGCGCTATGATTGTCCGCTTGCGGTTTGTACAGAAAGAGTGTTTCTTTGCTGCACTATCAAAAGTAGGTTCAACTCTGTTAGTTGAATGCACAGAAGAGAAAGAAGTTTCACAGAATGCTTCTGTGTAGCTTTTATTTGAAGATATTCCTTTTTCCACTCTAAGCCCGATAGCGCTCTGCGTGTCCCCTTGTAGTTTCTACAGAAACAGTGTTTCAGAACTGCCCTATCAAAAGCAATATTCATCTCTGTTAGTTGAATGCACAGAACAGAAAGAAGTTTCACAGAATGCTTCTGTGTAGTTTTTGTTAGAAGTAAGTCCTTTTTACAATATAGGCCCCCATGCGCTATGATTATCCACTTGCGGTTTATACAGAAAGAGTGTTTCTGTGCTGCTCTATCAAAAGTAGGTTCAACTCTGTTAGTTGAATGCACAGAAGAGGAAGAAGTTTCACAGAAGGCTTCTGTGTAGTTTTTATTTGAAGATATTCCTTTTTCCACTATAAGCCCGATAGCACTCTGAGTGTCCCCTTGTAGTTACTACAGAAACAGAGTTTCAGAACTGCTCTATCAAAAGTAATATTCAACTCTGTTACTTGAATGCACAGAACAGAGAGAAGTTTCGCAGAATGCTTCTGTGTAGTTTTTATTTGAAGATATTCCTTTTTCCACTATAGGACCCTTAGGGCTCCGAATTTCCACTTACCGTTTCTACAGAAACAATGTTTCAGAACTGTTCAATCAAAAGTAAGCTTCAACTCTGTTAGTTGAAGGCAAAGAACAGAAATAAATTTCACAGAATGCTTCTGTGCAGTTTTTATTTGAAGATATTCCTTTTTCCACTATAAGCCCATTAGCGCTCTGTATGTCCAGTTGCAGTTTCCACAGAAAGAGTGTTTCAGAACTGCTCTATCAAAAGCAATATTCATCTCTGTTAGTTGAATGCACAGAACAGAAAGAAGTTTCACAGAATGCTTCTGTGTAGTTTTTATTTGAAGTAAGTCCTTTTTACACTAAAGGCCCCCATGCGCTATGATTGTCCGCTTGCGGTTTGTACAGAAAGAGTGATTCTTTGCTGCACTATCAAAAGTAGGTTCAACTCTGTTAGTTGAATGCACAGAAGAGAAAGAAGTTTCACAGAATGCTTCTGTGTAGCTTTTATTTGAAGATATTCCTTTTTCCACTCTAAGCCCGATAGCGCTCTGCGTGTCCCCTTGTAGTTTCTACAGAAACAGTGTTTCAGAACTGCCCTATCAAAAGTAATATTCAACTCTGTTACTTGAATGCACAGAACAGAAAGAATTTTCGCAGAATGCTTCTGTGTAGCTTTTATTTGAAGATATTCCTTTTTCCACTATAGGACCCTTAGGGCTCCGAATGTCCACTTACAGTTTCTACAGAAACAATGTTTCAGAACTGTTCTATCAAAAGTAAGCGTCAACTCTGTTAGTTGAATTCACAGAACAGAAAGCAGTTTCATAAAATGCTTCTGTGTAGTTTTTATTTGAAGATATTCCTTTCGCCACTAGAGTCCTCTTGGGGCTCCGAATGTCCACTTGCAGTTTCCACAGAAACTGTGTTTCAGAACTGCTCAATCAAAAGTAAGCTTCAACTCTGTTAGTTGAATGCACTGAACAAAAAGTACTATCACAGAATGCTTCTGTGTAGTTTTTATTTGAAGACATTTCATTTTCCACTGTAGGCCCCTTAGCGCTCTGAATGTCCACTTGCAGTTTCTAATGAAAGAGTGTTTCAGTGCTGCTCAATCAAAACAAAGTTCCAACTCTGTTAGTTGAATGCACAGAACAGAAAGGAGTTTCACAGAATGCTTCTGTGTAGTTTTTATTTGAAGTAAGTCCTTTTTACACTATAGGCCCCCATGCGCTATGATTGTCCACTTGCAGTTTCTACAGAAAGAGTGTTTCTGTGCTGCTCTCTCAAAAGGTGGTTCAACTCTATTAGTTGAATGCACAGAAGAGAAAGAAGTTTCACAGAATGCTTCTGTGTAGTTTTTATTTGTAGATATTTTTTTGCGGTATAGGACCCTTAGCGCTATGAATGTCCAATTGCAGTTTCTACAGAAAGAGTGTATCAGAATTGCTCAATCAAAACTAAGCTTCAACTCTTTTAGTTGATTGCACAGAAGAGAAAGAAGTTTCGCTGAATGCTTCTGTGTAGTTTTTGTTTGTAGTTACTCCTTTTTCCAGTATAGGCTCCTTAGTGCTACGAATGTCCACTTGCGGTTTCTACAGAAAGAGTGTTTCAGAACTGCTCGATCAATAGTAATGTTCAACTCTGTTAGTTGAATGCACAGAACAGAAAGAAGTTTCGCAGAATGCTTCTGAGCAGTTTTTAGTTGAGGATATCCCTTTTTCCACTATAAGCCCCGTAGAGCTCTGAATGTCCAGTTCCAGTTTCTACAGAAAGAGTGTTTCAGAACTGCTCTGTAAAAAGTAATGTTCAACTCTGTTAGTTGAATGCACAGAACAGAAAGAAGTTTCGGAGAATGCTTCTGTGTAGTTTTTATTAGAAGATATTCCTTTTTCCACTATAGGCCCCTTAGGGTTCCAAATGTCCACTTGCAGTTTCTTCAGAAAGAACGTCTCAGAACTGCTCAATCAAAAGTAAAGTTCAACTCTGTTAGTTGAATGCAAAGAACAGAAATAAGTTTCACAGAATGCTTCTTTGTAGTATTTATTTGAAGATATTCCTTTTTCCACTATAAGCCAATTAGAGCACTGTATGTCCAGTTGCATTTTCCACAGAAAGAGTGTTTCAGAACTGCTCTGTCAAAAGTGATATTCATATCTGTTAGTTGAATGCACAGAACAGAAAGAAATTTCGCAGAATGCTTCAGTGTAGTTTTTATTTGAAGATATTCCTTTTTCCACTGTAGATCCCTTAGGGTTCCAAATGTCCACTTGCAGTTTCATCAGAAAGAGCGTCTCAGAACTGCTCAATCAAAAGTAAATTTCAACTCTGTTAGTTGAATGCAAAGAACAGCAATAAGTTTCACAGAATGCTTCTGTGTAGTTTTTATTTGAAGATATTCCTTTTTCCACTTTAAGACCATTAGCACTCTGTATGTCCAGTTGCAGTTTCCACAGAAAGAGTGTTTCAGAACTGATCTATCAAAAGCAATATTCATCTCTGTTAGTTGAATGCACAGAACAGAAAGGAGTTTCACAGAATGCTTCTGTGTAGTTTTTATTTGAAGTAAGTGTTTTTTACACTATAGGCCCCCATGCGCTATGATTGTCCACTTGCGGTTTGTACAGAAAGAGTGTTTCTGTGCTGCTCTATCAAAAGTAGGTTCAACTCTGTTAGTTGAATGCACAGAAGAGAAAGAATTTTCACAGAATGCTTCTGTGTAGTTTTTATTTGAAGATATTCCTTTTTCCACTATAAGCCCGATAGCGCTCTGAGTGTCCCCTTGTAGTTTCTACAGAAACAGTGTTTCAGAACTGCTCTATCAAAAGTAATATTCAACTCTGTTACTTGAATGCACAGAACAGAAAGAAGTTTCACAGAATGCTTCTGCGTAGTTTTTATTTGAAGATATTCCTTTTTCCACTATAGGACCCTTAGGGCTCCGAATGTCCACTTACAGTTTCTACAGAAACAATGTTTCAGAACAGTTCAATCAAAAGTAAGCTTCAAATCTGTTAGTTGAATGGAAAGAACAGAAATAAGTTTCACAGAATGCTTCTGTGTAGTTTTTATTTGAAGATGTTCTTTTTCCACTATAAGCCCATTAGCGCTCTGTATGTCCACTTGCAGTTTCCACAGAAAGAGTGTTTCAGAACTGCTCTATCAAAGCAATATTCATCTCTGTTAGTTCAATGCACAGAACAGAAAGAAGTTTCACAGAATGCTTCTGTGTAGTTTTTATTTGAAGTAAGTCCTTTTTACACTATAGGCCCCCATGCGCTATGATTGTCCGCTTGCGGTTTGTACAGAAAGAGTGTTTCTTTGCTGCACTATCAAAAGTAGGTTCAACTCTGTTAGTTGAATGCACAGAAGAGAAAGAAGTTTCACAGAATGCTTCTGTGTAGCTTTTATTTGAAGATATTCCTTTTTCCACTCTAAGCCCGATAGCGCTCTGCGTGTCCCCTTGTAGTTTCTACAGAAACAGTGTTTCAGAACTGCCCTATCAAAAGCAATATTCATCTCTGTTAGTTGAATGCACAGAACAGAAAGAAGTTTCACAGAATGCTTCTGTGTAGTTTTTGTTAGAAGTAAGTCCTTTTTACAATATAGGCCCCCATGCGCTATGATTATCCACTTGCGGTTTATACAGAAAGAGTGTTTCTGTGCTGCTCTATCAAAAGTAGGTTCAACTCTGTTAGTTGAATGCACAGAAGAGGAAGAAGTTTCACAGAAGGCTTCTGTGTAGTTTTTATTTGAAGATATTCCTTTTTCCACTATAAGCCCGATAGCACTCTGAGTGTCCCCTTGTAGTTACTACAGAAACAGAGTTTCAGAACTGCTCTATCAAAAGTAATATTCAACTCTGTTACTTGAATGCACAGAACAGAGAGAAGTTTCGCAGAATGCTTCTGTGTAGTTTTTATTTGAAGATATTCCTTTTTCCACTATAGGACCCTTAGGGCTCCGAATTTCCACTTACCGTTTCTACAGAAACAATGTTTCAGAACTGTTCAATCAAAAGTAAGCTTCAACTCTGTTAGTTGAAGGCAAAGAACAGAAATAAATTTCACAGAATGCTTCTGTGCAGTTTTTATTTGAAGATATTCCTTTTTCCACTATAAGCCCATTAGCGCTCTGTATGTCCAGTTGCAGTTTCCACAGAAAGAGTGTTTCAGAACTGCTCTATCAAAAGCAATATTCATCTCTGTTAGTTGAATGCACAGAACAGAAAGAAGTTTCACAGAATGCTTCTGTGTAGTTTTTATTTGAAGTAAGTCCTTTTTACACTATAGGCCCCCATGCGCTATGATTGTCCGCTTGCGGTTTGTACAGAAAGAGTGATTCTTTGCTGCACTATCAAAAGTAGGTTCAACTCTGTTAGTTGAATGCACAGAAGAGAAAGAAGTTTCACAGAATGCTTCTGTGTAGCTTTTATTTGAAGATATTCCTTTTTCCACTCTAAGCCCGATAGCGCTCTGCGTGTCCCCTTGTAGTTTCTACAGAAACAGTGTTTCAGAACTGCCCTATCAAAAGTAATATTCAACTCTGTTACTTGAATGCACAGAACAGAAAGAATTTTCGCAGAATGCTTCTGTGTAGCTTTTATTTGAAGATATTCCTTTTTCCACTATAGGACCCTTAGGGCTCCGAATGTCCACTTACAGTTTCTACAGAAACAATGTTTCAGAACTGTTCTATCAAAAGTAAGCGTCAACTCTGTTAGTTGAATTCACAGAACAGAAAGCAGTTTCATAAAATGCTTCTGTGTAGTTTTTATTTGAAGATATTCCTTTCGCCACTAGAGTCCTCTTGGGGCTCCGAATGTCCACTTGCAGTTTCCACAGAAACTGTGTTTCAGAACTGCTCAATCAAAAGTAAGCTTCAACTCTGTTAGTTGAATGCACTGAACAAAAAGTACTATCACAGAATGCTTCTGTGTAGTTTTTATTTGAAGACATTTCATTTTCCACTGTAGGCCCCTTAGCGCTATGAATGTCCACTTGCAGTTTCTAATGAAAGAGTGTTTCAGTGCTGCTCAATCAAAACAAAGTTCCAACTCTGTTAGTTGAATGCACAGAACAGAAAGGAGTTTCACAGAATGCTTCTGTGTAGTTTTTATTTGAAGTAAGTCCTTTTTACACTATAGGCCCCCATGCGCTATGATTGTCCACTTGCAGTTTCTACAGAAAGAGTGTTTCTGTGCTGCTCTCTCAAAAGGTGGTTCAACTCTATTAGTTGAATGCACAGAAGAGAAAGAAGTTTCACAGAATGCTTCTGTGTAGTTTTTATTTGTAGATATTTTTTTGCGGTATAGGACCCTTAGCGCTATGAATGTCCAATTGCAGTTTCTACAGAAAGAGTGTATCAGAATTGCTCAATCAAAACTAAGCTTCAACTCTTTTAGTTGATTGCACAGAAGAGAAAGAAGTTTCGCTGAATGCTTCTGTGTAGTTTTTGTTTGTAGTTACTCCTTTTTCCAGTATAGGCTCCTTAGTGCTACGAATGTCCACTTGCGGTTTCTACAGAAAGAGTGTTTCAGAACTGCTCGATCAATAGTAATGTTCAACTCTGTTAGTTGAATGCACAGAACAGAAAGAAGTTTCGCAGAATGCTTCTGAGCAGTTTTTAGTTGAGGATATCCCTTTTTCCACTATAAGCCCCGTAGAGCTCTGAATGTCCAGTTCCAGTTTCTACAGAAAGAGTGTTTCAGAACTGCTCTGTAAAAAGTAATGTTCAACTCTGTTAGTTGAATGCACAGAACAGAAAGAAGTTTCGGAGAATGCTTCTGTGTAGTTTTTATTAGAAGATATTCCTTTTTCCACTATAGGCCCCTTAGGGTTCCAAATGTCCACTTGCAGTTTCTTCAGAAAGAACGTCTCAGAACTGCTCAATCAAAAGTAAAGTTCAACTCTGTTAGTTGAATGCAAAGAACAGAAATAAGTTTCACAGAATGCTTCTTTGTAGTATTTATTTGAAGATATTCCTTTTTCCACTATAAGCCAATTAGAGCACTGTATGTCCAGTTGCATTTTCCACAGAAAGAGTGTTTCAGAACTGCTCTGTCAAAAGTGATATTCATATCTGTTAGTTGAATGCACAGAACAGAAAGAAATTTCGCAGAATGCTTCAGTGTAGTTTTTATTTGAAGATATTCCTTTTTCCACTGTAGATCCCTTAGGGTTCCAAATGTCCACTTGCAGTTTCATCAGAAAGAGCGTCTCAGAACTGCTCAATCAAAAGTAAATTTCAACTCTGTTAGTTGAATGCAAAGAACAGCAATAAGTTTCACAGAATGCTTCTGTGTAGTTTTTATTTGAAGATATTCCTTTTTCCACTTTAAGACCATTAGCACTCTGTATGTCCAGTTGCAGTTTCCACAGAAAGAGTGTTTCAGAACTGATCTATCAAAAGCAATATTCATCTCTGTTAGTTGAATGCACAGAACAGAAAGGAGTTTCACAGAATGCTTCTGTGTAGTTTTTATTTGAAGTAAGTGTTTTTTACACTATAGGCCCCCATGCGCTATGATTGTCCACTTGCGGTTTGTACAGAAAGAGTGTTTCTGTGCTGCTCTATCAAAAGTAGGTTCAACTCTGTTAGTTGAATGCACAGAAGAGAAAGAATTTTCACAGAATGCTTCTGTGTAGTTTTTATTTGAAGATATTCCTTTTTCCACTATAAGCCCGATAGCGCTCTGAGTGTCCCCTTGTAGTTTCTACAGAAACAGTGTTTCAGAACTGCTCTATCAAAAGTAATATTCAACTCTGTTACTTGAATGCACAGAACAGAAAGAAGTTTCACAGAATGCTTCTGCGTAGTTTTTATTTGAAGATATTCCTTTTTCCACTATAGGACCCTTAGGGCTCCGAATGTCCACTTACAGTTTCTACAGAAACAATGTTTCAGAACAGTTCAATCAAAAGTAAGCTTCAAATCTGTTAGTTGAATGGAAAGAACAGAAATAAGTTTCACAGAATGCTTCTGTGTAGTTTTTATTTGAAGATGTTCTTTTTCCACTATAAGCCCATTAGCGCTCTGTATGTCCACTTGCAGTTTCCACAGAAAGAGTGTTTCAGAACTGCTCTATCAAAGCAATATTCATCTCTGTTAGTTCAATGCACAGAACAGAAAGAAGTTTCACAGAATGCTTCTGTGTAGTTTTTATTTGAAGTAAGTCCTTTTTACACTATAGGCCCCCATGCGCTATGATTGTCCGCTTGCGGTTTGTACAGAAAGAGTGTTTCTTTGCTGCACTATCAAAAGTAGGTTCAACTCTGTTAGTTGAATGCACAGAAGAGAAAGAAGTTTCACAGAATGCTTCTGTGTAGCTTTTATTTGAAGATATTCCTTTTTCCACTCTAAGCCCGATAGCGCTCTGCGTGTCCCCTTGTAGTTTCTACAGAAACAGTGTTTCAGAACTGCCCTATCAAAAGCAATATTCATCTCTGTTAGTTGAATGCACAGAACAGAAAGAAGTTTCACAGAATGCTTCTGTGTAGTTTTTGTTAGAAGTAAGTCCTTTTTACAATATAGGCCCCCATGCGCTATGATTATCCACTTGCGGTTTATACAGAAAGAGTGTTTCTGTGCTGCTCTATCAAAAGTAGGTTCAACTCTGTTAGTTGAATGCACAGAAGAGGAAGAAGTTTCACAGAAGGCTTCTGTGTAGTTTTTATTTGAAGATATTCCTTTTTCCACTATAAGCCCGATAGCACTCTGAGTGTCCCCTTGTAGTTACTACAGAAACAGAGTTTCAGAACTGCTCTATCAAAAGTAATATTCAACTCTGTTACTTGAATGCACAGAACAGAGAGAAGTTTCGCAGAATGCTTCTGTGTAGTTTTTATTTGAAGATATTCCTTTTTCCACTATAGGACCCTTAGGGCTCCGAATTTCCACTTACCGTTTCTACAGAAACAATGTTTCAGAACTGTTCAATCAAAAGTAAGCTTCAACTCTGTTAGTTGAAGGCAAAGAACAGAAATAAATTTCACAGAATGCTTCTGTGCAGTTTTTATTTGAAGATATTCCTTTTTCCACTATAAGCCCATTAGCGCTCTGTATGTCCAGTTGCAGTTTCCACAGAAAGAGTGTTTCAGAACTGCTCTATCAAAAGCAATATTCATCTCTGTTAGTTGAATGCACAGAACAGAAAGAAGTTTCACAGAATGCTTCTGTGTAGTTTTTATTTGAAGTAAGTCCTTTTTACACTATAGGCCCCCATGCGCTATGATTGTCCGCTTGCGGTTTGTACAGAAAGAGTGATTCTTTGCTGCACTATCAAAAGTAGGTTCAACTCTGTTAGTTGAATGCACAGAAGAGAAAGAAGTTTCACAGAATGCTTCTGTGTAGCTTTTATTTGAAGATATTCCTTTTTCCACTCTAAGCCCGATAGCGCTCTGCGTGTCCCCTTGTAGTTTCTACAGAAACAGTGTTTCAGAACTGCCCTATCAAAAGTAATATTCAACTCTGTTACTTGAATGCACAGAACAGAAAGAATTTTCGCAGAATGCTTCTGTGTAGCTTTTATTTGAAGATATTCCTTTTTCCACTATAGGACCCTTAGGGCTCCGAATGTCCACTTACAGTTTCTACAGAAACAATGTTTCAGAACTGTTCTATCAAAAGTAAGCGTCAACTCTGTTAGTTGAATTCACAGAACAGAAAGCAGTTTCATAAAATGCTTCTGTGTAGTTTTTATTTGAAGATATTCCTTTCGCCACTAGAGTCCTCTTGGGGCTCCGAATGTCCACTTGCAGTTTCCACAGAAACTGTGTTTCAGAACTGCTCAATCAAAAGTAAGCTTCAACTCTGTTAGTTGAATGCACTGAACAAAAAGTACTATCACAGAATGCTTCTGTGTAGTTTTTATTTGAAGACATTTCATTTTCCACTGTAGGCCCCTTAGCGCTCTGAATGTCCACTTGCAGTTTCTAATGAAAGAGTGTTTCAGTGCTGCTCAATCAAAACAAAGTTCCAACTCTGTTAGTTGAATGCACAGAACAGAAAGGAGTTTCACAGAATGCTTCTGTGTAGTTTTTATTTGAAGTAAGTCCTTTTTACACTATAGGCCCCCATGCGCTATGATTGTCCACTTGCAGTTTCTACAGAAAGAGTGTTTCTGTGCTGCTCTCTCAAAAGGTGGTTCAACTCTATTAGTTGAATGCACAGAAGAGAAAGAAGTTTCACAGAATGCTTCTGTGTAGTTTTTATTTGTAGATATTTTTTTGCGGTATAGGACCCTTAGCGCTATGAATGTCCAATTGCAGTTTCTACAGAAAGAGTGTATCAGAATTGCTCAATCAAAACTAAGCTTCAACTCTTTTAGTTGATTGCACAGAAGAGAAAGAAGTTTCGCTGAATGCTTCTGTGTAGTTTTTGTTTGTAGTTACTCCTTTTTCCAGTATAGGCTCCTTAGTGCTACGAATGTCCACTTGCGGTTTCTACAGAAAGAGTGTTTCAGAACTGCTCGATCAATAGTAATGTTCAACTCTGTTAGTTGAATGCACAGAACAGAAAGAAGTTTCGCAGAATGCTTCTGAGCAGTTTTTAGTTGAGGATATCCCTTTTTCCACTATAAGCCCCGTAGAGCTCTGAATGTCCAGTTCCAGTTTCTACAGAAAGAGTGTTTCAGAACTGCTCTGTAAAAAGTAATGTTCAACTCTGTTAGTTGAATGCACAGAACAGAAAGAAGTTTCGGAGAATGCTTCTGTGTAGTTTTTATTAGAAGATATTCCTTTTTCCACTATAGGCCCCTTAGGGTTCCAAATGTCCACTTGCAGTTTCTTCAGAAAGAACGTCTCAGAACTGCTCAATCAAAAGTAAAGTTCAACTCTGTTAGTTGAATGCAAAGAACAGAAATAAGTTTCACAGAATGCTTCTTTGTAGTATTTATTTGAAGATATTCCTTTTTCCACTATAAGCCAATTAGAGCACTGTATGTCCAGTTGCATTTTCCACAGAAAGAGTGTTTCAGAACTGCTCTGTCAAAAGTGATATTCATATCTGTTAGTTGAATGCACAGAACAGAAAGAAATTTCGCAGAATGCTTCAGTGTAGTTTTTATTTGAAGATATTCCTTTTTCCACTGTAGATCCCTTAGGGTTCCAAATGTCCACTTGCAGTTTCATCAGAAAGAGCGTCTCAGAACTGCTCAATCAAAAGTAAATTTCAACTCTGTTAGTTGAATGCAAAGAACAGCAATAAGTTTCACAGAATGCTTCTGTGTAGTTTTTATTTGAAGATATTCCTTTTTCCACTTTAAGACCATTAGCACTCTGTATGTCCAGTTGCAGTTTCCACAGAAAGAGTGTTTCAGAACTGATCTATCAAAAGCAATATTCATCTCTGTTAGTTGAATGCACAGAACAGAAAGGAGTTTCACAGAATGCTTCTGTGTAGTTTTTATTTGAAGTAAGTGTTTTTTACACTATAGGCCCCCATGCGCTATGATTGTCCACTTGCGGTTTGTACAGAAAGAGTGTTTCTGTGCTGCTCTATCAAAAGTAGGTTCAACTCTGTTAGTTGAATGCACAGAAGAGAAAGAATTTTCACAGAATGCTTCTGTGTAGTTTTTATTTGAAGATATTCCTTTTTCCACTATAAGCCCGATAGCGCTCTGAGTGTCCCCTTGTAGTTTCTACAGAAACAGTGTTTCAGAACTGCTCTATCAAAAGTAATATTCAACTCTGTTACTTGAATGCACAGAACAGAAAGAAGTTTCACAGAATGCTTCTGCGTAGTTTTTATTTGAAGATATTCCTTTTTCCACTATAGGACCCTTAGGGCTCCGAATGTCCACTTACAGTTTCTACAGAAACAATGTTTCAGAACAGTTCAATCAAAAGTAAGCTTCAAATCTGTTAGTTGAATGGAAAGAACAGAAATAAGTTTCACAGAATGCTTCTGTGTAGTTTTTATTTGAAGATGTTCTTTTTCCACTATAAGCCCATTAGCGCTCTGTATGTCCACTTGCAGTTTCCACAGAAAGAGTGTTTCAGAACTGCTCTATCAAAGCAATATTCATCTCTGTTAGTTCAATGCACAGAACAGAAAGAAGTTTCACAGAATGCTTCTGTGTAGTTTTTATTTGAAGTAAGTCCTTTTTACACTATAGGCCCCCATGCGCTATGATTGTCCGCTTGCGGTTTGTACAGAAAGAGTGTTTCTTTGCTGCACTATCAAAAGTAGGTTCAACTCTGTTAGTTGAATGCACAGAAGAGAAAGAAGTTTCACAGAATGCTTCTGTGTAGCTTTTATTTGAAGATATTCCTTTTTCCACTCTAAGCCCGATAGCGCTCTGCGTGTCCCCTTGTAGTTTCTACAGAAACAGTGTTTCAGAACTGCCCTATCAAAAGCAATATTCATCTCTGTTAGTTGAATGCACAGAACAGAAAGAAGTTTCACAGAATGCTTCTGTGTAGTTTTTGTTAGAAGTAAGTCCTTTTTACAATATAGGCCCCCATGCGCTATGATTATCCACTTGCGGTTTATACAGAAAGAGTGTTTCTGTGCTGCTCTATCAAAAGTAGGTTCAACTCTGTTAGTTGAATGCACAGAAGAGGAAGAAGTTTCACAGAAGGCTTCTGTGTAGTTTTTATTTGAAGATATTCCTTTTTCCACTATAAGCCCGATAGCACTCTGAGTGTCCCCTTGTAGTTACTACAGAAACAGAGTTTCAGAACTGCTCTATCAAAAGTAATATTCAACTCTGTTACTTGAATGCACAGAACAGAGAGAAGTTTCGCAGAATGCTTCTGTGTAGTTTTTATTTGAAGATATTCCTTTTTCCACTATAGGACCCTTAGGGCTCCGAATTTCCACTTACCGTTTCTACAGAAACAATGTTTCAGAACTGTTCAATCAAAAGTAAGCTTCAACTCTGTTAGTTGAAGGCAAAGAACAGAAATAAATTTCACAGAATGCTTCTGTGCAGTTTTTATTTGAAGATATTCCTTTTTCCACTATAAGCCCATTAGCGCTCTGTATGTCCAGTTGCAGTTTCCACAGAAAGAGTGTTTCAGAACTGCTCTATCAAAAGCAATATTCATCTCTGTTAGTTGAATGCACAGAACAGAAAGAAGTTTCACAGAATGCTTCTGTGTAGTTTTTATTTGAAGTAAGTCCTTTTTACACTATAGGCCCCCATGCGCTATGATTGTCCGCTTGCGGTTTGTACAGAAAGAGTGATTCTTTGCTGCACTATCAAAAGTAGGTTCAACTCTGTTAGTTGAATGCACAGAAGAGAAAGAAGTTTCACAGAATGCTTCTGTGTAGCTTTTATTTGAAGATATTCCTTTTTCCACTCTAAGCCCGATAGCGCTCTGCGTGTCCCCTTGTAGTTTCTACAGAAACAGTGTTTCAGAACTGCCCTATCAAAAGTAATATTCAACTCTGTTACTTGAATGCACAGAACAGAAAGAATTTTCGCAGAATGCTTCTGTGTAGCTTTTATTTGAAGATATTCCTTTTTCCACTATAGGACCCTTAGGGCTCCGAATGTCCACTTACAGTTTCTACAGAAACAATGTTTCAGAACTGTTCTATCAAAAGTAAGCGTCAACTCTGTTAGTTGAATTCACAGAACAGAAAGCAGTTTCATAAAATGCTTCTGTGTAGTTTTTATTTGAAGATATTCCTTTCGCCACTAGAGTCCTCTTGGGGCTCCGAATGTCCACTTGCAGTTTCCACAGAAACTGTGTTTCAGAACTGCTCAATCAAAAGTAAGCTTCAACTCTGTTAGTTGAATGCACTGAACAAAAAGTACTATCACAGAATGCTTCTGTGTAGTTTTTATTTGAAGACATTTCATTTTCCACTGTAGGCCCCTTAGCGCTATGAATGTCCACTTGCAGTTTCTAATGAAAGAGTGTTTCAGTGCTGCTCAATCAAAACAAAGTTCCAACTCTGTTAGTTGAATGCACAGAACAGAAAGGAGTTTCACAGAATGCTTCTGTGTAGTTTTTATTTGAAGTAAGTCCTTTTTACACTATAGGCCCCCATGCGCTATGATTGTCCACTTGCAGTTTCTACAGAAAGAGTGTTTCTGTGCTGCTCTCTCAAAAGGTGGTTCAACTCTATTAGTTGAATGCACAGAAGAGAAAGAAGTTTCACAGAATGCTTCTGTGTAGTTTTTATTTGTAGATATTTTTTTGCGGTATAGGACCCTTAGCGCTATGAATGTCCAATTGCAGTTTCTACAGAAAGAGTGTATCAGAATTGCTCAATCAAAACTAAGCTTCAACTCTTTTAGTTGATTGCACAGAAGAGAAAGAAGTTTCGCTGAATGCTTCTGTGTAGTTTTTGTTTGTAGTTACTCCTTTTTCCAGTATAGGCTCCTTAGTGCTACGAATGTCCACTTGCGGTTTCTACAGAAAGAGTGTTTCAGAACTGCTCGATCAATAGTAATGTTCAACTCTGTTAGTTGAATGCACAGAACAGAAAGAAGTTTCGCAGAATGCTTCTGAGCAGTTTTTAGTTGAGGATATCCCTTTTTCCACTATAAGCCCCGTAGAGCTCTGAATGTCCAGTTCCAGTTTCTACAGAAAGAGTGTTTCAGAACTGCTCTGTAAAAAGTAATGTTCAACTCTGTTAGTTGAATGCACAGAACAGAAAGAAGTTTCGGAGAATGCTTCTGTGTAGTTTTTATTAGAAGATATTCCTTTTTCCACTATAGGCCCCTTAGGGTTCCAAATGTCCACTTGCAGTTTCTTCAGAAAGAACGTCTCAGAACTGCTCAATCAAAAGTAAAGTTCAACTCTGTTAGTTGAATGCAAAGAACAGAAATAAGTTTCACAGAATGCTTCTTTGTAGTATTTATTTGAAGATATTCCTTTTTCCACTATAAGCCAATTAGAGCACTGTATGTCCAGTTGCATTTTCCACAGAAAGAGTGTTTCAGAACTGCTCTGTCAAAAGTGATATTCATATCTGTTAGTTGAATGCACAGAACAGAAAGAAATTTCGCAGAATGCTTCAGTGTAGTTTTTATTTGAAGATATTCCTTTTTCCACTGTAGATCCCTTAGGGTTCCAAATGTCCACTTGCAGTTTCATCAGAAAGAGCGTCTCAGAACTGCTCAATCAAAAGTAAATTTCAACTCTGTTAGTTGAATGCAAAGAACAGCAATAAGTTTCACAGAATGCTTCTGTGTAGTTTTTATTTGAAGATATTCCTTTTTCCACTTTAAGACCATTAGCACTCTGTATGTCCAGTTGCAGTTTCCACAGAAAGAGTGTTTCAGAACTGATCTATCAAAAGCAATATTCATCTCTGTTAGTTGAATGCACAGAACAGAAAGGAGTTTCACAGAATGCTTCTGTGTAGTTTTTATTTGAAGTAAGTGTTTTTTACACTATAGGCCCCCATGCGCTATGATTGTCCACTTGCGGTTTGTACAGAAAGAGTGTTTCTGTGCTGCTCTATCAAAAGTAGGTTCAACTCTGTTAGTTGAATGCACAGAAGAGAAAGAATTTTCACAGAATGCTTCTGTGTAGTTTTTATTTGAAGATATTCCTTTTTCCACTATAAGCCCGATAGCGCTCTGAGTGTCCCCTTGTAGTTTCTACAGAAACAGTGTTTCAGAACTGCTCTATCAAAAGTAATATTCAACTCTGTTACTTGAATGCACAGAACAGAAAGAAGTTTCACAGAATGCTTCTGCGTAGTTTTTATTTGAAGATATTCCTTTTTCCACTATAGGACCCTTAGGGCTCCGAATGTCCACTTACAGTTTCTACAGAAACAATGTTTCAGAACAGTTCAATCAAAAGTAAGCTTCAAATCTGTTAGTTGAATGGAAAGAACAGAAATAAGTTTCACAGAATGCTTCTGTGTAGTTTTTATTTGAAGATGTTCTTTTTCCACTATAAGCCCATTAGCGCTCTGTATGTCCACTTGCAGTTTCCACAGAAAGAGTGTTTCAGAACTGCTCTATCAAAGCAATATTCATCTCTGTTAGTTCAATGCACAGAACAGAAAGAAGTTTCACAGAATGCTTCTGTGTAGTTTTTATTTGAAGTAAGTCCTTTTTACACTATAGGCCCCCATGCGCTATGATTGTCCGCTTGCGGTTTGTACAGAAAGAGTGTTTCTTTGCTGCACTATCAAAAGTAGGTTCAACTCTGTTAGTTGAATGCACAGAAGAGAAAGAAGTTTCACAGAATGCTTCTGTGTAGCTTTTATTTGAAGATATTCCTTTTTCCACTCTAAGCCCGATAGCGCTCTGCGTGTCCCCTTGTAGTTTCTACAGAAACAGTGTTTCAGAACTGCCCTATCAAAAGCAATATTCATCTCTGTTAGTTGAATGCACAGAACAGAAAGAAGTTTCACAGAATGCTTCTGTGTAGTTTTTGTTAGAAGTAAGTCCTTTTTACAATATAGGCCCCCATGCGCTATGATTATCCACTTGCGGTTTATACAGAAAGAGTGTTTCTGTGCTGCTCTATCAAAAGTAGGTTCAACTCTGTTAGTTGAATGCACAGAAGAGGAAGAAGTTTCACAGAAGGCTTCTGTGTAGTTTTTATTTGAAGATATTCCTTTTTCCACTATAAGCCCGATAGCACTCTGAGTGTCCCCTTGTAGTTACTACAGAAACAGAGTTTCAGAACTGCTCTATCAAAAGTAATATTCAACTCTGTTACTTGAATGCACAGAACAGAGAGAAGTTTCGCAGAATGCTTCTGTGTAGTTTTTATTTGAAGATATTCCTTTTTCCACTATAGGACCCTTAGGGCTCCGAATTTCCACTTACCGTTTCTACAGAAACAATGTTTCAGAACTGTTCAATCAAAAGTAAGCTTCAACTCTGTTAGTTGAAGGCAAAGAACAGAAATAAATTTCACAGAATGCTTCTGTGCAGTTTTTATTTGAAGATATTCCTTTTTCCACTATAAGCCCATTAGCGCTCTGTATGTCCAGTTGCAGTTTCCACAGAAAGAGTGTTTCAGAACTGCTCTATCAAAAGCAATATTCATCTCTGTTAGTTGAATGCACAGAACAGAAAGAAGTTTCACAGAATGCTTCTGTGTAGTTTTTATTTGAAGTAAGTCCTTTTTACACTATAGGCCCCCATGCGCTATGATTGTCCGCTTGCGGTTTGTACAGAAAGAGTGATTCTTTGCTGCACTATCAAAAGTAGGTTCAACTCTGTTAGTTGAATGCACAGAAGAGAAAGAAGTTTCACAGAATGCTTCTGTGTAGCTTTTATTTGAAGATATTCCTTTTTCCACTCTAAGCCCGATAGCGCTCTGCGTGTCCCCTTGTAGTTTCTACAGAAACAGTGTTTCAGAACTGCCCTATCAAAAGTAATATTCAACTCTGTTACTTGAATGCACAGAACAGAAAGAATTTTCGCAGAATGCTTCTGTGTAGCTTTTATTTGAAGATATTCCTTTTTCCACTATAGGACCCTTAGGGCTCCGAATGTCCACTTACAGTTTCTACAGAAACAATGTTTCAGAACTGTTCTATCAAAAGTAAGCGTCAACTCTGTTAGTTGAATTCACAGAACAGAAAGCAGTTTCATAAAATGCTTCTGTGTAGTTTTTATTTGAAGATATTCCTTTCGCCACTAGAGTCCTCTTGGGGCTCCGAATGTCCACTTGCAGTTTCCACAGAAACTGTGTTTCAGAACTGCTCAATCAAAAGTAAGCTTCAACTCTGTTAGTTGAATGCACTGAACAAAAAGTACTATCACAGAATGCTTCTGTGTAGTTTTTATTTGAAGACATTTCATTTTCCACTGTAGGCCCCTTAGCGCTCTGAATGTCCACTTGCAGTTTCTAATGAAAGAGTGTTTCAGTGCTGCTCAATCAAAACAAAGTTCCAACTCTGTTAGTTGAATGCACAGAACAGAAAGGAGTTTCACAGAATGCTTCTGTGTAGTTTTTATTTGAAGTAAGTCCTTTTTACACTATAGGCCCCCATGCGCTATGATTGTCCACTTGCAGTTTCTACAGAAAGAGTGTTTCTGTGCTGCTCTCTCAAAAGGTGGTTCAACTCTATTAGTTGAATGCACAGAAGAGAAAGAAGTTTCACAGAATGCTTCTGTGTAGTTTTTATTTGTAGATATTTTTTTGCGGTATAGGACCCTTAGCGCTATGAATGTCCAATTGCAGTTTCTACAGAAAGAGTGTATCAGAATTGCTCAATCAAAACTAAGCTTCAACTCTTTTAGTTGATTGCACAGAAGAGAAAGAAGTTTCGCTGAATGCTTCTGTGTAGTTTTTGTTTGTAGTTACTCCTTTTTCCAGTATAGGCTCCTTAGTGCTACGAATGTCCACTTGCGGTTTCTACAGAAAGAGTGTTTCAGAACTGCTCGATCAATAGTAATGTTCAACTCTGTTAGTTGAATGCACAGAACAGAAAGAAGTTTCGCAGAATGCTTCTGAGCAGTTTTTAGTTGAGGATATCCCTTTTTCCACTATAAGCCCCGTAGAGCTCTGAATGTCCAGTTCCAGTTTCTACAGAAAGAGTGTTTCAGAACTGCTCTGTAAAAAGTAATGTTCAACTCTGTTAGTTGAATGCACAGAACAGAAAGTAGTTTCGGAGACTGCTTCTGTGTAGTTTTTATTTGAAGATATTCCTTTTTCCACTATAGGCCCCTTAGGGTTACAAATGTCCACTTGCAGTTTCTTCAGAAAGAGCGTCTCAGAACTGCTCAATCAAAAGTAAAGTTCAACTCTGTTAGTTGAATGCAAAGAACAGAAATAAGTTTCACAGAATGCTTCTTTGTAGTTTTTATTTGAAGATATTCCTTTTTCCACTATAAGCCAATTAGAGCTCTGTATGTCCAGTTGCATTTTCCACAGAAAGGGTGTTTCAGAACTGCTCTATCAAAAGTAATATTCATCTCTGTTAGTTGAATGCACAGAACAGAAAGAAATTTCGCAGAATACTTCAGTGTAGTTTTTATTTGAAGATATTCTTTTTCCACTATAGGCCCCTTAGGGCTCCGAATGTCCACTTGCAGTTTCTACAGAAACAGTGTTTCAGAACTGTTCATTCACAAGAAAGCTTCAACACTGTTTGTTGAATGCACAGAACAGAAAGAAGTTTCGCAGAATGCTTCTGAGTAGTTTTAATTTGAAGATATTTTTTTTCCACTCTAAGCCCAGTAGCGCTCTGAGTGCCCACTTGTAGTTTCTACAGAAACAGTCTTTCAGAACTGCTCTACCAAAAGTAATATTGAACTCTGTTACTTGAATGCACAGAACACAAAGTAGTTTCGCAGAATGCTTCTGTGTAGTTTTTATTTGAAGACATTACATTTTCCACTGTAGGCCTCTTAGCGCTATGAATGTCCACTTATAGTTTCTAATGAAAGAGTTTTTCAGTTTTGCTCAATCAAAAGAAAGGTCCAACTCTGTTAGTTGAATGCACAGAACAGAAAGAAGTTTCACAGAATGCTTCTGTGTAGTTTTTATTTGAAGTAAGTACTTTTTACACTATAGGACCCCATGCGCTATGTTTGTCCAATTGCAGTCTCTACAGAAAGAGTGTTTCTGTGCTACTCTATCAAAAGTAGGTTCAACTGAGTTAGTTGAATGCACAGAAGAGAAAGAAGTTTCACAGAATGCTTCTGTGTAGTTTTTATTTGTAGATATACTTTTTTGCTGTCTAGGCCCCTTAGTGCCATGTATGTCCAATTGCAGTTTCTACAGAAAGAGTGTTTCAGAATTGCTCAATCAAAAGAAAGCTTCAACTCTGTTACTTGAATGCACAGAACAGAAAGAAGTTTCACTGAATGCTTCTGTGTAGTTTTTGTTTGTAGTTATTCCTTTTTCCAGCAGAGGCTCCTTAGTGCTACGAATGTTCAACTGCAGTTTCTACAGAAAGAGTGTTTCAGAACTGCTCAATCAATAGTAATGTTCAACTCTGTTAGTAGAATGCACAGAACAGGAAGAAGTTTCGCAGAATGCTTCTGAGTAGTTTTTAGTTGAAGATATCCCTTTTTCCACTATAAGCCCCGTAGAGCTCAGAATGTCCAGTTGCAGTTTCTACAGAAAGAGTCTTTCAGAACTGCTCTGTCAAAAGTAATGTTCAACTCTGTTAGTTGAATGCACAGAACAGAAAGAAGTTTCGGAGAATGCTTCTGTGTAGTTTTTATTTGAAGATATTCCTTTTTCCACTATAGGCCCCTTAGGGTTCCAAATGTCCACTTGCAGTTTCTTCAGAAAGAACGTCTCAGAACTGCTCAATCAAAAGTAAAGTTCAACTCTGTTAGTTGAATGCAAAGAACAGAAATAAGTTTCAGAGAATGCTTCTTTGTAGTATTTATTTGAAGATATTCCTTTTTCCACTATAAGCCAATTAGAGCACTGTATGTCCAGTTGCATTTTCCACAGAAAGAGTGTTTCAGAACTGCTCTGTCAAAAGTGATATTCATATCTGTTAGTTGAATGCACAGAACAGAAAGAAATTTCGCAGAATGCTTCAGTGTAGTTTTTATTTGAAGATATTCCTTTTTCCACTCTAGACCCCTTAGGGTTCCAAATGTCCACTTGCAGTTTCATCAGAAAGAGCGTCTCAGAACTGCTCAATCAAAAGTAAATTTCAACTCTGTTAGTTGAATGCAAAGAACAGCAATAAGTTTCACAGAATGCTTCTGTGTAGTTTTTATTTGAAGATATGCCTTTTTCCACTTTAAGACCATTAGCACTCTGTATGTCCAGTTGCAGTTTCCACAGAAAGAGTGTTTCAGAACTGATCTATCAAAAGCAATATTCATCTCTGTTAGTTGAATGCACAGAACAGAAAGGAGTTTCACAGAATGCTTCTGTGTAGTTTTTATTTGAAGTAAGTGTTTTTTACACTATAGGCCCCCATGTGCTATGATTGTCCACTTGCGGTTTGTACAGAAAGAGTGTTTCTGTGCTGCTCTATCAAAAGTAGGTTCAACTCTGTTAGTTGAATGCACAGAAGAGAAAGAAGTTTCACAGAATGCTTCTGTGTAGTTTTTATTTGAAGATATTCCTTTTTCCACTATAGGACCCTTAGGGCTCCGAATGTCCACTTACAGTTTCTACAGAAACAATGTTTCAGAACTGTTCAATCAAAAGTAAGCTTCAAATCTGTTAGTTGAATGGAAAGAACAGAAATAAGTTTCACAGAATGCTTCTGTGTAGTTTTTCTTTGAAGATATTCTTTTTCCACTATAAGCCCATTAGCGCTCTGTATGTCCACTTGCAGTTTCCACAGAAAGAGTGTTTCAGAACTGCTCTATCAAAGCAATATTCATCTCTGTTAGTTGAATGCACAGAACAGAAAGAAGTTTCACAGAATGCTTCTGTGTAGTTTTTCTTTGAAGATATTCCTTTTTCCACTATAGGCCCCTTAGGGCTCCGAATGTCCACTTGCAGTTTCTACAGAAACAGTGTTTCAGAACTCTTCAATAAAAGTAAGCTTCAATTCTGTTAGTTGAAAGCACAGAACAGAAAGAAGTTTCGCAGAATGCTTCTGAGTAGTTTTTATTTGAAGATATTCCTTTTTCCACTATAAGCCCAATAGCCCTCTGAGTGTCCACTTGTAGTTTCTACAGAAACAGTGTTTCAGAACTGCTCTATCAAAAGTAATATTCAACTCTGTTACTTGAATGCACAGAACAGAAAGTAGTTTCGCAGAATGCTTCTGTGTAGTTTTTATTTGAAAATATTCCTTTTTCCACTATAGGACCCTTAGGGCTCCGAATGTCCACTTACAGTTTCTACAGAAACAATGTTTCAGAACTGTTCTATCAAAAGTAAGCGTCAACTCTGTTAGTTGAATTCACAGAACAGAAAGCAGTTTCATAAAATGCTTCTGTGTAGTTTTTATTTGAAGATATTCCTTTCGCCACTAGAGTCCTCTTGGGGCTCCGAATGTCCACTTGCAGTTTCCACAGAAACTGTGTTTCAGAACTGCTCAATCAAAAGTAAGCTTCAACTCTGTTAGTTGAATGCAAAGAACAGAAAGAAGTTTCACAGAATGCTTCTGTGTAGTTTTTATTTGAAGATATTCCTTTTTCCACTGTAGACCCCTTAGGGTTCCAAATGTCCACTTGCAGTTTCTTCAGGAAGAGCGCCTCAGAACTGCTCAATCAAAAGGAAAGTTCTACTCTGTTAGTTGAATGCAAAGAACAGAAATAAGTTTCACAGAATGCTTCTTTGTAGTTTTTATTTGAAGATATTCCTTTTTCCACTATAAGCCAATTAGAGCTCTGTATGTCCAGTTGCATTTTCCACAAAAAGGGTGTTTCAGCACTACTCTATCAAAAGTAATATTCATCTCTGTTAGTTGAATGCACAGAATAGAAAGAAATTTCGCAGAATGCTTCAGTGTAGTTTTTATTTGAAGATATTCTTTTTCCACTATAGGCCCCTTAGGGCTCCGAATGTCCACTTGCAGTTTCTACAGAAACAGTGTTTCAGAACTGCTCAATCACAAGAAAGCTTCAACTCTGTTAGTTGAATGCACAGAACAGAAAGAAGTTTCACAGAATGTTTCTGTGTAGTTTTTATAAGAAGTAAGTCCTTTTTACACTATAGGCCCCCATGCGCTATGATTGTCCACTTGCGGTTTATACAGAAAGAGTGTTTCTGTGCTGCTCTATCAAAAGTAGGTTCAACTCTGTTAGTTGAATGCACAGAAGAGAAAGAAGTTTCACAGAATGCTTCTGTGTAGTTTTTATTTGAAGATATTCCTTTTTCCACTATAAGCCCGTTAACGCTCTGAGTGTCCCCTTGTAGTTTCTACAGAAACAGTGTTTCAGAACTGCTCTATCAAAAGTAATATTCAACTCTGTTACTTGAATGCACAGAACAGAAAGAAGTTTCACAGAATGCTTCTGCGTAGTTTTTATTTGAAAATATTACTTTTTCCACTATAGGACACTTAGGGCTCCGAATGTCCACTTACAGTTTCTACAGAAACAATGTTTCAGAACTGTTCAATCAAAAGTAAGCTTCAAATCTGTTAGTTGAATGGAAAGAACAGAAATAAGTTTCACAGAATGCTTCTGTGTAGTTTTTATTTGAAGATGTTCTTTTTCCACTATAAGCCCATTAGCGCTCTGTATGTCCACTTGCAGTTTCCACAGAAAGAGTGTTTCAGAACTGCTCTATCAAAGCAATATTCATCTCTGTTAGTTGAATGCGCAGAACAGAAAGAAGTTTCACAGAATGCTTCTGTGTAGTTTTTCTTTGAAGATATTCCTTTTTCCACTATAGGCCCCTTAGGGCTCTGAATGTCCACTTGCAGTTTCTACAGAAACAGTGTTTCAGAACTCTTCAATAAAAGTAAGCTTCAACTCTGTTAGTTGAAAGCACAGAACAGAAAGAAGTTTCGCAGAATGCTTCTGAGTAGTTTTTATTTGAAGATATTCCTTTTTCCACTATAAGCCCAATAGCCCTCAGAGTGTCCACTTGTAGTTTCTACAGAAACAGTGTTTCAGAACTGCTCTATCAAAAGTAATATTCAACTCTGTTACTTGAATGCACAGAACAGAAAGTAGTTTCGCAGAATGCTTCTGTGTAGTTTTTATTTGAAAATATTCCTTTTTCCACTATAGGACCCTTAGGCCTCCGAATGTCCACTTACAGTTTCTACAGAAACAATGTTTCAGAACTGTTCTATCAAAAGTAAGCGTCAACTCTGTTAGTTGAATTCACAGAACAGAAAGCAGTTTCATAAAATGCTTCTGTGTAGTTTTTATTTGAAGATATTCCTTTTGCCACTAGAGTCCTCTTGGGGCTCCGAATGTCCACTTGCAGTTTCCACAGAAACTGTGTTTCAGAACTGCTCAATCAAAAGTAAGCTTCAACTCTGTTAGTTGAATGCAAAGAACAGAAAGAAGTTTCACAGAATGCTTCTGTGTAGTTTTTATTTGAAGATATTCCTTTTTCCACTGTAGACCACTTAGGGTTCCAAATGTCCACTTGCAGTTTCTTCAGAAAGAGCGCCTCAGAACTGCTCAATCAAAAGGAAAGTTCAACTCTGTTAGTTGAATGCAAAGAACAGAAATAAGTTTCACAGAATGCTTCTTTGTAGTTTTTATTTGAAGATATTCCTTTTTCCACTGTAAGCCAATTAGAGCTCTGTATGTCCAGTTGCATTTTCCACAGAAAGGGTGTTTCAGCACTGCTCTATCAAAAGTAATATTCATCTCTGTTAGTTGAATGCACAGAACAGAAAGAAATTTCGCAGAATGCTTCAGTGTAGTTTTTATTTGAAGATATTCTTTTTCCACTATAGGCCCCTTAGGGCTCCGAATGTCCACTTGCAGTTTCTACAGAAACAGTGTTTCAGAACTGCTCAATCACAAGAAAGCTTCAACTCTGTTAGTTGAATGCACAGAACAGAAAGCAGTTTCACAGAATGCTTCTGTGTAGTTTTTATTAGAAGTAAGTCCTTTTTACACTATAGGCCCCCATGCGCTATGATTGTCCACTTGCGGTTTATACAGAAAGAGTGTTTCTGTGCTGCTCTATCAAAAGTAGGTTCAACTCTGTTAGTTGAATGCACAGAAGAGAAAGAAGTTTCACAGAATGCTTCTGTGTAGTTTTTACTTGAAGATATTCCTTTTTCCACTATAAGCCTGATAGCACTCTGAGTGTCCCCTTGTAGTTACTACAGAAACAGTGTTTCAGAACTGCTCTATCAAAAGTAATATTCAACTCTGTTACTTGAATGCACAGAACAGAGAGAAGTTTCGCAGAATGCTTCTGTGTAGTTTTTATTTGAAGATATTACTTTTTCCACTATAGGACACTTAGGGCTCCGAATTTCCACTTACCGTTTCTACAGAAACAATGTTTCAGAACTGTTCAATCAAAAGTAAGCTTCAACTCTGTTAGTTGAAGGCAAAGAACAGAAATAACTTTCACAGAATGCTTCTGTGCAGTTTTTATTTAAAGATATTACTTTTTCCACTATAAGCCCATTAGCGCTCTGTATGTCCAGTTGCAGTTTCCACAGAAAGAGTGTATCAGAACTGCTCTATCAAAGGCAATATTCATCTCTGTTAGTTGAATGCACAGAACAGAAAGAAGTTTCACAGAATGCTTCTTTGTAGTTTTTATTTGAAGTAAGTCCTTTTTACAGTATAGGCCCCCATGCGCTATGATTGTCCGCTTGCGGTTTGTACAGAAAGAGTGTTTCTTTGCTGCTCTATCAAAAGTAGGTTCAACTCTGTTAGTTGAATGCGCAGAAGAGAACGAAGTTTCACAGAATGCTTCTGTGTAGTTTTTATTTCAAGATATTCCTTTTTCCACTCTAAGCCCGATAGTGCTCTGCGTGTCCCCTTGTAGTTTCTACAGAAACAGTGTTTCAGAACTGCCCTATCAAAAGTAATATTCAACTCTGTTACTTGAATGCACAGAACAGAAAGAATTTTCGCAGAATGCTTCTGTGTAGCTTTTATTTGAAGATATTCCTTTTTCCACTATAGGACCCTTAGGGCTCCGAATGTCCACTTACAGTTTCTACAGAAACAATGTTTCAGAACTGTTCTATCAAAAGCAGCGTCAATTCTGTTAGTTGAATTCACAGAACAGAAAGCATTTTCATAAAATGCTTCTGTGTAGTTTTTATTTGAAGATATTCCTTTTGCCACTAGAGTCCTCTTGGGGCTCCGAATGTCCAATTGCAGTTTCCACAGAAACTGTGTTTCAGAACTGCTCAATCAAAAGTAAGCTTCAACTCTGTTAGTTGAATGCACTGAACAAAAAGTACTATCACAGAATGCTTCTGTGTAGTTTTTATTTGAAGACATTACTTTTTCCACTGTAGGCCTATTAGCGCTATGAATGTCCACTTGCAGTTTCTAATGAAAGAGTGTTTCCATTGTGCTCAATCAAAAGAAAGGTCCAACTCTGTTAGTTGAATGCACAGAAGAGAAAGAAGTTTCACAGAATGCTTCTGTGTAGTTTTTATTTGTAGATATACTTTTTTGCTGTATAGGCCCCTTAGTGCTATGAATGTCCAATTGCAGTTTCTACAGAAAGAGTGTTTCAGAATTGCTCAATCAAAAGTAAGCTTCAACTCTGTTACTTGAATGCACAGAACAGAAAGAAGTTTCACTGAATGCTTCTGTGTAGTTTTTGTTTGTAGTTTTTCCTTTTTCCAGCAGAGGCTCCTTAGTGCTACGAATGTTCAATTGCAGTTTCTACAGAAAGAGTGTTTCACAACTGTTCAATAAATAGTAATGTTAAATTCTGTTAGTTGAATGCACAGAACAGAAAGAAGTTTCGCAGAATGCTTCTGAGTAGTTTTTAGTTGAAGATATCCCTTTTTCCACTATAAGCCCCGTAGAGCTCAGAATGTCCAGTTGCAGTTGCTAGAGAAAGAGTGTTTCAGAACTGCTCTATCAAAAGTAAAGTTCAACTCTGTTAGTTGAATGCACAGAACAGAAAGAAGTTTCGGAGAATGCTTCTGTGTAGTTTTTATTTGAAGATATTCCTTTTTCCACTATAGGCCCCTTAGGGTTCCAAATGTCCACTTGCAGTTTCTTCAGAAAGAACGTCTCAGAACTGCTCAATCAAAAGTAAAGTTCAACTCTGTTAGTTGAATGCCAAGAACAGAAATAAGTTTCACAGAATGCTTCTTTGTAGTATTTATTTGAAGATATTCCTTTTTCCACTATAAGCCAATTAGAGCACTGTATGTCCAGTTGCATTTTCCACAGAAAGAGTGTTTCTGAACTGTTCTGTCAAAAGTAATATTCATATCTGTTAGTTGAATGCACAGAACAGAAAGAAATTTCGCAGAATGCTTCAGTGTAGTTTTTATTTGAAGATATTCCTTTTTCCACTGTAGACCCCTTAGGGTTCCAAATGTCCACTTGCAGTTTCTTCAGAAAGAGCGTCTCAGAACTGCTCAATCAAAAGTAAAGTTCAACTCTGTTAGTTGAATGCAAAGAACAGAAATAAGTTTCACAGAATGCTTCTGTGTAGTTTTTATTTGAAAATATTCCTTTTTCCACTTTAAGACCATTAGCACTCTGTATGTCCAGTTGCAGTTTCCACAGAAAGAGTGTTTCAGAACTGATCTATCAAAAGCAATATTCATCTCTGTTAGTTGAATGCAGAGAACAGAAAGGAGTTTCACAGAATGCTTCTGTGTAGTTTTTATTTGAAGTAAGTGTTTTTTACTCTATAGGCCCCATGCGCTATGATTGTCCACTTGCGTTTTATACAGAAAGAGTGTTTCTGTGCTGCTCTATCAAAAGTAGGTTCAACTCTGTTAGTTGAATGCAGAGAAGAGAAAGAAGTTTCACAGAATGCTTCTGTGTAGTTTTTATTTGAAGATATTCCTTTTTCCACTATAAGCCCGATAGCGCTCTGAGTGTCCCCTTGTAGTTTCTACAGAAACAGTGTTTCAGAACCCTTCAATCAAAAGTAAGCTTCAAATCTGTTAGTTGAATGGAAAGAACAGAAATAAGTTTCACAGAATGCTTCTGTGTAGTTTTTATTTGAAGATATTCTTTTTCCACTATAAGCCCATTAGCGCTCTGTAGGTCCTCTTGCACTTTCCACAGAAAGAGTGTTTCAGAACTGCTCTATCAAGGCAATATTCATCTCTGTTAGTTGAATGCACAGAACAGAAAGAAGTTTCACAGAATGCTTCTGTGTAGTTTTTCTTTGAAGATATTCCTTTTTCCACTATAGGCCCCTTAGGGCTCCGAATGTCCACTTGCAGTTATTACAGAAACAGTGTTTCAGAACTCTTCAATCAAAACTAAGCTTCAACTCTGTTAGTTGAAAGCACAGAACAGAAAGAAGTTTCGCAAAATGCTTCTGAGTAGTTTTTATTTGAAGATATTCCTTTTTCGACAATAAGCCCATTAGCGCTCTGAGTGTCCACTTGTAGTTTCTACAGAAACAGTGTTTCAGAACTGCTCTATCAAAAGTAGTATTCAACTCTGTTACTTGAATGCACAGAACAGAAAGAAGTTTCGCAGAATGCTTCTGTGTAGTTTTTATTTGAAAATATTCCTTTATCCACTATACGACCCTTAGGGCTCCGAAAGTCCACTTACAGTTTCTACAGAAACAGTGTTTCAGAACTGCTCAATCAAAAGTAAGCTTCAACTCTGTTAGTTGAATTCACAGAACACAAAGCAGTTTCATAAAATGCTTCTGTGTAGTTTTTATTTGAAGATATTCCTTTTGCCACTATAGTCCTCTTGGGGCTCCGAATATGCACTTGCAGTTTCCAAAGAAAATGTGTTTCAGAACTGCTCAATCAAAAGTAAGCTTCAACTCTGTTAGTTGAACGCACTGAACAAAAAGTACTTTCACAGAATGCTTCTGTGTAGTTTTTATTTGAAGACATTTCATTTTCCACTGTAGGCCTCTTAGCGGTATGAATGTCCACTTGCAGTTTCTAATGAAAGAGTGTTTCAGTGCTGCTCAATCAAACAAAGTTCCAACTCTGTTAGTTGAATGCACAGAACAGAAAGAAATTTCACAGAATGCTTCTGCGTAGATTTATTTGAAGTAAGTCCTTTTTACACTATAGGCCCGCATGCGCTATGATTGTCCACTTGCAGTTTCTACAGAAAGAGTGTTTCTCAGCTGCTCTATCAAAAGTAGGTTCAACTCTGTTAGTTGAATGCACAGAAGACAAAGAAGTTTCACAGAATGCTTCTGTGTAGTTTTTATTTGTAGATATTCTTTTTTGCTGTATAGGCCCCTTAGCGCTATGAATGTCCAATTGCAGTTTCTACAGAAAGAGTGTTTCAGAATTGCTCAATCAAAAGTAAGCTTCAACTCTGTTAATTGAATGCACAGAACAGAAAGTAGTTTCACTGAATGCTTCTGTGTCGTTTTTGTTTGTAGTTATTCCTTTTTCCAGCATAGGCTCCTTAGTGCTATGAATGTCCACTTGCAGTTTCTACAGAAAGAGTGTTTCAGAACTGCTCAATCAATAGTAATGTTCAACTCTGTTAGTTGAATGCACAGAACAGAAAGAAGTTTCGCAGAATGCTTCTAAGTAGTTTTTAGTTGAACATACCCTTTTTCAACTATAATCCCCATAGAGCTCTGAATATCCAGTTGCAGTTTCTATAGAAAGAGTGTTTCAGAACTGCTCTATCAAAAGTAATGTTCAAATCTGTTAGTTGAATGCACAGAACAGAAAGAAGTTTAGGAGAGTGCTTCTGTGTAGTTTTTATTTGAAGACATTGCTTTTTCCACTATAGGCCCCTTAGGGTTCCAAATGTCCACTTGCTGTTTCTACAGAAAGAGCGTCTCAGAACTGCTCAATCAATAGTAAGCTTCAACTCTGTTAGTTGAATGCAAAGAACAGAAAGAAGTTTCACAGAATGCTTCTGTGTAGTTTTTATTTGAAGACATTTCATTTTCCACTGTAGGCCTCTTAGCGGTATGAATGTCCACTTGCAGTTTCTAATGAAAGAGTGTTTCAGTGCTGCTCAATCAAAACAAATTTCCAACTCTGTTAGTTGAATGCACAGAACAGAAAGAAGTTTCACAGAATGCTTCTGTGTAGTTTTTATTTGAAGTAAGTCCTTTTTACACTATAGGCCCCCATGCGCTATGATTGTCCACGTGCGGTTTATACAGAAAGAGTGTTTCTGTGCTGCTCTATCATAAGTAGTTTCAACTCTGTTAGTTGAATGCACAGAAGAGAAAGGAGTTTCACAGAATGATTCTGTGTAGTTTTTATTTGAAGATATTCCTTTTTCCACTATAAGCCCGATAGCTCTCTGAGTGTCCCCTTGTAGTTTCTACAGAAACAGTGTTTCAGAACTGCTCTATCAAAAGTAATATTCAACTCTGCTACTTGAATGCACAGAACAGAGACAAGTTTCACAGAATGCTTCTGTGTAGTTTTTATTTGAAGATATTCCTTTTTCCACTATAGCACCCTTAGTGCTCCGAATTTCCACTTACAGTTTCTACAGAAACAATGTTTCTGAACTGTTCAATCAAAAGTAAGTTTGATAGAACAGTTGATAGAACAATGTTTGATAGAACAATGTTTGATAGAACAATGTTTCAGAACTGTTCAATCAAAAGATATTCCTTTTTCCACTATAGCACCCTTAGTGCTCCGAATTTCCACTTACAGTTTCTACAGAAACAATGTTTCAGAACTGTTCAATCAAAAGTAAGCTTCAACTCTGTTAGTTGAATGCAAAGAACAGAAATAAGTTTCACAGAATGCTTCTGTGCAGTTTTTATTTGAAGATATTCCTTTTTCCACTGTAAGCCCGATAGCGCTCTGCGTGTCCCCTTGTAGTTTCCACAGAAACAGTGTTTCAGAACTGCTCTATCAAAAGTAATATTCAACTCTGTTACTTGAATGCACAGAACAGAAAGAATTTTCGCAGAATGCTTCTGTGTAGTTTTTATTTGAAGATATTCCTTTTTCCACTATAGGACCCTTAGGGCTCCGAATGTCCACTTACAGTTTCTACCGAAACCATGTTTCAGAACTGTTCTATCGAAAGTAAGCATCAACTCTGTTAGTTGAATTCACAGAACAGAAAGCAGTTTCATAAATTGCTTCTGTGTAGTTTTTATTTGAAGATATTCCTTTTGCCACTAGAGTCCTCTTGGCGCTCCGAATGTCCATTTGCAGTTTCCACAGAAACTGTGTTTCAGAACTGCTCAATCAAAAGTAAGCTTCAACTCTGTTAGTTGAATGCACTGAACAAAAAGTACTATCACAGAATGCTTCTGTGTAGTTTTTATTTGAAGACATTACATTTTCCACTGTAGGCCTCTTACCGCTATGAATGTCCACTTGCAGTTTCTAATGAAAGAGTGTTTCCGTTGTGCTCAATCAAAAGAAAGGTCTAACTCTGTTAGTTGAATGCACAGAACAGAAAGAAGTTTCACAGAATGCTTCTGTTTATTTTTTCTTTGAAGGTATTCCTTTTTCCACTATAGGCCCCTTAGGGCTCCGAATGTCCACTTGCAGTTTCTACAGAAACAGTGTTTCAGAACTCCTCAATCAAAAGTAAGCTTCAACTCTGTTATTTGAAAGCACAGAACAGAAAGAAGTTTCGCAGAATGCTTCTGAGTAGTTTTTATTTGAAGATAATCCTTTTTCCACTATAAGCCCAATAGCGCTCTGAGTGTCCACTTGTAGTTTCTACAGAAACAGTGTTTCAGAACTGCTCTATCAAAAGTAATATTCAAATCTGTTTCTTCAATACACAGAACAGAAAGTAGTTTCGCAGAATGGTTCTGTGAAGTTTTTATTTGAAAATATTCCTTTTTCCAATATAGGACCCTTAGGGCTCCGAATGTCCACTCACAGTTTCTACAGAAACAGTGTTTCAGAACTGCTCAATCAAAAGTAAACTTCAACTCTGTTAGTTGAATTCACAGAACAGAAACTGTTTCATAAAATGCTTCTGTGTAGTTTTTATTTGAAGATATTCCTTTTGCCACTATAGTCCACTTGGGGCTCCGAATATGCACTTGCAGTTTCCACAGAAACTGTGTTTCAGAACTGCTCAATCAAAAGTAAGCTTCAACTCTGTTAGTTGAACGCACTGAACAAAAAGTACTTTCACAGAATGCTTCTGTGTAGTTTTTATTTGAAGACATTTCATTTTCCACTGTAGGCCTCTTAGCGGTATGAATGTCCACTTGCAGTTTCTAATGAAAGAGTGTTTCAGTGCTGCTCAATCAAAACAAAGTTCCAACTCTGTTAGTTGAATGCACAGAACAGAAAGAAGTTTCACAGAATGCTTCTGTGTAGTTTTTATTTGAAGTAAGTCCTTTTTACACTATATTCCCCCATGCGCTATGATTGTCCACTTGCAGTTTCTACAGAAAGAGTGTTTCTGTGCTGCTCTATCAAAAGTAGGTTCAACTCTGTTAGTTGAATGCACAGAAGACAAAGAAGTTTCACAGAATGCCTCTGTGTAGTTCTTATTTGTAGATATCCTTTTTTGCTGTATAGGCCCCTTAGCGCTATGAATGTCCAATTGCAGTTTCTACAGAAAGAGTGTTTCAGAACTGCTCAAACAAAAGTTAGCTTCAACTCTGTTACTTGAATGCACAGAACAGAAAGTAGTTTCACTGAATGCTTCTGTGTAGTTTTTGTTTGTAGTTATTCATTTTTCCAGCATAGGCTACTTAGTGCTACGAATGTCCACTTGCAGTTTCTACAGAAAGAGTGTTTCAGAACTGCTCAATCAATAGTAATGTTCAACTCTGTTAGTTGAATGCACAGAACAGAAAGAAGTTTAGGAGAATGCTTCTGTGTAGTTTTTATTTGAAGATATTACTTTTTCCACTATAGGCCCCTTAGGGTTCCAAATGTCCACTTGCTGTTTCTACAAAAAGAGCGTCTCAGAACTGCTCAATCAATAGTAAGCTTCAACTCTGTTAGTTGAATGCAAAGAACAGAAAGAAGTTTCACAGAATGCTTCTGTGTAGTTTTTATTTGAAGATATTCCTTTTTCCACTATAAGACCATTAGCGTTCTGTATGTCCAGTTGCAGTTTCCACAGAAAGTCTTTCAGAACAGCTCTATCAAAAGCAATATTCATCTCTGTTAGTTGAATGCACAGAACAGAAAGAAGTTTCACAGAATGCTTCTGTGTAGTTTTTATTTGAAGTAAGTCCTTTTTACACTATAGGCCCCCATGCGCTATGATTGTCCACTTGCGATTTATACAGAAAGAGTGTTTCTGTGCTGCTCTATCAAAAGTAGGTTCAACTCTGTTAGTTGAATGCACAGAAGAGAAAGAAGTTTCACAGAATGCTTCTGTGTAGTTTTTATTTGAAGATATTCCTTTTTCCACTATAAGCCCGATAGATCTCTGAGTGTCCCCTTGTAGTTTCTACAGAAACAGTGTTTCAGAACTGCTCTATCAAAAGTAATATTCAACTCTGTTACTTGAATGCACAGAACAGAGAGAAGTTTCGCAGAATGCTTCTGTGTAGTTTTTATTTGAAGATATTCCTTTTTCCACTATAGGACACTTAGGGCTCCGAATGTCCACTTACCGTTTCTACAGAAACAATGTTTCAGAACTGTTCAATCAAAAGTAAGCTTCAACTCTGTTAGTTGAATGCCAAGAACAGAAATAAGTTTCACAGAATGCTTCTGTGCAGTTTTTATTTGAAGATATTCCTTTTTCCACTATAAGCCCATTAGCGCTCTGTATGTCCAGTTGCAGTTTCCACAGAAAGAGTGTTTCAGAACTGCTCTATCAAAAGCAATATTCATCTCTGTTAGTTGAATGCACAGAACAGAAAGAAATTTCACAGAATGCTTCTGTGTAGTTTTTATTTGAAGTAAGTCCTTTTTACACTATAGGCCCCCATGCGCTATGATTGTCCGCTTGCGGTTTTTACAGAAAGAGTGTTTCTGTGCTGCTCTATCAAAAGTAGGTTCAACTCTGTTAGTTGAATGCACAGAAGAGAAAGAAGTTTCACAGAATGCTTCTGTGTAGTTTTTATTTGAAGATATTCCTTTTTCCACTATAAGCCCGATAGCGCTCTGCGTGTCCCCTTGTAGTTTCTACAGAAACAGTGTTTCAGAACTGCTCTATCAAAAGTAATATTCAACTCTGTTACTTGAACGCACACAACAGAAAGAATTTTCGCAGAATGATTCTGTGTAGTTTTTATTTGAAGATATTCCTTTTTCCACTATAGGACCCTTAGGGCTCCGAATGTCCACTTACAGTTTCGACAGAAACAATGTTTCAGAACTGTTCTATCAAAAGTAAGTGTGAACTCTGTTAGTTGAATTCACAGAACAGAAAGCTGTTTCATAAAATGCTTCTGTGTAGTTTTTATTTGAAGATATTTCTTTTGCCACTAGAGTCCTCTTGGGGCTCCGAATGTCCACTTGCAGTTTCCACAGAAACTGTGTTTCAGAACTGCTCAATCTAAAGTAAGCTTCAACTCTGTTAGTTGAATGCACTGAACAAAAAGTACTATCACAGAATGCTTCTGTGTAGTTTTTATTTGAAGACATTACATTTTCCACTGTAGGCCTCTTAGCGCTATGAATGTCCACTTGCAGTTTCTAATGAAAGAGTGTTTCCGTTGTGCTCAATCAAAAGAAAGGTCCAACTCTGTTAGTTGAATGCACAGAACAGAAAGAAGTTTCACAGAATGCTTCTGTGTAGTTTTTATTTGATGTAAGTCCTTTTTGCACTATAAGACCCCATGCGCTATGTTTGTCCAATTGCAGTCTCTACAGAAAGAGTGTTTCTGTGCTACTCTATCAAAAGTAGGTTCAACTGAGTTAGTTGAATGCACAGAAGAGAAAGAAGTTTCACAGAATGCTTCTGTGTAGTTTTTATTTGTAGATATTCTTTTTTGCTGTCTAGGCCCCTTAGTGCTATGAATGTCCAATTGCAGTTTCTACAGAAAGAGTGTTTCAGAATTGCTCAATCAAAAGTAAGCTACAAATCTGTTACTTGAATGCACAGAACAGAAAGAAGTTTCACTGAATGCTTCTGAGTAGTTTTTATTTGAAGATATTCCTTTTTCCACTATGGGACACTTAGGGCTCCGAATGTCCACTTACCGTTTCTACAGAAACAATGTTTCAGAACTGTTCAATCAAAAGTAAGCTTCAACTCTGTTAGTTGAATGCCAAGAACAGAAATAAGTTTCACAGAATGCTTCTTTGTAGTATTTATTTGAAGATATTCCTTTTTCCACTATAAGCCAATTAGAGCACTGTATGTCCAGTTGCATTTTCCACAGAAAGAGTGTTTCAGAACTGTTCTGTCAAAAGTAATATTCATATCTGTTAGTTGAATGCACAGAACAGAAAGAAATTTCGCAGAATGCTTCCGTGTAGTTTTTATTTGAAGATATTCCTTTTTCCACTGTAGACCCCTTAGGGTTCCAAATGTCCACTTGCAGTTTCTTCAGAAAGAGCGTCTCAGAACTGCTCAATCAAAAGTAAAGTTCAACTCTGTTAGTTGAATGCAAAGAACAGAAATAAGTTTCACAGAATGCTTCTGTGTAGTTTTTATTTGAAAATATTCCTTTTTCCACTTTAAGACCATTAGCACTCTGTATGTCCAGTTGCAGTTTCCACAGAAAGAGTGTTTCAGAACTGATCTATCAAAAGCAATATTCATCTCTGCTAGTTGAATGCAGAGAACAGAAAGGAGTTTCACAGAATGCTTCTGTGTAGTTTTTATTTGAAGTAAGTGTTTTTTACTCTATAGGCCCCATGCGCTATGATTGTCCACTTGCGTTTTATACAGAAAGAGTGTTTCTGTGCTGCTCTATCAAAAGTAGGTTCAACTCTGTTAGTTGAATGCAGAGAAGAGAAAGAAGTTTCACAGAATGCTTCTGTGTAGTTTTTATTTGAAGATATTCCTTTTTCCACTATAAGCCCGATAGCGCTCTGAGTGTCCCCTTGTAGTTTCTACAGAAACAGTGTTTCAGAACCCTTCAATCAAAAGTAAGCTTCAAATCTGTTAGTTGAATGGAAAGAACAGAAATAAGTTTCACAGAATGCTTCTGTGTAGTTTTTATTTGAAGATATTCTTTTTCCACTATAAGCCCATTAGCTCTCTGTAGGTCCTCTTGCACTTTCCACAGAAAGAGTGTTTCAGAACTGCTCTATCAAGGCAATATTCATCTCTGTTAGTTGAATGCACAGAACAGAAAGAAGTTTCACAGAATGCTTCTGTGTAGTTTTTCTTTGAAGATATTCCTTTTTCCACTATAGGCCCCTTAGGGCTCCGAATGTCCACTTGCAGTTATTACAGAAACAGTGTTTCAGAACTCTTCAATCAAAAGTAAGCTTCAACTCTGTTAGTTGAAAGCACAGAACAGAAAGAAGTTTCGCAAAATGCTTCTGAGTAGTTTTTATTTGAAGATATTCCTTTTTCGACAATAAGCCCATTAGCGCTCTGAGTGTCCACTTGTAGTTTCTACAGAAACAGTGTTTCAGAACTGCTCTATCAAAAGTAGTATTCAACTCTGTTACTTGAATGCACAGAACAGAAAGAAGTTTCGCAGAATGCTTCTGTGTAGTTTTTATTTGAAAATATTCCTTTATCCACTATACGACCCTTAGGGCTCCGAAAGTCCACTTACAGTTTCTACAGAAACAGTGTTTCAGAACTGCTCAATCAAAAGTAAGCTTCAACTCTGTTAGTTGAATTCACAGAACACAAAGCAGTTTCATAAAATGCTTCTGTGTAGTTTTTATTTGAAGATATTCCTTTTGCCACTATAGTCCTCTTGGGGCTCCGAATATGCACTTGCAGTTTCCAAAGAAAATGTGTTTCAGAACTGCTCAATCAAAAGTAAGCTTCAACTCTGTTAGTTGAACGCACTGAACAAAAAGTACTTTCACAGAATGCTTCTGTGTAGTTTTTATTTGAAGACATTTCATTTTCCACTGTAGGCCTCTTAGCGGTATGAATGTCCACTTGCAGTTTCTAATGAAAGAGTGTTTCAGTGCTGCTCAATCAAACAAAGTTCCAACTCTGTTAGTTGAATGCACAGAACAGAAAGTAGTTTCACAGAATGCTTCTGCGTAGATTTATTTGAAGTAAGTCCTTTTTACACTATAGGCCCGCATGCGCTATGATTGTCCACTTGCAGTTTCTACAGAAAGAGTGTTTCTCAGCTGCTCTATCAAAAGTAGGTTCAACTCTGTTAGTTGAATGCACAGAAGACAAAGAAGTTTCACAGAATGCTTCTGTGTAGTTTTTATTTGTAGATATTCTTTTTTGCTGTATAGGCCCCTTAGCGCTATGAATGTCCAATTGCAGTTTCTACAGAAAGAGTGTTTCAGAATTGCTCAATCAAAAGTAAGCTTCAACTCTGTTACTTGAATGCACAGAACAGAAAGTAGTTTCACTGAATGCTTCTGTGTCGTTTTTGTTTGTAGTTATTCCTTTTTCCAGCATAGGCTCCTTAGTGCTACGAATGTCCACTTGCAGTTTCTACAGAAAGAGTGTTTCAGAACTGCTCAATCAATAGTAATGTTCAACTCTGTTAGTTGAATGCACAGAACAGAAAGAAGTTTCGCAGAATGCTTCTGAGTAGTTTTTAGTTGAACATACCCTTTTTCAACTATAATCCCCATAGAGCTCTGAATATCCAGTTGCAGTTTCTATAGAAAGAGTGTTTCAGAACTGCTCTATCAAAAGTAATGTTCAAATCTGTTAGTTGAATGCACAGAACAGAAAGAAGTTTAGGAGAGTGCTTCTGTGTAGTTTTTATTTGAAGACATTGCTTTTTCCACTATAGGCCCCTTAGGGTTCCAAATGTCCACTTGCTGTTTCTACAGAAAGAGCGTCTCAGAACTGCTCAATCAATAGTAAGCTTCAACTCTGTTAGTTCAATGCAAAGAACAGAAAGAAGTTTCACAGAATGCTTCTGTGTAGTTTTTATTTGAAGACATTTCATTTTCCACTGTAGGCCTCTTAGCGGTATGAATGTCCACTTGCAGTTTCTAATGAAAGAGTGTTTCAGTGCTGCTCAATCAAAACAAATTTCCAACTCTGTTAGTTGAATGCACAGAACAGAAAGAAGTTTCACAGAATGCTTCTGTGTAGTTTTTATTTGAAGTAAGTCCTTTTTACACTATAGGCCCCCATGCGCTATGATTGTCCACGTGCGGTTTATACAGAAAGAGTGTTTCTGTGCTGCTCTATCAAAAGTAGGTTCAACTCTGTTAGTTGAATGCACAGAAGAGAAAGGAGTTTCACAGAATGATTCTGTGTAGTTTTTATTTGAAGATATTCCTTTTTCCACTATAAGCCCGATAGCTCTCTGAGTGTCCCCTTGTAGTTTCTACAGAAACAGTGTTTCAGAACTGCTCTATCAAAAGTAATATTCAACTCTGCTACTTGAATGCACAGAACAGAGACAAGTTTCGCAGAATGCTTCTGTGTAGTTTTTATTTGAAGATATTCCTTTTTCCACTATAGCACCCTTAGTGCTCCGAATTTCCACTTACAGTTTCTACAGAAACAATGTTTCTGAACTGTTCAATCAAAAGTAAGTTTGATAGAACAGTTGATAGAACAATGTTTGATAGAACAATGTTTGATAGAACAATGTTTCAGAACTGTTCAATCAAAAGATATTCCTTTTTCCACTATAGCACCCTTAGTGCTCCGAATTTCCACTTACAGTTTCTACAGAAACAATGTTTCAGAACTGTTCAATCAAAAGTAAGCTTCAACTCTGTTAGTTGAATGCAAAGAACAGAAATAAGTTTCACAGAATGCTTCTGTGCAGTTTTTATTTGAAGATATTCCTTTTTCCACTGTAAGCCCGATAGCGCTCTGCGTGTCCCCTTGTAGTTTCCACAGAAACAGTGTTTCAGAACTGCTCTATCAAAAGTAATATTCAACTCTGTTACTTGAATGCACAGAACAGAAAGAATTTTCGCAGAATGCTTCTGTGTAGTTTTTATTTGAAGATATTCCTTTTTCCACTATAGGACCCTTAGGGCTCCGAATGTCCACTTACAGTTTCTACAGAAACCATGTTTCAGAACTGTTCTATCGAAAGTAAGCATCAACTCTGTTAGTTGAATTCACAGAACAGAAAGCAGTTTCATAAATTGCTTCTGTGTAGTTTTTATTTGAAGATATTCCTTTTGCCACTAGAGTCCTCTTGGGGCTCCGAATGTCCATTTGCAGTTTCCACAGAAACTGTGTTTCAGAACTGCTCAATCAAAAGTAAGCTTCAACTCTGTTAGTTGAATGCACTGAACAAAAAGTACTATCACAGAATGCTTCTGTGTAGTTTTTATTTGAAGACATTACATTTTCCACTGTAGGCCTCTTACCGCTATGAATGTCCACTTGCAGTTTCTAATGAAAGAGTGTTTCCGTTGTGCTCAATCAAAAGAAAGGTCTAACTCTGTTAGTTGAATGCACAGAACAGAAAGAAGTTTCACAGAATGCTTCTGTTTATTTTTTCTTTGAAGGTATTCCTTTTTCCACTATAGGCCCCTTAGGGCTCCGAATGTCCACTTGCAGTTTCTACAGAAACAGTGTTTCAGAACTCCTCAATCAAAAGTAAGCTTCAACTCTGTTAGTTGAAAGCACAGAACAGAAAGAAGTTTCGCAGAATGCTTCTGAGTAGTTTTTATTTGAAGATAATCCTTTTTCCACTATAAGCCCAATAGCGCTCTGAGTGTCCACTTGTAGTTTCTACAGAAACAGTGTTTCAGAACTGCTCTATCAAAAGTAATATTCAAATCTGTTTCTTCAATACACAGAACAGAAAGTAGTTTCGCAGAATGGTTCTGTGTAGTTTTTATTTGAAAATATTCCTTTTTCCAATATAGGACCCTTAGGGCTCCGAATGTCCACTCACAGTTTCTACAGAAACAGTGTTTCAGAACTGCTCAATCAAAAGTAAACTTCAACTCTGTTAGTTGAATTCACAGAACAGAAACTGTTTCATAAAATGCTTCTGTGTAGTTTTTATTTGAAGATATTCCTTTTGCCACTATAGTCCACTTGGGGCTCCGAATATGCACTTGCAGTTTCCACAGAAACTGTGTTTCAGAACTGCTCAATCAAAAGTAAGCTTCAACTCTGTTAGTTGAACGCACTGAACAAAAAGTACTTTCACAGAATGCTTCTGTGTAGTTTTTATTTGAAGACATTTCATTTTCCACTGTAGGCCTCTTAGCGGTATGAATGTCCACTTGCAGTTTCTAATGAAAGAGTGTTTCAGTGCTGCTCAATCAAAACAAAGTTCCAACTCTGTTAGTTGAATGCACAGAACAGAAAGAAGTTTCACAGAATGCTTCTGTGTAGTTTTTATTTGAAGTAAGTCCTTTTTACACTATATTCCCCCATGCGCTATGATTGTCCACTTGCAGTTTCTACAGAAAGAGTGTTTCTGTGCTGCTCTATCAAAAGTAGGTTCAACTCTGTTAGTTGAATGCACAGAAGACAAAGAAGTTTCACAGAATGCCTCTGTGTAGTTCTTATTTGTAGATATCCTTTTTTGCTGTATAGGCCCCTTAGCGCTATGAATGTCCAATTGCAGTTTCTACAGAAAGAGTGTTTCAGAACTGCTCAAACAAAAGTTAGCTTCAACTCTGTTACTTGAATGCACAGAACAGAAAGTAGTTTCACTGAATGCTTCTGTGTAGTTTTTGTTTGTAGTTATTCATTTTTCCAGCATAGGCTACTTAGTGCTACGAATGTCCACTTGCAGTTTCTACAGAAAGAGTGTTTCAGAACTGCTCAATCAATAGTAATGTTCAACTCTGTTAGTTGAATGCACAGAACAGAAAGAAGTTTAGGAGAATGCTTCTGTGTAGTTTTTATTTGAAGATATTACTTTTTCCACTATAGGCCCCTTAGGGTTCCAAATGTCCACTTGCTGTTTCTACAAAAAGAGCGTCTCAGAACTGCTCAATCAATAGTAAGCTTCAACTCTGTTAGTTGAATGCAAAGAACAGAAAGAAGTTTCACAGAATGCTTCTGTGTAGTTTTTATTTGAAGATATTCCTTTTTCCACTATAAGACCATTAGCGTTCTGTATGTCCAGTTGCAGTTTCCACAGAAAGTCTTTCAGAACAGCTCTATCAAAAGCAATATTCATCTCTGTTAGTTGAATGCACAGAACAGAAAGAAGTTTCACAGAATGCTTCTGTGTAGTTTTTATTTGAAGTAAGTCCTTTTTACACTATAGGCCCCCATGCGCTATGATTGTCCACTTGCGATTTATACAGAAAGAGTGTTTCTGTGCTGCTCTATCAAAAGTAGGTTCAACTCTGTTAGTTGAATGCACAGAAGTGAAAGAAGTTTCACAGAATGCTTCTGTGTAGTTTTTATTTGAAGATATTCCTTTTTCCACTATAAGCCCGATAGATCTCTGAGTGTCCCCTTGTAGTTTCTACAGAAACAGTGTTTCAGAACTGCTCTATCAAAAGTAATATTCAACTCTGTTACTTGAATGCACAGAACAGAGAGAAGTTTCGCAGAATGCTTCTGTGTAGTTTTTATTTGAAGATATTCCTTTTTCCACTATAGGACACTTAGGGCTCCGAATGTCCACTTACCGTTTCTACAGAAACAATGTTTCAGAACTGTTCAATCAAAAGTAAGCTTCAACTCTGTTAGTTGAATGCCAAGAACAGAAATAAGTTTCACAGAATGCTTCTGTGCAGTTTTTATTTGAAGATATTCCTTTTTCCACTATAAGCCCATTAGCGCTCTGTATGTCCAGTTGCAGTTTCCACAGAAAGAGTGTTTCAGAACTGCTCTATCAAAAGCAATATTCATCTCTGTTAGTTGAATGCACAGAACAGAAAGAAATTTCACAGAATGCTTCTGTGTAGTTTTTATTTGAAGTAAGTCCTTTTTACACTATAGGCCCCCATGCGCTATGATTGTCCGCTTGCGGTTTTTACAGAAAGAGTGTTTCTGTGCTGCTCTATCAAAAGTAGGTTCAACTCTGTTAGTTGAATGCACAGAAGAGAAAGAAGTTTCACAGAATGCTTCTGTGTAGTTTTTATTTGAAGATATTCCTTTTTCCACTATAAGCCCGATAGCGCTCTGCGTGTCCCCTTGTAGTTTCTACAGAAACAGTGTTTCAGAACTGCTCTATCAAAAGTAATATTCAACTCTGTTACTTGAATGCACACAACAGAAAGAATTTTCGCAGAATGATTCTGTGTAGTTTTTATTTGAAGATATTCCTTTTTCCACTATAGGACCCTTATGGCTCCGAATGTCCACTTACAGTTTCGACAGAAACAATGTTTCAGAACTGTTCTATCAAAAGTAAGTGTGAACTCTGTTAGTTGAATTCACAGAACAGAAAGCTGTTTCATAAAATGCTTCTGTGTAGTTTTTATTTGAAGATATTTCTTTTGCCACTAGAGTCCTCTTGGGGCTCCGAATGTCCACTTGCAGTTTCCACAGAAACTGTGTTTCAGAACTGCTCAATCTAAAGTAAGCTTCAACTCTGTTAGTTGAATGCACTGAACAAAAAGTACTATCACAGAATGCTTCTGTGTAGTTTTTATTTGAAGACATTACATTTTCCACTGTAGGCCTCTTAGCGCTATGAATGTCCACTTGCAGTTTCTAATGAAAGAGTGTTTCCGTTGTGCTCAATCAAAAGAAAGGTCCAACTCTGTTAGTTGAATGCACAGAACAGAAAGAAGTTTCACAGAATGCTTCTGTGTAGTTTTTATTTGATGTAAGTCCTTTTTGCACTATAAGACCCCATGCGCTATGTTTGTCCAATTGCAGTCTCTACAGAAAGAGTGTTTCTGTGCTACTCTATCAAAAGTAGGTTCAACTGAGTTAGTTGAATGCACAGAAGAGAAAGAAGTTTCACAGAATGCTTCTGTGTAGTTTTTATTTGTAGATATTCTTTTTTGCTGTCTAGGCCCCTTAGTGCTATGAATGTCCAATTGCAGTTTCTACAGAAAGAGTGTTTCAGAATTGCTCAATCAAAAGTAAGCTACAAATCTGTTACTTGAATGCACAGAACAGAAAGAAGTTTCACTGAATGCTTCTGAGTAGTTTTTATTTGAAGATATTCCTTTTTCCACTATGGGACACTTAGGGCTCCGAATGTCCACTTACCGTTTCTACAGAAACAATGTTTCAGAACTGTTCAATCAAAAGTAAGCTTCAACTCTGTTAGTTGAATGCCAAGAACAGAAATAAGTTTCACAGAATGCTTCTTTGTAGTATTTATTTGAAGATATTCCTTTTTCCACTATAAGCCAATTAGAGCACTGTATGTCCAGTTGCATTTTCCACAGAAAGAGTGTTTCAGAACTGTTCTGTCAAAAGTAATATTCATATCTGTTAGTTGAATGCACAGAACAGAAAGAAATTTCGCAGAATGCTTCCGTGTAGTTTTTATTTGAAGATATTCCTTTTTCCACTGTAGACCCCTTAGGGTTCCAAATGTCCACTTGCAGTTTCTTCAGAAAGAGCGTCTCAGAACTGCTCAATCAAAAGTAAAGTTCAACTCTGTTAGTTGAATGCAAAGAACAGAAATAAGTTTCACAGAATGCTTCTGTGTAGTTTTTATTTGAAAATATTCCTTTTTCCACTTTAAGACCATTAGCACTCTGTATGTCCAGTTGCAGTTTCCACAGAAAGAGTGTTTCAGAACTGATCTATCAAAAGCAATATTCATCTCTGCTAGTTGAATGCAGAGAACAGAAAGGAGTTTCACAGAATGCTTCTGTGTAGTTTTTATTTGAAGTAAGTGTTTTTTACTCTATAGGCCCCATGCGCTATGATTGTCCACTTGCGTTTTATACAGAAAGAGTGTTTCTGTGCTGCTCTATCAAAAGTAGGTTCAACTCTGTTAGTTGAATGCAGAGAAGAGAAAGAAGTTTCACAGAATGCTTCTGTGTAGTTTTTATTTGAAGATATTCCTTTTTCCACTATAAGCCCGATAGCGCTCTGAGTGTCCCCTTGTAGTTTCTACAGAAACAGTGTTTCAGAACCCTTCAATCAAAAGTAAGCTTCAAATCTGTTAGTTGAATGGAAAGAACAGAAATAAGTTTCACAGAATGCTTCTGTGTAGTTTTTATTTGAAGATATTCTTTTTCCACTATAAGCCCATTAGCGCTCTGTAGGTCCTCTTGCACTTTCCACAGAAAGAGTGTTTCAGAACTGCTCTATCAAGGCAATATTCATCTCTGTTAGTTGAATGCACAGAACAGAAAGAAGTTTCACAGAATGCTTCTGTGTAGTTTTTCTTTGAAGATATTCCTTTTTCCACTATAGGCCCCTTAGGGCTCCGAATGTCCACTTGAAGTTATTACAGAAACAGTGTTTCAGAACTCTTCAATCAAAAGTAAGCTTCAACTCTGTTAGTTGAAAGCACAGAACAGAAAGAAGTTTCGCAAAATGCTTCTGAGTAGTTTTTATTTGAAGATATTCCTTTTTCGACAATAAGCCCATTAGCGCTCTGAGTGTCCACTTGTAGTTTCTACAGAAACAGTGTTTCAGAACTGCTCTATCAAAAGTAGTATTCAACTCTGTTACTTGAATGCACAGAACAGAAAGAAGTTTCGCAGAATGCTTCTGTGTAGTTTTTATTTGAAAATATTCCTTTATCCACTATACGACCCTTAGGGCTCCGAAAGTCCACTTACAGTTTCTACAGAAACAGTGTTTCAGAACTGCTCAATCAAAAGTAAGCTTCAACTCTGTTAGTTGAATTCACAGAACACAAAGCAGTTTCATAAAATGCTTCTGTGTAGTTTTTATTTGAAGATATTCCTTTTGCCACTATAGTCCTCTTGGGGCTCCGAATATGCACTTGCAGTTTCCAAAGAAAATGTGTTTCAGAACTGCTCAATCAAAAGTAAGCTTCAACTCTGTTAGTTGAACGCACTGAACAAAAAGTACTTTCACAGAATGCTTCTGTGTAGTTTTTATTTGAAGACATTTCATTTTCCACTGTAGGCCTCTTAGCGGTATGAATGTCCACTTGCAGTTTCTAATGAAAGAGTGTTTCAGTGCTGCTCAATCAAACAAAGTTCCAACTCTGTTAGTTGAATGCACAGAACAGAAAGTAGTTTCACAGAATGCTTCTGCGTAGATTTATTTGAAGTAAGTCCTTTTTACACTATAGGCCCGCATGCGCTATGATTGTCCACTTGCAGTTTCTACAGAAAGAGTGTTTCTCAGCTGCTCTATCAAAAGTAGGTTCAACTCTGTTAGTTGAATGCACAGAAGACAAAGAAGTTTCACAGAATGCTTCTGTGTAGTTTTTATTTGTAGATATTCTTTTTTGCTGTATAGGCCCCTTAGCGCTATGAATGTCCAATTGCAGTTTCTACAGAAAGAGTGTTTCAGAATTGCTCAATCAAAAGTAAGCTTCAACTCTGTTACTTGAATGCACAGAACAGAAAGTAGTTTCACTGAATGCTTCTGTGTCGTTTTTGTTTGTAGTTATTCCTTTTTCCAGCATAGGCTCCTTAGTGCTACGAATGTCCACTTGCAGTTTCTACAGAAAGAGTGTTTCAGAACTGCTCAATCAATAGTAATGTTCAACTCTGTTAGTTGAATGCACAGAACAGAAAGAAGTTTCGCAGAATGCTTCTGAGTAGTTTTTAGTTGAACATACCCTTTTTCAACTATAATCCCCATAGAGCTCTGAATATCCAGTTGCAGTTTCTATAGAAAGAGTGTTTCAGAACTGCTCTATCAAAAGTAATGTTCAAATCTGTTAGTTGAATGCACAGAACAGAAAGAAGTTTAGGAGAGTGCTTCTGTGTAGTTTTTATTTGAAGACATTGCTTTTTCCACTATAGGCCCCTTAGGGTTCCAAATGTCCACTTGCTGTTTCTACAGAAAGAGCGTCTCAGAACTGCTCAATCAATAGTAAGCTTCAACTCTGTTAGTTCAATGCAAAGAACAGAAAGAAGTTTCACAGAATGCTTCTGTGTAGTTTTTATTTGAAGACATTTCATTTTCCACTGTAGGCCTCTTAGCGGTATGAATGTCCACTTGCAGTTTCTAATGAAAGAGTGTTTCAGTGCTGCTCAATCAAAACAAATTTCCAACTCTGTTAGTTGAATGCACAGAACAGAAAGAAGTTTCACAGAATGCTTCTGTGTAGTTTTTATTTGAAGTAAGTCCTTTTTACACTATAGGCCCCCATGCGCTATGATTGTCCACGTGCGGTTTATACAGAAAGAGTGTTTCTGTGCTGCTCTATCAAAAGTAGGTTCAACTCTGTTAGTTGAATGCACAGAAGAGAAAGGAGTTTCACAGAATGATTCTGTGTAGTTTTTATTTGAAGATATTCCTTTTTCCACTATAAGCCCGATAGCTCTCTGAGTGTCCCCTTGTAGTTTCTACAGAAACAGTGTTTCAGAACTGCTCTATCAAAAGTAATATTCAACTCTGCTACTTGAATGCACAGAACAGAGACAAGTTTCGCAGAATGCTTCTGTGTAGTTTTTATTTGAAGATATTCCTTTTTCCACTATAGCACCCTTAGTGCTCCGAATTTCCACTTACAGTTTCTACAGAAACAATGTTTCTGAACTGTTCAATCAAAAGTAAGTTTGATAGAACAGTTGATAGAACAATGTTTGATAGAACAATGTTTGATAGAACAATGTTTCAGAACTGTTCAATCAAAAGATATTCCTTTTTCCACTATAGCACCCTTAGTGCTCCGAATTTCCACTTACAGTTTCTACAGAAACAATGTTTCAGAACTGTTCAATCAAAAGTAAGCTTCAACTCTGTTAGTTGAATGCAAAGAACAGAAATAAGTTTCACAGAATGCTTCTGTGCAGTTTTTATTTGAAGATATTCCTTTTTCCACTGTAAGCCCGATAGCGCTCTGCGTGTCCCCTTGTAGTTTCCACAGAAACAGTGTTTCAGAACTGCTCTATCAAAAGTAATATTCAACTCTGTTACTTGAATGCACAGAACAGAAAGAATTTTCGCAGAATGCTTCTGTGTAGTTTTTATTTGAAGATATTCCTTTTTCCACTATAGGACCCTTAGGGCTCCGAATGTCCACTTACAGTTTCTACAGAAACCATGTTTCAGAACTGTTCTATCGAAAGTAAGCATCAACTCTGTTAGTTGAATTCACAGAACAGAAAGCAGTTTCATAAATTGCTTCTGTGTAGTTTTTATTTGAAGATATTCCTTTTGCCACTAGAGTCCTCTTGGGGCTCCGAATGTCCATTTGCAGTTTCCACAGAAACTGTGTTTCAGAACTGCTCAATCAAAAGTAAGCTTCAACTCTGTTAGTTGAATGCACTGAACAAAAAGTACTATCACAGAATGCTTCTGTGTAGTTTTTATTTGAAGACATTACATTTTCCACTGTAGGCCTCTTACCGCTATGAATGTCCACTTGCAGTTTCTAATGAAAGAGTGTTTCCGTTGTGCTCAATCAAAAGAAAGGTCTAACTCTGTTAGTTGAATGCACAGAACAGAAAGAAGTTTCACAGAATGCTTCTGTTTATTTTTTCTTTGAAGGTATTCCTTTTTCCACTATAGGCCCCTTAGGGCTCCGAATGTCCACTTGCAGTTTCTACAGAAACAGTGTTTCAGAACTCCTCAATCAAAAGTAAGCTTCAACTCTGTTAGTTGAAAGCACAGAACAGAAAGAAGTTTCGCAGAATGCTTCTGAGTAGTTTTTATTTGAAGATAATCCTTTTTCCACTATAAGCCCAATAGCGCTCTGAGTGTCCACTTGTAGTTTCTACAGAAACAGTGTTTCAGAACTGCTCTATCAAAAGTAATATTCAAATCTGTTTCTTCAATACACAGAACAGAAAGTAGTTTCGCAGAATGGTTCTGTGTAGTTTTTATTTGAAAATATTCCTTTTTCCAATATAGGACCCTTAGGGCTCCGAATGTCCACTCACAGTTTCTACAGAAACAGTGTTTCAGAACTGCTCAATCAAAAGTAAACTTCAACTCTGTTAGTTGAATTCACAGAACAGAAACTGTTTCATAAAATGCTTCTGTGTAGTTTTTATTTGAAGATATTCCTTTTGCCACTATAGTCCACTTGGGGCTCCGAATATGCACTTGCAGTTTCCACAGAAACTGTGTTTCAGAACTGCTCAATCAAAAGTAAGCTTCAACTCTGTTAGTTGAACGCACTGAACAAAAAGTACTTTCACAGAATGCTTCTGTGTAGTTTTTATTTGAAGACATTTCATTTTCCACTGTAGGCCTCTTAGCGGTATGAATGTCCACTTGCAGTTTCTAATGAAAGAGTGTTTCAGTGCTGCTCAATCAAAACAAAGTTCCAACTCTGTTAGTTGAATGCACAGAACAGAAAGAAGTTTCACAGAATGCTTCTGTGTAGTTTTTATTTGAAGTAAGTCCTTTTTACACTATATTCCCCCATGCGCTATGATTGTCCACTTGCAGTTTCTACAGAAAGAGTGTTTCTGTGCTGCTCTATCAAAAGTAGGTTCAACTCTGTTAGTTGAATGCACAGAAGACAAAGAAGTTTCACAGAATGCCTCTGTGTAGTTCTTATTTGTAGATATCCTTTTTTGCTGTATAGGCCCCTTAGCGCTATGAATGTCCAATTGCAGTTTCTACAGAAAGAGTGTTTCAGAACTGCTCAAACAAAAGTTAGCTTCAACTCTGTTACTTGAATGCACAGAACAGAAAGTAGTTTCACTGAATGCTTCTGTGTAGTTTTTGTTTGTAGTTATTCATTTTTCCAGCATAGGCTACTTAGTGCTACGAATGTCCACTTGCAGTTTCTACAGAAAGAGTGTTTCAGAACTGCTCAATCAATAGTAATGTTCAACTCTGTTAGTTGAATGCACAGAACAGAAAGAAGTTTAGGAGAATGCTTCTGTGTAGTTTTTATTTGAAGATATTACTTTTTCCACTATAGGCCCCTTAGGGTTCCAAATGTCCACTTGCTGTTTCTACAAAAAGAGCGTCTCAGAACTGCTCAATCAATAGTAAGCTTCAACTCTGTTAGTTGAATGCAAAGAACAGAAAGAAGTTTCACAGAATGCTTCTGTGTAGTTTTTATTTGAAGATATTCCTTTTTCCACTATAAGACCATTAGCGTTCTGTATGTCCAGTTGCAGTTTCCACAGAAAGTCTTTCAGAACAGCTCTATCAAAAGCAATATTCATCTCTGTTAGTTGAATGCACAGAACAGAAAGAAGTTTCACAGAATGCTTCTGTGTAGTTTTTATTTGAAGTAAGTCCTTTTTACACTATAGGCCCCCATGCGCTATGATTGTCCACTTGCGATTTATACAGAAAGAGTGTTTCTGTGCTGCTCTATCAAAAGTAGGTTCAACTCTGTTAGTTGAATGCACAGAAGAGAAAGAAGTTTCACAGAATGCTTCTGTGTAGTTTTTATTTGAAGATATTCCTTTTTCCACTATAAGCCCGATAGATCTCTGAGTGTCCCCTTGTAGTTTCTACAGAAACAGTGTTTCAGAACTGCTCTATCAAAAGTAATATTCAACTCTGTTACTTGAATGCACAGAACAGAGAGAAGTTTCGCAGAATGCTTCTGTGTAGTTTTTATTTGAAGATATTCCTTTTTCCACTATAGGACACTTAGGGCTCCGAATGTCCACTTACCGTTTCTACAGAAACAATGTTTCAGAACTGTTCAATCAAAAGTAAGCTTCAACTCTGTTAGTTGAATGCCAAGAACAGAAATAAGTTTCACAGAATGCTTCTGTGCAGTTTTTATTTGAAGATATTCCTTTTTCCACTATAAGCCCATTAGCGCTCTGTATGTCCAGTTGCAGTTTCCACAGAAAGAGTGTTTCAGAACTGCTCTATCAAAAGCAATATTCATCTCTGTTAGTTGAATGCACAGAACAGAAAGAAATTTCACAGAATGCTTCTGTGTAGTTTTTATTTGAAGTAAGTCCTTTTTACACTATAGGCCCCCATGCGCTATGATTGTCCGCTTGCGGTTTTTACAGAAAGAGTGTTTCTGTGCTGCTCTATCAAAAGTAGGTTCAACTCTGTTAGTTGAATGCACAGAAGAGAAAGAAGTTTCACAGAATGCTTCTGTGTAGTTTTTATTTGAAGATATTCCTTTTTCCACTATAAGCCCGATAGCGCTCTGCGTGTCCCCTTGTAGTTTCTACAGAAACAGTGTTTCAGAACTGCTCTATCAAAAGTAATATTCAACTCTGTTACTTGAATGCACACAACAGAAAGAATTTTCGCAGAATGATTCTGTGTAGTTTTTATTTGAAGATATTCCTTTTTCCACTATAGGACCCTTATGGCTCCGAATGTCCACTTACAGTTTCGACAGAAACAATGTTTCAGAACTGTTCTATCAAAAGTAAGTGTGAACTCTGTTAGTTGAATTCACAGAACAGAAAGCTGTTTCATAAAATGCTTCTGTGTAGTTTTTATTTGAAGATATTTCTTTTGCCACTAGAGTCCTCTTGGGGCTCCGAATGTCCACTTGCAGTTTCCACAGAAACTGTGTTTCAGAACTGCTCAATCTAAAGTAAGCTTCAACTCTGTTAGTTGAATGCACTGAACAAAAAGTACTATCACAGAATGCTTCTGTGTAGTTTTTATTTGAAGACATTACATTTTCCACTGTAGGCCTCTTAGCGCTATGAATGTCCACTTGCAGTTTCTAATGAAAGAGTGTTTCCGTTGTGCTCAATCAAAAGAAAGGTCCAACTCTGTTAGTTGAATGCACAGAACAGAAAGAAGTTTCACAGAATGCTTCTGTGTAGTTTTTATTTGATGTAAGTCCTTTTTGCACTATAAGACCCCATGCGCTATGTTTGTCCAATTGCAGTCTCTACAGAAAGAGTGTTTCTGTGCTACTCTATCAAAAGTAGGTTCAACTGAGTTAGTTGAATGCACAGAAGAGAAAGAAGTTTCACAGAATGCTTCTGTGTAGTTTTTATTTGTAGATATTCTTTTTTGCTGTCTAGGCCCCTTAGTGCTATGAATGTCCAATTGCAGTTTCTACAGAAAGAGTGTTTCAGAATTGCTCAATCAAAAGTAAGCTACAAATCTGTTACTTGAATGCACAGAACAGAAAGAAGTTTCACTGAATGCTTCTGAGTAGTTTTTATTTGAAGATATTCCTTTTTCCACTATGGGACACTTAGGGCTCCGAATGTCCACTTACCGTTTCTACAGAAACAATGTTTCAGAACTGTTCAATCAAAAGTAAGCTTCAACTCTGTTAGTTGAATGCCAAGAACAGAAATAAGTTTCACAGAATGCTTCTTTGTAGTATTTATTTGAAGATATTCCTTTTTCCACTATAAGCCAATTAGAGCACTGTATGTCCAGTTGCATTTTCCACAGAAAGAGTGTTTCAGAACTGTTCTGTCAAAAGTAATATTCATATCTGTTAGTTGAATGCACAGAACAGAAAGAAATTTCGCAGAATGCTTCCGTGTAGTTTTTATTTGAAGATATTCCTTTTTCCACTGTAGACCCCTTAGGGTTCCAAATGTCCACTTGCAGTTTCTTCAGAAAGAGCGTCTCAGAACTGCTCAATCAAAAGTAAAGTTCAACTCTGTTAGTTGAATGCAAAGAACAGAAATAAGTTTCACAGAATGCTTCTGTGTAGTTTTTATTTGAAAATATTCCTTTTTCCACTTTAAGACCATTAGCACTCTGTATGTCCAGTTGCAGTTTCCACAGAAAGAGTGTTTCAGAACTGATCTATCAAAAGCAATATTCATCTCTGCTAGTTGAATGCAGAGAACAGAAAGGAGTTTCACAGAATGCTTCTGTGTAGTTTTTATTTGAAGTAAGTGTTTTTTACTCTATAGGCCCCATGCGCTATGATTGTCCACTTGCGTTTTATACAGAAAGAGTGTTTCTGTGCTGCTCTATCAAAAGTAGGTTCAACTCTGTTAGTTGAATGCAGAGAAGAGAAAGAAGTTTCACAGAATGCTTCTGTGTAGTTTTTATTTGAAGATATTCCTTTTTCCACTATAAGCCCGATAGCGCTCTGAGTGTCCCCTTGTAGTTTCTACAGAAACAGTGTTTCAGAACCCTTCAATCAAAAGTAAGCTTCAAATCTGTTAGTTGAATGGAAAGAACAGAAATAAGTTTCACAGAATGCTTCTGTGTAGTTTTTATTTGAAGATATTCTTTTTCCACTATAAGCCCATTAGCGCTCTGTAGGTCCTCTTGCACTTTCCACAGAAAGAGTGTTTCAGAACTGCTCTATCAAGGCAATATTCATCTCTGTTAGTTGAATGCACAGAACAGAAAGAAGTTTCACAGAATGCTTCTGTGTAGTTTTTCTTTGAAGATATTCCTTTTTCCACTATAGGCCCCTTAGGGCTCCGAATGTCCACTTGAAGTTATTACAGAAACAGTGTTTCAGAACTCTTCAATCAAAAGTAAGCTTCAACTCTGTTAGTTGAAAGCACAGAACAGAAAGAAGTTTCGCAAAATGCTTCTGAGTAGTTTTTATTTGAAGATATTCCTTTTTCGACAATAAGCCCATTAGCGCTCTGAGTGTCCACTTGTAGTTTCTACAGAAACAGTGTTTCAGAACTGCTCTATCAAAAGTAGTATTCAACTCTGTTACTTGAATGCACAGAACAGAAAGAAGTTTCGCAGAATGCTTCTGTGTAGTTTTTATTTGAAAATATTCCTTTATCCACTATACGACCCTTAGGGCTCCGAAAGTCCACTTACAGTTTCTACAGAAACAGTGTTTCAGAACTGCTCAATCAAAAGTAAGCTTCAACTCTGTTAGTTGAATTCACAGAACACAAAGCAGTTTCATAAAATGCTTCTGTGTAGTTTTTATTTGAAGATATTCCTTTTGCCACTATAGTCCTCTTGGGGCTCCGAATATGCACTTGCAGTTTCCAAAGAAAATGTGTTTCAGAACTGCTCAATCAAAAGTAAGCTTCAACTCTGTTAGTTGAACGCACTGAACAAAAAGTACTTTCACAGAATGCTTCTGTGTAGTTTTTATTTGAAGACATTTCATTTTCCACTGTAGGCCTCTTAGCGGTATGAATGTCCACTTGCAGTTTCTAATGAAAGAGTGTTTCAGTGCTGCTCAATCAAACAAAGTTCCAACTCTGTTAGTTGAATGCACAGAACAGAAAGTAGTTTCACAGAATGCTTCTGCGTAGATTTATTTGAAGTAAGTCCTTTTTACACTATAGGCCCGCATGCGCTATGATTGTCCACTTGCAGTTTCTACAGAAAGAGTGTTTCTCAGCTGCTCTATCAAAAGTAGGTTCAACTCTGTTAGTTGAATGCACAGAAGACAAAGAAGTTTCACAGAATGCTTCTGTGTAGTTTTTATTTGTAGATATTCTTTTTTGCTGTATAGGCCCCTTAGCGCTATGAATGTCCAATTGCAGTTTCTACAGAAAGAGTGTTTCAGAATTGCTCAATCAAAAGTAAGCTTCAACTCTGTTACTTGAATGCACAGAACAGAAAGTAGTTTCACTGAATGCTTCTGTGTCGTTTTTGTTTGTAGTTATTCCTTTTTCCAGCATAGGCTCCTTAGTGCTACGAATGTCCACTTGCAGTTTCTACAGAAAGAGTGTTTCAGAACTGCTCAATCAATAGTAATGTTCAACTCTGTTAGTTGAATGCACAGAACAGAAAGAAGTTTCGCAGAATGCTTCTGAGTAGTTTTTAGTTGAACATACCCTTTTTCAACTATAATCCCCATAGAGCTCTGAATATCCAGTTGCAGTTTCTATAGAAAGAGTGTTTCAGAACTGCTCTATCAAAAGTAATGTTCAAATCTGTTAGTTGAATGCACAGAACAGAAAGAAGTTTAGGAGAGTGCTTCTGTGTAGTTTTTATTTGAAGACATTGCTTTTTCCACTATAGGCCCCTTAGGGTTCCAAATGTCCACTTGCTGTTTCTACAGAAAGAGCGTCTCAGAACTGCTCAATCAATAGTAAGCTTCAACTCTGTTAGTTCAATGCAAAGAACAGAAAGAAGTTTCACAGAATGCTTCTGTGTAGTTTTTATTTGAAGACATTTCATTTTCCACTGTAGGCCTCTTAGCGGTATGAATGTCCACTTGCAGTTTCTAATGAAAGAGTGTTTCAGTGCTGCTCAATCAAAACAAATTTCCAACTCTGTTAGTTGAATGCACAGAACAGAAAGAAGTTTCACAGAATGCTTCTGTGTAGTTTTTATTTGAAGTAAGTCCTTTTTACACTATAGGCCCCCATGCGCTATGATTGTCCACGTGCGGTTTATACAGAAAGAGTGTTTCTGTGCTGCTCTATCAAAAGTAGGTTCAACTCTGTTAGTTGAATGCACAGAAGAGAAAGGAGTTTCACAGAATGATTCTGTGTAGTTTTTATTTGAAGATATTCCTTTTTCCACTATAAGCCCGATAGCTCTCTGAGTGTCCCCTTGTAGTTTCTACAGAAACAGTGTTTCAGAACTGCTCTATCAAAAGTAATATTCAACTCTGCTACTTGAATGCACAGAACAGAGACAAGTTTCGCAGAATGCTTCTGTGTAGTTTTTATTTGAAGATATTCCTTTTTCCACTATAGCACCCTTAGTGCTCCGAATTTCCACTTACAGTTTCTACAGAAACAATGTTTCTGAACTGTTCAATCAAAAGTAAGTTTGATAGAACAGTTGATAGAACAATGTTTGATAGAACAATGTTTGATAGAACAATGTTTCAGAACTGTTCAATCAAAAGATATTCCTTTTTCCACTATAGCACCCTTAGTGCTCCGAATTTCCACTTACAGTTTCTACAGAAACAATGTTTCAGAACTGTTCAATCAAAAGTAAGCTTCAACTCTGTTAGTTGAATGCAAAGAACAGAAATAAGTTTCACAGAATGCTTCTGTGCAGTTTTTATTTGAAGATATTCCTTTTTCCACTGTAAGCCCGATAGCGCTCTGCGTGTCCCCTTGTAGTTTCCACAGAAACAGTGTTTCAGAACTGCTCTATCAAAAGTAATATTCAACTCTGTTACTTGAATGCACAGAACAGAAAGAATTTTCGCAGAATGCTTCTGTGTAGTTTTTATTTGAAGATATTCCTTTTTCCACTATAGGACCCTTAGGGCTCCGAATGTCCACTTACAGTTTCTACAGAAACCATGTTTCAGAACTGTTCTATCGAAAGTAAGCATCAACTCTGTTAGTTGAATTCACAGAACAGAAAGCAGTTTCATAAATTGCTTCTGTGTAGTTTTTATTTGAAGATATTCCTTTTGCCACTAGAGTCCTCTTGGGGCTCCGAATGTCCATTTGCAGTTTCCACAGAAACTGTGTTTCAGAACTGCTCAATCAAAAGTAAGCTTCAACTCTGTTAGTTGAATGCACTGAACAAAAAGTACTATCACAGAATGCTTCTGTGTAGTTTTTATTTGAAGACATTACATTTTCCACTGTAGGCCTCTTACCGCTATGAATGTCCACTTGCAGTTTCTAATGAAAGAGTGTTTCCGTTGTGCTCAATCAAAAGAAAGGTCTAACTCTGTTAGTTGAATGCACAGAACAGAAAGAAGTTTCACAGAATGCTTCTGTTTATTTTTTCTTTGAAGGTATTCCTTTTTCCACTATAGGCCCCTTAGGGCTCCGAATGTCCACTTGCAGTTTCTACAGAAACAGTGTTTCAGAACTCCTCAATCAAAAGTAAGCTTCAACTCTGTTAGTTGAAAGCACAGAACAGAAAGAAGTTTCGCAGAATGCTTCTGAGTAGTTTTTATTTGAAGATAATCCTTTTTCCACTATAAGCCCAATAGCGCTCTGAGTGTCCACTTGTAGTTTCTACAGAAACAGTGTTTCAGAACTGCTCTATCAAAAGTAATATTCTAATCTGTTTCTTCAATACACAGAACAGAAAGTAGTTTCGCAGAATGGTTCTGTGTAGTTTTTATTTGAAAATATTCCTTTTTCCAATATAGGACCCTTAGGGCTCCGAATGTCCACTCACAGTTTCTACAGAAACAGTGTTTCAGAACTGCTCAATCAAAAGTAAACTTCAACTCTGTTAGTTGAATTCACAGAACAGAAACTGTTTCATAAAATGCTTCTGTGTAGTTTTTATTTGAAGATATTCCTTTTGCCACTATAGTCCACTTGGGGCTCCGAATATGCACTTGCAGTTTCCACAGAAACTGTGTTTCAGAACTGCTCAATCAAAAGTAAGCTTCAACTCTGTTAGTTGAACGCACTGAACAAAAAGTACTTTCACAGAATGCTTCTGTGTAGTTTTTATTTGAAGACATTTCATTTTCCACTGTAGGCCTCTTAGCGGTATGAATGTCCACTTGCAGTTTCTAATGAAAGAGTGTTTCAGTGCTGCTCAATCAAAACAAAGTTCCAACTCTGTTAGTTGAATGCACAGAACAGAAAGAAGTTTCACAGAATGCTTCTGTGTAGTTTTTATTTGAAGTAAGTCCTTTTTACACTATATTCCCCCATGCGCTATGATTGTCCACTTGCAGTTTCTACAGAAAGAGTGTTTCTGTGCTGCTCTATCAAAAGTAGGTTCAACTCTGTTAGTTGAATGCACAGAAGACAAAGAAGTTTCACAGAATGCCTCTGTGTAGTTCTTATTTGTAGATATCCTTTTTTGCTGTATAGGCCCCTTAGCGCTATGAATGTCCAATTGCAGTTTCTACAGAAAGAGTGTTTCAGAACTGCTCAAACAAAAGTTAGCTTCAACTCTGTTACTTGAATGCACAGAACAGAAAGTAGTTTCACTGAATGCTTCTGTGTAGTTTTTGTTTGTAGTTATTCATTTTTCCAGCATAGGCTACTTAGTGCTACGAATGTCCACTTGCAGTTTCTACAGAAAGAGTGTTTCAGAACTGCTCAATCAATAGTAATGTTCAACTCTGTTAGTTGAATGCACAGAACAGAAAGAAGTTTAGGAGAATGCTTCTGTGTAGTTTTTATTTGAAGATATTACTTTTTCCACTATAGGCCCCTTAGGGTTCCAAATGTCCACTTGCTGTTTCTACAAAAAGAGCGTCTCAGAACTGCTCAATCAATAGTAAGCTTCAACTCTGTTAGTTGAATGCAAAGAACAGAAAGAAGTTTCACAGAATGCTTCTGTGTAGTTTTTATTTGAAGATATTCCTTTTTCCACTATAAGACCATTAGCGTTCTGTATGTCCAGTTGCAGTTTCCACAGAAAGTCTTTCAGAACAGCTCTATCAAAAGCAATATTCATCTCTGTTAGTTGAATGCACAGAACAGAAAGAAGTTTCACAGAATGCTTCTGTGTAGTTTTTATTTGAAGTAAGTCCTTTTTACACTATAGGCCCCCATGCGCTATGATTGTCCACTTGCGATTTATACAGAAAGAGTGTTTCTGTGCTGCTCTATCAAAAGTAGGTTCAACTCTGTTAGTTGAATGCACAGAAGAGAAAGAAGTTTCACAGAATGCTTCTGTGTAGTTTTTATTTGAAGATATTCCTTTTTCCACTATAAGCCCGATAGATCTCTGAGTGTCCCCTTGTAGTTTCTACAGAAACAGTGTTTCAGAACTGCTCTATCAAAAGTAATATTCAACTCTGTTACTTGAATGCACAGAACAGAGAGAAGTTTCGCAGAATGCTTCTGTGTAGTTTTTATTTGAAGATATTCCTTTTTCCACTATAGGACACTTAGGGCTCCGAATGTCCACTTACCGTTTCTACAGAAACAATGTTTCAGAACTGTTCAATCAAAAGTAAGCTTCAACTCTGTTAGTTGAATGCCAAGAACAGAAATAAGTTTCACAGAATGCTTCTGTGCAGTTTTTATTTGAAGATATTCCTTTTTCCACTATAAGCCCATTAGCGCTCTGTATGTCCAGTTGCAGTTTCCACAGAAAGAGTGTTTCAGAACTGCTCTATCAAAAGCAATATTCATCTCTGTTAGTTGAATGCACAGAACAGAAAGAAATTTCACAGAATGCTTCTGTGTAGTTTTTATTTGAAGTAAGTCCTTTTTACACTATAGGCCCCCATGCGCTATGATTGTCCGCTTGCGGTTTTTACAGAAAGAGTGTTTCTGTGCTGCTCTATCAAAAGTAGGTTCAACTCTGTTAGTTGAATGCACAGAAGAGAAAGAAGTTTCACAGAATGCTTCTGTGTAGTTTTTATTTGAAGATATTCCTTTTTCCACTATAAGCCCGATAGCGCTCTGCGTGTCCCCTTGTAGTTTCTACAGAAACAGTGTTTCAGAACTGCTCTATCAAAAGTAATATTCAACTCTGTTACTTGAATGCACACAACAGAAAGAATTTTCGCAGAATGATTCTGTGTAGTTTTTATTTGAAGATATTCCTTTTTCCACTATAGGACCCTTAGGGCTCCGAATGTCCACTTACAGTTTCGACAGAAACAATGTTTCAGAACTGTTCTATCAAAAGTAAGTGTGAACTCTGTTAGTTGAATTCACAGAACAGAAAGCTGTTTCATAAAATGCTTCTGTGTAGTTTTTATTTGAAGATATTTCTTTTGCCACTAGAGTCCTCTTGGGGCTCCGAATGTCCACTTGCAGTTTCCACAGAAACTGTGTTTCAGAACTGCTCAATCTAAAGTAAGCTTCAACTCTGTTAGTTGAATGCACTGAACAAAAAGTACTATCACAGAATGCTTCTGTGTAGTTTTTATTTGAAGACATTACATTTTCCACTGTAGGCCTCTTAGCGCTATGAATGTCCACTTGCAGTTTCTAATGAAAGAGTGTTTCCGTTGTGCTCAATCAAAAGAAAGGTCCAACTCTGTTAGTTGAATGCACAGAACAGAAAGAAGTTTCACAGAATGCTTCTGTGTAGTTTTTATTTGATGTAAGTCCTTTTTGCACTATAAGACCCCATGCGCTATGTTTGTCCAATTGCAGTCTCTACAGAAAGAGTGTTTCTGTGCTACTCTATCAAAAGTAGGTTCAACTGAGTTAGTTGAATGCACAGAAGAGAAAGAAGTTTCACAGAATGCTTCTGTGTAGTTTTTATTTGTAGATATTCTTTTTTGCTGTCTAGGCCCCTTAGTGCTATGAATGTCCAATTGCAGTTTCTACAGAAAGAGTGTTTCAGAATTGCTCAATCAAAAGTAAGCTACAAATCTGTTACTTGAATGCACAGAACAGAAAGAAGTTTCACTGAATGCTTCTGAGTAGTTTTTATTTGAAGATATTCCTTTTTCCACTATGGGACACTTAGGGCTCCGAATGTCCACTTACCGTTTCTACAGAAACAATGTTTCAGAACTGTTCAATCAAAAGTAAGCTTCAACTCTGTTAGTTGAATGCCAAGAACAGAAATAAGTTTCACAGAATGCTTCTTTGTAGTATTTATTTGAAGATATTCCTTTTTCCACTATAAGCCAATTAGAGCACTGTATGTCCAGTTGCATTTTCCACAGAAAGAGTGTTTCAGAACTGTTCTGTCAAAAGTAATATTCATATCTGTTAGTTGAATGCACAGAACAGAAAGAAATTTCGCAGAATGCTTCCGTGTAGTTTTTATTTGAAGATATTCCTTTTTCCACTGTAGACCCCTTAGGGTTCCAAATGTCCACTTGCAGTTTCTTCAGAAAGAGCGTCTCAGAACTGCTCAATCAAAAGTAAAGTTCAACTCTGTTAGTTGAATGCAAAGAACAGAAATAAGTTTCACAGAATGCTTCTGTGTAGTTTTTATTTGAAAATATTCCTTTTTCCACTTTAAGACCATTAGCACTCTGTATGTCCAGTTGCAGTTTCCACAGAAAGAGTGTTTCAGAACTGATCTATCAAAAGCAATATTCATCTCTGCTAGTTGAATGCAGAGAACAGAAAGGAGTTTCACAGAATGCTTCTGTGTAGTTTTTATTTGAAGTAAGTGTTTTTTACTCTATAGGCCCCATGCGCTATGATTGTCCACTTGCGTTTTATACAGAAAGAGTGTTTCTGTGCTGCTCTATCAAAAGTAGGTTCAACTCTGTTAGTTGAATGCAGAGAAGAGAAAGAAGTTTCACAGAATGCTTCTGTGTAGTTTTTATTTGAAGATATTCCTTTTTCCACTATAAGCCCGATAGCGCTCTGAGTGTCCCCTTGTAGTTTCTACAGAAACAGTGTTTCAGAACCCTTCAATCAAAAGTAAGCTTCAAATCTGTTAGTTGAATGGAAAGAACAGAAATAAGTTTCACAGAATGCTTCTGTGTAGTTTTTATTTGAAGATATTCTTTTTCCACTATAAGCCCATTAGCGCTCTGTAGGTCCTCTTGCACTTTCCACAGAAAGAGTGTTTCAGAACTGCTCTATCAAGGCAATATTCATCTCTGTTAGTTGAATGCACAGAACAGAAAGAAGTTTCACAGAATGCTTCTGTGTAGTTTTTCTTTGAAGATATTCCTTTTTCCACTATAGGCCCCTTAGGGCTCCGAATGTCCACTTGAAGTTATTACAGAAACAGTGTTTCAGAACTCTTCAATCAAAAGTAAGCTTCAACTCTGTTAGTTGAAAGCACAGAACAGAAAGAAGTTTCGCAAAATGCTTCTGAGTAGTTTTTATTTGAAGATATTCCTTTTTCGACAATAAGCCCATTAGCGCTCTGAGTGTCCACTTGTAGTTTCTACAGAAACAGTGTTTCAGAACTGCTCTATCAAAAGTAGTATTCAACTCTGTTACTTGAATGCACAGAACAGAAAGAAGTTTCGCAGAATGCTTCTGTGTAGTTTTTATTTGAAAATATTCCTTTATCCACTATACGACCCTTAGGGCTCCGAAAGTCCACTTACAGTTTCTACAGAAACAGTGTTTCAGAACTGCTCAATCAAAAGTAAGCTTCAACTCTGTTAGTTGAATTCACAGAACACAAAGCAGTTTCATAAAATGCTTCTGTGTAGTTTTTATTTGAAGATATTCCTTTTGCCACTATAGTCCTCTTGGGGCTCCGAATATGCACTTGCAGTTTCCAAAGAAAATGTGTTTCAGAACTGCTCAATCAAAAGTAAGCTTCAACTCTGTTAGTTGAACGCACTGAACAAAAAGTACTTTCACAGAATGCTTCTGTGTAGTTTTTATTTGAAGACATTTCATTTTCCACTGTAGGCCTCTTAGCGGTATGAATGTCCACTTGCAGTTTCTAATGAAAGAGTGTTTCAGTGCTGCTCAATCAAACAAAGTTCCAACTCTGTTAGTTGAATGCACAGAACAGAAAGTAGTTTCACAGAATGCTTCTGCGTAGATTTATTTGAAGTAAGTCCTTTTTACACTATAGGCCCGCATGCGCTATGATTGTCCACTTGCAGTTTCTACAGAAAGAGTGTTTCTCAGCTGCTCTATCAAAAGTAGGTTCAACTCTGTTAGTTGAATGCACAGAAGACAAAGAAGTTTCACAGAATGCTTCTGTGTAGTTTTTATTTGTAGATATTCTTTTTTGCTGTATAGGCCCCTTAGCGCTATGAATGTCCAATTGCAGTTTCTACAGAAAGAGTGTTTCAGAATTGCTCAATCAAAAGTAAGCTTCAACTCTGTTACTTGAATGCACAGAACAGAAAGTAGTTTCACTGAATGCTTCTGTGTCGTTTTTGTTTGTAGTTATTCCTTTTTCCAGCATAGGCTCCTTAGTGCTACGAATGTCCACTTGCAGTTTCTACAGAAAGAGTGTTTCAGAACTGCTCAATCAATAGTAATGTTCAACTCTGTTAGTTGAATGCACAGAACAGAAAGAAGTTTCGCAGAATGCTTCTGAGTAGTTTTTAGTTGAACATACCCTTTTTCAACTATAATCCCCATAGAGCTCTGAATATCCAGTTGCAGTTTCTATAGAAAGAGTGTTTCAGAACTGCTCTATCAAAAGTAATGTTCAAATCTGTTAGTTGAATGCACAGAACAGAAAGAAGTTTAGGAGAGTGCTTCTGTGTAGTTTTTATTTGAAGACATTGCTTTTTCCACTATAGGCCCCTTAGGGTTCCAAATGTCCACTTGCTGTTTCTACAGAAAGAGCGTCTCAGAACTGCTCAATCAATAGTAAGCTTCAACTCTGTTAGTTCAATGCAAAGAACAGAAAGAAGTTTCACAGAATGCTTCTGTGTAGTTTTTATTTGAAGACATTTCATTTTCCACTGTAGGCCTCTTAGCGGTATGAATGTCCACTTGCAGTTTCTAATGAAAGAGTGTTTCAGTGCTGCTCAATCAAAACAAATTTCCAACTCTGTTAGTTGAATGCACAGAACAGAAAGAAGTTTCACAGAATGCTTCTGTGTAGTTTTTATTTGAAGTAAGTCCTTTTTACACTATAGGCCCCCATGCGCTATGATTGTCCACGTGCGGTTTATACAGAAAGAGTGTTTCTGTGCTGCTCTATCAAAAGTAGGTTCAACTCTGTTAGTTGAATGCACAGAAGAGAAAGGAGTTTCACAGAATGATTCTGTGTAGTTTTTATTTGAAGATATTCCTTTTTCCACTATAAGCCCGATAGCTCTCTGAGTGTCCCCTTGTAGTTTCTACAGAAACAGTGTTTCAGAACTGCTCTATCAAAAGTAATATTCAACTCTGCTACTTGAATGCACAGAACAGAGACAAGTTTCGCAGAATGCTTCTGTGTAGTTTTTATTTGAAGATATTCCTTTTTCCACTATAGCACCCTTAGTGCTCCGAATTTCCACTTACAGTTTCTACAGAAACAATGTTTCTGAACTGTTCAATCAAAAGTAAGTTTGATAGAACAGTTGATAGAACAATGTTTGATAGAACAATGTTTGATAGAACAATGTTTCAGAACTGTTCAATCAAAAGATATTCCTTTTTCCACTATAGCACCCTTAGTGCTCCGAATTTCCACTTACAGTTTCTACAGAAACAATGTTTCAGAACTGTTCAATCAAAAGTAAGCTTCAACTCTGTTAGTTGAATGCAAAGAACAGAAATAAGTTTCACAGAATGCTTCTGTGCAGTTTTTATTTGAAGATATTCCTTTTTCCACTGTAAGCCCGATAGCGCTCTGCGTGTCCCCTTGTAGTTTCCACAGAAACAGTGTTTCAGAACTGCTCTATCAAAAGTAATATTCAACTCTGTTACTTGAATGCACAGAACAGAAAGAATTTTCGCAGAATGCTTCTGTGTAGTTTTTATTTGAAGATATTCCTTTTTCCACTATAGGACCCTTAGGGCTCCGAATGTCCACTTACAGTTTCTACAGAAACCATGTTTCAGAACTGTTCTATCGAAAGTAAGCATCAACTCTGTTAGTTGAATTCACAGAACAGAAAGCAGTTTCATAAATTGCTTCTGTGTAGTTTTTATTTGAAGATATTCCTTTTGCCACTAGAGTCCTCTTGGGGCTCCGAATGTCCATTTGCAGTTTCCACAGAAACTGTGTTTCAGAACTGCTCAATCAAAAGTAAGCTTCAACTCTGTTAGTTGAATGCACTGAACAAAAAGTACTATCACAGAATGCTTCTGTGTAGTTTTTATTTGAAGACATTACATTTTCCACTGTAGGCCTCTTACCGCTATGAATGTCCACTTGCAGTTTCTAATGAAAGAGTGTTTCCGTTGTGCTCAATCAAAAGAAAGGTCTAACTCTGTTAGTTGAATGCACAGAACAGAAAGAAGTTTCACAGAATGCTTCTGTTTATTTTTTCTTTGAAGGTATTCCTTTTTCCACTATAGGCCCCTTAGGGCTCCGAATGTCCACTTGCAGTTTCTACAGAAACAGTGTTTCAGAACTCCTCAATCAAAAGTAAGCTTCAACTCTGTTAGTTGAAAGCACAGAACAGAAAGAAGTTTCGCAGAATGCTTCTGAGTAGTTTTTATTTGAAGATAATCCTTTTTCCACTATAAGCCCAATAGCGCTCTGAGTGTCCACTTGTAGTTTCTACAGAAACAGTGTTTCAGAACTGCTCTATCAAAAGTAATATTCTAATCTGTTTCTTCAATACACAGAACAGAAAGTAGTTTCGCAGAATGGTTCTGTGTAGTTTTTATTTGAAAATATTCCTTTTTCCAATATAGGACCCTTAGGGCTCCGAATGTCCACTCACAGTTTCTACAGAAACAGTGTTTCAGAACTGCTCAATCAAAAGTAAACTTCAACTCTGTTAGTTGAATTCACAGAACAGAAACTGTTTCATAAAATGCTTCTGTGTAGTTTTTATTTGAAGATATTCCTTTTGCCACTATAGTCCACTTGGGGCTCCGAATATGCACTTGCAGTTTCCACAGAAACTGTGTTTCAGAACTGCTCAATCAAAAGTAAGCTTCAACTCTGTTAGTTGAACGCACTGAACAAAAAGTACTTTCACAGAATGCTTCTGTGTAGTTTTTATTTGAAGACATTTCATTTTCCACTGTAGGCCTCTTAGCGGTATGAATGTCCACTTGCAGTTTCTAATGAAAGAGTGTTTCAGTGCTGCTCAATCAAAACAAAGTTCCAACTCTGTTAGTTGAATGCACAGAACAGAAAGAAGTTTCACAGAATGCTTCTGTGTAGTTTTTATTTGAAGTAAGTCCTTTTTACACTATATTCCCCCATGCGCTATGATTGTCCACTTGCAGTTTCTACAGAAAGAGTGTTTCTGTGCTGCTCTATCAAAAGTAGGTTCAACTCTGTTAGTTGAATGCACAGAAGACAAAGAAGTTTCACAGAATGCCTCTGTGTAGTTCTTATTTGTAGATATCCTTTTTTGCTGTATAGGCCCCTTAGCGCTATGAATGTCCAATTGCAGTTTCTACAGAAAGAGTGTTTCAGAACTGCTCAAACAAAAGTTAGCTTCAACTCTGTTACTTGAATGCACAGAACAGAAAGTAGTTTCACTGAATGCTTCTGTGTAGTTTTTGTTTGTAGTTATTCATTTTTCCAGCATAGGCTACTTAGTGCTACGAATGTCCACTTGCAGTTTCTACAGAAAGAGTGTTTCAGAACTGCTCAATCAATAGTAATGTTCAACTCTGTTAGTTGAATGCACAGAACAGAAAGAAGTTTAGGAGAATGCTTCTGTGTAGTTTTTATTTGAAGATATTACTTTTTCCACTATAGGCCCCTTAGGGTTCCAAATGTCCACTTGCTGTTTCTACAAAAAGAGCGTCTCAGAACTGCTCAATCAATAGTAAGCTTCAACTCTGTTAGTTGAATGCAAAGAACAGAAAGAAGTTTCACAGAATGCTTCTGTGTAGTTTTTATTTGAAGATACTCCTTTTTCCACTATAAGACCATTAGCGTTCTGTATGTCCAGTTGCAGTTTCCACAGAAAGTCTTTCAGAACAGCTCTATCAAAAGCAATATTCATCTCTGTTAGTTGAATGCACAGAACAGAAAGAAGTTTCACAGAATGCTTCTGTGTAGTTTTTATTTGAAGTAAGTCCTTTTTACACTATAGGCCCCCATGCGCTATGATTGTCCACTTGCGATTTATACAGAAAGAGTGTTTCTGTGCTGCTCTATCAAAAGTAGGTTCAACTCTGTTAGTTGAATGCACAGAAGAGAAAGAAGTTTCACAGAATGCTTCTGTGTAGTTTTTATTTGAAGATATTCCTTTTTCCACTATAAGCCCGATAGATCTCTGAGTGTCCCCTTGTAGTTTCTACAGAAACAGTGTTTCAGAACTGCTCTATCAAAAGTAATATTCAACTCTGTTACTTGAATGCACAGAACAGAGAGAAGTTTCGCAGAATGCTTCTGTGTAGTTTTTATTTGAAGATATTCCTTTTTCCACTATAGGACACTTAGGGCTCCGAATGTCCACTTACCGTTTCTACAGAAACAATGTTTCAGAACTGTTCAATCAAAAGTAAGCTTCAACTCTGTTAGTTGAATGCCAAGAACAGAAATAAGTTTCACAGAATGCTTCTGTGCAGTTTTTATTTGAAGATATTCCTTTTTCCACTATAAGCCCATTAGCGCTCTGTATGTCCAGTTGCAGTTTCCACAGAAAGAGTGTTTCAGAACTGCTCTATCAAAAGCAATATTCATCTCTGTTAGTTGAATGCACAGAACAGAAAGAAATTTCACAGAATGCTTCTGTGTAGTTTTTATTTGAAGTAAGTCCTTTTTACACTATAGGCCCCCATGCGCTATGATTGTCCGCTTGCGGTTTTTACAGAAAGAGTGTTTCTGTGCTGCTCTATCAAAAGTAGGTTCAACTCTGTTAGTTGAATGCACAGAAGAGAAAGAAGTTTCACAGAATGCTTCTGTGTAGTTTTTATTTGAAGATATTCCTTTTTCCACTATAAGCCCGATAGCGCTCTGCGTGTCCCCTTGTAGTTTCTACAGAAACAGTGTTTCAGAACTGCTCTATCAAAAGTAATATTCAACTCTGTTACTTGAATGCACACAACAGAAAGAATTTTCGCAGAATGATTCTGTGTAGTTTTTATTTGAAGATATTCCTTTTTCCACTATAGGACCCTTAGGGCTCCGAATGTCCACTTACAGTTTCGACAGAAACAATGTTTCAGAACTGTTCTATCAAAAGTAAGTGTGAACTCTGTTAGTTGAATTCACAGAACAGAAAGCTGTTTCATAAAATGCTTCTGTGTAGTTTTTATTTGAAGATATTTCTTTTGCCACTAGAGTCCTCTTGGGGCTCCGAATGTCCACTTGCAGTTTCCACAGAAACTGTGTTTCAGAACTGCTCAATCTAAAGTAAGCTTCAACTCTGTTAGTTGAATGCACTGAACAAAAAGTACTATCACAGAATGCTTCTGTGTAGTTTTTATTTGAAGACATTACATTTTCCACTGTAGGCCTCTTAGCGCTATGAATGTCCACTTGCAGTTTCTAATGAAAGAGTGTTTCCGTTGTGCTCAATCAAAAGAAAGGTCCAACTCTGTTAGTTGAATGCACAGAACAGAAAGAAGTTTCACAGAATGCTTCTGTGTAGTTTTTATTTGATGTAAGTCCTTTTTGCACTATAAGACCCCATGCGCTATGTTTGTCCAATTGCAGTCTCTACAGAAAGAGTGTTTCTGTGCTACTCTATCAAAAGTAGGTTCAACTGAGTTAGTTGAATGCACAGAAGAGAAAGAAGTTTCACAGAATGCTTCTGTGTAGTTTTTATTTGTAGATATTCTTTTTTGCTGTCTAGGCCCCTTAGTGCTATGAATGTCCAATTGCAGTTTCTACAGAAAGAGTGTTTCAGAATTGCTCAATCAAAAGTAAGCTACAAATCTGTTACTTGAATGCACAGAACAGAAAGAAGTTTCACTGAATGCTTCTGTGTAGTTTTTGTTTGTAGTTATTCCTTTTTCCAGCAGAGGCTCCTTAGTGCTACGAATGTTCAACTGCAGTTTCTACAGAAAGAGTGTTTCAGAACTGCTCAATCAATAGTAATGTTCAACTCTGTTAGTAGAATGCACAGAACAGAAAGAAGTTTCGCAGAATGCTTCTGAGTAGTTTTTAGTTGAAGATATCCCTTTTTCCACTATAAGCCCCGTAGAGCTCAGAATGTCCAGTTGCAGTTTCTACAGAAAGAGTGTTTCAGAACTGCTCTATCAAAAGTAATATTCAACTCTGTTAGTTGAATGCACAGAACAGAAAGAAGTTTCGGAGAATGCTTCTGTGTAGTTTTTATTTGAAGATATTCCTTTTTCCACTATAGGCCCCTTTGGGTTCAAAATGTCCAGTTGCAGTTTCTTCAGAAAGAACGTCTCAGAACTGCTCAATCAAAAGTAAAGTTCAACTCTTTTAGTTGAATGCAAAGAACAGAAATAAGTTTCCCAGAATGCTTCTTTGTAGTATTTATTTGAAGATATTCCTTTTTCCACTATAAGCCAATTAGAGCACTGTATGTCCAGTTGCATTTTCCACAGAAAGAGTGTTTCAGAACTGCTCTGTCAAAAGTAATATTCATATCTGTTAGTTGAATGCACAGAACCGAAAGAAATTTCGCAGAATGCTTCAGTGTAGTTTTTATTTGAAGATATTCCTTTTTCCACTGTAGACCCCTTAGGGTTCCAAATGTCCACTTGCAGTTTCTACAGAAAGAGCGTCTCAGAACCGCTCAATCAAAAGTAAATTTCAACTCTGTTAGTTGAATGCAAAGAACAGAAATAAGTTTCACAGAATGCTTCTGTGTAGTTTTTATTTGAAGATATTCCTTTTTCCACTTTAAGACCATTAGCACTCTGTATGTCCAGTTGCAGTTTCCACAGAAAGAGTGTTTCAGAACTGATCTATCAAAAGCAATATTCATCTCTGTTAGTTGAATGCACAGAACAGAAAGGAGTTTCACAGAATGCTTCTGTGTAGTTTTTATTTGAAGTAAGTGTTTTTTACACTATAGGCCCCCATGCGCTATGATTGTCCACTTGCAGTTTGTACAGAAAGAGTGTTTCTGTGATGCTCTATCAAAAGTAGGTTCAACTCTGTTAGTTGAATGCAGAGAAGAGAAAGAAGTTTCACAGAATGCTTCTGTGTATTTTTTATTGGAAGATATTCCTTTTTCCACTATAAGCCCGATAGCGCTCTGAGTGTCCCCTTGTAGTTTCTACAGAAACAGTGTTTCAGAACTGTTCAATCACAAGAAAGCTTCAACTCTGTTAGTTGAATGCACAGAACAGAAAGAAGTTTCGCAGAATGCTTCTGAGTAGTTTTAATTTGAAGATATTCTTTTTTCCACTCTAAGCCCAAGAGCGCTCTGAGTGTCCAATTGTAGTTTCTACAGAAACAGTCTTTCAGAACTGCTCTACCAAAAGTAATATTCAACTCTATTACTTAAATGCACAGAACACAAAGAAGTTTCGCAGAATGCTTCTGTGTAGTTTTTATTTGAAGATATTCCATTTTCCACTATAGGACCCTTAGGGCTCAGAATGTCCACTTACAGTTTCTACTGAAACGGTGTTCCAGAACTTCTCAATCAAAAGTAAGCTTCAACTCTGTTAGTTGAATTCACAGAACAGAAAGCAGTTTCAAAAAATCCTTCTGTGTAGTTTTTATTTGAAGATATTACTTTTGCCACAATAGTCCTCTTGGGACTCCGAATATCCACATGCAGATTCCACAGAAACTGTGTTTCAGAACTGCTCAAACAAAAGTAAGCTTCAACTCTGTTTGTTGAACGCACTGAACAAAAAGTACTTTCACAGAATGCTGCTGTGTAGTTTTTATTGGAAGACATTTCATTTTCCACTGTAGGCCTCTTAGCGCTATGAATGTCCACTTGCAGTTTCTAATGAAAGAGTGTTTCAGTGCTGCTCAATCAAAACAAAGTTCCAACTTTGTTAGTTGAATGCACAGAACAGAAAGAAGTTTCACAGAATGTTTCTGTGTAGTTTTTATTTGAAGTAAGTCCTTTTTACAGTATAGGCCCCCATGCGCTATGATTGTCCACTTGCAGTTTCTACAGAAAGAGTGTTTCTGTGCTGCTCTATCAAAAGTAGGTTCAACTCTGTTAGTTGAATGCACAGAAGACAAAGAAGTTTCACAGAATGCTTCTGTGTAGTTTTTATTTGTAGATATTCTTTTTTGCTGTATAGGCCCCTTAGCGCTATGAATGTCCAATTGCAGTTTCTACAGAAAGAGTGTTTCATAACTGCTCAATCAATAGTAATGTTCAAGTCTGTTAGTAGAATGCACAGAACAGAAAGAAGTTTCACAGAATGCTTCTGAGTAGTTTTTAGTTGAAGATATCCCTTTTTCCACTATAAGCCCCGTAGAGCTCTGAATGTCCAGTTGCAGTTTCTACAGAAAGTGTGTTACAGAACTGCTCTAACAAAAGTAAAGTTCAACTCTGTTAGTTGAATGCACAGAACAGAAGGAAGTTTCGGAGAATGCTTCTGTGTAGTTTTTATTTGAAGATATTCCTTTTTCCACTATAGGCCCCTTAGGGTTCCAAATGTCCACTTGCAGTTTCTTCAGAAAGAACGTCTCAGAACTGCTCAATCAAAAGTAAAGTTCAACTCTGTTAGTTGAATGCAAAGAACAGAAATAAATTTCACAGAATGCTTCTGTGTAGTTATTATTTGAAGATATCCCTTTTTCCACTTTAAGACCATTAGAACTCTGTATGTCCAGTTGCCGTTTCCACAGAAAGAGTGTTTCAGAACTGATCTATCAAAAGCAATATTCATCTCTGTTAGTTGAATGCACAGAATAGAAAGGAGTTTCACAGAATGCTTCTGTGTAGTTTTTATTTGAAGTAAGTGTTTTTTACACTATAGGCCCGCATGCGCTATGATTGTCCACTTGAGGTTTGTACAGAAAGAGTGTTTCTGTGCTGCTCTATCAAAAGTAGGTTCAACTCTGTTAGTTGAATGCAGAGAAGAGAAAGAAGTTTCACAGAATGCTTCTGTGTATTTTTTATTTGAAGATATTCCTTTTTAGACTATAGGACCCTTAGGGCTCCGAATTTCCACTTACCGTTTCTACAGAAACAATGTTTCAGAACTGTTCAATCAAAAGTAAGCTTCAAATCTGTTAGTTGAATGGAAAGAACAGAAATAAGTTTCACAGAATGCTTCTGTGTAGTTTTTATTTGAAGATGTTCTTTTTCCACTATAAGCCCATTAGCGCTCTGTATGTCCACTTGCAGTTTCCACAGAAAGAGTATTTCAGAACTACTCTATCAAAGCAATATTCATCTCTGTTAGTTGAATGCACAGAACAGAAAGAAGTTTCACAGAATGATTCTGTGTAGTTTTTATTTGAAGTAAGTCCTTTTTACACTATAGGCCCCCATGCGCTATGATTGTCCACTTGCAGTTTCTACAGAAAGAGTGTTTCTGTGCTGCTCTCTCAAAAGGTGGTTCAACTCTATTAGTTGAATGCACAGAAGAGAAAGAAATTTCACAGAATGCTTCTGTGTAGTTTTTATTTGTCGATATTCTTTTTTGCGGAATAGGACCCTTAGCGCTATGAATGTCCAATTGCAGTTTCTACAGAAAGAGTGTATCAGAATTGCTCAATCAAAAGTAAGCTTCAGCTCTTTTAGTTGATTGCACAGAAGAGAAAGAAGTTTCACTCAATGCTTCTGTGTAGTTTTTGTTTGTAGTTACTCCTTTTTCCAGTATAGGCTCCTTAGTGCTACGAATGTCCACTTGCAGTTTCTACAGAAAGAGTGTTTCAGAACTGCTCAATCAATAGTAATGTTCAACTCTGTTAGTTGAATGCACAGAACAGAAAGAAGTTTCGCAGAATGCTTCTGAGTAGTTTTTAGTTGAAGATATCCCTTTTTCCACTATAAGCCCCGTAGAGCTCTGAATGTCCAGTTGCAGTTTCTACAGAAAGAGTGTTTCAGAACTGCTCTGTCAAAAGTAATGTTCAACTCTGTTAGTTGAATGCACAGAACAGAAAGAAGTTTCGGAGAATCCTTCTGTGTAGTTTTTATTTGAAGATATTCCTTTTTCCACTATAGGCCCCTTAGGGTTCCAAATGTCCACTTGCAGTTTCTTCAGAAAGAGCGTCTCAGAACTGCTCAATCAAAAGTAAAGTTCAACTCTGTTAGTTGAATGCAAAGAACAGAAATAAGTTTCACAGAATGCTTCTTTGTAGTTTTTATTTGAAGATATTCCTTTTTCCACTATAAGCCAATTAGAGCTCTGTATGTCCAGTTGCATTTTCCACAGAAAGGGTGTTTCAGCACTGCTCTATCAAAAGTAATATTCATCTCTGTTAGTTGAATGCACAGAACAGAAAGAAATTTCGCAGAATGCTTCAGTGTAGTTTTTATTTGAAGATATTCTTTTTCCACTATAGGCCCCTTAGGGCTCCGAATGTCCACTTGCAGTTTCTACAGAAACAGTGTTTCAGAACTGTTCAATCACAAGAAAGCTTCAACTCTGTTAGTTGAATGCACAGAACAGAAAGAAGTTTCGCAGAATGCTTCTGAGTAGTTTTAATTTGAAGATATTCTTTTTTCCACTCTAAGCCCAAGAGCGCTCTGAGTGTCCACTTGTAGTTTCTACAGAAACAGTCTTTCAGAACTGCTCTACAAAAAGTAATATTCAACTCTGTTACTTGAATGCACAGAACACAAAGAAGTTTCGCAGAATGCTTCTGTGTAGTTTTTATTTGAAGACATTCCATTTTCCACTCTAGGAACCTTAGGGCTCAGAATGTCCACTTACAGTTTCTACTGAAACGGTGTTTCAGAACTTCTCAATCAAAAGTAAGCTTCAACTCTGTTAGTTGAATTCACAGAACAGAAAGAAGTTTCAAAAAATCCTTCTGTGTAGTTTTTATTTGAAGATATTACTTTTGCCACTATAGTCCTCTTGGGACTCCGAATATCCACTTGCAGATTCCACAGAAACTGTGTTTCAGAACTGCTCAAACAAAAGTAAGCTTCAACTCTGTTAGTTGAACGCACTGAACAAAAAGTACTTTCACAGAATGCTTCTGTGTAGTTTTTATTTGAAGACATTTCATTTTCCACTGTAGGCCTCTTAGCGGTATGAATGTCCACTTGCAGTTTCTAATGAAAGGGTGTTTCAGTGCTGCTCAATCAAAACAATGTTCCAACTCTGTTAGTTGAATGCACAGAACAGAAAGAAGTTTCACAGAATGCTTCTGTGTAGTTTTTATTTGAAGTAAGTCCTTTTTACACTATAGGCCCCCATGCGCTATGATTGTCCACTTGCAGTTTCTACAGAAAGAGTGTTTCTGTGCTGCTCTATCAAAAGTAGGTTCAACTCTGTTAGTTGAATGCACAGAAGACAAAGAAGTTTCACAGAATGCTTCTCTGTAGTTTTTATTTGTAGATATTCTTTTTTGCTGTATAGGCCACTTAGCGCTATGAATGTCCAATTGCAGTTTCTACAGAAAGAGTGTTTCAGAATTGCTCAATCAAACGTTAGCTTCAACTCTGTTACTTGAATGCACAGAACAGAAAGAAGTTTCACTGAATGCTTCTGTGTAGTTTTTGTTTGTAGTTATTCCTTTTTCCAGCAGAGGCTCCTTAGTGCTACGAATGTCCACTTGCCGTTTCTACAGAAAGAGTGTTTCATAACTGCTCAATCAATAGTAATGTTCAACTCTGTTAGTAGAATGCACAGAACAGAAAGAAGTTTCGCAGAATGCTTCTGAGTAGTTTTTAGTTGAAGATATCCCTTTTTCCACTGTAAGCCCCGTAGAGCTCTGAATGTCCAGTTGCAGTTTCTACAAAAAGTGTGTTAAAGAACTGCTCTATAAAAATTAAAGTTCAACTCTGTTAGTTGAATGCACACAACAGAAGGAAGTTTCGGAGAATGCTTCTGTGTAGTTTTTATTTGAAGATATTCCTTTTTCCACTATAGGCCCCTTAGGGTTCCAAATGTCCACTTGCAGTTTCTTCAGAAAGAACGTCTCAGAACTGCTCAATCAAAAGTAAAGTTCAACTCTGTTAGTTGAATGCAAAGAACAGAAATAAGTTTCACAGAATGCTTCTTTGTAGTATTTATTTGAAGATATTCCTTTTTCCACTATAAGCCAATTAGAGCACTGTATGTCCAGTTGCATTTTCCACAGAAAGAGTGATTCAGAAGTGCTCTGTCAAAAGTAATATTCATATCTGTTAGTTGAATGCACAGAAAAGAAGGAAATTTCGCAGAATGCTTCAGTGTAGTTTTTATTTGAAGATATTCCTTTTTCCACTCTAGACCCCTTAGGGTTCCAAATGTCTACTTGCACTTTCTTCAGAAAGAGAGTCTCAGAACTGCTCAATCAAAAGTAAAGTTCAACTCTGTTAGTTGAATGCAAAGAACAGAAATAAATTTCACAGAATGCTTCGGTGTAGTTTTTATTTGAAGATATTCCTTTTTCCACTTTAAGACCATTAGCACTCTGTATGTCCAGTTGCCGTTTCCACAGAAAGAGTGTTTCAGAACTGATCTATCAAAAGCAATATTCATCTCTGTTAGTTGAATGCACAGAATAGAAAGGAGTTTCACAGAATGCTTCTGTGTAGTTTTTATTTGAAGTAAGTGTTTTTTACACTATAGGCCCGCATGCGCTATGATTGTCCACTTGCGGTTTGTACAGCAAAAGTGTTTCTGTGCTGCTCTATCAAAAGTCGGTTCAACTCTGTTAGTTGAATGCAGAGAAGAGAAAGAAGTTTCACAGAATGCTTCTGTGTATTTTTTATTTGAAGATATTCCTTTTTCCACTATAGGACCCTTAGGGCTCCGAATTTCCACTTACCGTTTCTACAGAAACAATGTTTCAGAACTGTTCAATCAAAAGTAAGCTTCAAATCTGTTAGTTGAATGGAAAGAACAGAAATAAGTTTCACAGAATGCTTCTGTGTAGTTTTTATTTGAAGATGTTCTTTTTCCACTATAAGCCCATTAGCGCTCTGTATGTCCACTTGCAGTTTCCACAGAAAGAGTGTTTCAGAACTGCTCTATCAAAGCAATATTCATCTCTGTTAGTTCAATGCACAGAACAGAAAGAAGTTTCACAGAATGCTTCTGTGTAGTTTTTATTTGAAGTAAGTCCTTTTTACACTATAGGCCCCCATGCGCTATGATTGTCCACTTGCAGTTTCTACAGAAAGAGTGTTTCTGTGCTGCTCTCTCAAAAGGTGGTTCAACTCTATTAGTTGAATGCACTGAAGAGAAAGAAGTTTCACAGAATGCTTCTGTGTAGTTTTTATTTGTAGATATTCTTTTTTGCTGTATAGGACCCTTAGCGCTATGAATGTCCAATTGCAGTTTCTACAGAAAGACTGTATCAGAATTGCTCAATCAAAAGTAAGCTTCAACTCTTTTAGTTGATTGCACAGAAGAGAAAGAAGTTTCACTCAATGCTTCTGTGTAGTTTTTGTTTGTAGTTACTCCTTTTTCCAGTATAGGCTCCTTAGTGCTACGAATGTCCACTTGCAGTTTCTACAGAAAGAGTGTTTCAGAACTGCTCAATCAAAAGTAATGTTCAACTCTGTTAGTTGAATGCACAGAACAGAAAGAAGTTTCGCAGAATGCTTCTGAGTAGTTTTTAGTTGAAGATATCCCTTTTTCCACTATAAGCCCCGTAGAGCTCTGAATATCCAGTTGCAGTTTCTACAGAAAGAGTGTTTCAGAACTGCTCTGTCAAAAGTAATGTTTAACTCTGTTAGTTGAATGCACAGAACAGAAAGAAGTTTCGGAGAATGCTTCTGTGTAGTTTTTATTTGAAGATATTCCTTTTTCCACTCTAGGCCCCTTAGGGTTCCAAATGTCCACTTGCAGTTTCTTCAGAAAGAGCGTCTCAGAACTGCTCAATCAAAAGTAAAGTTCAACTCTGTTAGTTGAATGCAAAGAACAGAAATAAGTTTCACAGAATGCTTCTTTGTAGTTTTTATTTGAAGATATTCCTTTTTCCACTATAAGCCAATTAGAGCTCTGTATGTCCAGTTGCATTTTCCACAGAAAGGGTGTTTCAGCACTGCTCTATCAAAAGTAATATTCATCTCTGTTAGTTGAATGCACAGAACAGAAAGAAATTTCGCAGAATGCTTCAGTGTAGTTTTTATTTGAAGATATTCTTTTTCCACTATAGGCCCCTTAGGGCTCCGAATGTCCACTTGCAGTTTCTACAGAAACAGTGTTTCAGAACTGTTCAATCACAAGAAAGCTTCAACTCTGTTAGTTGAATGCACAGAACAGAAAGAAGTTTCGCAGAATGCTTCTGAGTAGTTTTAATTTGAAGATATTCTTTTTTCCACTCTAAGCCCAATAGCGCTCTGAGTGTCCACTTGTAGTTTCTACAGAAACAGTCTTTCAGAACTGCTCTACCAAAAGTAATATTCAACTCTGTTACTTGAATGCACAGAACACAAAGAAGTTTCGCAGAATGCTTCTGTGTAGTTTTTATTTGTAGATATTCTTTTTTGCTGTATAGGCCCCTTAGCGCTATGAATGTCCAATTGCAGTTTCTACAGAAAGAGTGTTTCAGAATTGCTCAATCAAAAGTTAGCTTCAACTCTGTTACTTGAAAGCACAGAACAGAAAGTAGTTTCACTGAATGCTTCTGTGTAGTTTTTGTTTGTAGTTATTCCTTTTTCCAGCAGAGGCTCCTTAGTGCCACGAATGTCCACTTGCAATTTCTACAGAAAGAGTGTTTCAGAACTGCTCAATCAATAGTAATGTTCAACTCTCTTAGTAAAATGCACAGAACAGAAAGAAGTTTCGCAGAATGCTTCTGAGTAGTTTTTAGTTGAAGATATCCCTTTTTCCACTATAAGCCCCGTAGAGCTCTGACTGTCCAGTTGCAGTTTCTACAGAAAGAGTGTTACAGAACTGCTCTATCAAAAGTAAAGTTCAACTCTGTTAGTTGAATGCAAAGAACAGAAATAAGTTTCACAGAATGCTTCTTTGTAGTATTTATTTGAAGATATTCCTTTTTCCACTATAAGCCAATTAGAGCACTGTATGTCCAGTTGCATTTTCCACAGAAAGAGTGTTTCAGAACTGCTCTGTCAAAAGTAATATTCATATCTGTTAGTTGAATGCACAGAACAGAAAGAAATTTCGCAGAATGCTTCAGTGTAGTTTCTATTTGAAGATATTCCTTTTTCCACTCTAGACCCCTTAGGGTTCCAAATGTCCACTTGCACTTTCTTCAGAAAGAGAGTCTCAGAACTGCTCAATCAAAAGTAAAGTTCAACTCTGTTAGTTGAATGCAAAGAACAGAAATAAGTTTCACAGAATGCTTCTGTGTAGTTTTTATTTGAAGATATTCCTTTTTCCACTTTAAGACCATTAGCACTCTGTATGTCCAGTTGCCATTTCCACAGAAAGAGTGTTTCAGAACTGATCTATCAAAAGCAATATTCATCTCTGTTAGTTAAATGCACAGAACAGAAAGGAGTTTCACAGAATGCTTCTGTGTAGTTTTTATTTGAAGTAAGTGTTTTTTACACTATAGGCCCGCATGCGCTATGATTGTCCACTTGCGGTTTGTACAGAAAGAGTGTTTCTGTGCTGCTCTATCAAAAGTAGGTTCAACTCTGTTAGTTGAATGCAGAGAAGAGAAAGAAGTTTCACAGAATGCTTCTGTGTAGTTTTTATTTGAAGATATTCCTTTTTCCACTATAAGCCCGATAGCGCTCTGAGTGTCCCCTTGTAGTTTCTACGGAAACAGTGTTTCAGAACTGCTCTATCAAAAGTAATATTCAACTCTGTTACTTGAATGCACAGAACAGAAAGAAGTTTCACAGAATGCTTCTGCGTAGTTTTTATTTGAAGATATTCCTTTTTCCACTATAGGACCCTTAGGGCTCCGAATGTCCACTTACCGTTTCTACAGAAACAATGTTTCAGAACAGTTCAATCAAAAGTAAGCTTCAAATCTGTTAGTTGAATGGAAAGAACAGAAATAAGTTTCACAGAATGCTTCTGTGTAGTTTTTATTTGAAGATATTCTTTTTCCACTATAAGCCCATTAGCGCTCTGTATGTCCACTTGCAGTTTCCACAGAAAGAGTGTTTCAGAACTGCTCTATCAAAGCAATATTCATCTCTGTTAGTTGAATGCACAGAAGAGAAAGATGTTTCACAGAATGCTTCTGTGTAGTTTTTCTTTGAAGATATTCCTTTTTCCACTATAGGCCCCTTAGGGCTCCGAGTGTCCACTTGCAGTTTCTACAGAAACAGAGTTTCAGAACTCTTCAATCAAAAGTAAGCTTCAACTCTGTTAGTTGAAAGCACAGAACAGAAAGAAGTTTCGCAGAATGCTTCTGAGTGGTTTTTATTTGAAGATATTCCTTTTTCCACTATAAGCCCAATAGCCCTCTGAGTGTCCACTTGTAGTTTCTACAGAAACAGAGTTTCAGAACTGCTCTATCAAAAGTAATATTCAACTCTGTTACTTGAATGCACAGAACAGAAAGTAGTTTCGCAGAATGCTTCTGTGTAGTTTTTATTTGAAGATATTCCTTTTTCCACTATGGGACCCTTAGGGCTCCGAATGTCCACTTACAGTTTCTACAGAAACAGTGTTTCAGAACTGCTCAATCAAAAGTAAACTTCAACTCTGTTAGTTGAATTCACAGAACAGAAAGCAGTTTCATAAAATGCTTCTGTGTAGTTTTTATTTGAAGATATTCCTTTTGCCACTACAGTCCTCTTGGGTCTCCGAATATGCACTTGCAGTTTCCACAGAAACTGTGTTTCAGAACTGCTCAATCAAAAGTAAGCTTCAACTCTGTTAGATGAACGCACTGAACAAAAAGTACTTTCACAGAATGCTTCTGTGTAGTTTTTATTTGAAGACATTTCATTTTCCACTGTAGGCCTCTTAGCGGTATGAATGTCCACTTGCAGTTTCTAATGAAAAAGTGTTTCCGTTGTGCTCAATCAAAAGAAAGGTCCAGCTCTGTTAGTTGAATGCACAGAACAGAAAGAAGTTTCACAGAATGCTTCTGTGTTGTTTTTATTTGAAGTAAGTCCTTTTTACACTATAGGACCCCATGAGCTATGTTTGTCCAATTGCAGCCTCTACAGAAAGAGTGTTTCTGTGCTACTCTATCAAAAGTACATTCAACTGAGTTAGTTGAATGCACAGAAGAGAAAGAAGTTTCACAGAATGCTTCTGTGTAGTTTTTATTTGTAGATAAATTTTTTTGCTGTATAGGCCCCTTAGTGCTATGAATGTCCAGTTGTAGTTTCTACAGAAAGAGTGTTTCAGAATTGCTCAATCAAAAGTAAGCTTCAACTCTGTTTCTTGAATGCACAGAACAGAAAAAAGTTTCACTGAATGCTTCTGTGTAGTTTTTGTTTGTAGTTATTCCTTTTTCCAGCAGAGGCTCCTTAGTGCTACGAATGTTCAATTGCAGTTTCTACAGAAAGAGTGTTTCGGAACTGCTCAATCAATTGTAATGTTCAACTCTGTTAGAAGAATGCACAGAACAGAAAGAAGTTTCGCAGAATGCTTCTGAGTAGTTTTTAGTTGAAGATATCCCTTTTTCCACTATAAGCCCCGTAGAGCTCTGAATGTCCAGTTGCAGTTGCTAGAGAAAGAGTGTTTCAGAACTGCTCTTTCAAAAGTAAAGTTCAACTCTGTTAGTTGAATGCACAGAACAGAAAGAAGTTTCGGAGAATGCTTCTGTGTAGTTTTTATTTGAAGATATTCATTTTTCCACTATAGGCCACTTAGGGTTCCAAATGTCCACTTGCAGTTTCTTCAGAAAGAACGTCTCAGAACTGCTCAATCAAAAGTAAAGTTCAACTCCGTTAGTTGAATGCAAAGAACAGAAATAAGTTTCACAGAATGCTTCTGTGTAGTTTTTATTTGAAGATATTCCTTTTTCCACTATAAGCCAACTAGAGCTCTGTATGTCCAGTTGCATTTTCCACAGAAAGGGTGTTTCAGCACTGTTCTATCAAAAGTAATATTCATCTCTGTTAGTTGAATGCACAGAACAGAAAGAAATTTAGCAGAATGCTTCAGTGTAGTTTTTATTTGAAGATACTCTTTTTCCACTAAAGGCCCCTTAGGGCTCCGAATGTCCACTTGCAGTTTCTACAGAAACAGTGTTTCAGAACTGTTCAATCACAAGAAAGCTTCAACTCTGTTAGTTGAATGCACAGAACAGAAAGAATTTCGCAGAATGCTTCTGAGTAGTTTTAATTTGAAGATATTCTTTTTTCCACTATAAGCCCAATAGCGCTCTGAGTGTCCACTTGTAGTTTCTACAGAAACAGTCTTTCAGAACTGCTATACCAAAAGTAATATTCAATTCTGTTACTTGAATGCACAGAACACAAAGAAGTTTCACAGAATGCTTCTGTGTAGTTATTATTTGAAGATATTCCATTTTCCACTATAGGACCCTTAGGGCTCCGAATGTCCACTTACAGTTTCTACTGAAACGGTGTTTCAGAACTTCTCAATCAAAAGTAAGCTTCAACTCTGTTAGTTGAATTCACAGAACAGAAAGCAGTTTCAAAAAATCCTTCTGTGTAGTTTTTATTTGAAGATATTACTTTTGCCACTATAGTCCTCTTGGGACTCCGATTATCCACTTGCAGATTCCACAGAAACTCTGTTTTAGAACTGCTCAATCAAAAGTAAGCTTCAACTCTGTTAGTTGAACGCACTGAACAAAAAGTACTTTCACAGAATGCTTCTGTGTAGTTTTTATTTGAAGACATTTCATTTTCCACTGTAGGCCTCTTAGCGGTATGAATGTCCACATGCAGTTTCTAATGAAAGAGTGTTTCAGTGCTGCTCAATCAAAACAAAGTTCCAACTCTGTTAGTTGAATGCACAGAACAGAAAGAAGTTTCACAGAATGCTTCTGTGTAGTTTTTATTTTTTAGTAAGCCCTTTTTACACTATAGGTCCCCATGCGCTATGATTGTCCACTTGCAGCTTCTACAGAAAGAGTGTTTCTGTGCCGCTCTATCAAAAGTAGGTTCAACTCTGTTAGTTGAATGCACAGAAGAGAAAGAAGTTTCACAGAATGCTTCTGTGTAGTTTTTATTTGTAGATATTCTTTTTTGCTGTATAGGCCCCTTAGCGCTATGAATGTCCAATTGCAGTTTCTACAGAAAGAGTGTTTCAGAATTGCTCAATCAAAAGTTAGCTTCAACTCTGTTACTTGAATGCACAGAACAGAAAGCAGTTTCACTGAATGCTTCTGTGTAGTTTTTGTTTGTAGTTATTCCTTTTTCCAGCATAGGCTCCTTTGTGCTACGAATGTCCACTTGCAGTTTCTACAGAAAGAGTGTTTCAGAACTGCTCAATCAATAGTAATGTTCAATTCTGTTAGTTGAATGCACAGAACAGAAAGAAGTTTCGCAGAAAGCTTCTGAGTAGTTTTTAGTTGAAGATATCCCTTTTTCCACTATAAGCCCCATAGGGCTCTGAATGTCCAGTTGCAGTTTTTACAGAAAGAGTGTTTCAGAACTGCTCTATAAAAAGTAATGTTCAACTCTGTTAGTTGAATGCACAGAACAGAAAGAAGTTTAGGAGAATGCTTCTGTGTAGTTTTTATTTGAAGATATTCCTTTTTCCACTATAGGCCCCTTAGGGTTCCAAATGTCCAGTTGCTGTTTCTACCGAAAGAGCGTCTCAGAACTGCTCAATCAATAGTAAGCTTCAACTCTGTTAGTTGAATGCAAAGAACAGAAAGAAGTTTCACAGAATGCTTCTGTGCAGTTTTTATTTCAAGATATCCCTTTTTCCACTATAAGCCCCATAGAGCTCTGAATGTCCAGTTGCAGTTTCCACAGAAAGTCTTTCAGAACTGCTCTATCAAAAGCAATATTCATCTCTGTTAGTTGAATGCACAGAACAGAAAGAAGTTTCACAGAATGCTTCTGTGTAGTTTTTATTTGAAGATATTCCTTTTTCCACTATAAGCCCGATAGCACTCTGAGTGTCCCCTTGTAGTTTCTACAGAAACAGTGTTTCAGAACTGCTCTATCAAAAGTAATATTCAACTCTGTTACTTGAATGCACAGAACAGAGAGAAGTTTCGCAGAATGCTTCTGTGTAGTTTTTATTTGAAGATATTCCTTTTTCCACTATAGGACTCTTAGGGCTCCGAATTTCCACTTATCGTTTCTACAGAAACAATGTTTCAGAACTGTTCAATCAAAAGAAAGCTTCAACTCTGTTAGTTGAATGCAAAGAACAGAAAAAAGTTTCACAGAATGCTTCTGTGCAGTTTTTATTTGAAGATATTCCTTTTTCCACTATAAGCCCATTAGCGCTCTGTATGTCCAGTTGCAGTTTCCACAGAAAGAGTGTTTCAGAACTGCTCTATCAAAAGCAATATTCATCTCTGTTAGTTGAATGCACAGAACAGAAAGAAGTTTCACAGAATGCTTCTGTGTAGTTTTTATTTGAAGATATTCCTTTTTCCACTATAGGACCCTTAGGGCTCCAAATGTCCACTTACAGTTTCTACAGAAACAATGTTTCAGAACTGTTCTATCAAAAGTAAGCGTCAACTCTGTTAGTTGAATTCACAGAACAGAAAGCAGTTTCATAAAATGCTTCTGTGTAGTTTTTATTTGAAGATATTTCTTTTGCCACTAGAGTCCTCTTGGGGCTCTGAATGTCCACTTGCAGTTTCCAGAGAAACTGTGTTTCAGAACTGCTCAATCAAAAGTAAGATTCAACTCTGTTAGTTGAATGCACTGAACAAAAAGTACTATCACAGAATGCTTCTGTGTAGTTTTTATTTGAAGACATTACATTTTCCACTGTATACCTCTTAGCGCTATGAATGTCCACTTGCAGTTTCTAATGAAAGAGTGTTTCCGCTGTGCTCAATCAAAAGAAAGGTCCAACTCTGTTAGTTGAATGCACAGAACAGAAAGAAGTTTCACAGAATGCTTCTGTGTAGTTTTATATGAAGTAAGTACTTTTTACACTATAGGACCCCATGCGCTATTTTTGTCCAAATGAAGTCTCTACAGAAAGGGTGTTTCTGTGCTACTCTATCAAAAGTAGGTTCAACAGAGTTAGTTGAATGCACAGAAGAGAAAAAAGTTTCACAGAATGCTTCTGTGTAGTTTTTATTTGTAGATATACTTTTTTGCTGTATAGGCCCCTTAGTGCTATGAATGTCCAATTGCAGTTTCTACAGAAAGAGTGTTTCAGAATTGCTCAATGAAAAGTAAGCTTCAACTCTGTTACTTGAATGCACAGAAGAGAAAAAAGTTTCACTGAATGCTTCTGTGTAGTTTTGGTTTGTAGTTATTCCTTTTTCCAGCAGAGGCTCCTTAGTGCTACGAATGTCCACTTGCAGTTTCTACAGAAAGAGTGTTTCAGAACTGCTCAATCAATAGTAATGTTCAACTCTCTTAGTAAAATGCACAGAACAGAAAGAAGTTTCGCAGAATGCTTCTGAGTAGTTTTTAGTTGAAGATATCCCTTTTTCCACTATAAGCCCCGTAGAGCTCTGACTGTCCAGTTGCAGTTTCTACAGAAAGAGTGTTACAGAACTGCTCTATCAAAAGTAAAGTTCAACTCTGTTAGTTGAATGCAAAGAACAGAAATAAGTTTCACAGAATGCTTCTTTGTAGTATTTATTTGAAGATATTCCTTTTTCCACTATAAGCCAATTAGAGCACTGTATGTCCAGTTGCATTTTCCACAGAAAGAGTGTTTCAGAACTGCTCTGTCAAAAGTAATATTCATATCTGTTAGTTGAATGCACAGAACAGAAAGAAATTTCGCAGAATGCTTCAGTGTAGTTTCTATTTGAAGATATTCCTTTTTCCACTCTAGACCCCTTAGGGTTCCAAATGTCCACTTGCACTTTCTTCAGAAAGAGAGTCTCAGAACTGCTCAATCAAAAGTAAAGTTCAACTCTGTTAGTTGAATGCAAAGAACAGAAATAAGTTTCACAGAATGCTTCTGTGTAGTTTTTATTTGAAGATATTCCTTTTTCCACTTTAAGACCATTAGCACTCTGTATGTCCAGTTGCCATTTCCACAGAAAGAGTGTTTCAGAACTGATCTATCAAAAGCAATATTCATCTCTGTTAGTTAAATGCACAGAACAGAAAGGAGTTTCACAGAATGCTTCTGTGTAGTTTTTATTTGAAGTAAGTGTTTTTTACACTATAGGCCCGCATGCGCTATGATTGTCCACTTGCGGTTTGTACAGAAAGAGTGTTTCTGTGCTGCTCTATCAAAAGTAGGTTCAACTCTGTTAGTTGAATGCAGAGAAGAGAAAGAAGTTTCACAGAATGCTTCTGTGTAGTTTTTATTTGAAGATATTCCTTTTTCCACTATAAGCCCGATAGCGCTCTGAGTGTCCCCTTGTAGTTTCTACGGAAACAGTGTTTCAGAACTGCTCTATCAAAAGTAATATTCAACTCTGTTACTTGAATGCACAGAACAGAAAGAAGTTTCACAGAATGCTTCTGCGTAGTTTTTATTTGAAGATATTCCTTTTTCCACTATAGGACCCTTAGGGCTCCGAATGTCCACTTACCGTTTCTACAGAAACAATGTTTCAGAACAGTTCAATCAAAAGTAAGCTTCAAATCTGTTAGTTGAATGGAAAGAACAGAAATAAGTTTCACAGAATGCTTCTGTGTAGTTTTTATTTGAAGATATTCTTTTTCCACTATAAGCCCATTAGCGCTCTGTATGTCCACTTGCAGTTTCCACAGAAAGAGTGTTTCAGAACTGCTCTATCAAAGCAATATTCATCTCTGTTAGTTGAATGCACAGAAGAGAAAGATGTTTCACAGAATGCTTCTGTGTAGTTTTTCTTTGAAGATATTCCTTTTTCCACTATAGGCCCCTTAGGGCTCCGAGTGTCCACTTGCAGTTTCTACAGAAACAGAGTTTCAGAACTCTTCAATCAAAAGTAAGCTTCAACTCTGTTAGTTGAAAGCACAGAACAGAAAGAAGTTTCGCAGAATGCTTCTGAGTGGTTTATATTTGAAGATATTCCTTTTTCCACTATAAGCCCAATAGCCCTCTGAGTGTCCACTTGTAGTTTCTACAGAAACAGAGTTTCAGAACTGCTCTATCAAAAGTAATATTCAACTCTGTTACTTGAATGCACAGAACAGAAAGTAGTTTCGCAGAATGCTTCTGTGTAGTTTTTATTTGAAGATATTCCTTTTTCCACTATGGGACCCTTAGGGCTCCGAATGTCCACTTACAGTTTCTACAGAAACAGTGTTTCAGAACTGCTCAATCAAAAGTAAACTTCAACTCTGTTAGTTGAATTCACAGAACAGAAAGCAGTTTCATAAAATGCTTCTGTGTAGTTTTTATTTGAAGATATTCCTTTTGCCACTACAGTCCTCTTGGGTCTCCGAATATGCACTTGCAGTTTCCACAGAAACTGTGTTTCAGAACTGCTCAATCAAAAGTAAGCTTCAACTCTGTTAGATGAACGCACTGAACAAAAAGTACTTTCACAGAATGCTTCTGTGTAGTTTTTATTTGAAGACATTTCATTTTCCACTGTAGGCCTCTTAGCGGTATGAATGTCCACTTGCAGTTTCTAATGAAAAAGTGTTTCCGTTGTGCTCAATCAAAAGAAAGGTCCAGCTCTGTTAGTTGAATGCACAGAACAGAAAGAAGTTTCACAGAATGCTTCTGTGTTGTTTTTATTTGAAGTAAGTCCTTTTTACACTATAGGACCCCATGAGCTATGTTTGTCCAATTGCAGCCTCTACAGAAAGAGTGTTTCTGTGCTACTCTATCAAAAGTACATTCAACTGAGTTAGTTGAATGCACAGAAGAGAAAGAAGTTTCACAGAATGCTTCTGTGTAGTTTTTATTTGTAGATAAATTTTTTTGCTGTATAGGCCCCTTAGTGCTATGAATGTCCAGTTGTAGTTTCTACAGAAAGAGTGTTTCAGAATTGCTCAATCAAAAGTAAGCTTCAACTCTGTTTCTTGAATGCACAGAACAGAAAAAAGTTTCACTGAATGCTTCTGTGTAGTTTTTGTTTGTAGTTATTCCTTTTTCCAGCAGAGGCTCCTTAGTGCTACGAATGTTCAATTGCAGTTTCTACAGAAAGAGTGTTTCGGAACTGCTCAATCAATTGTAATGTTCAACTCTGTTAGAAGAATGCACAGAACAGAAAGAAGTTTCGCAGAATGCTTCTGAGTAGTTTTTAGTTGAAGATATCCCTTTTTCCACTATAAGTTCCGTAGAGCTCTGAATGTCCAGTTGCAGTTGCTAGAGAAAGAGTGTTTCAGAACTGCTCTTTCAAAAGTAAAGTTCAACTCTGTTAGTTGAATGCACAGAACAGAAAGAAGTTTCGGAGAATGCTTCTGTGTAGTTTTTATTTGAAGATATTCATTTTTCCACTATAGGCCACTTAGGGTTCCAAATGTCCACTTGCAGTTTCTTCAGAAAGAACGTCTCAGAACTGCTCAATCAAAAGTAAAGTTCAACTCTGTTAGTTGAATGCAAAGAACAGAAATAAGTTTCACAGAATGCTTCTGTGTAGTTTTTATTTGAAGATATTCCTTTTTCCACTATAAGCCAATTAGAGCTCTGTATGTCCAGTTGCATTTTCCACAGAAAGGGTGTTTCAGCACTGTTCTATCAAAAGTAATATTCATCTCTGTTAGTTGAATGCACAGAACAGAAAGAAATTTAGCAGAATGCTTCAGTGTAGTTTTTATTTGAAGATATTCTTTTTCCACTAAAGGCCCCTTAGGGCTCCGAATGTCCACTTGCAGTTTCTACAGAAACAGTGTTTCAGAACTGTTCAATCACAAGAAAGCTTCAACTCTGTTAGTTGAATGCACAGAACAGAAAGAAGTTTCGCAGAATGCTTCTGAGTAGTTTTAATTTGAAGATATTCTTTTTTCCACTATAAGCCCAATAGCGCTCTGAGTGTCCACTTGTAGTTTCTACAGAAACAGTCTTTCAGAACTGCTATACCAAAAGTAATATTCAACTCTGTTACTTGAATGCACAGAACACAAAGAAGTTTCACAGAATGCTTCTGTGTAGTTATTATTTGAAGATATTCCATTTTCCACTATAGGACCCTTAGGGCTCCGAATGTCCACTTACAGTTTCTACTGAAACGGTGTTTCAGAACTTCTCAATCAAAAGTAAGCTTCAACTCTGTTAGTTGAATTCACAGAACAGAAAGCAGTTTCAAAAAATCCTTCTGTGTAGTTTTTATTTGAAGATATTACTTTTGCCACTATAGTCCTCTTGGGACTCCGATTATCCACTTGCAGATTCCACAGAAACTCTGTTTTAGAACTGCTCAATCAAAAGTAAGCTTCAACTCTGTTAGTTGAACGCACTGAACAAAAAGTACTTTCACAGAATGCTTCTGTGTAGTTTTTATTTGAAGACATTTCATTTTCCACTGTAGGCCTCTTAGCGGTATGAATGTCCACATGCAGTTTCTAATGAAAGAGTGTTTCAGTGCTGCTCAATCAAAACAAAGTTCCAACTCTGTTAGTTGAATGCACAGAACAGAAAGAAGTTTCACAGAATGCTTCTGTGTAGTTTTTATTTTTTAGTAAGCCCTTTTTACACTATAGGTCCCCATGCGCTATGATTGTCCACTTGCAGCTTCTACAGAAAGAGTGTTTCCGTGCCGCTCTATCAAAAGTAGGTTCAACTCTGTTAGTTGAATGCACAGAAGAGAAAGAAGTTTCACAGAATGCTTCTGTGTAGTTTTTATTTGTAGATATTCTTTTTTGCTGTATAGGCCCCTTAGCGCTATGAATGTCCAATTGCAGTTTCTACAGAAAGAGTGTTTCAGAATTGCTCAATCAAAAGTTAGCTTCAACTCTGTTACTTGAATGCACAGAACAGAAAGCAGTTTCACTGAATGCTTCTGTGTAGTTTTTGTTTGTAGTTATTCCTTTTTCCAGCATAGGCTCCTTTGTGCTACGAATGTCCACTTGCAGTTTCTACAGAAAGAGTGTTTCAGAACTGCTCAATCAATAGTAATGTTCAATTCTGTTAGTTGAATGCACAGAACAGAAAGAAGTTTCGCAGAAAGCTTCTGAGTAGTTTTTAGTTGAAGATATCCCTTTTTCCACTATAAGCCCCATAGGGCTCTGAATGTCCAGTTGCAGTTTTTACAGAAAGAGTGTTTCAGAACTGCTCTATAAAAAGTAATGTTCAACTCTGTTAGTTGAATGCACAGAACAGAAAGAAGTTTAGGAGAATGCTTCTGTGTAGTTTTTATTTGAAGATATTCCTTTTTCCACTATAGGCCCCTTAGGGTTCCAAATGTCCAGTTGCTGTTTCTACCGAAAGAGCGTCTCAGAACTGCTCAATCAATAATAAGCTTCAACTCTGTTAGTTGAATGCAAAGAACAGAAAGAAGTTTCACAGAATGCTTCTGTGCAGTTTTTATTTCAAGATATCCCTTTTTCCACTATAAGCCCCATAGAGCTCTGAATGTCCAGTTGCAGTTTCCACAGAAAGTCTTTCAGAACTGCTCTATCAAAAGCAATATTCATCTCTGTTAGTTGAATGCACAGCACAGAAAGAAGTTTCACAGAATGCTTCTCTGTAGTTTTTATTTGAAGATATTCCTTTTTCCACTATAAGCCCGATAGCACTCTGAGTGTCCCCTTGTAGTTTCTACAGAAACAGTGTTTCAGAACTGCTCTATCAAAAGTAATATTCAACTCTGTTACTTGAATGCACAGAACAGAGAGAAGTTTCGCAGAATGCTTCTGTGTAGTTTTTATTTGAAGATATTCCTTTTTCCACTATAGGACTCTTAGGGCTCCGAATTTCCACTTATCGTTTCTACAGAAACAATGTTTCAGAACTGTTCAATCAAAAGAAAGCTTCAACTCTGTTAGTTGAATGCAAAGAACAGAAAAAAGTTTCACAGAATGCTTCTGTGCAGTTTTTATTTGAAGATATTCCTTTTTCCACTATAAGCCCATTAGCGCTCTGTATGTCCAGTTGCAGTTTCCACAGAAAGAGTGTTTCAGAACTGCTCTATCAAAAGCAATATTCATCTCTGTTAGTTGAATGCACAGAACAGAAAGAAGTTTCACAGAATGCTTCTGTGTAGTTTTATATGAAGTAAGTACTTTTTACACTATAGGACCCCATGCGCTATTTTTGTCCAAATGAAGTCTCTACAGAAAGAGTGTTTCTGTGCTACTCTATCAAAAGTAGGTTCAACAGAGTTAGTTGAATGCACAGAAGAGAAAAAAGTTTCACAGAATGCTTCTGTGTAGTTTTTATTTGTAGATATACTTTTTTGCTGTATAGGCCCCTTAGTGCTATGAATGTCCAATTGCAGTTTCTACAGAAAGAGTGTTTCAGAATTGCTCAATGAAAAGTAAGCTTCAACTCTGTTACTTGAATGCACAGAAGAGAAAAAAGTTTCACTGAATGCTTCTGTGTAGTTTTGGTTTGTAGTTATTCCTTTTTCCAGCAGAGGCTCCTTAGTGCTACGAATGTTCAATTGCAGTTTCTACAGAAAGAGTGTTTCAGAACTGCTCAATCAATAGTAATGTTCAACTCTGTTAGTAGCATGCACAGAACAGAAAGAAGTTTCGCAGAATGCTTCTGAGTAGTTTTTAGTTGAAGATATCCCTTTTTCCACTATAAGCCCCGTACAGCTCAGAATGTCCAGTTGCAGTTGCTAGAGAAAGAGTGTTTCAGAACTGCTCTATCAAAAGTAAAGTTCAACTCTGTTAGTTGAATGCACAGAACAGAAAGAAGTTTCGGAGAATGCTTCTGTGTAGTTTTTATTTGAAGATATTCCTTTTTCCACTATAGGCCCCTTAGGGTTCCAAATGTCCACTTGCAGTTTCTTCAGAAAGAACGTCTCAGAACTGCTCAATCAAAAGTAAAGTTCAACTCTGTTAGTTGAATGCAAAGAACAGAAATAAGTTTCACAGAATGCTTCTTTGTAGTATTTATTTGAAGATATTCCTTTTTCCACTATAAGCCAATTAGAGCACTGTATGTCCAGTTGCATTTTCCACAGAAAGAGTGTTTCAGAACTGCTCTGTCAAAAGAAATATTCATATCTGTTAGTTGAATGCACACAACAGAAAGAAATTTCGCAGAATGCTTCAGTGTAGTTTTTATTTGAAGATATTCCTTTTTCCACTGTAGACCCCTTAGGGATCCAAATGTCCACTTGCAGTTTCTTCAGAAAGAGCGTCTCAGAACTGCTCAATCAAAAGTAAAGTTCAACTCTGTTAGTGAATGCAAAGAACAGAAATAAGTTTCACAGAATGCTTCTGTGTAGTTTTTATTTGTAGATATTCTTTTTTGCTGTATAGGCCCCTTAGCGCTATGAATGTCCAATTGCAGTTTCTACAGAAAGAGTGTTTCAGAATTGCTCAATCAAAAGTTAGCTTCAACTCTGTTACTTGAATGCACAGAACAGAAAGTAGTTTCACTGAATGCTTCTGTGTAGTTTTTGTTTGTAGTTATTCCTTTTTCCAGAATAGGCTCCTTTGTGCTGGGAATGTCCACTTGCAGTTTCTACAGAAAGAGTGTTTCAGAACTGCTCAATCAATAGTAAAGTTCAACTCTGTTAGTTGAATGCACAGAACAGAAAGAAGTTTCACAGAAAGCTTCTGAGTAGTTTTTAGTTGAAGATATCCCTTTTTCCTCTGTAAGCCCCATAGAGCTCTGAATGTCCATTTGCAGTTTTTACAGAAAGAGTGTTTCAGAACTGCTCTATCAAAACTAATGTTCAACTCTGTTAGTTGAATGCACAGAACAGAAAGAAGTTTAGGAGAATGCTTCTGTGTAGTTTTTATTTGAAGATATTCCTTTTTCCACTATAGGCCCCTTAGTGTTCCAAATGTCCACTTGCTGTTTCTACAAAAAGAGCGTCTCAGAACTGCTCAATCAATAGTAAGCTTCAACCCTGTTAGTTGAATGCAAAGAACAGAAAGAAGTTTCACAGAATGCTTCTGTGTAGTTTTTATTTGAAGATATTCCTTTTTCCACTATAGACCCCTTAGGGTTCCAAATGTCCACTTGCAGTTTCTTCAGAAAGAGCGTCTCAGAACTGCTCAATCAAAAGTAAATTTCAACTCCGTTAGTTGAATGCAAAGAACAGAAATAAGTTTCACAGAATGCTTCTGCGTAGTTTTTATTTGAAGATATTCCTTTTTCCACAATAAGACCATTAGCGCTCTGTATGTCCAGTTGCAGTTTCCACACAAAGTCTTTCAGAACTGCTATATCAAAAGCAATATTCATCTCTGTTAGTTGAATGCACAGAACAGAAAGAAGTTTCACAGAATGCTTCTGTGTAGTTTTTATTTGAAGATATTCCCTTTTCCACTATAAGCCCGATAGCACTCTGAGTGTCCCCTTGTAGTTTCTACAGAAACAGTGTTTCAGAACTGCTCTATCAAAAGTAATATCCAACTCTGTTACTTGAATGCACAGAACAGAGAGAAGTTTCGCAGAATGCTTCTGTGTACTTTTTATTTGAAGATATTCCTTTTTCAACTATAGGACCCTTAGGGCTCCGAATGTCCACTTATCGTTTCTACAGAAACAATGTTTCAGAACTGTTCAATCAAAAGTAAGCTTCAACTCTGTTAGTTGAATGCAAAAAACAGAAATAAGTTTCACAGAATGCTTCTGTGCAGTTTTTATTTGAAGATATTCCTTTTTCCACTATAAGCCCATTAGCGCTCTGTATGTCCAGTTGCAGTTTCCACAGAAAGAGTGTTTCAGAACTGCTCTATCAAAAGCAATATTCATCTCTGTTAGTTGAATGCACAGAACAGAAAGAAGTTTCACAGAATGCTTCTGTGTAGTTTTTATTTGAAGATATTCCTTTTTCCACTATAGGACCCTTAGGGCTCCGAATGTCCACTTACAGTTTCTACAGAAACAATGTTTCAGAACTGTTCTATCAAAAGTAAGCGTCAACTCTGTTAGTTGAATTCACAGAACAGAAAGCAGTTTCATAAAATGCTTCTCTGTAGTTTTTATTTCAAGATATTCCTTTTTCCACTATAGGACCCTTAGGGCTCCGAATGTCCACTTACAGTTTCTACAGAAACCATGTTTCAGAACTGTTCTATCGAAAGTAAGCAATAACTCTGTTAGTTGAATTCACAGAACAGAAAGAAGTTTCATAAAATTCTTCTGTGTAGTTTTTATTTGAAGATATTCCTTTTGCCACTAGAGTCCTCTTGGGGCTCCGAATGTCCACTTGCAGTTTCCACAGAAACTGTGTTTCAGAACTGCTCAATCAAAAGTAAGCTTCAACTCTGTTAGTTGAATGCACTGAACAAAAAGTACTATCACAGAATGCTTCTGTGTAGTTTTTATTTGAAGACATTACATTTTCCACTGTAGGCCTCATAGCGCTATGAATGTCCAGTTGCAGTTTCTAATGAAAGAGTGTTTCAGTGCTGCTCAATCAAAAGAAAGGTCCAACTCTGTTAGTTGAATGCACAGAACAGAAAGAAGTTTCACAGAATGCTTCTGTGTAGTTTTTATTTGAAGTAAGTCCTTTTTACACTATAGGACCCCAGGCGCTATGTTTGTCCAATTGCAGTCTCTACAGAAAGAGTGTTTCTGTGCTACTCTATCAAAAGTAGATTCAACTGAGTTAGTTGAATGCACAGAAGAGAAAAAAGTTTCACAGAATGCTTCTGTGTAGTTTTTATTTGTAGATATTCTTTTTTGCTGTATAGGCCCCTTAGTGCTATGAATGTCCAATTGCTGTTTCTACAGAAAGAGTGTTTCAGAATTGCTCAATCAAAAGTAAGCTTCAACTCTGTTACTTGAATGCACAGAACAGAAAGAAGTTTCACTGAATGCTTCTGTGTAGTTTTTGTTTGTAGTTATTCCTTTTTCCAGCAGAGGCTCCTTACTGCTACGAATGTTCAATCGCAGTTTCTACAGAAAGAGTTTTTCAGAACTGCTCAATCAATAGTAATGTTCAACTCTATTAGTAGAATGCACAGAACAGAAAGAAGTTTCGCAGAATGCTTCTGAGTAGTTTTTAGTTGAAGATATCCCTTTTTCCACTATAAGCCCTGTGGAGCTCAGAATGTCCAGTTGCAGTTTCTACAGAAAGAGTGTTTCAGAGCTGCTCTATCAAAAGTAATGTTCAACTCTGTTAGTTGAATGCACAGAACAGAAAGAAGTTTCGGAGAATGCTTCTGTGTAGTTTTTATTTGAAGATATTCCTTTTTCCACTATAGGCCCCTTAGGGTTCCAAATGTCCACTTGCAGTTTCTTCAGAAAGAACGTCTCAGAACTGCTCAATCAAAAGTAAAGTTCAACTCTGTTAGTTGAATGCAAAGAACAGAAATAAGTTTCACAGAATGCTTCTTTGTAGTATTTATTTGAAGATATTCCTTTTTCCACTATAAGCCAATTAGAGCACTGTATGTCCAGTTGCATTTTCCACAGAAAGAGTGTTTCAGAACTGCTCTGTCAAAAGTAATATTCATATCTGTTAGTTGAATGCACAGAACAGAAAGAAATTTCGCAGAATGCTTCAGTGCAGTTTTTATTTGAAGATATTCCTTTTTCCACTGTAGACCCCTTAGGGTTCCTAATGTCCACTTGCAGTTTCTTCAGAAAGAGCGTCTCAGAACTGCTCAATCAAAAGTAAAGTTCAACTCTGTTAGTTGAATGCAAAGAACAGAAATAAGTTTCACAGAATGCTTCTGTGTAGTTTTTATTTGAAGATATTCCTTTTTCCACTTTAAGACCATTAGCACTCTGTATGTCCAGTTGCAGTTTCCACAGAAAGAGTGTTTCAGAACTGATCAATCAAAAGCAATATTTATCTCTGTTTGTTGAATGCAGAGAACAGAAAGGAGTTTCACAGAATGCTTCTGTGTAGTTTTTATTTGAAGTAAGTGTTTTTTACACTATAGGCCCCCATGCGCTATGACTGTCCACTTGCGGTTTGTACAGAAAGAGTGATTCTGTGCTGCTCTATCAAAAGTAGGTTCAACTCTGTTAGTTGAATGCAGAGAAGAGAAAGAAGTTTCACAGAATGCTTCTGTGTAGTTTTTATTTGAAGATATTCCTTTTTCCACTATAAGCCCGATAGCGCTCTGATTGTCCCCTTGTAGTTTCTACAGAAACAGTGTTTCAGAACTGTTCAATCAAAACAAGCTTCAAATCTGTTAGTTGAATGGAAAGAACAGAAATAAGTTTCACAGAATGCTTCTGTGTAGTTTTTATTTGAAGATATCCTTTTTCCACTATAAGCCCATTAGTGCTCTGTATGTCCACTTGCAGTTTCCACAGAAAGAGTGTTTCAGAACTGCTCTATCAAAGCAATATTCATCTCTGTTAGCTGAATGCACAGAACAGAAAGAAGTTTCACAGAATGCTTCTGTGTAGTTTCTCTTTGAAGATATTCCTTTTTCCACTATACTCCCCTTAGGGCTCCGAATGTCCACTTGCAGTTTCTACAGAAACAGTGTTTCAGAACTCTTCAATCAAAAGTAAGCTTCAACTCTGTTAGTTGAAAGCACAGAAAAGAAAGAAGTTCCGCAGAATGCTTCTGAGCAGTTTTTATTTGAAGATATTTCTTTTTCCACTATAAGCCCAATAGTGCTCTGAGTGTCCACTTGTAGTTTCTACAGAAACAGTGTTTCAGAACTGCTCTATCAAAAGTAATATTCAACTCTGTTACTTGAATGCACAGAACAGAAAGTAGTTTCGCAGAATGCTTCTGTGTAGTTTTTATTTGAAAATATTCCTTTTTCTACTATAGGACCCTTAGGGCTCCGAATGTCCACTTACAGTTTCTACAGAAACAGTGTTTGAGAACTGCTCAATCAAAAGAAAGCTTCAACTCTGTTAGTTGAATTCACAGAACAGAAAGCAGTTTCATAAAATGCTTCTGTGTAGTTTTTATTTGAAGATATTCCTTTTGCCACTATAGTCCTCTTGGGGCTCCGAATATGCACTTGAAGTTTCCACAGAAACTGTGTTTCAGAACTGCTCAATCAAAAGTAAGCTTCAACTCTGTTAGTTGAACGCACTGAACAAAAAGTACTTTCACAGAATGCTTCTGTGTAGTTTTTATTTGAAGACATTTCATTTTCCACTGTAGGCCTCTTAGCGGTATGAAGGTCCACTTGCAGTTTCTAATGAAAGAGTGTTTCAGTGCTGCTCAATCAAAACAAAGTTCCAACTCTGTTAGTTGAATGCACAGAACAGAAAGAAGTTTCACAGAATGCTTCTGTGTAGTTTTTATTTGAAGTAAGTCCTTTTTACACTATATCCCCCATGCGCTATGATTGTCCACTTGCAGTTTCTACAGAAAGAGTGTTTCTGTGCTGCTCTATCAAAAGTAGGTTCAACTCTGTTAGTTGAATGCACAGAAGACAAAGAAGTTTCACAGAATGCCTCTGTGTAGTTTTTATTTGTAGATATCCTTTTTTGCTGTATAGGCCCCTTAGCGCTATGAATGTCCAATTGCAGTTTCTACAGAAAGAGTGTTTCAGAATTGCTCAATCAAAAGTTAGCTTCAACTCTGCTACTTGAATGCACAGAACAGAAAGTAGTTTCACTGAATGCTTCTGTGTAGTTTTTTTTTGTAGTTATTCTTTTTTCCACCATAGGCTCCTTTGTGCTACGAATGTCCACTTGCAGTTTCTACAGAAAGAGTGTTTCAGAACTGCTCAATCAATAGTAATGTTCAACTCTGTTAGTTGAATGCACAGAACAGAAAGAAGTTTCGCAGAAAGCTTCTGAGTAGTTTTTAGTTGAAGATATCCCTTTTTCCACTATAAGCCCCTTAGAGCTCTGAATGTACAGTTGCAGTTTTTACAGAAAGAGTGTTTCAGAACTGCTCTATCAAAAGTAATGTTCAACTCTGTTAGTTGAATGCACAGAACACAAAGAAGTTTAGGAGAATGCTTCTGTGTAGTTTTTATTTGAAGATATTCCTTTTTCCACTATAGGCCCCTTAGGGTTCCTAATGTCCACTTGCTGTTTCTACAGAAAGAGCGTCTCAGAACTGCTCAATCAATAGTATGCTTCAACTCTGTTAGTTGAATTCAAAGAACAGAAAGAAGTTTCACAGAATGCTTCTGTGCAGTTTTTATTTCAAGATATCCCTTTTTCCACTATAAGCCCCATAGAGCTCTGAATGTCCAGTTGCAGTTTCCACAGAAAGTCTTTCAGAACTGCTCTATCAAAAGCAGTATTCATCTCTGTTAGTTGAATGCACAGAACAGAAAGAAGTTTCACAGAATGCTTCTGTGTAGTTTTTATTTGAAGATATTCCTTTTTCCACTATAAGCCCGATAGCACTCTGAGTGTCCCCTTGTAGTTTCTACAGAAACAGTGTTTCAGAACTGCTCTATCAAAAGTAATATTCAACTCTGTTACTTGAATGCACAGAACAGAGAGAAGTTTCGCAGAATGCTTCTGTGTAGTTTTTATTTGAAGATATTCCTTTTTCAACTATAGGACCCTTAGGGCTCCGAATTTCCACTTATCGTTTCTACAGAAACAATGTTTCAGAACTGTTCAATCAAAAGTAAGCTTCAACTCTGTTAGTTGAATGCAAAGAACAGAAATAAGTTTCACAAAATGCTTCTGTGCAGTTTTTATTTGAAGATATTCCTTTTTCCACTATAAGCCCATTAGCGCTCTGTATGTCCAGTTGCAGTTTCCACAGAAAGAGTGTTTCAGAACTGCTCTATCAAAAGCAATATTCATCTCTGTTAGCTGAATGCACAGAACAGAAAGAAGTTTCACAGAATGCTTCTGTGTAGTTTTTATTTGAAGATATTCCTTTTTCCACTATATTAACCTTAGGGCTCCAAATGTCCACTTACAGTTTCTACAGAAACAATGTTTCAGAACTGTTCTATCAAAAGTAAGCGTCAACTCTGTTAGTTGAATTCACAGAACAGAAAGCAGTTTCATAAAATGCTTCTGTGTAGTTTTTATTTGAAGATATTTCTTTTGCCACTAGAGTCCTCTTGGGGCTCCGAATGTCCGCTTGAAGTTTCCACAGAAACTGTGTTTCAGAACTGCTCAATCAAAAGTAAGCTTCAACTCTGTTAGTTGAATGCACTGAACAGAAAGTACTATCACAGAATGCTTCTGTGTAGTTTTTATTTGAAGACATTACATTTTCCACTGTATACCTCTTAGCGCTATGAATGTCCACTTGCAGTTTCTAATGAAAGAGTGTTTCCGTTGTGCTCAATCAAAAGAAAGGTCCAACTCTGTTAGTTGAATGCACAGAACAGAAAGAAGTTTCACACAATGCTTCTGTGTAGTTTTTATATGAAGTAAGTCCTTTTTACACTATAGGACCCCATGCGCTATTTTTGTCCAAATGAAGTCTCTACAGAAAGAGTGTTTCTGTGCTACTCTATCAAAGGTAGGTTCAACTGAGTTAGTTGAATGCACAGAAGAGAAAAAAGGTTCACAGAATGCTTCTGTGTACTTTTTATTTGTAGATATTCTTTTCTGCTGTATAGGCCCCTTAGTGCTATGAATGTCCAATTGCAGTTTCTACAGAAAGAGTGTTTCAGAATTGCTCAATCAAAAGTAAGCTTCAACTTTGTTACTTGAATGCACAGAACAGAAAGAAGTTTCACTGAATGCTTCTGTGTAGTTTTTGTTTGTAGTTATTCCTTTTTCCAGCAGAGGCTCCTTAGTGCTACGAATGTTCAATTGCCGTTTCTACAGAAAGAGTGTTTCAGAACTGCTCAATCAATAGTAATGTTCAACTCTGTTAGTAGAATGCACAGAACAGAAAGAAGTTTCGCAGAATGCTTCTGAGTAGTTTTCAGTTGAAGATATCCCTTTTTCCACTATAAGCCCCGTAGAGCTCAGAATGTCCAGTTGCAGTTGCTAGAGAAAGAGTGTTTCAGAACTGCTCTATCAAAAGTAAAGTTCAACTCTGTTAGTTGAATGCACAGAACAGAAAGAAGTTTCGGAGAATGCTTCTGTGTAGTTTTTATTTGAAGATATTCATTTTTCCACTATAGGCCCCTTAGGGTTCCAAATGTCCACTTGCAGTTTCTTCAGAAAGAACGTCTCAGAACTGCTCAATCAAAAGTAAAGTTCAACTATGTTAGTTGAATGCAAAGAACAGAAATAAGTTTCACAGAATGCTTCTTTGTAGTATTTCTTTGAAGATATTCCTTTTTCCACTAAAAGTCAATTAGAGCACTGTATGTCCAGTTGCATTTTCCACAGAAAGAGTGTTTCAGAACTGCTCTGTCAAAAGTAATATTCATATCTGTTAGTTGAATGCACACAACAGAAAGAAATTTCGCAGAATGCTTCAGTGTAGTTTTTATTTGAAGATATTCCTTTTCCACTGTAGACCCCTTGGGGATCAATATGTCCACTTGCAGTTTCTTCAGAAAGAGCGTCTCAGAACTGCTCAATCAAAAGTAAAGTTCAACTCTGTTAGTTGAATGCAAAGAACAGAATTAAGTTTCACAGAATGCTTCTGTGTAGTTTTTATTTGTAGATATTCTTTTTTGCTCTATAGGCCCCTTAGCGCTATGAATGTCCAATTGCAGTTTCTACAGAAAGAGTGTTTCAGAATTGCTCAATCAAAAGTTAGCTTCAACTCTGTTACTTGAATGCACAGAACAGAAAGTAGTATAACTGAATGCTTCTGTGTAGTTTTTGTTTGTAGTTATTCCTTTTTCCAGCATAGGCTCCTTTGTGCTACGAATGTCCACTTGCAGTTTCTACAGAAAGAGTGTTTCAGAACTGCTCAATCAATAGTAATGTTCAACTCTGTTAGTTGAATGCACAGAACAGAATGAAGTTTCGCAGAAAGCTTCTGAGTAGTTTTTAGTTGAAGATATCCCTTTTTCCACTATAAGCCCCATAGAGCTCTGAATGTCCAGTTGCAGTTTTTACAGAAAGAGTGTTTCAGAACTGCTCTATCAAAAGTAATGTTCAACTCTGTTAGTTGAATGCACAGAACAGAAAGAAGTTTAGGAGAATGCTTCTGTGTAGTTTTTATTTGAAGATATTCCTTTTTCCACTATAGGCCCCTTAGGGTTCCAAATGTCCACTTGCTGTTTCTACAAAAAGAGCGTCTCAGAACTGCTCAATCAATAAAAAGCTTCAACTCTGTTAGTTGAATGCAAAGAACAGAAATAAGTTTCACAGAATGCTTCTGTGTAGTTTTTAATTGAAGATATTCCTTTTTCCACTGTAGACCCCTTAGGGTTCTAATGTCCACTTGCAGTTTCTTCAGAAAGAGCGTCTCAGAACTGCTCAATCAAAAGTAAATTTCAACTCCGTTAGTTGAATGCAAAGAACAGAAATAAGTTTCACAGAATGCTTCTGTGTAGTTTTTATTTGAAGATATTCCTTTTTCCACTATAAGACCATTAGCGCTCTGTATGTCCAGTTGCAGTTTCCACAGAAAGTCTTTCAGAACTGCTCTATCAAAAGCAATATTCACCTCTGTTAGTTGAATGCACAGAACAGAAAGAAGTTTCACAGAATGCATCTGTGTAGTTTTTATTTGAAGATATTCCTTTTTCCACTATAAGCCCGATAGCACTCTGAGTGTCCCCTTGTAGTTTCTACAGAAACAGTGTTTCAGAACTGCTCTATCAAAAGTAATATTCAACTCTGTTACTTGAATGCACAGAACAGAGAGAAGTTTCGCAGAATGCTTCTGTGTAGTTTTTATTTGAAGATATTCCTTTTTCCACTATAGGACACTTAGGGCTCCGAATTTCCACTTATCGTTTCTACAGAAACAATGTTTCAGAACTGTTCAATCAAAAGTAAGCTTCAACACTGTTAGTTGAATGCAAAGAACAGAAATAAGTTTCACAGAATGCTTCTGTGCAGTTTTTATTTGAAGATATTCCTTTTTCCACTATAAGCCCATTAGCGCTCTGTATGTCCAGTTGCAGTTTCCACAGAAAGAGTGTTTCAGGACTGCTCTATCAAAAGCAATATTCATCTCTGTTATTTGAATGCACAGAACAGAAAGAAGTTTCACAGAATGCTTCTGTGTAGTTTTTATTTGAAGATATTCCTTTTTCCACTATAGGACCCTTAGGGCTCCGAATGTCCACTTACAGTTTCTACAGAAACAATGTTTCAGAACTGTTCTATCAAAAGTAAGCGTCAACTCTGTTAGTTGAATTCACAGAAGAGAAAGCAGTTTCATAAAATGCTTCTCTGTAGTTTTTATTTGAAGATATTCCTTTTTCCACTATAGGACCCTTAGGGCTCCGAATGTCCACTTACAGTTTCTACAGAAACCATGTTTCAGAACTGTTCTATCGAAAGTAAGCAATAACTCTGTTAGTTGAATTCACAGAACAGAAAGCAGTTTCATAAAATTCTTCTGTGTAGTATTTATTTGAAGATATTCCTTTTGCCACTAGAGTCCTCTTGGGGCTCCGAATGTCCACTTGCAGTTTCCACAGAAACTGTGTTTCAGAACTGCTCAATCAAAAGTAAGCTTCAACTCTGTTAGTTGAATGCACTGAACAAAAAGTACTATCACAGAATGCTTCTGTGTAGTTTTTATTTGAAGACATTACATTTTCCACTGTAGGCCTCTTAGCGCTATGAATGTCCACTTGCAGTTTCTAATGAAAGAGTGTTTCCGTTGTGCTCAATCAAAAGAAAGTCCAACTCTGTTAGTTGAATGCACAGAACAGAAAGAAGTTTCACAGAATGCTTCTGTGTAGTTTTTATTTGAAGTAAGTCCTTTTTACACTATAGGACCCCATGCGCTATATTTGTCCAATTGCAGTCTCTACAGAAAGAGTGTTTCTGTGCTACTCTATCAAAAGTAGGTTCAACTGAGTTAGTTGAATGCACAGAAGAGAAAGAAGTTTCACAGAATGCTTCTGTGTAGTTTTTATTTGTAGATATTCTTTTTTGCTCTATAGGCCCCTTAGTGCTATGAATGTCTAATTGCAGTTTCTACAGAAAGAGTGTTTCAGAATTGCTCAATCAAAAGTAAGCTTCAACTCTGTTACTTGAATGCACAGAACAGAAAGAAGTTTCACTGAATGCTTCTGTGTAGTTTTTGTTTGTAGTTATTTCTTTTTCCTGCAGAGGCTCCTTACTGCTACGAATGTTCAATTGCAGTTTCTACAGAAAGAGTGTTTCAGAACTGCTCAATCAATAGTAATGTTCAACTCTGTTAGTAGAATGCACAGAACAGAAAGAAGTTTCGCAGAATGCTTCTGAGTAGTTTTTAGTTGAAGATATCCCTTTTTCCACTATAAGCCCCGTAGAGCTCAGAATGTCCAGTTGCAGTTGCTAGAGAAAGAGAGTTTCAGAGCTGCTCTATCAAAAGTAAAGTTCAACTCTGTTAGTTGAATGCACAGAACAGAAAGAAGTTTCGGAGAATGCTTCTGTGTAGTTTTTATTTGAGGATATTCCTTTTTCCACTATAGGCCCCTTAGGGTTCCAAATGTCCACTTGCAGTTTCTTCAGAAAGAACGTCTCAGAACTGCTCAATCAAAAGTAAAGTTCAACTCTGTTAGTTGAATGCAAAGAACAGAAATAAGTTTCACAGAATGCTTCTTTGTAGTATTTTTTGAAGATATTCCTTTTTCCACTATAAGCCAATTAGAGCACTGTATGTCCAGTTGCATTTTCCACAGAAAGAGTGTTTCAGAACTGCTCTGTCAAAAGTAATATTCATATCTGTTAGTTGAATGCACAGAACAGAAAGAAATTTCGCAGAATGCTTCAGTGTAGTTTTTATTTGAAGATATTCCTTTTTCCAATGTAGACCCCTTAGGGTTCCAAATGTCCACTTGCAGTTTCTTCAGAAAGAGCGTCTCAGAACTGCTCAATCAAAAGTAAAGTTCAACTCTGTTAGTTGAATGCAAAGAACAGAAATAAGTTTCACAGAATGCTTCTGTGTAGTTTTTATTTGAAGATATTCCTTTTTCCACTTTAAGACCATTAACACTATGTATGTCCAGTTGCAGTTTCCACAGAAAGAGTGTTTCAGAACTGATCTATCAAAAGCAATACTCATCTCTGTTAGTTGAATGCACAGAACAGAAAGGAGTTTCACAGAATGCTTCTGTGTAGTTTTTATTTGAAGTAAGTGTTTTTTACACTATAGGCCCCCATGCGCTATGACTGTCCACTTGCGGTTTGTACAGAAAGAGTGATTCTGTGCTGCTCTATCAAAAGTAGGTTCAACTCTGTTAGTTGAATGCAGAGAAGAGAAAGAAGTTTCACAGAATGCTTCTGTGTAGTTTTTATTTGAAGATATTCCTTTTTCCACTATAAGCCCGATAGCGCTCTGAGTGTCCCCTTGTAGTTTCTACAGAAACAGTGTTTCAGAACTGTTCAATCAAAACAAGCTTCAAATCTGTTTCTTGAATGGAAAGAACAGAAATAAGTTTCACAGAATGCTTCTGTGTAGTTTTTATTTGAAGATATTCTTTTTCCACTATAAGCCCATTAGCGCTCTGTATGTCCACTTGCAGTTTCCACAGAAAGAGTGTTTCAGAACTGCTCTATCAAAGCAATATTCATCTCTGTTAGTTGAATGCACAGAACAGAAAGAAGTTTCACAGAATGCTTCTGTGTAGTTTTTTTTTGAAGTAAGTCCTTTTTACACTATAGGCCCCCATGCGCTATGATTGTCCACTTGCAGTTTCTACAGAAAGAGTGTTTCAGAACTCCTCAATCAATAGTAATGTTCAACTCTGTTAGTTGAATGCACAGAACAGAAAGAAGTTTCGCAGAATGCTTCTGAGTAGTTTTTAGTTGAAGATATCCCTTTTTCCACTATAAGCCCCGTAGAGCTCTGAATGTCCAGTTGCAGTTTCTACAGAAAGAGCGTCTCAGAACTGCTCAATCAAAAGTAAAGTTCAACTCTGTTAGTTGAATGCAAAGAACAGAAATAAGTTTCACAGAATGCTTCTTTGTAGTTTTTATTTGAAGATATTCTTTTTTCCACTATAAGCCAATTAGAGCTCTGTATGTCCAGTTGCATTTTCCACAGAAAGGGTGTTTCAGCACTGCTCTATCAAAAGTAATATTCATCTCTGTTAGTTGAATGCACAGAACAGAAAGAAATTTCGCAGAATGCTTCAGTGTAGTTTTTATTTGAAGATATTCTTTTTCCACTATAGGCCCCTTAGGGCTCCGAATGTCCACTTGCAGTTTCTACAGAAACAGTGTTTCAGAACTGTTCAATCACAAGAAAGCTTCAACTCTGTTAGTTGAATGCACAGAACAGAAAGAAGTTTCGCACAATGCTTCTGAGTAGTTTTAATTAGAAGATATTCTTTTTTCCACTCTAAGCCCAATAGCGCTCTGAGTGTCCAGTTGTAGTTTCTACAGAAACAGTCTTTCAGAACTGCTCTACCAAAAGTAATATTCAACTCTGTTACTTCAATGCACAAAACACAAAGAAGTTTCGCAGAATGCTTCTGTGTAGTTTTTATTTGAAGATATTCCATTTTCCTCTATAGGAGCCTTAGGGCTCAGAATGTCCACTTACACTTTCTACTGAAACGGTGTTTCAGAACTTCTCAATCAAAAGTAAGCTTCAACTATATTAGTTGTATTCACAGAACAGAAAGCAATTTCAAAAAATCCTTCTGTGTAGTTTTTATTTGAGGATATTACTTTTGCCACTATAGTCCTCTTGGGACTCCGAATATCCACTTGCAGATTCCACAGAAACTGTGTTTCAGAACTGCTCAATCAAAAGTAAGCTTCAACTCTCTTAGTTGAACGTACTGAACAAAAAGTACTTTCACAGAATGCTTCTGTGTAGTTTTTATCTGAAGATATTTCATTTTCCACTGTAGGCCTCTTAGCGGTATGAATGTCCACTTGCAGTTTCTAATGAAAGAGTGTTTCAGTGCTGCTCAATCAAAACAAAGTTCCAACTCTGTTAGTTGAATGCACAGAACAGAAAGAAGTTTCACAGAATGCTTCTGTGTAGTTTTTATATGAAGTAAGTCCTTTTTACACTATAGGCCCCCATGCGCTATGATTGCCCACTTGCAGTTTCTACAGAAAGAGTGTTTCTGTGCTGCTCTCTCAAAAGGTGGTTCAACTCTGTTAGTTGAATGCACAGAAGAGAAAGAAGTTTCACAGAATGCTTCTGTGCAGTTTTTATTTGTAGATATTCTTTTTTGCTGTATAGGCCCCTTAGCGCTATGAATGTCCAATTGCAGTTTCTACAGAAAGAGTGTTTCAGAATTGCTCAATCAAAAGTTAGCTTCAACTCTGTTACTTGAATGCACAGAACAGAAAGTAGTTTCACTGAATGCTTCTGTGTAGTTTTTGTTTGTAGTTATTCCTTTTCCAGCATAGGCTCCTTTGTGCTACGAATGTCCAATTGAAGTTTCTACAGAAAGAGTGTTTCAGAACTGCTCAATCAATAGTAATGTTCAACTCTGTTAGTTGAATGCACAGAACAGAAAGAAGTTTCGCAGAAAGCTTCTGAGTAGTTTTTAGTTGAAGATATCCCTTTTTCCACTATAAGCCCCATAGAGCTCTGAATGTCCAGTTGCAGTTTTTTCAGAAAGAGTGTTTCAGAACTGCTCTATCAAAAGTAATGTTCAACTCTGTTAGTTGAATGCAAAGAACAGAAATAAGTTTCACAGAATGCTTCTGTGCAGTTTTTATTTGAAGATATTCCTTTTTCCACTATAAGCCCATTAGCGCTCTGTATGTCCAGTTGCAGTATCCACAGAAAGAGTGTTTCAGAACTGCTCTATCAAAAGCAATATTCATCTCTGTTAATTGAATGCACAGAAGAGAAAGAAGTTTCACAGAATGCTTCTGTGTAGTTTTTATTTGAAGTAAGTCCTTTTTACACTATAGGCCCCCAGGCGCTATGATTGTCCGCTTGCGGTTTGTACAGAAAGAGTGTTTCTGTGCTGCTCTATCAAAAGTAAGTTCAACTCTGTTAGTTGAATGCACAGAAGAGAAAGAAGTTTCACAGAATGCTTCTGTGTAGTTTTTATTTGAAGATATTCCTTTTTCCACTATAAGCCCGATAGCGCTCTGCCTGTCCCCTTGTAGTTTCTACAGAAACAGTGTTTCAGAACTGCTCTATCAAAAGTCATATTCAAATCTGTTACTTGAATGCACAGAACAGAAAGAATTTTCGCAGAATGCTTCTGTGTAGTTTTTATTTGAAGATATTCCTTTTTCCACTATAGGACCCTTAGGGCTCCGAATGTCCACTTACAGTTTCTACAGAAACAATGATTCAGAACTGTTCTATCAAAAGTAAGCGTCAACTCTGTTAGTTGAATTCACAGAACAGAAAGCAGTTTCATAAAATGCTTCTGTGTAGTTTTTATTTGAAGAAATTCTTTTGCCGCTAGCGTCCTCTTGGGGCTCCGAATGTCCACTTGCAGTTTCCACAGAAACTGTGTTTCTGAACTGATCAATCAAAAGTAAGCTTCAACTCTGTTAGTTGAATGCACTGAACAAAAAGTACTATCACAGAATGCTTCTGTGTAGTTTTTATTTGAAGACATTACATTTTCCACTGTAGGCCTCTTAGAGCTATGAATGTCCACTTGCAGTTTCTAATGAAAGAGTGTTTCCGTTGTGCTCAATCAAAAGAAAGGTCCAACTCTGTTAGTTGAATGCACAGAACAGAAAGAAGTTTCACAGAATGCTTCTGTGTAGTTTTTATTTGAAGTAAGTCCTTTTTACACTATAGGACCCCATGCGCTATGTTTGTCAAATTGCAGTCTCTACAGAAAGAGTGTTTCTGTGCTACTCTATCAAAAGTAGGTTCAACTGAGATAGTTGAATGCACAGAAGAGAAAGAAGTTTCACAGACTGCTTCTGTGTAGTTTTTATTTGTAGATATACTTTTTTGCTGTCTAGGCCCCTTAGCGCTATGAATGTCCAATTGCAATTTCTACAGAAAGAGTGTTTCAGAATTGCTCAATCAAAAGTAAGCTTCAACTCTGTTACTTGAATGCACAGAACAGAAAGAAGTTTCACTGAATGCTTCTGTGTAGTTTTTGTTTGTAGTTATTCCTTTTTCCAGCAGAGGCTCCTTAGTGCTACGAATGTTCAATTGCAGTTTCTACAGAAACAGTGTTTCAGAACTGCTCAATCAATAGTAATGTTCAACTCTGTTAGTAGAATGCACAGAACAGAAAGAAGTTTCGCAGAATGCTTCTGAGTAGTTTTTAGTTGAAGATATCCTTTTTTCCACTATAAGCCCCGTAGAGCTCAGAATGTCCAGCTACAGTTTCTACATAAAGAGTGTTTCAGAACTGCTCTATCAAAAGTAATGTTCAACTCTGTTAGTTGAATGCACAGAACAGAAAGAAGTTTCGGAGAATGCTTCTGTGTAGTTTTTATTTGAAGATATTCCTTTTTCCACTATAGGCCCCTTAGGGTTCCAAATGTCCACATGCAGTTTCTTCAGAAAGAACGTCTCAGAACTGCTCAATCAAAAGTAAAGTTCAACTCTGTTAGTTGAATGCAAAGAACAGAAATAAGTTTCACAGAATGCTTCTTTGTAGTTTTTATTTGAAGATATTCCTTTTTCCACTATAAGCCAATTAGAGCTCTCTATGTCCAGTTGCATTTTCCACAGAAAGGGAGTTTCAGCACTGCTCTATCAAAAGTAATATTCATCTCTGTTAGTTGAATGCACAGAACAGAAAGAAATTTCGCAGAATGCTTCAGTGTAGTTTTTATTTGAAGATATTCTTTTTCCACTATAGGCCCCTTAGGGCTCCGAATGTCCACTTGCAGTTTCTACAGAAACAGTGTGTCAGAACTGTTCAATCACAAGAAAGCTTCAACTCTGTTAGTTGAATGCCCAGAACAGAAAGAAGTTTCGCAGAATGCTTCTGAGTAGTTTTAATTAGAAGATATTCTTTTTTCCACTCTAAGCCCAATAGCGCTCTGAGTGTCCAGTTGTAGTTTCTACAGAAACAGTCTTTCAGAACTGCTCTACCAAAAGTAATATTCAACTCTGTTACTTGAATGCACAGAACACAAAGAAGTTTCGCAGAATGCTTCTGTGTAGTTTTTCTTTGAAGATATTCCTTTTTCCACTATAGGCCCTCTAGGGCTCCGAATGTCCACTTGCAGTTTCTACAGAAACAGTGTTTCAGAACTCTTCAATCAAAAGTAAGCTTCAACTCTCTTAGTTGAAAGCACAGAACAGAAAGAAGTTTCGCAGAATGCTTCTGAGTAGTTTTTATTTGAAGATATTCCTTTTTCCACTATAAGCCCAATAGCACACTCAGTGTCCACTTGTAGTTTCTACAGAAACAGTGTTTCAGAACTGCTCTATCAAAAGTAATATTCAACTCTGTTACTTGAATGCACAGAACAGAAAGTAGTTTCGCAGAATGCCTCTGTGTAGTTTTTATTTGAAAATATTCCTTTTTCCACTATAGGACCCTTAGGGCTCCGAATGTCCACTTACAGTTTCTACAGAAACAGTGTTTCAGAACTTCTCAATCAAAAGTAATCTTCAACTCTATTAGTTGTATTCACAGAACAGAAAGCAGTTTCAAAAAATCCTTCTGTGTAATTTTTTATTTGAGGATATTACTTTTGCCACTATAGTCCTCTTGGGACTCCGAATATCCACTTGCAGATTCCACAGAAACTGTGTTTCAGAACTGCTCAATCAAAAGTAAGCTTCAACTCCGTTAGTTGAACGTACTGAACAAAAAGTACTTTCACAGAATGCTTCTGTGTAGTTTTTATTTGAAGACATTTCATTTTCCACTGTAGGCCTCTTAGCGGTATGAATGTCCACTTGCAGTTTCTAATGAAAAAGTGTTTCAGTGCTGCTCAATCAAAACAAAGTTCCAACTCTGTTAGTTGAATGCACAGAACAGAAAGAAGTTTCACAGAATGCTTCTGTGTAGTTTTTATTTGAAGTAAGTCTTTTTTACACTATATGCCCCCATGCGCTATGATTGTCCACTTGCAGTTTCTACAGAAAGAGTGTTTCTGTGCTGCTCTCTCAAAAGGTGGTTCAACTCTGTTAGTTGAATGCACAGAAGAGAAAGAAGTTTCACAGAATGATTCTGTGCAGTTTTTATTTGTAGATATTCTTTTTTGCTGTATAGGCCCCTTAGCGCTATGAATGTCCAATTGCAGTTTCTACAGAAAGAGTGTTTCAGAATTGCTCAATCAAAAGTTAGCTTCAAATCTGTTACTTCAATGCACAGAACAGAAAGTAGTTTCACTGAATGCTTCTGTGTAGTTTTTGTTTGTAGTTATTCCTTTTTCCAGCATAGGCTCCTTTGTGCTACGAATGTCCAATTGAAGTTTCTACAGAAAGAGTGTTTCAGAACTGCTCAATCAATAGTAATGTTCAACTCTGTTAGTTGAATGCACAGAACAGAAAGAAGTTTCACAGAAAGCTTCTGAGTAGTTTTTAGTTGAAGATATCCCTTTTTCCACTATAAGCCCCATACAGCTCTGAATGTCCAGTTGCAGTTTTTACAGAAAGAGTGTTTCAGAACTGCTGTATCAAAAGTAATGTTCAACTCTGTTAGTTGAATGCAAAGAACAGAAATAAGTTTCACAGAATGCTTCTGTGCAGTTTTTATTTGAAGATATTCCTTTTTCCACTATAAGCCCATTAGCGCTCTGTATGTCCAGTTGCAGTTTCCACAGAAAGAGTGTTTCAGACCTGCTCTATCAAAAGCAATATTCATCTCTGTTAGTTGAATGCACAGAACAGAAAGAAGTTTCACAGAATGCTTCTGTGTAGTTTTTATTTGTAGATATTCTTTTTTGCGGTATAGGACCCTTAGCGCTATGAATGTCCAATTGCAGTTTCTACAGAAAGAGTGTATCAGAATTGCTCAATCTAAAGTAAGCTTCAACCCTTTTAGTTGATTTCACAGAAGAGAAAGGAGTTTCACTGAATGCTTCTGTGTATTTTTTGTTTGTAGTTACTCCTTTTTCCAGTATAGGATCCTTTGTGCTACGAATGTCCAGTTGCAGTTTCTACAGAAAGAGTGTTTCAGAACTGCTCAATCAATAGTAATGTTCAACTCTGTTAGTTGAATGCACAGAACAGAAAGAAGTTTCGCAGAATGCTTCTGAGTAGTTTTTAGTTGAAGATATCCCTTTTTCCACTATAAGCCCCGTAGAGCTCTGAATGTCCAGTTGCAGTTTCTACAGAAAGAGTGTTTCAGAACTGCACTGTCAAAAGCAATGTTCAACTCTGTTAGTTGAATGCACAGAACAGAAAGAAGTTTCGGAGAATGCTTCTGTGTAGTTTTTATTTGAAGATATTCCTTTTTCCACTATAGGCCCCTTAGGGTTCCAAATGTCCACTTGCAGTTTCTTCAGAAAGAGCGTCTCAGAACTGCTCAATCAAAAGTAAAGTTCAACTCTGTTAGTTGAATGCAAAGAACAGAAATAAGTTTCACAGAATGCTTCTTTGTAGTTTTTATTTGAAGATATTTCTTTTTCCACTATAAGCCAATTAGAGCTCTGTATGTCCAGTTGCATTTTCCACAGAAAGGGTGTTTCAGCACTGCTCTATCAAAAGTAATATTCATCTCTGTTAGTTGAATGCACAGAACAGAAAGAAATTTCGCAGAATGCTTCAGTGTAGTTTTTATTTGAAGATATTCTTTTTCCACTATAGACCCCTTAGGGCTCCGAATGTCCACTTGCAGTTTCTACAGAAACAGTGTTTCAGAACTGTTCAATCACAAGAAAGCTTCAACTCTGTTAGTTGAATGCACAGAACAGAAAGAAGTTTCGCAGAATGCTTCTGAGTAGTTTTAATTAGAAGATATTCTTTTTTCCACTCTAAGCCCAATAGCGCTCTGAGTGTCCAGTTGTAGTTTCTACAGAAACAGTCTTTCAGAACTGCTCTACCAAAAGTAATATTCAACTCTGTTACTTGAATGCACAGAACACAAAGAAGTTTCGCAGAATGCTTCTGTGTAGTTTTTATTTGAAGATATTCCATTTTCCACTATAGGAGCCTTAGGGCTCAGAATGTCCACTTACACTTTCTACTGAAACTGTGTTTCAGAACTTCTCAATCAAAAGTAAGCTTCAACTCTATTAGTTGTATTCACAGAACAGAAAGCAGTTTCAAAAAATCCTTCTGTGTAGTTTTTATTTGAGGATATTACTTTTGCCACTATAGTCCTCTTGGGAGTCCGAATATCCACTTGCAGATTCCACAGAAACTGTGTTTCAGAACTGCTCAATCATAAGTAAGCTTCAACTCTGCTAGTTGAACGTACTGAACAAAAAGTACTTTCACAGAATGCTTCTGTGTAGTTTTTATCTGAAGACATTTCATTTTCCACTGTAGGCCTCTTAGCGGTATGAATGTCCACTTGCAGTTTCTAATGAAAGAGTGTTTCAGTGCTGCTCAATCAAAACAAAGTTCCAACTCTGTTAGTTGAATGCACAGAACAGAAAGAAGTTTCACAGAATGCTTCTGTGTAGTTTTTATTTGAAGTAAGTCCTTTTTACACTATAGGCCCCCATGCTCTATGATTGTCCACTTGCAGTTTCTACAGAAAGAGTGTTTCTGTGCTGCTCTCTCAAAACGTGTTTCAACTCTGTTAGTTGAATGCACAGAAGAGAAAGAATTTTCACAGAATGCTTCTGTGTAGTTTTTATTTGTAGATATTCTTTTTTGCTGTATAGGCCCCTTAGCGCTATGAATGTCCAATTGCAGTTTCCACAGAAAGAGTGTTTCAGAATTGCTCAATCAAAAGTTTGCTTCAACTCTGTTACTTGAATGCACAGAACAGAAAGTAGTTTCACTGAATGCTTCTGTGTAGTTTTTGTTTGTAGTTATTCCTTTTTCCAGCATAGTCTCCTTTGTGCTATGAATGTCCAATTGCAGTTTCTACAGAAAGGGTGTTTCAGAACTGCTCAATCAATAGTAATGTTCAACTCTGTTAGTTGAATGCACAGAACAGAAAGAAGTTTCGCAGAAAGCTTCTGAGTAGTTTTTAGTTGAAGATATCCCTTTTTCCACTATAAGCCCCATAGAACTCTGAATGTCCAGTTGCAGTTTTTACAGAAAGAGTGTTTCAGAACTGCTCTATCAAAAGTAATGTTCAACTCTGTTAGTTGAATGCAAAGAACAGAAATAAGTTTCACAGAATGCTTCTGTGCAGTTCTTATTTGAAGATATTCCTTTTTCCACTATAAGCCCATTAGCGCTCTGTATGTCCAGTTGCAGTTTCTACAGAAAGAGTGTTTCAGAACTGCTCTATCAAAAGTAATATTCATCTCCGTTAGTTGAATGCACAGAACAGAAAGAAGTTTCACAGAATGCTTCTGTGTAGTTTTTATTTGAAGTAAGTCCTTTTTACACTATAGGCCCCCATGCGCTATGATTGTCCACTTGCGGTTTGTACAGAAAGAGTGTTTCTGTGCTGCTGTATCAAAAGTAGGTTCAACTCTGTTAGTTGAATGCACGGAAGAGAAAGAAGTTTCACAGAATGTTTCTGTGTAGTTTTTATTTGAAGATATTCCTTTTTCCACCATAAGCCCGATAGCGCTCTGCCTGTCATCTTGTAGTTTCTACAGAAACAGTGTTTCAGAACTGCTCTATCAAAAGTAATATTCAACTCTGTTACTTGAATGCACAGAACAGAAAGAATTTTCGCAGAATGCTTCTGTGTAGTTTTTATTTGAAGATATTCCTTTTTCCACTATAGGACCCTTAGGGCTCCGAAAGTCCACTTACAGTTTCTACAGAAACAATGTTTCAGAACTGTTCTATCAAAAGTAAGCGTCAACTCTGTTAGTTGAATTCACAGAACAGAAAGCAGTTTCATAAAATGCTTCTGTGTAGTTTTCATTTGAAGAAATTCCTTTTGCCACTAGAGTTCTCTGGGGCCTCCGAATGTCCACTTGCAGTTTCCACAGAAACTGTGTTTCTGAACTGCTCAATCAAAAGTAAGCTTCAACTCTGTTAGTTGAATGCACTGAACAAAAGGTACTATCACAGAATGCTTTTGTGTAGTTTTTATTTGAAGACATTACATTTTCCACTGTAGGCCTCTTAGAGCTATGAATGTCCACTTGCAGTTTCTAATGAAAGAGTGTTTCCGTTGTGCTCAATCAAAAGAAAGGTCCAACTCTGTTAGTTGAATGCACAGAACAGAAAGAAGTTTCACAGAATGCTTCTGTGTAGTTTTTATTTGAAGTAAGTCCTTTTTACACTATAGGACCCCATGCGCTATGTTTGTCAAATTGCAGTCTCTACAGAAAGAGTGTTTCTGTGCTACTCTATCAAAAGTAGGTTCAACGGAGTTAGTTGAATGCACAGAAGAGAAAGAAGTTTCACAGAATGCTTCTGTGTAGTTTTTATTTGTAGATATACTTTTTTGCTGTCTAGGCCCCTTAGTGCTATGACTGTCCAATTGCAATTTCTACAGAAAGAGTGTTTCAGAATTGCTCAATCAAAAGTAAGCTTCAACTCTGTTACTTGAATGCACAGAACAGAAAGAAGTTTCACTGAATGCTTCTGTGTAGTTTTTGTTTGTAGTTATTCCTTCTTCCAGCAGAGGCTCCTTAGTGCTACGAATGTTCCATTGCAGTTTCTACAGAAAGAGTGTTTCAGAACAGCTCAATCAATAGTAATGTTCAACTCTGTTAGTAGAATGCACAGAACAGAAAGAAGTTTCGCAGAATGCTTCTGAGTAGTTTTTAGTTGAAGATATCCTTTTTTCCACTATAAGCCCCATAGAGCTCAGAATGTCCAGTTGCAGTTTCTACACAAAGAGTGTTTCAGAACTGCTCTATCAAAAGTAATGTTCAACTCTGTTAGTTGAATGCACAGAACAGAAAGAAGTTTAGGAGAATGCTTCTGTGTAGTTTTTATTTGAAGATATTCCTTTTTCCACTATAGGCCCCTTAGGGTTCCAAATGTCCACTTGCAGTTTCTTCAGAAAGAACGTCTCAGAACTGCACAATCAAAAGTAAAGTTCAACTCTGTTAGTTGAATGCAAAGAACAGAAATAAGTTTCACAGAATGCTTCCTTGTAGTATTTATTTGAAGATATTCCTTTTTCCACTATAAGCCAATTAGATCACTGTATGTGCAGTTGCATTTTCCACAGAGTGTTCCAGAAGTGCTCTGTCAAAAGTAATATTCACATCTGTTAGTTGAATGCACAGAACAGAAAGAAATTTCGCAGAATGCTTCAGTGTAGTTTTTATTTGAAGATATTCCTTTTTCCACTGTAGACCCCTTAGGGTTCCAAATGTCCACTTGCAGTTTCTTCAGAAAGAGCGTCTCAGAACTGCTCAATCAAAAGTAATGTTCAACTCTTTTAGTTGAATGCAAAGAACAGAAATAAGTTTAACAGAATGCTTCTGTGTAGTTTTTATTTGAAGATATTCCTTTTTCCACTTTAAGACCATTAGCACTCTGTATGTCCAGTTGCAGTTTCCACAGAAAGAGTGTTTCAGAACTGATCAATCAAAAGCAATATTTATCTCTGTTTGTTGAATGCAGAGAACAGAAAGGAGTTTCACAGAATGCTTCTGTGTAGTTTTTATTTGAAGTAAGTGTTTTTTACACTATAGGCCCCCATGCGCTATGATTGTCCACTTGCGTTTTGAACAGAAAGAGTGTTTCTGTGCTGCTCTATCAAAAGTAGGTTCAACTCTGTTAGTTGAATGCAGAGAAGAGAAAGAAGTTTCACACAATGCTTCTGTGTAGTTTATATTTGAAGATATTCCTTTTTCCACTATAAGCCTGATAGCGCTCTGAGTGTCCCCTTCTAGTTTCTACAGAAACAGTGTTTCAGAACTGTTCAATCAAAAGTAAGCTTCAAATCTGTTAGTTGAATGGAAAGAACAGAAATAAGTTTCACAGAATGCTTCTGTGTAGTTTTTATTTGAAGATATTTTTTCCACTATAACCCCAATAGCGCTCTGTATGTCCACTTGCAGTTTCCACAGAAAGAGTGTTTCAGAACTGCTCTATCAAAGTAATATTCATCTCTGTTAGTTGAATGCACAGAACAGAAATAATTTCGCAGAATGCTTCAGTGTAGTTTTTATTTGAAGATATACTTTTTCCACTATAGGCCCCTTAGGGCTCCGAATGTCCACATGCAGTTTCTACAGAAACAGTGTTTCTGAGATGTTCAATCACAAGAAAGCTTCAACTCTGTTAGTTGAATGCACAGAACAGAAAGAAGTTTCACAGAATGCTTCGGAGTAGTTTTAATTTGAAGATATTCTTTTTTCCACTCTAAGCCCAAGAGCGCTCTGAGTGTCCACTTGTAGTTTCTACAGAAACAGTCTTTCAGAACTGCTCTAAAAAAAGTAATATTCAACTCTGTTACTTGAATGCACGGAACACAAAGAAGTTTCGCAGAATGCTTCTGTGTAGTTTTTATTTGAAGATATTCCATTTTCCACTATAGGACCCTTAGGGCTCAGAATGTCCACTTACAGTTTCTACTGAAACGGTGTTTCAGAACTTCTCAATCAAAAGTAAGCTTCAACTCTGTTAGTTGAATTCACAGAACAGAAAGCAGTTTCATAAAATGCTTCTGTGTACTTTTTATTTGAAGATATTCCTTTTGCCACTAGAGTCCTCTTGGGCCTCCGAATATGCACTTGCAGTTTCCACAGAAACTGTGTTTCAGAACTGCTCAATCAAAAGTAAGCTTCAACTCTGTTAGTTGAACGCACTGAACAAAAAGTACTTTCACAGAATGCTTCGGTGTAGATTTTATTTGAAGACATTTGATTTTCCACTGTAGGCCTCTTAGCGGTATGAATGTCCACTTGCAGTTTCTAATGAAAGAGTGTTTCAGTGCTGCTCAATCAAAATAATGTTCCAACTCTGTTAGTTGAATGCACAGAACAGAAAGAAGTTTCACAGAATGCTTCTGTGTAGTTTTTATTTGAAGTAAGTCCTTTTTACACTATAGGCCCCCATGCGCTATGATTGTCCACTTGCAGTTTCTACAGAAAGAGTGTTTCTGTGCTGCTCTCTCAAAAGGTGGTTCAACTCTATTAGTTGAATGCACAGAAGAGAAAGAAGTTTCACAGAATGCTTCTGTGTAGTTTTTATTTGTAGATATTCTTTTTTGCGGTATAGGACCCTTAGCGCTATGAATGTCCAATTGCAGTTTCTACAGAAAGAGTGTATCAGAATTGCTCAATCAAAAGTAAGCTTCAACTCTTTTAGTTGATTGCACAGAAGAGAAAGAAGTTTCACTGAATGCTTCTGTGTAGTTTTTGTTTGTAGTTACTCCTTTTTCCAGTATAGGCTCCTTAGTTCTACGAATGTCCACTTGCAGTTTCTACAGAAAGAGTGTTTCAGAACTGTTCAATCAATAGTAATGTTCAAGTCTGTTAGTTGAATGCACAGAACAGAAAGAAGTTTCGCAGAATGCTTCTGAGTAGTTTTTAGTTGAAGATGTCCCTTTTTCCACTATAAGCCCCGTAGAGCTCTGAATGTCCAGTTGCAGTTTCTACAGAAAGAGTGTTTCAGAACTGCTCTGTCAAAAGTAATGTTCAACCCTGTTAGTTGAATGCACAGAACAGAAAGAAGGTTCGGAGAATGCTTCTGTGTAGTTTTTATTTGAAGATATTCCTTTTTCCACTATAGGCCCCTTAGGGTTCCAAATGTCCACTTGCAGTTCCTTCAGAAAGAGCGTCTCAGAACTGCTCAATCAAAAGTAAAGTTCAACTCTGTTAGTTGAATGCAAAGAACAGAAATAAGTTTCACAGAATGCTTCTTTGTAGTTTTTATTTGAAGGTATTCCTTTTTCCACTATAAGCCAATTAGAGCTCTGTATGTCCAGTTGCATTTTCCACAGAAAGGGTGTTTCAGCACTGCACTATCAAAAGTAATATTCATCTCTGTTAGTTGAATGCACAGAACAGAAAGAAATTTCGCAGAATGCTTCAGTGTATTTTTATTTGAAGATATTCCTTTTCCACTATAGGCCCCTTAGGGCTCCGAATGTCCACTTGCAGTTTCTACAGAAACAGTGTTTCAGAACTGTTCAATCACAAGAAAGCTTCAACTCTGTTAGTTGAATGCACAGAACAGAAAGAAGTTTCGCAGAATGCTTCTGAGTAGTTTTAATTTGAAGATATTCTTTTTTCCACTCTAAGCCCAATAGCGCTCTGAGTGTCCACTTGTAGTTTCTACAGAAACAGTCTTTCAGAACTGCTCTACCAAAAGTAATATTCAACTCTGTTACTTGAATGCACAGAACACAAAGAAGTTTCGCAGAATGCTTCTGTGTAGTTTTTATTTGAAGATACTCCATATTCCACTATAGGACCCTTAGGGCTCAGAATGTCCACTTACAGTTTCTACTGAAACGGTGTTTTAGAACTTCTCAATCAAAAGTAAGCTTCAACTCTGTTAGTTGAATTCACAGAACAGAAAGCAGTTTCAAAAAATCTTTCTGTGTAGTTTTTATTTGAAGATATTCCTTTTGCCACTATAGTCCTCTTGGGGCTCCAAATATGCACTTGCAGTTTCCACAGAAACTGTGTTTCAGAACTGCTCAATCAAAACTAAGCTTCAACTCTGTTAGTTGAACGCACTGAACAAAAAGTACTTTCACAGAATGCTTCTGTGTAGTTTTTATTTGAAGACATTTGATTTTCCACTGTAGGCCTCTTAGCGGTATGAATGTCCACTTGTAGTTTCTAATGAAAGAGTGTTTCAGTGCTGCTCAATCAAAACAAAGTTCCAACTCTGTTAGTTGAATGCACAGAACAGAAAGAAGTTTCACAGAATGCTTCTGTGTAGTTTTTAATTGAAGTAAGTCCTTTTTACACTATAGGCCCCCATGCGCTATGATTGTCCACTTGCAGTTTCTACAGAAAGAGTGTTTCTGTGCTGCTCTCTCAAAAGGTGGTTCAACTCTATTAGTTGAATGCACAGAAGAGAAAGAAGTTTCACAGAATGCTTCTGTGTAGTTTTTATTTGTAGATATTCTTTTTTGCGGTATAGGACCCTTAGCGCTATGAATGTCCAATTGCAGTTTCTACAGAAAGAGTGTATCAGAATTGCTCAATCAAAAGTAAGCTTCAACTCTTTTAGTTGATTGCACAGAAGAGAAAGAAGTTTCACTGAATGCTTCTGTGTAGTTTTTGTTTGTAGTTACTCCTTTTTCCAGTATAGGCTCCTTAGTGCTACGAATGTCCACTTGCAGTTTCTACAGAAAGAGTGTTTCAGAACTGCTCAATCAATAGTAATGTTCAACTCTGTTAGTTGAATGCACAGAACAGAAAGAAGTTTCGGAGAATGCTTCTGTGTAGTTTTTATTTGAAGATATTCCTTTTTCCACTATAGGCCCCTTAGGGTTCCAAATGTCCACATGCAGTTTCTTCAGAAAGAGCGTCTCAGAACTGCTGAATCAAAAGTAAATTTCAACTCTGTTAGTTGAATGCAAAGAACAGAAATAAGTTTCACAGAATGCTTCTTTGTAGTTTTTATTTGATGATATTCCTTTTTCCACTATAAGCCAATTAGAGCTCTGTATGTCCAGTTGCATTTTCCACAGAAAGGGAGTTTCAGCACTGCTCTATCAAAAGTAATATTCATCTCTGTTAGTTGAATGCACAGAACAGAAAGAAATTTCGCAGAATGCTTCAGTGTAGATTTTATTTGAAGATATTCTTTTTCCACTATAGGCCCCTTAGGGCTTCGAATGTCCACTTGCAGTTTCTACAGAAACAGTGTTTCAGAACTGTTCAATCACAAGAAAGGTTCAACTCTGTTAGTTGAATGCACAGAACAGAAAGAAGTTTCGCAGAATGCTTCTGAGTAGTTTTAATTAGAAGATATTCTTTTTTCCACTATAAGCCCAAGAGCGCTCTGAGTGTCCACTTGTAGTTTCTACAGAAACAGTCTTTCAGAACTGCTCTAAAAAAAGTAATATTCAACTCTGTTACTTGAATGCACAGAACACAAAGAAGTTTCGCAGAATGCTTCTGTGCAGTTTTTATTTGAAGATATTCCATTTTCCACTATAGGACCCTTAGGGCTCAGAATGTCCACTTACAGTTTCTACTGAAACGGTGTTTCAGAACTTCTCAATCAAAAGTAAGCTTCAACTCTGTTAGTTGAATTCACAGAACAGAAAGCAGTTTCATAAAATGCTTCTGTGTACTTTTTATTTGAAGATATTCCTTTTGCCACTAGAGTCCTCTTGGGCCTCCGAATATGCACTTGCAGTTTCCACAGAAACTGTGTTTCAGAACTGCTCAATCAAAAGTAAGCTTCAACTCTGTTAGTTGAACGCACTGAACAAAAAGTACTTTCACAGAATGCTTCGGTGTAGATTTTATTTGAAGACATTTGATTTTCCACTGTAGGCCTCTTAGCGGTATGAATGTCCACTTGCAGTTTCTAATGAAAGAGTGTTTCAGTGCTGCTCAATCAAAATAAAGTTCCAACTCTGTTAGTTGAATGCACAGAACAGAAAGAAGTTTCACAGAATGCTTCTGTGTAGTTTTTATTTGAAGTAAGTCCTTTTTACACTATAGGCCCCCATGCGCTATGATTGTCCACTTGCAGTTTCTACAGAAAGAGTGTTTCTGTGCTGCTCTCTCAAAAGGTGGTTCAACTCTATTAGTTGAATGCACAGAAGAGAAAGAAGTTTCACAGAATGCTTCTGTGTAGTTTTTATTTGTAGATATTCTTTTTTGCGGTATAGGACCCTTAGCGCTATGAATGTCCAATTGCAGTTTCTACAGAAAGAGTGTATCAGAATTGCTCAATCAAAAGTAAGCTTCAACTCTTTTAGTTGATTGCACAGAAGAGAAAGAAGTTTCACTGAATGCTTCTGTGTAGTTTTTGTTTGTAGTTACTCCTTTTTCCAGTATAGGCTCCTTAGTTCTACGAATGTCCACTTGCAGTTTCTACAGAAAGAGTGTTTCAGAACTGTTCAATCAATAGTAATGTTCAAGTCTGTTAGTTGAATGCACAGAACAGAAAGAAGTTTCGCAGAATGCTTCTGAGTAGTTTTTAGTTGAAGATGTCCCTTTTTCCACTATAAGCCCCGTAGAGCTCTGAATGTCCAGTTGCAGTTTCTACAGAAAGAGTGTTTCAGAACTGCTCTGTCAAAAGTAATGTTCAACCCTGTTAGTTGAATGCACAGAACAGAAAGAAGGTTCGGAGAATGCTTCTGTGTAGTTTTTATTTGAAGATATTCCTTTTTCCACTATAGGCCCCTTAGGGTTCCAAATGTCCACTTGCAGTTCCTTCAGAAAGAGCGTCTCAGAACTGCTCAATCAAAAGTAAAGTTCAACTCTGTTAGTTGAATGCAAAGAACAGAAATAAGTTTCACAGAATGCTTCTTTGTAGTTTTTATTTGAAGGTATTCCTTTTTCCACTATAAGCCAATTAGAGCTCTGTATGTCCAGTTGCATTTTCCACAGAAAGGGTGTTTCAGCACTGCACTATCAAAAGTAATATTCATCTCTGTTAGTTGAATGCACAGAACAGAAAGAAATTTCGCAGAATGCTTCAGTGTATTTTTATTTGAAGATATTCCTTTTCCACTATAGGCCCCTTAGGGCTCCGAATGTCCACTTGCAGTTTCTACAGAAACAGTGTTTCAGAACTGTTCAATCACAAGAAAGCTTCAACTCTGTTAGTTGAATGCACAGAACAGAAAGAAGTTTCGCAGAATGCTTCTGAGTAGTTTTAATTTGAAGATATTCTTTTTTCCACTCTAAGCCCAATAGCGCTCTGAGTGTCCACTTGTAGTTTCTACAGAAACAGTCTTTCAGAACTGCTCTACCAAAAGTAATATTCAACTCTGTTACTTGAATGCACAGAACACAAAGAAGTTTCGCAGAATGCTTCTGTGTAGTTTTTATTTGAAGATACTCCATATTCCACTATAGGACCCTTAGGGCTCAGAATGTCCACTTACAGTTTCTACTGAAACGGTGTTTTAGAACTTCTCAATCAAAAGTAAGCTTCAACTCTGTTAGTTGAATTCACAGAACAGAAAGCAGTTTCAAAAAATCCTTCTGTGTAGTTTTTATTTGAAGATATTCCTTTTGCCACTATAGTCCTCTTGGGGCTCCAAATATGCACTTGCAGTTTCCACAGAAACTGTGTTTCAGAACTGCTCAATCAAAACTAAGCTTCAACTCTGTTAGTTGAACGCACTGAACAAAAAGTACTTTCAAAGAATGCTTCTGTGTAGTTTTTATTTGAAGACATTTGATTTTCCACTGTAGGCCTCTTAGCGGTATGAATGTCCACTTGTAGTTTCTAATGAAAGAGTGTTTCAGTGCTGCTCAATCAAAACAAAGTTCCAACTCTGTTAGTTGAATGCACAGAACAGAAAGAAGTTTCACAGAATGCTTCTGTGTAGTTTTTAATTGAAGTAAGTCCTTTTTACACTATAGGCCCCCATGCGCTATGATTGTCCACTTGCAGTTTCTACAGAAAGAGTGTTTCTGTGCTGCTCTCTCAAAAGGTGGTTCAACTCTATTAGTTGAATGCACAGAAGAGAAAGAAGTTTCACAGAATGCTTCTGTGTAGTTTTTATTTGTAGATATTCTTTTTTGCGGTATAGGACCCTTAGCGCTATGAATGTCCAATTGCAGTTTCTACAGAAAGAGTGTATCAGAATTGCTCAATCAAAAGTAAGCTTCAACTCTTTTAGTTGATTGCACAGAAGAGAAAGAAGTTTCACTGAATGCTTCTGTGTAGTTTTTGTTTGTAGTTACTCCTTTTTCCAGTATAGGCTCCTTAGTGCTACGAATGTCCACTTGCAGTTTCTACAGAAAGAGTGTTTCAGAACTGCTCAATCAATAGTAATGTTCAACTCTGTTAGTTGAATGCACAGAACAGAAAGAAGTTTCGGAGAATGCTTCTGTGTAGTTTTTATTTGAAGATATTCCTTTTTCCACTATAGGCCCCTTAGGGTTCCAAATGTCCACTTGCAGTTTCTTCAGAAAGAGCGTCTCAGAACTGCTGAATCAAAAGTAAAGTTCAACTCTGTTAGTTGAATGCAAAGAACAGAAATAAGTTTCACAGAATGCTTCTTTGTAGTTTTTATTTGAAGATATTCCTTTTTCCACTATAAGCCAATTAGAGCTCTGTATGTCCAGTTGCATTTTCCACAGAAAGGGTGTTTCAGCACTGCTCTATCAAAAGTAATATTCATCTCTGTTAGTTGAATGCACAGAACAGAAAGAAATTTCGCAGAATGCTTCAGTGTAGATTTTATTTGAAGATATTCTTTTTCCACTATAGGCCCCTTAGGGCTTCGAATGTCCACTTGCAGTTTCTACAGAAACAGTGTTTCAGAACTGTTCAATCACAAGAAAGGTTCAACTCTGTTAGTTGAATGCACAGAACAGAAAGAAGTTTCGCAGAATGCTTCTGAGTAGTTTTAATTAGAAGATATTCTTTTTTCCACTATAAGCCCAAGAGCGCTCTGAGTGTCCACTTGTAGTTTCTACAGAAAGAGTCTTTCAGAACTGCTCTAAAAAAAGTAATATTCAACTCTGTTACTTGAATGCACAGAACACCAAGAAGTTTCGCAGAATGCTTCTGTGTAGTTTTTATTTGAAGATATTCCATTTTCCACTATAGGACCCTTAGGGCTCAGAATGTCCATTTACAGTTTCTACTGAAACGGTGTTTCAGAACTTCTCAATCAAAAGTAAGCTTCAACTCTGTTAGTTGAATTCACAGAACAGAAAGCAGTTTCATAAAATGCTTCTGTGTACTTTTTATTTGAAGATATTCCTTTTGCCACTAGAGTCCTCTTGGGCCTCCGAATATGCACTTGCAGTTTCCACAGAAACTGTGTTTCAGAACTGCTCAATCAAAAGTAAGCTTCAACTCTGTTAGTTGAACGCACTGAACAAAAAGTACTTTCACAGAATGCTTCGGTGTAGATTTTATTTGAAGACATTTGATTTTCCACTGTAGGACTCTTAGCGGTATGAATGTCCACTTGCAGTTTCTAATGAAAGAGTGTTTCAGTGCTGCTCAATCAAAATAAAGTTCCAACTCTGTTAGTTGAATGCACAGAACAGAAAGAAGTTTCACAGAATGCTTCTGTGTAGTTTTTATTTGAAGTAAGTCCTTTTTACACTATAGGCCCCCATGCGCTATGATTGTCCACTTGCAGTTTCTACAGAAAGAGTGTTTCTGTGCTGCTCTCTCAAAAGGTGGTTCAACTCTATTAGTTGAATGCACAGAAGAGAAAGAAGTTTCACACAATGCTTCTGTGTAGTTTTTATTTGCAGATATTCTTTTTTGCGGTATAGGACCCTTAGCGCTATGAATGTCCAATTGCAGTTTCTACAGAAAGAGTGTATCAGAATTGCTCAATCAAAAGTAAGCTTCATCTCTTTTAGTTGATTGCACAGAAGAGAAAGAAGTTTCACTGAATGCTTCTGTGTAGTTTTTGTTTGTAGTTACTCCTTTTTCCAGTATAGGCTCCTTAGTGCTACGAATGTCCACTTGCAGTTTCTACAGAAAGAGTGTTTCAGAACTGCTCAATCAATAGTAATGTTCAACTCTGTTAGTTGAATACACAGAACAGAAAGAAGTTTCGCAGAATGCTTCTGAGAAGTTTTTAGTTGAAGATATCCCTTTTTCCACTATAAGCCCCGTAGAGCTCTGAATGTCCAGTTGCAGTTTCTACAGAAAGAGTGTTCAGAACTGCTCTGTCAAAAGTAATGTTCAACTCTGTTAGTTGAATGCACAGAACAGAAAGAAGTTTCGGAGAATGCTTCTGTGTAGTTTTTATTTGAAGATATTCCTTTTTCCACTATAGGCCCCTTAGGGTTCCAAATGTCCACTTGCAGTTTCCTCAGAAAGAGCGTCTCAGAACTGCTCAATCAAAAGTAAAGTTCAACTCTGTTAGTTGAATGCAAAGAACAGAAATAAGTTTCACAGAATGCTCCTTTGTAGTTTTTATTTGAACATATTCCTTTTTCCACTATAAGCCAATTAGAGCTCTGTATGTCCAGTTGCATTTTCCACAGAAAGTGTGTTTCAGCACTGCTCTATCAAAAGTAATATTCATCTCTGTTAGTTGAATGCACAGAACAGAAATAATTTCGCAGAATGCTTCAGTGTAGTTTTTATTTGAAGATATACTTTTTCCACTATAGGCCCCTTAGGGCTCCGAATGTCCACATGCAGTTTCTACAGAAACAGTGTTTCTGAGATGTTCAATCACAAGAAAGCTTCAACTCTGTTAGTTGAATGCACAGAACAGAAAGAAGTTTCACAGAATGCTTCGGAGTAGTTTTAATTTGAAGATATTCTTTTTTCCACTCTAAGCCCAAGAGCGCTCTGAGTGTCCACTTGTAGTTTCTACAGAAACAGTCTTTCAGAACTGCTCTAAAAAAAGTAATATTCAACTCTGTTACTTGAATGCACAGAACACAAAGAAGTTTCGCAGAATGCTTCTGTGTAGTTTTTATTTGAAGATATTCCATTTTCCACTATAGGACCCTTAGGGCTCAGAATGTCCACTTACAGTTTCTACTGAAACGGTGTTTCAGAACTTCTCAATCAAAAGTAAGCTTCAACTCTGTTAGTTGAATTCACAGAACAGAAAGCAGTTTCATAAAATGCTTCTGTGTACTTTTTATTTGAAGATATTCCTTTTGCCACTAGAGTCCTCTTGGGCCTCCGAATATGCACTTGCAGTTTCCACAGAAACTGTGTTTCAGAACTGCTCAATCAAAAGTAAGCTTCAACTCTGTTAGTTGAACGCACTGAACAAAAAGTACTTTCACAGAATGCTTCGGTGTAGATTTTATTTGAAGACATTTGATTTTCCACTGTAGGACTCTTAGCGGTATGAATGTCCACTTGCAGTTTCTAATGAAAGAGTGTTTCAGTGCTGCTCAATCAAAATAAAGTTCCAACTCTGTTAGTTGAATGCACAGAACAGAAAGAAGTTTCACAGAATGCTTCTGTGTAGTTTTTATTTGAAGTAAGTCCTTTTTACACTATAGGCCCCCATGCGCTATGATTGTCCACTTGCAGTTTCTACAGAAAGAGTGTTTCTGTGCTGCTCTCTCAAAAGGTGGTTCAACTCTATTAGTTGAATGCACAGAAGAGAAAGAAGTTTCACACAATGCTTCTGTGTAGTTTTTATTTGCAGATATTCTTTTTTGCGGTATAGGACCCTTAGCGCTATGAATGTCCAATTGCAGTTTCTACAGAAAGAGTGTATCAGAATTGCTCAATCAAAAGTAAGCTTCATCTCTTTTAGTTGATTGCACAGAAGAGAAAGAAGTTTCACTGAATGCTTCTGTGTAGTTTTTGTTTGTAGTTACTCCTTTTTCCAGTATAGGCTCCTTAGTGCTACGAATGTCCACTTGCAGTTTCTACAGAAAGAGTGTTTCAGAACTGCTCAATCAATAGTAATGTTCAACTCTGTTAGTTGAATACACAGAACAGAAAGAAGTTTCGCAGAATGCTTCTGAGAAGTTTTTAGTTGAAGATATCCCTTTTTCCACTATAAGCCCCGTAGAGCTCTGAATGTCCAGTTGCAGTTTCTACAGAAAGAGTGTTCAGAACTGCTCTGTCAAAAGTAATGTTCAACTCTGTTAGTTGAATGCACAGAACAGAAAGAAGTTTCGGAGAATGCTTCTGTGTAGTTTTTATTTGAAGATATTCCTTTTTCCACTATAGGCCCCTTAGGGTTCCAAATGTCCACTTGCAGTTTCCTCAGAAAGAGCGTCTCAGAACTGCTCAATCAAAAGTAAAGTTCAACTCTGTTAGTTGAATGCAAAGAACAGAAATAAGTTTCACAGAATGCTCCTTTGTAGTTTTTATTTGAACATATTCCTTTTTCCACTATAAGCCAATTAGAGCTCTGTATGTCCAGTTGCATTTTCCACAGAAAGTGTGTTTCAGCACTGCTCTATCAAAAGTAATATTCATCTCTGTTAGTTGAATGCACAGAACAGAAATAATTTCGCAGAATGCTTCAGTGTAGTTTTTATTTGAAGATATACTTTTTCCACTATAGGCCCCTTAGGGCTCCGAATGTCCACTTGCAGTTTCTACAGAAACAGTGTTTCTGAGATGTTCAATCACAAGAAAGCTTCAACTCTGTTAGTTGAATGCACAGAACAGAAAGAAGTTTCACAGAATGCTTCGGAGTAGTTTTAATTTGAAGATATTCTTTTTTCCACTCTAAGCCCAAGAGCGCTCTGAGTGTCCACTTGTAGTTTCTACAGAAACAGTCTTTCAGAACTGCTCTAAAAAAAGTAATATTCAACTCTGTTACTTGAATGCACAGAACACAAAGAAGTTTCGCAGAATGCTTCTGTGTAGTTTTTATTTGAAGATATTCCATTTTCCACTATAGGACCCTTAGGGCTCAGAATGTCCACTTACAGTTTCTACTGAAACGGTGTTTCAGAACTTCTCAATCAAAAGTAAGCTTCAACTCTGTTAGTTGAATTCACAGAACAGAAAGCAGTTTCATAAAATGCTTCTGTGTACTTTTTATTTGAAGATATTCCTTTTGCCACTAGAGTCCTCTTGGGCCTCCGAATATGCACTTGCAGTTTCCACAGAAACTGTGTTTCAGAACTGCTCAATCAAAAGTAAGCTTCAACTCTGTTAGTTGAACGCACTGAACAAAAAGTACTTTCACAGAATGCTTCGGTGTAGATTTTATTTGAAGACATTTGATTTTCCACTGTAGGACTCTTAGCGGTATGAATGTCCACTTGCAGTTTCTAATGAAAGAGTGTTTCAGTGCTGCTCAATCAAAATAAAGTTCCAACTCTGTTAGTTGAATGCACAGAACAGAAAGAAGTTTCACAGAATGCTTCTGTGTAGTTTTTATTTGAAGTAAGTCCTTTTTACACTATAGGCCCCCATGCGCTATGATTGTCCACTTGCAGTTTCTACAGAAAGAGTGTTTCTGTGCTGCTCTCTCAAAAGGTGGTTCAACTCTATTAGTTGAATGCACAGAAGAGAAAGAAGTTTCACACAATGCTTCTGTGTAGTTTTTATTTGCAGATATTCTTTTTTGCGGTATAGGACCCTTAGCGCTATGAATGTCCAATTGCAGTTTCTACAGAAAGAGTGTATCAGAATTGCTCAATCAAAAGTAAGCTTCATCTCTTTTAGTTGATTGCACAGAAGAGAAAGAAGTTTCACTGAATGCTTCTGTGTAGTTTTTGTTTGTAGTTACTCCTTTTTCCAGTATAGGCTCCTTAGTGCTACGAATGTCCACTTGCAGTTTCTACAGAAAGAGTGTTTCAGAACTGCTCAATCAATAGTAATGTTCAACTCTGTTAGTTGAATACACAGAACAGAAAGAAGTTTCGCAGAATGCTTCTGAGAAGTTTTTAGTTGAAGATATCCCTTTTTCCACTATAAGCCCCGTAGAGCTCTGAATGTCCAGTTGCAGTTTCTACAGAAAGAGTGTTCAGAACTGCTCTGTCAAAAGTAATGTTCAACTCTGTTAGTTGAATGCACAGAACAGAAAGAAGTTTCGGAGAATGCTTCTGTGTAGTTTTTATTTGAAGATATTCCTTTTTCCACTATAGGCCCCTTAGGGTTCCAAATGTCCACTTGCAGTTTCCTCAGAAAGAGCGTCTCAGAACTGCTCAATCAAAAGTAAAGTTCAACTCTGTTAGTTGAATGCAAAGAACAGAAATAAGTTTCACAGAATGCTCCTTTGTAGTTTTTATTTGAACATATTCCTTTTTCCACTATAAGCCAATTAGAGCTCTGTATGTCCAGTTGCATTTTCCACAGAAAGTGTGTTTCAGCACTGCTCTATCAAAAGTAATATTCATCTCTGTTAGTTGAATGCACAGAACAGAAATAATTTCGCAGAATGCTTCAGTGTAGTTTTTATTTGAAGATATACTTTTTCCACTATAGGCCCCTTAGGGCTCCGAATGTCCACTTGCAGTTTCTACAGAAACAGTGTTTCTGAGATGTTCAATCACAAGAAAGCTTCAACTCTGTTAGTTGAATGCACAGAACAGAAAGAAGTTTCACAGAATGCTTCGGAGTAGTTTTAATTTGAAGATATTCTTTTTTCCACTCTAAGCCCAAGAGCGCTCTGAGTGTCCACTTGTAGTTTCTACAGAAACAGTCTTTCAGAACTGCTCTACCAAAAGTAATATTCAACTCTGTTACTTGAATGTACAGAACACAAAGAAGTTTCGCAGAATGCTTCTGTGTAGTTTTTATTTGAAGATATTCCATTTTCCACTATAGGACCCTTAGGTCTCAGAATGTCCACTAACAGTTTCTACTGAAACGGTGTTTCAGAACTTCTCAATCAAAAGTAAGCTTCAACTCTGTTAGTTGAATTCACAGAACAGTAAGCAGTTTCAAAAAATCCTTCTGTGTCCTTTTTTTTTTTTTTTTTTTTATTTACTTGTTTGTTTCATTTTTAATTTTTTTTTTTTTTTTATTATACTTTAGGGTTTTAGGGTACATGTGCACAATGTGCAGTTTTGTTACATATGTATCCATGTGCCATGTTGAATTCCTGCACCCATTAACTCGTCATTTAGCATTAGGTGTATCTCCTAATGCTGTCCCTCCCCCCTCCCCCCACCCCACAACAGTCCCCGGAGTGCGATGTTCCCCTTCCTGTGTCCATGAGTTCTCATTGTTCAATTCCCACCTATGAGTGAGAACATGCGGTGTTTGGTTTTTTGTCCTTGCGATAGTTTACTGAGAATGATGTTTTCCAGTTTCATCCATGTCCCTACAAAGCACAAGAACTCATCATTTTTTATGGCTGCATAGTATTCCATGGTGTATATGTGCCACATTTTCTTAATCCAGTCTATCTTTGTTGGACATTTGGGTTGGTAGTTTTATTTGAAGATATTCCTTTTGCCACTATAGTCCTCTTGGGGCTCCGAATATGCACTTGCAGTTTCCACAGAAACTGTGTTTCAGAACTGCTCTATCAAAAGTAAGCTTCAACACTGTTAGTTGAACGCACTGAACAAAAAGTACTTTCACAGAATGCTTCTGTGTAGATTTATTTGAAGACATTTCATTTTCCACTGTAGGCCTCTTAGCGGTATGAATGTCCAATTGCAGTTTCTAATGAAAGAGTGTTTCAGTGCTGCTCAATCAAAACAAAGTTCCAACTCTGTTAGTTGAATGCACAGAACAGAAAGAAGTTTCACAGAATGCTTCTGTGTAGTTTTTATTTGAAGTAAGTCCTTTTTACAGTATAGGCCCCCATGCGCTATGATTGTCCACTTGCAGTTTCTACAGAAAGAGTGTTTCTGTGCTGCTCTATCAAAAGTAGGTTCAACTCTGTTAGTTGAATGCACAGAAGACAAAGAAGTTTCACAGAATGCTTCTGTGTAGTTTTTATTTGTAGATATTCTTTTTTGCTGTATAGGCCCCTTAGCGCTATGAAAGTCCAATTGCAGTTTCTACAGAAAGAGTGTTTCAGAATTGCTCAATCAAAAGTTAGCTTCAACTCTGTTTCTTGAATGCACAGAACAGAAAGCAGTTTCACTGAATGCTTCTGTGTAGATTTTGTTTGCAGTTATTCTTTTTTCCAGCATAGGCTCCTTAGTGCTACAAATGTCCACTTGCAGTTTCTACAGAAAGAGTGTTTCAGAACTGCTCAATCAATAGTAATGTTCAACTCTGTTAGTAGAATGCACAGAACAGAAAGAAGTTTCGCAGAATGCTTCTGAGTAGTTTTTAGTTGAAGATATCCCTTTTTCCACTATAAGCCCCGTAGAGCTCAGAATGTCCAGTTGCAGTTGCTAGAGAAAGAGTGTTTCAGACCTGCTCTATCAAAAGTAAAGTTCAACTCTGTTAGTTGAATGCACAGAACAGAAAGAAGTTTCGGAGAATGCTTCTGTGTAGTTTTTATATGAAGATATTCCTTTTTCCACTATAGGCCCCTTAGGGTTCAAAATGTCCACTTGCAGTTTCTTCAGAAAGAACGTCTCAGAACTGCTCAATCAAAAGTAAAGTTCAACTCTGTTAGTTGAATGCAAAGAACAGAAATAAGTTTCACAGAAGGCTTCTTTCTAGTATTTATCTGAAGATATCCTTTTTCCACTATAAGCCAATTAGAGCACTGTATGTCCAGTTGCAATTTCCACAGAAAGGGTCTTTCAGAACTGCTCTGTCAAAAGTAATTTTCATATCTGTTAGTTGAATGCACAGAACAGAAAGAAATTTCGCAGAATGCTTCAGTGTAGTTTTTATTTGAAGATATTCCTTTTTCCACTGTAGACCCCTTAGGGTTCCAAATGTCCACTTGCAGTTTCTTCAGAAAGAGCGTCTCAGAACTGCTCAATCAAAAGTAAAGTTCAACTCTGTTAGTTGAATGCAAAGAACAGAAATAAGTTTCACAGAATGCTTCTGTGTAGTTTTTATTTGAAGATATTCCTTTTTCCCCTTTAAGACCATTAGCACTCTGTATGTCCAGTTGCAGTTTCCACAGAAAGAGTGTTTCAGAACTGATCTATCAAAAGCAATATTCATCTCTGTTAGTTGAATGCACAGAACAGAAAGGAGTTTCACAGAATGCTTCTGTGTAGTTTTTATTTGAAGTAAGTGTTTTTTACACTATAGGCCCCCATGCCCTATGATTCTCCACTTGCAGTTTGTACAGAAAGAGTGTTTCTGTGCTGCTCTATCAAAAGTAGGTTCAACTCTGTTAGTCGAATGCAGAGAAGAGAAAACAGTTTCACAGAATGCTTCTGTGTAGTTTTTATTTGAAGATATTCCTTTTTCCACTATAAGCCCGATAGTGCTCTGAGTGTCCCCTTGTAGTTTCTACAGAAAGAGTGTTTCAGAACTGCTCTATCAAAAGTAATATTCAACTCTGTTACTTGAATGCACAGAAGAGAAAGAAGTTTCACAGAATGCTTCTGCATACTTTTTATTTGAAGATATTCCTTTTTCCACTATAGGACACATAGGGCTCCGAATGTCCACTTACCGTTTCTACAGAAACAATGTTTCAGAACTGTTCAATCAAAAGTAAGCTTCAAATCTGTTAGTTGAATGGAAAGAACAGAAATAAGTTTGACAGAATGCTTCTGTGTAGTTTTTATTTGAAGATATTCTTTTTCCACTATAAGCCCATTAGCGCTCTGTATGTCCACTTGCAGTTTCCACAAAAAGAGTGTTTCAGAACTACTCTATCAAAGCAATATTCATCTCTGATAGTTGAATGCACAGAACAGAAAGAAGTTTCACAGAATGCTTCTGTGTAGTTTTTCTTTGAAGATATTCCTTTTTCCACTATAGGCCCCTTAGGGCTCCGAATGTCCGCTTGCAGTTTCTACAGAAACAGTGTTTCAGAACTCTTCAATCAAAAGTAAGCTTCAATTCTGTTAGTGGAAAGCACAGAACAGAAAGAAGTTTCGCAGAATGCTTCTGAGTAGTTTTTATTTGAAGATATTCCTTTTTCCACTATAAACCCAATAGCGCTCTGAGTGTCCACTTGTAGTTTCTACAGAAACAGTGTTTCAGAACTGCTCTATCAAAAGTAATATTCAACTCTGTTACTTGAATGCACAGAACAGAAAGTAGTTTCGCAGAATGCTTCTGTGTAGTTTTTATTTGAAAATATTCCTATTTCCACTATAGGACCCGTAGGACTACGAATGTCCACTTACAGTTTCTACAGAAACAGTGTTTCAGAACTGCTCAATCAAAAGTAAGCTTCAACTCTGTTAGTTGAATACACAGAACAGAAAGCAGTTTCATAAAATGCTTCTGTGTAGTTTTTATTTGAAGATATTCCTTTTGCCACTATAGTCCTCTTGGTGCTCCGAATATGCACTTGCAGTTTCCACAGAAACTGTGTTTCAGAACTGCTCAATCAAAAGTAAGCTTCAACTCTGTTAGTGGAACGCACTGAACAAAAAGTACTTTCACAGAATGCTTCTGTGTAGTTTTTATTTGAAGATATTCCTTTTTCCACTATAAGCCCGATAGCTCTCTTCTCTGAGTGTCCCCTTGTAGTTTCTACAGAAACAGTGTTTCAGAACTGCTATATCAAAAGTAATATTCAACTCTGTTACTTGAATGCACAGAACAGGGAAATGTTTCGCAGAATGCTTCTCTGTAGTTTTTATTTGAAGATATTCCTTTTTCCACTATAGGACCCTTATGGCTCCGAATGTCCACTTACCGTTTCTACAGAAACAATGTTTCAGAACTGTTCAATCAAAAGTAAGCTTCAACTCGGTTAGTTGAATGCAAAGAACAGAAATAAGTTTCACAGAATGCTTCTGTGCAGTTTTTATTTGAGGATATTCCTTTTTCCACTATAAGCCCATTAGCGCTCTGTATGTCCAGTTGCAGTTTCCACAGAAAGAGTGTTTCAGAACTGCTCTATCAAAAGCAATATTCATCTCTCTTAGTTGAATGCACAGAACAGAAAGAAGTTTCACAAAATGCTTCTGTGTAGTTTTTATTTGAAGTAAGTACTTTTTACACTATAGGACCCCATGCGCTATGTTTGTCCAATTGCAGTCTCTACAGAAAGAGTGTTTCTGTGCTACTCTATCAAAAGAAATGTTCAACTCTGTTAGTTGAATGCACAGAACAGAAAGAAGTTTCGGAGAATGCTTCTGTGTAGTTTTTATTTGAAGATATTCCTTTTACCACTATAGGCCCCTTATGGTTCCAAATGTCCACTTGCAGTTTCTTCAGAAAGAGCGTCTCAGTACTGCTCAATCAAAAGTAAAGTTCAACTCTGTTAGTTGAATGCAAAGAACAGAAATAAGTTTCACAGAATGCTTCTTTGTAGTTTTTATTTGAAGATATTCCTTTTTCCACTATAAGCCAATTAGAGCTCTGTATGTCCAGTTGCATTTTCCACAGAAAGGGTGTTTCAGCACTGCTCTATCAAAAGTAATATTCATCTCTGTTAGTTGAATGCACAGAACAGAAAGAAATTTCGCAGAATGCTTCAGTGTAGTTTTTATTTGAAGATATTCTTTTTCCACTATAGGCCCCTTAGGGCTCCGAATGTCCACTTGCAGTTTCTACAGAAACAGTGTTTCAGAACTGTTCAATCACAAGAAAGCTTCAACTCTGTTAGTTGAATGCACAGAACAGAAAGAAGTTTCGCAGAATGCTTCTGAGTAGTTTTAATTTGAAGATATTCTTTTTTCCACTCTAAGCCCAATAGCGCTCTGAGTGTCCACTTGTAGTTTCTACAGAAACAGTCTTTCAGAACTGCTCTACCAAAAGTAATATTCAACTCTGTTACTTGAATGCACAGAACACAAAGAAGTTTCGCAGAATGCTTCTGTGTAGTTTTTATTTGAAGATATTCCATTTTCCACTATAGGACCCTTAGGGCTCAGAATGTCCACTTACAGTTTCTACTGAAACGGTGTTTCAGAACCTCTCAATAAAAAGTAAGCTTCAACTCTGTTAGTTGAATTCACAGAACAGAAAGCAGTTTCAAAAAATACTTCTGTGTAGTTTTTATTTGAAGATATTCCTTTTGCCACTATATTCCTCTTGGGACTCCGAATATCCACTTGCAGATTCCACAGAAACTGTGTTTCAGAACTGCTCTATCAAAAGTAAGCTTCAACTCTGTTAGTTGAACGCACTGAACAAAAAGTACTTTCACAGAATGCTTCTGTGTAGTTTTTATTTGAAGACATTACATTTTCCACTGTTGGCCTCTTAGCGGTATGAATGTCCACTTGCAGTTAATAATGAAAGACTGTTTCAGTGCTGCTCAATCAAAACAAAGTTCCAGCTCTATTAGGTGAATGCACAGAACAGAAAGAAGTTTCACAGAATGCTTCTGTGTAGTTTTTATTTGAAGTAAGTCCTTTTTACACTATAGGCCCCCATGCGCTATGATTGTCCACTTGCAGTTTCTACAGAAAGAGTGTTTCTGTGCTGCTCTCTCAAAAGGTGGTTCAACTCTATTAGTTGAATGCACAGAAGAGAAAGAAGTTTCACAGAATGCTTCTGTGTAGTTTTTATTTGTAGATATTCTTTTTTGCGGTATAGGACCCTTAGCGCTATGAATGTCCAATTGCAGTTTCTACAGAAAGAGTGTATCAGAATTGCTCAATCAAAAGTAAGCTTCAACTCTTTTAGTTGATTGCACAGAAGAGAAAGAAGTTTCACTGAATGCTTCTGTGTAGTTTTTGTTTGTAGTTACTCCTTTTTCCAGTATAGGCTCCTTAGTGCTACGAATGTCCACTTGCAGTTTCTACAGAAAGAGTGTTTCAGAACTGCTCAATCAATAGTAATGTTCAACTCTGTTAGTTGAATGCACAGAACAGAAAGAAGTTTCGCAGAATGCTTCTGAGTAGTTTTTAGTTGAAGATATCCCTTTTTCCACTATAAGCCCCGTAGAGCTCTGAATGTCCAGTTGCAGTTTCTACAGAAAGAGTGTTTCAGAACTGCTCTGTCAAAAGTAATGTTCAACTCTGTTAGTTGAATGCACGGAAGAGAAAGAAGTTTCGGAGAATGCTTCTGTGTAGTTTTTATTTGAAGATATTCCTTTTTCCACTATAAGCCAATTAGAGCTCTGTATGTTCAGTTGCATTTTCCACAGAAAGTGTGTTTCAGCACTGCTCTATCAAAAGTAATATTCATCTCTGTTAGTTGAATGCACAGAACAGAAAGAAGTTTCGGAGAATGCTTCTGTGTAGTTTTTATTTGAAGATATTCCTTTTTCCACTATAGGCCACTTAGGGTTCCTAATGTCCACTTGCAGTTTCTTCAGAAAGAGTGTCTCAGAACTGCTCAATCAAAAGCAAAGTTCAACTCTGTTAGTTGAATGCACAGAACAGAAAGAAGTTTCACAGAATGCTTCTGTGTAGTTTTTATTTGAAGTAAGTCCTTTTTACACTATAGGCCCCCATGCGCTATGATTGTCCACTTGCAGTTTCTACAGAAAGAGTGTTTCTGTGCTGCTCTCTCAAAAGGTGGTTCAACTCTATTAGTTGAATGCACAGAAGAGAAAGACGTTTCACAGAATGCTTCTGTGTAGTTTTTATTTGTAGATATTATTTTTTGCGGTATAGGCCCCTTAGCGCTACGAATGTCCACTTGCAGTTTCTACAGAAAGAGTGTTTCAGAACTGCTCAATCAATAGTAATGTTCAACTCTGTTAGTTGAATGCACAGAACAGAAAGAAGTTTCGCAGAATGCTTCTGAGTAGTTTTTAGTTGAAGATATCCCTTTTTCCACTATAAGCCCCGTAGAGCTCTGAATGTCCAGTTGCAGTTTCTACAGAAAGAGTGTTTCAGAACTGCTCTGTCAAAGTAAAGTTCAACTCTGTTAGTTGAATGCAAAGAAGAGAAATAAGTTCCACAGAATGCTTCTTTGTAGTTTTTATTTGAAGACATTTCATTTTCCACTGTAGTCCTCTTAGCGGTATGAATGCCCACTTGCAGTTTCTAATGAAAGAGTGTTTCAGTGCTGCTCAATCAAAACAAAGTTCCAACTCTGTTAGTTGAATGCACAGAACAGAAAGAAGTTTCACAGAATCCTTCTGTGTAGTTTTTATTTGAAGTAAGTCCTTTTTACACTGTAGGACCCCATGCGCTATGATTGTCCACTTGCAGTTTCTACAGAAAGAGTGTTTCTGTGCTGCTCTCTCAAAAGGTGGTTCAACTCTATTAGTTGAATGCACAGAAGAGAAAGAAGTTTCACAGAATGCTTCTGTGTAGTTTTTATTTTTAGATATTCTTTTTTGCGGTATAGGACCCTTAGCGCTATGAATGTCCAATGGCAGTTTCTACAGAAAGAGTGTATCAGAGTTGCTCAATCAAAAGTAAGCTTCAACACTTTTAGTTGATTGCACAGAAGAGAAAGAAGTTTCACTGAATAGTTCTGTGTAGTTTTTGTTTGTAGTTATTCCTTTTTCCAGTATAGGCTCCTTAGTGCTACGAATGTCCACTTACAGTTTCTACAGAAAGAGTGTTTCAGAACTGCTCAATCAATAGTAATGTTCAACTCTGTTAGTTGAATGCACAGAACAGAAAGAAGTTTCGCAGAATGCTTCTGAGTAGTTTTTAATTGAAGATATCCCTTTTTCCACTATAAGCCCCGTAGAGCTCTGAATGTCCAGTTGCAGTTTCTACAGAAAGAGTGTTTCAAAACTGCTCTGTCAAAAGTAAAGTTCAACTCTGTTAGTTGAATGCAAAGAAGAGAAATGAGTTTCACAGAATGCTTCTTTGTAGTTTTTATTTGAAGATATTCCTTTTTCCACTATAAGCCAATTAGAGCTCTGTATGTCCAGTTGCATTTTCCACAGAAAGTGTGTTTCAGCACTGCTCTATCAAAAGTAATATTCATCTCTGTTAGTTGAATGCACAGAACAGAAAGAAATTTCGCAGAATGCTTCAGTGTAGTTTTTATTTGAAGATATTCTTTTTCCACTATAGGCCCCTTAGGGCTCCGAATGTCCACTTGCAGTTTCTACAGAAACAGTGTTTCAGAACTGTTCAATCACAAGAAAGCTTCAACTCGGTTAGTTGAATGCACAGAACAGAAAGAAGTCTCGCAGAATGCTTCTGAGTAGTTTTAATTTGAAGATATTCTTTTTTCCACTCTAAGCCCAATAGCGCTCTGAGTGTCCACTTGTAGTTTCTACAGAAACAGTCTTTCAGAACTGCTCTACCAAAAGTAATATTCAACTCTGTTACTTGAATGCACAGAACACAAAGAAGTTTCGCAGAATGCTTCTGTGTAGTTTTTATTTGAAGATATTCCATTTTCCACTATAAGACCCTTAGGGCTCAGAATGTCCACTTACACTTTCTACTGAAACGGTGTTTCAGAACTTCTCAATCAAAAGTAAGCTTCAACTCTGTTAGTTGAATTCACAGAACAGAAAGCAGTTTCAAAAAATCCTTCTGTGTAGTTTTTATTTGAAGATATTACTTTTGCCACTATAGTCCTCTTGGGACTCCGAATATCCACTTGCAGATTCCACAGAAACTGTGTTTCAGAACTGCTCTATCAAAAGTAAGCTTCAACTCTGTTAGTTGAACGCACTGAACAAAAAGTACTTTCACAGAATGCTTCTGTGTAGTTTTTATTTGAAGACATTACATTTTCCACTGTAGGCCTCTTAGCGGTATGAATGTCCACTTGCAGTTAATAATGAAAGAGTGTTTCAGTGCTGCTCAATCAAAACAAAGTTCCAACTCTGTTAGTTGAATGCACAGAACAGAAAGAAGTTTCACAGAATGCTTCTGTGTAGTTTTTATTTGAAGTAAGTCCTTTTTACACTATAGGCCCCCATGCGCTATGATTGTCCACTTGCAGTTTCTACAGAAAGAGTGTTTCTGTGCTGCTCTCTCAAAAGGTGGTTCAACTCTATTAGTTGAATGCACAGAAGAGAAAGAAGTTTCACACAATGCTTCTGTGTAGTTTTAATTTGTAGATATTCTTTTTTGCGGTATAGGACCCTTAGCGCTATGAATGTCCAATTGCAGTTTCTACAGAAAGATTGTATCAGAATTGCTCAATCAAAAGTAAGCTTCAACTCTTTTAGTTGATTGCACAGAAGAGAAAGAAGTTTCACTCATTGCTTCTGTGTAGTTTTTGTTTGTAGTTACTCCTTTTTCCAGTATAGGCTCCTTAGTGCTACGAATGTCCACTTGCAGTTTCTACAGAAAGAGTGTTTCAGAACTGCTCAATCAACAGTAATGTTCAACTCTGTTAGTTGAATGCTCAGAACAGAAAGAAGTTTCGCAGAATGCTTCTGAGTAGTTTTTAGTTGAAGATATCCCTTTTTCCACTATAAGCCCCGTAGAGCTCTGAATGTCCAGTTGCAGTTTCTACAGAAAGAGAGTTTCAGAACTGCTCTGTCAAAAGTAATGTTCAACTCTGTTAGTTGAATGCACAGAACAGAAAGAAGTTTCGGAGAATGCTTCTGTGTAGTTTTTATTTGAAGATATTCCTTTTTCCACTATAGGCCCCTTATGGTTCCAAATGTCCACTTGCAGTTTCTTCAGAAAGAGCGTCTCAGTACTGCTCAATCAAAAGTAAAGTTCAACTCTGTTAGTTGAATGCAAAGAACAGAAATAAGTTTCACAGAATGCTTCTTGGTAGTTTTTATTTGAAGATATTCCTTTTTCCACTATAAGCCAATTAGAGCTCTGTATGTCCAGTTGCATTTTCCACAGAAAGGGTGTTTCAGCACTGCTCTATCAAAAGTAATATTCATCTCTGTTAGTTGAATGCACAGAACAGAAAGAAATTTCGCAGAATGCTTCAGTGTAGTTTTTATTTGAAGATATTCTTTTTCCACTATAGGCCCCTTAGGGCTCCGAATGTCCACTTGCAGTTTCTACAGAAGCAGTGTTTCAGAACTGTTCAATCACAAGAAAGCTTCAACTCTGTTAGTTGAATGCACAGAACAGAAAGAAGTTTCGCAGAATGCTTCTGAGTAGTTTTAATTTGAAGATATCCTTTTTTCCACTCTAAGCCCAATAGCGCTCTGAGTGTCCACTTGTAGTTTCTACAGAAACAGTCTTTCAGAACTGCTCTACCAAAAGTAATATTCAACTCTGTTACTTGAATGCACAGAACACAAAGAAGTTTCGCAGAATGCTTCTGTGTAGTTTTTATTTGAAGATATTCCATTTTCCACTATAGGACCCTTAGGGCTCTGAATGTCCACTTACAGTTTCTACTGAAACGGTGTTTCAGAACTTCTCAATCAAAAGTAAGCTTCAACTCTGTTAGTTGAATTCACAGAACAGAAAGCAGTTTCAAAAAATCCTTCTGTGTAGTTTTTATTTGAAGATATTACTTTTGCCACTATAGTCCTCTTGGGACTCCGAATATCCACTTGCAGATTCCACAGAAACTGTGTTTCAGAACTGCTCAATCAAAAGTAAGCTTCAAATCTGTTAGTTGAACGCACTGGAAAAAAAGTACTTTCACAGAATGCTTCTGTGTAGTTTTTATTTGAAGACATTTCATTTTCCACTGTAGGCCTCTTAGCGGTATGAATGTCCACTTGCAGTTTCTAATGAAAGAGTGTTTCAGTGCTGCTCCATCAAAACAAACTTCCAACTCTGTTAGTTGAATGCACAGAACAGAAAGAAGTTTCACAGAATGCTTCTGTGCAGTTTTTATTAGAAGATATTCCTTTTTCCACTCTAAGCCCGATAGCGCTCTGAGTGTCCCCTTGTAGTTTCTACAGAAACAGTGTTTCAGAACTGCTCTATCAAAAGTAATATTCAACTCTGTTACTAGAATGCACAGAACAGAAAGAAGTTTCACAGAATGCTTCTGCGTAGTTTTTATTTGAAGATATTCCTTTTTCCACTATACGACACTTAGGGCTCCGAATGTCCACTTACCGTTTCTACAGAAACAAGTTTTCAGAACTGTTAAATCAAAAGTAAGCTTCAAATCTGTTAGTTGAATGGAAAGAAAATAAATAAGTTTCACAGAATGATTATGTGTGGTTTTTATTTGAAGATATTCTTTTTCCACTATAAGCCCATTAGCGCTCTGTATGTCCACTTGCAGTTTCCACAGAAAGAGTGTTTCAGAACTGCTCTATCAAAGCAATATTCATCTCTGTTAGTTGAATGCACAGAACAGAAAGAAGTTTCACAGAATGCTTCTGTGTAGTTTTTCTTTGAAGATATTCCTTTTTCCACTATAGGCCCCTTAGGGCTCCGAATGTCCACTTGCAGTTTCTACAGAAACAGTGTTTCAGAACACTTCAATCAAAAGTAAACTTCAATTCTGTTAGTTGAAAGCACAGAACAGAAAGAAGTTTCGCAGAATGCTTCCGAGTAGTTTTTATTTGAAGATATTCCTTTTTCCACTATAAGCCCAATAGCGCTCTGAGTGTCCACTTGTAGTTTCTACAGAAACAGTGTTTCAGAACTGCTCTATCAAAAGTAATATTCAACTCTGTTACTTGAATGCACAGAACAGAAAGTAGTTTCGCAGAATGCTTCTGTGTAGTTTTTATTTGAAAATATTCCTTTTTCCACTATAGGACCCTTAGGGCTCCGAATGTCCACTTACAGTTTCTACAGAAACAGTGTTTCAGAACTGCTCAATCAAAAGTAAGCTTCAACTCTGTTAGTTGAATTCACAGAACAGAAAGCAGTTTCATAAAATGCTTCTGTGTAGTTTTTATTTGAAGATATTACTTTTGCCACTATAGTCCTCTTGGGGCTCCGAATATGCACTTGCAGTTTCCACAGAAACTGTGTTTCAGAACTGCTCAATCAAAAGTAAGCTTCAACTCTGTTAGTTGAACGCACTGAACAAAAAGTACTTTCACAGAATGCTTCTGTGTAGTTTTTATTTGAAGACATTTCATTTTCCACTGTAGGCCTCTTAGCGGTATGAATGTCCACTTGCAGTTTCTAATGAAAGAGTGTTTCAGTGCTGCTCAATCAAAACAAAGTTCCAACTCTGTTAGTTGAATGCACAGAACAGAAAGGAGTTTCACAGAATGCTTCTGTGTAGTTTTTATTTGAAGTAAGTCCTTTTTACACTATAGGCCCCCATGCGCTATGATTGTCCACTTGCAGTTTCTACAGAAAGAGTGTTTCTGTGCTGCTCTCTCAAAAGGTGGTTCAACTCTATTAGTTGAATGCACAGAAGAGAAAGAAGTTTCACAGAATGCTTCTGTGTAGTTTTTATTTGTAGATATTCTTTTTTGCGGTATAGGACCCTTAGCGCTATGAATGTCCAATTGCAGTTTCTACAGAAAGAGTGTATCAGAATTACTCAATCAAAAGTAAGCTTCAACTCTTTTAGTTGATTGCACAGAAGAGAAAGAAGTTTCACTCAATGCTTCTGTGTAGTTTTTGTTTGTAGTTACTCCTTTTTCCAGTATAGGCTCCTTAGTGCTACGAATGTCCACTTGCACTTTCTACAGAAAGAGTGTTTCAGAACTGCTCAATCAATAGTAATGTTCAACTCTGTTAGTTGAATGCACAGATCAGAAAGAAGTTTCGCAGAATGCTTCTGAGTAGTTTTCAGTTGAAGATATCCCTTTTTCAACTATAAGCCCCGTAGAGCTCTGAATGTCCAGTTGCAGTTTCTACAGAAAGAGTGTTTCAGAACTGCTCTGTCAAAAGTAATGTTCAACTCTGTTAGTTGAATGAACGGAACAGAAAGAAGTTTCGGAGAATGCTTCTGTGTAGTTTTTATTTGAAGATATTCCTTTTTCCACTATAGGCCCCTGACGGTTCCAAATGTCCACTTGCAGTTTCTTCAGAAAGAGCGTCTCAGAACTGCTCAGTCAAAAGTAAAGTTCAACTCTGTTAGTTGAATGCACAGAAGAGAAATAAGTTTCACAGAATGCTTCTTTGTAGTTTTTATTTGAAGATATTCCTTTTTCCACTATAAGCCAATTAGAGCTCTGTATGTCCAGTTGCATTTTCCACAGAAAGGGTGTTTCAGCACTGCTCTATCAAAAGTAATATTCATCTCTGTTAGTTGAATGCACAGAACAGAAAGAAATTTCGCAGAATGCTTCAGTGTAGTTTTTATTTGAAGATATTCTTTTTCCACTATAAGCCCCTTAGGGCTCCGAATGTCCACTTGCAGTTTCTACAGAAACAGTGTTTCAGAACTGTTCAATCACAAGAAAGCTTCAACTCTGTTAGTTGAATGCACAGAACAGAAAGAAGTTTCGCAGAATGCTTCTGAGTAGTTTTAATTTGAAGATATTCTTTTTTCCACTCTAAGCCCAAGAGCACTCTGAGTGTCCACTTGTAGTTTCTACAGAAACAGTCTTTCAGAACTGCTCTACCAAAAGTAATATTCAACTCTGTTACTTGAATGCACAGAACACAAAGAAGTTTCGCAGAATGCTTCTGTGTAGATTTTATTTGAAGATATTCCATTTTCCACTATAGGACCCTTAGGGCTCAGAATGTCCACTTACAGTTTCTACTGAAACGGTGTTTCAGAACTTCTCAATCAAACGTAAGCTTCAACTCTGTTAGTTGAATTCACAGAACAGAAAGCAGTTTCAAAAAATCCTTCTGTGTAGTTTTTATTTGAAGATATTCCTTTTGCCACTATGGTCCACTTGGGACTCCGAATATCCACTTGCAGATTCCACAGAAACTGTGTTTCAGAACTGCTCAATCAAAAGTAAGCTTCAACTCTGTTAGTTGAACGCACTGAACAAAAAGTACTTTCACAGAATGCTTCTGTGTAGTTTTTATTTGAAGACATTTCATTTTCCACTGTAGGCCTCTTAGCGATATGAATGTCCACTTGCAGTTTCTAATGAAAGAGTGTTTCAGTGCTGCTCAATCAAAACAAAGTTCCAACTCTGTTAGTTGAATGCACAGAACAGAAAGAAGTTTCACAGAATGCTTCTGTGTAGTTTTTATTTGAAGTAAGTCCTTTTTACACTATAGGCCCCCATGCGCTATGATTGTCCACTTGCAGTTTCTACAGAAAGAGTGTTTCTGTGCTGCTCTCTCAAAAGGTGGTTCAACTCTATTAGTTGAATGCACAGAAGAGAAAGAAGTTTCACAGAATGCTTCTGTGTAGTTTTTATTTGTAGATATTCTTTTTTGCAGTATAGGACCCTTAGCGCTATGAATGTCCAATTGCAGTTTCTACAGAAAGAGTGTATCAGAATTGCTCAATCAAAAGTAAGCTTCAACTCTTTTAGTTGATTGCACAGAAGAGAAAGAAGTTTCACTGAATGCTTCTCTGTAGTTTTTGTTTGTAGTTACTCCTTTTTCCAGTATAGGCTCCTTAGTGCTACGAATGTCCACTTGCAGTTTCTACAGAAAGAGTGTTTCAGAACTGCTCAATCAATAGTAATATTCAACTCTGTTAGTTGAATGCACAGAACAGAAAGAAGTTTCGCAGAATGCTTCTGAGTAGTTTTCAGTTGAAGATATCCCTTTTTCCACTATAGGCCCCGTAGAGCTCTGAATGTCCAGTTGCAGTTTCTACAGAAGGAGTGTTTCAGAACTGCTCTGTCAAAGTAAAGTTCAACTCTGTTAGTTGAATGCAAAGAAGAGAAATAAGTTTCACAGAATGCTTCTTTGTAGTTTTTATTTGAAGATATTCCTTTTTCCACTATAAGCCAATTGGAGCTCTCTATGTCCAGTTGCATTTTCCACAGAAAGTGTGTTTCAGCACTGCTCTATCAAAAGTAATATTCATCTCTGTTAGTTGTATGCACAGAACAGAAAGAAATTTCGCAGAATGCTTCAGTGTAGTTTTTATTTGAAGATATTCTTTTTCCACTATAGGCCCCTTAGGGCTCCGAATGTCCACTTGCAGTTTCTACAGAAACAGTGTTTCAGAACTGTTCAATCACAAGAAAGCTTCAACTCGGTTAGTTGAATGCACAGAACAGAAAGAAGTTTCGCAGAATGCTTCTGAGTAGTTTTAATTTGAAGATATTTTTTTTCCACTCTAACCCCAATAGCGCTCTGAGTGTCCACTTGTAGTTTCTACAGAAACAGTCTTTCAGAACTGCTCTGCCAAAAGTAATATTCAACTCTGTTACTTGAATGCACAGAACACAAAGAAGTTTCGCAGAATGCTTCTGTGTAGTTTTTATTTGAAGATATTCCATTTTCCACTATAGGACCCTTAGGGCTCAGAATGTTCAATTACACTTTCTACTGAAACGGTGTTTCAGAACTTCTCAATCAAAAGTAAGCTTCAACTCTGTTAGTTGAATTCACAGAACAGAAAGCAGTTTCAAAAAATCCTTCTGTGTAGTTTTTATTTGAAGATATTACTTTTGCCACTATAGTCCTCTTGGGACTCCGAATATCCACTTGCAGATTCCACAGAAACTGTGTTTCAGAACTGCTCTATCAAAAGTAAGCTTCAACTCTGTTAGTTGAACGCACTGAACAAAAAGTACTTTCACAGAATGCTTCTGTGTAGTTTTTATTTGAAGACATTACATTTTCCACTGTAGGCCTCTTAGCGGTATGAATGTCCACTTGCAGTTAATAATGAAAGAGTGTTTCAGTGCTGCTCAATCAAAACAAAGTTCCAACTCTATTAGCTGAATGCACAGAACAGAAAGAAGTTTCACAGAATGCTTCTGTGTAGTTTTTATTTGAAGTAAGTCCTTTTTACACTATAGGCCCCCATGCGCTATGATTGCCAACTTGCAGTTTCTACAGAAAGAGTGTTTCTGTGCTGCTCTCTCAAAAGGTGGTTCAACTCTATTAGTTGAATGCACAGAAGAGAAAGAAGTTTCACAGAATGCTTCTGTGTAGTTTTTATTTGTAGATATTCTTTTTTGCGTTATAGGACCCTTAGCGCTATGAATGTCCAATTGCAGTTTCTACAGAAAGAGTGTATCAGAATTGCTCAATCAAAAGTAAGCTTCAACTCTTTTAGTTGATTGCACAGAAGAGAAAGAAGTTTCACTGAATGCTTCTGTGTAGTTTTTGTTTGTAGTTACTCCTTTTTCCAGTATAGGCTCCTTAGTGCTACGAATGTCCACTTGCAGTTTCTACAGAAAGAGTGTTTCAGAACTGCTCAATCAATAGTAATGTTGAACTCTGTTAGTTGAATGCACAGAACAGAAAGAAGTTTCGCAGAATGCTTCTGAGTAGTTTTTAGTTGAAGATATCCCTTTTTCCACTATAAGCCCCGTAGAGCTCTGAATGTCCAGTTGCACTTTCTACAGAAAGAGTGTTTCAGAACTGCTCTGTCAAAAGTAATGTTCAACTCTGTTAGTTGAATGCACGGAACAGAAAGAAGTTTCGGAGAATGCTTCTGTGTAGTTTTTATTTGAAGATATTCCTTTTTCCACTATAAGCCAATTAGAGCTCTGTATGTCCAGTTGCATTTTCCACAGAAAGTGTGTTTCAGCACTGCTCTATAAAAAGTAATATTCATCTCTGTTAGTTGAATGCACAGAACAGAAAGAAGTTTCGGATAATACTTCTGTGTAGTTTTTATTTGAAGATATTCCTTTTTCCACTATAGGCCACTTAGGGTTCCAAATGTCCACTTGCAGTTTCTTCAGAAAGAGCGTCTCAGAACTGCTCAATCAAATGTAAAGTTCAACTCTGTTAGTTGAATGCAAAGAACAGAAATAAGTTTCACAGAATGCTTCTTTGTAGTTTTTATTTGAAGATATTCCTTTTCCCACTATAAGCCAATTAGAGCTCTGTATGTCCAGTTGCATTTTCCACAGAAAGGGTGTTTCAGCACTGCTCTATCAAAAGTAATATTCATCTCTGTTAGTTGAATGCACAGAACAGAAAGAAATTTCGCAAAATGCTTCAGTGTAGTTTTTATTTGAAGATATTCTTTTTCCACTATAGGCCCCTTAGGGCTCTGAATGTCCACTTGCAGTTTCTACAGAAACAGTGTTTCAGAACTGTTCAATCACAAGAAAGCTTCAACTCTGTTAGTTGAATGCACAGAACAGAAAGGAGTTTCGCAGAATGCTTCTGAGTAGTTTTAATTTGAAGATATTCTTTTTTCCACTCTAAGCCCAAGAGCGCTCTGAGTGTCCACTTGTAGTTTCTACAGAAACAGTCTTTCAGAACTGCTCTACCAAAAGTAATATTCAACTCTGTTACTTGAATGCACAGAACACAAAGAAGTTTCGCAGAATGCTTCTGTGTAGTTTTTATTTGAAGATATTCCATTTTCCACTAGAGGAACCTTAGGGCTCAGAATGTCCACTTACAGTTTCTACTGAAACGGTGTTTCAGAACTTCTCAATCAAACGTAAGCTTCAACTCTGTTAGTTGAATTCACAGAACAGAAAGCAGTTTCAAAAAATCCTTCTGTGTAGTTTTTATTTGAAGGTATTACTTTTGCCATTATGGTCCTCTTGGGACTCCGAATATCCACTTGCAGATTCCACAGAAACTGTGTTTCAGAACTGCTCAATCAAAAGTAAGCTTCAACTCTGTTAGTTGAACGCACTGAACAAAAAGTACTTTCACAGAATGCTTCTGTGTAGTTTTTATTTGAAGACATTTCATTTTCCACTGTAGGCATCTTAGCGGTATGAATGTCCACTTGCAGTTTCTAATGAAAGAGTGTTTCAGTGCTGCTCAATCAAAACAAAGTTCCAACTCTGTTAGTTGAATGCACAGAACAGAAAGAAGTTTCACAGAATGCTTCTGTGTAGTTTTTATTTGAAGTAAGTCCTTTTTACACTATAGGCCCCCATGCGCTATGATTGTCCACTTGCAGTTTCTACAGAAAGAGTGTTTCTGTGCTGCTCTCTCAAAAGGTGGTTCAACTCTATTAGTTGAATGCACAGAAGAGAAAGAAGTTTCACAGAATGCTTCTGTGTAGTTTTTATTTGTAGATATTCTTTTTTGCGGTATAGGCCCCTTAGCGCTATGAATGTCCAATTGCAGTTTCTACAGAAAGAGTGTATCAGAATTGCTCAATCAAAAGTAAGCTTCAACTCTTTTAGTTGATTGCACAGAAGAGAAAGAAGTTTCACTGAATGATTCTGTGTAGTTTTTGTTTGTAGTTACTACTTTTTCCACTATAGGCTCCTTAGTGCTACGATTGTCCACTTGCAGTTTCTACAGAAAGAGTGTTTCAGAACTGCTCAATCAATAGTAATGTTGAACTCTGTTAGTTGAATGCACAGAACAGAAAGAAGTTTCGCAGAATGCTTCTGAGTAGTTTTTAGTTGAAGATATCCCTTTTTCCACTATAAGCCCCGTAGAGCTCTGAATGTCCAGTTGCAGTTTCTACAGAAAGAGTGTTTCAGAACTGCTCTGTCAAAAGTAATGTTCAACTCTGTTAGTTGAATGCACGGAACAGAAAGAAGTTTCGGAGAATGCTTCTGTGTAGTTTTTATTTGAAGATATTCCTTTTTCCACTATAAGCCAATTAGAGCTCTGTATGTCCAGTTGCATTTTCCACAGAAAGTGTGTTTCAGCACTGCTCTATCAAAAGTAATATTCATCTCTGTTAGTTGAATGCACAGAACAGAAAGAAGTTTCGGAGAATGCTTCTGTGTAGTTTTTATTTGAAGATATTCCTTTTTCCACTATAGGCCACTTAGGGTTCCAAATGTCCACTTGCAGTTTCTTCAGAAAGAGCGTCTCAGAACTGCTCAATCAAAAGTAAAGTTCAACGCTGTTAGTTGAATGCAAAGAACAGAAATAAGTTTCACAGAATGCTTCTTTGTAGTTTTTATTTGAAGATATTCCTTTTTCCACTATAAGCCAATTAGAGCTCTGTATGTCCAGTTGCATTTTCCACAGAAAGGGTGTTTCAGCACTGCTCTATCAAAAGTAATATTCATCTCTGTTAGTTGAATGCACAGAACAGAAAGAAATTTCGCAGAATGCTTCAGTGTAGTTTTTATTTGAAGATATTCTTTTTCCACTATAGGCCCCTTAGGGCTCTGAATGTCCACTTGCAGTTTCTACAGAAACAGTGTTTCAGAACTGTTCAATCACAAGAAAGCTTCAACTCTGTTAGTTGAATGCACAGAACAGAAAGGAGTTTCACAGAATGCTTCTGAGTAGTTTTAATTTGAAGATATTCTTTTTTCCACTCTAAGCCCAAGAGCGCTCTGAGTGTCCACTTGTAGTTTCTACAGAAACAGTCTTTCAGAACTGCTCTACCAAAACTAATATTCAACTCTGTTACTTGAATGCACAGAACACAAAGAAGTTTCGCAGAATGCTTCTGTGTAGTTTTTATTTGAAGATATTCCATTTTCCACTATAGGACCCTTAGGGCTCAGAATGTCCACTTACAGTTTCTACTGAAACGGTGTTTCAGAACTTCTCAATCAAACGTAAGCTTCAACTCTGTTAGTTGAATTCACAGAACAGAAAGCAGTTTCAAAAAATCCTTCTGTGTAGTTTTTATTTGAAGGTATTACTTTTGCCACTATGGTGCTCTGGGGACTCCGAATATCCACTTGCAGATTCCACAGAAACTGTGTTTCAGAACTGCTCAATCAAAAGTAAGCTTCAACTCTGTTAGTTGAACGCACTGAACAAAAAGTACTTTCAGAGAATGCTTCTGTGTAGTTTTTATTTGAAGACATTTCATTTTCCACTGTAGGCCTCTTAGCGGTATGAATGTCCACTTGCAGTTTCTAATGAAAGAGTGTTTCAGTGCTGCTCAATCAAAACAATGTTCCAACTCTGTTAGTTGAATGCACAGAACAGAAAGAAGTTTCACAGAATGCTTCTGTGTAGTTTTTATTTGAAGTAAGTCCTTTTTACACTATAGGCCCCCATGCGCTATGATTGTCCACTTGCAGTTTCTACAGAAAGAGTGTTTCTGTGCTGCTCTCTCAAAAGGTGGTTCAACTCCATTAGTTGAATGCACAGAAGAGAAAGAAGTTTCACAGAATGCTTCTGTGTAGTTTTTATTTGTAGATATTCTTTTTTGCGGTATAGGACCCTTAGCGCTATGAATGTCCAATTGCAGTTTCTACAGAAAGAGTGTATCAGAATTGCTCAATCAAAAGTAAGCTTCAACTCTTTTAGTTGATTGCACAGAAGAGAAAGAAGTTTCACTGAATGCATCTCTGTAGTTTTTGTTTGTAGTTACTCCTTTTTCCAGTATAGGCTCCTTAGTGCTACGAATGTCCACTTGCAGTTTGTACAGAAAGAGTGTTTCAGAACTGCTCAATCAATAGTAATGTTCAACTCTGTTAGTTGAATGCACAGAACAGAAAGAAGTTTCGCAGAATGCTTCTGAGTAGTTTTCAGTTGAAGATATCCCTTTTTCCACTATAAGCCCCGTAGAGCTCTGAATGTCCAGTTGCAGTTTCTACAGAAGGAGTGTTTCAGAACTGCTCTGTCAAAGTAAAGTTCAACTCTGTTAGTTGAATGCAAAGAAGAGAAATAAGTTTCACAGAATGCTTCTTTGTAGTTTTTATTTGAAGATATTCCTTTTTCCACTATAAGCCAATTGGAGCTCTCTATGTCCAGTTGCATTTTCCACAGAAAGTGTGTTTCAGCACTGCTCTATCAAAAGTAATATTCATCTCTGTTAGTTGTATGCACAGAACAGAAAGAAATTTCGCAGAATGCTTCAGTGTAGTTTTTATTTGAAGATATTCTTTTTCCACTATAGGCCCCTTAGGGCTCCGAATGTCCACTTGCAGTTTCTACAGAAACAGTGTTTCAGAACTGTTCAATCACAAGAAAGCTTCAACTCGGTTAGTTGAATGCACAGAACAGAAAGAAGTTTCGCAGAATGCTTCTGAGTAGTTTTAATTTGAAGATATTTTTTTTCCACTCTAACCCCAATAGCGCTCTGAGTGTCCACTTGTAGTTTCTACAGAAACAGTCTTTCAGAACTGCTCTGCCAAAAGTAATATTCAACTCTGTTACTTGAATGCACAGAACACAAAGAAGTTTCGCAGAATGCTTCTGTGTAGTTTTTATTTGAAGATATTCCATTTTCCACTATAGGACCCTTAGGGCTCAGAATGTTCAATTACACTTTCTACTGAAACGGTGTTTCAGAACTTCTCAATCAAAAGTAAGCTTCAACTCTGTTAGTTGAATTCACAGAACAGAAAGCAGTTTCAAAAAATCCTTCTGTGTAGTTTTTATTTGAAGATATTACTTTTGCCACTATAGTCCTCTTGGGACTCCGAATATCCACTTGCAGATTCCACAGAAACTGTGTTTCAGAACTGCTCTATCAAAAGTAAGCTTCAACTCTGTTAGTTGAACGCACTGAACAAAAAGTACTTTCACAGAATGCTTCTGTGTAGTTTTTATTTGAAGACATTACATTTTCCACTGTAGGCCTCTTAGCGGTATGAATGTCCACTTGCAGTTAATAATGAAAGAGTGTTTCAGTGCTGCTCAATCAAAACAAAGTTCCAACTCTATTAGCTGAATGCACAGAACAGAAAGAAGTTTCACAGAATGCTTCTGTGTAGTTTTTATTTGAAGTAAGTCCTTTTTACACTATAGGCCCCCATGCGCTATGATTGCCAACTTGCAGTTTCTACAGAAAGAGTGTTTCTGTGCTGCTCTCTCAAAAGGTGGTTCAACTCTATTAGTTGAATGCACAGAAGAGAAAGAAGTTTCACAGAATGCTTCTGTGTAGTTTTTATTTGTAGATATTCTTTTTTGCGTTATAGGACCCTTAGCGCTATGAATGTCCAATTGCAGTTTCTACAGAAAGAGTGTATCAGAATTGCTCAATCAAAAGTAAGCTTCAACTCTTTTAGTTGATTGCACAGAAGAGAAAGAAGTTTCACTGAATGCTTCTGTGTAGTTTTTGTTTGTAGTTACTCCTTTTTCCAGTATAGGCTCCTTAGTGCTACGAATGTCCACTTGCAGTTTCTACAGAAAGAGTGTTTCAGAACTGCTCAATCAATAGTAATGTTGAACTCTGTTAGTTGAATGCACAGAACAGAAAGAAGTTTCGCAGAATGCTTCTGAGTAGTTTTTAGTTGAAGATATCCCTTTTTCCACTATAAGCCCCGTAGAGCTCTGAATGTCCAGTTGCACTTTCTACAGAAAGAGTGTTTCAGAACTGCTCTGTCAAAAGTAATGTTCAACTCTGTTAGTTGAATGCACGGAACAGAAAGAAGTTTCGGAGAATGCTTCTGTGTAGTTTTTATTTGAAGATATTCCTTTTTCCACTATAAGCCAATTAGAGCTCTGTATGTCCAGTTGCATTTTCCACAGAAAGTGTGTTTCAGCACTGCTCTATAAAAAGTAATATTCATCTCTGTTAGTTGAATGCACAGAACAGAAAGAAGTTTCGGATAATACTTCTGTGTAGTTTTTATTTGAAGATATTCCTTTTTCCACTATAGGCCACTTAGGGTTCCAAATGTCCACTTGCAGTTTCTTCAGAAAGAGCGTCTCAGAACTGCTCAATCAAATGTAAAGTTCAACTCTGTTAGTTGAATGCAAAGAACAGAAATAAGTTTCACAGAATGCTTCTTTGTAGTTTTTATTTGAAGATATTCCTTTTCCCACTATAAGCCAATTAGAGCTCTGTATGTCCAGTTGCATTTTCCACAGAAAGGGTGTTTCAGCACTGCTCTATCAAAAGTAATATTCATCTCTGTTAGTTGAATGCACAGAACAGAAAGAAATTTCGCAAAATGCTTCAGTGTAGTTTTTATTTGAAGATATTCTTTTTCCACTATAGGCCCCTTAGGGCTCTGAATGTCCACTTGCAGTTTCTACAGAAACAGTGTTTCAGAACTGTTCAATCACAAGAAAGCTTCAACTCTGTTAGTTGAATGCACAGAACAGAAAGGAGTTTCGCAGAATGCTTCTGAGTAGTTTTAATTTGAAGATATTCTTTTTTCCACTCTAAGCCCAAGAGCGCTCTGAGTGTCCACTTGTAGTTTCTACAGAAACAGTCTTTCAGAACTGCTCTACCAAAAGTAATATTCAACTCTGTTACTTGAATGCACAGAACACAAAGAAGTTTCGCAGAATGCTTCTGTGTAGTTTTTATTTGAAGATATTCCATTTTCCACTAGAGGAACCTTAGGGCTCAGAATGTCCACTTACAGTTTCTACTGAAACGGTGTTTCAGAACTTCTCAATCATACGTAAGCTTCAACTCTGTTAGTTGAATTCACAGAACAGAAAGCAGTTTCAAAAAATCCTTCTGTGTAGTTTTTATTTGAAGGTATTACTTTTGCCACTATGGTCCTCTTGGGACTCCGAATATCCACTTGCAGATTCCACAGAAACTGTGTTTCAGAACTGCTCAATCAAAAGTAAGCTTCAACTCTGTTAGTTGAACGCACTGAACAAAAAGTACTTTCACAGAATGCTTCTGTGTAGTTTTTATTTGAAGACATTTCATTTTCCACTGTAGGCATCTTAGCGGTATGAATGTCCACTTGCAGTTTCTAATGAAAGAGTGTTTCAGTGCTGCTCAATCAAAACAAAGTTCCAACTCTGTTAGTTGAATGCACAGAACAGAAAGAAGTTTCACAGAATGCTTCTGTGTAGTTTTTATTTGAAGTAAGTCCTTTTTACACTATAGGCCCCCATGCGCTATGATTGTCCACTTGCAGTTTCTACAGAAAGAGTGTTTCTGTGCTGCTCTCTCAAAAGGTGGTTCAACTCTATTAGTTGAATGCACAGAAGAGAAAGAAGTTTCACAGAATGCTTCTGTGTAGTTTTTATTTGTAGATATTCTTTTTTGCGGTATAGGCCCCTTAGCGCTATGAATGTCCAATTGCAGTTTCTACAGAAAGAGTGTATCAGAATTGCTCAATCAAAAGTAAGCTTCAACTCTTTTAGTTGATTGCACAGAAGAGAAAGAAGTTTCACTGAATGATTCTGTGTAGTTTTTGTTTGTAGTTACTACTTTTTCCACTATAGGCTCCTTAGTGCTACGATTGTCCACTTGCAGTTTCTACAGAAAGAGTGTTTCAGAACTGCTCAATCAATAGTAATGTTGAACTCTGTTAGTTGAATGCACAGAACAGAAAGAAGTTTCGCAGAATGCTTCTGAGTAGTTTTTAGTTGAAGATATCCCTTTTTCCACTATAAGCCCCGTAGAGCTCTGAATGTCCAGTTGCAGTTTCTACAGAAAGAGTGTTTCAGAACTGCTCTGTCAAAAGTAATGTTCAACTCTGTTAGTTGAATGCACGGAACAGAAAGAAGTTTCGGAGAATGCTTCTGTGTAGTTTTTATTTGAAGATATTCCTTTTTCCACTATAAGCCAATTAGAGCTCTGTATGTCCAGTTGCATTTTCCACAGAAAGTGTGTTTCAGCACTGCTCTATCAAAAGTAATATTCATCTCTGTTAGTTGAATGCACAGAACAGAAAGAAGTTTCGGAGAATGCTTCTGTGTAGTTTTTATTTGAAGATATTCCTTTTTCCACTATAGGCCACTTAGGGTTCCAAATGTCCACTTGCAGTTTCTTCAGAAAGAGCGTCTCAGAACTGCTCAATCAAAAGTAAAGTTCAACGCTGTTAGTTGAATGCAAAGAACAGAAATAAGTTTCACAGAATGCTTCTTTGTAGTTTTTATTTGAAGATATTCCTTTTTCCACTATAAGCCAATTAGAGCTCTGTATGTCCAGTTGCATTTTCCACAGAAAGGGTGTTTCAGCACTGCTCTATCAAAAGTAATATTCATCTCTGTTAGTTGAATGCACAGAACAGAAAGAAATTTCGCAGAATGCTTCAGTGTAGTTTTTATTTGAAGATATTCTTTTTCCACTATAGGCCCCTTAGGGCTCTGAATGTCCACTTGCAGTTTCTACAGAAACAGTGTTTCAGAACTGTTCAATCACAAGAAAGCTTCAACTCTGTTAGTTGAATGCACAGAACAGAAAGGAGTTTCACAGAATGCTTCTGAGTAGTTTTAATTTGAAGATATTCTTTTTTCCACTCTAAGCCCAAGAGCGCTCTGAGTGTCCACTTGTAGTTTCTACAGAAACAGTCTTTCAGAACTGCTCTACCAAAACTAATATTCAACTCTGTTACTTGAATGCACAGAACACAAAGAAGTTTCGCAGAATGCTTCTGTGTAGTTTTTATTTGAAGATATTCCATTTTCCACTATAGGACCCTTAGGGCTCAGAATGTCCACTTACAGTTTCTACTGAAACGGTGTTTCAGAACTTCTCAATCAAACGTAAGCTTCAACTCTGTTAGTTGAATTCACAGAACAGAAAGCAGTTTCAAAAAATCCTTCTGTGTAGTTTTTATTTGAAGGTATTACTTTTGCCACTATGGTGCTCTGGGGACTCCGAATATCCACTTGCAGATTCCACAGAAACTGTGTTTCAGAACTGCTCAATCAAAAGTAAGCTTCAACTCTGTTAGTTGAACGCACTGAACAAAAAGTACTTTCAGAGAATGCTTCTGTGTAGTTTTTATTTGAAGACATTTCATTTTCCACTGTAGGCCTCTTAGCGGTATGAATGTCCACTTGCAGTTTCTAATGAAAGAGTGTTTCAGTGCTGCTCAATCAAAACAATGTTCCAACTCTGTTAGTTGAATGCACAGAACAGAAAGAAGTTTCACAGAATGCTTCTGTGTAGTTTTTATTTGAAGTAAGTCCTTTTTACACTATAGGCCCCCATGCGCTATGATTGTCCACTTGCAGTTTCTACAGAAAGAGTGTTTCTGTGCTGCTCTCTCAAAAGGTGGTTCAACTCCATTAGTTGAATGCACAGAAGAGAAAGAAGTTTCACAGAATGCTTCTGTGTAGTTTTTATTTGTAGATATTCTTTTTTGCGGTATAGGACCCTTAGCGCTATGAATGTCCAATTGCAGTTTCTACAGAAAGAGTGTATCAGAATTGCTCAATCAAAAGTAAGCTTCAACTCTTTTAGTTGATTGCACAGAAGAGAAAGAAGTTTCACTGAATGCATCTCTGTAGTTTTTGTTTGTAGTTACTCCTTTTTCCAGTATAGGCTCCTTAGTGCTACGAATGTCCACTTGCAGTTTCTACAGAAAGAGTGTTTCAGAACTGCTCAATCAATAGTAATGTTCAACTCTGTTAGTTGAATGCACAGAACAGAAAGAAGTTTCGCAGAATGCTTCTGAGTAGTTTTTAGTTGAAGATATCCCTTTTTCCACTATAAGCCCCGTAGAGCTCTGAATGTCCAGTTGCAGTTTCTACAGAAAGAGTGTTTCACAACTGCTCTGTCAAAGTAAATTTCAACTCTGTTAGTTGAATGCAAAGAAGAGAAATAAGTTTCACAGAATGCTTCTTTGTAGTTTTTATTTGAAGATATTCCTTTTTCCACTATAAGCCAATTGGAGCTCTCTATGTCCAGTTGCATTTTCCACAGAAAGTGTGTTTCAGCACTGCTCTATCAAAAGTAATATTCATCTCTGTTAGTTGTATGCACAGAACAGAAAGAAATTTCGCAGAATGCTTCAGTGTAGTTTTTATTTGAAGATATTCTTTTTCCACTATAGGCCCCTTAGGGCTCCGAATGTCCACTTGCAGTTTCTACAGAAACAGTGTTTCAGAACTGTTCAATCACAAGAAAGCTTCAACTCTGTTAGTTTAAGGCACAGAACAGAAAGAAGTTTCGCAGAATGCTTCTGAGTAGTTTTAATTTGAAGATATTCTTTTTTCCACTCTAAGCCCAATAGCGCTCTGAGTGTCCACTTGTAGTTTCTACAGAAACAGTCTTTCAGAACTGCTCTACCAAAAGTAATATTCAACTCTGTTACTTGAATGCACAGAACACAAAGAAGTTTCGCAGAATGCTTCTGTGCAGTTTTTATTTGAAGATATTCCGTTTTCCACTATAGGACCCTTAGGGCTCAGAATGTCCACTTACAGTTTCTACTGAAACGGTGTTTCAGAACTTCTCAATCAAAAGTAAGCTTCAACTCTGTTAGTTGAATTCACAGAACAGAAAGCAGTTTCAAAAAATGCTTCTGTGTAGTTTTTACTTGAAGATATTACTTTTGCCACTATAGTTCTCTTGGGGCTCCGAATATGGACTTGCAGTTTCCACAGAAACTGTGTTTCAGAACTGCTCAGTCTAAAGTAAGCTTCAACTCTGTTAGTTGAACGCACTGAACAAAAAGTACTTTCACAGAATGCTTCTGTGTAGTTTTTATTTGAAGACATTTCATTTTCCACTGTAGTCCTCTTAGCGGTATGAATGTCCACTTGCAGTTTCTAATGAAAGAGTGTTTCAGTGCTGCTCAATCAAAACAAAGTTCCAACTCTGTTAGTTGAATGCACAGAACAGAAAGAAGTTTCACAGAATGCTTCTGTGTAGTTTTTATTTGAAGTAAGTCCTTTTTACACTATAGGACCCCATGCGCTAAGATTGTCCACTTGCAGTTTCTACAGAAAGAGTGTTTCTGTGCTGCTCTCTCAAAAGGTGGTTCAACTCTATTAGTTGAATGCACAGAAGAGAAAGAAGTTTCACATAATGCTTCTGTGTAGTTTTTATTTGTAGGTATTCTTTTTTGCGGTATAGGACCCTTAGCGCTATGAATGTCCAATTGCAGTTTCTACAGAAAGAGTGTATCAGAATTGCTCAATCAAAAGTAAGCTTCAACTCTTTTAGTTGATTGCACAGAAGAGAAAGAAGTTTCACTGAATAGTTCTGTGTAGTTTTTGTTTGTAGTTACTCCTTTTTCCAGTATAGGCTCCTTAGTGCTACGAATGTCCACTTGCAGTTTCTACAGAAAGAGTGTTTCAGAACTGCTCAATCAATAGTAATGTTCAACTCTGTTAGTTAAATGCACAGAACAGAAAGAAGTTTCGCAGAATGCTTCTCAGTAGTTTTTAGTTGAAGATATCCCTTTTTCCACTATAAGCCCCGTAGAGCTCTGAATGTCCAGTTGCAGTTTCTACAGAAAGAGTGTTTCAGAACTGCTCTGTCAAAAGTAAAGTTCAACTCTGTTAGTTGAATGCAAAGAAGAGAAATAAGTTTCACAGAATGCTTCTTTGTAGTTTTTATTTGAAGATATTCCTTTTTCCACTATAAGCCAATTAGAGCTCTGTATGTCCAGTTGCATTTTCCACAGAAAGTGTGTTTCAGCACTGCTCTATCAAAAGTAATATTCATCTCTGTTAGTTGAATGCACAGAACAGAAAGAAATTTCGCAGAATGCTTCAGTGTAGTTTTTATTTGAAGATATTCTTTTTCCACTATAGGCCCCTTAGGTCTCCGAATGTCCACTTGCAGTTTCTACAGAAACAGTGTTTCAGAACTGTTCAATCACAAGAAAGCTTCAACTCTGTTAGTTGAATGCACAGAACAGAAAGAAGTTTCGCAGAATGCTTCTGAGTAGTTTTAATTTGAAGATATTCTTTTTTCCACTCTAAGCCCAATAGCGCTCTGAGTGTCCACTTGTAGTTTCTACAGAAACAGTCCTTCAGAACTGCTCTACCAAAAGTAATATTCAACTCTGTTACTTGATTGCACAGAACACAAAGAAGTTTCGCAGAATGCTTCTGTGTAGTTTTTATTTGAAGATATTCCGTTTTCCACTATAGGACCCTTAGGGCTTAGAATGTCCACTTACATTTTCTACTGAAACGGTGTTTCAGAACTTCTCAATCAAAAGTAAGCTTCAACTCTGTTAGTTGAATTCACAGAACAGAAAGCAGTTTCAAAAAATCCTTCTGTGTAGTTTTTATTTGAAGATATTCCTTTTGCCACTATAGTCCTCTTGGGGCTCCGAATAAGCACTTGCAGATTCCACAGAAACTGTGTTTCAGAACTGCTCAATCAAAAGTAAGCTTCAACTCTGTTAGTTGAACGCACTGAACAAAAAGTACTTTCACAGAATGCTTCTGTGTAGTTTTTATTTGAAGACATTTCATTTTCCAGTGTAGGCCTCTTAGCGGTATGAATGTCCACTTGCAGTTTCTAACGAAAGAGTGTTTCAGTGCTGCTCAATCAAAACAAAGTTCCAACTCTGTTAGTTGAATGCACAGAACAGAAAGAAGTTTCACAGAATGCTTCTGTGTAGTTTTTATTTGAAGTAAGTCCTTTTTACACTATAGGCCCCCATGCGCTATGATTGTCCACTTGCAGTTTCTACAGAAAGAGTGTTTCTGTGCTGCTCTCTCAAAAGGTGGTTCAACTCCATTAGTTGAACGCACAGAAGAGAAAGATGTTTCACAGAATGCTTCTGTGTAGTTTTTATTTGTAGATATTCTTTTTTGCGGTATAGGACCCTTAGCGCTATGAATGTCCAATTGCAGTTTCTACAGAATGAGTGTATCAGAATTGCTCAATCAAAAGTAAGCTTCAACTCTTTTTGTTGATTGCACAGAAGAGAAAGAAGTTTCACTGAATGCTTCTGTGTAGTTTTTGTTTGTAGTAACTCCTTTTTCCAGTATAGGCTCCTTAGTGCTACGAATGTCCACTTGCAGTTTCTACAGAAAGAGTGTTTCAGAACTGCTCAATCAATAGTAATGTTCAACTCTGTTAGTTGAATGCTCAGAACAGAAAGAAGTTTCGCAGAATGCTTCTGAGTAGTTTTTAGTTGAAGATATCCCTTTTTCCACTATAAGCCCCGTAGAGCTCTGAATGTCCAGTTGCAGTTTCTACAGAAAGAGTGTTTCAGAACTGCTCTGTCAAAAGTAATGTTCAACTCTGTTAGTTGAATGCACAGAACAGAAAGAAGTTTCGGAGAATGCTTCTGTGTAGTTTTTATTTGAAGATATTCCTTTTACCACTATAGGCACCTTAGGGTTCCAAATGTCCACTTGCAGTTTCTTCAGAATGAGCGTCTCAGTACTGCTCAATCAAAAGTAAAGTTCAACTCTGTTAGTTGAATGCAAAGAACAGAAATAAGTTTCACAGAATGCTTCTTTGTAGTTTTTATTTGAAGATATTCCTTTTTCCACTATAAGCCAATTAGAGCTCTGTATGTCCAGTTGCATTTTCCACAGAAAGGGTGTTTCAGCACTGCTCTATCAAAAGTAATATTCGTCTCTGTTAGTTGAATGCACAGAACCGAAAGAAATTTCGCAGAATGCTTCAGTGTAGATTTTATTTGAAGATATTCTTTTTCCACTATAGGCCCCTTAGGGCTCCGAATGTCCACTTGCAGTTTCTACAGAAACAGTGTTTCAGAACTGTTCAATCACAAGAAAGCTTCAACTCTGTTAGCTGAATGCACAGAACAGAAAGAAATTTCGCAGAATGCTTCTGAGTAGTTTTAATTTGAAGATATTCCTTTTTCCACTCTAAGCCCAATAGCGCTCTGAGTGTCCACTTGTAGTTTCTACAGAAACAGTCTTTCAGAACTGCTCTACCAAAAGTAATATTCAACTCTGTTACTTGAATGCACAGAACAGAAAGAAGTTTCGCAGAATGCTTCTGTGTAGTTTTTATTTGAAGATATTCCATTTTCCACTATAGGACCCTTAGGGCTCAGAATGTCCACTTAAAGTTTCTACTGAAACGGTGTTTCAGAACTTCTCAATCAAAAGTAAGCTTCAACTCTGTTAGTTGAATTCACAGAACAGAAAGCAGTTTCAAAAAATCCTTCTGTGTAGTTTTTATTTGAAGATATTACTTTTGCCACTATAGTCCTCTTGGGACTCCGAATATCCACTTGCAGATTCCACAGAAACTGTGTTTCAGAACTGCTCAATCAAAAGTAAGCTTCACATCTGTTAGTTGAACGCACTGAACAAAAAGTACTTTCACAGAATGCTTCTGTGTAGTTTTTATTTGAAGACATTTCATTTTCCACTCTAGGCCTCTTAGCGGTATGAATGTCCACTTGCAGTTTCTAATGAAAGAGTGTTTCAGTGCTGCTCAATCAAAACAAACTTCCAACTCTGTTAGTTGAATGCACAGAACAGAAAGAAGTTTCACAGAATGCTTCTGTGTAGTTTTTATTAGAAGATATTCCTTTTTCCACTATAAGCCCGATAGCGCTCTGAGTGTCCCCTTTTAGTTTCTACAGAAACAGTGTTTCAGAACTGCTCTATCAAAAGTAATATTCAACTCTGTTACTTGAATGCACAGAACAGAAAGAAGTTTCACAGAATGCTTCTGCGTAGTTTTTATTTGAAGATATTCCTTTTTCCACTATAGGACACTTAGGGCTTTGAATGTCCACTTACCGTTTCTACAGAAACAAGTTTTCAGAACTGTTAAATCTAAAGTAAGCTTCAAATCTGTTAGTTGAATGGAAAGAACATAAATAAGTTTCACAGAATGTTTATGTGTAGTTTTTTTTTGAAGATATACTTTTTCCACTATAAGCCCATTAGCGCTCTGTATGTCCAGTTGCAGTTTCCACAGAAAGAGTGTTTCAGAACTGCTCTATCAAAGCAATATTCATCTCTGTTAGCTGAATGCACAGAACAGAAAGAAGTTTCACAGAATGCTTCTGTGTAGTTTTTCTTTGAAGATATTCCTTTTTCCGCTATAGGCCCCTTAGGGCTCCGAATGTCCACTTGCAGTTTCTACAGAAACAGTGTTTCAGAACACTTCAATCAAAAGTAAACTTCAATTCTGTTAGTTGAAAGCACAGAATAGAAAGAAGTTTCACAGAATCCTTCCGAGTAGTTTTTATTTGAAGATATTCCTTTTTCCACTATAAGCCCAATAGCGCTCTGAGTGTCCACTTGTAGTTTCTACAGAAACAGTGTTTCAGAACTGCTCTATCAAAAGTAATATTCAACTCTGTTACTTGAATGCACAGAACAGAAAGTAGTTTCGCAGAATGCTTCTGTGTAGTTTTTATTTGAAAATATTCCTTTTTCCACTATAGGACCCTTAGGGCTCCGAATGTCCACTTACAGTTTCTACAGAAACAGTGTTTCAGAACTGCTCAATCAAAAGTAAGCTTCAACTCTGTTAGTTGAATTCACAGAACAGAAAGCAGTTTCATAAAATGCTTCTGTGTAGTTTTTATTTGAAGATATTCCTTTTTCCACTATAAGCCCAATAGCGCTCTGAGTGTCCACTTGTAGTTTCTACAGAAACAGAGTTTCAGAACTGCTCTATCAAAAGTAATATTCAACTCTGTTACTTGAATGCACACAACAGAAAGTAGTTTCGCAGAATGCTTCGGTGTAGTTTTTATTTGAAAATATTCCTTTTTCCACTATAGTCCTCTTGGGGCTCCGAATATGCACTTGCAGTTTCCACAGAAACTGTGTTTCAGAACTGCTCAATCAAAAGTAAGCTTCAACTCTGTTAGTTGAACGCACTGAACAAAAAGTACTTTCACAAAATGCTTCTGTGTAGTTTTTATTTGAAGACATTTCATTTTCCACTGTAGGCCTCTTAGCGGTATGAATGTCCACTTGCAGTTTCTAATGAAAGAGTGTTTCAGTGCTGCTCAATCAAAACAAAGTTCCAACTCTGTTAGTTGAATGCACAGAACAGAAAGAAGTTTCACAGAATGCTTCTGTGTAGTTTTTATTTGAAGTAAGTCCTTTTTACCCTATAGGCCACCATGCGCAATGATTGTCCACTTGCAGTTTCTACAGAAAGAGTGTTTCTGTGCTGCTCTCTCAAAAGGTGGTTCAACTCTATTAGTTGAATGCACAGAAGAGAAAGAAGTTTCACAGAATGCTTCTGTGTAGTTTTTATTTGTAGATATTCTTTTTTGCGGTATAGGACCCTTAGCGCTATGAATGTCCAATTGCAGTTTCTACAGAAAGAGTGTATCAGAATTGCTCAATCAAAAGTAAGCTTCAACTCTTTTAGTTGATTGCACAGAAGAGAAAGAAGTTTCACTGAATGATTCTGTGTAGTTTTTGTTTGTAGTTACTCCTTTTTCCAGTATAGGCTCCTTAGTGCTACGAATGTCCACTTGCAGTTTCTACAGAAAGAGTGTTTCAGAACTGCTCAATCAATAGTAATGTTCAACTCTGTTAGCTGAATGCACAGAACAGAAAGAAGTTGGGCAGAATGCTTCTGAGTAGTTTTTAGTTGAAGATATCCCTTTTTCAACTATAAGCCCCGTAGAGCTCTGAATGTCCAGTTGCAGTTTCTACAGAAAGAGTGTTTCATAATTGCTCTGTCAAAAGTAATGTTCAACACTGTTAGTTGAATGCACAGAACAGAAAGAAGTTTCAGAGAATGCTTCTGTGTAGTTTTTATTTGAAGATATTCCTTTTTCCACTATAGGCCCCTTACGGTTCCAAATGTCCACTTGCAGTTTCTTCAGAAAGAGCGTCTCAGAACCGCTCAATCAAAAGTAAAGTTCAACTCTGTTAGTTGAATGCACAGAAGAGAAATAAGTTTCACAGAATGCTTCTATGTAGTTTTTATTTGAAGATATTCCTTTTTCCACTATAAGCCAATTAGAGCTCTGTATGTCCAGTTGCATTTTCCACAGAAAGGGTGTTTCAGCACTGCTCTATCAAAAGTAATATTCATCTCTGTTAGTTGAATGCACAGAACAGAAAGAAATTTGGCAGAATGCTTCAGTGTAGTTTTTATTTGAAGATATTCTTTTTCCACTATAGGCCCCTTAGGGCTCCGAATGTCCACTTGCAGTTTCTACAGAAACAATGTTTCAGAACTGTTCAATCGCAAGAAAGCTTCAACTCTGTTAGTTGAATGCACAGAACAGAGAGAAGTTTCGCAGAATGCTTCTGAGTAGTTTTAATTTGAAGATATTCTTTTTTCCACTCTAAGCCCAATAGCGCTCTGAGTGTCCACTTGTAGTTTCTACAGAAACAGTCTTTCAGAACTTCTCTACCAAAAGTAATATTCAACTCTGTTACTTGAATGCACAGAACACAAAGATGTTTCGCAGAATGCTTCTGTGTAGTTTTTATTTGAAGATATTCCATTTTCCACTATAGGACCCTTAGGGCTCAGAATGTCCACTTACAGTTTCTACTGAAACGGTGTTTCAGAACTTCTCAATCAAAAGTAAGCTTCAACTCTGTTAGTTGAATTCACAGAACAGAAAGCAGTTTCAAAAAATCCTTCTGTGTAGTTTTTATTTGAAGATATTACTTTTGGCACTATAGTCCTCTTGGTACTCCGCATATCCACTTGCAGATTCCACAGAAACTGTGTTTCAGAACTGCTCAATCAAAAGTAAGCTTCAACTCCGTTAGTTGAACGCACTGAACAAAAAGTACTTTCAGAGAATGCTTCTGTGTAGTTTTTATTTGAAGACATTTCATTTTCCACTGTAGGCCTCTTAGCGGTATGAATGTCCACTTGCAGTTTCTAATGAAAGAGTGTTTCAGTGCTGCTCAATCAAAACAAAGTTCCAGCTCTGTTTGTTGAATGCACAGAACAGAAAGAAGTTTCACAGAATGCTTCTGTGTAGTTTTCATTTGAAGTAAGTCCTTTTTACACTATAGGCCCCCATGCCCTATGATTGTCCACTTGCAGTTTCTACAGAAAGAGTGTTTCTGTGCTGCTCTATCAAAAGTAGGTTCAACTCTGTTAGTTGAATGCACAGAAGACAAAGAAGTTTCACAGAATGCTTCTGTGTAGTTTTTATTTGTAGATATTCTTTTTTGCTGTTTAGGCCCCTTAGCGCTATGAATGTCCAATTGCAGTTTCTACAGAAAGAGTGTTTCAGAATTGCTCAATCAAATGTTAGCTTCAACTCTGTTACTTGAATGCACAGAACAGAAAGTAGTTTCACTGAATGCTTCTGTGTAGTTTTTCTTTGTAGTTATTCCTTTCTCCAGCATAGGCTCCTTAGTGCTACGAATGTCCACTTGCAGTTTCTACAGAAAGAGTGTTTCAGAACTGCTCAATCAATAGTAATGTTCAACTCTGTTAGTAGAATGCACAGAACAGAAAGAAGTTTCGCAGAATGCTTCTGAGTAATTTTTAGTTGAAGATATCCCTTTTTCCACTATAAGCCCCGTAGAGCTCAGAATGTCCAGTTGCAGTTGCTAGAGAAAGAGTGTTTCAGAACTGCTCTATCAAAAGTAAAGTTCAACTCTGTTAGTTGAATGCACAGAACAGAAAGAAGTTTCGGAGAATGCTTCTGTGTAGTTTTTATTTGAAGATATTCCTTTTTCCACTATAGGCACCTTAGGGTTCCAAATGTCCACTTGCAGTTTCTTCAGAAAGAACGTCTCAGAACTGCTCAATCAAAAGTAAAGTTCAACTCTGTTAGTTGAATGCAAAGAACAGAAATAAGTTTCACAGAATGCTTCTTTGTAGTATTTATTTGAAGATATTCCTTTTTCCACTATAAGCCAATTAGAGCACTGTATGTCCAGTTGCATTTTCCACAGAAAGAGTGTTTCAGAACTGCTCTGTCAAAAGTAATATTCATATCTGTTAGTTGAATGCACAGAACAGAAAGAAATTTCGCAGAATGCTTCAGTGTAGTTTTTATTTGAAGATATTCCCTTTTCCACTGTAGACCCCTTAGGGTTCCAAATGTCCACTTGCAGTTTCTTCAGAAAGAGCGTCTCAGAACTGCTCAATCAAAAGTATAGTTCAACTCTGTTAGTTGAATGCAAAGAACAGAAATAAGTTTCACAGAATGCTTCTGTGTAGTTTTTATTTGAAGATATTCCTTTTTCCCCTTTAAGACCATTAGCACTCTGTATGTCCAGTTGCAGTTTCCACAGAAAGAGTGTTTCAGAACTGATCTATCAAAAGCAATATTCATCTCTGTTAGTTGAATGCACATAACAGAAAGGAGTTTCACAGAATACTTCTGTGTAGTTTTTATTTGAAGTAAGTGTTTTTTACACTATAGGCCCCCATGCGCTATGATTGTCCACTTGCGGTTTGTACAGAAGGAGTGTTTCTATGCTGCTCTATCAAAAGTAGGTTCAACTCTGTTAGTTGAATGCAGAGAAGAGAAAGAAGTTTCACAGAATGCTTCTGTGTAGTTTTTATTTGAAGATATTCTTTATCCACTATAAGCCCGAGAGCGCTCTGAGTGTCCCCTTGTAGTTTCTACAGAAACAGTGTTTCAGAACTGCTCTATCAAAAGTAATATTCAACTCTGTTACTTGAATGCACAGAACAGAAAGAAGTTTCACAGAATGCTTCTGCGTAGTTTTTATTTGAAGATATTACTTTTTCAACTATAGGACCCTTAGGGCTCCGAATGTCCACTTACCGTTTCTACAGAAACAATGTTTCAGAACTGTTCAATCAAAAGTAAGCTTCAAATCTGTTAGTTGAATGGAAAGAACAGAAATAAGTTTCACAGAATGCTTCTGTGTAGTTTTTATTTGAAGATATTCTTTTTCCACTACTAGCCCATTAGCGCTCTGTATGTCCACTTGCAGTTTCCACAGAAAGAGTGTTTCAGAACTGCTCTATCAAAGCAATATTCATCTCTGTTAGTTGAATGCACAGAACAGAAAGAAGTTTCACAGAATGCTTCTGTGTAGTTTTCCTTTGAAGATATTCCTTTTTCCGCTATAGGCCCCTTATGGCTCCGAATGTCCGCTTGCAGTTTCTACAGAAACAGTGTTTCAGAACTCTTCAATCAAAAGTAAGCTTCAACTCTGTTAGTTGAAAGCACAGAACAGAAAGAAGTTTCACAGAATGCTTCTGAGTAGTTTTTATTTGAAGATAATCCTTTTTCCACTATAAGCCCAGTAGCGCTCTGAGTGTCCACTTGTAGTTTCTACAGAAACAGTGTTTCAGAACTGCTCTATCAAAAGTAATATTCAACTCTGTTACTTGAATGCACAGAACAGAAAGTAGTTTCGCAGAATGCTTCTGTGTAGTTTTTATTTGAAAATATTCCTTTTTCCACTATAGGACCCGTAGGGCTCCGAATATCCACTTACAGTTTCTACAGAAACAGTGTTTCAGAACTGCTCAATAATAAGTAAGCTTCAACTCTGTTAGTTGAATTCATAGAACAGAAAGCAGTTTCATAAAATGCTTCTGTGTAGTTTTTATTTGAAGATATTCCTTTTGCCACTATAGTCCTCTTGGGGCTCCGAATATGCACTTGCAGTTTCCACAGAAACTGTGTTTCACAACTGCTCAATCAAAAGTAAGCTTCAACTCTGTTAGTTGAACGCACTGAACAAAAAGTACTTTCACAGAATGCTTCTGTGTAGTTTTTATTTGAAGACAATTCATTTTCCACTGTAGGCCTCTTAGCGCTATGAATGTCCACTTGCAGTTTCTAATGAAAGAGTGTTTCAGTGCTGCTCAATCAAAACAAAGTTCCAACTCTGTTAGTTGAATGCACAGAACAGAAAGAAGTTTCACAGAATGCTTCTGTGTAGTTTTTATTTGAAGTAAGTCCTTTTTACCCTATAGGCCACCATGCGCTATGATTGTCCACTTGCAGTTTCTACAGAAAGAGTGTTTCTGTGCTGCTCTCTCAAAAGGTGGTTCAACTCCATTAGTTGAATGCACAGAAGAGAAAGATGTTTCACAGAATGCTTCTGTGTAGTTTTTATTTGTAGATATTCTTTTTTGCGGTATAGGACCCTTAGCGCTATGAATGTCCAATTGCAGTTTCTACAGAAAGAGTGTATCAGAATTGCTCAATCAAAAGTAAGCTTCAACTCTTTTAGTTGATTGCACAGAAGAGAAAGAAGTTTCACTGAATGCTTCTGTGTAGTTTTTGTTTGTAGTTACTCCTTTTTCCAGTATAGGCTCCTTAGTGCTACGAATGTCCACTTGCAGTTTCTACAGAAAGAGTGTTTCAGAACTGCTCAATCAATAGTAATGTTCAACTCTGTTAGCTGAATGCTCAGAACAGAAAGAAGTTTCGCAGAATGCTTCTGCGTAGTTTTTAGTTGAAGATATCCCTTTTTCCACTATAAGCCCCGTAGAGCTCTGAATGTCCAGTTGCAGTTTCTACAGAAAGAGTGTTTCAGAACTGCTCTGTCAAAAGTAATGTTCAACTCTGTTAGTTGAATGCACAGAACAGAAAGAAGTTCGGAGAATGCTTCTGTGTAGTTTTTATTTGAAGATATTCCTTTTTCCACTATAGGCACCTTAGGGTTCCAAATGTCCACTTGCAGTTTCTTCAGAATGAGCGTCTCAGTACTGCTCAATCAAAAGTAAAGTTCAACTCTGTTAGTTGAATGCAAAGAACAGAAATAAGTTTCACAGAATGCTTCTTTGTAGTTTTTATTTGAAGATATTCCTTTTTCCACTATAAGCCAATTAGAGCTCTGTATGTCCAGTTGCATTTTCCACAGAAAGGGTGTTTCAGCACTGCTCTATCAAAAGTAATATTCGTCTCTGTTAGTTGAATGCACAGAACCGAAAGAAATTTCGCAGAATGCTTCAGTGTAGTTTTTATTTGAAGATATTCTTTTTCCACTATAGGCCCCTTAGGGCTCCGAATGTCCACTTGCAGTTTCTACAGAAACAGTGTTTCAGAACTGTTCAATCACAAGAAAGCTTCAACTCTGTTAGCTGAATGCACAGAACAGAAAGAAGTTTCGCAGAATGCTTCTGAGTAGTTTTAATTTGAAGATATTCCTTTTTCCACTCTAAGCCCAATAGCGCTCTGAGTGTCCACTTGTAGTTTCTACAGAAACAGTCTTTCAGAACTGCTCTACCAAAAGTAATATTCAACTCTGTTACTTGAATGCACAGAACAGAAAGAAGTTTCGCAGAATGCTTCTGTGTAGTTTTTATTTGAAGATATTCCATTTTCCACTATAGGACCCTTAGGGCTCAGAATGTCCACTTACACTTTCTACTGAAACGGTATTTCAGAACTTCTCAATCAAAAGTAAGCTTCAACTCTGTTAGTTGAATTCACAGAACAGAAAGCAGTTTCAAAAAATCCTTCTGTGTAGTTTTTATTTGAAGATATTACTTTTGCCACTATAGTCCTCTTGGGACTCCGAATATCCACTTGCAGATTCCACAGAAACTGTGTTTCAGAACTGCTCAATCAAAAGTAAGCTTCAAATCTGTTAGTTGAACGCACTGAACAAAAAGTACTTTCACAGAATGCTTCTGTGTAGTTTTTATTTGAAGACATTTCATTTTCCACTGTAGGCCTCTTAGCGGTATGAATGTCCACTTGCAGTTTCTAATGAAAGAGTGTTTCAGTGCTGCTCAATCAAAACAAACTTCCAACTCTGTTAGTTGAATGCACAGAACAGAAAGAAGTTTCACAGAATGCTTCTGTGTAGTTTTTATTAGAAGATATTCCTTTTTCCACTATAAGCCCGATAGCGCTCTGAGTGTCCCCTTTTAGTTTCTACAGAAACAGTGTTTCAGAACTGCTCTATCAAAAGTAATATTCAACTCTGTTACGTGAATGCACAGAACAGAAAGAAGTTTCACAGAATGCTTCTGCGTAGTTTTTATTTGAAGATATTCCTTTTTCCACTATAGGACACTTAGGGCTTCGAATGTCCACTTACCGTTTCTACAGAAACAAGTTTTCAGAACTGTTAAATCTAAAGTAAGCTTCAAATCTGTTAGTTGAATGGAAAGAACATAAATAAGTTTCACAGAATGTTTATGTGTAGTTTTTTTTTGAAGATATACTTTTTCCACTATAAGCCCATTAGCGCTCTGTATGTCCACTTGCAGTTTCCACAGAAAGAGTGTTTCAGAACTGCTCTATCAAAGCAATATTCATCTCTGTTAGTTGAATGCACAGAACAGAAAGAAGTTTCACAGAATGGTTCTGTGTAGTTTTTCTTTGAAGATATTCCTTTTTCCACTATAGGCCCCTTAGGGCTCCGAATGTCCACTTGCAGTTTCTACAGAAACAGTGTTTCAGAACATTTCAATCAAAAGTAAACTTCAATTCTGTTAGTTGAAAGCACAGAATAGAAAGAAGTTTCACAGAATGCTTCCGAGTAGTTTTTATTTGAAGATATTCCTTTTTCCACTATAAGCCCAATAGCGCTCTGAGTGTCCACTTGTAGTTTCTACAGAAACAGAGTTTCAGAACTGCTCTATCAAAATTAATATTCAACTCTGTTACTTGAATGCACACAACAGAAAGTAGTTTCGCAGAATGCTTCGGTGTAGTTTTTATTTGAAAATATTCCTTTTTCCACTATAGTCCTCTTGGGGCTCCGAATATGCACTTGCAGTTTCCACAGAAACTGTGTTTCAGAACTGCTCAATCAAAAGTAAGCTTCAACTCTGTTAGTTGAACGCACTGAACAAAAAGTACTTTCACAAAATGCTTCTGTGTAGTTTTTATTTGAAGACATTTCATTTTCCACTGTAGGCCTCTTAGCGGTATGAATGTCCACTTGCAGTTTCTAATGAAAGAGTGTTTCAGTGCTGCTCAATCAAAACAAAGTTCCAACTCTGTTAGTTGAATGCACAGAACAGAAAGAAGTTTCACAGAATGCTTCTGTGTAGTTTTTATTTGAAGTAAGTCCTTTTTACCCTATAGGCCACCATGCGCAATGATTGTCCACTTGCAGTTTCTACAGAAAGAGTGTTTCTGTGCTGCTCTCTCAAAAGGTGGTTCAACTCTATTAGTTGAATGCACAGAAGAGAAAGAAGTTTCACAGAATGCTTCTGTGTAGTTTTTATTTGTAGATATTCTTTTTTGCGGTATAGGACCCTTAGCGCTATGAATGTCCAATTGCAGTTTCTACAGAAAGAGTGTATCAGAATTGCTCAATCAAAAGTAAGCTTCAACTCTTTTAGTTGATTGCACAGAAGAGAAAGAAGTTTCACTGAATGATTCTGTGTAGTTTTTGTTTGTAGTTACTCCTTTTTCCAGTATAGGCTCCTTAGTGCTACGAATGTCCACTTGCAGTTTCTACAGAAAGAGTGTTTCAGAACTGCTCAATCAATAGTAATGTTCAACTCTGTTAGCTGAATGCACAGAACAGAAAGAAGTTGGGCAGAATGCTTCTGAGTAGTTTTTAGTTGAAGATATCCCTTTTTCAACTATAAGCCCCGTAGAGCTCTGAATGTCCAGTTGCAGTTTCTACAGAAAGAGTGTTTCATAATTGCTCTGTCAAAAGTAATGTTCAACACTGTTAGTTGAATGCACGGAACAGAAAGAAGTTTCAGAGAATGCTTCTGTGTAGTTTTTATTTGAAGATATTCCTTTTTCCACTATAGGCCCCTTACGGTTCCAAATGTCCACTTGCAGTTTCTTCAGAAAGAGCGTCTCAGAACCGCTCAATCAAAAGTAAAGTTCAACTCTGTTAGTTGAATGCACAGAAGAGAAATAAGTTTCACAGAATGCTTCTATGTAGTTTTTATTTGAAGATATTCCTTTTTCCACTATAAGCCAATTAGAGCTCTGTATGTCCAGTTGCATTTTCCACAGAAAGGGTGTTTCAGCACTGCTCTATCAAAAGTAATATTCATCTCTGTTAGTTGAATGCACAGAACAGAAAGAAATTTGGCAGAATGCTTCAGTGTAGTTTTTATTTGAAGATATTCTTTTTCCACTATAGGCCCCTTAGGGCTCCGAATGTCCACTTGCAGTTTCTACAGAAACAATGTTTCAGAACTGTTCAATCGCAAGAAAGCTTCAACTCTGTTAGTTGAATGCACAGAACAGAGAGAAGTTTCGCAGAATGCTTCTGAGTAGTTTTAATTTGAAGATATTCTTTTTTCCACTCTAAGCCCAATAGCGCTCTGAGTGTCCACTTGTAGTTTCTACAGAAACAGTCTTTCAGAACTTCTCTACCAAAAGTAATATTCAACTCTGTTACTTGAATGCACAGAACACAAAGATGTTTCGCAGAATGCTTCTGTGTAGTTTTTATTTGAAGATATTCCATTTTCCACTATAGGACCCTTAGGGCTCAGAATGTCCACTTACAGTTTCTACTGAAACGGTGTTTCAGAACTTCTCAATCAAAAGTAAGCTTCAACTCTGTTAGTTGAATTCACAGAACAGAAAGCAGTTTCAAAAAATCCTTCTGTGTAGTTTTTATTTGAAGATATTACTTTTGGCACTATAGTCCTCTTGGTACTCCGCATATCCACTTGCAGATTCCACAGAAACTGTGTTTCAGAACTGCTCAATCAAAAGTAAGCTTCAACTCCGTTAGTTGAACGCACTGAACAAAAAGTACTTTCAGAGAATGCTTCTGTGTAGTTTTTATTTGAAGACATTTCATTTTCCACTGTAGGCCTCTTAGCGGTATGAATGTCCACTTGCAGTTTCTAATGAAAGAGTGTTTCAGTGCTGCTCAATCAAAACAAAGTTCCAGCTCTGTTAGTTGAATGCACAGAACAGAAAGAAGTTTCACAGAATGCTTCTGTGTAGTTTTCATTTGAAGTAAGTCCTTTTTACACTCTAGGCCCCCATGCCCTATGATTGTCCACTTGCAGTTTCTACAGAAAGAGTGTTTCTGTGCTGCTCTATCAAAAGTAGGTTCAACTCTGTTAGTTGAATGCACAGAAGACAAAGAAGTTTCACAGAATGCTTCTGTGTAGTTTTTATTTGTAGATATTCTTTTTTGCTGTTTAGGCCCCTTAGCGCTATGAATGTCCAATTGCAGTTTCTACAGAAAGAGTGTTTCAGAATTGCTCAATCAAAAGTTAGCTTCAACTCTGTTACTTGAATGCACAGAACAGAAAGTAGTTTCACTGAATGCTTCTGTGTAGTTTTTCTTTGTAGTTATTCCTTTCTCCAGCATAGGCTCCTTAGTGCTACGAATGTCCACTTGCAGTTTCTACAGAAAGAGTGTTTCAGAACTGCTCAATCAATAGTAATGTTCAACTCTGTTAGTAGAATGCACAGAACAGAAAGAAGTTTCGCAGAATGCTTCTGAGTAATTTTTAGTTGAAGATATCCCTTTTTCCACTATAAGCCCCGTAGAGCTCAGAATGTCCAGTTGCAGTTGCTAGAGAAAGAGTGTTTCAGAACTGCTCTATCAAAAGTAAAGTTCAACTCTGTTAGTTGAATGCACAGAACAGAAAGAAGTTTCGGAGAATGCTTCTGTGTAGTTTTTATTTGAAGATATTCCTTTTTCCACTATAGGCACCTTAGGGTTCCAAATGTCCACTTGCAGTTTCTTCAGAAAGAACGTCTCAGAACTGCTCAATCAAAAGTAAAGTTCAACTCTGTTAGTTGAATGCAAAGAACAGAAATAAGTTTCACAGAATGCTTCTTTGTAGTATTTATTTGAAGATATTCCTTTTTCCACTATAAGCCAATTAGAGCACTGTATGTCCAGTTGCATTTTCCACAGAAAGAGTGTTTCAGAACTGCTCTGTCAAAAGTAATATTCATATCTGTTAGTTGAATGCACAGAACAGAAAGAAATTTCGCAGAATGCTTCAGTGTAGTTTTTATTTGAAGATATTCCCTTTTCCACTGTAGACCCCTTAGGGTTCCAAATGTCCACTTGCAGTTTCTTCAGAAAGAGCGTCTCAGAACTGCTCAATCAAAAGTATAGTTCAACTCTGTTAGTTGAATGCAAAGAACAGAAATAAGTTTCACAGAATGCTTCTGTGTAGTTTTTATTTGAAGATATTCCTTTTTCCCCTTTAAGACCATTAGCACTCTGTATGTCCAGTTGCAGTTTCCACAGAAAGAGTGTTTCAGAACTGATCTATCAAAAGCAATATTCATCTCTGTTAGTTGAATGCACATAACAGAAAGGAGTTTCACAGAATACTTCTGTGTAGTTTTTATTTGAAGTAAGTGTTTTTTACACTATAGGCCCCCATGCGCTATGATTGTCCACTTGCGGTTTGTACAGAAGGAGTGTTTCTATGCTGCTCTATCAAAAGTAGGTTCAACTCTGTTAGTTGAATGCAGAGAAGAGAAAGAAGTTTCACAGAATGCTTCTGTGTAATTTTTATTTGAAGATATTCCTTTATCCACTATAAGCCCGAGAGCGCTCTGAGTGTCCCCTTGTAGTTTCTACAGAAACAGTGTTTCAGAACTGCTCTATCAAAAGTAATATTCAACTCTGTTACTTGAATGCACAGAACAGAAAGAAGTTTCACAGAATGCTTCTGCGTAGTTTTTATTTGAAGATATTACTTTTTCCACTATAGGACCCTTAGGGCTCCGAATGTCCACTTACCGTTTCTACAGAAACAATGTTTCAGAACTGTTCAATCAAAAGTAAGCTTCAAATCTGTTAGTTGAATGGAAAGAACAGAAATAAGTTTCACAGAATGCTTCTGTGTAGTTTTTATTTGAAGATATTCTTTTTCCACTACTAGCCCATTAGCGCTCTGTATGTCCACTTGCAGTTTCCACAGAAAGAGTGTTTCAGAACTGCTCTATCAAAGCAATATTCATCTCTGTTAGTTGAATGCACAGAACAGAAAGAAGTTTCACAGAATGCTTCTGTGTAGTTTTCCTTTGAAGATATTCCTTTTTCCGCTATAGGCCCCTTATGGCTCCGAATGTCCGCTTGCAGTTTCTACAGAAACAGTGTTTCAGAACTCTTCAATCAAAAGTAAGCTTCAACTCTGTTAGTTGAAAGCACAGAACAGAAAGAAGTTTCACAGAATGCTTCTGAGTAGTTTTTATTTGAAGATAATCCTTTTTCCACTATAAGCCCAATAGCGCTCTGAGTGTCCACTTGTAGTTTCTACAGAAACAGTGTTTCAGAACTGCTCTATCAAAAGTAATATTCAACTCTGTTACTTGAATGCACAGAACAGAAAGTAGTTTCGCAGAATGCTTCTGTGTAGTTTTTATTTGAAAATATTCCTTTTTCCACTATAGGACCCGTAGGGCTCCGAATATCCACTTACAGTTTCTACAGAAACAGTGTTTCAGAACTGCTCAATAATAAGTAAGCTTCAACTCTGTTAGTTGAATTCACAGAACAGAAAGCAGTTTCATAAAATGCTTCTGTGTAGTTTTTATTTGAAGATATTCCTTTTGCCACTATAGTCCTCTTGGGGCTCCGAATATGCACTTGCAGTTTCCACAGAAACTGTGTTTCACAACTGCTCAATCAAAAGTAAGCTTCAACTCTGTTAGTTGAACGCACTGAACAAAAAGTACTTTCACAGAATGCTTCTGTGTAGTTTTTATTTGAAGACAATTCATTTTCCACTGTAGGCCTCTTAGCGCTATGAATGTCCACTTGCAGTTTCTAATGAAAGAGTGTTTCAGTGCTGCTCAATCAAAACAAAGTTCCAACTCTGTTAGTTGAATGCACAGAACAGAAAGAAGTTTCACAGAATGCTTCTGTGTAGTTTTTATTTGAAGTAAGTCCTTTTTACACTATAGGCCCCCATGCGCTATGATTGTCCACTTGCAGTTTCTACAGAAAGAGTGTTTCTGTACTGCTCTCTCAAAAGGTGGTTCAACTCTATTAGTTGAATGCACAGAAGAGAAAGACATTTCACAGAATGCTTCTGTGTAGTTTTTATTTGTAGATATTCTTTTTTGCGGTATAGGACCCTTAGCGCTATGAATGTCCAATTGCAGTTTCTACAGAAAGAGTGTATCAGAATTGCTCAATCAAAATTTAGCTTCAACTCTTTTAGTTGATTGCACAGAAGAGAAAGAAGTTTCACTGAATGCTTCTGTGTAGTTTTTGTTTGTAGTTACTCCTTTTTCCAGTATAGGCTCCTTAGTGCTACGAATGTCCACTTGCAGTTTCTACAGAAAGAGTGTTTCAGAACTGCTCAATCAATAGTAATGTTCAACTCTGTTAGTTGAATGCACAGAACAGAAAGAAGTTTCGCAGAATGCTTCTGAGTAGTTTTTATTTGAAGATATCCCTTTTTCCAATATAAGCAACGTAGAGCTCTGAATGTCCAGTTGCAGTTTCTACAGAAAGATTGTTTCAGAACTGCTCTGTCAAAAGTAATGTTCAACTCTGTTAGTTGAATGCACAGAACAGAAAGAAGTTTCACAGAATGCTTCTGTGTAGTTTTTATTTGAAGATATTCCTTTTTCCACTATAGGCCCCTTAGGGTTCCAAATGTCCAGTTGCAGTTTCTTCAGAAAGAGCGTCTCAGAACTGCTCAATCAAAAGTAAAGTTCAACACTGTTAGTTGAATGCAAAGAACAGAAATAAGTTTCACAGAATGCTTCTTTGTAATTTTTATTTGAAGATATTCCTTTTTCCACTATAAGCCAATTAGAGCTCTGTATGTCCAGTTGCATTTTCCACAGAAAGGGTGTTTCAGCAATGCTCTATCAAAAGTAATATTCATCTCTGTTAGTTGAATGCACAGAACAGAAACAAATTTCGCAGATTGCTTCAGTGTAGTTTTTATTTGAAGATATCCTTTTTCCACTATAGGCCCCTTAGGGCTCCGAATGTCCACTTGCAATTTCTACAGAAACAATGTTTCAGAACTGTTCAATCGCAAGAAAGCTTCAACTCTGTTAGTTGAATGCACAGAACAGAAAGAAGTTTCGCAGAATGCTTCTGAGTAGTTTTAATTTGAAGATATTCTTTTTTCCACTCTAAGCCCAATAGCGCTCTGAGTGTCCACTTGTAGTTTCTACAGAAACAGTCTTTCACAACTGCTCTACCAAAAGTAATATTCAACTCTGTTACTTGAATGCACAGAACACCAAGAAGTTTCGCAGAATGCTTCTGTGTAGTTTTTATTTGAAGATATTCCATTTTCCACTATAGGACCCTTAGGGCTCAGAATGTCCACTTACAGTTTCTACTGAAACGGTGTTTCAGAACTTCTCAATCAAAAGTAAGCTTCAACTCTGTTAGTTGAATTCACAGAACAGAAAGCAGTTTCAAAAAATCCTTCTGTGTAGTTTTTATTTGAAGATATTACTTTTGGCACTATAGTCCTCTTGGTACTCCGCATATCCACTTGCAGATTCCACAGAAACTGTGTTTCAGAACTGCTCAATCAAAAGTAAGCTTCAACTCCGTTAGTTGAACGCACTGAACAAAAAGTACTTTCAGAGAATGCTTCTGTGTAGTTTTTATTTGAAGACATTTCATTTTCCACTGTAGGCCTCTTAGCGGTATGAATGTCCACTTGCAGTTTCTAATGAAAGAGTGTTTCAGTGCTGCTCAATCAAAACAAAGTTCCAGCTCTGTTAGTTGAATGCACAGAACAGAAAGAAGTTTCACAGAATGCTTCTGTGTAGTTTTTATTTGAAGTAAGTCCTTTTTACACTATAGGCCCCCATGCGCTGTGATTGTCCACTTGCAGTTTCTACAGAAAGAGTGTTTCTGTGCTGCTCTAGCAAAAGTAGGTTCAACTCTGTTAGTTGAATGCACAGAAGACAAAGAAGTTTCACAGAATGCTTCTGTGTAGTTTTTATTTGTAGATATTTTTTTTGCTGTATAGGCCCCTTAGCGCTATGAATGTCCAATTGCAGTTTCTACAGAAAGAGTGTTTCAGAATTGCTCAATCAAAAGTTAGCTTCAACTCTGTTACTTGAATGCACAGAACAGAAAGTAGTTTCACTGAATGCTTCTGTGTAGTTTTTCTTTGTAGTTATTCCTTTCTCCAGCATAGGCTCCTTAGTGCTACGAATGTCCACTTGCAGTTTCTACAGAAAGAGTGTTTCAGAACTGCTCAATCAATAGTAATGTTCAACTCTGTTAGTAGAATGCACAGAACAGAAAGAAGTTTCGCAGAATGCTTCTGAGTAATTTTTAGTTGAAGATATCCCTTTTTCCACTATAAGCCCCGTAGAGCTCAGAATGTCCAGTTGCAGTTGCTAGAGAAAGAGTGTTTCAGAACTGCTCTATCAAAAGTAAAGTTCAACTCTGTTAGTTGAATGCACAGAACAGAAAGAAGTTTCGGAGAATGCTTCTGTGTAGTTTTTATTTGAAGATATTCCTTTTTCCACTATAGGCACCTTAGGGTTCCAAATGTCCACTTGCAGTTTCTTCAGAAAGAACGTCTCAGAACTGCTCAATCAAAAGTAAAGTTCAACTCTGTTAGTTGAATGCAAAGAACAGAAATAAGTTTCACAGAATGCTTCTTTGTAGTATTTATTTGAAGATATTCCTTTTTCCACTATAAGCCAATTAGAGCACTGTATGTCCAGTTGCATTTTCCACAGAAAGAGTGTTTCAGAACTGCTCTGTCAAAAGTAATATTCATATCTGTTAGTTGAATGCACAGAACAGAAAGAAATTTCGCAGAATGCTTCAGTGTAGTTTTTATTTGAAGATATTCCCTTTTCCACTGTAGACCCCTTAGGGTTCCAAATGTCCACTTGCAGTTTCTTCAGAAAGAGCGTCTCAGAACTGCTCAATCAAAAGTATAGTTCAACTCTGTTAGTTGAATGCAAAGAACAGAAATAAGTTTCACAGAATGCTTCTGTGTAGTTTTTATTTGAAGATATTCCTTTTTCCCCTTTAAGACCATTAGCACTCTGTATGTCCAGTTGCAGTTTCCACAGAAAGAGTGTTTCAGAACTGATCTATCAAAAGCAATATTCATCTCTGTTAGTTGAATGCACATAACAGAAAGGAGTTTCACAGAATACTTCTGTGTAGTTTTTATTTGAAGTAAGTGTTTTTTACACTATAGGCCCCCATGCGCTATGATTGTCCACTTGCGGTTTGTACAGAAGGAGTGTTTCTATGCTGCTCTATCAAAAGTAGGTTCAACTCTGTTAGTTGAATGCAGAGAAGAGAAAGAAATTTCACAGAATGCTTCTGTGTAGTTTTTATTTGAAGACATTCCTTTATCCACTATAAGCCCGAGAGCGCTCTGAGTGTCCCCTTGTAGTTTCTACAGAAACAGTGTTTCAGAACTGCTCTATCAAAAGTAATATTCAACTCTGTTACTTGAATGCACAGAACAGAAAGAAGTTTCACAGAATGCTTCTGCGTAGTTTTTATTTGAAGATATTACTTTTTCCACTATAGGACCCTTAGGGCTCCGAATGTCCACTTACCGTTTCTACAGAAACAATGTTTCAGAACTGTTCAATCAAAAGTAAGCTTCAAATCTGTTAGTTGAATGGAAAGAACAGAAATAAGTTTCACAGAATGCTTCTGTGTAGTTTTTATTTGAAGATATTCTTTTTCCACTACTAGCCCATTAGCGCTCTGTATGTCCACTTGCAGTTTCCACAGAAAGAGTGTTTCAGAACTGCTCTATCAAAGCAATATTCATCTCTGTTAGTTGAATGCACAGAACAGAAAGAAGTTTCACAGAATGCTTCTGTGTAGTTTTTCTTTGAAGATATTCCTTTTTCCGCTATAGGCCCCTTATGGCTCCGAATGTCCGCTTGCAGTTTCTACAGAAACAGTGTTTCAGAACTCTTCAATCAAAAGTAAGCTTCAACTCTGTTAGTTGAAAGCACAGAACAGAAAGAAGTTTCACAGAATGCTTCTGAGTAGTTTTTATTTGAAGATAATCCTTTTTCCACTATAAGCCCAATAGCGCTCTGAGTGTCCACTTGTAGTTTCTACAGAAACAGTGTTTCAGAACTGCTCTATCAAAAGTAATATTCAACTCTGTTACTTGAATGCACAGAACAGAAAGTAGTTTCGCAGAATGCTTCTGTGTAGTTTTTATTTGAAAATATTCCTTTTTCCACTATAGGACCCGTAGGGCTCCGAATATCCACTTACAGTTTCTACAGAAACAGTGTTTCAGAACTGCTCAATAATAAGTAAGCTTCAACTCTGTTAGTTGAATTCACAGAACAGAAAGCAGTTTCATAAAATGCTTCTGTGTAGTTTTTATTTGAAGATATTCCTTTTGCCACTATAGTCCTCTTGGGGCTCCGAATATGCACTTGCAGTTTCCACAGAAACTGTGTTTCACAACTGCTCAATCAAAAGTAAGCTTCAACTCTGTTAGTTGAACGCACTGAACAAAAAGTACTTTCACAGAATGCTTCTGTGTAGTTTTTATTTGAAGACAATTCATTTTCCACTGTAGGCCTCTTAGCGCTATGAATGTCCACTTGCAGTTTCTAATGAAAGAGTGTTTCAGTGCTGCTCAATCAAAACAAAGTTCCAACTCTGTTAGTTGAATGCACAGAACAGAAAGAAGTTTCACAGAATGCTTCTGTGTAGTTTTTATTTGAAGTAAGTCCTTTTTACACTATAGGCCCCCATGCGCTATGATTGTCCACTTGCAGTTTCTACAGAAAGAGTGTTTCTGTACTGCTCTCTCAAAAGGTGGTTCAACTCTATTAGTTGAATGCACAGAAGAGAAAGACATTTCACAGAATGCTTCTGTGTAGTTTTTATTTGTAGATATTCTTTTTTGCGGTATAGGACCCTTAGCGCTATGAATGTCCAATTGCAGTTTCTACAGAAAGAGTGTATCAGAATTGCTCAATCAAAATTTAGCTTCAACTCTTTTAGTTGATTGCACAGAAGAGAAAGAAGTTTCACTGAATGCTTCTGTGTAGTTTTTGTTTGTAGTTACTCCTTTTTCCAGTATAGGCTCCTTAGTGCTACGAATGTCCACTTGCAGTTTCTACAGAAAGAGTGTTTCAGAACTGCTCAATAAATAGTAATGTTCAACTCTGTTAGTTGAATGCACAGAACAGAAAGAAGTTTCGCAGAATGCTTCTGAGTAGTTTTTAGTTGAAGATATCCCTTTTTCCAATATAAGCAACGTAGAGCTCTGAATGTCCAGTTGCAGTTTCTACAGAAAGATTGTTTCAGAACTGCTCTGTCAAAAGTAATGTTCAACTCTGTTAGTTGAATGCACAGAACAGAAAGAAGTTTCACAGAATGCTTCTGTGTAGTTTTTATTTGAAGATATTCCTTTTTCCACTATAGGCCCCTTAGGGTTCCAAATGTCCAGTTGCAGTTTCTTCAGAAAGAGCGTCTCAGAACTGCTCAATCAAAAGTAAAGTTCAACACTGTTAGTTGAATGCAAAGAACAGAAATAAGTTTCACAGAATGCTTCTTTGTAATTTTTATTTGAAGATATTCCTTTTTCCACTATAAGCCAATTAGAGCTCTGTATGTCCAGTTGCATTTTCCACAGAAAGGGTGTTTCAGCAATGCTCTATCAAAAGTAATATTCATCTCTGTTAGTTGAATGCACAGAACAGAAACAAATTTCGCAGATTGCTTCAGTGTAGTTTTTATTTGAAGATATCCTTTTTCCACTATAGGCCCCTTAGGGCTCCGAATGTCCACTTGCAATTTCTACAGAAACAATGTTTCAGAACTGTTCAATCGCAAGAAAGCTTCAACTCTGTTAGTTGAATGCACAGAACAGAAAGAAGTTTCGCAGAATGCTTCTGAGTAGTTTAAATTTGAAGATATTCTTTTTTCCACTCTAAGCCCAATAGCGCTCTGAGTGTCCACTTGTAGTTTCTACAGAAACAGTCTTTCACAACTGCTCTACCAAAAGTAATATTCAACTCTGTTACTTGAATGCACAGAACACCAAGAAGTTTCGCAGAATGCTTCTGTGTAGTTTTTATTTGAAGATATTCCATTTTCCACTATAGGACACTTAGGGCTCAAAATGTCCACTTACAGTTTCTACTGAAACGGTGTTTCAGAACTTCTCAATCAAAAGTAAGCTTCAACTCTGTTAGTTGAATTCACAGAACAGAAAGCAGTTTCAAAAAATCCTTCTGTGTAGTTTTTATTTGAAGATATTACATTTGCCACTATTGTCCTCTTGGGACTCCGAATATCCACTTGCAGATTCCACAGAAACTGTGTTTCAGAACTGCTGAATCAAAAGTAAGCTTCAACTCTGTTAGTTGAACGCACTGAACAAAAAGTACTTTCACAGAACGCTTCTGTGTAGTTTTTATTTGAAGACATTTCATTTTCCACTGTAGGCCTCTTAGCGGTATGAATGTCCACTTGCAGTTTCTAATGAAAGAGTGTTTCAGTGCTGCTCAATCAAAACAAAGTTCCAACTCTGTTAGTTGAATGCACAGAACAGAAAGAAGTTTCACAGAATGCTTCTGTGTAGTTTTTATTTGAAGTAAGTCCTTTTTACACTATAGGCCCCCATGCGCTATGATTGTCCACTTGCAGTTTCTACAGAAAGAGTGTTTCTGTACTGCTCTCTCAAAAGGTGGTTCAACTCTATTAGTTGAATGCACAGAAGAGAAAGACGTTTCACAGAATGCTTCTGTGTAGTTTTTATTTGTAGATATTCTTTTTTGCGGTATAGGACCCTTAGCGCTATGAATGTCCAATTGCAGTTTCTACAGAAAGAGTGTATCAGAATTGCTCAATCAAAATTTAGCTTCAACTCTTTTAGTTGATTGCACAGAAGAGAAAGAAGTTTCACTGAATGCTTCTGTGTAGTTTTTGTTTGTAGTTACTCCTTTTTCCAGTATAGGCTCCTTAGTGCTACGAATGTCCACTTGCAGTTTCTACAGAAAGAGTGTTTCAGAACTGCTCAATCAATAGTAATGTTCAACTCTGTTAGTTGAATGCTCAGAACAGAAAGAAGTTTCGCAGAATGCTTCTGAGTAGTTTTTAGTTGAAGATATCCCTTTTTCCACTATACGCCCCGTAGAGCTCTGAATGTCCAGTTGCAGTTTCTACAGAAAGAGTGTTTCAGAACTGCTCTGTCAAAAGTAATGTTCAACTCTGTTAGTTGAATGCACAGAACAGAAAGAAGTTTCGGAGAATGCTTCTGTGTAGTTTTTATTTGAAGATATTCCTTTTTCCACTATAGGCATCTTAGGGTTCCAAATGTCCACTTGCAGTTTCTTCAGAAAGAGCGTCTCAGTACTGCTCAATCAAAACTAAAGTTCAACTCTGTTAGTTGAATGCAAAGAACAGAAATAAGTTTCACAGAATGCTTCCTTGTAGTTTTTATTTGAAGATATTCCTTTTTCCACTATAAGCCAATTAGAGCTCTGTATGTCCAGTTGCATTTTCCACAGAAAGGGTGTTTCAGCACTGCTCTATCAAAAGTAATATTCATCTCTGTTAGTTGAATGCACAGAACAGAAAGAAATTTCGCAGAATGCTTCAGTGTAGTTTTTATTTGAAGATATTCTTTTTCCACTATAGGCCCCTTAGGGCTCCGAATGTCCACTTGCAGTTTCTACAGAAACAGTGTTTCAGAACTATTCAATCACAAGAAAGCTTCAACTCTGTTAGCTGAATGCACAGAACAGAAAGAAGTTTCGCAGAATGCTTCTGAGTAGTTTTAATTTGAAGATATTCTTTTTTCCACTATAAGCCCAATAGCGCTCTGAGTGTCCACTTGTAGTTTCTACAGAAACAGTCTTTCAGAACTGCTCTACCAAAAGTAATATTCAACTCTGTTACTTGAATGCACAGAACAGAAAGAAGTTTTGCAGAATGCTTCTGTGTAGTTTTTATTTGAAGATATTCCATTTTCCACTATAGGACCCTTAGGGCTTAGAATGTCCTTTTAAAGTTTCTACTGAAACGGTGTTTCAGAACTTCTCAATCAAAAGTAAGCTTCAACTCTGTTAGTTGAATTCACAGAACAGAAAGCAGTTTCAAAAAATCCTTCTGTGTAGTTTTTATTTGAAGATATTACTTTTGCCACTATAGTCCTCTTGGGACTCCGAATATCCACTTGCAGATTCCACAGAAACTGTGTTTCAGAACTGCTCAATCAAAAGTAAGCTTCAAATCTGTTAGTTGAACGCACTGAACAAAAAGTACTTTCACAGAATGCTTCTGTGTAGTTTTTATTTGAAGACATTTCATTTTCCACTGTAGGCCTCTTAGCGGTATGAATGTCCACTTGCAGTTTCTAATGAAAGAGTGTTTCAGTGCTGCTCAATCAAAACAAACTTCCAACTCTGTTAGTTGAATGCACAGAACAGAAAGAAGTTTCACAGAATGCTTCTGTGTAGTTTTTATTAGACGATATTCCTTTTTCCACTATAAGCCCGATAGCGCTCTGAGTATCCCCTTGTAGTTTCTACAGAAACAGTGTTTCAGAACTGCTCTATCAAAAGTAATATTCAACTCTGTTACTTGAATGCACAGAACAGAAAGAAGTTTCACAGAATGCTTCTGCGTAGTTTTTATTTGAAGATATACCTTTTTCCACTATAGGACCCTTAGGGCTCCGAATGTCCAATTACCGTTTCTACAGAAACAAGTTTTCAGAACTGTTAAATCAAAAGTAAGCTTCAAATCTGTTAGTTGAATGGAAAGAACATAAATAAGTTTCACAGAATGCTTATGTGTAGTTTTTATTTGAAGATATTCCTTTTACACTATAAGCCCATTAGCGTTTTGTATGTCCACTTGCAGTTTCCACAGAAAGAGTGTTTCAGAACTGCTCTATCAAAGCAATATTCATCTCTGTTAGTTGAATGCACAGAACAGAAAGAAGTTTCACAGAATGCTTCTGTGTAGTATGTCTTTGAAGATATTCCTTTTTCCACTATAGGCCCCTTTGGGCTCCGAATGTCCACTTGCAGTTTCTACAGAAACAGTGTTTCAGAACACTTCAATCAAAAGTAAACTTCAATTCTGTTAGTTGAAAGCACAGAACAGAAAGAAGTTTCGCAGAATGCTTCCGAGTAGTTTTTATTTGAAGATATTCCTTTTTCCACTATAAGCCCAATAGCGCTCTGAGTGTCCACTTGTAGTTTCTACAGAAACAGTGTTTCAGAACTGCTCTATCAAAAGTAATATTCAACTCTGTTACTTGAATGCACAGAACAGAAAGTAGTTTCGCAGAATGCTTCTGTGTAGTTTTTATTTGAAAATATTCCTTTTTCCACTATAGGACCCGTAGGGCTCCGAATGTCCACTTACAGTTTCTACAGAAACAGTGTTTCAGAACTGTTCAATCAAAAGTAAGCTTCAAATCTGTTAGTTGAATGCACAGAACAGAAAGAAGTTTCGCAGAATGCTTCTGAGTAGTTTTAATTTGAAGATATTCCTTTTTCCACTATAAGCCAATTAGAGCTCTGTATGTCCAGTTGCATTTTCCACAGAAAGGGTGTTTCAGCACTGCTCTATCAAAAGTAATATTCATCTCTGTTAGTTGAATGCACAGAACAGAAAGAAATTTCGCAGAATGCTTCAGTGTAGTTTTTATTTGAAGATATTCTTTTTCCACTATAGGCCCCTTAGGGCTCCGAATGTCCACTTGCAGTTTCTACAGAAACAGTGTTTCAGAACTGTTCAATCACAAGAAAGCTTCAATTCTGTTAGTTGAATGCACAGAACAGAAATAAGTTTCGCAGAATGCTTCTGAGTAGTTTTAATTTGAAGATATTCTTTTTTCCACTCTAAGCCCAATAGCGCTCTGAGTGTCCACTTGTAGTTTCTACAGAAACAGTCTTTCAGAACTGCTCTACCAAAAGTAATATTCAACTCTGTTACTTGAATGCACAGAACAGAAAGAAGTTTTGCAGAATGCTTCTGTGTAGTTTTTATTTGAAGATATTCCATTTTCCACTATAGGACCCTTAGGGCTTAGAATGTCCTTTTAAAGTTTCTACTGAAACGGTGTTTCAGAACTTCTCAATCAAAAGTAAGCTTCAACTCTGTTAGTTGAATTCACAGAACAGAAAGCAGTTTCAAAAAATCCTTCTGTGTAGTTTTTATTTGAAGATATTACTTTTGCCACTATAGTCCTCTTGGGACTCCGAATATCCACTTGCAGATTCCACAGAAACTGTGTTTCAGAACTCCTCAATCAAAAGTAAGCTTCAAATCTGTTAGTTGAACGCACTGAACAAAAAGTACTTTCACAGAATGCTTCTGTGTAGTTTTTATTTGAAGACATTTCATTTTCCACTGTAGGCCTCTTAGCGGTATGAATGTCCACTTGCAGTTTCTAATGAAAGAGTGTTTCAGTGCTGCTCAATCAAAACAAACTTCCAACTCTGTTAGTTGAATGCACAGAACAGAAAGAAGTTTCACAGAATGCTTCTGTGTAGTTTTTATTAGACGATATTCCTTTTTCCACTATAAGCCCGATAGCGCTCTGAGTATCCCCTTGTAGTTTCTACAGAAACAGTGTTTCAGAACTGCTCTATCAAAAGTAATATTCAACTCTGTTACTTGAATGCACAGAACAGAAAGAAGTTTCACAGAATGCTTCTGCGTAGTTTTTATTTGAAGATATACCTTTTTCCACTATAGGACCCTTAGGGCTCCGAATGTCCAATTACCGTTTCTACAGAAACAAGTTTTCAGAACTGTTAAATCAAAAGTAAGCTTCAAATCTGTTAGTTGAATGGAAAGAACATAAATAAGTTTCACAGAATGCTTATGTGTAGTTTTTATTTGAAGATATTCCTTTTACACTATAAGCCCATTAGCGTTTTGTATGTCCACTTGCAGTTTCCACAGAAAGAGTGTTTCAGAACTGCTCTATCAAAGCAATATTCATCTCTGTTAGTTGAATGCACAGAACAGAAAGAAGTTTCACAGAATGCTTCTGTGTAGTATGTCTTTGAAGATATTCCTTTTTCCACTATAGGCCCCTTTGGGCTCCGAATGTCCACTTGCAGTTTCTACAGAAACAGTGTTTCAGAACACTTCAATCAAAAGTAAACTTCAATTCTGTTAGTTGAAAGCACAGAACAGAAAGAAGTTTCGCAGAATGCTTCCGAGTAGTTTTTATTTGAAGATATTCCTTTTTCCACTATAAGCCCAATAGCGCTCTGAGTGTCCACTTGTAGTTTCTACAGAAACAGTGTTTCAGAACTGCTCTATCAAAAGTAATATTCAACTCTGTTACTTGAATGCACAGAACAGAAAGTAGTTTCGCAGAATGCTTCTGTGTAGTTTTTATTTGAAAATATTCCTTTTTCCACTATAGGACCCGTAGGGCTCCGAATGTCCACTTACAGTTTCTACAGAAACAGTGTTTCAGAACTGTTCAATCAAAAGTAAGCTTCAAATCTGTTAGTTGAATGCACAGAACAGAAAGAAGTTTCGCAGAATGCTTCTGAGTAGTTTTAATTTGAAGATATTCCTTTTTCCACTATAAGCCAATTAGAGCTCTGTATGTCCAGTTGCATTTTCCACAGAAAGGGTGTTTCAGCACTGCTCTATCAAAAGTAATATTCATCTCTGTTAGTTGAATGCACAGAACAGAAAGAAATTTCGCAGAATGCTTCAGTGTAGTTTTTATTTGAAGATATTCTTTTTCCACTATAGGCCCCTTAGGGCTCCGAATGTCCACTTGCAGTTTCTACAGAAACAGTGTTTCAGAACTGTTCAATCACAAGAAAGCTTCAATTCTGTTAGTTGAATGCACAGAACAGAAATAAGTTTCGCAGAATGCTTCTGAGTAGTTTTAATTTGAAGATATTCTTTTTTCCACTCTAAGCCCAAGAGCGCTCTGAGTGTCCACTTGTAGTTTCTACAGAAACAGTCTTTCAGAACTGCTCTACCAAAAGTAATATTCAACACTGTTACTTGAATGCACAGAACACAAAGAAGTTTCGCAGAATGCTTCTGTGTAGTTTTTATTTGAAGATATTCCATTTTCCACTATAGAACCCTTAGGGCTCAGAATGTCCACTTACAGTTTCTACTGAAACGGTGTTGCAGAACTTCTCAATCAAAAGTAAGCTTCAACTCTGTTAGTTGAATTCACAGAACAGAAAGCAGTTTCAAAAAATCCTTCTGTGTAGTTTTTATTTGAAGATATTACTTTTGCCACTATAGTCCTCTTGGGACTCCGAATATCCACTTGCAGATTCCACAGAAACTGTGTTTCAGAACTGCTCAATCAAAAGTAAGCTTCAACTCTGTTAGTTGAACGCACTGAACAAAAAGTACTTACACAGAATGCTTCTGTGTAGTTTTTAATTGAAGACATTTCATTTTCCACTGTAGGCCTCTTAGCGGTATGAATGTCCACTTGCAGTTTCTAATGAAAGAGTGTTTCAGTGCTGCTCAATCAAAACAAAGTTCCAACTCTGTTAGTTGAATGCACAGAACAGAAAGAAGTTGCACAGAATGCTTCTGTGTAATTTTTATTTGAAGTAAGTCCTTTTTACACTATAGGCCCCCATGCGCTATGATTGCCCACTTGCAGTTTCTACAGAAAGAGTGTTTCTGTTCTGCTCTCTCAAAAGGTGGTTCAACTCTATTAGTTGAATGCACAGAAGAGAAAGAAGTTTCACAGAATGCTTCTGTGTAGTTTTTATTTGTCGATATTCTTTTTTGCGGTATAGGACCCTTAGCGCTATGAATGTCCAATTGCAGTTTCTACAGAAAGAGTGTATCAGAATTGCTCAATCAAAAGTAAGCTTCAACTCTTTTAGTTGATTGCACAGAAGAGAAAGAAGTTTCACTGAATGCTTCTGTGTAGTTTTTGTTTGTAGTTATTCCTTTTTGCAGTATAGGCTCCTTAGTGCTACGAATGTGCACTTGCAGTTTCTACAGAAAGAGTGCTTCAGAACTGCTCAATCAATAGTAATGTTCAACTCTGTTAGTTGAATGCACAGAACAGAAAGAAGTTTCGCAGAATGCTTCTGAGTAGTTTTTAGTTGAAGATATCCCTTTTTCCAATATAAGCAACGTAGAGCTCTGAATGTCCAGTTGCAGTTTCTACAGAAAGAGTGTTTCAGAACTGCTCTGTCTAAAGTAATGTTCAACTCTGTTAGTTGAATGCACAGAACAGAAAGAAGTTTCGGAGAATGTTTCTGTGTAGTTTTTATTTGAAGATATTCCTTTTTCCACTATAGGCCCCTTAGGGTTCCAAATGTCCACTTGCAGTTTCTTCAGAAAGAGCGTCTCAGAACTGCTCAATCAAAAGTAAAGTTCAACTCTGTTAGTTGAATGCAAAGAACAGAAATAAGTTTCACAGAATGCTTCTTTGTAGTTTTTATTTGAAGATATTCCTTTTTCCACTATAAGCCAATTAGAGCTCTGTATGTCCAGTTGCATTTTCCACAGAAAGGGTGTTTCAGCACTGCTCTATCAAAAGTAATATTCATCTCTGTTAGTTGAATGCACAGAACAGAAAGAAATTTCGCAGAATGCTTCAGTGTAGTTTTTATTTGAAGATATTCTTTTTCCACTATAGGCCCCTTAGGGCTCCGAATGTCCACTTGCAGTTTCTACAGAAACAGTGTTTCAGAACTGTTCAATCACAAGAAAGCTTCAACTCTGTTAGTTGAATGCACAGAACAGAAAGAAGTTTCGCAGAATGCTTCTGAGTAGTTTTAATTTGAAGATATTCTTTTTTCCACTCTAAGCCCAAGAGCGCTCTGAGTGTCCACTTGTAGTTTCTACAGAAACAGTCTTTCAGAACTGCTCTACCAAAAGTAATATTCAACTCTGTTACTTGAATGCACAGAACACAAAGAAGTTTCGCAGAATGCTTCTGTGTAGTTTTTATTTGAAGATATTCCATTTTCCACTATAGGACCCTTAGGGCTCAGAATGTCCAATTACATTTTCTACTGAAACGGTGTTTCAGAACTTCTCAATCAAAAGTAAGCTTGAACTCTGTTAGTTGAATTCACAGAACAGAAAGCAGTTTCAAAAAATCCTTCTGTGTAGTTTTTATTTGAAGATATTACTTTTGCCACTATAGTCCTCTTGGGACTCCGAATATCCACTTGCAGATTCCACAGAAACTGTGTTTCAGAACTGCTCAATCAAAAGTAAGCTTCAGCTCTGTTACTTGAACGCACTGAACAAAAAGTACTTTCAGAGAATGCTTCTGTGTAGTTTCTATTTGAAGACATTTCATTTTCCACTGTAGGCCTCTTAGCGGTATGAATGTCCACTTGCAGTTTCTAATGAAAGAGTGTTTCAGTGCTGCTCAATCAAAACAAAGTTCCAGCTCTGTTAGTTGAATGCACAGAACAGAAAGAAGTTTCACAGAATGCTTCTGTGTAGTTTTTATTTGAAGTAAGTCCTTTTTACACTATAGGCCCCCATGCGCTGTGATTGTCCACTTGCAGTTTCTACAGAAAGAGTGTTTCTGTGCTGCTCTAGCAAAAGTAGGTTCAACTCTGTTAGTTGAATGCACAGAAGACAAAGAAGTTTCACAGAATGCTTCTGTGTAGTTTTTATTTGTAGATATTTTTTTTGCTGTATAGGCCCCTTAGCGCTATGAATGTCCAATTGCAGTTTCTACAGAAAGAGTGTTTCAGAATTGCTCAATCAAATGTTAGCTTCAACTCTGTTACTTGAATGCACAGAACAGAAAGTAGTTTCACTGAATGCTTCTGTGTAGTTTTTCTTTGTAGTTATTCCTTTCTCCAGCATAGGCTCCTTAGTGCTACGAATGTCCACTTGCAGTTTCTACAGAAAGAGTGTTTCAGAACTGCTCAATCAATAGTAATGTTCAACTCTGTTAGTAGAATGCACAGAACAGAAAGAAGTTTCGCAGAATGCTTCTGAGTAATTTTTAGTTGAAGATATCCCTTTTTCCACTATAAGCCCCGTAGAGCTCAGAATGTCCAGTTGCAGTTGCTAGAGAAAGAGTGTTTCAGAACTGCTCTATCAAAAGTAAAGTTCAACTCTGTTAGTTGAATGCACAGAACAGAAAGAAGTTTCGGAGAATGCTTCTGTGTAGTTTTTATTTGAAGATATTCCTTTTTCCACTATAGGCACCTTAGGGTTCCAAATGTCCACTTGCAGTTTCTTCAGAAAGAACGTCTCAGAACTGCTCAATCAAAAGTAAAGTTCAACTCTGTTAGTTGAATGCAAAGAACAGAAATAAGTTTCACAGAATGCTTCTTTGTAGTATTTATTTGAAGATATTCCTTTTTCCACTATAAGCCAATTAGAGCACTGTATGTCCAGTTGCATTTTCCACAGAAAGAGTGTTTCAGAACTGCTCTGTCAAAAGTAATATTCATATCTGTTAGTTGAATGCACAGAACAGAAAGAAATTTCGCAGAATGCTTCAGTGTAGTTTTTATTTGAAGATATTCCCTTTTCCACTGTAGACCCCTTAGGGTTCCAAATGTCCACTTGCAGTTTCTTCAGAAAGAGCGTCTCAGAACTGCTCAATCAAAAGTATAGTTCAACTCTGTTAGTTGAATGCAAAGAACAGAAATAAGTTTCACAGAATGCTTCTGTGTAGTTTTTATTTGAAGATATTCCTTTTTCCCCTTTAAGACCATTAGCACTCTGTATGTCCAGTTGCAGTTTCCACAGAAAGAGTGTTTCAGAACTGATCTATCAAAAGCAATATTCATCTCTGTTAGTTGAATGCACATAACAGAAAGGAGTTTCACAGAATACTTCTGTGTAGTTTTTATTTGAAGTAAGTGTTTTTTACACTATAGGCCCCCATGCGCTATGATTGTCCACTTGCGGTTTGTACAGAAGGAGTGTTTCTATGCTGCTCTATCAAAAGTAGGTTCAACTCTGTTAGTTGAATGCAGAGAAGAGAAAGAAATTTCACAGAATGCTTCTGTGTAGTTTTTATTTGAAGACATTCCTTTATCCACTATAAGCCCGAGAGCGCTCTGAGTGTCCCCTTGTAGTTTCTACAGAAACAGTGTTTCAGAACTGCTCTATCAAAAGTAATATTCAACTCTGTTACTTGAATGCACAGAACAGAAAGAAGTTTCACAGAATGCTTCTGCGTAGTTTTTATTTGAAGATATTACTTTTTCCACTATAGGACCCTTAGGGCTCCGAATGTCCACTTACCGTTTCTACAGAAACAATGTTTCAGAACTGTTCAATCAAAAGTAAGCTTCAAATCTGTTAGTTGAATGGAAAGAACAGAAATAAGTTTCACAGAATGCTTCTGTGTAGTTTTTATTTGAAGATATTCTTTTTCCACTACTAGCCCATTAGCGCTCTGTATGTCCACTTGCAGTTTCCACAGAAAGAGTGTTTCAGAACTGCTCTATCAAAGCAATATTCATCTCTGTTAGTTGAATGCACAGAACAGAAAGAAGTTTCACAGAATGCTTCTGTGTAGTTTTTCTTTGAAGATATTCCTTTTTCCGCTATAGGCCCCTTATGGCTCCGAATGTCCGCTTGCAGTTTCTACAGAAACAGTGTTTCAGAACTCTTCAATCAAAAGTAAGCTTCAACTCTGTTAGTTGAAAGCACAGAACAGAAAGAAGTTTCACAGAATGCTTCTGAGTAGTTTTTATTTGAAGATAATCCTTTTTCCACTATAAGCCCAATAGCGCTCTGAGTGTCCACTTGTAGTTTCTACAGAAACAGTGTTTCAGAACTGCTCTATCAAAAGTAATATTCAACTCTGTTACTTGAATGCACAGAACAGAAAGTAGTTTCGCAGAATGCTTCTGTGTAGTTTTTATTTGAAAATATTCCTTTTTCCACTATAGGACCCGTAGGGCTCCGAATATCCACTTACAGTTTCTACAGAAACAGTGTTTCAGAACTGCTCAATAATAAGTAAGCTTCAACTCTGTTAGTTGAATTCACAGAACAGAAAGCAGTTTCATAAAATGCTTCTGTGTAGTTTTTATTTGAAGATATTCCTTTTGCCACTATAGTCCTCTTGGGGCTCCGAATATGCACTTGCAGTTTCCACAGAAACTGTGTTTCACAACTGCTCAATCAAAAGTAAGCTTCAACTCTGTTAGTTGAACGCACTGAACAAAAAGTACTTTCACAGAATGCTTCTGTGTAGTTTTTATTTGAAGACAATTCATTTTCCACTGTAGGCCTCTTAGCGCTATGAATGTCCACTTGCAGTTTCTAATGAAAGAGTGTTTCAGTGCTGCTCAATCAAAACAAAGTTCCAACTCTGTTAGTTGAATGCACAGAACAGAAAGAAGTTTCACAGAATGCTTCTGTGTAGTTTTTATTTGAAGTAAGTCCTTTTTACACTATAGGCCCCCATGCGCTATGATTGTCCACTTGCAGTTTCTACAGAAAGAGTGTTTCTGTACTGCTCTCTCAAAAGGTGGTTCAACTCTATTAGTTGAATGCACAGAAGAGAAAGACATTTCACAGAATGCTTCTGTGTAGTTTTTATTTGTAGATATTCTTTTTTGCGGTATAGGACCCTTAGCGCTATGAATGTCCAATTGCAGTTTCTACAGAAAGAGTGTATCAGAATTGCTCAATCAAAATTTAGCTTCAACTCTTTTAGTTGATTGCACAGAAGAGAAAGAAGTTTCACTGAATGCTTCTGTGTAGTTTTTGTTTGTAGTTACTCCTTTTTCCAGTATAGGCTCCTTAGTGCTACGAATGTCCACTTGCAGTTTCTACAGAAAGAGTGTTTCAGAACTGCTCAATCAATAGTAATGTTCAACTCTGTTAGTTGAATGCACAGAACAGAAAGAAGTTTCGCAGAATGCTTCTGAGTAGTTTTTAGTTGAAGATATCCCTTTTTCCAATATAAGCAACGTAGAGCTCTGTATGTCCAGTTGCAGTTTCTACAGAAAGATTGTTTCAGAACTGCTCTGTCAAAAGTAATGTTCAACTCTGTTAGTTGAATGCACAGAACAGAAAGAAGTTTCACAGAATGCTTCTGTGTAGTTTTTATTTGAAGATATTCCTTTTTCCACTATAGGCCCCTTAGGGTTCCAAATGTCCAGTTGCAGTTTCTTCAGAAAGAGCGTCTCAGAACTGCTCAATCAAAAGTAAAGTTCAACACTGTTAGTTGAATGCAAAGAACAGAAATAAGTTTCACAGAATGCTTCTTTGTAATTTTTATTTGAAGATATTCCTTTTTCCACTATAAGCCAATTAGAGCTCTGTATGTCCAGTTGCATTTTCCACAGAAAGGGTGTTTCAGCAATGCTCTATCAAAAGTAATATTCATCTCTGTTAGTTGAATGCACAGAACAGAAACAAATTTCGCAGATTGCTTCAGTGTAGTTTTTATTTGAAGATATCCTTTTTCCACTATAGGCCCCTTAGGGCTCCGAATGTCCACTTGCAATTTCTACAGAAACAATGTTTCAGAACTGTTCAATCGCAAGAAAGCTTCAACTCTGTTAGTTGAATGCACAGAACAGAAAGAAGTTTCGCAGAATGCTTCTGAGTAGTTTTAATTTGAAGATATTCTTTTTTCCACTCTAAGCCCAATAGCGCTCTGAGTGTCCACTTGTAGTTTCTACAGAAACAGTCTTTCACAACTGCTCTACCAAAAGTAATATTCAACTCTGTTACTTGAATGCACAGAACACCAAGAAGTTTCGCAGAATGCTTCTGTGTAGTTTTTATTTGAAGATATTCCATTTTCCACTATAGGACACTTAGGGCTCAGAATGTCCACTTACAGTTTCTACTGAAACGGTGTTTCAGAACTTCTCAATCAAAAGTAAGCTTCAACTCTGTTAGTTGAATTCACAGAACAGAAAGCAGTTTCAAAAAATCCTTCTGTGTAGTTTTTATTTGAAGATATTACATTTGCCACTATTGTCCTCTTGGGACTCCGAATATCCACTTGCAGATTCCACAGAAACTGTGTTTCAGAACTGCTCAATCAAAAGTAAGCTTCAACTCTGTTAGTTGAACGCACTGAACAAAAAGTACTTTCACAGAATGCTTCTGTGTAGTTTTTATTTGAAGACATTTCATTTTCCACTGTAGGCCTCTTAGCGGTATGAATGTCCACTTGCAGTTTCTAATGAAAGAGTGTTTCAGTGCTGCTCAATCAAAACAAAGTTCCAACTCTGTTAGTTGAATGCACAGAACAGAAAGAAGTTTCACAGAATGCTTCTGTGTAGTTTTTATTTGAAGTAAGTCCTTTTTACACTATAGGCCCCCATGCGCTATGATTGTCCACTTGCAGTTTCTACAGAAAGAGTGTTTCTGTACTGCTCTCTCAAAAGGTGGTTCAACTCTATTAGTTGAATGCACAGAAGAGAAAGACGTTTCACAGAATGCTTCTGTGTAGTTTTTATTTGTAGATATTCTTTTTTGCGGTATAGGACCCTTAGCGCTATGAATGTCCAATTGCAGTTTCTACAGAAAGAGTGTATCAGAATTGCTCAATCAAAATTTAGCTTCAACTCTTTTAGTTGATTGCACAGAAGAGAAAGAAGTTTCACTGAATGCTTCTGTGTAGTTTTTGTTTGTAGTTACTCCTTTTTCCAGTATAGGCTCCTTAGTGCTACGAATGTCCACTTGCAGTTTCTACAGAAAGAGTGTTTCAGAACTGCTCAATCAATAGTAATGTTCAACTCTGTTAGTTGAATGCTCAGAACAGAAAGAAGTTTCGCAGAATGCTTCTGAGTAGTTTTTAGTTGAAGATATCCCTTTTTCCACTATACGCCCCGTAGAGCTCTGAATGTCCAGTTGCAGTTTCTACAGAAAGAGTGTTTCAGAACTGCTCTGTCAAAAGTAATGTTCAACTCTGTTAGTTGAATGCACAGAACAGAAAGAAGTTTCGGAGAATGCTTCTGTGTAGTTTTTATTTGAAGATATTCCTTTTTCCACTATAGGCATCTTAGGGTTCCAAATGTCCACTTGCAGTTTCTTCAGAAAGAGCGTGTCAGTACTGCTCAATCAAAACTAAAGTTCAACTCTGTTAGTTGAATGCAAAGAACAGAAATAAGTTTCACAGAATGCTTCCTTGTAGTTTTTATTTGAAGATATTCCTTTTTCCACTATAAGCCAATTAGAGCTCTGTATGTCCAGTTGCATTTTCCACAGAAAGGGTGTTTCAGCACTGCTCTATCAAAAGTAATATTCATCTCTGTTAGTTGAATGCACAGAACAGAAAGAAATTTCGCAGAATGCTTCAGTGTAGTTTTTATTTGAAGATATTCTTTTTCCACTATAGGCCCCTTAGGGCTCCGAATGTCCACTTGCAGTTTCTACAGAAACAGTGTTTCAGAACTATTCAATCACAAGAAAGCTTCAACTCTGTTAGCTGAATGCACAGAACAGAAAGAAGTTTCGCAGAATGCTTCTGAGTAGTTTTAATTTGAAGATATTCTTTTTTCCACTATAAGCCCAATAGCGCTCTGAGTGTCCACTTGTAGTTTCTACAGAAACAGTCTTTCAGAACTGCTCTACCAAAAGTAATATTCAACTCTGTTACTTGAATGCACAGAACAGAAAGAAGTTTTGCAGAATGCTTCTGTGTAGTTTTTATTTGAAGATATTCCATTTTCCACTATAGGACCCTTAGGGCTTAGAATGTCCTTTTAAAGTTTCTACTGAAACGGTGTTTCAGAACTTCTCAATCAAAAGTAAGCTTCAACTCTGTTAGTTGAATTCACAGAACAGAAAGCAGTTTCAAAAAATCCTTCTGTGTAGTTTTTATTTGAAGATATTACTTTTGCCACTATAGTCCTCTTGGGACTCCGAATATCCACTTGCAGATTCCACAGAAACTGTGTTTCAGAACTGCTCAATCAAAAGTAAGCTTCAAATCTGTTAGTTGAACGCACTGAACAAAAAGTACTTTCACAGAATGCTTCTGTGTAGTTTTTATTTGAAGACATTTCATTTTCCACTGTAGGCCTCTTAGCGGTATGAATGTCCACTTGCAGTTTCTAATGAAAGAGTGTTTCAGTGCTGCTCAATCAAAACAAACTTCCAACTCTGTTAGTTGAATGCACAGAACAGAAAGAAGTTTCACAGAATGCTTCTGTGTAGTTTTTATTAGACGATATTCCTTTTTCCACTATAAGCCCGATAGCGCTCTGAGTATCCCCTTGTAGTTTCTACAGAAACAGTGTTTCAGAACTGCTCTATCAAAAGTAATATTCAACTCTGTTACTTGAATGCACAGAACAGAAAGAAGTTTCACAGAATGCTTCTGCGTAGTTTTTATTTGAAGATATACCTTTTTCCACTATAGGACCCTTAGGGCTCCGAATGTCCAATTACCGTTTCTACAGAAACAAGTTTTCAGAACTGTTAAATCAAAAGTAAGCTTCAAATCTGTTAGTTGAATGGAAAGAACATAAATAAGTTTCACAGAATGCTTATGTGTAGTTTTTATTTGAAGATATTCCTTTTACACTATAAGCCCATTAGCGTTTTGTATGTCCACTTGCAGTTTCCACAGAAAGAGTGTTTCAGAACTGCTCTATCAAAGCAATATTCATCTCTGTTAGTTGAATGCACAGAACAGAAAGAAGTTTCACAGAATGCTTCTGTGTAGTATGTCTTTGAAGATATTCCTTTTTCCACTATAGGCCCCTTTGGGCTCCGAATGTCCACTTGCAGTTTCTACAGAAACAGTGTTTCAGAACACTTCAATCAAAAGTAAACTTCAATTCTGTTAGTTGAAAGCACAGAACAGAAAGAAGTTTCGCAGAATGCTTCCGAGTAGTTTTTATTTGAAGATATTCCTTTTTCCACTATAAGCCCAATAGCGCTCTGAGTGTCCACTTGTAGTTTCTACAGAAACAGTGTTTCAGAACTGCTCTATCAAAAGTAATATTCAACTCTGTTACTTGAATGCACAGAACAGAAAGTAGTTTCGCAGAATGCTTCTGTGTAGTTTTTATTTGAAAATATTCCTTTTTCCACTATAGGACCCATAGGGCTCCGAATGTCCACTTACAGTTTCTACAGAAACAGTGTTTCAGAACTGTTCAATCAAAAGTAAGCTTCAAATCTGTTAGTTGAATGCACAGAACAGAAAGAAGTTTCGCAGAATGCTTCTGAGTAGTTTTAATTTGAAGATATTCCTTTTTCCACTATAAGCCAATTAGAGCTCTGTATGTCCAGTTGCATTTTCCACAGAAAGGGTGTTTCAGCACTGCTCTATCAAAAGTAATATTCATCTCTGTTAGTTGAATGCACAGAACAGAAAGAAATTTCGCAGAATGCTTCAGTGTAGTTTTTATTTGAAGATATTCTTTTTCCACTATAGGCCCCTTAGGGCTCCGAATGTCCACTTGCAGTTTCTACAGAAACAGTGTTTCAGAACTGTTCAATCACAAGAAAGCTTCAATTCTGTTAGTTGAATGCACAGAACAGAAATAAGTTTCGCAGAATGCTTCTGAGTAGTTTTAATTTGAAGATATTCTTTTTTCCACTCTAAGCCCAAGAGCGCTCTGAGTGTCCACTTGTAGTTTCTACAGAAACAGTCTTTCAGAACTGCTCTACCAAAAGTAATATTCAACACTGTTACTTGAATGCACAGAACACAAAGAAGTTTCGCAGAATGCTTCTGTGTAGTTTTTATTTGAAGATATTCCATTTTCCACTATAGAACCCTTAGGGCTCAGAATGTCCACTTACAGTTTCTACTGAAACGGTGTTGCAGAACTTCTCAATCAAAAGTAAGCTTCAACTCTGTTAGTTGAATTCACAGAACAGAAAGCAGTTTCAAAAAATCCTTCTGTGTAGTTTTTATTTGAAGATATTACTTTTGCCACTATAGTCCTCTTGGGACTCCGAATATCCACTTGCAGATTCCACAGAAACTGTGTTTCAGAACTGCTCAATCAAAAGTAAGCTTCAACTCTGTTAGTTGAACGCACTGAACAAAAAGTACTTACACAGAATGCTTCTGTGTAGTTTTTAATTGAAGACATTTCATTTTCCACTGTAGGCCTCTTAGCGGTATGAATGTCCACTTGCAGTTTCTAATGAAAGAGTGTTTCAGTGCTGCTCAATCAAAACAAAGTTCCAACTCTGTTAGTTGAATGCACAGAACAGAAAGAAGTTGCACAGAATGCTTCTGTGTAATTTTTATTTGAAGTAAGTCCTTTTTACACTATAGGCCCCCATGCGCTATGATTGCCCACTTGCAGTTTCTACAGAAAGAGTGTTTCTGTTCTGCTCTCTCAAAAGGTGGTTCAACTCTATTAGTTGAATGCACAGAAGAGAAAGAAGTTTCACAGAATGCTTCTGTGTAGTTTTTATTTGTCGATATTCTTTTTTGCGGTATAGGACCCTTAGCGCTATGAATGTCCAATTGCAGTTTCTACAGAAAGAGTGTATCAGAATTGCTCAATCAAAAGTAAGCTTCAACTCTTTTAGTTGATTGCACAGAAGAGAAAGAAGTTTCACTGAATGCTTCTGTGTAGTTTTTGTTTGTAGTTACTCCTTTTTGCAGTATAGGCTCCTTAGTGCTACGAATGTGCACTTGCAGTTTCTACAGAAAGAGTGTTTCAGAACTGCTCAATCAATAGTAATGTTCAACTCTGTTAGTTGAATGCACAGAACAGAAAGAAGTTTCGCAGAATGCTTCTGAGTAGTTTTTAGTTGAAGATATCCCTTTTTCCAATATAAGCAACGTAGAGCTCTGAATGTCCAGTTGCAGTTTCTACAGAAAGAGTGTTTCAGAACTGCTCTGTCTAAAGTAATGTTCAACTCTGTTAGTTGAATGCACAGAACAGAAAGAAGTTTCGGAGAATGTTTCTGTGTAGTTTTTATTTGAAGATATTCCTTTTTCCACTATAGGCCCCTTAGGGTTCCAAATGTCCACTTGCAGTTTCTTCAGAAAGAGCGTCTCAGAACTGCTCAATCAAAAGTAAAGTTCAACTCTGTTAGTTGAATGCAAAGAACAGAAATAAGTTTCACAGAATGCTTCTTTGTAGTTTTTATTTGAAGATATTCCTTTTTCCACTATAAGCCAATTAGAGCTCTGTATGTCCAGTTGCATTTTCCACAGAAAGGGTGTTTCAGCACTGCTCTATCAAAAGTAATATTCATCTCTGTTAGTTGAATGCACAGAACAGAAAGAAATTTCGCAGAATGCTTCAGTGTAGTTTTTATTTGAAGATATTCTTTTTCCACTATAGGCCCCTTAGGGCTCCGAATGTCCACTTGCAGTTTCTACAGAAACAGTGTTTCAGAACTGTTCAATCACAAGAAAGCTTCAACTCTGTTAGTTGAATGCACAGAACAGAAAGAAGTTTCGCAGAATGCTTCTGAGTAGTTTTAATTTGAAGATATTCTTTTTTCCACTCTAAGCCCAAGAGCGCTCTGAGTGTCCACTTGTAGTTTCTACAGAAACAGTCTTTCAGAACTGCTCTACCAAAAGTAATATTCAACTCTGTTACTTGAATGCACAGAACACAAAGAAGTTTCGCAGAATGCTTCTGTGTAGTTTTTATTTGAAGATATTCCATTTTCCACTATAGGACCCTTAGGGCTCAGAATGTCCAATTACATTTTCTACTGAAACGGTGTTTCAGAACTTCTCAATCAAAAGTAAGCTTGAACTCTGTTAGTTGAATTCACAGAACAGAAAGCAGTTTCAAAAAATCCTTCTGTGTAGTTTTTATTTGAAGATATTACTTTTGCCACTATAGTCCTCTTGGGACTCCGAATATCCACTTGCAGATTCCACAGAAACTGTGTTTCAGAACTGCTCAATCAAAAGTAAGCTTCAGCTCTGTTACTTGAACGCACTGAACAAAAAGTACTTTCAGAGAATGCTTCTGTGTAGTTTTTATTTGAAGACATTTCATTTTCCACTGTAGGCCTCTTAGCGGTATGAATGTCCACTTGCAGTTTCTAATGAAAGAGTGTTTCAGTGCTGCTCAATCAAAACAAAGTTCCAGCTCTGTTAGTTGAATGCACAGAACAGAAAGAAGTTTCACAGAATGCTTCTGTGTAGTTTTTATTTGAAGTAAGTCCTTTTTACACTATAGGCCCCCATGCGCTGTGATTGTCCACTTGCAGTTTCTACAGAAAGAGTGTTTCTGTGCTGCTCTAGCAAAAGTAGGTTCAACTCTGTTAGTTGAATGCACAGAAGACAAAGAAGTTTCACAGAATGCTTCTGTGTAGTTTTTATTTGTAGATATTTTTTTTGCTGTATAGGCCCCTTAGCGCTATGAATGTCCAATTGCAGTTTCTACAGAAAGAGTGTTTCAGAATTGCTCAATCAAAAGTTAGCTTCAACTCTGTTACTTGAATGCACAGAACAGAAAGTAGTTTCACTGAATGCTTCTGTGTAGTTTTTCTTTGTATTTATTCCTTTCTCCAGCATAGGCTCCTTAGTGCTACGAATGTCCACTTGCAGTTTCTACAGAAAGAGTGTTTCAGAACTGCTCAATCAATAGTAATGTTCAACTCTGTTAGTAGAATGCACAGAACAGAAAGAAGTTTCGCAGAATGCTTCTGAGTAGTTTTTAGTTGAAGATATCCCTTTTTCCACTATAAGCCCCGTAGAGCTCAGAATGTCCAGTTGCAGTTGCTAGAGAAAGAGGGTTTCAGAACTGCTCTATCAAAAGTAAAGTTCAACTCTGTTAGTTGAATGCACAGAACAGAAAGAAGTTTCGGAGAATGCTTCTGTGTAGTTTTTATTTGAAGATATTCCTTTTTCCACTATAGGCCCCTTAGGGTTCCAAATGTCCACTTGCAGTTTCTTCAGAAAGAACGTCTCAGAACTGCTCAATCAAAAGTAAAGTTCAACTCTGTTAGTTGAATGCAAAGAACAGAAATAAGTTTCACAGAATGCTTCTTTGTAGTATTTATTTGAAGATATTCCTTTTTCCACTATAAGCCAATTAGAGCACTGTATGTCCAGTTGCATTTTCCACAGAAAGAGTGTTTCAGAACTGCTCTGTCAAAAGTAATATTCATATCTGTTAGTTGAATGCACAGAACAGAGAGAAATTTCTCAGAATGCTTCAGTGTAGTTTTTATTTGAAGATATTCCCTTTTCCACTGTAGACCCCTTAGGGTTCCAAATATCCACTTGCAGTTTCTTCAGAAAGAGCGTCTCCGAACTGCTCAATCAACAGTATAGTTCAACACTGTTAGTTGAATGCAAAGAACAGAAATAAGTTTCACAGAATGCTTCTGTGTAGTTTTTATTTGAAGATATTCCTTTTTCCCCTTTAAGACCATTAGCACTCTGTATGTCCAGTTGCAGTTTCCACAGAAAGAATGTTTCAGAACTGATCTATCAAAAGCAATATTTATCTCTGTTAGTTGAATGCACATAACAGAAAGGAGTTTCACAGAATACTTCTGTGTAGTTTTTATTTGAAGTAAGTGTTTTTTACACTATAGGCCCCCATGCGCTATGATTGTCCACTTGCGGTTTGTACAGAAAGAGTGTTTATGTGCTGCTCTATCAAAAGTAGGTTCAACTCTGTTAGTTGAATGCAGAGAAGAGAAAGAAGTTTCACAGAATGCTTCTGTGTAGTTTTTATTTGAAGATATTCCTTTTTCCACTATAAGCCCGAGAGCGCTCTGAGTGTCCCCTTGTAGTTTCTACAGAAACAGTGTTTCAGAACTGCTCTATCAAAAGTAATATTCAACTCTGTTACTTGAATGCACAGAACAGAAAGAACTTTCACAGAATGCTTCTGCGTAGTTTTTATTTGAAGATATTCCTTTTTCCACTATAGGACACTTAGGGCTCCGAATGTCCACTTACCGTTTCTACAGAAACAATGTTTCAGAACTGTTCAATCAAAAGTCAGCTTCAAATCTGTTAGTTGAATGGAAAGAACAGAAATAAGTTTCACAGAATGCTTCTGTGTAGTTTTTATTTGAAGATATTCTTTTTCCACTATTAGCCCATTAGCGCTCTGTATGTCCACTTGCAGTTTCCACAGAAAGAGTGTTTCAGAACTACTCTATCAAAGCAATATTCATCTCTGTTAGTTGAATGCACAGAACAGAAAGAAGTTTCACAGAATGCTTCTGTGTAGTTTTTCTTTGAAGATATTCCTTTTTCCGCTATAGGCCCCTTAGGGCTCCGAATGTCCGCTTGCAGTTTCTACAGAAACAGTGTTTCAGAACTCTTCAATCAAAAGTAAGCTTCAACTCTGTTAGTTGAAAGCACAGAACAGAAAGAAGTTTCACAGAATGCTTCTGAGTAGTTTTTATTTGAAGATTATCCTTTTTCCACTATAAGCCCAATAGCGCTCTGAGTGTCCACTTGTAGTTTCTACAGAAACAGTGTTTCAGAACTGCTCTATCAAAAGTAATATTCAACTCTGTTACTTGAATGCACAGAACAGAAAGTAGTTTCGCAGAATGCTTCTGTGTAGTTTTTATTTGAAAATATTCCTTTTTCCACTATAGGACCCGTAGGGCTCCGAATGTCCACTTACATTTTCCACAGAAACTGTGTTTCAGAACTGCTCAATAAAAAGTAAGCTTCAACTCTGTTAGTTGAATTCACAGAACAGAAAGCAGTTTCATAAAATGCTTCTGTGTAGTTTTTATTTGAAGATATTCCTTTTGCCACTAGAGTCTTCTTGGGGCTCCGAATATGCACTTGCAGTTTCCACAGAAACTGTGTTTCAGAACTGCTCAATCAAAAGTAAGCTTCAACTCTGTTAGTTCAACGCACTGAACAAAAAGTACTTTCACAGAATGCTTCTGTGTAGTTTTTATTTGAAGACATTTCATTTTCCACTGTAGGCCTCTTAGCGGTATGAATGTCCACTTGCAGTTTCTAATGAAAGAGTGTTTCAGTGCTGCTCAATCAAAACAAAGTTCCAACTCTGTTAGTTGAATGCACAGAACAGAAAGAAGTTTCACAGAATGCTTCTGTGTAGTTTTAATTTGAAGTAAGTACTTTTTACACTATAGGCCCCCATGCGCTATGATTGTCCACTTGCAGTTTCTACAGAAAGAGTGTTTCTGTACTGCTCTCTCAAAAGGTGGTTCAACTCTATTAGTTGAATGCACAGAAGAGAAAGAAGTTTCACAGAATGCTTCTGTGTAGTTTTTATTTGTAGATATTCTTTTTTGCGGTATAGGACCCTTAGCGCTATGAATGTCCAATTGCAGTTTCTACAGAAAGAGTGTATCAGAATTGCTCAATCAAAAGTAAGCTTCAACTCTTTTAGTTGATAGCACAGAAGAGAAAGAAGTTTCACTGAATGCTTCTGTGTAGTTTTTGTTTGTAGTTACTCCTTTTTCCAGTATAGGCTCCTTAGTGCTACGAATGTCCACTTGCAGTTTCTACAGAAAGAGTGTTTCAGAACTGCTCAATCAATAGTAATGTTCAACTCTGTTAGTTGAATGCACAGAACAGAAAGAAGTTTCGCAGAATGCTTCTGAGTAGTTTTTAGTTGAAGATATCCCTTTTTCCAATATAAGCAACGTAGAGCTCTGAATGTCCAGTTGCAGTTCCTACCGAAAGAGTGTTTCAGAACTGCTCTGTCAAAAGTAATGTTCAACTCTGTTAGTTGAATGCACAGAACAGAAAGATGTTTCGTAGAATGCTTCTGTGTAGTTTTTATTTGAAGATATTCCTTTTTCCACTATAGGCCCCTTAGGGTTCCAAATGTCCACTTACAGTTTCTTCAGAAAGAGCGTCTCAGAACTGCTCAATCAAAAGTAAAGTTCAACTCTGTTAGTTGAATGCAAAGAACAGAAATAAGTTTCACAGAATGCTTCTTTGTAGTTTTTATTTGAAGATATTCCTTTTTCCACTATAAGCCAATTAGAGCTCTGTATGTCCAGTTGCATTTTCCACAGAAAGGGTGTTTCAGCACTGCTCTATCAAAAGCAATATTCATCTCTGTTAGTTGAATGCACAGAACAGAAAGAAATTTCGCAGAATGCTTCAGTGTAGTTTTTATTTGAAGATATTCTTTTTCCACTATAGGCCCCTTAGGGCTCCGAATGTCCACTTGCAGTTTCTACAGAAACAGTGTTTCAGAACTGTTCAATCACAAGAAAGCTTCAACTCTGTTAGTTGAATGCACAGAACAGAAAGAAGTTTCGCAGAATGCTTCTGAGTAGTTTTAATTTGAGGATATTCTTTTTTCCACTCTAAGCCCAAGAGCGCTCTGAGTGTCCACTTGTAGTTTCTACAGAAACACTCTTTCAGAACTGCTCTACCAAAAGTAATATTCAACTCTGTTACTTGAATGCACAGAACACAAAGAAGTTTCGCAGAATGCTTCTGTGTAGTTTTTATTTGAAGGTATTCCATTTTCCACTATAGGACCCTTAGGGTTCAGAATGTCCACTTACAGTTTCTACTGAATCGGTGTTTCAGAACTTCTCAATCAAAAGTAAGCTTCAACTCTGTTAGTTGAATTCACAGAACAGAAAGCAGTTTCAAAAAATCCTTCTGTGTAGTTTTTATTTGAAGATATTACATTTGCCACTATTGTCCTCTTGGGACTCCGAATATCCACTTGCAGATTCCACAGAAACTGTGTTTCAGAACTGCTCAATCAAAAGTAAGCTTCAACTCTGTTAGTTGAACGCACTGAACAAAAAGTACTTTCACAGAACGCTTCTGTGTAGTTTTTATTTGAAGACATTTCATTTTCCACTGTAGGCCTCTTAGCGGTATGAATGTCCACTTGCAGTTTCTAATGAAAGAGTGTTTCAGTGCTGCTCAATCAAAACAAAGTTCCAACTCTGTTAGTTGAATGCACAGAACAGAAAGAAGTTTCACAGAATGCTTCTGTGTAGTTTTTATTTGAAGTAAGTCCTTTTTACACTATAGGCCCCCATGCGCTATGATTGTCCACTTGCAGTTTCTACAGAAAGAGTGTTTCTGTACTGCTCTCTCAAAAGGTGGTTCAACTCTATTAGTTGAATGCACAGAAGAGAAAGACGTTTCACAGAATGCTTCTGTGTAGTTTTTATTTGTAGATATTCTTTTTTGCGGTATAGGACCCTTAGCGCTATGAATGTCCAATTGCAGTTTCTACAGAAAGAGTGTATCAGAATTGCTCAATCAAAATTTAGCTTCAACTCTTTTAGTTGATTGCACAGAAGAGAAAGAAGTTTCACTGAATGCTTCTGTGTAGTTTTTGTTTGTAGTTACTCCTTTTTCCAGTATAGGCTCCTTAGTGCTACGAATGTCCACTTGCAGTTTCTACAGAAAGAGTGTTTCAGAACTGCTCAATCAATAGTAATGTTCAACTCTGTTAGTTGAATGCTCAGAACAGAAAGAAGTTTCGCAGAATGCTTCTGAGTAGTTTTTAGTTGAAGATATCCCTTTTTCCACTATACGCCCCGTAGAGCTCTGAATGTCCAGTTGCAGTTTCTACAGAAAGAGTGTTTCAGAACTGCTCTGTCAAAAGTAATGTTCAACTCTGTTAGTTGAATGCACAGAACAGAAAGAAGTTTCGGAGAATGCTTCTGTGTAGTTTTTATTTGAAGATATTCCTTTTTCCACTATAGGCATCTTAGGGTTCCAAATGTCCACTTGCAGTTTCTTCAGAAAGAGCGTGTCAGTACTGCTCAATCAAAACTAAAGTTCAACTCTGTTAGTTGAATGCAAAGAACAGAAATAAGTTTCACAGAATGCTTCCTTGTAGTTTTTATTTGAAGATATTCCTTTTTCCACTATAAGCCAATTAGAGCTCTGTATGTCCAGTTGCATTTTCCACAGAAAGGGTGTTTCAGCACTGCTCTATCAAAAGTAATATTCATCTCTGTTAGTTGAATGCACAGAACAGAAAGAAATTTCGCAGAATGCTTCAGTGTAGTTTTTATTTGAAGATATTCTTTTTCCACTATAGGCCCCTTAGGGCTCCGAATGTCCACTTGCAGTTTCTACAGAAACAGTGTTTCAGAACTATTCAATCACAAGAAAGCTTCAACTCTGTTAGCTGAATGCACAGAACAGAAAGAAGTTTCGCAGAATGCTTCTGAGTAGTTTTAATTTGAAGATATTCTTTTTTCCACTATAAGCCCAATAGCGCTCTGAGTGTCCACTTGTAGTTTCTACAGAAACAGTCTTTCAGAACTGCTCTACCAAAAGTAATATTCAACTCTGTTACTTGAATGCACAGAACAGAAAGAAGTTTTGCAGAATGCTTCTGTGTAGTTTTTATTTGAAGATATTCCATTTTCCACTATAGGACCCTTAGGGCTTAGAATGTCCTTTTAAAGTTTCTACTGAAACGGTGTTTCAGAACTTCTCAATCAAAAGTAAGCTTCAACTCTGTTAGTTGAATTCACAGAACAGAAAGCAGTTTCAAAAAATCCTTCTGTGTAGTTTTTATTTGAAGATATTACTTTTGCCACTATAGTCCTCTTGGGACTCCGAATATCCACTTGCAGATTCCACAGAAACTGTGTTTCAGAACTGCTCAATCAAAAGTAAGCTTCAAATCTGTTAGTTGAACGCACTGAACAAAAAGTACTTTCACAGAATGCTTCTGTGTAGTTTTTATTTGAAGACATTTCATTTTCCACTGTAGGCCTCTTAGCGGTATGAATGTCCACTTGCAGTTTCTAATGAAAGAGTGTTTCAGTGCTGCTCAATCAAAACAAACTTCCAACTCTGTTAGTTGAATGCACAGAACAGAAAGAAGTTTCACAGAATGCTTCTGTGTAGTTTTTATTAGACGATATTCCTTTTTCCACTATAAGCCCGATAGCGCTCTGAGTATCCCCTTGTAGTTTCTACAGAAACAGTGTTTCAGAACTGCTCTATCAAAAGTAATATTCAACTCTGTTACTTGAATGCACAGAACAGAAAGAAGTTTCACAGAATGCTTCTGCGTAGTTTTTATTTGAAGATATACCTTTTTCCACTATAGGACCCTTAGGGCTCCGAATGTCCAATTACCGTTTCTACAGAAACAAGTTTTCAGAACTGTTAAATCAAAAGTAAGCTTCAAATCTGTTAGTTGAATGGAAAGAACATAAATAAGTTTCACAGAATGCTTATGTGTAGTTTTTATTTGAAGATATTCCTTTTACACTATAAGCCCATTAGCGTTTTGTATGTCCACTTGCAGTTTCCACAGAAAGAGTGTTTCAGAACTGCTCTATCAAAGCAATATTCATCTCTGTTAGTTGAATGCACAGAACAGAAAGAAGTTTCACAGAATGCTTCTGTGTAGTATGTCTTTGAAGATATTCCTTTTTCCACTATAGGCCCCTTTGGGCTCCGAATGTCCACTTGCAGTTTCTACAGAAACAGTGTTTCAGAACACTTCAATCAAAAGTAAACTTCAATTCTGTTAGTTGAAAGCACAGAACAGAAAGAAGTTTCGCAGAATGCTTCCGAGTAGTTTTTATTTGAAGATATTCCTTTTTCCACTATAAGCCCAATAGCGCTCTGAGTGTCCACTTGTAGTTTCTACAGAAACAGTGTTTCAGAACTGCTCTATCAAAAGTAATATTCAACTCTGTTACTTGAATGCACAGAACAGAAAGTAGTTTCGCAGAATGCTTCTGTGTAGTTTTTATTTGAAAATATTCCTTTTTCCACTATAGGACCCGTAGGGCTCCGAATGTCCACTTACAGTTTCTACAGAAACAGTGTTTCAGAACTGTTCAATCAAAAGTAAGCTTCAAATCTGTTAGTTGAATGCACAGAACAGAAAGAAGTTTCGCAGAATGCTTCTGAGTAGTTTTAATTTGAAGATATTCCTTTTTCCACTATAAGCCAATTAGAGCTCTGTATGTCCAGTTGCATTTTCCACAGAAAGGGTGTTTCAGCACTGCTCTATCAAAAGTAATATTCATCTCTGTTAGTTGAATGCACAGAACAGAAAGAAATTTCGCAGAATGCTTCAGTGTAGTTTTTATTTGAAGATATTCTTTTTCCACTATAGGCCCCTTAGGGCTCCGAATGTCCACTTGCAGTTTCTACAGAAACAGTGTTTCAGAACTGTTCAATCACAAGAAAGCTTCAATTCTGTTAGTTGAATGCACAGAACAGAAATAAGTTTCGCAGAATGCTTCTGAGTAGTTTTAATTTGAAGATATTCTTTTTTCCACTCTAAGCCCAAGAGCGCTCTGAGTGTCCACTTGTAGTTTCTACAGAAACAGTCTTTCAGAACTGCTCTACCAAAAGTAATATTCAACACTGTTACTTGAATGCACAGAACACAAAGAAGTTTCGCAGAATGCTTCTGTGTAGTTTTTATTTGAAGATATTCCATTTTCCACTATAGAACCCTTAGGGCTCAGAATGTCCACTTACAGTTTCTACTGAAACGGTGTTGCAGAACTTCTCAATCAAAAGTAAGCTTCAACTCTGTTAGTTGAATTCACAGAACAGAAAGCAGTTTCAAAAAATCCTTCTGTGTAGTTTTTATTTGAAGATATTACTTTTGCCACTATAGTCCTCTTGGGACTCCGAATATCCACTTGCAGATTCCACAGAAACTGTGTTTCAGAACTGCTCAATCAAAAGTAAGCTTCAACTCTGTTAGTTGAACGCACTGAACAAAAAGTACTTACACAGAATGCTTCTGTGTAGTTTTTAATTGAAGACATTTCATTTTCCACTGTAGGCCTCTTAGCGGTATGAATGTCCACTTGCAGTTTCTAATGAAAGAGTGTTTCAGTGCTGCTCAATCAAAACAAAGTTCCAACTCTGTTAGTTGAATGCACAGAACAGAAAGAAGTTGCACAGAATGCTTCTGTGTAATTTTTATTTGAAGTAAGTCCTTTTTACACTATAGGCCCCCATGCGCTATGATTGCCCACTTGCAGTTTCTACAGAAAGAGTGTTTCTGTTCTGCTCTCTCAAAAGGTGGTTCAACTCTATTAGTTGAATGCACAGAAGAGAAAGAAGTTTCACAGAATGCTTCTGTGTAGTTTTTATTTGTCGATATTCTTTTTTGCGGTATAGGACCCTTAGCGCTATGAATGTCCAATTGCAGTTTCTACAGAAAGAGTGTATCAGAATTGCTCAATCAAAAGTAAGCTTCAACTCTTTTAGTTGATTGCACAGAAGAGAAAGAAGTTTCACTGAATGCTTCTGTGTAGTTTTTGTTTGTAGTTACTCCTTTTTGCAGTATAGGCTCCTTAGTGCTACGAATGTGCACTTGCAGTTTCTACAGAAAGAGTGTTTCAGAACTGCTCAATCAATAGTAATGTTCAACTCTGTTAGTTGAATGCACAGAACAGAAAGAAGTTTCGCAGAATGCTTCTGAGTAGTTTTTAGTTGAAGATATCCCTTTTTCCAATATAAGCAACGTAGAGCTCTGAATGTCCAGTTGCAGTTTCTACAGAAAGAGTGTTTCAGAACTGCTCTGTCTAAAGTAATGTTCAACTCTGTTAGTTGAATGCACAGAACAGAAAGAAGTTTCGGAGAATGTTTCTGTGTAGTTTTTATTTGAAGATATTCCTTTTTCCACTATAGGCCCCTTAGGGTTCCAAATGTCCACTTGCAGTTTCTTCAGAAAGAGCGTCTCAGAACTGCTCAATCAAAAGTAAAGTTCAACTCTGTTAGTTGAATGCAAAGAACAGAAATAAGTTTCACAGAATGCTTCTTTGTAGTTTTTATTTGAAGATATTCCTTTTTCCACTATAAGCCAATTAGAGCTCTGTATGTCCAGTTGCATTTTCCACAGAAAGGGTGTTTCAGCACTGCTCTATCAAAAGTAATATTCATCTCTGTTAGTTGAATGCACAGAACAGAAAGAAATTTCGCAGAATGCTTCAGTGTAGTTTTTATTTGAAGATATTCTTTTTCCACTATAGGCCCCTTAGGGCTCCGAATGTCCACTTGCAGTTTCTACAGAAACAGTGTTTCAGAACTGTTCAATCACAAGAAAGCTTCAACTCTGTTAGTTGAATGCACAGAACAGAAAGAAGTTTCGCAGAATGCTTCTGAGTAGTTTTAATTTGAAGATATTCTTTTTTCCACTCTAAGCCCAAGAGCGCTCTGAGTGTCCACTTGTAGTTTCTACAGAAACAGTCTTTCAGAACTGCTCTACCAAAAGTAATATTCAACTCTGTTACTTGAATGCACAGAACACAAAGAAGTTTCGCAGAATGCTTCTGTGTAGTTTTTATTTGAAGATATTCCATTTTCCACTATAGGACCCTTAGGGCTCAGAATGTCCAATTACATTTTCTACTGAAACGGTGTTTCAGAACTTCTCAATCAAAAGTAAGCTTGAACTCTGTTAGTTGAATTCACAGAACAGAAAGCAGTTTCAAAAAATCCTTCTGTGTAGTTTTTATTTGAAGATATTACTTTTGCCACTATAGTCCTCTTGGGACTCCGAATATCCACTTGCAGATTCCACAGAAACTGTGTTTCAGAACTGCTCAATCAAAAGTAAGCTTCAGCTCTGTTACTTGAACGCACTGAACAAAAAGTACTTTCAGAGAATGCTTCTGTGTAGTTTTTATTTGAAGACATTTCATTTTCCACTGTAGGCCTCTTAGCGGTATGAATGTCCACTTGCAGTTTCTAATGAAAGAGTGTTTCAGTGCTGCTCAATCAAAACAAAGTTCCAGCTCTGTTAGTTGAATGCACAGAACAGAAAGAAGTTTCACAGAATGCTTCTGTGTAGTTTTTATTTGAAGTAAGTCCTTTTTACACTATAGGCCCCCATGTGCTGTGATTGTCCACTTGCAGTTTCTACAGAAAGAGTGTTTCTGTGCTGCTCTAGCAAAAGTAGGTTCAACTCTGTTAGTTGAATGCACAGAAGACAAAGAAGTTTCACAGAATGCTTCTGTGTAGTTTTTATTTGTAGATATTTTTTTTGCTGTATAGGCCCCTTAGCGCTATGAATGTCCAATTGCAGTTTCTACAGAAAGAGTGTTTCAGAATTGCTCAATCAAAAGTTAGCTTCAACTCTGTTACTTGAATGCACAGAACAGAAAGTAGTTTCACTGAATGCTTCTGTGTAGTTTTTCTTTGTATTTATTCCTTTCTCCAGCATAGGCTCCTTAGTGCTACGAATGTCCACTTGCAGTTTCTACAGAAAGAGTGTTTCAGAACTGCTCAATCAATAGTAATGTTCAACTCTGTTAGTAGAATGCACAGAACAGAAAGAAGTTTCGCAGAATGCTTCTGAGTAGTTTTTAGTTGAAGATATCCCTTTTTCCACTATAAGCCCCGTAGAGCTCAGAATGTCCAGTTGCAGTTGCTAGAGAAAGAGGGTTTCAGAACTGCTCTATCAAAAGTAAAGTTCAACTCTGTTAGTTGAATGCACAGAACAGAAAGAAGTTTCGGAGAATGCTTCTGTGTAGTTTTTATTTGAAGATATTCCTTTTTCCACTATAGGCCCCTTAGGGTTCCAAATGTCCACTTGCAGTTTCTTCAGAAAGAACGTCTCAGAACTGCTCAATCAAAAGTAAAGTTCAACTCTGTTAGTTGAATGCAAAGAACAGAAATAAGTTTCACAGAATGCTTCTTTGTAGTATTTATTTGAAGATATTCCTTTTTCCACTATAAGCCAATTAGAGCACTGTATGTCCAGTTGCATTTTCCACAGAAAGAGTGTTTCAGAACTGCTCTGTCAAAAGTAATATTCATATCTGTTAGTTGAATGCACAGAACAGAGAGAAATTTCGCAGAATGCTTCAGTGTAGTTTTTATTTGAAGATATTCCCTTTTCCACTGTAGACCCCTTAGGGTTCCAAATATCCACTTGCAGTTTCTTCAGAAAGAGCGTCTCCGAACTGCTCAATCAACAGTATAGTTCAACACTGTTAGTTGAATGCAAAGAACAGAAATAAGTTTCACAGAATGCTTCTGTGTAGTTTTTATTTGAAGATATTCCTTTTTCCCCTTTAAGACCATTAGCACTCTGTATGTCCAGTTGCAGTTTCCACAGAAAGAATGTTTCAGAACTGATCTATCAAAAGCAATATTTATCTCTGTTAGTTGAATGCACATAACAGAAAGGAGTTTCACAGAATACTTCTGTGTAGTTTTTATTTGAAGTAAGTGTTTTTTACACTATAGGCCCCCATGCGCTATGATTGTCCACTTGCGGTTTGTACAGAAAGAGTGTTTATGTGCTGCTCTATCAAAAGTAGGTTCAACTCTGTTAGTTGAATGCAGAGAAGAGAAAGAAGTTTCACAGAATGCTTCTGTGTAGTTTTTATTTGAAGATATTCCTTTTTCCACTATAAGCCCGAGAGCGCTCTGAGTGTCCCCTTGTAGTTTCTACAGAAACAGTGTTTCAGAACTGCTCTATCAAAAGTAATATTCAACTCTGTTACTTGAATGCACAGAACAGAAAGAACTTTCACAGAATGCTTCTGCGTAGTTTTTATTTGAAGATATTCCTTTTTCCACTATAGGACACTTAGGGCTCCGAATGTCCACTTACCGTTTCTACAGAAACAATGTTTCAGAACTGTTCAATCAAAAGTCAGCTTCAAATCTGTTAGTTGAATGGAAAGAACAGAAATAAGTTTCACAGAATGCTTCTGTGTAGTTTTTATTTGAAGATATTCTTTTTCCACTATTAGCCCATTAGCGCTCTGTATGTCCACTTGCAGTTTCCACAGAAAGAGTGTTTCAGAACTACTCTATCAAAGCAATATTCATCTCTGTTAGTTGAATGCACAGAACAGAAAGAAGTTTCACAGAATGCTTCTGTGTAGTTTTTCTTTGAAGATATTCCTTTTTCCGCTATAGGCCCCTTAGGGCTCCGAATGTCCGCTTGCAGTTTCTACAGAAACAGTGTTTCAGAACTCTTCAATCAAAAGTAAGCTTCAACTCTGTTAGTTGAAAGCACAGAACAGAAAGAAGTTTCACAGAATGCTTCTGAGTAGTTTTTATTTGAAGATTATCCTTTTTCCACTATAAGCCCAATAGCGCTCTGAGTGTCCACTTGTAGTTTCTACAGAAACAGTGTTTCAGAACTGCTCTATCAAAAGTAATATTCAACTCTGTTACTTGAATGCACAGAACAGAAAGTAGTTTCGCAGAATGCTTCTGTGTAGTTTTTATTTGAAAATATTCCTTTTTCCACTATAGGACCCGTAGGGCTCCGAATGTCCACTTACATTTTCCACAGAAACTGTGTTTCAGAACTGCTCAATAAAAAGTAAGCTTCAACTCTGTTAGTTGAATTCACAGAACAGAAAGCAGTTTCATAAAATGCTTCTGTGTAGTTTTTATTTGAAGATATTCCTTTTGCCACTAGAGTCTTCTTGGGGCTCCGAATATGCACTTGCAGTTTCCACAGAAACTGTGTTTCAGAACTGCTCAATCAAAAGTAAGCTTCAACTCTGTTAGTTCAACGCACTGAACAAAAAGTACTTTCACAGAATGCTTCTGTGTAGTTTTTATTTGAAGACATTTCATTTTCCACTGTAGGCCTCTTAGCGGTATGAATGTCCACTTGCAGTTTCTAATGAAAGAGTGTTTCAGTGCTGCTCAATCAAAACAAAGTTCCAACTCTGTTAGTTGAATGCACAGAACAGAAAGAAGTTTCACAGAATGCTTCTGTGTAGTTTTAATTTGAAGTAAGTACTTTTTACACTATAGGCCCCCATGCGCTATGATTGTCCACTTGCAGTTTCTACAGAAAGAGTGTTTCTGTACTGCTCTCTCAAAAGGTGGTTCAACTCTATTAGTTGAATGCACAGAAGAGAAAGAAGTTTCACAGAATGCTTCTGTGTAGTTTTTATTTGTAGATATTCTTTTTTGCGGTATAGGACCCTTAGCGCTATGAATGTCCAATTGCAGTTTCTACAGAAAGAGTGTATCAGAATTGCTCAATCAAAAGTAAGCTTCAACTCTTTTAGTTGATAGCACAGAAGAGAAAGAAGTTTCACTGAATGCTTCTGTGTAGTTTTTGTTTGTAGTTACTCCTTTTTCCAGTATAGGCTCCTTAGTGCTACGAATGTCCACTTGCAGTTTCTACAGAAAGAGTGTTTCAGAACTGCTCAATCAATAGTAATGTTCAACTCTGTTAGTTGAATGCACAGAACAGAAAGAAGTTTCGCAGAATGCTTCTGAGTAGTTTTTAGTTGAAGATATCCCTTTTTCCAATATAAGCAACGTAGAGCTCTGAATGTCCAGTTGCAGTTCCTACCGAAAGAGTGTTTCAGAACTGCTCTGTCAAAAGTAATGTTCAACTCTGTTAGTTGAATGCACAGAACAGAAAGATGTTTCGTAGAATGCTTCTGTGTAGTTTTTATTTGAAGATATTCCTTTTTCCACTATAGGCCCCTTAGGGTTCCAAATGTCCACTTACAGTTTCTTCAGAAAGAGCGTCTCAGAACTGCTCAATCAAAAGTAAAGTTCAACTCTGTTAGTTGAATGCAAAGAACAGAAATAAGTTTCACAGAATGCTTCTTTGTAGTTTTTATTTGAAGATATTCCTTTTTCCACTATAAGCCAATTAGAGCTCTGTATGTCCAGTTGCATTTTCCACAGAAAGGGTGTTTCAGCACTGCTCTATCAAAAGCAATATTCATCTCTGTTAGTTGAATGCACAGAACAGAAAGAAATTTCGCAGAATGCTTCAGTGTAGTTTTTATTTGAAGATATTCTTTTTCCACTATAGGCCCCTTAGGGCTCCGAATGTCCACTTGCAGTTTCTACAGAAACAGTGTTTCAGAACTGTTCAATCACAAGAAAGCTTCAACTCTGTTAGTTGAATGCACAGAACAGAAAGAAGTTTCGCAGAATGCTTCTGAGTAGTTTTAATTTGAGGATATTCTTTTTTCCACTCTAAGCCCAAGAGCGCTCTGAGTGTCCACTTGTAGTTTCTACAGAAACACTCTTTCAGAACTGCTCTACCAAAAGTAATATTCAACTCTGTTACTTGAATGCACAGAACACAAAGAAGTTTCGCAGAATGCTTCTGTGTAGTTTTTATTTGAAGGTATTCCATTTTCCACTATAGGACCCTTAGGGTTCAGAATGTCCACTTACAGTTTCTACTGAATCGGTGTTTCAGAACTTCTCAATCAAAAGTAAGCTTCAACTCTGTTAGTTGAATTCACAGAACAGAAAGCAGTTTCAAAAAATCCTTCTGTGTAGTTTTTATTTGAAGATATTACTTTTGCCACTATAGTCCTCTTGGGACTCCGAATATCCACTTGCAGATTCCACAGAAACTGTGTTTCAGAACTGCTCAATCAAAAGTAAGCTTCAACTCTGTTAGTTGAACGCACTGAACAAAAATTTTTTTCACAGAATGCTTCTGTGTAGTTTTTATTTGAAGACATTTCATTTTCCACTGTAGGCCCCTTAGCGGTATGAATGTCCACTTGCAGTTTCTAATGAAAGAGTGTTTCAGTGCTGCTCAATCAAAACAAAGTTCCAACTCTGTTAGTTGAATGCACAGAACAGAAAGAAGTTTCACAGAATGCTTCTGTGTAGTTTTTATTTGAAGTAAGTCCTTTTTACACTATAGGCCCCCATGCGCTATGATTGTCCACTTGCAGTTTCTACAGAAAGAGTGTTTCTGTGCTGCTCTCTCAAAAGGTGGTTCAACTCTATTAGTTGAATCCACAGAAGAGAAAGAAGTTTCACAGAATGCTTCTGTGTAGTTTTTATTTGTAGATATTCTTTTTTGCGGTATAGGACCCTTAGCGCTATGAATGACCAATTGCAGTTTCAACAGAAAGAGTGTATCAGAATTGCTCAATCAAAAGTAAGCTTCAACTCTTTTAGTTGATTGCACAGAAGACAAAGAAGTTTCACTGAATGCTGCTCTGTAGTTTTTGTTTGTAGTTACTCCTTTTTCCAGTATAGGCTCCTTAGTGCTACGAATGTCCACTTGCAGTTTCTACAGAAAGAGTGTTTCAGAACTGCTCAATCAATAGTAATGTTCAACTCTGTTAGTTGAATGCACAGAACAGAAAGAAGTTTCGCAGAATGCTTCTGAGTAGTTTTTAGTTGAAGATATCCCTTTTTCCACTATAAGCCCCGTAGAGCTCTAAATGTCCAGTTGCAGTTTCTAAACAAAGAGTGTTTCAGAACTGCTCTGTCAAAGTAAAGTTCAACTCTGTTAGTTGAATGCAAAGAAGAGAAATAAGTTTCACAGAATGCTTCTTTGTAGTTTTTATTTGAAGATATTCCTTTTTCCACTATAAGCCAATTAGAGCTCTGTATGTCCAGTTGCATTTTCCACAGAAATTGTGTTTCAGCACTGCTCTATCAAAAGTAATATTCATCTCTGTTAGTTGTATGCACAGAACAGAAAGAAATTTCGCAGAATGCTTCAGTGTAGTTTTTATTTGAAGATATTCTTTATCCACTATAGGCCCCTTAGGGCTCCGAATGTCCACTTGCAGTTTCTACAGAAACAGGGTTTCAGAACTGTTCAATCACAAGAAAACTTCAACTCTGTTAGTTGAATGCACAGAACAGAAAGAAGTTTCGCAGAATGCTTCTGAGTAGTTTTAATTTGAAGATATTCTTTTTTCCACTCTAAGCCCAAGAGCGCTCTGAGTGTCCACTTGTAGTTTCTACAGAAACAGTCTTTCAGAACTGCTCTACCAAAAGTAATATTCAACTCTGTTACTTGAATGCACAGAACACAAAGAAGTTTCGCAGAATGCTTCTGTGTAGTTTTTATTTGAAGATATTCCGTTTTCCACTATAGGACCCTTAGGGCTCAGAATGTCCACTTACAGTTTCTACTGAAACGGTGTTTCAGAACTTCTCAATCAAAAGTAAGCTTCAACTCTGTTAGTTGAATTCACAGAACAGAAAGCAGTTTGAAAAAATCCTTCTGTGTAGTTTTTATTTGAAGATATTACTTTTGCCACTATAGTCCTCTTGGGACTCCGAATATCCACTTGCAGATTCCACAGAAAGTGTGTTTCAGAACTGCTCAATCAAAAGTAAGCTTCAACTCTGTTAGTTGAACGCACTGAACAAAAAGTGCTTTCACAGAATGCTTCTGTGTAGTTTTTATTTGAAGACATTTCATTTTCCACTGTAGGCCTCTTAGCGGTATGAATGTCCACTTGCAGTTTCTAATGAAAGAGTGTTTCAGTGCTGCTCAATCAAAACAAAGTTCCAACTCTGTTAGTTGAATGCACAGAACAGAAAGAAGTTTCACAGAATGCTTCTGTGTAGTTTTATTTGAATTAAGTCCTTTTTACACTATAGGACTCCATGCGCTATGATTGTCCACTTGCAGTTTCTACAGAAAGAGTGTTTCTGTGCTGCTCTCTCAAAAGGTGGTTCAACTCTATTAGTTGAATGCACAGAAGAGAAAGAAGTTTCACAGAATGCTTCTGTGTAGTTTTTATTTGTAGATATTCTTTTTTGCGGTATAGGACCCTTAGCGCTATGAATGTCCAATTGCAGTTTCTACAGAAAGAGTGTATCAGAATTGCTAAATCAAAAGTAAGCTTCAACTCTTTTAGTTGATTGCACAGAAGAGAAAGAAGTTTCACTGAATGCTTCTGTGTAGTTTTTGTTTCTAGTTACTCCTTTTTCCAGTATAGGCTCCTTAGTGCTACGAATGTCCACTTGCAGTTTCTACAGAAAGAGTGTTTCAGAACTGCTCAATCAATAGTAATGTTCAACTCTGTTAGTTGAATGCACCGAACAGAAAGAAGTTTCGCAGAATGCTTCTGAGTAGTTTTTAGTTGAAGATATCCCTTTTTCCACTATAAGCCCCGTAGAGCTCTGAATGTCCCGTTGCAGTTTCTACAGAAAGAGTGTTTCAGAACTGCTCTGTCAAAAGTAAATTTCAACTCTGTTAGTTGAATGCAAAGAAGAGAAATTAGTTTCACAGAATGCTTCTTTGTAGTTTTTATTTGAAGATATTCCTTTTTCCACTATAAGCCAATTAGAGCTCTGTATGTCCAGTTGCATTTTCCACAGAAAGGGTGTTTCAGCACTGCTCTATCAAAAGTAATATTCATCTCTGTTAGTTGAATGCACAGAACAGAAAGAAATTTCGCAGAATGCTTCAGTGTAGTTTTTATTTGAAGATATTCTTTTTCCACTATAGGCCTCTTAGGGCTCCGAATGTCCACTTGCAGTTTCTACAGAAACAGTGTTTCAGAACTGTTCAATCACAAGAAAGCTTCAACTCTGTTAGTTGAATGCACAGAACAGAAAGAAGTTTCGCAGAATGCTTCTGAGTAGTTTTAATTTGAAGATATTCTTTTTTCCACTCTAAGCCCAAGAGCGCTCTGAGTGTCCACTTGTAGTTTCTACAGAAACAGTCTTTCAGAACTGCTCTACCAAAAGTAATATTCAACTCTGTTACTTGAATGCACAGAACACAAAGAAGTTTCGCAGAATGCTTCTGTGTAGTTTTTATTTGAAGGTATTCCATTTTCCACTATAGGACCCTTAGGGCTCAGAATGTCCACTTACAGTTTCTACTGAAACGGTGTTTCAGAACTTCTCAATCAAAAGTAAGCTTCAACTCTGTTAGTTGAATTCACAGAACAGAAAGCAGTTTCAAAAAATCCTTCTGTGTAGTTTTTATTTGAAGATATTACTTTTGCCACTATAGTCCTTTTGGGACTCTGAATATCCACTTGCAGATTCCACAGAAACTGTGTTTCAGAACTGCTCAATCAAAAGTAAGCTTCAACTCTGTTAGTTGAACGCACTGAACAAAAATTACTTTCACAGAATGCTTCTGTGTAGTTTTTATTTGAAGACATTTCATTTTCCACTGTAGGCCTCTTAGCGGTATGAATGTCCACTTGCAGTTTCTAATGAAAGAGTGTTTCAGTGCTTCTCAATCAAAACAATGTTCCAACTCTGTTAGTTGAATGCACAGAACAGAAAGAAGTTTCACAGAATGCTTCTGTGTAGTTTTTATTTGAAGTAAGTCCTTTTTACACTATAGGCCCCCATGCGCTATGATTGTCCACTTGCAGTTTCTACAGAAAGAGTGTTTCTGTGCTGCTCTCTCAAAAGGTGGTTCAACTCTATTAGTTGAATGTACAGAAGAGAAAGAAGTCTCACAGAATGCTTCTGTGTAGTTTTTATTTGTAGATATTCTTTTTTGCGGTATAGGACCCTTAGCGCTATGAATGTCCAATTTCAGTTTCTACAGAAAGAGTGTATCAGAATTGCTCAATCAAAAGTAAGCTTCAACCCTTTTACTTGATTGCACAGAAGAGAAAGAAGTTTCACTGAATGCTTCTGTGTAGTTTTTGTTTGTAGTTACTCCTTTTTCCAGTATAGGCTCCTTAGTGCTACGAATGTCCACTTGCAGTTTCTACAGAAAGAGTGTTTCAGAACTGCTCAATCAATAGTAATGTTCAACTCTGTTAGTTGAATGCACAGAACAGAAAGAAGTTTCGCAGAATGCTTCTGAGTAGTTTTTAGTTGAAGATATCCCTTTTTCCACCATAAGCCCCGTAGAGCTCTGAATGTCCAGTTGCAGTTTCTACAGAAAGAGTGTTTCAGAACTGCTCTGTCAAAAGTAAAGTTCAACTCTGTTAGTTGAATGCAAAGAAGAGAAATAAGTTTCACAGAATGCTTCTTTGTAGTTTTTATTTGAAGATATTCCTTTTTACACTATAAGCCAATTAGAGCTCTGTATGTCCAGTTGCATTTTCCACAGAAAGTGTGTTTCAGCACTGCTCTGTCAAAAGTAATATTCATCTCTGTTAGTTGAATGCACAGAACAGAAAGAAGTTTCGGAGAATGCTTCTGTGTAGTTTTTATTTGAAGATATTCCTTTTTCCACTATAGGCCACTTAGGGTTCCAAATGTCCACTTGCAGTTTCTTCAGAAAGAGCGTCTCAGAACTGCTCAATCAAAGTAAAATTCAACTCTGTTAGTTGAATGCAAAGAACAGAAATAAGTTTCACAGAATGCTTCTTTGTAGTTTTTATTTGAAGTTATTCCTTTTTCCACTATATGCCAATTAGAGCTCTGTATGTCCAGTTGCATTTTCCACAGAAAGGGTCTTTCAGCACTGCTCTATCAAAAGTAATATTCATATCTGTTAGTTGAATGCACAGAACAGAAAGAAATTTCGCAGAATGCTTCAGTGTAGTTTTTATTTGAAGATATTCTTTTTCCACTATAGGCCCCTTAGGGCTCCGAATGTCCACTTGCAGTTTCTACAGAAACAGTGTTTCAGAACTGTTCAATCACAAGAAAGCTTCAACTCTGTTAGTTGAATGCACAGAACAGAAAGAAGTTTCGCAGAATGCTTCTGAGTAGTTTTAATTTGAAGATATTCTTTTTTCCACTCTAAGCCCAAGAGCGCTCTGAGTGTCCACTTGTAGTTTCTACAGAAACAGTCTTTCAGAACTGCTCTACCAAAAGTAATATTCAACTCTGTTACTTGAATGCACAGAACACAAAGAAGTTTCGCAGAATGCTTCTGTGTAGTTTTTATTTGAAGATATTCCATTTTCCACTATAGGACCCTTAGGGCTCACAATGTCCACTTACAGTTTCTACTGAAACTGTGTTTCAGAACTTCTCAATCAAAAGTAAGCTTCAACTCTGTTAGTTGAATTCATAGAACAGAAAGCAGTTTCAAAAAATCCTTCTGTGTAGTTTTTATTTGAAGATATTTCTTTTGCCACTATGATCCTCTTGGGACTCCGAATATCCACTTGCAGATTCCACAGAAACTGTGTTTCAGAACTGCTCAATCAAAAGTAAGCTTCAACTCTGTTAGTTGAACGCACTGAACAAAAAGTACTTTCACAGAATGCTTCTGTGTAGTTTTTATTTGAAGACATTTCATTTTCCACTGTAGGCCCCTTAGCGGTATGAATGTCCACTTGCAGTTTCTAATGAAAGAGTGTTTCAGTGCTGCTTAATCAAAACAAAGTTCCAACTCTGTTAGTTGAATGCACAGAACAGAAAGAAGTTTCACAGAATGCTTCTGTGTAGTTTTTATTTGAAGTAAGTCCTTTTTACACTATAGGCCCCCATGCGCTATGATTGTCCACTTGCAGTTTCTACAGAAAGAGTGTTTCTGTGCTGCTCTCTCAAAAGGTGGTTCAACTCTATTAGTTGAATCCACAGAAGAGAAAGAAGTTTCACAGAATGCTTCTGTGTAGTTTTTATTTGTAGATATTCTTTTTTGCGGTATAGGACCCTTAGCGCTATGAATGACCAATTGCAGTTTCAACAGAAAGAGTGTATCAGAATTCCTCAATCAAAAGTAAGCTTCAACTCTTTTAGTTGATTGCACAGAAGAGAAAGAAGTTTCACTGAATGCTTCTCTGTAGTTTTTGTTTGTAGTTACTCCTTTTTCCAGTATAGGCTCCTTAGTGCTACGAATGTCCACTTGCAGTTTCTACAGAAAGAGTGTTTCAGAACTGCTCAATCAATAGTAATGTTCAACTCTGTTAGTTGAATGCACAGAACAGAAAGAAGTTTCGCAGAATGCTTCTGAGTAGTTTTTAGTTGAAGATATCCCTTTTTCCACTATAAGCCCCGTAGAGCTCTGAATGTCCAGTTGCAGTTTCTACAGAAAGAGTGTTTCAGAACTGCTCTGTCAAAGTAAAGTTCAACTCTGTTAGTTGAATGCAAAGAAGAGAAATAAGTTTCACAGAATGCTTCTTTGTAGTTTTTATTTGAAGATATTCCTTTTTCCACTATAAGCCAATTAGAGCTCTGTATGTCCAGTTGCATTTTCCACAGAAAGTGTGTTTCAGCACTGCTCTATCAAAAGTAATATTCATCTCTGTTAGTTGTATGCACAGAACAGAAAGAAATTTCGCAGAATGCTTCATTGTAGTTTTTATTTGAAGATATTCTTTTTCCACTATAGGCCCCTTAGGGCTCCGAATGTCCACTTGCAGTTTCTACAGAAACAGTGTTTCAGAACTGTTCAATCACAAGAAAACTTCAACTCTGTTAGTTGAATGCACAGAACAGAAAGAAGTTTCGCAGAATGCTTCTGAGTAGTTTTAATTTGAAGATATTCTTTTTTCCACTCTAAGCCCAAGAGCGCTCTGAGTGTCCACTTGTAGTTTCTACAGAAACAGTCTTTCAGAACTGCTCTACCAAAATAATATTCAACTCTGTTACTTGAATGCACAGAACACAAAGAAGTTTCGCAGAATGCTTCTGTGTAGTTTTTATTTGAAGATATTCCATTTTCCACTATAGGACCCTTAGGGCTTAGAATGTCCACTTACAGTTTCTACTGAAACGGTGTTTCAGAACTTCTCAATCAAAAGTAAGCTTCAACTCTGTTAGTTGAATTCACAGAACAGAAAGCAGTTTCAAAAAATCCTTCTGTGTACTTTTTATTTGAAGATATTCCTTTTGCCACTATAGTCCTCTTGGGGCTCCGAATATGCACTTGCAGTTTCCACAGAAACTGTGTTTCAGAACTGCTCAATCAAAAGTAAGCTTCAACTCTGTTAGTTTAACGCACTGAACAAATAGTACTTTCACAGAATGCTTCTGTGTAGTTTTTATTTGAAGACATTTCATTTTCCACTGTACGCCTCTTAGCGGTATGAATGTCCAATTGCAGTTTCTAATGAAAGAGTGTTTCAGTGCTGCTCAATCAAAACAAAGTTCCAACTCTGTTAGTTGAATGCACAGAACAGAAAGAAGTTTCACAGAATGCTTCTGTGTAGTTTTTATTTGAAGTAAGTCCTTTTTACACTATAGGCCCCCATGCGCTATGATTGTCCACTTGCAGTTTCTACAGAAAGAGTGTTTCTGTGCTGCTCTCTCAAAAGGTGGTTCAACTCTATTAGTTGAATGCACAGAAGAGAAAGAAGTTTCACAGAATGCTTCTGTGTAGTTTTTATTTGTAGATATTCTTTTTTGCGGTATAGGACCCTTAGCGCTATGAATGTCCAATTGCAGTTTCTACAGAAAGAGTGTATCAGAATTGCTCAATCAAAAGTAAGCTTCAACTCTTTTAGTTGATTGCACAGAAGAGAAAGAAGTTTCACTGAATGCTTCTCTGTAGTTTTTGTTTGTAGTTACTCCTTTTTCCAGTATAGGCTCCTTAGTGCTACGAATGTCCACTTGCAGTTTCTACAGAAAGAGTGTTTCAGAACTGCTCAATCAATAGTAATGTTCAACTCTGTTAGTTGAATGCACAGAACAGAAAGAAGTTTCGCAGAATGCTTCTGAGTAGTTTTTAGTTGAAGATATCCCTTTTTCCACTATAAGCCCCGTAGAGCTCTAAATGTCCAGTTGCAGTTTCTAAACAAAGAGTGTTTCAGAACTGCTCTGTCAAAGTAAAGTTCAACTCTGTTAGTTGAATGCAAAGAAGAGAAATAAGTTTCACAGAATGCTTCTTTGTAGTTTTTATTTGAAGATATTCCTTTTTCCACTATAAGCCAATTAGAGCTCTGTATGTCCAGTTGCATTTTCCACAGAAATTGTGTTTCAGCACTGCTCTATCAAAAGTAATATTCATCTCTGTTAGTTGTATGCACAGAACAGAAAGAAATTTCGCAGAATGCTTCAGTGTAGTTTTTATTTGAAGATATTCTTTATCCACTATAGGCCCCTTAGGGCTCCGAATGTCCACTTGCAGTTTCTACAGAAACAGGGTTTCAGAACTGTTCAATCACAAGAAAACTTCAACTCTGTTAGTTGAATGCACAGAACAGAAAGAAGTTTCGCAGAATGCTTCTGAGTAGTTTTAATTTGAAGATATTCTTTTTTCCACTCTAAGCCCAAGAGCGCTCTGAGTGTCCACTTGTAGTTTCTACAGAAACAGTCTTTCAGAACTGCTCTACCAAAAGTAATATTCAACTCTGTTACTTGAATGCACAGAACACAAAGAAGTTTCGCAGAATGCTTCTGTGTAGTTTTTATTTGAAGATATTCCGTTTTCCACTATAGGACCCTTAGGGCTCAGAATGTCCACTTACAGTTTCTACTGAAACGGTGTTTCAGAACTTCTCAATCAAAAGTAAGCTTCAACTCTGTTAGTTGAATTCACAGAACAGAAAGCAGTTTGAAAAAATCCTTCTGTGTAGTTTTTATTTGAAGATATTACTTTTGCCACTATAGTCCTCTTGGGACTCCGAATATCCACTTGCAGATTCCACAGAAAGTGTGTTTCAGAACTGCTCAATCAAAAGTAAGCTTCAACTCTGTTAGTTGAACGCACTGAACAAAAAGTGCTTTCACAGAATGCTTCTGTGTAGTTTTTATTTGAAGACATTTCATTTTCCACTGTAGGCCTCTTAGCGGTATGAATGTCCACTTGCAGTTTCTAATGAAAGAGTGTTTCAGTGCTGCTCAATCAAAACAAAGTTCCAACTCTGTTAGTTGAATGCACAGAACAGAAAGAAGTTTCACAGAATGCTTCTGTGTAGTTTTATTTGAATTAAGTCCTTTTTACACTATAGGACTCCATGCGCTATGATTGTCCACTTGCAGTTTCTACAGAAAGAGTGTTTCTGTGCTGCTCTCTCAAAAGGTGGTTCAACTCTATTAGTTGAATGCACAGAAGAGAAAGAAGTTTCACAGAATGCTTCTGTGTAGTTTTTATTTGTAGATATTCTTTTTTGCGGTATAGGACCCTTAGCGCTATGAATGTCCAATTGCAGTTTCTACAGAAAGAGTGTATCAGAATTGCTAAATCAAAAGTAAGCTTCAACTCTTTTAGTTGATTGCACAGAAGAGAAAGAAGTTTCACTGAATGCTTCTGTGTAGTTTTTGTTTCTAGTTACTCCTTTTTCCAGTATAGGCTCCTTAGTGCTACGAATGTCCACTTGCAGTTTCTACAGAAAGAGTGTTTCAGAACTGCTCAATCAATAGTAATGTTCAACTCTGTTAGTTGAATGCACCGAACAGAAAGAAGTTTCGCAGAATGCTTCTGAGTAGTTTTTAGTTGAAGATATCCCTTTTTCCACTATAAGCCCCGTAGAGCTCTGAATGTCCCGTTGCAGTTTCTACAGAAAGAGTGTTTCAGAACTGCTCTGTCAAAAGTAAATTTCAACTCTGTTAGTTGAATGCAAAGAAGAGAAATTAGTTTCACAGAATGCTTCTTTGTAGTTTTTATTTGAAGATATTCCTTTTTCCACTATAAGCCAATTAGAGCTCTGTATGTCCAGTTGCATTTTCCACAGAAAGGGTGTTTCAGCACTGCTCTATCAAAAGTAATATTCATCTCTGTTAGTTGAATGCACAGAACAGAAAGAAATTTCGCAGAATGCTTCAGTGTAGTTTTTATTTGAAGATATTCTTTTTCCACTATAGGCCTCTTAGGGCTCCGAATGTCCACTTGCAGTTTCTACAGAAACAGTGTTTCAGAACTGTTCAATCACAAGAAAGCTTCAACTCTGTTAGTTGAATGCACAGAACAGAAAGAAGTTTCGCAGAATGCTTCTGAGTAGTTTTAATTTGAAGATATTCTTTTTTCCACTCTAAGCCCAAGAGCGCTCTGAGTGTCCACTTGTAGTTTCTACAGAAACAGTCTTTCAGAACTGCTCTACCAAAAGTAATATTCAACTCTGTTACTTGAATGCACAGAACACAAAGAAGTTTCGCAGAATGCTTCTGTGTAGTTTTTATTTGAAGGTATTCCATTTTCCACTATAGGACCCTTAGGGCTCAGAATGTCCACTTACAGTTTCTACTGAAACGGTGTTTCAGAACTTCTCAATCAAAAGTAAGCTTCAACTCTGTTAGTTGAATTCACAGAACAGAAAGCAGTTTCAAAAAATCCTTCTGTGTAGTTTTTATTTGAAGATATTACTTTTGCCACTATAGTCCTTTTGGGACTCTGAATATCCACTTGCAGATTCCACAGAAACTGTGTTTCAGAACTGCTCAATCAAAAGTAAGCTTCAACTCTGTTAGTTGAACGCACTGAACAAAAATTACTTTCACAGAATGCTTCTGTGTAGTTTTTATTTGAAGACATTTCATTTTCCACTGTAGGCCTCTTAGCGGTATGAATGTCCACTTGCAGTTTCTAATGAAAGAGTGTTTCAGTGCTTCTCAATCAAAACAATGTTCCAACTCTGTTAGTTGAATGCACAGAACAGAAAGAAGTTTCACAGAATGCTTCTGTGTAGTTTTTATTTGAAGTAAGTCCTTTTTACACTATAGGCCCCCATGCGCTATGATTGTCCACTTGCAGTTTCTACAGAAAGAGTGTTTCTGTGCTGCTCTCTCAAAAGGTGGTTCAACTCTATTAGTTGAATGTACAGAAGAGAAAGAAGTCTCACAGAATGCTTCTGTGTAGTTTTTATTTGTAGATATTCTTTTTTGCGGTATAGGACCCTTAGCGCTATGAATGTCCAATTTCAGTTTCTACAGAAAGAGTGTATCAGAATTGCTCAATCAAAAGTAAGCTTCAACCCTTTTACTTGATTGCACAGAAGAGAAAGAAGTTTCACTGAATGCTTCTGTGTAGTTTTTGTTTGTAGTTACTCCTTTTTCCAGTATAGGCTCCTTAGTGCTACGAATGTCCACTTGCAGTTTCTACAGAAAGAGTGTTTCAGAACTGCTCAATCAATAGTAATGTTCAACTCTGTTAGTTGAATGCACAGAACAGAAAGAAGTTTCGCAGAATGCTTCTGAGTAGTTTTTAGTTGAAGATATCCCTTTTTCCACCATAAGCCCCGTAGAGCTCTGAATGTCCAGTTGCAGTTTCTACAGAAAGAGTGTTTCAGAACTGCTCTGTCAAAAGTAAAGTTCAACTCTGTTAGTTGAATGCAAAGAAGAGAAATAAGTTTCACAGAATGCTTCTTTGTAGTTTTTATTTGAAGATATTCCTTTTTACACTATAAGCCAATTAGAGCTCTGTATGTCCAGTTGCATTTTCCACAGAAAGTGTGTTTCAGCACTGCTCTGTCAAAAGTAATATTCATCTCTGTTAGTTGAATGCACAGAACAGAAAGAAGTTTCGGAGAATGCTTCTGTGTAGTTTTTATTTGAAGATATTCCTTTTTCCACTATAGGCCACTTAGGGTTCCAAATGTCCACTTGCAGTTTCTTCAGAAAGAGCGTCTCAGAACTGCTCAATCAAAGTAAAATTCAACTCTGTTAGTTGAATGCAAAGAACAGAAATAAGTTTCACAGAATGCTTCTTTGTAGTTTTTATTTGAAGTTATTCCTTTTTCCACTATATGCCAATTAGAGCTCTGTATGTCCAGTTGCATTTTCCACAGAAAGGGTCTTTCAGCACTGCTCTATCAAAAGTAATATTCATATCTGTTAGTTGAATGCACAGAACAGAAAGAAATTTCGCAGAATGCTTCAGTGTAGTTTTTATTTGAAGATATTCTTTTTCCACTATAGGCCCCTTAGGGCTCCGAATGTCCACTTGCAGTTTCTACAGAAACAGTGTTTCAGAACTGTTCAATCACAAGAAAGCTTCAACTCTGTTAGTTGAATGCACAGAACAGAAAGAAGTTTCGCAGAATGCTTCTGAGTAGTTTTAATTTGAAGATATTCTTTTTTCCACTCTAAGCCCAAGAGCGCTCTGAGTGTCCACTTGTAGTTTCTACAGAAACAGTCTTTCAGAACTGCTCTACCAAAAGTAATATTCAACTCTGTTACTTGAATGCACAGAACACAAAGAAGTTTCGCAGAATGCTTCTGTGTAGTTTTTATTTGAAGATATTCCATTTTCCACTATAGGACCCTTAGGGCTCACAATGTCCACTTACAGTTTCTACTGAAACTGTGTTTCAGAACTTCTCAATCAAAAGTAAGCTTCAACTCTGTTAGTTGAATTCATAGAACAGAAAGCAGTTTCAAAAAATCCTTCTGTGTAGTTTTTATTTGAAGATATTTCTTTTGCCACTATGATCCTCTTGGGACTCCGAATATCCACTTGCAGATTCCACAGAAACTGTGTTTCAGAACTGCTCAATCAAAAGTAAGCTTCAACTCTGTTAGTTGAACGCACTGAACAAAAAGTACTTTCACAGAATGCTTCTGTGTAGTTTTTATTTGAAGACATTTCATTTTCCACTGTAGGCCCCTTAGCGGTATGAATGTCCACTTGCAGTTTCTAATGAAAGAGTGTTTCAGTGCTGCTTAATCAAAACAAAGTTCCAACTCTGTTAGTTGAATGCACAGAACAGAAAGAAGTTTCACAGAATGCTTCTGTGTAGTTTTTATTTGAAGTAAGTCCTTTTTACACTATAGGCCCCCATGCGCTATGATTGTCCACTTGCAGTTTCTACAGAAAGAGTGTTTCTGTGCTGCTCTCTCAAAAGGTGGTTCAACTCTATTAGTTGAATCCACAGAAGAGAAAGAAGTTTCACAGAATGCTTCTGTGTAGTTTTTATTTGTAGATATTCTTTTTTGCGGTATAGGACCCTTAGCGCTATGAATGACCAATTGCAGTTTCAACAGAAAGAGTGTATCAGAATTCCTCAATCAAAAGTAAGCTTCAACTCTTTTAGTTGATTGCACAGAAGAGAAAGAAGTTTCACTGAATGCTTCTCTGTAGTTTTTGTTTGTAGTTACTCCTTTTTCCAGTATAGGCTCCTTAGTGCTACGAATGTCCACTTGCAGTTTCTACAGAAAGAGTGTTTCAGAACTGCTCAATCAATAGTAATGTTCAACTCTGTTAGTTGAATGCACAGAACAGAAAGAAGTTTCGCAGAATGCTTCTGAGTAGTTTTTAGTTGAAGATATCCCTTTTTCCACTATAAGCCCCGTAGAGCTCTGAATGTCCAGTTGCAGTTTCTACAGAAAGAGTGTTTCAGAACTGCTCTGTCAAAGTAAAGTTCAACTCTGTTAGTTGAATGCAAAGAAGAGAAATAAGTTTCACAGAATGCTTCTTTGTAGTTTTTATTTGAAGATATTCCTTTTTCCACTATAAGCCAATTAGAGCTCTGTATGTCCAGTTGCATTTTCCACAGAAAGTGTGTTTCAGCACTGCTCTATCAAAAGTAATATTCATCTCTGTTAGTTGTATGCACAGAACAGAAAGAAATTTCGCAGAATGCTTCATTGTAGTTTTTATTTGAAGATATTCTTTTTCCACTATAGGCCCCTTAGGGCTCCGAATGTCCACTTGCAGTTTCTACAGAAACAGTGTTTCAGAACTGTTCAATCACAAGAAAACTTCAACTCTGTTAGTTGAATGCACAGAACAGAAAGAAGTTTCGCAGAATGCTTCTGAGTAGTTTTAATTTGAAGATATTCTTTTTTCCACTCTAAGCCCAAGAGCGCTCTGAGTGTCCACTTGTAGTTTCTACAGAAACAGTCTTTCAGAACTGCTCTACCAAAATAATATTCAACTCTGTTACTTGAATGCACAGAACACAAAGAAGTTTCGCAGAATGCTTCTGTGTAGTTTTTATTTGAAGATATTCCATTTTCCACTATAGGACCCTTAGGGCTTAGAATGTCCACTTACAGTTTCTACTGAAACGGTGTTTCAGAACTTCTCAATCAAAAGTAAGCTTCAACTCTGTTAGTTGAATTCACAGAACAGAAAGCAGTTTCAAAAAATCCTTCTGTGTACTTTTTATTTGAAGATATTCCTTTTGCCACTATAGTCCTCTTGGGGCTCCGAATATGCACTTGCAGTTTCCACAGAAACTGTGTTTCAGAACTGCTCAATCAAAAGTAAGCTTCAACTCTGTTAGTTTAACGCACTGAACAAATAGTACTTTCACAGAATGCTTCTGTGTAGTTTTTATTTGAAGACATTTCATTTTCCACTGTACGCCTCTTAGCGGTATGAATGTCCAATTGCAGTTTCTAATGAAAGAGTGTTTCAGTGCTGCTCAATCAAAACAAAGTTCCAACTCTGTTAGTTGAATGCACAGAACAGAAAGAAGTTTCACAGAATGCTTCTGTGTAGTTTTTATTTGAAGTAAGTCCTTTTTACACTATAGGCCCCCATGCGCTATGATTGTCCACTTGCAGTTTCTACAGAAAGAGTGTTTCTGTGCTGCTCTCTCAAAAGGTGGTTCAACTCTATTAGTTGAATGCACAGAAGAGAAAGAAGTTTCACAGAATGCTTCTGTGTAGTTTTTATTTGTAGATATTCTTTTTTGCGGTATAGGACCCTTAGCGCTATGAATGTCCAATTGCAGTTTCTACAGAAAGAGTGTATCAGAATTGCTCAATCAAAAGTAAGCTTCAACTCTTTTAGTTGATTGCACAGAAGAGAAAGAAGTTTCACTGAATGCTTCTGTGTAGTTTTTGTTTGTAGTTACTCCTTTTTCCAGTATAGGCTCCTTAGTGCTACGAATGTCCACTTGCAGTTTCTACAGAAAGAGTGTTTCAGAACTGCTCAATCAATAGTAATGTTCAATTCTGTTGGTTGAATGCTCAGAACAGAAAGAAGTTTCGCAGAATGCTTCTGAGTAGTTTTTAGTTGAAGATATCCCCTTTCCACTATAAGCCCCGTAGAGCTCTGAATGTCCAGTTGCAGTTTCTACAGAATGAGTGTTTCAGAACTGCTCTGTCAAAGTAATGTTCAACTCTGTTAGTTGAATGCACAGAACAGAAAGAAGTTTCGGAGAATGCTTCTGTGTAGTTTTTATTTGAAGATATTCCTTTTTCCACTATAGGCCCCTTAGGGTTCCAAATGTCCACTTGCAGTTTCTTCAGAAAGAGCGTCTCAGAACTGCTCAATCAAAAGTAAAGTTCAACTCTGTTAGTTGAATGCAAAGAACAGAAATAAGTTTCACAGAATGCTTCTTTGTAGTTTTTATTTGAAGATATTCCTTTATCCACTATAAGCCAATTAGAGCTCTGTTTGTCCAGTTGCATTTTCCACAGAAAGGGTGTTTCAGCACTGCTCTACCAAAAGTAATATTCATCTCTGTTAGTTGAATGCACAGAACAGAAAGAAATTTCGCAGAATGCTTCAGTGTAGTTTTTATTTGAAGATATTCTTTTTCCACTATAGGCCCCTTAGGGCTCCGAATGTCCACTTGCAGTTTCTACAGAAACAGTGTTTCAGAACTGTTCAATCACAAGAAAGCTTCAACTCTGTTAGCTGAATGCACAGAACAGAAAGAAGTTTCGCAGAATGCTTCTGAGTAGTTTTAATTTGAAGATATTCTTTTTTCCACTCTAAGCCCAATAGCGCTCTGAGTGTCCACTTGTAGTTTCTACAGAAACAGTCTTTCAGAACTGCTCTACCAAAAGTAATATTCAACTCTGTTACTTGAATGCACAGATCAGAAAGAAGTTTCGCAGAATGCTTCTGTGTAGTTTTTATTTGAAGATATTCCATTTTCCACTATAGGACCCTTAGGGCTCAGAATGTCCACTTAATGTTTCTACTGAAACGGTCTTTCAGAACTTCTGAATCAAAAGTAAGCTTCACCTCTGTTAGTTGAATTCACAGAACAGAAAGCAGTTTCAAGAAATCCTTCTGTGTAGTTTTTATTTGAAGATATTCCTTTTGCCACTAGAGTCCTCTTGGGTCTCCGAATATCCACTTGCAGATTCCACAGAAACTGTGTTTCAGAACTGCTCAATCAAAAGTAAGCTTCAAATCTGTTAGTTGAACGCACTGAACAAAAAGTACTTTCACAGAATGCTTCTGTGTAGTTTTTATTTGAAGACATTTCATTTTCCACTGTAGGCCTCTTAGCGGTATGAATGTCCACTTGCAGTTTCTAATGAAAGAGTGTTTCAGTGCTGCTCAATCAAAACAAACTTCCAACTCTGTTAGTTGAATGCACAGAACAGAAAGAAGTTTCACACAATGCTTCTGTGTAGTTTTTATTAGAAGATATTCCTTTTCCACTATATGCCCGATAGCGCTCTGAGTGTCCCCTTGTAGTTTCTACAGAAACAGTGTTTCAGAACTGCTCTATCAAAAGTAATATTCAACTCTGTTACTTGAATGCACAGAACAGAAAGAAGTTTCACAGAATGCTTCTGCGTAGTTTTTATTTGAAGATATTCCTTTTTCCACTATAGGACACTTAGGGCTCCGAATGTCCACTTACCGTTTCTACAGAAACAATGTTTCAGAACTGTTAAATCAAAAGTAAGCTTCAAATCTGTTAGTTGAATGGAAAGAACATAAATAAGTTTCACAGAATGCTTATGTGTAGTTTTTATTTGAAGATATACTTTTTCCACTATAAGCCCATTAGCGCTCTCTATGTCCACTTCCAGTTTCCACAGAAAGAGTGTTTCAGAACTGCTCTATCAAAGCAATATTCATCTCTGTTAGTTGAATGCACAGAACAGAAAAAAGTTTCACAGAAATCTTCTGTGTAGTTTTTCTTTGAAGATATTCCTTTTTCCACTATAGGCCCCTTAGGGCTCCGAATGTCCACTTGCAATTTCTACAGAATCAGTGTTTCAGAACACTTCAATCAAAAGTAAACTTCAATTCTGTTAGTAGAAAGCACAGAACAGAAAGAAGTTTCGCAGAATGCTTCCGAGTAGTTTTGATTTGAAGATATTCCTTTTTCCACTATAAGCCCAATAGCGCTCTGAGTGTCCACTTGTAGTTTGTACAGAAACAGTGTTTCAGAACTGCTCTATCAAAAGTAATATTCAACTCTGTTACTTGAATGCACAGAACAGAAAGTAGTTTTGCAGAATGCTTCTGTGTAGTTTTTATTTGAAAATATTCCTTTTTCCACTATAGGACCCGTAGGGCTCCGAATGTCCACTTACAGTTTCTACAGAAACAGTGTTTCAGAACTGCTCAATCAAAAGTAAGCTTCAACACTGTTAGTTGAATTCACAGAACAGAAAGCAGTTTCATAAAATGCTTCTGTGTAGTTTTTATTTGAAGATATTCCTTTTGCCACTATAGTCCTCTTGGGGCTCCGAATATGCACTTGCAGTTTCCACAGAAACTGTGTTTCAGAACTGCTCAATCAAAAGTAAGCTTCAACTCTGTTAGTTGAACGCACTGAACAAAAAGTACTTTCACAGAATGCTTCTGTGTAGTTTTTATTTGAAGACATTTCATTTTCCACTGTAGGCCTCTTAGCGGTATGAATGTCCACTTGCAGTTTCTAATGAAGGAGTGTTTCAGTGCTGCTCAATCAAAACAAAGTTCCAACTCTGTTAGTTGAATGCACAGAACAGAAAGAAGTTTCACAGAATGCTTCTGTGTAGTTTTTATTTGAAGTAAGTCCTTTTTACCCTATAGGCCCCCATGCGCTATGATTGTCCACTTGCAGTTTCTACAGAAAGAGTGTTTCTGTGCTGCTCTCTCAAAAGGTGGTTCAACTCTATTAGTTGAATGCACAGAAGAGAAAGAAGTTTCACAGAATGCTTCTGTGTAGTTTTTATTTGTAGATATTCTTTTTTGCGGTATAAGACCCTTAGCGCTATGAATGTCCAATTTCAGTTTCTACAGAAAGAGTGTATCAGAATTGCTCAATCAAAAGTAAGCTTCAACTCTTTTAGTTGATTGCACAGAAGAGAAAGAAGTTTCACTGAATGCTTCTGTGTAGTTTTTGTTTGTAGTTACTCCTTTTTCCAGTATAGGCTCCTTAGTGCAACGAATGTCCACTTTCAGTTTCTACAGAAAGAGTGTTTCAGAACTGCTCAATCAATAGTAATGTTCAACTCTGTTAGTTGAATGCACAGAACAGAAAGAAGTTTCGCAGAATGCTTCTGAGTAGTTTTTAGTTGAAGATATCCCTTTTTCAACTATAAGCCCCGTAGAGCTCTGAATGTCCAGTTGCAGTTTCTACAGAAAGAGTGTTTCAGAACTGCTCTGTCAAAAGTAATGTTCAACTCTGTTAGTTGAATGCACGGAACAGAAAGTAGTTTCGGAGAATGCTTCTGTGTAGTTTTTATTTGAAGATACTCCTTTTTCCACTATAGGCCCCTTACGATTCCAAATGTCCACTTGCAGTTTCTTCAGAAAGAGCGTCTCAGAACTGCTCAATCAAAAGTAAAGTTCAACTCTGTTAGTTGAATGCACAGAAGAGAAATAAGTTTCACAGAATGCTTCTTTGTAGTTTTTATTTGAAGATATTCCTTTTTCCACTATAAGCCAATTAGAGCTCTGTATGTCCAGTTGCATTTTCCACAGAAAGGGTGTTTCAGCACTGCTCTATCAAAAGTAATATTCATCTCTGTTAGTTGAATGCACAGAACAGAAAGTAATTTCGCAGAATGCTTCAGTGTAGTTTTTATTTGAACATATCCTTTTTCCACTATAGGCCCCATAGGGCTCCGAATGTCCACTTGCAGTTTCTACAGAAACAATGTTTCAGAACTGTTCAATAGCAAGAAAGCTTCAACTCTGTTAGTTGAATGCACAGAACAGAAAGAAGTTTCGCAGAATGCTTCTGAGTAGTTTTAATTTGAAGATTCTCTTTTTTCCACTCTAAGCCCAATAGCGCTCTGAGTGTCCACTTGTAGTTTCTACAGAAACAGTCTTTCAGAACTGCTCTACCAAAAGTAATATTCAACTCTGTTACTTGAATGCACAGAACACAAAGAAGTTTCGCAGAATGCTTCTGTGTAGTTTTTATTTGAAGATATTCCGTTTTCCACTATAGGACCCTTAGGACTCAGAATGTCCACTTACAGTTTCTACTGAAACGGTGTTTCAGAACTTCTCAATCAAAAGTAAGCTTCAACTCTGTTAGTTGAATTCACAGAAGAGAAAGCAGTTTCAAAAAATCCTTCTGTGTAGTTTTTATTTGAAGATATTTCTTTTGCCACTATAGTCCTCTTGGGACTCCGAATATCCACTTGCAGATTCCACAGAAACTGTGTTTCAGAACTGCTCAATCAAAAGTAAGCTTCAACTCTGTTAGTTGAACGCACTGAACAAAAAGTACTTTCACAGAATGCTTCTGTGTAGTTTTTATTTGAAGACATTTCATTTTCCACTGTAGGCCTCTTAGCGGTATGAATGTCCACTTGCAGTTTCTAATGAAAGAGTGTTTCAGTGCTGCTCAATCAAAACAAAGTTCCAACTCTGTTAGTTGAATGCACAGAACAGAAAGAAGTTTCACAGAATGCTTCTGTGTAGTTTTTATTTGAAGTAAGTCCTTTTTACACTATAGGCCCCCATGCGCTATGATTGTCCACTTGCAGTTTCTACAGAAAGAGTGTTTCTGTGCTGCTCTCTCAAAAGGTGGTTCAACTCTATTACTTGAATGCACAGAAGAGAAAAAAGTTTCACAGAATGCTTCTGTGTAGTTTTTATTTGTCGATATTCTATTTTGCGGTATAGGACCCTTAGCGCTATGAATGTCCAATTGCAGTTTCTACAAAAAGAGTGTATCAGAATTGCTTAATCAAAAGTAAGCTTCAACCCTTTTAGTTGATTGCACAGAAGAGAAAGAAGTTTCACTGAATGCTTCTGTGTAGTTTTTCTTTGTAGTTATTCCTTTCTCCAGCATAGGCTCCTTAGTGCTACGAATGTCCACTTGCAGTTTCTACAGAAAGAGTGTTTCAGAACTGCTCAATCAATAGTAATGTTCAACTCTGTTAGTAGAATGCACAGAACAGAAAGAAGTTTCGCAGAATGCTTCTGAGTAGTTTTTAGTTGAAGATATCCCTTTTTCCACTATAAGCCCCGTAGAGCTCAGAATGTCCAGTTGCAGTTGCTAGAGAAAGAGAATTTCAGAACTGCTCTATCAAAAGTAAAGTTCAACTCTGTTAGTTGAATGCACAGAACAGAAAGAAGTTTCGGAGAATGCTTCTGTGTAGTTTTTAATTGAAGATATTCCTTTTTCCACTATAGGCCCCTTAGGGTTCCAAATGTCCACTTGCAGTTTCTTCAGAAAGAACGTCTCAGAACTGCTCAATCAAAAGTAAAGTTCAACTCTGTTAGTTGAATGCAAAGAAAAGAAATAAGTTTCACAGAATGCTTCTTTGTAGTATTTATTTGAAGATATTCCTTTTTCCACTATAAGCCAATTAGAGCACTGTATGTCCAGTTGCATTTTCCACAGAAAGGGTGTTTCAGAACTGCTCTGTCAAAAGTAATATTCATATCTGTTAGTTGAATGCACAGAACAGAAAGAAATTTCGCAGAATGCTTCAGTGTAGTTTTTATTTGAAGATATTCCCTTTTCCACTGTAGACCCCTTAGGGTTCCAAATGTCCACTTGCAGTTTCTTCAGAAAGAGCGTCTCAGAACTGCTCAATCAAAAGTATAGTTCAACTCTGTTAGTTGAATGCAAAGAACAGAAATAAGTTTCACAGAATGTTTCTGTGTAGTTTTTATTTGAAGATATTCCTTTTTCCCCTTTAAGACCATTAGCACTCTGTATGTCCAGTTGCAGCTTCCACAGAAAGAGTGTTTCAGAACTGATCTATCAAAAGCAATATACATCTCTGTTAGTTGAATGCACATAACAGAAAGGAGTTTCACAGAATACTTCTGTGTAGTTTTTATTTGAAGTAAGTGTTTTTTACACAATAGGCCCCCATGCGCTATGATTGTCCACTTACGGTTTGTACAGAAAGAGTGTTTCTGTGCTGCTCTATCAAAAGTAGGTTCAACTCTGTTAGTTGAATGCAGAGAAGAGAAAGAAGTTTCACAGAATGCTTCTGTGTAGTTTTTATTTGAAGATATTCCTTTTTCCACTATAAGCCCGATAGCGCTCTGAGTGTCCCCTTGTAGTTTCTACAGAAACAGTGTTTCAGAACTGCTCTATCAAAAGTAATATTCAACTCTGTTACTTGAATGCACAGAACAGAAAGAAGTTTCACAGAATGCTTCTGCGTAGTTTTTATTTGAAGATATTCCTTTTTCCACTATAGGAACCTTAGGGCTCCGAATGTCCACTTACCGTTTCTACAGAAACAATGTTTCAGAACTGTTCAATCAAAAGTCAGCTTCAAATCTGTTAGTTGAATGGAAAGAACAGAAATAAGTTTCACAGAATGCTTCTGTGTAGTTTTTATTTGAAGATATTCTTTTTCCACTATTAGCCCATTAGCGCTCTGTATGTCCACTTGCAGTTTCCACAGAAAGAGTGTTTCAGAACTACTCTATCAAAGCAATATTCATCTCTGTTAGTTGAATGCACAGAACAGAAAGAAGTTTCACAGAATGCTTCTGTGTAGTTTTTCTTTGAAGATATTCCTTTTTCCACTATAGGCCCCTTAGGGCTCCGAATGTCCGCTTGCAGTTTCTACAGAAACAGTGTTTCAGAACTCTTCAATCAAAAGTAAGCTTCAACTCTGTTAGTTGAAAGCACAGAACAGAAAGAAGTTTCACAGAATGCTTCTGAGTAGTTTTTATTTGAAGATAATCCTTTTTCCACTATAAGCCCAATACCGCTCTGAGTGTCCACTTGTAGTTGCTACAGAAACAGTGTTTCACAACTGCTCTATCAAAAGTAATATTCAACTCTGTTACTTGAATGCACAGAACAGAAAGTAGTTTCGCAGAATGCTTCTGTGTATTTTTTATTTGAAAATATTCCTTTTTCCACTATAGGACCCGTAGGGCTCCGAATGTCCACTTACAGTTTCTACAGAAACAGTGTTTCAGAACTGCTCAATCAAAAGTAATCTTCAACTCTGTTAGTTGAATTCACAGAACAGAAAGCAGTTTCATAAAATGCTTCTGTGTACTTTTTATTTGAAGATATTCCTTTTGCCACTATAGTCCTCTAGGGGCTCCGAATATGCACTTGCAGTTTCCACAGAAACTGTGTTTCAGAACTGCTCAATCAAAAGTAAGCTTCAACTCTGTTAGTTGAACGCACTGAACAAAAAGTACTTTCACAGAATGCTTCTGTGTAGTTTTTATTTGAAGACATTTCATTTTCCACTGTAGGCCTCTTAGCGGTATGAATGTCCACTTGCAGTTTCTAATGAAAGAGTGTTTCAGTGCTGCTCAATCAAAACAAAGTTCCAACTCTGTTAGTTGAATGCACAGAACAGAAAGAAGTTTCACAGAATGCTTCTGTACAATTTTTATTTGAAGTAAGTCCTTTTTACACTATACGCCCCCATGCGCTGTGATTGTCCACATGCAGTTTCTACAGAAAGAGTGTTTCTGTGCTGCTCTCTCAAAAGGTGGTTCAATTCTATTAGTTGAATGCACAGAAGAGAAAGAAGTTTCACAGAATGCTTCTGTGTAGTTTTTATTTGAAGATATTCCTTTTTCAACTATAAGCCAGATAGCTCTCTGAGTGTCCCCTTGTAGTTTCTACAGAAACAGTGTTTCAGAACTGCTCTATCAAAAGTAATATTCAACTCTGTTACTTGAATGCACAGAACAGAGAGGAGTTTCGCAGAATGCTTCTGTGTAGTTTTTATTTGAAGATATTCCTTTTTCCACTATAGGACCCTTAGGGCTCCGAATTTCCACTTACCGTTTCTACAGAAACAATGTTTCAGAACTGTTCAATCAAAAGTAAGCTTCAACTCGGTTAGTTGAATGCAAAGAACAGAAATAAGTTTCACAGAATGCTTCTGTGCAGTTTTTATTTGAAGATATTCCTTTTTCCACTATAAGCCCATTAGCGCTCTGTATGTCCAGTTGGAGTTTCCACAGAAAGAGTGTTTCAGAACTGCTCTATCAAAAGCAATATTCATCTCTCTTAGTTGAATGCACAGAACAGAAAGAAGTTTCAAAGAATGCTTCTGTGTAGTTTTTATTTGAAGTAAGTCCTTTTTACACTATAGGCCCCCATGCGCTATGATTGTCCGCTTGCGGTTTGTACAGAAAGAGTGTTTCTGTGCTGCTCTATCAAAAGTAGGTTCAACTCTGTTAGTTGAATGCACAGAAGAGAAAGAAGTTTCACAGAATGCTTCTGTGTATTTTTTATTTGAAGATATTCCTTTTTCCACTATAAGCCCGATAGCGCTCTGCGTGTCCCCTTGTAGTTTCTACAGAAAAAGTGTTTCAGAACTCCTCTATCAAAAGAAATATTCAACTCTGTTACTTGAATGCACAGAACAGAAAGAATTTTCGCAGAATGCTTCTGTGTAGTTTTTATTTGAAGATATTCCTTTTTCCACTCTAGGACCCTTAGGGCTCCGAATGTCCACTTACAGTTTCTACAGAAACAATGCTTCAGAACTGTTCTATCAAAAGTAAGCGTCAACTCTGTTAGTTGAATTCACAGAACAGAAAGCAGTTTCATAAAATGCTTCTGTGTAGTTCTTATTTGAAGATATTCCTTTTGCCACTAGAGTCCTCTTGGGGCTCCGAATGTCCACTTACAGTTTCCACAGAAACTGTGTTTCAGAACTGCTCAATCAAAAGTAAGCTTCAACTCTGTTAGTTGAATGCACTGAACAAAAAGAACTATCACAGAATGCTTCTGTGTACTTTTTATTTGAAGACATTACATTTTCCACTGTAGGCCTCTTAGCGCTATGAATGTCCACTTGCAGTTTCTAATGAAAGAGTGTTTCCGTTGTGCTCAATCAAAAGAAAGGTCCAACTCTGTTAGTTGAATGCACAGAACAGAAAGAAGTTTCACAGAATGCTTCTGTGTAGTTTTTATTTGAAGTAAGTCCTTTTTACACTATAGGCCCCCATGCGCTATGATTGTCCACTTGCAGTTTCTACAGAAAGAGTGTTTCTGTGCTGCTCTCTCAAAAGGTGGTTCAACTCTATTAGTTGAATCCACAGAAGAGAAAGAAGTTTCACAGAATGCTTCTGTGTAGTTTTTATTTGTAGATATTCTTTTTTGCGGTATAGGACCCTTAGCGCTATGAATGACCAATTGCAGTTTCAACAGAATTCCTCAATCAAAAGTAAGCTTCAACTCTTTTAGTTGATTGCACAGAAGAGAAAGAAGTTTCACTGAATGCTTCTCTGTAGTTTTTGTTTGTAGTTACTCCTTTTTCCAGTATAGGCTCCTTAGTGCTACGAATGTCCACTTGCAGTTTCTACAGAAAGAGTGTTTCAGAACTGCTCAATCAATAGTAATGTTCAACTCTGTTAGTTGAATGCACAGAACAGAAAGAAGTTTCGCAGAATGCTTCTGAGTAGTTTTTAGTTGAAGATATCCCTTTTTCCACTATAAGCCCCGTAGAGCTCTGAATGTCCAGTTGCAGTTTCTACAGAAAGAGTGTTTCAGAACTGCTCTGTCAAAGTAAAGTTCAACTCTGTTAGTTGAATGCAAAGAAGAGAAATAAGTTTCACAGAATGCTTCTTTGTAGTTTTTATTTGAAGATATTCCTTTTTCCACTATAAGCCAATTAGAGCTCTGTATGTCCAGTTGCATTTTCCACAGAAAGTGTGTTTCAGCACTGCTCTATCAAAAGTAATATTCATCTCTGTTAGTTGTATGCACAGAACAGAAAGAAATTTCGCAGAATGCTTCATTGTAGTTTTTATTTGAAGATATTCTTTTTCCACTATAGGCCCCTTAGGGCTCCGAATGTCCACTTGCAGTTTCTACAGAAACAGTGTTTCAGAACTGTTCAATCACAAGAAAACTTCAACTCTGTTAGTTGAATGCACAGAACAGAAAGAAGTTTCGCAGAATGCTTCTGAGTAGTTTTAATTTGAAGATATTCTTTTTTCCACTCTAAGCCCAAGAGCGCTCTGAGTGTCCACTTGTAGTTTCTACAGAAACAGTCTTTCAGAACTGCTCTACCAAAATAATATTCAACTCTGTTACTTGAATGCACAGAACACAAAGAAGTTTCGCAGAATGCTTCTGTGTAGTTTTTATTTGAAGATATTCCATTTTCCACTATAGGACCCTTAGGGCTTAGAATGTCCACTTACAGTTTCTACTGAAACGGTGTTTCAGAACTTCTCAATCAAAAGTAAGCTTCAACTCTGTTAGTTGAATTCACAGAACAGAAAGCAGTTTCAAAAAATCCTTCTGTGTACTTTTTATTTGAAGATATTCCTTTTGCCACTATAGTCCTCTTGGGGCTCCGAATATGCACTTGCAGTTTCCACAGAAACTGTGTTTCAGAACTGCTCAATCAAAAGTAAGCTTCAACTCTGTTAGTTTAACGCACTGAACAAATAGTACTTTCACAGAATGCTTCTGTGTAGTTTTTATTTGAAGACATTTCATTTTCCACTGTACGCCTCTTAGCGGTATGAATGTCCAATTGCAGTTTCTAATGAAAGAGTGTTTCAGTGCTGCTCAATCAAAACAAAGTTCCAACTCTGTTAGTTGAATGCACAGAACAGAAAGAAGTTTCACAGAATGCTTCTGTGTAGTTTTTATTTGAAGTAAGTCCTTTTTACACTATAGGCCCCCATGCGCTATGATTGTCCACTTGCAGTTTCTACAGAAAGAGTGTTTCTGTGCTGCTCTCTCAAAAGGTGGTTCAACTCTATTAGTTGAATGCACAGAAGAGAAAGAAGTTTCACAGAATGCTTCTGTGTAGTTTTTATTTGTAGATATTCTTTTTTGCGGTATAGGACCCTTAGCGCTATGAATGTCCAATTGCAGTTTCTACAGAAAGAGTGTATCAGAATTGCTCAATCAAAAGTAAGCTTCAACTCTTTTAGTTGATTGCACAGAAGAGAAAGAAGTTTCACTGAATGCTTCTGTGTAGTTTTTGTTTGTAGTTACTCCTTTTTCCAGTATAGGCTCCTTAGTGCTACGAATGTCCACTTGCAGTTTCTACAGAAAGAGTGTTTCAGAACTGCTCAATCAATAGTAATGTTCAATTCTGTTGGTTGAATGCTCAGAACAGAAAGAAGTTTCGCAGAATGCTTCTGAGTAGTTTTTAGTTGAAGATATCCCCTTTCCACTATAAGCCCCGTAGAGCTCTGAATGTCCAGTTGCAGTTTCTACAGAATGAGTGTTTCAGAACTGCTCTGTCAAAGTAATGTTCAACTCTGTTAGTTGAATGCACAGAACAGAAAGAAGTTTCGGAGAATGCTTCTGTGTAGTTTTTATTTGAAGATATTCCTTTTTCCACTATAGGCCCCTTAGGGTTCCAAATGTCCACTTGCAGTTTCTTCAGAAAGAGCGTCTCAGAACTGCTCAATCAAAAGTAAAGTTCAACTCTGTTAGTTGAATGCAAAGAACAGAAATAAGTTTCACAGAATGCTTCTTTGTAGTTTTTATTTGAAGATATTCCTTTATCCACTATAAGCCAATTAGAGCTCTGTTTGTCCAGTTGCATTTTCCACAGAAAGGGTGTTTCAGCACTGCTCTACCAAAAGTAATATTCATCTCTGTTAGTTGAATGCACAGAACAGAAAGAAATTTCGCAGAATGCTTCAGTGTAGTTTTTATTTGAAGATATTCTTTTTCCACTATAGGCCCCTTAGGGCTCCGAATGTCCACTTGCAGTTTCTACAGAAACAGTGTTTCAGAACTGTTCAATCACAAGAAAGCTTCAACTCTGTTAGCTGAATGCACAGAACAGAAAGAAGTTTCGCAGAATGCTTCTGAGTAGTTTTAATTTGAAGATATTCTTTTTTCCACTCTAAGCCCAATAGCGCTCTGAGTGTCCACTTGTAGTTTCTACAGAAACAGTCTTTCAGAACTGCTCTACCAAAAGTAATATTCAACTCTGTTACTTGAATGCACAGATCAGAAAGAAGTTTCGCAGAATGCTTCTGTGTAGTTTTTATTTGAAGATATTCCATTTTCCACTATAGGACCCTTAGGGCTCAGAATGTCCACTTAATGTTTCTACTGAAACGGTCTTTCAGAACTTCTGAATCAAAAGTAAGCTTCACCTCTGTTAGTTGAATTCACAGAACAGAAAGCAGTTTCAAGAAATCCTTCTGTGTAGTTTTTATTTGAAGATATTCCTTTTGCCACTAGAGTCCTCTTGGGTCTCCGAATATCCACTTGCAGATTCCACAGAAACTGTGTTTCAGAACTGCTCAATCAAAAGTAAGCTTCAAATCTGTTAGTTGAACGCACTGAACAAAAAGTACTTTCACAGAATGCTTCTGTGTAGTTTTTATTTGAAGACATTTCATTTTCCACTGTAGGCCTCTTAGCGGTATGAATGTCCACTTGCAGTTTCTAATGAAAGAGTGTTTCAGTGCTGCTCAATCAAAACAAACTTCCAACTCTGTTAGTTGAATGCACAGAACAGAAAGAAGTTTCACACAATGCTTCTGTGTAGTTTTTATTAGAAGATATTCCTTTTCCACTATATGCCCGATAGCGCTCTGAGTGTCCCCTTGTAGTTTCTACAGAAACAGTGTTTCAGAACTGCTCTATCAAAAGTAATATTCAACTCTGTTACTTGAATGCACAGAACAGAAAGAAGTTTCACAGAATGCTTCTGCGTAGTTTTTATTTGAAGATATTCCTTTTTCCACTATAGGACACTTAGGGCTCCGAATGTCCACTTACCGTTTCTACAGAAACAATGTTTCAGAACTGTTAAATCAAAAGTAAGCTTCAAATCTGTTAGTTGAATGGAAAGAACATAAATAAGTTTCACAGAATGCTTATGTGTAGTTTTTATTTGAAGATATACTTTTTCCACTATAAGCCCATTAGCGCTCTCTATGTCCACTTCCAGTTTCCACAGAAAGAGTGTTTCAGAACTGCTCTATCAAAGCAATATTCATCTCTGTTAGTTGAATGCACAGAACAGAAAAAAGTTTCACAGAAATCTTCTGTGTAGTTTTTCTTTGAAGATATTCCTTTTTCCACTATAGGCCCCTTAGGGCTCCGAATGTCCACTTGCAGTTTCTACAGAATCAGTGTTTCAGAACACTTCAATCAAAAGTAAACTTCAATTCTGTTAGTAGAAAGCACAGAACAGAAAGAAGTTTCGCAGAATGCTTCCGAGTAGTTTTGATTTGAAGATATTCCTTTTTCCACTATAAGCCCAATAGCGCTCTGAGTGTCCACTTGTAGTTTGTACAGAAACAGTGTTTCAGAACTGCTCTATCAAAAGTAATATTCAACTCTGTTACTTGAATGCACAGAACAGAAAGTAGTTTTGCAGAGTGCTTCTGTGTAGTTTTTATTTGAAAATATTCCTTTTTCCACTATAGGACCCGTAGGGCTCCGAATGTCCACTTACAGTTTCTACAGAAACAGTGTTTCAGAACTGCTCAATCAAAAGTAAGCTTCAACACTGTTAGTTGAATTCACAGAACAGAAAGCAGTTTCATAAAATGCTTCTGTGTAGTTTTTATTTGAAGATATTCCTTTTGCCACTATAGTCCTCTTGGGGCTCCGAATATGCACTTGCAGTTTCCACAGAAACTGTGTTTCAGAACTGCTCAATCAAAAGTAAGCTTCAACTCTGTTAGTTGAACGCACTGAACAAAAAGTACTTTCACAGAATGCTTCTGTGTAGTTTTTATTTGAAGACATTTCATTTTCCACTGTAGGCCTCTTAGCGGTATGAATGTCCACTTGCAGTTTCTAATGAAGGAGTGTTTCAGTGCTGCTCAATCAAAACAAAGTTCCAACTCTGTTAGTTGAATGCACAGAACAGAAAGAAGTTTCACAGAATGCTTCTGTGTAGTTTTTATTTGAAGTAAGTCCTTTTTACCCTATAGGCCCCCATGCGCTATGATTGTCCACTTGCAGTTTCTACAGAAAGAGTGTTTCTGTGCTGCTCTCTCAAAAGGTGGTTCAACTCTATTAGTTGAATGCACAGAAGAGAAAGAAGTTTCACAGAATGCTTCTGTGTAGTTTTTATTTGTAGATATTCTTTTTTGCGGTATAAGACCCTTAGCGCTATGAATGTCCAATTTCAGTTTCTACAGAAAGAGTGTATCAGAATTGCTCAATCAAAAGTAAGCTTCAACTCTTTTAGTTGATTGCACAGAAGAGAAAGAAGTTTCACTGAATGCTTCTGTGTAGTTTTTGTTTGTAGTTACTCCTTTTTCCAGTATAGGCTCCTTAGTGCAACGAATGTCCACTTTCAGTTTCTACAGAAAGAGTGTTTCAGAACTGCTCAATCAATAGTAATGTTCAACTCTGTTAGTTGAATGCACAGAACAGAAAGAAGTTTCGCAGAATGCTTCTGAGTAGTTTTTAGTTGAAGATATCCCTTTTTCAACTATAAGCCCCGTAGAGCTCTGAATGTCCAGTTGCAGTTTCTACAGAAAGAGTGTTTCAGAACTGCTCTGTCAAAAGTAATGTTCAACTCTGTTAGTTGAATGCACGGAACAGAAAGTAGTTTCGGAGAATGCTTCTGTGTAGTTTTTATTTGAAGATACTCCTTTTTCCACTATAGGCCCCTTACGATTCCAAATGTCCACTTGCAGTTTCTTCAGAAAGAGCGTCTCAGAACTGCTCAATCAAAAGTAAAGTTCAACTCTGTTAGTTGAATGCACAGAAGAGAAATAAGTTTCACAGAATGCTTCTTTGTAGTTTTTATTTGAAGATATTCCTTTTTCCACTATAAGCCAATTAGAGCTCTGTATGTCCAGTTGCATTTTCCACAGAAAGGGTGTTTCAGCACTGCTCTATCAAAAGTAATATTCATCTCTGTTAGTTGAATGCACAGAACAGAAAGTAATTTCGCAGAATGCTTCAGTGTAGTTTTTATTTGAACATATCCTTTTTCCACTATAGGCCCCATAGGGCTCCGAATGTCCACTTGCAGTTTCTACAGAAACAATGTTTCAGAACTGTTCAATAGCAAGAAAGCTTCAACTCTGTTAGTTGAATGCACAGAACAGAAAGAAGTTTCGCAGAATGCTTCTGAGTAGTTTTAATTTGAAGATTCTCTTTTTTCCACTCTAAGCCCAATAGCGCTCTGAGTGTCCACTTGTAGTTTCTACAGAAACAGTCTTTCAGAACTGCTCTACCAAAAGTAATATTCAACTCTGTTACTTGAATGCACAGAACACAAAGAAGTTTCGCAGAATGCTTCTGTGTAGTTTTTATTTGAAGATATTCCGTTTTCCACTATAGGACCCTTAGGACTCAGAATGTCCACTTACAGTTTCTACTGAAACGGTGTTTCAGAACTTCTCAATCAAAAGTAAGCTTCAACTCTGTTAGTTGAATTCACAGAAGAGAAAGCAGTTTCAAAAAATCCTTCTGTGTAGTTTTTATTTGAAGATATTTCTTTTGCCACTATAGTCCTCTTGGGACTCCGAATATCCACTTGCAGATTCCACAGAAACTGTGTTTCAGAACTGCTCAATCAAAAGTAAGCTTCAACTCTGTTAGTTGAACGCACTGAACAAAAAGTACTTTCACAGAATGCTTCTGTGTAGTTTTTATTTGAAGACATTTCATTTTCCACTGTAGGCCTCTTAGCGGTATGAATGTCCACTTGCAGTTTCTAATGAAAGAGTGTTTCAGTGCTGCTCAATCAAAACAAAGTTCCAACTCTGTTAGTTGAATGCACAGAACAGAAAGAAGTTTCACAGAATGCTTCTGTGTAGTTTTTATTTGAAGTAAGTCCTTTTTACACTATAGGCCCCCATGCGCTATGATTGTCCACTTGCAGTTTCTACAGAAAGAGTGTTTCTGTGCTGCTCTCTCAAAAGGTGGTTCAACTCTATTACTTGAATGCACAGAAGAGAAAAAAGTTTCACAGAATGCTTCTGTGTAGTTTTTATTTGTCGATATTCTATTTTGCGGTATAGGACCCTTAGCGCTATGAATGTCCAATTGCAGTTTCTACAAAAAGAGTGTATCAGAATTGCTTAATCAAAAGTAAGCTTCAACCCTTTTAGTTGATTGCACAGAAGAGAAAGAAGTTTCACTGAATGCTTCTGTGTAGTTTTTCTTTGTAGTTATTCCTTTCTCCAGCATAGGCTCCTTAGTGCTACGAATGTCCACTTGCAGTTTCTACAGAAAGAGTGTTTCAGAACTGCTCAATCAATAGTAATGTTCAACTCTGTTAGTAGAATGCACAGAACAGAAAGAAGTTTCGCAGAATGCTTCTGAGTAGTTTTTAGTTGAAGATATCCCTTTTTCCACTATAAGCCCCGTAGAGCTCAGAATGTCCAGTTGCAGTTGCTAGAGAAAGAGAATTTCAGAACTGCTCTATCAAAAGTAAAGTTCAACTCTGTTAGTTGAATGCACAGAACAGAAAGAAGTTTCGGAGAATGCTTCTGTGTAGTTTTTAATTGAAGATATTCCTTTTTCCACTATAGGCCCCTTAGGGTTCCAAATGTCCACTTGCAGTTTCTTCAGAAAGAACGTCTCAGAACTGCTCAATCAAAAGTAAAGTTCAACTCTGTTAGTTGAATGCAAAGAAAAGAAATAAGTTTCACAGAATGCTTCTTTGTAGTATTTATTTGAAGATATTCCTTTTTCCACTATAAGCCAATTAGAGCACTGTATGTCCAGTTGCATTTTCCACAGAAAGGGTGTTTCAGAACTGCTCTGTCAAAAGTAATATTCATATCTGTTAGTTGAATGCACAGAACAGAAAGAAATTTCGCAGAATGCTTCAGTGTAGTTTTTATTTGAAGATATTCCCTTTTCCACTGTAGACCCCTTAGGGTTCCAAATGTCCACTTGCAGTTTCTTCAGAAAGAGCGTCTCAGAACTGCTCAATCAAAAGTATAGTTCAACTCTGTTAGTTGAATGCAAAGAACAGAAATAAGTTTCACAGAATGTTTCTGTGTAGTTTTTATTTGAAGATATTCCTTTTTCCCCTTTAAGACCATTAGCACTCTGTATGTCCAGTTGCAGCTTCCACAGAAAGAGTGTTTCAGAACTGATCTATCAAAAGCAATATACATCTCTGTTAGTTGAATGCACATAACAGAAAGGAGTTTCACAGAATACTTCTGTGTAGTTTTTATTTGAAGTAAGTGTTTTTTACACAATAGGCCCCCATGCGCTATGATTGTCCACTTGCGGTTTGTACAGAAAGAGTGTTTCTGTGCTGCTCTATCAAAAGTAGGTTCAACTCTGTTAGTTGAATGCAGAGAAGAGAAAGAAGTTTCACAGAATGCTTCTGTGTAGTTTTTATTTGAAGATATTCCTTTTTCCACTATAAGCCCGATAGCGCTCTGAGTGTCCCCTTGTAGTTTCTACAGAAACAGTGTTTCAGAACTGCTCTATCAAAAGTAATATTCAACTCTGTTACTTGAATGCACAGAACAGAAAGAAGTTTCACAGAATGCTTCTGCGTAGTTTTTATTTGAAGATATTCCTTTTTCCACTATAGGACCCTTAGGGCTCCGAATGTCCACTTACCGTTTCTACAGAAACAATGTTTCAGAACTGTTCAATCAAAAGTCAGCTTCAAATCTGTTAGTTGAATGGAAAGAACAGAAATAAGTTTCACAGAATGCTTCTGTGTAGTTTTTATTTGAAGATATTCTTTTTCCACTATTAGCCCATTAGCGCTCTGTATGTCCACTTGCAGTTTCCACAGAAAGAGTGTTTCAGAACTACTCTATCAAAGCAATATTCATCTCTGTTAGTTGAATGCACAGAACAGAAAGAAGTTTCACAGAATGCTTCTGTGTAGTTTTTCTTTGAAGATATTCCTTTTTCCACTATAGGCCCCTTAGGGCTCCGAATGTCCGCTTGCAGTTTCTACAGAAACAGTGTTTCAGAACTCTTCAATCAAAAGTAAGCTTCAACTCTGTTAGTTGAAAGCACAGAACAGAAAGAAGTTTCACAGAATGCTTCTGAGTAGTTTTTATTTGAAGATAATCCTTTTTCCACTATAAGCCCAATACCGCTCTGAGTGTCCACTTGTAGTTGCTACAGAAACAGTGTTTCACAACTGCTCTATCAAAAGTAATATTCAACTCTGTTACTTGAATGCACAGAACAGAAAGTAGTTTCGCAGAATGCTTCTGTGTATTTTTTATTTGAAAATATTCCTTTTTCCACTATAGGACCCGTAGGGCTCCGAATGTCCACTTACAGTTTCTACAGAAACAGTGTTTCAGAACTGCTCAATCAAAAGTAATCTTCAACTCTGTTAGTTGAATTCACAGAACAGAAAGCAGTTTCATAAAATGCTTCTGTGTACTTTTTATTTGAAGATATTCCTTTTGCCACTATAGTCCTCTAGGGGCTCCGAATATGCACTTGCAGTTTCCACAGAAACTGTGTTTCAGAACTGCTCAATCAAAAGTAAGCTTCAACTCTGTTAGTTGAACGCACTGAACAAAAAGTACTTTCACAGAATGCTTCTGTGTAGTTTTTATTTGAAGACATTTCATTTTCCACTGTAGGCCTCTTAGCGGTATGAATGTCCACTTGCAGTTTCTAATGAAAGAGTGTTTCAGTGCTGCTCAATCAAAACAAAGTTCCAACTCTGTTAGTTGAATGCACAGAACAGAAAGAAGTTTCACAGAATGCTTCTGTACAATTTTTATTTGAAGTAAGTCCTTTTTACACTATACGCCCCCATGCGCTGTGATTGTCCACATGCAGTTTCTACAGAAAGAGTGTTTCTGTGCTGCTCTCTCAAAAGGTGGTTCAATTCTATTAGTTGAATGCACAGAAGAGAAAGAAGTTTCACAGAATGCTTCTGTGTAGTTTTTATTTGAAGATATTCCTTTTTCAACTATAAGCCAGATAGCTCTCTGAGTGTCCCCTTGTAGTTTCTACAGAAACAGTGTTTCAGAACTGCTCTATCAAAAGTAATATTCAACTCTGTTACTTGAATGCACAGAACAGAGAGGAGTTTTGCAGAATGCTTCTGTGTAGTTTTTATTTGAAGATATTCCTTTTTCCACTATAGGACCCTTAGGGCTCCGAATTTCCACTTACCGTTTCTACAGAAACAATGTTTCAGAACTGTTCAATCAAAAGTAAGCTTCAACTCGGTTAGTTGAATGCAAAGAACAGAAATAAGTTTCACAGAATGCTTCTGTGCAGTTTTTATTTGAAGATATTCCTTTTTCCACTATAAGCCCATTAGCGCTCTGTATGTCCAGTTGGAGTTTCCACAGAAAGAGTGTTTCAGAACTGCTCTATCAAAAGCAATATTCATCTCTCTTAGTTGAATGCACAGAACAGAAAGAAGTTTCAAAGAATGCTTCTGTGTAGTTTTTATTTGAAGTAAGTCCTTTTTACACTATAGGCCCCCATGCGCTATGATTGTCCGCTTGCGGTTTGTACAGAAAGAGTGTTTCTGTGCTGCTCTATCAAAAGTAGGTTCAACTCTGTTAGTTGAATGCACAGAAGAGAAAGAAGTTTCACAGAATGCTTCTGTGTATTTTTTATTTGAAGATATTCCTTTTTCCACTATAAGCCCGATAGCGCTCTGCGTGTCCCCTTGTAGTTTCTACAGAAAAAGTGTTTCAGAACTCCTCTATCAAAAGAAATATTCAACTCTGTTACTTGAATGCACAGAACAGAAAGAATTTTCGCAGAATGCTTCTGTGTAGTTTTTATTTGAAGATATTCCTTTTTCCACTCTAGGACCCTTAGGGCTCCGAATGTCCACTTACAGTTTCTACAGAAACAATGCTTCAGAACTGTTCTATCAAAAGTAAGCGTCAACTCTGTTAGTTGAATTCACAGAACAGAAAGCAGTTTCATAAAATGCTTCTGTGTAGTTCTTATTTGAAGATATTCCTTTTGCCACTAGAGTCCTCTTGGGGCTCCGAATGTCCACTTACAGTTTCCACAGAAACTGTGTTTCAGAACTGCTCAATCAAAAGTAAGCTTCAACTCTGTTAGTTGAATGCACTGAACAAAAAGAACTATCACAGAATGCTTCTGTGTACTTTTTATTTGAAGACATTACATTTTCCACTGTAGGCCTCTTAGCGCTATGAATGTCCACTTGCAGTTTCTAATGAAAGAGTGTTTCCGTTGTGCTCAATCAAAAGAAAGGTCCAACTCTGTTAGTTGAATGCACAGAACAGAAAGAAGTTTCACAGAATGCTTCTGTGTAGTTTTTATTTGAAGTAAGTCCTTTTTACACTATAGGCCCCCATGCGCTATGATTGTCCACTTGCAGTTTCTACAGAAAGAGTGTTTCTGTGCTGCTCTCTCAAAAGGTGGTTCAACTCTATTAGTTGAATCCACAGAAGAGAAAGAAGTTTCACAGAATGCTTCTGTGTAGTTTTTATTTGTAGATATTCTTTTTTGCGGTATAGGACCCTTAGCGCTATGAATGACCAATTGCAGTTTCAACAGAAAGAGTGTATCAGAATTCCTCAATCAAAAGTAAGCTTCAACTCTTTTAGTTGATTGCACAGAAGAGAAAGAAGTTTCACTGAATGCTTCTCTGTAGTTTTTGTTTGTAGTTACTCCTTTTTCCAGTATAGGCTCCTTAGTGCTACGAATGTCCACTTGCAGTTTCTACAGAAAGAGTGTTTCAGAACTGCTCAATCAATAGTAATGTTCAACTCTGTTAGTTGAATGCACAGAACAGAAAGAAGTTTCGCAGAATGCTTCTGAGTAGTTTTTAGTTGAAGATATCCCTTTTTCCACTATAAGCCCCGTAGAGCTCTGAATGTCCAGTTGCAGTTTCTACAGAAAGAGTGTTTCAGAACTGCTCTGTCAAAGTAAAGTTCAACTCTGTTAGTTGAATGCAAAGAAGAGAAATAAGTTTCACAGAATGCTTCTTTGTAGTTTTTATTTGAAGATATTCCTTTTTCCACTATAAGCCAATTAGAGCTCTGTATGTCCAGTTGCATTTTCCACAGAAAGTGTGTTTCAGCACTGCTCTATCAAAAGTAATATTCATCTCTGTTAGTTGTATGCACAGAACAGAAAGAAATTTCGCAGAATGCTTCATTGTAGTTTTTATTTGAAGATATTCTTTTTCCACTATAGGCCCCTTAGGGCTCCGAATGTCCACTTGCAGTTTCTACAGAAACAGTGTTTCAGAACTGTTCAATCACAAGAAAACTTCAACTCTGTTAGTTGAATGCACAGAACAGAAAGAAGTTTCGCAGAATGCTTCTGAGTAGTTTTAATTTGAAGATATTCTTTTTTCCACTCTAAGCCCAAGAGCGCTCTGAGTGTCCACTTGTAGTTTCTACAGAAACAGTCTTTCAGAACTGCTCTACCAAAATAATATTCAACTCTGTTACTTGAATGCACAGAACACAAAGAAGTTTCGCAGAATGCTTCTGTGTAGTTTTTATTTGAAGATATTCCATTTTCCACTATAGGACCCTTAGGGCTTAGAATGTCCACTTACAGTTTCTACTGAAACGGTGTTTCAGAACTTCTCAATCAAAAGTAAGCTTCAACTCTGTTAGTTGAATTCACAGAACAGAAAGCAGTTTCAAAAAATCCTTCTGTGTACTTTTTATTTGAAGATATTCCTTTTGCCACTATAGTCCTCTTGGGGCTCCGAATATGCACTTGCAGTTTCCACAGAAACTGTGTTTCAGAACTGCTCAATCAAAAGTAAGCTTCAACTCTGTTAGTTTAACGCACTGAACAAATAGTACTTTCACAGAATGCTTCTGTGTAGTTTTTATTTGAAGACATTTCATTTTCCACTGTACGCCTCTTAGCGGTATGAATGTCCAATTGCAGTTTCTAATGAAAGAGTGTTTCAGTGCTGCTCAATCAAAACAAAGTTCCAACTCTGTTAGTTGAATGCACAGAACAGAAAGAAGTTTCACAGAATGCTTCTGTGTAGTTTTTATTTGAAGTAAGTCCTTTTTACACTATAGGCCCCCATGCGCTATGATTGTCCACTTGCAGTTTCTACAGAAAGAGTGTTTCTGTGCTGCTCTCTCAAAAGGTGGTTCAACTCTATTAGTTGAATGCACAGAAGAGAAAGAAGTTTCACAGAATGCTTCTGTGTAGTTTTTATTTGTAGATATTCTTTTTTGCGGTATAGGACCCTTAGCGCTATGAATGTCCAATTGCAGTTTCTACAGAAAGAGTGTATCAGAATTGCTCAATCAAAAGTAAGCTTCAACTCTTTTAGTTGATTGCACAGAAGAGAAAGAAGTTTCACTGAATGCTTCTGTGTAGTTTTTGTTTGTAGTTACTCCTTTTTCCAGTATAGGCTCCTTAGTGCTACGAATGTCCACTTGCAGTTTCTACAGAAAGAGTGTTTCAGAACTGCTCAATCAATAGTAATGTTCAATTCTGTTGGTTGAATGCTCAGAACAGAAAGAAGTTTCGCAGAATGCTTCTGAGTAGTTTTTAGTTGAAGATATCCCCTTTCCACTATAAGCCCCGTAGAGCTCTGAATGTCCAGTTGCAGTTTCTACAGAATGAGTGTTTCAGAACTGCTCTGTCAAAGTAATGTTCAACTCTGTTAGTTGAATGCACAGAACAGAAAGAAGTTTCGGAGAATGCTTCTGTGTAGTTTTTATTTGAAGATATTCCTTTTTCCACTATAGGCCCCTTAGGGTTCCAAATGTCCACTTGCAGTTTCTTCAGAAAGAGCGTCTCAGAACTGCTCAATCAAAAGTAAAGTTCAACTCTGTTAGTTGAATGCAAAGAACAGAAATAAGTTTCACAGAATGCTTCTTTGTAGTTTTTATTTGAAGATATTCCTTTATCCACTATAAGCCAATTAGAGCTCTGTTTGTCCAGTTGCATTTTCCACAGAAAGGGTGTTTCAGCACTGCTCTACCAAAAGTAATATTCATCTCTGTTAGTTGAATGCACAGAACAGAAAGAAATTTCGCAGAATGCTTCAGTGTAGTTTTTATTTGAAGATATTCTTTTTCCACTATAGGCCCCTTAGGGCTCCGAATGTCCACTTGCAGTTTCTACAGAAACAGTGTTTCAGAACTGTTCAATCACAAGAAAGCTTCAACTCTGTTAGCTGAATGCACAGAACAGAAAGAAGTTTCGCAGAATGCTTCTGAGTAGTTTTAATTTGAAGATATTCTTTTTTCCACTCTAAGCCCAATAGCGCTCTGAGTGTCCACTTGTAGTTTCTACAGAAACAGTCTTTCAGAACTGCTCTACCAAAAGTAATATTCAACTCTGTTACTTGAATGCACAGATCAGAAAGAAGTTTCGCAGAATGCTTCTGTGTAGTTTTTATTTGAAGATATTCCATTTTCCACTATAGGACCCTTAGGGCTCAGAATGTCCACTTAATGTTTCTACTGAAACGGTCTTTCAGAACTTCTGAATCAAAAGTAAGCTTCACCTCTGTTAGTTGAATTCACAGAACAGAAAGCAGTTTCAAGAAATCCTTCTGTGTAGTTTTTATTTGAAGATATTCCTTTTGCCACTAGAGTCCTCTTGGGTCTCCGAATATCCACTTGCAGATTCCACAGAAACTGTGTTTCAGAACTGCTCAATCAAAAGTAAGCTTCAAATCTGTTAGTTGAACGCACTGAACAAAAAGTACTTTCACAGAATGCTTCTGTGTAGTTTTTATTTGAAGACATTTCATTTTCCACTGTAGGCCTCTTAGCGGTATGAATGTCCACTTGCAGTTTCTAATGAAAGAGTGTTTCAGTGCTGCTCAATCAAAACAAACTTCCAACTCTGTTAGTTGAATGCACAGAACAGAAAGAAGTTTCACACAATGCTTCTGTGTAGTTTTTATTAGAAGATATTCCTTTTCCACTATATGCCCGATAGCGCTCTGAGTGTCCCCTTGTAGTTTCTACAGAAACAGTGTTTCAGAACTGCTCTATCAAAAGTAATATTCAACTCTGTTACTTGAATGCACAGAACAGAAAGAAGTTTCACAGAATGCTTCTGCGTAGTTTTTATTTGAAGATATTCCTTTTTCCACTATAGGACACTTAGGGCTCCGAATGTCCACTTACCGTTTCTACAGAAACAATGTTTCAGAACTGTTAAATCAAAAGTAAGCTTCAAATCTGTTAGTTGAATGGAAAGAACATAAATAAGTTTCACAGAATGCTTATGTGTAGTTTTTATTTGAAGATATACTTTTTCCACTATAAGCCCATTAGCGCTCTCTATGTCCACTTCCAGTTTCCACAGAAAGAGTGTTTCAGAACTGCTCTATCAAAGCAATATTCATCTCTGTTAGTTGAATGCACAGAACAGAAAAAAGTTTCACAGAAATCTTCTGTGTAGTTTTTCTTTGAAGATATTCCTTTTTCCACTATAGGCCCCTTAGGGCTCCGAATGTCCACTTGCAGTTTCTACAGAATCAGTGTTTCAGAACACTTCAATCAAAAGTAAACTTCAATTCTGTTAGTAGAAAGCACAGAACAGAAAGAAGTTTCGCAGAATGCTTCCGAGTAGTTTTGATTTGAAGATATTCCTTTTTCCACTATAAGCCCAATAGCGCTCTGAGTGTCCACTTGTAGTTTGTACAGAAACAGTGTTTCAGAACTGCTCTATCAAAAGTAATATTCAACTCTGTTACTTGAATGCACAGAACAGAAAGTAGTTTTGCAGAGTGCTTCTGTGTAGTTTTTATTTGAAAATATTCCTTTTTCCACTATAGGACCCGTAGGGCTCCGAATGTCCACTTACAGTTTCTACAGAAACAGTGTTTCAGAACTGCTCAATCAAAAGTAAGCTTCAACACTGTTAGTTGAATTCACAGAACAGAAAGCAGTTTCATAAAATGCTTCTGTGTAGTTTTTATTTGAAGATATTCCTTTTGCCACTATAGTCCTCTTGGGGCTCCGAATATGCACTTGCAGTTTCCACAGAAACTGTGTTTCAGAACTGCTCAATCAAAAGTAAGCTTCAACTCTGTTAGTTGAACGCACTGAACAAAAAGTACTTTCACAGAATGCTTCTGTGTAGTTTTTATTTGAAGACATTTCATTTTCCACTGTAGGCCTCTTAGCGGTATGAATGTCCACTTGCAGTTTCTAATGAAGGAGTGTTTCAGTGCTGCTCAATCAAAACAAAGTTCCAACTCTGTTAGTTGAATGCACAGAACAGAAAGAAGTTTCACAGAATGCTTCTGTGTAGTTTTTATTTGAAGTAAGTCCTTTTTACCCTATAGGCCCCCATGCGCTATGATTGTCCACTTGCAGTTTCTACAGAAAGAGTGTTTCTGTGCTGCTCTCTCAAAAGGTGGTTCAACTCTATTAGTTGAATGCACAGAAGAGAAAGAAGTTTCACAGAATGCTTCTGTGTAGTTTTTATTTGTAGATATTCTTTTTTGCGGTATAAGACCCTTAGCGCTATGAATGTCCAATTTCAGTTTCTACAGAAAGAGTGTATCAGAATTGCTCAATCAAAAGTAAGCTTCAACTCTTTTAGTTGATTGCACAGAAGAGAAAGAAGTTTCACTGAATGCTTCTGTGTAGTTTTTGTTTGTAGTTACTCCTTTTTCCAGTATAGGCTCCTTAGTGCAACGAATGTCCACTTTCAGTTTCTACAGAAAGAGTGTTTCAGAACTGCTCAATCAATAGTAATGTTCAACTCTGTTAGTTGAATGCACAGAACAGAAAGAAGTTTCGCAGAATGCTTCTGAGTAGTTTTTAGTTGAAGATATCCCTTTTTCAACTATAAGCCCCGTAGAGCTCTGAATGTCCAGTTGCAGTTTCTACAGAAAGAGTGTTTCAGAACTGCTCTGTCAAAAGTAATGTTCAACTCTGTTAGTTGAATGCACGGAACAGAAAGTAGTTTCGGAGAATGCTTCTGTGTAGTTTTTATTTGAAGATACTCCTTTTTCCACTATAGGCCCCTTACGATTCCAAATGTCCACTTGCAGTTTCTTCAGAAAGAGCGTCTCAGAACTGCTCAATCAAAAGTAAAGTTCAACTCTGTTAGTTGAATGCACAGAAGAGAAATAAGTTTCACAGAATGCTTCTTTGTAGTTTTTATTTGAAGATATTCCTTTTTCCACTATAAGCCAATTAGAGCTCTGTATGTCCAGTTGCATTTTCCACAGAAAGGGTGTTTCAGCACTGCTCTATCAAAAGTAATATTCATCTCTGTTAGTTGAATGCACAGAACAGAAAGTAATTTCGCAGAATGCTTCAGTGTAGTTTTTATTTGAACATATCCTTTTTCCACTATAGGCCCCATAGGGCTCCGAATGTCCACTTGCAGTTTCTACAGAAACAATGTTTCAGAACTGTTCAATAGCAAGAAAGCTTCAACTCTGTTAGTTGAATGCACAGAACAGAAAGAAGTTTCGCAGAATGCTTCTGAGTAGTTTTAATTTGAAGATTCTCTTTTTTCCACTCTAAGCCCAATAGCGCTCTGAGTGTCCACTTGTAGTTTCTACAGAAACAGTCTTTCAGAACTGCTCTACCAAAAGTAATATTCAACTCTGTTACTTGAATGCACAGAACACAAAGAAGTTTCGCAGAATGCTTCTGTGTAGTTTTTATTTGAAGATATTCCGTTTTCCACTATAGGACCCTTAGGACTCAGAATGTCCACTTACAGTTTCTACTGAAACGGTGTTTCAGAACTTCTCAATCAAAAGTAAGCTTCAACTCTGTTAGTTGAATTCACAGAAGAGAAAGCAGTTTCAAAAAATCCTTCTGTGTAGTTTTTATTTGAAGATATTTCTTTTGCCACTATAGTCCTCTTGGGACTCCGAATATCCACTTGCAGATTCCACAGAAACTGTGTTTCAGAACTGCTCAATCAAAAGTAAGCTTCAACTCTGTTAGTTGAACGCACTGAACAAAAAGTACTTTCACAGAATGCTTCTGTGTAGTTTTTATTTGAAGACATTTCATTTTCCACTGTAGGCCTCTTAGCGGTATGAATGTCCACTTGCAGTTTCTAATGAAAGAGTGTTTCAGTGCTGCTCAATCAAAACAAAGTTCCAACTCTGTTAGTTGAATGCACAGAACAGAAAGAAGTTTCACAGAATGCTTCTGTGTAGTTTTTATTTGAAGTAAGTCCTTTTTACACTATAGGCCCCCATGCGCTATGATTGTCCACTTGCAGTTTCTACAGAAAGAGTGTTTCTGTGCTGCTCTCTCAAAAGGTGGTTCAACTCTATTACTTGAATGCACAGAAGAGAAAAAAGTTTCACAGAATGCTTCTGTGTAGTTTTTATTTGTCGATATTCTATTTTGCGGTATAGGACCCTTAGCGCTATGAATGTCCAATTGCAGTTTCTACAAAAAGAGTGTATCAGAATTGCTTAATCAAAAGTAAGCTTCAACCCTTTTAGTTGATTGCACAGAAGAGAAAGAAGTTTCACTGAATGCTTCTGTGTAGTTTTTCTTTGTAGTTATTCCTTTCTCCAGCATAGGCTCCTTAGTGCTACGAATGTCCACTTGCAGTTTCTACAGAAAGAGTGTTTCAGAACTGCTCAATCAATAGTAATGTTCAACTCTGTTAGTAGAATGCACAGAACAGAAAGAAGTTTCGCAGAATGCTTCTGAGTAGTTTTTAGTTGAAGATATCCCTTTTTCCACTATAAGCCCCGTAGAGCTCAGAATGTCCAGTTGCAGTTGCTAGAGAAAGAGAATTTCAGAACTGCTCTATCAAAAGTAAAGTTCAACTCTGTTAGTTGAATGCACAGAACAGAAAGAAGTTTCGGAGAATGCTTCTGTGTAGTTTTTAATTGAAGATATTCCTTTTTCCACTATAGGCCCCTTAGGGTTCCAAATGTCCACTTGCAGTTTCTTCAGAAAGAACGTCTCAGAACTGCTCAATCAAAAGTAAAGTTCAACTCTGTTAGTTGAATGCAAAGAAAAGAAATAAGTTTCACAGAATGCTTCTTTGTAGTATTTATTTGAAGATATTCCTTTTTCCACTATAAGCCAATTAGAGCACTGTATGTCCAGTTGCATTTTCCACAGAAAGGGTGTTTCAGAACTGCTCTGTCAAAAGTAATATTCATATCTGTTAGTTGAATGCACAGAACAGAAAGAAATTTCGCAGAATGCTTCAGTGTAGTTTTTATTTGAAGATATTCCCTTTTCCACTGTAGACCCCTTAGGGTTCCAAATGTCCACTTGCAGTTTCTTCAGAAAGAGCGTCTCAGAACTGCTCAATCAAAAGTATAGTTCAACTCTGTTAGTTGAATGCAAAGAACAGAAATAAGTTTCACAGAATGTTTCTGTGTAGTTTTTATTTGAAGATATTCCTTTTTCCCCTTTAAGACCATTAGCACTCTGTATGTCCAGTTGCAGCTTCCACAGAAAGAGTGTTTCAGAACTGATCTATCAAAAGCAATATACATCTCTGTTAGTTGAATGCACATAACAGAAAGGAGTTTCACAGAATACTTCTGTGTAGTTTTTATTTGAAGTAAGTGTTTTTTACACAATAGGCCCCCATGCGCTATGATTGTCCACTTGCGGTTTGTACAGAAAGAGTGTTTCTGTGCTGCTCTATCAAAAGTAGGTTCAACTCTGTTAGTTGAATGCAGAGAAGAGAAAGAAGTTTCACAGAATGCTTCTGTGTAGTTTTTATTTGAAGATATTCCTTTTTCCACTATAAGCCCGATAGCGCTCTGAGTGTCCCCTTGTAGTTTCTACAGAAACAGTGTTTCAGAACTGCTCTATCAAAAGTAATATTCAACTCTGTTACTTGAATGCACAGAACAGAAAGAAGTTTCACAGAATGCTTCTGCGTAGTTTTTATTTGAAGATATTCCTTTTTCCACTATAGGACCCTTAGGGCTCCGAATGTCCACTTACCGTTTCTACAGAAACAATGTTTCAGAACTGTTCAATCAAAAGTCAGCTTCAAATCTGTTAGTTGAATGGAAAGAACAGAAATAAGTTTCACAGAATGCTTCTGTGTAGTTTTTATTTGAAGATATTCTTTTTCCACTATTAGCCCATTAGCGCTCTGTATGTCCACTTGCAGTTTCCACAGAAAGAGTGTTTCAGAACTACTCTATCAAAGCAATATTCATCTCTGTTAGTTGAATGCACAGAACAGAAAGAAGTTTCACAGAATGCTTCTGTGTAGTTTTTCTTTGAAGATATTCCTTTTTCCACTATAGGCCCCTTAGGGCTCCGAATGTCCGCTTGCAGTTTCTACAGAAACAGTGTTTCAGAACTCTTCAATCAAAAGTAAGCTTCAACTCTGTTAGTTGAAAGCACAGAACAGAAAGAAGTTTCACAGAATGCTTCTGAGTAGTTTTTATTTGAAGATAATCCTTTTTCCACTATAAGCCCAATACCGCTCTGAGTGTCCACTTGTAGTTGCTACAGAAACAGTGTTTCACAACTGCTCTATCAAAAGTAATATTCAACTCTGTTACTTGAATGCACAGAACAGAAAGTAGTTTCGCAGAATGCTTCTGTGTATTTTTTATTTGAAAATATTCCTTTTTCCACTATAGGACCCGTAGGGCTCCGAATGTCCACTTACAGTTTCTACAGAAACAGTGTTTCAGAACTGCTCAATCAAAAGTAATCTTCAACTCTGTTAGTTGAATTCACAGAACAGAAAGCAGTTTCATAAAATGCTTCTGTGTACTTTTTATTTGAAGATATTCCTTTTGCCACTATAGTCCTCTAGGGGCTCCGAATATGCACTTGCAGTTTCCACAGAAACTGTGTTTCAGAACTGCTCAATCAAAAGTAAGCTTCAACTCTGTTAGTTGAACGCACTGAACAAAAAGTACTTTCACAGAATGCTTCTGTGTAGTTTTTATTTGAAGACATTTCATTTTCCACTGTAGGCCTCTTAGCGGTATGAATGTCCACTTGCAGTTTCTAATGAAAGAGTGTTTCAGTGCTGCTCAATCAAAACAAAGTTCCAACTCTGTTAGTTGAATGCACAGAACAGAAAGAAGTTTCACAGAATGCTTCTGTACAATTTTTATTTGAAGTAAGTCCTTTTTACACTATACGCCCCCATGCGCTGTGATTGTCCACATGCAGTTTCTACAGAAAGAGTGTTTCTGTGCTGCTCTCTCAAAAGGTGGTTCAATTCTATTAGTTGAATGCACAGAAGAGAAAGAAGTTTCACAGAATGCTTCTGTGTAGTTTTTATTTGAAGATATTCCTTTTTCAACTATAAGCCAGATAGCTCTCTGAGTGTCCCCTTGTAGTTTCTACAGAAACAGTGTTTCAGAACTGCTCTATCAAAAGTAATATTCAACTCTGTTACTTGAATGCACAGAACAGAGAGGAGTTTTGCAGAATGCTTCTGTGTAGTTTTTATTTGAAGATATTCCTTTTTCCACTATAGGACCCTTAGGGCTCCGAATTTCCACTTACCGTTTCTACAGAAACAATGTTTCAGAACTGTTCAATCAAAAGTAAGCTTCAACTCGGTTAGTTGAATGCAAAGAACAGAAATAAGTTTCACAGAATGCTTCTGTGCAGTTTTTATTTGAAGATATTCCTTTTTCCACTATAAGCCCATTAGCGCTCTGTATGTCCAGTTGGAGTTTCCACAGAAAGAGTGTTTCAGAACTGCTCTATCAAAAGCAATATTCATCTCTCTTAGTTGAATGCACAGAACAGAAAGAAGTTTCAAAGAATGCTTCTGTGTAGTTTTTATTTGAAGTAAGTCCTTTTTACACTATAGGCCCCCATGCGCTATGATTGTCCGCTTGCGGTTTGTACAGAAAGAGTGTTTCTGTGCTGCTCTATCAAAAGTAGGTTCAACTCTGTTAGTTGAATGCACAGAAGAGAAAGAAGTTTCACAGAATGCTTCTGTGTATTTTTTATTTGAAGATATTCCTTTTTCCACTATAAGCCCGATAGCGCTCTGCGTGTCCCCTTGTAGTTTCTACAGAAAAAGTGTTTCAGAACTCCTCTATCAAAAGAAATATTCAACTCTGTTACTTGAATGCACAGAACAGAAAGAATTTTCGCAGAATGCTTCTGTGTAGTTTTTATTTGAAGATATTCCTTTTTCCACTCTAGGACCCTTAGGGCTCCGAATGTCCACTTACAGTTTCTACAGAAACAATGCTTCAGAACTGTTCTATCAAAAGTAAGCGTCAACTCTGTTAGTTGAATTCACAGAACAGAAAGCAGTTTCATAAAATGCTTCTGTGTAGTTCTTATTTGAAGATATTCCTTTTGCCACTAGAGTCCTCTTGGGGCTCCGAATGTCCACTTACAGTTTCCACAGAAACTGTGTTTCAGAACTGCTCAATCAAAAGTAAGCTTCAACTCTGTTAGTTGAATGCACTGAACAAAAAGAACTATCACAGAATGCTTCTGTGTACTTTTTATTTGAAGACATTACATTTTCCACTGTAGGCCTCTTAGCGCTATGAATGTCCACTTGCAGTTTCTAATGAAAGAGTGTTTCCGTTGTGCTCAATCAAAAGAAAGGTCCAACTCTGTTAGTTGAATGCACAGAACAGAAAGAAGTTTCACAGAATGCTTCTGTGTAGTTTTTATTTGAAGTAAGTCCTTTTTACACTATAGGCCCCCATGCGCTATGATTGTCCACTTGCAGTTTCTACAGAAAGAGTGTTTCTGTGCTGCTCTCTCAAAAGGTGGTTCAACTCTATTAGTTGAATCCACAGAAGAGAAAGAAGTTTCACAGAATGCTTCTGTGTAGTTTTTATTTGTAGATATTCTTTTTTGCGGTATAGGACCCTTAGCGCTATGAATGACCAATTGCAGTTTCAACAGAAAGAGTGTATCAGAATTCCTCAATCAAAAGTAAGCTTCAACTCTTTTAGTTGATTGCACAGAAGAGAAAGAAGTTTCACTGAATGCTTCTCTGTAGTTTTTGTTTGTAGTTACTCCTTTTTCCAGTATAGGCTCCTTAGTGCAACGAATGTCCACTTGCAGTTTCTACAGAAAGAGTGTTTCAGAACTGCTCAATCAATAGTAATGTTCAACTCTGTTAGTTGAATGCACAGAACAGAAAGAAGTTTCGCAGAATGCTTCTGAGTAGTTTTTAGTTGAAGATATCCCTTTTTCCACTATAAGCCCCGTAGAGCTCTGAATGTCCAGTTGCAGTTTCTACAGAAAGAGTGTTTCAGAACTGCTCTGTCAAAGTAAAGTTCAACTCTGTTAGTTGAATGCAAAGAAGAGAAATAAGTTTCACAGAATGCTTCTTTGTAGTTTTTATTTGAAGATATTCCTTTTTCCACTATAAGCCAATTAGAGCTCTGTATGTCCAGTTGCATTTTCCACAGAAAGTGTGTTTCAGCACTGCTCTATCAAAAGTAATATTCATCTCTGTTAGTTGTATGCACAGAACAGAAAGAAATTTCGCAGAATGCTTCATTGTAGTTTTTATTTGAAGATATTCTTTTTCCACTATAGGCCCCTTAGGGCTCCGAATGTCCACTTGCAGTTTCTACAGAAACAGTGTTTCAGAACTGTTCAATCACAAGAAAACTTCAACTCTGTTAGTTGAATGCACAGAACAGAAAGAAGTTTCGCAGAATGCTTCTGAGTAGTTTTAATTTGAAGATATTCTTTTTTCCACTCTAAGCCCAAGAGCGCTCTGAGTGTCCACTTGTAGTTTCTACAGAAACAGTCTTTCAGAACTGCTCTACCAAAATAATATTCAACTCTGTTACTTGAATGCACAGAACACAAAGAAGTTTCGCAGAATGCTTCTGTGTAGTTTTTATTTGAAGATATTCCATTTTCCACTATAGGACCCTTAGGGCTTAGAATGTCCACTTACAGTTTCTACTGAAACGGTGTTTCAGAACTTCTCAATCAAAAGTAAGCTTCAACTCTGTTAGTTGAATTCACAGAACAGAAAGCAGTTTCAAAAAATCCTTCTGTGTACTTTTTATTTGAAGATATTCCTTTTGCCACTATAGTCCTCTTGGGGCTCCGAATATGCACTTGCAGTTTCCACAGAAACTGTGTTTCAGAACTGCTCAATCAAAAGTAAGCTTCAACTCTGTTAGTTTAACGCACTGAACAAATAGTACTTTCACAGAATGCTTCTGTGTAGTTTTTATTTGAAGACATTTCATTTTCCACTGTACGCCTCTTAGCGGTATGAATGTCCAATTGCAGTTTCTAATGAAAGAGTGTTTCAGTGCTGCTCAATCAAAACAAAGTTCCAACTCTGTTAGTTGAATGCACAGAACAGAAAGAAGTTTCACAGAATGCTTCTGTGTAGTTTTTATTTGAAGTAAGTCCTTTTTACACTATAGGCCCCCATGCGCTATGATTGTCCACTTGCAGTTTCTACAGAAAGAGTGTTTCTGTGCTGCTCTCTCAAAAGGTGGTTCAACTCTATTAGTTGAATGCACAGAAGAGAAAGAAGTTTCACAGAATGCTTCTGTGTAGTTTTTATTTGTAGATATTCTTTTTTGCGGTATAGGACCCTTAGCGCTATGAATGTCCAATTTCAGTTTCTACAGAAAGAGTTTATCAGAATTGCTCAATCAAAAGTAAGCTTCAACTCTTTTAGTTGATTGCACAGAAGAGAAAGAAGTTTCACTGAATGCTTCTGTGTAGTTTTTGTTTGTAGTTACTCCTTTTTCCAGTATAGGCTCCTTAGTGCTACGAATGTCCACTTGCAGTTTCTACAGAAAGAGTGTTTCAGAACTGCTCAATCAATAGTAATGTTCAATTCTGTTGGTTGAATGCTCAGAACAGAAAGAAGTTTCGCAGAATGCTTCTGAGTAGTTTTTAGTTGAAGATATCCCCTTTCCACTATAAGCCCCGTAGAGCTCTGAATGTCCAGTTGCAGTTTCTACAGAATGAGTGTTTCAGAACTGCTCTGTCAAAGTAATGTTCAACTCTGTTAGTTGAATGCACAGAACAGAAAGAAGTTTCGGAGAATGCTTCTGTGTAGTTTTTATTTGAAGATATTCCTTTTTCCACTATAGGCCCCTTAGGGTTCCAAATGTCCACTTGCAGTTTCTTCAGAAAGAGCGTCTCAGAACTGCTCAATCAAAAGTAAAGTTCAACTCTGTTAGTTGAATGCAAAGAACAGAAATAAGTTTCACAGAATGCTTCTTTGTAGTTTTTATTTGAAGATATTCCTTTATCCACTATAAGCCAATTAGAGCTCTGTTTGTCCAGTTGCATTTTCCACAGAAAGGGTGTTTCAGCACTGCTCTACCAAAAGTAATATTCATCTCTGTTAGTTGAATGCACAGAACAGAAAGAAATTTCGCAGAATGCTTCAGTGTAGTTTTTATTTGAAGATATTCTTTTTCCACTATAGGCCCCTTAGGGCTCCGAATGTCCACTTGCAGTTTCTACAGAAACAGTGTTTCAGAACTGTTCAATCACAAGAAAGCTTCAACTCTGTTAGCTGAATGCACAGAACAGAAAGAAGTTTCGCAGAATGCTTCTGAGTAGTTTTAATTTGAAGATATTCTTTTTTCCACTCTAAGCCCAATAGCGCTCTGAGTGTCCACTTGTAGTTTCTACAGAAACAGTCTTTCAGAACTGCTCTACCAAAAGTAATATTCAACTCTGTTACTTGAATGCACAGATCAGAAAGAAGTTTCGCAGAATGCTTCTGTGTAGTTTTTATTTGAAGATATTCCATTTTCCACTATAGGACCCTTAGGGCTCAGAATGTCCACTTAATGTTTCTACTGAAACGGTCTTTCAGAACTTCTGAATCAAAAGTAAGCTTCACCTCTGTTAGTTGAATTCACAGAACAGAAAGCAGTTTCAAGAAATCCTTCTGTGTAGTTTTTATTTGAAGATATTCCTTTTGCCACTAGAGTCCTCTTGGGTCTCCGAATATCCACTTGCAGATTCCACAGAAACTGTGTTTCAGAACTGCTCAATCAAAAGTAAGCTTCAAATCTGTTAGTTGAACGCACTGAACAAAAAGTACTTTCACAGAATGCTTCTGTGTAGTTTTTATTTGAAGACATTTCATTTTCCACTGTAGGCCTCTTAGCGGTATGAATGTCCACTTGCAGTTTCTAATGAAAGAGTGTTTCAGTGCTGCTCAATCAAAACAAACTTCCAACTCTGTTAGTTGAATGCACAGAACAGAAAGAAGTTTCACACAATGCTTCTGTGTAGTTTTTATTAGAAGATATTCCTTTTCCACTATATGCCCGATAGCGCTCTGAGTGTCCCCTTGTAGTTTCTACAGAAACAGTGTTTCAGAACTGCTCTATCAAAAGTAATATTCAACTCTGTTACTTGAATGCACAGAACAGAAAGAAGTTTCACAGAATGCTTCTGCGTAGTTTTTATTTGAAGATATTCCTTTTTCCACTATAGGACACTTAGGGCTCCGAATGTCCACTTACCGTTTCTACAGAAACAATGTTTCAGAACTGTTAAATCAAAAGTAAGCTTCAAATCTGTTAGTTGAATGGAAAGAACATAAATAAGTTTCACAGAATGCTTATGTGTAGTTTTTATTTGAAGATATACTTTTTCCACTATAAGCCCATTAGCGCTCTCTATGTCCACTTCCAGTTTCCACAGAAAGAGTGTTTCAGAACTGCTCTATCAAAGCAATATTCATCTCTGTTAGTTGAATGCACAGAACAGAAAAAAGTTTCACAGAAATCTTCTGTGTAGTTTTTCTTTGAAGATATTCCTTTTTCCACTATAGGCCCCTTAGGGCTCCGAATGTCCACTTGCAGTTTCTACAGAATCAGTGTTTCAGAACACTTCAATCAAAAGTAAACTTCAATTCTGTTAGTAGAAAGCACAGAACAGAAAGAAGTTTCGCAGAATGCTTCCGAGTAGTTTTGATTTGAAGATATTCCTTTTTCCACTATAAGCCCAATAGCGCTCTGAGTGTCCACTTGTAGTTTGTACAGAAACAGTGTTTCAGAACTGCTCTATCAAAAGTAATATTCAACTCTGTTACTTGAATGCACAGAACAGAAAGTAGTTTTGCAGAGTGCTTCTGTGTAGTTTTTATTTGAAAATATTCCTTTTTCCACTATAGGACCCGTAGGGCTCCGAATGTCCACTTACAGTTTCTACAGAAACAGTGTTTCAGAACTGCTCAATCAAAAGTAAGCTTCAACACTGTTAGTTGAATTCACAGAACAGAAAGCAGTTTCATAAAATGCTTCTGTGTAGTTTTTATTTGAAGATATTCCTTTTGCCACTATAGTCCTCTTGGGGCTCCGAATATGCACTTGCAGTTTCCACAGAAACTGTGTTTCAGAACTGCTCAATCAAAAGTAAGCTTCAACTCTGTTAGTTGAACGCACTGAACAAAAAGTACTTTCACAGAATGCTTCTGTGTAGTTTTTATTTGAAGACATTTCATTTTCCACTGTAGGCCTCTTAGCGGTATGAATGTCCACTTGCAGTTTCTAATGAAGGAGTGTTTCAGTGCTGCTCAATCAAAACAAAGTTCCAACTCTGTTAGTTGAATGCACAGAACAGAAAGAAGTTTCACAGAATGCTTCTGTGTAGTTTTTATTTGAAGTAAGTCCTTTTTACCCTATAGGCCCCCATGCGCTATGATTGTCCACTTGCAGTTTCTACAGAAAGAGTGTTTCTGTGCTGCTCTCTCAAAAGGTGGTTCAACTCTATTAGTTGAATGCACAGAAGAGAAAGAAGTTTCACAGAATGCTTCTGTGTAGTTTTTATTTGTAGATATTCTTTTTTGCGGTATAAGACCCTTAGCGCTATGAATGTCCAATTTCAGTTTCTACAGAAAGAGTGTATCAGAATTGCTCAATCAAAAGTAAGCTTCAACTCTTTTAGTTGATTGCACAGAAGAGAAAGAAGTTTCACTGAATGCTTCTGTGTAGTTTTTGTTTGTAGTTACTCCTTTTTCCAGTATAGGCTCCTTAGTGCAACGAATGTCCACTTTCAGTTTCTACAGAAAGAGTGTTTCAGAACTGCTCAATCAATAGTAATGTTCAACTCTGTTAGTTGAATGCACAGAACAGAAAGAAGTTTCGCAGAATGCTTCTGAGTAGTTTTTAGTTGAAGATATCCCTTTTTCAACTATAAGCCCCGTAGAGCTCTGAATGTCCAGTTGCAGTTTCTACAGAAAGAGTGTTTCAGAACTGCTCTGTCAAAAGTAATGTTCAACTCTGTTAGTTGAATGCACGGAACAGAAAGTAGTTTCGGAGAATGCTTCTGTGTAGTTTTTATTTGAAGATACTCCTTTTTCCACTATAGGCCCCTTACGATTCCAAATGTCCACTTGCAGTTTCTTCAGAAAGAGCGTCTCAGAACTGCTCAATCAAAAGTAAAGTTCAACTCTGTTAGTTGAATGCACAGAAGAGAAATAAGTTTCACAGAATGCTTCTTTGTAGTTTTTATTTGAAGATATTCCTTTTTCCACTATAAGCCAATTAGAGCTCTGTATGTCCAGTTGCATTTTCCACAGAAAGGGTGTTTCAGCACTGCTCTATCAAAAGTAATATTCATCTCTGTTAGTTGAATGCACAGAACAGAAAGTAATTTCGCAGAATGCTTCAGTGTAGTTTTTATTTGAACATATCCTTTTTCCACTATAGGCCCCATAGGGCTCCGAATGTCCACTTGCAGTTTCTACAGAAACAATGTTTCAGAACTGTTCAATAGCAAGAAAGCTTCAACTCTGTTAGTTGAATGCACAGAACAGAAAGAAGTTTCGCAGAATGCTTCTGAGTAGTTTTAATTTGAAGATTCTCTTTTTTCCACTCTAAGCCCAATAGCGCTCTGAGTGTCCACTTGTAGTTTCTACAGAAACAGTCTTTCAGAACTGCTCTACCAAAAGTAATATTCAACTCTGTTACTTGAATGCACAGAACACAAAGAAGTTTCGCAGAATGCTTCTGTGTAGTTTTTATTTGAAGATATTCCGTTTTCCACTATAGGACCCTTAGGACTCAGAATGTCCACTTACAGTTTCTACTGAAACGGTGTTTCAGAACTTCTCAATCAAAAGTAAGCTTCAACTCTGTTAGTTGAATTCACAGAAGAGAAAGCAGTTTCAAAAAATCCTTCTGTGTAGTTTTTATTTGAAGATATTTCTTTTGCCACTATAGTCCTCTTGGGACTCCGAATATCCACTTGCAGATTCCACAGAAACTGTGTTTCAGAACTGCTCAATCAAAAGTAAGCTTCAACTCTGTTAGTTGAACGCACTGAACAAAAAGTACTTTCACAGAATGCTTCTGTGTAGTTTTTATTTGAAGACATTTCATTTTCCACTGTAGGCCTCTTAGCGGTATGAATGTCCACTTGCAGTTTCTAATGAAAGAGTGTTTCAGTGCTGCTCAATCAAAACAAAGTTCCAACTCTGTTAGTTGAATGCACAGAACAGAAAGAAGTTTCACAGAATGCTTCTGTGTAGTTTTTATTTGAAGTAAGTCCTTTTTACACTATAGGCCCCCATGCGCTATGATTGTCCACTTGCAGTTTCTACAGAAAGAGTGTTTCTGTGCTGCTCTCTCAAAAGGTGGTTCAACTCTATTACTTGAATGCACAGAAGAGAAAAAAGTTTCACAGAATGCTTCTGTGTAGTTTTTATTTGTCGATATTCTATTTTGCGGTATAGGACCCTTAGCGCTATGAATGTCCAATTGCAGTTTCTACAAAAAGAGTGTATCAGAATTGCTTAATCAAAAGTAAGCTTCAACCCTTTTAGTTGATTGCACAGAAGAGAAAGAAGTTTCACTGAATGCTTCTGTGTAGTTTTTCTTTGTAGTTATTCCTTTCTCCAGCATAGGCTCCTTAGTGCTACGAATGTCCACTTGCAGTTTCTACAGAAAGAGTGTTTCAGAACTGCTCAATCAATAGTAATGTTCAACTCTGTTAGTAGAATGCACAGAACAGAAAGAAGTTTCGCAGAATGCTTCTGAGTAGTTTTTAGTTGAAGATATCCCTTTTTCCACTATAAGCCCCGTAGAGCTCAGAATGTCCAGTTGCAGTTGCTAGAGAAAGAGAATTTCAGAACTGCTCTATCAAAAGTAAAGTTCAACTCTGTTAGTTGAATGCACAGAACAGAAAGAAGTTTCGGAGAATGCTTCTGTGTAGTTTTTAATTGAAGATATTCCTTTTTCCACTATAGGCCCCTTAGGGTTCCAAATGTCCACTTGCAGTTTCTTCAGAAAGAACGTCTCAGAACTGCTCAATCAAAAGTAAAGTTCAACTCTGTTAGTTGAATGCAAAGAAAAGAAATAAGTTTCACAGAATGCTTCTTTGTAGTATTTATTTGAAGATATTCCTTTTTCCACTATAAGCCAATTAGAGCACTGTATGTCCAGTTGCATTTTCCACAGAAAGGGTGTTTCAGAACTGCTCTGTCAAAAGTAATATTCATATCTGTTAGTTGAATGCACAGAACAGAAAGAAATTTCGCAGAATGCTTCAGTGTAGTTTTTATTTGAAGATATTCCCTTTTCCACTGTAGACCCCTTAGGGTTCCAAATGTCCACTTGCAGTTTCTTCAGAAAGAGCGTCTCAGAACTGCTCAATCAAAAGTATAGTTCAACTCTGTTAGTTGAATGCAAAGAACAGAAATAAGTTTCACAGAATGTTTCTGTGTAGTTTTTATTTGAAGATATTCCTTTTTCCCCTTTAAGACCATTAGCACTCTGTATGTCCAGTTGCAGCTTCCACAGAAAGAGTGTTTCAGAACTGATCTATCAAAAGCAATATACATCTCTGTTAGTTGAATGCACATAACAGAAAGGAGTTTCACAGAATACTTCTGTGTAGTTTTTATTTGAAGTAAGTGTTTTTTACACAATAGGCCCCCATGCGCTATGATTGTCCACTTGCGGTTTGTACAGAAAGAGTGTTTCTGTGCTGCTCTATCAAAAGTAGGTTCAACTCTGTTAGTTGAATGCAGAGAAGAGAAAGAAGTTTCACAGAATGCTTCTGTGTAGTTTTTATTTGAAGATATTCCTTTTTCCACTATAAGCCCGATAGCGCTCTGAGTGTCCCCTTGTAGTTTCTACAGAAACAGTGTTTCAGAACTGCTCTATCAAAAGTAATATTCAACTCTGTTACTTGAATGCACAGAACAGAAAGAAGTTTCACAGAATGCTTCTGCGTAGTTTTTATTTGAAGATATTCCTTTTTCCACTATAGGACCCTTAGGGCTCCGAATGTCCACTTACCGTTTCTACAGAAACAATGTTTCAGAACTGTTCAATCAAAAGTCAGCTTCAAATCTGTTAGTTGAATGGAAAGAACAGAAATAAGTTTCACAGAATGCTTCTGTGTAGTTTTTATTTGAAGATATTCTTTTTCCACTATTAGCCCATTAGCGCTCTGTATGTCCACTTGCAGTTTCCACAGAAAGAGTGTTTCAGAACTACTCTATCAAAGCAATATTCATCTCTGTTAGTTGAATGCACAGAACAGAAAGAAGTTTCACAGAATGCTTCTGTGTAGTTTTTCTTTGAAGATATTCCTTTTTCCACTATAGGCCCCTTAGGGCTCCGAATGTCCGCTTGCAGTTTCTACAGAAACAGTGTTTCAGAACTCTTCAATCAAAAGTAAGCTTCAACTCTGTTAGTTGAAAGCACAGAACAGAAAGAAGTTTCACAGAATGCTTCTGAGTAGTTTTTATTTGAAGATAATCCTTTTTCCACTATAAGCCCAATACCGCTCTGAGTGTCCACTTGTAGTTGCTACAGAAACAGTGTTTCACAACTGCTCTATCAAAAGTAATATTCAACTCTGTTACTTGAATGCACAGAACAGAAAGTAGTTTCGCAGAATGCTTCTGTGTATTTTTTATTTGAAAATATTCCTTTTTCCACTATAGGACCCGTAGGGCTCCGAATGTCCACTTACAGTTTCTACAGAAACAGTGTTTCAGAACTGCTCAATCAAAAGTAATCTTCAACTCTGTTAGTTGAATTCACAGAACAGAAAGCAGTTTCATAAAATGCTTCTGTGTACTTTTTATTTGAAGATATTCCTTTTGCCACTATAGTCCTCTAGGGGCTCCGAATATGCACTTGCAGTTTCCACAGAAACTGTGTTTCAGAACTGCTCAATCAAAAGTAAGCTTCAACTCTGTTAGTTGAACGCACTGAACAAAAAGTACTTTCACAGAATGCTTCTGTGTAGTTTTTATTTGAAGACATTTCATTTTCCACTGTAGGCCTCTTAGCGGTATGAATGTCCACTTGCAGTTTCTAATGAAAGAGTGTTTCAGTGCTGCTCAATCAAAACAAAGTTCCAACTCTGTTAGTTGAATGCACAGAACAGAAAGAAGTTTCACAGAATGCTTCTGTACAATTTTTATTTGAAGTAAGTCCTTTTTACACTATACGCCCCCATGCGCTGTGATTGTCCACATGCAGTTTCTACAGAAAGAGTGTTTCTGTGCTGCTCTCTCAAAAGGTGGTTCAATTCTATTAGTTGAATGCACAGAAGAGAAAGAAGTTTCACAGAATGCTTCTGTGTAGTTTTTATTTGAAGATATTCCTTTTTCAACTATAAGCCAGATAGCTCTCTGAGTGTCCCCTTGTAGTTTCTACAGAAACAGTGTTTCAGAACTGCTCTATCAAAAGTAATATTCAACTCTGTTACTTGAATGCACAGAACAGAGAGGAGTTTCGCAGAATGCTTCTGTGTAGTTTTTATTTGAAGATATTCCTTTTTCCACTATAGGACCCTTAGGGCTCCGAATTTCCACTTACCGTTTCTACAGAAACAATGTTTCAGAACTGTTCAATCAAAAGTAAGCTTCAACTCGGTTAGTTGAATGCAAAGAACAGAAATAAGTTTCACAGAATGCTTCTGTGCAGTTTTTATTTGAAGATATTCCTTTTTCCACTATAAGCCCATTAGCGCTCTGTATGTCCAGTTGGAGTTTCCACAGAAAGAGTGTTTCAGAACTGCTCTATCAAAAGCAATATTCATCTCTCTTAGTTGAATGCACAGAACAGAAAGAAGTTTCAAAGAATGCTTCTGTGTAGTTTTTATTTGAAGTAAGTCCTTTTTACACTATAGGCCCCCATGCGCTATGATTGTCCGCTTGCGGTTTGTACAGAAAGAGTGTTTCTGTGCTGCTCTATCAAAAGTAGGTTCAACTCTGTTAGTTGAATGCACAGAAGAGAAAGAAGTTTCACAGAATGCTTCTGTGTATTTTTTATTTGAAGATATTCCTTTTTCCACTATAAGCCCGATAGCGCTCTGCGTGTCCCCTTGTAGTTTCTACAGAAAAAGTGTTTCAGAACTCCTCTATCAAAAGAAATATTCAACTCTGTTACTTGAATGCACAGAACAGAAAGAATTTTCGCAGAATGCTTCTGTGTAGTTTTTATTTGAAGATATTCCTTTTTCCACTCTAGGACCCTTAGGGCTCCGAATGTCCACTTACAGTTTCTACAGAAACAATGCTTCAGAACTGTTCTATCAAAAGTAAGCGTCAACTCTGTTAGTTGAATTCACAGAACAGAAAGCAGTTTCATAAAATGCTTCTGTGTAGTTCTTATTTGAAGATATTCCTTTTGCCACTAGAGTCCTCTTGGGGCTCCGAATGTCCACTTACAGTTTCCACAGAAACTGTGTTTCAGAACTGCTCAATCAAAAGTAAGCTTCAACTCTGTTAGTTGAATGCACTGAACAAAAAGAACTATCACAGAATGCTTCTGTGTACTTTTTATTTGAAGACATTACATTTTCCACTGTAGGCCTCTTAGCGCTATGAATGTCCACTTGCAGTTTCTAATGAAAGAGTGTTTCCGTTGTGCTCAATCAAAAGAAAGGTCCAACTCTGTTAGTTGAATGCACAGAACAGAAAGAAGTTTCACAGAATGCTTCTGTGTAGTTTTTATTTGAAGTAAGTCCTTTTTACACTATAGGACCCCATGCGCTATGTTTGTCCAATTGCAGTCTCTACAGAAAGAGTGTTTCTGTGCTACTCTATCAAAAGTAGGTTCAACTGAGTTAGTTGAATGCACAGAAGAGAAACAAGTTTCACAGAATGCTTCTGTGTAATTTTTATTTGTAGATATTCTATTTTGCTGTATAGGCCCCTTAGTGCTATGAATGTCCAATTGCAGTTTCTACAGAAGGAGTGTGTCAGAATTGCTCAATCAAAAGTAAGCTTCAACTCTGTTACTTGAATGCACAGAACAGAAAGAAGTTTCACTGAATGCTTCTGTGTAGTTTTTGTTTGTAGTTTTTCCTTTTTCCAGCAGAGGCTCCTTAGTGCTACGAATGTTCAATTGCAGTTTCTACAGAAAGAGTGTTTCAGAACTGCTCAGTCAATAGTAATGTTCAACTCTGTTAGTAGAATGCGCAGAACAGAAAGAAGTTTCACAGAATGCTTCTGAGTAGTTTTTAGTTGAAGATATCCCTTTTTCCACTATAGGCCCCTTAGGGTTCCAAATGTCCACTTGCAGTTTCTTCAGAAAGAGCGTCTCAGAACTGCTCATTCAAAAGTAAAGTTCAACTCTGTTAGTTGAATGCAAAGAAGAGAAATAAGTTTCACAGAATGCTTCTGTGTAGTTTTTATTTGAAGATATTCCTTTTTCCACTTTAAGACCGTTAGCACTCTGTACGTCCTGTTGCAGTTTCCAGAGAAAGAGTGTTTCAGAACTGATCTATCAAAAGCAATATTCATCTCTGTTAGTTGAATGCAGAGAAGAGGAAGGAGTTTCACAGAATGCTTCTGTGTAGTTTTTATTTGAAGTAAGTGTTTTTTACACTATAGTCCCCCATGCGCTATGATTGTCCACTTGCGTTTTGTACAGAAAGAGTGTTTCTGTGCTGCTCTATCAAAAGTAGGTTCAACTCTGTTAGTTGAATGCAGAGAAGAGAAAGAAGTTACACAGAATGCTTCTGTGTAGTTTTTATTTGAAGATATTCCTTTTTCCACTATAAGCCCGATAGCGCTCTGAGTGTCCCCTTCTAGTTTCTACAGAAACAATGTTTCAGAACTGTTCAATCATAAGTAAGCTTCAAATCTGTTAGTTGAATGGAAAGAACAGTAATAAGTTTCACAGAATGCTTCTGTGTAGTTTTTATTTGAAGATGTTCTTTTTCCACTATAAGCCCATTAGCGCTCTGTATGTCCACTTGCAGTTTCCACAGAAAGAGTGTTTCAGAACTGCTCTATCAAAGCAATATTCATCTCTGTTAGTTCAATGCACAGAACAGAAAAAGTTTCACAGAATGCTTCTGTGTAGTTTTTCTTTGAAGATATTCCTTTTTCCGCTATAGGCCCCTTAGGGCTCCGAATGTCCACTTGCAGTTTCTACAGAAACAGTGTTTCAGAACTCTTCAATCAAAAGTAAGCTTCAACTCTGTTAGTTGAATGCACAGAACAGAAAGTAGTTTCGCAGAATGCCTCTGAGAAGTTTTTATTTGAAGATATTCCTTTTTCCACTATAAGCCCAATAGCGCTCTGAGTGTCCACTTGTAGTTTCTACAGAAACAGTGTTTCAGAACTGCTCTATCAAAACTAATATTCAACTCTGTTACTTGAATGCACAGAACAGAAAGTAGTTTCGCAGAATGCTTCTGTGTAGTTTTTATTTGAAAATATTCCTTTTTCCACTATAGGACCCTTAGGGCTCCGAATGTCCACTTACAGTTTCTACAGAAACAGTGTTTCAGAACTGCTCAATCAAAAGTAAGCTTCAACTCTGTTAGTTGAATTCACAGAACAGAAAGCAGTTTCATAAAATGCTTCTGTGTAGTTTTTATTTGAAGATATTCCTTTTGCCACTATAGTCCTCTTGGGGCTCCGAATATGCACTTGCAGTTTCCACAGAAACTGTGTTTCAGAACTGCTCAATCAAAAGTAAGCTTCAACTCTGTTAGTTGAACGCACTGAACAAAAAGTACTTTCACAGAATGCTTCTGTGTAGTTTTTATTTGAAGACATTTCATTTTCCACTCTAGGCCTCTTAGCGGTATGAATGTCCACTTGCAGTTAATAATGAAAGAGTGTTTCAGTGCTGCTCAATCAAAACAAAGTTCCAACTCTGTTAGTTGAATGCACAGAACAGAAAGAAGTTTCACAGAATGCTTCTGTGTAGTTTTTATTTGAAGTAAGTCCTTTTTACACTATAGGCCCCCATGGGCTATGATTGTCCACTTGCAGTTTCTACAGAAAGAGTATTTCTGTGCTGCTCTCTCAAAAGGTGGTTCAACTCTATTAGTGGAATGCACAGAAGAGAAAGAAGTTTCACAGAATGCTTCTGTGTAGTTTTTATTTGTAGATATTCTTTTTTGCGGTATAGGACCCTTAGCGCTATGAATGTCCAATTGCCGTTTCTACAGAGTGTATCAGAATTGCTCAATCAAAAGTAAGCTTCAACTCTTTTAGTTGATTGCACAGAAGAGAAAGAAGTTTCACTGAATGCTTCTGTGTAGTTTTTGTTTGTAGTTACTCCTTTTTCCAGTATAGGCTCCTTAGTGCTACGAATGTCCACTTGCATTTTCTACAGAAAGTGTGTTTCAGAACTCCTCAATCAATAGTAATGTTCAACTCTGTTATTTGAATGCACAGAACAGAAAGTAGTTTCGCAGAATGCTTCTGCGTAGTTTTCAGTTGAAGATATCCCTTTTTCCACTATAAGCCCCGTAGAGCTCTGAATGTCCAGTTGCAGTTTCTACAGAAAGAGTGTTTCAGAACTGCTCTGTCAAAAGTAATGTTCAACTCTGTTAGTTGAATGCACAGAACAGAAAGAAGTTTCGGAGAATGCTTCTGTGTAGTTTTTATTTGAAGATATTCCTTTTTCCACTATAGGCCCCTTAGGGTTCCAAATGTCCACTTGCAGTTTCTTCAGAAAGAGCGTCTCAGAACTGCTCAATCAAAAGTAAAGTTCAACTCTGTTAGTTGAATGCAAAGAACAGAAATAAGTTTCACAGAATGCTTCTTTGTAGTTTTTATTTGAAGATATTCCTTTTTCCACATAAGCCAATTAGAGCTCTGTATGTCCAGTTTCATTTTCCACAGAAAGGGTGTTTCAGCACTGCTCTATCAAAAATAATATTCATCTCTATTAGTTGAATGCACAGAACAGAAAGAAATTTCGCAGAATGCTTCAGTGTAGTTTTATTGGAAGATATTCTTTTTCCACTATAGGCCCCTTAGTGCTCCGAATGTCCACTTGCAGTTTCTACAGAAACAGTGTTTCAGAACTGTTCAATCACAAGAAAGCTTCAACTCTGTTAGTTGAATGCGCACAACAGAAAGAAGTTTCGCAGAATGCTTCTGAGTAGTTTTAATTTGAAGATATTCTTTTTTCCACTCTAAGCCCAATAGCCCTCTGAGTGTCCACTTGTAGTTTCTACAGAAACAGTCTTTCAGAACTGCTCTACCAAAAGTAATATTCAACTCTGTTACTTGAATGCACAGAACACAAAGTAGTTTCGCAGAATGCTTCTGTGTAGTTTTTATTTGAAGATATTCCATTTTCCACTATAGGACCCTTAGGGCTCAGAATGTCCACTTACAGTTTCTACTGAAATGGTGTTTCAGAACTTCTCAATCAAAAGTAATCTTCAACTCTGTTAGTTGAATTCACAGAACAGAAAGCAGTTTCAAAAAATCCTTCTGTGTAGTTTTTATTTGAAGATATTCCTTTTGCCTCTATAGTCCTCTTGGGACTCCGAATATCCACTTGCAGATTCCACAGAAACTGTGTTTCAGAACTGCTCAATCAAAAGTAAGCTTCAACTCTGTTAGTTGAACGCACTGAACAAAAAGAACTTTCACAGAATGCTTCTGTGTAGTTTTTATTTGAAGACATTTCATTCTCCACTGTAGGCCTCTTAGCGGTATGAATGTCCACTTGCAGTTTCTAATGAAAGAGTGTTTCAGTGCTGCTCAATCAAAACAATGTTCCAACTCTGTTAGTTGAATGCACAGAACAGAAAGAAATTTCACAGAATGCTTCTGTGTAGTTTTTATTTGAAGTAAGTCCTTTTTACACTATAGGCCCCCATGCGCTATGATTGTCCACTTGCAGTTTGTACAGAAAGAGTGTTTCTGTGCTGCTCTCTCAAAAGGTGGTTCAACTCTATTAGTTGAATGCACAGAAGAGAAAGAAGTTTCACAGAATTCTTCTGTGTAGTTTTTATTTGCAGATATTCTTTTTTGCGGTATAGGACCCTTAGCGCTATGAATGTCCAATTGCAGTTTCTACAGAAAGAGTGCATCAGAATTGCTCAATCAAAAGTAAGCTTCAACTCTTTTAGTTGATTGCACAGCAGAGAAAGAAGTTTCACTGAATGCTTCTGTGTAGTTTTTGTTTGTAGTTACTCCTTTTTCCAGTATAGGCTCCTTAGTGCTACGAATGTCCACTTGCAGTTTCTACAGAAAGAGTGTTTCAGAACTGCTCAATCAATAGTAATGTTCAACTCTGTTAGTTGAATGCACAGAACAGAAAGAAGTTTCGCAGAATGCTTCTGAGTAGTTTTTAGTTGAAGATATCCCTTTTTCCACTGTAAGCCCCGTAGAGCTCTAAATGTCCAGTTGCAGTTTCTACAGAAAGCGTGTTTCAGAACTGCTCTGTCAAAAGTAATGTTCAACTCTGTTAGTTGAATGCACAGAACAGAAAGAAGTTTCGGGGAATGCTTCTGTGTAGTTTTTATTTGAAGATATTCCTTTTTCCACTATAGGCCCCTTAGGGTTCCAAATGTCCACTTGCAGTTTCTTCAGAAAGAGCGTCTCAGAACTGCTCAATCAAAAGTAAAGTTCAACTCTGTTAGTTGAATGCAAAGAACAGAAATAAGTTTCACAGAATGCTTCTTTGTAGTTTTTATTTGAAGATATTCCTTTTTCCACTATAAGCCAATTAGAGCTCTGTATGTCCAGTTGCATTTTCCACAGAAAGGGTGTTTCAGCACTGCTCTATCAAAAATAATGTTCAGATCTATTAGTTGAATGCACAGAACAGAAAGAAATTTCGCAGAATGCTTCAGTGTAGTTTTTATTTGAAGATATTCTTTTTCCACTATAGGCCCCTTAGGGCTCCGAATGTCCACTTGCAGTTTCTACAGAAACAGTGTTTCAGAACTGATCAATCACAAGAAAGCTTCAACTCGGTTAGTTGAATGCACAGAACCGAAAGAAGTTTCGCAGAATGCTTCTGAGTAGTTTTAATTTGAAGATATTCTTTTTTCCACTCTAAGCCCAATAGCCCTCTGAGTGTCCACTTGTAGTTTCTACAGAAACAGTCTTTCAGAACTGCTCTACCAAAAGTAATATTCAACTCTGTTACTTGAATGCACAGAACACAAAGAAGTTTCGCAGAATGCTTCTGTGTAGTTTTTCTTTGAAGATATTCCATTTTCCACTATAGGACCCTTAGGGCTCAGAATGTCCACTTACAGTTTCTACTGAAACGGTGTTTCAGAACTTCTCAATCAAAATTAAGCTTCAACTCTGTTAGTTGAATTCACAGAACAGAAAGCAGTTTCAAAAAATCCTTCTGTGTAGTTTTTATTTGAAGATATTACTTTTGCCACTATAGTCCTCTTGGGACTCCGAAGATCCACTTGCAGATTCCACAGAAACTGTGTTTCAGAACTGCTCAATCAAAACTAAGCTTCAACTCTGTTAGTTGAACACACTGAACAAAAAGTACTTTCACAGAATGCTTCTGTGTAGTTTTTATTTGAAGACATTTCATTTTCCACTGTAGGCCTCTTAGCGGTATGAATGTCCACTTGCAGTTTCTAATGAAAGAGTGTTGCAGTGCTGCTCAATCAAAACAAAGTTCCAACTCTGTTAGTTGAATGCACAGAACAGAAAGAAGTTTCACAGAATGCTTCTGTGTAGTTTTTATTTGAAGTAAGTCCTTTTTACACTATAGGCCCCCATGCGCTATGATTGTCCACTTGCAGTTTCTACAGAAAGAGTATTTCTGTGCTGCTCTCTCAAAAGGTGGTTCAACTCTATTAGTTGAATGCACAGAAGAGAAAGAAGTTTCACAGAATGCTTCTGTGTAGTTTTTATTTGTAGATATTCTTTTTTGCGGTATAGGACCCTTAGCGCTATGAATGTCCAATTGCAGTTTCTACAGAAAGAGTGTATCAGAATTGCTCAATCTAAAGTAAGCTTCAACTCTTTTAGTTGATTGCACAGAAGAGAAGGAAGTTTCACTGAATGCTTCTGTGTAGTTTTTGTTTGTAGTTACTCCTTTTTCCAGTATAGGCTCCTTAGTGCTACGAATGTCCACTTGCAGTTTCTACAGAAAGAGTGTTTCAGAACTGCTCAATCAATAGTAATGTTCAACTCTGTTAGTTGAATGCACAGAAGAGAAAGAAGTTTCACAGAATGCTTCTTTGTAGTTTTTATTTGAAGATATTCGTTTTTCCACTATAAGCCAATTAGAGCTCTGTATGTCCAGTTGCATTTTCCACAGAAAGGGTGTTTCAGCACTGCTCTATCAAAAGTAATATTCATCTCTGTTAGTTGAATGCACAGAACAGAAAGAAATTTCGCAGAATGCTTCAGTGTAGTTTTTATTGGAAGATATTCTTTTTCCACTATAGGCCACTTAGGGCTCCGAATGTCCACTTGCAGTTTCTACAGAAACAGTGTTTCAGAACTGATCAATCACAAGAAAGCTTCAACTCTGTTAGTTGAATGCACAGAACAGAAAGAAGTTTCGCAGAATGCTTCTGAGTTGTTTTAATTTGAAGATATTCTTTTTTCCACTCTAAGCCCAATAGCGCTCTGAGTGTCCACTTGTAGTATCTACAGAAACAGTCTTTCAGAACTGCTCTACCAAAAGTAATATTCAACTCTGTTACTTGAATGCACAGAACAAAAGGAAGTTTCGCAGAATGCTTCTGTGTAGTTTTTATTTGAAGATATTCCATTTTCCACTATAGGACCCTTAGGGCTCAGAATGTCCACTTACAGTTTCTACTGAAACGGTGTTTCAGAACTTCTCAATCAAAAGTAAGCTTCAACTCTGTTAGTTGAATTCTCAGAACAGAAAGCAGTTTCAAAAAATCCTTCTTTGTTGTTTTTATTTGAAGATATTACTTTTGCCACTATACTCCTCTTGGGACTCCGAATATCCACTTGCAGATTCCACAGAAACTGTGTTTCAGAACTGCTCAATCAAAAGGAAGCTTCAACTCTGTTAGTTGAACGCACTGAACAAAAAGTACTTTCACAGAATGCTTCTGTGTAGTTTTTATTTGAAGACAATTCATTTTCCACTGTAGGCCTCTTAGCGGTATGAATGTCCACTTGCAGTTTCTAATGAAAGAGTGTTTCAGTGCTGCTCAATCAAAGCAAAGTTCCAACTCTGTTAGTTGAATGCACAGAACAGAAAGAAGTTTCACAGAATGCTTCTCTGTAGTTTTTATTTGAAGTAAGTCTTTTTTACATTATAGGCCCCCATGCGCTATGATTGTCCACTTGCAGTTTCTACAGAAAGAGTGTTTCTGTGCTGCTCTCTCAAAAGGTGGTTCAACTCTATTAGTTGAATGCACAGAAGAGAAAGAAGTTTCACAGAATGCTTCTGTGTAGTTTTTATTTCTAGATATTCTTTTTTGCGGTATAGGACCCTTAGCGCTATGAATGTCCAATTGCAGTTTCTAGAGAAAGAGTGTATCAGAATTGCTCAATCAAAACTAAGCTTCAACACTTTTAGTTGATTGCACAGAAGAGAAAGAAGTTTCACTGAATGCTTCTGTGTAGTTTTTGTTTGTAGTTACTCCTTTTTCCAGTATAGGCTCCTTAGTGCTACGAATGTCCACTTGCAGTTTCTACAGAAAGAGTGTTTCAGAACTGCTCAATCAATAGTAATGTTCAACTCTGTTAGTTGAATGCACAGAACAGAAAGAAGTTTCGCAGAATGCTTCTGAGTAGTTTTTAGTTGAAGATATCCCTTTTTCCACTATAAGCCCCGTAGAGCTCTGAATGTCCAGTTGCAGTTTCTACAGAAAGAGTGTTTCAGAACTGCTCTGTCAAAAGTAATGTTCAACTCTGTTAGTTGAATGCACAGAACAGAAAGAAGTTTCGGAGAATGCTTCTGTGTAGTTTTTATTTGAAGATATTCCTTTTTCCACTATAGGCCCCTTAGGGTTCCAAATGTCCACTTGCAGTTTCTTCAGAAAGAGCGTCTCAGAACTGCTCAATCAAAAGTAGAGTTCAGCTCTGTTAGTTGAATGCAAAGAACAGAAATATGTTTCACAGAATGCTTCTTTGTGGTTTTTATTTGAAGATATTCCTTTTTCCACTATAAGCCAATTAGAGCTCTGTATGTCCAGTTGCATTTTCCACAGAAAGGGTGTTTCAGCACTGCTCTATCAAAAATAATATTCATCTCTATTAGTTGAATGCACAGAACAGAAAGAAATTTCGCAGAATGCTTTAGTGTAGTTTTTATTTGAAGATATTCTTTTTCCACTATAGGCGCCTTAGGGCTCCGAATGTCCACTTGCAGTTTCTACAGAAACAGTGTTTCAGAACTGTTCAATCACAAGAAAGCTTCAACTCTGTTAGTTGAATGCACAGAACAGAAAGAAGTTTCACAGAATGCTTCTGAGTAGTTTTAATTTGAAGATATTCTTTTTTCCACTCTAAGCCCAATAGCCCTCTGAGTGTCCACTTGTAGTTTCTACAGAAACAGTCTTTCAGAACTGCTCTACCAAAAGTAATATTCAACTCTGTTACTTGAATTCACAGAACACAAAGAAGTTTCGCAGAATGCTTCTGTGTAGTTTTTATTTGAAGATATTCCATTTTCCACTATAGGACCCTTAGGGCTCAGAATGTCCACTTACAGTTTCTACTGAAACGGTGTTTCAGAACTTCTCAATCAAAAGTAAGCTTCAACTCTGTTAGTTGAATTCACAGAACAGAAAGCAGTTTCAAAAAATCCTTCTGTGTAGTTTTTATTTGAAGATATTTCTTTTGCCACTATAGTCCTCTTGGGACTCCGAATATCCACTTGCAGATTCCACAGAAACTGTTTCAGAACTGCTCAATCAAAAGTAAGCTTCAACTCTGTTAGTTGAACGCACTGAACAAAAAGTACTTTCACAGAATGCTTCTGTGTAGTTTTTATTTGAAGACATTTCATTTTCCACTGTAGGCCTCTTAGCGCTATGAATGTCCACTTGCAGTTTCTAATGAAAGAGTGTTTCAGTGCTGCTCAATCAAAACAAACTTCCAACTCATTTAGTTGAATGCACAGAACAGAAGGAAGTTTCACAGAATGATTCTGTGTAGTTTTTATTTGAAGTAAGTCCTTTTTACACTACAGGCCCCCATTCGCTATGATTGTCCACTTGCAGTTTCTACAGAAAGAGTGTTTCTGTGCTGCTCTATCAAAAGTAGGTTCAACTCTGTTAGTTGAATGCACAGAATACAAAGAAGTTTCACAGAATGCTTCTGTGTAGTTTTTATTTGTAGATATTCTTTTTTGCTGTATAGGCCCCTTAGCGCTATGAATGTCCAATTGCAGTTTCTACAGAAAGAGTGTTTCAGAATTGCTCAATCAAAAGTTAGCTTCAACTCTGTTACCTGAATGCACAGAACAGAAAGTAGTTTCACTGAATGCTTCTGTGTAGTTTTTGTTTGTGGTTATTCCTTTTTCCAGCATAGGCTCCCTAGTGCTACGAATGTCCACTTGCAGTTTCTAGAGAAAGACTGTTTCAGAACTGCTCAATCAACACTAATGTTCAACTCTGTTAGTTGAATGCACAGAACAGAAAGAAGTTTCGCAGAAAGCTTCTGAGTAGTTTTTAGTTGAAGATATCCCTTTTTCCACTATAAGCCCCATAGAGCTCTGAATGTCCAGTTGAAGTTTTTACAGAAAGAGTGTTTCAGAACTGCTCTATCAAAAGTAATGTTCAACTCTGTTAGTTGAATGCACAGAACAGAAAGAAGTTTAGGAGAATGCTTCTGTGTAGTTTTTATTTGAAGATATTCCTTTTTCCACTATAGGCCCCTTAGGGTTCCAAATGTCCACTTGCTGTTTCTACAAAAAGAGCGTCTCAGATCTGCTCAATCAATAGTAAGCTTCAACTCTGTTAGTTGAATGCAAAGAACAGAAAGAAGTTTCACAGAATGCTTCTGTGTAGTTTTTATTTGAAGCTATTCCTTTTTCCACTGTAGACCCCTTAGGGTTCAAAATGTCCACTTGCAGTTTCTTCAGAAAGAGTGTCTCAGAACTTCTCAATCAAAAGTAAAGTTCAACTCCGTTAGTTGAAAGAAATGAACACAAATAAGTTGCACAGAATGCTTCTGTGTATGTTTTATTTGAAGATATTCCTTTTTCCACTATAAGACCATTAGCGCTCTGTATGTCCAGTTGCAGTTTCCACAGAAAGTCTTTCAGAACTGCTCTATCAAAAGCAATATTCATCTCTGTTAGTTGAATGCACAGAACAGAGAGCAGTTTCACAGAATGCTTCTGTGTAGTTTTTATTAGAAGTAAGTCCTTTTTACACTAATTGACCCCATGCGCTATGATTGTCCACTTGCGGTTTATACAGAAATAGTGTTTCTCTGCTGCTCTATCAAAAGTAGGTTCAACTCTGTTAGTTAAATGCACAGAAGAGAAAGAAGTTTCACAGAATGCTTCTGTGTAATTTTTATTTGAAGATATTCCTTTTTCCTCTATAAGCCCGATAGCACTCTGAGTGTCCCCATGTAGTTTCTACAGAAACAGTGTTTCAGAACTCCTCTATCAAAAGTAATATTCAACCCTGTTACTTGAATGCACAGAACAGAGAGAAGTTTCGCAGAATGCTTCTGTGTAGTTTTTATTTGAAGATATTCCTTTTTCCACTATAGGACACTTAGGGCTCCGAATTTCCACTTACCGTTTCTACAGAAACCATGTTTCAGAACTGTTCAATCAAAAGAATGCTTCAACTCTGTTAGTTGAATGCAAAGAACAGAAATAAGTTTCACAGAATGCTTCTGTGCAGTTTTTATTTGAAGATATTCCTTTTTCCACTATAAGCCCATTAGCGCTCTGTATGTCCAGTTGCAGTTTCCACAGAAAGAGTGTTTCAGAACTGCTCTATGAAAAGCAATATTCATCTCTGTTAGTTGAATGCACAGAACAGAAAGAAGTTTCACAGAATGCTTCTGTGTTGTTTTTATTTGAAGTAAGTCCTTTTTACACTATAGGCCCCCATGCGCTATGATTGTCCGCTTGCGGTTTGTACAGAAAGAGTGTTTCTGTGCTGCTCTATCAAAAGTAGTTTCAACTCTGTTAGTTGAATGCACAGAAGAGAAAGAAGTTTCACAGAATGCTTCTGTGTAGTTTTTATTTGAAGATATTACTTTTTCCACTATAAGCCCGATAGCGCTCTGCGTGTCCCCTTGTAGTTTCTACAGAAACAGTGTTTCAGAACTGCTCTATCAAAAGTAATATTCAACTCTGTTACTTGAATGTACAGAACAGAAAGAATTTTCGCAGAATGCTTCTGTGTAGTTTTTATTTGAAGATATTCCTTTTTCCACTATAGGACCCTTAGGGCTCCGAATGTCCACTTACAGTTTCTACAGAAACGATGTTTCAGAACTGTTCTATCAAAAGTAAGCGTCAACTCTGTTAGTTGAGTTCACAGAACAGAAAGCAGTTTCATAAAATGCTTCTGTGTAGTTTTTATTTGAAGATATTCCTTTTGCCACTAGAGTCCTCTTGGGGCTCCGAATGTCCACTTGCAGTTTCCACAGAAACTGTGTTTCAGAACTGCTCAATCAAAAGTAAGCTTCAACTCTGTTAGTTGAATGCACTGAACAAAAAGTACTATCACAGAATGCTTCTGTGTAGTTTTTATTTGAAGACATTACATTTTCCACTGTAGGCCTCTTAGCGCTATGAATGTCCACTTGCAGTTTCTAATGAAAGAGTGTTTCCGTTGTGCTCAATCAAAAGAAAGGTCCAACTCTGTTAGTTGAATGCAAAGAACAGAAAGAAGTTTCACAGAATGCTTCTGTGTAGTTTTTATTTGAAGTAAGTCCTTTTTACACTATAGGTCCCCATGCGCTATGTTTGTCCAATTGCAGTCTCTACAGAAAGAGTGTTTCTGTGCTACTCTATCAAAAGTAGGTTCAACTGAGTTAGTTGAATGCACAGAAGGGAAAGAAGTTCCACAGAATGTTTCTGTGTAGTTTTTATTTGTAGATATTCTTTTTTGCTGTATAGGCCCCTTAGCGCTATGAATGTCCAATTGCAGTTTCTACAGAAAGAGTGTTTCAGAATTGCTCAATCAAAAGTAAGCTTCAACTCTGTTACTTGAATGCACAGAACAGAAAGAAGTTTCACTGAATGCTTCTGTGTAGATTTTGTTTGTAGTTATTCCTTTTTCCAGCAGAGGCTCCTTAGTGCTACGAATGTTCAGTTGCAGTTTCTACAGAAAGAGTGTTTCAGAACTGCTCAATCAATAGTAATGTTGAACTCTGTTAGTAGAATGCACAGAACAGAAAGAAGTTTCGCAGAATGCTTCTGAGTAGTTTTTAGTTGAAGATATCCCTTTTTCCACTATAAGCCCCGCAGAGCTCAGAATGTCCAGTTGCAGTTTCTACAGAAAGAGTGTTTCAGAACTGCTCTATCAAAAGTAAAGTTCAACTCTGTTAGTTGAATGCACAGAACAGAAAGAAGTTTCGGAGAATGCTTCTGTGTAGTTATTATTTGAAGATATTCCTTTTTCCACTATAGGCCCCTTAGGGTTCCAAATGTCCACTTGCAGTTTCTTCAGAAAGAACGTCTCAGAACTGCTCAATCAAAAGGAAAATTCAATTCTGTTAGTTGAATGCAAAGAACAGAAATAAGTTTCACAGAATGCTTCTTTGTAGTATTTATTTGAAGATATTCCTTTTTCCAATATAAGCCTATTAGAGCTCTGTATGTCCAGTTGCATTTTCCATAGAAAGAGTGTTTCAGAACTGCTCTGTCAAAAGTAATATTCATATCTGTTAGTTGAATGCACAGAACAGAAAGAAATTTCGCAGAATGCTTCAGTGTAGTTTTTATTTGAAGATATTCCTTTTTCCACTATAGGCCCCTTAGGGCTCCGAATGTCCACTTGCAGTTTCTACAGAAACAGTGTTTCAGAACTGTTCAATCAAAAGAAAACTTCAACTCTGTTAGTTGAATGCACAGAACAGAAAGAAGTTTCGCAGAATGCTTCTGAGTAGTTTTAATTTGAAGATATTCTTTTTTCCACTCTAAGCCCAATAGCGCTCTGAGTGTCCACTTGTAGTTTCTACAAAAACAGTCTTTCAGAACTGCTCTACCAAATGTAATATTCAACTCTGTTACTTGAATGCACAGAACAGAAAGAAGTTTCGCAGAATGCTTCTGTGTAGTTTTTATTTGAAGATATTCCATTTTCCACTATAGGACCCTTAGGGCTCAGTATGTCCACTTACAGTTTCTACTGAAACGGTGTTTCAGATCTTCTCAATCAAAAGTAAGCTTCAACTCTGTTAGTTGAATTCACAGAACAGAAAGCAGTTTCATAAAATTCTTCTGTGTAGTTTTTATTTGAAGATATTCCTTTTGCCACTAGAGTCCTCTTGGGACTCCGAATATCCACTTGCAGATTCCACAGAAACTGTGTTTCCGAACTGCTCAATCAAAAGTAAGCTTCAAATCTGTTAGTTGAACGCACTGAACAAAAAGTACTTTCACAGAATGCTTCTGTGTAGTTTTTATTTGAAGACATTACATTTTCCACTGCAGGCCTCTTAGGGCTATGAATGTCCACTTGCAGTTTCTAATGAAAGAGTGTTTCAGTGCTGCGCAATCAAAAGAAAGTTCCAACTCTGTTAGTTGAATGCACAGAACAGAAAGAAGTTTCACACAATGCTTCTGGGTAGTTTTTATTTGAAGTAAGTCCTTTTAACACTATAGGCCCGCATGCGCTATGATTGTCCACTTGCAGTTTCTACAGAAAGAGTGTTTCTGTGCTGCTCTATCAAAAGTAGGTTCAACTCTGTTAGTTGAATGCACAGAAGACAAAGAAGTTTCACAGAATGCTTCTGTGTAGTTTTTATTTGTAGATATTCTTTTTTGCTGTATAGGCCGCTTAGCGCTATGAATGTCCAATTGCAGTTTCTACAGAAAGAGGGTTTCAGAATTGCTCAATCAAAAGTAAGCTTCAACTCTCTTACTTGAATGCACAGAACAGAAAGTAGTTTCACTGAATGCTTCTGTGTAGTTTTTGTTTGTAGTTATTCCTTTTTCCAGCATAGGCTCCTTAGTGCTACGTATGTCCACTTGCAGTTTCTACAGAAAGAGTGTTTCAGAACTGCTCAATCAATAGTAATGTTCAACTCTGTTAGTTGAATGCACAGAACAGAAAGAAGTTTCGCAGAATGCTTCTGAGTAGTTTTCAGTTGAACATATCCCTTTTTCAATTATAATCCCCATAGAGCTCTGAATGTCCAGTTGCAGTTTCTACAGAAAGAGTGTTTCAGAACTGCTCTATCAAAAGTAATGTTCAAGTCTGTTAGTTGAATGCACAGAACAGAAAGAAGTTTAGGATAATGCTTCTGTGTAGTTTTTGTTTGAAGATATTGCTTTTTCCACTATAGGCCCCTTAGGGTTCCAAATGTCCACTTGCTGTATCTACAGAAAGAGCGTCTCAGAACTGCTCAATCAATAGTAAGCTTCAACTCTGTTAGTTGAATGCAAAGAACAGAAAGAAGTTTCACAGAATGCTTCTGTGTAGTTTTTATTTGAAGATATTCCTTTTTCCGCTGTAGACACCTTAGGGTTCCAAATGTCCACTTGCAGTTTCTTCAGAAAGAGCGTCTCAGAACTGCTCAATCAAAAATAAAGTTCAACTCCGTTAGTTGAATGCAAAGAACAGAAATAAGTTTCACGGAATGCTTCTGTGTAGTTTTTATATGAAGATATTCCTTTTTCCACTGTAGACCCCTTAGGGTTCCAAATGTCCACTTGCAGTTTCTTCAGAAAGAGCGTCTCAGAACTGCTCAATCAAAAGTAAAGTTCTACTCCGTTAGTTGAATGCAAAGAACAGAAATAAGTTTCACAGAATGCTTCTGTGTAGTTTTTATTTGAAGATATTCCTTTTTCCACTATAAGACCATTAGCGCTCTGTATGTCCAGTTGCAGATTCCACAGAAAGTCTTTCAGAACTGCTCTATCAAAAGCAATATTCATCTCTGTTAGTTGAATGCACAGAACAGAAAGAAGTTTCACAGAATGCTTCTGTGTAGTTTTTATTAGAAGTAAGTCCTTTTTACACTATAGGCCCCCATGCGCTATGATTGTCCACTTGCGGTTTATACAGAAAGAGTGTTTCTGTGCTGCTCTATCAAAGGTAGGTTCACCTCTGTTAGTTGAATGCACAGAAGAGAAATAAGTTTCACAGAATGCTTCTGTGTAGTTTTTATTTGAAGATATTCCTTTTTCCACTATAAGCCCGATAGCTCTCTGAGTGTCCCCTTGTAGTTTCTACAGAAACAGTGTTTCAGAACTGCTCTATCAAAAGTAATATTCAACTCTGTTACTTGAATGCACAGAACAGAGAGAAGTTTCGCAGAATGCTTCTGTGTAGTTTTTATTTGAAGATATTCCTTTTTCCACTATAGGACACTTAGGGCTCCGAATTTCCACTTACCGTTTCTGCAGAAACAATGTTTCAGAACTGTTCAATCAAAAGTAAGCTTCAACTCTGTTAGTTGAATGCAAAGAACAGAAATAAGTTTCACAGAATGCTTCTGTGCAGTTTTTATTTGAAGATATTCCTTTTTCCACTATAAGCCCTTTAGCGCTCTGTATGTCCAGTTGCAGTTTCCACAGAAAGTGTGTTTCAGAACTGCTCTATCAAAAGCAATATTCATCTGTGTTAGTTGAATGCACAGAACAGAAAGATGTTTCACAGAATGCTTCTGTGTAGTTTTTATTTGAAGTAAGTCCTTTTTACACTATAGGCACCCATGGGCTAAGATTGTCCGCTTGCGGTTTGTACAGAAAGAGTGTTTCTGTGCTGCTCTATCAAAAGTAGGTTCAACTCTGTTAGTTGAATGCAGAGAAGAGAAAGAAGTTTCACAGAATGCTTCTGTGTAGTTTTTATTTGAAGATATTCCTTTTTCCACTATAAGCCCGATAGCGCTCTGAGTGTCCCCTTTTAGTTTCTACAGAAACAGTGTTTCAGAACTGCTCTATCAAAAGTAATATTCAACTCTGTTACTTGAATGCACAGAACAGAAAGAAGTTTCACAGAATGCTTCTGCGTAGTTTTCATTTGAAGATATTCTTTTTTCCACTGTAGGACCCTTAGGGCTCCGAATGTCCACTTACCGTTTCTACAGAAACAATGTTTCAGAACTGTTCAATCAAAAGTAAGCTTCAAATCTGTTAGTTGAATGGAAAGAACAGAAATAAGTTTCACGGAATGCTTCTGTGTAGTTTTTATTTGAAGATATCCTTTTTCCACTATAAGCCAATTAGCGCTCTGTATGTCAACTTGCAGTTTCCACAGAAAGAGTGTTTCAGAACTGCTCTATCAAAGCAATATTCATCTCTGTTAGTTGAATGCACAGAACAGAAAGAAGTTTCACAGAATGCTTCTGGGTAGTTTTTCTTTGAAGATATTCCTTTTTCCACTATAGGCCCCTTAGGGCTCCGAATGTCCACTTGCAGTTTCTACAGAAACAGTGTTTCAGAACTCTTCAATCAAAAGTAAGCTTCAACTCTGTTAGTTGAAAGCACAGAACAGAAAGAAGTTTCGCAGAATGCTTCTGAGCAGTTTTTATTTGAAGATATTCCTTTTTCCACTATAAGCCCAATAGCGCTCTGAGTGTCCACTTGTAGTTTCTACAGAAACAGTGTTTCAGAACTGCTCTATCAAAAGTAATATTCAACTCTGTTACTTGAATGCACAGAACAGAAAGTAGTTTTGCAGAATGCTTCTGTGTAGTTTTTATTTGAAAATATTCCTTTTTCCACTATAGGACCCTTAGGGCTCCGAATGTCCACTTACAGTTTCTACAGAAACAGTGTTTCAGAACTGCTCAATCAAAAGTAAGCTTCAACACTGTTAGTTGAATTCACAGAACAGAAAGCAGTTTCATAAAATGCTTCTGTGTACTTTTTATTTGAAGATATTCCTTTTGCCACTATAGTCTTCTTGGGGCTCTGAATATGCACTTGCAGTTTCCACAGAAACTGTGTTTCAGAACTGCTCAATCAAAAGTAAGCTTCAACTCTGTTAGTTGAACGCACTGAACAAAAAGTACTTTCACAGAATGCTTCTGTGTAGTTTTTATTTGAAGACATTTCATTTTCCACTGTAGGCCTCTTAGCGGTATGAATGTCCACTTGCAGTTTCTAATGAAAGAGTGTTTCAGTGCTGCTCAATCAAAACAAAGTTCCAACTCTGTTAGTTGAATGCACAGAACAGAAAGAAGTTTCACATAATGCTTCTGTGTAGTTTTTATTAGAAGTAAGTCCTTTTTACACTATAGGCCCCAATGTTCTATGATTGTCCACTTGCAGTTTGTACAGAAAGAGTGTTTCTGTGCTGCTCTCTCAAAAGGTGGTTCAACTCTATTAGTTGAATGCACAGAAGAGAAAGAAGTTTCACAGAATGCTTCTCTGTAGTTTTTATTTGAAGATATTCCTTTTTCCACTATAAGCCCGATAGCTCTCTGAGTGTCCCCTTGTAGTTTCTACAGAAACAGTGTTTCAGAACTGCTCTATCAAAAGTAATATTCAACTCTGTTACTTGAATGCACGGAACAGAGAGAAGTTTCGCAGAATGCTTCTGTGTAGTTTTTATTTGAAGATATTCCTTTTTCCACTATAGGGCCCTTATGGCTCCGAATTTCCACTTACCGTTTCTACAGAAACAAGGTTTCAGAACTGTTCAATCAAAAGTAAGCTTCAACTCTGTTAGTTGAATGCAAAGAACAGAAATAAGTTTCACAGAATGCTTCTGTGTAGTTTTTATTTGAAGATATTCCTATTGCCACTAGATTCCTCTTGGGGCTCCGAATGTCCACTTGCAGTTTCCACAGAAACTGTGTTTCAGAACTGCTCAATCAAAAGTAAGCTTCAACTCTGTTAGTTGAATGCACTGAACAAAAAGTACTATCACAGAATGCTTCTGTGTCGTTTTTATTTGAAGATATTACATTTTCCACTGTACGCCTTTTAGCGCTATGAATGTCCACTTGCAGTTTCTAATGAAAGAGTGTTTCCGTTGTGCTCAATCAAAAGAAAGGTCTAACTCTGTTAGTTGAATGCACAGAACAGAAAGAAGTTTCACAGAATGCTTCTGTGTAGTTTTTATTTGAAGTAAGTCCTTTTTACACTATAGGACCACATGTGCTATGTTTGTCCAATTGCAGTCTCTACAGAAAGAGTGTTTCTGTGCTACTCTATCAAAAGTAGGTTCAACTGAGTTAGTTGAATGCACAGAACATAAAGAAGTTTCACAGAATGCTTCTGTTTAGTTTTTATTTGTAGATATACTTTTTTGCTGTATAGGCCCCTTAGTGCTATGAATGTCCAATTGCAGTTTCTGCAGAAAGAGTGTTTCAGAATTACTCAATCAAAAGTAAGCTTCAACTCTGTTACTTGAATGCACAGAACAGAAAGAAGTTTCACTGAATGCTTCTGTGTAGTTTTTGTTTGTACTTATTCCTTTTTCCACTATAGGCCCCTTAGGGTTCCAAATGTCCATTTGCAGTTTCTTCAGAAAGAACGTCTCAGAACTGCTCAATCAAAAGTAAAGTTAAACTCTGTTAGTTGAATGCAAAGAACAGAAATAAGTTTCACAGAATGCTTCTTTGTAGTATTTATTTGAAGATATTCCTTTTTCCACTATAAGCCAATTAGAGCACTGTATGTCCAGTTGCATTTTCCACAGAAAGTGTGTTTCAGAACTGCTCTGTCAAAATTAATATTCATATCTGTTAGTTGAATGCACAGAACAGAAAGAAATTTCGCAGAATGCTTCAGTGTAGTTTTGATTTGAAGATATTCCTTTTTCCACTATAGGCCCCTTAGGGCTCCGAATGTCCACTTGCAATTTCTACAGAAACAGTGTTTCAGAACTGTTCAATCAGAAGAAATCTTCAACTCTGTTAGTTGAATGCACAGAACAGAAAGTAGTTTCACTGAATGATTCTGAGTAGTTTTAATTTGAAGATATTCTTTTTTCCACTCTAAGCCCAATAGCGCTCTGAGTGTCCACTTGTAGTTTCTACAGAAACAGTCTTTCAGAACTGCTCTACCAAAAGTAATATTCAACTCTGTCACTTGAATGCACAGAACAGAAAGATGTTTCGCAGAATGCTTCTGTGTAGTTTTTATTTGAAGATATTCCATTTTCCACTATAGGACCCTTAGGGCTCAGAATGTCCACTTACAGTTTCTACTGAAATGGTGTTTCATAACTTCTCAATCAAAAGTAAGCTTCAACTCTGTTAGTTGAATTCACAGAACATAAAGCAGTTTCATAAAATCCTTCTGTGTAGTTTTTATTTGAAGATATTCCTTTTGCCACTAGAGTCCTCTTGGGACTCCGAATAACCACTTGCAGATTCCACAGAAACTGTGTTTCAGAACTGCTCAATCATAAGTAAGCTTCAACTCTGTTAGTTGAACGCACTGAACAAAAGGTACTTTCACAGAATGCTTCTGTGTAGTTTTTATTTGAAGACATTACATTTTCCACTGTAGGCCTCTTAGGGCTATGAATGTCCACTTGCAGTTTCTAATGAAAGAGTGTTTCAGTGCTGCGCAATCAAAAGAAAGTTCAAACTCTGTTAGTTGAATGCACAGAACATAAGGAAGTTTCACAGAATGCTTCTCTGTAGTTTTTATTTGAAGTAAGTCCTTTTAACACTATAGGCCCGCATGCGCTATGATTGTCCACTTGCAGTTTCTACAGAAAGAGTGTTTCTGTCCTGCTCTATCAAAAGTAGGTTCAACTCTGTTAATTGAATGCACAGAAGACAAAGAAGTTTCACGAATGCTTCTGTGTAGTTTTTATTTGTAGATATAATTTTTTGCTGTATAGGCCCCTTAGCGCTATGAATGTCCAATTGCAGTTTCTACAGAAAGAGTGTTTCAGAATTGCTCAATAAAAGTAAGCTTCAACTCTGTTACTTGAATGCACAGAACAGAAAGTAGTTTCACTGAATGCTTCTGTGTAGTTTTTGTTTGTAGTTATTCCTTTTTCCATCATAGGCTCCTTAGTGCTACGAATGTCCACTTGCAGTTTCTACCGAAAGAGTGTTTCAGAACTGCTCAATCAATAGTAATGTTCAACTCTGTTAGTTGAATGCACAGAACAGAAAGAATTTTCGCAGAATGCTTCTGAGTTGTTTTTAGTTGAACATATCCCTTTTTCTACTATAAGCCCCATAGAGCTCTGAATGTCCAGTTGCACTTTCTACAGAAAGAGTGTTTCAGAACTGCTCTATCAAAAGTAATGTTCAAATCTGTTAGTTGAATGCACAGAACAGAAAGAAGTTTCACAGAAAGCTTCTGTGTAGATTTTATTTGAAGATATTGCTTTTTCCACTATAGGCCCCTTAGGGTTCCAAATATCCACTTGCTGTTTCTACAGAAAGAGCGTCTCAGAACTGCTCAATCAATAGTAAGCTTCAACTCTGTTAGTTGAATGCAAAGAACAGAAAGAAGTTTCACAGAATGCTTCTGTGTAGTTTTTATTTGAAGATATTCCTTTTTCCACTATAAGAACATTAGCGCTCTGTATGTCCAGTTGCAGTTTCCACAGAAAGAGTGTTTCAGAACTGATCTATTAAAAGCAATATTCATCTCTGTTAGTTGAATGCACAGAACAGAAAGAAGTTTCACAGAATGCTTCTGTGTAGTTTTTATTTGAAGTAAGTCCTTTTTACACTATAGGACCCCATGCGCTATGATTGTCCACTTGCAGTTTCTACAGAAAGAGTGTTTCTGTGCTGCTCTCTCAAAAGGTGGTTCAACTCTATTAGTCGAGTGCACAGAAGACAAAGAAGTTTCACAGAATGCTTCTGTGTAGTTTTTATTTGTAGATATTCTTTTTTGTGGTATAGGCCCCTTAGCGCTATGAAGGTCCAATTGCAGTTTCTACAGAAAGAGTGTATCAGAATTGCCCAATCAAAAGTAAGCTTCAACTCTGTTAGTTGATTGCACAGAAGAGAAACAAGTTTCACTGAATGCTTCTGTGTAGTTTTTGTTTGTAGTCACTCCTTTTTCCAGTAGAGGCTCCTTAGTGCTACGAATGTCCACTTGCAGTTTCTACAGAAAGAGTGTTTCAGAACTGCTCAATCAATAGTAATGTTCAACTCTGTTAGTTGAATGCACAGAACAGAAAGAAGTTTCGCAGAATGCTTCTGAGTACTTTTTAGTTGAAGATATCCCTTTTTCCACTATAAGCCCCGTAGAGCTCTGAATGTCCAGTTGCAGTTTCTACAGAAAGTGTGTTTCAGAACTGCTCTGTCAAAAGTAATGTTCAACACTGTTAGTAGAATGCACAGAACAGAAAGAAGTTTCAGAGAATGCTTCTTTGTAGTTTTTATTTGAAGATATTACTTTTTCCACTGTAAGCCAATTAGAGCTCTGTATGTCCAGTTGCATTTTCCACAGAAAGGGTGTTTCAGAACTGCTCTATCAAAAGTAATATTCATCTCTGTTAGTTGAATGCACAGAACAGAAAGAAATTTCGCAGAATGCTTCAGTGTAGATTTTATTTGATGGTATTCCTTTTTCCACTATAGGCCCCTTAGGGATCCGAATGTCCACTTGCAGCTTCTACAGAAACAGTGTTTCAGAACGGTTCAATGAAAAGAAAGCTTCAACTCTGTTAGTTGAATGCACAGAACAGAAAGAAGTTTCGCAGAATGCTTCTGAGTAGTTTTAATTTGAAGATATTCTTTTTTGCACTCTAAGCCCAATAGCGCTCTGAGTGTCCACTTGTAGTTTCTACAGAAACAGTCTTTCAGAACTGCTCTACCAAAAGTAATATTCAACTCTGTTACTTGAATGCACAGAACACAAAGAAGTTTCGCACAATGCTTCTGTGTAGTTTTTATTTGAAGATATTCCATTTTCCACTATAGGACCCTTAGGGCTCAGAATGTCAACTTACAGTTTCTACTGAAACGGTGTTTCAGAACTTCTCAATCAAAAGTAAACTTCAACTCTGTTAGTTGAATTCACAGAACAGAAAGCAGTTTCATAAAATCCTTCTGTGTAGTTTTTATTTGAAGATATTCCTTTTGCCACTATAGTCCTCTTGGGACTCCGAATATCCACTTGCAGATTCCACAGAAACTGTGTTTCAGAACTGCACAATCAAAAGTAAGCTTCAACTCTGTTAGTTCAACGCACTGAACAAAAAGTACTTTCACAGAATGCTTCTGTGCAGTTTTTATTTGAAGACATTACATTTTCCACTGTAGACTTTTTAGCGCTATGAATGTCCAATTGCAGTTTCTAATGACAGAGTGTTTCAGTGCTGCTCAATCAAAACAAAGTTCCAACTCTGTTAGTTGAATGCACAGAACAGAAAGAAGTTTCACAGAATGCTTCTGTGTAGTTTTTATTTGAAGTAAGTCCTTTTTACACTATAGGCCCGCATGCGCTATGATTGTCCACATGCAGTTTCTACAGAAAGAGTGTTTCTGTGCTGCTCTATCAAAAGTAGGTTCAACTCTGTTAGTTGAATGCACAGAAGTCAAAGAAGTTTCACAGAATGCTTCTGTGTAGTTTTTATTTGTAGATATTCTTTTTTGCTGTATAGGCCCCTTAGCGCTATGAATGTCCAACTGCAGTTTCTACAGAAAGAGTGTTTCAGAATTGCTCAATCAAAAGTAAGCTTCAACTCTGTTACTTGAATGCAAAGAACAGAAAGAAGTTTCACTGAATGCTTCTGTGTAGTTTTTGTTTGTAGTTATTCCTTTTTACAGCATAGGCTCCTTAGTGCTACCAATGTCCACTTGCACTTTCTACAGAAAGAGTTTTTCCGAACTGCTCAATCAATGGTAATATTCAACTCTGTTAGTAGAATGCACAGAACAGAAAGTAGTTTCGCAGAATGCTTCTGAGTAGTTTTTAGTTGAAGATATCCCTTTTTCCACTATAAGGCCCATAGAGCTCTGAATGTCCAGTTGCAGTTTCTACAGAAAGAGTGTTTCAGAACTGCTCTATCAAAAGTAATGTCCAACTCTGTTAGTTGAATGCAAAGAACAGAAAGAAGTTTCACAGAATGCTTCTGTGTAGTTTTTATTTGAAGATATTCCTTTTTCCACTGTAGACCCCTTAGGTTTCCAAATGTCCACTTGCAGTTTCTTCAGAAACAGCGTCTCAGAACTGCTCAATCAAAAGTAAAGTTCAACTCTGTTAGTTGAATGCAAAGAACAGAAATAAGTTTCACAGAATGCTTCTGTGTAGTTTTTATTTGAAGATATTCCTTTTTCCACTATTAGACCATTAGCACTCTGTATGTCCAGTTGCAGTTTCCACAGAAAGAGTGTTTCAGAACTGATCTATCAAAAGCAATATTCATCTCTGTTAGTTGAATGCACAGAACAGAAAGGAGTTTCACAGAATGCTTCTGTGTAGTTTTTATTTGAAGTAAGTGTTTTTTACACTATAGGCCCCCATGCGCTATGATTGTCCACTTGCAGTTTGTACAGAAAGAGTGTTTCTGTGCTGCTCTATCAAAAGTAGGTTCAACTCTGTTAGTTGAATGCAGAGAAGAGAAAGAAGTTTCACAGAATGCTTCTGTGTAGTTTTTATTTGAAGATATTCCTTTTTCCACTATAAGCCCGATAGCTCTCTGAGTGTCCCCTTGTAGTTTCTACAGAAACAGTGTTTCAGAACTGCTCTATCAAAAGTAATATTCAACTCTGTTACTTGAATGCACAGAACAGAGAGAAGTTTCGCAGAATGCTTCTGTGTAGTTTTTATTTGAAGATATTCCTTTTTCCACTATAGGACCCTTAGGGCTCCGAATTTCCACTTACCGTTTCTACAGAAACAATGTTTCAGAACTGTTCAATCAAAAGTAAGCTTCAACTCTGTTAGTTGAATGCAAAGAACAGAAATAAGTTTCACAGAATGCTTCTGTGCAGTTTTTATTTGAAGATATTCCTTTTTCCACTATAAGCCCTTTAGCGCTCTGTATGTCCAGTTGCAGTTTCCACAGAAAGTGTGTTTCAGAACTGCTCTATCAAAAGCAATATTCATCTGTGTTAGTTGAATGCACAGAACAGAAAGATGTTTCACAGAATGCTTCTGTGTAGTTTTTATTTGAAGTAAGTCCTTTTTACACTATAGGCACCCATGGGCTATGATTGTCCGCTTGCGGTTTGTACAGAAAGAGTGTTTCTGTGCTGATCTATCAAAAGTAGGTTCAACTCTGTTAGTTGAATGCAGAGAAGAGAAAGAAGTTTCACAGAATGCTTCTGTGTAGTTTTTATTTGAAGATATTCCTTTTTCCACTATAAGCCCGATAGCGCTCTGAGTGTCCCCTTTTAGTTTCTACAGAAACAGTGTTTCAGAACTGCTCTATCAAAAGTAATATTCAACTCTGTTACTTGAATGCACAGAACAGAAAGAAGTTTCACAGAATGCTTCTGCGTAGTTTTCATTTGAAGATATTCCTTTTTCCACTGTAGGACCCTTAGGGCTCCGAATGTCCACTTACCGTTTCTACAGAAACAATGTTTCAGAACTGTTCAATCAAAAGTAAGCTTCAAATCTGTTAGTTGAATGGAAAGAACAGAAATAAGTTTCACGGAATGCTTCTGTGTAGTTTTTATTTGAAGATATTCTTTTTCCACTATAAGCCCATTAGCGCTCTGTATGTCAACTTGCAGTTTCCACAGAAAGAGTGTTTCAGAACTGCTCTATCAAAGCAATATTCATCTCTGTTAGTTGAATGCACAGAACAGAAAGAAGTTTCACAGAATGCTTCTGGGTAGTTTTTCTTTGAAGATATTCCTTTTTCCACTATAGGCCCCTTAGGGCTCCGAATGTCCACTTGCAGTTTCTACAGAAACAGTGTTTCAGAACTCTTCAATCAAAAGTAAGCTTCAACTCTGTTAGTTGAAAGCACAGAACAGAAAGAAGTTTCGCAGAATGCTTCTGAGCAGTTTTTATTTGAAGATATTCCTTTTTCCACTATAAGCCCAATAGCGCTCTGAGTGTCCTCTTGTAGTTCCTACAGAAACAGTGTTTCAGAACTGCTCTATCAAAAGTAATATTCAACTCTGTTACTTGAATGCACAGAACAGAAAGTAGTTTTGCAGAATGCTTCTGTGTAGTTTTTATTTGAAAATATTCCTTTTTCCACTATAGGACCCTTAGGGCTCCGAATGTCCACTTACGGTTTCTACAGAAACAGTGTTTCAGAACTGCTCAATCAAAAGTAAGCCTCAACTCTGTTAGTTGAATTCACAGAACAGAAAGCAGTTTCATAAAATGCTTCTGTGTACTTTTTATTTGAAGATATTCCTTTTGCCACTATAGTCCTCTTGGGGCTGCGAATATTCACTTGCAGTTTCCACAGAAACTGTGTTTCAGAACTGCTCAATCAAAAGTAAGCTTCAACTCTGTTAGTTGAACGCACTGAACAAAAAGTACTTTCACAGAATGCTTCTGTGTAGTTTTTATTTGAAGACATTTCATTTTCCACTGTAGGCCTCTTAGCGGTATGAATGTCCACTTGCAGTTTCTAATGAAAGAGTGTTTCAGTGCTGCTCAATCAAAACAAAGTTCCAACTCTGTTAGTTGAATGCACAGAACAGAAAGAAGTTTCACATAATGCTTCTGTGTAGTTTTTATTAGAAGTAAGTCCTTTTTACACTATAGGCCCCAATGTTCTATGATTGTCCACTTGCAGTTTCTACAGAAAGAGTGTTTCTGTGCTGCTCTCTCAAAAGGTGGTTCAATTCTATTAGTTGAATGCACAGAAGAGAAAGAAGTTTCACGGAATGCTTCTGTGTAGTTTTTATTTGAAGATATTCCTTTTTCCACTATAAGCCCGATAGCTCTCTGAGTGTCCCCTTGTAGTTTCTACAGAAACAGGGTTTCAGAACTGCTCTATCAAAAGTAATATTCAACTCTGTTACTTGAATGCACGGAACAGAGAGAAGTTTCGCAGAATGCTTCTGTGTAGTTTTTATTTGAAGATATTCCTTTTTCCACTATAGGGCCCTTATGGCTCCGAATTTCCACTTACCGTTTCTACAGAAACAATGTTTCAGAACTGTTCAATCAAAAGTAAGCTTCAACTCTGTTAGTTGAATGCAAAGAACAGAAATAAGTTTCACAGAATGCTTCTGTGTAGTTTTTATTTGAAGATATTCCTATTGCCACTAGATTCCTCTTGGGGCTCCGAATGTCCACTTGCAGTTTCCACAGAAACTGTGTTTCAGAACTGCTCAATCAAAAGTAAGCTTCAACTCTGTTAGTTGAATGCACTGAACAAAAAGTACTATCACAGAATGCTTCTGTGTCGTTTTTATTTGAAGACATTACATTTTCCACTGTACGCCTTTTAGCGCTATGAATGTCCACTTGCAGTTTCTAATGAAAGAGTGTTTCCATTGTGCTCAATCAAAAGAAATGTCCAACTCTGTTAGTTGAATGCACAGAACAGAAAGAAGTTTCACAGAATGCTTCTGTGTAGTTTTTATTTGATGTAAGTCCTTTTTACACTATAGGACCACATGTGCTATGTTTGTCCAATTGCAGTCTCTACAGAAAGAGTGTTTCTGTGCTACTCTATCAAAAGTAGGTTCAACTGAGTTAGTTGAATGCACAGAACATAAAGAAGTTTCACAGAATGCTTCTGTTTAGTTTTTATTTGTAGATATACTTTTTTGCTATATAGGCCCCTTAGTGCTATGAATGTCCAATTGCAGTTTCTGCAGAAAGAGTGTTTCAGAATTACTCAATCAAAAGTAAGCTTCAACTCTGTTACTTGAATGCACAGAACAGAAAGAAGTTTCACTGAATGCTTCTGTGTAGTTTTTGTTTGTACTTATTCCGTTTTCCACTATAGGCCCCTTAGGGTTCCAAATGTCCACTTGCAGTTTCTACAGAAACAGTGTTTCAGAACTCTTCAATCAAAAGTAAGCTTCAACTCTGTTAGTTGAAAGCACAGAACAGAAAGAAGTTTCGCAGAATGCTTCTGAGCAGTTTTTATTTGAAGATATTCCTTTATCCACTATAAGCCCAATAGCGCTCTGAGTGTCCACTTGTAGTTTCTACAGAAACAGTGTTTCAGAACTGCTCTATCAAAAGTAATATTCAACTCTGTTACTTGAATGCACAGAACAGAAAGAAGTTTCGCAGAATGCTTCTGTGTAGTTTTTATTTGAAGATATTCCATTTTCCACTATAGGACCCTTAGGGCTCAGTATGTCCACTTACAGTTTCTACTGAAACGGTGTTTCAGATCTTCTCAATCAAAAGTAAGCTTCAACTCTGTTAGTTGAATTCACAGAACAGAAAGCAGTTTCATAAAATCCTTCTGTGTAGTTTTTATTTGAAGATATTCCTTTTGCCACTATAGTCCTCTTGGGACTCCGAATATCCACTTGCAGATTCCACAGAAACTGTGTTTCAGAACTGCACAATCAAAAGTAAGCTTCAACTCTGTTAGTTCAACGCACTGAACAAAAAGTACTTTCACAGAATGCTTCTGTGTAGTTTTTATTTGAAGACATTACATTTTCCACTGTAGACCTTTTAGCGCTATGAATGTCCAATTGCAGTTTCTAATGACAGAGTGTTTCAGTGCTGCTCAATCAAAACAAAGTTCCAACTCTGTTAGTTGAATGCACAGAACAGAAAGAAGTTTCACAGAATGCTTCTGTGTAGTTTTTATTTGAAGTAAGTCCTTTTTACACTATAGGCCCGCATGCGCTATGATTGTCCACATGCAGTTTCTACAGAAAGAGTGTTTCTGTGCTGCTCTATCAAAAGTAGGTTCAACTCTGTTAGTTGAATGCACAGAAGTCAAAGAAGTTTCACAGAATGCTTCTGTGTAGTTTTTATTTGTAGATATTCTTTTTTGCTGTATAGGCCCCTTAGCGCTATGAATGTCCAACTGCAGTTTCTACAGAAAGAGTGTTTCAGAATTGCTCAATCAAAAGTAAGCTTCAACTCTGTTACTTGAATGCAAAGAACAGAAAGAAGTTTCACTGAATGCTTCTGTGTAGTTTTTGTTTGTAGTTATTCCTTTTTACAGCATAGGCTCCTTAGTGCTACCAATGTCCACTTGCACTTTCTACAGAAAGAGTGTTTCCGAACTGCTCAATCAATGGTAATATTCAACTCTGTTAGTAGAATGCACAGAACAGAAAGTAGTTTCGCAGAATGCTTCTGAGTAGTTTTTAGTTGAAGATATCCCTTTTTCCACTATAAGGCCCATAGAGCTCTGAATGTCCAGTTGCAGTTTCTACAGAAAGAGTGTTTCAGAACTGCTCTATCAAAAGTAATGTCCAACTCTGTTAGTTGAATGCAAAGAACAGAAAGAAGTTTCACAGAATGCTTCTGTGTAGTTTTTATTTGAAGATATTCCTTTTTCCACTGTAGACCCCTTAGGGTTCCAAATGTCCACTTGCAGTTTCTTCAGAAACAGCGTCTCAGAACTGCTCAATCAAAAGTAAAGTTCAACTCTGTTAGTTGAATGCAAAGAACAGAAATAAGTTTCACAGAATGCTTCTGTGTAGTTTTTATTTGAAGATATTCCTTTTTCCACTATAAGACCATTAGCACTCTGTATGTCCAGTTGCAGTTTCCACAGAAAGAGTGTTTCAGAACTGATCTATCAAAAGCAATATTCATCTCTGTTAGTTGAATGCACAGAACAGAAAGGAGTTTCACAGAATGCTTCTGTGTAGTTTTTATTTGAAGTAAGTGTTTTTTACACTATAGGCCCCCATGCGCTATGATTGTCCACTTGCAGTTTGTACAGAAAGAGTGTTTCTGTGCTGCTCTATCAAAAGTAGGTTCAACTCTGTTAGTTGAATGCAGAGAAGAGAAAGAAGTTTCACAGAATGCTTCTGTGTAGTTTTTATTTGAAGATATTCCTTTTTCCACTATAAGCCCGATAGCTCTCTGAGTGTCCCCTTGTAGTTTCTACAGAAACAGTGTTTCAGAACTGCTCTATCAAAAGTAATATTCAACTCTGTTACTTGAATGCACAGAACAGAGAGAAGTTTCGCAGAATGCTTCTGTGTAGTTTTTATTTGAAGATATTCCTTTTTCCACAATAGGACCCTTAGGGCTCCGAATTTCCACTTACCGTTTCTACAGAAACAATGTTTCAGAACTGTTCAATCAAAAGTAAGCTTCAACTCTGTTAGTTGAATGCAAAGAACAGAAATAAGTTTCACAGAATGCTTCTGTGCAGTTTTTATTTGAAGATATTCCTTTTTCCACTATAAGCCCTTTAGCGCTCTGTATGTCCAGTTGCAGTTTCCACAGAAAGTGTGTTTCAGAACTGCTCTATCAAAAGCAATATTCATCTGTGTTAGTTGAATGCACAGAACAGAAAGATGTTTCACAGAATGCTTCTGTGTAGTTTTTATTTGAAGTAAGTCCTTTTTACACTATAGGCACCCATGGGCTATGATTGTCCGCTTGCGGTTTGTACAGAAAGAGTGTTTCTGTGCTGCTCTATCAAAAGTAGGTTCAACTCTGTTAGTTGAATGCAGAGAAGAGAAAGAAGTTTCACAGAATGCTTCTGTGTAGTTTTTATTTGAAGATATTCCTTTTTCCACTATAAGCCCGATAGCGCTCTGAGTGTCCCCTTTTAGTTTCTACAGAAACAGTGTTTCAGAACTGCTCTATCAAAAGTAATATTCAGCTCTGTTCCTTGAATGCACAGAACAGAAAGAAGTTTCACAGAATGCTTCTGCGTAGTTTTCATTTGAAGATATTCCTTTTTCCACTGTAGGACCCTTAGGGCTCCGAATGTCCACTTACCGTTTCTACAGAAACAATGTTTCAGAACTGTTCAATCAAAAGTAAGCTTCAAATCTGTTAGTTGAATGGAAAGAACAGAAATAAGTTTCACGGAATGCTTCTGTGTAGTTTTTATTTGAAGATATTCTTTTTCCACTATAAGCCCATTAGCGCTCTGTATGTCAAATTGCAGTTTCCACAGAAAGAGTGTTTCAGAACTGCTCTATCAAAGCAATATTCATCTCTGTTAGTTGAATGCACAGAACAGAAAGAAGTTTCACAGAATGCTTCTGGGTAGTTTTTCTTTGAAGATATTCCTTTTTCCACTATAGGCCCCTTAGGGCTCCGAATGTCCACTTGCAGTTTCTACAGAAACAGTGTTTCAGAACTCTTCAATCAAAAGTAAGCTTCAACTCTGTTAGTTGAAAGCACAGAACAGAAAGAAGTTTCGCAGAATGCTTCTGAGCAGTTTTTATTTGAAGATATTCCTTTTTCCACTATAAGCCCAATAGCGCTCTGAGTGTCCACTTGTAGTTTCTACAGAAACAGTGTTTCAGAACTGCTCTATCAAAAGTAATATTCAACTCTGTTACTTGAATGCACAGAACAGAAAGTAGTTTTGCAGAATGCTTCTGTGTAGTTTTTATTTGAAAATATTCCTTTTTCCACTATAGGACCCTTAGGGCTCCGAATGTCCACTTACAGTTTCTACAGAAACAGTGTTTCAGAACTGCTCAATCAAAAGTAAGCTTCAACTCTGTTAGTTGAATTCACAGAACAGAAAGCAGTTTCATAAAATGCTTCTGTGTACTTTTTATTTGAAGATATTCCTTTTGCCACTATAGTCCTCTTGGGGCTCCGAATATTCACTTGCAGTTTCCACAGAAACTGTGTTTCAGAACTGCTCAATCAAAAGTAAGCTTCAACTCTGTTAGTTGAACGCACTGAACAAAAAGTACTTTCACAGAATGCTTCTGTGTAGTTTTTATTTGAAGACATTTCATTTTCCACTGTAGGCCTCTTAGCGGTATGAATGTCCACTTGCAGTTTCTAATGAAAGAGTGTTTCAGTGCTGCTCAATCAAAACAAAGTTCCAACTCTGTTAGTTGAATGCACAGAACAGAAAGAAGTTTCACATAATGCTTCTGTGTAGTTTTAATTAGAAGTAAGTCCTTTTTACACTATAGGCCCCAATGTTCTATGATTGTCCACTTGCAGTTTCTACAGAAAGAGTGTTTCTGTGCTGCTCTCTCAAAAGGTGGTTCAACTCTATTAGTTGAATGCACAGAAGAGAAAGAAGTTTCACAGAATGCTTCTCTGTAGTTTTTATTTGAAGATATTCCTTTTTCCACTATAAGCCCGATAGCTCTCTGAGTGTCCCCTTGTAGTTTCTACAGAAACAGTGTTTCAGAACTGCTCTATCAAAAGTAATATTCAACTCTGTTACTTGAATGCACGGAACAGAGAGAAGTTTCACAGAATGCTTCTGTGTAGTTTTTATTTGAAGATATTCCTTTTTCCACTATAGGACCCTTAGGGCTCCGAATTTCCACTTACCGTTTCTACAGAAACAAGGTTTCAGAACTGTTCAATCAAAAGTAAGCTTCAACTCTGTTAGTTGAATGCAAAGAACAGAAATAAGTTTCACAGAATGCTTCTGTGTAGTTTTTATTTGAAGATATTCCTATTGCCACTAGATTCCTCTTGGGGCTCCGAATGTCCACTTGCAGTTTCCACAGAAACTGTGTTTCAGAACTGCTCAATCAAAAGTAAGCTTCAACTCTGTTAGTTGAATGCACTGAACAAAAAGTACTATCACAGAATGCTTCTGTGTCGTTTTTATTTGAAGACATTACATTTTCCACTGTACGCTTTTTAGCGCTATGAATGTCCAATTGAAGTTTCTAATGAAAGAGTGTTTCCGTTGTGCTCAATCAAAAGAAAGGTCCAACTCTGTTAGTTGAATGCACAGAACAGAAAGAAGTTTCACAGAATGCTTCTGTGTAGTTTTTATTTGAAGTAAGTCCTTTTTACACTATAGGACCACATGTGCTATGTTTGTCCAATTGCAGTCTCTACAGAAAGAGTGTTTCTGTGCTACTCTATCAAAAGTAGGTTCAACTGAGTTAGTTGAATGCACAGAACATAAAGAAGTTTCACAGAATGCTTCTGTTTAGTTTTTATTTGTAGATATACTTTTTTGCTGTATAGGCCCCTTAGTGCTATGAATGTCCAATTGCAGTTTCTGCACAAAGAGTGTTTCAGAATTACTCAATCAAAAGTAAGCTTCAACTCTGTTACTTGAATGCACAGAACAGAAAGAAGTTTCACTGAATGCTTCTGTGTAGTTTTTGTTTGTACTTATTCCTTTTTCCACTATAGGCCCCTTAGGGTTCCAAATGTCCACTTGCAGTTTCTTCAGAAAGAACGTCTCAGAACTGCTCAATCAAAAGTAAAGTTCAACTCTGTTAGTTGAATGCAAAGAACAGAAATAAGTTTCACAGAATGCTTCTTTGTAGTATTTATTTGAAGATATTCCTTTTTCCACTATAAGCCAATTAGAGCACTGTATGTCCAGTTGCATTTTCCACAGAAAGAGGGTTTCAGAACTGCTCTGTCAAAAGTAATATTCATATCTGTTAGTTGAATGCACAGAACAGAAAGAAATTTCGCAGAATGCTTCAGTGTAGTTTTGATTTGAAGATATTCCTTTTTCCACTATAGGCCCCTTAGGGCTCCGAATGTCCACTTGCAATTTCTACAGAAACAGTGTTTCAGAACTGTTCAATCAAAAGAAATCTTCAACTCTCTTAGTTGAATGCACAGAACAGAAAGTAGTTTCGCAGAATGATTCTGAGTAGTTTTAATTTGAAGATATTCTTTTTTCCACTCTAAGCCCTATAGCGCTCTGAGTGTCCACTTGTAGTTTCTACAGAAACAGTCTTTCAGAACTGCTCTACCAAAAGTAATATTCAACTCTGTCACTTGAATGCACAGAACAGAAAGATGTTTCGCAGAATGCTTCTGTGTAGTTTTTATTTGAAGATATTCCATTTTCCACTATAGGACCCTTAGGGCTCAGAATGTCCACTTACAGTTTCTACTGAAATGGTGTTTCATAACTTCTCAATCAAAAGTAAGCTTCAACTCTGTTAGTTGAATTCACAGAACATAAAGCAGTTTCATAAAATCCTTCTGTGTAGTTTTTATTTGAAGATATTCCTTTTGCCACTAGAGTCATCTTGGGACTCCGAATATCCACTTGCAGATTCCACAGAAACTGTGTTTCAGAACTGCTCAATCATAAGTAAGCTTCAACTCTGTTAGTTGAACGCACTGAACAAAAGGTACTTTCACAGAATGCTTCTGTGTAGTTTTTATTTGAAGACATTACATTTTCCACTGTAGGCCTCTTAGGGCTATGAATGTGCACTTGCAGTTTCTAATGAAAGAGTGTTTCAGTGCTGCGCAATCAAAAGAAAGTTCAAACTCTGTTAGTTGAATGCACAGAACATAAGGAAGTTTCACAGAATGCTTCCCTGTAGTTTTTATTTGAAGTAAGTCCTTTTAACACTATAGGCCCGCATGCGCTATGATTGTCCACTTGCAGTTTCTACAGAAAGAGTGTTTCTGTGCTGCTCTATCAAAAGTAGGTTCAACTCTGTTAATTGAATGCACAGAAGACAAAGAAGTTTCACAGAATGCTTCTGTGTAGTTTTTACTTGTAGATATTCTTTTTTGCTGTATAGGCCCCTTAGCGCTATGAATGTCCAATTGCAGTTTCTACAGAAAGAGTGTTTCAGAATTGCTCAATCAAAAGTAAGCTTCAACTCTGTTACTTGAATGCACAGAACAGAAATTAGTTTCACTGAATGCTTCTGTGTAGTTTTTGTTTGTAGTTATTCCTTTTTCCATCATAGGCTCCTTAGTGCTACGAATGTCCACTTGCAGTTTCTACCGAAAGAGTGTTTCAGAACTGCTCAATCAATAGTAATGTTCAACTCTGTTAGTTGAATGCACAGAACAGAAAGAAGTTTCACAGAATGCTTCTGAGTAGTTTTTAGTTGAACATATCCCTTTTTCAACTATAAGCCCCATAGAGCACTGAATGTCCAGTTGCAGTTTCTACAGAAAGAGTGTTTCAGAACTGCTCTATCAAAAGTAAGGTTCAAATCTGTTAGTTGAATGCACAGAACAGAAAGAAGTTTCACAGAATGCTTCTGTGTAGTTTTTATTTGAAGATATTGCTTTTTCCACTATAGGCCCCTTAGGGTTCCAAATATCCACTTGCTGTTTCTACAGAAAGAGCGTCTCAGAACTGCTCAATCAATAGTAAGCTTCAACTCTGTTAGTTGAATGCAAAGAACAGAAAGAAGTTTCAAAGAATGCTTCTGTGTAGTTTTTATTTGAAGATATTCCTTTTTCCACTATAAGAACATTAGCGCTCTGTATGACCAGTTGCAGTTTCCACAGAAAGAGTATTTCAGAACTGATCTATCAAAAGCAATATTCATCTCTGTTAGTTGAATGCACAGAACAGAAAGAAGTTTCACAGAATGCTTCTGTGTAGTTTTATTTGAAGTAAGTCCTTTTTACACTATAGGACCCCATGCGCTATGATTGTCCACTTGCAGTTTCTACAGAAAGAGTGTTTCTGTGCTGCTCTCTCAAAAGGTGGTTCAACTCTATTAGTTGAATGCACAGAAGAGAAAGAAGTTTCACAGAATGCTTCTGTGTAGTTTTTATTTGTAGATATTCTTTTTTGCTGTATAGGCCCCTTAGCGCTATGAATGTCCAATTGCAGTTTCTACAGAAAGAGTGTATCAGAATTGCTCAATCAAAAGTAAGCTTCAACTCTGTTAGTTGATTGCACAGAAGAGAAACAAGTTTCACTGAATGCTTCTGTGTAGTTTTTGTTTGTAGTCACTCCTTTTTCCAGTAGAGGTTCCTTAGTGCTACGAATGTCCACTTGCAGTTTCTACAGAAAGAGTGTTTCAGAACTGCTCAATCAATAGTAATGTTCAACTCTGTTAGTTGAATGCACAGAACAGAAAGAAGTTTCGCAGAATGCTTCTGAGTACTTTTTAGTTGACGATATCCCTTTTTCCACTATAAGCCCCGTAGAGCTCTGAATGTCCAGTTGCAGTTTCTACAGAAAGAGTGTTTCAGAACTGCTCTGTCAAAAGTAATGTTCAACACTGTTAGTAGAATGCACAGAACAGAAAGAAGTTTCGGAGAATGCTTCTTTGTAGTTTTTATTTGAAGATATTCCTTTTTCCACTATAAGCCAATTAGAGCTCTGTATGTCCAGTTGCATTTTCCACAGAAAGGGTGTTTCAGAACTGCTCTATCAAAAGTAATATTCATCTCTGTTAGTTGATTGCACAGAACAGAAAGAAATTTCGCAGAATGCTTCAGTTTAGATTTTATTTGATGGTATTCCTTTTTCCACTATAGGCCCCTTAGGTCTCCGAATGTCCACTTGCAGCTTCTACAGAAACAGTGTTTCAGAACTGTTCAATGAAAAGAAAGCTTCAACTCTGTTAGTTGAATGCACAGAACAGAAAGAAGTTTCGCAGAATGCTTCTGAGTAGTTTTAATTTGAAGATATTCTTTTTTGCACTCTAAGCCCAATAGCGCGCTGAGTGTCCACTTGTAGTTTCTACAGAAAGAGTCTTTCAGAACTGCTCTACCAAAAGTAATATTCAACTCTGTTACGTGAATGCACAGAACACAAAGAAGTTTCGCAGAATGCTTCTGTGTAGTTTTTATTTGAAGATATTCCATTTTCCACTATAGGACCCTTAGGGCTCAGAATGTCAACTTACAGTTTCTACTGAAACGGTGTTTCAGAACTTCTCAATCAAAAGTAAGCTTCAACTCTGTTGAATTCACAGAACAGAAAGCAGTTTCATAAAATGCTTCTGTGTAGTTTTTATTTGAAGATATTCCTTTTGCCACTATAGTCCTCTTGGGACTCCGAATATCCACTTGCAGATTCCACAGAAACTGTGTTTCAGAACTGCACAATCAAAAGTAAGCTTCAACTCTGTTAGTTCAACGCACTGAACAAAAAGTACTTTCACAGAATGCTTCTGTGTAGTTTTTATTTGAAGACATTACATTTTCCACTTTAGACCTTTTAGCGCTATGAATGTCCAATTGCAGTTTCTAATGACAGAGTGTTTCAGTGCTGCTCAATCAAAACAAAGTTCCAACTCTGTTAGTTGAATGCACAGAACAGAAAGAAGTTTCACAGAATGCTTCTGTGTAGTTTTTATTTGAAGTAGGTCCTTTTTACACTATAGGCCCGCATGCGCTATGATTGTCCACATGCAGTTTCTACAGAAAGAGTGTTTCTGTGCTGCTCTATCAAAAGTAGGTTCAACTCTGTTAGTTGAAAGTACAGAAGTCAAAGAAGTTTCACAGAATGCTTCTGTGTAGTTTTTATTTGTAGATATTCTTTTTTGCTGTATAGGCCCCTTAGCGCTATGAATGTCCGACTGCAGTTTCTACAGAAAGAGTGTTTCAGAATTGCTCAATAAAAAGTAAGCTTCAACTCTGTTACTTGAATGCAAAGAACAGAAAGAAGTTTCACTGAATGCTTCTGTGTAGTTTTTGTTTGTAGTTATTCCTTTTTACAGCATAGGCTCCTTAGTGCTACCAATGTCCACTTGCACTTTCTACAGAAAGAGTGTTTCCGAACTGCTCAATCAATGGTAATATTCAACTCTGTTAGTAGAATGCACAGAACAGAAAGTAGTTTCGCAGAATGCTTCTGAGTAGTTTTTAGTTGAAGATATCCCTTTTTCCACTATAAGGCCCATAGAGCTCTGAATGTCCAGTTGCAGTTTCTACAGAAAGAGTGTTTCAGAACTGCTCTATCAAAAGTAATGTCCAACTCTGTTAGTTGAATGCAAAGAACAGAAAGAAGTTTCACAGAATGCTTCTGTGTAGTTTTTATTTGAAGATATTCCTTTTTCCACTGTAGACCCCTTAGGGTTCCAAATGTCCACTTGCAGTTTCTTCAGAAACAGCGTCTCAGAACTGCTCAATCAAAAGTAAAGTTCAACTCTGTTAGTTGAATGCAAAGAACAGAAATAAGTTTCACAGAATGCTTCTGTGTAGTTTTTATTTGAAGATATTCCTTTTTCCACTATAAGACCATTAGCACTCTGTATGTCCAGTTGCAGTTTCCACAGAAAGAGTGTTTCAGAACTGATCTATCAAAAGCAATATTCATCTCTGTTAGTTGAATGCACAGAACAGAAAGGAGTTTCACAGAATGCTTCTGTGTAGTTTTTATTTGAAGTAAGTGTTTTTTACACTATAGGCCCCCATGCGCTATGATTGTCCACTTGCAGTTTGTACAGAAAGAGTGTTTCTGTGCTGCTCTATCAAAAGTAGGTTCAACTCTGTTAGTTGAATGCAGAGAAGAGAAAGGAGTTTCACAGAATGCTTCTGTGTAGTTTTCATTTGAAGATATTCCTTTTTCCACTATAAGCCCGATAGCGCTCTGAGTGTCCCCTTGTAGTTTCTACAGAAACAGTGTTTCAGAACTGCTCTATCAAAAGTAATATTCAACTCTGTTACTTGAATGCACAGAACAGAGAGAAGTTTCACAGAATGCTTCTGCGTAGTTTTTATTTGAAGATATTCCTTTTTCCACTATCGGACCCTTAGGGCTCCGAATGTCCACTCACCGTTTCTACAGATAGAATGTTTCAGAACTGTTCAATCCAAAGTAAGCTTCAAATCTGTTAGTTGAATGGAAAGAACAGAAATAAGTTTCACGGAATGCTTCTGTGTAGTTTTTATTTGAAGATATTCTTTTTCCACTATAAGCCCATTAGCGCTCTGTATGTCCACTTGCAGTTTCCACAGAAAGAGTGTTTCAGAACTGCTCTATCAAAGCAATATTCATCTCTGTTATTTGAATGCACAGAACAGAAAGAAGTTTCACAGAATGCTTCTGTGTAGTTTTTCTTTGAAGATATTCCTTTTTCCACTATAGGCCCCTTAGGGCTCCGAATGTCCACTTGCAGTTTCTACAGAAACAGTGTTTCAGAACTCTTCAATCAAGAGTAAGCTTCAACTCTGTTAGTTGAAAGCACCGAACAGAAAGAAGTTTCGCAGAATGCTTCTGAGTAGATTTATTTGAAGATATTCCTTTTTCCACTATAAGCCCAATAGCGCTCTGAGTGTCCACTTGTAGTTTCTACAGAAACAGTGTTTCAGAACTGCTCTATCAAAAGTAATATTCAACTCTGTTACTTGAATGCACAGAACAGAGAGTAGTTTCGCAGAATGATTCTGTGTAGTTTTTATTTGAAAATATTCCTTTTTCCACTATAGGACCCTTAGGGCTCCGAATGTCCACTTACAGTTTCTACAGAAACAGTGTTTCAGAACTGCTCAATCAAAAGTAAGCTTCAGCTCTGTTAGTTGAATTCACAGAACAGAAAGCAGTTTCATAAAATGCTTCTGTGTAGTTTTTATTTGAAGATATTCCTTTTGCCACTGCACTCCTCTTGGGGCTCTGAATATGCACTTGCAGTTTCCACAGAAACTGTGTTTCAGAACTGCTCAATCAAAAGTAAGCTTCAACTCTGTTAGTTGAATGCACTGAACAAAAAGTACTTTCACAGAATGCTTCTGTGTAGTTTTTATTTGAAGACATTTCATTTTCCACTGTAGGCCTCTTAGCGCTATGAATGTCCACTTGCAGTTTCTAATGAAAGAGTGTTTCAGTGCTGCTCTATCAAAACAAAGTTCCAACTCTGTTAGTTGAATGCACAGTACAGAAAGAAGTTTCACAGAATGCTTCTGTGTAGTTTTTATTTGAAGTAAGTCCTTTTTACACTATAGGCCCCCATGCGCTATGATTGTCCACTTGCAGTTTCTACAGAAAGAGTGTTTCTGTGCTGCTCTCTCAAAAGGTGGTTCAACTCTATTAGTTGAATGCACAGAAGAGAAAGAAGTTTCACAGAATGCTTCAGTGTAGTTTTTATTTGAAGACATTCCTTTTTCCACTATAAGCCCGATAGCTCTCTGAGTGTCCCCTTGTAGTTTCTACAGAAACAGTGTTTCAGAACTGCTCTATCAAAAGTAGTATTCAACTCTGTTACTTGAATGCACAGAACAGAGAGAAGTTTCGCAGAATGCTTCGGTGTAGTTTTTATTTGAAGATATTCCTTTTTCCACTATAGGACCATTAGGGCTCCGAGTTTCCACTTACCGTTTCTACAGAAACAATGTTTCACAACTGTTCAATCAAAAGTAAGCTTCAACTCTGTTAGTTGAATACAAAGAACAGAACTAAGTTTCACAGAATGCTTCTGTGCAGTTTTTATTTGAAGATATTCCTTTTTCCACTATAAGCCCATTAGCGCTCTGTATGTCCAGTTGCAGTTTCCACAGAAAGAATGTTTCAGAACTGCTCTATCAAAAGCAATATTCATCTCTGTTAGTTGAATGCACAGAACAGAAAGAAGTTTCACAGAATGCTTCTGTGTAGTTTTTATTTGAAGATATTCCTTTTTCCACTATAAGCCCGATAGCTCTCTGAGTGTCCCCTTGTAGTTTCTACAGAAACAGTGTTTCAGAACTGCTCTATCAAAAGTAGTATTCAACTCTGTTACTTGAATGCACAGAACAGAGAGAAGTTTCGCAGAATGCTTCTGTGTAGTTTTTATTTGAAGATATTCTTTTTTCCACTATAGGACCCTTAGGGCTCCGAGTTTCCACTTACCGTTTCTACAGAAACAATGTTTCAGAACTGTTCAATCAAAAGTAAGCTTCAACTCTGTTAGTTGAATGCAAAGAACAGAAATAAGTTTCACAGAATGCTTCTGTGCAGTTTTTATTTGAAGATATTCCTTTTTCCACTATAAGCCCATTAGCGCTCTATATGTCCAGTTGCAGTTTCCACAGAAAGAATGTTTCAGAACTGCTCTATCAAAAGCAATATTCATCTCTGTTAGTTGAATGCACAGAACAGAAAAAAGTTTCACAGAATGCTTCTGTGTAGTTTTTATTTGAAGTAAGTCCTTTTTACACTATAGGCCCCCATGCGCTATGATTGTCCGCTTGCGGTTTGTACAGAAAGAGTGTTTCTGTGCTGCTCTATCAAAAGTAGGTTCAACTCTGTTAGTTGAATGCACAGAAGAGAAAGAAATTTCACAGAATGCTTCTGTGTAGTTTTTATTTGAAGATATTCCTTTTTCCACTATAAGCCCGATAGCGCCCTGCGTGTCCCCTTGTAGTTTCTACAGAAACAGTGTTTCATAACTGCTCTATCAAAAGTAATATTCAACTCTGTTACTTGAATGCACAGAACAGAAAGAATTTTCGCAGAATGCTTCTGTGTAGTTTTTATTTGAAAATATTCGTTTTTCCACTATAGGACCCTTAGGGCTCCGAATGTCCACTTACAGTTTCTACAGAAACAATGTTTCAGAACTGTTCTCTCAAAAGTAACCGTCAACTCTGTTAGTTGAATTCACAGAACAGAAAGCAGTTACATAAAATGCTTCTGTGTAGTTTTTATTTGAAGATATTCCTTTTGCCACTAGAGTCCTCTTGGGGCTCCGAATGTCCACTTGCAGTTTCCCCAGAAACTGTGTTTCAGAACTGCTCAATCAAATGTAAGCTTCAACTCTGTTAGTTGAATGCACTGAACAAAAAGTACTATCACAGAATGCTTCTGTGTAGTTTTTATTTGAAGACATTTCATTTTCCACTGTAGGCCTCTTAGCGCTATGAATGTCCCCTTGCAGTTTCTAATGAAAGAGTGTTTCCGTTGTGCTCAATCAAAAGAAAGGTCCAACTCTGTTAGTTGAATGCACAGAACAGAAAGAAGTTTCACAGAATGCTTCTGTGTAGTTTTTATTTGAAGTAAGTCCTTTTTACACTATAGGACCCCATGTGCTATGTTTGTCCAATTGCAGTCTCTACAGAAAGAGTGTTTCTCTGCTACTCTATCAAAAGTAGGTTCAACTGAGTTAGCTGAATGCACAGAAGAGAAAGAAATTTCACGAATGGTTCTGTGTAGTTTTTATTTGTAGATATACTTTTTTGCTGTATAGGCCCCTTAGTGCTATGAATGTCCAATTGCAGTTTCTACAGAAAGAGTGTTTCAGAATTGCTCAATCAAAAGTAAGCTTCAACTCTGTTACTTGAATGCACAGAACAGAAAGAAGTTTCACTGAATGCTTCTGTGTAGTTTTTGTTTGTAGTTATTCCTTTTTCCAGCAGAGGGTCCTTAGTGCTACGAATGTTCAATTGCAGTTTCTACAGAAAGAGTGTTTCAGAACTGCTCAATCAATAGTAATGTTCAACTCTGTTAGTAGAATGCACAGAACAGAAAGAAGTTTCGCAGAATGCTTCTGAGTAGTTTTTAGTTGAAGATATCCCTTTTTCCACTATAAGCCCCGTAGAGCTCAGAATGTCCAGTTGCAGTTTCTACAGAAAGAGTGTTTCAGAACTGCTCTATCAAAAGTAAAGTTCAACTCTGTTAGTTGAATGCACAGAACAGAAAGAAGTTTCGGAGAATGCTTCTGTGTAGTTTTTATTTGAAGATATTCCTTTTTCCACTATAGGCCCCTTAGGGTTCCAAATGTCCACTTGCAGTTTCTTGAGAAAGAACCTCTCAGAACTGCTCAATCAAAAGTAAAGTTCAACTCTGTTAGTTGAATGCAAAGAACAGAAATAAGTTTCACAGAATGCTTCTTTGTAGTATTTATTTGAAGATATTCCTTTTTCCACTATAAGCCAATTAGAGCACTGTATGTCCAGTTGCATTTTCCACAGAAAGAGTGTTTCAGAACTGCTCTGTCAAAAGTAATATTCATATCTGTTTGTTGAATGCACAGAACAGATAGAAATTTCGCAGAATGCTTCAGTGTAGTTTTTATTTGAAGATATTCCTTTTTCCACTATAAGCCCCTTAGGACTCCGAATGTCCACTTGCAGTTTCTACAGAAACAGTGTTTCAGAACTGTTCAATCAAAAGAAAGCTTCAACTCTGTTAGTTGAATGCACAGAACAGAAAGAAGTTTCGCAGAATGCTTCTGAGTAGTTTTAATTTGAAGATATTCTTTTTTCCACTCTAAGCCCAATAGCGCTCTGAGTGTCCACTTGTAGTTTCTACAGAAACAGTCTTTCAGAACTGCTCTACCAAAAGTAGTATTCAACTCTGTCACTTGAATGCACAGAACAGAAAGAAGTTTTGCAGAATGCTTCTGTGTAGTTTTTATTTGAAGATATTCCATTTTCCACTATAGGACCCTTAGGGCTCAGAATGTCCACTTACAGTTTCTACTGAAACGGTGTTTCAGAACTTCTCAATCAAAAGTAAGCTTCAACTCTGTTAGTTGAATTCACAGAACAGAAAGCAGTTTCATAAAATCCTTCTGTGTAGTTTTTATTTGAAGATATTCCTTTTGCCACTAGAGTCCTCTTGGGACTCCGAATATCCACTTGCAGATTCCACAGAAACTGTGCTTCAGAACTGCTCAATCAAAAGTAAGCTTCAACTCTGTTAGTTGAACGCACTGAAGAAAAAGTACTTTCACAGAATGCTTCTGTGTAGTTTTTATTTGAAGACATTACATTTTCCACTGTTGGCCTCTTAGGGCTATGAATGTCCACTTGCAGTTTCTAATGAAAGAGTGTTTCAGTGCTGCGCAGTCAAAAGAAAGTTCCAACTCTGTTAGTTGAATGCACAGAACAGAAAGAAGTTTCACAGAATGCTTCTGTGTAGTTTTTATTTGAAATAAGTCCTTTTAACACTATACGCCGGCATACGCTAGGATTGTCCACTTGCAGTTTCTACAGAAAGAGTGTTTCTGTGCTGCTCTATCAAAAGTAGGTTCAACTCTGTTAGTTGAATGCACAGAAGACAAAGAAGATTCACAGAATGCTTCTGTGTAGATTTTATTTGTAAATATTCTTTTTTGCTGTATAGGCCCCTTAGCGCTATGAATGTCCAATCGCAGTTTCTAGAGAAAGAGTGTTTCAGAATTGCTCAATCAAAAGTAAGCTTCAACTCTGTTACTTGAATGCACAGAACAGAAAGTAGTTTCACTGAATGCTTCTGTGTAGTTTTTGTTTGTAGTTATTCCTTTTTCCAGCATAGGCTCCTTAGTGCTACGAATGTCCTCTTGCAGTTTCTACAGAAAGAGTGTTTCAGAACGGCTCAATCAATAGTAATGTTCAACTCTGTTAGTTGAATGCACAAAACAGAAAGAGGTTTCACAGAATGCTTCTGAGTAGTTTTTAGTTGAACATATCCCTTTTTCAACTAAAAGCCCCATAGAGCTCCGAATGTCCAGTTGCAGTTTCTACAGAAAGAGTGTTTCAGAACTGCACTATCAAAAGTAATGTTCAAATCTGTTAGTTGAATGCACAGAACAGAAAGAAGTTTAGGAGAATGCTTCTGTGAAGTTTTTATTTGAAGATATTGCTTTTTCCACTATAGGCCCCTTAGGGTTCCAAAGGTCCACTTGCTGTTTCTACAGAAAGAGCGTCTCAGAACTGCTCAATCAATAGTAAGTTAAACTCTGTTAGTTGAATGCAAAGAACAGAAAGAAGTTTCACAGAATGCTTCTGTGTAGTTTTTATTGGAAGATATTCCTTTTTCCACTGTAGACACCTTAGGGTTCCAAATGTCCACTTGCAGTTTCTTCAGAAAGAGCGTCTCAGAAGTGCTCAGTCAAAAGTAAATTTCAACTCTGTTAGTTGAATGCAAAGAACAGAAAGAAGTTTCACAGAATGCTTCTGTGTAGTTTTTATTTGAAGATATTCCTTTTTCCACTATAAGAACATTAGCGTTCTGTATGTCCAGTTGCAATTTCCACAGAAGGAGTGTTTCAGAACTGATCTATCAAAAGCAATATTCATCTCTGTTAGTTGAATGCACAGAACAGAAAGAAGTTTCACAGAATGCTTCTGTGTAGTTTTTATGTGAAGTAAGTCCTTTTTACACTATAGGACCCCATGCGCTATGATTGTCCACTTGCAGTTTCTACAGAAAGAGTGTTTCTGTGCTGCTCTCTCAAAAGGTGGTTCAACTCTATTAGTTGAATGCACAGAAGAGAAAGAAGTTTCACAGAATGCTTCTGTGTAGTTTTTATTTGTAGATATTCTTTTTTGCGGTATAGGCCCCTTAGCGCTATGAAGGTCCAATTGCAGTTTCTACAGAAAGAGTGTATCAGAATTGCTCAATCAAAAGTAAGCTTCAACTCTGTTAGTTGATTGCACAGAAGAGAAAGAAGTTTCACTGAATGCTTCTGTGTAGTTTTTGTTTGAAGTTACTCCTTTTTCCAGTATAGGCTCCTTAGTGCTACGAATGTCCACTTGCAGTTTCTACAGAAAGAGTGTTTCAGAACTGCTCAATCAATAGTAATGTTCAACTCTGTTAGTTGAATGCACAGAACAGAAAGAAGTTTCGCGGAATGCTTCTGAGTATTTTTTAGTTGAAGATATCCCTTTTTCCACTATAAGCCCCGTAGAGCTCTGAATGTCCTGTTGCAGTTTCTACAGAAAGAGTGTTTCAGAACTGCTCTGTCAAAAGTAATGTTCAACACGGTTAGTTGAATGCACAGAACAGAAAGAAGTTTCGGAGAATGCTTCTTTGCAGTTTTTATTTGAAGATATTCCTTTTTCCACTATAAGCCAATTAGAGCTCTGTATGTCCAGTTGCATTTTCCACCGAAAGGGAGTTTCAGAACTGCTCTATCAAAAGTAATATTCATCTCTGTTAGTTGAATGCACAGAACAGAAAGAAATTTCGCAGAATGCTTCAGTGTAGATTTTATTTGAAGGTATTCCTTTTTCCACTATAGGCCCCTTAGGGCTCCGAATGTCCACTTGCAGTTTCTACAGAAACAGTGTTTCAGAACGGTTCAATGAAAAGAAAGCTTCAACTCTGTTAGTTGAATGCACAGAACAGAAAGAAGGTTCGCAGAATGCTTCTGAGTAGTTTTAATTTGAAGATATTCTTTTTTCCACTCTAAGCCCAATAGCGCTCTGAGTGTCCACTTGTAGTTTCTACAGAAACAGTCTTTCAGAACTGCTCTACCAAAAGTAATATTCAACTCTGTTACTTGAATGCACAGAACACAAAGAAGTTTCGCAGAATGCTTCTGTGTAGTTTTTCTTTGAAGATATTCCATTTTCCACTATAGGACCCTTAGGGCTCAGAATGTCAACTTACAATTTCTACTGAAACGGTGTTTCAGAACTTCTCAATCAAAAGTAAGCTTCAACTCTGTTAGTTGAATTCACAGAACAGAAAGCAGTTTCATAAAATCCTTATGTGTAGTTTTTATTTGAAGATATTCCTTTTGCCACTATAGTCCTCTTGGGACTCCGAATATCCACTTCCAGATTCCACAGAAACTGTGTTTCAGAACTGCACAATCAAAAGTAAGCTTCAACTCTGTTAGTTGAACGCACTGAAGAAAAAGTACTTTCACAGAATGCTTCTGTGTAGTTTTTATTTGAAGACATTACATTTTCCACTGTAGGCCTTTTAGCGCTATGAATGTCCACTTGCAATTTCTAATGACAGAGTGTTTCAGTGCTGCTCAATCAAAAGAAAGTTCCAACTCTGTTAGTTGAATGCACAGAACAGAAAAAAGTTTCACAGAATGCTTCTGTGTAGTTTTTATTTGTAGATATTCTTTTTTGCTGTATAGGCCCCTTAGCGCTATGAATGTCCAACTGCAGTTTCTACAGAAAGAGTGTTTCAGAATTGCTCAATAAAAAGTAAGCTTCAACTCTGTTACTTGAATGCACAGAACAGAAAGAAGTTTCACTGAATGCTTCTGTGTATTTTTTGTTTGTAGTTATTCCTTTTTCCAGCATAGGCTCCTTAGTGCTACGAATGTCCACTTGCAGTCTCTACAGAAAGAGTGTTTCAGAACTGCTCAATCAATAGTAATATTCAACTCTGTTAGTAGAATGCACAGAACAGAAAGAAGTTTCGCAGAATGCTTCTGAGTAGTTTTTAGTTGAAGATATCCCTTTTTCCGCTATAAGCCCCATAGAGCTCTGAATGTCCAGTTGCAGTTTCTACAGAAAGAGTGTTTCAGAACTGCTCTATCAAAAGTAATGTCCAACTCTGTTAGTTGAATGCAAAGAACAGAAAGAAGTTTCACAGAATGCTTCTGTGTAGTTTTTATTTGAAGATATTCCTTTTTCCACTGTAGACCAGTTAGGGTTCCAAATATCCACTTGCAGTTTCTTCAGAAAGAGCGTCTCAGAACTGCTCAATCAAAAGTAAAGTTCAACTCTGTTAGTTGAATGCAAAGAACAGAAAGAAGTTTCACAGAATGCTTCTGTGTAGTTTTTATTTGAAGATATTCCTTTTGCCACTATAGGACCCTTAGGGCTCCGAATGTCCACTTACAGTTTCTACAGAAACAATGTTTCAGAACTTTTCAATCACAAGTAAGCTTCAACTCTGTTAGTTGAACGCACTGAACAAAAAGTACTTTCACAGAATGCTTCTGTGTAGTTTTTATTTGAAGACATTTCATTTTCCACTGTAGGCCTCTTAGCGGTATGAATGTCCACTTGCAGTTTCTAATGAAAGAGTGTTTCAGTGCTGCTCAATCAAAACAAAGTTCCAACTCTGTTAGTTGAACGCACAGAACAGAAAGAAGTTTCACAGAATGCTTCTGTGTAGCATTTATTTGAAGTAAGTCCTTTTTACAATATAGGCCCCCATGCGCTATGATTGTCCACTTGCAGGTTCTACAGAAAGAGTGTTTCTGTGCTGCTCTCTCAAAAGGTGGTTCAACTCTATTAGTTGAATGCACAGAAGAGAAAGAAGTTTCACAGAATGCTTCTGTGTAGTTTTTATTTGCAGATATTCCTTTTTCCACTATAAGCCCGATAGCTCTCTGAGTGTCCCCTTGTAGTTTCTACAGAAACAGTGTTTCAGAGCTGCTCTATCAAAAGTAGTATTCAACTCTGTTATTTGAATGCACAGAACAGAGAGAAGTTTCGCAGAATGCTTCTGTCTAGTTTTTATTTGAAGATATTCCTTTTTCCACTATAGGACCCTTAGGGCTCCGAGTTTCCACTTACCGTTTCTACAGAAACAATGTTTCAGAACTGTTCAATCAAAAGTAAGCTTCAACTCTGTTAGTTGAATGCAAAGAACAGAACTAAGTTTCACAGAATGCTTCTGTGCAGTTTTTATTTGAAGATATTCCTTTTTCCACTATAAGGCCATTAGCGCTCTATATGTCCAGTTGCAGTTTCCACAGAAAGAATGTTGCAGAACTGCTCTATCAAAAGCAATATTCATCTCTGTTAGTTGAATGCACAGAAGAGAAAGAAGGTTCACAGAATGCTTCTGTGTAGTTTTTATTTGAAGATATTCCTTTTTCCACTATAAGCCCGATATCTCTCTGAGTGTCCCCTTGTAGTTTCTACAGAAACAGTGTTTCAGAACTGCTCTATCAAAAGTAGTATTCAATTCTGTTACTTGAATGCACAGAACAGAGAGAAGTTTCGCAGAATGCTTCTGTGTAATTTTTATTTGAAGATATTCCTTTTTCCACTATAGGACCCTTAGGGCTCCGAGTTTCCACTTACCGTTTCTACAGAAACAATGTTTCAGAACTGTTCAATCAAAAGTAAGTTTCAACTCTGTTAGTTGAATGCAAAGGACAGAAATAAGTTTCACAGAATGCTTCTGTGCAGTTTTTATTTGAAGATATTCCTTTTTCCACTATAAGCCCATTAGCGCTCTGTATGTCCAGTTGCAGTTTCCACAGAAAGAATGTTTCAGAACTGCTCTATCAAAAGCAATATTCATCTCTGTTAGTTGAATGCACAGAACAGAAGGAAGTTTCACAGAATGCTTCTGTGTAGTTTTTATTTGAAGTAAGTCCTTTTTACACTATAGGCCCCCATGCGCTATGAATGTCCGCTTGCGGTTTGTACAGAAAGAGTGTTTCTGTGCTGCTCTATCAAAAGTAGGTTCAACTCTGTTAGTTGAATGCACAGAAGAGAAAGAAGTTTCACAGAATGCTTCTGTGTAGTTTTTATTTGAAGATATTCCTTTTTCCACTATAAGCCCGATAGCGCCCTGCGTTTCCCCGTGTAGTTTCTACATTAACAGTGTTTCACAACTGCTCTATCAAAAGTAATATTCAACTCTGTTACTTGAATGCACAGAACAGAAAGAATTTTCGCAGAATGCTTCTGTGTAGTTTTTATTTGAAGATATTCCTTTTTCCACTATAGGACCCTTAGGGCTCCGAATGTCCACTTACAGTTTCTACGGAAACAATGTTTCAGAACTGTTCTCTCCAAAGTAAGCGTCAACTCTGTTAGTTGAATTCACAGAACAGAAAGCAGTTTCATAAAATGCTTCTGTGTAGTTTTTATTTGAAGATATTCCTTTTGCCACTAGAGTCCTCTTGGGCCTCCGAATGTCCACTTGCATTTTCCACAGAAACTGTGTTTCAGAACTGCTCAATCAAAAGTAAATTTCAACTCTGTTAGTTGAATGCACTGAACAAAAAGTACTATCACAGAATGCTTCTGTGTAGTTTTTATTTGAAGACATTACATTTTCCACTGTAGGCCTCTTAGCGCTATGAATGTCCACTTGCAGTTTCTAATGAAAGAGTGTTTCCGTTGTGCTCAATCAAAAGAAAGGTCCAACTGTGTTAGTTGAATGCACAGAACAGAAAGAAGTTTCACAGAATGCTTCTGTGTAGTTTTTATTTGAAGATATTCCTTTTTCCACTATAAGACCCCATGTGCTATGTTTGTCCAATTGCAGTCTCTACAGAAAGAGTGTTTCTGTGCTACTCTATCAAAAGTAGGTTCAACTGAGTTAGTTGAATGCACAGAAGAGAAAGAAGTTTGACGAATGCTTCTGTGTAGTTTTTATTTGTAGATATACTTTTTTGCTGTATAGGCCCCTTGGTGCTATGAATGTCCAATTGCAGTTTCTACAGAAAGAGTGTTTCAGAATTGCTCAATCAAAAGTAAGCTTCAACTCTGTTACTTGAATGCACAGAACAGAAAGAAGTTTCACTGAATGATTCTGTGTAGTTTCTGTTTGTAGTTATTCCTTTTTCCAGCAGAGGGTCCTTAGTGCTACGAATGTTCAATTGCAGTTTCTACAGAAAGAGTGTTTCAGAACTGCTCAATCAATAGTAATGTTCAACTCTGTTAGTAGAATGCACAGAACAGAAAGAAGTTTCGCAGAATGCTTCTGAGTAGTTTTTAGTTGAAGATATCCCTTTTTCCACTATAAGCCCCGTAGAGCTCAGAATGTCCAGTTGCAGTTTCTACAGAAAGAGTGTTTCAGAACTGCTCTATCAAAAGTAAAGTTCAACTCTGTTAGTTGAATGCACAGAACAGAAAGAAGTTTCGGAGAATGCTTCTGTATAGTTTTTATTTGAAGATATTCCTTTTTCCACTATAGGCACCTTAGGGTTCCAAAGGTCCACTTGCAGTTTCTTGAGAAAGAACGTCTCAGAACTGCTCAATCAAAAGTAAAGTTCAACTATGTTAGTTGAATGCAAAGAACAGAAATAAGTTTCACAGAATGCTTCTTTGTAGTATTTATTTGAAGATATTCCTTTTTCCACTATAAGCCAATTAGAGCACTGTATGTCCAGTTGCATTTTCCACAGAAAGAGTGTTTCAGAACTGCTCTGTCAAAAGTAATATTCATATCTGTTTGTTGAATGCACAGAACAGATAGAAATTTCGCAGAATGCTTCAGTGTAGTTTTTATTTGAAGATATTCCTTTTTCCAGTATAAGCCCCTTAGGACTCCGAATGTCCACTTGCAGTTTCTACAGAAACAGTGTTTCAGAACTGTTCAATCAAAAGAAAGCTTCAACTCTGTTAGTTGAATGCACAGAACAGAAAGAAGTTTCGCAGAATGCTTCTGAGTAGTTTTAATTTGAAGATATTCTTTTTTCCACTCTAAGCCCAATAGCGCTCTGAGTGTCCACTTGTAGTTTCTACAGAAACAGTCTTTCAGAACTGCTCTACCAAAAGTAATATTCAACTCTGTCACTTGAATGCACAGAACAGAAAGAAGTTTCGCAGAATGCTTCTGTGTAGTTCTTATTTGAAGATATTCCATTTTCCACTATAGGACCCTTAGGGCTCAGAATGTCCACTTACAGTTTCTACTGAAACGGTGTTTCAGAACTTCTCAATCAAAAGTAAGCTTCAACTCTGTTAGTTGAATTCACAGAACAGAAAGCAGTTTCATAAAATCCTTCTGTGTAGTTTTTATTTGAAGATATTCCTTTTGCCACTAGAGACCTCCTGGGACTCCGAATATCCACTTGCAGATTCCACAGAAACTGTGTTTCAGAACTGCTCAATCAACAGTATGCTTCAACTCTGTTAGTTGAACGCACTGAACAAAAAGTACTTTCACAGAATGCTTCTGTGTAGTTTTTATTTGAAGACATTACATTTTCCACTGTAGGCCTCTTAGGGCTATGAATGTCCACTTGCAGTTTCTAATAAAAGAGTGTTTCAGTGCTGCGCAATCAAAAGAAAGGTCCAACTCTGTTAGTTGAATGCACAGAACAGAAAGAAGTTTCACAGAATCCTTCTGTGTAGTTTTTATTTGAAATAAGTCCTTTTAACACTATAGGCCCGCATGCGCTATGATTGTCCGCTTGCAGTTTCTACAGAAAGAGTGTTTCTGTACTGCTCTATCAAAAGTAGGTTCAACTCTGTTAGTTGAATGCACAGAAGACAAAGAAGATTCACAGAATGCTTCTGTGTAGTTTTTATTTGTAGATATTCTTTTTTGCTGTATAGGCCCCTTAGCGCTATGAATGTCCAATTGCAGTTTCTACAGAGAGAGTGTTTCAGAATTGCTCAATCAAAAGTAAGCTTCAACTCTGTTACTTGAATGCACAGAACAGAAAGTAGTTTCACTGAATGCTTCTGTGTAGTTTTTGTTTGTAGTTATTCCTTTTTCCAGCATAGGCTCCTTAGTGCTACGAATGTCCTCTTGCAGTTTCTACAGAAAGAGTGTTTCAGAACTGCTCAATCAATAGTAATGTTCAACTCTGTTAGTTGAATGCACAGAACAGAAAGAGGTTTCGCAGAATGCTTCTGAGTAGTCTTTAGTTGAACATATCTCTTTTTCAACTATAAGCCCCATAGAGCTCTGAATGTCCAGTTGCAGTTTCTACAGAAAGAGTGTTTCAGAACTGTTCTATCAAAAGTAATGTTCAAATCTGTTAGTTGAATGTACAGAACAGAAAGAAGTTTAGGAGAATGCTTCTGTGTATTTTTTATTTGAAGATATTGCTTTTTCCACTATAGGCCCCTTAGGGTTCCAAATGTCCACTTGCTCTTTCTACAGAAAGAGTGTCTCAGAACTGCTCAATCAATAGTAAGCTTCAAGTCTGTTAGTTGAATGCAAAGAACAGAAAGAAGTTTCACAGAATGCTTCTGTGTAGTTTTTATTTGAAGATATTCCTTTTTCCACTGTAGACACCTTAGGGTTCCAAATGTCCACTTCCAGTTTCTTCAGAAAGAGCGTCTCAGAACTGCTCAATCAAAAGTAAAGTTCAACTCAGTTAGTTGAATGCAAAGAACAGAAATAAGTTTCACAGAATGCTTCTGTGTAGTTTTTATTTGAAGATATTCCTTTTTCCACTATAAGAACATTAGCACTCTGTATGTCCAGTTGCACTTTCCACAGAAAGAGTGTTTCAGAACTGCTCTATCAAAAGCAATATTCATCTCTGTTAGTTGAATGCACAGAAGAGAAAGAAGGTTCACAGAATGCTTCTGTGTAGTTTTTATTTGAAGATATTCCTTTTTCCACTATAAGCCCGATATCTCTCTGAGTGTCCCCTTGTAGTTTCTACAGAAACAGTGTTTCAGAACTGCTCTATCAAAAGTAGTATTCAATTCTGTTACTTGAATGCACAGAACAGAGAGAAGTTTCGCAGAATGCTTCTGTGTAATTTTTATTTGAAGATATTCCTTTTTCCACTATAGGACCCTTAGGGCTCCGAGTTTCCACTTACCGTTTCTACAGAAACAATGTTTCAGAACTGTTCAATCAAAAGTAAGTTTCAACTCTGTTAGTTGAATGCAAAGGACAGAAATAAGTTTCACAGAATGCTTCTGTGCAGTTTTTATTTGAAGATATTCCTTTTTCCACTATAAGCCCATTAGCGCTCTGTATGTCCAGTTGCAGTTTCCACAGAAAGAATGTTTCAGAACTGCTCTATCAAAAGCAATATTCATCTCTGTTAGTTGAATGCACAGAACAGAAGGAAGTTTCACAGAATGCTTCTGTGTAGTTTTTATTTGAAGTAAGTCCTTTTTACACTATAGGCCCCCATGCGCTATGAATGTCCGCTTGCGGTTTGTACAGAAAGAGTGTTTCTGTGCTGCTCTATCAAAAGTAGGTTCAACTCTGTTAGTTGAATGCACAGAAGAGAAAGAAGTTTCACAGAATGCTTCTGTGTAGTTTTTATTTGAAGATATTCCTTTTTCCACTATAAGCCCGATAGCGCCCTGCGTTTCCCCGTGTAGTTTCTACATTAACAGTGTTTCACAACTGCTCTATCAAAAGTAATATTCAACTCTGTTACTTGAATGCACAGAACAGAAAGAATTTTCGCAGAATGCTTCTGTGTAGTTTTTATTTGAAGATATTCCTTTTTCCACTATAGGACCCTTAGGGCTCCGAATGTCCACTTACAGTTTCTACGGAAACAATGTTTCAGAACTGTTCTCTCCAAAGTAAGCGTCAACTCTGTTAGTTGAATTCACAGAACAGAAAGCAGTTTCATAAAATGCTTCTGTGTAGTTTTTATTTGAAGATATTCCTTTTGCCACTAGAGTCCTCTTGGGCCTCCGAATGTCCACTTGCATTTTCCACAGAAACTGTGTTTCAGAACTGCTCAATCAAAAGTAAATTTCAACTCTGTTAGTTGAATGCACTGAACAAAAAGTACTATCACAGAATGCTTCTGTGTAGTTTTTATTTGAAGACATTACATTTTCCACTGTAGGCCTCTTAGCGCTATGAATGTCCACTTGCAGTTTCTAATGAAAGAGTGTTTCCGTTGTGCTCAATCAAAAGAAAGGTCCAACTGTGTTAGTTGAATGCACAGAACAGAAAGAAGTTTCACAGAATGCTTCTGTGTAGTTTTTATTTGAAGATATTCCTTTTTCCACTATAAGACCCCATGTGCTATGTTTGTCCAATTGCAGTCTCTACAGAAAGAGTGTTTCTGTGCTACTCTATCAAAAGTAGGTTCAACTGAGTTAGTTGAATGCACAGAAGAGAAAGAAGTTTGACGAATGCTTCTGTGTAGTTTTTATTTGTAGATATACTTTTTTGCTGTATAGGCCCCTTGGTGCTATGAATGTCCAATTGCAGTTTCTACAGAAAGAGTGTTTCAGAATTGCTCAATCAAAAGTAAGCTTCAACTCTGTTACTTGAATGCACAGAACAGAAAGAAGTTTCACTGAATGATTCTGTGTAGTTTCTGTTTGTAGTTATTCCTTTTTCCAGCAGAGGGTCCTTAGTGCTACGAATGTTCAATTGCAGTTTCTACAGAAAGAGTGTTTCAGAACTGCTCAATCAATAGTAATGTTCAACTCTGTTAGTAGAATGCACAGAACAGAAAGAAGTTTCGCAGAATGCTTCTGAGTAGTTTTTAGTTGAAGATATCCCTTTTTCCACTATAAGCCCCGTAGAGCTCAGAATGTCCAGTTGCAGTTTCTACAGAAAGAGTGTTTCAGAACTGCTCTATCAAAAGTAAAGTTCAACTCTGTTAGTTGAATGCACAGAACAGAAAGAAGTTTCGGAGAATGCTTCTGTATAGTTTTTATTTGAAGATATTCCTTTTTCCACTATAGGCACCTTAGGGTTCCAAAGGTCCACTTGCAGTTTCTTGAGAAAGAACGTCTCAGAACTGCTCAATCAAAAGTAAAGTTCAACTATGTTAGTTGAATGCAAAGAACAGAAATAAGTTTCACAGAATGCTTCTTTGTAGTATTTATTTGAAGATATTCCTTTTTCCACTATAAGCCAATTAGAGCACTGTATGTCCAGTTGCATTTTCCACAGAAAGAGTGTTTCAGAACTGCTCTGTCAAAAGTAATATTCATATCTGTTTGTTGAATGCACAGAACAGATAGAAATTTCGCAGAATGCTTCAGTGTAGTTTTTATTTGAAGATATTCCTTTTTCCAGTATAAGCCCCTTAGGACTCCGAATGTCCACTTGCAGTTTCTACAGAAACAGTGTTTCAGAACTGTTCAATCAAAAGAAAGCTTCAACTCTGTTAGTTGAATGCACAGAACAGAAAGAAGTTTCGCAGAATGCTTCTGAGTAGTTTTAATTTGAAGATATTCTTTTTTCCACTCTAAGCCCAATAGCGCTCTGAGTGTCCACTTGTAGTTTCTACAGAAACAGTCTTTCAGAACTGCTCTACCAAAAGTAATATTCAACTCTGTCACTTGAATGCACAGAACAGAAAGAAGTTTCGCAGAATGCTTCTGTGTAGTTCTTATTTGAAGATATTCCATTTTCCACTATAGGACCCTTAGGGCTCAGAATGTCCACTTACAGTTTCTACTGAAACGGTGTTTCAGAACTTCTCAATCAAAAGTAAGCTTCAACTCTGTTAGTTGAATTCACAGAACAGAAAGCAGTTTCATAAAATCCTTCTGTGTAGTTTTTATTTGAAGATATTCCTTTTGCCACTAGAGACCTCCTGGGACTCCGAATATCCACTTGCAGATTCCACAGAAACTGTGTTTCAGAACTGCTCAATCAACAGTATGCTTCAACTCTGTTAGTTGAACGCACTGAACAAAAAGTACTTTCACAGAATGCTTCTGTGTAGTTTTTATTTGAAGACATTACATTTTCCACTGTAGGCCTCTTAGGGCTATGAATGTCCACTTGCAGTTTCTAATAAAAGAGTGTTTCAGTGCTGCGCAATCAAAAGAAAGGTCCAACTCTGTTAGTTGAATGCACAGAACAGAAAGAAGTTTCACAGAATCCTTCTGTGTAGTTTTTATTTGAAATAAGTCCTTTTAACACTATAGGCCCGCATGCGCTATGATTGTCCGCTTGCAGTTTCTACAGAAAGAGTGTTTCTGTACTGCTCTATCAAAAGTAGGTTCAACTCTGTTAGTTGAATGCACAGAAGACAAAGAAGATTCACAGAATGCTTCTGTGTAGTTTTTATTTGTAGATATTCTTTTTTGCTGTATAGGCCCCTTAGCGCTATGAATGTCCAATTGCAGTTTCTACAGAGAGAGTGTTTCAGAATTGCTCAATCAAAAGTAAGCTTCAACTCTGTTACTTGAATGCACAGAACAGAAAGTAGTTTCACTGAATGCTTCTGTGTAGTTTTTGTTTGTAGTTATTCCTTTTTCCAGCATAGGCTCCTTAGTGCTACGAATGTCCTCTTGCAGTTTCTACAGAAAGAGTGTTTCAGAACTGCTCAATCAATAGTAATGTTCAACTCTGTTAGTTGAATGCACAGAACAGAAAGAGGTTTCGCAGAATGCTTCTGAGTAGTCTTTAGTTGAACATATCTCTTTTTCAACTATAAGCCCCATAGAGCTCTGAATGTCCAGTTGCAGTTTCTACAGAAAGAGTGTTTCAGAACTGTTCTATCAAAAGTAATGTTCAAATCTGTTAGTTGAATGTACAGAACAGAAAGAAGTTTAGGAGAATGCTTCTGTGTATTTTTTATTTGAAGATATTGCTTTTTCCACTATAGGCCCCTTAGGGTTCCAAATGTCCACTTGCTCTTTCTACAGAAAGAGTGTCTCAGAACTGCTCAATCAATAGTAAGCTTCAAGTCTGTTAGTTGAATGCAAAGAACAGAAAGAAGTTTCACAGAATGCTTCTGTGTAGTTTTTATTTGAAGATATTCCTTTTTCCACTGTAGACACCTTAGGGTTCCAAATGTCCACTTCCAGTTTCTTCAGAAAGAGCGTCTCAGAACTGCTCAATCAAAAGTAAAGTTCAACTCAGTTAGTTGAATGCAAAGAACAGAAATAAGTTTCACAGAATGCTTCTGTGTAGTTTTTATTTGAAGATATTCCTTTTTCCACTATAAGAACATTAGCACTCTGTATGTCCAGTTGCACTTTCCACAGAAAGAGTGTTTCAGAACTGATCTATCTAAAGCAATATTCATCTCTGTTAGTTGAATGCACAGAACAGAAAGAAGTTTCACAGAATGCTTCTGTGTAGTTTTTATTTGAAGTAAGTCCTTTTTACACTATAGGCCCCCATGCGCTATGATTGTCCGCTTGCGGTTTGTACAGAAAGAGTGTTTCTGTGCTGCTCTATCAAAAGTAGGTTCAACTCTGTTAGTTGAATGCACAGAAGAGAAAGAAGTTTCACAGAATGCTTCTGTGTAGTTTTTATTTGAAGATATTCCTTTTTCCACTATAAGCCCGATAGCTCTCTGAGTGTCCCCTTGTAGTTTCTACAGAAACAGTGTTTCAGAACTGCTCTATCAAAAGTAGTATTCAACTCTGTTACTTGAATGCACAGAACAGAGAGAAGTTTCGCAGAATGCTTCTGTGTAGTTTTTATTTGAAGATATTCCTTTTTCCACTATAGGACTCTTATGGCTCCGAGTTTCCACTTACCGTTTCTACAGAAACAATGTTTCAGAACTGTTCAATCAAAAGTAAGCTTCAACTCTGTTAGTTGAATGCAAAGAACAGAAATAAGTTTCACAGAATGCTTCTGTGCAGTTTTTATTTGAAGATATTCCTTTTTCCACTATAAGCCCATTAGCGCTCTGTATGTCCAGTTGCAGTTTCCACAGAAAGAATGTTTCAGAACTGCTCTATCAAAAGCAATATTCATCTCTGTTAGTTGAATGCACAGAACAGAAAGAAGTTTCACAGAATGCTTCTGTGTAGTTTTTATTTGAACTAAGTCCTTTTTACACTATAGGCCCCCATGCGCTATGATTGTCCGCTTGCGGTTTGTACAGAAAGAGTGTTTCTGTGCTGCTCTATCAAAAGGAGGTTCAACTCTGTTAGTTGAATGCACCGAAGAGAAAGAAGTTTCACAGAATGCTTCTGTGTAGTTTTTATTTGAAGATATTCCTTTTTCCACTATAAGCCCGATAGCGCCCTGCGTGTCCCCTTGTAGTTTCTACAGAAACAGTGTTTCACAACTGCTCTATCAAAAGTAATATTCAACTCTGTTACTTGAATTCACAGAACAGAAAGAATTTTCGCAGAATGCTTCTGTGTAGTTTTTATTTGAAGATATTCCTTTTTCCACTATAGGACCCTTAGGGCTCCGAATGTCCACTTACAGTTTCTACAGAAACAATGTTTCCGAACTGTTCTCTCAAAAGTAAGCGTCAACTCTGTTAGTTGAATTCACAGAACAGAAAGCAGTTTCATAAATTGCTTCTGTGTAGTTTGTATTTGAAGATATTCCTTTTGCCACTAGAGTCCTATTGGGGCTCCGAATGTCCACTTGCAGTTTCCACAGAAACTGTGTTTCAGAACTGCTCAATCAAAAGTAAGCTTCAACTCTGTTAGTTGAATGCACTGAACAAAAAGTACTATAACAGAATGCTTCTGTGTAGTTTTTATTTGAAGACATTACATTTTCCACTGTAGGCCTCTTAGCGCTATGAATGTCCACTTGCAGTTTCTAATGAAAGAGTGTTTCCGTTGTGCTCAATCAAAAGAAAGGTCCAACTCTGTTAGTTGAATGCACAGAACAGAAAGAAGTTTCACAGAATGCTTCTGTGTAATTTTTATTTGAAGTAAGTCCTTTTTACACTATAGGACCCCATGTGCTATGTTTGTCTAATTGCAGTCTCTACAGAAAGAGTGTTTCTGTGCTACTCTATCAAAAGTAGGTTCAACTGAGTTAGTTGAATGCACAGAAGAGAAAGAAGTTTCACGAATGCTTCTGTGTAGTTTTTATTTGTAGATATACTTTTTTGCTGTATAGGCCCCTTAGTGATATGAATGTCCAATTGCAGTTTCTACAGAAAGAGTGTTTCAGAATTGCTCAATCAAAAGTAAGCTTCAACTCTGTTACTTGAATGCACAGAACAGAAAGAAGTTTCACTGAATGCTTCTGTGTAGTTTTTGTTTGTAGTTATTCCTTTTTCCAGCAGAGGGTCCTTAGTGCTACGAATGTTCAATTGCAGTTTCTACAGAAAGAGTGCTTCAGAACTGCTCAACCAATAGTAATGTTCAACTCTGTTAGGAGAATGCACAGAACAGAAAGAAGTTTCTCAGAATGCTTCTGAGTAGTTTTTAGTTGAAGATATCCCTTTTTCCACTATAAGCCCCGTAGAGCTCAGAATGTCCAGTTGCAGTTTCTACAGAAAGAGTGTTTCAGAACTGCTCTATCAAAAGTAAAGTTCAACTCTGTTAGTTGAATGCACAGAACAGAAAGAAGTTTCGGAGAATGCTTCTGTGTAGTTTTTATTTGAAGATATTCCTTTTTCCACTATAGGACCCTTAGGGCTCCGAAAGTCCACTTACAGTTTCTACAGAAACAATGTTTCAGAACTGTTCTCTCAAAAGTAAGCGTCAACTCTGTTAGTTGAATTCACAGAACAGAAAGCAGTTTCATAAAATGCTTCTGTGTAGTTTTTATTTGAAGATATTCCTTTTGCCACTAGAGTCCTCTTGGGGCTCCGAATGTCCACTTGCCGTTTCCACAGAAACTGTGTTTCAGAACTGCTCAATCAAAAGTAAGCTTCAACTCTCTTAGTTGAATGCACTGAACAAAAAGTACAATCACAGAATGCTTCTGTGTAGATTTTATTTGAAGACATTACATTTTCCACTGTAGGCCTCTTAGCGCTATGAATGTCCACTTGCAGTTTCTAATGAAAGAGTGTTTCCGTTGTGCTAAATCAAAAGAAAGGTCCAACTCTGTTAGTTGAAAGCACAGAACAGAAAGAAGTTTCACAGAATGCTTCTGTGTAATTTTTATTTGAAGTAAGTCCTTTTTACACTATAGGACCCCATGTGCTATGTTTGTCCAATTGCAGTCTCTACAGAAAGAGTGTTTCTGTGCTACTCTATCAAAAGTAGGTTCAACTGAGTTAGTTGAATGCACAGAAGAGAAAGAAGTTTCACGAATGCTTCTGTGTAGTTTTTATTTGTAGATATACTTTTTTGCTGTATAGGCCCCTTAGTGCTATGAATGTCCAATTGCAGTTTCTACAGAAAGAGTGTTTCAGAATTGCTCAATCAAAAGTAAGCTTCAACTCTGTTACTTGAATGCACAGAACAGAAAGAAGTTTCACTGCATGCTTCTGTGTAGTTTTTGTTTGTAGTTATTCCTTTTTCCAGCAGAGGGTCCTTAGTGCTACGAATGTTCAGTTGCAGTTTCTACAGAAAGAGTGTTTCAGAACTGCTCAACCAATAGTAATGTTCAACTCTGTTAGTAGAATGCACAGAACAGAAAGAAGTTTCGCAGAATGCTTCTGAGTAGTTTTTAGTTGAAGATATCCCTTTTTCCACTATAAGCCCCGTAGAGCTCAGAATGTCCAGTTGCAGTTTCTACAGAAAGAGTGTTTCAGAGCTGCTCTATCAAAAGTAAAGTTCAACTCTGTTAGTTGTATGCACAGAACAGAAAGAAGTTTTGCAGAATGATTCTGAGTAGTTTTTAGTTGAAGATATTCCTTTTTCCCCTATAAGCTCAATAGGGCTCTGAATGTCCCCTTGTACTTTCTACAGAAACAGTGTTTCAGAACTGCTCTATCAAAAGTTATATTCAACTCTTTTACTTGAATGCACAGAACAGAAAGAAGTTTCGCAGAATGCTTCTGCCTAGTTTTTATTTGAAGATATTCCTTTTTCCACTATAGGACCCTTAGGGCTCCGAATGTCCACTTACAGTTTCTACAGAAACAATGTTTAAGAACTGTTCAATCAAAAGTAAGCTTCAACTCTGTTAGTTGAATTCACAGAACAGAAAGCAGTTTCATAAAATGCTTCTGTGTAGTTTTTATTTGAAGATATTACTTTTGCCACTATATTACTCTTGGGGCTGCGAATATCCACTTGCAGTTTCCACAGAAACTGTGTTTCAGAACTGCTCAATCAAAAGTAAGCTTCAACTCCATTAGTTGAATGCACTGAACAAAAATTACTATCACAGAATGGTTCTGTGTAGTTTTTATTTGAAGACATTTCAGTTTCCACTGTAGGCCTCTTTGCGCTATGAATGTCCACTTGCAGTTTCTAATGAAAGAGTGTTTCAGTGCTGCTCAATCAAAAGAAAGGTCCAACGATGTTAGTTGAATGCACAGAACAGAAAGAAGTTGCACAGAATGCTTCTGTGTAGATTTTATTTGAAGTAAGCCCTTTTTACACTATCGGCCCCCATGCGCTATGGTTGTCAACTTGCAGTTTCTACAGAAAGAGTGTTTCTGTGCTGCTCTATGAAAAGTAATATTCAACTCAGTTAGTTGAATGCACAGAAGACAAAGAAGTTTCACAGAATGCTTCTGAGTAGTTTTTATTTGTAGATTTTTTTTCTCCTCTATAGGCCAATTAGGGTTCCAAATATCCACTTGGTGTTTCTACAGAAAGAGCGTCTCAGCACTGCTCAATCAATAATACGCTTCAACCCTGTTAGTTGAATGCAAAGAACAGAAATAAGTTTCACAGAATGCTTCTGTGTAGTTTTTATTTGAAGATATTCCTTTTTCCACTATAGGCCCCTTAGGGTTCCAAATGTCCACTTGCAGGTTCTTCAGAAAGAGCGTCTCAGAACTGCTCAATTAAAAGTAAAGTTCAACTCTGTTAGTTGAATGCAAAGAAGAGAAATAAGTTTCACAGAATGCTTCTTTGTAGTTTTTCTTTGAAGATATTCCTTTTTCCACTATAAGCCAACTAGAGCTCTGAGTGACCAGGTGCAGTTTCCACAGAAAGAGTGTTTCAGAACTGCTCTTTCAAAAGTAATATTCATCTCTGTTAGTTGAATGCACAGAACAGAAAGAAGTTTCGCAGAATGCTTCAGTGTAGTTTTTATTTGAAGATATTCCTTTTTCCACTACAGGCCCCTTATGGCTCCGAATGTCCACTTGCAGTTTCTACAGAAACAGTGTTTCAGAACTGTTCAATCAAAAGAAAGCTTCAACTCTGTTAGTTGAATGCACAGAACAGAAAGAAGTTTCGAAGAATGCTTCTGAGTAGTTTTAATTTGAAGGTATTCTTTTTTCCACTATAAGCGCAATAGCGCTCTGAGTGTCCTCTTGTAGTTTCTACAGAAACAGAGTTTCAGTACTGCTCTATCAAAAGTAATATTCAACTCTGTTATTTGAATGCACAGAACGGAAAGAAGGTTCGCAGAATGCTTCTGTGTAGTTTTTATTTGAAGATATTCCATTTTCCACTATAGGACCCTTAGGGCTCCGAATGTCCACTTACAGTTTCTACAGAAACAGTGTTTCAGAACTTCTCAATCAAAAGTAAGCTTCAACTCTGTTAGTTGAATTCACAGAACAGAAAGCAGTTTCATTAAATCCTTCTGAATAGTTTTTATTTGAAGATATTCCTTTTGCCACTATAGTCCTCTTGGACTCCGAATGTCCACTTGCAGTTTCCACAGAAACTGTGTTTCAGAACTGCTCAATCAAAAGTATGCTTCAACTCTGTTAGTTGAACGAACTGAAAAAAAAGTACTTTCACAGTATGCTTCTGTGTAGTGTTTATTTGAAGACATTACATTTTCCACTGTAGGCCTCTTAGCGCTATGAATGTCCACTTGCAGTTTCTAATGAAAGAGTGTTTCTGTGCTGCTCAATCAAAAGAAAGTTCAAACTCTGTTAGTTGAATGCACAGAACGGAAAGAAGTTTCACAGAATGCTTCTGTGTAGTTTTTATTTGAAGTAAGTCCTTTTTACACTATAGGCCCGCATGCGCTATGATTGTCCTCTTGCAGTGTCTACAGAAAGAGTGTTTCTGTGCTGCTCTATCAAAAGTCGGTTCAACTCTGTTAGTTGAATGCACAGAAGACAAAGAAGTTTCACAGAATGCTTCTGTGTAGTTTTTATTTGTAGATATTCTTTTTTGCTGTATAGGCCCCTTAGCTCTACGAATGTCCAATTGCAGTTTCTACAGAAAGAGTGTTTCAGAATTGCTTAATCAAAAGTAAGCTTCAACTCTCTTACTTGAATGCACAGAACAGAAAGAAGTTTCACTGAATGTTTCTGTGTAGTTTTTTTTGTAGTTATTCCTTTTTCCAGCATAGGCTCCTTAGTGCTACGAATGTCCACTTGCAGTTTCTACAGAAAGAGTGTTTCAAAACTGCTCAATCAATAGTAATGTTCAACTCTGTTAGTAGAATGCACAGAACAGAAAGAAGTTTCACAGAATGCTTCTGTGTAGTTTTTATTTGAAGTAAGTCCTTTTTACACTATAGGCCCCCATGCGCTATGATTGTCCACTTGCGGTTTGTACAGAAAGAGTGTTTCTGTGCTGCTCTATCAACAGTAGGTTAAACTCTGTTAGTTGAATGCACAGAAGAGAAAGAAGTTTCACAGAATGCTTCTGTGTGGTTTTTATTTGAAGATATTCCTTTTTCCAATATAAGCCCGATAGCGCTCTGAGTGTCCCCTTGTCGTTTCAACAGAAACTGTGTTTCAGAACTGCTCAATCAAATGTAAGCTTCAACTCTGTTAGTTGAATGCACAGAACAGAAAGAAGTTGCGCAGAATGCTTCTGTGTAGTTTTTATTTGAAGATATTCCTTTTTCCACTATAGGACCCTTAGGGCTCCCAATGTCCACTTACAGTTTCTGCAGAAACAGTGTTTCAGAACTGTTCAATCAAAAGTAAGCTTCAATTCTGTTAGTTGAATGCAAAGAACAGAAAGAAGTTTCGGAGAATGCTTCTGTGTAGTTTTTATTTGAAGATATTCCTTTTTCCACTATTGGCGCCTTAGGGTTCCAAATGTCCACTTGCTGTTTCTACAGAAAGAGTGTCTCAGAACTGCTCAATCAATAGTAAGTTGAACACTGTTAGTACAATGCAAAGAACAGAAATAAGTTTCACAGAATGCTTCTTTGTAGTTTTTATTTGAAGATATTACTTTTTCCACTATAGGACCCTTAGGGCTCAGAATGTCCACTTACAGTTTCTACGGAAACAGTGTTTCAGTACTTCTCCATCAAAAGTAAGCTTCAACTCTGTTAGTTGAATTCTCAGAACAGAAAGCAGGTTCATAAAATCGTTCTGTGTAGTTTTTATTTGAAAATATTCCTTTTGCCACTATAGTCCTCTTGGGACTCCGAATATCCTCTTGCAGATTCCACAGAAACTGTGTTTCAGAACTGCTCAATCAAAAGTAAGCTTCAAATCTGTTAGTTGAACGCACTGAAGAAAAAGTACTTTCACAGAATGCTTCTGTGTAGTTTTTATTTGAAGACATTACATTTTCCACTGTACGCCTCTTAGCGCTATGAATGTCCACTTGCAGTTTCTAATGAAAGAGTGTTTCAGTGCTGCTCAATCAAAGAAAGTTCCAACTCTGTTAGTTGAATGCACAGAACGGAAAGAAGTTTCGCAGAATGCTTCTGTGTAGTTTTTATTTGAAGTAAGTCCTTTTTACACTATAGGCCCGCATGCGCTATGATTGTCCACTTGCACTTTCTACAGAAAGAGTGTTTCTGTGCTGCTCAATCAAAAGTAGGTTCAACTCTGTTATTTGAATGCACAGAGAACAAAGAATTTTCACAGAATGCTTCTGTGTATTTTTTATTTGAAGTAAGTCCTTTTTATACTACAGGCCCCCATGCGCTATGGTTGTCCTCTTGCAGTTTCTACAGAAAGAGTGTATCTGTGCTGCTCTATCAAAAGTAGGTTCAACTCTGTTAGTTGAATGCACAGAAGACAAAGAAGTTTCACAGAATGCTTCTGTGTAGTTTTTATTTGTAGATATTCTTTTTTGCAGTATAGGCCCCTTAGCGCTATGAATGTCCAATTGCAGTTTCTACAGAAAGAGTGTATCAGAATTGCTCAATCAAAAGTAAGCTTCAACTCTGTTAGTTCATTGCACAGAACAGAAAGAAGTTTCACTGAATGCTTCTGTGTAGTTTTTGTTTGTAATTATTCCTTTTCCAGTATAGGCTCCTTAGTGCTAGGAATGTCCACTTGCAGTTTCTACAGAAAGAGTGTTTCAGAACTGCTCTATCAATAGTAATGTTCAACTCTGTCAGTTGAATGCACAGAACAGAAAGAAGTTTCGCAGAATGCTTCTGAGTAGCTTTTAGTTGAAGATATTCCATTTTCCACTATAAGCCCTTTAGCGCTCTGAATGTCCAGTTGCAGTTTCTACAGAAAGAGTGTTTCAGAACTGCTCTACGAAAAGTAATATTCAACTCTGTTAGTAAAATGCACAGAACAGAGAGAAGCTTCGGAGAATGCTTCTGTGTAGTTTTTATTTGAAGATATAGCTTTTTCCACTATACGCCCCTTAGGGTTCCAAATGTCCACTTGCTGTTTCTACAGAAAGAGCGTCTCAGAACTGCTCAATTAATAGTAAGCTTCAACTCTGTTAGTTGAATGCAAAGAACAGAAAGAAGTTTCACAGAATGATTCTGTGTAGTTTTTATTTGAAGATATTCGTTTTTCCACTGTACACCCCTTAGGGTTCCAAATGTCCACTTGCCGTTTCTTCAAAAAGAGCGTCTCAGAACTGCTCAATCAAAAGTAAAGTTCAACTCTGTTAGTAGAATGCAAAGAAGAGAAACAAGTTTCACAGAATGCTTCTGTGTAGTTTTAATTTGAAGATATTCCTTTTTCTACTATAAGCCCATTAGCTCTCTTAGTGTCCCGTTGCAGTTTCCACAGAAAGAGTGTTTCAGAACTGCTCTATCAAATGTAATATTCATCTCTGTTAGTTGAATGCACAGAACAGAAAGAAGTTTCGCAGAATGCTTCTGTGTAGTTTTTATTTGTAGATATTCCTTTTTCCACTATAGGACCCTTAGGGCTCCGAATGTCCACTTACAGTTTCTACAGAAACAATGTTTCAGAACTGTTCAATCAAAAGTAATCTTCAACTGTGTTAGTTGAATTCACAGAACAGAAAGCAGTTTCATAAAATGCTTCTGTGTAGTTTTTATTTGAAGATATTCCTTTTGCCACTAGAGTCCTCCTTGGGCTCCGAATGTACACTTGCAATTTCCAAAAACTGTGTTTCAGAACTGCTCAATCAAAAGTACGCTTCAACTCTGTTAGTTGAATGCACTGAACAAAAAGTACTATCGCAGAATGCTTCTGTGTAGTTTTTATTTGAAGACATTACATTTTCCACTGTAGGCCTCTTAGCGCTAGGAATGTCCACTTGCAGTTTCTAATGAAAGAGTGTTTCAGTGCTGCTCAATCAAAAGAAAGGTCCAACTCTGTTAGTTGAATGCACAGAACAGAAAGAAATTTCACAGAATGCTTCTGTGTAGTTTTTATATGAAGTAAGTCCTTTTTACACTATAGGACACCATGCGCTATGTTTGTCCACTTGCAGTTTCTACAGAAAGAGTGTTTCTGTGCTGCTCTATCAAAAGTAGGTTCAACTCTGTTAGTTGAATGCACAGAAGAAAAAGAAGTTTCACAGAATGCTTCTGTGTAGTTTTTATTTGAAGATATTCTTTTTTGCTGTATAGGCCCCTTAGCGCTATGAATGTCCAATTGCAGTTTCTACAGAAAGAGTGTTTCAGAATTGCTCAATCAAACGTAAGCTTCAAATCTGTTACTTGAATGCACAGAACAGAAAGAAGTTTCGCACAATGCTTCTGTGTAGTTTTTATTTGAAGATATTCCTTTTTCCACTATAGGCCCCTTAGGGCTCCGGATGTCCACTTGCAGTTTCTACAGAAACAGTGTTTCAGAACTGTTCAATCAAAAGTAAGCTTCAACTCTGGTAGTTGAATGCACAGAACAGAAGGAAGTTTCGCAGAATGCTTCTGAGTAGTTTTATTTTGAAGAAAATATTTTTTCCTCTATAAGCCCAATACCGCTAAGAGTGTCCACTTGTAGTTTCTACAGAAACAGTGCTTCAGAACTGCTCTATCAAAAGTAATATTCAACTCCGTTACTTGAATGCACAGAAGAGAAAGAAGTTTCGCAGAATGCTTCTGCGTAGTTTTTATTTGAAGTTATTCCATTTTCCACTATAGGACACTTAGGGCTCTGAATGTCCACTTACACTTTCTACAGAAACAGTGTTTCAGAACTGCTCAATCAAAAGTAAACTTCAACTCTCTTAGTTGAATTCACAGAACAGAAAGCATTTTCATAAAATGGTTCTGTGTAGTTTTTATTTGAAGATATTCCTTTTGCCACTGTAGTCCTCTTGGGGCTCCGTATATCCACTTGCATTTTCCACAGAAAATGTGTTTCAGAACTGCTCAATCAAAAGTAAGCTTCAACTCTGTTTGTTGAACGCACTGAACAAAAAGTACTTTCACAGAATGCTTCTGTGTAGTTTTTATTTGAAGACATTACATTTTCCACTGTAGGCCTCTTAGCGCTATGAATGTCCACTTGCAGTTTCTAATGAAAGAGTCTTTCAGTGCTGCTCAATCAAAAGAAAGTTCCAACTCTGTGAGTTGAATGCACAGAACAGAAAGAAGTTTCACAGAATGCTTCTGTGTAGTTTTAATTTGAAGTAAGTACTTTTTACACTATAGGCCCCCATGCGCTGATTGCCCACTTGCAGTTTCTACAGAAAGAGAGTTTCAGTGCTGCTCTATCAAAAGTAGTTTCAACTCTGTTAGTTGAATGCACAGAAGAGAAAGAAGTTTCACAGAATGCTTCTGTGTAGTTTTTATTTGTAGATATTCTTTTTTGCAGTATAGGCCCCTTAGTGCTATGAATGTCCAATTGCAGTTTCTACAGAAAGAGTGTATCAGAATTGCTCAATCAAAAGTAAGCTTCAACTCTGTTAGTTCATTGCACAGAACAGAAAGAAGTTTCACTGAATGCTTCTTTGTAGTTTTTGTTTGTAATTATTCCTTTTCCAGTATAGGCTCCTTAGTGCTGGGAATGTCCACTTGCAGTTTCTACAGAGAGAGTGTTTCAGAACTGCTCAATCAATAGTAATGTTCAACTCTGTCAGTTGAATGCACAGAACAGAAAGAAGTTTCGCAGAATGCTTCTGAATAGCTTTTAGTTGAAGATATTCCTTTTTCCAGTATAAGCCCTTTAGCGCTCTGAATGTCCAGTTGCAGTTTCTACAGAAAGAGTGTTTCAGAACTGCTCTACCAAAAGTAATATTCAACTCTGTTAGTAAAATGCACAGAACAGAAAGAAGCTTCGGAGAATGCTTCTGTGTAGTTTTTATTTGAAGATATAGCTTTTTCCACTATAGGCCCCTTAGGGTTCCAAATGTCCACTTGCTGTTTCTACAGAAAGAGCGTCTCAGAACTGCTCAATTAATAGTAAGCTTCAACTCTGTTAGTTGAATGCACAGAACAGAAAGAAGTTTCACAGAATGATTCAGTGTAGTTTTTATTTGAAGATATTCCTTTTTCCACTATAGGCCCCTAGGGCTCCGAATGTCCACTTGCAGTTTCTACAGAAACAGTATTTCAGAACTGTTCAATCAAAAGTAAGCTTCAACTCTGTTAGTTGAATGCCCAGAACAGAAAGAAGTTTCACAGAATGCTTCTGAGTAGTTTTAATTTGAAGATATGCTTTTTTCCACTATAAGCCCAATAGCGCTCTGAGTGTCCACTTGTAGTTTCTACAGAAACAGTGTTTCAGAACTGCTCTATCAAAAGTAATATTCAACTTTGTTACTTGAATGACCAGAACAGAAAGAAGTTTCGCAGAATGCTTCTGTGTAGTTTTTATTTGAAGATATTCCATTTTCCACTATAGGACCCTTAGGGCTCCGAATATCCACTTACACTTTCTACCGAAACAGTGTTTCAGAACTGCTGAATCAAAAGTAAGCTTCAACTCTGTTAGTTGAATTCACAGAACAGAAAGCAGTTTCATAAAATGCTTCTGTGTAGTTTCTATTTGAAGATATTCCTTTTGCCACTAGAGTCCTCTTCGGGCTCCGAATATCCACTTGCAGTTTCCACAGAAACTGTGTTTCAGAACTGCTCAATCAAAAGTAAGCTTCAACTCTGTTAGTTGAACGCACTGAACAAAAAGTACTTTCACAGAATGCTTCTGTGTAGTTTTTATTTGAAGACATTACATTTTCCACTTTAGGCCTCTTAGCGCTATGAATGTCCACTTGCAGTTTCTAATGAAAGAGCGTCTCAGTGCTGCTCAATCAAAAGAAATTTCCAACTCTGTTAGTTGAATGCACAGAACAGAAAGAAGTTTCACAGAATGCTTCTGTGTAGTTTTAATTTGATGTAAGTCCTTTTTACACTATAGGCCCCCATGCGCTGATTGTCCACTTGCAGTTTCAACAGAAAAGAGTGTTGCAGAACTGCTCAATCAATAGTAATGTTCAACTCTGTTAGTTGAATGCACAGAACAGAAAGAAGTTCCCAGAATGCTTCTGAGTAGCTTTTAGTTGAAGATATTCCTTTTTCCACTATAAGCCCTTTAGCGCTCTGAATGTCCAGTTGCAGTTTCTACAGAAAGAGTGTTTCAGAACTGCTCTACCAAAAGTAATATTCTACTCTGTTAGTTTAATGCACAGAACAGAAAGAAGCCTCGGAGAATGGTTCTGTGTAGTTTTTATTTGAAGATATTACTTGTTCCACTATAGGCCCCTTAGGTTTCCAGATGTCCACCTGCCGTTTCTTCAGAAAGAGCGTCTCAGAACTGCTCAATCAAAAGTAAAGTTCAACTCTGTTAGTTGAATGCAAAGAACAGAAATAAGTTTCACAGAATGCTTCTTTGTAGTTTTTATTTGAAGATATTCCTTTTTCCACTATAAGCCAATTAGAGCGCTGAGTAACCAGGTGCAGTTTCCACAGAAAGAGTGTTTCAGAACTGCTCTATCAAAAGTAATATTCATCTCTGTTAGTTGAATGCACAGAACAGAAAGAAGTTTCGCAGAATGCTTCTGTGTAGTTTTTATTTGAAGATATTCCTTTTTCCACTATAGGACCCTTAGGGCTCCGAATGTCCACTTACAGTTTCTACAGAAACAATGTTTCAGAAGTGTTCAATCAAAAGTAAGCTTCAACTCTGTTAGTTGAATTCACAGAGCAGAAAGCAGTTTCATAAAATGCTTCTGTGTAGTTTTTGTTTGAAGATATTCCTTTTGCCTCTAGAGTCCTCTTGGGGCTCTGAATGTCCACTTGCAGTTTCCACAGAAACTGTGTTTCAGAACTGCTCAATCAAAAGTAAGCTTCAACTATGTTAGTTGAATGCACAGAACAGAAAGTAGTGTCACAGAATGCTTCTGTGTAGTTTTTATTTGAAGAAAGTCCTTTTTACACTATAGGCCCACATGCGCAATGGTTGTCCACTTGCAATTTCTACAGAAAGAGTGTTTCTGTGCTGCTCTATGAAAAGTAATGTTCAACACTGTTAGTTGAATGCACAGAAGACAAAGAAGTTTCACAGAATGTTTCTGAGTAGTTTTTATTTGTGGATATTCTTTTTTCCACAATAGGCCACTTAGGGATCTAATACCCACTTGCTGTTTCTACAGAAAGAGCATCTCAGAACTGCTCAATCAATAATAAGCTTCAACTCTGTAAGTTGAATGCAAAGAACAGAAATAAGTTTCACAGAATGCTTCTGTGTAGTTCTTATTTGAAGATATTCCTTTTTCCACTATAGGCCCCTTTGGTTTCCAAATGTCCTCTTGCAGTTCTTTAGAAAGAGCGTCTCAGAACTGCTCAATCAAAAGTAAAGTTCAACTCTGTTAGTTGAATGCAAAGAACAGAAATAAGTTTCACAGAATGCTTCTTTGTAGTTTTTATTTGAAGATATTCCTTTTTCCACTATAAGCCAATTAGAGCTCTGAGTGACCAGGTGCAGTTTCCACACAAAGGGTGTTTCAGAACTGCTCTATCAAAAATAATATTCATCTCTGTTAGTTGAATGCACAGAACAGAAAGAAGTTTCACAGAATGCTTCAGTGTAGTTTTTATTTGAAGATATTCCTGTTTCCACTATAGGCCCCTTAGGGCTCCGAATGTCCACTTGCAGTTTCTACAGAAACAGTGTTTCAGAACTGTTCAATCAAAAGAAAGCTTCAACTCTGTTAGTTGAATGCACAGAACAGAAAGTAGTTTCGCAGAATGCTTCTGAGTAGTTTTAATTTGAAGTTATTCTTTTTTCCACTATAAGCCCAATAGCGCTCTGAGTGTCCTCTTGTAGTTCCTACAGAAACAGTGTTTCAGAACTGCTCTATCGAAAGTAATATTCAACTCTGTTACTTGAATGCACAGAACAGAAAGAAGTTTCGCAGAATGCTTCTGTGTAGTTTTTATTTGAAGATATTCCATTTTCCACTATAGGACCCTTAGGGCTCCGAATGTCCACTTACAGTTTCTACAGAAACAGTGTTTCAGAACTTCTCAATCAAAAGTAAGCTTCAACTCTGTTAGTTGAATTCACAGAACAGAAAGCAGTTTCATTAAATCCTTCTGAATAGTTTTTATTTGAAGATATTCCTTTTGCCACTATAGTCCTCTTGGACTCCGAATGTCCACTTGCAGTTTCCACAGAAACTGTGTTTCAGAACTGCTCAATCAAAAGTATGCTTCAACTCTGTTAGTTGAACGAACTGAAAAAAAAGTACTTTCACAGTATGCTTCTGTGTAGTGTTTATTTGAAGACATTACATTTTCCACTGTAGGCCTCTTAGCGCTATGAATGTCCACTTGCAGTTTCTAATGAAAGAGTGTTTCTGTGCTGCTCAATCAAAAGAAAGTTCAAACTCTGTTAGTTGAATGCACAGAACGGAAAGAAGTTTCACAGAATGCTTCTGTGTAGTTTTTATTTGAAGTAAGTCCTTTTTACACTATAGGCCCGCATGCGCTATGATTGTCCTCTTGCAGTGTCTACAGAAAGAGTGTTTCTGTGCTGCTCTATCAAAAGTCGGTTCAACTCTGTTAGTTGAATGCACAGAAGACAAAGAAGTTTCACAGAATGCTTCTGTGTAGTTTTTATTTGTAGATATTCTTTTTTGCTGTATAGGCCCCTTAGCTCTACGAATGTCCAATTGCAGTTTCTACAGAAAGAGTGTTTCAGAATTGCTTAATCAAAAGTAAGCTTCAACTCTCTTACTTGAATGCACAGAACAGAAAGAAGTTTCACTGAATGTTTCTGTGTAGTTTTTTTTGTAGTTATTCCTTTTTCCAGCATAGGCTCCTTAGTGCTACGAATGTCCACTTGCAGTTTCTACAGAAAGAGTTTTTCAAAACTGCTCAATCAATAGTAATGTTCAACTCTGTTAGTAGAATGCACAGAACAGAAAGAAGTTTCACAGAATGCTTCTGTGTAGTTTTTATTTGAAGTAAGTCCTTTTTACACTATAGGCCCCCATGCGCTATGATTGTCCACTTGCGGTTTGTACAGAAAGAGTGTTTCTGTGCTGCTCTATCAAAAGTAGGTTAAACTCTGTTAGTTGAATGCACAGAAGAGAAAGAAGTTTCACAGAATGCTTCTGTGTGGTTTTTATTTGAAGATATTCCTTTTTCCAATATAAGCCCGATAGCGCTCTGAGTGTCCCCTTGTCGTTTCAACAGAAACTGTGTTTCAGAACTGCTCAATCAAATGTAAGCTTCAACTCTGTTAGTTGAATGCACAGAACAGAAAGAAGTTGCGCAGAATGCTTCTGTGTAGTTTTTATTTGAAGATATTCCTTTTTCCACTATAGGACCCTTAGGGCTCCCAATGTCCACTTACAGTTTCTGCAGAAACAGTGTTTCAGAACTGTTCAATCAAAAGTAAGCTTCAATTCTGTTAGTTGAATGCAAAGAACAGAAAGAAGTTTCGGAGAATGCTTCTGTGTAGTTTTTATTTGAAGATATTCCTTTTTCCACTATTGGCGCCTTAGGGTTCCAAATGTCCACTTGCTGTTTCTACAGAAAGAGTGTCTCAGAACTGCTCAATCAATAGTAAGTTGAACACTGTTAGTACAATGCAAAGAACAGAAATAAGTTTCACAGAATGCTTCTTTGTAGTTTTTATTTGAAGATATTACTTTTTCCACTATAGGACCCTTAGGGCTCAGAATGTCCACTTACAGTTTCTACGGAAAAAGTGTTTCAGTACTTCTCAATCAAAAGTAAGCTTCAACTCTGTTAGTTGAATTCTCAGAACAGAAAGCAGGTTCATAAAATCGTTCTGTGTAGTTTTTATTTGAAAATATTCCTTTTGCCACTATAGTCCTCTTGGGACTCCGAATATCCTCTTGCAGATTCCACAGAAACTGTGTTTCAGAACTGCTCAATCAAAAGTAAGCTTCAAATCTGTTAGTTGAACGCACTGAAGAAAAAGTACTTTCACAGAATGCTTCTGTGTAGTTTTTATTTGAAGACATTACATTTTCCACTGTACGCCTCTTAGCGCTATGAATGTCCACTTGCAGTTTCTAATGAAAGAGTGTTTCAGTGCTGCTCAATCAAAGAAAGTTCCAACTCTGTTAGTTGAATGCACAGAACGGAAAGAAGTTTCGCAGAATGCTTCTGTGTAGTTTTTATTTGAAGTAAGTCCTTTTTACACTATAGGCCCGCATGCGCTATGATTGTCCACTTGCACTTTCTACAGAAAGAGTGTTTCTGTGCTGCTCAATCAAAAGTAGGTTCAACTCTGTTATTTGAATGCACAGAGAACAAAGAATTTTCACAGAATGCTTCTGTGTATTTTTTATTTGAAGTAAGTCCTTTTTACACTACAGGCCCCCATGCGCTATGGTTGTCCTCTTGCAGTTTCTACAGAAAGAGTGTATCTGTGCTGCTCTATCAAAAGTAGGTTCAACTCTGTTAGTTGAATGCACAGAAGACAAAGAAGTTTCACAGAATGCTTCTGTGTAGTTTTTATTTGTAGATATTCTTTTTTGCAGTATAGGCCCCTTAGCGCTATGAATGTCCAATTGCAGTTTCTACAGAAAGAGTGTATCAGAACTGCTCAATCAAAAGTAAGCTTCAACTCTGTTAGTTCATTGCACAGAACAGAAAGAAGTTTCACTGAATGCTTCTGTGTAGTTTTTGTTTGTAATTATTCCTTTTCCAGTATAGGCTCCTTAGTGCTAGGAATGTCCACTTGCAGTTTCTACAGAAAGAGTGTTTCAGAACTGCTCTATCAATAGTAATGTTCAACTCTGTCAGTTGAATGCACAGAACAGAAAGAAGTTTCGCAGAATGCTTCTGAGTAGCTTTTAGTTGAAGATATTCCATTTTCCACTATAAGCCCTTTAGCGCTCTGAATGTCCAGTTGCAGTTTCTACAGAAAGAGTGTTTCAGAACTGCTCTACGAAAAGTAATATTCAACTCTGTTAGTAAAATGCACAGAACAGAGAGAAGCTTCGGAGAATGCTTCTGTGTAGTTTTTATTTGAAGATATAGCTTTTTCCACTATACGCCCCTTAGGGTTCCAAATGTCCACTTGCTGTTTCTACAGAAAGAGCGTCTCAGAACTGCTCAATTAATAGTAAGCTTCAACTCTGTTAGTTGAATGCAAAGAACAGAAAGAAGTTTCACAGAATGATTCTGTGTAGTTTTTATTTGAAGATATTCGTTTTTCCACTGTACACCCCTTAGGGTTCCAAATGTCCACTTGCCGTTTCTTCAAAAAGAGCGTCTCAGAACTGCTCAATCAAAAGTAAAGTTCAACTCTGTTAGTAGAATGCAAAGAAGAGAAACAAGTTTCACAGAATGCTTCTGTGTAGTTTTAATTTGAAGATATTCCTTTTTCTACTATAAGCCCATTAGCTCTCTTAGTGTCCCGTTGCAGTTTCCACAGAAAGAGTGTTTCAGAACTGCTCTATCAAATGTAATATTCATCTCTGTTAGTTGAATGCACAGAACAGAAAGAAGTTTCGCAGAATGCTTCTGTGTAGTTTTTATTTGTAGATATTCCTTTTTCCACTATAGGACCCTTAGGGCTCCGAATGTCCACTTACAGTTTCTACAGAAACAATGTTTCAGAACTGTTCAATCAAAAGTAATCTTCAACTGTGTTAGTTGAATTCACAGAACAGAAAGCAGTTTCATAAAATGCTTCTGTGTAGTTTTTATTTGAAGATATTCCTTTTGCCACTAGAGTCCTCCTTGGGCTCCGAATGTACACTTGCAATTTCCAAAAACTGTGTTTCAGAACTGCTCAATCAAAAGTACGCTTCAACTCTGTTAGTTGAATGCACTGAACAAAAAGTACTATCGCAGAATGCTTCTGTGTAGTTTTTATTTGAAGACATTACATTTTCCACTGTAGGCCTCTTAGCGCTAGGAATGTCCACTTGCAGTTTCTAATGAAAGAGTGTTTCAGTGCTGCTCAATCAAAAGAAAGGTCCAACTCTGTTAGTTGAATGCACAGAACAGAAAGAAATTTCACAGAATGCTTCTGTGTAGTTTTTATATGAAGTAAGTCCTTTTTACACTATAGGACACCATGCGCTATGTTTGTCCACTTGCAGTTTCTACAGAAAGAGTGTTTCTGTGCTGCTCTATCAAAAGTAGGTTCAACTCTGTTAGTTGAATGCACAGAAGAAAAAGAAGTTTCACAGAATGCTTCTGTGTAGTTTTTATTTGAAGATATTCTTTTTTGCTGTATAGGCCCCTTAGCGCTATGAATGTCCAATTGCAGTTTCTACAGAAAGAGTGTTTCAGAATTGCTCAATCAAACGTAAGCTTCAAATCTGTTACTTGAATGCACAGAACAGAAAGAAGTTTCGCACAATGCTTCTGTGTAGTTTTTATTTGAAGATATTCCTTTTTCCACTATAGGCCCCTTAGGGCTCCGGATGTCCACTTGCAGTTTCTACAGAAACAGTGTTTCAGAACTGTTCAATCAAAAGTAAGCTTCAACTCTGGTAGTTGAATGCACAGAACAGAAGGAAGTTTCGCAGAATGCTTCTGAGTAGTTTTATTTTGAAGAAAATATTTTTTCCTCTATAAGCCCAATACCGCTAAGAGTGTCCACTTGTAGTTTCTACAGAAACAGTGCTTCAGAACTGCTCTATCAAAAGTAATATTCAACTCCGTTACTTGAATGCACAGAAGAGAAAGAAGTTTCGCAGAATGCTTCTGCGTAGTTTTTATTTGAAGTTATTCCATTTTCCACTATAGGACACTTAGGGCTCTGAATGTCCACTTACACTTTCTACAGAAACAGTGTTTCAGAACTGCTCAATCAAAAGTAAACTTCAACTCTCTTAGTTGAATTCACAGAACAGAAAGCATTTTCATAAAATGGTTCTGTGTAGTTTTTATTTGAAGATATTCCTTTTGCCACTGTAGTCCTCTTGGGGCTCCGTATATCCACTTGCATTTTCCACAGAAAATGTGTTTCAGAACTGCTCAATCAAAAGTAAGCTTCAACTCTGTTTGTTGAACGCACTGAACAAAAAGTACTTTCACAGAATGCTTCTGTGTAGTTTTTATTTGAAGACATTACATTTTCCACTGTAGGCCTCTTAGCGCTATGAATGTCCACTTGCAGTTTCTAATGAAAGAGTCTTTCAGTGCTGCTCAATCAAAAGAAAGTTCCAACTCTGTGAGTTGAATGCACAGAACAGAAAGAAGTTTCACAGAATGCTTCTGTGTAGTTTTAATTTGAAGTAAGTACTTTTTACACTATAGGCCCCCATGCGCTGATTGCCCACTTGCAGTTTCTACAGAAAGAGAGTTTCAGTGCTGCTCTATCAAAAGTAGTTTCAACTCTGTTAGTTGAATGCACAGAAGAGAAAGAAGTTTCACAGAATGCTTCTGTGTAGTTTTTATTTGTAGATATTCTTTTTTGCAGTATAGGCCCCTTAGTGCTATGAATGTCCAATTGCAGTTTCTACAGAAAGAGTGTATCAGAATTGCTCAATCAAAAGTAAGCTTCAACTCTGTTAGTTCATTGCACAGAACAGAAAGAAGTTTCACTGAATGCTTCTTTGTAGTTTTTGTTTGTAATTATTCCTTTTCCAGTATAGGCTCCTTAGTGCTGGGAATGTCCACTTGCAGTTTCTACAGAGAGAGTGTTTCAGAACTGCTCAATCAATAGTAATGTTCAACTCTGTCAGTTGAATGCACAGAACAGAAAGAAGTTTCGCAGAATGCTTCTGAATAGCTTTTAGTTGAAGATATTCCTTTTTCCAGTATAAGCCCTTTAGCGCTCTGAATGTCCAGTTGCAGTTTCTACAGAAAGAGTGTTTCAGAACTGCTCTACCAAAAGTAATATTCAACTCTGTTAGTAAAATGCACAGAACAGAAAGAAGCTTCGGAGAATGCTTCTGTGTAGTTTTTATTTGAAGATATAGCTTTTTCCACTATAGGCCCCTTAGGGTTCCAAATGTCCACTTGCTGTTTCTACAGAAAGAGCGTCTCAGAACTGCTCAATTAATAGTAAGCTTCAACTCTGTTAGTTGAATGCACAGAACAGAAAGAAGTTTCACAGAATGATTCAGTGTAGTTTTTATTTGAAGATATTCCTTTTTCCACTATAGGCCCCTAGGGCTCCGAATGTCCACTTGCAGTTTCTACAGAAACAGTATTTCAGAACTGTTCAATCAAAAGTAAGCTTCAACTCTGTTAGTTGAATGCCCAGAACAGAAAGAAGTTTCACAGAATGCTTCTGAGTAGTTTTAATTTGAAGATATGCTTTTTTCCACTATAAGCCCAATAGCGCTCTGAGTGTCCACTTGTAGTTTCTACAGAAACAGTGTTTCAGAACTGCTCTATCAAAAGTAATATTCAACTTTGTTACTTGAATGACCAGAACAGAAAGAAGTTTCGCAGAATGCTTCTGTGTAGTTTTTATTTGAAGATATTCCATTTTCCACTATAGGACCCTTAGGGCTCCGAATATCCACTTACACTTTCTACCGAAACAGTGTTTCAGAACTACTGAATCAAAAGTAAGCTTCAACTCTGTTAGTTGAATTCACAGAACAGAAAGCAGTTTCATAAAATGCTTCTGTGTAGTTTCTATTTGAAGATATTCCTTTTGCCACTAGAGTCCTCTTCGGGCTCCGAATATCCACTTGCAGTTTCCACAGAAACTGTGTTTCAGAACTGCTCAATCAAAAGTAAGCTTCAACTCTGTTAGTTGAACGCACTGAACAAAAAGTACTTTCACAGAATGCTTCTGTGTAGTTTTTATTTGAAGACATTACATTTTCCACTTTAGGCCTCTTAGCGCTATGAATGTCCACTTGCAGTTTCTAATGAAAGAGCGTCTCAGTGCTGCTCAATCAAAAGAAATTTCCAACTCTGTTAGTTGAATGCACAGAACAGAAAGAAGTTTCACAGAATGCTTCTGTGTAGTTTTAATTTGATGTAAGTCCTTTTTACACTATAGGCCCCCATGCGCTGATTGTCCACTTGCAGTTTCAACAGAAAAGAGTGTTGCAGAACTGCTCAATCAATAGTAATGTTCAACTCTGTTAGTTGAATGCACAGAACAGAAAGAAGTTCCCAGAATGCTTCTGAGTAGCTTTTAGTTGAAGATATTCCTTTTTCCACTATAAGCCCTTTAGCGCTCTGAATGTCCAGTTGCAGTTTCTACAGAAAGAGTGTTTCAGAACTGCTCTACCAAAAGTAATATTCTACTCTGTTAGTTTAATGCACAGAACAGAAAGAAGCTTCGGAGAATGGTTCTGTGTAGTTTTTATTTGAAGATATTACTTGTTCCACTATAGGCCCCTTAGGTTTCCAGATGTCCACCTGCCGTTTCTTCAGAAAGAGCGTCTCAGAACTGCTCAATCAAAAGTAAAGTTCAACTCTGTTAGTTGAATGCAAAGAACAGAAATAAGTTTCACAGAATGCTTCTTTGTAGTTTTTATTTGAAGATATTCCTTTTTCCACTATAAGCCAATTAGAGCGCTGAGTAACCAGGTGCAGTTTCCACAGAAAGAGTGTTTCAGAACTGCTCTATCAAAAGTAATATTCATCTCTGTTAGTTGAATGCACAGAACAGAAAGAAGTTTCGCAGAATGCTTCTGTGTAGTTTTTATTTGAAGATATTCCTTTTTCCACTATAGGACCCTTAGGGCTCCGAATGTCCACTTACAGTTTCTACAGAAACAATGTTTCAGAAGTGTTCAATCAAAAGTAAGCTTCAACTCTGTTAGTTGAATTCACAGAGCAGAAAGCAGTTTCATAAAATGCTTCTGTGTAGTTTTTGTTTGAAGATATTCCTTTTGCCTCTAGAGTCCTCTTGGGGCTCTGAATGTCCACTTGCAGTTTCCACAGAAACTGTGTTTCAGAACTGCTCAATCAAAAGTAAGCTTCAACTATGTTAGTTGAATGCACAGAACAGAAAGTAGTGTCACAGAATGCTTCTGTGTAGTTTTTATTTGAAGAAAGTCCTTTTTACACTATAGGCCCACATGCGCAATGGTTGTCCACTTGCAATTTCTACAGAAAGAGTGTTTCTGTGCTGCTCTATGAAAAGTAATGTTCAACACTGTTAGTTGAATGCACAGAAGACAAAGAAGTTTCACAGAATGTTTCTGAGTAGTTTTTATTTGTGGATATTCTTTTTTCCACAATAGGCCACTTAGGGATCTAATACCCACTTGCTGTTTCTACAGAAAGAGCATCTCAGAACTGCTCAATCAATAATAAGCTTCAACTCTGTAAGTTGAATGCAAAGAACAGAAATAAGTTTCACAGAATGCTTCTGTGTAGTTCTTATTTGAAGATATTCCTTTTTCCACTATAGGCCCCTTTGGTTTCCAAATGTCCTCTTGCAGTTCTTTAGAAAGAGCGTCTCAGAACTGCTCAATCAAAAGTAAAGTTCAACTCTGTTAGTTGAATGCAAAGAACAGAAATAAGTTTCACAGAATGCTTCTTTGTAGTTTTTATTTGAAGATATTCCTTTTTCCACTATAAGCCAATTAGAGCTCTGAGTGACCAGGTGCAGTTTCCACACAAAGGGTGTTTCAGAACTGCTCTATCAAAAATAATATTCATCTCTGTTAGTTGAATGCACAGAACAGAAAGAAGTTTCACAGAATGCTTCAGTGTAGTTTTTATTTGAAGATATTCCTGTTTCCACTATAGGCTCCTTAGGGCTCCGAATGTCCACTTGCAGTTTCTACAGAAACAGTGTTTCAGAACTGTTCAATCAAAAGAAAGCTTCAACTCTGTTAGTTGAATGCACAGAACAGAAAGTAGTTTCGCAGAATGCTTCTGAGTAGTTTTAATTTGAAGTTATTCTTTTTTCCACTATAAGCCCAATAGCGCTCTGAGTGTCCTCTTGTAGTTCCTACAGAAACAGTGTTTCAGAACTGCTCTATAGAAAGTAATATTCAACTCTGTTACTTGAATGCACAGAACAGAAAGAAGTTTCGCAGAATGCTTCTGTGTAGTTTTTATTTGTAGATATTCCATTTTCCACTATAGGACCCTTAGGGCTCCGAATGTCCACTTACAGTTTCTACAGAAACAGTGTTTCAGAACTTCTCAATCAAAAGTAAGCTTCAACTCTGTTAGTTGAATTCACAGAACAGAAAGCAGTTTCATAAAATGCTTCTGTGTAGTTTTTATTTGAAGATATTCCTTTTGCCACTAGAGTCCTCCTGGGGCTCCGAATGTCCACTTGCAGTTTCCACAGAAACTGTGTTTCAGAACTGCTCAATCAAAAGTAAGCTTCAACTCTGTTAGTTGAATGCACTGAACAAAAAGTACTATCACAGAATGCTTCTGTGTAGTTTTTATTTGAAGACATTTCATTTTCCACTGTAGGCCTCTTAGCGCTATGAATGTCCACTTGCAGTTTCTAATGAAAGAGTGTTTCAGTGCTGCTCAATCAAAAGAAAGTTCCAACTCTGTTAGTTGAATGCACAGAACAGAAAGAAGTTTCACAGAATGCTTCTGTATAGTTTTTATTTGTAGATATTCTTTTTTGCAGTATAGGTCCCTTAGCGCTATGAATGTCCAATTGCAGTTTCTACAGAAAGATTGTATCAGAATTGCTCAATCAAAAGTAAGCTTCAACTCTGTTAGTTCATTGCACAGAACAGAAAGAAGTTTCACTGAATGCTTCTGTGTAGTTTTAGTTTCTAATTATTCCTTTTCCAGTATAGGCTCCTTAGTGCTAGGAATGTCCACTTGCAGTTTCTACAGAAAGAGTGTTTCAGAACTGCTCAATCAATAGTAATGTTCAACTCTGTTAGTTGAATGCACAGAACAGAAAGAAGTTTCGCAGAATGCTTCTGAGTAGCTTTTAGTTGAGGATATTCCTTTTTCCACTCTAAGTCCTTTAGCCCTCTGAATGTCCAGTTGCAATTTCTACAGAAAGAGTGTTTCAGAACTGCTCTACCTAAAGTAATATTCAACTGTGTTAGTTTAATGCACAGAACAGAAAGAAGCTTCGGAGAATGCTTCTGTGTAGTTTTTATTTGAAGATATTCCTTTTTCCACTATAGGTCCCTTAGGGTTCCAAATGTCCACTTGCTGTTTCTACAGAAAGAGCGTCTCAGAACTGCTCAATCAATAGTAAGCTTCAACTCTGTTAGTTGAATGCAAAGAACAGCAAGAAGTTTCACAGAATGATTCTGTGTAGTTTTTATTTGAAGATATTCGTTTTTCCACTGTACGCCCCTTAGGGTTCCAAATGTCCACTTGCAGTTTCTTCAGAAAGAGCGTCTCAGAACTGCTCAATCAAAAGTAAAGTTCAACTCTGTTAGTTGAATGCAAAGAAGAGAAACAAGTTTCACAGAATGCTTCTGTGTAGTTTTCATTTGAACATATTCCTTTTTCCACTATAAGCCCATTAGCTCTCTGAGTGTCCAGTTGCAGTTTCCACAGAAAGAGTGTTTCAGAACTGCTCTATCAAAAGTATTATTCATCTCTGTTAGTTGAATGCACAGAAGAGAAAGAAGTTTCGCAGAATGCTTCTGTGTAGTTTTTATTTGAAGTTATTCCTTTTTCCACGATAGGACCCTTAAGGCTCCGAATGTCCACCTACAGTTTCTACAGAAACAATGTTTCAGAAGTGTTCAATCAAAACTAAGCTTCAACTCTGTTAGTTGAATTCACAGAGCAGAAAGCAGTTTCATAAAATGCTTCTGTGTAGTTTTTGTTTGTAGATATTCCTTTTGCCTCTAGAGTCCTCTTAGGGCTCTGAATGTCCACTTGCAGTTTCCACAGAAACTGTGTTTCAGAACTGCTCAATCAAAAGTAAGCTTCAACTCTGTTAGCTGAATGCACAGAACAGAAAGAAGTTTCACACAATGCTTCTGTGTAGTTTTTATTTGAAGAAAGTCCTTTTTACACTATAGGACCCCATGCGCTCTGGTTGTCCACTTGCAATTTCTACAGAAAGAGTGTTTCTGTGCTGCTCTATGAAAAGTAATGTTCAACACTGTTAGTTGAATGCACAGAAGACAAAGAAGATTCACAGAATGCTTCTGAGTAGTTTTTATTTGTGGATATTCTTTTTTCCACAATAGGCCACTTAGGGATCCAAATACCCACTTGCTGTTTCTACAGAAAGAGCATCTCAGAACTGCTCAATCAATAATAAGCTTCAACTCTGTTAGTTGAATGCAAAGAACAGAAATAAGTTTCACAGAATGCTTCTGTGTAGTTTTTATTTGAAGATATTCCTTTTTCCACTATAGGCCCCTTAGGTTTCCAAATGTCCTCTTGCAGTTTCTTTAGAAAGAGCGTCTCAGAACTGCTCAATCAAAAGTAAAGTTCAACTCTGTTAGTTGAATGCAAAGAACAGAAATAAGTTTCACAGAATGCTTCTTTGTAGTTTTTATTTGAAGATATTCCTTTTTCCACTATAAGCCAATTAGAGCTCTGAGTGACCAGGTGCAGTTTCCACACAAAGGGTGTTTCAGAACTGCTCTATCAAAAGTAATATTCATCTCTGTTAGTTGAATGCACAGAACAGAAAGAAGTTTCGCAGAATGCTTCAGTGTAGTTTTTATTTGAAGATATTCCTTTTTCCACTATAGGCCCCTTAGGGCTCCGAATGTCCACTTGCAGTTTCTACAGAAACAGTGTTTCAGAACTGTTCAATCAAAAGAAAGCTTCAACTCTGTTAGTTGAATGCACAGAACAGAAAGTAGTTTCGCAGAATGCTTCTGAGTTGTTTTAATTTGAAGTTATTCTTTTTACCAGTATAAGCCCAATAGCGCTCTGAGTGTCCTCTTGTACTTTCTACAGAAACAGTGTTTCAGAACTGCTCTTTCAAAGGTAATATTCAACTCCGTTATTTGAATGCACAGAACAGAAAGAAGTTTCGCAGAATGCTTCTGTGTAGTTTTTATTTGAAGTTTTTACATTTTCCACTATAGGACCCTTAGGGCTCCGAATGTCCACTTACAGTTTCTACACAAACAGTGTTTCAGAACTTCTCAATCAAAAGTAAGCTTCAACTCTGTTAGTTGAATTCACAGAACAGAAAGCAGTTTCATAAAATGCTTCTGTGTAGTTTTTATTTGAAGATATTGCTTTTGCCACTAGAGTCCTCCTGGGGCTCCGAATGTCCACTTGCAGTTTCCACAGAAACTGTGTTTCAGAACTGCTCAATCAAAAGTAAGCTTCAACTCTGTTAGTTGAATGCACTGAACAAAAAGTACTATCACAGAATGCTTCTGTGTAGTTTTTATTTGAAGACATTACATTTTCCACTGTAGGCCTCTTAGCACTATGAATGTCCACTTGCAGTTTCTAATGAAAGAGTGTTTCAGTGCTGCTCAATCAAAAGAAAGGTCCAACTCTGTTAGTTGAATGCACAGAACAGAAAGAAGTTTCACAGAATGCTTCTGTGTAGGTTTTATTTGAAGTAAGTCCTTTTTACACTATAGGCCCCCATGCGCTACGGTTGTCCACTTGCAGTTTCTACATAAAGAGTGTTTCTGTGCTGCTCTATCAAAAGTAGGATCAACTCTGTTAGTTGAATGCACAGAAGACAAAGAAGTTTCACAGAATGCTTCTGTGTAGTTTTTATTTGTAGATATTCTTTTTTGCTGTATAGGCCCCTTAGCGCTATGAATGTCCAATTGCAGTTTCTACAGAAAGAGTGTTTCAGAATTGCTCAATCAATAGTAAGCTTCAACTCTGTTAGTTGAATTCAAAGAACAGAAATAAGTTTCACAGAATGATTCTGTGTAGTTTTTATTTGAAGATATTCCTTTTTCCAATATAACCCCATTAGTGCTCTGTATGTCCAGTTGTAGTTTCCACAGAAAGAGTGTTTCAGAACTGCTCTATCAAAAGTAATATTCATCTCTGTTAGTTGAATGCACAGAACAGAAAGAAGTTTCGCAGAATGCTTCAGTGTAGTTTTTATTTGAACATATTCCTTTTTCCACTATAGGCCCCTTAGGGCTCCGAATGTCCACTTGCAGTTTTTACAGAAACAGTGTTTCAGAACTGTTCAATCAAAAGTAAGCTTCAACTCTGTTAGTTGAATGCCCAGAACAGAAAGAAGTTTCGCAGAATGCTTCTGAGTAGTTTTAATTTGAAGATATTCTTTTTTCCACTATAAGCCCAATAGCGCTCTGAGTGTCCACTTGTAGTTTCTACAGAAACAGTGTTTCAGAACTGCTCTATCGAAAGTAATATTCAACTCTGTTACTTGAATGCACAGAACAGAAAGAAGTTTCGCAGAATGCTTCTGTGTAGTTTTTATTTGTAGATATTCTTTTTTGCAGTATAGGCCCCTTAGCGCTATGAATGTCCAATTGCAGTTTCTACAGAAAGAGTGTATCAGAATTGCTCAATCAAAAGTAAGCTTCAATTCTGTTAGTTCATTGCACAGAACAGAAAGAAGTTTCACTGAATGCCTCTGTGTAATTTTTGTTTGTAATTATTCCTTTTCCAGTATAGGCTCCTTAGTGCTAGGAATGTCCACTTGCAGTTTCTACAGAAAGAGTGTTTCAGAACTGCTCAATCAATAGTAATGTTCAACTCTGATAGTTGAATGCACAGAACAGAAAGAAGCTTCGGAGAATGCTTCTGTGTAGCTTTTATTTGAAGATATTCCTTTTTCCACTATAGGCCCCTTAGGGTTCCTAATATCCACTTGCTGTTTCTACAGAAAGAGCGTCTCTGAACTGCTCAATCAATAGTAAGCTTCAACTCTGTTAGTTGGATGCAAAGAACAGATAGAAGTTTCACAGAATGATTCTGTGTAGTTTTTATTTGAAGATATTCGTTTTTCCACTGTACGCCCCATATGGTTCCAAATGTCCACTTGCAGTTTCTTCAAAAAGAGCGTCTCAGAACTGCTCAATCAAAAGTAAAGTTCAACTCTGTTAGTTCAATGCAAAGAAGAGAAACAAGTTTCACAGAATTCTTCAGTGTAGTTTTTATTTGAAGATATTCCTTTTTCCACTATAGGCCCCTTAGGGCTCTGAATGTCCACTTGCAGTTTTTACAGAAACAGTGTTTCAGAACTGTTCAATCAAAAGTAAGCTTCAACTCTGTTTGTTGAATGCCCAGAACAGAAAGAAGTTTCGCAGAATGCTTCTGAGTAGTTTTAATTTGAAGATATTCTTTTTTCCACCATAAGCCCAAGAGCGCTCTGAGTGTCCACTTGTAGTTTCTACAGAAACAGTGTTTCAGAACTGCTCTATCGAAAGTAATATTCAACTCTGTTACTTGAATGCACAGAACAGAAAGATGTTTCGCAGAATGCTTCTGTGTAGTTTTTATTTGTAGATATTTTTTTTGCAGTATAGGCCCCTTAGCGCTATGAATGTCCAATTGCAGTTTCTACAGAAAGAGTGTATCAGAATTGCTCAATCAAAAGTAAGCTTCAACTCTGTTAGTTCATTGCACAGAACAGAAAGAAGTTTCACTGAATGCCTCTGTGTAGTTTCTGTTTGTAATTATTCTTTTTCCAGAATAGGCTCCTTAGTGCTAGGAATGTCCACTTGCAGTTTCTACAGAAAGAGTGTTTCAGAACTGCTCAATCAATACTAATGTTCAACTCTGATAGTTGAATGCCCAGAACAGAAAGAAGCTTCGGAGAATGCTTCTGTGTAGCTTTTATTTGAAGATATTCCTTTTTCCACTATAGGCACCTTAGGGTTCCAAATATCCACTTGCTGTTTCTACAGAAAGAGCGTCTCTGAACTGCTCAATCAATAGTAAGCTTCAACTCTGTTAGTTGGATGCACAGAACAGAATGAAGTTTCGCAGAATGCTTCTGAGTAGCTTTTAGTTGAAGATATTGCTTTTTCCACTATACGCCCTTTAGCGCTCTGAATGTCCAGTTGCAGTTTCTACAGAAAGAGTGTTTCAGAACTGCTCTACAAAAAGTAATATTCAACTCTGTTAGTTTAATGCACAGAACAGAAAGAAGCTTCGGAGAATGCTTCTGTGTAGTTTTTATTTGAAGATATTCCTTTTTCCACTATTGGCCCCTTAGGGTTCCAAATGTCCACTTGCTGTTTCTACAGAAAGAGCGTCTCAGAACTGCTCAATCAATAGTAAGCTTCAACTCTGTTAGTTGAATGCAAAGAACAGAAACTAGTTTCACAGAATGATTCTGTGTAGTTTTTATTTGAAGATATTCGTCTTTCCACTGTACGCCCCTTACGGTTCCAAATGTCCACTTGCAGTTTCTTCAGAAAGAGCGTCTCAGAACTGCTCAATCAAAAGTAAACTTCAACTCTGTTAGTTGAATGCAAAGAAGAGAAACAAGTTTCACAGAATGCTTCTGTATAGTTTTAATTTGAAGATATTCCTTTTTCCACTATAAGCCCATTAGCGCTCTGAGTGTCCAGTTGCAGTTTCCACAGAAAGAGTGTTTCAGAACTGCTCTATCAAAAGTAATATTCATCTCTGTTAGTTGAATGCACAGAACTGATAGAAGTTTCGCAGAATGCTTCTGTGTAGTTTTTATTTGAAGATATTCCTTTTTCCACTATAGGACCCTTAGGGCTCCGAATGTCCACTTACAGTTTCTACAGAAACAATGTTTCCGAACTTTTCAATCAAAAGTAAGCTTCAACTCTGTTAGTTGAATTCACAGAACAGAAAGCAGTTTCATAAAATGCTTCTGTGTAGTTTTTATTTGAAGATATTCCTTTTGCCACTAGAGTCCTCCTGGGGCTCCAAATATCCACTTGCAGTTTCCACAGAAACTGTGTTTCAGAACTGCTCAATCAAAAGAAAGCTTCAACTCTGTTAGTTGAATGCACTGAACAAAAAGTACTATCACAGAATGCTTCTGTGTAGTTTTTATTTGAAGACATTACATTTTCCACTGTAGGCCTCTTAGCGCTATGAATGTCCACTTGCAGTTTCTAATGAAAGAGTGTTTCAGTGCTGCTCAATCAAAAGAAAGGTCCAACTCTGTTAGCTGAATGCACAGAACAGAAAGAAGTTTCACAGAATGCTTCTGTGTAGGTTTTATTTGAAGTAAGTACTTTTTACATTATAGGCCCCAATGCGCTATGGTTGTCCACTTGCAGTTTCTACAGAAAGAGTGTTTCTGTGCTGCTCTATCAAAAGTAGGTTCAACTCTGTTAGTTGAATGCACAGAAGACAAAGAAGTTTCACAGAATGCTTCTGTGTTGTTTTTATTTGTAGATATAATTTTTTGCTGTATAGGCCCCTTAGCGCTATGAATGTCCAATTGCAGTTTCTACAGAAAGAGTGTTTCAGAATTGCTCAATCAAAAGTAAGCTTCAAATCTGTTACCTGAATGCACAGAACAGAAAGAAGTTTCACTGAATGCTTCTGTGTAGTTTTTGTTTGTAGTTATTCCTTTTTCCAGCATAGGCTTCTTAGTGCTACGAATGTCCACTTGCAGTTTCTACCGAAAGAGTGTTTCAGAACTGCTCAATCAATAGTAATGTTCAACTCTGTTAGTTGAATGCACAGAACAGAAAGAAGTTTCGCAGAATGCTTCAGTGTAGTTTTTATTTGAAGATATTCCTTTTTCCACTATAGGCCCCTTAGGGCTCCGAATGTCCACTTGCAATTTTTACAGAAACAGTGTTTCAGAACTGTTCAATCAAAAGTAAGCTTCATCTCTGTTAGTTGAATGCCCAGAACAGAAAGAAGTTTCGCAGAATGCTTCTGAGTAGTTTTAATTTGACGATATTCTTTTTTCCACTATAAGCCCAATAGCGCTCTGAGTGTCCACTTGTAGTTTCTACAGAAACAGTGTTTCAGAACTGCTCTATCGAAAGTAATATTCAACTCTGTTACTTGAATGCACAGAACAGAAAGAAGTTTCGCAGAATGCTTCTGTGTAGTTTTTATTTGTAGATATTCTTTTTTGCAGTATAGGCCCCTTAGCGCTATGAATGTCCAATTGCAGTTTCTACAGAAAGAGTGTATCAGAATTGCTCAATCAAAAGTAAGCTTCCACTCTGTTAGTTCATTGCACAGAACAGAAAGAAGTTTCACTGAATGCCTCTGTGTAGTTTTTGTTTGTAATTATTCCTTTTCCAGTATAGGCTCCTTAGTGCTAGGAATGTCCACTTGCAGTTTCTACAGAAAGAGTGTTTCAGAACTCCACAATCAATAGTAATGTTCAACTCTGTTAGTTGAATGCACAGAACAGAATGAAGTTTCGCAGAATGCTTCTGAGTAGCTTTTAGTTGAAGATATTGCTTTTTCCACTATAACCCCTTTAGCGCTCTGAATGTCCAGTTGCAGTATCTACAGAAAGAGTGTTTCGGAACTGCTCTACCAAAAGTAATATTCAACTCTGTTAGTTTAATGCACAGAACAGAGAGAAGCTTCGGAGAATGCTTCTGTGTAGTTTTTATTTGAAGATATTCCTTTTTCCACTATTGGCCCCTTAGGGTTCCAAATGTCCACTTGCTGTTTCTACAGAAAGAGCGTCTCAGAACTGCTCAATCAATAGTAAGCTTCAACTCTGTTAGTTGAATGCAAAGAACAGCAAGAAGTTTCACAGAATGATTCTGTGTAGTTTTTATTTGAAGATATTCGTTTTTCCACTGTACGCCCCTTAGGGTTCCAAATGTCCACTTGCAGTTTCTTCAGAAAGAGCGTCTCAGAACTGCTCAATCAAAAGTAAACTTCAACTCTGTTAGTTGAATGCAAAGAAGAGAAACAAGTTTCACAGAATGCTTCTGTATAGTTTTAATTTGAAGATATTCCTTTTTCCACTATAAGCCCATTAGCTCTCTGAGTGTCCAGTTGCAGTTTCCACAGAAAGAGTATTTCAGAACTGCTCTATCAAAAGTAATATTCATCTCTGTTAGTTGAATGCACAGAACAGACAGAAGTTTCGCAGAATGCTTCTGTGTAGTTTTTATTTGAAGATATTCCTTTTTCCACTATAGGACCATTAGGGCTCCGAATGTCCACTTACAGTTTCTACAGAAACAATGTTTCAGAACTTTTCAATCAAAAGTAAGCTTCAACTCTGTTAGTTGAATTCAGAGAACAGAAAGCAGTTTCATAAAATGCTTCTGTGTAGTTTTTATTTGAAGATATTCCTTTTGCCACTAGACTCCTCCTGGGGCTCCATATATCCACTTGCAGTTTCCACAGAAACAGTGTTTCAGAACTGCTCAATCAAAAGAAAGCTTCAACTCTGTTAGTTGAATGCACTGAACAAAAAGTACTATCACAGAACGCTTCTGTGTAGTTTTTACTTGAAGACATTACATTTTCCACTGTAGGCCTCTTAGCGCTATGATTGTCCACTTGCAGTTTCTAATGAAAGAGTGTTTCAGTGCTGCTCAATCAAAAGAAAGGTCCAACTCTGTTAGTTGAATGCACAGAACAGAAAGAAGTTTCACAGAATGCTTCTGTGTAGGTTTTATTTGAAGTAAGTACTTTTTACATTATAGGCCCCAATGCGCTATGTTTGTCCACTTGCAGTTTCTACAGAAAGAGTGTTTCTGTGCTGCTCTATCAAAAGTAGGTTCAACTCTGTTAGTTGAATGCACAGAAGACAAAGAAGTTTCACAGAATGCTTCTGTGTTGTTTTTATTTGTAGATATTCTTTTTTGCTGTATAGGCCCCTTAGCGCTATGAATGTCCAATTGCAGTTTCTACAGAAAGAGTGTTTCAGAATTGCTCAATCAAAAGTAAGCTTCAAATCTGTTACCTGAATGCACAGAACAGAAAGAAGTTTCACTGAATGCTTCTGTGTAGTTTTTGTTTGTAGTTATTCCTTTTTCCAGCATAGGCTCCTTAGTGCTACGAATGTCCTCTTGCAGTTTCTACCGAAAGAGTGTTTCAGAACTGCTCAATCAATAGTAATTTTCAACTCTGTTAGTTGAATGCACAGAACAGAAAGAAGTTTCGCAGAATGCTTCAGTGTAGTTTTTATTTGAAGATATTCCTTTTTCCACTATAGGCCCCTTAGGGCTCCGAATGTCCACTTGCAGTTTTTACAGAAACAGTGTTTCAGAACTGTTCAATCAAAAGTAAGCTTCAACTCTGTTAGTTGAATGCCCAGAACAGAAAGAAGTTTCGCAGAATGCTTCTGAGTAGTTTTAATTTGACGATATTCTTTTTTCCACTATAAGCCCAATAGCGCTCTGAGTGTCCACTGTTAGTTTCTACAGAAACAGTGTTTCAGAACTGCTCTATCGAAAGTAATATTCAACTCTGTTACTTGAATGCACAGAACAGAAAGAAGTTTCGCAGAATGCTTCTGTGTAGTTTTTATTTGTAGATATTCTTTTTTGCAGTATAGGCCCCTTAGCGCTATGAATGTCCAATTGCAGTTTCTACAGAAAGAGTGTATCAGAATTGCTCAATCAAAAGTAAGCTTCCAATCTGTTAGTTCATTGCACAGAACAGAAAGAAGTTTCACTGAATGCCTCTGTGTAGTTTTTGTTTGTAATTATTCCTTTTCCAGTATAGGCTCCTTAGTGCTAGGAATGTCCACTTGCAGTTTCTACAGAAAGAGTGTTTCAGAACTCCACAATCAATAGTAATGTTCAACTCTGTTAGTTGAATGCACAGAACAGAATGAAGTTTCGCAGAATGCTTCTGAGTAGCTTTTAGTTGAAGATATTTCTTTTTCCACTATAAGCCCTTTAGCGCTCTGAATGTCCAGTTGCAGTATCTACAGAAAGAGTGTTTCAGAACTGCTCTACCAAAAGTAATATTCAACTCTGTTAGTTTAATGCACAGAACAGAAAGAAGCTTCGGAGAATGCTTCTGTGTAGTTTTTATTTGAAGATATTCCTTTTTCCACTATTGGCCCCTTAGGGTTCCAAATGTCCACTTGCTGTTTCTACAGAAAGAGCGTCTCAGAACTGCTCAATCAATAGTAAGCTTCAACTCTGTTAGTTGAATGCAAAGAACAGCAAGAAGTTTCACAGAATGATTCTGTGTAGTTTTTATTTGAAGATATTCGTTTTTCCACTGTACGCCCCTTAGGGTTCCAAATGTCCACTTGCAGTTTCTTCAGAAAGAGCGTCTCAGAACTGCTCAATCAAAAGTAAACTTCAACTCTGTTAGTTGAATGCAAAGAAGAGAAACAAGTTTCACAGAATGCTTCTGTATAGTTTTAATTAGAAGATATTCCTTTTTCCACTATAAGCCCATTAGCTCTCTGAGTGTCCAGTTGCAGTTTCCACAGAAAGAGTATTTCAGAACTGCTCTATCAAAAGTAATATTCATCTCTGTTAGTTGAATGCACAGAACAGACAGAAGTTTCGCAGAATGCTTCTGTGTAGTTTTTATTTGAAGATATTCCTTTTTCCACTATAGGACCATTAGGGCTCCAAATGTCCACTTACAGTTTCTACAGAAACAATGTTTCAGAACTTTTCAATCAAAAGTAAGCTTCAACTCTGTTAGTTGAATTCAGAGAACAGAAAGCAGTTTCATAAAATGCTTCTGTGTAGTTTTTATTTGAAGATATTCCATTTGCCACTAGACTCCTCCTGGGGCTCCAAATGTCCACTTGCAGTTTCCACAGAAACTGTGTTTCAGAACTGCTCAATCAAAAATAAGCTTCAACTCTGTTAGTTGAATGCACTGAACAAAAAGTACTATCACAGAATGCTTCTGTGTAGTTTTTATTTGAAGACATTACATTTTCCACTGTAGGCCTCTTAGCGCTATGAATGTCCACTTGCAGTTTCTAATGAAAGAGTGATTCAGTGCTGCTCAATCAAAAGAAAGGTCCAACTCTGTTAGTTGAATGCACAGAACAGAAAGAAGTTTCACAGAATGCTTCTGTGTAGGTTTTATTTGAAGTAAGTACTTTTTACACTATAGGCCCCCATGCGCTATGGTTGTCCACTTGCAGTTTCTACAGAAAGAGTGTTTCTGTGCTGCTCTATCAAAAGTAGGTTCAACTCTGTTAGTTGAATGCACAGAAGACAAAGAAGTTTCACAGAATGCTTCTGTGTTGTTTTAATTTGTAGATATTCTTTTTTGCTGTATAGGCCCCTTAGCGCTATGAATGTCCAATTGCAGTTTCTACAGAAAGAGTTTTTCAGAATTGCTCAATCAAAAGTAAGCTTCAAATCTGTTACTTGAATGCACAGAACAGAAAGAAGTTTCACTGAATGCTTCTGTGTAGTTTTTGTTTGTAGTTATTCCTTTTTCCAGCATAGGCCCCTTAGTGCTACGAATGTCCACTTGCAGTTTCTACCGAAAGAGTGTTTCAGAACTGCTCAATCAATAGTAATGTTCAACTCTGTTAGTTGAATGCACAGAACAGAAAGAAGTTTCGCAGAATGCTTCTGAGTAGTTTCTAGTTGATGATATCCCTTTTTCCACTATAAGCCCCCTAGAGCTCTGAATGTCCAGTTGCAGTTCCTACAGAAAGAGTGTTTCAGAACTGCTGTACCAAAAGTAATATTCATCTCTGTTAGTTGAATGCACAGAACAGAAAGAAGTTTCGCAGAATGTTTCAGTGTAGTTATTATTTGAAGATATTCCTTTTTCCACTATAGGCCCCTTAGGGCTCCGAATGTCCACTTACAGTTTTTACAGAAACAGTGTTTCAGAACTGTTCAATCAAACGTAAGCTTCAACTCTGTTAGTTGAATGCCGAGAACAGAAAGACGTTTCGCAGAATGCTTCTGAGTAGTTTTAATTTGAAGATATTATTTTTTCCACTATAAGCCCAATAGCGCTATGAGTGTCCACTTGTAGTTTCTACAGAAACAGTGTTTCAGATCTGCTCTATCGAAAGTAATATTCAACTCTGTTACTTGAATGCACAGAACAGAAAGAAGTTTCGCAGAATGCTTCTCTGTAGTTTTTATTTGTAGATATTCTTTTTTGCAGTATAGGCCCCGTAGCGCTATGAATGTCCAATTGCAGTTTCTACAGAAAGAGTGTGTCAGAATTGCTCAATCAAAAGTAAGCTTCAATTCTGTTAGTTCATTGCACAGAACCGAAAGAAGTTTCACTGAATGCCTCTGTGTAGTTTTTGTTTGTAATTATTCCTTTTCCAGTATAGGCTCCTTAGTGCTAGGAATGTCCACTTGCAGTTTCTACAGAAAGAGTGTTTCAGAACTGCTCAATCAATAGTAATGTTCAACTCTGATAGTTGAATGCACAGAACAGAAAGAAGCTTCGGAGAATGCTTCTGTGTAGTTTTTATTTGAAGATATTCCTTTTTCCACTCTAGGACACTTAGGGTTCCAAATATCCACTTGCTGTTTCTACAGAAAGAGCGTCTCTGAACTGCTCAATCAATAGTAAGCTTCAACTCTGTTAGTTGGATGCAAAGAACAGAAAAAAGTTTCACAGAATGATTCTGTGTAGTTTTTATTTGAAGATATTCGTTTTTCCACTGTACGCCCCATATGGTTCCAAATGTCCACTTGCAGTTTCTTCAGAAAGAGCGTCTCAGAACTGCTCAATCAAAAGTAAAGTTCAACTCTGTTAGTTCAATGCAAAGAAGAGAAACAAGTTTCACAGAATGCTTCTGTGTAGTTTCAATTTGAAGATATTCCTTTTTCCACTATAAGCCCATTAGCTCTCTGAGTGTCCAGTTGCAGTTTCCACAGAAAGAGTGTTTCAGAACTGCTCTATCAAAAGTAATATTCATCTCTGTTAGTTGAATGCACAGAACAGATAGAAGTTTCGCAGAATGCTTCTGTGTATTTTTTATTTGAAGACATTCCTTTTTCCACTACAGGACCCTTAGGGCTCCGAATGTCCACTTACAGTTTCTAAAGAAACAATGTTTCCGAACTTTTCAATCAAAAGTAAGCTACAACTCTGTTAGTTGAATTCACAGAACAGAAAGCAGTTTCATAAAATGCTTCTGTGTAGTTTTTATTTGAAGATATTCCTTTTGCCACTAGAGTCCTCCTGGGGCTCCGAATGTCCACTTGCAGTTTCCACAGAAACTGTGTTTCAGAACTGCTCAATCAAAAGTAAGCTTCAACTCTGTTAGTTGAATGCACTGAACAAAAAGTACTATCACAGAATGCTTCTGTGTAGTTTTTATTTGAAGACATTACATTTTCCACTGTAGGCCTCTTAGCGCTATGAATGTCCACTTGCAGTTTCTAATGAAAGAGTGTTTCAGTGCTACTCAATCAAAAGAAAGGTCCAACTCTGTTAGTTGAATGCACAGAACAGAAAGAAGTTTCACAGAATGCTTCTGTGTAGGTTTTATTTGAAGTTATTCCTTTTTCCAGCATAGGCTCCTTAGTGCTACGAATGTCCACTTGCAGTTTCTACCGAAAGAGTGTTTCAGAACTGCTCAATCAATAGTAATGTTCAACTCTGTTAGTTGAATGCACAGAACAGAAAGAAGTTTCGCAGAATGCTTCTGAGTAGTTTCTAGTTGAAGACATCCCTTTTTCCACTATAAGCCCCATAGAGCTCTGAATGTCCAGATGCAGTTCCTACAGAAAGAGTGTTTCAGAACTGCTCTATCAAAAGTAATATTCAACTCTGTTAGGTGAATGCACAGAACAGAAAGAAGCTTCCGATAATGCTTCTGTGTAGTTTTAATTTGAAGATATTCCTTTTTCCACTATAAGCCCATTAGCTCTCTGAGTGTCCAGTTGCATTTTCCACAGAAAGAGTGTTTCAGAACTGCTCTATCAAAAGTAATATTCATCTCTGTTAGTTGAATGCACAGAACAGAAAGAAGTTTCGCAGAATGCTTCTGTGTAGTTTTTATTTGAAGATATTATTTTTCCACTAGGACCCTTAGGGCTCCGAATGTCCACTTACAGTTTCTACAGAAACAATGTTTCAGAACTGTTCAATCAAAAGTAAGCTTCAACTCTGTTAGTTGAATTCACAGAACACAAAGCAGTTTCATAAAATGCTTCTGTGCAGTTTTTATTTGAAGATATTCCTTTTGCCACTAGAGTCCACCTGGGGCTCCGAATGTCCACTTGCAGTTTCCACAGAAACTGTGTTTCAGAACTCCTCAATCAAAAGTAAGCTTCAACTCTGTTAGTTGAATGCACTGAACAAAAAGTACTATCACAGAATGCTTCTGTGTAGTTTTTATTTGAAGACATTACATTTTCCACTGTAGGCCTCTTAGCGCTATGAATGTCCACTTGCAGTTTCTAATGAAAGAGTGTTTCTGTGCTGCTCAATCAAAAGAAAGGTCCAACTCTGTTAGTTGAATGCACAGAACAGAAAGAAGTTTCACAGTATGCTTCCGTGTAGGTTTTATTTGAAGTAAGTTCTTTTTACACTATAGGCCCCCATGCGCTATGGTTGTCCACTTGCAGTTTCTACAGAAAGAGTGTTTCTGTGCTGCTCTATCAAAAGTAGGTTCAACTCTGTTAGTTGAACGCACAGAAGACAAAGAAGTTTCACAGAATACCTCTGTGTTGTTTTTATTTGTAGATATTCTTTTTTGCTCTACAGGCCCCTTAGCGCTATGAATGTCCAATTGCAGTTTCTACAGAAAGAGTGTTTCAGAATTGCTCAATCAAAAGTAAGCTTCAAATCTGTTAGTTGAATGCCCAGAACAGAAATAAGTTTCACAGAATGTTTCTGTGTAGTTTTTATTTGAAGATATTCCTTTTTCCAATATAAGCCCATTAGTGCTCTGTATGTCCAGTTGCAGTTTCCACAGAAAGAGTGTTTCAGAACTGCTCTATCAAAAGTAATATTCATCTCTGTTAGTTGAATGCACAGAACAGAAAGAAGTTTCGCAGAATGCTTCAGTGTAGTTTTTATTTGAAGATATTCCTTTTTCCACTATAGGCCCCTTAGGGCTCCGAATGTCCACTTACAGTTTTTACAGCAACAGTGTTTCAGAACTGTTCAATCAAAAGTAAGCTTCAAATCTGTTAGTTGAATGCCCAGAACAGAAAGAAGTTTCGCAGAATGCTTCTGAGTAGTTTTAATTTGAAGATATTTTTTTTCCACTATAAGCCCAATAGCGCTCTGAGTGTCCACTTGTAGTTTCTACAGAAACAGTGTTTCAGAACTGCTCTATCGAAAGTAATATTCAACTCTGTTACTTGAATGCACAGAACAGAAAGAAGTTTTGCAGAATGCTTCTGTTTAGTTTTTATTTGTAGATATTCTTTTTTGCAGTATAGGCCCCTTAGCGCTATGAATGTCCAATTGCAGTTTCTACAGAAAGAGTGTATCAGAATTGCTCAATCAAAAGTAAGCTTCAACTCTGTTAGTTCATTGCACAGAACAGAAAGAAGTTTCACTGAATGCCTCTGTGTAGTTTTTGTTTGTAATTATTCCTTTTCCAGTATAGGCTCCTTAGTGCTAGGAATGTCCACTTGCAGTTTCTACAGAAAGAGAGTTTCAGAACTCCTCAATCAATAGTAATGTTCAACTCTGATATTTGATTGCACATAACAGAATGTAGTTTCGCAGAATGCTTCTGAGTAGCTTTTAGTTGAAGATATTGCTTTTTCCACTATAAGCCCTTTAGCGCTCTGAATGTCCAGTTGCAGTATCTACAGAAAGAGTGTTTCAGAACTGCTCTACCAAAAGTAATATTCAACTCTGTTAGTTTAATGCACAGAACAGAAAGAAGCTTCGGACAATGCTTCTGTGTAGTTTTTATTTGAAGCTATTCCTTTTTCCACTATTGGCCCCTTAGGGTTCCAAATGTCCACTTGCTGTTTCTACAGAAAGAGCGTCTCAGAACTGCTCAATCAATAGTAAGCTTCAACTCTGTTAGTTGAATGCAAAGAACAGCAAGAAGTTTCACAGAATGATTCTGTGTAGTTTTTATTTGAAGATATTCGTTTTTCCACTGTACGCCCCTTAGGGTTCCAAATGTCCACTTGCAGTTTCTTCAGAAAGAGCGTCTCAGAAGTGCTCAATCAAAAGTAAACTTCAACTCTGTTAGTTGAATGCAAAGAAGAGAAACAAGTTTCACAGAATGCTTCTGTATAGTTTTAATTTGAAGATATTCCTTTTTCCACTATAAGCCCATTAGCTCTCTGAGTGTCCAGTTGCAGTTTCCACAGAAAGAGTGTTTCAGAACTGCTCTATCAAAAGTAATATTCATCTCTGTTAGTTGAATGCACAGAACAGATAGAAGTTTCGCAGAATGCTTCTGTGTAGTTTTTATTTGAAGATATTCCTTTTTCCACTACAGGACCCTTAGGGCTCCGAATGTCCACTTACAGTTTCTACAGAAACAGTGTTTCAGAACTTTTCAATCAAAAGTAAGCTTCAACTCTGTTAGTTGAATTCACAGAACAGAAAGCAGTTTCATAAAATGCTTCTGTGTAGTTTTTATTTGAAGATATTCCATTTGCCACTAGAGTCCTCCTGGGGCTCTAAATGTCCACTTGCATTTTCCACAGAAACTGTGTTTCAGATCTGCTCAATCAAAAGTAAGCTTCAACTCTGTTAGTTGAATGCAAAGAACAGAAAGAAGTTTCACAGAATGATTCTGTGTAGTTTTTATTTTAAGATATTCATTTTTCCACTGTACGCCCCTTAGGGTTCCAAATGTCCACATGCAGTTTCTTCAGAAAGAGCGTCTCAGAACTGCTCAATCAAAAGTAAACTTCAACTCTGTTAGTTGAATGCAAAGAAAAGAAACAAGTTTCACAGAATGCTTCTGTATAGTTTTAATATGAAGATATTCCTTTTTCCACTATAAGCCCATTAGCTCTCTGATTGTCCAGTCGCAGTTTCCACAGAAAGAGTGTTTCAGAACTCCTCTATCAAAAGTAATATTCATCTCTGTTAGTTGAATGCACAGAACAGATAGAAGTTTCACAGAATGCTTCTGTGTAGTTTTTATTTGAAGATATTCCTTTTTCCACTACAGGACCCTTAGGGCTCCGAATGTCCAATTACAGTTTCTACAGAAACAATGTTTCCGAACTTTTCAATCAAAAGAAAGCTTCAACTCTGTTAGTTGAATTCACAGAACAGAAAGCAGTTTCATAAAATGCTTCTGTGTAGTTTTTATTTGAAGATATTCCATTTGCCACTAGAGTCCTCCTGGGGCTCCGAATGTCCACTTGCAGTTTCCACAGAAACTGTGTTTCAGAACTGCTCAATCAAAAGTAAGCTTCAACTCTGTTAGTTGAATGCACTGAACAAAAAGTACTATCACAGAATGCTTCTGTGTAGTTTTTATTTGAAGACATTACATTTCCCACTGTAGGCCTCTTAGCGCTATGAATGTCCACTTGCAGTTTCTAATGAAAGAGTGTTTCAGTGCTGCTCAATCAAAAGAAAGGTCCAACTCTGTTAGTTGAATGCACAGAACAGAAAGAAGTTTCACAGAATGCTTCTATGTAGGTTTTATTTGAAGTAAGTCCTTTTTACACTATAGGCCCCCATGCGCTATGGTTGTCCACTTGCAGTTTCTACAGAAAGACTGTTTCTGTGCTGCTCTATCAAAAGTAGGTTCAACCCTGTTAGTTGAATGCACAGAAGACAAAGAAGTTTTCACAGAATGCTTCTGTGTTGTTTTTATTTGTAGATATTCTTTTTTGCTCTATAGGCCCCTTAGCGCTATGAATGTCCAATTGCAGTTTCTACACAAAGAATGTTTCAGAATTGCTCAACCAAAAGTAAGCTTCAAATCTGTTACTTGAATGCACAGAACAGAAAGAAGTTTCACTGAATGCTTCTGTGTAGTTTTTGTTTGTAATTATTCCTTTTTCCAGCATAGGCTCCTTAGTGCTACGAATGTAAACTTGCAGTTTCTACCGAAAGAGTGTTTCAGAACTGCTCAATCAATAGTAATGTTCAACTCTGTTAGTTGAATGCACAGAACAGAAAGAAGTTTCGCAGAATGCTTCTGAGTAGTTTCTAGTTGAAGACATCCCTTTTTCCACTATAAGCCCCATAGAGCTCTGAATGTCCAGTTGCAGTTCCTACAGAAAGAGTGTTTCAGAACTGCTCTATCAAAAGTAATATTCAACTCTGTTAGTTGAATGCACAGAACAGAAAGAAGCTTCGGAGAATGCTTCTGTGTAGTTTTAATTTGAAGATATTCCTTTTTCCACTATAAGCCCATTAGCTCTCTGAGTGTCCAGTTGCATTTTCCACAGAGTGTTTCAGAACTGCTCTATCAAAAGTAATATTCATCTCTGTTAGTTGAATGCACAGAACAGAAAGAAGTTTCGCAGAATGCTTCTGTGTAGTTTTTATTTGAAGATATTACTTTTTCCCCTAGGACCCTTAGGGCTCCGAATGTCCACTTACAGTTTCTACAGAAACAATGTTTCAGAACTGTTCAATCAAAAGTAAGCTTCAACTCTCTTAGTTGAATTCACAGAACAGAAAGCAGTTTCATAAAATGCTTCTGTGTAGTTTTTATTTGAAGATATTCCTTTTGCCACTAGAGTCCTCCTGGGGCTCCGAATATCCACTTGCAGTTTCCACTAACTGTGTTTCAGAACTGCTCAATCAAAAGTAAGCTTCAACTCTGTTAGTTGAATGCACTGAACAAAAAGTACTATCACAGAATGCTTCTGTGTACTTTTTATTTGAAGACATTTCATTTTCCACTGTAGGCTTCTTAGCGCTAAGAATGTCCACTTGCAGTTTCTAATGAAAGAGTGTTTCTGTGCTGCTCAATCAAAAGAAAGGTCCAACTCTGTTAGTTGAATGCACAGAACAGAAAGAAGTTTCACAGTATGCTTCCGTGTAGGTTTTATTTGAAGTAAGTCCTTTTTACACTATAGGCCCCCATGCGCTATGGTTGTCCACTTGCAGTTTCTACAGAAAGAGTGTTTCTGTGCTGCTCTATCAAAAGTAGGTTCAACTCTGTTAGTTGAATGCACAGAAGACAAAGAAGTTTCACAGAATACCTCTGTGTTGTTTTTATTTGTAGATATTCTTTTTTGCTGTATAGGCCCCTTAGCGCTATGAATGTCCAATTGCAGTTTCTACAGAAAGAGTGTTTCAGAATTGCTCAATCAAAAGTAAGCTTCAAATCTGTTACTTGAATGCACAGAACAGAAAGAAGTTTCACTGAATGCTTCTGTGTAGTTTTTGTTTGTAGTTATTCCTTTTTCCAGCATAGGCTCCTTAGTGCTACGAGTGTCCACTTGCAGTTTCTACCGAAAGAGTGTTTCAGAACTGCTCAATCAATAGTATTGTTCAACTCTGTTAGTTGAATGCACAGAACAGAAAGAAGTTTCGCAGAATGCTTCTGAGTAGTTTCTAGTTGAAGATAACCCTTTTTCCACTGTAAGCCCCATAGAGCTCTGAATGTCCAGTTGCAGTTCCTACAGAAAGAGTGTTTCAGAACTGCTCTATCAAAAGTAATGTTCAACTCTGTTAGTTGAATGCACAGAACAGAAAGAAGCTTCGGAGAATGTTTCTGTGTAGTTTTAATTTGAAGATATTCCTTTTTCCACTATAAGCCCATTAGCTCTCTGAGTGTCCAGTTGCATTTTCCACAGAAAGAGTGTTTCAGAACTGCTCTATCAAAAGTAATATTCATCTCTGTTAGTTGAATGCACAGAACAGAAAGAAGTTTCGCAGAATGCTTCTGAGTAGTTTCTAGTTGAAGATATCCCTTTTTCCACTATAAGCCCCATAGAGCTCTGAATGTCCAGTTGCAGTTTCTACAGAAAGAGTGTTTCAGAACTGCTCTATCAAAAGTAATGTTCAACTCTGTTAGTTGAATGCACAGAACAGAAAGAAGTTTCGGAGAATGCTTCTGTGTAGTTTTTATTTGAAGATATTCTTTTTCCACTATAGGCCCCTTACGGTTCCAAATATCCACTTGCTGTTTCTACAGAAAGAGCGTCTCAGAACTGCTCAATCAATAGTAAGCTTCAACTCTGTTAGTTGAATGCAAAGAACAGAAATAAGTTTCACAGAATGTTTCTGTGTAGTTTTTATTTGAAGACATTCCTTTTTCCAATATAAGCCCATTAGTGCCCTGTATGTCCAGTTGCAGTTTCCACAGAAAGGGTGTTTCAGAACTGCTCTATCAAAAGTAATATTCATCTCTGTTAGTTGAATGCACAGAACAGAAAGAAGTTTCGCAGAATGCTTCAGTGTAGTTTTTATTTGAAGATATTCCTTTTTCCACTATAGGCCCCTTAGGGCTCCGAATGTCCACTTACAGTTTTTACAGAAACAGTGTTTCAGAACTGTTCAATCAAAAGTAAGCTTCAACTCTGTTAGTTGAATGCCGAGAACAGAAAGACGTTTCGCAGAATGCTTCTGAGTCGTTTTAATTTGAAGATATTCTTTTTTCCACTATAAGCCCAATAGCGCTCTGAGTGTCCACTTGTAGTTTCTACAGAAACAGTGTTTCAGATCTGCTCTATCGAAAGTAATATTCAACTCTGTTACTTGAATGCACAGAACAGAAAGAAGTTTCGCAGAATGCTTCTCTGTAGTTTTTATTTGTAGATATTCTTTTTTGCAGTATAGGCTCCTTAGCGCTATGAATGTCCAATTGCAGTTTCTACAGAAAGAGTGTGTCAGAATTGCTCAATCAAAAGTAAGCTTCAATTCTGTTAGTTCATTGCACAGAACCGAAAGAAGTTTCACTGAATGCCTCTGTGTAGTTTTTGTTTGTAATTATTCCTTTTCCACTATAGGCTCCTTAGTGCTAGGAATGTCCACTTGCAGTTTCTACAGAAAGGGAGTTTCAGAACTCCTCAATCAATAGTAATGTTCAACTCTGATATTTGATTGCACATAACAGAATGTAGTTTCGCAGAATGATTCTGAGTAGCTTTTAGTTGAAGATATTGCTTTTTCCACTATAAGCCCTTTAGCGCTCTGAATGTCCAGTTGCAGTATCTACAGAAAGAGTGTTTCAGAACTGCTCTACCTAAAGTAATATTCAACTCTGTTAGTTTAATGCACAGAACAGGAAGAAGCTTCGGACAATGCTTCTGTGTAGTTTTTATTTGAAGCTATTCCTTTTTCCACTATTGGCCCCTTAGGGTTCCAAATGTCCACTTGCTGTTTCTACAGAAAGAGCGTCTCAGAACTGCTCAATCAATAGTAAGCTTCAACTCTGTTAGTTGAATGCAAAGAACAGCAAGAAGTTTCACAGAATGATTCTGTGTAGTTTTTATTTGAAGATATTCGTTTTTCCACTGTACGCCCCTTAGGGTTCCAAATGTCCACTTGCAGTTTCTTCAGAAAGAGCGTCTCAGAACTGCTCAATCAAAAGTAAACTTCAACTCTGTTAGTTGAATGCAAAGAAGAGAAACAAGTTTCACAGAATGCTTCTGTATAGTTTTAATTTGAAGATATTCCTTTTTCCACTATAAGCCCATTAGCTCTCTGAGTGTCCAGTTGCAGTTTCCACAGAAAGAGTGTTTCAGAACTGCTCTATCAAAAGTAATATTCATCTCTGTTAGTTGAATGCACAGAACAGATAGAAGTTTCGCAGAATGCTTCTGTGTAGTTTTTATTTGAAGATATTCCTTTTTCCACTACAGGACCCTTAGGGCTCCGAATGTCCACTTACAGTTTCTACAGAAACAGTGTTTCAGAACTTTTCAATCAAAAGTAAGCTTCAACTCTGTTAGTTGAATTCACAGAACAGAAAGCAGTTTCATAAAATGCTTCTGTGTAGTTTTTATTTGAAGATATTCCATTTGCCACTAGAGTCCTCCTGGGGCTCCAAATGTCCACTTGCATTTTCCCCAGAAACTGTGTTTCAGAACTGCTCAATCAAAAGTAAGCTTCAACTCTGTTAGTTGAATGCAAAGAACAGAAAGAAGTTTCACAGAATGATTCTGTGTAGTTTTTATTTTAAGATATTCGTTTTTCCACTGTACGCCCCTTAGGGTTCCAAATGTCCACATGCAGTTTCTTCAGAAAGAGCGTCTCAGAACTGCTCAATCAAAAGTAAACTTCAACTCTGTTAGTTGAATGCAAAGAAAAGAAACAAGTTTCACAGAATGCTTCTGTATAGTTTTAATATGAAGATATTCCTTTTTCCACTATAAGCCCATTAGCTCTCTGAGTGTCCAGTTGCAGTTTCCACAGAAAGAGTGTTTCAGAACTCCCCTATCAAAAGTAATATTCATCTCTGTTAGTTGAATGCACAGAACAGATAGAAGTTTCACAGAATGCTTCTGTGTAGTTTTTATTTGAAGATATTCCTTTTTCCACTACAGGACCCTTAGGGCTCCGAATGTCCACTTACAGTTTCTACAGAAACAAAGTTTCCGAACTTTTCAATCAAAAGAAAGCTTCAACTCTGTTAGTTGAATTCACAGAACAGAAAGCAGTTTCATAAAATGCTTCTGTGTAGTTTTTATTTGAAGATATTCCATTTGCCACTAGAGTCCTCCTGGGGCTCCGAATGTCCACTTGCAGTTTCCACAGAAACTGTGTTTCAGAACTGCTCAATCAAAAGTAAGCTTCAACTCTGTTAGTTGAATGCACTGAACAAAAAGTACTATCACAGAATGCTTCTGTGTAGTTTTTATTTGAAGACATTACATTTCCCACTGTAGGCCTCTTAGCGCTATGAATGTCCACTTGCAGTTTCTAATGAAAGAGTGTTTCAGTGCTGCTCAATCAAAAGAAAGGTCCAACTCTGTTAGTTGAATGCACAGAACAGAAAGAAGTTTCACAGAATGCTTCTATGTAGGTTTTATTTGAAGTAAGTCCTTTTTACACTATAGGCCCCCATGCGCTATGGTTGTCCACTTGCAGTTTCTACAGAAAGACTGTTTCTGTGCTGCTCTATCAAAAGTAGGTTCAACCCTGTTAGTTGAATGCACAGAAGACAAAGAAGTTTTCACAGAATGCTTCTGTGTTGTTTTTATTTGTAGATATTCTTTTTTGCTCTATAGGCCCCTTAGCGCTATGAATGTCCAATTGCAGTTTCTACACAAAGAATGTTTCAGAATTGCTCAACCAAAAGTAAGCTTCAAATCTGTTACTTGAATGCACAGAACAGAAAGAAGTTTCACTGAATGCTTCTGTGTAGGTTTTGTTTGTAATTATTCCTTTTTCCAGCATAGGCTCCTTAGTGCTACGAATGTAAACTTGCAGTTTCTACCGAAAGAGTGTTTCAGAACTGCTCAATCAATAGTAATGTTCAACTCTGTTAGTTGAATGCACAGAACAGAAAGAAGTTTCGCAGAATGCTTCTGAGTAGTTTCTAGTTGAAGACATCCCTTTTTCCACTATAAGCCCCATAGAGCTCTGAATGTCCAGTTGCAGTTCCTACAGAAAGAGTGTTTCAGAACTGCTCTATCAAAAGTAATATTCAACTCTGTTAGTTGAATGCACAGAACAGAAAGAAGCTTCGGAGAATGCTTCTGTGTAGTTTTAATTTGAAGATATTCCTTTTTCCACTATAAGCCCATTAGCTCTCTGAGTGTCCAGTTGCATTTTCCACAGAGTGTTTCAGAACTGCTCTATCAAAAGTAATATTCATCTCTGTTAGTTGAATGCACAGAACAGAAAGAAGTTTCGCAGAATGCTTCTGTGTAGTTTTTATTTGAAGATATTACTTTTTCCCCTAGGACCCTTAGGGCTCCGAATGTCCACTTACAGTTTCTACAGAAACAATGTTTCAGAACTGTTCAATCAAAAGTAAGCTTCAACTCTCTTAGTTGAATTCACAGAACAGAAAGCAGTTTCATAAAATGCTTCTGTGTAGTTTTTATTTGAAGATATTCCTTTTGCCACTAGAGTCCTCCTGGGGCTCCGAATATCCACTTGCAGTTTCCACTAACTGTGTTTCAGAACTGCTCAATCAAAAGTAAGCTTCAACTCTGTTAGTTGAATGCACTGAACAAAAAGTACTATCACAGAATGCTTCTGTGTACTTTTTATTTGAAGACATTTCATTTTCCACTGTAGGCTTCTTAGCGCTAAGAATGTCCACTTGCAGTTTCTAATGAAAGAGTGTTTCTGTGCTGCTCAATCAAAAGAAAGGTCCAACTCTGTTAGTTGAATGCACAGAACAGAAAGAAGTTTCACAGTATGCTTCCGTGTAGGTTTTATTTGAAGTAAGTCCTTTTTACACTATAGGCCCCCATGCGCTATGGTTGTCCACTTGCAGTTTCTACAGAAAGAGTGTTTCTGTGCTGCTCTATCAAAAGTAGGTTCAACTCTGTTAGTTGAATGCACAGAAGACAAAGAAGTTTCACAGAATACCTCTGTGTTGTTTTTATTTGTAGATATTCTTTTTTGCTGTATAGGCCCCTTAGCGCTATGAATGTCCAATTGCAGTTTCTACAGAAAGAGTGTTTCAGAATTGCTCAATCAAAAGTAAGCTTCAAATCTGTTACTTGAATGCACAGAACAGAAAGAAGTTTCACTGAATGCTTCTGTGTAGTTTTTGTTTGTAGTTATTCCTTTTTCCAGCATAGGCTCCTTAGTGCTACGAGTGTCCACTTGCAGTTTCTACCGAAAGAGTGTTTCAGAACTGCTCAATCAATAGTATTGTTCAACTCTGTTAGTTGAATGCACAGAACAGAAAGAAGTTTCGCAGAATGCTTCTGAGTAGTTTCTAGTTGAAGATAACCCTTTTTCCACTGTAAGCCCCATAGAGCTCTGAATGTCCAGTTGCAGTTCCTACAGAAAGAGTGTTTCAGAACTGCTCTATCAAAAGTAATGTTCAACTCTGTTAGTTGAATGCACAGAACAGAAAGAAGCTTCGGAGAATGTTTCTGTGTAGTTTTAATTTGAAGATATTCCTTTTTCCACTATAAGCCCATTAGCTCTCTGAGTGTCCAGTTGCATTTTCCACAGAAAGAGTGTTTCAGAACTGCTCTATCAAAAGTAATATTCATCTCTGTTAGTTGAATGCACAGAACAGAAAGAAGTTTCGCAGAATGCTTCTGAGTAGTTTCTAGTTGAAGATATCCCTTTTTCCACTATAAGCCCCATAGAGCTCTGAATGTCCAGTTGCAGTTTCTACAGAAAGAGTGTTTCAGAACTGCTCTATCAAAAGTAATGTTCAACTCTGTTAGTTGAATGCACAGAACAGAAAGAAGTTTCGGAGAATGCTTCTGTGTAGTTTTTATTTGAAGATATTCTTTTTCCACTATAGGCCCCTTACGGTTCCAAATATCCACTTGCTGTTTCTACAGAAAGAGCGTCTCAGAACTGCTCAATCAATAGTAAGCTTCAACTCTGTTAGTTGAATGCAAAGAACAGAAATAAGTTTCACAGAATGTTTCTGTGTAGTTTTTATTTGAAGACATTCCTTTTTCCAATATAAGCCCATTAGTGCCCTGTATGTCCAGTTGCAGTTTCCACAGAAAGGGTGTTTCAGAACTGCTCTATCAAAAGTAATATTCATCTCTGTTAGTTGAATGCACAGAACAGAAAGAAGTTTCGCAGAATGCTTCAGTGTAGTTTTTATTTGAAGATATTCCTTTTTCCACTATAGGCCCCTTAGGGCTCCGAATGTCCACTTACAGTTTTTACAGAAACAGTGTTTCAGAACTGTTCAATCAAAAGTAAGCTTCAACTCTGTTAGTTGAATGCCGAGAACAGAAAGACGTTTCGCAGAATGCTTCTGAGTCGTTTTAATTTGAAGATATTCTTTTTTCCACTATAAGCCCAATAGCGCTCTGAGTGTCCACTTGTAGTTTCTACAGAAACAGTGTTTCAGATCTGCTCTATCGAAAGTAATATTCAACTCTGTTACTTGAATGCACAGAACAGAAAGAAGTTTCGCAGAATGCTTCTCTGTAGTTTTTATTTGTAGATATTCTTTTTTGCAGTATAGGCTCCTTAGCGCTATGAATGTCCAATTGCAGTTTCTACAGAAAGAGTGTGTCAGAATTGCTCAATCAAAAGTAAGCTTCAATTCTGTTAGTTCATTGCACAGAACCGAAAGAAGTTTCACTGAATGCCTCTGTGTAGTTTTTGTTTGTAATTATTCCTTTTCCACTATAGGCTCCTTAGTGCTAGGAATGTCCACTTGCAGTTTCTACAGAAAGGGAGTTTCAGAACTCCTCAATCAATAGTAATGTTCAACTCTGATATTTGATTGCACATAACAGAATGTAGTTTCGCAGAATGATTCTGAGTAGCTTTTAGTTGAAGATATTGCTTTTTCCACTATAAGCCCTTTAGCGCTCTGAATGTCCAGTTGCAGTATCTACAGAAAGAGTGTTTCAGAACTGCTCTACCTAAAGTAATATTCAACTCTGTTAGTTTAATGCACAGAACAGGAAGAAGCTTCGGACAATGCTTCTGTGTAGTTTTTATTTGAAGCTATTCCTTTTTCCACTATTGGCCCCTTAGGGTTCCAAATGTCCACTTGCTGTTTCTACAGAAAGAGCGTCTCAGAACTGCTCAATCAATAGTAAGCTTCAACTCTGTTAGTTGAATGCAAAGAACAGCAAGAAGTTTCACAGAATGATTCTGTGTAGTTTTTATTTGAAGATATTCGTTTTTCCACTGTACGCCCCTTAGGGTTCCAAATGTCCACTTGCAGTTTCTTCAGAAAGAGCGTCTCAGAACTGCTCAATCAAAAGTAAACTTCAACTCTGTTAGTTGAATGCAAAGAAGAGAAACAAGTTTCACAGAATGCTTCTGTATAGTTTTAATTTGAAGATATTCCTTTTTCCACTATAAGCCCATTAGCTCTCTGAGTGTCCAGTTGCAGTTTCCACAGAAAGAGTGTTTCAGAACTGCTCTATCAAAAGTAATATTCATCTCTGTTAGTTGAATGCACAGAACAGATAGAAGTTTCGCAGAATGCTTCTGTGTAGTTTTTATTTGAAGATATTCCTTTTTCCACTACAGGACCCTTAGGGCTCCGAATGTCCACTTACAGTTTCTACAGAAACAGTGTTTCAGAACTTTTCAATCAAAAGTAAGCTTCAACTCTGTTAGTTGAATTCACAGAACAGAAAGCAGTTTCATAAAATGCTTCTGTGTAGTTTTTATTTGAAGATATTCCATTTGCCACTAGAGTCCTCCTGGGGCTCCAAATGTCCACTTGCATTTTCCCCAGAAACTGTGTTTCAGAACTGCTCAATCAAAAGTAAGCTTCAACTCTGTTAGTTGAATGCAAAGAACAGAAAGAAGTTTCACAGAATGATTCTGTGTAGTTTTTATTTTAAGATATTCGTTTTTCCACTGTACGCCCCTTAGGGTTCCAAATGTCCACATGCAGTTTCTTCAGAAAGAGCGTCTCAGAACTGCTCAATCAAAAGTAAACTTCAACTCTGTTAGTTGAATGCAAAGAAAAGAAACAAGTTTCACAGAATGCTTCTGTATAGTTTTAATATGAAGATATTCCTTTTTCCACTATAAGCCCATTAGCTCTCTGAGTGTCCAGTTGCAGTTTCCACAGAAAGAGTGTTTCAGAACTCCCCTATCAAAAGTAATATTCATCTCTGTTAGTTGAATGCACAGAACAGATAGAAGTTTCACAGAATGCTTCTGTGTAGTTTTTATTTGAAGATATTCCTTTTTCCACTACAGGACCCTTAGGGCTCCGAATGTCCACTTACAGTTTCTACAGAAACAAAGTTTCCGAACTTTTCAATCAAAAGAAAGCTTCAACTCTGTTAGTTGAATTCACAGAACAGAAAGCAGTTTCATAAAATGCTTCTGTGTAGTTTTTATTTGAAGATATTCCATTTGCCACTAGAGTCCTCCTGGGGCTCCGAATGTCCACTTGCAGTTTCCACAGAAACTGTGTTTCAGAACTGCTCAATCAAAAGTAAGCTTCAACTCTGTTAGTTGAATGCACTGAACAAAAAGTACTATCACAGAATGCTTCTGTGTAGTTTTTATTTGAAGACATTACATTTCCCACTGTAGGCCTCTTAGCGCTATGAATGTCCACTTGCAGTTTCTAATGAAAGAGTGTTTCAGTGCTGCTCAATCAAAAGAAAGGTCCAACTCTGTTAGTTGAATGCACAGAACAGAAAGAAGTTTCACAGAATGCTTCTATGTAGGTTTTATTTGAAGTAAGTCCTTTTTACACTATAGGCCCCCATGCGCTATGGTTGTCCACTTGCAGTTTCTACAGAAAGACTGTTTCTGTGCTGCTCTATCAAAAGTAGGTTCAACCCTGTTAGTTGAATGCACAGAAGACAAAGAAGTTTTCACAGAATGCTTCTGTGTTGTTTTTATTTGTAGATATTCTTTTTTGCTCTATAGGCCCCTTAGCGCTATGAATGTCCAATTGCAGTTTCTACACAAAGAATGTTTCAGAATTGCTCAACCAAAAGTAAGCTTCAAATCTGTTACTTGAATGCACAGAACAGAAAGAAGTTTCACTGAATGCTTCTGTGTAGGTTTTGTTTGTAATTATTCCTTTTTCCAGCATAGGCTCCTTAGTGCTACGAATGTAAACTTGCAGTTTCTACCGAAAGAGTGTTTCAGAACTGCTCAATCAATAGTAATGTTCAACTCTGTTAGTTGAATGCACAGAACAGAAAGAAGTTTCGCAGAATGCTTCTGAGTAGTTTCTAGTTGAAGACATCCCTTTTTCCACTATAAGCCCCATAGAGCTCTGAATGTCCAGTTGCAGTTCCTACAGAAAGAGTGTTTCAGAACTGCTCTATCAAAAGTAATATTCAACTCTGTTAGTTGAATGCACAGAACAGAAAGAAGCTTCGGAGAATGCTTCTGTGTAGTTTTAATTTGAAGATATTCCTTTTTCCACTATAAGCCCATTAGCTCTCTGAGTGTCCAGTTGCATTTTCCACAGAGTGTTTCAGAACTGCTCTATCAAAAGTAATATTCATCTCTGTTAGTTGAATGCACAGAACAGAAAGAAGTTTCGCAGAATGCTTCTGTGTAGTTTTTATTTGAAGATATTACTTTTTCCCCTAGGACCCTTAGGGCTCCGAATGTCCACTTACAGTTTCTACAGAAACAATGTTTCAGAACTGTTCAATCAAAAGTAAGCTTCAACTCTCTTAGTTGAATTCACAGAACAGAAAGCAGTTTCATAAAATGCTTCTGTGTAGTTTTTATTTGAAGATATTCCTTTTGCCACTAGAGTCCTCCTGGGGCTCCGAATATCCACTTGCAGTTTCCACTAACTGTGTTTCAGAACTGCTCAATCAAAAGTAAGCTTCAACTCTGTTAGTTGAATGCACTGAACAAAAAGTACTATCACAGAATGCTTCTGTGTACTTTTTATTTGAAGACATTTCATTTTCCACTGTAGGCTTCTTAGCGCTAAGAATGTCCACTTGCAGTTTCTAATGAAAGAGTGTTTCTGTGCTGCTCAATCAAAAGAAAGGTCCAACTCTGTTAGTTGAATGCACAGAACAGAAAGAAGTTTCACAGTATGCTTCCGTGTAGGTTTTATTTGAAGTAAGTCCTTTTTACACTATAGGCCCCCATGCGCTATGGTTGTCCACTTGCAGTTTCTACAGAAAGAGTGTTTCTGTGCTGCTCTATCAAAAGTAGGTTCAACTCTGTTAGTTGAATGCACAGAAGACAAAGAAGTTTCACAGAATACCTCTGTGTTGTTTTTATTTGTAGATATTCTTTTTTGCTGTATAGGCCCCTTAGCGCTATGAATGTCCAATTGCAGTTTCTACAGAAAGAGTGTTTCAGAATTGCTCAATCAAAAGTAAGCTTCAAATCTGTTACTTGAATGCACAGAACAGAAAGAAGTTTCACTGAATGCTTCTGTGTAGTTTTTGTTTGTAGTTATTCCTTTTTCCAGCATAGGCTCCTTAGTGCTACGAGTGTCCACTTGCAGTTTCTACCGAAAGAGTGTTTCAGAACTGCTCAATCAATAGTATTGTTCAACTCTGTTAGTTGAATGCACAGAACAGAAAGAAGTTTCGCAGAATGCTTCTGAGTAGTTTCTAGTTGAAGATAACCCTTTTTCCACTGTAAGCCCCATAGAGCTCTGAATGTCCAGTTGCAGTTCCTACAGAAAGAGTGTTTCAGAACTGCTCTATCAAAAGTAATGTTCAACTCTGTTAGTTGAATGCACAGAACAGAAAGAAGCTTCGGAGAATGTTTCTGTGTAGTTTTAATTTGAAGATATTCCTTTTTCCACTATAAGCCCATTAGCTCTCTGAGTGTCCAGTTGCATTTTCCACAGAAAGAGTGTTTCAGAACTGCTCTATCAAAAGTAATATTCATCTCTGTTAGTTGAATGCACAGAACAGAAAGAAGTTTCGCAGAATGCTTCTGAGTAGTTTCTAGTTGAAGATATCCCTTTTTCCACTATAAGCCCCATAGAGCTCTGAATGTCCAGTTGCAGTTTCTACAGAAAGAGTGTTTCAGAACTGCTCTATCAAAAGTAATGTTCAACTCTGTTAGTTGAATGCACAGAACAGAAAGAAGTTTCGGAGAATGCTTCTGTGTAGTTTTTATTTGAAGATATTCTTTTTCCACTATAGGCCCCTTACGGTTCCAAATATCCACTTGCTGTTTCTACAGAAAGAGCGTCTCAGAACTGCTCAATCAATAGTAAGCTTCAACTCTGTTAGTTGAATGCAAAGAACAGAAATAAGTTTCACAGAATGTTTCTGTGTAGTTTTTATTTGAAGACATTCCTTTTTCCAATATAAGCCCATTAGTGCCCTGTATGTCCAGTTGCAGTTTCCACAGAAAGGGTGTTTCAGAACTGCTCTATCAAAAGTAATATTCATCTCTGTTAGTTGAATGCACAGAACAGAAAGAAGTTTCGCAGAATGCTTCAGTGTAGTTTTTATTTGAAGATATTCCTTTTTCCACTATAGGCCCCTTAGGGCTCCGAATGTCCACTTACAGTTTTTACAGAAACAGTGTTTCAGAACTGTTCAATCAAAAGTAAGCTTCAACTCTGTTAGTTGAATGCCGAGAACAGAAAGACGTTTCGCAGAATGCTTCTGAGTCGTTTTAATTTGAAGATATTCTTTTTTCCACTATAAGCCCAATAGCGCTCTGAGTGTCCACTTGTAGTTTCTACAGAAACAGTGTTTCAGATCTGCTCTATCGAAAGTAATATTCAACTCTGTTACTTGAATGCACAGAACAGAAAGAAGTTTCGCAGAATGCTTCTCTGTAGTTTTTATTTGTAGATATTCTTTTTTGCAGTATAGGCTCCTTAGCGCTATGAATGTCCAATTGCAGTTTCTACAGAAAGAGTGTGTCAGAATTGCTCAATCAAAAGTAAGCTTCAATTCTGTTAGTTCATTGCACAGAACCGAAAGAAGTTTCACTGAATGCCTCTGTGTAGTTTTTGTTTGTAATTATTCCTTTTCCACTATAGGCTCCTTAGTGCTAGGAATGTCCACTTGCAGTTTCTACAGAAAGGGAGTTTCAGAACTCCTCAATCAATAGTAATGTTCAACTCTGATATTTGATTGCACATAACAGAATGTAGTTTCGCAGAATGATTCTGAGTAGCTTTTAGTTGAAGATATTGCTTTTTCCACTATAAGCCCTTTAGCGCTCTGAATGTCCAGTTGCAGTATCTACAGAAAGAGTGTTTCAGAACTGCTCTACCTAAAGTAATATTCAACTCTGTTAGTTTAATGCACAGAACAGGAAGAAGCTTCGGACAATGCTTCTGTGTAGTTTTTATTTGAAGCTATTCCTTTTTCCACTATTGGCCCCTTAGGGTTCCAAATGTCCACTTGCTGTTTCTACAGAAAGAGCGTCTCAGAACTGCTCAATCAATAGTAAGCTTCAACTCTGTTAGTTGAATGCAAAGAACAGCAAGAAGTTTCACAGAATGATTCTGTGTAGTTTTTATTTGAAGATATTCGTTTTTCCACTGTACGCCCCTTAGGGTTCCAAATGTCCACTTGCAGTTTCTTCAGAAAGAGCGTCTCAGAACTGCTCAATCAAAAGTAAACTTCAACTCTGTTAGTTGAATGCAAAGAAGAGAAACAAGTTTCACAGAATGCTTCTGTATAGTTTTAATTTGAAGATATTCCTTTTTCCACTATAAGCCCATTAGCTCTCTGAGTGTCCAGTTGCAGTTTCCACAGAAAGAGTGTTTCAGAACTGCTCTATCAAAAGTAATATTCATCTCTGTTAGTTGAATGCACAGAACAGATAGAAGTTTCGCAGAATGCTTCTGTGTAGTTTTTATTTGAAGATATTCCTTTTTCCACTACAGGACCCTTAGGGCTCCGAATGTCCACTTACAGTTTCTACAGAAACAGTGTTTCAGAACTTTTCAATCAAAAGTAAGCTTCAACTCTGTTAGTTGAATTCACAGAACAGAAAGCAGTTTCATAAAATGCTTCTGTGTAGTTTTTATTTGAAGATATTCCATTTGCCACTAGAGTCCTCCTGGGGCTCCAAATGTCCACTTGCATTTTCCCCAGAAACTGTGTTTCAGAACTGCTCAATCAAAAGTAAGCTTCAACTCTGTTAGTTGAATGCAAAGAACAGAAAGAAGTTTCACAGAATGATTCTGTGTAGTTTTTATTTTAAGATATTCGTTTTTCCACTGTACGCCCCTTAGGGTTCCAAATGTCCACATGCAGTTTCTTCAGAAAGAGCGTCTCAGAACTGCTCAATCAAAAGTAAACTTCAACTCTGTTAGTTGAATGCAAAGAAAAGAAACAAGTTTCACAGAATGCTTCTGTATAGTTTTAATATGAAGATATTCCTTTTTCCACTATAAGCCCATTAGCTCTCTGAGTGTCCAGTTGCAGTTTCCACAGAAAGAGTGTTTCAGAACTCCCCTATCAAAAGTAATATTCATCTCTGTTAGTTGAATGCACAGAACAGATAGAAGTTTCACAGAATGCTTCTGTGTAGTTTTTATTTGAAGATATTCCTTTTTCCACTACAGGACCCTTAGGGCTCCGAATGTCCACTTACAGTTTCTACAGAAACAAAGTTTCCGAACTTTTCAATCAAAAGAAAGCTTCAACTCTGTTAGTTGAATTCACAGAACAGAAAGCAGTTTCATAAAATGCTTCTGTGTAGTTTTTATTTGAAGATATTCCATTTGCCACTAGAGTCCTCCTGGGGCTCGGAATGTCCACTTGCAGTTTCCACAGAAACTGTGTTTCAGAACTGCTCAATCAAAAGTAAGCTTCAGCTCTGTTAGTTGAATGCACTGAACAAAAAGTACTATCACAGAATGCTTCTGTGTAGTTTTTATTTGAAGACATTACATTTTCCACTGTAGGCCTCTTAGCGCTATGAATGTCCACTTGCAGTTTCTAATGAAAGAATGTTTCAGTGCTGCTCAATCAAAAGAAAGGTCCAACTCTGTTAGTTGAATGCACAGAACAGAAAGAAGTTTCACAGAATGCTTCTGTGTAGGTTTTATTTGAAGTAAGTCCTTTTTACACTATAGGCCCCCATGCGCTATGGTTGTCCACTTGCAGTTTCTACAGAAAGACTGTTTCTGTGCTGCTCTATCAAAAGTAGGTTCAACCCTGTTAGTTGAATGCACAGAAGACAAAGAAGTTTCACAGAATGCTTCTGTGTTGTTTTTATTTGTAGATATTCTTTTTTGCTGTATAGGCCCCTTAGCGCTATGAATGTCCAATTGCAGTTTCTACACAAAGAATGTTTCAGAATTGCTCAACCAAAAGTAAGCTTCAAATCTGTTACTTGAATGCACAGAACAGAAAGAAGTTTCACTGAATGCTTCTGTGTAGTTTTTGTTTGTAGTTATTCCTTTTTCCAGCATAGGCTCCTTAGTGCTACGAATGTCCACTTGCAGTTTCTACCGAAAGAGTGTTTCAGAACTGCTCAATCAATAGTAATGTTCAACTCTGTTAGTTGAATGCACAGAACAGAAAGAAGATTCGCAGAATGCTTCTGAGTAGTTTCTAGTGAAGACATCCTTTTTTCCTCTATAAGCCCCATAGAGCTCCGAATGTCAAGTTGCAGTTCCTACAGAAAGAGTGTTTCAGAACTGCTCTATCAAAAGTAATATTCAACTCTGTTAGTTGAATGCACAGAACAGAAAGAAGCTTCGGAGAATGCTTCTGTGTAGTTTTAATTTGAAGATATTCCTTTTTCCACTATAAACCCATTAGCTCTCTGAGTGTCCAGTTGCATTTTCCACAGAAAGAGTGTTTTAGAACTGCTCTATCAAAAGTAATATTCATCTCTGTTAGTTGAATGCACAGAACAGAAAGAAGTTTCGCAGAATGCTTCTGTGTAGTTTTTATTTGAAGATATTACTTTTTCCCCTAGGACCCTTAGGGCTCCGAATGTCCACTTACAGTTTCTACAGAAACAATGTTTCAGAACTGTTCAATCAAAAGTAAGCTTCAACTCTGTTAGTTGAATTCACAGAACAGAAAGCAGTTTCATAAAATGCTTCTGTGTAGTTTTTATTTGAAGATATTCCTTTTGCCACTAGAGTCCTCCTGGGGCTCCGAATGTCCACTTGCAGTTTCCACAGAAACTGTGTTTCAGAACTGCTCAATCAAAAGTAAGCTTCAACTCTGTTAGTTGAATGCACTGAACAAAAAGTACTATCACAGAATGCTTCTGTGTACTTTTTATTTGAAGACATTTCATTTTCCACTGTAGGCTTCTTAGCGCTATGAATGTCCACTTGCAGTTTCTAATGAAAGAGTGTTTCTGTGCTGCTCAATCAAAAGAAAGGTCCAACTCTGTCAGTTGAATGCACAGAACAGAAAGAAGTTTCACAGTATGCTTCCGTGTAGGTTTTATTTGAAGTAAGTCCTTTTTACAGTATAGGCCCCCATGCGCTATGGTTGTCCACTTGCAGTTTCTACAGAAAGAGTGTTTCTGTGCTGCTCTATCAAAAGTAGGTTCAACTCTGTTAGTTGAATGCACAGAAGACAAAGAAGTTTCACAGAATACCTCTGTGTTGTTTTTATTTGTAGATATTCTTTTTTGCTGTATAGGCCCCTTAGCGCTATGAATGTCCAATTGCAGTTTCTACAGAAAGAGTGTTTCAGAATTGCTCAATCAAAAGTAAGCTTCAAATCTGTTACTTGAATGCACAGAACAGAAAGAAGTTTCACTGAATGCTTCTGTGTAGTTTTTGTTTGTAGTTATTCCTTTTTCCAGCATAGGCTCCTTAGTGCTACGAGTGTCCACTTGCAGTTTCTACCGAAAGAGTGTTTCAGAACTGCTCAATCAATAGTATTGTTCAACTCTGTTAGTTGAATGCACAGAACAGAAAGAAGTTTCGCAAAATGCTTCTGAGTAGTTTCTATTTGAAGATATCCCTTTTTCCACTATAAGCCCCATAGAGCTCTGAATGTCCAGTTGCAGTTCCTACAGAAAGAGTGTTTCAGAACTGCTCTATCAAAAGTAATGTTCAACTCTGTTAGTTGAATGCACAGAACAGAAAGAAGCTTCGGAGAATGTTTCTGTGTAGTTTTAATTTGAAGATATTCCTTTTTCCACTATAAGCCCATTAGCTCTCTGAATGTCCAGTTGCATTTTCCACAGAAAGATTGTTTCAGAACTGCTCTATCAAAAGTAATATTCATCTCTGTTAGTTGAATGCACAGAACAGAAAGAAGTTTCGCAGAATGCTTCTGAGTAGTTTCTATTTGAAGATATCCCTTTTTCCACTGTAAGCCCCATAGAGCTCTGAATGTCCAGTTGCAGTTCCTACAGAAAGAGTGTTTCAGAACTGCTCTATCAAAAGTAATGTTCAACTCTGTTAGTTGAATGCACAGAACAGAAAGAAGCTTCGGAGAATGTTTCTGTGTAGTTTTAATTTGAAGATATTCCTTTTTCCACTATAAGCCCATTAGCTCTCTGAGTGTCCAGTTGCATTTTCCACAGAAAGAGTGTTTCAGAACTGCTCTATCAAAAGTAATATTCATCTCTGTTAGTTGAATGCACAGAACAGAAAGAAGTTTCGCAGAATGCTTCTGAGTAGTTTCTAGTTGAAGATATCCCTTTTTCCACTATAAGCCCCATAGAGCTCTGAATGTCCAGTTGCAGTTTCTACAGAAAGAGTGTTTCAGAACTGCTCTATCAAAAGTAATGTTCAACTCTGTTAGTTGAATGCACAGAACAGAAAGAAGTTTCGGAGAATGCTTCTGTGTAGTTTTTATTTGAAGATATTCCTTTTTCCACTATAGGCCCCTTACGGTTCCAAATATCCACTTGCTGTTTCTACAGAAAGAGCGTCTCAGAACTGCTCAATCAATAGTAAGCTTCAACTCTGTTAGTTGAATGCAAAGAACAGAAATAAGTTTCACAGAATGTTTCTGTGTAGTTTTTATATGAAGACATTCCTTTTTCCAATATAAGCCCATTAGTGCCCTGTATGTCCAGTTGCAGTTTCCACAGAAAGGGTGTTTCAGAACTGCTCTATCAAAAGTAATATTCATCTCTGTTAGTTGAATGCACAGAACAGAAAGAAGTTTCGCAGAATGCTTCAGTGTAGTTTTTATTTGAAGATATTCCTTTTTCCACTATAGGCCCCTTAGGGCTCCGAATGTCCACTTACAGTTTTTACAGAAACAGTGTTTCAGAACTGTTCAATCAAAAGTAAGCTTCAACTCTGTTAGTTGAATGCCGAGAACAGAAAGACGTTTCGCAGAATGCTTCTGAGTCGTTTTAATTTGAAGATATTCTTTTTTCCACTATAAGCCCAATAGCGCTCTGAGTGTCCACTTGTAGTTTCTACAGAAACAGTGTTTCAGATCTGCTCTATCGAAAGTAATATTCAACTCTGTTACTTGAATGCACAGAACAGAAAGAAGTTTCGCAGAATGCTTCTCTGTAGTTTTTATTTGTAGATATTCTTTTTTGCAGTATAGGCTCCTTAGCGCTATGAATGTCCAATTGCAGTTTCTACAGAAAGAGTGTGTCAGAATTGCTCAATCAAAAGTAAGCTTCAATTCTGTTAGTTCATTGCACAGAACTGAAAGAAGTTTCACTGAATGCCTCTGTGTAGTTTTTGTTTGTAATTATTCCTTTTCCACTATAGGCTCCTTAATGCTAGGAATGTCCACTTGCAGTTTCTACAGAAAGAGTGTTTCAGAACTGCTCAATCAATAGTAATGTTCAACTCTGATAGTTGAATGCACAGAACAGAAAGAAGCTTCGGAGAATGCTTCTGTGTAGCTTTTATTTGAAGATATTCCTTTTTCCACTATAGGACACTTAGGGTTCCAAATATCCACTTGCTGTTTCTACAGAAAGAGCGTCTCTGAACTGCTCAATCAATAGTAAGCTTCAACTCTGTTAGTTGGATGCAAAGAACAGGAAGAAGTTTCACAGAATGATTCTGAGTAGTTTTTATTTGAAGATATTCGTTTTTCCACTGTACGCCCCATATGGTTCTAAATGTCCACTTGCAGTTTCTTCAGAAAGAGCGTCTCAGAAGTGCTCAATCAAAAGTAAAGTTCAAATCTGTTAGTTCAATGCAAAGAAGAGAAACAAGTTTCACAGAATGCTTCTGTGTAGTTTCAATTTGAAGATATTCCTTTTTCCACTATAAGCCCATTAGCTCTCTGAGTGTCCAGTTGCAGTTTCCACAGAAAGAGTATTTCAGAACTGCTCTATCAAAAGTAATATTCATCTCTGTTAGTTGAATGCACCGAACAGAAAGAAGTTTCGCAGAATGCTTCTGTGTAGTTTTTATTTGAAGATATTCCTTTTTCCACTATAGGAACCTTAGGGCTCCGAATGTCCACTTACGGTTTCTACAGAAACAATGTTTCAGAACTGTTCAATCAAAAGTAAGCTTCAACTCTGTTAGTTGAATTCACAGAACAGAGAGTAGTTTCATAAAATGCTTCTGTGTAGTTTTTATTTGAAGATATTCCTTTTCCCCTAGAGTTCTCCTGGGGCTCCGAATGGCCACTTGCAGTTTCCACAGAAACTGTGTTTCAGAACTGCTCAATCAAAAGTAAGCTTCAACTCTGTGAGTTGAATGCACTGAACAAAAGTACTATCACAGAATGCTTCTGTGTAGTTTTTATTTGAAGACATTACATTTTCCACTGTAGGCCTCTTAGCGCTATGAATGTCCACTTGCAGTTTCTAATGAAAGAGTGTTTCAGTGCTGCTCAATCAAAAGAAAGGTCCAACTCTGTTAGTTGAATGCACAGAACAGAAAGAAGTTTCACAGAATGCTTCTGTGTACGTTTTATTTGAAGTAAGTCCTTTTTACACTATAGGCCCCAATGCGCTATGGTTGTCCACTTGCAGTTTCTACAGAAAGAGTGTTTCTGTGCTGCTCTATCAAAAGTAGGTTCAACTCTGTTAGTTGAATGCACAGAAGACAAAGAAGTTTCACAGAATGCCTCTGTGTTGTTTTTATTTTTAGATATTCTTTTTTGCTGTATAGGCCCCTTAGCGCTACGTATGTCCAATTGCAGTTTCTACAGAAAGAGAGTTTCAGAATTGCTCAATCAAAAGTAAGCTTCAAATCTGTTACTTGAATGCACAGAACAGAAAGAAGTTTCACTGAATGCTTCTGTGTAGTTTTTCTTTGTAGTTATTCCTTTTTCCAGCATAGGCTCCTTAGTGCTACGAATGTCCACTTGCAGTTTCTACCGAAAGAGTGTTTCAGAACTGCTCAATCAATAGTATTGTTCAACTCTGTTAGTTGAATGCACAGAACAGAAAGAAGTTTCGCAGAATGCTTCTGAGTAGTTTCTAGTTGAAGATATCCCTTTATCCACTATAAGCCCCGTAGAGCTCTGAATGTCCAGTTGCATTTCCTACAGAAAGAGTGTTTCAGAACTGCTCTATCAAAAGTAATGTTCAACTCTGTTAGTTGAATGCACAGAACAGAAAGAAGCTTCGGAGAATGTTTCTGTGTAGTTTTAATTTGAAGATATTCCTTTTTCCACTATAAGCCCATTAGCTCTCTGAGTGTCCAGTTGCATTTTCCACAGAAAGAGTGTTTCAGAACTGCTCTGTCAAAAGTAATATTCATCTCTGTTAGTTGAATGCACAGAACAGAAAGACGTTTCGCAGAATGCTTCTGAGTAGTTTCTAGTTGAAGATATCCCTTTTTCCACTATAAGCCCCATAGAGCTCTGAATGTCCAGTTGCAGTTTCTACAGAAAGAGTGTTTCAGAACTGCTCTTTCAAAAGTAATGTTCAACTCTGTTAGTTGAATGCACAGAACAGAAAGAAGTTTCGGAGAATGCTTCTGTGTAGTTTTTATTTGAAGATATTCCTTTTTCCACTATAGGCCCCTTACGGTTCCAAATATCCACTTGCTGTTTCTACAGAAAGAGCGTCTCAGAACTGCTCAATCAATAGTAAGCTTCAACTCTGTTAGTTGAATGCAAAGAACAGAAATAAGTTTCACAGAATGTTTCTGTGTAGTTTTTATTTGAAGACATTCCTTTTTCCAATATAAGCCCATTAGTGCCCTGCATGTCCAGTTGCAGTTTCCACAGAAAGGGTGTTTCAGAACTGCTCTATCAAAAGTAATATTCATCTCTGTTAGTTGAATGCACAGAACAGAAAGAAGTTTCGCAGAATGCTTCAGTGTAGTTTTTATTTGAAGATATTCCTTTTTCCACTATAGGCCCCTTAGGGCTCCGAATGTCCACTTACAGTTTTTACAGAAACAATGTTTCAGAACTGTTCAATCAAAAGTAAGCTTCAACTCTGTTAGTTGAATGCCGAGAACAGAAAGACGTTTCGCAGAATGCTTCTGAGTCGTTTTAATTTGAAGATATTCTTTTTTCCACTATAAGCCCAATAGCGCTCTGAGTGTCCACTTGTAGTTTCTACAGAAACAGTGTTTCAGATCTGCTCTATCGAAAGTAATATTAAACTCTGTTACTTGAATGCACAGAACAGAAAGAAGTTTCGCAGAATGCTTCTTTGTAGTTTTTATTTGTAGATATTCTTTTTGCAGTATAGGCTCCTTAGCGCTATGAATGTCCAATTGCAGTTTCTACAGAAAGAGTGTGTCAGAATTGCTCAATCAAAAGTAAGCTTCAATTCTGTTAGTTCATTGCACAGAACCGAAAGAAGTTTCACTGAATGCCTCTGTGTAGTTTTTGTTTGTAATTATTCCTTTTCCACTATAGGCTCCTTAGTGCTAGGAATGTCCACTTGCAGTTTCTACAGAAAGAGTGTTTCAGAACTGCTCAATCAATAGTAATGTTCAACTCTGATAGTTGAATGCACAGAACAGAAAGAAGCTTCGGAGAATGCTTCTGTGTAGCTTTTATTTGAAGATATTCCTTTTTCCACTATAGGACACTTAGGGTTCCAAATATCCACTTGCTGTTTCTACAGAAAGAGCGTCTCTGAACTGCTCAATCAATAGTAAGCTTCAACTCTGTTAGTTGGATGCAAAGAACAGAAAGAAGTTTCACAGAATGATTCTGTGTAGTTTTTATTTGAAGATATTCGTTTTTCCACTGTACGCCCCATATGGTTCTAAATGTCCACTTGCAGTTTCTTCAGAAAGAGCGTCTCAGAAGTGCTCAATCAAAAGTAAAGTTCAAATCTGTTAGTTCAATGCAAAGAAGAGAAACAAGTTTCACAGAATGCTTCTGTGTAGTTTCAATTTGAAGATATTCCTTTTTCCACTATAAGCCCATTAGCTCTCTGAGTGTCCAGTTGCAGTTTCCACAGAAAGAGTATTTCAGAACTGCTCTATCAAAAGTAATATTCATCTCTGTTAGTTGAATACACCGAACAGAAAGAAGTTTCACAGAATGCTTCTGTGTAGTTTTTATTTGAAGATATTCCTTTTTCCACTATAGGAACCTTAGGGCTCAGAATGTCCACTTACGGTTTCTACAGAAACAATGTTTCAGAACTGTTCAATCAAAAGTAAGCTTCAACTCTGTTAGTTGAATTCACAGAACAGAGAGTAGTTTCATAAAATGCTTCTGTGTAGTTTTTATTTGAAGATATTCCTTTTCCCCTAGAGTCCTCCTGGGGCTCCGAATGGCCACTTGCAGTTTCCACAGAAACTGTGTTTCAGAACTGCTCAATCAAAAGTAAGCTTCAACTCTGTGAGTTGAATGCACTGAACAAAAGTACTATCACAGAATGCTTCTGTGTAGTTTTTATTTGAAGACATTACATTTTCCACTGTAGGCTTCTTAGCGCTATGAATGTCCACTTGCAGTTTCTAATGAAAGAGTGTTTCAGTGCTGATCAATCAAAAGAAAGGTCCAACACTGTTAGTTGAATGCACAGAACAGAAAGAAGTTTCACAGAATGCTTCTGTGTACGTTTTATTTGAAGTAAGTCCTTTTTACACTATAGGCCCCCATGCGCTATGGTTGTCCACTTGCAGTTTCTACAGAAAGAGTGTTTCTGTGCTGCTCTATCAAAAGTAGGTTCAACTCTGTTAGTTGAATGCACAGAAGACAAAGAAGTTTCACAGAATGCCTCTGTGTTGTTTTTATTTGTAGATATTCTTTTTTGCTGTATAGGCCCCTTAGCGCTACGTATGTCCAATTGCAGTTTCTACAGAAAGAGAGTTTCAGAATTGCTCAATCAAAAGTAAGCTTCAAATCTGTTACTTGAATGCACAGAACAGAAAGAAGTTTCACTGAATGCTTCTGTGTAGTTTTTGTTTGTAGTTATTCCTTTTTCCAGCATAGGCTCCTTAGTGCTACGAATGTCCACTTGCAGTTTCTACCGAAAGAGTGTTTCAGAGCTGCTCAATCAATAGTATTCTTCAACTCTGTTAGTTGAATGCACAGAACAGAAAGAACTTTCGCAGAATGCTTCTGAGTAGTTTCTAGTTGAAGATATCCCTTTATCCACTATAAGCCCCATAGAGCTCGGAATGTCCAGTTGCATTTCCTACAGAAAGAGTGTTTCAGAACTGCTCTATCAAAAGTAATGTTCAACTCTGTTAGTTGAATGCACAGAACAGAAAGAAGCTTCGGAGAATGTTTCTGTGTAGTTTTAATTTGAAGATATTCCTTTTTCCACTATAAGCCCATTAGCTCTCTGAGTGTCCAGTTGCAGTTTCCACAGAAAGAGTGTTTCAGAACTGCTCTATCAAAAGTAATATTCATCTCTGTTAGTTGAATGCACAGAACAGATAGAAGTTTCGCAGAATGCTTCTGTGTAGTTTTTATTTGAAGATATTCCTTTTTCCACTATAGGACCCTTAGGGCTCCGAATGTCCACTTACAGTTTTTACAGAAACAACGTTTCAGAACTTTTCAATCAAAAGTAATCTTCAACTCTGTTAGTTGAATTCACAGAACAGAAAGCAGTTTCATAAAAGGCTTCTGGGTAGTTTTTATTTGAAGATATTCCATTTGCCACTAGAGCCCTCCTGGGGCTCTAAATGTCCACTTGCAGTTTCCACAGAAACTGTGTTTCACAACTGCTCAATCAAAAGTAAGCTTCAACTCTGTTAGTTGAATGCACTGAACAAAAAGTACTATCACAGAATGCTTCTGTGTAGTTTTTATTTGAAGACATTACATTTTCCACTGTAGGCCTCTTAGCGCTATGAATGTCCACTTGCAGTTTCTAATGAAAGAGTGTTTCAGTGCTGCTCAATCAAAAGAAAGGTCCAACTCTGTTGAATGCACAGAACAGAAAGAAGTTTCACAGAATGCTTCTGTGTTGTTTTTATTTGTAGATATTCTTTTTTGCTGTATAGGCCCCTTAGCGCTAGGAATGTCCAATTGCAGTTTCTACAGAAAGAGTGTTTCAGAATTGCTCAATCAAAAGTAAGCTTCAAATCTGTTACTTGAATGCACAGAACAGAAAGAATTTTCACTGAATGCTTCTGTGTAGTTTTTGTTTGTAGTTATTCGTTTTTCCAGCATAGGCTCCTTAGTGCTACGAATGTCCACTTGCAGTTTCTACCGAATGAGTGTTTCAGAACTGCGCAATCAATAGTAATGTTCAACTCTGTTAGTTGAATGCACAGAACAGAAAGAAGTTTCGCAGAATTCTTCTGAGTAGTTTCTAGTTGAAGATATCCCTTTTTCCACTATAAGCCCCATAGAGCTCTGAATGTCCAGTTGCAGTTCCTACAGAAAGGGTGTTTCAGAACTGCTCCATCAAAAGTAATGTTCAACTCTGTTAGTTGAATGCACAGAACAGAAAGAAGCTTCGGAGAATGCTTCTGTGTAGTTTTAATTTGAAGATATTCCTTTTTCCACTATTAGCCCATTAGCTCTCTGAGTGTCCAGTTGCATTTTCCACAGAAAGAGTGTTTCAGAACTGCTCTATCAAAAGTAATGTTCAACTCTGTTAGTTGAATGCACAGAACAGAAAGAAGCTTCGGAGAATGCTTCTGTGTAGTTTTAATTTGAAGATATTCCTTTTTCCACTATAAGCCCATTAGCTCTCTGAGTGTCCAGTTGCATTTTCCACAGAAAGAGTGTTTCAGAACTGCTCTATCAAAAGTAATATTCATCTCTGTTAGTTGAATGCACAGAACAGAAAGAAGTTTCGCAGAATGCTTCTGTGTAGTTTTTATTTGAAGATATTTCTTTTTCCACTATAGGACCCTTAGGGCTCCGATTGTCCACTTACAGTTTCTACAGAAACAATGTTTCAGAACTGTTCAATCAAAAGTAAGCTTCAACTCTGTTAGTTAAATTCACAGAACAGAAAGCAGTTTCATAAAATGCTTCTGTGTAGTTTTTATTTGAAGATATTCCCTTTGCCACTAGAGTCCTCCTGGGGCTCCGAATGTCCACTTGCATTTTCCACAGAAACTGTGTTTCAGAACTCCTCAATCAAAAGTAAGCTTCAACTCTGTTAGTTGAATGCACTGAACAAAAAGTACTATCACAGAATGCTTCTGTGTAGTTTTTATTTGAAGACATTACATTTTCCACTGTAGGCCTCTTAGCGCTATGAATGTCCACTTGCAGTTTCTAATGAAAGAGTGTTTCTGTGCTGCTCAATCAAAAGAAAGGTCCAACTCTGTTAGTTGAATGCACAGAACAGAAAGAAGGTTCACAGTATGCTTCCGTGTAGGTTTTATTTGAAGTAAGTCCTTTTTACACTATAGGCCCCCATGCGCTATGGTTGTCCACTTGCAGTTTCTACAGAAAGAGTGTTTCTGTGCTGCTCTATCAAAAGTAGGTTCAACTCTGTTAGTTGAATGCACAGAAGACAAAGAAGTTTCACAGAATGCTTCTGTGTAGTTTTTATTTTTAGATATTCTTTTTTGCTGTATAGGCCCCTTAGCGCTATGAATGTCCAACTGCAGTTTCTACAGAAAGAGTGTTTCAGAATTGCTCAATCAAAAGTAAGCTTCAAATCTGTTACTTGAATGCACAGAACAGAAAGAAGTTTCACTGAATGCTTCTGTGTAGTTTTTGTTTGTAGTTATTCCTTTTTCCAGCATAGGCTCCTTAGTGCTATGAATGTCCACTTGTAGTTTCTACAGAAAGAGTGTTTCAGAACTGCTCAATCAATAGTATTGTTCAAATCTGTTAGTTGAATGCACAGAACAGAAAGAAGTTTCGCAGAATGCTTCTGAGTAGTTTCTAGTTGAAGATATCCCTTTTTCCACTATAAGCCCCATAGAGCTCTGAATGTCCAGTTGCAGTTCCTACAGAAAGAGTGTTTCAGAACTGCTCCATCAAAAGTAATGTTCAACTCTGTTAGTTGAATGCACAGAACAGAAAGAAGCTTCGGAGAATGCTTCTGTGTAGTTTTAATTTGAAGATATTCCTTTTTCCACTATAAGCCCATTAGCTCTCTGAGTGTCCAGTTGCATTTTCCACAGAAAGAGTGTTTCAGAACTGGTCTATCAAAAGTAATATTCATCTCTGTTAGTTGAATGCACAGAACAGAAAGAAGTTTCGCAGAATGGTTCTGTGTAGTTTTTATTTGAAGTTATTTCTTTTTCCACTATAGGACCCTTAGGGCTCCGAATGTCCACTTACAGTTTCTACAGAAACAATGTTTCAGAACTGTTCAATCAAAAGTAAGCTTCAACTCTGTTAGTTGAATTCACAGAACAGAAAGCAGTTTCATAAAATGCTTCTGTGTAGTTTTTATTTGAAGATATTCCTTTTGCCACTAGAGTCCTCCTGGGGCTCCGAATGTCCACTTGCAGTTTCCACAGAAACTGTGTTTCAGAACTCCTCAATCAAAAGTAAGCTTCAACTCTGTTAGTTGAATGCACTGAACAAAAAGTACTATCACAGAATGCTTCTGTGTAGTTTTTATTTGAAGACATTACATTTTCCACTGTAGGCCTCTTAGCGCTATGAATGTCCACTTGCAGTTTCTAATGAAAGAGTGTTTCTGTGCTGCTCAATCAAAAGAAAGGTCCAACTCTGTTAGTTGAATGCACAGAACAGAAAGAAGTTTCACAGTATGCTTCTGTGTAGGTTTTATTTGAAGTAAGTCCTTTTTACACTATAGGCCCCCATGCGCTATGGTTGTCCAATGGCAGTTTCTACAGAAAGAGTGTTTCTGTGCTGCTCTATCAAAAGTAGGTTCAACTCTGTTAGTTGAATGCACAGAAGACAAAGAATTTTCACAGAATGCTTCTGTGTAGTTTTTATTTGTAGATATTCTTTTTTGCTGTATAGGCCCCTTAGCGCTATGAATGTCCAATTGCAGTTTCTACAGAAAGAGTGTTTCAGAATTGCTCAATCAAATGTAAGCTTCAAATCTGTTACTTGAATGCACAGAACAGAAAGAAGTTTCACTGAATGCTTCTGTGTAGTTTTTGTTTGTAGTTATTCCTTTTTCCAGCATAGGCTCCTTAGTGCTACGAATGTCCACTTGTAGTTTCTACAGAAAGAGTGTTTCAGAACTGCTCAATCAATAGTAATGTTCAACTCTGTTAGTTGAATGCACAAAACAGAAAGAAGTTTCGCAGAATGCTTCTGTGTAGTTTTTATTTGTAGATATTCTTTTTTGCAGTATAGGCCCCTTAGCGCTATGAATGTCCAATTGCAGTTTCTACAGAAAGAGTGTATCAGAATTGCTCAATCAAAAGTAAGCTTCAACTCTGTTAGTTCATTGCACAGAACAGAAAGATGTTTCACTGAATGCCTCTGTGTAGTTTTTGTTTGTAATTATTCCTTTTCCAGTATAGGCTCCTTAGGGCTAGGAATGTCCACTTGCAGTTTCTACAGAAAGAGTGTTTCAGAACTGCTCAATCAATAGTAATATTCAACTATGATAGTTGAATGCACAGAACAGAATGAAGTTTCGCAGAATGCTTCTGAGTAGCTTTTAGCTGAAGATATTGCTTTTTCCACTATAAGCCCTTTAGCGCTCTGAATGTCCAGTTGCAGTTTCTACAGAAAGAATGTTTCAGAACTGCTCTACCAAAAGTAATATTCAACTCTGTTAGTTTAATGCACAGAACAGAAAGAAGCTTCGGAGAATGCTTCTGTGTAGTTTTTATTAGAAGATATTCCTTTTTCCACTATTGGCCCCTTAGGGTTCCAAATGTCCACTTGCTGTTTCTACAGAAAGAGCGTCTCAGAACTGCTCAATCAATAGTAAGCTTCAACTCTGTTAGTTGAATGCAAAGAACAGAAAGAAGTTTCACAGAATGATTCTGTGTAGTTTTATTTGAAGATATTCGTTTTTCCACTGTACGCCCCTTAGGGTTCCAAATGTCCACTTGCAGTTTCTTCAGAAAGAGCGTCTCAGAACTGCTCAATCAAAAGTAAACTTCAACTCTGTTAGTTGAATGCAAAGAAGAGAAACAAGTTTCACAGAATGCTTCTGTATAGTTTTAATTTGAAGATATTCCTTTTTCCACTATAAGCCCATTAGCTCTCTGAGTGTCCAGTTGCAGTTTCCACAGAAAGAGTGTTTCAGAACTGCTCTATCAAAAGTAATATTCACCTGTTAGTTGAATGCACAGAACAGATAGAAGTTTCGCAGAATGCTTCTGTGTAGTTTTTATTTGAAGATATTCCTTTTTCCACTATAGGACCCTTAGGGCTCCGAATGTCCACTTACAGTTTCTACAGAAACAATGTTTCAGAACTTTTCAATCAAAAGTAAGCTTCAACTCTGTTAGTTGAATTCACAGAACAGAAAGCAGTTTCATAAAAGGCTTCTGTGTAGTGTTTATTTGAAGATATTCCATTTGCCACTAGAGCCCTCCTGGGGCTCTAAATGTCCACTTGCAGTTTCCACAGAAACTGTGTTTCAGAACTGCTCAATCAAAAGTAAGCTTCAACTCTGTTAGTTGAATGCACTGAACAAAAAGTACTATCACAGAATGCTTCTGTGTAGTTTTTATTTGAAGACATTACATTTTCCACTGTAGGCCTCTTAGCGCTATGAATGTCCACTTGCAGTTTCTAATGAAAGAGTGTTTCAGTGCTGCTCAATCAAAAGAAAGGTCCAACTCTGTTGAATGCACAGAACAGAAAGAATTTTCACAGAATGCTTCTGTGTTGTTTTTATTTGTAGATATTCTTTTTTGCTGTATAGGCCCCTTAGCGCTAGGAATGTCCAATTGCAGTTTCTACAGAAAGAGTGTTTCAGAATTGCTCAATCAAAAGTAAGCTTCAAATCTGTTACTTGAATGCACAGAACAGAAAGAATTTTCACTGAATGCTTCTGTGTAGTTTTTGTTTGTAGTTATTCGTTTTTCCAGCATAGGCTCCTTAGTGCTACGAATGTCCACTTGCAGTTTCTACCGAAAGAGTGTTTCAGAACTGCGCAATCAATAGTAATGTTCAACTCTGTTAGTTGAATGCACAGAACAGAAAGAAGTTTCACAGAATTCTTCTGAGTAGTTTCTAGTTGAAGATATCCCTTTTTCCACTATAAGCCCCATAGAGCTCTGAATGTCCAGTTGCAGTTCCTACAGAAAGAGTGTTTCAGAACTGCTCCATCAAAAGTAGTGTTCAACTCTGTTAGTTGAATGCACAGAACAGAAAGAAGCTTCGGAGAATGCTTCTGTGTAGTTTTAATTTGAAGATATTCCTTTTTCCACTATAAGCCCATTAGCTCTCTGAGTGTCCAGTTGCATTTTCCACAGAAAGAGTGTTTCAGAACTGCTCCATCAAAAGTAATGTTCATCTCTGTTAGTTGAATGCACAGAACAGAAAGAAGCTTCGGAGAATGCTTCTGTGTAGTTTTAATTTGAAGATATTCCTTTTTCCACTATAAGCCCATTAGCTCTCTGAGTGTCCAGTTGCATTTTCCACAGAAAGAGTGTTTCAGAACTGCTCTATCAAAAGTAATGTTCAACTCTGTTAGTTGAATGCACAGAACAGAAAGAAGCTTCGGAGAATGCTTCTGTGTAGTTTTAATTTGAAGATATTCCTTTTTCCACTATAAGCCCATTAGCTCTCTGAGTGTCCAGTTGCATTTTCCACAGAAAGAGTGTTTCAGAACTGCTCTATCAAAAGTAATATTCATCTCTGTTAGTTGAATGCACAGAACAGAAAGAAGTTTCGCAGAATGGTTCTGTGTAGTTTTTATTTGAAGATATTTCTTTTTCCACGATAGGACCCTTAGGGCTCAGAATGTCCACTTACAGTTTCTACAGAAACAATGTTTCAGAACTGTTCAATCAAAAGTAAGCTTCAACTCTGTTAGTTGAATTCACAGAACAGAAAGCAGTTTCATAAAATGCTTCTGTGTAGTTTTTATTTGAAGATATTCCTTTTGCCACTAGAGTCCTCTGGGGGCTCCGAATGTCCACTTGCAGTTTCCACAGAAACTGTGTTTCAGAACTCCTCAATCAAAAGTAAGCTTCAACTCTGTTAGTTGAATGCACTGAACAAAAAGTACCATCACAGAATGCTTCTGTGTAGTTTTTATTTGAAGACATTACATTTTCCACTGTAGGCCTCTTAGCGCTATGAATGTCCACTTGCAGTTTCTAATGAAAGAGTGTTTCTGTGCTGCTCAATCAAAAGAAAGGTCCAACTCTGTTAGTTGAATGCACAGAACAGAAAGAAGGTTCACAGTATGCTTCCGTGTAGATTTTATTTGAAGTAAGTCCTTTTTACACTATAGGCCCCCATGCGCTATGGTTGTCCACTTGCAGTTTCTACAGAAAGAGTGTTTCTGTGCTGCTCTATCAAAAGTAGGTTCAACTCTGTTAGTTGAATGCACAGAAGACAAAGAAGTTTCACAGAATGCTTCTGTGTAGTTTTTATTTTTAGATATTCTTTTTTGCTGTATAGGCCCCTTAGCGCTATGAATGTCCAACTGCAGTTTCTACAGAAAGAGTGTTTCAGAATTGCTCAATCAAAAGTAAGCTTCAAATCTGTTACTGGAATGCACAGAACAGAAAGAAGTTTCACTGAATGCTTCTGTGTAGTTTTTGTTTGTAGTTATTCCTTTTTCCAGCATAGGCTCCTTAGTGCTACGAATGTCCACTTGTAGTTTCTACAGAAAGAGTGTTTCAGAACTGCTCAATCAATAGTATTGTTCAACTCTGTTAGTTGAATGCACAGAACAGAAAGAAGTTTCGCAGAATGCTTCTGAGTAGTTTCTAGTTGAAGATATCCCTTTTTCCACTATAAGCCCCATAGAGCTCTGAATGTCCAGTTGCAGTTTCTACAGAAAGAGTGTTTCAGAACTGCTCTATCAAAAGTAATATTCATCTCTGTTAGTTGAATGCACAGAACAGAAAGAAGTTTCGCAGAATGCTTCAGTGTAGTTTTTATTTGAAGATATTCCTTTTTCCACTATAGGCCCCTTAGGGCTCCGAATGTCCACTTGCAGTTTTTACAGAAACAGTGTTTCAGGACTGTTCAATCGAAAGTAAGCGTCAACTCTGTTAGTTGAATTCACAGAACAGAAAGCAGTTTCATAAAATGCTTCTGTGTAGTTTTTATTTGAAGATATTCCATTTACCACTACAGCCCTCCTGGGGCTCCAAATATCCACTTGCAGTTTCCACAGAAACTGTGTTTCAGAACTGCTCAATCAAAAGTAGGCTTCAACTCTGTTAGTTGAATGCACTGAACAAAAAGTATTATCACAGAATGCTTCTGTGCAGTTTTTATTTGAAGACATTACATTTTCCACTGTAGGCCTCTTAGCGCTATGAATGTCCACTTGCAGTTTCTAATGAAAGAGTGTTTCAGTGCTGCTCAATCAAAAGAAAGGTCCAACTCTGTTAGTTGAATGCACAGAACAGAAAGAAGTTTCGCAGAATGCTTCTGTGTAGTTTTTATTTGAAGATATTTCTTTTTCCACTATAGGACCCTTAGGGCTCCGAATATCCACTTACAGTTTCTACAGAAACAATGTTTCAGAACTGTTCAATCAAAAGTCAGCTTCAACTCTGTTAGTTGAATTCACAGAACAGAAAGCAGTTTCATAAAATGCTTCTGTGTAGTTTTTATTTGAAGATATTCCTTTTGCCACTAGAGTCCTCCTGGGGCTCCGAATGTCCACCTGCAGTTTCCACAGAAACTGTGTTTCAGAACTCCTGAATCAAAAGTAAGCTTCAACTCTGTTAGTTGAATGCACTGAACAAAAAGTACTATCACAGAATGCTTCTGTGTAGTTTTTATTGGAAGACATTACATTTTCCACTGTAGGCCTCTTACCGCTATGAATGTCCACTTGCAGTTTCTAATGAAAGAGTGTTTCTGTGCTGCTCAATCAAAAGAAAGGTCCAACTCTGTTAGTTGAATGCACAGAACAGAAAGAAGGTTCACAGTATGCTTCCGTGTAGGTTTTATTTGAAGTAAGTCCTTTTTACACTATAGGCCCCCATGCGCTATGGTTGTCCACTTGCAGTTTCTACAGAAAGAGTGTTTCTGTGCTGCTCTATCAAAAGTAGGTTCAACCCTGTTAGTTGAATGCACAGAAGACAAAGAAGTTTCACAGAATGCTTCTGTGTAGTTTTTATTTGTAGATATTCTTTTTTGCTGTATAGGCCCCTTAGCGCTATGAATGTCCAACTGCAGTTTCTACAGAAAGAGTGTTTCAGAATTGCTCAATCAAAAGTAAGCTTCAAATCTGTTACTTGAATGCACAGAACAGAAAGAAGTTTCACTGAATGCTTCTGTGTAGTTTTTGTTTGTAGTTATTCCTTTTTCCAGCATAGGCTCCTTAGTGCTACGAATGTCCACTTGTAGTTTCTACAGAAAGAGTGTTTCAGAACTGCTCAATCAATAGTATTGTTCAACTCTGTTAGTTGAATGCACAGAACAGAAAGAAGTTTCGCAGAATGCTTCTGAGTAGTTTCTAGTTGAAGATATCCCTTTTTCCACTATAAGCCCCATAGAGCTCTGAATGTCCAGTTGCAGTTTCTACAGAAAGAGTGTTTCAGAACTGCTCTATCAAAAGTAATGTTCAACTCTGTTAGTTGAATGCACAGAACAGAAAGAAGTTTCGGAGAATGCTTCTGTGTAGTTTTTATTTGAAGATATTCCTTTTTCCACTATAGGCCCCTTACGGTTCCAAATATCCACTTGCTGTTTCTACAGAAAGAGCGTCTCAGAACTGCTCAATCAATAGTATGCTTCAACTCTGTTAGTTGAATGCAAAGAACAGAAATAAGTTTCACAGAATGTTTCTGTGTAGTTATTATTTGAAGATACTCCTTTTTCCAATATAAGCCCATTAGTGCTCTGTATGTCCAGTTGCAGTTTCCACAGAAAGAGTGTTTCAGAACTGCTCTATCAAAAGTAATATTCATCTCTGTTAGTTGAATGCACAGAACAGAAAGAAGTTTCGCAGAATGCTTCTGTGTAGTTTTTATTTGAAGACATTCCTTTTCCACTATAGGCCCCTTAGGGCTCCGAATGTCCACTTACAGTTTCTACAGAAACAATGTTTCAGAACTTTTCAATCAAAAGTAAGCTTCAACTCTGTTAGTTGAATTCACAGAACAGAAAGCAGTTTCATAAAAGGCTTCTGTGTAGTTTTTATTTGAAGATATTCCATTTGCCACTAGAGCCCTCCTGGGGCTCTAAATGTCCACTTGCAGTTTCCACAGAAACTGTGTTTCAGAACTGCTCAATCAAAAGTAAGCTTCAACTCTGTTAGTTGAATGCACTGAACAAAAAGTACTATCACAGAATGCTTCTGTGTAGTTTTTATTTGAAGACAGTACATTTTCCACTGTAGGCCTCTTAGCGCTATGAATGTCCACTTGCAGTTTCTAATGAAAGAGTGTTTCAGTGCTGCTCAATCAAAAGAAAGGTCCAACTCTGTTGAATGCACAGAACAGAAAGAAGTTTCACAGAATGCTTCTGTGTTGTTTTTATTTGTAGATATTCTTTTTTGCTGTATAGGCCCCTTAGCGCTAGGAATGTCCAATTGCAGTTTCTACAGAAAGAGTGTTTCAGAATTGCTCAATCAAAAGTAAGCTTCAAATCTGTTACTTGAATGCACAGAACAGAAAGAATTTTCACTGAATGCTTCTGTGTAGTTTTTGTTTGTAGTTATTCGTTTTTCCAGCATAGGCTCCTTAGTGCTACGAATGTCCACTTGCAGTTTCTACGGAAAGAGTGTTTCAGAAGTGCGCAATCAATAGTAATGTTCAACTCTGTTAGTTGAATGCACAGAACAGAAAGAAGTTTCGCAGAATTCTTCTGAGTAGTTTCTAGTTGAAGATATCCCTTTTTCCACTATAAGCCCCATAGAGCTCTGAATGTCCAGTTGCAGTTCCTACAGAAAGAGTGTTTCAGAACTGCTCTACCATAAGTAATGTTCAACTCTGTTAGTTGAATGCACAGAACAGAAAGAAGCTTCGGAGAATGCTTCTGTGTAGTTTTAATTTGAAGATATTCCTTTTTCCACTATAAGCCCATTAGCTCTCTGAGTGTCCAGTTGCATTTTCCACAGAAAGAGTGTTTCAGAACTGCTCTATCAAAAGTAATGTTCAACTCTGTTAGTTGAATGCACAGAACAGAAAGAAGATTCGGAGAATGCTTCTGTGTAGTTTTAATTTGAAGATATTCCTTTTTCCACTATAAGCCCATTAGCTCTCTGAGTGTCCAGTTGCATTTTCCACAGAAAGAGTGTTTCAGAACTGCTCTATCAAAAGTAATATTCATCACTGTTAGTTGAATGCACAGAACAGAAAGAAGTTTCGCAGAATGGTTCTGTGTAGTTTTTATTTGAAGATATTTCTTTTTCCACTATAGGACCCTTAGGGCTCCGAATGTCCACTTACAGTTTCTACAGAAACAATGTTTCAGAACTGTTCAATCAAAAGTAAGCTTCAACCCTGTTAGTTGAATTCACAGAACAGAAAGCAGTTTCATAAAATGCTTCTGTGTAGTTTTTATTTGAAGATATTCCTTTTGCCACTAGAGTCCTCCTGGGGCTCCGAATATCCACTTGCAGTTTCCACAGAAACTGTGTTTCAGAACTCCTCAATCAAAAGTAAGCTTCAACTCTGTTAGTTGAATGCACTGAACAAAAAGTACTATCACAGAATGCTTCTGTGTAGTTTTTATTGGAAGACATTACATTTTCCACTGTAGGCCTCTTAGCGCTATGAATGTCCACTTGCAGTTTCTAATGAAAGAGTGTTTCAGTGCTGCTCAATCAAAAGAAAGGTCCAACTCTGTTAGTTGAATGCACAGAACAGAAAGAAGGTTCACAGTATGCTTCCGTGTAGGTTTTATTTGAAGTAAGTCCTTTTTACACTATAGGCCCCCATGCGCTATGGTTGTCCACTTGCAGTTTCTACAGAAAGAGTGTTTCTGTGCTGCTCTATCAAAAGTAGGTTCAACTCTGTTAGTTGAATGCACAGAAGACAAAGAAGTTTCACAGAATGCTTCTGTGTAGTTTTTATTTTTAGATATTCTTTTTTGCTGTATAGGCCCCTTAGCGCTATGAATGTCCAATTGCAGTTTCTACAGAAAGAGTGTTTCAGAATTGCTCAATCAAAAGTAAGCTTCAAATCTGTTACTTGAATGCACAGAACAGAAAGAAGTTTCACTGAATGCTTCTGTGTAGTTTTTGTTTGTAGTTATTCCTTTTTCCAGCATAGGCTCCTTAGTGCTACGAATGTCCACTTGTAGTTTCTACAGAAAGAGTGTTTCAGAACTGCTCAATCAATAGTATTGTTCAACTCTGTTAGTTGAATGCACAGAACAGAAAGAAGTTTCGCAGAATGCTTCTGAGTAGTTTCTAGTTGAAGATATCCCTTTTTCCACTATAAGCCCCATAGAGCTCTGAATGTCCAGTTGCAGTTTCTACAGAAAGGGTGTTTCAGAACTGCTCTATCAAAAGTAATGTTCAACTCTGTTAGTTGAATGCACAGAACAGAAAGAAGTTTCGGAGAATGCTTCTGTGTAGTTTTTATTTGAAGATATTCCTTTTTCCACTATAGGCCCCTTACGGTTCCAAATATCCACTTGCTGTTTCTACAGAAAGAGCGTCTCAGAACTGCTCAATCAATAGTATGCTTCAACTCTGTTAGTTGAATGCAAAGAACAGAAATAAGTTTCACAGAATGTTTCTGTGTAGTTATTATTTGAAGATACTCCTTTTTCCAATATAAGCCCATTAGTGCTCTGTATGTCCAGTTGCAGTTTCCACAGAAAGAGTGTTTCAGAACTGCTCTATCAAAAGTAATATTCATCTCTGTTAGTTGAATGCACAGAACAGAAAGAAGTTTCGCAGAATGCTTCAGTGTAGTTTTTATTTGAAGATATTCCTTTTTCCACTATAGGACCCTTAGGGCTCCGAATGTCCACTTGCAGTTTTTACAGAAACAGTGTTTCAGAACTGTTCAATCAAAAGTAACCGTCAACTCTGTTAGTTGAATTCACAGAACAGAAAGCAGTTTCATAAAATGCTTCTGTGTAGTTTTTATTTGAAGATATTCCATTTGCCACTAGAGCCCTCCTGGGGCTCCAAATGTCCACTTGCAGTTTCCACAGAAACTGTGTTTCAGAACTGCTCAATCAAAAGTAAGCTTCAACTCTGTTAGTTGAATGCACTGAACAAAAAGTACTATCACAGAATGCTTCTGTGTAGTTTTTATTTGAAGACATTACATTTTCCACTGTAGGCCACTTAGCGCTATGAATGTCCACTTGCAGTTTCTAATGAAAGAGTGTTTCAGTGCTGCTCAATCAAAAGAAAGGTCCAACTCTGTTAGTTGAATGCACAGAACAGAAAGAAGTTTCACAGAATGCTTCTGTGTTGTTTTTATTTGTAGATATTCTTTTTTGCTGTATAGGCCCCTTAGCGCTAGGAATGTCCAATTGCAGTTTCTACAGAAAGAGAGTTTCAGAATTGCTCAATCAAAAGTAAGCTTCAAATCTGTTACTTGAATGCACAGAACAGAAAGAATTTTCACTGAATGCTTCTGTGTAGTTTTTGTTTGTAGTTATTCGTTTTTCCACCATAGGCTCCTTAGTGCTACGAATGTCCACTTGCAGTTTCTACCGAAAGAGTGTTTCAGAACTGCGCAATCAATAGTAATGTTCAACTCTGTTAGTTGAATGCACAGAACACAAAGAAGTTTCGCAGAATTCTTCTGAGTAGTTTCTAGTTGAAGGTATCCCTTTTTCCACTATAAGCCCCATAGAGCTCTGAATGTCCAGTTGCAGTTCCTACAGAAAGAGTGTTTCAGAACTGCTCCATCAAAAGTAATGTTCAACTCTGTTAGTTGAATGCACAGAACAGAAAGAAGCTTCGGAGAATGCTTCTGTGTAGTTTTAATTTGAAGATATTCCTTTTTCCACTATAAGCCCATTAGCTCTCTGAGTGTCCAGTTGCATTTTCCACAGAAAGAGTGTTTCAGAACTGCTCTATCAAAAGTAATGTTCAACTCTGTTAGTTGAATGCACAGAACAGAAAGAAGCTTCGGAGAATGGTTCTGTGTAGTTTTTATTTGAAGATATTTCTTTTTCCACTATAGGACCCTTAGGGATCCGAATGTCCACTTACAGTTTCTACAGAAACAATGTTTCAGAACTGTTCAATCAAAAGTAAGCTTCAACTCTGTTAGTTGAATTCACAGAACAGAAAGCAGTTTCATAAAATGCTTCTGTGTAGTTTTTATTTGAAGATATTCCTTTTGCCACTAGAGTCCTCCTGGGGCTCCGAATGTCCACTTGCAGTTTCCACAGAAACTGTGTTTCAGAACTCCTCAATCAAAAGTAAGCTTCAACTCTGTTAGTTGAATGCACTGAACAAATAGTACTATCACAGAATGCTTCTGTGTAGTTTTTATTTGAAGACATTACATTTTCTACTGTATTCCTGTTAGCGCTATGAATGTCCACTTGCAGTTTCTAATGAAAGAGTGTTTCTGTGCTGCTCAATCAAAAGAAAGGTCCAACTCTGTTAGTTGAATGCACAGAACAGAAAGAAGTTTCACAGTATGCTTCTGTGTAGGTTTTATTTGAAGTAAGTCCTTTTTACACTATAGGCCCCCATGCGCTATGGTTGTCCACTGGCAGTTTCTACAGAAAGAGTGTTTCTGTGCTGCTCTATCAAAAGTAGGTTCAACTCTGTTAGTTGAATGCACAGAAGACAAAGAATTTTCACAAAATGCTTCTGTGTAGTTTTTATTTGTAGATATTCTTTTTTGCTGTATAGGCCCCTTAGCGCTATGAATGTCCAATTGCAGTTTCTACAGAAAGAGTGTTTCAGAATTGCTCAATCAAAAGTAACCTTCAAATCTGTTACTTGAATGAACAGAACAGAAAGAAGTTTCACTGAATGCTTCTGTGTAGTTTTTGTTTGTAGTTATTCCTTTTTCCAGCATAGGCTCCTTAGTGCTACGAATGTCCACTTGTAGTTTCTACAGAAAGAGTGTTTCAGAACTGCTCAATCAATAGTAACGTTCAACTCTGATAGTTGAATGCACAGAACAGAAAGAAGTTTCGCAGAATGCTTCTGTGTAGTTTTTATTTGTAGATATTCTTTTTTGCAGTATAGGCCCCTTAGCGCTATGAATGTCCAATTGCAGTTTCTACAGAAAGAGTGTATCAGAATTGCTCAATCAAAAGTAAGCTTCAACTCTGTTAGTTCATTGCACAGAACAGAAAGAAGTTTCACTGAATGCCTCTGTGTAGTTTTTGTTTGTAATTATTCCTTTTCCAGTATAGGCTCCTTAGGGCTAGGAATGTCCACTTGCAGTTTCTACAGAAAGAGTGTTTCAGAACTGCTCAATCAATAGTAATATTCAACTATGATAGTTGAATGCACAGAACAGAATGAAGTTTCGCAGAATGCTTCTGAGTAGCTTTTAGCTGAAGATATTGCTTTTTCCACTATAAGCCCTTTAGCGCTCTGAATGTCCAGTTGCAGTTTCTACAGAAAGAATGTTTCAGAACTGCTCTACCAAAAGTAATATTCAACTCTGTTAGTTTAATGCACAGAACAGAAAGAAGCTTCGGAGAATGCTTCTGTGTAGTTTTTATTAGAAGATATTCCTTTTTCCACTATTGGCCCCTTAGGGTTCCAAATGTCCACTTGCTGTTTCTACAGAAAGAGCGTCTCAGAACTGCTCAATCAATAGTAAGCTTCAACTCTGTTAGTTGAATGCAAAGAACAGAAAGAAGTTTCACAGATTGCTTCTGTATAGTTTTAATTTGAAGATATTCCTTTTTCCACTATAAGCCCATTAGCTCTCTGAGTGTCCAGTTGCAGTTTCCACAGAAAGAGTGTTTCAGAACTGCTCTATCAAAAGTAATATTCATCTCTGTTAGTTGAATGCACAGAACAGATAGAAGTTTCGCAGAATGCTTCTGTGTAGTTTTTATTTGAAGATATTCCTTTTTCCACTATAGGCCCCTTACGGTTCCAAATATCCACTTGCTGTTTCTACAGAAAGAGCGTCTCAGAACTGCTCAATCAATAGTATGCTTCAACTCAGTTGAATGCAAAGAACAGAAATAAGTTTCACAGAATGTTTCTGTGTAGTTTTTATTTGAAGATCCTCCTTTTTCCAATATAAGCCAATTAGTGCTCTGTATGTGCAGTTGCAGTTTCCACAGAAAGAGTGTTTCAGAACTGCTCTATCAAAAGTAATATTCATCTCTGTTAGTTGAATGCACAGAACAGAAAGAAGTTTCGCAGAATGCTTCAGTGTAGTTTGTATTTGAAGATATTCCTTTTTCCACTATAGGCCCCTTAGGGCTCCGAATGTCCACTTGCAGTTTTTACAGAAACCGTGTTTCAGAACTGTTCAATCAAAAGTAAGCTTCAACTCTGTTAGTTGAATGCCCAGAACAGAAAGAAGTTTCGCAGAATGCTTCTGAGTAGTTTTAATTTGAAGATATTCTTTTTTCCTCAGAGCCCAGTAGCGCTCTGAGTGTCCACTTGTAGTTTCTACAGAAACAGTGTTTCAGAACTGCTCTATCGAAAGTAATATTCAACTCTGTTACTTGAATGCACAGAACAGAAAGAAGTCTCGCAGAATGCTTCTGTGTAGTTTTCATTTGTAGATATTCTTTTTTGCAGTATAGGCCCCTTAGCGCTATGAATGTCCAATTGCAGTTTCTACAGAAAGAGTGTATCAGAATTGCTCAATCAAAAGTAAGCTTCAACTCTGTTAGTTCGTTGCACAGAACAGAAAGAAGTTTCACTGAATGCCTCTGTGTAGTTTTTGTTTGTAATTATTCCTTTTCCAGTATAGGCTCCTTAGTGCTAGGAATGTCCACTTGCAGTTTCTACAGAAAGAGTGTTTCAGAACTGCTCAATCAATAGCAATATTCAACTCTGATAGTTGAATGCACAGAACAGAATGAAGTTTCGCAGAATGCTTCTGAGTAGCTTTTAGCTGAAGATATTGCTTTTTCCACTATAAGCCCTTTAGCGCTCTGAATGTCCAGTTGCAGTTTCTACAGAAAGAATGTTTCAGAACTGCTCTACCAAAAGTAATATTCAACTCTGTTAGTTTAATGCACAGAACAGAAAGAAGCTTCGGAGAATGCTTCTGTGTAGTTTTTATTAGAAGATATTCCTTTTTCCACTATTGGCCCCTTAGGGTTCCAAATGTCCACTTGCTGTTTCTACAGAAAGAGCGTCTCAGAACTGCTCAATCAATAGTAAGCTTCAACTCTGTTAGTTGAATGCAAAGAACAGAAAGAAGTTTCACAGAATGATTCTGTGAAGTTTTTATTTGAAGATATTCGTTTTTCCACTGTACGCCCCTTAGGGTTCCAAATGTCCACTTGCAGTTTCTTCAGAAAGAGCGTCTCAGAACTGCTCAATCAAAAGTAAACTTCAACTCTGTTAGTTGAATGCAAAGAAGAGAAACAAGTTTCACAGAATGCTTCTGTATAGTTTTAATTTGAAGATATTCCTTTTTCCACTATAAGCCCATTAGCTCTCTGAGTGTCCAGTTGCAGTTTCCACAGAAAGAGTGTTTCAGAACTGCTCTATCAAAAGTAATATTCATCTCTGTTAGTTGAATGCACAGAACAGATAGAAGTTTCGCAGAATGCTTCTGTGTAGTTTTTATTTGAAGATATTCCTTTTTCCACTATAGGACCCTTAGGGCTCCGAATGTCCACTTACAGTTTCTACAGAAACGATGTTTCAGAACTTTTCAATCAAAAGTAAGCTTCAACTCTGTTAGTTGAATTCACAGAACAGAAAGCAGTTTCATAAAAGGCTTCTGTGTAGTTTTTATTTGAAGATATTCCATTTGCCACTAGAGCCCTCCTGGGGCTCTAAATGTCCACTTGCAGTTTCCACAGAAACTGTGTTTCAGAACTGCTCAATCAAAAGTAAGCTTCAACTCTGTTAGGTGAATGCACTGAACAAAAAGTACTATCACAGAATGCTTCTGTGTAGTTTTTATTTGAAGACATTACATTTTCCACTGTAGGCCTCTTAGCGCTATGAATGTCCACTTGCAGTTTCTAATGAAAGAGTGTTTCAGTGCTGCTCAATCAAAAGAAAGGTCCAACTCTGTTAGTTGAATGCACAGAACAGAAAGAAGTTTCACAGAATGCTTCTGTGTTGTTTTTATTTGTAGATATTCTTTTTTGCTGTATAGGCCCCTTAGCGCTAGGAATGTCCAATTGCAGTTTCTACAGAAAGAGTGTTTCAGAATTGCTCAATCAAAAGTAAGCTTCAAATCTGTTACTTGAATGCACAGAACAGAAAGAAGTTTCTCTGAATGCTTCTGTGTAGTTTTTGTTTGTAGTTATTCCTTTTTCCAGCATAGGCTCCTTAGTGCTACGAATGTCCACTTGCAGTTTCTACCGAAAGAGTGTTTCAGAACTGCGCAATCAATAGTAATGTTCAACTCTGTTAGTTGAATGCACAGAACAGAAAGAAGTTTCGCAGAATTCTTCTGAGTAGTTTCTAGTTGAAGATATCCCTTTTTCCACTATAAGCCCCATAGAGCTCTGAATGTCCAGTTGCAGTTCGTACAGAAAGAGTGTTTCAGAACTGCTCCATCAAAGGTAATGTTCAACTCTGTTAGTTGAATGCACAGAACAGAAAGAAGCTTCGGAGAATGCTTCTGTGTAGTTTTAATTTGAAGATATTCCTTTTTCCACTATAAGCCCATTAGCTCTCTGAGTGTCCAGTTGCATTTTCCACAGAAAGAGTGTTTCAGAACTGCTCTATCAAAAGTAATGTTCAACTCTGTCAGTTGAATGCACAGAACAGAAACAAGCTTCGGAGAATGCTTCTGTGTAGTTTTAATTTGAAGATATTCCTTTTTCCACTATAAGCCCATTAGCTCTCTGAGTGTCCAGTTGCATTTTCCACAGAAAGAGTGTTTCAGAACTGCTCTATCAAAAGTAATGTTCAACTCTGTTAGTTGAATGCACAGAACAGAAACAAGCTTCGGAGAATGCTTCTGTGTAGTTTTAATTTGAAGATATTCCTTTTTCCACTATAAGCCCATTAGCTCTCTGAGTGTCCAGTTGCATTTTCCACAGAAAGAGTGTTTCAGAACTGCTCTATCAAAAGTAATATTCATCTCTGTTAGTTGAATGCACAGAACAGAAAGAACTTTCGCAGAATGGTTCTGTGTAGTTTTTATTTGAAGATATTCCTTTTTCCACTATAGGACCCTTAGGGCTCCGAATGTCCACTTACAGTTTCTACAGAAACAATGTTTCAGAACTGTTCAATCAAAAGTAAGCTTCAACTCTGTTAGTTGAATTCACAGAACAGAAAGCAGTTTCATAAAATGCTTCTGTGTAGTTTTTGTTTGAAGATATTCCTTTTGCCACTAGAGTCCTCCTGGGGCTCCGAATGTCCACTTGCAGTTTCCACAGAAACTGTGTTTCAGAACTCCTCAATCAAAAGTAAGATTCAACTCTGTTAGTTGAATGCACTGAACAAAAAGTACTATCACAGAATGCTTCTGTGTAGTTTTTATTTGAAGACATTACATTTTCCACTGTAGGCCTCTTAGCGCTATGAACGTCCACTTGCAGTTTCTAATGAAAGAGTGTTTCTGTGCTGCTCAATCAAAAGAAAGGTCCAACTCTGTTAGTTGAATGCACAGAACAGAAAGAAGGTTCACAGTATGCTTCCGTGTAGGTTTTATTTGAAGTAAGTCCTTTTTACACTATAGGCCCCCATGCGCTATGGTTGTCCACTTGCAGTTTCTACAGAAAGAGTGTTTCTGTGCTGCTCTATCAAAAGTAGGTTCAACTCTGTTAGTTGAATGCACAGAAGACAAAGAAGTTTCACAGAATGCTTCTGTGTAGTTTTTATTTTTAGATATTCTTTTTTGCTGTATAGGCCCCTTAGCGCTATGAATGTCCAATTGCAGTTTCTACAGAAAGAGTGTTTCAGAATTGCTCAATCAAAAGTAAGCTTCAAATCTGTTACTTGAATGCACAGAACAGAAAGAAGTTTCACTGAATGCTTCTGTGTAGTTTTTGTTTGTAATTATTCCTTTTTCCAGTGTAGGCTGCTTAGTGCTACGAATGTCCACTTGAAGTTTCTACAGAAAGAGTGTTTCAGAACTGCTCCATCAATAGTAATGTTCAACTCTGTTAGTTGAATGCACAGAACAGAAAGAAGTTTCGCAGAATGCTTCTGAGTAGTTTCTAGTTGAAGATATCCCTTTTTCCACTATAAGCCCCATAGAGCTCTGAATGTCCAGTTGCAGTTTCTACACAAAGAGTGTTTCAGAACTGCTCTATCAAAAGTAATGTTCAACTCTGTTAGTTGAATGCACAGAACAGAAAGAAGTTTCGGAGAATTCTTCTGTGTAGTTTTTATTTGAAGATATTCCTTTTTCCACTATAGGCCCCTTACGGTTCCAAATATCCACTTGCTGTTTCTACAGAAAGAGCGTCTCAGAACTGCTCAATCAATAGTATGCTTCAACTCAGTTGAATGCAAAGAACAGAAATAAGTTTCACAGAATGTTTCTGTGTAGTTTTTATTTGAAGATCCTCCTTTTTCCAATATAAGCCCATTAGTGCTCTGTATGTGCAGTTGCAGTTTCCACAGAAAGAGTGTTTCAGAACTGCTCTATCAAAAGTAATATTCATCTCTGTTAGTTGAATGCACAGAACAGAAAGAAGTTTCGCAGAATGCTTCAGTGTAGTTTGTATTTGAAGATATTCCTTTTTCCACTATAGGCCCCTTAGGGCTCCGAATGTCCACTTGCAGTTTTTACAGAAACCGTGTTTCAGAACTGTTCAATCAAAAGTAAGCTTCAACTCTGTTAGTTGAATGCCCAGAACAGAAAGAAGTTTCGCAGAATGCTTCTGAGTAGTTTTAATTTGAAGATATTCTTTTTTCCTCAGAGCCCAGTAGCGCTCTGAGTGTCCACTTGTAGTTTCTACAGAAACAGTGTTTCAGAACTGCTCTATCGAAAGTAATATTCAACTCTGTTACTTGAATGCACAGAACAGAAAGAAGTTTCGCAGAATGCTTCTGTGTAGTTTTTATTTGTAGATATTCTTTTTTGCAGTATAGGCCCCTTAGCGCTATGAATGTCCAATTGCAGTTTCTACAGAAAGAGTGTATCAGAATTGCTCAATCAAAAGTAAGCTTCAACTCTGTTAGTTCGTTGCACAGAACAGAAAGAAGTTTCACTGAATGCCTCTGTGTAGTTTTTGTTTGTAATTATTCCTTTTCCAGTATAGGCTCCTTAGTGCTAGGAATGTCCACTTGCAGTTTCTACAGAAAGAGTGTTTCAGAACTGCTCAATCAATAGTAATATTCAACTCTGATAGTTGAATGCACAGAACAGAATGAAGTTTCGCAGAATGCTTCTGAGTAGCTTTTAGCTGAAGATATTGCTTTTTCCACTATAAGCCCTTTAGCGCTCTGAATGTCCAGTTGCAGTTTCTACAGAAAGAATGTTTCAGAACTGCTCTACCAAAAGTAATATTCAACTCTGTTAGTTTAATGCACAGAACAGAAAGAAGCTTCGGAGAATGCTTCTGTGTAGTTTTTATTAGAAGATATTCCTTTTTCCACTATTGGCCCCTTAGGGTTCCAAATGTCCACTTGCTGTTTCTACAGAAAGAGCGTCTCAGAACTGCTCAATCAATAGTAAGCTTCAACTCTGTTAGTTGAATGCAAAGAACAGAAAGAAGTTTCACAGAATGATTCTGTGAAGTTTTTATTTGAAGATATTCGTTTTTCCACTGTACGCCCCTTAGGGTTCCAAATGTCCACTTGCAGTTTCTTCAGAAAGAGCGTCTCAGAACTGCTCAATCAAAAGTAAACTTCAACTCTGTTAGTTGAATGCAAAGAAGAGAAACAAGTTTCACAGAATGCTTCTGTATAGTTTTAATTTGAAGATATTCCTTTTTCCACTATAAGCCCATTAGCTCTCTGAGTGTCCAGTTGCAGTTTCCACAGAAAGAGTGTTTCAGAACTGCTCTATCAAAAGTAATATTCATCTCTGTTAGTTGAATGCACAGAACAGATAGAAGTTTCGCAGAATGCTTCTGTGTAGTTTTTATTTGAAGATATTCCTTTTTCCACTCTAGGACCCTTAGGGCTCAGAATGTCCACTTACAGTTTCTACAGAAACAATGTTTCAGAACTTTTCAATCAAAAGTAAGCTTCAACTCTGTTAGTTGAATTCACAGAACAGAAAGCAGTTTCATAAAAGGCTTCTGTGTAGTTTTTATTTGAAGATATTCCATTTGCCACTAGAGCCCTCCTGGGGCTCTAAATGTCCACTTGCAGTTTCCACAGAAACTGTGTTTCAGAACTGCTCAATCAAAAGTAAGCTTCAACTCTGTTAGTAGAATGCACTGAACAAAAAGTACTATCACAGAATGCTTCTGTGTAGTTTTATTTGAAGACATTACATTTTCCACTGTAGGCCTCTTAGCGCTATGAATGTCCACTTGCAGTTTCTAATGAAAGAGTGTTTCAGTGCTGCTCAATCAAAAGAAAGGTCCAACTCTGTTAGTTGAATGCACAGAACAGAAAGAAGTTTCACAGAATGCTTCTGTGTTGTTTTTATTTGTAGATATTCTTTTTTGCTGTATAGGCCCCTTAGCGCTAGGAATGTCCAATTGCAGTTTCTACAGAAAGAGTGTTTCAGAATTGCTCAATCAAAAGTAAGCTTCAAATCTGTTACTTGAATGCACAGAACAGAAAGAAGTTTCTCTGAATGCTTCTGTGTAGTTTTTGTTTGTAGTTATTCCTTTTTCCAGCATAGGCTCCTTAGTGCTACGAATGTCCACTTGCAGTTTCTACCGAAAGAGTGTTTCAGAACTGCGCAATCAATAGTAATGTTCAACTCTGTTAGTTGAATGCACAGAACAGAAAGAAGTTTCGCAGAATTCTTCTGAGTAGTTTCTAGTTGAAGATATCCCTTTTTCCACTATAAGCCCCATAGAGCTCTGAATGTCCAGGTGCAGTTCGTACAGAAAGAGTGTTTCAGAACTGCTCCATCAAAGGTAATGTTCAACTCTGTTAGTTGAATGCACAGAACAGAAAGAAGCTTCGGAGAATGCTTCTGTGTAGTTTTAATTTGAAGATATTCCTTTTTCCACTATAAGCCCATTAGCTCTCTGAGTGTCCAGTTGCATTTTCCACAGAAAGAGTGTTTCAGAACTGCTCTATCAAAAGTAATGTTCAACTCTGTTAGTTGAATGCACAGAACAGAAACAAGCTTCGCAGAATGCTTCTGTGTAGTTTTAATTTGAAGATATTCCTTTTTCCACTATAAGCCCATTAGCTCTCTGAGTGTCCAGTTGCATTTTCCACAGAAAGAGTGTTTCAGAACTGCTCTATCAAAAGTAATGTTCAACTCTGTTAGTTGAATGCACAGAACAGAAACAAGCTTCGGAGAATGCTTCTGTGTAGTTTTAATTTGAAGATATTCCTTTTTCCACTATAAGCCCATTAGCTTTCTGAGTGTCCAGTTGCATTTTCCACAGAAAGAGTGTTTCAGAACTGCTCTATCAAAAGTAATATTCATCTCTGTTAGTTGAATGCACAGAACAGAAAGAACTTTCGCAGAATGGTTCTGTGTAGTTTTTATTTGAAGATATTCCTTTTTCCACTATAGGACCCTTAGGGCTCCGAATGTCCACTTACAGTTTCTACAGAAACAATGTTTCAGAACTGTTCAATCAAAAGTAAGCTTCAACTCTGTTAGTTGAATTCACAGAACAGAAAGCAGTTTCATAAAATGCTTCTGTGTAGTTTTTGTTTGAAGATATTCCTTTTGCCACTAGAGTCCTCCTGGGGCTCCGAATGTCCACTTGCAGTTTCCACAGAAACTGTGTTTCAGAACTCCTCAATCAAAAGTAAGATTCAACTCTGTTAGTTGAATGCACTGAACAAAAAGTACTATCACAGAATGCTTCTGTGTAGTTTTTATTGGAAGACATTACATTTTCCACTGTAGGCCTCTTAGCGCTATGAATGTCCACTTGCAGTTTCTAATGAAAGAGTGTTTCTGTGCTGCTCAATCAAAAGAAAGGTCCAACTCTGTTAGTTGAATGCACAGAACAGAAAGAAGGTTCACAGTATGCTTCCGTGTAGGTTTTATTTGAAGTAAGTCCTTTTTACACTATAGGCCCCCATGCGCTATGGTTGTCCACTTGCAGTTTCTACAGAAAGAGTGTTTCTGTGCTGCTCTATCAAAAGTAGGTTCAACTCTGTTAGTTGAATGCACAGAAGACAAAGAAGTTTCACAGAATGCTTCTGTGTAGTTTTTATTTTTAGATATTCTTTTTTGCTGTATAGGCCCCTTAGCGCTATGAATGTCCAATTGCAGTTTCTACAGAAAGAGTGTTTCAGAATTGCTCAATCAAAAGTAAGCTTCAAATCTGTTACTTGAATGCACAGAACAGAAAGAAGTTTCACTGAATGATTCTGTGTAGTTTTTGTTTGTAATTATTCCTTTTTCCAGTGTAGGCTGCTTAGTGCTACGAATGTCCACTTGAAGTTTCTACAGAAAGAGTGTTTCAGAACTGCTCCATCAATAGTAATGTTCAACTCTGTTAGTTGAATGCACAGAACAGAAAGAAGTTTCGCAGAATGCTTCTGAGTAGTTTCTAGTTGAAGATATCCCTTTTTCCACTATAAGCCCCATAGAGCTCTGAATGTCCAGTTGCAGTTTCTACACAAAGAGTGTTTCAGAACTGCTCTATCAAAAGTAATGTTCAACTCTGTTAGTTGAATGCACAGAACAGAAAGAAGTTTCGGAGAATTCTTCTGTGTAGTTTTTATTTGAAGATATTCCTTTTTCCACTATAGGCCCCTTACGGTTCCAAATATCCACTTGCTGTTTCTACAGAAAGAGCGTCTCAGAACTGCTCAATCAATAGTATGCTTCAACTCAGTTGAATGCAAAGAACAGAAATAAGTTTCACAGAATGTTTCTGTGTAGTTTTTATTTGAAGATCCTCCTTTTTCCAATATAAGCCCATTAGTGCTCTGTATGTGCAGTTGCAGTTTCCACAGAAAGAGTGTTTCAGAACTGCTCTATCAAAAGTAATATTCATCTCTGTTAGTTGAATGCACAGAACAGAAAGAAGTTTCGCAGAATGCTTCAGTGTAGTTTGTATTTGAAGATATTCCTTTTTCCACTATAGGCCCCTTAGGGCTCCGAATGTCCACTTGCAGTTTTTACAGAAACCGTGTTTCAGAACTGTTCAATCAAAAGTAAGCTTCAACTCTGTTAGTTGAATGCCCAGAACAGAAAGAAGTTTCGCAGAATGCTTCTGAGTAGTTTTAATTTGAAGATATTCTTTTTTCCTCAGAGCCCAGTAGCGCTCTGAGTGTCCACTTGTAGTTTCTACAGAAACAGTGTTTCAGAACTGCTCTATCGAAAGTAATATTCAACTCTGTTACTTGAATGCACAGAACAGAAAGAAGTTTCGCAGAATGCTTCTGTGTAGTTTTTATTTGTAGATATTCTTTTTTGCAGTATAGGCCCCTTAGCGCTATGAATGTCCAATTGCAGTTTCTACAGAAAGAGTGTATCAGAATTGCTCAATCAAAAGTAAGCTTCAACTCTGTTAGTTCGTTGCACAGAACAGAAAGAAGTTTCACTGAATGCCTCTGTGTAGTTTTTGTTTGTAATTATTCCTTTTCCAGTATAGGCTCCTTAGTGCTAGGAATGTCCACTTGCAGTTTCTACAGAAAGAGTGTTTCAGAACTGCTCAATCAATAGTAATATTCAACTCTGATAGTTGAATGCACAGAACAGAATGAAGTTTCGCAGAATGCTTCTGAGTAGCTTTTAGCTGAAGATATTGCTTTTTCCACTATAAGCCCTTTAGCGCTCTGAATGTCCAGTTGCAGTTTCTACAGAAAGAATGTTTCAGAACTGCTCTACCAAAAGTAATATTCAACTCTGTTAGTTTAATGCACAGAACAGAAAGAAGCTTCGGAGAATGCTTCTGTGTAGTTTTTATTAGAAGATATTCCTTTTTCCACTATTGGCCCCTTAGGGTTCCAAATGTCCACTTGCTGTTTCTACAGAAAGAGCGTCTCAGAACTGCTCAATCAATAGTAAGCTTCAACTCTGTTAGTTGAATGCAAAGAACAGAAAGAAGTTTCACAGAATGATTCTGTGAAGTTTTTATTTGAAGATATTCGTTTTTCCACTGTACGCCCCTTAGGGTTCCAAATGTCCACTTGCAGTTTCTTCAGAAAGAGCGTCTCAGAACTGCTCAATCAAAAGTAAACTTCAACTCTGTTAGTTGAATGCAAAGAAGAGAAACAAGTTTCACAGAATGCTTCTGTATAGTTTTAATTTGAAGATATTCCTTTTTCCACTATAAGCCCATTAGCTCTCTGAGTGTCCAGTTGCAGTTTCCACAGAAAGAGTGTTTCAGAACTGCTCTATCAAAAGTAATATTCATCTCTGTTAGTTGAATGCACAGAACAGATAGAAGTTTCGCAGAATGCTTCTGTGTAGTTTTTATTTGAAGATATTCCTTTTCCCACTATAGGACCCTTAGGGCTCCGAATGTCCACTTACAGTTTCTACAGAAACAATGTTTCAGAACTTTTCAATCAAAAGTAAGCTTCAACTCTGTTAGTTGAATTCACAGAACAGAAAGCAGTTTCATAAAAGGCTTCTGTGTAGTTTTTATTTGAAGATATTCCATTTGCCACTAGAGCCCTCCTGGGGCTCTAAATGTCCACTTGCAGTTTCCACAGAAACTGTGTTTCAGAACTGCTCAATCAAAAGTAAGCTTCAACTCTGTTAGTTGAATGCACTGAACAAAAAGTACTATCACAGAATGCTTCTGTGTAGTTTTTATTTGAAGACATTACATTTTCCACTGTAGGCCTCTTAGCGCTATGAATGTCCAATTGCAGTTTCTACAGAAAGAGTGTTTCAGAATTGCTCAATCAAAAGTAAGCTTCAAATCTGTTACTTGAATGCACAGAACAGAAAGAAGTTTCACTGAATGCTTCTGTGTAGTTTTTGTTTGTAGTTATTGCTTTTTCCAGCATAGGCTCCTTAGTGCTACGAATGTCCACTTGCAGTTTCTACCGAAAGAGTGTTTCAGAACTGCGCAATCAATAGTAATGTTCAACTCTGTTAGTTGAATGCACAGAACAGAAAGAAGTTTCGCAGAATTCTTCTGAGTAGTTTCTAGTTGAAGGTATCCCTTTTTCCACTATAAGCCCCATAGAGCTCTGAATGTCCAGTTGCAGTTCCTACAGAAAGAGTGTTTCAGAACTGCTCCATCAAAAGTAATGTTCAACTCTGTTAGTTGAATGCACAGAACAGAAAGAAGCTTCGGAGAATGCTTCTGTGTAGTTTTAATTTGAAGATATTCCTTTTTCCACTATAAGCCCATTAGCTCTCTGAGTGTCCAGTTGCATTTTCCTCAGAAAGAGTGTTTCAGAACTGCTCTATCAAAAGTAATGTTCAACTCTGTTAGTTGAATGCACAGAACAGAAAGAAGCTTCGGAGAATGCTTCTGTGTAGTTTTAATTTGAAGATATTCCTTTTTCCACTATAAGCCCATTAGCTCTCTGAGGGTCCAGTTGCATTTTCCACAGAAAGAGTGTTTCAGAACTGCTCTATCAAAAGTAATATTCATCTCTGTTAGTTGAATGCACAGAACAGAAAGAAGTTTCGCAGAATGCTTCTGTGTAGTTTTTATTTGAAGATATTTCTTTTTCCACTATAGGACCCTTAGGGCTCCGAATGTCCACTTACAGTTTCTACAGAAACAATGTTTCAGAACTGTTCAATCAAACGTAAGCTTCAACTCTGTTAGTTGAATTCACAGAACAGAAAGCAGTTTCATAAAATGCTTCTGTGTAGTTTTTATTTGAAGATATTCCTTTTGCCACTAGAGTCCTCCTGGGGCTCCGAATGTCCACTTGCAGTTTCCACAGAAACTGTGTTTCAGAACTCCTCAATCAAAAGTAAGCTTCAACTCTGTTAGTTGAATGCACTGAACAAAAAGTACTATCACAGAATGCTTCTGTGTAGTTTTTATTTGAAGACATTACATTTTCCACTGTAGGCCTCTTAGCGCTATGAATGTCCACTTGCAGTTTGTAATGAAAGAGTGTTTCTGTGCTGCTCTATCAAAAGTAGGTTCAACTCTGTTAGTTGAATGCACAGAAGACAAAGAATTTTCACAGAATTCTTCTGTGTAGTTTTTATTTGTAGATATTCTTTTTTGCTGTATAGGCCCCTTAGCGCTATGAATGTCCAATTGCAGTTTCTACAGAAAGAGTGTTTCAGAATTGCTCAATCAAAAGTAAGCTTCAAATCTGTTACTTGAATGCACAGAACAGAAAGAAGTTTCACTGAATGCTTCTGTGTAGTTTTTGTTTGTAGTTATTCCTTTTTCCAGCATAGGCTCCTTAGTGCTACGAATGTCCACTTGTAGTTTCTACAGAAAGAGTGTTTCAGAACTGCTCAATCAATAGTAATGTTCAACTCTGTTAGTTGAATGCACAGAACAGAAAGAAGTTTCGGAGAATTCTTCTGTGTAGTTTTTATTTGAAGATATTCCTTTTTCCACTATAGGCCCCTTACGGTTCCAAATATCCACTTGCTGTTTCTACAGAAAGAGCGTCTCAGAACTGCTCAATCAATAGTATGCTTCAACTCAGTTGAATGCAAAGAACAGAAATAAGTTTCACAGAATGTTTCTGTGTAGTTTTTATTTGAAGATACTCCTTTTTCCAATATAAGCCCATTAGTGCTCTGTATGTGCAGTTGCAGTTTCCACAGAAAGAGTGTTTCAGAACTGCTCTATCAAAAGCAATATTCATCTCTGTTAGTTGAATGCACAGAACAGAAAGAAGTTTCGCAGAATGCTTCAGTGTAGTTTGTATTTGAAGATATTCCTTTTTCCACTATAGGCCCCTTAGGGCTCCGAATGTCCACTTGCAGTTTTTACAGAAACCGTGTTTCAGAACTGTTCAATCAAAAGTAAGCTTCAACTCTGTTAGTTGAATGCCCAGAACAGAAAGAAGTTTCGCAGAATGCTTCTGAGTAGTTTTAATTTGAAGATATTCTTTTTTCCTCAGAGCCCAGTAGCGCTCTGAGTGTCCACTTGTAGTTTCTACAGAAACAGTGTTTCAGAACTGCTCTATCGAAAGTAATATTCAACTCTGTTACTTGAATGCACAGAACAGAAAGAAGTTTCGCAGAATGCTTCTGTGTAGTTTTTATTTGTAGATATTCTTTTTTGCAGTATAGGCCCCTTAGCGCTATGAATGTCCAATTGCAGTTTCTACAGAAAGAGTGTATCAGAATTGCCCAATCAAAAGTAAGCTTCAACTCTGTTAGTTCGTTGCACAGAACAGAAAGAAGTTTCACTGAATGCCTCTGTGTAGTTTTTGTTTGTAATTATTCCTTTTCCAGTATAGGCTCCTTAGTGCTAGGAATGTCCACTTGCAGTTTCTACAGAAAGAGTGTTTCAGAACTGCTCAATCAATAGTAATATTCAACTCTGATAGTTGAATGCACAGAACAGAATGAAGTTTCGCAGAATGCTTCTGAGTAGCTTTTAGCTGAAGATATTCCTTTTTCCACTATAAGCCCTTTAGCGCTCTGAATGTCCAGTTGCAGTTTCTACAGAAAGAATGTTTCAGAACTGCTCTACCAAAAGTAATATTCAACTCTGTTAGTTTAATGCACAGAACAGAAAGAAGCTTCGGAGAATGCTTCTGTGTAGTTTTTATTAGAAGATATTCCTTTTTCCACTATTGGCCCCTTAGGGTTCCAAATGTCCACTTGCTGTTTCTACAGAAAGAGCGTCTCAGAACTGCTCAATCAATAGTAAGCTTCAACTCTGTTAGTTGAATGCAAAGAACAGAAAGAAGTTTCACAGAATGATTCTGTGAAGCTTTTATTTGAAGATATTCGTTTTTCCACTGTACGCCCCTTAGGGTTCCAAATGTCCACTTGCAGTTTCTTCAGAAAGAGCGTCTCAGAACTGCTCAATCAAAAGTAAACTTCAACTCTGTTAGTTGAATGCAAAGAAGAGAAACAAGTTTCACAGAATGCTTCTGTATAGTTTTAATTTGAAGATATTCCTTTTTCCACTATAAGCCCATTAGCTCTCTGAGTGTCCAGTTGCAGTTTCCACAGAAAGAGTGTTTCAGAACTGCTCTATCAAAAGTAATATTCATCTCTGTTAGTTGAATGCACAGAACAGATAGAAGTTTCGCAGAATGCTTCTGTGTAGTTTTTATTTGAAGATATTCCTTTTTCCACTCTAGGACCCTTAGGGCTCAGAATGTCCACTTACAGTTTCTACAGAAACAATGTTTCAGAACTTTTCAATCAAAAGTAAGCTTCAACTCTGTTAGTTGAATTCACAGAACAGAAAGCAGTTTCATAAAAGGCTTCTGTGTAGTTTTTATTTGAAGATATTCCATTTGCCACTAGAGCCCTCCTGGGGCTCTAAATGTCCACTTGCAGTTTCCACAGAAACTGTGTTTCAGAACTGCTCAATCAAAAGTAAGCTTCAACTCTGTTAGTTGAATGCACTGAACAAAAAGTACTATCACAGAATGCTTCTGTGTAGTTTTTATTTGAAGACATTACATTTTCCACTGTAGGCCTCTTAGCGCTATGAATGTCCACTTGCAGTTTCTAATGAAAGAGTGTTTCAGTGCTGCTCAATCAAAAGAAAGGTCCAACTCTGTTAGTTGAATGCACAGAACAGAAAGAAGTTTCACAGAATGCTTCTGTGTTGTTTTTATTTGTAGATATTCTTTTTTGCTGTATAGGCCCCTTAGCGCTAGGAATGTCCAATTGCAGTTTCTACAGAAAGAGTGTTTCAGAATTGCTCAATCAAAAGTAAGCTTCAAATCTGTTACTTGAATGCACAGAACAGAAAGAAGTTTCTCTGAATGCTTCTGTGTAGTTTTTGTTTGTAGTTATTCCTTTTTCCAGCATAGGCTCCTTAGTGCTACGAATGTCCACTTGCAGTTTCTACCGAAAGAGTGTTTCAGAACTGCGCAATCAATAGTAATGTTCAACTCTGTTAGTTGAATGCACAGAACAGAAAGAAGTTTCGCAGAATTCTTCTGAGTAGTTTCTAGTTGAAGATATCCCTTTTTCCACTATAAGCCCCATAGAGCTCTGAATGTCCAGTTGCAGTTCGTACAGAAAGAGTGTTTCAGAACTGCTCCATCAAAGGTAATGTTCAACTCTGTTAGTTGAATGCACAGAACAGAAAGAAGCTTCGGAGAATGCTTCTGTGTAGTTTTAATTTGAAGATATTCCTTTTTCCACTATAAGCCCATTAGCTCTCTGAGTGTCCAGTTGCATTTTCCACAGAAAGAGTGTTTCAGAACTGCTCTATCAAAAGTAATGTTCAACTCTGTTAGTTGAATGCACAGAACAGAAACAAGCTTCGCAGAATGCTTCTGTGTAGTTTTAATTTGAAGATATTCCTTTTTCCACTATAAGCCCATTAGCTCTCTGAGTGTCCAGTTGCATTTTCCACAGAAAGAGTGTTTCAGAACTGCTCTATCAAAAGTAATGTTCAACTCTGTTAGTTGAATGCACAGAACAGAAACAAGCTTCGGAGAATGCTTCTGTGTAGTTTTAATTTGAAGATATTCCTTTTTCCACTATAAGCCCATTAGCTCTCTGAGTGTCCAGTTGCATTTTCCACAGAAAGAGTGTTTCAGAACTGCTCTATCAAAAGTAATATTCATCTCTGTTAGTTGAATGCACAGAACAGAAAGAACTTTCGCAGAATGCTTCTGTGTAGTTTTTATTTGAAGATATTCCTTTTTCCACTATAGGACCCTTAGGGCTCCGAATGTCCACTTACAGTTTCTACAGAAACAATGTTTCAGAACTGTTCAATCAAAAGTAAGCTTCAACTCTGTTAGTTGAATTCACAGAACAGAAAGCAGTTTCATAAAATGCTTCTGTGTAGTTTTTGTTTGAAGATATTCCTTTTGCCACTAGAGTCCTCCTGGGGCTCCGAATGTCCACTTGCAGTTTCCACAGAAACTGTGTTTCAGAACTCCTCAATCAAAAGTAAGATTCAACTCTGTTAGTTGAATGCACTGAACAAAAAGTACTATCACAGAATGCTTCTGTGTAGTTTTTATTTGAAGACATTACATTTTCCACTGTAGGCCTCTTATCGCTATGAATGTCCACTTGCAGTTTCTAATGAAAGAGTGTTTCTGTGCTGCTCAATCAAAAGAAAGGTCCAACTCTGTTAGTTGAATGCAGAGAACAGAAAGAAGGTTCACAGTATGCTTCCGTGTAGGTTTTATTTGAAGTAAGTCCTTTTTACACTATAGGCCCCCATGCGCTATGGTTGTCCACTTGCAGTTTCTACAGAAAGAGTGTTTCTGTGCTGCTCTATCAAAAGTAGGTTCAACTCTGTTAGTTGAATGCACAGAAGACAAAGAAGTTTCACAGAATGCTTCTGTGTAGTTTTTATTTTTAGATATTCTTTTTTGCTGTATAGGCCCCTTAGCGCTATGAATGTCCAATTGCAGTTTCTACAGAAAGAGTGTTTCAGAATTGCTCAATCAAAAGTAAGCTTCAAATCTGTTACTTGAATGCACAGAACAGAAAGAAGTTTCACTGAATGCTTCTGTGTAGTTTTTGTTTGTAGTTATTCCTTTTTCCAGTGTAGGCTGCTTAGTGCTACGAATGTCCACTTGAAGTTTCTACAGAAAGAGTGTTTCAGAACTGCTCCATCAATAGTAATGTTCAACTCTGTTAGTTGAATGCACAGAACAGAAAGAAGTTTCGCAGAATGCTTCTGAGTAGTTTCTAGTTGAAGATATCCCTTTTTCCACTATAAGCCCCATAGAGCTCTGAATGTCCAGTTGCAGTTTCTACAGAAAGAGTGTTTCAGAACTGCTCTATCAAAAGTAATGTTCAACTCTGTTAGTTGAATGCACAGAACAGAAAGAAGTTTCGGAGAATTCTTCTGTGTAGTTTTTATTTGAAGATATTCCTTTTTCCACTATAGGCCCCTTACGGTTCCAAATATCCACTTGCTGTTTCTACAGAAAGAGCGTCTCAGAACTGCTCAATCAATAGTATGCTTCAACTCAGTTGAATGCAAAGAACAGAAATAAGTTTCACAGAATGTTTCTGTGTAGTTTTTATTTGAAGATACTCCTTTTTCCAATATAAGCCCATTAGTGCTCTGTATGTGCAGTTGCAGTTTCCACAGAAAGAGTGTTTCAGAACTGCTCTATCAAAAGTAATATTCATCTCTGTTAGTTGAATGCACAGAACAGAAAGAAGTTTCGCAGAATGCTTCAGTGTAGTTTGTATTTGAAGATATTCCTTTTTCCACTATAGGCCCCTTAGGGCTCCGAATGTCCACTTGCAGTTTTTACAGAAACCGTGTTTCAGAACTGTTCAATCAAAAGTAAGCTTCAACTCTGTTAGTTGAATGCCCAGAACAGAAAGAAGTTTCGCAGAATGCTTCTGAGTAGTTTTAATTTGAAGATATTCTTTTTTCCTCAGAGCCCAGTAGCGCTCTGAGTGTCCACTTGTAGTTTCTACAGAAACAGTGTTTCAGAACTGCTCTATCGAAAGTAATATTCAACTCTGTTACTTGAATGCACAGAACAGAAAGAAGTTTCGCAGAATGCTTCTGTGTAGTTTTTATTTGTAGATATTCTTTTTTGCAGTATAGGCCCCTTAGCGCTATGAATGTCCAATTGCAGTTTCTACAGAAAGAGTGTATCAGAATTGCTCAATCAAAAGTAAGCTTCAACTCTGTTAGTTCGTTGCACAGAACAGAAAGAAGTTTCACTGAATGCCTCTGTGTAGTTTTTGTTTGTAATTATTCCTTTTCCAGTATAGGCTCCTTAGTGCTAGGAATGTCCACGTGCAGTTTCTACAGAAAGAGTGTTTCAGAACTGCTCAATCAATAGTAATATTCAACTCTGATAGTTGAATGCACAGAACAGAATGAAGTTTCGCAGAATGCTTCTGAGTAGCTTTTAGCTGAAGATATTGCTTTTTCCACTATAAGCCCTTTAGCGCTCTGAATGTCCAGTTGCAGTTTCTACAGAAAGAATGTTTCAGAACTGCTCTACCAAAAGTAATATTCAACTCTGTTAGTTTAATGCACAGAACAGAAAGAAGCTTCGGAGAATGCTTCTGTGTAGTTTTTATTAGAAGATATTCCTTTTTCCACTATTGGCCCCTTAGGGTTCCAAATGTCCACTTGCTGTTTCTACAGAAAGAGCGTCTCAGAACTGCTCAATCAATAGTAAGCTTCAACTCTGTTAGTTGAATGCAAAGAACAGAAAGAAGTTTCACAGAATGATTCTGTGAAGTTTTTATTTGAAGATATTCGTTTTTCCACTGTACGCCCCTTAGGGTTCCAAATGTCCACTTGCAGTTTCTTCAGAAAGAGCGTCTCAGAACTGCTCAATCAAAAGTAAACTTCAACTCTGTTAGTTGAATGCAAAGAAGAGAAACAAGTTTCACAGAATGCTTCTGTATAGTTTTAATTTGAAGATATTCCTTTTTCCACTATAAGCCCATTAGCTCTCTGAGTGTCCAGTTGCAGTTTCCACAGAAAGAGTGTTTCAGAACTGCTCTATCAAAAGTAATATTCATCTCTGTTAGTTGAATGCACAGAACAGATAGAAGTTTCGCAGAATGCTTCTGTGTAGTTTTTATTTGAAGATATTCCATTTGCCACTAGAGCCCTCCTCGGGCTCCAAATATCCACTTGCAGTTTCCACAGAAACTGTGTTTCAGAACTGCTCAATCAAAAGTAAGCTTCAACTCTGTTAGTTGAATGCACTGAACAAAAAGTACTATCACAGAATGCTTCTGTGTAGTTTTTATTTGAAGACATTACATTTTCCACTGTAGGCCTCTTAGCGCTATGAATGTCCACTTGCAGTTTCTAATGAAAGAGTGTTTCAGTGCTGCTCAATCAAAAGAAAGGTCCAACTCTGTTAGTTGAATGCACAGAACAGAAAGAAGTTTCACAGAATGCTTCTGTGTAGTTTTTATTTGTAGATATTCTTTTTTGCTGTATAGGCCCCTTAGCGCTAGGAATGTCCAATTGCAGTTTCTACAGAAAGAGTGTTTCAGAATTGCTCAATCAAAAGTAAGCTTCAAATCTGTTACTTGAATGCACAGAACAGAAAGAAATTTCACTGAATGCTTCTGTGTAGTTTTTGTTTGTAGTTATTCCTTTTTCCAGCATAGGCTCCTTAGTGCTACGAATGTCCACTTGCAGTTTCTACCGAAAGAGTGTTTCAGAACTGCGCAATCAATAGTAATGTTCAACTCTGTTAGTTGAATGCACAGAACAGAAAGAAGTTTCGCAGAATTCTTCTGAGTAGTTTCTAGTTGAAGGTATCCCTTTTTCCACTATAAGCCCCATAGAGCTCTGAATGTCCAGTTGCAGTTCCTACAGAAAGAGTGTTTCAGAACTGCTCCATCAAAAGTAATGTTCAACTCTGTTAGTTGAATGCACAGAACAGAAAGAAGCTTCGGAGAATGCTTCTGTGTAGTTTTAATTTGAAGATATTCCTTTTTCCACTATAAGCCCATTAGCTCTCTGAGTGTCCAGTTGCATTTTCCTCAGAAAGAGTGTTTCAGAACTGCTCTATCAAAAGTAATGTTCAACTCTGTTAGTTGAATGCACAGAACAGAAAGAAGCTTCGGAGAATGCTTCTGTGTAGTTTTAATTTGAAGATATTCATTTTTCCACTATAAGCCCATTAGCTCTCTGAGGGTTCAGTTGCATTTTCCACAGAAAGAGTGTTTCAGAACTGCTCTATCAAAAGTAATATTCATCTCTGTTAGTTGAATGCACAGAACAGAAAGAAGTTTCGCAGAATGGTTCTGTGTAGTTTTTATTTGAAGATATTTCTTTTTCCACTATAGGACCCTTAGGGCTCCGAATGTCCACTTACAGTTTCTACAGAAACAATGTTTCAGAACTGTTCAATCAAAAGTAAGCTTCAACTCTGTTAGTTGAATTCACAGAACAGAAAGCAGTTTCATAAAATGCTTCTGTGTAGTTTTTATTTGAAGATATTCCTTTTGCCACTAGAGTCCTCCTGGGGCTCCGAATATCCACTTGCAGTTTCCACAGAAACTGTGTTTCAGAACTCCTCAATCAAAAGTAAGCTTCAACTCTGTTAGTTGAATGCACTGAACTAAAAGTACTATCACAGAATGCTTCTGTGTAGTTTTTATTTGAAGACGTTACATTTTCCACTGTAGGCCTCTTAGCGCTATGAATGTCCACTTGCAGTTTGTAATGAAAGAGTGTTTCTGTGCTGCTCTATCAAAAGTAGGTTGAACTCTGTTAGTTGAATGCACAGAAGACAAAGAATTTTCACAGAATTCTTCTGTGTAGTTTTTATTTGTAGATATTCTTTTTTGCTGTATAGGCCCCTTAGCGCTATGAATGTCCAATTGCAGTTTCTACAGAAAGAGTGTTTCAGAATTGCTCAATCAAAAGTAAGCTTCAAATCTGTTACTTGAATGCACAGAACAGAAAGAAGTTTCACTGAATGCTTCTGTGTAGTTTTTGTTTGTAGTTATTCCTTTTTCCAGCATAGGCTCCTTAGTGCTACGAATGTCCACTTGTAGTTTCTACAGAAAGAGTGTTTCAGAACTGCTCAATCAATAGTAATGTTCAACTCTGTTAGTTGAATGCACAGAACAGAAAGAAGTTTCGGAGAATTCTTCTGTGTAGTTTTTATTTGAAGATATTCCTTTTTCCACTATAGGCCCCTTACGGTTCCAAATATCCACTTGCTGTTTCTACAGAAAGAGCGTCTCAGAACTGCTCAATCAATAGTATGCTTCAACTCAGTTGAATGCAAAGAACAGAAATAAGTTTCACAGAATGTTTCTGTGTAGTTTTTATTTGAAGATACTCCTTTTTCCAATATAAGCCCATTAGTGCTCTGTATGTGCAGTTGCAGTTTCCACAGAGTGTTTCAGAACTGCTCTATCAAAAGTAATATTCATCTCTGTTAGTTGAATGCACAGAACAGAAAGAAGTTTCGCAGAATGCTTCAGTGTAGTTTGTATTTGAAGATATTCCTTTTTCCACTATAGGCCCCTTAGGGCTCCGAATGTCCACTTGCAGTTTTTACAGAAACCGTGTTTCAGAACTGTTCAATCAAAAGTAAGCTTCAACTCTGTTAGTTGAATGCCCAGAACAGAAAGAAGTTTCGCAGAATGCTTCTGAGTAGTTTTAATTTGAAGATATTCTTTTTTCCTCAGAGCCCAGTAGCGCTCTGAGTGTCCACTTGTAGTTTCTACAGAAACAGTGTTTCAGAACTGCTCTATCGAAAGTAATATTCAACTCTGTTACTTGAATGCACAGAACAGAAAGAAGTTTCGCAGAATGCTTCTGTGTAGTTTTTATTTGTAGATATTCTTTTTTGCAGTATAGGCCCCTTAGCGCTATGAATGTCCAATTGCAGTTTCTACAGAAAGAGTGTATCAGAATTGCTCAATCAAAAGTAAGCTTCAACTCTGTTAGTTCGTTGCACAGAACAGAAAGAAGTTTCACTGAATGCCTCTGTGTAGTTTTTGTTTGTAATTATTCCTTTTCCAGTATAGGCTCCTTAGTGCTAGGAATGTCCACTTGCAGTTTCTACAGAAAGAGTGTTTCAGAACTGCTCAATCAATAGTAATATTCAACTCTGATAGTTGAATGCACAGAACAGAATGAAGTTTCGCAGAATGCTTCTGAGTAGCTTTTAGCTGAAGATATTGCTTTTTCCACTATAAGCCCTTTAGCGCTCTGAATGTCCAGTTGCAGATTCTACAGAAAGAATGTTTCAGAACTGCTCTACCAAAAGTAATATTCAACTCTGTTAGTTTAATGCACAGAACAGAAAGAAGCTTCGGAGAATGCTTCTGTGTAGTTTTTATTAGAAGATATTCCTTTTTCCACTATTGGCCCCTTAGGGTTCCAAATGTCCACTTGCTGTTTCTACAGAAAGAGCGTCTCAGAACTGCTCAATCAATAGTAAGCTTCAACTCTGTTAGTTGAATGCAAAGAACAGAAAGAAGTTTCACAGAATGATTCTGTGAAGTTTTTATTTGAAGATATTCGTTTTTCCACTGTACGCCCCTTAGGGTTCCAAATGTCCACTTGCAGTTTCTTCAGAAAGAGCGTCTCAGAACTGCTCAATCAAAAGTAAACTTCAACTCTGTTAGTTGAATGCAAAGAAGAGAAACAAGTTTCACAGAATGCTTCTGTATAGTTTTAATTTGAAGATATTCCTTTTTCCACTATAAGCCCTTTAGCTCTCTGAGTGTCCAGTTGCAGTTTCCACAGAAAGAGTGTTTCAGAACTGCTCTATCAAAAGTAATATTCATCTCTGTTAGGTGAATGCACAGAACAGATAGAAGTTTCGCAGAATGCTTCTGTGTAGTTTTTATTTGAAGATATTCCTTTTTCCACTATAGGACCCTTAGGGCTCCGAATGTCCACTTACAGTTTCTACAGAAACAATGTTTCAGAACTTTTCAATCAAAAGTAAGCTTCAACTCTGTTAGTTGAATTCACAGAACAGAAAGCAGTTTCATAAAAGGCTTCTGTGTAGTTTTTATTTGAAGATATTCCATTTGCCACTAGAGCCCTCCTGGGGCTCTAAATGTCCACTTGCAGTTTCCACAGAAACTGTGTTTCAGAACTGCTCAATCAAAAGTAAGCTTCAACTCTGTTAGTTGAATGAACTGAACAAAAAGTACTATCACAGAATGCTTCTCTGTAGTTTTTATTTGAAGACATTACATTTTCCACTGTAGGCCTCTTAGCGCTATGAATGTCCACTTGCAGTTTCTAATGAAAGAGTGTTTCAGTGCTGCTCAATCAAAAGAAAGGTCCAACTCTGTTAGTTGAATGCACAGAACAGAAAGAAGTTTCACAGAATGCTTCTGTGTTGTTTTTATTTGTAGATATTCTTTTTTGCTGTATAGGCCCCTTAGCGCTAGGAATGTCCTATTGCAGTTTCTACAGAAAGAGTGTTTCAGAATTGCTCAATCAAAAGTAAGCTTCAAATCTGTTACTTGAATGCACAGAACAGAAAGAAGTTTCTCTGAATGCTTCTGTGTAGTTTTTGTTTGTAGTTATTCCTTTTTCCAGCATAGGCTCCTTAGTGCTACGAATGTCCACTTGCAGTTTCTACCGAAAGAGTGTTTCAGAACTGCGCAATCAATAGTAATGTTCAACTCTGTTAGTTGAATGCACAGAACAGAAAGAAGTTTCGCAGAATTCTTCTGAGTAGTTTCTAGTTGAAGATATCCCTTTTTCCACTATAAGCCCCATAGAGCTCTGAATGTCCAGTTGCAGTTCGTACAGAAAGAGTGTTACAGAACTGCTCCATCAAAGGTAATGTTCAAATCTGTTAGTTGAATGCACAGAACAGAAAGAAGCTTCAGAGAATGCTTCTGTGTAGTTTTAATTTGAAGATATTCCTTTTTCCACTATAAGCCCATTAGCTCTCTGAGTGTCCAGTTGCATTTTCCACAGAAAGAGTGTTTCAGAACTGCTCTATCAAAAGTAATGTTCAACTCTGTTAGTTGAATGCACAGAACAGAAAGAAGCTTCGGAGAATGCTTCTGTGTAGTTTTAATTTGAAGATATTCCTTTTTCCACTATAAGCCCATTAGCTCTCTGAGTGTCCAGTTGCATTTTCCTCAGAAAGAGTGTTTCAGAACTGCTCTATCAAAAGTAATGTTCAACTCTGTTAGTTGAATGCACAGAACAGAAACAAGCTTCGGAGAATGCTTCTGTGTAGTTTTAATTTGAAGATATTCCTTTTTCCACTATAAGCCCATTAGCTCTCTGAGTGTCCAGTTGCATTTTCCACAGAAAGAGTGTTTCAGAACTGCTCTATCAAAAGTAATATTCATCTCTGTTAGTTGAATGCACAGAACAGAAAGAACTTTCGCAGAATGCTTCTGTGTAGTTTTTATTTGAAGATATTCCTTTTTCCACTATAGGACCCTTAGGGCTCCGAATGTCCACTTACAGTTTCTACAGAAACAATGTTTCAGAACTGTTCAATCAAAAGTAAGCTTCAACTCTGTTAGTTGAATTCACAGAACAGAAAGCAGTTTCATAAAATGCTTCTGTGTAGTTTTTGTTTGAAGATATTCCTTTTGCCACTAGAGTCCTCCTGGGGCTCCGAATGTCCACTTGCAGTTTCCACAGAAACTGTGTTTCAGAACTCCTCAATCAAAAGTAAGATTCAACTCTGTTAGTTGAATGCACTGAACAAAAAGTACTATCACAGAATGCTTCTGTGTAGTTTTTATTGGAAGACATTACATTTTCCACTGTAGGCCTCTTAGCGCTATGAATGTCCACTTGCAGTTTCTAATGAAAGAGTGTTTCTGTGCTGCTCAATCAAAAGAAAGGTCCAACTCTGTTAGTTGAATGCACAGAACAGAAAGAAGGTTCACAGTATGCTTCCGTGTAGGTTTTATTTGAAGTAAGTCCTTTTTACACTATAGGCCCCCATGCGCTATGGTTGTCCACTTGCAGTTTCTACAGAAAGAGTGTTTCTGTGCTGCTCTATCAAAAGTAGGTTCAACTCTGTTAGTTGAATGCACAGAAGACAAAGAAGTTTCACAGAATGCTTCTGTGTAGTTTTTATTTTTAGATATTCTTTTTTGCTGTATAGGCCCCTTAGCGCTATGAATGTCCAATTGCAGTTTCTACAGAAAGAGTGTTTCAGAATTGCTCAATCAAAAGTAAGCTTCAAATCTGTTACTTGAATGCACAGAACAGAAAGAAGTTTCACTGAATGCTTCTGTGTAGTTTTTGTTTGTAGTTATTCCTTTTTCCAGTGTAGGCTGCTTAGTGCTACGAATGTCCACTTGAAGTTTCTACAGAAAGAGTGTTTCAGAACTGCTCCATCAATAGTAATGTTCAACTCTGTTAGTTGAATGCACAGAACAGAAAGAAGTTTCGCAGAATGCTTCTGAGTAGTTTCTAGTTGAAGATATCCCTTTTTCCACTATAAGCCCCATAGAGCTCTGAATGTCCAGTTGCAGTTTCTACACAAAGAGTGTTTCAGAACTGCTCTATCAAAAGTAATGTTCAACTCTGTTAGTTGAATGCACAGAACAGAAAGAAGTTTCGGAGAATTCTTCTGTGTAGTTTTTATTTGAAGATATTCCTTTTTCCACTATAGGCCCCTTACGGTTCCAAATATCCACTTGCTGTTTCTACAGAAACAGCGTCTCAGAACTGCTCAATCAATAGTATGCTTCAACTCAGTTGAATGCAAAGAACAGAAATAAGTTTCACAGAATGTTTCTGTGTAGTTTTTATTTGAAGATCCTCCTTTTTCCAATATAAGCCCATTAGTGCTCTGTATATGCAGTTGCAGTTTCCACAGAAAGAGTGTTTCAGAACTGCTCTATCAAAAGTAATATTCATCTCTGTTAGTTGAATGCACAGAACAGAAAGAAGTTTCGCAGAATGCTTCAGTGTAGTTTGTATTTGAAGATATTCCTTTTTCCACTATAGGCCCCTTAGGGCTCCGAATGTCCACTTGCAGTTTTTACAGAAACCGTGTTTCAGAACTGTTCAATCAAAAGTAAGCTTCAACTCTGTTAGTTGAATGCCCAGAACAGAAAGAAGTTTCGCAGAATGCTTCTGAGTAGTTTTAATTTGAAGATATTCTTTTTTCCTCAGAGCCCAGTAGCGCTCTGAGTGTCCACTTGTAGTTTCTACAGAAACAGTGTTTCAGAACTGCTCTATCGAAAGTAATATTCAACTCTGTTACTTGAATGCACAGAACAGAAAGAAGTTTCGCAGAATGCTTCTGTGTAGTTTTTATTTGTAGATATTCTTTTTTGCAGTATAGGCCCCTTAGCGCTATGAATGTCCAATTGCAGTTTCTACAGAAAGAGTGTATCAGAATTGCTCAATCAAAAGTAAGCTTCAACTCTGTTAGTTCGTTGCACAGAACAGAAAGAAGTTTCACTGAATGCCTCTGTGTAGTTTTTGTTTGTAATTATTCCTTTTCCAGTATAGGCTCCTTAGTGCTAGGAATGTCCACTTGCAGTTTCTACAGAAAGAGTGTTTCAGAACTGCTCAATCAATAGTAATATTCAACTCTGATAGTTGAATGCACAGAACAGAATGAAGTTTCGCAGAATGCTTCTGAGTAGCTTTTAGCTGAAGATATTGCTTTTTCCACTATAAGCCCTTTAGCGCTCTGAATGTCCAGTTGCAGTTTCTACAGAAAGAATGTTTCAGAACTGCTCTACCAAAAGTAATATTCAACTCTGTTAGTTTAATGCACAGAACAGAAAGAAGCTTCGGAGAATGCTTCTGTGTAGTTTTTATTAGAAGATATTCCTTTTTCCACTATTGGCCCCTTAGGGTTCCAAATGTCCACTTGCTGTTTCTACAGAAAGAGCGTCTCAGAACTGCTCAATCAATAGTAAGCTTCAACTCTGTTAGTTGAATGCAAAGAACAGAAAGAAGTTTCACAGAATGATTCTGTGAAGTTTTTATTTGAAGATATTCGTTTTTCCACTGTACGCCCCTTAGGGTTCCAAATGTCCACTTGCTGTTTCTACAGAAAGAGCGTCTCACAACTGCTCAATCAATAGTAAGCTTCAACTCTGTTAGTTGAATGCAAAGAACAGAAAGAAGTTTCACAGAATGATTCTGTGTAGTTTTATTTGAAGATATTCGTTTTTCCACTGTACGCCCCTTAGGGTTCCAAATGTCCACTTGCAGTTTCTTCAGAAAGAGCGTCTCAGAACTGCTCAATCAAAAGTAAACTTCAACTCTGTTAGTTGAATGCAAAGAAGAGAAACAAGTTTCACAGAATGCTTCTGTATAGTTTTAATTTGAAGATATTCCTTTTTCCACTATAAGCCCATTAGCTCTCTGAGTGTCCAGTTGCAGTTTCCACAGAAAGAGTGTTTCAGAACTGCTCTATCAAAAGTAATATTCATCTCTGTTAGTTGAATGCACAGAACAGATAGAAGTTTCGCAGAATGCTTCTGTGTAGTTTTTATTTGAAGATATTCCTTTTTCCACTATAGGACCCTTAGGGCTCCGAATATCCACTTACAGTTTCTACAGAAACAATGTTTCAGAACTTTTCAATCAAAAGTAAGCTTCAACTCTGTTAGTTGAATTCACAGAACAGAAAGCAGTTTCATAAAAGGCTTCTGTGTAGTTTTTATTTGAAGATATTCTATTTGCCACGAGAGCCCTCCTGGGGCTCCAAATGTCCACTTGCAGTTTCCACAGAAACTGTTTTTCAGAACTGCTCAATCAAAAGTAAGCTTCAACTCTGTTAGTTGAATGCACTGAACAAAAAGTACTATCACAGAATGCTTCTGTGTAGTTTTTATTTGAAGACATTACATTTTCCACTGTAGGCCTCTTAGCGCTATGAATGTCCACTTGCAGTTTCTAATGAAAGAGTGTTTCAGTGCTGCTCAATCAAAAGAAAGGTCCAACTCTGTTAGTTGAATGCACAGAACAGAAAGAAGTTTCACAGAATGCTTCTGTGTTGTTTTTATTTGTAGATATTCTTTTTTGCTGTATAGGCCCCTTAGCGCTAGGAATGTCCAATTGCAGTTTCTACAGAAAGTGTGTTTCAGAATTGCTCAATCAAAAGTAAGCTTCAAATCTGTTACTTGAATGCACAGAACAGAAAGAAGTTTCACTGAATGCTTCTGTGTAGTTTTTGTTTGTAGTTATTCCTTTTACCAGCATAGGCTCCTTAGTGCTACGAATGTCCACTTGCAGTTTCTACCGAAAGAGTGTTTCAGAACTGCGCAATCAATAGTAATGTTCAACTCTGTTAGTTGAATGCACAGAACAGAAAGGAGTTTCGCAGAATTCTTCTGAGTAGTTTCTAGTTGAAGATATCCCTTTTTCCACTATAAGCCCCATAGAGCTCTGAATGTCCAGTTGCAGTTCCTACAGAAAGAGTGTTTCAGAACTGCTCCATCAAAAGTAATGTTCAACTCTGTTAGTTGAATGCACAGAACAGAAAGAAGCTTCGGAGAATGCTTCTGTGTAGTTTTAATTTGAAGATATTCCTTTTTCCACTATAAGCCCATTAGCTCTCTGAGTGTCCAGGTGCATTTTCCACAGAAAGAGTGTTTCAGAACTGCTCTATCAAAAGTAATATTCATCTCTGTTAGTTGAATGCACAGAACAGAAAGAAGTTTCGCAGAATGGTTCTGTGTAGTTTTTATTTGAAGATATTTCTTTTTCAACTATAGGACCCTTAGAGCTCCGAATGTCCACTTACAGTTTCTACAGAAACAATGTTTCAGAACTGTTCAATCAAAAGTAAGCTTCAACTGTTAGTTGAATTCACAGAACAGAAAGCAGTTTCATAAAATGCTTCTGTGTAGTTTTTATTTGAAGATATTCCTTTTGCCACTAGAGTCCTCCTGGGGCTCCGAATGTCCACTTGCAGTTTCCACAGAAACTGTGTTTCAGAACTCCTCAATCAAAAGTAAGCTTCAACTCTGTTAGTTGAATGCACTGAACAAAAAGTACTATCACAGAATGCTTCTGTGTAGTTTTTATTTGAAGACATTACATTTTCCACTGTAGGCCTCTTAGCGCTATGAATGTCCACTTGCAGTTTCTAATGAAAGAGTGTTTCTGTGCTGCTCAATCAAAAGAAAGGTCCAACTCTGTTAGTTGAATGCACAGAACAGAAAGAAGTTTCACAGTATGCTTCTGTGTAGGTTTTATTTGAAGTAAGTCCTTTTTACACTATAGGCCCCCATGCGCTATGGTTGTCCAATGGCAGTTTCTACAGAAAGAGTGTTTCTGTGCTGCTCTATCAAAAGTAGGTTCAACTCTGTTAGTTGAATGCACAGAAGACAAAGAATTTTCACAGAATGCTTCTGTGTAGTTTTTATTTGTAGATATTCTTTTTTGCTGTATAGGCCCCTTAGCGCTATGAATGTCCAATTGCAGTTTCTACAGAAAGAGTGTTTCAGAATTGCTCAATCAAATGTAAGCTTCAAATCTGTTACTTGAATGCACAGAACAGAAAGAAGTTTCACTGAATGCTTCTGTGTAGTTTTTGTTTGTAGTTATTCCTTTTTCCAGCATAGGCTCCTTAGTGCTACGAATGTCCACTTGTAGTTTCTACAGAAAGAGTGTTTCAGAACTGCTCAATCAATAGTAATGTTCAACTCTGTTAGTTGAATGCACAAAACAGAAAGAAGTTTCGCAGAATGCTTCTGTGTAGTTTTTATTTGTAGATATTCTTTTTTGCAGTATAGGCCCCTTAGCGCTATGAATGTCCAATTGCAGTTTCTACAGAAAGAGTGTATCAGAATTGCTCAATCAAAAGTAAGCTTCAACTCTGTTAGTTCATTGCACAGAACAGAAAGATGTTTCACTGAATGCCTCTGTGTAGTTTTTGTTTGTAATTATTCCTTTTCCAGTATAGGCTCCTTAGGGCTAGGAATGTCCACTTGCAGTTTCTACAGAAAGAGTGTTTCAGAACTGCTCAATCAATAGTAATATTCAACTATGATAGTTGAATGCACAGAACAGAATGAAGTTTCGCAGAATGCTTCTGAGTAGCTTTTAGCTGAAGATATTGCTTTTTCCACTATAAGCCCTTTAGCGCTCTGAATGTCCAGTTGCAGTTTCTACAGAAAGAATGTTTCAGAACTGCTCTACCAAAAGTAATATTCAACTCTGTTAGTTTAATGCACAGAACAGAAAGAAGCTTCGGAGAATGCTTCTGTGTAGTTTTTATTAGAAGATATTCCTTTTTCCACTATTGGCCCCTTAGGGTTCCAAATGTCCACTTGCTGTTTCTACAGAAAGAGCGTCTCAGAACTGCTCAATCAATAGTAAGCTTCAACTCTGTTAGTTGAATGCAAAGAACAGAAAGAAGTTTCACAGAATGCTTCTGTATAGTTTTAATTTGAAGATATTCCTTTTTCCACTATAAGCCCATTAGCTCTCTGAGTGTCCAGTTGCAGTTTCCACAGAAAGAGTGTTTCAGAACTGCTCTATCAAAAGTAATATTCATCTCTGTTAGTTGAATGCACAGAACAGATAGAAGTTTCGCAGAATGCTTCTGTGTAGTTTTTATTTGAAGATATTCCTTTTTCCACTATAGGACCCTTAGGGCTCTGAATGTCCACTTACAGTTTCTACAGAAACAATGTTTCAGAACTTTTCAATCAAAAGTAAGCTTCAACTCTGTTAGTTGAATTCACAGAACAGAAAGCAGTTTCATAAAAGGCTTCTGTGTAGTTTTTATTTGAAGATATTCTATTTGCCACGAGAGCCCTCCTGGGGCTCCAAATGTCCACTTGCAGTTTCCACAGAAACTGTGTTTCAGAACTGCTCAATCAAAAGTAAGCTTCAACTCTGTTAGTTGAATGCACTGAACAAAAAGTACTATCACAGAATGCTTCTGTGTAGTTTTTATTTGAAGACATTACATTTTCCACTGTAGGCCTCTTAGCGCTATGAATGTCCACTTGCAGTTTCTAATGAAAGAGTGTTTCAGTGCTGCTCAATCAAAAGAAAGGTCCAACTCTGTTAGTTGAATGCACAGAACAGAAAGAAGTTTCACAGAATGCTTCTGTGTTGTTTTTATTTGTAGATATTCTTTTTTGCTGTATAGGCCCCTTAGCGCTAGGAATGTCCAATTGCAGTTTCTACAGAAAGTGTGTTTCAGAATTGCTCAATCAAAAGTAAGCTTCAAATCTGTTACTTGAATGCACAGAACAGAAAGAAGTTTCACTGAATGCTTCTGTGTAGTTTTTGTTTGTAGTTATTCCTTTTTCCAGCATAGGCTCCTCAGTGCTACGAATGTCCACTTGCAGTTTCTACCGAAAGAGTGTTTCAGAACTGCGCAATCAATAGTAATGTTCAACTCCGTTAGTTGAATGCACAGAACAGAAAGAAGTTTCGCAGAATTCTTCTGAGTAGTTTCTAGTTGAAGATATCCCTTTTTCCACTATAAGCCCCATAGAGCTCTGAATGTCCAGTTGCAGTTCCTACAGAAAGAGTGTTTCAGAACTGCTCCATCAAAAGTAATGTTCAACTCTGTTAGTTGAATGCACAGAACAGAAAGAAGCTTCGGAGAATGCTTCTGTGTAGTTTTAATTTGAAGATATTCCTTTTTCCACTATAAGCCCATTAGCTCTCTGAGTGTCCAGTTGCATTTTCCACAGAAAGAGTGTTTCAGAACTGCTCCATCAAAAGTAATGTTCAACTCTGTTAGTTGAATGCACAGAACAGAAAGAAGCTTCGGAGAATGCTTCTGTGTAGTTTTAATTTGAAGATACTCCTTTTTCCACTATAAGCCCATTAGCTCTCTGAGTGTCCAGTTGCATTTTCCACAGAAAGAGTGTTTCAGAACTGCTCTATCAAAAGTAATGTTCAACTCTGTTAGTTGAATGCACAGAACAGAAAGAAGCTTCGGAGAATGCTTCTGTGTAGTTTTAATTTGAAGATATTCCTTTTTCCACTATAAGCCCATTAGCTCTCTGAGTGTCCAGTTGCAGTTTACACAGAAAGAGTGTTTCAGAACTGCTCTATCAAAAGTAATATTCATCTCGGTTAGTTGAATGCACAGAACAGAAAGAAGTTTCGCAGAATGGTTCTGTGTAGTTTTTATTTGAAGATATTTCTTTTTCCACTATAGGACCCTTAGGGCTCCGAATGTCCACTTACAGTTTCTACAGAAACAATGTTTCAGAACTGTTCAATCAAAAGTAAGCTTCAACTCTGTTAGTTGAATTCACAGAACAGAAAGCAGTTTCATAAAATGCTTCTGTGTAGTTTTTATTTGAAGTTAATCCTTTTGCCACTAGAGTCCTCCTGGGGCTCCGAATGTCCACTTGCAGTTTCCACAGAAACTGTGTTTCAGAACTCCTGAATCAAAAGTAAGCTTCAACTCTGTTAGTTGAATGCACTGAACAAAAAGTACTATCACAGAATGCTTCTGTGTAGTTTTTATTTGAAGACATTTCATTTTCCACTGTAGGCCTCTTAGCGCTATGAATGTCCACTTGCAGTTACTAATGAAAGAGTGTTTCTGTGCTGCTCAATCAAAAGAAAGGTCCAACTCTGTTAGTTGAATGCACAGAACAGAAAGAAGTTTCACAGTATGCTTCTGTGTAGGTTTTATGTGAAGTAAGTCCTTTTTACACTATAGGCCCCCATGCGCTATGGTTGCCCACTTGCAGTTTCTACAGAAAGAGTGTTTCTGTGCTGCTCTATCAAAAGTAGGTTCAACTCTGTTAGTTGAATGCACAGAAGACAAAGAATTTTCACAGAATGCTTCTGTGTAGTTTTTATTTGTAGATATTCTTTTTTGCTGTATAGGCCCCTTAGCGCTATGAATGTCCACTTGCAGTTTATACAGAAAGAGTGTTTCAGAACTGCTCAATCAATAGTAATATTCAACTATGATAGTTGAATGCACAGAACAGAATGAACTTTCGCAGAATGCTTCTGAGTAGCTTTTAGCTGAAGATATTGCTTTTTCCACTATAAGCCCTTTAGAGCTCTGAATGTCCAGTTGCAGTTTCTACAGAAAGAATGTTTCAGAACTGCTCTACCAAAAGTAATATTCAACTCTGTTAGTTTAATGCACAGAACAGAAAGAAGCTTCGGAGAATGCTTCTGTGTAGTTTTTATTAGAAGATATTCCTTTTTCCACTATTGGCCCCTTAGGGTTCCAAATGTCCACTTGCTGTTTCTACAGAAAGAGCGTCTCAGAACTGCTCAATCAATAGTAAGCTTCAACTCTGTTAGTTGAATGCAAAGAACAGAAAGAAGTTTCACAGAATGCTTCTGTATAGTTTTAATTTGAAGATATTCCTTTTTCCACTATAAGCCCATTAGCTCTCTGAGTGTCCAGTTGCAGTTTCCACAGAAAGAGTGTTTCAGAACTGCTCTATCAAAAGTAATATTCACCTCTGTTAGTTGAATGCACAGAACAGATAGAAGTTTCGCAGAATGCTTCTGTGTAGTTTTTATTTGAAGATATTCCTTTTTCCACTATAGGACCCTTAGGGCTCCGAATGTCCACTTACAGTTTCTACAGAAACAATGTTTCAGAACTTTTCAATCAAAAGTAAGCTTCAACTCTGTTAGTTGAATTCACAGAACAGAAAGCAGTTTCATAAAAGGCTTCTGTGTAGTTTTTATTTGAAGATATTCTATTTGCCACGAGAGCCCTCCTGGGGCTCCAAATGTCCACTTGCAGTTTCCACAGAAACTGTGTTTCAGAACTGCTCAATCAAAAGTAAGCTTCAACTCTGTTAGTTGAATGCACTGAACAAAAAGTACTATCACAGAATGCTTCTGTGTAGTTTTTATTTGAAGACATTACATTTTCCACTGTAGGCCTCTTAGCGCTATGAATGTCCACTTGCAGTTTCTAATGAAAGAGTGTTTCAGTGCTGCTCAATCAAAAGAAAGGTCCAACTCTGTTAGTTGAATGCACAGAACAGAAAGAAATTTCACAGAATGCTTCTGTGTTGTTTTTATTTGTAGATATTCTTTTTTGCTGTATAGGCCCCTTAGCGCTAGGAATGTCCAATTGCAGTTTCTACAGAAAGTGTGTTTCAGAATTGCTCAATCAAATGTAAGCTTCAAATCTGTTACTTGAATGCACAGAACAGAAAGAATTTTCACTGAATGCTTCTGTGTAGTTTTTGTTTGTAGTTATTCGTTTTTCCAGCATAGGCTCCTTAGTGCTACGAATGTCCACTTGCAGTTTCTACCGAAAGAGTGTTTCAGAACTGCGCAATCAATAGTAATGTTCAACTCTGTTAGTTGAATGCACAGAACAGAAAGAAGTTTCGCAGAATTCTTCTGAGTAGTTTCTAGTTGAAGATATCCCTTTTTCCACTATAAGCCCCATAGAGCTCTGAATGTCCAGTTGCAGTTCCTACAGAAAGAGTGTTTCAGAACTGCTCCATCAAAAGTAGTGTTCAACTCTGTTAGTTGAATGCACAGAACAGAAAGAAGCTTCGGAGAATGCTTCTGTGTAGTTTTAATTTGAAGATATTCCTTTTTCCACTATAAGCCCATTAGCTCTCTGAGTGTCCAGTTGCATTTTCCACAGAAAGAGTGTTTCAGAACTGCTCCATCAAAAGTAATGTTCAACTCTGTTAGTTGAATGCACAGAACAGAAAGAAGCTTCGGAGAATGCTTCTGTGTAGTTTTAATTTGAAGATATTCCTTTTTCCACTATAAGCCCATTAGCTCTCTGAGTGTCCAGTTGCATTTTCCACTGAAAGAGTGTTTCAGAACTGCTCTATCAAAAGTAATGTTCAACTCTGTTAGTTGAATGCACAGAACAGAAAGAAGCTTCGGAGAATGCTTCTGTGTAGTTTTAATTTGAAGATATTCCTTTTTCCACTATAAGCCCATTAGCTCTCTGAGTGTCCAGTTGCATTTTCCACAGAAAGAGTGTTTCAGAACTGCTCCATAAAAAGTAATGTTCAACTCTGTTAGTTGAATGCACAGAACAGAAAGAAGCTTCGGAGAATGCTTCTGTGTAGTTTTAATTTGAAGATATTCCTTTTTCCACTATAAGCCCATTAGGTCTCTGAGTGTCCAGTTGCATTTTCCACTGAAAGAGTGTTTCAGAACCGCTCTATCAAAAGTAATGTTCAACTCTGTTAGTTGAATGCACAGAACAGAAAGAAGCTTCGGAGAATGCTTCTGTGTAGTTTTAATTTGAAGATATTCCTTTTTCCACTATAAGCCCATTAGCTCTCTGAGTGTCCAGTTGCATTTTCCACAGAAAGAGTGTTTCAGAACTGCTCTATCAAAAGTAATGTTCAACTCTGTTAGTTGAATGCACAGAACAGAAAGAAGCTTCGGAGAATGCTTCTGTGTAGTTTTAATTTGAAGATATTCCTTTTTCCACTATAAGCCCATTAGCTCTCTGAGTGTCCAGTTGCATTTTCCACAGAAAGAGTGTTTCAGAACTGCTCTATCAAAAGTAATATTCATCTCTGTTAGTTGAATGCACAGAACGCAAAGAAGTTTCGCAGAATGGTTCTGTGTAGTTTTTATTTGAAGATATTTCTTTTTCCACTATAGGACCCTTAGGGCTCCGAATGTCCACTTACAGTTTCTACAGAAACAATGTTTCAGAACTGTTCAATCAAAAGTAAGCTTCAACTCTGTTAGTTGAATTCACAGACAGAAAGCAGTTTCATAAAATGCTTCTGTGTACTTTTTATTTGAAGATATTCCTTTTGCCACTAGAGTCCTCCTGGGGCTCCGAATGTCCACTTGCAGTTTCCACAGAAACTGTGTTTCAGAACTCCTCAATCAAAAGTAAGCTTCAACTCTGTTAGTTGAATGCACTGAACAAAAAGTACTATCACAGAATGCTTCTGTGTAGTTTTTATTTGAAGACATTACATTTTCCACTGTAGGCCTCTTAGCGCTATGAATGTCCACTTGCAGTTTCTAATGAAAGAGTGTTTCTGTGCTGCTCAATCAAAAGAAAGGTCCAACTCTGTTAGTTGAATGCACAGAACAGAAAGAAGGTTCACAGTATGCTTCCGTGTAGGTTTTATTTGAAGTAAGTCCTTTTTACACTATAGGCCCCCATGCGCTATGGTTGTCCACTTGCAGTTTCTACAGAAAGAGTGTTTCTGTGCTGCTCTATCAAAAGTAGGTTCAACTCTGTTAGTTGAATGCACAGAAGACAAAGAACTTTCACAGAATGCTTCTGTGTAGTTTTTATTTTTAGATATTATTTTTTGCTGTATAGGCCCCTTAGCGCTATGAATGTCCAACTGCAGTTTCTACAGAAAGAGTGTTTCAGAATTGCTCAATCAAAAGTAAGCTTCAAATCTGTTACTTGAATGCACAGAACAGAAAGAAGTTTCACTGAATGCTTCTGTGTAGTTTTTGTTTGTATTTATTCCTTTTTCCAGCATAGGCTCCTTAGTGCTACGAATGTCCACTTGTAGTTTCTACAGAATGAGTGTTTCAGAACTGCTCAATCAATAGTATTGTTCAACTCTGTTAGTTGAATGCACAGAACAGAAAGAAGTTTCGCAGAATGCTTCTGAGCAGTTTCTAGTTGAAGATATCACTTTTTCCACTATAAGCCCCATAGAGCTCTGAATGTCCAGTTGCAGTTTCTACAGAAAGAGTGTTTCAGAACTGCTCTATCCAAAGTAATGTTCAACTCTGTTAGTTGAATGCACAGAACAGAAAGAAGTTTCGGAGAATGCTTCTGTGTAGTTTTTATTTGAAGATATTCCTTTTTCCACTATAGGCCCCTTACGGTTCCAAATATCCACTTGCTGTTTCTACAGAAAGAGCGTCTCAGAACTGCTCAATCAATAGTATGCTTCAACTCTGTTAGTTGAATGCAAAGAACAGAAATAAGTTTCACAGAATGTTTCTGTGTAGTTATTATTTGAAGATACTCCTTTTTCCAATATAAGCGCATTAGTGCTCTGTATGTCCAGTTGCAGTTTCCACAGAAAGAGTGTTTCAGAACTGCTCTATCAAAAGTAATATTCATCTCTGTTAGTTGAATGCACAGAACAGAAAGAAGTTTCGCAGAATGCTTCAGTGTAGTTTTTATTTGAAGATATTCCTTTTTCCACTCTAGGCCCCTTAGGGCTCCGAATGTCCACTTGCAGTTTTTACAGAAACAGTGTTTCAGAACTGTTCAATCAAAAGGAAGCGTCAACTCTGTTAGTTGAATTCACAGAACAGAAAGCAGTTTCATAAAATGCTTCTGTGTAGTTTTTATTTAAAGATATTCCATTTGCCACTAGAGCCCTCCTGGGGCTCCAAATGTCCACTTGCAGTTTCCACAGAAACTGTGTTTCAGAACTGCTCAATCAAAAGTAAGCTTCAACTCTGTTAGTTGAATGAACTGAACAAAAAGTACTATCACAGAATGCTTCTGTGTAGTTTTTATTTGAAGACATTACATTTTCCACTGTAGGCCTCTTAGCGCTATGAATGTCCACTTGCAGTTTCTAATGAAAGATTGTTTCTGTGCTGCTCAATCAAAAGAAAGGTCCAACTCTGTTAGTTGAATGCACAGAACAGAAAGAAGTTTCACAGAATGCTTCTGTGTTGTTTTTATTTGTAGATATTCTTTTTTGCTGTATAGGCCCCTTAGCGCTAGGAATGTCCAATTGCAGTTTCTACAGAAAGAGTGTTTCAGAATTGCTCAATCAAAAGTAAGCTTCAAATCTGTTACTTGAATGCACAGAACAGAAAGAAGTTTCACTGAATGCTTCTGTGTAGTTTTTGTTTGTAGTTATTCCTTTTTCCAGCATAGGCTCCTTAGTGCTACGAATGTCCACTTGCAGTTTCTACCGAAAGAGTGTTTCAGAACTGCGCAATCAATAGTAATGTTCAACTCTGTTAGTTGAATGCACAGAACAGAAAGAAGTTTCGCAGAATTCTTCTGAGTAGTTTCTAGTTGAAGATATCCCTTTTTCCACTATAAGCCCCATAGAGCTCTGAATGTCCAGTTGCAGTTCCTACAGAAAGAGTGTTTCAGAACTGCTCCATCAAAAGTAATGTTCAACTCTGTTAGTTGAATGCACAGAACAGAAAGAAGCTTCGGAGAATGCTTCTGTGTAGTTTTAATTTGAAGATATTCCTTTTTCCACTATAAGCCCATTAGCTCTCTGAGTGTCCAGTTGCATTTTCCACAGAAAGAGTGTTTCAGAACTGCTCTATCAAAAGTAATGTTCAACTCTGTTAGTTGAATGCACAGAACAGAAAGAAGCTTCAGAGAATGCTTCTGTGTAGTTTTAATTTGAAGATATTCCTTTTTCCACTATAAGCCCATTAGCTCTCTGAGTGTCCAGTTGCATTTTCCACAGAAAGAGTGTTTCAGAACTGCTCTATCAAAAGTAATATTCATCTCGGTTAGTTGAATGCACAGAACAGAAAGAAGTTTGGCAGAATGCTTCTGTGTAGTTTTTATTTGAAGATATTTCTTTTTCCACTATAGGACCCTTAGGGCTCCGAATATCCTCTTACAGTTTCTACAGAAACAATGTTTCAGGACTGTTCAATCAAAAGTAAGCTTCAACTCTGTTAGTTGAATTCACAGAACAGAAAGCAGTTTCATAAAATGCTTCTGTGTAGTTTTTATTTGAAGATATTCCTTTTGCCACTAGAGTCCTCTTGGGGCTCCGAATGTCCACTTGCAGTTTCCACAGAAACTGTGTTTCAGAACTCCTGAATCAAAAGTAAGCTTCAACTCTGTTAGTTGAATGCACTGAACAAAAAGTACTATCACAGAATGCTTCTGTGTAGTTTTTATTGGAAGACATTACATTTTCCACTGTAGGCCTCTTACCGCTATGAATGTCCACTTGCAGTTTCTAATGAAAGAGTGTTTCTGTGCTGCTCAATCAAAAGAAAGGTCCAACTCTGTTAGTTGAATGCACAGAACGGAAAGAAGTTTCACAGTATGCTTCTGTGTAGGTTTTATTTGAAGTAAGTCCTTTTTACACTATAGGCCCCCATGCGCTATGGTTGTCCACTTGCAGTTTCTACAGAAAGAGTGTATCAGAATTGCTCAATCAAAAGTAAGCTTCAACTCTGTTAGTTCATTGCACAGAACAGAAAGAAGTTTCACTGAATGCCTCTGTGTAGTTTTTGTTTGTAATTATTCCTTTTCCAGTATAGGCTCCTTAGTGCTAGGAATGTCCACTTGCAGTTTCTACAGAAAGAGTGTTTCAGAACTGCTCAATCAATAGTAATATTCAACTCTGACAGTTGAATGCACAGAACAGAATGAAGTTTCGCAGAATGCTTCTGAGTAGCTTTTAGCTGAAGATATTGCTTTTTCCACTATAAGCCCTTTAGCGCTCTGAATGTCCAGTTGCAGTTTCTACAGAAAGAATGTTTCAGAACTGCTCTACCAAAAGTAATATTCAACTCTGTTAGTTTAATGCACAGAACAGAAAGAAGCTTCGGAGAATGCTTCTGTGTAGTTTTTATTAGAAGATATTCCTTTTTCCACTATTGGCCCCTTAGGGTTCCAAATGTCCACTTGCTGTTTCTACAGAAAGAGCGTCTCAGAACTGCTCAATCAATAGTAAGCTTCAACTCTGTTAGTTGAATGCAAAGAACAGAAAGAAGTTTCACAGAATGATTCTGTGTAGTTTTTATTTGAAGATGTTCGTTTTTCCACTGTACGCCCCTTAGGGTGCCAAATGTCCACTTGCAGTTTCTTCAGAAAGAGCGTCTCAGAACTGCTCAATCAAAAGTAAACTTCAACTCTGTTAGTTGAATGCAAAGAAGAGAAACAAGTTTCACAGAATGCTTCTGTATAGTTTTAATTTGAAGATATTCCTTTTTCCACTATAAGCCCATTAGCTCTCTGAGTGTCCAGTTGCAGTTTCCACAGAAAGAGTGTTTCAGAACTGCTCTATCAAAAGTAATATTCATCTCTGTTAGTTGAATGCACAGAACAGATAGAAGTTTCGCAGAATGCTTCTGTGTAGTTTTTATTTGAAGATATTCCTTTTTCCACTATAGGACCCTTAGGGCTCCGAATGTCCACTTACAGTTTCTACAGAAACAATGTTTCAGAACTTTTCAATCAGAAGTAAGCTTCAACTCTGTTAGTTGAATTCACAGAACAGAAAGCAGTTTCATAAAAGGCTTCTGTGTAGTTTTTATTTGAAGATATTCCATTTGCCACTAGCGCCCACCTGGGGCTCTAAATGTCCACTTGCAGTTTCCACAGAAACTGTGTTTCAGAACTGCTCAATCAAAAGTAAGCTTCAGCTCTGTTAGTTGAATGCACTGAACAAAAAGTACTATCACAGAATGCTTCTGTGTAGTTTTTATTTGAAGACATTACATTTTCCACTGTAGCCCTCTTAGCGCTATGAATGTCCACTTGCAGTTTCTAATGAAAGAGTGTTTCAGTGCTGCTCAATCAAAAGAAAGGTCCAACTCTGTTGAATGCACAGAACAGAGAGAAGTTTCACAGAATGCTTCTGTGTTGTTTTTATTTGTAGATATTCTTTTTTGCTGTATAGGCCCCTTAGCGCTAGGAATGTCCAATTGCAGTTTCTACAGAAAGAGTGTTTCAGAATTGCTCAATCAAAAGTAAGCTTCAAATCTGTTACTTGAATGCACAGAACAGAAAGAATTTTCACTGAATGCTTCTGTGTAGTTTTTGTTTGTAGTTATTCGTTTTTCCAGCATAGGCTCCTTAGTGCTACGAATGTCCACTTGCAGTTTCTACCGAAAGAGTGTTTCAGAACTGCGCAATCAATAGTAATGTTCAACTCTGTTAGTTGAATGCACAGAACAGAAAGAAGTTTCGCAGAATTCTTCTGAGTAGTTTCTAGTTGAAGATATCCCTTTTTAGACTATAAGCCCCATAGAGCTCTGAATGTCCAGTTGCAGTTCCTACAGAAAGAGTGTTTCAGAACTGCTCCATCAAAAGTAATGTTCAACTCTGTTAGTTGAATGCACAGAACAGAAAGAAGTTTCGGAGAATGCTTCTGTGTAGTTTTAATTTGAAGATATTCCTTTTTCCACTATAAGCCCATTAGCTCTCTGAGTGTCCAGTTGCATTTTCCACAGAAAGAGTGTTTCAGAACTGCTCTATCAAAAGTAATGTTCAACTCTGTTAGTTGAATGCACAGAACAGAAAGAAGCTTCGGAGAATGCTTCTGTGTAGTTTTAATTTGAAGATATTCCTTTTTCCACTATAAGCCCATTAGCTCTCTGAGTGTCCAGTTGCATTTTCCACAGAAAGAGTGTTTCAGAACTGCTCTATCAAAAGTAATATTCATCTCGGTTAGTTGAATGCACAGAACAGAAAGAAGTTTCGCATAATGCTTCTGTGTAGTTTTTATTTGAAGATATTCCTTTTTCCACTATAAGACCCTTAGGGCTCCGAATGTCCACTTACAGTTTCTACAGAAACAATGTTTCAGAACTGTTCAATCAAAAGTAAGCTTCAACTCTGTTAGTTGAATTCACAGAACAGAAAGCAGTTTCATAAAATGCTTCTGTGTAGTTTTTATTTGAAGATATTCCTTTTGCCACTAGAGTCCTCCTGGGGCTCCGAATGTCCACTTGCAGTTTCCACAGAAACTGTGTTTCAGAACTCCTGAATCAAAAGTAAGCTTCAACTCTGTTAGTTGAATGCACTGAACAAAAAGTACTATCACAGAATGCTTCTGTGTAGTTTTTATTTGAAGACATTTCATTTTCCACTGTAGGCCTGTTAGCGCTATGAATGTCCACTTGCAGTTTCTAATGAAAGAGTGTTTCTGTGCTGCTCAATCAAAAGAAAGGTCCAACACTGTTAGTTGAATGCATAGAACAGAAAGAAGTTTCACAGTATGCTTCTGTGTAGGTTTTATTTGAAGTAAGTCCTTTTTACACTATAGGTCCCCATGCGCTATGGTTGTCCAATTGCAGTTTCTACAGAAAGAGTGTTTCTGTGCTGCTCTATCAAAAGTAGGTTCAACTCTGTTAGTTGAATGCACAGAAGACAAAGAATTTTCACAGAATGCTTCTGTGTAGTTTTTATTTGTAGATATTCTTTTATGCTGTATAGGCCCCTTAGCGCTATGAATGTCCAATTGCAGTTTCTACAGAAAGAGTGTTTCAGAATTGCTCAATCAAAAGTAAGCTTCAAATCTGTTACTTGAATGCACAGAACAGAAAGAAGTTTCACTGAATGCTTCTGTGTAGTTTTTGTTTGTATTTATTCCTTTTTCCAGCATAGGCTCCTTAGTGCTACGAATGTCCACTTGTAGTTTATACAGAAAGAGTGTTTCAGAACTGCTCAATCAATAGTAATGTTCAACTCTGTTAGTTGAATGCACAGAACAGAAAGAAGTTTCGCAGAATGCTTCTGTGTAGTTTTTATTTGTAGATATTCTTTTTTGCAGTATAGGCCCCTTAGCGCTATGAATGTCCAATTGCAGTTTCTACAGAAAGAGTGTATCAGAATTGCTCAATCAAAAGTAAGCTTCAACTCTGTTAGTTCATTGCACAGAACAGAAAGAAGTTTCACTGAAAGCCTCTGTGTAGTTTTTGTTTGTAATTATTCCTTTTCCAGTATAGGCTCCTTAGTGCTAGGAATGTCCACTTGCAGTTTCTACAGAAAGAGTGTTTCAGAACTGCTCAATCAATAGTAATATTCAACTCTGACAGTTGAATGCACAGAACAGAATGAAGTTTCGCAGAATGCTTCTGAGTAGCTTTTAGCTGAAGATATTGCTTTTTCCACTATAAGCCCTTTAGCGCTCTGAATGTCCAGTTGCAGTTTCTACAGAAAGAATGTTTCAGAACTGCTCTACCAAAAGTAATATGCAACTCTGTTAGTTTAATGCACAGAACAGAAAGAAGCTTCGGAGAATGCTTCTGTGTAGTTTTTATTTGAAGATATTCCTTTTTCCACTAATGGCCCCTTAGGGTTCCAAATGTCCACTTGCTGTTTCTACAGAAAGAGCGTCTCAGAACTGCTCAATCAATAGTAAGCTTCAACTCTGTTAGTTGAATGCAAGGAACAGAAAGAAGTTTCACAGAATGATTCTGTGTAGTTTTTATTTGAAGATGTTCGTTTTTCCACTGTACGCCCCTTAGGGTGCCAAATGTCCACTTGCAGTTTCTTCAGAAAGAGCGTCTCAGAACTGCTCAATCAAAAGTAAACTTCAACTCTGTTAGTTGAATGCAAAGAAGAGAAACAAGTTTCACAGAATGCTTCTGTATAGTTTTAATTTGAAGATATTCCTTTTTCCACTATAAGCCCATTAGCTCTCTGAGTGTCCAGTTGCAGTTTCCACAGAAAGAGTGTTTCAGAACTGCTCTATCAAAAGTAATATTCATCTCTGTTAGTTGAATGCACAGAACAGATAGAAGTTTCGCAGAATGCTTCTGTGTAGTTTTTATTTGAAGATATTCCTTTTTCCACTATAGGACCCTTAGGGCTCCGAATGTCCACTTACAGTTTCTACAGAAACAATGTTTCAGAACTTTTCAATCAAAAGTAAGCTTCAACTCTGTTAGTTGAATTCACAGAACAGAAAGCAGTTTCATAAAAGGCTTCTGTGTAGTTTTTATTTGAAGATATTCCATTTGCCACTAGCGCCCTCCTGGGGCTCTAAATGTCCACTTGCAGTTTCCACAGAAACTGTGTTTCAGAACTGCTCAATCAAAAGTAAGGTTCAGCTCTGTTAGTTGAATGCACTGAACAAAAAGTACTATCACAGAATGCTTCTGTGTAGTTTTTATTTGAAGACATTACATTTTCCACTGTAGGCCTCTTAGCGCTATGAATGTCCACTTGCAGTTTCTAATGAAAGAGTGTTTCAGTGCTGCTCAATCAAAAGAAAGGTCCAACTCTGTTGAATGCACAGAACAGAAAGAAGTTTCACAGAATGCTTCTGTGTTGTTTTTATTTGTAGATATTCTTTTTTGCTGTATAGGCCCCTTAGCGCTAGGAATGTCCAATTGCAGTTTCTACAGAAAGAGTGTTTCAGAATTGCTCAATCAAAAGTAAGCTTCAAATCTGTTACTTGAATGCACAGAACAGAAAGAATTTTCACTGAATGCTTCTGTGTAGTTTTTGTTTGTAGTTATTCGTTTTTCCAGCATAGGCTCCTTAGTGCTACGAATGTCCACTTGCAGTTTCTACCGAAAGAGTGTTTCAGAACTGCGCAATCAATAGTAATGTTCAACTCTGTTAGTTGAATGCACAGAACAGAAAGAAGTTTCGCAGAATTCTTCTGAGTAGTTTCTAGTTGAAGATATCCCTTTTTCCACTATAAGCCCCATAGAGCTCTGAATGTCCAGTTGCAGTTCCTACAGAAAGAGTGTTTCAGAACTGCTCCATCAAAAGTAATGTTCAACTCTGTTAGTTGAATGCACAGAACAGAAAGAAGCTTCGGAGAATGCTTCTGTGTAGTTTTAATTTGAAGATATTCCTTTTTCCACTATAAGCCCATTAGCTCTCTGAGTGTCCAGTTGCATTTTCCACAGAAAGAGTGTTTCAGAACTGCTCTATCAAAAGTAATGTTCAACTCTGTTAGTTGAATGCAAAGAACAGAAAGAAGCTTCGGAGAATGCTTCTGTGTAGTTTTAATTTGAAGATATTCCTTTTTCCACTATAAGCCCATTAGCCCTCTGAGTGTCCAGTTGCATTTTCCACAGAAAGAGTGTTTCAGAACTGCTCTATCAAAAGTAATATTCATCTCGGTTAGTTGAATGCACAGAACAGAAAGAAGTTTCGCAGAATGCTTCTGTGTAGTTTTTATTTGAAGATACTCCTTTTTCCACTATAGGACCCTTAGGGCTCCGAATGTCCACTTACAGTTTCTACAGAAACAATGTTTCAGAACTGTTCAATCAAAAGTAAGCTTCAACTCTGTTAGTTGAATTCACAGAACAGAAAGCAGTTTCATAAAATGCTTCTGTGTAGTTTTTATTTGAAGATATTCCTTTTGCCACTAGAGTCCTCCTGGGGCTCCGAATGTCCACTTGCAGTTTCCACAGAAACTGTGTTTCAGAACTCCTGAATCAAAAGTAAGCTTCAACTCTGTTAGTTGAATGCACTGAACAAAAAGTACTATCACAGAATGCTTCTGTGTAGTTTTTATTTGAAGACATTACATTTTCCACTGTAGGCCTCTTAGCGCTATGAATGTCCACTTGCAGTTTCTAATGAAAGAGTGTTTCTGTGCTGCTCAATCAAAAGAAAGGTCCAACACTGTTAGTTGAATGCACAGAACAGAAAGAAGTTTCACAGTATGCTTCTGTGTAGGTTTTATTTGAAGTAAGTCCTTTTTACACTATAGGCCCCCATGCGCTATGGTTGTCCACTTGCAGTTTCTACAGAAAGAGTGTTTCTGTGCTGCTCTATCAAAAGTAGGTTCAACTCTGTTAGTTGAATGCACAGAAGGCAAAGAATTTTCACAGAATGCTTCTGTGTTGTTTTTATTTGTAGATATTCTTTTATGCTGTATAGGCCCCTTAGCGCTATGAATGTCCAATTGCAGTTTCTACAGAAAGAGTGTTTCAGAATTGCTCAATCAAAAGTAAGCTTCAAATCTGTTACTTGAATGCACAGAACAGAAAGAAGTTTCACTGAATGCTTCTGGGTAGTTTTTGTTTGTAGTTATTCCTTTTTCCAACATAGGCTCCTTAGTGCTACGAATGTCCGCTTGTAGTTTATACAGAAAGAGTGTTTCAGAACTGCTCAATCAATAGTAATGTTCAACTCTGTTAGTTGAATGCACAGAACAGAAAGAAGTTTCGCAGAATGCTTCTGTGTAGTTTTTATTTGTAGATATTCTTTTTTGCAGTATAGGCCCCTTAGCGCTATGAATGTCCAATTGCAGTTTCTACAGAAAGAGTGTATCAGAATTGCTCAATCAAAAGTAAGCTTCAACTCTGTTAGTTCATTGCACAGAACAGAAAGAAGTTTCACTGAATGCCTCTGTGTAGTTTTTGTTTGTAATTATTCCTTTTCCAGTATAGGCTCCTTAGGGCTAGGAATGTCCACTTGCAGTTTCTACAGAAAGAGTGTTTCAGAACTGCTCAATCAATAGTAATATTCAACTCTGATAGTTGAATGCACAGAACAGAATGAAGTTTCGCAGAATGCTTCTGAGTAGCTTTTAGCTGAAGATATTGCTTTTTCCACTATAAGCCCTTTAGCGCTCTGAATGTCCAGTTGCAGTTTCTACAGAAAGAATGTTTCAGAACTGCTCTACCAAAAGTAATATTCAACTCTGTTAGTTTAATGCACAGAACAGAAAGAAGCTTCGGAGAATGCTTCTGTGTAGTTTTTATTAGAAGATATTCCTTTTTCCACTATTGGCCCCTTAGGGTTCCAAATGTCCACTTGCTGTTTCTACAGAAAGAGCGTCTCAGAACTGCTCAATCAATAGTAAGCTTCAACTCTGTTAGTTGAATGCAAAGAACAGAAAGAAGTTTCACAGAATGATTCTGTGTAGTTTTATTTGAAGATATTCGTTTTTCCACTGTACGCCCCTTAGGGTTCCAAATGTCCACTTGCAGTTTCTTCAGAAAGAGCGTCTCAGAACTGCTCAATCAAAAGTAAACTTCAACTCTGTTAGTTGAATGCAAAGAAGAGAAACAAGTTTCACAGAATGCTTCTGTATAGTTTTAATTTGAAGATATTCCTTTTTCCACTATAAGCCCATTAGCTCTCTGAGTGTCCAGTTGCAGTTTCCACAGAAAGAGTGTTTCAGAACTGCTCTATCAAAAGTAATATTCACCTGTTAGTTGAATGCACAGAACAGATAGAAGTTTCGCAGAATGCTTCTGTGTAGTTTTTATTTGAAGATATTCCTTTTTCCACTATAGGACCCTTAGGGCTCCGAATGTCCACTTACAGTTTCTACAGAAACAATGTTTCAGAACTTTTCAATCAAAAGTAAGCTTCAACTCTGTTAGTTGAATTCACAGAACAGAAAGCAGTTTCATAAAAGGCTTCTGTGTAGTGTTTATTTGAAGATATTCCATTTGCCACTAGAGCCCTCCTGGGGCTCTAAATGTCCACTTGCAGTTTCCACAGAAACTGTGTTTCAGAACTGCTCAATCAAAAGTAAGCTTCAACTCTGTTAGTTGAATGCACTGAACAAAAAGTACTATCACAGAATGCTTCTGTGTAGTTTTTATTTGAAGACATTACATTTTCCACTGTAGGCCTCTTAGCGCTATGAATGTCCACTTGCAGTTTCTAATGAAAGAGTGTTTCAGTGCTGCTCAATCAAAAGAAAGGTCCAACTCTGTTGAATGCACAGAACAGAAAGAATTTTCACAGAATGCTTCTGTGTTGTTTTTATTTGTAGATATTCTTTTTTGCTGTATAGGCCCCTTAGCGCTAGGAATGTCCAATTGCAGTTTCTACAGAAAGAGTGTTTCAGAATTGCTCAATCAAAAGTAAGCTTCAAATCTGTTACTTGAATGCACAGAACAGAAAGAATTTTCACTGAATGCTTCTGTGTAGTTTTTGTTTGTAGTTATTCGTTTTTCCAGCATAGGCTCCTTAGTGCTACGAATGTCCACTTGCAGTTTCTACCGAAAGAGTGTTTCAGAACTGCGCAATCAATAGTAATGTTCAACTCTGTTAGTTGAATGCACAGAACAGAAAGAAGTTTCACAGAATTCTTCTGAGTAGTTTCTAGTTGAAGATATCCCTTTTTCCACTATAAGCCCCATAGAGCTCTGAATGTCCAGTTGCAGTTCCTACAGAAAGAGTGTTTCAGAACTGCTCCATCAAAAGTAGTGTTCAACTCTGTTAGTTGAATGCACAGAACAGAAAGAAGCTTCGGAGAATGCTTCTGTGTAGTTTTAATTTGAAGATATTCCTTTTTCCACTATAAGCCCATTAGCTCTCTGAGTGTCCAGTTGCATTTTCCACAGAAAGAGTGTTTCAGAACTGCTCCATCAAAAGTAATGTTCATCTCTGTTAGTTGAATGCACAGAACAGAAAGAAGCTTCGGAGAATGCTTCTGTGTAGTTTTAATTTGAAGATATTCCTTTTTCCACTATAAGCCCATTAGCTCTCTGAGTGTCCAGTTGCATTTTCCACAGAAAGAGTGTTTCAGAACTGCTCTATCAAAAGTAATGTTCAACTCTGTTAGTTGAATGCACAGAACAGAAAGAAGCTTCGGAGAATGCTTCTGTGTAGTTTTAATTTGAAGATATTCCTTTTTCCACTATAAGCCCATTAGCTCTCTGAGTGTCCAGTTGCATTTTCCACAGAAAGAGTGTTTCAGAACTGCTCTATCAAAAGTAATATTCATCTCTGTTAGTTGAATGCACAGAACAGAAAGAAGTTTCGCAGAATGGTTCTGTGTAGTTTTTATTTGAAGATATTTCTTTTTCCACGATAGGACCCTTAGGGCTCAGAATGTCCACTTACAGTTTCTACAGAAACAATGTTTCAGAACTGTTCAATCAAAAGTAAGCTTCAACTCTGTTAGTTGAATTCACAGAACAGAAAGCAGTTTCATAAAATGCTTCTGTGTAGTTTTTATTTGAAGATATTCCTTTTGCCACTAGAGTCCTCTGGGGGCTCCGAATGTCCACTTGCAGTTTCCACAGAAACTGTGTATCAGAACTCCTCAATCAAAAGTAAGCTTCAACTCTGTTAGTTGAATGCACTGAACAAAAAGTACCATCACAGAATGCTTCTGTGTAGTTTTTATTTGAAGACATTACATTTTCCACTGTAGGCCTCTTAGCGCTATGAATGTCCACTTGCAGTTTCTAATGAAAGAGTGTTTCTGTGCTGCTCAATCAAAAGAAAGGTCCAACTCTGTTAGTTGAATGCACAGAACAGAAAGAAGGTTCACAGTATGCTTCCGTGTAGATTTTATTTGAAGTAAGTCCTTTTTACACTATAGGCCCCCATGCGCTATGGTTGTCCACTTGCAGTTTCTACAGAAAGAGTGTTTCTGTGCTGCTCTATCAAAAGTAGGTTCAACTCTGTTAGTTGAATGCACAGAAGACAAAGAAGTTTCACAGAATGCTTCTGTGTAGTTTTTATTTTTAGATATTCTTTTTTGCTGTATAGGCCCCTTAGCGCTATGAATGTCCAACTGCAGTTTCTACAGAAAGAGTGTTTCAGAATTGCTCAATCAAAAGTAAGCTTCAAATCTGTTACTGGAATGCACAGAACAGAAAGAAGTTTCACTGAATGCTTCTGTGTAGTTTTTGTTTGTAGTTATTCCTTTTTCCAGCATAGGCTCCTTAGTGCTACGAATGTCCACTTGTAGTTTCTACAGAAAGAGTGTTTCAGAACTGCTCAATCAATAGTATTGTTCAACTCTGTTAGTTGAATGCACAGAACAGAAAGAAGTTTCGCAGAATGCTTCTGAGTAGTTTCTAGTTGAAGATATCCCTTTTTCCACTATAAGCCCCATAGAGCTCTGAATGTCCAGTTGCAGTTTCTACAGAAAGAGTGTTTCAGAACTGCTCTATCAAAAGTAATATTCATCTCTGTTAGTTGAATGCACAGAACAGAAAGAAGTTTCGCAGAATGCTTCAGTGTAGTTTTTATTTGAAGATATTCCTTTTTCCACTATAGGCCCCTTAGTGCTCCGAATGTCCACTTGCAGTTTTTACAGAAACAGTGTTTCAGGACTGTTCAATCAAAAGTAAGCTTCAACTCTGTTAGTTGAATTCACAGAACAGAAAGCAGTTTCATAAAAGGCTTCTGTGTAGTTTTTATTTGAAGATATTCCATTTGCCACTAGAGCCCTCCTGGGGCTCTAAATGTCCACTTGCAGTTTCCACAGAAACTGTGTTTCAGAACTGCTCAATCAAAAGTAAGCTTCAACTCTGTTAGTTGAATGCACTGAACAAAAAGTACTATCACAGAATGCTTCTGTGTAGTTTTTATTTGAAGACAGTACATTTTCCACTGTAGGCCTCTTAGCGCTATGAATGTCCACTTGCAGTTTCTAATGAAAGAGTGTTTCAGTGCTGCTCAATCAAAAGAAAGGTCCAACTCTGTTGAATGCACAGAACAGAAAGAAGTTTCACAGAATGCTTCTGTGTTGTTTTTATTTGTAGATATTCTTTTTTGCTGTATAGGCCCCTTAGCGCTAGGAATGTCCAATTGCAGTTTCTACAGAAAGAGTGTTTCAGAATTGCTCAATCAAAAGTAAGCTTCAAATCTGTTACTTGAATGCACAGAACAGAAAAAATTTTCACTGAATGCTTCTGTGTAGTTTTTGTTTGTAGTTATTCGTTTTTCCAGCATAGGCTCCTTAGTGCTACGAATGTCCACTTGCAGTTTCTACGGAAAGAGTGTTTCAGAAGTGCGCAATCAATAGTAATGTTCAACTCTGTTAGTTGAATGCACAGAACAGAAAGAAGTTTCGCAGAATTCTTCTGAGTAGTTTCTAGTTGAAGATATCCCTTTTTCCACTATAAGCCCCATAGAGCTCTGAATGTCCAGTTGCAGTTCCTACAGAAAGAGTGTTTCAGAACTGCTCTACCATAAGTAATGTTCAACTCTGTTAGTTGAATGCACAGAACAGAAAGAAGCTTCGGAGAATGCTTCTGTGTAGTTTTAATTTGAAGATATTCCTTTTTCCACTATAAGCCCATTAGCTCTCTGAGTGTCCAGTTGCATTTTCCACAGAAAGAGTGTTTCAGAACTGCTCTATCAAAAGTAATGTTCAACTCTGTTAGTTGAATGCACAGAACAGAAAGAAGATTCGGAGAATGCTTCTGTGTAGTTTTAATTTGAAGATATTCCTTTTTCCACTATAAGCCCATTAGCTCTCTGAGTGTCCAGTTGCATTTTCCACAGAAAGAGTGTTTCAGAACTGCTCTATCAAAAGTAATTTTCATCACTGTTAGTTGAATGCACAGAACAGAAAGAAGTTTCGCAGAATGGTTCTGTGTAGTTTTTATTTGAAGATATTTCTTTTTCCACTATAGGACCCTTAGGGCTCCGAATGTCCACTTACAGTTTCTACAGAAACAATGTTTCAGAACTGTTCAATCAAAAGTAAGCTTCAACCCTGTTAGTTGAATTCACAGAACAGAAAGCAGTTTCATAAAATGCTTCTGTGTAGTTTTATTTGAAGATATTCCTTTTGCCACTAGAGTCCTCCTGGGGCTCCGAATGTCCACTTGCAGTTTCCACAGAAACTGTGTTTCAGAACTCCTCAATCAAAAGTAAGCTTCAACTCTGTTAGTTGAATGCACTGAACAAAAAGTACTATCACAGAATGCTTCTGTGTAGTTTTTATTTGAAGACATTACATTTTCCACTGTAGGCCTCTTAGCGCTATGAATGTCCACTTGCAGTTTCTAATGAAAGAGTGTTTCTGTGCTGCTCAATCAAAAGAAAGGTCCAACTCTGTTAGTTGAATGCACAGAACAGAAAGAAGGTTCACAGTATGCTTCCGTGTAGGTTTTATTTGAAGTAAGTCCTTTTTACACTATAGGCCCCCATGCGCTATGGTTGTCCACTTGCAGTTTCTACAGAAAGAGTGTTTCTGTGCTGCTCTATCAAAAGTAGGTTCAACTCTGTTAGTTGAATGCACAGAAGACAAAGAAGTTTCACAGAATGCTTCTGTGTAGTTTTTATTTGTAGATATTCTTTTTTGCTGTATAGGCCCCTTAGCGCTATGAATGTCCAATTGCAGTTTCTACAGAAAGAGTGTTTCAGAATTGCTCAATCAAAAGTAAGCTTCAAATCTGTTACTTGAATGCACAGAACAGAAAGAAGTTTCACTGAATGCTTCTGTGTAGTTTTTGTTTGTAGTTATTCCTTTTTCCAGCATAGGCTCCTTAGTGCTACGAATGTCCACTTGTAGTTTCTACAGAAAGAGTGTTTCAGAACTGCTCAATCAATAGTATTGTTCAACTCTGTTAGTTGAATGCACAGAACAGAAAGAAGTTTCGCAGAATGCTTCTGAGTAGTTTCTAGTTGAAGATATCCCTTTTTCCACTATAAGCCCCATAGAGCTCTGAATGTCCAGTTGCAGTTTCTACAGAAAGAGTGTTTCAGAACTGCTCTATCAAAAGTAATGTTCAATTCTGTTAGTTGAATGCACAGAACAGAAAGAAGTTTCGGAGAATGCTTCTGTGTAGTTTTTATTTGAAGATATTCCTTTTTCCACTATAGGCCCCTTACGGTTCCAAATATCCACTTGCTGTTTCTACAGAAAGAGCGTCTCAGAACTGCTCAATCAATAGTATGCTTCAACTCTGTTAGTTGAATGCAAAGAACAGAAATAAGTTTCACAGAATGTTTCTGTGTAGTTATTATTTGAAGATACTCCTTTTTCCAATATAAGCCCATTAGTGCTCTGTATGTCCAGTTGCAGTTTCCACAGAAAGAGTGTTTCAGAACTGCTCTATCAAAAGTAATATTCATCTCTGTTAGTTGAATGCACAGAACAGAAAGAAGTTTCGCAGAATGCTTCAGTGTAGTTTTTATTTGAAGATATTCCTTTTTCCACTATAGGCCCCTTAGGGCTCCGAATGTCCACTTGCAGTTTTTACAGAAACAGTGTTTCAGAACTGTTCAATCAAAAGTAACCGTCAACTCTGTTAGTTGAATTCACAGAACAGAAAGCAGTTTCATAAAATGCTTCTGTGTAGTTTTTATTTGAAGATATTCCATTTGCCACTAGAGCCCTCCTGGGGCTCCAAATGTCCACTTGCAGTTTCCACAGAAACTGTGTTTCAGAACTGCTCAATCAAAAGTAAGCTTCAACTCTGTTAGTTGAATGCACTGAACAAAAAGTACTATCACAGAATGCTTCTGTGTAGTTTTTATTTGAAGACATTTCATTTTCCACTGTAGGCCACTTAGCGCTATGAATGTCCACTTGCAGTTTCTAATGAAAGAGTGTTTCAGTGCTGCTCAATCAAAAGAAAGGTCCAACTCTGTTAGTTGAATGCACAGAACAGAAAGAAGTTTCACAGAATGCTTCTGTGTTGTTTTTATTTGTAGATATTCTTTTTTGCTGTATAGGCCCCTTAGCGCTAGGAATGTCCAATTGCAGTTTCTACAGAAAGAGAGTTTCAGAATTGCTCAATCAAAAGTAAGCTTCAAATCTGTTACTTGAATGCACAGAACAGAAAGAATTTTCACTGAATGCTTCTGTGTAGTTTTTGTTTGTAGTTATTCGTTTTTCCACCATAGGCTCCTTAGTGCTACGAATGTCCACTTGCAGTTTCTACCGAAAGAGTGTTTCAGAACTGCGCAATCAATAGTAATGTTCAACTCTGTTAGTTGAATGCACAGAACACAAAGAAGTTTCGCAGAATTCTTCTGAGTAGTTTCTAGTTGAAGGTATCCCTTTTTCCACTATAAGCCCCATAGAGCTCTGAATGTCCAGTTGCAGTTCCTACAGAAAGAGTGTTTCAGAACTGCTCCATCAAAAGTAATGTTCAACTCTGTTAGTTGAATGCACAGAACAGAAAGAAGCTTCGGAGAATGCTTCTGTGTAGTTTTAATTTGAAGATATTCCTTTTTCCACTATAAGCCCATTAGCTCTCTGAGTGTCCAGTTGCATTTTCCACAGAAAGAGTGTTTCAGAACTGCTCTATCAAAAGTAATGTTCAACTCTGTTAGTTGAATGCACAGAACAGAAAGAAGCTTCGGAGAATGGTTCTGTGTAGTTTTTATTTGAAGATATTTCTTTTTCCACTATAGGACCCTTAGGGATCCGAATGTCCACTTACAGTTTCTACAGAAACAATGTTTCAGAACTGTTCAATCAAAAGTAAGCTTCAACTCTGTTAGTTGAATTCACAGAACAGAAAGCAGTTTCATAAAATGCTTCTGTGTAGTTTTTATTTGAAGATATTCCTTTTGCCACTAGAGTCCTCCTGGGGCTCCGAATGTCCACTTGCAGTTTCCACAGAAACTGTGTTTCAGAACTCCTCAATCAAAAGTAAGCTTCAACTCTGTTAGTTGAATGCACTGAACAAATAGTACTATCACAGAATGCTTCTGTGTAGTTTTTATTTGAAGACATTACATTTTCTACTGTATTCCTGTTAGCGCTATGAATGTCCACTTGCAGTTTCTAATGAAAGAGTGTTTCTGTGCTGCTCAATCAAAAGAAAGGTCCAACTCTGTTAGTTGAATGCACAGAACAGAAAGAAGTTTCACAGTATGCTTCTGTGTAGGTTTTATTTGAAGTAAGTCCTTTTTACACTATAGGCCCCCATGCGCTATGGTTGTCCACTGGCAGTTTCTACAGAAAGAGTGTTTCTGTGCTGCTCTATCAAAAGTAGGTTCAACTCTGTTAGTTGAATGCACAGAAGACAAAGAATTTTCACAAAATGCTTCTGTGTAGTTTTTATTTGTAGATATTCTTTTTTGCTGTATAGGCCCCTTAGCGCTATGAATGTCCAATTGCAGTTTCTACAGAAAGAGTGTTTCAGAATTGCTCAATCAAAAGTAACCTTCAAATCTGTTACTTGAATGAACAGAACAGAAAGAAGTTTCACTGAATGCTTCTGTGTAGTTTTTGTTTGTAGTTATTCCTTTTTCCAGCATAGGCTCCTTAGTGCTACGAATGTCCACTTGTAGTTTCTACAGAAAGAGTGTTTCAGAACTGCTCAATCAATAGTAATGTTCAACTCTGATAGTTGAATGCACAGAACAGAAAGAAGTTTCGCAGAATGCTTCTGTGTAGTTTTTATTTGTAGATATTCTTTTTTGCAGTATAGGCCCCTTAGCGCTATGAATGTCCAATTGCAGTTTCTACAGAAAGAGTGTATCAGAATTGCTCAATCAAAAGTAAGCTTCAACTCTGTTAGTTCATTGCACAGAACAGAAAGAAGTTTCACTGAATGCCTCTGTGTAGTTTTTGTTTGTAATTATTCCTTTTCCAGTATAGGCTCCTTAGGGCTAGGAATGTCCACTTGCAGTTTCTACAGAAAGAGTGTTTCAGAACTGCTCAATCAATAGTAATATTCAACTATGATAGTTGAATGCACAGAACAGAATGAAGTTTCGCAGAATGCTTCTGAGTAGCTTTTAGCTGAAGATATTGCTTTTTCCACTATAAGCCCTTTAGCGCTCTGAATGTCCAGTTGCAGTTTCTACAGAAAGAATGTTTCAGAACTGCTCTACCAAAAGTAATATTCAACTCTGTTAGTTTAATGCACAGAACAGAAAGAAGCTTCGGAGAATGCTTCTGTGTAGTTTTTATTAGAAGATATTCCTTTTTCCACTATTGGCCCCTTAGGGTTCCAAATGTCCACTTGCTGTTTCTACAGAAAGAGCGTCTCAGAACTGCTCAATCAATAGTAAGCTTCAACTCTGTTAGTTGAATGCAAAGAACAGAAAGAAGTTTCACAGATTGCTTCTGTATAGTTTTAATTTGAAGATATTCCTTTTTCCACTATAAGCCCATTAGCTCTCTGAGTGTCCAGTTGCAGTTTCCACAGAAAGAGTGTTTCAGAACTGCTCTATCAAAAGTAATATTCATCTCTGTTAGTTGAATGCACAGAACAGATAGAAGTTTCGCAGAATGCTTCTGTGTAGTTTTTATTTGAAGATATTCCTTTTTCCACTATAGGCCCCTTACGGTTCCAAATATCCACTTGCTGTTTCTACAGAAAGAGCGTCTCAGAACTGCTCAATCAATAGTATGCTTCAACTCAGTTGAATGCAAAGAACAGAAATAAGTTTCACAGAATGTTTCTGTGTAGTTTTTATTTGAAGATACTCCTTTTTCCAATATAAGCCCATTAGTGCTCTGTATGTGCAGTTGCAGTTTCCACAGAAAGAGTGTTTCAGAACTGCTCTATCAAAAGTAATATTCATCTCTGTTAGTTGAATGCACAGAACAGAAAGAAGTTTCGCAGAATGCTTCAGTGTAGTTTGTATTTGAAGATATTCCTTTTTCCACTATAGGCCCCTTAGGGCTCCGAATGTCCACTTGCAGTTTTTACAGAAACCGTGTTTCAGAACTGTTCAATCAAAAGTAAGCTTCAACTCTGTTAGTTGAATGCCCAGAACAGAAAGAAGTTTCGCAGAATGCTTCTGAGTAGTTTTAATTTGAAGATATTCTTTTTTCCTCAGAGCCCAGTAGCGCTCTGAGTGTCCACTTGTAGTTTCTACAGAAACAGTGTTTCAGAACTGCTCTATCGAAAGTAATATTCAACTCTGTTACTTGAATGCACAGAACAGAAAGAAGTTTCGCAGAATGCTTCTGTGTAGTTTTTATTTGTAGATATTCTTTTTTGCAGTATAGGCCCCTTAGCGCTATGAATGTCCAATTGCAGTTTCTACAGAAAGAGTGTATCAGAATTGCTCAATCAAAAGTAAGCTTCAACTCTGTTAGTTCGTTGCACAGAACAGAAAGAAGTTTCACTGAATGCCTCTGTGTAGTTTTTGTTTGTAATTATTCCTTTTCCAGTATAGGCTCCTTAGTGCTAGGAATGTCCACGTGCAGTTTCTACAGAAAGAGTGTTTCAGAACTGCTCAATCAATAGTAATATTCAACTCTGATAGTTGAATGCACAGAACAGAATGAAGTTTCGCAGAATGCTTCTGAGTAGCTTTTAGCTGAAGATATTGCTTTTTCCACTATAAGCCCTTTAGCGCTCTGAATGTCCAGTTGCAGTTTCTACAGAAAGAATGTTTCAGAACTGCTCTACCAAAAGTAATATTCAACTCTGTTAGTTTAATGCACAGAACAGAAAGAAGCTTCGGAGAATGCTTCTGTGTAGTTTTTATTAGAAGATATTCCTTTTTCCACTATTGGCCCCTTAGGGTTCCAAATGTCCACTTGCTGTTTCTACAGAAAGAGCGTCTCAGAACTGCTCAATCAATAGTAAGCTTCAACTCTGTTAGTTGAATGCAAAGAACAGAAAGAAGTTTCACAGAATGATTCTGTGAAGTTTTTATTTGAAGATATTCGTTTTTCCACTGTACGCCCCTTAGGGTTCCAAATGTCCACTTGCAGTTTCTTCAGAAAGAGCGTCTCAGAACTGCTCAATCAAAAGTAAACTTCAACTCTGTTAGTTGAATGCAAAGAAGAGAAACAAGTTTCACAGAATGCTTCTGTATAGTTTTAATTTGAAGATATTCCTTTTTCCACTATAAGCCCATTAGCTCTCTGAGTGTCCAGTTGCAGTTTCCACAGAAAGAGTGTTTCAGAACTGCTCTATCAAAAGTAATATTCATCTCTGTTAGTTGAATGCACAGAACAGATAGAAGTTTCGCAGAATGCTTCTGTGTAGTTTTTATTTGAAGATATTCCTTTTTCCACTATAGGACCCTTAGGGCTCCGAATGTCCACTTACAGTTTCTACAGAAACAATGTTTCAGAACTTTTCAATCAAAAGTAAGCTTCAACTCTGTTAGTTGAATTCACAGAACAGAAAGCAGTTTCATAAAAGGCTTCTGTGTAGTTTTTATTTGAAGATATTCCATTTGCCACTAGAGCCCTCCTGGGGCTCTAAATGTCCACTTGCAGTTTCCACAGAAACTGTGTTTCAGAACTGCTCAATCAAAAGTAAGCTTCAACTCTGTTAGGTGAATGCACTGAACAAAAAGTACTATCACAGAATGCTTCTGTGTAGTTTTTATTTGAAGACATTACATTTTCCACTGTAGGCCTCTTAGCGCTATGAATGTCCACTTGCAGTTTCTAATGAAAGAGTGTTTCAGTGCTGCTCAATCAAAAGAAAGGTCCAACTCTGTTAGTTGAATGCACAGAACAGAAAGAAGTTTCACAGAATGCTTCTGTGTTGTTTTTATTTGTAGATATTCTTTTTTGCTGTATAGGCCCCTTAGCGCTAGGAATGTCCAATTGCAGTTTCTACAGAAAGAGTGTTTCAGAATTGCTCAATCAAAAGTAAGCTTCAAATCTGTTACTTGAATGCACAGAACAGAAAGAAGTTTCTCTGAATGCTTCTGTGTAGTTTTTGTTTGTAGTTATTCCTTTTTCCAGCATAGGCTCCTTAGTGCTACGAATGTCCACTTGCAGTTTCTACCGAAAGAGTGTTTCAGAACTGCGCAATCAATAGTAATGTTCAACTCTGTTAGTTGAATGCACAGAACAGAAAGAAGTTTCGCAGAATTCTTCTGAGTAGTTTCTAGTTGAAGATATCCCTTTTTCCACTATAAGCCCCATAGAGCTCTGAATGTCCAGTTGCAGTTCGTACAGAAAGAGTGTTTCAGAACTGCTCCATCAAAGGTAATGTTCAACTCTGTTAGTTGAATGCACAGAACAGAAAGAAGCTTCGGAGAATGCTTCTGTGTAGTTTTAATTTGAAGATATTCCTTTTTCCACTATAAGCCCATTAGCTCTCTGAGTGTCCAGTTGCATTTTCCACAGAAAGAGTGTTTCAGAACTGCTCTATCAAAAGTAATGTTCAACTCTGTCAGTTGAATGCACAGAACAGAAACAAGCTTCGGAGAATGCTTCTGTGTAGTTTTAATTTGAAGATATTCCTTTTTCCACTATAAGCCCATTAGCTCTCTGAGTGTCCAGTTGCATTTTCCACAGAAAGAGTGTTTCAGAACTGCTCTATCAAAAGTAATGTTCAACTCTGTTAGTTGAATGCACAGAACAGAAACAAGCTTCGGAGAATGCTTCTGTGTAGTTTTAATTTGAAGATATTCCTTTTTCCACTATAAGCCCATTAGCTCTCTGAGTGTCCAGTTGCATTTTCCACAGAAAGAGTGTTTCAGAACTGCTCTATCAAAAGTAATATTCATCTCTGTTAGTTGAATGCACAGAACAGAAAGAACTTTCGCAGAATGCTTCTGTGTAGTTTTTATTTGAAGATATTCCTTTTTCCACTATAGGACCCTTAGGGCTCCGAATGTCCACTTACAGTTTCTACAGAAACAATGTTTCAGAACTGTTCAATCAAAAGTAAGCTTCAACTCTGTTAGTTGAATTCACAGAACAGAAAGCAGTTTCATAAAATGCTTCTGTGTAGTTTTTGTTTGAAGATATTCCTTTTGCCACTAGAGTCCTCCTGGGGCTCCGAATGTCCACTTGCAGTTTCCACAGAAACTGTGTTTCAGAACTCCTCAATCAAAAGTAAGATTCAACTCTGTTAGTTGAATGCACTGAACAAAAAGTACTATCACAGAATGCTTCTGTGTAGTTTTTATTTGAAGACATTACATTTTCCACTGTAGGCCTCTTAGCGCTATGAATGTCCACTTGCAGTTTCTAATGAAAGAGTGTTTCTGTGCTGCTCAATCAAAAGAAAGGTCCAACTCTGTTAGTTGAATGCACAGAACAGAAAGAAGGTTCACAGTATGCTTCCGTGTAGGTTTTATTTGAAGTAAGTCCTTTTTACACTATAGGCCCCCATGCGCTATGGTTGTCCACTTGCAGTTTCTACAGAAAGAGTGTTTCTGTGCTGCTCTATCAAAAGTAGGTTCAACTCTGTTAGTTGAATGCACAGAAGACAAAGAAGTTTCACAGAATGCTTCTGTGTAGTTTTTATTTTTAGATATTCTTTTTTGCTGTATAGGCCCCTTAGCGCTATGAATGTCCAATTGCAGTTTCTACAGAAAGAGTGTTTCAGAATTGCTCAATCAAAAGTAAGCTTCAAATCTGTTACTTGAATGCACAGAACAGAAAGAAGTTTCACTGAATGCTTCTGTGTAGTTTTTGTTTGTAGTTATTCCTTTTTCCAGTGTAGGCTACTTAGTGCTACGAATGTCCACTTGAAGTTTCTACAGAAAGAGTGTTTCAGAACTGCTCCATCAATAGTAATGTTCAACTCTGTTAGTTGAATGCACAGAACAGAAAGAAGTTTCGCAGAATGCTTCTGAGTAGTTTCTAGTTGAAGATATCCCTTTTTCCACTATAAGCCCCATAGAGCTCTGAATGTCCAGTTGCAGTTTCTACACAAAGAGTGTTTCAGAACTGCTCTATCAAAAGTAATGTTCAACTCTGTTAGTTGAATGCACAGAACAGAAAGAAGTTTCGGAGAATTCTTCTGTGTAGTTTTTATTTGAAGATATTCCTTTTTCCACTATAGGCCCCTTACGGTTCCAAATATCCACTTGCTGTTTCTACAGAAAGAGCGTCTCAGAACTGCTCAATCAATAGTATGCTTCAACTCAGTTGAATGCAAAGAACAGAAATAAGTTTCACAGAATGTTTCTGTGTAGTTTTTATTTGAAGATCCTCCTTTTTCCAATATAAGCCCATTAGTGCTCTGTATGTGCAGTTGCAGTTTCCACAGAAAGAGTGTTTCAGAACTGCTCTATCAAAAGTAATATTCATCTCTGTTAGTTGAATGCACAGAACAGAAAGAAGTTTCGCAGAATGCTTCAGTGTAGTTTGTATTTGAAGATATTCCTTTTTCCACTATAGGCCCCTTAGGGCTCCGAATGTCCACTTGCAGTTTTTACAGAAACCGTGTTTCAGAACTGTTCAATCAAAAGTAAGCTTCAACTCTGTTAGTTGAATGCCCAGAACAGAAAGAAGTTTCGCAGAATGCTTCTGAGTAGTTTTAATTTGAAGATATTCTTTTTTCCTCAGAGCCCAGTAGCGCTCTGAGTGTCCACTTGTAGTTTCTACAGAAACAGTGTTTCAGAACTGCTCTATCGAAAGTAATATTCAACTCTGTTACTTGAATGCACAGAACAGAAAGAAGTTTCGCAGAATGCTTCTGTGTAGTTTTTATTTGTAGATATTCTTTTTTGCAGTATAGGCCCCTTAGCGCTATGAATGTCCAATTGCAGTTTCTACAGAAAGAGTGTATCAGAATTGCTCAATCAAAAGTAAGCTTCAACTCTGTTAGTTCGTTGCACAGAACAGAAAGAAGTTTCACTGAATGCCTCTGTGTAGTTTTTGTTTGTAATTATTCCTTTTCCAGTATAGGCTCCTTAGTGCTAGGAATGTCCACTTGCAGTTTCTACAGAAAGAGTGTTTCAGAACTGCTCAATCAATAGTAATATTCAACTCTGATAGTTGAATGCACAGAACAGAATGAAGTTTCGCAGAATGCTTCTGAGTAGCTTTTAGCTGAAGATATTGCTTTTTCCACTATAAGCCCTTTAGCGCTCTGAATGTCCAGTTGCAGTTTCTACAGAAAGAATGTTTCAGAACTGCTCTACCAAAAGTAATATTCAACTCTGTTAGTTTAATGCACAGAACAGAAAGAAGCTTCGGAGAATGCTTCTGTGTAGTTTTTATTAGAAGATATTCCTTTTTCCACTATTGGCCCCTTAGGGTTCCAAATGTCCACTTGCTGTTTCTACAGAAAGAGCGTCTCAGAACTGCTCAATCAATAGTAAGCTTCAACTCTGTTAGTTGAATGCAAAGAACAGAAAGAAGTTTCACAGAATGATTCTGTGAAGTTTTTATTTGAAGATATTCGTTTTTCCACTGTACGCCCCTTAGGGTTCCAAATGTCCACTTGCAGTTTCTTCAGAAAGAGCGTCTCAGAACTGCTCAATCAAAAGTAAACTTCAACTCTGTTAGTTGAATGCAAAGAAGAGAAACAAGTTTCACAGAATGCTTCTGTATAGTTTTAATTTGAAGATATTCCTTTTTCCACTATAAGCCCATTAGCTCTCTGAGTGTCCAGTTGCAGTTTCCACAGAAAGAGTGTTTCAGAACTGCTCTATCAAAAGTAATATTCATCTCTGTTAGTTGAATGCACAGAACAGATAGAAGTTTCGCAGAATGCTTCTGTGTAGTTTTTATTTGAAGATATTCCTTTTTCCACTCTAGGACCCTTAGGGCTCCGAATGTCCACTTACAGTTTCTACAGAAACAATGTTTCAGAACTTTTCAATCAAAAGTAAGCTTCAACTCTGTTAGTTGAATTCACAGAACAGAAAGCAGTTTCATAAAAGGCTTCTGTGTAGTTTTTATTTGAAGATATTCCATTTGCCACTAGAGCCCTCCTGGGGCTCTAAATGTCCACTTGCAGTTTCCACAGAAACTGTGTTTCAGAACTGCTCAATCAAAAGTAAGCTTCAACTCTGTTAGTTGAATGCACTGAACAAAAAGTACTATCACAGAATGCTTCTGTGTAGTTTTTATTTGAAGACATTACATTTTCCACTGTAGGCCTCTTAGCGCTATGAATGTCCAATTGCAGTTTCTACAGAAAGAGTGTTTCAGAATTGCTCAATCAAAAGTAAGCTTCAAATCTGTTACTTGAATGCACAGAACAGAAAGAAGTTTCACTGAATGCTTCTGTGTAGTTTTTGTTTGTAGTTATTGCTTTTTCCAGCATAGGCTCCTTAGTGCTACGAATGTCCACTTGCAGTTTCTACCGAAAGAGTGTTTCAGAACTGCGCAATCAATAGTAATGTTCAACTCTGTTAGTTGAATGCACAGAACAGAAAGAAGTTTCGCAGAATTCTTCTGAGTAGTTTCTAGTTGAAGGTATCCCTTTTTCCACTATAAGCCCCATAGAGCTCTGAATATCCAGTTGCAGTTCCTACAGAAAGAGTGTTTCAGAACTGCTCCATCAAAAGTAATGTTCAACTCTGTTAGTTGAATGCACAGAACAGAAAGAAGCTTCGGAGAATGCTTCTGTGTAGTTTTAATTTGAAGATATTCCTTTTTCCACTATAAGCCCATTAGCTCTCTGAGTGTCCAGTTGCATTTTCCTCAGAAAGAGTGTTTCAGAACTGCTCTATCAAAAGTAATGTTCAACTCTGTTAGTTGAATGCACAGAACAGAAAGAAGCTTCGGAGAATGCTTCTGTGTAGTTTTAATTTGAAGATATTCCTTTTTCCACTATAAGCCCATTAGCTCTCTGAGGGTCCAGTTGCATTTTCCACAGAAAGAGTGTTTCAGAACTGCTCTATCAAAAGTAATATTCATCTCTGTTAGTTGAATGCACAGAACAGAAAGAAGTTTCGCAGAATGCTTCTGTGTAGTTTTTATTTGAAGATATTTCTTTTTCCACTATAGGACCCTTAGGGCTCCGAATGTCCACTTACAGTTTCTACAGAAACAATGTTTCAGAACTGTTCAATCAAAAGTAAGCTTCAACTCTGTTAGTTGAATTCACAGAACAGAAAGCAGTTTCATAAAATGCTTCTGTGTAGTTTTTATTTGAAGATATTCCTTTTGCCACTAGAGTCCTCCTGGGGCTCCGAATGTCCACTTGCAGTTTCCACAGAAACTGTGTTTCAGAACTCCTCAATCAAAAGTAAGCTTCAACTCTGTTAGTTGAATGCACTGAACAAAAAGTACTATCACAGAATGCTTCTGTGTAGTTTTTATTTGAAGACATTACATTTTCCACTGTAGGCCTCTTAGCGCTATGAATGTCCACTTGCAGTTTGTAATGAAAGAGTGTTTCTGTGCTGCTCTATCAAAAGTAGGTTCAACTCTGTTAGTTGAATGCACAGAAGACAAAGAATTTTCACAGAATTCTTCTGTGTAGTTTTTATTTGTAGATATTCTTTTTTGCTGTATAGGCCCCTTAGCCCTATGAATGTCCAATTGCAGTTTCTACAGAAAGAGTGTTTCAGAATTGCTCAATCAAAAGTAAGCTTCAAATCTGTTACTTGAATGCACAGAACAGAAAGAAGTTTCACTGAATGCTTCTGTGTAGTTTTTGTTTGTAGTTATTCCTTTTTCCAGCATAGGCTCCTTAGTGCTACGAATGTCCACTTGTAGTTTCTACAGAAAGAGTGTTTCAGAACTGCTCAATCAATAGTAATGTTCAACTCTGTTAGTTGAATGCACAGAACAGAAAGAAGTTTCGGAGAATTCTTCTGTGTAGTTTTTATTTGAAGATATTCCTTTTTCCACTATAGGCCCCTTACGGTTCCAAATATCCACTTGCTGTTTCTACAGAAAGAGCGTCTCAGAACTGCTCAATCAATAGTATGCTTCAACTCAGTTGAATGCAAAGAACAGAAATAAGTTTCACAGAATGTTTCTGTGTAGTTTTTATTTGAAGATACTCCTTTTTCCAATATAAGCCCATTAGTGCTCTGTATGTGCAGTTGCAGTTTCCACAGAAAGAGTGTTTCAGAACTGCTCTATCAAAAGTAATATTCATCTCTGTTAGTTGAATGCACAGAACAGAAAGAAGTTTCGCAGAATGCTTCAGTGTAGTTTGTATTTGAAGATATTCCTTTTTCCACTATAGGCCCCTTAGGGCTCCGAATGTCCACTTGCAGTTTTTACAGAAACCGTGTTTCAGAACTGTTCAATCAAAAGTAAGCTTCAACTCTGTTAGTTGAATGCCCAGAACAGAAAGAAGTTTCGCAGAATGCTTCTGAGTAGTTTTAATTTGAAGATATTCTTTTTTCCTCAGAGCCCAGTAGCGCTCTGAGTGTCCACTTGTAGTTTCTACAGAAACAGTGTTTCAGAACTGCTCTATCGAAAGTAATATTCAACTCTGTTACTTGAATGCACAGAACAGAAAGAAGTTTCGCAGAATGCTTCTGTGTAGTTTTTATTTGTAGATATTCTTTTTTGCAGTATAGGCCCCTTAGCGCTATGAATGTCCAATTGCAGTTTCTACAGAAAGAGTGTATCAGAATTGCCCAATCAAAAGTAAGCTTCAACTCTGTTAGTTCGTTGCACAGAACAGAAAGAAGTTTCACTGAATGCCTCTGTGTAGTTTTTGTTTGTAATTATTCCTTTTCCAGTATAGGCTCCTTAGTGCTAGGAATGTCCACTTGCAGTTTCTACAGAAAGAGTGTTTCAGAACTGCTCAATCAATAGTAATATTCAACTCTGATAGTTGAATGCACAGAACAGAATGAAGTTTCGCAGAATGCTTCTGAGTAGCTTTTAGCTGAAGATATTGCTTTTTCCACTATAAGCCCTTTAGCGCTCTGAATGTCCAGTTGCAGTTTCTACAGAAAGAATGTTTCAGAACTGCTCTACCAAAAGTAATATTCAACTCTGTTAGTTTAATGCACAGAACAGAAAGAAGCTTCGGAGAATGCTTCTGTGTAGTTTTTATTAGAAGATATACCTTTTTCCACTATTGGCCCCTTAGGGTTCCAAATGTCCCCTTGCTGTTTCTACAGAAAGAGCGTCTCAGAACTGCTCAATCAATAGTAAGCTTCAACTCGGTTAGTTGAATGCAAAGAACAGAAAGAAGTTTCACAGAATGATTCTGTGAAGCTTTTATTTGAAGATATTCGTTTTTCCACTGTACGCCCCTTAGGGTTCCAAATGTCCACTTGCAGTTTCTTCAGAAAGAGCGTCTCAGAACTGCTCAATCAAAAGTAAACTTCAACTCTGTTAGTTGAATGCAAAGAAGAGAAACAAGTTTCACAGAATGCTTCTGTATAGTTTTAATTTGAAGATATTCCTTTTTCCACTATAAGCCCATTAGCTCTCTGAGTGTCCAGTTGCAGTTTCCACAGAAAGAGTGTTTCAGAACTGCTCTATCAAAAGTAATATTCATCTCTGTTAGTTGAATGCACAGAACAGATAGAAGTTTCGCAGAATGCTTCTGTGTAGTTTTTATTTGAAGATATTCCTTTTTCCACTCTAGGACCCTTAGGGCTCAGAATGTCCACTTACAGTTTCTACAGAAACAATGTTTCAGAACTTTTCAATCAAAAGTAAGCTTCAACTCTGTTAGTTGAATTCACAGAACAGAAAGCAGTTTCATAAAAGGCTTCTGTGTAGTTTTTATTTGAAGATATTCCATTTGCCACTAGAGCCCTCCTGGGGCTCTAAATGTCCACTTGCAGTTTCCACAGAAACTGTGTTTCAGAACTGCTCAATCAAAAGTAAGCTTCAACTCTGTTAGTTGAATGCACTGAACAAAAAGTACTATCACAGAATGCTTCTGTGTAGTTTTTATTTGAAGACATTACATTTTCCACTGTAGGCCTCTTAGCGCTATGAATGTCCACTTGCAGTTTCTAATGAAAGAGTGTTTCAGTGCTGCTCAATCAAAAGAAAGGTCCAACTCTGTTAGTTGAATGCACAGAACAGAAAGAAGTTTCACAGAATGCTTCTGTGTTGTTTTTATTTGTAGATATTCTTTTTTGCTGTATAGGCCCCTTAGCGCTAGGAATGTCCAATTGCAGTTTCTACAGAAAGAGTGTTTCAGAATTGCTCAATCAAAAGTAAGCTTCAAATCTGTTACTTGAATGCACAGAACAGAAAGAAGTTTCTCTGAATGCTTCTGTGTAGTTTTTGTTTGTAGTTATTCCTTTTTCCAGCATAGGCTCCTTAGTGCTACGAATGTCCACTTGCAGTTTCTACCGAAAGAGTGTTTCAGAACTGCGCAATCAATAGTAATGTTCAACTCTGTTAGTTGAATGCACAGAACAGAAAGAAGTTTCGCAGAATTCTTCTGAGTAGTTTCTAGTTGAAGATATCCCTTTTTCCACTATAAGCCCCATAGAGCTCTGAATGTCCAGTTGCAGTTCGTACAGAAAGAGTGTTTCAGAACTGCTCCATCAAAGGTAATGTTCAACTCTGTTAGTTGAATGCACAGAACAGAAAGAAGCTTCGGAGAATGCTTCTGTGTAGTTTTAATTTGAAGATATTCCTTTTTCCACTATAAGCCCATTAGCTCTCTGGGTGTCCAGTTGCATTTTCCACAGAAAGAGTGTTTCAGAACTGCTCTATCAAAAGTAATGTTCAACTCTGTTAGTTGAATGCACAGAACAGAAACAAGCTTCGCAGAATGCTTCTGTGTAGTTTTAATTTGAAGATATTCCTTTTTCCACTATAAGCCCATTAGCTCTCTGAGTGTCCAGTTGCATTTTCCACAGAAAGAGTGTTTCAGAACTGCTCTATCAAAAGTAATGTTCAACTCTGTTAGTTGAATGCACAGAACAGAAACAAGCTTCGGAGAATGCTTCTGTGTAGTTTTAATTTGAAGATATTCCTTTTTCCACTATAAGCCCATTAGCTCTCTGAGTGTCCAGTTGCATTTTCCACAGAAAGAGTGTTTCAGAACTGCTCTATCAAAAGTAATATTCATCTCTGTTAGTTGAATGCACAGAACAGAAAGAACTTTCGCAGAATGCTTCTGTGTAGTTTTTATTTGAAGATATTCCTTTTTCCACTATAGGACCCTTAGGGCTCCGAATGTCCACTTACAGTTTCTACAGAAACAATGTTTCAGAACTGTTCAATCAAAAGTAAGCTTCAACTCTGTTAGTTGAATTCACAGAACAGAAAGCAGTTTCATAAAATGCTTCTGTGTAGTTTTTGTTTGAAGATATTCCTTTTGCCACTAGAGTCCTCCTGGGGCTCCGAATGTCCACTTGCAGTTTCCACAGAAACTGTGTTTCAGAACTCCTCAATCAAAAGTAAGATTCAACTCTGTTAGTTGAATGCACTGAACAAAAAGTACTATCACAGAATGCTTCTGTGTAGTTTTTATTTGAAGACATTACATTTTCCACTGTAGGCCTCTTATCGCTATGAATGTCCACTTGCAGTTTCTAATGAAAGAGTGTTTCTGTGCTGCTCAATCAAAAGAAAGGTCCAACTCTGTTAGTTGAATGCAGAGAACAGAAAGAAGGTTCACAGTATGCTTCCGTGTAGGTTTTATTTGAAGTAAGTCCTTTTTACCCTATAGGCCCCCATGCGCTATGGTTGTCCACTTGCAGTTTCTACAGAAAGAGTGTTTCTGTGCTGCTCTATCAAAAGTAGGTTCAACTCTGTTAGTTGAATGCACAGAAGACAAAGAAGTTTCACAGAATGCTTCTGTGTAGTTTTTATTTTTAGATATTCTTTTTTGCTGTATAGGCCCCTTAGCGCTATGAATGTCCAATTGCAGTTTCTACAGAAAGAGTGTTTCAGAATTGCTCAATCAAAAGTAAGCTTCAAATCTGTTACTTGAATGCACAGAACAGAAAGAAGTTTCACTGAATGCTTCTGTGTAGTTTTTGTTTGTAGTTATTCCTTTTTCCAGTGTAGGCTGCTTAGTGCTACGAATGTCCACTTGAAGTTTCTACAGAAAGAGTGTTTCAGAACTGCTCCATCAATAGTAATGTTCAACTCTGTTAGTTGAATGCACAGAACAGAAAGAAGTTTCGCAGAATGCTTCTGAGTAGTTTCTAGTTGAAGATATCCCTTTTTCCACTATAAGCCCCATAGAGCTCTGAATGTCCAGTTGCAGTTTCTACAGAAAGAGTGTTTCAGAACTGCTCTATCAAAAGTAATGTTCAACTCTGTTAGTTGAATGCACAGAACAGAAAGAAGTTTCGGAGAATTCTTCTGTGTAGTTTTTATTTGAAGATATTCCTTTTTCCACTATAGGCCCCTTACGGTTCCAAATATCCACTTGCTGTTTCTACAGAAAGAGCGTCTCAGAACTGCTCAATCAATAGTATGCTTCAACTCAGTTGAATGCAAAGAACAGAAATAAGTTTCACAGAATGTTTCTGTGTAGTTTTTATTTGAAGATACTCCTTTTTCCAATATAAGCCCATTAGTGCTCTGTATGTGCAGTTGCAGTTTCCACAGAAAGAGTGTTTCAGAACTGCTCTATCAAAAGTAATATTCATCTCTGTTAGTTGAATGCACAGAACAGAAAGAAGTTTCGCAGAATGCTTCAGTGTAGTTTGTATTTGAAGATATTCCTTTTTCCACTATAGGCCCCTTAGGGCTCCGAATGTCCACTTGCAGTTTTTACAGAAACCGTGTTTCAGAACTGTTCAATCAAAAGTAAGCTTCAACTCTGTTAGTTGAATGCCCAGAACAGAAAGAAGTTTCGCAGAATGCTTCTGAGTAGTTTTAATTTGAAGATATTCTTTTTTCCTCAGAGCCCAGTAGCGCTCTGAGTGTCCACTTGTAGTTTCTACAGAAACAGTGTTTCAGAACTGCTCTATCGAAAGTAATATTCAACTCTGTTACTTGAATGCACAGAACAGAAAGAAGTTTCGCAGAATGCTTCTGTGTAGTTTTTATTTGTAGATATTCTTTTTTGCAGTATAGGCCCCTTAGCGCTATGAATGTCCAATTGCAGTTTCTACAGAAAGAGTGTATCAGAATTGCTCAATCAAAAGTAAGCTTCAACTCTGTTAGTTGGTTGCACAGAACAGAAAGAAGTTTCACTGAATGCCTCTGTGTAGTTTTTGTTTGTAATTATTCCTTTTCCAGTATAGGCTCCTTAGTGCTAGGAATGTCCACGTGCAGTTTCTACAGAAAGAGTGTTTCAGAACTGCTCAATCAATAGTAATATTCAACTCTGATAGTTGAATGCACAGAACAGAATGAAGTTTCGCAGAATGCTTCTGAGTAGCTTTTAGCTGAAGATATTGCTTTTTCCACTATAAGCCCTTTAGCGCTCTGAATGTCCAGTTGCAGTTTCTACAGAAAGAATGTTTCAGAACTGCTCTACCAAAAGTAATATTCAACTCTGTTAGTTTAATGCACAGAACAGAAAGAAGCTTCGGAGAATGCTTCTGTGTAGTTTTTATTAGAAGATATTCCTTTTTCCACTATTGGCCCCTTAGGGTTCCAAATGTCCACTTGCTGTTTCTACAGAAAGAGCGTCTCAGAACTGCTCAATCAATAGTAAGCTTCAACTCTGTTAGTTGAATGCAAAGAACAGAAAGAAGTTTCACAGAATGATTCTGTGAAGTTTTTATTTGAAGATATTCGTTTTTCCACTGTACGCCCCTTAGGGTTCCAAATGTCCACTTGCAGTTTCTTCAGAAAGAGCGTCTCAGAACTGCTCAATCAAAAGTAAACTTCAACTCTGTTAGTTGAATGCAAAGAAGAGAAACAAGTTTCACAGAATGCTTCTGTATAGTTTTAATTTGAAGATATTCCTTTTTCCACTATAAGCCCATTAGCTCTCTGAGTGTCCAGTTGCAGTTTCCACAGAAAGAGTGTTTCAGAACTGCTCTATCAAAAGTAATATTCATCTCTGTTAGTTGAATGCACAGAACAGATAGAAGTTTCGCAGAATGCTTCTGTGTAGTTTTTATTTGAAGATATTCCTTTTTCCACTATAGGACCCTTAGGGCTCAGAATGTCCACTTACAGTTTCTACAGAAACAATGTTTCAGAACTTTTCAATCAAAAGTAAGCTTCAACTCTGTTAGTTGAATTCACAGAACAGAAAGCAGTTTCATAAAAGGCTTCTGTGTAGTTTTTATTTGAAGATATTCCATTTGCCACTAGAGCCCTCCTCGGGCTCCAAATGTCCACTTGCAGTTTCCACAGAAACTGTGTTTCAGAACTGCTCAATCAAAAGTAAGCTTCAACTCTGTTAGTTGAATGCACTGAACAAAAAGTACTATCACAGAATGCTTCTGTGTAGTTTTTATTTGAAGACATTACATTTTCCACTGTAGGCCTCTTAGCGCTATGAATGTCCACTTGCAGTTTCTAATGAAAGAGTGTTTCAGTGCTGCTCAATCAAAAGAAAGGTCCAACTCTGTTAGCTGAATGCACAGAACAGAAAGAAGTTTCACAGAATGCTTCTGTGTAGTTTTTATTTGTAGATATTCTTTTTTGCTGTATAGGCCCCTTAGCGCTAGGAATGTCCAATTGCAGTTTCTACAGAAAGAGTGTTTCAGAATTGCTCAATCAAAAGTAAGCTTCAAATCTGTTACTTGAATGCACAGAACAGAAAGAAATTTCACTGAATGCTTCTGTGTAGTTTTTGTTTGTAGTTATTCCTTTTTCCAGCATAGGCTCCTTAGTGCTACGAATGTCCACTTGCAGTTTCTACCGAAAGAGTGTTTCAGAACTGCGCAATCAATAGTAATGTTCAACTCTGTTAGTTGAATGCACAGAACAGAAAGGAGTTTCGCAGAATTCTTCTGAGTAGTTTCTAGTTGAAGGTATCCCTTTTTCCACTATAAGCCCCATAGAGCTCTGAATGTCCAGTTGCAGTTCCTACAGAAAGAGTGTTTCAGAACTGCTCCATCAAAAGTAATGTTCAACTCTGTTAGTTGAATGCACAGAACAGAAAGAAGCTTCGGAGAATGCTTCTGTGTAGTTTTAATTTGAAGATATTCCTTTTTCCACTATAAGCCCATTAGCTCTCTGAGTGTCCAGTTGCATTTTCCTCAGAAAGAGTGTTTCAGAACTGCTCTATCAAAAGTAATGTTCAACTCTGTTAGTTGAATGCACAGAACAGAAAGAAGCTTCGGAGAATGCTTCTGTGTAGTTTTAATTTGAAGATATTCATTTTTCCACTATAAGCCCATTAGCTCTCTGAGGGTTCAGTTGCATTTTCCACAGAAAGAGTGTTTCAGAACTGCTCTATCAAAAGTAATATTCATCTCTGTTAGTTGAATGCACAGAACAGAAAGAAGTTTCGCAGAATGGTTCTGTGTAGTTTTTATTTGAAGATATTTCTTTTTCCACTATAGGACCCTTAGGGCTCCGAATGTCCACTTACAGTTTCTACAGAAACAATGTTTCAGAACTGTTCAATCAAAAGTAAGCTTCAACTCTGTTAGTTGAATTCACAGAACAGAAAGCAGTTTCATAAAATGCTTCTGTGTAGTTTTTATTTGAAGATATTCCTTTTGCCACTAGAGTCCTCCTGGGGCTCCGAATATCCACTTGCAGTTTCCACAGAAACTGTGTTTCAGAACTCCTCAATCAAAAGTAAGCTTCAACTCTGTTAGTTGAATGCACTGAACTAAAAGTACTATCACAGAATGCTTCTGTGTAGTTTTTATTTGAAGACATTACATTTTCCACTGTAGGCCTCTTAGCGCTATGAATGTCCACTTGCAGTTTGTAATGAAAGAGTGTTTCTGTGCTGCTCTATCAAAAGTAGGTTGAACTCTGTTAGTTGAATGCACAGAAGACAAAGAATTTTCACAGAATTCTTCTGTGTAGTTTTTATTTGTAGATATTCTTTTTTGCTGTATAGGCCCCTTAGCGCTATGAATGTCCAATTGCAGTTTCTACAGAAAGAGTGTTTCAGAATTGCTCAATCAAAAGTAAGCTTCAAATCTGTTACTTGAATGCACAGAACAGAAAGAAGTTTCACTGAATGCTTCTGTGTAGTTTTTGTTTGTAGTTATTCCTTTTTCCAGCATAGGCTCCTTAGTGCTACGAATGTCCACTTGTAGTTTCTACAGAAAGAGTGTTTCAGAACTGCTCAATCAATAGTAATGTTCAACTCTGTTAGTTGAATGCACAGAACAGAAAGAAGTTTCGGAGAATTCTTCTGTGTAGTTTTTATTTGAAGATATTCCTTTTTCCACTATAGGCCCCTTACGGTTCCAAATATCCACTTGCTGTTTCTACAGAAAGAGCGTCTCAGAACTGCTCAATCAATAGTATGCTTCAACTCAGTTGAATGCAAAGAACAGAAATAAGTTTCACAGAATGTTTCTGTGTAGTTTTTATTTGAAGATACTCCTTTTTCCAATATAAGCCCATTAGTGCTCTGTATGTGCAGTTGCAGTTTCCACAGAGTGTTTCAGAACTGCTCTATCAAAAGTAATATTCATCTCTGTTAGTTGAATGCACAGAACAGAAAGAAGTTTCGCAGAATGCTTCAGTGTAGTTTGTATTTGAAGATATTCCTTTTTCCACTATAGGCCCCTTAGGGCTCCGAATGTCCACTTGCAGTTTTTACAGAAACCGTGTTTCAGAACTGTTCAATCAAAAGTAAGCTTCAACTCTGTTAGTTGAATGCCCAGAACAGAAAGAAGTTTCGCAGAATGCTTCTGAGTAGTTTTAATTTGAAGATATTCTTTTTTCCTCAGAGCCCAGTAGCGCTCTGAGTGTCCACTTGTAGTTTCTACAGAAACAGTGTTTCAGAACTGCTCTATCGAAAGTAATATTCAACTCTGTTACTTGAATGCACAGAACAGAAAGAAGTTTCGCAGAATGCTTCTGTGTAGTTTTTATTTGTAGATATTCTTTTTTGCAGTATAGGCCCCTTAGCGCTATGAATGTCCAATTGCAGTTTCTACAGAAAGAGTGTATCAGAATTGCTCAATCAAAAGTAAGCTTCAACTCTGTTAGTTCGTTGCACAGAACAGAAAGAAGTTTCACTGAATGCCTCTGTGTAGTTTTTGTTTGTAATTATTCCTTTTCCAGTATAGGCTCCTTAGTGCTAGGAATGTCCACTTGCAGTTTCTACAGAAAGAGTGTTTCAGAACTGCTCAATCAATAGTAATATTCAACTCTGATAGTTGAATGCACAGAACAGAATGAAGTTTCGCAGAATGCTTCTGAGTAGCTTTTAGCTGAAGATATTGCTTTTTCCACTATAAGCCCTTTAGCGCTCTGAATGTCCAGTTGCAGATTCTACAGAAAGAATGTTTCAGAACTGCTCTACCAAAAGTAATATTCAACTCTGTTAGTTTAATGCACAGAACAGAAAGAAGCTTCGGAGAATGCTTCTGTGTAGTTTTTATTAGAAGATATTCCTTTTTCCACTATTGGCCCCTTAGGGTTCCAAATGTCCACTTGCTGTTTCTACAGAAAGAGCGTCTCAGAACTGCTCAATCAATAGTAAGCTTCAACTCTGTTAGTTGAATGCAAAGAACAGAAAGAAGTTTCACAGAATGATTCTGTGAAGTTTTTATTTGAAGATATTCGTTTTTCCACTGTACGCCCCTTAGGGTTCCAAATGTCCACTTGCAGTTTCTTCAGAAAGAGCGTCTCAGAACTGCTCAATCAAAAGTAAACTTCAACTCTGTTAGTTGAATGCAAAGAAGAGAAACAAGTTTCACAGAATGCTTCTGTATAGTTTTAATTTGAAGATATTCCTTTTTCCACTATAAGCCCTTTAGCTCTCTGAGTGTCCAGTTGCAGTTTCCACAGAAAGAGTGTTTCAGAACTGCTCTATCAAAAGTAATATTCATCTCTGTTAGGTGAATGCACAGAACAGATAGAAGTTTCGCAGAATGCTTCTGTGTAGTTTTTATTTGAAGATATTCCTTTTTCCACTATAGGACCCTTAGGGCTCCGAATGTCCACTTACAGTTTCTACAGAAACAATGTTTCAGAACTTTTCAATCAAAAGTAAGCTTCAACTCTGTTAGTTGAATTCACAGAACAGAAAGCAGTTTCATAAAAGGCTTCTGTGAAGTTTTTATTTGAAGATATTCCATTTGCCACTAGAGCCCTCCTGGGGCTCTAAATGTCCACTTGCAGTTTCCACAGAAACTGTGTTTCAGAACTGCTCAATCAAAAGTAAGCTTCAACTCTGTTAGTTGAATGAACTGAACAAAAAGTACTATCACAGAATGCTTCTCTGTAGTTTTTATTTGAAGACATTACATTTTCCACTGTAGGCCTCTTAGCGCTATGAATGTCCACTTGCAGTTTCTAATGAAAGAGTGTTTCAGTGCTGCTCAATCAAAAGAAAGGTCCAACTCTGTTAGTTGAATGCACAGAACAGAAAGAAGTTTCACAGAATGCTTCTGTGTTGTTTTTATTTGTAGATATTCTTTTTTGCTGTATAGGCCCCTTAGCGCTAGGAATGTCCTATTGCAGTTTCTACAGAAAGAGTGTTTCAGAATTGCTCAATCAAAAGTAAGCTTCAAATCTGTTACTTGAATGCACAGAACAGAAAGAAGTTTCTCTGAATGCTTCTGTGTAGTTTTTGTTTGTAGTTATTCCTTTTTCCAGCATAGGCTCCTTAGTGCTACGAATGTCCACTTGCAGTTTCTACCGAAAGAGTGTTTCAGAACTGCGCAATCAATAGTAATGTTCAACTCTGTTAGTTGAATGCACAGAACAGAAAGAAGTTTCGCAGAATTCTTCTGAGTAGTTTCTAGTTGAAGATATCCCTTTTTCCACTATAAGCCCCATAGAGCTCTGAATGTCCAGTTGCAGTTCGTACAGAAAGAGTGTTTCAGAACTGCTCCATCAAAGGTAATGTTCAAATCTGTTAGTTGAATGCACAGAACAGAAAGAAGCTTCGGAGAATGCTTCTGTGTAGTTTTAATTTGAAGATATTCCTTTTTCCACTATAAGCCCATTAGCTCTCTGAGTGTCCAGTTGCATTTTCCACAGAAAGAGTGTTTCAGAACTGCTCTATCAAAAGTAATGTTCAACTCTGTTAGTTGAATGCACAGAACAGAAAGAAGCTTCGGAGAATGCTTCTGTGTAGTTTTAATTTGAAGATATTCCTTTTTCCACTATAAGCCCATTAGCTCTCTGAGTGTCCAGTTGCATTTTCCTCAGAAAGAGTGTTTCAGAACTGCTCTATCAAAAGTAATGTTCAACTCTGTTAGTTGAATGCACAGAACAGAAACAAGCTTCGGAGAATGCTTCTGTGTAGTTTTAATTTGAAGATATTCCTTTTTCCACTATAAGCCCATTAGCTCTCTGAGTGTCCAGTTGCATTTTCCACAGAAAGAGTGTTTCAGAACTGCTCTATCAAAAGTAATATTCATCTCTGTTAGTTGAATGCACAGAACAGAAAGAACTTTCGCAGAATGCTTCTGTGTAGTTTTTATTTGAAGATATTCCTTTTTCCACTATAGGACCCTTAGGGCTCCGAATGTCCACTTACAGTTTCTACAGAAACAATGTTTCAGAACTGTTCAATCAAAAGTAAGCTTCAACTCTGTTAGTTGAATTCACAGAACAGAAAGCAGTTTCATAAAATGCTTCTGTGTAGTTTTTGTTTGAAGATATTCCTTTTGCCACTAGAGTCCTCCTGGGGCTCCGAATGTCCACTTGCAGTTTCCACAGAAACTGTGTTTCAGAACTCCTCAATCAAAAGTAAGATTCAACTCTGTTAGTTGAATGCACTGAACAAAAAGTACTATCACAGAATGCTTCTGTGTAGTTTTTATTTGAAGACATTACATTTTCCACTGTAGGCCTCTTAGCGCTATGAATGTCCACTTGCAGTTTCTAATGAAAGAGTGTTTCTGTGCTGCTCAATCAAAAGAAAGGTCCAACTCTGTTAGTTGAATGCACAGAACAGAAAGAAGGTTCACAGTATGCTTCCGTGTAGGTTTTATTTGAAGTAAGTCCTTTTTACACTATAGGCCCCCATGCGCTATGGTTGTCCACTTGCAGTTTCTACAGAAAGAGTGTTTCTGTGCTGCTCTATCAAAAGTAGGTTCAACTCTGTTAGTTGAATGCACAGAAGACAAAGAAGTTTCACAGAATGCTTCTGTGTAGTTTTTATTTTTAGATATTCTTTTTTGCTGTATAGGCCCCTTAGCGCTATGAATGTCCAATTGCAGTTTCTACAGAAAGAGTGTTTCAGAATTGCTCAATCAAAAGTAAGCTTCAAATCTGTTACTTGAATGCACAGAACAGAAAGAAGTTTCACTGAATGCTTCTGTGTAGTTTTTGTTTGTAGTTATTCCTTTTTCCAGTGTAGGCTGCTTAGTGCTACGAATGTCCACTTGAAGTTTCTACAGAAAGAGTGTTTCAGAACTGCTCCATCAATAGTAATGTTCAACTCTGTTAGTTGAATGCACAGAACAGAAAGAAGTTTCGCAGAATGCTTCTGAGTAGTTTCTAGTTGAAGATATCCCTTTTTCCACTATAAGCCCCATAGAGCTCTGAATGTCCAGTTGCAGTTTCTACACAAAGAGTGTTTCAGAACTGCTCTATCAAAAGTAATGTTCAACTCTGTTAGTTGAATGCACAGAACAGAAAGAAGTTTCGGAGAATTCTTCTGTGTAGTTTTTATTTGAAGATATTCCTTTTTCCACTATAGGCCCCTTACGGTTCCAAATATCCACTTGCTGTTTCTACAGAAACAGCGTCTCAGAACTGCTCAATCAATAGTATGCTTCAACTCAGTTGAATGCAAAGAACAGAAATAAGTTTCACAGAATGTTTCTGTGTAGTTTTTATTTGAAGATCCTCCTTTTTCCAATATAAGCCCATTAGTGCTCTGTATGTGCAGTTGCAGTTTCCACAGAAAGAGTGTTACAGAACTGCTCTATCAAAAGTAATATTCATCTCTGTTAGTTGAATGCACAGAACAGAAAGAAGTTTCGCAGAATGCTTCAGTGTAGTATGTATTTGAAGATATTCCTTTTTCCACTATAGGCCCCTTAGGGCTCCGAATGTCCACTTGCAGTTTTTACAGAAACCGTGTTTCAGAACTGTTCAATCAAAAGTAAGCTTCAACTCTGTTAGTTGAATGCCCAGAACAGAAAGAAGTTTCGCAGAATGCTTCTGAGTAGTTTTAATTTGAAGATATTCTTTTTTCCTCAGAGCCCAGTAGCGCTCTGAGTGTCCACTTGTAGTTTCTACAGAAACAGTGTTTCAGAACTGCTCTATCGAAAGTAATATTCAACTCTGTTACTTGAATGCACAGAACAGAAAGAAGTTTCGCAGAATGCTTCTGTGTAGTTTTTATTTGTAGATATTCTTTTTTGCAGTATAGGCCCCTTAGCGCTATGAATGTCCAATTGCAGTTTCTACAGAAAGAGTGTATCAGAATTGCTCAATCAAAAGTAAGCTTCAACTCTGTTAGTTCGTTGCACAGAACAGAAAGAAGTTTCACTGAATGCCTCTGTGTAGTTTTTGTTTGTAATTATTCCTTTTCCAGTATAGGCTCCTTAGTGCTAGGAATGTCCACTTGCAGTTTCTACAGAAAGAGTGTTTCAGAACTGCTCAATCAATAGTAATATTCAACTCTGATAGTTGAATGCACAGAACAGAATGAAGTTTCGCAGAATGCTTCTGAGTAGCTTTTAGCTGAAGATATTGCTTTTTCCACTATAAGCCCTTTAGCGCTCTGAATGTCCAGTTGCAGTTTCTACAGAAAGAATGTTTCAGAACTGCTCTACCAAAAGTAATATTCAACTCTGTTAGTTTAATGCACAGAACAGAAAGAAGCTTCGGAGAATGCTTCTGTGTAGTTTTTATTAGAAGATATTCCTTTTTCCACTATTGGCCCCTTAGGGTTCCAAATGTCCACTTGCTGTTTCTACAGAAAGAGCGTCTCAGAACTGCTCAATCAATAGTAAGCTTCAACTCTGTTAGTTGAATGCAAAGAACAGAAAGAAGTTTCACAGAATGATTCTGTGAAGTTTTTATTTGAAGATATTCGTTTTTCCACTGTACGCCCCTTAGGGTTCCAAATGTCCACTTGCAGTTTCTTCAGAAAGAGCGTCTCAGAACTGCTCAATCAAAAGTAAACTTCAACTCTGTTAGTTGAATGCAAAGAAGAGAAACAAGTTTCACAGAATGCTTCTGTATAGTTTTAATTTGAAGATATTCCTTTTTCCACTATAAGCCCATTAGCTCTCTGAGTGTCCAGTTGCAGTTTCCACAGAAAGAGTGTTTCAGAACTGCTCTATCAAAAGTAATATTCATCTCTGTTAGTTGAATGCACAGAACAGATAGAAGTTTCGCAGAATGCTTCTGTGTAGTTTTTATTTGAAGATATTCCTTTTTCCACTATAGGACCCTTAGGGCTCAGAATGTCCACTTACAGTTTCTACAGAAACAATGTTTCAGAACTTTTCAATCAAAAGTAAGCTTCAACTCTGTTAGTTGAATTCACAGAACAGAAAGCAGTTTCATAAAAGGCTTCTGTGAAGTTTTTATTTGAGGATATTCCATTTGCCACTAGAGCCCTCCTGGGGCTCTAAATGTCCACTTGCAGTTTCCACAGAAACTGTGTTTCAGAACTGCTCAATCAAAAGTAAGCTTCAACTCTGTTAGTTGAATGCACTGAACAAAAAGTACTATCACAGAATGCTTCTGTGTAGTTTTTATTTGAAGACATTACATTTTCCACTGTAGGCCTCTTAGCGCTATGAATGTCCACTTGCAGTTTCTAATGAAAGAGTGTTTCAGTGCTGCTCAATCAAAAGAAAGGTCCAACTCTGTTAGTTGAATGCACAGAACAGAAAGAAGTTTCACAGAATGCTTCTGTGTTGTTTTTATTTGTAGATATTCTTTTTTGCTGTATAGGCCCCTTAGCGCTAGGAATGTCCAATTGCAGTTTCTACAGAAAGAGTGTTTCAGAATTGCTCAATCAAAATTAAGCTTCAAATCTGTTACTTGAATGCACAGAACAGAAAGAATTTTCACTGAATGCTTCTGTGTAGTTTTTGTTTGTAGTTATTCGTTTTTCCAGCATAGGCTCCTTAGTGCTACGAATGTCCACTTGCAGTTTCTACCGAAAGAGTGTTTCAGAACTGCGCAATCAATAGTAATGTTCAACTCTGTTAGTTGAATGCACAGAACAGAAAGAAGTTTCGCAGAATTCTTCTGAGTAGTTTCTAGTTGAAGATATCCCTTTTTCCACTATAAGCCCCATAGAGCTCTGAATGTCCAGTTGCAGTTCGTACAGAAAGAGTGTTTCAGAACTGCTCCATCAAAGGTAATGTTCAACTCTGTTAGTTGAATGCACAGAACAGAAAGAAGCTTCGGAGAATGCTTCTGTGTAGTTTTAATTTGAAGATATTCCTTTTTCCACTATAAGCCCATTAGCTCTCTGAATGTCCAGTAGCATTTTCCACAGAAAGAGTATTTCAGAACTGCTCTATCAAAAGTAAAGTTCAACTCTGTTAGTTGAATGCACAGAACAGAAACAAGCTTCGGAGAATGCTTCTGTGTAGTTTTAATTTGAAGATATTCCTTTTTCCACTATAAGCCCATTAGCTCTCTGAGTGTCCAGTTGCATTTTCCACAGAAAGAGTGTTTCAGAACTGCTCTATCAAAAGTAATATTCATCTCTGTTAGTTGAATGCACAGAACAGAAAGAAGTTTCGCAGAATGCTTCTGTGTAGTTTTTATTTGAAGATATTTCTTTTTCCACTATAGGACCCTTAGGGCTCCGAATGTCCACTTACATTTTCTACAGAAACAATGTTTCAGAACTGCTCAATCAAAAGTAAGCTTCAACTCTTTTAGTTGAATTCACAGAACAGAAAGCAGTTTCATAAAATGCTTCTGTGTAGTTTTTATTTGAAGATATTCCTTTTGCCACTAGAGTCCTCCTGGGGCTCCGAATATCCACTTGCAGTTTCCACAGAAACTGTGTTTCAGAACTTCTCAATCAAAAGTATGCTTCAACTCTGTTAGTTGAATGCACTGAACAAAAAGTACTATCACAGAATGCTTCTGTGTAGTTTTTATTTGAAGACATTACATTTTCCACTGTAGGCCTCTTAGCGCTATGAATGTCCACTTGCAGTTTCTAATGAAAGAGTGTTTCTGTGCTGCTCAATCAAAAGAAAGGTCCAACTCTGTTAGTTGAATGCACAGAACAGAAAGAAGGTTCACAGTATGCTTCTGTGTAGGTTTTATTTGAAGTAAGTCCTTTTTACACTATAGGCCCCCATGCGCTATGGTTGTCCACTTGCAGTTTCTACAGAAAGAGTGTTTCTGTGCTGCTCTATCAAAAGTAGGTTCAACTCTGTTAGTTGAATGCACAGAAGACAAAGAAGTTTCACAGAATGCTTCTGTGTAGTTTTTATTTTTAGATATTCTTTTTTGCTCTATAGGCCCCTTAGCGCTATGAATGTCCAATTGCAATTTCTACAGAAAGAGTGTTTCAGAATTGCTCAATCAAAAGTAAGCTTCAAATCTGTTACTTGAATGCACAGAACAGAAAGAAGTTTCACTGAATGCTTCTGTGTAGTTTTTGTTTGTAGTTATTCCTTTTTCCAGCATAGGCTCCTTAGTGCTACGAATGTCCACTTGTAGTTTCTACAGAAAGAGTGTTTCAGAACTGCTCAATCAATAGTAATGTTCAACTCTGTTAGTTGAATGCACAGAACAGAAAGAAGTTTCGCAGAATGCTTCTGTGTAGTTTTTATTTGTAGATATTCTTTTTTGCAGTATAGGCCCCTTAGCGCTATGAATGTCCAATTGCAGTTTCTGCAGAAAGAGTGTATCAGAATTGCTCAATCAAAAGTAAGCTTCAACTCTGTTAGTTGAATTCACAGAACAGAAAGCAGTTTCATAAAAGGCTTCTGTGTAGTTTTTATTTGAAGATATTCCATTTGCCACTAGAGCCCTCCTTGGGCTCTAAATGTCCACTTGCAGTTTCCACAGAAACTGTGTTTCAGAACTGCTCAATCAAAAGTAAGCTTCAACTCTGTTAGTTGAATGCACTGAACAAAAAGTACTATCACAGAATGCTTCTGTGTAGTTTTTATTTGAAGACATTACATTTTCCACTGTAGGCCTCTTAGCGCTATGAATGTCCACTTGCAGTTTCTAATGAAAGAGTGTTTCAGTGCTGCTCAATCAAAAGAAAGGTCCAACTCTGTTAGTTGAATGCACAGAACAGAAAGAAGTTTCACAGAATGCTTCTGTGTTGTTTTTATTTGTAGATATTATTTTTTGCTGTTTAGGCCTCTTAGCGCTAGGAATGTCCAATTGCAGTTTCTACAGAAAGAGTGTTTCAGAATTGCTCAATCAAAAGTAAGCTTCAAATCTGTTACTTGAATGCACAGAACAGAAAGAATTTTCACTGAATGCTTCTGTGTAGTTTTTGTTTGTAGTTATTCGTTTTTCCAGCATAGGCTCCTTAGTGCTACGAATGTCCACTTGCAGTTTCTACCGAAAGAGTGTTTCAGAACTGCGCAATCAATAGTAATGTTCAACTCTGTTAGTTGAATGCACAGAACAGAAAGAAGTTTCGCAGAATTCTTCTGAGTAGTTTCTAGTTGAAGATATCCCTTTTTCCACTATAAGCCCCATAGAGCTCTGAATGTCCAGTTGCAGTTCGTACAGAAAGAGTGTTTCAGAACTGCTCCATCAAAGGTAATGTTCAACTCTGTTAGTTGAATGCACAGAACAGAAGGAAGCTTCGGAGAATGCTTCTGTGTAGTTTTAATTTGAAGATATTCCTTTTTCCACTATAAGCCCATTAGCTCTCTGAGTGTCCAGTAGCATTTTCCACAGAAAGAGTATTTCAGAACTGCTCTATCAAAAGTAATGTTCAACTCTGTTAGTTGAATGCACAGAACAGAAACAAGCTTCGGAGAATGCTTCTGTGTAGTTTTAATTTGAAGATATTCCTTTTTCCACTATAAGCCCATTAGCTCTCTGAGTGTCCAGTTGCATTTTCCACAGAAAGAGTGTTTCAGAACTGCTCTATCAAAAGTAATGTTCAACTCTGTTAGTTGAATGCACAGAACAGAAACAAGCTTCGGAGAATGCTTCTGTGTAGTTTTAATTTGAAGATATTCCTTTTTCCACTATAAGCCCATTAGCTCTCTGAGTGTCCAGTTGCATTTTCCACAGAAAGAGTGTTTCAGAACTGCTCTATCAAAAGTAATATTCATCTCTGTTAGTTGAATGCACAGAACAGAAAGAAGTTTCGCAGAATGCTTCTGTGTAGTTTTTATTTGAAGATATTTCTTTTTCCACTATAGGACCCTTAGGGCTCCGAATGTCCACTTACAGTTTCTACAGAAACAATGTTTCAGAACTGTTCAATCAAAAGTAAGCTTCAACTCTGTTAGTTGAATTCACAGAACAGAGAGCAGTTTCATAAAACGCTTCTGTGTAGTTTTTATTTGAAGATATTCCTTTTGCCACTAGAGTCCTCCTGGGGCTCCGAATGTCCACTTGCAGTTTCCACAGAAACTGTGTTTCAGAACTTCTCAATCAAAAGTAAGCTTCAACTCTGTTAGTTGAAGGCACTGAACAAAAAGTACTATCACAGAATGCTTCTGTGTAGTTTTTATTTGAAGACATTACATTTTCCACTGTAGGCCTCTTAGCGCTATGAATGTCCACTTGCAGTTTCTAATGAAAGAGTGTTTCTGTGCTGCTCAATCAAAAGAAAGATCCAACTCTGTTAGTTGAATGCACAGAACAGAAAGAAGGTTCACAGTATGCTTCTGTGTAGGTTTTATTTGAAGTAAGTCCTTTTTACACTATAGGCCCCCATGCGCTATGGTTGTCCACTTGCAGTTTCTACAGAAAGAGTGTTTCTGTGCTGCTCTATCAAAAGTAGGTTCAACTCTGTTAGTTGAATGCACAGAAGACAAAGAAGTTTCACAGAATGCTTCTGTGTAGTTTTTATTTTTAGATATTCTTTTTTGCTGTATAGGCCCCTTAGCGCTATGAATGTCCAATTGCAGTTTCTACAGAAAGAGTGTTTCAGAATTGCTCAATCAAAAGTAAGCTTCAAATCTGTTACTTGAATGCACAGAACAGAAAGAAGTTTCACTGAATGCTTCTGTGTAGTTTTTGTTTGTAGTTATTCCTTTTTCCAGCATAGGCTCCTTAGTGCTACGAATGTCCACTTGTAGTTTCTACAGAAAGAGTGTTTCAGAACTGCTCAATCAATAGTAATGTTCAACTCTGTTAGTTGAATGCACAGAACAGAAAGAAGTTTCGCAGAATGCTTCTGTGTAGTTTTTATTTGTAGATATTCTTTTTTGCAGTATAGGCCCCTTAGCGCTATGAATGTCCAATTGCAGTTTCTACAGAAAGAGTGTATCAGAATTGCTCAATCAAAAGTAAGCTTCAACTCTGTTAGTTCATTGCACAGAACAGAAAGAAGTTTCACTGAATGCCTCTGTGTAGTTTTTGTTTGTAATTATTCCTTTTCCAGTATAGGCTCCTTAGTGCTAGGAATGTCCACTTGCAGTTTCTACAGAAAGAGTGTTTCAGAACTGCTCAATCAATAGTAATATTCAACTCTGATAGTTGAATGCACAGAACAGAATGAAGTTTCGCAGAATGCTTCTGAGTAGCTTTTAGCTGAAGATATCCCTTTTTCCACTATAAGCCCCATAGAGCTCTGAATGTCCAGTTGCAGTTTCTACAGAAAGAGTGTTTCAGAACTGCTCTATCAAAAGTAATGTTCAACTCTGTTAGTTGAATGCACAGAACAGAAAGAAGTTTCGGAGAATGCTTCTGTGTAGTTTTTATTTGAAGATATTCCTTTTTCCACTATAGGCCCCTTACGGTTCCAAATATCCACTTGCTGTTTCTACAGAAAGAGCGTCTCAGAACTGCTCAATCAATAGTATGCTTCAACTCTGTTAGTTGAATGCAAAGAACAGAAATAAGTTTCACAGAATGTTTCTGTGTAGTTATTATTTGAAGATACTCCTTTTTCCAATATAAGCCCATTAGTGCTCTGTATGTCCAGTTGCAGTTTCCACAGAAAGAGAGTTTCAGAACTGCTCTATCAAAAGTAATATTCATCCCTGTTAGTTGAATGCACAGAACAGAAAGAAGTTTCGCAGAATGCTTCAGTGTAGTTTTTATTTGAAGACATTCCTTTTTCCACTATAGGCCCCTTAGGGCTCCGAATGTCCACTTGCAGTTTTTACAGAAACAGTGTTTCAGAACTGTTCAATCAAAAGGAAGCGTCAACTCTGTTAGTTGAATTCACAGAACAGAAAGCAGTTTCATAAAATGCTTCTGTGTAGTTTTTATTTGAAGATATTCCATTTGCCACTAGAGCCCTCCTGGGGCTCCAAATGTCCACTTGCAGTTTCCACAGAAACTGTGTTTCAGAACTGCTCAATCAAAAGTAAGCTTCAACTCTGTTAGTTGAATGCACTGAACAAAAAGTACTATCACAGAATGCTTCTGTGTAGTTTTTATTTGAAGACATTACATTTTCCACTGTAGGCCTCTTAGCGCTATGAATGTCCACTTGCAGTTTCTAATGAAAGAGTGTTTCAGTGCTGCTCAATCAAAAGAAAGGTCCAACTCTGTTAGTTGAATGCACAGAACAGAAAGAAGTTTCACAGAATGCTTCTGTGTTGTTTTTATTTGTAGATATTCTTTTTTGCTGTATAGGCCCCTTAGCGCTAGGAATGTCCAATTGCAGTTTCTACAGAAAGAGTGTTTCAGAATTGCTCAATCAAAAGTAAGCTTCAAATCTGTTACTTGAATGCACAGAACAGAAAGAAGTTTCACTGAATGCTTCTGTGTAGTTTTTGTTTGTAGTTATTCCTTTTTCCAGCATAGGCTCCTTAGTGCTACGAATGTCCACTTGCAGTTTCTAACGAAAGTGTATTTCAGAACTGCGCAATCAATAGTAATGTTCAACTCTGTTAGTTGAATGCACAGAACAGAAAGAAGTTTCGCAGAATTCTTCTGAGTAGTTTCTAGTTGAAGATATCCCTTTTTCCACTATAAGCCCCATAGAGCTCTGAATGTCCAGTTGCAGTTCCTACAGAAAGAGTGTTTCAGAACTGCTCCATCAAAAGTAATGTTCAACTCTGTTAGTTGAATGCACAGAACAGAAAGAAGCTTCGGAGAATGCTTCTGTGTAATTTTAATTTGAAGATATTCCTTTTTCCACTATAAGCCCATTAGCTCTCTGAGTGTCCAGTTGCATTTTCCACAGAAAGAGTGTTTCAGAACTGCTCTATCAAAAGTAATGTTCAACTCTGTCAGTTGAATGCACAGAACAGAAAGAAGCTTCGGAGAATGCTTCTGTGTAGTTTTAATTTGAAGATATTCCTTTTTCCACTATAAGCCCATTAGCTCTCTGAGTGTCCAGTTGCATTTTCCACAGAAAGAGTGTTTCAGAACTGCTCTATCAAAAGTAATATTCATCTCGGTTAGTTGAATGCACAGAACAGAAAGAAGTTTCGCAGAATGCTTCTGTGTAGTTTTTATTTGAAGATATTTCTTTTTCCACTATAGGACCCTTAGGGCTCCGAATGTCCACTTACAGTTTCTACAGAAACAATGTTTCAGAACTGTTCAATCAAAAGTAAGCTTCAACTCTGTTAGTTGAATTCACAGAACAGAAAGCAGTTTCATAAAATGCTTCTGTGTAGTTTTTATTTGAAGATATTCCTTTTGCCACTAGAGTCCTCCTGGGGCTCCGAATGTCCACTTGCAGTTTCCACAGAAACTGTGTTTCAGAACTCCTGAATCAAAAGTAAGCTTCAACTCTGTTAGTTGAATGCACTGAACAAAAAGTACTATCACAGAATGCTTCTGTGTAGTTTTTATTTGAAAACATTACATTTTCCACTGTAGGCCTCTTAGCGCTATGAATGTCCACTTGCAGTTTCTACAGAAAGAGTGTTTCTGTGCTGCTCTATCAAAAGTAGGTTCAACTCTGTTAGTTGAATGCACAGAAGACAAAGAATTTTCACAGAATGCTTCTGTGTAGTTTTTATTTGTAGATATTCTTTTTTGCTGTATAGGCCCCTTAGCGCTATGAATGTCCAATTGCAGTTTCTACAGAAAGAGTGTTTCAGAATTGCTCAATCAAAAGTAAGCTTCAAATCTGTTACTTGAATGCACAGAACAGAAAGAAGTTTCACTGAATGTTTCTGTGTAGTTTCTGTTTGTAGTTATTCCTTTTTCCAGCATAGGCTCCTTAGTGCTACGAATGTCCACTTGTAGTTTCTACAGAAAGAGTGTTTCAGAACTGCTCAATCAATAGTAATGTTCAACTCTGTTAGTTGAATGCACAGAACAGAAAGAAGTTACGCAGAATGCTTCTGTGTAGTTTTTATTTGTAGATATTCTTTTTTGCAGTATAGGCCCCTTAGCGCTATGAATGTCCAATTGCAGTTTCTACAGAAAGAGTGTATCAGAATTGCTCAATCAAAAGTAAGCTTCAACTCTGTTAGTTCATTGCACAGAACAGAAAGAAGTTTCAATGAATGCCTCTGTGTAGTTTTTGTTTGTAATTATTCCTTTTCCAGTATAGGCTCCTTAGTGCTAGGAATGTCCACTTGCAGTTTCTACAGAAAGAGTGTTTCAGAACTGCTCAATCAATAGTAATATTCAACTCTGATAGTTGAATGCACAGAACAGAATGAAGTTTCGCAGAATGCTTCTGAGTAGCTTTTAGCTGAAGACATCCCTTTTTCCACTATAAGCCCCATAGAGCTCTGAATGTCCAGTTGCAGTTTCTACAGAAAGAGTGTTTCAGAACTGCTCTATCAAAAGTAATGTTCAACTCTGTTAGTTGAAAGCACAGAACAGAAAGAAGTTTCGGAGAATGCTTCTGTGTAGTTTTTATTTGAAGATATTCCTTTTTCCACTATAGGCCCCTTACGGTTCCAAATATCCACTTGCTGTTTCTACAGAAAGAGCGTCTCAGAACTGCTCAATCAATAGTATGATTCAACTCTGTTAGTTGAATGCAAAGAACAGAAATAAGTTTCACAGAATGTTTCTGTGTAGTTATTATTTGAAGATACTCCTTTTTCCAATATAAGCCCATTAGTGCTCTGTATGTCCAGTTGCAGTTTCCACAGAAAGAGAGTTTCAGAACTGCTCTATCAAAAGTAATATTCATCTCTGTTAGTTGAATGCACAGAACAGAAAGAAGTTTCGCAGAATGCTTCAGTGTAGTTTTTATTTGAAGATATTCCTTTTTCCACTACAGGCCCCTTAGGGCTCCGAATGTCCACTTGCAGTTTTTACAGAAACAGTGTTTCAGAACTGTTCAATCAAAAGTAAGCGTCAACTCTGTTAGTTGAATTCACAGAACAGAAAGCAGTTTCATAAAATGCTTCTGTGTAGTTTTTATTTGAAGATATTCCATTTGCCACTAGAGCCCTCCTGGGGCTCCAAATGTCCACTTGCAGTTTCCACAGAAACTGTGTTTCAGAACTGCTCAATCAAAAGTAAGCTTCAACTCTGTTAGTTGAATGCACTGAACAAAAAGTACTATCACAGAATGCTTCTGTGTAGTTTTTATTTGAAGACATTACATTTTCCACTGTAGGCCTCTTAGCGCTATGAATGTCCACTTGCAGTTTCTAATGAAAGAGTGTTTCAGTGCTGCTCAATCAAAAGAAAGGTCCAACTCTGTTAGTTGAATGCACAGAACAGAAAGAAGTTTCACAGAATGCTTCTGTGTTGTTTTTATTTGTAGATATTCTTTTTTGCTGTATAGGCCCCTTAGCGCTAGGAATGTCCAATTGCAGTTTCTACAGAAAGAGTGTTTCAGAATTGCTCAATCAAAAGTAAGCTTCAAATCTGTTACTTGAATGCACAGAACAGAAAGAAGTTTCACTGAATGCTTCTGTGTAGTTTTTGTTTGTAGTTATTCCTTTTTCCAGCATAGGCTCCTTAGTGCTACGAATGTCCACTTGCAGTTTCTAACGAAAGTGTATTTCAGAACTGCGCAATCAATAGTAATGTTCAACTCTGTTAGTTGAATGCACAGAACAGAAAGAAGTTTCGCAGAATTCTTCTGAGTAGTTTCTAGTTGAAGATATCCCTTTTTCCACTATAAGCCCCATAGAGCTCTGAATGTCCAGTTGCAGTTCCTACAGAAAGAGTGTTTCAGAACTGCTCCATCAAAAGTAATGTTCAACTCTGTTAGTTGAATGCACAGAACAGAAAGAAGCTTCGGAGAATGCTTCTGTGTAATTTTAATTTGAAGATATTCCTTTTTCCACTATAAGCCCATTAGCTCTCTGAGTGTCCAGTTGCATTTTCCACAGAAAGAGGGTTTCAGAACTGCTCTATCAAAAGTAATGTTCAACTCTGTTAGTTGAATGCACAGAACAGAAAGAAGCTTCGGAGAATGCTTCTGTGTAGTTTTAATTTGAAGATATTCCTTTTTCCACTATAAGCCCATTAGCTCTCTGAGTGTCCAGTTGCATTTTCCACAGAAAGAGTGTTTCAGAACTGCTCTATCAAAAGTAATATTCATCTCGGTTAGTTGAATGCACAGAACAGAAAGAAGTTTCGCAGAATGCTTCTGTGTAGTATTTATTTGAAGATATTTCTTTTTCCACTATAGGACCCTTAGGGCTCCGAATGTCCACTTACAGTTTCTACAGAAACAATGTTTCAGAACTGTTCAATCAAAAGTAAGCTTCAACTCTGTTAGTTGAATTCACAGAACAGAAAGCAGTTTCATAAAATGCTTCTGTGTAGTTTTTATTTGAAGATATTCCTTTTGCCACTAGAGTCCTCCTGGGGCTCCGAAAGTCCACTTGCAGTTTCCACAGAAACTGTGTTTCAGAACTCCTCAATCAAAAGTAAGCTTCAACTCTGTTAGTTGAATGCACTGAACAAAAAGTACTATCACAGAATGCTTCTGTGTAGTTTTTATTTGAAAACATTACATTTTCCACTGTAGGCTTCATAGCCCTATGAATGTCCACTTGTAGTTTCTAATGAAAGGGTGTTTCTGTGCTGCTCAATCAAAAGAAAGGTCCAACTCTGTTAGTTGAATGCACAGAACAGAAAGAAATTTCACAGTATGCTTCTGTGTAGGTTTTATTTGAAGTAAGTCTTTTTACACTATAGGCCCCCATGCGCTATGGTTGTCCTCTTCCAGTTTCTACAGAAAGAGTGTTTCTGTGCTGCTCTATCAAAAGTAGGTTCAACTCTGTTAGTTGAATGCACAGAAGACAAAGAATTTTCACAGAATTCTTCTGTGTAGTTTTTATTTGTAGATATTCTTTTTTGCTGTATAGGCCCCTTAGCGCTATGAATGTCCAATTGCAGTTTCTACAGAAAGAGTGTTTCAGAATTGCTCAATCAAAAGTTAGCTTCAAATCTGTTACTTGAATGCACAGAACAGAAAGAAGTTTCACTGAATGCTTCTGTGTAGTTTTTGTTTGTAGTTATTCCTTTTTCCAGCATAGGCTCCTTAGTGCTACGAATGTCCACTTGTAGTTTCTACAGAAAGAGTGTTTCAGAACTGCTCAATCAATAGTAATGTTCAACTCTGTTAGTTGAATGCACAGAACAGAAAGAAGTTTCGCAGAATGCTTCTGTGAATTTTTTATTTGTAGATATTCTTTTTTGCAGTATAGGCCCCTTAGCGCTATGAATGTCCAATTGCAGTTTCTACAGAAAGAGTGTATCAGAATTGCTCAATCAAAAGTAAGCTTCAACTCTGTTAGTTCATTGCACAGAACAGAAAGAAGTTTCACTGAATGCCTCTGTGTAGTTTTTGTTTGTAATTATTCCTTTTCCAGTATAGGCTCCTTAGTGCTAGGAATGTCCACTTGCAGTTTCTACAGAAAGAGTGTTTCAGAACTGCTCAATCAATAGTAATATTCAACTCTGATAGTTGAATGCACAGAACAGAATGAAGTTTCGCAGAATGCTTCTGAGTAGCTTTTAGCTGAAGATATCCCTTTTTCCACTATAAGCCCCATAGAGCTCTGAATGTCCAGTTGCAGTTTCTACAGAAAGAGTGTTTCAGAACTGCTCTATCAAAAGTAATGTTCAACTCTGTTAGTTGAATGCACAGAACAGAAAGAAGTTTCGGAGAATGCTTCTGTGTAGTTTTTATTTGAAGATATTCCTTTTTCCACTATAGGCCCCTTACGGTTCCAAATATCCACTTGCTGTTTCTACAGAAAGAGCGTCTCAGAACTGCTCAATCAATAGTATGCTTCAACTCTGTTAGTGGAATGCAAAGAACAGAAATAAGTTTCACAGAATGTTTCTGTGTAGTTATTATTTGAAGATACTCCTTTTTCCAATATAAGCCCATTAGTGCTCTGTATGTCCAGTTGCAGTTTCCACAGAAAGAGAGTTTCAGAACTGCTCTATCAAAAGTAATATTCATCTCTGTTAGTTGAATGCACAGAACAGAAAGAAGTTTCGCAGAATGCTTCTGAGTAGTTTCTAGTTGAAGATATCCCTTTTTCCACTATAAGCCCCGTAGAGCTCTGAATGTCCAGTTGCAGTTTCTACAGAAAGAGTGTTTCAGAACTGCTCTATCAAAAGTAATGTTCAACTCTGTTAGTTGAATGCACAGAACAGAAAGAAGTTTCGGAGAATGCTTCTGTGTAGTTTTTATTTGAAGATATTCCTTTTTCCACTATAGGCCCCTTACGGTTCCAAATATCCACTTGCTGTTTCTACAGAAAGAGCGTCTCAGAACTGCTCAATCAATAGTATGCTTCAACTCTGTTAGTTGAATGCAAAGAACAGAAATAAGTTTCACAGAATGTTTCTTTGTAGTTATTATTTGAAGATACTCCTTTTTCCAATATAAGCCCATTAGTGCTCTGTATGTCCAGTTGCTGTTTCCACAGAAAGAGTGTTTCAGAACTGCTCTATCAAAAGTAATATTCATCTCTGTTAGTTGAAAGCACAGAACAGAAAGAAGTTTCGCAGAATGCTTCAGTGTAGTTTTTATTTGAAGATATTCCTTTTTCCACTCTAGGCCCCTTAGGGCTCCGAATGTCCACTTGCAGTTTTTACAGAAACAGTGTTTCAGAACTGTTCAATCAAAAGTAAGCGTCAACTCTGTTAGTTGAATTCACAGAAGAGAAAGCAGTTTCATAAAATGCTTCTGTGTAGTTTTTATTTGAAGATATTCCATTTGCCACTAGAGCCCTCCTGGGGCTCCAAATGTCCACTTGCAGTTTCCACAGAAACTGTGTTTCAGAACTGCTCAATCAAAAGTAAGCTTCAACTCTGTTAGTTGAATGCACTGAACAAAAAGTACTATCACAGAATGCTTCGGTGTAGTTTTTATTTGAAGACATTACATTTTCCACTGTAGGCCTCTTAGCGCTATGAATGTCCACTTGCAGTTTCTAATGAAAGAGTTTTTCTGTGCTGCTCAATCAAAAGAAAGGTCCAACTCTGTTAGTTGAATGCACAGAACAGAAAGAAGTTTCACAGAATGCTTCTGTGTTGTTTTTATTTGTAGATATTCTTTTTTGCTGTATAGGCCCCTTAGCGCTATGAATGTCCAATTGCAGTTTCTACAGAAAGAGTGTATCAGAATTGCTCAATCAAAAGTAAGCTTCAACTCTGTTAGTTCATTGCACAGAACAGAAAGAAGTTTCACTGAATGCCTCTGTGTAGTTTTTGTTTGTAGTTATTCCTTTTTCCAGCATAGGCTCCTTAGTGCTATGAATGTCCTCTTGTAGTTTCTACAGAAAGAGTGTTTCAGAACTGCTCAATCAATAGTAATGTTCAACTCTGTTAGTTGAATGCACAGAACAGAAAGAAGTTTCGCAGAATGCTTCTGTGTAGTTTTTATTTGTAGATATTCTTTTTTGCAGTATAGGCCCCTTAGCGCTATGAATGTCCAATTGCAGTTTCTACAGAAAGAGTGTATCAGAATTGCTCAATCAAAAGTAAGCTTCAACTCTGTTAGTTCATTGCACAGAACAGAAAGTAGTTTCACTGAATGCCTCTGTGTAGTTTTTGTTTGTAATTATTCCTTTTCCAGTATAGGCTCCTTAGGGCTAGGAATGTCCACTTGCAGTTTCTACAGAAAGAGTGTTTCAGAACTGCTCAATCAATAGTAATATTCAACTATGATAGTTGAACGCACAGAACAGAATGAAGTTTCGCAGAATGCTTCTGAGTAGCTTTTAGCTGAAGATATTGCTTTTTCCACTATAAGCCCTTTAGCGCTCTGAATGTCCAGTTGCAGTTTCTACAGAAAGAATTTTTCAGAACTGCTCTACCAAAAGTAATATTCAACTCTGTTATTTTAATGCACAGAACAGAAAGAAGCTTCGGAGAATGCTTCTGTTTAGTTTTTATTAGAAGATATTCCTTTTTTCACTATTGGCCCCTTAGGGTTCCAAATGTCCAATTGCTGTTTCTACAGAAAGAGCGTCTCAGAACTGCTCAATCAATAGTAAGCTTCAACTCTGTTAGTTGAATGCAAAGAACAGAAAGAAGTTTCACAGAATGCTTCTGTATAGTTTTAATTTGAAGATATTCCTTTTTCCACTATAAGCCCATTAGCTCTCTGAGTGTCCAGTTGCAGTTTCCACAGAAAGAGTGTTTCAGAACTGCTCTATCAAAAGTAATGTTCAACTCTGTTAGTTGAATGCACAGAACAGAAAGAAGTTTCGGAGAATTCTTCTGTGTAGTTTTTATTTGAAGATATTCCTTTTTCCACTATAGGCCCCTTACGGTTCCAAATATCCACTTGCTGTTTCTACAGAAACAGCGTCTCAGAACTGCTCAATCAATGGTATGCTTCAACTCAGTTGAATGCAAAGAACAGAAATAAGTTTCACAGAATGTTTCTGTGTAGTTTTTATTTGAAGATCCTCCTTTTTCCAATATAAGCCCATTAGTGCTCTGTATGTGCAGTTGCAGTTTCCACAGAAAGAGTGTTACAGAACTGCTCTATCAAAAGTAATATTCATCTCTGTTAGTTGAATGCACAGAACAGAAAGAAGTTTCGCAGAATGCTTCAGTGTAGTATGTATTTGAAGATATTCCTTTTTCCACTATAGGCCCCTTAGGGCTCCGAATGTCCACTTGCAGTTTTTACAGAAACCGTGTTTCAGAACTGTTCAATCAAAAGTAAGCTTCAACTCTGTTAGTTGAATGCCCAGAACAGAAAGAAGTTTCGCAGAATGCTTCTGAGTAGTTTTAATTTGAAGATATTCTTTTTTCCTCAGAGCCCAGTAGCGCTCTGAGTGTCCACTTGTAGTTTCTACAGAAACAGTGTTTCAGAACTGCTCTATCGAAAGTAATATTCAACTCTGTTACTTGAATGCACAGAACAGAAAGAAGTTTCGCAGAATGCTTCTGTGTAGTTTTTATTTGTAGATATTCTTTTTTGCAGTATAGGCCCCTTAGCGCTATGAATGTCCAATTGCAGTTTCTACAGAAAGAGTGTATCAGAATTGCTCAATCAAAAGTAAGCTTCAACTCTGTTAGTTCGTTGCACAGAACAGAAAGAAGTTTCACTGAATGCCTCTGTGTAGTTTTTGTTTGTAATTATTCCTTTTCCAGTATAGGCTCCTTAGTGCTAGGAATGTCCACTTGCAGTTTCTACAGAAAGAGTGTTTCAGAACTGCTCAATCAATAGTAATATTCAACTCTGATCGTTGAATGCACAGAACAGAATGAAGTTTCGCAGAATGCTTCTGAGTAGCTTTTAGCTGAAGATATTGCTTTTTCCACTATAAGCCCTTTAGCGCTCTGAATGTCCAGTTGCAGTTTCTACAGAAAGAATGTTTCAGAACTGCTCTACCAAAAGTAATATTCAACTCTGTTAGTTTAATGCACAGAACAGAAAGAAGCTTCGGAGAATGCTTCTGTGTAGTTTTTATTAGAAGATATTCCTTTTTCCACTATTGGCCCCTTAGGGTTCCAAATGTCCACTTGCTGTTTCTACAGAAAGAGCGTCTCAGAACTGCTCAATCAATAGTAAGCTTCAACTCTGTTAGTTGAATGCAAAGAACAGAAAGAAGTTTCACAGAATGATTCTGTGAAGTTTTTATTTGAAGATATTCGTTTTTCCACTGTACGCCCCTTAGGGTTCCAAATGTCCACTTGCAGTTTCTTCAGAAAGAGCGTCTCAGAACTGCTCAATCAAAAGTAAACTTCAACTCTGTTAGTTGAATGCAAAGAAGAGAAACAAGTTTCACAGAATGCTTCTGTATAGTTTTAATTTGAAGATAATCCTTTTTCCACTATAAGCCCATTAGCTCTCTGAGTGTCCAGTTGCAGTTTCCACAGAAAGAGTGTTTCAGAACTGCTCTATCAAAAGTAATATTCATCTCTGTTAGTTGAATGCACAGAACAGATAGAAGTTTCGCAGAATGCTTCTGTGTAGTTTTTATTTGAAGATATTCCTTTTTCCACTATAGGACCCTTAGGGCTCCGAATGTCCACTTACAGTTTCTACAGAAACAATGTTTCAGAACTTTTCAATCAAAAGTAAGCTTCAACTCTGTTAGTTGAATTCACAGAACAGAAAGCAGTTTCATAAAAGGCTTCTGTGTAGTTTTTATTTGAAGATATTCCATTTGCCACTAGAGCCCTCCTGGGGCTCTAAATGTCCACTTGCAGTTTCCACAGAAACTGTGTTTCAGAACTGCTCAATCAAAAGTAAGCTTCAACTCTGTTAGTTGAATGCACTGAACAAAAAGTACTATCACAGAATGCTTCTGTGTAGTTTTTATTTGAAGACATTACATTTTCCACTGTAGGCCTCTTAGCGCTATGAATGTCCACTTGCAGTTTCTAATGAAAGAGTGTTTCAGTGCTGCTCAATCAAAAGAAAGGTCCAACTCTGTTAGTTGAATGCACAGAACAGAAAGAAGTTTCACAGAATGCTTCTGTGTTGTTTTTATTTGTAGATATTCTTTTTTGCTGTATAGGCCCCTTAGCGCTAGGAATGTCCAATTGCAGTTTCTACAGAAAGAGTGTTTCAGAATTGCTCAATCAAAATTAAGCTTCAAATCTGTTACTTGAATGCACAGAACAGAAAGAATTTTCACTGAATGCTTCTGTGTAGTTTTTGTTTGTAGTTATTCGTTTTTCCAGCATAGGCTCCTTAGTGCTACGAATGTCCACTTGCAGTTTCTACCGAAAGAGTGTTTCAGAACTGCGCAATCAATAGTAATGTTCAACTCTGTTAGTTGAATGCACAGAACAGAAAGAAGTTTCGCAGAATTCTTCTGAGTAGTTTCTAGTTGAAGATATCCCTTTTTCCACTATAAGCCCCATAGAGCTCTGAATGTCCAGTTGCAGTTCGTACAGAAAGAGTGTTTCAGAACTGCTCCATCAAAGGTAATGTTCAACTCTGTTAGTTGAATGCACAGAACAGAAAGAAGCTTCGGAGAATGCTTCTGTGTAGTTTTAATTTGAAGATATTCCTTTTTCCACTATAAGCCCATTAGCTCTCTGAATGTCCAGTAGCATTTTCCACAGAAAGAGTATTTCAGAACTGCTCTATCAAAAGTAAAGTTCAACTCTGTTAGTTGAATGCACAGAACAGAAACAAGCTTCGGAGAATGCTTCTGTGTAGTTTTAATTTGAAGATATTCCTTTTTCCACTATAAGCCCATTAGCTCTCTGAGTGTCCAGTTGCATTTTCCACAGAAAGAGTGTTTCAGAACTGCTCTATCAAAAGTAATATTCATCTCTGTTAGTTGAATGCACAGAACAGAAAGAAGTTTCGCAGAATGCTTCTGTGTAGTTTTTATTTGAAGATATTTCTTTTTCCACTATAGGACCCTTAGGGCTCCGAATGTCCACTTACAGTTTCTACAGAAACAATGTTTCAGAACTGTTCAATCAAAAGTAAGCTTCAACTCTGTTAGTTGAATTCACAGAACAGAAAGCAGTTTCATAAAATGCTTCTGTGTAGTTTTTATTTGAAGATATTCCTTTTGCCACTAGAGTCCTCCTGGCGCTCCGAATGTCCACTTGCAGTTTCCACAGAAACTGTGTTTCAGAACTCCTCAATCAAAAGTAAGCTTCAACTCTGTTAGTTGAATGCACTGAACAAAAAGTACTATCACAGAATGCTTCTGTGTAGTTTTTATTTGAAGACATTACATTTTCCACTGTAGGCCTCTTAGCGCTATGAATGTCCACTTGCAGTTTCTAATGAAAGAGTGTTTCAGTGCTGCTCAATCAAAAGAAAGGTCCAACTCTGTTAGTTGAATGCACAGAACAGAAAGAAGGTTCACAGTATGCTTCCGTGTAGGTTTTATTTGAAGTAAGTCCTTTTTACACTATAGGCCCCCATGCGCTATGGTTGTCCACTTGCAGTTTCTACAGAAAGAGTGTTTCTGTGCTGCTCTATCAAAAGTAGGTTCAACTCTGTTAGTTGAATGCACAGAAGACAAAGAAGTTTCACAGAATGCTTCTGTGTAGTTTTTATTTGTAGATATTCTTTTTTGCTGTATAGGCCCCTTAGCGCTATGAATGTCCAACTGCAGTTTCTACAGAAAGAGTGTTTCAGAATTGCTCAATCAAAAGTAAGCTTCAAATCTGTTACTTGAATGCACAGAACAGAAAGAAGTTTCACTGAATGCTTCTGTGTAGTTTTTGTTTGTAGTTATTCCTTTTTCCAGCATAGGCTCCTTAGTGCTACGAATGTCCACTTGTAGTTTCTACAGAAAGAGTGTTTCAGAACTGCTCAATCAATAGTATTGTTCAACTCTGTTAGTTGAATGCACAGAACAGAAAGAAGTTTCGCAGAATGCTTCTGAGTAGTTTCTAGTTGAAGATATCCCTTTTTCCACTATAAGCCCCATAGAGATCTGAATGTCCAGTTGCAGTTTCTACAGAAAGAGTGTTTCAGAACTGCTCTATCAAAAGTAATGTTCAACTCTGTTAGTTGAATGCACAGAACAGAAAGAAGTTTCGGAGAATGCTTCTGTGTAGTTTTTATTTGAAGATATTCCTTTTTCCACTATAGGCCCCTTACGGTTCCAAATATCCACTTGCTGTTTCTACAGAAAGAGCGTCTCAGAACTGCTCAATCAATAGTATGCTTCAACTCTGTTAGTTGAATGCAAAGAACAGAAATAAGTTTCACAGAATGTTTCTGTGTAGTTTTTATTTGAAGATACTCCTTTTTCCAATATAAGCCCACTAGAGCTCTGTATGTCCAGTTGCAGTATCCACAGAAAGGGTGTTTCAGAACTGCTCTATCAAAAGTAATATTCATCTCTGTTAGTTGAATGCACAGAACAGAAAGAAGTTTCGCAGAATGCTTCAGTGTAGTTTTTATTTGAAGATATTCCTTTTTCCACTATAGGCCCCTTAGGGCTCCGAATGTCCACTTGCAGTTTTTACAGAAACAGTGTTTCAGAACTGTTCAATCAAAAGTATGCTTCAACTCTGTTAGTTGAATGCCCAGAACAGAAAGAAGTTTCGCAGAATGCTTCTGAGTAGTTTTAATTTGAAGATATTCTTTTTTCCACTATAAGCCCAATAGCGCTCTGAGTGTCCACTTGTAGTTTCTACAGAAACAGTGTTTCAGAACTGCTCTATCGAAAGTAATATTCAACTCTGTTACTTGAATGCACAGAACAGAAAGAAGTTTCGCAGAATGCTTCTGTGTATTTTTTATTTGTAGATATTCTTTTTTGCAGTATAGGCCCCTTAGCGCTATGAATGTCCAATTGCAGTTTCTACAGAAAGAGTGTATCAGAATTGCTCAATCAAAAGTAAGCTTCAACTCTGTTAGTTCATTGCACAGAACAGAAAGAAGTTTCACTGAATGCCTCTGTGTAGGTTTTGTTTGTAATTATTCCTTTTCCAGTATAGGCTCCTTAGTGCTAGGAATGTCCACTTGCAGTTTCTACAGAAAGAGTGTTTCAGAACTGCTCAATCAATAGTAATGTTCAACTCTGATAGTTGAATGCACAGAACAGAATGAAGTTTCGCAGAATGCTTCTGAGTAGCTTTTAGTAGAAGATATTGCTTTTTCCACTATAAGCCCTTTAGCGCTCTGAATGTCCAGTTGCAGTTTCTACAGAAAGAGTGTTTCAGAACTGCTCTACCAAAAGTAATATTCAACTCTGTTAGTTTAATGCACAGAACAGAAAGAAGCTTCGGAGAATGCTTCTGTGTAGTTTTTATTTGAAGATATTCCTTTTTCCACTATTGGCCCCTTAGGGTTCCAAATGTCCACTTGCTGTTTCTACAGAAAGAGCGTCTCAGAACTGCTCAATCAATAGTTAGCTTCAACTCTGTTAGTTGAATGCAAAGAACAGAAAGAAGTTTCACAGAATGATTCTGTGTAGTTTTTACTTGAAGATATTCCTTTTTCCACTGTACGCCCCTTAGGGTTCCAAATGTCCACTTGCAGTTTCTTCCGAAAGAGCGTCTCAGAACTGCTCAATCAAAAGTAAACTTCAACTCTGTTAGTTGAGTGCAAAGAAGAGAAACAAGTTTCACAGAATGCTTCTGTATAGTTTTAATTTGAAGATATTCCTTTTTCCACTATAAGCCCATTAGCTCTCTGAGTGTCCAGTTGCAGTTTCCACAGAAAGAGTGTTTCAGAACTGCTGTATCAAAAGTAATATTCATATCTGTTAGTTGAATGCACAGAAGAGATAGAAGGTTTGCAGAATGCTTCTGTATAGTTTTTATTTGAAGATATTCCTTTTTCCACTATAGGACCCTTAGGGCTCCGAATGTCCACTTACAGTTTCTACAGAAACAATGTTTCAGAACTTTTCAATCAAAAGTAAGCTTCAACTCTGTTAGTTGAATTCACAGAACAGAAAGCAGTTTCATAAAATGCTTCTGTGTAGTTTTCATTTGAAGATATTCCATTTGCCACTAGAGTCCTCCTGGGGCTCCAAATGTCAACTTGCAGTTTCCACAGAAATTGTGTTTCAGAACTGCTCAATCAAAAGTAAGCTTCAACTCTGTTAGTTGAATGCACTGAACAAAAAGTACTATCACAGAATGCTTCTGTGTAGTTTTTATTTGAAGACATTACATTTTCCACTGTAGGCCTCTTAGCGCTATGAATGTCCACTTGCAGTTTCTAATGAAAGAGTGTTTCAGCGCTGCTCAATCAAAAGAAAGGTCCAACTCTGTTAGTTGAATGCACAGAACAGAAAGAAGTTTCACAGAATGCTTCTGTGTAGGTTTCATTTGAAGTAAGTCCTTTTTACGCTATAGGCCCCCATGCGCTATGGTTGTCCACTTGCAGTTTCTACAGAAAGAGTGTTTCAGAATTGCTCAATCAAAAGTAAGCTTCAAATCTGTTACTTGAATGCACAGAACAGAAAGAAGTTTCACTGAATGCTTCTGTGTAGTTTTTGTTTGTAGTTATTCCTTTTTCCAGCATAGGCTCCTTAGTGCTATGAATGTCCACTTGTAGTTTCTACAGAAAGAGTGTTTCAGAACTGCTCAATCAATAGTAATGTTCAACTCTGTTAGTTGAATGCACAGAACAGAAAGAAGTTTCGCAGAATGCTTCTGAGTAGTTTCTAGTTGAAGATATCCCTTTTTCCACTATAAGCCCCATAGAGCTCTGAATGTCCAGTTGCAGTTCCTACAGAAAGAGTGTTTCAGAACTGCTCTATCAAAAGTAATGTTCAACTCTGTTAGTTGAATGCACAGAACAGAAAGAAGCTTCGGAGAATGCTTCTGTGTAGTTTTAATTTGAAGATATTCTTTTTTCCACTATAAGCCCATTAGCTCTCTGAGTGTCCAGTTGCATTTTCCACAGAAAGAGTGTTTCAGAACTGCTCTATCAAAAGTAATGTTCAACTCTGTTAGTTGAATGCACAGAACAGAAAGAAGCTTCGGAGAATGCTTCTGTGTAGTTTTAATTTGAAGATATTCCTTTTTCCACTATAAGCCCATTAGCTCTCTGAGTGTCCAGTTGCATTTTCCACAGAAAGAGTGTTTCAGAACTGCTCTATCAAAAGTAATGTTCAACTCTATTAGTTGAATGCACAGAACAGAAAGAAGTTTCGGAGAATGCTTCTGTGTAGTTTTTATTTGAAGATATTCCTTTTTCCACTATAGGCCCCTTACGGTTCCAAATATCCACTTGCTGTTTCTACAGAAAGAGCGTCTCAGAACTGCTCAATCAATAGTATGCTTCAACTCTGTTAGTTGAAATCAAAGAACAGAAATAAGTTTCACAGAATGTTTCTGTGTAGTTTTTATTTGAAGATATTCCTTTTTCCAACATAAGCCCATTAGTGCTCTGTATGTCCAGTTACAGTTTCCACAGAAAGAGTGTTTCAGAACTGTTCAATCAAAAGTAAGCTTCAACTCTGTTAGTTGAATGCCCAGAACAGAAAGAAGTTTCGCAGAATGCTTCTGAGTAGTTTTAATTTGAAGATATTCTTTTTTCCACTATAAGCCAAATAGCGCTCTGAGTGTCCACTTGTAGTTTCTACAGAAACAGTGTTTCAGAACTGCTCTATCGAAAGTAATATTCAACTCTGTTACTTGAATGCACAGAACAGAAAGAAGTTTCACAGAATGCTTCTGTGTAGTTTTTATCTGTAGATATTCTTTTTGGCAGTATAGGCCCCTTAGCGCTATGAATGTCCAATTGCAGTTTCTACAGAAAGAGTGTATCAGAATTGCTCAATCAAAAGTATGCTTCAACTCTGTTAGTTCATTGCACAGAACAGAAAGAAGTTTCACTGAATGCCTCTGTGTAGTTTTTGTTTGTAATTATTCCTTTTCCAGTATAGGCTCCTTAGTGCTAGGAATGTCCACTTGCAGTTTCTACAGAAAGAGTGTTTCAAAACTGCTCAATCAATAGTAATGTTCAACTCTGATAGTTGAATGCACAGAACAGAATGAAGTTTCGCAGAATGCTTCTGAGTAGCTTTTAGTTGAAGATATTCCTTTTTCCACTATAAGCCCATTAGCTCTCTGAGTGTCCAGTTGCATTTTCCACAGAAAGAGTGTTTCAGAACTGCTCTATCAATAGTAATGTTCAACTCTGTTAGTTGAATGCACAGAACAGAAAGAAGCTTCGGAGAATGCTTCTGTGTAGTTTTAATTTGAAGATATTCCTTTTTCCACTATAAGCCCATTAGCTCTCTGAGTGTCCAGTTGCATTTTCCACAGAAAGAGTGTTTCAGAACTGCTCTATCAAAAGTAATATTCATCTCTGTTAGTTGAATGCACAGAACAGAAAGAAGTTTCGCAGAATGGTTCTGTGTAGTTTTTATTTGAAGATATTTCTTTTTCCACTATAGGACCCTTAGGGCTCCGAATATCCACTTACAGTTTCTACAGAAACAATGTTTCAGAACTGTTCAATCAAAAGTAAGCTTCAACTCTGTTAGTTGAATTCACAGAACAGAAAGCAGTTTCATAAAATGCTTCTGTGTAGTTTTTATTTGAAGATATTCCTTTTGCCACTAGAGTCCTCCTGGCGCTCCGAATGTCCACTTGCAGTTTCCACAGAAACTGTGTTTCAGAACTCCTCAATCAAAAGTAAGCTTCAACTCTGTTAGTTGAATGCACTGAACAAAAAGTACTATCACAGAATGCTTCTGTGTAGTTTTTATTTGAAGACATTACATTTTCCACTGTAGGCCTCTTAGCGCTATGAATGTCCACTTGCAGTTTCTAATGAAAGAGTGTTTCAGTGCTGCTCAATCAAAAGAAAGGTCCAACTCTGTTAGTTGAATGCACAGAACAGAAAGAAGGTTCACAGTATGCTTCCGTGTAGGTTTTATTTGAAGTAAGTCCTTTTTACACTATAGGCCCCCATGCGCTATGGTTGTCCACTTGCAGTTTCTACAGAAAGAGTGTTTCTGTGCTGCTCTATCAAAAGTAGGTTCAACTCTGTTAGTTGAATGCACAGAAGACAAAGAAGTTTCACAGAATGCTTCTGTGTAGTTTTTATTTTTAGATATTCTTTTTTGCTGTATAGGCCCCTTAGCGCTATGAATGTCCAACTGCAGTTTCTACAGAAAGAGTGTTTCAGAATTGCTCAATCAAAAGTAAGCTTCAAATCTGTTACTTGAATGCACAGAACAGAAAGAAGTTTCACTGAATGCTTCTGTGTAGTTTTTGTTTGTAGTTATTCCTTTTTCCAGCATAGGCTCCTTAGTGCTACGAATGTCCACTTGTAGTTTCTACAGAAAGAGTGTTTCAGAACTGCTCAATCAATAGTATTGTTCAACTCTGTTAGTTGAATGCACAGAACAGAAAGAAGTTTCGCAGAATGCTTCTGAGTAGTTTCTAGTTGAAGATATCCCTTTTTCCACTATAAGCCCCATAGAGATCTGAATGTCCAGTTGCAGTTTCTACAGAAAGAGTGTTTCAGAACTGCTCTATCAAAAGTAATGTTCAACTCTGTTAGTTGAATGCACAGAACAGAAAGAAGTTTCGGAGAATGCTTCTGTGTAGTTTTTATTTGAAGATATTCCTTTTTCCACTATAGGCCCCTTACGGTTCCAAATATCCACTTGCTGTTTCTACAGAAAGAGCGTCTCAGAACTGCTCAATCAATAGTATGCTTCAACTCTGTTAGTTGAATGCAAAGAACAGAAATAAGTTTCACAGAATGTTTCTGTGTAGTTTTTATTTGAAGATACTCCTTTTTCCAATATAAGCCCACTAGAGCTCTGTATGTCCAGTTGCAGTATCCACAGAAAGGGTGTTTCAGAACTGCTCTATCAAAAGTAATATTCATCTCTGTTAGTTGAATGCACAGAACAGAAAGAAGTTTCGCAGAATGCTTCAGTGTAGTTTTTATTTGAAGATATTCCTTTTTCCACTATAGGCCCCTTAGGGCTCCGAATGTCCACTTGCAGTTTTTACAGAAACAGTGTTTCAGAACTGTTCAATCAAAAGTATGCTTCAACTCTGTTAGTTGAATGCCCAGAACAGAAAGAAGTTTCGCAGAATGCTTCTGAGTAGTTTTAATTTGAAGATATTCTTTTTTCCACTATAAGCCCAATAGCGCTCTGAGTGTCCACTTGTAGTTTCTACAGAAACAGTGTTTCAGAACTGCTCTATCGAAAGTAATATTCAACTCTGTTACTTGAATGCACAGAACAGAAAGAAGTTTCGCAGAATGCTTCTGTGTATTTTTTATTTGTAGATATTCTTTTTTGCAGTATAGGCCCCTTAGCGCTATGAATGTCCAATTGCAGTTTCTACAGAAAGAGTGTATCAGAATTGCTCAATCAAAAGTAAGCTTCAACTCTGTTAGTTCATTGCACAGAACAGAAAGAAGTTTCACTGAATGCCTCTGTGTAGGTTTTGTTTGTAATTATTCCTTTTCCAGTATAGGCTCCTTAGTGCTAGGAATGTCCACTTGCAGTTTCTACAGAAAGAGTGTTTCAGAACTGCTCAATCAATAGTAATGTTCAACTCTGATAGTTGAATGCACAGAACAGAATGAAGTTTCGCAGAATGCTTCTGAGTAGCTTTTAGTAGAAGATATTGCTTTTTCCACTATAAGCCCTTTAGCGCTCTGAATGTCCAGTTGCAGTTTCTACAGAAAGAGTGTTTCAGAACTGCTCTACCAAAAGTAATATTCAACTCTGTTAGTTTAATGCACAGAACAGAAAGAAGCTTCGGAGAATGCTTCTGTGTAGTTTTTATTTGAAGATATTCCTTTTTCCACTATTGGCCCCTTAGGGTTCCAAATGTCCACTTGCTGTTTCTACAGAAAGAGCGTCTCAGAACTGCTCAATCAATAGTTAGCTTCAACTCTGTTAGTTGAATGCAAAGAACAGAAAGAAGTTTCACAGAATGATTCTGTGTAGTTTTTACTTGAAGATATTCCTTTTTCCACTGTACGCCCCTTAGGGTTCCAAATGTCCACTTGCAGTTTCTTCCGAAAGAGCGTCTCAGAACTGCTCAATCAAAAGTAAACTTCAACTCTGTTAGTTGAGTGCAAAGAAGAGAAACAAGTTTCACAGAATGCTTCTGTATAGTTTTAATTTGAAGATATTCCTTTTTCCACTATAAGCCCATTAGCTCTCTGAGTGTCCAGTTGCAGTTTCCACAGAAAGAGTGTTTCAGAACTGCTGTATCAAAAGTAATATTCATATCTGTTAGTTGAATGCACAGAAGAGATAGAAGGTTTGCAGAATGCTTCTGTATAGTTTTTATTTGAAGATATTCCTTTTTCCACTATAGGACCCTTAGGGCTCCGAATGTCCACTTACAGTTTCTACAGAAACAATGTTTCAGAACTTTTCAATCAAAAGTAAGCTTCAACTCTGTTAGTTGAATTCACAGAACAGAAAGCAGTTTCATAAAATGCTTCTGTGTAGTTTTCATTTGAAGATATTCCATTTGCCACTAGAGTCCTCCTGGGGCTCCAAATGTCAACTTGCAGTTTCCACAGAAATTGTGTTTCAGAACTGCTCAATCAAAAGTAAGCTTCAACTCTGTTAGTTGAATGCACTGAACAAAAAGTACTATCACAGAATGCTTCTGTGTAGTTTTTATTTGAAGACATTACATTTTCCACTGTAGGCCTCTTAGCGCTATGAATGTCCACTTGCAGTTTCTAATGAAAGAGTGTTTCAGCGCTGCTCAATCAAAAGAAAGGTCCAACTCTGTTAGTTGAATGCACAGAACAGAAAGAAGTTTCACAGAATGCTTCTGTGTAGGTTTCATTTGAAGTAAGTCCTTTTTACGCTATAGGCCCCCATGCGCTATGGTTGTCCACTTGCAGTTTCTACAGAAAGAGTGTTTCAGAATTGCTCAATCAAAAGTAAGCTTCAAATCTGTTACTTGAATGCACAGAACAGAAAGAAGTTTCACTGAATGCTTCTGTGTAGTTTTTGTTTGTAGTTATTCCTTTTTCCAGCATAGGCTCCTTAGTGCTATGAATGTCCACTTGTAGTTTCTACAGAAAGAGTGTTTCAGAACTGCTCAATCAATAGTAATGTTCAACTCTGTTAGTTGAATGCACAGAACAGAAAGAAGTTTCGCAGAATGCTTCTGAGTAGTTTCTAGTTGAAGATATCCCTTTTTCCACTATAAGCCCCATAGAGCTCTGAATGTCCAGTTGCAGTTCCTACAGAAAGAGTGTTTCAGAACTGCTCTATCAAAAGTAATGTTCAACTCTGTTAGTTGAATGCACAGAACAGAAAGAAGCTTCGGAGAATGCTTCTGTGTAGTTTTAATTTGAAGATATTCTTTTTTCCACTATAAGCCCATTAGCTCTCTGAGTGTCCAGTTGCATTTTCCACAGAAAGAGTGTTTCAGAACTGCTCTATCAAAAGTAATGTTCAACTCTGTTAGTTGAATGCACAGAACAGAAAGAAGCTTCGGAGAATGCTTCTGTGTAGTTTTAATTTGAAGATATTCCTTTTTCCACTATAAGCCCATTAGCTCTCTGAGTGTCCAGTTGCATTTTCCACAGAAAGAGTGTTTCAGAACTGCTCTATCAAAAGTAATGTTCAACTCTATTAGTTGAATGCACAGAACAGAAAGAAGTTTCGGAGAATGCTTCTGTGTAGTTTTTATTTGAAGATATTCCTTTTTCCACTATAGGCCCCTTACGGTTCCAAATATCCACTTGCTGTTTCTACAGAAAGAGCGTCTCAGAACTGCTCAATCAATAGTATGCTTCAACTCTGTTAGTTGAAATCAAAGAACAGAAATAAGTTTCACAGAATGTTTCTGTGTAGTTTTTATTTGAAGATATTCCTTTTTCCAACATAAGCCCATTAGTGCTCTGTATGTCCAGTTACAGTTTCCACAGAAAGAGTGTTTCAGAACTGTTCAATCAAAAGTAAGCTTCAACTCTGTTAGTTGAATGCCCAGAACAGAAAGAAGTTTCGCAGAATGCTTCTGAGTAGTTTTAATTTGAAGATATTCTTTTTTCCACTATAAGCCAAATAGCGCTCTGAGTGTCCACTTGTAGTTTCTACAGAAACAGTGTTTCAGAACTGCTCTATCGAAAGTAATATTCAACTCTGTTACTTGAATGCACAGAACAGAAAGAAGTTTCACAGAATGCTTCTGTGTAGTTTTTATCTGTAGATATTCTTTTTGGCAGTATAGGCCCCTTAGCGCTATGAATGTCCAATTGCAGTTTCTACAGAAAGAGTGTATCAGAATTGCTCAATCAAAAGTATGCTTCAACTCTGTTAGTTCATTGCACAGAACAGAAAGAAGTTTCACTGAATGCCTCTGTGTAGTTTTTGTTTGTAATTATTCCTTTTCCAGTATAGGCTCCTTAGTGCTAGGAATGTCCACTTGCAGTTTCTACAGAAAGAGTGTTTCAAAACTGCTCAATCAATAGTAATGTTCAACTCTGATAGTTGAATGCACAGAACAGAATGAAGTTTCGCAGAATGCTTCTGAGTAGCTTTTAGTTGAAGATATTCCTTTTTCCACTATAAGCCCATTAGCTCTCTGAGTGTCCAGTTGCATTTTCCACAGAAAGAGTGTTTCAGAACTGCTCTATCAATAGTAATGTTCAACTCTGTTAGTTGAATGCACAGAACAGAAAGAAGCTTCGGAGAATGCTTCTGTGTAGTTTTAATTTGAAGATATTCCTTTTTCCACTATAAGCCCATTAGCTCTCTGAGTGTCCAGTTGCATTTTCCACAGAAAGAGTGTTTCAGAACTGCTCTATCAAAAGTAATATTCATCTCTGTTAGTTGAATGCACAGAACAGAAAGAAGTTTCGCAGAATGGTTCTGTGTAGTTTTTATTTGAAGATATTTCTTTTTCCACTATAGGACCCTTAGGGCTCCGAATATCCACTTACAGTTTCTACAGAAACAATGTTTCAGAACTGTTCAATCAAAAGTAAGCTTCAACTCTGTTAGTTGAATTCACAGAACAGAAAGCAGTTTCATAAAATGCTTCTGTGTAGTTTTTATTTGAAGATATTCCTTTTGCCACTAGAGTCCTCCTGGCGCTCCGAATGTCCACTTGCAGTTTCCACAGAAACTGTGTTTCAGAACTCCTCAATCAAAAGTAAGCTTCAACTCTGTTAGTTGAATGCACTGAACAAAAAGTACTATCACAGAATGCTTCTGTGTAGTTTTTATTTGAAGACATTACATTTTCCACTGTAGGCCTCTTAGCGCTATGAATGTCCACTTGCAGTTTCTAATGAAAGAGTGTTTCAGTGCTGCTCAATCAAAAGAAAGGTCCAACTCTGTTAGTTGAATGCACAGAACAGAAAGAAGGTTCACAGTATGCTTCCGTGTAGGTTTTATTTGAAGTAAGTCCTTTTTACACTATAGGCCCCCATGCGCTATGGTTGTCCACTTGCAGTTTCTACAGAAAGAGTGTTTCTGTGCTGCTCTATCAAAAGTAGGTTCAACTCTGTTAGTTGAATGCACAGAAGACAAAGAAGTTTCACAGAATGCTTCTGTGTAGTTTTTATTTTTAGATATTCTTTTTTGCTGTATAGGCCCCTTAGCGCTATGAATGTCCAACTGCAGTTTCTACAGAAAGAGTGTTTCAGAATTGCTCAATCAAAAGTAAGCTTCAAATCTGTTACTTGAATGCACAGAACAGAAAGAAGTTTCACTGAATGCTTCTGTGTAGTTTTTGTTTGTAGTTATTCCTTTTTCCAGCATAGGCTCCTTAGTGCTACGAATGTCCACTTGTAGTTTCTACAGAAAGAGTGTTTCAGAACTGCTCAATCAATAGTATTGTTCAACTCTGTTAGTTGAATGCACAGAACAGAAAGAAGTTTCGCAGAATGCTTCTGAGTAGTTTCTAGTTGAAGATATCCCTTTTTCCACTATAAGCCCCATAGAGATCTGAATGTCCAGTTGCAGTTTCTACAGAAAGAGTGTTTCAGAACTGCTCTATCAAAAGTAATGTTCAACTCTGTTAGTTGAATGCACAGAACAGAAAGAAGTTTCGGAGAATGCTTCTGTGTAGTTTTTATTTGAAGATATTCCTTTTTCCACTATAGGCCCCTTACGGTTCCAAATATCCACTTGCTGTTTCTACAGAAAGAGCGTCTCAGAACTGCTCAATCAATAGTATGCTTCAACTCTGTTAGTTGAATGCAAAGAACAGAAATAAGTTTCACAGAATGTTTCTGTGTAGTTTTTATTTGAAGATACTCCTTTTTCCAATATAAGCCCACTAGAGCTCTGTATGTCCAGTTGCAGTATCCACAGAAAGGGTGTTTCAGAACTGCTCTATCAAAAGTAATATTCATCTCTGTTAGTTGAATGCACAGAACAGAAAGAAGTTTCGCAGAATGCTTCAGTGTAGTTTTTATTTGAAGATATTCCTTTTTCCACTATAGGCCCCTTAGGGCTCCGAATGTCCACTTGCAGTTTTTACAGAAACAGTGTTTCAGAACTGTTCAATCAAAAGTAAGCTTCAACTCTGTTAGTTGAATGCCCAGAACAGAAAGAAGTTTCGCAGAATGCTTCTGAGTAGTTTTAATTTGAAGATATTCTTTTTTCCACTATAAGCCCAATAGCGCTCTGAGTGTCCACTTGTAGTTTCTACAGAAACAGTGTTTCAGAACTGCTCTATCGAAAGTAATATTCAACTCTGTTACTTGAATGCACAGAACAGAAAGAAGTTTCGCAGAATGCTTCTGTGTATTTTTTATTTGTAGATATTCTTTTTTGCAGTATAGGCCCCTTAGCGCTATGAATGTCCAATTGCAGTTTCTACAGAAAGAGTGTATCAGAATTGCTCAATCAAAAGTAAGCTTCAACTCTGTTAGTTCATTGCACAGAACAGAAAGAAGTTTCACTGAATGCCTCTGTGTAGGTTTTGTTTGTAATTATTCCTTTTCCAGTATAGGCTCCTTAGTGCTAGGAATGTCCACTTGCAGTTTCTACAGAAAGAGTGTTTCAGAACTGCTCAATCAATAGTAATGTTCAACTCTGATAGTTGAATGCACAGAACAGAATGAAGTTTCGCAGAATGCTTCTGAGTAGCTTTTAGTAGAAGATATTGCTTTTTCCACTATAAGCCCTTTAGCGCTCTGAATGTCCAGTTGCAGTTTCTACAGAAAGAGTGTTTCAGAACTGCTCTACCAAAAGTAATATTCAACTCTGTTAGTTTAATGCACAGAACAGAAAGAAGCTTCGGAGAATGCTTCTGTGTAGTTTTTATTTGAAGATATTCCTTTTTCCACTATTGGCCCCTTAGGGTTCCAAATGTCCACTTGCTGTTTCTACAGAAAGAGCGTCTCAGAACTGCTCAATCAATAGTTAGCTTCAACTCTGTTAGTTGAATGCAAAGAACAGAAAGAAGTTTCACAGAATGATTCTGTGTAGTTTTTACTTGAAGATATTCCTTTTTCCACTGTACGCCCCTTAGGGTTCCAAATGTCCACTTGCAGTTTCTTCCGAAAGAGCGTCTCAGAACTGCTCAATCAAAAGTAAACTTCAACTCTGTTAGTTGAGTGCAAAGAAGAGAAACAAGTTTCACAGAATGCTTCTGTATAGTTTTAATTTGAAGATATTCCTTTTTCCACTATAAGCCCATTAGCTCTCTGAGTGTCCAGTTGCAGTTTCCACAGAAAGAGTGTTTCAGAACTGCTGTATCAAAAGTAATATTCATATCTGTTAGTTGAATGCACAGAAGAGATAGAAGGTTTGCAGAATGCTTCTGTATAGTTTTTATTTGAAGATATTCCTTTTTCCACTATAGGACCCTTAGGGCTCCGAATGTCCACTTACAGTTTCTACAGAAACAATGTTTCAGAACTTTTCAATCAAAAGTAAGCTTCAACTCTGTTAGTTGAATTCACAGAACAGAAAGCAGTTTCATAAAATGCTTCTGTGTAGTTTTCATTTGAAGATATTCCATTTGCCACTAGAGTCCTCCTGGGGCTCCAAATGTCAACTTGCAGTTTCCACAGAAATTGTGTTTCAGAACTGCTCAATCAAAAGTAAGCTTCAACTCTGTTAGTTGAATGCACTGAACAAAAAGTACTATCACAGAATGCTTCTGTGTAGTTTTTATTTGAAGACATTACATTTTCCACTGTAGGCCTCTTAGCGCTATGAATGTCCACTTGCAGTTTCTAATGAAAGAGTGTTTCAGCGCTGCTCAATCAAAAGAAAGGTCCAACTCTGTTAGTTGAATGCACAGAACAGAAAGAAGTTTCACAGAATGCTTCTGTGTAGGTTTCATTTGAAGTAAGTCCTTTTTACGCTATAGGCCCCCATGCGCTATGGTTGTCCACTTGCAGTTTCTACAGAAAGAGTGTTTCAGAATTGCTCAATCAAAAGTAAGCTTCAAATCTGTTACTTGAATGCACAGAACAGAAAGAAGTTTCACTGAATGCTTCTGTGTAGTTTTTGTTTGTAGTTATTCCTTTTTCCAGCATAGGCTCCTTAGTGCTATGAATGTCCACTTGTAGTTTCTACAGAAAGAGTGTTTCAGAACTGCTCAATCAATAGTAATGTTCAACTCTGTTAGTTGAATGCACAGAACAGAAAGAAGTTTCGCAGAATGCTTCTGAGTAGTTTCTAGTTGAAGATATCCCTTTTTCCACTATAAGCCCCATAGAGCTCTGAATGTCCAGTTGCAGTTCCTACAGAAAGAGTGTTTCAGAACTGCTCTATCAAAAGTAATGTTCAACTCTGTTAGTTGAATGCACAGAACAGAAAGAAGCTTCGGAGAATGCTTCTGTGTAGTTTTAATTTGAAGATATTCTTTTTTCCACTATAAGCCCATTAGCTCTCTGAGTGTCCAGTTGCATTTTCCACAGAAAGAGTGTTTCAGAACTGCTCTATCAAAAGTAATGTTCAACTCTGTTAGTTGAATGCACAGAACAGAAAGAAGCTTCGGAGAATGCTTCTGTGTAGTTTTAATTTGAAGATATTCCTTTTTCCACTATAAGCCCATTAGCTCTCTGAGTGTCCAGTTGCATTTTCCACAGAAAGAGTGTTTCAGAACTGCTCTATCAAAAGTAATGTTCAACTCTATTAGTTGAATGCACAGAACAGAAAGAAGTTTCGGAGAATGCTTCTGTGTAGTTTTTATTTGAAGATATTCCTTTTTCCACTATAGGCCCCTTACGGTTCCAAATATCCACTTGCTGTTTCTACAGAAAGAGCGTCTCAGAACTGCTCAATCAATAGTATGCTTCAACTCTGTTAGTTGAATTCAAAGAACAGAAATAAGTTTCACAGAATGTTTCTGTGTAGTTTTTATTTGAAGATATTCCTTTTTCCAACATAAGCCCATTAGTGCTCTGTATGTCCAGTTACAGTTTCCACAGAAAGAGTGTTTCAGAACTGTTCAATCAAAAGTAAGCTTCAACTCTGTTAGTTGAATGCCCAGAACAGAAAGAAGTTTCGCAGAATGCTTCTGAGTAGTTTTAATTTGAAGATATTCTTTTTTCCACTATAAGCCAAATAGCGCTCTGAGTGTCCACTTGTAGTTTCTACAGAAACAGTGTTTCAGAACTGCTCTATCGAAAGTAATATTCAACTCTGTTACTTGAATGCACAGAACAGAAAGAAGTTTCACAGAATGCTTCTGTGTAGTTTTTATCTGTAGATATTCTTTTTGGCAGTATAGGCCCCTTAGCGCTATGAATGTCCAATTGCAGTTTCTACAGAAAGAGTGTATCAGAATTGCTCAATCAAAAGTATGCTTCAACTCTGTTAGTTCATTGCACAGAACAGAAAGAAGTTTCACTGAATGCCTCTGTGTAGTTTTTGTTTGTAATTATTCCTTTTCCAGTATAGGCTCCTTAGTGCTAGGAATGTCCACTTGCAGTTTCTACAGAAAGAGTGTTTCAAAACTGCTCAATCAATAGTAATGTTCAACTCTGATAGTTGAATGCACAGAACAGAATGAAGTTTCGCAGAATGCTTCTGAGTAGCTTTTAGTTGAAGATATTCCTTTTTCCACTATAAGCCCATTATCTCTCTGAGTGTCCAGTTGCATTTTCCACAGAAAGAGTGTTTCAGAACTGCTCTATCAATAGTAATGTTCAACTCTGTTAGTTGAATGCACAGAACAGAAAGAAGCTTCGGAGAATGCTTCTGTGTAGTTTTAATTTGAAGATATTCCTTTTTCCACTATAAGCCCATTAGCTCTCTGAGTGTCCAGTTGCATTTTACACAGAAAGAGTGTTTCAGAACTGCTCTATCAAAAGTAATATTCATCTCTGTTAGTTGAATGCACAGAACAGAAAGAAGTTTCGCAGAATGGTTCTGTGTAGTTTTTATTTGAAGATATTTCTTTTTCCACTATAGGACCCTTAGGGCTCCGAATGTCCACTTACAGTTTCTACAGAAACAATGTTTCAGAACTGTTCAATCAAAAGTAAGCTTCAACTCTGTTAGTTGAATTCACAGAACAGAAAGCAGTTTCATAAAATGCTTCTGTGTAGTTTTTATTTGAAGATATTCCTTTTGCCACTAGAGTCCTCCTGGCGCTCCGAATGTCCACTTGCAGTTTCCACAGAAACTGTGTTTCAGAACTCCTCAATCAAAAGTAAGCTTCAACTCTGTTAGTTGAATGCACTGAACAAAAAGTACTATCTCAGAATGCTTCTGTGTAGTTTTTATTTGAAGACATTACATTTTCCACTGTAGGCCTCTTAGCGCTATGAATGTCCACTTGCAGTTTCTAATGAAAGAGTGTTTCAGTGCTGCTCAATCAAAAGAAAGGTCCAACTCTGTTAGTTGAATGCACAGAACAGAAAGAAGGTTCACAGTATGCTTCCGTGTAGGTTTTATTTGAAGTAAGTCCTTTTTACACTATAGGCCCCCATGCGCTATGGTTGTCCACTTGCAGTTTCTACAGAAAGAGTGTTTCTGTGCTGCTCTATCAAAAGTAGGTTCAACTCTGTTAGTTGAATGCACAGAAGACAAAGAAGTTTCACAGAATGCTTCTGTGTAGTTTTTATTTGTAGATATTCTTTTTTGCTGTATAGGCCCCTTAGCGCTATGAATGTCCAACTGCAGTTTCTACAGAAAGAGTGTTTCAGAATTGCTCAATCAAAAGTAAGCTTCAAATCTGTTACTTGAATGCACAGAACAGAAAGAAGTTTCACTGAATGCTTCTGTGTAGTTTTTGTTTGTAGTTATTCCTTTTTCCAGCATAGGCTCCTTAGTGCTACGAATGTCCACTTGTAGTTTCTACAGAAAGAGTGTTTCAGAACTGCTCAATCAATAGTATTGTTCAACTCTGTTAGTTGAATGCACAGAACAGAAAGAAGTTTCGCAGAATGCTTCTGAGTAGTTTCTAGTTGAAGATATCCCTTTTTCCACTATAAGCCCCATAGAGCTCTGAATGTCCAGTTGCAGTTTCTACAGAAAGAGTGTTTCAGAACTGCTCTATCAAAAGTAATGTTCAACTCTGTTAGTTGAATGCACAGAACAGAAAGAAGTTTCGGAGAATGCTTCTGTGTAGTTTTTATTTGAAGATATTCCTTTTTCCACTATAGGCCCCTTACGGTTCCAAATATCCACTTGCTGTTTCTACAGAAAGAGCGTCTCAGAACTGCTCAATCAATAGTATGCTTCAACTCTGTTAGTTGAATGCAAAGAACAGAAATAAGTTTCACAGAATGTTTCTGTGTAGTTTTTATTTGAAGATACTCCTTTTTCCAATATAAGCCCACTAGAGCTCTGTATGTCCAGTTGCAGTATCCACAGAAAGGGTGTTTCAGAACTGCTCTATCAAAAGTAATATTCATCTCTGTTAGTTGAATGCACAGAACAGAAAGAAGTTTCGCAGAATGCTTCAGTGTAGTTTTTATTTGAAGATATTCCTTTTTCCACTATAGGCCCCTTAGGGCTCCGAATGTCCACTTGCAGTTTTTACAGAAACAGTGTTTCAGAACTGTTCAATCAAAAGTAAGCTTCAACTCTGTTAGTTGAATGCCCAGAACAGAAAGAAGTTTCGCAGAATGCTTCTGAGTAGTTTTAATTTGAAGATATTCTTTTTTCCACTATAAGCCCAATAGCGCTCTGAGTGTCCACTTGTAGTTTCTACAGAAACAGTGTTTCAGAACTGCTCTATCGAAAGTAATATTCAACTCTGTTACTTGAATGCACAGAACAGAAAGAAGTTTCGCAGAATGCTTCTGTGTATTTTTTATTTGTAGATATTCTTTTTTGCAGTATAGGCCCCTTAGCGCTATGAATGTCCAATTGCAGTTTCTACAGAAAGAGTGTATCAGAATTGCTCAATCAAAAGTAAGCTTCAACTCTGTTAGTTCATTGCACAGAACAGAAAGAAGTTTCACTGAATGCCTCTGTGTAGGTTTTGTTTGTAATTATTCCTTTTCCAGTATAGGCTCCTTAGTGCTAGGAATGTCCACTTGCAGTTTCTACAGAAAGAGTGTTTCAGAACTGCTCAATCAATAGTAATGTTCAACTCTGATAGTTGAATGCACAGAACAGAATGAAGTTTCGCAGAATGCTTCTGAGTAGCTTTTAGTAGAAGATATTGCTTTTTCCACTATAAGCCCTTTAGCGCTCTGAATGTCCAGTTGCAGTTTCTACAGAAAGAGTGTTTCAGAACTGCTCTACCAAAAGTAATATTCAACTCTGTTAGTTTAATGCACAGAACAGAAAGAAGCTTCGGAGAATGCTTCTGTGTAGTTTTTATTTGAAGATATTCCTTTTTCCACTATTGGCCCCTTAGGGTTCCAAATGTCCACTTGCTGTTTCTACAGAAAGAGCGTCTCAGAACTGCTCAATCAATAGTTAGCTTCAACTCTGTTAGTTGAATGCAAAGAACAGAAAGAAGTTTCACAGAATGATTCTGTGTAGTTTTTACTTGAAGATATTCCTTTTTCCACTGTACGCCCCTTAGGGTTCCAAATGTCCACTTGCAGTTTCTTCCGAAAGAGCGTCTCAGAACTGCTCAATCAAAAGTAAACTTCAACTCTGTTAGTTGAGTGCAAAGAAGAGAAACAAGTTTCACAGAATGCTTCTGTATAGTTTTAATTTGAAGATATTCCTTTTTCCACTATAAGCCCATTAGCTCTCTGAGTGTCCAGTTGCAGTTTCCACAGAAAGAGTGTTTCAGAACTGCTGTATCAAAAGTAATATTCATATCTGTTAGTTGAATGCACAGAAGAGATAGAAGGTTTGCAGAATGCTTCTGTATAGTTTTTATTTGAAGATATTCCTTTTTCCACTATAGGACCCTTAGGGCTCCGAATGTCCACTTACAGTTTCTACAGAAACAATGTTTCAGAACTTTTCAATCAAAAGTAAGCTTCAACTCTGTTAGTTGAATTCACAGAACAGAAAGCAGTTTCATAAAATGCTTCTGTGTAGTTTTCATTTGAAGATATTCCATTTGCCACTAGAGTCCTCCTGGGGCTCCAAATGTCAACTTGCAGTTTCCACAGAAATTGTGTTTCAGAACTGCTCAATCAAAAGTAAGCTTCAACTCTGTTAGTTGAATGCACTGAACAAAAAGTACTATCACAGAATGCTTCTGTGTAGTTTTTATTTGAAGACATTACATTTTCCACTGTAGGCCTCTTAGCGCTATGAATGTCCACTTGCAGTTTCTAATGAAAGAGTGTTTCAGCGCTGCTCAATCAAAAGAAAGGTCCAACTCTGTTAGTTGAATGCACAGAACAGAAAGAAGTTTCACAGAATGCTTCTGTGTAGGTTTCATTTGAAGTAAGTCCTTTTTACGCTATAGGCCCCCATGCGCTATGGTTGTCCACTTGCAGTTTCTACAGAAAGAGTGTTTCAGAATTGCTCAATCAAAAGTAAGCTTCAAATCTGTTACTTGAATGCACAGAACAGAAAGAAGTTTCACTGAATGCTTCTGTGTAGTTTTTGTTTGTAGTTATTCCTTTTTCCAGCATAGGCTCCTTAGTGCTATGAATGTCCACTTGTAGTTTCTACAGAAAGAGTGTTTCAGAACTGCTCAATCAATAGTAATGTTCAACTCTGTTAGTTGAATGCACAGAACAGAAAGAAGTTTCGCAGAATGCTTCTGAGTAGTTTCTAGTTGAAGATATCCCTTTTTCCACTATAAGCCCCATAGAGCTCTGAATGTCCAGTTGCAGTTCCTACAGAAAGAGTGTTTCAGAACTGCTCTATCAAAAGTAATGTTCAACTCTGTTAGTTGAATGCACAGAACAGAAAGAAGCTTCGGAGAATGCTTCTGTGTAGTTTTAATTTGAAGATATTCTTTTTTCCACTATAAGCCCATTAGCTCTCTGAGTGTCCAGTTGCATTTTCCACAGAAAGAGTGTTTCAGAACTGCTCTATCAAAAGTAATGTTCAACTCTGTTAGTTGAATGCACAGAACAGAAAGAAGCTTCGGAGAATGCTTCTGTGTAGTTTTAATTTGAAGATATTCCTTTTTCCACTATAAGCCCATTAGCTCTCTGAGTGTCCAGTTGCATTTTCCACAGAAAGAGTGTTTCAGAACTGCTCTATCAAAAGTAATGTTCAACTCTATTAGTTGAATGCACAGAACAGAAAGAAGTTTCGGAGAATGCTTCTGTGTAGTTTTTATTTGAAGATATTCCTTTTTCCACTATAGGCCCCTTACGGTTCCAAATATCCACTTGCTGTTTCTACAGAAAGAGCGTCTCAGAACTGCTCAATCAATAGTATGCTTCAACTCTGTTAGTTGAATTCAAAGAACAGAAAGAAGTTTCGGAGAATGCTTCTGTGTAGTTTTTATTTGAAGATATTCCTTTTTCCACTATAGGCCCCTTACGGTTCCAAATATCCACTTGCTGTTTCTACAGAAAGAGCGTCTCAGAACTGCTCAATCAATAGTATGCTTCAACTCTGTTAGTTGAATTCAAAGAACAGAAATAAGTTTCACAGAATGTTTCTGTGTAGTTTTTATTTGAAGATATTCCTTTTTCCAACATAAGCCCATTAGTGCTCTGTATGTCCAGTTACAGTTTCCACAGAAAGAGTGTTTCAGAACTGTTCAATCAAAAGTAAGCTTCAACTCTGTTAGTTGAATGCCCAGAACAGAAAGAAGTTTCGCAGAATGCTTCTGAGTAGTTTTAATTTGAAGATATTCTTTTTTCCACTATAAGCCAAATAGCGCTCTGAGTGTCCACTTGTAGTTTCTACAGAAACAGTGTTTCAGAACTGCTCTATCGAAAGTAATATTCAACTCTGTTACTTGAATGCACAGAACAGAAAGAAGTTTCACAGAATGCTTCTGTGTAGTTTTTATCTGTAGATATTCTTTTTGGCAGTATAGGCCCCTTAGCGCTATGAATGTCCAATTGCAGTTTCTACAGAAAGAGTGTATCAGAATTGCTCAATCAAAAGTATGCTTCAACTCTGTTAGTTCATTGCACAGAACAGAAAGAAGTTTCACTGAATGCCTCTGTGTAGTTTTTGTTTGTAATTATTCCTTTTCCAGTATAGGCTCCTTAGTGCTAGGAATGTCCACTTGCAGTTTCTACAGAAAGAGTGTTTCAAAACTGCTCAATCAATAGTAATGTTCAACTCTGATAGTTGAATGCACAGAACAGAATGAAGTTTCGCAGAATGCTTCTGAGTAGCTTTTAGTTGAAGATATTCCTTTTTCCACTATAAGCCCATTATCTCTCTGAGTGTCCAGTTGCATTTTCCACAGAAAGAGTGTTTCAGAACTGCTCTATCAATAGTAATGTTCAACTCTGTTAGTTGAATGCACAGAACAGAAAGAAGCTTCGGAGAATGCTTCTGTGTAGTTTTAATTTGAAGATATTCCTTTTTCCACTATAAGCCCATTAGCTCTCTGAGTGTCCAGTTGCATTTTACACAGAAAGAGTGTTTCAGAACTGCTCTATCAAAAGTAATATTCATCTCTGTTAGTTGAATGCACAGAACAGAAAGAAGTTTCGCAGAATGGTTCTGTGTAGTTTTTATTTGAAGATATTTCTTTTTCCACTATAGGACCCTTAGGGCTCCGAATGTCCACTTACAGTTTCTACAGAAACAATGTTTCAGAACTGTTCAATCAAAAGTAAGCTTCAACTCTGTTAGTTGAATTCACAGAACAGAAAGCAGTTTCATAAAATGCTTCTGTGTAGTTTTTATTTGAAGATATTCCTTTTGCCACTAGAGTCCTCCTGGCGCTCCGAATGTCCACTTGCAGTTTCCACAGAAACTGTGTTTCAGAACTCCTCAATCAAAAGTAAGCTTCAACTCTGTTAGTTGAATGCACTGAACAAAAAGTACTATCTCAGAATGCTTCTGTGTAGTTTTTATTTGAAGACATTACATTTTCCACTGTAGGCCTCTTAGCGCTATGAATGTCCACTTGCAGTTTCTAATGAAAGAGTGTTTCAGTGCTGCTCAATCAAAAGAAAGGTCCAACTCTGTTAGTTGAATGCACAGAACAGAAAGAAGGTTCACAGTATGCTTCCGTGTAGGTTTTATGTGAAGTAAGTCCTTTTTACACTATAGGCCCCCATGCGCTATGGTTGTCCACTTGCAGTTTCTACAGAAAGAGTGTTTCTGTGCTGCTCTATCAAAAGTAGGTTCAACTCTGTTAGTTGAATGCACAGAAGACAAAGAAGTTTCACAGAATGCTTCTGTGTAGTTTTTATTTTTAGATATTCTTTTTTGCTGTATAGGCCCCTTAGCGCTATGAATGTCCAACTGCAGTTTCTACAGAAAGAGTGTTTCAGAATTGCTCAATCAAAAGTAAGCTTCAAATCTGTTACTTGAATGCACAGAACAGAAAGAAGTTTCACTGAATGCTTCTGTGTAGTTTTTGTTTGTAGTTATTCCTTTTTCCAGCATAGGCTCCTTAGTGCTACGAATGTCCACTTGTAGTTTCTACAGAAAGAGTGTTTCAGAACTGCTCAATCAATAGTATTGTTCAACTCTGTTAGTTGAATGCACAGAACAGAAAGAAGTTTCGCAGAATGCTTCTGAGTAGTTTCTAGTTGAAGATATCCCTTTTTCCACTATAAGCCCCATAGAGCTCTGAATGTCCAGTTGCAGTTTCTACAGAAAGAGTGTTTCAGAACTGCTCTATCAAAAGTAATGTTCAACTCTGTTAGTTGAATGCACAGAACAGAAAGAAGTTTCGGAGAATGCTTCTGTGTAGTTTTTATTTGAAGATATTCCTTTTTCCACTATAGGCCCCTTACGGTTCCAAATATCCACTTGCTGTTTCTACAGAAAGAGCGTCTCAGAACTGCTCAATCAATAGTATGCTTCAACTCTGTTAGTTGAATGCAAAGAACAGAAATAAGTTTCACAGAATGTTTCTGTGTAGTTATTATTTGAAGATACTCCTTTTTCCAATATAAGCCCACTAGAGCTCTGTATGTCCAGTTGCAGTATCCACAGAAAGGGTGTTTCAGAACTGCTCTATCAAAAGTAATATTCATCTCTGTTAGTTGAATGCACAGAACAGAAAGAAGTTTCGCAGAATGCTTCAGTGTAGTTTTTATTTGAAGATATTCCTTTTTCCACTATAGGCCCCTTAGGGCTCCGAATGTCCACTTGCAGTTTTTACAGAAACAGTGTTTCAGAACTGTTCAATCAAAAGTAAGCTTCAACTCTGTTAGTTGAATGCCCAGAACAGAAAGAAGTTTCGCAGAATGCTTCTGAGTAGTTTTAATTTGAAGATATTCTTTTTTCCACTATAAGCCCAATAGCGCTCTGAGTGTCCACTTGTAGTTTCTACAGAAACAGTGTTTCAGAACTGCTCTATCGAAAGTAATATTCAACTCTGTTACTTGAATGCACAGAACAGAAAGAAGTTTCGCAGAATGCTTCTGTGTATTTTTTATTTGTAGATATTCTTTTTTGCAGTATAGGCCCCTTAGCGCTATGAATGTCCAATTGCAGTTTCTACAGAAAGAGTGTATCAGAATTGCTCAATCAAAAGTAAGCTTCAACTCTGTTAGTTCATTGCACAGAACAGAAAGAAGTTTCACTGAATGCCTCTGTGTAGGTTTTGTTTGTAATTATTCCTTTTCCAGTATAGGCTCCTTAGTGCTAGGAATGTCCACTTGCAGTTTCTACAGAAAGAGTGTTTCAGAACTGCTCAATCAATAGTAATGTTCAACTCTGATAGTTGAATGCACAGAACAGAATGAAGTTTCGCAGAATGCTTCTGAGTAGCTTTTAGTAGAAGATATTGCTTTTTCCACTATAAGCCCTTTAGCGCTCTGAATGTCCAGTTGCAGTTTCTACAGAAAGAGTGTTTCAGAACTGCTCTACCAAAAGTAATATTCAACTCTGTTAGTTTAATGCACAGAACAGAAAGAAGCTTCGGAGAATGCTTCTGTGTAGTTTTTATTTGAAGATATTCCTTTTTCCACTATTGGCCCCTTAGGGTTCCAAATGTCCACTTGCTGTTTCTACAGAAAGAGCGTCTCAGAACTGCTCAATCAATAGTAAGCTTCAACTCTGTTAGTTGAATGCAAAGAACAGAAAGAAGTTTCACAGAATGATTCTGTGTAGTTTTTATTTGAAGATATTCCTTTTTCCACTGTACGCCCCTTAGGGTTCCAAATGTCCACTTGCAGTTTCTTCAGAAAGAGCGTCTCAGAACTGCTCAATCAAAAGTAAACTTCAACTCTGTTAGTTGAGTGCAAAGAAGAGAAACAAGTTTCACAGAATGCTTCTGTATAGTTTTAATTTGAAGATATTCCTTTTTCCACTATAAGCCCATTAGCTCTCTGAGTGTCCAGTTGCAGTTTCCACAGAAAGAGTGTTTCAGAACTGCTGTATCAAAAGTAATATTCATATCTGTTAGTTGAATGCACAGAAGAGATAGAAGGTTTGCAGAATGCTTCTGTATAGTTTTTATTTGAAGATATTCCTTTTTCCACTATAGGACCCTTAGGGCTCCGAATGTCCACTTACAGTTTCTACAGAAACAATGTTTCAGAACTTTTCAATCAAAAGTAAGCTTCAACTCTGTTAGTTGAATTCACAGAACAGAAAGCAGTTTCATAAAATGCTTCTGTGTAGTTTTCATTTGAAGATATTCCATTTGCCACTAGAGTCCTCCTGGGGCTCCAAATGTCCACTTGCAGTTTCCACAGAAATTGTGTTTCAGAACTGCTCAATCAAAAGTAAGCTTCAACTCTGTTAGTTGAATGCACTGAACAAAATGTACTATCACAGAATGCTTCTGTGTAGTTTTTATTTGAAGACATTACATTTTCCACTGTAGGCCTCTTAGCGCTATGAATGTCCACTTGCAGTTTCTAATGAAAGAGTGTTTCAGCGCTGCTCAATCAAAAGAAAGGTCCAACTCTGTTAGTTGAATGCACAGAACAGAAAGAAGTTTCACAGAATGCTTCTGTGTAGGTTTTATTTGAAGTAAGTCCTTTTTACGCTATAGGCCCCCATGCGCTATGGTTGTCCACTTGCAGTTTCTACAGAAAGAGTGTTTCAGAATTGCTCAATCAAAAGTAAGCTTCAAATCTGTTACTTGAATGCACAGAACAGAAAGAAGTTTCACTGAATGCTTCTGTGTAGTTTTTGTTTGTAGTTATTCCTTTTTCCAGCATAGGCTCCTTAGTGCTACGAATGTCCACTTGTAGTTTCTACAGAAAGAGTGTTTCAGAACTGCTCAATCAATACTAATGTTCAACTCTGTTAGTCGAATGCACAGAACAGAAAGAAGCTTCGGAGAATGCTTCTGTGTAGTTTTAATTTGAAGATATTCCTTTTTCCACTATAAGCCCATTAGCTCTCTGAGTGTCCAGTTGCATTTTCCACAGAAAGAGTGTTTCAGAACTGCTCTATCAAAAGTAATGTTCAACTCTATTAGTTGAATGCACAGAACAGAAAGAAGTTTCGGAGAATGCTTCTGTGTAGTTTTTATTTGAAGATATTCCTTTTTCCACTATAGGCCCCTAACGGTTCCAAATATCCACTTGCTGTTTCTACAGAAAGAGCGTCTCAGAACTGCTCAATCAATAGTATGCTTCAACTCTGTTAGTTGAATTCAAAGAACAGAAATAAGTTTCACAGAATGTTTCTGTGTAGTTTTTATTTGAAGATATTCCTTTTTCCAACATAAGCCCATTAGTGCTCTGTATGTCCAGTTACAGTTTCCACAGAAACAGTGTTTCAGAACTGTTCCATCAAAAGTAAGCTTCAACTCTGTTAGTTGAATGTCCAGAACAGAAAGAAGTTTCGCAGAATGCTTCTGAGTAGTTTTAATTTGAAGATATTCTTTTTTCCACTATAAGCCAAATAGCGCTCTGAGTGTCCACTTGTAGTTTCTACAGAAACAGTGTTTCAGAACTGCTCTATCGAAAGTAATATTCAACTCTGTTACTTGAATGCACAGAACAGAAAGAAGTTTCACAGAATGCTTCTGTGTAGTTTTTATCTGTAGATATTCTTTTTGGCAGTATAGGCCCCTTAGCGCTATGAATGTCCAATTGCAGTTTCTACAGAAAGAGTGTATCAGAATTGCTCAATCAAAAGTATGCTTCAACTCTGTTAGTTCATTGCACAGAACAGAAAGAAGTTTCACTGAATGCCTCTGTGTAGTTTTTGTTTGTAATTATTCCTTTTCCAGTATAGGCTCCTTAGTGCTAGGAATGTCCACTTGCAGTTTCTACAGAAAGAGTGTTTCAGAACTGCTCAATCAATAGTAATGTTCAACTCTGATAGTTGAATGCACAGAACAGAATGAAGTTTCGCAGAATGCTTCTGAGTAGCTTTTAGTAGAAGATATTGCTTTTTCCACTATAAGCCCTTTAGCGCTCTGAATGTCCAGTTGCAGTTTCTACAGAAAGAGTGTTTCAGAACTGCTCTACCAAAAGTAATATTCAACTCTGTTAGTTTAATGCACAGAACAGAAAGAAGCTTCGGAGAATGCTTCTGTGTAGTTTTTATTTGAAGATATTCCTTTTTCCACTATTGGCCCCTTAGGGTTCCAAATGTCCACTTGCTGTTTCTACAGAAAGAGCGTCTCAGAACTGCTCAATCAATAGTAAGCTTCAACTCTGTTAGTTGAATGCAAAGAACAGAAAGAAGTTTCACAGAATGATTCTGTGTAGTTTTTATTTGAAGATATTCGTTTTTCCACTGTACGCCCCTTAGGGTTCCAAATGTCCACTTGCAGTTTCTTCCGAAAGAGCGTCTCAGAACTGCTCAATCAAAAGTAAACTTCAACTCTGTTAGTTGAGTGCAAAGAAGAGAAACAAGTTTCACAGAATGCTTCTGTATAGTTTTAATTTGAAGATATTCCTTTTTCCACTATAAGCCCATTAGCTCTCTGAGTGTCCAGTTGCAGTTTCCACAGAAAGAGTGTTTCAGAACTGCTGTATCAAAAGTAATATTCATATCTGTTAGTTGAATGCACAGAAGAGATAGAAGGTTTGCAGAATGCTTCTGTATAGTTTTGATTTGAAGATATTCCTTTTTCCACTATAGGACCCTTAGGGCTCCGAATGTCCACTTACAGTTTCTACAGAAACAATGTTTCAGAACTTTTCAATCAAAAGTAAGCTTCAACTCTGTTAGTTGAATTCACAGAACAGAAAGCAGTTTCATAAAATGCTTCTGTGTAGTTTTCATTTGAAGATATTCCATTTGCCACTAGAGTCCTCCTGGGGCTCCAAATGTCCACTTGCAGTTTCCACAGAAATTGTGTTTCAGAACTGCTCAATCAAAAGTAAGCTTCAACTCTGTTAGTTGAATGCACTGAACAAAAAGTACTATCACAGAATGCTTCTGTGTAGTTTTTATTTGAAGACATTACATTTTCCACTGTAGGCCTCTTAGCGCTATGAATGTCCACTTGCAGTTTCTAATGAAAGAGTGTTTCAGCGCTGCTCAATCAAAAGAAAGGTCCAACTCTGTTAGTTGAATGCACAGAACAGAAAGAAGTTTCACAGAATGCTTCTGTGTAGGTTTTATTTGAAGTAAGTCCTTTTTACACTATAGGCCCCCATGCGCTATGGTTGTCCACTTGCAGTTTCTACAGAAAGAGTGTTTCAGAATTGCTCAATCAAAAGTAAGCTTCAAATCTGTTACTTGAATGCACAGAACAGAAAGAAGTTTCACTGAATGCTTCTGTGTAGTTTTTGTTTGTAGTTATTCCTTTTTCCAGCATAGGCTCCTTAGTGCTACGAATGTCCACTTGTAGTTTCTACAGAAAGAGTGTTTCAGAACTGCTCAATCAATAGTAATGTTCAACTCTGTTAGTTGAATGCACAGAACAGAAAGAAGCTTCGGAGAATGCTTCTGTGTAGTTTTAATTTGAAGATATTCCTTTTTCCACTATAAGCCCATTAGCTCTCTGAGTGTCCAGTTGCATTTTCCACAGAAAGAGTGTTTCAGAACTGCTCTATCAAAAGTAATGTTCAACTCTATTAGTTGAATGCACAGAACAGAAAGAAGTTTCGGAGAATGCTTCTGTGTAGTTTTTATTTGAAGATATTCCTTTTTCCACTATAGGCCCCTTACGGTTCCAAATATCCACTTGCTGTTTCTACAGAAAGAGCGTCTCAGAACTGCTCAATCAATAGTATGCTTCAACTCTGTTAGTTGAATTCAAAGAACAGAAATAAGTTTCACAGAATGTTTCTGTGTAGTTTTTATTTGAAGATATTCCTTTTTCCAACATAAGCCCATTAGTGCTCTGTATGTCCAGTTACAGTTTCCACAGAAAGAGTGTTTCAGAACTGTTCAATCAAAAGTAAGCTTCAACTCTGTTAGTTGAATGCCCAGAACAGAAAGAAGTTTCGCAGAATGCTTCTGAGTAGTTTTAATTTGAAGATATTCTTTTTTCCACTATAAGCCAAATAGCGCTCTGAGTGTCCACTTGTAGTTTCTACAGAAACAGTGTTTCAGAACTGCTCTATCGAAAGTAATATTCAACTCTGTTACTTGAATGCACAGAACAGAAAGAAGTTTCACAGAATGCTTCTGTGTAGTTTTTATCTGTAGATATTCTTTTTGGCAGTATAGGCCCCTTAGCGCTATGAATGTCCAATTGCAGTTTCTACAGAAAGAGTGTATCAGAATTGCTCAATCAAAAGTATGCTTCAACTCTGTTAGTTCATTGCACAGAACAGAAAGAAGTTTCACTGAATGCCTCTGTGTAGTTTTTGTTTGTAATTATTCCTTTTCCAGTATAGGCTCCTTAGTGCTAGGAATGTCCACTTGCAGTTTATACAGAAAGAGTGTTTCAAAACTGCTCAATCAATAGTAATGTTCAACTCTGATAGTTGAATGCACAGAACAGAATGAAGTTTCGCAGAATGCTTCTGAGTAGCTTTTAGTTGAAGATATTCCTTTTTCCACTATAAGCCCATTAGCTCTCTGAGTGTCCAGTTGCATTTTCCACAGAAAGAGTGTTTCAGAACTGCTCTATCAAAAGTAATGTTCAACTCTGTTAGTTGAATGCACAGAACAGAAAGAAGCTTCGGAGAATGCTTCTGTGTAGTTTTAATTTGAAGATATTCCTTTTTCCACTATAAGCCCATTAGCTCTCTGAGTGTCCAGTTGCATTTTCCACAGAAAGAGTGTTTCAGAACTGCTCTATCAAAAGTAATGTTCAACTCTATTAGTTGAATGCACAGAACAGAAAGAAGTTTCGGAGAATGCTTCTGTGTAGTTTTTATTTGAAGATATTCCTTTTTCCACTATAGGCCCCTTACGGTTCCAAATATCCACTTGCTGTTTCTACAGAAAGAGCGTCTCAGAACTGCTCAATCAAAAGTAAGCTTCAACTCTGTTAGTTGAATTCAAAGAACAGAAATAAGTTTCACAGAATGTTTCTGTGTAGTTTTTATTTGAAGATATTCCTTTTTCCAACATAAGCCCATTAGTGCTCTGTATGTCCAGTTACAGTTTCCACAGAAAGAGTGTTTCAGAACTGTTCAATCAAAAGTAAGCTTCAACTCTGTTAGTTGAATGCCCAGAACAGAAAGAAGTTTCGCAGAATGCTTCTGAGTAGTTTTAATTTGAAGATATTCTTTTTTCCACTATAAGCCAAATAGCGCTCTGAGTGTCCACTTGTAGTTTCTACAGAAACAGTGTTTCAGAACTGCTCTATCGAAAGTAATATTCAACTCTGTTACTTGAATGCACAGAACAGAAAGAAGTTTCACAGAATGCTTCTGTGTAGTTTTTATCTGTAGATATTCTTTTTGGCAGTATAGGCCCCTTAGCGCTATGAATGTCCAATTGCAGTTTCTACAGAAAGAGTGTATCAGAATTGCTCAATCAAAAGTATGCTTCAACTCTGTTAGTTCATTGCACAGAACAGAAAGAAGTTTCACTGAATGCCTCTGTGTAGTTTTTGTTTGTAATTATTCCTTTTCCAGTATAGGCTCCTTAGTGCTAGGAATGTCCACTTGCAGTTTCTACAGAAAGAGTGTTTCAAAACTGCTCAATCAATAGTAATGTTCAACTCTGATAGTTGAATGCACAGAACAGAATGAAGTTTCGCAGAATGCTTCTGAGTAGCTTTTAGTTGAAGATATTCCTTTTTCCACTATAAGCCCATTAGCTCTCTGAGTGTCCAGTTGCATTTTCCACAGAAAGAGTGTTTCAGAACTGCTCTATCAAAAGTAATGTTCAACTCTGTTAGTTGAATGCACAGAACAGAAAGAAGCTTCGGAGAATGCTTCTGTGTAGTTTTAATTTGAAGATATTCCTTTTTCCACTATAAGCCCATTAGCTCTCTGAGTGTCCAGTTGCATTTTCCACAGAAAGAGTGTTTCAGAACTGCTCTATCAAAAGTAATATTCATCTCTGTTAGTTGAATGCACAGAACAGAAAGAAGTTTCGCAGAATGGTTCTGTGTAGTTTTTATTTGAAGATATTTCTTTTTCCACTATAGGACCCTTAGGGCTCCGAATGTCCACTTACAGTTTCTACAGAAACAATGTTTCAGAACTGTTCAATCAAAAGTAAGCTTCAACTCTGTTAGTTGAATTCACAGAACAGAAAGCAGTTTCATAAAATGCTTCTGTGTAGTTTTTATTTGAAGATATTCCTTTTGCCACTAGAGTCCTCCTGGCGCTCCGAATGTCCACTTGCAGTTTCCACAGAAACTGTGTTTCAGAACTCCTCAATCAAAAGTAAGCTTCAACTCTGTTAGTTGAATGCACTGAACAAAAAGTACTATCACAGAATGCTTCTGTGTAGTTTTTATTTGAAGACATTACATTTTCCACTGTAGGCCTCTTAGCGCTATGAATGTCCACTTGCAGTTTCTAATGAAAGAGTGTTTCTGTGCTGCTCAATCAAAAGAAAGGTCCAACTCTGTTAGTTGAATGCACAGAACAGAAAGAAGGTTCACAGTATGCTTCCGTGTAGGTTTTATTTGAAGTAAGTCCTTTTTACACTATAGGCCCCCATGCGCTATGGTTGTCCACTTGCAGTTTCTACAGAAAGAGTGTTTCTGTGCTGCTCTATCAAAAGTAGGTTCAACTCTGTTAGTTGAATGCACAGAAGACAAAGAAGTTTCACAGAATGCTTCTGTGTAGTTTTTATTTTTAGATATTCTTTTTTGCTGTATAGGCCCCTTAGCGCTATGAATGTCCAACTGCAGTTTCTACAGAAAGAGTGTTTCAGAATTGCTCAATCAAAAGTAAGCTTCAAATCTGTTACTTGAATGCACAGAACAGAAAGAAGTTTCACTGAATGCTTCTGTGTAGTTTTTGTTTGTAGTTATTCCTTTTTCCAGCATAGGCTCCTTAGTGCTACGAATGTCCACTTGTAGTTTCTACAGAAAGAGTGTTTCAGAACTGCTCAATCAATAGTATTGATCAACTCTGTTAGTTGAATGCACAGAACAGAAAGAAGTTTCGCAGAATGCTTCTGAGTAGTTTCTAGTTGAAGATATCCCTTTTTCCACTATAAGCCCCATAGAGCTCTGAATGTCCAGTTGCAGTTTCTACAGAAAGAGTGTTTCAGAACTGCTCTATCAAAAGTAATGTTCAACTCTGTTAGTTGAATGCACAGAACAGAAAGAAGTTTCGGAGAATGCTTCTGTGTAGTTTTTATTTGAAGATATTCCTTTTTCCACTATAGGCCCCTTACGGTTCCAAATATCCACTTGCTGTTTCTACAGAAAGAGCGTCTCAGAACTGCTCAATCAATAGTATGCTTCAACTCTGTTAGTTGAATGCAAAGAACAGAAATAAGTTTCACAGAATGTTTCTGTGTAGTTTTTATTTGAAGATACTCCTTTTTCCAATATAAGCCCACTAGAGCTCTGTATGTCCAGTTGCAGTTTCCACAGAAAGGGTGTTTCAGAACTGCTCTATCAAAAGTAATATTCATCTCTGTTAGTTGAATGCACAGAACAGAAAGAAGTTTCGCAGAATGCTTCAGTGTAGTTTTTATTTGAAGATATTCCTTTTTCCACTATAGGCCCCTTAGGGCTCCGAATGTCCACTTGCAGTTTTTACAGAAACAGTGTTTCAGAACTGTTCAATCAAAAGTAAGCTTCAACTCTGTTAGTTGAATGCCCAGAACAGAAAGAAGTTTCGCAGAATGCTTCTGAGTAGTTTTAATTTGAAGATATTCTTTTTTCCACTATAAGCCCAATAGCGCTCTGAGTGTCCACTTGTAGTTTCTACAGAAACAGTGTTTCAGAACTGCTCTATCGAAAGTAATATTCAACTCTGTTACTTGAATGCACAGAACAGAAAGAAGTTTCGCAGAATGCTTCTGTGTATTTTTTATTTGTAGATATTTTTTTTGCAGTATAGGCCCCTTAGCGCTATGAATGTCCAATTGCAGTTTCTACAGAAAGAGTGTATCAGAATTGCTCAATCAAAAGTAAGCTTCAACTCTGTTAGTTCATTGCACAGAACAGAAAGAAGTTTCACTGAATGCCACTGTGTAGGTTTTGTTTGTAATTATTCCTTTTCCAGTATAGGCTCCTTAGTGCTAGGAATGTCCACTTGCAGTTTCTACAGAAAGAGTGTTTCAGAACTGCTCAATCAATAGTAATGTTCAACTCTGATAGTTGAATGCACAGAACAGAAAGAAGCTTCGGAGAATGCTTCTGTGTAGTTTTTATTTGAAGATATTCCTTTGTCCACTATTGGCCCCTTAGGGTTCCAAATGTCCACTTGCTGTTTCTACAGAAAGAGCGTCTCAGAACTGCTCAATCAATAGTAAGCTTCAACTCTGTTAGTTGAATGCAAAGAACAGAAAGAAGTTTCACAGAATGATTCTGTGTAGTTTTTATTTGAAGATATTCCTTTTTCCACTGTACGCCCCTTAGGGTTCCAAATGTCCACTTGCAGTTTCTTCCGAAAGAGCGTCTCAGAACTGCTCAATCAAAAGTAAACTTCAACTCTGTTAGTTGAGTGCAAAGAAGAGAAACAAGTTTCACAGAATGCTTCTGTATAGTTTTAATTTGAAGATATTCCTTTTTCCACTATAAGCCCATTAGCTCTCTGAGTGTCCAGTTGCAGTTTCCACAGAAAGAGTGTTTCAGAACTGCTGTATCAAAAGTAATATTCATATCTGTTAGTTGAATGCACAGAAGAGATAGAAGGTTTGCAGAATGCTTCTGTATAGTTTTTATTTGAAGATATTCCTTTTTCCACTATAGGACCCTTAGGGCTCCGAATGTCCACTTACAGTTTCTACAGAAACAATGTTTCAGAACTTTTCAATCAAAAGTAAGCTTCAACTCTGTTAGTTGAATTCACAGAACAGAAAGCAGTTTCATAAAATGCTTCTGTGTAGTTTTCATTTGAAGATATTCCATTTGCCACTAGAGTCCTCCTGGGGCTCCAAATGTCCACTTGCAGTTTCCACAGAAATTGTGTTTCAGAACTGCTCAATCAAAAGTAAGCTTCAACTCTGTTAGTTGAATGCACTGAACAAAAAGTACTATCACAGAATGCTTCTGTGTAGTTTTTATTTGAAGACATTACATTTTCCACTGTAGGCCTCTTAGCGCTATGAATGTCCACTTGCAGTTTCTAATGAAAGAGTGTTTCAGCGCTGCTCAATCAAAAGAAAGGTCCAACTCTGTTAGTTGAATGCACAGAACAGAAAGAAGTTTCACAGAATGCTTCTGTGTAGGTTTTATTTGAAGTAAGTCCTTTTTACACTATAGGCCCCCATGCGCTATGGTTGTCCACTTGCAGTTTCTACAGAAAGAGTGTTTCAGAATTGCTCAATCAAAAGTAAGCTTCAAATCTGTTACTTGAATGCACAGAACAGAAAGAAGTTTCACTGAATGCTTCTGTGTAGTTTTTGTTTTTAGTTATTCCTTTTTCCAGCATAGGCTCCTTAGTGCTACGAATGTCCACTTGTAGTTTCTACAGAAAGAGTGTTTCAGAACTGCTCAATCAATAGTAATGTTCAACTCTGTTAGTTGAATGCACAGAACAGAAAGAAGCTTCGGAGAATGCTTCTGTGTAGTTTTAATTTGAAGATATTCCTTTTTCCACTATAAGCCCATTAGCTCTCTGAGTGTCCAGTTGCATTTTCCACAGAAAGAGTGTTTCAGAACTGCTCTATCAAAAGTAATGTTCAACTCTATTAGTTGAATGCACAGAACAGAAAGAAGTTTCGGAGAATGCTTCTGTGTAGTTTTTATTTGAAGATATTCCTTTTTCCACTATAGGCCCCTTACGGTTCCAAATATCCACTTGCTGTTTCTACAGAAAGAGCGTCTCAGAACTGCTCAATCAATAGTATGCTTCAACTCTGTTAGTTGAATTCAAAGAACAGAAATAAGTTTCACAGAATGTTTCTGTGTAGTTTTTATTTGAAGATATTCCTTTTTCCAACATAAGCCCATTAGTGCTCTGTATGTCCAGTTACAGTTTCCACAGAAAGAGTGTTTCAGAACTGTTCAATCAAAAGTAAGCTTCAACTCTGTTAGTTGAATGCCCAGAACAGAAAGAAGTTTCGCAGAATGCTTCTGAGTAGTTTTAATTTGAAGATATTCTTTTTTCCACTATAAGCCAAATAGCGCTCTGAGTGTCCACTTGTAGTTTCTACAGAAACAGTGTTTCAGAACTGCTCTATCGAAAGTAATATTCAACTCTGTTACTTGAATGCACAGAACAGAAAGAAGTTTCACAGAATGCTTCTGTGTAGTTTTTATCTGTAGATATTCTTTTTGGCAGTATAGGCCCCTTAGCGCTATGAATGTCCAATTGCAGTTTCTACAGAAAGAGTGTATCAGAATTGCTCAATCAAAAGTATGCTTCAACTCTGTTAGTTCATTGCACAGAACAGAAAGAAGTTTCACTGAATGCCTCTGTGTAGTTTTTGTTTGTAATTATTCCTTTTCCAGTATAGGCTCCTTAGTGCTAGGAATGTCCACTTGCAGTTTCTACAGAAAGAGTGTTTCAAAACTGCTCAATCAATAGTAATGTTCAACTCTGATAGTTGAATGCACAGAACAGAATGAAGTTTCGCAGAATGCTTCTGAGTAGCTTTTAGTTGAAGATATTCCTTTTTCCACTATAAGCCCATTAGCTCTCTGAGTGTCCAGTTGCATTTTCCACAGAAAGAGTGTTTCAGAACTGCTCTATCAAAAGTAATGTTCAACTCTGTTAGTTGAATGCACAGAACAGAAAGAAGCTTCGGAGAATGCTTCTGTGTAGTTTTAATTTGAAGATATTCCTTTTTCCACTATAAGCCCATTAGCTCTCTGAGTGTCCAGTTGCATTTTCCACAGAAAGAGTGTTTCAGAACTGCTCTCTCAAAAGTAATATTCATCTCTGTTAGTTGAATGCACAGAACAGAAAGAAGTTTCGCAGAATGGTTCTGTGTAGTTTTTATTTGAAGATATTTCTTTTTCCACTATAGGACCCTTAGGGCTCCGAATGTCCACTTACAGTTTCTACAGAAACAATGTTTCAGAACTGTTCAATCAAAAGTAAGCTTCAACTCTGTTAGTTGAATTCACAGAACAGAAAGCAGTTTCATAAAATGCTTCTGTGTAGTTTTTATTTGAAGATATTCCTTTTGCCACTAGAGTCCTCCTGGCGCTCCGAATGTCCACTTGCAGTTTCCACAGAAACTGTGTTTCAGAACTCCTCAATCAAAAGTAAGCTTCAACTCTGTTAGTTGAATGCACTGAACAAAAAGTACTATCACAGAATGCTTCTGTGTAGTTTTTATTTGAAGACATTACATTTTCCACTGTAGGCCTCTTAGCGCTATGAATGTCCACTTGCAGTTTCTAATGAAAGAGTGTTTCTGTGCTGCTCAATCAAAAGAAAGGTCCAACTCTGTTAGTTGAATGCACAGAACAGAAAGAAGGTTCACAGTATGCTTCCGTGTAGGTTTTATTTGAAGTAAGTCCTTTTTACACTATAGGCCCCCATGCGCTATGGTTGTCCACTTGCAGTTTCTACAGAAAGAGTGTTTCTGTGCTGCTCTATCAAAAGTAGGTTCAACTCTGTTAGTTGAATGCACAGAAGACAAAGAAGTTTCACAGAATGCTTCTGTGTAGTTTTTATTTTTAGATATTCTTTTTTGCTGTATAGGCCCCTTAGCGCTATGAATGTCCAACTGCAGTTTCTACAGAAAGAGTGTTTCAGAATTGCTCAATCAAAAGTAAGCTTCAAATCTGTTACTTGAATGCACAGAACAGAAAGAAGTTTCACTGAATGCTTCTGTGTAGTTTTTGTTTGTAGTTATTCCTTTTTCCAGCATAGGCTCCTTAGTGCTACGAATGTCCACTTGTAGTTTCTACAGAAAGAGTGTTTCAGAACTGCTCAATCAATAGTATTGTTCAACTCTGTTAGTTGAATGCACAGAACAGAAAGAAGTTTCGCAGAATGCTTCTGAGTAGTTTCTAGTTGAAGATATCCCTTTTTCCACTATAAGCCCCATAGAGCTCTGAATGTCCAGTTGCAGTTTCTACAGAAAGAGTGTTTCAGAACTGCTCTATCAAAAGTAATGTTCAACTCTGTTAGTTGAATGCACAGAACAGAAAGAAGTTTCGGAGAATGCTTCTGTGTAGTTTTTATTTGAAGATATTCCTTTTTCCACTATAGGCCCCTTACGGTTCCAAATATCCACTTGCTGTTTCTACAGAAAGAGCGTCTCAGAACTGCTCAATCAATAGTATGCTTCAACTCTGTTAGTTGAATGCAAAGAACAGAAATAAGTTTCACAGAATGTTTCTGTGTAGTTTTTATTTGAAGATACTCCTTTTTCCAATATAAGCCCACTAGAGCTCTGTATGTCCAGTTGCAGTTTCCACAGAAAGGGTGTTTCAGAACTGCTCTATCAAAAGTAATATTCATCTCTGTTAGTTGAATGCACAGAACAGAAAGAAGTTTCGCAGAATGCTTCAGTGTAGTTTTTATTTGAAGATATTCCTTTTTCCACTATAGGCCCCTTAGGGCTCCGAATGTCCACTTGCAGTTTTTACAGAAACAGTGTTTCAGAACTGTTCAATCAAAAGTAAGCTTCAACTCTGTTAGTTGAATGCCCAGAACAGAAAGAAGTTTCGCAGAATGCTTCTGAGTAGTTTTAATTTGAAGATATTCTTTTTTCCACTATAAGCCCAATAGCGCTCTGAGTGTCCACTTGTAGTTTCTACAGAAACAGTGTTTCAGAACTGCTCTATCGAAAGTAATATTCAACTCTGTTACTTGAATGCACAGAACAGAAAGAAGTTTCGCAGAATGCTTCTGTGTATTTTTTATTTGTAGATATTCTTTTTTGCAGTATAGGCCCCTTAGCGCTATGAATGTCCAATTGCAGTTTCTACAGAAAGAGTGTATCAGAATTGCTCAATCAAAAGTAAGCTTCAACTCTGTTAGTTCATTGCACAGAACAGAAAGAAGTTTCACTGAATGCCTCTGTGTAGGTTTTGTTTGTAATTATTCCTTTTCCAGTATAGGCTCCTTAGTGCTAGGAATGTCCACTTGCAGTTTCTACAGAAAGAGTGTTTCAGAACTGCTCAATCAATAGTAATGTTCAACTCTGATAGTTGAATGCACAGAACAGAATGAAGTTTCGCAGAATGCTTCTGAGTAGCTTTTAGTAGAAGATATTGCTTTTTCCACTATAAGCCCTTTAGCGCTCTGAATGTCCAGTTGCAGTTTCTACAGAAAGAGTGTTTCAGAACTGCTCTACCAAAAGTAATATTCAACTCTGTTAGTTTAATGCACAGAACAGAAAGAAGCTTCGGAGAATGCTTCTGTGTAGTTTTTATTTGAAGATATTCCTTTTTCCACTATTGGCCCCTTAGGGTTCCAAATGTCCACTTGCTGTTTCTACAGAAAGAGCGTCTCAGAACTGCTCAATCAATAGTAAGCTTCAACTCTGTTAGTTGAATGCAAAGAACAGAAAGAAGTTTCACAGAATGATTCTGTGTAGTTTTTATTTGAAGATATTCCTTTTTCCACTGTACGCCCCTTAGGTTTCCAAATGTCCACTTGCAGTTTCTTCCGAAAGAGCGTCTCAGAACTGCTCAATCAAAAGTAAACTTCAACTCTGTTAGTTGAGTGCAAAGAAGAGAAACAAGTTTCACAGAATGCTTCTGTATAGTTTTAATTTGAAGATATTCCTTTTTCCACTATAAGCCCATTAGCTCTCTGAGTGTCCAGTTGCAGTTTCCACAGAAAGAGTGTTTCAGAACTGCTGTATCAAAAGTAATATTCATATCTGTTAGTTGAATGCACAGAAGAGATAGAAGGTTTGCAGAATGCTTCTGTATAGTTTTTATTTGAAGATATTCCTTTTTCCACTATAGGACCCTTAGGGCTCCGAATGTCCACTTACAGTTTCTACAGAAACAATGTTTCAGAACTTTTCAATCAAAAGTAAGCTTCAACTCTGTTAGTTGAATTCACAGAACAGAAAGCAGTTTCATAAAATGCTTCTGTGTAGTTTTCATTTGAAGATATTCCATTTGCCACTAGAGTCCTCCTGGGGCTCCAAATGTCCACTTGCAGTTTCCACAGAAATTGTGTTTCAGAACTGCTCAATCAAAAGTAAGCTTCAACTCTGTTAGTTGAATGCACTGAACAAAAAGTACTATCACAGAATGCTTCTGTGTAGTTTTTATTTGAAGACATTACATTTTCCACTGTAGGCCTCTTAGCGCTATGAATGTCCACTTGCAGTTTCTAATGAAAGAGTGTTTCTGTGCTGCTCAATCAAAAGAAAGGTCCAACTCTGTTAGTTGAATGCACAGAACAGAAAGAAGGTTCACAGTATGCTTCCGTGTAGGTTTTATTTGAAGTAAGTCCTTTTTACACTATAGGCCCCCATGCGCTATGGTTGTCCACTTGCAGTTTCTACAGAAAGAGTGTTTCTGTGCTGCTCTATCAAAAGTAGGTTCAACTCTGTTAGTTGAATGCACAGAAGACAAAGAAGTTTCACAGAATGCTTCTGTGTAGTTTTTATTTTTAGATATTCTTTTTTGCTGTATAGGCCCCTTAGCGCTATGAATGTCCAACTGCAGTTTCTACAGAAAGAGTGTTTCAGAATTGCTCAATCAAAAGTAAGCTTCAAATCTGTTACTTGAATGCACAGAACAGAAAGAAGTTTCACTGAATGCTTCTGTGTAGTTTTTGTTTGTAGTTATTCCTTTTTCCAGCATAGGCTCCTTAGTGCTACGAATGTCCACTTGTAGTTTCTACAGAAAGAGTGTTTCAGAACTGCTCAATCAATAGTATTGTTCAACTCTGTTAGTTGAATGCACAGAACAGAAAGAAGTTTCGCAGAATGCTTCTGAGTAGTTTCTAGTTGAAGATATCCCTTTTTCCACTATAAGCCCCATAGAGCTCTGAATGTCCAGTTGCAGTTTCTACAGAAAGAGTGTTTCAGAACTGCTCTATCAAAAGTAATGTTCAACTCTGTTAGTTGAATGCACAGAACAGAAAGAAGTTTCGGAGAATGCTTCTGTGTAGTTTTTATTTGAAGATATTCCTTTTTCCACTATAGGCCCCTTACGGTTCCAAATATCCACTTGCTGTTTCTACAGAAAGAGCGTCTCAGAACTGCTCAATCAATAGTATGCTTCAACTCTGTTAGTTGAATGCAAAGAACAGAAATAAGTTTCACAGAATGTTTCTGTGTAGTTTTTATTTGAAGATACTCCTTTTTCCAATATAAGCCCACTAGAGCTCTGTATGTCCAGTTGCAGTTTCCACAGAAAGAGTGTTTCAGAACTGCTCTATCAAAAGTAATATTCATCTCTGTTAGTTGAATGCACAGAACAGAAAGAAGGTTCACAGTATGGTTCCGTGTAGGTTTTATTTGAAGTAAGTCCTTTTTACACTATAGGCCCCCATGCGCTATGGTTGTCCACTTGCAGTTTCTACAGAAAGAGTGTTTCTGTGCTGCTCTATCAAAAGTAGGTTCAACTCTGTTAGTTGAATGCACAGAAGACAAAGAAGTTTCACAGAATGCTTCTGTGTAGTTTTTATTTTTATTCTTTTTTGCTGTATAGGCCCCTTAGCGCTATGAATGTCCAACTGCAGTTTCTACAGAAAGAGTGTTTCAGAATTGCTCAATCAAAAGTAAGCTTCAAATCTGTTACTTGAATGCACAGAACAGAAAGAAGTTTCACTGAATGCTTCTGTGTAGTTTTTGTTTGTAGTTATTCCTTTTTCCAGCATAGGCTCCTTAGTGCTACGAATGTCCACTTGTAGTTTCTACAGAAAGAGTGTTTCAGAACTGCTCAATCAATAGTATTGTTCAACTCTGTTAGTTGAATGCACAGAACAGAAAGAAGTTTCGCAGAATGCTTCTGAGTAGTTTCTAGTTGAAGATATCCCTTTTTCCACTATAAGCCCCATAGAGCTCTGAATGTCCAGTTGCAGTTTCTACAGAAAGAGTGTTTCAGAACTGCTCTATCAAAAGTAATGTTCAACTCTGTTAGTTGAATGCACAGAACAGAAAGAAGTTTCGGAGAATGCTTCTGTGTAGTTTTTATTTGAAGATATTCCTTTTTCCACTATAGGCCCCTTACGGTTCCAAATATCCACTTGCTGTTTCTACAGAAAGAGCGTCTCAGAACTGCTCAATCAATAGTATGCTTCAACTCTGTTAGTTGAATGCAAAGAACAGAAATAAGTTTCACAGAATGTTTCTGTGTAGTTTTTATTTGAAGATACTCCTTTTTCCAATATAAGCCCACTAGAGCTCTGTATGTCCAGTTGCAGTTTCCACAGAAAGGGTGTTTCAGAACTGCTCTATCAAAAGTAATATTCATCTCTGTTAGTTGAATGCACAGAACAGAAAGAAGTTTCGCAGAATGCTTCCGTGTAGTTTTTATTTGAAGATATTCCTTTTTCCACTATAGGCCCCTTAGGGCTCCGAATGTCCACTTGCAGTTTTTACAGAAACAGTGTTTCAGAACTGTTCAATCAAAAGTAAGCTTCAACTCTGTTAGTTGAATGCCCAGAACAGAAAGAAGTTTCGCAGAATGCTTCTGAGTAGTTTTAATTTGAAGATATTCTTTTTTCCACTATAAGCCAAATAGCGCTCTGAGTGTCCACTTGTAGTTTCTACAGAAACAGTGTTTCAGAACTGCTCTATCGAAAGTAATATTCAACTCTGTTACTTGAATGCACAGAACAGAAAGAAGTTTCACAGAATGCTTCTGTGTAGTTTTTATCTGTAGATATTCTTTTTGGCAGTATAGGCCCCTTAGCGCTATGAATGTCCAATTGCAGTTTCTACAGAAAGAGTGTATCAGAATTGCTCAATCAAAAGTATGCTTCAACTCTGTTAGTTCATTGCACAGAACAGAAAGAAGTTTCACTGAATGCCTCTGTGTAGTTTTTGTTTGTAATTATTCCTTTTCCAGTATAGGCTCCTTAGTGCTAGGAATGTCCACTTGCAGTTTCTACAGAAAGAGTGTTTCAAAACTGCTCAATCAATAGTAATGTTCAACTCTGATAGTTGAATGCACAGAACAGAATGAAGTTTCGCAGAATGCTTCTGAGTAGCTTTTAGTTGAAGATATTCCTTTTTCCACTATAAGCCCATTAGCTCTCTGAGTGTCCAGTTGCATTTTCCACAGAAAGAGTGTTTCAGAACTGCTCTCTCAAAAGTAATATTCATCTCTGTTAGTTGAATGCACAGAACAGAAAGAAGTTTCGCAGAATGGTTCTGTGTAGTTTTTATTTGAAGATATTTCTTTTTCCACTATAGGACCCTTAGGGCTCCGAATGTCCACTTACAGTTTCTACAGAAACAATGTTTCAGAACTGTTCAATCAAAAGTAAGCTTCAACTCTGTTAGTTGAATTCACAGAACAGAAAGCAGTTTCATAAAATGCTTCTGTGTAGTTTTTATTTGAAGATATTCCTTTTGCCACTAGAGTCCTCCTGGCGCTCCGAATGTCCACTTGCAGTTTCCACAGAAACTGTGTTTCAGAACTCCTCAATCAAAAGTAAGCTTCAACTCTGTTAGTTGAATGCACTGAACAAAAAGTACTATCACAGAATGCTTCTGTGTAGTTTTTATTTGAAGACATTACATTTTCCACTGTAGGCCTCTTAGCGCTATGAATGTCCACTTGCAGTTTCTAATGAAAGAGTGTTTCTGTGCTGCTCAATCAAAAGAAAGGTCCAACTCTGTTAGTTGAATGCACAGAACAGAAAGAAGGTTCACAGTATGCTTCCGTGTAGGTTTTATTTGAAGTAAGTCCTTTTTACACTATAGGCCCCCATGCGCTATGGTTGTCCACTTGCAGTTTCTACAGAAAGAGTGTTTCTGTGCTGCTCTATCAAAAGTAGGTTCAACTCTGTTAGTTGAATGCACAGAAGACAAAGAAGTTTCACAGAATGCTTCTGTGTAGTTTTTATTTTTAGATATTCTTTTTTGCTGTATAGGCCCCTTAGCGCTATGAATGTCCAACTGCAGTTTCTACAGAAAGAGTGTTTCAGAATTGCTCAATCAAAAGTAAGCTTCAAATCTGTTACTTGAATGCACAGAACAGAAAGAAGTTTCACTGAATGCTTCTGTGTAGTTTTTGTTTGTAGTTATTCCTTTTTCCAGCATAGGCTCCTTAGTGCTACGAATGTCCACTTGTAGTTTCTACAGAAAGAGTGTTTCAGAACTGCTCAATCAATAGTATTGTTCAACTCTGTTAGTTGAATGCACAGAACAGAAAGAAGTTTCGCAGAATGCTTCTGAGTAGTTTCTAGTTGAAGATATCCCTTTTTCCACTATAAGCCCCATAGAGCTCTGAATGTCCAGTTGCAGTTTCTACAGAAAGAGTGTTTCAGAACTGCTCTATCAAAAGTAATGTTCAACTCTGTTAGTTGAATGCACAGAACAGAAAGAAGTTTCGGAGAATGCTTCTGTGTAGTTTTTATTTGAAGATATTCCTTTTTCCACTATAGGCCCCTTACGGTTCCAAATATCCACTTGCTGTTTCTACAGAAAGAGCGTCTCAGAACTGCTCAATCAATAGTATGCTTCAACTCTGTTAGTTGAATGCAAAGAACAGAAATAAGTTTCACAGAATGTTTCTGTGTAGTTTTTATTTGAAGATACTCCTTTTTCCAATATAAGCCCACTAGAGCTCTGTATGTCCAGTTGCAGTTTCCACAGAAAGAGTGTTTCAGAACTGCTCTATCAAAAGTAATATTCATCTCTGTTAGTTGAATGCACAGAACAGAAAGAAGGTTCACAGTATGGTTCCGTGTAGGTTTTATTTGAAGTAAGTCCTTTTTACACTATAGGCCCCCATGCGCTATGGTTGTCCACTTGCAGTTTCTACAGAAAGAGTGTTTCTGTGCTGCTCTATCAAAAGTAGGTTCAACTCTGTTAGTTGAATGCACAGAAGACAAAGAAGTTTCACAGAATGCTTCTGTGTAGTTTTTATTTTTATTCTTTTTTGCTGTATAGGCCCCTTAGCGCTATGAATGTCCAACTGCAGTTTCTACAGAAAGAGTGTTTCAGAATTGCTCAATCAAAAGTAAGCTTCAAATCTGTTACTTGAATGCACAGAACAGAAAGAAGTTTCACTGAATGCTTCTGTGTAGTTTTTGTTTGTAGTTATTCCTTTTTCCAGCATAGGCTCCTTAGTGCTACGAATGTCCACTTGTAGTTTCTACAGAAAGAGTGTTTCAGAACTGCTCAATCAATAGTATTGTTCAACTCTGTTAGTTGAATGCACAGAACAGAAAGAAGTTTCGCAGAATGCTTCTGAGTAGTTTCTAGTTGAAGATATCCCTTTTTCCACTATAAGCCCCATAGAGCTCTGAATGTCCAGTTGCAGTTTCTACAGAAAGAGTGTTTCAGAACTGCTCTATCAAAAGTAATGTTCAACTCTGTTAGTTGAATGCACAGAACAGAAAGAAGTTTCGGAGAATGCTTCTGTGTAGTTTTTATTTGAAGATATTCCTTTTTCCACTATAGGCCCCTTACGGTTCCAAATATCCACTTGCTGTTTCTACAGAAAGAGCGTCTCAGAACTGCTCAATCAATAGTATGCTTCAACTCTGTTAGTTGAATGCAAAGAAAAGAAATAAGTTTCACAGAATGTTTCTGTGTAGTTTTTATTTGAAGATACTCCTTTTTCCAATATAAGCCCACTAGAGCTCTGTATGTCCAGTTGCAGTTTCCACAGAAAGGGTGTTTCAGAACTGCTCTATCAAAAGTAATATTCATCTCTGTTAGTTGAATGCACAGAACAGAAAGAAGTTTCGCAGAATGCTTCCGTGTAGTTTTTATTTGAAGATATTCCTTTTTCCACTATAGGCCCCTTAGGGCTCCGAATGTCCACTTGCAGTTTTTACAGAAACAGTGTTTCAGAACTGTTCAATCAAAAGTAAGCTTCAACTCTGTTAGTTGAATGCCCAGAACAGAAAGAAGTTTCGCAGAATGCTTCTGAGTAGTTTTAATTTGAAGATATTCTTTTTTCCACTATAAGCCAAATAGCGCTCTGAGTGTCCACTTGTAGTTTCTACAGAAACAGTGTTTCAGAACTGCTCTATCGAAAGTAATATTCAACTCTGTTACTTGAATGCACAGAACAGAAAGAAGTTTCACAGAATGCTTCTGTGTAGTTTTTATCTGTAGATATTCTTTTTGGCAGTATAGGCCCCTTAGCGCTATGAATGTCCAATTGCAGTTTCTACAGAAAGAGTGTATCAGAATTGCTCAATCAAAAGTATGCTTCAACTCTGTTAGTTCATTGCACAGAACAGAAAGAAGTTTCACTGAATGCCTCTGTGTAGTTTTTGTTTGTAATTATTCCTTTTCCAGTATAGGCTCCTTAGTGCTAGGAATGTCCACTTGCAGTTTCTACAGAAAGAGTGTTTCAAAACTGCTCAATCAATAGTAATGTTCAACTCTGATAGTTGAATGCACAGAACAGAATGAAGTTTCGCAGAATGCTTCTGAGTAGCTTTTAGTTGAAGATATTCCTTTTTCCACTATAAGCCCATTAGCTCTCTGAGTGTCCAGTTGCATTTTCCACAGAAAGAGTGTTTCAGAACTGCTCTCTCAAAAGTAATATTCATCTCTGTTAGTTGAATGCACAGAACAGAAAGAAGTTTCGCAGAATGGTTCTGTGTAGTTTTTATTTGAAGATATTTCTTTTTCCACTATAGGACCCTTAGGGCTCCGAATGTCCACTTACAGTTTCTACAGAAACAATGTTTCAGAACTGTTCAATCAAAAGTAAGCTTCAACTCTGTTAGTTGAATTCACAGAACAGAAAGCAGTTTCATAAAATGCTTCTGTGTAGTTTTTATTTGAAGATATTCCTTTTGCCACTAGAGTCCTCCTGGCGCTCCGAATGTCCACTTGCAGTTTCCACAGAAACTGTGTTTCAGAACTCCTCAATCAAAAGTAAGCTTCAACTCTGTTAGTTGAATGCACTGAACAAAAAGTACTATCACAGAATGCTTCTGTGTAGTTTTTATTTGAAGACATTACATTTTCCACTGTAGGCCTCTTAGCGCTATGAATGTCCACTTGCAGTTTCTAATGAAAGAGTGTTTCTGTGCTGCTCAATCAAAAGAAAGGTCCAACTCTGTTAGTTGAATGCACAGAACAGAAAGAAGGTTCACAGTATGCTTCCGTGTAGGTTTTATTTGAAGTAAGTCCTTTTTACACTATAGGCCCCCATGCGCTATGGTTGTCCACTTGCAGTTTCTACAGAAAGAGTGTTTCTGTGCTGCTCTATCAAAAGTAGGTTCAACTCTGTTAGTTGAATGCACAGAAGACAAAGAAGTTTCACAGAATGCTTCTGTGTAGTTTTTATTTTTAGATATTCTTTTTTGCTGTATAGGCCCCTTAGCGCTATGAATGTCCAACTGCAGTTTCTACAGAAAGAGTGTTTCAGAATTGCTCAATCAAAAGTAAGCTTCAAATCTGTTACTTGAATGCACAGAACAGAAAGAAGTTTCACTGAATGCTTCTGTGTAGTTTTTGTTTGTAGTTATTCCTTTTTCCAGCATAGGCTCCTTAGTGCTACGAATGTCCACTTGTAGTTTCTACAGAAAGAGTGTTTCAGAACTGCTCAATCAATAGTATTGTTCAACTCTGTTAGTTGAATGCACAGAACAGAAAGAAGTTTCGCAGAATGCTTCTGAGTAGTTTCTAGTTGAAGATATCCCTTTTTCCACTATAAGCCCCATAGAGCTCTGAATGTCCAGTTGCAGTTTCTACAGAAAGAGTGTTTCAGAACTGCTCTATCAAAAGTAATGTTCAACTCTGTTAGTTGAATGCACAGAACAGAAAGAAGTTTCGGAGAATGCTTCTGTGTAGTTTTTATTTGAAGATATTCCTTTTTCCACTATAGGCCCCTTACGGTTCCAAATATCCACTTGCTGTTTCTACAGAAAGAGCGTCTCAGAACTGCTCAATCAATAGTATGCTTCAACTCTGTTAGTTGAATGCAAAGAACAGAAATAAGTTTCACAGAATGTTTCTGTGTAGTTTTTATTTGAAGATACTCCTTTTTCCAATATAAGCCCACTAGAGCTCTGTATGTCCAGTTGCAGTTTCCACAGAAAGGGTGTTTCAGAACTGCTCTATCAAAAGTAATATTCATCTCTGTTAGTTGAATGCACAGAACAGAAAGAAGTTTCGCAGAATGCTTCAGTGTAGTTTTTATTTGAAGATATTCCTTTTTCCACTATAGGCCCCTTAGGGCTCCGAATGTCCACTTGCAGTTTTTACAGAAACAGTGTTTCAGAACTGTTCAATCAAAAGTAAGCTTCAACTCTGTTAGTTGAATGCCCAGAACAGAAAGAAGTTTCGCAGAATGCTTCTGAGTAGTTTTAATTTGAAGATATTCTTTTTTCCACTATAAGCCCAATAGCGCTCTGAGTGTCCACTTGTAGTTTCTACAGAAACAGTGTTTCAGAACTGCTCTATCGAAAGTAATATTCAACTCTGTTACTTGAATGCACAGAACAGAAAGAAGTTTCGCAGAATGCTTCTGTGTATTTTTTATTTGTAGATATTCTTTTTTGCAGTATAGGCCCCTTAGCGCTATGAATGTCCAATTGCAGTTTCTACAGAAAGAGTGTATCAGAATTGCTCAATCAAAAGTAAGCTTCAACTCTGTTAGTTCATTGCACAGAACAGAAAGAAGTTTCACTGAATGCCTCTGTGTAGGTTTTGTTTGTAATTATTCCTTTTCCAGTATAGGCTCCTTAGTGCTAGGAATGTCCACTTGCAGTTTCTACAGAAAGAGTGTTTCAGAACTGCTCAATCAATAGTAATGTTCAACTCTGATAGTTGAATGCACAGAACAGAATGAAGTTTCGCAGAATGCTTCTGAGTAGCTTTTAGTAGAAGATATTGCTTTTTCCACTATAAGCCCTTTAGCGCTCTGAATGTCCAGTTGCAGTTTCTACAGAAAGAGTGTTTCAGAACTGCTCTACCAAAAGTAATATTCAACTCTGTTAGTTTAATGCACAGAACAGAAAGAAGCTTCGGAGAATGCTTCTGTGTAGTTTTTATTTGAAGATATTCCTTTTTCCACTATTGGCCCCTTAGGGTTCCAAATGTCCACTTGCTGTTTCTACAGAAAGAGCGTCTCAGAACTGCTCAATCAATAGTAAGCTTCAACTCTGTTAGTTGAATGCAAAGAACAGAAAGAAGTTTCACAGAATGATTCTGTGTAGTTTTTATTTGAAGATATTCCTTTTTCCACTGTACGCCCCTTAGGGTTCCAAATGTCCACTTGCAGTTTCTTCCGAAAGAGCGTCTCAGAACTGCTCAATCAAAAGTAAACTTCAACTCTGTTAGTTGAGTGCAAAGAAGAGAAACAAGTTTCACAGAATGCTTCTGTATAGTTTTAATTTGAAGATATTCCTTTTTCCACTATAAGCCCATTAGCTCTCTGAGTGTCCAGTTGCAGTTTCCACAGAAAGAGTGTTTCAGAACTGCTGTATCAAAAGTAATATTCATATCTGTTAGTTGAATGCACAGAAGAGATAGAAGGTTTGCAGAATGCTTCTGTATAGTTTTTATTTGAAGATATTCCTTTTTCCACTATAGGACCCTTAGGGCTCCGAATGTCCACTTACAGTTTCTACAGAAACAATGTTTCAGAACTTTTCAATCAAAAGTAAGCTTCAACTCTGTTAGTTGAATTCACAGAACAGAAAGCAGTTTCATAAAATGCTTCTGTGTAGTTTTCATTTGAAGATATTCCATTTGCCACTAGAGTCCTCCTGGGGCTCCAAATGTCCACTTGCAGTTTCCACAGAAATTGTGTTTCAGAACTGCTCAATCAAAAGTAAGCTTCAACTCTGTTAGTTGAATGCACTGAACAAAAAGTACTATCACAGAATGCTTCTGTGTAGTTTTTATTTGAAGACATTACATTTTCCACTGTAGGCCTCTTAGCGCTATGAATGTCCACTTGCAGTTTCTAATGAAAGAGTGTTTCAGCGCTGCTCAATCAAAAGAAAGGTCCAACTCTGTTAGTTGAATGCACAGAACAGAAAGAAGTTTCACAGAATGCTTCTGTGTAGGTTTTATTTGAAGTAAGTCCTTTTTACACTATAGGCCCCCATGCGCTATGGTTGTCCACTTGCAGTTTCTACAGAAAGAGTGTTTCAGAATTGCTCAATCAAAAGTAAGCTTCAAATCTGTTACTTGAATGCACAGAACAGAAAGAAGTTTCACTGAATGCTTCTGTGTAGTTTTTGTTTGTAGTTATTCCTTTTTCCAGCATAGGCTCCTTAGTGCTACGAATGTCCACTTGTAGTTTCTACAGAAAGAGTGTTTCAGAACTGCTCAATCAATAGTAATGTTCAACTCTGTTAGTTGAATGCACAGAACAGAAAGAAGCTTCGGAGAATGCTTCTGTGTAGTTTTAATTTGAAGATATTCCTTTTTCCACTATAAGCCCATTAGCTCTCTGAGTGTCCAGTTGCATTTTCCACAGAAAGAGTGTTTCAGAACTGCTCTATCAAAAGTAATGTTCAACTCTATTAGTTGAATGCACAGAACAGAAAGAAGTTTCGGAGAATGCTTCTGTGTAGTTTTTATTTGAAGATATTCCTTTTTCCACTATAGGCCCCTTACGGTTCCAAATATCCACTTGCTGTTTCTACAGAAAGAGCGTCTCAGAACTGCTCAATCAATAGTATGCTTCAACTCTGTTAGTTGAATTCAAAGAACAGAAATAAGTTTCACAGAATGTTTCTGTGTAGTTTTTATTTGAAGATATTCCTTTTTCCAACATAAGCCCATTAGTGCTCTGTATGTCCAGTTACAGTTTCCACAGAAAGAGTGTTTCAGAACTGTTCAATCAAAAGTAAGCTTCAACTCTGTTAGTTGAATGCCCAGAACAGAAAGAAGTTTCGCAGAATGCTTCTGAGTAGTTTTAATTTGAAGATATTCTTTTTTCCACTATAAGCCAAATAGCGCTCTGAGTGTCCACTTGTAGTTTCTACAGAAACAGTGTTTCAGAACTGCTCTATCGAAAGTAATATTCAACTCTGTTACTTGAATGCACAGAACAGAAAGAAGTTTCACAGAATGCTTCTGTGTAGTTTTTATCTGTAGATATTCTTTTTGGCAGTATAGGCCCCTTAGCGCTATGAATGTCCAATTGCAGTTTCTACAGAAAGAGTGTATCAGAATTGCTCAATCAAAAGTATGCTTCAACTCTGTTAGTTCATTGCACAGAACAGAAAGAAGTTTCACTGAATGCCTCTGTGTAGTTTTTGTTTGTAATTATTCCTTTTCCAGTATAGGCTCCTTAGTGCTAGGAATGTCCACTTGCAGTTTCTACAGAAAGAGTGTTTCAAAACTGCTCAATCAATAGTAATGTTCAACTCTGATAGCTGAATGCACAGAACAGAATGAAGTTTCGCAGAATGCTTCTGAGTAGCTTTTAGTTGAAGATATTCCTTTTTCCACTATAAGCCCATTAGCTCTCTGAGTGTCCAGTTGCATTTTCCACAGAAAGAGTGTTTCAGAACTGCTCTATCAAAAGTAATGTTCAACTCTGTTAGTTGAATGCACAGAACAGAAAGAAGCTTCGGAGAATGCTTCTGTGTAGTTTTAATTTGAAGATATTCCTTTTTCCACTATAAGCCCATTAGCTCTCTGAGTGTCCAGTTGCATTTTCCACAGAAAGAGTGTTTCAGAACTGCTCTATCAAAAGTAATATTCATCTCTGTTAGTTGAATGCACAGAACAGAAAGAAGTTTCGCAGAATGGTTCTGTGTAGTTTTTATTTGAAGATATTTCTTTTTCCACTATAGGACCCTTAGGGCTCCGAATGTCCACTTACAGTTTCTACAGAAACAATGTTTCAGAACTGTTCAATCAAAAGTAAGCTTCAACTCTGTTAGTTGAATTCACAGAACAGAAAGCAGTTTCATAAAATGCTTCTGTGTAGTTTTTATTTGAAGATATTCCTTTTGCCACTAGAGTCCTCCTGGCGCTCCGAATGTCCACTTGCAGTTTCCACAGAAACTGTGTTTCAGAACTCCTCAATCAAAAGTAAGCTTCAACTCTGTTAGTTGAATGCACTGAACAAAAAGTACTATCACAGAATGCTTCTGTGTAGTTTTTATTTGAAGACATTACATTTTCCACTGTAGGCCTCTTAGCGCTATGAATGTCCACTTGCAGTTTCTAATGAAAGAGTGTTTCTGTGCTGCTCAATCAAAAGAAAGGTCCAACTCTGTTAGTTGAATGCACAGAACAGAAAGAAGGTTCACAGTATGCTTCCGTGTAGGTTTTATTTGAAGTAAGTCCTTTTTACACTATAGGCCCCCATGCGCTATGGTTGTCCACTTGCAGTTTCTACAGAAAGAGTGTTTCTGTGCTGCTCTATCAAAAGTAGGTTCAACTCTGTTAGTTGAATGCACAGAAGACAAAGAAGTTTCACAGAATGCTTCTGTGTAGTTTTTATTTTTAGATATTCTTTTTTGCTGTATAGGCCCCTTAGCGCTATGAATGTCCAACTGCAGTTTCTACAGAAAGAGTGTTTCAGAATTGCTCAATCAAAAGTAAGCTTCAAATCTGTTACTTGAATGCACAGAACAGAAAGAAGTTTCACTGAATGCTTCTGTGTAGTTTTTGTTTGTAGTTATTCCTTTTTCCAGCATAGGCTCCTTAGTGCTACGAATGTCCACTTGTAGTTTCTACAGAAAGAGTGTTTCAGAACTGCTCAATCAATAGTATTGTTCAACTCTGTTAGTTGAATGCACAGAACAGAAAGAAGTTTCGCAGAATGCTTCTGAGTAGTTTCTAGTTGAAGATATCCCTTTTTCCACTATAAGCCCCATAGAGCTCTGAATGTCCAGTTGCAGTTTCTACAGAAAGAGTGTTTCAGAACTGCTCTATCAAAAGTAATGTTCAACTCTGTTAGTTGAACGCACAGAACAGAAAGAAGTTTCGGAGAATGCTTCTGTGTAGTTTTTATTTGAAGATATTCCTTTTTCCACTATAGGCCCCTTACGGTTCCAAATATCCACTTGCTGTTTCTACAGAAAGAGCGTCTCAGAACTGCTCAATCAATAGTATGCTTCAACTCTGTTAGTTGAATGCAAAGAACAGAAATAAGTTTCACAGAATGTTTCTGTGTAGTTTTTATTTGAAGATACTCCTTTTTCCAATATAAGCCCACTAGAGCTCTGTATGTCCAGTTGCAGTTTCCACAGAAAGGGTGTTTCAGAACTGCTCTATCAAAAGTAATATTCATCTCTGTTAGTTGAATGTCCAGAACAGAAAGAAGTTTCGCAGAATGCTTCAGTGTAGTTTTTATTTGAAGATATTCCTTTTTCCACTATAGGCCCCTTAGGGCTCCGAATGTCCACTTGCAGTTTTTACAGAAACAGTGTTTCAGAACTGTTCAATCAAAAGTAAGCTTCAACTCTGTTAGTTGAATGCCCAGAACAGAAAGAAGTTTCGCAGAATGCTTCTGAGTAGTTTTAATTTGAAGATATTCTTTTTTCCACTATAAGCCCAATAGCGCTCTGAGTGTCCACTTGTAGTTTCTACAGAAACAGTGTTTCAGAACTGCTCTATCGAAAGTAATATTCAACTCTGTTACTTGAATGCACAGAACAGAAAGAAGTTTCGCAGAATGCTTCTGTGTATTTTTTATTTGTAGATATTCTTTTTTGCAGTATAGGCCCCTTAGCGCTATGAATGTCCAATTGCAGTTTCTACAGAAAGAGTGTATCAGAATTGCTCAATCAAAAGTAAGCTTCAACTCTGTTAGTTCATTGCACAGAACAGAAAGAAGTTTCACTGAATGCCTCTGTGTAGGTTTTGTTTGTAATTATTCCTTTTCCAGTATAGGCTCCTTAGTGCTAGGAATGTCCACTTGCAGTTTCTACAGAAAGAGTGTTTCAGAACTGCTCAATCAATAGTAATGTTCAACTCTGATAGTTGAATGCACAGAACAGAATGAAGTTTCGCAGAATGCTTCTGAGTAGCTTTTAGTAGAAGATATTGCTTTTTCCACTATAAGCCCTTTAGCGCTCTGAATGTCCAGTTGCAGTTTCTACAGAAAGAGTGTTTCAGAACTGCTCTACCAAAAGTAATATTCAACTCTGTTAGTTTAATGCACAGAACAGAAAGAAGCTTCGGAGAATGCTTCTGTGTAGTTTTTATTTGAAGATATTCCTTTTTCCACTATTGGCCCCTTAGGGTTCCAAATGTCCACTTGCTGTTTCTACAGAAAGAGCGTCTCAGAACTGCTCAATCAATAGTAAGCTTCAACTCTGTTAGTTGAATGCAAAGAACAGAAAGAAGTTTCACAGAATGATTCTGTGTAGTTTTTATTTGAAGATATTCCTTTTTCCACTGTACGCCCCTTAGGGTTCCAAATGTCCACTTGCAGTTTCTTCCGAAAGAGCGTCTCAGAACTGCTCAATCAAAAGTAAACTTCAACTCTGTTAGTTGAGTGCAAAGAAGAGAAACAAGTTTCACAGAATGCTTCTGTATAGTTTTAATTTGAAGATATTCCTTTTTCCACTATAAGCCCATTAGCTCTCTGAGTGTCCAGTTGCAGTTTCCACAGAAAGAGTGTTTCAGAACTGCTGTATCAAAAGTAATATTCATATCTGTTAGTTGAATGCACAGAAGAGATAGAAGGTTTGCAGAATGCTTCTGTATAGTTTTGATTTGAAGATATTCCTTTTTCCACTATAGGACCCTTAGGGCTCCGAATGTCCACTTACAGTTTCTACAGAAACAATGTTTCAGAACTTTTCAATCAAAAGTAAGCTTCAACTCTGTTAGTTGAATTCACAGAACAGAAAGCAGTTTCATAAAATGCTTCTGTGTAGTTTTCATTTGAAGATATTCCATTTGCCACTAGAGTCCTCCTGGGGCTCCAAATGTCCACTTGCAGTTTCCACAGAAATTGTGTTTCAGAACTGCTCAATCAAAAGTAAGCTTCAACTCTGTTAGTTGAATGCACTGAACAAAAAGTACTATCACAGAATGCTTCTGTGTAGTTTTTATTTGAAGACATTACATTTTCCACTGTAGGCCTCTTAGCGCTATGAATGTCCACTTGCAGTTTCTAATGAAAGAGTGTTTCAGCGCTGCTCAATCAAAAGAAAGGTCCAACTCTGTTAGTTGAATGCACAGAACAGAAAGAAGTTTCACAGAATGCTTCTGTGTAGGTTTTATTTGAAGTAAGTCCTTTTTACACTATAGGCCCCCATGCGCTATGGTTGTCCACTTGCAGTTTCTACAGAAAGAGTGTTTCAGAATTGCTCAATCAAAAGTAAGCTTCAAATCTGTTACTTGAATGCACAGAACAGAAAGAAGTTTCACTGAATGCTTCTGTGTAGTTTTTGTTTGTAGTTATTCCTTTTTCCAGCATAGGCTCCTTAGTGCTACGAATGTCCACTTGTAGTTTCTACAGAAAGAGTGTTTCAGAACTGCTCAATCAATAGTAATGTTCAACTCTGTTAGTTGAATGCACAGAACAGAAAGAAGCTTCGGAGAATGCTTCTGTGTAGTTTTAATTTGAAGATATTCCTTTTTCCACTATAAGCCCATTAGCTCTCTGAGTGTCCAGTTGCATTTTCCACAGAAAGAGTGTTTCAGAACTGCTCTATCAAAAGTAATGTTCAACTCTATTAGTTGAATGCACAGAACAGAAAGAAGTTTCGGAGAATGCTTCTGTGTAGTTTTTATTTGAAGATATTCCTTTTTCCACTATAGGCCCCTTACGGTTCCAAATATCCACTTGCTGTTTCTACAGAAAGAGCGTCTCAGAACTGCTCAATCAATAGTATGCTTCAACTCTGTTAGTTGAATTCAAAGAACAGAAATAAGTTTCACAGAATGTTTCTGTGTAGTTTTTATTTGAAGATATTCCTTTTTCCAACATAAGCCCATTAGTGCTCTGTATGTCCAGTTACAGTTTCCACAGAAAGAGTGTTTCAGAACTGTTCAATCAAAAGTAAGCTTCAACTCTGTTAGTTGAATGCCCAGAACAGAAAGAAGTTTCGCAGAATGCTTCTGAGTAGTTTTAATTTGAAGATATTCTTTTTTCCACTATAAGCCAAATAGCGCTCTGAGTGTCCACTTGTAGTTTCTACAGAAACAGTGTTTCAGAACTGCTCTATCGAAAGTAATATTCAACTCTGTTACTTGAATGCACAGAACAGAAAGAAGTTTCACAGAATGCTTCTGTGTAGTTTTTATCTGTAGATATTCTTTTTGGCAGTATAGGCCCCTTAGCGCTATGAATGTCCAATTGCAGTTTCTACAGAAAGAGTGTATCAGAATTGCTCAATCAAAAGTATGCTTCAACTCTGTTAGTTCATTGCACAGAACAGAAAGAAGTTTCACTGAATGCCTCTGTGTAGTTTTTGTTTGTAATTATTCCTTTTCCAGTATAGGCTCCTTAGTGCTAGGAATGTCCACTTGCAGTTTCTACAGAAAGAGTGTTTCAAAACTGCTCAATCAATAGTAATGTTCAACTCTGATAGTTGAATGCACAGAACAGAATGAAGTTTCGCAGAATGCTTCTGAGTAGCTTTTAGTTGAAGATATTCCTTTTTCCACTATAAGCCCATTAGCTCTCTGAGTGTCCAGTTGCATTTTCCACAGAAAGAGTGTTTCAGAACTGCTCTATCAAAAGTAATGTTCAACTCTGTTAGTTGAATGCACAGAACAGAAAGAAGCTTCGGAGAATGCTTCTGTGTAGTTTTAATTTGAAGATATTCCTTTTTCCACTATAAGCCCATTAGCTCTCTGAGTGTCCAGTTGCATTTTCCACAGAAAGAGTGTTTCAGAACTGCTCTATCAAAAGTAATGTTCAACTCTATTAGTTGAATGCACAGAACAGAAAGAAGTTTCGGAGAATGCTTCTGTGTATTTTTTATTTGAAGATATTCCTTTTTCCACTATAGGCCCCTTACGGTTCCAAATATCCACTTGCTGTTTCTACAGAAAGAGCGTCTCAGAACTGCTCAATCAATAGTATGCTTCAACTCTGTTAGTTGAATTCAAAGAACAGAAATAAGTTTCACAGAATGTTTCTGTGTAGTTTTTATTTGAAGATATTCCTTTTTCCAACATAAGCCCATTAGTGCTCTGTATGTCCAGTTACAGTTTCCACAGAAAGAGTGTTTCAGAACTGTTCAATCAAAAGTAAGCTTCAACTCTGTTAGTTGAATGCCCAGAACAGAAAGAAGTTTCGCAGAATGCTTCTGAGTAGTTTTAATTTGAAGATATTCTTTTTTCCACTATAAGCCAAATAGCGCTCTGAGTGTCCACTTGTAGTTTCTACAGAAACAGTGTTTCAGAACTGCTCTATCGAAAGTAATATTCAACTCTGTTACTTGAATGCACAGAACAGAAAGAAGTTTCACAGAATGCTTCTGTGTAGTTTTTATCTGTAGATATTCTTTTTGGCAGTATAGGCCCCTTAGCGCTATGAATGTCCAATTGCAGTTTCTACAGAAAGAGTGTATCAGAATTGCTCAATCAAAAGTATGCTTCAACTCTGTTAGTTCATTGCACAGAACAGAAAGAAGTTTCACTGAATGCCTCTGTGTAGTTTTTGTTTGTAATTATTCCTTTTCCAGTATAGGCTCCTTAGTGCTAGGAATGTCCACTTGCAGTTTCTACAGAAAGAGTGTTTCAAAACTGCTCAATCAATAGTAATGTTCAACTCTGATAGCTGAATGCACAGAACAGAATGAAGTTTCGCAGAATGCTTCTGAGTAGCTTTTAGTTGAAGATATTCCTTTTTCCACTATAAGCCCATTAGCTCTCTGAGTGTCCAGTTGCATTTTCCACAGAAAGAGTGTTTCAGAACTGCTCTATCAAAAGTAATGTTCAACTCTGTTAGTTGAATGCACAGAACAGAAAGAAGCTTCGGAGAATGCTTCTGTGTAGTTTTAATTTGAAGATATTCCTTTTTCCACTATAAGCCCATTAGCTCTCTGAGTGTCCAGTTGCATTTTCCACAGAAAGAGTGTTTCAGAACTGCTCTATCAAAAGTAATATTCATCTCTGTTAGTTGAATGCACAGAACAGAAAGAAGTTTCGCAGAATGGTTCTGTGTAGTTTTTATTTGAAGATATTTCTTTTTCCACTATAGGACCCTTAGGGCTCCGAATGTCCACTTACAGTTTCTACAGAAACAATGTTTCAGAACTGTTCAATCAAAAGTAAGCTTCAACTCTGTTAGTTGAATTCACAGAACAGAAAGCAGTTTCATAAAATGCTTCTGTGTAGTTTTTATTTGAAGATATTCCTTTTGCCACTAGAGTCCTCCTGGCGCTCCGAATGTCCACTTGCAGTTTCCACAGAAACTGTGTTTCAGAACTCCTCAATCAAAAGTAAGCTTCAACTCTGTTAGTTGAATGCACTGAACAAAAAGTACTATCACAGAATGCTTCTGTGTAGTTTTTATTTGAAGACATTACATTTTCCACTGTAGGCCTCTTAGCGCTATGAATGTCCACTTGCAGTTTCTAATGAAAGAGTGTTTCTGTGCTGCTCAATCAAAAGAAAGGTCCAACTCTGTTAGTTGAATGCACAGAACAGAAAGAAGGTTCACAGTATGCTTCCGTGTAGGTTTTATTTGAAGTAAGTCCTTTTTACACTATAGGCCCCCATGCGCTATGGTTGTCCACTTGCAGTTTCTACAGAAAGAGTGTTTCTGTGCTGCTCTATCAAAAGTAGGTTCAACTCTGTTAGTTGAATGCACAGAAGACAAAGAAGTTTCACAGAATGCTTCTGTGTAGTTTTTATTTTTAGATATTCTTTTTTGCTGTATAGGCCCCTTAGCGCTATGAATGTCCAACTGCAGTTTCTACAGAAAGAGTGTTTCAGAATTGCTCAATCAAAAGTAAGCTTCAAATCTGTTACTTGAATGCACAGAACAGAAAGAAGTTTCACTGAATGCTTCTGTGTAGTTTTTGTTTGTAGTTATTCCTTTTTCCAGCATAGGCTCCTTAGTGCTACGAATGTCCACTTGTAGTTTCTACAGAAAGAGTGTTTCAGAACTGCTCAATCAATAGTATTGTTCAACTCTGTTAGTTGAATGCACAGAACAGAAAGAAGTTTCGCAGAATGCTTCTGAGTAGTTTCTAGTTGAAGATATCCCTTTTTCCACTATAAGCCCCATAGAGCTCTGAATGTCCAGTTGCAGTTTCTACAGAAAGAGTGTTTCAGAACTGCTCTATCAAAAGTAATGTTCAACTCTGTTAGTTGAACGCACAGAACAGAAAGAAGTTTCGGAGAATGCTTCTGTGTAGTTTTTATTTGAAGATATTCCTTTTTCCACTATAGGCCCCTTACGGTTCCAAATATCCACTTGCTGTTTCTACAGAAAGAGCGTCTCAGAACTGCTCAATCAATAGTATGCTTCAACTCTGTTAGTTGAATGCAAAGAACAGAAATAAGTTTCACAGAATGTTTCTGTGTAGTTTTTATTTGAAGATACTCCTTTTTCCAATATAAGCCCACTAGAGCTCTGTATGTCCAGTTGCAGTTTCCACAGAAAGGGTGTTTCAGAACTGCTCTATCAAAAGTAATATTCATCTCTGTTAGTTGAATGTCCAGAACAGAAAGAAGTTTCGCAGAATGCTTCAGTGTAGTTTTTATTTGAAGATATTCCTTTTTCCACTATAGGCCCCTTAGGGCTCCGAATGTCCACTTGCAGTTTTTACAGAAACAGTGTTTCAGAACTGTTCAATCAAAAGTAAGCTTCAACTCTGTTAGTTGAATGCCCAGAACAGAAAGAAGTTTCGCAGAATGCTTCTGAGTAGTTTTAATTTGAAGATATTCTTTTTTCCACTATAAGCCCAATAGCGCTCTGAGTGTCCACTTGTAGTTTCTACAGAAACAGTGTTTCAGAACTGCTCTATCGAAAGTAATATTCAACTCTGTTACTTGAATGCACAGAACAGAAAGAAGTTTCGCAGAATGCTTCTGTGTATTTTTTATTTGTAGATATTCTTTTTTGCAGTATAGGCCCCTTAGCGCTATGAATGTCCAATTGCAGTTTCTACAGAAAGAGTGTATCAGAATTGCTCAATCAAAAGTAAGCTTCAACTCTGTTAGTTCATTGCACAGAACAGAAAGAAGTTTCACTGAATGCCTCTGTGTAGGTTTTGTTTGTAATTATTCCTTTTCCAGTATAGGCTCCTTAGTGCTAGGAATGTCCACTTGCAGTTTCTACAGAAAGAGTGTTTCAGAACTGCTCAATCAATAGTAATGTTCAACTCTGATAGTTGAATGCACAGAACAGAATGAAGTTTCGCAGAATGCTTCTGAGTAGCTTTTAGTAGAAGATATTGCTTTTTCCACTATAAGCCCTTTAGCGCTCTGAATGTCCAGTTGCAGTTTCTACAGAAAGAGTGTTTCAGAACTGCTCTACCAAAAGTAATATTCAACTCTGTTAGTTTAATGCACAGAACAGAAAGAAGCTTCGGAGAATGCTTCTGTGTAGTTTTTATTTGAAGATATTCCTTTTTCCACTATTGGCCCCTTAGGGTTCCAAATGTCCACTTGCTGTTTCTACAGAAAGAGCGTCTCAGAACTGCTCAATCAATAGTAAGCTTCAACTCTGTTAGTTGAATGCAAAGAACAGAAAGAAGTTTCACAGAATGATTCTGTGTAGTTTTTATTTGAAGATATTCCTTTTTCCACTGTACGCCCCTTAGGGTTCCAAATGTCCACTTGCAGTTTCTTCCGAAAGAGCGTCTCAGAACTGCTCAATCAAAAGTAAACTTCAACTCTGTTAGTTGAGTGCAAAGAAGAGAAACAAGTTTCACAGAATGCTTCTGTATAGTTTTAATTTGAAGATATTCCTTTTTCCACTATAAGCCCATTAGCTCTCTGAGTGTCCAGTTGCAGTTTCCACAGAAAGAGTGTTTCAGAACTGCTGTATCAAAAGTAATATTCATATCTGTTAGTTGAATGCACAGAAGAGATAGAAGGTTTGCAGAATGCTTCTGTATAGTTTTGATTTGAAGATATTCCTTTTTCCACTATAGGACCCTTAGGGCTCCGAATGTCCACTTACAGTTTCTACAGAAACAATGTTTCAGAACTTTTCAATCAAAAGTAAGCTTCAACTCTGTTAGTTGAATTCACAGAACAGAAAGCAGTTTCATAAAATGCTTCTGTGTAGTTTTCATTTGAAGATATTCCATTTGCCACTAGAGTCCTCCTGGGGCTCCAAATGTCCACTTGCAGTTTCCACAGAAATTGTGTTTCAGAACTGCTCAATCAAAAGTAAGCTTCAACTCTGTTAGTTGAATGCACTGAACAAAAAGTACTATCACAGAATGCTTCTGTGTAGTTTTTATTTGAAGACATTACATTTTCCACTGTAGGCCTCTTAGCGCTATGAATGTCCACTTGCAGTTTCTAATGAAAGAGTGTTTCAGCGCTGCTCAATCAAAAGAAAGGTCCAACTCTGTTAGTTGAATGCACAGAACAGAAAGAAGTTTCACAGAATGCTTCTGTGTAGGTTTTATTTGAAGTAAGTCCTTTTTACACTATAGGCCCCCATGCGCTATGGTTGTCCACTTGCAGTTTCTACAGAAAGAGTGTTTCAGAATTGCTCAATCAAAAGTAAGCTTCAAATCTGTTACTTGAATGCACAGAACAGAAAGAAGTTTCACTGAATGCTTCTGTGTAGTTTTTGTTTGTAGTTATTCCTTTTTCCAGCATAGGCTCCTTAGTGCTACGAATGTCCACTTGTAGTTTCTACAGAAAGAGTGTTTCAGAACTGCTCAATCAATAGTAATGTTCAACTCTGTTAGTTGAATGCACAGAACAGAAAGAAGCTTCGGAGAATGCTTCTGTGTAGTTTTAATTTGAAGATATTCCTTTTTCCACTATAAGCCCATTAGCTCTCTGAGTGTCCAGTTGCATTTTCCACAGAAAGAGTGTTTCAGAACTGCTCTATAAAAGTAATGTTCAACTCTATTAGTTGAATGCACAGAACAGAAAGAAGTTTCGGAGAATGCTTCTGTGTAGTTTTTATTTGAAGATATTCCTTTTTCCACTATAGGCCCCTTACGGTTCCAAATATCCACTTGCTGTTTCTACAGAAAGAGCGTCTCAGAACTGCTCAATCAATAGTATGCTTCAACTCTGTTAGTTGAATTCAAAGAACAGAAATAAGTTTCACAGAATGTTTCTGTGTAGTTTTTATTTGAAGATATTCCTTTTTCCAACATAAGCCCATTAGTGCTCTGTATGTCCAGTTACAGTTTCCACAGAAAGAGTGTTTCAGAACTGTTCAATCAAAAGTAAGCTTCAACTCTGTTAGTTGAATGCCCAGAACAGAAAGAAGTTTCGCAGAATGCTTCTGAGTAGTTTTAATTTGAAGATATTCTTTTTTCCACTATAAGCCAAATAGCGCTCTGAGTGTCCACTTGTAGTTTCTACAGAAACAGTGTTTCAGAACTGCTCTATCGAAAGTAATATTCAACTCTGTTACTTGAATGCACAGAACAGAAAGAAGTTTCACAGAATGCTTCTGTGTAGTTTTTATCTGTAGATATTCTTTTTGGCAGTATAGGCCCCTTAGCGCTATGAATGTCCAATTGCAGTTTCTACAGAAAGAGTGTATCAGAATTGCTCAATCAAAAGTATGCTTCAACTCTGTTAGTTCATTGCACAGAACAGAAAGAAGTTTCACTGAATGCCTCTGTGTAGTTTTTGTTTGTAATTATTCCTTTTCCAGTATAGGCTCCTTAGTGCTAGGAATGTCCACTTGCAGTTTCTACAGAAAGAGTGTTTCAAAACTGCTCAATCAATAGTAATGTTCAACTCTGATAGTTGAATGCACAGAACAGAATGAAGTTTCGCAGAATGCTTCTGAGTAGCTTTTAGTTGAAGATATTCCTTTTTCCACTATAAGCCCATTAGCTCTCTGAGTGTCCAGTTGCATTTTCCACAGAAAGAGTGTTTCAGAACTGCTCTATCAAAAGTAATGTTCAACTCTGTTAGTTGAATGCACAGAACAGAAAGAAGCTTCGGAGAATGCTTCTGTGTAGTTTTAATTTGAAGATATTCCTTTTTCCACTATAAGCCCATTAGCTCTCTGAGTGTCCAGTTGCATTTTCCACAGAAAGAGTGTTTCAGAACTGCTCTATCAAAAGTAATATTCATCTCTGTTAGTTGAATGCACAGAACAGAAAGAAGTTTCGCAGAATGGTTCTGTGTAGTTTTTATTTGAAGATATTTCTTTTTCCACTATAGGACCCTTAGGGCTCCGAATGTCCACTTACAGTTTCTACAGAAACAATGTTTCAGAACTGTTCAATCAAAAGTAAGCTTCAACTCTGTTAGTTGAATTCACAGAACAGAAAGCAGTTTCATAAAATGCTTCTGTGTAGTTTTTATTTGAAGATATTCCTTTTGCCACTAGAGTCCTCCTGGCGCTCCGAATGTCCACTTGCAGTTTCCACAGAAACTGTGTTTCAGAACTCCTCAATCAAAAGTAAGCTTCAACTCTGTTAGTTGAATGCACTGAACAAAAAGTACTATCACAGAATGCTTCTGTGTAGTTTTTATTTGAAGACATTACATTTTCCACTGTAGGCCTCTTAGCGCTATGAATGTCCACTTGCAGTTTCTAATGAAAGAGTGTTTCTGTGCTGCTCAATCAAAAGAAAGGTCCAACTCTGTTAGTTGAATGCACAGAACAGAAAGAAGGTTCACAGTATGCTTCCGTGTAGGTTTTATTTGAAGTAAGTCCTTTTTACACTATAGGCCCCCATGCGCTATGTTTGTCCACTTGCAGTTTCTACAGAAAGAGTGTTTCTGTGCTGCTCTATCAAAAGTAGGTTCAACTCTGTTAGTTGAATGCACAGAAGACAAAGAAGTTTCACAGAATGCTTCTGTGTAGTTTTTATTTTTATTCTTTTTTGCTGTATAGGCCCCTTAGCGCTATGAATGTCCAACTGCAGTTTCTACAGAAAGAGCGTTTCAGAATTGCTCAATCAAAAGTAAGCTTCAAATCTGTTACTTGAATGCACAGAACAGAAAGAAGTTTCACTGAATGCTTCTGTGTAGTTTTTGTTTGTAGTTATTCCTTTTTCCAGCATAGGCTCCTTAGTGCTACGAATGTCCACTTGTAGTTTCTACAGAAAGAGTGTTTCAGAACTGCTCAATCAATAGTATTGTTCAACTCTGTTAGTTGAATGCACAGAACAGAAAGAAGTTTCGCAGAATGCTTCTGAGTAGTTTCTAGTTGAAGATATCCCTTTTTCCACTATAAGCCCCATAGAGCTCTGAATGTCCAGTTGCAGTTTCTACAGAAAGAGTGTTTCAGAACTGCTCTATCAAAAGTAATGTTCAACTCTGTTAGTTGAATGCACAGAACAGAAAGAAGTTTCGGAGAATGCTTCTGTGTAGTTTTTATTTGAAGATATTCCTTTTTCCACTATAGGCCCCTTACGGTTCCAAATATCCACTTGCTGTTTCTACAGAAAGAGCGTCTCAGAACTGCTCAATCAATAGTATGCTTCAACTCTGTTAGTTGAATGCAAAGAACAGAAATAAGTTTCACAGAATGTTTCTGTGTAGTTTTTATTTGAAGATACTCCTTTTTCCAATATAAGCCCACTAGAGCTCTGTATGTCCAGTTGCAGTTTCCACAGAAAGGGTGTTTCAGAACTGCTCTATCAAAAGTAATATTCATCTCTGTTAGTTGAATGCACAGAACAGAAAGAAGTTTCGCAGAATGCTTCCGTGTAGTTTTTATTTGAAGATATTCCTTTTTCCACTATAGGCCCCTTAGGGCTCCGAATGTCCACTTGCAGTTTTTACAGAAACAGTGTTTCAGAACTGTTCAATCAAAAGTAAGCTTCAACTCTGTTAGTTGAATGCCCAGAACAGAAAGAAGTTTCGCAGAATGCTTCTGAGTAGTTTTAATTTGAAGATATTCTTTTTTCCACTATAAGCCCAATAGCGCTCTGAGTGTCCACTTGTAGTTTCTACAGAAACAGTGTTTCAGAACTGCTCTATCGAAAGTAATATTCAACTCTGTTACTTGAATGCACAGAACAGAAAGAAGTTTCGCAGAATGCTTCTGTGTATTTTTTATTTGTAGATATTCTTTTTTGCAGTATAGGCCCCTTAGCGCTATGAATGTCCAATTGCAGTTTCTACAGAAAGAGTGTATCAGAATTGCTCAATCAAAAGTAAGCTTCAACTCTGTTAGTTCATTGCACAGAACAGAAAGAAGTTTCACTGAATGCCTCTGTGTAGGTTTTGTTTGTAATTATTCCTTTTCCAGTATAGGCTCCTTAGTGCTAGGAATGTCCACTTGCAGTTTCTATAGAAAGAGTGTTTCAGAACTGCTCAATCAATAGTAATGTTCAACTCTGATAGTTGAATGCACAGAACAGAATGAAGTTTCGCAGAATGCTTCTGAGTAGCTTTTAGTAGAAGATATTGCTTTTTCCACTATAAGCCCTTTAGCGCTCTGAATGTCCAGTTGCAGTTTCTACAGAAAGAGTGTTTCAGAACTGCTCTACCAAAAGTAATATTCAACTCTGTTAGTTTAATGCACAGAACAGAAAGAAGCTTCGGAGAATGCTTCTGTGTAGTTTTTATTTGAAGATATTCCTTTTTCCACTATTGGCCCCTTAGGGTTCCAAATGTCCACTTGCTGTTTCTACAGAAAGAGCGTCTCAGAACTGCTCAATCAATAGTAAGCTTCAACTCTGTTAGTTGAATGCAAAGAACAGAAAGAAGTTTCACAGAATGATTCTGTGTAGTTTTTATTTGAAGATATTCCTTTTTCCACTGTACGCCCCTTAGGGTTCCAAATGTCCACTTGCAGTTTCTTCCGAAAGAGCGTCTCAGAACTGCTCAATCAAAAGTAAACTTCAACTCTGTTAGTTGAGTGCAAAGAAGAGAAACAAGTTTCACAGAATGCTTCTGTATAGTTTTAATTTGAAGATATTCCTTTTTCCACTATAAGCCCATTAGCTCTCTGAGTGTCCAGTTGCAGTTTCCACAGAAAGAGTGTTTCAGAACTGCTGTATCAAAAGTAATATTCATATCTGTTAGTTGAATGCACAGAAGAGATAGAAGGTTTGCAGAATGCTTCTGTATAGTTTTGATTTGAAGATATTCCTTTTTCCACTATAGGACCCTTAGGGCTCCGAATGTCCACTTACAGTTTCTACAGAAACAATGTTTCAGAACTTTTCAATCAAAAGTAAGCTTCAACTCTGTTAGTTGAATTCACAGAACAGAAAGCAGTTTCATAAAATGCTTCTGTGTAGTTTTCATTTGAAGATATTCCATTTGCCACTAGAGTCCTCCTGGGGCTCCAAATGTCCACTTGCAGTTTCCACAGAAATTGTGTTTCAGAACTGCTCAATCAAAAGTAAGCTTCAACTCTGTTAGTTGAATGCACTGAACAAAAAGTACTATCACAGAATGCTTCTGTGTAGTTTTTATTTGAAGACATTACATATTCCACTGTAGGCCTCTTAGCGCTATGAATGTCCACTTGCAGTTTCTAATGAAAGAGTGTTTCAGCGCTGCTCAATCAAAAGAAAGGTCCAACTCTGTTAGTTGAATGCACAGAACAGAAAGAAGTTTCACAGAATGCTTCTGTGTAGGTTTTATTTGAAGTAAGTTCTTTTTACGCTATAGGCCCCCATGCGCTATGGTTGTCCACTTGCAGTTTCTACAGAAAGAGTGTTTCAGAATTGCTCAATCAAAAGTAAGCTTCAAATCTGTTACTTGAATGCACAGAACAGAAAGAAGTTTCACTGAATGCTTCTGTGTAGTTTTTGTTTGTAGTTATTCCTTTTTCCAGCATAGGCTCCTTAGTGCTACGAATGTCCACTTGTAGTTTCTACAGAAAGAGTGTTTCAGAACTGCTCAATCAATAGTAATGTTCAACTCTGTTAGTTGAATGCACAGAACAGAAAGAAGCTTCGGAGAATGCTTCTGTGTAGTTTTAATTTGAAGATATTCCTTTTTCCACTATAAGCCCATTAGCTCTCTGAGTGTCCAGTTGCATTTTCCACAGAAAGAGTGTTTCAGAACTGCTCTATCAAAAGTAATGTTCAACTCTATTAGTTGAATGCACAGAACAGAAAGAAGTTTCGGAGAATGCTTCTGTGTAGTTTTTATTTGAAGATATTCCTTTTTCCACTATAGGCCCCTTACGGTTCCAAATATCCACTTGCTGTTTCTACAGAAAGAGCGTCTCAGAACTGCTCAATCAATAGTATGCTTCAACTCTGTTAGTTGAATTCAAAGAACAGAAATAAGTTTCACAGAATGTTTCTGTGTAGTTTTTATTTGAAGATATTCCTTTTTCCAACATAAGCCCATTAGTGCTCTGTATGTCCAGTTACAGTTTCCACAGAAAGAGTGTTTCAGAACTGTTCAATCAAAAGTAAGCTTCAACTCTGTTAGTTGAATGTCCAGAACAGAAAGAAGTTTCGCAGAATGCTTCTGAGTAGTTTTAATTTGAAGATATTCTTTTTTCCACTATAAGCCAAATAGCGCTCTGAGTGTCCACTTGTAGTTTCTACAGAAACAGTGTTTCAGAACTGCTCTATCGAAAGTAATATTCAACTCTGTTACTTGAATGCACAGAACAGAAAGAAGTTTCACAGAATGCTTCTGTGTAGTTTTTATCTGTAGATATTCTTTTTGGCAGTATAGGCCCCTTAGCGCTATGAATGTCCAATTGCAGTTTCTACAGAAAGAGTGTATCAGAATTGCTCAATCAAAAGTATGCTTCAACTCTGTTAGTTCATTGCACAGAACAGAAAGAAGTTTCACTGAATGCCTCTGTGTAGGTTTTGTTTGTAATTATTCCTTTTCCAGTATAGGCTCCTTAGTGCTAGGAATGTCCACTTGCAGTTTCTACAGAAAGAGTGTTTCAAAACTGCTCAATCAATAGTAATGTTCAACTCTGATAGTTGAATGCACAGAACAGAATGAAGTTTCGCAGAATGCTTCTGAGTAGCTTTTAGTTGAAGATATTCCTTTTTCCACTATAAGCCCATTAGCTCTCTGAGTGTCCAGTTGCATTTTCCACAGAAAGAGTGTTTCAGAACTGCTCTATCAAAAGTAATGTTCAACTCTGTTAGTTGAATGCACAGAACAGAAAGAAGCTTCGGAGAATGCTTCTGTGTAGTTTTAATTTGAAGATATTCCTTTTTCCACTATAAGCCCATTAGCTCTCTGAGTGTCCAGTTGCATTTTCCACAGAAAGAGTGTTTCAGAACTGCTCTATCAAAAGTAATATTCATCTCTGTTAGTTGAATGCACAGAACAGAAAGAAGTTTCGCAGAATGGTTCTGTGTAGTTTTTATTTGAAGATATTTCTTTTTCCACTATAGGACCCTTAGGGCTCCGAATGTCCACTTACAGTTTCTACAGAAACAATGTTTCAGAACTGTTCAATCAAAAGTAAGCTTCAACTCTGTTAGTTGAATTCACAGAACAGAAAGCAGTTTCATAAAATGCTTCTGTGTAGTTTTTATTTGAAGATATTCCTTTTGCCACTAGAGTCCTCCTGGCGCTCCGAATGTCCACTTGCAGTTTCCACAGAAACTGTGTTTCAGAACTCCTCAATCAAAAGTAAGCTTCAACTCTGTTAGTTGAATGCACTGAACAAAAAGTACTATCACAGAATGCTTCTGTGTAGTTTTTATTTGAAGACATTACATTTTCCACTGTAGGCCTCTTAGCGCTATGAATGTCCACTTGCAGTTTCTAATGAAAGAGTGTTTCTGTGCTGCTCAATCAAAAGAAAGGTCCAACTCTGTTAGTTGAATGCACAGAACAGAAAGAAGGTTCACAGTATGCTTCCGTGTAGGTTTTATTTGAAGTAAGTCCTTTTTACACTATAGGCCCCCATGCGCTATGGTTGTCCACTTGCAGTTTCTACAGAAAGAGTGTTTCTGTGCTGCTCTATCAAAAGTAGGTTCAACTCTGTTAGTTGAATGCACAGAAGACAAAGAAGTTTCACAGAATGCTTCTGTGTAGTTTTTATTTTTAGATATTCTTTTTTGCTGTATAGGCCCCTTAGCGCTATGAATGTCCAACTGCAGTTTCTACAGAAAGAGTGTTTCAGAATTGCTCAATCAAAAGTAAGCTTCAAATCTGTTACTTGAATGCACAGAACAGAAAGAAGTTTCACTGAATGCTTCTGTGTAGTTTTTGTTTGTAGTTATTCCTTTTTCCAGCATAGGCTCCTTAGTGCTACGAATGTCCACTTGTAGTTTCTACAGAAAGAGTGTTTCAGAACTGCTCAATCAATAGTATTGTTCAACTCTGTTAGTTGAATGCACAGAACAGAAAGAAGTTTCGCAGAATGCTTCTGAGTAGTTTCTAGTTGAAGATATCCCTTTTTCCACTATAAGCCCCATAGAGCTCTGAATGTCCAGTTGCAGTTTCTACAGAAAGAGTGTTTCAGAACTGCTCTATCAAAAGTAATGTTCAACTCTGTTAGTTGAATGCACAGAACAGAAAGAAGTTTCGGAGAATGCTTCTGTGTAGTTTTTATTTGAAGATATTCCTTTTTCCACTATAGGCCCCTTACGGTTCCAAATATCCACTTGCTGTTTCTACAGAAAGAGCGTCTCAGAACTGCTCAATCAATAGTATGCTTCAACTCTGTTAGTTGAATGCAAAGAACAGAAATAAGTTTCACAGAATGTTTCTGTGTAGTTTTTATTTGAGGATACTCCTTTTTCCAATATAAGCCCACTAGAGCTCTGTATGTCCAGTTGCAGTTTCCACAGAAAGAGTGTTTCAGAACTGCTCTATCAAAAGGAATATTCATCTCTGTTAGTTGAATGCACAGAACAGAAAGAAGGTTCACAGTATGCTTCCGTGTAGGTTTTATTTGAAGTAAGTCCTTTTTACACTATAGGCCCCCATGCGCTATGTTTGTCCACTTGCAGTTTCTACAGAAAGAGTGTTTCTGTGCTGCTCTATCAAAAGTAGGTTCAACTCTGTTAGTTGAATGCACAGAAGACAAAGAAGTTTCACAGAATGCTTCTGTGTAGTTTTTATTTTTATTCTTTTTTGCTGTATAGGCCCCTTAGCGCTATGAATGTCCAACTGCAGTTTCTACAGAAAGAGCGTTTCAGAATTGCTCAATCAAAAGTAAGCTTCAAATCTGTTACTTGAATGCACAGAACAGAAAGAAGTTTCACTGAATGCTTCTGTGTAGTTTTTGTTTGTAGTTATTCCTTTTTCCAGCATAGGCTCCTTAGTGCTACGAATGTCCACTTGTAGTTTCTACAGAAAGAGTGTTTCAGAACTGCTCAATCAATAGTATTGTTCAACTCTGTTAGTTGAATGCACAGAACAGAAAGAAGTTTCGCAGAATGCTTCTGAGTAGTTTCTAGTTGAAGATATCCCTTTTTCCACTATAAGCCCCATAGAGCTCTGAATGTCCAGTTGCAGTTTCTACAGAAAGAGTGTTTCAGAACTGCTCTATCAAAAGTAATGTTCAACTCTGTTAGTTGAATGCACAGAACAGAAAGAAGTTTCGGAGAATGCTTCTGTGTAGTTTTTATTTGAAGATATTCCTTTTTCCACTATAGGCCCCTTACGGTTCCAAATATCCACTTGCTGTTTCTACAGAAAGAGCGTCTCAGAACTGCTCAATCAATAGTATGCTTCAACTCTGTTAGTTGAATGCAAAGAACAGAAATAAGTTTCACAGAATGTTTCTGTGTAGTTTTTATTTGAAGATACTCCTTTTTCCAATATAAGCCCACTAGAGCTCTGTATGTCCAGTTGCAGTTTCCACAGAAAGGGTGTTTCAGAACTGCTCTATCAAAAGTAATATTCATCTCTGTTAGTTGAATGCACAGAACAGAAAGAAGTTTCGCAGAATGCTTCCGTGTAGTTTTTATTTGAAGATATTCCTTTTTCCACTATAGGCCCCTTAGGGCTCCGAATGTCCACTTGCAGTTTTTACAGAAACAGTGTTTCAGAACTGTTCAATCAAAAGTAAGCTTCAACTCTGTTAGTTGAATGCCCAGAACAGAAAGAAGTTTCGCAGAATGCTTCTGAGTAGTTTTAATTTGAAGATATTCTTTTTTCCACTATAAGCCCAATAGCGCTCTGAGTGTCCACTTGTAGTTTCTACAGAAACAGTGTTTCAGAACTGCTCTATCGAAAGTAATATTCAACTCTGTTACTTGAATGCACAGAACAGAAAGAAGTTTCGCAGAATGCTTCTGTGTATTTTTTATTTGTAGATATTCTTTTTTGCAGTATAGGCCCCTTAGCGCTATGAATGTCCAATTGCAGTTTCTACAGAAAGAGTGTATCAGAATTGCTCAATCAAAAGTAAGCTTCAACTCTGTTAGTTCATTGCACAGAACAGAAAGAAGTTTCACTGAATGCCTCTGTGTAGGTTTTGTTTGTAATTATTCCTTTTCCAGTATAGGCTCCTTAGTGCTAGGAATGTCCACTTGCAGTTTCTATAGAAAGAGTGTTTCAGAACTGCTCAATCAATAGTAATGTTCAACTCTGATAGTTGAATGCACAGAACAGAATGAAGTTTCGCAGAATGCTTCTGAGTAGCTTTTAGTAGAAGATATTGCTTTTTCCACTATAAGCCCTTTAGCGCTCTGAATGTCCAGTTGCAGTTTCTACAGAAAGAGTGTTTCAGAACTGCTCTACCAAAAGTAATATTCAACTCTGTTAGTTTAATGCACAGAACAGAAAGAAGCTTCGGAGAATGCTTCTGTGTAGTTTTTATTTGAAGATATTCCTTTTTCCACTATTGGCCCCTTAGGGTTCCAAATGTCCACTTGCTGTTTCTACAGAAAGAGCGTCTCAGAACTGCTCAATCAATAGTAAGCTTCAACTCTGTTAGTTGAATGCAAAGAACAGAAAGAAGTTTCACAGAATGATTCTGTGTAGTTTTTATTTGAAGATATTCCTTTTTCCACTGTACGCCCCTTAGGGTTCCAAATGTCCACTTGCAGTTTCTTCCGAAAGAGCGTCTCAGAACTGCTCAATCAAAAGTAAACTTCAACTCTGTTAGTTGAGTGCAAAGAAGAGAAACAAGTTTCACAGAATGCTTCTGTATAGTTTTAATTTGAAGATATTCCTTTTTCCACTATAAGCCCATTAGCTCTCTGAGTGTCCAGTTGCAGTTTCCACAGAAAGAGTGTTTCAGAACTGCTGTATCAAAAGTAATATTCATATCTGTTAGTTGAATGCACAGAAGAGATAGAAGGTTTGCAGAATGCTTCTGTATAGTTTTTATTTGAAGATATTCCTTTTTCCACTATAGGACCCTTAGGGCTCCGAATGTCCACTTACAGTTTCTACAGAAACAATGTTTCAGAACTTTTCAATCAAAAGTAAGCTTCAACTCTGTTAGTTGAATTCACAGAACAGAAAGCAGTTTCATAAAATGCTTCTGTGTAGTTTTCATTTGAAGATATTCCATTTGCCACTAGAGTCCTCCTGGGGCTCCAAATGTCCACTTGCAGTTTCCACAGAAATTGTGTTTCAGAACTGCTCAATCAAAAGTAAGCTTCAACTCTGTTAGTTGAATGCACTGAACAAAAAGTACTATCACAGAATGCTTCTGTGTAGTTTTTATTTGAAGACATTACATATTCCACTGTAGGCCTCTTAGCGCTATGAATGTCCACTTGCAGTTTCTAATGAAAGAGTGTTTCAGCGCTGCTCAATCAAAAGAAAGGTCCAACTCTGTTAGGTGAATGCACAGAACAGAAAGAAGTTTCACAGAATGCTTCTGTGTAGGTTTTATTTGAAGTAAGTTCTTTTTACGCTATAGGCCCCCATGCGCTATGGTTGTCCACTTGCAGTTTCTACAGAAAGAGTGTTTCAGAATTGCTCAATCAAAAGTAAGCTTCAAATCTGTTACTTGAATGCACAGAACAGAAAGAAGTTTCACTGAATGCTTCTGTGTAGTTTTTGTTTGTAGTTATTCCTTTTTCCAGCATAGGCTCCTTAGTGCTACGAATGTCCACTTGTAGTTTCTACAGAAAGAGTGTTTCAGAACTGCTCAATCAATAGTAATGTTCAACTCTGTTAGTTGAATGCACAGAACAGAAAGAAGCTTCGGAGAATGCTTCTGTGTAGTTTTAATTTGAAGATATTCCTTTTTCCACTATAAGCCCATTAGCTCTCTGAGTGTCCAGTTGCATTTTCCACAGAAAGAGTGTTTCAGAACTGCTCTATCAAAAGTAATGTTCAACTCTATTAGTTGAATGCACAGAACAGAAAGAAGTTTCGGAGAATGCTTCTGTGTAGTTTTTATTTGAAGATATTCCTTTTTCCACTATAGGCCCCTTACGGTTCCAAATATCCACTTGCTGTTTCTACAGAAAGAGCGTCTCAGAACTGCTCAATCAATAGTATGCTTCAACTCTGTTAGTTGAATTCAAAGAACAGAAATAAGTTTCACAGAATGTTTCTGTGTAGTTTTTATTTGAAGATATTCCTTTTTCCAACATAAGCCCATTAGTGCTCTGTATGTCCAGTTACAGTTTCCACAGAAAGAGTGTTTCAGAACTGTTCAATCAAAAGTAAGCTTCAACTCTGTTAGTTGAATGCCCAGAACAGAAAGAAGTTTCGCAGAATGCTTCTGAGTAGTTTTAATTTGAAGATATTCTTTTTTCCACTATAAGCCAAATAGCGCTCTGAGTGTCCACTTGTAGTTTCTACAGAAACAGTGTTTCAGAACTGCTCTATCGAAAGTAATATTCAACTCTGTTACTTGAATGCACAGAACAGAAAGAAGTTTCACAGAATGCTTCTGTGTAGTTTTTATCTGTAGATATTCTTTTTGGCAGTATAGGCCCCTTAGCGCTATGAATGTCCAATTGCAGTTTCTACAGAAAGAGTGTATCAGAATTGCTCAATCAAAAGTATGCTTCAACTCTGTTAGTTCATTGCACAGAACAGAAAGAAGTTTCACTGAATGCCTCTGTGTAGGTTTTGTTTGTAATTATTCCTTTTCCAGTATAGGCTCCTTAGTGCTAGGAATGTCCACTTGCAGTTTCTACAGAAAGAGTGTTTCAAAACTGCTCAATCAATAGTAATGTTCAACTCTGATAGTTGAATGCACAGAACAGAATGAAGTTTCGCAGAATGCTTCTGAGTAGCTTTTAGTTGAAGATATTCCTTTTTCCACTATAAGCCCATTAGCTCTCTGAGTGTCCAGTTGCATTTTCCACAGAAAGAGTGTTTCAGAACTGCTCTATCAAAAGTAATGTTCAACTCTGTTAGTTGAATGCACAGAACAGAAAGAAGCTTCGGAGAATGCTTCTGTGTAGTTTTAATTTGAAGATATTCCTTTTTCCACTATAAGCCCATTAGCTCTCTGAGTGTCCAGTTGCATTTTCCACAGAAAGAGTGTTTCAGAACTGCTCTATCAAAAGTAATATTCATCTCTGTTAGTTGAATGCACAGAACAGAAAGAAGTTTCGCAGAATGGTTCTGTGTAGTTTTTATTTGAAGATATTTCTTTTTCCACTATAGGACCCTTAGGGCTCCGAATGTCCACTTACAGTTTCTACAGAAACAATGTTTCAGAACTGTTCAATCAAAAGTAAGCTTCAACTCTGTTAGTTGAATTCACAGAACAGAAAGCAGTTTCATAAAATGCTTCTGTGTAGTTTTTATTTGAAGATATTCCTTTTGCCACTAGAGTCCTCCTGGCGCTCCGAATGTCCACTTGCAGTTTCCACAGAAACTGTGTTTCAGAACTCCTCAATCAAAAGTAAGCTTCAACTCTGTTAGTTGAATGCACTGAACAAAAAGTACTATCACAGAATGCTTCTGTGTAGTTTTTATTTGAAGACATTACATTTTCCACTGTAGGCCTCTTAGCGCTATGAATGTCCACTTGCAGTTTCTAATGAAAGAGTGTTTCTGTGCTGCTCAATCAAAAGAAAGGTCCAACTCTGTTAGTTGAATGCACAGAACAGAAAGAAGGTTCACAGTATGCTTCCGTGTAGGTTTTATTTGAAGTAAGTCCTTTTTACACTATAGGCCCCCATGCGCTATGGTTGTCCACTTGCAGTTTCTACAGAAAGAGTGTTTCTGTGCTGCTCTATCAAAAGTAGGTTCAACTCTGTTAGTTGAATGCACAGAAGACAAAGAAGTTTCACAGAATGCTTCTGTGTAGTTTTTATTTTTAGATATTCTTTTTTGCTGTATAGGCCCCTTAGCGCTATGAATGTCCAACTGCAGTTTCTACAGAAAGAGTGTTTCAGAATTGCTCAATCAAAAGTAAGCTTCAAATCTGTTACTTGAATGCACAGAACAGAAAGAAGTTTCACTGAATGCTTCTGTGTAGTTTTTGTTTGTAGTTATTCCTTTTTCCAGCATAGGCTCCTTAGTGCTACGAATGTCCACTTGTAGTTTCTACAGAAAGAGTGTTTCAGAACTGCTCAATCAATAGTATTGTTCAACTCTGTTAGTTGAATGCACAGAACAGAAAGAAGTTTCGCAGAATGCTTCTGAGTAGTTTCTAGTTGAAGATATCCCTTTTTCCACTATAAGCCCCATAGAGCTCTGAATGTCCAGTTGCAGTTTCTACAGAAAGAGTGTTTCAGAACTGCTCTATCAAAAGTAATGTTCAACTCTGTTAGTTGAATGCACAGAACAGAAAGAAGTTTCGGAGAATGCTTCTGTGTAGTTTTTATTTGAAGATATTCCTTTTTCCACTATAGGCCCCTTACGGTTCCAAATATCCACTTGCTGTTTCTACAGAAAGAGCGTCTCAGAACTGCTCAATCAATAGTATGCTTCAACTCTGTTAGTTGAATGCAAAGAACAGAAATAAGTTTCACAGAATGTTTCTGTGTAGTTTTTATTTGAGGATACTCCTTTTTCCAATATAAGCCCACTAGAGCTCTGTATGTCCAGTTGCAGTTTCCACAGAAAGAGTGTTTCAGAACTGCTCTATCAAAAGGAATATTCATCTCTGTTAGTTGAATGCACAGAACAGAAAGAAGGTTCACAGTATGCTTCCGTGTAGGTTTTATTTGAAGTAAGTCCTTTTTACACTATAGGCCCCCATGCGCTATGTTTGTCCACTTGCAGTTTCTACAGAAAGAGTGTTTCTGTGCTGCTCTATCAAAAGTAGGTTCAACTCTGTTAGTTGAATGCACAGAAGACAAAGAAGTTTCACAGAATGCTTCTGTGTAGTTTTTATTTTTATTCTTTTTTGCTGTATAGGCCCCTTAGCGCTATGAATGTCCAACTGCAGTTTCTACAGAAAGAGCGTTTCAGAATTGCTCAATCAAAAGTAAGCTTCAAATCTGTTACTTGAATGCACAGAACAGAAAGAAGTTTCACTGAATGCTTCTGTGTAGTTTTTGTTTGTAGTTATTCCTTTTTCCAGCATAGGCTCCTTAGTGCTACGAATGTCCACTTGTAGTTTCTACAGAAAGAGTGTTTCAGAACTGCTCAATCAATAGTATTGTTCAACTCTGTTAGTTGAATGCACAGAACAGAAAGAAGTTTCGCAGAATGCTTCTGAGTAGTTTCTAGTTGAAGATATCCCTTTTTCCACTATAAGCCCCATAGAGCTCTGAATGTCCAGTTGCAGTTTCTACAGAAAGAGTGTTTCAGAACTGCTCTATCAAAAGTAATGTTCAACTCTGTTAGTTGAATGCACAGAACAGAAAGAAGTTTCGGAGAATGCTTCTGTGTAGTTTTTATTTGAAGATATTCCTTTTTCCACTATAGGCCCCTTACGGTTCCAAATATCCACTTGCTGTTTCTACAGAAAGAGCGTCTCAGAACTGCTCAATCAATAGTATGCTTCAACTCTGTTAGTTGAATGCAAAGAACAGAAATAAGTTTCACAGAATGTTTCTGTGTAGTTTTTATTTGAAGATACTCCTTTTTCCAATATAAGCCCACTAGAGCTCTGTATGTCCAGTTGCAGTTTCCACAGAAAGGGTGTTTCAGAACTGCTCTATCAAAAGTAATATTCATCTCTGTTAGTTGAATGCACAGAACAGAAAGAAGTTTCGCAGAATGCTTCCGTGTAGTTTTTATTTGAAGATATTCCTTTTTCCACTATAGGCCCCTTAGGGCTCCGAATGTCCACTTGCAGTTTTTACAGAAACAGTGTTTCAGAACTGTTCAATCAAAAGTAAGCTTCAACTCTGTTAGTTGAATGCCCAGAACAGAAAGAAGTTTCGCAGAATGCTTCTGAGTAGTTTTAATTTGAAGATATTCTTTTTTCCACTATAAGCCCAATAGCGCTCTGAGTGTCCACTTGTAGTTTCTACAGAAACAGTGTTTCAGAACTGCTCTATCGAAAGTAATATTCAACTCTGTTACTTGAATGCACAGAACAGAAAGAAGTTTCGCAGAATGCTTCTGTGTATTTTTTATTTGTAGATATTCTTTTTTGCAGTATAGGCCCCTTAGCGCTATGAATGTCCAATTGCAGTTTCTACAGAAAGAGTGTATCAGAATTGCTCAATCAAAAGTAAGCTTCAACTCTGTTAGTTCATTGCACAGAACAGAAAGAAGTTTCACTGAATGCCTCTGTGTAGGTTTTGTTTGTAATTATTCCTTTTCCAGTATAGGCTCCTTAGTGCTAGGAATGTCCACTTGCAGTTTCTATAGAAAGAGTGTTTCAGAACTGCTCAATCAATAGTAATGTTCAACTCTGATAGTTGAATGCACAGAACAGAATGAAGTTTCGCAGAATGCTTCTGAGTAGCTTTTAGTAGAAGATATTGCTTTTTCCACTATAAGCCCTTTAGCGCTCTGAATGTCCAGTTGCAGTTTCTACAGAAAGAGTGTTTCAGAACTGCTCTACCAAAAGTAATATTCAACTCTGTTAGTTTAATGCACAGAACAGAAAGAAGCTTCGGAGAATGCTTCTGTGTAGTTTTTATTTGAAGATATTCCTTTTTCCACTATTGGCCCCTTAGGGTTCCAAATGTCCACTTGCTGTTTCTACAGAAAGAGCGTCTCAGAACTGCTCAATCAATAGTAAGCTTCAACTCTGTTAGTTGAATGCAAAGAACAGAAAGAAGTTTCACAGAATGATTCTGTGTAGTTTTTATTTGAAGATATTCCTTTTTCCACTGTACGCCCCTTAGGGTTCCAAATGTCCACTTGCAGTTTCTTCCGAAAGAGCGTCTCAGAACTGCTCAATCAAAAGTAAACTTCAACTCTGTTAGTTGAGTGCAAAGAAGAGAAACAAGTTTCACAGAATGCTTCTGTATAGTTTTAATTTGAAGATATTCCTTTTTCCACTATAAGCCCATTAGCTCTCTGAGTGTCCAGTTGCAGTTTCCACAGAAAGAGTGTTTCAGAACTGCTGTATCAAAAGTAATATTCATATCTGTTAGTTGAATGCACAGAAGAGATAGAAGGTTTGCAGAATGCTTCTGTATAGTTTTGATTTGAAGATATTCCTTTTTCCACTATAGGACCCTTAGGGCTCCGAATGTCCACTTACAGTTTCTACAGAAACAATGTTTCAGAACTTTTCAATCAAAAGTAAGCTTCAACTCTGTTAGTTGAATTCACAGAACAGAAAGCAGTTTCATAAAATGCTTCTGTGTAGTTTTCATTTGAAGATATTCCATTTGCCACTAGAGTCCTCCTGGGGCTCCAAATGTCCACTTGCAGTTTCCACAGAAATTGTGTTTCAGAACTGCTCAATCAAAAGTAAGCTTCAACTCTGTTAGTTGAATGCACTGAACAAAAAGTACTATCACAGAATGCTTCTGTGTAGTTTTTATTTGAAGACATTACATATTCCACTGTAGGCCTCTTAGCGCTATGAATGTCCACTTGCAGTTTCTAATGAAAGAGTGTTTCAGCGCTGCTCAATCAAAAGAAAGGTCCAACTCTGTTAGGTGAATGCACAGAACAGAAAGAAGTTTCACAGAATGCTTCTGTGTAGGTTTTATTTGAAGTAAGTTCTTTTTACGCTATAGGCCCCCATGCGCTATGGTTGTCCACTTGCAGTTTCTACAGAAAGAGTGTTTCAGAATTGCTCAATCAAAAGTAAGCTTCAAATCTGTTACTTGAATGCACAGAACAGAAAGAAGTTTCACTGAATGCTTCTGTGTAGTTTTTGTTTGTAGTTATTCCTTTTTCCAGCATAGGCTCCTTAGTGCTACGAATGTCCACTTGTAGTTTCTACAGAAAGAGTGTTTCAGAACTGCTCAATCAATAGTAATGTTCAACTCTGTTAGTTGAATGCACAGAACAGAAAGAAGCTTCGGAGAATGCTTCTGTGTAGTTTTAATTTGAAGATATTCCTTTTTCCACTATAAGCCCATTAGCTCTCTGAGTGTCCAGTTGCATTTTCCACAGAAAGAGTGTTTCAGAACTGCTCTATCAAAAGTAATGTTCAACTCTATTAGTTGAATGCACAGAACAGAAAGAAGTTTCGGAGAATGCTTCTGTGTAGTTTTTATTTGAAGATATTCCTTTTTCCACTATAGGCCCCTTACGGTTCCAAATATCCACTTGCTGTTTCTACAGAAAGAGCGTCTCAGAACTGCTCAATCAATAGTATGCTTCAACTCTGTTAGTTGAATTCAAAGAACAGAAATAAGTTTCACAGAATGTTTCTGTGTAGTTTTTATTTGAAGATATTCCTTTTTCCAACATAAGCCCATTAGTGCTCTGTATGTCCAGTTACAGTTTCCACAGAAAGAGTGTTTCAGAACTGTTCAATCAAAAGTAAGCTTCAACTCTGTTAGTTGAATGTCCAGAACAGAAAGAAGTTTCGCAGAATGCTTCTGAGTAGTTTTAATTTGAAGATATTCTTTTTTCCACTATAAGCCAAATAGCGCTCTGAGTGTCCACTTGTAGTTTCTACAGAAACAGTGTTTCAGAACTGCTCTATCGAAAGTAATATTCAACTCTGTTACTTGAATGCACAGAACAGAAAGAAGTTTCACAGAATGCTTCTGTGTAGTTTTTATCTGTAGATATTCTTTTTGGCAGTATAGGCCCCTTAGCGCTATGAATGTCCAATTGCAGTTTCTACAGAAAGAGTGTATCAGAATTGCTCAATCAAAAGTATGCTTCAACTCTGTTAGTTCATTGCACAGAACAGAAAGAAGTTTCACTGAATGCCTCTGTGTAGGTTTTGTTTGTAATTATTCCTTTTCCAGTATAGGCTCCTTAGTGCTAGGAATGTCCACTTGCAGTTTCTACAGAAAGAGTGTTTCAAAACTGCTCAATCAATAGTAATGTTCAACTCTGATAGTTGAATGCACAGAACAGAATGAAGTTTCGCAGAATGCTTCTGAGTAGCTTTTAGTTGAAGATATTCCTTTTTCCACTATAAGCCCATTAGCTCTCTGAGTGTCCAGTTGCATTTTCCACAGAAAGAGTGTTTCAGAACTGCTCTATCAAAAGTAATGTTCAACTCTGTTAGTTGAATGCACAGAACAGAAAGAAGCTTCGGAGAATGCTTCTGTGTAGTTTTAATTTGAAGATATTCCTTTTTCCACTATAAGCCCATTAGCTCTCTGAGTGTCCAGTTGCATTTTCCACAGAAAGAGTGTTTCAGAACTGCTCTATCAAAAGTAATATTCATCTCTGTTAGTTGAATGCACAGAACAGAAAGAAGTTTCGCAGAATGGTTCTGTGTAGTTTTTATTTGAAGATATTTCTTTTTCCACTATAGGACCCTTAGGGCTCCGAATGTCCACTTACAGTTTCTACAGAAACAATGTTTCAGAACTGTTCAATCAAAAGTAAGCTTCAACTCTGTTAGTTGAATTCACAGAACAGAAAGCAGTTTCATAAAATGCTTCTGTGTAGTTTTTATTTGAAGATATTCCTTTTGCCACTAGAGTCCTCCTGGCGCTCCGAATGTCCACTTGCAGTTTCCACAGAAACTGTGTTTCAGAACTCCTCAATCAAAAGTAAGCTTCAACTCTGTTAGTTGAATGCACTGAACAAAAAGTACTATCACAGAATGCTTCTGTGTAGTTTTTATTTGAAGACATTACATTTTCCACTGTAGGCCTCTTAGCGCTATGAATGTCCACTTGCAGTTTCTAATGAAAGAGTGTTTCTGTGCTGCTCAATCAAAAGAAAGGTCCAACTCTGTTAGTTGAATGCACAGAACAGAAAGAAGGTTCACAGTATGCTTCCGTGTAGGTTTTATTTGAAGTAAGTCCTTTTTACACTATAGGCCCCCATGCGCTATGGTTGTCCACTTGCAGTTTCTACAGAAAGAGTGTTTCTGTGCTGCTCTATCAAAAGTAGGTTCAACTCTGTTAGTTGAATGCACAGAAGACAAAGAAGTTTCACAGAATGCTTCTGTGTAGTTTTTATTTTTAGATATTCTTTTTTGCTGTATAGGCCCCTTAGCGCTATGAATGTCCAACTGCAGTTTCTACAGAAAGAGTGTTTCAGAATTGCTCAATCAAAAGTAAGCTTCAAATCTGTTACTTGAATGCACAGAACAGAAAGAAGTTTCACTGAATGCTTCTGTGTAGTTTTTGTTTGTAGTTATTCCTTTTTCCAGCATAGGCTCCTTAGTGCTACGAATGTCCACTTGTAGTTTCTACAGAAAGAGTGTTTCAGAACTGCTCAATCAATAGTATTGTTCAACTCTGTTAGTTGAATGCACAGAACAGAAAGAAGTTTCGCAGAATGCTTCTGAGTAGTTTCTAGTTGAAGATATCCCTTTTTCCACTATAAGCCCCATAGAGCTCTGAATGTCCAGTTGCAGTTTCTACAGAAAGAGTGTTTCAGAACTGCTCTATCAAAAGTAATGTTCAACTCTGTTAGTTGAATGCACAGAACAGAAAGAAGTTTCGGAGAATGCTTCTGTGTAGTTTTTATTTGAAGATATTCCTTTTTCCACTATAGGCCCCTTACGGTTCCAAATATCCACTTGCTGTTTCTACAGAAAGAGCGTCTCAGAACTGCTCAATCAATAGTATGCTTCAACTCTGTTAGTTGAATGCAAAGAACAGAAATAAGTTTCACAGAATGTTTCTGTGTAGTTTTTATTTGAGGATACTCCTTTTTCCAATATAAGCCCACTAGAGCTCTGTATGTCCAGTTGCAGTTTCCACAGAAAGAGTGTTTCAGAACTGCTCTATCAAAAGGAATATTCATCTCTGTTAGTTGAATGCACAGAACAGAAAGAAGGTTCACAGTATGCTTCCGTGTAGGTTTTATTTGAAGTAAGTCCTTTTTACACTATAGGCCCCCATGCGCTATGTTTGTCCACTTGCAGTTTCTACAGAAAGAGTGTTTCTGTGCTGCTCTATCAAAAGTAGGTTCAACTCTGTTAGTTGAATGCACAGAAGACAAAGAAGTTTCACAGAATGCTTCTGTGTAGTTTTTATTTTTATTCTTTTTTGCTGTATAGGCCCCTTAGCGCTATGAATGTCCAACTGCAGTTTCTACAGAAAGAGCGTTTCAGAATTGCTCAATCAAAAGTAAGCTTCAAATCTGTTACTTGAATGCACAGAACAGAAAGAAGTTTCACTGAATGCTTCTGTGTAGTTTTTGTTTGTAGTTATTCCTTTTTCCAGCATAGGCTCCTTAGTGCTACGAATGTCCACTTGTAGTTTCTACAGAAAGAGTGTTTCAGAACTGCTCAATCAATAGTATTGTTCAACTCTGTTAGTTGAATGCACAGAACAGAAAGAAGTTTCGCAGAATGCTTCTGAGTAGTTTCTAGTTGAAGATATCCCTTTTTCCACTATAAGCCCCATAGAGCTCTGAATGTCCAGTTGCAGTTTCTACAGAAAGAGTGTTTCAGAACTGCTCTATCAAAAGTAATGTTCAACTCTGTTAGTTGAATGCACAGAACAGAAAGAAGTTTCGGAGAATGCTTCTGTGTAGTTTTTATTTGAAGATATTCCTTTTTCCACTATAGGCCCCTTACGGTTCCAAATATCCACTTGCTGTTTCTACAGAAAGAGCGTCTCAGAACTGCTCAATCAATAGTATGCTTCAACTCTGTTAGTTGAATGCAAAGAACAGAAATAAGTTTCACAGAATGTTTCTGTGTAGTTTTTATTTGAAGATACTCCTTTTTCCAATATAAGCCCACTAGAGCTCTGTATGTCCAGTTGCAGTTTCCACAGAAAGGGTGTTTCAGAACTGCTCTATCAAAAGTAATATTCATCTCTGTTAGTTGAATGCACAGAACAGAAAGAAGTTTCGCAGAATGCTTCCGTGTAGTTTTTATTTGAAGATATTCCTTTTTCCACTATAGGCCCCTTAGGGCTCCGAATGTCCACTTGCAGTTTTTACAGAAACAGTGTTTCAGAACTGTTCAATCAAAAGTAAGCTTCAACTCTGTTAGTTGAATGCCCAGAACAGAAAGAAGTTTCGCAGAATGCTTCTGAGTAGTTTTAATTTGAAGATATTCTTTTTTCCACTATAAGCCCAATAGCGCTCTGAGTGTCCACTTGTAGTTTCTACAGAAACAGTGTTTCAGAACTGCTCTATCGAAAGTAATATTCAACTCTGTTACTTGAATGCACAGAACAGAAAGAAGTTTCGCAGAATGCTTCTGTGTATTTTTTATTTGTAGATATTCTTTTTTGCAGTATAGGCCCCTTAGCGCTATGAATGTCCAATTGCAGTTTCTACAGAAAGAGTGTATCAGAATTGCTCAATCAAAAGTAAGCTTCAACTCTGTTAGTTCATTGCACAGAACAGAAAGAAGTTTCACTGAATGCCTCTGTGTAGGTTTTGTTTGTAATTATTCCTTTTCCAGTATAGGCTCCTTAGTGCTAGGAATGTCCACTTGCAGTTTCTACAGAAAGAGTGTTTCAGAACTGCTCAATCAATAGTAATGTTCAACTCTGATAGTTGAATGCACAGAACAGAATGAAGTTTCGCAGAATGCTTCTGAGTAGCTTTTAGTAGAAGATATTGCTTTTTCCACTATAAGCCCTTTAGCGCTCTGAATGTCCAGTTGCAGTTTCTACAGAAAGAGTGTTTCAGAACTGCTCTACCAAAAGTAATATTCAACTCTGTTAGTTTAATGCACAGAACAGAAAGAAGCTTCGGAGAATGCTTCTGTGTAGTTTTTATTTGAAGATATTCCTTTTTCCACTATTGGCCCCTTAGGGTTCCAAATGTCCACTTGCTGTTTCTACAGAAAGAGCGTCTCAGAACTGCTCAATCAATAGTAAGCTTCAACTCTGTTAGTTGAATGCAAAGAACAGAAAGAAGTTTCACAGAATGATTCTGTGTAGTTTTTATTTGAAGATATTCCTTTTTCCACTGTACGCCCCTTAGGGTTCCAAATGTCCACTTGCAGTTTCTTCCGAAAGAGCGTCTCAGAACTGCTCAATCAAAAGTAAACTTCAACTCTGTTAGTTGAGTGCAAAGAAGAGAAACAAGTTTCACAGAATGCTTCTGTATAGTTTTAATTTGAAGATATTCCTTTTTCCACTATAAGCCCATTAGCTCTCTGAGTGTCCAGTTGCAGTTTCCACAGAAAGAGTGTTTCAGAACTGCTGTATCAAAAGTAATATTCATATCTGTTAGTTGAATGCACAGAAGAGATAGAAGGTTTGCAGAATGCTTCTGTATAGTTTTGATTTGAAGATATTCCTTTTTCCACTATAGGACCCTTAGGGCTCCGAATGTCCACTTACAGTTTCTACAGAAACAATGTTTCAGAACTTTTCAATCAAAAGTAAGCTTCAACTCTGTTAGTTGAATTCACAGAACAGAAAGCAGTTTCATAAAATGCTTCTGTGTAGTTTTCATTTGAAGATATTCCATTTGCCACTAGAGTCCTCCTGGGGCTCCAAATGTCCACTTGCAGTTTCCACAGAAATTGTGTTTCAGAACTGCTCAATCAAAAGTAAGCTTCAACTCTGTTAGTTGAATGCACTGAACAAAAAGTACTATCACAGAATGCTTCTGTGTAGTTTTTATTTGAAGACATTACATATTCCACTGTAGGCCTCTTAGCGCTATGAATGTCCACTTGCAGTTTCTAATGAAAGAGTGTTTCAGCGCTGCTCAATCAAAAGAAAGGTCCAACTCTGTTAGTTGAATGCACAGAACAGAAAGAAGTTTCACAGAATGCTTCTGTGTAGGTTTTATTTGAAGTAAGTTCTTTTTACGCTATAGGCCCCCATGCGCTATGGTTGTCCACTTGCAGTTTCTACAGAAAGAGTGTTTCAGAATTGCTCAATCAAAAGTAAGCTTCAAATCTGTTACTTGAATGCACAGAACAGAAAGAAGTTTCACTGAATGCTTCTGTGTAGTTTTTGTTTGTAGTTATTCCTTTTTCCAGCATAGGCTCCTTAGTGCTACGAATGTCCACTTGTAGTTTCTACAGAAAGAGTGTTTCAGAACTGCTCAATCAATAGTAATGTTCAACTCTGTTAGTTGAATGCACAGAACAGAAAGAAGCTTCGGAGAATGCTTCTGTGTAGTTTTAATTTGAAGATATTCCTTTTTCCACTATAAGCCCATTAGCTCTCTGAGTGTCCAGTTGCATTTTCCACAGAAAGAGTGTTTCAGAACTGCTCTATCAAAAGTAATGTTCAACTCTATTAGTTGAATGCACAGAACAGAAAGAAGTTTCGGAGAATGCTTCTGTGTAGTTTTTATTTGAAGATATTCCTTTTTCCACTATAGGCCCCTTACGGTTCCAAATATCCACTTGCTGTTTCTACAGAAAGAGCGTCTCAGAACTGCTCAATCAATAGTATGCTTCAACTCTGTTAGTTGAATTCAAAGAACAGAAATAAGTTTCACAGAATGTTTCTGTGTAGTTTTTATTTGAAGATATTCCTTTTTCCAACATAAGCCCATTAGTGCTCTGTATGTCCAGTTACAGTTTCCACAGAAAGAGTGTTTCAGAACTGTTCAATCAAAAGTAAGCTTCAACTCTGTTAGTTGAATGTCCAGAACAGAAAGAAGTTTCGCAGAATGCTTCTGAGTAGTTTTAATTTGAAGATATTCTTTTTTCCACTATAAGCCAAATAGCGCTCTGAGTGTCCACTTGTAGTTTCTACAGAAACAGTGTTTCAGAACTGCTCTATCGAAAGTAATATTCAACTCTGTTACTTGAATGCACAGAACGGAAAGAAGTTTCACAGAATGCTTCTGTGTAGTTTTTATCTGTAGATATTCTTTTTGGCAGTATAGGCCCCTTAGCGCTATGAATGTCCAATTGCAGTTTCTACAGAAAGAGTGTATCAGAATTGCTCAATCAAAAGTATGCTTCAACTCTGTTAGTTCATTGCACAGAACAGAAAGAAGTTTCACTGAATGCCTCTGTGTAGGTTTTGTTTGTAATTATTCCTTTTCCAGTATAGGCTCCTTAGTGCTAGGAATGTCCACTTGCAGTTTCTACAGAAAGAGTGTTTCAAAACTGCTCAATCAATAGTAATGTTCAACTCTGATAGTTGAATGCACAGAACAGAATGAAGTTTCGCAGAATGCTTCTGAGTAGCTTTTAGTTGAAGATATTCCTTTTTCCACTATAAGCCCATTAGCTCTCTGAGTGTCCAGTTGCATTTTCCACAGAAAGAGTGTTTCAGAACTGCTCTATCAAAAGTAATGTTCAACTCTGTTAGTTGAATGCACAGAACAGAAAGAAGCTTCGGAGAATGCTTCTGTGTAGTTTTAATTTGAAGATATTCCTTTTTCCACTATAAGCCCATTAGCTCTCTGAGTGTCCAGTTGCATTTTCCACAGAAAGAGTGTTTCAGAACTGCTCTATCAAAAGTAATATTCATCTCTGTTAGTTGAATGCACAGAACAGAAAGAAGTTTCGCAGAATGGTTCTGTGTAGTTTTTATTTGAAGATATTTCTTTTTCCACTATAGGACCCTTAGGGCTCCGAATGTCCACTTACAGTTTCTACAGAAACAATGTTTCAGAACTGTTCAATCAAAAGTAAGCTTCAACTCTGTTAGTTGAATTCACAGAACAGAAAGCAGTTTCATAAAATGCTTCTGTGTAGTTTTTATTTGAAGATATTCCTTTTGCCACTAGAGTCCTCCTGGCGCTCCGAATGTCCACTTGCAGTTTCCACAGAAACTGTGTTTCAGAACTCCTCAATCAAAAGTAAGCTTCAACTCTGTTAGTTGAATGCACTGAACAAAAAGTACTATCACAGAATGCTTCTGTGTAGTTTTTATTTGAAGACATTACATTTTCCACTGTAGGCCTCTTAGCGCTATGAATGTCCACTTGCAGTTTCTAATGAAAGAGTGTTTCTGTGCTGCTCAATCAAAAGAAAGGTCCAACTCTGTTAGTTGAATGCACAGAACAGAAAGAAGGTTCACAGTATGCTTCCGTGTAGGTTTTATTTGAAGTAAGTCCTTTTTACACTATAGGCCCCCATGCGCTATGGTTGTCCACTTGCAGTTTCTACAGAAAGAGTGTTTCTGTGCTGCTCTATCAAAAGTAGGTTCAACTCTGTTAGTTGAATGCACAGAAGACAAAGAAGTTTCACAGAATGCTTCTGTGTAGTTTTTATTTTTAGATATTCTTTTTTGCTGTATAGGCCCCTTAGCGCTATGAATGTCCAACTGCAGTTTCTACAGAAAGAGTGTTTCAGAATTGCTCAATCAAAAGTAAGCTTCAAATCTGTTACTTGAATGCACAGAACAGAAAGAAGTTTCACTGAATGCTTCTGTGTAGTTTTTGTTTGTAGTTATTCCTTTTTCCAGCATAGGCTCCTTAGTGCTACGAATGTCCACTTGTAGTTTCTACAGAAAGAGTGTTTCAGAACTGCTCAATCAATAGTAATGTTCAACTCTGTTAGTTGAATGCACAGAACAGAAAGAAGTTTCGCAGAATGCTTCTGAGTAGTTTCTAGTTGAAGATATCCCTTTTTCCACTATAAGCCCCATAGAGCTCTGAATGTCCAGTTGCAGTTTCTACAGAAAGAGTGTTTCAGAACTGCTCTATCAAAAGTAATGTTCAACTCTGTTAGTTGAATGCACAGAACAGAAAGAAGTTTCGGAGAATGCTTCTGTGTAGTTTTTATTTGAAGATATTCCTTTTTCCACTATAGGCCCCTTACGGTTCCAAATATCCACTTGCTGTTTCTACAGAAAGAGCGTCTCAGAACTGCTCAATCAATAGTATGCTTCAACTCTGTTAGTTGAATGCAAAGAACAGAAATAAGTTTCACAGAATGTTTCTGTGTAGTTTTTATTTGAAGATACTCCTTTTTCCAATATAAGCCCACTAGAGCTCTGTATGTCCAGTTGCAGTTTCCACAGAAAGGGTGTTTCAGAACTGCTCTATCAAAAGTAATATTCATCTCTGTTAGTTGAATGCACAGAACAGAAAGAAGTTTCGCAGAATGCTTCAGTGTAGTTTTTATTTGAAGATATTCCTTTTTCCACTATAGGCCCCTTAGGGCTCCGAATGTCCACTTGCAGTTTTTACAGAAACAGTGTTTCAGAACTGTTCAATCAAAAGTAAGCTTCAACTCTGTTAGTTGAATGCCCAGAACAGAAAGAAGTTTCGCAGAATGCTTCTGAGTAGTTTTAATTTGAAGATATTCTTTTTTCCACTATAAGCCCAATAGCGCTCTGAGTGTCCACTTGTAGTTTCTACAGAAACAGTGTTTCAGAACTGCTCTATCGAAAGTAATATTCAACTCTGTTACTTGAATGCACAGAACAGAAAGAAGTTTCGCAGAATGCTTCTGTGTATTTTTTATTTGTAGATATTCTTTTTTGCAGTATAGGCCCCTTAGCGCTATGAATGTCCAATTGCAGTTTCTACAGAAAGAGTGTATCAGAATTGCTCAATCAAAAGTAAGCTTCAACTCTGTTAGTTCATTGCACAGAACAGAAAGAAGTTTCACTGAATGCCTCTGTGTAGGTTTTGTTTGTAATTATTCCTTTTCCAGTATAGGCTCCTTAGTGCTAGGAATGTCCACTTGCAGTTTCTACAGAAAGAGTGTTTCAGAACTGCTCAATCAATAGTAATGTTCAACTCTGATAGTTGAATGCACAGAACAGAAAGAAGCTTCGGAGAATGCTTCTGTGTAGTTTTTATTTGAAGATATTCCTTTTTCCACTATTGGCCCCTTAGGGTTCCAAATGTCCACTTGCTGTTTCTACAGAAAGAGCGTCTCAGAACTGCTCAATCAATAGTAAGCTTCAACTCTGTTAGTTGAATGCAAAGAACAGAAAGAAGTTTCACAGAATGATTCTGTGTAGTTTTTATTTGAAGATATTCCTTTTTCCACTGTACGCCCCTTAGGGTTCCAAATGTCCACTTGCAGTTTCTTCCGAAAGAGCGTCTCAGAACTGCTCAATCAAAAGTAAACTTCAACTCTGTTAGTTGAGTGCAAAGAAGAGAAACAAGTTTCACAGAATGCTTCTGTATAGTTTTAATTTGAAGATATTCCTTTTTCCACTATAAGCCCATTAGCTCTCTGAGTGTCCAGTTGCAGTTTCCACAGAAAGAGTGTTTCAGAACTGCTGTATCAAAAGTAATATTCATATCTGTTAGTTGAATGCACAGAAGAGATAGAAGGTTTGCAGAATGCTTCTGTATAGTTTTGATTTGAAGATATTCCTTTTTCCACTATAGGACCCTTAGGGCTCCGAATGTCCACTTACAGTTTCTACAGAAACAATGTTTCAGAACTTTTCAATCAAAAGTAAGCTTCAACTCTGTTAGTTGAATTCACAGAACAGAAAGCAGTTTCATAAAATGCTTCTGTGTAGTTTTCATTTGAAGATATTCCATTTGCCACTAGAGTCCTCCTGGGGCTCCAAATGTCCACTTGCAGTTTCCACAGAAATTGTGTTTCAGAACTGCTCAATCAAAAGTAAGCTTCAACTCTGTTAGTTGAATGCACTGAACAAAAAGTACTATCACAGAATGCTTCTGTGTAGTTTTTATTTGAAGACATTACATATTCCACTGTAGGCCTCTTAGCGCTATGAATGTCCACTTGCAGTTTCTAATGAAAGAGTGTTTCAGCGCTGCTCAATCAAAAGAAAGGTCCAACTCTGTTAGTTGAATGCACAGAACAGAAAGAAGTTTCACAGAATGCTTCTGTGTAGGTTTTATTTGAAGTAAGTTCTTTTTACGCTATAGGCCCCCATGCGCTATGGTTGTCCACTTGCAGTTTCTACAGAAAGAGTGTTTCAGAATTGCTCAATCAAAAGTAAGCTTCAAATCTGTTACTTGAATGCACAGAACAGAAAGAAGTTTCACTGAATGCTTCTGTGTAGTTTTTGTTTGTAGTTATTCCTTTTTCCAGCATAGGCTCCTTAGTGCTACGAATGTCCACTTGTAGTTTCTACAGAAAGAGTGTTTCAGAACTGCTCAATCAATAGTAATGTTCAACTCTGTTAGTTGAATGCACAGAACAGAAAGAAGCTTCGGAGAATGCTTCTGTGTAGTTTTAATTTGAAGATATTCCTTTTTCCACTATAAGCCCATTAGCTCTCTGAGTGTCCAGTTGCATTTTCCACAGAAAGAGTGTTTCAGAACTGCTCTATCAAAAGTAATGTTCAACTCTATTAGTTGAATGCACAGAACAGAAAGAAGTTTCGGAGAATGCTTCTGTGTAGTTTTTATTTGAAGATATTCCTTTTTCCACTATAGGCCCCTTACGGTTCCAAATATCCACTTGCTGTTTCTACAGAAAGAGCGTCTCAGAACTGCTCAATCAATAGTATGCTTCAACTCTGTTAGTTGAATTCAAAGAACAGAAATAAGTTTCACAGAATGTTTCTGTGTAGTTTTTATTTGAAGATATTCCTTTTTCCAACATAAGCCCATTAGTGCTCTGTATGTCCAGTTACAGTTTCCACAGAAAGAGTGTTTCAGAACTGTTCAATCAAAAGTAAGCTTCAACTCTGTTAGTTGAATGTCCAGAACAGAAAGAAGTTTCGCAGAATGCTTCTGAGTAGTTTTAATTTGAAGATATTCTTTTTTCCACTATAAGCCAAATAGCGCTCTGAGTGTCCACTTGTAGTTTCTACAGAAACAGTGTTTCAGAACTGCTCTATCGAAAGTAATATTCAACTCTGTTACTTGAATGCACAGAACAGAAAGAAGTTTCACAGAATGCTTCTGTGTAGTTTTTATCTGTAGATATTCTTTTTGGCAGTATAGGCCCCTTAGCGCTATGAATGTCCAATTGCAGTTTCTACAGAAAGAGTGTATCAGAATTGCTCAATCAAAAGTATGCTTCAACTCTGTTAGTTCATTGCACAGAACAGAAAGAAGTTTCGCTGAATGCCTCTGTGTAGGTTTTGTTTGTAATTATTCCTTTTCCAGTATAGGCTCCTTAGTGCTAGGAATGTCCACTTGCAGTTTCTACAGAAAGAGTGTTTCAAAACTGCTCAATCAATAGTAATGTTCAACTCTGATAGTTGAATGCACAGAACAGAATGAAGTTTCGCAGAATGCTTCTGAGTAGCTTTTAGTTGAAGATATTCCTTTTTCCACTATAAGCCCATTAGCTCTCTGAGTGTCCAGTTGCATTTTCCACAGAAAGAGTGTTTCAGAACTGCTCTATCAAAAGTAATGTTCAACTCTGTTAGTTGAATGCACAGAACAGAAAGAAGCTTCGGAGAATGCTTCTGTGTAGTTTTAATTTGAAGATATTCCTTTTTCCACTATAAGCCCATTAGCTCTCTGAGTGTCCAGTTGCATTTTCCACAGAAAGAGTGTTTCAGAACTGCTCTATCAAAAGTAATATTCATCTCTGTTAGTTGAATGCACAGAACAGAAAGAAGTTTCGCAGAATGGTTCTGTGTAGTTTTTATTTGAAGATATTTCTTTTTCCACTATAGGACCCTTAGGGCTCCGAATGTCCACTTACAGTTTCTACAGAAACAATGTTTCAGAACTGTTCAATCAAAAGTAAGCTTCAACTCTGTTAGTTGAATTCACAGAACAGAAAGCAGTTTCATAAAATGCTTCTGTGTAGTTTTTATTTGAAGATATTCCTTTTGCCACTAGAGTCCTCCTGGCGCTCCGAATGTCCACTTGCAGTTTCCACAGAAACTGTGTTTCAGAACTCCTCAATCAAAAGTAAGCTTCAACTCTGTTAGTTGAATGCACTGAACAAAAAGTACTATCACAGAATGCTTCTGTGTAGTTTTTATTTGAAGACATTACATTTTCCACTGTAGGCCTCTTAGCGCTATGAATGTCCACTTGCAGTTTCTAATGAAAGAGTGTTTCTGTGCTGCTCAATCAAAAGAAAGGTCCAACTCTGTTAGTTGAATGCACAGAACAGAAAGAAGGTTCACAGTATGCTTCCGTGTAGGTTTTATTTGAAGTAAGTCCTTTTTACACTATAGGCCCACATGCGCTATGGTTGTCCACTTGCAGTTTCTACAGAAAGAGTGTTTCTGTGCTGCTCTATCAAAAGTAGGTTCAACTCTGTTAGTTGAATGCACAGAAGACAAAGAAGTTTCACAGAATGCTTCTGTGTAGTTTTTATTTTTAGATATTCTTTTTTGCTGTATAGGCCCCTTAGCGCTATGAATGTCCAACTGCAGTTTCTACAGAAAGAGTGTTTCAGAATTGCTCAATCAAAAGTAAGCTTCAAATCTGTTACTTGAATGCACAGAACAGAAAGAAGTTTCACTGAATGCTTCTGTGTAGTTTTTGTTTGTAGTTATTCCTTTTTCCAGCATAGGCTCCTTAGTGCTACGAATGTCCACTTGTAGTTTCTACAGAAAGAGTGTTTCAGAACTGCTCAATCAATAGTAATGTTCAACTCTGTTAGTTGAATGCACAGAACAGAAAGAAGTTTCGCAGAATGCTTCTGAGTAGTTTCTAGTTGAAGATATCCCTTTTTCCACTATAAGCCCCATAGAGCTCTGAATGTCCAGTTGCAGTTTCTACAGAAAGAGTGTTTCAGAACTGCTCTATCAAAAGTAATGTTCAACTCTGTTAGTTGAATGCACAGAACAGAAAGAAGTTTCGGAGAATGCTTCTGTGTAGTTTTTATTTGAAGATATTCCTTTTTCCACTATAGGCCCCTTACGGTTCCAAATATCCACTTGCTGTTTCTACAGAAAGAGCGTCTCAGAACTGCTCAATCAATAGTATGCTTCAACTCTGTTAGTTGAATGCAAAGAACAGAAATAAGTTTCACAGAATGTTTCTGTGTAGTTTTTATTTGAAGATACTCCTTTTTCCAATATAAGCCCACTAGAGCTCTGTATGTCCAGTTGCAGTTTCCACAGAAAGGGTGTTTCAGAACTGCTCTATCAAAAGTAATATTCATCTCTGTTAGTTGAATGCACAGAACAGAAAGAAGTTTCGCAGAATGCTTCAGTGTAGTTTTTATTTGAAGATATTCCTTTTTCCACTATAGGCCCCTTAGGGCTCCGAATGTCCACTTGCAGTTTTTACAGAAACAGTGTTTCAGAACTGTTCAATCAAAAGTAAGCTTCAACTCTGTTAGTTGAATGCCCAGAACAGAAAGAAGTTTCGCAGAATGCTTCTGAGTAGTTTTAATTTGAAGATATTCTTTTTTCCACTATAAGCCCAATAGCGCTCTGAGTGTCCACTTGTAGTTTCTACAGAAACAGTGTTTCAGAACTGCTCTATCGAAAGTAATATTCAACTCTGTTACTTGAATGCACAGAACAGAAAGAAGTTTCGCAGAATGCTTCTGTGTATTTTTTATTTGTAGATATTCTTTTTTGCAGTATAGGCCCCTTAGCGCTATGAATGTCCAATTGCAGTTTCTACAGAAAGAGTGTATCAGAATTGCTCAATCAAAAGTAAGCTTCAACTCTGTTAGTTCATTGCACAGAACAGAAAGAAGTTTCACTGAATGCCTCTGTGTAGGTTTTGTTTGTAATTATTCCTTTTCCAGTATAGGCTCCTTAGTGCTAGGAATGTCCACTTGCAGTTTCTACAGAAAGAGTGTTTCAGAACTGCTCAATCAATAGTAATGTTCAACTCTGATAGTTGAATGCACAGAACAGAAAGAAGCTTCGGAGAATGCTTCTGTGTAGTTTTTATTTGAAGATATTCCTTTTTCCACTATTGGCCCCTTAGGGTTCCAAATGTCCACTTGCTGTTTCTACAGAAAGAGCGTCTCAGAACTGCTCAATCAATAGTAAGCTTCAACTCTGTTAGTTGAATGCAAAGAACAGAAAGAAGTTTCACAGAATGATTCTGTGTAGTTTTTATTTGAAGATATTCCTTTTTCCACTGTACGACCCTTAGGGTTCCAAATGTCCACTTGCAGTTTCTTCCGAAAGAGCGTCTCAGAACTGCTCAATCAAAAGTAAACTTCAACTCTGTTAGTTGAGTGCAAAGAAGAGAAACAAGTTTCACAGAATGCTTCTGTATAGTTTTAATTTGAAGATATTCCTTTTTCCACTATAAGCCCATTAGCTCTCTGAGTGTCCAGTTGCAGTTTCCACAGAAAGAGTGTTTCAGAACTGCTGTATCAAAAGTAATATTCATATCTGTTAGTTGAATGCACAGAAGAGATAGAAGGTTTGCAGAATGCTTCTGTATAGTTTTGATTTGAAGATATTCCTTTTTCCACTATAGGACCCTTAGGGCTCCGAATGTCCACTTACAGTTTCTACAGAAACAATGTTTCAGAACTTTTCAATCAAAAGTAAGCTTCAACTCTGTTAGTTGAATTCACAGAACAGAAAGCAGTTTCATAAAATGCTTCTGTGTAGTTTTCATTTGAAGATATTCCATTTGCCACTAGAGTCCTCCTGGGGCTCCAAATGTCCACTTGCAGTTTCCACAGAAATTGTGTTTCAGAACTGCTCAATCAAAAGTAAGCTTCAACTCTGTTAGTTGAATGCACTGAACAAAAAGTACTATCACAGAATGCTTCTGTGTAGTTTTTATTTGAAGACATTACATTTTCCACTGTAGGCCTCTTAGCGCTATGAATGTCCACTTGCAGTTTCTAATGAAAGAGTGTTTCAGCGCTGCTCAATCAAAAGAAAGGTCCAACTCTGTTAGTTGAATGCACAGAACAGAAAGAAGTTTCACAGAATGCTTCTGTGTAGGTTTTATTTGAAGTAAGTCCTTTTTACACTATAGGCCCCCATGCGCTATGGTTGTCCACTTGCAGTTTCTACAGAAAGAGTGTTTCAGAATTGCTCAATCAAAAGTAAGCTTCAAATCTGTTACTTGAATGCACAGAACAGAAAGAAGTTTCACTGAATGCTTCTGTGTAGTTTTTGTTTGTAGTTATTCCTTTTTCCAGCATAGGCTCCTTGGTGCTACGAATGTCCACTTGTAGTTTCTACAGAAAGAGTGTTTCAGAACTGCTCAATCAATAGTAATGTTCAACTCTGTTAGTTGAATGCACAGAACAGAAAGAAGCTTCGGAGAATGCTTCTGTGTAGTTTTAATTTGAAGATATTCCTTTTTCCACTATAAGCCCATTAGCTCTCTGAGTGTCCAGTTGCATTTTCCACAGAAAGAGTGTTTCAGAACTGCTCTATCAAAAGTAATGTTCAACTCTATTAGTTGAATGCACAGAACAGAAAGAAGTTTCGGAGAATGCTTCTGTGTAGTTTTTATTTGAAGATATTCCTTTTTCCACTATAGGCCCCTTACGGTTCCAAATATCCACTTGCTGTTTCTACAGAAAGAGCGTCTCAGAACTGCTCAATCAATAGTATGCTTCAACTCTGTTAGTTGAATTCAAAGAACAGAAATAAGTTTCACAGAATGTTTCTGTGTAGTTTTTATTTGAAGATATTCCTTTTTCCAACATAAGCCCATTAGTGCTCTGTATGTCCAGTTACAGTTTCCACAGAAAGAGTGTTTCAGAACTGTTCAATCAAAAGTAAGCTTCAACTCTGTTAGTTGAATGCCCAGAACAGAAAGAAGTTTCGCAGAATGCTTCTGAGTAGTTTTAATTTGAAGATATTCTTTTTTCCACTATAAGCCAAATAGCGCTCTGAGTGTCCACTTGTAGTTTCTACAGAAACAGTGTTTCAGAACTGCTCTATCGAAAGTAATATTCAACTCTGTTACTTGAATGCACAGAACAGAAAGAAGTTTCACAGAATGCTTCTGTGTAGTTTTTATCTGTAGATATTCTTTTTGGCAGTATAGGCCCCTTAGCGCTATGAATGTCCAATTGCAGTTTCTACAGAAAGAGTGTATCAGAATTGCTCAATCAAAAGTATGCTTCAACTCTGTTAGTTCATTGCACAGAACAGAAAGAAGTTTCACTGAATGCCTCTGTGTAGGTTTTGTTTGTAATTATTCCTTTTCCAGTATAGGCTCCTTAGTGCTAGGAATGTCCACTTGCAGTTTCTACAGAAAGAGTGTTTCAAAACTGCTCAATCAATAGTAATGTTCAACTCTGATAGTTGAATGCACAGAACAGAATGAAGTTTCGCAGAATGCTTCTGAGTAGCTTTTAGTTGAAGATATTCCTTTTTCCACTATAAGCCCATTAGCTCTCTGAGTGTCCAGTTGCATTTTCCACAGAAAGAGTGTTTCAGAACTGCTCTATCAAAAGTAATGTTCAACTCTGTTAGTTGAATGCACAGAACAGAAAGAAGCTTCGGAGAATGCTTCTGTGTAGTTTTAATTTGAAGATATTCCTTTTTCCACTATAAGCCCATTAGCTCTCTGAGTGTCCAGTTGCATTTTCCACAGAAAGAGTGTTTCAGAACTGCTCTATCAAAAGTAATATTCATCTCTGTTAGTTGAATGCACAGAACAGAAAGAAGTTTCGCAGAATGGTTCTGTGTAGTTTTTATTTGAAGATATTTCTTTTTCCACTATAGGACCCTTAGGGCTCCGAATGTCCACTTACAGTTTCTACAGAAACAATGTTTCAGAACTGTTCAATCAAAAGTAAGCTTCAACTCTGTTAGTTGAATTCACAGAACAGAAAGCAGTTTCATAAAATGCTTCTGTGTAGTTTTTATTTGAAGATATTCCTTTTGCCACTAGAGTCCTCCTGGCGCTCCGAATGTCCACTTGCAGTTTCCACAGAAACTGTGTTTCAGAACTCCTCAATCAAAAGTAAGCTTCAACTCTGTTAGTTGAATGCACTGAACAAAAAGTACTATCACAGAATGCTTCTGTGTAGTTTTTATTTGAAGACATTACATTTTCCACTGTAGGCCTCTTAGCGCTATGAATGTCCACTTGCAGTTTCTAATGAAAGAGTGTTTCTGTGCTGCTCAATCAAAAGAAAGGTCCAACTCTGTTAGTTGAATGCACAGAACAGAAAGAAGGTTCACAGTATGCTTCCGTGTAGGTTTTATTTGAAGTAAGTCCTTTTTACACTATAGGCCCACATGCGCTATGGTTGTCCACTTGCAGTTTCTACAGAAAGAGTGTTTCTGTGCTGCTCTATCAAAAGTAGGTTCAACTCTGTTAGTTGAATGCACAGAAGACAAAGAAGTTTCACAGAATGCTTCTGTGTAGTTTTTATTTTTAGATATTCTTTTTTGCTGTATAGGCCCCTTAGCGCTATGAATGTCCAACTGCAGTTTCTACAGAAAGAGTGTTTCAGAATTGCTCAATCAAAAGTAAGCTTCAAATCTGTTACTTGAATGCACAGAACAGAAAGAAGTTTCACTGAATGCTTCTGTGTAGTTTTTGTTTGTAGTTATTCCTTTTTCCAGCATAGGCTCCTTAGTGCTACGAATGTCCACTTGTAGTTTCTACAGAAAGAGTGTTTCAGAACTGCTCAATCAATAGTAATGTTCAACTCTGTTAGTTGAATGCACAGAACAGAAAGAAGTTTCGCAGAATGCTTCTGAGTAGTTTCTAGTTGAAGATATCCCTTTTTCCACTATAAGCCCCATAGAGCTCTGAATGTCCAGTTGCAGTTTCTACAGAAAGAGTGTTTCAGAACTGCTCTATCAAAAGTAATGTTCAACTCTGTTAGTTGAATGCACAGAACAGAAAGAAGTTTCGGAGAATGCTTCTGTGTAGTTTTTATTTGAAGATATTCCTTTTTCCACTATAGGCCCCTTACGGTTCCAAATATCCACTTGCTGTTTCTACAGAAAGAGCGTCTCAGAACTGCTCAATCAATAGTATGCTTCAACTCTGTTAGTTGAATGCAAAGAACAGAAATAAGTTTCACAGAATGTTTCTGTGTAGTTTTTATTTGAAGATACTCCTTTTTCCAATATAAGCCCACTAGAGCTCTGTATGTCCAGTTGCAGTTTCCACAGAAAGAGTGTTTCAGAACTGCTCTATCAAAAGTAATATTCATCTCTGTTAGTTGAATGCACAGAACAGAAAGAAGGTTCACAGTATGGTTCCGTGTAGGTTTTATTTGAAGTAAGTCCTTTTTACACTATAGGCCCCCATGCGCTATGGTTGTCCACTTGCAGTTTCTACAGAAAGAGTGTTTCTGTGCTGCTCTATCAAAAGTAGGTTCAACTCTGTTAGTTGAATGCACAGAAGACAAAGAAGTTTCACAGAATGCTTCTGTGTAGTTTTTATTTTTATTCTTTTTTGCTGTATAGGCCCCTTAGCGCTATGAATGTCCAACTGCAGTTTCTACAGAAAGAGTGTTTCAGAATTGCTCAATCAAAAGTAAGCTTCAAATCTGTTACTTGAATGCACAGAACAGAAAGAAGTTTCACTGAATGCTTCTGTGTAGTTTTTGTTTGTAGTTATTCCTTTTTCCAGCATAGGCTCCTTAGTGCTACGAATGTCCACTTGTAGTTTCTACAGAAAGAGTGTTTCAGAACTGCTCAATCAATAGTATTGTTCAACTCTGTTAGTTGAATGCACAGAACAGAAAGAAGTTTCGCAGAATGCTTCTGAGTAGTTTCTAGTTGAAGATATCCCTTTTTCCACTATAAGCCCCATAGAGCTCTGAATGTCCAGTTGCAGTTTCTACAGAAAGAGTGTTTCAGAACTGCTCTATCAAAAGTAATGTTCAACTCTGTTAGTTGAATGCACAGAACAGAAAGAAGTTTCGGAGAATGCTTCTGTGTAGTTTTTATTTGAAGATATTCCTTTTTCCACTATAGGCCCCTTACGGTTCCAAATATCCACTTGCTGTTTCTACAGAAAGAGCGTCTCAGAACTGCTCAATCAATAGTATGCTTCAACTCTGTTAGTTGAATGCAAAGAACAGAAATAAGTTTCACAGAATGTTTCTGTGTAGTTTTTATTTGAAGATACTCCTTTTTCCAATATAAGCCCACTAGAGCTCTGTATGTCCAGTTGCAGTTTCCACAGAAAGGGTGTTTCAGAACTGCTCTATCAAAAGTAATATTCATCTCTGTTAGTTGAATGCACAGAACAGAAAGAAGTTTCGCAGAATGCTTCAGTGTAGTTTTTATTTGAAGATATTCCTTTTTCCACTATAGGCCCCTTAGGGCTCCGAATGTCCACTTGCAGTTTTTACAGAAACAGTGTTTCAGAACTGTTCAATCAAAAGTAAGCTTCAACTCTGTTAGTTGAATGCCCAGAACAGAAAGAAGTTTCGCAGAATGCTTCTGAGTAGTTTTAATTTGAAGATATTCTTTTTTCCACTATAAGCCCAATAGCGCTCTGAGTGTCCACTTGTAGTTTCTACAGAAACAGTGTTTCAGAACTGCTCTATCGAAAGTAATATTCAACTCTGTTACTTGAATGCACAGAACAGAAAGAAGTTTCGCAGAATGCTTCTGTGTATTTTTTATTTGTAGATATTTTTTTTGCAGTATAGGCCCCTTAGCGCTATGAATGTCCAATTGCAGTTTCTACAGAAAGAGTGTATCAGAATTGCTCAATCAAAAGTAAGCTTCAACTCTGTTAGTTCATTGCACAGAACAGAAAGAAGTTTCACTGAATGCCACTGTGTAGGTTTTGTTTGTAATTATTCCTTTTCCAGTATAGGCTCCTTAGTGCTAGGAATGTCCACTTGCAGTTTCTACAGAAAGAGTGTTTCAGAACTGCTCAATCAATAGTAATGTTCAACTCTGATAGTTGAATGCACAGAACAGAAAGAAGCTTCGGAGAATGCTTCTGTGTAGTTTTTATTTGAAGATATTCCTTTGTCCACTATTGGCCCCTTAGGGTTCCAAATGTCCACTTGCTGTTTCTACAGAAAGAGCGTCTCAGAACTGCTCAATCAATAGTAAGCTTCAACTCTGTTAGTTGAATGCAAAGAACAGAAAGAAGTTTCACAGAATGATTCTGTGTAGTTTTTATTTGAAGATATTCCTTTTTCCACTGTACGCCCCTTAGGGTTCCAAATGTCCACTTGCAGTTTCTTCCGAAAGAGCGTCTCAGAACTGCTCAATCAAAAGTAAACTTCAACTCTGTTAGTTGAGTGCAAAGAAGAGAAACAAGTTTCACAGAATGCTTCTGTATAGTTTTAATTTGAAGATATTCCTTTTTCCACTATAAGCCCATTAGCTCTCTGAGTGTCCAGTTGCAGTTTCCACAGAAAGAGTGTTTCAGAACTGCTGTATCAAAAGTAATATTCATATCTGTTAGTTGAATGCACAGAAGAGATAGAAGGTTTGCAGAATGCTTCTGTATAGTTTTTATTTGAAGATATTCCTTTTTCCACTATAGGACCCTTAGGGCTCCGAATGTCCACTTACAGTTTCTACAGAAACAATGTTTCAGAACTTTTCAATCAAAAGTAAGCTTCAACTCTGTTAGTTGAATTCACAGAACAGAAAGCAGTTTCATAAAATGCTTCTGTGTAGTTTTCATTTGAAGATATTCCATTTGCCACTAGAGTCCTCCTGGGGCTCCAAATGTCCACTTGCAGTTTCCACAGAAATTGTGTTTCAGAACTGCTCAATCAAAAGTAAGCTTCAACTCTGTTAGTTGAATGCACTGAACAAAAAGTACTATCACAGAATGCTTCTGTGTAGTTTTTATTTGAAGACATTACATTTTCCACTGTAGGCCTCTTAGCGCTATGAATGTCCACTTGCAGTTTCTAATGAAAGAGTGTTTCAGCGCTGCTCAATCAAAAGAAAGGTCCAACTCTGTTAGTTGAATGCACAGAACAGAAAGAAGTTTCACAGAATGCTTCTGTGTAGGTTTTATTTGAAGTAAGTCCTTTTTACACTATAGGCCCCCATGCGCTATGGTTGTCCACTTGCAGTTTCTACAGAAAGAGTGTTTCAGAATTGCTCAATCAAAAGTAAGCTTCAAATCTGTTACTTGAATGCACAGAACAGAAAGAAGTTTCACTGAATGCTTCTGTGTAGTTTTTGTTTTTAGTTATTCCTTTTTCCAGCATAGGCTCCTTAGTGCTACGAATGTCCACTTGTAGTTTCTACAGAAAGAGTGTTTCAGAACTGCTCAATCAATAGTAATGTTCAACTCTGTTAGTTGAATGCACAGAACAGAAAGAAGCTTCGGAGAATGCTTCTGTGTAGTTTTAATTTGAAGATATTCCTTTTTCCACTATAAGCCCATTAGCTCTCTGAGTGTCCAGTTGCATTTTCCACAGAAAGAGTGTTTCAGAACTGCTCTATCAAAAGTAATGTTCAACTCTATTAGTTGAATGCACAGAACAGAAAGAAGTTTCGGAGAATGCTTCTGTGTAGTTTTTATTTGAAGATATTCCTTTTTCCACTATAGGCCCCTTACGGTTCCAAATATCCACTTGCTGTTTCTACAGAAAGAGCGTCTCAGAACTGCTCAATCAATAGTATGCTTCAACTCTGTTAGTTGAATTCAAAGAACAGAAATAAGTTTCACAGAATGTTTCTGTGTAGTTTTTATTTGAAGATATTCCTTTTTCCAACATAAGCCCATTAGTGCTCTGTATGTCCAGTTACAGTTTCCACAGAAAGAGTGTTTCAGAACTGTTCAATCAAAAGTAAGCTTCAACTCTGTTAGTTGAATGCCCAGAACAGAAAGAAGTTTCGCAGAATGCTTCTGAGTAGTTTTAATTTGAAGATATTCTTTTTTCCACTATAAGCCAAATAGCGCTCTGAGTGTCCACTTGTAGTTTCTACAGAAACAGTGTTTCAGAACTGCTCTATCGAAAGTAATATTCAACTCTGTTACTTGAATGCACAGAACAGAAAGAAGTTTCACAGAATGCTTCTGTGTAGTTTTTATCTGTAGATATTCTTTTTGGCAGTATAGGCCCCTTAGCGCTATGAATGTCCAATTGCAGTTTCTACAGAAAGAGTGTATCAGAATTGCTCAATCAAAAGTATGCTTCAACTCTGTTAGTTCATTGCACAGAACAGAAAGAAGTTTCACTGAATGCCTCTGTGTAGTTTTTGTTTGTAATTATTCCTTTTCCAGTATAGGCTCCTTAGTGCTAGGAATGTCCACTTGCAGTTTCTACAGAAAGAGTGTTTCAAAACTGCTCAATCAATAGTAATGTTCAACTCTGATAGTTGAATGCACAGAACAGAATGAAGTTTCGCAGAATGCTTCTGAGTAGCTTTTAGTTGAAGATATTCCTTTTTCCACTATAAGCCCATTAGCTCTCTGAGTGTCCAGTTGCATTTTCCACAGAAAGAGTGTTTCAGAACTGCTCTATCAAAAGTAATGTTCAACTCTGTTAGTTGAATGCACAGAACAGAAAGAAGTTTCGGAGAATGCTTCTGTGTAGTTTTTATTTGAAGATATTCCTTTTTCCACTATAGGCCCCTTACGGTTCCAAATATCCACTTGCTGTTTCTACAGAAAGAGCGTCTCAGAACTGCTCAATCAATAGTATGCTTCAACTCTGTTAGTTGAATTCAAAGAACTGAAATAAGTTTCACAGAATGTTTCTGTGTAGTTTTTATTTGAAGATATTCCTTTTTCCAACATAAGCCCATTAGTGCTCTGTATGTCCAGTTACAGTTTCCACAGAAAGAGTGTTTCAGAACTGTTCAATCAAAAGTAAGCTTCAACTCTGTTAGTTGAATGCCCAGAACAGAAAGAAGTTTCGCAGAATGCTTCTGAGTAGTTTTAATTTGAAGATATTCTTTTTTCCACTATAAGCCAAATAGCGCTCTGAGTGTCCACTTGTAGTTTCTACAGAAACAGTGTTTCAGAACTGCTCTATCGAAAGTAATATTCAACTCTGTTACTTGAATGCACAGAACAGAAAGAAGTTTCACAGAATGCTTCTGTGTAGTTTTTATCTGTAGATATTCTTTTTGGCAGTATAGGCCCCTTAGCGCTATGAATGTCCAATTGCAGTTTCTACAGAAAGAGTGTATCAGAATTGCTCAATCAAAAGTATGCTTCAACTCTGTTAGTTCATTGCACAGAACAGAAAGAAGTTTCACTGAATGCCTCTGTGTAGTTTTTGTTTGTAATTATTCCTTTTCCAGTATAGGCTCCTTAGTGCTAGGAATGTCCACTTGCAGTTTCTACAGAAAGAGTGTTTCAAAACTGCTCAATCAATAGTAATGTTCAACTCTGATAGTTGAATGCACAGAACAGAATGAAGTTTCGCAGAATGCTTCTGAGTAGCTTTTAGTTGAAGATATTCCTTTTTCCACTATAAGCCCATTAGCTCTCTGAGTGTCCAGTTGCATTTTCCACAGAAAGAGTGTTTCAGAACTGCTCTATCAAAAGTAATGTTCAACTCTGTTAGTTGAATGCACAGAACAGAAAGAAGCTTCGGAGAATGCTTCTGTGTAGTTTTAATTTGAAGATATTCCTTTTTCCACTATAAGCCCATTAGCTCTCTGAGTGTCCAGTTGCATTTTCCACAGAAAGAGTGTTTCAGAACTGCTCTCTCAAAAGTAATATTCATCTCTGTTAGTTGAATGCACAGAACAGAAAGAAGTTTCGCAGAATGGTTCTGTGTAGTTTTTATTTGAAGATATTTCTTTTTCCACTATAGGACCCTTAGGGCTCCGAATGTCCACTTACAGTTTCTACAGAAACAATGTTTCAGAACTGTTCAATCAAAAGTAAGCTTCAACTCTGTTAGTTGAATTCACAGAACAGAAAGCAGTTTCATAAAATGCTTCTGTGTAGTTTTTATTTGAAGATATTCCTTTTGCCACTAGAGTCCTCCTGGCGCTCCGAATGTCCACTTGCAGTTTCCACAGAAACTGTGTTTCAGAACTCCTCAATCAAAAGTAAGCTTCAACTCTGTTAGTTGAATGCACTGAACAAAAAGTACTATCACAGAATGCTTCTGTGTAGTTTTTATTTGAAGACATTACATTTTCCACTGTAGGCCTCTTAGCGCTATGAATGTCCACTTGCAGTTTCTAATGAAAGAGTGTTTCTGTGCTGCTCAATCAAAAGAAAGGTCCAACTCTGTTAGTTGAATGCACAGAACAGAAAGAAGGTTCACAGTATGCTTCCGTGTAGGTTTTATTTGAAGTAAGTCCTTTTTACACTATAGGCCCCCATGCGCTATGGTTGTCCACTTGCAGTTTCTACAGAAAGAGTGTTTCTGTGCTGCTCTATCAAAAGTAGGTTCAACTCTGTTAGTTGAATGCACAGAAGACAAAGAAGTTTCACAGAATGCTTCTGTGTAGTTTTTATTTTTAGATATTCTTTTTTGCTGTATAGGCCCCTTAGCGCTATGAATGTCCAACTGCAGTTTCTACAGAAAGAGTGTTTCAGAATTGCTCAATCAAAAGTAAGCTTCAAATCTGTTACTTGAATGCACAGAACAGAAAGAAGTTTCACTGAATGCTTCTGTGTAGTTTTTGTTTGTAGTTATTCCTTTTTCCAGCATAGGCTCCTTAGTGCTACGAATGTCCACTTGTAGTTTCTACAGAAAGAGTGTTTCAGAACTGCTCAATCAATAGTATTGTTCAACTCTGTTAGTTGAATGCACAGAACAGAAAGAAGTTTCGCAGAATGCTTCTGAGTAGTTTCTAGTTGAAGATATCCCTTTTTCCACTATAAGCCCCATAGAGCTCTGAATGTCCAGTTGCAGTTTCTACAGAAAGAGTGTTTCAGAACTGCTCTATCAAAAGTAATGTTCAACTCTGTTAGTTGAATGCACAGAACAGAAAGAAGTTTCGGAGAATGCTTCTGTGTAGTTTTTATTTGAAGATATTCCTTTTTCCACTATAGGCCCCTTACGGTTCCAAATATCCACTTGCTGTTTCTACAGAAAGAGCGTCTCAGAACTGCTCAATCAATAGTATGCTTCAACTCTGTTAGTTGAATGCAAAGAACAGAAATAAGTTTCACAGAATGTTTCTGTGTAGTTTTTATTTGAAGATACTCCTTTTTCCAATATAAGCCCACTAGAGCTCTGTATGTCCAGTTGCAGTTTCCACAGAAAGGGTGTTTCAGAACTGCTCTATCAAAAGTAATATTCATCTCTGTTAGTTGAATGCACAGAACAGAAAGAAGTTTCGCAGAATGCTTCAGTGTAGTTTTTATTTGAAGATATTCCTTTTTCCACTATAGGCCCCTTAGGGCTCCGAATGTCCACTTGCAGTTTTTACAGAAACAGTGTTTCAGAACTGTTCAATCAAAAGTAAGCTTCAACTCTGTTAGTTGAATGCCCAGAACAGAAAGAAGTTTCGCAGAATGCTTCTGAGTAGTTTTAATTTGAAGATATTCTTTTTTCCACTATAAGCCCAATAGCGCTCTGAGTGTCCACTTGTAGTTTCTACAGAAACAGTGTTTCAGAACTGCTCTATCGAAAGTAATATTCAACTCTGTTACTTGAATGCACAGAACAGAAAGAAGTTTCGCAGAATGCTTCTGTGTATTTTTTATTTGTAGATATTCTTTTTTGCAGTATAGGCCCCTTAGCGCTATGAATGTCCAATTGCAGTTTCTACAGAAAGAGTGTATCAGAATTGCTCAATCAAAAGTAAGCTTCAACTCTGTTAGTTCATTGCACAGAACAGAAAGAAGTTTCACTGAATGCCTCTGTGTAGGTTTTGTTTGTAATTATTCCTTTTCCAGTATAGGCTCCTTAGTGCTAGGAATGTCCACTTGCAGTTTCTACAGAAAGAGTGTTTCAGAACTGCTCAATCAATAGTAATGTTCAACTCTGATAGTTGAATGCACAGAACAGAATGAAGTTTCGCAGAATGCTTCTGAGTAGCTTTTAGTAGAAGATATTGCTTTTTCCACTATAAGCCCTTTAGCGCTCTGAATGTCCAGTTGCAGTTTCTACAGAAAGAGTGTTTCAGAACTGCTCTACCAAAAGTAATATTCAACTCTGTTAGTTTAATGCACAGAACAGAAAGAAGCTTCGGAGAATGCTTCTGTGTAGTTTTTATTTGAAGATATTCCTTTTTCCACTATTGGCCCCTTAGGGTTCCAAATGTCCACTTGCTGTTTCTACAGAAAGAGCGTCTCAGAACTGCTCAATCAATAGTAAGCTTCAACTCTGTTAGTTGAATGCAAAGAACAGAAAGAAGTTTCACAGAATGATTCTGTGTAGTTTTTATTTGAAGATATTCCTTTTTCCACTGTACGCCCCTTAGGGTTCCAAATGTCCACTTGCAGTTTCTTCCGAAAGAGCGTCTCAGAACTGCTCAATCAAAAGTAAACTTCAACTCTGTTAGTTGAGTGCAAAGAAGAGAAACAAGTTTCACAGAATGCTTCTGTATAGTTTTAATTTGAAGATATTCCTTTTTCCACTATAAGCCCATTAGCTCTCTGAGTGTCCAGTTGCAGTTTCCACAGAAAGAGTGTTTCAGAACTGCTGTATCAAAAGTAATATTCATATCTGTTAGTTGAATGCACAGAAGAGATAGAAGGTTTGCAGAATGCTTCTGTATAGTTTTGATTTGAAGATATTCCTTTTTCCACTATAGGACCCTTAGGGCTCCGAATGTCCACTTACAGTTTCTACAGAAACAATGTTTCAGAACTTTTCAATCAAAAGTAAGCTTCAACTCTGTTAGTTGAATTCACAGAACAGAAAGCAGTTTCATAAAATGCTTCTGTGTAGTTTTCATTTGAAGATATTCCATTTGCCACTAGAGTCCTCCTGGGGCTCCAAATGTCCACTTGCAGTTTCCACAGAAATTGTGTTTCAGAACTGCTCAATCAAAAGTAAGCTTCAACTCTGTTAGTTGAATGCACTGAACAAAAAGTACTATCACAGAATGCTTCTGTGTAGTTTTTATTTGAAGACATTACATTTTCCACTGTAGGCCTCTTAGCGCTATGAATGTCCACTTGCAGTTTCTAATGAAAGAGTGTTTCTGTGCTGCTCAATCAAAAGAAAGGTCCAACTCTGTTAGTTGAATGCACAGAACAGAAAGAAGGTTCACAGTATGCTTCCGTGTAGGTTTTATTTGAAGTAAGTCCTTTTTACACTATAGGCCCCCATGCGCTATGGTTGTCCACTTGCAGTTTCTACAGAAAGAGTGTTTCTGTGCTGCTCTATCAAAAGTAGGTTCAACTCTGTTAGTTGAATGCACAGAAGACAAAGAAGTTTCACAGAATGCTTCTGTGTAGTTTTTATTTTTAGATATTCTTTTTTGCTGTATAGGCCCCTTAGCGCTATGAATGTCCAACTGCAGTTTCTACAGAAAGAGTGTTTCAGAATTGCTCAATCAAAAGTAAGCTTCAAATCTGTTACTTGAATGCACAGAACAGAAAGAAGTTTCACTGAATGCTTCTGTGTAGTTTTTGTTTGTAGTTATTCCTTTTTCCAGCATAGGCTCCTTAGTGCTACGAATGTCCACTTGTAGTTTCTACAGAAAGAGTGTTTCAGAACTGCTCAATCAATAGTATTGTTCAACTCTGTTAGTTGAATGCACAGAACAGAAAGAAGTTTCGCAGAATGCTTCTGAGTAGTTTCTAGTTGAAGATATCCCTTTTTCCACTATAAGCCCCATAGAGCTCTGAATGTCCAGTTGCAGTTTCTACAGAAAGAGTGTTTCAGAACTGCTCTATCAAAAGTAATGTTCAACTCTGTTAGTTGAATGCACAGAACAGAAAGAAGTTTCGGAGAATGCTTCTGTGTAGTTTTTATTTGAAGATATTCCTTTTTCCACTATAGGCCCCTTACGGTTCCAAATATCCACTTGCTGTTTCTACAGAAAGAGCGTCTCAGAACTGCTCAATCAATAGTATGCTTCAACTCTGTTAGTTGAATGCAAAGAACAGAAATAAGTTTCACAGAATGTTTCTGTGTAGTTTTTATTTGAAGATACTCCTTTTTCCAATATAAGCCCACTAGAGCTCTGTATGTCCAGTTGCAGTTTCCACAGAAAGAGTGTTTCAGAACTGCTCTATCAAAAGTAATATTCATCTCTGTTAGTTGAATGCACAGAACAGAAAGAAGGTTCACAGTATGGTTCCGTGTAGGTTTTATTTGAAGTAAGTCCTTTTTACACTATAGGCCCCCATGCGCTATGGTTGTCCACTTGCAGTTTCTACAGAAAGAGTGTTTCTGTGCTGCTCTATCAAAAGTAGGTTCAACTCTGTTAGTTGAATGCACAGAAGACAAAGAAGTTTCACAGAATGCTTCTGTGTAGTTTTTATTTTTATTCTTTTTTGCTGTATAGGCCCCTTAGCGCTATGAATGTCCAACTGCAGTTTCTACAGAAAGAGTGTTTCAGAATTGCTCAATCAAAAGTAAGCTTCAAATCTGTTACTTGAATGCACAGAACAGAAAGAAGTTTCACTGAATGCTTCTGTGTAGTTTTTGTTTGTAGTTATTCCTTTTTCCAGCATAGGCTCCTTAGTGCTACGAATGTCCACTTGTAGTTTCTACAGAAAGAGTGTTTCAGAACTGCTCAATCAATAGTATTGTTCAACTCTGTTAGTTGAATGCACAGAACAGAAAGAAGTTTCGCAGAATGTTTCTGTGTAGTTTTTATTTGAAGATACTCCTTTTTCCAATATAAGCCCACTAGAGCTCTGTATGTCCAGTTGCAGTTTCCACAGGAAGGGTGTTTCAGAACTGCTCTATCAAAAGTAATATTCATCTCTGTTAGTTGAATGCACAGAACAGAAAGAAGTTTCGCAGAATGCTTCCGTGTAGTTTTTATTTGAAGATATTCCTTTTTCCACTATAGGCCCCTTAGGGCTCCGAATGTCCACTTGCAGTTTTTACAGAAACAGTGTTTCAGAACTGTTCAATCAAAAGTAAGCTTCAACTCTGTTAGTTGAATGCCCAGAACAGAAAGAAGTTTCGCAGAATGCTTCTGAGTAGTTTTAATTTGAAGATATTCTTTTTTCCACTATAAGCCCAATAGCGCTCTGAGTGTCCACTTGTAGTTTCTACAGAAACAGTGTTTCAGAACTGCTCTATCGAAAGTAATATTCAACTCTGTTACTTGAATGCACAGAACAGAAAGAAGTTTCGCAGAATGCTTCTGTGTATTTTTTATTTGTAGATATTCTTTTTTGCAGTATAGGCCCCTTAGCGCTATGAATGTCCAATTGCAGTTTCTACAGAAAGAGTGTATCAGAATTGCTCAATCAAAAGTAAGCTTCAACTCTGTTAGTTCATTGCACAGAACAGAAAGAAGTTTCACTGAATGCCTCTGTGTAGGTTTTGTTTGTAATTATTCCTTTTCCAGTATAGGCTCCTTAGTGCTAGGAATGTCCACTTGCAGTTTCTACAGAAAGAGTGTTTCAGAACTGCTCAATCAATAGTAATGTTCAACTCTGATAGTTGAATGCACAGAACAGAATGAAGTTTCGCAGAATGCTTCTGAGTAGCTTTTAGTAGAAGATATTGCTTTTTCCACTATAAGCCCTTTAGCGCTCTGAATGTCCAGTTGCAGTTTCTACAGAAAGAGTGTTTCAGAACTGCTCTACCAAAAGTAATATTCAACTCTGTTAGTTTAATGCACAGAACAGAAAGAAGCTTCGGAGAATGCTTCTGTGTAGTTTTTATTTGAAGATATTCCTTTTTCCACTATTGGCCCCTTAGGGTTCCAAATGCCCACTTGCTGTTTCTACAGAAAGAGCGTCTCAGAACTGCTCAATCAATAGTAAGCTTCAACTCTGTTAGTTGAATGCAAAGAACAGAAAGAAGTTTCACAGAATGATTCTGTGTAGTTTTTATTTGAAGATATTCCTTTTTCCACTGTACGCCCCTTAGGGTTCCAAATGTCCACTTGCAGTTTCTTCCGAAAGAGCGTCTCAGAACTGCTCAATCAAAAGTAAACTTCAACTCTGTTAGTTGAGTGCAAAGAAGAGAAACAAGTTTCACAGAATGCTTCTGTATAGTTTTAATTTGAAGATATTCCTTTTTCCACTATAAGCCCATTAGCTCTCTGAGTGTCCAGTTGCAGTTTCCACAGAAAGAGTGTTTCAGAACTGCTGTATCAAAAGTAATATTCATATCTGTTAGTTGAATGCACAGAAGAGATAGAAGGTTTGCAGAATGCTTCTGTATAGTTTTTATTTGAAGATATTCCTTTTTCCACTATAGGACCCTTAGGGCTCCGAATGTCCACTTACAGTTTCTACAGAAACAATGTTTCAGAACTTTTCAATCAAAAGTAAGCTTCAACTCTGTTAGTTGAATTCACAGAACAGAAAGCAGTTTCATAAAATGCTTCTGTGTAGTTTTCATTTGAAGATATTCCATTTGCCACTAGAGTCCTCCTGGGGCTCCAAATGTCCACTTGCAGTTTCCACAGAAATTGTGTTTCAGAACTGCTCAATCAAAAGTAAGCTTCAACTCTGTTAGTTGAATGCACTGAACAAAAAGTACTATCACAGAATGCTTCTGTGTAGTTTTTATTTGAAGACATTACATTTTCCACTGTAGGCCTCTTAGCGCTATGAATGTCCACTTGCAGTTTCTAATGAAAGAGTGTTTCAGCGCTGCTCAATCAAAAGAAAGGTCCAACTCTGTTAGTTGAATGCACAGAACAGAAAGAAGTTTCACAGAATGCTTCTGTGTAGGTTTTATTTGAAGTAAGTCCTTTTTACACTATAGGCCCCCATGCGCTATGGTTGTCCACTTGCAGTTTCTACAGAAAGAGTGTTTCAGAATTGCTCAATCAAAAGTAAGCTTCAAATCTGTTACTTGAATGCACAGAACAGAAAGAAGTTTCACTGAATGCTTCTGTGTAGTTTTTGTTTGTAGTTATTCCTTTTTCCAGCATAGGCTCCTTAGTGCTACGAATGTCCACTTGTAGTTTCTACAGAAAGAGTGTTTCAGAACTGCTCAATCAATAGTAATGTTCAACTCTGTTAGTTGAATGCACAGAACAGAAAGAAGCTTCGGAGAATGCTTCTGTGTAGTTTTAATTTGAAGATATTCCTTTTTCCACTATAAGCCCATTAGCTCTCTGAGTGTCCAGTTGCATTTTCCACAGAAAGAGTGTTTCAGAACTGCTCTATCAAAAGTAATGTTCAACTCTATTAGTTGAATGCACAGAACAGAAAGAAGTTTCGGAGAATGCTTCTGTGTAGTTTTTATTTGAAGATATTCCTTTTTCCACTATAGGCCCCTTACGGTTCCAAATATCCACTTGCTGTTTCTACAGAAAGAGCGTCTCAGAACTGCTCAATCAATAGTATGCTTCAACTCTGTTAGTTGAATTCAAAGAACAGAAATAAGTTTCACAGAATGTTTCTGTGTAGTTTTTATTTGAAGATATTCCTTTTTCCAACATAAGCCCATTAGTGCTCTGTATGTCCAGTTACAGTTTCCACAGAAAGAGTGTTTCAGAACTGTTCAATCAAAAGTAAGCTTCAACTCTGTTAGTTGAATGCCCAGAACAGAAAGAAGTTTCGCAGAATGCTTCTGAGTAGTTTTAATTTGAAGATATTCTTTTTTCCACTATAAGCCAAATAGCGCTCTGAGTGTCCACTTGTAGTTTCTACAGAAACAGTGTTTCAGAACTGCTCTATCGAAAGTAATATTCAACTCTGTTACTTGAATGCACAGAACAGAAAGAAGTTTCACAGAATGCTTCTGTGTAGTTTTTATCTGTAGATATTCTTTTTGGCAGTATAGGCCCCTTAGCGCTATGAATGTCCAATTGCAGTTTCTACAGAAAGAGTGTATCAGAATTGCTCAATCAAAAGTATGCTTCAACTCTGTTAGTTCATTGCACAGAACAGAAAGAAGTTTCACTGAATGCCTCTGTGTAGTTTTTGTTTGTAATTATTCCTTTTCCAGTATAGGCTCCTTAGTGCTAGGAATGTCCACTTGCAGTTTCTACAGAAAGAGTGTTTCAAAACTGCTCAATCAATAGTAATGTTCAACTCTGATAGTTGAATGCACAGAACAGAATGAAGTTTCGCAGAATGCTTCTGAGTAGCTTTTAGTTGAAGATATTCCTTTTTCCACTATAAGCCCATTAGCTCTCTGAGTGTCCAGTTGCATTTTCCACAGAAAGAGTGTTTCAGAACTGCTCTATCAAAAGTAATGTTCAACTCTGTTAGTTGAATGCACAGAACAGAAAGAAGCTTCGGAGAATGCTTCTGTGTAGTTTTAATTTGAAGATATTCCTTTTTCCACTATAAGCCCATTAGCTCTCTGAGTGTCCAGTTGCATTTCCCACAGAAAGAGTGTTTCAGAACTGCTCTATCAAAAGTAATATTCATCTCTGTTAGTTGAATGCACAGAACAGATAGAAGTTTCGCAGAATGGTTCTGTGTAGTTTTTATTTGAAGATATTTCTTTTTCCACTATAGGACCCTTAGGGCTCCGATTGTCCACTTACAGTTTCTACAGAAACAATGTTTCAGAACTGTTCAATCAAAAGTAAGCTTCAACTCTGTTAGTTGAATTCACAGAACAGAAAGCAGTTTCATAAAATGCTTCTGTGTAGTTTTTATTTGAAGATATTCCTTTTGCCACTAGAGTCCTCCTGGCGCTCCGAATGTCCACTTGCAGTTTCCACAGAAACTGTGTTTCAGAACTCCTCAATCAAAAGTAAGCTTCAACTCTGTTAGTTGAATGCACTGAACAAAAAGTACTATCACAGAATGCTTCTGTGTAGTTTTTATTTGAAGACATTACATTTTCCACTGTAGGCCTCTTAGCGCTATGAATGTCCACTTGCAGTTTCTAATGAAAGAGTGTTTCTGTGCTGCTCAATCAAAAGAAAGGTCCAACTCTGTTAGTTGAATGCACAGAACAGAAAGAAGGTTCACAGTATGCTTCCGTGTAGGTTTTATTTGAAGTAAGTCCTTTTTACACTATAGGCCCCCATGCGCTATGGTTGTCCACTTGCAGTTTCTACAGAAAGAGTGTTTCTGTGCTGCTCTATCAAAAGTAGGTTCAACTCTGTTAGTTGAATGCACAGAAGACAAAGAAGTTTCACAGAATGCTTCTGTGTAGTTTTTATTTTTAGATATTCTTTTTTGCTGTATAGGCCCCTTAGCGCTATGAATGTCCAACTGCAGTTTCTACAGAAAGAGTGTTTCAGAATTGCTCAATCAAAAGTAAGCTTCAAATCTGTTACTTGAATGCACAGAACAGAAAGAAGTTTCACTGAATGCTTCTGTGTAGTTTTTGTTTGTAGTTATTCCTTTTTCCAGCATAGGCTCCTTAGTGCTACGAATGTCCACTTGTAGTTTCTACAGAAAGAGTGTTTCAGAACTGCTCAATCAATAGTATTGTTCAACTCTGTTAGTTGAATGCACAGAACAGAAAGAAGTTTCGCAGAATGCTTCTGAGTAGTTTCTAGATGAAGATATCCCTTTTTCCACTATAAGCCCCATAGAGCTCTGAATGTCCAGTTGCAGTTTCTACAGAAAGAGTGTTTCAGAACTGCTCTATCAAAAGTAATGTTCAACTCTGTTAGTTGAATGCACAGAACAGAATGAAGTTTCGGAGAATGCTTCTGTGTAGTTTTTATTTGAAGATATTCCTTTTTCCACTATAGGCCCCTTACGGTTCCAAATATCCACTTGCTGTTTCTACAGAAAGAGCGTCTCAGAACTGCTCAATCAATAGTATGCTTCAACTCTGTTAGTTGAATGCAAAGAACAGAAATAAGTTTCACAGAATGTTTCTGTGTAGTTTTTATTTGAAGATACTCCTTTTTCCAATATAAGCCCACTAGAGCTCTGTATGTCCAGTTGCAGTTTCCACAGAAAGGGTGTTTCAGAACTGCTCTATCAAAAGTAATATTCATCTCTGTTAGTTGAATGCACAGAACAGAAAGAAGTTTCGCAGAATGCTTCCGTGTAGTTTTTATTTGAAGATATTCCTTTTTCCACTATAGGCCCCTTAGGGCTCCGAATGTCCACTTGCAGTTTTTACAGAAACAGTGTTTCAGAACTGTTCAATCAAAAGTAAGCTTCAACTCTGTTAGTTGAATGCCCAGAACAGAAAGAAGTTTCGCAGAATGCTTCTGAGTAGTTTTAATTTGAAGATATTCTTTTTTCCACTATAAGCCAAATAGCGCTCTGAGTGTCCACTTGTAGTTTCTACAGAAACAGTGTTTCAGAACTGCTCTATCGAAAGTAATATTCAACTCTGTTACTTGAATGCACAGAACAGAAAGAAGTTTCGCAGAATGCTTCTGTGTATTTTTTATTTGTAGATATTCTTTTTTGCAGTATAGGCCCCTTAGCGCTATGAATGTCCAATTGCAGTTTCTACAGAAAGAGTGTATCAGAATTGCTCAATCAAAAGTAAGCTTCAACTCTGTTAGTTCATTGCACAGAACAGAAAGAAGTTTCACTGAATGCCTCTGTGTAGGTTTTGTTTGTAATTATTCCTTTTCCAGTATAGGCTCCTTAGTGCTAGGAATGTCCACTTGCAGTTTCTACAGAAAGAGTGTTTCAGAACTGCTCAATCAATAGTAATGTTCAACTCTGATAGTTGAATGCACAGAACAGAATGAAGTTTCGCAGAATGCTTCTGAGTAGCTTTTAGTAGAAGATATTGCTTTTTCCACTATAAGCCCTTTAGCGCTCTGAATGTCCAGTTGCAGTTTCTACAGAAAGAGTGTTTCAGAACTGCTCTACCAAAAGTAATATTCAACTCTGTTAGTTTAATGCACAGAACAGAAAGAAGCTTCGGAGAATGCTTCTGTGTAGTTTTTATTTGAAGATATTCCTTTTTCCACTATTGGCCCCTTAGGGTTCCAAATGTCCACTTGCTGTTTCTACAGAAAGAGCGTCTCAGAACTGCTCAATCAATAGTAAGCTTCAACTCTGTTAGTTGAATGCAAAGAACAGAAAGAAGTTTCACAGAATGATTCTGTGTAGTTTTATTTGAAGATATTCCTTTTTCCACTGTACGCCCCTTAGGGTTCCAAATGTCCACTTGCAGTTTCTTCCGAAAGAGCGTCTCAGAACTGCTCAATCAAAAGTAAACTTCAACTCTGTTAGTTGAGTGCAAAGAAGAGAAACAAGTTTCACAGAATGCTTCTGTATAGTTTTAATTTGAAGATATTCCTTTTTCCACTATAAGCCCATTAGCTCTCTGAGTGTCCAGTTGCAGTTTCCACAGAAAGAGTGTTTCAGAACTGCTGTATCAAAAGTAATATTCATATCTGTTAGTTGAATGCACAGAAGAGATAGAAGGTTTGCAGAATGCTTCTGTATAGTTTTTATTTGAAGATATTCCTTTTTCCACTATAGGACCCTTAGGGCTCCGAATGTCCACTTACAGTTTCTACAGAAACAATGTTTCAGAACTTTTCAATCAAAAGTAAGCTTCAACTCTGTTAGTTGAATTCACAGAACAGAAAGCAGTTTCATAAAATGCTTCTGTGTAGTTTTCATTTGAAGATATTCCATTTGCCACTAGAGTCCTCCTGGGGCTCCAAATGTCCACTTGCAGTTTCCACAGAAATTGTGTTTCAGAACTGCTCAATCAAAAGTAAGCTTCAACTCTGTTAGTTGAATGCACTGAACAAAAAGTACTATCACAGAATGCTTCTGTGTAGTTTTTATTTGAAGACATTACATTTTCCACTGTAGGCCTCTTAGTGCTATGAATGTCCACTTGCAGTTTCTAATGAAAGAGTGTTTCAGCGCTGCTCAATCAAAAGAAAGGTCCAACTCTGTTAGTTGAATGCACAGAACAGAAAGAAGTTTCACAGAATGCTTCTGTGTAGGTTTTATTTGAAGTAAGTCCCTTTTACACTATAGGCCCCCATGCGCTATGGTTGTCCACTTGCAGTTTCTACAGAAAGAGTGTTTCAGAATTGCTCAATCAAAAGTAAGCTTCAAATCCGTTACTTGAATGCACAGAACAGAAAGAAGTTTCACTGAATGCTTCTGTGTAGTTTTTGTTTGTAGTTATTCCTTTTTCCAGCATAGGCTCCTTAGTGCTACGAATGTCCACTTGTAGTTTCTACAGAAAGAGTGTTTCAGAACTGCTCAATCAATAGTAATGTTCAACTCTGTTAGTTGAATGCACAGAACAGAAAGAAGCTTCGGAGAATGCTTCTGTGTAGTTTTAATTTGAAGATATTCCTTTTTCCACTATAAGCCCATTAGCTCTCTGAGTGTCCAGTTGCATTTTCCACAGAAAGAGTGTTTCAGAACTGCTCTATCAAAAGTAATGTTCAACTCTATTAGTTGAATGCACAGAACAGAAAGAAGTTTCGGAGAATGCTTCTGTGTAGTTTTTATTTGAAGATATTCCTTTTTCCACTATAGGCCCCTTACGGTTCCAAATATCCACTTGCTGTTTCTACAGAAAGAGCGTCTCAGAACTGCTCAATCAATAGTATGCTTCAACTCTGTTAGTTGAATTCAAAGAACAGAAATAAGTTTCACAGAATGTTTCTGTGTAGTTTTTATTTGAAGATATTCCTTTTTCCAACATAAGCCCATTAGTGCTCTGTATGTCCAGTTACAGTTTCCACAGAAAGAGTGTTTCAGAACTGTTCAATCAAAAGTAAGCTTCAACTCTGTTAGTTGAATGCCCAGAACAGAAAGAAGTTTCGCAGAATGCTTCTGAGTAGTTTTAATTTGAAGATATTCTTTTTTCCACTATAAGCCAAATAGCGCTCTGAGTGTCCACTTGTAGTTTCTACAGAAACAGTGTTTCAGAACTGCTCTATCGAAAGTAATATTCAACTCTGTTACTTGAATGCACAGAACAGAAAGAAGTTTCACAGAATGCTTCTGTGTAGTTTTTATCTGTAGATATTCTTTTTGGCAGTATAGGCCCCTTAGCGCTATGAATGTCCAATTGCAGTTTCTACAGAAAGAGTGTATCAGAATTACTCAATCAAAAGTATGCTTCAACTCTGTTAGTTCATTGCACAGAACAGAAAGAAGTTTCACTGAATGCCTCTGTGTAGTTTTTGTTTGTAATTATTCCTTTTCCAGTATAGGCTCCTTAGTGCTAGGAATGTCCACTTGCAGTTTCTACAGAAAGAGTGTTTCAAAACTGCTCAATCAATAGTAATGTTCAACTCTGATAGTTGAATGCACAGAACAGAATGAAGTTTCGCAGAATGCTTCTGAGTAGCTTTTAGTTGAAGATATTCCTTTTTCCACTATAAGCCCATTAGCTCTCTGAGTGTCCAGTTGCATTTTCCACAGAAAGAGTGTTTCAGAACTGCTCTATCAAAAGTAATGTTCAACTCTGTTAGTTGAATGCACAGAACAGAAAGAAGCTTCGGAGAATGCTTCTGTGTAGTTTTAATTTGAAGATATTCCTTTTTCCACTATAAGCCCATTAGCTCTCTGAGTGTCCAGTTGCATTTTCCACAGAAAGAGTGTTTCAGAACTGCTCTATCAAAAGTAATATTCATCTCTGTTAGTTGAATGCACAGAACAGAAAGAAGTTTCGGAGAATGCTTCTGTGTAGTTTTTATTTGACCATATTCCTTTTTCCACTATAGGCCCCTTACGGTTCCAAATATCCACTTGCTGTTTCTACAGAAAGAGCGTCCCAGAACTGCTCAATCAATAGTATGCTTCAACTCTGTTAGTTGAATGCAAAGAACAGAAATAAGTTTCACAGAATGTTTCTGTGTAGTTTTTATTTGAAGATACTCCTTTTTCCAATATAAGCCCACTAGAGCTCTGTATGTCCAGTTGCAGTTTCCACAGAAAGGGTGTTTCAGAACTGCTCTATCAAAAGTAATATTCATCTCTGTTAGTTGAATGCACAGAACAGAAAGAAGTTTCGCAGAATGCTTCCGTGTAGTTTTTATTTGAAGATATTCCTTTTTCCACTATAGGCCCCTTAGGGCTCCGAATGTCCACTTGCAGTTTTTACAGAAACAGTGTTTCAGAACTGTTGAATCAAAAGTAAGCTTCAACTCTGTTAGTTGAATGCCCAGAACAGAAAGAAGTTTCGCAGAATGCTTCTGAGTAGTTTTAATTTGAAGATATTCTTTTTTCCACTATAAGCCCAATAGCGCTCTGAGTGTCCACTTGTAGTTTCTACAGAAACAGTGTTTCAGAACTGCTCTATCGAAAGTAATATTCAACTCTGTTACTTGAATGCACAGAACAGAAAGAAGTTTCGCAGAATGCTTCTGTGTATTTTTTATTTGTAGATATTCTTTTTTGCAGTATAGGCCCCTTAGCGCTATGAATGTCCAATTGCAGTTTCTACAGAAAGAGTGTATCAGAATTGCTCAATCAAAAGTAAGCTTCAACTCTGTTAGTTCATTGCACAGAACAGAAAGAAGTTTCACTGAATGCCTCTGTGTAGGTTTTGTTTGTAATTATTCCTTTTCCAGTATAGGCTCCTTAGTGCTAGGAATGTCCACTTGCAGTTTCTACAGAAAGAGTGTTTCAGAACTGCTCAATCAATAGTAATGTTCAACTCTGATAGTTGAATGCACAGAACAGAATGAAGTTTCGCAGAATGCTTCTGAGTAGCTTTTAGTAGAAGATATTGCTTTTTCCACTATAAGCCCTTTAGCGCTCTGAATGTCCAGTTGCAGTTTCTACAGAAAGAGTGTTTCAGAACTGCTCTACCAAAAGTAATATTCAACTCTGTTAGTTTAATGCACAGAACAGAAAGAAGCTTCGGAGAATGCTTCTGTGTAGTTTTTATTTGAAGATATTCCTTTTTCCACTATTGGCCCCTTAGGGTTCCAAATGTCCACTTGCTGTTTCTACAGAAAGAGCGTCTCAGAACTGCTCAATCAATAGTAAGCTTCAACTCTGTTAGTTGAATGCAAAGAACAGAAAGAAGTTTCACAGAATGATTCTGTGTAGTTTTAATTTGAAGATATTCCTTTTTCCACTATAAGCCCATTAGCTCTCTGAGTGTCCAGTTGCAGTTTCCACAGAAAGAGTGTTTCAGAACGGCTGTATCAAAAGTAATATTCATATCTGTTAGTTGAATGCACAGAAGAGATAGAAGGTTTGCAGAATGCTTCTGTATAGTTTTTATTTGAAGATATTCCTTTTTCCACTATAGGACCCTTAGGGCTCCGAATGTCCACTTACAGTTTCTACAGAAACAATGTTTCAGAACTTTTCAATCAAAAGTAAGCTTCAACTCTGTTAGTTGAATTCACAGAACAGAAAGCAGTTTCATAAAATGCTTCTGTGTAGTTTTCATTTGAAGATATTCCATTTGCCACTAGAGTCCTCCTGGGGCTCCAAATGTCCACTTGCAGTTTCCACAGAAATTGTGTTTCAGAACTGCTCAATCAAAAGTAAGCTTCAACTCTGTTAGTTGAATGCACTGAACAAAAAGTACTATCACAGAATGCTTCTGTGTAGTTTTTATTTGAAGACATTACATTTTCCACTGTAGGCCTCTTAGCGCTATGAATGTCCACTTGCAGTTTCTAATGAAAGAGTGTTTCAGCGCTGCTCAATCAAAAGAAAGGTCCAACTCTGTTAGTTGAATGCACAGAACAGAAAGAAGTTTCACAGAATGCTTCTGTGTAGGTTTTATTTGAAGTAAGTCCTTTTTACACTATAGGCCCCCATGCGCTATGGTTGTCCACTTGCAGTTTCTACAGAAAGAGTGTTTCAGAATTGCTCAATCAAAAGTAAGCTTCAAATCTGTTACTTGAATGCACAGAACAGAAAGAAGTTTCACTGAATGCTTCTGTGTAGTTTTTGTTTGTAGTTATTCCTTTTTCCAGCATAGGCTCCTTAGTGCTACGAATGTCCACTTGTAGTTTCTACAGAAAGAGTGTTTCAGAACTGCTCAATCAATAGTAATGTTCAACTCTGTTAGTTGAATGCACAGAACAGAAAGAAGCTTCGGAGAATGCTTCTGTGTAGTTTTAATTTGAAGATATTCCTTTTTCCACTATAAGCCCATTAGCTCTCTGAGTGTCCAGTTGCATTTTCCACAGAAAGAGTGTTTCAGAACTGCTCTATCAAAAGTAATGTTCAACTCTGTTAGTTGAATGCACAGAACAGAAAGAAGTTTCGGAGAATGCTTCTGTGTAGTTTTTATTTGAAGATATTCCTTTTTCCACTATAGGCCCCTTACGGTTCCAAATATCCACTTGCTGTTTCTACAGAAAGAGCGTCTCAGAACTGCTCAATCAATAGTATGCTTCAACTCTGTTAGTTGAATTCAAAGAACAGAAATAAGTTTCACAGAATGTTTCTGTGTAGTTTTTATTTGAAGATATTCCTTTTTCCAACATAAGCCCATTAGTGCTCTGTATGTCCAGTTACAGTTTCCACAGAAAGAGTGTTTCAGAACTGTTCAATCAAAAGTAAGCTTCAACTCTGTTAGTTGAATGCCCAGAACAGAAAGAAGTTTCGCAGAATGCTTCTGAGTAGTTTTAATTTGAAGATATTCTTTTTTCCACTATAAGCCAAATAGCGCTCTGAGTGTCCACTTGTAGTTTCTACAGAAACAGTGTTTCAGAACTGCTCTATCGAAAGTAATATTCAACTCTGTTACTTGAATGCACAGAACAGAAAGAAGTTTCACAGAATGCTTCTGTGTAGTTTTTATCTGTAGATATTCTTTTTGGCAGTATAGGCCCCTTAGCGCTATGAATGTCCAATTGCAGTTTCTACAGAAAGAGTGTATCAGAATTGCTCAATCAAAAGTATGCTTCAACTCTGTTAGTTCATTGCACAGAACAGAAAGAAGTTTCACTGAATGCCTCTGTGTAGTTTTTGTTTGTAATTATTCCTTTTCCAGTATAGGCTCCTTAGTGCTAGGAATGTCCACTTGCAGTTTCTACAGAAAGAGTGTTTCAAAACTGCTCAATCAATAGTAATGTTCAACTCTGATAGCTGAATGCACAGAACAGAATGAAGTTTCGCAGAATGCTTCTGAGTAGCTTTTAGTTGAAGATATTCCTTTTTCCACTATAAGCCCATTAGCTCTCTGAGTGTCCAGTTGCATTTTCCACAGAAAGAGTGTTTCAGAACTGCTCTATCAAAAGTAATGTTCAACTCTGTTAGTTGAATGCACAGAACAGAAAGAAGCTTCGGAGAATGCTTCTGTGTAGTTTTAATTTGAAGATATTCCTTTTTCCACTATAAGCCCATTAGCTCTCTGAGTGTCCAGTTGCATTTTCCACAGAAAGAGTGTTTCAGAACTGCTCTATCAAAAGTAATATTCATCTCTGTTAGTTGAATGCACAGAACAGAAAGAAGTTTCGCAGAATGGTTCTGTGTAGTTTTTATTTGAAGATATTTCTTTTTCCACTATAGGACCCTTAGGGCTCCGAATGTCCACTTACAGTTTCTACAGAAACAATGTTTCAGAACTGTTCAATCAAAAGTAAGCTTCAACTCTGTTAGTTGAATTCACAGAACAGAAAGCAGTTTCATAAAATGCTTCTGTGTAGTTTTTATTTGAAGATATTCCTTTTGCCACTAGAGTCCTCCTGGCGCTCCGAATGTCCACTTGCAGTTTCCACAGAAACTGTGTTTCAGAACTCCTCAATCAAAAGTAAGCTTCAACTCTGTTAGTTGAATGCACTGAACAAAAAGTACTATCACAGAATGCTTCTGTGTAGTTTTTATTTGAAGACATTACATTTTCCACTGTAGGCCTCTTAGCGCTATGAATGTCCACTTGCAGTTTCTAATGAAAGAGTGTTTCTGTGCTGCTCAATCAAAAGAAAGGTCCAACTCTGTTAGTTGAATGCACAGAACAGAAAGAAGGTTCACAGTATGCTTCCGTGTAGGTTTTATTTGAAGTAAGTCCTTTTTACACTATAGGCCCCCATGCGCTATGGTTGTCCACTTGCAGTTTCTACAGAAAGAGTGTTTCTGTGCTGCTCTATCAAAAGTAGGTTCAACTCTGTTAGTTGAATGCACAGAAGACAAAGAAGTTTCACAGAATGCTTCTGTGTAGTTTTTATTTTTAGATATTCTTTTTTGCTGTATAGGCCCCTTAGCGCTATGAATGTCCAACTGCAGTTTCTACAGAAAGAGTGTTTCAGAATTGCTCAATCAAAAGTAAGCTTCAAATCTGTTACTTGAATGCACAGAACAGAAAGAAGTTTCACTGAATGCTTCTGTGTAGTTTTTGTTTGTAGTTATTCCTTTTTCCAGCATAGGCTCCTTAGTGCTACGAATGTCCACTTGTAGTTTCTACAGAAAGAGTGTTTCAGAACTGCTCAATCAATAGTATTGTTCAACTCTGTTAGTTGAATGCACAGAACAGAAAGAAGTTTCGCAGAATGCTTCTGAGTAGTTTCTAGTTGAAGATATCCCTTTTTCCACTATAAGCCCCATAGAGCTCTGAATGTCCAGTTGCAGTTTCTACAGAAAGAGTGTTTCAGAACTGCTCTATCAAAAGTAATGTTCAACTCTGTTAGTTGAATGCACAGAACAGAAAGAAGTTTCGGAGAATGCTTCTGTGTAGTTTTTATTTGAAGATATTCCTTTTTCCACTATAGGCCCCTTACGGTTCCAAATATCCACTTGCTGTTTCTACAGAAAGAGCGTCTCAGAACTGCTCAATCAATAGTATGCTTCAACTCTGTTAGTTGAATGCAAAGAACAGAAATAAGTTTCACAGAATGTTTCTGTGTAGTTTTTATTTGAAGATACTCCTTTTTCCAATATAAGCCCACTAGAGCTCTGTATGTCCAGTTGCAGTTTCCACAGAAAGGGTGTTTCAGAACTGCTCTATCAAAAGTAATATTCATCTCTGTTAGTTGAATGCACAGAACAGAAAGAAGTTTCGCAGAATGCTTCAGTGTAGTTTTTATTTGAAGATATTCCTTTTTCCACTAAAGGCCCCTTAGGGCTCCGAATGTCCACTTGCAGTTTTTACAGAAACAGTGTTTCAGAACTGTTGAATCAAAAGTAAGCTTCAACTCTGTTAGTTGAATGCCCAGAACAGAAAGAAGTTTCGCAGAATGCTTCTGAGTAGTTTTAATTTGAAGATATTCTTTTTTCCACTATAAGCCCAATAGCGCTCTGAGTGTCCACTTGTAGTTTCTACAGAAACAGTGTTTCAGAACTGCTCTATCGAAAGTAATATTCAACTCTGTTACTTGAATGCACAGAACAGAAAGAAGTTTCACAGAATGCTTCTGTGTAGTTTTTATCTGTAGATATTCTTTTTGGCAGTATAGGCCCCTTAGCGCTATGAATGTCCAATTGCAGTTTCTACAGAAAGAGTGTATCAGAATTGCTCAATCAAAAGTATGCTTCAACTCTGTTAGTTCATTGCACAGAACAGAAAGAAGTTTCACTGAATGCCTCTGTGTAGGTTTTGTTTGTAATTATTCCTTTTCCAGTATAGGCTCCTTAGTGCTAGGAATGTCCACTTGCAGTTTCTACAGAAAGAGTGTTTCAAAACTGCTCAATCAATAGTAATGTTCAACTCTGATAGCTGAATGCACAGAACAGAATGAAGTTTCGCAGAATGCTTCTGAGTAGCTTTTAGTTGAAGATATTCCTTTTTCCACTATAAGCCCATTAGCTCTCTGAGTGTCCAGTTGCATTTTCCACAGAAAGAGTGTTTCAGAACTGCTCTATCAAAAGTAATGTTCAACTCTGTTAGTTGAATGCACAGAACAGAAAGAAGCTTCGGAGAATGCTTCTGTGTAGTTTTAATTTGAAGATATTCCTTTTTCCACTATAAGCCCATTAGCTCTCTGAGTGTCCAGTTGCATTTTCCACAGAAAGAGTGTTTCAGAACTGCTCTATCAAAAGTAATATTCATCTCTGATAGTTGAATGCACAGAACAGAATGAAGTTTCGCAGAATGCTTCTGAGTAGCTTTTAGTAGAAGATATTGCTTTTTCCACTATAAGCCCTTTAGCGCTCTGAATGTCCAGTTGCAGTTTCTACAGAAAGAGTGTTTCAGAACTGCTCTACCAAAAGTAATATTCAACTCTGTTAGTTTAATGCACAGAACAGAAAGAAGCTTCGGAGAATGCTTCTGTGTAGTTTTTATTTGAAGATATTCCTTTTTCCACTATTGGCCCCTTAGGGTTCCAAATGTCCACTTGCTGTTTCTACAGAAAGAGCGTCTCAGAACTGCTCAATCAATAGTAAGCTTCAACTCTGTTAGTTGAATGCAAAGAACAGAAAGAAGTTTCACAGAATGATTCTGTGTAGTTTTTATTTGAAGATATTCCTTTTTCCACTGTACGCCCCTTAGGGTTCCAAATGTCCACTTGCAGTTTCTTCCGAAAGAGCGTCTCAGAACTGCTCAATCAAAAGTAAACTTCAACTCTGTTAGTTGAGTGCAAAGAAGAGAAACAAGTTTCACAGAATGCTTCTGTATAGTTTTAATTTGAAGATATTCCTTTTTCCACTATAAGCCCATTAGCTCTCTGAGTGTCCAGTTGCAGTTTCCACAGAAAGAGTGTTTCAGAACTGCTGTATCAAAAGTAATATTCATATCTGTTAGTTGAATGCACAGAAGAGATAGAAGGTTTGCAGAATGCTTCTGTATAGTTTTTATTTGAAGATATTCCTTTTTCCACTATAGGACCCTTAGGGCTCCGAATGTCCACTTACAGTTTCTACAGAAACAATGTTTCAGAACTTTTCAATCAAAAGTAAGCTTCAACTCTGTTAGTTGAATTCACAGAACAGAAAGCAGTTTCATAAAATGCTTCTGTGTAGTTTTCATTTGAAGATATTCCATTTGCCACTAGAGTCCTCCTGGGGCTCCAAATGTCCACTTGCAGTTTCCACAGAAATTGTGTTTCAGAACTGCTCAATCAAAAGTAAGCTTCAACTCTGTTAGTTGAATGCACTGAACAAAAAGTACTATCACAGAATGCTTCTGTGTAGTTTTTATTTGAAGACATTACATTTTCCACTGTAGGCCTCTTAGCGCTATGAATGTCCACTTGCAGTTTCTAATGAAAGAGTGTTTCAGCGCTGCTCAATCAAAAGAAAGGTCCAACTCTGTTAGTTGAATGCACAGAACAGAAAGAAGTTTCACAGAATGCTTCTGTGTAGGTTTTATTTGAAGTAAGTCCTTTTTACACTATAGGCCCCCATGCGCTATGGTTGTCCACTTGCAGTTTCTACAGAAAGAGTGTTTCAGAATTGCTCAATCAAAAGTAAGCTTCAAATCTGTTACTTGAATGCACAGAACAGAAAGAAGTTTCACTGAATGCTTCTGTGTAGTTTTTGTTTGTAGTTATTCCTTTTTCCAGCATAGGCTCCTTAGGGCTACGAATGTCCACTTGTAGTTTCTACAGAAAGAGTGTTTCAGAACTGCTCAATCAATAGTAATGTTCAACTCTGTTAGTTGAATGCACAGAACAGAAAGAAGCTTCGGAGAATGCTTCTGTGTAGTTTTAATTTGAAGATATTCCTTTTTCCACTATAAGCCCATTAGCTCTCTGAGTGTCCAGTTGCATTTTCCACAGAAAGAGTGTTTCAGAACTGCTCTATCAAAAGTAATGTTCAACTCTATTAGTTGAACGCACAGAACAGAAAGAAGTTTCGGAGAATGCTTCTGTGTAGTTTTTATTTGAAGATATTCCTTTTTCCACTATAGGCCCCTTACGGTTCCAAATATCCACTTGCTGTTTCTACAGAAAGAGCGTCTCAGAACTGCTCAATCAATAGTATGCTTCAACTCTGTTAGTTGAATTCAAAGAACAGAAATAAGTTTCACAGAATGTTTCTGTGTAGTTTTTATTTGAAGATATTCCTTTTTCCAACATAAGCCCATTAGTGCTCTGTATGTCCAGTTACAGTTTCCACAGAAAGAGTGTTTCAGAACTGTTCAATCAAAAGTAAGCTTCAACTCTGTTAGTTGAATGCCCAGAACAGAAAGAAGTTTCGCAGAATGCTTCTGAGTAGTTTTAATTTGAAGATATTCTTTTTTCCACTATAAGCCAAATAGCGCTCTGAGTGTCCACTTGTAGTTTCTACAGAAACAGTGTTTCAGAACTGCTCTATCGAAAGTAATATTCAACTCTGTTACTTGAATGCACAGAACAGAAAGAAGTTTCACAGAATGCTTCTGTGTAGTTTTTATCTGTAGATATTCTTTTTGGCAGTATAGGCCCCTTAGCGCTATGAATGTCCAATTGCAGTTTCTACAGAAAGAGTGTATCAGAATTGCTCAATCAAAAGTATGCTTCAACTCTGTTAGTTCATTGCACAGAACAGAAAGAAGTTTCACTGAATGCCTCTGTGTAGTTTTTGTTTGTAATTATTCCTTTTCCAGTATAGGCTCCTTAGTGCTAGGAATGTCCACTTGCAGTTTCTACAGAAAGAGTGTTTCAAAACTGCTCAATCAATAGTAATGTTCAACTCTGATAGTTGAATGCACAGAACAGAATGAAGTTTCGCAGAATGCTTCTGAGTAGCTTTTAGTTGAAGATATTCCTTTTTCCACTATAAGCCCATTAGCTCTCTGAGTGTCCAGTTGCATTTTCCACAGAAAGAGTGTTTCAGAACTGCTCTATCAAAAGTAATGTTCAACTCTGTTAGTTGAATGCACAGAACAGAAAGAAGCTTCGGAGAATGCTTCTGTGTAGTTTTAATTTGAAGATATTCCTTTTTCCACTATAAGCCCATTAGCTCTCTGAGTGTCCAGTTGCATTTTACACAGAAAGAGTGTTTCAGAACTGCTCTATCAAAAGTAATATTCATCTCTGTTAGTTGAATGCACAGAACAGAAAGAAGTTTCGCAGAATGGTTCTGTGTAGTTTTTATTTGAAGATATTTCTTTTTCCACTATAGGACCCTTAGGGCTCCGAATGTCCACTTACAGTTTCTACAGAAACAATGTTTCAGAACTGTTCAATCAAAAGTAAGCTTCAACTCTGTTAGTTGAATTCACAGAACAGAAAGCAGTTTCATAAAATGCTTCTGTGTAGTTTTTATTTGAAGATATTCCTTTTGCCACTAGAGTCCTCCTGGCGCTCCGAATGTCCACTTGCAGTTTCCACAGAAACTGTGTTTCAGAACTCCTCAATCAAAAGTAAGCTTCAACTCTGTTAGTTGAATGCACTGAACAAAAAGTACTATCACAGAATGCTTCTGTGTAGTTTTTATTTGAAGACATTACATTTTCCACTGTAGGCCTCTTAGCGCTATGAATGTCCACTTGCAGTTTCTAATGAAAGAGTGTTTCTGTGCTGCTCAATCAAAAGAAAGGTCCAACTCTGTTAGTTGAATGCACAGAACAGAAAGAAGGTTCACAGTATGCTTCCGTGTAGGTTTTATTTGAAGTAAGTCCTTTTTACACTATAGGCCCCCATGCGCTATGGTTGTCCACTTGCAGTTTCTACAGAAAGAGTGTTTCTGTGCTGCTCTATCAAAAGTAGGTTCAACTCTGTTAGTTGAATGCACAGAAGACAAAGAAGTTTCACAGAATGCTTCTGTGTAGTTTTTATTTTTAGATATTCTTTTTTGCTGTATAGGCCCCTTAGCGCTATGAATGTCCAACTGCAGTTTCTACAGAAAGAGTGTTTCAGAATTGCTCAATCAAAAGTAAGCTTCAAATCTGTTACTTGAATGCACAGAACAGAAAGAAGTTTCACTGAATGCTTCTGTGTAGTTTTTGTTTGTAGTTATTCCTTTTTCCAGCATAGGCTCCTTAGTGCTACGAATGTCCACTTGTAGTTTCTACAGAAAGAGTGTTTCAGAACTGCTCAATCAATAGTATTGTTCAACTCTGTTAGTTGAATGCACAGAACAGAAAGAAGTTTCGCAGAATGCTTCTGAGTAGTTTCTAGTTGAAGATATCCCTTTTTCCACTATAAGCCCCATAGAGCTCTGAATGTCCAGTTGCAGTTTCTACAGAAAGAGTGTTTCAGAACTGCTCTATCAAAAGTAATGTTCAACTCTGTTAGTTGAATGCACAGAACAGAAAGAAGTTTCGGAGAATGCTTCTGTGTAGTTTTTATTTGAAGATATTCCTTTTTCCACTATAGGCCCCTTACGGTTCCAAATATCCACTTGCTGTTTCTACAGAAAGAGCGTCTCAGAACTGCTCAATCAATAGTATGCTTCAACTCTGTTAGTTGAATGCAAAGAACAGAAATAAGTTTCACAGAATGTTTCTGTGTAGTTTTTATTTGAGGATACTCCTTTTTCCAATATAAGCCCACTAGAGCTCTGTATGTCCAGTTGCAGTTTCCACAGAAAGAGTGTTTCAGAACTGCTCTATCAAAAGGAATATTCATCTCTGTTAGTTGAATGCACAGAACAGAAAGAAGGTTCACAGTATGCTTCCGTGTAGGTTTTATTTGAAGTAAGTCCTTTTTACACTATAGGCCCCCATGCGCTATGTTTGTCCACTTGCAGTTTCTACAGAAAGAGTGTTTCTGTGCTGCTCTATCAAAAGTAGGTTCAACTCTGTTAGTTGAATGCACAGAAGACAAAGAAGTTTCACAGAATGCTTCTGTGTAGTTTTTATTTTTATTCTTTTTTGCTGTATAGGCCCCTTAGCGCTATGAATGTCCAACTGCAGTTTCTACAGAAAGAGCGTTTCAGAATTGCTCAATCAAAAGTAAGCTTCAAATCTGTTACTTGAATGCACAGAACAGAAAGAAGTTTCACTGAATGCTTCTGTGTAGTTTTTGTTTGTAGTTATTCCTTTTTCCAGCATAGGCTCCTTAGTGCTACGAATGTCCACTTGTAGTTTCTACAGAAAGAGTGTTTCAGAACTGCTCAATCAATAGTATTGTTCAACTCTGTTAGTTGAATGCACAGAACAGAAAGAAGTTTCGCAGAATGCTTCTGAGTAGTTTCTAGTTGAAGATATCCCTTTTTCCACTATAAGCCCCATAGAGCTCTGAATGTCCAGTTGCAGTTTCTACAGAAAGAGTGTTTCAGAACTGCTCTATCAAAAGTAATGTTCAACTCTGTTAGTTGAATGCACAGAACAGAAAGAAGTTTCGGAGAATGCTTCTGTGTAGTTTTTATTTGAAGATATTCCTTTTTCCACTATAGGCCCCTTACGGTTCCAAATATCCACTTGCTGTTTCTACAGAAAGAGCGTCTCAGAACTGCTCAATCAATAGTATGCTTCAACTCTGTTAGTTGAATGCAAAGAACAGAAATAAGTTTCACAGAATGTTTCTGTGTAGTTTTTATTTGAAGATACTCCTTTTTCCAATATAAGCCCACTAGAGCTCTGTATGTCCAGTTGCAGTTTCCACAGAAAGGGTGTTTCAGAACTGCTCTATCAAAAGTAATATTCATCTCTGTTAGTTGAATGCACAGAACAGAAAGAAGTTTCGCAGAATGCTTCCGTGTAGTTTTTATTTGAAGATATTCCTTTTTCCACTATAGGCCCCTTAGGGCTCCGAATGTCCACTTGCAGTTTTTACAGAAACAGTGTTTCAGAACTGTTCAATCAAAAGTAAGCTTCAACTCTGTTAGTTGAATGCCCAGAACAGAAAGAAGTTTCGCAGAATGCTTCTGAGTAGTTTTAATTTGAAGATATTCTTTTTTCCACTATAAGCCCAATAGCGCTCTGAGTGTCCACTTGTAGTTTCTACAGAAACAGTGTTTCAGAACTGCTCTATCGAAAGTAATATTCAACTCTGTTACTTGAATGCACAGAACAGAAAGAAGTTTCGCAGAATGCTTCTGTGTATTTTTTATTTGTAGATATTCTTTTTTGCAGTATAGGCCCCTTAGCGCTATGAATGTCCAATTGCAGTTTCTACAGAAAGAGTGTATCAGAATTGCTCAATCAAAAGTAAGCTTCAACTCTGTTAGTTCATTGCACAGAACAGAAAGAAGTTTCACTGAATGCCTCTGTGTAGGTTTTGTTTGTAATTATTCCTTTTCCAGTATAGGCTCCTTAGTGCTAGGAATGTCCACTTGCAGTTTCTATAGAAAGAGTGTTTCAGAACTGCTCAATCAATAGTAATGTTCAACTCTGATAGTTGAATGCACAGAACAGAATGAAGTTTCGCAGAATGCTTCTGAGTAGCTTTTAGTAGAAGATATTGCTTTTTCCACTATAAGCCCTTTAGCGCTCTGAATGTCCAGTTGCAGTTTCTACAGAAAGAGTGTTTCAGAACTGCTCTACCAAAAGTAATATTCAACTCTGTTAGTTTAATGCACAGAACAGAAAGAAGCTTCGGAGAATGCTTCTGTGTAGTTTTTATTTGAAGATATTCCTTTTTCCACTATTGGCCCCTTAGGGTTCCAAATGTCCACTTGCTGTTTCTACAGAAAGAGCGTCTCAGAACTGCTCAATCAATAGTAAGCTTCAACTCTGTTAGTTGAATGCAAAGAACAGAAAGAAGTTTCACAGAATGATTCTGTGTAGTTTTTATTTGAAGATATTCCTTTTTCCACTGTACGCCCCTTAGGGTTCCAAATGTCCACTTGCAGTTTCTTCCGAAAGAGCGTCTCAGAACTGCTCAATCAAAAGTAAACTTCAACTCTGTTAGTTGAGTGCAAAGAAGAGAAACAAGTTTCACAGAATGCTTCTGTATAGTTTTAATTTGAAGATATTCCTTTTTCCACTATAAGCCCATTAGCTCTCTGAGTGTCCAGTTGCAGTTTCCACAGGAAGAGTGTTTCAGAACTGCTGTATCAAAAGTAATATTCATATCTGTTAGTTGAATGCACAGAAGAGATAGAAGGTTTGCAGAATGCTTCTGTATAGTTTTTATTTGAAGATATTCCTTTTTCCACTATAGGACCCTTAGGGCTCCGAATGTCCACTTACAGTTTCTACAGAAACAATGTTTCAGAACTTTTCAATCAAAAGTAAGCTTCAACTCTGTTAGTTGAATTCACAGAACAGAAAGCAGTTTCATAAAATGCTTCTGTGTAGTTTTCATTTGAAGATATTCCATTTGCCACTAGAGTCCTCCTGGGGCTCCAAATGTCCACTTGCAGTTTCCACAGAAATTGTGTTTCAGAACTGCTCAATCAAAAGTAAGCTTCAACTCTGTTAGTTGAATGCACTGAACAAAAAGTACTATCACAGAATGCTTCTGTGTAGTTTTTATTTGAAGACATTACATTTTCCACTGTAGGCCTCTTAGCGCTATGAATGTCCACTTGCAGTTTCTAATGAAAGAGTGTTTCAGCGCTGCTCAATCAAAAGAAAGGTCCAACTCTGTTAGTTGAATGCACAGAACAGAAAGAAGTTTCACAGAATGCTTCTGTGTAGGTTTTATTTGAAGTAAGTCCTTTTTACACTATAGGCCCCCATGCGCTATGGTTGTCCACTTGCAGTTTCTACAGAAAGAGTGTTTCAGAATTGCTCAATCAAAAGTAAGCTTCAAATCTGTTACTTGAATGCACAGAACAGAAAGAAGTTTCACTGAATGCTTCTGTGTAGTTTTTGTTTGTAGTTATTCCTTTTTCCAGCATAGGCTCCTTAGTGCTACGAATGTCCACTTGTAGTTTCTACAGAAAGAGTGTTTCAGAACTGCTCAATCAATAGTAATGTTCAACTCTGTTAGTTGAATGCACAGAACAGAAAGAAGCTTCGGAGAATGCTTCTGTGTAGTTTTAATTTGAAGATATTCCTTTTTCCACTATAAGCCCATTAGCTCTCTGAGTGTCCAGTTGCATTTTCCACAGAAAGAGTGTTTCAGAACTGCTCTATCAAAAGTAATGTTCAACTCTATTAGTTGAATGCACAGAACAGAAAGAAGTTTCGGAGAATGCTTCTGTGTAGTTTTTATTTGAAGATATTCCTTTTTCCACTATAGGCCCCTTACGGTTCCAAATATCCACTTGCTGTTTCTACAGAAAGAGCGTCTCAGAACTGCTCAATCAATAGTATGCTTCAACTCTGTTAGTTGAATTCAAAGAACAGAAATAAGTTTCACAGAATGTTTCTGTGTAGTTTTTATTTGAAGATATTCCTTTTTCCAACATAAGCCCATTAGTGCTCTGTATGTCCAGTTACAGTTTCCACAGAAAGAGTGTTTCAGAACTGTTCAATCAAAAGTAAGCTTCAACTCTGTTAGTTGAATGCCCAGAACAGAAAGAAGTTTCGCAGAATGCTTCTGAGTAGTTTTAATTTGAAGATATTCTTTTTTCCACTATAAGCCAAATAGCGCTCTGAGTGTCCACTTGTAGTTTCTACAGAAACAGTGTTTCAGAACTGCTCTATCGAAAGTAATATTCAACTCTGTTACTTGAATGCACAGAACAGAAAGAAGTTTCACAGAATGCTTCTGTGTAGTTTTTATCTGTAGATATTCTTTTTGGCAGTATAGGCCCCTTAGCGCTATGAATGTCCAATTGCAGTTTCTACAGAAAGAGTGTATCAGAATTGCTCAATCAAAAGTATGCTTCAACTCTGTTAGTTCATTGCACAGAACAGAAAGAAGTTTCACTGAATGCCTCTGTGTAGTTTTTGTTTGTAATTATTCCTTTTCCAGTATAGGCTCCTTAGTGCTAGGAATGTCCACTTGCAGTTTCTACAGAAAGAGTGTTTCAAAACTGCTCAATCAATAGTAATGTTCAACTCTGATAGTTGAATGCACAGAACAGAATGAAGTTTCGCAGAATGCTTCTGAGTAGCTTTTAGTTGAAGATATTCCTTTTTCCACTATAAGCCCATTAGCTCTCTGAGTGTCCAGTTGCATTTTCCACAGAAAGAGTGTTTCAGAACTGCTCTATCAAAAGTAATGTTCAACTCTGTTAGTTGAATGCACAGAACAGAAAGAAGCTTCGGAGAATGCTTCTGTGTAGTTTTAATTTGAAGATATTCCTTTTTCCACTATAAGCCCATTAGCTCTCTGAGTGTCCAGTTGCATTTTCCACAGAAAGAGTGTTTCAGAACTGCTCTATCAAAAGTAATATTCATCTCTGTTAGTTGAATGCACAGAACAGAAAGAAGTTTCGCAGAATGGTTCTGTGTAGTTTTTATTTGAAGATATTTCTTTTTCCACTATAGGACCCTTAGGGCTCCGAATGTCCACTTACAGTTTCTACAGAAACAATGTTTCAGAACTGTTCAATCAAAAGTAAGCTTCAACTCTGTTAGTTGAATTCACAGAACAGAAAGCAGTTTCATAAAATGCTTCTGTGTAGTTTTTATTTGAAGATATTCCTTTTGCCACTAGAGTCCTCCTGGCGCTCCGAATGTCCACTTGCAGTTTCCACAGAAACTGTGTTTCAGAACTCCTCAATCAAAAGTAAGCTTCAACTCTGTTAGTTGAATGCACTGAACAAAAAGTACTATCACAGAATGCTTCTGTGTAGTTTTTATTTGAAGACATTACATTTTCCACTGTAGGCCTCTTAGCGCTATGAATGTCCACTTGCAGTTTCTAATGAAAGAGTGTTTCTGTGCTGCTCAATCAAAAGAAAGGTCCAACTCTGTTAGTTGAATGCACAGAACAGAAAGAAGGTTCACAGTATGCTTCCGTGTAGGTTTTATTTGAAGTAAGTCCTTTTTACACTATAGGCCCCCATGCGCTATGGTTGTCCACTTGCAGTTTCTACAGAAAGAGTGTTTCTGTGCTGCTCTATCAAAAGTAGGTTCAACTCTGTTAGTTGAATGCACAGAAGACAAAGAAGTTTCACAGAATGCTTCTGTGTAGTTTTTATTTTTAGATATTCTTTTTTGCTGTATAGGCCCCTTAGCGCTATGAATGTCCAACTGCAGTTTCTACAGAAAGAGTGTTTCAGAATTGCTCAATCAAAAGTAAGCTTCAAATCTGTTACTTGAATGCACAGAACAGAAAGAAGTTTCACTGAATGCTTCTGTGTAGTTTTTGTTTGTAGTTATTCCTTTTTCCAGCATAGGCTCCTTAGTGCTACGAATGTCCACTTGTAGTTTCTACAGAAAGAGTGTTTCAGAACTGCTCAATCAATAGTATTGTTCAACTCTGTTAGTTGAATGCACAGAACAGAAAGAAGTTTCGCAGAATGCTTCTGAGTAGTTTCTAGTTGAAGATATCCCTTTTTCCACTATAAGCCCCATAGAGCTCTGAATGTCCAGTTGCAGTTTCTACAGAAAGAGTGTTTCAGAACTGCTCTATCAAAAGTAATGTTCAACTCTGTTAGTTGAATGCACAGAACAGAAAGAAGTTTCGGAGAATGCTTCTGTGTAGTTTTTATTTGAAGATATTCCTTTTTCCACTATAGGCCCCTTACGGTTCCAAATATCCACTTGCTGTTTCTACAGAAAGAGCGTCTCAGAACTGCTCAATCAATAGTATGCTTCAACTCTGTTAGTTGAATGCAAAGAACAGAAATAAGTTTCACAGAATGTTTCTGTGTAGTTTTTATTTGAGGATACTCCTTTTTCCAATATAAGCCCACTAGAGCTCTGTATGTCCAGTTGCAGTTTCCACAGAAAGAGTGTTTCAGAACTGCTCTATCAAAAGGAATATTCATCTCTGTTAGTTGAATGCACAGAACAGAAAGAAGGTTCACAGTATGCTTCCGTGTAGGTTTTATTTGAAGTAAGTCCTTTTTACACTATAGGCCCCCATGCGCTATGTTTGTCCACTTGCAGTTTCTACAGAAAGAGTGTTTCTGTGCTGCTCTATCAAAAGTAGGTTCAACTCTGTTAGTTGAATGCACAGAAGACAAAGAAGTTTCACAGAATGCTTCTGTGTAGTTTTTATTTTTATTCTTTTTTGCTGTATAGGCCCCTTAGCGCTATGAATGTCCAACTGCAGTTTCTACAGAAAGAGCGTTTCAGAATTGCTCAATCAAAAGTAAGCTTCAAATCTGTTACTTGAATGCACAGAACAGAAAGAAGTTTCACTGAATGCTTCTGTGTAGTTTTTGTTTGTAGTTATTCCTTTTTCCAGCATAGGCTCCTTAGTGCTACGAATGTCCACTTGTAGTTTCTACAGAAAGAGTGTTTCAGAACTGCTCAATCAATAGTATTGTTCAACTCTGTTAGTTGAATGCACAGAACAGAAAGAAGTTTCGCAGAATGCTTCTGAGTAGTTTCTAGTTGAAGATATCCCTTTTTCCACTATAAGCCCCATAGAGCTCTGAATGTCCAGTTGCAGTTTCTACAGAAAGAGTGTTTCAGAACTGCTCTATCAAAAGTAATGTTCAACTCTGTTAGTTGAATGCACAGAACAGAAAGAAGTTTCGGAGAATGCTTCTGTGTAGTTTTTATTTGAAGATATTCCTTTTTCCACTATAGGCCCCTTACGGTTCCAAATATCCACTTGCTGTTTCTACAGAAAGAGCGTCTCAGAACTGCTCAATCAATAGTATGCTTCAACTCTGTTAGTTGAATGCAAAGAACAGAAATAAGTTTCACAGAATGTTTCTGTGTAGTTTTTATTTGAAGATACTCCTTTTTCCAATATAAGCCCACTAGAGCTCTGTATGTCCAGTTGCAGTTTCCACAGAAAGGGTGTTTCAGAACTGCTCTATCAAAAGTAATATTCATCTCTGTTAGTTGAATGCACAGAACAGAAAGAAGTTTCGCAGAATGCTTCCGTGTAGTTTTTATTTGAAGATATTCCTTTTTCCACTATAGGCCCCTTAGGGCTCCGAATGTCCACTTGCAGTTTTTACAGAAACAGTGTTTCAGAACTGTTCAATCAAAAGTAAGCTTCAACTCTGTTAGTTGAATGCCCAGAACAGAAAGAAGTTTCGCAGAATGCTTCTGAGTAGTTTTAATTTGAAGATATTCTTTTTTCCACTATAAGCCCAATAGCGCTCTGAGTGTCCACTTGTAGTTTCTACAGAAACAGTGTTTCAGAACTGCTCTATCGAAAGTAATATTCAACTCTGTTACTTGAATGCACAGAACAGAAAGAAGTTTCGCAGAATGCTTCTGTGTATTTTTTATTTGTAGATATTCTTTTTTGCAGTATAGGCCCCTTAGCGCTATGAATGTCCAATTGCAGTTTCTACAGAAAGAGTGTATCAGAATTGCTCAATCAAAAGTAAGCTTCAACTCTGTTAGTTCATTGCACAGAACAGAAAGAAGTTTCACTGAATGCCTCTGTGTAGGTTTTGTTTGTAATTATTCCTTTTCCAGTATAGGCTCCTTAGTGCTAGGAATGTCCACTTGCAGTTTCTATAGAAAGAGTGTTTCAGAACTGCTCAATCAATAGTAATGTTCAACTCTGATAGTTGAATGCACAGAACAGAATGAAGTTTCGCAGAATGCTTCTGAGTAGCTTTTAGTAGAAGATATTGCTTTTTCCACTATAAGCCCTTTAGCGCTCTGAATGTCCAGTTGCAGTTTCTACAGAAAGAGTGTTTCAGAACTGCTCTACCAAAAGTAATATTCAACTCTGTTAGTTTAATGCACAGAACAGAAAGAAGCTTCGGAGAATGCTTCTGTGTAGTTTTTATTTGAAGATATTCCTTTTTCCACTATTGGCCCCTTAGGGTTCCAAATGTCCACTTGCTGTTTCTACAGAAAGAGCGTCTCAGAACTGCTCAATCAATAGTAAGCTTCAACTCTGTTAGTTGAATGCAAAGAACAGAAAGAAGTTTCACAGAATGATTCTGTGTAGTTTTTATTTGAAGATATTCCTTTTTCCACTGTACGCCCCTTAGGGTTCCAAATGTCCACTTGCAGTTTCTTCCGAAAGAGCGTCTCAGAACTGCTCAATCAAAAGTAAACTTCAACTCTGTTAGTTGAGTGCAAAGAAGAGAAACAAGTTTCACAGAATGCTTCTGTATAGTTTTAATTTGAAGATATTCCTTTTTCCACTATAAGCCCATTAGCTCTCTGAGTGTCCAGTTGCAGTTTCCACAGGAAGAGTGTTTCAGAACTGCTGTATCAAAAGTAATATTCATATCTGTTAGTTGAATGCACAGAAGAGATAGAAGGTTTGCAGAATGCTTCTGTATAGTTTTTATTTGAAGATATTCCTTTTTCCACTATAGGACCCTTAGGGCTCCGAATGTCCACTTACAGTTTCTACAGAAACAATGTTTCAGAACTTTTCAATCAAAAGTAAGCTTCAACTCTGTTAGTTGAATTCACAGAACAGAAAGCAGTTTCATAAAATGCTTCTGTGTAGTTTTCATTTGAAGATATTCCATTTGCCACTAGAGTCCTCCTGGGGCTCCAAATGTCCACTTGCAGTTTCCACAGAAATTGTGTTTCAGAACTGCTCAATCAAAAGTAAGCTTCAACTCTGTTAGTTGAATGCACTGAACAAAAAGTACTATCACAGAATGCTTCTGTGTAGTTTTTATTTGAAGACATTACATTTTCCACTGTAGGCCTCTTAGCGCTATGAATGTCCACTTGCAGTTTCTAATGAAAGAGTGTTTCAGCGCTGCTCAATCAAAAGAAAGGTCCAACTCTGTTAGTTGAATGCACAGAACAGAAAGAAGTTTCACAGAATGCTTCTGTGTAGGTTTTATTTGAAGTAAGTCCTTTTTACACTATAGGCCCCCATGCGCTATGGTTGTCCACTTGCAGTTTCTACAGAAAGAGTGTTTCAGAATTGCTCAATCAAAAGTAAGCTTCAAATCTGTTACTTGAATGCACAGAACAGAAAGAAGTTTCACTGAATGCTTCTGTGTAGTTTTTGTTTGTAGTTATTCCTTTTTCCAGCATAGGCTCCTTAGTGCTACGAATGTCCACTTGTAGTTTCTACAGAAAGAGTGTTTCAGAACTGCTCAATCAATAGTATTGTTCAACTCTGTTAGTTGAATGCACAGAACAGAAAGAAGTTTCGCAGAATGCTTCTGAGTAGTTTCTAGTTGAAGATATCCCTTTTTCCACTATAAGCCCCATAGAGCTCTGAATGTCCAGTTGCAGTTTCTACAGAAAGAGTGTTTCAGAACTGCTCTATCAAAAGTAATGTTCAACTCTGTTAGTTGAATGCACAGAACAGAAAGAAGTTTCGGAGAATGCTTCTGTGTAGTTTTTATTTGAAGATATTCCTTTTTCCACTATAGGCCCCTTACGGTTCCAAATATCCACTTGCTGTTTCTACAGAAAGAGCGTCTCAGAACTTCTCAATCAATAGTATGCTTCAACTCTGTTAGTTGAATTCAAAGAACAGAAATAAGTTTCACAGAATGTTTCTGTGTAGTTTTTATTTGAAGATATTCCTTTTTCCAACATAAGCCCATTAGTGCTCTGTATGTCCAGTTACAGTTTCCACAGAAAGAGTGTTTCAGAACTGTTCAATCAAAAGTAAGCTTCAACTCTGTTAGTTGAATGCCCAGAACAGAAAGAAGTTTCGCAGAATGCTTCTGAGTAGTTTTAATTTGAAGATATTCTTTTTTCCACTATAAGCCAAATAGCGCTCTGAGTGTCCACTTGTAGTTTCTACAGAAACAGTGTTTCAGAACTGCTCTATCGAAAGTAATATTCAACTCTGTTACTTGAATGCACAGAACAGAAAGAAGTTTCACAGAATGCTTCTGTGTAGTTTTTATCTGTAGATATTCTTTTTGGCAGTATAGGCCCCTTAGCGCTATGAATGTCCAATTGCAGTTTCTACAGAAAGAGTGTATCAGAATTGCTCAATCAAAAGTATGCTTCAACTCTGTTAGTTCATTGCACAGAACAGAAAGAAGTTTCACTGAATGCCTCTGTGTAGTTTTTGTTTGTAATTATTCCTTTTCCAGTATAGGCTCCTTAGTGCTAGGAATGTCCACTTGCAGTTTCTACAGAAAGAGTGTTTCAAAACTGCTCAATCAATAGTAATGTTCAACTCTGATAGCTGAATGCACAGAACAGAATGAAGTTTCGCAGAATGCTTCTGAGTAGCTTTTAGTTGAAGATATTCCTTTTTCCCCTATAAGCCCATTAGCTCTCTGAGTGTCCAGTTGCATTTTCCACAGAAAGAGTGTTTCAGAACTGCTCTATCAAAAGTAATGTTCAACTCTGTTAGTTGAATGCACAGAACAGAAAGAAGCTTCGGAGAATGCTTCTGTGTAGTTTTAATTTGAAGATATTCCTTTTTCCACTATAAGCCCATTAGCTCTCTGAGTGTCCAGTTGCATTTTCCACAGAAAGAGTGTTTCAGAACTGCTCTATCAAAAGTAATATTCATCTCTGTTAGTTGAATGCACAGAACAGAAAGAAGTTTCGCAGAATGGTTCTGTGTAGTTTTTATTTGAAGATATTTCTTTTTCCACTATAGGACCCTTAGGGCTCCGAATGTCCACTTACAGTTTCTACAGAAACAATGTTTCAGAACTGTTCAATCAAAAGTAAGCTTCAACTCTGTTAGTTGAATTCACAGAACAGAAAGCAGTTTCATAAAATGCTTCTGTGTAGTTTTTATTTGAAGATATTCCTTTTGCCACTAGAGTCCTCCTGGCGCTCCGAATGTCCACTTGCAGTTTCCACAGAAACTGTGTTTCAGAACTCCTCAATCAAAAGTAAGCTTCAACTCTGTTAGTTGAATGCACTGAACAAAAAGTACTATCACAGAATGCTTCTGTGTAGTTTTTATTTGAAGACATTACATTTTCCACTGTAGGCCTCTTAGCGCTATGAATGTCCACTTGCAGTTTCTAATGAAAGAGTGTTTCTGTGCTGCTCAATCAAAAGAAAGGTCCAACTCTGTTAGTTGAATGCACAGAACAGAAAGAAGGTTCACAGTATGCTTCCGTGTAGGTTTTATTTGAAGTAAGTCCTTTTTACACTATAGGCCCCCATGCGCTATGGTTGTCCACTTGCAGTTTCTACAGAAAGAGTGTTTCTGTGCTGCTCTATCAAAAGTAGGTTCAACTCTGTTAGTTGAATGCACAGAAGACAAAGAAGTTTCACAGAATGCTTCTGTGTAGTTTTTATTTTTAGATATTCTTTTTTGCTGTATAGGCCCCTTAGCGCTATGAATGTCCAACTGCAGTTTCTACAGAAAGAGTGTTTCAGAATTGCTCAATCAAAAGTAAGCTTCAAATCTGTTACTTGAATGCACAGAACAGAAAGAAGTTTCACTGAATGCTTCTGTGTAGTTTTTGTTTGTAGTTATTCCTTTTTCCAGCATAGGCTCCTTAGTGCTACGAATGTCCACTTGTAGTTTCTACAGAAAGAGTGTTTCAGAACTGCTCAATCAATAGTATTGTTCAACTCTGTTAGTTGAATGCACAGAACAGAAAGAAGTTTCGCAGAATGCTTCTGAGTAGTTTCTAGTTGAAGATATCCCTTTTTCCACTATAAGCCCCATAGAGCTCTGAATGTCCAGTTGCAGTTTCTACAGAAAGAGTGTTTCAGAACTGCTCTATCAAAAGTAATGTTCAACTCTGTTAGTTGAATGCACAGAACAGAAAGAAGTTTCGGAGAATGCTTCTGTGTAGTTTTTATTTGAAGATATTCCTTTTTCCACTATAGGCCCCTTACGGTTCCAAATATCCACTTGCTGTTTCTACAGAAAGAGCGTCTCAGAACTGCTCAATCAATAGTATGCTTCAACTCTGTTAGTTGAATGCAAAGAACAGAAATAAGTTTCACAGAATGTTTCTGTGTAGTTTTTATTTGAAGATACTCCTTTTTCCAATATAAGCCCACTAGAGCTCTGTATGTCCAGTTGCAGTTTCCACAGAAAGAGTGTTTCAGAACTGCTCTATCAAAAGTAATATTCATCTCTGTTAGTTGAATGCACAGAACAGAAAGAAGGTTCACAGTATGCTTCCGTGTAGGTTTTATTTGAAGTAAGTCCTTTTTACACTATAGGCCCCCATGCGCTATGGTTGTCCACTTGCAGTTTCTACAGAAAGAGTGTTTCTGTGCTGCTCTATCAAAAGTAGGTTCAACTCTGTTAGTTGAATGCACAGAAGACAAAGAAGTTTCACAGAATGCTTCTGTGTAGTTTTTATTTTTAGATATTCTTTTTTGCTGTATAGGCCCCTTAGCGCTATGAATGTCCAACTGCAGTTTCTACAGAAAGAGTGTTTCAGAATTGCTCAATCAAAAGTAAGCTTCAAATCTGTTACTGGAATGCACAGAACAGAAAGAAGTTTCACTGAATGCTTCTGTGTAGTTTTTGTTTGTAGTTATTCCTTTTTCCAGCATAGGCTCCTTAGTGCTACGAATGTCCACTTGTAGTTTCTACAGAAAGAGTGTTTCAGAACTGCTCAATCAATAGTATTGTTCAACTCTGTTAGTTGAATGCAAAGAACAGAAATAAGTTTCACAGAATGTTTCTGTGTAGTTTTTATTTGAAGATACTCCTTTTTCCAATATAAGCCCACTAGAGCTCTGTATGTCCAGTTGCAGTTTCCACAGAAAGGGTGTTTCAGAACTGCTCTATCAAAAGTAATATTCATCTCTGTTAGTTGAATGCACAGAACAGAAAGAAGTTTCGCAGAATGCTTCAGTGTAGTTTTTATTTGAAGATATTCCTTTTTCCACTATAGGCCCCTTAGGGCTCCGAATGTCCACTTGCAGTTTTTACAGAAACAGTGTTTCAGAACTGTTCAATCAAAAGTAAGCTTCAACTCTGTTAGTTGAATGCCCAGAACAGAAAGAAGTTTCGCAGAATGCTTCTGAGTAGTTTTAATTTGAAGATATTCTTTTTTCCACTATAAGCCCAATAGCGCTCTGAGTGTCCACTTGTAGTTTCTACAGAAACAGTGTTTCAGAACTGCTCTATCGAAAGTAATATTCAACTCTGTTACTTGAATGCACAGAACAGAAAGAAGTTTCGCAGAATGCTTCTGTGTATTTTTTATTTGTAGATATTCTTTTTTGCAGTATAGGCCCCTTAGCGCTATGAATGTCCAATTGCAGTTTCTACAGAAAGAGTGTATCAGAATTGCTCAATCAAAAGTAAGCTTCAACTCTGTTAGTTCATTGCACAGAACAGAAAGAAGTTTCACTGAATGCCTCTGTGTAGGTTTTGTTTGTAATTATTCCTTTTCCAGTATAGGCTCCTTAGTGCTAGGAATGTCCACTTGCAGTTTCTATAGAAAGAGTGTTTCAGAACTGCTCAATCAATAGTAATGTTCAACTCTGATAGTTGAATGCACAGAACAGAATGAAGTTTCGCAGAATGCTTCTGAGTAGCTTTTAGTAGAAGATATTGCTTTTTCCACTATAAGCCCTTTAGCGCTCTGAATGTCCAGTTGCAGTTTCTACAGAAAGAGTGTTTCAGAACTGCTCTACCAAAAGTAATATTCAACTCTGTTAGTTTAATGCACAGAACAGAAAGAAGCTTCGGAGAATGCTTCTGTGTAGTTTTTATTTGAAGATATTCCTTTTTCCACTATTGGCCCCTTAGGGTTCCAAATGTCCACTTGCTGTTTCTACAGAAAGAGCGTCTCAGAACTGCTCAATCAATAGTAAGCTTCAACTCTGTTAGTTGAATGCAAAGAACAGAAAGAAGTTTCACAGAATGATTCTGTGTAGTTTTTATTTGAAGATATTCCTTTTTCCACTGTACGCCCCTTAGGGTTCCAAATGTCCACTTGCAGTTTCTTCCGAAAGAGCGTCTCAGAACTGCTCAATCAAAAGTAAACTTCAACTCTGTTAGTTGAGTGCAAAGAAGAGAAACAAGTTTCACAGAATGCTTCTGTATAGTTTTAATTTGAAGATATTCCTTTTTCCACTATAAGCCCATTAGCTCTCTGAGTGTCCAGTTGCAGTTTCCACAGAAAGAGTGTTTCAGAACTGCTGTATCAAAAGTAATATTCATATCTGTTAGTTGAATGCACAGAAGAGATAGAAGGTTTGCAGAATGCTTCTGTATAGTTTTGATTTGAAGATATTCCTTTTTCCACTATAGGACCCTTAGGGCTCCGAATGTCCACTTACAGTTTCTACAGAAACAATGTTTCAGAACTTTTCAATCAAAAGTAAGCTTCAACTCTGTTAGTTGAATTCACAGAACAGAAAGCAGTTTCATAAAATGCTTCTGTGTAGTTTTCATTTGAAGATATTCCATTTGCCACTAGAGTCCTCCTGGGGCTCCAAATGTCCACTTGCAGTTTCCACAGAAATTGTGTTTCAGAACTGCTCAATCAAAAGTAAGCTTCAACTCTGTTAGTTGAATGCACTGAACAAAAAGTACTATCACAGAATGCTTCTGTGTAGTTTTTATTTGAAGACATTACATATTCCACTGTAGGCCTCTTAGCGCTATGAATGTCCACTTGCAGTTTCTAATGAAAGAGTGTTTCAGCGCTGCTCAATCAAAAGAAAGGTCCAACTCTGTTAGGTGAATGCACAGAACAGAAAGAAGTTTCACAGAATGCTTCTGTGTAGGTTTTATTTGAAGTAAGTTCTTTTTACGCTATAGGCCCCCATGCGCTATGGTTGTCCACTTGCAGTTTCTACAGAAAGAGTGTTTCAGAATTGCTCAATCAAAAGTAAGCTTCAAATCTGTTACTTGAATGCACAGAACAGAAAGAAGTTTCACTGAATGCTTCTGTGTAGTTTTTGTTTGTAGTTATTCCTTTTTCCAGCATAGGCTCCTTAGTGCTACGAATGTCCACTTGTAGTTTCTACAGAAAGAGTGTTTCAGAACTGCTCAATCAATAGTAATGTTCAACTCTGTTAGTTGAATGCACAGAACAGAAAGAAGCTTCGGAGAATGCTTCTGTGTAGTTTTAATTTGAAGATATTCCTTTTTCCACTATAAGCCCATTAGCTCTCTGAGTGTCCAGTTGCATTTTCCACAGAAAGAGTGTTTCAGAACTGCTCTATCAAAAGTAATGTTCAACTCTATTAGTTGAATGCACAGAACAGAAAGAAGTTTCGGAGAATGCTTCTGTGTAGTTTTTATTTGAAGATATTCCTTTTTCCACTATAGGCCCCTTACGGTTCCAAATATCCACTTGCTGTTTCTACAGAAAGAGCGTCTCAGAACTGCTCAATCAATAGTATGCTTCAACTCTGTTAGTTGAATTCAAAGAACAGAAATAAGTTTCACAGAATGTTTCTGTGTAGTTTTTATTTGAAGATATTCCTTTTTCCAACATAAGCCCATTAGTGCTCTGTATGTCCAGTTACAGTTTCCACAGAAAGAGTGTTTCAGAACTGTTCAATCAAAAGTAAGCTTCAACTCTGTTAGTTGAATGTCCAGAACAGAAAGAAGTTTCGCAGAATGCTTCTGAGTAGTTTTAATTTGAAGATATTCTTTTTTCCACTATAAGCCAAATAGCGCTCTGAGTGTCCACTTGTAGTTTCTACAGAAACAGTGTTTCAGAACTGCTCTATCGAAAGTAATATTCAACTCTGTTACTTGAATGCACAGAACAGAAAGAAGTTTCACAGAATGCTTCTGTGTAGTTTTTATCTGTAGATATTCTTTTTGGCAGTATAGGCCCCTTAGCGCTATGAATGTCCAATTGCAGTTTCTACAGAAAGAGTGTATCAGAATTGCTCAATCAAAAGTATGCTTCAACTCTGTTAGTTCATTGCACAGAACAGAAAGAAGTTTCACTGAATGCCTCTGTGTAGGTTTTGTTTGTAATTATTCCTTTTCCAGTATAGGCTCCTTAGTGCTAGGAATGTCCACTTGCAGTTTCTACAGAAAGAGTGTTTCAAAACTGCTCAATCAATAGTAATGTTCAACTCTGATAGTTGAATGCACAGAACAGAATGAAGTTTCGCAGAATGCTTCTGAGTAGCTTTTAGTTGAAGATATTCCTTTTTCCACTATAAGCCCATTAGCTCTCTGAGTGTCCAGTTGCATTTTCCACAGAAAGAGTGTTTCAGAACTGCTCTATCAAAAGTAATGTTCAACTCTGTTAGTTGAATGCACAGAACAGAAAGAAGCTTCGGAGAATGCTTCTGTGTAGTTTTAATTTGAAGATATTCCTTTTTCCACTATAAGCCCATTAGCTCTCTGAGTGTCCAGTTGCATTTTCCACAGAAAGAGTGTTTCAGAACTGCTCTATCAAAAGTAATATTCATCTCTGTTAGTTGAATGCACAGAACAGAAAGAAGTTTCGCAGAATGGTTCTGTGTAGTTTTTATTTGAAGATATTTCTTTTTCCACTATAGGACCCTTAGGGCTCCGAATGTCCACTTACAGTTTCTACAGAAACAATGTTTCAGAACTGTTCAATCAAAAGTAAGCTTCAACTCTGTTAGTTGAATTCACAGAACAGAAAGCAGTTTCATAAAATGCTTCTGTGTAGTTTTTATTTGAAGATATTCCTTTTGCCACTAGAGTCCTCCTGGCGCTCCGAATGTCCACTTGCAGTTTCCACAGAAACTGTGTTTCAGAACTCCTCAATCAAAAGTAAGCTTCAACTCTGTTAGTTGAATGCACTGAACAAAAAGTACTATCACAGAATGCTTCTGTGTAGTTTTTATTTGAAGACATTACATTTTCCACTGTAGGCCTCTTAGCGCTATGAATGTCCACTTGCAGTTTCTAATGAAAGAGTGTTTCTGTGCTGCTCAATCAAAAGAAAGGTCCAACTCTGTTAGTTGAATGCACAGAACAGAAAGAAGGTTCACAGTATGCTTCCGTGTAGGTTTTATTTGAAGTAAGTCCTTTTTACACTATAGGCCCCCATGCGCTATGGTTGTCCACTTGCAGTTTCTACAGAAAGAGTGTTTCTGTGCTGCTCTATCAAAAGTAGGTTCAACTCTGTTAGTTGAATGCACAGAAGACAAAGAAGTTTCACAGAATGCTTCTGTGTAGTTTTTATTTTTAGATATTCTTTTTTGCTGTATAGGCCCCTTAGCGCTATGAATGTCCAACTGCAGTTTCTACAGAAAGAGTGTTTCAGAATTGCTCAATCAAAAGTAAGCTTCAAATCTGTTACTTGAATGCACAGAACAGAAAGAAGTTTCACTGAATGCTTCTGTGTAGTTTTTGTTTGTAGTTATTCCTTTTTCCAGCATAGGCTCCTTAGTGCTACGAATGTCCACTTGTAGTTTCTACAGAAAGAGTGTTTCAGAACTGCTCAATCAATAGTATTGTTCAACTCTGTTAGTTGAATGCACAGAACAGAAAGAAGTTTCGCAGAATGCTTCTGAGTAGTTTCTAGTTGAAGATATCCCTTTTTCCACTATAAGCCCCATAGAGCTCTGAATGTCCAGTTGCAGTTTCTACAGAAAGAGTGTTTCAGAACTGCTCTATCAAAAGTAATGTTCAACTCTGTTAGTTGAATGCACAGAACAGAAAGAAGTTTCGGAGAATGCTTCTGTGTAGTTTTTATTTGAAGATATTCCTTTTTCCACTATAGGCCCCTTACGGTTCCAAATATCCACTTGCTGTTTCTACAGAAAGAGCGTCTCAGAACTGCTCAATCAATAGTATGCTTCAACTCTGTTAGTTGAATGCAAAGAACAGAAATAAGTTTCACAGAATGTTTCTGTGTAGTTTTTATTTGAGGATACTCCTTTTTCCAATATAAGCCCACTAGAGCTCTGTATGTCCAGTTGCAGTTTCCACAGAAAGAGTGTTTCAGAACTGCTCTATCAAAAGGAATATTCATCTCTGTTAGTTGAATGCACAGAACAGAAAGAAGGTTCACAGTATGCTTCCGTGTAGGTTTTATTTGAAGTAAGTCCTTTTTACACTATAGGCCCCCATGCGCTATGTTTGTCCACTTGCAGTTTCTACAGAAAGAGTGTTTCTGTGCTGCTCTATCAAAAGTAGGTTCAACTCTGTTAGTTGAATGCACAGAAGACAAAGAAGTTTCACAGAATGCTTCTGTGTAGTTTTTATTTTTATTCTTTTTTGCTGTATAGGCCCCTTAGCGCTATGAATGTCCAACTGCAGTTTCTACAGAAAGAGCGTTTCAGAATTGCTCAATCAAAAGTAAGCTTCAAATCTGTTACTTGAATGCACAGAACAGAAAGAAGTTTCACTGAATGCTTCTGTGTAGTTTTTGTTTGTAGTTATTCCTTTTTCCAGCATAGGCTCCTTAGTGCTACGAATGTCCACTTGTAGTTTCTACAGAAAGAGTGTTTCAGAACTGCTCAATCAATAGTATTGTTCAACTCTGTTAGTTGAATGCACAGAACAGAAAGAAGTTTCGCAGAATGCTTCTGAGTAGTTTCTAGTTGAAGATATCCCTTTTTCCACTATAAGCCCCATAGAGCTCTGAATGTCCAGTTGCAGTTTCTACAGAAAGAGTGTTTCAGAACTGCTCTATCAAAAGTAATGTTCAACTCTGTTAGTTGAATGCACAGAACAGAAAGAAGTTTCGGAGAATGCTTCTGTGTAGTTTTTATTTGAAGATATTCCTTTTTCCACTATAGGCCCCTTACGGTTCCAAATATCCACTTGCTGTTTCTACAGAAAGAGCGTCTCAGAACTGCTCAATCAATAGTATGCTTCAACTCTGTTAGTTGAATGCAAAGAACAGAAATAAGTTTCACAGAATGTTTCTGTGTAGTTTTTATTTGAAGATACTCCTTTTTCCAATATAAGCCCACTAGAGCTCTGTATGTCCAGTTGCAGTTTCCACAGAAAGGGTGTTTCAGAACTGCTCTATCAAAAGTAATATTCATCTCTGTTAGTTGAATGCACAGAACAGAAAGAAGTTTCGCAGAATGCTTCCGTGTAGTTTTTATTTGAAGATATTCCTTTTTCCACTATAGGCCCCTTAGGGCTCCGAATGTCCACTTGCAGTTTTTACAGAAACAGTGTTTCAGAACTGTTCAATCAAAAGTAAGCTTCAACTCTGTTAGTTGAATGCCCAGAACAGAAAGAAGTTTCGCAGAATGCTTCTGAGTAGTTTTAATTTGAAGATATTCTTTTTTCCACTATAAGCCCAATAGCGCTCTGAGTGTCCACTTGTAGTTTCTACAGAAACAGTGTTTCAGAACTGCTCTATCGAAAGTAATATTCAACTCTGTTACTTGAATGCACAGAACAGAAAGAAGTTTCGCAGAATGCTTCTGTGTATTTTTTATTTGTAGATATTCTTTTTTGCAGTATAGGCCCCTTAGCGCTATGAATGTCCAATTGCAGTTTCTACAGAAAGAGTGTATCAGAATTGCTCAATCAAAAGTAAGCTTCAACTCTGTTAGTTCATTGCACAGAACAGAAAGAAGTTTCACTGAATGCCTCTGTGTAGGTTTTGTTTGTAATTATTCCTTTTCCAGTATAGGCTCCTTAGTGCTAGGAATGTCCACTTGCAGTTTCTACAGAAAGAGTGTTTCAGAACTGCTCAATCAATAGTAATGTTCAACTCTGATAGTTGAATGCACAGAACAGAATGAAGTTTCGCAGAATGCTTCTGAGTAGCTTTTAGTAGAAGATATTGCTTTTTCCACTATAAGCCCTTTAGCGCTCTGAATGTCCAGTTGCAGTTTCTACAGAAAGAGTGTTTCAGAACTGCTCTACCAAAAGTAATATTCAACTCTGTTAGTTTAATGCACAGAACAGAAAGAAGCTTCGGAGAATGCTTCTGTGTAGTTTTTATTTGAAGATATTCCTTTTTCCACTATTGGCCCCTTAGGGTTCCAAATGTCCACTTGCTGTTTCTACAGAAAGAGCGTCTCAGAACTGCTCAATCAATAGTAAGCTTCAACTCTGTTAGTTGAATGCAAAGAACAGAAAGAAGTTTCACAGAATGATTCTGTGTAGTTTTTATTTGAAGATATTCCTTTTTCCACTGTACGCCCCTTAGGGTTCCAAATGTCCACTTGCAGTTTCTTCCGAAAGAGCGTCTCAGAACTGCTCAATCAAAAGTAAACTTCAACTCTGTTAGTTGAGTGCAAAGAAGAGAAACAAGTTTCACAGAATGCTTCTGTATAGTTTTAATTTGAAGATATTCCTTTTTCCACTATAAGCCCATTAGCTCTCTGAGTGTCCAGTTGCAGTTTCCACAGAAAGAGTGTTTCAGAACTGCTGTATCAAAAGTAATATTCATATCTGTTAGTTGAATGCACAGAAGAGATAGAAGGTTTGCAGAATGCTTCTGTATAGTTTTGATTTGAAGATATTCCTTTTTCCACTATAGGACCCTTAGGGCTCCGAATGTCCACTTACAGTTTCTACAGAAACAATGTTTCAGAACTTTTCAATCAAAAGTAAGCTTCAACTCTGTTAGTTGAATTCACAGAACAGAAAGCAGTTTCATAAAATGCTTCTGTGTAGTTTTCATTTGAAGATATTCCATTTGCCACTAGAGTCCTCCTGGGGCTCCAAATGTCCACTTGCAGTTTCCACAGAAATTGTGTTTCAGAACTGCTCAATCAAAAGTAAGCTTCAACTCTGTTAGTTGAATGCACTGAACAAAAAGTACTATCACAGAATGCTTCTGTGTAGTTTTTATTTGAAGACATTACATATTCCACTGTAGGCCTCTTAGCGCTATGAATGTCCACTTGCAGTTTCTAATGAAAGAGTGTTTCAGCGCTGCTCAATCAAAAGAAAGGTCCAACTCTGTTAGTTGAATGCACAGAACAGAAAGAAGTTTCACAGAATGCTTCTGTGTAGGTTTTATTTGAAGTAAGTTCTTTTTACGCTATAGGCCCCCATGCGCTATGGTTGTCCACTTGCAGTTTCTACAGAAAGAGTGTTTCAGAATTGCTCAATCAAAAGTAAGCTTCAAATCTGTTACTTGAATGCACAGAACAGAAAGAAGTTTCACTGAATGCTTCTGTGTAGTTTTTGTTTGTAGTTATTCCTTTTTCCAGCATAGGCTCCTTAGTGCTACGAATGTCCACTTGTAGTTTCTACAGAAAGAGTGTTTCAGAACTGCTCAATCAATAGTAATGTTCAACTCTGTTAGTTGAATGCACAGAACAGAAAGAAGCTTCGGAGAATGCTTCTGTGTAGTTTTAATTTGAAGATATTCCTTTTTCCACTATAAGCCCATTAGCTCTCTGAGTGTCCAGTTGCATTTTCCACAGAAAGAGTGTTTCAGAACTGCTCTATCAAAACTAATGTTCAACTCTATTAGTTGAATGCACAGAACAGAAAGAAGTTTCGGAGAATGCTTCTGTGTAGTTTTTATTTGAAGATATTCCTTTTTCCACTATAGGCCCCTTACGGTTCCAAATATCCACTTGCTGTTTCTACAGAAAGAGCGTCTCAGAACTGCTCAATCAATAGTATGCTTCAACTCTGTTAGTTGAATTCAAAGAACAGAAATAAGTTTCACAGAATGTTTCTGTGTAGTTTTTATTTGAAGATATTCCTTTTTCCAACATAAGCCCATTAGTGCTCTGTATGTCCAGTTACAGTTTCCACAGAAAGAGTGTTTCAGAACTGTTCAATCAAAAGTAAGCTTCAACTCTGTTAGTTGAATGTCCAGAACAGAAAGAAGTTTCGAAGAATGCTTCTGAGTAGTTTTAATTTGAAGATATTCTTTTTTCCACTATAAGCCAAATAGCGCTCTGAGTGTCCACTTGTAGTTTCTACAGAAACAGTGTTTCAGAACTGCTCTATCGAAAGTAATATTCAACTCTGTTACTTGAATGCACAGAACGGAAAGAAGTTTCACAGAATGCTTCTGTGTAGTTTTTATCTGTAGATATTCTTTTTGGCAGTATAGGCCCCTTAGCGCTATGAATGTCCAATTGCAGTTTCTACAGAAAGAGTGTATCAGAATTGCTCAATCAAAAGTATGCTTCAACTCTGTTAGTTCATTGCACAGAACAGAAAGAAGTTTCACTGAATGCCTCTGTGTAGGTTTTGTTTGTAATTATTCCTTTTCCAGTATAGGCTCCTTAGTGCTAGGAATGTCCACTTGCAGTTTCTACAGAAAGAGTGTTTCAAAACTGCTCAATCAATAGTAATGTTCAACTCTGATAGTTGAATGCACAGAACAGAATGAAGTTTCGCAGAATGCTTCTGAGTAGCTTTTAGTTGAAGATATTCCTTTTTCCACTATAAGCCCATTAGCTCTCTGAGTGTCCAGTTGCATTTTCCACAGAAAGAGTGTTTCAGAACTGCTCTATCAAAAGTAATGTTCAACTCTGTTAGTTGAATGCACAGAACAGAAAGAAGCTTCGGAGAATGCTTCTGTGTAGTTTTAATTTGAAGATATTCCTTTTTCCACTATAAGCCCATTAGCTCTCTGAGTGTCCAGTTGCATTTTCCACAGAAAGAGTGTTTCAGAACTGCTCTCTCAAAAGTAATATTCATCTCTGTTAGTTGAATGCACAGAACAGAAAGAAGTTTCGCAGAATGGTTCTGTGTAGTTTTTATTTGAAGATATTTCTTTTTCCACTATAGGACCCTTAGGGCTCCGAATGTCCACTTACAGTTTCTACAGAAACAATGTTTCAGAACTGTTCAATCAAAAGTAAGCTTCAACTCTGTTAGTTGAATTCACAGAACAGAAAGCAGTTTCATAAAATGCTTCTGTGTAGTTTTTATTTGAAGATATTCCTTTTGCCACTAGAGTCCTCCTGGCGCTCCGAATGTCCACTTGCAGTTTCCACAGAAACTGTGTTTCAGAACTCCTCAATCAAAAGTAAGCTTCAACTCTGTTAGTTGAATGCACTGAACAAAAAGTACTATCACAGAATGCTTCTGTGTAGTTTTTATTTGAAGACATTACATTTTCCACTGTAGGCCTCTTAGCGCTATGAATGTCCACTTGCAGTTTCTAATGAAAGAGTGTTTCTGTGCTGCTCAATCAAAAGAAAGGTCCAACTCTGTTAGTTGAATGCACAGAACAGAAAGAAGGTTCACAGTATGCTTCCGTGTAGGTTTTATTTGAAGTAAGTCCTTTTTACACTATAGGCCCCCATGCGCTATGGTTGTCCACTTGCAGTTTCTACAGAAAGAGTGTTTCTGTGCTGCTCTATCAAAAGTAGGTTCAACTCTGTTAGTTGAATGCACAGAAGACAAAGAAGTTTCACAGAATGCTTCTGTGTAGTTTTTATTTTTAGATATTCTTTTTTGCTGTATAGGCCCCTTAGCGCTATGAATGTCCAACTGCAGTTTCTACAGAAAGAGTGTTTCAGAATTGCTCAATCAAAAGTAAGCTTCAAATCTGTTACTTGAATGCACAGAACAGAAAGAAGTTTCACTGAATGCTTCTGTGTAGTTTTTGTTTGTAGTTATTCCTTTTTCCAGCATAGGCTCCTTAGTGCTACGAATGTCCACTTGTAGTTTCTACAGAAAGAGTGTTTCAGAACTGCTCAATCAATAGTAATGTTCAACTCTGTTAGTTGAATGCACAGAACAGAAAGAAGTTTCGCAGAATGCTTCTGAGTAGTTTCTAGTTGAAGATATCCCTTTTTCCACTATAAGCCCCATAGAGCTCTGAATGTCCAGTTGCAGTTTCTACAGAAAGAGTGTTTCAGAACTGCTCTATCAAAAGTAATGTTCAACTCTGTTAGTTGAATGCACAGAACAGAAAGAAGTTTCGGAGAATGCTTCTGTGTAGTTTTTATTTGAAGATATTCCTTTTTCCACTATAGGCCCCTTACGGTTCCAAATATCCACTTGCTGTTTCTACAGAAAGAGCGTCTCAGAACTGCTCAATCAATAGTATGCTTCAACTCTGTTAGTTGAATGCAAAGAACAGAAATAAGTTTCACAGAATGTTTCTGTGTAGTTTTTATTTGAAGATACTCCTTTTTCCAATATAAGCCCACTAGAGCTCTGTATGTCCAGTTGCAGTTTCCACAGAAAGGGTGTTTCAGAACTGCTCTATCAAAAGTAATATTCATCTCTGTTAGTTGAATGCACAGAACAGAAAGAAGTTTCGCAGAATGCTTCAGTGTAGTTTTTATTTGAAGATATTCCTTTTTCCACTATAGGCCCCTTAGGGCTCCGAATGTCCACTTGCAGTTTTTACAGAAACAGTGTTTCAGAACTGTTCAATCAAAAGTAAGCTTCAACTCTGTTAGTTGAATGCCCAGAACAGAAAGAAGTTTCGCAGAATGCTTCTGAGTAGTTTTAATTTGAAGATATTCTTTTTTCCACTATAAGCCCAATAGCGCTCTGAGTGTCCACTTGTAGTTTCTACAGAAACAGTGTTTCAGAACTGCTCTATCGAAAGTAATATTCAACTCTGTTACTTGAATGCACAGAACAGAAAGAAGTTTCGCAGAATGCTTCTGTGTATTTTTTATTTGTAGATATTCTTTTTTGCAGTATAGGCCCCTTAGCGCTATGAATGTCCAATTGCAGTTTCTACAGAAAGAGTGTATCAGAATTGCTCAATCAAAAGTAAGCTTCAACTCTGTTAGTTCATTGCACAGAACAGAAAGAAGTTTCACTGAATGCCTCTGTGTAGGTTTTGTTTGTAATTATTCCTTTTCCAGTATAGGCTCCTTAGTGCTAGGAATGTCCACTTGCAGTTTCTACAGAAAGAGTGTTTCAGAACTGCTCAATCAATAGTAATGTTCAACTCTGATAGTTGAATGCACAGAACAGAAAGAAGCTTCGGAGAATGCTTCTGTGTAGTTTTTATTTGAAGATATTCCTTTTTCCACTATTGGCCCCTTAGGGTTCCAAATGTCCACTTGCTGTTTCTACAGAAAGAGCGTCTCAGAACTGCTCAATCAATAGTAAGCTTCAACTCTGTTAGTTGAATGCAAAGAACAGAAAGAAGTTTCACAGAATGATTCTGTGTAGTTTTTATTTGAAGATATTCCTTTTTCCACTGTACGCCCCTTAGGGTTCCAAATGTCCACTTGCAGTTTCTTCCGAAAGAGCGTCTCAGAACTGCTCAATCAAAAGTAAACTTCAACTCTGTTAGTTGAGTGCAAAGAAGAGAAACAAGTTTCACAGAATGCTTCTGTATAGTTTTAATTTGAAGATATTCCTTTTTCCACTATAAGCCCATTAGCTCTCTGAGTGTCCAGTTGCAGTTTCCACAGAAAGAGTGTTTCAGAACTGCTGTATCAAAAGTAATATTCATATCTGTTAGTTGAATGCACAGAAGAGATAGAAGGTTTGCAGAATGCTTCTGTATAGTTTTGATTTGAAGATATTCCTTTTTCCACTATAGGACCCTTAGGGCTCCGAATGTCCACTTACAGTTTCTACAGAAACAATGTTTCAGAACTTTTCAATCAAAAGTAAGCTTCAACTCTGTTAGTTGAATTCACAGAACAGAAAGCAGTTTCATAAAATGCTTCTGTGTAGTTTTCATTTGAAGATATTCCATTTGCCACTAGAGTCCTCCTGGGGCTCCAAATGTCCACTTGCAGTTTCCACAGAAATTGTGTTTCAGAACTGCTCAATCAAAAGTAAGCTTCAACTCTGTTAGTTGAATGCACTGAACAAAAAGTACTATCACAGAATGCTTCTGTGTAGTTTTTATTTGAAGACATTACATATTCCACTGTAGGCCTCTTAGCGCTATGAATGTCCACTTGCAGTTTCTAATGAAAGAGTGTTTCAGCGCTGCTCAATCAAAAGAAAGGTCCAACTCTGTTAGTTGAATGCACAGAACAGAAAGAAGTTTCACAGAATGCTTCTGTGTAGGTTTTATTTGAAGTAAGTTCTTTTTACGCTATAGGCCCCCATGCGCTATGGTTGTCCACTTGCAGTTTCTACAGAAAGAGTGTTTCAGAATTGCTCAATCAAAAGTAAGCTTCAAATCTGTTACTTGAATGCACAGAACAGAAAGAAGTTTCACTGAATGCTTCTGTGTAGTTTTTGTTTGTAGTTATTCCTTTTTCCAGCATAGGCTCCTTAGTGCTACGAATGTCCACTTGTAGTTTCTACAGAAAGAGTGTTTCAGAACTGCTCAATCAATAGTAATGTTCAACTCTGTTAGTTGAATGCACAGAACAGAAAGAAGCTTCGGAGAATGCTTCTGTGTAGTTTTAATTTGAAGATATTCCTTTTTCCACTATAAGCCCATTAGCTCTCTGAGTGTCCAGTTGCATTTTCCACAGAAAGAGTGTTTCAGAACTGCTCTATCAAAAGTAATGTTCAACTCTATTAGTTGAATGCACAGAACAGAAAGAAGTTTCGGAGAATGCTTCTGTGTAGTTTTTATTTGAAGATATTCCTTTTTCCACTATAGGCCCCTTACGGTTCCAAATATCCACTTGCTGTTTCTACAGAAAGAGCGTCTCAGAACTGCTCAATCAATAGTATGCTTCAACTCTGTTAGTTGAATTCAAAGAACAGAAATAAGTTTCACAGAATGTTTCTGTGTAGTTTTTATTTGAAGATATTCCTTTTTCCAACATAAGCCCATTAGTGCTCTGTATGTCCAGTTACAGTTTCCACAGAAAGAGTGTTTCAGAACTGTTCAATCAAAAGTAAGCTTCAACTCTGTTAGTTGAATGTCCAGAACAGAAAGAAGTTTCGCAGAATGCTTCTGAGTAGTTTTAATTTGAAGATATTCTTTTTTCCACTATAAGCCAAATAGCGCTCTGAGTGTCCACTTGTAGTTTCTACAGAAACAGTGTTTCAGAACTGCTCTATCGAAAGTAATATTCAACTCTGTTACTTGAATGCACAGAACAGAAAGAAGTTTCACAGAATGCTTCTGTGTAGTTTTTATCTGTAGATATTCTTTTTGGCAGTATAGGCCCCTTAGCGCTATGAATGTCCAATTGCAGTTTCTACAGAAAGAGTGTATCAGAATTGCTCAATCAAAAGTATGCTTCAACTCTGTTAGTTCATTGCACAGAACAGAAAGAAGTTTCACTGAATGCCTCTGTGTAGGTTTTGTTTGTAATTATTCCTTTTCCAGTATAGGCTCCTTAGTGCTAGGAATGTCCACTTGCAGTTTCTACAGAAAGAGTGTTTCAAAACTGCTCAATCAATAGTAATGTTCAACTCTGATAGTTGAATGCACAGAACAGAATGAAGTTTCGCAGAATGCTTCTGAGTAGCTTTTAGTTGAAGATATTCCTTTTTCCACTATAAGCCCATTAGCTCTCTGAGTGTCCAGTTGCATTTTCCACAGAAAGAGTGTTTCAGAACTGCTCTATCAAAAGTAATGTTCAACTCTGTTAGTTGAATGCACAGAACAGAAAGAAGCTTCGGAGAATGCTTCTGTGTAGTTTTAATTTGAAGATATTCCTTTTTCCACTATAAGCCCATTAGCTCTCTGAGTGTCCAGTTGCATTTTCCACAGAAAGAGTGTTTCAGAACTGCTCTATCAAAAGTAATATTCATCTCTGTTAGTTGAATGCACAGAACAGAAAGAAGTTTCGCAGAATGGTTCTGTGTAGTTTTTATTTGAAGATATTTCTTTTTCCACTATAGGACCCTTAGGGCTCCGAATGTCCACTTACAGTTTCTACAGAAACAATGTTTCAGAACTGTTCAATCAAAAGTAAGCTTCAACTCTGTTAGTTGAATTCACAGAACAGAAAGCAGTTTCATAAAATGCTTCTGTGTAGTTTTTATTTGAAGATATTCCTTTTGCCACTAGAGTCCTCCTGGCGCTCCGAATGTCCACTTGCAGTTTCCACAGAAACTGTGTTTCAGAACTCCTCAATCAAAAGTAAGCTTCAACTCTGTTAGTTGAATGCACTGAACAAAAAGTACTATCACAGAATGCTTCTGTGTAGTTTTTATTTGAAGACATTACATTTTCCACTGTAGGCCTCTTAGCGCTATGAATGTCCACTTGCAGTTTCTAATGAAAGAGTGTTTCTGTGCTGCTCAATCAAAAGAAAGGTCCAACTCTGTTAGTTGAATGCACAGAACAGAAAGAAGGTTCACAGTATGCTTCCGTGTAGGTTTTATTTGAAGTAAGTCCTTTTTACACTATAGGCCCACATGCGCTATGGTTGTCCACTTGCAGTTTCTACAGAAAGAGTGTTTCTGTGCTGCTCTATCAAAAGTAGGTTCAACTCTGTTAGTTGAATGCACAGAAGACAAAGAAGTTTCACAGAATGCTTCTGTGTAGTTTTTATTTTTAGATATTCTTTTTTGCTGTATAGGCCCCTTAGCGCTATGAATGTCCAACTGCAGTTTCTACAGAAAGAGTGTTTCAGAATTGCTCAATCAAAAGTAAGCTTCAAATCTGTTACTTGAATGCACAGAACAGAAAGAAGTTTCACTGAATGCTTCTGTGTAGTTTTTGTTTGTAGTTATTCCTTTTTCCAGCATAGGCTCCTTAGTGCTACGAATGTCCACTTGTAGTTTCTACAGAAAGAGTGTTTCAGAACTGCTCAATCAATAGTAATGTTCAACTCTGTTAGTTGAATGCACAGAACAGAAAGAAGTTTCGCAGAATGCTTCTGAGTAGTTTCTAGTTGAAGATATCCCTTTTTCCACTATAAGCCCCATAGAGCTCTGAATGTCCAGTTGCAGTTTCTACAGAAAGAGTGTTTCAGAACTGCTCTATCAAAAGTAATGTTCAACTCTGTTAGTTGAATGCACAGAACAGAAAGAAGTTTCGGAGAATGCTTCTGTGTAGTTTTTATTTGAAGATATTCCTTTTTCCACTATAGGCCCCTTACGGTTCCAAATATCCACTTGCTGTTTCTACAGAAAGAGCGTCTCAGAACTGCTCAATCAATAGTATGCTTCAACTCTGTTAGTTGAATGCAAAGAACAGAAATAAGTTTCACAGAATGTTTCTGTGTAGTTTTTATTTGAAGATACTCCTTTTTCCAATATAAGCCCACTAGAGCTCTGTATGTCCAGTTGCAGTTTCCACAGAAAGGGTGTTTCAGAACTGCTCTATCAAAAGTAATATTCATCTCTGTTAGTTGAATGCACAGAACAGAAAGAAGTTTCGCAGAATGCTTCAGTGTAGTTTTTATTTGAAGATATTCCTTTTTCCACTATAGGCCCCTTAGGGCTCCGAATGTCCACTTGCAGTTTTTACAGAAACAGTGTTTCAGAACTGTTCAATCAAAAGTAAGCTTCAACTCTGTTAGTTGAATGCCCAGAACAGAAAGAAGTTTCGCAGAATGCTTCTGAGTAGTTTTAATTTGAAGATATTCTTTTTTCCACTATAAGCCCAATAGCGCTCTGAGTGTCCACTTGTAGTTTCTACAGAAACAGTGTTTCAGAACTGCTCTATCGAAAGTAATATTCAACTCTGTTACTTGAATGCACAGAACAGAAAGAAGTTTCGCAGAATGCTTCTGTGTATTTTTTATTTGTAGATATTCTTTTTTGCAGTATAGGCCCCTTAGCGCTATGAATGTCCAATTGCAGTTTCTACAGAAAGAGTGTATCAGAATTGCTCAATCAAAAGTAAGCTTCAACTCTGTTAGTTCATTGCACAGAACAGAAAGAAGTTTCACTGAATGCCTCTGTGTAGGTTTTGTTTGTAATTATTCCTTTTCCAGTATAGGCTCCTTAGTGCTAGGAATGTCCACTTGCAGTTTCTACAGAAAGAGTGTTTCAGAACTGCTCAATCAATAGTAATGTTCAACTCTGATAGTTGAATGCACAGAACAGAAAGAAGCTTCGGAGAATGCTTCTGTGTAGTTTTTATTTGAAGATATTCCTTTTTCCACTATTGGCCCCTTAGGGTTCCAAATGTCCACTTGCTGTTTCTACAGAAAGAGCGTCTCAGAACTGCTCAATCAATAGTAAGCTTCAACTCTGTTAGTTGAATGCAAAGAACAGAAAGAAGTTTCACAGAATGATTCTGTGTAGTTTTTATTTGAAGATATTCCTTTTTCCACTGTACGACCCTTAGGGTTCCAAATGTCCACTTGCAGTTTCTTCCGAAAGAGCGTCTCAGAAGTGCTCAATCAAAAGTAAACTTCAACTCTGTTAGTTGAGTGCAAAGAAGAGAAACAAGTTTCACAGAATGCTTCTGTATAGTTTTAATTTGAAGATATTCCTTTTTCCACTATAAGCCCATTAGCTCTCTGAGTGTCCAGTTGCAGTTTCCACAGAAAGAGTGTTTCAGAACTGCTGTATCAAAAGTAATATTCATATCTGTTAGTTGAATGCACAGAAGAGATAGAAGGTTTGCAGAATGCTTCTGTATAGTTTTGATTTGAAGATATTCCTTTTTCCACTATAGGACCCTTAGGGCTCCGAATGTCCACTTACAGTTTCTACAGAAACAATGTTTCAGAACTTTTCAATCAAAAGTAAGCTTCAACTCTGTTAGTTGAATTCACAGAACAGAAAGCAGTTTCATAAAATGCTTCTGTGTAGTTTTCATTTGAAGATATTCCATTTGCCACTAGAGTCCTCCTGGGGCTCCAAATGTCCACTTGCAGTTTCCACAGAAATTGTGTTTCAGAACTGCTCAATCAAAAGTAAGCTTCAACTCTGTTAGTTGAATGCACTGAACAAAAAGTACTATCACAGAATGCTTCTGTGTAGTTTTTATTTGAAGACATTACATTTTCCACTGTAGGCCTCTTAGCGCTATGAATGTCCACTTGCAGTTTCTAATGAAAGAGTGTTTCAGCGCTGCTCAATCAAAAGAAAGGTCCAACTCTGTTAGTTGAATGCACAGAACAGAAAGAAGTTTCACAGAATGCTTCTGTGTAGGTTTTATTTGAAGTAAGTCCTTTTTACACTATAGGCCCCCATGCGCTATGGTTGTCCACTTGCAGTTTCTACAGAAAGAGTGTTTCAGAATTGCTCAATCAAAAGTAAGCTTCAAATCTGTTACTTGAATGCACAGAACAGAAAGAAGTTTCACTGAATGCTTCTGTGTAGTTTTTGTTTGTAGTTATTCCTTTTTCCAGCATAGGCTCCTTGGTGCTACGAATGTCCACTTGTAGTTTCTACAGAAAGAGTGTTTCAGAACTGCTCAATCAATAGTAATGTTCAACTCTGTTAGTTGAATGCACAGAACAGAAAGAAGCTTCGGAGAATGCTTCTGTGTAGTTTTAATTTGAAGATATTCCTTTTTCCACTATAAGCCCATTAGCTCTCTGAGTGTCCAGTTGCATTTTCCACAGAAAGAGTGTTTCAGAACTGCTCTATCAAAAGTAATGTTCAACTCTATTAGTTGAATGCACAGAACAGAAAGAAGTTTCGGAGAATGCTTCTGTGTAGTTTTTATTTGAAGATATTCCTTTTTCCACTATAGGCCCCTTACGGTTCCAAATATCCACTTGCTGTTTCTACAGAAAGAGCGTCTCAGAACTGCTCAATCAATAGTATGCTTCAACTCTGTTAGTTGAATTCAAAGAACAGAAATAAGTTTCACAGAATGTTTCTGTGTAGTTTTTATTTGAAGATATTCCTTTTTCCAACATAAGCCCATTAGTGCTCTGTATGTCCAGTTACAGTTTCCACAGAAAGAGTGTTTCAGAACTGTTCAATCAAAAGTAAGCTTCAACTCTGTTAGTTGAATGCCCAGAACAGAAAGAAGTTTCGCAGAATGCTTCTGAGTAGTTTTAATTTGAAGATATTCTTTTTTCCACTATAAGCCAAATAGCGCTCTGAGTGTCCACTTGTAGTTTCTACAGAAACAGTGTTTCAGAACTGCTCTATCGAAAGTAATATTCAACTCTGTTACTTGAATGCACAGAACAGAAAGAAGTTTCACAGAATGCTTCTGTGTAGTTTTTATCTGTAGATATTCTTTTTGGCAGTATAGGCCCCTTAGCGCTATGAATGTCCAATTGCAGTTTCTACAGAAAGAGTGTATCAGAATTGCTCAATCAAAAGTATGCTTCAACTCTGTTAGTTCATTGCACAGAACAGAAAGAAGTTTCACTGAATGCCTCTGTGTAGGTTTTGTTTGTAATTATTCCTTTTCCAGTATAGGCTCCTTAGTGCTAGGAATGTCCACTTGCAGTTTCTACAGAAAGAGTGTTTCAAAACTGCTCAATCAATAGTAATGTTCAACTCTGATAGTTGAATGCACAGAACAGAATGAAGTTTCGCAGAATGCTTCTGAGTAGCTTTTAGTTGAAGATATTCCTTTTTCCACTATAAGCCCATTAGCTCTCTGAGTGTCCAGTTGCATTTTCCACAGAAAGAGTGTTTCAGAACTGCTCTATCAAAAGTAATGTTCAACTCTGTTAGTTGAATGCACAGAACAGAAAGAAGCTTCGGAGAATGCTTCTGTGTAGTTTTAATTTGAAGATATTCCTTTTTCCACTATAAGCCCATTAGCTCTCTGAGTGTCCAGTTGCATTTTCCACAGAAAGAGTGTTTCAGAACTGCTCTATCAAAAGTAATATTCATCTCTGTTAGTTGAATGCACAGAACAGAAAGAAGTTTCGCAGAATGGTTCTGTGTAGTTTTTATTTGAAGATATTTCTTTTTCCACTATAGGACCCTTAGGGCTCCGAATGTCCACTTACAGTTTCTACAGAAACAATGTTTCAGAACTGTTCAATCAAAAGTAAGCTTCAACTCTGTTAGTTGAATTCACAGAACAGAAAGCAGTTTCATAAAATGCTTCTGTGTAGTTTTTATTTGAAGATATTCCTTTTGCCACTAGAGTCCTCCTGGCGCTCCGAATGTCCACTTGCAGTTTCCACAGAAACTGTGTTTCAGAACTCCTCAATCAAAAGTAAGCTTCAACTCTGTTAGTTGAATGCACTGAACAAAAAGTACTATCACAGAATGCTTCTGTGTAGTTTTTATTTGAAGACATTACATTTTCCACTGTAGGCCTCTTAGCGCTATGAATGTCCACTTGCAGTTTCTAATGAAAGAGTGTTTCTGTGCTGCTCAATCAAAAGAAAGGTCCAACTCTGTTAGTTGAATGCACAGAACAGAAAGAAGGTTCACAGTATGCTTCCGTGTAGGTTTTATTTGAAGTAAGTCCTTTTTACACTATAGGCCCACATGCGCTATGGTTGTCCACTTGCAGTTTCTACAGAAAGAGTGTTTCTGTGCTGCTCTATCAAAAGTAGGTTCAACTCTGTTAGTTGAATGCACAGAAGACAAAGAAGTTTCACAGAATGCTTCTGTGTAGTTTTTATTTTTAGATATTCTTTTTTGCTGTATAGGCCCCTTAGCGCTATGAATGTCCAACTGCAGTTTCTACAGAAAGAGTGTTTCAGAATTGCTCAATCAAAAGTAAGCTTCAAATCTGTTACTTGAATGCACAGAACAGAAAGAAGTTTCACTGAATGCTTCTGTGTAGTTTTTGTTTGTAGTTATTCCTTTTTCCAGCATAGGCTCCTTAGTGCTACGAATGTCCACTTGTAGTTTCTACAGAAAGAGTGTTTCAGAACTGCTCAATCAATAGTAATGTTCAACTCTGTTAGTTGAATGCACAGAACAGAAAGAAGTTTCGCAGAATGCTTCTGAGTAGTTTCTAGTTGAAGATATCCCTTTTTCCACTATAAGCCCCATAGAGCTCTGAATGTCCAGTTGCAGTTTCTACAGAAAGAGTGTTTCAGAACTGCTCTATCAAAAGTAATGTTCAACTCTGTTAGTTGAATGCACAGAACAGAAAGAAGTTTCGGAGAATGCTTCTGTGTAGTTTTTATTTGAAGATATTCCTTTTTCCACTATAGGCCCCTTACGGTTCCAAATATCCACTTGCTGTTTCTACAGAAAGAGCGTCTCAGAACTGCTCAATCAATAGTATGCTTCAACTCTGTTAGTTGAATGCAAAGAACAGAAATAAGTTTCACAGAATGTTTCTGTGTAGTTTTTATTTGAAGATACTCCTTTTTCCAATATAAGCCCACTAGAGCTCTGTATGTCCAGTTGCAGTTTCCACAGAAAGGGTGTTTCAGAACTGCTCTATCAAAAGTAATATTCATCTCTGTTAGTTGAATGCACAGAACAGAAAGAAGTTTCGCAGAATGCTTCAGTGTAGTTTTTATTTGAAGATATTCCTTTTTCCACTATAGGCCCCTTAGGGCTCCGAATGTCCACTTGCAGTTTTTACAGAAACAGTGTTTCAGAACTGTTCAATCAAAAGTAAGCTTCAACTCTGTTAGTTGAATGCCCAGAACAGAAAGAAGTTTCGCAGAATGCTTCTGAGTAGTTTTAATTTGAAGATATTCTTTTTTCCACTATAAGCCCAATAGCGCTCTGAGTGTCCACTTGTAGTTTCTACAGAAACAGTGTTTCAGAACTGCTCTATCGAAAGTAATATTCAACTCTGTTACTTGAATGCACAGAACAGAAAGAAGTTTCGCAGAATGCTTCTGTGTATTTTTTATTTGTAGATATTCTTTTTTGCAGTATAGGCCCCTTAGCGCTATGAATGTCCAATTGCAGTTTCTACAGAAAGAGTGTATCAGAATTGCTCAATCAAAAGTAAGCTTCAACTCTGTTAGTTCATTGCACAGAACAGAAAGAAGTTTCACTGAATGCCTCTGTGTAGGTTTTGTTTGTAATTATTCCTTTTCCAGTATAGGCTCCTTAGTGCTAGGAATGTCCACTTGCAGTTTCTACAGAAAGAGTGTTTCAGAACTGCTCAATCAATAGTAATGTTCAACTCTGATAGTTGAATGCACAGAACAGAAAGAAGCTTCGGAGAATGCTTCTGTGTAGTTTTTATTTGAAGATATTCCTTTTTCCACTATTGGCCCCTTAGGGTTCCAAATGTCCACTTGCTGTTTCTACAGAAAGAGCGTCTCAGAACTGCTCAATCAATAGTAAGCTTCAACTCTGTTAGTTGAATGCAAAGAACAGAAAGAAGTTTCACAGAATGATTCTGTGTAGTTTTTATTTGAAGATATTCCTTTTTCCACTGTACGACCCTTAGGGTTCCAAATGTCCACTTGCAGTTTCTTCCGAAAGAGCGTCTCAGAACTGCTCAATCAAAAGTAAACTTCAACTCTGTTAGTTGAGTGCAAAGAAGAGAAACAAGTTTCACAGAATGCTTCTGTATAGTTTTAATTTGAAGATATTCCTTTTTCCACTATAAGCCCATTAGCTCTCTGAGTGTCCAGTTGCAGTTTCCACAGAAAGAGTGTTTCAGAACTGCTGTATCAAAAGTAATATTCATATCTGTTAGTTGAATGCACAGAAGAGATAGAAGGTTTGCAGAATGCTTCTGTATAGTTTTGATTTGAAGATATTCCTTTTTCCACTATAGGACCCTTAGGGCTCCGAATGTCCACTTACAGTTTCTACAGAAACAATGTTTCAGAACTTTTCAATCAAAAGTAAGCTTCAACTCTGTTAGTTGAATTCACAGAACAGAAAGCAGTTTCATAAAATGCTTCTGTGTAGTTTTCATTTGAAGATATTCCATTTGCCACTAGAGTCCTCCTGGGGCTCCAAATGTCCACTTGCAGTTTCCACAGAAATTGTGTTTCAGAACTGCTCAATCAAAAGTAAGCTTCAACTCTGTTAGTTGAATGCACTGAACAAAAAGTACTATCACAGAATGCTTCTGTGTAGTTTTTATTTGAAGACATTACATTTTCCACTGTAGGCCTCTTAGCGCTATGAATGTCCACTTGCAGTTTCTAATGAAAGAGTGTTTCAGCGCTGCTCAATCAAAAGAAAGGTCCAACTCTGTTAGTTGAATGCACAGAACAGAAAGAAGTTTCACAGAATGCTTCTGTGTAGGTTTTATTTGAAGTAAGTCCTTTTTACACTATAGGCCCCCATGCGCTATGGTTGTCCACTTGCAGTTTCTACAGAAAGAGTGTTTCAGAATTGCTCAATCAAAAGTAAGCTTCAAATCTGTTACTTGAATGCACAGAACAGAAAGAAGTTTCACTGAATGCTTCTGTGTAGTTTTTGTTTGTAGTTATTCCTTTTTCCAGCATAGGCTCCTTGGTGCTACGAATGTCCACTTGTAGTTTCTACAGAAAGAGTGTTTCAGAACTGCTCAATCAATAGTAATGTTCAACTCTGTTAGTTGAATGCACAGAACAGAAAGAAGCTTCGGAGAATGCTTCTGTGTAGTTTTAATTTGAAGATATTCCTTTTTCCACTATAAGCCCATTAGCTCTCTGAGTGTCCAGTTGCATTTTCCACAGAAAGAGTGTTTCAGAACTGCTCTATCAAAAGTAATGTTCAACTCTATTAGTTGAATGCACAGAACAGAAAGAAGTTTCGGAGAATGCTTCTGTGTAGTTTTTATTTGAAGATATTCCTTTTTCCACTATAGGCCCCTTACGGTTCCAAATATCCACTTGCTGTTTCTACAGAAAGAGCGTCTCAGAACTGCTCAATCAATAGTATGCTTCAACTCTGTTAGTTGAATTCAAAGAACAGAAATAAGTTTCACAGAATGTTTCTGTGTAGTTTTTATTTGAAGATATTCCTTTTTCCAACATAAGCCCATTAGTGCTCTGTATGTCCAGTTACAGTTTCCACAGAAAGAGTGTTTCAGAACTGTTCAATCAAAAGTAAGCTTCAACTCTGTTAGTTGAATGCCCAGAACAGAAAGAAGTTTCGCAGAATGCTTCTGAGTAGTTTTAATTTGAAGATATTCTTTTTTCCACTATAAGCCAAATAGCGCTCTGAGTGTCCACTTGTAGTTTCTACAGAAACAGTGTTTCAGAACTGCTCTATCGAAAGTAATATTCAACTCTGTTACTTGAATGCACAGAACAGAAAGAAGTTTCACAGAATGCTTCTGTGTAGTTTTTATCTGTAGATATTCTTTTTGGCAGTATAGGCCCCTTAGCGCTATGAATGTCCAATTGCAGTTTCTACAGAAAGAGTGTATCAGAATTGCTCAATCAAAAGTATGCTTCAACTCTGTTAGTTCATTGCACAGAACAGAAAGAAGTTTCACTGAATGCCTCTGTGTAGGTTTTGTTTGTAATTATTCCTTTTCCAGTATAGGCTCCTTAGTGCTAGGAATGTCCACTTGCAGTTTCTACAGAAAGAGTGTTTCAAAACTGCTCAATCAATAGTAATGTTCAACTCTGATAGTTGAATGCACAGAACAGAATGAAGTTTCGCAGAATGCTTCTGAGTAGCTTTTAGTTGAAGATATTCCTTTTTCCACTATAAGCCCATTAGCTCTCTGAGTGTCCAGTTGCATTTTCCACAGAAAGAGTGTTTCAGAACTGCTCTATCAAAAGTAATGTTCAACTCTGTTAGTTGAATGCACAGAACAGAAAGAAGCTTCGGAGAATGCTTCTGTGTAGTTTTAATTTGAAGATATTCCTTTTTCCACTATAAGCCCATTAGCTCTCTGAGTGTCCAGTTGCATTTTCCACAGAAAGAGTGTTTCAGAACTGCTCTATCAAAAGTAATATTCATCTCTGTTAGTTGAATGCACAGAACAGAAAGAAGTTTCGCAGAATGGTTCTGTGTAGTTTTTATTTGAAGATATTTCTTTTTCCACTATAGGACCCTTAGGGCTCCGAATGTCCACTTACAGTTTCTACAGAAACAATGTTTCAGAACTGTTCAATCAAAAGTAAGCTTCAACTCTGTTAGTTGAATTCACAGAACAGAAAGCAGTTTCATAAAATGCTTCTGTGTAGTTTTTATTTGAAGATATTCCTTTTGCCACTAGAGTCCTCCTGGCGCTCCGAATGTCCACTTGCAGTTTCCACAGAAACTGTGTTTCAGAACTCCTCAATCAAAAGTAAGCTTCAACTCTGTTAGTTGAATGCACTGAACAAAAAGTACTATCACAGAATGCTTCTGTGTAGTTTTTATTTGAAGACATTACATTTTCCACTGTAGGCCTCTTAGCGCTATGAATGTCCACTTGCAGTTTCTAATGAAAGAGTGTTTCTGTGCTGCTCAATCAAAAGAAAGGTCCAACTCTGTTAGTTGAATGCACAGAACAGAAAGAAGGTTCACAGTATGCTTCCGTGTAGGTTTTATTTGAAGTAAGTCCTTTTTACACTATAGGCCCACATGCGCTATGGTTGTCCACTTGCAGTTTCTACAGAAAGAGTGTTTCTGTGCTGCTCTATCAAAAGTAGGTTCAACTCTGTTAGTTGAATGCACAGAAGACAAAGAAGTTTCACAGAATGCTTCTGTGTAGTTTTTATTTTTAGATATTCTTTTTTGCTGTATAGGCCCCTTAGCGCTATGAATGTCCAACTGCAGTTTCTACAGAAAGAGTGTTTCAGAATTGCTCAATCAAAAGTAAGCTTCAAATCTGTTACTTGAATGCACAGAACAGAAAGAAGTTTCACTGAATGCTTCTGTGTAGTTTTTGTTTGTAGTTATTCCTTTTTCCAGCATAGGCTCCTTAGTGCTACGAATGTCCACTTGTAGTTTCTACAGAAAGAGTGTTTCAGAACTGCTCAATCAATAGTAATGTTCAACTCTGTTAGTTGAATGCACAGAACAGAAAGAAGTTTCGCAGAATGCTTCTGAGTAGTTTCTAGTTGAAGATATCCCTTTTTCCACTATAAGCCCCATAGAGCTCTGAATGTCCAGTTGCAGTTTCTACAGAAAGAGTGTTTCAGAACTGCTCTATCAAAAGTAATGTTCAACTCTGTTAGTTGAATGCACAGAACAGAAAGAAGTTTCGGAGAATGCTTCTGTGTAGTTTTTATTTGAAGATATTCCTTTTTCCACTATAGGCCCCTTACGGTTCCAAATATCCACTTGCTGTTTCTACAGAAAGAGCGTCTCAGAACTGCTCAATCAATAGTATGCTTCAACTCTGTTAGTTGAATGCAAAGAACAGAAATAAGTTTCACAGAATGTTTCTGTGTAGTTTTTATTTGAAGATACTCCTTTTTCCAATATAAGCCCACTAGAGCTCTGTATGTCCAGTTGCAGTTTCCACAGAAAGGGTGTTTCAGAACTGCTCTATCAAAAGTAATATTCATCTCTGTTAGTTGAATGCACAGAACAGAAAGAAGTTTCGCAGAATGCTTCAGTGTAGTTTTTATTTGAAGATATTCCTTTTTCCACTATAGGCCCCTTAGGGCTCCGAATGTCCACTTGCAGTTTTTACAGAAACAGTGTTTCAGAACTGTTCAATCAAAAGTAAGCTTCAACTCTGTTAGTTGAATGCCCAGAACAGAAAGAAGTTTCGCAGAATGCTTCTGAGTAGTTTTAATTTGAAGATATTCTTTTTTCCACTATAAGCCCAATAGCGCTCTGAGTGTCCACTTGTAGTTTCTACAGAAACAGTGTTTCAGAACTGCTCTATCGAAAGTAATATTCAACTCTGTTACTTGAATGCACAGAACAGAAAGAAGTTTCGCAGAATGCTTCTGTGTATTTTTTATTTGTAGATATTCTTTTTTGCAGTATAGGCCCCTTAGCGCTATGAATGTCCAATTGCAGTTTCTACAGAAAGAGTGTATCAGAATTGCTCAATCAAAAGTAAGCTTCAACTCTGTTAGTTCATTGCACAGAACAGAAAGAAGTTTCACTGAATGCCTCTGTGTAGGTTTTGTTTGTAATTATTCCTTTTCCAGTATAGGCTCCTTAGTGCTAGGAATGTCCACTTGCAGTTTCTACAGAAAGAGTGTTTCAGAACTGCTCAATCAATAGTAATGTTCAACTCTGATAGTTGAATGCACAGAACAGAAAGAAGCTTCGGAGAATGCTTCTGTGTAGTTTTTATTTGAAGATATTCCTTTTTCCACTATTGGCCCCTTAGGGTTCCAAATGTCCACTTGCTGTTTCTACAGAAAGAGCGTCTCAGAACTGCTCAATCAATAGTAAGCTTCAACTCTGTTAGTTGAATGCAAAGAACAGAAAGAAGTTTCACAGAATGATTCTGTGTAGTTTTTATTTGAAGATATTCCTTTTTCCACTGTACGACCCTTAGGGTTCCAAATGTCCACTTGCAGTTTCTTCCGAAAGAGCGTCTCAGAACTGCTCAATCAAAAGTAAACTTCAACTCTGTTAGTTGAGTGCAAAGAAGAGAAACAAGTTTCACAGAATGCTTCTGTATAGTTTTAATTTGAAGATATTCCTTTTTCCACTATAAGCCCATTAGCTCTCTGAGTGTCCAGTTGCAGTTTCCACAGAAAGAGTGTTTCAGAACTGCTGTATCAAAAGTAATATTCATATCTGTTAGTTGAATGCACAGAAGAGATAGAAGGTTTGCAGAATGCTTCTGTATAGTTTTGATTTGAAGATATTCCTTTTTCCACTATAGGACCCTTAGGGCTCCGAATGTCCACTTACAGTTTCTACAGAAACAATGTTTCAGAACTTTTCAATCAAAAGTAAGCTTCAACTCTGTTAGTTGAATTCACAGAACAGAAAGCAGTTTCATAAAATGCTTCTGTGTAGTTTTCATTTGAAGATATTCCATTTGCCACTAGAGTCCTCCTGGGGCTCCAAATGTCCACTTGCAGTTTCCACAGAAATTGTGTTTCAGAACTGCTCAATCAAAAGTAAGCTTCAACTCTGTTAGTTGAATGCACTGAACAAAAAGTACTATCACAGAATGCTTCTGTGTAGTTTTTATTTGAAGACATTACATTTTCCACTGTAGGCCTCTTAGCGCTATGAATGTCCACTTGCAGTTTCTAATGAAAGAGTGTTTCAGCGCTGCTCAATCAAAAGAAAGGTCCAACTCTGTTAGTTGAATGCACAGAACAGAAAGAAGTTTCACAGAATGCTTCTGTGTAGGTTTTATTTGAAGTAAGTCCTTTTTACACTATAGGCCCCCATGCGCTATGGTTGTCCACTTGCAGTTTCTACAGAAAGAGTGTTTCAGAATTGCTCAATCAAAAGTAAGCTTCAAATCTGTTACTTGAATGCACAGAACAGAAAGAAGTTTCACTGAATGCTTCTGTGTAGTTTTTGTTTGTAGTTATTCCTTTTTCCAGCATAGGCTCCTTGGTGCTACGAATGTCCACTTGTAGTTTCTACAGAAAGAGTGTTTCAGAACTGCTCAATCAATAGTAATGTTCAACTCTGTTAGTTGAATGCACAGAACAGAAAGAAGCTTCGGAGAATGCTTCTGTGTAGTTTTAATTTGAAGATATTCCTTTTTCCACTATAAGCCCATTAGCTCTCTGAGTGTCCAGTTGCATTTTCCACAGAAAGAGTGTTTCAGAACTGCTCTATCAAAAGTAATGTTCAACTCTATTAGTTGAATGCACAGAACAGAAAGAAGTTTCGGAGAATGCTTCTGTGTAGTTTTTATTTGAAGATATTCCTTTTTCCACTATAGGCCCCTTACGGTTCCAAATATCCACTTGCTGTTTCTACAGAAAGAGCGTCTCAGAACTGCTCAATCAATAGTATGCTTCAACTCTGTTAGTTGAATTCAAAGAACAGAAATAAGTTTCACAGAATGTTTCTGTGTAGTTTTTATTTGAAGATATTCCTTTTTCCAACATAAGCCCATTAGTGCTCTGTATGTCCAGTTACAGTTTCCACAGAAAGAGTGTTTCAGAACTGTTCAATCAAAAGTAAGCTTCAACTCTGTTAGTTGAATGCCCAGAACAGAAAGAAGTTTCGCAGAATGCTTCTGAGTAGTTTTAATTTGAAGATATTCTTTTTTCCACTATAAGCCAAATAGCGCTCTGAGTGTCCACTTGTAGTTTCTACAGAAACAGTGTTTCAGAACTGCTCTATCGAAAGTAATATTCAACTCTGTTACTTGAATGCACAGAACAGAAAGAAGTTTCACAGAATGCTTCTGTGTAGTTTTTATCTGTAGATATTCTTTTTGGCAGTATAGGCCCCTTAGCGCTATGAATGTCCAATTGCAGTTTCTACAGAAAGAGTGTATCAGAATTGCTCAATCAAAAGTATGCTTCAACTCTGTTAGTTCATTGCACAGAACAGAAAGAAGTTTCACTGAATGCCTCTGTGTAGTTTTTGTTTGTAATTATTCCTTTTCCAGTATAGGCTCCTTAGTGCTAGGAATGTCCACTTGCAGTTTCTACAGAAAGAGTGTTTCAAAACTGCTCAATCAATAGTAATGTTCAACTCTGATAGTTGAATGCACAGAACAGAATGAAGTTTCGCAGAATGCTTCTGAGTAGCTTTTAGTTGAAGATATTCCTTTTTCCACTATAAGCCCATTAGCTCTCTGAGTGTCCAGTTGCATTTTCCACAGAAAGAGTGTTTCAGAACTGCTCTATCAAAAGTAATGTTCAACTCTGTTAGTTGAATGCACAGAACAGAAAGAAGCTTCGGAGAATGCTTCTGTGTAGTTTTAATTTGAAGATATTCCTTTTTCCACTATAAGCCCATTAGCTCTCTGAGTGTCCAGTTGCATTTTCCACAGAAAGAGTGTTTCAGAACTGCTCTATCAAAAGTAATATTCATCTCTGTTAGTTGAATGCACAGAACAGAAAGAAGTTTCGCAGAATGGTTCTGTGTAGTTTTTATTTGAAGATATTTCTTTTTCCACTATAGGACCCTTAGGGCTCCGAATGTCCACTTACAGTTTCTACAGAAACAATGTTTCAGAACTGTTCAATCAAAAGTAAGCTTCAACTCTGTTAGTTGAATTCACAGAACAGAAAGCAGTTTCATAAAATGCTTCTGTGTAGTTTTTATTTGAAGATATTCCTTTTGCCACTAGAGTCCTCCTGGCGCTCCGAATGTCCACTTGCAGTTTCCACAGAAACTGTGTTTCAGAACTCCTCAATCAAAAGTAAGCTTCAACTCTGTTAGTTGAATGCACTGAACAAAAAGTACTATCACAGAATGCTTCTGTGTAGTTTTTATTTGAAGACATTACATTTTCCACTGTAGGCCTCTTAGCGCTATGAATGTCCACTTGCAGTTTCTAATGAAAGAGTGTTTCTGTGCTGCTCAATCAAAAGAAAGGTCCAACTCTGTTAGTTGAATGCACAGAACAGAAAGAAGGTTCACAGTATGCTTCCGTGTAGGTTTTATTTGAAGTAAGTCCTTTTTACACTATAGGCCCCCATGCGCTATGGTTGTCCACTTGCAGTTTCTACAGAAAGAGTGTTTCTGTGCTGCTCTATCAAAAGTAGGTTCAACTCTGTTAGTTGAATGCACAGAAGACAAAGAAGTTTCACAGAATGCTTCTGTGTAGTTTTTATTTTTAGATATTCTTTTTTGCTGTATAGGCCCCTTAGCGCTATGAATGTCCAACTGCAGTTTCTACAGAAAGAGTGTTTCAGAATTGCTCAATCAAAAGTAAGCTTCAAATCTGTTACTTGAATGCACAGAACAGAAAGAAGTTTCACTGAATGCTTCTGTGTAGTTTTTGTTTGTAGTTATTCCTTTTTCCAGCATAGGCTCCTTAGTGCTACGAATGTCCACTTGTAGTTTCTACAGAAAGAGTGTTTCAGAACTGCTCAATCAATAGTATTGTTCAACTCTGTTAGTTGAATGCACAGAACAGAAAGAAGTTTCGCAGAATGCTTCTGAGTAGTTTCTAGTTGAAGATATCCCTTTTTCCACTATAAGCCCCATAGAGCTCTGAATGTCCAGTTGCAGTTTCTACAGAAAGAGTGTTTCAGAACTGCTCTATCAAAAGTAATGTTCAACTCTGTTAGTTGAATGCACAGAACAGAAAGAAGTTTCGGAGAATGCTTCTGTGTAGTTTTTATTTGAAGATATTCCTTTTTCCACTATAGGCCCCTTACGGTTCCAAATATCCACTTGCTGTTTCTACAGAAAGAGCGTCTCAGAACTGCTCAATCAATAGTATGCTTCAACTCTGTTAGTTGAATGCAAAGAACAGAAATAAGTTTCACAGAATGTTTCTGTGTAGTTTTTATTTGAAGATACTCCTTTTTCCAATATAAGCCCACTAGAGCTCTGTATGTCCAGTTGCAGTTTCCACAGAAAGGGTGTTTCAGAACTGCTCTATCAAAAGTAATATTCATCTCTGTTAGTTGAATGCACAGAACAGAAAGAAGTTTCGCAGAATGCTTCAGTGTAGTTTTTATTTGAAGATATTCCTTTTTCCACTATAGGCCCCTTAGGGCTCCGAATGTCCACTTGCAGTTTTTACAGAAACAGTGTTTCAGAACTGTTCAATCAAAAGTAAGCTTCAACTCTGTTAGTTGAATGCCCAGAACAGAAAGAAGTTTCGCAGAATGCTTCTGAGTAGTTTTAATTTGAAGATATTCTTTTTTCCACTATAAGCCCAATAGCGCTCTGAGTGTCCACTTGTAGTTTCTACAGAAACAGTGTTTCAGAACTGCTCTATCGAAAGTAATATTCAACTCTGTTACTTGAATGCACAGAACAGAAAGAAGTTTCGCAGAATGCTTCTGTGTATTTTTTATTTGTAGATATTTTTTTTGCAGTATAGGCCCCTTAGCGCTATGAATGTCCAATTGCAGTTTCTACAGAAAGAGTGTATCAGAATTGCTCAATCAAAAGTAAGCTTCAACTCTGTTAGTTCATTGCACAGAACAGAAAGAAGTTTCACTGAATGCCACTGTGTAGGTTTTGTTTGTAATTATTCCTTTTCCAGTATAGGCTCCTTAGTGCTAGGAATGTCCACTTGCAGTTTCTACAGAAAGAGTGTTTCAGAACTGCTCAATCAATAGTAATGTTCAACTCTGATAGTTGAATGCACAGAACAGAAAGAAGCTTCGGAGAATGCTTCTGTGTAGTTTTTATTTGAAGATATTCCTTTGTCCACTATTGGCCCCTTAGGGTTCCAAATGTCCACTTGCTGTTTCTACAGAAAGAGCGTCTCAGAACTGCTCAATCAATAGTAAGCTTCAACTCTGTTAGTTGAATGCAAAGAACAGAAAGAAGTTTCACAGAATGATTCTGTGTAGTTTTTATTTGAAGATATTCCTTTTTCCACTGTACGCCCCTTAGGGTTCCAAATGTCCACTTGCAGTTTCTTCCGAAAGAGCGTCTCAGAACTGCTCAATCAAAAGTAAACTTCAACTCTGTTAGTTGAGTGCAAAGAAGAGAAACAAGTTTCACAGAATGCTTCTGTATAGTTTTAATTTGAAGATATTCCTTTTTCCACTATAAGCCCATTAGCTCTCTGAGTGTCCAGTTGCAGTTTCCACAGAAAGAGTGTTTCAGAACTGCTGTATCAAAAGTAATATTCATATCTGTTAGTTGAATGCACAGAAGAGATAGAAGGTTTGCAGAATGCTTCTGTATAGTTTTTATTTGAAGATATTCCTTTTTCCACTATAGGACCCTTAGGGCTCCGAATGTCCACTTACAGTTTCTACAGAAACAATGTTTCAGAACTTTTCAATCAAAAGTAAGCTTCAACTCTGTTAGTTGAATTCACAGAACAGAAAGCAGTTTCATAAAATGCTTCTGTGTAGTTTTCATTTGAAGATATTCCATTTGCCACTAGAGTCCTCCTGGGGCTCCAAATGTCCACTTGCAGTTTCCACAGAAATTGTGTTTCAGAACTGCTCAATCAAAAGTAAGCTTCAACTCTGTTAGTTGAATGCACTGAACAAAAAGTACTATCACAGAATGCTTCTGTGTAGTTTTTATTTGAAGACATTACATTTTCCACTGTAGGCCTCTTAGCGCTATGAATGTCCACTTGCAGTTTCTAATGAAAGAGTGTTTCAGCGCTGCTCAATCAAAAGAAAGGTCCAACTCTGTTAGTTGAATGCACAGAACAGAAAGAAGTTTCACAGAATGCTTCTGTGTAGGTTTTATTTGAAGTAAGTCCTTTTTACACTATAGGCCCCCATGCGCTATGGTTGTCCACTTGCAGTTTCTACAGAAAGAGTGTTTCAGAATTGCTCAATCAAAAGTAAGCTTCAAATCTGTTACTTGAATGCACAGAACAGAAAGAAGTTTCACTGAATGCTTCTGTGTAGTTTTTGTTTGTAGTTATTCCTTTTTCCAGCATAGGCTCCTTAGTGCTACGAATGTCCACTTGTAGTTTCTACAGAAAGAGTGTTTCAGAACTGCTCAATCAATAGTAATGTTCAACTCTGTTAGTTGAATGCACAGAACAGAAAGAAGCTTCGGAGAATGCTTCTGTGTAGTTTTAATTTGAAGATATTCCTTTTTCCACTATAAGCCCATTAGCTCTCTGAGTGTCCAGTTGCATTTTCCACAGAAAGAGTGTTTCAGAACTGCTCTATCAAAAGTAATGTTCAACTCTATTAGTTGAATGCACAGAACAGAAAGAAGTTTCGGAGAATGCTTCTGTGTAGTTTTTATTTGAAGATATTCCTTTTTCCACTATAGGCCCCTTACGGTTCCAAATATCCACTTGCTGTTTCTACAGAAAGAGCGTCTCAGAACTGCTCAATCAATAGTATGCTTCAACTCTGTTAGTTGAATTCAAAGAACAGAAATAAGTTTCACAGAATGTTTCTGTGTAGTTTTTATTTGAAGATATTCCTTTTTCCAACATAAGCCCATTAGTGCTCTGTATGTCCAGTTACAGTTTCCACAGAAAGAGTGTTTCAGAACTGTTCAATCAAAAGTAAGCTTCAACTCTGTTAGTTGAATGCCCAGAACAGAAAGAAGTTTCGCAGAATGCTTCTGAGTAGTTTTAATTTGAAGATATTCTTTTTTCCACTATAAGCCAAATAGCGCTCTGAGTGTCCACTTGTAGTTTCTACAGAAACAGTGTTTCAGAACTGCTCTATCGAAAGTAATATTCAACTCTGTTACTTGAATGCACAGAACAGAAAGAAGTTTCACAGAATGCTTCTGTGTAGTTTTTATCTGTAGATATTCTTTTTGGCAGTATAGGCCCCTTAGCGCTATGAATGTCCAATTGCAGTTTCTACAGAAAGAGTGTATCAGAATTGCTCAATCAAAAGTATGCTTCAACTCTGTTAGTTCATTGCACAGAACAGAAAGAAGTTTCACTGAATGCCTCTGTGTAGTTTTTGTTTGTAATTATTCCTTTTCCAGTATAGGCTCCTTAGTGCTAGGAATGTCCACTTGCAGTTTCTACAGAAAGAGTGTTTCAAAACTGCTCAATCAATAGTAATGTTCAACTCTGATAGTTGAATGCACAGAACAGAATGAAGTTTCGCAGAATGCTTCTGAGTAGCTTTTAGTTGAAGATATTCCTTTTTCCACTATAAGCCCATTAGCTCTCTGAGTGTCCAGTTGCATTTTCCACAGAAAGAGTGTTTCAGAACTGCTCTATCAAAAGTAATGTTCAACTCTGTTAGTTGAATGCACAGAACAGAAAGAAGCTTCGGAGAATGCTTCTGTGTAGTTTTAATTTGAAGATATTCCTTTTTCCACTATAAGCCCATTAGCTCTCTGAGTGTCCAGTTGCATTTTCCACAGAAAGAGTGTTTCAGAACTGCTCTCTCAAAAGTAATATTCATCTCTGTTAGTTGAATGCACAGAACAGAAAGAAGTTTCGCAGAATGGTTCTGTGTAGTTTTTATTTGAAGATATTTCTTTTTCCACTATAGGACCCTTAGGGCTCCGAATGTCCACTTACAGTTTCTACAGAAACAATGTTTCAGAACTGTTCAATCAAAAGTAAGCTTCAACTCTGTTAGTTGAATTCACAGAACAGAAAGCAGTTTCATAAAATGCTTCTGTGTAGTTTTTATTTGAAGATATTCCTTTTGCCACTAGAGTCCTCCTGGCGCTCCGAATGTCCACTTGCAGTTTCCACAGAAACTGTGTTTCAGAACTCCTCAATCAAAAGTAAGCTTCAACTCTGTTAGTTGAATGCACTGAACAAAAAGTACTATCACAGAATGCTTCTGTGTAGTTTTTATTTGAAGACATTACATTTTCCACTGTAGGCCTCTTAGCGCTATGAATGTCCACTTGCAGTTTCTAATGAAAGAGTGTTTCTGTGCTGCTCAATCAAAAGAAAGGTCCAACTCTGTTAGTTGAATGCACAGAACAGAAAGAAGGTTCACAGTATGCTTCCGTGTAGGTTTTATTTGAAGTAAGTCCTTTTTACACTATAGGCCCCCATGCGCTATGGTTGTCCACTTGCAGTTTCTACAGAAAGAGTGTTTCTGTGCTGCTCTATCAAAAGTAGGTTCAACTCTGTTAGTTGAATGCACAGAAGACAAAGAAGTTTCACAGAATGCTTCTGTGTAGTTTTTATTTTTAGATATTCTTTTTTGCTGTATAGGCCCCTTAGCGCTATGAATGTCCAACTGCAGTTTCTACAGAAAGAGTGTTTCAGAATTGCTCAATCAAAAGTAAGCTTCAAATCTGTTACTTGAATGCACAGAACAGAAAGAAGTTTCACTGAATGCTTCTGTGTAGTTTTTGTTTGTAGTTATTCCTTTTTCCAGCATAGGCTCCTTAGTGCTACGAATGTCCAATTGTAGTTTCTACAGAAAGAGTGTTTCAGAACTGCTCAATCAATAGTATTGTTCAACTCTGTTAGTTGAATGCACAGAACAGAAAGAAGTTTCGCAGAATGCTTCTGAGTAGTTTCTAGTTGAAGATATCCCTTTTTCCACTATAAGCCCCATAGAGCTCTGAATGTCCAGTTGCAGTTTCTACAGAAAGAGTGTTTCAGAACTGCTCTATCAAAAGTAATGTTCAACTCTGTTAGTTGAATGCACAGAACAGAAAGAAGTTTCGGAGAATGCTTCTGTGTAGTTTTTATTTGAAGATATTCCTTTTTCCACTATAGGCCCCTTACGGTTCCAAATATCCACTTGCTGTTTCTACAGAAAGAGCGTCTCAGAACTGCTCAATCAATAGTATGCTTCAACTCTGTTAGTTGAATGCAAAGAACAGAAATAAGTTTCACAGAATGTTTCTGTGTAGTTTTTATTTGAAGATACTCCTTTTTCCAATATAAGCCCACTAGAGCTCTGTATGTCCAGTTGCAGTTTCCACAGAAAGGGTGTTTCAGAACTGCTCTATCAAAAGTAATATTCATCTCTGTTAGTTGAATGCACAGAACAGAAAGAAGTTTCGCAGAATGCTTCAGTGTAGTTTTTATTTGAAGATATTCCTTTTTCCACTATAGGCCCCTTAGGGCTCCGAATGTCCACTTGCAGTTTTTACAGAAACAGTGTTTCAGAACTGTTCAATCAAAAGTAAGCTTCAACTCTGTTAGTTGAATGCCCAGAACAGAAAGAAGTTTCGCAGAATGCTTCTGAGTAGTTTTAATTTGAAGATATTCTTTTTTCCACTATAAGCCCAATAGCGCTCTGAGTGTCCACTTGTAGTTTCTACAGAAACAGTGTTTCAGAACTGCTCTATCGAAAGTAATATTCAACTCTGTTACTTGAATGCACAGAACAGAAAGAAGTTTCGCAGAATGCTTCTGTGTATTTTTTATTTGTAGATATTCTTTTTTGCAGTATAGGCCCCTTAGCGCTATGAATGTCCAATTGCAGTTTCTACAGAAAGAGTGTATCAGAATTGCTCAATCAAAAGTAAGCTTCAACTCTGTTAGTTCATTGCACAGAACAGAAAGAAGTTTCACTGAATGCCTCTGTGTAGGTTTTGTTTGTAATTATTCCTTTTCCAGTATAGGCTCCTTAGTGCTAGGAATGTCCACTTGCAGTTTCTACAGAAAGAGTGTTTCAGAACTGCTCAATCAATAGTAATGTTCAACTCTGATAGTTGAATGCACAGAACAGAATGAAGTTTCGCAGAATGCTTCTGAGTAGCTTTTAGTAGAAGATATTGCTTTTTCCACTATAAGCCCTTTAGCGCTCTGAATGTCCAGTTGCAGTTTCTACAGAAAGAGTGTTTCAGAACTGCTCTACCAAAAGTAATATTCAACTCTGTTAGTTTAATGCACAGAACAGAAAGAAGCTTCGGAGAATGCTTCTGTGTAGTTTTTATTTGAAGATATTCCTTTTTCCACTATTGGCCCCTTAGGGTTCCAAATGTCCACTTGCTGTTTCTACAGAAAGAGCGTCTCAGAACTGCTCAATCAATAGTAAGCTTCAACTCTGTTAGTTGAATGCAAAGAACAGAAAGAAGTTTCACAGAATGATTCTGTGTAGTTTTTATTTGAAGATATTCCTTTTTCCACTGTACGCCCCTTAGGTTTCCAAATGTCCACTTGCAGTTTCTTCCGAAAGAGCGTCTCAGAACTGCTCAATCAAAAGTAAACTTCAACTCTGTTAGTTGAGTGCAAAGAAGAGAAACAAGTTTCACAGAATGCTTCTGTATAGTTTTAATTTGAAGATATTCCTTTTTCCACTATAAGCCCATTAGCTCTCTGAGTGTCCAGTTGCAGTTTCCACAGAAAGAGTGTTTCAGAACTGCTGTATCAAAAGTAATATTCATATCTGTTAGTTGAATGCACAGAAGAGATAGAAGGTTTGCAGAATGCTTCTGTATAGTTTTTATTTGAAGATATTCCTTTTTCCACTATAGGACCCTTAGGGCTCCGAATGTCCACTTACAGTTTCTACAGAAACAATGTTTCAGAACTTTTCAATCAAAAGTAAGCTTCAACTCTGTTAGTTGAATTCACAGAACAGAAAGCAGTTTCATAAAATGCTTCTGTGTAGTTTTCATTTGAAGATATTCCATTTGCCACTAGAGTCCTCCTGGGGCTCCAAATGTCCACTTGCAGTTTCCACAGAAATTGTGTTTCAGAACTGCTCAATCAAAAGTAAGCTTCAACTCTGTTAGTTGAATGCACTGAACAAAAAGTACTATCACAGAATGCTTCTGTGTAGTTTTTATTTGAAGACATTACATTTTCCACTGTAGGCCTCTTAGCGCTATGAATGTCCACTTGCAGTTTCTAATGAAAGAGTGTTTCTGTGCTGCTCAATCAAAAGAAAGGTCCAACTCTGTTAGTTGAATGCACAGAACAGAAAGAAGGTTCACAGTATGCTTCCGTGTAGGTTTTATTTGAAGTAAGTCCTTTTTACACTATAGGCCCCCATGCGCTATGGTTGTCCACTTGCAGTTTCTACAGAAAGAGTGTTTCTGTGCTGCTCTATCAAAAGTAGGTTCAACTCTGTTAGTTGAATGCACAGAAGACAAAGAAGTTTCACAGAATGCTTCTGTGTAGTTTTTATTTTTAGATATTCTTTTTTGCTGTATAGGCCCCTTAGCGCTATGAATGTCCAACTGCAGTTTCTACAGAAAGAGTGTTTCAGAATTGCTCAATCAAAAGTAAGCTTCAAATCTGTTACTTGAATGCACAGAACAGAAAGAAGTTTCACTGAATGCTTCTGTGTAGTTTTTGTTTGTAGTTATTCCTTTTTCCAGCATAGGCTCCTTAGTGCTACGAATGTCCACTTGTAGTTTCTACAGAAAGAGTGTTTCAGAACTGCTCAATCAATAGTATTGTTCAACTCTGTTAGTTGAATGCACAGAACAGAAAGAAGTTTCGCAGAATGCTTCTGAGTAGTTTCTAGTTGAAGATATCCCTTTTTCCACTATAAGCCCCATAGAGCTCTGAATGTCCAGTTGCAGTTTCTACAGAAAGAGTGTTTCAGAACTGCTCTATCAAAAGTAATGTTCAACTCTGTTAGTTGAATGCACAGAACAGAAAGAAGTTTCGGAGAATGCTTCTGTGTAGTTTTTATTTGAAGATATTCCTTTTTCCACTATAGGCCCCTTACGGTTCCAAATATCCACTTGCTGTTTCTACAGAAAGAGCGTCTCAGAACTGCTCAATCAATAGTATGCTTCAACTCTGTTAGTTGAATGCAAAGAACAGAAATAAGTTTCACAGAATGTTTCTGTGTAGTTTTTATTTGAAGATACTCCTTTTTCCAATATAAGCCCACTAGAGCTCTGTATGTCCAGTTGCAGTTTCCACAGAAAGAGTGTTTCAGAACTGCTCTATCAAAAGTAATATTCATCTCTGTTAGTTGAATGCACAGAACAGAAAGAAGGTTCACAGTATGGTTCCGTGTAGGTTTTATTTGAAGTAAGTCCTTTTTACACTATAGGCCCCCATGCGCTATGGTTGTCCACTTGCAGTTTCTACAGAAAGAGTGTTTCTGTGCTGCTCTATCAAAAGTAGGTTCAACTCTGTTAGTTGAATGCACAGAAGACAAAGAAGTTTCACAGAATGCTTCTGTGTAGTTTTTATTTTTATTCTTTTTTGCTGTATAGGCCCCTTAGCGCTATGAATGTCCAACTGCAGTTTCTACAGAAAGAGTGTTTCAGAATTGCTCAATCAAAAGTAAGCTTCAAATCTGTTACTTGAATGCACAGAACAGAAAGAAGTTTCACTGAATGCTTCTGTGTAGTTTTTGTTTGTAGTTATTCCTTTTTCCAGCATAGGCTCCTTAGTGCTACGAATGTCCACTTGTAGTTTCTACAGAAAGAGTGTTTCAGAACTGCTCAATCAATAGTATTGTTCAACTCTGTTAGTTGAATGCACAGAACAGAAAGAAGTTTCGCAGAATGCTTCTGAGTAGTTTCTAGTTGAAGATATCCCTTTTTCCACTATAAGCCCCATAGAGCTCTGAATGTCCAGTTGCAGTTTCTACAGAAAGAGTGTTTCAGAACTGCTCTATCAAAAGTAATGTTCAACTCTGTTAGTTGAATGCACAGAACAGAAAGAAGTTTCGGAGAATGCTTCTGTGTAGTTTTTATTTGAAGATATTCCTTTTTCCACTATAGGCCCCTTACGGTTCCAAATATCCACTTGCTGTTTCTACAGAAAGAGCGTCTCAGAACTGCTCAATCAATAGTATGCTTCAACTCTGTTAGTTGAATGCAAAGAACAGAAATAAGTTTCACAGAATGTTTCTGTGTAGTTTTTATTTGAAGATACTCCTTTTTCCAATATAAGCCCACTAGAGCTCTGTATGTCCAGTTGCAGTTTCCACAGAAAGGGTGTTTCAGAACTGCTCTATCAAAAGTAATATTCATCTCTGTTAGTTGAATGCACAGAACAGAAAGAAGTTTCGCAGAATGCTTCAGTGTAGTTTTTATTTGAAGATATTCCTTTTTCCACTATAGGCCCCTTAGGGCTCCGAATGTCCACTTGCAGTTTTTACAGAAACAGTGTTTCAGAACTGTTCAATCAAAAGTAAGCTTCAACTCTGTTAGTTGAATGCCCAGAACAGAAAGAAGTTTCGCAGAATGCTTCTGAGTAGTTTTAATTTGAAGATATTCTTTTTTCCACTATAAGCCCAATAGCGCTCTGAGTGTCCACTTGTAGTTTCTACAGAAACAGTGTTTCAGAACTGCTCTATCGAAAGTAATATTCAACTCTGTTACTTGAATGCACAGAACAGAAAGAAGTTTCGCAGAATGCTTCTGTGTATTTTTTATTTGTAGATATTTTTTTTGCAGTATAGGCCCCTTAGCGCTATGAATGTCCAATTGCAGTTTCTACAGAAAGAGTGTATCAGAATTGCTCAATCAAAAGTAAGCTTCAACTCTGTTAGTTCATTGCACAGAACAGAAAGAAGTTTCACTGAATGCCACTGTGTAGGTTTTGTTTGTAATTATTCCTTTTCCAGTATAGGCTCCTTAGTGCTAGGAATGTCCACTTGCAGTTTCTACAGAAAGAGTGTTTCAGAACTGCTCAATCAATAGTAATGTTCAACTCTGATAGTTGAATGCACAGAACAGAAAGAAGCTTCGGAGAATGCTTCTGTGTAGTTTTTATTTGAAGATATTCCTTTGTCCACTATTGGCCCCTTAGGGTTCCAAATGTCCACTTGCTGTTTCTACAGAAAGAGCGTCTCAGAACTGCTCAATCAATAGTAAGCTTCAACTCTGTTAGTTGAATGCAAAGAACAGAAAGAAGTTTCACAGAATGATTCTGTGTAGTTTTTATTTGAAGATATTCCTTTTTCCACTGTACGCCCCTTAGGGTTCCAAATGTCCACTTGCAGTTTCTTCCGAAAGAGCGTCTCAGAACTGCTCAATCAAAAGTAAACTTCAACTCTGTTAGTTGAGTGCAAAGAAGAGAAACAAGTTTCACAGAATGCTTCTGTATAGTTTTAATTTGAAGATATTCCTTTTTCCACTATAAGCCCATTAGCTCTCTGAGTGTCCAGTTGCAGTTTCCACAGAAAGAGTGTTTCAGAACTGCTGTATCAAAAGTAATATTCATATCTGTTAGTTGAATGCACAGAAGAGATAGAAGGTTTGCAGAATGCTTCTGTATAGTTTTTATTTGAAGATATTCCTTTTTCCACTATAGGACCCTTAGGGCTCCGAATGTCCACTTACAGTTTCTACAGAAACAATGTTTCAGAACTTTTCAATCAAAAGTAAGCTTCAACTCTGTTAGTTGAATTCACAGAACAGAAAGCAGTTTCATAAAATGCTTCTGTGTAGTTTTCATTTGAAGATATTCCATTTGCCACTAGAGTCCTCCTGGGGCTCCAAATGTCCACTTGCAGTTTCCACAGAAATTGTGTTTCAGAACTGCTCAATCAAAAGTAAGCTTCAACTCTGTTAGTTGAATGCACTGAACAAAAAGTACTATCACAGAATGCTTCTGTGTAGTTTTTATTTGAAGACATTACATTTTCCACTGTAGGCCTCTTAGCGCTATGAATGTCCACTTGCAGTTTCTAATGAAAGAGTGTTTCAGCGCTGCTCAATCAAAAGAAAGGTCCAACTCTGTTAGTTGAATGCACAGAACAGAAAGAAGTTTCACAGAATGCTTCTGTGTAGGTTTTATTTGAAGTAAGTCCTTTTTACACTATAGGCCCCCATGCGCTATGGTTGTCCACTTGCAGTTTCTACAGAAAGAGTGTTTCAGAATTGCTCAATCAAAAGTAAGCTTCAAATCTGTTACTTGAATGCACAGAACAGAAAGAAGTTTCACTGAATGCTTCTGTGTAGTTTTTGTTTTTAGTTATTCCTTTTTCCAGCATAGGCTCCTTAGTGCTACGAATGTCCACTTGTAGTTTCTACAGAAAGAGTGTTTCAGAACTGCTCAATCAATAGTAATGTTCAACTCTGTTAGTTGAATGCACAGAACAGAAAGAAGCTTCGGAGAATGCTTCTGTGTAGTTTTAATTTGAAGATATTCCTTTTTCCACTATAAGCCCATTAGCTCTCTGAGTGTCCAGTTGCATTTTCCACAGAAAGAGTGTTTCAGAACTGCTCTATCAAAAGTAATGTTCAACTCTATTAGTTGAATGCACAGAACAGAAAGAAGTTTCGGAGAATGCTTCTGTGTAGTTTTTATTTGAAGATATTCCTTTTTCCACTATAGGCCCCTTACGGTTCCAAATATCCACTTGCTGTTTCTACAGAAAGAGCGTCTCAGAACTGCTCAATCAATAGTATGCTTCAACTCTGTTAGTTGAATTCAAAGAACAGAAATAAGTTTCACAGAATGTTTCTGTGTAGTTTTTATTTGAAGATATTCCTTTTTCCAACATAAGCCCATTAGTGCTCTGTATGTCCAGTTACAGTTTCCACAGAAAGAGTGTTTCAGAACTGTTCAATCAAAAGTAAGCTTCAACTCTGTTAGTTGAATGCCCAGAACAGAAAGAAGTTTCGCAGAATGCTTCTGAGTAGTTTTAATTTGAAGATATTCTTTTTTCCACTATAAGCCAAATAGCGCTCTGAGTGTCCACTTGTAGTTTCTACAGAAACAGTGTTTCAGAACTGCTCTATCGAAAGTAATATTCAACTCTGTTACTTGAATGCACAGAACAGAAAGAAGTTTCACAGAATGCTTCTGTGTAGTTTTTATCTGTAGATATTCTTTTTGGCAGTATAGGCCCCTTAGCGCTATGAATGTCCAATTGCAGTTTCTACAGAAAGAGTGTATCAGAATTGCTCAATCAAAAGTATGCTTCAACTCTGTTAGTTCATTGCACAGAACAGAAAGAAGTTTCACTGAATGCCTCTGTGTAGTTTTTGTTTGTAATTATTCCTTTTCCAGTATAGGCTCCTTAGTGCTAGGAATGTCCACTTGCAGTTTCTACAGAAAGAGTGTTTCAAAACTGCTCAATCAATAGTAATGTTCAACTCTGATAGTTGAATGCACAGAACAGAATGAAGTTTCGCAGAATGCTTCTGAGTAGCTTTTAGTTGAAGATATTCCTTTTTCCACTATAAGCCCATTAGCTCTCTGAGTGTCCAGTTGCATTTTCCACAGAAAGAGTGTTTCAGAACTGCTCTATCAAAAGTAATGTTCAACTCTGTTAGTTGAATGCACAGAACAGAAAGAAGTTTCGGAGAATGCTTCTGTGTAGTTTTTATTTGAAGATATTCCTTTTTCCACTATAGGCCCCTTACGGTTCCAAATATCCACTTGCTGTTTCTACAGAAAGAGCGTCTCAGAACTGCTCAATCAATAGTATGCTTCAACTCTGTTAGTTGAATTCAAAGAACTGAAATAAGTTTCACAGAATGTTTCTGTGTAGTTTTTATTTGAAGATATTCCTTTTTCCAACATAAGCCCATTAGTGCTCTGTATGTCCAGTTACAGTTTCCACAGAAAGAGTGTTTCAGAACTGTTCAATCAAAAGTAAGCTTCAACTCTGTTAGTTGAATGCCCAGAACAGAAAGAAGTTTCGCAGAATGCTTCTGAGTAGTTTTAATTTGAAGATATTCTTTTTTCCACTATAAGCCAAATAGCGCTCTGAGTGTCCACTTGTAGTTTCTACAGAAACAGTGTTTCAGAACTGCTCTATCGAAAGTAATATTCAACTCTGTTACTTGAATGCACAGAACAGAAAGAAGTTTCACAGAATGCTTCTGTGTAGTTTTTATCTGTAGATATTCTTTTTGGCAGTATAGGCCCCTTAGCGCTATGAATGTCCAATTGCAGTTTCTACAGAAAGAGTGTATCAGAATTGCTCAATCAAAAGTATGCTTCAACTCTGTTAGTTCATTGCACAGAACAGAAAGAAGTTTCACTGAATGCCTCTGTGTAGTTTTTGTTTGTAATTATTCCTTTTCCAGTATAGGCTCCTTAGTGCTAGGAATGTCCACTTGCAGTTTCTACAGAAAGAGTGTTTCAAAACTGCTCAATCAATAGTAATGTTCAACTCTGATAGTTGAATGCACAGAACAGAATGAAGTTTCGCAGAATGCTTCTGAGTAGCTTTTAGTTGAAGATATTCCTTTTTCCACTATAAGCCCATTAGCTCTCTGAGTGTCCAGTTGCATTTTCCACAGAAAGAGTGTTTCAGAACTGCTCTATCAAAAGTAATGTTCAACTCTGTTAGTTGAATGCACAGAACAGAAAGAAGCTTCGGAGAATGCTTCTGTGTAGTTTTAATTTGAAGATATTCCTTTTTCCACTATAAGCCCATTAGCTCTCTGAGTGTCCAGTTGCATTTTCCACAGAAAGAGTGTTTCAGAACTGCTCTCTCAAAAGTAATATTCATCTCTGTTAGTTGAATGCACAGAACAGAAAGAAGTTTCGCAGAATGGTTCTGTGTAGTTTTTATTTGAAGATATTTCTTTTTCCACTATAGGACCCTTAGGGCTCCGAATGTCCACTTACAGTTTCTACAGAAACAATGTTTCAGAACTGTTCAATCAAAAGTAAGCTTCAACTCTGTTAGTTGAATTCACAGAACAGAAAGCAGTTTCATAAAATGCTTCTGTGTAGTTTTTATTTGAAGATATTCCTTTTGCCACTAGAGTCCTCCTGGCGCTCCGAATGTCCACTTGCAGTTTCCACAGAAACTGTGTTTCAGAACTCCTCAATCAAAAGTAAGCTTCAACTCTGTTAGTTGAATGCACTGAACAAAAAGTACTATCACAGAATGCTTCTGTGTAGTTTTTATTTGAAGACATTACATTTTCCACTGTAGGCCTCTTAGCGCTATGAATGTCCACTTGCAGTTTCTAATGAAAGAGTGTTTCTGTGCTGCTCAATCAAAAGAAAGGTCCAACTCTGTTAGTTGAATGCACAGAACAGAAAGAAGGTTCACAGTATGCTTCCGTGTAGGTTTTATTTGAAGTAAGTCCTTTTTACACTATAGGCCCCCATGCGCTATGGTTGTCCACTTGCAGTTTCTACAGAAAGAGTGTTTCTGTGCTGCTCTATCAAAAGTAGGTTCAACTCTGTTAGTTGAATGCACAGAAGACAAAGAAGTTTCACAGAATGCTTCTGTGTAGTTTTTATTTTTAGATATTCTTTTTTGCTGTATAGGCCCCTTAGCGCTATGAATGTCCAACTGCAGTTTCTACAGAAAGAGTGTTTCAGAATTGCTCAATCAAAAGTAAGCTTCAAATCTGTTACTTGAATGCACAGAACAGAAAGAAGTTTCACTGAATGCTTCTGTGTAGTTTTTGTTTGTAGTTATTCCTTTTTCCAGCATAGGCTCCTTAGTGCTACGAATGTCCACTTGTAGTTTCTACAGAAAGAGTGTTTCAGAACTGCTCAATCAATAGTATTGTTCAACTCTGTTAGTTGAATGCACAGAACAGAAAGAAGTTTCGCAGAATGCTTCTGAGTAGTTTCTAGTTGAAGATATCCCTTTTTCCACTATAAGCCCCATAGAGCTCTGAATGTCCAGTTGCAGTTTCTACAGAAAGAGTGTTTCAGAACTGCTCTATCAAAAGTAATGTTCAACTCTGTTAGTTGAATGCACAGAACAGAAAGAAGTTTCGGAGAATGCTTCTGTGTAGTTTTTATTTGAAGATATTCCTTTTTCCACTATAGGACCCTTACGGTTCCAAATATCCACTTGCTGTTTCTACAGAAAGAGCGTCTCAGAACTGCTCAATCAATAGTATGCTTCAACTCTGTTAGTTGAATGCAAAGAACAGAAATAAGTTTCACAGAATGTTTCTGTGTAGTTTTTATTTGAAGATACTCCTTTTTCCAATATAAGCCCACTAGAGCTCTGTATGTCCAGTTGCAGTTTCCACAGAAAGGGTGTTTCAGAACTGCTCTATCAAAAGTAATATTCATCTCTGTTAGTTGAATGCACAGAACAGAAAGAAGTTTCGCAGAATGCTTCAGTGTAGTTTTTATTTGAAGATATTCCTTTTTCCACTATAGGCCCCTTAGGGCTCCGAATGTCCACTTGCAGTTTTTACAGAAACAGTGTTTCAGAACTGTTCAATCAAAAGTAAGCTTCAACTCTGTTAGTTGAATGCCCAGAACAGAAAGAAGTTTCGCAGAATGCTTCTGAGTAGTTTTAATTTGAAGATATTCTTTTTTCCACTATAAGCCCAATAGCGCTCTGAGTGTCCACTTGTAGTTTCTACAGAAACAGTGTTTCAGAACTGCTCTATCGAAAGTAATATTCAACTCTGTTACTTGAATGCACAGAACAGAAAGAAGTTTCGCAGAATGCTTCTGTGTATTTTTTATTTGTAGATATTTTTTTTGCAGTATAGGCCCCTTAGCGCTATGAATGTCCAATTGCAGTTTCTACAGAAAGAGTGTATCAGAATTGCTCAATCAAAAGTAAGCTTCAACTCTGTTAGTTCATTGCACAGAACAGAAAGAAGTTTCACTGAATGCCACTGTGTAGGTTTTGTTTGTAATTATTCCTTTTCCAGTATAGGCTCCTTAGTGCTAGGAATGTCCACTTGCAGTTTCTACAGAAAGAGTGTTTCAGAACTGCTCAATCAATAGTAATGTTCAACTCTGATAGTTGAATGCACAGAACAGAAAGAAGCTTCGGAGAATGCTTCTGTGTAGTTTTTATTTGAAGATATTCCTTTGTCCACTATTGGCCCCTTAGGGTTCCAAATGTCCACTTGCTGTTTCTACAGAAAGAGCGTCTCAGAACTGCTCAATCAATAGTAAGCTTCAACTCTGTTAGTTGAATGCAAAGAACAGAAAGAAGTTTCACAGAATGATTCTGTGTAGTTTTTATTTGAAGATATTCCTTTTTCCACTGTACGCCCCTTAGGGTTCCAAATGTCCACTTGCAGTTTCTTCCGAAAGAGCGTCTCAGAACTGCTCAATCAAAAGTAAACTTCAACTCTGTTAGTTGAGTGCAAAGAAGAGAAACAAGTTTCACAGAATGCTTCTGTATAGTTTTAATTTGAAGATATTCCTTTTTCCACTATAAGCCCATTAGCTCTCTGAGTGTCCAGTTGCAGTTTCCACAGAAAGAGTGTTTCAGAACTGCTGTATCAAAAGTAATATTCATATCTGTTAGTTGAATGCACAGAAGAGATAGAAGGTTTGCAGAATGCTTCTGTATAGTTTTTATTTGAAGATATTCCTTTTTCCACTATAGGACCCTTAGGGCTCCGAATGTCCACTTACAGTTTCTACAGAAACAATGTTTCAGAACTTTTCAATCAAAAGTAAGCTTCAACTCTGTTAGTTGAATTCACAGAACAGAAAGCAGTTTCATAAAATGCTTCTGTGTAGTTTTCATTTGAAGATATTCCATTTGCCACTAGAGTCCTCCTGGGGCTCCAAATGTCCACTTGCAGTTTCCACAGAAATTGTGTTTCAGAACTGCTCAATCAAAAGTAAGCTTCAACTCTGTTAGTTGAATGCACTGAACAAAAAGTACTATCACAGAATGCTTCTGTGTAGTTTTTATTTGAAGACATTACATTTTCCACTGTAGGCCTCTTAGCGCTATGAATGTCCACTTGCAGTTTCTAATGAAAGAGTGTTTCAGCGCTGCTCAATCAAAAGAAAGGTCCAACTCTGTTAGTTGAATGCACAGAACAGAAAGAAGTTTCACAGAATGCTTCTGTGTAGGTTTTATTTGAAGTAAGTCCTTTTTACACTATAGGCCCCCATGCGCTATGGTTGTCCACTTGCAGTTTCTACAGAAAGAGTGTTTCAGAATTGCTCAATCAAAAGTAAGCTTCAAATCTGTTACTTGAATGCACAGAACAGAAAGAAGTTTCACTGAATGCTTCTGTGTAGTTTTTGTTTGTAGTTATTCCTTTTTCCAGCATAGGCTCCTTAGTGCTACGAATGTCCACTTGTAGTTTCTACAGAAAGAGTGTTTCAGAACTGCTCAATCAATAGTAATGTTCAACTCTGTTAGTTGAATGCACAGAACAGAAAGAAGCTTCGGAGAATGCTTCTGTGTAGTTTTAATTTGAAGATATTCCTTTTTCCACTATAAGCCCATTAGCTCTCTGAGTGTCCAGTTGCATTTTCCACAGAAAGAGTGTTTCAGAACTGCTCTATCAAAAGTAATGTTCAACTCTATTAGTTGAATGCACAGAACAGAAAGAAGTTTCGGAGAATGCTTCTGTGTAGTTTTTATTTGAAGATATTCCTTTTTCCACTATAGGCCCCTTACGGTTCCAAATATCCACTTGCTGTTTCTACAGAAAGAGCGTCTCAGAACTGCTCAATCAATAGTATGCTTCAACTCTGTTAGTTGAATTCAAAGAACAGAAATAAGTTTCACAGAATGTTTCTGTGTAGTTTTTATTTGAAGATATTCCTTTTTCCAACATAAGCCCATTAGTGCTCTGTATGTCCAGTTACAGTTTCCACAGAAAGAGTGTTTCAGAACTGTTCAATCAAAAGTAAGCTTCAACTCTGTTAGTTGAATGCCCAGAACAGAAAGAAGTTTCGCAGAATGCTTCTGAGTAGTTTTAATTTGAAGATATTCTTTTTTCCACTATAAGCCAAATAGCGCTCTGAGTGTCCACTTGTAGTTTCTACAGAAACAGTGTTTCAGAACTGCTCTATCGAAAGTAATATTCAACTCTGTTACTTGAATGCACAGAACAGAAAGAAGTTTCACAGAATGCTTCTGTGTAGTTTTTATCTGTAGATATTCTTTTTGGCAGTATAGGCCCCTTAGCGCTATGAATGTCCAATTGCAGTTTCTACAGAAAGAGTGTATCAGAATTGCTCAATCAAAAGTATGCTTCAACTCTGTTAGTTCATTGCACAGAACAGAAAGAAGTTTCACTGAATGCCTCTGTGTAGTTTTTGTTTGTAATTATTCCTTTTCCAGTATAGGCTCCTTAGTGCTAGGAATGTCCACTTGCAGTTTCTACAGAAAGAGTGTTTCAAAACTGCTCAATCAATAGTAATGTTCAACTCTGATAGTTGAATGCACAGAACAGAATGAAGTTTCGCAGAATGCTTCTGAGTAGCTTTTAGTTGAAGATATTCCTTTTTCCACTATAAGCCCATTAGCTCTCTGAGTGTCCAGTTGCATTTTCCACAGAAAGAGTGTTTCAGAACTGCTCTATCAAAAGTAATGTTCAACTCTGTTAGTTGAATGCACAGAACAGAAAGAAGTTTCGGAGAATGCTTCTGTGTAGTTTTTATTTGAAGATATTCCTTTTTCCACTATAGGCCCCTTACGGTTCCAAATATCCACTTGCTGTTTCTACAGAAAGAGCGTCTCAGAACTGCTCAATCAATAGTATGCTTCAACTCTGTTAGTTGAATTCAAAGAACTGAAATAAGTTTCACAGAATGTTTCTGTGTAGTTTTTATTTGAAGATATTCCTTTTTCCAACATAAGCCCATTAGTGCTCTGTATGTCCAGTTACAGTTTCCACAGAAAGAGTGTTTCAGAACTGTTCAATCAAAAGTAAGCTTCAACTCTGTTAGTTGAATGCCCAGAACAGAAAGAAGTTTCGCAGAATGCTTCTGAGTAGTTTTAATTTGAAGATATTCTTTTTTCCACTATAAGCCAAATAGCGCTCTGAGTGTCCACTTGTAGTTTCTACAGAAACAGTGTTTCAGAACTGCTCTATCGAAAGTAATATTCAACTCTGTTACTTGAATGCACAGAACAGAAAGAAGTTTCACAGAATGCTTCTGTGTAGTTTTTATCTGTAGATATTCTTTTTGGCAGTATAGGCCCCTTAGCGCTATGAATGTCCAATTGCAGTTTCTACAGAAAGAGTGTATCAGAATTGCTCAATCAAAAGTATGCTTCAACTCTGTTAGTTCATTGCACAGAACAGAAAGAAGTTTCACTGAATGCCTCTGTGTAGTTTTTGTTTGTAATTATTCCTTTTCCAGTATAGGCTCCTTAGTGCTAGGAATGTCCACTTGCAGTTTCTACAGAAAGAGTGTTTCAAAACTGCTCAATCAATAGTAATGTTCAACTCTGATAGTTGAATGCACAGAACAGAATGAAGTTTCGCAGAATGCTTCTGAGTAGCTTTTAGTTGAAGATATTCCTTTTTCCACTATAAGCCCATTAGCTCTCTGAGTGTCCAGTTGCATTTTCCACAGAAAGAGTGTTTCAGAACTGCTCTATCAAAAGTAATGTTCAACTCTGTTAGTTGAATGCACAGAACAGAAAGAAGCTTCGGAGAATGCTTCTGTGTAGTTTTAATTTGAAGATATTCCTTTTTCCACTATAAGCCCATTAGCTCTCTGAGTGTCCAGTTGCATTTTCCACAGAAAGAGTGTTTCAGAACTGCTCTCTCAAAAGTAATATTCATCTCTGTTAGTTGAATGCACAGAACAGAAAGAAGTTTCGCAGAATGGTTCTGTGTAGTTTTTATTTGAAGATATTTCTTTTTCCACTATAGGACCCTTAGGGCTCCGAATGTCCACTTACAGTTTCTACAGAAACAATGTTTCAGAACTGTTCAATCAAAAGTAAGCTTCAACTCTGTTAGTTGAATTCACAGAACAGAAAGCAGTTTCATAAAATGCTTCTGTGTAGTTTTTATTTGAAGATATTCCTTTTGCCACTAGAGTCCTCCTGGCGCTCCGAATGTCCACTTGCAGTTTCCACAGAAACTGTGTTTCAGAACTCCTCAATCAAAAGTAAGCTTCAACTCTGTTAGTTGAATGCACTGAACAAAAAGTACTATCACAGAATGCTTCTGTGTAGTTTTTATTTGAAGACATTACATTTTCCACTGTAGGCCTCTTAGCGCTATGAATGTCCACTTGCAGTTTCTAATGAAAGAGTGTTTCTGTGCTGCTCAATCAAAAGAAAGGTCCAACTCTGTTAGTTGAATGCACAGAACAGAAAGAAGGTTCACAGTATGCTTCCGTGTAGGTTTTATTTGAAGTAAGTCCTTTTTACACTATAGGCCCCCATGCGCTATGGTTGTCCACTTGCAGTTTCTACAGAAAGAGTGTTTCTGTGCTGCTCTATCAAAAGTAGGTTCAACTCTGTTAGTTGAATGCACAGAAGACAAAGAAGTTTCACAGAATGCTTCTGTGTAGTTTTTATTTTTAGATATTCTTTTTTGCTGTATAGGCCCCTTAGCGCTATGAATGTCCAACTGCAGTTTCTACAGAAAGAGTGTTTCAGAATTGCTCAATCAAAAGTAAGCTTCAAATCTGTTACTTGAATGCACAGAACAGAAAGAAGTTTCACTGAATGCTTCTGTGTAGTTTTTGTTTGTAGTTATTCCTTTTTCCAGCATAGGCTCCTTAGTGCTACGAATGTCCACTTGTAGTTTCTACAGAAAGAGTGTTTCAGAACTGCTCAATCAATAGTATTGTTCAACTCTGTTAGTTGAATGCACAGAACAGAAAGAAGTTTCGCAGAATGCTTCTGAGTAGTTTCTAGTTGAAGATATCCCTTTTTCCACTATAAGCCCCATAGAGCTCTGAATGTCCAGTTGCAGTTTCTACAGAAAGAGTGTTTCAGAACTGCTCTATCAAAAGTAATGTTCAACTCTGTTAGTTGAATGCACAGAACAGAAAGAAGTTTCGGAGAATGCTTCTGTGTAGTTTTTATTTGAAGATATTCCTTTTTCCACTATAGGCCCCTTACGGTTCCAAATATCCACTTGCTGTTTCTACAGAAAGAGCGTCTCAGAACTGCTCAATCAATAGTATGCTTCAACTCTGTTAGTTGAATGCAAAGAACAGAAATAAGTTTCACAGAATGTTTCTGTGTAGTTTTTATTTGAAGATACTCCTTTTTCCAATATAAGCCCACTAGAGCTCTGTATGTCCAGTTGCAGTTTCCACAGAAAGGGTGTTTCAGAACTGCTCTATCAAAAGTAATATTCATCTCTGTTAGTTGAATGCACAGAACAGAAAGAAGTTTCGCAGAATGCTTCAGTGTAGTTTTTATTTGAAGATATTCCTTTTTCCACTATAGGCCCCTTAGGGCTCCGAATGTCCACTTGCAGTTTTTACAGAAACAGTGTTTCAGAACTGTTCAATCAAAAGTAAGCTTCAACTCTGTTAGTTGAATGCCCAGAACAGAAAGAAGTTTCGCAGAATGCTTCTGAGTAGTTTTAATTTGAAGATATTCTTTTTTCCACTATAAGCCCAATAGCGCTCTGAGTGTCCACTTGTAGTTTCTACAGAAACAGTGTTTCAGAACTGCTCTATCGAAAGTAATATTCAACTCTGTTACTTGAATGCACAGAACAGAAAGAAGTTTCGCAGAATGCTTCTGTGTATTTTTTATTTGTAGATATTCTTTTTTGCAGTATAGGCCCCTTAGCGCTATGAATGTCCAATTGCAGTTTCTACAGAAAGAGTGTATCAGAATTGCTCAATCAAAAGTAAGCTTCAACTCTGTTAGTTCATTGCACAGAACAGAAAGAAGTTTCACTGAATGCCTCTGTGTAGGTTTTGTTTGTAATTATTCCTTTTCCAGTATAGGCTCCTTAGTGCTAGGAATGTCCACTTGCAGTTTCTACAGAAAGAGTGTTTCAGAACTGCTCAATCAATAGTAATGTTCAACTCTGATAGTTGAATGCACAGAACAGAATGAAGTTTCGCAGAATGCTTCTGAGTAGCTTTTAGTAGAAGATATTGCTTTTTCCACTATAAGCCCTTTAGCGCTCTGAATGTCCAGTTGCAGTTTCTACAGAAAGAGTGTTTCAGAACTGCTCTACCAAAAGTAATATTCAACTCTGTTAGTTTAATGCACAGAACAGAAAGAAGCTTCGGAGAATGCTTCTGTGTAGTTTTTATTTGAAGATATTCCTTTTTCCACTATTGGCCCCTTAGGGTTCCAAATGTCCACTTGCTGTTTCTACAGAAAGAGCGTCTCAGAACTGCTCAATCAATAGTAAGCTTCAACTCTGTTAGTTGAATGCAAAGAACAGAAAGAAGTTTCACAGAATGATTCTGTGTAGTTTTTATTTGAAGATATTCCTTTTTCCACTGTACGCCCCTTAGGGTTCCAAATGTCCACTTGCAGTTTCTTCCGAAAGAGCGTCTCAGAACTGCTCAATCAAAAGTAAACTTCAACTCTGTTAGTTGAGTGCAAAGAAGAGAAACAAGTTTCACAGAATGCTTCTGTATAGTTTTAATTTGAAGATATTCCTTTTTCCACTATAAGCCCATTAGCTCTCTGAGTGTCCAGTTGCAGTTTCCACAGAAAGAGTGTTTCAGAACTGCTGTATCAAAAGTAATATTCATATCTGTTAGTTGAATGCACAGAAGAGATAGAAGGTTTGCAGAATGCTTCTGTATAGTTTTTATTTGAAGATATTCCTTTTTCCACTATAGGACCCTTAGGGCTCCGAATGTCCACTTACAGTTTCTACAGAAACAATGTTTCAGAACTTTTCAATCAAAAGTAAGCTTCAACTCTGTTAGTTGAATTCACAGAACAGAAAGCAGTTTCATAAAATGCTTCTGTGTAGTTTTCATTTGAAGATATTCCATTTGCCACTAGAGTCCTCCTGGGGCTCCAAATGTCCACTTGCAGTTTCCACAGAAATTGTGTTTCAGAACTGCTCAATCAAAAGTAAGCTTCAACTCTGTTAGTTGAATGCACTGAACAAAAAGTACTATCACAGAATGCTTCTGTGTAGTTTTTATTTGAAGACATTACATTTTCCACTGTAGGCCTCTTAGCGCTATGAATGTCCACTTGCAGTTTCTAATGAAAGAGTGTTTCTGTGCTGCTCAATCAAAAGAAAGGTCCAACTCTGTTAGTTGAATGCACAGAACAGAAAGAAGGTTCACAGTATGCTTCCGTGTAGGTTTTATTTGAAGTAAGTCCTTTTTACACTATAGGCCCCCATGCGCTATGGTTGTCCACTTGCAGTTTCTACAGAAAGAGTGTTTCTGTGCTGCTCTATCAAAAGTAGGTTCAACTCTGTTAGTTGAATGCACAGAAGACAAAGAAGTTTCACAGAATGCTTCTGTGTAGTTTTTATTTTTAGATATTCTTTTTTGCTGTATAGGCCCCTTAGCGCTATGAATGTCCAACTGCAGTTTCTACAGAAAGAGTGTTTCAGAATTGCTCAATCAAAAGTAAGCTTCAAATCTGTTACTTGAATGCACAGAACAGAAAGAAGTTTCACTGAATGCTTCTGTGTAGTTTTTGTTTGTAGTTATTCCTTTTTCCAGCATAGGCTCCTTAGTGCTACGAATGTCCACTTGTAGTTTCTACAGAAAGAGTGTTTCAGAACTGCTCAATCAATAGTATTGTTCAACTCTGTTAGTTGAATGCACAGAACAGAAAGAAGTTTCGCAGAATGCTTCTGAGTAGTTTCTAGTTGAAGATATCCCTTTTTCCACTATAAGCCCCATAGAGCTCTGAATGTCCAGTTGCAGTTTCTACAGAAAGAGTGTTTCAGAACTGCTCTATCAAAAGTAATGTTCAACTCTGTTAGTTGAATGCACAGAACAGAAAGAAGTTTCGGAGAATGCTTCTGTGTAGTTTTTATTTGAAGATATTCCTTTTTCCACTATAGGCCCCTTACGGTTCCAAATATCCACTTGCTGTTTCTACAGAAAGAGCGTCTCAGAACTGCTCAATCAATAGTATACTTCAACTCTGTTAGTTGAATGCAAAGAACAGAAATAAGTTTCACAGAATGTTTCTGTGTAGTTTTTATTTGAAGATACTCCTTTTTCCAATATAAGCCCACTAGAGCTCTGTATGTCCAGTTGCAGTTTCCACAGAAAGAGTGTTTCAGAACTGCTCTATCAAAAGTAATATTCATCTCTGTTAGTTGAATGCACAGAACAGAAAGAAGGTTCACAGTATGGTTCCGTGTAGGTTTTATTTGAAGTAAGTCCTTTTTACACTATAGGCCCCCATGCGCTATGGTTGTCCACTTGCAGTTTCTACAGAAAGAGTGTTTCTGTGCTGCTCTATCAAAAGTAGGTTCAACTCTGTTAGTTGAATGCACAGAAGACAAAGAAGTTTCACAGAATGCTTCTGTGTAGTTTTTATTTTTATTCTTTTTTGCTGTATAGGCCCCTTAGCGCTATGAATGTCCAACTGCAGTTTCTACAGAAAGAGTGTTTCAGAATTGCTCAATCAAAAGTAAGCTTCAAATCTGTTACTTGAATGCACAGAACAGAAAGAAGTTTCACTGAATGCTTCTGTGTAGTTTTTGTTTGTAGTTATTCCTTTTTCCAGCATAGGCTCCTTAGTGCTACGAATGTCCACTTGTAGTTTCTACAGAAAGAGTGTTTCAGAACTGCTCAATCAATAGTATTGTTCAACTCTGTTAGTTGAATGCACAGAACAGAAAGAAGTTTCGCAGAATGCTTCTGAGTAGTTTCTAGTTGAAGATATCCCTTTTTCCACTATAAGCCCCATAGAGCTCTGAATGTCCAGTTGCAGTTTCTACAGAAAGAGTGTTTCAGAACTGCTCTATCAAAAGTAATGTTCAACTCTGTTAGTTGAATGCACAGAACAGAAAGAAGTTTCGGAGAATGCTTCTGTGTAGTTTTTATTTGAAGATATTCCTTTTTCCACTATAGGCCCCTTACGGTTCCAAATATCCACTTGCTGTTTCTACAGAAAGAGCGTCTCAGAACTGCTCAATCAATAGTATGCTTCAACTCTGTTAGTTGAATGCAAAGAAAAGAAATAAGTTTCACAGAATGTTTCTGTGTAGTTTTTATTTGAAGATACTCCTTTTTCCAATATAAGCCCACTAGAGCTCTGTATGTCCAGTTGCAGTTTCCACAGAAAGGGTGTTTCAGAACTGCTCTATCAAAAGTAATATTCATCTCTGTTAGTTGAATGCACAGAACAGAAAGAAGTTTCGCAGAATGCTTCCGTGTAGTTTTTATTTGAAGATATTCCTTTTTCCACTATAGGCCCCTTAGGGCTCCGAATGTCCACTTGCAGTTTTTACAGAAACAGTGTTTCAGAACTGTTCAATCAAAAGTAAGCTTCAACTCTGTTAGTTGAATGCCCAGAACAGAAAGAAGTTTCGCAGAATGCTTCTGAGTAGTTTTAATTTGAAGATATTCTTTTTTCCACTATAAGCCCAATAGCGCTCTGAGTGTCCACTTGTAGTTTCTACAGAAACAGTGTTTCAGAACTGCTCTATCGAAAGTAATATTCAACTCTGTTACTTGAATGCACAGAACAGAAAGAAGTTTCGCAGAATGCTTCTGTGTATTTTTTATTTGTAGATATTCTTTTTTGCAGTATAGGCCCCTTAGCGCTATGAATGTCCAATTGCAGTTTCTACAGAAAGAGTGTATCAGAATTGCTCAATCAAAAGTAAGCTTCAACTCTGTTAGTTCATTGCACAGAACAGAAAGAAGTTTCACTGAATGCCTCTGTGTAGGTTTTGTTTGTAATTATTCCTTTTCCAGTATAGGCTCCTTAGTGCTAGGAATGTCCACTTGCAGTTTCTACAGAAAGAGTGTTTCAGAACTGCTCAATCAATAGTAATGTTCAACTCTGATAGTTGAATGCACAGAACAGAATGAAGTTTCGCAGAATGCTTCTGAGTAGCTTTTAGTAGAAGATATTGCTTTTTCCACTATAAGCCCTTTAGCGCTCTGAATGTCCAGTTGCAGTTTCTACAGAAAGAGTGTTTCAGAACTGCTCTACCAAAAGTAATATTCAACTCTGTTAGTTTAATGCACAGAACAGAAAGAAGCTTCGGAGAATGCTTCTGTGTAGTTTTTATTTGAAGATATTCCTTTTTCCACTATTGGCCCCTTAGGGTTCCAAATGTCCACTTGCTGTTTCTACAGAAAGAGCGTCTCAGAACTGCTCAATCAATAGTAAGCTTCAACTCTGTTAGTTGAATGCAAAGAACAGAAAGAAGTTTCACAGAATGATTCTGTGTAGTTTTTATTTGAAGATATTCCTTTTTCCACTGTACGCCCCTTAGGGTTCCAAATGTCCACTTGCAGTTTCTTCCGAAAGAGCGTCTCAGAACTGCTCAATCAAAAGTAAACTTCAACTCTGTTAGTTGAGTGCAAAGAAGAGAAACAAGTTTCACAGAATGCTTCTCTATAGTTTTAATTTGAAGATATTCCTTTTTCCACTATAAGCCCATTAGCTCTCTGAGTGTCCAGTTGCAGTTTCCACAGAAAGAGTGTTTCAGAACTGCTGTATCAAAAGTAATATTCATATCTGTTAGTTGAATGCACAGAAGAGATAGAAGGTTTGCAGAATGCTTCTGTATAGTTTTTATTTGAAGATATTCCTTTTTCCACTATAGGACCCTTAGGGCTCCGAATGTCCACTTACAGTTTCTACAGAAACAATGTTTCAGAACTTTTCAATCAAAAGTAAGCTTCAACTCTGTTAGTTGAATTCACAGAACAGAAAGCAGTTTCATAAAATGCTTCTGTGTAGTTTTCATTTGAAGATATTCCATTTGCCACTAGAGTCCTCCTGGGGCTCCAAATGTCCACTTGCAGTTTCCACAGAAATTGTGTTTCAGAACTGCTCAATCAAAAGTAAGCTTCAACTCTGTTAGTTGAATGCACTGAACAAAAAGTACTATCACAGAATGCTTCTGTGTAGTTTTTATTTGAAGACATTACATTTTCCACTGTAGGCCTCTTAGCGCTATGAATGTCCACTTGCAGTTTCTAATGAAAGAGTGTTTCAGCGCTGCTCAATCAAAAGAAAGGTCCAACTCTGTTAGTTGAATGCACAGAACAGAAAGAAGTTTCACAGAATGCTTCTGTGTAGGTTTTATTTGAAGTAAGTCCTTTTTACACTATAGGCCCCCATGCGCTATGGTTGTCCACTTGCAGTTTCTACAGAAAGAGTGTTTCAGAATTGCTCAATCAAAAGTAAGCTTCAAATCTGTTACTTGAATGCACAGAACAGAAAGAAGTTTCACTGAATGCTTCTGTGTAGTTTTTGTTTGTAGTTATTCCTTTTTCCAGCATAGGCTCCTTAGTGCTACGAATGTCCACTTGTAGTTTCTACAGAAAGAGTGTTTCAGAACTGCTCAATCAATAGTAATGTTCAACTCTGTTAGTTGAATGCACAGAACAGAAAGAAGCTTCGGAGAATGCTTCTGTGTAGTTTTAATTTGAAGATATTCCTTTTTCCACTATAAGCCCATTAGCTCTCTGAGTGTCCAGTTGCATTTTCCACAGAAAGAGTGTTTCAGAACTGCTCTATCAAAAGTAATGTTCAACTCTATTAGTTGAATGCACAGAACAGAAAGAAGTTTCGGAGAATGCTTCTGTGTAGTTTTTATTTGAAGATATTCCTTTTTCCACTATAGGCCCCTTACGGTTCCAAATATCCACTTGCTGTTTCTACAGAAAGAGCGTCTCAGAACTGCTCAATCAATAGTATGCTTCAACTCTGTTAGTTGAATTCAAAGAACAGAAATAAGTTTCACAGAATGTTTCTGTGTAGTTTTTATTTGAAGATATTCCTTTTTCCAACATAAGCCCATTAGTGCTCTGTATGTCCAGTTACAGTTTCCACAGAAAGAGTGTTTCAGAACTGTTCAATCAAAAGTAAGCTTCAACTCTGTTAGTTGAATGCCCAGAACAGAAAGAAGTTTCGCAGAATGCTTCTGAGTAGTTTTAATTTGAAGATATTCTTTTTTCCACTATAAGCCAAATAGCGCTCTGAGTGTCCACTTGTAGTTTCTACAGAAACAGTGTTTCAGAACTGCTCTATCGAAAGTAATATTCAACTCTGTTACTTGAATGCACAGAACAGAAAGAAGTTTCACAGAATGCTTCTGTGTAGTTTTTATCTGTAGATATTCTTTTTGGCAGTATAGGCCCCTTAGCGCTATGAATGTCCAATTGCAGTTTCTACAGAAAGAGTGTATCAGAATTGCTCAATCAAAAGTATGCTTCAACTCTGTTAGTTCATTGCACAGAACAGAAAGAAGTTTCACTGAATGCCTCTGTGTAGTTTTTGTTTGTAATTATTCCTTTTCCAGTATAGGCTCCTTAGTGCTAGGAATGTCCACTTGCAGTTTCTACAGAAAGAGTGTTTCAAAACTGCTCAATCAATAGTAATGTTCAACTCTGATAGTTGAATGCACAGAACAGAATGAAGTTTCGCAGAATGCTTCTGAGTAGCTTTTAGTTGAAGATATTCCTTTTTCCACTATAAGCCCATTAGCTCTCTGAGTGTCCAGTTGCATTTTCCACAGAAAGAGTGTTTCAGAACTGCTCTATCAAAAGTAATGTTCAACTCTGTTAGTTGAATGCACAGAACAGAAAGAAGCTTCGGAGAATGCTTCTGTGTAGTTTTAATTTGAAGATATTCCTTTTTCCACTATAAGCCCATTAGCTCTCTGAGTGTCCAGTTGCATTTCCCACAGAAAGAGTGTTTCAGAACTGCTCTATCAAAAGTAATATTCATCTCTGTTAGTTGAATGCACAGAACAGATAGAAGTTTCGCAGAATGGTTCTGTGTAGTTTTTATTTGAAGATATTTCTTTTTCCACTATAGGACCCTTAGGGCTCCGATTGTCCACTTACAGTTTCTACAGAAACAATGTTTCAGAACTGTTCAATCAAAAGTAAGCTTCAACTCTGTTAGTTGAATTCACAGAACAGAAAGCAGTTTCATAAAATGCTTCTGTGTAGTTTTTATTTGAAGATATTCCTTTTGCCACTAGAGTCCTCCTGGCGCTCCGAATGTCCACTTGCAGTTTCCACAGAAACTGTGTTTCAGAACTCCTCAATCAAAAGTAAGCTTCAACTCTGTTAGTTGAATGCACTGAACAAAAAGTACTATCACAGAATGCTTCTGTGTAGTTTTTATTTGAAGACATTACATTTTCCACTGTAGGCCTCTTAGCGCTATGAATGTCCACTTGCAGTTTCTAATGAAAGAGTGTTTCTGTGCTGCTCAATCAAAAGAAAGGTCCAACTCTGTTAGTTGAATGCACAGAACAGAAAGAAGGTTCACAGTATGCTTCCGTGTAGGTTTTATTTGAAGTAAGTCCTTTTTACACTATAGGCCCCCATGCGCTATGGTTGTCCACTTGCAGTTTCTACAGAAAGAGTGTTTCTGTGCTGCTCTATCAAAAGTAGGTTCAACTCTGTTAGTTGAATGCACAGAAGACAAAGAAGTTTCACAGAATGCTTCTGTGTAGTTTTTATTTTTAGATATTCTTTTTTGCTGTATAGGCCCCTTAGCGCTATGAATGTCCAACTGCAGTTTCTACAGAAAGAGTGTTTCAGAATTGCTCAATCAAAAGTAAGCTTCAAATCTGTTACTTGAATGCACAGAACAGAAAGAAGTTTCACTGAATGCTTCTGTGTAGTTTTTGTTTGTAGTTATTCCTTTTTCCAGCATAGGCTCCTTAGTGCTACGAATGTCCACTTGTAGTTTCTACAGAAAGAGTGTTTCAGAACTGCTCAATCAATAGTATTGTTCAACTCTGTTAGTTGAATGCACAGAACAGAAAGAAGTTTCGCAGAATGCTTCTGAGTAGTTTCTAGATGAAGATATCCCTTTTTCCACTATAAGCCCCATAGAGCTCTGAATGTCCAGTTGCAGTTTCTACAGAAAGAGTGTTTCAGAACTGCTCTATCAAAAGTAATGTTCAACTCTGTTAGTTGAATGCACAGAACAGAATGAAGTTTCGGAGAATGCTTCTGTGTAGTTTTTATTTGAAGATATTCCTTTTTCCACTATAGGCCCCTTACGGTTCCAAATATCCACTTGCTGTTTCTACAGAAAGAGCGTCTCAGAACTGCTCAATCAATAGTATGCTTCAACTCTGTTAGTTGAATGCAAAGAACAGAAATAAGTTTCACAGAATGTTTCTGTGTAGTTTTTATTTGAAGATACTCCTTTTTCCAATATAAGCCCACTAGAGCTCTGTATGTCCAGTTGCAGTTTCCACAGAAAGGGTGTTTCAGAACTGCTCTATCAAAAGTAATATTCATCTCTGTTAGTTGAATGCACAGAACAGAAAGAAGTTTCGCAGAATGCTTCAGTGTAGTTTTTATTTGAAGATATTCCTTTTTCCACTATAGGCCCCTTAGGGCTCCGAATGTCCACTTGCAGTTTTTACAGAAACAGTGTTTCAGAACTGTTCAATCAAAAGTAAGCTTCAACTCTGTTAGTTGAATGCCCAGAACAGAAAGAAGTTTCGCAGAATGCTTCTGAGTAGTTTTAATTTGAAGATATTCTTTTTTCCACTATAAGCCCAATAGCGCTCTGAGTGTCCACTTGTAGTTTCTACAGAAACAGTGTTTCAGAACTGCTCTATCGAAAGTAATATTCAACTCTGTTACTTGAATGCACAGAACAGAAAGAAGTTTCGCAGAATGCTTCTGTGTATTTTTTATTTGTAGATATTCTTTTTTGCAGTATAGGCCCCTTAGCGCTATGAATGTCCAATTGCAGTTTCTACAGAAAGAGTGTATCAGAATTGCTCAATCAAAAGTAAGCTTCAACTCTGTTAGTTCATTGCACAGAACAGAAAGAAGTTTCACTGAATGCCTCTGTGTAGGTTTTGTTTGTAATTATTCCTTTTCCAGTATAGGCTCCTTAGTGCTAGGAATGTCCACTTGCAGTTTCTACAGAAAGAGTGTTTCAGAACTGCTCAATCAATAGTAATGTTCAACTCTGATAGTTGAATGCACAGAACAGAATGAAGTTTCGCAGAATGCTTCTGAGTAGCTTTTAGTAGAAGATATTGCTTTTTCCACTATAAGCCCTTTAGCGCTCTGAATGTCCAGTTGCAGTTTCTACAGAAAGAGTGTTTCAGAACTGCTCTACCAAAAGTAATATTCAACTCTGTTAGTTTAATGCACAGAACAGAAAGAAGCTTCGGAGAATGCTTCTGTGTAGTTTTTATTTGAAGATATTCCTTTTTCCACTATTGGCCCCTTAGGGTTCCAAATGTCCACTTGCTGTTTCTACAGAAAGAGCGTCTCAGAACTGCTCAATCAATAGTAAGCTTCAACTCTGTTAGTTGAATGCAAAGAACAGAAAGAAGTTTCACAGAATGATTCTGTGTAGTTTTATTTGAAGATATTCCTTTTTCCACTGTACGCCCCTTAGGGTTCCAAATGTCCACTTGCAGTTTCTTCCGAAAGAGCGTCTCAGAACTGCTCAATCAAAAGTAAACTTCAACTCTGTTAGTTGAGTGCAAAGAAGAGAAACAAGTTTCACAGAATGCTTCTGTATAGTTTTAATTTGAAGATATTCCTTTTTCCACTATAAGCCCATTAGCTCTCTGAGTGTCCAGTTGCAGTTTCCACAGAAAGAGTGTTTCAGAACTGCTGTATCAAAAGTAATATTCATATCTGTTAGTTGAATGCACAGAAGAGATAGAAGGTTTGCAGAATGCTTCTGTATAGTTTTTATTTGAAGATATTCCTTTTTCCACTATAGGACCCTTAGGGCTCCGAATGTCCACTTACAGTTTCTACAGAAACAATGTTTCAGAACTTTTCAATCAAAAGTAAGCTTCAACTCTGTTAGTTGAATTCACAGAACAGAAAGCAGTTTCATAAAATGCTTCTGTGTAGTTTTCATTTGAAGATATTCCATTTGCCACTAGAGTCCTCCTGGGGCTCCAAATGTCCACTTGCAGTTTCCACAGAAATTGTGTTTCAGAACTGCTCAATCAAAAGTAAGCTTCAACTCTGTTAGTTGAATGCACTGAACAAAAAGTACTATCACAGAATGCTTCTGTGTAGTTTTTATTTGAAGACATTACATTTTCCACTGTAGGCCTCTTAGTGCTATGAATGTCCACTTGCAGTTTCTAATGAAAGAGTGTTTCAGCGCTGCTCAATCAAAAGAAAGGTCCAACTCTGTTAGTTGAATGCACAGAACAGAAAGAAGTTTCACAGAATGCTTCTGTGTAGGTTTTATTTGAAGTAAGTCCCTTTTACACTATAGGCCCCCATGCGCTATGGTTGTCCACTTGCAGTTTCTACAGAAAGAGTGTTTCAGAATTGCTCAATCAAAAGTAAGCTTCAAATCCGTTACTTGAATGCACAGAACAGAAAGAAGTTTCACTGAATGCTTCTGTGTAGTTTTTGTTTGTAGTTATTCCTTTTTCCAGCATAGGCTCCTTAGTGCTACGAATGTCCACTTGTAGTTTCTACAGAAAGAGTGTTTCAGAACTGCTCAATCAATAGTAATGTTCAACTCTGTTAGTTGAATGCACAGAACAGAAAGAAGCTTCGGAGAATGCTTCTGTGTAGTTTTAATTTGAAATTCCTTTTTCCACTATAAGCCCATTAGCTCTCTGAGTGTCCAGTTGCATTTTCCACAGAAAGAGTGTTTCAGAACTGCTCTATCAAAAGTAATGTTCAACTCTATTAGTTGAATGCACAGAACAGAAAGAAGTTTCGGAGAATGCTTCTGTGTAGTTTTTATTTGAAGATATTCCTTTTTCCACTATAGGCCCCTTACGGTTCCAAATATCCACTTGCTGTTTCTACAGAAAGAGCGTCTCAGAACTGCTCAATCAATAGTATGCTTCAACTCTGTTAGTTGAATTCAAAGAACAGAAATAAGTTTCACAGAATGTTTCTGTGTAGTTTTTATTTGAAGATATTCCTTTTTCCAACATAAGCCCATTAGTGCTCTGTATGTCCAGTTACAGTTTCCACAGAAAGAGTGTTTCAGAACTGTTCAATCAAAAGTAAGCTTCAACTCTGTTAGTTGAATGCCCAGAACAGAAAGAAGTTTCGCAGAATGCTTCTGAGTAGTTTTAATTTGAAGATATTCTTTTTTCCACTATAAGCCAAATAGCGCTCTGAGTGTCCACTTGTAGTTTCTACAGAAACAGTGTTTCAGAACTGCTCTATCGAAAGTAATATTCAACTCTGTTACTTGAATGCACAGAACAGAAAGAAGTTTCACAGAATGCTTCTGTGTAGTTTTTATCTGTAGATATTCTTTTTGGCAGTATAGGCCCCTTAGCGCTATGAATGTCCAATTGCAGTTTCTACAGAAAGAGTGTATCAGAATTACTCAATCAAAAGTATGCTTCAACTCTGTTAGTTCATTGCACAGAACAGAAAGAAGTTTCACTGAATGCCTCTGTGTAGTTTTTGTTTGTAATTATTCCTTTTCCAGTATAGGCTCCTTAGTGCTAGGAATGTCCACTTGCAGTTTCTACAGAAAGAGTGTTTCAAAACTGCTCAATCAATAGTAATGTTCAACTCTGATAGTTGAATGCACAGAACAGAATGAAGTTTCGCAGAATGCTTCTGAGTAGCTTTTAGTTGAAGATATTCCTTTTTCCACTATAAGCCCATTAGCTCTCTGAGTGTCCAGTTGCATTTTCCACAGAAAGAGTGTTTCAGAACTGCTCTATCAAAAGTAATGTTCAACTCTGTTAGTTGAATGCACAGAACAGAAAGAAGCTTCGGAGAATGCTTCTGTGTAGTTTTAATTTGAAGATATTCCTTTTTCCACTATAAGCCCATTAGCTCTCTGAGTGTCCAGTTGCATTTTCCACAGAAAGAGTGTTTCAGAACTGCTCTATCAAAAGTAATATTCATCTCTGTTAGTTGAATGCACAGAACAGAAAGAAGTTTCGGAGAATGCTTCTGTGTAGTTTTTATTTGACGATATTCCTTTTTCCACTATAGGCCCCTTACGGTTCCAAATATCCACTTGCTGTTTCTACAGAAAGAGCGTCCCAGAACTGCTCAATCAATAGTATGCTTCAACTCTGTTAGTTGAATGCAAAGAACAGAAATAAGTTTCACAGAATGTTTCTGTGTAGTTTTTATTTGAAGATACTCCTTTTTCCAATATAAGCCCACTAGAGCTCTGTATGTCCAGTTGCAGTTTCCACAGAAAGGGTGTTTCAGAACTGCTCTATCAAAAGTAATATTCATCTCTGTTAGTTGAATGCACAGAACAGAAAGAAGTTTCGCAGAATGCTTCCGTGTAGTTTTTATTTGAAGATATTCCTTTTTCCACTATAGGCCCCTTAGGGCTCCGAATGTCCACTTGCAGTTTTTACAGAAACAGTGTTTCAGAACTGTTGAATCAAAAGTAAGCTTCAACTCTGTTAGTTGAATGCCCAGAACAGAAAGAAGTTTCGCAGAATGCTTCTGAGTAGTTTTAATTTGAAGATATTCTTTTTTCCACTATAAGCCCAATAGCGCTCTGAGTGTCCACTTGTAGTTTCTACAGAAACAGTGTTTCAGAACTGCTCTATCGAAAGTAATATTCAACTCTGTTACTTGAATGCACAGAACAGAAAGAAGTTTCGCAGAATGCTTCTGTGTATTTTTTATTTGTAGATATTCTTTTTTGCAGTATAGGCCCCTTAGCGCTATGAATGTCCAATTGCAGTTTCTACAGAAAGAGTGTATCAGAATTGCTCAATCAAAAGTAAGCTTCAACTCTGTTAGTTCATTGCACAGAACAGAAAGAAGTTTCACTGAATGCCTCTGTGTAGGTTTTGTTTGTAATTATTCCTTTTCCAGTATAGGCTCCTTAGTGCTAGGAATGTCCACTTGCAGTTTCTACAGAAAGAGTGTTTCAGAACTGCTCAATCAATAGTAATGTTCAACTCTGATAGTTGAATGCACAGAACAGAATGAAGTTTCGCAGAATGCTTCTGAGTAGCTTTTAGTAGAAGATATTGCTTTTTCCACTATAAGCCCTTTAGCGCTCTGAATGTCCAGTTGCAGTTTCTACAGAAAGAGTGTTTCAGAACTGCTCTACCAAAAGTAATATTCAACTCTGTTAGTTTAATGCACAGAACAGAAAGAAGCTTCGGAGAATGCTTCTGTGTAGTTTTTATTTGAAGATATTCCTTTTTCCACTATTGGCCCCTTAGGGTTCCAAATGTCCACTTGCTGTTTCTACAGAAAGAGCGTCTCAGAACTGCTCAATCAATAGTAAGCTTCAACTCTGTTAGTTGAATGCAAAGAACAGAAAGAAGTTTCACAGAATGATTCTGTGTAGTTTTTATTTGAAGATATTCCTTTTTCCACTGTACGCCCCTTAGGGTTCCAAATGTCCACTTGCAGTTTCTTCCGAAAGAGCGTCTCAGAACTGCTCAATCAAAAGTAAACTTCAACTCTGTTAGTTGAGTGCAAAGAAGAGAAACAAGTTTCACAGAATGCTTCTGTATAGTTTTAATTTGAAGATATTCCTTTTTCCACTATAAGCCCATTAGCTCTCTGAGTGTCCAGTTGCAGTTTCCACAGAAAGAGTGTTTCAGAACGGCTGTATCAAAAGTAATATTCATATCTGTTAGTTGAATGCACAGAAGAGATAGAAGGTTTGCAGAATGCTTCTGTATAGTTTTTATTTGAAGATATTCCTTTTTCCACTATAGGACCCTTAGGGCTCCGAATGTCCACTTACAGTTTCTACAGAAACAATGTTTCAGAACTTTTCAATCAAAAGTAAGCTTCAACTCTGTTAGTTGAATTCACAGAACAGAAAGCAGTTTCATAAAATGCTTCTGTGTAGTTTTCATTTGAAGATATTCCATTTGCCACTAGAGTCCTCCTGGGGCTCCAAATGTCCACTTGCAGTTTCCACAGAAATTGTGTTTCAGAACTGCTCAATCAAAAGTAAGCTTCAACTCTGTTAGTTGAATGCACTGAACAAAAAGTACTATCACAGAATGCTTCTGTGTAGTTTTTATTTGAAGACATTACATTTTCCACTGTAGGCCTCTTAGCGCTATGAATGTCCACTTGCAGTTTCTAATGAAAGAGTGTTTCAGCGCTGCTCAATCAAAAGAAAGGTCCAACTCTGTTAGTTGAATGCACAGAACAGAAAGAAGTTTCACAGAATGCTTCTGTGTAGGTTTTATTTGAAGTAAGTCCTTTTTACACTATAGGCCCCCATGCGCTATGGTTGTCCACTTGCAGTTTCTACAGAAAGAGTGTTTCAGAATTGCTCAATCAAAAGTAAGCTTCAAATCTGTTACTTGAATGCACAGAACAGAAAGAAGTTTCACTGAATGCTTCTGTGTAGTTTTTGTTTGTAGTTATTCCTTTTTCCAGCATAGGCTCCTTAGTGCTACGAATGTCCACTTGTAGTTTCTACAGAAAGAGTGTTTCAGAACTGCTCAATCAATAGTAATGTTCAACTCTGTTAGTTGAATGCACAGAACAGAAAGAAGCTTCGGAGAATGCTTCTGTGTAGTTTTAATTTGAAGATATTCCTTTTTCCACTATAAGCCCATTAGCTCTCTGAGTGTCCAGTTGCATTTTCCACAGAAAGAGTGTTTCAGAACTGCTCTATCAAAAGTAATGTTCAACTCTATTAGTTGAATGCACAGAACAGAAAGAAGTTTCGGAGAATGCTTCTGTGTAGTTTTTATTTGAAGATATTCCTTTTTCCACTATAGGCCCCTTACGGTTCCAAATATCCACTTGCTGTTTCTACAGAAAGAGCGTCTCAGAACTGCTCAATCAATAGTATGCTTCAACTCTGTTAGTTGAATTCAAAGAACAGAAATAAGTTTCACAGAATGTTTCTGTGTAGTTTTTATTTGAAGATATTCCTTTTTCCAACATAAGCCCATTAGTGCTCTGTATGTCCAGTTACAGTTTCCACAGAAAGAGTGTTTCAGAACTGTTCAATCAAAAGTAAGCTTCAACTCTGTTAGTTGAATGCCCAGAACAGAAAGAAGTTTCGCAGAATGCTTCTGAGTAGTTTTAATTTGAAGATATTCTTTTTTCCACTATAAGCCAAATAGCGCTCTGAGTGTCCACTTGTAGTTTCTACAGAAACAGTGTTTCAGAACTGCTCTATCGAAAGTAATATTCAACTCTGTTACTTGAATGCACAGAACAGAAAGAAGTTTCACAGAATGCTTCTGTGTAGTTTTTATCTGTAGATATTCTTTTTGGCAGTATAGGCCCCTTAACGCTATGAATGTCCAATTGCAGTTTCTACAGAAAGAGTGTATCAGAATTGCTCAATCAAAAGTATGCTTCAACTCTGTTAGTTCATTGCACAGAACAGAAAGAAGTTTCACTGAATGCCTCTGTGTAGTTTTTGTTTGTAATTATTCCTTTTCCAGTATAGGCTCCTTAGTGCTAGGAATGTCCACTTGCAGTTTCTACAGAAAGAGTGTTTCAAAACTGCTCAATCAATAGTAATGTTCAACTCTGATAGCTGAATGCACAGAACAGAATGAAGTTTCGCAGAATGCTTCTGAGTAGCTTTTAGTTGAAGATATTCCTTTTTCCACTATAAGCCCATTAGCTCTCTGAGTGTCCAGTTGCATTTTCCACAGAAAGAGTGTTTCAGAACTGCTCTATCAAAAGTAATGTTCAACTCTGTTAGTTGAATGCACAGAACAGAAAGAAGCTTCGGAGAATGCTTCTGTGTAGTTTTAATTTGAAGATATTCCTTTTTCCACTATAAGCCCATTAGCTCTCTGAGTGTCCAGTTGCATTTTCCACAGAAAGAGTGTTTCAGAACTGCTCTATCAAAAGTAATATTCATCTCTGTTAGTTGAATGCACAGAACAGAAAGAAGTTTCGCAGAATGGTTCTGTGTAGTTTTTATTTGAAGATATTTCTTTTTCCACTATAGGACCCTTAGGGCTCCGAATGTCCACTTACAGTTTCTACAGAAACAATGTTTCAGAACTGTTCAATCAAAAGTAAGCTTCAACTCTGTTAGTTGAATTCACAGAACAGAAAGCAGTTTCATAAAATGCTTCTGTGTAGTTTTTATTTGAAGATATTCCTTTTGCCACTAGAGTCCTCCTGGCGCTCCGAATGTCCACTTGCAGTTTCCACAGAAACTGTGTTTCAGAACTCCTCAATCAAAAGTAAGCTTCAACTCTGTTAGTTGAATGCACTGAACAAAAAGTACTATCACAGAATGCTTCTGTGTAGTTTTTATTTGAAGACATTACATTTTCCACTGTAGGCCTCTTAGCGCTATGAATGTCCACTTGCAGTTTCTAATGAAAGAGTGTTTCTGTGCTGCTCAATCAAAAGAAAGGTCCAACTCTGTTAGTTGAATGCACAGAACAGAAAGAAGGTTCACAGTATGCTTCCGTGTAGGTTTTATTTGAAGTAAGTCCTTTTTACACTATAGGCCCCCATGCGCTATGGTTGTCCACTTGCAGTTTCTACAGAAAGAGTGTTTCTGTGCTGCTCTATCAAAAGTAGGTTCAACTCTGTTAGTTGAATGCACAGAAGACAAAGAAGTTTCACAGAATGCTTCTGTGTAGTTTTTATTTTTAGATATTCTTTTTTGCTGTATAGGCCCCTTAGCGCTATGAATGTCCAACTGCAGTTTCTACAGAAAGAGTGTTTCAGAATTGCTCAATCAAAAGTAAGCTTCAAATCTGTTACTTGAATGCACAGAACAGAAAGAAGTTTCACTGAATGCTTCTGTGTAGTTTTTGTTTGTAGTTATTCCTTTTTCCAGCATAGGCTCCTTAGTGCTACGAATGTCCACTTGTAGTTTCTACAGAAAGAGTGTTTCAGAACTGCTCAATCAATAGTATTGTTCAACTCTGTTAGTTGAATGCACAGAACAGAAAGAAGTTTCGCAGAATGCTTCTGAGTAGTTTCTAGTTGAAGATATCCCTTTTTCCACTATAAGCCCCATAGAGCTCTGAATGTCCAGTTGCAGTTTCTACAGAAAGAGTGTTTCAGAACTGCTCTATCAAAAGTAATGTTCAACTCTGTTAGTTGAATGCACAGAACAGAAAGAAGTTTCGGAGAATGCTTCTGTGTAGTTTTTATTTGAAGATATTCCTTTTTCCACTATAGGCCCCTTACGGTTCCAAATATCCACTTGCTGTTTCTACAGAAAGAGCGTCTCAGAACTGCTCAATCAATAGTATGCTTCAACTCTGTTAGTTGAATGCAAAGAACAGAAATAAGTTTCACAGAATGTTTCTGTGTAGTTTTTATTTGAAGATACTCCTTTTTCCAATATAAGCCCACTAGAGCTCTGTATGTCCAGTTGCAGTTTCCACAGAAAGGGTGTTTCAGAACTGCTCTATCAAAAGTAATATTCATCTCTGTTAGTTGAATGCACAGAACAGAAAGAAGTTTCGCAGAATGCTTCAGTGTAGTTTTTATTTGAAGATATTCCTTTTTCCACTATAGGCCCCTTAGGGCTCCGAATGTCCACTTGCAGTTTTTACAGAAACAGTGTTTCAGAACTGTTGAATCAAAAGTAAGCTTCAACTCTGTTAGTTGAATGCCCAGAACAGAAAGAAGTTTCGCAGAATGCTTCTGAGTAGTTTTAATTTGAAGATATTCTTTTTTCCACTATAAGCCCAATAGCGCTCTGAGTGTCCACTTGTAGTTTCTACAGAAACAGTGTTTCAGAACTGCTCTATCGAAAGTAATATTCAACTCTGTTACTTGAATGCACAGAACAGAAAGAAGTTTCACAGAATGCTTCTGTGTAGTTTTTATCTGTAGATATTCTTTTTGGCAGTATAGGCCCCTTAGCGCTATGAATGTCCAATTGCAGTTTCTACAGAAAGAGTGTATCAGAATTGCTCAATCAAAAGTATGCTTCAACTCTGTTAGTTCATTGCACAGAACAGAAAGAAGTTTCACTGAATGCCTCTGTGTAGGTTTTGTTTGTAATTATTCCTTTTCCAGTATAGGCTCCTTAGTGCTAGGAATGTCCACTTGCAGTTTCTACAGAAAGAGTGTTTCAAAACTGCTCAATCAATAGTAATGTTCAACTCTGATAGCTGAATGCACAGAACAGAATGAAGTTTCGCAGAATGCTTCTGAGTAGCTTTTAGTTGAAGATATTCCTTTTTCCACTATAAGCCCATTAGCTCTCTGAGTGTCCAGTTGCATTTTCCACAGAAAGAGTGTTTCAGAACTGCTCTATCAAAAGTAATGTTCAACTCTGTTAGTTGAATGCACAGAACAGAAAGAAGCTTCGGAGAATGCTTCTGTGTAGTTTTAATTTGAAGATATTCCTTTTTCCACTATAAGCCCATTAGCTCTCTGAGTGTCCAGTTGCATTTTCCACAGAAAGAGTGTTTCAGAACTGCTCTATCAAAAGTAATATTCATCTCTGATAGTTGAATGCACAGAACAGAATGAAGTTTCGCAGAATGCTTCTGAGTAGCTTTTAGTAGAAGATATTGCTTTTTCCACTATAAGCCCTTTAGCGCTCTGAATGTCCAGTTGCAGTTTCTACAGAAAGAGTGTTTCAGAACTGCTCTACCAAAAGTAATATTCAACTCTGTTAGTTTAATGCACAGAACAGAAAGAAGCTTCGGAGAATGCTTCTGTGTAGTTTTTATTTGAAGATATTCCTTTTTCCACTATTGGCCCCTTAGGGTTCCAAATGTCCACTTGCTGTTTCTACAGAAAGAGCGTCTCAGAACTGCTCAATCAATAGTAAGCTTCAACTCTGTTAGTTGAATGCAAAGAACAGAAAGAAGTTTCACAGAATGATTCTGTGTAGTTTTTATTTGAAGATATTCCTTTTTCCACTGTACGCCCCTTAGGGTTCCAAATGTCCACTTGCAGTTTCTTCCGAAAGAGCGTCTCAGAACTGCTCAATCAAAAGTAAACTTCAACTCTGTTAGTTGAGTGCAAAGAAGAGAAACAAGTTTCACAGAATGCTTCTGTATAGTTTTAATTTGAAGATATTCCTTTTTCCACTATAAGCCCATTAGCTCTCTGAGTGTCCAGTTGCAGTTTCCACAGAAAGAGTGTTTCAGAACTGCTGTATCAAAAGTAATATTCATATCTGTTAGTTGAATGCACAGAAGAGATAGAAGGTTTGCAGAATGCTTCTGTATAGTTTTTATTTGAAGATATTCCTTTTTCCACTATAGGACCCTTAGGGCTCCGAATGTCCACTTACAGTTTCTACAGAAACAATGTTTCAGAACTTTTCAATCAAAAGTAAGCTTCAACTCTGTTAGTTGAATTCACAGAACAGAAAGCAGTTTCATAAAATGCTTCTGTGTAGTTTTCATTTGAAGATATTCCATTTGCCACTAGAGTCCTCCTGGGGCTCCAAATGTCCACTTGCAGTTTCCACAGAAATTGTGTTTCAGAACTGCTCAATCAAAAGTAAGCTTCAACTCTGTTAGTTGAATGCACTGAACAAAAAGTACTATCACAGAATGCTTCTGTGTAGTTTTTATTTGAAGACATTACATTTTCCACTGTAGGCCTCTTAGCGCTATGAATGTCCACTTGCAGTTTCTAATGAAAGAGTGTTTCAGCGCTGCTCAATCAAAAGAAAGGTCCAACTCTGTTAGTTGAATGCACAGAACAGAAAGAAGTTTCACAGAATGCTTCTGTGTAGGTTTTATTTGAAGTAAGTCCTTTTTACACTATAGGCCCCCATGCGCTATGGTTGTCCACTTGCAGTTTCTACAGAAAGAGTGTTTCAGAATTGCTCAATCAAAAGTAAGCTTCAAATCTGTTACTTGAATGCACAGAACAGAAAGAAGTTTCACTGAATGCTTCTGTGTAGTTTTTGTTTGTAGTTATTCCTTTTTCCAGCATAGGCTCCTTAGGGCTACGAATGTCCACTTGTAGTTTCTACAGAAAGAGTGTTTCAGAACTGCTCAATCAATAGTAATGTTCAACTCTGTTAGTTGAATGCACAGAACAGAAAGAAGCTTCGGAGAATGCTTCTGTGTAGTTTCAATTTGAAGATATTCCTTTTTCCACTATAAGCCCATTAGCTCTCTGAGTGTCCAGTTGCATTTTCCACAGAAAGAGTGTTTCAGAACTGCTCTATCAAAAGTAATGTTCAACTCTATTAGTTGAACGCACAGAACAGAAAGAAGTTTCGGAGAATGCTTCTGTGTAGTTTTTATTTGAAGATATTCCTTTTTCCACTATAGGCCCCTTACGGTTCCAAATATCCACTTGCTGTTTCTACAGAAAGAGCGTCTCAGAACTGCTCAATCAATAGTATGCTTCAACTCTGTTAGTTGAATTCAAAGAACAGAAATAAGTTTCACAGAATGTTTCTGGGTAGTTTTTATTTGAAGATATTCCTTTTTCCAACATAAGCCCATTAGTGCTCTGTATGTCCAGTTACAGTTTCCACAGAAAGAGTGTTTCAGAACTGTTCAATCAAAAGTAAGCTTCAACTCTGTTAGTTGAATGCCCAGAACAGAAAGAAGTTTCGCAGAATGCTTCTGAGTAGTTTTAATTTGAAGATATTCTTTTTTCCACTATAAGCCAAATAGCGCTCTGAGTGTCCACTTGTAGTTTCTACAGAAACAGTGTTTCAGAACTGCTCTATCGAAAGTAATATTCAACTCTGTTACTTGAATGCACAGAACAGAAAGAAGTTTCACAGAATGCTTCTGTGTAGTTTTTATCTGTAGATATTCTTTTTGGCAGTATAGGCCCCTTAGCGCTATGAATGTCCAATTGCAGTTTCTACAGAAAGAGTGTATCAGAATTGCTCAATCAAAAGTATGCTTCAACTCTGTTAGTTCATTGCACAGAACAGAAAGAAGTTTCACTGAATGCCTCTGTGTAGTTTTTGTTTGTAATTATTCCTTTTCCAGTATAGGCTCCTTAGTGCTAGGAATGTCCACTTGCAGTTTCTACAGAAAGAGTGTTTCAAAACTGCTCAATCAATAGTAATGTTCAACTCTGATAGTTGAATGCACAGAACAGAATGAAGTTTCGCAGAATGCTTCTGAGTAGCTTTTAGTTGAAGATATTCCTTTTTCCACTATAAGCCCATTAGCTCTCTGAGTGTCCAGTTGCATTTTCCACAGAAAGAGTGTTTCAGAACTGCTCTATCAAAAGTAATGTTCAACTCTGTTAGTTGAATGCACAGAACAGAAAGAAGCTTCGGAGAATGCTTCTGTGTAGTTTTAATTTGAAGATATTCCTTTTTCCACTATAAGCCCATTAGCTCTCTGAGTGTCCAGTTGCATTTTACACAGAAAGAGTGTTTCAGAACTGCTCTATCAAAAGTAATATTCATCTCTGTTAGTTGAATGCACAGAACAGAAAGAAGTTTCGCAGAATGGTTCTGTGTAGTTTTTATTTGAAGATATTTCTTTTTCCACTATAGGACCCTTAGGGCTCCGAATGTCCACTTACAGTTTCTACAGAAACAATGTTTCAGAACTGTTCAATCAAAAGTAAGCTTCAACTCTGTTAGTTGAATTCACAGAACAGAAAGCAGTTTCATAAAATGCTTCTGTGTAGTTTTTATTTGAAGATATTCCTTTTGCCACTAGAGTCCTCCTGGCGCTCCGAATGTCCACTTGCAGTTTCCACAGAAACTGTGTTTCAGAACTCCTCAATCAAAAGTAAGCTTCAACTCTGTTAGTTGAATGCACTGAACAAAAAGTACTATCACAGAATGCTTCTGTGTAGTTTTTATTTGAAGACATTACATTTTCCACTGTAGGCCTCTTAGCGCTATGAATGTCCACTTGCAGTTTCTAATGAAAGAGTGTTTCTGTGCTGCTCAATCAAAAGAAAGGTCCAACTCTGTTAGTTGAATGCACAGAACAGAAAGAAGGTTCACAGTATGCTTCCGTGTAGGTTTTATTTGAAGTAAGTCCTTTTTACACTATAGGCCCCCATGCGCTATGGTTGTCCACTTGCAGTTTCTACAGAAAGAGTGTTTCTGTGCTGCTCTATCAAAAGTAGGTTCAACTCTGTTAGTTGAATGCACAGAAGACAAAGAAGTTTCACAGAATGCTTCTGTGTAGTTTTTATTTTTAGATATTCTTTTTTGCTGTATAGGCCCCTTAGCGCTATGAATGTCCAACTGCAGTTTCTACAGAAAGAGTGTTTCAGAATTGCTCAATCAAAAGTAAGCTTCAAATCTGTTACTTGAATGCACAGAACAGAAAGAAGTTTCACTGAATGCTTCTGTGTAGTTTTTGTTTGTAGTTATTCCTTTTTCCAGCATAGGCTCCTTAGTGCTACGAATGTCCACTTGTAGTTTCTACAGAAAGAGTGTTTCAGAACTGCTCAATCAATAGTATTGTTCAACTCTGTTAGTTGAATGCACAGAACAGAAAGAAGTTTCGCAGAATGCTTCTGAGTAGTTTCTAGTTGAAGATATCCCTTTTTCCACTATAAGCCCCATAGAGCTCTGAATGTCCAGTTGCAGTTTCTACAGAAAGAGTGTTTCAGAACTGCTCTATCAAAAGTAATGTTCAACTCTGTTAGTTGAATGCACAGAACAGAAAGAAGTTTCGGAGAATGCTTCTGTGTAGTTTTTATTTGAAGATATTCCTTTTTCCACTATAGGCCCCTTACGGTTCCAAATATCCACTTGCTGTTTCTACAGAAAGAGCGTCTCAGAACTGCTCAATCAATAGTATGCTTCAACTCTGTTAGTTGAATGCAAAGAACAGAAATAAGTTTCACAGAATGTTTCTGTGTAGTTTTTATTTGAGGATACTCCTTTTTCCAATATAAGCCCACTAGAGCTCTGTATGTCCAGTTGCAGTTTCCACAGAAAGAGTGTTTCAGAACTGCTCTATCAAAAGGAATATTCATCTCTGTTAGTTGAATGCACAGAACAGAAAGAAGGTTCACAGTATGCTTCCGTGTAGGTTTTATTTGAAGTAAGTCCTTTTTACACTATAGGCCCCCATGCGCTATGTTTGTCCACTTGCAGTTTCTACAGAAAGAGTGTTTCTGTGCTGCTCTATCAAAAGTAGGTTCAACTCTGTTAGTTGAATGCACAGAAGACAAAGAAGTTTCACAGAATGCTTCTGTGTAGTTTTTATTTTTATTCTTTTTTGCTGTATAGGCCCCTTAGCGCTATGAATGTCCAACTGCAGTTTCTACAGAAAGAGCGTTTCAGAATTGCTCAATCAAAAGTAAGCTTCAAATCTGTTACTTGAATGCACAGAACAGAAAGAAGTTTCACTGAATGCTTCTGTGTAGTTTTTGTTTGTAGTTATTCCTTTTTCCAGCATAGGCTCCTTAGTGCTACGAATGTCCACTTGTAGTTTCTACAGAAAGAGTGTTTCAGAACTGCTCAATCAATAGTATTGTTCAACTCTGTTAGTTGAATGCACAGAACAGAAAGAAGTTTCGCAGAATGCTTCTGAGTAGTTTCTAGTTGAAGATATCCCTTTTTCCACTATAAGCCCCATAGAGCTCTGAATGTCCAGTTGCAGTTTCTACAGAAAGAGTGTTTCAGAACTGCTCTATCAAAAGTAATGTTCAACTCTGTTAGTTGAATGCACAGAACAGAAAGAAGTTTCGGAGAATGCTTCTGTGTAGTTTTTATTTGAAGATATTCCTTTTTCCACTATAGGCCCCTTACGGTTCCAAATATCCACTTGCTGTTTCTACAGAAAGAGCGTCTCAGAACTGCTCAATCAATAGTATGCTTCAACTCTGTTAGTTGAATGCAAAGAACAGAAATAAGTTTCACAGAATGTTTCTGTGTAGTTTTTATTTGAAGATACTCCTTTTTCCAATATAAGCCCACTAGAGCTCTGTATGTCCAGTTGCAGTTTCCACAGAAAGGGTGTTTCAGAACTGCTCTATCAAAAGTAATATTCATCTCTGTTAGTTGAATGCACAGAACAGAAAGAAGTTTCGCAGAATGCTTCCGTGTAGTTTTTATTTGAAGATATTCCTTTTTCCACTATAGGCCCCTTAGGGCTCCGAATGTCCACTTGCAGTTTTTACAGAAACAGTGTTTCAGAACTGTTCAATCAAAAGTAAGCTTCAACTCTGTTAGTTGAATGCCCAGAACAGAAAGAAGTTTCGCAGAATGCTTCTGAGTAGTTTTAATTTGAAGATATTCTTTTTTCCACTATAAGCCCAATAGCGCTCTGAGTGTCCACTTGTAGTTTCTACAGAAACAGTGTTTCAGAACTGCTCTATCGAAAGTAATATTCAACTCTGTTACTTGAATGCACAGAACAGAAAGAAGTTTCGCAGAATGCTTCTGTGTATTTTTTATTTGTAGATATTCTTTTTTGCAGTATAGGCCCCTTAGCGCTATGAATGTCCAATTGCAGTTTCTACAGAAAGAGTGTATCAGAATTGCTCAATCAAAAGTAAGCTTCAACTCTGTTAGTTCATTGCACAGAACAGAAAGAAGTTTCACTGAATGCCTCTGTGTAGGTTTTGTTTGTAATTATTCCTTTTCCAGTATAGGCTCCTTAGTGCTAGGAATGTCCACTTGCAGTTTCTATAGAAAGAGTGTTTCAGAACTGCTCAATCAATAGTAATGTTCAACTCTGATAGTTGAATGCACAGAACAGAATGAAGTTTCGCAGAATGCTTCTGAGTAGCTTTTAGTAGAAGATATTGCTTTTTCCACTATAAGCCCTTTAGCGCTCTGAATGTCCAGTTGCAGTTTCTACAGAAAGAGTGTTTCAGAACTGCTCTACCAAAAGTAATATTCAACTCTGTTAGTTTAATGCACAGAACAGAAAGAAGCTTCGGAGAATGCTTCTGTGTAGTTTTTATTTGAAGATATTCCTTTTTCCACTATTGGCCCCTTAGGGTTCCAAATGTCCACTTGCTGTTTCTACAGAAAGAGCGTCTCAGAACTGCTCAATCAATAGTAAGCTTCAACTCTGTTAGTTGAATGCAAAGAACAGAAAGAAGTTTCACAGAATGATTCTGTGTAGTTTTTATTTGAAGATATTCCTTTTTCCACTGTACGCCCCTTAGGGTTCCAAATGTCCACTTGCAGTTTCTTCCGAAAGAGCGTCTCAGAACTGCTCAATCAAAAGTAAACTTCAACTCTGTTAGTTGAGTGCAAAGAAGAGAAACAAGTTTCACAGAATGCTTCTGTATAGTTTTAATTTGAAGATATTCCTTTTTCCACTATAAGCCCATTAGCTCTCTGAGTGTCCAGTTGCAGTTTCCACAGGAAGAGTGTTTCAGAACTGCTGTATCAAAAGTAATATTCATATCTGTTAGTTGAATGCACAGAAGAGATAGAAGGTTTGCAGAATGCTTCTGTATAGTTTTTATTTGAAGATATTCCTTTTTCCACTATAGGACCCTTAGGGCTCCGAATGTCCACTTACAGTTTCTACAGAAACAATGTTTCAGAACTTTTCAATCAAAAGTAAGCTTCAACTCTGTTAGTTGAATTCACAGAACAGAAAGCAGTTTCATAAAATGCTTCTGTGTAGTTTTCATTTGAAGATATTCCATTTGCCACTAGAGTCCTCCTGGGGCTCCAAATGTCCACTTGCAGTTTCCACAGAAATTGTGTTTCAGAACTGCTCAATCAAAAGTAAGCTTCAACTCTGTTAGTTGAATGCACTGAACAAAAAGTACTATCACAGAATGCTTCTGTGTAGTTTTTATTTGAAGACATTACATTTTCCACTGTAGGCCTCTTAGCGCTATGAATGTCCACTTGCAGTTTCTAATGAAAGAGTGTTTCAGCGCTGCTCAATCAAAAGAAAGGTCCAACTCTGTTAGTTGAATGCACAGAACAGAAAGAAGTTTCACAGAATGCTTCTGTGTAGGTTTTATTTGAAGTAAGTCCTTTTTACACTATAGGCCCCCATGCGCTATGGTTGTCCACTTGCAGTTTCTACAGAAAGAGTGTTTCAGAATTGCTCAATCAAAAGTAAGCTTCAAATCTGTTACTTGAATGCACAGAACAGAAAGAAGTTTCACTGAATGCTTCTGTGTAGTTTTTGTTTGTAGTTATTCCTTTTTCCAGCATAGGCTCCTTAGTGCTACGAATGTCCACTTGTAGTTTCTACAGAAAGAGTGTTTCAGAACTGCTCAATCAATAGTAATGTTCAACTCTGTTAGTTGAATGCACAGAACAGAAAGAAGCTTCGGAGAATGCTTCTGTGTAGTTTTAATTTGAAGATATTCCTTTTTCCACTATAAGCCCATTAGCTCTCTGAGTGTCCAGTTGCATTTTCCACAGAAAGAGTGTTTCAGAACTGCTCTATCAAAAGTAATGTTCAACTCTATTAGTTGAATGCACAGAACAGAAAGAAGTTTCGGAGAATGCTTCTGTGTAGTTTTTATTTGAAGATATTCCTTTTTCCACTATAGGCCCCTTACGGTTCCAAATATCCACTTGCTGTTTCTACAGAAAGAGCGTCTCAGAACTGCTCAATCAATAGTATGCTTCAACTCTGTTAGTTGAATTCAAAGAACAGAAATAAGTTTCACAGAATGTTTCTGTGTAGTTTTTATTTGAAGATATTCCTTTTTCCAACATAAGCCCATTAGTGCTCTGTATGTCCAGTTACAGTTTCCACAGAAAGAGTGTTTCAGAACTGTTCAATCAAAAGTAAGCTTCAACTCTGTTAGTTGAATGCCCAGAACAGAAAGAAGTTTCGCAGAATGCTTCTGAGTAGTTTTAATTTGAAGATATTCTTTTTTCCACTATAAGCCAAATAGCGCTCTGAGTGTCCACTTGTAGTTTCTACAGAAACAGTGTTTCAGAACTGCTCTATCGAAAGTAATATTCAACTCTGTTACTTGAATGCACAGAACAGAAAGAAGTTTCACAGAATGCTTCTGTGTAGTTTTTATCTGTAGATATTCTTTTTGGCAGTATAGGCCCCTTAGCGCTATGAATGTCCAATTGCAGTTTCTACAGAAAGAGTGTATCAGAATTGCTCAATCAAAAGTATGCTTCAACTCTGTTAGTTCATTGCACAGAACAGAAAGAAGTTTCACTGAATGCCTCTGTGTAGTTTTTGTTTGTAATTATTCCTTTTCCAGTATAGGCTCCTTAGTGCTAGGAATGTCCACTTGCAGTTTCTACAGAAAGAGTGTTTCAAAACTGCTCAATCAATAGTAATGTTCAACTCTGATAGTTGAATGCACAGAACAGAATGAAGTTTCGCAGAATGCTTCTGAGTAGCTTTTAGTTGAAGATATTCCTTTTTCCACTATAAGCCCATTAGCTCTCTGAGTGTCCAGTTGCATTTTCCACAGAAAGAGTGTTTCAGAACTGCTCTATCAAAAGTAATGTTCAACTCTGTTAGTTGAATGCACAGAACAGAAAGAAGCTTCGGAGAATGCTTCTGTGTAGTTTTAATTTGAAGATATTCCTTTTTCCACTATAAGCCCATTAGCTCTCTGAGTGTCCAGTTGCATTTTCCACAGAAAGAGTGTTTCAGAACTGCTCTATCAAAAGTAATATTCATCTCTGTTAGTTGAATGCACAGAACAGAAAGAAGTTTCGCAGAATGGTTCTGTGTAGTTTTTATTTGAAGATATTTCTTTTTCCACTATAGGACCCTTAGGGCTCCGAATGTCCACTTACAGTTTCTACAGAAACAATGTTTCAGAACTGTTCAATCAAAAGTAAGCTTCAACTCTGTTAGTTGAATTCACAGAACAGAAAGCAGTTTCATAAAATGCTTCTGTGTAGTTTTTATTTGAAGATATTCCTTTTGCCACTAGAGTCCTCCTGGCGCTCCGAATGTCCACTTGCAGTTTCCACAGAAACTGTGTTTCAGAACTCCTCAATCAAAAGTAAGCTTCAACTCTGTTAGTTGAATGCACTGAACAAAAAGTACTATCACAGAATGCTTCTGTGTAGTTTTTATTTGAAGACATTACATTTTCCACTGTAGGCCTCTTAGCGCTATGAATGTCCACTTGCAGTTTCTAATGAAAGAGTGTTTCTGTGCTGCTCAATCAAAAGAAAGGTCCAACTCTGTTAGTTGAATGCACAGAACAGAAAGAAGGTTCACAGTATGCTTCCGTGTAGGTTTTATTTGAAGTAAGTCCTTTTTACACTATAGGCCCCCATGCGCTATGGTTGTCCACTTGCAGTTTCTACAGAAAGAGTGTTTCTGTGCTGCTCTATCAAAAGTAGGTTCAACTCTGTTAGTTGAATGCACAGAAGACAAAGAAGTTTCACAGAATGCTTCTGTGTAGTTTTTATTTTTAGATATTCTTTTTTGCTGTATAGGCCCCTTAGCGCTATGAATGTCCAACTGCAGTTTCTACAGAAAGAGTGTTTCAGAATTGCTCAATCAAAAGTAAGCTTCAAATCTGTTACTTGAATGCACAGAACAGAAAGAAGTTTCACTGAATGCTTCTGTGTAGTTTTTGTTTGTAGTTATTCCTTTTTCCAGCATAGGCTCCTTAGTGCTACGAATGTCCACTTGTAGTTTCTACAGAAAGAGTGTTTCAGAACTGCTCAATCAATAGTATTGTTCAACTCTGTTAGTTGAATGCACAGAACAGAAAGAAGTTTCGCAGAATGCTTCTGAGTAGTTTCTAGTTGAAGATATCCCTTTTTCCACTATAAGCCCCATAGAGCTCTGAATGTCCAGTTGCAGTTTCTACAGAAAGAGTGTTTCAGAACTGCTCTATCAAAAGTAATGTTCAACTCTGTTAGTTGAATGCACAGAACAGAAAGAAGTTTCGGAGAATGCTTCTGTGTAGTTTTTATTTGAAGATATTCCTTTTTCCACTATAGGCCCCTTACGGTTCCAAATATCCACTTGCTGTTTCTACAGAAAGAGCGTCTCAGAACTGCTCAATCAATAGTATGCTTCAACTCTGTTAGTTGAATGCAAAGAACAGAAATAAGTTTCACAGAATGTTTCTGTGTAGTTTTTATTTGAGGATACTCCTTTTTCCAATATAAGCCCACTAGAGCTCTGTATGTCCAGTTGCAGTTTCCACAGAAAGAGTGTTTCAGAACTGCTCTATCAAAAGGAATATTCATCTCTGTTAGTTGAATGCACAGAACAGAAAGAAGGTTCACAGTATGCTTCCGTGTAGGTTTTATTTGAAGTAAGTCCTTTTTACACTATAGGCCCCCATGCGCTATGTTTGTCCACTTGCAGTTTCTACAGAAAGAGTGTTTCTGTGCTGCTCTATCAAAAGTAGGTTCAACTCTGTTAGTTGAATGCACAGAAGACAAAGAAGTTTCACAGAATGCTTCTGTGTAGTTTTTATTTTTATTCTTTTTTGCTGTATAGGCCCCTTAGCGCTATGAATGTCCAACTGCAGTTTCTACAGAAAGAGCGTTTCAGAATTGCTCAATCAAAAGTAAGCTTCAAATCTGTTACTTGAATGCACAGAACAGAAAGAAGTTTCACTGAATGCTTCTGTGTAGTTTTTGTTTGTAGTTATTCCTTTTTCCAGCATAGGCTCCTTAGTGCTACGAATGTCCACTTGTAGTTTCTACAGAAAGAGTGTTTCAGAACTGCTCAATCAATAGTATTGTTCAACTCTGTTAGTTGAATGCACAGAACAGAAAGAAGTTTCGCAGAATGCTTCTGAGTAGTTTCTAGTTGAAGATATCCCTTTTTCCACTATAAGCCCCATAGAGCTCTGAATGTCCAGTTGCAGTTTCTACAGAAAGAGTGTTTCAGAACTGCTCTATCAAAAGTAATGTTCAACTCTGTTAGTTGAATGCACAGAACAGAAAGAAGTTTCGGAGAATGCTTCTGTGTAGTTTTTATTTGAAGATATTCCTTTTTCCACTATAGGCCCCTTACGGTTCCAAATATCCACTTGCTGTTTCTACAGAAAGAGCGTCTCAGAACTGCTCAATCAATAGTATGCTTCAACTCTGTTAGTTGAATGCAAAGAACAGAAATAAGTTTCACAGAATGTTTCTGTGTAGTTTTTATTTGAAGATACTCCTTTTTCCAATATAAGCCCACTAGAGCTCTGTATGTCCAGTTGCAGTTTCCACAGAAAGGGTGTTTCAGAACTGCTCTATCAAAAGTAATATTCATCTCTGTTAGTTGAATGCACAGAACAGAAAGAAGTTTCGCAGAATGCTTCCGTGTAGTTTTTATTTGAAGATATTCCTTTTTCCACTATAGGCCCCTTAGGGCTCCGAATGTCCACTTGCAGTTTTTACAGAAACAGTGTTTCAGAACTGTTCAATCAAAAGTAAGCTTCAACTCTGTTAGTTGAATGCCCAGAACAGAAAGAAGTTTCGCAGAATGCTTCTGAGTAGTTTTAATTTGAAGATATTCTTTTTTCCACTATAAGCCCAATAGCGCTCTGAGTGTCCACTTGTAGTTTCTACAGAAACAGTGTTTCAGAACTGCTCTATCGAAAGTAATATTCAACTCTGTTACTTGAATGCACAGAACAGAAAGAAGTTTCGCAGAATGCTTCTGTGTATTTTTTATTTGTAGATATTCTTTTTTGCAGTATAGGCCCCTTAGCGCTATGAATGTCCAATTGCAGTTTCTACAGAAAGAGTGTATCAGAATTGCTCAATCAAAAGTAAGCTTCAACTCTGTTAGTTCATTGCACAGAACAGAAAGAAGTTTCACTGAATGCCTCTGTGTAGGTTTTGTTTGTAATTATTCCTTTTCCAGTATAGGCTCCTTAGTGCTAGGAATGTCCACTTGCAGTTTCTATAGAAAGAGTGTTTCAGAACTGCTCAATCAATAGTAATGTTCAACTCTGATAGTTGAATGCACAGAACAGAATGAAGTTTCGCAGAATGCTTCTGAGTAGCTTTTAGTAGAAGATATTGCTTTTTCCACTATAAGCCCTTTAGCGCTCTGAATGTCCAGTTGCAGTTTCTACAGAAAGAGTGTTTCAGAACTGCTCTACCAAAAGTAATATTCAACTCTGTTAGTTTAATGCACAGAACAGAAAGAAGCTTCGGAGAATGCTTCTGTGTAGTTTTTATTTGAAGATATTCCTTTTTCCACTATTGGCCCCTTAGGGTTCCAAATGTCCACTTGCTGTTTCTACAGAAAGAGCGTCTCAGAACTGCTCAATCAATAGTAAGCTTCAACTCTGTTAGTTGAATGCAAAGAACAGAAAGAAGTTTCACAGAATGATTCTGTGTAGTTTTTATTTGAAGATATTCCTTTTTCCACTGTACGCCCCTTAGGGTTCCAAATGTCCACTTGCAGTTTCTTCCGAAAGAGCGTCTCAGAACTGCTCAATCAAAAGTAAACTTCAACTCTGTTAGTTGAGTGCAAAGAAGAGAAACAAGTTTCACAGAATGCTTCTGTATAGTTTTAATTTGAAGATATTCCTTTTTCCACTATAAGCCCATTAGCTCTCTGAGTGTCCAGTTGCAGTTTCCACAGGAAGAGTGTTTCAGAACTGCTGTATCAAAAGTAATATTCATATCTGTTAGTTGAATGCACAGAAGAGATAGAAGGTTTGCAGAATGCTTCTGTATAGTTTTTATTTGAAGATATTCCTTTTTCCACTATAGGACCCTTAGGGCTCCGAATGTCCACTTACAGTTTCTACAGAAACAATGTTTCAGAACTTTTCAATCAAAAGTAAGCTTCAACTCTGTTAGTTGAATTCACAGAACAGAAAGCAGTTTCATAAAATGCTTCTGTGTAGTTTTCATTTGAAGATATTCCATTTGCCACTAGAGTCCTCCTGGGGCTCCAAATGTCCACTTGCAGTTTCCACAGAAATTGTGTTTCAGAACTGCTCAATCAAAAGTAAGCTTCAACTCTGTTAGTTGAATGCACTGAACAAAAAGTACTATCACAGAATGCTTCTGTGTAGTTTTTATTTGAAGACATTACATTTTCCACTGTAGGCCTCTTAGCGCTATGAATGTCCACTTGCAGTTTCTAATGAAAGAGTGTTTCAGCGCTGCTCAATCAAAAGAAAGGTCCAACTCTGTTAGTTGAATGCACAGAACAGAAAGAAGTTTCACAGAATGCTTCTGTGTAGGTTTTATTTGAAGTAAGTCCTTTTTACACTATAGGCCCCCATGCGCTATGGTTGTCCACTTGCAGTTTCTACAGAAAGAGTGTTTCAGAATTGCTCAATCAAAAGTAAGCTTCAAATCTGTTACTTGAATGCACAGAACAGAAAGAAGTTTCACTGAATGCTTCTGTGTAGTTTTTGTTTGTAGTTATTCCTTTTTCCAGCATAGGCTCCTTAGTGCTACGAATGTCCACTTGTAGTTTCTACAGAAAGAGTGTTTCAGAACTGCTCAATCAATAGTATTGTTCAACTCTGTTAGTTGAATGCACAGAACAGAAAGAAGTTTCGCAGAATGCTTCTGAGTAGTTTCTAGTTGAAGATATCCCTTTTTCCACTATAAGCCCCATAGAGCTCTGAATGTCCAGTTGCAGTTTCTACAGAAAGAGTGTTTCAGAACTGCTCTATCAAAAGTAATGTTCAACTCTGTTAGTTGAATGCACAGAACAGAAAGAAGTTTCGGAGAATGCTTCTGTGTAGTTTTTATTTGAAGATATTCCTTTTTCCACTATAGGCCCCTTACGGTTCCAAATATCCACTTGCTGTTTCTACAGAAAGAGCGTCTCAGAACTTCTCAATCAATAGTATGCTTCAACTCTGTTAGTTGAATTCAAAGAACAGAAATAAGTTTCACAGAATGTTTCTGTGTAGTTTTTATTTGAAGATATTCCTTTTTCCAACATAAGCCCATTAGTGCTCTGTATGTCCAGTTACAGTTTCCACAGAAAGAGTGTTTCAGAACTGTTCAATCAAAAGTAAGCTTCAACTCTGTTAGTTGAATGCCCAGAACAGAAAGAAGTTTCGCAGAATGCTTCTGAGTAGTTTTAATTTGAAGATATTCTTTTTTCCACTATAAGCCAAATAGCGCTCTGAGTGTCCACTTGTAGTTTCTACAGAAACAGTGTTTCAGAACTGCTCTATCGAAAGTAATATTCAACTCTGTTACTTGAATGCACAGAACAGAAAGAAGTTTCACAGAATGCTTCTGTGTAGTTTTTATCTGTAGATATTCTTTTTGGCAGTATAGGCCCCTTAGCGCTATGAATGTCCAATTGCAGTTTCTACAGAAAGAGTGTATCAGAATTGCTCAATCAAAAGTATGCTTCAACTCTGTTAGTTCATTGCACAGAACAGAAAGAAGTTTCACTGAATGCCTCTGTGTAGTTTTTGTTTGTAATTATTCCTTTTCCAGTATAGGCTCCTTAGTGCTAGGAATGTCCACTTGCAGTTTCTACAGAAAGAGTGTTTCAAAACTGCTCAATCAATAGTAATGTTCAACTCTGATAGCTGAATGCACAGAACAGAATGAAGTTTCGCAGAATGCTTCTGAGTAGCTTTTAGTTGAAGATATTCCTTTTTCCACTATAAGCCCATTAGCTCTCTGAGTGTCCAGTTGCATTTTCCACAGAAAGAGTGTTTCAGAACTGCTCTATCAAAAGTAATGTTCAACTCTGTTAGTTGAATGCACAGAACAGAAAGAAGCTTCGGAGAATGCTTCTGTGTAGTTTTAATTTGAAGATATTCCTTTTTCCACTATAAGCCCATTAGCTCTCTGAGTGTCCAGTTGCATTTTCCACAGAAAGAGTGTTTCAGAACTGCTCTATCAAAAGTAATATTCATCTCTGTTAGTTGAATGCACAGAACAGAAAGAAGTTTCGCAGAATGGTTCTGTGTAGTTTTTATTTGAAGATATTTCTTTTTCCACTATAGGACCCTTAGGGCTCCGAATGTCCACTTACAGTTTCTACAGAAACAATGTTTCAGAACTGTTCAATCAAAAGTAAGCTTCAACTCTGTTAGTTGAATTCACAGAACAGAAAGCAGTTTCATAAAATGCTTCTGTGTAGTTTTTATTTGAAGATATTCCTTTTGCCACTAGAGTCCTCCTGGCGCTCCGAATGTCCACTTGCAGTTTCCACAGAAACTGTGTTTCAGAACTCCTCAATCAAAAGTAAGCTTCAACTCTGTTAGTTGAATGCACTGAACAAAAAGTACTATCACAGAATGCTTCTGTGTAGTTTTTATTTGAAGACATTACATTTTCCACTGTAGGCCTCTTAGCGCTATGAATGTCCACTTGCAGTTTCTAATGAAAGAGTGTTTCTGTGCTGCTCAATCAAAAGAAAGGTCCAACTCTGTTAGTTGAATGCACAGAACAGAAAGAAGGTTCACAGTATGCTTCCGTGTAGGTTTTATTTGAAGTAAGTCCTTTTTACACTATAGGCCCCCATGCGCTATGGTTGTCCACTTGCAGTTTCTACAGAAAGAGTGTTTCTGTGCTGCTCTATCAAAAGTAGGTTCAACTCTGTTAGTTGAATGCACAGAAGACAAAGAAGTTTCACAGAATGCTTCTGTGTAGTTTTTATTTTTAGATATTCTTTTTTGCTGTATAGGCCCCTTAGCGCTATGAATGTCCAACTGCAGTTTCTACAGAAAGAGTGTTTCAGAATTGCTCAATCAAAAGTAAGCTTCAAATCTGTTACTGGAATGCACAGAACAGAAAGAAGTTTCACTGAATGCTTCTGTGTAGTTTTTGTTTGTAGTTATTCCTTTTTCCAGCATAGGCTCCTTAGTGCTACGAATGTCCACTTGTAGTTTCTACAGAAAGAGTGTTTCAGAACTGCTCAATCAATAGTATTGTTCAACTCTGTTAGTTGAATGCAAAGAACAGAAATAAGTTTCACAGAATGTTTCTGTGTAGTTTTTATTTGAAGATACTCCTTTTTCCAATATAAGCCCACTAGAGCTCTGTATGTCCAGTTGCAGTTTCCACAGAAAGGGTGTTTCAGAACTGCTCTATCAAAAGTAATATTCATCTCTGTTAGTTGAATGCACAGAACAGAAAGAAGTTTCGCAGAATGCTTCAGTGTAGTTTTTATTTGAAGATATTCCTTTTTCCACTATAGGCCCCTTAGGGCTCCGAATGTCCACTTGCAGTTTTTACAGAAACAGTGTTTCAGAACTGTTCAATCAAAAGTAAGCTTCAACTCTGTTAGTTGAATGCCCAGAACAGAAAGAAGTTTCGCAGAATGCTTCTGAGTAGTTTTAATTTGAAGATATTCTTTTTTCCACTATAAGCCCAATAGCGCTCTGAGTGTCCACTTGTAGTTTCTACAGAAACAGTGTTTCAGAACTGCTCTATCGAAAGTAATATTCAACTCTGTTACTTGAATGCACAGAACAGAAAGAAGTTTCGCAGAATGCTTCTGTGTATTTTTTATTTGTAGATATTCTTTTTTGCAGTATAGGCCCCTTAGCGCTATGAATGTCCAATTGCAGTTTCTACAGAAAGAGTGTATCAGAATTGCTCAATCAAAAGTAAGCTTCAACTCTGTTAGTTCATTGCACAGAACAGAAAGAAGTTTCACTGAATGCCTCTGTGTAGGTTTTGTTTGTAATTATTCCTTTTCCAGTATAGGCTCCTTAGTGCTAGGAATGTCCACTTGCAGTTTCTACAGAAAGAGTGTTTCAGAACTGCTCAATCAATAGTAATGTTCAACTCTGATAGTTGAATGCACAGAACAGAATGAAGTTTCGCAGAATGCTTCTGAGTAGCTTTTAGTAGAAGATATTGCTTTTTCCACTATAAGCCCTTTAGCGCTCTGAATGTCCAGTTGCAGTTTCTACAGAAAGAGTGTTTCAGAACTGCTCTACCAAAAGTAATATTCAACTCTGTTAGTTTAATGCACAGAACAGAAAGAAGCTTCGGAGAATGCTTCTGTGTAGTTTTTATTTGAAGATATTCCTTTTTCCACTATTGGCCCCTTAGGGTTCCAAATGTCCACTTGCTGTTTCTACAGAAAGAGCGTCTCAGAACTGCTCAATCAATAGTAAGCTTCAACTCTGTTAGTTGAATGCAAAGAACAGAAAGAAGTTTCACAGAATGATTCTGTGTAGTTTTTATTTGAAGATATTCCTTTTTCCACTGTACGCCCCTTAGGGTTCCAAATGTCCACTTGCAGTTTCTTCCGAAAGAGCGTCTCAGAACTGCTCAATCAAAAGTAAACTTCAACTCTGTTAGTTGAGTGCAAAGAAGAGAAACAAGTTTCACAGAATGCTTCTGTATAGTTTTAATTTGAAGATATTCCTTTTTCCACTATAAGCCCATTAGCTCTCTGAGTGTCCAGTTGCAGTTTCCACAGAAAGAGTGTTTCAGAACTGCTGTATCAAAAGTAATATTCATATCTGTTAGTTGAATGCACAGAAGAGATAGAAGGTTTGCAGAATGCTTCTGTATAGTTTTTATTTGAAGATATTCCTTTTTCCACTATAGGACCCTTAGGGCTCCGAATGTCCACTTACAGTTTCTACAGAAACAATGTTTCAGAACTTTTCAATCAAAAGTAAGCTTCAACTCTGTTAGTTGAATTCACAGAACAGAAAGCAGTTTCATAAAATGCTTCTGTGTAGTTTTCATTTGAAGATATTCCATTTGCCACTAGAGTCCTCCTGGGGCTCCAAATGTCCACTTGCAGTTTCCACAGAAATTGTGTTTCAGAACTGCTCAATCAAAAGTAAGCTTCAACTCTGTTAGTTGAATGCACTGAACAAAAAGTACTATCACAGAATGCTTCTGTGTAGTTTTTATTTGAAGACATTACATTTTCCACTGTAGGCCTCTTAGCGCTATGAATGTCCACTTGCAGTTTCTAATGAAAGAGTGTTTCAGCGCTGCTCAATCAAAAGAAAGGTCCAACTCTGTTAGTTGAATGCACAGAACAGAAAGAAGTTTCACAGAATGCTTCTGTGTAGTTTTTATTTTTATTCTTTTTTGCTGTATAGGCCCCTTAGCGCTATGAATGTCCAACTGCAGTTTCTACAGAAAGAGCGTTTCAGAATTGCTCAATCAAAAGTAAGCTTCAAATCTGTTACTTGAATGCACAGAACAGAAAGAAGTTTCACTGAATGCTTCTGTGTAGTTTTTGTTTGTAGTTATTCCTTTTTCCAGCATAGGCTCCTTAGTGCTACGAATGTCCACTTGTAGTTTCTACAGAAAGAGTGTTTCAGAACTGCTCAATCAATAGTATTGTTCAACTCTGTTAGTTGAATGCACAGAACAGAAAGAAGTTTCGCAGAATGCTTCTGAGTAGTTTCTAGTTGAAGATATCCCTTTTTCCACTATAAGCCCCATAGAGCTCTGAATGTCCAGTTGCAGTTTCTACAGAAAGAGTGTTTCAGAACTGCTCTATCAAAAGTAATGTTCAACTCTGTTAGTTGAATGCACAGAACAGAAAGAAGTTTCGGAGAATGCTTCTGTGTAGTTTTTATTTGAAGATATTCCTTTTTCCACTATAGGCCCCTTACGGTTCCAAATATCCACTTGCTGTTTCTACAGAAAGAGCGTCTCAGAACTGCTCAATCAATAGTATGCTTCAACTCTGTTAGTTGAATGCAAAGAACAGAAATAAGTTTCACAGAATGTTTCTGTGTAGTTTTTATTTGAAGATACTCCTTTTTCCAATATAAGCCCACTAGAGCTCTGTATGTCCAGTTGCAGTTTCCACAGAAAGAGTGTTTCAGAACTGCTCTATCAAAAGTAATATTCATCTCTGTTAGTTGAATGCACAGAACAGAAAGAAGGTTCACAGTATGCTTCCGTGTAGGTTTTATTTGAAGTAAGTCCTTTTTACACTATAGGCCCCCATGCGCTATGGTTGTCCACTTGCAGTTTCTACAGAAAGAGTGTTTCTGTGCTGCTCTATCAAAAGTAGGTTCAACTCTGTTAGTTGAATGCACAGAAGACAAAGAAGTTTCACAGAATTCTTCTGTGTAGTTTTTATTTTTATTCTTTTTTGCTGTATAGGCCCCTTAGCGCTATGAATGTCCAACTGCAGTTTCTACAGAAAGAGTGTTTCAGAATTGCTCAATCAAAAGTATGCTTCAAATATGTTACTTGAATGCACAGAACAGAAAGAAGTTTCACTGAATGCTTCTGTGTAGTTTTTGTTTGTAGTTATTCCTTTTTCCAGCATAGGCTCCTTAGTGCTACGAATGTCCACTTGTAGTTTCTACAGAAAGAGTGTTTCAGAACTGCTCAATCAATAGTATTGTTCAACTCTGTTAGTTGAATGCACAGAACAGAAAGAAGTTTCGCAGAATGCTTCTGAGTAGTTTCTAGTTGAAGATATCCCTTTTTCCACTATAAGCCCCATAGAGCTCTGAATGTCCAGTTGCAGTTTCTACAGAAAGAGTGTTTCAGAACTGCTCTATCAAAAGTAATGTTCAACTCTGTTAGTTGAATGCACAGAACAGAAAGAAGTTTCGGAGAATGCTTCTGTGTAGTTTTTATTTGAAGATATTCCTTTTTCCACTATAGGCCCCTTACGGTTCCAAATATCCACTTGCTGTTTCTACAGAAAGAGCGTCTCAGAACTGCTCAATCAATAGTATGCTTCAACTCTGTTAGTTGAATGCAAAGAACAGAAATAAGTTTCACAGAATGTTTCTGTGTAGTTTTTATTTGAAGATATTCCTTTTTCCAATATAAGCCCACTAGAGCTCTGTATGTCCAGTTGCAGTTTCCACAGAAAGGGTGTTTCAGAACTGCTCTATCAAAAGTAATATTCATCTCTGTTAGTTGAATGCACATAACAGAAAGAAGTTTCGCAGAATGCTTCAGTGTAGTTTTTATTTGAAGATATTCCTTTTTCCACTATAGGCCCCTTAGGGCTCCGAATGTCCACTTGCAGTTTTTACAGAAACAGTGTTTCAGAACTGTTCAATCAAAAGTAAGCTTCAACTCTGTTAGTTGAATGCCCAGAACAGAAAGAAGTTTCGCAGAATGCTTCTGAGTAGTTTTAATTTGAAGATATTCTTTTTTCCACTATAAGCCAAATAGCGCTCTGAGTGTCCACTTGTAGTTTCTACAGAAACAGTGTTTCAGAACTGCTCTATCGAAAGTAATATTCAACTCTGTTACTTGAATGCACAGAACAGAAAGAAGTTTCACAGAATGCTTCTGTGTAGTTTTTATCTGTAGATATTCTTTTTGGCAGTATAGGCCCCTTAGCGCTATGAATGTCCAATTGCAGTTTCTACAGAAAGAGTGTATCAGAATTGCTCAATCAAAAGTATGCTTCAACTCTGTTATTTCATTGCACAGAACAGAAAGAAGTTTCACTGAATGCCTCTGTGTAGTTTTTGTTTGTAATTATTCCTTTTCCAGTATAGGCTCCTTAGTGCTAGGAATGTCCACTTGCAGTTTCTACAGAAAGAGTGTTTCAAAACTGCTCAATCAATAGTAATGTTCAACTCTGATAGTTGAATGCACAGAACAAAATGAAGTTTCGCAGAATGCTTCTGAGTAGCTTTTAGTTGAAGATATTCCTTTTTCCACTATAAGCCCATTAGCTCTCTGAGTGTCCAGTTGCATTTTCCACAGAAAGAGTGTTTCAGAACTGCTCTATCAAAAGTAATGTTCAACTCTGTTAGTTGAATGCACAGAACAGAAAGAAGCTTCGGAGAATGCTTCTGTGTAGTTTTAATTTGAAGATATTCCTTTTTCCACTATAAGCCCATTAGCTCTCTGAGTGTCCAGTTGCATTTTCCACAGAAAGAGTGTTTCAGAACTGCTCTATCAAAAGTAATATTCATCTCTGTTAGTTGAATGCACAGAACAGAAAGAAGTTTCGCAGAATGGTTCTGTGTAGTTTTTATTTGAAGATATTTCTTTTTCCACTATAGGACTCTTAGGGCTCCGAATGTCCACTTACAGTTTCTACAGAAACAATGTTTCAGAACTGTTCAATCAAAAGTAAGCTTCAACTCTGTTAGTTGAATTCACAGAACAGAAAGCAGTTTCATAAAATGCTTCTGTGTAGTTTTTATTTGAAGATATTCCTTTTGCCACTAGAGTCCTCCTGGCGCTCCGAATGTCCACTTGCAGTTTCCACAGAAACTGTGTTTCAGAACTCCTCAATCAAAAGTAAGCTTCAACTCTGTTAGTTGAATGCACTGAACAAAAAGTACTATCACAGAATGCTTCTGTGTAGTTTTTATTTGAAGACATTACATTTTCCACTGTAGGCCTCTTAGCGCTATGAATGTCCACTTGCAGTTTCTAATGAAAGAGTGTTTCTGTGCTGCTCAATCAAAAGAAAGGTCCAACTCTGTTAGTTGAATGCACAGAACAGAAAGAAGGTTCACAGTATGCTTCCGTGTAGGTTTTATTTGAAGTAAGTCCTTTTTACACTATAGGCCCCCATGCGCTATGGTTGTCCACTTGCAGTTTCTACAGAAAGAGTGTTTCTGTGCTGCTCTATCAAAAGTAGGTTCAACTCTGTTAGTTGAATGCACAGAAGACAAAGAAGTTTCACAGAATGCTTCTGTGTAGTTTTTATTTTTAGATATTCTTTTTTGCTGTATAGGCCCCTTAGCGCTATGAATGTCCAACTGCAGTTTCTACAGAAAGAGTGTTTCAGAATTGCTCAATCAAAAGTAAGCTTCAAATCTGTTACTTGAATGCACAGAACAGAAAGAAGTTTCACTGAATGCTTCTGTGTAGTTTTTGTTTGTAGTTATTCCTTTTTCCAGCATAGGCTCCTTAGTGCTACGAATGTCCACTTGTAGTTTCTACAGAAAGAGTGTTTCAGAACTGCTCAATCAATAGTATTGTTCAACTCTGTTAGTTGAATGCACAGAACAGAAAGAAGTTTCGCAGAATGCTTCTGAGTAGTTTCTAGTTGAAGATATCCCTTTTTCCACTATAAGCCCCATAGAGCTCTGAATGTCCAGTTGCAGTTTCTACAGAAAGAGTGTTTCAGAACTGCTCTATCAAAAGTAATGTTCAACTCTGTTAGTTGAATGCACAGAACAGAAAGAAGTTTCGGAGAATGCTTCTGTGTAGTTTTTATTTGAAGATATTCCTTTTTCCACTATAGGCCCCTTACGGTTCCAAATATCCACTTGCTGTTTCTACAGAAAGAGCGTCTCAGAACTGCTCAATCAATAGTATGCTTCAACTCTGTTAGTTGAATGCAAAGAACAGAAATAAGTTTCACAGAATATTTCTGTGTAGTTTTTATTTGAAGATACTCCTTTTTCCAATATAAGCCCACTAGAGCTCTGTATGTCCAGTTGCAGTTTCCACAGAAAGGGTGTTTCAGAACTGCTCTATCAAAAGTAATATTCATCTCTGTTAGTTGAATGCACAGAACAGAAAGAAGTTTCGCAGAATGCTTCAGTGTAGTTTTTATTTGAAGATATTCCTTTTTCCACTATAGGCCCCTTAGGGCTCCGAATGTCCACTTGCAGTTTTTACAGAAACAGTGTTTCAGAACTGTTCAATCAAAAGTAAGCTTCAACTCTGTTAGTTGAATGCCCAGAACAGAAAGAAGTTTCGCAGAATGCTTCTGAGTAGTTTTAATTTGAAGATATTCTTTTTTCCACTATAAGCCCAATAGCGCTCTGAGTGTCCACTTGTAGTTTCTACAGAAACAGTGTTTCAGAACTGCTCTATCGAAAGTAATATTCAACTCTGTTACTTGAATGCACAGAACAGAAAGAAGTTTCGCAGAATGCTTCTGTGTATTTTTTATTTGTAGATATTCTTTTTTGCAGTATAGGCCCCTTAGCGCTATGAATGTCCAATTGCAGTTTCTACAGAAAGAGTGTATCAGAATTGCTCAATCAAAAGTAAGCTTCAACTCTGTTAGTTCATTGCACAGAACAGAAAGAAGTTTCACTGAATGCCTCTGTGTAGGTTTTGTTTGTAATTATTCCTTTTCCAGTATAGGCTCCTTAGTGCTAGGAATGTCCACTTGCAGTTTCTACAGAAAGAGTGTTTCAGAACTGCTCAATCAATAGTAATGTTCAACTCTGATAGTTGAATGCACAGAACAGAATGAAGTTTCGCAGAATGCTTCTGAGTAGCTTTTAGTAGAAGATATTGCTTTTTCCACTATAAGCCCTTTAGCGCTCTGAATGTCCAGTTGCAGTTTCTACAGAAAGAGTGTTTCAGAACTGCTCTACCAAAAGTAATATTCAACTCTGTTAGTTTAATGCACAGAACAGAAAGAAGCTTCGGAGAATGCTTCTGTGTAGTTTTTATTTGAAGATATTCCTTTTTCCACTATTGGCCCCTTAGGGTTCCAAATGTCCACTTGCTGTTTCTACAGAAAGAGCGTCTCAGAACTGCTCAATCAATAGTAAGCTTCAACAATGTTAGTTGAATGCAAAGAACAGAAAGAAGTTTCACAGAATGATTCTGTGTAGTTTTTATTTGAAGATATTCCTTTTTCCACTGTACGCCCCTTAGGGTTCCAAATGTCCACTTGCAGTTTCTTCCGAAAGAGCGTCTCAGAACTGCTCAATCAAAAGTAAACTTCAACTCTGTTAGTTGAGTGCAAAGAAGAGAAACAAGTTTCACAGAATGCTTCTGTATAGTTTTAATTTGAAGATATTCCTTTTTCCACTATAAGCCCATTAGCTCTCTGAGTGTCCAGTTGCAGTTTCCACAGAAAGAGTGTTTCAGAACTGCTGTATCAAAAGTAATATTCATATCTGTTAGTTGAATGCACAGAAGAGATAGAAGGTTTGCAGAATGCTTCTGTATAGTTTTTATTTGAAGATATTCCTTTTTCCACTATAGGACCCTTAGGGCTCCGAATGTCCACTTACAGTTTCTACAGAAACAATGTTTCAGAACTTTTCAATCAAAAGTAAGCTTCAACTCTGTTAGTTGAATTCACAGAACAGAAAGCAGTTTCATAAAATGCTTCTGTGTAGTTTTCATTTGAAGATATTCCATTTGCCACTAGAGTCCTCCTGGGGCTCCAAACGTCCACTTGCAGTTTCCACAGAAATTGTGTTTCAGAACTGCTCAATCAAAAGTAAGCTTCAACTCTGTTAGTTGAATGCACTGAACAAAAAGTACTATCACAGAATGCTTCTGTGTAGTTTTTATTTGAAGACATTACATTTTCCACTGTAGGCCTCTTAGCGCTATGAATGTCCACTTGCAGTTTCTAATGAAAGAGTGTTTCAGCGCTGCTCAATCAAAAGAAAAGTCCAACTCTGTTAGTTGAATGCACAGAACAGAAAGAAGTTTCACAGAATGCTTCTGTGTAGGTTTTATTTGAAGTAAGTCCTTTTTACACTATAGGCCCCCATGCGCTATGGTTGTCCACTTGCAGTTTCTACAGAAAGAGTGTTTCAGAATTGCTCAATCAAAAGTAAGCTTCAAATCTGTTACTTGAATGCACAGAACAGAAAGAAGTTTCACTGAATGCTTCTGTGTAGTTTTTGTTTGTAGTTATTCCTTTTTCCAGCATAGGCTCCTTAGTGCTACGAATGTCCACTTGTAGTTTCTACAGAAAGAGTGTTTCAGAACTGCTCAATCAATAGTATTGTTCAACTCTGTTAGTTGAATGCACAGAACAGAAAGAAGTTTCGCAGAATGCTTCTGAGTAGTTTCTAGTTGAAGATATCCCTTTTTCCACTATAAGCCCCATAGAGCTCTGAATGTCCAGTTGCAGTTTCTACAGAAAGAGTGTTTCAGAACTGCTCTATCAAAAGTAATGTTCAACTCTGTTAGTTGAATGCCCAGAACAGAAAGAAGTTTCGCAGAATGCTTCTGAGTAGTTTTAATTTGAAGATATTCTTTTTTCCACTATAAGCCCAATAGCGCTCTGAGTGTCCACTTGTAGTTTCTACAGAAACAGTGTTTCAGAACTGCTCTATCAAAAGTAATGTTCAACTCTGTTAGTTGAATGCAAAGAACAGAAATAAGTTTCACAGAATGTTTCTGTGTAGTTTTTATTTGAAGATACTCCTTTTTCCAATATAAGCCCACTAGAGCTCTGTTTGTCCAGTTGCAGTTTCCACAGAAAGGGTGTTTCAGAACTGCTCTATCAAAAGTAATATTCATCTCTGTTAGTTGAATGCACAGAACAGAAAGAAGTTTCGCAGAATGCTTCAGTGTAGTTTTTATTTGAAGATATTCCTTTTTCCACCATAGGCCCCTTAGGGCTCCGAATGTCCACTTGCAGTTTTTACAGAAACAGTGTTTCAGAACTGTTCAATCAAAAGTAAGCTTCAACTCTGTTAGTTGAATGCCCAGAACAGAAAGAAGTTTCGCAGAATGCTTCTGAGTAGTTTTAATTTGAAGATATTCTTTTTTCCACTATAAGCCCAATAGCGCTCTGAGTGTCCACTTGTAGTTTCTACAGAAACAGTGTTTCAGAACTGCTCTATCGAAAGTAATATTCAACTCTGTTACTTGAATGCACAGAACAGAAAGAAGTTTCGCAGAATGCTTCTGTGTATTTTTTATTTGTAGATATTCTTTTTTGCAGTATAGGCCCCTTAGCGCTATGAATGTCCAATTGCAGTTTCTACAGAAAGAGTGTATCAGAATTGCTCAATCAAAAGTAAGCTTCAACTCTGTTAGTTCATTGCACAGAACAGAAAGAAGTTTCACTGAATGCCTCTGTGTAGGTTTTGTTTGTAATTATTCCTTTTCCAGTATAGGCTCCTTAGTGCTAGGAATGTCCACTTGCAGTTTCTACAGAAAGAGTGTTTCAGAACTGCTCAATCAATAGTAATGTTCAACTCTGATAGTTGAATGCACAGAACAGAATGAAGTTTCGCAGAATGCTTCTGAGTAGCTTTTAGTAGAAGATATTGCTTTTTCCACTATAAGCCCTTTAGCGCTCTGAATGTCCAGTTGCAGTTTCTACAGAAAGAGTGTTTCAGAACTGCTCTACCAAAAGTAATATTCAACTCTGTTAGTTTAATGCACAGAACAGAAAGAAGCTTCGGAGAATGCTTCTGTGTAGTTTTTATTTGAAGATATTCCTTTTTCCACTATTGGCCCCTTAGGGTTCCAAATGTCCACTTGCTGTTTCTACAGAAAGAGCGTCTCAGAACTGCTCAATCAATAGTTAGCTTCAACTCTGTTAGTTGAATGCAAAGAACAGAAAGAAGTTTCACAGAATGATTCTGTGTAGTTTTTATTTGAAGATATTCCTTTTTCCACTGTACGCCCCTTAGGGTTCCAAATGTCCACTTGCAGTTTCTTCCGAAAGAGCGTCTCAGAACTGCTCAATCAAAAGTAAACTTCAACTCTGTTAGTTGAGTGCAAAGAAGAGAAACAAGTTTCACAGAATGCTTCTGTATAGTTTTAATTTGAAGATATTCCTTTTTCCACTATAAGCCCATTAGCTCTCTGAGTGTCCAGTTGCAGTTTCCACAGAAAGAGTGTTTCAGAACTGCTGTATCAAAAGTAATATTCATATCTGTTAGTTGAATGCACAGAAGAGATAGAAGGTTTGCAGAATGCTTCTGTATAGTTTTTATTTGAAGATATTCCTTTTTCCACTATAGGACCCTTAGGGCTCCGAATGTCCACTTACAGTTTCTACAGAAACAATGTTTCAGAACTTTTCAATCAAAAGTAAGCTTCAACTCTGTTAGTTGAATTCACAGAACAGAAAGCAGTTTCATAAAATGCTTCTGTGTAGTTTTCATTTGAAGATATTCCATTTGCCACTAGAGTCCTCCTGGGGCTCCAAATGTCCACTTGCAGTTTCCACAGAAATTGTGTTTCAGAACTGCTCAATCAAAAGTAAGCTTCAACTCTGTTAGTTGAATGCACTGAACAAAAAGTACTATCACAGAATGCTTCTGTGTAGTTTTTATTTGAAGACATTACATTTTCCACTGTAGGCCTCTTAGCGCTATGAATGTCCACTTGCAGTTTCTAATGAAAGAGTGTTTCAGCGCTGCTCAATCAAAAGAAAGGTCCAACTCTGTTAGTTGAATGCACAGAACAGAAAGAAGTTTCACAGAATGCTTCTGTGTAGGTTTCATTTGAAGTAAGTCCTTTTTACACTATAGGCCCCCATGCGCTATGGTTGTCCACTTGCAGTTTCTACAGAAAGAGTGTTTCAGAATTGCTCAATCAAAAGTAAGCTTCAAATCTGTTACTTGAATGCACAGAACAGAAAGAAGTTTCACTGAATGCTTCTGTGTAGTTTTTGTTTGTAGTTATTCCTTTTTCCAGCATAGGCTCCTTAGTGCTATGAATGTCCACTTGTAGTTTCTACAGAAAGAGTGTTTCAGAACTGCTCAATCAATAGTAATGTTCAACTCTGTTAGTTGAATGCACAGAACAGAAAGAAGTTTCGCAGAATGCTTCTGAGTAGTTTCTAGTTGAAGATATCCCTTTTTCCACTATAAGCCCCATAGAGCTCTGAATGTCCAGTTGCAGTTCCTACAGAAAGAGTGTTTCAGAACTGCTCTATCAAAAGTAATGTTCAACTCTGTTAGTTGAATGCACAGAACAGAAAGAAGCTTCGGAGAATGCTTCTGTGTAGTTTTAAAATGAAGATATTCTTTTTTCCACTATAAGCCCATTAGCTCTCTGAGTGTCCAGTTGCATTTTCCACAGAAAGAGTGTTTCAGAACTGCTCTATCAAAAGTAATGTTCAACTCTGTTAGTTGAATGCACAGAACAGAAAGAAGCTTCGGAGAATGCTTCTGTGTAGTTTTAATTTGAAGATATTCCTTTTTCCACTATAAGCCCATTAGCTCTCTGAGTGTCCAGTTGCATTTTCCACAGAAAGAGTGTTTCAGAACTGCTCTATCAAAAGTAATGTTCAACTCTATTAGTTGAATGCACAGAACAGAAAGAAGTTTCGGAGAATGCTTCTGTGTAGTTTTTATTTGAAGATATTCCTTTTTCCACTATAGGCCCCTTACGGTTCCAAATATCCACTTGCTGTTTCTACAGAAAGAGCGTCTCAGATCTGCTCAATCAATAGTATGCTTCAACTCTGTTAGTTGAATTCAAAGAACAGAAATAAGTTTCACAGAATGTTTCTGTGTAGTTTTTATTTGAAGATATTCCTTTTTCCAACATAAGCCCATTAGTGCTCTGTATGTCCAGTTACAGTTTCCACAGAAAGAGTGTTTCAGAACTGTTCAATCAAAAGTAAGCTTCAACTCTGTTAGTTGAATGCCCAGAACAGAAAGAAGTTTCGCAGAATGCTTCTGAGTAGTTTTAATTTGAAGATATTCTTTTTTCCACTATAAGCCAAATAGCGCTCTGAGTGTCCACTTGTAGTTTCTACAGAAACAGTGTTTCAGAACTGCTCTATCGAAAGTAATATTCAACTCTGTTACTTGAATGCACAGAACAGAAAGAAGTTTCACAGAATGCTTCTGTGTAGTTTTTATCTGTAGATATTCTTTTTGGCAGTATAGGCCCCTTAGCGCTATGAATGTCCAATTGCAGTTTCTACAGAAAGAGTGTATCAGAATTGCTCAATCAAAAGTATGCTTCAACTCTGTTAGTTCATTGCACAGAACAGAAAGAAGTTTCACTGAATGCCTCTGTGTAGTTTTTGTTTGTAATTATTCCTTTTCCAGTATAGGCTCCTTAGTGCTAGGAATGTCCACTTGCAGTTTCTACAGAAAGAGTGTTTCAAAACTGCTCAATCAATAGTAATGTTCAACTCTGATAGTTGAATGCACAGAACAGAATGAAGTTTCGCAGAATGCTTCTGAGTAGCTTTTAGTTGAAGATATTCCTTTTTCCACTATAAGCCCATTATCTCTCTGAGTGTCCAGTTGCATTTTCCACAGAAAGAGTGTTTCAGAACTGCTCTATCAATAGTAATGTTCAACTCTGTTAGTTGAATGCACAGAACAGAAAGAAGCTTCGGAGAATGCTTCTGTGTAGTTTTAATTTGAAGATATTCCTTTTTCCACTATAAGCCCATTAGCTCTCTGAGTGTCCAGTTGCATTTTACACAGAAAGAGTGTTTCAGAACTGCTCTATCAAAAGTAATATTCATCTCTGTTAGTTGAATGCACAGAACAGAAAGAAGTTTCGCAGAATGGTTCTGTGTAGTTTTTATTTGAAGATATTTCTTTTTCCACTATAGGACCCTTAGGGCTCCGAATGTCCACTTACAGTTTCTACAGAAACAATGTTTCAGAACTGTTCAATCAAAAGTAAGCTTCAACTCTGTTAGTTGAATTCACAGAACAGAAAGCAGTTTCATAAAATGCTTCTGTGTAGTTTTTATTTGAAGATATTCCTTTTGCCACTAGAGTCCTCCTGGCGCTCCGAATGTCCACTTGCAGTTTCCACAGAAACTGTGTTTCAGAACTCCTCAATCAAAAGTAAGCTTCAACTCTGTTAGTTGAATGCACTGAACAAAAAGTACTATCACAGAATGCTTCTGTGTAGTTTTTATTTGAAGACATTACATTTTCCACTGTAGGCCTCTTAGCGCTATGAATGTCCACTTGCAGTTTCTAATGAAAGAGTGTTTCAGTGCTGCTCAATCAAAAGAAAGGTCCAACTCTGTTAGTTGAATGCACAGAACAGAAAGAAGGTTCACAGTATGCTTCCGTGTAGGTTTTATTTGAAGTAAGTCCTTTTTACACTATAGGCCCCCATGCGCTATGGTTGTCCACTTGCAGTTTCTACAGAAAGAGTGTTTCTGTGCTGCTCTATCAAAAGTAGGTTCAACTCTGTTAGTTGAATGCCCAGAACAGAAAGAAGTTTCGCAGAATGCTTCTGAGTAGTTTTAATTTGAAGATATTCTTTTTTCCACTATAAGCCCAATAGCGCTCTGAGTGTCCACTTGTAGTTTCTACAGAAACAGTGTTTCAGAACTGCTCTATCAAAAGTAATGTTCAACTCTGTTAGTTGAATGCAAAGAACAGAAATAAGTTTCACAGAATGTTTCTGTGTAGTTTGTATTTGAAGATACTCCTTTTTCCAATATAAGCCCACTAGAGCTCTGTTTGTCCAGTTGCAGTTTCCACAGAAAGGGTGTTTCAGAACTGCTCTATCAAAAGTAATATTCATCTCTGTTAGTTGAATGCACAGAACAGAAAGAAGTTTCGCAGAATGCTTCAGTGTAGTTTTTATTTGAAGATATTCCTTTTTCCACTATAGGCCCCTTAGGGCTCCGAATGTCCACTTGCAGTTTTTACAGAAACAGTGTTTCAGAACTGTTCAATCAAAAGTAAGCTTCAACTCTGTTAGTTGAATGCCCAGAACAGAAAGAAGTTTCGCAGAATGCTTCTGAGTAGTTTTAATTTGAAGATATTCTTTTTTCCACTATAAGCCCAATAGCGCTCTGAGTGTCCACTTGTAGTTTCTACAGAAACAGTGTTTCAGAACTGCTCTATCGAAAGTAATATTCAACTCTGTTACTTGAATGCACAGAACAGAAAGAAGTTTCGCAGAATGCTTCTGTGTATTTTTTATTTGTAGATATTCTTTTTTGCAGTATAGGCCCCTTAGCGCTATGAATGTCCAATTGCAGTTTCTACAGAAAGAGTGTATCAGAATTGCTCAATCAAAAGTAAGCTTCAACTCTGTTAGTTCATTGCACAGAACAGAAAGAAGTTTCACTGAATGCCTCTGTGTAGGTTTTGTTTGTAATTATTCCTTTTCCAGTATAGGCTCCTTAGTGCTAGGAATGTCCACTTGCAGTTTCTACAGAAAGAGTGTTTCAGAACTGCTCAATCAATAGTAATGTTCAACTCTGATAGTTGAATGCACAGAACAGAATGAAGTTTCGCAGAATGCTTCTGAGTAGCTTTTAGTAGAAGATATTGCTTTTTCCACTATAAGCCCTTTAGCGCTCTGAATGTCCAGTTGCAGTTTCTACAGAAAGAGTGTTTCAGAACTGCTCTACCAAAAGTAATATTCAACTCTGTTAGTTTAATGCACAGAACAGAAAGAAGCTTCGGAGAATGCTTCTGTGTAGTTTTTATTTGAAGATATTCCTTTTTCCACTATTGGCCCCTTAGGGTTCCAAATGTCCACTTGCTGTTTCTACAGAAAGAGCGTCTCAGAACTGCTCAATCAATAGTAAGCTTCAACTCTGTTAGTTGAATGCAAAGAACAGAAAGAAGTTTCACAGAATGATTCTGTGTAGTTTTTATTTGAAGATATTCCTTTTTCCACTGTACGCCCCTTAGGGTTCCAAATGTCCACTTGCAGTTTCTTCCGAAAGAGCGTCTCAGAACTGCTCAATCAAAAGTAAACTTCAACTCTGTTAGTTGAGTGCAAAGAAGAGAAACAAGTTTCACAGAATGCTTCTGTATAGTTTTAATTTGAAGATATTCCTTTTTCCACTATAAGCCCATTAGCTCTCTGAGTGTCCAGTTGCAGTTTCCACAGAAAGAGTGTTTCAGAACTGCTGTATCAAAAGTAATATTCATATCTGTTAGTTGAATGCACAGAAGAGATAGAAGGTTTGCAGAATGCTTCTGTATAGTTTTTATTTGAAGATATTCCTTTTTCCACTATAGGACCCTTAGGGCTCCGAATGTCCACTTACAGTTTCTACAGAAACAATGTTTCAGAACTTTTCAATCAAAAGTAAGCTTCAACTCTGTTAGTTGAATTCACAGAACAGAAAGCAGTTTCATAAAATGCTTCTGTGTAGTTTTCATTTGAAGATATTCCATTTGCCACTAGAGTCCTCCTGGGGCTCCAAATGTCCACTTGCAGTTTCCACAGAAATTGTGTTTCAGAACTGCTCAATCAAAAGTAAGCTTCAACTCTGTTAGTTGAATGCACTGAACAAAAAGTACTATCACAGAATGCTTCTGTGTAGTTTTTATTTGAAGACATTACATTTTCCACTGTAGGCCTCTTAGCGCTATGAATGTCCACTTGCAGTTTCTAATGAAAGAGTGTTTCAGCGCTGCTCAATCAAAAGAAAAGTCCAACTCTGTTAGTTGAATGCACAGAACAGAAAGAAGTTTCACAGAATGCTTCTGTGTAGGTTTTATTTGAAGTAAGTCCTTTTTACACTATAGGCCCCCATGCGCTATGGTTGTCCACTTGCAGTTTCTACAGAAAGAGTGTTTCAGAATTGCTCAATCAAAAGTAAGCTTCAAATCTGTTACTTGAATGCACAGAACAGAAAGAAGTTTCACTGAATGCTTCTGTGTAGTTTTTGTTTGTAGTTATTCCTTTTTCCAGCATAGGCTCCTTAGTGCTACGAATGTCCACTTGTAGTTTCTACAGAAAGAGTGTTTCAGAACTGCTCAATCAATAGTATTGTTCAACTCTGTTAGTTGAATGCACAGAACAGAAAGAAGTTTCGCAGAATGCTTCTGAGTAGTTTCTAGTTGAAGATATCCCTTTTTCCACTATAAGCCCCATAGAGCTCTGAATGTCCAGTTGCAGTTTCTACAGAAAGAGTGTTTCAGAACTGCTCTATCAAAAGTAATGTTCAACTCTGTTAGTTGAATGCCCAGAACAGAAAGAAGTTTCGCAGAATGCTTCTGAGTAGTTTTAATTTGAAGATATTCTTTTTTCCACTATAAGCCCAATAGCGCTCTGAGTGTCCACTTGTAGTTTCTACAGAAACAGTGTTTCAGAACTGCTCTATCAAAAGTAATGTTCAACTCTGTTAGTTGAATGCAAAGAACAGAAATAAGTTTCACAGAATGTTTCTGTGTAGTTTTTATTTGAAGATACTCCTTTTTCCAATATAAGCCCACTAGAGCTCTGTTTGTCCAGTTGCAGTTTCCACAGAAAGGGTGTTTCAGAACTGCTCTATCAAAAGTAATATTCATCTCTGTTAGTTGAATGCACAGAACAGAAAGAAGTTTCGCAGAATGCTTCAGTGTAGTTTTTATTTGAAGATATTCCTTTTTCCACCATAGGCCCCTTAGGGCTCCGAATGTCCACTTGCAGTTTTTACAGAAACAGTGTTTCAGAACTGTTCAATCAAAAGTAAGCTTCAACTCTGTTAGTTGAATGCCCAGAACAGAAAGAAGTTTCGCAGAATGCTTCTGAGTAGTTTTAATTTGAAGATATTCTTTTTTCCACTATAAGCCCAATAGCGCTCTGAGTGTCCACTTGTAGTTTCTACAGAAACAGTGTTTCAGAACTGCTCTATCGAAAGTAATATTCAACTCTGTTACTTGAATGCACAGAACAGAAAGAAGTTTCGCAGAATGCTTCTGTGTATTTTTTATTTGTAGATATTCTTTTTTGCAGTATAGGCCCCTTAGCGCTATGAATGTCCAATTGCAGTTTCTACAGAAAGAGTGTATCAGAATTGCTCAATCAAAAGTAAGCTTCAACTCTGTTAGTTCATTGCACAGAACAGAAAGAAGTTTCACTGAATGCCTCTGTGTAGGTTTTGTTTGTAATTATTCCTTTTCCAGTATAGGCTCCTTAGTGCTAGGAATGTCCACTTGCAGTTTCTACAGAAAGAGTGTTTCAGAACTGCTCAATCAATAGTAATGTTCAACTCTGATAGTTGAATGCACAGAACAGAATGAAGTTTCGCAGAATGCTTCTGAGTAGCTTTTAGTAGAAGATATTGCTTTTTCCACTATAAGCCCTTTAGCGCTCTGAATGTCCAGTTGCAGTTTCTACAGAAAGAGTGTTTCAGAACTGCTCTACCAAAAGTAATATTCAACTCTGTTAGTTTAATGCACAGAACAGAAAGAAGCTTCGGAGAATGCTTCTGTGTAGTTTTTATTTGAAGATATTCCTTTTTCCACTATTGGCCCCTTAGGGTTCCAAATGTCCACTTGCTGTTTCTACAGAAAGAGCGTCTCAGAACTGCTCAATCAATAGTTAGCTTCAACTCTGTTAGTTGAATGCAAAGAACAGAAAGAAGTTTCACAGAATGATTCTGTGTAGTTTTTATTTGAAGATATTCCTTTTTCCACTGTACGCCCCTTAGGGTTCCAAATGTCCACTTGCAGTTTCTTCCGAAAGAGCGTCTCAGAACTGCTCAATCAAAAGTAAACTTCAACTCTGTTAGTTGAGTGCAAAGAAGAGAAACAAGTTTCACAGAATGCTTCTGTATAGTTTTAATTTGAAGATATTCCTTTTTCCACTATAAGCCCATTAGCTCTCTGAGTGTCCAGTTGCAGTTTCCACAGAAAGAGTGTTTCAGAACTGCTGTATCAAAAGTAATATTCATATCTGTTAGTTGAATGCACAGAAGAGATAGAAGGTTTGCAGAATGCTTCTGTATAGTTTTTATTTGAAGATATTCCTTTTTCCACTATAGGACCCTTAGGGCTCCGAATGTCCACTTACAGTTTCTACAGAAACAATGTTTCAGAACTTTTCAATCAAAAGTAAGCTTCAACTCTGTTAGTTGAATTCACAGAACAGAAAGCAGTTTCATAAAATGCTTCTGTGTAGTTTTCATTTGAAGATATTCCATTTGCCACTAGAGTCCTCCTGGGGCTCCAAATGTCCACTTGCAGTTTCCACAGAAATTGTGTTTCAGAACTGCTCAATCAAAAGTAAGCTTCAACTCTGTTAGTTGAATGCACTGAACAAAAAGTACTATCACAGAATGCTTCTGTGTAGTTTTTATTTGAAGACATTACATTTTCCACTGTAGGCCTCTTAGCGCTATGAATGTCCACTTGCAGTTTCTAATGAAAGAGTGTTTCAGCGCTGCTCAATCAAAAGAAAGGTCCAACTCTGTTAGTTGAATGCACAGAACAGAAAGAAGTTTCACAGAATGCTTCTGTGTAGGTTTCATTTGAAGTAAGTCCTTTTTACACTATAGGCCCCCATGCGCTATGGTTGTCCACTTGCAGTTTCTACAGAAAGAGTGTTTCAGAATTGCTCAATCAAAAGTAAGCTTCAAATCTGTTACTTGAATGCACAGAACAGAAAGAAGTTTCACTGAATGCTTCTGTGTAGTTTTTGTTTGTAGTTATTCCTTTTTCCAGCATAGGCTCCTTAGTGCTATGAATGTCCACTTGTAGTTTCTACAGAAAGAGTGTTTCAGAACTGCTCAATCAATAGTAATGTTCAACTCTGTTAGTTGAATGCACAGAACAGAAAGAAGTTTCGCAGAATGCTTCTGAGTAGTTTCTAGTTGAAGATATCCCTTTTTCCACTATAAGCCCCATAGAGCTCTGAATGTCCAGTTGCAGTTCCTACAGAAAGAGTGTTTCAGAACTGCTCTATCAAAAGTAATGTTCAACTCTGTTAGTTGAATGCACAGAACAGAAAGAAGCTTCGGAGAATGCTTCTGTGTAGTTTTAATTTGAAGATATTCTTTTTTCCACTATAAGCCCATTAGCTCTCTGAGTGTCCAGTTGCATTTTCCACAGAAAGAGTGTTTCAGAACTGCTCTATCAAAAGTAATGTTCAACTCTGTTAGTTGAATGCACAGAACAGAAAGAAGCTTCGGAGAATGCTTCTGTGTAGTTTTAATTTGAAGATATTCCTTTTTCCACTATAAGCCCATTAGCTCTCTGAGTGTCCAGTTGCATTTTCCACAGAAAGAGTGTTTCAGAACTGCTCTATCAAAAGTAATGTTCAACTCTATTAGTTGAATGCACAGAACAGAAAGAAGTTTCGGAGAATGCTTCTGTGTAGTTTTTATTTGAAGATATTCCTTTTTCCACTATAGGCCCCTTACGGTTCCAAATATCCACTTGCTGTTTCTACAGAAAGAGCGTCTCAGAACTGCTCAATCAATAGTATGCTTCAACTCTGTTAGTTGAATTCAAAGAACAGAAATAAGTTTCACAGAATGTTTCTGTGTAGTTTTTATTTGAAGATATTCCTTTTTCCAACATAAGCCCATTAGTGCTCTGTATGTCCAGTTACAGTTTCCACAGAAAGAGTGTTTCAGAACTGTTCAATCAAAAGTAAGCTTCAACTCTGTTAGTTGAATGCCCAGAACAGAAAGAAGTTTCGCAGAATGCTTCTGAGTAGTTTTAATTTGAAGATATTCTTTTTTCCACTATAAGCCAAATAGCGCTCTGAGTGTCCACTTGTAGTTTCTACAGAAACAGTGTTTCAGAACTGCTCTATCGAAAGTAATATTCAACTCTGTTACTTGAATGCACAGAACAGAAAGAAGTTTCACAGAATGCTTCTGTGTAGTTTTTATCTGTAGATATTCTTTTTGGCAGTATAGGCCCCTTAGCGCTATGAATGTCCAATTGCAGTTTCTACAGAAAGAGTGTATCAGAATTGCTCAATCAAAAGTATGCTTCAACTCTGTTAGTTCATTGCACAGAACAGAAAGAAGTTTCACTGAATGCCTCTGTGTAGTTTTTGTTTGTAATTATTCCTTTTCCAGTATAGGCTCCTTAGTGCTAGGAATGTCCACTTGCAGTTTCTACAGAAAGAGTGTTTCAAAACTGCTCAATCAATAGTAATGTTCAACTCTGATAGTTGAATGCACAGAACAGAATGAAGTTTCGCAGAATGCTTCTGAGTAGCTTTTAGTTGAAGATATTCCTTTTTCCACTATAAGCCCATTATCTCTCTGAGTGTCCAGTTGCATTTTCCACAGAAAGAGTGTTTCAGAACTGCTCTATCAATAGTAATGTTCAACTCTGTTAGTTGAATGCACAGAACAGAAAGAAGCTTCGGAGAATGCTTCTGTGTAGTTTTAATTTGAAGATATTCCTTTTTCCACTATAAGCCCATTAGCTCTCTGAGTGTCCAGTTGCATTTTACACAGAAAGAGTGTTTCAGAACTGCTCTATCAAAAGTAATATTCATCTCTGTTAGTTGAATGCACAGAACAGAAAGAAGTTTCGCAGAATGGTTCTGTGTAGTTTTTATTTGAAGATATTTCTTTTTCCACTATAGGACCCTTAGGGCTCCGAATGTCCACTTACAGTTTCTACAGAAACAATGTTTCAGAACTGTTCAATCAAAAGTAAGCTTCAACTCTGTTAGTTGAATTCACAGAACAGAAAGCAGTTTCATAAAATGCTTCTGTGTAGTTTTTATTTGAAGATATTCCTTTTGCCACTAGAGTCCTCCTGGCGCTCCGAATGTCCACTTGCAGTTTCCACAGAAACTGTGTTTCAGAACTCCTCAATCAAAAGTAAGCTTCAACTCTGTTAGTTGAATGCACTGAACAAAAAGTACTATCACAGAATGCTTCTGTGTAGTTTTTATTTGAAGACATTACATTTTCCACTGTAGGCCTCTTAGCGCTATGAATGTCCACTTGCAGTTTCTAATGAAAGAGTGTTTCAGTGCTGCTCAATCAAAAGAAAGGTCCAACTCTGTTAGTTGAATGCACAGAACAGAAAGAAGGTTCACAGTATGCTTCCGTGTAGGTTTTATTTGAAGTAAGTCCTTTTTACACTATAGGCCCCCATGCGCTATGGTTGTCCACTTGCAGTTTCTACAGAAAGAGTGTTTCTGTGCTGCTCTATCAAAAGTAGGTTCAACTCTGTTAGTTGAATGCCCAGAACAGAAAGAAGTTTCGCAGAATGCTTCTGAGTAGTTTTAATTTGAAGATATTCTTTTTTCCACTATAAGCCCAATAGCGCTCTGAGTGTCCACTTGTAGTTTCTACAGAAACAGTGTTTCAGAACTGCTCTATCAAAAGTAATGTTCAACTCTGTTAGTTGAATGCAAAGAACAGAAATAAGTTTCACAGAATGTTTCTGTGTAGTTTCTTTTGAAGATACTCCTTTTTCCAATATAAGCCCACTAGAGCTCTGTTTGTCCAGTTGCAGTTTCCACAGAAAGGGTGTTTCAGAACTGCTCTATCAAAAGTAATATTCATCTCTGTTAGTTGAATGCACAGAACAGAAAGAAGTTTCGCAGAATGCTTCAGTGTAGTTTTTATTTGAAGATATTCCTTTTTCCACTATAGGCCCCTTAGGGCTCCGAATGTCCACTTGCAGTTTTTACAGAAACAGTGTTTCAGAACTGTTCAATCAAAAGTAAGCTTCAACTCTGTTAGTTGAATGCCCAGAACAGAAAGAAGTTTCGCAGAATGCTTCTGAGTAGTTTTAATTTGAAGATATTCTTTTTTCCACTATAAGCCCAATAGCGCTCTGAGTGTCCACTTGTAGTTTCTACAGAAACAGTGTTTCAGAACTGCTCTATCGAAAGTAATATTCAACTCTGTTACTTGAATGCACAGAACAGAAAGAAGTTTCGCAGAATGCTTCTGTGTATTTTTTATTTGTAGATATTCTTTTTTGCAGTATAGGCCCCTTAGCGCTATGAATGTCCAATTGCAGTTTCTACAGAAAGAGTGTATCAGAATTGCTCAATCAAAAGTAAGCTTCAACTCTGTTAGTTCATTGCACAGAACAGAAAGAAGTTTCACTGAATGCCTCTGTGTAGGTTTTGTTTGTAATTATTCCTTTTCCAGTATAGGCTCCTTAGTGCTAGGAATGTCCACTTGCAGTTTCTACAGAAAGAGTGTTTCAGAACTGCTCAATCAATAGTAATGTTCAACTCTGATAGTTGAATGCACAGAACAGAATGAAGTTTCGCAGAATGCTTCTGAGTAGCTTTTAGTAGAAGATATTGCTTTTTCCACTATAAGCCCTTTAGCGCTCTGAATGTCCAGTTGCAGTTTCTACAGAAAGAGTGTTTCAGAACTGCTCTACCAAAAGTAATATTCAACTCTGTTAGTTTAATGCACAGAACAGAAAGAAGCTTCGGAGAATGCTTCTGTGTAGTTTTTATTTGAAGATATTCCTTTTTCCACTATTGGCCCCTTAGGGTTCCAAATGTCCACTTGCTGTTTCTACAGAAAGAGCGTCTCAGAACTGCTCAATCAATAGTTAGCTTCAACTCTGTTAGTTGAATGCAAAGAACAGAAAGAAGTTTCACAGAATGATTCTGTGTAGTTTTTATTTGAAGATATTCCTTTTTCCACTGTACGCCCCTTAGGGTTCCAAATGTCCACTTGCAGTTTCTTCCGAAAGAGCGTCTCAGAACTGCTCAATCAAAAGTAAACTTCAACTCTGTTAGTTGAGTGCAAAGAAGAGAAACAAGTTTCACAGAATGCTTCTGTATAGTTTTAATTTGAAGATATTCCTTTTTCCACTATAAGCCCATTAGCTCTCTGAGTGTCCAGTTGCAGTTTCCACAGAAAGAGTGTTTCAGAACTGCTGTATCAAAAGTAATATTCATATCTGTTAGTTGAATGCACAGAAGAGATAGAAGGTTTGCAGAATGCTTCTGTATAGTTTTTATTTGAAGATATTCCTTTTTCCACTATAGGACCCTTAGGGCTCCGAATGTCCACTTACAGTTTCTACAGAAACAATGTTTCAGAACTTTTCAATCAAAAGTAAGCTTCAACTCTGTTAGTTGAATTCACAGAACAGAAAGCAGTTTCATAAAATGCTTCTGTGTAGTTTTCATTTGAAGATATTCCATTTGCCACTAGAGTCCTCCTGGGGCTCCAAATGTCCACTTGCAGTTTCCACAGAAATTGTGTTTCAGAACTGCTCAATCAAAAGTAAGCTTCAACTCTGTTAGTTGAATGCACTGAACAAAAAGTACTATCACAGAATGCTTCTGTGTAGTTTTTATTTGAAGACATTACATTTTCCACTGTAGGCCTCTTAGCGCTATGAATGTCCACTTGCAGTTTCTAATGAAAGAGTGTTTCAGCGCTGCTCAATCAAAAGAAAGGTCCAACTCTGTTAGTTGAATGCACAGAACAGAAAGAAGTTTCACAGAATGCTTCTGTGTAGGTTTCATTTGAAGTAAGTCCTTTTTACACTATAGGCCCCCATGCGCTATGGTTGTCCACTTGCAGTTTCTACAGAAAGAGTGTTTCAAAATTGCTCAATCAAAAGTAAGCTTCAAATCTGTTACTTGAATGCACAGAACAGAAAGAAGTTTCACTGAATGCTTCTGTGTAGTTTTTGTTTGTAGTTATTCCTTTTTCCAGCATAGGCTCCTTAGTGCTATGAATGTCCACTTGTAGTTTCTACAGAAAGAGTGTTTCAGAACTGCTCAATCAATAGTAATGTTCAACTCTGTTAGTTGAATGCACAGAACAGAAAGAAGTTTCGCAGAATGCTTCTGAGTAGTTTCTAGTTGAAGATATCCCTTTTTCCACTATAAGCCCCATAGAGCTCTGAATGTCCAGTTGCAGTTCCTACAGAAAGAGTGTTTCAGAACTGCTCTATCAAAAGTAATGTTCAACTCTGTTAGTTGAATGCACAGAACAGAAAGAAGCTTCGGAGAATGCTTCTGTGTAGTTTTAATTTGAAGATATTCTTTTTTCCACTATAAGCCCATTAGCTCTCTGAGTGTCCAGTTGCATTTTCCACAGAAAGAGTGTTTCAGAACTGCTCTATCAAAAGTAATGTTCAACTCTGTTAGTTGAATGCACAGAACAGAAAGAAGCTTCGGAGAATGCTTCTGTGTAGTTTTAATTTGAAGATATTCCTTTTTCCACTATAAGCCCATTAGCTCTCTGAGTGTCCAGTTGCATTTTCCACAGAAAGAGTGTTTCAGAACTGCTCTATCAAAAGTAATGTTCAACTCTATTAGTTGAATGCACAGAACAGAAAGAAGTTTCGGAGAATGCTTCTGTGTAGTTTTTATTTGAAGATATTCCTTTTTCCACTATAGGCCCCTTACGGTTCCAAATATCCACTTGCTGTTTCTACAGAAAGAGCGTCTCAGAACTGCTCAATCAATAGTATGCTTCAACTCTGTTAGTTGAATTCAAAGAACAGAAATAAGTTTCACAGAATGTTTCTGTGTAGTTTTTATTTGAAGATATTCCTTTTTCCAACATAAGCCCATTAGTGCTCTGTATGTCCAGTTACAGTTTCCACAGAAAGAGTGTTTCAGAACTGTTCAATCAAAAGTAAGCTTCAACTCTGTTAGTTGAATGCCCAGAACAGAAAGAAGTTTCGCAGAATGCTTCTGAGTAGTTTTAATTTGAAGATATTCTTTTTTCCACTATAAGCCAAATAGCGCTCTGAGTGTCCACTTGTAGTTTCTACAGAAACAGTGTTTCAGAACTGCTCTATCGAAAGTAATATTCAACTCTGTTACTTGAATGCACAGAACAGAAAGAAGTTTCACAGAATGCTTCTGTGTAGTTTTTATCTGTAGATATTCTTTTTGGCAGTATAGGCCCCTTAGCGCTATGAATGTCCAATTGCAGTTTCTACAGAAAGAGTGTATCAGAATTGCTCAATCAAAAGTATGCTTCAACTCTGTTAGTTCATTGCACAGAACAGAAAGAAGTTTCACTGAATGCCTCTGTGTAGTTTTTGTTTGTAATTATTCCTTTTCCAGTATAGGCTCCTTAGTGCTAGGAATGTCCACTTGCAGTTTCTACAGAAAGAGTGTTTCAAAACTGCTCAATCAATAGTAATGTTCAACTCTGATAGTTGAATGCACAGAACAGAATGAAGTTTCGCAGAATGCTTCTGAGTAGCTTTTAGTTGAAGATATTCCTTTTTCCACTATAAGCCCATTATCTCTCTGAGTGTCCAGTTGCATTTTCCACAGAAAGAGTGTTTCAGAACTGCTCTATCAATAGTAATGTTCAACTCTGTTAGTTGAATGCACAGAACAGAAAGAAGCTTCGGAGAATGCTTCTGTGTAGTTTTAATTTGAAGATATTCCTTTTTCCACTATAAGCCCATTAGCTCTCTGAGTGTCCAGTTGCATTTTACACAGAAAGAGTGTTTCAGAACTGCTCTATCAAAAGTAATATTCATCTCTGTTAGTTGAATGCACAGAACAGAAAGAAGTTTCGCAGAATGGTTCTGTGTAGTTTTTATTTGAAGATATTTCTTTTTCCACTATAGGACCCTTAGGGCTCCGAATGTCCACTTACAGTTTCTACAGAAACAATGTTTCAGAACTGTTCAATCAAAAGTAAGCTTCAACTCTGTTAGTCGAATTCACAGAACAGAAAGCAGTTTCATAAAATGCTTCTGTGTAGTTTTTATTTGAAGATATTCCTTTTGCCACTAGAGTCCTCCTGGCGCTCCGAATGTCCACTTGCAGTTTCCACAGAAACTGTGTTTCAGAACTCCTCAATCAAAAGTAAGCTTCAACTCTGTTAGTTGAATGCACTGAACAAAAAGTACTATCACAGAATGCTTCTGTGTAGTTTTTATTTGAAGACATTACATTTTCCACTGTAGGCCTCTTAGCGCTATGAATGTCCACTTGCAGTTTCTAATGAAAGAGTGTTTCAGTGCTGCTCAATCAAAAGAAAGGTCCAACTCTGTTAGTTGAATGCACAGAACAGAAAGAAGGTTCACAGTATGCTTCCGTGTAGGTTTTATTTGAAGTAAGTCCTTTTTACACTATAGGCCCCCATGCGCTATGGTTGTCCACTTGCAGTTTCTACAGAAAGAGTGTTTCTGTGCTGCTCTATCAAAAGTAGGTTCAACTCTGTTAGTTGAATGCACAGAAGACAAAGAAGTTTCACAGAATGCTTCTGTGTAGTTTTTATTTTTAGATATTCTTTTTTGCTGTATAGGCCCCTTAGCGCTATGAATGTCCAACTGCAGTTTCTACAGAAAGAGTGTTTCAGAATTGCTCAATCAAAAGTAAGCTTCAAATCTGTTACTTGAATGCACAGAACAGAAAGAAGTTTCACTGAATGCTTCGGTGTAGTTTTTGTTTGTAGTTATTCCTTTTTCCAGCATAGGCTCCTTAGTGCTACGAATGTCCACTTGTAGTTTCTACAGAAAGAGTGTTTCAGAACTGCTCAATCAATAGTATTGTTCAACTCTGTTAGTTGAATGCACAGAACAGAAAGAAGTTTCGCAGAATGCTTCTGAGTAGTTTCTAGTTGAAGATATCCCTTTTTCCACTATAAGCCCCATAGAGCTCTGAATGTCCAGTTGCAGTTTCTACAGAAAGAGTGTTTCAGAACTGCTCTATCAAAAGTAATGTTCAACTCTGTTAGTTGAATGCACAGAACAGAAAGAAGTTTCGGAGAATGCTTCTGTGTAGTTTTTATTTGAAGATATTCCTTTTTCCACTATAGGCCCCTTACGGTTCCAAATATCCACTTGCTGTTTCTACAGAAAGAGCGTCTCAGAACTGCTCAATCAATAGTATGCTTCAACTCTGTTAGTTGAATGCAAAGAACAGAAATAAGTTTCACAGAATGTTTCTGTGTAGTTTTTATTTGAAGATACTCCTTTTTCCAATGTAAGCCCACTAGAGCTCTGTATGTCCAGTTGCAGTATCCACAGAAAGGGTGTTTCAGAACTGCTCTATCAAAAGTAATATTCATCTCTGTTAGTTGAATGCACAGAACAGAAAGAAGTTTCGCAGAATGCTTCAGTGTAGTTTTTATTTGAAGATATTCCTTTTTCCACTATAGGCCCCTTAGGGCTCCGAATGTCCACTTGCAGTTTTTACAGAAACAGTGTTTCAGAACTGTTCAATCAAAAGTAAGCTTCAACTCTGTTAGTTGAATGCCCAGAACAGAAAGAAGTTTCGCAGAATGCTTCTGAGTAGTTTTAATTTGAAGATATTCTTTTTTCCACTATAAGCCCAATAGCGCTCTGAGTGTCCACTTGTAGTTTCTACAGAAACAGTGTTTCAGAACTGCTCTATCGAAAGTAATATTCAACTCTGTTACTTGAATGCACAGAACAGAAAGAAGTTTCGCAGAATGCTTCTGTGTATTTTTTATTTGTAGATATTCTTTTTTGCAGTATAGGCCCCTTAGCGCTATGAATGTCCAATTGCAGTTTCTACAGAAAGAGTGTATCAGAATTGCTCAATCAAAAGTAAGCTTCAACTCTGTTAGTTCATTGCACAGAACAGAAAGAAGTTTCACTGAATGCCTCTGTGTAGGTTTTGTTTGTAATTATTCCTTTTCCAGTATAGGCTCCTTAGTGCTAGGAATGTCCACTTGCAGTTTCTACAGAAAGAGTGTTTCAGAACTGCTCAATCAATAGTAATGTTCAACTCTGATAGTTGAATGCACAGAACAGAATGAAGTTTCGCAGAATGTTTCTGAGTAGCTTTTAGTAGAAGATATTGCTTTTTCCACTATAAGCCCTTTAGCGCTCTGAATGTCCAGTTGCAGTTTCTACAGAAAGAGTGTTTCAGAACTGCTCTACCAAAAGTAATATTCAACTCTGTTAGTTTAATGCACAGAACAGAAAGAAGCTTCGGAGAATGCTTCTGTGTAGTTTTTATTTGAAGATATTCCTTTTTCCACTATTGGCCCCTTAGGGTTCCAAATGTCCACTTGCTGTTTCTACAGAAAGAGCGTCTCAGAACTGCTCAATCAATAGTAAGCTTCAACTCTGTTAGTTGAATGCAAAGAACAGAAAGAAGTTTCACAGAATGATTCTGTGTAGTTTTTATTTGAAGATATTCCTTTTTCCACTGTACGCCCCTTAGGGTTCCAAATGTCCACTTGCAGTTTCTTCCGAAAGAGCGTCTCAGAACTGCTCAATCAAAAGTAAACTTCAACTCTGTTAGTTGAGTGCAAAGAAGAGAAACAAGTTTCACAGAATGCTTCTGTATAGTTTTAATTTGAAGATATTCCTTTTTCCACTATAAGCCCATTAGCTCTCTGAGTGTCCAGTTGCAGTTTCCACAGAAAGAGTGTTTCAGAACTGCTGTATCAAAAGTAATATTCATATCTGTTAGTTGAATGCACAGAAGAGATAGAAGGTTTGCAGAATGCTTCTGTATAGTTTTTATTTGAAGATATTCCTTTTTCCACTATAGGACCCTTAGGGCTCCGAATGTCCACTTACAGTTTCTACAGAAACAATGTTTCAGAACTTTTCAATCAAAAGTAAGCTTCAACTCTGTTAGTTGAATTCACAGAACAGAAAGCAGTTTCATAAAATGCTTCTGTGTAGTTTTCATTTGAAGATATTCCATTTGCCACTAGAGTCCTCCTGGGGCTCCAAATGTCCACTTGCAGTTTCCACAGAAATTGTGTTTCAGAACTGCTCAATCAAAAGTAAGCTTCAACTCTGTTAGTTGAATGCACTGAACAAAAAGTACTATCACAGAATGCTTCTGTGTAGTTTTTATTTGAAGACATTACATTTTCCACTGAAGGCCTCTTAGCGCTATGAATGTCCACTTGCAGTTTCTAATGAAAGAGTGTTTCAGCGCTGCTCAATCAAAAGAAAGGTCCAACTCTGTTAGTTGAATGCACAGAACAGAAAGAAGTTTCACAGAATGCTTCTGTGTAGGTTTCATTTGAAGTAAGTCCTTTTTACACTATAGGCCCCCATGCGCTATGGTTGTCCACTTGCAGTTTCTACAGAAAGAGTGTTTCAGAATTGCTCAATCAAAAGTAAGCTTCAAATCTGTTACTTGAATGCACAGAACAGAAAGAAGTTTCACTGAATGCTTCTGTGTAGTTTTTGTTTGTAGTTATTCCTTTTTCCAGCATAGGCTCCTTAGTGCTATGAATGTCCACTTGTAGTTTCTACAGAAAGAGTGTTTCAGAACTGCTCAATCAATAGTAATGTTCAACTCTGTTAGTTGAATGCACAGAACAGAAAGAAGTTTCGCAGAATGCTTCTGAGTAGTTTCTAGTTGAAGATATCCCTTTTTCCACTATAAGCCCCATAGAGCTCTGAATGTCCAGTTGCAGTTCCTACAGAAAGAGTGTTTCAGAACTGCTCTATCAAAAGTAATGTTCAACTCTGTTAGTTGAATGCACAGAACAGAAAGAAGCTTCGGAGAATGCTTCTGTGTAGTTTTAATTTGAAGATATTCTTTTTTCCACTATAAGCCCATTAGCTCTCTGAGTGTCCAGTTGCATTTTCCACAGAAAGAGTGTTTCAGAACTGCTCTATCAAAAGTAATGTTCAACTCTGTTAGTTGAATGCACAGAACAGAAAGAAGCTTCGGAGAATGCTTCTGTGTAGTTTTAATTTGAAGATATTCCCTTTTCCACTATAAGCCCATTAGCTCTCTGAGTGTCCAGTTGCATTTTCCACAGAAAGAGTGTTTCAGAACTGCTCTATCAAAAGTAATGTTCAACTCTATTAGTTGAATGCACAGAACAGAAAGAAGTTTCGGAGAATGCTTCTGTGTAGTTTTTATTTGAAGATATTCCTTTTTCCACTATAGGCCCCTTACGGTTCCAAATATCCACTTGCTGTTTCTACAGAAAGAGCGTCTCAGAACTGCTCAATCAATAGTATGCTTCAACTCTGTTAGTTGAATTCAAAGAACAGAAATAAGTTTCACAGAATGTTTCTGTGTAGTTTTTATTTGAAGATATTCCTTTTTCCAACATAAGCCCATTAGTGCTCTGTATGTCCAGTTACAGTTTCCACAGAAAGAGTGTTTCAGAACTGTTCAATCAAAAGTAAGCTTCAACTCTGTTAGTTGAATGCCCAGAACAGAAAGAAGTTTCGCAGAATGCTTCTGAGTAGTTTTAATTTGAAGATATTCTTTTTTCCACTATAAGCCAAATAGCGCTCTGAGTGTCCACTTGTAGTTTCTACAGAAACAGTGTTTCAGAACTGCTCTATCGAAAGTAATATTCAACTCTGTTACTTGAATGCACAGAACAGAAAGAAGTTTCACAGAATGCTTCTGTGTAGTTTTTATCTGTAGATATTCTTTTTGGCAGTATAGGCCCCTTAGCGCTATGAATGTCCAACTGCAGTTTCTACAGAAAGAGTGTATCAGAATTGCTCAATCAAAAGTATGCTTCAACTCTGTTAGTTCATTGCACAGAACAGAAAGAAGTTTCACTGAATGCCTCTGTGTAGTTTTTGTTTGTAATTATTCCTTTTCCAGTATAGGCTCCTTAGTGCTAGGAATGTCCACTTGCAGTTTCTACAGAAAGAGTGTTTCAAAACTGCTCAATCAATAGTAATGTTCAACTCTGATAGTTGAATGCACAGAACAGAATGAAGTTTCGCAGAATGCTTCTGAGTAGCTTTTAGATGAAGATATTCCTTTTTCCACTATAAGCCCATTATCTCTCTGAGTGTCCAGTTGCATTTTCCACAGAAAGAGTGTTTCAGAACTGCTCTATCAATAGTAATGTTCAACCTTGTTAGTTGAATGCACAGAACAGAAAGAAGCTTCGGAGAATGCTTCTGTGTAGTTTTAATTTGAAGATATTCCTTTTTCCACTATAAGCCCATTAGCTCTCTGAGTGTCCAGTTGCATTTTACACAGAAAGAGTGTTTCAGAACTGCTCTATCAAAAGTAATATTCATCTCTGTTAGTTGAATGCACAGAACAGAAAGAAGTTTCGCCGAATGGTTCTGTGTAGTTTTTATTTGAAGATATTTCTTTTTCCACTATAGGACCCTTAGGGCTCCGAATGTCCACTTACAGTTTCTACAGAAACAATGTTTCAGAACTGTTCAATCAAAAGTAAGCTTCAACTCTGTTAGTTGAATTCACAGAACAGAAAGCAGTTTCATAAAATGCTTCTGTGTAGTTTTTATTTGAAGATATTCCTTTTGCCACTAGAGTCCTCCTGGCGCTCCGAATGTCCACTTGCAGTTTCCACAGAAACTGTGTTTCAGAACTCCTCAATCAAAAGTAAGCTTCAACTCTGTTAGTTGAATGCACTGAACAAAAAGTACTATCACAGAATGCTTCTGTGTAGTTTTTATTTGAAGACATTACATTTTCCACTGTAGGCCTCTTAGCGCTATGAATGTCCACTTGCAGTTTCTAATGAAAGAGTGTTTCAGTGCTGCTCAATCAAAAGAAAGGTCCAACTCTGTTAGTTGAATGCACAGAACAGAAAGAAGGTTCACAGTATGCTTCCGTGTAGGTTTTATTTGAAGTAAGTCCTTTTTACACTATAGGCCCCCATGCGCTATGGTTGTCCACTTGCAGTTTCTACAGAAAGAGTGTTTCTGTGCTGCTCTATCAAAAGTAGGTTCAACTCTGTTAGTTGAATGCACAGAAGACAAAGAAGTTTCACAGAATGCTTCTGTGTAGTTTTTATTTGTAGATATTCTTTTTTGCTGTATAGGCCCCTTAGCGCTATGAATGTCCAACTGCAGTTTCTACAGAAAGAGTGTTTCAGAATTGCTCAATCAAAAGTAAGCTTCAAATCTGTTACTTGAATGCACAGAACAGAAAGAAGTTTCACTGAATGCTTCGGTGTAGTTTTTGTTTGTAGTTATTCCTTTTTCCAGCATAGGCTCCTTAGTGCTACGAATGTCCACTTGTAGTTTCTACAGAAAGAGTGTTTCAGAACTGCTCAATCAATAGTATTGTTCAACTCTGTTAGTTGAATGCACAGAACAGAAAGAAGTTTCGCAGAATGCTTCTGAGTAGTTTCTAGTTGAAGATATCCCTTTTTCCACTATAAGCCCCATAGAGCTCTGAATGTCCAGTTGCAGTTTCTACAGAAAGAGTGTTTCAGAACTGCTCTATCAAAAGTAATGTTCAACTCTGTTAGTTGAATGCACAGAACAGAAAGAAGTTTCGGAGAATGCTTCTGTGTAGTTTTTATTTGAAGATATTCCTTTTTCCACTATAGGCCCCTTACGGTTCCAAATATCCACTTGCTGTTTCTACAGAAAGAGCGTCTCAGAACTGCTCAATCAATAGTATGCTTCAACTCTGTTAGTTGAATGCAAAGAACAGAAATAAGTTTCACAGAATGTTTCTGTGTAGTTTTTATTTGAAGATACTCCTTTTTCCAATGTAAGCCCACTAGAGCTCTGTATGTCCAGTTGCAGTATCCACAGAAAGGGTGTTTCAGAACTGCTCTATCAAAAGTAATATTCATCTCTGTTAGTTGAATGCACAGAACAGAAAGAAGTTTCGCAGAATGCTTCAGTGTAGTTTTTATTTGAAGATATTCCTTTTTCCACTATAGGCCCCTTAGGGCTCCGAATGTCCACTTGCAGTTTTTACAGAAACAGTGTTTCAGAACTGTTCAATCAAAAGTAAGCTTCAACTCTGTTAGTTGAATGCCCAGAACAGAAAGAAGTTTCGCAGAATGCTTCTGAGTAGTTTTAATTTGAAGATATTCTTTTTTCCACTATAAGCCCAATAGCGCTCTGAGTGTCCACTTGTAGTTTCTACAGAAACAGTGTTTCAGAACTGCTCTATCGAAAGTAATATTCAACTCTGTTACTTGAATGCACAGAACAGAAAGAAGTTTCGCAGAATGCTTCTGTGTATTTTTTATTTGTAGATATTCTTTTTTGCAGTATAGGCCCCTTAGCGCTATGAATGTCCAATTGCAGTTTCTACAGAAAGAGTGTATCAGAATTGCTCAATCAAAAGTAAGCTTCAACTCTGTTAGTTCATTGCACAGAACAGAAAGAAGTTTCACTGAATGCCTCTGTGTAGGTTTTGTTTGTAATTATTCCTTTTCCAGTATAGGCTCCTTAGTGCTAGGAATGTCCACTTGCAGTTTCTACAGAAAGAGTGTTTCAGAACTGCTCAATCAATAGTAATGTTCAACTCTGATAGTTGAATGCACAGAACAGAATGAAGTTTCGCAGAATGTTTCTGAGTAGCTTTTAGTAGAAGATATTGCTTTTTCCACTATAAGCCCTTTAGCGCTCTGAATGTCCAGTTGCAGTTTCTACAGAAAGAGTGTTTCAGAACTGCTCTACCAAAAGTAATATTCAACTCTGTTAGTTTAATGCACAGAACAGAAAGAAGCTTCGGAGAATGCTTCTGTGTAGTTTTTATTTGAAGATATTCCTTTTTCCACTATTGGCCCCTTAGGGTTCCAAATGTCCACTTGCTGTTTCTACAGAAAGAGCGTCTCAGAACTGCTCAATCAATAGTAAGCTTCAACTCTGTTAGTTGAATGCAAAGAACAGAAAGAAGTTTCACAGAATGATTCTGTGTAGTTTTTATTTGAAGATATTCCTTTTTCCACTGTACGCCCCTTAGGGTTCCAAATGTCCACTTGCAGTTTCTTCCGAAAGAGCGTCTCAGAACTGCTCAATCAAAAGTAAACTTCAACTCTGTTAGTTGAGTGCAAAGAAGAGAAACAAGTTTCACAGAATGCTTCTGTATAGTTTTAATTTGAAGATATTCCTTTTTCCACTATAAGCCCATTAGCTCTCTGAGTGTCCAGTTGCAGTTTCCACAGAAAGAGTGTTTCAGAACTGCTGTATCAAAAGTAATATTCATATCTGTTAGTTGAATGCACAGAAGAGATAGAAGGTTTGCAGAATGCTTCTGTATAGTTTTTATTTGAAGATATTCCTTTTTCCACTATAGGACCCTTAGGGCTCCGAATGTCCACTTACAGTTTCTACAGAAACAATGTTTCAGAACTTTTCAATCAAAAGTAAGCTTCAACTCTGTTAGTTGAATTCACAGAACAGAAAGCAGTTTCATAAAATGCTTCTGTGTAGTTTTCATTTGAAGATATTCCATTTGCCACTAGAGTCCTCCTGGGGCTCCAAATGTCCACTTGCAGTTTCCACAGAAATTGTGTTTCAGAACTGCTCAATCAAAAGTAAGCTTCAACTCTGTTAGTTGAATGCACTGAACAAAAAGTACTATCACAGAATGCTTCTGTGTAGTTTTTATTTGAAGACATTACATTTTCCACTGAAGGCCTCTTAGCGCTATGAATGTCCACTTGCAGTTTCTAATGAAAGAGTGTTTCAGCGCTGCTCAATCAAAAGAAAGGTCCAACTCTGTTAGTTGAATGCACAGAACTGAAAGAAGTTTCACAGAATGCTTCTGTGTAGGTTTCATTTGAAGTAAGTCCTTTTTACACTATAGGCCCCCATGCGCTATGGTTGTCCACTTGCAGTTTCTACAGAAAGAGTGTTTCAGAATTGCTCAATCAAAAGTAAGCTTCAAATCTGTTACTTGAATGCACAGAACAGAAAGAAGTTTCACTGAATGCTTCTGTGTAGTTTTTGTTTGTAGTTATTCCTTTTTCCAGCATAGGCTCCTTAGTGCTATGAATGTCCACTTGTAGTTTCTACAGAAAGAGTGTTTCAGAACTGCTCAATCAATAGTAATGTTCAACTCTGTTAGTTGAATGCACAGAACAGAAAGAAGTTTCGCAGAATGCTTCTGAGTAGTTTCTAGTTGAAGATATCCCTTTTTCCACTATAAGCCCCATAGAGCTCTGAATGTCCAGTTGCAGTTCCTACAGAAAGAGTGTTTCAGAACTGCTCTATCAAAAGTAATGTTCAACTCTGTTAGTTGAATGCACAGAACAGAAAGAAGCTTCGGAGAATGCTTCTGTGTAGTTTTAATTTGAAGATATTCTTTTTTCCACTATAAGCCCATTAGCTCTCTGAGTGTCCAGTTGCATTTTCCACAGAAAGAGTGTTTCAGAACTGCTCTATCAAAAGTAATGTTCAACTCTGTTAGTTGAATGCACAGAACAGAAAGAAGCTTCGGAGAATGCTTCTGTGTAGTTTTAATTTGAAGATATTCCCTTTTCCACTATAAGCCCATTAGCTCTCTGAGTGTCCAGTTGCATTTTCCACAGAAAGAGTGTTTCAGAACTGCTCTATCAAAAGTAATGTTCAACTCTATTAGTTGAATGCACAGAACAGAAAGAAGTTTCGGAGAATGCTTCTGTGTAGTTTTTATTTGAAGATATTCCTTTTTCCACTATAGGCCCCTTACGGTTCCAAATATCCACTTGCTGTTTCTACAGAAAGAGCGTCTCAGAACTGCTCAATCAATAGTATGCTTCAACTCTGTTAGTTGAATTCAAAGAACAGAAATAAGTTTCACAGAATGTTTCTGTGTAGTTTTTATTTGAAGATATTCCTTTTTCCAACATAAGCCCATTAGTGCTCTGTATGTCCAGTTACAGTTTCCACAGAAAGAGTGTTTCAGAACTGTTCAATCAAAAGTAAGCTTCAACTCTGTTAGTTGAATGCCCAGAACAGAAAGAAGTTTCGCAGAATGCTTCTGAGTAGTTTTAATTTGAAGATATTCTTTTTTCCACTATAAGCCAAATAGCGCTCTGAGTGTCCACTTGTAGTTTCTACAGAAACAGTGTTTCAGAACTGCTCTATCGAAAGTAATATTCAACTCTGTTACTTGAATGCACAGAACAGAAAGAAGTTTCACAGAATGCTTCTGTGTAGTTTTTATCTGTAGATATTCTTTTTGGCAGTATAGGCCCCTTAGCGCTATGAATGTCCAACTGCAGTTTCTACAGAAAGAGTGTATCAGAATTGCTCAATCAAAAGTATGCTTCAACTCTGTTAGTTCATTGCACAGAACAGAAAGAAGTTTCACTGAATGCCTCTGTGTAGTTTTTGTTTGTAATTATTCCTTTTCCAGTATAGGCTCCTTAGTGCTAGGAATGTCCACTTGCAGTTTCTACAGAAAGAGTGTTTCAAAACTGCTCAATCAATAGTAATGTTCAACTCTGATAGTTGAATGCACAGAACAGAATGAAGTTTCGCAGAATGCTTCTGAGTAGCTTTTAGATGAAGATATTCCTTTTTCCACTATAAGCCCATTATCTCTCTGAGTGTCCAGTTGCATTTTCCACAGAAAGAGTGTTTCAGAACTGCTCTATCAATAGTAATGTTCAACCTTGTTAGTTGAATGCACAGAACAGAAAGAAGCTTCGGAGAATGCTTCTGTGTAGTTTTAATTTGAAGATATTCCTTTTTCCACTATAAGCCCATTAGCTCTCTGAGTGTCCAGTTGCATTTTACACAGAAAGAGTGTTTCAGAACTGCTCTATCAAAAGTAATATTCATCTCTGTTAGTTGAATGCACAGAACAGAAAGAAGTTTCGCCGAATGGTTCTGTGTAGTTTTTATTTGAAGATATTTCTTTTTCCACTATAGGACCCTTAGGGCTCCGAATGTCCACTTACAGTTTCTACAGAAACAATGTTTCAGAACTGTTCAATCAAAAGTAAGCTTCAACTCTGTTAGTTGAATTCACAGAACAGAAAGCAGTTTCATAAAAGGCTTCTGTGTAGTATTTATTTGAAGATATTCCTTTTGCCACTAGAGTCCTCCTGGCGCTCCGAATATCCACTTGCAGTTTCCACAGAAACTGTGTTTCAGAACTCCTCAATCAAAAGTAAGCTTCAACTCTGTTAGTTGAATGCACTGAACAAAAAGTACTATCACAGAATGCTTCTGTGTAGTTTTTATTTGAAGACATTACATTTTCCACTGTAGGCCTCTTAGCGCTATGAATGTCCACTTGCAGTTTCTAATGAAAGAGTGTTTCAGTGCTGCTCAATCAAAAGAAAGGTCCAACTCTGTTAGTTGAATGCACAGAACAGAAAGAAGGTTCACAGTATGCTTCCGTGTAGGTTTTATTTGAAGTAAGTCCTTTTTACACTATAGGCCCCCATGCGCTATGGTTGTCCACTTGCAGTTTCTACAGAAAGAGTGTTTCTGTGCTGCTCTATCAAAAGTAGGTTCAACTCTGTTAGTTGAATGCACAGAAGACAAAGAAGTTTCACAGAATGCTTCTGTGTAGTTTTTATTTGTAGATATTCTTTTTTGCTGTATAGGCCCCTTAGCGCTATGAATGTCCAACTGCAGTTTCTACAGAAAGAGTGTTTCAGAATTGCTCAATCAAAAGTAAGCTTCAAATCTGTTACTTGAATGCACAGAACAGAAAGAAGTTTCACTGAATGCTTCTGTGTAGTTTTTGTTTGTAGTTATTCCTTTTTCCAGCATAGGCTCCTTAGTGCTACGAATGTCCACTTGTAGTTTCTACAGAAAGAGTGTTTCAGAACTGCTCAATCAATAGTATTGTTCAACTCTGTTAGTTGAATGCACAGAACAGAAAGAAGTTTCGCAGAATGCTTCTGAGTAGTTTCTAGTTGAAGATATCCCTTTTTCCACTATAAGCCCCATAGAGCTCTGAATGTCCAGTTGCAGTTTCTACAGAAAGAGTGTTTCAGAACTGCTCTATCAAAAGTAATCTTCAACTCTGTTAGTTGAATGCACAGAACAGAAAGAAGTTTCGGAGAATGCTTCTGTGTAGTTTTTATTTGAAGATATTCCTTTTTCCACTATAGGCCCCTTACGGTTCCAAATATCCACTTGCTGTTTCTACAGAAAGAGCGTCTCAGAACTGCTCAATCAATAGTATGCTTCAACTCTGTTAGTTGAATGCAAAGAACAGAAATAAGTTTCACAGAATGTTTCTGTGTAGTTTTTATTTGAAGATACTCCTTTTTCCAATATAAGCCCACTAGAGCTCTGTATGTCCAGTTGCAGTTTCCACAGAAAGAGTGTTTCAGAACTGCTCTATCAAAAGTAATATTCATCTCTGTTAGTTGAATGCACAGAACAGAAAGAAGTTTCGCAGAATGCTTCAGTGTAGTTTTTATTTGAAGATATTCCTTTTTCCACTATAGGCCCCTTAGGGCTCCGAATGTCCACTTGCAGTTTTTACAGAAACAGTGTTTCAGAACTGTTCAATCAAAAGTAAGCTTCAACTCTGTTAGTTGAATGCCCAGAACAGAAAGAAGTTTCGCAGAATGCTTCTGAGTAGTTTTAATTTGAAGATATTCTTTTTTCCACTATAAGCCCAATAGCGCTCTGAGTGTCCACTTGTAGTTTCTACAGAAACAGTGTTTCAGAACTGCTCTATCGAAAGTAATATTCAACTCTGTTACTTGAATGCACAGAACAGAAAGAAGTTTCGCAGAATGCTTCTGTGTATTTTTTATTTGTAGATATTCTTTTTTGCAGTATAGGCCCCTTAGCGCTATGAATGTCCAATTGCAGTTTCTACAGAAAGAGTGTATCAGAATTGCTCAATCAAAAGTAAGCTTCAACTCTGTTAGTTCATTGCACAGAACAGAAAGAAGTTTCACTGAATGCCTCTGTGTAGGTTTTGTTTGTAATTATTCCTTTTCCAGTATAGGCTCCTTAGTGCTAGGAATGTCCACTTGCAGTTTCTACAGAAAGAGTGTTTCAGAACTGCTCAATCAATAGTAATGTTCAACTCTGATAGTTGAATGCACAGAACAGAATGAAGTTTCGCAGAATGCTTCTGAGTAGCTTTTAGTAGAAGATATTGCTTTTTCCACTATAAGCCCTTTAGCGCTCTGAATGTCCAGTTGCAGTTTCTACAGAAAGAGTGTTTCAGAACTGCTCTACCAAAAGTAATATTCAACTCTGTTAGTTTAATGCACAGAACAGAAAGAAGCTTCGGAGAATGCTTCTGTGTAGTTTTTATTTGAAGATATTCCTTTTTCCACTATTGGCCCCTTAGGGTTCCAAATGTCCACTTGCTGTTTCTACAGAAAGAGCGTCTCAGAACTGCTCAATCAATAGTAAGCTTCAACTCTGTTAGTTGAATGCAAAGAACAGAAAGAAGTTTCACAGAATGATTCTGTGTAGTTTTTATTTGAAGATATTCCTTTTTGCACTGTACGCCCCATAGGGTTCCAAATGTCCACTTGCAGTTTCTTCCGAAAGAGCGTCTCAGAACTGCTCAATCAAAAGTAAACTTCAACTCTGTTAGTTGAGTGCAAAGAAGAGAAACAAGTTTCACAGAATGCTTCTGTATAGTTTTAATTTGAAGATATTCCTTTTTCCACTATAAGCCCATTAGCTCTCTGAGTGTCCAGTTGCAGTTTCCACAGAAAGAGTGTTTCAGAACTGCTGTATCAAAAGTAATATTCATATCTGTTAGTTGAATGCACAGAAGAGATAGAAGGTTTGCAGAATGCTTCTGTATAGTTTTTATTTGAAGATATTCCTTTTTCCACTATAGGACCCTTAGGGCTCCGAATGTCCACTTACAGTTTCTACAGAAACAATGTTTCAGAACTTTTCAATCAAAAGTAAGCTTCAACTCTGTTAGTTGAATTCACAGAACAGAAAGCAGTTTCATAAAATGCTTCTGTGTAGTTTTCATTTGAAGATATTCCATTTGCCACTAGAGTCCTCCTGGGGCTCCAAATGTCCACTTGCAGTTTCCACAGAAATTGTGTTTCAGAACTGCTCAATCAAAAGTAAGCTTCAACTCTGTTAGTTGAATGCACTGAACAAAAAGTACTATCACAGAATGCTTCTGTGTAGTTTTTATTTGAAGACATTACATTTTCCACTGTAGGCCTCTTAGCGCTATGAATGTCCACTTGCAGTTTCTAATGAAAGAGTGTTTCAGCGCTGCTCAATCAAAAGAAAGGTCCAACTCTGTTAGTTGAATGCACAGAACAGAAAGAAGTTTCACAGAATGCTTCTGTGTAGGTTTCATTTGAAGTAAGTCCTTTTTACACTATAGGCCCCCATGCGCTATGGTTGTCCACTTGCAGTTTCTACAGAAAGAGTGTTTCAGAATTGCTCAATCAAAAGTAAGCTTCAAATCTGTTACTTGAATGCACAGAACAGAAAGAAGTTTCACTGAATGCTTCTGTGTAGTTTTTGTTTGTAGTTATTCCTTTTTCCAGCATAGGCTCCTTAGTGCTATGAACGTCCACTTGTAGTTTCTACAGAAAGAGTGTTTCAGAACTGCTCAATCAATAGTATTGTTCAACTCTGTTAGTTGAATGCACAGAACAGAAAGAAGTTTCGCAGAATGCTTCTGAGTAGTTTCTAGTTGAAGATATCCCTTTTTCCACTATAAGCCCCATAGAGCTCTGAATGTCCAGTTGCAGTTCCTACAGAAAGAGTGTTTCAGAACTGCTCTATCAAAAGTAATGTTCAACTCTGTTAGTTGAATGCACAGAACAGAAAGAAGCTTCGGAGAATGCTTCTGTGTAGTTTTAATTTGAAGATATTCTTTTTTCCACTATAAGCCCATTAGCTCTCTGAGTGTCCAGTTGCATTTTCCACAGAAAGAGTGTTTCAGAACTGCTCTATCAAAAGTAATGTTCAACTCTGTTAGTTGAATGCACAGAACAGAAAGAAGCTTCGGAGAATGCTTCTGTGTAGTTTTAATTTGAAGATATTCCTTTTTCCACTATAAGCCCATTAGCTCTCTGAGTGTCCAGTTGCATTTTCCACAGAAAGAGTGTTTCAGAACTGCTCTATCAAAAGTAATGCTCAACTCTATTAGTTGAATGCACAGAACAGAAAGAAGTTTCGGAGAATGCTTCTGTGTAGTTTTTATTTGAAGATATTCCTTTTTCCACTATAGGCCCCTTACGGTTCCAAATATCCACTTGCTGTTTCTACAGAAAGAGCATCTCAGAACTGCTCAATCAATAGTATGCTTCAACTCTGTTAGTTGAATTCAAAGAACAGAAATAAGTTTCACAGAATGTTTCTGTGTAGTTTTTATTTGAAGATATTCCTTTTTCCAACATAAGCCCATTAGTGCTCTGTATGTCCAGTTACAGTTTCCACAGAAAGAGTGTTTCAGAACTGTTCAATCAAAAGTAAGCTTCAACTCTGTTAGTTGAATGCCCAGAACAGAAAGAAGTTTCGCAGAATGCTTCTGAGTAGTTTTAATTTGAAGATATTCTTTTTTCCACTATAAGCCAAATAGCGCTCTGAGTGTCCACTTGTAGTTTCTACAGAAACAGTGTTTCAGAACTGCTCTATCGAAAGTAATATTCAACTCTGTTACTTGAATGCACAGAACAGAAAGAAGTTTCACAGAATGCTTCTGTGTAGTTTTTATCTGTAGATATTCTTTTTGGCAGTATAGGCCCCTTAGCGCTATGAATGTCCAATTGCAGTTTCTACAGAAAGAGTGTATCAGAATTGCTCAATCAAAAGTATGCTTCAACTCTGTTAGTTCATTGCACAGAACAGAAAGAAGTTTCACTGAATGCCTCTGTGTAGTTTTTGTTTGTAATTATTCCTTTTCCAGTATAGGCTCCTTAGTGCTAGGAATGTCCACTTGCAGTTTCTACAGAAAGAGTGTTTCAAAACTGCTCAATCAATAGTAATGTTCAACTCTGATAGTTGAATGCACAGAACAGAATGAAGTTTCGCAGAATGCTTCTGAGTAGCTTTTAGTTGAAGATATTCCTTTTTCCACTATAAGCCCATTATCTCTCTGAGTGTCCAGTTGCATTTTCCACAGAAAGAGTGTTTCAGAACTGCTCTATCAATAGTAATGTTCAACTCTGTTAGTTGAATGCACAGAACAGAAAGAAGCTTCGGAGAATGCTTCTGTGTAGTTTTAATTTGAAGATATTCCTTTTTCCACTATAAGCCCATTAGCTCTCTGAGTGTCCAGTTGCATTTTACACAGAAAGAGTGTTTCAGAACTGCTCTATCAAAAGTAATATTCATCTCTGTTAGTTGAATGCACAGAACAGAAAGAAGTTTCGCCGAATGGTTCTGTGTAGTTTTTATTTGAAGATATTTCTTTTTCCACTATAGGACCCTTAGGGCTCCGAATGTCCACTTACAGTTTCTACAGAAACAATGTTTCAGAACTGTTCAATCAAAAGTAAGCTTCAACTCTGTTAGTTGAATTCACAGAACAGAAAGCAGTTTCATAAAATGCTTCTGTGTAGTTTTTATTTGAAGATATTCCTTTTGCCACTAGAGTCCTCCTGGCGCTCCGAATGTCCACTTGCAGTTTCCACAGAAACTGTGTTTCAGAACTCCTCAATCAAAAGTAAGCTTCAACTCTGTTAGTTGAATGCACTGAACAAAAAGTACTATCACAGAATGCTTCTGTGTAGTTTTTATTTGAAGACATTACATTTTCCACTGTAGGCCTCTTAGCGCTATGAATGTCCACTTGCAGTTTCTAATGAAAGAGTGTTTCAGTGCTGCTCAATCAAAAGAAAGGTCCAACTCTGTTAGTTGAATGCACAGAACAGAAAGAAGGTTCACAGTATGCTTCCGTGTAGGTTTTATTTGAAGTAAGTCCTTTTTACACTATAGGCCCCCATGCGCTATGGTTGTCCACTTGCAGTTTCTACAGAAAGAGTGTTTCTGTGCTGCTCTATCAAAAGTAGGTTCAACTCTGTTAGTTGAATGCACAGAAGACAAAGAAGTTTCACAGAATGCTTCTGTGTAGTTTTTATTTGTAGATATTCTTTTTTGCTGTATAGGCCCCTTAGCGCTATGAATGTCCAACTGCAGTTTCTACAGAAAGAGTGTTTCAGAATTGCTCAATCAAAAGTAAGCTTCAAATCTGTTACTTGAATGCACAGAACAGAAAGAAGTTTCACTGAATGCTTCTGTGTAGTTTTTGTTTGTAGTTATTCCTTTTTCCAGCATAGGCTCCTTAGTGCTACGAATGTCCACTTGTAGTTTCTACAGAAAGAGTGTTTCAGAACTGCTCAATCAATAGTATTGTTCAACTCTGTTAGTTGAATGCACAGAACAGAAAGAAGTTTCGCAGAATGCTTCTGAGTAGTTTCTAGTTGAAGATATCCCTTTTTCCACTATAAGCCCCATAGAGCTCTGAATGTCCAGTTGCAGTTTCTACAGAAAGAGTGTTTCAGAACTGCTCTATCAAAAGTAATGTTCAACTCTGTTAGTTGAATGCACAGAACAGAAAGAAGTTTCGGAGAATGCTTCTGTGTAGTTTTTATTTGAAGATATTCCTTTTTCCACTATAGGCCCCTTACGGTTCCAAATATCCACTTGCTGTTTCTACAGAAAGAGCGTCTCAGAACTGCTCAATCAATAGTATGCTTCAACTCTGTTAGTTGAATGCAAAGAACAGAAATAAGTTTCACAGAATGTTTCTGTGTAGTTTTTATTTGAAGATACTCCTTTTTCCAATATAAGCCCACTAGAGCTCTGTATGTCCAGTTGCAGTTTCCACAGAAAGAGTGTTTCAGAACTGCTCTATCAAAAGTAATATTCAACTCTGTTACTTGAATGCACAGAACAGAAAGAAGTTTCGCAGAATGCTTCTGTGTATTTTTTATTTGTAGATATTCTTTTTTGCAGTATAGGCCCCTTAGCGCTATGAATGTCCAATTGCAGTTTCTACAGAAAGAGTGTATCAGAATTGCTCAATCAAAAGTAAGCTTCAACTCTGTTAGTTCATTGCACAGAACAGAAAGAAGTTTCACTGAATGCCTCTGTGTAGGTTTTGTTTGTAATTATTCCTTTTCCAGTATAGGCTCCTTAGTGCTAGGAATGTCCACTTGCAGTTTCTACAGAAAGAGTGTTTCAGAACTGCTCAATCAATAGTAATGTTCAACTCTGATAGTTGAATGCACAGAACAGAATGAAGTTTCGCAGAATGCTTCTGAGTAGCTTTTAGTAGAAGATATTGCTTTTTCCACTATAAGCCCTTTAGCGCTCTGAATGTCCAGTTGCAGTTTCTACAGAAAGAGTGTTTCAGAACTGCTCTACCAAAAGTAATATTCAACTCTGTTAGTTTAATGCACAGAACAGAAAGAAGCTTCGGAGAATGCTTCTGTGTAGTTTTTATTTGAAGATATTCCTTTTTCCACTATTGGCCCCTTAGGGTTCCAAATGTCCGCTTGCTGTTTCTACAGAAAGAGCGTCTCAGAACTGCTCAATCAATAGTAAGCTTCAACTCTGTTAGTTGAATGCAAAGAACAGAAAGAAGTTTCACAGAATGATTCTGTGTAGTTTTTATTTGAAGATATTCCTTTTTCCACTGTACGCCCCTTAGGGTTCCAAATGTCCACTTGCAGTTTCTTCCGAAAGAGCGTCTCAGAACTGCTCAATCAAAAGTAAACTTCAACTCTGTTAGTTGAGTGCAAAGAAGAGAAACAAGTTTCACAGAATGCTTCTGTATAGTTTTAATTTGAAGATATTCCTTTTTCCACTATAAGCCCATTAGCTCTCTGAGTGTCCAGTTGCAGTTTCCAAAGAAAGAGTGTTTCAGAACTGCTGTATCAAAAGTAATATTCATATCTGTTAGTTGAATGCACAGAAGAGATAGAAGGTTTGCAGAATGCTTCTGTATAGTTTTTATTTGAAGATATTCCTTTTTCCACTATAGGACCCCTAGGGCTCCGAATGTCCACTTACAGTTTCTACAGAAACAATGTTTCAGAACTTTTCAATCAAAAGTAAGCTTCAACTCTGTTAGTTGAATTCACAGAACAGAAAGCAGTTTCATAAAATGCTTCTGTGTAGTTTTTATTTGAAGATATTCCATTTGCCACTAGAGTCCTCCTGGGGCTCCAAATGTCCACTTGCAGTTTCCACAGAAATTGTGTTTCAGAACTGCTCAATCAAAAGTAAGCTTCAACTCTGTTAGTTGAATGCACTGAACAAAAAGTACTATCACAGAATGCTTCTGTGTAGTTTTTATTTGAAGACATTACATTTTCCACTGTAGGCCTCTTAGCGCTATGAATGTCCACTTGCAGTTTCTAATGAAAGAGTGTTTCAGCGCTGCTCAATCAAAAGAAAGGTCCAACTCTGTTAGTTGAATGCACAGAACAGAAAGAAGTTTCACAGAATGCTTCTGTGTAGGTTTCATTTGAAGTAAGTCCTTTTTACACTATAGGCCCCCATGCGCTATGGTTGTCCACTTGCAGTTTCTACAGAAAGAGTGTTTCAGAATTGCTCAATCAAAAGTAAGCTTCAAATCTGTTACTTGAATGCACAGAACAGAAAGAAGTTTCACTGAATGCTTCTGTGTAGTTTTTGTTTGTAGTTATTCCTTTTTCCAGCATAGGCTCCTTAGTGCTATGAATGTCCACTTGTAGTTTCTACAGAAAGAGTGTTTCAGAACTGCTCAATCAATAGTAATGTTCAACTCTGTTAGTTGAATGCACAGAACAGAAAGAAGTTTCGCAGAATGCTTCTGAGTAGTTTCTAGTTGAAGATATCCCTTTTTCCACTATAAGCCCCATAGAGCTCTGAATGTCCAGTTGCAGTTCCTACAGAAAGAGTGTTTCAGAACTGCTCTATCAAAAGTAATGTTCAACTCTGTTAGTTGAATGCACAGAACAGAAAGAAGCTTCGGAGAATGCTTCTGTGTAGTTTTAATTTGAAGATATTCTTTTTTCCACTATAAGCCCATTAGCTCTCTGAGTGTCCAGTTGCATTTTCCACAGAAAGAGTGTTTCAGAACTGCTCTATCAAAAGTAATGTTCAACTCTGTTAGTTGAATGCACAGAACAGAAAGAAGCTTCGGAGAATGCTTCTGTGTAGTTTTAATTTGAAGATATTCCTTTTTCCACTATAAGCCCATTAGCTCTCTGAGTGTCCAGTTGCATTTTCCACAGAAAGAGTGTTTCAGAACTGCTCTATCAAAAGTAATGTTCAACTCTATTAGTTGAATGCACAGAACAGAAAGAAGTTTCGGAGAATGCTTCTGTGTAGTTTTTATTTGAAGATATTCCTTTTTCCACTATAGGCCCCTTACGGTTCCAAATATCCACTTGCTGTTTCTACAGAAAGAGCGTCTCAGAACTGCTCAATCAATAGTATGCTTCAACTCTGTTAGTTGAATTCAAAGAACAGAAATAAGTTTCACAGAATGTTTCTGTGTAGTTTTTATTTGAAGATATTCCTTTTTCCAACATAAGCCCATTAGTACTCTGTATGTCCAGTTACAGTTTCCACAGAAAGAGTGTTTCAGAAGTGTTCAATCAAAAGTAAGCTTCAACTCTGTTAGTTGAATGCCCAGAACAGAAAGAAGTTTCGCAGAATGCTTCTGAGTAGTTTTAATTTGAAGATATTCTTTTTTCCACTATAAGCCAAATAGCGCTCTGAGTGTCCACTTGTAGTTTCTACAGAAACAGTGTTTCAGAACTGCTCTATCGAAAGTAATATTCAACTCTGTTACTTGAATGCACAGAACAGAAAGAAGTTTCACAGAATGCTTCTGTGTAGTTTTTATCTGTAGATATTCTTTTTGGCAGTATAGGCCCCTTAGCGCTATGAATGTCCAATTGCAGTTTCTACAGAAAGAGTGTATCAGAATTGCTCAATCAAAAGTATGCTTCAACTCTGTTAGTTCATTGCACAGAACAGAAAGAAGTTTCACTGAATGCCTCTGTGTAGTTTTTGTTTGTAATTATTCCTTTTCCGGTATAGGCTCCTTAGTGCTAGGAATGTCCACTTGCAGTTTCTACAGAAAGAGTGTTTCAAAACTGCTCAATCAATAGTAATGTTCAACTCTGATAGTTGAATGCACAGAACAGAATGAAGTTTCGCAGAATGCTTCTGAGTAGCTTTTAGTTGAAGATATTCCTTTTTCCACTATAAGCCCATTATCTCTCTGAGTGTCCAGTTGCATTTTCCACAGAAAGAGTGTTTCAGAACTGCTCTATCAATCGTAATGTTCAACCGTGTTAGTTGAATGCACAGAACAGAAAGAAGCTTCGGAGAATGCTTCTGTGTAGTTTTAATTTGAAGATATTCCTTTTTCCACTATAAGCCCATTAGCTCTCTGAGTGTCCAGTTGCATTTTACACAGAAAGAGTGTTTCAGAACTGCTCTATCAAAAGTAATATTCATCTCTGTTAGTTGAATGCACAGAACAGAAAGAAGTTTCGCCGAATGGTTCTGTGTAGTTTTTATTTGAAGATATTTCTTTTTCCACTATAGGACCCTTAGGGCTCCGAATGTCCACTTACAGTTTCTACAGAAACAATGTTTCAGAACTGTTCAATCAAAAGTAAGCTTCAACTCTGTTAGTTGAATTCACAGAACAGAAAGCAGTTTCATAAAATGCTTCTGTGTAGTTTTTATTTGAAGATATTCCTTTTGCCACTAGAGTCCTCCTGGCGCTCCGAATATCCACTTGCAGTTTCCACAGAAACTGTGTTTCAGAACTCCTCAATCAAAAGTAAGCTTCAACTCTGTTAGTTGAATGCACTGAACAAAAAGTACTATCACAGAATGCTTCTGTGTAGTTTTTATTTGAAGACATTACATTTTCCACTGTAGGCCTCTTAGCGCTATGAATGTCCACTTGCAGTTTCTAATGAAAGAGTGTTTCTGTGCTGCTCAATCAAAAGAAAGGTCCAACTCTGTTAGTTGAATGCACAGAACAGAAATAAGGTTCACAGTATGCTTCCGTGTAGGTTTTATTTGAAGTAAGTCCTTTTTACACTATAGGCCCCCATGCGCTATGGTTGTCCACTTGCAGTTTCTACAGAAACAGTGTTTCTGTGCTGCTCTATCAAAAGTAGGTTCAACTCTGTTAGTTGAATGCACAGAAGACAAAGAAGTTTCACAGAATGCTTCTGTGTAGTTTTTATTTTTAGATATTCTTTTTTGCTGTATAGGCCCCTTAGCGCTATGAATGTCCAACTGCAGTTTCTACAGAAAGAGTGTTTCAGAATTGCTCAATCAAAAGTAAGCTTCAAATCTGTTACTTGAATGCACAGAACAGAAAGAAGTTTCACTGAATGCTTCTGTGTAGTTTTTGTTTGTAGTTATTCCTTTTTCCAGCATAGGCTCCTTAGTGCTACGAATGTCCACTTGTAGTTTCTACAGAAAGAGTGTTTCAGAACTGCTCAATCAATAGTGTTGTTCAACTCTGTTAGTTGAATGCACAGAACAGAAAGAAGTTTCGCAGAATGCTTCTGAGTAGTTTCTAGTTGAAGATATCCCTTTTTCCACTATAAGCCCCATAGAGCTCTGAATGTCCAGTTGCAGTTTCTACAGAAAGAGTGTTTCAGAACTGCTCTATCAAAAGTAATGTTCAACTCTGTTAGTTGAATGCACAGAACAGAAAGAAGTTTCGGAGAATGCTTCTGTGTAGTTTTTATTTGAAGATATTCCTTTTTCCACTATAGGCCCCTTACGGTTCCAAATATCCACTTGCTGTTTCTACAGAAAGAGCGTCTCAGAACTGCTCAATCAATAGTATGCTTCAACTCTGTTAGTTGAATGCAAAGAACAGAAATAAGTTTCACAGAATGTTTCTGTGTAGTTTTTATTTGAAGATACTCCTTTTTCCAATATAAGCCCACTAGAGCTCTGTATGTCCAGTTGCAGTTTCCACAGAAAGAGTGTTTCAGAACTGCTCTATCAAAAGTAATATTCATCTCTGTTAGTTGAATGCACAGAACAGAAAGAAGTTTCGCAGAATGCTTCAGTGTAGTTTTTATTTGAAGATATTCCTTTTTCCACTATAGGCCCCTTAGGGCTCCGAATGTCCACTTGCAGTTTTTACAGAAACAGTGTTTCAGAACTGTTCAATCAAAAGTAAGCTTCAACTCTGTTAGTTGAATGCCCAGAACAGAAAGAAGTTTCGCAGAATGCTTCTGAGTAGTTTTAATTTGAAGATATTCTTTTTTCCACTATAAGCCCAATAGCGCTCTGAGTGTCCACTTGTAGTTTCTACAGAAACAGTGTTTCAGAACTGCTCTATCGAAAGTAATATTCAACTCTGTTACTTGAATGCACAGAACAGAAAGAAGTTTCGCAGAATGCTTCTGTGTATTTTTTATTTGTAGATATTCTTTTTTGCAGTATAGGCCCCTTAGCGCTATGAATGTCCAATTGCAGTTTCTACAGAAAGAGTGTATCAGAATTGCTCAATCAAAAGTAAGCTTCAACTCTGTTAGTTCATTGCACAGAACAGAAAGAAGTTTCACTGAATGCCTCTGTGTAGGTTTTGTTTGTAATTATTCCTTTTCCAGTATAGGCTCCTTAGTGCTAGGAATGTCCACTTGCAGTTTCTACAGAAAGAGTGTTTCAGAACTGCTCAATCAATAGTAATGTTCAACTCTGATAGTTGAATGCACAGAACAGAATGAAGTTTCGCAGAATGCTTCTGAGTAGCTTTTAGTAGAAGATATTGCTTTTTCCACTATAAGCCCTTTAGCGCTCTGAATGTCCAGTTGCAGTTTCTACAGAAAGAGTGTTTCAGAACTGCTCTACCAAAAGTAATATTCAACTCTGTTAGTTTAATGCACAGAACAGAAAGAAGCTTCGGAGAATGCTTCTGTGTAGTTTTTATTTGAAGATATTCCTTTTTCCACTATTGGCCCCTTAGGGTTCCAAATGTCCACTTGCTGTTTCTACAGAAAGAGCGTCTCAGAACTGCTCAATCAATAGTAAGCTTCAACTCTGTTAGTTGAATGCAAAGAACAGAAAGAAGTTTCACAGAATGATTCTGTGTAGTTTTTATTTGAAGATATTCCTTTTTCCACTGTACGCCCCTTAGGGTTCCAAATGTCCACTTGCAGTTTCTTCAGAAAGAGCGTCTCAGAACTGCTCAATCAAAAGTAAACTTCAACTCTGTTAGTTGAGTGCAAAGAAGAGAAACAAGTTTCACAGAATGCTTCTGTATAGTTTTAATTTGAAGATATTCCTTTTTCCACTATAAGCCCATTAGCTCTCTGAGTGTCCAGTTGCAGTTTCCACAGAAAGAGTGTTTCAGAACTGCTGTATCAAAAGTAATATTCATATCTGTTAGTTGAATGCACAGAAGAGATAGAAGGTTTGCAGAATGCTTCTGTATAGTTTTTATTTGAAGATATTCCTTTTTCCACTATAGGACCCTTAGGGCTCCGAATGTCCACTTACAGTTTCTACAGAAACAATGTTTCAGAACTTTTCAATCAAAAGTAAGCTTCAACTCTGTTAGTTGAATTCACAGAACAGAAAGCAGTTTCATAAAATGCTTCTGTGTAGTTTTCATTTGAAGATATTCCATTTGCCACTAGAGTCCTCCTGGGGCTCCAAATGTCCACTTGCAGTTTCCACAGAAATTGTGTTTCAGAACTGCTCAATCAAAAGTAAGCTTCAACTCTGTTAGTTGAATGCACTGAACAAAAAGTACTATCACAGAATGCTTCTGTGTAGTTTTTATTTGAAGACATTACATTTTCCACTGTAGGCCTCTTAGCGCTATGAATGTCCACTTGCAGTTTCTAATGAAAGAGTGTTTCAGCGCTGCTCAATCAAAAGAAAGGTCCAACTCTGTTAGTTGAATGCACAGAACAGAAAGAAGTTTCACAGAATGCTTCTGTGTAGGTTTCATTTGAAGTAAGTCCTTTTTACACTATAGGCCCCCATGCGCTATGGTTGTCCACTTGCAGTTTCTACAGAAAGAGTGTTTCAGAATTGCTCAATCAAAAGTAAGCTTCAAATCTGTTACTTGAATGCACAGAACAGAAAGAAGTTTCACTGAATGCTTCTGTGTAGTTTTTGTTTGTAGTTATTCCTTTTTCCAGCATAGGCTCCTTAGTGCTATGAATGTCCACTTGTAGTTTCTACAGAAAGAGTGTTTCAGAACTGCTCAATCAATAGTAATGTTCAACTCTGTTAGTTGAATGCACAGAACAGACAGAAGTTTCGCAGAATGCTTCTGAGTAGTTTCTAGTTGAAGATATCCCTTTTTCCACTATAAGCCCCATAGAGCTCTGAATGTCCAGTTGCAGTTCCTACAGAAAGAGTGTTTCAGAACTGCTCTATCAAAAGTAATGTTCAACTCTGTTAGTTGAATGCACAGAACAGAAAGAAGCTTCGGAGAATGCTTCTGTGTAGTTTTAATTTGAAGATATTCTTTTTTCCACTATAAGCCCATTAGCTCTCTGAGTGTCCAGTTGCATTTTCCACAGAAAGAGTGTTTCAGAACTGCTCTATCAAAAGTAATGTTCAACTCTGTTAGTTGAATGCACAGAACAGAAAGAAGCTTCGGAGAATGCTTCTGTGTAGTTTTAATTTGAAGATATTCCTTTTTCCACTATAAGCCCATTAGCTCTCTGAGTGTCCAGTTGCATTTTCCACAGAAAGAGTGTTTCAGAACTGCTCTATCAAAAGTAATGTTCAACTCTATTAGTTGAATGCACAGAACAGAAAGAAGTTTCGGAGAATGCTTCTGTGTAGTTTTTATTTGAAGATATTCCTTTTTCCACTATAGGCCCCTTACGGTTCCAAATATCCACTTGCTGTTTCTACAGAAAGAGCGTCTCAGAACTGCTCAATCAATAGTATGCTTCAACTCTGTTAGTTGAATTCAAAGAACAGAAATAAGTTTCACAGAATGTTTCTGTGTAGTTTTTATTTGAAGATATTCCTTTTTCCAACATAAGCCCATTAGTGCTCTGTATGTCCAGTTACAGTTTCCACAGAAAGAGTGTTTCAGAACTGTTCAATCAAAAGTAAGCTTCAACTCTGTTAGTTGAATGCCCAGAACAGAAAGAAGTTTCGCAGAATGCTTCTGAGTAGTTTTAATTTGAAGATATTCTTTTTTCCACTATAAGCCAAATAGCGCTCTGAGTGTCCACTTGTAGTTTCTACAGAAACAGTGTTTCAGAACTGCTCTATCGAAAGTAATATTCAACTCTGTTACTTGAATGCACAGAACAGAAAGAAGTTTCACAGAATGCTTCTGTGTAGTTTTTATCTGTAGATATTCTTTTTGGCAGTATAGGCCCCTTAGCGCTATGAATGTCCAATTGCAGTTTCTACAGAAAGAGTGTATCAGAATTGCTCAATCAAAAGTATGCTTCAACTCTGTTAGTTCATTGCACAGAACAGAAAGAAGTTTCACTGAATGCCTCTGTGTAGTTTTTGTTTGTAATTATTCCTTTTCCAGTATAGGCTCCTTAGTGCTAGGAATGTCCACTTGCAGTTTCTACAGAAAGAGTGTTTCAAAACTGCTCAATCAATAGTAATGTTCAACTCTGATAGTTGAATGCACAGAACAGAATGAAGTTTCGCAGAATGCTTCTGAGTAGCTTTTAGTTGAAGATATTCCTTTTTCCACTATAAGCCCATTAGCTCTCTGAGTGTCCAGTTGCATTTTCCACAGAAAGAGTGTTTCAGAACTGCTCTATCAATAGTAATGTTCAACTCTGTTAGTTGAATGCACAGAACAGAAAGAAGCTTCGGAGAATGCTTCTGTGTAGTTTTAATTTGAAGATATTCCTTTTTCCACTATAAGCCCATTAGCTCTCAGAGTGTCCAGTTGCATTTTACACAGAAAGAGTGTTTCAGAACTGCTCTATCAAAAGTAATATTCATCTCTGTTAGTTGAATGCACAGAACAGAAAGAAGTTTCGCAGAATGGTTCTGTGTAGTTTTTATTTGAAGATATTTCTTTTTCCACTATAGGACCCTTAGGGCTCCGAATGTCCACTTACAGTTTCTACAGAAACAATGTTTCAGAACTGTTCAATCAAAAGTAAGCTTCAACTCTGTTAGTTGAATTCACAGAACAGAAAGCAGTTTCATAAAATGCTTCTGTGTAGTTTTTATTTGAAGATATTCCTTTTGCCACTAGAGTCCTCCTGGCGCTCCGAATGTCCACTTGCAGTTTCCACAGAAACTGTGTTTCAGAACTCCTCAATCAAAAGTAAGCTTCAACTCTGTTAGTTGAATGCACTGAACAAAAAGTACTATCACAGAATGCTTCTGTGTAGTTTTTATTTGAAGACATTACATTTTCCACTGTAGGCCTCTTAGCGCTATGAATGTCCACTTGCAGTTTCTAATGAAAGAGTGTTTCAGTGCTGCTCAATCAAAAGAAAGGTCCAACTCTGTTAGTTGAATGCACAGAACAGAAAGAAGGTTCACAGTATGCTTCCGTGTAGGTTTTATTTGAAGTAAGTCCTTTTTACACTATAGGCCCCCATGCGCTATGGTTGTCCACTTGCAGTTTCTACAGAAAGAGTGTTTCTGTGCTGCTCTATCAAAAGTAGGTTCAACTCTGTTAGTTGAATGCACAGAAGACAAAGAAGTTTCACAGAATGCTTCTGTGTAGTTTTTATTTTTAGATATTCTTTTTTGCTGTATAGGCCCCTTAGCGCTATGAATGTCCAACTGCAGTTTCTACAGAAAGAGTGTTTCAGAATTGCTCAATCAAAAGTAAGCTTCAAATCTGTTACTTGAATGCACAGAACAGAAAGAAGTTTCACTGAATGCTTCTGTGTAGTTTTTGTTTGTAGTTATTCCTTTTTCCAGCATAGGCTCCTTAGTGCTACGAATGTCCACTTGTAGTTTCTACAGAAAGAGTGTTTCAGAACTGCTCAATCAATAGTATTGTTCAACTCTGTTAGTTGAATGCACAGAACAGAAAGAAGTTTCGCAGAATGCTTCTGAGTAGTTTCTAGTTGAAGACATCCCTTTTTCCACTATAAGCCCCATAGAGCTCTGAATGTCCAGTTGCAGTTTCTACAGAAAGAGTGTTTCAGAACTGCTCTATCAAAAGTAATGTTCAACTCTGTTAGTTGAATGCACAGAACAGAAAGAAGTTTCGGAGAATGCTTCTGTGTAGTTTTTATTTGAAGATATTCCTTTTTCCACTATAGGCCCCTTACGGTTCCAAATATCCACTTGCTGTTTCTACAGAAAGAGCGTCTCAGAACTGCTCAATCAATAGTATGCTTCAACTCTGTTAGTTGAATGCAAAGAACAGAAATAAGTTTCACAGAATGTTTCTGTGTAGTTTTTATTTGAAGATACTCCTTTTTCCAATATAAGCCCACTAGAGCTCTGTATGTCCAGTTGCAGTTTCCACAGAAAGAGTGTTTCAGAACTGCTCTATCAAAAGTAATATTCATCTCTGTTAGTTGAATGCACAGAACAGAAAGAAGTTTCGCAGAATGCTTCAGTGTAGTTTTTATTTGAAGATATTCCTTTTTCCACTATAGGCCCCTTAGGGCTCCGAATGTCCACTTGCAGTTTTTACAGAAACAGTGTTTCAGAACTGTTCAATCAAAAGTAAGCTTCAACTCTGTTAGTTGAATGCCCAGAACAGAAAGAAGTTTCGCAGAATGCTTCTGAGTAGTTTTAATTTGAAGATATTCTTTTTTCCACTATAAGCCCAATAGCGCTCTGAGTGTCCACTTGTAGTTTCTACAGAAACAGTGTTTCAGAACTGCTCTATCGAAAGTAATATTCAACTCTGTTACTTGAATGCACAGAACAGAAAGAAGTTTCGCAGAATGCTTCTGTGTATTTTTTATTTGTAGATATTCTTTTTTGCAGTATAGGCCCCTTAGCGCTATGAATGTCCAATTGCAGTTTCTACAGAAAGAGTGTATCAGAATTGCTCAATCAAAAGTAAGCTTCAACTCTGTTAGTTCATTGCACAGAACAGAAAGAAGTTTCACTGAATGCCTCTGTGTAGGTTTTGTTTGTAATTATTCCTTTTCCAGTATAGGCTCCTTAGTGCTAGGAATGTCCACTTGCAGTTTCTACAGAAAGAGTGTTTCAGAACTGCTCAATCAATAGTAATGTTCAACTCTGATAGTTGAATGCACAGAACAGAATGAAGTTTCGCAGAATGCTTCTGAGTAGCTTTTAGTAGAAGATATTGCTTTTTCCACTATAAGCCCTTTAGCGCTCTGAATGTCCAGTTGCAGTTTCTACAGAAAGAGTGTTTCAGAACTGCTCTACCAAAAGTAATATTCAACTCTGTTAGTTTAATGCACAGAACAGAAAGAAGCTTCGGAGAATGCTTCTGTGTAGTTTTTATTTGAAGATATTCCTTTTTCCACTATTGGCCCCTTAGGGTTCCAAATGTCCACTTGCTGTTTCTACAGAAAGAGCGTCTCAGAACTGCTCAATCAATAGTAAGCTTCAACTCTGTTAGTTGAATGCAAAGAACAGAAAGAAGTTTCACAGAATGATTCTGTGTAGTTTTTATTTGAAGATATTCCTTTTTCCACTGTACGCCCCTTAGGTTTCCAAATGTCCACTTGCAGTTTCTTCCGAAAGAGCGTCTCAGAACTGCTCAATCAAAAGTAAACTTCAACTCTGTTAGTTGAGTGCAAAGAAGAGAAACAAGTTTCACAGAATGCTTCTGTATAGTTTTAATTTGAAGATATTCCTTTTTCCACTATAAGCCCATTAGCTCTCTGAGTGTCCAGTTGCAGTTTCCACAGAAAGAGTGTTTCAGAACTGCTGTATCAAAAGTAATATTCATATCTGTTAGTTGAATGCACAGAAGAGATAGAAGGTTTGCAGAATGCTTCTGTATAGTTTTTATTTGAAGATATTCCTTTTTCCACTATAGGACCCTTAGGGCTCCGAATGTCCACTTACAGTTTCTACAGAAACAATGTTTCAGAACTTTTCAATCAAAAGTAAGCTTCAACTCTGTTAGTTGAATTCACAGAACAGAAAGCAGTTTCATAAAATGCTTCTGTGTAGTTTTCATTTGAAGATATTCCATTTGCCACTAGAGTCCTCCTGGGGCTCCAAATGTCAACTTGCAGTTTCCACAGAAATTGTGTTTCAGAACTGCTCAATCAAAAGTAAGCTTCAACTCTGTTAGTTGAATGCACTGAACAAAAAGTACTATCACAGAATGCTTCTGTGTAGTTTTTATTTGAAGACATTACATTTTCCACTGTAGGCCTCTTAGCGCTATGAATGTCCACTTGCAGTTTCTAATGAAAGAGTGTTTCAGCGCTGCTCAATCAAAAGAAAGGTCCAACTCTGTTAGTTGAATGCACAGAACAGAAAGAAGTTTCACAGAATGCTTCTGTGTAGGTTTCATTTGAAGTAAGTCCTTTTTACACTATAGGCCCCCATGCGCTATGGTTCTCCACTTGCAGTTTCTACAGAAAGAGTGTTTCAGAATTGCTCAATCAAAAGTAAGCTTCAAATCTGTTACTTGAATGCACAGAACAGAAAGAAGTTTCACTGAATGCTTCTGTGTAGTTTTTGTTTGTAGTTATTCCTTTTTCCAGCATAGGCTCCTTAGTGCTACGAATGTCCACTTGTAGTTTCTACAGAAAGAGTGTTTCAGAACTGCTCAATCAATAGTATTGTTCAACTCTGTTAGTTGAATGCACAGAACAGAAAGAAGTTTCGCAGAATGCTTCTGAGTAGTTTCTAGTTGAAGACATCCCTTTTTCCACTATAAGCCCCATAGAGCTCTGAATGTCCAGTTGCAGTTTCTACAGAAAGAGTGTTTCAGAACTGCTCTATCAAAAGTAATGTTCAACTCTGTTAGTTGAATGCACAGAACAGAAAGAAGTTTCGGAGAATGCTTCTGTGTAGTTTTTATTTGAAGATATTCCTTTTTCCACTATAGGCCCCTTACGGTTCCAAATATCCACTTGCTGTTTCTACAGAAAGAGCGTCTCAGAACTGCTCAATCAATAGTATGCTTCAACTCTGTTAGTTGAATGCAAAGAACAGAAATAAGTTTCACAGAATGTTTCTGTGTAGTTTTTATTTGAAGATACTCCTTTTTCCAATATAAGCCCACTAGAGCTCTGTATGTCCAGTTGCAGTTTCCACAGAAAGAGTGTTTCAGAACTGCTCTATCAAAAGTAATATTCATCTCTGTTAGTTGAATGCACAGAACAGAAAGAAGTTTCGCAGAATGCTTCAGTGTAGTTTTTATTTGAAGATATTCCTTTTTCCACTATAGGCCCCTTAGGGCTCCGAATGTCCACTTGCAGTTTTTACAGAAACAGTGTTTCAGAACTGTTCAATCAAAAGTAAGCTTCAACTCTGTTAGTTGAATGCCCAGAACAGAAAGAAGTTTCGCAGAATGCTTCTGAGTAGTTTTAATTTGAAGATATTCTTTTTTCCACTATAAGCCCAATAGCGCTCTGAGTGTCCACTTGTAGTTTCTACAGAAACAGTGTTTCAGAACTGCTCTATCGAAAGTAATATTCAACTCTGTTACTTGAATGCACAGAACAGAAAGAAGTTTCGCAGAATGCTTCTGTGTATTTTTTATTTGTAGATATTCTTTTTTGCAGTATAGGCCCCTTAGCGCTATGAATGTCCAATTGCAGTTTCTACAGAAAGAGTGTATCAGAATTGCTCAATCAAAAGTAAGCTTCAACTCTGTTAGTTCATTGCACAGAACAGAAAGAAGTTTCACTGAATGCCTCTGTGTAGGTTTTGTTTGTAATTATTCCTTTTCCAGTATAGGCTCCTTAGTGCTAGGAATGTCCACTTGCAGTTTCTACAGAAAGAGTGTTTCAGAACTGCTCAATCAATAGTAATGTTCAACTCTGATAGTTGAATGCACAGAACAGAATGAAGTTTCGCAGAATGCTTCTGAGTAGCTTTTAGTAGAAGATATTGCTTTTTCCACTATAAGCCCTTTAGCGCTCTGAATGTCCAGTTGCAGTTTCTACAGAAAGAGTGTTTCAGAACTGCTCTACCAAAAGTAATATTCAACTCTGTTAGTTTAATGCACAGAACAGAAAGAAGCTTCGGAGAATGCTTCTGTGTAGTTTTTATTTGAAGATATTCCTTTTTCCACTATTGGCCCCTTAGGGTTCCAAATGTCCACTTGCTGTTTCTACAGAAAGAGCGTCTCAGAACTGCTCAATCAATAGTAAGCTTCAACTCTGTTAGTTGAATGCAAAGAACAGAAAGAAGTTTCACAGAATGATTCTGTGTAGTTTTTATTTGAAGATATTCCTTTTTCCACTGTACGCCCCTTAGGGTTCCAAATGTCCACTTGCAGTTTCTTCCGAAAGAGCGTCTCAGAACTGCTCAATCAAAAGTAAACTTCAACTCTGTTAGTTGAGTGCAAAGAAGAGAAACAAGTTTCACAGAATGCTTCTGTATAGTTTTAATTTGAAGATATTCCTTTTTCCACTATAAGCCCATTAGCTCTCTGAGTGTCCAGTTGCAGTTTCCACAGAAAGAGGGTTTCAGAACTGCTGTATCAAAAGTAATATTCATATCTGTTAGTTGAATGCACAGAAGAGATAGAAGGTTTGCAGAATGCTTCTGTATAGTTTTTATTTGAAGATATTCCTTTTTCCACTATAGGACCCTTAGGGCTCCGAATGTCCACTTACAGTTTCTACAGAAACAATGTTTCAGAACTTTTCAATCAAAAGTAAGCTTCAACTCTGTTAGTTGAATTCACAGAACAGAAAGCAGTTTCATAAAATGCTTCTGTGTAGTTTTCATTTGAAGATATTCCATTTGCCACTAGAGTCCTCCTGGGGCTCCAAATGTCCACTTGCAGTTTCCACAGAAATTGTGTTTCAGAACTGCTCAATCAAAAGTAAGCTTCAACTCTGTTAGTTGAATGCACTGAACAAAAAGTACTATCACAGAATGCTTCTGTGTAGTTTTTATTTGAAGACATTACATTTTCCACTGTAGGCCTCTTAGCGCTATGAATGTCCACTTGCAGTTTCTAATGAAAGAGTGTTTCAGCGCTGCTCAATCAAAAGAAAGGTCCAACTCTGTTAGTTGAATGCACAGAACAGAAAGAAGTTTCACAGAATGCTTCTGTGTAGGTTTCATTTGAAGTAAGTCCTTTTTACACTATAGGCCCCCATGCGCTATGGTTGTCCACTTGCAGTTTCTACAGAAAGAGTGTTTCAGAATTGCTCAATCAAAAGTAAGCTTCAAATCTGTTACTTGAATGCACAGAACAGAAAGAAGTTTCACTGAATGCTTCTGTGTAGTTTTTGTTTGTAGTTATTCCTTTTTCCAGCATAGGCTCCTTAGTGCTATGAACGTCCACTTGTAGTTTCTACAGAAAGAGTGTTTCAGAACTGCTCAATCAATAGTATTGTTCAACTCTGTTAGTTGAATGCACAGAACAGAAAGAAGTTTCGCAGAATGCTTCTGAGTAGTTTCTAGTTGAAGATATCCCTTTTTCCACTATAAGCCCCATAGAGCTCTGAATGTCCAGTTGCAGTTCCTACAGAAAGAGTGTTTCAGAACTGCTCTATCAAAAGTAATGTTCAACTCTGTTAGTTGAATGCACAGAACAGAAAGAAGCTTCGGAGAATGCTTCTGTGTAGTTTTAATTTGAAGATATTCTTTTTTCCACTATAAGCCCATTAGCTCTCTGAGTGTCCAGTTGCATTTTCCACAGAAAGAGTGTTTCAGAACTGCTCTATCAAAAGTAATGTTCAACTCTGTTAGTTGAATGCACAGAACAGAAAGAAGCTTCGGAGAATGCTTCTGTGTAGTTTTAATTTGAAGATATTCCTTTTTCCACTATAAGCCCATTAGCTCTCTGAGTGTCCAGTTGCATTTTCCACAGAAAGAGTGTTTCAGAACTGCTCTATCAAAAGTAATGCTCAACTCTATTAGTTGAATGCACAGAACAGAAAGAAGTTTCGGAGAATGCTTCTGTGTAGTTTTTATTTGAAGATATTCCTTTTTCCACTATAGGCCCCTTACGGTTCCAAATATCCACTTGCTGTTTCTACAGAAAGAGCATCTCAGAACTGCTCAATCAATAGTATGCTTCAACTCTGTTAGTTGAATTCAAAGAACAGAAATAAGTTTCACAGAATGTTTCTGTGTAGTTTTTATTTGAAGATATTCCTTTTTCCAACATAAGCCCATTAGTGCTCTGTATGTCCAGTTACAGTTTCCACAGAAAGAGTGTTTCAGAACTGTTCAATCAAAAGTAAGCTTCAACTCTGTTAGTTGAATGCCCAGAACAGAAAGAAGTTTCGCAGAATGCTTCTGAGTAGTTTTAATTTGAAGATATTCTTTTTTCCACTATAAGCCAAATAGCGCTCTGAGTGTCCACTTGTAGTTTCTACAGAAACAGTGTTTCAGAACTGCTCTATCGAAAGTAATATTCAACTCTGTTACTTGAATGCACAGAACAGAAAGAAGTTTCACAGAATGCTTCTGTGTAGTTTTTATCTGTAGATATTCTTTTTGGCAGTATAGGCCCCTTAGCGCTATGAATGTCCAATTGCAGTTTCTACAGAAAGAGTGTATCAGAATTGCTCAATCAAAAGTATGCTTCAACTCTGTTAGTTCATTGCACAGAACAGAAAGAAGTTTCACTGAATGCCTCTGTGTAGTTTTTGTTTGTAATTATTCCTTTTCCAGTATAGGCTCCTTAGTGCTAGGAATGTCCACTTGCAGTTTCTACAGAAAGAGTGTTTCAAAACTGCTCAATCAATAGTAATGTTCAACTCTGATAGTTGAATGCACAGAACAGAATGAAGTTTCGCAGAATGCTTCTGAGTAGCTTTTAGTTGAAGATATTCCTTTTTCCACTATAAGCCCATTATCTCTCTGAGTGTCCAGTTGCATTTTCCACAGAAAGAGTGTTTCAGAACTGCTCTATCAATAGTAATGTTCAACTCTGTTAGTTGAATGCACAGAACAGAAAGAAGCTTCGGAGAATGCTTCTGTGTAGTTTTAATTTGAAGATATTCCTTTTTCCACTATAAGCCCATTAGCTCTCTGAGTGTCCAGTTGCATTTTACACAGAAAGAGTGTTTCAGAACTGCTCTATCAAAAGTAATATTCATCTCTGTTAGTTGAATGCACAGAACAGAAAGAAGTTTCGCCGAATGGTTCTGTGTAGTTTTTATTTGAAGATATTTCTTTTTCCACTATAGGACCCTTAGGGCTCCGAATGTCCACTTACAGTTTCTACAGAAACAATGTTTCAGAACTGTTCAATCAAAAGTAAGCTTCAACTCTGTTAGTTGAATTCACAGAACAGAAAGCAGTTTCATAAAATGCTTCTGTGTAGTTTTTATTTGAAGATATTCCTTTTGCCACTAGAGTCCTCCTGGCGCTCCGAATGTCCACTTGCAGTTTCCACAGAAACTGTGTTTCAGAACTCCTCAATCAAAAGTAAGCTTCAACTCTGTTAGTTGAATGCACTGAACAAAAAGTACTATCACAGAATGCTTCTGTGTAGTTTTTATTTGAAGACATTACATTTTCCACTGTAGGCCTCTTAGCGCTATGAATGTCCACTTGCAGTTTCTAATGAAAGAGTGTTTCAGTGCTGCTCAATCAAAAGAAAGGTCCAACTCTGTTAGTTGAATGCACAGAACAGAAAGAAGGTTCACAGTATGCTTCCGTGTAGGTTTTATTTGAAGTAAGTCCTTTTTACACTATAGGCCCCCATGCGCTATGGTTGTCCACTTGCAGTTTCTACAGAAAGAGTGTTTCTGTGCTGCTCTATCAAAAGTAGGTTCAACTCTGTTAGTTGAATGCACAGAAGACAAAGAAGTTTCACAGAATGCTTCTGTGTAGTTTTTATTTGTAGATATTCTTTTTTGCTGTATAGGCCCCTTAGCGCTATGAATGTCCAACTGCAGTTTCTACAGAAAGAGTGTTTCAGAATTGCTCAATCAAAAGTAAGCTTCAAATCTGTTACTTGAATGCACAGAACAGAAAGAAGTTTCACTGAATGCTTCTGTGTAGTTTTTGTTTGTAGTTATTCCTTTTTCCAGCATAGGCTCCTTAGTGCTACGAATGTCCACTTGTAGTTTCTACAGAAAGAGTGTTTCAGAACTGCTCAATCAATAGTGTTGTTCAACTCTGTTAGTTGAATGCACAGAACAGAAAGAAGTTTCGCAGAATGCTTCTGAGTAGTTTCTAGTTGAAGATATCCCTTTTTCCACTATAAGCCCCATAGAGCTCTGAATGTCCAGTTGCAGTTTCTACAGAAAGAGTGTTTCAGAACTGCTCTATCAAAAGTAATGTTCAACTCTGTTAGTTGAATGCACAGAACAGAAAGAAGTTTCGGAGAATGCTCCTGTGTAGTTTTTATTTGAAGATATTCCTTTTTCCACTATAGGCCCCTTACGGTTCCAAATATCCACTTGCTGTTTCTACAGAAAGAGCGTCTCAGAACTGCTCAATCAATAGTATGCTTCAACTCTGTTAGTTGAATGCAAAGAACAGAAATAAGTTTCACAGAATGTTTCTGTGTAGTTTTTATTTGAAGATACTCCTTTTTCCAATATAAGCCCACTAGAGCTCTGTATGTCCAGTTGCAGTTTCCACAGAAAGAGTGTTTCAGAACTGCTCTATCAAAAGTAATATTCATCTCTGTTAGTTGAATGCACAGAACAGAAAGAAGTTTCGCAGAATGCTTCAGTGTAGTTTTTATTTGAAGATATTCCTTTTTCCACTATAGGCCCCTTAGGGCTCCGAATGTCCACTTGCAGTTTTTACAGAAACAGTGTTTCAGAACTGTTCAATCAAAAGTAAGCTTCAACTCTGTTAGTTGAATGCCCAGAACAGAAAGAAGTTTCGCAGAATGCTTCTGAGTAGTTTTAATTTGAAGATATTCTTTTTTCCACTATAAGCCCAATAGCGCTCTGAGTGTCCACTTGTAGTTTCTACAGAAACAGTGTTTCAGAACTGCTCTATCGAAAGTAATATTTAACTCTGTTACTTGAATGCACAGAACAGAAAGAAGTTTCGCAGAATGCTTCTGTGTATTTTTTATTTGTAGATATTCTTTTTTGCAGTATAGGCCCCTTAGCGCTATGAATGTCCAATTGCAGTTTCTACAGAAAGAGTGTATCAGAATTGCTCAATCAAAAGTAAGCTTCAACTCTGTTAGTTCATTGCACAGAACAGAAAGAAGTTTCACTGAATGCCTCTGTGTAGGTTTTGTTTGTAATTATTCCTTTTCCAGTATAGGCTCCTTAGTGCTAGGAATGTCCACTTGCAGTTTCTACAGAAAGAGTGTTTCAGAACTGCTCAATCAATAGTAATGTTCAACTCTGATAGTTGAATGCACAGAACAGAATGAAGTTTCGCAGAATGCTTCTGAGTAGCTTTTAGTAGAAGATATTGCTTTTTCCACTATAAGCCCTTTAGCGCTCTGAATGTCCAGTTGCAGTTTCTACAGAAAGAGTGTTTCAGAACTGCTCTACCAAAAGTAATATTCAACTCTGTTAGTTTAATGCACAGAACAGAAAGAAGCTTCGGAGAATGCTTCTGTGTAGTTTTTATTTGAAGATATTCCTTTTTCCACTATTGGCCCCTTAGGGTTCCAAATGTCCACTTGCTGTTTCTACAGAAAGAGCGTCTCAGAACTGCTCAATCAATAGTAAGCTTCAACTCTGTTAGTTGAATGCAAAGAACAGAAAGAAGTTTCACAGAATGATTCTGTGTAGTTTTTATTTGAAGATATTCCTTTTTCCACTGTACGCCCCTTAGGGTTCCAAATGTCCACTTGCAGTTTCTTCAGAAAGAGCGTCTCAGAACTGCTCAATCAAAAGTAAACTTCAACTCTGTTAGTTGAGTGCAAAGAAGAGAAACAAGTTTCACAGAATGCTTCTGTATAGTTTTAATTTGAAGATATTCCTTTTTCCACTATAAGCCCATTAGCTCTCTGAGTGTCCAGTTGCAGTTTCCACAGAAAGAGTGTTTCAGAACTGCTGTATCAAAAGTAATATTCATATCTGTTAGTTGAATGCACAGAAGAGATAGAAGGTTTGCAGAATGCTTCTGTATAGTTTTTATTTGAAGATATTCCTTTTTCCACTATAGGACCCTTAGGGCTCCGAATGTCCACTTACAGTTTCTACAGAAACAATGTTTCAGAACTTTTCAATCAAAAGTAAGCTTCAACTCTGTTAGTTGAATTCACAGAACAGAAAGCAGTTTCATAAAATGCTTCTGTGTAGTTTTCATTTGAAGATATTCCATTTGCCACTAGAGTCCTCCTGGGGCTCCAAATGTCCACTTGCAGTTTCCACAGAAATTGTGTTTCAGAACTGCTCAATCAAAAGTAAGCTTCAACTCTGTTAGTTGAATGCACTGAACAAAAAGTACTATCACAGAATGCTTCTGTGTAGTTTTTATTTGAAGACATTACATTTTCCACTGTAGGCCTCTTAGCGCTATGAATGTCCACTTGCAGTTTCTAATGAAAGAGTGTTTCAGCGCTGCTCAATCAAAAGAAAGGTCCAACTCTGTTAGTTGAATGCACAGAACAGAAAGAAGTTTCACAGAATGCTTCTGTGTAGGTTTCATTTGAAGTAAGTCCTTTTTACACTATAGGCCCCCATGCGCTATGGTTGTCCACTTGCAGTTTCTACAGAAAGAGTGTTTCAGAATTGCTCAATCAAAAGTAAGCTTCAAATCTGTTACTTGAATGCACAGAACAGAAAGAAGTTTCACTGAATGCTTCTGTGTAGTTTTTGTTTGTAGTTATTCCTTTTTCCAGCATAGGCTCCTTAGTGCTATGAATGTCCACTTGTAGTTTCTACAGAAAGAGTGTTTCAGAACTGCTCAATCAATAGTAATGTTCAACTCTGTTAGTTGAATGCACAGAACAGAAAGAAGTTTCGCAGAATGCTTCTGAGTAGTTTCTAGTTGAAGATATCCCTTTTTCCACTATAAGCCCCATAGAGCTCTGAATGTCCAGTTGCAGTTCCTACAGAAAGAGTGTTTCAGAACTGCTCTATCAAAAGTAATGTTCAACTCTGTTAGTTGAATGCACAGAACAGAAAGAAGCTTCGGAGAATGCTTCTGTGTAGTTTTAATTTGAAGATATTCTTTTTTCCACTATAAGCCCATTAGCTCTCTGAGTGTCCAGTTGCATTTTCCACAGAAAGAGTGTTTCAGAACTGCTCTATCAAAAGTAATGTTCAACTCTGTTAGTTGAATGCACAGAACAGAAAGAAGCTTCGGAGAATGCTTCTGTGTAGTTTTAATTTGAAGATATTCCTTTTTCCACTATAAGCCCATTAGCTCTCTGAGTGTCCAGTTGCATTTTCCACAGAAAGAGTGTTTCAGAACTGCTCTATCAAAAGTAATGTTCAACTCTATTAGTTGAATGCACAGAACAGAAAGAAGTTTCGGAGAATGCTTCTGTGTAGTTTTTATTTGAAGATATTCCTTTTTCCACTATAGGCCCCTTACGGTTCCAAATATCCACTTGCTGTTTCTACAGAAAGAGCGTCTCAGAACTGCTCAATCAATAGTATGCTTCAACTCTGTTAGTTGAATTCAAAGAACAGAAATAAGTTTCACAGAATGTTTCTGTGTAGTTTTTATTTGAAGATATTCCTTTTTCCAACATAAGCCCATTAGTGCTCTGTATGTCCAGTTACAGTTTCCACAGAAAGAGTGTTTCAGAACTGTTCAATCAAAAGTAAGCTTCAACTCTGTTAGTTGAATGCCCAGAACAGAAAGAAGTTTCGCAGAATGCTTCTGAGTAGTTTTAATTTGAAGATATTCTTTTTTCCACTATAAGCCAAATAGCGCTCTGAGTGTCCACTTGTAGTTTCTACAGAAACAGTGTTTCAGAACTGCTCTATCGAAAGTAATATTCAACTCTGTTACTTGAATGCACAGAACAGAAAGAAGTTTCACAGAATGCTTCTGTGTAGTTTTTATCTGTAGATATTCTTTTTGGCAGTATAGGCCCCTTAGCGCTATGAATGTCCAATTGCAGTTTCTACAGAAAGAGTGTATCAGAATTGCTCAATCAAAAGTATGCTTCAACTCTGTTAGTTCATTGCACAGAACAGAAAGAAGTTTCACTGAATGCCTCTGTGTAGTTTTTGTTTGTAATTATTCCTTTTCCAGTATAGGCTCCTTAGTGCTAGGAATGTCCACTTGCAGTTTCTACAGAAAGAGTGTTTCAAAACTGCTCAATCAATAGTAATGTTCAACTCTGATAGTTGAATGCACAGAACAGAATGAAGTTTCGCAGAATGCTTCTGAGTAGCTTTTAGTTGAAGATATTCCTTTTTCCACTATAAGCCCATTAGCTCTCTGAGTGTCCAGTTGCATTTTCCACAGAAAGAGTGTTTCAGAACTGCTCTATCAATAGTAATGTTCAACTCTGTTAGTTGAATGCACAGAACAGAAAGAAGCTTCGGAGAATGCTTCTGTGTAGTTTTAATTTGAAGATATTCCTTTTTCCACTATAAGCCCATTAGCTCTCTGAGTGTCCAGTTGCATTTTACACAGAAAGAGTGTTTCAGAACTGCTCTATCAAAAGTAATATTCATCTCTGTTAGTTGAATGCACAGAACAGAAAGAAGTTTCGCAGAATGGTTCTGTGTAGTTTTTATTTGAAGATATTTCTTTTTCCACTATAGGACCCTTAGGGCTCCGAATGTCCACTTACAGTTTCTACAGAAACAATGTTTCAGAACTGTTCAATCAAAAGTAAGCTTCAACTCTGTTAGTTGAATTCACAGAACAGAAAGCAGTTTCATAAAATGCTTCTGTGTAGTTTTTATTTGAAGATATTCCTTTTGCCACTAGAGTCCTCCTGGCGCTCCGAATGTCCACTTGCAGTTTCCACAGAAACTGTGTTTCAGAACTCCTCAATCAAAAGTAAGCTTCAACTCTGTTAGTTGAATGCACTGAACAAAAAGTACTATCACAGAATGCTTCTGTGTAGTTTTTATTTGAAGACATTACATTTTCCACTGTAGGCCTCTTAGCGCTATGAATGTCCACTTGCAGTTTCTAATGAAAGAGTGTTTCAGTGCTGCTCAATCAAAAGAAAGGTCCAACTCTGTTAGTTGAATGCACAGAACAGAAAGAAGGTTCACAGTATGCTTCCGTGTAGGTTTTATTTGAAGTAAGTCCTTTTTACACTATAGGCCCCCATGCGCTATGGTTGTCCACTTGCAGTTTCTACAGAAAGAGTGTTTCTGTGCTGCTCTATCAAAAGTAGGTTCAACTCTGTTAGTTGAATGCACAGAAGACAAAGAAGTTTCACAGAATGCTTCTGTGTAGTTTTTATTTTTAGATATTCTTTTTTGCTGTATAGGCCCCTTAGCGCTATGAATGTCCAACTGCAGTTTCTACAGAAAGAGTGTTTCAGAATTGCTCAATCAAAAGTAAGCTTCAAATCTGTTACTTGAATGCACAGAACAGAAAGAAGTTTCACTGAATGCTTCTGTGTAGTTTTTGTTTGTAGTTATTCCTTTTTCCAGCATAGGCTCCTTAGTGCTACGAATGTCCACTTGTAGTTTCTACAGAAAGAGTGTTTCAGAACTGCTCAATCAATAGTATTGTTCAACTCTGTTAGTTGAATGCACAGAACAGAAAGAAGTTTCGCAGAATGCTTCTGAGTAGTTTCTAGTTGAAGACATCCCTTTTTCCACTATAAGCCCCATAGAGCTCTGAATGTCCAGTTGCAGTTTCTACAGAAAGAGTGTTTCAGAACTGCTCTATCAAAAGTAATGTTCAACTCTGTTAGTTGAATGCACAGAACAGAAAGAAGTTTCGCAGAATGCTTCTGTGTAGGTTTCATTTGAAGTAAGTCCTTTTTACACTATAGGCCCCCATGCGCTATGGTTGTCCACTTGCAGTTTCTACAGAAAGAGTGTTTCAGAATTGCTCAATCAAAAGTAAGCTTCAAATCTGTTACTTGAATGCACAGAACAGAAAGAAGTTTCACTGAATGCTTCTGTGTAGTTTTTGTTTGTAGTTATTCCTTTTTCCAGCATAGGCTCCTTAGTGCTATGAACGTCCACTTGTAGTTTCTACAGAAAGAGTGTTTCAGAACTGCTCAATCAATAGTAATGTTCAACTCTGATAGTTGAATGCACAGAACAGAATGAAGTTTCGCAGAATGCTTCTGAGTAGCTTTTAGTTGAAGATATTCCTTTTTCCACTATAAGCCCATTATCTCTTTGAGTGTCCAGTTGCATTTTCCACAGAAAGAGTGTTTCAGAACTGCTCTATCAATAGTAATGTTCAACTCTGTTAGTTGAATGCACAGAACAGAAAGAAGCTTCGGAGAATGCTTCTGTGTAGTTTTAATTTGAAGATATTCCCTTTTCCACTATAAGCCCATTAGCTCTCTGAGTGTCCAGTTGCATTTTACACAGAAAGAGTGTTTCAGAACTGCTCTATCAAAAGTAATATTCATCTCTGTTAGTTGAATGCACAGAACAGAAAGAAGTTTCGCCGAATGGTTCTGTGCAGTTTTTATTTGAAGATATTCCTTTTTCCACTATAGGACCCTTAGGGCTCCGAATGTCCACTTACAGTTTCTACAGAAACAATGTTTCAGAACTGTTCAATCAAAAGTAAGCTTCAACTCTGTTAGTTGAATTCACAGAACAGAAAGCAGTTTCATAAAATGCTTCTGTGTAGTTTTTATTTGAAGATATTCCTTTTGCCACTAGAGTCCTCCTGGCGCTCCGAATATCCACTTGCAGTTTCCACAGAAACTGTGTTTCAGAACTCCTCAATCAAAAGTAAGCTTCAACTCTGTTAGTTGAATGCACTGAACAAAAAGTACTATCACAGAATGCTTCTGTGTAGTTTTTATTTGAAGACATTACATTTTCCACTGTAGGCCTCTTAGCGCTATGAATGTCCACTTGCAGTTTCTAATGAAAGAGTGTTTCTGTGCTGCTCAATCAAAAGAAAGGTCCAACTCTGTTAGTTGAATGCACAGAACAGAAAGAAGGTTCACAGTATGCTTCCGTGTAGGTTTTATTTGAAGTAAGTCCTTTTTACACTATAGGCCCCCATGCGCTATGGTTGTCCACTTGCAGTTTCTACAGAAAGAGTGTTTCTGTGCTGCTCTATCAAAAGTAGGTTCAACTCTGTTAGTTGAATGCACAGAAGACAAAGAAGTTTCACAGAATGCTTCTGTGTAGTTTTTATTTGTAGATATTCTTTTTTGCTGTATAGGCCCCTTAGCGCTATGAATGTCCAACTGCAGTTTCTACAGAAAGAGTGTTTCAGAATTGCTCAATCAAAAGTAAGCTTCAAATCTGTTACTTGAATGCACAGAACAGAAAGAAGTTTCACTGAATGCTTCTGTGTAGTTTTTGTTTGTAGTTATTCCTTTTTCCAGCATAGGCTCCTTAGTGCTACGAATGTCCACTTGTAGTTTCTACAGAAAGAGTTTTTCAGAACTGCTCAATCAATAGTAATGTTCAACTCTGTTAGTTGAATGCACAGAACAGAAAGAAGTTTCGCAGAATGCTTCTGAGTAGTTTCTAGTTGAAGATATCCCTTTTTCCACTATAAGCCCCATAGAGCTCTGAATGTCCAGTTGCAGTTTCTACAGAAAGAGTGTTTCAGAACTGCTCAATCAATAGTAATGTTCAACTCTGATAGTTGAATGCACAGAACAGAATGAAGTTTCGCAGAATGCTTCTGAGTAGCTTTTAGTTGAAGATATTGCTTTTTCCACTATAAGCCCTTTAGCGCTCTGATTGTCCTGTTGCAGTTTCTACAGAAAGAGTGTTTCAGAACTGCTCTACCGAAAGTAATATTCAACTTTGTTAGTTTAAAGCACAGAACAGAAAGAAGCTTCGGAGAATGCTTCTGTGTAGTTTTTATTTGAAGATATTCCTTTTTCCACTATTGGCCCCTTAGGGTTCCAAATGTCCACTTGCTGTTTCTACAGAAAGAGCGTCTCAGAACTGCTCAATCAAAAGTAAACTTCAACTCTGTTAGTTGAATGCAAAGAAGAGAAACAAGTTTCACAGAATGCTTCTGTATAGTTTTAATTTAAAGATGTTCCTTTTTCCACTATAAGCCCATTAGCTCTCGGAGTGTCCAGTTGCAGTTTCCACAGAAAGAGTGTTTCAGAACTGCTCTATCAAAAGTAATATTCATCTCTGTTAGTTGAATGCACAGAACAGACAGAATTTTCGCAGAATGCTTCTGTGTAGTTTTTATTTGAAGATATTCCTTTTTCCACTATAGGACCCTTAGGGCTCAGAATGTCCATTTACAGTTTCTACAGAAACAATGTTTCAGAACTTTTCAATCAAAAGTAAGCTTCAACTCTGTTAGTTGAATTCACAGAACAGAAAACAGTTTCATAAAAGCTTCTGTGTAGTTTTTATTTGAAGATATTCCATTTGCCTCTAGAGCCCTCCTGGGGCTCCAAATGTCCACTTGCAGTTTCCACAGAAACTGTGTTTCAGAACTGCTCAATCAAAAGTAAGCTTCAACTCTTTTAGTTGAATGCACTGAACAAAAAGTACTATCACAGAATGCTTCTGTGTAGTTTTTATTTAAAGACATTCCATTTTCCACTGTAGGCCTCTTAGCGCTATGAATGTCCTCTTGCAGTTTCTAATGAAAGAGTGTTAAAGTGCTGCTCAATCAAAAGAAAGGTCCAACTCTGTTAGTTGAATGTACAGAACAGAAAGAAGTTTCACAGAATGCTTCTGTGTTGTTTTTATTTGTAGATATTCTTTTTTGCTGTATAGGCCCCTTAGCGCTATGAATGTCCAATTGCAGTTTCTACAGAAAGAGTGTTTCAGAATTGCTCAATCAAAAGTAAGCTTCAAATCTGTTACTTGAATGCACAGAACAGAAAGAAGTTTCACTGAATGCTTCTGTGTAGTTTTTGTTTGTAGTTATTCCTTTTTCCAGCATAGGCTCCTTAGTGCTACGAATGTCCACTTGCAGTTTCTACCGAAAGAGTGTTTCAGAACTGCTCAATCAATAGTATTGTTCAACTCTGTTAGTTGAATGCAAAGAACAGAAATAAGTTTCACCGAATGTTTCTGTGTAGTTTTTATTTGAAGATATTCCTTTTTCCAATATAAGCCCATTAGTGCTCTGTATGTCCAGTTGCAGTTTCCACAGAAAGAGAGTTTCAGAACTGCTCTATCAAAAGTAATATTCATCTCTGTTAGTTGAATGCACAGAACAGAAAGAAGTTTCGCAGAATGCTTCAGTGTAGTTTTTATTTGAAGATATTCCTTTTTCCACTATAGGCCCCTTAGGGCTCCGAATGTCCACTTGCAGTTTTTACAGAAACAGTGTTTCAGAACTGTTCAATCAAAAGTAAGCTTCAACTCTGTTAGTTGAATGCCCAGAACAGAAAGAAGTTTCGCAGAATGCTTCTGAGTAGTTTTAATTTGAAGATATTCTTTTTTCCACTATAAGCCCAATAGCGCTCTGAGTGTCCACTTGTAGTTTCTACAGAAACAGTGTTTCAGAACTGCTCTATCGAAAGTAATATTCAACTCTGTTACTTGAATGCACAGAACAGAAAGAAGTTTCGCAGAATGCTTCTGTGTATTTTTTATTTGTAGATATTCTTTTTTGCAGTATAGGCCCCTTAGCGCTATGAATGTCCAATTGCAGTTTCTACAGAAAGAGTGTATCAGAATTGCTCAATCAAAAGTAAGCTTCAACTCTGTTAGTTCATTGCACAGAACAGAAAGAAGTTTCACTGAATGCCTCTGTGTAGGTTTTGTTTGTAATTATACCTTTTCCAGTATAGGCTCCTTAGTGCTAGGAATGTCCACTTGCAGTTTCTACAGAAAGAGTGTTTCAGAACTGCTCAATCAATAGTAATGTTCAACTCTGATAGTTGAATGCACAGAACAGAATGAAGTTTCGCAGAATGCTTCTGAGTAGCTTTTAGTTGAAGATATTGCTTTTTCCACTATAAGCCCTTTAGCGCTCTGAATGTCCAGTTGCAGTTTCTACAGAAAGAGTGTTTCAGAACTGCTCTACCAAAAGTAATATTCAACGCTGTTAGTTTAATGCACAGAACAGAAAGAAGCTTCGGAGAATGCTTCTGTGTAGTTTTTATTTGAAGATATTCCTTTTTCCACTATTGGCCCCTTAGGGTTCCAAATGTCCACTTGCTGTTTCTACAGAAAGAGCGTCTCAGAACTGCTCAATCAATAGTAAGCTTCAACTCTGTTAGTTGAATGCAAAGAACAGAAAGAAGTTTCACAGAATGATTCTGTGTAGTTTTTATTTGAAGATATTCCTTTTTGCACTGTACGCCCCTTAGGGTTCCAAATGTCCACTTGCAGTTTCTTCAGAAAGAGCGTCTCAGAACTGCTCAATCAAAAGTAAACTTCAACTCTGTTAGTTGAGTGCAAAGAAGAGAAACAAGTTTCACAGAATGCTTCTGTATAGTTTTAATTTGAAGATATTCCTTTTTCCACTATAAGCCCATTAGCTCTCTGAGTGTCCAGTTGCAGTTTCCACAGAAAGAGTGTTTCAGAACTGCTGTATCAAAAGTAATATTCATATCTGTTAGTTGAATGCACAGAAGAGATAGAAGGTTTGCAGAATGCTTCTGTATAGTTTTTATTTGAAGATATTCCTTTTTCCACTATAGGACCCTTAGGGCTCAGAAAGTCCACTTACAGTTTCTACAGAAACAATGTTTCAGAACTTTTCAATCAAAAGTAAGCTTCAACTCTGTTAGTTGAATTCACAGAACAGAAAGCAGTTTCATAAAATGCTTCTGTGTAGTTTTCATTTGAAGATATTCCATTTGCCACTAGAGTCCTCCTGGGGCTCCAAATGTCCACTTGCAGTTTCCACAGAAATTGTGTTTCAGAACTGCTCAATCAAAAGTAAGCTTCAACTCTGTTAGTTGAATGCACTGAACAAAAAGTACTATCACAGAATGCTTCTGTGTAGTTTTTATTTAAAGACATTCCATTTTCCACTGTAGGCCTCTTAGCGCTATGAATGTCCTCTTGCAGTTTCTAATGAAAGAGTGTTAAAGTGCTGCTCAATCAAAAGAAAGGTCCAACTCTGTTAGTTGAATGTACAGAACAGAAAGAAGTTTCACAGAATGCTTCTGTGTTGTTTTTATTTGTAGATATTCTTTTTTGCTGTATAGGCCCCTTAGCGCTATGAATGTCCAATTGCAGTTTCTACAGAAAGAGTGTTTCAGAATTGCTCAATCAAAAGTAAGCTTCAAATCTGTTACTTGAATGCACAGAACAGAAAGAAGTTTCACTGAATGCTTCTGTGTAGTTTTTGTTTGTAGTTATTCCTTTTTCCAGCATAGGCTCCTTAGTGCTACGAATGTCCACTTGCAGTTTCTACCGAAAGAGTGTTTCAGAACTGCTCAATCAATAGTATTGTTAAACTCTGTTAGTTGAATGCAAAGAACAGAAATAAGTTTCACCGAATGTTTCTGTGTAGTTTTTATTTGAAGATATTCCTTTTTCCAATATAAGCCCATTAGTGCTCTGTATGTCCAGTTGCAGTTTCCACAGAAAGAGAGTTTCAGAACTGCTCTATCAAAAGTAATATCCATCTCTGTTAGTTGAATGCACAGAACAGAAAGACGTTTCGCAGAATGCTTCAGTGTAGTTTGTATTTGAAGATATTCCTTTTTCCACTATAGGCCCCTTAGGGCTCCGAATGTCCACTTGCAGTTTTTACAGAAACAGTGTTTCAGAACTGTTCAATCAAAAGTAAGCTTCAACTCTGTTAGTTGAATGCCCAGAACAGAAAGAAGTTTCGCAGAATGCTTCTGAGTAGTTTTAATTTGAAGATATTCTTTTTTCCACTATAAGCCCAATAGCGCTCTGAGTGTCCACTTGTAGTTTCTACAGAAACAGTGTTTCAGAACTGCTCTATCGAAAGTAATATTCAACTCTGTTACTTGAATGCACAGAACAGAAAGAAGTTTCGCAGAATGCTTCTGTGTATTTTTTATTTGTAGATATTCTTTTTTGCAGTATAGGCCCCTTAGCGCTATGAATGTCCAATTGCAGTTTCTACAGAAAGAGTGTATCAGAATTGCTCAATCAAAAGTAAGCTTCAACTCTGTTAGTTCACTGCACAGAACAGAAAGAAGTTTCACTGAATGCCTCTGTGTAGGTTTGTTTGTAATTATTCCTTTTCCAGTATAGGCTCCTTAGTGCTAGGAATGTCCACTTGCAGTTTCTACAGAAAGAGTGTTTCAGAACTGCTCAATCAATAGTAATGTTCAACTCTGATAGTTGAATGCACAGAACAGAATGAAGTTTCGCAGAATGCTTCTGAGTAGCTTTTAGTAGAAGATATTGCTTTTTCCACTATAAGCCCTTTAGCGCTCTGAATGTCCAGTTGCAGTTTCTACAGAAAGAGTGTTTCAGAACTGCTCTACCAAAAGTAATATTCAACGCTGTTAGTTTAATGCACAGAACAGAAAGAAGCTTCGGAGAATGCTTCTGTGTAGTTTTTATTTGAAGATATTCCTTTTTCCACTATTGGCCCCTTAGGGTTCCAAATGTCCACTTGCTGTTTCTACAGAAAGAGCGTCTCAGAACTGCTCAATCAATAGTAAGCTTCAACTCTGTTAGTTGAATGCTAAGAACAGAAAGAAGTTTCACAGAATGATTCTGTGTAGTTTTTATTTGAAGATATTCCTTTTTGCACTGTACGCCCCTTAGGGTTCCAAATGTCCACTTGCAGTTTCTTCAGAAAGAGCGTCTCAGAACTGCTCAATCAAAAGTAAACTTCAACTCTGGTAGTTGAGTGCAAAGAAGAGAAACAAGTTTCACAGAATGCTTCTGTATAGTTTTAATTTGAAGATATTCCTTTTTCCACTATAAGCCCATTAGCTCTCTGAGTGTCCAGTTGCAGTTTCCACAGAAAGAGAGTTTCAGAACTGCTGTATCAAAAGTAATATTCATATCTGTTAGTTGAATGCACAGAAGAGATAGAAGGTTTGCAGAATGCTTCTGTATAGTTTTTATTTGAAGATATTCCTTTTTCCACTATAGGACCCTTAGGGCTCCGAATGTCCACTTACAGTTTCTACAGAAACAATGTTTCAGAACTTTTCAATCAAAAGTAAGCTTCAACTCTGTTAGTTGAATTCACAGAACAGAAAGCAGTTTCATAAAATGCTTCTGTGTAGTTTTCATTTGAAGATATTCCATTTGCCACTAGAGTCCTCCTGGGGCTCCAAATGTCCACTTGCAGTTTCCACAGAAATTGTGTTTCAGAACTGCTCAATCAAAAGTAAGCTTCAACTCAGTTAGTTGAATGCACTGAACAAAAAGTACTATCACAGAATGCTTCTGTGTAGTTTTTATTTGAAGACATTACATTTTCCACTGTAGGCCTCTTAGCGCTATGAATGTCCACTTGCAGTTTCTAATGAAAGAGTGTTTCAGCGCTGCTCAATCAAAAGAAAGGTCCAACTCTGTTAGTTGAATGCACAGAACAGAAAGAAGTTTCACAGAATGCTTCTGTGTAGGTTTTATTTGAAGTAAGTCCTTTTTACACTATAGGCCCCCATGCGCTATGGTTGTCCACTTGCAGTTTCTACAGAAAGAGTGTTTCAGAATTGCTCAATCAAAAGTAAGCTTCAAATCTGTTACTTGAATGCACAGAACAGAAAGAAGTTTCACTGAATGCTTCTGTGTAGTTTTTGTTTGTAGTTATTCCTTTTTCCAGCATAGGCTCCTTAGTGCTATGAATGTCCACTTGTAGTTTCTACAGAAAGAGTGTTTCAGAACTGCTCAATCAATAGTAATGTTCAACTCTGTTAGTTGAATGCACAGAACAGAAAGAAGTTTCGCAGAATGCTTCTGAGTAGTTTCTAGTTGAAGATATCCCTTTTTCCACTATAAGCCCCATAGAGCTCTGAATGTCCAGTTGCAGTTCCTACAGAAAGAGTGTTTCAGAACTGCTCTATCAAAAGTAATGTTCAACTCTGTTAGTTGAATGCACAGAACAGAAAGAAGCTTCGGAGAATGCTTCTGTGTAGTTTTAATTTGAAGATATTCTTTTTTCCACTATAAGCCCATTAGCTCTCTGAGTGTCCAGTTGCATTTTCCACAGAAAGGGTGTTTCAGAACTGCTCTATCAAAAGTAATGTTCAACTCTGTTAGTTGAATGCACAGAACAGAAAGAAGCTTCGGAGAATGCTTCTGTGTAGTTTTTATTTGAAGATATTCCTTTTTCCACTATAGGCCCCTTACGGTTCCAAATATCCACTTGCTGTTTCTACAGAAAGAGCGTCTCAGAACTGCTCAATCAATAGTATGCTTCAACTCTGTTAGTTGAATTCAAAGAACAGAAATAAGTTTCACAGAATGTTTCTGTGTAGTTTTTATTTGAAGATATTCCTTTTTCCAACATAAGCCCATTAGTGCTCTGTATGTCCAGTTACAGTTTCCACAGAAAGAGTGTTTCAGAACTGTTCAATCAAAATTAAGCTTCAACTCTGTTAGTTGAATGCCCAGAACAGAAAGAAGTTTCGCAGAATGCTTCTGAGTAGTTTTAATTTGAAGATATTCTTTTTTCCACTATAAGCCAAATAGCGCTCTGAATGTCCACTTGTAGTTTCTACAGAAACAGTGTTTCAGAACTGCTCTATCGAAAGTAATATTCAACTCTGTTACTTGAATGCACAGAACAGAAAGAAGTTTCACAGAATGCTTCTGTGTAGTTTTTATCTGTAGATATTCTTTTTGGCAGTATAGGCCCCTTAGCGCTATGAATGTCCAATTGCAGTTTCTACAGAAAGAGTGTATCAGAATTGCTCAATCAAAAGTATGCTTCAACTCTGTTAGTTCATTGCACAGAACAGAAAGAAATTTCACTGAATGCCTCTGTGTAGTTTTTGTTTGTAATTATTCCTTTTCCAGTATAGGCTCCTTAGTGCTAGGAATGTCCACTTGCAGTTTCTACAGAAAGAGTGTTTCAAAACTGCTCAATCAATAGTAATGTTCAACTCTGATAGTTGAATGCACAGAACAGAATGAAGTTTCGCAGAATGCTTCTGAGTAGCTTTTAGTTGAAGATATTCCTTTTTCCACTATAAGCCCATTAGCTCTCTGAGTGTCCAGTTGCATTTTCCACAGAAAGAATGTTTCAGAACTGCTCTATCAAAAGTAATGTTCAACTCTGTTAGTTGAATGCACAGAACAGAAAGAAGCTTCGGAGAATGCTTCTGTGTAGTTTTTATTTGAAGATATTCCTTTTTCCACTATTGGCCCCTTAGGGTTCCAAATGTCCACTTGCTGTTTCTACAGAAAGAGCGTCTCAGAACTGCTCAATCAATAGTAAGCTTCAACTCTGTTAGTTGAATGCAAAGAACAGAAAGAAGTTTCACAGAATGATTCTGTGTAGTTTTATTTGAAGATATTCGTTTTTCCACTGTACGCCCCTTAGGGTTCCAAATGTCCACTTGCAGTTTCTTCAGAAAGAGCGTCTCAGAACTGCTCAATCAAAAGTAAACTTCAACTCTGTTAGTTGAATGCAAAGAAGAGAAACAAGTTTCACAGAATGCTTCTGTATAGTTTTAATTTAAAGATGTTCCTTTTTCCACTATAAGCCCATTAGCTCTCGGAGTGTCCAGTTGCAGTTTCCACAGAAAGAGTGTTTAAGAACTGCTCTATCAAAAGTAATATTCATCTCTGTTAGTTGAATGCACAGAACAGACAGAATTTTCGCAGAATGCTTCTGTGTAGTTTTTATTTGAAGATATTCCTTTTTCCACTATAGGACCCTTAGGGCTCAGAATGTCCACTTACAGTTTCTACAGAAACAATGTTTCAGAACTTTTCACTCAAAAGTAAGCTTCAACTCTGTTGGTTGAATTCACAGAACAGAAAACAGTTTCATAAAAGCTTCTGTGTAGTTTTTATTTGAAGATATTCCATTTGCCTCTAGAGCCCTCCTGGGGCTCCAAATGTCCACTTGCAGTTTCCACAGAAACTGTGTTTCAGAACTGCTCAATCAAAAGTAAGCTTCAACTCTTTTAGTTGAATGCACTGAACAAAAAGTACTATCACAGAATGCTTCTGTGTAGTTTTTATTTAAAGACATTCCATTTTCCACTGTAGGCCTCTTAGCGCTATGAATGTCCTCTTGCAGTTTCTAATGAAAGAGTGTTAAAGTGCTGCTCAATCAAAAGAAAGGTCCAACTCTGTTAGCTGAATGTACAGAACAGAAAGAAGTTTCACAGAATGCTTCTGTGTTGTTTTTATTTGTAGATATTCTTTTTTGCTGTATAGGCCCCTTAGCGCTATGAATGTCCAATTGCAGTTTCTACAGAAAGAGTGTTTCAGAATTGCTCAATCAAAAGTAAGCTTCAAATCTGTTACTTGAATGCACAGAACAGAAAGAAGTTTCACTGAATGCTTCTGTGTAGTTTTTGTTTGTAGTTATTCCTTTTTCCAGCATAGGCTCCTTAGTGCTACGAATGTCCACTTGCAGTTTCTACCGAAAGAGTGTTTCAGAACTGCTCAATCAATAGTATTGTTAAACTCTGTTAGTTGAATGCAAAGAACAGAAATAAGTTTCACCGAATGTTTCTGTGTAGTTTTTATTTGAAGATATTCCTTTTTCCAATATAAGCCCATTAGTGCTCTGTATGTCCAGTTGCAGTTTCCACAGAAAGAGAGTTTCAGAACTGCTCTATCAAAAGTAATATCCATCTCTGTTAGTTGAATGCACAGAACAGAAAGAAGTTTCGCAGAATGCTTCAGTGTAGTTTGTATTTGAAGATATTCCTTTTTCCACTATAGGCCCCTTAGGGCTCCGAATGTCCACTTGCAGTTTTTACAGAAACAGTGTTTCAGAACTGTTCAATCAAAAGTAAGCTTCAACTCTGTTAGTTGAATGCCCAGAACAGAAAGAAGTTTCGCAGAATGCTTCTGAGTAGTTTTAATTTGAAGATATTCTTTTTTCCACTATAAGCCCAATAGCGCTCTGAGTGTCCACTTGTAGTTTCTACAGAAACAGTGTTTCAGAACTGCTCTATCGAAAGTAATATTCAACTCTGTTACTTGAATGCACAGAACAGAAAGAAGTTTCGCAGAATGCTTCTGTGTATTTTTTATTTGTAGATATTCTTTTTTGCAGTATAGGCCCCTTAGCGCTATGAATGTCCAATTGCAGTTTCTACAGAAAGAGTGTATCAGAATTGCTCAATCAAAAGTAAGCTTCAACTCTGTTAGTTCATTGCACAGAACAGAAAGAAGTTTCACTGAATGCCTCTGTGTAGGTTTGTTTGTAATTATTCCTTTTCCAGTATAGGCTCCTTAGTGCTAGGAATGTCCACTTGCAGTTTCTACAGAAAGAGTGTTTCAGAACTGCTCAATCAATAGTAATGTTCAACTCTGATAGTTGAATGCACAGAACAGAATGAAGTTTCGCAGAATGCTTCTGAGTAGCTTTTAGTAGAAGATATTGCTTTTTCCACTATAAGCCCTTTAGCGCTCTGAATGTCCAGTTGCAGTTTCTACAGAAAGAGTGTTTCAGAACTGCTCTACCAAAAGTAATATTCAACGCTGTTAGTTTAATGCACAGAACAGAAAGAAGCTTCGGAGAATGCTTCTGTGTAGTTTTTATTTGAAGATATTCCTTTTTCCACTATTGGCCCCTTAGGGTTCCAAATGTCCACTTGCTGTTTCTACAGAAAGAGCGTCTCAGAACTGCTCAATCAATAGTAAGCTTCAACTCTGTTAGTTGAATGCAAAGAACAGAAAGAAGTTTCACAGAATGATTCTGTGTAGTTTTTATTTGAAGATATTCCTTTTTCCACTATAGGACCCTTAGCGTTCCAAATGTCCACTTGCAGTTTCTTCAGAAAGAGCGTCTCAGAACTGCTCAATCAAAAGTAAACTTCAACTCTGTTAGTTGAGTGCAAAGAAGAGAAACAAGTTTCACAGAATGCTTCTGTATAGTTTTAATTTGAAGATATTCCTTTTTCCACTATAAGCCCATTAGCTCTCTGAGTGTCCAGTTGCAGTTTCCACAGAAAGAGGGTTTCAGAACTGCTGTATCAAAAGTAATATTCATATCTGTTAGTTGAATGCACAGAAGAGATAGAAGGTTTGCAGAATGCTTCTGTATAGTTTTTATTTGAAGATATTCCTTTTTCCACTATAGGACCCTTAGGGCTCCGAATGTCCACTTACAGTTTCTACAGAAACAATGTTTCAGAACTTTTCAATCAAAAGTAAGCTTCAACTCTGTTAGTTGAATTCACAGAACAGAAAGCAGTTTCATAAAATGCTTCTGTGTAGTTTTCATTTGAAGATATTCCATTTGCCACTAGAGTCCTCCTGGGGCTCCAAATGTCCACTTGCAGTTTCCACAGAAATTGTGTTTCAGAACTGCTCAATCAAAAGTAAGCTTCAACTCTGTTAGTTGAATGCACTGAACAAAAAGTACTATCACAGAATGCTTCTGTGTAGTTTTTATTTGAAGACATTACATTTTCCACTGTAGGCCTCTTAGCGCTATGAATGTCCACTTGCAGTTTCTAATGAAAGAGTGTTTCAGCGCTGCTCAATCAAAAGAAAGGTCCAACTCTGTTAGTTGAATGCACAGAACAGAAAGAAGTTTCACAGAATGCTTCTGTGTAGGTTTTATTTGAAGTAAGTCCTTTTTACACTATAGGCCCCCATGCGCTATGGTTGTCCACTTGCAGTTTCTACAGAAAGAGTGTTTCAGAATTGCTCAATCAAAAGTAAGCTTCAAATCTGTTACTTGAATGCACAGAACAGAAAGAAGTTTCCCTGAATGCTTCTGTGTAGTTTTTGTTTGTAGTTATTCCTTTTTCCAGCATAGGCTCCTTAGTGCTAGGAATGTCCACTTGTAGTTTCTACAGAAAGAGTGTTTCAGAACTGCTCAATCAATAGTAATGTTCAACTCTGTTAGTTGAATGCACAGAACAGAAAGAAGTTTCGCAGAATGCTTCTGAGTAGTTTCTAGTTGAAGATATCCCTTTTTCCACTATAAGCCCCATAGAGCTCTGAATGTCCAGTTGCAGTTCCTACAGAAAGAGTGTTTCAGAACTGCTCTATCAAAAGTAATGTTCAACTCTGTTAGTTGAATGCACAGAACAGAAAGAAGCTTCGGAGAATGCTTCTGTGTAGTTTTAATTTGAAGATATTCTTTTTTCCACTATAAGCCCATTAGCTCTCTGAGTGTCCAGTTGCATTTTCCACAGAAAGAGTGCTTCAGAACTGCTCTATCAAAAGTAATGTTCAACTCTGTTAGTTGAATGCACAGAACAGAAAGAAGCTTCGGGGAATGCTTCTGTGTAGTTTTTATTTGAAGATATTCCTTTTTCCACTATAGGCCCCTTACGGTTCCAAATATCCACTTGCTGTTTCTACAGAAAGAGCGTCTCAGAACTGCTCAATCAATAGTATGCTTCAACTCTGTTAGTTGAATTCAAAGAACAGAAATAAGTTTCACAGAATGTTTCTGTGTAGTTTTTATTTGAAGATATTCCTTTTTCCAACATAAGCCCATTAGTGCTCTGTATGTCCAGTTAGAGTTTCCACAGAAAGAGTGTTTCAGAACTGTTCAATCAAAAGTAAGCTTCAACTCTGTTAGTTGAATGCCCAGAACAGAAAGAAGTTTCGCAGAATGCTTCTGAGTAGTTTTAATTTGAAGATATTCTTTTTTCCACTATAAGCCAAATAGCGCTCTGAATGTCCACTTGTAGTTTCTACAGAAACAGTGTTTCAGAACTGCTCTATCGAAAGTAATATTCAACTCTGTTACTTGAATGCACAGAACAGAAAGAAGTTTCACAGAATGCTTCTGTGTAGTTTTTATCTGTAGATATTCTTTTTGGCAGTATAGGCCCCTTAGCGCTATGAATGTCCAATTGCAGTTTCTACAGAAAGAGTGTATCAGAATTGCTCAATCAAAAGTATGCTTCAACTCTGTTAGTTCATTGCACAGAACAGAAAGAAGTTTCACTGAATGCCTCTGTGTAGTTTTTGTTTGTAATTATTCCTTTTCCAGTATAGGCTCCTTAGTGCTAGGAATGTCCACTTGCAGTTTCTACAGAAAGAGTGTTTCAAAACTGCTCAATCAATAGTAATGTTCAACTCTGATAGTTGAATGCACAGAACAGAATGAAGTTTCGCAGAATGCTTCTGAGTAGCTTTTAGTTGAAGATATTCCTTTTTCCACTATAAGCCCATTAGCTCTCTGAGTGTCCAGTTGCATTTTCCACAGAAAGAATGTTTCAGAACTGCTCTATCAAAAGTAATGTTCAACTCTGTTAGTTGAATGCACAGAACAGAAAGAAGCTTCGGAGAATGCTTCTGTGTAGTTTTAATTTGAAGATATTCCTTTTTCCACTATAAGCCAATTAGCTCTCTGAGTGTCCAGTTGCATTTTCCACAGAAAGAGTGTTTCAGAACTGCTCTATCAAAAGTAATATTCATCTCTGTTAGTTGAATTCACAGAACAGAAAGCAGTTTCATAAAATGCTTCTGTGTAGTTTTTATTTGAAGATATTCCTTTTGCCACTAGAGTCCTCCTGGCGCTCCGAATGTCCACTAGCAGTTTCCACAGAAACTGTGTTTCAGAACTCCTCAATCAAAAGTAAGCTTCAACTCTGTTAGTTGAATGCACTGAACAAAAAGTACTATCACAGAATGCTTCTGTGTAGTTTTTATTTGAAGACATTACATTTTCCACTGTAGGCCTCTTAGCTCTATGAATGTCCACTTGCAGTTTCTAATGAAAGAGTGTTTCTGTGCTGCTCAATCAAAAGAAAGGTCCAACTCTGTTAGTTGAATGCACAGAACAGAAAGAAGGTTCACAGTATGCTTCCGTGTAGGTTTTATTTGAAGTAAGTCCTTTTTACACTATAGGCCCCCATGCGCTATGGTTGTCCACTTGCAGTTTCTACAGAAAGAGTGTTTCTGTGCTGCTCTATCAAAAGTAGGTTCAACTCTTTTAGTTGAATGCACAGGAGACAAAGAAGTTTCACAGAATGCTTCTGTGTAGTTTTTATTTTTAGATATTCTTTTTTGCTGTATAGGCCCCTTAGCGTTATGAATGTCCAACTGCAGTTTCTACAGAAAGAGTGTTTCAGAATTGCTCAATCAAAAGTAAGCTTCAAATCTGTTACTTGAATGCACAGAACAGAAAGAAGTTTCACTGAATGCTTCTGTGTAGTTTTTGTTTGTAGTTATTCCTTTTTCCAGCATAGGCTCCTTAGTGCTACGAATGTCCACTTGTAGTTTCTACAGAAAGAGTGTTTCAGAACTGCTCAATCAATAGTATTGTTCAACTCTGTTAGTTGAATGCACAGAACAGAAAGAAGTTTCGCAGAATGCTTCTGAGTAGTTTCTAGTTGAAGATATCCCTTTTTCCACTATAAGCCCCATAGAGCTCTGAATGTCCAGTTGCAGTTTCTACAGAAAGAGTGTTTCAGAACTGCTCTATCAAAAGTAATGTTCAACTCTGTTAGTTGAATGCACAGAACAGAAAGAAGTTTCGGAGAATGCTTCTGTGTAGTTTTTATTTGAAGATATTCCTTTTTCCACTATAGGCCCCTTACGGTTCCAAATATCCACTTGCTGTTTCTACAGAAAGAGCGTCTCAGAACTGCTCAATCAATAGTATGCTTCAACTCTGTTAGTTGAATGCAAAGAACAGAAATAAGTTTCACAGAATGTTTCTGTGTAGTTTTTATTTGAAGATACTCCTTTTTCCAATATAAGCCCACTAGAGCTCTGTATGTCCAGTTGCAGTTTCCACAGAAAGAGTGTTTCAGAACTGCTCTATCAAAAGTAATATTCATCTCTGTTAGTTGAATGCACAGAACAGAAAGAAGTTTCGCAGAATGCTTCAGTGTAGTTTTTATTTGAAGATATTCCTTTTTCCACTATAGGCCCCTTAGGGCTCCGAATGTCCACTTGCAGTTTTTACAGAAACAGTGTTTCAGAACTGTTCAATCAAAAGTAAGCTTCAACTCTGTTAGTTGAATGCCCAGAACAGAAAGAAGTTTCGCAGAATGCTTCTGAGTAGTTTTAATTTGAAGATATTCTTTTTTCCACTATAAGCCCAATAGCGCTCTGCGTGTCCACTTGTAGTTTCTACAGAAACAGTGTTTCAGAACTGCTCTATCGAAAGTAATATTCAACTCTGTTACTTGAATGCACAGAACAGAAAGAAGTTTCGCAGAATGCTTCTGTGTATTTTTTATTTGTAGATATTCTTTTTTGCAGTATAGGCCCCTTAGCGCTATGAATGTCCAATTGCAGTTTCTACAGAAAGAGTGTATCAGAATTTCTCAATCAAAAGTAAGCTTCAACTCTGTTAGTTCATTGCACAGAACAGAAAGAAGTTTCACTGAATGCCTCTGTGTAGGTTTTGTTTGTAATTATTCCTTTTCCAGTATAGGCTCCTTAGTGCTAGGAATGTCCACTTGCAGTTTCTACAGAAAGAGTGTTTCAGAACTGCTCAATCAATAGTAATGTTCAACTCTGATAGTTGAATGCACAGAACAGAATGAAGTTTCGCAGAATGCTTCTGAGTAGCTTTTAGTAGAAGATATTGCTTTTTCCACTATAAGCCCTTTAGCGCTCTGAATGTCCAGTTGCAGTTTCTACAGAAAGTGTTTCAGAACTGCTCTACCAAAAGTAATATTCAACGCTGTTAGTTTAATGCACAGAACAGAAAGAAGCTTCGGAGAATGCTTCTGTGTAGTTTTTATTTGAAGATATTCCTTTTTCCACTATTGGCCCCTTAGGGTTCCAAATGTCCACTTGCTGTTTCTACAGAAAGAGCGTCTCAGAACTGCTCAATCAATAGTAAGCTTCAACTCTGTTAGTTGAATGCAAAGAACAGAAAGAAGTTTCACAGAATGATTCTGTGTAGTTTTTATTTGAAGATATTCCTTTTTGCACTGTACGCCCCTTAGGGTTCCAAATGTCCACTTGCAGTTTCTTCAGAAAGAGCGTCTCAGAACTGCTCAATCAAAAGTAAACTTCAACTCTGTTAGTTGAGTGCAAAGAAGAGAAACAAGTTTCACAGAATGCTTCTGTATAGTTTTAATTTGAAGATATTCCTTTTTCCACTATAAGCCCATTAGCTCTCTGAGTGTCCAGTTGCAGTTTCCACAGAAAGAGTGTTTCAGAACTGCTGTATCAAAAGTAATATTCATATCTGTTAGTTGAATGCACAGAAGAGATAGAAGGTTTGCAGAATGCTTCTGTATAGTTTTTATTTGAAGATATTCCTTTTTCCACTATAGGACCCTTAGGGCTCCGAATGTCCACTTACAGTTTCTACAGAAACAATGTTTCAGAACTTTTCAATCAAAAGTAAGCTTCAACTCTGTTAGTTGAATTCACAGAACAGAAAGCAGTTTCATAAAATGCTTCTGTGTAGTTTTCATTTGAAGATATTCCATTTGCCACTAGAGTCCTCCTGGGGCTCCAAATGTCCACTTGCAGTTTCCACAGAAATTGTGTTTCAGAACTGCTCAATCAAAAGTAAGCTTCAACTCTGTTAGTTGAATGCACTGAACAAAAAGTACTATCACAGAATGCTTCTGTGTAGTTTTTATTTGAAGACATTACATTTTCCACTGTAGGCCTCTTAGCGCTATGAATGTCCACTTGCAGTTTCTAATGAAAGAGTGTTTCAGCGCTGCTCAATCAAAAGAAAGGTCCAACTCTGTTAGTTGAATGCACAGAACAGAAAGAAGTTTCACAGAATGCTTCTGTGTAGGTTTTATTTGAAGTAAGTCCTTTTTACACTATAGGCCCCCATGCGCTATGGTTGTCCACTTGCAGTTTCTACAGAAAGAGTGTTTCAGAATTGCTCAATCAAAAGTAAGCTTCAAATCTGTTACTTGAATGCACAGAACAGAAAGAAGTTTCACTGAATGCTTCTGTGTAGTTTTTGTTTGTAGTTATTCCTTTTTCCAGCATAGGCTCCTTAGTGCTACGAATGTCCACTTGTAGTTTCTACAGAAAGAGTGTTTCAGAACTGCTCAATCAATAGTAATGTTCAACTCTGTTAGTTGAATGCACAGAACAGAAAGAAGTTTCGCAGAATGCTTCTGAGTAGTTTCTAGTTGAAGATATCCCTTTTTCCACTATAAGCCCCATAGAGCTCTGAATGTCCAGTTGCAGTTCCTACAGAAAGAGTGTTTCAGAACTGCTCTATCAAAAGTAATGTTCAACTCTGTTAGTTGAATGCACAGAACAGAAAGAAGCTTCGGAGAATGCTTCTGTGTAGTTTTAATTTGAAGATATTCTTTTTTCCACTATAAGCCCATTAGCTCTCTGAGTGTCCAGTTGCATTTTCCACAGAAAGAGTGTTTCAGAACTGCTCTATCAAAAGTAATGTTCAACTCTGTTAGTTGAATGCACAGAACAGAAAGAAGCTTCGGAGAATGCTTCTGTGTAGTTTTTATTTGAAGATATTCCTTTTTCCACTATAGGCCCCTTACGGTTCCAAATATCCACTTGCTGTTTCTACAGAAAGAGCGTCTCAGAACTGCTCAATCAATAGTATGCTTCAACTCTGTTAGTTGAATTCAAAGAACAGAAATAAGTTTCACAGAATGTTTCTGTGTAGTTTTTATTTGAAGATATTCCTTTTTCCAACATAAGCCCATTAGTGCTCTGTATGTCCAGTTAGAGTTTCCACAGAAAGAGTGTTTCAGAACTGTTCAATCAAAAGTAAGCTTCAACTCTGTTAGTTGAATGCCCAGAACAGAAAGAAGTTTCGCAGAATGCTTCTGAGTAGTTTTAATTTGAAGATATTCTTTTTTCCACTATAAGCCAAATAGCGCTCTGAGTGTCCACTTGTAGTTTCTACAGAAACAGTGTTTCAGAACTGCTCTATCGAAAGTAATATTCAACTCTGTTTCTTGAATGCACAGAACAGAAAGAAGTTTCACAGAATGCTTCTGTGTAGTTTTTATCTGTAGATATTCTTTTTGGCAGTATAGGCCCCTTAGCGCTATGAATGTCCAATTGCAGTTTCTACAGAAAGAGTGTATCAGAATTGCTCAATCAAAAGTATGCTTCAACTCTGTTAGTTCATTGCACAGAACAGAAAGAAGTTTCACTGAATGCCTCTGTGTAGTTTTTGTTTGTAATTATTCCTTTTCCAGTATAGGCTCCTTAGTGCTAGGAATGTCCACTTGCAGTTTCTACAGAAAGAGTGTTTCAAAACTGCTCAATCAATAGTAATGTTCAACTCTGATAGTTGAATGCACAGAACAGAATGAAGTTTCGCAGAATGCTTCTGAGTAGCTTTTAGTTGAAGATATTCCTTTTTCCACTATAAGCCCATTATCTCTCTGAGTGTCCAGTTGCATTTTCCACAGAAAGAGTGTTTCAGAACTGCTCTATCAATAGTAATGTTCAACCTTGTTAGTTGAATGCACAGAACAGAAAGAAGCTTCGGAGAATGCTTCTGTGTAGTTTTAATTTGAAGATATTCCTTTTTCCACTATAAGCCCATTAGCTCTCTGAGTGTCCAGTTGCATTTTACACAGAAAGAGTGTTTCAGAACTGCTCTATCAAAAGTAATATTCATCTCTGTTAGTTGAATGCACAGAACAGAAAGAAGTTTCGCAGAATGGTTCTGTGTAGTTTTTATTTGAAGATATTTCTTTTTCCACTATAGGACCCTTAGGGCTCCGAATGTCCACTTACAGTTTCTACAGAAACAATGTTTCAGAACTGTTCAATCAAAAGTAAGCTTCAACTCTGTTAGTTGAATTCACAGAACAGAAAGCAGTTTCATAAAATGCTTCTGTGTAGTTTTTATTTGAAGATATTCCTTTTGCCACTGGAGTCCTCCTGGCGCTCCGAATATCCACTTGCAGTTTCCACAGAAACTGTGTTTCAGAACTCCTCAATCAAAAGTAAGCTTCAACTCTGTTAGTTGAATGCACTGAACAAAAAGTACTATCACAGAATGCTTCTGTGTAGTTTTTATTTGAATACATTACATTTTCCACTGTAGGCCTCTTAGCGCTATGAATGTCCACTTGCAGTTTCTAATGAAAGAGTGTTTCAGTGCTGCTCAATCAAAAGAAAGGTCCAACTCTGTTAGTTGAATGCACAGAACAGAAAGAAGGTTCACAGTATGCTTCCGTGTAGGTTTTATTTGAAGTAAGTCCTTTTTACACTATAGGCCCCCATGCGCTATGGTTGTCCACTTGCAGTTTCTACAGAAAGAGTGTTTCTGTGCTGCTCTATCAAAAGTAGGTTCAACTCTGTTAGTTGAATGCACAGAAGACAAAGAAGTTTCACAGAATGCTTCTGTGTAGTTTTTATTTGTAGATATTCTTTTTTGCTGTATAGGCCCCTTAGCGCTATGAATGTCCAATTGCAGTTTCTACAGAAAGAGTGTTTCAGAATTGCTCAATCAAAAGTAAGCTTCAAATCTGTTACTTGAATGCACAGAACAGAAAGAAGTTTCACTGAATGCTTCTGTGTAGTTTTTGTTTGTAGTTATTCCTTTTTCCAGCATAGGCTCCTTAGTGCTACGAATGTCCACTTGTAGTTTCTACAGAAAGAGTGTTTCAGAATTGCTCAATCAATAGTATTGTTCAACTCTGTTAGTTGAATGCACAGAACAGAAAGAAGTTTCGCAGAATGCTTCTGAGTAGTTTCTAGTTGAAGATATCCCTTTTTCCACTATAAGCCCCATAGAGCTCTGAATGTCCAGTTGCAGTTTCTACAGAAACAGTGTTTCAGAACTGCTCTATCAAAAGTAATGTTCAACTCTGTTAGTTGAATGCACAGAACAGAAAGAAGTTTCGGAGAATGCTTCTGTGTAGTTTTTATTTGAAGATATTCCTTTTTCCACTATAGGCCCCTTACGGTTCCAAATATCCACTTGCTGTTTCTACAGAAAGAGCGTCTCAGAACTGCTCAATCAATAGTATGCTTCAACTCTGTTAGTTGAATGCAAAGAACAGAAATAAGTTTCACAGAATGTTTCTGTGTAGTTTTTATTTGAAGATACTCCTTTTTCCAATATAAGCCCACTAGAGCTCTGTATGTCCAGTTGCAGTTTCCACAGAAAGAGTGTTTCAGAACTGCTCTATCAAAAGTAATATTCATCTCTGTTAGTTGAATGCACAGAACAGAAAGAAGTTTCGCAGAATGCTTCAGTGTAGTTTTTATTTGAAGATATTCCTTTTTCCACTATAGGCCCCTTAGGGCTCCGAATGTCCACTTGCAGTTTTTACAGAAACAGTGTTTCAGAACTGTTCAATCAAAAGTAAGCTTCAACTCTGTTAGTTGAATGCCCAGAACAGAAAGAAGTTTCGCAGAATGCTTCTGAGTAGTTTTAATTTGAAGATATTCTTTTTTCCACTATAAGCCCAATAGCGCTCTGAGTGTCCACTTGTAGTTTCTACAGAAACAGTGTTTCAGAACTGCTCTATCGAAAGTAATATTCAACTCTGTTACTTGAATGCACAGAACAGAAAGAAGTTTCGCAGAATGCTTCTGTGTATTTTTTATTTGTAGATATTCTTTTTTGCAGTATAGGCCCCTTAGCGCTATGAATGTCCAATTGCAGTTTCTACAGAAAGAGTGTATCAGAATTGCTCAATCAAAAGTAAGCTTCAACTCTGTTAGTTCATTGCACAGAACAGAAAGAAGTTTCACTGAATGCCTCTGTGTAGGTTTTGTTTGTAATTATTCCTTTTCCAGTATAGGCTCCTTAGTGCTAGGAATGTCCACTTGCAGTTTCTACAGAAAGAGTGTTTCAGAACTGCTCAATCAATAGTATTGTTCAACTCTGTTAGTTGAATGCACAGAACAGAAAGAAGTTTCGCAGAATGCTTCTGAGTAGTTTCTAGTTGAAGATATCCCTTTTTCCACTATAAGCCCCATAGAGCTCTGAATGTCCAGTTGCAGTTTCTACAGAGAGAGTGTTTCAGAACTGCTCTATCAAAAGTAATGTTCAACTCTGTTAGTTGAATGCACAGAACAGAAAGAAGTTTCGGAGAATGCTTCTGTGTAGTTTTTATTTGAAGATATTCCTTTTTCCACTATAGGCCCCTTACGGTTCCAAATATCCACTTGCTGTTTCTACAGAAAGAGCGTCTCAGAACTGCTCAATCAATAGTATGCTTCAACTCTGTTAGTTGAATGCAAAGAACAGAAATAAGTTTCACAGAATGTTTCTGTGTAGTTTTTATTTGAAGATACTCCTTTTTCCAATATAAGCCCACTAGAGCTCTGTATGTCCAGTTGCAGTTTCCACAGAAAGGGTGTTTCAGAACTGCTCTATCAAAAGTAATATTCATCTCTGTTAGTTGAATGCACAGAACAGAAAGAAGTTTCGCAGAATGCTTCAGTGTAGTTTTTATTTGAAGATATTCCTTTTTCCACTATAGGCCCCTTAGGGCTCCGAATGTCCACTTGCAGTTTTTACAGAAACAGTGTTTCAGAACTGTTCAATCAAAAGTAAGCTTCAACTCTGTTAGTTGAATGCCCAGAACAGAAAGAAGTTTCGCAGAATGCTTCTGAGTAGTTTTAATTTGAAGATATTCTTTTTTCCACTATAAGCCCAATAGCGCTCTGCGTGTCCACTTGTAGTTTCTACAGAAACAGTGTTTCAGAACTGCTCTATCGAAAGTAATATTCAACTCTGTTACTTGAATGCACAGAACAGAAAGAAGTTTCGCAGAATGCTTCTGTGTATTTTTTATTTGTAGATATTCTTTTTTGCAGTATAGGCCCCTTAGCGCTATGAATGTCCAATTGCAGTTTCTACAGAAAGAGTGTATCAGAATTGCTCAATCAAACGTAAGCTTCAACTCTGTTAGTTCATTGCACAGAACAGAAAGAAGTTTCACTGAATGCCTCTGTGTAGGTTTTGTTTGTAATTATTCCTTTTCCAGTATAGGCTCCTTAGTGCTAGGAATGTCCACTTGCAGTTTCTACAGAAAGAGTGTTTCAGAACTGCTCAATCAATAGTAATGTTCAACTCTGATAGTTGAATGCACAGAACAGAATGAAGTTTCGCAGAATGCTTCTGAGTAGCTTTTAGTAGAAGATATTGCTTTTTCCACTATAAGCCCTTTAGCGCTCTGAATGTCCAGTTGCAGTTTCTACAGAAAGTGTTTCAGAACTGCTCTACCAAAAGTAATATTCAACGCTGTTAGTTTAATGCACAGAACAGAAAGAAGCTTCGGAGAATGCTTCTGTGTAGTTTTTATTTGAAGATATTCCTTTTTCCACTATTGGCCCCTTAGGGTTCCAAATGTCCACTTGCTGTTTCTACAGAAAGAGCGTCTCAGAACTGCTCAATCAATAGTAAGCTTCAACTCTGTTAGTTGAATGCAAAGAACAGAAAGAAGTTTCACAGAATGATTCTGTGTAGTTTTTATTTGAAGATATTCCTTTTTGCACTGTACGCCCCTTAGGGTTCCAAATGTCCACTTGCAGTTTCTTCAGAAAGAGCGTCTCAGAACTGCTCAATCAAAAGTAAACTTCAACTCTGTTAGTTGAGTGCAAAGAAGAGAAACAAGTTTCACAGAATGCTTCTGTATAGTTTTAATTTGAAGATATTCCTTTTTCCACTATAAGCCCATTAGCTCTCTGAGTGTCCAGTTGCAGTTTCCACAGAAAGAGTGTTTCAGAACTGCTGTATCAAAAGTAATATTCATATCTGTTAGTTGAATGCACAGAAGAGATAGAAGGTTTGCAGAATGCTTCTGTATAGTTTTTATTTGAAGATATTCCTTTTTCCACTATAGGACCCTTAGGGCTCCGAATGTCCACTTACAGTTTCTACAGAAACAATGTTTCAGAACTTTTCAATCAAAAGTAAGCTTCAACTCTGTTAGTTGAATTCACAGAACAGAAAGCAGTTTCATAAAATGCTTCTGTGTAGTTTTCATTTGAAGATATTCCATTTGCCACTAGAGTCCTCCTGGGGCTCCAAATGTCCACTTGCAGTTTCCACAGAAATTGTGTTTCAGAACTGCTCAATCAAAAGTAAGCTTCAACTCTGTTAGTTGAATGCACTGAACAAAAAGTACTATCACAGAATGCTTCTGTGTAGTTTTTATTTGAAGACATTACATTTTCCACTGTAGGCCTCTTAGCGCTATGAATGTCCACTTGCAGTTTCTAATGAAAGAGTGTTTCAGCGCTGCTCAATCAAAAGAAAGGTCCAACTCTGTTAGTTGAATGCACAGAACAGAAAGAAGTTTCACAGAATGCTTCTGTGTAGGTTTTATTTGAAGTAAGTCCTTTTTACACTATAGGCCCCCATGCGCTATGGTTGTCCACTTGCAGTTTCTACAGAAAGAGTGTTTCAGAATTGCTCAATCAAAAGTAAGCTTCAAATCTGTTACTTGAATGCACAGAACAGAAAGAAGTTTCACTGAATGCTTCTGTGTAGTTTTTGTTTGTAGTTATTCCTTTTTCCAGCATAGGCTCCTTAGTGCTACGAATGTCCACTTGTAGTTTCTACAGAAAGAGTGTTTCAGAACTGCTCAATCAATAGTAATGTTCAACTCTGTTTGTTGAATGCACAGAACAGAAAGAAGTTTCGCAGAATGCTTCTGAGTAGTTTCTAGTTGAAGATATCCCTTTTTCCACTATAAGCCCCATAGAGCTCTGAATGTCCAGTTGCAGTTCCTACAGAAAGAGTGTTTCAGAACTGCTCTATCAAAAGTAATGTTCAACTCTGTTAGTTGAATGCACAGAACAGAAAGAAGCTTCGGAGAATGCTTCTGTGTAGTTTTAATTTGAAGATATTCTTTTTTCCACTATAAGCCCATTAGCTCTCTGAGTGTCCAGTTGCATTTTCCACAGAAAGAGTGTTTCAGAACTGCTCTATCAAAAGTAATGTTCAACTCTGTTAGTTGAATGCACAGAACAGAAAGAAGCTTCGGAGAATGCTTCTGTGTAGTTTTTATTTGAAGATATTCCTTTTTCCACTATAGGCCCCTTACGGTTCCAAATATCCACTTGCTGTTTCTACAGAAAGAGCGTCTCAGAACTGCTCAATCAATAGTATGCTTCAACTCTGTTAGTTGAATTCAAAGAACAGAAATAAGTTTCACAGAATGTTTCTGTGTAGTTTTTATTTGAAGATATTCCTTTTTCCAACATAAGCCCATTAGTGCTGTGTATGTCCAGTTAGAGTTTCCACAGAAAGAGTGTTTCAGAACTGTTCAATCAAAAGTAAGCTTCAACTCTGTTAGTTGAATGCCCAGAACAGAAAGAAGTTTCGCAGAATGCTTCTGAGTAGTTTTAATTTGAAGATATTCTTTTTTCCACTATAAGCCAAATAGCGCTCTGAGTGTCCACTTGTAGTTTCTACAGAAACAGTGTTTCAGAACTGCTCTATCGAAAGTAATATTCAACTCTGTTACTTGAATGCACAGAACAGAAAGAAGTTTCACAGAATGCTTCTGTGTAGTTTTTATCTGTAGATATTCTTTTTGGCAGTATAGGCCCCTTAGCGCTATGAATGTCCAATTGCAGTTTCTACAGAAAGAGTGTATCAGAATTGCTCAATCAAAAGTATGCTTCAACTCTGTTAGTTCATTGCACAGAACAGAAAGAAGTTTCACTGAATGCCTCTGTGTAGTTTTTGTTTGTAATTATTCCTTTTCCAGTATAGGCTCCTTAGTGCTAGGAATGTCCACTTGCAGTTTCTACAGAAAGAGTGTTTCAAAACTGCTCAATCAATAGTAATGTTCAACTCTGATAGTTGAATGCACAGAACAGAATGAAGTTTCGCAGAATGCTTCTGAGTAGCTTTTAGTTGAAGATATTCCTTTTTCCACTATAAGCCCATTATCTCTCTGAGTGTCCAGTTGCATTTTCCACAGAAAGAGTGTTTCAGAACTGCTCTATCAATAGTAATGTTCAACCTTGTTAGTTGAATGCACAGAACAGAAAGAAGCTTCGGAGAATGCTTCTGTGTAGTTTTAATTTGAAGATATTCCTTTTTCCACTATAAGCCCATTAGCTCTCTGAGTGTCCAGTTGCATTTTACACAGAAAGAGTGTTTCAGAACTGCTCTATCAAAAGTAATATTCATCTCTGTTAGTTGAATGCACAGAACAGAAAGAAGTTTCGCAGAATGGTTCTGTGTAGTTTTTATTTGAAGATATTTCTTTTTCCACTATAGGACCCTTAGGGCTCCGAATGTCCACTTACAGTTTCTACAGAAACAATGTTTCAGAACTGTTCAATCAAAAGTAAGCTTCAACTCTGTTAGTTGAATTCACAGAACAGAAAGCAGTTTCATAAAATGCTTCTGTGTAGTTTTTATTTGAAGATATTCCTTTTGCCACTAGAGTCCTCCTGGCGCTCCGAATGTCCACTTGCAGTTTCCACAGAAACTGTGTTTCAGAACTCCTCAATCAAAAGTAAGCTTCAACTCTGTTAGTTGAATGCACTGAACAAAAAGTACTATCACAGAATGCTTCTGTGTAGTTTTTATTTGAAGACATTACATTTTCCACTGTAGGCCTCTTAGCGCTATGAATGTCCACTTGCAGTTTCTAATGAAAGAGTGTTTCAGTGCTGCTCAATCAAAAGAAAGGTCCAACTCTGTTAGTTGAATGCACAGAACAGAAAGAATTTTCACAGTATGCTTCCGTGTAGGTTTTATTTGAAGTAAGTCCTTTTTACACTATAGGCCCCCATGCGCTATGGTTGTCCACTTGCAGTTTCTACAGAAAGAGTGTTTCTGTGCTGCTCTATCAAAAGTAGGTTCAACTCTGTTAGTTGAATGCACAGAAGACAAAGAAGTTTCACAGAATGCTTCTGTGTAGTTTTTATTTGTAGATATTCTTTTTTGCTGTATAGGCCCCTTAGCGCTATGAATGTCCAATTGCAGTTTCTACAGAAAGAGTGTTTCAGAATTGCTCAATCAAAAGTAAGCTTCAAATCTGTTACTTGAATGCACAGAACAGAAAGAAGTTTCACTGAATGCTTCTGTGTAGTTTTTGTTTGTAGTTATTCCTTTTTCCAGCATAGGCTCCTTAGTGCTACGAATGTCCACTTGTAGTTTCTACAGAAAGAGTGTTTCAGAACTGCTCAATCAATAGTATTGTTCAACTCTGTTAGTTGAATGCACAGAACAGAAAGAAGTTTCGCAGAATGCTTCTGAGTAGTTTCTAGTTGAAGATATCCCTTTTTCCACTATAAGCCCCATAGAGCTCTGAATGTCCAGTTGCAGTTTCTACAGAAACAGTGTTTCAGAACTGCTCTATCAAAAGTAATGTTCAACTCTGTTAGTTGAATGCACAGAACAGAAAGAAGTTTCGGAGAATGCTTCTGTGTAGTTTTTATTTGAAGATATTCCTTTTTCCACTATAGGCCCCTTACGGTTCCAAATATCCACTTGCTGTTTCTACAGAAAGAGCGTCTCAGAACTGCTCAATCAATAGTATGCTTCAACTCTGTTAGTTGAATGCAAAGAACAGAAATAAGTTTCACAGAATGTTTCTGTGTAGTTTTTATTTGAAGATACTCCTTTTTCCAATATAAGCCCACTAGAGCTCTGTATGTCCAGTTGCAGTTTCCACAGAAAGAGTGTTTCAGAACTGCTCTATCAGAAGTAATATTCATCTCTGTTAGTTGAATGCACAGAACAGAAAGAAGTTTCGCAGAATGCTTCAGTGTAGTTTTTATTTGAAGATATTCCTTTTTCCACTATAGGCCCCTTAGGGCTCCGAATGTCCACTTGCAGTTTTTACAGAAACAGTGTTTCAGAACTGTTCAATCAAAAGTAAGCTTCAACTCTGTTAGTTGAATGCCCAGAACAGAAAGAAGTTTCGCAGAATGCTTCTGAGTAGTTTTAATTTGAAGATATTCTTTTTTCCACTATAAGCCCAATAGCGCTCTGAGTGTCCACTTGTAGTTTCTACAGAAACAGTGTTTCAGAACTGCTCTATCGAAAGTAATATTCAACTCTGTTACTTGAATGCACAGAACAGAAAGAAGTTTCGCAGAATGCTTCTGTGTATTTTTTATTTGTAGATATTCTTTTTTGCAGTATAGGCCCCTTAGCGCTATGAATGTCCAATTGCAGTTTCTACAGAAAGAGTGTATCAGAATTGCTCAATCAAAAGTAAGCTTCAACTCTGTTAGTTCATTGCACAGAACAGAAAGAAGTTTCACTGAATGCCTCTGTGTAGGTTTTGTTTGTAATTATTCCTTTTCCAGTATAGGCTCCTTAGTGCTAGGAATGTCCACTTGCAGTTTCTACAGAAAGAGTGTTTCAGAACTGCTCAATCAATAGTAATGTTCAACTCTGATAGTTGAATGCACAGAACAGAATGAAGTTTCGCAGAATGCTTCTGAGTAGCTTTTAGTAGAAGATATTGCTTTTTCCACTATAAGCCCTTTAGCGCTCTGAATGTCCAGTTGCAGTTTCTACAGAAAGAGTGTTTCAGAACTGCTCTACCAAAAGTAATATTCAACTCTGTTAGTTTAATGCACAGAACAGAAAGAAGCTTCGGAGAATGCTTCTGTGTAGTTTTTATTTGAAGATATTCCTTTTTCCACTATTGGCCCCTTAGGGTTCCAAATGTCCACTTGCTGTTTCTACAGAAAGAGCGTCTCAGAACTGCTCAATCAATAGTAAGCTTCAACTCTGTTAGTTGAATGCAAAGAACAGAAAGAAGTTTCACAGAATGATTCTGTGTAGTTTTTATTTGAAGATATTCCTTTTTGCACTGTACGCCCCTTAGGGTTCCAAATGTCCACTTGCAGTTTCTTCAGAAAGAGCGTCTCAGAACTGCTCAATCAAAAGTAAATTTCAACTCTGTTAGTTGAGTGCAAAGAAGAGAAACAAGTTTCACAGAATGCTTCTGTATAGTTTTAATTTGAAGATATTCCTTTTTCCACTATAAGCCCATTAGCTCTCTGAGTGTCCAGTTGCAGTTTCCACAGAAAGAGTGTTTCAGAACGGCTGTATCAAAAGTAATATTCATATCTGTTAGTTGAATGCACAGAAGAGATAGAAGGTTTGCAGAATGCTTCTGTATAGTTTTTATTTGAAGATATTCCTTTTTCCACTATAGGACCCTTAGGGCTCCGAATGTCCACTTACAGTTTCTACAGAAACAATGTTTCAGAACTTTTCAATCAAAAGTAAGCTTCAACTCTGTTAGTTGAATTCACAGAACAGAAAGCAGTTTCATAAAATGCTTCTGTGTAGTTTTCATTTGAAGATATTCCATTTGCCCCTAGAGTCCTCCTGGGGCTCCAAATGTCCACTTGCAGTTTCCACAGAAATTGTGTTTCAGAACTGCTCAATCAAAAGTAAGCTTCAACTCTGTTAGTTGAATTCACAGAACAGAAAACAGTTTCATAAAAGCTTCTGTGTAGTTTTTATTTGAAGATATTCCATTTGCCTCTAGAGCCCTCCTGGGGCTCCAAATGTCCACTTGCAGTTTCCACAGAAACTGTGTTTCAGAACTGCTCAATCAAAAGTAAGCTTCAACTCTTTTAGTTGAATGCACTGAACAAAAAGTACTATCACAGAATGCTTCTGTGTAGTTTTTATTTAAAGACATTCCATTTTCCACTGTAGGCCTCTTAGCGCTATGAATGTCCTCTTGCAGTTTCTAATGAAAGAGTGTTAAAGTGCTGCTCAATCAAAAGAAAGGTCCAACTCTGTTAGTTGAATGTACAGAACAGAAAGAAGTTTCACAGAATGCTTCTGTGTTGTTTTTATTTGTAGATATTCTTTTTTGCTGTATAGGCCCCTTAGCGCTATGAATGTCCAATTGCAGTTTCTACAGAAAGAGTGTTTCAGAATTGCTCAATCAAAAGTAAGCTTCAAATCTGTTACTTGAATGCACAGAACAGAAAGAAGTTTCACTGAATGCTTCTGTGTAGTTTTTGTTTGTAGTTATTCCTTTTTCCAGCATAGGCTCCTTAGTGCTACGAATGTCCACTTGCAGTTTCTACCGAAAGAGTGTTTCAGAACTGCTCAATCAATAGTATTGTTCAACTCTGTTAGTTGAATGCAAAGAACAGAAATAAGTTTCACCGAATGTTTCTGTGTAGTTTTTATTTGAAGATATTCCTTTTTCCAATATAAGCCCATTAGTGCTCTGTATGTCCAGTTGCAGTTTCCACAGAAAGAGAGTTTCAGAACTGCTCTATCAAAAGTAATATTCATCTCTGTTAGTTGAATGCACAGAACAGAAAGAAGTTTCGCAGAATGCTTCAGTGTAGTTTGTATTTGAAGATATTCCTTTTTCCACTATAGGCCCCTTAGGGCTCCGAATGTCCACTTGCAGTTTTTACAGAAACAGTGTTTCAGAACTGTTCAATCAAAAGTAAGCTTCAACTCTGTTAGTTGAATGCCCAGAACAGAAAGAAGTTTCGCAGAATGCTTCTGAGTAGTTTTAATTTGAAGATATTCTTTTTTCCACTATAAGCCCAATAGCGCTCTGAGTGTCCACTTGTAGTTTCTACAGAAACAGTGTTTCAGAACTGCTCTATCGAAAGTAATATTCAACTCTGTTACTTGAATGCACAGAACAGAAAGAAGTTTCGCAGAATGCTTCTGTGTATTTTTTATTTGTAGATATTCTTTTTTGCAGTATAGGCCCCTTAGCGCTATGAATGTCCAATTGCAGTTTCTACATAAAGAGTGTAACAGAATTGCTCAATCAAAAGTAAGCTTCAACTCTGTTAGTTCATTGCACAGAACAGAAAGAAGTTTCACTGAATGCCTCTGTGTAGGTTTTGTTTGTAATTATTCCTTTTCCAGTATAGGCTCCTTAGTGCTAGGAATGTCCACTTGCAGTTTCTACAGAAAGAGTGTTTCAGAACTGCTCAATCAATAGTAATGTTCAACTCTGATAGTTGAATGCACAGAACAGAATGAAGTTTCGCAGAATGCTTCTGAGTAGCTTTTAGTTGAAGATATTGCTTTTTCCACTATAAGCCCTTTAGCGCTCTGAATGTCCAGTTGCAGTTTCTACAGAAAGAGTGTTTCAGAACTGCTCTACCAAAAGTAATATTCAACGCTGTTAGTTTAATGCACAGAACAGAAAGAAGCTTCGGAGAATGCTTCTGTGTAGTTTTTATTTGAAGATATTCCTTTTTCCACTATTGGCCCCTTAGGGTTCCAAATGTCCACTTGCTGTTTCTACAGAAAGAGCGTCTCAGAACTGCTCAATCAATAGTAAGCTTCAACTCTGTTAGTTGAATGCAAAGAACAGAAAGAAGTTTCACAGAATGATTCTGTGTAGTTTTTATTTGAAGATATTCCTTTTTGCACTGTACGCCCCTTAGGGTTCCAAATGTCCACTTGCAGTTTCTTCAGAAAGAGCGTCTCAGAACTGCTCAATCAAAAGTAAACTTCAACTCTGTTAGTTGAGTGCAAAGAAGAGAAACAAGTTTCACAGAATGCTTCTGTATAGTTTTAATTTGAAGATATTCCTTTTTCCACTATAAGCCCATTAGCTCTCTGAGTGTCCAGTTGCAGTTTCCACAGAAAGAGTGTTTCAGAACTGCTGTATCAAAAGTAATATTCATATCTGTTAGTTGAATGCACAGAAGAGATAGAAGGTTTGCAGAATGCTTCTGTATAGTTTTTATTTGAAGATATTCCTTTTTCCACTATAGGACCCTTAGGGCTCCGAATGTCCACTTACAGTTTCTACAGAAACAATGTTTCAGAACTTTTCAATCAAAAGTAAGCTTCAACTCTGTTAGTTGAATTCACAGAACAGAAAGCAGTTTCATAAAATGCTTCTGTGTAGTTTTCATTTGAAGATATTCCATTTGCCACTAGAGTCCTCCTGGGGCTCCAAATGTCCACTTGCAGTTTCCACAGAAATTGTGTTTCAGAACTGCTCAATCAAAAGTAAGCTTCAACTCAGTTAGTTGAATGCACTGAACAAAAAGTACTATCACAGAATGCTTCTGTGTAGTTTTTATTTAAAGACATTCCATTTTCCACTGTAGGCCTCTTAGCGCTATGAATGTCCTCTTGCAGTTTCTAATGAAAGAGTGTTAAAGTGCTGCTCAATCAAAAGAAAGGTCCAACTCTGTTAGTTGAATGTACAGAACAGAAAGAAGTTTCACAGAATGCTTCTGTGTTGTTTTTACTTGTAGATATTCTTTTTTGCTGTATAGGCCCCTTAGCGCTATGAATGTCCAATTGCAGTTTCTACAGAAAGAGTGTTTCAGAATTGCTCAATCAAAAGTAAGCTTCAAATCTGTTACTTGAATGCACAGAACAGAAAGAAGTTTCACTGAATGCTTCTGTGTAGTTTTTGTTTGTAGTTATTCCTTTTTCCAGCATAGGCTCCTTAGTGCTATGAATGTCCACTTGTAGTTTCTACAGAAAGAGTGTTTCAGAACTGCTCAATCAATAGTAATGTTCAACTCTGTTAGTTGAATGCACAGAACAGAAAGAAGTTTCGCAGAATGCTTCTGAGTAGTTTCTAGTTGAAGATATCCCTTTTTCCACTATAAGCCCCATAGAGCTCTGAATGTCCAGTTGCAGTTCCTACAGAAAGAGTGTTTCAGAACTGCTCTATCAAAAGTAATGTTCAACTCTGTTAGTTGAATGCACAGAACAGAAAGAAGCTTCGGAGAATGCTTCTGTGTAGTTTTAATTTGAAGATATTCTTTTTTCCACTATAAGCCCATTAGCTCTCTGAGTGTCCAGTTGCATTTTCCACAGAAAGGGTGTTTCAGAACTGCTCTATCAAAAGTAATGTTCAACTCTGTTAGTTGAATGCACAGAACAGAAAGAAGCTTCGGAGAATGCTTCTGTGTAGTTTTTATTTGAAGATATTCCTTTTTCCACTATAGGCCCCTTACGGTTCCAAATATCCACTTGCTGTTTCTACAGAAAGAGCGTCTCAGAACTGCTCAATCAATAGTATGCTTCAACTCTGTTAGTTGAATTCAAAGAACAGAAATAAGTTTCACAGAATGTTTCTGTGTAGTTTTTATTTGAAGATATTCCATTTTCCAACATAAGCCCATTAGTGCTCTGTATGTCCAGTTAGAGTTTCCACAGAAAGAGTGTTTCAGAACTGTTCAATCTAAAGTAAGCTTCAACTCTGTTAGTTGAATGCCCAGAACAGAAAGAAGTTTCGCAGAATGCTTCTGAGTAGTTTTAATTTGAAGATATTCTTTTTTCCACTATAAGCCAAATAGCGCTCTGAATGTCCACTTGTAGTTTCTACAGAAACAGTGTTTCAGAACTGCTCTATCGAAAGTAATATTCAACTCTGTTACTTGAATGCACAGAACAGAAAGAAGTTTCACAGAATGCTTCTGTGTAGTTTTTATCTGTAGATATTCTTTTTGGCAGTATAGGCCCCTTAGCGCTATGAATGTCCAATTGCAGTTTCTACAGAAAGAGTGTATCAGAATTGCTCAATCAAAAGTATGCTTCAACTCTGTTAGTTCATTGCACAGAACAGAAAGAAGTTTCACTGAATGCCTCTGTGTAGTTTTTGTTTGTAATTATTCCTTTTCCAGTATAGGCTCCTTAGTGCTAGGAATGTCCACTTGCAGTTTCTACAGAAAGAGTGTTTCAAAACTGCTCAATCAATAGTAATGTTCAACTCTGATAGTTGAATGCACAGAACAGAATGAAGTTTCGCAGAATGCTTCTGAGTAGCTTTTAGTTGAAGATATTCCTTTTTCCACTATAAGCCCATTAGCTCTCTGAGTGTCCAGTTGCATTTTCCACAGAAAGAATGTTTCAGAACTGCTCTATCAAAAGTAATGTTCAACTCTGTTAGTTGAATGCACAGAACAGAAAGAAGCTTCGGAGAATGCTTCTGTGTAGTTTTTATTTGAAGATATTCCTTTTTCCACTATTGGCCCCTTAGGGTTCCAAATGTCCACTTGCTGTTTCTACAGAAAGAGCGTCTCAGAACTGCTCAATCAATAGTAAGCTTCAACTCTGTTAGTTGAATGCAAAGAACAGAAAGAAGTTTCACAGAATGATTCTGTGTAGTTTTATTTGAAGATATTCGTTTTTCCACTGTACGCCCCTTAGGGTTCCAAATGTCCACTTGCAGTTTCTTCAGAAAGAGCGTCTCAGAACTGCTCAATCAAAAGTAAACTTCAACTCTGTTAGTTGAATGCAAAGAAGAGAAACAAGTTTCACAGAATGCTTCTGTATAGTTTTAATTTAAAGATGTTCCTTTTTCCACTATAAGCCCATTAGCTCTCGGAGTGTCCAGTTGCAGTTTCCACAGAAAGAGTGTTTCAGAACTGCTCTATCAAAAGTAATATTCATCTCTGTTAGTTGAATGCACAGAACAGACAGAATTTTCGCAGAATGCTTCTGTGTAGTTTTTATTTGAAGATATTCCTTTTTCCACTATAGGACCCTTAGGGCTCAGAATGTCCACTTACAGTTTCTACAGAAACAATGTTTCAGAACTTTTCAATCAAAAGTAAGCTTCAACTCTGTTAGTTGAATTCACAGAACAGAAAACAGTTTCATAAAAGCTTCTGTGTAGTTTTTATTTGAAGATATTCCATTTGCCTCTAGAGCCCTCCTGGGGCTCCAAATGTCCACTTGCAGTTTCCACAGAAACTGTGTTTCAGAACTGCTCAATCAAAAGTAAGCTTCAACTCTTTTAGTTGAATGCACTGAACAAAAAGTACTATCACAGAATGCTTCTGTGTAGTTTTTATTTAAAGACATTCCATTTTCCACTGTAGGCCTCTTAGCGCTATGAATGTCCTCTTGCAGTTTCTAATGAAAGAGTGTTAAAGTGCTGCTCAATCAAAAGAAAGGTCCAACTCTGTTAGTTGAATGTACAGAACAGAAAGAAGTTTCACAGAATGCTTCTGTGTTGTTTTTATTTGTAGATATTCTTTTTTGCTGTATAGGCCCCTTAGCGCTATGAATGTCCAATTGCAGTTTCTACAGAAAGAGTGTTTCAGAATTGCTCAATCAAAAGTAAGCTTCAAATCTGTTACTTGAATGCACAGAACAGAAAGAAGTTTCACTGAATGCTTCTGTGTAGTTTTTGTTTGTAGTTATTCCTTTTTCCAGCATAGGCTCCTTAGTGCTACGAATGTCCACTTGCAGTTTCTACCGAAAGAGTGTTTCAGAACTGCTCAATCAATAGTATTGTTAAACTCTGTTAGTTGAATGCAAAGAACAGAAATAAGTTTCACCGAATGTTTCTGTGTAGTTTTTATTTGAAGATATTCCTTTTTCCAATATAAGCCCATTAGTGCTCTGTATGTCCAGTTGCAGTTTCCACAGAAAGAGAGTTTCAGAACTGCTCTATCAAAAGTAATATCCATCTCTGTTAGTTGAATGCACAGAACAGAAAGAAGTTTCGCAGAATGCTTCAGTGTAGTTTGTATTTGAAGATATTCCTTTTTCCACTATAGGCCCCTTAGGGCTCCGAATGTCCACTTGCAGTTTTTACAGAAACAGTGTTTCAGAACTGTTCAATCAAAAGTAAGCTTCAACTCTGTTAGTTGAATGCCCAGAACAGAAAGAAGTTTCGCAGAATGCTTCTGAGTAGTTTTAATTTGAAGATATTCTTTTTTCCACTATAAGCCCAATAGCGCTCTGAGTGTCCACTTGTAGTTTCTACAGAAACAGTGTTTCAGAACTGCTCTATCGAAAGTAATATTCAACTCTGTTACTTGAATGCACAGAACAGAAAGAAGTTTCGCAGAATGCTTCTGTGTATTTTTTATTTGTAGATATTCTTTTTTGCAGTATAGGCCCCTTAGCGCTATGAATGTCCAATTGCAGTTTCTACAGAAAGAGTGTATCAGAATTGCTCAATCAAAAGTAAGCTTCAACTCTGTTAGTTCATTGCACAGAACAGAAAGAAGTTTCACTGAATGCCTCTGTGTAGGTTTGTTTGTAATTATTCCTTTTCCAGTATAGGCTCCTTAGTGCTAGGAATGTCCACTTGCAGTTTCTACAGAAAGAGTGTTTCAGAACTGCTCAATCAATAGTAATGTTCAACTCTGATAGTTGAATGCACAGAACAGAATGAAGTTTCGCAGAATGCTTCTGAGTAGCTTTTAGTAGAAGATATTGCTTTTTCCACTATAAGCCCTTTAGCGCTCTGAATGTCCAGTTGCAGTTTCTACAGAAAGAGTGTTTCAGAACTGCTCTACCAAAAGTAATATTCAACGCTGTTAGTTTAATGCACAGAACAGAAAGAAGCTTCGGAGAATGCTTCTGTGTAGTTTTTATTTGAAGATATTCCTTTTTCCACTATTGGCCCCTTAGGGTTCCAAATGTCCACTTGCTGTTTCTACAGAAAGAGCGTCTCAGAACTGCTCAATCAATAGTAAGCTTCAACTCTGTTAGTTGAATGCAAAGAACAGAAAGAAGTTTCACAGAATGATTCTGTGTAGTTTTTATTTGAAGATATTCCTTTTTGCACTGTACGCCCCTTAGGGTTCCAAATGTCCACTTGCAGTTTCTTCAGAAAGAGCGTCTCAGAACTGCTCAATCAAAAGTAAACTTCAACTCTGTTAGTTGAGTGCAAAGAAGAGAAACAAGTTTCACAGAATGCTTCTGTATAGTTTTAATTTGAAGATATTCCTTTTTCCACTATAAGCCCATTAGCTCTCTGAGTGTCCAGTTGCAGTTTCCACAGAAAGAGTGTTTCAGAACTGCTGTATCAAAAGTAATATTCATATCTGTTAGTTGAATGCACAGAAGAGAAAGAAGGTTTGCAGAATGCTTCTGTATAGTTTTTATTTGAAGATATTCCTTTTTCCACTATAGGACCCTTAGGGCTCCGAATGTCCACTTACAGTTTCTACAGAAACAATGTTTCAGAACTTTTCAATCAAAAGTAAGCTTCAACTCTGTTAGTTGAATTCACAGAACAGAAAGCAGTTTCATAAAATGCTTCTGTGTAGTTTTCATTTGAAGATATTCCATTTGCCACTAGAGTCCTCCTGGGGCTCCAAATGTCCACTTGCAGTTTCCACAGAAATTGTGTTTCAGAACTGCTCAATCAAAAGTAAGCTTCAACTCTGTTAGTTGAATGCACTGAACAAAAAGTACTATCACAGAATGCTTCTGTGTAGTTTTTATTTGAAGACATTACATTTTCCACTGTAGGCCTCTTAGCGCTATGAATGTCCACTTGCAGTTTCTAATGAAAGAGTGTTTCAGCGCTGCTCAATCAAAAGAAAGGTCCAACTCTGTTAGTTGAATGCACAGAACAGAAAGTAGTTTCACAGAATGCTTCTGTGTAGGTTTTATTTGAAGTAAGTCCTTTTTACACTATAGGCCCCCATGCGCTATGGTTGTCCACTTGCAGTTTCTACAGAAAGAGTGTTTCAGAATTGCTCAATCAAAAGTAAGCTTCAAATCTGTTACTTGTATGCACAGAACAGAAAGAAGTTTCACTGAATGCTTCTGTGTAGTTTTTGTTTGTAGTTATTCCTTTTTCCAGCATAGGCTCCTTAGTGCTATGAATGTCCACTTGTAGTTTCTACAGAAAGAGTGTTTCAGAACTGCTCAATCAATAGTAATGTTCAACTCTGTTAGTTGAATGCACAGAACAGAAAGAAGTTTCGCAGAATGCTTCTGAGTAGTTTCTAGTTGAAGATATCCCTTTTTCCACTATAAGCCCCATAGAGCTCTGAATGTCCAGTTGCAGTTCCTACAGAAAGAGTGTTTCAGAACTGCTCTATCAAAAGTAATGTTCAACTCTGTTAGTTGAATGCACAGAACAGAAAGAAGCTTCGGAGAATGCTTCTGTGTAGTTTTAATTTGAAGATATTCTTTTTTCCACTATAAGCCCATTAGCTCTCTGAGTGTCCAGTTGCATTTACCACAGAAAGGGTGTTTCAGAACTGCTCTATCAAAAGTAATGTTCAACTCTGTTAGTTGAATGCACAGAACAGAAAGAAGCTTCGGAGAATGCTTCTGTGTAGTTTTTATTTGAAGATATTCCTTTTTCCACTATAGGCCCCTTACGGTTCCAAATATCCACTTGCTGTTTCTACAGAAAGAGCGTCTCAGAACTGCTCAATCAATAGTATGCTTCAACTCTGTTAGTTGAATTCAAAGAACAGAAATAAGTTTCACAGAATGTTTCTGTGTAGTTTTTATTTGAAGATATTCCTTTTTCCAACATAAGCCCATTAGTGCTCTGTATGTCCAGTTAGAGTTTCCACAGAAAGAGTGTTTCAGAACTGTTCAATCAAAAGTAAGCTTCAACTCTGTTAGTTGAATGCCCAGAACAGAAAGAAGTTTCGCAGAATGCTTCTGAGTAGTTTTAATTTGAAGATATTCTTTTTTCCACTATAAGCCAAATAGCGCTCTGAATGTCCACTTGTAGTTTCTACAGAAACAGTGTTTCAGAACTGCTCTATCGAAAGTAATATTCAACTCTGTTACTTGAATGCACAGAACAGAAAGAAGTTTCACAGAATGCTTCTGTGTAGTTTTTATCTGTAGATATTCTTTTTGGCAGTATAGGCCCCTTAGCGCTATGAATGTCCAATTGCAGTTTCTACAGAAAGAGTGTATCAGAATTGCTCAATCAAAAGTATGCTTCAACTCTGTTAGTTCATTGCACAGAACAGAAAGAAGTTTCACTGAATGCCTCTGTGTAGTTTTTGTTTGTAATTATTCCTTTTCCAGTATAGGCTCCTTAGTGCTAGGAATGTCCACTTGCAGTTTCTACAGAAAGAGTGTTTCAAAACTGCTCAATCAATAGTAATGTTCAACTCTGATAGTTGAATGCACAGAACAGAATGAAGTTTCGCAGAATGCTTCTGAGTAGCTTTTAGTTGAAGATATTCCTTTTTCCACTATAAGCCCATTAGCTCTCTGAGTGTCCAGTTGCATTTTCCACAGAAAGAATGTTTCAGAACTGCTCTATCAAAAGTAATGTTCAACTCTGTTAGTTGAATGCACAGAACAGAAAGAAGCTTCGGAGAATGCTTCTGTGTAGTTTTTATTTGAAGATATTCCTTTTTCCACTATTGGCCCCTTAGGGTTCCAAATGTCCACTTGCTGTTTCTACAGAAAGAGCGTCTCAGAACTGCTCAATCAATAGTAAGCTTCAACTCTGTTAGTTGAATGCAAAGAACAGAAAGAAGTTTCACAGAATGATTCTGTGTAGTTTTATTTGAAGATATTCGTTTTTCCACTGTACGCCCCTTAGGGTTCCAAATGTCCACTTGCAGTTTCTTCAGAAAGAGCGTCTCAGAACTGCTCAATCAAAAGTAAACTTCAACTCTGTTAGTTGAATGCAAAGAAGAGAAACAAGTTTCACAGAATGCTTCTGTATAGTTTTAATTTAAAGATGTTCCTTTTTCCACTATAAGCCCATTAGCTCTCGGAGTGTCCAGTTGCAGTTTCCACAGAAAGAGTGTTTCAGAACTGCTCTATCAAAAGTAATATTCATCTCTGTTAGTTGAATGCACAGAACAGACAGAATTTTCGCAGAATGCTTCTGTGTAGTTTTTATTTGAAGATATTCCTTTTTCCACTATAGGACCCTTAGGGCTCAGAATGTCCACTTACAGTTTCTACAGAAACAATGTTTCAGAACTTTTCAATCAAAAGTAAGCTTCAACTCTGTTAGTTGAATTCACAGAACAGAAAATAGTTTCATAAAAGCTTCTGTGTAGTTTTTATTTGAAGATATTCCATTTGCCTCTAGAGCCCTCCTGGGGCTCCAAATGTCCACTTGCAGTTTCCACAGAAATTGTGTTTCAGAACTGCTCAATCAAAAGTAAGCTTCAACTCTGTTAGTTGAATGCACTGAACAAAAAGTACTATCACAGAATGCTTCTGTGTAGTTTTTATTTGAAGACATTACATTTTCCACTGTAGGCCTCTTAGCGCTATGAATGTCCACTTGCAGTTTCTAATGAAAGAGTGTTTCAGCGCTGCTCAATCAAAAGAAAGGTCCAACTCTGTTAGTTGAATGCACAGAACAGAAAGAAGTTTCATAGAATGCTTCTGTGTAGGTTTTATTTGAAGTAAGTCCTTTTTACACTATAGGCCCCCATGCGCTATGGTTGTCCAGTTGCAGTTTCTACAGAAAGAGTGTTTCAGAATTGCTCAATCAAAAGTAAGCTTCAAATCTGTTACTTGAATGCACAGAACAGAAAGAAGTTTCACTGAATGCTTCTGTGTAGTTTTTGTTTGTAGTTATTCCTTTTTCCAGCATAGGCTCCTTAGTGCTACGAATGTCCACTTGTAGTTTCTACAGAAAGAGTGTTTCAGAACTGCTCAATCAATAGTAATGTTCAACTCTGTTAGTTGAATGCACAGAACAGAAAGAAGTTTCGCAGAATGCTTCTGAGTAGTTTCTAGTTGAAGATATCCCTTTTTCCACTATAAGCCCCATAGAGCTCTGAATGTCCAGTTGCAGTTTCTACAGAAAGAGTGTTTCAGAACTGCTCAATCAATAGTAATGTTCAACTCTGATAGTTGAATGCACAGAACAGAATGAAGTTTCGCAGAATGCTTCTGAGTAGCTTTTAGTTGAAGATATTGCTTTTTCCACTATAAGCCCTTTAGCGCTCTGATTGTCCTGTTGCAGTTTCTACAGAAAGAGTGTTTCAGAACTGCTCTACCGAAAGTAATATTCAACTTTGTTAGTTTAAAGCACAGAACAGAAAGAAGCTTCGGAGAATGCTTCTGTGTAGTTTTTATTTGAAGATATTCCTTTTTCCACTATTGGCCCCTTAGGGTTCCAAATGTCCACTTGCTGTTTCTACAGAAAGAGCGTCTCAGAACTGCTCAATCAATAGTAAGCTTCAACTCTGTTAGTTGAATGCAAAGAACAGAAAGAAGTTTCACAGAATGATTCTGTGTAGTTTTATTTGAAGATATTCGTTTTTCCACTGTACGCCCCTTAGGGTTCCAAATGTCCACTTGCAGTTTCTTCAGAAAGAGCGTCTCAGAACTGCTCAATCAAAAGTAAACTTCAACTCTGTTAGTTGAATGCAAAGAAGAGAAACAAGTTTCACAGAATGCTTCTGTATAGTTTTAATTTAAAGATGTTCCTTTTTCCACTATAAGCCCATTAGCTCTCGGAGTGTCCAGTTGCAGTTTCCACAGAAAGAGTGTTTCAGAACTGCTCTATCAAAAGTAATATTCATCTCTGTTAGTTGAATGCACAGAACAGACAGAATTTTCGCAGAATGCTTCTGTGTAGTTTTTATTTGAAGATATTCCTTTTTCCACTATAGGACCCTTAGGGCTCAGAATGTCCATTTACAGTTTCTACAGAAACAATGTTTCAGAACTTTTCAATCAAAAGTAAGCTTCAACTCTGTTAGTTGAATTCACAGAACAGAAAACAGTTTCATAAAAGCTTCTGTGTAGTTTTTATTTGAAGATATTCCATTTGCCTCTAGAGCCCTCCTGGGGCTCCAAATGTCCACTTGCAGTTTCCACAGAAACTGTGTTTCAGAACTGCTCAATCAAAAGTAAGCTTCAACTCTTTTAGTTGAATGCACTGAACAAAAAGTACTATCACAGAATGCTTCTGTGTAGTTTTTATTTAAAGACATTCCATTTTCCACTGTAGGCCTCTTAGCGCTATGAATGTCCTCTTGCAGTTTCTAATGAAAGAGTGTTAAAGTGCTGCTCAATCAAAAGAAAGGTCCAACTCTGTTAGTTGAATGTACAGAACAGAAAGAAGTTTCACAGAATGCTTCTGTGTTGTTTTTATTTGTAGATATTCTTTTTTGCTGTATAGGCCCCTTAGCGCTATGAATGTCCAATTGCAGTTTCTACAGAAAGAGTGTTTCAGAATTGCTCAATCAAAAGTAAGCTTCAAATCTGTTACTTGAATGCACAGAACAGAAAGAAGTTTCACTGAATGCTTCTGTGTAGTTTTTGTTTGTAGTTATTCCTTTTTCCAGCATAGGCTCCTTAGTGCTACGAATGTCCACTTGCAGTTTCTACCGAAAGAGTGTTTCAGAACTGCTCAATCAATAGTATTGTTCAACTCTGTTAGTTGAATGCAAAGAACAGAAATAAGTTTCACCGAATGTTTCTGTGTAGTTTTTATTTGAAGATATTCCTTTTTCCAATATAAGCCCATTAGTGCTCTGTATGTCCAGTTGCAGTTTCCACAGAAAGAGAGTTTCAGAACTGCTCTATCAAAAGTAATATTCATCTCTGTTAGTTGAATGCACAGAACAGAAAGAAGTTTCGCAGAATGCTTCAGTGTAGTTTGTATTTGAAGATATTCCTTTTTCCACTATAGGCCCCTTAGGGCTCCGAATGTCCACTTGCAGTTTTTACAGAAACAGTGTTTCAGAACTGTTCAATCAAAAGTAAGCTTCAACTCTGTTAGTTGAATGCCCAGAACAGAAAGAAGTTTCGCAGAATGCTTCTGAGTAGTTTTAATTTGAAGATATTCTTTTTTCCACTATAAGCCCAATAGCGCTCTGAGTGTCCACTTGTAGTTTCTACAGAAACAGTTTTACAGAAACAGTGTTTCAGAACTGTTCAATCAAAAGTAAGCTTCAACTCTGTTAGTTGAATGCCCAGAACAGAAAGAAGTTTCGCAGAATGCTTCTGAGTAGTTTTAATTTGAAGATATTCTTTTTTCCACTATAAGCCCAATAGCGCTCTGAGTGTCCACTTGTAGTTTCTACAGAAACAGTGTTTCAGAACTGCTCTATCGAAAGTAATATTCAACTCTGTTACTTGAATGCACAGAACAGAAAGAAGTTTCGCAGAATGCTTCTGTGTATTTTTTATTTGTAGATATTCTTTTTTGCAGTATAGGCCCCTTAGCGCTATGAATGTCCAATTGCAGTTTCTACATAAAGAGTGTAACAGAATTGCTCAATCAAAAGTAAGCTTCAACTCTGTTAGTTCATTGCACAGAACAGAAAGAAGTTTCACTGAATGCCTCTGTGTAGGTTTTGTTTGTAATTATTCCTTTTCCAGTATAGGCTCCTTAGTGCTAGGAATGTCCACTTGCAGTTTCTACAGAAAGAGTGTTTCAGAACTGCTCAATCAATAGTAATGTTCAACTCTGATAGTTGAATGCACAGAACAGAATGAAGTTTCGCAGAATGCTTCTGAGTAGCTTTTAGTAGAAGATATTGCTTTTTCCACTATAAGCCCTTTAGCGCTCTGAATGTCCAGTTGCAGTTTCTACAGAAAGAGTGTTTCAGAACTGCTCTACCAAAAGTAATATTCAACGCTGTTAGTTTAATGCACAGAACAGAAAGAAGCTTCGGAGAATGCTTCTGTGTAGTTTTTATTTGAAGATATTCCTTTTTCCACTATTGGCCCCTTAGGGTTCCAAATGTCCACTTGCTGTTTCTACAGAAAGAGCGTCTCAGAACTGCTCAATCAATAGTAAGCTTCAACTCTGTTAGTTGAATGCAAAGAACAGAAAGAAGTTTCACAGAATGATTCTGTGTAGTTTTTATTTGAAGATATTCCTTTTTGCACTGTACGCCCCTTAGGGTTCCAAATGTCCACTTGCAGTTTCTTCAGAAAGAGCGTCTCAGAACTGCTCAATCAAAAGTAAACTTCAACTCTGTTAGTTGAGTGCAAAGAAGAGAAACAAGTTTCACAGAATGCTTCTGTATAGTTTTAATTTGAAGATATTCCTTTTTCCACTATAAGCCCATTAGCTCTCTGAGTGTCCAGTTGCAGTTTCCACAGAAAGAGTGTTTCAGAACTGCTGTATCAAAAGTAATATTCATATCTGTTAGTTGAATGCACAGAAGAGATAGAAGGTTTGCAGAATGCTTCTGTATAGTTTTTATTTGAAGATATTCCTTTTTCCACTATAGGACCCTTAGGGCTCCGAATGTCCACTTACAGTTTCTACAGAAACAATGTTTCAGAACTTTTCAATCAAAAGTAAGCTTCAACTCTGTTAGTTGAATTCACAGAACAGAAAGCAGTTTCATAAAATGCTTCTGTGTAGTTTTCATTTGAAGATATTCCATTTGCCACTAGAGTCCTCCTGGGGCTCCAAATGTCCACTTGCAGTTTCCACAGAAATTGTGTTTCAGAACTGCTCAATCAAAAGTAAGCTTCAACTCTGTTAGTTGAATGCACTGAACAAAAAGTACTATCACAGAATGCTTCTGTGTAGTTTTTATTTGAAGACATTACATTTTCCACTGTAGGCCTCTTAGCGCTATGAATGTCCACTTGCAGTTTCTAATGAAAGAGTGTTTCAGCGCTGCTCAATCAAAAGAAAGGTCCAACTCTGTTAGTTGAATGCACAGAACAGAAAGAAGTTTCACAGAATGCTTCTGTGTAGGTTTTATTTGAAGTAAGTCCTTTTTACACTATAGGCCCCCATGCGCTATGGTTGTCCACTTGCAGTTTCTACAGAAAGAGTGTTTCAGAATTGCTCAATCAAAAGTAAGCTTCAAATCTGTTACTTGTATGCACAGAACAGAAAGAAGTTTCACTGAATGCTTCTGTGTAGTTTTTGTTTGTAGTTATTCCTTTTTCCAGCATAGGCTCCTTAGTGCTATGAATGTCCACTTGTAGTTTCTACAGAAAGAGTGTTTCAGAACTGCTCAATCAATAGTAATGTTCAACTCTGTTAGTTGAATGCACAGAACAGAAAGAAGTTTCGCAGAATGCTTCTGAGTAGTTTCTAGTTGAAGATATCCCTTTTTCCACTATAAGCCCCATAGAGCTCTGAATGTCCAGTTGCAGTTCCTACAGAAAGAGTGTTTCAGAACTGCTCTATCAAAAGTAATGTTCAACTCTGTTAGTTGAATGCACAGAACAGAAAGAAGCTTCGGAGAATGCTTCTGTGTAGTTTTAATTTGAAGATATTCTTTTTTCCACTATAAGCCCATTAGCTCTCTGAGTGTCCAGTTGCATTTACCACAGAAAGGGTGTTTCAGAACTGCTCTATCAAAAGTAATGTTCAACTCTGTTAGTTGAATGCACAGAACAGAAAGAAGCTTCGGAGAATGCTTCTGTGTAGTTTTTATTTGAAGATATTCCTTTTTCCACTATAGGCCCCTTACGGTTCCAAATATCCACTTGCTGTTTCTACAGAAAGAGCGTCTCAGAACTGCTCAATCAATAGTATGCTTCAACTCTGTTAGTTGAATTCAAAGAACAGAAATAAGTTTCACAGAATGTTTCTGTGTAGTTTTTATTTGAAGATATTCCTTTTTCCAACATAAGCCCATTAGTGCTCTGTATGTCCAGTTAGAGTTTCCACAGAAAGAGTGTTTCAGAACTGTTCAATCAAAAGTAAGCTTCAACTCTGTTAGTTGAATGCCCAGAACAGAAAGAAGTTTCGCAGAATGCTTCTGAGTAGTTTTAATTTGAAGATATTCTTTTTTCCACTATAAGCCAAATAGCGCTCTGAATGTCCACTTGTAGTTTCTACAGAAACAGTGTTTCAGAACTGCTCTATCGAAAGTAATATTCAACTCTGTTACTTGAATGCACAGAACAGAAAGAAGTTTCACAGAATGCTTCTGTGTAGTTTTTATCTGTAGATATTCTTTTTGGCAGTATAGGCCCCTTAGCGCTATGAATGTCCAATTGCAGTTTCTACAGAAAGAGTGTATCAGAATTGCTCAATCAAAAGTATGCTTCAACTCTGTTAGTTCATTGCACAGAACAGAAAGAAGTTTCACTGAATGCCTCTGTGTAGTTTTTGTTTGTAATTATTCCTTTTCCAGTATAGGCTCCTTAGTGCTAGGAATGTCCACTTGCAGTTTCTACAGAAAGAGTGTTTCAAAACTGCTCAATCAATAGTAATGTTCAACTCTGATAGTTGAATGCACAGAACAGAATGAAGTTTCGCAGAATGCTTCTGAGTAGCTTTTAGTTGAAGATATTCCTTTTTCCACTATAAGCCCATTAGCTCTCTGAGTGTCCAGTTGCATTTTCCACAGAAAGAATGTTTCAGAACTGCTCTATCAAAAGTAATGTTCAACTCTGTTAGTTGAATGCACAGAACAGAAAGAAGCTTCGGAGAATGCTTCTGTGTAGTTTTTATTTGAAGATATTCCTTTTTCCACTATTGGCCCCTTAGGGTTCCAAATGTCCACTTGCTGTTTCTACAGAAAGAGCGTCTCAGAACTGCTCAATCAATAGTAAGCTTCAACTCTGTTAGTTGAATGCAAAGAACAGAAAGAAGTTTCACAGAATGATTCTGTGTAGTTTTATTTGAAGATATTCGTTTTTCCACTGTACGCCCCTTAGGGTTCCAAATGTCCACTTGCAGTTTCTTCAGAAAGAGCGTCTCAGAACTGCTCAATCAAAAGTAAACTTCAACTCTGTTAGTTGAATGCAAAGAAGAGAAACAAGTTTCACAGAATGCTTCTGTATAGTTTTAATTTAAAGATGTTCCTTTTTCCACTATAAGCCCATTAGCTCTCGGAGTGTCCAGTTGCAGTTTCCACAGAAAGAGTGTTTCAGAACTGCTCTATCAAAAGTAATATTCATCTCTGTTAGTTGAATGCACAGAACAGACAGAATTTTCGCAGAATGCTTCTGTGTAGTTTTTATTTGAAGATATTCCTTTTTCCACTATAGGACCCTTAGGGCTCAGAATGTCCACTTACAGTTTCTACAGAAACAATGTTTCAGAACTTTTCAATCAAAAGTAAGCTTCAACTCTGTTAGTTGAATTCACAGAACAGAAAATAGTTTCATAAAAGCTTCTGTGTAGTTTTTATTTGAAGATATTCCATTTGCCTCTAGAGCCCTCCTGGGGCTCCAAATGTCCACTTGCAGTTTCCACAGAAACTGTGTTTCAGAACTGCTCAATCAAAAGTAAGCTTCAACTCTTTTAGTTGAATGCACTGAACAAAAAGTACTATCACAGAATGCTTCTGTGTAGTTTTTATTTAAAGACATTCCATTTTCCACTGTAGGCCTCTTAGCGCTATGAATGTCCTCTTGCAGTTTCTAATGAAAGAGTGTTAAAGTGCTGCTCAATCAAAAGAAAGGTCCAACTCTGTTAGTTGAATGTACAGAACAGAAAGAAGTTTCACAGAATGCTTCTGTGTTGTTTTTATTTGTAGATATTCTTTTTTGCTGTATAGGCCCCTTAGCGCTATGAATGTCCAATTGCAGTTTCTACAGAAAGAGTGTTTCAGAATTGCTCAATCAAAAGTAAGCTTCAAATCTGTTACTTGAATGCACAGAACAGAAAGAAGTTTCACTGAATGCTTCTGTGTAGTTTTTGTTTGTAGTTATTCCTTTTTCCAGCATAGGCTCCTTAGTGCTACGAATGTCCACTTGCAGTTTCTACCGAAAGAGTGTTTCAGAACTGCTCAATCAATAGTATTGTTCAACTCTGTTAGTTGAATGCAAAGAACAGAAATAAGTTTCACCGAATGTTTCTGTGTAGTTTTTATTTGAAGATATTCCTTTTTCCAATATAAGCCCATTAGTGCTCTGTATGTCCAGTTGCAGTTTCCACAGAAAGAGAGTTTCAGAACTGCTCTATCAAAAGTAATATCCATCTCTGTTAGTTGAATGCACAGAACAGAAAGAAGTTTCGCAGAATGCTTCAGTGTAGTTTGTATTTGAAGATATTCCTTTTTCCACTATAGGCCCCTTAGGGCTCCGAATGTCCACTTGCAGTTTTTACAGAAACAGTGTTTCAGAACTGTTCAATCAAAAGTAAGCTTCAACTCTGTTAGTTGAATGCCCAGAACAGAAAGAAGTTTCGCAGAATGCTTCTGAGTAGTTTTAATTTGAAGATATTCTTTTTTCCACTATAAGCCCAATAGCGCTCTGAGTGTCCACTTGTAGTTTCTACAGAAACAGTGTTTCAGAACTGCTCTATCGAAAGTAATATTCAACTCTGTTACATGAATGCACAGAACAGAAAGAAGTTTCGCAGAATGCTTCTGTGTATTTTTTATTTGTAGATATTCTTTTTTGCAGTATAGGCCCCTTAGCGCTATGAATGTCCAATTGCAGTTTCTACAGAAAGAGTGTATCAGAATTGCTCAATCAAAAGTAAGCTTCAACTCTGTTAGTTCATTGCACAGAACAGAAAGAAGTTTCACTGAATGCCTCTGTGTAGGTTTGTTTGTAATTATTCCTTTTCCAGTATAGGCTCCTTAGTGCTAGGAATGTCCACTTGCAGTTTCTACAGAAAGAGTGTTTCAGAACTGCTCAATCAATAGTAATGTTCAACTCTGATAGTTGAATGCACAGAACAGAATGAAGTTTCGCAGAATGCTTCTGAGTAGCTTTTAGTAGAAGATATTGCTTTTTCCACTATAAGCCCTTTAGCGCTCTGAATGTCCAGTTGCAGTTTCTACAGAAAGAGTGTTTCAGAACTGCTCTACCAAAAGTAATATTCAACGCTGTTAGTTTAATGCACAGAACAGAAAGAAGCTTCGGAGAATGCTTCTGTGTAGTTTTTATTTGAAGATATTCCTTTTTCCACTATTGGCCCCTTAGGGTTCCAAACGTCCACTTGCTGTTTCTACAGAAAGAGCGTCTCAGAACTGCTCAATCAATAGTAAGCTTCAACTCTGTTAGTTGAATGCAAAGAACAGAAAGAAGTTTCACAGAATGATTCTGTGTAGTTTTTATTTGAAGATATTCCTTTTTCCACTATAGGACCCTTAGGGCTCCGAATGTCCACTTGCAGTTTCTACAGAAACAATGTTTCAGAACTTTTCAATCAAAAGTAAGCTTCAACTCTGTTAGTTGAATTCACAGAACAGAAAGCAGTTTCATAAAATGCTTCTGTGTAGTTTTCATTTGAAGATATTCCATTTGCCACTAGAGTCCTCCTGGGGCTCCAAATGTCCACTTGCAGTTTCCACAGAAATTGTGTTTCAGAACTGCTCAATCAAAAGTAAGCTTCAACTCTGTTAGTTGAATGCACTGAACAAAAAGTACTATCACAGAATGCTTCTGTGTAGTTTTTATTTAAAGACATTCCATTTTCCACTGTAGGCCTCTTAGCGCTATGAATGTCCTGTTGCAGTTTCTAATGAAAGAGTGTTAAAGTGCTGCTCAATCAAAAGAAAGGTCCAACTCTGTTAGTTGAATGTACAGAACAGAAAGAAGTTTCACAGAATGCTTCTGTGTTGTTTTTATTTGTAGATATTCTTTTTTGCTGTATAGGCCCCTTAGCGCTATGAATGTCCAATTGCAGTTTCTACAGAAAGAGTGTTTCAGAATTGCTCCATCAAAAGTAAGCTTCAAATCTGTTACTTGAATGCACAGAACAGAAAGAAGTTTCACTGAATGCTTCTGTGTAGTTTTTGTTTGTAGTTATTCCTTTTTCCAGTATAGGCTCCTTAGTGCTACGAATGTCCACTTGCAGTTTCTACCGAAAGAGTGTTTCAGAACTGCTCAATCAATAGTATTGATAAACTCTGTTAGTTGAATGCAAAGAACAGAAATAAGTTTCACCGAATGTTTCTGTGTAGTTTTTATTTGAAGATATTCCTTTTTCCAATATAAGCCCATTAGTGCTCTGTATGTCCAGTTGCAGTTTCCACAGAAAGAGAGTTTCAGAACTGCTCTATCAAAAGTAATATTCATCTCTGTTAGTTGAATGCACAGAACAGAAAGAAGTTTCGCAGAATGCTTCAGTGTAGTTTTTATTTGAAGATATTCCTTTTTCCACTATAGGCCCCTTAGGGCTCCGAATGTCCACTTGCAGTTTTTACAGAAACAGTGTTTCAGAACTGTTCAATCAAAAGTAAGCTTCAACTCTGTTAGTTGAATGCCCAGAACAGAAAGAAGTTTCGCAGAATGCTTCTGAGTAGTTTTAATTTGAAGATATTCTTTTTTCCACTATAAGCCCAATAGCGCTCTGAGTGTCCACTTGTAGTTTCTACAGAAACAGTGTTTCAGAACTGCTCTATCGAAAGTAATATTCAACTCTGTTACTTGAATGCACAGAACAGAAAGAAGTTTCGCAGAATGCTTCTGTGTATTTTTTATTTGTAGATATTCTTTTTTGCAGTATAGGCCCCTTAGCGCTATGAATGTCCAATTGCAGTTTCTACAGAAAGAGTGTATCAGAATTGCTCAATCAAAAGTAAGCTTCAACTCTGTTAGTTCATTGCACAGAACAGAAAGAAGTTTCACTGAATGCCTCTGTGTAGGTTTTGTTTGTAATTATTCCTTTTCCAGTATAGGCTCCTTAGTGCTAGGAATGTCCACTTGCAGTTTCTACAGAAAGAGTGTTTCAGAACTGCTCAATCAATAGTAATGTTCAACTCTGATAGTTGAATGCACAGAACAGAATGAAGTTTCGCAGAATGCTTCTGAGTAGCTTTTAGTAGAAGATATTGCTTTTTCCACTATAAGCCCTTTAGCGCTCTGAATGTCCAGTTGCAGTTTCTACAGAAAGAGTGTTTCAGAACTGCTCTACCAAAAGTAATATTCAACGCTGTTAGTTTAATGCACAGAACAGAAAGAAGCTTCGGAGAATGCTTCTGTGTAGTTTTTATTTGAAGATATTCCTTTTTCCACTATTGGCCCCTTAGGGTTCCAAATGTCCACTTGCTGTTTCTACAGAAAGAGCGTCTCAGAACTGCTCAATCAATAGTAAGCTTCAACTCTGTTAGTTGAATGCAAAGAACAGAAAGAAGTTTCACAGAATGATTCTGTGTAGTTTTTATTTGAAGATATTCCTTTTTGCACTGTACGCCCCTTAGGGTTCCAAATGTCCACTTGCAGTTTCTTCAGAAAGAGCGTCTCAGAACTGCTCAATCAAAAGTAAACTTCAACTCTGTTAGTTGAGTGCAAAGAAGAGAAACAAGTTTCACAGAATGCTTCTGTATAGTTTTAATTTGAAGATATTCCTTTTTCCACTATAAGCCCATTAGCTCTCTGAGTGTCCAGTTGCAGTTTCCACAGAAAGAGTGTTTCAGAACTGCTGTATCAAAAGTAATATTCATATCTGTTAGTTGAATGCACAGAAGAGATAGAAGGTTTGCAGAATGCTTCTGTATAGTTTTTATTTGAAGATATTCCTTTTTCCACTATAGGACCCTTAGGGCTCCGAATGTCCACTTACAGTTTCTACAGAAACAATGTTTCAGAACTTTTCAATCAAAAGTAAGCTTCAACTCTGTTAGTTGAATTCACAGAACAGAAAGCAGTTTCATAAAATGCTTCTGTGTAGTTTTCATTTGAAGATATTCCATTTGCCACTAGAGTCCTCCTGGGGCTCCAAATGTCCACTTGCAGTTTCCACAGAAATTGTGTTTCAGAACTGCTCAATCAAAAGTAAGCTTCAACTCTGTTAGTTGAATGCACTGAACAAAAAGTACTATCACAGAATGCTTCTGTGTAGTTTTTATTTGAAGACATTACATTTTCCACTGTAGGCCTCTTAGCGCTATGAATGTCCACTTGCAGTTTCTAATGAAAGAGTGTTTCAGCGCTGCTCAATCAAAAGAAAGGTCCAACTCTGTTAGTTGAATGCACAGAACAGAAAGAAGTTTCACAGAATGCTTCTGTGTAGGTTTTATTTGAAGTAAGTCCTTTTTACACTATAGGCCCCCATGCGCTATGGTTGTCCACTTGCAGTTTCTACAGAAAGAGTGTTTCAGAATTGCTCAATCAAAAGTAAGCTTCAAATCTGTTACTTGAATGCACAGAACAGAAAGAAGTTTCACTGAATGCTTCTGTGTAGTTTTTGTTTGTAGTTATTCCTTTTTCCAGCATAGGCTCCTTAGTGCTATGAATGTCCACTTGTAGTTTCTACAGAAAGAGTGTTTCAGAACTGCTCAATCAATAGTAATGTTCAACACTGTTAGTTGAATGCACAGAACAGAAAGAAGTTTCGCAGAATGCTTGTGAGTAGTTTCTAGTTGAAGATATCCCTTTTTCCACTATAAGCCCCATAGAGCTCTGAATGTCCAGTTGCAGTTCCTACAGAAAGAGTGTTTCAGAACTGCTCTATCAAAAGTAATGTTCAACTCTGTTAGTTGAATGCACAGAACAGAAAGAAGCTTCGGAGAATGCTTCTGTGTAGTTTTAATTTGAAGATATTCTTTTTTCCACTATAAGCCCATTAGCTCTCTGAGTGTCCAGTTGCATTTTCCACAGAAAGGGTGTTTCAGAACTGCTCTATCAAAAGTAATGTTCAACTCTGTTAGTTGAATGCACAGAACAGAAAGAAGCTTCGGAGAATGCTTCTGTGTAGTTTTTATTTGAAGATATTCCTTTTTCCACTATAGGCCCCTTACGGTTCCAAATATCCACTTGCTGTTTCTACAGAAAGAGCGTCTCAGAACTGCTCAATCAATAGTATGCTTTAACTCTGTTAGTTGAATTCAAAGAACAGAAATAAGTTTCACAGAATGTTTCTGTGTAGTTTTTATTTGAAGATATTCCTTTTTCCAACATAAGCCCATTAGTGCTCTGTATGTCCAGTTACAGTTTCCACAGAAAGAGTGTTTCAGAACTGTTCAATCAAAAGTAAGCTTCAACTCTGTTAGTTGAATGCCCAGAACAGAAAGAAGTTTCGCAGAATGCTTCTGAGTAGTTTTAATGTGAAGATATTCTTTTTTCCACTATAAGCCAAATAGCGCTCTGAATGTCCACTTGTAGTTTCTACAGAAACAGTGTTTCAGAACTGCTCTATCGAAAGTAATATTCAACTCTGTTACTTGAATGCACAGAACAGAAAGAAGTTTCACAGAATGCTTCTGTGTAGTTTTTATCTGTAGATATTCTTTTTGGCAGTATAGGCCCCTTAGCGCTATGAATGTCCAATTGCAGTTTCTACAGAAAGAGTGTATCAGAATTGCTCAATCAAAAGTATGCTTCAACTCTGTTAGTTCATTGCACAGAACAGAAAGAAGTTTCACTGAATGCCTCTGTGTAGTTTTTGTTTGTAATTATTCCTTTTCCAGTATAGGCTCCTTAGTGCTAGGAATGTCCACTTGCAGTTTCTACAGAAAGAGTGTTTCAAAACTGCTCAATCAATAGTAATGTTCAACTCTGATAGTTGAATGCACAGAACAGAATGAAGTTTCGCAGAATGCTTCTGAGTAGCTTTTAGTTGAAGATATTCCTTTTTCCACTATAAGCCCATTAGCTCTCTGAGTGTCCAGTTGCATTTTCCACAGAAAGAATGTTTCAGAACTGCTCTATCAAAAGTAATGTTCAACTCTGTTAGTTGAATGCACAGAACAGAAAGAAGCTTCGGAGAATGCTTCTGTGTAGTTTTTATTTGAAGATATTCCTTTTTCCACTATTGGCCCCTTAGGGTTCCAAATGTCCACTTGCTGTTTCTACAGAAAGAGCGTCTCAGAACTGCTCAATCAATAGTAAGCTTCAACTCTGTTAGTTGAATGCAAAGAACAGAAAGAAGTTTCACAGAATGATTCTGTGTAGTTTTATTTGAAGATATTCGTTTTTCCACTGTACGCCCCTTAGGGTTCCAAATGTCCACTTGCAGTTTCTTCAGAAAGAGCGTCTCAGAACTGCTCAATCAAAAGTAAACTTCAACTCTGTTAGTTGAATGCAAAGAAGAGAAACAAGTTTCACAGAATGCTTCTGTATAGTTTTAATTTAAAGATGTTCCTTTTTCCACTATAAGCCCATTAGCTCTCGGAGTGTCCAGTTGCAGTTTCCACAGAAAGAGTGTTTCAGAACTGCTCTATCAAAAGTAATATTCATCTCTGTTAGTTGAATGCACAGAACAGACAGAATTTTCGCAGAATGCTTCTGTGTAGTTTTTATTTGAAGATATTCCTTTTTCCACTATAGGACCCTTAGGGCTCAGAATGTCCACTTACAGTTTCTACAGAAACAATGTTTCAGAACTTTTCAATCAAAAGTAAGCTTCAACTCTGTTAGTTGAATTCACAGAACAGAAAGCAGTTTCATAAAATGCTTCTGTGTAGTTTTCATTTGAAGATATTCCATTTGCCACTAGAGTCCTCCTGGGGCTCCAAATGTCCACTTGCAGTTTCCACAGAAATTGTGTTTCAGAACTGCTCAATCAAAAGTAAGCTTCAACTCTGTTAGTTGAATGCACTGAACAAAAAGTACTATCACAGAATGCTTCTGTGTAGTTTTTATTTAAAGACATTCCATTTTCCACTGTAGGCCTCTTAGCGCTATGAATGTCCTGTTGCAGTTTCTAATGAAAGAGTGTTAAAGTGCTGCTCAATCAAAAGAAAGGTCCAACTCTGTTAGTTGAATGTACAGAACAGAAAGAAGTTTCACAGAATGCTTCTGTGTTGTTTTTATTTGTAGATATTCTTTTTTGCTGTATAGGCCCCTTAGCGCTATGAATGTCCAACTGCAGTTTCTACAGAAAGAGTGTTTCAGAATTGCTCAATCAAAAGTAAGCTTCAACTCTGTTAGTTCATTGCACAGAACAGAAAGAAGTTTCACTGAATGCCTCTGTGTAGTTTTTGTTTGTAATTATTCCTTTTCCAGTATAGGCTCCTAAGTGCTAGGAATGTCCACTTGCAGTTTCTACAGAAAGAGTGTTTCAGAACTGCTCAATCAATAGTAATGTTCAACTCTGATAGTTGAATGCACAGAACAGAATGAAGTTTCGCAGAATGCTTCTGAGTAGCTTTTAGTAGAAGATATTGCTTTGTCCACTATAAGCCCTTTAGCGCTCTGAATGTCCAGTTGCAGTTTCTACAGAAAGAGTGTTTCAGAACTGCTCTACCAAAAGTAATATTCAACGCTGTTAGTTTAATGCACAGAACAGAAAGAAGCTTCGGAGAATGCTTCTGTGTAGTTTTTATTTGAAGATATTCCCTTTTCCACTATTGGCCCCTTAGGGTTCCAAATGTCCACTTGCTGTTTCTACAGAAAGAGCGTCTCAGAACTGCTCAATCAATAGTAAGCTTCAACTCTGTTAGTTGAATGCAAAGAACAGAAAGAAGTTTCACAGAATGATTCTGTGTAGTTTTTATTTGAAGATATTCCTTTTTGCACTGTACGCCCCTTAGGGTTCCAAATGTCCCCTTGCAGTTTCTTCAGAAAGAGCGTCTCAGAACTGCTCAATCAAAAGTAAACTTCAACTCTGTTAGTTGAGTGCAAAGAAGAGAAACAAGTTTCACAGAATGCTTCTGTATAGTTTTAATTTGAAGATATTCCTTTTTCCACTATAAGCCCATTAGCTCTCTGAGTGTCCAGTTGCAGTTTCCACAGAAAGAGTGTTTCAGAACTGCTGTATCAAAAGTAATATTCATATCTGTTAGTTGAATGCACAGAAGAGATAGAAGGTTTGCAGAATGCTTCTGTATAGTTTTTATTTGAAGATATTCCTTTTTCCACTATAGGACCCTTAGGGCTCCGAATGTCCACTTACAGTTTCTACAGAAACAATGTTTCAGAACTTTTCAATCAAAAGTAAGCTTCAACTCTGTTAGTTGAATTCACAGAACAGAAAGCAGTTTCATAAAATGCTTCTGTGTAGTTTTCATTTGAAGATATTCCATTTGCCACTAGAGTCCTCCTGGGGCTCCAAATGTCCACTTGCAGTTTCCACAGAAATTGTGTTTCAGAACTGCTCAATCAAAAGTAAGCTTCAACTCTGTTAGTTGAATGCACTGAACAAAAAGTACTATCACAGAATGCTTCTGTGTAGTTTTTATTTGAAGATATTACATTTTCCACTGTAGGCCCCTTAGCGCTATGAATGTCCACTTGCAGTTTCTAATGAAAGAGTGTTTCAGCGCTGCTCAATCAAAAGAAAGTTCCAACTCTGTTAGTTGAATGCACAGAACAGAAAGAAGTTTCACAGAATGCTTCTGTGTAGGTTTTATTTGAAGTAAGTCCTTTTTACACTATAGGCCCCCATGCGCTATGGTTGTCCACTTGCAGTTTCTACAGAAAGAGTGTTTCTGTGCTTCTCTATCAAAAGTAGGTTCAACTCTTTTAGTTGAATGCACAGAAGACAAAGAAGTTTCACAGAATGCTTCTGTGTAGTTTTTATTTTTAGATATTCTTTTTTGCTGTATAGGCCCCTTAGCGCTATGAATGTCCAACTGCAGTTTCTACAGAAAGAGTGTTTCAGAATTGCTCAATCAAAAGTAAGCTTCAAATCTGTTACTTGAATGCACAGAACAGAAAGAAGTTTCACTGAATGCTTCTGTGTAGTTTTTGTTTGTAGTTATTCCTTTTTCCAGCATAGGCTCCTTAGTGCTACGAATGTCCACTTGTAGTTTCTACAGAAAGAGTGTTTCAGAACTGCTCAATCAATAGTATTGTTCAACTCTGTTAGTTGAATGCACAGAACAGAAAGAAGTTTCGCAGAATGCTTCTGAGTAGTTTCTAGTTGAAGATATCCCTTTTTCCACTATAAGCCCCATAGAGCTCTGAATGTCCAGTTGCAGTTTCTACAGAAACAGTGTTTCAGAACTGCTCTATCAAAAGTAATGTTCAACTCTGTTAGTTGAATGCACAGAACAGAAAGAAGTTTCGGAGAATGCTTCTGTGTAGTTTTTATTTGAAGATATTCCTTTTTCCACTATAGGCCCCTTACGGTTCCAAATATCCACTTGCTGTTTCTACAGAAAGAGCGTCTCAGAACTGCTCAATCAATAGTATGCTTCAACTCTGTTAGTTGAATGCAAAGAACAGAAATAAGTTTCACAGAATGTTTCTGTGTAGTTTTTATTTGAAGATACTCCTTTTTCCAATATAAGCCCACTAGAGCTCTGTATGTCCAGTTGCAGTTTCCACAGAAAGAGTGTTTCAGAACTGCTCTATCAAAAGTAATATTCATCTCTGTTAGTTGAATGCACAGAACAGAAAGAAGTTTCGCAGAATGCTTCAGTGTAGTTTTTATTTGAAGATATTCCTTTTTCCACTATAGGCCCCTTAGGGCTCCGAATGTCCACTTGCAGTTTCTTCAGAAAGAGCGTCTCAGAACTGCTCAATCAAAAGTAAACTTCAACTCTGTTAGTTGAGTGCAAAGAAGAGAAACAAGTTTCACAGAATGCTTCTGTATAGTTTTAATTTGAAGATATTCCTTTTTCCACTATAAGCCCATTAGCTCTCTGAGTGTCCAGTTGCAGTTTCCACAGAAAGAGTGTTTCAGAACTGCTGTATCAAAAGTAATATTCATATCTGTTAGTTGAATGCACAGAAGAGATAGAAGGTTTGCAGAATGCTTCTGTATAGTTTTTATTTGAAGATATTCCTTTTTCCACTATAGGACCCTTAGGGCTCCGAATGTCCACTTACAGTTTCTACAGAAACAAAGTTTCAGAACTTTTCAATCAAAAGTAAGCTTCAACTCTGTTAGTTGAATTCACAGAACAGAAAGCAGTTTCATAAAATGCTTCTGTGTAGTTTTCATTTGAAGATATTCCATTTGCCCCTAGAGTCCTCCTGGGGCTCCAAATGTCCACTTGCAGTTTCCACAGAAATTGTGTTTCAGAACTGCTCAATCAAAAGTAAGCTTCAACTCTGTTAGTTGAATGCACTGAACAAAAAGTACTATCACAGAATGCTTCTGTGTAGTTTTTATTTGAAGACATTACATTTTCCACTGTAGGCCTCTTAGCGCTATGAATGTCCACTTGCAGTTTCTAATGAAAGAGTGTTTCAGCGCTGCTCAATCAAAAGAAAGGTCCAACTCTGTTAGTTGAATGCACAGAACAGAAAGAAGTTTCATAGAATGCTTCTGTGTAGGTTTTATTTGAAGTAAGTCCTTTTTACACTATAGGCCCCCATGCGCTATGGTTGTCCACTTGCAGTTTCTACAGAAAGAGTGTTTCAGAATTGCTCAATCAAAAGTAAGCTTCAAATCTGTTACTTGAATGCACAGAACAGAAAGTAGTTTCACTGAATGCTTCTGTGTAGTTTTTGTTTGTAGTTATTCCTTTTTCCAGCATAGGCTCCTTAGTGCTAGGAATGTCCACTTGTAGTTTCTACAGAAAGAGTGTTTCAGAACTGCTCAATCAATAGTAATGTTCAACTCTGTTAGTTGAATGCACAGAACAGAAAGAAGTTTCGCAGAATGCTTCTGAGTAGTTTCTAGTTGAAGATATCCCTTTTTCCACTATAAGCCCCATAGAGCTCTGAATGTCCAGTTGCAGTTCCTACAGAAAGAGTGTTTCAGAACTGCTCAATCAATAGTAATGTTCAACTCTGATAGTTGAATGCACAGAACAGAATGAAGTTTCGCAGAATGCTTCTGAGTAGCTTTTAGTTGAAGATATTTCTTTTTCCACTATAAGCCCTTTAGCGTTCTGATTGTCCTGTTGCAGTTTCTACAGAAAGAGTGTTTCAGAACTGCTCTACCAAAAGTAATATTCAACTCTGTTAGTTTAAAGCACAGAACAGAAAGAAGCTTCGGAGAATGCTTCTGTGTAGTTTTTATTTGAAGATATTCCTTTTTCCACTATTGGCCCCTTAGGGTTCCAAATGTCCACTTGCTGTTTCTACAGAAAGAGCGTCTCAGAACTGCTCAATCAATAGTAAGCTTCAACTCTGTTAGTTGAATGCAAAGAACAGAAAGAAGTTTCACAGAATGATTCTGTGTAGTTTTATTTGAAGATATTCGTTTTTCCACTGTACGCCCCTTAGGGTTCCAAATGTCCACTTGCAGTTTCTTCAGAAAGAGCGTCTCAGAACTGCTCAATCAAAAGTAAACTTCAACTCTGTTAGTTGAATGCAAAGAAGAGAAACAAGTTTCACAGAATGCTTCTGTATAGTTTTAATTTAAAGATGTTCCTTTTTCCACTATAAGCCCATTAGCTCTCGGAGTGTCCAGTTGCAGTTTCCACAGAAAGAGTGTTTCAGAACTGCTCTATCAAAAGTAATATTCATCTCTGTTAGTTGAATGCACAGAACAGACAGAATTTTCGCAGAATGCTTCTGTGTAGTTTTTATTTGAAGATATTCCTTTTTCCACTATAGGACCCTTAGGGCTCAGAATGTCCACTTACAGTTTCTACAGAAACAATGTTTCAGAACTTTTCAATCAAAAGTAAGCTTCAACTCTGTTAGTTGATTTCACAGAACAGAAAGCAGTTTCATAAAAGCTTCTGTGTAGTTTTTATTTGAAGATATTCCATTTGCCTCTAGAGCCCTCCTGGGGCTCCAAATGTCCACTTGCAGTTTCCACAGAAACTGTGTTTCAGAACTGCTCAATCAAAAGTAAGCTTCAACTCTTTTAGTTGAATGCACTGAACAAAAAGTACTATCACAGAATGCTTCTGTGTAGTTTTTATTTAAAGACATTCCATTTTCCACTGTAGGCCTCTTAGCGCTATGAATGTCCTCTTGCAGTTTCTAATGAAAGAGTGTTAAAGTGCTGCTCAATCAAAAGAAAGGTCCAACTCTGTTAGTTGAATGTACAGAACAGAAAGAAGTTTCACAGAATGCTTCTGTGTTGTTTTTATTTGTAGATATTATTTTTGCTGTATAGGCCCCTTAGCGCTATGAATGTCCAATTGCAGTTTCTACAGAAAGAGTGTTTCAGAATTGCTCAATCAAAAGTAAGCTTCAAATCTGTTACTTGAATGCACAGAACAGAAAGAAGTTTCACTGAATGCTTCTGTGTAGTTTTTGTTTGTAGTTATTCCTTTTTCCAGCATAGGCTCCTTAGTGCTACGAATGTCCACTTGCAGTTTCTACCGAAAGAGTGTTTCAGAACTGCTCAATCAATAGTATTGTTCAACTCTGTTAGTTGAATGCAAAGAACAGAAATAAGTTTCACCGAATGTTTCTGTGTAGTTTTTATTTGAAGATATTCCTTTTTCCAATATAAGCCCATTAGTGCTCTGTATGTCCAGTTGCAGTTTCCACAGAAAGAGAGTTTCAGAACTGCTCTATCAGAAGTAATATTCATCTCTGTTAGTTGAATGCACAGAACAGAAAGAAGTTTCGCAGAATGCTTCAGTGTAGTTTTTATTTGAAGATATTCCTTTTTCCACTATAGGCCCCTTAGGGCTCCGAATGTCCACTTGCAGTTTTTACAGAAACAGTGTTTCAGAACTGTTCAATCAAAAGTAAGCTTCAACTCTGTTAGTTGAATGCCCAGAACAGAAAGAAGTTTCGCAGAATGCTTCTGAGTAGCTTTTAGTAGAAGATATTGCTTTTTCCACTATAAGCCCTTTAGCGCTCTGAATGTCCAGTTGCAGTTTCTACAGAAAGAGTGTTTCAGAACTGCTCTACCAAAAGTAATATTCAACGCTGTTAGTTTAATGCACAGAACAGAAAGAAGCTTCGGAGAATGCTTCTGTGTAGTTTTTATTTGAAGATATTCCTTTTTCCACTATTGGCCCCTTAGGGTTCCAAATGTCCACTTGCTGTTTCTACAGAAAGAGCGTCTCAGAACTGCTCAATCAATAGTAAGCTTCAACTCTGTTAGTTGAATGCAAAGAACAGAAAGAAGTTTCACAGAATGATTCTGTGTAGTTTTTATTTGAAGATATTCCTTTTTGCACTGTACGCCCCTTAGGGTTCCAAATGTCCACTTGCAGTTTCTTCAGAAAGAGCGTCTCAGAACTGCTCAATCAAAAGTAAACTTCAACTCTGTTAGTTGAGTGCAAAGAAGAGAAACAAGTTTCACAGAATGCTTCTGTATAGTTTTAATTTGAAGATATTCCTTTTTCCACTATAAGCCCATTAGCTCTCTGAGTGTCCAGTTGCAGTTTCCACAGAAAGAGTGTTTCAGAACTGCTGTATCAAAAGTAATATTCATATCTGTTAGTTGAATGCACAGAAGAGATAGAAGGTTTGCAGAATGCTTCTGTATAGTTTTTATTTGAAGATATTCCTTTTTCCACTATAGGACCCTTAGGGCTCCGAATGTCCACTTACAGTTTCTACAGAAACAATGTTTCAGAACTTTTCAATCAAAAGTAAGCTTCAACTCTGTTAGTTGAATTCACAGAACAGAAAGCAGTTTCATAAAATGCTTCTGTGTAGTTTTCATTTGAAGATATTCCATTTGCCACTAGAGTCCTCCTGGGGCTCCAAATGTCCACTTGCAGTTTCCACAGAAATTGTGTTTCAGAACTGCTCAATCAAAAGTAAGCTTCAACTCTGTTAGTTGAATGCACTGAACAAAAAGTACTATCACAGAATGCTTCTGTGTAGTTTTTATTTGAAGACATTACATTTTCCACTGTAGGCCTCTTAGCGCTATGAATGTCCACTTGCAGTTTCTAATGAAAGAGTGTTTCAGCGCTGCTCAATCAAAAGAAAGGTCCAACTCTGTTAGTTGAATGCACAGAACAGAAAGAAGTTTCACAGAATGCTTCTGTGTAGGTTTTATTTGAAGTAAGTCCTTTTTACACTATAGGCCCCCATGCGCTATGGTTGTCCACTTGCAGTTTCTACAGAAAGAGTGTTTCAGAATTGCTCAATCAAAAGTAAGCTTCAAATCTGTTACTTGAATGCACAGAACAGAAAGAAGTTTCACTGAATGCTTCTGTGTAGTTTTTGTTTGTAGTTATTCCTTTTTCCAGCATAGGCTCCTTAGTGCTACGAATGTCCACTTGTAGTTTCTACAGAAAGAGTGTTTCAGAACTGCTCAATCAATAGTAATGTTCAACTCTGTTAGTTGAATGCACAGAACAGAAAGAAGTTTCGCAGAATGCTTGTGAGTAGTTTCTAGTTGAAGATATCCCTTTTTCCACTATAAGCCCCATAGAGCTCTGAATGTCCAGTTGCAGTTCCAACAGAAAGAGTGTTTCAGAACTGCTCTATCAAAAGTAATGTTCAACTCTGTTAGTTGAATGCACAGAACAGAAAGAAGCTTCGGAGAATGCTTCTGTGTAGTTTTAATTTGAAGATATTCTTTTTTCCACTATAAGCCCATTAGCTCTCTGAGTGTCCAGTTGCATTTTCCACAGAAAGAGTGTTTCAGAACTGCTCTATCAAAAGTAATGTTCAACTCTGTTAGTTGAATGCACAGAACAGAAAGAAGCTTCGGAGAATGCTTCTGTGTAGTTTTAATTTGAAGATATTCCTTTTTCCACTATAAGCCCATTAGCTCTCTGAGTGTCCAGTTGCATTTTCCACAGAAAGAGTGTTTCAGAACTGCTCTATCAAAAGTAATGTTCAACTCTATTAGTTGAATGCACAGAACAGAAAGAAGTTTTGGAGAATGCTTCTGTGTAGTTTTTATTTGAAGATATTCCTTTTTCCACTATAGGCCCCTTACGGTTCCAAATATCCACTTGCTGTTTCTACAGAAAGAGCGTCTCAGAACTGCTCAATCAATAGTATGCTTCAACTCTGTTAGTTGAATTCAAAGAACAGAAATAAGTTTCACAGAATGTTTCTGTGTAGTTTTTATTTGAAGATATTCCTTTTTCCAACATAAGCCCATTAGTGCTCTGTATGTCCAGTTACAGTTTCCACAGAAAGTGTGTTTCAGAACTGTTCAATCAAAAGTAAGCTTCAACTCTGTTAGTTGAATGCCCAGAACAGAAAGAAGTTTCGCAGAATGCTTCTGAGTAGTTTTAATTTGAAGATATTCTTTTTTCCACTATAAGCCAAATAGCGCTCTGAGTGTCCACTTGTAGTTTCTACAGAAACAGTGTTTCAGAAATGCTCTATCGAAAGTAATATTCAACTCTGTTACTTGAATGCACAGAACAGAAAGAAGTTTCACAGAATGCTTCTGTGTAGTTTTTATCTGTAGATATTCTTTTTGGCAGTATAGGCCCCTTAGCGCTATGAATGTCCAATTGCAGTTTCTACAGAAAGAGTGTATCAGAATTGCTCAATCAAAAGTATGCTTCAACTCTGTTAGTTCATTGCACAGAACAGAAAGAAGTTTCACTGAATGCCTCTGTGTAGTTTTTGTTTGTAATTATTCCTTTTCCAGTATAGGCTCCTTAGTGCTAGGAGTGTCCACTTGCAGTTTCTACAGAAAGAGTGTTTCAGAACTGCTCAGTCAATAGTAATGTTCAACTCTGTTAGTTGAATGCACAGAACAGAATGAAGTTTCGCAGAATGCTTCTGAGTAGCTTTTAGTTGAAGATATTCCTTTTTCCACTATAAGCCCATTAGCTCTCTGAGTGTCCAGTTGCATTTTCCACAGAAAGAGTGTTTCAGAACTGCTCTATCAAAAGTAATATTCATCTCTGTTAGTTGAATGCACAGAACAGAAAGAAGTTTCGCAGAATGGTTCTGTGTAGTTTTTATTTGAAGATATTTCTTTTTCCACTATAGGACCCTTAGGGATCCGAATGTCCACTTACAGTTTCTACAGAAACAATGTTTCAGAACTGTTCAATCAAAAGTAAGCTTCAACTCTGTTAGTTGAATTCACAGAACAGAAAGCAGTTTCATAAAATGCTTCTGTGTAGTTTTTATTTGAAGATATTCCTTTTGCCACTAGAGTCCTCCTGGCGCTCCGAATGTCCACTTGCAGTTTCCACAGAAACTGGGTTTCAGAACTCCTCAATCAAAAGTAAGCTTCAACTCTGTTAGTTGAATGCACTGAACAAAAAGTACTATCACAGAATGCTTCTGTGTAGTATTTATTTGAAGACATTACATTTTCCACTGTAGGCCTCTTAGCGCTATGAATGTCCACTTGCAGTTTCTAATGAAAGAGTGTTTCTGTGCTGCTCAATCAAAAGAAAGGTCCAACTCTGTTAGTTGAATGCACAGAACAGAAAGAAGTTTCACAGTATGCTTCCGTGTAGGTTTTATTTGAAGTAAGTCCTTTTTACACTATAGGCCCCCATGCGCTATGGTTGTCCACTTGCAGTTTCTACAGAAAGAGTGTTTCTGTGCTGCTCTATCAAAAGTAGGTTCAACTCTTTTAGTTGAATGCAGAGAAGACACAGAAGTTTCACAGAATGCTTCTGTGTAGTTTTTATTTGTAGATATTCTTTTTTGCTGTATAGGCCCCTTAGCGCTATGAATGTCCAACTGCAGTTTCTACAGAAAGAGTGTTTCAGAATTGCTCAATCAAAAGTAAGCTTCAAATCTGTTACTTGAATGCACAGAACAGAAAGAAGTTTCACTGAATGCTTCTGTGTAGTTTTTGTTTGTAGTTATTCCTTTTTCCAGCATAGGCTCCTTAGTGCTACGAATGTCCACTTGTAGTTTCTACAGAAAGAGTGTTTCAGAACTGCTCAATCAATAGTATTGTTCAACTCTGTTAGTTGAATGCACAGAACAGAAAGAAGTTTCGCAGAATGCTTCTGAGTAGTTTCTAGTTGAAGATATCCCTTTTTCCACTATAAGCCCCATAGAGCTCTGAATGTCCAGTTGCAGTTTCTACAGAAAGTGTGTTTCAGAACTGCTCTATCAAAAGTAATGTTCAACTCTGTTAGTTGAATGCACAGAACAGAAAGAAGTTTCGGAGAATGCTTCTGTGTAGTTTTTATTTGAAGATATTCCTTTTTCCACTATAGGCCCCTTATGGTTCCAAATATCCACTTGCTGTTTCTACAGAAAGAGCGTCTCAGAACTGCTCAATCAATAGTATTGTTAAACTCTGTTAGTTGAATGCAAAGAACAGAAATAAGTTTCACCGAATGTTTCTGTGTAGTTTTTATTTGAAGATATTCCTTTTTCCAACATAAGCCCATTAGTGCTCTGTATGTCCAGTTGCAGTTTCCACAGAAAGAGAGTTTCAGAACTGCTCTATCAAAAGTAATATTCATCTCTGTTAGTTGAATGCACAGAACAGAAAGAAGTTTCGCAGAATGCTTCAGTGTAGTTTTTATTTGAAGATATTCCTTTTTCCACCATAGGCCCCTTAGGGCTCCGAATGTCCACTTGCAGTTTTTACAGAAACAGTGTTTCAGAACTGTTCAATCAAAAGTAAGCTTCAACTCTGTTAGTTGAATGCCCAGAACAGAAAGAAGTTTCGCAGAATGCTTCTGAGTAGTTTTAATTTGAAGATATTCTTTTTTCCACTATAAGCCCAATAGCGCTCTGAGTGTCCACTTGTAGTTTCTACAGAAACAGTGTTTCAGAACTGCTCTATCGAAAGTAATATTCAACTCTGTTACTTGAATGCACAGAACAGAAAGAAGTTTCGCAGAATGCTTCTGTGTATTTTTTATTTGTAGATATTCTTTTTTGCAGTATAGGCCCCTTAGCGCTATGAATGTCCAATTGCAGTTTCTACAGAAAGAGTGTATCAGAATTGCTCAATCAAAAGTAAGCTTCAACTCTGTTAGTTCATTGCACAGAACAGAAAGAAGTTTCACTGAATGCCTCTGTGTAGGTTTTGTTTGTAATTATTCCTTTTCCAGTATAGGCTCCTTAGTGCTAGGAATGTCCACTTGCAGTTTCTACAGAAAGAGTGTTTCAGAACTGCTCAATCAATAGTAATGTTCAACTCTGATAGTTGAATGCACAGAACAGAATGAAGTTTCGCAGAATGCTTCTGAGTAGCTTTTAGTAGAAGATATTGCTTTTTCCACTATAAGCCCTTTAGCGCTCTGAATGTCCAGTTGCAGTTTCTACAGAAAGAGTGTTTCAGAACTGCTCTACCAAAAGTAATATTCAACTCTGTTAGTTTAATGCACAGAACAGAAAGAAGCTTCGGAGAATGCTTCTGTGTAGTTTTTATTTGAAGATATTCCTTTTTCCACTATTGGCCCCTTAGGGTTCCAAATGTCCACTTGCTGTTTCTACAGAAAGAGCGTCTCAGAACGGCTCAATCAATAGTAAGCTTCAACTCTGTTAGTTGAATGCAAAGAACAGAAAGAAGTTTCACAGAATGATTCTGTGTAGTTTTTATTTGAAGATATTCCTTTTTGCACTGTACGCCCCTTAGGGTTCCAAATGTCGACTTGCAGTTTCTTCAGAAAGAGCGTCTCAGAACTGCTCAATCAAAAGTAAACTTCAACTCTGTTAGTTGAGTGCAAAGAAGAGAAACAAGTTTCACAGAATGCTTCTGTATAGTTTTAATTTGAAGATATTCCTTTTTCCACTATAAGCCCATTAGCTCTCTGAGTGTCCAGTTGCAGTTTCCACAGAAAGAGTGTTTCAGAACTGCTGTATCAAAAGTAATATTCATATCTGTTAGTTGAATGCACAGAAGAGATAGAAGGTTTGCAGAATGCTTCTGTATAGTTTTTATTTGAAGATATTCCTTTTTCCACTATAGGACCCTTAGGGCTCCGAATGTCTACTTACAGTTTCTACAGAAACAATGTTTCAGAACTTTTCAATCAAAAGTAAGCTTCAACTCTGTTAGTTGAATTCACAGAACAGAAAGCAGTTTCATAAAATGCTTCTGTGTAGTTTTCATTTGAAGATATTCCATTTGCCACTAGAGTCCTCCTGGGGCTCCAAATGTCCACTTGCAGTTTCCACAGAAATTGTGTTTCAGAACTGCTCAATCAAAAGTAAGCTTCAACTCTGTTAGTTGAATGCACTGAACAAAAAGTACTATCACAGAATGCTTCTGTGTAGTTTTTATTTGAAGACATTACATTTTCCACTGTAGGCCTCTTAGCGCTATGAATGTCCACTTGCAGTTTCTAATGAAAGAGTGTTTCAGCGCTGCTCAATCAAAAGAAAGGTCCAACTCTGTTAGTTGAATGCACAGAACAGAAAGAAGTTTCATAGAATGCTTCTGTGTAGGTTTTATTTGAAGTAAGTCCTTTTTACACTATAGGCCCCCATGCGCTATGGTTGTCCACTTGCAGTTTCTACAGAAAGAGTGTTTCAGAATTGCTCAATCAAAAGTAAGCTTCAAATCTGTTACTTGAATGCACAGAACAGAAAGAAGTTTCACTGAATGCTTCTGTGTAGTTTTTGTTTGTAGTTATTCCTTTTTCCAGCATAGGCTCCTTAGTGCTACGAAGGTCCACTTGTAGTTTCTACAGAAAGAGTGTTTCAGAACTGCTCTACCAAAAGTAATACTCAACTGTGTTAGTTTAATGCACAGAACAGAAAGAAGCTTAGGAGAATGCTTCTGTGTAGTTTTAATTTGAAGATATACCTTTTTCCACTATTGGCCCCTTAGGGATCCAAATGTCCTCTTGCTGTTTCTACAGAAAGAGCGTCTCAGAACTGCTCAATCAATAGTAAGCTTCAACTCTGTTAGTTGAATGCAAAGAACAGAAAGAAGTTTCACAGAATGCTTATGTATAGTTTTAATTTGAAGATATTCCTTTTTCCACTATAAGCCCATTAGCTCTCTGAGTGTCCAGTTGCAGTTTCCACAGAAAGAGTGTTTCAGAACTGCTCTATGAAAAGTAATATTCATATCTGTTAATTAAATGCACAGAAGAGATAGAAGTTTTGCAGAATGCTTCTGTATAGTTTTTATTTGAAGATATTCCTTTTTCCACTATAGGACCCTTAGGGCTCCGAATGTCCACTTACAGTTTCTACAGAAACAATGTTTCAGAACTTTTCAATCAAAAGTAAGCTTCAACTCTGTTAGTTGAATTCACAGAACAGAAAGCAGTTTCATAAAATGCTTCTGTGTAGTTTTCATTTGAAGATATTCCATTTGCCACTAGAGTCCTCCTGGGGCTCCAAATGGCCACTTGCAGTTTCCACAGAAACTGTGTTTCAGAACTGCTCAATCAAAAGTAAGCTTCAACTCTGTTAGTTGAATGCACTGAACAAAAAGTACTATCACAGAATGCTTCTGTGTAGTTTTTATTTGAAGACATTACATTTTCCACTGTAGGCCTCTTAGCGCTATGAATGTCCACTTGCAGTTTCTAATGAAAGAGTGTTTCAGTGCTGCTCAGTCAAAAGAAAGGTCCAACTCTGTTAGTTGAATGCACAGAACAGAAAGAAGTTTCACAGAATGCTTCTGTGTAGGTTTTATTTGAAGTAAGTCCTTTTTACACTATAGGCCCCCATGCGCTATTGTTGTCCACTTGCAGTTTCTACAGAAAGAGTGTTTCTGTGCTGCTCTATCAAAAGTAGGTTCAACTCTGTTAGTTGAATGCACAGAAGACAAAGAAGTTTCACAGAATGCTTCTGTGTAGTTTTTATTTGTAGATATTCTTTTTTGCTGTATAGGCCCCTTAGCGCTAGGAATGTCCAATTGCAGTTTCTACAGAAAGAGTGTTTCAGAATTGGTCAATCAAAAGTAAGCTTCAAATCTGTTACTTGAATGCACAGAACAGAAAGAAGTTTCACTGAATGCTTCTGTGTAGTTTTTGTTTGTAGTTATTCCTTTTTCCAGCATAGGCTCCTTAGTGCTACGAATGTCCACTTGCAGTTTCTACCGAAAGAGTTTTTCAGAACTGCGCAATCAATAGTAATGTTCAACTCTGTTAGTTGAATGCACAGAACAGAAAGAAGTTTCGCAGAATTCTTCTGAGTAGTTTCTAGTTGAAGATATCCCTTTTTCCACTATAAGCCCCATAGAGCTCTGAATGTCCAGTTGCAGTTCCTACAGAAAGAGTGTTTCAGAACTGCTCCATCAAAAGTAGTGTTCAACTCTGTTAGTTGAATGCACAGAACAGAAAGAAGCTTCGGAGAATGCTTCTGTGTAGTTTTAATTTGAAGATATTCCTTTTTCCACTATAAGCCCATTAGCTATCTGAGTGTCCAGTTGCATTTTCCACGGAAAGAGTGTTTCAGAACTGCTCCATCAAAAGTAATGTTCAACTCTGTTAGTTGAATGCACAGAACAGAAAGAAGTTTCGGAGAATGCTTCTGTGTAGTTTTTATTTGAAGATATTCCTTTTTCCACTATAAGCCCATTAGCTCTCTGAGTGTCCAGTTGCATTTTCCACAGAAAGAGTGTTTCAGAACTGCTCTATCAAAAGTAATGTTCAACTCTGTTAGTTGAATGCACAGAACAGAAAGAAGTTTCGGAGAATGCTTCTGTGTAGTTTTTATTTGAAGATATTCCTTTTTCCACTATAAGCCCATTAGCTCTCTGAGTGTCCAGTTGCATTTTCCACAGAAAGAGTGTTTCAGAACTGCTCTATCAAAAGTAATGTTCAACTCTGTTAGTTGAATGCACAGAACAGAAAGAAGCTTCGGAGAATACTTCTGTGTAGTTTTAATTTGAAGATATTCCTTTTTCCCCTATAAGCCCATTAGCTCTCTGAGTGTCCAGTTGCATTTTCCACAGAAAGAGTGTTTCAGAACTGCTCTATCAAAAGTAATATTCATCTCTGTTAGTTGAATGCACAGAACAGAAAGAAGTTTCGCAGAATGCTTCTGTGTAGTTTTTATTTGAAGATATTTCTTTTTCCACTATAGGACCCTTAGGGCTCCGAATGTCCACTTACAGTTTCTACAGAAACAATGTTTCAGAACTGTTCAATCAAAAGTAAGCTTCACCTCTGTTAGTTGAATTCACAGAACAGAAAGCAGTTTCATAAAATGCTTCTGTGTAGTTTTTATTTGAAGATATTCCTTTTGCCACTAGAGTCCTCTTGGGGCTCCGAATGTCCACTTGCAGTTTCCACAGAAACTGTGTTTCAGAACTCCTGAATCAAAAGTAAGCTTCAACTCTGTTAGTTGAATGCACTGAACAAAAAGTACTATCACAGAATGCTTCTGTGTAGTTTTTATTTGAAGACATTACATTTTCCACTGTAGGCCTCTTAGCGCTATGAATGTCCACTTGCAGTTTCTAATGAAAGAGTGTTTCAGAATTGCTCAATCAAAAGTAAGTTTGAATTCTGTTACTTGAATGCACAGAACAGAAATAAGTTTCACTGAATGCTTCTGTGTAGTTTTTGTTTGTAGTTATTCCTTTTTCCAGCATAGGCTCCATAGTGCTACGAATGTCCACTTGTAGTTTCTACAGAAAGAGTGTTTCAGAACTGTTCAATCAATAGTAATGTTCAACTCTGTTAGTTGAATGCACAGAACAGAAAGAAGATTCGCAGACTGCTTCTGTGTAGTTTTTATTTGTAGATATTCTTTTTTGCAGTATAGGCCCCTTAGCGCTATGAATGTCCAATTAGAGTTTCTACAGAAAGAGTGTATCAGAATTGCTCAATCAAAAGTAAGCTTCAACTCTGTTAGTTCATTGCACAGAACAGAAAGAAGTTTCACTGAATGCCTCTGTGTAGTGTTTGTTTGTAATTATTCCTTTTCCAGTATAGGCTCCTTAGTGCTAGGAATGTCCACTTGCAGTTTCTACAGAAAGAGTGTTTCAGAACTGCTCAATCAATAGTAATGTTCAACTCTGATAGTTGAATGCACAGAACAGAATGAAGTTTCGCAGAATGCTTCTGAGTAGCTTTTAGCTGAAGATATTGCTTTTTCCACTATAAGCCCTTTAGCGCTCTGAATGTCCAGTTGCAGTTTCTACAGAAAGAATGTTTCAGAACTGCTCTACCAAAAGTAATATTCAACTCTGTTAGTTTAATGCACAGAACAGAAAGAAGCTTCGGAGAATGCTTCTGTGTAGTTTCTATTAGAAGATATTCCTTTTTCCACTATTCGCCCCTTAGGGTTCCAAATGTCCACTTGCTGTTTCTACAGAAAGAGCGTCTCAGAACTGCTCAATCAATAGTAAGCTTCACCTCTGTTAGTTGAATGCAAAGAACAGAAAGAAGTTTCACAGTATGATTCTGTGTAGTTTTTATTTGAAGATATTCGTTTTTCCACTGTACGCCCCTTAGGGTTCCAAATGTCCACTTGCAGTTTCTTCAGAAAGAGCGTCTCAGAACTGCTCAATCAAAAGTAAACTTCAACTCTGTTAGTTGAATGCAAAGAAGAGAAACAAGTTTCACAGAATGCTTCTGTATAGTTATAATTTGAAGATATTCCTTTTTCCACTATAAGCCCATTAGCTCTCTGAGTGTCCAGTTGCATTTTCCACAGAAAGAGTGTTTCAGAACTGCTCTATCAAAAGTAATGTTCAACTCTGTTAGTTGAATGCACAAAACAGAAAGAAGCTTCGGAGAATACTTCTGTGTAGTTTTAATTAGAAGATATTCCTTTTTCCCCTATAAGCCCATTAGCTCTCTGAGTGTCCAGTTGCATTTTCCACAGAAAGAGTGTTTCAGAACTGCTCTATCAAAAGTAATATTCATCTCTGTTAGTTGAATGCACAGAACAGAAAGAAGTTTCGCAGAATGCTTCTGTGTAGTTTTTATTTGAAGATATTTCTTTTTCCACTATAGGACCCTTAGGGCTCCGAATGTCCACTTACAGTTTCTACAGAAACAATGTTTCAGAACTGTTCAATCAAAAGTAAGCTTCACCTCTGTTAGTTGAATTCACAGAACAGAAAGCAGTTTCATAAAATGCTTCTGTGTAGTTTTTATTTGAAGATATTCCTTTTGCCACTAGAGTCCTCTTGGGGCTCCGAATGTCCACTTGCAGTTTCCACAGAAACTGTGTTTCAGAACTCCTGAATCAAAAGTAAGCTTCAACTCTGTTAGTTGAATGCACTGAACAAAAAGTACTATCACAGAATGCTTCTGTGTAGTTTTTATTTGAAGACATTACATTTTCCACTGTAGGCCTCTTAGCGCTATGAATGTCCACTTGCAGTTTCTAATGAAAGAGTGTTTCAGAATTGCTCAATCAAAAGTAAGCTTCAAATCTGTTACTTGAATGCACAGAACAGAAAGAAGTTTCACTGAATGCTTCTGTGTAGTTTTGGTTTGTAGTTATTCCTTTTTCCAGCATAGGCTCCATAGTGCTACGAATGTCCACTTGTAGTTTCTACAGAAAGAGAGTTTCAGAACTGTTCAATCAATAGTAATGTTCAACTCTGTTAGTTGAATGCACAGAACAGAAAGAAGTTTCGCAGAATGCTTCTGTGTAGTTTTTATTTGTAGATATTCTTTTTTGCAGTATAGGCCCCTTAGCGCTAGGAATGTCCAATTGCAGTTTCTACAGAAAGAGTGTATCAGAATTGCTCAATCAAAAGTAAGCTTCAACTCTGTTAGTTCATTGCACAGAACAAAAAGAAGTTTCACTGAATGCCTCTGTGTAGTTTTTGTTTGTAATTATTCCTTTTCCAGTATAGGCTCCTTAGTGCTAGGAATGTCCACTTGCAGTTTCTACAGAAAGAGTGTTTCAGAACTGCTCAATCAATAGTAATGTTCAACTCTGATAGTTGAATGCACAGAACAGAATGAAGTTTCGCAGAATGCTTCTGAGTAGCTTTTAGCTGAAGATATTGCTTTTTCCACTATAAGCCCTTTAGCGCTCTGAATGTCCAGTTGCAGTTTCTACAGAAAGAATGTTTCAGAACTGCTCTACCAAAAGTAATATTCAACTCTGTTAGTTTAATGCACAGAACAGAAAGTAGCTTCGGAGAATGCTTCTGTGTAGTTTTTATTAGAAGATATTCCTTTTTCCACTATTCGCCCCTTAGGGTTCCAAATGTCCACTTGCTGTTTCTACAGAAAGAGCGTCTCAGAACTGCTCAATCAATAGTAAGCTTCAACTCTGTTAGTTGAATGCAAAGAACAGAAAGAATTTTCACAGTACGATTCTGTGTAGTTTTTATTTGAAGATATTCGTTTTTCCACTGTACGCCCCTTAGGGTTCCAAATGTCCACTTGCAGTTTCTTCAGAAAGAGCGTCTCAGAACTGCTCAATCAAAAGTAAACTTCAACTCTGTTAGTTGAATGCAAAGAAGAGAAACAAGTTTCACAGAATGCTTCTGTATAGTTATAATTTGAAGTTATTCCTTTTTCCACTATAAGCCCATTAGCTCTCTGAGTGTCAGGTTGCAGTTTCCACAGAAAGAGTGTTTCAGAACTGCTCTATCAAAAGTAATATTCATCTCTGTTAGTTGAATGCACAGAACAGATAGAATTTTCGCAGAATGCTTCTGTGTAGTTTTTATTTGAAGATATTCCTTTTTCCACTATAGGACCCATAGGGCTCCGAATGTCCACTTACAGTTTCTACAGAAACAATGTTTCAGAACTTTTCAATCAAAAGTAAGCTTCAACTCTGTTAGTTGAATTCACAGAACAGAAAGCAGTTTCATAAAAGGCTTCTGTTTAGTTTTTATTTGAAGATAATCCATTTGCCACTAGAGCCATCCTGGGGCTCAAAATGTCCACTTGCAGTTTCCACAGAAACTGTGTTTCAGAACTGCTCAATCAAAAGTAAGCTTCAACTCTGTTAGTTGAATGCACTGAACAAAAAGTACTATCACAGAATGCTTCTGTGTAGTTTATATTTGAAGACATTACATTTTCCACTGTAGGCCTCTTAGCGCTATGAATGTCCACTTGCAGTTTCTAATGAAAGAGTGTTTCAGTGCTGCTCAATCAAAAGAAAGGTCCAACTCTGTTAGTTGAATGCACAGAACAGAAAGAAGTTTCACAGAATGCTTCTGTGTTGTTTTTATTTGTAGATATTCTTTTTTGCTGTATAGGCCCCTTAGCGCTAGGAATGTCCACTTGCAGTTTCTACAGAAAGAGTGTTTCAGAATTGCTCAATCAAAAGTAAGCTTCAAATCTGTTACTTGAATGCACAGAACAGAAAGAAGTTTCACTGAATGCTTCTGTGTAGTTTTTGTTTGTAGTTATTCGTTTTTCCAGCATAGGCTCCTTAGTGCTACGAATGTCCACTTGCAGTTTCTACCGAAAGAGTGTTTCAGAACTGCGCAATCAATAGTAATGTTCAACTCTGTTAGTTGAATGCACAGAACAGAAAGAAGTTTCGCAGAATTCTTCTGAGTAGTTTCTAGTTGAAGATGCCCTTTTTCCACTATAAGCCCCAGAGAGCTCTGAATGTCCAGTTGCAGTTCCTACAGACAGAGTGTTTCAGAACTGCTCCATCAAAAATAGTGTTCAACTCTGTTAGTTGAATGCACAGAACAGAAAGAAGCTTCGGAGAATGCTTCTGTGTAGTTTTAATTTGAAGATATTCCTTTTTCCACTATAAGCCCATTAGCTCTCTGAGTGTCCAGTTGCATTTTCCACAGAAAGAGTGTTTCAGAACTGCTCTATCAAAAGTAATGTTCAACTCTGTTAGTTGAATGCACAGAACAGAAAGAAGCTTCGGAGAATGCTTCTGTGTAGTTTTAATTTGAAGATATTCCTTTTTCCACTATAAGCCCTTTAGCTCTCTGAGTGTCCAGTTGCATTTTCCACAGAAAGAGTGTTTCAGAACTGCTCTATCTAAAGTAATGTTCAACTCTGTTAGTTGAATGCACAGAACAGAAAGAAACTTCGGAGAATGGTTCTGTGTAGTTTTAATTTGAAGATATTCCTTTTTCCACTATAAGCCCATTAGCTCTCTGAGTGTCCAGTTGCATTTTCCACAGAAAGAGTGTTTCAGAACTGCTCTATCAAAAGTAATATTCATCTCTGTTAGTTGAATGCACAGAACAGAAAGAAGTTTCGCAGAATGCTTCTGTGTAGTTTTTATTTGAAGATATTTCTTTTTCCACTATAGGACCCTTAGGGCTCTGAATGTCCACTTACAGTTTCTACAGACACAATGTTTCAGAACTGTTCAATCAAAAGTAAGCTTCAACTCTGTTAGTTGAATTCACAGAACAGAAAGCAGTTTCATAAAATGCTTCTGTGTAGTTTTTATTTGAAGATATTCCTTTTGCCACTAGAGTCCTCTTGGGGCTCCGAATGTCCACTTGCAGTTTCCACAGAAACTGTGTTTCAGAACTCCTCAATCAAAAGTAAGCTTCAACTCTGTTAGTTGAATGCACTGAACAAAAAGTACTATCACAGAATGCTTCTGTGTAGTTTTTATTTGAAGACATTACATTTTCCACTGTAGGCCTCTTAGCGCTATGAATGTCCACTTGCAGTTTCTAATGAAAGAGTGTTTCTGTGCTGCTCAATCAAAAGAAAAGTCCAACTCTGTTAGTTGAATGCACAGAACAGAAAGAAGGTTCACAGTATGCTTCCGTGTAGGTTTTATTTGAAGTAAGTCCTTTTTACACTATAGGCCCCCATGCGCTATGGTTGTCCACTTGCAGTTTCTACAGAAAGAGTGTTTCTGTGCTGCTCTATCAAAAGTAGGTTCAACTCTGTTAGTTGAATGCACAGAAGACAAAGAAGTTTCACAGAATGCTTCTGTGTAGTTTTTATTTGTAGATATTCTTTTTTGCTGTATAGGCCCCTTAGCGCTATGAATGTCCAACTGCAGTTTCTACAGAAAGAGTGTTTCAGAATTGCTCAATCAAAAGTAAGCTTCAAATCTGTTACTTGAATGCACAGAACAGAAAGAAGTTTCACTGAATTCTTCTGTGTAGTTTTTGTTTGTAGTTATTCCTTTTTCCAGCATAGGCTCCTTAGTGCTACGAATGTCCACTTGTAGTTTCTAGAGAAAGAGTGTTTCAGAACTGCTCAATCAATAGTATTGTTCAACTCTGTTAGTTGAATGCACAGAACAGAAAGAAGTTTCGCAGAATGCTTCTGAGTAGTTTCTAGTTGAAGATATCCCTTTTTCCACTATAAGCCCCATAGAGCTCTGAATGTCCAGTTGCAGTTTCTACAGAAAGAGTGTTTCAGAACTGCTCTATCAAAAGTAATGTTCAACTCTGTTAGTTGAATGCACAGAACAGAAAGAAGTTTCGGAGAATGCTTCTGTGTAGTTTTTATTTGAAGATATTCCTTTTTCCACTATAGGCCCCTTACGGTTCCAAATATCCACTTGCTGTTTCTACAGAAAGAGCGTCTCAGAACTGCTCAATCAATAGTATGCTTCAACTCTGTTAGTTGAATGCAAAGAACAGAAATAAGTTTCACAGAATGTTTCTGTGTAGTTATTATTTGAAGATACTCCTTTTTCCAATATAAGCCCATTAGTGCTCTGTATGTCCAGTTGCAGTTTCCACAGAAAGAGTGTTTCAGAACTGCTCTATCAAAAGTAATATTCATCTCTGTTAGTTGAATGCACAGAACAGAAAGAAGTTTCGCAGAATGCTTCAGTGTAGTTTTTATTTGAAGATATTCCTTTTTCCACTATAGGCCCCTTAGGGCTCCGAATGTCCACTTGCAGTTTTTACAGAAACAGTGTTTCAGAACTGTTCAATCAAAAGTAAGCGTCAACTCTGTTAGTTGAATTCACAGAACAGAAAGCAGTTTCATAAAATGCTTCTGTGTAGTTTTTATTTGAAGATATTCCATTTGCCACTAGAGCCCTCCTGGGGCTACAAATGTTCACTTGCAGTTTCCAAAGAAACTGTGTTTCAGAACTGCTCAATCAAAAGTAAGCTTCAATTCTGTTAGTTGAATGCACTGAACAAAAAGTACTATCACAAAATGCTTCTGTGTAGTTTTTATTTGAAGACATTACATTTTCCACTGTAGGCCTCTTAGCGCTATGAATGTCCACTTGCAGTTTCTAATGATAGAGTGTTTCAGTGCTGCTCAATCAAAAGAAAGGTCCAACTCTGTTAGTTGAATGCACAGAACAGAAAGAAGTTTCACAGAATGCTTCTGTGTTGTTTTTATTTGTAGATATTCTTTTTTGCTGTATAGGCCCCTTAGCGCTAGGAATGTCCAATTGCAGTTTCTACAGAAAGAGTGTTTCAGAATTGCTCAATCAAAAGTAAGCTTCAAATCTGTTACTTGAATGCACAGAACAGAAAGAAGTTTCACTGAATGCTTCTGTGTAGTTTTTGTTTGTAGTTATTCCTTTTTCCAGCATAGGCTCCATAGTGCTACGAATGTACACTTGTAGTTTCTACAGAAAGAGTGTTTCAGAACTGCTCAATCAATAGTAATGTTCAACTCTGTTAGTTGAATGCACAGAACAGAAAGAAGTTTCGCAGAATGCTTCTGTGTAGTTTTTATTTGTAGATATTCTTTTTTGCAGTATAGGCCCCTTAGCGCTATGAATGTCCAATTGCAGTTTCTACAGAAAGAGTGTATCAGAATTGCTTAATCAAAAGTAAGCTTCAACTCTGTTAGTTCATTGCACAGAACAGAAAGAAGTTTCACTGAATGCCTCTGTGTAGTTTTTGTTTGTAATTATTCCTTTTCCAGTATAGGCTCCTTAATGCTAGGAATGTCCACTTGCAGTTTCTACAGAAAGAGTGTTTCAGAACTTCTCAATCAATAGTAATATTCAACTCTGATAGTTGAATGCACAGAACAGAATGAAGTTTCGCATAATGCTTCTGAGTAGCTTTTAGCTGAAGATATTGCTTTTTCCCCTATAAGCCCTTTAGCGCTCTGAATGTCCAGTTGCAGTTTCTACAGAAAGAATGTTTCAGAACTGCTCTACCAAAAGTAATATTCAACTCTGTTAGTTTAATGCACAGAACAGAAAGAAGCTTCGGAGAATGCTTCTGTGTAGTTTTTATTAGAAGATATACCTTTTTCCACTATTGGCCCCTTAGGGTTCCAAATGTCAACTTGCTGTTTCTACAGAAAGAGCGTCTCAGAACTGCTCAATCAATAGTAAGCTTCAACTCTGTTAGTTGAATGCAAAGAACAGAAAGAAGTTTCACAGTATGATTCTGTGTAGTTTTTATTTGAAGATATTCGTTTTTCCACTGTACGCCCCTTAGGGTTCCAAATGTCCACTTGCAGTTTCTTCAGAAAGAGCGTCTCAGAACTGCTCAATCAAAAGTAAAGTTCAACTCTGTTAGTTGAATGCAAGGAAGAGAAACAAGTTTCACAGAATGCTTCTGTATAGTTATAATTTGAAGATATTCCTTTTTCCACTATAAGCCCATTAGCTCTCTGAATGTCCAGTTGCAGTTTCCACAGAAAGAGTGTTTCAGAACTGCTCTATCAAAAGTAATATTCATCTCTGTTAGTTGAATGCACAGAACAGATAGAAGTTTCGCAGAATGCTTCTGTGTAGTTTTTATTTGAAGATATTCCTTTTTCCACTATAGGACCCTTAGGGCTCAGAATGTCCACTTACAGTTTCTACAGAAACAATGTTTCAGAACTTTTCCATCAAAAGTAAGCTTCAACTCTGTTAGTTGAATTCACAGAACAGAAAGCAGTTTCATAAAAGGCTTCCGTGTAGTTTTTATTTGAAGATATACCATTTGCCACTAGAGCCCTCCTGGGGCTCCAAATGTCCACTTGCAGTTTCCACAGAAACTGTGTTTCAGAACTGCTCAATCAAAAGTAAGCTTCAACTCTGTTAGTTGAATGCACTGAACAAAAAGTACTATCACAGAATGCTTCTGTGTAGTTTTTATTTGAAGACATTACATTTTCCACTGTAGGCCTCTTAGCGCTATGAATGTCCACTTGCAGTTTCTAATGAAAGAGTGTTTCAGTGCTGCTCAATCAAAAGAAAGGTCCAACTCTGTTAGTTGAATGCACAGAACAGAAAGAAGTTTCACAGAATGCTTCTGTGTTGTTTCTATTTGTAGATATTCTTTTTTGCTGTATAGGCCCCTTAGCGCTAGGAATGTCCAATTGCAGTTTCTACAGAAAGAGTGTTTCAGAATTGCTCAATCAAAAGTAAGCTTCAAATCTGTTACTTGAATGCACAGAACAGAAAGAAGTTTCACTGAATGCTTCTGTGTAGTTTTTGTTTGTAGTTATTCCTTTTTCCAGCATAGGCTCCTTAGTGCTTCGAATGTCCCCTTGCAGTTTCTAACGAAAGAGTGTTTCAGAACTGCTCAAACAATAGTATTGTTCAACTCTGTTAGTTGAATGCACAGAAGAGAAAGAAGTTTCGCAGAATGCTTCTGAGTAGTTTCTAGTTGAAGATATCCCTTTTTCCACTATAAGCCCCATAGAGCTCTGTATGTCCAGTTGCAGTACCTACAGAAAGAGTGTTTCAGAACTGCTCTATCAAAAGTAATGTTCAACTCTGTTACTTGAATGCACAGAACAGAAAGAAGCTTCGGAGAATGCTGCTGTGTAGTTTTAATTTGAAGATATTCTTTTTTCCACTATAAGCCCATTAGCTCTCTGAGTGTCCAGTTGCATTTTCCACAGAAAGAGTGTTTCAGAACTGCTCTATCAAAAGTAATGTTCAACTCTGTTAGTTGAATGCACAGAACAGAAAGAAGCTTCGGAGAATGCTTCTATGTAGTTTTAATTTGAAGATATTGCTTTTTCCACTATAAGCCCATTAGCTCTCTGAGTGTCCAGTTGCATTTTCCAGAGAAAGAGTGTTTCAGAACTGCTCTATCAAAAGTAATATTCATCTCTGTTAGTTGAATGCACAGAACAGATAGAAGTTTCGCAGAATGCTTCTGTGTAGTTTTTATTTGAAGATATTACTTTTTCCACTCAAGACCCTTAGGGCTCCGAATGTCCACTTACAGTTTCTACAGAAACAATGTTTCAGAACTGTTCAATCAAAAGTAAGCTTCAACTCTGTTAGTTGAATTCACAGAACAGAAAGCAGTTTCATAAAATGCTTCTGTGTAGTTTTCATTTGAAGATATTCCATTTGCCACTAGAGTCCTCCTGGGGCTCCAAATGTCCACTTGCAGTTTCCACAGAAACTGTGTTTCAGAACTGCTCAATCAAAAGTAAGCTTCAACTCTGTTAGTTGAATGCACTGAACAAAAAGTACTATCACAGAATGCTTCTGTGTAGATTTATTTGAAGACATTACATTTTCCACTGTAGGCCTCTTAGCGCTATTAATGTCCACTTGCAGTTTCTAATGAAAGAGTGTTTCAGCGCTGCTCAATCAAAAGAAAGGTCCAACTCTGTTAGTTGAATGCACAGAACAGAAAGAAGTTTCACAGAATGTTTCTGTGTAGGTTTTATTTGAAGTAAGTCCTTTTTACACTATAGGCCCCCATGCGCTATGGTTGTCCACTTGCAGTTTCTACAGAAAGAGTGTTTCAGAATTGCTCAATCAAAAGTAAGCTTCAAATCTGTTACTTGAATGCACAGAACAGAAAGAAGTTTCACTGAATGCTTCTGTGTAGTTTTTTTTTGTAGTTATTCCTTTTTCCAGCATAGGCTCCTTAGTGCTACGAATGTCCACTTGCAGTTTCTACCGAAAGAGTGTTTCAGAACTGCTCAATCAATAGTATTGTTCAACTCTGTTAGTTGAATGCACAGAACAGAAAGAAGTTTCGCAGAATGCTTCTGAGTAGTTTCTAGTTGAATGATATCCCTTTTTCCACTATAAGCCCCATAAAGCTCTGAATGTCCAGTTGCAGTTCCTACAGAAAGAGTGTCTCAGAACTGCTCCATCAAAAGTAATGTTCAACTCTGTTAGTTGAATGCGCAGAACAGAAAGAAGCTTCGGAGAATGCTTCTGTGTAGTTTTAATTTGAAGATATTCTTTTTTCCACTATAAGCCCATTAGCTCTCTGAGTGTCCAGTTGCATTTTCCACAGAAAGAGTGTTTCAGAACTGCTCTATCAAAAGTAATGTTCAACTCTGTTAGTTGAATGCACAGAACAGAAAGAAGCTTCGGAGAATGCTTCTGTGTAGTTTTAATTTGAAGATATTCCTTTTTCCACTATAAGCCCATTAGCTCTCTGAGTGTCCAGTTGCATTTTCCACAGTAAGAGTGTTTCAGAACTGCTCTATCAAAAGTAATATTCATCTCTGTTAGTTGAATGCACAGAACAGAAAGAAGTTTCGCAGAATGGTTCTGTGTAGTTTTTATTTGAAGATATTTCTTTTTCCACTATAGGACCCTTAGGGCTCCGAATGTCCACTTACAGTTTCTACAGAAACAATGTTTCAGAACTGTTCAATCAAAAGTATGCTTCAACTCTGTTAGTTGAATTCACAGAACAGAAAGCAGTTTCATAAAATGCTTCTGTGTAGTTTTTATTTGAAGATATTCCTTTTGCCACTAGAGTCCTCCTGGGGCTCCGAATGTCCACTTGCAGTTTCCACAGAAACTGTGTTTCAGAACTCCTCAATCAAAAGTAAGCTTCAACTCTGTTAGTTGAATGCACTGAACAAAAAGTACTATCACAGAATGCTTCTGTGTAGTTTTTATTTGAAGACATTACATTTTCCACTGTAGGCCTCTTAGCGCTATGAATGTCCACTTGCAGTTTCTAATGAAAGAGTGTTTCTGTGCTGCTCAATCAAAAGAAAGGTCCAACTCTGTTAGTTGAATGCACAGAACAGAAAGAAGGTTCACAGGATGCTTCCGTGTAGGTTTTATTTGAAGTAAGTCCTTTTTACAATATAGGCCCCCATGCGCTACGGTTGTCCACTTGCAGTTTCTACAGAAAGAGTGTTTCTGTGCTGCTCTATCAAAAGTAGGTTCAACTCTGTTAGTTGAATGCACAGAAGACAAAGAAGTTTCACAGAATGCTTCTGTGTAGTTTTTATTTTTAGATATTCTTTTTTGCTCTATAGGCCCCTTAGCGCTATGAATGTCCAACAGCAGTTTCTACAGAAAGAGTGTTTCAGAATTGCTCAATCAAAAGTAAGCTTCAAATCTGTTACTTGAATGCACAGAACAGAAAGAAGTTTCACTGAATGCTTCTGTGTAGTTTTTGTTTGTAGTTATTCCTTTTTCCAGCATAGGCTCCTTAGTGCTACGAATGTCCACTTGTAGTTTCTACAGAAAGAGTGTTTCAGAACTGCTCAATCAATAGTAATGTTCAACTCTGTTAGTTGAATGCACAGAACAGAAAGAAGTTTCGCAGAATGCTTCTGAGTAGTTTCTAGTTGAAGATATCCCTTTTTCCACTATAAGCCCCATAGAGCTCTGAATGTCCAGTTGCAGTTTCTACAGAAAGAGTGTTTCAGAACTGCTCAATCAATAGTAATGTTCAACTCTGATAGTTGAATGCACAGAACAGAATGAAGTTTCGGAGAATGCTTCTCTGTAGTTTTTATTTGAAGATATTCCTTTTTCCACTATTGGCCCCTTAGGGTTCCAAATGTCCACTTGCTGTTTCTACAGAAAGAGCGTCTCAGAACTGCTCAATCAATAGTAAGCTTCAACTCTGTTAGTTGAATGCAAAGAACAGAAAGAAGTTTCACAGAATGATTCTGTGTAGTTTTATTTGAAGATATTCGTTTTTCCACTGTACGCCCCTTAGGGTTCCAAATGTCCACTTGCAGTTTCTTCAGAAAGAGCGTCTCAGAACTGCTCAATCAAAAGTAAAGTTCAGCTCTGTTAGTTGAATGCAAAGAAGAGAAACAAGTTTCACAGAATGCTTCTGTATAGTTATAATTTGAAGATATTCCTTTTTCCACTATAAGCCCATTAGCTCTCTGAGTGTCCAGTTGCAGTTTCCACAGAAAGAGTGTTTCAGAACTGCTCTATCAAAAGTAATATTCATCTCTGTTAGTTGAATGTACAGAACAGATAGAAGTTTCGCAGAATGCTTCTGTGTAGTTTTTATTTGAAGATATTCCTTTTTCCACTATAGGACCCTTAGGGCTCCGAATGTCCACTTACAGTTTCTACAGAAACAATGTTTCAGAACTTTTCAATCAAAAGTAAGCTTCAACTCTGTTAGTTGAATTCACAGAACAGAAAGCAGTTTCATAAAAGGCTTCCGTGTAGTTTTTATTTGAAGATATACCATTTGCCACTAGAGCCCTCCTGGGGCTCCAAATGTCCACTTGCAGTTTCCACAGAAACTGTGTTTCAGAACTGCTGAATCAAAAGTAAGCTTCAACTCTGTTAGTTGAATGCACTGAAGAAAAAGTACTATCACAGAATGCTTCTGTGTAGTTTTTATTTGAAGACATTACATTTTCCACTGTAGGCCTCTTAGCGCTATGAATGTCCACTTGCAGTTTCTAATGAAAGAGTGTTTCAGTGCTGCTCAATCAAAAGAAAGGTCCAACTCTGTTAGTTGAATGCACAGAACAGAAAGAAGTTTCACAGAATGCTTCTGTGTTGTTTCTATTTGTAGATATTCTTTTTTGCTGTATAGGCCCCTTAGCGCTAGGAATGTCCAATTGCAGTTTCTACAGAAAGAGTGTTTCAGAATTGCTCAATCAAAAGTAAGCTTCAAATCTGTTACTTGAATGCACAGAACAGAAAGAAGTTTCACTGAATGCTTCTGTGTAGTTTTTGTTTGTAGTTATTCCTTTTTCCAGCATAGGCTCCTTAGTGCTTCGAATGTCCCCTTGCAGTTTCTAACGAAAGAGTGTTTCAGAACTGCTCAAACAATAGTATTGTTCAACTCTGTTAGTTGAATGCACAGAAGAGAAAGAAGTTTCGCAGAATGCTTCTGAGTAGTTTCTAGTTGAAGATATCCCTTTTTCCACTATAAGCCCCATAGAGCTCTGTATGTCCAGTTGCAGTACCTACAGAAAGAGTGTTTCAGAACTGCTCTATCAAAAGTAATGTTCAACTCTGTTACTTGAATGCACAGAACAGAAAGAAGCTTCGGAGAATGCTGCTGTGTAGTTTTAATTTGAAGATATTCTTTTTTCCACTATAAGCCCATTAGCTCTCTGAGTGTCCAGTTGCATTTTCCACAGAAAGAGTGTTTCAGAACTGCTCTATCAAAAGTAATGTTCAACTCTGTTAGTTGAATGCACAGAACAGAAAGAAGCTTCGGAGAATGCTTCTGTGTAGTTTTAATTTGAAGATATTGCTTTTTCCACTATAAGCCCATTAGCTCTCTGAGTGTCCAGTTGCATTTTCCAGAGAAAGAGTGTTTCAGAACTGCTCTATCAAAAGTAATATTCATCTCTGTTAGTTGAATGCACAGAACAGATAGACGTTTCGCAGAATGCTTTTGTGTAGTTTTTATTTGAAGATATTACTTTTTCCACTCAAGACCCTTAGGGCTCCGAATGTCCACTTACAGTTTCTACAGAAACAATGTTTCAGAACTGTTCAATCAAAAGTAAGCTTCAACTCTGTTAGTTGAATTCACAGAACAGAAAGCAGTTTCATAAAATGCTTCTGTGTAGTTTTCATTTGAAGATATTCCATTTGCCACTAGAGTCCTCCTGGGGCTCCAAATGTCCACTTGCAGTTTCCACAGAAACTGTGTTTCAGAACTGCTCAATCAAAAGTAAGCTTCAACTCTGTTAGTTGAATGCACTGAACAAAAAGTACTATCACAGAATGCTTCTGTGTAGATTTATTTGAAGACATTACATTTTCCACTGTAGGCCTCTTAGCGCTATTAATGTCCACTTGCAGTTTCTAATGAAAGAGTGTTTCAGCGCTGCTCAATCAAAAGAAAGGTCCAACTCTGTTAGTTGAATGCACAGAACAGAAAGAAGTTTCACAGAATGTTTCTGTGTAGGTTTTATTTGAAGTAAGTCCTTTTTACACTATAGGCCCCCATGCGCTATGGTTGTCCACTTGCAGTTTCTACAGAAAGAGTGTTTCAGAATTGCTCAATCAAAAGTAAGCTTCAAATCTGTTACTTGAATGCACAGAACAGAAAGAAGTTTCACTGAATGCTTCTGTGTAGTTTTTTTTTGTAGTTATTCCTTTTTCCAGCATAGGCTCCTTAGTGCTACGAATGTCCACTTGCAGTTTCTACCGAAAGAGTGTTTCAGAACTGCTCAATCAATAGTATTGTTCAACTCTGTTAGTTGAATGCACAGAACAGAAAGAAGTTTCGCAGAATGCTTCTGAGTACTTTCTAGTTGAATGATATCCCTTTTTCCACTATAAGCCCCATAGAGTTCTGAATGTCCAGTTGCAGTTCCTACAGAAAGAGTGTCTCAGAACTGCTCCATCAAAAGTAATGTTCAACTCTGTTAGTTGAATGCGCAGAACAGAAAGAAGCTTCGGAGAATGCTTCTGTGTAGTTTTAATTTGAAGATATTCCTTTTTCCACTATAAGCCCATTAGCTCTCTGAGTGTCCAGTTGCATTTTCCACAGAAAGAGTGTTTCAGAACTGCTCTATCAAAAGTAATGTTCAACTCTGTTAGTTGAATGCACAGAACAGAAAGAAGCTTCGGAGAATGCTTCTGTGTAGTTTTAATTTGAAGATATTCCTTTTTCCACTATAAGCCCATTAGCTCTCTGAGTGTCCAGTTGCATTTTCCACAGAAAGAGTGTTTCAGAACTGCTCTATCAAAAGTAATATTCATCTCTGTTAGTTGAATGCACAGAACAGAAAGAAGTTTCGCAGAATGGTTCTGTGTAGTTTTTATTTGAAGATATTTCTTTTTCCACTATAGGACCCTTAGGGCTCCGAATGTCCACTTACAGTTTCTACAGAAACAATGTTTCAGAACTGTTCAATCAAAAGCAAGCTTCAACTCTGTTAGTTGAATTCACAGAACAGAAAGCAGTTTCATAAAATGCTTCTGTGTAGTTTTTATTTGAAGATATTCCTTTTGCCACTAGAGTCCTCCTGGGGCTCCGAATGTCCACTTGCAGTTTCCACAGAAACTGTGTTTCAGAACTCCTCAATCAAAAGTAAGCTTCAACTCTGTTAGTTGAATGCACTGAACAAAAAGTACTATCACAGAATGCTTCTGTGTAGTTTTTATTTGAAGACATTACATTTTCCACTGTAGGCCTCTTAGCGCTATGAATGTCCACTTGCAGTTTCTAATGAAAGAGTGTTTCTGTGCTGCTCAATCAAAAGAAAGGTCCAACTCTGTTAGTTGAATGCACAGAACAGAAAGAAGGTTCACAGGATGCTTCCGTGTAGGTTTTATTTGAAGTAAGTCCTTTTTACAATATAGGCCCCCATGCGCTACGGTTGTCCACTTGCAGTTTCTACAGAAAGAGTGTTTCTGTGCTGCTCTATCAAAAGTAGGTTCAACTCTGTTAGTTGAATGCACAGAAGACAAAGAAGTTTCACAGAATGCTTCTGTGTAGTTTTTATTTTTAGATATTCTTTTTTGCTGTATAGGCCCCTTAGCGCTATGAATGTCCAACAGCAGTTTCTACAGAAAGAGTGTTTCAGAATTGCTCAATCAAAAGTAAGCTTCAAATCTGTTACTTGAATGCACAGAACAGAAAGAAGTTTCACTGAATGCTTCTGTGTAGTTTTTGTTTGTAGTTATTCCTTTTTGCAGCATAGGCTCCTTAGTGCTACGAATGTCCACTTGTAGTTTCTACAGAAAGAGTGTTTCAGAACTGCTCAATCAATAGTAATGTTCAACTCTGTTAGTTGAATGCACAGAACAGAAAGAAGTTTCGCAGAATGCTTCTGAGTAGTTTCTAGTTGAAGATATCCCTTTTTCCACTATAAGCCCCATAGAGCTCTGAATGTCCAGTTGCAGTTTCTACAGAAAGAGTGTTTCAGAACTGCTCAATCAATAGTAATGTTCAACTCTGATAGTTGAATGCACAGAACAGAATGAAGTTTCGGAGAATGCTTCTCTGTAGTTTTTATTTGAAGATATTCCTTTTTCCACTATTGGCCCCTTAGGGTTCCAAATGTCCACTTGCTGTTTCTACAGAAAGAGCGTCTCAGAACTGCTCAATCAATAGTAAGCTTCAACTCTGTTAGTTGAATGCAAAGAACAGAAAGAAGTTTCACAGAATGATTCTGTGTAGTTTTATTTGAAGATATTCGTTTTTCCACTGTACGCCCCTTAGGGTTCCAAATGTCCACTTGCAGTTTCTTCAGAAAGAGCGTCTCAGAACTGCTCAATCAAAAGTAAACTTCAACTCTGTTAGTTGAATGCAAAGAAGAGAAACAAGTTTCACAGAATGCTTCTGTATAGTTTTAATTTAAAGATGTTCCTTTTTCCACTATAAGCCCATTAGCTCTCGGAGTGTCCAGTTGCAGTTTCCACAGAAAGAGTGTTTCAGAACTGCTCTATCAAAAGTAATATTCATCTCTGTTAGTTGAATGCACAGAACAGACAGAATTTTCGCAGAATGCTTCCGTGTAGTTTTTATTTGAAGATATTCCTTTTTCCACTATAGGACCCTTAGGGCTCAGAATGTCCACTTACAGTTTCTACAGAAACAATGTTTCAGAACTTTTCAATCAAAAGTAAGCTTCAACTCTGTTAGTTGAATTCACAGAACAGAAAGCAGTTTCATAAAAGCTTCTGTGTAGTTTTTACTTGAAGATATTCCATTTGCCTCTAGAGCCCTCCTGGGGCTCCAAATGTCCACTTGCAGTTTCCACAGAAACTGTGTTTCAGAACTGCTCAATCAAAAGTAAGCTTCAACTCTTTTAGTTGAATGCACTGAACAAAAAGTACTATCACAGAATGTTTCTGTGTAGTTTTTATTTAAAGACATTCCAATTTCCACTGTAGGCCTCTTAGCGCTATGAATGTCCTCTTGCAGTTTCTAATGAAAGAGTGTTAAAGTGCTGCTCAATCAAAAGAAAGGTCCAACTCTGTTAGTTGAATGTACAGAACAGAAAGAAGTTTCACAGAATGCTTCTGTGTTGTTTTTATTTGTAGATATTCTTTTTTGCTGTATAGGCCCCTTAGCGCTATGAATGTCCAATTGCAGTTTCTACAGAAAGAGTGTTTCAGAATTGCTCCATCAAAAGTAAGCTTCAAATCTGTTACTTGAATGCACAGAACAGAAAGAAGTTTCACTGAATGCTTCTGTGTAGTTTTTGTTTGTAATTATTCCTTTTTCCAGCATAGGCTCCTTAGTGCTACGAATGTCCACTTGCAGTTTCTACCGAAAGAGTGTTTCAGAACTGCTCAATCAATAGTATTGTTAAACTCTGTTAGTTGAATGCAAAGAACAGAAATAAGTTTCACCGAATGTTTCTGTGTAGTTTTTATTTGAAGATATTCCTTTTTCCAATATAAGCCCATTAGTGCTCTGTATGTCCAGTTGCAGTTTCCACAGAAAGAGAGTTTCAGAACTGCTCTATCAAAAGTAATATTCATCTCTGTTAGTTGAATGCACAGAACAGAAAGAAGTTTCGCAGAATGCTTCAGTGTAGTTTTTATTTGAAGATATTCCTTTTTCCACTATAGGCCCCTTAGGGCTCCGAATGTCCACTTGCAGTTTTTACAGAAACAGTGTTTCAGAACTGTTCAATCAAAAGTAAGCTTCAACTCTGTTAGTTGAATGCCCAGAACAGAAAGAAGTTTCGCAGAATGCTTCTGAGTAGTTTTAATTTGAAGATATTCTTTTTTCCACTATAAGCCCAATAGCGCTCTGAGTGTCCACTTGTAGTTTCTACAGAAACAGTGTTTCAGAACTGCTCTATCGAAAGTAATATTCAACTCTGTTACTTGAATGCACAGAACAGAAAGAAGTTTCGCAGAATGCTTCTGTGTATTTTTTATTTGTAGATATTCTTTTTTGCAGTATAGGCCCCTTAGCGCTATGAATGTCCAATTGCAGTTTCTACAGAAAGAGTGTATCAGAATTGCTCAATCAAAAGTAAGCTTCAACTCTGTTAGTTCATTGCACAGAACAGAAAGAAGTTTCACTGAATGCCTCTGTGTAGGTTTTGTTTGTAATTATTCCTTTTCCAGTATAGGCTCCTTAGTGCTAGGAATGTCCACTTGCAGTTTCTACAGAAAGAGTGTTTCAGAACTGCTCAATCAATAGTAATGTTCAACTCTGATAGTTGAATGCACAGAACAGAATGAAGTTTCGCAGAATGCTTCTGAGTAGCTTTTAGTAGAAGATATTGCTTTTTCCACTATAAGCCCTTTAGCGCTCTGAATGTCCAGTTGCAGTTTCTACAGAAAGAGTGTTTCAGAACTGCTCTACCAAAAGTAATATTCAACTCTGTTAGTTTAATGCACAGAACAGAAAGAAGCTTCGGAGAATGCTTCTGTGTAGTTTTAATTTGAAGATATTGCTTTTTCCACTATAAGCCCATTAGCTCTCTGAGTGTCCAGTTGCATTTTCCAGAGAAAGAGTGTTTCAGAACTGCTCTATCAAAAGTAATATTCATCTCTGTTAGTTGAATGCACAGAACAGATAGAAGTTTCGCAGAATGCTTCTGTGTAGTTTTTATTTGAAGATATTACTTTTTCCACTCAAGACCCTTAGGGCTCCGAATGTCCACTTACAGTTTCTACAGAAACAATGTTTCAGAACTGTTCAATCAAAAGTAAGCTTCAACTCTGTTAGTTGAATTCACAGAACAGAAAGCAGTTTCATAAAATGCTTCTGTGTAGTTTTCATTTGAAGATATTCCATTTGCCACTAGAGTCCTCCTGGGGCTCCAAATGTCCACTTGCAGTTTCCACAGAAACTGTGTTTCAGAACTGCTCAATCAAAAGTAAGCTTCAACTCTGTTAGTTGAATGCACTGAACAAAAAGTACTATCACAGAATGCTTCTGTGTAGATTTATTTGAAGACATTACATTTTCCACTGTAGGCCTCTTAGCGCTATTAATGTCCACTTGCAGTTTCTAATGAAAGAGTGTTTCAGCGCTGCTCAATCAAAAGAAATGTCCAACTCTCTTAGTTGAATGCACAGAACAGAAAGAAGTTTCACAGAATGCTTCTGTGTAGGTTTTATTTGAAGTAAGTCCTTTTTACACTATAGGCCCCCATGCGCTATGGTTGTCCACTTGCAGTTTCTACAGAAAGAGTGTTTCAGAATTGCTCAATCAGAAGTAAGCTTCAAATCTGTTACTTGAATGCACAGAACAGAAAGAAGTTTCACTGAATGCTTCTGTGTAGTTTTTTTTTGTAGTTATTCCTTTTTCCAGCATAGGCTCCTTAGTGCTACGAATGTCCACTTGCAGTTTCTACCGAAAGAGTGTTTCAGAACTGCTCAATCAATAGTATTGTTCAACTCTGTTAGTTGAATGCACAGAACAGAAAGAAGTTTCGCAGAATTCTTCTGAGTAGTTTCTAGTTGAATGATATCCCTTTTTCCACTATAAGCCCCATAGAGCTCTGAATGTCCAGTTGCAGTTCCTACAGAAAGAGTGTCTCAGAACTGCTCCTTCAAAAGTAATGTTCAACTCTGTTAGTTGAATGCGCAGAACAGAAAGAAGCTTCGGAGAATGCTTCTGTGTAGTTTTAATTTGAAGATATTCCTTTTTCCACTATAAGCCCATTAGCTCTCTGAGTGTCCAGTTGCATTTTCCACAGAAAGAGTGTTTCAGAACTGCTCTATCAAAAGTAATGTTCAACTCTGTTAGTTGAATGCACAGAACAGAAAGAAGCTTCGGAGAATGCTTCTGTGTAGTTTTAATTTGAAGATATTCCTTTTTCCACTATAAGCCCATTAGCTCTCTGAGTGTCCAGTTGCATTTTCCACAGAAAGAGTGTTTCAGAACTGCTCTATCAAAAGTAATATTCATCTCTGTTAGTTGAATGCACAGAACAGAAAGAAGTTTCGCAGAATGGTTCTGTGTAGTTTTTATTTGAAGATATTTCTTTTTCCACTATAGGACCCTTAGGGCTCCGAATGTCCACTTACAGTTTCTACAGAAACAATGTTTCAGAACTGTTCAATCAAAAGCAAGCTTCAACTCTGTTAGTTGAATTCACAGAACAGAAAGCAGTTTCATAAAATGCTTCTGTGTAGTTTTTATTTGAAGATATTCCTTTTGCCACTAGAGTCCTCCTGGGGCTCCGAATGTCCACTTGCAGTTTCCACAGAAACTGTGTTTCAGAACTCCTCAATCAAAAGTAAGCTTCAACTCTGTTAGTTGAATGCACTGAACAAAAAGTACTATCACAGAATGCTTCTGTGTAGTTTTTATTTGAAGACATTACATTTTCCACTGTAGGCCTCTTAGCGCTATGAATGTCCACTTGCAGTTTCTAATGAAAGAGTGTTTCTGTGCTGCTCAATCAAAAGAAAGGTCCAACTCTGTTAGTTGAATGCACAGAACAGAAAGAAGGTTCACAGGATGCTTCCGTGTAGGTTTTATTTGAAGTAAGTCCTTTTTACAATATAGGCCCCCATGCGCTACGGTTGTCCACTTGCAGTTTCTACAGAAAGAGTGTTTCTGTGCTGCTCTATCAAAAGTAGGTTCAACTCTGTTAGTTGAATGCACAGAAGACAAAGAAGTTTCACAGAATGCTTCTGTGTAGTTTTTATTTTTAGATATTCTTTTTTGCTGTATAGGCCCCTTAGCGCTATGAATGTCCAACTGCAGTTTCTACAGAAAGAGTGTTTCAGAATTGCTCAATCAAAAGTAAGCTTCAAATCTGTTACTTGAATGCACAGAACAGAAAGAAGTTTCACTGAATGCTTCTGTGTAGTTTTTCTTTGTAGTTATTCCTTTTTCCAGCATAGGCTCCTTAGTGCTACGAATGTCCACTTGTAGTTTCTACAGAAAGAGTGTTTCAGAACTGCTCAATCAATAGTAATGTTCAACTCTGTTAGTTGAATGCACAGAACAGAAAGAAGTTTCGCAGAATGCTTCTGAGTAGTTTCTAGTTGAAGATATCCCTTTTTCCACTATAAGCCCCATAGAGCTCTGAATGTCCAGTTGCAGTTTCTACAGAAAGAGTGTTTCAGAACTGCTCAATCAATAGTAATGTTCAACTCTGATAGTTGAATGCACAGAACAGAATGTAGTTTCGCAGAATGCTTCTGAGTAGCTTTTAGTTGAAGATATTCCTTTTTCCACTATAAGCCCTTTAGCGCTCTGATTGTCCTGTTGCAGTTTCTACAGAAAGAGTGTTTCAGAACTGCTCTACCAAAAGTAATATTCAAGTCTGTTAGTTTAAAGCACAGAACAGAAAGAAGCTTCGGAGAATGCTTCTCTGTAGTTTTTATTTGAAGATATTCCTTTTTCCACTATTGGCCCCTTAGGGTTCCAAATGTCCACTTGCTGTTTCTACAGAAAGAGCGTCTCAGAACTGCTCAATCAATAGTAAGCTTCAACTCTGTTAGTTGAATGCAAAGAACAGAAAGAAGTTTCACAGAATGATTCTGTGTAGTTTTATTTGAAGATATTCGTTTTTCCACTGTACGCCCCTTAGGGTTCCAAATGTCCACTTGCAGTTTCTTCAGAAAGAGCGTCTCAGAACTGCTCAATCAAAAGTAAACTTCAACTCTGTTAGTTGAATGCAAAGAAGAGAAACAAGTTTCACAGAATGCTTCTGTATAGTTTTAATTTAAAGATGTTCCTTTTTCCACTATAAGCCCATTAGCTCTCGGAGTGTCCAGTTGCAGTTTCCACAGAAAGAGTGTTTCAGAACTGCTCTATCAAAAGTAATATTCATCTCTGTTAGTTGAATGCACAGAACAGACAGAATTTTCGCAGAATGCTTCTGTGTAGTTTTTATTTGAAGATATTCCTTTTTCCACTATAGGACCCTTAGGGCTCAGAATGTCCACTTACAGTTTCTACAGAAACAATGTTTCAGAACTTTTCAATCAAAAGTAAGCTTCAACTCTGTTAGTTGAATTCACAGAACAGAAAGCAGTTTCATAAAAGCTTCTGTGTAGTTTTACTTGAAGATATTCCATTTGCCTCTAGAGCCCTCCTGGGGCTCCAAATGTCCACTTGCAGTTTCCACAGAAACTGTGTTTCAGAACTGCTCAATCAAAAGTAAGCTTCAACTCTTTTAGTTGAATGCACTGAACAAAAAGTACTATCACAGAATGCTTCTGTGTAGTTTTTATTTAAAGACATTCCAATTTCCACTGTAGGCCTCTTAGCGTTATGAATGTCCTCTTGCAGTTTCTAATGAAAGAGTGTTAAAGTGCTGCTCAATCAAAAGAAAGGTCCAACTCTGTTAGTTGAATGTACAGAACAGAAAGAAGTTTCACAGAATGCTTCTGTGTTGTTTTTATTTGTAGATATTCTTTTTTGCTGTATAGGCCCCTTAGCGCTATGAATGTCCAATTGCAGTTTCTACAGAAAGAGTGTTTCAGAATTGCTCAATCAAAAGTAAGCTTCAAATCTGTTACTTGAATGCACAGAACAGAAAGAAGTTTCACTGAATGCTTCTGTGTAGTTTTTGTTTGTAGTTATTCCTTTTTCCAGCATAGGCTCCTTAGTGCTACGAATGTCCACTTGCAGTTTCTACCGAAAGAGTGTTTCAGAACTGCTCAATCAATAGTATTGTTAAACTCTGTTAGTTGAATGCAAAGAACAGAAATAAGTTTCACCGAATGTTTCTGTGTAGTTTTTATTTGAAGATATTCCTTTTTCCAATATAAGCCCATTAGTGCTCTGTATGTCCAGTTGCAGTTTCCACAGAAAGAGAGTTTCAGAACTGCTCTATCAAAAGTAATATTCATCTCTGTTAGTTGAATGCACAGAACAGAAAGAAGTTTCGCAGAATGCTTCAGTGTAGTTTTTATTTGAAGATATTCCTTTTTCCACTATAGGCCCCTTAGGGCTCCGAATGTCCACTTGCAGTTTTTACAGAAACAGTGTTTCAGAACTGTTCAATCAAAAGTAAGCTTCAACTCTGTTAGTTGAATGCCCAGAACAGAAAGAAGTTTCGCAGAATGCTTCTGAGTAGTTTTAATTTGAAGATATTCTTTTTTCCACTATAAGCCCAATAGCGCTCTGAGTGTCCACTTGTAGTTTCTACAGAAACAGTGTTTCAGAACTGCTCTATCGAAAGTAATATTCAACTCTGTTACTTGAATGCACAGAACAGAAAGAAGTTTCGCAGAATGCTTCTGTGTATTTTTTATTTGTAGATATTCTTTTTTGCAGTATAGGCCCCTTAGCGCTATGAATGTCCAATTGCGGTTTCTACAGAAAGAGTGTATCAGAATTGCTCAATCAAAAGTAAGCTTCAACTCTGTTAGTTCATTGCACAGAACAGAAAGAAGTTTCACTGAATGCCTCTGTGTAGGTTTTGTTTGTAATTATTCCTTTTCCAGTATAGGCTCCTTAGTGCTAGGAATGTCCACTTGCAGTTTCTACAGAAAGAGTGTTTCAGAACTGCTCAATCAATAGTAATGTTCAACTCTGATAGTTGAATGCACAGAACAGAATGAAGTTTCGCAGAATGCTTCTGAGTAGCTTTTAGTAGAAGATATTGCTTTTTCCACTATAAGCCCTTTAGCGCTCTGAATGTCCAGTTGCAGTTTCTACAGAAAGAGTGTTTCAGAACTGCTCTACCAAAAGTAATATTCAACGCTGTTAGTTTAATGCACAGAACAGAAAGAAGCTTCGGAGAATGCTTCTGTGTAGTTTTTATTTGAAGATATTCCTTTTTCCACTATTGGCCCCTTAGGGTTCCAAATGTCCACTTGCTGTTTCTACAGAAAGAGCGTCTCAGAACTGCTCAATCAATAGTAAGCTTCAACTCTGTTAGTTGAATGCAAAGAACAGAAAGAAGTTTCACAGAATGATTCTGTGTAGTTTTTATTTGAAGATATTCCTTTTTGCACTGTACGCCCCTTAGGGTTCCAAATGTCCACTTGCAGTTTCTTCAGAAAGAGCGTCTCAGAACTGCTCAATCAAAAGTAAACTTCAACTCTGTTAGTTGAGTGCAAAGAAGAGAAACAAGTTTCACAGAATGCTTCTGTATAGTTTTAATTTGAAGATATTCCTTTTTCCACTATAAGCCCATTAGCTCTCGGAGTGTCCAGTTGCAGTTTCCACAGAAAGAGTGTTTCAGAACTGCTGTATCAAAAGTAATATTCATATCTGTTAGTTGAATGCACAGAAGAGATAGAAGGTTTGCAGAATGCTTCTGTATAGTTTTTATTTGAAGATATTCCTTTTTCCACTATAGGACCCTTAGGGCTCCGAATGTCCACTTACAGTTTCTACAGAAACAATGTTTCAGAACTTTTCAATCAAAAGTAAGCTTCAACTCTGTTAGTTGAATTCACAGAACAGAAAGCAGTTTCATAAAATGCTTCTGTGTAGTTTTCATTTGAAGATATTCCATTTGCCACTAGAGTCCTCCTGGGGCTCCAAATGTCCACTTGCAGTTTCCACAGAAATTGTGTTTCAGAACTGCTCAATCAAAAGTAAGCTTCAACTCTGTTAGTTGAATGCACTGAACAAAAAGTACTATCACAGAATGCTTCTGTGTAGTTTTTATTTGAAGACATTACATTTTCCACTGTAGGCCTCTTAGCGCTATGAATGTCCACTTGCAGTTTCTAATGAAAGAGTGTTTCAGCGCTGCTCAATCAAAAGAAAGGTCCAACTCTGTTAGTTGAATGCACAGAACAGAAAGAAGTTTCACAGAATGCTTCTGTGTAGGTTTTATTTGAAGTAAGTCCTTTTTACACTATAGGCCCCCATGCGCTATGGTTGTCCACTTGCAGTTTCTACAGAAAGAGTGTTTCAGAATTGCTCAATCAAAAGTAAGTTTCAAATCTGTTACTTGAATGCACAGAACAGAAAGAAGTTTCACTGAATGCTTCTGTGTAGTTTTTTTTTGTAGTTATTCCTTTTTCCAGCATAGGCTCCTTAGTGCTACGAATGTCCACTTGCAGTTTCTACCGAAAGAGTGTTTCAGAACTGCTCAATCAATAGTATTGTTCAACTCTGTTAGTTGAATGCACAGAACAGAAAGAAGTTTCGCAGAATTCTTCTGAGTAGTTTCTAGTTGAATGATATCCCTTTTTCCACTATAAGCCCCATAGAGCTCTGAATGTCCAGTTGCAGTTCCTACAGAAAGAGTGTCTCAGAACTGCTCCATCAAAAGTAATGTTCAACTCTGTTAGTTGAATGCGCAGAACAGAAAGAAGCTTCGGAGAATGCTTCTGTGTAGTTTTAATTTGAAGATATTCCTTCTTCCACTATAAGCCCATTAGCTCTCTGAGTGTCCAGTTGCATTTTCCACAGAAAGAGTGTTTCAGAACTGCTCTATCAAAAGTAATGTTCAACTCTGTTAGTTGAATGCACAGAACAGAAAGAAGCTTCGGAGAATGCTTCTGTGTAGTTTTAATTTGAAGATATTCCTTTTTCCACTATAAGCCCATTAGCTCTCTGAGTGTCCAGTTGCATTTTCCACAGAAAGAGTGTTTCAGAACTGCTCTATCAAAAGTAATATTCATCTCTGTTAGTTGAATGCACAGAACAGAAAGAAGTTTCGCAGAATGGTTCTGTGTAGTTTTTATTTGAAGATATTTCTTTTTCCACTATAGGACCCTTAGGGCTCCGAATGTCCACTTACAGTTTCTACAGAAACAATGTTTCAGAACTGTTCAATCAAAAGCAAGCTTCAACTCTGTTAGTTGAATTCACAGAACAGAAAGCAGTTTCATAAAATGCTTCTGTGTAGTTTTTATTTGAAGATATTCCTTTTGCCACTAGAGTCCTCCTGGGGCTCCGAATGTCCACTTGCAGTTTCCACAGAAACTGTGTTTCAGAACTCCTCAATCAAAAGTAAGCTTCAACTCTGTTAGTTGAATGCACTGAACAAAAAGTACTATCACAGAATGCTTCTGTGTAGTTTTTATTTGAAGACATTACATTTTCCACTGTAGGCCTCTTAGCGCTATGAATGTCCACTTGCAGTTTCTAATGAAAGAGTGTTTCTGTGCTGCTCAATCAAAAGAAAGGTCCAACTCTGTTAGTTGAATGCACAGAACAGAAAGAAGGTTCACAGGATGCTTCCGTGTAGGTTTTATTTGAAGTAAGTCCATTTTACACTATAGGCCCCCATGCGCTATGGTTGTCCACTTGCAGTTTCTACAGAAAGAGTGTTTCTGTGCTGCTCTATCAAAAGTAGGTTCAACTCTGTTAGTTGAATGCACAGAAGACAAAGAAGTTTCACAGAATGCTTCTGTGTAGTTTTTATTTGTAGATATTCTTTTTTGCTGTATAGGCCCCTTAGCGCTATGAATGTCCAACTGCAGTTTCTACAGAAAGAGTGTTTCAGAATTGCTCAATCAAAAGTAAGCTTCAAATCTGTTACTTGAATGCACAGAACAGAAAGAAGTTTCACTGAATGCTTCTGTGTAGTTTTTGTTTGTAGTTATTCCTTTTTCCAGCATAGGCTCCTTAGTGCTACGAATGTCCACTTGTAGTTTCTACAGAAAGAGTGTTTCAGAACTGCTCAATCAATAGTAATGTTCAACTCTGTTAGTTGAATGCACAGAACAGAAAGAAGTTTCGCAGAATGCTTCTGAGTAGTTTCTAGTTGAAGATATCCCTTTTTCCACTATAAGCCCCATAGAGCTCTGAATGTCCAGTTGCAGTTTCTACAGAAAGAGTGTTTCAGAACTGCTCAATCAATAGTAATGTTCAACTCTGATAGTTGAATGCACAGAACAGAATGAAGTTTCGCAGAATGCTTCTGAGTAGCTTTTAGTTGAAGATATTGCTTTTTCCACTATAAGCCCTTTAGCGCTCTGATTGTCCTGTTGCAGTTTCTACAGAAAGAGTGTTTCAGAACTGCTCTACCAAAAGTAATATTCAACTCTGTTAGTTTAAAGCACAGAACAGAAAGAAGCTTCGGAGAATGCTTCTCTGTAGTTTTTATTTGAAGATATTCCTTTTTCCACTATTGGCCCCTTAGGGTTCCAAATGTCCACTTGCTGTTTCTACAGAAAGAGCGTCTCAGAACTGCTCAATCAATAGTAAGCTTCAACCCTGTTAGTTGAATGCAAAGAACAGAAAGAAGTTTCACAGAATGATTCTGTGTAGTTTTATTTGAAGATATTCGTTTTTCCACTGTACGCCCCTTAGGGTTCCAAATGTCCACTTGCAGTTTCTTCAGAAAGAGCGTCTCAGAACTGCTCAATCAAAAGTAAACTTCAAATCTGTTAGTTGAATGCAAAGAAGAGAAACAAGTTTCACAGAATGCTTCTGTATAGTTTTAATTTAAAGATGTTCCTTTTTCCACTATAAGCCCATTAGCTCTCGGAGTGTCCAGTTGCAGTTTCCACAGAAAGAGTGTTTCAGAACTGCTCTATCAAAAGTAATATTCATCTCTGTTAGTTGAATGCACAGAACAGACAGAATTTTCGCAGAATGCTTCTGTGTAGTTTTTATTTGAAGATATTCCTTTTTCCACTATAGGACCCTTAGGGCTCAGAATGTCCACTTACAGTTTCTACAGAAACAATGTTTCAGAACTTTTCAATGAAAAGTAAGCTTCAACTCTGTTAGTTGAATTCACAGAACAGAAAGCAGTTTCATAAAAGCTTCTGTGTAGTTTTTACTTGAAGATATTCCATTTGCCTCTAGAGCCCTCCTGGGGCTCCAAATGTCCACTTGCAGTTTCCACAGAAACTGTGTTTCAGAACTGCTCAATCAAAAGTAAGCTTCAACTCTTTTAGTTGAATGCACTGAACAAAAAGTACTATCACAGAATGCTTCTGTGTAGTTTTTATTTAAAGACATTCCAATTTCCACTGTAGGCCTCTTAGCGCTATGAATGTCCTCTTGCAGTTTCTAATGAAAGAGTGTTTCAGCGCTGCTCAATCAAAAGAAAGGTCCAACTCTGTTAGTTGAATGCACAGAACAGAAAGAAGTTTCGCAGAATGCTTCTGAGTAGTTTCTAGTTGAAGATATCCCTTTTTCCACTATAAGCCCCATAGTGCTCTGAATGTCCAGTTGCAGTTCCTACAGAAAGAGTGTTTCAGAACTGCTCTATCAAAAGTAATGTTCAACTCTGTTAGTTGAATGCACAGAACAGAAAGAAGCTTCGGAGAATGCTTCTGTGTAGTTTTAATTTGAAGATATTCTTTTTTCCACTATAAGCCCATTAGCAGTCTGAGTGTCCAGTTGCATTTTCCACAGAGTGTTTCAGAACTGCTCTATCAAAAGTAATGTTCAACTCTGTTAGTTGAATGCACAGAACAGAAAGAAGCTTCGGAGAATGCTTCTGTGTAGTTTTTATTTGAAGATATTCCTTTTTCCACTATAGGCCCCTTACGGTTCCAAATATCCACTTGCTGTTTCTACAGAAAGAGCGTCTCAGAACTGCTCAATCAATAGTATGCTTCAACTCTGTTAGTTGAATTCAAAGAACAGAAATAAGTTTCACAGAATGTTTCTGTGTAGTTTTTATTTGAAGATATTCCTTTTTCCAACATAAGCCCATTAGTGCTCTGTATGTCCAGTTAGAGTTTCCACAGAAAGAGTGTTTCAGAACTGTTCAATCAAAAGTAAGCTTCAACTCTGTTAGTTGAATGCCCAGAACAGAAAGAAGTTTCGCAGAATGCTTCTGAGTAGTTTTAATTTGAAGATATTCTTTTTTCCACTATAAGCCAAATTGCGCTCTGAGTGTCCACTTGTAGTTTCTACAGAAACAGTGTTTCAGAACTGCTCTATCGAAAGTAATATTCAACTCTGTTACTTGAATGCACAGAACAGAAAGAAGTTTCACAGAATGCTTCTGTGTAGTTTTTATCTGTAGATATTCTTTTTGGCAGTATAGGCCCCTTAGCGCTATGAATGTCCAATTGCAGTTTCTACAGAAAGAGTGTATCAGAATTGCTCAATCAAAAGTATGCTTCAACTCTGTTAGTTCATTGCACAGAACAGAAAGTAGTTTCACTGAATGCCTCTGTGTAGTTTTTGTTTGTAATTATTCCTTTTCCAGTATAGGCTCCTTAGTGCTAGGAATGTCCACTTGCAGTTTCTACAGAAAGAGTGTTTCAAAACTGCTCAATCAATAGTAATGTTCAACTCTGATAGTTGAATGCACAGAACAGAATGAAGTTTCGCAGAATGCTTCTGAGTAGCTTTTAGTTGAAGATATTCCTTCTTCCACTATAAGCCCATTAGCTCTCTGAGTGTCCAGTTGCATTTTCCACAGAAAGAGTGTTTCAGAACTGCTCTATCAAAAGTAATGTTCAACTCTGTTAGTTGAATGCACAGAACAGAAAGAAGCTTCGGAGAATGCTTCTGTGTAGTTTTAATTTGAAGATATTCCTTTTTCCACTATAAGCCCATTAGCTCTCTGAGTGTCCAGTTGCATTTTCCAGAGAAAGAGTGTTTCAGAACTGCTCTATCAAAAGTAATATTCATCTCTGTTAGTTGAATGCACAGAACAGAAAGAAGTTTCGCAGAATGGTTCTGTGTAGTTTTTATTTGAAGATATTTCTTTTTCCACTATAGGACCCTTAGGGCTCCGAATGTCCACTTACAGTTTCTACAGAAACAATGTTTCAGAACTGTTCAATCAAAAGTAAGTTTCAACTCTGTTAGTTGAATTCACAGAACAGAAAGCAGTTTCATAAAATGCTTCTGTGTAGTTTTTATTTGAAGATATTCCTTTTGCCACTAGAGTCCTCCTGGCGCTCCGAATGTCCACTTGCAGTTTCCACAGAAACTGTGTTTCAGAACTCCTCAATCAAAAGTAAGCTTCAACTCTGTTAGTTGAATGCACTGAACAAAAAGTACTATCACAGAATGCTTCTGTGTAGTTTTTATTTGAAGACATTACATTTTCCACTGTAGGCCTCTTAGCGCTATGAATGTCCACTTGCAGTTTCTAATGAAAGAGTGTTTCTGTGCTGCTCAATCGAAAGAAAGGTCCAACTCTGTTAGTTGAATGCACAGAACAGAAAGAAGGTTCACAGTATGCTTCCGTGTAGGTTTTATTTGAAGTAAGTCCTTTTTACACTATAGGCCCCCATGCGCTATGGTTGTCCACTTGCAGTTTATACAGAAAGAGTGTTTCTGTGCTGCTCTATCAAAAGTAGGTTCAACTCTTTTAGTTGAATGCACAGAAGACAAAGAAGTTTCACAGAATGCTTCTGTGTAGTTTTTATTTTTAGATATTCTTTTTTGCTGTATAGGCCCCTTAGCGCTATGAATGTCCAACTGCAGTTTGTACAGAAAGAGTGTTTCAGAATTGCTCAATCAAAAGTAAGCTTCAAATCTGTTACTTGAATGCACAGAACAGAAAGAAGTTTCACTGAATGCTTCTGTGTAGTTTTTGTTTGTAGTTATTCCTTTTTCCAGCATAGGCTCCTTAGTGCTACGAATGTCCACTTGTAGTTTCTACAGAAAGAGTGTTTCAGAACTGCTCAATCAATAGTATTGTTCAACTCTGTTAGTTGAATGCACAGAACAGAAAGAAGTTTCGCAGAATGCTTCTGAGTAGTTTCTAGTTGAAGATATCCCTTTTTCCACTATAAGCCCCATAGAGCTCTGAATGTCCAGTTGCAGTTTATACAGAAAGAGTGTTTCAGAACTGCTCTCTCAAAAGTAATGTTCAACTCTGTTAGTTGAATGCACAGAACAGAAAGAAGTTTCGGAGAATGCTTCTGTGTAGTTTTTATTTGAAGATATTCCTTTTTCCACTATAGGCCCCTTACGGTTCCAAATATCCACTTGCTGTTTCTACAGAAAGAGCGTCTCAGAACTGCTCTATCAAAAGTAATATTCATCTCTGTTAGTTGAATGCACAGAACAGAAAGAAGTTTCGCAGAATGCTTCAGTGTAGTTTTTATTTGAATATATTCCTTTTTCCACTATAGGCCCCTTAGGGCTCCGAATGTCCACTTGCAGTTTTTACAGAAACAGTGTTTCAGAACTGTTCAATCAAAAGTAAGCTTCAACTCTGTTAGTTGAATGCCCAGAACAGAAAGAAGTTTCGCAGAATGCTTCTGAGTAGTTTTAATTTGAAGATATTCTTTTTTCCACTATAAGCCCAATAGCGCTCTGAGTGTCCACTTGTAGTTTCTACAGAAACAGTGTTTCAGAACTGCTCTATCGAAAGTAATATACAACTCTGTTACTTGAATGCACAGAACAGAAAGAAGTTTCGCAGAATTCTTCTGTGTATTTTTTATTTGTAGATATTTTTTGGCAGTATACTCCCCTTAGCGCTATGAATGTCCAATTGCAGTTTCCACAGAAAGAGTGTATCAGAATTGCTCAATAAAAAGTAAGCTTCAACTCTGTTAGTTCATTGCACAGAACAGAAAGAAGTTTCACTGAATGCCTCTGTGTAGGTTTTGTTTGTAATTATTCCTTTTCCAGTATAGGCTCCTTAGTGCTAGGAATGTCCACTTGCAGTTTCTACAGAAAGAGTGTTTCAGAACTGCTCAATCAATAGTAACGTTCAACTCTGATACTTGAATGCACAGAACAGAATGAAGTTTCGCAGAATGCTTCTGAGTAGCTTTTAGTTGAAGATATTGCTTTTTCCACTATAAGCCCTTTAGCGCTCTGAATGTCCAGTTGCAGTATCTACAGAAAGAGTGTTTCAGAACTGCTCTACCAAAAGTAATATTCAACTCTTAGTTTAATGCACAGAACAGAAAGAAGCTTCGGAGAATGCTTCTGTGTAGTTTTTATTTGAAGATATTCCTTTTTCCACTATTGGCCCCTTAGGGTTCCAAATGTCCACTTGCTGTTTCTACAGAAAGAGCGTCTCAGAACTGCTCAATCAATAGTAAGCTTCAACTCTGTTAGTTGAATGCAAAGAACAGAAAGAAGTTTCACAGAATGATTCTGTGTAGTTTTTATTTGAAGATATTCGTTTTTCCACTGTACGCCCCTTAGGGTTCCAAATGTCCACTTGCAGTTTCTTCAGAAAGAGCGTCTCAGAACTGCTCAATCAAAAGTAAACTTCAACTCTGTTAGTTGAGTGCAAAGAAGAGAAACAAGTTTCACAAAATGCTTCTGTATAGTTTTAATTTGAAGATATTCCTTTTTCCACTATAAGCCCATTAGCTCTCGGAGTGTCCAGTTGCAGTTTCCACAGAAAGAGTGTTTCAGATCTGCTGTATCAAAAGTAATATTCATATCTGTTAGTTGAATGCACAGAAGAGATAGAAGGTTTGCAGAATGCTTCTGTATAGTTTTTATTTGAAGATATTCCTTTTTCCACTATAGGACCCTTAGGGCTCCGAATGTCCACTTACAGTTTCTACAGAAACAATGTTTCAGAACTTTTCAATCAAAAGTAATCTTCAACTCTGTTAGTTGAATTCACAGAACAGAAAGCAGTTTCATAAAATGCTTCTGTGTAGTTTTCATTTGAAGATATTCCATTTGCCACTAGAGTCCTCCTGGGGCTCCAAATGTCCACTTGCAGTTTCCACAGAAACTGTGTTTCAGAACTGCTCAATCAAAAGTAAGCTTCAACTCTGTTAGTTGAATGCAATGAACAAAAAGTACTATCACAGAATGCTTCTGTGTAGTTTTTATTTGAAGACATTACATTTTCCACTGTAGGCCTCTTAGCGCTATGAATGTCCACTTGCAGTTTCTAATGAAAGAGTGTTTCAGCGCTGCTCAATCAAAAGAAATGTCCAACTCTGTTAGTTGAATGCACAGAACAGAAAGAAGTTTCACAGAATGCTTCTGTGTAGGTTTTATTTGAAGTAAGTCCTTTTTACACTATAGGCCCCATGCGCTATGGTTGTCCACTTGCAGTTTCTACAGAAAGAGTGTTTCAGAATTGCTCAATCAAAAGTAAGCTTCAAATCAGTTACTTGAATGCACAGAACAGAAAGAAGTTTCACTGAATGCTTCTGTGTAGTTTTTGTTTGTAGTTATTCCTTTTTCCAGCATAGGCTCCTTAGTGCTTCGAATGTCCCCTTGCAGTTTCTAACGAAAGAGTGTTTCAGAACTGCTCAAACAATAGTATTGTTCAACTCTGTTAGTTGAATGCACAGAACAGAAAGAAGTTTCGCAGAATGCTTCTGAGTAGTTTCTAGTTGAAGATATCCCTTTTTCCACTATAAGCCCTATAGAGCTCTGTATGTCCAGTTGCAGTTCCTACAGAAAGAGTGTTTCAGAACTGCTCTATCAAAAGTAATGTTCAACTCTGTTAGTTGAATGCCCAGAACAGAAAGAAGTTTCGCAGAATGCTTCTGAGTAGTTTTAATTTGAAGATATTCTTTTTTCCACTATAAGCCAAATAGCGCTCTGAGTGTCCACTTGTAGTTTCTACAGAAACAGTGTTTCAGAACTGCTCTATCGAAAGTAATATTCAACTCTGTTACTTGAATGCACAGAACAGAAAGAAGTTTCACAGAATGCTTCTGTGTAGTTTTTATCTGTAGATATTCTTTTTGGCAGTATAGGCCCCTTAGCGCTATGAATGTCCAATTGCAGTTTCTACAGAAAGAGTGTATCAGAATTGCTCAATCAAAAGTATGCTTCAACTCTGTTAGTTCATTGCACAGAACAGAAAGTAGTTTCACTGAATGCCTCTGTGTAGTTTTTGTTTGTAATTATTCCTTTTCCAGTATAGGCTCCTTAGTGCTAGGAATGTCCACTTGCAGTTTCTACAGAAAGAGTGTTTCAAAACTGCTCAATCAATAGTAATGTTCAACTCTGATAGTTGAATGCACAGAACAGAACGAAGTTTCGCAGAATGCTTCTGAGTAGCTTTTAGTTGAAGATATTCCTTTTTCCACTATAAGCCCATTAGCTCTCTGAGTGTCCAGTTGCATTTTCCACAGAAAGAGTGTTTCAGAACTGCTCTATCAAAAGTAATGTTCAACTCTGTTAGTTGAATGCACAGAACAGAAAGAAGCTTCGGAGAATGCTTCTGTGTAGTTTTAATTTGAAGATATTCCTTTTTCCACTATAAGCCCATTAGCTCTCTGAGTGTCCAGTTGCATTTTCCACAGAAAGAGTGTTTCAGAACTGCTCTATCAAAAGTAATATTCATCTCTGTTAGTTGAATGCACAGAACAGAAAGAAGTTTCGCAGAATGGTTCTGTGTAGTTTTTATTTGAAGATATTTCTTTTTCCACTATAGGACCCTTAGGGCTCCGAATGTCCACTTACAGTTTCTACAGAAACAATGTTTCAGAACTGTTCAATCAAAAGTAAGCTTCAACTCTGTTAGTTGAATTCACAGAACAGAAAGCAGTTTCATAAAATGCTTCTGTGTAGTTTTTATTTGAAGATATTCCTTTTGCCACTAGAGTCCTCCTGGCGCTCCGAATGTCCACTTGCAGTTTCCACAGAAACTGTGTTTCAGAACTCCTCAATCAAAAGTAAGCTTCAACTCTGTTAGTTGAATGCACTGAACAAAAAGTACTATCACAGAAGGCTTCTGTGTAGTTTTTATTTGAAGACATTACATTTTCCACTGTAGGCCTCTTAGCGCTATGAATGTCCACTTGCAGTTTCTAATGAAAGAGTGTTTCTGTGCTGCTCAATCAAAAGAAAGGTCCAACTCTGTTAGTTGAATGCACAGAACAGAAAGAAGGTTCACAGTATGCTTCCGTGTAGGTTTTATTTGAAGTAAGTCCTTTTTACACTATAGGCCCCCATGCGCTATGGTTGTCCACTTGCAGTTTCTACAGAAAGAGTGTTTCTGTGCTGCTCTATCAAAAGTAGGTTCAACTCTGTTAGTTGAATGCACGGAAGACAAAGAAGTTTCACAGAATGCTTCTGTGTAGTTTTTATTTTTAGATATTCTTTTTTGCTGTATAGGCCCCTTAGCGCTATGAATGTCCAACTGCAGTTTGTACAGAAAGAGTGTTTCAGAATTGCTCAATCAAAAGTAAGCTTCAAATCTGTTACTTGAATGCACAGAACAGAAAGAAGTTTCACTGAATGCTTCTGTGTAGTTTTTGTTTGTAGTTATTCCTTTTTCCAGCATAGGCTCCTTAGTGCTACGAATGTCCACTTGTAGTTTCTACAGAAAGAGTGTTTCAGAACTGCTCAATCAATAGTATTGTTCAACTCTGTTAGTTGAATGCACAGAACAGAAAGAAGTTGCGCAGAATGCTTCTGAGTAGTTTCTAGTTGAAGATATCCCTTTTTCCACTATAAGCCCCATAGAGCTCTGAATGTCCAGTTGCAGTTTATACAGAAAGAGTGTTTCAGAACTGCTCTCTCAAAAGTAATGTTCAACTCTGTTAGTTGAATGCACAGAACAGAAAGAAGTTTCGGAGAATGCTTCTGTGTAGTTTTTATTTGAAGATATTCCTTTTTCCACTATAGGCCCCTTACGGTTCCAAATATCCACTTGCTGTTTCTACAGAAAGAGCGTCTCAGAACTGCTCAATCAATAGTATTGTTAAACTCTGATAGTTGAATGCAAAGAACAGAAATAAGTTTCACCGAATGTTTCTGTGTAGTTTTTATTTGAAGATATTCCTTTTTCCAATATAAGCCCATTAGTGCTCTGTATGTCCAGTTGCAGTTTCCACAGAAAGAGAGTTTCAGAACTGCTCTATCAAAAGTAATATTCATCTCTGTTAGTTGAATGCACAGAACAGAAAGAAGTTTCGCAGAATGCTTCAGTGTAGTTTTTATTTGAAGATACTCCTTTTTCCAATATAAGCCCAATAGTGCTCTGTATGTCCAGTTGCAGTTTCCACAGAAAGAGTGTTTCAGAACTGCTCTATCAAAAGTAATATTCATCTCTGTTAGTTGAATGCACAGAACAGAAAGAAGTTTCGCAGAATGCTTCAGTGTAGTTTTTATTTGAATATATTCCTTTTTCCACTATAGGCCCCTTAGGGCTCCGAATGTCCACTTGCAGTTTTTACAGAAACAGTGTTTCAGAACTGTTCAATCAAAAGTAAGCTTCAACTCTGTTAGTTGAATGCCCAGAACAGAAAGAAGTTTCGCAGAATGCTTCTGAGTAGTTTTAATTTGAAGATATTCTTTTTTCCACTATAAGCCCAATAGCGCTCTGAGTGTCCACTTGTAGTTTCTACAGAAACAGTGTTTCAGAACTGCTCTATCGAAAGTAATATACAACTCTGTTACTTGAATGCACAGAACAGAAAGAAGTTTCGCAGAATTCTTCTGTGTATTTTTTATTTGTAGATATTTTTTGGCAGTATACTCCCCTTAGCGCTATGAATGTCCAATTGCAGTTTCCACAGAAAGAGTGTATCAGAATTGCTCAATAAAAAGTAAGCTTCAACTCTGTTAGTTCATTGCACAGAACAGAAAGAAGTTTCACTGAATGCCTCTGTGTAGGTTTTGTTTGTAATTATTCCTTTTCCAGTATAGGCTCCTTAGTGCTAGGAATGTCCACTTGCAGTTTCTACAGAAAGAGTGTTTCAGAACTGCTCAATCAATAGTAACGTTCAACTCTGATAGTTGAATGCACAGAACAGAATGAAGTTTCGCAGAATGCTTCTGAGTAGCTTTTAGTTGAAGATATTGCTTTTTCCACTATAAGCCCTTTAGCGCTCTGAATGTCCAGTTGCAGTATCTACAGAAAGAGTGTTTCAGAACTGCTCTACCAAAAGTAATATTCAACTCTTAGTTTAATGCACAGAACAGAAAGAAGCTTCGGAGAATGCTTCTGTGTAGTTTTTATTTGAAGATATTCCTTTTTCCACTATTGGCCCCTTAGGGTTCCAAATGTCCACTTGCTGTTTCTACAGAAAGAGCGTCTCAGAACTGCTCAATCAATAGTAAGCTTCAACTCTGTTAGTTGAATGCAAAGAACAGAAAGAAGTTTCACAGAATGATTCTGTGTAGTTTTTATTTGAAGATATTCGTTTTTCCACTGTACGCCCCTTAGGGTTCCAAATGTCCACTTGCAGTTTCTTCAGAAAGAGCGTCTCAGAACTGCTCAATCAAAAGTAAACTTCAACTCTGTTAGTTGAGTGCAAAGAAGAGAAACAAGTTTCACAAAATGCTTCTGTATAGTTTTAATTTGAAGATATTCCTTTTTCCACTATAAGCCCATTAGCTCTCGGAGTGTCCAGTTGCAGTTTCCACAGAAAGAGTGTTTCAGATCTGCTGTATCAAAAGTAATATTCATATCTGTTAGTTGAATGCACAGAAGAGATAGAAGGTTTGCAGAATGCTTCTGTATAGTTTTTATTTGAAGATATTCCTTTTTCCACTATAGGACCCTTAGGGCTCCGAATGTCCACTTACAGTTTCTACAGAAACAATGTTTCAGAACTTTTCAATCAAAAGTAATCTTCAACTCTGTTAGTTGAATTCACAGAACAGAAAGCAGTTTCATAAAATGCTTCTGTGTAGTTTTCATTTGAAGATATTCCATTTGCCACTAGAGTCCTCCTGGGGCTCCAAATGTCCACTTGCAGTTTCCACAGAAACTGTGTTTCAGAACTGCTCAATCAAAAGTAAGCTTCAACTCTGTTAGTTGAATGCAATGAACAAAAAGTACTATCACAGAATGCTTCTGTGTAGTTTTTATTTGAAGACATTACATTTTCCACTGTAGGCCTCTTAGCGCTATGAATGTCCACTTGCAGTTTCTAATGAAAGAGTGTTTCAGCGCTGCTCAATCAAAAGAAATGTCCAACTCTGTTAGTTGAATGCACAGAACAGAAAGAAGTTTCACAGAATGCTTCTGTGTAGGTTTTATTTGAAGTAAGTCCTTTTTACACTATAGGCCCCATGCGCTATGGTTGTCCACTTGCAGTTTCTACAGAAAGAGTGTTTCAGAATTGCTCAATCAAAAGTAAGCTTCAAATCAGTTACTTGAATGCACAGAACAGAAAGAAGTTTCACTGAATGCTTCTGTGTAGTTTTTGTTTGTAGTTATTCCTTTTTCCAGCATAGGCTCCTTAGTGCTTCGAATGTCCCCTTGCAGTTTCTAACGAAAGAGTGTTTCAGAACTGCTCAAACAATAGTATTGTTCAACTCTGTTAGTTGAATGCACAGAACAGAAAGAAGTTTCGCAGAATGCTTCTGAGTAGTTTCTAGTTGAAGATATCCCTTTTTCCACTATAAGCCCTATAGAGCTCTGTATGTCCAGTTGCAGTTCCTACAGAAAGAGTGTTTCAGAACTGCTCTATCAAAAGTAATGTTCAACTCTGTTAGTTGAATGCACAGAACAGAAAGAAGCTTCGGAGAATGCTTCTGTGTAGTTTTAATTTGAAGATATTCTTTTTTCCACTATAAGCCCATTAGCTCTCTGAGTGTCCAGTTGCATTTTCCACAGAAAGAGTGTTTCAGAACTGCTCTATAAAAAGTAATGTTCAACTCTGTTAGTTGAATGCACAGAACAGAAAGAAGCTTCGGAGAATGCTTCTGTGTAGTTTTAATTTGAAGATATTGCTTTTTCCACTATAAGCCCATTAGCTCTCTGAGTGTTCAGTTGCATTTTCCAGAGAAAGAGTGTTTCAGAACTGCTCTATCAAAAGTAATATTCATCTCTGTTAGTTGAATGCACAGAACAGATAGAAGTTTCGCAGAATGCTTCTGTGTAGTTTTTATTTGAAGATATTACTTTTTCCACTCAAGACCCTTAGGGCTCCGAATGTCCACTTACAGTTTCTACAGAAACAATGTTTCAGAACTGTTCAATCAAAAGTAAGCTTCAACTCTGTTAGTTGAATTCACAGAACAGAAAGCAGTTTCATAAAATGCTTCTGTGTAGTTTTTATTTGAAGATATTCCTTTTGCCACTAGAGTCCTCCTGGGGCTCCGAATGTCCACTTGCAGTTTCCACAGAAACTGTGTTTCAGAACTCCTCAATCAAAAGTAAGCTTCAACTCTGTTAGTTGAATGCACTGAACAAAAAGTACTATCACAGAATGCTTCTGTGTAGTTTTTATTTGAAGACATTACATTTTCCACTGTAGGCCTCTTAGCGCTATGAATGTCCACTTGCAGTTTCTAATGAAAGAGTGTTTCTGTGCTGCTCAATCAAAAGAAAGGTCCAACTCTGTTAGTTGAATGCACTGAACAGAAAGAAGTTTCACAGTATGCTTCCGTGTAGGTTTTATTTGAAGTAAGTCCTTTTTACACTATATGCCCCCTTGCGCTATGGTTGTCCACTTGCAGTTTCTACAGAAATAGTGTTTCTGTGCTGCTCTATCAAAAGTAGGTTCAACTCTGTTAGTTGAATGCACAGAAGACAAAGAAGTTTCACAGAATGCTTCTGTGTAGTTTTTATTTGTAGATATTCTTTTTTGCTGTATAGGCCCCTTAGCGCTATGAATGTCCAATTGCAGTTTCTACAGAAAGAGTGTTTCAGAATTGCTCAATCAAAAGTAAGCTTCAAATCTGTTACTTGAATGCACAGAACAGAAAGAAGTTTCACTGAATGCTTCTGTGTAGTTTTTCTTTGTAGTTATTCCTTTTTCCAGCATAGGCTCCTTAGTGCTACAAATGTCCACTTGCAGTTTCTACCGAAAGAGTGTTTCAGAACTGCTCAATCAATAGTATTGTTCAACTCTGTTAGTTGAATGCACAGAACAGAAAGAAGTTTCGCAGAATGCTTCTGAGTAGTTTCTAGTTGAAGATATCCCTTTTTCCACTATAAGCCCCATAGAGCTCTGAATGTCCAGTTGCAGTTACTACAGAAAGAGTGTTTCAGAACTGCTCTATCAAAAGTAATGTTCAACTCTGTTAGTTGAATGCACAGAAGAGAAAGAAGCTTCGGAGAATGTTTCTGTGTAGTTTTAATTTGAAGATATTCCTTTTTCCACTGTCAGCCCATTAGCTCTCAGAGTGTCCAGTTGCATTTTCCACAGAAAGAGTGTTTCAGTACTGCTCTATCAGAAGTAATATTCATCTCTGTTAGTTGAATGCACAGAACAGAAAGAGGTTTCGCAGAATGCTTCTGAGTAGTTTCTAGTTGAAGATATCCCTTTTTCCACTATAAGCCCCATAGAGCTCTGAATGTCCAGTTGCAGTTTCTACAGAAAGAGTGTTTCAAAACTGCTCTATCAAAAGTAATGTTCAACTCTGTTAGTTGAATGCAAAGAACAGAAAGTAGTTTCGGAGAATGCTTCTGTGTAGTTTTTATTTGAAGATATTCCTTTTTCCACTATAGGCCCCTTTCGGTTCCAAATATCCACTTGCTGTTTCTACAGAAAGAGCGTCTCAGAACTGCTCAATCAATAGTATGTTTCAACTCTGTTAGTTGAATTCAAAGAACAGAAATAAGTTTCACAGAATGTTTCTGTGTAGTTTTTCTTTGAAGATACTCCTTTTTCCAATATAAGCCCATTAGTGCTCTGTATGTCCAGTTGCACTTTCCACAGAAAGAGTGTTTCAGAACTGCTCTATCAAAAGTAATATTCATTTCTGTTAGTTGAATGCACAGAACAGAAAGAAGTTTCGCAGAATGCTTCAGTGTAGTTTTTATTTGAAGATATTCCTTTTTCCACTACAGGCCCCTTAGGGCTCTGAATGTCCACTTGTAGTTTTTACAGAAACAGTGTTTCAGAACTGTTCAATCAAAAGTAAGCTTCAACTCTGTTAGTTCATTGCACAGAACAGAAAGAAGTTTCACTGAATGCCTCTGTGTAGTTTTTGTTTGTAATTATTCCTTTTCCAGTATAGGCTCCTTAGTGCTAGGAATGTCCACTTGCAGTTTCTACAAAAAGAGTGTTTCAGAACTGCTCAATCAATAGTAATGTTCAACTCTGATAGTTGAATGCACAGAACAGAATGACGTTTCGCAGAATGCTTCTGAGTAGCTTTTAGTTGAAGATATTGCTTTTTCCCCTATAAGCCCTTTAGCGCTCTGAATGTCCAGTTGCAGTTTCTACAGAAAGAGTGTTTCAGAACTGCTCTACCAAAAGTAATATTCAACTCTGTTAGTTTAATGCACAGAACAGAAAGAAGCTTCGGAGAATGCTTCTGTGTAGTTTTTATTTGAAGATATTCCTTTTTCCACTATTGGCCCCTTAGGGTTCCAAATGTCCACTTGCTGTTTCTACAGAAAGAGCGTCTCAGAACTGCTCAATCAATAGTAAGTTTCAACTCTGTTAGTTGAATGCAAAGAACAGAAAGAAGTTTCACAGAATGATTCTGTGTAGTTTTTATTTGATGATATTCGTTTTTCCACTGTACGCCCCTTAGGGTTCCAAAGGTCCACTTGCAGTTTCTTCAGAAAGAGCGTCTCAGAACTGCTCAATCAAAAGTAAACTTCAACTCTGTTAGTTGAATGCAAAGAAGAGAAACAAGTTTCACAGAATGATTCTGTATAGTTTTAATTTGAAGATATTCCTTTTTCCACTATAAGCCCATTAGCTCTCTGAGTGTCCAGTTGCAGTTTCCACAGAAAGAGTGTTTCAGAACTGCTCTATCAAAAGTAATATTCATGTCTGTTAGTTGAATGCACAGAAGAGATAGAAGTTTTGCAGAATGCTTCTGTATAGTTTTTATTTGAAGATATTCCTTTTTCCACTATAGGACCCTTAGGGCTCCGAATGTCCACTTACAGTTTCTACAGAAACAATGTTTCAGAACTTTTCAATCAAAGGTAAGCTTCAACTCTGTTAGTTGAATTCACAGAACAGAAAGCGGTTTCATAAAATGCTTCTGTGTAGTTTTCATTTGAAGATATTCCATTTGCCACTAGAGTCCTCCTGGGGCTCCGAATGTCCACTTGCAGTTTCCACAGAAACTGTGTTTCAGAACTGCTCAATCAAATGTAAGCTTCAACTCTGTTCGTTGAATGCACTGAACAAAAATTACTATCACAGAATGCTTCTGTGTAGTTTTTATTTGAAGACATTACATTTTCCACTGTAGGCCTCTTAGCGCTATGAATGTCCACTTGCAGTTTCTAATGAAAGAGTGTTTCAGTGCTGCTCAATCAAAAGAAAGGTCCAACTCTGTTAGTTGAATGCACAGAACAGAAAGAAGTTTCACAGAATGCTTCTGTGTTGTTTTTATTTGTAGATATTCTTTTTTGCTGTATAGGCCCCTTAGCGCTAGGAATGTCCAATTGCAGTTTCTACAGAAAGAGTGTTTCAGAATTGCTCAATCAAAAGTAAGCTTCAAATCTGTTACTTGAATGCACAGAACAGAAAGAAGTTTCACTGAATGCTTCTGTGTAGTTTTTTTTTGTAGTTATTCGTTTTTCCAGCATAGGCTCCTTAGTGCTACGAATGTCCACTTGCAGTTTCTACCGAAAGAGTGTTTCAGAACTGCTCAATCAATAGTATTGTTCAACTCTGTTAGTTGAATGCACAGAACAGAAAGTAGTTTCGCAGAATTCTTCTGAGTAGTTTCTAGTTGAATGATATCCCTTTTTCCACTATAAGCCCCATAGAGCTCTGAATGTCCAGTTGCAGTTCCTACAGAAAGAGTGTCTCAGAACTGCTCCATCAAAAGTAATGTTCAACTCTGTTAGTTGAATGCGCAGAACAGAAAGAAGCTTCGGAGAATGCTTCTGTGTAGTTTTAATTTGAAGATATTCCTTTTTCCACTATAAGCCCATTAGCTCTCTGAGTGTCCAGTTGCATTTTCCACAGAAAGAGTGTTTCAGAACTGCTCTATCAAAAGTAATGTTCAACTCTGTTAGTTGAATGCACAGAACAGAAAGAAGCTTCGGAGAATGCTTCTGTGTAGTTTTAATTTGAAGATATTCCTTTTTCCACTATAAGCCCATTAGCTCTCTGAGTGTCCAGTTGCATTTTCCACAGAAAGAGTGTTTCAGAACTGCTCTATCAAAAGTAATATTCATCTCTGTTAGTTGAATGCACAGAACAGAAAGAAGTTTCGCAGAATGGTTCTGTGTAGTTTTTATTTGAAGATATTTCTTTTTCCACTATAGGACCCTTAGGGCTCCGAATGTCCACTTACAGTTTCTACAGAAACAATGTTTCAGAACTGTTCAATCAAAAGCAAGCTTCAACTCTGTTAGTTGAATTCACAGAACAGAAAGCAGTTTCATAAAATGCTTCTGTGTAGTTTTTATTTGAAGATATTCCTTTTGCCACTAGAGTCCTCCTGGGGCTCCGAATGTCCACTTGCAGTTTCCACAGAAACTGTGTTTCAGAACTCCTCAATCAAAAGTAAGCTTCAACTCTGTTAGTTGAATGCACTGAACAAAAAGTACTATCACAGAATGCTTCTGTGTAGTTTTTATTTGAAGACATTACATTTTCCACTGTAGGCCTCTTAGCGCTATGAATGTCCACTTGCAGTTTCTAATGAAAGAGTGTTTCTGTGCTGCTCAATCAAAAGAAAGGTCCAACTCTGTTAGTTGAATGCACAGAACAGAAAGAAGGTTCACAGTATGCTTCCGTGTAGGTGTTATTTGAAGTAAGCCCTTTTTACACTATAGGCCCCCATGCGCTATGGTTGTCCACTTGCAGTTTCTACAGAAAGAGTGTTTCTGTGCTGCTCTATCAAAAGTAGGTTCAACTCTGTTAGTTGAATGCACAGAAGACAAAGAAGTTTCACAGAATGCTTCTGTGTAGTTTTTATTTTTAGATATTCTTTTTTGCTGTATAGGCCCCTTAGCGCTATGAATGTCCAACTGCAGTTTCTACAGAAAGAGTGTTTCAGAATTGCTCAATCAAAAGTAAGCTTCAAATCTGTTACTTGAATGCACAGAACAGAAAGAAGTTTCACTGAATGCTTCTGTGTAGTTTTTGTTTGTAGTTATTCCTTTTTCCAGCATAGGCTCCTTAGTGCTACGAATGTCCACTTGTAGTTTCTACAGAAAGAGTGTTTCAGAACTGCTCAATCAATAGTAATGTTCAACTCTGTTAGTTGAATGCACAGAACAGAAAGAAGTTTCGCAGAATGCTTCTGAGTAGTTTCTAGTTGAAGATATCCCTTTTTCCACTATAAGCCCCATAGAGCTCTGAATGTCCAGTTGCAGTTTCTACAGAAAGAGTGTTTCAGAACTGCTCAATCAATAGTAATGTTCAACTCTGATAGTTGAATGCACAGAACAGAATGAAGTTTCGCAGAATGCTTCTGAGTAGCTTTTAGTTGAAGATATTGCTTTTTCCACTATAAGCCCTTTAGCGCTCTGATTGTCCTGTTGCAGTTTCTACAGAAAGAGTGTTTCAGAACTGCTCTACCAAAAGTAATATTCAACTCTGTTAGTTTAAAGCACAGAACAGAAAGAAGCTTCGGAGAATGCTTCTGTGTAGTTTTTATTTGAAGATATTCCTTTTTCCACTATTGGCCCCTTAGGGTTCCAAATGTCCACTTGCTGTTTCTACAGAAAGAGCGTCTCAGAACTGCTCAATCAATAGTAAGCTTCAACTCTGTTAGTTGAATGCAAAGAACAGAAAGAAGTTTCACAGAATGATTCTGTGTAGTTTTATTTGAAGATATTCGTTTTTCCACTGTACGCCCCTTAGGGTTCCAAATGTCCACTTGCAGTTTCTTCAGAAAGAGCGTCTCAGAACTGCTCAATCAAAAGTAAACTTCAACTCTGTTAGTTGAATGCAAAGAAGAGAAACAAGTTTCACAGAATGCTTCTGTATAGTTTTAACTTAAAGATGTTCCTTTTTCCACTATAAGCCCATTAGCTCTCGGAGTGTCCAGTTGCAGTTTCCACAGAAAGAGTGTTTCAGAACTGCTCTATCAAAAGTAATATTCATCTCTGTTAGTTGAATGCACAGAACAGACAGAATTTTCGCAGAATGCTTCTGTGTAGTTTTTATTTGAAGATATTCCTTTTTCCACTATAGGACCCTTAGGGCTCAGAATGTCCACTTACAGTTTCTACAGAAACAATGTTTCAGAACTTTTCAATCAAAAGTAAGCTTCAACTCTGTTAGTTGAATTCACAGAACAGAAAGCAGTTTCATAAAAGCTTCTGTGTAGTTTTTACTTGAAGATATTCCATTTGCCTCTAGAGCCCTCCTGGGGCTCCAAATGTCCACTTGCAGTTTCCCCAGAAACTGTGTTTCAGAACTGCTCAATCAAAAGTAAGCTTCAACTCTTTTAGTTGAATGCACTGAACAAAAAGTACTATCACAGAATGCTTCTGTGTAGTTTTTATTTAAAGACATTCCATTTTCCACTGTAGGCCTCTTAGCGCTATGAATGTCCTCTTGCAGTTTCTAATGAAAGAGTGTTAAAGTGCTGCTCAATCAAAAGAAAGGTCCAACTCTGTTAGTTGAATGTACAGAACAGAAAGAAGTTTCACAGAATGCTTCTGTGTTGTTTTTATTTGTAGATATTCTTTTTTGCTGTATAGGCCCCTTAGCGCTATGAATGTCCAATTGCAGTTTCTACAGAAAGAGTGTTTCAGAATTGCTCAATCAAAAGTAAGCTTCAAATCTGTTACTTGAATGCACAGAACAGAAAGAAGTTTCACTGAATGCTTCTGTGTAGTTTTTGTTTGTAGTTATTCCTTTTTCCAGCATAGGCTCCTTAGTGCTACGAATGTCCACTTGCAGTTTCTACCGAAAGAGTGTTTCAGAACTGCTCAATCAATAGTATTGTTAAACTCTGTTAGTTGAATGCAAAGAATAGAAATAAGTTTCACCGAATGTTTCTGTGTAGTTTTTATTTGAAGATATTCCTTTTTCCAATATAAGCCCATTAGTGCTCTGTATGTCCAGTTGCAGTTTCCACAGAAAGAGAGTTTCAGAACTGCTCTATCAAAAGTAATATTCATCTCTGTTAGTTGAATGCACAGAACAGAAAGAAGTTTCGCAGAATGCTTCAGTGTAGTTTTTATTTGAAGATATTCCTTTTTCCACTATAGGCCCCTTAGGGCTCCGAATGTCCACTTGCAGTTTTTACAGAAACAGTGTTTCAGAACTGTTCAATCAAAAGTAAGCTTCAACTCTGTTAGTTGAATGCCCAGAACAGAAAGAAGTTTCGCAGAATGCTTCTGAGTAGTTTTAATTTGAAGATATTCTTTTTTGCAGTATAGGCCCCTTAGCGCTATGAATGTCCAATTGCAGTTTCTACAGAAAGAGTGTATCAGAATTGCTCAATCAAAAGTAAGCTTCAACTCTGTTAGTTCATTGCGCAGAACAGAAAGAAGTTTCACTGAATGCCTCTGTGTAGGTTTTGTTTGTAATTATTCCTTTTCCAGTATAGGCTCCTTAGTGCTAGGAATGTCCACTTGCAGTTTCTACAGAAAGAGTGTTTCAGAACTGCTCAATCAATAGTAATGTTCAACTCTGATAGTTGAATGCACAGAACAGAATGAAGTTTCGCAGAATGCTTCTGAGTAGCTTTTAGTAGAAGATATTGCTTTTTCCACTATAAGCCCTTTAGCGCTCTGAATGTCCAGTTGCAGTTTCTACAGAAAGAGTGTTTCAGAACTGCTCTACCAAAAGTAATATTCAACGCTGTTAGTTTAATGCACAGAACAGAAAGAAGCTTCGGAGAATGCTTCTGTGTAGTTTTTATTTGAAGATATTCCTTTTTCCACTATTGGCCCCTTAGGGTTCCAAATGTCCACTTGCTGTTTCTACAGAAAGAGCGTCTCAGAACTGCTCAATCAATAGTAAGCTTCAACTCTGTTAGTTGAATGCAAAGAACAGAAAGAAGTTTCACAGAATGATTCTGTGTAGTTTTTATTTGAAGATATTACTTTTTGCACTGTACGCCCCTTAGGGTTCCAAATGTCCACTTGCAGTTTCTTCAGAAAGAGCGTCTCAGAACTGCTCAATCAAAAGTAAACTTCAACTCTGTTAGTTGAGTGCAAAGAAGAGAAACAAGTTTCACAGAATGCTTCTGTATAGTTTTAATTTGAAGATATTCCTTTTTCCACTATAAGCCCATTAGCTCTCTGAGTGTCCAGTTGCAGTTTCCACAGAAAGAGTGTTTCAGAACTGCTGTATCAAAAGTAATATTCATATCTGTTAGTTGAATGCACAGAATAGATAGAAGGTTTGCAGAATGCTTCTGTATAGTTTTTATTTGAAGATATTCCTTTTTCCACTATAGGACCCTTAGGGCTCCGAATGTCCACTTACAGTTTCTACAGAAACAATGTTTCAGAACTTTTCAATCAAAAGTAAGCTTCAACTCTGTTAGTTGAATTCACAGAACAGAAAGCAGTTTCATAAAATGCTTCTGTGTAGTTTTCATTTGAAGATATTCCATTTGCCACTAGAGTCCTCCTGGGGCTCCAAATGTGCACTTGCATTTTCCACAGAAATTGTGTTTCAGAACTGCTCAATCAAAAGTAAGCTTCAACTATGTTAGTTGAATGCACTGAACAAAAAGTACTATCACAGAATGCTTCTGTGTAGTTTTTATTTGAAGACATTACATTTTCCACTGTAGGCCTCTTAGCGCTATGAATGTCCACTTGCAGTTTCTAATGAAAGAGTGTTTCAGCGCTGCTCAATCAAAAGAAAGGTCCAACTCTGTTAGTTGAATGAACAGAACAGAAAGAAGTTTCACAGAATGCTTCTGTGTAGGTTTTATTTGAAGTAAGTCCTTTTTACACTATAGGCCCCCATGCGCTATGGTTGTCCACTTGCAGTTTCTACAGAAAGAGTGTTTCAGAATTGCTCAATCAAAAGTAAGCTTCAAATCTGTTACTTGAATGCACAGAACAGAAAGAAGTTTCACTGAATGCTTCTGTGTAGTTTTTGTTTGTAGTTATTCCTTTTTCCAGCGTAGGCTCCTTAGTGCTACGAATGTCCACTTGTAGTTTCTACAGAAAGAGTGTTTCAGAACTGCTCAATCAATAGTAATGTTCAACTCTGTTAGTTGAATGCACAGAACAGAAAGAAGTTTCGCAGAATGCTTCTGAGTAGTTTCTAGTTGAAGATATCCCTTTTTCCACTATAAGCCCCATAGAGCTCTGAATGTCCAGTTGCAGTTCCTACAGAAAGAGTGTTTCAGAACTGCTCTATCAAAAGTAATGTTCAACTCTGTTAGTTGAATGCACAGAACAGAAAGAAGCTTCGGAGAATGCTTCTGTGTAGTTTTAATTTGAAGATATTCTTTTTTCCACTATAAGCCCATTAGCTCTCTGAGTGTCCAGTTGCATTTTCCACAGAAAGAGTGTTTCAGAACTGCTCTATCAAAAGTAATGTTCAACTCTGTTAGTTGAATGCACAGAACAGAAAGAAGCTTCGGAGAATGCTTCTGTGTAGTTTTAATTTGAAGATATTGCTTTTTCCACTATAAGCCCATTAGCTCTCTGAGTGTCCAGTTGCATTTTCCACAGAAAGAGTGTTTCAGAACTGCTCTATCAAAACTAATGTTCAACTCTATTAGTTGAATGCACAGAACAGAAAGAAGTTTCGGAGAATGCTTCTGTGTAGTTTTTATTTGAAGATATTCCTTTTTCCACTATAGGCCCCTTACGGTTCCAAATATCCACTTGCTGTTTCTACAGAAAGAGCGTCTCAGAACTGCTCAATCAATAGTATGCTTCAACTCTGTTAGTTGAATTCAAAGAACAGAAATAAGTTTCACAGAATGTTTCTGTGTAGTTTTTATTTGAAGATATTCCTTTTTCCAACATAAGCCCATTAGTGCTCTGTATGTCCAGTTACAGTTTCCACAGAAAGAGTGTTTCAGAACTGTTCAATCAAAGGTAAGCTTCACTCTGTTAGTTGAATGCCCAGAACAGAAAGAAGTTTCGCAGAATGCTTCTGAGTAGTTTTAATTTGAAGATATTCTTTTTTCCACTATAAGCCAAATAGCGCTCTGAGTGTCCACTTGTAGTTTCTACAGAAACAGTGTTTCAGAACTGCTCTATCGAAAGTAATATTCAACTCTGTTACTTGAATGCACAGAACAGAAAGAAGTTTCACAGAATGCTTCTGTGTAGTTTTTATCTGTAGATATTCTTTTTGGCAGTATAGGCCCCTTAGCGCTATGAATGTCCAATTGCAGTTTCTACAGAAAGAGTGTATCAGAATTGCTCAATCAAAAGTATGCTTCAACTCTGTTAGTTCATTGCACAGAACAGAAAGAAGTTTCACTGAATGCCTCTGTGTAGTTTTTGTTTGTAATTATTCCTTTTCCAGTATAGGCTCCTTAGTGCTAGGAATGTCCACTTGCAGTTTCTACAGAAAGAGTGTTTCAGAACTGCTCAATCAATAGTAATGTTCAACTCTGGTAGTTGAATGCACAGAACAGAATGAAGTTTCGCAGAATGCTTCTGAGTAGCTTTTAGTTGAAGATATTGCTTTTTTTACTATAAGCCCTTTAGCGCTCTGATTGTCCTGTTGCAGTTTCTACAGAAAGAGTGTTTCAGAACTGCTCTACCAAAAGTAATATTCAACTCTGTTAGTTTAAAGCACAGAACAGAAAGAAGCTTCGGAGAATGCTTCTGTGTAGTTTTTATTTGAAGATATTCCTTTTTCCACTATTGGCCCCTTAGGGTTCCAAATGTCCACTTGCTGTTTCTACAGAAAGAGCGTCTCAGAACTGCTCAATCAATAGTAAGCTTCAACTCTGTTAGTTGAATGCAAAGAACAGAAAGAAGTTTCACAGAATGATTCTGTGTAGTTTTATTTGAAGATATTCGTTTTTCCACTGTACGCCCCTTAGGGTTCCAAATGTCCACTTGCAGTTTCTTCAGAAAGAGCGTCTCAGAACTGCTCAATCAAAAGTAAACTTCAACTCTGTTAGTTGAATGCAAAGAAGAGAAACAAGTTTCACAGAATGCTTCTGTATAGTTTTAATTTAAAGATGTTCCTTTTTCCACTATAAGCCCATTAGCTCTCGGAGTGTCCAGTTGCAGTTTCCACAGAAAGAGTGTTTCAGAACTGCTCTATCAAAAGTAATATTCATCTCTGTTAGTTGAATGCACAGAACAGACAGAATTTTCGCAGAATGCTTCTGTGTAGTTTTTATTTGAAGATATTCCTTTTTCCACTATAGGACCCTTAGGGCTCAGAATGTCCACTTACAGTTTCTACAGAAACAATGTTTCAGAACTTTTCAATCAAAAGTAAGCTTCAACTCTGTTAGTTGAATTCACAGAACAGAAAGCAATTTCATAAAAGCTTCTGTGTAGTTTTTACTTGAAGATATTCCATTTGCCTCTAGAGCCCTCCTGGGGCTCCAAATGTCCACTTGCAGTTTCCACAGAAACTGTGTTTCAGAACTGCTCAATGAAAAGTAAGCTTCAACTCTTTTAGTTGAATGCACTGAACAAAAAGTACTATCAAAGAATGCTTCTGTATAGTTTTTATTTAAAGACATTCCATTTTCCACTGTAGACCTCTTAGCGCTATGAATGTCCTCTTGCAGTTTCTAATGAAAGAGTGTTAAAGTGCTGCTCAATCAAAAGAAAGGTCCAACTCTGTTAGTTGAATGTACAGAACAGAAAGAAGTTTCACAGAATGCTTCTGTGTTGTTTTTATTTGTAGATATTCTTTTTTGCTGTATAGGCCCCTTAGCGCTATGAATGTCCAATTGCAGTTTCCACAGAAAGAGTGTTTCAGAACTGCTCTATCAAAAGTAATATTCATCTCTGTTAGTTGAATGCACAGAACAGACAGAATTTTCGCAGAATGCTTCTGTGTAGTTTTTATTTGAAGATATTCCTTTTTCCACTATAGGACCCTTAGGGCTCAGAATGTCCACTTACAGTTTCTACAGAAACAATGTTTCAGAACTTTTCAATCAAAAGTAAGCTTCAACTCTGTTAGTTGAATTCACAGAACAGAAAGCAGTTTCATAAAAGCTTCTGTGTAGTTTTTACTTGAAGATATTCCATTTGCCTCTAGAGCCCTCCTGGGGCTCCAAATGTCCACTTGCAGTTTCCACAGAAACTCTGTTTCAGAACTGCTCAATGAAAAGTAAGCTTCAACTCTTTTAGTTGAATGCACTGAACAAAAAGTACTATCACAGAATGCTTCTGTGTAGTTTTTATTTAAAGACATTCCATTTTCCACTGTAGACCTCTTAGCGCTATGAATGTCCTCTTGCAGTTTCTAATGAAAGAGTGTTAAAGTGCTGCTCAATCAAAAGAAAGGTCCAACTCTGTTAGTTGAATGTACAGAACAGAAAGAAGTTTCACAGAATGCTTCTGTGTTGTTTTTATTTGTAGATATTCTTTTTTGCTGTATAGGCCCCTTAGCGCTATGAATGTCCAATTGCAGTTTCTACAGAAAGAGTGTTTCAGAATTGCTCAATCAAAAGTAAGCTTCAAATCTGTTACTTGAATGCACAGAACAGAAAGAAGTTTCACTGAATGCTTCTGTGTAGTTTTTGTTTGTAGTTATTCCTTTTTCCAGCATAGGCTCCTTAGTGCTACGAATGTCCACTTGCAGTTTCTACCGAAAGAGTGTTTCAGAACTGCTCAATCAATAGTATTGTTAAACTCTGTTAGTTGAATGCACAGAACAGAAAGAAGCTTCGGAGAATGTTTCTGTGTAGTTTTAATTTGAAGATATTCCTTTTTCCACTATAAGCCCATTAGCTCTCTGAGTGTCCAGTTCCATTTTCCACAGAAAGAGTGTTTCAGAACTTCTCTATCAAAAGTAATATTCATCTCTGTTAGCTGAATGCACAGAACAGAAAGAAGTTTCGCAGAATGCTTCTGAGTAGTTTCTAGTTGAAGATATCCCTTTTTCCACTATAAGCCCCATAGAGCTCTGAATGTCCAGTTGCAGTTTCTACAGAAAGAGTGTTTCAGAACTGTTCTATCAAATGTAATGTTCAACTCTATTAGTTGAATGCACAGAACAGAAAGGAGTTTTGGAGAATGCTTCTGTGTAGTTTTTATTTGAAGATATTCCTTTTTCCACTATAGGCCCCTTACGGTTCCAAATATCCACTTGCTGTTTCTACAGAAAGAGCGTCTCAGATCTGCTCAATCAATAGTATGCTTCAACTCTGTTAGTTGAATTCAAAGAACAGAAATAAGTTTCACAGAATGTTTCTGTGTAGTTTTTATTTGAAGATATTCCTTTTTCCAACATAAGCCCATTAGTGCTCTGTATGTCCAGTTACAGTTTCCACGGAAAGAGTGTTTCAGAACTGTTCAATGAAAAGTAAGCTTCAACTCTGTTAGTTGAATGCCCAGAACAGAAAGACGTTTCGCAGAATGCTTCTGAGTAGTTTTAATTTGAAGATATTCTTTTTTCCACTATAAGCCAAATAGCGCTCTGAGTGTCCACTTGTAGTTTCTACAGAAACAGTGTTTCAGAACTGCTCTATCGAAAGTAATATTCAACTCTGTTACTTCAATGCACAGAACAGAAAGAAGTTTCACAGAATGCTTCTGTGTAGTTTTTATCTGTAGATATTCTTTTTGGCAGTATAGGCCCCTTAGCGCTATGAATGTCCAATTGCAGTTTCTACAGAAAGAGTGTATCAGAATTGCTCAATCATAAGTATGCTTCAACTCTGTTAGTTCATCGCACAGAACAGAAAGAAGTTTCACTGAATGCCTCTGTGTAGTTTTTGTTTGTAATTATTCCTTTTCCAGTATAGGCTCCTTAGTGCTAGGAATGTCCACTTGCAGTTTCTACAGAAAGAGTGTTTCAAAACTGCTCAATCAATAGTAATATTCAACTCTGATAGTTGAATGCACAGAACAGAATGAAGTTTCGCAGAATGCTTCTGAGTAGCTTTTAGTTGAAGATATTGCTTTTTCCACTATAAGCCCTTTAGCGCTCTGAATGTCCAGTTGCAGTTACTACAGAAAGAGTGTTTCAGAACTGCTCTACCAAAAGTAATACTCAACTCTGTTAGTTTAATGCACAGAACAGAAAGAAGCTTAGGAGAATGCTTCTGTGTAGTTTTAATTTGAAGATATTCCTTTTTCCACTATTGGCCCCTTAGGTATCCAAATGTCCACTTGCTGTTTCTACAGAAAGAGCGTCTCAGAACTGCTCAATCAATAGTAAGCTTCAACTCTGTTAGTTGAATGCAAAGAACAGAAAGAAGTTTCACAGAATGCTTATGTATAGTTTTAATTTGAAGATATTCCTTTTTCCACTATAAGCCCATTAGCTCTCTGAGTGTCCAGTTCCATTTTCCACAGAAAGAGTGTTTCAGAACTTCTCTATCAAAAGTAATATTCATCTCTGTTAGCTGAATGCACAGAACAGAAAGAAGTTTCGCAGAATGCTTCTGAGTAGTTTCTAGTTGAAGATATCCCTTTTTCCACTATAAGCCCCATAGAGCTCTGAATGTCCAGTTGCAGTTTCTACAGAAAGAGTGTTTCAGAACTGTTCTATCAAATGTAATGTTCAACTCTATTAGTTGAATGCACAGAACAGAAAGAAGTTTTGGAGAATGCTTCTGTGTAGTTTTTATTTGAAGATATTCCTTTTTCCACTATAGGCCCCTTACGGTTCCAAATATCCACTTGCTGTTTCTACAGAAAGAGCGTCTCAGAACTGCTCAATCAATAGTATGCTTCAACTCTGTTAGTTGAATTCAAAGAACAGAAATAAGTTTCACAGAATGTTTCTGTGTAGTTTTTATTTGAAGATATTCCTTTTTCCAACATAAGCCCATTAGTGCTCTGTATGTCCAGTTACAGTTTCCACGGAAAGAGTGTTTCAGAACTGTTCAATGAAAAGTAAGCTTCAACTCTGTTAGTTGAATGCCCAGAACAGAAAGACGTTTCGCAGAATGCTTCTGAGTAGTTTTAATTTGAAGATATTCTTTTTTCCACTATAAGCCAAATAGCGCTCTGAGTGTCCACTTGTAGTTTCTACAGAAACAGTGTTTCAGAACTGCTCTATCGAAAGTAATATTCAACTCTGTTACTTCAATGCACAGAACAGAAAGAAGTTTCACAGAATGCTTCTGTGTAGTTTTTATCTGTAGATATTCTTTTTGGCAGTATAGGCCCCTTAGCGCTATGAATGTCCAATTGCAGTTTCTACAGAAAGAGTGTATCAGAATTGCTCAATCATAAGTATGCTTCAACTCTGTTAGTTCATTGCACAGAACAGAAAGAAGTTTCACTGAATGCCTCTGTGTAGTTTTTGTTTGTAATTATTCCTTTTCCAGTATAGGCTCCTTAGTGCTAGGAATGTCCACTTGCAGTTTCTACAGAAAGAGTGTTTCAAAACTGCTCAATCAATAGTAATGTTCAACTCTGATAGTTGAATGCACAGAACAGAATGAAGTTTCGCAGAATGCTTCTGAGTAGCTTTTAGTTGAAGATATTGCTTTTTCCACTATAAGCCCTTTAGCGCTCTGAATGTCCAGTTGCAGTTTCTACAGAAAGAGTGTTTCAGAACTGCTCTACCAAAAGTAATACTCAACTCTGTTAGTTTAATGCACAGAACAGAAAGAAGCTTAGGAGAATGCTTCTGTGTAGTTTTAATTTGAAGATATTCCTTTTTCCACTATTGGCCCCTTAGGGATCCAAATGTCCACTTGCTGTTTCTACAGAAAGAGCGTCTCAGAACTGCTCAATCAATAGTAAGCTTCAACTCTGTTAGTTGAATGCAAAGAACAGAAAGAAGTTTCACAGAATGCTTATGTATAGTTTTAATTTGAAGATATTCCTTTTTCCACTATAAGCCCATTAGCTCTCTGAGTGTCCAGTTGCATTTTCCACAGAAAGAGTGTTTCAGAACTTCTCTATCAAAAGTAATATTCATCTCTGTTAGCTGAATGCACAGAACAGAAAGAAGTTTCGCAGAATGCTTCTGAGTAGTTTCTAGTTGAAGATATCCCTTTTTCCACTATAAGCCCCATAGAGCTCTGAATGTCCAGTTGCAGTTTCTACAGAAAGAGTGTTTCAGAACTGTTCTATCAAATGTAATGTTCAACTCTATTAGTTGAATGCACAGAACAGAAAGTAGTTTTGGAGAATGCTTCTGTGTAGTTTTTATTTGAAGATATTCCTTTTTCCACTATAGGCCCCTTACGGTTCCAAATATCCACTTGCTGTTTCTACAGAAAGAGCGTCTCAGAACTGCTCAATCAATAGTATACTTCAACTCTGTTAGTTGAATTCAAAGAACAGAAATAAGTTTCACAGAATGTTTCTGTGTAGTTTTTATTTGAAGATATTCCTTTTTCCAACATAAGCCCATTAGTGCTCTGTATGTCCAGTTACAGTTTCCACGGAAAGAGTGTTTCAGAACTGTTCAATGAAAAGTAAGCTTCAACTCTGTTAGTTGAATGCCCAGAACAGAAAGACGTTTCGCAGAATGCTTCTGAGTAGTTTTAATTTGAAGATATTCTTTTTTCCACTATAAGCCAAATAGCGCTCTGAGTGTCCACTTGTAGTTTCTACAGAAACAGTGTTTCAGAACTGCTCTATCGAAAGTAATATTCAACTCTGTTACTTCAATGCACAGAACAGAAAGAAGTTTCACAGAATGCTTCTGTGTAGTTTTTATCTGTAGATATTCTTTTTGGCAGTATAGGCCCCTTAGCGCTATGAATGTCCAATTGCAGTTTCTACAGAAAGAGTGTATCAGAATTGCTCAATCAAAAGTAAGCTTCAACTCTGTTAGTTCATTGCACAGAACAGAAAGAAGTTTCACTGAATGCCTCTGTGTAGTTTTTGTTTGTAATTATTCCTTTTCCAGTATAGGCTCCTTAGTGCTAGGAATGTCCACTTGCAGTTTCTACAGAAAGAGTGTTTGAAAACTGCTCAATCAATAGTAATGTTCAACTCTGATAGTTGAATGCACAGAACAGAATGAAGTTTCGCAGAATGCTTCTGAGTAGCTTTTAGTTGAAGATATTGCTTTTTCAACTATAAGCCCTTTAGCGCTCTGAATGTCCAGTTGCAGTTTCTACAGAAAGAGTGTTTCAGAACTGCTCTACCAAAAGTAATACTCAACTCTGTTAGTTGAATGCACAGAACAGAAAGAAGTTTCACAGAATGCTTCTGTGTAGGTTTTATTTGAAGTAAGTCCTTTTTACACTATAGGCCCCCATGCGCTATGGTTGTCCACTTGCAGTTTCTACAGAAAGAGTGTTTCTGTGCTGCTCTATCAAAAGTAGGTTAAACTCTGTTAGTTGAATGCACAGAAGACAAAGAAGTTTCACAGAATGCTTCTGTGTAGTTTTTATTTGTAGATATTCTTTTTTGCTGTATAGGCCCCTTAGCGCTATGAATGTACAATTGCAGTTTCTACAGAAAGAGTGTTTCAGAATTGCTCAATCAAAAGTAAGCTTCAAATCTGTTACTTGAATGCACAGAACAGAAAGAAGTTTCACTGAATGCTTCTGTGTAGTTTTTGTTTGTAATTATTCCTTTTTCCAGCATAGGCTCCTTAGTGCTACGAATGTCCACTTGTAGTTTCTACAGAAAGAGTGTTTCAGAACTGCTCAATCAATAGTAATGTTCAACTCTGTTAGTTGAATGCACAGAACAGAAAGAAGTTTCGCAGAATGCTTCTGAGTAGTTTCTGGTTGAAGATACCCCTTTTTCCACTATAAGCCCCATAGAGCTCTGAATGTCCAGTTGCAGTTTCTACAGAAAGAGTGTTTCAGAACTGCTCTATCAAAAGTAATGTTCAACTCTGTTAGTTGAATGCACAGAACAGAAAGAAGTTTCGGAGAATGCTTCTGTGTAGTTTTTATTTGAAGATATTCCTTTTTCCACTATAGGCCCCTTACGGTTCCAAATATCCACTTGCTGTTTCTACAGAAAGAGCGTCTCAGAACTGCTCAATCAATAGTATGCTTCAACTCTGTTAGTTGAATGCAAAGAACAGAAATAAGTTTCACAGAATGTTTCTGTGTAGTTATTATTTGAAGATACTCCTTTTTCCAATATAAGCCCATTAGTGCTCTGTATGTCCAGTTGCAGTTTCCACAGAAAGAGTGTTTCAGAACTGCTCTATCAAAAGTAATATTCATCTCTGTTAGTTGAATGCACAGAACAGAAAGAAGTTTCGCAGAATGCTTCAGTGTAGTTTTTATTTGAAGATATTCCTTTTTCCACTACAGGCCCCTTAGGGCTCCGAATGTCCACTTGCAGTTTTTACAGAAACAGTGTTTCAGAACTGTTCAATGAAAAGTAAGCGTCAACTCTGTTAGTTGAATTCACAGAACAGAAAGCAGTTTCATAAAATGCTTCTGTGTAGTTTTTATTTGAAGATATTCCATTTGCCGCTAGAGCCCTCCTGGGGCTCCAAATGTCCACTTGCAGTTTCCACAGAAACTGTGTTTCAGAACTGCTCAATCAAAAGTATGCTTCAACTCTGTTAGTTGAATGCACTGAACAAAAAGTACTATCACAGAATGCTTCTGTGTAGTTTTTATTTGAAGACATTACATTTCACACTGTAGGCCTCTTAGCGCTATGAATGTCCACTTGCAGTTTCTAATGAAAGAGTGTTTCAGTGCTGCTCAATCAAAAGAAAGGTCCAACTCTGTTAGTTGAATGCACAGAACAGAAAGAAGTTTCACAGAATGCTTCTGTGTTGTTTTTATTTTTAGATATTCTTTTTTGCTGTATAGGCCCCTTAGCGCTATGAATGTCCAATTGCAGTTTCTACAGAAAGAGTGTTTCAGAATTGCTCAATCAAAAGTAAGCTTCAAATCTGTTACTTGAATGCACAGAACAGAAAGAAGTTTCACTGAATGCTTCTGTGTAGTATTTGTTTGTAGTTATTCCTTTTTCCAGCATAGGCTCCTTAGTGCTACGAATGTCCACTTGCAGTTTCTACCGAAAGAGTGTTTCAGAACTGCTCAATCAATAGTATTGTTAAACTCTGTTAGTTGAATGCAAAGAACAGAAAGAAGTTTCACCGAATGTTTCTGTGTAGTTTTTATTTGAAGATATTCCTTTTTCCAATATAAGCCCATTAGTGCTCTGTATGTCCAGTTGTAGTTTCCACAGAAAGAGAGTTTCAGAACTGCTCTATCAAAAGTAATATTCATCTCTGTTAGTTGAATGCACAGAACAGAAAGAAGTTTCGCAGAATGCTTCAGTGTAGTTTTTATTTGAAGATATTCCTTTTTCCACTATAGGCCCCTTAGGGCTCCGAATGTCCACTTGCAGTTTTTACAGAAACAGTGTTTCAGAACTGTTCAATCAAATGTAAGCTTCAACTCTGTTAGTTGAATGCCCAGAACAGAAAGAAGTTTCGCAGAATGCTTCTGAGTAGTTTTAATTTGAAGATATTCTTTTTTCCACTATAAGCCCAATAGCGCTCTGAGTGTCCACTTGTAGTTTCTACAGAAACAGTGTTTCATAACTGCTCTATCGAAAGTAATATTCAACTCTGTTACTTGAATGCACAGAACAGAAAGAAGCTTCGGAGAATGTTTCTGTGTAGTTTTAATTTGAAGATATTCCTTTTTCCACTATAAGCCCATTAGCTCTCTGAGTGTCCAGTTGCATTTTCCACAGAAAGAGTGTTTCAGAACTTCTCTATCAAAAGTAATATTCATCTCTGTTAGCTGAATGCACAGAACAGAAAGAAGTTTCGCAGAATGCTTCTGAGTAGTTTCTAGTTGAAGATATCCCTTTTTCCACTATAAGCCCCATAGAGCTCTGAATGTCCAGTTGCAGTTTCTACAGAAAGAGTGTTTCAGAACTGTTCTATCAAATGTAATGTTCAACTCTATTAGTTGAATGCACAGAACAGAAAGAAGTTTTGGAGAATGCTTCTGTGTAGTTTTTATTTGAAGATATTCCTTTTTCCACTATAGGCCCCTTACGGTTCCAAATATCCACTTGCTGTTTCTACAGAAAGAGCGTCTCAGAACTGCTCAATCAATAGTATGCTTCAACTCTGTTAGTTGAATTCAAAGAACAGAAATAAGTTTCACAGAATGTTTCTGTGTAGTTTTTATTTGAAGATATTCCTTTTTCCAACATAAGCCCATTAGTGCTCTGTATGTCCAGTTACAGTTTCCACGGAAAGAGTGTTTCAGAACTATTCAATGAAAAGTAAGCTTCAACTCTGTTAGTTGAATGCCCAGAACAGAAAGACGTTTCGCAGAATGCTTCTGAGTAGTTTTAATTTGAAGATATTCTTTTTTCCACTATAAGCCAAATAGCGCTCTGAGTGTCCACTTGTAGTTTCTACAGAAACAGTGTTTCAGAACTGCTCTATCGAAAGTAATATTCAACTCTGTTACTTCAATGCACAGAACAGAAAGAAGTTTCACAGAATGCTTCTGTGTAGTTTTTATCTGTAGATATTCTTTTTGGCAGTATAGGCCCCTTAGCGCTATGAATGTCCAATTGCAGTTTCTACAGAAAGAGTGTATCAGAATTGCTCAATCATAAGTATGCTTCAATTCTGTTAGTTCATTGCACAGAACAGAAAGAAGTTTCACTGAATGCCTCTGTGTAGTTTTTGTTTGTAATTATTCCTTTTCCAGTATAGGCTCCTTAGTGCTAGGAATGTCCACTTGCAGTTTCTACAGAAAGAGTGTTTCAAAACTGCTCAATCAATAGTAATGTTCAACTCTGATAGTTGAATGCACAGAACAGAATGAAGTTTCGCAGAATGCTTCTGAGTAGCTTTTAGTTGAAGATATTGCTTTTTCCACTATAAGCCCTTTAGCGCTCTGAATGTCCAGTTGCAGTTTCTACAGAAAGAGTGTTTCAGAACTGCTCTACCAAAAGTAATACTCAACTCTGTTAGTTGAATGCACAGAACAGAAAGAAGTTTCACAGAATGCTTCTGTGTAGGTTTTATTTGAAGTAAGTCCTTTTTACACTATAGGCCCCCATGCGCTATGGTTGTCCACTTGCAGTTTCTACAGAAAGAGTGTTTCTGTGCTGCTCTACCAAAAGTAGGTTCAACTCTGTTAGTTGAATGCACAGAAGACAAAGAAGTTTCACAGAATGCTTCTGTGTAGTTTTTATTTGTAGATATTCTTTTTTGCTGTATAGGCCCCTTAGCGCTATGAATGTACAATTGCAGTTTCTACAGAAAGAGTGTTTCAGAATTGCTCAATCAAAAGTAAGCTTCAAATCTGTTACTTGAATGCACAGAACAGAAAGAAGTTTCACTGAATGCTTCTGTGTAGTTTTTGTTTGTAATTATTCCTTTTTCCAGCATAGGCTCCTTAGTGCTACGAATGTCCACTTGTAGTTTCTACAGAAAGAGTGTTTCAGAACTGCTCAATCAATAGTAATGTTCAACTCTGTTAGTTGAATGCACAGAACAGAAAGAAGTTTCGCAGAATGCTTCTGAGTAGTTTCTAGTTGAAGATACCCCTTTTTCCACTATAAGCCCCATAGAGCTCTGAATGTCCAGTTTCAGTTTCTACAGAAAGAGTGTTTCAGAACTGCTCTATCAAAAGTAATGTTCAACTCTGTTAGTTGAATGCACAGAACAGAAAGAAGTTTCGGAGAATGCTTCTGTGTAGTTTTTATTTGAAGATATTCCTTTTTCCACTATAGGCCCCTTACGGTTCCAAATATCCACTTGCTGTTTCTACAGAAAGAGCGTCTCAGAACTGCTCAATCAATAGTATGCTTCAACTCTGTTAGTTGAATGCAAAGAACAGAAATAAGTTTCACAGAATGTTTCTGTGTAGTTATTATTTGAAGATACTCCTTTTTCCAATATAAGCCCATTAGTGCTCTGTATGTCCAGTTGCAGTTTCCACAGAAAGAGTGTTTCAGAACTGCTCTATCAAAAGTAATATTCATCTCTCTTAGTTGAATGCACAGAACAGAAAGAAGTTTCGCAGAATGCTTCAGTGTAGTTTTTATTTGAAGATATTCCTTTTTCCACTATAGGCCCCTTAGGGCTCCGAATGTCCACTTGCAGTTTTTACAGAAACAGTGTTTCAGAACTGTTCAATGAAAAGTAAGCGTCAACTCTGTTAGTTGAATTCACAGAACAGAAAGCAGTTTCATAAAATGCTTCTGTGTAGTTTTTATTTGAAGATATTCCATTTGCCACTAGAGCCCTCCTGGGGCTCCAAATGTCCACTTGCAGTTTCCACAGAAACTGTGTTTCAGAACTGCTCAATCAAAAGTAAGCTTCAACTCTGTTAGTTGAATGCACTGAACAAAAAGTACTATCACAGAATGCTTCTGTGTAGTTTTTATTTGAAGACATTACATTTTACACTGTAGGCCTCTTAGCGCTATGAATGTCCACTTGCAGTTTCTAATGAAAGAGTGTTTCAGTGCTGCTCAATCAAAAGAAAGGTCCAACTCTGTTAGTTGAATGCACAGAACAGAAAGAAGTTTCACAGAATGCTTCTGTGTTGTTTTTATTTGTAGATATTCTTTTTTGCTGTATAGGCCCCTTAGCGCTAGCAATGTCCAATTGCAGTTTCTACAGAAAGAGTGTTTCAGAATTGGTCAATCAAAAGTAAGCTTCAAATCTGTTACTTGAATGCACAGAACAGAAAGAAGTTTCACTGAATGCTTCTGTGTAGTTTTTGTTTGTAGTTATTCCTTTTTCCAGCATAGGCTCCTTAGTGCTACGAATGTCCACTTGCAGTTTCTACCGAAAGAGTGTTTCAGAACTGCGCAATCAATAGTAATGTTCAACTCTGTTAGTTGAATGCACAGAACAGAAAGAAGTTTCGCAGAATTCTTCTGAGTAGTTTCTAGTTGAAGATATCCCTTTTTCCACTATAAGCCCCATAGAGCTCTGAATGTCCAGTTGCAGTTCCTACAGAAAGAGTGTTTCAGAACTGCTCCATCAAAAGTAGTGTTCAACTCTGTTAGTTGAATGCACAGAACAGAAAGAAGCTTCGGAGAATGCTTCTGTGTAGTTTTAATTTGAAGATATTCCTTTTTCCACTATAAGCCCATTAGCTCTCTGAGTGTCCAGTTGCATTTTCCACAGAAAGAGTGTTTCAGAACTGCTCTATCAAAAGTAATGTTCAACTCTGTTAGTTGAATGCACAGAACAGAAAGAAGCTTCGGAGAATGCTTCTGTGTAGTTTTAATTTGAAGATATTCCTTTTTCCACTATAAGCCCATTAGCTCTCTGAGTGTCCAGTTGCATTTTCCACAGAAAGAGTGTTTCAGAACTGCTCTATCAAAAGTAATATTCATCTCTGTTAGTTGAATGCACAGAACAGAAAGAAGTTTCGCAGAATGGTTCTGTGTAGTTTTTATTTGAAGATATTTCTTTTTCCACTATAGGACCCTTAGGGCTCCGAATGTCCACTTACAGTTTCTACAGAAACAATGTTTCAGAACTGTTCAATCAAAAGCAAGCTTCAACTCTGTTAGTTGAATTCACAGAACAGAAAGCAGTTTCATAAAATGCTTCTGTGTAGTTTTTATTTGAAGATATTCCTTTTGCCACTAGAGTCCTCCTGGGGCTCCGAATGTCCACTTGCAGTTTCCACAGAAACTGGGTTTCAGAACTCCTCAATCAAAAGTAAGCTTCAACTCTGTTAGTTGAATGCACTGAACAAAAAGTACTATCACAGAATGCTTCTGTGTAGTTTTTATTTGAAGACATTACATTTTCCACTGTAGGCCTCTTAGCGCTATGAATGTCCACTTGCAGTTTCTAATGAAAGAGTGTTTCTGTGCTGCTCAATCAAAAGAAAGGTCCAACTCTGTTAGTTGAATGCACAGAACAGAAAGAAGGTTCACAGTATGCTTCCGTGTAGGTTTTATTTGAAGTAAGTCCTTTTTACACTATAGGCCCCCATGCGCTAAGGTTGTCCACTTGCAGTTTCTACAGAAAGAGTGTTTCTGTGCTGCTCTATCAAAAGTAGGTTCAACTCTGTTAGTTGAATGCACAGAAGACAAAGAAGTTTCACAGAATGCTTCTGTGTAGTTTTTATTTTTAGATATTCTTTTTTGCTGTATAGGCCCCTTAGCGCTATGAATGTCCAACTGCAGTTTCTACAGAAAGAGTGTTTCAGAATTGCTCAATCAAAAGTAAGCTTCAAATCTGTTACTTGAATGCACAGAACAGAAAGAAGTTTCACTGAATGCTTCTGTGTAGTTTTTGTTTGTAGTTATTCCTTTTTCCAGCATAGGCTCCTTAGTGCTACGAATGTCCACTTGTAGTTTCTACAGAAAGAGTGTTTCAGAACTGCTCAATCAATAGTAATGTTCAACTCTGTTAGTTGAATGCACAGAACAGAAAGAAGTTTCGCAGAATGCTTCTGAGTAGTTTCTAGTTGAAGATATCCCTTTTTCCACTATAAGCCCCATAGAGCTCTGAATGTCCAGTTGCAGTTTCTACAGAAAGAGTGTTTCAGAACTGCTCAATCAATAGTAATGTTCAACTCTGATAGTTGAATGCACAGAACAGAATGAAGTTTCGCAGAATGCTTCTGAGTAGCTTTTAGTTGAAGATATTGCTTTTTCCACTATAAGCCCTTTAGCGCTCTGATTGTCCTGTTGCAGTTTCTACAGAAAGAGTGTTTCAGAACTGCTCTACCAAAAGTAATATTCAACTCTGTTAGTTTAAAGCACAGAACAGAAAGAAGCTTCGGAGAATGCTTCTGTGTAGTTTTTATTTGAAGATATTCCTTTTTCCACTATTGGCCCCTTAGGGTTCCAAATGTCCACTTGCTGTTTCTACAGAAAGAGCGTCTCAGAACTGCTCAATCAATAGTAAGCTTCAACTCTGTTAGTTGAATGCAAAGAATAGAAAGAAGTTTCACAGAATGATTCTGTGTAGTTTTATTTGAAGATATTCGTTTTTCCACTGTACGCCCCTTAGGGTTCCAAATGTCCACTTGCAGTTTCTTCAGAAAGAGCGTCTCAGAACTGCTCAATCAAAAGTAAACTTCAACTCTGTTAGTTGAATGCAAAGAAGAGAAACAAGTTTCACAGAATGCTTCTGTATAGTTTTAATTTAAAGATGTTCCTTTTTCCACTATAAGCCCATTAGCTCTCGGAGTGTCCAGTTGCAGTTTCCACAGAAAGAGTGTTTCAGAACTGCTCTATCAAAAGTAATATTCATCTCTGTTAGTTGAATGCACAGAACAGACAGAATTTTCGCAGAATGCTTCTGTGTAGTTTTTATTTGAAGATATTCCTTTTTCCACTATAGGACCCTTAGGGCTCAGAATGTCCACTTACAGTTTCTACAGAAACAATGTTTCAGAACTTTTCAATGAAAAGTAAGCTTCAACTCTGTTAGTTGAATTCACAGAACAGAAAGCAGTTTCATAAAAGCTTCTGTGTAGTTTTTACTTGAAGATATTCCATTTGCCTCTAGAGCCCTCCTGGGGCTCCAAATGTCCACTTGCAGTTTCCACAGAAACTGTGTTTCAGAACTGCTCAATCAAAAGTAAGCTTCAACTCTTTTAGTTGAATGCACTGAACAAAAAGTACTATCACAGAATGCTTCTGTGTAGTTTTTATTTAAAGACATTCCATTTTCCACTGTAGGCCTCTTAGCGCTATGAATGTCCTCTTGCAGTTTCTAATGAAAGAGTGTTAAAGTGCTGCTCAATCAAAAGAAAGGTCCAACTCTGTTAGTAGAATGTACAGAACAGAAAGAAGTTTCACAGAATGCTTCTGTGTTGTTTTTATTTGTAGATATTCTTTTTTGCTGTATAGGCCCCTTAGCACTATGAATGTCCAATTGCAGTTTCTACAGAAAGAGTGTTTCAGAATTGCTCAATCAAAAGTAAGCTTCAAATCTGTTACTTGAATGCACAGAACAGAAAGAAGTTTCACTGAATGCTTCTGTGTAGTTTTTGTTTGTAGTTATTCCTTTTTCCAGCATAGGCTCCTTAGTGCTACGAATGTCCACTTGCAGTTTCTACCGAAAGAGTGTTTCAGAACTGCTCAATCAATAGTATTGTTAAACTCTGTTAGTTGAATGCAAAGAACAGAAATAAGTTTCACCGAATGTTTCTGTGTAGTTTTTATTTGAAGATATTCTTTTTCCAATATAAGCCCATTAGTGCTCTGTATGTCCAGTTGCAGTTTCCACAGAAAGAGAGTTTCAGAACTGCTCTATCAAAAGTAATATTCATCTCTGTTAGTTGAATGCACAGAACAGAAAGAAGTTTCGCAGAATGCTTCAGTGTAGTTTTTATTTGAAGATATTCCTTTTTCCACTATAGGCCCCTTAGGGCTCCGAATGTCCACTTGCAGTTTTTACAGAAACAGTGTTTCAGAACTGTTCAATCAAAAGTAAGCTTCAACTCTGTTAGTTGAATGCCCAGAACAGAAAGAAGTTTCGCAGAATGCTTCTGAGTAGTTTTAATTTGAAGATATTCTTTTTTACACTATAAGCCCAATAGCGCTCTGAGTGTCCACTTGTAGTTTCTACAGAAACAGTGTTTCAGAACTGCTCTATCGAAAGTAATATTCAACTCTGTTACTTGAATGCACAGAGCAGAAAGAAGTTTCACAGAATGCTTCTGTGTAGGTTTTATTTGAAGTAATTCCTTTTTACACTATAGGCCCCCATGCGCTATGGTTGTCCACTTGCAGTTTCTACAGAAAGAGTGTTTCAGAATTGCTCAATCAAAAGTAAGCTTCAAATCTGTTACTTGAATGCACAGAACAGAGAGAAGTTTCACTGAATGCTTCTGTGTAGTTTTTGTTTGTAGTTATTCCTTTTTCCAGCATAGGCTCCTTAGTGCTACGAATGTCCACTTGCAGTTTCTACCGAAAGAGTGTTTCAGAACTGCTCAAACAATAGTATTGTTCAACTCTGTTAGTTGAATGCACAGAACAGAAAGAAGTTTCGCAGAATGCTTCTGAGTAGTTTCTAGTTGAAGATATCCCTTTTTCCACTATAAGCCACATAGAGCTCTGAATGTCCAGTTGCAGTTCCTACAGAAAGAGTGTTTCAGAACTGCTCTATCAAAAGTAATGTTCAACTCTGTTAGTTGAATGCACAGAACAGAAAGAAGCTTCGGAGAATGCTTCTGTGTAGTTTTAATTTGAAGATATTCTTTTTTCCACTATAAGCCCATTAGCTCTCTGAGTGTCCAGGTGCATTTTCCACAGAAAGAGTGTTTCAGAACTGCTCTATCAAAAGTAATGTTCAACTCTGTTAGTTGAATGCACAGAACAGAAAGAAGCTTCGGAGAATGCTTCTGTGTAGTTTTAATTTGAAGATATTGCTTTTTCCACTATAAGACCATTAGCTCTCTGAGTGTCCAGTTGCATTTTCCAGAGAAAGAGTGTTTCAGAACTGCTCTATCAAAAGTAATATTCATCTCTGTTAGTTGAATGCACAGAACAGATAGAAGTTTCGCAGAATGCTTCTGTGTAGTTTTTATTTGAAGATATTACTTTTTCCAATCAAGATCCTTAGGGCTCCGAATGTCCACTTACAGTTTCTACAGAAACAATGTTTCAGAACTTTTCAATCAAAAGTAAGCTTCAACTCTGTTAGTTGAATTCACAGAACAGAAAGCGGTTTCATAAAATGCTTCTGTGTAGTTTTTATTTGAAGATATTCCTTTTGCCACTAGAGTCCTCCTGGGGCTCCGAATGTCCACTTGCAGTTTCCACAGAAACTGTGTTTCAGAACTCCTCAATCAAAAGTAAGCTTCAACTCTGTTAGTTGAATGCACTGAACAAAAAGTACTATCACAGAATGCTTCTGTGTAGTTTTTATTTGAAGACATTACATTTTCCACTGTAGGCCTCTTAGCGCTATGAGTGTCCACTTGCAGTTTCTAATGAAAGAGTGTTTCTGTGCTGCTCAATCAAAAGAAAGGTCCAACTCTGTTAGTTGAATGCACAGAACAGAAAGAAGTTTCACAGTATACTTCCGTGTAGGTTTTGTTTGAAGTAAGTCCTTTTTACACTATAGGCCCCCATGCGCTATGGTTGTCCACTTGCAGTTTCTACAGAAAGAGTGTTTCTGTGCTGCTCTATCAAAAGTAGGTTCAACTCTGTTAGTTGAATGCACAGAAGACAAAGAAGTTTCACAGAATGCTTCTGTGTAGTTTTTATTTGTAGATATTCTTTTTTGCTGTATAGGCCCCTTAGCGCTATGAATGTCCAATTGCAGTTTCTACAGAAAGAGTGTTTCAGAATTGCTCAATCAAAAGTAAGCTTCAAATCTGTTACTTGAATGCACAGAACAGAAAGAAGTTTCACTGAATGCTTCTGTGTAGTTTTTCTTTGTAGTTATTCCTTTTTCCAGCATAGGCTCCTTAGTGCTACAAATGTCCACTTGCAGTTTCTACCGAAAGAGTGTTTCAGAACTGCTCAATCAATAGTATTGTTCAACTCTGTTAGTTGAATGCACAGAACAGAAAGAAGTTTCGCAGAATGCTTCTGAGTAGTTTCTAGTTGAAGATATCCCTTTTTCCACTATAAGCCCCATAGAGCTCTGAATGTCCAGTTGCAGTTCCTACAGAAAGAGTGTTTCAGAACTGCTCTATCAAAAGTAATGTTCAACTCTGTTAGTTGAATGCACAGAAGAGAAAGAAGCTACGGAGAATGTTTCTATGTAGTTTTAATTTGAAGATATTCCTTTTTCCACTGTAAGCCCATTAGCTCTCAGAGTGTCCAGTTGCATTTTCCACAGAAAGAGAGTTTCAGTACTGCTCTATCAGAAGTAATATTCATCTCTGTTAGTTGAATGCACAGAACAGAAAGAAGTTTCGCAGAATGCTTCAGTGTAGTTTTTATTTGAAGATATTCCTTTTTCCACTACAGGCCCCTTAGGGCTCTTAATGTCCACTTGTAGTTTTTACAGAAACAGTGTTTCAGAACTGTTCAATCAAAAGTAAGCTTCAACTCTGTTAGTTCATTGCACAGAACAGAAAGAAGTTTCACTGAATGCCTCTGTGTAGTTTTTGTTTGTAATTATTCCTTTTCCAGTATAGGCTCCTTAGTGCTAGGAATGTCCACTTGCAGTTTCTACAGAAAGAGTGTTTCAGAACTGCTCAATCAATAGTAATGTTCAACTCTGATAGTTGAATGCCCAGAACAGAATGAAGTTTCGCAGAATGCTTCTGAGTAGCTTTTAGTTGAAGATATTGCTTTTTCCACTATAAGCCCTTTAGCACTCTGAATGTCCAGTTGCAGTTTCTACAGAAAGAGTGTTTCAGAACTGCTCTACCAAAAGTAATATTCAACTCTGTTAGTTTAATGCACAGAACAGAAAGAAGCTTCGGAGAATGCTTCTGTGTAGTTTTTATTTGAAGATATTCCTTTTTCCACTATTGGCCCCTCAGGGTTCCAAATGTCCACTTGCTGTTTCTACAGAAAGTGCGTCTCAGAACTGCTCAATCAATAGTAAGCTTCAACTCTGTTAGTTGAATGCAAAGAACAGAAAGAAGTTTCACAGAATGATTCTGTGTAGTTTTTATTTGAAGATATTGGTTTTTCCACTGTACGCCCCTTAGGGTTCCAAAGGTCCACTTGCAGTTTCTTCAGAAAGAGCGTCTCAGAACTGCTCAATCAAAAGTAAACTTCAACTCTGTTAGTTGAGTGCAAAGAAGAGAAACAAGTTTCACAAAATGCTTCTGTATAGTTTTAATTTGAAGATATTCCTTTTTCCACTATAAGCCCATTAGCTCTCGGAGTGTCCAGTTGCAGTTTCCACAGAAAGACTGTTTCAGAACTGCTGTATCAAAAGTAATATTCATATCTGTTAGTTGAATGCACAGAAGAGATAGAAGGTTTGCAGAATGCTTCTGTATAGTTTTTATTTGAAGATATTCCTTTTTCCACTATAGGACCCTTAGGGCTCCGAATGTCCACTTACAGTTTCTACAGAAACAATGTTTCAGAACTGTTCAATCAAAAGTAAGCTTCAACTCTGTTAGTTGAATTCACAGAACAGAAAGCAGTTTCATAAAATGCTTCTGTGTAGTTTTCATTTGAAGATATTCCATTTGCCACTAGAGTCCTCCTGGGGCTCCAAATGTCCACTTGCAGTTTCCACAGAAACTGGGTTTCAGAACTGCTCAATCAAAAGTAAGCTTTAACTCTGTTAGTTGAATGCACTGAACAAAAAGTACTATCACAGAATGCTTCTGTGTAGTTTTTATTTGAAGACATTACATTTTCCACTGTAGGCCTCTTAGCGCTATGAATGTCCACTTGCAGTTTCTAATGAAAGAGTGTTTCAGTGCTGCTCAATCAAAAGAAAGGTCCAACTCTGTTAGTTGAATGCACAGAACAGAAAGAAGTTTCACAGAATGCTTCTGTGTAGGTTTTATTTGAAGTAAGTCCTTTTTACACTATAGGCCCCCATGCGCTATGGTTGTCCACTTGCAGTTTCTACAGAAAGACTGTTTCTGTGCTGCTCTATCAAAAGTAGGTTCAACTCTGTTAGTTGAATGCACAGAAGACAAAGAAGTTTCACAGAATGCTTCTGTGTAGTTTTTATTTGTAGATATTCTTTTTTGCTGTATAGGCCCCTTAGCGCTATGAATGTCCAATTGCAGTTTCTACAGAAAGAGTGTTTCAGAATTGCTCAATCAAAAGTAAGCTTCAAATCTGTTACTTGAATGCACAGAACAGAAAGAAGTTTCACTGAATGCTTCTGTGTAGTTTTTGTTTGTAGTTATTCCTTTTTCCAGCATAGGCTCCTTAGTGCTACGAATGTCCACTTGTAGTTTCTACAGAAAGAGTGTTTCAGAACTGCTCAATCAATAGTAATGTTCAACTCTGTTAGTTGAACGCACAGAACAGAGAGAAGTTTCGCAGAATGCTTCTGAGTAGTTTCTAGTGGAAGATATCCCTTTTTCCACTATAAGCCCCATAGAGCTCTGAATGTCCAGTTGCAATTTCTACAGAAAGAGTGTTTCAGAACTGCTCTATCAAAAGTAATGTTCAACTCTGTTAGTTGAATGCACAGAACAGAAAGAAGTTTCGGAGAATGCATCTGTGTAGCTTTTATTTGAAGATATTCCTTTTTCCACTATAGGACCCTTAGGGCTAAGAATGTCCACTTACAGTTTCTACAGAAACAATGTTTCAGAACTTTTCAATCAAAAGTAAGCTTCATCTCTGTTAGTTGAATTCACAGAACAGAAAGCAGTTTCATAAAAGGCTTCTGTGTAGTTTTTATTTGAAGATATTCCATTTGCCACTAGAGCCCTCCTGGGGCTCCAAATGTCCACTTGCAGTTTCCACAGAAACTGTGTTTCAGAACTGCTCAATCAAAAGTAAGCTTCAACTCTGTTAGTTGAATGCACTGAACAAAAAGTACTATCACAGAATGCTTCTGTGTAGTTTTTATTTGAAGACATTACATTTTCCACTGTATGCCTCTTAGCGCTATGATTGTCCACTTGCAGTTTCTAACGAAAGAGTGTTTCAGTGCTGCTCAATCAAAAGAAAGGTCCAACTCTGATAGTTGAATGTACAGAACAGAAAGAAGTTTCACAGAATGCTTCTGTGTTGTTTATATTTGTAGATATTCTTTTTTGCTGTATAGGCCCCTTAGCGCTATGAATGTCCAATTGCAGTTTCTACAGAAAGAGTGTTTCAGAATTGCTCAATCAAAAGTAAGCTTCAAATCTGTTACTTGAATGCACAGAACAGAAAGAAGTTTCACTGAATGCTTCTGTGTGGTTTTTGTTTGTAGTTATTCCTTTTTCCAGCATAGGCTCCTTAGTGCTGCGAATGTCCACTTGCAGTTTCTACCTAAAGAGTGTTTCAGAACTGCTCAATCAATAGTATTGTTCAACTCTGTTAGTTGAATGCACAGAACAGAAAGAAGTTTCGCAGAATGCTTCTGAGTAGTTTCTAGTTGAAGATATCCCTTTTTTCACTATAAGCCCCATAGAGTTCTGAATGTCCAGTTGCAGTTCCTACAGAAAGAGTGTTTCAGAACTGCTCTATCAAATGTAATGTTCAACTCTGTTAGTTGAATGCACAGAACAGAAAGAAGCTTCGGAGAATGTTTCTGTGTAGTTTTAATTTGAAGATATTCCTTTTTCCACTATAAGCCCATTAGCTCTCTGAGTGTCCAGTTGCATTTTCCACAGAAAGAGTGTTTCAGAACTGCTCTATCAAAAGTAATATTCATCTCTGTTAGTTGAATGCACAGAACAGAAAGAAGTTTCGCAGAATGCTTCTGAGTAGTTTCTAGTTGAAGATATCCCTTTTTCCACTATAAGCCCCATAGAGCTCTGAATGTCCAGTTGCAGTTTCTACAGAAAGAGTGTTTCAGAACTGCTCTACCAAAAGTAATATTCAACTCTGTTAGTTTAATGCACAGAACAGAAAGAAGCTTCGGAGAATGCTTCTGTGTAGTTTTTATTTGAAGATATTTCTTTTTCCACTATTGGCCCCTTAGGGATCCAAATGTCCACTTGCTGTTTCTACAGAAAGAGCGTCTCAGAACTGCTCAATCAATAGTAAGCTTCAACTCTGTTAGTTGAATGCAAAGAACAGAAAGAAGTTTCACAGAATGATTCTGTGTAGTTTTTATTTGATGATATTTGTTTTTCCACTGTACGCCCCTTAGGGTTCCAAATGTCCACTTGCAGTTTCTTCAGAAAGAGCGTCTCAGAACTGCTCAATCAAAAGTAAACTTCAACTCTGTTAGTTGCATGCAGAGAAGAGAAACAAGTTTCACAGAATGCTTCTGTATAGTTTTAATTTGAAGATATTCCTTTTTAAACTATAAGCCCATTAGCTCTCTGAGTGTCCAGTTGCAGTTTCCACAGAAAGAGTGTTTCAGAACTGCTCTATCAAAAGTAATATTCATATCTGTTAGTTGAATGCACAGAAGAGATAGAAGTTTTGCAGAATGCTTCTGTATAGTTTTTATTTGAAGATATTCCTTTTTCCACTATAGGACCCTTAGGGCTCCGAATGTCCACTTACAGTTTCTACAGAAACAATGTTTCAGAACTTTTCAATCAAAAGTAAGCTTCAACTCTGTTAGTTGAATTCACAGAAGAGAAAGCCGTTTCATAAAATGCTTCTGTGTGGTTTTCATTTGAAGATATTCCATTTGCCACTAGAGTCCTACTGGGGCTCCCAATGTCCACTTGCAGTTTCCACAGAAACTGTGTTTCAGAACTGCTCAATAAAAAGTAAGCTTCAACTCTGTTAGTTGAATGCACTGAACAAAAATTACTATCACAGAATGCTTCTGTGTAGTTTTTATTTGAAGACATTACATTTTCCACTGTAGGCCTCTTAGCGCTATGAATGTCCACTTGCAGTTTCTAATGAAAGAGTGTTTCAGTGCTGCTCAATCGAAAGAAAGGTCCAACTCTGTTAGTTGAATGCACAGAACAGAAAGAAGTTTCACAGAATGCTTCTGTGTAGGTTTTATTTGAAGTAAGTCCTTTTTACACTATAGGCCCCCATGCGCTATGGTTGTCCACTTGCAGTTTCTACAGAAAGAGTGTTTCTGTGCTGCTCTATCAAAAGTAGATTCAACTCTGTTAGTTGAATGCACAGAAGACAAAGAAGTTTCACAGAATGCTTATGTGTAGTTTTATTTGTAGATATTCTTTTTTGCTCTATAGGCCCCTTAGCGCTATGAATGTCCAATTGCAGTTCCTACAGAAAGAGTGTTTCAGAATTGCTCAATCAAAAGTAAGCTTCAAATCTGTTACTTGAATGCACAAAACAGAAAGAAGTTTCACTGAATGCTTCTGTGTAGTTTTTGTTTGTAGTTATTCCTTTTTCCAGCATAGGCTCCTTAGTGCTACGAATGTCCACTTGTAGTTTCTACAGAAAGAGTGTTTCAGAACTGCTCAATCAATAGTAATGTTCAACTCTGTTAGTTGAATGCACAGAACAGAAAGAAGTTTCGCAGAATGCTTCTGAGTAGTGTCTAGTTGAAGATATCCCTTTTTCCACTATAAGCCCCATAGAGCTCTGAATGTCCAGTTGCAGTTTCTACAGAAAGAGTGTTTCAGAACTGCTCAATCAATAGTAATGTTCAACTCTGATAGTTGAATGCACAGAACAGAATGTAGTTTCGCAGAATGCTTCTGAGTAGCTTTTAGTTGAAGATATTGCTTTTTCCACTATAAGCCCTTTAGCGCTCTGATTGTCCTGTTGCAGTTTCTACAGAAAGAGTGTTTCAGAACTGCTCTACCAAAAGTAATATTCAACTCTGTTAGTTTAAAGCACAGAACAGAAAGAAGCTTCGGAGAATGCTTCTGTGTAGTTTTTATTTGAAGATATTCCTTTTTCCACTATTGGCCCCTTAGGGTTCCAAATGTCCACTTGCTGTTTCTACAGAAAGAGCGTCTCAGAACTGCTCAATCAATAGTAAGCTTCAACTCTGTTAGTTGAATGCAAAGAACAGAAAGAAGTTTCACAGAATGATTCTGTGTAGTTTTATTTGAAGATATTCTTTTTTCCACTATTGGCCCCTTAGGGTTCCAAATGTCCACTTGCAGTTTCTTCAGAAAGAGCGTCTCAGAACTGCTCAATCAAAAGTAAACTTCAACTCTGTTAGTTGAATGCAAAGAAGAGAAACAAGTTTCACAGAATGCTTCTGTATAGTTTTAATTTGAAGATGTTCCTTTTTCCACTATAAGCCCATTAGCTCTCTGAGTGTCCAGTTGCAGTTTCCACAGAAAGAGTGTTTCAGAACTGCTCTATCAAAAGTAATATTCATCTCTGTTAGTTGAATGCACAGAACAGATAGAATTTTCGCAGAATGCTTCTGTGTAATTTTTATTTGAAGATATTCCTTATTCCACTATAGGACCCTTAGGGCTCAGAATGTCCACTTACAGTTTCTACAGAAACAATGTTTCAGAACTTTTCAATCAAAAGTAAGCTTCAACTCTGTTAGTTGAATTCACAGAACAGAAAGCAGTTTCATAAAAGCTTCTGTATAGTTTTTATTTGAAGATATTCCATTTGCCTCTAGAGCCCTCCTGGGGCTCCAAATGTCCACTTGCAGGTTCCACAGAAACTGTGTTTCAGAACTGCTCAATCAAAAGTGAGCTTCAACTCTTTTAGTTGAATGCACTGAACAAAAAGTACTATCACAGAATGCTTCTGTGTAGTTTTTATTTGAAGACATTACATTTTCCACTGTAGGCCTCTTAGCGCTATGAATGTCCACTTGCAGTTTCTAATGAAAGAGTGTTTCAGTGCTGCTCAATCAAAAGAAAGGTCCAACTCTGTTAGTTGAATGCACAGAACAGAAAGAAGTTTCACAGAATGCTTCTGTGTTGTTTTTATTTGTAGATATTCTTTTTTGCTGTATAGGCCCTTTAGCGCTAGGAATGTCCAATTGCAGTTTCTACAGAAAGAGTGTTTCAGAATTGCTCAATCAAAAGTAAGCTTCAAATCTGTTACTTGAATGCACAGAACAGAAAGAAGTTTCACTGAATGCTTCTGTGTAGTTTTTGTTTGTAGTTATTGCTTTTTCCAGCATAAGCTCCTTAGTGCTACGAATGTCCACTTGCAGTTTCTACCGAAAGAGTGTTTCAGAACTGCTCAATCAATAGTATTGTTCAACTCTGTTAGTTGAATGCACAGAACAGAAAGAAGTTTCGCAGAATTCTTCTGAGTAGTTTCTAGTTGAAGATATCCCTTTTTCCACTATAAGCCCCATAGAGCTCTGAATGTCCAGTTGCAGTTCCTACAGAAAGAGTGTTTCAGAACTGCTCCATCAAAAGTAATGTTCAACTCTGTTAGTTGAATGCACAGAACAGAAAGAAGCTTCGGAGAATGCTTCTGTGTAGTTTTAATTTGAAGATATTCCTTTTTCCTCTATAAGCACATTAGCTCTCTGAGTGTCCAGTTGCATTTTCCACAGAAAGAGTGTTTCAGAACTGCTCTATCAAAAGTAATGTTCAACTCTGTTAGTTGAATGCACAGAACAGAAAGAAGCTTCGGAGAATGCTTCTGTGTAGTTTTAATTTGAAGATATTCCTTTTTCCACTATAAGCCCATTAGCTCTCTGAGTGTCCAGTTGCATTTTCCACCCAAAGAGTGTTTCAGAACTGCTCTATCAAAAGTAATATTCATCTCTGTTAGTTGAACGCACAGAACAGAAAGAAGTTTCGCAGAATTGTTCTGTGTAGTTTTTATTTGAAGATATTTCTTTTTCCACTATAGGACCCTTAGGGCTCCGAATGTCCACTTACAGTTTCTACAGAAACAATGTTTCAGAACTGTTCAATCAAAAGCAAGCTTCAACTCTGTTAGTTGAATTCACAGAAAAGAAAGCAGTTTCATAAAATGCTTCTGTGTAGTTTTTATTTGAAGATATTCCTTTTGCCACTAGAGTCCTCCTGGGGCTCCGAATGTCCACTTGCAGTTTCCACAGAAACTGTGTTTCAGAACTCCTCAATCAAAAGTAAGCTTCAACTCTGTTAGTTGAATGCACTGAACAAAAAGTACTATCACAGAATGCTTCTGTGTAGTTTTTATTTGAAGACATTACATTTTCCACTGTAGGCATCTTAGCGCTATGAATGTCCACTTGCAGTTTCTAATGAAAGAGTGTTTCTGTGCTGCTCAATCAAAAGAATGGTCCAACTCTGTTAGTTGAATGCACAGAACAGAAAGAAGGTTCACAGTATGCTTCCGTGTAGGTTTTATTTGAAGTAAGTCCTTTTTACACTATAGGCCCCCATGCGCCATGGTTGTCCACTTGCAGTTTCTACAGAAAGAGTGTTTCTGTGCTGCTCTATCAAAAGTAGGTTCAACTCTGTTAGTTGAATGCACAGAAGACAAAGAAGTTTCACAGAATGCTTCTGTGTAGTTTTTATTTTTAGATATTCTTTTTTGCTGTATAGGCCCCTTAGCGCTATGAATGTCCAACTGCAGTTTCTACAGAAAGAGTGTTTCAGAATTGCTCAATCAAAAGTAAGCTTCAAATCTGTTACTTGAATGCACAGAACAGAAAGAAGTTTCACTGAATGCTTCTGTGTAGTTTTTGTTTGTAGTTATTCCTTTTTCCAGCATAGGCTCCTTAGTGCTACGAATGTCCACTTGAAGTTTCTACAGAAAGAGTGTTTCAGAACTGCTCAATCAATAGTATTGTTCAACTCTGTTAGTTGAATGCACAGAACAGAAAGAAGTTTCGCAGAATGCTTCTGAGTAGTTTCTAGTTGAAGATATCCCTTTTTCCACTATAAGCCCCATAGAGCTCTGAATGTCCAGTTGCAGTTTCTACAGAAAGAGTGTTTCAGAACTGCTCTATCAAAAGTAATGTTCAACCTTGTTAGTTGAATGCACAGAACAGAAAGAAGTTTCGGAGAATGCTTCTGTGTAGTTTTTATTTGAAGATATTCCTTTTTCCACTATAGGCCCCTTACGGTTCCAAATATCCACTTGCTGTTTCTACAGAAAGAGCGTCTCAGAACTGCTCAATCAATAGAATGCTTCAACTCTGTTAGTTGAATGCAAAGAACAGAAATAAGTTTCACAAAATGTTTCTGTGTAGGTTTTATTTGAAGATACTCCTTTTTCCAATATAAGCCCATTAGTGCTCTGTATGTCCAGTTGCAGTTCCCACAGAAAGAGTGTTTCAGAACTGCTCTATCAAAAGTAATATTCATCTCTGTTAGTTGAATGCACAGAACAGAAAGAAGTTTCGCAGAATGCTTCAGTGTAGTTTTTATTTGAAGATATTCCTTTTTCCACTATAGGCCCCTTAGGGCTCCGAATGTCCACTTGCAGTTTTTACAGAAACAGTGTTTCAGAACTGTTCAATCAAAAGTAAGCTTCAACTCTGTTAGTTGAATGCCCAGAACAGAAAGAAGTTTCGCAGAATGCTTCTGAGTAGTTTTAATTTGAAGATATTCTTTTTTCCACTATAAGCCCAATAGCGCTCTGAGTGTCCACTTGTAGTTTCTACAGAAACAGTGTTTCAGAACTCCTCTATTGAAAGTAATATTCAACTCTGTTACTTGAATGCACAGAACAGAAAGAAGTTTCGCAGAATGCTTCTGTGTATTTTTTATTTGTAGATATTCTTTTTTGCAGTATAGTCCCCTTAGCGCTATGAATGTCCAATTGCAGTTTCTACAGAAAGAGTGTATCAGAATTGCTCAATAAAAAGTAAGCTTCAACTCTGTTAGTTCATTGCACAGAACAGAAAGAAGTTTCACTGAATGCCTCTGTGTAGGTTTTGTTTGTAATTATTCCTTTTCCAGTATAGGCTCCTTAGTGCTAGGAATGTCCACTTGCAGTTTCTACAGAAAGAGTGTTTCAGAACTGCTCAATCAATAGTAATGTTCAACTCTGATAGTTGAATGCACAGAACAGAATGAAGTTTCGCAGAATGCTTCTGAGTAGCTTTTAGTTGAAGATATTGCTTTTTCCACTATAAGCCCTTTAGCGCTCTGAATGTCCAGTTGCAGTTTCTACAGAAAGAGTGTTTCAGAACTGCTCTACCAAAAGTAATATTCAACTCTGTTAGTTTAATGCACAGAACAGAAAGAAGCTTCGGAGAATGCTTCTGTGTAGTTTTTATTTGAAGATATTCCTTTTTCCACTATTGGCCCCTTAGGGTTCCAATTGTCCACTTGCTGTTGCTACAGAAAGAGCGTCTCAGAACTGCTCAATCAATAGTAAGCTTCAACTCTGTTAGTTGAATGCAAAGAACAGAAAGAAGTTTCACAGAATGATTCTGTGTAGTTTTTATTTGAAGATATTCGTTTTTCCACTGTACGCCCCATAGGGTTCCAAAGGTCCACTTGCAGTTTCTTCAGAAAGAGCGTCTCAGAACAGCTCAATCAAAAGTAAACTTCAACTCTGTTAGTTGAGTGCAAAGAAGAGAAACAAGTTGCACAAAATGCTTCTGTATATTTTTAATTTGAAGATATTCCTTTTTCCACTATAAGCCCATTAGCTCTCGGAGTGTCCAGTTGCAGTTTCCACAGAAAGAGTGTTTCAGAACTGCTGTATCAAAAGTAATATTCATATCTGTTAGTTGAATGCACAGAAGAGATAGAAGGTTTGCAGAATGCTTCTGTATAGTTTTTATTTGAAGATATTCCTTTTTCCACTATAGGACCCTTAGGGCTCCGAATGTCCACTTACAGTTTCTACAGAAACAATGTTTCAGAACTTTTCAATCAAAAGTAAGCTTCAACTCTGTTAGTTGAATTCACAGAACAGAAAGCAGTTTCATAAAATGCTTCTGTGTAGTTTTCATTTGAAGATATTCCATTTGCCACTAGAGTCCTCCTGGGGCTCCAAATGTCCACTTGCAGTTTCCACAGAAACTGTGTTTCAGAACTGCTCAATCAAAAGTAAGCTTCAACTCTGTTAGTTGAATGCAATGAACAAAAAGTACTATCAGAGAATGCTTCTGTGTAGTTTTTATTTGAAGACATTTCATTTTCCACTGTAGGCCTCTTAGCGCTATGAATATCCACTTGCAGTTTCTAATGAAAGAGTGTTTCAGCGCTGCTCAATCAAAAGAAATGTCCAACTCTGTTAGTTGAATGCACAGAACAGAAAGAAGTTTCACAGAATGCTTCTGTGTAGGTTTTATTTGAAGTATGTCCTTTTTACACTATAGGCCCCCATGCGCTAAGGTTGTCCACTTGCAGTTTCTACAGAAAGAGTGTTTCAGAATTGCTCAATCAAAAGTAAGCTTCAAATCTGTTACTTGAATGCACAGAACAGAAAGAAGTTTCACTGAATGCTTCTGTGTAGTTTTTGTTTGTAGTTATTCCTTTTTCCAGCATAGGCTCCTTAGTGCTACGAATGTCCACTTGCAGTTTCTACCGAAAGAGTGTTTCAGAACTGCTCAAACAATAGTATTGTTCAACTCTGTTAGTTGAATGCACAGAACAGAAAGAAGTTTCGCAGAATGCTTCTGAGTAGTTTCTAGTTGAAGATATCCCTTTTTCCACTATAAGCCCCGTAGAGCTCTGTATGTCCAGTTGCAGTTCCTACAGAAAGAGTGTTTCAGAACTGCTCTATCAAAAGTAATGTTCAACTCTGTTAGTTGAATGCACAGAACAGAAAGAAGCTTCGGAGAATGCTTCTGTGTAGTTTTAATTTGAAGATATTCTTTTTTCCACTATAAGCCCATTAGCTCTCTGAGTGTCCAGTTGCATTTTCCACAGAAAGAGTGTTTCAGAACTGCTCTATCAAAAGTAATGTTCAACTCTGTTAGTTGAATGCACAGAAGAGATAGAAGTTTTGCAGAATGCTTCTGTATAGTTTTTATTTGAAGATATTCCTTTTTCCACTATAGGACCCTTAGGGTTCCGAATGTCCACTTACAGTTTCTACAGAAACAATGTTTCAGAACTTTTCAATCAAAAGTAAGCTTCAACTCTGTTAGTTGAATTCACAGAACGGAAAGCGGTTTCATAAAATGCTTCTGTGTGGTTTTCATTTGAAGATATTCCATTTGCCACTAGAGTCCTACTGGGGCTCCAAATGTCCACTTGCATTTTCCATAGAAACTGTGTCTCAGAACTGCTCAATATAAAGTAAGCTTCAACTCTGTTAGTTGAATGCACTGAACAAAAATTACTATCACACAATGCTTCTGTGTAGTTTTTATTTGAAGACATTACATTTTCCACTGTAGGCCTCTTAGCGCTATGAATGTCCACTTGCAGTTTCTAATGAAAGAGTGTTTCAGTGCTGCTCAATCGAAAGAAAGGTCCAACTCTGTTAGTTGAATGCACAGAACAGAAAGAAGTTTCACAGAATGCTTCTGTGTAGGTTTTATTTGAAGTAAGTCCTTTTTACACTATAGGCCCCCATGCGCTATGGTTGTCCACTTGCAGTTTCTACAGAAAGAGTGTTTCTGTGCTGCTCTATCAAAAGTAGATTCAACTCTGTTAGTTGAATGCACAGAAGACAAAGAAGTTTCACAGATTGCTTCTGTGTAGTTTTATTTGTAGATATTCTTTTTTGCTCTATAGGCCCCTTAGCGCTATGAATGTCCAATTGCAGTTCCTACAGAAAGAGTGTTTCAGAATTGCTCAATCAAAAGTAAGCTTCAAATCTGTTACTTGAATGCACAGAACAGAAAGAAGTTTCACTGAATGCTTCTGTGTAGTTTTTGTTTGTAGTTATTCCTTTTTCCAGCATAGGCTCCTTAGTGCTACGAATGTCCACTTGTAGTTTCTACAGAAAGAGTGTTTCAGAACTGCTCAATCAATAGTAATGTTCAACTCTGTTAGTTGAATGCACAGAACAGAAAGAAGTTTCGCAGAATGCTTCTGAGTAGTTTCTAGTTGAAGATATCCCTTTTTCCACTATAAGCCCCATAGAGCTCTGAATGTCCAGTTGCAGTTTCTACAGAAAGAGTGTTTCAGAACTGCTCAATCAATAGTAATGTTCAACTCTGATAGTTGAATGCACAGAACAGAATGAAGTTTCGCAGAATGCTTCTGAGTAGCTTTTAGTTGAAGATATTTCTTTTTCCACTATAAGCCCTTTAGCGCTCTGAATGTCCAGTTGCAGTTTCTACAGAAAGAGTGTTTCAGAACTGCTCTACCAAAAGTAATATTCAACTCTGTTAGTTTAATGCACAGAACAGAAAGAAGCTTCGGAGAATGCTTCTGTGTAGTTTTTATTTGAAGATATTCCTTTTTCCACTATTGGCCCCTTAGTGTTCCAATTGTCCACTTGCTGTTGCTACAGAAAGAGCGTCTCAGAACTGCTCAATCAATAGTAAGCTTCAACTCTGTTAGTTGAATGCAAAGAACAGAAAGAAGTTTCACAGAATGATTCTGTGTAGTTTTTATTTGAAGATATTCGTTTTTCCACTGTACGCCCCATAGGGTTCCAAAGGTCCACTTGCAGTTTCTTCAGAAAGAGCGTCTCAGAACAGCTCAATCAAAAGTAAACTTCAACTCTGTTAGTTGAGTGCAAAGAAGAGAAACAAGTTGCACAAAATGCTTCTGTATATTTTTAATTTGAAGATATTCCTTTTTCCACTATAAGCCCATTAGCTCTCGGAGTGTCCAGTTGCAGTTTCCACAGAAAGAGTGTTTCAGAACTGCTGTATCAAAAGTAATATTCATATCTGTTAGTTGAATGCACAGAAGAGATAGAAGGTTTGCAGAATGCTTCTGTATAGTTTTTATTTGAAGATATTCCTTTTTCCACTATAGGACCCTTAGGGCTCCGAATGTCCACTTACAGTTTCTACAGAAACAATGTTTCAGAACTTTTCAATCAAAAGTAAGCTTCAACTCTGTTAGTTGAATTCACAGAACAGAAAGCAGTTTCATAAAATGCTTCTGTGTAGTTTTCATTTGAAGATATTCCATTTGCCACTAGAGTCCTCCTGGGGCTCCAAATGTCCACTTGCAGTTTCCACAGAAACTGTGTTTCAGAACTGCACAATCAAAAGTATGCTTCAACTCTGTTAGTTGAATGCAATGAACAAAAAGTACTATCAGAGAATGCTTCTGTGTAGTTTTTATTTGAAGACATTTCATTTTCCACTGTAGGCCTCTTAGCGCTATGAATATCCACTTGCAGTTTCTAATGAAAGAGTGTTTCAGCGCTGCTCAATCAAAAGAAATGTCCAACTCTGTTAGTTGAATGCACAGAACAGAAAGAAGTTTCACAGAATGCTTCTGTGTAGGTTTTATTTGAAGTATGTCCTTTTTACACTATAGGCCCCCATGCGCTAAGGTTGTCCACTTGCAGTTTCTACAGAAAGAGTGTTTCAGAATTGCTCAATCAAAAGTAAGCTTCAAATCTGTTACTTGAATGCACAGAACAGAAAGAAGTTTCACTGAATGCTTCTGTGTAGTTTTTGTTTGTAGTTATTCCTTTTTCCAGCATAGGCTCCTTAGTGCTACGAATGTCCACTTGCAGTTTCTACCGAAAGAGTGTTTCAGAACTGCTCAAACAATAGTATTGTTCAACTCTGTTAGTTGAATGCACAGAACAGAAAGAAGTTTCGCAGAATGCTTCTGAGTAGTTTCTAGTTGAAGATATCCCTTTTTCCACTATAAGCCCCGTAGAGCTCTGTATGTCCAGTTGCAGTTCCTACAGAAAGAGTGTTTCAGAACTGCTCTATCAAAAGTAATGTTCAACTCTGTTAGTTGAATGCACAGAACAGAAAGAAGCTTCGGAGAATGCTTCTGTGTAGTTTTAATTTGAAGATATTCTTTTTTCCACTATAAGCCCATTAGCTCTCTGAGTGTCCAGTTGCATTTTCCACAGAAAGAGTGTTTCAGAACTGCTCTATCAAAAGTAATATTCATCTCTGTTAGTTGAATGCACAGAAGGGATAGAAGTTTTGCAGAATGCTTCTGTATAGTTTTTATTTGAAGATATTCCTTTTTCAACTATAGGACCCTTAGGGTTCCGAATGTCCACTTACAGTTTCTACAGAAACAATGTTTCAGAACTTTTCAATCAAAAGTAAGCTTCAACTCTGTTAGTTGAATTCACAGAACGGAAAGCGGTTTCATAAAATGCTTCTGTGTGGTTTTCATTTGAAGATATTCCATTTGCCACTAGAGTCCTACTGGGGCTCCAAATGTCCACTTGCATTTTCCATAGAAACTGCGTTTCAGAACTGCTCAATATAAAGTAAGCTTCAACTCTGTTAGTTGAATGCACTGAACAAAAATTACTATCACACAATGCTTCTGTGTAGTTTTTATTTGAAGACATTACATTTTCCACTGTAGGCCTCTTAGCGCTATGAATGTCCACTTGCAGTTTCTAATGAAAGAGTGTTTCAGTGCTGCTCAATCGAAAGAAAGGTCCAACTCTGTTAGTTGAATGCACAGAACAGAAAGAAGTTTCACAGAATGCTTCTGTGTAGGTTTTATTTGAAGTAAGTCCTTTTTACACTATAGGCCCCCATGCGCTATGGTTGTCCACTTGCAGTTTCTACAGAAAGAGTGTTTCTGTGCTGCTCTATCAAAAGTAGATTCAACTCTGTTAGTTGAATGCACAGAAGACAAAGAAGTTTCACAGAATGCTTATGTGTAGTTTTATTTGTAGATATTCTTTTTTGCTCTATAGGCCCCTTAGCGCTATGAATGTCCAATTGCAGTTCCTACAGAAAGAGTGTTTCAGAATTGCTCAATCAAAAGTAAGCTTCAAATCTGTTACTTGAATGCACAGAACAGAAAGAAGTTTCACTGAATGCTTCTGTGTAGTTTTTGTTTGTAGTTATTCCTTTTTCCAGCATAGGCTCCTTAGTGCTACGAATGTCCACTTGTAGTTTCTACAGAAAGAGTGTTTCAGAACTGCTCAATCAATAGTAATGTTCAACTCTGTTAGTTGAATGCACAGAACAGAAAGAAGTTTCGCAGAATGCTTCTGAGTAGTTTCTAGTTGAAGATATCCCTTTTTCCACTATAAGCCCCATAGAGCTCTGAATGTCCAGTTGCAGTTTCTACAGAAAGAGTGTTTCAGAACTGCTCAATCAATAGTAATGTTCAACTCTGATAGTTGAATGCACAGAACAGAATGAAGTTTCGCAGAATGCTTCTGAGTAGCTTTTAGTTGAATATATTGCTTTTTCCACTATAAGCCCTTTAGCGCTCTGATTGTCCAGTTGCAGTTTCTACAGAAAGAGTGTTTCAGAACTGCTCTACCAAAAGTAATATTCAACTCTGTTAGTTTAAAGCACAGAACAGAAAGAAGCTTCGGAGAATGCTTCTGTGTAGTTTTTATTTGAAGATATTCCTTTTTCCACTATTGGCCCCTTAGGGTTCCAATTGTCCACTTGCTGTTGCTACAGAAAGAGCGTCTCAGAACTGCTCAATCAATAGTAAGCTTCAACTCTGTTAGTTGAATGCAAAGAACAGAAAGAAGTTTCACAGAATGATTCTGTGTAGTTTTTATTTGAAGATATTCGTTTTTCCACTGTACGCCCCATAGGGTTCCAAAGGTCCACTTGCAGTTTCTTCAGAAAGAGCGTCTCAGAACAGCTCAATCAAAAGTAAACTTCAACTCTGTTAGTTGAGTGCAAAGAAGAGAAACAAGTTGCACAAAATGCTTCTGTATATTTTTAATTTGAAGATATTCCTTTTTCCACTATAAGCCCATTAGCTCTCGGAGTGTCCAGTTGCAGTTTCCACAGAAAGAGTGTTTCAGAACTGCTGTATCAAAAGTAATATTCATATCTGTTAGTTGAATGCACAGAAGAGATAGAAGGTTTGCAGAATGCTTCTGTATAGTTTTTATTTGAAGATATTCCTTTTTCCACTATAGGACCCTTAGGGCTCCGAATGTCCACTTACAGTTTCTACAGAAACAATGTTTCAGAACTTTTCAATCAAAAGTAAGCTTCAACTCTGTTAGTTGAATTCACAGAACAGAAAGCAGTTTCATAAAATGCTTCTGTGTAGTTTTCATTTGAAGATATTCCATTTGCCACTAGAGTCCTCCTGGGGCTCCAAATGTCCACTTGCAGTTTCCACAGAAACTGTGTTTCAGAACTGCTCAATCAAAAGTAAGCTTCAACTCTGTTAGTTGAATGCAATGAACAAAAAGTACTATCAGAGAATGCTTCTGTGTAGTTTTTATTTGAAGACATTTCATTTTCCACTGTAGGCCTCTTAGCGCTATGAATATCCACTTGCAGTTTCTAATGAAAGAGTGTTTCAGCGCTGCTCAATCAAAAGAAATGTCCAACTCTGTTAGTTGAATGCACAGAACAGAAAGAAGTTTCACAGAATGCTTCTGTGTAGGTTTTATTTGAAGTATGTCCTTTTTACACTATAGGCCCCCATGCGCTAAGGTTGTCCACTTGCAGTTTCTACAGAAAGAGTGTTTCAGAATTGCTCAATCAAAAGTAAGCTTCAAATCTGTTACTTGAATGCACAGAACAGAAAGAAGTTTCACTGAATGCTTCTGTGTAGTTTTTGTTTGTAGTTATTCCTTTTTCCAGCATAGGCTCCTTAGTGCTACGAATGTCCACTTGCAGTTTCTACCGAAAGAGTGTTTCAGAACTGCTCAAACAATAGTATTGTTCAACTCTGTTAGTTGAATGCACAGAACAGAAAGAAGTTTCGCAGAATGCTTCTGAGTAGTTTCTAGTTGAAGATATCCCTTTTTCCACTATAAGCCCCGTAGAGCTCTGTATGTCCAGTTGCAGTTCCTACAGAAAGAGTGTTTCAGAACTGCTCTATCAAAAGTAATGTTCAACTCTGTTAGTTGAATGCACAGAACAGAAAGAAGCTTCGGAGAATGCTTCTGTGTAGTTTTAATTTGAAGATATTCTTTTTTCCACTATAAGCCCATTAGCTCTCTGAGTGTCCAGTTGCATTTTCCACAGAAAGAGTGTTTCAGAACTGCTCTATCAAAAGTAATGTTCAACTCTGTTAGTTGAATGCACAGAAGAGATAGAAGTTTTGCAGAATGCTTCTGTATAGTTTTTATTTGAAGATATTCCTTTTTCCACTATAGGACCCTTAGGGTTCCGAATGTCCACTTACAGTTTCTACAGAAACAATGTTTCAGAACTTTTCAATCAAAAGTAAGCTTCAACTCTGTTAGTTGAATTCACAGAACGGAAAGCGGTTTCATAAAATGCTTCTGTGTGGTTTTCATTTGAAGATATTCCATTTGCCACTAGAGTCCTACTGGGGCTCCAAATGTCCACTTGCATTTTCCATAGAAACTGTGTTTCAGAACTGCTCAATATAAAGTAAGCTTCAACTCTGTTAGTTGAATGCACTGAACAAAAATTACTATCACACAATGCTTCTGTGTAGTTTTTATTTGAAGACATTACATTTTCCACTGTAGGCCTCTTAGCGCTATGAATGTCCACTTGCAGTTTCTAATGAAAGAGTGTTTCAGTGCTGCTCAATCGAAAGAAAGGTCCAACTCTGTTAGTTGAATGCACAGAACAGAAAGAAGTTTCACAGAATGCTTCTGTGTAGGTTTTATTTGAAGTAAGTCCTTTTTACACTATAGGCCCCCATGCGCTATGGTTGTCCACTTGCAGTTTCTACAGAAAGAGTGTTTCTGTGCTGCTCTATCAAAAGTAGATTCAACTCTGTTAGTTGAATGCACAGAAGACAAAGAAGTTTCACAGATTGCTTCTGTGTAGTTTTATTTGTAGATATTCTTTTTTGCTCTATAGGCCCCTTAGCGCTATGAATGTCCAATTGCAGTTCCTACAGAAAGAGTGTTTCAGAATTGCTCAATCAAAAGTAAGCTTCAAATCTGTTACTTGAATGCACAGAACAGAAAGAAGTTTCACTGAATGCTTCTGTGTAGTTTTTGTTTGTAGTTATTCCTTTTTCCAGCATAGGCTCCTTAGTGCTACGAATGTCCACTTGTAGTTTCTACAGAAAGAGTGTTTCAGAACTGCTCAATCAATAGTAATGTTCAACTCTGTTAGTTGAATGCACAGAACAGAAAGAAGTTTCGCAGAATGCTTCTGAGTAGTTTCTAGTTGAAGATATCCCTTTTTCCACTATAAGCCCCATAGAGCTCTGAATGTCCAGTTGCAGTTTCTACAGAAAGAGTGTTTCAGAACTGCTCAATCAATAGTAATGTTCAACTCTGATAGTTGAATGCACAGAACAGAATGAAGTTTCGCAGAATGCTTCTGAGTAGCTTTTAGTTGAAGATATTTCTTTTTCCACTATAAGCCCTTTAGCGCTCTGAATGTCCAGTTGCAGTTTCTACAGAAAGAGTGTTTCAGAACTGCTCTACCAAAAGTAATATTCAACTCTGTTAGTTTAATGCACAGAACAGAAAGAAGCTTCGGAGAATGCTTCTGTGTAGTTTTTATTTGAAGATATTCCTTTTTCCACTATTGGCCCCTTAGTGTTCCAATTGTCCACTTGCTGTTGCTACAGAAAGAGCGTCTCAGAACTGCTCAATCAATAGTAAGCTTCAACTCTGTTAGTTGAATGCAAAGAACAGAAAGAAGTTTCACAGAATGATTCTGTGTAGTTTTTATTTGAAGATATTCGTTTTTCCACTGTACGCCCCATAGGGTTCCAAAGGTCCACTTGCAGTTTCTTCAGAAAGAGCGTCTCAGAACAGCTCAATCAAAAGTAAACTTCAACTCTGTTAGTTGAGTGCAAAGAAGAGAAACAAGTTGCACAAAATGCTTCTGTATATTTTTAATTTGAAGATATTCCTTTTTCCACTATAAGCCCATTAGCTCTCGGAGTGTCCAGTTGCAGTTTCCACAGAAAGAGTGTTTCAGAACTGCTGTATCAAAAGTAATATTCATATCTGTTAGTTGAATGCACAGAAGAGATAGAAGGTTTGCAGAATGCTTCTGTATAGTTTTTATTTGAAGATATTCCTTTTTCCACTATAGGACCCTTAGGGCTCCGAATGTCCACTTACAGTTTCTACAGAAACAATGTTTCAGAACTTTTCAATCAAAAGTAAGCTTCAACTCTGTTAGTTGAATTCACAGAACAGAAAGCAGTTTCATAAAATGCTTCTGTGTAGTTTTCATTTGAAGATATTCCATTTGCCACTAGAGTCCTCCTGGGGCTCCAAATGTCCACTTGCAGTTTCCACAGAAACTGTGTTTCAGAACTGCTCAATCAAAAGTAAGCTTCAACTCTGTTAGTTGAATGCAATGAACAAAAAGTACTATCAGAGAATGCTTCTGTGTAGTTTTTATTTGAAGACATTTCATTTTCCACTGTAGGCCTCTTAGCGCTATGAATATCCACTTGCAGTTTCTAATGAAAGAGTGTTTCAGCGCTGCTCAATCAAAAGAAATGTCCAACTCTGTTAGTTGAATGCACAGAACAGAAAGAAGTTTCACAGAATGCTTCTGTGTAGGTTTTATTTGAAGTATGTCCTTTTTACACTATAGGCCCCCATGCGCTAAGGTTGTCCACTTGCAGTTTCTACAGAAAGAGTGTTTCAGAATTGCTCAATCAAAAGTAAGCTTCAAATCTGTTACTTGAATGCACAGAACAGAAAGAAGTTTCACTGAATGCTTCTGTGTAGTTTTTGTTTGTAGTTATTCCTTTTTCCAGCATAGGCTCCTTAGTGCTACGAATGTCCACTTGCAGTTTCTACCGAAAGAGTGTTTCAGAACTGCTCAAACAATAGTATTGTTCAACTCTGTTAGTTGAATGCACAGAACAGAAAGAAGTTTCGCAGAATGCTTCTGAGTAGTTTCTAGTTGAAGATATCCCTTTTTCCACTATAAGCCCCGTAGAGCTCTGTATGTCCAGTTGCAGTTCCTACAGAAAGAGTGTTTCAGAACTGCTCTATCAAAAGTAATGTTCAACTCTGTTAGTTGAATGCACAGAACAGAAAGAAGCTTCGGAGAATGCTTCTGTGTAGTTTTAATTTGAAGATATTCTTTTTTCCACTATAAGCCCATTAGCTCTCTGAGTGTCCAGTTGCATTTTCCACAGAAAGAGTGTTTCAGAACTGCTCTATCAAAAGTAATGTTCAACTCTGTTAGTTGAATGCACAGAAGAGATAGAAGTTTTGCAGAATGCTTCTGTATAGTTTTTATTTGAAGATATTCCTTTTTCCACTATAGGACCCTTAGGGTTCCGAATGTCCACTTACAGTTTCTACAGAAACAATGTTTCAGAACTTTTCAATCAAAAGTAAGCTTCAACTCTGTTAGTTGAATTCACAGAACGGAAAGCGGTTTCATAAAATGCTTCTGTGTGGTTTTCATTTGAAGATATTCCATTTGCCACTAGAGTCCTACTGGGGCTCCAAATGTCCACTTGCATTTTCCATAGAAACTGTGTTTCAGAACTGCTCAATATAAAGTAAGCTTCAACTCTGTTAGTTGAATGCACTGAACAAAAATTACTATCACACAATGCTTCTGTGTAGTTTTTATTTGAAGACATTACATTTTCCACTGTAGGCCTCTTAGCGCTATGAATGTCCACTTGCAGTTTCTAATGAAAGAGTGTTTCAGTGCTGCTCAATCGAAAGAAAGGTCCAACTCTGTTAGTTGAATGCACAGAACAGAAAGAAGTTTCACAGAATGCTTCTGTGTAGGTTTTATTTGAAGTAAGTCCTTTTTACACTATAGGCCCCCATGCGCTATGGTTGTCCACTTGCAGTTTCTACAGAAAGAGTGTTTCTGTGCTGCTCTATCAAAAGTAGATTCAACTCTGTTAGTTGAATGCACAGAAGACAAAGAAGTTTCACAGATTGCTTCTGTGTAGTTTTATTTGTAGATATTCTTTTTTGCTCTATAGGCCCCTTAGCGCTATGAATGTCCAATTGCAGTTCCTACAGAAAGAGTGTTTCAGAATTGCTCAATCAAAAGTAAGCTTCAAATCTGTTACTTGAATGCACAGAACAGAAAGAAGTTTCACTGAATGCTTCTGTGTAGTTTTTGTTTGTAGTTATTCCTTTTTCCAGCATAGGCTCCTTAGTGCTACGAATGTCCACTTGTAGTTTCTACAGAAAGAGTGTTTCAGAACTGCTCAATCAATAGTAATGTTCAACTCTGTTAGTTGAATGCACAGAACAGAAAGAAGTTTCGCAGAATGCTTCTGAGTAGTTTCTAGTTGAAGATATCCCTTTTTCCACTATAAGCCCCATAGAGCTCTGAATGTCCAGTTGCAGTTTCTACAGAAAGAGTGTTTCAGAACTGCTCAATCAATAGTAATGTTCAACTCTGATAGTTGAATGCACAGAACAGAATGAAGTTTCGCAGAATGCTTCTGAGTAGCTTTTAGTTGAAGATATTTCTTTTTCCACTATAAGCCCTTTAGCGCTCTGAATGTCCAGTTGCAGTTTCTACAGAAAGAGTGTTTCAGAACTGCTCTACCAAAAGTAATATTCAACTCTGTTAGTTTAATGCACAGAACAGAAAGAAGCTTCGGAGAATGCTTCTGTGTAGTTTTTATTTGAAGATATTCCTTTTTCCACTATTGGCCCCTTAGTGTTCCAATTGTCCACTTGCTGTTGCTACAGAAAGAGCGTCTCAGAACTGCTCAATCAATAGTAAGCTTCAACTCTGTTAGTTGAATGCAAAGAACAGAAAGAAGTTTCACAGAATGATTCTGTGTAGTTTTTATTTGAAGATATTCGTTTTTCCACTGTACGCCCCATAGGGTTCCAAAGGTCCACTTGCAGTTTCTTCAGAAAGAGCGTCTCAGAACAGCTCAATCAAAAGTAAACTTCAACTCTGTTAGTTGAGTGCAAAGAAGAGAAACAAGTTGCACAAAATGCTTCTGTATATTTTTAATTTGAAGATATTCCTTTTTCCACTATAAGCCCATTAGCTCTCGGAGTGTCCAGTTGCAGTTTCCACAGAAAGAGTGTTTCAGAACTGCTGTATCAAAAGTAATATTCATATCTGTTAGTTGAATGCACAGAAGAGATAGAAGGTTTGCAGAATGCTTCTGTATAGTTTTTATTTGAAGATATTCCTTTTTCCACTATAGGACCCTTAGGGCTCCGAATGTCCACTTACAGTTTCTACAGAAACAATGTTTCAGAACTTTTCAATCAAAAGTAAGCTTCAACTCTGTTAGTTGAATTCACAGAACAGAAAGCAGTTTCATAAAATGCTTCTGTGTAGTTTTCATTTGAAGATATTCCATTTGCCACTAGAGTCCTCCTGGGGCTCCAAATGTCCACTTGCAGTTTCCACAGAAACTGTGTTTCAGAACTGCACAATCAAAAGTATGCTTCAACTCTGTTAGTTGAATGCAATGAACAAAAAGTACTATCAGAGAATGCTTCTGTGTAGTTTTTATTTGAAGACATTTCATTTTCCACTGTAGGCCTCTTAGCGCTATGAATATCCACTTGCAGTTTCTAATGAAAGAGTGTTTCAGCGCTGCTCAATCAAAAGAAATGTCCAACTCTGTTAGTTGAATGCACAGAACAGAAAGAAGTTTCACAGAATGCTTCTGTGTAGGTTTTATTTGAAGTATGTCCTTTTTACACTATAGGCCCCCATGCGCTAAGGTTGTCCACTTGCAGTTTCTACAGAAAGAGTGTTTCAGAATTGCTCAATCAAAAGTAAGCTTCAAATCTGTTACTTGAATGCACAGAACAGAAAGAAGTTTCACTGAATGCTTCTGTGTGGTTTTTGTTTGTAGTTATTCCTTTTTCCAGCATAGGCTCCTTAGTGCTACGAATGTCCACTTGCAGTTTCTACCGAAAGAGTGTTTCAGAACTGCTCAAACAATAGTATTGTTCAACTCTGTTAGTTGAATGCACAGAACAGAAAGAAGTTTCGCAGAATGCTTCTGAGTAGTTTCTAGTTGAAGATATCCCTTTTTCCACTATAAGCCCCGTAGAGCTCTGTATGTCCAGTTGCAGTTCCTACAGAAAGAGTGTTTCAGAACTGCTCTATCAAAAGTAATGTTCAACTCTGTTAGTTGAATGCACAGAACAGAAAGAAGCTTCGGAGAATGCTTCTGTGTAGTTTTAATTTGAAGATATTCTTTTTTCCACTATAAGCCCATTAGCTCTCTGAGTGTCCAGTTGCATTTTCCACAGAAAGAGTGTTTCAGAACTGCTCTATCAAAAGTAATATTCATCTCTGTTAGTTGAATGCACAGAAGGGATAGAAGTTTTGCAGAATGCTTCTGTATAGTTTTTATTTGAAGATATTCCTTTTTCAACTATAGGACCCTTAGGGTTCCGAATGTCCACTTACAGTTTCTACAGAAACAATGTTTCAGAACTTTTCAATCAAAAGTAAGCTTCAACTCTGTTAGTTGAATTCACAGAACGGAAAGCGGTTTCATAAAATGCTTCTGTGTGGTTTTCATTTGAAGATATTCCATTTGCCACTAGAGTCCTACTGGGGCTCCAAATGTCCACTTGCATTTTCCATAGAAACTGCGTTTCAGAACTGCTCAATATAAAGTAAGCTTCAACTCTGTTAGTTGAATGCACTGAACAAAAATTACTATCACACAATGCTTCTGTGTAGTTTTTATTTGAAGACATTACATTTTCCACTGTAGGCCTCTTAGCGCTATGAATGTCCACTTGCAGTTTCTAATGAAAGAGTGTTTCAGTGCTGCTCAATCGAAAGAAAGGTCCAACTCTGTTAGTTGAATGCACAGAACAGAAAGAAGTTTCACAGAATGCTTCTGTGTAGGTTTTATTTGAAGTAAGTCCTTTTTACACTATAGGCCCCCATGCGCTATGGTTGTCCACTTGCAGTTTCTACAGAAAGAGTGTTTCTGTGCTGCTCTATCAAAAGTAGATTCAACTCTGTTAGTTGAATGCACAGAAGACAAAGAAGTTTCACAGAATGCTTATGTGTAGTTTTATTTGTAGATATTCTTTTTTGCTCTATAGGCCCCTTAGCGCTATGAATGTCCAATTGCAGTTCCTACAGAAAGAGTGTTTCAGAATTGCTCAATCAAAAGTAAGCTTCAAATCTGTTACTTGAATGCACAGAACAGAAAGAAGTTTCACTGAATGCTTCTGTGTAGTTTTTGTTTGTAGTTATTCCTTTTTCCAGCATAGGCTCCTTAGTGCTACGAATGTCCACTTGTAGTTTCTACAGAAAGAGTGTTTCAGAACTGCTCAATCAATAGTAATGTTCAACTCTGTTAGTTGAATGCACAGAACAGAAAGAAGTTTCGCAGAATGCTTCTGAGTAGTTTCTAGTTGAAGATATCCCTTTTTCCACTATAAGCCCCATAGAGCTCTGAATGTCCAGTTGCAGTTTCTACAGAAAGAGTGTTTCAGAACTGCTCAATCAATAGTAATGTTCAACTCTGATAGTTGAATGCACAGAACAGAATGAAGTTTCGCAGAATGCTTCTGAGTAGCTTTTAGTTGAATATATTGCTTTTTCCACTATAAGCCCTTTAGCGCTCTGATTGTCCTGTTGCAGTTTCTACAGAAAGAGTGTTTCAGAACTGCTCTACCAAAAGTAATATTCAACTCTGTTAGTTTAAAGCACAGAACAGAAAGAAGCTTCGGAGAATGCTTCTGTGTAGTTTTTATTTGAAGATATTCCTTTTTCCACTATAGGCCCCTTACGGTTCCAAATATCCACTTGCTGTTTCTACAGAAAGAGCGTCTCAGAACTGCTCAATCAATAGAATGCCTCATCTCTGTTAGTTGAATGCAAAGAACAGAAATAAGTTTCACAGAATGTTTCTGTGTAGGTTTTATTTGAAGATACTCCTTTTTCCAATATAAGCCCATTAGTGCTCTGTATGTCCAGTTGCAGTTTCCACAGAAAGAGTCTTTCAGAACTGCTCTATCAAAAGTAATATTCATCTCTGTTAGTTGAATGCACAGAACAGAAAGAAGTTTCGCAGAATGCTTCAGTGTACTTTTTATTAGAAGATATTCCTTTTTCCACTATAGGCCCCTTAGGGCTCCGAATGTCCACTTGCAGTTTTTACAGAAACAGTGTTTCGGAACTGTTCAATCAAAAGTAAGCTTCAACTCTGTTAGTTGAATGCCCAGAACAGAAAGAAGTTTCGCAGAATGCTTCTGAGTAGTTTTAATTTGAAGATATTCTTTTTTCCACTATAAGCCCAATAGCGCTCTGAGTGTCCACTTGTAGTTTCTACAGAAACAGTGTTTCAGAACTGCTCTATCGAAAGTAATATTCAACTCTGTTACTTGAATGCACAGAACCGAAAGAAGTTTCGCAGAATGCTTCTGTGTATTTTTTATTTGTAGATATTCTTTTTTGCAGTATAGTCCCCTTAGCGCTATGAATGTCCAATTGCAGTTTCTACAGAAAGAGTGTATCAGAATTGCTCAATAAAAAGTAAGCTTCAACTCTGTTAGTTCATTGCACAGAACAGAAAGAAGTTTCACTGAATGCCTCTGTGTAGGTTTTGTTTGTAATTATTCCTTTTCCAGTATAGGCTCCTTAGTGCTGGAATGTCCACTTGCAGTTTCTACAGAAAGAGTGTTTCAGAACTGCTCAATCAATAGTAATGTTCAACTCTGATAGTTGAATGCACAGAACAGAATGAAGTTTCGCAGAATGCTTCTGAGTAGCTTTTAGTTGAAGATATTGCTTTTTCCACTATAAGCCCTTTAGCGCTCTGAATGTCCAGTTGCAGTTTCTACAGAAAGAGTGTTTCAGAACTGCTCTACCAAAAGTAATATTCAACTCTGTTAGTTTAATGCACAGAACAGAAAGAAGCTTCGGAGAATGCTTCTGTGTAGTTTTTATTTGAAGATATTCCTTTTTCCACTATTGGCCCCTTAGTGTTCCAATTGTCCACTTGCTGTTTCTACAGAAAGAGCGTCTCAGAACTGCTCAATCAATAGTAAGCTTCAACTCTGTTAGTTGAATGCAAAGAACAGAAAGAAGTTTCACAGAATGATTCTGTGTAGTTTTTATTTGAAGATATTCGTTTTTCCACTGTACGCCCCATAGGGTTCCAAAGGTCCACTTGCAGTTTCTTCAGAAAGAGCGTCTCAGAACTGCTCAATCAAAAGTAAACTTCAACTCTGTTAGTTGAGTGCAAAGAAGAGAAACAAGTTGCACAAAATGCTTCTGTATATTTTTAATTTGAAGATATTCCTTTTTCCACTATAAGCCCATTAGCTCTCGGAGTGTCCAGTTGCAGTTTCCACAGAAAGAGTGTTTCAGAACTGCTGTATCAAAAGTAATATTCATATCTGTTAGTTGAATGCACAGAAGAGATAGAAGGTTTGCAGAATGCTTCTGTATAGTTTTTATTTGAAGATATTCCTTTTTCCACTATAGGACCCTTAGGGCTCCGAATGTCCACTTACAGTTTCTACAGAAACAATGTTTCAGAACTTTTCAATCAAAAGTAAGCTTCAACTCTGTTAGTTGAATTCACAGAACAGAAAGCAGTTTCATAAAATGCTTCTGTGTAGTTTTCATTTGAAGATATTCCATTTGCCACTAGAGTGCTCCTGGGGCTCCAAATGTCCACTTGCAGTTTCCACAGAAACTGTGTTTCAGAACTGCTCAATCAAAAGTAAGCTTCAACTCTGTTAGTTGAATGCAATGAACAAAAAGTACTATCAGAGAATGCTTCTGTGTAGTTTTTATTTGAAGACATTACATTTTCCACTGTAGGCCTCTTAGCGCTATGAATGTCCACTTGCAGTTTCTAATGAAAGAGTGTTTCAGCGCTGCTCAATCAAAAGAAATGTCCAACTCTGTTAGTTGAATGCACAGAACAGAAAGAAGTTTCACAGAATGCTTCTGTGTAGGTTTTATTTGAAGTATGTCCTTTTTACACTATAGGCCCCCATGCGCTAAGGTTGTCCACTTGCAGTTTCTACAGAAAGAGTGTTTCAGAATTGCTCAATCAAAAGTAAGCTTCAAATCTGTTACTTGAATGCACAGAACAGAAAGAAGTTTCACTGAATGCTTCTGTGTAGTTTTTGTTTGTAGTTATTCCTTTTTCCAGCATAGGCTCCTTAGTGCTACGAATGTCCACTTGCAGTTTCTACCGAAAGAGTGTTTCAGAACTGCTCAAACAATAGTATTGTTCAACTCTGTTAGTTGAATGCACAGAACAGAAAGAAGTTTCGCAGAATGCTTCTGAGTAGTTTCTAGTTGAAGATATCCCTTTTTCCACTATAAGCCCCGTAGAGCTCTGTATGTCCAGTTGCAGTTCCTACAGAAAGAGTGTTTCAGAACTGCTCTATCAAAAGTAATGTTCAACTCTGTTAGTTGAATGCACAGAACAGAAAGAAGCTTCGGAGAATGCTTCTGTGTAGTTTTAATTTGAAGATATTCTTTTTTCCACTATAAGCCCATTAGCTCTCTGAGTGTCCAGTTGCATTTTCCACAGAAAGAGTGTTTCAGAACTGCTCTATCAAAAGTAATGTTCAACTCTGTTAGTTGAATGCACAGAACAGAAAGAAGCTTCGGAGAATGCTTCTGTGTAGTTTTAATTTGAAGATATTCCTCTTTCCACTATAAGCCCATTAGCTCTCTGAGTGTCCAGTTGCATTTTCCAGAGAAAGAGTGTTTCAGAACTGCTCTATCAAAAGTAATATTCATCTCTGTTAGTTGAATGCACAGAACAGAAAGAAGTTTCGCAGAATGGTTCTGTGTAGTTTTTATTTGAAGATATTTCTTTTTCCACTATAGGACCCTTAGGGCTCCGAATGTCCACTTACAGTTTCTACAGAAACAATGTTTCAGAACTGTTCAATCAAAAGCAAGCTTCAACTCTGTTAGTTGAATTCACAGAAAAGAAAGCAGTTTCATAAAATGCTTCTGTGTAGTTTTTATTTGAAGATATTCCTTTTGCCACTAGAGTCCTCCTGGGGCTCCGAATGTCCACTTGCAGTTTCCACAGAAACTGGGTTTCAGAACTCCTCAATCAAAAGTAAGCTTCAACTCTGTTAGTTGAATGCACTGAACAAAAAGTACTATCACAGAATGCTTCTGTGTAGTTTTTATTTGAAGACATTACATTTTCCACTGTAGGCCTCTTAGCGCTATGAATGTCCACTTGCAGTTTCTAATGAAAGAGTGTTTCTGTGCTGCTCAATCAAAAGAAAGGTCCAACTCTGTTAGTTGAATGCACAGAACAGAAAGAAGGTTCACAGTATGCTTCCGTGTAGGTTTTATTTGAAGTAAGTCCTTTTTACACTATAGGCCCCCATGCGCTATGGTTGTCCACTTGCAGTTTCTACAGAAAGAGTGTTTCTGTGCTGCTCTATCAAAAGTAGGTTCAACTCTGTTAGTTGAATGCACAGAAGACAAAGAAGTTTCACAGAATGCTTCTGTGTAGTTTTTATTTTTAGATATTCTTTTTTGCTGTATAGGCCCCTTAGCGCTATGAATGTCCAACTAAAGTTTCTACAGAAAGAGTGTTTCAGAATTGCTCAATCAAAAGTAAGCTTCAAATCTGTTACTTGAATGCACAGAACAGAAAGAAGTTTCACTGAATGCTTCTGTGTAGTTTTTGTTTGTAGTCATTCCTTTTTCCAGCATAGGCTCCTTAGTGCTACGAATGTCCACTTGTAGTTTCTACAGAAAGAGTGTTTCAGAACTGCTCAATCAATAGTATTGTTCAACTCTGTTAGTTGAATGCACAGAACAGAAAGAAGTTTCGCAGAATGCTTCTGAGTAGTTTCTAGTTGAAGATATCCCTTTTTCCACTATAAGCCCCATAGAGCTCTGAATGTCCAGTTGCAGTTTCTACAGAAAGAGTGTTTCAGAACTGCTCTATCAAAAGTAATGTTCAACCTTGTTAGTTGAATGCACAGAACAGAAAGAAGTTTCGGAGAATGCTTCTGTGTAGTTTTTATTTGAAGATATTCCTTTTTCCACTATAGGCCCCTTACGGTTCCAAATATCCACTTGCTGTTTCTACAGAAAGAGCGTCTCAGAACTGCTCAATCAATAGAATGCTTCAACTCTGTTAGTTGAATGCAAGGAACAGAAATAAGTTTCACAGAATGTTTCTGTGTAGGTTTTATTTGAAGATACTCCTTTTTCCAATATAAGCCCATTAGTGCTCTGTATGTCCAGTTGCAGTTTCCACAGAAAGAGTGTTTCAGAACTGCTCTATCAAAAGTAATATTCATCTCTGTTAGTTGAATGCACAGAACAGAAAGAAGTTTCACAGAATGCTTCAGTGTAGTTTTTATTTGAAAATATTCCTTTTTCCACTATAGGCCCCTTAGGGCTCAGAATGTCCACTTGCAGTTTTTACAGAAACAGTGTTTCAGAACTGTTCAATCAAAAGTAAGCTTCAACTCTGTTAGTTGAATGCCCAGAACAGAAAGAAGTTTCGCAGAATGCTTCTGAGTAGTTTTAATTTGAAGATATTCTTTTTTCCACTATAAGCCAAATAGCGCTCTGAGTGTCCACTTGTAGTTTCTACAGAAACAGTGTTTCAGAACTGCTCTATCGAAAGTAATATTCAACTCTGTTACTTGAATGCACAGAACAGAAAGAAGTTTCGCAGAATGCTTCTGTGTATTTTTTATTTGTAGATATTCTTTTTTGCCGTATAGTCCCCTTAGCGCTATGAATGTCCAATTGCAGTTTCTACAGAAAGAGTGTATCAGAATTGCTCAATAAAAAGTAAGCTTCAACTCTGTTAGTTCATTGCACAGAACAGAAAGAAGTTTCACTGAATGCCTCTGTGTAGGTTTTGTTTGTAATTATTCCTTTTCCAGTATAGGCTCCTTAGTGCTAGGAATGTCCACTTGCAGTTTCTACAGAAAGAGTGTTTCAGAACTGCTCAATCAATAGTAATGTTCAACTCTGATAGTTGAATGCACAGAACAGAATGAAGTTTCGCAGAATGCTTCTGAGTAGCTTTTAGTTGAAGATATTGCTTTTTCCACTATAAGCCCTTTAGCGCTCTGAATGTCCAGTTGCAGTTTCTACAGAAAGAGTGTTTCAGAACTGCTCTACCAAAAGTAATATTCAACTCTGTTAGTTTAATGCACAGAACAGAAAGAAGCTTCGGAGAATGCTTCTGTGTAGTTTTTATTTGAAGATATTCCTTTTTCCACTATTGGCCCCTTAGGGTTCCAATTGTCCACTTGCTGTTTCTACAGAAAGAGCGTCTCAGAACTGCTCAATCAATAGTAAGCTTCAACTCTGTTAGTTGAATGCAAAGAACAGAAAGAAGTTTCACAGAATGATTCTGTGTAGTTTTTATTTGAAGATATTCGTTTTTCCACTGTACGCCCCATAGGGTTCCAAAGGTCCACTTGCAGGTTCTTCAGAAAGAGCGTCTCAGAACTGCTCAATCAAAAGTAAACTTCAACTCTGTTAGTTGAGTGCAAAGAAGAGAAACAAGTTGCACAAAATGCTTCTGTATATTTTTAATTTGAAGATATTCCTTTTTCCACTATAAGCCCATTAGCTCTCGGAGTGTCCAGTTGCAGTTTCCACAGAAAGAGTGTTTCAGAACTGCTGTATCAAAAGTAATATTCATATCTGTTAGTTGAATGCACAGAAGAGATAGAAGGTTTGCAGAATGCTTCTGTATAGTTTTTATTTGAAGATATTCCTTTTTCCACTATAGGACCCTTAGGGCTCCGAATGTCCACTTACAGTTTCTACAGAAACAATGTTTCAGAACTTTTCAATCAAAAGTAAGCTTCAACTCTGTTAGTTGAATTCACAGAACAGAAAGCAGTTTCATGAAATGCTTCTGTGTAGTTTTCATTTGAAGATATTCCATTTGCCACTAGAGTCCTCCTGGGGCTCCAAATGTCCACTTGCAGTTTCCACAGAAACTGTGTTTCAGAACTGCTCAATCAAAAGTAAGCTTCAACTCTGTTAGTTGAATGCAATGAACAAAAAGTACTATCAGAGAATGCTTCTGTGCAGTTTTTATTTGAAGACATTACATTTTCCACTGTAGGCCTCTTAGCGCTATGAATGTCCACTTGCAGTTTCTAATGAAAGAGTGTTTCAGCGCTGCTCAATCAAAAGAAATGTCCAACTCTGTTAGTTGAATGCACAGAACAGAAAGAAGTTTCACAGAATGCTTCTGTGTAGGTTTTATTTGAAGTATGTCCTTTTTACACTATAGGCCCCCATGCTCTAAGGTGGTCCACTTGCAGTTTCTACAGAAAGAGTGTTTCAGAATTGCTCAATCAAAAGTAAGCTTCAAATCTGTTACTTGAATGCACAGAACAGAAAGAAGTTTCACTGAATGCTTCTGTGTAGTTTTTGTTTGTAGTTATTCCTTTTTCCAGCATAGGCTCCTTAGTGCTACGAATGTCCACTTGCAGTTTCTACCGAAAGAGTGTTTCAGAACTGCTCAAACAATAGTATTGTTCAACTCTGTTAGTTGAATGCACAGAACAGAAAGAAGTTTCGCAGAATGCTTCTGAGTAGTTTCTAGTTGAAGATATCCCTTTTTCCACTATAAGCCCCGTAGAGCTCTGTATGTCCAGTTGCAGTTCCTACAGAAAGAGTGTTTCAGAACTGCTCTATCAAAAGTAATGTTCAACTCTGTTAGTTGAATGCACAGAACAGAAAGAAGCTTCGGAGAATGCTTCTGTGTAGTTTTAATTTGAAGATATTCTTTTTTCCACTATAAGCCCATTAGCTCTCTGAGTGTCCAGTTGCATTTTCCACAGAAAGAGTGTTTCAGAACTGCTCTATCAAAAGTAATGTTCAACTCTGTTAGTTGAATGCACAGAACAGAAAGAAGCTTCGGAGAATGCTTCTGTGTAGTTTTAATTTGAAGATATTCCTCTTTCCACTATAAGCCCATTAGCTCTCTGAGTGTCCAGTTGCATTTTCCAGAGAAAGAGTGTTTCAGAACTGCTCTATCAAAAGTAATATTCATCTCTGTTAGTTGAATGCACAGAACAGAAAGAAGTTTCGCAGAATGGTTCTGTGTAGTTTTTATTTGAAGATATTTCTTTTTCCACTATAGGACCCTTAGGGCTCCGAATGTCCACTTACAGTTTCTACAGAAACAATGTTTCAGAACTGTTCAATCAAAAGCAAGCTTCAACTCTGTTAGTTGAATTCACAGAAAAGAAAGCAGTTTCATAAAATGCTTCTGTGTAGTTTTTATTTGAAGATATTCCTTTTGCCACTAGAGTCCTCCTGGGGCTCCGAATGTCCACTTGCAGTTTCCACAGAAACTGGGTTTCAGAACTCCTCAATCAAAAGTAAGCTTCAACTCTGTTAGTTGAATGCACTGAACAAAAAGTACTATCACAGAATGTTTCTGTGTAGTTTTTATTTGAAGACATTACATTTTCCACTGTAGGCCTCTTAGCGCTATGAATGTCCACTTGCAGTTTCTAATGAAAGAGTGTTTCTGTGCTGCTCAATCAAAAGAAAGGTCCAACTCTGTTAGTTGAATGCACAGAACAGAAAGAAGGTTCACAGTATGCTTCCGTGTAGGTTTTATTTGAAGTAAGTCCTTTTTACACTATAGGCCCCCATGCGCTATGGTTGTCCACTTGCAGTTTCTACAGAAAGAGTGTTTCTGTGCTGCTCTATCAAAAGTAGGTTCAACTCTGTTAGTTGAATGCACAGAAGACAAAGAAGTTTCACAGAATGCTTCTGTGTAGTTTTTATTTTTAGATATTCTTTTTTGCTGTATAGGCCCCTTAGCGCTATGAATGTCCAACTAAAGTTTCTACAGAAAGAGTGTTTCAGAATTGCTCAATCAAAAGTAAGCTTCAAATCTGTTACTTGAATGCACAGAACAGAAAGAAGTTTCACTGAATGCTTCTGTGTAGTTTTTGTTTGTAGTCATTCCTTTTTCCAGCATAGGCTCCTTAGTGCTACGAATGTCCACTTGTAGTTTCTACAGAAAGAGTGTTTCAGAACTGCTCAATCAATAGTATTGTTCAACTCTGTTAGTTGAATGCACAGAACAGAAAGAAGTTTCGCAGAATGCTTCTGAGTAGTTTCTAGTTGAAGATATCCCTTTTTCCACTATAAGCCCCATAGAGCTCTGAATGTCCAGTTGCAGTTTCTACAGAAAGAGTGTTTCAGAACTGCTCTATCAAAAGTAATGTTCAACCTTGTTAGTTGAATGCACAGAACAGAAAGAAGTTTCGGAGAATGCTTCTGTGTAGTTTTTATTTGAAGATATTCCTTTTTCCACTATAGGCCCCTTACGGTTCCAAATATCCACTTGCTGTTTCTACAGAAAGAGCGTCTCAGAACTGCTCAATCAATAGAATGCTTCAACTCTGTTAGTTGAATGCAAGGAACAGAAATAAGTTTCACAGAATGTTTCTGTGTAGGTTTTATTTGAAGATACTCCTTTTTCCAATATAAGCCCATTAGTGCTCTGTATGTCCAGTTGCAGTTTCCACAGAAAGAGTGTTTCAGAACTGCTCTATCAAAAGTAATATTCATCTCTGTTAGTTGAATGCACAGAACAGAAAGAAGTTTCACAGAATGCTTCAGTGTAGTTTTTATTTGAAAATATTCCTTTTTCCACTATAGGCCCCTTAGGGCTCAGAATGTCCACTTGCAGTTTTTACAGAAACAGTGTTTCAGAACTGTTCAATCAAAAGTAAGCTTCAACTCTGTTAGTTGAATGCCCAGAACAGAAAGAAGTTTCGCAGAATGCTTCTGAGTAGTTTTAATTTGAAGATATTCTTTTTTCCACTATAAGCCAAATAGCGCTCTGAGTGTCCACTTGTAGTTTCTACAGAAACAGTGTTTCAGAACTGCTCTATCGAAAGTAATATTCAACTCTGTTACTTGAATGCACAGAACAGAAAGAAGTTTCGCAGAATGCTTCTGTGTATTTTTTATTTGTAGATATTCTTTTTTGCCGTATAGTCCCCTTAGCGCTATGAATGTCCAATTGCAGTTTCTACAGAAAGAGTGTATCAGAATTGCTCAATAAAAAGTAAGCTTCAACTCTGTTAGTTCATTGCACAGAACAGAAAGAAGTTTCACTGAATGCCTCTGTGTAGGTTTTGTTTGTAATTATTCCTTTTCCAGTATAGGCTCCTTAGTGCTAGGAATGTCCACTTGCAGTTTCTACAGAAAGAGTGTTTCAGAACTGCTCAATCAATAGTAATGTTCAACTCTGATAGTTGAATGCACAGAACAGAATGAAGTTTCGCAGAATGCTTCTGAGTAGCTTTTAGTTGAAGATATTGCTTTTTCCACTATAAGCCCTTTAGCGCTCTGAATGTCCAGTTGCAGTTTCTACAGAAAGAGTGTTTCAGAACTGCTCTACCAAAAGTAATATTCAACTCTGTTAGTTTAATGCACAGAACAGAAAGAAGCTTCGGAGAATGCTTCTGTGTAGTTTTTATTTGAAGATATTCCTTTTTCCACTATTGGCCCCTTAGGGTTCCAATTGTCCACTTGCTGTTTCTACAGAAAGAGCGTCTCAGAACTGCTCAATCAATAGTAAGCTTCAACTCTGTTAGTTGAATGCAAAGAACAGAAAGAAGTTTCACAGAATGATTCTGTGTAGTTTTTATTTGAAGATATTCGTTTTTCCACTGTACGCCCCATAGGGTTCCAAAGGTCCACTTGCAGGTTCTTCAGAAAGAGCGTCTCAGAACTGCTCAATCAAAAGTAAACTTCAACTCTGTTAGTTGAGTGCAAAGAAGAGAAACAAGTTGCACAAAATGCTTCTGTATATTTTTAATTTGAAGATATTCCTTTTTCCACTATAAGCCCATTAGCTCTCGGAGTGTCCAGTTGCAGTTTCCACAGAAAGAGTGTTTCAGAACTGCTGTATCAAAAGTAATATTCATATCTGTTAGTTGAATGCACAGAAGAGATAGAAGGTTTGCAGAATGCTTCTGTATAGTTTTTATTTGAAGATATTCCTTTTTCCACTATAGGACCCTTAGGGCTCCGAATGTCCACTTACAGTTTCTACAGAAACAATGTTTCAGAACTTTTCAATCAAAAGTAAGCTTCAACTCTGTTAGTTGAATTCACAGAACAGAAAGCAGTTTCATGAAATGCTTCTGTGTAGTTTTCATTTGAAGATATTCCATTTGCCACTAGAGTCCTCCTGGGGCTCCAAATGTCCACTTGCAGTTTCCACAGAAACTGTGTTTCAGAACTGCTCAATCAAAAGTAAGCTTCAACTCTGTTAGTTGAATGCAATGAACAAAAAGTACTATCAGAGAATGCTTCTGTGCAGTTTTTATTTGAAGACATTACATTTTCCACTGTAGGCCTCTTAGCGCTATGAATGTCCACTTGCAGTTTCTAATGAAAGAGTGTTTCAGCGCTGCTCAATCAAAAGAAATGTCCAACTCTGTTAGTTGAATGCACAGAACAGAAAGAAGTTTCACAGAATGCTTCTGTGTAGGTTTTATTTGAAGTATGTCCTTTTTACACTATAGGCCCCCATGCTCTAAGGTGGTCCACTTGCAGTTTCTACAGAAAGAGTGTTTCAGAATTGCTCAATCAAAAGTAAGCTTCAAATCTGTTACTTGAATGCACAGAACAGAAAGAAGTTTCACTGAATGCTTCTGTGTAGTTTTTGTTTGTAGTTATTCCTTTTTCCAGCATAGGCTCCTTAGTGCTACGAATGTCCACTTGCAGTTTCTACCGAAAGAGTGTTCAGAACTGCTCAAACAATAGTATTGTTCAACTCTGTTAGTTGAATGCACAGAACAGAAAGAAGTTTCGCAGAATGCTTCTGAGTAGTTTCTAGTTGAAGATATCCCTTTTTCCACTATAAGCCCCGTAGAGCTCTGTATGTCCAGTTGCAGTTCCTACAGAAAGAGTGTTTCAGAACTGCTCTATCAAAAGTAATGTTCAACTCTGTTAGTTGAATGCACAGAACAGAAAGAAGCTTCGGAGAATGCTTCTGTGTAGTTTTAATTTGAAGATATTCTTTTTTCCACTATAAGCCCATTAGCTCTCTGAGTGTCCAGTTGCATTTTCCACAGAAAGAGTGTTTCAGAACTGCTCTATCAAAAGTAATGTTCAACTCTGTTAGTTGAATGCACAGAACAGAAAGAAGCTTCGGAGAATGCTTCTGTGTAGTTTTAATTTGAAGATATTCCTCTTTCCACTATAAGCCCATTAGCTCTCTGAGTGTCCAGTTGCATTTTCCAGAGAAAGAGTGTTTCAGAACTGCTCTATCAAAAGTAATATTCATCTCTGTTAGTTGAATGCACAGAACAGAAAGAAGTTTCGCAGAATGGTTCTGTGTAGTTTTTATTTGAAGATATTTCTTTTTCCACTATAGGACCCTTAGGGCTCCGAATGTCCACTTACAGTTTCTACAGAAACAATGTTTCAGAACTGTTCAATCAAAAGCAAGCTTCAACTCTGTTAGTTGAATTCACAGAAAAGAAAGCAGTTTCATAAAATGCTTCTGTGTAGTTTTTATTTGAAGATATTCCTTTTGCCACTAGAGTCCTCCTGGGGCTCCGAATGTCCACTTGCAGTTTCCACAGAAACTGGGTTTCAGAACTCCTCAATCAAAAGTAAGCTTCAACTCTGTTAGTTGAATGCACTGAACAAAAAGTACTATCACAGAATGCTTCTGTGTAGTTTTTATTTGAAGACATTACATTTTCCACTGTAGGCCTCTTAGCGCTATGAATGTCCACTTGCAGTTTCTAATGAAAGAGTGTTTCTGTGCTGCTCAATCAAAAGAAAGGTCCAACTCTGTTAGTTGAATGCACAGAACAGAAAGAAGGTTCACAGTATGCTTCCGTGTAGGTTTTATTTGAAGTAAGTCCTTTTTACACTATAGGCCCCCATGCGCTATGGTTGTCCACTTGCAGTTTCTACAGAAAGAGTGTTTCTGTGCTGCTCTATCAAAAGTAGGTTCAACTCTGTTAGTTGAATGCACAGAAGACAAAGAAGTTTCACAGAATGCTTCTGTGTAGTTTTTATTTTTAGATATTCTTTTTTGCTGTATAGGCCCCTTAGCGCTATGAATGTCCAACTAAAGTTTCTACAGAAAGAGTGTTTCAGAATTGCTCAATCAAAAGTAAGCTTCAAATCTGTTACTTGAATGCACAGAACAGAAAGAAGTTTCACTGAATGCTTCTGTGTAGTTTTTGTTTGTAGTTATTCCTTTTTCCAGCATAGGCTCCTTAGTGCTACGAATGTCCACTTGTAGTTTCTACAGAAAGAGTGTTTCAGAACTGCTCAATCAATAGTATTGTTCAACTCTGTTAGTTGAATGCACAGAACAGAAAGAAGTTTCGCAGAATGCTTCTGAGTAGTTTCTAGTTGAAGATATCCCTTTTTCCACTATAAGCCCCATAGAGCTCTGAATGTCCAGTTGCAGTTTCTACAGAAGGAGTGTTTCAGAACTGCTCTATCAAAAGTAATGTTCAACCTTGTTAGTTGAATGCACAGAACAGAAAGAAGTTTCGGAGAATGCTTCTGTGTAGTTTTTATTTGAAGATATTCCTTTTTCCACTATAGGCCCCTTACGGTTCCAAATATCCACTTGCTGTTTCTACAGAAAGAGCGTCTCAGAACTGCTCAATCAATAGAATGCTTCAACTCTGTTAGTTGAATGCAAAGAACAGAAATAAGTTTCACAGAATGTTTCTGTGTAGGTTTTATTTGAAGATACTCCTTTTTCCAATATAAGCCCATTAGTGCTCTGTATGTCCAGTTGCAGTTTCCACAGAAAGAGTGTTTCAGAACTGCTCTATCAAAAGTAATATTCATCTCTGTTAGTTGAATGCACAGAACAGAAAGAAGTTTCGCAGAATGCTTCAGTGTAGTTTTTATTTGAAAATATTCCTTTTTCCACTATAGGCCCCTTAGGGCTCAGAATGTCCACTTGCAGTTTTTACAGAAACAGTGTTTCAGAACTGTTCAATCAAAAGTAAGCTTCAACTCTGTTAGTTGAATGCCCAGAACAGAAAGAAGTTTCGCAGAATGCTTCTGAGTAGTTTTAATTTGAAGATATTCTTTTTTCCACTATAAGCCAAATAGCGCTCTGAGTGTCCACTTGTAGTTTCTACAGAAACAGTGTTTCAGAACTGCTCTATCGAAAGTAATATTCAACTCTGTTACTTGAATGCACAGAACAGAAAGAAGTTTCGCAGAATGCTTCTGTGTATTTTTTATTTGTAGATATTCTTTTTTGCAGTATAGTCCCCTTAGCGCTATGAATGTCCAATTGCAGTTTCTACAGAAAGAGTGTATCAGAATTGCTCAATAAAAAGTAAGCTTCAACTCTGTTAGTTCATTGCACAGAACAGAAAGAAGTTTCACTGAATGCCTCTGTGTAGGTTTTGTTTGTAATTATTCCTTTTCCAGTATAGGCTCCTTAGTGCTAGGAATGTCCACTTGCAGTTTCTACAGAAAGAGTGTTTCAGAACTGCTCAATCAATAGTAATGTTCAACTCTGATAGTTGAATGCACAGAACAGAATGAAGTTTCGCAGAATGCTTCTGAGTAGCTTTTAGTTGAAGATATTGCTTTTTCCACTATAAGCCCTTTAGCGCTCTGAATGTCCAGTTGCAGTTTCTACAGAAAGAGTGTTTCAGAGCTGCTCTACCAAAAGTAATATTCAACTCTGTTAGTTTAATGCACAGAACAGAAAGAAGCTTCGGAGAATGCTTCTGTGTAGTTTTTATTTGAAGATATTCCTTTTTCCACTATTGGCCCCTTAGGGTTCCAAATGTCCACTTGCTGTTTCTACAGAAAGAGCGTCTCAGAACTGCTCAATCAATAGTAAGCTTCAACTCTGTTAGTTGAATGCAAAGAACAGAAAGAAGTTTCACAGAATGATTCTGTGTAGTTTTTATTTGAAGATATTCGTTTTTCCACTGTACGCCCCATAGGGTTCCAAAGGTCCACTTGCAGTTTCTTCAGAAAGAGCGTCTCAGAACTGCTCAATCAAAAGTAAACTTCAACTCTGTTAGTTGAGTGCAAAGAAGAGAAACAAGTTGCACAAAATGCTTCTGTATATTTTTAATTTGAAGATATTCCTTTTTCCACTATAAGCCCATTAGCTCTCGGAGTGTCCAGTTGCAGTTTCCACAGAAAGAGTGTTTCAGAACTGCTGTATCAAAAGTCATATTCATAGCTGTTAGTTGATTGCACAGAAGAGATAGAAGGTTTGCAGAATGCTTCTGTATAGTTTTTATTTGAAGATATTCCTTTTTCCACTATAGGACCCTTAGGGCTCCGAATGTCCACTTACAGTTTCTACAGAAACAATGTTTCAGAACTTTTCAATCAAAAGTAAGCTTCAACTCTGTTAGTTGAATTCACAGAACAGAAAGCAGTTTCATAAAATGCTTCTGTGTAGTTTTCATTTGAAGATATTCCATTTGCCACTAGAGTCCTCCTGGGGCTCCAAATGTCCACTTGCAGTTTCCACAGAAACTGTGTTTCAGAACTGCTCAATCAAAAGTAAGCTTCAACTCTGTTAGTTGAATGCAATGAACAAAAAGTACTATCAGAGAATGCTTCTGTGTAGTTTTTATTTGAAGACATTACATTTTCCACTGTAGGCCTCTTAGCGCTATGAATGTCCACTTGCAGTTTCTAATGAAAGAGTGTTTCAGCGCTGCTCAATCAAAAGAAATGTCCAACTCTGTTAGTTGAATGCACAGAACAGAAAGAAGTTTCACAGAATGCTTCTGTGTAGGTTTTATTTGAAGTATGTCCTTTTTACACTATAGGCCCCCAAGCGCTATGGTTGTCCACTTGCAGTTTCTACAGAAAGAGTGTTTCTGTGCTGCTCTATCAAGAGTAGGTTCAACTCTGTTGAATGCACAGAAGACAAAGAAGTTTCACAGAATTCTTCTGTGTAGTTTTTATTTGTAGATATTCTTTTTTGCTGTATAGGCCCCTTAGCGCTATGAATGTCCAATTGCAGTTTCTACAGAAAGAGTGTTTCAGAATTGCTCAATCAAAAGTAAGCTTCAAATCTGTTACTTGAATGCACAGAACAGAAAGAAGTTTCACTGAATGCTTCTGTGTAGTTTTTCTTTGTAGTTATTCCTTTTTCCAGCATAGGCTCCTTAGTGCTACGAATGTCCACTTGCAATTTCTACCGAAAGAGTGTTTCAGAACTGCTCAATCAATAGTATTTTTCAACTCTGTTAGTTGAATGCACAGAACAGAAAGAAGTTTCGCAGAATGCTTCTGAGTAGTTTCTAGTTGAAGATAACACTTTTTCCACTATAAGCCCCATAGAGCTCTGAATGTCCAGTTGCAGTTCCTACAGAAAGAGTGTTTCAGAACTGCTCTATCAAAAGTAATGTTCAACTCTGTTAGTTGAATGCACAGAAGAGAAAGAAGCTTCGGAGAATGTTTCTGTGTAGTTTTAATTTGAAGATATTCCTTTTTCCACTATAAGCCCATTAGCTCTCAGAGTGTCCAGTTGCATTTTCCACAGAAAGAGTTTTTCAGTACTGCTCTATCAGAAGTAATATTCATCTCTGTTAGTTGAATGCACAGAACAGAAAGAGGTTTCGCAGAATGCTTCTGAGTAGTTTCTAGTTGAAGATATCCCTTTTTCCACTATAAGCCCCATAGAGCTCTGAATGTCCAGTTGCAGTTTCTACAGAAAGAGTGTTTCAAAACTGCTCTATCAAAAGTAATGTTCAACTCTGTTAGTTGAATGCACAGAACAGAAAGAAGTTTCGGAGAATGCTTCTGTGTAGTTTTTATTTGAAGATATTCCTTTTTCCACTATAGGCCCCTTACGGTTCCAAATATCCACTTGCTGTTTCTACAGAAAGAGCGTCTCAGAACTGCTGAATCAATAGTATGCTTCAACTCTGTTAGTTGAATTCAAGGAACAGAAATAAGTTTCACAGAATATTTCTGTGTAGTTTTTATTTGATGATAATCCTTTTTCCAATATAAGCCCATTAGTGCTCTGTATGTCCAGTTGCACTTTCCACAGAAAGTGTTTCAGAACTGCTCTATCAAAAGTAATATTCATCTCTGTTAGTTGAATGCACAGAACAGAACGAAGTTTCGCAGAATGCTTCAGTGTAGTTTTTATTTGAAGATATTCCTTTTTCCACTACAGGCCCCTTAGGGCTCTGAATGTCCACTTGTAGTTTTTACAGAAACAGTGTTTCAGAACTGCTCAATCAAAAGTAAGCTTCAACTGTGTTAGTTCATTGCACAGAACAGAAAGAAATTTCACTGAATGCCTCTGTGTAGTTTTTGTTTGTAATTATTCCTTTTCCAGTATAGGCTCCTTAGTGCTAGGAATGTCCACTTGCAGTTTCTACAGAAAGAGTGTTTCAGAACTGCTCAATCAATAGTAATGTTCAACTCTGATAGTTGAATGCACAGAACAGAATGAAGTTTCGCAGAATGCTTCTGAGTAGCTTTTAGTTGAAGATATTGCTTTTTCCACTATAAGCCCTTTAGCGCTCTGAATGTCCAGTTGCAGTTTCTACAGAAAGAGTGTTTCAGAGCTGCTCTACCAAAAGTAATATTCAACTCTGTTAGTTTAATGCACAGAACAGAAAGAAGCTTCGGAGAATGCTTCTGTGTAGTTTTTATTTGAAGATATTCCTTTTTCCACTATTGGCCCCTTAGGGTTCCAAATGTCCACTGGCTGTTTCTACAGAAAGAGCGTCTCAGAACTGCTCAATCAATAGTAAGCTTCAACTCTGTTAGTTGAATGCAAAGAACAGAAAGAAGTTTCACAGAATGATTCTGTGTAGTTTTTATTTGAAGATATTCGTTTTTCCACTGTACGCCCCATAGGGTTCCAAAGGTCCACTTGCAGTTTCTTCATAAAGAGCGTCTCAGAACTGCTCAATCAAAAGTAAACTTCAACTCTGTTAGTTGAGTGCAAAGAAGAGAAACAAGTTGCACAAAATGCTTCTGTATATTTTTAATTTGAAGATATTCCTTTTTCCACTATAAGCCCATTAGCTCTCGGAGTGTCCAGTTGCAGTTTCCACAGAAAGAGTGTTTCAGAACTGCTGTATCAAAAGTCATATTCATAGCTGTTAGTTGATTGCACAGAAGAGATAGAAGGTTTGCAGAATGCTTCTGTATAGTTTTTATTTGAAGATATTCCTTTTTCCACTATAGGACCCTTAGGGCTCCGAATGTCCACTTACAGTTTCTACAGAAACAATGTTTCAGAACTTTTCAATCAAAAGTAAGCTTCAACTCTGTTAGTTGAATTCACAGAACAGAAAGCAGTTTCATAAAATGCTTCTGTGTAGTTTTCATTTGAAGATATTCCATTTGCCACTAGAGTCCTCCTGGGGCTCCAAATGTCCACTTGCAGTTTCCACAGAAACTGTGTTTCAGAACTGCTCAATCAAAAGTAAGCTTCAACTCTGTTAGTTGAATGCAATGAACAAAAAGTACTATCAGAGAATGCTTCTGTGTAGTTTTTATTTGAAGACATTACATTTTCCACTGTAGGCCTCTTAGCGCTATGAATGTCCACTTGCAGTTTCTAATGAAAGAGTGTTTCAGCGCTGCTCAATCAAAAGAAATGTCCAACTCTGTTAGTTGAAAGCACAGAACAGAAAGAAGTTTCACAGAATGCTTCTGTGTAGGTTTTATTTGAAGTATGTCCTTTTTACACTATAGGCCCCCAAGCGCTATGGTTGTCCACTTGCAGTTTCTACAGAAAGAGTGTTTCTGTGCTGCTCTATCAAAAGTAGGTTCAACTCTGTTGAATGCACAGAAGACAAAGAAGTTTCACAGAATTCTTCTGTGTAGTTTTTATTTGTAGATATTCTTTTTTGCTGTATAGGCCCCTTAGCGCTATGAATGTCCAATTGCAGTTTCTACAGAAAGAGTGTTTCAGAATTGCTCAATCAAAAGTAAGCTTCAAATCTGTTACTTGAATGCACAGAACAGAAAGAAGTTTCACTGAATGCTTCTGTGTAGTTTTTCTTTGTAGTTATTCCTTTTTCCAGCATAGGCTCCTTAGTGCTACGAATGTCCACTTGCAGTTTCTACCGAAAGAGTGTTTCAGAACTGCTCAATCAATAGTATTGTTCAACTCTGTTAGTTGAATGCACAGAACAGAAAGAAGTTTCGCAGAATGCTTCTGAGTAGTTTCTAGTTGAAGATAACACTTTTTCCACTATAAGCCCCATAGAGCTCTGAATGTCCAGTTGCAGTTCCTACAGAAAGAGTGTTTCAGAACTGCTCTATCAAAAGTAATGTTCAACTCTGTTAGTTGAATGCACAGAAGAGAAAGAAGCTTCGGAGAATGTTTCTGTGTAGTTTTAATTTGAAGATATTCCTTTTTCCACTATAAGCCCATTAGCTCTCAGAGTGTCCAGTTGCATTTTCCACAGAAAGAGTTTTTCAGTACTGCTCTATCAGAAGTAATATTCATCTCTGTTAGTTGAATGCACAGAACAGAAAGAGGTTTCGCAGAATGCTTCTGAGTAGTTTCTAGTTGAAGATATCCCTTTTTCCACTATAAGCCCCATAGAGCTCTGAATGTCCAGTTGCAGTTTCTACAGAAAGAGTGTTTCAAAACTGCTCTATCAAAAGTAATGTTCAACTCTGTTAGTTGAATGCACAGAACAGAAAGAAGTTTCGGAGAATGCTTCTGTGTAGTTTTTATTTGAAGATATTCCTTTTTCCACTATAGGCCCCTTACGGTTCCAAATATCCACTTGCTGTTTCTACAGAAAGAGCGTCTCAGAACTGCTGAATCAATAGTATGCTTCAACTCTGTTAGTTGAATTCAAGGAACAGAAATAAGTTTCACAGAATATTTCTGTGTAGTTTTTATTTGATGATAATCCTTTTTCCAATATAAGCCCATTAGTGCTCTGTATGTCCAGTTGCACTTTCCACAGAAAGTGTTTCAGAACTGCTCTATCAAAAGTAATATTCATCTCTGTTAGTTGAATGCACAGAACAGAACGAAGTTTCGCAGAATGCTTCAGTGTAGTTTTTATTTGAAGATATTCCTTTTTCCACTACAGGCCCCTTAGGGCTCTGAATGTCCACTTGTAGTTTTTACAGAAACAGTGTTTCAGAACTGCTCAATCAAAAGTAAGCTTCAACTGTGTTAGTTCATTGCACAGAACAGAAAGAAATTTCACTGAATGCCTCTGTGTAGTTTTTGTTTGTAATTATTCCTTTTCCATTATAGGCTCCTTAGTGCTAGGAATGTCCACTTGCAGTTTCTACAGAAAGAGTGTTTCAGAACTGCTCAATCAATAGTAATGTTCAACTCTGATAGTTGAATGCACAGAACAGAATGAAGTTTCGCAGAATGCTTCTGAGTAGCTTTTAGTTGAAGATATTTCTTTTTCCACTATAAGCCCTTTAGCGCTCTGAATGTCCAGTTGCAGTTTCTACAGAAAGAGTGTTTCAGAGCTGCTCTACCAAAAGTAATATTCAACTCTGTTAGTTTAATGCACAGAACAGAAAGAAGCTTCGGAGAATGCTTCTGTGTAGTTTTTATTTGAAGATATTCCTTTTTCCACTATTGGCCCCTTAGGGTTCAAAATGTCCACTTGCTGTTTCTACAGAAAGAGCGTCTCAGAACTGCTCAATCAATAGTAAGCTTCAACTATGTTAGTTGAATGCAAAGAACAGAAAGAAGTTTCACAGAATGCTTCTGTGTAGTTTTTATTTGTAGATATTCTTTTTTGCTGTATAGGCACCTTAGCGCTAGGAATGTCCAATTGCAGTTTCTACAGAAAGAGTGTTTCAGAATTGCTCAATCAAAAGTAAGCTTCAAATCTGTTACTTGAATTCACAGAACAGAAAGAAGTTTCACTGAATGCTTCTGTGTAGTTTTTCTTTGTAGTTATTCCTTTTTCCAGCATAGGCTCCTTAGTGCTACAAATGTCCACTTGCAGTTTCTACCGAAAGAGTGTTTCAGAACTGCTCAATCAATAGTATTGTTCAACTCTGTTAGTTGAATGCACAGAACAGAAAGAAGTTTCGCAGAATGCTTCTGAGTAGTTTCTAGTTGAAGATATCCCTTTTTCCACTATAAGCCCCATAGAGCTTTGAATGTCCAGTTGCAGTTCCTACAGAAAGAGTGTTTCAGAACTGCTCTATCAAAAGTAATGTTCAACTGTGTTAGTTGAATGCACAGAAGAGAAAGAAGCTACGGAGAATGTTTCTATGTAGTTTTAATTTGAAGATATTCCTTTTTCCACTGTAAGCCCATTAGCTCTCAGAGTGTCCAGTTGCATTTTCCACAGAAAGAGTGTTTCATTACTGCTCTATCAGAAGTAATATTCATCTCTGTTAGTTGAATGCACAGAACAGAAAGAGGTTTCGCAGAATGCTTCTGAGTAGTTTCTAGTTGAAGATATCCCTTTTTCCACTATAAGCCCCATAGAGCTCAGAATGTCCAGTTGCAGTTTCTACAGAAAGAGTGTTTCAAAACTGCTCTATCAAAAGTAATGTTCAACTCTGTTAGTTGAATGCAAAGAACAGAAAGAAGTTTCGGAGAATGCTTCTGTGTAGTTTTTATTTGAAGATATTCCTTTTTCCACTATAGGCCCCTTACGGTTCCAAATATCCACTTGCTGTTTCTACAGAAAGAGCGTCTCAGAACTGCTCAATCAATAGTATGCTTCAACTCTGTTAGTTGAATTCAAAGAACAGAAGTAAGTTTCACAGAATGTTTCTGTGTAGTTTTTATTTGAAGATACTCCTTTTTCCAATATAAGCCCATTAGTGCTCTGTATGTCCAGTTGCACTTTCCACAGAAAGAGTGTTTCAGAACTGCTCTATCAAAAGTAATATTCATCTCTGTTAGTTGAATGCACAGAACAGAAAGAAGTTTCGCAGAATGCTTCAGTGTAGTTTTTATTTGAAGATATTCCTTTTTCCACTACAGGCCCCTTAGGGCTCTGAATGTCCACTTGTAGTTTTTACAGAAACAGTGTTTCAGAACTGTTCAATCAAAAGTAAGCTTCAACTCTGTTAGTTCATTGCACAGAACAGAAAGAAGTTTCACTGAATGCCTCTGTGTAGTTTTTGTTTGTAATTATTCCTTTTCCAGTATAGGCTCCTTAGTGCTAGGAATGTCCACTTGCAGTTTCTACAGAAAGAGTGTTTCAGAACTGCTCAATCAATAGTAATGTTCAACTCTGATAGTTGAATGCACAGAACAGAATGAAGTTTCGCAGAATGCTTCTGAGTAGCTTTTAGTTGAAGATATTGCTTTTTCCACTATAAGCCCTTTAGCGCTCTGAATGTCCAGTTGCATTTTCTACAGAAAGAGTGTTTCAGAACTGCTCTACCAAAAGTAATATTCAACTCTGTTAGTTTAATGCACAGAACAGAAAGAAGCTTCGGAGAATGCTTCTGTGTAGTTTTTATTTGAAGATATTCCTTTTTCCACTGTTGGCCCCTTAGGGTTCCAAATGTCCACTTGCTGTTTCTACAGAAAGAGCGTCTCAGAACTGCTCAATCAATAGTAAGCTTCAACTCTGTTAGTTGAATGCAAAGAACAGAAAGAAGTTTCACAGAATGATTCTGTGTAGTTTTTATTTGAAGATATTGGTTTTTCCACTGTACGCCCCTTAGGGTTCCAAATGTCCACTTGCAGTTTCTTCAGAAAGAGCGTCTCAGAACTGCTCAATCAAAAGTAAACTTCAACTCTGTTAGTTGAGTGCAAAGAAGAGAAACAAGTTTCACAAAATGCTTCTGTATAGTTTTAATTTGAAGATATTCCTTTTTCCACTATATGCCCATTAGCTCTCGGAGTGTCCAGTTGCAGTTTCCACAGAAAGAGTGTTTCAGAACTGCTGTATCAAAAGTAATATTCATATCTGTTAGTTGAATGCACAGAAGAGATAGAAGGTTTGCAGAATGCTTCTGTATAGTTTTTATTTGAAGATATTCCTTTTTCCACTATAGGACCCTTAGGGCTCCGAATGTCCACTTACAGTTTCTACAGAAACAATGTTTCAGAACTGTTCAATCAAAAGTAAGCTTCAACTCTGTTAGTTGAATTCACAGAACAGAAAGCAGTTTCATAAAATGCTTCTGTGTAGTTTTCATTTGAAGATATTCCATTTGCCACTAGAGTCCTCCTGGGGCTCCAAATGTCCACTTGCAGTTTCCACAGAAACTGTGTTTCAGAACTGCTCAATCAAAAGTAAGCTTCAACTCTGTTAGTTGAATGCACTGAACAAAAAGTACTATCACAGAATGCTTCTGTGTAGTTTTTATTTGAAGACATTACATTTTCCACTGTAGGCCTCTTAGCGCTATGAATGTCCACTTGCAGTTTCTAATGAAAGAGTGTTTCAGTGCTGCTCAATCAAAAGAAAGGTCCAACTGTGTTAGTTGAATGCACAGAACAGAAAGAAGTTTCACAGAATGCTTCTGTGTAGGTTTTATTTGAAGTAAGTCCTTTTTACACTATAGGCCCCCATGCGCTATGGTTGTCCACTTGCAGTTTCTACAGAAAGACTGTTTCTGTGCTGCTCTATCAAAAGTAGGTTCAACTCCGTTAGTTGAATGCACAGAAGACAAAGAAGTTTCACAGAATGCTTCTGTGTAGTTTTTATTTGTAGATATTCTTTTTTGCTGTATAGGCCCCTTAGCGCTATGAATGTCCAATTGCAGTTTCTACAGAAAGAGTGTTTCAGAATTGCTCAATCAAAAGTAAGCTTCAAATCTGTTACTTGAATGCACAGAACAGAAAGAAGTTTCACTGAATGCTTCTGTGTAGTTTTTGTTTGTAGTTATTCCTTTTTCCAGCATAGGCTCCTTAGTGCTACGAATGTCCACTTGTAGTTTCTACAGAAAGAGTGTTTCAGAACTGCTCAATCAATAGTAATGTTCAACTCTGTTAGTTGAATGCACAGAACAGAAAGAAGTTTCGGAGAATGCTTCTGAGTAGTTTCTAGTTGAAGATATCCCTTTTTCCACTATAAGCCCCATAGAGCTCTGAATGTCCAGTTGCAGTTTCTACAGAAAGAGTGTTTCAGAACTGCTCTATCAAAAGTAATGTTCAACTCTGTTAGTTGAATGCACAGAACAGAAAGAAGTTTCGGAGAATGCTTCTGTGTAGCTTTTATTTGAAGATATTCCTTTTTCCACTATAGGACCCTTAGGGCTCAGAATGTCCACTTACAGTTTCTACAGAAACAATGTTTCAGAACTTTTCAATCAAAAGTAAGCTTCAACTCTGTTAGTTGAATTCACAGAACAGAAAGCAGTTTCATAAAAGGCTTCTGTGTAGTTTTTATTTGAAGATATTCCATTTGCCACTAGAGCCCTCCTGGGGCTCCAAATGTCCACTTGCAGTTTCCACAGAAACTGTGTTTCAGAACTGCTCAATCAAAAGTAAGCTTCAACTCTGTTAGTTGAATGCACTGAACAAAAAGTACTATCACAGAATGCTTCTGTGTGGTTTTTATTTGAAGACATTACATTTTCCACTGTAGGCCTCTTAGCGCTATGATTGTCCACTTGCAGTTTCTAACGAAAGAGTGTTTCAGTGCTGCTCAATCAAAAGAAAGGTGCAACTCTGATAGTTGAATGTACAGAACAGAAAGAAGTTTCACAGAATGCTTCTGTGTTGTTTATATATGTAGATATTCTTTTTTGCTGTATAGGCCCCTTAGCGCTATGAATGTCCAATTGCAGTTTCTACAGAAAGAGTGTTTCAGAATTGCTCAATCAAAAGTAAGCTTCAAATCTGTTACTTGAATGCACAGAACAGAAAGAAGTTTCACTGAATGCTTCTGTGTGGTTTTTGTTTGTAGTTATTCCTTTTTCCAGCGTAGGCTCCTCAGTGCTACGAATGTCCACTTGCAGTTTCTACCGAAAGAGTGTTTCAGAACTGCTCAATCAATAGTATTGTTCAACTCTGTTAGTTGAATGCACAGAACAGAAAGAAGTTTCGCAGAATGCTTCTGAGTAGTTTCTAGTTGAAGATATCCCTTTTTCCACTATAAGCCCCATAGAGCTCTGAATGTCCAGTTGCAGTTCCTACAGAAAGAGTGTTTCAGAACTGCTCTATCAAAAGTAATGTTCAACTCTGTTAGTTGAATGCACAGAACAGAAAGAAGCTTCGGAGAATGTTTCTGTGTAGTTTTAATTTGAAGATATTCCTTTTTCCACTATAAGCCCATTAGCTCTCTGAGTGTCCAGTTGCATTTTCCACAGAAAGAGTGTTTCAGAACTGCTCTATCAAAAGTAATATTCATCTCTGTTAGTTGAATGCACAGAACAGAAAGAAGTTTCGCAGAATGCTTCTGAGTAGTTTCTAGTTGAAGATATCCCTTTTTCCACTATAAGCCCCATAGAGCTCTGAATGTCCAGTTGCAGTTTCTACAGAAAGAGTGTTTCAGAACTGCTCTATCAAAAGTAATGTTCAACTCTGTTAGTTGAATGCACAGAACAGAAAGAAGTTTCGGAGAATGCTTCTATGTAGTTTTTATTTGAAGATATTCCTTTTTCCACTATAGGCCCCTTACGGTTCCAAATATCCACTTGCTGTTTCTACAGAAAGAGCGTCTCAGAACTGCTCAATCAATAGTATGCTTCAACTCTGTTAGTTGAATTCAAAGAACAGAAATAAGTTTCACAGAATGTTTCTGTGTAGTTTTTATTTGAAGATATTCCTTTTTCCAATATAAGCCCATTAGTGCTCTGTATGTCCAGTTGCAGTTTCCACAGAAAGAGTGTTTCAGAACTGCTCTATCAAAAGTAATATTCATCTCTGTTAGTTGAATGCACAGAACAGAAAGAAGTTTTGCAGAATGCTTCAGTGTAGTTTTTATTTGAAGATATTCCTTTTTCCACTATAGGCCCCTTAGGGCTCCGAATATCCACTTGCAGTTTTTACAGAAACAGTGTTTCAGAACCGTTCAATGAAAAGTAAGCTTCAACTCTGTTAGTTGAATGCCCAGAACAGAAAGAAGTTTCGCAGAATGCTTCTGAGTAGTTTTAATTTGAAGATATTCTTTTTTCCACTATAAGCCAAATAGCGCTCTGAGTGTCCACTTGTAGTTTATACAGAAACAGTGTTTCAGAACTGCTCTATCGAAAGTAATATTCAACTCTGTTACTTGAATGCACAGAACAGAAAGAAGTTTCGCAGAATGCTTCTGTGTAGTTTTTATCTGTAGATATTCTTTTTGGCAGTATAGGCCCCTTAGCGCTATGAATGTCCAATTGCAGTTTCTACAGAAAGAGTGTATCAGAATTGCTCAATCAAAAGTAAGCTTCAACTCTGTTAGTTCATTGCACAGAACAGAAAGAAGTTTCACTGAATGCCTCTGTGTAGTTTTTGTTTGTAATTATTCCTTTTCCAGTATAGGCTCCTTAGTGCTAGGAATGTCCACTTGCAGTTTCTACAGAAAGAGTGTTTCAGAACTGCTCAATCAATAGTAATGTTCAACTCTGATAGTTGAATGCACACAACTGAATGAAGTTTCGCAGAATGCTTCTGAGTAGCTTTTAGTTGAAGATATTGCTTTTTCCACTATAAGCCCTTTAGCGCTCTGAATGTCCAGTTGCAGTTTCTACAGAAAGAGTGTTTCAGAACTGCTCTACCAAAAGTAATATTCAACTCTGTTAGTTTAATGCACAGAACAGAAAGAAGCTTCGGAGAATGCTTCTGTGTAGTTTTTATTTGAAGATATTCCTTTTTCCTCTATTGGCCCCTTAGGGTTCCAAATGTCCACTTGCTGTTTCTACAGAAAGAGCGTCTCAGAACTGCTCAATCAATAGTAAGCTTCAACTCTGTTAGTTGAATGCAAAGAACAGAAAGAAGTTTCACAGAATGATTCTGTGTAGTTTTTATTTGAAGATATTCGTTTTTCCACTGTACGCCCCTTAGGGTTCCAAATGTCCACTTGCAGTTTGTTCAGAAAGAGCGTCTCAGAACTGCTCAATCAAAAGTAAACTTCAACTCTGTTAGTTGAATGCAAAGAAGAGAAACAAGTTTCACAGAATGCTTCTGTATAGTTTTAATTTGAAGATATTCCTTTTTCCACTATAAGCCCATTAGCTCTCTGAGTGTCCAGTTGCAGTTTCCACAGTAAGAGTGTTTCAGAACTGCTCTATCAAAAGTAATATTCATATCTGTTAGTTGAATGCACAGAAGAGATAGAAGTTTTGCAGAATGCTTCTGTATAGTTTTTATTTGAAGATATTCCTTTTTCCACTATAGGATTCTTAGGGCTCCGAATGTCCACTTACAGTTTCTACAGAAACAATGTTTCAGAACTGTTCAATCAAAAGTAAGCTTCAACTCTGTTAGTTGAATTCACAGAACAGAAAGCAGTTTCACAAAATGCTTCTGTGTAGTTTTCATTTGAAGATATTCCATTTGCCACTAGAGTCCTCCTGGGGCTCCAAATGTCCACTTGCAGTTTCCACAGAAACTGCGTTTCAGAACTGCTCAATCAAAAGTAAGCTTCAACTCTGTTAGTTGAATGCACTGAACAAAAAGTACTATCACAGAATGCTTCTGTGTAGTTTTTATTTGAAGACATTACATTTTCCACTGTAGGCCTCTTAGCGCTATGAATGTCCACTTGCAGTTTCTAATGAAAGAGTGTTTCAGTGCTGCTCAATCAAAAGAAAGGTCCAACTCTGTTAGTTGAATGCACAGAACAGAAAGAAGTTTCACAGAATGCTTCTGTGTAGGTTTTATTTGAAGTAAGTCCTTTTTACACTATAGGCCCCCATGCGCTATGGTTGTCCACTTTCAGTTTCTACAGAAAGACTGTTTCTGTGCTGCTCTATCAAAAGTAGGTTCAACTCTGTTAGTTGAATGCACAGAAGACAAAGAAGTTTCACAGAATGCTTCTGTGTAGTTTTTATTTGTAGATATTCTTTTTTGCTGTATAGGCCCCTTAGCGCTATGAATGTTCAATTGCAGTTTCTACAGAAAGAGTGTTTCAGAATTGCTCAATCAAAAGTAAGCTTCAAATCTGTTACTTGAATGCACAGAACAGAAAGAAGTTTCACTGAATGCTTCTGTGTAGTTTTTGTTTGTAGTTATTCCTTTTTCCAGCATAGGCTCCTTAGTGCTACGAATGTCCACTTGTAGTTTCTACAGAAAGAGTGTTTCAGAACTGCTCAATCAATAGTAATGTTCAACTCTGTTAGTTGAATGCACAGAACAGAAAGAAGTTTCGCAGAATGCTTCTGAGTAGTTTCTAGTTGAAGATATCCCTTTTTCCACTATAAGCCCCGTAGAGCTCTGAATGTCCAGTTGCAGTTTCTACAGAAAGAGTGTTTCAGAACTGCTCTATCAAAAGTAATGTTCAACTCTGTTAGTTGAATGCACAGAACAGAAAGAAGTTTCGGAGAATGCTTCTGTGTAGTTTTTATTTGAAGATATTCCTTTTTCCACTATAGGACCCTTAGGGCTCAGAATGTCCACTTACAGTTTCTACAGAAACAATGTTTCAGAACTTTTCAATCAAAAGTAAGCTTCAACTCTGTTAGTTGAATTCACAGAACAGAAAGCAGTTTCATAAAAGGCTTCTGTGTAGTTTTTATTTGAAGATATTCCATTTGCCACTAGAGCCCTCCTGGGGCTCCAAATGTCCACTTGCAGTTTCCACAGAAACTGTGTTTCAGAACTGCTCAATCAAAAGTAAGCTTCAACTCTGTTAGTTGAATGCACTGAACAAAAAGTACTATCACAGAATGCTTCTGTGTAGTTTTTATTTGAAGACATTACATTTTCCACTGTAGGCCTCTTAGCGCTATGATTGTCCACTTGCAGTTTCTAATGAAAGAGTGTTTCAGTGCTGCTCAATCAAAAGAAAGGTCCAACTCTGTTAGTTGAATTTACAGAACAGAACGAAGTTTCAGAGAATGCTTCTGTGTTGTTTATATTTGTAGATATTCTTTTTTGCTGTATAGGCCCCTTAGCGCTACGAGTGTCAAATTGCAGTTTCTACAGAAAGAGTGTTTCAGAACTGCTCTATCAAAAGTAATGTTCAACTCTGTTAGTTGAATGCACAGAACAGAAAGAAGTTTCGGAGAATGCTTCTGTGTAGTTTTTATTTGAAGATATTCCTTTTTCCACTATAGGCCCCTTACGGTTCCAAATATCCACTTGCTGTTTCTACAGAAAGACCGTCTCAGAACTGCTCAATCAATAGTATGCTTCAACTCGGTTAGTTGAATTCAAAGAACAGAAATAAGTTTCACAGAATGTTTCTGTGTAGTTTTTATTTGAAGATATTCCTTTTTCCACTATAGGCCCCTTAGGGCTCCGAATATCCACTTGAAGTTTTTACAGAAACAGTGTTTCAGAACTGTTCAATCAAAAGTAAGCTTCAACTCTGTTAGTTGAATGCCCAGAACAGAAAGAAGTTTCGCAGAATGCTTCTGAGTAGTTTTAATTTGAAGATATTCTTTTTTCCACTATAAGCCAAATAGCGCTCTGAGTGTCCACTTGTAGTTTCTACAGAAACAGTGTTTCAGAACTGCTCTATCAAAAGTAATATTCAACTCTGTTACTTGAATGCACAGAACAGAAAGAAGTTTCGCAGAATGCTTCTGTGTAGTTTTTATCTGTAGATATTCTTTTTGGCAGTATAGGCCCCTTAGCGCTATGAATGTCCAATTGCAGTTTCTACAGAAAGAGTGTATCAGAATTGCTCAATCAAAAGTAAGCTTCAACTCTGTTAGTTCATTGCACAGAACAGAAAGAAGTTTCACTGAATGCCTCTGTGTAGTTTTTGTTTGTAATTATTCCTTTTCCAGTATAGGCTCCCTAGTGCTAGCAATGTCCACTTGCAGTTTCTACAGAAAGAGTGTTTCAGAACTGCTCAATCAATAGTAATGTTCAACTCTGATAGTTGAATGCACAGAACAGAATGAAGTTTCGCAGAATGCTTCTGAGTAGCTTTTAGTTGAAGATATTGGTTTTTCCACTATAAGCCCTTTAGCGCTCTGAATGTCCAGTTGCAGTTTCTACAGAAAGAGGGTTTCAGAACTGCTCTACCAAAAGTAATACTCCACTCTGTTAGTTTAATGCACAGAACAGAAAGAAGCTTCGGAGAATGCTTCTGTGTAGTTTTTATTTGAAGATATTCCTTTTTCCACTATTGGCCCCTTAGGGTTCCAAATGTCCACTTGCTGATTCTACAGAAAGAGCGTCTCAGAACTGCTCAATCAATAGTAAGCTTCAACTCTGTTAGTTGAATGCAAAGAACAGAAAGAAGTTTCACAGAATGATTCTGTGTAGTTTTTATTTGAAGATATTCCTTTTTCCACTGTACGCCCCTTAGGGTTCCAAATGTCCACTTGCAGTTTCTTCAGAAAGAGCGTCTCAGAACTGCTCAATCAAAAGTAAACTTCAACTCTGTTAGTTGAATGCAAAGAAGAGAAACAAGTTTCACAGAATGCTTCTGTATAGTTTTAATTTGAAGATATTCCTTTTTCCACTATAAGCCCATTAGCTCTCTGAGTGTCCAGTTGCAGTTTCCACAGTAAGAGTGTTTCAGAACTGCTGTATCAAAAGTAATATTCATATCTGTTAGTTGAATGCACAGAAGAGATAGAAGTTTTGCAGAATGCTTCTGTATAGTTTTTATTTGAAGATATTCCTTTTTCCACTATAGGACCCTTACGGCTCCGAATGTCCCCTTACAGTTTCTACAGAAACAATGTTTCAGAACTTTTCAATCAAAAGTAAGCTTCAACTCTGTTAGTTGAATTCACAGAACAGAAAGCAGTTTCATAAAATGCTTCTGTGTAGTTTTCATTTGAAGATATTCCATTTGCCACTAGAGTCCTCCTGGGGCTCCAAATGTCCACTTGCAGTTTCCACAGAAACTGTGTTTCAGAACTGCGCAATCAAAAGTAAGCTTCAACTCTGTTAGTTGAATGCACTGAACAAAAAGTACTATCACAGAATGATTCTGTGTAGTTTTTATTTGAAGACATTTCCTTTTCCACTGTAGGCCTCTTAGCGCTATGAATGTCCACTTGCAGTTTCTAATGAAAGAGTGTTTCAGTGCTGCTCAATCGAAAGAAAGGTCCAACTCTGTTAGTTGAATGCACAGAACAGAAAGAAGTTTCACAGAATGCTTCTGTGTAGGTTTTATTTGAAGTAAGTCCTTTTTACACTATAGGCCCCCATGCGCTATGGTTGTCCACTTGCAGTTTCTACAGAAAGAGTGTTTCTGTGCTGCTCTATCAAAAGTAGATTCAACTCTGTTAGTTGAATGCACAGAAGACAAAGAAGTTTCACAGAATGCTTATGTGTAGTTTTATTTGTAGATATTTTTTTTGCTCTATAGGCCCCTTAGCGCTATGAATGTCCAATTGCAGTTCCTACAGAAAGAGTGTTTCAGAATTGCTCAATCAAAAGTAAGCTTCAAATCTGTTACTTGAATGCACAGAACAGAAAGAAGTTTCACTGAATGCTTCTGTGTAGTTTTTGTTTGTAGTTATTCCTTTTTCCAGCATAGGCTCCTTAGTGCTACGAATGTCCACTTGTAGTTTCTACAGAAAGAGTGTTTCAGAACTGCTCAATCAATAGTAATGTTCAACTCTGTTAGTTGAATGCACAGAACAGAAAGAAGTTTCGCAGAATGCTTCTGAGTAGTTTCTAGTTGAAGATATCCCTTTTTCCACTATAAGCCCCATAGAGCTCTGAATGTCCAGTTGCAGTTTCTACAGAAAGAGTGTTTCAGAACTGCTCAATCAATAGTAATGTTCAACTCTGATAGTTGAATGCACAGAAGAGAATGAAGTTTCGCAGAATGCTTCTGAGTAGCTTTTAGTTGAAGATATTGCTTTTTCCACTATAAGCCCTTTAGCGCTCTGATTGTCCTGTTGCAGTTTCTACAGAAAGAGTGTTTCAGAACTGCTCTACCAAAAGTAATATTCAACTCTGTTAGTTTAAAGCACAGAACAGAAAGAAGCTTCGGAGAATGCTTCTGTGTAGTTTTTATTTGAAGATATTCCTTTTTCCACTATTGGCCCCTTAGGGTTCCAAATATCCACTTGCTGTTTCTACAGAAAGAGCGTCTCAGAACTGCTCAATCAATAGTAAGCTTCAACCCTGTTAGTTGAATGCAAAGAACAGAAAGAAGTTTCACAGAATGATTCTGTGTAGTTTTATTTGAAGATATTCGTTTTTCCACTATTGGCCCCTTAGGGTTCCAAATGTCCACTTGCAGTTTCTAATGAAAGAGTGTTTCAGCGCTGCTCAATCAAAAGAAATGTCCAACTCTGTTAGTTGAATGCACAGAACAGAAAGAAGTTTCACAGAATGCTTCTGTGTAGGTTTTATTTGAAGTATGTCCTTTTTACACTATAGGCCCCCAAGCGCTATGGTTGTCCACTTGCAGTTTCTACAGAAAGAGTGTTTCTGTGCTGCTCTATCAAAAGTAGGTTCAACTCTGTTGAATGCACAGAAGACAAAGAAGTTTCACAGAATTCTTCTGTGTAGTTTTTATTTGTAGATATTCTTTTTTGCTGTATAGGCCCCTTAGCGCTATGAATGTCCAATTGCAGTTTCTACAGAAAGAGTGTTTCAGAATTGCTCAATCAAAAGTAAGCTTCAAATCTGTTACTTGAATGCACAGAACAGAAAGAAGTTTCACTGAATGCTTCTGTGTAGTTTTTCTTTGTAGTTATTCCTTTTTCCAGCATAGGCTCCTTAGTGCTACGAATGTCCACTTGCAGTTTCTACCGAAAGAGTGTTTCAGAACTGCTCAATCAATAGTATTGTTCAACTCTGTTAGTTGAATGCACAGAACAGAAAGAAGTTTCGCAGAATGCTTCTGAGTAGTTTCTAGTTGAAGATAACACTTTTTCCACTATAAGCCCCATAGAGCTCTGAATGTCCAGTTGCAGTTCCTACAGAAAGAGTGTTTCAGAACTGCTCTATCAAAAGTAATGTTCAACTCTGTTAGTTGAATGCACAGAAGAGAAAGAAGCTTCGGAGAATGTTTCTGTGTAGTTTTAATTTGAAGATATTCCTTTTTCCACTATAAGCCCATTAGCTCTCAGAGTGTCCAGTTGCATTTTCCACAGAAAGAGTTTTTCAGTACTGCTCTATCAGAAGTAATATTCATCTCTGTTAGTTGAATGCACAGAACAGAAAGAGGTTTCGCAGAATGCTTCTGAGTAGTTTCTAGTTGAAGATATCCCTTTTTCCACTATAAGCCCCATAGAGCTCTGAATGTCCAGTTGCAGTTTCTACAGAAAGAGTGTTTCAAAACTGCTCTATCAAAAGTAATGTTCAACTCTGTTAGTTGAATGCACAGAACAGAAAGAAGTTTCGGAGAATGCTTCTGTGTAGTTTTTATTTGAAGATATTCCTTTTTCCACTATAGGCCCCTTACGGTTCCAAATATCCACTTGCTGTTTCTACAGAAAGAGCGTCTCAGAACTGCTGAATCAATAGTATGCTTCAACTCTGTTAGTTGAATTCAAGGAACAGAAATAAGTTTCACAGAATATTTCTGTGTAGTTTTTATTTGATGATAATCCTGTTTCCAATATAAGCCCATTAGTGCTCTGTATGTCCAGTTGCACTTTCCACAGAAAGTGTTTCAGAACTGCTCTATCAAAAGTAATATTCATCTCTGTTAGTTGAATGCACAGAACAGAACGAAGTTTCGCAGAATGCTTCAGTGTAGTTTTTATTTGAAGATATTCCTTTTTCCACTACAGGCCCCTTAGGGCTCTGAATGTCCACTTGTAGTTTTTACAGAAACAGTGTTTCAGAACTGCTCAATCAAAAGTAAGCTTCAACTGTGTTAGTTCATTGCACAGAACAGAAAGAAATTTCACTGAATGCCTCTGTGTAGTTTTTGTTTGTAATTATTCCTTTTCCATTATAGGCTCCTTAGTGCTAGGAATGTCCACTTGCAGTTTGTACAGAAAGAGTGTTTCAGAACTGCTCAATCAATAGTAATGTTCAACTCTGATAGTTGAATGCACAGAACAGAATGAAGTTTCGCAGAATGCTTCTGAGTAGCTTTTAGTTGAAGATATTTCTTTTTCCACTATAAGCCCTTTAGCGCTCTGAATGTCCAGTTGCAGTTTCTACAGAAAGAGTGTTTCAGAGCTGCTCTACCAAAAGTAATATTCAACTCTGTTAGTTTAATGCACAGAACAGAAAGAAGCTTCGGAGAATGCTTCTGTGTAGTTTTTATTTGAAGATATTCCTTTTTCCACTATTGGCCCCTTAGGGTTCAAAATGTCCACTTGCTGTTTCTACAGAAAGAGCGTCTCAGAACTGCTCAATCAATAGTAAGCTTCAACTATGTTAGTTGAATGCAAAGAACAGAAAGAAGTTTCACAGAATGCTTCTGTGTAGTTTTTATTTGTAGATATTCTTTTTTGCTGTATAGGCACCTTAGCGCTAGGAATGTCCAATTGCAGTTTCTACAGAAAGAGTGTTTCAGAATTGCTCAATCAAAAGTAAGCTTCAAATCTGTTACTTGAATTCACAGAACAGAAAGAAGTTTCACTGAATGCTTCTGTGTAGTTTTTCTTTGTAGTTATTCCTTTTTCCAGCATAGGCTCCTTAGTGCTACAAATGTCCACTTGCAGTTTCTACCGAAAGAGTGTTTCAGAACTGCTCAATCAATAGTATTGTTCAACTCTGTTAGTTGAATGCACAGAACAGAAAGAAGTTTCGCAGAATGCTTCTGAGTAGTTTCTAGTTGAAGATATCCCTTTTTCCACTATAAGCCCCATAGAGCTTTGAATGTCCAGTTGCAGTTCCTACAGAAAGAGTGTTTCAGAACTGCTCTATCAAAAGTAATGTTCAACTCTGTTAGTTGAATGCACAGAAGAGAAAGAAGCTACGGAGAATGTTTCTATGTAGTTTTAATTTGAAGATATTCCTTTTTCCACTGTAAGCCCATTAGCTCTCAGAGTGTCCAGTTGCATTTTCCACAGAAAGAGTGTTTCATTACTGCTCTATCAGAAGTAATATTCATCTCTGTTAGTTGAATGCACAGAACAGAAAGAGGTTTCGCAGAATGCTTCTGAGTAGTTTCTAGTTGAAGATATCCCTTTTTCCACTATAAGCCCCATAGAGCTCAGAATGTCCAGTTGCAGTTTCTACAGAAAGAGTGTTTCAAAACTGCTCTATCAAAAGTAATGTTCAACTCTGTTAGTTGAATGCAAAGAACAGAAAGAAGTTTCGGAGAATGCTTCTGTGTAGTTTTTATTTGAAGATATTCCTTTTTCCACTATAGGCCCCTTACGGTTCCAAATATCCACTTGCTGTTTCTACAGAAAGAGCGTCTCAGAACTGCTCAATCAATAGTATGCTTCAACTCTGTTAGTTGAATTCAAAGAACAGAAGTAAGTTTCACAGAATGTTTCTGTGTAGTTTTTATTTGAAGATACTCCTTTTTCCAATATAAGCCCATTAGTGCTCTGTATGTCCAGTTGCACTTTCCACAGAAAGAGTGTTTCAGAACTGCTCTATCAAAAGTAATATTCATCTCTGTTAGTTGAATGCACAGAACAGAAAGAAGTTTCGCAGAATGCTTCAGTGTAGTTTTTATTTGAAGATATTCCTTTTTCCACTACAGGCCCCTTAGGGCTCTGAATGTCCACTTGTAGTTTTTACAGAAACAGTGTTTCAGAACTGTTCAATCAAAAGTAAGCTTCAACTCTGTTAGTTCATTGCACAGAACAGAAAGAAGTTTCACTGAATGCCTCTGTGTAGTTTTTGTTTGTAATTATTCCTTTTCCAGTATAGGCTCCTTAGTGCTAGGAATGTCCACTTGCAGTTTCTACAGAAAGAGTGTTTCAGAACTGCTCAATCAATAGTAATGTTCAACTCTGATAGTTGAATGCACAGAACAGAATGAAGTTTCGCAGAATGCTTCTGAGTAGCTTTTAGTTGAAGATATTGCTTTTTCCACTATAAGCCCTTTAGCGCTCTGAATGTCCAGTTGCATTTTCTACAGAAAGAGTGTTTCAGAACTGCTCTACCAAAAGTAATATTCAACTCTGTTAGTTTAATGCACAGAACAGAAAGAAGCTTCGGAGAATGCTTCTGTGTAGTTTTTATTTGAAGATATTCCTTTTTCCACTGTTGGCCCCTTAGGGTTCCAAATGTCCACTTGCTGTTTCTACAGAAAGAGCGTCTCAGAACTGCTCAATCAATAGTAAGCTTCAACTCTGTTAGTTGAATGCAAAGAACAGAAAGAAGTTTCACAGAATGATTCTGTGTAGTTTTTATTTGAAGATATTGGTTTTTCCACTGTACGCCCCTTAGGGTTCCAAATGTCCACTTGCAGTTTCTTCAGAAAGAGCGTCTCAGAACTGCTCAATCAAAAGTAAACTTCAACTCTGTTAGTTGAGTGCAAAGAAGAGAAACAAGTTTCACAAAATGCTTCTGTATAGTTTTAATTTGAAGATATTCCTTTTTCCACTATATGCCCATTAGCTCTCGGAGTGTCCAGTTGCAGTTTCCACAGAAAGAGTGTTTCAGAACTGCTGTATCAAAAGTAATATTCATATCTGTTAGTTGAATGCACAGAAGAGATAGAAGGTTTGCAGAATGCTTCTGTATAGTTTTTATTTGAAGATATTCCTTTTTCCACTATAGGACCCTTAGGGCTCCGAATGTCCACTTACAGTTTCTACAGAAACAATGTTTCAGAACTGTTCAATCAAAAGTAAGCTTCAACTCTGTTAGTTGAATTCACAGAACAGAAAGCAGTTTCATAAAATGCTTCTGTGTAGTTTTCATTTGAAGATATTCCATTTGCCACTAGAGTCCTCCTGGGGCTCCAAATGTCCACTTGCAGTTTCCACAGAAACTGTGTTTCAGAACTGCTCAATCAAAAGTAAGCTTCAACTCTGTTAGTTGAATGCACTGAACAAAAAGTACTATCACAGAATGCTTCTGTGTAGTTTTTATTTGAAGACATTACATTTTCCACTGTAGGCCTCTTAGCGCTATGAATGTCCACTTGCAGTTTCTAATGAAAGAGTGTTTCAGTGCTGCTCAATCAAAAGAAAGGTCCAACTGTGTTAGTTGAATGCACAGAACAGAAAGAAGTTTCACAGAATGCTTCTGTGTAGGTTTTATTTGAAGTAAGTCCTTTTTACACTATAGGCCCCCATGCGCTATGGTTGTCCACTTGCAGTTTCTACAGAAAGACTGTTTCTGTGCTGCTCTATCAAAAGTAGGTTCAACTCCGTTAGTTGAATGCACAGAAGACAAAGAAGTTTCACAGAATGCTTCTGTGTAGTTTTTATTTGTAGATATTCTTTTTTGCTGTATAGGCCCCTTAGCGCTATGAATGTCCAATTGCAGTTTCTACAGAAAGAGTGTTTCAGAATTGCTCAATCAAAAGTAAGCTTCAAATCTGTTACTTGAATGCACAGAACAGAAAGAAGTTTCACTGAATGCTTCTGTGTAGTTTTTGTTTGTAGTTATTCCTTTTTCCAGCATAGGCTCCTTAGTGCTACGAATGTCCACTTGTAGTTTCTACAGAAAGAGTGTTTCAGAACTGCTCAATCAATAGTAATGTTCAACTCTGTTAGTTGAATGCACAGAACAGAAAGAAGTTTCGGAGAATGCTTCTGAGTAGTTTCTAGTTGAAGATATCCCTTTTTCCACTATAAGCCCCATAGAGCTCTGAATGTCCAGTTGCAGTTTCTACAGAAAGAGTGTTTCAGAACTGCTCTATCAAAAGTAATGTTCAACTCTGTTAGTTGAATGCACAGAACAGAAAGAAGTTTCGGAGAATGCTTCTGTGTAGCTTTTATTTGAAGATATTCCTTTTTCCACTATAGGACCCTTAGGGCTCAGAATGTCCACTTACAGTTTCTACAGAAACAATGTTTCAGAACTTTTCAATCAAAAGTAAGCTTCAACTCTGTTAGTTGAATTCACAGAACAGAAAGCAGTTTCATAAAAGGCTTCTGTGTAGTTTTTATTTGAAGATATTCCATTTGCCACTAGAGCCCTCCTGGGGCTCCAAATGTCCACTTGCAGTTTCCACAGAAACTGTGTTTCAGAACTGCTCAATCAAAAGTAAGCTTCAACTCTGTTAGTTGAATGCACTGAACAAAAAGTACTATCACAGAATGCTTCTGTGTGGTTTTTATTTGAAGACATTACATTTTCCACTGTAGGCCTCTTAGCGCTATGATTGTCCACTTGCAGTTTCTAACGAAAGAGTGTTTCAGTGCTGCTCAATCAAAAGAAAGGTGCAACTCTGATAGTTGAATGTACAGAACAGAAAGAAGTTTCACAGAATGCTTCTGTGTTGTTTATATATGTAGATATTCTTTTTTGCTGTATAGGCCCCTTAGCGCTATGAATGTCCAATTGCAGTTTCTACAGAAAGAGTGTTTCAGAATTGCTCAATCAAAAGTAAGCTTCAAATCTGTTACTTGAATGCACAGAACAGAAAGAAGTTTCACTGAATGCTTCTGTGTGGTTTTTGTTTGTAGTTATTCCTTTTTCCAGCGTAGGCTCCTCAGTGCTACGAATGTCCACTTGCAGTTTCTACCGAAAGAGTGTTTCAGAACTGCTCAATCAATAGTATTGTTCAACTCTGTTAGTTGAATGCACAGAACAGAAAGAAGTTTCGCAGAATGCTTCTGAGTAGTTTCTAGTTGAAGATATCCCTTTTTCCACTATAAGCCCCATAGAGCTCTGAATGTCCAGTTGCAGTTCCTACAGAAAGAGTGTTTCAGAACTGCTCTATCAAAAGTAATGTTCAACTCTGTTAGTTGAATGCACAGAACAGAAAGAAGCTTCGGAGAATGTTTCTGTGTAGTTTTAATTTGAAGATATTCCTTTTTCCACTATAAGCCCATTAGCTCTCTGAGTGTCCAGTTGCATTTTCCACAGAAAGAGTGTTTCAGAACTGCTCTATCAAAAGTAATATTCATCTCTGTTAGTTGAATGCACAGAACAGAAAGAAGTTTCGCAGAATGCTTCTGAGTAGTTTCTAGTTGAAGATATCCCTTTTTCCACTATAAGCCCCATAGAGCTCTGAATGTCCAGTTGCAGTTTCTACAGAAAGAGTGTTTCAGAACTGCTCTATCAAAAGTAATGTTCAACTCTGTTAGTTGAATGCACAGAACAGAAAGAAGTTTCGGAGAATGCTTCTATGTAGTTTTTATTTGAAGATATTCCTTTTTCCACTATAGGCCCCTTACGGTTCCAAATATCCACTTGCTGTTTCTACAGAAAGAGCGTCTCAGAACTGCTCAATCAATAGTATGCTTCAACTCTGTTAGTTGAATTCAAAGAACAGAAATAAGTTTCACAGAATGTTTCTGTGTAGTTTTTATTTGAAGATATTCCTTTTTCCAATATAAGCCCATTAGTGCTCTGTATGTCCAGTTGCAGTTTCCACAGAAAGAGTGTTTCAGAACTGCTCTATCAAAAGTAATATTCATCTCTGTTAGTTGAATGCACAGAACAGAAAGAAGTTTTGCAGAATGCTTCAGTGTAGTTTTTATTTGAAGATATTCCTTTTTCCACTATAGGCCCCTTAGGGCTCCGAATATCCACTTGCAGTTTTTACAGAAACAGTGTTTCAGAACCGTTCAATGAAAAGTAAGCTTCAACTCTGTTAGTTGAATGCCCAGAACAGAAAGAAGTTTCGCAGAATGCTTCTGAGTAGTTTTAATTTGAAGATATTCTTTTTTCCACTATAAGCCAAATAGCGCTCTGAGTGTCCACTTGTAGTTTCTACAGAAACAGTGTTTCAGAACTGCTCTATCGAAAGTAATATTCAACTCTGTTACTTGAATGCACAGAACAGAAAGAAGTTTCGCAGAATGCTTCTGTGTAGTTTTTATCTGTAGATATTCTTTTTGGCAGTATAGGCCCCTTAGCGCTATGAATGTCCAATTGCAGTTTCTACAGAAAGAGTGTATCAGAATTGCTCAATCAAAAGTAAGCTTCAACTCTGTTAGTTCATTGCACAGAACAGAAAGAAGTTTCACTGAATGCCTCTGTGTAGTTTTTGTTTGTAATTATTCCTTTTCCAGTATAGGCTCCTTAGTGCTAGGAATGTCCACTTGCAGTTTCTACAGAAAGAGTGTTTCAGAACTGCTCAATCAATAGTAATGTTCAACTCTGATAGTTGAATGCACACAACTGAATGAAGTTTCGCAGAATGCTTCTGAGTAGCTTTTAGTTGAAGATATTGCTTTTTCCACTATAAGCCCTTTAGCGCTCTGAATGTCCAGTTGCAGTTTCTACAGAAAGAGTGTTTCAGAACTGCTCTACCAAAAGTAATATTCAACTCTGTTAGTTTAATGCACAGAACAGAAAGAAGCTTCGGAGAATGCTTCTGTGTAGTTTTTATTTGAAGATATTCCTTTTTCCTCTATTGGCCCCTTAGGGTTCCAAATGTCCACTTGCTGTTTCTACAGAAAGAGCGTCTCAGAACTGCTCAATCAATAGTAAGCTTCAACTCTGTTAGTTGAATGCAAAGAACAGAAAGAAGTTTCACAGAATGATTCTGTGTAGTTTTTATTTGAAGATATTCGTTTTTCCACTGTACGCCCCTTAGGGTTCCAAATGTCCACTTGCAGTTTGTTCAGAAAGAGCGTCTCAGAACTGCTCAATCAAAAGTAAACTTCAACTCTGTTAGTTGAATGCAAAGAAGAGAAACAAGTTTCACAGAATGCTTCTGTATAGTTTTAATTTGAAGATATTCCTTTTTCCACTATAAGCCCATTAGCTCTCTGAGTGTCCAGTTGCAGTTTCCACAGTAAGAGTGTTTCAGAACTGCTCTATCAAAAGTAATATTCATATCTGTTAGTTGAATGCACAGAAGAGATAGAAGTTTTGCAGAATGCTTCTGTATAGTTTTTATTTGAAGATATTCCTTTTTCCACTATAGGATTCTTAGGGCTCCGAATGTCCACTTACAGTTTCTACAGAAACAATGTTTCAGAACTGTTCAATCAAAAGTAAGCTTCAACTCTGTTAGTTGAATTCACAGAACAGAAAGCAGTTTCACAAAATGCTTCTGTGTAGTTTTCATTTGAAGATATTCCATTTGCCACTAGAGTCCTCCTGGGGCTCCAAATGTCCACTTGCAGTTTCCACAGAAACTGCGTTTCAGAACTGCTCAATCAAAAGTAAGCTTCAACTCTGTTAGTTGAATGCACTGAACAAAAAGTACTATCACAGAATGCTTCTGTGTAGTTTTTATTTGAAGACATTACATTTTCCACTGTAGGCCTCTTAGCGCTATGAATGTCCACTTGCAGTTTCTAATGAAAGAGTGTTTCAGTGCTGCTCAATCAAAAGAAAGGTCCAACTCTGTTAGTTGAATGCACAGAACAGAAAGAAGTTTCACAGAATGCTTCTGTGTAGGTTTTATTTGAAGTAAGTCCTTTTTACACTATAGGCCCCCATGCGCTATGGTTGTCCACTTTCAGTTTCTACAGAAAGACTGTTTCTGTGCTGCTCTATCAAAAGTAGGTTCAACTCTGTTAGTTGAATGCACAGAAGACAAAGAAGTTTCACAGAATGCTTCTGTGTAGTTTTTATTTGTAGATATTCTTTTTTGCTGTATAGGCCCCTTAGCGCTATGAATGTTCAATTGCAGTTTCTACAGAAAGAGTGTTTCAGAATTGCTCAATCAAAAGTAAGCTTCAAATCTGTTACTTGAATGCACAGAACAGAAAGAAGTTTCACTGAATGCTTCTGTGTAGTTTTTGTTTGTAGTTATTCCTTTTTCCAGCATAGGCTCCTTAGTGCTACGAATGTCCACTTGTAGTTTCTACAGAAAGAGTGTTTCAGAACTGCTCAATCAATAGTAATGTTCAACTCTGTTAGTTGAATGCACAGAACAGAAAGAAGTTTCGCAGAATGCTTCTGAGTAGTTTCTAGTTGAAGATATCCCTTTTTCCACTATAAGCCCCGTAGAGCTCTGAATGTCCAGTTGCAGTTTCTACAGAAAGAGTGTTTCAGAACTGCTCTATCAAAAGTAATGTTCAACTCTGTTAGTTGAATGCACAGAACAGAAAGAAGTTTCGGAGAATGCTTCTGTGTAGTTTTTATTTGAAGATATTCCTTTTTCCACTATAGGACCCTTAGGGCTCAGAATGTCCACTTACAGTTTCTACAGAAACAATGTTTCAGAACTTTTCAATCAAAAGTAAGCTTCAACTCTGTTAGTTGAATTCACAGAACAGAAAGCAGTTTCATAAAAGGCTTCTGTGTAGTTTTTATTTGAAGATATTCCATTTGCCACTAGAGCCCTCCTGGGGCTCCAAATGTCCACTTGCAGTTTCCACAGAAACTGTGTTTCAGAACTGCTCAATCAAAAGTAAGCTTCAACTCTGTTAGTTGAATGCACTGAACAAAAAGTACTATCACAGAATGCTTCTGTGTAGTTTTTATTTGAAGACATTACATTTTCCACTGTAGGCCTCTTAGCGCTATGATTGTCCACTTGCAGTTTCTAATGAAAGAGTGTTTCAGTGCTGCTCAATCAAAAGAAAGGTCCAACTCTGTTAGTTGAATTTACAGAACAGAACGAAGTTTCAGAGAATGCTTCTGTGTTGTTTATATTTGTAGATATTCTTTTTTGCTGTATAGGCCCCTTAGCGCTACGAGTGTCAAATTGCAGTTTCTACAGAAAGAGTGTTTCAGAACTGCTCTATCAAAAGTAATGTTCAACTCTGTTAGTTGAATGCACAGAACAGAAAGAAGTTTCGGAGAATGCTTCTGTGTAGTTTTTATTTGAAGATATTCCTTTTTCCACTATAGGCCCCTTACGGTTCCAAATATCCACTTGCTGTTTCTACAGAAAGACCGTCTCAGAACTGCTCAATCAATAGTATGCTTCAACTCGGTTAGTTGAATTCAAAGAACAGAAATAAGTTTCACAGAATGTTTCTGTGTAGTTTTTATTTGAAGATATTCCTTTTTCCACTATAGGCCCCTTAGGGCTCCGAATATCCACTTGAAGTTTTTACAGAAACAGTGTTTCAGAACTGTTCAATCAAAAGTAAGCTTCAACTCTGTTAGTTGAATGCCCAGAACAGAAAGAAGTTTCGCAGAATGCTTCTGAGTAGTTTTAATTTGAAGATATTCTTTTTTCCACTATAAGCCAAATAGCGCTCTGAGTGTCCACTTGTAGTTTCTACAGAAACAGTGTTTCAGAACTGCTCTATCAAAAGTAATATTCAACTCTGTTACTTGAATGCACAGAACAGAAAGAAGTTTCGCAGAATGCTTCTGTGTAGTTTTTATCTGTAGATATTCTTTTTGGCAGTATAGGCCCCTTAGCGCTATGAATGTCCAATTGCAGTTTCTACAGAAAGAGTGTATCAGAATTGCTCAATCAAAAGTAAGCTTCAACTCTGTTAGTTCATTGCACAGAACAGAAAGAAGTTTCACTGAATGCCTCTGTGTAGTTTTTGTTTGTAATTATTCCTTTTCCAGTATAGGCTCCCTAGTGCTAGCAATGTCCACTTGCAGTTTCTACAGAAAGAGTGTTTCAGAACTGCTCAATCAATAGTAATGTTCAACTCTGATAGTTGAATGCACAGAACAGAATGAAGTTTCGCAGAATGCTTCTGAGTAGCTTTTAGTTGAAGATATTGGTTTTTCCACTATAAGCCCTTTAGCGCTCTGAATGTCCAGTTGCAGTTTCTACAGAAAGAGTGTTTCAGAACTGCTCTACCAAAAGTAATACTCCACTCTGTTAGTTTAATGCACAGAACAGAAAGAAGCTTCGGAGAATGCTTCTGTGTAGTTTTTATTTGAAGATATTCCTTTTTCCACTATTGGCCCCTTAGGGTTCCAAATGTCCACTTGCTGATTCTACAGAAAGAGCGTCTCAGAACTGCTCAATCAATAGTAAGCTTCAACTCTGTTAGTTGAATGCAAAGAACAGAAAGAAGTTTCACAGAATGATTCTGTGTAGTTTTTATTTGAAGATATTCCTTTTTCCACTGTACGCCCCTTAGGGTTCCAAATGTCCACTTGCAGTTTCTTCAGAAAGAGCGTCTCAGAACTGCTCAATCAAAAGTAAACTTCAACTCTGTTAGTTGAATGCAAAGAAGAGAAACAAGTTTCACAGAATGCTTCTGTATAGTTTTAATTTGAAGATATTCCTTTTTCCACTATAAGCCCATTAGCTCTCTGAGTGTCCAGTTGCAGTTTCCACAGTAAGAGTGTTTCAGAACTGCTGTATCAAAAGTAATATTCATATCTGTTAGTTGAATGCACAGAAGAGATAGAAGTTTTGCAGAATGCTTCTGTATAGTTTTTATTTGAAGATATTCCTTTTTCCACTATAGGACCCTTACGGCTCCGAATGTCCCCTTACAGTTTCTACAGAAACAATGTTTCAGAACTTTTCAATCAAAAGTAAGCTTCAACTCTGTTAGTTGAATTCACAGAACAGAAAGCAGTTTCATAAAATGCTTCTGTGTAGTTTTCATTTGAAGATATTCCATTTGCCACTAGAGTCCTCCTGGGGCTCCAAATGTCCACTTGCAGTTTCCACAGAAACTGTGTTTCAGAACTGCGCAATCAAAAGTAAGCTTCAACTCTGTTAGTTGAATGCACTGAACAAAAAGTACTATCACAGAATGATTCTGTGTAGTTTTTATTTGAAGACATTTCCTTTTCCACTGTAGGCCTCTTAGCGCTATGAATGTCCACTTGCAGTTTCTAATGAAAGAGTGTTTCAGTGCTGCTCAATCGAAAGAAAGGTCCAACTCTGTTAGTTGAATGCACAGAACAGAAAGAAGTTTCACAGAATGCTTCTGTGTAGGTTTTATTTGAAGTAAGTCCTTTTTACACTATAGGCCCCCATGCGCTATGGTTGTCCACTTGCAGTTTCTACAGAAAGAGTGTTTCTGTGCTGCTCTATCAAAAGTAGATTCAACTCTGTTAGTTGAATGCACAGAAGACAAAGAAGTTTCACAGAATGCTTATGTGTAGTTTTATTTGTAGATATTTTTTTTGCTCTATAGGCCCCTTAGCGCTATGAATGTCCAATTGCAGTTCCTACAGAAAGAGTGTTTCAGAATTGCTCAATCAAAAGTAAGCTTCAAATCTGTTACTTGAATGCACAGAACAGAAAGAAGTTTCACTGAATGCTTCTGTGTAGTTTTTGTTTGTAGTTATTCCTTTTTCCAGCATAGGCTCCTTAGTGCTACGAATGTCCACTTGTAGTTTCTACAGAAAGAGTGTTTCAGAACTGCTCAATCAATAGTAATGTTCAACTCTGTTAGTTGAATGCACAGAACAGAAAGAAGTTTCGCAGAATGCTTCTGAGTAGTTTCTAGTTGAAGATATCCCTTTTTCCACTATAAGCCCCATAGAGCTCTGAATGTCCAGTTGCAGTTTCTACAGAAAGAGTGTTTCAGAACTGCTCAATCAATAGTAATGTTCAACTCTGATAGTTGAATGCACAGAAGAGAATGAAGTTTCGCAGAATGCTTCTGAGTAGCTTTTAGTTGAAGATATTGCTTTTTCCACTATAAGCCCTTTAGCGCTCTGATTGTCCTGTTGCAGTTTCTACAGAAAGAGTGTTTCAGAACTGCTCTACCAAAAGTAATATTCAACTCTGTTAGTTTAAAGCACAGAACAGAAAGAAGCTTCGGAGAATGCTTCTGTGTAGTTTTTATTTGAAGATATTCCTTTTTCCACTATTGGCCCCTTAGGGTTCCAAATATCCACTTGCTGTTTCTACAGAAAGAGCGTCTCAGAACTGCTCAATCAATAGTAAGCTTCAACTCTGTTAGTTGAATGCAAAGAACAGAAAGAAGTTTCACAGAATGATTCTGTGTAGTTTTATTTGAAGATATTCGTTTTTCCACTATTGGCCCCTTAGGGTTCCAAATGTCCACTTGCAGTTTCTTCAGAAAGAGCGTCTCAGAACTGCTCAATCAAAAGTAAACTTCAACTCTGTTAGTTGAATGCAAAGAAGAGAAACAAGTTTCACAGAATGCTTCTGTATAGTTTTAATTTGAAGATATTCCTTTTTCCACTATAAGCCCATTAGCTCTCTGAGTGTCCAGTTGCAGTTTCCACAGAAAGAGTGTTTCAGAACTGCTCTATCAAAAGTAATATTCATCTCTGTTAGTTGAATGCACAGAACAGATAGAATTTTCGCAGAATGCTTCTGTGTAGTTTTTATTTGAAGATATTCCTTTTTCCACTATAGGAGCATTAGGGCTCAGAATGTCCACTTACAGTTTCTACAGAAACAATGTTTCAGAACTTTTCAATCAAAAGTAAGCTTCAACTCTGTTAGTTGAATTCACAGAACAGAAAGCAGTTTCATAAAAGCTTCTGTATAGTTTTTAATTGAAGATATTCCATTTGACTCTAGAGCCCTCCTGGGGCTCCAAATGTCCACTTGCAGGTTCCACAGAAACTGTGTTTCAGAACTGCTCAATCAAAAGTAAGCTTCAACTCTTTTAGTTGAATGCACTGAACAAAAAGTACTATCACAGAATGCTTCTGTGTAGTTTTTATTTGAAGACATTACATTTTCCACTGTAGGCCTCTTAGCGCTATGAATGTCCACTTGCAGTTTCTAATGAAAGAGTGTTTCAGTGCTGCTCAATCAAAAGAAAGGTCCAACTCTGTTAGTTGAATGCACAGAACAGAAAGAAGTTTCACAGAATGCTTCTGTGTTGTTTTTATTTGTAGATATTCTTTTTTGCTGTATAGGCCCCTTAGCGCTAGGAATGTCCAATTGCAGTTTCTACAGAAAGAGTGTTTCAGAATTGCTCAATCAAAAGTAAGCTTCAAATCTGTTACTTGAATGCACAGAACAGAAAGAAGTTTCACTGAATGCTTCTGTGTAGTTTTTGTTTGTAGTTATTCCTTTTTCCAGCATAGGCTCCTTAATGCTACGAATGTCCACTTGCAGTTTCTACCGAGAGTGTTTCAGAACTGCTCAATCAATAGTATTGTTCAAATCTGTTAGTTGAATGCACAGAACAGAAAGAAGTTTCGCAGAATTCTTCTGAGTAGTTTCTAGTTGAAGATATCCCTTTTTCCACTATAAGCCCCATAGAGCTCTGAATGTCCAGTTGCAGTTCCTACAGAAAGAGTGTTTCAGAACTGCTCCATCAAAAGTAATGTTCAACTCTGTTAGTTGAATGCACAGAACAGAAAGAAGCTTCGGAGAATGCTTCTGTGTAGTTTTAATTTGAAGATATTCCTTTTTCCTCTATAAGCCCATTAGCTCTCTGAGTGTCCAGTTGCATTTTCCACAGAAAGAGTGTTTCAGAACTGCTCTATCAAAAGTAATGTTCAACTCTGTTAGTTGAATGCACAGAACAGAAAGAAGCTTCGGAGAATGCTTCTGTGTAGTTTTAATTTGAAGATATTCCTTTTTCCACTATAAGCCCATTAGCTCTCTGAGTGTCCAGTTGCATTTTCAACCGAAAGAGTGTTTCAGAACTGCTCTATCAAAAGTAATATTCATCTCTGTTAGTTGAACGAACAGAACAGAGAGAAGTTTCGCAGAATGGTTCTGTGTAGTTTTTATTTGAAGATATTTCTTTTTCCACTATAGGACCCTTAGGGCTCCGAATGTCCACTTACAGTTTCTACAGAAACAATGTTTCAGAACTGTTCAATCAAAAGAAAGCTTCAACTCTGTTAGTTGAATTCACAGAGCAGAAAGCAGTTTCATAAAATGCTTCTGTGTAGTTTTTATTTGAAGATATTCCTTTTGCCACTAGAATCCTCCTGGGGCTCCGAATGTCCACTTGCAGTTTCCACAGAAACTGTGTTTCAGAACTCCTCAATCAAAAGTAAGCTTCAACTCTGTTAGTTGAATGCACTGAACAAAAAGTACTATCACAGAATGCTTCTGTGTAGTTTTTATTTGAAGACATTACATTTTCCACTGTAGGCCTCTTAGCGCTATGAATGTCCACTTGCAGTTTCTAATGAAAGAGTGTTTCTGTGCTGCTCAATCAAAAGAAAGGTCCAACTCTGTTAGTTGAATGCACAGAACAGAAAGAAGGTTCACAGTATGCTTCCGTGTAGGTTTTATTTGAAGTAAGTCCTTTTTACACTATAGGCCCCCATGCGCTATGGTTGTCCACTTGCAGTTTCTACAGAAAGAGTGTTTCTGTGCTGCTCTATCAAAAGTAGGTTCAACTCTGTTAGTTGAATGCACAGAAGACAAAGAAGTTTCACAGAATGCTTCTGTGTAGTTTTTATTTTTAGATATTCTTTTTTGCTGTATAGGCCCCTTAGCGCTATGAATGTCCAACTGCAGTTTCTACAGAAAGAGTGTTTCAGAATTGCTCAATCAAAAGTAAGCTTCAAACCTGTTACTTGAATGCGCAGAACAGAAAGAAGTTTCACTGAATGCTTCTGTGTAGTTTTTGTTTGTAGTTATTCCTTTTTCCAGCATAGGCTCCTTAGTGCTACGAATGTCCACTTGTAGTTTCTACAGAAAGAGTGTTTCAGAACTGCTCAATCAATAGTATTGTTCAACTCTGTTAGTTGAATGCACAGAACAGAAAGAAGTTTCGCAGAATGCTTCTGAGTAGTTTCTAGTTGAAGATATCCCTTTTTCCACTATAAGCCCCATAGAGCTCTGAATGTCCAGTTGCAGTTTCTACAGAAAGAGTCTTTCAGAACTGCTCTATCAAAAGTAATGTTCAACCTTGTTAGTTGAATGCACAGAACAGAAAGAAGTTTCGGAGAATGCTTCTGTGTAGTTTTTATTTGAAGATATTCCTTTTTCCTCTATAGGCCCCTTACGGTTCCAAATATGCACTTGCTGTTTCTACAGAAAGAGCGTCTCAGAACTGCTCAATCAATAGAATGCTTCAACTCTGTTAGTTGAATGCAAAGAACAGAAATAAGTTTCACAGAATGTTTCTGTGTAGGTTTTATTTGAAGATATTCGTTTTTCCACTGTACGCCCCTTAGGGTTCCAAATGTCCACTTGCAGTTTCTTCAGAAAGAGCGTCTCAGAACTGCTCAATCAAAAGTAAACTTCAACTCTGTTAGTTGAATGCAAAGAAGACAAACAAGTTTCACAGAATGCTTCTGTATAGTTTTAATTTGAAGATATTCCTTTTTCCACTATAAGCCCATTAGCTCTCTGAGTGTCCAGTTGCAGTTTCCACAGAAAGAGTGTTTCAGAACTGCTCTATCAAAAGTAATATTCATATCTGTTAGTTGAATGCACAGAAGAGATAGAAGTTTTGCAGAATGCTTCTGTATAGTTTTTATTTGAAGATATTCCTTTTTCCACTATAGGACCCTTAGGGCTCCGAATGTCCACTTACAGTTTCTACAGAAACAATGTTTCAGAACTTTTCCATCAAAAGTAAGCTTCAACTCTGTTAGTTGAATTCACAGAACAGAAATCGGTTTCATAAAATGCTTCTGTGTGGTTTTCATTTGAAGATATTCCATTTGCCACTAGAGTCCTCCTGGGGCTCCGAATGTCCACTTGCAGTTTCCACAGAAACTGTGTTTCAGAACTGCTCAGTAAAAAGTAAGCTTCAACTCTGTTAGTTGAATGCACTGAACAAAAATTACTATCACAGAATGCTTCTGTGTAGTTTTTATTTGAAGACATTACATTTTCCACTGTAGGCCTCTTAGCGCTATGAATGTCCACTTGCAGTTTCTAATGAAAGAGTGTTTCAGTGCTGCTCAATCGAAAGAAAGGTCCAACTCTGTTAGTTGAATGCACAGAACAGAAAGAAGTTTCACAGAATGCTTCTGTGTAGGTTTTATTTGAAGTAAGTCCTTTTTACACTATAGGCCCCCATGCGCTATGGTTGTCCACTTGCAGTTTCTACAGAAAGAGTGTTTCTGTGCTGCTCTATCAAAAGAAGATTCAACTCTGTTAGTTGAATGCACAGAAGACAAAGAAGTTTCACAGAATGCTTATGTGTAGTTTTATTTGTAGATATTCTTTTTTGCTCTATAGGCCCCTTAGCGCTATGAATGTCCAATTGCAGTTCCTACAGAAAGAGTGTTTCAGAATTGCTCAATCAAAAGTAAGCTTCAAATCTGTTACTTGAATGCACAGAACAGAAAGAAGTTTCACTGAATGCTTCTGTGTAGTTTTTGTTTGTAGTTATTCCTTTTTCCAGCATAGGCTCCTTAGTGCTACGAATGTCCACTTGTAGTTTCTACAGAAAGAGTTTTTCAGAACTGCTCAATCAATAGTAATGTTCAACTCTGTTAGTTGAATGCACAGAACAGAAAGAAGTTTCGCAGAATGCTTCTGAGTAGTTTCTAGTTGAAGATATCCCTTTTTCCACTATAAGCCCCATAGAGCTCTGAATGTCCAGTTGCAGTTTCTACAGAAAGAGTGTTTCAGAACTGCTCAATCAATAGTAATGTTCAACTCTGATAGTTGAATGCACAGAACAGAATGAAGTTTCGCAGAATGCTTCTGAGTAGCTTTTAGTTGAAGATATTGCTTTTTCCACTATAAGCCCTTTAGCGCTCTGATTGTCCTGTTGCAGTTTCTACAGAAAGAGTGTTTCAGAACTGCTCTACCAAAAGTAATATTCAACTCTGTTAGTTTAAAGCACAGAACAGAAAGAAGCTTCGGAGAATGCTTCTGTGTAGTTTTTATTTGAAGATATTCCTTTTTCCACTATTGGCCCCTTAGGGTTCCAAATGTCCACTTGCTGTTTCTACAGAAAGAGCGTCTCAGAACTGCTCAATCAATAGTAAGCTTCAACTCTGTTAGTTGAATGCAAAGAACAGAAAGAAGTTTCACAGAATGATTCTGTGTAGTTTTATTTGAAGATATCCTTTTTTCCACTATTGGCCCCTTAGGGTTCCAAATGTCCACTTGCAGTTTCTTCAGAAAGAGCGTCTCAGAACTGCTCAATCAAAAGTAAACTTCAACTCTGTTAGTTGAATGCAAAGAAGAGAAACAAGTTTCACAGAATGCTTCTGTATAGTTTTAATTTGAAGATGTTCCTTTTCCCACTATAAGCCCATTTGCTCTCTGAGTGTCCAGTTGCAGTTTCCACAGAAAGAGTGTTTCAGAACTGCTCTATCAAAAGTAATATTCATCTCTGTTAGTTGAATGCACAGAACAGATAGAATTTTCGCAGAATTGTTCTGTGTAGTTTTTATTTGAAGATATTCCTTTTTCCACTATAGGACCCTTAGGGCTCCGAATGTCCACTTACAGTTTCTACAGAAACAATGTTTCAGAACTGTTCAATCAAAAGCAAGCTTCAACTCTGTTAGTTGAATTCACAGAGCAGAAAGCAGTTTCATAAAATGCTTCTGTGTAGTTTTTATTTGAAGATATTCCTTTTGCCACTAGAGTCCTCCTGGGGCTCCGAATGTCCACTTGCAGTTTCCACAGAAACTGTGTTTCAGAACTGCTCAATCAAAAGTAAGCTTCAACTCTGTTAGTTGAATGCACTGAACAAAAATTACTATCACAGAATGCTTCTGTGTAGTTTTTATTTGAAGACATTACATTTTCCACTGTAGGCCTCTTAGCGCTATGAATGTCCACTTGCAGTTTCTAATGAAAGAGTGTTTCTGTGCTGCTCAATCAAAAGAAAGGTCCAACTCTGTTAGTTGAATGCACAGAACAGAAAGAAGGTTCACAGTATGCTTCCGTGTAGGTTTTATTTGAAGTAAGTCCTTTTTACACTATAGGCCCCCATGCGCTACGGTTGTCCACTTGCAGTTTCTACAGAAAGAGTGTTTCTGTGCTGCTCTATCAAAAGTAGGTTCAGCTCTGTTAGTTGAATGCACAGAAGAGAAAGAAGTTTCACAGAATGCTTCTGTGTAGTTTTTATTTTTAGATATTCTTTTTTGCTGTATAGGCCCCTTAGCGCTATTAATGTCCAACTAAAGTTTCTACAGAAAGAGTGTTTCAGAATTGCTCAATCAAAAGTAAGCTTCAAATCTGTTACTTGAATGCACAGAACAGAAAGAAGTTTCACTGAATGCTTCTGTGTAGTTTTTGTTTGTAGTTATTCCTTTTTCCAGCATAGGCTCCTTAGTGCTACGAATGTCCACTTGTAGTTTCTACAGAAAGAGTGTTTCAGAACTGCTCAATCAATAGTATTGTTCAACTCTGTTAGTTGAATGCACAGAACAGAAAGAAGTTTCGCAGAATGCTTCTGAGTAGTTTCTAGTTGAAGATATCCCTTTTTCCACTATAAGCCCCATAGAGCTCTGAATGTCCAGTTGCAGTTTCTACAGAAAGAGTGTTTCAGAACTGCTCTATCAAAAGTAATGTTCAACCTTGTTAGTTGAATGCACAGAACAGAAAGAAGTTTCGGAGAATGCTTCTGTGTAGTTTTTATTTGAAGATATTCCTTTTTCCACTATAGGCCCCTTACGGTTCCAAATATCCACTTGCTGTTTCTACAGAAAGAGCGTCTCAGAACTGCTCAATCAATAGAATGCTTCAACTCTGTTAGTTGAATGCAAAGAACAGAAATAAGTTTCACAGAATGTTTCTGTGTAGGTTTTATTTGAAGATACTCCTTTTTCCAATATAAGCCCATTAGTGCTCTGTATGTCCAGTTGCAGTTTCCACAGAAAGAGTCTTTCAGAACTGCTCTATCAAAAGTAATATTCATCTCTGTTAGTTGAATGCACAGAACAGAAAGAAGTTTCGCAGAATGCTTCAGTGTAGTTTTTATTTGAAGATATTCCTTTTTCCACTGTAGGCCCCTTAGGGCTCCGAATGTCCACTTGCAGTTTTTACAGAAACAGTGTTTCAGAACTGTTCAATCAAAAGTAAGCTTCAACTCTGTTAGTTGAATGCCCAGAACAGAAAGAAGTTTCGCAGAATGCTTCTGAGTAGTTTTAATTTGAAGATATTCTTTTTTCCACTATAAGCCCAATAGCGCTCTGAGTGTCCACTTGTAGTTTCTACAGAAACAGTGTTTCAGAACTGCTCTATCGAAAGTAATATTCAACTCTGTTACTTGAATGCACAGAACAGAAAGAAGTTTCGCAGAATGCTTCTGTGTATTTTTTATTTGTAGATATTCTTTTTTGCAGTATAGTCCCCTTAGCGCTATGAATGTCCAATTGCAGTTTCTACAGAAAGAGTGTATCAGAATTGCTCAATAAAAAGTAAGCTTCAACTCTGTTAGTTCATTGCACAGAACAGAAAGAAGTTTCACTGAATGCCTCTGTGTAGGTTTTGTTTGTAATTATTCCTTTTCCAGTATAGGCTCCTTAGTGCTAGGAATGTCCACTTGCAGTTTCTACAGAAAGAGTGTTTCAGAACTGCTCAATCAATAGTAATGTTCAACTCTGATAGTTGAATGCACAGAACAGAATGAAGTTTCGCAGAATGCTTCTGAGTAGCTTTTAGTTGAAGATATTGCTTTTTCCACTATAAGCCCTTTAGCGCTCTGAATGTCCAGTTGCAGTTTCTACAGAAAGAGTGTTTCAGAACTGCTCTACCAAAAGTAATATTCAACTCTGTTAGTTTAATGCACAGAACAGAAAGAAGCTTTGGAGAATGCTTCTGTGTAGTTTTTATTTGAAGATATTCCTTTTTCCACTATTGGCCCCTTAGGGTTCCAAATGTCCACTTGCTGTTTCTACAGAAAGAGCGTCTCAGAACTGCTCAATCAATAGTAAGCTTCAACTCTGTTAGTTGAATGCAAAGAACAGAAAGAAGTTTCACAGAATGATTCTGTGTAGTTTTTATTTGAAGATATTCGTTTTTCCACTGTACGCCCCATAGGGTTCCAAAGGTCCACTTGCAGTTTCTTCAGAAAGAGCGTCTCAGAATTGCTCAATCAAAAGTAAACTTCAACTCTGTTAGTTGAGTGCAAAGAAGAGAAACAAGTTGCACAAAATGCTTCTGTATATTTTTAATTTGAAGATATTCCTTTTTCCACTATAAGCCCATTAGCTCCCGGAGTGTCCACTTGCAGTTTCCACAGAAAGAGTGTTTCAGAACTGCTGTATCAAAAGTAATATTCATATCTGTTAGTTGAATGCACAGAAGAGATAGAAGGTTTGCAGAATGCTTCTGTATAGTTTTTATTTGAAGATATTCCTTTTTCCACTATAGGACCCTTAGGGCTCCGAATGTCCACTTACAGTTTCTACAGAAACAATGTTTCAGAACTTTTCAATCAAAAGTAAGCTTCAACTCTGTTAGTTGAATTCACAGAACAGAAAGCAGTTTCATAAAATGCTTCTGTGTAGTTTTCATTTGAAGATATTCCATTTGCCACTAGAGTCCTCCTGGGGCTCCAAATGTCCACTTGCAGTTTCCACAGAAACTGTGTTTCAGAACTGCTCAATCAAAAGTAAGCTTCAACTCTGTTAGTTGAATGCAATGAACAAAAAGTACTATCAGAGAATGCTTCTGTGTAGTTTTTATTTGAAGACATTACATTTTCCACTGTAGGCCTCTTAGCGCTATGAATGTCCACTTGCAGTTTCTAATGAAAGAGTGTTTCAGCGCTGCTCAATCAAAAGAAATGTCCAACTCTGTTAGTTGAATGCACAGAACAGAAAGAAGTTTCACAGAATGCTTCTGTGTAGGTTTTATTTGAAGTATGTCCTTTTTACACTATAGGCCCCCATGCGCTAAGGTTGTCCACTTGCAGTTTCTACAGAAAGAGTGTTTCAGAATTGCTCAATCAAAAGTAAGCTTCAAATCTGTTACTTGAATGCACAGAACAGAAAGAAGTTTCACTGAATGCTTCTGTGTAGTTTTTGTTTGTAGTTATTCCTTTTTCCAGCATAGGCTCCTTAGTGCTACGAATGTCCACTTGCAGTTTCTACCGAAAGAGTGTTTCAGAACTGCTCAAACAATAGTATTGTTCAACTCTGTTAGTTGAATGCACAGAACAGAAAGAAGTTTCGCAGAATGCTTCTGAGTAGTTTCTAGTTGAAGATATCCCTTTTTCCACTATAAGCCCCGTAGAGCTCTGTATGTCCAGTTGCAGTTCCTACAGAAAGAGTGTTTCAGAACTGCTCTATCAAAAGTAATGTTCAACTCTGTTAGTTGAATGCACAGAACAGAAAGAAGCTTCGGAGAATGCTTCTGTGTAGTTTTAATTTGAAGATATTCCTTTTTCCACTATAAGCCCATTAGCTCTCTGAGTGTCCAGTTGCATTTTCCACAGAAAGAGTGTTTCAGAACTGCTCTATCAAAAGTAATGTTCAACTCTGTTAGTTGAATGCACAGAACAGAAAGAAGCTTCGGAGAATGCTTCTGTGTAGTTTTAATTTGAAGATATTCCTCTTTCCACTATAAGCCCATTAGCTCTCTGAGTGTCCAGTTGCATTGTCCAGAGAAAGAGTGTTTCAGAACTGCTCTATCAAAAGTAATATTCATCTCTGTTAGTTGAATGCACAGAACAGAAAGAAGTTTCGCAGAATGGTTCTGTGTAGTTTTTATTTGAAGATATTTCTTTTTCCACTATAGGACCCTTAGGGCTCCGAATGTCCACTTACAGTTTCTACAGAAACAATGTTTCAGAACTGTACAATCAAAAGCAAGCTTCAACTCTGTTAGTTGAATTCACAGAAAAGAAAGCAGTTTCATAAAATGCTTCTGTGTAGTTTTTATTTGAAGATATTCCTTTTGCCACTAGAGTCCTCCTGGGGCTCCGAATGTCCACTTGCAGTTTCCACAGAAACTGGGATTCAGAACTCCTCAATCAAAAGTAAGCTTCAACTCTGTTAGTTGAATGCACTGAACAAAAAGTACTATCACAGAATGCTTCTGTGTAGTTTTTATTTGAAGACATTACATTTTCCACTGTAGGCCTCTTAGCGCTATGAATGTCCACTTGCAGTTTCTAATGAGAGAGTGTTTCTGTGCTGCTCAATCAAAAGAAAGGTCCAACTCTGTTAGTTGAATGCACAGAACAGAAAGAAGGTTCACAGTATGCTTCCGTGTAGGTTTTATTTGAAGTAAGTCCTTTTTACACTATAGGCCCCCATGCGCTATGGTTGTCCACTTGCAGTTTCTACAGAAAGAGTGTTTCTGTGCTGCTCTATCAAAAGTAGGTTCAACTCTGTTAGTTGAATGCACAGAAGACAAAGAAGTTTCACAGAATGCTTCTGTGTAGTTTTTATTTTTAGATATTCTTTTTTGCTGTATAGGCCCCTTAGCGCTATGAATGTCCAACTAAAGTTTCTACAGAAAGAGTGTTTCAGAATTGCTCAATCAAAAGTAAGCTTCAAATCTGTTACTTGAATGCACAGAACAGAAAGAAGTTTCACTGAATGCTTCTGTGTAGTTTTTGTTTGTAGTTATTCCTTTTTCCAGCATAGGCTCCTTAGTGCTACGAATGTCCACTTGTAGTTTCTACAGAAAGAGTTTTTCAGAACTGCTCAATCAATAGTAATGTTCAACTCTGTTAGTTGAATGCACAGAACAGAAAGAAGTTTCGCAGAATGCTTCTGAGTAGTTTCTAGTTGAAGATATCCCTTTTTCCACTATAAGCCCCATAGAGCTCTGAATGTCCAGTTGCAGTTTCTACAGAAAGAGTGTTTCAGAACTGCTCAATCAATAGTAATGTTCAACTCTGATAGTTGAATGCACAGAACAGAATGAAGTTTCGCAGAATGCTTCTGAGTAGCTTTTAGTTGAAGATATTGCTTTTTCCACTATAAGCCCTTTAGCGCTCTGATTGTCCTGTTGCAGTTTCTACAGAAAGAGTGTTTCAGAACTGCTCTACCAAAAGTAATATTCAACTCTGTTAGTTTAAAGCACAGAACAGAAAGAAGCTTCGGAGAATGCTTCTGTGTAGTTTTTATTTGAAGATATTCCTTTTTCCACTATTGGCCCCTTAGGGTTCCAAATGTCCACTTGCTGTTTCTACAGAAAGAGCGTCTCAGAACTGCTCAATCAATAGTAAGCTTCAACTCTGTTAGTTGAATGCAAAGAACAGAAAGAAGTTTCACAGAATGATTCTGTGTAGTTTTATTTGAAGATATCCTTTTTTCCACTATTGGCCCCTTAGGGTTCCAAATGTCCACTTGCAGTTTCTTCAGAAAGAGCGTCTCAGAACTGCTCAATCAAAAGTAAACTTCAACTCTGTTAGTTGAATGCAAAGAAGAGAAACAAGTTTCACAGAATGCTTCTGTATAGTTTTAATTTGAAGATGTTCCTTTTCCCACTATAAGCCCATTTGCTCTCTGAGTGTCCAGTTGCAGTTTCCACAGAAAGAGTGTTTCAGAACTGCTCTATCAAAAGTAATATTCATCTCTGTTAGTTGAATGCACAGAACAGATAGAATTTTCGCAGAATTGTTCTGTGTAGTTTTTATTTGAAGATATTCCTTTTTCCACTATAGGACCCTTAGGGCTCCGAATGTCCACTTACAGTTTCTACAGAAACAATGTTTCAGAACTGTTCAATCAAAAGCAAGCTTCAACTCTGTTAGTTGAATTCACAGAGCAGAAAGCAGTTTCATAAAATGCTTCTGTGTAGTTTTTATTTGAAGATATTCCTTTTGCCACTAGAGTCCTCCTGGGGCTCCGAATGTCCACTTGCAGTTTCCACAGAAACTGTGTTTCAGAACTGCTCAATCAAAAGTAAGCTTCAACTCTGTTAGTTGAATGCACTGAACAAAAATTACTATCACAGAATGCTTCTGTGTAGTTTTTATTTGAAGACATTACATTTTCCACTGTAGGCCTCTTAGCGCTATGAATGTCCACTTGCAGTTTCTAATGAAAGAGTGTTTCTGTGCTGCTCAATCAAAAGAAAGGTCCAACTCTGTTAGTTGAATGCACAGAACAGAAAGAAGGTTCACAGTATGCTTCCGTGTAGGTTTTATTTGAAGTAAGTCCTTTTTACACTATAGGCCCCCATGCGCTACGGTTGTCCACTTGCAGTTTCTACAGAAAGAGTGTTTCTGTGCTGCTCTATCAAAAGTAGGTTCAGCTCTGTTAGTTGAATGCACAGAAGAGAAAGAAGTTTCACAGAATGCTTCTGTGTAGTTTTTATTTTAGATATTCTTTTTTGCTGTATAGGCCCCTTAGCGCTATTAATGTCCAACTAAAGTTTCTACAGAAAGAGTGTTTCAGAATTGCTCAATCAAAAGTAAGCTTCAAATCTGTTACTTGAATGCACAGAACAGAAAGAAGTTTCACTGAATGCTTCTGTGTAGTTTTTGTTTGTAGTTATTCCTTTTTCCAGCATAGGCTCCTTAGTGCTACGAATGTCCACTTGTAGTTTCTACAGAAAGAGTGTTTCAGAACTGCTCAATCAATAGTATTGTTCAACTCTGTTAGTTGAATGCACAGAACAGAAAGAAGTTTCGCAGAATGCTTCTGAGTAGTTTCTAGTTGAAGATATCCCTTTTTCCACTATAAGCCCCATAGAGCTCTGAATGTCCAGTTGCAGTTTCTACAGAAAGAGTGTTTCAGAACTGCTCTATCAAAAGTAATGTTCAACCTTGTTAGTTGAATGCACAGAACAGAAAGAAGTTTCGGAGAATGCTTCTGTGTAGTTTTTATTTGAAGATATTCCTTTTTCCACTATAGGCCCCTTACGGTTCCAAATATCCACTTGCTGTTTCTACAGAAAGAGCGTCTCAGAACTGCTCAATCAATAGAATGCTTCAACTCTGTTAGTTGAATGCAAAGAACAGAAATAAGTTTCACAGAATGTTTCTGTGTAGGTTTTATTTGAAGATACTCCTTTTTCCAATATAAGCCCATTAGTGCTCTGTATGTCCAGTTGCAGTTTCCACAGAAAGAGTCTTTCAGAACTGCTCTATCAAAAGTAATATTCATCTCTGTTAGTTGAATGCACAGAACAGAAAGAAGTTTCGCAGAATGCTTCAGTGTAGTTTTTATTTGAAGATATTCCTTTTTCCACTGTAGGCCCCTTAGGGCTCCGAATGTCCACTTGCAGTTTTTACAGAAACAGTGTTTCAGAACTGTTCAATCAAAAGTAAGCTTCAACTCTGTTAGTTGAATGCCCAGAACAGAAAGAAGTTTCGCAGAATGCTTCTGAGTAGTTTTAATTTGAAGATATTCTTTTTTCCACTATAAGCCCAATAGCGCTCTGAGTGTCCACTTGTAGTTTCTACAGAAACAGTGTTTCAGAACTGCTCTATCGAAAGTAATATTCAACTCTGTTACTTGAATGCACAGAACAGAAAGAAGTTTCGCAGAATGCTTCTGTGTATTTTTTATTTGTAGATATTCTTTTTTGCAGTATAGTCCCCTTAGCGCTATGAATGTCCAATTGCAGTTTCTACAGAAAGAGTGTATCAGAATTGCTCAATAAAAAGTAAGCTTCAACTCTGTTAGTTCATTGCACAGAACAGAAAGAAGTTTCACTGAATGCCTCTGTGTAGGTTTTGTTTGTAATTATTCCTTTTCCAGTATAGGCTCCTTAGTGCTAGGAATGTCCACTTGCAGTTTCTACAGAAAGAGTGTTTCAGAACTGCTCAATCAATAGTAATGTTCAACTCTGATAGTTGAATGCACAGAACAGAATGAAGTTTCGCAGAATGCTTCTGAGTAGCTTTTAGTTGAAGATATTGCTTTTTCCACTATAAGCCCTTTAGCGCTCTGAATGTCCAGTTGCAGTTTCTACAGAAAGAGTGTTTCAGAACTGCTCTACCAAAAGTAATATTCAACTCTGTTAGTTTAATGCACAGAACAGAAAGAAGCTTTGGAGAATGCTTCTGTGTAGTTTTTATTTGAAGATATTCCTTTTTCCACTATTGGCCCCTTAGGGTTCCAAATGTCCACTTGCTGTTTCTACAGAAAGAGCGTCTCAGAACTGCTCAATCAATAGTAAGCTTCAACTCTGTTAGTTGAATGCAAAGAACAGAAAGAAGTTTCACAGAATGATTCTGTGTAGTTTTTATTTGAAGATATTCGTTTTTCCACTGTACGCCCCATAGGGTTCCAAAGGTCCACTTGCAGTTTCTTCAGAAAGAGCGTCTCAGAATTGCTCAATCAAAAGTAAACTTCAACTCTGTTAGTTGAGTGCAAAGAAGAGAAACAAGTTGCACAAAATGCTTCTGTATATTTTTAATTTGAAGATATTCCTTTTTCCACTATAAGCCCATTAGCTCCCGGAGTGTCCACTTGCAGTTTCCACAGAAAGAGTGTTTCAGAACTGCTGTATCAAAAGTAATATTCATATCTGTTAGTTGAATGCACAGAAGAGATAGAAGGTTTGCAGAATGCTTCTGTATAGTTTTTATTTGAAGATATTCCTTTTTCCACTATAGGACCCTTAGGGCTCCGAATGTCCACTTACAGTTTCTACAGAAACAATGTTTCAGAACTTTTCAATCAAAAGTAAGCTTCAACTCTGTTAGTTGAATTCACAGAACAGAAAGCAGTTTCATAAAATGCTTCTGTGTAGTTTTCATTTGAAGATATTCCATTTGCCACTAGAGTCCTCCTGGGGCTCCAAATGTCCACTTGCAGTTTCCACAGAAACTGTGTTTCAGAACTGCTCAATCAAAAGTAAGCTTCAACTCTGTTAGTTGAATGCAATGAACAAAAAGTACTATCAGAGAATGCTTCTGTGTAGTTTTTATTTGAAGACATTACATTTTCCACTGTAGGCCTCTTAGCGCTATGAATGTCCACTTGCAGTTTCTAATGAAAGAGTGTTTCAGCGCTGCTCAATCAAAAGAAATGTCCAACTCTGTTAGTTGAATGCACAGAACAGAAAGAAGTTTCACAGAATGCTTCTGTGTAGGTTTTATTTGAAGTATGTCCTTTTTACACTATAGGCCCCCATGCGCTAAGGTTGTCCACTTGCAGTTTCTACAGAAAGAGTGTTTCAGAATTGCTCAATCAAAAGTAAGCTTCAAATCTGTTACTTGAATGCACAGAACAGAAAGAAGTTTCACTGAATGCTTCTGTGTAGTTTTTGTTTGTAGTTATTCCTTTTTCCAGCATAGGCTCCTTAGTGCTACGAATGTCCACTTGCAGTTTCTACCGAAAGAGTGTTTCAGAACTGCTCAAACAATAGTATTGTTCAACTCTGTTAGTTGAATGCACAGAACAGAAAGAAGTTTCGCAGAATGCTTCTGAGTAGTTTCTAGTTGAAGATATCCCTTTTTCCACTATAAGCCCCGTAGAGCTCTGTATGTCCAGTTGCAGTTCCTACAGAAAGAGTGTTTCAGAACTTCTCTATCAAAAGTAATGTTCAACTCTGTTAGTTGAATGCACAGAACAGAAAGAAGCTTCGGAGAATGCTTCTGTGTAGTTTTAATTTGAAGATATTCCTTTTTCCACTATAAGCCCATTAGCTCTCTGAGTGTCCAGTTGCATTTTCCACAGAAAGAGTGTTTCAGAACTGCTCTATCAAAAGTAATATTCATCTCTGTTAGTTGAATGCACAGAACAGAAAGAAGTTTCGCAGAATGGTTCTGTGTAGTTTTTATTTGAAGATATTTCTTTTTCCACTATAGGACCCTTAGGGCTCCGAATGTCCACTTACAGTTTCTACAGAAACAATGTTTCAGAACTGTACAATCAAAAGCAAGCTTCAACTCTGTTAGTTGAATTCACAGAAAAGAAAGCAGTTTCATAAAATGCTTCTGTGTAGTTTTTATTTGAAGATATTCCTTTTGCCACTAGAGTCCTCCTGGGGCTCCGAATGTCCACTTGCAGTTTCCACAGAAACTGGGATTCAGAACTCCTCAATCAAAAGTAAGCTTCAACTCTGTTAGTTGAATGCACTGAACAAAAAGTACTATCACAGAATGCTTCTGTGTAGTTTTTATTTGAAGACATTACATTTTCCACTGTAGGCCTCTTAGCGCTATGAATGTCCACTTGCAGTTTCTAATGAGAGAGTGTTTCTGTGCTGCTCAATCAAAAGAAAGGTCCAACTCTGTTAGTTGAATGCACAGAACAGAAAGAAGGTTCACAGTATGCTTCCGTGTAGGTTTTATTTGAAGTAAGTCCTTTTTACACTATAGGCCCCCATGCGCTATGGTTGTCCACTTGCAGTTTCTACAGAAAGAGTGTTTCTGTGCTGCTCTATCAAAAGTAGGTTCAACTCTGTTAGTTGAATGCACAGAAGACAAAGAAGTTTCACAGAATGCTTCTGTGTAGTTTTTATTTTTAGATATTCTTTTTTGCTGTATAGGCCCCTTAGCGCTATGAATGTCCAACTAAAGTTTCTACAGAAAGAGTGTTTCAGAATTGCTCAATCAAAAGTAAGCTTCAAATCTGTTACTTGAATGCACAGAACAGAAAGAAGTTTCACTGAATGCTTCTGTGTAGTTTTTGTTTGTAGTTATTCCTTTTTCCAGCATAGGCTCCTTAGTGCTACGAATGTCCACTTGTAGTTTCTACAGAAAGAGTGTTTCAGAACTGCTCAATCAATAGTATTGTTCAACTCTGTTAGTTGAATGCACAGAACAGAAAGAAGTTTCGCAGAATGCTTCTGAGTAGTTTCTAGTTGAAGATATCCCTTTTTCCACTATAAGCCCCATAGAGCTCTGAATGTCCAGTTGCAGTTTCTACAGAAAGAGTGTTTCAGAACTGCTCTATCAAAAGTAATGTTCAACTCTGTTAGTTGAATGCACAGAACAGAAAGAAGTTTCGGAGAATGCTTCTGTGTAGTTTTTATTTGAAGATATTCCTTTTTCCACTATAGGCCCCTTACGGTTCCAAATATCCACTTGCTGTTTCTACAGAAAGAGCGTCTCAGAACTGCTCAATCAATAGAATGCTTCAACTCTGTTAGTTGAATGCAAAGAACAGAAATAAGTTTCACAGAATGTTTCTGTGTAGGTTTTATTTGAAGATACTCCTTTTTCCAATATAAGCCCATTAGTGCTCTGTATGTCCAGTTGCAGTTTCCACAGAAAGAGTGTTTCAGAACTGCTCTATCAAAAGTAATATTCATCTCTGTTAGTTGAATGCACAGAACAGAAAGAAGTTTCGCAGAATGCTTCAGTGTAGTTTTTATTTGAAAATATTCCTTTTTCCACTATAGGCCCCTTAGGGCTCAGAATGTCCACTTGCAGTTTTTACAGAAACAGTGTTTCAGAACAGTTCAATCAAAAGTAAGCTTCAACTCTGTTAGTTGAATGCCCAGAACAGAAAGAAGTTTCGCAGAATGCTTCTGAGTAGTTTTAATTTGAAGATATTCTTTTTTCCACTATAAGCCAAATAGCGCTCTGAGTGTCCACTTGTAGTTTCTACAGAAACAGTGTTTCAGAACTGCTCTATCGAAAGTAATATTCAACTCTGTTACTTGAATGCACAGAACAGAAAGAAGTTTCGCAGAATGCTTCTGCGTATTTTTTATTTGTAGATATTCTTTTTTGCAGTATAGTCCCCTTAGCGCTATGAATGTCCAATTGCAGTTTCTACAGAAAGAGTGTATCAGAATTGCTCAATAAAATGTAAGCTTCAACTCTGTTAGTTCATTGCACAGAACAGAAAGAAGTTTCACTGAATGCCTCTGTGTAGGTTTTGTTTGTAATTATTCCTTTTCCAGTATAGGCTCCTTAGTGCTAGGAATGTCCACTTGCAGTTTCTACAGAAAGAGTGTTTCAGAACTGCTCAATCAATAGTAATGTTCAACTCTGATAGTTGAATGCACAGAACAGAATGAAGTTTCGCAGAATGCTTCTGAGTAGCTTTTAGTTGAAGATATTGCTTTTTCCACTATAAGCCCTTTAGCGCTCTGAATGTCCAGTTGCAGTTTCTACAGAAAGAGTGTTTCAGAGCTGCTCTACCAAAGGTAATATTCAACTCTGTTAGTTTAATGCACAGAACAGAAAGAAGCTTCGGAGAATGCTTCTGTGTAGTTTTTATTTGAAGATATTCCTTTTTCCACTATTGGCCCCTTAGGGTTCCAAATGTCCACTTGCTGTTTCTACAGAAAGAGCGTCTCAGAACTGCTCAATCAATAGTAAGCTTCAACTCTGTTAGTTGAATGCAAAGAACAGAAAGAAGTTTCACAGAATGATTCTGTGTAGTTTTTATTTGAAGATATTCGTTTTTCCACTGTACGCCCCTTAGGGTTCCAAATGTCCACTTGCAGTTTCTTCAGAAAGAGCGTCTCAGAACTGCTCAATCAAAAGTAAACTTCAACTCTGTTAGTTGAGTGCAAAGAAGAGAAACAAGTTTCACAAAATGCTTCTGTATAGTTTTAATTTGAAGATATTCCTTTTTCCACTATAAGCCCATTAGCTCTCGGAGTGTCCAGTTGCAGTTTCCACAGAAAGAGTGTTTCAGAACTGCTGTATCAAAAGTAATATTCATATCTGTTAGTTGAATGCACAGAAGAGATAGAAGGTTTGCAGAATGCTTCTGTATAGTTTTTATTTGAAGATATTCCTTTTTCCACTATAGGACCCTTAGGGCTCCGAATGTCCACTTACAGTTTCTACAGAAACAATGTTTCAGAACTGTTCAATCAAAAGTAAGCTTCAACTCTGTTAGTTGAATTCACAGAACAGAAAGCAGTTTCATAAAATGCTTCTGTGTAGTTTTCATTTGAAGATATTCCATTTGCCTCTAGAGTCCTCCTGGGGCTCCAAATGTCCACTTGCAGTTTCCACAGAAACTGTGTTTCAGAACTGCTCAATCAAAAGTAAGCTTCAACTCTGTTAGTTGAATGCAATGAACAAAAAGTACTATCACAGAATGCTTCTGTGTAGTTTTTATTTGAAGACATTACATTTTCCACTGTAGGCCTCTTAGCGCTATGAATGTCCACTTGCAGTTTCTAATGAAAGAGTGTTTCAGCGCTGCTCAATCAAAAGAAAGGTCCAACTCTGTTAGTTGAATGCACAGAACAGAAAGAAGTTTCACAGAATGCTTCTGTGTAGGTTTTATTTGAAGTAAGTGCTTTTTACACTATAGGCCCCCATGCGCTATGGTTGTCCACTTGCAGTTTCTACAGAAAGAGTGTTTCTGTGCTGCTCTATCAAAAGTAGATTCAACTCTGTTAGTTGAATGCACAGAAGACAAAGAAGTTTCACAGAATGCTTATGTGTAGTTTTATTTGTAGATATTTTTTTTGCTGTATAGGCCCCTTAGCGCTATGAATGTCCAATTGCAGTTTCTACAGAAAGAGTGTTTCAGAATTGCTCAATCAAAAGTAAGCTTCAAATCTGTTACTTGAATGCACAGAACAGAAAGAAGTTTCACTGAATGCTTCTGTGTAGTTTTTGTTTGTAGTTATTCCTTTTTCCAGCATAGGCTCCTTAGTGCTACGAATGTCCACTTGTAGTTTCTACAGAAAGAGTGTTTCAGAACTGCTCAATCAATAGTAATGTTCAACTCTGTTAGTTGAATGCACAGAACAGAAAGAAGTTTCGCAGAATGCTTCTGAGTAGTTTCTAGTTGAAGATATCCCTTTTTCCACTATAAGCCCCATAGAGCTCTGAATGTCCAGTTGCAGTTTCTACAGAAAGAGTGTTTCAGAACTGCTCAATCAATAGTAATGTTCAACTCTGATAGTTGAATGCACAGAACAGAATGGAGTTTCGCAGAATGCTTCTGAGTAGCTTTTAGTTGAAGATATTGCTTTTTCCACTATAAGCCCTTTAGCGCCCTGATTGTCCTGTTGCAGTTTCTACAGAAAGAGTGTTTCAGAACTGCTCTACCAAAAGTAATATTCAACTCTGTTAGTTTAAAGCACAGAACAGAAAGAAGCTTCGGAGAATGCTTCTGTGTAGTTTTTATTTGAAGATATTGCTTTTTCCACTATAAGCCCTTTAGCGCTCTGATTGTCCTGTTGCAGTTTCTACAGAAAGAGTGTTTCAGAACTGCTCTACCAAAAGTAATATTCAACTCTGTTAGTTTAAAGCACAGAACAGAAAGAAGCTTCGGAGAATGCTTCTGTGTAGTTTTTAGTTGAAGATATTCCTTTTTCCACTATTGGCCCCTTAGGGTTCCAAATGTCCACTTGCTGTTTCTACAGAAAGAGCGTCTCAGAACTGCTCAATCAATAGTAAGCTTCAACTCTGTTAATTGAATGCAACGAACAGAAAGAAGTTTCACAGAATGATTCTGTGTAGTTTTATTTGAAGATATTCCTTTTTCCACTGTACGCCCCTTAGGGTTCCAAATGTCCACTTGCAGTTTCTTCAGAAAGAGCGTCTCAGAACTGCTCAATCAAAAGTAAACTTCAACTCTGTTAGTTGAATGCAAAGAAGAGAAACAAGTTTCACAGAATGCTTCTGTATAGTTTTAATTTGAAGATGTTCCTTTTTCCACTATAAGCCCATTAGCTCTCTGAGTGTCCAGTTGCAGTTTCCACAGAAAGAGTGTTTCAGAACTGCTCTATCAAAAGTAATATTCATCTCTGTTAGTTGAATGCACAGAACAGATAGAATTTTCGCAGAATGCTTCTGTGTAGTTTTTATTTGAAGATATTCCTTTTTCCACTATAGGACCCTTAGGGCTCAGAATGTCCTCTTACAGTTTCTACAGAAACAATGTTTCAGAACTTTTCAATCAAAAGTAAGCTTCAACTCTGTTAGTTGAATTCACAGAACAGAAACCAGTTTCATAAAAGCTTCTGTATAGTTTTTATTTGAAGATATTCCATTTGCCTCTAGAGCCCTGCTGGGGCTCCAAATGTCCACTGGCAGTTTCCACAGAAACTGTGTTTCTGAACTGCTCAATCAAAAGTAAGCTTCAACTCTTTTAGTTGAATGCACCGAACAAAAAGTACTATCACAGAATGCTTCTGTGTAGTTTTTATTTGAAGACATTACATTTTCCACTGTAGGCCTCTTAGCGCTATGATTGTCCACTTGCAGTTTCTAATGAAAAAGTGTTAAAGTGCTGCTCAATCAAAAGAAAGGTCCAACTCTGTTAGTTGAATGTACAGAACAGAAAGAAGTTTCACAGAATGCTTCTGTGTAGTTTTTATTTGTAGATATTCTTTTTTGCTGTATAGGCCCCTTAGCGCTAGGAATATACAATTGCAGTTTCTACAGAAAGAGTGTTTCAGAATTGCTCAATCAAAAGAAAGCTTCAAATCAGTTACTTGAATGCACAGAACAGAAAGAAGTTTCACTGAATGCTTCTGTGTAGTTTTTGTTTGTAGTTATTCCTTTTTCCAGCATAGGCTCCTTAGTGCTACGAATGTCCACTTGTAGTTTCTACAGAAAGAGTGTTTCAGAACTGCTCAATCAATAGTAATGTTCAACTCTGTTAGTTGAATGCACAGAACAGAAAGAAGTTTCGCAGAATGCTTCTGAGTAGTTTCTAGTTGAAGATATCCCTTTTTCCACTATAAGCCCCATAGAGCTCTGAATGTCCAGTTGCAGTTTCTACAGAAAGAGTGTTTCAGAACTGCTCTATCAAAAGTAATGTTCAACTCTGTTAGTTGAATGCACAGAACAGAAAGAAGTTTCGGAGAATGCTTCTGTGTAGTTTTTATTTGAAGATATTCCTTTTTCCACTATAGGACCCTTAGGGCTCAGAATGTCCACTTACAGTTTCTACAGAAACAATGTTTCAGAACTTTTCAATCTAAAGAAAGCTTCAACCCTGTTAGTTGAATTCACAGAACAGAAAGCAGTTTCATAAAATCCTTCTGTGTAGTTTTTATTTGAAGATATTCCATTTGCCACTAGAGCCCTCCTGGGGCTCCAAATGTCCACTTGCAGTTTCCACAGAAACTGTGTTTCAGAACTGCTCAATCAAAAGTAAGCTTCAACTCTGTTAGTTGAATGCACTGAACAAAAAGTACTATCACAGAATGCTTCTGTGTAGTTTTTATTTGAAGACATTACATTTTCCACTGTAGGCCTCTTAGCGCTATGAATGTCCACTTGCAGTTTCTAATGAAAGAGTGTTTCAGTGCTGCTCAATCAAAAGAAAGGTCCAACTCTGTTAGTTGAATGTACAGAACAGAAAGAAGTTTCACAGAATGCTTCTGTGTTGTTTATATTTGTAGATATTTTTTTGGCTGTATAGGCCCCTTAGCGCTATGAATGTCCAATTGCAGTTTCTACAGAAAGAGTGTTTCAGAATTGCTCAATCAAAAGTAAGCTTCAAATCTGTTACTTGAATGCACAGAACAGAAAGAAGTTTCACTGAATGCTTCTGTGTGGTTTTTGTTTGTAGTTATTCCTTTTTCCAGCATAGGCTCCTTAGTGCTACGAATGTCCACTTGCAGTTTCTACCGAAAGAGTGTTTCAGAACTGCTCAATCAATAGTATTGTTCAACTCTGTTAGTTGAATGCACAGAACAGAAAGAAGTTTTGCAGAATGCTTCTGAGTAATTTCTAGTTGAAGATATCTCTTTTTCCACTATAAGCCCCATAGAGCTCTGAATGTCCAGTTGCAGTTCCTACAGAAAGAGTGTTTCAGAACTGCACAGAACAGAAAGAAGCTTATTAGAATGTTTCTGTGTAGTTTTAATTTGAAGATATTCCTTTTTCCACTATAAGCCCATTAGCTCTCTGAGTGTCCAGTTGCAGTTTCTACAGAAAGATTGTTTCAGAACTGCTCTATCAAAAGTAATGTTCAACTCTGTTAGTTGAATGCACAGAACAGAAAGAAGTTTCGGAGAATGCTTCTGTGTAGTTTTTATTTGAAGATATTCCTTTTTCCACTATAGGCCCCTTACGGTTCCAAATATCCACTTGCTGTTTCTACAGAAAGAGCGTCTCAGAACTGCTCAATCAATAGTATGCTTCAACTCTGTTAGTTGAATGCAAAGAACAGAAATAAGTTACACAGAATGTTTCTGTGTAGTTTTTATTTGAAGATATTCCTTTTTCCAATATAAGCCCATTAGTGCTCTGTATGTCCAGTTGCAGTTTCCACAGAAAGAGTGTTTCAGAACTGCTCTATCAAAAGTAATATTCATCTCTGTTAGTTGAATGCACAGAACAGAAAGAAGTTTCGCAGAATGCTTCAGTGTAGTTTTTATTTGAAGATATTCCTTTTTCCACTATAGGCCCCTTAGGGCTCCGAATATCCACTTGCAGTTTTTACAGAAACAGTGTTTCAGAACTGTTCAATCAAAAGTAAGCTTCAACTCTGTTAGTTGAATGCCCAGAACAGAAAGAAGTTTCGCAGAATGCTTCTGAGTAGTTTTAATTTGAAGATATTCTTTTTTCCACTATAAGCCAAATAGCGCTCTGAGTGTCCACTTGTAGTTTCTACAGAAACAGTGCTTCAGAACTGCTCTATCGAAAGTAATATTCAACTCTGTTACTTGAATGCACAGAACAGAATGAAGTTTCGCAGAATGCTTCTGTGTAGTTTTTATCTGTAGATATTCTTTTTTGCAGTATAGGCCCCTTAGCGCTATGAATGTCCAATTGCAGTTTCTACAGAAAGAGTGTATCAGAATTGCTCAATCAAAAGTAAGCTTCAACTCTGTTAGTTCATTGCACAGAACAGAAAGAAGTTTCACTGAATGCCTCTGTGTAGTTTTTGTTTGTAATTATTCCTTTTCCAGTATAGGCTCCTTAGTGCTAGGAATGTCCACTTGCAGTTTCTACAGAAAGAGTGTTTCAGAACTGCTCAATCAATAGTAATGTTCAACTCTGATAGTTGAATGCACAGAACAGAATGAAGTTTCGCAGAATGCTTCTGAGTAGCTTTTAGTAGAAGATATTGCTTTTTCCACTATAAGCCCTTTAGCGCTCTGAATGTCCAGTTGCAGTTTCTACAGAAAGAGTGTTTCAGAACTGCTCTACCAAAAGTAATATTCAACTCTGTTAGTTTAAAGCACAGAACAGAAAGAAGCTTCGGAGAATGCATCTGTGTAGTTTTTATTTGAAGATATTCCTTTTTCCACTATTGGCCCCTTAGGGTTCCAAATGTCCACTTGCTGTTTCTACAGAAAGAGCGTCTCAGAACTGCTCGATCAATAGTAAGCTTCAACTCTGTTAGTTGAATGCAAAGAACAGAAAGAAGTTTCACAAAATGATTCTGTGTAGTTTTTATTTGAAGATATTCGTTTTTCCACTGTACGCCCCTTAGGGTTCCAAATGTCCACTTGCAGTTTCTTCAGAAAGAGCGTCTCAGAACTGCTCAATCAAAAGTAAACTTCAACTCTGTTAGTTGAATGCAAAGAAGGGAAACAAGTTTCACAGAATGCTTCTGTATAGTTTTAATTTGTAGATATTCCTTTTTCCTCTATAAGCCCATTAGCTCTCTGAGTGTCCAGTTGCAGTTTCCACAGAAAGAGTGTTTCAGAACTGCTCTATCAAAAGTAATATTCATATCTGTTAGTTGAATGCACAGAAGAGATAGAAGTTTTGCAGAATGCTTCTGTATAGTTTTTAATTGAAGATATTCCTTTTTCCACTATAGGACCCTTAGGGCTCCGAATGTCCACTTACAGTTTCTACAGAAACAATGTTTCAGAACTTTTCAATCAAAAGTAAGCTTCAACTCTGTTAGTTGAATTCACAGAACAGAAAGCAGTTTCACAAAATGTTTCTGTGTAGTTTTCATTTGAAGATATTCCATTTGCCACTAGAGTCCTCCTGGGGCTCCAAATGTCCACTTGCAGTTTCCACAGAAACTGTGTTTCAGAACTGCTCAATCAAAAGTAAGCTTCAACTCTGTTAGTTGAATGCACTGAACAAAATGTACTATCACAGAATGCTTCTGTGTAGTTTTTATTTGAAGACATTACATTTTCCACTGTAGGCCTCTTAGCGCTATGAATGTCCACATGCAGTTTCTAATGAAAGAGTGTTTCAGTGCTGCTCAATCAAAAGAAAGGTCCAACTCTGTTAGTTGAATGCACAGAACAGAAAGAAGTTTCACAGAATGCTTCTGTGTAGGTATTATTTGAAGTAAGTCCTTTTTACACTATAGGCCCCCATGCGCTATGGTTGTCCACTTGCAGTTTCTACAGAAAGACTGTTTCTGTGCTGCTCTATCAAAAGTAGGTTCAACTCTGTTATTTGAATGCACAGAAGACAAAGAAGTTTCACAGAATGCTTCTGTGTAGTTTTTATTTGTAGATATTCTTTTTTGCTGTATAGGCTCCTTAGCGCTATGAATGTCCAATTGCAGTTTCTACAGAAAGAGTGTTTCAGAATTGCTCAATCAAAAGTAAGCTTCAAATCTGTTACTTGAATGCACAGAACAGAAAGAAGTTTCACTGAATGCTTCTGTGTAGTTTTTGTTTGTAGTTATTCCTTTTTCCAGCATAGGCTCCTTAGTGCTACGAATGTCCACTTGTAGTTTCTACAGAAAGAGTGTTTCAGAACTGCTCAATCAATAGTAATGTTCAACTCTGTTAGCTGAATGCACAGAACAGAAAGAAGTTTCGCAGAATGCTTCTGAGTAGTTTCTAGTTGAAGATATCCCTTTTTCCACTATAAGCCCCATAGAGCTCTGAATGTCCAGTTGCAGTTTCTACAGAAAGAGTGTTTCAGAACTGCTCTATCAAAAGTAATGTTCAACTCTGTTAGTTGAATGCACAGAACAGAAAGAAGTTTCGGAGAATGCTTCTGTGTAGTTTTTATTTGAAGATATTCCTTTTTCCCCTATAGGCCCCTTACGGTTCCAAATATCCACTTGCTGTTTCTACAGAAAGAGCGTCTCAGAACTGCTCAATCAATAGTATGCTTCAACTCTGTTAGTTGAATGCAAAGAACAGAAATAAGTTTCACGGAATGTTTCTGTGTAGTTTTTATTTGAAGATATTCCTTTTTCCAATATAAGCCCATTAGTGCTCTGTATGTCCAGTTGCAGTTTCCACAGAAAGAGTGTTTCAGAACTGCTCTATCAAAAGTAATATTCATCTCTGTTAGTTGAATGCACAGAACAGAAAGAAGTTTCGCAGAATGCTTCAGTGTAGTTTTTATTTGAAGATATTCCTTTTTCCACTATAGGCCCCTTAGGGCTCCGAATATCCACTTGCAGTTTTTACAGAAACAGTGTTTCAGAACTGTTCAATCAAAAGTAAGCTTCAACTCTGTTAGTTGAATGCCCAGAACAGAAAGAAGTTTCGCAGAATGCTTCTGAGTAGTTTTAATTTGAAGATATGCTTTTTTCCACTATAAGCCAAATAGCGCTCTGAGTGTCCACTTGTAGTTTCTACAGAAACAGTGTTTCAGAACTGCTCTATCGAAAGTAATATTCAACTCTGTTACTTGAATGCACAGAACAGAAAGAAGTTTCGCAGAATGCTTCTGTGTAGTTTTTATCTTTAGATATTCTTTTTGGCAGTATAGGCCCCTTAGCGCTATGAATGTCCAATTGCAGTTTCTACAGAAAGAGTGTATCAGAATTGCTCAATCAAAAGTAAGCTTCAACTCTGTTAGTTCATTGCACAGAACAGAAAGAAGTTTCACTGAATGCCTCTGTGTAGTTTTTGTTTGTAATTATTCCTTTTCCAGTATAGGCTCCTTAGTGCTAGGAATGTCCACTTGCAGTTTCTACAGAAAGAGTGTTTCAGAACTGCTCAATCAATAGTAATGTTCAACTCTGATAGTTGAATGCACAGAACAGAATGTAGTTTCGCAGAATGCTTCTGAGTAGCTTTTAGTTGAAGATATTGCTTTTTCCACTATAAGCCCTTTAGCGCTCTGATTGTCCTGTTGCAGTTTCTACAGAAAGAGTGTTTCAGAACTGCTCTACCAAAAGTAATATTCAACTCTGTTAGTTTAAAGCACAGAACAGAAAGAAGCTTCGGAGAATGCTTCTGTGTAGTTTTTATTTGAAGATATTCCTTTTTCCACTATTGGCCCCTTAGGGTTCCAAATGTCCACTTGCTGTTTCTACAGAAAGAGCGTCTCAGAACTGCTCAATCAATAGTAAGCTTCAACTCTGTTAGTTGAATGCAAAGAACAGAAAGAAGTTTCACAGAATGATTCTGTGTAGTTTTATTTGAAGATATTCTTTTTTCCACTATTGGCCCCTTAGGGTTCCAAATGTCCACTTGCAGTTTCTTCAGAAAGAGCGTCTCAGAACTGCTCAATCAAAAGTAAACTTCAACTCTGTTAGTTGAATGCAAAGAAGAGAAACAAGTTTCACAGAATGCTTCTGTATAGTTTTAATTTGAAGATGTTCCTTTTTCCACTATAAGCCCATTAGCTCTCTGAGTGTCCAGTTGCAGTTTCCACAGAAAGAGTGTTTCAGAACTGCTCTATCAAAAGTAATATTCATCTCTGTTAGTTGAATGCACAGAACAGATAGAATTTTCGCAGAATGCTTCTGTGTAATTTTTATTTGAAGATATTCCTTATTCCACTATAGGACCCTTAGGGCTCAGAATGTCCACTTACAGTTTCTACAGAAACAATGTTTCAGAACTTTTCAATCAAAAGTAAGCTTCAACTCTGTTAGTTGAATTCACAGAACAGAAAGCAGTTTCATAAAAGCTTCTGTATAGTTTTTATTTGAAGATATTCCATTTGCCTCTAGAGCCCTCCTGGGGCTCCAAATGTCCACTTGCAGGTTCCACAGAAACTGTGTTTCAGAACTGCTCAATCAAAAGTGAGCTTCAACTCTTTTAGTTGAATGCACTGAACAAAAAGTACTATCACAGAATGCTTCTGTGTAGTTTTTATTTGAAGACATTACATTTTCCACTGTAGGCCTCTTAGCGCTATGAATGTCCACTTGCAGTTTCTAATGAAAGAGTGTTTCAGTGCTGCTCAATCAAAAGAAAGGTCCAACTCTGTTAGTTGAATGCACAGAACAGAAAGAAGTTTCACAGAATGCTTCTGTGTTGTTTTTATTTGTAGATATTCTTTTTTGCTGTATAGGCCCTTTAGCGCTAGGAATGTCCACTTGCAGTTTCTACAGAAAGAGTGTTTCAGAATTGCTCAATCAAAAGTAAGCTTCAAATCTGTTACTTGAATGCACAGAACAGAAAGAAGTTTCACTGAATGCTTCTGTGTAGTTTTTGTTTGTAGTTATTGCTTTTTCCAGCATAAGCTCCTTAGTGCTACGAATGTCCACTTGCAGTTTCTACCGAAAGAGTGTTTCAGAACTGCTCAATCAATAGTATTGTTCAACTCTGTTAGTTGAATGCACAGAACAGAAAGAAGTTTCGCAGAATTCTTCTGAGTAGTTTCTAGTTGAAGATATCCCTTTTTCCACTATAAGCCCCATAGAGCTCTGAATGTCCAGTTGCAGTTCCTACAGAAAGAGTGTTTCAGAACTGCTCCATCAAAAGTAATGTTCAACTCTGTTAGTTGAATGCACAGAACAGAAAGAAGCTTCGGAGAATGCTTCTGTGTAGTTTTAATTTGAAGATATTCCTTTTTCCTCTATAAGCACATTAGCTCTCTGAGTGTCCAGTTGCATTTTCCACAGAAAGAGTGTTTCAGAACTGCTCTATCAAAAGTAATGTTCAACTCTGTTAGTTGAATGCACAGAACAGAAAGAAGCTTCGGAGAATGCTTCTGTGTAGTTTTAATTTGAAGATATTCCTTTTTCCACTATAAGCCCATTAGCTCTCTGAGTGTCCAGTTGCATTTTCCACCCAAAGAGTGTTTCAGAACTGCTCTATCAAAAGTAATATTCATCTCTGTTAGTTGAACGCACAGAACAGAAAGAAGTTTCGCAGAATTGTTCTGTGTAGTTTTTATTTGAAGATATTTCTTTTTCCACTATAGGACCCTTAGGGCTCCGAATGTCCACTTACAGTTTCTACAGAAACAATGTTTCAGAACTGTTCAATCAAAAGCAAGCTTCAACTCTGTTAGTTGAATTCACAGAAAAGAAAGCAGTTTCATAAAATGCTTCTGTGTAGTTTTTATTTGAAGATATTCCTTTTGCCACTAGAGTCCTCCTGGGGCTCCGAATGTCCACTTGCAGTTTCCACAGAAACTGTGTTTCAGAACTCCTCAATCAAAAGTAAGCTTCAACTCTGTTAGTTGAATGCACTGAACAAAAAGTACTATCACAGAATGCTTCTGTGTAGTTTTTATTTGAAGACATTACATTTTCCACTGTAGGCATCTTAGCGCTATGAATGTCCACTTGCAGTTTCTAATGAAAGAGTGTTTCTGTGCTGCTCAATCAAAAGAATGGTCCAACTCTGTTAGTTGAATGCACAGAACAGAAAGAAGGTTCACAGTATGCTTCCGTGTAGGTTTTATTTGAAGTAAGTCCTTTTTACACTATAGGCCCCCATGCGCCATGGTTGTCCACTTGCAGTTTCTACAGAAAGAGTGTTTCTGTGCTGCTCTATCAAAAGTAGGTTCAACTCTGTTAGTTGAATGCACAGAAGACAAAGAAGTTTCACAGAATGCTTCTGTGTAGTTTTTATTTTTAGATATTCTTTTTTGCTGTATAGGCCCCTTAGCGCTATGAATGTCCAACTGCAGTTTCTACAGAAAGAGTGTTTCAGAATTGCTCAATCAAAAGTAAGCTTCAAATCTGTTACTTGAATGCACAGAACAGAAAGAAGTTTCACTGAATGCTTCTGTGTAGTTTTTGTTTGTAGTTATTCCTTTTTCCAGCATAGGCTCCTTAGTGCTACGAATGTCCACTTGAAGTTTCTACAGAAAGAGTGTTTCAGAACTGCTCAATCAATAGTATTGTTCAACTCTGTTAGTTGAATGCACAGAACAGAAAGAAGTTTCGCAGAATGCTTCTGAGTAGTTTCTAGTTGAAGATATCCCTTTTTCCACTATAAGCCCCATAGAGCTCTGAATGTCCAGTTGCAGTTTCTACAGAAAGAGTGTTTCAGAACTGCTCTATCAAAAGTAATGTTCAACCTTGTTAGTTGAATGCACAGAACAGAAAGAAGTTTCGGAGAATGCTTCTGTGTAGTTTTTATTTGAAGATATTCCTTTTTCCACTATAGGCCCCTTACGGTTCCAAATATCCACTTGCTGTTTCTACAGAAAGAGCGTCTCAGAACTGCTCAATCAATAGAATGCTTCAACTCTGTTAGTTGAATGCAAAGAACAGAAATAAGTTTCACAAAATGTTTCTGTGTAGGTTTTATTTGAAGATACTCCTTTTTCCAATATAAGCCCATTAGTGCTCTGTATGTCCAGTTGCAGTTCCCACAGAAAGAGTGTTTCAGAACTGCTCTATCAAAAGTAATATTCATCTCTGTTAGTTGAATGCACAGAACAGAAAGAAGTTTCGCAGAATGCTTCAGTGTAGTTTTTATTTGAAGATATTCCTTTTTCCACTATAGGCCCCTTAGGGCTCCGAATGTCCACTTGCAGTTTTTACAGAAACAGTGTTTCAGAACTGTTCAATCAAAAGTAAGCTTCAACTCTGTTAGTTGAATGCCCAGAACAGAAAGAAGTTTCGCAGAATGCTTCTGAGTAGTTTTAATTTGAAGATATTCTTTTTTCCACTATAAGCCCAATAGCGCTCTGAGTGTCCACTTGTAGTTTCTACAGAAACAGTGTTTCAGAACTCCTCTATTGAAAGTAATATTCAACTCTGTTACTTGAATGCACAGAACAGAAAGAAGTTTCGCAGAATGCTTCTGTGTATTTTTTATTTGTAGATATTCTTTTTTGCAGTATAGTCCCCTTAGCGCTATGAATGTCCAATTGCAGTTTCTACAGAAAGAGTGTATCAGAATTGCTCAATAAAAAGTAAGCTTCAACTCTGTTAGTTCATTCCACAGAACAGAAAGAAGTTTCACTGAATGCCTCTGTGTAGGTTTTGTTTGTAATTATTCCTTTTCCAGTATAGGCTCCTTAGTGCTAGGAATGTCCACTTGCAGTTTCTACAGAAAGAGTGTTTCAGAACTGCTCAATCAATAGTAATGTTCAACTCTGATAGTTGAATGCACAGAACAGAATGAAGTTTCGCAGAATGCTTCTGAGTAGCTTTTAGTTGAAGATATTGCTTTTTCCACTATAAGCCCTTTAGCGCTCTGAATGTCCAGTTGCAGTTTCTACAGAAAGAGTGTTTCAGAACTGCTCTACCAAAAGTAATATTCAACTCTGTTAGTTTAATGCACAGAACAGAAAGAAGCTTCGGAGAATGCTTCTGTGTAGTTTTTATTTGAAGATATTCCTTTTTCCACTATTGGCCCCTTAGGGTTCCAATTGTCCACTTGCTGTTGCTACAGAAAGAGCGTCTCAGAACTGCTCAATCAATAGTAAGCTTCAACTCTGTTAGTTGAATGCAAAGAACAGAAAGAAGTTTCACAGAATGATTCTGTGTAGTTTTTATTTGAAGATATTCGTTTTTCCACTGTACGCCCCATAGGGTTCCAAAGGTCCACTTGCAGTTTCTTCAGAAAGAGCGTCTCAGAACAGCTCAATCAAAAGTAAACTTCAACTCTGTTAGTTGAGTGCAAAGAAGAGAAACAAGTTGCACAAAATGCTTCTGTATATTTTTAATTTGAAGATATTCCTTTTTCCACTATAAGCCCATTAGCTCTCGGAGTGTCCAGTTGCAGTTTCCACAGAAAGAGTGTTTCAGAACTGCTGTATCAAAAGTAATATTCATATCTGTTAGTTGAATGCACAGAAGAGATAGAAGGTTTGCAGAATGCTTCTGTATAGTTTTTATTTGAAGATATTCCTTTTTCCACTATAGGACCCTTAGGGCTCCGAATGTCCACTTACAGTTTCTACAGAAACAATGTTTCAGAACTTTTCAATCAAAAGTAAGCTTCAACTCTGTTAGTTGAATTCACAGAACAGAAAGCAGTTTCATAAAATGCTTCTGTGTAGTTTTCATTTGAAGATATTCCATTTGCCACTAGAGTCCTCCTGGGGCTCCAAATGTCCACTTGCAGTTTCCACAGAAACTGTGTTTCAGAACTGCTCAATCAAAAGTAAGCTTCAACTCTGTTAGTTGAATGCAATGAACAAAAAGTACTATCAGAGAATGCTTCTGTGTAGTTTTTATTTGAAGACATTTCATTTTCCACTGTAGGCCTCTTAGCGCTATGAATATCCACTTGCAGTTTCTAATGAAAGAGTGTTTCAGCGCTGCTCAATCAAAAGAAATGTCCAACTCTGTTAGTTGAATGCACAGAACAGAAAGAAGTTTCACAGAATGCTTCTGTGTAGGTTTTATTTGAAGTATGTCCTTTTTACACTATAGGCCCCCATGCGCTAAGGTTGTCCACTTGCAGTTTCTACAGAAAGAGTGTTTCAGAATTGCTCAATCAAAAGTAAGCTTCAAATCTGTTACTTGAATGCACAGAACAGAAAGAAGTTTCACTGAATGCTTCTGTGTAGTTTTTGTTTGTAGTTATTCCTTTTTCCAGCATAGGCTCCTTAGTGCTACGAATGTCCACTTGCAGTTTCTACCGAAAGAGTGTTTCAGAACTGCTCAAACAATAGTATTGTTCAACTCTGTTAGTTGAATGCACAGAACAGAAAGAAGTTTCGCAGAATGCTTCTGAGTAGTTTCTAGTTGAAGATATCCCTTTTTCCACTATAAGCCCCGTAGAGCTCTGTATGTCCAGTTGCAGTTCCTACAGAAAGAGTGTTTCAGAACTGCTCTATCAAAAGTAATGTTCAACTCTGTTAGTTGAATGCACAGAACAGAAAGAAGCTTCGGAGAATGCTTCTGTGTAGTTTTAATTTGAAGATATTCTTTTTTCCACTATAAGCCCATTAGCTCTCTGAGTGTCCAGTTGCATTTTCCACAGAAAGAGTGTTTCAGAACTGCTCTATCAAAAGTAATGTTCAACTCTGTTAGTTGAATGCACAGAAGAGATAGAAGTTTTGCAGAATGCTTCTGTATAGTTTTTATTTGAAGATATTCCTTTTTCCACTATAGGACCCTTAGGGTTCCGAATGTCCACTTACAGTTTCTACAGAAACAATGTTTCAGAACTTTTCAATCAAAAGTAAGCTTCAACTCTGTTAGTTGAATTCACAGAACGGAAAGCGGTTTCATAAAATGCTTCTGTGTGGTTTTCATTTGAAGATATTCCATTTGCCACTAGAGTCCTACTGGGGCTCCAAATGTCCACTTGCATTTTCCATAGAAACTGTGTTTCAGAACTGCTCAATATAAAGTAAGCTTCAACTCTGTTAGTTGAATGCACTGAACAAAAATTACTATCACACAATGCTTCTGTGTAGTTTTTATTTGAAGACATTACATTTTCCACTGTAGGCCTCTTAGCGCTATGAATGTCCACTTGCAGTTTCTAATGAAAGAGTGTTTCAGTGCTGCTCAATCGAAAGAAAGGTCCAACTCTGTTAGTTGAATGCACAGAACAGAAAGAAGTTTCACAGAATGCTTCTGTGTAGGTTTTATTTGAAGTAAGTCCTTTTTACACTATAGGCCCCCATGCGCTATGGTTGTCCACTTGCAGTTTCTACAGAAAGAGTGTTTCTGTGCTGCTCTATCAAAAGTAGATTCAACTCTGTTAGTTGAATGCACAGAAGACAAAGAAGTTTCACAGATTGCTTCTGTGTAGTTTTATTTGTAGATATTCTTTTTTGCTCTATAGGCCCCTTAGCGCTATGAATGTCCAATTGCAGTTCCTACAGAAAGAGTGTTTCAGAATTGCTCAATCAAAAGTAAGCTTCAAATCTGTTACTTGAATGCACAGAACAGAAAGAAGTTTCACTGAATGCTTCTGTGTAGTTTTTGTTTGTAGTTATTCCTTTTTCCAGCATAGGCTCCTTAGTGCTACGAATGTCCACTTGTAGTTTCTACAGAAAGAGTGTTTCAGAACTGCTCAATCAATAGTAATGTTCAACTCTGTTAGTTGAATGCACAGAACAGAAAGAAGTTTCGCAGAATGCTTCTGAGTAGTTTCTAGTTGAAGATATCCCTTTTTCCACTATAAGCCCCATAGAGCTCTGAATGTCCAGTTGCAGTTTCTACAGAAAGAGTGTTTCAGAACTGCTCAATCAATAGTAATGTTCAACTCTGATAGTTGAATGCACAGAACAGAATGAAGTTTCGCAGAATGCTTCTGAGTAGCTTTTAGTTGAAGATATTTCTTTTTCCACTATAAGCCCTTTAGCGCTCTGAATGTCCAGTTGCAGTTTCTACAGAAAGAGTGTTTCAGAACTGCTCTACCAAAAGTAATATTCAACTCTGTTAGTTTAATGCACAGAACAGAAAGAAGCTTCGGAGAATGCTTCTGTGTAGTTTTTATTTGAAGATATTCCTTTTTCCACTATTGGCCCCTTAGTGTTCCAATTGTCCACTTGCTGTTGCTACAGAAAGAGCGTCTCAGAACTGCTCAATCAATAGTAAGCTTCAACTCTGTTAGTTGAATGCAAAGAACAGAAAGAAGTTTCACAGAATGATTCTGTGTAGTTTTTATTTGAAGATATTCGTTTTTCCACTGTACGCCCCATAGGGTTCCAAAGGTCCACTTGCAGTTTCTTCAGAAAGAGCGTCTCAGAACAGCTCAATCAAAAGTAAACTTCAACTCTGTTAGTTGAGTGCAAAGAAGAGAAACAAGTTGCACAAAATGCTTCTGTATATTTTTAATTTGAAGATATTCCTTTTTCCACTATAAGCCCATTAGCTCTCGGAGTGTCCAGTTGCAGTTTCCACAGAAAGAGTGTTTCAGAACTGCTGTATCAAAAGTAATATTCATATCTGTTAGTTGAATGCACAGAAGAGATAGAAGGTTTGCAGAATGCTTCTGTATAGTTTTTATTTGAAGATATTCCTTTTTCCACTATAGGACCCTTAGGGCTCCGAATGTCCACTTACAGTTTCTACAGAAACAATGTTTCAGAACTTTTCAATCAAAAGTAAGCTTCAACTCTGTTAGTTGAATTCACAGAACAGAAAGCAGTTTCATAAAATGCTTCTGTGTAGTTTTCATTTGAAGATATTCCATTTGCCACTAGAGTCCTCCTGGGGCTCCAAATGTCCACTTGCAGTTTCCACAGAAACTGTGTTTCAGAACTGCACAATCAAAAGTATGCTTCAACTCTGTTAGTTGAATGCAATGAACAAAAAGTACTATCAGAGAATGCTTCTGTGTAGTTTTTATTTGAAGACATTTCATTTTCCACTGTAGGCCTCTTAGCGCTATGAATATCCACTTGCAGTTTCTAATGAAAGAGTGTTTCAGCGCTGCTCAATCAAAAGAAATGTCCAACTCTGTTAGTTGAATGCACAGAACAGAAAGAAGTTTCACAGAATGCTTCTGTGTAGGTTTTATTTGAAGTATGTCCTTTTTACACTATAGGCCCCCATGCGCTAAGGTTGTCCACTTGCAGTTTCTACAGAAAGAGTGTTTCAGAATTGCTCAATCAAAAGTAAGCTTCAAATCTGTTACTTGAATGCACAGAACAGAAAGAAGTTTCACTGAATGCTTCTGTGTAGTTTTTGTTTGTAGTTATTCCTTTTTCCAGCATAGGCTCCTTAGTGCTACGAATGTCCACTTGCAGTTTCTACCGAAAGAGTGTTTCAGAACTGCTCAAACAATAGTATTGTTCAACTCTGTTAGTTGAATGCACAGAACAGAAAGAAGTTTCGCAGAATGCTTCTGAGTAGTTTCTAGTTGAAGATATCCCTTTTTCCACTATAAGCCCCGTAGAGCTCTGTATGTCCAGTTGCAGTTCCTACAGAAAGAGTGTTTCAGAACTGCTCTATCAAAAGTAATGTTCAACTCTGTTAGTTGAATGCACAGAACAGAAAGAAGCTTCGGAGAATGCTTCTGTGTAGTTTTAATTTGAAGATATTCTTTTTTCCACTATAAGCCCATTAGCTCTCTGAGTGTCCAGTTGCATTTTCCACAGAAAGAGTGTTTCAGAACTGCTCTATCAAAAGTAATATTCATCTCTGTTAGTTGAATGCACAGAAGGGATAGAAGTTTTGCAGAATGCTTCTGTATAGTTTTTATTTGAAGATATTCCTTTTTCAACTATAGGACCCTTAGGGTTCCGAATGTCCACTTACAGTTTCTACAGAAACAATGTTTCAGAACTTTTCAATCAAAAGTAAGCTTCAACTCTGTTAGTTGAATTCACAGAACGGAAAGCGGTTTCATAAAATGCTTCTGTGTGGTTTTCATTTGAAGATATTCCATTTGCCACTAGAGTCCTACTGGGGCTCCAAATGTCCACTTGCATTTTCCATAGAAACTGCGTTTCAGAACTGCTCAATATAAAGTAAGCTTCAACTCTGTTAGTTGAATGCACTGAACAAAAATTACTATCACACAATGCTTCTGTGTAGTTTTTATTTGAAGACATTACATTTTCCACTGTAGGCCTCTTAGCGCTATGAATGTCCACTTGCAGTTTCTAATGAAAGAGTGTTTCAGTGCTGCTCAATCGAAAGAAAGGTCCAACTCTGTTAGTTGAATGCACAGAACAGAAAGAAGTTTCACAGAATGCTTCTGTGTAGGTTTTATTTGAAGTAAGTCCTTTTTACACTATAGGCCCCCATGCGCTATGGTTGTCCACTTGCAGTTTCTACAGAAAGAGTGTTTCTGTGCTGCTCTATCAAAAGTAGATTCAACTCTGTTAGTTGAATGCACAGAAGACAAAGAAGTTTCACAGAATGCTTATGTGTAGTTTTATTTGTAGATATTCTTTTTTGCTCTATAGGCCCCTTAGCGCTATGAATGTCCAATTGCAGTTCCTACAGAAAGAGTGTTTCAGAATTGCTCAATCAAAAGTAAGCTTCAAATCTGTTACTTGAATGCACAGAACAGAAAGAAGTTTCACTGAATGCTTCTGTGTAGTTTTTGTTTGTAGTTATTCCTTTTTCCAGCATAGGCTCCTTAGTGCTACGAATGTCCACTTGTAGTTTCTACAGAAAGAGTGTTTCAGAACTGCTCAATCAATAGTAATGTTCAACTCTGTTAGTTGAATGCACAGAACAGAAAGAAGTTTCGCAGAATGCTTCTGAGTAGTTTCTAGTTGAAGATATCCCTTTTTCCACTATAAGCCCCATAGAGCTCTGAATGTCCAGTTGCAGTTTCTACAGAAAGAGTGTTTCAGAACTGCTCAATCAATAGTAATGTTCAACTCTGATAGTTGAATGCACAGAACAGAATGAAGTTTCGCAGAATGCTTCTGAGTAGCTTTTAGTTGAATATATTGCTTTTTCCACTATAAGCCCTTTAGCGCTCTGATTGTCCTGTTGCAGTTTCTACAGAAAGAGTGTTTCAGAACTGCTCTACCAAAAGTAATATTCAACTCTGTTAGTTTAAAGCACAGAACAGAAAGAAGCTTCGGAGAATGCTTCTGTGTAGTTTTTATTTGAAGATATTCCTTTTTCCACTATTGGCCCCTTAGGGTTCCAATTGTCCACTTGCTGTTGCTACAGAAAGAGCGTCTCAGAACTGCTCAATCAATAGTAAGCTTCAACTCTGTTAGTTGAATGCAAAGAACAGAAAGAAGTTTCACAGAATGATTCTGTGTAGTTTTTATTTGAAGATATTCGTTTTTCCACTGTACGCCCCATAGGGTTCCAAAGGTCCACTTGCAGTTTCTTCAGAAAGAGCGTCTCAGAACAGCTCAATCAAAAGTAAACTTCAACTCTGTTAGTTGAGTGCAAAGAAGAGAAACAAGTTGCACAAAATGCTTCTGTATATTTTTAATTTGAAGATATTCCTTTTTCCACTATAAGCCCATTAGCTCTCGGAGTGTCCAGTTGCAGTTTCCACAGAAAGAGTGTTTCAGAACTGCTGTATCAAAAGTAATATTCATATCTGTTAGTTGAATGCACAGAAGAGATAGAAGGTTTGCAGAATGCTTCTGTATAGTTTTTATTTGAAGATATTCCTTTTTCCACTATAGGACCCTTAGGGCTCCGAATGTCCACTTACAGTTTCTACAGAAACAATGTTTCAGAACTTTTCAATCAAAAGTAAGCTTCAACTCTGTTAGTTGAATTCACAGAACAGAAAGCAGTTTCATAAAATGCTTCTGTGTAGTTTTCATTTGAAGATATTCCATTTGCCACTAGAGTCCTCCTGGGGCTCCAAATGTCCACTTGCAGTTTCCACAGAAACTGTGTTTCAGAACTGCTCAATCAAAAGTAAGCTTCAACTCTGTTAGTTGAATGCAATGAACAAAAAGTACTATCAGAGAATGCTTCTGTGTAGTTTTTATTTGAAGACATTTCATTTTCCACTGTAGGCCTCTTAGCGCTATGAATATCCACTTGCAGTTTCTAATGAAAGAGTGTTTCAGCGCTGCTCAATCAAAAGAAATGTCCAACTCTGTTAGTTGAATGCACAGAACAGAAAGAAGTTTCACAGAATGCTTCTGTGTAGGTTTTATTTGAAGTATGTCCTTTTTACACTATAGGCCCCCATGCGCTAAGGTTGTCCACTTGCAGTTTCTACAGAAAGAGTGTTTCAGAATTGCTCAATCAAAAGTAAGCTTCAAATCTGTTACTTGAATGCACAGAACAGAAAGAAGTTTCACTGAATGCTTCTGTGTAGTTTTTGTTTGTAGTTATTCCTTTTTCCAGCATAGGCTCCTTAGTGCTACGAATGTCCACTTGCAGTTTCTACCGAAAGAGTGTTTCAGAACTGCTCAAACAATAGTATTGTTCAACTCTGTTAGTTGAATGCACAGAACAGAAAGAAGTTTCGCAGAATGCTTCTGAGTAGTTTCTAGTTGAAGATATCCCTTTTTCCACTATAAGCCCCGTAGAGCTCTGTATGTCCAGTTGCAGTTCCTACAGAAAGAGTGTTTCAGAACTGCTCTATCAAAAGTAATGTTCAACTCTGTTAGTTGAATGCACAGAACAGAAAGAAGCTTCGGAGAATGCTTCTGTGTAGTTTTAATTTGAAGATATTCTTTTTTCCACTATAAGCCCATTAGCTCTCTGAGTGTCCAGTTGCATTTTCCACAGAAAGAGTGTTTCAGAACTGCTCTATCAAAAGTAATGTTCAACTCTGTTAGTTGAATGCACAGAAGAGATAGAAGTTTTGCAGAATGCTTCTGTATAGTTTTTATTTGAAGATATTCCTTTTTCCACTATAGGACCCTTAGGGTTCCGAATGTCCACTTACAGTTTCTACAGAAACAATGTTTCAGAACTTTTCAATCAAAAGTAAGCTTCAACTCTGTTAGTTGAATTCACAGAACGGAAAGCGGTTTCATAAAATGCTTCTGTGTGGTTTTCATTTGAAGATATTCCATTTGCCACTAGAGTCCTACTGGGGCTCCAAATGTCCACTTGCATTTTCCATAGAAACTGTGTTTCAGAACTGCTCAATATAAAGTAAGCTTCAACTCTGTTAGTTGAATGCACTGAACAAAAATTACTATCACACAATGCTTCTGTGTAGTTTTTATTTGAAGACATTACATTTTCCACTGTAGGCCTCTTAGCGCTATGAATGTCCACTTGCAGTTTCTAATGAAAGAGTGTTTCAGTGCTGCTCAATCGAAAGAAAGGTCCAACTCTGTTAGTTGAATGCACAGAACAGAAAGAAGTTTCACAGAATGCTTCTGTGTAGGTTTTATTTGAAGTAAGTCCTTTTTACACTATAGGCCCCCATGCGCTATGGTTGTCCACTTGCAGTTTCTACAGAAAGAGTGTTTCTGTGCTGCTCTATCAAAAGTAGATTCAACTCTGTTAGTTGAATGCACAGAAGACAAAGAAGTTTCACAGATTGCTTCTGTGTAGTTTTATTTGTAGATATTCTTTTTTGCTCTATAGGCCCCTTAGCGCTATGAATGTCCAATTGCAGTTCCTACAGAAAGAGTGTTTCAGAATTGCTCAATCAAAAGTAAGCTTCAAATCTGTTACTTGAATGCACAGAACAGAAAGAAGTTTCACTGAATGCTTCTGTGTAGTTTTTGTTTGTAGTTATTCCTTTTTCCAGCATAGGCTCCTTAGTGCTACGAATGTCCACTTGTAGTTTCTACAGAAAGAGTGTTTCAGAACTGCTCAATCAATAGTAATGTTCAACTCTGTTAGTTGAATGCACAGAACAGAAAGAAGTTTCGCAGAATGCTTCTGAGTAGTTTCTAGTTGAAGATATCCCTTTTTCCACTATAAGCCCCATAGAGCTCTGAATGTCCAGTTGCAGTTTCTACAGAAAGAGTGTTTCAGAACTGCTCAATCAATAGTAATGTTCAACTCTGATAGTTGAATGCACAGAACAGAATGAAGTTTCGCAGAATGCTTCTGAGTAGCTTTTAGTTGAAGATATTTCTTTTTCCACTATAAGCCCTTTAGCGCTCTGAATGTCCAGTTGCAGTTTCTACAGAAAGAGTGTTTCAGAACTGCTCTACCAAAAGTAATATTCAACTCTGTTAGTTTAATGCACAGAACAGAAAGAAGCTTCGGAGAATGCTTCTGTGTAGTTTTTATTTGAAGATATTCCTTTTTCCACTATTGGCCCCTTAGTGTTCCAATTGTCCACTTGCTGTTGCTACAGAAAGAGCGTCTCAGAACTGCTCAATCAATAGTAAGCTTCAACTCTGTTAGTTGAATGCAAAGAACAGAAAGAAGTTTCACAGAATGATTCTGTGTAGTTTTTATTTGAAGATATTCGTTTTTCCACTGTACGCCCCATAGGGTTCCAAAGGTCCACTTGCAGTTTCTTCAGAAAGAGCGTCTCAGAACAGCTCAATCAAAAGTAAACTTCAACTCTGTTAGTTGAGTGCAAAGAAGAGAAACAAGTTGCACAAAATGCTTCTGTATATTTTTAATTTGAAGATATTCCTTTTTCCACTATAAGCCCATTAGCTCTCGGAGTGTCCAGTTGCAGTTTCCACAGAAAGAGTGTTTCAGAACTGCTGTATCAAAAGTAATATTCATATCTGTTAGTTGAATGCACAGAAGAGATAGAAGGTTTGCAGAATGCTTCTGTATAGTTTTTATTTGAAGATATTCCTTTTTCCACTATAGGACCCTTAGGGCTCCGAATGTCCACTTACAGTTTCTACAGAAACAATGTTTCAGAACTTTTCAATCAAAAGTAAGCTTCAACTCTGTTAGTTGAATTCACAGAACAGAAAGCAGTTTCATAAAATGCTTCTGTGTAGTTTTCATTTGAAGATATTCCATTTGCCACTAGAGTCCTCCTGGGGCTCCAAATGTCCACTTGCAGTTTCCACAGAAACTGTGTTTCAGAACTGCACAATCAAAAGTATGCTTCAACTCTGTTAGTTGAATGCAATGAACAAAAAGTACTATCAGAGAATGCTTCTGTGTAGTTTTTATTTGAAGACATTTCATTTTCCACTGTAGGCCTCTTAGCGCTATGAATATCCACTTGCAGTTTCTAATGAAAGAGTGTTTCAGCGCTGCTCAATCAAAAGAAATGTCCAACTCTGTTAGTTGAATGCACAGAACAGAAAGAAGTTTCACAGAATGCTTCTGTGTAGGTTTTATTTGAAGTATGTCCTTTTTACACTATAGGCCCCCATGCGCTAAGGTTGTCCACTTGCAGTTTCTACAGAAAGAGTGTTTCAGAATTGCTCAATCAAAAGTAAGCTTCAAATCTGTTACTTGAATGCACAGAACAGAAAGAAGTTTCACTGAATGCTTCTGTGTAGTTTTTGTTTGTAGTTATTCCTTTTTCCAGCATAGGCTCCTTAGTGCTACGAATGTCCACTTGCAGTTTCTACCGAAAGAGTGTTTCAGAACTGCTCAAACAATAGTATTGTTCAACTCTGTTAGTTGAATGCACAGAACAGAAAGAAGTTTCGCAGAATGCTTCTGAGTAGTTTCTAGTTGAAGATATCCCTTTTTCCACTATAAGCCCCGTAGAGCTCTGTATGTCCAGTTGCAGTTCCTACAGAAAGAGTGTTTCAGAACTGCTCTATCAAAAGTAATGTTCAACTCTGTTAGTTGAATGCACAGAACAGAAAGAAGCTTCGGAGAATGCTTCTGTGTAGTTTTAATTTGAAGATATTCTTTTTTCCACTATAAGCCCATTAGCTCTCTGAGTGTCCAGTTGCATTTTCCACAGAAAGAGTGTTTCAGAACTGCTCTATCAAAAGTAATATTCATCTCTGTTAGTTGAATGCACAGAAGGGATAGAAGTTTTGCAGAATGCTTCTGTATAGTTTTTATTTGAAGATATTCCTTTTTCAACTATAGGACCCTTAGGGTTCCGAATGTCCACTTACAGTTTCTACAGAAACAATGTTTCAGAACTTTTCAATCAAAAGTAAGCTTCAACTCTGTTAGTTGAATTCACAGAACGGAAAGCGGTTTCATAAAATGCTTCTGTGTGGTTTTCATTTGAAGATATTCCATTTGCCACTAGAGTCCTACTGGGGCTCCAAATGTCCACTTGCATTTTCCATAGAAACTGCGTTTCAGAACTGCTCAATATAAAGTAAGCTTCAACTCTGTTAGTTGAATGCACTGAACAAAAATTACTATCACACAATGCTTCTGTGTAGTTTTTATTTGAAGACATTACATTTTCCACTGTAGGCCTCTTAGCGCTATGAATGTCCACTTGCAGTTTCTAATGAAAGAGTGTTTCAGTGCTGCTCAATCGAAAGAAAGGTCCAACTCTGTTAGTTGAATGCACAGAACAGAAAGAAGTTTCACAGAATGCTTCTGTGTAGGTTTTATTTGAAGTAAGTCCTTTTTACACTATAGGCCCCCATGCGCTATGGTTGTCCACTTGCAGTTTCTACAGAAAGAGTGTTTCTGTGCTGCTCTATCAAAAGTAGATTCAACTCTGTTAGTTGAATGCACAGAAGACAAAGAAGTTTCACAGAATGCTTATGTGTAGTTTTATTTGTAGATATTCTTTTTTGCTCTATAGGCCCCTTAGCGCTATGAATGTCCAATTGCAGTTCCTACAGAAAGAGTGTTTCAGAATTGCTCAATCAAAAGTAAGCTTCAAATCTGTTACTTGAATGCACAGAACAGAAAGAAGTTTCACTGAATGCTTCTGTGTAGTTTTTGTTTGTAGTTATTCCTTTTTCCAGCATAGGCTCCTTAGTGCTACGAATGTCCACTTGTAGTTTCTACAGAAAGAGTGTTTCAGAACTGCTCAATCAATAGTAATGTTCAACTCTGTTAGTTGAATGCACAGAACAGAAAGAAGTTTCGCAGAATGCTTCTGAGTAGTTTCTAGTTGAAGATATCCCTTTTTCCACTATAAGCCCCATAGAGCTCTGAATGTCCAGTTGCAGTTTCTACAGAAAGAGTGTTTCAGAACTGCTCAATCAATAGTAATGTTCAACTCTGATAGTTGAATGCACAGAACAGAATGAAGTTTCGCAGAATGCTTCTGAGTAGCTTTTAGTTGAATATATTGCTTTTTCCACTATAAGCCCTTTAGCGCTCTGATTGTCCTGTTGCAGTTTCTACAGAAAGAGTGTTTCAGAACTGCTCTACCAAAAGTAATATTCAACTCTGTTAGTTTAAAGCACAGAACAGAAAGAAGCTTCGGAGAATGCTTCTGTGTAGTTTTTATTTGAAGATATTCCTTTTTCCACTATAGGCCCCTTACGGTTCCAAATATCCACTTGCTGTTTCTACAGAAAGAGCGTCTCAGAACTGCTCAATCAATAGAATGCCTCATCTCTGTTAGTTGAATGCAAAGAACAGAAATAAGTTTCACAGAATGTTTCTGTGTAGGTTTTATTTGAAGATACTCCTTTTTCCAATATAAGCCCATTAGTGCTCTGTATGTCCAGTTGCAGTTTCCACAGAAAGAGTCTTTCAGAACTGCTCTATCAAAAGTAATATTCATCTCTGTTAGTTGAATGCACAGAACAGAAAGAAGTTTCGCAGAATGCTTCAGTGTACTTTTTATTAGAAGATATTCCTTTTTCCACTATAGGCCCCTTAGGGCTCCGAATGTCCACTTGCAGTTTTTACAGAAACAGTGTTTCGGAACTGTTCAATCAAAAGTAAGCTTCAACTCTGTTAGTTGAATGCCCAGAACAGAAAGAAGTTTCGCAGAATGCTTCTGAGTAGTTTTAATTTGAAGATATTCTTTTTTCCACTATAAGCCCAATAGCGCTCTGAGTGTCCACTTGTAGTTTCTACAGAAACAGTGTTTCAGAACTGCTCTATCGAAAGTAATATTCAACTCTGTTACTTGAATGCACAGAACCGAAAGAAGTTTCGCAGAATGCTTCTGTGTATTTTTTATTTGTAGATATTCTTTTTTGCAGTATAGTCCCCTTAGCGCTATGAATGTCCAATTGCAGTTTCTACAGAAAGAGTGTATCAGAATTGCTCAATAAAAAGTAAGCTTCAACTCTGTTAGTTCATTGCACAGAACAGAAAGAAGTTTCACTGAATGCCTCTGTGTAGGTTTTGTTTGTAATTATTCCTTTTCCAGTATAGGCTCCTTAGTGCTAGGAATGTCCACTTGCAGTTTCTACAGAAAGAGTGTTTCAGAACTGCTCAATCAATAGTAATGTTCAACTCTGATAGTTGAATGCACAGAACAGAATGAAGTTTCGCAGAATGCTTCTGAGTAGCTTTTAGTTGAAGATATTGCTTTTTCCACTATAAGCCCTTTAGCGCTCTGAATGTCCAGTTGCAGTTTCTACAGAAAGAGTGTTTCAGAACTGCTCTACCAAAAGTAATATTCAACTCTGTTAGTTTAATGCACAGAACAGAAAGAAGCTTCGGAGAATGCTTCTGTGTAGTTTTTATTTGAAGATATTCCTTTTTCCACTATTGGCCCCTTAGTGTTCCAATTGTCCACTTGCTGTTTCTACAGAAAGAGCGTCTCAGAACTGCTCAATCAATAGTAAGCTTCAACTCTGTTAGTTGAATGCAAAGAACAGAAAGAAGTTTCACAGAATGATTCTGTGTAGTTTTTATTTGAAGATATTCGTTTTTCCACTGTACGCCCCATAGGGTTCCAAAGGTCCACTTGCAGTTTCTTCAGAAAGAGCGTCTCAGAACTGCTCAATCAAAAGTAAACTTCAACTCTGTTAGTTGAGTGCAAAGAAGAGAAACAAGTTGCACAAAATGCTTCTGTATATTTTTAATTTGAAGATATTCCTTTTTCCACTATAAGCCCATTAGCTCTCGGAGTGTCCAGTTGCAGTTTCCACAGAAAGAGTGTTTCAGAACTGCTGTATCAAAAGTAATATTCATATCTGTTAGTTGAATGCACAGAAGAGATAGAAGGTTTGCAGAATGCTTCTGTATAGTTTTTATTTGAAGATATTCCTTTTTCCACTATAGGACCCTTAGGGCTCCGAATGTCCACTTACAGTTTCTACAGAAACAATGTTTCAGAACTTTTCAATCAAAAGTAAGCTTCAACTCTGTTAGTTGAATTCACAGAACAGAAAGCAGTTTCATAAAATGCTTCTGTGTAGTTTTCATTTGAAGATATTCCATTTGCCACTAGAGTGCTCCTGGGGCTCCAAATGTCCACTTGCAGTTTCCACAGAAACTGTGTTTCAGAACTGCTCAATCAAAAGTAAGCTTCAACTCTGTTAGTTGAATGCAATGAACAAAAAGTACTATCAGAGAATGCTTCTGTGTAGTTTTTATTTGAAGACATTACATTTTCCACTGTAGGCCTCTTAGCGCTATGAATGTCCACTTGCAGTTTCTAATGAAAGAGTGTTTCAGCGCTGCTCAATCAAAAGAAATGTCCAACTCTGTTAGTTGAATGCACAGAACAGAAAGAAGTTTCACAGAATGCTTCTGTGTAGGTTTTATTTGAAGTATGTCCTTTTTACACTATAGGCCCCCATGCGCTAAGGTTGTCCACTTGCAGTTTCTACAGAAAGAGTGTTTCAGAATTGCTCAATCAAAAGTAAGCTTCAAATCTGTTACTTGAATGCACAGAACAGAAAGAAGTTTCACTGAATGCTTCTGTGTAGTTTTTGTTTGTAGTTATTCCTTTTTCCAGCATAGGCTCCTTAGTGCTACGAATGTCCACTTGCAGTTTCTACCGAAAGAGTGTTTCAGAACTGCTCAAACAATAGTATTGTTCAACTCTGTTAGTTGAATGCACAGAACAGAAAGAAGTTTCGCAGAATGCTTCTGAGTAGTTTCTAGTTGAAGATATCCCTTTTTCCACTATAAGCCCCGTAGAGCTCTGTATGTCCAGTTGCAGTTCCTACAGAAAGAGTGTTTCAGAACTGCTCTATCAAAAGTAATGTTCAACTCTGTTAGTTGAATGCACAGAACAGAAAGAAGCTTCGGAGAATGCTTCTGTGTAGTTTTAATTTGAAGATATTCTTTTTTCCACTATAAGCCCATTAGCTCTCTGAGTGTCCAGTTGCATTTTCCACAGAAAGAGTGTTTCAGAACTGCTCTATCAAAAGTAATGTTCAACTCTGTTAGTTGAATGCACAGAACAGAAAGAAGCTTCGGAGAATGCTTCTGTGTAGTTTTAATTTGAAGATATTCCTCTTTCCACTATAAGCCCATTAGCTCTCTGAGTGTCCAGTTGCATTTTCCAGAGAAAGAGTGTTTCAGAACTGCTCTATCAAAAGTAATATTCATCTCTGTTAGTTGAATGCACAGAACAGAAAGAAGTTTCGCAGAATGGTTCTGTGTAGTTTTTATTTGAAGATATTTCTTTTTCCACTATAGGACCCTTAGGGCTCCGAATGTCCACTTACAGTTTCTACAGAAACAATGTTTCAGAACTGTTCAATCAAAAGCAAGCTTCAACTCTGTTAGTTGAATTCACAGAAAAGAAAGCAGTTTCATAAAATGCTTCTGTGTAGTTTTTATTTGAAGATATTCCTTTTGCCACTAGAGTCCTCCTGGGGCTCCGAATGTCCACTTGCAGTTTCCACAGAAACTGGGTTTCAGAACTCCTCAATCAAAAGTAAGCTTCAACTCTGTTAGTTGAATGCACTGAACAAAAAGTACTATCACAGAATGCTTCTGTGTAGTTTTTATTTGAAGACATTACATTTTCCACTGTAGGCCTCTTAGCGCTATGAATGTCCACTTGCAGTTTCTAATGAAAGAGTGTTTCTGTGCTGCTCAATCAAAAGAAAGGTCCAACTCTGTTAGTTGAATGCACAGAACAGAAAGAAGGTTCACAGTATGCTTCCGTGTAGGTTTTATTTGAAGTAAGTCCTTTTTACACTATAGGCCCCCATGCGCTATGGTTGTCCACTTGCAGTTTCTACAGAAAGAGTGTTTCTGTGCTGCTCTATCAAAAGTAGGTTCAACTCTGTTAGTTGAATGCACAGAAGACAAAGAAGTTTCACAGAATGCTTCTGTGTAGTTTTTATTTTTAGATATTCTTTTTTGCTGTATAGGCCCCTTAGCGCTATGAATGTCCAACTAAAGTTTCTACAGAAAGAGTGTTTCAGAATTGCTCAATCAAAAGTAAGCTTCAAATCTGTTACTTGAATGCACAGAACAGAAAGAAGTTTCACTGAATGCTTCTGTGTAGTTTTTGTTTGTAGTCATTCCTTTTTCCAGCATAGGCTCCTTAGTGCTACGAATGTCCACTTGTAGTTTCTACAGAAAGAGTGTTTCAGAACTGCTCAATCAATAGTATTGTTCAACTCTGTTAGTTGAATGCACAGAACAGAAAGAAGTTTCGCAGAATGCTTCTGAGTAGTTTCTAGTTGAAGATATCCCTTTTTCCACTATAAGCCCCATAGAGCTCTGAATGTCCAGTTGCAGTTTCTACAGAAAGAGTGTTTCAGAACTGCTCTATCAAAAGTAATGTTCAACCTTGTTAGTTGAATGCACAGAACAGAAAGAAGTTTCGGAGAATGCTTCTGTGTAGTTTTTATTTGAAGATATTCCTTTTTCCACTATAGGCCCCTTACGGTTCCAAATATCCACTTGCTGTTTCTACAGAAAGAGCGTCTCAGAACTGCTCAATCAATAGAATGCTTCAACTCTGTTAGTTGAATGCAAGGAACAGAAATAAGTTTCACAGAATGTTTCTGTGTAGGTTTTATTTGAAGATACTCCTTTTTCCAATATAAGCCCATTAGTGCTCTGTATGTCCAGTTGCAGTTTCCACAGAAAGAGTGTTTCAGAACTGCTCTATCAAAAGTAATATTCATCTCTGTTAGTTGAATGCACAGAACAGAAAGAAGTTTCACAGAATGCTTCAGTGTAGTTTTTATTTGAAAATATTCCTTTTTCCACTATAGGCCCCTTAGGGCTCAGAATGTCCACTTGCAGTTTTTACAGAAACAGTGTTTCAGAACTGTTCAATCAAAAGTAAGCTTCAACTCTGTTAGTTGAATGCCCAGAACAGAAAGAAGTTTCGCAGAATGCTTCTGAGTAGTTTTAATTTGAAGATATTCTTTTTTCCACTATAAGCCAAATAGCGCTCTGAGTGTCCACTTGTAGTTTCTACAGAAACAGTGTTTCAGAACTGCTCTATCGAAAGTAATATTCAACTCTGTTACTTGAATGCACAGAACAGAAAGAAGTTTCGCAGAATGCTTCTGTGTATTTTTTATTTGTAGATATTCTTTTTTGCCGTATAGTCCCCTTAGCGCTATGAATGTCCAATTGCAGTTTCTACAGAAAGAGTGTATCAGAATTGCTCAATAAAAAGTAAGCTTCAACTCTGTTAGTTCATTGCACAGAACAGAAAGAAGTTTCACTGAATGCCTCTGTGTAGGTTTTGTTTGTAATTATTCCTTTTCCAGTATAGGCTCCTTAGTGCTAGGAATGTCCACTTGCAGTTTCTACAGAAAGAGTGTTTCAGAACTGCTCAATCAATAGTAATGTTCAACTCTGATAGTTGAATGCACAGAACAGAATGAAGTTTCGCAGAATGCTTCTGAGTAGCTTTTAGTTGAAGATATTGCTTTTTCCACTATAAGCCCTTTAGCGCTCTGAATGTCCAGTTGCAGTTTCTACAGAAAGAGTGTTTCAGAACTGCTCTACCAAAAGTAATATTCAACTCTGTTAGTTTAATGCACAGAACAGAAAGAAGCTTCGGAGAATGCTTCTGTGTAGTTTTTATTTGAAGATATTCCTTTTTCCACTATTGGCCCCTTAGGGTTCCAATTGTCCACTTGCTGTTTCTACAGAAAGAGCGTCTCAGAACTGCTCAATCAATAGTAAGCTTCAACTCTGTTAGTTGAATGCAAAGAACAGAAAGAAGTTTCACAGAATGATTCTGTGTAGTTTTTATTTGAAGATATTCGTTTTTCCACTGTACGCCCCATAGGGTTCCAAAGGTCCACTTGCAGGTTCTTCAGAAAGAGCGTCTCAGAACTGCTCAATCAAAAGTAAACTTCAACTCTGTTAGTTGAGTGCAAAGAAGAGAAACAAGTTGCACAAAATGCTTCTGTATATTTTTAATTTGAAGATATTCCTTTTTCCACTATAAGCCCATTAGCTCTCGGAGTGTCCAGTTGCAGTTTCCACAGAAAGAGTGTTTCAGAACTGCTGTATCAAAAGTAATATTCATATCTGTTAGTTGAATGCACAGAAGAGATAGAAGGTTTGCAGAATGCTTCTGTATAGTTTTTATTTGAAGATATTCCTTTTTCCACTATAGGACCCTTAGGGCTCCGAATGTCCACTTACAGTTTCTACAGAAACAATGTTTCAGAACTTTTCAATCAAAAGTAAGCTTCAACTCTGTTAGTTGAATTCACAGAACAGAAAGCAGTTTCATGAAATGCTTCTGTGTAGTTTTCATTTGAAGATATTCCATTTGCCACTAGAGTCCTCCTGGGGCTCCAAATGTCCACTTGCAGTTTCCACAGAAACTGTGTTTCAGAACTGCTCAATCAAAAGTAAGCTTCAACTCTGTTAGTTGAATGCAATGAACAAAAAGTACTATCAGAGAATGCTTCTGTGCAGTTTTTATTTGAAGACATTACATTTTCCACTGTAGGCCTCTTAGCGCTATGAATGTCCACTTGCAGTTTCTAATGAAAGAGTGTTTCAGCGCTGCTCAATCAAAAGAAATGTCCAACTCTGTTAGTTGAATGCACAGAACAGAAAGAAGTTTCACAGAATGCTTCTGTGTAGGTTTTATTTGAAGTATGTCCTTTTTACACTATAGGCCCCCATGCTCTAAGGTGGTCCACTTGCAGTTTCTACAGAAAGAGTGTTTCAGAATTGCTCAATCAAAAGTAAGCTTCAAATCTGTTACTTGAATGCACAGAACAGAAAGAAGTTTCACTGAATGCTTCTGTGTAGTTTTTGTTTGTAGTTATTCCTTTTTCCAGCATAGGCTCCTTAGTGCTACGAATGTCCACTTGCAGTTTCTACCGAAAGAGTGTTTCAGAACTGCTCAAACAATAGTATTGTTCAACTCTGTTAGTTGAATGCACAGAACAGAAAGAAGTTTCGCAGAATGCTTCTGAGTAGTTTCTAGTTGAAGATATCCCTTTTTCCACTATAAGCCCCGTAGAGCTCTGTATGTCCAGTTGCAGTTCCTACAGAAAGAGTGTTTCAGAACTGCTCTATCAAAAGTAATGTTCAACTCTGTTAGTTGAATGCACAGAACAGAAAGAAGCTTCGGAGAATGCTTCTGTGTAGTTTTAATTTGAAGATATTCTTTTTTCCACTATAAGCCCATTAGCTCTCTGAGTGTCCAGTTGCATTTTCCACAGAAAGAGTGTTTCAGAACTGCTCTATCAAAAGTAATGTTCAACTCTGTTAGTTGAATGCACAGAACAGAAAGAAGCTTCGGAGAATGCTTCTGTGTAGTTTTAATTTGAAGATATTCCTCTTTCCACTATAAGCCCATTAGCTCTCTGAGTGTCCAGTTGCATTTTCCAGAGAAAGAGTGTTTCAGAACTGCTCTATCAAAAGTAATATTCATCTCTGTTAGTTGAATGCACAGAACAGAAAGAAGTTTCGCAGAATGGTTCTGTGTAGTTTTTATTTGAAGATATTTCTTTTTCCACTATAGGACCCTTAGGGCTCCGAATGTCCACTTACAGTTTCTACAGAAACAATGTTTCAGAACTGTTCAATCAAAAGCAAGCTTCAACTCTGTTAGTTGAATTCACAGAAAAGAAAGCAGTTTCATAAAATGCTTCTGTGTAGTTTTTATTTGAAGATATTCCTTTTGCCACTAGAGTCCTCCTGGGGCTCCGAATGTCCACTTGCAGTTTCCACAGAAACTGGGTTTCAGAACTCCTCAATCAAAAGTAAGCTTCAACTCTGTTAGTTGAATGCACTGAACAAAAAGTACTATCACAGAATGTTTCTGTGTAGTTTTTATTTGAAGACATTACATTTTCCACTGTAGGCCTCTTAGCGCTATGAATGTCCACTTGCAGTTTCTAATGAAAGAGTGTTTCTGTGCTGCTCAATCAAAAGAAAGGTCCAACTCTGTTAGTTGAATGCACAGAACAGAAAGAAGGTTCACAGTATGCTTCCGTGTAGGTTTTATTTGAAGTAAGTCCTTTTTACACTATAGGCCCCCATGCGCTATGGTTGTCCACTTGCAGTTTCTACAGAAAGAGTGTTTCTGTGCTGCTCTATCAAAAGTAGGTTCAACTCTGTTAGTTGAATGCACAGAAGACAAAGAAGTTTCACAGAATGCTTCTGTGTAGTTTTTATTTTTAGATATTCTTTTTTGCTGTATAGGCCCCTTAGCGCTATGAATGTCCAACTAAAGTTTCTACAGAAAGAGTGTTTCAGAATTGCTCAATCAAAAGTAAGCTTCAAATCTGTTACTTGAATGCACAGAACAGAAAGAAGTTTCACTGAATGCTTCTGTGTAGTTTTTGTTTGTAGTCATTCCTTTTTCCAGCATAGGCTCCTTAGTGCTACGAATGTCCACTTGTAGTTTCTACAGAAAGAGTGTTTCAGAACTGCTCAATCAATAGTATTGTTCAACTCTGTTAGTTGAATGCACAGAACAGAAAGAAGTTTCGCAGAATGCTTCTGAGTAGTTTCTAGTTGAAGATATCCCTTTTTCCACTATAAGCCCCATAGAGCTCTGAATGTCCAGTTGCAGTTTCTACAGAAAGAGTGTTTCAGAACTGCTCTATCAAAAGTAATGTTCAACCTTGTTAGTTGAATGCACAGAACAGAAAGAAGTTTCGGAGAATGCTTCTGTGTAGTTTTTATTTGAAGATATTCCTTTTTCCACTATAGGCCCCTTACGGTTCCAAATATCCACTTGCTGTTTCTACAGAAAGAGCGTCTCAGAACTGCTCAATCAATAGAATGCTTCAACTCTGTTAGTTGAATGCAAGGAACAGAAATAAGTTTCACAGAATGTTTCTGTGTAGGTTTTATTTGAAGATACTCCTTTTTCCAATATAAGCCCATTAGTGCTCTGTATGTCCAGTTGCAGTTTCCACAGAAAGAGTGTTTCAGAACTGCTCTATCAAAAGTAATATTCATCTCTGTTAGTTGAATGCACAGAACAGAAAGAAGTTTCACAGAATGCTTCAGTGTAGTTTTTATTTGAAAATATTCCTTTTTCCACTATAGGCCCCTTAGGGCTCAGAATGTCCACTTGCAGTTTTTACAGAAACAGTGTTTCAGAACTGTTCAATCAAAAGTAAGCTTCAACTCTGTTAGTTGAATGCCCAGAACAGAAAGAAGTTTCGCAGAATGCTTCTGAGTAGTTTTAATTTGAAGATATTCTTTTTTCCACTATAAGCCAAATAGCGCTCTGAGTGTCCACTTGTAGTTTCTACAGAAACAGTGTTTCAGAACTGCTCTATCGAAAGTAATATTCAACTCTGTTACTTGAATGCACAGAACAGAAAGAAGTTTCGCAGAATGCTTCTGTGTATTTTTTATTTGTAGATATTCTTTTTTGCCGTATAGTCCCCTTAGCGCTATGAATGTCCAATTGCAGTTTCTACAGAAAGAGTGTATCAGAATTGCTCAATAAAAAGTAAGCTTCAACTCTGTTAGTTCATTGCACAGAACAGAAAGAAGTTTCACTGAATGCCTCTGTGTAGGTTTTGTTTGTAATTATTCCTTTTCCAGTATAGGCTCCTTAGTGCTAGGAATGTCCACTTGCAGTTTCTACAGAAAGAGTGTTTCAGAACTGCTCAATCAATAGTAATGTTCAACTCTGATAGTTGAATGCACAGAACAGAATGAAGTTTCGCAGAATGCTTCTGAGTAGCTTTTAGTTGAAGATATTGCTTTTTCCACTATAAGCCCTTTAGCGCTCTGAATGTCCAGTTGCAGTTTCTACAGAAAGAGTGTTTCAGAACTGCTCTACCAAAAGTAATATTCAACTCTGTTAGTTTAATGCACAGAACAGAAAGAAGCTTCGGAGAATGCTTCTGTGTAGTTTTTATTTGAAGATATTCCTTTTTCCACTATTGGCCCCTTAGGGTTCCAATTGTCCACTTGCTGTTTCTACAGAAAGAGCGTCTCAGAACTGCTCAATCAATAGTAAGCTTCAACTCTGTTAGTTGAATGCAAAGAACAGAAAGAAGTTTCACAGAATGATTCTGTGTAGTTTTTATTTGAAGATATTCGTTTTTCCACTGTACGCCCCATAGGGTTCCAAAGGTCCACTTGCAGGTTCTTCAGAAAGAGCGTCTCAGAACTGCTCAATCAAAAGTAAACTTCAACTCTGTTAGTTGAGTGCAAAGAAGAGAAACAAGTTGCACAAAATGCTTCTGTATATTTTTAATTTGAAGATATTCCTTTTTCCACTATAAGCCCATTAGCTCTCGGAGTGTCCAGTTGCAGTTTCCACAGAAAGAGTGTTTCAGAACTGCTGTATCAAAAGTAATATTCATATCTGTTAGTTGAATGCACAGAAGAGATAGAAGGTTTGCAGAATGCTTCTGTATAGTTTTTATTTGAAGATATTCCTTTTTCCACTATAGGACCCTTAGGGCTCCGAATGTCCACTTACAGTTTCTACAGAAACAATGTTTCAGAACTTTTCAATCAAAAGTAAGCTTCAACTCTGTTAGTTGAATTCACAGAACAGAAAGCAGTTTCATGAAATGCTTCTGTGTAGTTTTCATTTGAAGATATTCCATTTGCCACTAGAGTCCTCCTGGGGCTCCAAATGTCCACTTGCAGTTTCCACAGAAACTGTGTTTCAGAACTGCTCAATCAAAAGTAAGCTTCAACTCTGTTAGTTGAATGCAATGAACAAAAAGTACTATCAGAGAATGCTTCTGTGCAGTTTTTATTTGAAGACATTACATTTTCCACTGTAGGCCTCTTAGCGCTATGAATGTCCACTTGCAGTTTCTAATGAAAGAGTGTTTCAGCGCTGCTCAATCAAAAGAAATGTCCAACTCTGTTAGTTGAATGCACAGAACAGAAAGAAGTTTCACAGAATGCTTCTGTGTAGGTTTTATTTGAAGTATGTCCTTTTTACACTATAGGCCCCCATGCTCTAAGGTGGTCCACTTGCAGTTTCTACAGAAAGAGTGTTTCAGAATTGCTCAATCAAAAGTAAGCTTCAAATCTGTTACTTGAATGCACAGAACAGAAAGAAGTTTCACTGAATGCTTCTGTGTAGTTTTTGTTTGTAGTTATTCCTTTTTCCAGCATAGGCTCCTTAGTGCTACGAATGTCCACTTGCAGTTTCTACCGAAAGAGTGTTCAGAACTGCTCAAACAATAGTATTGTTCAACTCTGTTAGTTGAATGCACAGAACAGAAAGAAGTTTCGCAGAATGCTTCTGAGTAGTTTCTAGTTGAAGATATCCCTTTTTCCACTATAAGCCCCGTAGAGCTCTGTATGTCCAGTTGCAGTTCCTACAGAAAGAGTGTTTCAGAACTGCTCTATCAAAAGTAATGTTCAACTCTGTTAGTTGAATGCACAGAACAGAAAGAAGCTTCGGAGAATGCTTCTGTGTAGTTTTAATTTGAAGATATTCTTTTTTCCACTATAAGCCCATTAGCTATCTGAGTGTCCAGTTGCATTTTCCACAGAAAGAGTGTTTCAGAACTGCTCTATCAAAAGTAATGTTCAACTCTGTTAGTTGAATGCACAGAACAGAAAGAAGCTTCGGAGAATGCTTCTGTGTAGTTTTAATTTGAAGATATTCCTCTTTCCACTATAAGCCCATTAGCTCTCTGAGTGTCCAGTTGCATTTTCCAGAGAAAGAGTGTTTCAGAACTGCTCTATCAAAAGTAATATTCATCTCTGTTAGTTGAATGCACAGAACAGAAAGAAGTTTCGCAGAATGGTTCTGTGTAGTTTTTATTTGAAGATATTTCTTTTTCCACTATAGGACCCTTAGGGCTCCGAATGTCCACTTACAGTTTCTACAGAAACAATGTTTCAGAACTGTTCAATCAAAAGCAAGCTTCAACTCTGTTAGTTGAATTCACAGAAAAGAAAGCAGTTTCATAAAATGCTTCTGTGTAGTTTTTATTTGAAGATATTCCTTTTGCCACTAGAGTCCTCCTGGGGCTCCGAATGTCCACTTGCAGTTTCCACAGAAACTGGGTTTCAGAACTCCTCAATCAAAAGTAAGCTTCAACTCTGTTAGTTGAATGCACTGAACAAAAAGTACTATCACAGAATGCTTCTGTGTAGTTTTTATTTGAAGACATTACATTTTCCACTGTAGGCCTCTTAGCGCTATGAATGTCCACTTGCAGTTTCTAATGAAAGAGTGTTTCTGTGCTGCTCAATCAAAAGAAAGGTCCAACTCTGTTAGTTGAATGCACAGAACAGAAAGAAGGTTCACAGTATGCTTCCGTGTAGGTTTTATTTGAAGTAAGTCCTTTTTACACTATAGGCCCCCATGCGCTATGGTTGTCCACTTGCAGTTTCTACAGAAAGAGTGTTTCTGTGCTGCTCTATCAAAAGTAGGTTCAACTCTGTTAGTTGAATGCACAGAAGACAAAGAAGTTTCACAGAATGCTTCTGTGTAGTTTTTATTTTTAGATATTCTTTTTTGCTGTATAGGCCCCTTAGCGCTATGAATGTCCAACTAAAGTTTCTACAGAAAGAGTGTTTCAGAATTGCTCAATCAAAAGTAAGCTTCAAATCTGTTACTTGAATGCACAGAACAGAAAGAAGTTTCACTGAATGCTTCTGTGTAGTTTTTGTTTGTAGTTATTCCTTTTTCCAGCATAGGCTCCTTAGTGCTACGAATGTCCACTTGTAGTTTCTACAGAAAGAGTGTTTCAGAACTGCTCAATCAATAGTATTGTTCAACTCTGTTAGTTGAATGCACAGAACAGAAAGAAGTTTCGCAGAATGCTTCTGAGTAGTTTCTAGTTGAAGATATCCCTTTTTCCACTATAAGCCCCATAGAGCTCTGAATGTCCAGTTGCAGTTTCTACAGAAGGAGTGTTTCAGAACTGCTCTATCAAAAGTAATGTTCAACCTTGTTAGTTGAATGCACAGAACAGAAAGAAGTTTCGGAGAATGCTTCTGTGTAGTTTTTATTTGAAGATATTCCTTTTTCCACTATAGGCCCCTTACGGTTCCAAATATCCACTTGCTGTTTCTACAGAAAGAGCGTCTCAGAACTGCTCAATCAATAGAATGCTTCAACTCTCTTAGTTGAATGCAAAGAACAGAAATAAGTTTCACAGAATGTTTCTGTGTAGGTTTTATTTGAAGATACTCCTTTTTCCAATATAAGCCCATTAGTGCTCTGTATGTCCAGTTGCAGTTTCCACAGAAAGAGTGTTTCAGAACTGCTCTATCAAAAGTAATATTCATCTCTGTTAGTTGAATGCACAGAACAGAAAGAAGTTTCGCAGAATGCTTCAGTGTAGTTTTTATTTGAAAATATTCCTTTTTCCACTATAGGCCCCTTAGGGCTCAGAATGTCCACTTGCAGTTTTTACAGAAACAGTGTTTCAGAACTGTTCAATCAAAAGTAAGCTTCAACTCTGTTAGTTGAATGCCCAGAACAGAAAGAAGTTTCGCAGAATGCTTCTGAGTAGTTTTAATTTGAAGATATTCTTTTTTCCACTATAAGCCAAATAGCGCTCTGAGTGTCCACTTGTAGTTTCTACAGAAACAGTGTTTCAGAACTGCTCTATCGAAAGTAATATTCAACTCTGTTACTTGAATGCACAGAACAGAAAGAAGTTTCGCAGAATGCTTCTGTGTATTTTTTATTTGTAGATATTCTTTTTTGCAGTATAGTCCCCTTAGCGCTATGAATGTCCAATTGCAGTTTCTACAGAAAGAGTGTATCAGAATTGCTCAATAAAAAGTAAGCTTCAACTCTGTTAGTTCATTGCACAGAACAGAAAGAAGTTTCACTGAATGCCTCTGTGTAGGTTTTGTTTGTAATTATTCCTTTTCCAGTATAGGCTCCTTAGTGCTAGGAATGTCCACTTGCAGTTTCTACAGAAAGAGTGTTTCAGAACTGCTCAATCAATAGTAATGTTCAACTCTGATAGTTGAATGCACAGAACAGAATGAAGTTTCGCAGAATGCTTCTGAGTAGCTTTTAGTTGAAGATATTGCTTTTTCCACTATAAGCCCTTTAGCGCTCTGAATGTCCAGTTGCAGTTTCTACAGAAAGAGTGTTTCAGAGCTGCTCTACCAAAAGTAATATTCAACTCTGTTAGTTTAATGCACAGAACAGAAAGAAGCTTCGGAGAATGCTTCTGTGTAGTTTTTATTTGAAGATATTCCTTTTTCCACTATTGGCCCCTTAGGGTTCCAAATGTCCACTTGCTGTTTCTACAGAAAGAGCGTCTCAGAACTGCTCAATCAATAGTAAGCTTCAACTCTGTTAGTTGAATGCAAAGAACAGAAAGAAGTTTCACAGAATGATTCTGTGTAGTTTTTATTTGAAGATATTCGTTTTTCCACTGTACGCCCCATAGGGTTCCAAAGGTCCACTTGCAGTTTCTTCAGAAAGAGCGTCTCAGAACTGCTCAATCAAAAGTAAACTTCAACTCTGTTAGTTGAGTGCAAAGAAGAGAAACAAGTTGCACAAAATGCTTCTGTATATTTTTAATTTGAAGATATTCCTTTTTCCACTATAAGCCCATTAGCTCTCGGAGTGTCCAGTTGCAGTTTCCACAGAAAGAGTGTTTCAGAACTGCTGTATCAAAAGTCATATTCATAGCTGTTAGTTGATTGCACAGAAGAGATAGAAGGTTTGCAGAATGCTTCTGTATAGTTTTTATTTGAAGATATTCCTTTTTCCACTATAGGACCCTTAGGGCTCCGAATGTCCACTTACAGTTTCTACAGAAACAATGTTTCAGAACTTTTCAATCAAAAGTAAGCTTCAACTCTGTTAGTTGAATTCACAGAACAGAAAGCAGTTTCATAAAATGCTTCTGTGTAGTTTTCATTTGAAGATATTCCATTTGCCACTAGAGTCCTCCTGGGGCTCCAAATGTCCACTTGCAGTTTCCACAGAAACTGTGTTTCAGAACTGCTCAATCAAAAGTAAGCTTCAACTCTGTTAGTTGAATGCAATGAACAAAAAGTACTATCAGAGAATGCTTCTGTGTAGTTTTTATTTGAAGACATTACATTTTCCACTGTAGGCCTCTTAGCGCTATGAATGTCCACTTGCAGTTTCTAATGAAAGAGTGTTTCAGCGCTGCTCAATCAAAAGAAATGTCCAACTCTGTTAGTTGAATGCACAGAACAGAAAGAAGTTTCACAGAATGCTTCTGTGTAGGTTTTATTTGAAGTATGTCCTTTTTACACTATAGGCCCCCAAGCGCTATGGTTGTCCACTTGCAGTTTCTACAGAAAGAGTGTTTCTGTGCTGCTCTATCAAGAGTAGGTTCAACTCTGTTGAATGCACAGAAGACAAAGAAGTTTCACAGAATTCTTCTGTGTAGTTTTTATTTGTAGATATTCTTTTTTGCTGTATAGGCCCCTTAGCGCTATGAATGTCCAATTGCAGTTTCTACAGAAAGAGTGTTTCAGAATTGCTCAATCAAAAGTAAGCTTCAAATCTGTTACTTGAATGCACAGAACAGAAAGAAGTTTCACTGAATGCTTCTGTGTAGTTTTTCTTTGTAGTTATTCCTTTTTCCAGCATAGGCTCCTTAGTGCTACGAATGTCCACTTGCAATTTCTACCGAAAGAGTGTTTCAGAACTGCTCAATCAATAGTATTTTTCAACTCTGTTAGTTGAATGCACAGAACAGAAAGAAGTTTCGCAGAATGCTTCTGAGTAGTTTCTAGTTGAAGATAACACTTTTTCCACTATAAGCCCCATAGAGCTCTGAATGTCCAGTTGCAGTTCCTACAGAAAGAGTGTTTCAGAACTGCTCTATCAAAAGTAATGTTCAACTCTGTTAGTTGAATGCACAGAAGAGAAAGAAGCTTCGGAGAATGTTTCTGTGTAGTTTTAATTTGAAGATATTCCTTTTTCCACTATAAGCCCATTAGCTCTCAGAGTGTCCAGTTGCATTTTCCACAGAAAGAGTTTTTCAGTACTGCTCTATCAGAAGTAATATTCATCTCTGTTAGTTGAATGCACAGAACAGAAAGAGGTTTCGCAGAATGCTTCTGAGTAGTTTCTAGTTGAAGATATCCCTTTTTCCACTATAAGCCCCATAGAGCTCTGAATGTCCAGTTGCAGTTTCTACAGAAAGAGTGTTTCAAAACTGCTCTATCAAAAGTAATGTTCAACTCTGTTAGTTGAATGCACAGAACAGAAAGAAGTTTCGGAGAATGCTTCTGTGTAGTTTTTATTTGAAGATATTCCTTTTTCCACTATAGGCCCCTTACGGTTCCAAATATCCACTTGCTGTTTCTACAGAAAGAGCGTCTCAGAACTGCTGAATCAATAGTATGCTTCAACTCTGTTAGTTGAATTCAAGGAACAGAAATAAGTTTCACAGAATATTTCTGTGTAGTTTTTATTTGATGATAATCCTTTTTCCAATATAAGCCCATTAGTGCTCTGTATGTCCAGTTGCACTTTCCACAGAAAGTGTTTCAGAACTGCTCTATCAAAAGTAATATTCATCTCTGTTAGTTGAATGCACAGAACAGAACGAAGTTTCGCAGAATGCTTCAGTGTAGTTTTTATTTGAAGATATTCCTTTTTCCACTACAGGCCCCTTAGGGCTCTGAATGTCCACTTGTAGTTTTTACAGAAACAGTGTTTCAGAACTGCTCAATCAAAAGTAAGCTTCAACTGTGTTAGTTCATTGCACAGAACAGAAAGAAATTTCACTGAATGCCTCTGTGTAGTTTTTGTTTGTAATTATTCCTTTTCCAGTATAGGCTCCTTAGTGCTAGGAATGTCCACTTGCAGTTTCTACAGAAAGAGTGTTTCAGAACTGCTCAATCAATAGTAATGTTCAACTCTGATAGTTGAATGCACAGAACAGAATGAAGTTTCGCAGAATGCTTCTGAGTAGCTTTTAGTTGAAGATATTGCTTTTTCCACTATAAGCCCTTTAGCGCTCTGAATGTCCAGTTGCAGTTTCTACAGAAAGAGTGTTTCAGAGCTGCTCTACCAAAAGTAATATTCAACTCTGTTAGTTTAATGCACAGAACAGAAAGAAGCTTCGGAGAATGCTTCTGTGTAGTTTTTATTTGAAGATATTCCTTTTTCCACTATTGGCCCCTTAGGGTTCCAAATGTCCACTGGCTGTTTCTACAGAAAGAGCGTCTCAGAACTGCTCAATCAATAGTAAGCTTCAACTCTGTTAGTTGAATGCAAAGAACAGAAAGAAGTTTCACAGAATGATTCTGTGTAGTTTTTATTTGAAGATATTCGTTTTTCCACTGTACGCCCCATAGGGTTCCAAAGGTCCACTTGCAGTTTCTTCATAAAGAGCGTCTCAGAACTGCTCAATCAAAAGTAAACTTCAACTCTGTTAGTTGAGTGCAAAGAAGAGAAACAAGTTGCACAAAATGCTTCTGTATATTTTTAATTTGAAGATATTCCTTTTTCCACTATAAGCCCATTAGCTCTCGGAGTGTCCAGTTGCAGTTTCCACAGAAAGAGTGTTTCAGAACTGCTGTATCAAAAGTCATATTCATAGCTGTTAGTTGATTGCACAGAAGAGATAGAAGGTTTGCAGAATGCTTCTGTATAGTTTTTATTTGAAGATATTCCTTTTTCCACTATAGGACCCTTAGGGCTCCGAATGTCCACTTACAGTTTCTACAGAAACAATGTTTCAGAACTTTTCAATCAAAAGTAAGCTTCAACTCTGTTAGTTGAATTCACAGAACAGAAAGCAGTTTCATAAAATGCTTCTGTGTAGTTTTCATTTGAAGATATTCCATTTGCCACTAGAGTCCTCCTGGGGCTCCAAATGTCCACTTGCAGTTTCCACAGAAACTGTGTTTCAGAACTGCTCAATCAAAAGTAAGCTTCAACTCTGTTAGTTGAATGCAATGAACAAAAAGTACTATCAGAGAATGCTTCTGTGTAGTTTTTATTTGAAGACATTACATTTTCCACTGTAGGCCTCTTAGCGCTATGAATGTCCAGTTGCAGTTTCTAATGAAAGAGTGTTTCAGCGCTGCTCAATCAAAAGAAATGTCCAACTCTGTTAGTTGAAAGCACAGAACAGAAAGAAGTTTCACAGAATGCTTCTGTGTAGGTTTTATTTGAAGTATGTCCTTTTTACACTATAGGCCCCCAAGCGCTATGGTTGTCCACTTGCAGTTTCTACAGAAAGAGTGTTTCTGTGCTGCTCTATCAAAAGTAGGTTCAACTCTGTTGAATGCACAGAAGACAAAGAAGTTTCACAGAATTCTTCTGTGTAGTTTTTATTTGTAGATATTCTTTTTTGCTGTATAGGCCCCTTAGCGCTATGAATGTCCAATTGCAGTTTCTACAGAAAGAGTGTTTCAGAATTGCTCAATCAAAAGTAAGCTTCAAATCTGTTACTTGAATGCACAGAACAGAAAGAAGTTTCACTGAATGCTTCTGTGTAGTTTTTCTTTGTAGTTATTCCTTTTTCCAGCATAGGCTCCTTAGTGCTACGAATGTCCACTTGCAGTTTCTACCGAAAGAGTGTTTCAGAACTGCTCAATCAATAGTATTGTTCAACTCTGTTAGTTGAATGCACAGAACAGAAAGAAGTTTCGCAGAATGCTTCTGAGTAGTTTCTAGTTGAAGATAACACTTTTTCCACTATAAGCCCCATAGAGCTCTGAATGTCCAGTTGCAGTTCCTACAGAAAGAGTGTTTCAGAACTGCTCTATCAAAAGTAATGTTCAACTCTGTTAGTTGAATGCACAGAAGAGAAAGAAGCTTCGGAGAATGTTTCTGTGTAGTTTTAATTTGAAGATATTCCTTTTTCCACTATAAGCCCATTAGCTCTCAGAGTGTCCAGTTGCATTTTCCACAGAAAGAGTTTTTCAGTACTGCTCTATCAGAAGTAATATTCATCTCTGTTAGTTGAATGCACAGAACAGAAAGAGGTTTCGCAGAATGCTTCTGAGTAGTTTCTAGTTGAAGATATCCCTTTTTCCACTATAAGCCCCATAGAGCTCTGAATGTCCAGTTGCAGTTTCTACAGAAAGAGTGTTTCAAAACTGCTCTATCAAAAGTAATGTTCAACTCTGTTAGTTGAATGCACAGAACAGAAAGAAGTTTCGGAGAATGCTTCTGTGTAGTTTTTATTTGAAGATATTCCTTTTTCCACTATAGGCCCCTTACGGTTCCAAATATCCACTTGCTGTTTCTACAGAAAGAGCGTCTCAGAACTGCTCAATCAATAGTATGCTTCAACTCTGTTAGTTGAATTCAAGGAACAGAAATAAGTTTCACAGAATGTTTCTGTGTAGTTTTTATTTGATGATAATCCTTTTTCCAATATAAGCCCATTAGTGCTCTGTATGTCCAGTTGCACTTTCCACAGAAAGTGTTTCAGAACTGCTCTATCAAAAGTAATATTCATCTCTGTTAGTTGAATGCACAGAACAGAACGAAGTTTCGCAGAATGCTTCAGTGTAGTTTTTATTTGAAGATATTCCTTTTTCCACTACAGGCCCCTTAGGGCTCTGAATGTCCACTTGTAGTTTTTACAGAAACAGTGTTTCAGAACTGCTCAATCAAAAGTAAGCTTCAACTGTGTTAGTTCATTGCACAGAACAGAAAGAAATTTCACTGAATGCCTCTGTGTAGTTTTTGTTTGTAATTATTCCTTTTCCATTATAGGCTCCTTAGTGCTAGGAATGTCCACTTGCAGTTTCTACAGAAAGAGTGTTTCAGAACTGCTCAATCAATAGTAATGTTCAACTCTGATAGTTGAATGCACAGAACAGAATGAAGTTTCGCAGAATGCTTCTGAGTAGCTTTTAGTTGAAGATATTTCTTTTTCCACTATAAGCCCTTTAGCGCTCTGAATGTCCAGTTGCAGTTTCTACAGAAAGAGTGTTTCAGAGCTGCTCTACCAAAAGTAATATTCAACTCTGTTAGTTTAATGCACAGAACAGAAAGAAGCTTCGGAGAATGCTTCTGTGTAGTTTTTATTTGAAGATATTCCTTTTTCCACTATTGGCCCCTTAGGGTTCAAAATGTCCACTTGCTGTTTCTACAGAAAGAGCGTCTCAGAACTGCTCAATCAATAGTAAGCTTCAACTATGTTAGTTGAATGCAAAGAACAGAAAGAAGTTTCACAGAATGCTTCTGTGTAGTTTTTATTTGTAGATATTCTTTTTTGCTGTATAGGCACCTTAGCGCTAGGAATGTCCAATTGCAGTTTCTACAGAAAGAGTGTTTCAGAATTGCTCAATCAAAAGTAAGCTTCAAATCTGTTACTTGAATTCACAGAACAGAAAGAAGTTTCACTGAATGCTTCTGTGTAGTTTTTCTTTGTAGTTATTCCTTTTTCCAGCATAGGCTCCTTAGTGCTACAAATGTCCACTTGCAGTTTCTACCGAAAGAGTGTTTCAGAACTGCTCAATCAATAGTATTGTTCAACTCTGTTAGTTGAATGCACAGAACAGAAAGAAGTTTCGCAGAATGCTTCTGAGTAGTTTCTAGTTGAAGATATCCCTTTTTCCACTATAAGCCCCATAGAGCTTTGAATGTCCAGTTGCAGTTCCTACAGAAAGAGTGTTTCAGAACTGCTCTATCAAAAGTAATGTTCAACTCTGTTAGTTGAATGCACAGAAGAGAAAGAAGCTACGGAGAATGTTTCTATGTAGTTTTAATTTGAAGATATTCCTTTTTCCACTGTAAGCCCATTAGCTCTCAGAGTGTCCAGTTGCATTTTCCACAGAAAGAGTGTTTCATTACTGCTCTATCAGAAGTAATATTCATCTCTGTTAGTTGAATGCACAGAACAGAAAGAGGTTTCGCAGAATGCTTCTGAGTAGTTTCTAGTTGAAGATATCCCTTTTTCCACTATAAGCCCCATAGAGCTCAGAATGTCCAGTTGCAGTTTCTACAGAAAGAGTGTTTCAAAACTGCTCTATCAAAAGTAATGTTCAACTCTGTTAGTTGAATGCAAAGAACAGAAAGAAGTTTCGGAGAATGCTTCTGTGTAGTTTTTATTTGAAGATATTCCTTTTTCCACTATAGGCCCCATACGGTTCCAAATATCCACTTGCTGTTTCTACAGAAAGAGCGTCTCAGAACTGCTCAATCAATAGTATGCTTCAACTCTGTTAGTTGAATTCAAAGAACAGAAGTAAGTTTCACAGAATGTTTCTGTGTAGTTTTTATTTGAAGATACTCCTTTTTCCAATATAAGCCCATTAGTGCTCTGTATGTCCAGTTGCACTTTCCACAGAAAGAGTGTTTCAGAACTGCTCTATCAAAAGTAATATTCATCTCTGTTAGTTGAATGCACAGAACAGAAAGAAGTTTCGCAGAATGCTTCAGTGTAGTTTTTATTTGAAGATATTCCTTTTTCCACTACAGGCCCCTTAGGGCTCTGAATGTCCACTTGTAGTTTTTACAGAAACAGTGTTTCAGAACTGTTCAATCAAAAGTAAGCTTCAACTCTGTTAGTTCATTGCACAGAACAGAAAGAAGTTTCACTGAATGCCTCTGTGTAGTTTTTGTTTGTAATTATTCCTTTTCCAGTATAGGCTCCTTAGTGCTAGGAATGTCCACTTGCAGTTTCTACAGAAAGAGTGTTTCAGAACTGCTCAATCAATAGTAATGTTCAACTCTGATAGTTGAATGCACAGAACAGAATGAAGTTTCGCAGAATGCTTCTGAGTAGCTTTTAGTTGAAGATATTGCTTTTTCCACTATAAGCCCTTTAGCGCTCTGAATGTCCAGTTGCATTTTCTACAGAAAGAGTGTTTCAGAACTGCTCTACCAAAAGTAATATTCAACTCTGTTAGTTTAATGCACAGAACAGAAAGAAGCTTCGGAGAATGCTTCTGTGTAGTTTTTATTTGAAGATATTCCTTTTTCCACTGTTGGCCCCTTAGGGTTCCAAATGTCCACTTGCTGTTTCTACAGAAAGAGCGTCTCAGAACTGCTCAATCAATAGTAAGCTTCAACTCTGTTAGTTGAATGCAAAGAACAGAAAGAAGTTTCACAGAATGATTCTGTGTAGTTTTTATTTGAAGATATTGGTTTTTCCACTGTACGCCCCTTAGGGTTCCAAATGTCCACTTGCAGTTTCTTCAGAAAGAGCGTCTCAGAACTGCTCAATCAAAAGTAAACTTCAACTCTGTTAGTTGAGTGCAAAGAAGAGAAACAAGTTTCACAAAATGCTTCTGTATAGTTTTAATTTGAAGATATTCCTTTTTCCACTATATGCCCATTAGCTCTCGGAGTGTCCAGTTGCAGTTTCCACAGAAAGAGTGTTTCAGAACTGCTGTATCAAAAGTAATATTCATATCTGTTAGTTAAATGCACAGAAGAGATAGAAGGTTTGCAGAATGCTTCTGTATAGTTTTTATTTGAAGATATTCCTTTTTCCACTATAGGACCCTTAGGGCTCCGAATGTCCACTTACAGTTTCTACAGAAACAATGTTTCAGAACTGTTCAATCAAAAGTAAGCTTCAACTCTGTTAGTTGAATTCACAGAACAGAAAGCAGTTTCATAAAATGCTTCTGTGTAGTTTTCATTTGAAGATATTCCATTTGCCACTAGAGTCCTCCTGGGGCTCCAAATGTCCACTTGCAGTTTCCACAGAAACTGTGTTTCAGAACTGCTCAATCAAAAGTAAGCTTCAACTCTGTTAGTTGAATGCACTGAACAAAAAGTACTATCACAGAATGCTTCTGTGTAGTTTTTATTTGAAGACATTACATTTTCCACTGTAGGCCTCTTAGCGCTATGAATGTCCACTTGCAGTTTCTAATGAAAGAGTGTTTCAGTGCTGCTCAATCAAAAGAAAGGTCCAACTGTGTTAGTTGAATGCACAGAACAGAAAGAAGTTTCACAGAATGCTTCTGTGTAGGTTTTATTTGAAGTAAGTCCTTTTTACACTATAGGCCCCCATGCGCTATGGTTGTCCACTTGCAGTTTCTACAGAAAGACTGTTTCTGTGCTGCTCTATCAAAAGTAGGTTCAACTCCGTTAGTTGAATGCACAGAAGACAAAGAAGTTTCACAGAATGCTTCTGTGTAGTTTTTATTTGTAGATATTCTTTTTTGCTGTATAGGCCCCTTAGCGCTATGAATGTCCAATTGCAGTTTCTACAGAAAGAGTGTTTCAGAATTGCTCAATCAAAAGTAAGCTTCAAATCTGTTACTTGAATGCACAGAACAGAAAGAAGTTTCACTGAATGCTTCTGTGTAGTTTTTGTTTGTAGTTATTCCTTTTTCCAGCATAGGCTCCTTAGTGCTACGAATGTCCACTTGTAGTTTCTACAGAAAGAGTGTTTCAGAACTGCTCAATCAATAGTAATGTTCAACTCTGTTAGTTGAATGCACAGAACAGAAAGAAGTTTCGGAGAATGCTTCTGAGTAGTTTCTAGTTGAAGATATCCCTTTTTCCACTATAAGCCCCATAGAGCTCTGAATGTCCAGTTGCAGTTTCTACAGAAAGAGTGTTTCAGAACTGCTCTATCAAAAGTAATGTTCAACTCTGTTAGTTGAATGCACAGAACAGAAAGAAGTTTCGGAGAATGCTTCTGTGTAGCTTTTATTTGAAGATATTCCTTTTTCCACTATAGGACCCTTAGGGCTCAGAATGTCCACTTACAGTTTCTACAGAAACAATGTTTCAGAACTTTTCAATCAAAAGTAAGCTTCAACTCTGTTAGTTGAATTCACAGAACAGAAAGCAGTTTCATAAAAGGCTTCTGTGTAGTTTTTATTTGAAGATATTCCATTTGCCACTAGAGCCCTCCTGGGGCTCCAAATGTCCACTTGCAGTTTCCACAGAAACTGTGTTTCAGAACTGCTCAATCAAAAGTAAGCTTCAACTCTGTTAGTTGAATGCACTGAACAAAAAGTACTATCACAGAATGCTTCTGTGTGGTTTTTATTTGAAGACATTACATTTTCCACTGTAGGCCTCTTAGCGCTATGATTGTCCACTTGCAGTTTCTAACGAAAGAGTGTTTCAGTGCTGCTCAATCAAAAGAAAGGTGCAACTCTGATAGTTGAATGTACAGAACAGAAAGAAGTTTCACAGAATGCTTCTGTGTTGTTTATATATGTAGATATTCTTTTTTGCTGTATAGGCCCCTTAGCGCTATGAATGTCCAATTGCAGTTTCTACAGAAAGAGTGTTTCAGAATTGCTCAATCAAAAGTAAGCTTCAAATCTGTTACTTGAATGCACAGAACAGAAAGAAGTTTCACTGAATGATTCTGTGTGGTTTTTGTTTGTAGTTATTCCTTTTTCCAGCGTAGGCTCCTCAGTGCTACGAATGTCCACTTGCAGTTTCTACCGAAAGAGTGTTTCAGAACTGCTCAATCAATAGTATTGTTCAACTCTGTTAGTTGAATGCACAGAACAGAAAGAAGTTTCGCAGAATGCTTCTGAGTAGTTTCTAGTTGAAGATATCCCTTTTTCCACTATAAGCCCCATAGAGCTCTGAATGTCCAGTTGCAGTTCCTACAGAAAGAGTGTTTCAGAACTGCTCTATCAAAAGTAATGTTCAACTCTGTTAGTTGAATGCACAGAACAGAAAGAAGCTTCGGAGAATGTTTCTGTGTAGTTTTAATTTGAAGATATTCCTTTTTCCACTATAAGCCCATTAGCTCTCTGAGTGTCCAGTTGCATTTTCCACAGAAAGAGTGTTTCAGAACTGCTCTATCAAAAGTAATATTCATCTCTGTTAGTTGAATGCACAGAACAGAAAGAAGTTTCGCAGAATGCTTCTGAGTAGTTTCTAGTTGAAGATATCCCTTTTTCCACTATAAGCCCCATAGAGCTCTGAATGTCCAGTTGCAGTTTCTACAGAAAGAGTGTTTCAGAACTGCTCTATCAAAAGTAATGTTCAACTCTGTTAGTTGAATGCACAGAACAGAAAGAAGTTTCGGAGAATGCTTCTATGTAGTTTTTATTTGAAGATATTCCTTTTTCCACTATAGGCCCCTTACGGTTCCAAATATCCACTTGCTGTTTCTACAGAAAGAGCGTCTCAGAACTGCTCAATCAATAGTATGCTTCAACTCTGTTAGTTGAATTCAAAGAACAGAAATAAGTTTCACAGAATGTTTCTGTGTAGTTTTTATTTGAAGATATTCCTTTTTCCAATATAAGCCCATTAGTGCTCTGTATGTCCAGTTGCAGTTTCCACAGAAAGAGTGTTTCAGAACTGCTCTATCAAAAGTAATATTCATCTCTGTTAGTTGAATGCACAGAACAGAAAGAAGTTTTGCAGAATGCTTCAGTGTAGTTTTTATTTGAAGATATTCCTTTTTCCACTATAGGCCCCTTAGGGCTCCGAATATCCACTTGCAGTTTTTACAGAAACAGTGTTTCAGAACCGTTCAATGAAAAGTAAGCTTCAACTCTGTTAGTTGAATGCCCAGAACAGAAAGAAGTTTCGCAGAATGCTTCTGAGTAGTTTTAATTTGAAGATATTCTTTTTTCCACTATAAGCCAAATAGCGCTCTGAGTGTCCACTTGTAGTTTCTACAGAAACAGTGTTTCAGAACTGCTCTATCGAAAGTAATATTCAACTCTGTTACTTGAATGCACAGAACAGAAAGAAGTTTCGCAGAATGCTTCTGTGTAGTTTTTATCTGTAGATATTCTTTTTGGCAGTATAGGCCCCTTAGCGCTATGAATGTCCAATTGCAGTTTCTACAGAAAGAGTGTATCAGAATTGCTCAATCAAAAGTAAGCTTCAACTCTGTTAGTTCATTGCACAGAACAGAAAGAAGTTTCACTGAATGCCTCTGTGTAGTTTTTGTTTGTAATTATTCCTTTTCCAGTATAGGCTCCTTAGTGCTAGGAATGTCCACTTGCAGTTTCTACAGAAAGAGTGTTTCAGAACTGCTCAATCAATAGTAATGTTCAACTCTGATAGTTGAATGCACACAACTGAATGAAGTTTCGCAGAATGCTTCTGAGTAGCTTTTAGTTGAAGATATTGCTTTTTCCACTATAAGCCCTTTAGCGCTCTGAATGTCCAGTTGCAGTTTCTACAGAAAGAGTGTTTCAGAACTGCTCTACCAAAAGTAATATTCAACTCTGTTAGTTTAATGCACAGAACAGAAAGAAGCTTCGGAGAATGCTTCTGTGTAGTTTTTATTTGAAGATATTCCTTTTTCCTCTATTGGCCCCTTAGGGTTCCAAATGTCCACTTGCTGTTTCTACAGAAAGAGCGTCTCAGAACTGCTCAATCAATAGTAAGCTTCAACTCTGTTAGTTGAATGCAAAGAACAGAAAGAAGTTTCACAGAATGATTCTGTGTAGTTTTTATTTGAAGATATTCGTTTTTCCACTGTACGCCCCTTAGGGTTCCAAATGTCCACTTGCAGTTTGTTCAGAAAGAGCGTCTCAGAACTGCTCAATCAAAAGTAAACTTCAACTCTGTTAGTTGAATGCAAAGAAGAGAAACAAGTTTCACAGAATGCTTCTGTATAGTTTTAATTTGAAGATATTCCTTTTTCCACTATAAGCCCATTAGCTCTCTGAGTGTCCAGTTGCAGTTTCCACAGTAAGAGTGTTTCAGAACTGCTCTATCAAAAGTAATATTCATATCTGTTAGTTGAATGCACAGAAGAGATAGAAGTTTTGCAGAATGCTTCTGTATAGTTTTTATTTGAAGATATTCCTTTTTCCACTATAGGATTCTTAGGGCTCCGAATGTCCACTTACAGTTTCTACAGAAACAATGTTTCAGAACTGTTCAATCAAAAGTAAGCTTCAACTCTGTTAGTTGAATTCACAGAACAGAAAGCAGTTTCACAAAATGCTTCTGTGTAGTTTTCATTTGAAGATATTCCATTTGCCACTAGAGTCCTCCTGGGGCTCCAAATGTCCACTTGCAGTTTCCACAGAAACTGCGTTTCAGAACTGCTCAATCAAAAGTAAGCTTCAACTCTGTTAGTTGAATGCACTGAACAAAAAGTACTATCACAGAATGCTTCTGTGTAGTTTTTATTTGAAGACATTACATTTTCCACTGTAGGCCTCTTAGCGCTATGAATGTCCACTTGCAGTTTCTAATGAAAGAGTGTTTCAGTGCTGCTCAATCAAAAGAAAGGTCCAACTCTGTTAGTTGAATGCACAGAACAGAAAGAAGTTTCACAGAATGCTTCTGTGTAGGTTTTATTTGAAGTAAGTCCTTTTTACACTATAGGCCCCCATGCGCTATGGTTGTCCACTTTCAGTTTCTACAGAAAGACTGTTTCTGTGCTGCTCTATCAAAAGTAGGTTCAACTCTGTTAGTTGAATGCACAGAAGACAAAGAAGTTTCACAGAATGCTTCTGTGTAGTTTTTATTTGTAGATATTCTTTTTTGCTGTATAGGCCCCTTAGCGCTATGAATGTTCAATTGCAGTTTCTACAGAAAGAGTGTTTCAGAATTGCTCAATCAAAAGTAAGCTTCAAATCTGTTACTTGAATGCACAGAACAGAAAGAAGTTTCACTGAATGCTTCTGTGTAGTTTTTGTTTGTAGTTATTCCTTTTTCCAGCATAGGCTCCTTAGTGCTACGAATGTCCACTTGTAGTTTCTACAGAAAGAGTGTTTCAGAACTGCTCAATCAATAGTAATGTTCAACTCTGTTAGTTGAATGCACAGAACAGAAAGAAGTTTCGCAGAATGCTTCTGAGTAGTTTCTAGTTGAAGATAACCCTTTTTCCACTATAAGCCCCGTAGAGCTCTGAATGTCCAGTTGCAGTTTCTACAGAAAGAGTGTTTCAGAACTGCTCTATCAAAAGTAATGTTCAACTCTGTTAGTTGAATGCACAGAACAGAAAGAAGTTTCGGAGAATGCTTCTGTGTAGTTTTTATTTGAAGATATTCCTTTTTCCACTATAGGACCCTTAGGGCTCAGAATGTCCACTTACAGTTTCTACAGAAACAATGTTTCAGAACTTTTCAATCAAAAGTAAGCTTCAACTCTGTTAGTTGAATTCACAGAACAGAAAGCAGTTTCATAAAAGGCTTCTGTGTAGTTTTTATTTGAAGATATTCCATTTGCCACTAGAGCCCTCCTGGGGCTCCAAATGTCCACTTGCAGTTTCCACAGAAACTGTGTTTCAGAACTGCTCAATCAAAAGTAAGCTTCAACTCTGTTAGTTGAATGCACTGAACAAAAAGTACTATCACAGAATGCTTCTGTGTAGTTTTTATTTGAAGACATTACATTTTCCACTGTAGGCCTCTTAGCGCTATGATTGTCCACTTGCAGTTTCTAATGAAAGAGTGTTTCAGTGCTGCTCAATCAAAAGAAAGGTCCAACTCTGTTAGTTGAATTTACAGAACAGAACGAAGTTTCAGAGAATGCTTCTGTGTTGTTTATATTTGTAGATATTCTTTTTTGCTGTATAGGCCCCTTAGCGCTACGAGTGTCAAATTGCAGTTTCTACAGAAAGAGTGTTTCAGAACTGCTCTATCAAAAGTAATGTTCAACTCTGTTAGTTGAATGCACAGAACAGAAAGAAGTTTCGGAGAATGCTTCTGTGTAGTTTTTATTTGAAGATATTCCTTTTTCCACTATAGGCCCCTTACGGTTCCAAATATCCACTTGCTGTTTCTACAGAAAGACCGTCTCAGAACTGCTCAATCAATAGTATGCTTCAACTCGGTTAGTTGAATTCAAAGAACAGAAATAAGTTTCACAGAATGTTTCTGTGTAGTTTTTATTTGAAGATATTCCTTTTTCCACTATAGGCCCCTTAGGGCTCCGAATATCCACTTGAAGTTTTTACAGAAACAGTGTTTCAGAACTGTTCAATCAAAAGTAAGCTTCAACTCTGTTAGTTGAATGCCCAGAACAGAAAGAAGTTTCGCAGAATGCTTCTGAGTAGTTTTAATTTGAAGATATTCTTTTTTCCACTATAAGCCAAATAGCGCTCTGAGTGTCCACTTGTAGTTTCTACAGAAACAGTGTTTCAGAACTGCTCTATCAAAAGTAATATTCAACTCTGTTACTTGAATGCACAGAACAGAAAGAAGTTTCGCAGAATGCTTCTGTGTAGTTTTTATCTGTAGATATTCTTTTTGGCAGTATAGGCCCCTTAGCGCTATGAATGTCCAATTGCAGTTTCTACAGAAAGAGTGTATCAGAATTGCTCAATCAAAAGTAAGCTTCAACTCTGTTAGTTCATTGCACAGAACAGAAAGAAGTTTCACTGAATGCCTCTGTGTAGTTTTTGTTTGTAATTATTCCTTTTCCAGTATAGGCTCCCTAGTGCTAGCAATGTCCACTTGCAGTTTCTACAGAAAGAGTGTTTCAGAACTGCTCAATCAATAGTAATGTTCAACTCTGATAGTTGAATGCACAGAACAGAATGAAGTTTCGCAGAATGCTTCTGAGTAGCTTTTAGTTGAAGATATTGCTTTTTCCACTATAAGCCCTTTAGCGCTCTGAATGTCCAGTTGCAGTTTCTACAGAAAGAGTGTTTCAGAACTGCTCTACCAAAAGTAATACTCCACTCTGTTAGTTTAATGCACAGAACAGAAAGAAGCTTCGGAGAATGCTTCTGTGTAGTTTTTATTTGAAGATATTCCTTTTTCCACTATTGGCCCCTTAGGGTTCCAAATGTCCACTTGCTGATTCTACAGAAAGAGCGTCTCAGAACTGCTCAATCAATAGTAAGCTTCAACTCTGTTAGTTGAATGCAAAGAACAGAAAGAAGTTTCACAGAATGATTCTGTGTAGTTTTTATTTGAAGATATTCCTTTTTCCACTGTACGCCCCTTAGGGTTCCAAATGTCCACTTGCAGTTTCTTCAGAAAGAGCGTCTCAGAACTGCTCAATCAAAAGTAAACTTCAACTCTGTTAGTTGAATGCAAAGAAGAGAAACAAGTTTCACAGAATGCTTCTGTATAGTTTTAATTTGAAGATATTCCTTTTTCCACTATAAGCCCATTAGCTCTCTGAGTGTCCAGTTGCAGTTTCCACAGTAAGAGTGTTTCAGAACTGCTGTATCAAAAGTAATATTCATATCTGTTAGTTGAATGCACAGAAGAGATAGAAGTTTTGCAGAATGCTTCTGTATAGTTTTTATTTGAAGATATTCCTTTTTCCACTATAGGACCCTTACGGCTCCGAATGTCCCCTTACAGTTTCTACAGAAACAATGTTTCAGAACTTTTCAATCAAAAGTAAGCTTCAACTCTGTTAGTTGAATTCACAGAACAGAAAGCAGTTTCATAAAATGCTTCTGTGTAGTTTTCATTTGAAGATATTCCATTTGCCACTAGAGTCCTCCTGGGGCTCCAAATGTCCACTTGCAGTTTCCACAGAAACTGTGTTTCAGAACTGCGCAATCAAAAGTAAGCTTCAACTCTGTTAGTTGAATGCACTGAACAAAAAGTACTATCACAGAATGATTCTGTGTAGTTTTTATTTGAAGACATTTCCTTTTCCACTGTAGGCCTCTTAGCGCTATGAATGTCCACTTGCAGTTTCTAATGAAAGAGTGTTTCAGTGCTGCTCAATCGAAAGAAAGGTCCAACTCTGTTAGTTGAATGCACAGAACAGAAAGAAGTTTCACAGAATGCTTCTGTGTAGGTTTTATTTGAAGTAAGTCCTTTTTACACTATAGGCCCCCATGCGCTATGGTTGTCCACTTGCAGTTTCTACAGAAAGAGTGTTTCTGTGCTGCTCTATCAAAAGTAGATTCAACTCTGTTAGTTGAATGCACAGAAGACAAAGAAGTTTCACAGAATGCTTATGTGTAGTTTTATTTGTAGATATTTTTTTTGCTCTATAGGCCCCTTAGCGCTATGAATGTCCAATTGCAGTTCCTACAGAAAGAGTGTTTCAGAATTGCTCAATCAAAAGTAAGCTTCAAATCTGTTACTTGAATGCACAGAACAGAAAGAAGTTTCACTGAATGCTTCTGTGTAGTTTTTGTTTGTAGTTATTCCTTTTTCCAGCATAGGCTCCTTAGTGCTACGAATGTCCACTTGTAGTTTCTACAGAAAGAGTGTTTCAGAACTGCTCAATCAATAGTAATGTTCAACTCTGTTAGTTGAATGCACAGAACAGAAAGAAGTTTCGCAGAATGCTTCTGAGTAGTTTCTAGTTGAAGATATCCCTTTTTCCACTATAAGCCCCATAGAGCTCTGAATGTCCAGTTGCAGTTTCTACAGAAAGAGTGTTTCAGAACTGCTCAATCAATAGTAATGTTCAACTCTGATAGTTGAATGCACAGAAGAGAATGAAGTTTCGCAGAATGCTTCTGAGTAGCTTTTAGTTGAAGATATTGCTTTTTCCACTATAAGCCCTTTAGCGCTCTGATTGTCCTGTTGCAGTTTCTACAGAAAGAGTGTTTCAGAACTGCTCTACCAAAAGTAATATTCAACTCTGTTAGTTTAAAGCACAGAACAGAAAGAAGCTTCGGAGAATGCTTCTGTGTAGTTTTTATTTGAAGATATTCCTTTTTCCACTATTGGCCCCTTAGGGTTCCAAATATCCACTTGCTGTTTCTACAGAAAGAGCGTCTCAGAACAGCTCAATCAATAGTAAGCTTCAACTCTGTTAGTTGAATGCAAAGAACAGAAAGAAGTTTCACAGAATGATTCTGTGTAGTTTTATTTGAAGATATTCGTTTTTCCACTATTGGCCCCTTAGGGTTCCAAATGTCCACTTGCAGTTTCTTCAGAAAGAGCGTCTCAGAACTGCTCAATCAAAAGTAAACTTCAACTCTGTTAGTTGAATGCAAAGAAGAGAAACAAGTTTCACAGAATGCTTCTGTATAGTTTTAATTTGAAGATATTCCTTTTTCCACTATAAGCCCATTAGCTCTCTGAGTGTCCAGTTGCAGTTTCCACAGAAAGAGTGTTTCAGAACTGCTCTATCAAAAGTAATATTCATCTCTGTTAGTTGAATGCACAGAACAGATAGAATTTTCGCAGAATGCTTCTGTGTAGTTTTTATTTGAAGATATTCCTTTTTCCACTATAGGAGCATTAGGGCTCAGAATGTCCACTTACAGTTTCTACAGAAACAATGTTTCAGAACTTTTCAATCAAAAGTAAGCTTCAACTCTGTTAGTTGAATTCACAGAACAGAAAGCAGTTTCATAAAAGCTTCTGTATAGTTTTTAATTGAAGATATTCCATTTGACTCTAGAGCCCTCCTGGGGCTCCAAATGTCCACTTGCAGGTTCCACAGAAACTGTGTTTCAGAACTGCTCAATCAAAAGTAAGCTTCAACTCTTTTAGTTGAATGCACTGAACAAAAAGTACTATCACAGAATGCTTCTGTGTAGTTTTTATTTGAAGACATTACATTTTCCACTGTAGGCCTCTTAGCGCTATGAATGTCCACTTGCAGTTTCTAATGAAAGAGTGTTTCAGTGCTGCTCAATCAAAAGAAAGGTCCAACTCTGTTAGTTGAATGCACAGAACAGAAAGAAGTTTCACAGAATGCTTCTGTGTTGTTTTTATTTGTAGATATTCTTTTTTGCTGTATAGGCCCCTTAGCGCTAGGAATGTCCAATTGCAGTTTCTACAGAAAGAGTGTTTCAGAATTGCTCAATCAAAAGTAAGCTTCAAATCTGTTACTTGAATGCACAGAACAGAAAGAAGTTTCACTGAATGCTTCTGTGTAGTTTTTGTTTGTAGTTATTCCTTTTTCCAGCATAGGCTCCTTAATGCTACGAATGTCCACTTGCAGTTTCTACCGAGAGTGTTTCAGAACTGCTCAATCAATAGTATTGTTCAAATCTGTTAGTTGAATGCACAGAACAGAAAGAAGTTTCGCAGAATTCTTCTGAGTAGTTTCTAGTTGAAGATATCCCTTTTTCCACTATAAGCCCCATAGAGCTCTGAATGTCCAGTTGCAGTTCCTACAGAAAGAGTGTTTCAGAACTGCTCCATCAAAAGTAATGTTCAACTCTGTTAGTTGAATGCACAGAACAGAAAGAAGCTTCGGAGAATGCTTCTGTGTAGTTTTAATTTGAAGATATTCCTTTTTCCTCTATAAGCCCATTAGCTCTCTGAGTGTCCAGTTGCATTTTCCACAGAAAGAGTGTTTCAGAACTGCTCTATCAAAAGTAATGTTCAACTCTGTTAGTTGAATGCACAGAACAGAAAGAAGCTTCGGAGAATGCTTCTGTGTAGTTTTAATTTGAAGATATTCCTTTTTCCACTATAAGCCCATTAGCTCTCTGAGTGTCCAGTTGCATTTTCAACCGAAAGAGTGTTTCAGAACTGCTCTATCAAAAGTAATATTCATCTCTGTTAGTTGAACGAACAGAACAGAGAGAAGTTTCGCAGAATGGTTCTGTGTAGTTTTTATTTGAAGATATTTCTTTTTCCACTATAGGACCCTTAGGGCTCCGAATGTCCACTTACAGTTTCTACAGAAACAATGTTTCAGAACTGTTCAATCAAAAGAAAGCTTCAACTCTGTTAGTTGAATTCACAGAGCAGAAAGCAGTTTCATAAAATGCTTCTGTGTAGTTTTTATTTGAAGATATTCCTTTTGCCACTAGAATCCTCCTGGGGCTCCGAATGTCCACTTGCAGTTTCCACAGAAACTGTGTTTCAGAACTCCTCAATCAAAAGTAAGCTTCAACTCTGTTAGTTGAATGCACTGAACAAAAAGTACTATCACAGAATGCTTCTGTGTAGTTTTTATTTGAAGACATTACATTTTCCACTGTAGGCCTCTTAGCGCTATGAATGTCCACTTGCAGTTTCTAATGAAAGAGTGTTTCTGTGCTGCTCAATCAAAAGAAAGGTCCAACTCTGTTAGTTGAATGCACAGAACAGAAAGAAGGTTCACAGTATGCTTCCGTGTAGGTTTTATTTGAAGTAAGTCCTTTTTACACTATAGGCCCCTATGCGCTATGGTTGTCCACTTGCAGTTTCTACAGAAAGAGTGTTTCTGTGCTGCTCTATCAAAAGTAGGTTCAACTCTGTTAGTTGAATGCACAGAAGACAAAGAAGTTTCACAGAATGCTTCTGTGTAGTTTTTATTTTTAGATATTCTTTTTTGCTGTATAGGCCCCTTAGCGCTATGAATGTCCAACTGCAGTTTCTACAGAAAGAGTGTTTCAGAATTGCTCAATCAAAAGTAAGCTTCAAACCTGTTACTTGAATGCGCAGAACAGAAAGAAGTTTCACTGAATGCTTCTGTGTAGTTTTTGTTTGTAGTTATTCCTTTTTCCAGCATAGGCTCCTTAGTGCTACGAATGTCCACTTGTAGTTTCTACAGAAAGAGTGTTTCAGAACTGCTCAATCAATAGTATTGTTCAACTCTGTTAGTTGAATGCACAGAACAGAAAGAAGTTTCGCAGAATGCTTCTGAGTAGTTTCTAGTTGAAGATATCCCTTTTTCCACTATAAGCCCCATAGAGCTCTGAATGTCCAGTTGCAGTTTCTACAGAAAGAGTCTTTCAGAACTGCTCTATCAAAAGTAATGTTCAACCTTGTTAGTTGAATGCACAGAACAGAAAGAAGTTTCGGAGAATGCTTCTGTGTAGTTTTTATTTGAAGATATTCCTTTTTCCTCTATAGGCCCCTTACGGTTCCAAATATGCACTTGCTGTTTCTACAGAAAGAGCGTCTCAGAACTGCTCAATCAATAGAATGCTTCAACTCTGTTAGTTGAATGCAAAGAACAGAAATAAGTTTCACAGAATGTTTCTGTGTAGGTTTTATTTGAAGATACTCCTTTCTCCAATATAAGCCCATTAGTGCTCTGTATGTCCAGTTGCAGTTTCCACAGAAAGAGTCTTTCAGAACTGCTCTATCAAAAGTAATATTCATCTCTGTTAGTTGAATGCACAGAACAGAAAGAAGTTTCGCAGAATGCTTCAGTGTAGTTTTTATTTGAAGATATTCCTTTTTCCACTATAGGCCCCTTAGGGCTCCGAATGTCCACTTGCAGTTTTTACAGAAACAGTGTTTCAGAACTGTTCAATCAAAAGTAAGCTTCAACTCTGTTAGTTGAATGCCCAGAACAGAAAGAAGTTTCGCAGAATGCTTCTGAGTAGTTTTAATTTGAAGATATTCTTTTTTCCACTATAAGCCAAATAGCGCTCTGAGTGTCCACTTGTAGTTTCTACAGAAACAGTGTTTCAGAACTGCTCTATCGAAAGTAATATTCAACTCTGTTACTTGAATGCACAGAACAGAAAGAAGTTTCGCAGAATGCTTCTGTGTATTTTTTATTTGTAGATATTCTTTTTTGCAGTATAGTCCCCTTAGCGCTATGAATGTCCAATTGCAGTTTCTACAGAAAGAGTGTATCAGAATTGCTCAATAAAAAGTAAGCTTCAACTCTGTTAGTTCATTGCACAGAACAGAAAGAAGTTTCACTGAATGCCTCTGTGTAGGTTTTTTTTGTAATTATTCCTTTTCCAGTATAGGCTCCTTAGTGCTAGGAATGTCCACTTGCAGTTTCTACAGAAAGAGTGTTTCAGAACTGCTCAATCAATAGTAATGTTCAACTCTGATAGTTGAATGCACAGAACAGAATGAAGTTTCGCAGAATGCTTCTGAGTAGCTTTTAGTTGAAGATATTGCTTTTTCCACTATAAGCCCTATAGCGCTCTGAATGTCCAGTTGCAGTTTCTACAGAAAGAGTGTTTCAGAACTGCTCTACCAAAAGCAATATTCAACTCTGTTAGTTTAATGCACAGAACAGAAAGAAGCTTCGGAGAATGCTTCTGTGTAGTTTTTATTTGAAGATATTCCTTTTTCCACTATTGGCCCCTTAGGGTTCCAAATGTCCACTTGCTGTTTCTACAGAAAGAGCGTCTCAGAACTGCTCAATCAATAGTAAGCTTCAACTCTGTTAGTTGAATGCAAAGAACAGAAAGAAGTTTCACAGAATGATTCTGTGTAGTTTTTATTTGAAGATATTCGTTTTTCCACTGTACGCCCCTTAGGGTTCCAAATGTCCACTTGCAGTTTCTTCAGAAAGAGCGTCTCAGAACTGCTCAATCAAAAGTAAACTTCAACTCTGTTAGTTGAATGCAAAGAAGACAAACAAGTTTCACAGAATGCTTCTGTATAGTTTTAATTTGAAGATATTCCTTTTTCCACTATAAGCCCATTAGCTCTCTGAGTGTCCAGTTGCAGTTTCCACAGAAAGAGTGTTTCAGAACTGCTCTATCAAAAGTAATATTCATATCTGTTAGTTGAATGCACAGAAGAGATAGAAGTTTTGCAGAATGCTTCTGTATAGTTTTTATTTGAAGATATTCCTTTTTCCACTATAGGACCCTTAGGGCTCCGAATGTCCACTTACAGTTTCTACAGAAACAATGTTTCAGAACTTTTCCATCAAAAGTAAGCTTCAACTCTGTTAGTTGAATTCACAGAACAGAAATCGGTTTCATAAAATGCTTCTGTGTGGTTTTCATTTGAAGATATTCCATTTGCCACTAGAGTCCTCCTGGGGCTCCGAATGTCCACTTGCAGTTTCCACAGAAACTGTGTTTCAGAACTGCTCAGTAAAAAGTAAGCTTCAACTCTGTTAGTTGAATGCACTGAACAAAAATTACTATCACAGAATGCTTCTGTGTAGTTTTTATTTGAAGACATTACATTTTCCACTGTAGGCCTCTTAGCGCTATGAATGTCCACTTGCAGTTTCTAATGAAAGAGTGTTTCAGTGCTGCTCAATCGAAAGAAAGGTCCAACTCTGTTAGTTGAATGCACAGAACAGAAAGAAGTTTCACAGAATGCTTCTGTGTAGGTTTTATTTGAAGTAAGTCCTTTTTACACTATAGGCCCCCATGCGCTATGGTTGTCCACTTGCAGTTTCTACAGAAAGAGTGTTTCTGTGCTGCTCTATCAAAAGAAGATTCAACTCTGTTAGTTGAATGCACAGAAGACAAAGAAGTTTCACAGAATGCTTATGTGTAGTTTTATTTGTAGATATTCTTTTTTGCTCTATAGGCCCCTTAGCGCTATGAATGTACAATTGCAGTTCCTACAGAAAGAGTGTTTCAGAATTGCTCAATCAAAAGTAAGCTTCAAATCTGTTACTTGAATGCACAGAACAGAAAGAAGTTTCACTGAATGCTTCTGTGTAGTTTTTGTTTGTAGTTATTCCTTTTTCCAGCATAGGCTCCTTAGTGCTACGAATGTCCACTTGTAGTTTCTACAGAAAGAGTTTTTCAGAACTGCTCAATCAATAGTAATGTTCAACTCTGTTAGTTGAATGCACAGAACAGAAAGAAGTTTCGCAGAATGCTTCTGAGTAGTTTCTAGTTGAAGATATCCCTTTTTCCACTATAAGCCCCATAGAGCTCTGAATGTCCAGTTGCAGTTTCTACAGAAAGAGTGTTTCAGAACTGCTCAATCAATAGTAATGTTCAACTCTGATAGTTGAATGCACAGAACAGAATGAAGTTTCGCAGAATGCTTCTGAGTAGCTTTTAGTTGAAGATATTGCTTTTTCCACTATAAGCCCTTTAGCGCTCTGATTGTCCTGTTGCAGTTTCTACAGAAAGAGTGTTTCAGAACTGCTCTACCAAAAGTAATATTCAACTCTGTTAGTTTAAAGCACAGAACAGAAAGAAGCTTCGGAGAATGCTTCTGTGTAGTTTTTATTTGAAGATATTCCTTTTTCCACTATTGGCCCCTTAGGGTTCCAAATGTCCACTTGCTGTTTCTACAGAAAGAGCGTCTCAGAACTGCTCAATCAATAGTAAGCTTCAACTCTGTTAGTTGAATGCAAAGAACAGAAAGAAGTTTCACAGAATGATTCTGTGTAGTTTTATTTGAAGATATCCTTTTTTCCACTATTGGCCCCTTAGGGTTCCAAATGTCCACTTGCAGTTTCTTCAGAAAGAGCGTCTCAGAACTGCTCAATCAAAAGTAAACTTCAACTCTGTTAGTTGAATGCAAAGAAGAGAAACAAGTTTCACAGAATGCTTCTGTATAGTTTTAATTTGAAGATGTTCCTTTTCCCACTATAAGCCCATTTGCTCTCTGAGTGTCCAGTTGCAGTTTCCACAGAAAGAGTGTTTCAGAACTGCTCTATCAAAAGTAATATTCATCTCTGTTAGTTGAATGCACAGAACAGATAGAATTTTCGCAGAATTGTTCTGTGTAGTTTTTATTTGAAGATATTCCTTTTTCCACTATAGGACCCTTAGGGCTCCGAATGTCCACTTACAGTTTCTACAGAAACAATGTTTCAGAACTGTTCAATCAAAAGCAAGCTTCAACTCTGTTAGTTGAATTCACAGAGCAGAAAGCAGTTTCATAAAATGCTTCTGTGTAGTTTTTATTTGAAGATATTCCTTTTGCCACTAGAGTCCTCCTGGGGCTCCGAATGTCCACTTGCAGTTTCCACAGAAACTGTGTTTCAGAACTGCTCAATCAAAAGTAAGCTTCAACTCTGTTAGTTGAATGCACTGAACAAAAATTACTATCACAGAATGCTTCTGTGTAGTTTTTATTTGAAGACATTACATTTTCCACTGTAGGCCTCTTAGCGCTATGAATGTCCACTTGCAGTTTCTAATGAAAGGGTGTTTCTGTGCTGCTCAATCAAAAGAAAGGTCCAACTCTGTTAGTTGAATGCACAGAACAGAAAGAAGGTTCACAGTATGCTTCCGTGTAGGTTTTATTTGAAGTAAGTCCTTTTTACACTATAGGCCCCCATGCGCTACGGTTGTCCACTTGCAGTTTCTACAGAAAGAGTGTTTCTGTGCTGCTCTATCAAAAGTAGGTTCAGCTCTGTTAGTTGAATGCACAGAAGAGAAAGAAGTTTCACAGAATGCTTCTGTGTAGTTTTTATTTTTAGATATTCTTTTTTGCTGTATAGGCCCCTTAGCGCTATTAATGTCCAACTAAAGTTTCTACAGAAAGAGTGTTTCAGAATTGCTCAATCAAAAGTAAGCTTCAAATCTGTTACTTGAATGCACAGAACAGAAAGAAGTTTCACTGAATGCTTCTGTGTAGTTTTTGTTTGTAGTTATTCCTTTTTCCAGCATAGGCTCCTTAGTGCTACGAATGTCCACTTGTAGTTTCTACAGAAAGAGTGTTTCAGAACTGCTCAATCAATAGTATTGTTCAACTCTGTTAGTTGAATGCACAGAACAGAAAGAAGTTTCGCAGAATGCTTCTGAGTAGTTTCTAGTTGAAGATATCCCTTTTTCCACTATAAGCCCCATAGAGCTCTGAATGTCCAGTTGCAGTTTCTACAGAAAGAGTGTTTCAGAACTGCTCTATCAAAAGTAATGTTCAACCTTGTTAGTTGAATGCACAGAACAGAAAGAAGTTTCGGAGAATGCTTCTGTGTAGTTTTTATTTGAAGATATTCCTTTTTCCACTATAGGCCCCTTACGGTTCCAAATATCCACTTGCTGTTTCTACAGAAAGAGCGTCTCAGAACTGCTCAATCAATAGAATGCTTCAACTCTGTTAGTTGAATGCAAAGAACAGAAATAAGTTTCACAGAATGTTTCTGTGTAGGTTTTATTTGAAGATACTCCTTTTTCCAATATAAGCCCATTAGTGCTCTGTATGTCCAGTTGCAGTTTCCACAGAAAGAGTCTTTCAGAACTGCTCTATCAAAAGTAATATTCATCTCTGTTAGTTGAATGCACAGAACAGAAAGAAGTTTCGCAGAATGCTTCAGTGTAGTTTTTATTTGAAGATATTCCTTTTTCCACTGTAGGCCCCTTAGGGCTCCGAATGTCCACTTGCAGTTTTTACAGAAACAGTGTTTCAGAAATGTTCAATCAAAAGTAAGCTTCAACTCTGTTAGTTGAATGCCCAGAACAGAAAGAAGTTTCGCAGAATGCTTCTGAGTAGTTTTAATTTGAAGATATTCTTTTTTCCACTATAAGCCCAATAGCGCTCTGAGTGTCCACTTGTAGTTTCTACAGAAACAGTGTTTCAGAACTGCTCTATCGAAAGTAATATTCAACTCTGTTACTTGAATGCACAGAACAGAAAGAAGTTTCGCAGAATGCTTCTGTGTATTTTTTATTTGTAGATATTCTTTTTTGCAGTATAGTCCCCTTAGCGCTATGAATGTCCAATTGCAGTTTCTACAGAAAGAGTGTATCAGAATTGCTCAATAAAAAGTAAGCTTCAACTCTGTTAGTTCATTGCACAGAACAGAAAGAAGTTTCACTGAATGCCTCTGTGTAGGTTTTGTTTGTAATTATTCCTTTTCCAGTATAGGCTCCTTAGTGCTAGGAATGTCCACTTGCAGTTTCTACAGAAAGAGTGTTTCAGAACTGCTCAATCAATAGTAATGTTCAACTCTGATAGTTGAATGCACAGAACAGAATGAAGTTTCGCAGAATGCTTCTGAGTAGCTTTTAGTTGAAGATATTGCTTTTTCCACTATAAGCCCTTTAGCGCTCTGAATGTCCAGTTGCAGTTTCTACAGAAAGAGTGTTTCAGAACTGCTCTACCAAAAGTAATATTCAACTCTGTTAGTTTAATGCACAGAACAGAAAGAAGCTTTGGAGAATGCTTCTGTGTAGTTTTTATTTGAAGATATTCCTTTTTCCACTATTGGCCCCTTAGGGTTCCAAATGTCCACTTGCTGTTTCTACAGAAAGAGCGTCTCAGAACTGCTCAATCAATAGTAAGCTTCAACTCTGTTAGTTGAATGCAAAGAACAGAAAGAAGTTTCACAGAATGATTCTGTGTAGTTTTTATTTGAAGATATTCGTTTTTCCACTGTACGCCCCATAGGGTTCCAAAGGTCCACTTGCAGTTTCTTCAGAAAGAGCGTCTCAGAATTGCTCAATCAAAAGTAAACTTCAACTCTGTTAGTTGAGTGCAAAGAAGAGAAACAAGTTGCACAAAATGCTTCTGTATATTTTTAATTTGAAGATATTCCTTTTTCCACTATAAGCCCATTAGCTCCCGGAGTGTCCACTTGCAGTTTCCACAGAAAGAGTGTTTCAGAACTGCTGTATCAAAAGTAATATTCATATCTGTTAGTTGAATGCACAGAAGAGATAGAAGGTTTGCAGAATGCTTCTGTATAGTTTTTATTTGAAGATATTCCTTTTTCCACTATAGGACCCTTAGGGCTCCGAATGTCCACTTACAGTTTCTACAGAAACAATGTTTCAGAACTTTTCAATCAAAAGTAAGCTTCAACTCTGTTAGTTGAATTCACAGAACAGAAAGCAGTTTCATAAAATGCTTCTGTGTAGTTTTCATTTGAAGATATTCCATTTGCCACTAGAGTCCTCCTGGGGCTCCAAATGTCCACTTGCAGTTTCCACAGAAACTGTGTTTCAGAACTGCTCAATCAAAAGTAAGCTTCAACTCTGTTAGTTGAATGCAATGAACAAAAAGTACTATCAGAGAATGCTTCTGTGTAGTTTTTATTTGAAGACATTACATTTTCCACTGTAGGCCTCTTAGCGCTATGAATGTCCACTTGCAGTTTCTAATGAAAGAGTGTTTCAGCGCTGCTCAATCAAAAGAAATGTCCAACTCTGTTAGTTGAATGCACAGAACAGAAAGAAGTTTCACAGAATGCTTCTGTGTAGGTTTTATTTGAAGTATGTCCTTTTTACACTATAGGCCCCCATGCGCTAAGGTTGTCCACTTGCAGTTTCTACAGAAAGAGTGTTTCAGAATTGCTCAATCAAAAGTAAGCTTCAAATCTGTTACTTGAATGCACAGAACAGAAAGAAGTTTCACTGAATGCTTCTGTGTAGTTTTTGTTTGTAGTTATTCCTTTTTCCAGCATAGGCTCCTTAGTGCTACGAATGTCCACTTGCAGTTTCTACCGAAAGAGTGTTTCAGAACTGCTCAAACAATAGTATTGTTCAACTCTGTTAGTTGAATGCACAGAACAGAAAGAAGTTTCGCAGAATGCTTCTGAGTAGTTTCTAGTTGAAGATATCCCTTTTTCCACTATAAGCTCCGTAGAGCTCTGTATGTCCAGTTGCAGTTCCTACAGAAAGAGTGTTTCAGAACTGCTCTATCAAAAGTAATGTTCAACTCTGTTAGTTGAATGCACAGAACAGAAAGAAGCTTCGGAGAATGCTTCTGTGTAGTTTTAATTTGAAGATATTCCTTTTTCCACTATAAGCCCATTAGCTCTCTGAGTGTCCAGTTGCATTTTCCACAGAAAGAGTGTTTCAGAACTGCTCTATCAAAAGTAATGTTCAACTCTGTTAGTTGAATGCACAGAACAGAAAGAAGCTTCGGAGAATGCTTCTGTGTAGTTTTAATTTGAAGATATTCCTCTTTCCACTATAAGCCCATTAGCTCTCTGAGTGTCCAGTTGCATTGTCCAGAGAAAGAGTGTTTCAGAACTGCTCTATCAAAAGTAATATTCATCTCTGTTAGTTGAATGCACAGAACAGAAAGAAGTTTCGCAGAATGGTTCTGTGTAGTTTTTATTTGAAGATATTTCTTTTTCCACTATAGGACCCTTAGGGCTCCGAATGTCCACTTACAGTTTCTACAGAAACAATGTTTCAGAACTGTACAATCAAAAGCAAGCTTCAACTCTGTTAGTTGAATTCACAGAAAAGAAAGCAGTTTCATAAAATGCTTCTGTGTAGTTTTTATTTGAAGATATTCCTTTTGCCACTAGAGTCCTCCTGGGGCTCCGAATGTCCACTTGCAGTTTCCACAGAAACTGGGATTCAGAACTCCTCAATCAAAAGTAAGCTTCAACTCTGTTAGTTGAATGCACTGAACAAAAAGTACTATCACAGAATGCTTCTGTGTAGTTTTTATTTGAAGACATTACATTTTCCACTGTAGGCCTCTTAGCGCTATGAATGTCCACTTGCAGTTTCTAATGAGAGAGTGTTTCTGTGCTGCTCAATCAAAAGAAAGGTCCAACTCTGTTAGTTGAATGCACAGAACAGAAAGAAGGTTCACAGTATGCTTCCGTGTAGGTTTTATTTGAAGTAAGTCCTTTTTACACTATAGGCCCCCATGCGCTATGGTTGTCCACTTGCAGTTTCTACAGAAAGAGTGTTTCTGTGCTGCTCTATCAAAAGTAGGTTCAACTCTGTTAGTTGAATGCACAGAAGACAAAGAAGTTTCACAGAATGCTTCTGTGTAGTTTTTATTTTTAGATATTCTTTTTTGCTGTATAGGCCCCTTAGCGCTATGAATGTCCAACTAAAGTTTCTACAGAAAGAGTGTTTCAGAATTGCTCAATCAAAAGTAAGCTTCAAATCTGTTACTTGAATGCACAGAACAGAAAGAAGTTTCACTGAATGCTTCTGTGTAGTTTTTGTTTGTAGTTATTCCTTTTTCCAGCATAGGCTCCTTAGTGCTACGAATGTCCACTTGTAGTTTCTACAGAAAGAGTTTTTCAGAACTGCTCAATCAATAGTAATGTTCAACTCTGTTAGTTGAATGCACAGAACAGAAAGAAGTTTCGCAGAATGCTTCTGAGTAGTTTCTAGTTGAAGATATCCCTTTTTCCACTATAAGCCCCATAGAGCTCTGAATGTCCAGTTGCAGTTTCTACAGAAAGAGTGTTTCAGAACTGCTCAATCAATAGTAATGTTCAACTCTGATAGTTGAATGCACAGAACAGAATGAAGTTTCGCAGAATGCTTCTGAGTAGCTTTTAGTTGAAGATATTGCTTTTTCCACTATAAGCCCTTTAGCGCTCTGATTGTCCTGTTGCAGTTTCTACAGAAAGAGTGTTTCAGAACTGCTCTACCAAAAGTAATATTCAACTCTGTTAGTTTAAAGCACAGAACAGAAAGAAGCTTCGGAGAATGCTTCTGTGTAGTTTTTATTTGAAGATATTCCTTTTTCCACTATTGGCCCCTTAGGGTTCCAAATGTCCACTTGCTGTTTCTACAGAAAGAGCGTCTCAGAACTGCTCAATCAATAGTAAGCTTCAACTCTGTTAGTTGAATGCAAAGAACAGAAAGAAGTTTCACAGAATGATTCTGTGTAGTTTTATTTGAAGATATCCTTTTTTCCACTATTGGCCCCTTAGGGTTCCAAATGTCCACTTGCAGTTTCTTCAGAAAGAGCGTCTCAGAACTGCTCAATCAAAAGTAAACTTCAACTCTGTTAGTTGAATGCAAAGAAGAGAAACAAGTTTCACAGAATGCTTCTGTATAGTTTTAATTTGAAGATGTTCCTTTTCCCACTATAAGCCCATTTGCTCTCTGAGTGTCCAGTTGCAGTTTCCACAGAAAGAGTGTTTCAGAACTGCTCTATCAAAAGTAATATTCATCTCTGTTAGTTGAATGCACAGAACAGATAGAATTTTCGCAGAATTGTTCTGTGTAGTTTTTATTTGAAGATATTCCTTTTTCCACTATAGGACCCTTAGGGCTCCGAATGTCCACTTACAGTTTCTACAGAAACAATGTTTCAGAACTGTTCAATCAAAAGCAAGCTTCAACTCTGTTAGTTGAATTCACAGAGCAGAAAGCAGTTTCATAAAATGCTTCTGTGTAGTTTTTATTTGAAGATATTCCTTTTGCCACAAGAGTCCTCCTGGGGCTCTGAATGTCCACTTGCAGTTTCCACAGAAACTGTGTTTCAGAACTGCTCAATCAAAAGTAAGCTTCAACTCTGTTAGTTGAATGCACTGAACAAAAATTACTATCACAGAATGCTTCTGTGTAGTTTTTATTTGAAGACATTACATTTTCCACTGTAGGCCTCTTAGCGCTATGAATGTCCACTTGCAGTTTCTAATGAAAGAGTGTTTCTGTGCTGCTCAATCAAAAGAAAGGTCCAACTCTGTTAGTTGAATGCACAGAACAGAAAGAAGGTTCACAGTATGCTTCCGTGTAGGTTTTATTTGAAGTAAGTCCTTTTTACACTATAGGCCCCCATGCGCTACGGTTGTCCACTTGCAGTTTCTACAGAAAGAGTGTTTCTGTGCTGCTCTATCAAAAGTAGGTTCAGCTCTGTTAGTTGAATGCACAGAAGAGAAAGAAGTTTCACAGAATGCTTCTGTGTAGTTTTTATTTTTAGATATTCTTTTTTGCTGTATAGGCCCCTTAGCGCTATTAATGTCCAACTAAAGTTTCTACAGAAAGAGTGTTTCAGAATTGCTCAATCAAAAGTAAGCTTCAAATCTGTTACTTGAATGCACAGAACAGAAAGAAGTTTCACTGAATGCTTCTGTGTAGTTTTTGTTTGTAGTTATTCCTTTTTCCAGCATAGGCTCCTTAGTGCTACGAATGTCCACTTGTAGTTTCTACAGAAAGAGTGTTTCAGAACTGCTCAATCAATAGTATTGTTCAACTCTGTTAGTTGAATGCACAGAACAGAAAGAAGTTTCGCAGAATGCTTCTGAGTAGTTTCTAGTTGAAGATATCCCTTTTTCCACTATAAGCCCCATAGAGCTCTGAATGTCCAGTTGCAGTTTCTACAGAAAGAGTGTTTCAGAACTGCTCTATCAAAAGTAATGTTCAACCTTGTTAGTTGAATGCACAGAACAGAAAGAAGTTTCGGAGAATGCTTCTGTGTAGTTTTTATTTGAAGATATTCCTTTTTCCACTATAGGCCCCTTACGGTTCCAAATATCCACTTGCTGTTTCTACAGAAAGAGCGTCTCAGAACTGCTCAATCAATAGAATGCTTCAACTCTGTTAGTTGAATGCAAAGAACAGAAATAAGTTTCACAGAATGTTTCTGTGTAGGTTTTATTTGAAGATACTCCTTTTTCCAATATAAGCCCATTAGTGCTCTGTATGTCCAGTTGCAGTTTCCACAGAAAGAGTCTTTCAGAACTGCTCTATCAAAAGTAATATTCATCTCTGTTAGTTGAATGCACAGAACAGAAAGAAGTTTCGCAGAATGCTTCAGTGTAGTTTTTATTTGAAGATATTCCTTTTTCCACTGTAGGCCCCTTAGGGCTCCGAATGTCCACTTGCAGTTTTTACAGAAACAGTGTTTCAGAACTGTTCAATCAAAAGTAAGCTTCAACTCTGTTAGTTGAATGCCCAGAACAGAAAGAAGTTTCGCAGAATGCTTCTGAGTAGTTTTAATTTGAAGATATTCTTTTTTCCACTATAAGCCCAATAGCGCTCTGAGTGTCCACTTGTAGTTTCTACAGAAACAGTGTTTCAGAACTGCTCTATCGAAAGTAATATTCAACTCTGTTACTTGAATGCACAGAACAGAAAGAAGTTTCGCAGAATGCTTCTGTGTATTTTTTATTTGTAGATATTCTTTTTTGCAGTATAGTCCCCTTAGCGCTATGAATGTCCAATTGCAGTTTCTACAGAAAGAGTGTATCAGAATTGCTCAATAAAAAGTAAGCTTCAACTCTGTTAGTTCATTGCACAGAACAGAAAGAAGTTTCACTGAATGCCTCTGTGTAGGTTTTGTTTGTAATTATTCCTTTTCCAGTATAGGCTCCTTAGTGCTAGGAATGTCCACTTGCAGTTTCTACAGAAAGAGTGTTTCAGAACTGCTCAATCAATAGTAATGTTCAACTCTGATAGTTGAATGCACAGAACAGAATGAAGTTTCGCAGAATGCTTCTGAGTAGCTTTTAGTTGAAGATATTGCTTTTTCCACTATAAGCCCTTTAGCGCTCTGAATGTCCAGTTGCAGTTTCTACAGAAAGAGTGTTTCAGAACTGCTCTACCAAAAGTAATATTCAACTCTGTTAGTTTAATGCACAGAACAGAAAGAAGCTTTGGAGAATGCTTCTGTGTAGTTTTTATTTGAAGATATTCCTTTTTCCACTATTGGCCCCTTAGGGTTCCAAATGTCCACTTGCTGTTTATACAGAAAGAGCGTCTCAGAACTGCTCAATCAATAGTAAGCTTCAACTCTGTTAGTTGAATGCAAAGAACAGAAAGAAGTTTCACAGAATGATTCTGTGTAGTTTTTATTTGAAGATATTCGTTTTTCCACTGTACGCCCCATAGGGTTCCAAAGGTCCACTTGCAGTTTCTTCAGAAAGAGCGTCTCAGAATTGCTCAATCAAAAGTAAACTTCAACTCTGTTAGTTGAGTGCAAAGAAGAGAAACAAGTTGCACAAAATGCTTCTGTATATTTTTAATTTGAAGATATTCCTTTTTCCACTATAAGCCCATTAGCTCCCGGAGTGTCCACTTGCAGTTTCCACAGAAAGAGTGTTTCAGAACTGCTGTATCAAAAGTAATATTCATATCTGTTAGTTGAATGCACAGAAGAGATAGAAGGTTTGCAGAATGCTTCTGTATAGTTTTTATTTGAAGATATTCCTTTTTCCACTATAGGACCCTTAGGGCTCCGAATGTCCACTTACAGTTTCTACAGAAACAATGTTTCAGAACTTTTCAATCAAAAGTAAGCTTCAACTCTGTTAGTTGAATTCACAGAACAGAAAGCAGTTTCATAAAATGCTTCTGTGTAGTTTTCATTTGAAGATATTCCATTTGCCACTAGAGTCCTCCTGGGGCTCCAAATGTCCACTTGCAGTTTCCACAGAAACTGTGTTTCAGAACTGCTCAATCAAAAGTAAGCTTCAACTCTGTTAGTTGAATGCAATGAACAAAAAGTACTATCAGAGAATGCTTCTGTGTAGTTTTTATTTGAAGACATTACATTTTCCACTGTAGGCCTCTTAGCGCTATGAATGTCCACTTGCAGTTTCTAATGAAAGAGTGTTTCAGCGCTGCTCAATCAAAAGAAATGTCCAACTCTGTTAGTTGAATGCACAGAACAGAAAGAAGTTTCACAGAATGCTTCTGTGTAGGTTTTATTTGAAGTATGTCCTTTTTACACTATAGGCCCCCATGCGCTAAGGTTGTCCACTTGCAGTTTCTACAGAAAGAGTGTTTCAGAATTGCTCAATCAAAAGTAAGCTTCAAATCTGTTACTTGAATGCACAGAACAGAAAGAAGTTTCACTGAATGCTTCTGTGTAGTTTTTGTTTGTAGTTATTCCTTTTTCCAGCATAGGCTCCTTAGTGCTACGAATGTCCACTTGCAGTTTCTACCGAAAGAGTGTTTCAGAACTGCTCAAACAATAGTATTGTTCAACTCTGTTAGTTGAATGCACAGAACAGAAAGAAGTTTCGCAGAATGCTTCTGAGTAGTTTCTAGTTGAAGATATCCCTTTTTCCACTATAAGCCCCGTAGAGCTCTGTATGTCCAGTTGCAGTTCCTACAGAAAGAGTGTTTCAGAACTGCTCTATCAAAAGTAATGTTCAACTCTGTTAGTTGAATGCACAGAACAGAAAGAAGCTTCGGAGAATGCTTCTGTGTAGTTTTAATTTGAAGATATTCCTTTTTCCACTATAAGCCCATTAGCTCTCTGAGTGTCCAGTTGCATTTTCCACAGAAAGAGTGTTTCAGAACTGCTCTATCAAAAGTAATATTCATCTCTGTTAGTTGAATGCACAGAACAGAAAGAAGTTTCGCAGAATGGTTCTGTGTAGTTTTTATTTGAAGATATTTCTTTTTCCACTATAGGACCCTTAGGGCTCCGAATGTCCACTTACAGTTTCTACAGAAACAATGTTTCAGAACTGTACAATCAAAAGCAAGCTTCAACTCTGTTAGTTGAATTCACAGAAAAGAAAGCAGTTTCATAAAATGCTTCTGTGTAGTTTTTATTTGAAGATATTCCTTTTGCCACTAGAGTCCTCCTGGGGCTCCGAATGTCCACTTGCAGTTTCCACAGAAACTGGGATTCAGAACTCCTCAATCAAAAGTAAGCTTCAACTCTGTTAGTTGAATGCACTGAACAAAAAGTACTATCACAGAATGCTTCTGTGTAGTTTTTATTTGAAGACATTACATTTTCCACTGTAGGCCTCTTAGCGCTATGAATGTCCACTTGCAGTTTCTAATGAGAGAGTGTTTCTGTGCTGCTCAATCAAAAGAAAGGTCCAACTCTGTTAGTTGAATGCACAGAACAGAAAGAAGGTTCACAGTATGCTTCCGTGTAGGTTTTATTTGAAGTAAGTCCTTTTTACACTATAGGCCCCCATGCGCTATGGTTGTCCACTTGCAGTTTCTACAGAAAGAGTGTTTCTGTGCTGCTCTATCAAAAGTAGGTTCAACTCTGTTAGTTGAATGCACAGAAGACAAAGAAGTTTCACAGAATGCTTCTGTGTAGTTTTTATTTTTAGATATTCTTTTTTGCTGTATAGGCCCCTTAGCGCTATGAATGTCCAACTAAAGTTTCTACAGAAAGAGTGTTTCAGAATTGCTCAATCAAAAGTAAGCTTCAAATCTGTTACTTGAATGCACAGAACAGAAAGAAGTTTCACTGAATGCTTCTGTGTAGTTTTTGTTTGTAGTTATTCCTTTTTCCAGCATAGGCTCCTTAGTGCTACGAATGTCCACTTGTAGTTTCTACAGAAAGAGTGTTTCAGAACTGCTCAATCAATAGTATTGTTCAACTCTGTTAGTTGAATGCACAGAACAGAAAGAAGTTTCGCAGAATGCTTCTGAGTAGTTTCTAGTTGAAGATATCCCTTTTTCCACTATAAGCCCCATAGAGCTCTGAATGTCCAGTTGCAGTTTCTACAGAAAGAGTGTTTCAGAACTGCTCTATCAAAAGTAATGTTCAACTCTGTTAGTTGAATGCACAGAACAGAAAGAAGTTTCGGAGAATGCTTCTGTGTAGTTTTTATTTGAAGATATTCCTTTTTCCACTATAGGCCCCTTACGGTTCCAAATATCCACTTGCTGTTTCTACAGAAAGAGCGTCTCAGAACTGCTCAATCAATAGAATGCTTCAACTCTGTTAGTTGAATGCAAAGAACAGAAATAAGTTTCACAGAATGTTTCTGTGTAGGTTTTATTTGAAGATACTCCTTTTTCCAATATAAGCCCATTAGTGCTCTGTATGTCCAGTTGCAGTTTCCACAGAAAGAGTGTTTCAGAACTGCTCTATCAAAAGTAATATTCATCTCTGTTAGTTGAATGCACAGAACAGAAAGAAGTTTCGCAGAATGCTTCAGTGTAGTTTTTATTTGAAAATATTCCTTTTTCCACTATAGGCCCCTTAGGGCTCAGAATGTCCACTTGCAGTTTTTACAGAAACAGTGTTTCAGAACAGTTCAATCAAAAGTAAGCTTCAACTCTGTTAGTTGAATGCCCAGAACAGAAAGAAGTTTCGCAGAATGCTTCTGAGTAGTTTTAATTTGAAGATATTCTTTTTTCCACTATAAGCCAAATAGCGCTCTGAGTGTCCACTTGTAGTTTCTGCAGAAACAGTGTTTCAGAACTGCTCTATCGAAAGTAATATTCAACTCTGTTACTTGAATGCACAGAACAGAAAGAAGTTTCGCAGAATGCTTCTGCGTATTTTTTATTTGTAGATATTCTTTTTTGCAGTATAGTCCCCTTAGCGCTATGAATGTCCAATTGCAGTTTCTACAGAAAGAGTGTATCAGAATTGCTCAATAAAATGTAAGCTTCAACTCTGTTAGTTCATTGCACAGAACAGAAAGAAGTTTCACTGAATGCCTCTGTGTAGGTTTTGTTTGTAATTATTCCTTTTCCAGTATAGGCTCCTTAGTGCTAGGAATGTCCACTTGCAGTTTCTACAGAAAGAGTGTTTCAGAACTGCTCAATCAATAGTAATGTTCAACTCTGATAGTTGAATGCACAGAACAGAATGAAGTTTCGCAGAATGCTTCTGAGTAGCTTTTAGTTGAAGATATTGCTTTTTCCACTATAAGCCCTTTAGCGCTCTGAATGTCCAGTTGCAGTTTCTACAGAAAGAGTGTTTCAGAGCTGCTCTACCAAAAGTAATATTCAACTCTGTTAGTTTAATGCACAGAACAGAAAGAAGCTTCGGAGAATGCTTCTGTGTAGTTTTTATTTGAAGATATTCCTTTTTCCACTATTGGCCCCTTAGGGTTCCAAATGTCCACTTGCTGTTTCTACAGAAAGAGCGTCTCAGAACTGCTCAATCAATAGTAAGCTTCAACTCTGTTAGTTGAATGCAAAGAACAGAAAGAAGTTTCACAGAATGATTCTGTGTAGTTTTTATTTGAAGATATTCGTTTTTCCACTGTACGCCCCTTAGGGTTCCAAATGTCCACTTGCAGTTTCTTCAGAAAGAGCGTCTCAGAACTGCTCAATCAAAAGTAAACTTCAACTCTGTTAGTTGAGTGCAAAGAAGAGAAACAAGTTTCACAAAATGCTTCTGTATAGTTTTAATTTGAAGATATTACTTTTTCCACTATAAGCCCATTAGCTCTCGGAGTGTCCAGTTGCAGTTTCCACAGAAAGAGTGTTTCAGAACTGCTGTATCAAAAGTAATATTCATATCTGTTAGTTGAATGCACAGAAGAGATAGAAGGTTTGCAGAATGCTTCTGTATAGTTTTTATTTGAAGATATTCCTTTTTCCACTATAGGACCCTTAGGGCTCCGAATGTCCACTTACAGTTTCTACAGAAACAATGTTTCAGAACTGTTCAATCAAAAGTAAGCTTCAACTCTGTTAGTTGAATTCACAGAACAGAAAGCAGTTTCATAAAATGCTTCTGTGTAGTTTTCATTTGAAGATATTCCATTTGCCTCTAGAGTCCTCCTGGGGCTCCAAATGTCCACTTGCAGTTTCCACAGAAACTGTGTTTCAGAACTGCTCAATCAAAAGTAAGCTTCAACTCTGTTAGTTGAATGCAATGAACAAAAAGTACTATCACAGAATGCTTCTGTGTAGTTTTTATTTGAAGACATTACATTTTCCACTGTAGGCCTCTTAGCGCTATGAATGTCCACTTGCAGTTTCTAATGAAAGAGTGTTTCAGCGCTGCTCAATCAAAAGAAAGGTCCAACTCTGTTAGTTGAATGCACAGAACAGAAAGAAGTTTCACAGAATGCTTCTGTGTAGGTTTTATTTGAAGTAAGTGCTTTTTACACTATAGGCCCCCATGCGCTATGGTTGTCCACTTGCAGTTTCTACAGAAAGAGTGTTTCTGTGCTGCTCTATCAAAAGTAGATTCAACTCTGTTAGTTGAATGCACAGAAGACAAAGAAGTTTCACAGAATGCTTATGTGTAGTTTTATTTGTAGATATTTTTTTTGCTGTATAGGCCCCTTAGCGCTATGAATGTCCAATTGCAGTTTCTACAGAAAGAGTGTTTCAGAATTGCTCAATCAAAAGTAAGCTTCAAATCTGTTACTTGAATGCACAGAACAGAAAGAAGTTTCACTGAATGCTTCTGTGTAGTTTTTGTTTGTAGTTATTCCTTTTTCCAGCATAGGCTCCTTAGTGCTACGAATGTCCACTTGTAGTTTCTACAGAAAGAGTGTTTCAGAACTGCTCAATCAATAGTAATGTTCAACTCTGTTAGTTGAATGCACAGAACAGAAAGAAGTTTCGCAGAATGCTTCTGAGTAGTTTCTAGTTGAAGATATCCCTTTTTCCACTATAAGCCCCATAGAGCTCTGAATGTCCAGTTGCAGTTTCTACAGAAAGAGTGTTTCAGAACTGCTCAATCAATAGTAATGTTCAACTCTGATAGTTGAATGCACAGAACAGAATGGAGTTTCGCAGAATGCTTCTGAGTAGCTTTTAGTTGAAGATATTGCTTTTTCCACTATAAGCCCTTTAGCGCCCTGATTGTCCTGTTGCAGTTTCTACAGAAAGAGTGGTTCAGAACTGCTCTACCAAAAGTAATATTCAACTCTGTTAGTTTAAAGCACAGAACAGAAAGAAGCTTCGGAGAATGCTTCTGTGTAGTTTTTATTTGAAGATATTGCTTTTTCCACTATAAGCCCTTTAGCGCTCTGATTGTCCTGTTGCAGTTTCTACAGAAAGAGTGTTTCAGAACTGCTCTACCAAAAGTAATATTCAACTCTGTTAGTTTAAAGCACAGAACAGAAAGAAGCTTCGGAGAATGCTTCTGTGTAGTTTTTAGTTGAAGATATTCCTTTTTCCACTATTGGCCCCTTAGGGTTCCAAATGTCCACTTGCTGTTTCTACAGAAAGAGCGTCTCAGAACTGCTCAATCAATAGTAAGCTTCAACTCTGTTAGTTGAATGCAACGAACAGAAAGAAGTTTCACAGAATGATTCTGTGTAGTTTTATTTGAAGATATTCCTTTTTCCACTGTACGCCCCTTAGGGTTCCAAATGTCCACTTGCAGTTTCTTCAGAAAGAGCGTCTCAGAACTGCTCAATCAAAAGTAAACTTCAACTCTGTTAGTTGAATGCAAAGAAGAGAAACAAGTTTCACAGAATGCTTCTGTATAGTTTTAATTTGAAGATGTTCCTTTTTCCACTATAAGCCCATTAGCTCTCTGAGTGTCCAGTTGCAGTTTCCACAGAAAGAGTGTTTCAGAACTGCTCTATCAAAAGTAATATTCATCTCTGTTAGTTGAATGCACAGAACAGATAGAATTTTCGCAGAATGCTTCTGTGTAGTTTTTATTTGAAGATATTCCTTTTTCCACTATAGGACCCTTAGGGCTCAGAATGTCCTCTTACAGTTTCTACAGAAACAATGTTTCAGAACTTTTCAATCAAAAGTAAGCTTCAACTCTGTTAGTTGAATTCACAGAACAGAAACCAGTTTCATAAAAGCTTCTGTATAGTTTTTATTTGAAGATATTCCATTTGCCTCTAGAGCCCTGCTGGGGCTCCAAATGTCCACTGGCAGTTTCCACAGAAACTGTGTTTCTGAACTGCTCAATCAAAAGTAAGCTTCAACTCTTTTAGTTGAATGCACCGAACAAAAAGTACTATCACAGAATGCTTCTGTGTAGTTTTTATTTGAAGACATTACATTTTCCACTGTAGGCCTCTTAGCGCTATGATTGTCCACTTGCAGTTTCTAATGAAAAAGTGTTAAAGTGCTGCTCAATCAAAAGAAAGGTCCAACTCTGTTAGTTGAATGTACAGAACAGAAAGAAGTTTCACAGAATGCTTCTGTGTAGTTTTTATTTGTAGATATTCTTTTTTGCTGTATAGGCCCCTTAGCGCTAGGAATATACAATTGCAGTTTCTACAGAAAGAGTGTTTCAGAATTGCTCAATCAAAAGAAAGCTTCAAATCAGTTACTTGAATGCACAGAACAGAAAGAAGTTTCACTGAATGCTTCTGTGTAGTTTTTGTTTGTAGTTATTCCTTTTTCCAGCATAGGCTCCTTAGTGCTACGAATGTCCACTTGTAGTTTCTACAGAAAGAGTGTTTCAGAACTGCTCAATCAATAGTAATGTTCAACTCTGTTAGTTGAATGCACAGAACAGAAAGAAGTTTCGCAGAATGCTTCTGAGTAGTTTCTAGTTGAAGATATCCCTTTTTCCACTATAAGCCCCATAGAGCTCTGAATGTCCAGTTGCAGTTTCTACAGAAAGAGTGTTTCAGAACTGCTCTATCAAAAGTAATGTTCAACTCTGTTAGTTGAATGCACAGAACAGAAAGAAGTTTCGGAGAATGCTTCTGTGTAGTTTTTATTTGAAGATATTCCTTTTTCCACTATAGGACCCTTAGGGCTCAGAATGTCCACTTACAGTTTCTACAGAAACAATGTTTCAGAACTTTTCAATCTAAAGAAAGCTTCAACCCTGTTAGTTGAATTCACAGAACAGAAAGCAGTTTCATAAAATCCTTCTGTGTAGTTTTTATTTGAAGATATTCCATTTGCCACTAGAGCCCTCCTGGGGCTCCAAATGTCCACTTGCAGTTTCCACAGAAACTGTGTTTCAGAACTGCTCAATCAAAAGTAAGCTTCAACTCTGTTAGTTGAATGCACTGAACAAAAAGTACTATCACAGAATGCTTCTGTGTAGTTTTTATTTGAAGACATTACATTTTCCACTGTAGGCCTCTTAGCGCTATGAATGTCCACTTGCAGTTTCTAATGAAAGAGTGTTTCAGTGCTGCTCAATCAAAAGAAAGGTCCAACTCTGTTAGTTGAATGTACAGAACAGAAAGAAGTTTCACAGAATGCTTCTGTGTTGTTTATATTTGTAGATATTTTTTTGGCTGTATAGGCCCCTTAGCGCTATGAATGTCCAATTGCAGTTTCTACAGAAAGAGTGTTTCAGAATTGCTCAATCAAAAGTAAGCTTCAAATCTGTTACTTGAATGCACAGAACAGAAAGAAGTTTCACTGAATGCTTCTGTGTGGTTTTTGTTTGTAGTTATTCCTTTTTCCAGCATAGGCTCCTTAGTGCTACGAATGTCCACTTGCAGTTTCTACCGAAAGAGTGTTTCAGAACTGCTCAATCAATAGTATTGTTCAACTCTGTTAGTTGAATGCACAGAACAGAAAGAAGTTTTGCAGAATGCTTCTGAGTAATTTCTAGTTGAAGATATCTCTTTTTCCACTATAAGCCCCATAGAGCTCTGAATGTCCAGTTGCAGTTCCTACAGAAAGAGTGTTTCAGAACTGCACAGAACAGAAAGAAGCTTAGGAGAATGTTTCTGTGTAGTTTTAATTTGAAGATATTCCTTTTTCCACTATAAGCCCATTAGCTCTCTGAGTGTCCAGTTGCAGTTTCTACAGAAAGATTGTTTCAGAACTGCTCTATCAAAAGTAATGTTCAACTCTGTTAGTTGAATGCACAGAACAGAAAGAAGTTTCGGAGAATGCTTCTGTGTAGTTTTTATTTGAAGATATTCCTTTTTCCACTATAGGCCCCTTACGGTTCCAAATATCCACTTGCTGTTTCTACAGAAAGAGCGTCTCAGAACTGCTCAATCAATAGTATGCTTCAACTCTGTTAGTTGAATGCAAAGAACAGAAATAAGTTACACAGAATGTTTCTGTGTAGTTTTTATTTGAAGATATTCCTTTTTCCAATATAAGCCCATTAGTGCTCTGTATGTCCAGTTGCAGTTTCCACAGAAAGAGTGTTTCAGAACTGCTCTATCAAAAGTAATATTCATCTCTGTTAGTTGAATGCACAGAACAGAAAGAAGTTTCGCAGAATGCTTCAGTGTAGTTTTTATTTGAAGATATTCCTTTTTCCACTATAGGCCCCTTAGGGCTCCGAATATCCACTTGCAGTTTTTACAGAAACAGTGTTTCAGAACTGTTCAATCAAAAGTAAGCTTCAACTCTGTTAGTTGAATGCCCAGAACAGAAAGAAGTTTCGCAGAATGCTTCTGAGTAGTTTTAATTTGAAGATATTCTTTTTTCCACTATAAGCCAAATAGCGCTCTGAGTGTCCACTTGTAGTTTCTACAGAAACAGTGCTTCAGAACTGCTCTATCGAAAGTAATATTCAACTCTGTTACTTGAATGCACAGAACAGAATGAAGTTTCGCAGAATGCTTCTGTGTAGTTTTTATCTGTAGATATTCTTTTTTGCAGTATAGGCCCCTTAGCGCTATGAATGTCCAATTGCAGTTTCTACAGAAAGAGTGTATCAGAATTGCTCAATCAAAAGTAAGCTTCAACTCTGTTAGTTCATTGCACAGAACAGAAAGAAGTTTCACTGAATGCCTCTGTGTAGTTTTTGTTTGTAATTATTCCTTTTCCAGTATAGGCTCCTTAGTGCTAGGAATGTCCACTTGCAGTTTCTACAGAAAGAGTGTTTCAGAACTGCTCAATCAATAGTAATGTTCAACTCTGATAGTTGAATGCACAGAACAGAATGAAGTTTCGCAGAATGCTTCTGAGTAGCTTTTAGTAGAAGATATTGCTTTTTCCACTATAAGCCCTTTAGCGCTCTGAATGTCCAGTTGCAGTTTCTACAGAAAGAGTGTTTCAGAACTGCTCTACCAAAAGTAATATTCAACTCTGTTAGTTTCATGCACAGAACAGAAAGAAGCTTCGGAGAATGCATCTGTGTAGTTTTTATTTGAAGATATTCCTTTTTCCACTATTGGCCCCTTAGGGTTCCAAATGTCCACTTGCTGTTTCTACAGAAAGAGCGTCTCAGAACTGCTCGATCAATAGTAAGCTTCAACTCTGTTAGTTGAATGCAAAGAACAGAAAGAAGTTTCACAAAATGATTCTGTGTAGTTTTTATTTGAAGATATTCGTTTTTCCACTGTACGCCCCTTAGGGTTCCAAATGTCCACTTGCAGTTTCTTCAGAAAGAGCGTCTCAGAACTGCTCAATCAAAAGTAAACTTCAACTCTGTTAGTTGAATGCAAAGAAGGGAAACAAGTTTCACAGAATGCTTCTGTATAGTTTTAATTTGTAGATATTCCTTTTTCCTCTATAAGCCCATTAGCTCTCTGAGTGTCCAGTTGCAGTTTCCACAGAAAGAGTGTTTCAGAACTGCTCTATCAAAAGTAATATTCATATCTGTTAGTTGAATGCACAGAAGAGATAGAAGTTTTGCAGAATGCTTCTGTATAGTTTTTAATTGAAGATATTCCTTTTTCCACTATAGGACCCTTAGGGCTCCGAATGTCCACTTACAGTTTCTACAGAAACAATGTTTCAGAACTTTTCAATCAAAAGTAAGCTTCAACTCTGTTAGTTGAATTCACAGAACAGAAAGCAGTTTCACAAAATGTTTCTGTGTAGTTTTCATTTGAAGATATTCCATTTGCCACTAGAGTCCTCCTGGGGCTCCAAATGTCCACTTGCAGTTTCCACAGAAACTGTGTTTCAGAACTGCTCAATCAAAAGTAAGCTTCAACTCTGTTAGTTGAATGCACTGAACAAAATGTACTATCACAGAATGCTTCTGTGTAGTTTTTATTTGAAGACATTACATTTTCCACTGTAGGCCTCTTAGCGCTATGAATGTCCACATGCAGTTTCTAATGAAAGAGTGTTTCAGTGCTGCTCAATCAAAAGAAAGGTCCAACTCTGTTAGTTGAATGCACAGAACAGAAAGAAGTTTCACAGAATGCTTCTGTGTAGGTTTTATTTGAAGTAAGTCCTTTTTACACTATAGGCCCCCATGCGCTATGGTTGTCCACTTGCAGTTTCTACAGAAAGACTGTTTCTGTGCTGCTCTATCAAAAGTAGGTTCAACTCTGTTATTTGAATGCACAGAAGACAAAGAAGTTTCACAGAATGCTTCTGTGTAGTTTTTATTTGTAGATATTCTTTTTTGCTGTATAGGCTCCTTAGCGCTATGAATGTCCAATTGCAGTTTCTACAGAAAGAGTGTTTCAGAATTGCTCAATCAAAAGTAAGCTTCAAATCTGTTACTTGAATGCACAGAACAGAAAGAAGTTTCACTGAATGCTTCTGTGTAGTTTTTGTTTGTAGTTATTCCTTTTTCCAGCATAGGCTCCTTAGTGCTACGAATGTCCACTTGTAGTTTCTACAGAAAGAGTGTTTCAGAACTGCTCAATCAATAGTAATGTTCAACTCTGTTAGCTGAATGCACAGAACAGAAAGAAGTTTCGCAGAATGCTTCTGAGTAGTTTCTAGTTGAAGATATCCCTTTTTCCACTCTAAGCCCCATAGAGCTCTGAATGTCCAGTTGCAGTTTCTACAGAAAGAGTGTTTCAGAACTGCTCTATCAAAAGTAATGTTCAACTCTGTTAGTTGAATGCACAGAACAGAAAGAAGTTTCGGAGAATGCTTCTGTGTAGTTTTTATTTGAAGATATTCCTTTTTCCCCTATAGGCCCCTTACGGTTCCAAATATCCACTTGCTGTTTCTACAGAAAGAGCGTCTCAGAACTGCTCAATCAATAGTATGCTTCAACTCTGTTAGTTGAATGCAAAGAACAGAAATAAGTTTCACGGAATGTTTCTGTGTAGTTTTTATTTGAAGATATTCCTTTTTCCAATATAAGCCCATTAGTGCTCTGTATGTCCAGTTGCAGTTTCCACAGAAAGAGTGTTTCAGAACTGCTCTATCAAAAGTAATATTCATCTCTGTTAGTTGAATGCACAGAACAGAAAGAAGTTTCGCAGAATGCTTCAGTGTAGTTTTTATTTGAAGATATTCCTTTTTCCACTATAGGCCCCTTAGGGCTCCGAATATCCACTTGCAGTTTTTACAGAAACAGTGTTTCAGAACTGTTCAATCAAAAGTAAGCTTCAACTCTGTTAGTTGAATGCCCAGAACAGAAAGAAGTTTCGCAGAATGCTTCTGAGTAGTTTTAATTTGAAGATATGCTTTTTTCCACTATAAGCCAAATAGCGCTCTGAGTGTCCACTTGTAGTTTCTACAGAAACAGTGTTTCAGAACTGCTCTATCGAAAGTAATATTCAACTCTGTTACTTGAATGCACAGAACAGAAAGAAGTTTCGCAGAATGCTTCTGTGTAGTTTTTATCTGTAGATATTCTTTTTGGCAGTATAGGCCCCTTAGTGCTATGAATGTCCAATTGCAGTTTCTACAGAAAGAGTGTATCAGAATTGCTCAATCAAAAGTAAGCTTCAACTCTGTTAGTTCATTGCACAGAACAGAAAGAAGTTTCACTGAATGCCTCTGTGTAGTTTTTGTTTGTAATTATTCCTTTTCCAGTATAGGCTCCTTAGTGCTAGGAATGTCCACTTGCAGTTTCTACAGAAAGAGTGTTTCAGAACTGCTCAATCAATAGTAATGTTCAACTCTGATAGTTGAATGCACAGAACAGAATGAAGTTTCGCAGAATGCTTCTGAGTAGCTTTTAGTTGAAGATATTGCTTTTTCCACTATAAGCCCTTTAGCGCTCTGAATGTCCAGTTGCAGTTTCTACAGAAAGAGTGTTTCAGAACTGCTCTACCAAAAGTAATATTCAACTCTGTTAGTTTAATGCACAGAACAGAAAGAAGCTTCGGAGAATGCTTCTGTTTAGTTTTTATTTGAAGATATTCCTTTTTCCACTATTGGCCCCTTAGGGTTCCAAATGTCCACTTGCAGTTTCTTCAGAAAGAGCGTCTCAGAACTGCTCAATCAAAAGTAAACTTCAACTCTGTTAGTTGAATGCAAAGAAGAGAAACAAGTTTCACAGAATGCTTCTGTATAGTTTTAATTTGAAGATATTCCTTTTTCCACTATAAGCCCATTAGCTCTCTGAGTGTCCAGTTGCAGTTTCCACAGTTAGAGTGTTTCAGAACTGCTCTATCAAAGGTAATATTCATATTTGTTAGTTGAATGCACAGAAGAGATACAAGTTTTGCAGAATGCTTCTGTATAGTTTTTATTTGAAGATATTCCTTTTTCCACTATAGGACCCTTAGGGCTCCGAATGTCCACTTACAGTTTCTACAGAAACAATGTTTCAGAACTTTTCAATCAAAAGTAAGCTTCAACTCTGTTAGTTGAATTCACAGAACAGAAAGCAGTTTCATAAAATGCTTCTGTGTAGTTTTCATTTGAAGATATTCCATTTGCCACTAGAGTCCTCCTGGGGCTCCAAATGTCCACTTGCAGTTTCCACAGAAACTGTGTTTCAGAACTGCTCAATCAAAAGTAAGCTTCAACTCTGTTAGTTGAATGCACTGAACAAAAAGTACTATCACAGAATGCTTCTGTGTAGTTTTTATTTGAAGACATTCCATTTTCCACTGTAGGCCTCTTAGCGCTATGAATGTCCACTTGCAGTTTCTAATGAAAGAGTGTTTCAGTGCTGCTCAATCAAAAGCAAGTTCCAACACTGTTAGTTGAATGTACAGAACAGAAAGAAGTTTCACAGAATGCTTCTGTGTTGTTTTTATTTGTAGATATTCTTTTTTGCTGTATAGGCCCCTTAGCGCTATGAATGTCCAAGTGCAGTTTCTACAGAAAGAGTGTTTGAGAATTGCTCAATCAAAAGTAAGCTTCAAATCTGTTACTTGAATGCACAGAACAGAAAGAAGTTTCACTGAATGCTTCTGTGTAGTTTTTGTTTGTAGTTATTCCTTTTTCCAGCATAGGCTCCTTAGTGCTACGAATGTCCACTTGCAGTTTCTACCGAAAGAGTGTTTCAGAACTGCTCAATCAATAGTATTGTTCAACTCTGTTAGTTGAATGCACAGAACAGAAAGAAGTTTCGCAGAATGCTTCTGAGTAGTTTCTAGTTGAAGATATCCCTTTTTCCACTATAAGCCCCATAGAGCTCTGAATGTCCAGTTGCAGTTTCTACAGAAAGAGTGTTTCAGAACTGCTCTATCAAAGTAATGTTCAACTCTGTTAGTTGAATGCACAGAACAGAAAGAAGTTTCGGAGAATGCTTCTGTGTAGTTTTTATTTGAAGATATTCCTTTTTCCACTATAGGACCCTTAGGGCTCAGAATGTCCACTTACAGTTTCTACAGAAACAATGTTTCAGAACTTTTCAATCAAAAGTAAGCTTCAACTCTGTTAGTTGAATTCACAGAACAGAAAGCAGTTTCACAAAATGCTTCTGTGTAGTTTTCATTTGAAGATATTCCATTTGCCACTAGAGTCCTCCTGGGGCTCCAAATGTCCACTTGCAGTTTCCACAGAAACTGTGTTTCAGAACTGCTCAATCAAAAGTAAGCTTCAACTCTGTTAGTTGAATGCACTGAACAAAAAGTACTATCACAGAATGCTTCTGTGTAGTTTTTAATTGAAGACATTACATTTTCCACTGTAGGCCTCTTAGCGCTATGAATGTCCACTTGCAGTTTCTAATGAAAGAGTGTTTCAGTGCTGCTCAATCAAAAGAAAGGTCCAACTCTGTTAGTTGAATGCATAGAACAGAAAGAAGTTTCACAGAATGCTTCTGTGTAGGTTTTATTTGAAGTAAGTCCTTTTTACACTATAGGCCCCCATGCGCTATGGTTGTCCACTTGCAGTTTCTACAGAAAGACTGTTTCTGTGCTGCTCTATCAAAAGTAGGTTCAACTCTGTTAGTTGAATGCACAGAAGACAAAGAAGTTTCACAGAATGCTTCTGTGTAGTTTTTATTTGTAGATATTCTTTTTTGCTGTACAGGCCCCTTAGCGCTATGAATATACAATTGCAGTTTCTACAGAAAGAGTGTTTCAAAATTGCTCAATCAAAAGTAAGCTTCAAATCAGTTACTTGAATGCACAGAACAGAAAGAAGTTTCACTGAATGCTTCTGTGTAGTTTTTGTTTGCAGTTATTCCTTTTTCCAGCATAGGCTCCTTAGTGCTACGAATGTCCACTTGTAGTTTCTACAGAAAGAGTGTTTCAGAACTGCTCAATCAATAGTAATGTTCAACTCTGTTAATTGAATGCACAGAACAGAAAGAAGTTTCGCAGAATGCTTCTGAGTAGTTTCTAGTTGAAGATATCCCTTTTTCCACTATAAGCCCCATAGAGCTCTGAATGTCCAGTTGCAGTTTCTACAGAAAGAGTGTTTCAGAACTGCTCTATCAAAAGTAATGTTCAACTCTGTTAGTTGAATGCACAGAACAGAAAGAAGTTTCGGAGAATGCTTCTGTGTAGTTTTTATTTGAAGATATTCCTTTTTTTACTATAGGACCCTTAGGGCTCAGAATGTCCACTTACACTTTCTACAGAAACAATGTTTCAGAACTTTTCAATCTAAAGAAAGCTTCAACTCTGTTAGTTGAATTCACAGAACAGAAAGCAGTTTCATAAAAGGCTTCTGTGTAGTTTTTATTTGAAGATATTCCATTTGCCACTAGAGCCCTCCTGGGGCTCCAAATGTCCACTTGCAGTTTCCACAGAAACTGTGTTTCAGAACTGCTCAATCAAAAGTAAGCTTCAACTCTGTTAGTTGAATGCACTGAACAAAAAGTACTATCACAGAATGCTTCTGTGTAGTTTTTATTTGAAGACATTACATTTTCCACTGTAGGCCTCTTAGCGCTATGAATGTCCACTTGCAGTTTCTAATGAAAGAGTGTTTCAGTGCTGCTCAATCAAAAGAAAGTTCCAACTCTGTTAGTTGAATGTACAGAACAGAAAGAAGTTTCACAGAATGCTTCTGTGTTGTTTATATTTGTAGATATTCTTTTTTGCTGTATAGGCCCCTTAGCGCTATGAATGTCCAATTGCAGTTTCTACAGAAAGAGTGTTTCAGAATTGCTCAATCAAAAGTAAGCTTCAAATCTGTTACTTGAATGCACAGAACAGAAAGAAGTTTCGCAGAATGCTTCTGAGTAGTTTCTAGTTGAAGATATCTCTTTTTCCACTATAAGCCCCATAGAGCTCTGAATGTCCAGTTGCAGTTCCTACAGAAAGAGTGTTTCAGAACTGCACAGAACAGAAAGAAGCTTAGGAGAATGTTTCTGTGTAGTTTCAATTTGAAGATATTCCTTTTTCCACTATAAGGCCATTAGCTCTCTGAGTGTCCAGTTGCAGTTTCTACAGAAAGAGTGTTTCAGAACTGCTCTATCAAAAGTAATGTTCAACTCTGTTAGTTGAATGCACAGAACAGAAAGAAGTTTCGGAGAATGCTTCTGTGTAGTTTTTATTTGAAGATATTCCTTTTTCCACTATAGGCCCCTTACGGTTCCAAATATCCACTTGCTGTTTCTACAGAAAGAGCGTCTCAGAACTGCTCAATCAATAGTATGCTTCAACTCTGTTAGTTGAATTCAAAGAACAGAAATAAGTTTCACAGAATGTTTCTGTGTAGTTTTTATTTGAAGATATTCCTTTTTCCAATATAAGCCCATTAGTGCTCTGTATGTCCAGTTGCAGTTTCCACAGAAAGAGTGTTTCAGAACTGCTCTATCAAAAGTAATATTCATCTCCGTTATTTGAATGCACAGAACAGAAAGAAGTTTCGCAGAATGCTTCAGTGTAGTTTTTATTTGAAGATATTCCTTTTTCCACTATAGGCCCCTTAGGGCTCCGAATATCCACTTGCAGTTTTTACAGAAACAGTGTTTCAGAACTGTTCAATCAAAAGTAAGCTTCAACTCTGTTAGTTGAATGCCCAGAACAGAAAGAAGTTTCGCAGAATGCTTCTGAGTAGTTTTAATTTGAAGATATTCTTTTTTCCACTATAAGCCAAATAGCGCTCTGAGTGTCCACTTGTAGTTTCTACAGAAACAGTGTTTCAGAACTGCTCTATCGAAAGTAATATTCAACTCTGTTACTTGAATGCACAGAACAGAAAGAAGTTTCGCAGAATGCTTCTGTGTAGTTTTTATCTGTAGATATTCTTTTTGGCAGTATAGGCCCCTTAGCGCTATGAATGTCCAATTGCAGTTTCTACAGAAAGAGTGTATCAGAATTGCTCAATCAAAAGTAAGCTTCAACTCTGTTAGTTCATTGCACAGAACAGAAAGAAGTTTCACTGAATGCCTCTGTGTAGTTTTTGTTTGTAATTATTCCTTTTCCAGTATAGGCTCCTTAGTGCTAGGAATGTCCACTTGCAGTTTCTACAGAAAGAGTGTTTCAGAACTGCTCAATCAATAGAAATGTTCAACTCTGATAGTTGAATGCACAGAACAGAATGAAGTTTCGCAGAATGCTTCTGAGTAGCTTTTAGTTGAAGATATTGCTTTTTCCACTATAAGCCCTTTAGCGCTCTGAATGCCCAGTTGCAGTTTCTACAGAAAGAGTGTTTCAGAACTGCTCTACCAAAAGTAATATTCAACTCTGTTAGTTTCATATACAGAACAGAAAGAAGCTTCGGAGAATGCATCTGTGTAGTTTTTATTTGAAGATATTCCTTTTTCCACTTTGGCCCCTTAGGGTTCCAAATGTCCACTTGCTGTTTCTACAGAAAGAGCGTCTCAGAACTGCTCGATCAATAGTAAGCTTCAACTCTGTTAGTTGAATGCAAAGAACAGAAAGAAGTTTCACAGAATAATTCTGTGTAGTTTTTATTTGAAGATATTCGTTTTTCCACTGTACGCCCCTTAGGGTTCCAAATGTCCACTTGCAGTTTCTTCAGAAAGAGCGTCTCAGAACTGCTCAATCAAAAGTAAACTTCAACTCTGTTAGTTGAACGCAAAGAAGGGAAACAAGTTTCACAGAATGCTTCTGTATAGTTTTAATTTGTAGATATTCCTTTTTCCTCTATAAGCCCATTAGCTCTCTGAGTGTCCAGTTGCAGTTTCCACAGAAAGAGTGTTTCAGAACTGCTCTATCAAAAGTAATATTCATATCTGTTAGTTGAATGCACAGAAGAGATAGAAGTTTTGCAGAATGCTTCTGTATAGTTTTTAATTGAAGATATTCCTTTTTCCACTATAGGACCCTTAGGGCTCCGAATGTCCACTTACAGTTTCTACAGAAACAATGTTTCAGAACTTTTCAATCAAAACTAGGCTTCAACTCTGATAGTTGAATTCACAGAACAGAAAGCAGTTTCATAAAATGCTTCTGTGTAGTTTTCATTTGAAGATATTCCATTTGCCACTAGAGTTCTCCTGGGGCTCCAAATGTCCACTTGCAGTTTCCACAGAAACTGTGTTTCAGAACTGCTCAATCAAAAGTAAGCTTCAACTCTGTTAGTTGAATGCACTGAACAAAAAGTACTATCACAGAATGCTTCTCTGTAGTTTTTATTTGAAGACATTACATTTTCCACTGTAGGCCTCTTAGCGCTATGAATGTCCACTTGCAGTTTCTAATGAAAGAGTGTTTCAGTGCTGCTCAATCAAAAGAAAGGTCCAACTGTGTTAGTTGAATGCACAGAACAGAAAGAAGTTTCACAGAATGCTTCTGTGTAGGTTTTATTTGAAGTAAGTCCTTTTTACACTATAGGCCCCCATGCGCTATGGTTGTCCACTTGCAGTTTCTACAGAAAGAGTGTTTCTGTGCTGCTCTATCAAAAGTAGGTTCAACTCTGTTAGTTGAATGCACAGAAGACAAAGAAGTTTCACAGAATGCTTCTGTGTTGTTTTAATTTGTAGATATTCTTTTTTGCTGTATAGGCCCCTTAGCGCTATGAATGTCCAATTGCAGTTTCTACAGAAAGAGTGTTTCAGAATTGCTCAATCAAAAGTAAGCTTCAAATCTGTTACTTGAATGCACAGAACAGAAAGAAGTTTCACTGAATGCTTCTGTGTAGTTTTTGTTTGTAGTTATTCCTTTTTCCAGCATAGGCTCCTTAGTGCTACGAATGTCCCCTTGCAGTTTCTACCGAAAGAGTGTTTCAGAACTGCTCATTCAATAGTAATGTTCAACTCTGTTAGTTGAATGCACAGAACAGAAAGAAGTTTCGCAGAATGCTTCTGAGTAGTTTCTAGTTCAAGATATCCCTTTTTCCACTATAAGCCCCATAGAGCTCTGAATGTCCAGTTGCAGTTTCTACAGAAAGAGTGTTTCAGAACTGCTCTATCAAGAGTAATGTTCAACTCTGTTAGTTGAATGCACAGAACAGAAAGAAGTTTCGGAGAATGCTTCTGTGTAGTTTTTATTTGAAGATATTCCTTTTTCCAATATAAGCCCATTAGTGCTCTGTATGTCCAGTTGCAGTTTCCACAGAAAGAGTGTTTCAGAACTGCTCTACCAAAAGTAATATTCAACTCTGTTAGCTTAATGCACAGAACAGAAAGAAGCTTCGGAGAATGCTTCTGTGTAGTTTTTATTTGAAGATATTCCTTTTTCCACTATTGGCCCCTTAGGGTTCCAAATGTCCACTTGCTGTTTCTACAGAAAGAGCGTCTCAGAACTGCTCAATCAATAGTAAGCTTCAACTCTGTTAGTTGAATGCAAAGAACAGAAAGAAGTTTCACAGAATGATTCTGTGTAGTTTTTATTTGAAGATATTCGTTTTTCCACTATTGGCCCCTTAGGGTTCCAAATGTCCACTTGCTGTTTCTACAGAAAGAGCGTCTCAGAACTGCTCAATCAATAGTAAGCTTCAACTCTGTTAGTTGAATGCAAAGAACAGAAAGAAGTTTCACAGAATGATTCTGTGTAGTTTTTATTTGAAGATATTAGTTTTTCCACTGTACGCCCCTTAGGTTTCCAAATGTCCACTTGCAGTTTCTTCAGAAAGAGCGTCTCAGAACTGCTCAATCAAAAGAAAACTTCAACTCCGTTAGTTGAATGCAAAGAAGAGAAACAAGTTTCACAGAATGCTTCTGTATAGTTTTAATTTGAAGATATTCCTTTTTCCACTATAAGCCCATTAGCTCTCTGAGTGTCCAGTTGCAGTTTCCACAGAAAGAGTGTTTCAGAACTGCTCTATCAAAAGTAATGTTCAACTCTGTTAGGTGAATGCACAGAACAGAAAGAAGCTTCGGAGAATGCTTCTGTGTAGTTTTAATTTGAAGATATTCTTTTTTCCACTATAAGCCCATTAGCTCTCTGAGTGTCCAGTTGCATTTTCCACAGAAAGAGTGTTTCAGAACTGCTCTATCAAAAGTAATGTTCAACTCTGTTAGTTGAATGCATAGAACAGAAAGAAGCTTCGGAGAATGCTTCTGTGTAGTTTTCATTTGAAGTTATTCCTTTTTCCACTATAAGCCCATTAGCTCTCTGAGTGTCCAGTTGCAGTTTCCACAGAAAGAGTGTTTCAGAACTGCTCTATCAAAAGTAATATTCATCTCTGTTAGTTGAATGCACAGAAGAGATAGAAGTTTTGCAGAATGCTTCTGTGTAGTTTTTATTTGAAGATATTCCTTTTTCCACTATAGGACCCTTAGGGCTCCAAATGTCCACTTACAGTTTCTACAGAAACAATGTTTCAGAACTTTTCAATCAAAAGTAAGCTTCAACTCTGTTAGTTGAATTCACAGAACAGAAAGCAGTTTCATAAAATGCTTCTGTGTAGTTTTCATTTGAAGATATTCCATTTGCCAATAGAGTCCTCCTGTGGCTCCAAATGTCCACTTGCAGTTTCCACAGAAACTGTGTTTCAGAACTGCTCAATCAAAAGTAAGCTTCAACTCTGTTAGTTGAATGCACTGAACAAAAAGTACTATCACAGAATGCTTCTGTGTAGTTTTTATTTGAAGACATTACATTTTCCACTGTAGGCCTCTTAGCGCTATGAATGTCCACTTGCAGTTTCTAATGAAAGGGTGTTTCAGTGCTGCTCAATCAAAAGAAAGTTCCAACTCTGTTAGTTGAATGCACAGAACAGAAAGAAGTTTCACAGAATGCTTCTGTGTAGGTTTTATTTGAAGTAAGTCCTTTTTACACTATAGGCCCCCATGCGCTATGGTTGTCCACTTGCAGTTTCTACAGAAAGAGTGTTTCAGTGCTGCTCTATCAAAAGTAGGTTCAACTCTGTTAGTTGAATGCACAGAAGACAAAGAAGTTTCACAGAATGCTTCTGTGTTGTTTTTATTTGTAGATATTCTTTTTTGCTGTATAGGCCCCTTAGCGCTATGAATGTCCAATTGCAGTTTCTACAGAAAGAGTGTTTCAGAATTGCTCAATCAAAAGTAAGCTTCAAATCTGCTACTTGAATGCACAGAACAGAAAGAAGTTTCACTGAATGCTTCTGTGTAGTTTTTGTTTGTAGTTATTCCTTTTTCCTTCATAGGCTCCTTAGTGCTAAGAATGTCCCCTTGCAGTTTCTACAGAAAGAGTGTTTCAGAACTGCTCAATCAATAGTAATGTTCAACTCTGTTAGTTGAATGCACAGAACAGAAAGAAGATTCACAGAATGCTTCTGAGTAGTTTCTAGTTGAAGATATCCCTTTTTCCACTGTAAGCCCCATAGAGCTCTGAATGTCCAGTTGCAGTTTCTACAGAATTAGTGTTTCAGAACTGCTCTATCAATAGTAATGTTCAACTCTGTTAGTTGAATGAACAGAACAGAAAGAAGTTTCGGAGAATGCTTCTGTGTAGTTTTTATTTGAAGATATTCCTTTTTCCACTATAGGCCCCTTACGGTTCCAAATATCCACTTGCTGTTTCTACAGAAAGAGCGTCTCAGAACTGCTCAATCAATAGTATGCTTCAACTCTGTTAGTTGAATGCAAAGAACAGAAATAAGTTTCACAGAATGTTTCTGTGTAGTTTTTATTTGAAGATATTCCTTTTTCCAATATAAGCCCATTAGTGCTCTGTATGTCCAGTTGCAGTTTCCACAGAAAGAGAGTTTCAGAACTGCTCTATCAAAAGTAATATTCATCTCTGTTAGTTGAATGCACAGAACAGAAAGAAGTTTCGCAGAATGCTTCAGTGTAGTTTTTATTTGAAGATATTCCTTTTTCCACTATAGGCCCCTTAGGGCTCCGAATGTCCACTTGCAGTTTTTACAGAAACAGTGTTTCAGAACTGTTCAATCAAAAGTAAGCTTCAACTCTGTTAGTTGAATACCCAGAACAGAAAGAAGTTTCGCAAAATGCTTCTGAGTAGTTTTAATTTGAAGATATTCTTTTTTCCACTATAAGCCCAATAGCGCTCTGAGTGTCCACTTGTAGTTTCTACAGAAACAGTGTTTCAGAACTGCTCTATCGAAAGTAATATTCAACTGTGTTACTTGAATGCACAGAACAGAAAGAAGTTTCGCAGAATGCTTCCGTGTAGTTTTTATTTGTAGATACTCTTTTTTGCAGTATAGGCCCCTTAGCGCTATGAATGTCCAATTGCAGTTTCTACAGAAAGAGTGTATCAGAATTGCTCAATCAAAAGTAAGCTTCAACTCTGTTAGTTCATTGCACAGAACAGAAAGAAGTTTCACTGAATGCCGCTGTGTAGTTTTTGTTTGTAATTATTCCTTTTCCAGTATAGGCTCCTTAGTGCTAGGAATGTCCACTTGCAGTTTCTACAGAAAGAGTGTTTCAGAACTGCTCAATCAATAGTAATGTTCAACTCTGATAGTTGAATGCACACAACAGAATGAAGTTTCGCAGAATGCTTCTGAGTAGCTTTTAGTTGAAGATATTGCTTTTTCCACTATAAGCCCTTTAGCGCTCTGAATGTCCAGTTGCAGTTTCTACAGAAAGAGTGTTTCAGAACTGCTCTACCAAAATTAATATTCAACTCTGTTAGTTTAATGCACAGAACAGAAAGAAGCTTCGGAGAATGCTTCTGTGTAGTTTTTATTTGAAGATATTCCTTTTTCCACTATTGGCCCCTTAGGGTTCCAAATGTCCACTTGCTGTTTCTACAGAAAGAGCGTCTCAGAACTGCTCAATCAATAGTAAGCTTCAACTCTGTTAGTTGAATGCAAAGAACAGAAAGAAGTTTCACAGAATGATTCTGTGTAGTTTTTATTTGAAGATATTCGTTTTTCCACTGTACGCCCCTTAGGGTTCCAAATGTCCACTTGCAGTTTCTTCAGAAAGAGCGTCTCAGAACTGCTCAATCAAAAGTAAACTTCAACTCTGTTAGTTGAATGCAAAGAAGAGAAACAAGTTTCACAGAATGCTTCTGTATAGTTTTAATTTGAAGATATTCCTTTTTCCACTATAAGCCCATTAGCTCTCTGAGTGTCCAGTTGCAGTTTCCACAGAAAGAGTGTTTCAGAACTGCTCTATCAAAAGTAATATTCACATCTGTTAGTTGAATGCAGAGAAGAGATAGAAGTTTTGCAGAATGCTTCTGTATAGTTTTTATTTGAAGATATTCCTTTTTCCACTATAGGACCCTTAGGGCTCCGAATGTCCACTAACAGTTTCTACAGAAACAATGTTTCAGAACTTTTCAATCAAAAGTAAGCTTCAACTCTGTTAGTTGAATTCACAGAACAGAAAGCAGTTTCATAAAATGCTTCTGTGTAGTTTTCATTTGAAGATATTCCATTTGCCACTAGAGTCCTGCTGGGTCTCCAAATGTCCACTTGCAGTTTCCACAGAAACTGTGTTTCAGAACTGCTCAATCAAAAGTAAGCTTCAACTCTGTTAGTTGAATGCACTGAACAAAAAGTACTATCACAGAATGCTTCTGTGTAGTTTTTATTTGAAGATATTACATTTTCCACTGTAGGCCTCTTAGCGCTATGAATGTCCACCTGCAGTTTCTAATGAAAGAGTGTTTCAGTGCTGCTCAATCAAAAGAAAAGTCCAACTCTTTTAGTTGAATGCACAGAACAGAAAGAAGTTTCACAGAATGCTTCTGTGTTGTTTTTATTTGTAGATATTCTTTTTTGCTGTGTAGGCCCCTTAGCGCTATGAATGTCCAATAGCAGTTTCTACAGAAAGAGTGTTTCAGAATTGCTCAATCAAAAGTAAGCTTCAAATCTGTTACTTGAATGCACAGAACAGAAAGAAGTTTCACTGAATGCTTCTGTGTAGTTTTTGTTTGTAGTTATTCCTTTTTCCAGCATAGGCTCCTTAGTGCTACGATTATCCCCTTGCAGTTTCTACCGAAAGAGTGTTTCAGAACTGCTCAATCAATAGTAATGTTCAACTCTGTTAGTTGAATGCACAGAACAGAAAGAAGTTTCGCAGAATGCTTCTGAGTAGTTTCTAGTTGAAGATATCCCTTTTTCCACTATAAGCCCCATAGAGCTCTGAATGTCCAGTTGCAGTCCTTACAGAAAGAGTGTTTCAGAACTGCTCTATCAAAAGTAATGTTCAACTCTGTTAGTTGAATGCACAGAACAGAAAGAAGCTTCGGAGAATGCTTCTGTGTAGTTTTAATTTGAAGATATTCTTTTTTCCACTATAAGCCCATTAGCTCTCTGAGTGTCCAGTTGCATTTTCCACAGAAAGAGTGTTTCAGAACTGCTCTATCAAAAGTAATGTTCAACTCTGTTAGTTGAATGCACAGAACAGAAAGAAGCTTCGGAGAATGCTTCTGTGTAGTTTTAATTTGAAGATATTCCTTTTTCCACTATAAGCCCATTAGCTCTCTGAGTGTCCAGTTGCATTTTCCACAGAAAGAGTGTTTCAGAACTGCTCTATCAAAAGTAATATTCATCTCTGTTAGTTGAATGCAGAGAACAGATAGAATTTTCACAGAATGCTTCTGTGTAATTTTTATTTGAAGATATTACTTTTTCCACTATAGGACCCTTAGGGCTCGGAATGTCCACCTACAGTTTCTACAGAAACAATGTTTCAGAACTGTTCAATCAAAAGTAAGCTTCAACTCTGTTAGTTGAATTCACAGAAAAGAAAGCAGTTTCATAAAATGCTTCTGTGTAGTTTTTATTTGAAGATATTCCTTTTGCCACTAGAGTCCTCCTGGGGCTCAGAATGTCCACTTGCGGTTTCCACAGAAACTGTGTTTCAGAACTCCTCAATCAAAAGTAAGCTTCAACTCTGTTAGTTGAATGCACTGAACAAAAAGTACTATCACAGAATGCTTCTGTGTAGTTTTTATTTAAAGACATTCCAATTTCCACTGTAGGCCTCTTAGCGCTATGAATGTCCACTTGCAGTTTCTAATGAAAGAGTGTTTCAGCGCTGCTCAATCAAAAGAAATGTCCAACTCTGTTAGTTGAATGCACAGAACAGAAAGAAGTTTCACAGAATGCTTCTGTGTAGGTTTTATTTGAAGTATGTCCTTTTTACACTATAGGCCCCCATGCGCTAAGGTTGTCCACTTGCAGTTTCTACAGAAAGAGTGTTTCAGAATTGCTCAATCAAAAGTAAGCTTCAAATCTGTTACTTGAATGCACAGAACAGAAAGAAGTTTCACTGAATGCTTCTGTGTAGTTTTTGTTTGTAGTTATTCCTTTTTCCAGCATAGGCTCCTTAGTGCTACGAATGTCCACTTGCAGTTTCTACCGAAAGAGTGTTTCAGAACTGCTCAAACAATAGTATTGTTCAACTCTGTTAGTTGAATGCACAGAACAGAAAGAAGTTTCGCAGAATGCTTCTGAGTAGTTTCTAGTTGAAGATATCCCTTTTTCCACTATAAGCCCCGTAGAGCTCTGTATGTCCAGTTGCAGTTCCTACAGAAAGAGTGTTTCAGAACTGCTCTATCAAAAGTAATGTTCAACTCTGTTAGTTGAATGCACAGAACAGAAAGAAGCTTCGGAGAATGCTTCTGTGTAGTTTTAATTTGAAGATATTCCTTTTTCCACTATAAGCCCATTAGCTCTCTGAGTGTCCAGTTGCATTTTCCACAGAAAGAGTGTTTCAGAACTGCTCTATCAAAAGTAATGTTCAACTCTGTTAGTTGAATGCACAGAACAGAAAGAAGCTTCGGAGAATGCTTCTGTGTAGTTTTAATTTGAAGATATTCCTCTTTCCACTATAAGCCCATTAGCTCTCTGAGTGTCCAGTTGCATTGTCCAGAGAAAGAGTGTTTCAGAACTGCTCTATCAAAAGTAATATTCATCTCTGTTAGTTGAATGCACAGAACAGAAAGAAGTTTCGCAGAATGGTTCTGTGTAGTTTTTATTTGAAGATATTTCTTTTTCCACTATAGGACCCTTAGGGCTCCGAATGTCCACTTACAGTTTCTACAGAAACAATGTTTCAGAACTGTACAATCAAAAGCAAGCTTCAACTCTGTTAGTTGAATTCACAGAAAAGAAAGCAGTTTCATAAAATGCTTCTGTGTAGTTTTTATTTGAAGATATTCCTTTTGCCACTAGAGTCCTCCTGGGGCTCCGAATGTCCACTTGCAGTTTCCACAGAAACTGGGATTCTGAACTGCTCAATCAAAAGTAAGCTTCAACTCTGTTAGTTGAATGCACTGAACAAAAAGTACTATCACAGAATGCTTCTGTGTAGTTTTTATTTGAAGACATTACATTTTCCACTGTAGGCCTCTTAGCGCTATGAATGTCCACTTGCAGTTTCTAATGAGAGAGTGTTTCTGTGCTGCTCAATCAAAAGAAAGGTCCAACTCTGTTAGTTGAATGCACAGAACAGAAAGAAGGTTCACAGTATGCTTCCGTGTAGGTTTTATTTGAAGTAAGTCCTTTTTACACTATAGGCCCCCATGCGCTATGGTTGTCCACTTGCAGTTTCTACAGAAAGAGTGTTTCTGTGCTGCTCTATCAAAAGTAGGTTCAACTCTGTTAGTTGAATGCACAGAAGACAAAGAAGTTTCACAGAATGCTTCTGTGTAGTTTTTATTTTTAGATATTCTTTTTTGCTGTATAGGCCCCTTAGCGCTATGAATGTCCAACTAAAGTTTCTACAGAAAGAGTGTTTCAGAATTGCTCAATCAAAAGTAAGCTTCAAATCTGTTACTTGAATGCACAGAACAGAAAGAAGTTTCACTGAATGCTTCTGTGTAGTTTTTGTTTGTAGTTATTCCTTTTTCCAGCATAGGCTCCTTAGTGCTACGAATGTCCACTTGTAGTTTCTACAGAAAGTGTGTTTCAGAACTGCTCAATCAATAGTATTGTTCAACTCTGTTAGTTGAATGCACAGAACAGAAAGAAGTTTCGCAGAATGCTTCTGAGTAGTTTCTAGTTGAAGATATCCCTTTTTCCACTATAAGCCCCATAGAGCTCTGAATGTCCAGTTGCAGTTTCTACAGAAAGAGTGTTTCAGAACTGCTCTATCAAAAGTAATGTTCAACTCTGTTAGTTGAATGCACAGAACAGAAAGAAGTTTCGGAGAATGCTTCTGTGTAGTTTTTATTTGAAGATATTCCTTTTTCCACTATAGGCCCCTTACGGTTCCAAATATCCACTTGCTGTTTCTACAGAAAGAGCGTCTCAGAACTGCTCAATCAATAGAATGCTTCAACTCTGTTAGTTGAATGCAAAGAACAGAAATAAGTTTCACAGAATGTTTCTGTGTAGGTTTTATTTGAAGATACTCCTTTTTCCAATATAAGCCCATTAGTGCTCTGTATGTCCAGTTGCAGTTTCCACAGAAAGAGTGTTTCAGAACTGCTCTATCAAAAGTAATATTCATCTCTGTTAGTTGAATGCACAGAACAGAAAGAAGTTTCGCAGAATGCTTCAGTGTAGTTTTTATTTGAAAATATTCCTTTTTCCACTATAGGCCCCTTAGGGCTCAGAATGTCCACTTGCAGTTTTTACAGAAACAGTGTTTCAGAACAGTTCAATCAAAAGTAAGCTTCAACTCTGTTAGTTGAATGCCCAGAACAGAAAGAAGTTTCGCAGAATGCTTCTGAGTAGTTTTAATTTGAAGATATTCTTTTTTCCACTATAAGCCAAATAGCGCTCTGAGTGTCCACTTGTAGTTTCTACAGAAACAGTGTTTCAGAACTGCTCTATCGAAAGTAATATTCAACTCTGTTACTTGAATGCACAGAACAGAAAGAAGTTTCGCAGAATGCTTCTGCGTATTTTTTATTTGTAGATATTCTTTTTTGCAGTATAGTCCCCTTAGCGCTATGAATGTCCAATTGCAGTTTCTACAGAAAGAGTGTATCAGAATTGCTCAATAAAATGTAAGCTTCAACTCTGTTAGTTCATTGCACAGAACAGAAAGAAGTTTCACTGAATGCCTCTGTGTAGGTTTTGTTTGTAATTATTCCTTTTCCAGTATAGGCTCCTTAGTGCTAGGAATGTCCACTTGCAGTTTCTACAGAAAGAGTGTTTCAGAACTGCTCAATCAATAGTAATGTTCAACTCTGATAGTTGAATGCACAGAACAGAATGAAGTTTCGCAGAATGCTTCTGAGTAGCTTTTAGTTGAAGATATTGCTTTTTCCACTATAAGCCCTTTAGCGCTCTGAATGTCCAGTTGCAGTTTCTACAGAAAGAGTGTTTCAGAGCTGCTCTACCAAAAGTAATATTCAACTCTGTTAGTTTAATGCACAGAACAGAAAGAAGCTTCGGAGAATGCTTCTGTGTAGTTTTTATTTGAAGATATTCCTTTTTCCACTATTGGCCCCTTAGGGTTCCAAATGTCCACTTGCTGTTTCTACAGAAAGAGCGTCTCAGAACTGCTCAATCAATAGTAAGCTTCAACTCTGTTAGTTGAATGCAAAGAACAGAAAGAAGTTTCACAGAATGATTCTGTGTAGTTTTTATTTGAAGATATTCGTTTTTCCACTGTACGCCCCTTAGGGTTCCAAATGTCCACTTGCAGTTTCTTCAGAAAGAGCGTCTCAGAACTGCTCAATCAAAAGTAAACTTCAACTCTGTTAGTTGAGTGCAAAGAAGAGAAACAAGTTTCACAAAATACTTCTGTATAGTTTTAATTTGAAGATATTCCTTTTTCCACTATAAGCCCATTAGCTCTCGGAGTGTCCAGTTGCAGTTTCCACAGAAAGAGTGTTTCAGAACTGCTGTATCAAAAGTAATATTCATATCTGTTAGTTGAATGCACAGAAGAGATAGAAGGTTTGCAGAATGCTTCTGTATAGTTTTTATTTGAAGATATTCCTTTTTCCACTATAGGACCCTTAGGGCTCCGAATGTCCACTTACAGTTTCTACAGAAACAATGTTTCAGAACTGTTCAATCAAAAGTAAGCTTCAACTCTGTTAGTTGAATTCACAGAACAGAAAGCAGTTTCATAAAATGCTTCTGTGTAGTTTTCATTTGAAGATATTCCATTTGCCTCTAGAGTCCTCCTGGGGCTCCAAATGTCCACTTGCAGTTTCCACAGAAACTGTGTTTCAGAACTGCTCAATCAAAAGTAAGCTTCAACTCTGTTAGTTGAATGCAATGAACAAAAAGTACTATCACAGAATGCTTCTGTGTAGTTTTTATTTGAAGACATTACATTTTCCACTGTAGGCCTCTTAGCGCTATGAATGTCCACTTGCAGTTTCTAATGAAAGAGTGTTTCAGCGCTGCTCAATCAAAAGAAAGGTCCAACTCTGTTAGTTGAATGCACAGAACAGAAAGAAGTTTCACAGAATGCTTCTGTGTAGGTTTTATTTGAAGTAAGTGCTTTTTACACTATAGGCCCCCATGCGCTATGGTTGTCCACTTGCAGTTTCTACAGAAAGAGTGTTTCTGTGCTGCTCTATCAAAAGTAGATTCAACTCTGTTAGTTGAATGCACAGAAGACAAAGAAGTTTCACAGAATGCTTATGTGTAGTTTTATTTGTAGATATTTTTTTTGCTGTATAGGCCCCTTAGCGCTATGAATGTCCAATTGCAGTTTCTACAGAAAGAGTGTTTCAGAATTGCTCAATCAAAAGTAAGCTTCAAATCTGTTACTTGAATGCACAGAACAGAAAGAAGTTTCACTGAATGCTTCTGTGTAGTTTTTGTTTGTAGTTATTCCTTTTTCCAGCATAGGCTCCTTAGTGCTACGAATGTCCACTTGTAGTTTCTACAGAAAGAGTGTTTCAGAACTGCTCAATCAATAGTAATGTTCAACTCTGTTAGTTGAATGCACAGAACAGAAAGAAGTTTCGCAGAATGCTTCTGAGTAGTTTCTAGTTGAAGATATCCCTTTTTCCACTATAAGCCCCATAGAGCTCTGAATGTCCAGTTGCAGTTTCTACAGAAAGAGTGTTTCAGAACTGCTCAATCAATAGTAATGTTCAACTCTGATAGTTGAATGCACAGAACAGAATGGAGTTTCGCAGAATGCTTCTGAGTAGCTTTTAGTTGAAGATATTGCTTTTTCCACTATAAGCCCTTTAGCGCCCTGATTGTCCTGTTGCAGTTTCTACAGAAAGAGTGTTTCAGAACTGCTCTACCAAAAGTAATATTCAACTCTGTTAGTTTAAAGCACAGAACAGAAAGAAGCTTCGGAGAATGCTTCTGTGTAGTTTTTATTTGAAGATATTGCTTTTTCCACTATAAGCCCTTTAGCGCTCTGATTGTCCTGTTGCAGTTTCTACAGAAAGAGTGTTTCAGAACTGCTCTACCAAAAGTAATATTCAACTCTGTTAGTTTAAAGCACAGAACAGAAAGAAGCTTCGGAGAATGCTTCTGTGTAGTTTTTATTTGAAGATATTCCTTTTTCCACTATTGGCCCCTTAGGGTTCCAAATGTCCACTTGCTGTTTCTACAGAAAGAGCGTCTCAGAACTGCTCAATCAATAGTAAGCTTCAACTCTGTTAGTTGAATGCAACGAACAGAAAGAAGTTTCACAGAATGATTCTGTGTAGTTTTATTTGAAGATATTCCTTTTTCCACTGTACGCCCCTTAGGGTTCCAAATGTCCACTTGCAGTTTCTTCAGAAAGAGCGTCTCAGAACTGCTCAATCAAAAGTAAACTTCAACTCTGTTAGTTGAATGCAAAGAAGAGAAACAAGTTTCACAGAATGCTTCTGTATAGTTTTAATTTGAAGATGTTCCTTTTTCCACTATAAGCCCATTAGCTCTCTGAGTGTCCAGTTGCAGTTTCCACAGAAAGAGTGTTTCAGAACTGCTCTATCAAAAGTAATATTCATCTCTGTTAGTTGAATGCACAGAACAGATAGAATTTTCGCAGAATGCTTCTGTGTAGTTTTTATTTGAAGATATTCCTTTTTCCACTATAGGACCCTTAGGGCTCAGAATGTCCTCTTACAGTTTCTACAGAAACAATGTTTCAGAACTTTTCAATCAAAAGTAAGCTTCAACTCTGTTAGTTGAATTCACAGAACAGAAACCAGTTTCATAAAAGCTTCTGTATAGATTTTATTTGAAGATATTCCATTTGCCTCTAGAGCCCTGCTGGGGCTCCAAATGTCCACTGGCAGTTTCCACAGAAACTGTGTTTCTGAACTGCTCAATCAAAAGTAAGCTTCAACTCTTTTAGTTGAATGCACCGAACAAAAAGTACTATCACAGAATGCTTCTGTGTAGTTTTTATTTGAAGACATTACATTTTCCACTGTAGGCCTCTTAGCGCTATGATTGTCCACTTGCAGTTTCTAATGAAAAAGTGTTAAAGTGCTGCTCAATCAAAAGAAAGGTCCAACTCTGTTAGTTGAATGTACAGAACAGAAAGAAGTTTCACAGAATGCTTCTGTGTAGTTTTTATTTGTAGATATTCTTTTTTGCTGTATAGGCCCCTTAGCGCTAGGAATATACAATTGCAGTTTCTACAGAAAGAGTGTTTCAGAATTGCTCAATCAAAAGAAAGCTTCAAATCAGTTACTTGAATGCACAGAACAGAAAGAAGTTTCACTGAATGCTTCTGTGTAGTTTTTGTTTGTAGTTATTCCTTTTTCCAGCATAGGCTCCTTAGTGCTACGAATGTCCACTTGTAGTTTCTACAGAAAGAGTGTTTCAGAACTGCTCAATCAATAGTAATGTTCAACTCTGTTAGTTGAATGCACAGAACAGAAAGAAGTTTCGCAGAATGCTTCTGAGTAGTTTCTAGTTGAAGATATCCCTTTTTCCACTATAAGCCCCATAGAGCTCTGAATGTCCAGTTGCAGTTTCTACAGAAAGAGTGTTTCAGAACTGCTCTATCAAAAGTAATGTTCAACTCTGTTAGTTGAATGCACAGAACAGAAAGAAGTTTCGGAGAATGCTTCTGTGTAGTTTTTATTTGAAGATATTCCTTTTTCCACTATAGGACCCTTAGGGCTCAGAATGTCCACTTACAGTTTCTACAGAAACAATGTTTCAGAACTTTTCAATCTAAAGAAAGCTTCAACCCTGTTAGTTGAATTCACAGAACAGAAAGCAGTTTCATAAAATCCTTCTGTGTAGTTTTTATTTGAAGATATTCCATTTGCCACTAGAGCCCTCCTGGGGCTCCAAATGTCCACTTGCAGTTTCCACAGAAACTGTGTTTCAGAACTGCTCAATCAAAAGTAAGCTTCAACTCTGTTAGTTGAATGCACTGAACAAAAAGTACTATCACAGAATGCTTCTGTGTAGTTTTTATTTGAAGACATTACATTTTCCACTGTAGGCCTCTTAGCGCTATGAATGTCCACTTGCAGTTTCTAATGAAAGAGTGTTTCAGTGCTGCTCAATCAAAAGAAAGGTCCAACTCTGTTAGTTGAATGTACAGAACAGAAAGAAGTTTCACAGAATGCTTCTGTGTTGTTTATATTTGTAGATATTTTTTTTGCTGTATAGGCCCCTTAGCGCTATGAATGTCCAATTGCAGTTTCTACAGAAAGAGTGTTTCAGAATTGCTCAATCAAAAGTAAGCTTCAAATCTGTTACTTGAATGCACAGAACAGAAAGAAGTTTCACTGAATGCTTCTGTGTGGTTTTTGTTTGTAGTTATTCCTTTTTCCAGCATAGGCTCCTTAGTGCTACGAATGTCCACTTGCAGTTTCTACCGAAAGAGTGTTTCAGAACTGCTCAATCAATAGTATTGTTCAACTCTGTTAGTTGAATGCACAGAACAGAAAGAAGTTTTGCAGAATGCTTCTGAGTAATTTCTAGTTGAAGATATCTCTTTTTCCACTATAAGCCCCATAGAGCTCTGAATGTCCAGTTGCAGTTCCTACAGAAAGAGTGTTTCAGAACTGCACAGAACAGAAAGAAGCTTAGGAGAATGTTTCTGTGTAGTTTTAATTTGAAGATATTCCTTTTTCCACTATAAGCCCATTAGCTCTCTGAGTGTCCAGTTGCAGTTTCTACAGAAAGAGTGTTTCAGAACTGCTCTATCAAAAGTAATGTTCAACTCTGTTAGTTGAATGCACAGAACAGAAAGAAGTTTCGGAGAATGCTTCTGTGTAGTTTTTATTTGAAGATATTCCTTTTTCCACTATAGGCCCCTTACGGTTCCAAATATCCACTTGCTGTTTCTACAGAAAGAGCGTCTCAGAACTGCTCAATCAATAGTATGCTTCAACTCTGTTAGTTGAATGCAAAGAACAGAAATAAGTTACACAGAATGTTTCTGTGTAGTTTTTATTTGAAGATATTCCTTTTTCCAATATAAGCCCATTAGTGCTCTGTATGTCCAGTTGCAGTTTCCACAGAAAGAGTGTTTCAGAACTGCTCTATCAAAAGTAATATTCATCTCTGTTAGTTGAATGCACAGAACAGAAAGAAGTTTCGCAGAATGCTTCAGTGTAGTTTTTATTTGAAGATATTCCTTTTTCCACTATAGGCCCCTTAGGGCTCCGAATATCCACTTGCAGTTTTTACAGAAACAGTGTTTCAGAACTGTTCAATCAAAAGTAAGCTTCAACTCTGTTAGTTGAATGCCCAGAACAGAAAGAAGTTTCGCAGAATGCTTCTGAGTAGTTTTAATTTGAAGATATTCTTTTTTCCACTATAAGCCAAATAGCGCTCTGAGTGTCCACTTGTAGTTTCTACAGAAACAGTGTTTCAGAACTGCTCTATCGAAAGTAATATTCAACTCTGTTACTTGAATGCACAGAACAGAATGAAGTTTCGCAGAATGCTTCTGTGTAGTTTTTATCTGTAGATATTCTTTTTTGCAGTATAGGCCCCTTAGCGCTATGAATGTCCAATTGCAGTTTCTACAGAAAGAGTGTATCAGAATTGCTCAATCAAAAGTAAGCTTCAACTCTGTTAGTTCATTGCACAGAACAGAAAGAAGTTTCACTGAATGCCTCTGTGTAGTTTTTGTTTGTAATTATTCCTTTTCCAGTATAGGCTCCTTAGTGCTAGGAATGTCCACTTGCAGTTTCTACAGAAAGAGTGTTTCAGAACTGCTCAATCAATAGTAATGTTCAACTCTGATAGTTGAATGCACAGAACAGAATGAAGTTTCGCAGAATGCTTCTGAGTAGCTTTTAGTAGAAGATATTGCTTTTTCCACTATAAGCCCTTTAGCGCTCTGAATGTCCAGTTGCAGTTTCTACAGAAAGAGTGTTTCAGAACTGCTCTACCAAAAGTAATATTCAACTCTGTTAGTTTCATGCACAGAACAGAAAGAAGCTTCGGAGAATGCATCTGTGTAGTTTTTATTTGAAGATATTCCTTTTTCCACTATTGGCCCCTTAGGGTTCCAAATGTCCACTTGCTGTTTCTACAGAAAGAGCGTCTCAGAACTGCTCGATCAATAGTAAGCTTCAACTCTGTTAGTTGAATGCAAAGAACAGAAAGAAGTTTCACAAAATGATTCTGTGTAGTTTTTATTTGAAGATATTCGTTTTTCCACTGTACGCCCCTTAGGGTTCCAAATGTCCACTTGCAGTTTCTTCAGAAAGAGCGTCTCAGAACTGCTCAATCAAAAGTAAACTTCAACTCTGTTAGTTGAATGCAAAGAAGGGAAACAAGTTTCACAGAATGCTTCTGTATAGTTTTAATTTGTAGATATTCCTTTTTCCTCTATAAGCCCATTAGCTCTCTGAGTGTCCAGTTGCAGTTTCCACAGAAAGAGTGATTCAGAACTGCTCTATCAAAAGTAATATTCATATCTGTTAGTTGAATGCACAGAAGAGATAGAAGTTTTGCAGAATGCTTCTGTATAGTTTTTAATTGAAGATATTCCTTTTTCCACTATAGGACCCTTAGGGCTCCGAATGTCCACTTACAGTTTCTACAGAAACAATGTTTCAGAACTTTTCAATCAAAAGTAAGCTTCAACTCTGTTAGTTGAATTCACAGAACAGAAAGCAGTTTCACAAAATGTTTCTGTGTAGTTTTCATTTGAAGATATTCCATTTGCCACTAGAGTCCTCCTGGGGCTCCAAATGTCCACTTGCAGTTTCCACAGAAACTGTGTTTCAGAACTGCTCAATCAAAAGTAAGCTTCAACTCTGTTAGTTGAATGCACTGAACAAAATGTACTATCACAGAATGCTTCTGTGTAGTTTTTATTTGAAGACATTACATTTTCCACTGTAGGCCTCTTAGCGCTATGAATGTCCACATGCAGTTTCTAATGAAAGAGTGTTTCAGTGCTGCTCAATCAAAAGAAAGGTCCAACTCTGTTAGTTGAATGCACAGAACAGAAAGAAGTTTCACAGAATGCTTCTGTGTAGGTTTTATTTGAAGTAAGTCCTTTTTACACTATAGGCCCCCATGCGCTATGGTTGTCCACTTGCAGTTTCTACAGAAAGACTGTTTCTGTGCTGCTCTATCAAAAGTAGGTTCAACTCTGTTATTTGAATGCACAGAAGACAAAGAAGTTTCACAGAATGCTTCTGTGTAGTTTTTATTTGTAGATATTCTTTTTTGCTGTATAGGCTCCTTAGCGCTATGAATGTCCAATTGCAGTTTCTACAGAAAGAGTGTTTCAGAATTGCTCAATCAAAAGTAAGCTTCAAATCTGTTACTTGAATGCACAGAACAGAAAGAAGTTTCACTGAATGCTTCTGTGTAGTTTTTGTTTGTAGTTATTCCTTTTTCCAGCATAGGCTCCTTAGTGCTACGAATGTCCACTTGTAGTTTCTACAGAAAGAGTGTTTCAGAACTGCTCAATCAATAGTAATGTTCAACTCTGTTAGCTGAATGCACAGAACAGAAAGAAGTTTCGCAGAATGCTTCTGAGTAGTTTCTAGTTGAAGATATCCCTTTTTCCACTATAAGCCCCATAGAGCTCTGAATGTCCAGTTGCAGTTTCTACAGAAAGAGTGTTTCAGAACTGCTCTATCAAAAGTAATGTTCAACTCTGTTAGTTGAATGCACAGAACAGAAAGAAGTTTCGGAGAATGCTTCTGTGTAGTTTTTATTTGAAGATATTCCTTTTTCCCCTATAGGCCCCTTACGGTTCCAAATATCCACTTGCTGTTTCTACAGAAAGAGCGTCTCAGAACTGCTCAATCAATAGTATGCTTCAACTGTGTTAGTTGAATGCAAAGAACAGAAGTAAGTTTCACGGAATGTTTCTGTGTAGTTTTTATTTGAAGATATTCCTTTTTCCAATATAAGCCCATTAGTGCTCTGTATGTCCAGTTGCAGTTTCCACAGAAAGAGTGTTTCAGAACTGCTCTATCAAAAGTAATATTCATCTCTGTTAGTTGAATGCACAGAACAGAAAGAAGTTTCGCAGAATGCTTCAGTGTAGTTTTTATTTGAAGATATTCCTTTTTCCACTATAGGCCCCTTAGGGCTCCGAATATCCACTTGCAGTTTTTACAGAAACAGTGTTTCAGAACTGTTCAATCAAAAGTAAGCTTCAACTCTGTTAGTTGAATGCCCAGAACAGAAAGAAGTTTCGCAGAATGCTTCTGAGTAGTTTTAATTTGAAGATATGCTTTTTTCCACTATAAGCCAAATAGCGCTCTGAGTGTCCACTTGTAGTTTCTACAGAAACAGTGTTTCAGAACTGCTCTATCGAAAGTAATATTCAACTCTGTTACTTGAATGCACAGAACAGAAAGAAGTTTCGCAGAATGCTTCTGTGTAGTTTTTATCTGTAGATATTCTTTTTGGCAGTATAGGCCCCTTAGCGCTATGAATGTCCAATTGCAGTTTCTACAGAAAGAGTGTATCAGAATTGCTCAATCAAAAGTAAGCTTCAACTCTGTTAGTTCATTGCACAGAACAGAAAGAAGTTTCACTGAATGCCTCTGTGTAGTTTTTGTTTGTAATTATTCCTTTTCCAGTATAGGCTCCTTAGTGCTAGGAATGTCCACTTGCAGTTTCTACAGAAAGAGTGTTTCAGAACTGCTCAATCAATAGTAATGTTCAACTCTGATAGTTGAATGCACAGAACAGAATGAAGTTTCGCAGAATGCTTCTGAGTAGCTTTTAGTTGAAGATATTGCTTTTTCCACTATAAGCCCTTTAGCGCTCTGAATGTCCAGTTGCAGTTTCTACAGAAAGAGTGTTTCAGAACTGCTCTACCAAAAGTAATATTCAACTCTGTTAGTTTAATGCACAGAACAGAAAGAAGCTTCGGAGAATGCTTCTGTTTAGTTTTTATTTGAAGATATTCCTTTTTCCACTATTGGCCCCTTAGGGTTCCAAATGTCCACTTGCAGTTTCTTCAGAAAGAGCGTCTCAGAACTGCTCAATCAAAAGTAAACTTCAACTCTGTTAGTTGAATGCAAAGAAGAGAAACAAGTTTCACAGAATGCTTCTGTATAGTTTTAATTTGAAGATATTCCTTTTTCCACTATAAGCCCATTAGCTCTCTGAGTGTCCAGTTGCAGTTTCCACAGTTAGAGTGTTTCAGAACTGCTCTATCAAAAGTAATATTCATATTTGTTAGTTGAATGCACAGAAGAGATACAAGTTTTGCAGAATGCTTCTGTATAGTTTTTATTTGAAGATATTCCTTTTTCCACTATAGGACCCTTAGGGCTCCGAATGTCCACTTACAGTTTCTACAGAAACAATGTTTCAGAACTTTTCAATCAAAAGTAAGCTTCAACTCTGTTAGTTGAATTCACAGAACAGAAAGCAGTTTCATAAAATGCTTCTGTGTAGTTTTCATTTGAAGATATTCCATTTGCCACTAGAGTCCTCCTGGGGCTCCAAATGTCCACTTGCAGTTTCCACAGAAACTGTGTTTCAGAACTGCTCAATCAAAAGTAAGCTTCAACTCTGTTAGTTGAATGCACTGAACAAAAAGTACTATCACAGAATGCTTCTGTGTAGTTTTTATTTGAAGACATTCCATTTTCCACTGTAGGCCTCTTAGCGCTATGAATGTCCACTTGCAGTTTCTAATGAAAGAGTGTTTCAGTGCTGCTCAATCAAAAGCAAGTTCCAACACTGTTAGTTGAATGTACAGAACAGAAAGAAGTTTCACAGAATGCTTCTGTGTTGTTTTTATTTGTAGATATTCTTTTTTGCTGTATAGGCCCCTTAGCGCTATGAATGTCCAAGTGCAGTTTCTACAGAAAGAGTGTTTGAGAATTGCTCAATCAAAAGTAAGCTTCAAATCTGTTACTTGAATGCACAGAACAGAAAGAAGTTTCACTGAATGCTTCTGTGTAGTTTTTGTTTGTAGTTATTCCTTTTTCCAGCATAGGCTCCTTAGTGCTACGAATGTCCACTTGCAGTTTCTACCGAAAGAGTGTTTCAGAACTGCTCAATCAATAGTATTGTTCAACTCTGTTAGTTGAATGCACAGAACAGAAAGAAGTTTCGCAGAATGCTTCTGAGTAGTTTCTAGTTGAAGATATCCCTTTTTCCACTATAAGCCCCATAGAGCTCTGAATGTCCAGTTGCAGTTTCTACAGAAAGAGTGTTTCAGAACTGCTCTATCAAAAGTAATGTTCAACTCTGTTAGTTGAATGCACAGAACAGAAAGAAGTTTCGGAGAATGCTTCTGTGTAGTTTTTATTTGAAGATATTCCTTTTTCCACTATAGGACCCTTAGGGCTCAGAATGTCCACTTACAGTTTCTACAGAAACAATGTTTCAGAACTTTTCAATCAAAAGTAAGCTTCAACTCTGTTAGTTGAATTCACAGAACAGAAAGCAGTTTCACAAAATGCTTCTGTGTAGTTTTCATTTGAAGATATTCCATTTGCCACTAGAGTCCTCCTGGGGCTCCAAATGTCCACTTGCAGTTTCCACAGAAACTGTGTTTCAGAACTGCTCAATCAAAAGTAAGCTTCAACTCTGTTAGTTGAATGCACTGAACAAAAAGTACTATCACAGAATGCTTCTGTGTAGTTTTTAATTGAAGACATTACATTTTCCACTGTAGGCCTCTTAGCGCTATGAATGTCCACTTGCAGTTTCTAATGAAAGAGTGTTTCAGTGCTGCTCAATCAAAAGAAAGGTCCAACTCTGTTAGTTGAATGCATAGAACAGAAAGAAGTTTCACAGAATGCTTCTGTGTTGTTTATATTTGTAGATATTCTTTTTTGCTGTATAGGCCCCTTAGCGCTATGAATGTCCAATTGCAGTTTCTACAGAAAGAGTGTTTCAGAATTGCTCAATCAAAAGTAAGCTTCAAATCTGTTACTTGAATGCACAGAACAGAAAGAAGTTTCGCAGAATGCTTCTGAGTAGTTTCTAGTTGAAGATATCTCTTTTTCCACTATAAGCCCCATAGAGCTCTGAATGTCCAGTTGCAGTTCCTACAGAAAGAGTGTTTCAGAACTGCACAGAACAGAAAGAAGCTTAGGAGAATGTTTCTGTGTAGTTTCAATTTGAAGATATTCCTTTTTCCACTATAAGCCCATTAGCTCTCTGAGTGTCCAGTTGCAGTTTCTACAGAAAGAGTGTTTCAGAACTGCTCTATCAAAAGTAATGTTCAACTCTGTTAGTTGAATGCACAGAACAGAAAGAAGTTTCGGAGAATGCTTCTGTGTAGTTTTTATTTGAAGATATTCCTTTTTCCACTATAGGCCCCTTACGGTTCCAAATATCCACTTGCTGTTTCTACAGAAAGAGCGTCTCAGAACTGCTCAATCAATAGTATGCTTCAACTCTGTTAGTTGAATTCAAAGAACAGAAATAAGTTTCACAGAATGTTTCTGTGTAGTTTTTATTTGAAGATATTCCTTTTTCCAATATAAGCCCATTAGTGCTCTGTATGTCCAGTTGCAGTTTCCACAGAAAGAGTGTTTCAGAACTGCTCTATCAAAAGTAATATTCATCTCTGTTATTTGAATGCACAGAACAGAAAGAAGTTTCGCAGAATGCTTCAGTGTAGTTTTTATTTGAAGATATTCCTTTTTCCACTATAGGCCCCTTAGGGCTCCGAATATCCACTTGCAGTTTTTACAGAAACAGTGTTTCAGAACTGTTCAATCAAAAGTAAGCTTCAACTCTGTTAGTTGAATGCCCAGAACAGAAAGAAGTTTCGCAGAATGCTTCTGAGTAGTTTTAATTTGAAGATATTCTTTTTTCCACTATAAGCCAAATAGCGCTCTGAGTGTCCACTTGTAGTTTCTACAGAAACAGTGTTTCAGAACTGCTCTATCGAAAGTAATATTCAACTCTGTTACTTGAATGCACAGAACAGAAAGAAGTTTCGCAGAATGCTTCTGTGTAGTTTTTATCTGTAGATATTCTTTTTGGCAGTATAGGCCCCTTAGCGCTATGAATGTCCAATTGCAGTTTCTACAGAAAGAGTGTATCAGAATTGCTCAATCAAAAGTAAGCTTCAACTCTGTTAGTTCATTGCACAGAACAGAAAGAAGTTTCACTGAATGCCTCTGTGTAGTTTTTGTTTGTAATTATTCCTTTTCCAGTATAGGCTCCTTAGTGCTAGGAATGTCCACTTGCAGTTTCTACAGAAAGAGTGTTTCAGAACTGCTCAATCAATAGAAATGTTCAACTCTGATAGTTGAATGCACAGAACAGAATGAAGTTTCGCAGAATGCTTCTGAGTAGCTTTTAGTTGAAGATATTGCTTTTTCCACTATAAGCCCTTTAGCGCTCTGAATGCCCAGTTGCAGTTTCTACAGAAAGAGTGTTTCAGAACTGCTCTACCAAAAGTAATATTCAACTCTGTTAGTTTCATATACAGAACAGAAAGAAGCTTCGGAGAATGCATCTGTGTAGTTTTTATTTGAAGATATTCCTTTTTCCACTTTGGCCCCTTAGGGTTCCAAATGTCCACTTGCTGTTTCTACAGAAAGAGCGTCTCAGAACTGCTCGATCAATAGTAAGCTTCAACTCTGTTAGTTGAATGCAAAGAACAGAAAGAAGTTTCACAGAATAATTCTGTGTAGTTTTTATTTGAAGATATTCGTTTTTCCACTGTACGCCCCTTAGGGTTCCAAATGTCCACTTGCAGTTTCTTCAGAAAGAGCGTCTCAGAACTGCTCAATCAAAAGTAAACTTCAACTCTGTTAGTTGAACGCAAAGAAGGGAAACAAGTTTCACAGAATGCTTCTGTATAGTTTTAATTTGTAGATATTCCTTTTTCCTCTATAAGCCCATTAGCTCTCTGAGTGTCCAGTTGCAGTTTCCACAGAAAGAGTGTTTCAGAACTGCTCTATCAAAAGTAATATTCATATCTGTTAGTTGAATGCACAGAAGAGATAGAAGTTTTGCAGAATGCTTCTGTATAGTTTTTAATTGAAGATATTCCTTTTTCCACTATAGGACCCTTAGGGCTCCGAATGTCCACTTACAGTTTCTACAGAAACAATGTTTCAGAACTTTTCAATCAAAACTAGGCTTCAACTCTGATAGTTGAATTCACAGAACAGAAAGCAGTTTCATAAAATGCTTCTGTGTAGTTTTCATTTGAAGATATTCCATTTGCCACTAGAGTTCTCCTGGGGCTCCAAATGTCCACTTGCAGTTTCCACAGAAACTGTGTTTCAGAACTGCTCAATCAAAAGTAAGCTTCAACTCTGTTAGTTGAATGCACTGAACAAAAAGTACTATCACAGAATGCTTCTCTGTAGTTTTTATTTGAAGACATTACATTTTCCACTGTAGGCCTCTTAGCGCTATGAATGTCCACTTGCAGTTTCTAATGAAAGAGTGTTTCAGTGCTGCTCAATCAAAAGAAAGGTCCAACTCTGTTAGTTGAATGCACAGAACAGAAAGAAGTTTCACAGAATGCTTCTGTGTAGGTTTTATTTGAAGTAAGTCCTTTTTACACTATAGGCCCCCATGCGCTATGGTTGTCCACTTGCAGTTTCTAGAGAAAGAGTGTTTCTGTGCTGCTCTATCAAAAGTAGGTTCAACTCTGTTAGTTGAATGCACAGAAGACAAAGAAGTTTCACAGAATGCTTCTGTGTTGTTTTAATTTGTAGATATTCTTTTTTGCTGTATAGGCCCCTTAGCGCTATGAATGTCCAATTGCAGTTTCTACAGAAAGAGTGTTTCAGAATTGCTCAATCAAAAGTAAGCTTCAAATCTGTTACTTGAATGCACAGAACAGAAAGAAGTTTCACTGAATGCTTCTGTGTAGTTTTTGTTTGTAGTTATTCCTTTTTCCAGCATAGGCTCCTTAGTGCTACGAATGTCCCCTTGCAGTTTCTACCGAAAGAGTGTTTCAGAACTGCTCATTCAATAGTAATGTTCAACTCTGTTAGTTGAATGCACAGAACAGAAAGAAGTTTCGCAGAATGCTTCTGAGTAGTTTCTAGTTCAAGATATCCCTTTTTCCACTATAAGCCCCATAGAGCTCTGAATGTCCAGTTGCAGTTTCTACAGAAAGAGTGTTTCAGAACTGCTCTATCAAGAGTAATGTTCAACTCTGTTAGTTGAATGCACAGAACAGAAAGAAGTTTCGGAGAATGCTTCTGTGTAGTTTTTATTTGAAGATATTCCTTTTTCCAATATAAGCCCATTAGTGCTCTGTATGTCCAGTTGCAGTTTCCACAGAAAGAGTGTTTCAGAACTGCTCTACCAAAAGTAATATTCAACTCTGTTAGCTTAATGCACAGAACAGAAAGAAGCTTCGGAGAATGCTTCTGTGTAGTTTTTATTTGAAGATATTCCTTTTTCCACTATTGGCCCCTTAGGGTTCCAAATGTCCACTTGCTGTTTCTACAGAAAGAGCGTCTCAGAACTGCTCAATCAATAGTAAGCTTCAACTCTGTTAGTTGAATGCAAAGAACAGAAAGAAGTTTCACAGAATGATTCTGTGTAGTTTTTATTTGAAGATATTCGTTTTTCCACTATTGGCCCCTTAGGGTTCCAAATGTCCACTTGCTGTTTCTACAGAAAGAGCGTCTCAGAACTGCTCAATCAATAGTAAGCTTCAACTCTGTTAGTTGAATGCAAAGAACAGAAAGAAGTTTCACAGAATGATTCTGTGTAGTTTTTATTTGAAGATATTAGTTTTTCCACTGTACGCCCCTTAGGTTTCCAAATGTCCACTTGCAGTTTCTTCAGAAAGAGCGTCTCAGAACTGCTCAATCAAAAGAAAACTTCAACTCCGTTAGTTGAATGCAAAGAAGAGAAACAAGTTTCACAGAATGCTTCTGTATAGTTTTAATTTGAAGATATTCCTTTTTCCACTATAAGCCCATTAGCTCTCTGAGTGTCCAGTTGCAGTTTCCACAGAAAGAGTGTTTCAGAACTGCTCTATCAAAAGTAATGTTCAACTCTGTTAGGTGAATGCACAGAACAGAAAGAAGCTTCGGAGAATGCTTCTGTGTAGTTTTAATTTGAAGATATTCTTTTTTCCACTATAAGCCCATTAGCTCTCTGAGTGTCCAGTTGCATTTTCCACAGAAAGAGTGTTTCAGAACTGCTCTATCAAAAGTAATGTTCAACTCTGTTAGTTGAATGCACAGAACAGAAAGAAGCTTCGGAGAATGCTTCTGTGTAGTTTTCATTTGAAGTTATTCCTTTTTCCACTATAAGCCCATTAGCTCTCTGAGTGTCCAGTTGCAGTTTCCACAGAAAGAGTGTTTCAGAACTGCTCTATCAAAAGTAATATTCATCTCTGTTAGTTGAATGCACAGAAGAGATAGAAGTTTTGCAGAATGCTTCTGTGTAGTTTTTATTTGAAGATATTCCTTTTTCCACTATAGGACCCTTAGGGCTCCAAATGTCCACTTACAGTTTCTACAGAAACAATGTTTCAGAACTTTTCAATCAAAAGTAAGCTTCAACTCTGTTAGTTGAATTCACAGAACAGAAAGCAGTTTCATAAAATGCTTCTGTGTAGTTTTCATTTGAAGATATTCCATTTGCCAATAGAGTCCTCCTGTGGCTCCAAATGTCCACTTGCAGTTTCCACAGAAACTGTGTTTCAGAACTGCTCAATCAAAAGTAAGCTTCAACTCTGTTAGTTGAATGCACTGAACAAAAAGTACTATCACAGAATGCTTCTGTGTAGTTTTTATTTGAAGACATTACATTTTCCACTGTAGGCCTCTTAGCGCTATGAATGTCCACTTGCAGTTTCTAATGAAAGGGTGTTTCAGTGCTGCTCAATCAAAAGAAAGTTCCAACTCTGTTAGTTGAATGCACAGAACAGAAAGAAGTTTCACAGAATGCTTCTGTGTAGGTTTTATTTGAAGTAAGTCCTTTTTACACTATAGGCCCCCATGCGCTATGGTTGTCCACTTGCAGTTTCTACAGAAAGAGTGTTTCAGTGCTGCTCTATCAAAAGTAGGTTCAACTCTGTTAGTTGAATGCACAGAAGACAAAGAAGTTTCACAGAATGCTTCTGTGTTGTTTTTATTTGTAGATATTCTTTTTTGCTGTATAGGCCCCTTAGCGCTATGAATGTCCAATTGCAGTTTCTACAGAAAGAGTGTTTCAGAATTGCTCAATCAAAAGTAAGCTTCAAATCTGCTACTTGAATGCACAGAACAGAAAGAAGTTTCACTGAATGCTTCTGTGTAGTTTTTGTTTGTAGTTATTCCTTTTTCCTTCATAGGCTCCTTAGTGCTAAGAATGTCCCCTTGCAGTTTCTACAGAAAGAGTGTTTCAGAACTGCTCAATCAATAGTAATGTTCAACTCTGTTAGTTGAATGCACAGAACAGAAAGAAGATTCGCAGAATGCTTCTGAGTAGTTTCTAGTTGAAGATATCCCTTTTTCCACTGTAAGCCCCATAGAGCTCTGAATGTCCAGTTGCAGTTTCTACAGAATTAGTGTTTCAGAACTGCTCTATCAATAGTAATGTTCAACTCTGTTAGTTGAATGAACAGAACAGAAAGAAGTTTCGGAGAATGCTTCTGTGTAGTTTTTATTTGAAGATATTCCTTTTTCCACTATAGGCCCCTTACGGTTCCAAATATCCACTTGCTGTTTCTACAGAAAGAGCGTCTCAGAACTGCTCAATCAATAGTATGCTTCAACTCTGTTAGTTGAATGCAAAGAACAGAAATAAGTTTCACAGAATGTTTCTGTGTAGTTTTTATTTGAAGATATTCCTTTTTCCAATATAAGCCCATTAGTGCTCTGTATGTCCAGTTGCAGTTTCCACAGAAAGAGAGTTTCAGAACTGCTCTATCAAAAGTAATATTCATCTCTGTTAGTTGAATGCACAGAACAGAAAGAAGTTTCGCAGAATGCTTCAGTGTAGTTTTTATTTGAAGATATTCCTTTTTCCACTATAGGCCCCTTAGGGCTCCGAATGTCCACTTGCAGTTTTTACAGAAACAGTGTTTCAGAACTGTTCAATCAAAAGTAAGCTTCAACTCTGTTAGTTGAATACCCAGAACAGAAAGAAGTTTCGCAAAATGCTTCTGAGTAGTTTTAATTTGAAGATATTCTTTTTTCCACTATAAGCCCAATAGCGCTCTGAGTGTCCACTTGTAGTTTCTACAGAAACAGTGTTTCAGAACTGCTCTATCGAAAGTAATATTCAACTGTGTTACTTGAATGCACAGAACAGAAAGAAGTTTCGCAGAATGCTTCCGTGTAGTTTTTATTTGTAGATACTCTTTTTTGCAGTATAGGCCCCTTAGCGCTATGAATGTCCAATTGCAGTTTCTACAGAAAGAGTGTATCAGAATTGCTCAATCAAAAGTAAGCTTCAACTCTGTTAGTTCATTGCACAGAACAGAAAGAAGTTTCACTGAATGCCGCTGTGTAGTTTTTGTTTGTAATTATTCCTTTTCCAGTATAGGCTCCTTAGTGCTAGGAATGTCCACTTGCAGTTTCTACAGAAAGAGTGTTTCAGAACTGCTCAATCAATAGTAATGTTCAACTCTGATAGTTGAATGCACACAACAGAATGAAGTTTCGCAGAATGCTTCTGAGTAGCTTTTAGTTGAAGATATTGCTTTTTCCACTATAAGCCCTTTAGCGCTCTGAATGTCCAGTTGCAGTTTCTACAGAAAGAGTGTTTCAGAACTGCTCTACCAAAATTAATATTCAACTCTGTTAGTTTAATGCACAGAACAGAAAGAAGCTTCGGAGAATGCTTCTGTGTAGTTTTTATTTGAAGATATTCCTTTTTCCACTATTGGCCCCTTAGGGTTCCAAATGTCCACTTGCTGTTTCTACAGAAAGAGCGTCTCAGAACTGCTCAATCAATAGTAAGCTTCAACTCTGTTAGTTGAATGCAAAGAACAGAAAGAAGTTTCACAGAATGATTCTGTGTAGTTTTTATTTGAAGATATTCGTTTTTCCACTGTACGCCCCTTAGGGTTCCAAATGTCCACTTGCAGTTTCTTCAGAAAGAGCGTCTCAGAACTGCTCAATCAAAAGTAAACTTCAACTCTGTTAGTTGAATGCAAAGAAGAGAAACAAGTTTCACAGAATGCTTCTGTATAGTTTTAATTTGAAGATATTCCTTTTTCCACTATAAGCCCATTAGCTCTCTGAGTGTCCAGTTGCAGTTTCCACAGAAAGAGTGTTTCAGAACTGCTCTATCAAAAGTAATATTCACATCTGTTAGTTGAATGCAGAGAAGAGATAGAAGTTTTGCAGAATGCTTCTGTATAGTTTTTATTTGAAGATATTCCTTTTTCCACTATAGGACCCTTAGGGCTCCGAATGTCCACTAACAGTTTCTACAGAAACAATGTTTCAGAACTTTTCAATCAAAAGTAAGCTTCAACTCTGTTAGTTGAATTCACAGAACAGAAAGCAGTTTCATAAAATGCTTCTGTGTAGTTTTCATTTGAAGATATTCCATTTGCCACTAGAGTCCTGCTGGGTCTCCAAATGTCCACTTGCAGTTTCCACAGAAACTGTGTTTCAGAACTGCTCAATCAAAAGTAAGCTTCAACTCTGTTAGTTGAATGCACTGAACAAAAAGTACTATCACAGAATGCTTCTGTGTAGTTTTTATTTGAAGATATTACATTTTCCACTGTAGGCCTCTTAGCGCTATGAATGTCCACCTGCAGTTTCTAATGAAAGAGTGTTTCAGTGCTGCTCAATCAAAAGAAAAGTCCAACTCTTTTAGTTGAATGCACAGAACAGAAAGAAGTTTCACAGAATGCTTCTGTGTTGTTTTTATTTGTAGATATTCTTTTTTGCTGTGTAGGCCCCTTAGCGCTATGAATGTCCAATAGCAGTTTCTACAGAAAGAGTGTTTCAGAATTGCTCAATCAAAAGTAAGCTTCAAATCTGTTACTTGAATGCACAGAACAGAAAGAAGTTTCACTGAATGCTTCTGTGTAGTTTTTGTTTGTAGTTATTCCTTTTTCCAGCATAGGCTCCTTAGTGCTACGATTATCCCCTTGCAGTTTCTACCGAAAGAGTGTTTCAGAACTGCTCAATCAATAGTAATGTTCAACTCTGTTAGTTGAATGCACAGAACAGAAAGAAGTTTCGCAGAATGCTTCTGAGTAGTTTCTAGTTGAAGATATCCCTTTTTCCACTATAAGCCCCATAGAGCTCTGAATGTCCAGTTGCAGTCCTTACAGAAAGAGTGTTTCAGAACTGCTCTATCAAAAGTAATGTTCAACTCTGTTAGTTGAATGCACAGAACAGAAAGAAGCTTCGGAGAATGCTTCTGTGTAGTTTTAATTTGAAGATATTCTTTTTTCCACTATAAGCCCATTAGCTCTCTGAGTGTCCAGTTGCATTTTCCACAGAAAGAGTGTTTCAGAACTGCTCTATCAAAAGTAATGTTCAACTCTGTTAGTTGAATGCACAGAACAGAAAGAAGCTTCGGAGAATGCTTCTGTGTAGTTTTAATTTGAAGATATTCCTTTTTCCACTATAAGCCCATTAGCTCTCTGAGTGTCCAGTTGCATTTTCCACAGAAAGAGTGTTTCAGAACTGCTCTATCAAAAGTAATATTCATCTCTGTTAGTTGAATGCAGAGAACAGATAGAAGTTTCACAGAATGCTTCTGTGTAATTTTTATTTGAAGATATTACTTTTTCCACTATAGGACCCTTAGGGCTCGGAATGTCCACCTACAGTTTCTACAGAAACAATGTTTCAGAACTGTTCAATCAAAAGTAAGCTTCAACTCTGTTAGTTGAATTCACAGAAAAGAAAGCAGTTTCATAAAATGCTTCTGTGTAGTTTTTATTTGAAGATATTCCTTTTGCCACTAGAGTCCTCCTGGGGCTCAGAATGTCCACTTGCGGTTTCCACAGAAACTGTGTTTCAGAACTCCTCAATCAAAAGTAAGCTTCAACTCTGTTAGTTGAATGCACTGAACAAAAAGTACTATCACAGAATGCTTCTGTGTAGTTTTTATTTAAAGACATTCCAATTTCCACTGTAGGCCTCTTAGCGCTATGAATGTCCACTTGCAGTTTCTAATGAAAGAGTGTTTCAGTGCTGCTCAATCAAAAGAAATGTCCAACTCTGTTAGTTGAATGCACAGAACAGAAAGAAGTTTCACAGAATGCTTCTGTGTAGGTTTTATTTGAAGTATGTCCTTTTTACACTATAGGCCCCCATGCGCTAAGGTTGTCCACTTGCAGTTTCTACAGAAAGAGTGTTTCAGAATTGCTCAATCAAAAGTAAGCTTCAAATCTGTTACTTGAATGCACAGAACAGAAAGAAGTTTCACTGAATGCTTCTGTGTAGTTTTTGTTTGTAGTTATTCCTTTTTCCAGCATAGGCTCCTTAGTGCTACGAATGTCCACTTGCAGTTTCTACCGAAAGAGTGTTTCAGAACTGCTCAAACAATAGTATTGTTCAACTCTGTTAGTTGAATGCACAGAACAGAAAGAAGTTTCGCAGAATGCTTCTGAGTAGTTTCTAGTTGAAGATATCCCTTTTTCCACTATAAGCCCCGTAGAGCTCTGTATGTCCAGTTGCAGTTCCTACAGAAAGAGTGTTTCAGAACTGCTCTATCAAAAGTAATGTTCAACTCTGTTAGTTGAATGCACAGAACAGAAAGAAGCTTCGGAGAATGCTTCTGTGTAGTTTTAATTTGAAGATATTCCTTTTTCCACTATAAGCCCATTAGCTCTCTGAGTGTCCAGTTGCATTTTCCACAGAAAGAGTGTTTCAGAACTGCTCTATCAAAAGTAATGTTCAACTCTGTTAGTTGAATGCACAGAACAGAAAGAAGCTTCGGAGAATGCTTCTGTGTAGTTTTAATTTGAAGATATTCCTCTTTCCACTATAAGCCCATTAGCTCTCTGAGTGTCCAGTTGCATTGTCCAGAGAAAGAGTGTTTCAGAACTGCTCTATCAAAAGTAATATTCATCTCTGTTAGTTGAATGCACAGAACAGAAAGAAGTTTCGCAGAATGGTTCTGTGTAGTTTTTATTTGAAGATATTTCTTTTTCCACTATAGGACCCTTAGGGCTCCGAATGTCCACTTACAGTTTCTACAGAAACAATGTTTCAGAACTGTACAATCAAAAGCAAGCTTCAACTCTGTTAGTTGAATTCACAGAAAAGAAAGCAGTTTCATAAAATGCTTCTGTGTAGTTTTTATTTGAAGATATTCCTTTTGCCACTAGAGTCCTCCTGGGGCTCCGAATGTCCACTTGCAGTTTCCACAGAAACTGGGATTCTGAACTGCTCAATCAAAAGTAAGCTTCAACTCTGTTAGTTGAATGCACTGAACAAAAAGTACTATCACAGAATGCTTCTGTGTAGTTTTTATTTGAAGACATTACATTTTCCACTGTAGGCCTCTTAGCGCTATGAATGTCCACTTGCAGTTTCTAATGAGAGAGTGTTTCTGTGCTGCTCAATCAAAAGAAAGGTCCAACTCTGTTAGTTGAATGCACAGAACAGAAAGAAGGTTCACAGTATGCTTCCGTGTAGGTTTTATTTGAAGTAAGTCCTTTTTACACTATAGGCCCCCATGCGCTATGGTTGTCCACTTGCAGTTTCTACAGAAAGAGTGTTTCTGTGCTGCTCTATCAAAAGTAGGTTCAACTCTGTTAGTTGAATGCACAGAAGACAAAGAAGTTTCACAGAATGCTTCTGTGTAGTTTTTATTTTTAGATATTCTTTTTTGCTGTATAGGCCCCTTAGCGCTATGAATGTCCAACTAAAGTTTCTACAGAAAGAGTGTTTCAGAATTGCTCAATCAAAAGTAAGCTTCAAATCTGTTACTTGAATGCACAGAACAGAAAGAAGTTTCACTGAATGCTTCTGTGTAGTTTTTGTTTGTAGTTATTCCTTTTTCCAGCATAGGCTCCTTAGTGCTACGAATGTCCACTTGTAGTTTCTACAGAAAGTGTGTTTCAGAACTGCTCAATCAATAGTATTGTTCAACTCTGTTAGTTGAATGCACAGAACAGAAAGAAGTTTCGCAGAATGCTTCTGAGTAGTTTCTAGTTGAAGATATCCCTTTTTCCACTATAAGCCCCATAGAGCTCTGAATGTCCAGTTGCAGTTTCTACAGAAAGAGTGTTTCAGAACTGCTCTATCAAAAGTAATGTTCAACTCTGTTAGTTGAATGCACAGAACAGAAAGAAGTTTCGGAGAATGCTTCTGTGTAGTTTTTATTTGAAGATATTCCTTTTTCCACTATAGGCCCCTTACGGTTCCAAATATCCACTTGCTGTTTCTACAGAAAGAGCGTCTCAGAACTGCTCAATCAATAGAATGCTTCAACTCTGTTAGTTGAATGCAAAGAACAGAAATAAGTTTCACAGAATGTTTCTGTGTAGGTTTTATTTGAAGATACTCCTTTTTCCAATATAAGCCCATTAGTGCTCTGTATGTCCAGTTGCAGTTTCCACAGAAAGAGTGTTTCAGAACTGCTCTATCAAAAGTAATATTCATCTCTGTTAGTTGAATGCACAGAACAGAAAGAAGTTTCGCAGAATGCTTCAGTGTAGTTTTTATTTGAAAATATTCCTTTTTCCACTATAGGCCCCTTAGGGCTCAGAATGTCCACTTGCAGTTTTTACAGAAACAGTGTTTCAGAACAGTTCAATCAAAAGTAAGCTTCAACTCTGTTAGTTGAATGCCCAGAACAGAAAGAAGTTTCGCAGAATGCTTCTGAGTAGTTTTAATTTGAAGATATTCTTTTTTCCACTATAAGCCAAATAGCGCTCTGAGTGTCCACTTGTAGTTTCTACAGAAACAGTGTTTCAGAACTGCTCTATCGAAAGTAATATTCAACTCTGTTACTTGAATGCACAGAACAGAAAGAAGTTTCGCAGAATGCTTCTGCGTATTTTTTATTTGTAGATATTCTTTTTTGCAGTATAGTCCCCTTAGCTCTATGAATGTCCAATTGCAGTTTCTACAGAAAGAGTGTATCAGAATTGCTCAATAAAATGTAAGCTTCAACTCTGTTAGTTCATTGCACAGAACAGAAAGAAGTTTCACTGAATGCCTCTGTGTAGGTTTTGTTTGTAATTATTCCTTTTCCAGTATAGGCTCCTTAGTGCTAGGAATGTCCACTTGCAGTTTCTACAGAAAGAGTGTTTCAGAACTGCTCAATCAATAGTAATGTTCAACTCTGATAGTTGAATGCACAGAACAGAATGAAGTTTCGCAGAATGCTTCTGAGTAGCTTTTAGTTGAAGATATTGCTTTTTCCACTATAAGCCCTTTAGCGCTCTGAATGTCCAGTTGCAGTTTCTACAGAAAGAGTGTTTCAGAGCTGCTCTACCAAAAGTAATATTCAACTCTGTTAGTTTAATGCACAGAACAGAAAGAAGCTTCGGAGAATGCTTCTGTGTAGTTTTTATTTGAAGATATTCCTTTTTCCACTATTGGCCCCTTAGGGTTCCAAATGTCCACTTGCTGTTTCTACAGAAAGAGCGTCTCAGAACTGCTCAATCAATAGTAAGCTTCAACTCTGTTAGTTGAATGCAAAGAACAGAAAGAAGTTTCACAGAATGATTCTGTGTAGTTTTTATTTGAAGATATTCGTTTTTCCACTGTACGCCCCTTAGGGTTCCAAATGTCCACTTGCAGTTTCTTCAGAAAGAGCGTCTCAGAACTGCTCAATCAAAAGTAAACTTCAACTCTGTTAGTTGAGTGCAAAGAAGAGAAACAAGTTTCACAAAATACTTTTGTATAGTTTTAATTTGAAGATATTCCTTTTTCCACTATAAGCCCATTAGCTCTCGGAGTGTCCAGTTGCAGTTTCCACAGAAAGAGTGTTTCAGAACTGCTGTATCAAAAGTAATATTCATATCTGTTAGTTGAATGCACAGAAGAGATAGAAGGTTTGCAGAATGCTTCTGTATAGTTTTTATTTGAAGATATTCCTTTTTCCACTATAGGACCCTTAGGGCTCCGAATGTCCACTTACAGTTTCTACAGAAACAATGTTTCAGAACTGTTCAATCAAAAGTAAGCTTCAACTCTGTTAGTTGAATTCACAGAACAGAAAGCAGTTTCATAAAATGCTTCTGTGTAGTTTTCATTTGAAGATATTCCATTTGCCTCTAGAGTCCTCCTGGGGCTCCAAATGTCCACTTGCAGTTTCCACAGAAACTGTGTTTCAGAACTGCTCAATCAAAAGTAAGCTTCAACTCTGTTAGTTGAATGCAATGAACAAAAAGTACTATCACAGAATGCTTCTGTGTAGTTTTTATTTGAAGACATTACATTTTCCACTGTAGGCCTCTTAGCGCTATGAATGTCCACTTGCAGTTTCTAATGAAAGAGTGTTTCAGCGCTGCTCAATCAAAAGAAAGGTCCAACTCTGTTAGTTGAATGCACAGAACAGAAAGAAGTTTCACAGAATGCTTCTGTGTAGGTTTTATTTGAAGTAAGTGCTTTTTACACTATAGGCCCCCATGCGCTATGGTTGTCCACTTGCAGTTTCTACAGAAAGAGTGTTTCTGTGCTGCTCTATCAAAAGTAGATTCAACTCTGTTAGTTGAATGCACAGAAGACAAAGAAGTTTCACAGAATGCTTATGTGTAGTTTTATTTGTAGATATTTTTTTTGCTGTATAGGCCCCTTAGCGCTATGAATGTCCAATTGCAGTTTCTACAGAAAGAGTGTTTCAGAATTGCTCAATCAAAAGTAAGCTTCAAATCTGTTACTTGAATGCACAGAACAGAAAGAAGTTTCACTGAATGCTTCTGTGTAGTTTTTGTTTGTAGTTATTCCTTTTTCCAGCATAGGCTCCTTAGTGCTACGAATGTCCACTTGTAGTTTCTACAGAAAGAGTGTTTCAGAACTGCTCAATCAATAGTAATGTTCAACTCTGTTAGTTGAATGCACAGAACAGAAAGAAGTTTCGCAGAATGCTTCTGAGTAGTTTCTAGTTGAAGATATCCCTTTTTCCACTATAAGCCCCATAGAGCTCTGAATGTCCAGTTGCAGTTTCTACAGAAAGAGTGTTTCAGAACTGCTCAATCAATAGTAATGTTCAACTCTGATAGTTGAATGCACAGAACAGAATGGAGTTTCGCAGAATGCTTCTGAGTAGCTTTTAGTTGAAGATATTGCTTTTTCCACTATAAGCCCTTTAGCGCCCTGATTGTCCTGTTGCAGTTTCTACAGAAAGAGTGTTTCAGAACTGCTCTACCAAAAGTAATATTCAACTCTGTTAGTTTAAAGCACAGAACAGAAAGAAGCTTCGGAGAATGCTTCTGTGTAGTTTTTATTTGAAGATATTGCTTTTTCCACTATAAGCCCTTTAGCGCTCTGATTGTCCTGTTGCAGTTTCTACAGAAAGAGTGTTTCAGAACTGCTCTACCAAAAGTAATATTCAACTCTGTTAGTTTAAAGCACAGAACAGAAAGAAGCTTCGGAGAATGCTTCTGTGTAGTTTTTATTTGAAGATATTCCTTTTTCCACTATTGGCCCCTTAGGGTTCCAAATGTCCACTTGCTGTTTCTACAGAAAGAGCGTCTCAGAACTGCTCAATCAATAGTAAGCTTCAACTCTGTTAGTTGAATGCAACGAACAGAAAGAAGTTTCACAGAATGATTCTGTGTAGTTTTATTTGAAGATATTCCTTTTTCCACTGTACGCCCCTTAGGGTTCCAAATGTCCACTTGCAGTTTCTTCAGAAAGAGCGTCTCAGAACTGCTCAATCAAAAGTAAACTTCAACTCTGTTAGTTGAATGCAAAGAAGAGAAACAAGTTTCACAGAATGCTTCTGTATAGTTTTAATTTGAAGATGTTCCTTTTTCCACTATAAGCCCATTAGCTCTCTGAGTGTCCAGTTGCAGTTTCCACAGAAAGAGTGTTTCAGAACTGCTCTATCAAAAGTAATATTCATCTCTGTTAGTTGAATGCACAGAACAGATAGAATTTTCGCAGAATGCTTCTGTGTAGTTTTTATTTGAAGATATTCCTTTTTCCACTATAGGACCCTTAGGGCTCAGAATGTCCTCTTACAGTTTCTACAGAAACAATGTTTCAGAACTTTTCAATCAAAAGTAAGCTTCAACTCTGTTAGTTGAATTCACAGAACAGAAACCAGTTTCATAAAAGCTTCTGTATAGATTTTATTTGAAGATATTCCATTTGCCTCTAGAGCCCTGCTGGGGCTCCAAATGTCCACTGGCAGTTTCCACAGAAACTGTGTTTCTGAACTGCTCAATCAAAAGTAAGCTTCAACTCTTTTAGTTGAATGCACCGAACAAAAAGTACTATCACAGAATGCTTCTGTGTAGTTTTTATTTGAAGACATTACATTTTCCACTGTAGGCCTCTTAGCGCTATGATTGTCCACTTGCAGTTTCTAATGAAAAAGTGTTAAAGTGCTGCTCAATCAAAAGAAAGGTCCAACTCTGTTAGTTGAATGTACAGAACAGAAAGAAGTTTCACAGAATGCTTCTGTGTAGTTTTTATTTGTAGATATTCTTTTTTGCTGTATAGGCCCCTTAGCGCTAGGAATATACAATTGCAGTTTCTACAGAAAGAGTGTTTCAGAATTGCTCAATCAAAAGAAAGCTTCAAATCAGTTACTTGAATGCACAGAACAGAAAGAAGTTTCACTGAATGCTTCTGTGTAGTTTTTGTTTGTAGTTATTCCTTTTTCCAGCATAGGCTCCTTAGTGCTACGAATGTCCACTTGTAGTTTCTACAGAAAGAGTGTTTCAGAACTGCTCAATCAATAGTAATGTTCAACTCTGTTAGTTGAATGCACAGAACAGAAAGAAGTTTCGCAGAATGCTTCTGAGTAGTTTCTAGTTGAAGATATCCCTTTTTCCACTATAAGCCCCATAGAGCTCTGAATGTCCAGTTGCAGTTTCTACAGAAAGAGTGTTTCAGAACTGCTCTATCAAAAGTAATGTTCAACTCTGTTAGTTGAATGCACAGAACAGAAAGAAGTTTCGGAGAATGCTTCTGTGTAGTTTTTATTTGAAGATATTCCTTTTTCCACTATAGGACCCTTAGGGCTCAGAATGTCCACTTACAGTTTCTACAGAAACAATGTTTCAGAACTTTTCAATCTAAAGAAAGCTTCAACCCTGTTAGTTGAATTCACAGAACAGAAAGCAGTTTCATAAAATCCTTCTGTGTAGTTTTTATTTGAAGATATTCCATTTGCCACTAGAGCCCTCCTGGGGCTCCAAATGTCCACTTGCAGTTTCCACAGAAACTGTGTTTCAGAACTGCTCAATCAAAAGTAAGCTTCAACTCTGTTAGTTGAATGCACTGAACAAAAAGTACTATCACAGAATGCTTCTGTGTAGTTTTTATTTGAAGACATTACATTTTCCACTGTAGGCCTCTTAGCGCTATGAATGTCCACTTGCAGTTTCTAATGAAAGAGTGTTTCAGTGCTGCTCAATCAAAAGAAAGGTCCAACTCTGTTAGTTGAATGTACAGAACAGAAAGAAGTTTCACAGAATGCTTCTGTGTTGTTTATATTTGTAGATATTTTTTTTGCTGTATAGGCCCCTTAGCGCTATGAATGTCCAATTGCAGTTTCTACAGAAAGAGTGTTTCAGAATTGCTCAATCAAAAGTAAGCTTCAAATCTGTTACTTGAATGCACAGAACAGAAAGAAGTTTCAATGAATGCTTCTGTGTGGTTTTTGTTTGTAGTTATTCCTTTTTCCAGCATAGGCTCCTTAGTGCTACGAATGTCCACTTGCAGTTTCTACCGAAAGAGTGTTTCAGAACTGCTCAATCAATAGTATTGTTCAACTCTGTTAGTTGAATGCACAGAACAGAAAGAAGTTTTGCAGAATGCTTCTGAGTAATTTCTAGTTGAAGATATCTCTTTTTCCACTATAAGCCCCATAGAGCTCTGAATGTCCAGTTGCAGTTCCTACAGAAAGAGTGTTTCAGAACTGCACAGAACAGAAAGAAGCTTAGGAGAATGTTTCTGTGTAGTTTTAATTTGAAGATATTCCTTTTTCCACTATAAGCCCATTAGCTCTCTGAGTGTCCAGTTGCAGTTTCTACAGAAAGAGTGTTTCAGAACTGCTCTATCAAAAGTAATGTTCAACTCTGTTAGTTGAATGCACAGAACAGAAAGAAGTTTCGGAGAATGCTTCTGTGTAGTTTTTATTTGAAGATATTCCTTTTTCCACTATAGGCCCCTTACGGTTCCAAATATCCACTTGCTGTTTCTACAGAAAGAGCGTCTCAGAACTGCTCAATCAATAGTATGCTTCAACTCTGTTAGTTGAATGCAAAGAACAGAAATAAGTTACACAGAATGTTTCTGTGTAGTTTTTATTTGAAGATATTCCTTTTTCCAATATAAGCCCATTAGTGCTCTGTATGTCCAGTTGCAGTTTCCACAGAAAGAGTGTTTCAGAACTGCTCTATCAAAAGTAATATTCATCTCTGTTAGTTGAATGCACAGAACAGAAAGAAGTTTCGCAGAATGCTTCAGTGTAGTTTTTATTTGAAGATATTCCTTTTTCCACTATAGGCCCCTTAGGGCTCCGAATATCCACTTGCAGTTTTTACAGAAACAGTGTTTCAGAACTGTTCAATCAAAAGTAAGCTTCAACTCTGTTAGTTGAATGCCCAGAACAGAAAGAAGTTTCGCAGAATGCTTCTGAGTAGTTTTAATTTGAAGATATGCTTTTTTCCACTATAAGCCAAATAGCGCTCTGAGTGTCCACTTGTAGTTTCTACAGAAACAGTGTTTCAGAACTGCTCTATCGAAAGTAATATTCAACTCTGTTACTTGAATGCACAGAACAGAAAGAAGTTTCGCAGAATGCTTCTGTGTAGTTTTTATCTGTAGATATTCTTTTTGGCAGTATAGGCCCCTTAGCGCTATGAATGTCCAATTGCAGTTTCTACAGAAAGAGTGTATCAGAATTGCTCAATCAAAAGTAAGCTTCAACTCTGTTAGTTCATTGCACAGAACAGAAAGAAGTTTCACTGAATGCCTCTGTGTAGTTTTTGTTTGTAATTATTCCTTTTCCAGTATAGGCTCCTTAGTGCTAGGAATGTCCACTTGCAGTTTCTACAGAAAGAGTGTTTCAGAACTGCTCAATCAATAGTAATGTTCAACTCTGATAGTTGAATGCACAGAACAGAATGAAGTTTCGCAGAATGCTTCTGAGTAGCTTTTAGTTGAAGATATTGCTTTTTCCACTATAAGCCCTTTAGCGCTCTGAATGTCCAGTTGCAGTTTCTACAGAAAGAGTGTTTCAGAACTGCTCTACCAAAAGTAATATTCAACTCTGTTAGTTTAATGCACAGAACAGAAAGAAGCTTCGGAGAATGCTTCTGTTTAGTTTTTATTTGAAGATATTCCTTTTTCCACTATTGGCCCCTTAGGGTTCCAAATGTCCACTTGCAGTTTCTTCAGAAAGAGCGTCTCAGAACTGCTCAATCAAAAGTAAACTTCAACTCTGTTAGTTGAATGCAAAGAAGAGAAACAAGTTTCACAGAATGCTTCTGTATAGTTTTAATTTGAAGATATTCCTTTTTCCACTATAAGCCCATTAGCTCTCTGAGTGTCCAGTTGCAGTTTCCACAGTTAGAGTGTTTCAGAACTGCTCTATCAAAAGTAATATTCATATTTGTTAGTTGAATGCACAGAAGAGATACAAGTTTTGCAGAATGCTTCTGTATAGTTTTTATTTGAAGATATTCCTTTTTCCACTATAGGACCCTTAGGGCTCCGAATGTCCACTTACAGTTTCTACAGAAACAATGTTTCAGAACTTTTCAATCAAAAGTAAGCTTCAACTCTGTTAGTTGAATTCACAGAACAGAAAGCAGTTTCATAAAATGCTTCTGTGTAGTTTTCATTTGAAGATATTCCATTTGCCACTAGAGTCCTCCTGGGGCTCCAAATGTCCACTTGCAGTTTCCACAGAAACTGTGTTTCAGAACTGCTCAATCAAAAGTAAGCTTCAACTCTGTTAGTTGAATGCACTGAACAAAAAGTACTATCACAGAATGCTTCTGTGTAGTTTTTATTTGAAGACATTCCATTTTCCACTGTAGGCCTCTTAGCGCTATGAATGTCCACTTGCAGTTTCTAATGAAAGAGTGTTTCAGTGCTGCTCAATCAAAAGCAAGTTCCAACACTGTTAGTTGAATGTACAGAACAGAAAGAAGTTTCACAGAATGCTTCTGTGTTGTTTTTATTTGTAGATATTCTTTTTTGCTGTATAGGCCCCTTAGCGCTATGAATGTCCAAGTGCAGTTTCTACAGAAAGAGTGTTTGAGAATTGCTCAATCAAAAGTAAGCTTCAAATCTGTTACTTGAATGCACAGAACAGAAAGAAGTTTCACTGAATGCTTCTGTGTAGTTTTTGTTTGTAGTTATTCCTTTTTCCAGCATAGGCTCCTTAGTGCTACGAATGTCCACTTGCAGTTTCTACCGAAAGAGTGTTTCAGAACTGCTCAATCAATAGTATTGTTCAACTCTGTTAGTTGAATGCACAGAACAGAAAGAAGTTTCGCAGAATGCTTCTGAGTAGTTTCTAGTTGAAGATATCCCTTTTTCCACTATAAGCCCCATAGAGCTCTGAATGTCCAGTTGCAGTTTCTACAGAAAGAGTGTTTCAGAACTGCTCTATCAAAAGTAATGTTCAACTCTGTTAGTTGAATGCACAGAACAGAAAGAAGTTTCGGAGAATGCTTCTGTGTAGTTTTTATTTGAAGATATTCCTTTTTCCACTATAGGACCCTTAGGGCTCAGAATGTCCACTTACAGTTTCTACAGAAACAATGTTTCAGAACTTTTCAATCAAAAGTAAGCTTCAACTCTGTTAGTTGAATTCACAGAACAGAAAGCAGTTTCACAAAATGCTTCTGTGTAGTTTTCATTTGAAGATATTCCATTTGCCACTAGAGTCCTCCTGGGGCTCCAAATGTCCACTTGCAGTTTCCACAGAAACTGTGTTTCAGAACTGCTCAATCAAAAGTAAGCTTCAACTCTGTTAGTTGAATGCACTGAACAAAAAGTACTATCACAGAATGCTTCTGTGTAGTTTTTAATTGAAGACATTACATTTTCCACTGTAGGCCTCTTAGCGCTATGAATGTCCACTTGCAGTTTCTAATGAAAGAGTGTTTCAGTGCTGCTCAATCAAAAGAAAGGTCCAACTCTGTTAGTTGAATGCATAGAACAGAAAGAAGTTTCACAGAATGCTTCTGTGTAGGTTTTATTTGAAGTAAGTCCGTTTTACACTATAGGCCCCCATGCGCTATGGTTGTCCACTTGCAGTTTCTACAGAAAGACTGTTTCTGTGCTGCTCTATCAAAAGTAGGTTCAACTCTGTTAGTTGAATGCACAGAAGACAAAGAAGTTTCACAGAATGCTTCTGTGTAGTTTTTATTTGTAGATATTCTTTTTTGCTGTACAGGCCCCTTAGCGCTATGAATATACAATTGCAGTTTCTACAGAAAGAGTGTTTCAAAATTGCTCAATCAAAAGTAAGCTTCAAATCAGTTACTTGAATGCACAGAACAGAAAGAAGTTTCACTGAATGCTTCTGTGTAGTTTTTGTTTGCAGTTATTCCTTTTTCCAGCATAGGCTCCTTAGTGCTACGAATGTCCACTTGTAGTTTCTACAGAAAGAGTGTTTCAGAACTGCTCAATCAATAGTAATGTTCAACTCTGTTAATTGAATGCACAGAACAGAAAGAAGTTTCGCAGAATGCTTCTGAGTAGTTTCTAGTTGAAGATATCCCTTTTTCCACTATAAGCCCCATAGAGCTCTGAATGTCCAGTTGCAGTTTCTACAGAAAGAGTGTTTCAGAACTGCTCTATCAAAAGTAATGTTCAACTCTGTTAGTTGAATGCACAGAACAGAAAGAAGTTTCGGAGAATGCTTCTGTGTAGTTTTTATTTGAAGATATTCCTTTTTTTACTATAGGACCCTTAGGGCTCAGAATGTCCACTTACACTTTCTACAGAAACAATGTTTCAGAACTTTTCAATCTAAAGAAAGCTTCAACTCTGTTAGTTGAATTCACAGAACAGAAAGCAGTTTCATAAAAGGCTTCTGTGTAGTTTTTATTTGAAGATATTCCATTTGCCACTAGAGCCCTCCTGGGGCTCCAAATGTCCACTTGCAGTTTCCACAGAAACTGTGTTTCAGAACTGCTCAATCAAAAGTAAGCTTCAACTCTGTTAGTTGAATGCACTGAACAAAAAGTACTATCACAGAATGCTTCTGTGTAGTTTTTATTTGAAGACATTACATTTTCCACTGTAGGCCTCTTAGCGCTATGAATGTCCACTTGCAGTTTCTAATGAAAGAGTGTTTCAGTGCTGCTCAATCAAAAGAAAGTTCCAACTCTGTTAGTTGAATGTACAGAACAGAAAGAAGTTTCACAGAATGCTTCTGTGTTGTTTATATTTGTAGATATTCTTTTTTGCTGTATAGGCCCCTTAGCGCTATGAATGTCCAATTGCAGTTTCTACAGAAAGAGTGTTTCAGAATTGCTCAATCAAAAGTAAGCTTCAAATCTGTTACTTGAATGCACAGAACAGAAAGAAGTTTCGCAGAATACTTCTGAGTAGTTTCTAGTTGAAGATATCTCTTTTTCCACTATAAGCCCCATAGAGCTCTGAATGTCCAGTTGCAGTTCCTACAGAAAGAGTGTTTCAGAACTGCACAGAACAGAAAGAAGCTTAGGAGAATGTTTCTGTGTAGTTTCAATTTGAAGATATTCCTTTTTCCACTATAAGCCCATTAGCTCTCTGAGTGTCCAGTTGCAGTTTCTACAGAAAGAGTGTTTCAGAACTGCTCTATCAAAAGTAATGTTCAACTCTGTTAGTTGAATGCACAGAACAGAAAGAAGTTTCGGAGAATGCTTCTGTGTAGTTTTTATTTGAAGATATTCCTTTTTCCACTATAGGCCCCTTACGGTTCCAAATATCCACTTGCTGTTTCTACAGAAAGAGCGTCTCAGAACTGCTCAATCAATAGTATGCTTCAACTCTGTTAGTTGAATTCAAAGAACAGAAATAAGTTTCACAGAATGTTTCTGTGTAGTTTTTATTTGAAGATATTCCTTTTTCCAATATAAGCCCATTAGTGCTCTGTATGTCCAGTTGCAGTTTCCACAGAAAGAGTGTTTCAGAACTGCTCTATCAAAAGTAATATTCATCTCTGTTATTTGAATGCACAGAACAGAAAGAAGTTTCGCAGAATGCTTCAGTGTAGTTTTTATTTGAAGATATTCCTTTTTCCACTATAGGCCCCTTAGGGCTCCGAATATCCACTTGCAGTTTTTACAGAAACAGTGTTTCAGAACTGTTCAATCAAAAGTAAGCTTCAACTCTGTTAGTTGAATGCCCAGAACAGAAAGAAGTTTCGCAGAATGCTTCTGAGTAGTTTTAATTTGAAGATATTCTTTTTTCCACTATAAGCCAAATAGCGCTCTGAGTGTCCACTTGTAGTTTCTACAGAAACAGTGTTTCAGAACTGCTCTATCGAAAGTAATATTCAACTCTGTTACTTGAATGCACAGAACAGAAAGAAGTTTCGCAGAATGCTTCTGTGTAGTTTTTATCTGTAGATATTCTTTTTGGCAGTATAGGCCCCTTAGCGCTATGAATGTCCAATTGCAGTTTCTACAGAAAGAGTGTATCAGAATTGCTCAATCAAAAGTAAGCTTCAACTCTGTTAGTTCATTGCACAGAACAGAAAGAAGTTTCACTGAATGCCTCTGTGTAGTTTTTGTTTGTAATTATTCCTTTTCCAGTATAGGCTCCTTAGTGCTAGGAATGTCCACTTGCAGTTTCTACAGAAAGAGTGTTTCAGAACTGCTCAATCAATAGAAATGTTCAACTCTGATAGTTGAATGCACAGAACAGAATGAAGTTTCGCAGAATGCTTCTGAGTAGCTTTTAGTTGAAGATATTGCTTTTTCCACTATAAGCCCTTTAGCGCTCTGAATGCCCAGTTGCAGTTTCTACAGAAAGAGTGTTTCAGAACTGCTCTACCAAAAGTAATATTCAACTCTGTTAGTTGAATGCACAGAACAGAAAGAAGTTTCACAGAATGCTTCTGTGTAGGTTTTATTTGAAGTAAGTCCTTTTTACACTATAGGCCCCCATGCGCTATGGTTGTCCACTTGCAGTTTCTACAGAAAGAGTGTTTCTGTGCTGCTCTATCAAAAGTAGGTTCAACTCTGTTAGTTGAATGCACAGAAGACAAAGAAGTTTCACAGAATGCTTCTGTGTTGTTTTAATTTGTAGATATTCTTTTTTGCTGTATAGGCCCCTTAGCGCTATGAATGTCCAATTGCAGTTTCTACAGAAAGAGTGTTTCAGAATTGCTCAATCAAAAGTAAGCTTCAAATCTGTTACTTGAATGCACAGAACAGAAAGAAGTTTCACTGAATGCTTCTGTGTAGTTTTTGTTTGTAGTTATTCCTTTTTCCAGCATAGGCTCCTTAGTGCTACGAATGTCCCCTTGCAGTTTCTACCGAAAGAGTGTTTCAGAACTGCTCATTCAATAGTAATGTTCAACTCTGTTAGTTGAATGCACAGAACAGAAAGAAGTTTCGCAGAATGCTTCTGAGTAGTTTCTAGTTCAAGATATCCCTTTTTCCACTATAAGCCCCATAGAGCTCTGAATGTCCAGTTGCAGTTTCTACAGAAAGAGTGTTTCAGAACTGCTCTATCAAGAGTAATGTTCAACTCTGTTAGTTGAATGCACAGAACAGAAAGAAGTTTCGGAGAATGCTTCTGTGTAGTTTTTATTTGAAGATATTCCTTTTTCCAATATAAGCCCATTAGTGCTCTGTATGTCCAGTTGCAGTTTCCACAGAAAGAGTGTTTCAGAACTGCTCTACCAAAAGTAATATTCAACTCTGTTAGCTTAATGCACAGAACAGAAAGAAGCTTCGGAGAATGCTTCTGTGTAGTTTTTATTTGAAGATATTCCTTTTTCCACTATTGGCCCCTTAGGGTTCCAAATGTCCACTTGCTGTTTCTACAGAAAGAGCGTCTCAGAACTGCTCAATCAATAGTAAGCTTCAACTCTGTTAGTTGAATGCAAAGAACAGAAAGAAGTTTCACAGAATGATTCTGTGTAGTTTTTATTTGAAGATATTCGTTTTTCCACTATTGGCCCCTTAGGGTTCCAAATGTCCACTTGCTGTTTCTACAGAAAGAGCGTCTCAGAACTGCTCAATCAATAGTAAGCTTCAACTCTGTTAGTTGAATGCAAAGAACAGAAAGAAGTTTCACAGAATGATTCTGTGTAGTTTTTATTTGAAGATATTAGTTTTCCACTGTACGCCCCTTAGGTTTCCAAATGTCCACTTGCAGTTTCTTCAGAAAGAGCGTCTCAGAACTGCTCAATCAAAAGAAAACTTCAACTCCGTTAGTTGAATGCAAAGAAGAGAAACAAGTTTCACAGAATGCTTCTGTATAGTTTTAATTTGAAGATATTCCTTTTTCCACTATAAGCCCATTAGCTCTCTGAGTGTCCAGTTGCAGTTTCCACAGAAAGAGTGTTTCAGAACTGCTCTATCAAAAGTAATGTTCAACTCTGTTAGGTGAATGCACAGAACAGAAAGAAGCTTCGGAGAATGCTTCTGTGTAGTTTTAATTTGAAGATATTCTTTTTTCCACTATAAGCCCATTAGCTCTCTGAGTGTCCAGTTGCATTTTCCACAGAAAGAGTGTTTCAGAACTGCTCTATCAAAAGTAATGTTCAACTCTGTTAGTTGAATGCACAGAACAGAAAGAAGCTTCGGAGAATGCTTCTGTGTAGTTTTCATTTGAAGTTATTCCTTTTTCCACTATAAGCCCATTAGCTCTCTGAGTGTCCAGTTGCAGTTTCCACAGAAAGAGTGTTTCAGAACTGCTCTATCAAAAGTAATATTCATCTCTGTTAGTTGAATGCACAGAAGAGATAGAAGTTTTGCAGAATGCTTCTGTGTAGTTTTTATTTGAAGATATTCCTTTTTCCACTATAGGACCCTTAGGGCTCAAAATGTCCACTTACAGTTTCTACAGAAACAATGTTTCAGAACTTTTCAATCAAAAGTAAGCTTCAACTCTGTTAGTTGAATTCACAGAACAGAAAGCAGTTTCATAAAATGCTTCTGTGTAGTTTTCATTTGAAGATATTCCATTTGCCAATAGAGTCCTCCTGTGGCTCCAAATGTCCACTTGCAGTTTCCACAGAAACTGTGTTTCAGAACTGCTCAATCAAAAGTAAGCTTCAACTCTGTTAGTTGAATGCACTGAACAAAAAGTACTATCACAGAATGCTTCTGTGTAGTTTTTATTTGAAGACATTACATTTTCCACTGTAGGCCTCTTAGCGCTATGAATGTCCACTTGCAGTTTCTAATGAAAGGGTGTTTCAGTGCTGCTCAATCAAAAGAAAGTTCCAACTCTGTTAGTTGAATGCACAGAACAGAAAGAAGTTTCACAGAATGCTTCTGTGTAGGTTTTATTTGAAGTAAGTCCTTTTTACACTATAGGCCCCCATGCGCTATGGTTGTCCACTTGCAGTTTCTACAGAAAGAGTGTTTCAGTGCTGCTCTATCAAAAGTAGGTTCAACTCTGTTAGTTGAATGCACAGAAGACAAAGAAGTTTCACAGAATGCTTCTGTGTTGTTTTTATTTGTAGATATTCTTTTTTGCTGTATAGGCCCCTTAGCGCTATGAATGTCCAATTGCAGTTTCTACAGAAAGAGTGTTTCAGAATTGCTCAATCAAAAGTAAGCTTCAAATCTGCTACTTGAATGCACAGAACAGAAAGAAGTTTCACTGAATGCTTCTGTGTAGTTTTTGTTTGTAGTTATTCCTTTTTCCTTCATAGGCTCCTTAGTGCTAAGAATGTCCCCTTGCAGTTTCTACAGAAAGAGTGTTTCAGAACTGCTCAATCAATAGTAATGTTCAACTCTGTTAGTTGAATGCACAGAACAGAAAGAAGATTCGCAGAATGCTTCTGAGTAGTTTCTAGTTGAAGATATCCCTTTTTCCACTGTAAGCCCCATAGAGCTCTGAATGTCCAGTTGCAGTTTCTACAGAATTAGTGTTTCAGAACTGCTCTATCAATAGTAATGTTCAACTCTGTTAGTTGAATGAACAGAACAGAAAGAAGTTTCGGAGAATGCTTCTGTGTAGTTTTTATTTGAAGATATTCCTTTTTCCACTATAGGCCCCTTACGGTTCCAAATATCCACTTGCTGTTTCTACAGAAAGAGCGTCTCAGAACTGCTCAATCAATAGTATGCTTCAACTCTGTTAGTTGAATGCAAAGAACAGAAATAAGTTTCACAGAATGTTTCTGTGTAGTTTTTATTTGAAGATATTCCTTTTTCCAATATAAGCCCATTAGTGCTCTGTATGTCCAGTTGCAGTTTCCACAGAAAGAGAGTTTCAGAACTGCTCTATCAAAAGTAATATTCATCTCTGTTAGTTGAATGCACAGAACAGAAAGAAGTTTCGCAGAATGCTTCAGTGTAGTTTTTATTTGAAGATATTCCTTTTTCCACTATAGGCCCCTTAGGGCTCCGAATGTCCACTTGCAGTTTTTACAGAAACAGTGTTTCAGAACTGTTCAATCAAAAGTAAGCTTCAACTCTGTTAGTTGAATACCCAGAACAGAAAGAAGTTTCGCAAAATGCTTCTGAGTAGTTTTAATTTGAAGATATTCTTTTTTCCACTATAAGCCCAATAGCGCTCTGAGTGTCCACTTGTAGTTTCTACAGAAACAGTGTTTCAGAACTGCTCTATCGAAAGTAATATTCAACTGTGTTACTTGAATGCACAGAACAGAAAGAAGTTTCGCAGAATGCTTCCGTGTAGTTTTTATTTGTAGATACTCTTTTTTGCAGTATAGGCCCCTTAGCGCTATGAATGTCCAATTGCAGTTTCTACAGAAAGAGTGTATCAGAATTGCTCAATCAAAAGTAAGCTTCAACTCTGTTAGTTCATTGCACAGAACAGAAAGAAGTTTCACTGAATGCCGCTGTGTAGTTTTTGTTTGTAATTATTCCTTTTCCAGTATAGGCTCCTTAGTGCTAGGAATGTCCACTTGCAGTTTCTACAGAAAGAGTGTTTCAGAACTGCTCAATCAATAGTAATGTTCAACTCTGATAGTTGAATGCACACAACAGAATGAAGTTTCGCAGAATGCTTCTGAGTAGCTTTTAGTTGAAGATATTGCTTTTTCCACTATAAGCCCTTTAGCGCTCTGAATGTCCAGTTGCAGTTTCTACAGAAAGAGTGTTTCAGAACTGCTCTACCAAAAGTAATATTCAACTCTGTTAGTTTAATGCACAGAACAGAAAGAAGCTTCGGAGAATGCTTCTGTGTAGTTTTTATTTGAAGATATTCCTTTTTCCACTATTGGCCCCTTAGGGTTCCAAATGTCCACTTGCTGTTTCTACAGAAAGAGCGTCTCAGAACTGCTCAATCAATAGTAAGCTTCAACTCTGTTAGTTGAATGCAAAGAACAGAAAGAAGTTTCACAGAATGATTCTGTGTAGTTTTTATTTGAAGATATTCGTTTTTCCACTGTACGCCCCTTAGGGTTCCAAATGTCCACTTGCAGTTTCTTCAGAAAGAGCGTCTCAGAACTGCTCAATCAAAAGTAAACTTCAACTCTGTTAGTTGAATGCAAAGAAGAGAAACAAGTTTCACAGAATGCTTCTGTATAGTTTTAATTTGAAGATATTCCTTTTTCCACTATAAGCCCATTAGCTCTCTGAGTGTCCAGTTGCAGTTTCCACAGAAAGAGTGTTTCAGAACTGCTCTATCAAAAGTAATATTCACATCTGTTAGTTGAATGCAGAGAAGAGATAGAAGTTTTGCAGAATGCTTCTGTATAGTTTTTATTTGAAGATATTCCTTTTTCCACTATAGGACCCTTAGGGCTCCGAATGTCCACTAACAGTTTCTACAGAAACAATGTTTCAGAACTTTTCAATCAAAAGTAAGCTTCAACTCTGTTAGTTGAATTCACAGAACAGAAAGCAGTTTCATAAAATGCTTCTGTGTAGTTTTCATTTGAAGATATTCCATTTGCCACTAGAGTCCTGCTGGGTCTCCAAATGTCCACTTGCAGTTTCCACAGAAACTGTGTTTCAGAACTGCTCAATCAAAAGTAAGCTTCAACTCTGTTAGTTGAATGCACTGAACAAAAAGTACTATCACAGAATGCTTCTGTGTAGTTTTTATTTGAAGATATTACATTTTCCACTGTAGGCCTCTTAGCGCTATGAATGTCCACCTGCAGTTTCTAATGAAAGAGTGTTTCAGTGCTGCTCAATCAAAAGAAAAGTCCAACTCTTTTAGTTGAATGCACAGAACAGAAAGAAGTTTCACAGAATGCTTCTGTGTTGTTTTTATTTGTAGATATTCTTTTTTGCTGTGTAGGCCCCTTAGCGCTATGAATGTCCAATAGCAGTTTCTACAGAAAGAGTGTTTCAGAATTGCTCAATCAAAAGTAAGCTTCAAATCTGTTACTTGAATGCACAGAACAGAAAGAAGTTTCACTGAATGCTTCTGTGTAGTTTTTGTTTGTAGTTATTCCTTTTTCCAGCATAGGCTCCTTAGTGCTACGATTATCCCCTTGCAGTTTCTACCGAAAGAGTGTTTCAGAACTGCTCAATCAATAGTAATGTTCAACTCTGTTAGTTGAATGCACAGAACAGAAAGAAGTTTCGCAGAATGCTTCTGAGTAGTTTCTAGTTGAAGATATCCCTTTTTCCACTATAAGCCCCATAGAGCTCTGAATGTCCAGTTGCAGTCCTTACAGAAAGAGTGTTTCAGAACTGCTCTATCAAAAGTAATGTTCAACTCTGTTAGTTGAATGCACAGAACAGAAAGAAGCTTCGGAGAATGCTTCTGTGTAGTTTTAATTTGAAGATATTCTTTTTTCCACTATAAGCCCATTAGCTCTCTGAGTGTCCAGTTGCATTTTCCACAGAAAGAGTGTTTCAGAACTGCTCTATCAAAAGTAATGTTCAACTCTGTTAGTTGAATGCACAGAACAGAAAGAAGCTTCGGAGAATGCTTCTGTGTAGTTTTAATTTGAAAATATTCCTTTTTCCACTATAAGCCCATTAGCTCTCTGAGTGTCCAGTTGCATTTTCCACAGAAAGAGTGTTTCAGAACTGCTCTATCAAAAGTAATATTCATCTCTGTTAGTTGAATGCAGAGAACAGATAGAAGTTTCACAGAATGCTTCTGTGTAATTTTTATTTGAAGATATTACTTTTTCCACTATAGGACCCTTAGGGCTCGGAATGTCCACCTACAGTTTCTACAGAAACAATGTTTCAGAACTGTTCAATCAAAAGTAAGCTTCAACTCTGTTAGTTGAATTCACAGAAAAGAAAGCAGTTTCATAAAATGCTTCTGTGTAGTTTTTATTTGAAGATATTCCTTTTGCCACTAGAGTCCTCCTGGGGCTCAGAATGTCCACTTGCAGTTTCCACAGAAACTGTGTTTCAGAACTCCTCAATCAAAAGTAAGCTTCAACTCTGTTAGTTGAATGCACAGAACAGAAAGAAGTTTCGGAGAATGCTTCTGTGTAGTTTTCATTTGAAGATATTCCTTTTTCCACTATAGGCCCCTTACGGTTCCAAATATCCACTTGCTGTTTCTACAGAGAGAGCGTCTCAGAACTGCTCAATCAATAGTATGCTTCATCTCTGTTAGTTGAATGCAAAGAACAGAAATATGTTTCACAGAATGTTTCTGTGTAGTTTTTATTTGAAGATATTCCTTTTTCCAATATAAGCCCATTACTGCTCTGTATGTCCAGTTGCAGTTTCCACAGAAAGAGTGTTTCAGAACTGCTCTATCAAAAGTAATATTCATCTCTGTTAGTTGAATGCACAGAACAGAAAGAAGTTTCGCAGAATGCTTCAGTGTAGTTTTTATTTGAAGATATTCCTTTCTCCACTATAGGCCCCTTAGGGCTCCGAATGTCCACTTGCAGTTTTTACAGAAACAGTGTTTCAGAACTGTTCAATCAAAAGTAAGCTTCAACTCTGTTAGTTGCATGCCCAGAACAGAAAGAAGTTTCGCAGAATGCTTCTGAGTAGTTTTAATTTGAAGATATTCTTTTTTCCACTATAAGCCAAACAGCGCTCTGAGTGTCCACTTGTAGTTTCTACAGAAACAGTGTTTCAGAACTGCTCTATCGATAGTAATATTCAACTCTGTTACTTGAATGCACAGAACAGAAAGAAGTTTCGCAGTATGCTTCTGTGTAGTTTTTATTTGTAGATATTCTTTTTTGCAGTATAGGCCCCTTAGCGCTATGAATGTCCAATTGCAGTTTCTACAGAAAGAGTGTATCAGAATTGCTCAATCAAAAGTAAGCTTCAACTCTGTTAGTTCATTGCACAGAACAGAAAGAAGTTTCACTGAATGACTCTGTGTAGTTTTTGTTTGTAATTATTCCTTTTCCAGTATAGGCTCCTTAGTGCTGGGAATGTCCACTTGCAGTTTCTACAGAAAGAGTGTTTCAGAACTGCTCAATCAATAGTAATGTTCAACTCTGATAGTTGAATGCACAGAACAGAATGAAGTTTCGCAGAATGCTTCTGAGTAGCTTTTAGTTGAAGATATTGCTTTTTCCACTATAAGCACTTTAGCGCTCGGAATGTCCAGTTGCAGTTTCTACAGAAAGAGTGTTTCAGAACTGCTCTACCAAAAGTAATATTCAACTCTGTTAGTTTAATGCACAGAACCGAAAGAAGCTTCGGAGAAAGCTTCTGTGTAGTTTTTATTTGAAGATATTCCTTTTTCCACTATTGGCCCCTTAGGGTTCCAAATGTCCACTTGATGTTTCTACAGAAAGAGCGTCTCAGAACTGCTCAAACAATAGTAAGCTTCAACTCTGTTAGTTGAATGCAAAGAACAGAAAGTAGTTTCACAGAATCATTCTGTGTAGTTTTTATTTGAAGATATTCGTTTTTCCACTGTACGCCCCTTAGGGTTCCAAATGTCCACTTGCAGTTTCTTCAGAAAGAGCGTCTCAGAACTGCTCAATCAAAAGTAAAATTTAACTCTGTTAGTTGAATGCAAAGAAGAGAAACAAGTTTCACAGATGCTTCTGTATAGTTTTAATTTGAAGATATTCCTTTTTCCACTATAAGCCCATTAGCTCTCGGAGTGTCCAGTTGCAGTTTCCACAGAAAGAGTGTTTCAGAACTGCTCTATCAAAAGTAATATTCATATCTGTTAGTTGAATGCACAGAAGAGATAGAAGTTTCGCAGAATGCTTCTGTGTAGTTTTTTTTGAAGATATTCCTTTTTCCACTATAGGACCCTTAGGGCTCCGAATGTCCACTTGCAGTTTCTACAGAAACAATGTTTCAGAACTTTTCAATCAAAAGTAAGCTTCAACTCTGTTAGTTGAATTCACAGAACAGAAAGCAGTTTCACAAAATGCTTCTGTGTAGTTTTTATTTGAAGATATTCCATTTGCCACTAGAGCCCTCCTGGGGCTCCAAATGTCCACTTGCAGTTTCCCCAGAAACTGTGTTTCAGAACTGCTCAATCAAAAGTAAGCTTCAACTCTGTTAGTTGAATGCACTGAACAAAAACTACTATCACAGAATGCTTCTGTGTAGTTTTTATTTGAAGACATTTCATTTTCCACTGTAGACCTCTTAGTGCTATGAATGTCCACTTGCAGTTTCTAATGAAAGAGTGTTTCAGTGCTGCTCAATCAAAAGAAAGTTCCAACTCTGTTAGTTGAATGCACAGAACAGAAAGAAGTTTCACAGAATGCTTCTGTGTAGGTTTTATTTGAAGTAAGTCCTTTTTACACTATAGGCCCCCATGCGCTATGGTTGTCCACTTGCAGTTTCTACAGAAAGAGTGTTTCAGTGCTGCTCTATCCAAAGTAGGTTCAACTCTGTTAGTTGAATGCACAGAAGACAAAGAAGTTTCACAGAATGCTTCTGTGTTGTTTTTATTTGTAGATATTCTTTTTTGCTGTATAGGCCCCTTAGCGCTATGAATGTCCAATTGCAGTTTCTACAGAAAGAGGGTTTCAGAATTGCTCAATCAAAAGTAAGCTTCAAATCTGTTACTTGAATGCACAGAACAGAAAGAAGTTTCACTGAATGCTTCTGTGTAGTTTTTGTTTGTAATTATTCCTTTTTCCAGCATAGGCTCTTTAGTGCTACGAATGTCCCCTTGCAGTTTCTACCGAAAGAGTGTTTCAGAACTGCTCATTCAATAGTAATGTTCAACTCTGTTAGTTGAATGCACAGAACAGAAAGAAGTTTCGCAGAATGCTTCTGAGTAGTTTCTAGTTCAAGATATCCCTTTTTCCACTATAAGACCCAAAGAGCTCTGAATGTCTAGTTGCAGTTTCTACAGAAAGAGTGTTTCAGAACTGCTCTATCAAGAGTAATGTTCAACTCTGTTAGTTGAATGCACAGAACAGAAAGAAGTTTCGGAGAATGCTTCTGTGTAGTTTTTATTTGAAGATATTCCTTTTTCCACTATAGGCCCCTTACGGTTCCAAATATCCACTTGCTGTTTCTACAGAAAGAGCGTCTCAGAACTGCTCAATCAATAGTATGCTTCAACTCTGTTAGTTGAATGCAAAGAACAGAAATATGTTTCACAGAATGTTTCTGTGTAGTTTTTATTTGAAGATATTCCTTTTTCCAATATAAGCCCATTAGGGCTCTGTATGTCCAGTTGCAGTTTACACAGAAAGAGTGTTTCAGAACTGCTCTACCAAAAGTAATATTCAACTCTGTTAGCTTAATGCACAGAACAGAAGGAAGCTTCGGAGAATGCTTCTGTGTAGTTTTTATTTGAAGATATTCCTTTTTCCACTATTGGCCCCTTAGGGTTCCAAATGTCCACTTGCTGTTTCTACAGAAAGAGCGTCTCAGAACTGCTCAATCAATAGTAAGCTTCAACTCTGTTAGTTGAATGCAAAGAACAGAAGGAAGTTTCACAGAATGATTCTGTGTAGTTTTTATTTGAAGATATTCGTTTTTCCACTATTGGCCCCTTAGGGTTCCAAATGTCCACTTGCTGTTTCTACAGAAAGAGCGTCTCAGAACTGCTCAATCAATAGTAAGCTTCAACTCTGTTAGTTGAATGCAAAGAACAGAAAGAAGTTTCACAGAATGATTCTGTGTAGTTTTTATTTGAAGATATTAGTTTTTCCACTGTACGCCCCTTAGGTTTCCAAATGTCCACTTGCAGTTTCTTCAGAAAGAGCGTCTCAGAACTGCTCAATCAAAAGAAAACTTCAACTCCGTTAGTTGAATGCAAAGAAGAGAAACAAGTTTCACAGAATGCTTCTGTATAGTTTTAATTTGAAGTTATTCCTTTTTCCACTATAAGCCCATTAGCTCTCTGAGTGTCCAGTTGCAGTTTCCACAGAAAGAGTGTTTCAGAACTGCTCTATCAAAAGTAATGTTCAACTCTGTTAGGTGAATGCACAGAACAGAAAGAAGCTTCGGAGAATGCTTCTGTGTAGTTTTAATTTGAAGATATTCTTTTTTCCACTATAAGCCCATTAGCTCTCTGAGTGTCCAGTTGCATTTTCCACAGAAAGAGTGTTTCAGAACTGCTCTATCAAAAGTAATGTTCAACTCTGTTAGTTGAATGCACAGAACAGAAAGAAGCTTCGGAGAATGCTTCTGTGTAGTTTTCATTTGAAGTTATTCCTTTTTCCACTATAAGCCCATTAGCTCTCTGAGTGTCCAGTTGCAGTTTCCACAGAAAGAGTGTTTCAGAACTGCTCTATCAAAAGTAATATTCATCTCTGTTAGTTGAATGCACAGAAGAGATAGAAGTTTTGCAGAATGCTTCTGTGTACTTTTTATTTGAAGATATTCCTTTTTCCACTATAGGACCCTTAGGGCTCCAAATGTCCACTTACAGTTTCTACAGAAACAATGTTTCAGAACTTTTCAATCAAAACTAAGCTTCAACTCTGTTAGTTGAATTCACAGAACAGAAAGCAGTTTCATAAAATGCTTCTGTGTAGTTTTCATTTGAAGATATTCCATTTGCCACTAGAGTCCTCCTGTGGCTCCAAATGTCCACTTGCAGTTTCCACAGAAACTGTGTTTCAGAACTGCTCAATCAAAAGTAAGCTTCAACTCTGTTAGTTGAATGCACTGAACAAAAAGTACTATCACAGAATGCTTCTGTGTAGTTTTTATTTGAAGACATTACATTTTCCACTGTAGGCCTCTTAGCGCTATGAATGTCCACTTGCAGTTTCTAATGAAAGAGTGTTTCAGTGCTGCTCAATCAAAAGAAAGGTCCAACTCTGTTAGTTGAATGCACAGAACAGAAAGAAGTTTCACAGAATGCTTCTGTGTAGGTTTTATTTGAAGTAAGTCCTTTTTACACTATAGGCCCCCATGCGCTATGGTTGTCCACTTGCAGTTTCTACAGAAAGAGTGTTTCAGTGCTGCTCTATCAAAAGTAGGTTCAACTCTGTTAGCTGAATGCACAGAAGACAAAGATGTTTCACAGAATGCTTCTGTGTTGTTTTTATTTGTAGATATTCTTTTTTGCTGTATAGGCCCCTTAGCGCTATGAATGTCCAATTGCAGTTTCTACAGAAAGAGTGTTGCAGAATTGCTCAATCAAAAGTAAGCTTCAAATCTGCTACTTGAATGCACAGAACAGAAATAAGTTTCACTGAATGCTTCTGTGTAGTTTTTGTTTGTAGTTATTCCTTTTTCCTTCATAGGCTCCTTAGTGCTAAGAATGTCCCCTTGCAGTTTCTACAGAAAGAGTGTTTCAGAACTGCTCAATCAATAGTAATGTTCAACTCTGTTAGTTGAATGCACAGAACAGAAAGAAGATTCGCAGAATGCTTCTGAGTAGTTTCTAGTTGAAGATATCCCTTTTTCCACTATAAGCCCCATAGAGCTCTGAATGTCCAGTTGCAGTTTCTACAGAATTAGTGTTTCAGAACTGCTCTATCAAGAGTAATGTTCAACTCTGTTAGTTGAATGCACAGAACAGAAAGAAGTTTCGGAGAATGCTTCTGTGTAGTTTTTATTTGAAGATATTCCTTTTTCCACTACAGGCCCCTTACGGTTCCAAATATCCACTTGCTGTTTCTACAGAAAGAGCGTCTCAGAACTGCTCAATCAATAGTATGCTTCAACTCTGTTAGTTGAATGCAAAGAACAGAAATAAGTTTCACAGAATGTTTCTGTGTAGTTTTTATTTGAAGATATTCCTTTTTCCAATATAAGCCCATTAGTGCTCTGTATGTCCAGTTGCAGTTTCCACAGAAAGAGAGTTTCAGAACTGCTCTATCAAAAGTAATATTCATCTCTGTTAGTTGAATGCACAGAACAGAAAGAAGTTTCGCAGAATGCTTCAGTGTAGTTTTTATTTGAAGATATTCCTTTTTCCACTATAGGCCCCTTAGGGCTCCGAATGTCCACTTGCAGTTTTTACAGATACAGTGTTTCAGAACTGTTCAATCAAAAGTAAGCTTCAACTCTGTTAGTTGAATACCCAGAACAGAAAGAAGTTTCGCAAAATGCTTCTGAGTAGTTTTAATTTGAAGATATTCTTTTTTCCACTATAAGCCCAATAGCGCTCTGAGTGTCCACTTGTAGTTTCTAGAGAAACAGTGTTTCAGAACTGCTCTATCGAAAGTAATATTCAACTCTGTTACTTGAATGCACAGAACAGAAAGTAGTTTCGCAGAATGCTTCTGTGTAGTTTTTATTTGTAGATACTCTTTTTTGCAGTATAGGCCCCTTAGCGCTATGAATGTCCAATTGCAGTTTCTACAGAAAGAGTGTATCAGAATTGCTCAATCAAAAGTATGCTTCAACTCTGTTAGTTCATTGCACAGAACAGAAAGAAGTTTCACTGAATGCCTCTGTGTAGTTTTTGTTTGTAATTATTCCTTTTCCAGTATAGGCTCCTTAGTGCTAGGAATGTCCACTTGCAGTTTCTACAGAAAGAGTGTTTCAGAACTGCTCAATCAATAGTAATGTTCAACTCTGATAGTTGAATGCACACAACAGAATGAAGTTTCGCAGAATGCTTCTGAGTAGCTTTTAGTTGAAGATATTGCTTTTTCCACTATAAGCCCTTTAGCGCTCTGAATGTCCAGTTGCAGTTTCTACAGAAAGAGTGTTTCAGAACTGCTCTACCAAAAGTAATATTCAACTCTGTTAGTTTAATGCACAGAACAGAAAGAAGCTTCGGAGAATGCTTCTGTGTAGTTTTTATTTGAAGATATTCCTTTTTGCACTATTGGCCCCTTAGGGTTCCAAATGTCCACTTGCTGTTTCTACAGAAAGAGCGTCTCAGAACTGCTCAATCAATAGTAAGCTTCAACTCTGTTAGTTGAATGCAAAGAACAGAAAGAAGTTTCACAGAATGATTCTGTGTAGTTTTTATTTGAAGATATTCGTTTTTCCACTGTACGCCCCTTAGGGTTCCAAATGTCCACTTGCAGTTTCTTCAGAAAGAGCGTCTCAGAACTGCTCAATCAAAAGTAAACTTCAACTCTGTTAGTTGAATGCAAAGAAGAGAAACAAGTTTCACAGAATGCTTCTGTATAGTTTTAATTTGAAGATATTCCTTTTTCCACTATAAGCCCATTAGCTCTCTGAGTGTCCAGTTGCAGTTTCCACAGAAAGAGTGTTTCAGAACTGCTCTATCAAAAGTAATATTCATATCTGTTAGTTGAATGCACAGAAGAGATAGAAGTTTTGCAGAATTCTTCTGTATCGTTTTTATTTGAAGATATTCCTTTTTCCACTATAGGACCCTTAGGGCTCCGAATGTCCACTTACAGTTTCTACAGAAACAATGTTTCAGAACTTTTCAATCAAAAGAAAGCTTCAACTCTGTTAGTTGAATTCACAGAACAGAAAGCAGTTTCATAAAATGCTTCTGTGTAGTTTTCATTTGAAGATATTCCATTTGCCACTAGAGTCCTCCTGGGGCTCCAAATGTCCACTTGCAGTTTCCACAGAAACTCTGTTTCAGAACTGCTCAATCAAAAGTAAGCTTCAACTCTGTTAGTTGAATGCACTGAACAAAAAGTACTATGACAGAATGATTCTGTGTAGTTTTTATTTGAAGACATTACATTTTCCACTGTAGGCCTCTTAGCGCTATGAATGTCCACTTGCAGTTTCTAATGAAAGAGTGTTTCAGTGCTGCTCAATCAAAAGAAAGGTCCAACTCTGTTAGTTGAATGCACAGAACAGAAAGAAGTTTCACAGAATGCTTCTGTGTTGTTTTTATTTGTAGATATTCTTTTTTGCTGTATTGGCCCCTTAGCGCTATGAATGTCTAATTGCAGTTTCTACAGAAAGAGTGTTTCAGAACTGCTTTATCAAAAGTAATGTTCAACTCTGTTAGGTGAATGCACAAAACAGAAAGAAGCTTCGGAGAATGCTTCTGTGTAGTTTTAATTTGAAGATATTCTTTTTTCCACTAAAAGCCCATTAGCTCTCTGAGTGTCCAGTTGCATTTTCCACAGAAAGAGTGTTTCAGAACTGCTCTATCAAAAGTAATGTTCAACTCTGTTAGTTGAATGCACAGAACAGAAAGAAGCTTCGGAGAATGCTTCTGTGTAGTTTTCATTTGAAGTTATTCCTTTTTCCACTATAAGCCCATTAGCTCTCTGAGTGTCCAGTTGCAGTTTCCACAGAAAGAGTGTTTCAGAACTGCTCTATCAAAAGTAATATTCATCTCTGTTAGTTGAATGCACAGAAGAGATAGAAGTTTTGCAGAATGCTTCTGTGTAGTTTTTATTTGAAGATATTCCTTTTTCCACTATAGGACCCTTATGGCTCCAAATGTCCACTTACAGTTTCTACAGAAACAATGTTTCAGAACTTTTCAATCAAAACTAAGCTTCAACTCTGTTAGTTGAATTCACAGAACAGAAAGCAGTTTCATAAAATGCTTCTGTGTAGTTTTCATTTGAAGATATTCCATTTGCCACTAGAGTCCTCCTGTGGCTCCAAATGTCCACTTGCAGTTTCCACAGAAACTGTGTTTCAGAACTGCTCAATCAAAAGTAAGCTTCAACTCTGTTAGTTGAATGCACTGAACAAAAAGTACTATCACAGAATGCTTCTGTGTAGTTTTTATTTGAAGACATTACATTTTCCACTGTAGGCCTCTTAGCGCTATGAATGTCCACTTGCAGTTTCTAATGAAAGAGTGTTTCAGTGCTGCTCAATCCAAAGAAAGGTCCAACTCTGTTAGTTGAATGCACAGAACAGAAAGAAGTTTCACAGAATGCTTCTGTGTAGGTTTTATTTGAAGTAAGTCCTTTTTACACTATAGGCCCCCATGCGCTATGGTTGTCCACTTGCAGTTTCTACAGAAAGAGTGTTTCAGTGCTGCTCTATCAAAAGTAGGTTCAACTCTGTTAGCTGAATGCACAGAAGACAAAGATGTTTCACAGAATGCTTCTGTGTTGTTTTTATTTGTAGATATTCTTTTTTGCTGTATAGGCCCCTTAGCGCTATGAATGTCCAATTGCAGTTTCTACAGAAAGAGTGTTGCAGAATTGCTCAATCAAAAGTAAGCTTCAATCTGCTACTTGAATGCACAGAACAGAAAGAAGTTTCACTGAATGCTTCTGTGTAGTTTTTGTTTGTAGTTATTCCTTTTTCCTTCATAGGCTCCTTAGTGCTAAGAATGTCCCCTTGCAGTTTCTACAGAAAGAGTGTTTCAGAACTGCTCAATCAATAGTAATGTTCAACTCTGTTAGTTGAATGCACAGAACAGAAAGAAGATTCGCAGAATGCTTCTGAGTAGTTTCTAGTTGAAGATATCCCTTTTTCCACTATAAGCCCCATAGAGCTCTGAATGTCCAGTTGCAGTTTCTACAGAATTAGTGTTTCAGAACTGCTCTATCAAGAGTAATGTTCAACTCTGTTAGTTGAATGCACAGAACAGAAAGAAGTTTCGGAGAATGCTTCTGTGTAGTTTTTATTTGAAGATATTCCTTTTTCCACTATAGGCCCCTTACGGTTCCAAATATCCACTTGCTGTTTCTACAGAAAGAGCGTCTCAGAACTGCTCAATCAATAGTATGCTTCAACTCTGTTAGTTGAATGCAAAGAACAGAAATAAGTTTCACAGAATGTTTCTGTGTAGTTTTTATTTGAAGATATTCCTTTTTCCAATATAAGCCCATTAGTGCTCTGTATGTCCAGTTGCAGTTTCCACAGAAAGAGAGTTTCAGAACTGCTCTATCAAAAGTAATATTCATCTCTGTTAGTTGAATGCACAGAACAGAAAGAAGTTTCGCAGAATGCTTCAGTGTAGTTTTTATTTGAAGATATTCCTTTTTCCACTATAGGCCCCTTAGGGCTCCGAATGTCCACTTGCAGTTTTTACAGATACAGTGTTTCAGAACTGTTCAATCAAAAGTAAGCTTCAACTCTGTTAGTTGAATACCCAGAACAGAAAGAAGTTTCGCAAAATGCTTCTGAGTAGTTTTAATTTGAAGATATTCTTTTTTCCACTATAAGCCCAATAGCGCTCTGAGTGTCCACTTGTAGTTTCTAGAGAAACAGTGTTTCAGAACTGCTCTATCGAAAGTAATATTCAACTCTGTTACTTGAATGCACAGAACAGAAAGAAGTTTCGCAGAATGCTTCTGTGTAGTTTTTATTTGTAGATACTCTTTTTTGCAGTATAGGCCCCTTAGCGCTATGAATGTCCAATTGCAGTTTCTACAGAAAGAGTGTATCAGAATTGCTCAATCAAAAGTAAGCTTCAACTCTGTTAGTTCATTGCACAGAACAGAAAGAAGTTTCACTGAATGCCTCTGTGTAGTTTTTGTTTGTAATTATTCCTTTTCCAGTATAGGCTCCTAAGTGCTAGGAATGTCCACTTGCAGTTTCTACAGAAAGAGTGTTTCAGAACTGCTCAATCAATAGTAATGTTCAACTCTGATAGTTGAATGCACACAACAGAATGAAGTTTCGCAGAATGCTTCTGAGTAGCTTTTAGTTGAAGATATTGCTTTTTCCACTATAAGCCCTTTAGCGCTCTGAATGTCCAGTTGCAGTTTCTACAGAAAGAGTGTTTCAGAACTGCTCTACCAAAAGTTATATTCAACTCTGTTAGTTTAATGCACAGAACAGAAAGAAACTTCGGAGAATGCTTCTGTGTAGTTTTTATTTGAAGATATTCCTTTTTCCACTATTGGCCCCTTAGGGTTCCAAATGTCCACTTGCTGTTTCTACAGAAAGAGCGTCTCAGAACTGCTCAATCAATAGTAAGCTTCAACTCTGTTAGTTGAATGCAAAGAACAGAAAGAAGTTTCACAGAATGATTCTGTGTAGTTTTTATTTGAAGATATTCGTTTTTCCACTGTACGCCCCTTAGGGTTCCAAATGTCCACTTGCAGTTTCTTCAGAAAGAGCGTCTCAGAACTGCTCAATCAAAAGTAAACTTCAACTCTGTTAGTTGAATGCAAAGAAGAGAAACAAGTTTCACAGAATGCTTCTGTATAGTTTTAATTTGAAGATATTCCTTTTTCCACTATAAGCCCATTAGCTCTCTGAGTGTCCAGTTGCATTATCCACAGAAAGAGTGTTTCAGAACTGCTCTATCAAAAGTAATATTCTTATCTGTTAGTTGAATGCACAGAAGAGATAGAAGTTTTGCAGAATTCTTCTGTATCGTTTTTATTTGAAGATATTCCTTTTTCCACTATAGGACCCTTAGGGCTCCGAATATCCACTTACAGTTTCTACAGAAACAATGTTTCAGAACTTTTCAATCAAAAGAAAGCTTCAACTCTGTTAGTTGAATTCACAGAACAGAAAGCAGTTTCATAAAATGCTTCTGTGTAGTTTTCATTTGAAGATATTCCATTTGCCACTAGAGTCCTCCTGGGGCTCCAAATGTCCACTTGCAGTTTCCACAGAAACTGTGTTTCAGAACTGCTCAATCAAAAGTAAGCTTCAACTCTGTTAGTTGAATGCACTGAACAAAAAGTACTATGACAGAATGCTTCTGTGTAGTTTTTATTTGAAGACATTACATTTTCCACTGTAGGCCTCTTAGCGCTATGAATGTCCACTTGCAGTTTCTAATGAAAGAGTGTTTCAGTGCTGCTCAATCAAAAGAAAGGTCCAACTCTGTTAGTTGAATGCACAGAACAGAAAGAATTTTCACAGAATGCTTCTGTGTTGTTTTTATTTGTAGTATTCTTTTTTGCTGTATTGGCCCCTTAGCGCTATGAATGTCTAATTGCAGTTTCTACAGAAAGAGTGTTTCAGAACTGCTTTATCAAAAGTAATGTTCAACTCTGTTAGGTGAATGCACAAAACAGAAAGAAGCTTCGGAGAATGCTTCTGTGTAGTTTTAATTTGAAGATATTCTTTTTTCCACTATAAGCCCATTAGCTCTCTGAGTGTCCAGTTGCATTTTCCACAGAAAGAGTGTTTCAGAACTGCTCTAGCAAAAGTAATGTTCAACTCTGTTAGTTGAATGCACAGAACAGAAAGAAGCTTCGGAGAATGCTTCTGTGTAGTTTTTATTTGAAGTTATTCCTTTTTCCACTATAAGCCCATTAGCTCTCTGAGTGTCCAGTTGCAGTTTCCACAGAAAGAGTGTTTCAGAACTGCTCTATCAAAAGTAATATTCATCTCTTTTAGTTGAATGCACAGAAGAGATAGAAGTTTTGCAGAATGCTTCTGTGTAGTTTTTATTTGAAGATATTCCTTTTTCCACTATAGGACCCTTAGGGCTCCAAATGTCCACTTACAGTTTCTACAGAAACAATGTTTCAGAACTTTTCAATCAAAACTAAGCTTCAACTCTGTTAGTTGAATTCACAGAACAGAAAGCAGTTTCATAAAATGCTTCTGTGTAGTTTTCATTTGAAGATATTCCATTTGCCACTAGAGTTCTCCTGGGGCTCCAAATGTCCACTTGCAGTTTCCACAGAAACTGTGTTTCAGAACTGCTCAATCAAAAGTAAGCTTCAACTCTGTTAGTTGAATGCACTGAACAAAAAGTACTATCACAGAATGCTTCTGTGTAGTTTTTATTTGAAGACATTATATTTTCCACTGTAGGCCTCTTAGCGCTATGAATGTCCACTTGCAGTTTCTAATGAAAGAGTGTTTCAGTGCTGCTCAATCAAAAGAAAGGTCCAACTCTGTTAGTTGAATGCACAGAACAGAAAGAAGTTTCACAGAATGCTTCTGTGTAGGTTTTATTTGAAGTAAGTCCTTTTTACACTATAGGCCCCCATGCGCTATGGTTGTCCACTTGCAGTTTCTACAGAAAGAGTGTTTCTGTGCTGCTCTATCAAAAGTTGGTTCAACTCTGTTAGTTGAATGCACAGAAGACAAAGAAGTTTCACAGAATGCTTCTGTGTTGTTTTAATTTGTAGATATTCTTTTTTGCTGTATAGGCCCCTTAGCGCTATGAATGTCCAATTGCAGTTTCTACAGAAAGAGTGTTTCAGAATTGCTCAATCAAAAGTAAGCTTCAAATCTGTTACTTGAATGCACAGAACAGAAAGAAGTTTCACTGAATGCTTCTGTGTAGTTTTTGTTTGTAGTTATTCCTTTTTCCAGCATAGGCTCCTTAGTGCTACGAATGTCCCCTTGCAGTTTCTACCGAAAGAGTGTTTCTGAACTGCTCATTCAATAGTAATGTTCAACTCTGTTAGTTGAATGCACAGAACAGAATGAAGTTTCGCAGAATGCTTCTGAGTAGCTTTTAGTTGAAGATATTGCTTTTTCCACTATAAGCCCTTTAGCGCTCGGAATGTCCAGTTGCAGTTTCTACAGAAAGAGTGTTTCAGAACTGCTCTACCAAAAGTAATATTCAACTGTGTTAGTTTAATGCAGAGAACAGAAAGAAGCTTCGGAGAATGCTTCTGTGTAGTTTTTATTTGAAGATATTCCTTTTTCCACTATTGGCCCCTTAGGGTTCCAAATGTCCACTTGCTGTTTCTACAGAAAGAGCGTCTCAGAACTGCTCAATCAATAGTAAGCTTCAACTCTGTTAGTTGAATGCAAAGAACAGAAAGAAGTTTCACAGAATGATTCTGTGTAGTTTTTATTTGAAGATATTCGTTTTTCCACTGTACGCCCCTTATGGTTCCAAATGTCCACTTGCAGTTTCTTCAGAAAGAGCGTCTCAGAACTGCTCAATCAAAAGTAAACTTCAACACTGTTAGTTGAATGCAAAGAAGAGAAACAAGTTTCACAGAATGCTTCTGTATAGTTTTAATTTGAAGATATTCCTTTTTCCACTATAAGCCCATTAGCTCTCTGAGTGTCCAGTTGCAGTTTCCACAGAAAGAGTGTTTCAGAACTGCTCTATCAAAAGTAATATTCATATCTGTTAGTTGAATGCACAGAAGAGATAGAAGTTTTGCAGAGTTCTTCTGTATCGATTTTATTTGAAGATATTCCTTTTTCCACTATAGGACCCTTAGGGCTCCGAATGTCCACTTACAGTTTCTACAGAAACAAAGTTTCAGAACTTTTCTATCAAAAGTAAGCTTCAACTCTGTTAGTTGAATTCACAGAACAGAAAGCAGTTTCATAAAATGCTTCTGTGTAGTTTTCATTTGAAGATATTCCATTTGCCACTAGAGTCCTCCTGGGGCTCCAAATGTTCACTTGCAGTTTCCACAGAAACTGTGTTTCAGAACTGCTCAATCAAAAGTAAGCTTCAACTCTGTTAGTTGAATGCACTGAACAAAAAGTACTATCACAGAATGCTTCTGTGTAGTTTTTATTTGAAGACATTACATTTTCCACTGTAGGCCTCTTAGCGCTATGAATGTCCACTTGCAGTTTCTAATGAAAGAGTGTTTCAGTGCTGCTCAATCAAAAGAAAGGTCCAACTCTGTTAGTTGAATGCACAGAACAGAAAGAAGTTTCACAGAATGCTTCTGTGTAGGTTTTATTTAAGTAAGTACTTTTTACACTGTAGGCCCCCATGCGCTATGGTTGTCCACTTGCAGTTTCTACAGAAAGAGTGTTTCTGTGCTGCTCTATCAAAAGTAGGTTCAACTCTGTTAGTTCAATGCACAGAAGACAAAGAAGTTTCACAGAATGCTTCTGTGTTGTTTTTATTTGTAGATATTCTTTTTTGCTGTATAGGCCCCTTAGCGCTATGAATGTCCAATTGCAGTTTCTACAGAAAGAGTGTTTCAGAATTGCTCAATCAAAAGTAAGCTTCAAATCTGTTACTTGAATGCACAGAACAGAAAGAAGTTTCACTGAATGCTTCTGTGTAGTTTTTGTTTGTAGTTATTCCTTTTTCCAGCATAGGCTCCTTAGTGCTACGAATGTCCCCTTGCAGTTTCTACCGAAAGAGTGTTTCAGAACTGCTCATTCAATAGTAATGTTCAACTCTGTTAGTTGAATGCACAGAACAGAAAGAAGTTTCGCAGAATGCTTCTGAGTAGTTTCTAGTTGAAGATATCCCTTTTTCCACTATAAGCCCCATAGAGCTCTGAATGTCCAGTTGCAGTTTCTACAGAAAGAGTGTTTCAGAACTGCTCTATCAAGAGTAATGTTCAACTCTGTTAGTTGAATGCACAGAACAGAAAGAAGTTTCGGAGAATGCTTCTGTGTAGTTTTTATTTGAAGATATTCCTTTTTCCACTATAGGGCCCTTACGGTTCCAAATATCCACTTGCTGTTTCTACAGAAAGAGCGTCTCAGAACTGCTCAATCAATAGTATGCTTCAACACTGTTAGTTGAATGCAAAGAACAGAAATATGTTTCACAGAATGTTTCTGTGTAGTTTTTATTTGAAGATATTCCTTTTTCCAATATAAGCCCATTAGTGCTCTGTATGTCCAGTTGCAGTTTCCACAGAAAGAGTGTTTCAGAACTGCTCTACCAAAAGTCATATTCAACTCTGTTAGTTTAATGCACAGAACAGAAAGAAGCTTCGGAGAATGCTTCTGTGTAGTTTTTATTTGAAGATATTCCTTTTTCCACTATTGGCCCCTTAGGGTTCCGAATGTCCACTTGCTGTTTCTACAGAAAGAGCGTCTCAGAACTGCTAAATCAATAGTAAGCTTCAACTCTGTTAGTTGAATGCAAAGAACAGAAAGAAGTTTCACAGAATGATTCTGTGTAGTTTTTATTTGAAGATATTCGTTTTTCCACTGTATGCCCCTTAGGGTTCCAAATGTCCACTTGCAGTTTCTTCAGAAAGAGCGTCTCAGAACTGCTCAATCTAAAGTAAACTTCAACTCTGTTAGTTGAATGCAAAGAAGAGAAACAAGTTTCACAGAATGCTTCTGTATAGTTTTAATTTGAAGATATTCCTTTTTCCACTATAAGCCCATTAGCTCTCGGAGTGTCCAGTTGCAGTTTCCTCAGAAAGAGTGTTTCAGAATTGCTCTATCAAAAGTAATATTCATATCTGTTAGTTGAATGCACAGAAGAGATAGAAGTTTTGCAGAGTTCTTCTGTATCGTTTTTATTTGAAGATATTCCTTTTTCCACTATAGGACCCTTAGGGCTCCGAATGTCCACTTACAGTTTCTACAGAAACAATGTTTCAGAACTTTTCAATCAAAAGTAAGCTTCAACTCTGTTAGTTGAATTCACAGAACAGAAAACAGTTTCATAAAATGCTTCTGTGTAGTTTTTATTTGAAGATATTCCATTTGCCACTAGAGTCCTCCTGGGGCTCCAAATGTCCACTTGCAGTTTCCACAGAAACTGTGTTTCAGAACTGTTCAATCATAAGTAAGCTTCAACTCTGTTAGTTGAATGCACTGAACAAAAAGTACTATCACAGAATGCTTCTGTGTAGTTTTTATTTGAAGACATTACATTTTCCACTGTAGGCCTCTTAGCGCTATGAATGTCCACTTGCAGTTTCTAATGAAAGAGTGTTTCAGTGCTGCTCAATCAAAAGAAAGGTCCAACTCTGTTAGTTGAATGCACAGAACAGAAAGAAGTTTCACAGAATGCTTCTGTGTTGTTTTAATTTGTAGATATTCTTTTTTGCTGTATAGGCCCCTTAGCGCTAAGAATGTCCAATTGCAGTTTCTACAGAAAGAGTGTTTCAGAACTGCTCTATCAAAAGTAATGTTCAACTCTGTTAGTTGAATGCACAGAACAGAAAGAAGCTTCGGAGAATGCTTCTGTGTAGTTTTAATTTGAAGATATTCTTTTTTCCACTATAAGCCCATTAGGTCTCTGAGTGTCCAGTTGCATTTTCCACAGAAAGAGTGTTTCAGAACTGCTCTATCAAAAGTAATGTTCAACTCTGTTAGTTGAATGCACAGAACAGAAAGAAGCTTCGGAGAATGCTTCTGTGTAGTTTTTATTTGAAGACATTCCTTTTTCCACTATAAGCCCATTAGCTCTCTGACTGTCCAGTTGCATTATCCACAGAAAGAGTGTTTCAGAACTGCTCTATCAAAAGTAATATTCATCTCTGTTAGTTGAATGCACAGAACAGATAGAAGTTTCGCAGAATGCTTCTGTGTAGTTTTTATTTGAAGATATTTCTTTTTCCACTATAGGACCCTTAGGGCTCCGAATGTCCACTTACAGTTTCTACAGAAACAATGTTTCAGAACTGTTCAATCAAAAGTAAGCTTCAACTCTGTTAGTTGAATTCACAGAACAGAAAGCAGTTTCATAAAATGCTTCTGTGTAGTTTTTATTTGAAGATATTCCTTTTGCCACTAGAGTCCTCCTGGGGCTCCGAATGTCCACTTGCAGTTTACACAGAAACTGTGTTTCAGAACTCCTCAATCAAAAGTAAGCTTCAACTCTGTTAGTTGAATGCACTGAACAAAAAGTACTATCACAGAATGCTTCTGTGTAGTTTTTATTTGAAGACATTTCATTTTCCACTGTAGGCCTCTTAGCGCTATGAATGTCCCCTTGCAGTTTCTAATGAAAGAGTGTTTCAGTGCTGCTCAATCAAAAGAAAGGTCCAGCTCTGTTAGTTGAATGCACAGAACAGAAAGAAGTTTCACAGAATGCTTCTGTGTAGGTTTTATATGAAGTAAGTCCTTTTTACACTATAGGCCCCCATGCGCTATGGTTGTCCACTTGCAGTTTCTACAGAAAGAGTGTTTCAGTGCTGCTCTATCAAAAGTAGGTTCAACTCTGTTAGTTGAATGCACAGAAGACAAAGAAGTTTCACAGAATGCTTCTGTTTTGTTTTTATTTGTAGATATTCTTTTTTGCTGTATAGGCCCCTTAGCGCTATGAATGTCCAATTGCAGTTTCTACAGAAAGAGTGTTTCAGAATTGCTCAATCAAAAGTAAGCTTCAAATCTGTTACTTGCATGCACAGAACAGAAAGAAGTTTCACTGAATGCTTCTGTGTAGTTTTTGTTTGAAGTTATCCCTTTTTCCTTGTAGTTATTCCTTTTTCATTCATAGGCTCCTTAGTGCTGCGAATGTGCCCTTGCAGTTTCTACAGAAAGAGTGTTTCAGAACTGCTCAATCAATAGTAATGTTCAACTCTGTTAGTTGAATGCACAGAACAGAAAGAAGATTCGCAGAATGCTTCTGAGTAGTTTCTAGTTGAAGATATCCCTTTTTCCACTATAAGCCCCATAGAGCTCTGAATGTCCAGTTGCAGTTTCTACAGAATTAGTGTTTCAGAACTGCTCTATCAAGAGTAACGTTCAACTCTGTTAGTTGAATGCACAGAACAGAAAGAAGTTTCGGAGAATGCTTCTGTGTAGTTTTTATTTGAAGATATTCCTTTTTCCACTATAGGCCCCTTACGGTTCCAAATATCCACTTGCTGTTTCTACAGAAAGAGCGTCTCAGAACTGCTCAATCAATAGTATGCTTCAACTCTGTTAGTTGAATGCAAAGAACAGAAATAAGTTTCACCGAATGTTTCTGTGTAATTTTTATTTGAAGATATTCCTTTTTCCAATATAAGCCCATTAGTGCTCTGTATGTCCAGTTGCAGTTTCCACAGAAAGAGAGTTTCAGAACTGCTCTATCAAAAGTAATATTCATCTCTGTTAGTTGAATGCACAGAACAGAAAGAAGTTTCGCAGAATGCTTCAGTGTAGTTTTTATTTGAAGATATTCCTTTTTCCACTATAGGCCCCTTAGGGCTCCGAATGTCCACTTGCAGTTTTTACAGAAACAGTGTTTCAGAACTGTTCAATCAAAAGTAAGCTTCAACTCTGTTAGTTGAATGCCCAGAACAGAAAGAAGTTTCGCAGAATGCTTCTGAGTAGTTTTAATTTGAAGATATTCTTTTTTCCACTATAAGCCCAATAGCGCTCTGAGTGTCCACTTGTAGTTTCTACAGAAACAGTGTTTCAGAACTGCTCTATCGAAAGTAATATTCAACTCTGTTACTTGAATGCACAGAACAGAAAGAAGTTTCGCAGAATGCTTCTGTGTAGTTTTTATTTGTAGATATTCTTTTTTGCAGTATAGGCCCCTTAGCGCTATGAATGTCCAATTGCAGTTTCTACAGAAAGAGTGTATCAGAATTGCTCAATCAAAAGTAAGCTTCAAATCTGTTAGTTCATTGCACAGAACAGAAAGAAGTTTCACTGAATGCCTCTGTGTAGTTTTTGTTTGTAATTATTCCTTTTCCAGTATAGGCTCCTTTGTGCTAGGAATGTCCACTTGCAGTTTCTACAGAAAGAGTGTTTCAGAACTGCTCAATCAATAGTAATGTCCAACTCTGAAAATTGAATGCACAGAACAGAATGAAGTTTCGCAGAATGCTTCTGAGTAGCTTTTAGTTGAAGATACTGCTTTTTCCACTATAAGCCCTTTAGCGCTCTGAATGTCCAGTTGCAGTTTCTACAGAAAGAGTGTTTCAGAACTGCTCTACCAAAAGTAATATTCAACTCTGTTAGTTTAATGCACAGAACCGAAAGAAGCTTCGGAGAATGCTTCTGTGTAGTTTTTATTTGAAGATATTCCTTTTTCCACTATTGGCCCCTTAGGGTTCCAAATGTCCACTTGCTGTTTCTACAGAAAGAGCGTCTCAGAACTGCTCAATCAATAGTAAGCTTCAACTCTGTTAGTTGAATGCAAAGAACAGAAAGAAGTTTCACAGAATGATTCTGTGTAGTTTTTATTTGAAGATATTCCTTTTTTCCACTGTACGCCCCTTAGGGTTCCAAATGTCCACTTGCAGTTTCTTCAGAAAGAGCGTCTCAGAACTGCTCAATCAAAAGTAAACTTCAACTCTGTTAGTTGAATGCAAAGAAGAGAAACAAGTTTCACAGAATGCTTCTGTATAGTTTTAATTTGAAGATATTCCTTTTTCCACTATAAGCCCATTAGCTCTCGGAGTGTCCAGTTGCAGTTTCCACAGAAAGAGTGTTTCAGAACTGCTCTATCAAAAGTAATATTCATATCTGTTAGTTGAATGCACAGAAGAGATAGAAGTTTTGCCGAATGCTTCTGTGTAGTTTTTATTTGAAGATATACCTTTTTCCACTATAGGACCCTTAGGGCTCCGAATGTCCACTTACAGTTTCTACAGAAACAATGTTTCAGAACTTTTCAATCAAAAGTAAGCTTCAACTCTGTTAGTTGAATTCACAGAACAGAAAGCAGTTTCATAAAATGCTTCTGTGTAGTTTTCATTTGAAGATATTCCATTTGCCACTAGAGTCCTCCTATGGCTCCAAATGTCCACTTGCAGTTTCCACAGAAACTGTGTTTCAGAACTGCTCAATCAAAAGTAAGCTTCAACTCTGTTAGTTGAATGCACTGAACAAAAAGTACTATCACAGAATGCTTCTGTGTAGTTTTTATTTGAAGACATTACATTTTCCACTGTAGGCCCCTTAGCGCTATGAATGTCCAATTGCAGTTTCTAATGAAAGAGTGTTTCAGTGCTGCTCAATCAAAAGAAAGGTCCAGCTCTGTTAGTTGAATGCACAGAACAGAAAGAAGTTTCACAGAATGCTTCTGTGTAGGTTTTATTTGAAGTAAGTCCTTTTTACACTATAGGCCCCCATGCGCTATGGTTGTCCACTTGCAGTTTCTACAGAAAGAGTGTTTCTGTGCTGCTCTATCAAAAGTAGGTTCATCTCTGTTAGTTGAATGCACAGAAGACAAAGAAGTTTCACAGAATGCTTCTGTGTTGTTTTAATTTGTAGATATTCTTTTTTGCTGTATAGGCCCCTTAGCGCTATGAATGTCCAATTGCAGTTTCTACAGAAAGAGTGTTTCAGAATTGCTCAATCAAAAGTAAGCTTCAAATCTGTTAGTTTAATGCACAGAACAGAAAGAAGCTTCGGAGAATGCTTCTGTGTAGTTTTTATTTGAAGATATTCCTTTTTCCACTATTGGCCCCTTAGGGTTCCAAATGTCCACTTGCTGTTTCTACAGAAAGAGCGTCTCAGAACTGCTAAATCAATAGTAAGCTTCAACTCTGTTAGTTGAATGCAAAGAACAGAAAGAAGTTTCACAGAATGATTCTGTGTAGTTTTTATTTGAAGATATTCGGTTTTCCACTGTACGCCCCTTAGGGTTCCAAATGTCAACTTGCAGTTTCTTCAGAAAGAGCGTCTCAGAACTGCTCAATCAAAAGTAAACTTCAACTCTGTTCGTTGAATGCAAAGATGAGAAACAAGTTTCAGAGAATGCTTCTGTATAGTTTTAATTTGAAGATATTCCTTTTTCCACTATAAGCCCATTAGCTCTCGGAGTGTCCAGTTGCAGTTTCCACAGAAAGAGTGTTTCAGAACTGCTCTATCAAAAGTAATATTCATATCTGTTAGTTGAATGCACAGAAGAGATACAAGTTTTGCAGAATGCTTCTGTATAGTTTTTATTTGAAGATATTCCTTTTTCCACTATAGGACCCTTAGGGCTCCGAATGTCCACTTACAGTTTCTACAGAAACAATGTTTCAGAACTTTTCAATCAAAAGTAAGCTTCAACTCTGTTAGTTGAATTCACAGAACAGAAAGCAGTTTCATAAAAAGCTTCTGTGTAGTTTTCATTTGAAGATATTCCATTTGCCACTAGAGTCCTCCTGGGGCTCCAAATGTCCACTTGCAGTTTCCACAGAAACTGTATTTCAGAACTGCTCAATCAAAAGTAAGCTTCAACTCTGTTAGCTGAATGCACTGAACAAAAAGTAGTATCACAGAATGCTTCTGTGTAGTTTTTATTTGAAGACATTACATTTTCCACTGTAGGCCTCATAGCGCTATGAATGTCCACTTGCAGTTTCTAATGAAAGAGTGTTTCAGTGCTCCTCAATCAAAAGAAAGGTCCAACTCTGTTAGTTGAATGCACAGAACAGAAAGAAGTTTCACAGAATGCTTCTGTGTAGGTTTTATTTGAAGTAAGTCCTTTTTACACTATAGGCCCCCATGCGCTATGGTTGTCCACTTGCAGTTTCTACAGAAAGAGTGTTTCTGTGCTGCTCTATCAAAAGTAGGTTCAACTCTGTTAGTTGAATGCACAGAAGACAAAGAAGTTTCACAGAATGCTTCTGTGTTGTTTTTATTTGTAGATATTCTTTTTTGCTGTATAGGCCCCTTAGCGCTATGAATGTCCAATTGCAGTTTCTACAGAAAGAGTGTTTCAGAATTGCTCAATCAAAAGTAAGCTTCAAATCTGTTACTTGAATGCACAGAACAGAAAGAAGTTTCACTGAATGCTTCTGTGTAGTTTTTGTTTGTAGTTATTCCTTTTTCCAGCATAGGCTCCTTAGTGCTACGAATGTCCCCTTGCAGTTTCTACAGAAAGAGTTTTTCAGAACTGCTCAATCAATAGTAATGTTCAACTCTGTTAGTTGAATGCACAGAACAGAAAGAAGATTCGCAGAATGCTTCTGAGTAGTTTCTAGTTGAAGATATCCCTTTTTCCACTATAAGCCCCATAGAGCTCTGAATGTCCAGTTGCAGTTTCTACAGAATTAGTGTTTCAGAACTGCTCTATCAAGAGTAATGTTCAACTCTGTTAGTTGAATGCACAGAACAGAAAGAAGTTTCGGAGAATGCTTCTGTGTAGTTTTTATTTGAAGATATTCCTTTTTCCACTATAGGCCCCTTACGGTTCCAAATATCCACTTGCTGTTTCTACAGAAAGAGCGTCTCAGAACTGCTCAATCAATAGTATGCTTCAAGTCTGTTAGTTGAATGCAAAGAACAGAAATAAGTTTCACCGAATGTTTCTGTGTAGTTTTTATTTGAAGATATTCCTTTTTCCAATATAAGCCCATTAGTGCTCTGTATGTCCAGTTGCAGTTTCCACAGAAAGAGAGTTTCAGAACTGCTCTATCAAAAGTAATATTCATCTCTGTTAGTTGAATGCACAGAACAGAAAGAAGTTTCGCAGAATGCTTCAGTGTAGTTTTTATTTGAAGATATTCCTTTTTCCACTATAGGCCCCTTAGGGCTCCGAATGTCCACTTGCAGTTTTTACAGAAACAGTGTTTCAGAACTGTTCAATCAAAAGTAAGCTTCAACTCTGTTAGTTGAATGCCCAGAACAGAAAGGAGTTTCGCAGAATGCTTCTGAGTAGTTTTAATTTGAAGGTATTCTTTTTTCCACTATAAGCCCAATAGCGCTCTGAGTGTCCACCTGTAGTTTCTACAGAAACAGTGTTTCAGAACTGCTCTATCGAAAGTAATATTCAACTCTGTTACTTGAATGCACAGAACAGAAAGAAGTTTCGCAGAATGCTTCTGTGTAGTTTTTATTTGTAGATATTCTTTTTGGCAGTATAGGCCCCTTAGCGCTATGAATGTCCAATTGCAGTTTCTACAGAAAGAGTGTATCAGAATTGCTCAATCAAAAGTAAGCTTCAACTCTGTTAGTTCATTGCACAGAACAGAAAGAAGTTTCACTGAATGCCTCTGTGTAGTTTTTGTTTGTAATTATTCCTTTTCCAGTATAGGCTCCTTAGTGCTAGGAATGTCCACTTGCAGTTTCTACAGAAAGAGTGTTTCAGAACTGCTCAATCAATAGTAATGTTCAACTCTGATAGTTGAATGCACAGAACAGAATGAAGTTTCGCAGAATGCTTCTGAGTAGCTTTTAGTAGAAGATATTGCTTTTTCCACTATAAGCCCTTTAGCGCTCTGAATGTCCAGTTGCAGTTTCTACAGAAAGAGTGTTTCAGAACTGCTCTACCAAAAGAAATATTCAACTCTGTTAGTTTAATACACAGAACAGAAAGAAGCTTCGGAGAATGCTTCTGTGTAGTTTTTATTTGAAGATATTCCTTTTTCCACTATTGGCCCCTTAGGGTTCCAAATGTCCACTTGCTGTTTCTACAGAAAGAGCGTCTCAGAACTGCTCAATCAATAGTAAGCTTCAACTCTGTTAGTTGAATGCAAAGAACAGAAAGAAGTTTCACAGAATGATTCTGTGTAGTTTTTATTTGAAGATATTCCATTTTCCACTATTGGCCCCTTAGGGTTCCAAATGTCCACTTGCTGTTTCTACAGAAAGAGCGTCTCAGAACTGCTCAATCAATAGTAAGCTTTAACTCTGTTAGTTGAATGCAAAGAACAGAAAAAGTTTCACAGAATGATTCTGTGTAGTTTTTATTTGAAGATATTCTTTTTTCCACTGTACGCCCCTTAGGGTTCCAAATGTCCACTTGCAGTTTCTTCAGAAAGAGCGTCTCAGAACTGCTCAATCAAAAGTAAACTTCAACTCTGTTAGTTGAATGCAAAGAAGAGAAACAAGTTTCACAGAATGCTTCTGTATAGTTTTAATTTGAAGATATTCCTTTTTCCACTATAAGCCCATTAGCTCTCGGAGTGTCCAGTTGCAGTTTCCACAGAAAGAGTGTTTCAGAACTGCTCTATCAAAAGTAATATTCATGTCTGTTAGTTGAATGCACAGAAGAGATAGAAGTTTTGCAGAATCCCTTGTGTAGTTTTTATTTGAAGATATTCCTTTTTCCACTATAGGACCCTTAGGGCTCTGAATGTCCACTTACAGTTTCTACAGAAACAATGTTTCAGAACTTTTCAATCAAAAGTAAGCTTCAACTCTGTTAGTTGAATTCACAGAACAGAAAGCAGTTTCATAAAATGCTTCTGTGTAGTTTTCATTTGAAGATATTCCATTTGCCACTAGAGTCCTCCTGTGGCTCCAAATGTCCACTTGCAGTTTCCACAGAAACTGTGTTTCTGAACTGCTCAATCAAAAGTAAGCTTCAACTCTGTTAGTTGAATGCACTGAACAAAAAGTACTATCACAGAATGCTTCTGTGTAGTTTTTATTTGAAGACATTACATTTTCCACTGTAGGCCTCTTAGCGCTATGAATGTCCACTTGCAGTTTCTAATGAAAGAGTGTTTCAGTGCTGCTCAATCAAAAGAAAGGTCCAACTCTGTTAGTTGAATGCACAGAACAGAAAGAAGTTTCACAGAATGCTTCTGTGTAGGTTTTATTTGAAGTAAGTCCTTTTTACACTATAGGCCCCCATGCGCTATGGTTGTCCACTTGCAGTTTCTACAGAAAGAGTGTTTCAGTGCTGCTCTACCAAAAGTAGGTTCAACTCTGTTAGTTGAATGCACAGAAGACAAAAAGTTTCACAGAATGCTTCTGTGTTGTTTTTATTTGTAGATATTCTTTTTTGCTGTATAGGCCCCTTAGCGCTATGAATGTGCAATTGCAGTTTCTACAGAAAGAGTGTTTCAGAATTGCTCAATCAAAAGTAAGCTTCAAATCTGTTACTTGAATGCACAGAACAGAAAGAAGTTTCACTGAATGCTTCTGTGTAGTTTTTGTTTGTAGTTATTCCTTTTTCCTTCATAGGCTCCTTAGTGCTACGAATGTCCCCTTGCAGTTTCTACAGAAAGAGTGTTTCAGAACTGCTCAATCAATAGTAATGTTCAACTCTGTTAGTTGAATGCACAGAACAGAAAGAAGTTTCGGAGAATGCTTCTGTGTAGTTTTTATTTGAAGATATTCCTTTTTCCACTATAGGCCCCTTACGGTTCCAAATATCCACTTGCTGTTTCTACAGAAAGAGCGTCTCAGAACTGCTCAATCAATAGTATGCTTCAACTCTGTTAGTTGAATGCAAAGAACAGAAATAAGTTTCACCGAATGTTTCTGTGTAGTTTTTATTTGAAGATATTCCTTTTTCCAATATAAGCCCATTAGTGCTCTGTATGTCCAGTTGCAGTTTCCACAGAAAGAGAGTTTCAGAACTGCTCTATCAAAAGTAATATTCATCTCTGTTAGTTGAATGCACAGAACAGAAAGAAGTTTCGCAGAATGCTTCAGTGTAGTTTTTATTTGAAGATATTCCTTTTTCCACTATAGGCCCCTTAGGGCTCCGAATGTCCACTTGCAGTTTTTACAGAAACAGAGTTTCAGAACTGTTCAATCAAAAGTAAGCTTCAACTCTGTTAGTTGAATGCCCAGAACAGAAAGAAGTTTCGCAGAATGCTTCTGAGTAGTTTTAATTTGAAGATATTCTTTTTTCCACTATAAGCCCAATAGCGCTCTGAGTGTCCACCTGTAGTTTCTACAGAAACAGTGTTTCAGAACTGCTCTATCGAAAGTAATATTCAACTCTGTTACTTGAATGCACAGAACAGAAAGAAGTTTCGCAGAATGCTTCTGTGTAGTTTTTATTTGTAGATATTCTTTTTTGCAGTATAGGCCCCTTAGCGCTAGGAATGTCCAATTGCAGTTTCTACAGAAAGAGTGTATCAGAATTGCTCAATCAAAAGTAAGCTTCAACTCTGTTAGTTCATTGCACAGAACAGAAAGAAGTTTCACTGAATGCCTCTGTGTAGTTTTTGTTTGTAATTATTCCTTTTCCAGTATAGGCTCCTAAGTGCTAGGAATGTCCACTTGCATTTTCTACAGAAAGAGTGTTTCAGAACTGCTCAATCAATAGTAATGTTCAACTCTGATAGTTGAATGCACACAACAGAATGAAGTTTCGCAGAATGCTTCTGAGTAGCTTTTAGTAGAAGATATTGCTTTTTCCACTATAAGCCCTTTAGCGCTCTGAATGTCCAGTTGCAGTTTCTACAGAAAGAGTGTTTCAGAACTGCTCTACCAAAAGTAATATTCAACTCTGTTAGTTTAATGCACAGAACAGAAAGAAGCTTCGGAGAATGCTTCTGTGTAGTTTTTATTTGAAGATATTCCATTTTCCACTATTGGCCCCTTAGGGTTCCAAATGTCCACTTGCTGTTTCTACAGAAAGAGCGTCTCAGAACTGCTCAATCAATAGTAAGCTTCAACTCTGTTAGTTGAATGCAAAGAACAGAAAGAAGTTTCACTGAATGATTCTGTGTAGTTTTTATTTGAAGATATTCGTTTTTCCACTGTACGCCCCTTAGGGTTCCAAATGTCCACTTGCAGTTTGTTCAGAAAGAGCGTCTCAGAACTGCTCAATCAAAAGTAAACTTCAACTCTGTTAGTTGAATGCAAAGAAGAGAAACAAGTTTCACAGAATGCTTCTGTATAGTTTTAATTTGAAGATATTCATTTTTCCACTATAAGCTCATTAGCTCTCGGAGTGTCCAGTTGCAGTTTCCACAGAAAGAGTGTTTCAGAACTGCTCTATCAAAAGTAATATTCATATCTGTTAGTTGAATACACAGAAGAGATAGAAGTTTTGCAGAATGCTTCTGTGTAGTTTTTATTTGAAGATATTCCTTTTTCCACTATAGGACCCTTAGGGCTCCGAATGTCCACTTGCAGTTTCTACAGAAACAATGTTTCAGAACTTTTCAATCAAAAGTAAGCTTCAACTCTGTTAGTTGAATTCACAGAACAGAAAGCAGTTTCATAAAATGCTTCTGTGTAGTTTTCATTTGAAGATATTCCATTTGCCACTAGAGTCCTCCTGGGTCTCCAAATGTCCACTTGCAGTTTCCACAGAAACTGTGTTTCAGAACTGCTCAATCAAAAGTAAGCTTCAACTCTGTTAGTTGAATGCACTGAACAAAAAGTACTATCACAGAATGCTTCTGTGTAGTTTTTATTTGAAGACATTACATTTTCCACTGTAGGCCTCTTAGCGCTATGAATGTCCACTTGCAGTTTCTAATGAAAGAGTGTTTCAGTGCTGCTCAATCAAAAGAAAGGTCCAACTCTGTTAGTTGAATGCACAGAACAGAAAGAAATTTCACAGAATGCTTCTGTGTAGGTTTTATTTGAAGTAAGTCCTTTTTACACTATAGGCCCCCATGCGCTATGGTTGTCCACTTGCAGTTTCTACAGAAAGAGTGTTTCTGTGCTGCTCTATCAAAAGTAGGTTCAACTCTGTTAGTTGAATGCACAGAAGACAAAGAAGTTTCACAGAATGCTTCTGTGTTGTTTTTATTTGTAGATATTCTTTTTTGCTGTATAGGCCCCTTAGCGCTATGAATGTCCAATTGCAGTTTCTACAGAAAGAGTGTTTCAGAATTGCTCAATCAAAAGTAAGCTTCAAATCTGTTACTTGAATGCACAGAACAGAAAGAAGTTTCACTGAATGCTTCTGTGTAGTTTTTGTTTGTAGTTATTCCTTTTTCCTGCATAGGCTCCTTAGTGCTACGAATGTCCCCTTGCAGTTTCTACAGAAAGAGTGTTTCAGAACTGCTCAATCAATAGTAATGTTCAACTCTGTTAGTTGAATGCACAGAACAGAAAGAAGATTCGCAGAATGCTTCTGAGTGGTTTCTAGTTGAAGATATCCCTTTTTCCACTATATGCCCCTTAGAGCTCTGAATGTCCAGTTGCAGTTTCTACAGAATTAGTGTTTCAGAACTGCTCTATCAAGAGTAATGTTCAACTCTGTTAGTTGAATGCACAGAACAGAAAGAAGTTTCGGAGAATGCTTCTGTGTAGTTTTTATTTGAAGATATTCCTTTTTCCACAATAGGCCCCTTACGGTTCCAAATATCCACTTGCTCTTTCTACAGAAAGAGCGTCTCAGAACTGCTCAATCAATAGTATGCTTCAACTCTGTTAGTTGAATGCAAAGAACAGAAATAAGTTTCACAGAATATTTCTGTGTAGTTTTTATTTGAAGATATTCCTTTTTCCAATATAAGCCCATTAGTGCTCTGTATGTCCAGTTGCAGTTCCAACAGAAAGAGAGTTTCAGAACTGCTCTATCAAAAGTAATATTCATCTCTGTTAGTTGAATGCACAGAAGAGAAAGAAGTTTCACAGAATGCTTCAGTGTAGTTTTTATTTGAAGATATTCCTTTTTCCACTATAGGCCCCTTAGGGCTCCCAATGTCCACTTGCAGTTTTTACAGAAACAGTGTTTCAGAACTCTTCAATCAAAAGTAAGCTTCAACTCTGTTAGTTGAATGCCCAGAACAGAAAGAAGTTTCGCAGAATGCTTCTGAGTAGTTTTAATTTGAAGATATTCTTTTTTCCACTATAAGCCCAATAGCGCTCTGAGTGTCCACCTGTAGTTTCTACAGAAACAGTGTTTCAGAACTGCTCTATCGAAAGTAATATTCAACTCTGTTACTTGAATGCACAGAACAGAAAGAAGTTTCGCAGAATGCTTCTGTGTGGTTGTTATTTGTAGATATTATTTTTTGCAGTATAGGCCCCTTAGCGCTAGGAATGTCCAATTGCAGTTTCTACAGAAAGAGTGTATCAGAATTGCTCAATCAAAAGTAAGCTTCAACTCTGTTAGTTCATTGCACAGAACAGAAAGAAGTTTCACTGAATGCCTCTGTGTAGTTTTTGTTTGTAATTATTCCTTTTCCAGTATAGGCTCCTTAGTGCTAGGAATGTCCACTTGCAGTTTCTACAGAAAGAGTGTTTCAGAACTGCTCAATCAATAGTAATGTTCAACTCTGATAGTTGAATGCACAGAACAGAATGAAGTTTCGCAGAATGCTTCTGAGTAGCTTTTAGTAGAAGATATTGCTTTTTCCACTATAAGCCCTTTAGCGCTCTGAATGTCCAGTTGCAGTTTCTACAGAAAGAGTGTTTCAGAACTGCTCTACCAAAAGAAATATTCAACTCTGTTAGTTTAATACACAGAACAGAAAGAAGCTTCGGAGAAGGCTTCTGTGTAGTTTTTATTTGAAGATATTCCTTTTTCCACTATTGGCCCCTTAGGGTTCCAAATGTCCACTTGCTGTTTCTACAGAAAGAGCGTCTCAGAACTGCTCAATCAATAGTAAGCTTCAACTCTGTTAGTTGAATGCAAAGAACAGAAAGAAGTTTCACAGAATGATTCTGTGTAGTTTTTATTTGAAGATATTCCATTTTCCACTATTGGCCCCTTAGGGTTCCAAATGTCCACTTGCTGTTTCTACAGAAAGAGCGTCTCAGAACTGCTCAATCAATAGTAAGCTTTAACTCTGTTAGTTGAATGCAAAGAACAGAAAAAGTTTCACAGAATGATTCTGTGTAGTTTTTATTTGAAGATATTCGTTTTTCCACTGTACGCCCCTTAGGGTTCCAAATGTCCACTTGCAGTTTCTTCAGAAAGAGCGTCTCAGAACTGCTCAATCAAAAGTAAACTTCAACTCTGTTAGTTGAATGCAAAGAAGAGAAACAAGTTTCACAGAATGCTTCTGTATAGTTTTAATTTGAAGATATTCCTTTTTCCACTATAAGCCCATAAGCTCTCGGAGTGTCCAGTTGCAGTTTCCACAGAAAGAGTGTTTCAGAACTGCTCTATCAAAAGTAATATTCATGTCTGTTAGTTGAATGCACAGAAGAGATAGAAGTTTTGCAGAATCCTTTGTGTAGTTTTTATTTGAAGATATTCCTTTTTCCACTATAGGACCCTTAGGGCTCTGAATGTCCACTTACAGTTTCTACAGAAACAATGTTTCAGAACTTTTCAATCAAAAGTAAGCTTCAACTCTGTTAGTTGAATTCACAGAACAGAAAGCAGTTTCATAAAATGCTTCTGTGTAGTTTTCATTTGAAGATATTCCATTTGCCACTAGAGTCCTCCTGTGGCTCCAAATGTCCACTTGCAGTTTCCACAGAAACTGTGTTTCTGAACTGCTCAATCAAAAGTAAGCTTCAACTCTGTTAGTTGAATGCACTGAACAAAAAGTACTATCACAGAATGCTTCTGTGTAGTTTTTATTTGAAGACATTACATTTTCCACTGTAGGCCTCTTAGCGCTATGAATGTCCACTTGCAGTTTCTAATGAAAGAGTGTTTCAGTGCTGCTCAATCAAAAGAAAGGTCCAACTCTGTTAGTTGAATGCACAGAACAGAAAGAAGTTTCACAGAATGCTTCTGTGTAGGTTTTATTTGAAGTAAGTCCTTTTTACACTATAGGCCCCCATGCGCTATGGTTGTCCACTTGCAGTTTCTACAGAAAGAGTGTTTCAGTGCTGCTCTACCAAAAGTAGGTTCAACTCTGTTAGTTGAATGCACAGAAGACAAAAAGTTTCACAGAATGCTTCTGTGTTGTTTTTATTTGTAGATATTCTTTTTTGCTGTATAGGCCCCTTAGCGCTATGAATGTGCAATTGCAGTTTCTACAGAAAGAGTGTTTCAGAATTGCTCAATCAAAAGTAAGCTTCAAATCTGTTACTTGAATGCACAGAACAGAAAGAAGTTTCACTGAATGCTTCTGTGTAGTTTTTGTTTGTAGTTATTCCTTTTTCCTTCATAGGCTCCTTAGTGCTACGAATGTCCCCTTGCAGTTTCTACAGAAAGAGTGTTTCAGAACTGCTCAATCAATAGTAATGTTCAACTCTGTTAGTTGAATGCACAGAACAGAAAGAAGATTCGCAGAATGCTTCTGAGTAGTTTCTAGTTGAAGATATCCCATTTTCCACTATAAGCCTCATAGAGCTCTGAATGTCCAGTTGCAGTTTCTACAGAATTAGAGTTTCAGAACTGCTCTATCAAGAGTAATGTTCAACTCTGTTAGTTGAATGCACAGAACAGAAAGAAGTTTCGGAGAATGCTTCTGTGTAGTTTTTATTTGAAGATATTCCTTTTTCCACTATAGGCCCCTTACGGTTCCAAATATCCACTTGCTGTTTCTACAGAAAGAGCGTCTCAGAACTGCTCAATCAATAGTATGCTTCAACTCTGTTAGTTGAATGCAAAGAACAGAAATAAGTTTCACCGAATGTTTCTGTGTAGTTTTTATTTGAAGATATTCCTTTTTCCAATATAAGCCCATTAGTGCTCTGTATGTCCAGTTGCAGTTTCCACAGAAAGAGAGTTTCAGAACTGCTCTATCAAAAGTAATATTCATCTCTGTTAGTTGAATGCACAGAACAGAAAGAAGTTTCGCAGAATGCTTCAGTGTAGTTTTTATTTGAAGATATTCCTTTTTCCACTATAGGCCCCTTAGGGCTCCGAATGTCCACTTGCAGTTTTTACAGAAACAGTGTTTCAGAACTGTTCAATCAAAAGTAAGCTTCAACTCTGTTAGTTGAATGCCCAGAACAGAAAGAAGTTTCGCAGAATGCTTCTGAGTAGTTTTAATTTGAAGATATTCTTTTTCCACTATAAGCCCAATAGCGCTCTGAGTGTCCACCTGTAGTTTCTACAGAAACAGTGTTTCAGAACTGCTCTATCGAAAGTAATATTCAACTCTGTTACTTGAATGCACAGAACAGAAAGAAGTTTCGCAGAATGCTTCTGTGTAGTTTTTATTTGTAGATATTCTTTTTTGCAGTATAGGCCCCTTAGCGCTAGGAATGTCCAATTGCAGTTTCTACAGAAAGAGTGTATCAGAATTGCTCAATCAAAAGTAAGCTTCAACTCTGTTAGTTCATTGCACAGAACAGAAAGAAGTTTCACTGAATGCCTCTGTGTAGTTTTTGTTTGTAATTATTCCTTTTCCAGTATAGGCTCCTTAGTGCTAGGAATGTCCACTTGCAGTTTCTACAGAAAGAGTGTTTCAGAACTGCTCAATCAATAGTAATGTTCAACTCTGATAGTTGAATGCACAGAACAGAATGAAGTTTCGCAGAATGCTTCTGAGTAGCTTTTAGTTGAAGATATTGCTTTTTCCACTATAAGCCCTTTAGCGCTCTGAATGTCCAGTTGTAGTTTCTACAGAAAGGGTGTTTCAGAACTGCTCTACCAAAAGTAATATTCAACTCTGTTAGTTTAATGCACAGAACAGAAAGAAGCTTCGGAGAATGCTTCTGTGTAGTTTTTATTTGAAGATATTCCATTTTCCACTATTGGCCCCTTAGGGTTCCAAATGTCCACTTGCTGTTTCTACAGAAAGAGCGTCTCAGAACTGCTCAATCAATAGTAAGCTTCAACTCTGTTAGTTGAATGCAAAGAACAGAAAGAAGTTTCACAGAATGATTCTGTGTAGTTTTTATTTGAAGATATTCGTTTTTCCACTGTACGCCCCTTAGGGTTCAAAATGTCCACTTGCAGTTTCTTCAGAAAGAGCGTCTCAGAACTGCTCAATCAAAAGTAAACTTCAACTCTGTTAGTTGAATGCAAAGAAGAGAAACAAGTTTCACAGAATGCTTCTGTATAGTTTTAATTTGAAGATATTCCTTTTTCCACTATAAGCCCATTAGCTCTCGGAGTGTCCAGTTGCAGTTTCCACAGAAAGAGTGTTTCAGAACTGCTCTATCAAAAGTAATATTCATATCTGTTAGTTGAATGCACAGAAGAGATAGAAGTTTTGCAGAATGCTTCTGTGTAGTTTTTATTTGAAGATATTCCTTTTTCCACTATAGGACCCTTAGGGCTCCGAATGTCCACTTACAGTTTCTACAGAAACAATGTTTCAGAACTTTTCAATCAAAACTAAGCTTCAACTCTGTTAGTTGAATTCACAGAACAGAAAGCAGTTTCATAAAATGCTTCTGTGTAGTTTTCATTTGAAGATATTCCATTTGCCACTAGAGTCCTCCTGTGGCTCCAAATGTCCACTTGCAGTTTCCACAGAAACTGTGTTTCAGAACTGCTCAATCAAAAGTAAGCTTCAACTCTGTTAGTTGAATGCACTGAACAAAAAGTACTATCACAGAATGCTTCTGTGTAGTTTTTATTTGAAGACATTACATTTTCCACTGTAGGCCTCTTAGCGCTATGAATGTCCACTTGCAGTTTCTAATGAAAGAGTGTTTCAGTGCTGCTCAATCAAAAGAAAGGTCCAACTCTGTTAGTTGAATGCACAGAACAGAAAGAAGTTTCACAGAATGCTTCTGTGTAGGTTTTATTTGAAGTAAGTCCTTTTTACACTATAGGCCCCCATGCGCTATGGTTGTCCACTTGCAGTTTCTACAGAAAGAGTGTTTCAGTGCTGCTCTATCAAAAGTAGGTTCAACTCTGTTAGTTGAATGCACAGAAGACAAAGAAGTTTCACAGAATGCTTCTGTGTTGTTTTTATTTGTAGATATTGTTTTTTGCTGTATAGGCCCCTTAGCGCTATGAATGTCCAATTGCAGTTTCTACAGAAAGAGTGTTTCAGAACTGCTCAATCAAAAGTAAGCTTCAAATCTGTTACTTGAATGCACAGAACAGAAAGAAGTTTCACTGAATGCTTCTGTGTAGTTTTTGTTTGTAGTTATTCCTTTTTCCTTCATAGGCTCCTTAGTGCTACGAATGTCCCCTTGCAGTTTCTACAGAAAGAGTGTTTCAGAACTGCTCAATCAATAGTAATGTTCAACTCTGTTAGTTGAATGCACAGAACAGAAAGAAGATTCGCAGAATGCTTCTGAGTAGTTTCTAGTTGAAGATATCCCTTTTTCCACTATAAGCCTCATAGAGCTCTGAATGTCCAGTTGCAGTTTCTACAGAATTAGTGTTTCAGAACTGCTCTATCAAGAGTAATGTTCAACTCTGTTAGTTGAATGCACAGAACAGAAAGAAGTTTCGGAGAATGCTTCTGTGTAGTTTTTATTTGAAGATATTCCTTTTTCCACTATAGGCCCCTTACGGTTCCAAATATCCACTTGCTGTTTCTACAGAAAGAGCGTCTCAGAACTGCTCAATCAATAGTATGCTTCAACTCTGTTAGTTGAATGCAAAGAACAGAAATAAGTTTCACCGAATGTTTCTGTGTAGTTTTTATTTGAAGATATTCCTTTTTCCAATATAAGCCCATTAGTGCTCTGTATGTCCAGTTGCAGTTTCCACAGAAAGAGAGTTTCAGAACTGCTCTATCAAAAGTAATATTCATCTCTGTTAGTTGAATGCACAGAACAGAAAGAAGTTTCGCAGAATGCTTCAGTGTAGTTTTTATTTGAAGATATTCCTTTTTCCACTATAGGCCCCTTAGGGCTCCGAATGTCCACTTGCAGTTTTTACAGAAACAGTGTTTCAGAACTGTTCAATCAAAAGTAAGCTTCAACTCTGTTAGTTGAATGCCCAGAACGGAAAGAAGTTTCGCAGAATGCTTCTGAGTAGTTTTAATTTGAAGATATTCTTTTTTCCACTATAAGCCCAATAGCGCTCTGAGTGTCCACCTGTAGTTTCTACAGAAACAGTGTTTCAGAACTGCTCTATCGAAAGTAATATTCAACTCTGTTACTTGAATGCACAGAACAGAAAGAAGTTTCGCAGAATGCTTCTGTGTAGTTTTTATTTGTAGATATTCTTTTTTGCAGTATAGGCCCCTTAGCGCTGGGAATGTCCAATTGCAGTTTCTACAGAAAGAGTGTATCAGAATTGCTCAATCAAAAGTAAGCTTCAACTCTGTTAGTTCATTGCACAGAACAGAAAGAAGTTTCACTGAATGCCTCTGTGTAGTTTTTGTTTGTAATTATTCCTTTTCCAGTATAGGCTCCTAAGTGCTAGGAATGTCCACTTGCAGTTCCTACAGAAAGAGTGTTTCAGAACTGCTCAATCAATAGTAATGTTCAACTCTGATAGTTGAATGCACACAACAGAATGAAGTTTCGCAGAATGCTTCTGAGTAGCTTTTAGTTGAAGATATTGCTTTTTCCACTATAAGCCCTTTAGCGCTCTGAATGTCCAGTTGCAGTTTCTACAGAAAGAGTGTTTCAGAACTGCTCTACCAAAAGTAATATTCAACTCTGTTAGTTTAATGCACAGAACAGAAAGAAGCTTCGGAGAATGCTTCTGTGTAGTTTTTATTTGAAGATATTCCATTTTCCACTATTGGCCCCTTAGGGTTCCAAATGTCCACTTGCAGTTTCTTCAGAAAGAGCGTCTCCGAACTGCTCAATCAAAAGTAAACTTCAACTCTGTTAGTTGAATGCAAAGAAGAGAAACAAGTTTCACAGAATGCTTCTGTATAGTTTTAATTTGAAGATATTCCTTTTTCCACTATAAGCCCATTAGCTCTCGGAGTGTCCAGTTGCAGTTTCCACAGAAAGAGTGTTTCAGAACTGCTCTATCAAAAGTAATATTCATATCTGTTAGTTGAATGCGCAGAAGAGATAGAAGTTTTGCAGAATGCTTCTGTGTAGTTTTTATTTGAAGATATTCCTTTTTCCACTATAGGACCCTTAGGGCTCCGAATGTCCACTTACAGTTTCTACAGAAACAATGTTTCAGAACTTTTCAATCAAAACTAAGCTTCAACTCTGTTAGTTGAATTCACAGAACAGAAAGCAGTTTCATAAAATGCTTCTGTGTAGTTTTCATTTGAAGATATTCCATTTGCCACTAGAGTCCTCCTGTGGCTCAAACTGTCCACTTGCAGTTTCCACAGAAACTGTGTTTCAGAACTGCTCAATCAAAAGTAAGCTTCAACTCTGTTAGTTGAATGCACTGAACAAAAAGTACTATCACAGAATGCTTCTGTGTAGTTTTTATTTGAAGACATTACATTTTCCACTGTAGGCCTCTTAGCGCTATGAATGTCCACTTGCAGTTTCTAATGAAAGAGTGTTTCAGTGCTGCTCAATCAAAAGAAAGGTCCAACTCTGTTAGTTGAATGCACAGAACAGAAAGAAGTTTCACAGAATGCTTCTGTGTAGGTTTTATTTGAAGTAAGTCCTTTTTACATTATAGGCCCCCATGCGCTATGGTTGTCCACTTGCAGTTTCTACAGAAAGAGTGTTTCAGTGCTGCTCTATCAAAAGTAGGTTCAACTCTGTTAGTTGAATGCACAGAAGACAAAGAAGTTTCACAGAATGCTTCTGTGTTGTTTTTATTTGTAGATATTCTTTTTTGCTGTATAGGCCCCTTAGCGCTATGAATGTCCAATTGCAGTTTCTACAGAAAGAGTGTTTCAGAATTGCTCAATCAAAAGTAAGCTTCAAATCTGTTACTTGAATGCACAGAACAGAAAGAAGTTTCACTGAATGCTTCTGTGTAGTTTTTGTTTGTAGTTATTCCTTTTTCCTTCATAGGCTCCTTAGAGCTACGAATGTCCCCTTGCAGTTTCTACAGAAAGAGTGTTTCAGAACTGCTCAATCAATAGTAATGTTCAACTCTGTTAGTTGAATGCACAGAACAGAAAGAAGATTCGCAGAATGCTTCTGAGTAGTTTCTAGTTGAAGATATCCCTTTTTCCACTATAAGCCCCATAGAGCTCTGAATGTCCAGTTGCAGTTTCTACAGAATTAGTGTTTCAGAACTGCTCTATCAAGAGTAATGTTCAACTCTGTTAGTTGAATGCACAGAACAGAAAGAAGTTTCGGAGAATGCTTCTGTGTAGTTTTTATTTGAAGATATTCCTTTTTCCACTATAGGCCCCTTACGGTTCCAAATATCCACTTGCTGTTTCTACAGAAAGAGCGTCTCAGAACTGCTCAATCAATAGTGTGCTTCAAGTCTGTTAGTTGAATGCAAAGAACAGAAATAAGTTTCACCGAATGTTTCTGTGTAGTTTTTATTTGAAGATATTCCTTTTTCCAATATAAGCCCATTAGTGCTCTGTATGTCCAGTTGCAGTTTCCACAGAAAGAGAGTTTCAGAACTGCTCTATCAAAAGTAATATTCATCCCTGTTAGTTGAATGCACTGAACAGAAAGAAGTTTCGCAGAATGCTTCAGTGTAGTTTTTATTTGAAGATATTCCTTTTTCCACTATAGGCCCCTTAGGGCTCCGAATGTCCACTTGCAGTTTTTACAGAAACAGTGTTTCAGAACTGTTCAATCAAAAGTAAGCTTCAACTCTGTTAGTTGAATGCCCAGAACAGAAAGTAGTTTCGCAGAATGCTTCTGAGTAGTTTTAATTTGAAGATATTCTTTTTTCCACTATAAGCCCAATAGCGCTCTGAGTGTCCACCTGTAGTTTCTACAGAAACAGTGTTTCAGAACTGCTCTATCGAAAGTAATATTCAACTCTGTTACTTGAATGCACAGAACAGAAAGAAGTTTCGCAGAATGCTTCTGTGTAGTTTTTATTTGCAGATATTCTTTTTGGCAGTATAGGCCCCTTAGCGCTAGGAATGTCCAATTGCAGTTTCTACAGAAAGAGTGTATCAGAATTGCTCAATCAAAAGTAAGCTTCAACTCTGTTAGTTCATTGCACAGAACAGAAAGAAGTTTCACTGAATGCCTCTGTGTAGTTTTTGTTTGTAATTATTCCTTTTCCAGTATAGGCTCCTAAGTGCTAGGAATGTCCACTTGCAGTTTCTACAGAAAGAGTGTTTCAGAACTGCTCAATCAATAGTAATGTTCAACTCTGATAGTTGAATGCACAGAACAGAATGAAGTTTCGCAGAATGCTTCTGAGTAGCTTTTAGTTGAAGATATTGCTTTTTCCACTATAAGCCCTTTAGCGCTCTGAATGTCCAGTTGTAGTTTCTACAGAAAGGGTGTTTCAGAACTGCTCTACCAAAAGTAATATTCAACTCTGTTAGTTTAATGCACAGAACAGAAAGAAGCTTCGGAGAATGCTTCTGTGTAGTTTTTATTTGAAGATATTACATTTTCCACTATTGGCCCCTTAGGGTTCCAAATGTCCACTTGCTGTTTCTACAGAAAGAGCGTCTCAGAACTGCTCAATCAATAGTAAGCTTCAACTCTGTTAGTTGAATGCAAAGAACAGAAAGAAGTTTCACAGAATGATTCTGTGTAGTTTTTATTTGAAGATATTCGTTTTTCCACTGTACGTCCCTTAGGGTTCCAAATGTCCACTTGCAGTTTCTTCAGAAAGAGCGTCTCAGAACTGCTCAATCAAAAGTAAACTTCAACTCTGTTAGTTGAATGCAAAGAAGAGAAACAAGTTTCACAGAATGCTTCTGTATAGTTTTAATTTGAAGATATTCCTTTTTCCACTATAAGCCCATTAGCTCTCGGAGTGTCCAGTTGCAGTTTCCACAGAAAGAGTGTTTCAGAACTGCTCTATCAAAAGTAATATTCATATCTGTTAGTTGAATGCACAGAAGAGATAGAAGTTTTGCAGAATGCTTCTGTGTAGTTTTTATTTGAAGATATTCCTTTTTCCACTATAGGACCCTTAGGGCTCCGAATGTCCACTTACAGTTTCTACAGAAACAATGTTTCAGAACTTTTCAATCAAAACTAAGCTTCAACTCTGTTAGTTGAATTCACAGAACAGAAAGCAGTTTCATAAAATGCTTCTGTGTAGTTTTCATTTGAAGATATTCCATTTGCCACTAGAGTCCTCCTGTGGCTCCAAATGTCCACTTGCAGTTTCCACAGAAACTGTGTTTCAGAACTGCTCAATCAAAAGTAAGCTTCAACTCTGTTAGTTGAATGCACTGAACAAAAAGTACTATCACAGAATGCTTCTGTGTAGTTTTTATTTGAAGACATTACATTTTCCACTGTAGGCCTCTTAGCGCTATGAATGTCCACTTGCAGTTTCTAATGAAAGAGTGTTTCAGTGCTGCTCAATCAAAAGAAAGGTCCAACTCTGTTAGTTGAATGCACAGAACAGAAAGAAGTTTCACAGAATGCTTCTGTGTAGGTTTTATTTGAAGTAAGTCCTTTTTACACTATAGGCCCCCGTGCGCTATGGTTGTCCACTTGCAGTTTCTACAGAAAGAGTGTTTCAGTGCTGTTCTATCAAAAGTAGGTTCAACTCTGTTAGTTGAATGCACAGAAGACAAAGAAGTTTCACAGAATGCTTCTGTGTTGTTTTTATTTGTAGATATTCTTTTTTGCTGTATAGGCCCCTTAGCGCTATGAATGTCCAATTGCAGTTTCTACAGAAAGAGTGTTTCAGCATTGCTCAATCAAAAGTAAGCTTCAAATCTGTTACTTGAATGCACAGAACAGAAAGAAGTTTCACTGAATGCTTCTGTGTAGTTTTTGTTTGTAGTTATTCCTTTTTCCTTCATAGGCTCCTTAGTGCTACGAATGTCCCCTTGCAGTTTCTACAGAAAGAGTGTTTCAGAACTGCTCAATCAATAGTAATGTTCAACTCTGTTAGTTGAATGCACAGAACAGAAAGAAGATTCGCAGAATGCTTCTGAGTAGTTTCTAGTTGAAGATATCCCTTTTTCCACTATAAGCCCCATAGAGCTCTGAATGTCCAGTTGCAGTTTCTACAGAATTAGTGTTTCAGAACTGCTCTATCAAGAGTAATGTTCAACTCTGTTAGTTGAATGCACAGAAGAGAAAGAAGTTTCGGAGAATGCTTCTGTGTAGTTTTTATTTGAAGATATTCCTTTTTCCACTATAGGCCCCTTACGGTTCCAAATATCCACTTGCTGTTTCTACAGAAAGAGCGTCTCAGAACTGCTCAATCAATAGTGTGCTTCAAGTCTGTTAGTTGAATGCAAAGAACAGAAATAAGTTTCACCGAATGTTTCTGTGTAGTTTTTATTTGAAGATATTCCTTTTTCCAATATAAGCCCATTAGTGCTCTGTATGTCCAGTTGCAGTTTCCACAGAAAGAGAGTTTCAGAACTGCTCTATCAAAAGTAATATTCATCTCTGTTAGTTGAATGCACAGAACAGAAAGAAGTTTCGCAGAATGCTTCAGTGTAGTTTTTATTTGAAGATATTCCTTTTTCCACTATAGGCCCCTTAGGGCTCCGAATGTCCACTTGCAGTTTTTACAGAAACAGTGTTTCAGAACTGTTCAATCAAAAGTAAGCTTCAACTCTGTTAGTTGAATGCCCAGAACAGAAAGAAGTTTCGCAGAATGCTTCTGAGTAGTTTTAATTTGAAGATATCCTTTTTTCCACTATAAGCCCAATAGGGCTCTGAGTGTCCACCTGTAGTTTCTACAGAAACAGTGTTTCAGAACTGCTCTATCGAAAGTAATATTCAACTCTGTTACTTGAATGCACAGAACAGAAAGAAGTTTCGCAGAATGCTTCTGTGTAGTTTTTATTTGTAGATATTCTTTTTTGCAGTATAGGCCCCTTAGCGCTAGGAATGTCCAATTGCAGTTTCTACAGAAAGAGTGTATCAGAATTGCTCAATCAAAAGTAAGCTTCAACTCTGTTAGTTCATTGCACAGAACAGAAAGAAGTTTCACTGAATGCCTCTGTGTAGTTTTTGTTTGTAATTATTCCTTTTCCAGTATAGGCTCCTAAGTGCTAGGAATGTCCACTTGCAGTTTCTACAGAAAGAGTGTTTCAGAACTGCTCAATCAATATTAATGTTCAACTGTGATAGTTGAATGCACAGAACAGATTGAAGTTTCGCAGAATGCTTCTGAGTAGCTTTTAGTTGAAGATATTGCTTTTTCCACTATAAGCCCTTTAGCGCTCTGAATGTCCAGTTGTAGTTTCTACAGAAAGGGTGTTTCAGAACTGCTCTACCAAAAGTAATATTCAACTCTGTTAGTTTAATGCACAGAACAGAAAGAAGCTTCGGAGAATGCTTCTGTGTAGTTTTTATTTGAAGATATTCCATTTTCCACTATTGGCCCCTTAGGGTTCCAAATGTCCACTTGCTGTTTCTACAGAAAGAGCGTCTCAGAACTGCTCAATCAATAGTAAGCTTCAACTCTGTTAGTTGAATGCAAAGAACAGAAAGAAGTTTCACAGAATGATTCTGTGTAGTTTTTATTTGAAGATATTCGTTTTTCCACTGTACGCCCCTTAGGGTTCCAAATGTCCACTTGCAGTTTCTTCAGAAAGAGCGTCTCAGAACTGCTCAATCAAAAGTAAACTTCAACTCTGTTAGTTGAATGCAAAGAAGAGAAACAAGTTTCACAGAATGCTTCTGTATAGTTTTAATTTGAAGATATTCCTTTTTCCACTATAAGCCCATTAGCTCTCGGAGTGTCCAGTTGCAGTTTCCACAGAAAGAGTGTTTCAGAACTGCTCTATCAAAAGTAATATTCATATCTGTTAGTTGAATACACAGAAGAGATAGAAGTTTTGCAGAATGCTTCTGTGTAGTTTTTATTTGAAGATATTCCTTTTTCCACTATAGGACCCTTAGGGCTCCGAATGTCCACTTGCAGTTTCTACAGAAACAATGTTTCAGAACTTTTCAATCAAAAGTAAGCTTCAACTCTGTTAGTTGTATTCACAGAACAGAAAGCAGTTTCATAAAATGCTTCTGTGTAGTTTTCATTTGAAGATATTCCATTTGCCACTAGAGTCCTCCTGGGTCTCCAAATGTCCACTTGCAGTTTCCACAGAAACTGTGTTTCAGAACTGCTCAATCAAAAGTAAGCTTCAACTCTGTTAGTTGAATGCACTGAACAAAAAGTACTATCACAGAATGCTTCTGTGTAGTTTTTATTTGAAGACATTACATTTTCCACTGTAGGCCTCTTAGCGCTATGAATGTCCACTTGCAGTTTCTAATGAAAGAGTGTTTCAGTGCTGCTCAATCAAAAGAAAGGTCCAACTCTGTTAGTTGAATGCACAGAACAGAAAGAAATTTCACAGAATGCTTCTGTGTAGGTTTTATTTGAAGTAAGTCCTTTTTACACTATAGGCCCCCATGCGCTAAGGTTGTCCACTTGCAGTTTCTACAGAAAGAGTGTTTCTGTGCTGCTCTATCAAAAGTAGGTTCAACTCTGTTAGTTGAATGCACAGAAGACAAAGAAGTTTCACAGAATGCTTCTGTGTTGTTTTTATTTGTAGATATTCTTTTTTGCTGTATAGGCCCCTTAGCGCTATGAATGTCCAATTGCAGTTTCTACAGAAAGAGTGTTTCAGAATTGCTCAATCAAAAGTAAGCTTCAAATCTGTTACTTGAATGCACAGAACAGAAAGAAGTTTCACTGAATGCTTCTGTGTAGTTTTTGTTTGTAGTTATTCCTTTTTCCTGCATAGGCTCCTTAGTGCTACGAATGTCCCCTTGCAGTTTCTACAGAAAGAGTGTTTCAGAACTGCTCAATCAATAGTAATGTTCAACTCTGTTAGTTGAATGCACAGAACAGAAAGAAGATTCGCAGAATGCTTCTGAGTGGTTTCTAGTTGAAGATATCCCTTTTTCCACTATATGCCCCTTAGAGCTCTGAATGTCCAGTTGCAGTTTCTACAGAATTAGTGTTTCAGAACTGCTCTATCAAGAGTAATGTTCAACTCTGTTAGTTGAATGCACAGAACAGAAAGAAGTTTCGGAGAATGCTTCTGTGTAGTTTTTATTTGAAGATATTCCTTTTTCCACAATAGGCCCCTTACGGTTCCAAATATCCACTTGCTCTTTCTACAGAAAGAGCGTCTCAGAACTGCTCAATCAATAGTATGCTTCAACTCTGTTAGTTGAATGCAAAGAACAGAAATAAGTTTCACAGAATGTTTCTGTGTAGTTTTTATTTGAAGATATTCCTTTTTCCAATATAAGCCCATTAGTGCTCTGTATGTCCAGTTGCAGTTCCAACAGAAAGAGAGTTTCAGAACTGCTCTATCAAAAGTAATATTCATCTCTGTTAGTTGAATGCACAGAAGAGAAAGAAGTTTCACAGAATGCTTCAGTGTAGTTTTTATTTGAAGATATTCCTTTTTCCACTATAGGCCCCTTAGGGCTCCCAATGTCCACTTGCAGTTTTTACAGAAACAGTGTTTCAGAACTCTTCAATCAAAAGTAAGCTTCAACTCTGTTAGTTGAATGCCCAGAACAGAAAGAAGTTTCGCAGAATGCTTCTGAGTAGTTTTAATTTGAAGATATTCTTTTTTCCACTATAAGCCCAATAGCGCTCTGAGTGTCCACCTGTAGTTTCTACAGAAACAGTGTTTCAGAACTGCTCTATCGAAAGTAATATTCAACTCTGTTACTTGAATGCACAGAACAGAAAGAAGTTTCGCAGAATGCTTCTGTGTGGTTGTTATTTGTAGATATTATTTTTTGCAGTATAGGCCCCTTAGCGCTAGGAATGTCCAATTGCAGTTTCTACAGAAAGAGTGTATCAGAATTGCTCAATCAAAAGTAAGCTTCAACTCTGTTAGTTCATTGCACAGAACAGAAAGAAGTTTCACTGAATGCCTCTGTGTAGTTTTTGTTTGTAATTATTCCTTTTCCAGTATAGGCTCCTTAGTGCTAGGAATGTCCACTTGCAGTTTCTACAGAAAGAGTGTTTCAGAACTGCTCAATCAATAGTAATGTTCAACTCTGATAGTTGAATGCACAGAACAGAATGAAGTTTCGCAGAATGCTTCTGAGTAGCTTTTAGTAGAAGATATTGCTTTTTCCACTATAAGCCCTTTAGCGCTCTGAATGTCCAGTTGCAGTTTCTACAGAAAGAGTGTTTCAGAACTGCTCTACCAAAAGAAATATTCAACTCTGTTAGTTTAATACACAGAACAGAAAGAAGCTTCGGAGAAGGCTTCTGTGTAGTTTTTATTTGAAGATATTCCTTTTTCCACTATTGGCCCCTTAGGGTTCCAAATGTCCACTTGCTGTTTCTACAGAAAGAGCGTCTCAGAACTGCTCAATCAATAGTAAGCTTCAACTCTGTTAGTTGAATGCAAAGAACAGAAAGAAGTTTCACAGAATGATTCTGTGTAGTTTTTATTTGAAGATATTCCATTTTCCACTATTGGCCCCTTAGGGTTCCAAATGTCCACTTGCTGTTTCTACAGAAAGAGCGTCTCAGAACTGCTCAATCAATAGTAAGCTTTAACTCTGTTAGTTGAATGCAAAGAACAGAAAAAGTTTCACAGAATGATTCTGTGTAGTTTTTATTTGAAGATATTCGTTTTTCCACTGTACGCCCCTTAGGGTTCCAAATGTCCACTTGCAGTTTCTTCAGAAAGAGCGTCTCAGAACTGCTCAATCAAAAGTAAACTTCAACTCTGTTAGTTGAATGCAAAGAAGAGAAACAAGTTTCACAGAATGCTTCTGTATAGTTTTAATTTGAAGATATTCCTTTTTCCACTATAAGCCCATAAGCTCTCGGAGTGTCCAGTTGCAGTTTCCACAGAAAGAGTGTTTCAGAACTGCTCTATCAAAAGTAATATTCATGTCTGTTAGTTGAATGCACAGAAGAGATAGAAGTTTTGCAGAATCCTTTGTGTAGTTTTTATTTGAAGATATTCCTTTTTCCACTATAGGACCCTTAGGGCTCTGAATGTCCACTTACAGTTTCTACAGAAACAATGTTTCAGAACTTTTCAATCAAAAGTAAGCTTCAACTCTGTTAGTTGAATTCACAGAACAGAAAGCAGTTTCATAAAATGCTTCTGTGTAGTTTTCATTTGAAGATATTCCATTTGCCACTAGAGTCCTCCTGTGGCTCCAAATGTCCACTTGCAGTTTCCACAGAAACTGTGTTTCTGAACTGCTCAATCAAAAGTAAGCTTCAACTCTGTTAGTTGAATGCACTGAACAAAAAGTACTATCACAGAATGCTTCTGTGTAGTTTTTATTTGAAGACATTACATTTTCCACTGTAGGCCTCTTAGCGCTATGAATGTCCACTTGCAGTTTCTAATGAAAGAGTGTTTCAGTGCTGCTCAATCAAAAGAAAGGTCCAACTCTGTTAGTTGAATGCACAGAACAGAAAGAAGTTTCACAGAATGCTTCTGTGTAGGTTTTATTTGAAGTAAGTCCTTTTTACACTATAGGCCCCCATGCGCTATGGTTGTCCACTTGCAGTTTCTACAGAAAGAGTGTTTCAGTGCTGCTCTACCAAAAGTAGGTTCAACTCTGTTAGTTGAATGCACAGAAGACAAAAAGTTTCACAGAATGCTTCTGTGTTGTTTTTATTTGTAGATATTCTTTTTTGCTGTATAGGCCCCTTAGCGCTATGAATGTGCAATTGCAGTTTCTACAGAAAGAGTGTTTCAGAATTGCTCAATCAAAAGTAAGCTTCAAATCTGTTACTTGAATGCACAGAACAGAAAGAAGTTTCACTGAATGCTTCTGTGTAGTTTTTGTTTGTAGTTATTCCTTTTTCCTTCATAGGCTCCTTAGTGCTACGAATGTCCCCTTGCAGTTTCTACAGAAAGAGTGTTTCAGAACTGCTCAATCAATAGTAATGTTCAACTCTGTTAGTTGAATGCACAGAACAGAAAGAAGATTCGCAGAATGCTTCTGAGTAGTTTCTAGTTGAAGATATCCCATTTTCCACTATAAGCCTCATAGAGCTCTGAATGTCCAGTTGCAGTTTCTACAGAATTAGAGTTTCAGAACTGCTCTATCAAGAGTAATGTTCAACTCTGTTAGTTGAATGCACAGAACAGAAAGAAGTTTCGGAGAATGCTTCTGTGTAGTTTTTATTTGAAGATATTCCTTTTTCCACTATAGGCCCCTTACGGTTCCAAATATCCACTTGCTGTTTCTACAGAAAGAGCGTCTCAGAACTGCTCAATCAATAGTATGCTTCAACTCTGTTAGTTGAATGCAAAGAACAGAAATAAGTTTCACCGAATGTTTCTGTGTAGTTTTTATTTGAAGATATTCCTTTTTCCAATATAAGCCCATTAGTGCTCTGTATGTCCAGTTGCAGTTTCCACAGAAAGAGAGTTTCAGAACTGCTCTATCAAAAGTAATATTCATCTCTGTTAGTTGAATGCACAGAACAGAAAGAAGTTTCGCAGAATGCTTCAGTGTAGTTTTTATTTGAAGATATTCCTTTTTCCACTATAGGCCCCTTAGGGCTCCGAATGTCCACTTGCAGTTTTTACAGAAACAGTGTTTCAGAACTGTTCAATCAAAAGTAAGCTTCAACTCTGTTAGTTGAATGCCCAGAACAGAAAGAAGTTTCGCAGAATGCTTCTGAGTAGTTTTAATTTGAAGATATTCTTTTTCCACTATAAGCCCAATAGCGCTCTGAGTGTCCACCTGTAGTTTCTACAGAAACAGTGTTTCAGAACTGCTCTATCGAAAGTAATATTCAACTCTGTTACTTGAATGCACAGAACAGAAAGAAGTTTCGCAGAATGCTTCTGTGTAGTTTTTATTTGTAGATATTCTTTTTTGCAGTATAGGCCCCTTAGCGCTAGGAATGTCCAATTGCAGTTTCTACAGAAAGAGTGTATCAGAATTGCTCAATCAAAAGTAAGCTTCAACTCTGTTAGTTCATTGCACAGAACAGAAAGAAGTTTCACTGAATGCCTCTGTGTAGTTTTTGTTTGTAATTATTCCTTTTCCAGTATAGGCTCCTTAGTGCTAGGAATGTCCACTTGCAGTTTCTACAGAAAGAGTGTTTCAGAACTGCTCAATCAATAGTAATGTTCAACTCTGATAGTTGAATGCACAGAACAGAATGAAGTTTCGCAGAATGCTTCTGAGTAGCTTTTAGTTGAAGATATTGCTTTTTCCACTATAAGCCCTTTAGCGCTCTGAATGTCCAGTTGTAGTTTCTACAGAAAGGGTGTTTCAGAACTGCTCTACCAAAAGTAATATTCAACTCTGTTAGTTTAATGCACAGAACAGAAAGAAGCTTCGGAGAATGCTTCTGTGTAGTTTTTATTTGAAGATATTCCATTTTCCACTATTGGCCCCTTAGGGTTCCAAATGTCCACTTGCTGTTTCTACAGAAAGAGCGTCTCAGAACTGCTCAATCAATAGTAAGCTTCAACTCTGTTAGTTGAATGCAAAGAACAGAAAGAAGTTTCACAGAATGATTCTGTGTAGTTTTTATTTGAAGATATTCGTTTTTCCACTGTACGCCCCTTAGGGTTCAAAATGTCCACTTGCAGTTTCTTCAGAAAGAGCGTCTCAGAACTGCTCAATCAAAAGTAAACTTCAACTCTGTTAGTTGAATGCAAAGAAGAGAAACAAGTTTCACAGAATGCTTCTGTATAGTTTTAATTTGAAGATATTCCTTTTTCCACTATAAGCCCATTAGCTCTCGGAGTGTCCAGTTGCAGTTTCCACAGAAAGAGTGTTTCAGAACTGCTCTATCAAAAGTAATATTCATATCTGTTAGTTGAATGCACAGAAGAGATAGAAGTTTTGCAGAATGCTTCTGTGTAGTTTTTATTTGAAGATATTCCTTTTTCCACTATAGGACCCTTAGGGCTCCGAATGTCCACTTACAGTTTCTACAGAAACAATGTTTCAGAACTTTTCAATCAAAACTAAGCTTCAACTCTGTTAGTTGAATTCACAGAACAGAAAGCAGTTTCATAAAATGCTTCTGTGTAGTTTTCATTTGAAGATATTCCATTTGCCACTAGAGTCCTCCTGTGGCTCCAAATGTCCACTTGCAGTTTCCACAGAAACTGTGTTTCAGAACTGCTCAATCAAAAGTAAGCTTCAACTCTGTTAGTTGAATGCACTGAACAAAAAGTACTATCACAGAATGCTTCTGTGTAGTTTTTATTTGAAGACATTACATTTTCCACTGTAGGCCTCTTAGCGCTATGAATGTCCACTTGCAGTTTCTAATGAAAGAGTGTTTCAGTGCTGCTCAATCAAAAGAAAGGTCCAACTCTGTTAGTTGAATGCACAGAACAGAAAGAAGTTTCACAGAATGCTTCTGTGTAGGTTTTATTTGAAGTAAGTCCTTTTTACACTATAGGCCCCCATGCGCTATGGTTGTCCACTTGCAGTTTCTACAGAAAGAGTGTTTCAGTGCTGCTCTATCAAAAGTAGGTTCAACTCTGTTAGTTGAATGCACAGAAGACAAAGAAGTTTCACAGAATGCTTCTGTGTTGTTTTTATTTGTAGATATTGTTTTTTGCTGTATAGGCCCCTTAGCGCTATGAATGTCCAATTGCAGTTTCTACAGAAAGAGTGTTTCAGAACTGCTCAATCAAAAGTAAGCTTCAAATCTGTTACTTGAATGCACAGAACAGAAAGAAGTTTCACTGAATGCTTCTGTGTAGTTTTTGTTTGTAGTTATTCCTTTTTCCTTCATAGGCTCCTTAGTGCTACGAATGTCCCCTTGCAGTTTCTACAGAAAGAGTGTTTCAGAACTGCTCAATCAATAGTAATGTTCAACTCTGTTAGTTGAATGCACAGAACAGAAAGAAGATTCGCAGAATGCTTCTGAGTAGTTTCTAGTTGAAGATATCCCTTTTTCCACTATAAGCCTCATAGAGCTCTGAATGTCCAGTTGCAGTTTCTACAGAATTAGTGTTTCAGAACTGCTCTATCAAGAGTAATCTTCAACTCTGTTAGTTGAATGCACAGAACAGAAAGAAGTTTCGGAGAATGCTTCTGTGTAGTTTTTATTTGAAGATATTCCTTTTTCCACTATAGGCCCCTTACGGTTCCAAATATCCACTTGCTGTTTCTACAGAAAGAGCGTCTCAGAACTGCTCAATCAATAGTATGCTTCAACTCTGTTAGTTGAATGCAAAGAACAGAAATAAGTTTCACCGAATGTTTCTGTGTAGTTTTTATTTGAAGATATTCCTTTTTCCAATATAAGCCCATTAGTGCTCTGTATGTCCAGTTGCAGTTTCCACAGAAAGAGAGTTTCAGAACTGCTCTATCAAAAGTAATATTCATCTCTGTTAGTTGAATGCACAGAACAGAAAGAAGTTTCGCAGAATGCTTCAGTGTAGTTTTTATTTGAAGATATTCCTTTTTCCACTATAGGCCCCTTAGGGCTCCGAATGTCCACTTGCAGTTTTTACAGAAACAGTGTTTCAGAACTGTTCAATCAAAAGTAAGCTTCAACTCTGTTAGTTGAATGCCCAGAACGGAAAGAAGTTTCGCAGAATGCTTCTGAGTAGTTTTAATTTGAAGATATTCTTTTTTCCACTATAAGCCCAATAGCGCTCTGAATGTCCACCTGTAGTTTCTACAGAAACAGTGTTTCAGAACTGCTCTATCGAAAGTAATATTCAACTCTGTTACTTGAATGCACAGAACAGAAAGAAGTTTCGCAGAATGCTTCTGTGTAGTTTTTATTTGTAGATATTCTTTTTTGCAGTATAGGCCCCTTAGCGCTAGGAATGTCCAATTGCAGTTTCTACAGAAAGAGTGTATCAGAATTGCTCAATCAAAAGTAAGCTTCAACTCTGTTAGTTCATTGCACAGAACAGAAAGAAGTTTCACTGAATGCCTCTGTGTAGTTTTTGTTTGTAATTATTCCTTTTCCAGTATAGGCTCCTAAGTGCTAGGAATGTCCACTTGCAGTTCCTACAGAAAGAGTGTTTCAGAACTGCTCAATCAATAGTAATGTTCAACTCTGATAGTTGAATGCACACAACAGAATGAAGTTTCGCAGAATGCTTCTGAGTAGCTTTTAGTTGAAGATATTGCTTTTTCCACTATAAGCCCTTTAGCGCTCTGAATGTCCAGTTGCAGTTTCTACAGAAAGAGTGTTTCAGAACTGCTCTACCAAAAGTAATATTCAACTCTGTTAGTTTAATGCACAGAACAGAAAGAAGCTTCGGAGAATGCTTCTGTGTAGTTTTTATTTGAAGATATTCCATTTTCCACTATTGGCCCCTTAGGGTTCCAAATGTCCACTTGCAGTTTCTTCAGAAAGAGCGTCTCCGAACTGCTCAATCAAAAGTAAACTTCAACTCTGTTAGTTGAATGCAAAGAAGAGAAACAAGTTTCACAGAATGCTTCTGTATAGTTTTAATTTGAAGATATTCCTTTTTCCACTATAAGCCCATTAGCTCTCGGAGTGTCCAGTTGCAGTTTCCACAGAAAGAGTGTTTCAGAACTGCTCTATCAAAAGTAATATTCATATCTGTTAGTTGAATGCGCAGAAGAGATAGAAGTTTTGCAGAATGCTTCTGTGTAGTTTTTATTTGAAGATATTCCTTTTTCCACTATAGGACCCTTAGGGCTCCGAATGTCCACTTACAGTTTCTACAGAAACAATGTTTCAGAACTTTTCAATCAAAACTAAGCTTCAACTCTGTTAGTTGAATTCACAGAACAGAAAGCAGTTTCATAAAATGCTTCTGTGTAGTTTTCATTTGAAGATATTCCATTTGCCACTAGAGTCCTCCTGTGGCTCAAAATGTCCACTTGCAGTTTCCACAGAAACTGTGTTTCAGAACTGCTCAATCAAAAGTAAGCTTCAACTCTGTTAGTTGAATGCACTGAACAAAAAGTACTATCACAGAATGCTTCTGTGTAGTTTTTATTTGAAGACATTACATTTTCCACTGTAGGCCTCTTAGCGCTATGAATGTCCACTTGCAGTTTCTAATGAAAGAGTGTTTCAGTGCTGCTCAATCAAAAGAAAGGTCCAACTCTGTTAGTTGAATGCACAGAACAGAAAGAAGTTTCACAGAATGCTTCTGTGTAGGTTTTATTTGAAGTAAGTCCTTTTTACACTATAGGCCCCCATGCGCTATGGTTGTCCACTTGCAGTTTCTACAGAAAGAGTGTTTCAGTGCTGCTCTATCAAAAGTAGGTTCAACTCTGTTAGTTGAATGCACAGAAGACAAAGAAGTTTCACAGAATGCTTCTGTGTTGTTTTTATTTGTAGATATTCTTTTTTGCTGTATAGGCCCCTTAGCGCTATGAATGTCCAATTGCAGTTTCTACAGAAAGAGTGTTTCAGAATTGCTCAATCAAAAGTAAGCTTCAAATCTGTTACTTGAATGCACAGAACAGAAAGAAGTTTCACTGAATGCTTCTGTGTAGTTTTTGTTTGTAGTTATTCCTTTTTCCTTCATAGGCTCCTTATTGCTACGAATGTCCCCTTGCAGTTTCTACAGAAAGAGTGTTTCAGAACTGCTCAATCAATAGTAATGTTCAACTCTGTTAGTTGAATGCACAGAACAGAAAGAAGATTCGCAGAATGCTTCTGAGTAGTTTCTAGTTGAAGATATCCCTTTTTCCACTATAAGCCCCATAGAGCTCTGAATGTCCAGTTGCAGTTTCTACAGAATTAGTGTTTCAGAACTGCTCTATCAAGAGTAATGTTCAACTCTGTTAGTTGAATGCACAGAACAGAAAGAAGTTTCGGAGAATGCTTCTGTGTAGTTTTTATTTGAAGATATTCCTTTTTCCACTATAGGCCCCTTACGGTTCCAAATATCCACTTGCTGTTTCTACAGAAAGAGCGTCTCAGAACTGCTCAATCAATAGTGTGCTTCAAGTCTGTTAGTTGAATGCAAAGAACAGAAATAAGTTTCACCGAATGTTTCTGTGTAGTTTTTATTTGAAGATATTCCTTTTTCCAATATAAGCCCATTAGTGCTCTGTATGTCCAGTTGCAGTTTCCACAGAAAGAGAGTTTCAGAACTGCTCTATCAAAAGTAATATTCATCCCTGTTAGTTGAATGCACTGAACAGAAAGAAGTTTCGCAGAATGCTTCAGTGTAGTTTTTATTTGAAGATATTCCTTTTTCCACTATAGGCCCCTTAGGGCTCCGAATGTCCACTTGCAGTTTTTACAGAAACAGTGTTTCAGAACTGTTCAATCAAAAGTAAGCTTCAACTCTGTTAGTTGAATGCCCAGAACAGAAAGTAGTTTCGCAGAATGCTTCTGAGTAGTTTTAATTTGAAGATATTCTTTTTTCCACTATAAGCCCAATAGCGCTCTGAGTGTCCACCTGTAGTTTCTACAGAAACAGTGTTTCAGAACTGCTCTATCGAAAGTAATATTCAACTCTGTTACTTGAATGCACAGAACAGAAAGAAGTTTCGCAGAATGCTTCTGTGTAGTTTTTATTTGTAGATATTCTTTTTTGCAGTATAGGCCCCTTAGCGCTAGGAATGTCCAATTGCAGTTTCTACAGAAAGAGTGTATCAGAATTGCTCAATCAAAAGTAAGCTTCAACTCTGTTAGTTCATTGCACAGAACAGAAAGAAGTTTCACTGAATGCCTCTGTGTAGTTTTTGTTTGTAATTATTCCTTTTCCAGTATAGGCTCCTAAGTGCTAGGAATGTCCACTTGCAGTTTCTACAGAAAGAGTGTTTCAGAACTGCTCAATCAATAGTAATGTTCAACTCTGATAGTTGAATGCACACAACAGAATGAAGTTTCGCAGAATGCTTCTGAGTAGCTTTTAGTTGAAGATATTGCTTTTTCCACTATAAGCCCTTTAGCGCTCTGAATGTCCAGTTGCAGTTTCTACAGAAAGAGTGTTTCAGAACTGCTCTACCAAAAGTAATATTCAACTCTGTTAGTTTAATGCACAGAACAGAAAGAAGCTTCGGAGAATGCTTCTGTGTAGTTTTTATTTGAAGATATTCCATTTTCCACTATTGGCCCCTTAGGGTTCCAAATGTCCACTTGCTGTTTCTACAGAAAGAGCGTCTCAGAACTGCTCAATCAATAGTAAGCTTCAACTCTGTTAGTTGAATGCAAAAAACAGAAAGAAGTTTCACAGAATGATTCTGTGTAGTTTTTATTTGAAGATATTCGTTTTTCCACTGTACGCCCCTTAGGGTTCCAAATGTCCACTTGCAGTTTCTTCAGAAAGAGCGTCTCAGAACTGCTCAATCAAAAGTAAACTTCAACTCTGTTAGTTGAATGCAAAGAAGAGAAACAAGTTTCACAGAATGCTTCTGTATAGTTTTAATTTGAAGATATTCCTTTTTCCACTATAAGCCCATTAGGCCTCGGAGTGTCCAGTTGCAGTTTCCACAGAAAGAGTGTTTCAGAACTGCTCTATCAAAAGTAATATTCATATCTGTTAGTTGAATGCACAGAAGAGATAGAAGTTTTGCAGAATGCTTCTGTGTAGTTTTTATTTGAAGATATTCCTTTTTCCACTATAGGACCCTTAGGGCTCCGAATGTCCAATTACAGTTTCTACAGAAACAATGTTTCAGAACTTTTCAATCAAAACTAAGCTTCAACTCTGTTAGTTGAATTCACAGAACAGAAAGCAGTTTCATAAAATGCTTCTGTGTAGTTTTCATTTGAAGATATTCCATTTGCCACTAGAGTCCTCCTGTGGCTCCAAATGTCCACTTGCAGTTTCCACAGAAACTGTGTTTCAGAACTGCTCAATCAAAAGTAAGCTTCAACTCTGTTAGTTGAATGCACTGAACAAAAAGTACTATCACAGAATGCTTCTGTGTAGTTTTTATTTGAAGACATTACATTTTCCACTGTAGGCCTCTTAGCGCTATGAATGTCCACTTGCAGTTTCTAATGAAAGAGTGTTTCAGTGCTGCTCAATCCAAAGAAAGGTCCAACTCTGTTAGTTGAATGCACAGAACAGAAAGAAGTTTCACAGAATGCTTCTGTGTAGGTTTTATTTGAAGTAAGTCCTTTTTACACTATAGGCCCCCATGCGCTATGGTTGTCCACTTGCAGTTTCTACAGAAAGAGTGTTTCAGTGCTGCTCTATCAAAAGTAGGTTCAACTCTGTTAGTTGAATGCACAGAAGACAAAGAAGTTTCACAGAATGCTTCTGTGTTGTTTTTATTTGTAGATATTCTTTTTTGCTGTATAGGCCCCTTAGCGCTATGAATGTCCAATTGCAGTTTCTACAGAAAGAGTGTTTCAGAATTGCTCAATCAAAAGTAAGCTTCAAATCTGTTACTTGAATGCACAGAACAGAAAGAAGTTTCACTGAATGCTTCTGTGTAGTTTTTGTTTGTAGTTATTCCTTTTTCCTTCATAGGCTCCTTAGTGCTACGAATGTCCCCTTGCAGTTTCTACAGAAAGAGTGTTTCAGAACTGCTCAATCAATAGTAATGTTCAACTCTGTTAGTTGAATGCACAGAACAGAAAGAAGATTCGCAGAATGCTTCTGAGTAGTTTCTAGTTGAAGATATCCCTTTTTCCACTATAAGCCCCATAGAGCTCTGAATGTCCAGTTGCAGTTTCTACAGAATTAGTGTTTCAGAACTGCTCTATCAAGAGTAATGTTCAACTCTGTTAGTTGAATGCACAGAACAGAAAGAAGTTTCGGAGAATGCTTCTGTGTAGTTTTTATTTGAAGATATTCCTTTTTCCACTATAGGCCCCTTACGGTTCCAAATATCCAGTTGCTGTTTCTACAGAAAGAGCGTCTCAGAACTGCTCAATCAATAGTGTGCTTCAAGTCTGTTAGTTGAATGCAAAGAACAGAAATAAGTTTCACCGAATGTTTCTGTGTAGTTTTTATTTGAAGATATTCCTTTTTCCAATATAAGCCCATTAGTGCTCTGTATGTCCAGTTGCAGTTTCCACAGAAAGAGAGTTTCAGAACTGCTCTATCAAAAGTAATATTCATCTCTGTTAGTTGAATGCACAGAACAGAAAGAAGTTTCGCAGAATGCTTCAGTGTAGTTTTTATTTGAAGATATTCCTTTTTCCACTATAGGCCCCTTAGGGCTCCGAATGTCCACTTGCAGTTTTTACAGAAACAGTGTTTCAGAACTGTTCAATCAAAAGTAAGCTTCAACTCTGTTAGTTGAATGCCCAGAACAGAAAGAAGTTTCGCAGAATGCTTCTGAGTAGTTTTAATTTGAAGATATTCTTTTTTCCACTATAAGCCCAATAGCGCTCTGAGTGTCCACCTGTAGTTTCTACAGAAACAGTGTTTCAGAACTGCTCTATCGAAAGTAATATTCAACTCTGTTACTTGAATGCACAGAACAGAAAGAAGTTTCGCAGAATGCTTCTGTGTAGTTTTTATTTGTAGATATTCTTTTTTGCAGTATAGGCCCCTTAGCGCTAGGAATGTCCAATTGCAGTTTCTACAGAAAGAGTGTATCAGAATTGCTCAATCAAAAGTAAGCTTCAACTCTGTTAGTTCATTGCACAGAACAGAAAGAAGTTTCACTGAATGCCTCTGTGTAGTTTTTGTTTGTAATTATTCCTTTTCCAGTATAGGCTCCTTAGTGCTAGGAATGTCCACTTGCAGTTTCTACAGAAAGAGTGTTTCAGAACTGCTCAATCAATAGTAATGTTCAACTCTGATAGTTGAATGCACAGAACAGAATGAAGTTTCGCAGAATGCTTCTGAGTAGCTTTTAGTTGAAGATATTGCTTTTTCCACTATAAGCCCTTTAGCGCTCTGAATGTCCAGTTGTAGTTTCTACAGAAAGGGTGTTTCAGAACTGCTCTACCAAAAGTAATATTCAACTCTGTTAGTTTAATGCACAGAACAGAAAGAAGCTTCGGAGAATGCTTCTGTGTAGTTTTTATTTGAAGATATTCCATTTTCCACTATTGGCCCCTTAGGGTTCCAAATGTCCACTTGCTGTTTCTACAGAAAGAGCGTCTCAGAACTGCTCAATCAATAGTAAGCTTCAACTCTGTTAGTTGAATGCAAAGAACAGAAAGAAGTTTCACCGAATGATTCTGTGTAGTTTTTATTTGAAGATATTCGTTTTTCCACTGTACGCCCCTTAGGGTTCCAAATGTCCACTTGCAGTTTCTTCAGAAAGAGCGTCTCAGAACTGCTCAATCAAAAGTAAACTTCAACTCTGTTAGTTGAATGCAAAGAAGAGAAACAAGTTTCACAGAATGCTTCTGTATAGTTTTAATTTGAAGATATTCCTTTTTCCACTATAAGCCCATTAGCTCTCGGAGTGTCCAGTTGCAGTTTCCACAGAAAGAGTGTTTCAGAACTGCTCTATCAAAAGTAATATTCATATCTGTTAGTTGAATGCACAGAAGAGATAGAAGTTTTGCAGAATGCTTCTGTGTAGTTTTTATTTGAAGATATTCCTTTTTCCACTATAGGACCCTTAGGGCTCCGAATGTCCACTTACAGTTTCTACAGAAACAATGTTTCAGAACTTTTCAATCAAAACTAAGCTTCAACTCTGTTAGTTGAATTCACAGAACAGAAAGCAGTTTCATAAAATGCTTCTGTGTAGTTTTCATTTGAAGATATTCCATTTGCCACTAGAGTCCTCCTGTGGCTCCAAATGTCCACTTGCAGTTTCCACAGAAACTGTGTTTCAGAACTGCTCAATCAAAAGTAAGCTTCAACTCTGTTAGTTGAATGCACTGAACAAAAAGTACTATCACAGAATGCTTCTGTGTAGTTTTTATTTGAAGACATTACATTTTCCACTGTAGGCCTCTTAGCGCTATGAATGTCCACTTGCAGTTTCTAATGAAAGAGTGTTTCAGTGCTGCTCAATCAAAAGAAAGGTCGAACTCTGTTAGTTGAATGCACAGAACAGAAAGAAGTTTCACAGAATGCTTCTGTGTAGGTTTTATTTGAAGTAAGTCCTTTTTACACTATAGGCCCCCGTGCGCTATGGTTGTCCACTTGCAGTTTCTACAGAAAGAGTGTTTCAGTGCTGTTCTATCAAAAGTAGGTTCAACTCTGTTAGTTGAATGCACAGAAGACAAAGAAGTTTCACAGAATGCTTCTGTGTTGTTTTTATTTGTAGATATTCTTTTTTGCTGTATAGGCCCCTTAGCGCTATGAATGTCCAATTGCAGTTTCTACAGAAAGAGTGTTTCAGCATTGCTCAATCAAAAGTAAGCTTCAAATCTGTTACTTGAATGCACAGAACAGAAAGAAGTTTCACTGAATGCTTCTGTGTAGTTTTTGTTTGTAGTTATTCCTTTTTCCTTCATAGGCTCCTTAGTGCTACGAATGTCCCCTTGCAGTTTCTACAGAAAGAGTGTTTCAGAACTGCTCAATCAATAGTAATGTTCAACTCTGTTAGTTGAATGCACAGAACAGAAAGAAGATTCGCAGAATGCTTCTGAGTAGTTTCTAGTTGAAGATATCCCTTTTTCCACTATAAGCCCCATAGAGCTCTGAATGTCCAGTTGCAGTTTCTACAGAATTAGTGTTTCAGAACTGCTCTATCAAGAGTAATGTTCAACTCTGTTAGTTGAATGCACAGAAGAGAAAGAAGTTTCGGAGAATGCTTCTGTGTAGTTTTTATTTGAAGATATTCCTTTTTCCACTATAGGCCCCTTACGGTTCCAAATATCCACTTGCTGTTTCTACAGAAAGAGCGTCTCAGAACTGCTCAATCAATAGTGTGCTTCAAGTCTGTTAGTTGAATGCAAAGAACAGAAATAAGTTTCACCGAATGTTTCTGTGTAGTTTTTATTTGAAGATATTCCTTTTTCCAATATAAGCCCATTAGTGCTCTGTATGTCCAGTTGCAGTTTCCACAGAAAGAGAGTTTCAGAACTGCTCTATCAAAAGTAATATTCATCTCTGTTAGTTGAATGCACAGAACAGAAAGAAGTTTCGCAGAATGCTTCAGTGTAGTTTTTATTTGAAGATATTCCTTTTTCCACTATAGGCCCCTTAGGGCTCCGAATGTCCACTTGCAGTTTTTACAGAAACAGTGTTTCAGAACTGTTCAATCAAAAGTAAGCTTCAACTCTGTTAGTTGAATGCCCAGAACAGAAAGAAGTTTCGCAGAATGCTTCTGAGTAGTTTTAATTTGAAGATATCCTTTTTTCCACTATAAGCCCAATAGGGCTCTGAGTGTCCACCTGTAGTTTCTACAGAAACAGTGTTTCAGAACTGCTCTATCGAAAGTAATATTCAACTCTGTTACTTGAATGCACAGAACAGAAAGAAGTTTCGCAGAATGCTTCTGTGTAGTTTTTATTTGTAGATATTCTTTTTTGCAGTATAGGCCCCTTAGCGCTAGGAATGTCCAATTGCAGTTTCTACAGAAAGAGTGTATCAGAATTGCTCAATCAAAAGTAAGCTTCAACTCTGTTAGTTCATTGCACAGAACAGAAAGAAGTTTCACTGAATGCCTCTGTGTAGTTTTTGTTTGTAATTATTCCTTTTCCAGTATAGGCTCCTAAGTGCTAGGAATGTCCACTTGCAGTTTCTACAGAAAGAGTGTTTCAGAACTGCTCAATCAATATTAATGTTCAACTGTGATAGTTGAATGCACAGAACAGATTGAAGTTTCGCAGAATGCTTCTGAGTAGCTTTTAGTTGAAGATATTGCTTTTTCCACTATAAGCCCTTTAGCGCTCTGAATGTCCAGTTGTAGTTTCTACAGAAAGGGTGTTTCAGAACTGCTCTACCAAAAGTAATATTCAACTCTGTTAGTTTAATGCACAGAACAGAAAGAAGCTTCGGAGAATGCTTCTGTGTAGTTTTTATTTGAAGATATTCCATTTTCCACTATTGGCCCCTTAGGGTTCCAAATGTCCACTTGCTGTTTCTACAGAAAGAGCGTCTCAGAACTGCTCAATCAATAGTAAGCTTCAACTCTGTTAGTTGAATGCAAAGAACAGAAAGAAGTTTCACAGAATGATTCTGTGTAGTTTTTATTTGAAGATATTCGTTTTTCCACTGTACGCCCCTTAGGGTTCCAAATGTCCACTTGCAGTTTCTTCAGAAAGAGCGTCTCAGAACTGCTCAATCAAAAGTAAACTTCAACTCTGTTAGTTGAATGCAAAGAAGAGAAACAAGTTTCACAGAATGCTTCTGTATAGTTTTAATTTGAAGATATTCCTTTTTCCACTATAAGCCCATTAGCTCTCGGAGTGTCCAGTTGCAGTTTCCACAGAAAGAGTGTTTCAGAACTGCTCTATCAAAAGTAATATTCATATCTGTTAGTTGAATGCACAGAAGAGATAGAAGTTTTGCAGAATGCTTCTGTGTAGTTTTTATTTGAAGATATTCCTTTTTCCACTATAGGACCCTTAGGGCTCCGAATGTCCACTTACAGTTTCTACAGAAACAATGTTTCAGAACTTTTCAATCAAAACTAAGCTTCAACTCTGTTAGTTGAATTCACAGAACCGAAAGCAGTTTCATAAAATGCTTCTGTGTAGTTTTCATTTGAAGATATTCCATTTGCCACTAGAGTCCTCCTGTGGCTCCAAATGTCCACTTGCAGTTTCCACAGAAACTGTGTTTCAGAACTGCTCAATCAAAAGTAAGCTTCAACTCTGTTAGTTGAATGCACTGAACAAAAAGTACTATCACAGAATGCTTCTGTGTAGTTTTTATTTGAAGACATTACATTTTCCACTGTAGGCCCCTTAGCGCTATGAATGTCCACTTGCAGTTTCTAATGAAAGAGTGTTTCAGTGCTGCTCAATCAAAAGAAAGGTCCAACTCTGTTAGTTGAATGCACAGAACAGAAAGAAGTTTCACAGAATGCTTCTGTGTAGGTTTTATTTGAAGTAAGTCCTTTTTACACTATAGGCCCCCATGCGCTATGGTTGTCCACTTGCAGTTTCTACAGAAAGAGTGTTTCAGTGCTGCTCTATCAAAAGTAGGTTCAACTCTGTTAGTTGAATGCACAGAAGACAAAGAAGTTTCACAGAATGCTTCTGTGTTGTTTTTATTTGTAGATATTCTTTTTTGCTGTATAGGCCCCTTAGCGCTATGAATGTCCAATTGCAGTTTCTACAGAAAGAGTGTTTCAGAATTGCTCAATCAAAAGTAAGCTTCAAATCTGCTACTTGAATGCACAGAACAGAAAGAAGTTTCACTGAATGCTTCTGTGTAGTTTTTGTTTGTAGTTATTCCTTTTTCCTTCATAGGCTCCTTAGTGCTACGAATGTCCCCTTGCAGTTTCTACAGAAAGAGTGTTTCAGAACTGCTCAATCAATAGTAATGTTCAACTCTGTTAGTTGAATGCACAGAACAGAAAGAAGATTCGCAGAATGCTTCTGAGTAGTTTCTAGTTGAAGATATCCCTTTTTCCACTATAAGCCCCATAGAGCTCTGAATGTCCAGTTGCACTTTCTACAGAATTAGTGTTTCAGAACTGCTCTATCAAGAGTAATGTTCAACTCTGTTAGTTGAATGCACAGAACAGAAAGAAGTTTCGGAGAATGCTTCTGTGTAGTTTTTATTTGAAGATATTCCTTTTTCCACTATAGGCCCCTTACGGTTCCAAATATCCACTTGCTGTTTCTACAGAAAGAGCGTCTCAGATCTGCTCAATCAATAGTGTGCTTCAAGTCTGTTAGTTGAATGCAAAGAACAGAAATAAGTTTCACCGAATGTTTCTGTGTAGTTTTTATTTGAAGATATTCCTTTTTCCAATATAAGCCCATTAGTGCTCTGTATGTCCAGTTGCAGTTTCCACAGAAAGAGAGTTTCAGAACTGCTCTATCAAAAGTAATATTCATCTCTGTTAGTTGAATGCACAGAACAGAAAGAAGTTTCGCAGAATGCTTCAGTGTAGTTTTTATTTGAAGATATTCATTTTTCCACTATAGGCCCCTTAGGGCTCCGAATGTCCACTTGCAGTTTTTACAGAAACAGTGTTTCAGAACTGTTCAATCAAAAGTAAGCTTCAACTCTGTTAGTTGAATGCCCAGAACAGAAAGAAGTTTCGCAGAATGCTTCTGAGTAGTTTTAATTTGAAGATATTCTTTTTTCCACTATAAGCCCAATAGCGCTCTGAGTGTCCACCTGTAGTTTCTACAGAAACAGTGTTTCAGAACTGCTCTATCGAAAGTAATATTCAACTCTGTTACTTGAATGCACAGAACAGAAAGAAGTTTCGCAGAATGCTTCTGTGTAGTTTTTATTTGTAGATATTCTTTTTTGCAGTATAGGCCCCTTAGCGCTAGGAATGTCCAATTGCAGTTTCTACAGAAAGAGTGTATCAGAATTGCTCAATCAAAAGTAAGCTTCAACTCTGTTAGTTCATTGCACAGAACAGAAAGAAGTTTCACTGAATGCCTCTGTGTAGTTTTTGTTTGTAATTATTCCTTTTCCAGTATAGGCTCCTAAGTGCTAGGAATGTCCACTTGCAGTTTCTACAGAAAGAGTGTTTCAGAACTGCTCAATCAATAGTAATGTTCAACTCTGATAGTTGAATGCACAGAACAGAATGAAGTTTCGCAGAATGCTTCTGAGTAGCTTTTAGTTGAAGATATTGCTTTTTCCACTATAAGCCCTTTAGCGCTCTGAATGTCCAGTTGTAGTTTCTACAGAAAGGGTGTTTCAGAACTGCTCTACCAAAAGTAATATTCAACTCTGTTAGTTTAATGCACAGAACAGAAAGAAGCTTCGGAGAATGCTTCTGTGTAGTTTTTATTTGAAGATATTCCATTTTCCACTATTGGCCCCTTAGGGTTCCAAATGTCCACTTGCTGTTTCTACAGAAAGAGCGTCTCAGAACTGCTCAATCAATAGTAAGCTTCAACTCTGTTAGTTGAATGCAAAGAACAGAAAGAAGTTTCACAGAATGATTCTGTGTAGTTTTTATTTGAAGATATTCGTTTTTCCACTGTACGCCCCTTAGGGTTCCAAATGTCCACTTGCAATTTCTTCAGAAAGAGCGTCTCAGAACTGCTCAATCAAAAGTAAACTTCAACTCTGTTAGTTGAATGCAAAGAAGAGAAACAAGTTTCACAGAATGCTTCTGTATAGTTTTAATTTGAAGATATTCCTTTTTCCACTATAAGCCCATTAGCTTTCTGAGTGTCCAGTTGCATTATCCACAGAAAGAGTGTTTCAGAACTGCTCTATCAAAAGTAATATTCATATCTGTTAGTTGAATGCACAGAAGAGATAGAAGTTTTGCAGAATGCTTCTGTGTAGTTTTTATTTGAAGATATTCCTTTTTCCACTATAGGACCCTTAGGGCTCCGAATGTCCACTTACAGTTTCTACAGAAACAATGTTTCAGAACTTTTCAATCAAAACTAAGCTTCAACTCTGTTAGTTGAATTCACAGAACAGAAAGCAGTTTCATAAAATGCTTCTGTGTAGTTTTCATTTGAAGATATTCCATTTGCCACTAGAGTCCTCCTGTGGCTCCAAATGTCCACTTGCAGTTTCCACAGAAACTGTGTTTCAGAACTGCTCAATCAAAAGTAAGCTTCAACTCTGTTAGTTGAATGCACTGAACAAAAAGTACTATCACAGAATGCTTCTGTGTAGTTTTTATTTGAAGACATTACATTTTCCACTGTAGGCCTCTTAGCGCTATGAATGTCCACTTGCAGTTTCTAATGAAAGAGTGTTTCAGTGCTGCTCAATCAAAAGAAAGGTCGAACTCTGTTAGTTGAATGCACAGAACAGAAAGAAGTTTCACAGAATGCTTCTGTGTAGGTTTTATTTGAAGTAAGTCCTTTTTACACTATAGGCCCCCGTGCGCTATGGTTGTCCACTTGCAGTTTCTACAGAAAGAGTGTTTCAGTGCTGTTCTATCAAAAGTAGGTTCAACTCTGTTAGTTGAATGCACAGAAGACAAAGAAGTTTCACAGAATGCTTCTGTGTTGTTTTTATTTGTAGATATTCTTTTTTGCTGTATAGGCCCCTTAGCGCTATGAATGTCCAATTGCAGTTTCTACAGAAAGAGTGTTTCAGCATTGCTCAATCAAAAGTAAGCTTCAAATCTGTTACTTGAATGCACAGAACAGAAAGAAGTTTCACTGAATGCTTCTGTGTAGTTTTTGTTTGTAGTTATTCCTTTTTCCTTCATAGGCTCCTTAGTGCTACGAATGTCCCCTTGCAGTTTCTACAGAAAGAGTGTTTCAGAACTGCTCAATCAATAGTAATGTTCAACTCTGTTAGTTGAATGCACAGAACAGAAAGAAGATTCGCAGAATGCTTCTGAGTAGTTTCTAGTTGAAGATATCCCTTTTTCCACTATAAGCCCCATAGAGCTCTGAATGTCCAGTTGCAGTTTCTACAGAATTAGTGTTTCAGAACTGCTCTATCAAGAGTAATGTTCAACTCTGTTAGTTGAATGCACAGAAGAGAAAGAAGTTTCGGAGAATGCTTCTGTGTAGTTTTTATTTGAAGATATTCCTTTTTCCACTATAGGCCCCTTACGGTTCCAAATATCCACTTGCTGTTTCTACAGAAAGAGCGTCTCAGAACTGCTCAATCAATAGTGTGCTTCAAGTCTGTTAGTTGAATGCAAAGAACAGAAATAAGTTTCACCGAATGTTTCTGTGTAGTTTTTATTTGAAGATATTCCTTTTTCCAATATAAGCCCATTAGTGCTCTGTATGTCCAGTTGCAGTTTCCACAGAAAGAGAGTTTCAGAACTGCTCTATCAAAAGTAATATTCATCTCTGTTAGTTGAATGCACAGAACAGAAAGAAGTTTCGCAGAATGCTTCAGTGTAGTTTTTATTTGAAGATATTCCTTTTTCCACTATAGGCCCCTTAGGGCTCCGAATGTCCACTTGCAGTTTTTACAGAAACAGTGTTTCAGAACTGTTCAATCAAAAGTAAGCTTCAACTCTGTTAGTTGAATGCCCAGAACAGAAAGAAGTTTCGCAGAATGCTTCTGAGTAGTTTTAATTTGAAGATATCCTTTTTTCACTATAAGCCCAATAGGGCTCTGAGTGTCCACCTGTAGTTTCTACAGAAACAGTGTTTCAGAACTGCTCTATCGAAAGTAATATTCAACTCTGTTACTTGAATGCACAGAACAGAAAGAAGTTTCGCAGAATGCTTCTGTGTAGTTTTTATTTGTAGATATTCTTTTTTGCAGTATAGGCCCCTTAGCGCTAGGAATGTCCAATTGCAGTTTCTACAGAAAGAGTGTATCAGAATTGCTCAATCAAAAGTAAGCTTCAACTCTGTTAGTTCATTGCACAGAACAGAAAGAAGTTTCACTGAATGCCTCTGTGTAGTTTTTGTTTGTAATTATTCCTTTTCCAGTATAGGCTCCTAAGTGCTAGGAATGTCCACTTGCAGTTTCTACAGAAAGAGTGTTTCAGAACTGCTCAATCAATATTAATGTTCAACTGTGATAGTTGAATGCACAGAACAGATTGAAGTTTCGCAGAATGCTTCTGAGTAGCTTTTAGTTGAAGATATTGCTTTTTCCACTATAAGCCCTTTAGCGCTCTGAATGTCCAGTTGTAGTTTCTACAGAAAGGGTGTTTCAGAACTGCTCTACCAAAAGTAATATTCAACTCTGTTAGTTTAATGCACAGAACAGAAAGAAGCTTCGGAGAATGCTTCTGTGTAGTTTTTATTTGAAGATATTCCATTTTCCACTATTGGCCCCTTAGGGTTCCAAATGTCCACTTGCTGTTTCTACAGAAAGAGCGTCTCAGAACTGCTCAATCAATAGTAAGCTTCAACTCTGTTAGTTGAATGCAAAGAACAGAAAGAAGTTTCACAGAATGATTCTGTGTAGTTTTTATTTGAAGATATTCGTTTTTCCACTGTACGCCCCTTAGGGTTCCAAATGTCCACTTGCAGTTTCTTCAGAAAGAGCGTCTCAGAACTGCTCAATCAAAAGTAAACTTCAACTCTGTTAGTTGAATGCAAAGAAGAGAAACAAGTTTCACAGAATGCTTCTGTATAGTTTTAATTTGAAGATATTCCTTTTTCCACTATAAGCCCATTAGCTCTCGGAGTGTCCAGTTGCAGTTTCCACAGAAAGAGTGTTTCAGAACTGCTCTATCAAAAGTAATATTCATATCTGTTAGTTGAATGCACAGAAGAGATAGAAGTTTTGCAGAATGCTTCTGTGTAGTTTTTATTTGAAGATATTCCTTTTTCCACTATAGGACCCTTAGGGCTCCGAATGTCCACTTACAGTTTCTACAGAAACAATGTTTCAGAACTTTTCAATCAAAACTAAGCTTCAACTCTGTTAGTTGAATTCACAGAACCGAAAGCAGTTTCATAAAATGCTTCTGTGTAGTTTTCATTTGAAGATATTCCATTTGCCACTAGAGTCCTCCTGTGGCTCCAAATGTCCACTTGCAGTTTCCACAGAAACTGTGTTTCAGAACTGCTCAATCAAAAGTAAGCTTCAACTCTGTTAGTTGAATGCACTGAACAAAAAGTACTATCACAGAATGCTTCTGTGTAGTTTTTATTTGAAGACATTACATTTTCCACTGTAGGCCCCTTAGCGCTATGAATGTCCACTTGCAGTTTCTAATGAAAGAGTGTTTCAGTGCTGCTCAATCAAAAGAAAGGTCCAACTCTGTTAGTTGAATGCACAGAACAGAAAGAAGTTTCACAGAATGCTTCTGTGTAGGTTTTATTTGAAGTAAGTCCTTTTTACACTATAGGCCCCCATGCGCTATGGTTGTCCACTTGCAGTTTCTACAGAAAGAGTGTTTCAGTGCTGCTCTATCAAAAGTAGGTTCAACTCTGTTAGTTGAATGCACAGAAGACAAAGAAGTTTCACAGAATGCTTCTGTGTTGTTTTTATTTGTAGATATTCTTTTTTGCTGTATAGGCCCCTTAGCGCTATGAATGTCCAATTGCAGTTTCTACAGAAAGAGTGTTTCAGAATTGCTCAATCAAAAGTAAGCTTCAAATCTGTTACTTGAATGCACAGAACAGAAAGAAGTTTCACTGAATGCTTCTGTGTAGTTTTTGTTTGTAGTTATTCCTTTTTCCTTCATAGGCTCCTTAGTGCTACGAATGTCCCCTTGCAGTTTCTACAGAAAGAGTGTTTCAGAACTGCTCAATCAATAGTAATGTTCAACTCTGTTAGTTGAATGCACAGAACAGAAAGAAGATTCGCAGAATGCTTCTGAGTAGTTTCTAGTTGAAGATATCCCTTTTTCCACTATAAGCCCCATAGAGCTCTGAATGTCCAGTTGCACTTTCTACAGAATTAGTGTTTCAGAACTGCTCTATCAAGAGTAATGTTCAACTCTGTTAGTTGAATGCACAGAACAGAAAGAAGTTTCGGAGAATGCTTCTGTGTAGTTTTTATTTGAAGATATTCCTTTTTCCACTATAGGCCCCTTACGGTTCCAAATATCCACTTGCTGTTTCTACAGAAAGAGCGTCTCAGATCTGCTCAATCAATAGTGTGCTTCAAGTCTGTTAGTTGAATGCAAAGAACAGAAATAAGTTTCACCGAATGTTTCTGTGTAGTTTTTATTTGAAGATATTCCTTTTTCCAATATAAGCCCATTAGTGCTCTGTATGTCCAGTTGCAGTTTCCACAGAAAGAGAGTTTCAGAACTGCTCTATCAAAAGTAATATTCATCTCTGTTAGTTGAATGCACAGAACAGAAAGAAGTTTCGCAGAATGCTTCAGTGTAGTTTTTATTTGAAGATATTCATTTTTCCACTATAGGCCCCTTAGGGCTCCGAATGTCCACTTGCAGTTTTTACAGAAACAGTGTTTCAGAACTGTTCAATCAAAAGTAAGCTTCAACTCTGTTAGTTGAATGCCCAGAACAGAAAGAAGTTTCGCAGAATGCTTCTGAGTAGTTTTAATTTGAAGATATTCTTTTTTCCACTATAAGCCCAATAGCGCTCTGAGTGTCCACCTGTAGTTTCTACAGAAACAGTGTTTCAGAACTGCTCTATCGAAAGTAATATTCAACTCTGTTACTTGAATGCACAGAACAGAAAGAAGTTTCGCAGAATGCTTCTGTGTAGTTTTTATTTGTAGATATTCTTTTTTGCAGTATAGGCCCCTTAGCGCTAGGAATGTCCAATTGCAGTTTCTACAGAAAGAGTGTATCAGAATTGCTCAATCAAAAGTAAGCTTCAACTCTGTTAGTTCATTGCACAGAACAGAAAGAAGTTTCACTGAATGCCTCTGTGTAGTTTTTGTTTGTAATTATTCCTTTTCCAGTATAGGCTCCTAAGTGCTAGGAATGTCCACTTGCAGTTTCTACAGAAAGAGTGTTTCAGAACTGCTCAATCAATAGTAATGTTCAACTCTGATAGTTGAATGCACAGAACAGAATGAAGTTTCGCAGAATGCTTCTGAGTAGCTTTTAGTTGAAGATATTGCTTTTTCCACTATAAGCCCTTTAGCGCTCTGAATGTCCAGTTGTAGTTTCTACAGAAAGGGTGTTTCAGAACTGCTCTACCAAAAGTAATATTCAACTCTGTTAGTTTAATGCACAGAACAGAAAGAAGCTTCGGAGAATGCTTCTGTGTAGTTTTTATTTGAAGATATTCCATTTTCCACTATTGGCCCCTTAGGGTTCCAAATGTCCACTTGCTGTTTCTACAGAAAGAGCGTCTCAGAACTGCTCAATCAATAGTAAGCTTCAACTCTGTTAGTTGAATGCAAAGAACAGAAAGAAGTTTCACAGAATGATTCTGTGTAGTTTTTATTTGAAGATATTCGTTTTTCCACTGTACGCCCCTTAGGGTTCCAAATGTCCACTTGCAATTTCTTCAGAAAGAGCGTCTCAGAACTGCTCAATCAAAAGTAAACTTCAACTCTGTTAGTTGAATGCAAAGAAGAGAAACAAGTTTCACAGAATGCTTCTGTATAGTTTTAATTTGAAGATATTCCTTTTTCCACTATAAGCCCATTAGCTCTCGGAGTGTCCAGTTGCAGTTTCCACAGAAAGAGTGTTTCAGAACTGCTCTATCAAAAGTAATATTCATATCTGTTAGTTGAATGCACAGAAGAGATAGAAGTTTTGCAGAATGCTTCTGTGTAGTTTTTATTTGAAGATATTACTTTTTCCACTATAGGACCCTTAGGGCTCCGAATGTCCACTTACAGTTTCTACAGAAACAATGTTTCAGAACTTTTCAATCAAAACTAAGCTTCAACTCTGTTAGTTGAATTCACAGAACAGAAAGCAGTTTCATAAAATGCTTCTGTGTAGTTTTCATTTGAAGATATTCCATTTGCCACTAGAGTCCTCCTGTGGCTCCAAATGTCCACTTGCAGTTTCCACAGAAACTGTGTTTCTGAACTGCTCAATCAAAAGTAAGCTTCAACTCTGTTAGTTGAATGCACTGAACAAAAAGTACTATCACAGAATGCTTCTGTGTAGTTTTTATTTGAAGACATTACATTTTCCACTGTAGGCCTCTTAGCGCTATGAATGTCCACTTGCAGTTTCTAATGAAAGAGTGTTTCAGTGCTGCTCAATCAAAAGAAAGGTCCAACTCTGTTAGTTGAATGCACAGAACAGAAAGAAGTTTCACAGAATGCTTCTGTGTAGGTTTTATTTGAAGTAAGTCCTTTTTACACTATAGGCCCCCATGCGCAATGGTTGTCCACTTGCAGTTTCTACAGAAAGAGTGTTTCAGTGCTGCTCTATCAAAAGTAGGTTCAACTCTGTTAGTTGAATGCACAGAAGACAAAGAAGTTTCACAGAATGCTTCTGTGTAGTTTTTATTTGTAGATATTCTTTTTTGCTGTATAGGCCCCTTAGCGCTATGAATGTCCAATTGCAGTTTCTACAGAAAGAGTGTTTCAGAATTGCTCAATCAAAAGTAAGCTTCAAATCTGTTACTTGAATGCACAGAACAGAAAGAAGTTTCACTGAATGCTTCTGTGTAGTTTTTGTTTGTAGTTATTCCTTTTTCCTTCATAGGCTCCTTAGTGCTACGAATGTCCCCTTGCAGTTTCTACAGAAAGAGTGTTTCAGAACTGCTCAATCAATAGTAATGTTCAACTCTGTTAGTTGAATGCACAGAACAGGAAGAAGATTCGCAGAATGCTTCTGAGTAGTTTCTAGTTGAAGATATCCCTTTTTCCACTATAAGCCCCATAGAGCTCTGAATGTCCAGTTGCAGTTTCTACAGAATTAGTGTTTCAGAACTGCTCTATCAAGAGTAATGTTCAACTCTGTTAGTTGAATGCACAGAACAGAAAGAAGTTTCGGAGAATGCTTCTGTGTAGTTTTTATTTGAAGATATTCCTTTTTCCACTATAGGCCCCTTACGGTTCCAAATATCCACTTGCTGTTTCTACAGAAAGAGCGTCTCAGAACTGCTCAATCAATAGTGTGCTTCAAGTCTGTTAGTTGAATGCAAAGAACAGAAATAAGTTTCACCGAATGTTTCTGTGTAGTTTTTATTTGAAGATATTCCATTTTCCAATATAAGCCCATTAGTGCTCTGTATGTCCAGTTGCAGTTTCCACAGAAAGAGAGTTTCAGAACTGCTCTATCAAAAGTAATATTCATCTCTGTTAGTTGAATGCACAGAACAGAAAGAAGTTTCGCAGAATGCTTCAGTGTAGTTTTTATTTGAAGATATTCCTTTTTCCACTATAGGCCCCTTAGGGCTCCGAATGTCCACTTGCAGTTTTTACAGAAACAGTGTTTCAGAACTGTTCAATCAAAAGTAGGCTTCAACTCTGTTAGTTGAATGCCCAGAACAGAAAGAAGTTTCGCAGAATGCTTCTGAGTAGTTTTAATTTGAATATATTCTTTTTTCCACTATAAGCCCAATAGGGCTCTGAGTGTCCACCTGTAGTTTCTACAGAAACAGTGTTTCAGAACTGCTCTATCGAAAGTAATATTCAACTCTGTTACTTGAATGCACAGAACAGAAAGAAGTTTCGCAGAATGCTTCTGTGTAGTTTTTATTTGTAGATATTCTTTTTTGCAGTATAGGCCCCTTAGCGCTAGGAATGTCCAATTGCAGTTTCTACAGAAAGAGTGTATCAGAATTGCTCAATCAAAAGTAAGCTTCAACTCTGTTAGTTCATTGCACAGAACAGAAAGAAGTTTCACTGAATGCCTCTGTGTAGTTTATGTTTGTAATTATTCCTTTTCCAGTATAGGCTCCTTAGTGCTAGGAATGTCCACTTGCAGTTTCTACAGAAAGAGTGTTTCAGAACTGCTCAATCAATAGTAATGTTCAACTCTGATAGTTGAATGCACACAACAGAATGAAGTTTCGCAGAATGCTTCTGAGTAGCTTTTAGTAGAAGATATTGCTTTTTCCACTATAAGCCCTTTAGCGCTCTGAATGTCCAGTTGCAGTTTCTACAGAAAGAGTGTTTCAGAACTGCTCTACCAAAAGTAATATTCAACTCTGTTAGTTTAATGCACAGAACAGAAAGAAGCTTCGGAGAATGCTTCTGTGTAGTTTTTATTTGAAGATATTCCATTTTCCACTATTGGCCCCTTAGGGTTCCAAATGTCCACTTGCTGTTTCTACAGAAAGAGCGTCTCAGAACTGCTCAATCAATAGTAAGCTTCAACTCTGTTAGTTGAATGCAAAGAACAGAAAGAAGTTTCACAGAATGATTCTGTGTAGCTTTTATTTGAAGATATTCGTTTTTCCACTGTACGCCCCTTAGGGTTCCAAATGTCCACTTGCAGTTTCTTCAGAAAGAGCGTCTCAGAACTGCTCAATCAAAAGTAAACTTCAACTCTGTTAGTTGAATGCAAAGAAGAGAAACAAGTTTCACAGAATGCTTCTGTATAGTTTTAATTTGAAGATATTCCTTTTTCCACTATAAGCCCATTAGCTCTCGGAGTGTCCAGTTGCAGTTTCCACAGAAAGAGTGTTTCAGAACTGCTCTATCAAAAGTAATATTCATATCTGTTAGTTGAATGCACAGAAGAGATAGAAGTTTTGCAGAATGCTTCTGTGTAGTTTTTATTTGAAGATATTCCTTTTTCCACTATAGGACCCTTAGGGCTCCGAATGTCCACTTACAGTTTCTACAGAAACAATGTTTCAGAACTTTTCAATCAAAACTAAGCTTCAACTCTGTTAGTTGAATTCACAGAACAGAAAGCAGTTTCATAAAATGCTTCTGTGTAGTTTTCATTTGAAGATATTCCTTTTGCCACTAGAGTCCTCCTGTGGCTCCAAATGTCCACTTGCAGTTTCCACAGAAACTGTGTTTCAGAACTGCTCAATCAAAAGTAAGCTTCAACTCTGTTAGTTGAATGCACTGAACAAAAAGTACTATCACAGAATGCTTCTGTGTAGTTTTTATTTGAAGACATTACATTTTCCACTGTAGGCCTCTTAGCGCTATGAATGTCCACTTGCAGTTTCTAATGAAAGAGTGTTTCAGTGCTGCTCAATCAAAAGAAAGGTCCAACTCTGTTAGTTGAATGCACAGAACAGAAAGAAGTTTCACAGAATGCTTCTGTGTAGGTTTTATTTGAAGTAAGTCCTTTTTACGTAATAGGCCCCCGTGCGCTATGGTTGTCCACTTGCAGTTTCTACAGAAAGAGTGTTTCAGTGCTGCTCTATCAAAAGTAGGTTCAACTCTGTTAGTTGAATGCACAGAAGATAAAGCAGTTTCACAGAATGCTTCTGTGTTGTTTTTATTTGTAGATATTCTTTTTTGCTGTATAGGCCCCTTAGCGCTATGAATGTCCAATTGCAGTTTCTACAGAAAGAGTGTTTCAGCATTGCTCAATCAAAAGTAAGCTTCAAATCTGTTACTTGAATGCACAGAACAGAAAGAAGTTTCACTGAATGCTTCTGTGTAGTTTTTGTTTGTAGTTATTCCTTTTTCCTTCATAGGCTCCTTAGTGCTACGAATGTCCCCTTGCAGTTTCTACAGAAAGAGTGTTTCAGAACTGCTCAATCAATAGTAATGATCAACTCTGTTAGTTGAATGCACAGAACAGAAAGAAGATTCGCAGAATGCTTCTGAGTAGTTTCTAGTTGAAGATATCCCTTTTTCCACTATAAGCCCCATAGAGCTCTGAATGTCCAGTTGCAGTTTCTACAGAATTAGTGTTTCAGAACTGCTCTATCAAGAGTAATGTTCAACTCTGTTAGTTGAATGCACAGAACAGAAAGAAGTTTCGGAGAATGCTTCTGTGTAGTTTTTATTTGAAGATATTCCTTTTTCCACTATAGGCCCCTTACGGTTCCAAATATCCACTTGCTGTTTCTACAGAAAGAGCGTCTCAGAACTGCTCAATCAATAGTATGCTTCAACTCTGTTAGTTGAATGCAAAGAACAGAAATAAGTTTCACCGAATGTTTCTGTGTAGTTTTTATTTGAAGATATTCCTTTTTCCAATATAAGCCCATTAGTGCTCTGTATGTCCAGTTGCAGTTTCCACAGAAAGAGAGTTTCAGAACTGCTCTATCAAAAGTAATATTCAACTCTGTTAGTTGAATGCACAGAACAGAAAGAAGTTTCGCAGAATGCTTCAGTGTAGTTTTTATTTGAAGATATTCCTTTTTCCACTATAGGCCCCTTAGGGCTCCGAATGTCCACTTGCAGTTTTTACAGAAACAGTGTTTCAGAACTGTTCAATCAAAAGTAAGCTTCAACTCTGTTAGTTGAATGCCCAGAACAGAAAGAAGTTTCGCAGAATGCTTCTGAGTAGTTTTAATTTGAATATATTCTTTTTTCCACTATAAGCCCAATAGGGCTCTGAGTGTCCACCTGTAGTTTCTACAGAAACAGTGTTTCAGAACTGCTCTATCGAAAGTAATATTCAACTCTGTTACTTGAATGCACAGAACAGAAAGAAGTTTCGCAGAATGCTTCTGTGTAGTTTTTATTTGTAGATATTCTTTTTTGCAGTATAGGCCCCTTAGCGCTAGGAATGTCCAATTGCAGTTTCTACAGAAAGAGTGTATCAGAATTGCTCAATCAAAAGTAAGCTTCAACTCTGTTAGTTCATTGCACAGAACAGAAAGAAGTTTCACTGAATGCCTCTGTGTAGTTTTTGTTTGTAATTATTCCTTTTCCAGTATAGGCTCCTAAGTGCTAGGAATGTCCACTTGCAGTTTCTACAGAAAGAGTGTTTCAGAACTGCTCAATCAATAGTAATGTTCAACTCTGATAGTTGAATGCACAGAACAGAATGAAGTTTCGCAGAATGCTTCTGAGTAGCTTTTAGTTGAAGATATTGCTTTTTCCACTATAAGCCCTTTAGCGCTCTGAATGTCCAGTTGTAGTTTCTATAGAAAGGGTGTTTCAGAACTGCTCTACCAAAAGTAATATTCAACTCTGTTAGTTTAATGCACAGAACAGAAAGAAGCTTCGGAGAATGCTTCTGTGTAGTTTTTATTTGAAGATATTCCATTTTCCACTATTGGCCCCTTAGGGTTCCAAATGTCCACTTGCTGTTTCTACAGAAAGAGCGTCTCAGAACTGCTCAATCAATAGTAAGCTTCAACTCTGTTAGTTGAATGCAAAGAACAGAAAGAAGTTTCCCAGAATGATTCTGTGTAGTTTTTATTTGAAGATATTCGTTTTTCCACTGTACGCCCCTTAGGGTTCCAAATGTCCACTTGCAGTTTCTTCAGAAAGAGCGTCTCAGAACTGCTCAATCAAAAGTAAACTTCAACTCTGTTAGTTGAATGCAAAGAAGAGAAACAAGTTTCACAGAATGCTTCTGTATAGTTTTAATTTGAAGATATTCCTTTTTCCACTATAAGCCCATTAGCTCTCGGAGTGTCCAGTTGCAGTTTCCACAGAAAGAGTGTTTCAGAACTGCTCTATCAAAAGTAATATTCATATCTGTTAGTTGAATGCACAGAAGAGATAGAAGTTTTGCAGAATGCTTCTGTGTAGTTTTTATTTGAAGATATTCCTTTTTCTACTTTAGGACCCTTAGGGCTCCGAATGTCCACTTACAGTTTCTACAGAAACAATGTTTCAGAACTTTTCAATCAAAACTAAGCTTCAACTCTGTTAGTTGAATTCACAGAACAGAAAGCAGTTTCATAAAATGCTTCTGTGTAGTTTTCATTTGAAGATATTCCATTTGCCACTAGAGTCCTCCTGTGGCTCCAAATGTCCACTTGCAGTTTCCACAGAAACTGTGTTTCAGAACTGCTCAATCAAAAGTAAGCTTCAACTCTGTTAGTTGAATGCACTGAACAAAAAGTACTATCACAGAATGCTTCTGTGTAGTTTTTATTTGAAGACATTACTTTTTCCACTGTAGGCCTCTTAGCGCTATGAATGTCCACTTGCAGTTTCTAATGAAAGAGTGTTTCAGTGCTGCTCAATCAAAAGAAAGGTCCAACTCTGTTAGTTGAATGCACAGAACAGAAAGAAGTTTCACAGAATGCTTCTGTGAAGGTTTTATTTGAAGTAAGTCCTTTTTACACTATAGGCCCCCATGCGCTATGGTTGTCCACTTGCAGTTTCTACAGAAAGAGTGTTTCAGTGCTGCTCTATCAAAAGTAGGTTCAACTCTGTTAGTTGAATGCACAGAAGACAAAGAAGTTTCACAGAATGCTTCTGTGTTGTTTTTATTTGTAGATATTCTTTTTTGCTGTATAGGCCCCTTAGCGCTATGAATGTCCAATTGCAATTTCTACAGAAAGAGTGTTTCAGAATTGCTCAATCAAAAGTAAGCTTCAAATCTGTTACTTGAATGCACAGAACAGAAAGAAGTTTCACTGAATGCTTCTGTGTAGTTTTTGTTTGTAGTTATTCCTTTTTCCTTCATAGGCTCCTTAGTGCTACGAATGTCCCCTTGCAGTTTCTACAGAAAGAGTGTTTCAGAACTGCTCAATCTATAGTAATGTTCAACTCTGTTAGTTGAATGCACAGAACAGAAAGAAGATTCGCAGAATGCTTCTGAGTAGTTTCTAGTTGAAGATATCCCTTTTTCCACTATAAGCCCCTTAGAGCTCTGAATGTCCAGTTGCAGTTTCTACAGAATTAGTGTTTCAGAACTGCTCTATCAAGAGTAATGTTCAACTCTGTTAGTTGAATGCACAGAACAGAAAGAAGTTTCGGAGAATGCTTCTGTGTAGTTTTTATTTGAAGGTATTCCTTTTTCCACTATAGGCCCCTTACGGTTCCAAATATCCACTTGCTGTTTCTACAGAAAGAGCGTCTCAGAACTGCTCAATCAATAGTGTGCTTCAAGTCTGTTAGTTGAATGCAAAGAACAGAAATAAGTTTCACCGAATGTTTCTGTGTAGTTTTTATTTGAAGATATTCCTTTTTCCAATATAAGCCCATTAGTGCTCTGTATGTCCAGTTGCAGTTTCCACAGAAAGAGAGTTTCAGAACTGCTCTATCAAAAGTAATATTCATCTCTGTTAGTTGAATGCATAGAACAGAAAGAAGTTTCGCAGAATGCTTCAGTGTAGTTTTTATTTGAAGATATTCCTCTTTCCACTATAGGCCCCTTAGGGCTCCGAATGTCCACTTGCAGTTTTTACAGAAACAGTGTTTCAGAACTGTTCAATCAAAAGTAAGCTTCAACTCTGTTAGTTGAATGCCCAGAACAGTAGGAAGTTTCGCAGAATGCTTGTGAGTAGTTTTAATTTGAAGATATTCTTTTTTCCACTATAAGCCCAATAGCGCTCTGAGTGTCCACTTGTAGTTTCTACAGAAACAGTGTTTCAGAACTGCTCTATCAAAAGTAATATTCAACTCTGTTACTTGAATGCACAGAACAGAAAGAAGTTTTGCAGAATGCTTCTGTGTAGTTTTTATTTGTAGATATTCTTTTTTGCAGTATAGGCCACTTTGCGCTAGGAATGTCCAATTGCAGTTTCTACAGAAAGAGTGTATCAGAATTGCTCAATCAAAAGTAAGCTTCAACTCTGTTAGTTCATTGCACAGAACAGAAAGAAGTTTCACTGAATGCCTCTGTGTAGTTTTTGTTTGTAATTATTCCTTTTCCAGTATAGGCTCCTAAGTGCTAGGAATGTCCACTTGCAGTTTCTACAGAAACAGTGTTTCAGAACTGCTCAATCAATAGTAATGTTCAACTCTGATAGTTGAATGCACAGAACAGAATGAAGTTTCGCAGAATGCTTCTGAGTAGCTTTTAGTTGAAGATATTTCTTTTTCCACTATAAGCCCTTTAGCGCTCTGAATGTCCAGTTGTAGTTTCTACAGAAAGGGTGTTTCAGAACTGCTCTACCAAAAGTAATATTCAACTCTGTTAGTTTAATGCACAGAACAGAAAGAAGCTTCGGAGAATGCTTCTGTGTAGTTTTTATTTGAAGATATTCCATTTTCCACTATTGGCCCCTTAGGGTTCCAAATGTCCACTTGCTGTTTCTACAGAAAGAGCGTCTCAGAACTGCTCAATCAATAGTAAGCTTCAACTCTGTTAGTTGAATGCAAAGAACAGAAAGAAGTTTCACAGAATGATTCTGTGTAGTTTTTATTTGAAGATATTCGTTTTTCCACTGTACGCCCCTTAGGGTTCCAAATGTCCACTTGCAGTTTCTTCAGAAAGAGCGTCTCAGAACTGCTCAATCAAAAGTAAACTTCAACTCTGTTAGTTGAATGCAAAGAAGAGAAACAAGTTTCACAGAATGCTTCTGTATAGTTTTAATTTGAAGATATTCCTTTTTCCACTATAAGCCCATTAGCTCTCGGAGTGTCCAGTTGCAGTTTCCACAGAAAGAGTGTTTCAGAACTGCTCTATCAAAAGTAATATTCATATCTGTTAGTTGAATGCACAGAAGAGATAGAAGTTTTGCAGAATGCTTCTGTGTAGTTTTTATTTGAAGATATTCCTTTTTCTACTATAGGACCCTTAGGGCTCCGAATGTCCACTTACAGTTTCTACAGAAACAATGTTTCAGAACTTTTCAATCAAAACTAAGCTTCAACTCTGTTAGTTGAATTCACAGAACAGAAAGCAGTTTCATAAAATGCTTCTGTGTAGTTTTCATTTGAAGATATTCCATTTGCCACTAGAGTCCTCCTGTGGCTCAAAATGTCCACTTGCAGTTTCCACAGAAACTGTGTTTCAGAACTGCTCAATCAAAAGTAAGCTTCAACTCTGTTAGTTGAATGCACTGAACAAAAAGTACTATCACAGAATGCTTCTGTGTAGTTTTTATTTGAAGACATTACATTTTCCACTGTAGGCCTCTTAGCGCTATGAATGTCCACTTGCAGTTTCTAATGAAAGAGTGTTTCAGTGCTGCTCAATCAAAAGAAAGGTCCAACTCTGTTAGTTGAATGCACAGAACAGAAAGAAGTTTCACAGAATGCTTCTGTGAAGGTTTTATTTGAAGTAAGTCCTTTTTACACTATAGGCCCCCATGCGCTATGGTTGTCCACTTGCAGTTTCTACAGAAAGAGTGTTTCTGTGCTGCTGTATCAAAAGTAGGTTCAACTGTGTTAGTTGAATGCACAGAAGACAAAGAAGTTTCACAGAATGCTTCTGTGTTGTTTTTATTTGTAGATATTCTTTTTTGCTGTATAGGCCCCTTAGCGCTATGAATGTCCAATTGCAGTTTCTACAGAAAGAGTGTTTCAGAATTGCTCAATCAAAAGTAAGCTTCAAATCTGTTACTTGAATGCACAGAACAGAAAGAAGTTTCACTGAATGCTTCTGTGTAGTTTTTGTTTGTAGTTATTCCTTTTTCCTTCATAGGCTCCTTAGTGCTACGAATGTCCCCTTGCAGTTTCTACAGAAAGAGTATTTCAGAACTGCTCAATCAATAGTAATGTTCAACTCTGTTAGTTGAATGCACAGAACAGAAAGAAGATTCGCAGAATGCTTCTGAGTAGTTTCTAGTTGAAGATATCCCTTTTTCCACTATAAGCCCCATAGAGCTCTGAATGTCCAGTTGCAGTTTCTACAGAATTAGTGTTTCAGAACTGCTCTATCAAGAGTAATGTTCAACTCTGTTAGTTGAATGCACAGAACAGAAAGAAGTTTCGGAGAATGCTTCTGTGTAGTTTTTATTTGAAGATATTCCTTTTTCCACTATAGGCCCCTTACGGTTCCAAATATCCACTTGCTGTTTCTACAGAAAGAGCGTCTCAGAACTGCTCAATCAATAGTATGCTTCAACTCTGTTAGTTGAATGCAAAGAACAGAAATAAGTTTCACCGAATGTTTCTGTGTAGTTTTTATTTGAAGATATTCCTTTTTCCAATATAAGCCCATTAGTGCTCTGTATGTCCAGTTGCAGTTTCCACAGAAAGAGAGTTTCAGAACTGCTCTATCAAAAGTAATATTCATCTCTGTTAGTTGAATGCACAGAACAGAAAGAAGTTTCGCAGAATGCTTCAGTGTAGTTCTTATTTGAAGATATTCCTTTTTCCACTATAGGCCCCTTAGGGCTCCGAATGTCCACTTGCAGTTTTTACAGAAACAGTGTTTCAGAACTGTTCAATCAAAAGTAAGCTTCAACTCTGTTAGTTGAATGCCCAGAACAGAAAGAAGTTTCGCAGAATGCTTCTGAGTAGTTTTAATTTGAAGATATTCTTTTTTCCACTATAAGCCCAATAGCGCTCTGAGTGTCCACCTGTAGTTTCTACAGAAACAGTGTTTCAGAACTGCTCTATCGAAAGTAATATTCAACTCTGTTACTTGAATGCACAGAACAGAAAGAAGTTTCGCAGAATGCTTCTGTGTAGTTTTTATTTGTAGATATTCTTTTTTGCAGTATAGGCCCCTTAGCGCTAGGAATGTCCAATTGCAGTTTCTACAGAAAGAGTGTATCAGAATTGCTCAATCAAAAGTAAGCTTCAACTCTGTTAGTTCATTGCACAGAACAGAAAGAAGTTTCACTGAATGCCTCTGTGTAGTTTTTGTTTGTAATTATTCCTTTTCCAGTATAGGCTCCTTAGTGCTAGGAATGTCCACTTGCAGTTTCTACAGAAAGAGTGTTTCAGAACTGCTCAATCAATAGTAATGTTCAACTCTGATAGTTGAATGCACACAACAGAATGAAGTTTCGCAGAATGCTTCTGAGTAGCTTTTAGTAGAAGATATTGCTTTTTCCACTATAAGCCCTTTAGCGCTCTGAATGTCCAGTTGCAGTTTCTACAGAAAGAGTGTTTCAGAACTGCTCTACCAAAAGTAATATTCAACTCTGTTAGTTTAATGCACAGAACAGAAAGAAGCTTCGGAGAATGCTTCTGTGTAGTTTTTATTTGAAGATATTCCATTTTCCACTATTGGCCCCTTAGGGTTCCAAATGTCCACTTGCTGTTTCTACAGAAAGAGCGTCTCAGAACTGCTCAATCAATAGTAAGCTTCAACTCTGTTAGTTGAATGCAAAGAACAGAAAGAAGTTTCACAGAATGATTCTGTGTAGTTTTTATTTGAAGATATTCGTTTTTCCACTGTACGCCCCTTAGGGTTCCAAATGTCCACTTGCAGTTTCTTCAGAAAGAGCGTCTCAGAACTGCTCAATCAAAAGTAAACTTCAACTCTGTTAGTTGAATGCAAAGAAGAGAAACAAGTTTCACAGAATGCTTCTGTATAGTTTTAATTTGAAGATATTCCTTTTTCCACTATAAGCCCATTAGCTCTCGGAGTGTCCAGTTGCAGTTTCCACAGAAAGAGTGTTTCAGAACTGCTCTATCAAAAGTAATATTCATATCTGTTAGTTGAATGCACAGAAGAGATAGAAGTTTTGCAGAATGCTTCTGTGTAGTTTTTATTTGAAGATATTCCTTTTTCCACTATAGGACCCTTAGGGCTCCGAATGTCCACTTACAGTTTCTACAGAAACAATGTTTCAGAACTTTTCAATCAAAACTAAGCTTCAACTCTGTTAGTTGAATTCACAGAACAGAAAGCAGTTTCATAAAATGCTTCTGTGTAGTTTTCATTTGAAGATATTCCATTTGCCACTAGAGTCCTCCTGTGGCTCAAAATGTCCACTTGCAGTTTCCACAGAAACTGTGTTTCAGAACTGCTCAATCAAAAGTAAGCTTCAACTCTGTTAGTTGAATGCACTGAACAAAAAGTACTATCACAGAATGCTTCTGTGTAGTTTTTATTTGAAGACATTACTTTTTCCACTGTAGGCCTCTTAGCGCTATGAATGTCCACTTGCAGTTTCTAATGAAAGAGTGTTTCAGTGCTGCTCAATCAAAAGAAAGGTCCAACTCTGTTAGTTGAATGCACAGAACAGAAAGAAGTTTCACAGAATGCTTCTGTGAAGGTTTTATTTGAAGTAAGTCCTTTTTACACTATAGGCCCCCATGCGCTATGGTTGTCCACTTGCAGTTTCTACAGAAAGAGTGTTTCAGTGCTGCTGTATCAAAAGTAGGTTCAACTCTGTTAGTTGAATGCACAGAAGACAAAGAAGTTTCACAGAATGCTTCTGTGTTGTTTTTATTTGTAGATATTCTTTTTTGCTGTATAGGCCCCTTAGCGCTATGAATGTCCAATTGCAGTTTCTACAGAAAGAGTGTTTCAGAATTGCTCAATCAAAAGTAAGCTTCAAATCTGTTACTTGAATGCACAGAACAGAAAGAAGTTTCACTGAATGCTTCTGTGTAGTTTTTGTTTGAAGTTATTCCTTTTTCCTTCATAGGCTCCTTAGTGCTACGAATGTCCCCTTGCAGTTTCTACAGAAAGAGTATTTCAGAACTGCTCAATCAATAGTAATGTTCAACTCTGTTAGTTGAATGCACAGAACAGAAAGAAGATTCGCAGAATGCTTCTGAGTAGTTTCTAGTTGAAGATATCCCTTTTTCCACTATAAGCCCCATAGAGCTCTGAATGTCCAGTTGCAGTTTCTACAGAATTAGTGTTTCAGAACTGCTCTATCAAGAGTAATGTTCAACTCTGTTAGTTGAATGCACAGAACAGAAAGAAGTTTCGGAGAATGCTTCTGTGTAGTTTTTATTTGAAGATATTCCTTTTTCCACTATAGGCCCCTTACGGTTCCAAATATCCACTTGCTGTTTCTACAGAAAGAGCGTCTCAGAACTGCTCAATCAATAGTAAGCTTCAACTCTGTTAGTTGAATGCAAAGAACAGAAATAAGTTTCACCGAATGTTTCTGTGTAGTTTTTATTTGAAGATATTGCTTTTTCCAATATAAGCCCATTAGTGCTCTGTATGTCCAGTTGCAGTTTCCACAGAAAGAGAGTTTCAGAACTGCTCTATCAAAAGTAATATTCATCTCTGTTAGTTGAATGCACAGAACAGAAAGAAGTTTCGCAGAATGCTTCAGTGTAGTTCTCATTTGAAGATATTCCTTTTTCCACTATAGGCCCCTTAGGGCTCCGAATGTCCACTTGCAGTTTTTACAGAAACAGTGTTTCAGAACTGTTCAATCAAAAGTAAGCTTCAACTCTGTTAGTTGAATGCCCAGAACAGAAAGAAGTTTCGCAGAATGCTTCTGAGTAGTTTTAATTTGAAGATATTCTTTTTTCCACTATAAGCCCAATAGCGCTCTGAGTGTCCACCTGTAGTTTCTACAGAAACAGTGTTTCAGAACTGCTCTATCGAAAGTAATATTCAACTCTGTTACTTGAATGCACAGAACAGAAAGAAGTTTCGCAGAATGCTTCTGTGTAGTTTTTATTTGTAGATATTCTTTTTTGCAGTATAGGCCCCTTAGCGCTAGGAATGTCCAATTGCAGTTTCTACAGAAAGAGTGTATCAGAATTGCTCAATCAAAAGTAAGCTTCAACTCTGTTAGTTCATTGCACAGAACAGAAAGAAGTTTCACTGAATGCCTCTGTGTAGTTTTTGTTTGTAATTATTCCTTTTCCAGTATAGGCTCCTTAGTGCTAGGAATGTCCACTTGCAGTTTCTACAGAAAGAGTGTTTCAGAACTGCTCAATCAATAGTAATTTTCAACTCTGATAGTTGAATGCACACAACAGAATGAAGTTTCGCAGAATGCTTCTGAGTAGCTTTTAGTAGAAGATATTGCTTTTTCCACTATAAGCCCTTTAGCGCTCTGAATGTCCAGTTGCAGTTTCTACAGAAAGAGTGTTTCAGAACTGCTCTACCAAAAGTAATATTGAACTCTGTTAGTTTAATGCACAGAACAGAATGAAGCTTCGGAGAATGCTTCTGTGTAGTTTTTATTTGAAGATATTCCATTTTCCACTATTGGCCCCTTAGGGTTCCAAATGTCCACTTGCTGTTTCTACAGAAAGAGCGTCTCAGAACTGCTCAATCAATAGTAAGCTTCAACTCTGTTAGTTGAATGCAAAGAACAGAAAGAAGTTTCACAGAATGATTCTGTGTAGTTTTTATTTGAAGATATTCGTTTTCCACTGTACGCCCCTTAGGGTTCCAAATGTCCACTTGCAGTTTCTTCAGAAAGAGCGTCTCAGAACTGCTCAATCAAAAGTAAACTTCAACTCTGTTAGTTGAATGCAAAGAAGAGAAACAAGTTTCACAGAATGCTTCTGTATAGTTTTAATTTGAAGATATTCCTTTTTCCACTATAAGCCCATTAGCTCTCGGAGTGTCCAGTTGCAGTTTCCACAGAAAGAGTGTTTCAGAACTGCTCTATCAAAAGTAATATTCATATCTGTTAGTTGAATGCACAGAAGAGATAGAAGTTTTGCAGAATGCTTCTGTGTAGTTTTTATTTGAAGATATTCCTTTTTCCACTATAGGACCCTTAGGGCTCCGAATGTCCACTTACAGTTTCTACAGAAACAATGTTTCAGAACTTTTCAATCAAAACTAAGCTTCAACTCTGTTAGTTGAATTCACAGAACAGAAAGCAGTTTCATAAAATGCTTCTGTGTAGTTTTCATTTGAAGATATTCCATTTGCCACTAGAGTCCTCCTGTGGCTCAAAATGTCCACTTGCAGTTTCCACAGAAACTGTGTTTCAGAACTGCTCAATCAAAAGTAAGCTTCAACTCTGTTAGTTGAATGCACTGAACAAAAAGTACTATCACAGAATGCTTCTGTGTAGTTTTTATTTGAAGACATTACTTTTTCCACTGTAGGCCCCTTAGCGCTATGAATGTCCACTTGCAGTTTCTAATGAAAGAGTGTTTCAGTGCTGCTCAATCAAAAGAAAGGTCCAACTCTGTTAGTTGAATGCACAGAACAGAAAGAAGTTTCACAGAATGCTTCTGTGAAGGTTTTATTTGAAGTAAGTCCTTTTTACACTATAGGCCCCCATGCGCTATGGTTGTCCACTTGCAGTTTCTACAGAAAGAGTGTTTCAGTGCTGCTGTATCAAAAGTAGGTTCAACTCTGTTAGTTGAATGCACAGAAGACAAAGAAGTTTCACAGAATGCTTCTGTTTTGTTTTTATTTGTAGATATTCTTTTTTGCTGTATAGGCCCCTTAGCGCTATGAATGTCCAATTGCAGTTTCTACAGAAAGAGTGTTTCAGAATTGCTCAATCAAAAGTAAGCTTCAAATCTGTTACTTGAATGCACAGAACAGAAAGAAGTTTCACTGAATGCTTCTGTGTAGTTTTTGTTTGTAGTTATTCCTTTTTCCTTCATAGGCTCCTTAGTGCTACGAATGTCCCCTTGCAGTTTCTACAGAAAGAGTATTTCAGAACTGCTCAATCAATAGTAATGTTCAACTCTGTTAGTTGAATGCACAGAACAGAAAGAAGATTCGCAGAATGCTTCTGAGTAGTTTCTAGTTGAAGATATCCCTTTTTCCACTATAAGCCCCATAGAGCTCTGAATGTCCAGTTGCAGTTTCTACAGAATTAGTGTTTCAGAACTGCTCTATCAAGAGTAATGTTCAACTCTGTTAGTTGAATGCACAGAACAGAAAGAAGTTTCGGAGAATGCTTCTGTGTAGTTTTTATTTGAAGATATTCCTTTTTCCACTATAGGCCCCTTACGGTTCCAAATATCCACTTGCTGTTTCTACAGAAAGAGCGTCTCAGAACTGCTCAATCAATAGTATGCTTCAACTCTGATAGTTGAATGCAAAGAACAGAAATAAGTTTCACCGAATGTTTCTGTGTAGTTTTTATTTGAAGATATTCCTTTTTCCAATATAAGCCCATTAGTGCTCTGTATGTCCAGTTGCAGTTTCCACAGAAAGAGAGTTTCAGAACTGCTCTATCAAAAGTAATATTCATCTCTGTTAGTTGAATGCACAGAACAGAAAGAAGTTTCGCAGAATGCTTCAGTGTAGTTCTTATTTGAAGATATTCCTTTTTCCACTATAGGCCCCTTAGGGCTCCGAATGTCCACTTGCAGTTTTTACAGAAACAGTGTTTCAGAACTGTTCAATCAAAAGTAAGCTTCAACTCTGTTAGTTGAATGCCCAGAACAGAAAGAAGTTTCGCAGAATGCTTCTGAGTAGTTTTAATTTGAAGATATTCTTTTTTCCACTATAAGCCCAATAGCGCTCTGAGTGTCCACCTGTAGTTTCTACAGAAACAGTGTTTCAGAACTGCTCTATCGAAAGTAATATTCAACTCTGTTACTTGAATGCACAGAACAGAAAGAAGTTTCGCAGAATGCTTCTGTGTAGTTTTTATTTGTAGATATTCTTTTTTGCAGTATAGGCCCCTTAGCGCTAGGAATGTCCAATTGCAGTTTCTACAGAAAGAGTGTATCAGAATTGCTCAATCAAAAGTAAGCTTCAACTCTGTTAGTTCATTGCACAGAACAGAAAGAGGTTTCACTGAATGCCTCTGTGTAGTTTTTGTTTGTAATTATTCCTTTTCCAGTATAGGCTCCTTAGTGCTAGGAATGTCCACTTGCAGTTTCTACAGAAAGAGTGTTTCAGAACTGCTCAATCAATAGTAATGTTCAACTCTGATAGTTGAATGCACACAACAGAATGAAGTTTCGCAGAATGCTTCTGAGTAGCTTTTAGTAGAAGATATTGCTTTTTCCACTATAAGCCCTTTAGCGCTCTGAATGTCCAGTTGCAGTTTCTACAGAAAGAGTGTTTCAGGACTGCTCTACCAAAAGTAATATTCAACTCTGTTAGTTTAATGCACAGAACAGAAAGAAGCTTCGGAGAATGCTTCTGTGTAGTTTTTATTTGAAGATATTCCATTTTCCACTCTTGGCCCCTTAGGGTTCCAAATGTCCACTTGCTGTTTCTACAGAAAGAGCGTCTCAGAACTGCTCAATCAATAGTAAGCTTCAACTCTGTTAGTTGAATGCAAAGAACAGAAAGAAGTTTCACAGAATGATTCTGTGTAGTTTTTATTTGAAGATATTCGTTTTTCCACTGTACGCCCCTTAGGGTTCCAAATGTCCACTTGCAGTTTCTTCAGAAAGAGCGTCTCAGAACTGCTCAATCAAAAGTAAACTTCAACTCTGTTAGTTGAATGCAAAGAAGAGAAACAAGTTTCACAGAATGCTTCTGTATAGTTTTAATTTGAAGATATTCCTTTTTCCACTATAAGCCCATTAGCTCTCGGAGTGTCCAGTTGCAGTTTCCACAGAAAGAGTGTTTCAGAACTGCTCTATCAAAAGTAATATTCATATCTGTTAGTTGAATGCACAGAAGAGATAGAAGTTTTGCAGAATGCTTCTGTGTAGTTTTTATTTGAAGATATTCCTTTTTCCACTATAGGACCCTTAGGGCTCCGAATGTCCACTTACAGTTTCTACAGAAACAATGTTTCAGAACTTTTCAATCAAAACTAAGCTTCAACTCTGTTAGTTGAATTCACAGAACAGAAAGCAGTTTCATAAAATGCTTCTGTGTAGTTTTCATTTGAAGATATTCCATTTGCCACTAGAGTCCTCCTGTGGCTCAAAATGTCCACTTGCAGTTTCCACAGAAACTGTGTTTCAGAACTGCTCAATCAAAAGTAAGCTTCAACTCTGTTAGTTGAATGCACTGAACAAAAAGTACTATCACAGAATGCTTCTGTGTAGTTTTTATTTGAAGACATTTCATTTTCCACTGTAGGCCTCTTAGCGCTATGAATGTCCACTTGCAGTTTCTAATGAAAGAGTCTTTCAGTGCTGCTCAATCAAAAGAAAGGTCCAACTCTGTTAGTTGAATGCACAGAACAGAAAGAAGTTTCACAGAATGCTTCTGTGTAGGTTTTATTTGAAGTAAGTCCTTTTTACACTATAGGCCCCCATGCGCTATGGTTGTCCACTTGCAGTTTCTACAGAAAGAGTGTTTCAGTGCTGCTCTATCAAAAGTAGGTTCAACTCTGTTAGTTGAATGCACAGAAGACAAAGAAGTTTCACAGAATGCTTCTGTGTTGTTTTTATTTGTAGATATTCTTTTTTGCTGTATAGGCCCCTTAGCGCTATGAATGTCCAATTGCAGTTTCTACAGAAAGAGTGTTTCAGAATTGCTCAATCAAAAGTAAGCTTCAAATCTGTTACTTGAATGCACAGAACAGAAAGAAGTTTCACTGAATGCTTCTGTGTAGTTTTTGTTTGTAGTTATTCCTTTTTCCTTCATAGGCTCCTTAGTGCTACGAATGTCCCCTTGCAGTTTCTACAGAAAGAGTGTTTCAGAACTGCTCAATCAATAGTAATGTCCAACTCTGTTAGTTGAATGCACAGAACAGAAAGAAGATTCGCAGAATGCTTCTGAGTAGTTTCTAGTTGAAGATATCCCTTTTTCCACTATAAGCCCCATAGAGCTCTGAATGTCCAGTTGCAGTTTCTACAGAATTAGTGTTTCAGAACTGCTCTATCAAGAGTAATGTTCAACTCTGTTAGTTGAATGCACAGAACAGAAAGAAGTTTCGGAGAATGCTTCTGTGTAGTTTTTATTTGAAGATATTCCTTTTTCCACTATAGGCCCCTTACGGTTCCAAATATCCACTTGCTGTTTCTACAGAAAGAGCGTCTCAGAACTGCTCAATCAATAGTGTGCTTCAAGTCTGTTAGTTGAATGCAAAGAACAGAAATAAGTTTCACCGAATGTTTCTGTGTAGTTTTTATTTGAAGATATTCCTTTTTCCAATATAAGCCCATTAGTGCTCTGTATGTCCAGTTGCAGTTTCCACAGAAAGAGAGTTTCAGAACTGCTCTATCAAAAGTAATATTCATCTCTGTTAGTTGAATGCACAGAACAGAAAGAAGTTTCGCTGAATGCTTCAGTTTAGTTTTTATTTGAAGATATTCCTTTTTCCACTATAGGCCCCTTAGGGCTCCGAATGTCCACTTGCAGTTTTTACAGAAACAGTGTTTCAGAACTGTTCAATCAAAAGTAAGCTTCAACTCTGTTAGTTGAATGCCCAGAACAGAAAGAAGTTTCGCAGAATGCTTGTGAGTAGTTTTAATTTGAAGATATTCTTTTTTCCACTATAAGCCCAATAGCGCTCTGAGTGTCCACCTGTAGTTTCTACAGAAACAGTGTTTCAGAACTGCTCTATCGAAAGTAATATTCAACTCTGTTACTTGAATGCACAGAACAGAAAGAAGTTTCGCAGAATGCTTCTGTGTAGTTTTTATTTGTAGATATTCTTTTTTGCAGTATAGGCCCCTTAGCGCTAGGAATGTCCAATTGCAGTTTCTACAGAAAGAGTGTATCAGAATTGCTCAATCAAAAGTAAGCTTCAACTCTGTTAGTTCATTGCACAGAACAGAAAGAAGTTTCACTGAATGCCTCTGTGTAGTTTTTGTTTGTAATTATTCCTTTTCCAGTATAGGCTCCTTAGTGCTAGGAATGTCCACTTGCAGTTTCTACAGAAAGAGTGTTTCAGAACTGCTCAATCAATAGTAATGTTCAACTCTGATAGTTGAATGCACACAACAGAATGAAGTTTCGCAGAATGCTTCTGAGTAGCTTTTAGTAGAAGATATTGCTTTTTCCACTATAAGCCCTTTAGCGCTCTGAATGTCCAGTTGCAGTTTCTACAGAAAGAGTGTTTCAGAACTGCTCTACCAAAAGTAATATTCAACTCTGTTAGTTTAATGCACAGAACAGAAAGAAGCTTCGGAGAATGCTTCTGTGTAGTTTTTATTTGAAGATATTCCATTTTCCACTCTTGGCCCCTTAGGGTTCCAAATGTCCACTTGCTGTTTCTACAGAAAGAGCGTCTCAGAACTGCTCAATCAATAGTAAGCTTCAACTCTGTTAGTTGAATGCAAAGAACAGAAAGAAGTTTCACAGAATGATTCTGTGTAGTTTTTATTTGAAGATATTCGTTTTTCCACTGTACGCCCCTTAGGGTTCCAAATGTCCACTTGCAGTTTCTTCAGAAAGAGAGTCTCAGAACTGCTCAATCAAAAGTAAACTTCAACTCTGTTAGTTGAATGCAAAGAAGAGAAACAAGTTTCACAGAATGCTTCTGTATAGTTTTAATTTGAAGATATTCCTTTTTCCACTATAAGCCCATTAGCTCTCGGAGTGTCCAGTTGCAGTTTCCACAGAAAGAGTGTTTCAGAACTGCTCTATCAAAAGTAATATTCATATCTGTTAGTTGAATGCACAGAAGAGATAGAAGTTTTGCAGAATGCTTCTGTGTAGTTTTTATTTGAAGATATTCCTTTTTCCACTATAGGACCCTTAGGGCTCCGAATGTCCACTTACAGTTTCTACAGAAACAATGTTTCAGAACTTTTCAATCAAAACTAAGCTTCAACTCTGTTAGTTGAATTCACAGAACAGAAAGCAGTTTCATAAAATGCTTCTGTGTAGTTTTCATTTGAAGATATTCCATTTGCCACTAGAGTCCTCCTGTGGCTCAAAATGTCCACTTGCAGTTTCCACAGAAACTGTGTTTCAGAACTGCTCAATCAAAAGTAAGCTTCAACTCTGTTAGTTGAATGCACTGAACAAAAAGTACTATCACAGAATGCTTCTGTGTAGTTTTTATTTGAAGACATTACTTTTTCCACTGTAGGCCCCTTAGCGCTATGAATGTCCACTTGCAGTTTCTAATGAAAGAGTGTTTCAGTGCTGCTCAATCAAAAGAAAGGTCCAACTCTGTTAGTTGAATGCACAGAACAGAAAGAAGTTTCACAGAATGCTTCTGTGAAGGTTTTATTTGAAGTAAGTCCTTTTTACACTATAGGCCCCCATGCGCTATGGTTGTCCACTTGCAGTTTCTACAGAAAGAGTGTTTCAGTGCTGCTGTATCAAAAGTAGGTTCAACTCTGTTAGTTGAATGCACAGAAGACAAAGAAGTTTCACAGAATGCTTCTGTTTTGTTTTTATTTGTAGATATTCTTTTTTGCTGTATAGGCCCCTTAGCGCTATGAATGTCCAATTGCAGTTTCTACAGAAAGAGTGTTTCAGAATTGCTCAATCAAAAGTAAGCTTCAAATCTGTTACTTGAATGCACAGAACAGAAAGAAGTTTCACTGAATGCTTCTGTGTAGTTTTTGTTTGTAGTTATTCCTTTTTCCTTCATAGGCTCCTTAGTGCTACGAATGTCCCCTTGCAGTTTCTACAGAAAGAGTATTTCAGAACTGCTCAATCAATAGTAATGTTCAACTCTGTTAGTTGAATGCACAGAACAGAAAGAAGATTCGCAGAATGCTTCTGAGTAGTTTCTAGTTGAAGATATCCCTTTTTCCACTATAAGCCCCATAGAGCTCTGAATGTCCAGTTGCAGTTTCTACAGAATTAGTGTTTCAGAACTGCTCTATCAAGAGTAATGTTCAACTCTGTTAGTTGAATGCACAGAACAGAAAGAAGTTTCGGAGAATGCTTCTGTGTAGTTTTTATTTGAAGATATTCCTTTTTCCACTATAGGCCCCTTACGGTTCCAAATATCCACTTGCTGTTTCTACAGAAAGAGCGTCTCAGAACTGCTCAATCAATAGTATGCTTCAACTCTGATAGTTGAATGCAAAGAACAGAAATAAGTTTCACCGAATGTTTCTGTGTAGTTTTTATTTGAAGATATTCCTTTTTCCAATATAAGCCCATTAGTGCTCTGTATGTCCAGTTGCAGTTTCCACAGAAAGAGAGTTTCAGAACTGCTCTATCAAAAGTAATATTCATCTCTGTTAGTTGAATGCACAGAACAGAAAGAAGTTTCGCAGAATGCTTCAGTGTAGTTCTTATTTGAAGATATTCCTTTTTCCACTATAGGCCCCTTAGGGCTCCGAATGTCCACTTGCAGTTTTTACAGAAACAGTGTTTCAGAACTGTTCAATCAAAAGTAAGCTTCAACTCTGTTAGTTGAATGCCCAGAACAGAAAGAAGTTTCGCAGAATGCTTCTGAGTAGTTTTAATTTGAAGATATTCTTTTTTCCACTATAAGCCCAATAGCGCTCTGAGTGTCCACCTGTAGTTTCTACAGAAACAGTGTTTCAGAACTGCTCTATCGAAAGTAATATTCAACTCTGTTACTTGAATGCACAGAACAGAAAGAAGTTTCGCAGAATGCTTCTGTGTAGTTTTTATTTGTAGATATTCTTTTTTGCAGTATAGGCCCCTTAGCGCTAGGAATGTCCAATTGCAGTTTCTACAGAAAGAGTGTATCAGAATTGCTCAATCAAAAGTAAGCTTCAACTCTGTTAGTTCATTGCACAGAACAGAAAGAGGTTTCACTGAATGCCTCTGTGTAGTTTTTGTTTGTAATTATTCCTTTTCCAGTATAGGCTCCTTAGTGCTAGGAATGTCCACTTGCAGTTTCTACAGAAAGAGTGTTTCAGAACTGCTCAATCAATAGTAATGTTCAACTCTGATAGTTGAATGCACACAACAGAATGAAGTTTCGCAGAATGCTTCTGAGTAGCTTTTAGTAGAAGATATTGCTTTTTCCACTATAAGCCCTTTAGCGCTCTGAATGTCCAGTTGCAGTTTCTACAGAAAGAGTGTTTCAGGACTGCTCTACCAAAAGTAATATTCAACTCTGTTAGTTTAATGCACAGAACAGAAAGAAGCTTCGGAGAATGCTTCTGTGTAGTTTTTATTTGAAGATATTCCATTTTCCACTCTTGGCCCCTTAGGGTTCCAAATGTCCACTTGCTGTTTCTACAGAAAGAGCGTCTCAGAACTGCTCAATCAATAGTAAGCTTCAACTCTGTTAGTTGAATGCAAAGAACAGAAAGAAGTTTCACAGAATGATTCTGTGTAGTTTTTATTTGAAGATATTCGTTTTTCCACTGTACGCCCCTTAGGGTTCCAAATGTCCACTTGCAGTTTCTTCAGAAAGAGCGTCTCAGAACTGCTCAATCAAAAGTAAACTTCAACTCTGTTAGTTGAATGCAAAGAAGAGAAACAAGTTTCACAGAATGCTTCTGTATAGTTTTAATTTGAAGATATTCCTTTTTCCACTATAAGCCCATTAGCTCTCGGAGTGTCCAGTTGCAGTTTCCACAGAAAGAGTGTTTCAGAACTGCTCTATCAAAAGTAATATTCATATCTGTTAGTTGAATGCACAGAAGAGATAGAAGTTTTGCAGAATGCTTCTGTGTAGTTTTTATTTGAAGATATTCCTTTTTCCACTATAGGACCCTTAGGGCTCCGAATGTCCACTTACAGTTTCTACAGAAACAATGTTTCAGAACTTTTCAATCAAAACTAAGCTTCAACTCTGTTAGTTGAATTCACAGAACAGAAAGCAGTTTCATAAAATGCTTCTGTGTAGTTTTCATTTGAAGATATTCCATTTGCCACTAGAGTCCTCCTGTGGCTCAAAATGTCCACTTGCAGTTTCCACAGAAACTGTGTTTCAGAACTGCTCAATCAAAAGTAAGCTTCAACTCTGTTAGTTGAATGCACTGAACAAAAAGTACTATCACAGAATGCTTCTGTGTAGTTTTTATTTGAAGACATTTCATTTTCCACTGTAGGCCTCTTAGCGCTATGAATGTCCACTTGCAGTTTCTAATGAAAGAGTCTTTCAGTGCTGCTCAATCAAAAGAAAGGTCCAACTCTGTTAGTTGAATGCACAGAACAGAAAGAAGTTTCACAGAATGCTTCTGTGTAGGTTTTATTTGAAGTAAGTCCTTTTTACACTATAGGCCCCCATGCGCTATGGTTGTCCACTTGCAGTTTCTACAGAAAGAGTGTTTCAGTGCTGCTCTATCAAAAGTAGGTTCAACTCTGTTAGTTGAATGCACAGAAGACAAAGAAGTTTCACAGAATGCTTCTGTGTTGTTTTTATTTGTAGATATTCTTTTTTGCTGTATAGGCCCCTTAGCGCTATGAATGTCCAATTGCAGTTTCTACAGAAAGAGTGTTTCAGAATTGCTCAATCAAAAGTAAGCTTCAAATCTGTTACTTGAATGCACAGAACAGAAAGAAGTTTCACTGAATGCTTCTGTGTAGTTTTTGTTTGTAGTTATTCCTTTTTCCTTCATAGGCTCCTTAGTGCTACGAATGTCCCCTTGCAGTTTCTACAGAAAGAGTGTTTCAGAACTGCTCAATCAATAGTAATGTCCAACTCTGTTAGTTGAATGCACAGAACAGAAAGAAGATTCGCAGAATGCTTCTGAGTAGTTTCTAGTTGAAGATATCCCTTTTTCCACTATAAGCCCCATAGAGCTCTGAATGTCCAGTTGCAGTTTCTACAGAATTAGTGTTTCAGAACTGCTCTATCAAGAGTAATGTTCAACTCTGTTAGTTGAATGCACAGAACAGAAAGAAGTTTCGGAGAATGCTTCTGTGTAGTTTTTATTTGAAGATATTCCTTTTTCCACTATAGGCCCCTTACGGTTCCAAATATCCACTTGCTGTTTCTACAGAAAGAGCGTCTCAGAACTGCTCAATCAATAGTGTGCTTCAAGTCTGTTAGTTGAATGCAAAGAACAGAAATAAGTTTCACCGAATGTTTCTGTGTAGTTTTTATTTGAAGATATTCCTTTTTCCAATATAAGCCCATTAGTGCTCTGTATGTCCAGTTGCAGTTTCCACAGAAAGAGAGTTTCAGAACTGCTCTATCAAAAGTAATATTCATCTCTGTTAGTTGAATGCACAGAACAGAAAGAAGTTTCGCTGAATGCTTCAGTTTAGTTTTTATTTGAAGATATTCCTTTTTCCACTATAGGCCCCTTAGGGCTCCGAATGTCCACTTGCAGTTTTTACAGAAACAGTGTTTCAGAACTGTTCAATCAAAAGTAAGCTTCAACTCTGTTAGTTGAATGCCCAGAACAGAAAGAAGTTTCGCAGAATGCTTGTGAGTAGTTTTAATTTGAAGATATTCTTTTTTCCACTATAAGCCCAATAGCGCTCTGAGTGTCCACCTGTAGTTTCTACAGAAACAGTGTTTCAGAACTGCTCTATCGAAAGTAATATTCAACTCTGTTACTTGAATGCACAGAACAGAAAGAAGTTTCGCAGAATGCTTCTGTGTAGTTTTTATTTGTAGATATTCTTTTTTGCAGTATAGGCCCCTTAGCGCTAGGAATGTCCAATTGCAGTTTCTACAGAAAGAGTGTATCAGAATTGCTCAATCAAAAGTAAGCTTCAACTCTGTTAGTTCATTGCACAGAACAGAAAGAAGTTTCACTGAATGCCTCTGTGTAGTTTTTGTTTGTAATTATTCCTTTTCCAGTATAGGCTCCTTAGTGCTAGGAATGTCCACTTGCAGTTTCTACAGAAAGAGTGTTTCAGAACTGCTCAATCAATAGTAATGTTCAACTCTGATAGTTGAATGCACACAACAGAATGAAGTTTCGCAGAATGCTTCTGAGTAGCTTTTAGTAGAAGATATTGCTTTTTCCACTATAAGCCCTTTAGCGCTCTGAATGTCCAGTTGCAGTTTCTACAGAAAGAGTGTTTCAGAACTGCTCTACCAAAAGTAATATTCAACTCTGTTAGTTTAATGCACAGAACAGAAAGAAGCTTCGGAGAATGCTTCTGTGTAGTTTTTATTTGAAGATATTCCATTTTCCACTCTTGGCCCCTTAGGGTTCCAAATGTCCACTTGCTGTTTCTACAGAAAGAGCGTCTCAGAACTGCTCAATCAATAGTAAGCTTCAACTCTGTTAGTTGAATGCAAAGAACAGAAAGAAGTTTCACAGAATGATTCTGTGTAGTTTTTATTTGAAGATATTCGTTTTTCCACTGTACGCCCCTTAGGGTTCCAAATGTCCACTTGCAGTTTCTTCAGAAAGAGAGTCTCAGAACTGCTCAATCAAAAGTAAACTTCAACTCTGTTAGTTGAATGCAAAGAAGAGAAACAAGTTTCACAGAATGCTTCTGTATAGTTTTAATTTGAAGATATTCCTTTTTCCACTATAAGCCCATTAGCTCTCGGAGTGTCCAGTTGCAGTTTCCACAGAAAGAGTGTTTCAGAACTGCTCTATCAAAAGTAATATTCATATCTGTTAGTTGAATGCACAGAAGAGATAGAAGTTTTGCAGAATGCTTCTGTGTAGTTTTTATTTGAAGATATTCCTTTTTCCACTATAGGACCCTTAGGGCTCCGAATGTCCACTTACAGTTTCTACAGAAACAATGTTTCAGAACTTTTCAATCAAAACTAAGCTTCAACTCTGTTAGTTGAATTCACAGAACAGAAAGCAGTTTCATAAAATGCTTCTGTGTAGTTTTCATTTGAAGATATTCCATTTGCCACTAGAGTCCTCCTGTGGCTCAAAATGTCCACTTGCAGTTTCCACAGAAACTGTGTTTCAGAACTGCTCAATCAAAAGTAAGCTTCAACTCTGTTAGTTGAATGCACTGAACAAAAAGTACTATCACAGAATGCTTCTGTGTAGTTTTTATTTGAAGACATTTCATTTTCCACTGTAGGCCTCTTAGCGCTATGAATGTCCACTTGCAGTTTCTAATGAAAGAGTGTTTCAGTGCTGCTCAATCAAAAGAAAGGTCCAACTCTGTTAGTTGAATGCACAGAACAGAAAGAAGTTTCACAGAATGCTTCTGTGTAGGTTTTATTTGAAGTAAGTCCTTTTTACACTATAGGCCCCCATGCGCTATGGTTGTCCACTTGCAGTTTCTACAGAAAGAGTGTTTCAGTGCTGCTCTATCAAAAGTAGGTTCAACTCTGTTAGTTGAATGCACAGAAGACAAAGAAGTTTCACAGAATGCTTCTGTGTTGTTTTTATTTGTAGATATTCTTTTTTGCTGTATAGGCCCCTTAGCGCTATGAATGTCCAATTGCAGTTTCTACAGAAAGAGTGTTTCAGAATTGCTCAATCAAAAGTAAGCTTCAAATCTGTTACTTGAATGCACAGAACAGAAAGAAGTTTCACTGAATGCTTCTGTGTAGTTTTTGTTTGTAGTTATTCCTTTTTCCTTCATAGGCTCCTTAGTGCTACGAATGTCCCCTTGCAGTTTCTACAGAAAGAGTGTTTCAGAACTGCTCAATCAATAGTAATGTCCAACTCTGTTAGTTGAATGCACAGAACAGAAAGAAGATTCGCAGAATGCTTCTGAGTAGTTTCTAGTTGAAGATATCCCTTTTTCCACTATAAGCCCCATAGAGCTCTGAATGTCCAGTTGCAGTTTCTACAGAATTAGTGTTTCAGAACTGCTCTATCAAGAGTAATGTTCAACTCTGTTAGTTGAATGCACAGAACAGAAAGAAGTTTCGGAGAATGCTTCTGTGTAGTTTTTATTTGAAGATATTCCTTTTTCCACTATAGGCCCCTTACGGTTCCAAATATCCACTTGCTGTTTCTACAGAAAGAGCGTCTCAGAACTGCTCAATCAATAGTGTGCTTCAAGTCTGTTAGTTGAATGCAAAGAACAGAAATAAGTTTCACCGAATGTTTCTGTGTAGTTTTTATTTGAAGATATTCCTTTTTCCAATATAAGCCCATTAGTGCTCTGTATGTCCAGTTGCAGTTTCCACAGAAAGAGAGTTTCAGAACTGCTCTATCAAAAGTAATATTCATCTCTGTTAGTTGAATGCACAGAACAGAAAGAAGTTTCGCAGAATGCTTCAGTGTAGTTTTTATTTGAAGATATTCCTTTTTCCACTATAGGCCCCTTAGGGCTCCGAATGTCCACTTGCAGTTTTTACAGAAACAGTGTTTCAGAACTGTTCAATCAAAAGTAAGCTTCAACTCTGTTAGTTGAATGCCCAGAACAGAAAGAAGTTTCGCAGAATGCTTGTGAGTAGTTTTAATTTGAAGATATTCTTTTTTCCACTATAAGCCCAATAGCGCTCTGAGTGTCCACCTGTAGTTTCTACAGAAACAGTGTTTCAGAACTGCTCTATCGAAAGTAATATTCAACTCTGTTACTTGAATGCACAGAACAGAAAGAAGTTTCGCAGAATGCTTCTGTGTAGTTTTTATTTGTAGATATTCTTTTTTGCAGTATAGGCCCCTTAGCGCTAGGAATGTCCAATTGCAGTTTCTACAGAAAGAGTGTATCAGAATTGCTCAATCAAAAGTAAGCTTCAACTCTGTTAGTTCATTGCACAGAACAGAAAGAAGTTTCACTGAATGCCTCTGTGTAGTTTTTGTTTGTAATTATTCCTTTTCCAGTATAGGCTCCTAAGTGCTGGGAATGTCCACTTGCAGTTTCTACAGAAAGAGTGTTTCAGAACTGCTCAATCAATAGTAATGTTCAACTCTGATAGTTGAATGCACAGAACAGAATGAAGTTTCGCAGAATGCGTCTGAGTAGCTTTTAGTTGAAGATATTGCTTTTTCCACTATAAGCCCTTTAGCGCTCTGAATGTCCAGTTGTAGTTTCTACAGAAAGGGTGTTTCAGAACTGCTCTACCAAAAGTAATATTCAACTCTGTTAGTTTAATGCACAGAACAGAAAGAAGCTTCGGAGAATGCTTCTGTGTAGTTTTTATTTGAAGATATTCCATTTTCCACTCTTGGCCCCTTAGGGTTCCAAATGTCCACTTGCTGTTTCTACAGAAAGAGCGTCTCAGAACTGCTCAATCAATAGTAAGCTTCAACTCTGTTAGTTGAATGCAAAGAACAGAAAGAAGTTTCACAGAATGATTCTGTGTAGTTTTTATTTGAAGATATTCGTTTTTCCACTGTACGCCCCTTAGGGTTCCAAATGTCCACTTGCAGTTTCTTCAGAAAGAGCGTCTCAGAACTGCTCAATCAAAAGTAAACTTCAACTCTGTTAGTTGAATGCAAAGAAGAGAAACAAGTTTCACAGAATGCTTCTGTATAGTTTTAATTTGAAGATATTCCTTTTTCCACTATAAGCCCATTAGCTCTCGGAGTGTCCAGTTGCAGTTTCCACAGAAAGAGTGTTTCAGAACTGCTCTATCAAAAGTAATATTCATATCTGTTAGTTGAATGCACAGAAGAGATAGAAGTTTTGCAGAATGCTTCTGTGTAGTTTTTATTTGAAGATATTCCTTTTTCCACTATAGGACCCTTAGGGCTCCGAATGTCCACTTACAGTTTCTACAGAAACAATGTTTCAGAACTTTTCAATCAAAACTAAGCTTCAACTCTGTTAGTTGAATTCACAGAACAGAAAGCAGTTTCATAAAATGCTTCTGTGTAGTTTTCATTTGAAGATATTCCATTTGCCACTAGAGTCCTCCTGTGGCTCCAAATGTCCACTTGCAGTTTCCACAGAAACTGTGTTTCAGAACTGCTCAATCAAAAGTAAGCTTCAACTCTGTTAGTTGAATGCACTGAACAAAAAGTACTATCACAGAATGCTTCTGTGTAGTTTTTATTTGAAGACATTACATTTTCCACTGTAGGCCTCTTAGCGCTATGAATGTCCACTTGCAGTTTCTAATGAAAGAGTGTTTCAGTGCTGCTCAATCAAAAGAAAGGTCCAACTCTGTTAGTTGAATGCACAGAACAGAAAGAAGTTTCACAGAATGCTTCTGTGAAGGTTTTATTTGAAGTAAGTCTTTTTACACTATAGGCCCCCATGCGCTATGGTTGTCCACTTGCAGTTTCTACAGAAAGAGTGTTTCATTGCTGCTCTATCAAAAGTAGGTTCAACTCTGTTAGTTGAATGCACAGAAGACAAAGAAGTTTCACAGAATGCTTCTGTGTTGTTTTTATTTGTAGATATTCTTTTTTGCTGTATAGGCCCCTTAGCGCTATGAATGTCCAATTGCAGTTTCTACAGAAAGAGTGTTTCAGAATTGCTCAATCAAAAGTAAGCTTCAAATCTGTTACTTGAATGCACAGAACAGAAAGAAGTTTCACTGAATGCTTCTGTGTAGTTTTTGTTTGTAGTTATTCCTTTTTCCTGCATAGGCTCCTTAGTGTTACGAATGTCCCCTTGCAGTTTCTACAGAAAGAGTGTTTCAGAACTGCTCAATCAATAGTAATGTTCAACTCTGTTAGTTGAATGCACAGAACAGAAAGAAGATTCGCAGAATGCTTCTGAGTAGTTTCTAGTTGAAGATATCACTTTTTCCACTATAAGCCCCATAGAGCTCTGAATGTCCAGTTGCAGTTTCTACAGAATTAGTGTTTCAGAACAGCTCTATCAAGAGTAATGTTCAACTCTGTTAGTTGAATGCACAGAACAGAAAGAAGTTTCGCAGAATGCTTCAGTGTAGTTTTTATTTGAAGATATTCCTTTTTCCACTATAGGCCCCTTACGGTTCCAAATATCCACTTGCTGTTTCTACAGAAAGAGCGTCTCAGAACTGCTCAATCAATAGTATGCTTCAAGTCTGTTAGTTGAATGCAAAGAACAGAAATAAGTTTCACCGAATGTTTCTGTGTAGTTTTTATTTGAAGATATTACTTTTTCCAATATAAGCCCATTAGTGCTCTGTATGTCCAGTTGCAGTTTCCACAGAAAGAGAGTTTCAGAACTGCTCTATCAAAAGTAATATTCATCTCTGTTAGTTGAATGCACAGAACAGAAAGAAGTTTCGCAGAATGCTTCAGTGTAGTTTTTATTTGAAGATATTCCTTTTTCCACTATAGGCCCCTTACGGTTCCAAATATCCACTTGCTGTTTCTACAGAAAGAGCGTCTCAGAACTGCTCAATCAATAGTATGCTTCAAGTCTGTTAGTTGAATGCAAAGAACAGAAATAAGTTTCACCGACTGTTTCTGTGTAGTTTTTATTTGAAGATATTCCTTTTTCCAATATAAGCCCATTAGTGCTCTGTATGTCCAGTTGCAGTTTCCACAGAAAGAGAGTTTCAGAACTGCTCTATCAAAAGTAATATTCATCTCTGTTAGTTGAATGCACAGAACAGAAAGAAGTTTCGCAGAATGCTTCAGTGTAGTTTTTATTTGAAGATATTCCTTTTTCCACTATAGGCCCCTTAGGGCTCCGAATGTCCACTTGCAGTTTTTACAGAAACAGTGTTTCAGAACTGTTCAATCAAAAGTAAGCTTCAACTCTGTTAGTTGAATGCCCAGAACAGAAAGAAGTTTCGCAGAATGCTTCTGAGTAGTTTTAATTTGAAGATATTCTTTTTTCCTCTATAAGCCCAATAGCGCTCTGAGTGTCCACCTGTAGTTTCTACAGAAACAGTGTTTCAGAACTGCTCTATCGAAAGTAATATTCAACTCTGTTACTTGAATGCACAGAACAGAAAGAAGTTTCGCAGAATGCTTCTGTGTAGTTTTTATTTGTAGATATTCTTTTTTGCAGTATAGGCCCCTTAGCGCTAGGAATGTCCAATTGCAGTTTCTACAGAAAGAGTGTATCAGAATTGCTCAATGAAAAGTAAGCTTCAACTCTGTTAGTTCATTGCACAGAACAGAAAGAAGTTTCACTGAATGCCTCTGTGTAGTTTTTGTTTGTAATTATTCCTTTTCCAATATAGGCTCCTTAGTGCTAGGAATGTCCACTTGCAGTTTCTACAGAAAGAGTGTTTCAGAACTGCTCAATCAATTGTAATGTTCAACTCTGATAGTTGAATGCACAGAACAGAATGAAGTTTAGCAGAATGCTTCTGAGTAGCTTTTAGTTGAAGATATTGCTTTTTCCACTATAAGCCCTTTAGCGCTCTGAATGTCCAGTTGCAGTTTCTACAGAAAGAGTGTTTCAGAACTGCTCTACCAAAGGTAATATTCAACTCTGTTAGTTTAATGCACAGAACAGAAAGGAGCTTTGGAGAAAGCTTCTGTGTAGTTTTTATTTGAAGATATACCTTTTTCCACTATTGGCCCCTTAGGGTTCCAAATGTCCACTTGCTGTTTCTACAGAAAGAGCGTCTCAGAACTGCTCAATCAATAGTAAGCTTCAACTCTGTTAGTTGAATGCAAAGAACAGAAAGAAGTTTCACAGAATGATTCTGTGTAGTTTTTATTTGAAGATATTCCTTTTTCCACTGTACGCCCCTTAGGGTTCCAAATGTCCACTTGCAGTTTCTTCAGAAAGAGCGTCTCAGAACTGCTCAAACAAAAGTAAACTTCAACTCTGTTAGTTGAATGCAAAGAAGAGAAACAAGTTTCAGAGAATGCTTCTGTATAGTTTTAATTTGAAGATATTCCTTTTTCCACTATAAGCCCATTAGCTCTCTGAGTGTCCATTTGCAGTTTCCACAGAAAGAGTGTTTCAGAACTGCTCTATCAAAAGTAATATTCATCTCTGTTAGTTGAATGCACAGAACAGATAGAAGTTTCGCAGAATGCTTCTGTGTAGTTTTTATTTGAAGATATTACTTTTTCCACTATAGGACACTTAGGGCTCCGAATGTCCACTTACAGTTTCTACAGAAACAATGTTTCAGAACTTTTCAATCAAAACTAAGCTTCAACTCTGTTAGTTGAATTCACAGAACAGAAAGCAGTTTCATAAAATGCTTCTGTGTAGTTTTCATTTGAAGATATTCCATTTGCCACTAGAGTCCTCCTGTGGCTCAAAATGTCCACTTGCAGTTTCCACAGAAACTGTGTTTCAGAACTGCTCAATCAAAAGTAAGCTTCAACTCTGTTAGTTGAATGCACTGAACAAAAAGTACTATCACAGAATGCTTCTGTGTAGTTTTTATTTGAAGACATTTCATTTTCCACTGTAGGCCTCTTAGCGCTATGAATGTCCACTTGCAGTTTCTAATGAAAGAGTGTTTCAGTGCTGCTCAATCAAAAGAAAGGTCCAACTCTGTTAGTTGAATGCACAGAACAGAAAGAAGTTTCACAGAATGCTTCTGTGTAGGTTTTATTTGAAGTAAGTCCTTTTTACACTATAGGCCCCCATGCGCTATGGTTGTCCACTTGCAGTTTCTACAGAAAGAGTGTTTCAGTGCTGCTCTATCAAAAGTAGGTTCAACTCTGTTAGTTGAATGCACAGAAGACAAAGAAGTTTCACAGAATGCTTCTGTGTTGTTTTTATTTGTAGATATTCTTTTTTGCTGTATAGGCCCCTTAGCGCTATGAATGTCCAATTGCAGTTTCTACAGAAAGAGTGTTTCAGAATTGCTCAATCAAAAGTAAGCTTCAAATCTGTTACTTGAATGCACAGAACAGAAAGAAGTTTCACTGAATGCTTCTGTGTAGTTTTTGTTTGTAGTTATTCCTTTTTCCTTCATAGGCTCCTTAGTGCTACGAATGTCCCCTTGCAGTTTCTACAGAAAGAGTGTTTCAGAACTGCTCAATCAATAGTAATGTCCAACTCTGTTAGTTGAATGCACAGAACAGAAAGAAGATTCGCAGAATGCTTCTGAGTAGTTTCTAGTTGAAGATATCCCTTTTTCCACTATAAGCCCCATAGAGCTCTGAATGTCCAGTTGCAGTTTCTACAGAATTAGTGTTTCAGAACTGCTCTATCAAGAGTAATGTTCAACTCTGTTAGTTGAATGCACAGAACAGAAAGAAGTTTCGGAGAATGCTTCTGTGTAGTTTTTATTTGAAGATATTCCTTTTTCCACTATAGGCCCCTTACGGTTCCAAATATCCACTTGCTGTTTCTACAGAAAGAGCGTCTCAGAACTGCTCAATCAATAGTGTGCTTCAAGTCTGTTAGTTGAATGCAAAGAACAGAAATAAGTTTCACCGAATGTTTCTGTGTAGTTTTTATTTGAAGATATTCCTTTTTCCAATATAAGCCCATTAGTGCTCTGTATGTCCAGTTGCAGTTTCCACAGAAAGAGAGTTTCAGAACTGCTCTATCAAAAGTAATATTCATCTCTGTTAGTTGAATGCACAGAACAGAAAGAAGTTTCGCAGAATGCTTCAGTGTAGTTTTTATTTGAAGATATTCCTTTTTCCACTATAGGCCCCTTAGGGCTCCGAATGTCCACTTGCAGTTTTTACAGAAACAGTGTTTCAGAACTGTTCAATCAAAAGTAAGCTTCAACTCTGTTAGTTGAATGCCCAGAACAGAAAGAAGTTTCGCAGAATGCTTGTGAGTAGTTTTAATTTGAAGATATTCTTTTTTCCACTATAAGCCCAATAGCGCTCTGAGTGTCCACCTGTAGTTTCTACAGAAACAGTGTTTCAGAACTGCTCTATCGAAAGTAATATTCAACTCTGTTACTTGAATGCACAGAACAGAAAGAAGTTTCGCAGAATGCTTCTGTGTAGTTTTTATTTGTAGATATTCTTTTTTGCAGTATAGGCCCCTTAGCGCTAGGAATGTCCAATTGCAGTTTCTACAGAAAGAGTGTATCAGAATTGCTCAATCAAAAGTAAGCTTCAACTCTGTTAGTTCATTGCACAGAACAGAAAGAAGTTTCACTGAATGCCTCTGTGTAGTTTTTGTTTGTAATTATTCCTTTTCCAGTATAGGCTCCTAAGTGCTGGGAATGTCCACTTGCAGTTTCTACAGAAAGAGTGTTTCAGAACTGCTCAATCAATAGTAATGTTCAACTCTGATAGTTGAATGCACAGAACAGAATGAAGTTTCGCAGAATGCGTCTGAGTAGCTTTTAGTTGAAGATATTGCTTTTTCCACTATAAGCCCTTTAGCGCTCTGAATGTCCAGTTGTAGTTTCTACAGAAAGGGTGTTTCAGAACTGCTCTACCAAAAGTAATATTCAACTCTGTTAGTTTAATGCACAGAACAGAAAGAAGCTTCGGAGAATGCTTCTGTGTAGTTTTTATTTGAAGATATTCCATTTTCCACTCTTGGCCCCTTAGGGTTCCAAATGTCCACTTGCTGTTTCTACAGAAAGAGCGTCTCAGAACTGCTCAATCAATAGTAAGCTTCAACTCTGTTAGTTGAATGCAAAGAACAGAAAGAAGTTTCACAGAATGATTCTGTGTAGTTTTTATTTGAAGATATTCGTTTTTCCACTGTACGCCCCTTAGGGTTCCAAATGTCCACTTGCAGTTTCTTCAGAAAGAGCGTCTCAGAACTGCTCAATCAAAAGTAAACTTCAACTCTGTTAGTTGAATGCAAAGAAGAGAAACAAGTTTCACAGAATGCTTCTGTATAGTTTTAATTTGAAGATATTCCTTTTTCCACTATAAGCCCATTAGCTCTCGGAGTGTCCAGTTGCAGTTTCCACAGAAAGAGTGTTTCAGAACTGCTCTATCAAAAGTAATATTCATATCTGTTAGTTGAATGCACAGAAGAGATAGAAGTTTTGCAGAATGCTTCTGTGTAGTTTTTATTTGAAGATATTCCTTTTTCCACTATAGGACCCTTAGGGCTCCGAATGTCCACTTACAGTTTCTACAGAAACAATGTTTCAGAACTTTTCAATCAAAACTAAGCTTCAACTCTGTTAGTTGAATTCACAGAACAGAAAGCAGTTTCATAAAATGCTTCTGTGTAGTTTTCATTTGAAGATATTCCATTTGCCACTAGAGTCCTCCTGTGGCTCCAAATGTCCACTTGCAGTTTCCACAGAAACTGTGTTTCAGAACTGCTCAATCAAAAGTAAGCTTCAACTCTGTTAGTTGAATGCACTGAACAAAAAGTACTATCACAGAATGCTTCTGTGTAGTTTTTATTTGAAGACATTACATTTTCCACTGTAGGCCTCTTAGCGCTATGAATGTCCACTTGCAGTTTCTAATGAAAGAGTGTTTCAGTGCTGCTCAATCAAAAGAAAGGTCCAACTCTGTTAGTTGAATGCACAGAACAGAAAGAAGTTTCACAGAATGCTTCTGTGAAGGTTTTATTTGAAGTAAGTCTTTTTACACTATAGGCCCCCATGCGCTATGGTTGTCCACTTGCAGTTTCTACAGAAAGAGTGTTTCATTGCTGCTCTATCAAAAGTAGGTTCAACTCTGTTAGTTGAATGCACAGAAGACAAAGAAGTTTCACAGAATGCTTCTGTGTTGTTTTTATTTGTAGATATTCTTTTTTGCTGTATAGGCCCCTTAGCGCTATGAATGTCCAATTGCAGTTTCTACAGAAAGAGTGTTTCAGAATTGCTCAATCAAAAGTAAGCTTCAAATCTGTTACTTGAATGCACAGAACAGAAAGAAGTTTCACTGAATGCTTCTGTGTAGTTTTTGTTTGTAGTTATTCCTTTTTCCTGCATAGGCTCCTTAGTGTTACGAATGTCCCCTTGCAGTTTCTACAGAAAGAGTGTTTCAGAACTGCTCAATCAATAGTAATGTTCAACTCTGTTAGTTGAATGCACAGAACAGAAAGAAGATTCGCAGAATGCTTCTGAGTAGTTTCTAGTTGAAGATATCACTTTTTCCACTATAAGCCCCATAGAGCTCTGAATGTCCAGTTGCAGTTTCTACAGAATTAGTGTTTCAGAACAGCTCTATCAAGAGTAATGTTCAACTCTGTTAGTTGAATGCACAGAACAGAAAGAAGTTTCGCAGAATGCTTCAGTGTAGTTTTTATTTGAAGATATTCCTTTTTCCACTATAGGCCCCTTACGGTTCCAAATATCCACTTGCTGTTTCTACAGAAAGAGCGTCTCAGAACTGCTCAATCAATAGTATGCTTCAAGTCTGTTAGTTGAATGCAAAGAACAGAAATAAGTTTCACCGAATGTTTCTGTGTAGTTTTTATTTGAAGATATTACTTTTTCCAATATAAGCCCATTAGTGCTCTGTATGTCCAGTTGCAGTTTCCACAGAAAGAGAGTTTCAGAACTGCTCTATCAAAAGTAATATTCATCTCTGTTAGTTGAATGCACAGAACAGAAAGAAGTTTCGCAGAATGCTTCAGTGTAGTTTTTATTTGAAGATATTCCTTTTTCCACTATAGGCCCCTTACGGTTCCAAATATCCACTTGCTGTTTCTACAGAAAGAGCGTCTCAGAACTGCTCAATCAATAGTATGCTTCAAGTCTGTTAGTTGAATGCAAAGAACAGAAATAAGTTTCACCGACTGTTTCTGTGTAGTTTTTATTTGAAGATATTCCTTTTTCCAATATAAGCCCATTAGTGCTCTGTATGTCCAGTTGCAGTTTCCACAGAAAGAGAGTTTCAGAACTGCTCTATCAAAAGTAATATTCATCTCTGTTAGTTGAATGCACAGAACAGAAAGAAGTTTCGCAGAATGCTTCAGTGTAGTTTTTATTTGAAGATATTCCTTTTTCCACTATAGGCCCCTTAGGGCTCCGAATGTCCACTTGCAGTTTTTACAGAAACAGTGTTTCAGAACTGTTCAATCAAAAGTAAGCTTCAACTCTGTTAGTTGAATGCCCAGAACAGAAAGAAGTTTCGCAGAATGCTTCTGAGTAGTTTTAATTTGAAGATATTCTTTTTTCCTCTATAAGCCCAATAGCGCTCTGAGTGTCCACCTGTAGTTTCTACAGAAACAGTGTTTCAGAACTGCTCTATCGAAAGTAATATTCAACTCTGTTACTTGAATGCACAGAACAGAAAGAAGTTTCGCAGAATGCTTCTGTGTAGTTTTTATTTGTAGATATTCTTTTTTGCAGTATAGGCCCCTTAGCGCTAGGAATGTCCAATTGCAGTTTCTACAGAAAGAGTGTATCAGAATTGCTCAATGAAAAGTAAGCTTCAACTCTGTTAGTTCATTGCACAGAACAGAAAGAAGTTTCACTGAATGCCTCTGTGTAGTTTTTGTTTGTAATTATTCCTTTTCCAATATAGGCTCCTTAGTGCTAGGAATGTCCACTTGCAGTTTCTACAGAAAGAGTGTTTCAGAACTGCTCAATCAATTGTAATGTTCAACTCTGATAGTTGAATGCACAGAACAGAATGAAGTTTAGCAGAATGCTTCTGAGTAGCTTTTAGTTGAAGATATTGCTTTTTCCACTATAAGCCCTTTAGCGCTCTGAATGTCCAGTTGCAGTTTCTACAGAAAGAGTGTTTCAGAACTGCTCTACCAAAGGTAATATTCAACTCTGTTAGTTTAATGCACAGAACAGAAAGGAGCTTTGGAGAAAGCTTCTGTGTAGTTTTTATTTGAAGATATACCTTTTTCCACTATTGGCCCCTTAGGGTTCCAAATGTCCACTTCCTGTTTCTACAGAAAGAGCGTCTCAGAACTGCTCAATCAATAGTAAGCTTCAACTCTGTTAGTTGAATGCAAAGAACAGAAAGAAGTTTCACAGAATGATTCTGTGTAGTTTTTATTTGAAGATATTCCTTTTTCCACTGTACGCCCCTTAGGGTTCCAAATGTCCACTTGCAGTTTCTTCAGAAAGAGCGTCTCAGAACTGCTCAAACAAAAGTAAACTTCAACTCTGTTAGTTGAATGCAAAGAAGAGAAACAAGTTTCAGAGAATGCTTCTGTATAGTTTTAATTTGAAGATATTCCTTTTTCCACTATAAGCCCATTAGCTCTCTGAGTGTCCATTTGCAGTTTCCACAGAAAGAGTGTTTCAGAACTGCTCTATCAAAAGTAATATTCATCTCTGTTAGTTGAATGCACAGAACAGATAGAAGTTTCGCAGAATGCTTCTGTGTAGTTTTTATTTGAAGATATTACTTTTTCCACTATAGGACACTTAGGGCTCCGAATGTCCACTTACAGTTTCTACAGAAACAATGTTTCAGAACTGTTCAATCAAAAGTAAGCTTCAAATCTGTTAGTTGAATGCACAGAACAGAAAGAAGTTTCAAAGTATGCTTCCGTGTAGGTTTTATTTGAAATAAGTCCTTTTTACACTATAGGCCCCCATGCGCTATGGTTGTCCACTTGCAGTTTCTACAGAAAGAGTGTTTCTGTGCTGCTCTATCAAAAGTAGGTTCAACTCTCTTAGTTGAATGCACAGAAGACAAAGAAGTTTCACAGAATGTTTTTGTGTAGTTTTTATTTGAAGACGTCACATTTTCCACTGTAGGCCTCTTAGCGCTATGAATGTCCACTTGCAGTTTCTAATGAAAGAGTGTTTCTGTGCTGCTCAATCAAAAGAAAGGTCCAACTCTGTTAGTTGAATGCACAGAACAGAAAGAAGTTTCACAGTATGCTTCCGTGTAGGCTTTATTTGAAATAAGTCCTTTTTACACTGTAGGCCCCCATGCGCTATGGTTGTCCACTTGCAGTTCCTACAGAAAGAGTGTTTCTGGGCTGCTCTATCAAAAGTAGGTTCAACTCTGTTAGTTGAATGCACAGAAGACAAAGAAGTTTCACAGAATGCTTCTGTGTAGTTTTTATCTGTAGATATTCTTTTTTGCTGTATAGGCCCCTTAGCGCTATGAATGTCCAATTGCAGTTTCTACAGAAAGAGTGTTTCAGCATTGCTCAATCAAAAGTAAGCTTCAAATCTGTTACTTGAATGCACAGAACAGAAAGAAGTTTCACTGAAGGATTCTGTGTAGTTTTTGTTTGTAGTTATTCCTTTTTCCAGCATAGGCTCCTTAGTGCTACGAATGTCCCCTTGCAGTTTCTACAGAAAGAGTGTTTCAGAACTGCTCAATCAATAGTAATGTTCAACTCTGTTAGTTGAATGCACAGAACAGAAAGAAGTTTCGCAGAATGCTTCTGAGTAGTTTCTAGTTGAAGATATCCCTTTTTCCACTATAAGCCCCATAGAGCTCTGAATGTCCAGTTGCAGTTTCTACAGAAAGAGTGTTTCAGAACTGCTCTATCAAAAGTAATGTTCAACTCTGTTAGTTGAATGCACAGAACAGAAAGAAGTTTCGCAGAATGCTTCTGTGTAGTTTTTATTTGTAGATATTCTTTTTGGCAGTATAGGCCCCTTAGCGCTATGAATGTCCAATTGCAGTTTCTACAGAAAGAGTGTATCAGAATTGCTCAATCAAAATTAAGCTTCAACTCTGTTAGTTCATTGCACAGAACAGAAAGAAGTTTCACTGAAGGCCTCTGTGTAGTTTTTGTTTGTAATTATTCCTTTTCCAGTATAGGCTCCTTAGTGCTAGGGATGTCCACTTGCAGTTTCTAGAGAAAGAGTGTTTCAGAACTGCTCAATCAATAGTAATGTTCAACTCTGATAGTTGAATGCACAGAACAGAATGAAGTTTCGCAGAATGCTTCTGAGTAGCTTTTAGTTGAAGATATTGCTTTTTCCACTATAAGCCCTTTAGCGCTCTGAATGTGCAGTTGCAGTTTCTACAGAAAGAGTGTTTCAGAACTGCTCTACCAAAAGTAATATTCAACTCTGTTAGTTTAATGCACAGAACAGAAAGAAGCTTCGGAGAATGCTTCTGTGTAGTTTTTATTTGAAGATATTCCCTTTTCCACTATTGGCCCCTTAGGGTTCCAAATGTCCACTTGCTGTTTCTACAGAAAGAGCGTCTCAGAACTGCTCAATCAATAGTAAGATTCAATTCTGTTAGTTGAATGCAAAGAACAGAAAGAAGTTTCACAGAATGATTCTGTGTAGTTTTTATTTGAAGATATTCGTTTTTCCACTGTACGCCCCTTAGGGTTCCAAATGTCCACTTGCAGTTTCTTCAGAAAGAGCGTCTCAGAACTGCTCAATCAAAAGTAAACTTCAACTCTGTTAGTTGAATGCAAAGAAGAGAAACAAGTTTCACAGAATGCTTCTGTATAGTTTTAATTTGAAGATATCCCTTTTTCCACTATAAGCCCATTAGCTCTCGGAGTGTCCATTTGCATTATCCACAGAAAGAGTGTTTCAGAACTGCTCTATCAAAAGTAATATTCATCTGTGTTAGTTGAATGCACAGAACTGTTAGAAGTTTCGCAGAATGCTTTTGTGTAGTTTTTATTTGAAGATATTACTTTTTCCACTATAGGACACTTAGGGCTCCGAATATCCACTTACAGTTTCTACAGAAACAATGTTTCAGAACTGTTCAATCAAAAGTAAGCTTCAACTCTGTTAGTTGAATTCACAGAACAGAAAGAAGTTTCATAGAATGCTTCTGTGTAGTTTTTATTTGAAGATATTCCTTTTGCCACTAGAGTCCTCCTGGGGCTCCGTATGTACACTTGCAGTTTCCACAGAAACTGTGTTTCAGAACTCCTCAATCAAAAGCAAGCTTCAACTCTGTTAGTTGAATGCACTGAACAAAAAGTACTATCACAGAATGCTTCTGTGTAGTTTTTATTTGAAGACATTACATTTTCCACTGTAGGCCTCTTAGCGCTATGAATGTCCACTTGCAGTTTCTAATGAAAGAGTGTTTCTGTGCTGCTCAATCAAAAGAAAGGTCCAACTCTGTTAGTTGAATGCACAGAACAGAAAGAAGTTTCACAGTATGCTTCCGTGTAGGTTTTATTTGAAATAAGTACTTTTTACACTATAGGCCCCCATGCGCTATGGTTGTCCACTTGCAGTTTCTACAGAAAGAGTGTTTCTGGGCTGCTCTATCAAAAGTAGGTTCAGCTCTGTTAGTTGAATGCACAGAAGTCAAAGAAGTTTCACAGAATGCTTCTGTGTAGTTTTTATTTGTAGATATTCTTTTTTGCTGTATAGGCCCCTTAGCGCTATGAATGTCCAATTGCAGTTTCTACAGAAAGAGTGTTTCAGAATTGCTCAATCAAAAGTAAGCTTCAAATCTGTTACTTGAATGCACAGAACAGAAAGAAGTTTCACTGAATGCTTCTGTGTAGTTTTTGTTTGTAGTTATTCCTTTTTCCTGCATAGGCTCCTTAGTGTTACGAATGTCCCCTTGCAGTTTCTACAGAAAGAGTGTTTCAGATCTGCGCTATCAAAAGTAATATTCAACTCTGTTAGTTGAATGCACAGAACAGAAAGAAGATTCGCAGAATGCTTCTGAGTAGTTTCTAGTTGAAGATATCCCTTTTTCCACTATAAGCCCCATAGAGCTCTGAATGTCCAGTTGCAGTTTCTACAGAATTAGTGTTTCAGAACTGCTCTATCAAGAGTAATGTTCAACTCTGTTAGTTGAATGCAGAGAACAGAAAGAAGTTTCGGAGAATGCTTCTGTGTAGTTTTTATTTGAAGATATTCCTTTTTCCACTATAGGCCCCTTACGGTTCCAAATATCCACTTGCTGTTTCTACAGAAAGAGCGTCTCAGAACTGCTCAATAAATAGTATGCTTCAACTCTGTTAGTTGAATGCAAAGAACAGAAATAAGTTTCACAGAAGGTTTCTGTGTAGTTTTTATTTGAAGATATTCCTTTTTCCAATATAAGCCCATTAGTGCTCTGTATGTCCAGTTGCAGTTTCCACAGAAAGAGTGTTTCAGAACTGCTCTATCAAAAGTAATATTCATCTCTGTTAGTTGAATGCACAGAACAGAAAGAAGTTTGGCAGAATGCTTCCGTGTAGTTTTTATTTGAAGATATTCCTTTTTCCACTATAGGCCCCTTAGGGCTCCGAATGTCCACTTGCAGTTTTTACAGAAACAGTGTTTCAGAACGGTTCAATCAAAAGTAAGCTTCAACTCTGTTAGTTGAATGCCCAGAACAGAAAGAAGTTTCGCAGAATGCTTCTGAGTAGTTTTAATTTGAAGATATTCTTTTTTCCACTATAAGCCCAATGGCGCTCTGTGTGTCCACTTGTAGTTTCTACAGAAACAGTGTTTCAGAACTGCTCTATCGAAAGTAATATTCAACTCTGTTACTTGAATGCACAGAACAGAAAGAAGTTTCGCAGAATGCTTCTGTCTAGTTTTTATTTGTAGATATTCTTTTTTGCAGTATAGGCCCCTTAGCGCTATGAATGTCCAATTGCAGTTTCTACAGAAAGAGTGTATCAGAATTGCTCAATCAAAAGTAAGCTTCAACTCTGTTAGTTCACTGCACAGAACAGAAAGGAGTTTCACTGAATGCCTCTGTGTAGTTTTTGTTTGTAATTATTCCTTTTCCAGTATAGGCTCCTTAGTGCTAGGAATGTCCACTTGCAGTTTCTACAGAAAGAGTGTTTCAGAACTGCTCAATCAATAGTAATGTTCAACTCTGATAGTTGAATGCACAGAACAGAATGAAGTTTCGCAGAATGCTTCTGAGTAGCTTTTAGTTGAAGATATTGCTTTTTCCACTATAAGCCCTTTAGCGCTCTGAATGTCCAGTTGCAGTTTCTACAGAAAGAGTGTTTCAGAACTGCTCTACCAAAAGTAATATTCAACTCTGTTAGTTTAATGCACAGAACACAAAGAAGCTTCGGAGAATGCTTCTGTGTAGTTTTTATTTGAAGATATTCCTTTTTGCAATATTGGCCCCTTAGGGTTCCAAATGTCCACTTGCTGTTTCTACAGAAAGAGCGTCTCAGAACTGCTCAATCAATAGTAAGCTTCAACTCTGTTAGTTGAATGCAAAGAACAGAAAGAAGTTTCACAGAATGATTCTGTGTAGTTTTTATTTGAAGATATTCGTTTTTCCACTGTACGCCCCTTAGGGTTCCAAATGTCCACTTGCAGTTTCTTCAGAAAGAGTGTCTCAGAACTGCTCAATCAAAAGTAAACTTCAAATGTGTTAGTTGAATGCAAAGGAGAGAAACAAGTTTCACAGAATGCTTCTGTATAGTTTTAATTTGGAGATATTCCTTTTTCCACTATAAGCCCATTAGCTCTCTGAGTGTCCAGTTGCAGTTTCCACAGAAAGAGTGTTTCAGAACTGCTCTACCAAAAGTAATATTCAACTCTGTTAGTTTAATGTACAGAACAGAAAGAAGCTTCGGAGAATGCTTCTGTGTAGTTTTAATTTGAAGATATTCCTTTTTCCACTATAAGCCCATTAGCTCTCTGAATGTCCAGATGCAGTTTCCACAGAAAGAGTGTTTCAGAACTGCTCTATCAAAAGTAATATTCATCTCTGTTAGTTGAATGCACAGAACAGATAGAAGTTTCGCAGAATGCTTCTGTGTAGTTTTTATGTGAAGATATTCCTTTTTCCACTATAGGACCCTTAGGGCTCCGAATGTCCACTTACAATTTCTACAGAAACAATGTTTCAGAACTTTTCAATCAAAAGTAAGCTTCAACTCTGTTAGTTGAATTCACAGAACAGAAAGCAGTTTCATAAAAGGCTTCTGTGTAGTTTTTATTTGAAGATATTCCATTTGCCACTAGAGCCCTCCTGGGGCTCCAAATGTCCACTTGCAGTTTCCACAGAAACTGTGTTTCAGAACTGCTCAATCAAAAGTAAGCTTCAACTATGTTAGTTGAATGCACTGAACAAAAAGTACTATCACAGAATGCTTCTGTGCAGTTTTTATTTGAAGACATTACATTTTCCACTGTAGGCCTCTTAGCGCTATGAATGTCCACTTGCAGTTTCTAATGAAAGAGTGTTTCAGTGCTGCTCAATCAAAAGAAAGGTCCAACTTTGTTAGTTGAATGCACAGAACAGAAAGAAGTTTCACAGAATGCTTCTGTGTTGTTTTTATTTGTAGATATTCTTTTTTTCTGTATAGGCCCCTTAGCGCTATGAATGTCCCATTGCAGTTTCTACAGAAATAGTGTTTCAGAATTGCTCAATCAAAGTAAGCTTCAAATCTGTTACTTGAATGCACAGAACAGAAAGAAGTTTCACTTAATGCTTCTGTGTAATTTTTGTTTGTAGTTATTCCTTTTTCCAGCATAGGCTCCTTAGTTCTACGAATGTCCACTTGCAGTTTCTACCGAAAGAGTGTTTCAGAACTGCTCAATCAATAGTAATGTTCAACTCTGTTAGTTGAATGCACAGAACAGAAAGAAGTTTCGCAGAATGCTTCTGAGTAGTTTCTAGTTGAAGATATCCCTTTTTCCACTATAAGCCCCATAGAGCTCTGAATGTCCAGTTGCAGTTCCTACAGAAAGAGTGTTTCAGAACTGCTCTATCAAAAGTAATGTTCAACTCTGTTAGTTGAATGCACAGAACAGAAAGAAGCTTCGGAGAATGCTTCTGTGTAGTTTTAATTTGAAGATATTCTTTTTTCCACTATAAGCCCATTAGCTCTCTGAGTGTCCAGTTGCATTTTCCACAGAAAGAGTGTTTCGGAACTACTCTATCAAAAGTAATGTTCAACTCTGTTAGTTGAATGCACAGAACAGAAAGAAGCTTCGGAGAATGCTTCTGTGTAGTTTTAATTTGAAGATATTCCTTTTTCCACTATAAGCCCATTAGCTCTCAGAGTGTCCAGTTGCATTTTCCACAGAAGGAGTGCTTCAGAACTGCCCTATCCAAAGTAATATTCATCTCTGTTAGTTGAATGCACAGCACAGATAGAAGCTTCGGAGAATGCTTCTGTGTAGTTTTTATTTGAAGATATTCCTTTTTCCACTATTGGCCCCTTAGGGTTCCAAATGTCCACTTGCTGTTTCTACAGAAAGAGCGTCTCAGAACTGCTCAATCAATAGTAAGCTTCAACTCTGTTAGTTGAATGCAAAGAACAGAAAGAAGTTTCACAGAATGATTCTGTGTAGTTTTTATTTGAAGATATTCGTTTTTCCACTGTACGCCCCTTAGGGTTCCAAATGTCCACTTGCAGTTTCTTCAGAAAGAGCGTCTCAGAACTGCTCAATCAAAAGTAAACTTCAACTCTGTTAGTTGAATGCAAAGAAGAGAAACAAGTTTCACAGAATGCTTCTGTATAGTTTTAATTTGAAGATATTCCTTTTTCCACTATAAGCCCATTAGCTTTCTGAGTGTCCAGTTGCATTATCCACAGAAAGAGTGTTTCAGAACTCCGCTATCAAAAGTAATATTCATCTCTGTTAGTTGAATGCACAGAACAGATAGAAATTTCGCAGAATGCATCTGTGTAGTTTTTATTTGAAGATATTCCTTTTTCCACTATAGGACCCTTAGGGCTCCGAATGTCCACTTACAGTTTCTACAGAAACAATGTTTCAGAACTGTTCAATCAAAAGTAAGCTTCAACTCTGTTAGTTGAATTCACAGAACAGAAAGAAGTTTCATAAAATGCTTCTGTGTAGTTTTTATTTGAAGATATTCCTTTTGCCACTAGAGTCCTCCTGGGGCTCCGAATGTCCACTTGCAGTTTCCACAGAAACTGTGTTTCAGAACTCCTCAATCAAAAGTAAGCTTCAACTCTGTTAGTTGAATGCACTGAACAAAAAGTACTATCACAGAATGCTTCTGTGTAGTTTTTATTTGAAGACATTACATTTTCCACTGTAGGCCTCTTAGCGCTATGAATGTCCACTTGCAGTTTCTAATGAAAGAGTGTTTCAGTGCTGCTCAATCAAAAGAAAGGTACAACTCTGTTAGTTGAATGCACAGAACAGAAAGAAGTTTCACAGAATGCTTCTGTGTAGGTTTTATTTGAAGTAAGTCATTTTTACACTATAGGCCCCCATGCGCTATGGTTGTCCACTTGCAAGTTTCCACAGAAAGAGTGTTTCTGTGCTGCTCTATCAAAAGTAGGTTCAACTCTGTTAGTTGAATGCACAGAAGACAAAGAAGTTTCACAGAATGCTTCTGGGTTGTTTTTATTTGTAGATATTCTTTTTTGCTGTATAGGCCCCTTAGCGCTATGAATGTCCAATTGCAGTTTCTACAGAAAGAGTGTTTCAGAATTGCTCAATCAAAAGTAAGCTTCAAATCTGTTACTTGTATGCACAGAACAGAAAGAAGTTTCACTGAATGCTTCTGTGTAGTTTTTGTTTGTAGTTATTCCTTTTTCTAGCATAGGCTCCTTAGTGCTACGAATGTCCCCTTGCAGTTTCTACAGAAAGTGTGTTTCAGATCTGCTCTATCAAAAGTAATATTCAACTCTGTTAGTTGAATGCACAGAACAGAAAGAAGATTCGCAGAATGCTTCTGAGTAGTTTCTAGTTGAAGATATCCCTTTTTCCACTATAAGCCCCATAGAGCTCTGAATGTCCAGTTGCAGTTTCTACAGAATTAGTGTTTCAGAACTGCTCTATCAAGAGTAATGTTCAACTCTGTTAGTTGAATGCAGAGAACAGAAAGAAGTTTCTGAGAATGCTTCTGTGTAGTTTTTATTTGAAGATATTCCTTTTTCCACTATAGGCCCCTTACGGTTCCAAATATCCACTTGCTGTTTCTACAGAAAGAGCGTCTCAGAACTGCTCAATCAATAGTATGCTTCAACTCTGTTAGTTGAATGCAAAGAACAGAAATATGTTTCACAGAATGTTTCTGTGTAGTTTTTATTTGAAGATATTCCTTTTTCCAATATAAGCCCATTTGTGCTCTGTATGTCCAGTTGCAGTTTCCACAGAAAGAGTGTTTCGGAACTGCTCTATGAAAAGTGATATTCATCTCTGTTAGTTGAATGCACAGAACAGAAAGAAGTTTCGCAGAATGCTTCAGTGTAGTTTGTATTTGAAGATATTCCTTTTTCCACTATAGGCCCCTTAGGGCTCCGAATGTCCACTTGCAGTTTTTACAGAAACAGTGTTTCAGAACTGTTCAATCAAAAGTAAGCTTCAACTCTGTTAGTTGAATGCCCAGAACAGAAAGAAGTTTCGCACAATGCTTCTGAGTAGTTTTAATTTGAAGATATTCTTTTTTCCACTATAAGCCCAATGGCGCTCTGAGTGTCCACTTGTAGTTTCTACAGAAACAGTGTTTCAGAACTGCTCTATCGAAAGTAATATTCAACTCTGTTACTTGAATGCACAGAACAGAAAGAAGTTTCGCAGAATGCTTCTGTCTAGTTTTTATTTGTAGATATTCTTTTTTGCAGTATAGGCCCCTTAGCGCTATGAATGTCCAATTGCAGTTTCTACAGAAAGAGTGTATCAGAATTGCTCAATCAAAAGTAAGCTTCAACTCTGTTAGTTCATTGTACAGAACAGAAAGAAGTTTCACTGAATGCCTCTGTGTAGTTTTTGTTTGTAATTATTCCTTTTCCAGTATAGGCTCCTTAGTGCTAGGAATGTCCACTTGCAGTTTCTACAGAAAGAGTGTTTCAGAACTGCTCAATCAATAGTAATGTTCAACTCTGATAGTTGAATGCACAGAACAGAATGAAGTTTCGCAGAATGCTTCTGAGTAGCTTTTAGTTGAAGATATTGCTTTTTCCACTATAAGCCCTTTAGCGCTCTGAATGTCCAGTTGCAGTTTCTACAGAAAGAGTGTTTCAGAACTGCTCTACCAAAAGTAATATTCAACTCTGTTAGTTTAATGCGTAGAACAGAAAGAAGCTTCGGAGAATGCTTCTGTGTAGTTTTTATTTGAAGATATTCCTTTTTGCAATATTGGCCCCTTAGGGTTCCAAATGTCCACTTGCTGTTTCTACAGAAAGAGCGTCTCAGAACTGCTCAATCAATAGTAAGCTTCAACTCTGTTAGTTGAATGCAAAGAACAGAAAGAAGTTTCACAGAATGATTCTGTGTAGTTTTTATTTGAAGATATTCGTTTTTCCACTGTACGCCCCTTAGGGTTCCAAATGTCCACTGGCAGTTTCTTCAGAAAGAGTGTCTCAGAACTGCTCAATCAAAAGTAAACTTCAAATGTGTTAGTTGAATGCAAAGAAGAGAAACAAGTTTCACAGAATGCTTCTGTATAGTTTTAATTTGAAGATATTCCTTTTTCCACTATAAGCCCATTAGCTCTCTGAGTGTCCAGTTGCAGTTTCCACAGAAAGAGTGTTTCAGAACTGCTCTACCAAAAGTAATATTCAACTCTGTTAGTTTAATGTACAGAACAGAATGAAGCTTCGGAGAATGCTTCTGTGTAGTCTAATTTGAAGATATTCCTTTTTCCACTATAAGCCCATTAGCTCTCTGAGTGTCCAGATGCAGTTTCCACAGAAAGAGTGTTTCAGAACTGCTCTATCAAAAGTAATATTCATCTCTGTTAGTTGAATGCACAGAACAGATAGAAGTTTCGCCGAATGCTTCTGTGTAGTTTTTATGTGAAGATATTCCTTTTTCCACTATAGGACCCTTAGGGCTCCGAATGTCCACTTACAGTTTCTACAGAAACAATGTTTCAGAACTTTTCAATCAAAAGTAAGCTTCAACTCTGTTAGTTGAATTCACAGAACAGAAAGCAGTTTCATAAAAGGCTTCTGTGTAGTTTTTATTTGAAGATATTCCATTTGCCACTAGAGCCCTCCTGGGGCTCCAAATGTCCACTTGCAGTTTCCACAGAAACTGTGTTTCAGAACTGCTCAATCAAAAGTAAGCTTCAACTATGTTAGTTGAATGCACTGAACAAAAAGTACTATCACAGAATGCTTCTGTGCAGTTTTTATTTGAAGACATTACATTTTCCACTGTAGGCCTCTTAGCGCTATGAATGTCCACTTGCAGTTTCTAATGAAAGAGTGTTTCAGTGCTGCTCAATCAAAAGAAAGGTCCAACTTTGTTAGTTGAATGCACAGAACAGAAAGAAGTTTCACAGAATGCTTCTGTGTTGTTTTTATTTGTAGATATTCTTTTTTTCTGTATAGGCCCCTTAGCGCTATGAATGTCCCATTGCAGTTTCTACAGAAAGAGTGTTTCAGAATTGCTCAATCAAAAGTAAGCTTCAAATCTGTTACTTGAATGCACAGAACAGAAAGAAGTTTCACTTAATGCTTCTGTGTAGTTTTTGTTTGTAGTTATTCCTTTTTCCAGCATAGGCTCCTTAGTTCTACAAATGTCCACTTGCAGTTTCTACTGAAAGAGTGTTTCAGAACTGCTCAATCAATAGTAATGTTCAACTCTGTTAGTTGAATGCACAGAACAGAAAGAAGATTCGCAGAATGCTTCTGAGTAGTTTCTAGTTGAAGATATCCCTTTTTCCACTATAAGCCCCATAGAGCTCTGAATGTCCAGTGGCAGTTCCTACAGAAAGAGTGTTTCAGAACTGCTCTATCAAAAGTAATGTTCAACTCTGTTAGTTGAATGCACAGAACAGAAAGAAGCTTCGGAGAATGCTTCTGTGTAGTTTTAATTTGAAGATATTCTTTTTTCCACTATAAGCCCATTAGCTCTCTGAGTGTCCAGTTGCATTTTCCACAGAAAGAGTGTTTCGGAACTACTCTATCAAAAGTAATGTTCAACTCTGTTAGTTGAATGCACAGAACAGAAAGAAGCTTCGGAGAATGCTTCTGTGTAGTTTTAATTTGAAGATATTCCTTTTTCCACTATAAGCCCATTAGCTCTCAGAGTGTCCAGTTGCATTTTCCACAGAAGGAGTGCTTCAGAACTGCCCTATCCAAAGTAATATTCATCTCTGTTAGTTGAATGCACAGCACAGATAGAAGCTTCGGAGAATGCTTCTGTGTAGTTTTTATTTGAAGATATTCCTTTTTCCACTATTGGCCCCTTAGGGTTCCAAATGTCCACTTGCTGTTTCTACAGAAAGAGCGTCTCAGAACTGCTCAATCAATAGTAAGCTTCAACTCTGTTAGTTGAATGCAAAGAACAGAAAGAAGTTTCACAGAATGATTCTGTGTAGTTTTTATTTGAAGATATTCGTTTTTCCACTGTACGCCCCTTAGGGTTCCAAATGTCCACTTGCAGTTTCTTCAGAAAGAGCGTCTCAGAACTGCTCAATCAAAAGTAAACTTCAACTCTGTTAGTTGAATGCAAAGAAGAGAAACAAGTTTCACAGAATGCTTCTGTATAGTTTTAATTTGAAGATATTCCTTTTTCCACTATAAGCCCATTAGCTTTCTGAGTGTCCAGTTGCATTATCCACAGAAAGAGTGTTTCAGAACTCCGCTATCAAAAGTAATATTCATCTCTGTTAGTTGAATGCACAGAACAGATAGAAATTTCGCAGAATGCATCTGTGTAGTTTTTATTTGAAGATATTCCTTTTTCCACTATAGGACCCTTAGGGCTCCGAATGTCCACTTACAGTTTCTACAGAAACAATGTTTCAGAACTGTTCAATCAAAAGTAAGCTTCAACTCTGTTAGTTGAATTCACAGAACAGAAAGAAGTTTCATAAAATGCTTCTGTGTAGTTTTTATTTGAAGATATTCCTTTTGCCACTAGAGTCCTCCTGGGGCTCCGAATGTCCACTTGCAGTTTCCACAGAAACTGTGTTTCAGAACTCCTCAATCAAAAGTAAGCTTCAACTCTGTTAGTTGAATGCACTGAACAAAAAGTACTATCACAGAATGCTTCTGTGTAGTTTTTATTTGAAGACATTACATTTTCCACTGTAGGCCTCTTAGCGCTATGAATGTCCACTTGCAGTTTCTAATGAAAGAGTGTTTCAGTGCTGCTCAATCAAAAGAAAGGTACAACTCTGTTAGTTGAATGCACAGAACAGAAAGAAGTTTCACAGAATGCTTCTGTGTAGGTTTTATTTGAAGTAAGTCATTTTTACACTATAGGCCCCCATGCGCTATGGTTGTCCACTTGCAAGTTTCCACAGAAAGAGTGTTTCTGTGCTGCTCTATCAAAGGTAGGTTCAACTCTGTTAGTTGAATGCACAGAAGACAAAGAAGTTTCACAGAATGCTTCTGGGTTGTTTTTATTTGTAGATATTCTTTTTTGCTGTATAGGCCCCTTAGCGCTATGAATGTCCAATTGCAGTTTCTACAGAAAGAGTGTTTCAGAATTGCTCAATCAAAAGTAAGCTTCAAATCTGTTACTTGTATGCACAGAACAGAAAGAAGTTTCACTGAATGCTTCTGTGTAGTTTTTGTTTGTAGTTATTCCTTTTTCTAGCATAGGCTCCTTAGTGCTACGAATGTCCCCTTGCAGTTTCTACAGAAAGAGTGTTTCAGAACTTCTCAATCAATAGTAATGTTCATCTCTGTTAGTTGAATGCACAGAACAGAAAGAAGTTTCGCAGAATGCTTCTGAGTAGTTTCTAGTTGAAGATATCCCTTTTTCCACTATAAGCCCCATAGAGCTCTGAATGTCCAGTTGCAGTTTCTACAGAAAGAGTGTTTCAGAACTGCTCTATCAAAAGTAATGTTCAACTCTGTTAGTTGAATGCACAGAACAGAAAGAAGTTTCGGAGAATGCTTCTGTGTAGTTTTTATTTGAAGATATTCCTTTTTCCACTATAGGCACCTTACGGTTCCAAATATCCACTTGCTGTTTCTACAGAAAGAGCGTCTCAGAACTGCTCAATCAATAGTATGCTTCAACTCTGTTAGTTGAATGCAAAGAACAGAAATAAGTTTCACAGAATGTTTCTGTGTAGTTTTTATTTGAAGATATTCCTTTTTCCAATATAAGCCCATTAGTGCTCTGTATGTCCAGTTGCAGTTTCCACAGAAAGAGAGTTTCAGAAATGCTCTATCAAAAGTAATATTCATCTCTGTTAGTTGAAGGCACAGAACAGAAAGAAGTTTCGCAGAATGCTTCAGTGTAGTTTTTATTTGAAGATATTCCTTTTTCCACTATAGGCCCCTTAGGGCTCCGAATGTCCACTTGCGGTTTTTACAGAAACAGTGTTTCAGAACTGTTCAATCAAAAGTAAGCTTCAACTCTGTTAGTTGAATGCCCAGAACAGAAAGAAGTTTCGCAGAATGCTTCTGAGTAGTTTTAATTTGAAGATATTCTTTTTTCCACTATAAGCCCAATAGCGCTCTGAGTGTCCACTTGTAGTTTCTACAGAAACAGTGTTTCAGAACTGCTCTATCGAAAGTAATATTCAACTCTGTTACTTGAATGCACAGAACAGAAAGAAGTTTCGCAGAATGCTTCTGTGTAGTTTTTATTTGTAGATATTCTTTTTGGCAGTATAGGCCCCTTAGCGCTATGAATGTCCAATTGCAGTTTCTACAGAAAGAGTGTATCAGAATTGCTCAATCAAAAGTAAGCTTCAACTCTGTTAGTTCATTGCACAGAACAGAAAGAAGTTTCACTGAATGCCTCTGTGTAGTTTTTGTTTGTAATTATTCCTTTTCCAGTATAGGCTCCTTAGTGCTAGGAATGTCCACTTGCAGTTTCTACAGAAAGAGTGTTTCAGAACTGCTCAATCAATAGTAATATTCAACTCTGATAGTTGAATGCACAGAACAGAATGAAGTTTCGCAGAATGCTTCTGAGTAGCTTTTAGTTGAAGATATTGCTTTTTCCACTATAAGCCCTTTAGCGCTCTGAATGTCCAGTTGCAGTTTCTACAGAAAGAGTGTTTCAGAACTGCTCTACCAAAAGTAATATTCAACTCTGTTAGTTTAATGCACAGAACAGAAAGAAGCTTCGGAGAATGCTTCTGTGTAGTTTTTATTTGAAGATATTCCTTTTTCCACTATTGGCCCCTTAGGGTTCCAAATGTCCACTTGCTGTTTCTACAGAAAGAGCGTCTCAGAACTGCTCAATCAATAGTAAGCTTCAACTCTGTTAGTTGAATGCAAAGAACAGAAAGAAGTTTCACAGAATGATTCTGTGTAGTTTTTATTTGAAGATATTCGTTTTTCCACTGTACGCCCCTTAGGGTTCCAAATGTCCACTTGCAGTTTCTTCAGAAAGAGCGTCTCAGAACTGCTCAATCAAAAGTAAACTTCAACTCTGTTAGTTGAATGCAAAGAAGAGAAACAAGTTTCACAGAATGCTTCTGTATAGTTTTAATTTGAAGATATTCCTTTTTCCACTATAAGCCCATTAGCTCTCTGAGTGTCCAGTTGCATTATCCACAGAAAGAGTGTTTCAGAACTGCTCTATCAAAAGTAATATTCATCTCTGTTAGTTGAATGCACAGAACAGATAGAAGTTTCGCAGAATGCTTCTGTGTAGTTTTTATTTGAAGGTATTACTTTTTCCACTATAGGACCCTTAGGGCTCCGAATGTCCACTTACAGTTTCTACAGAAACAATGTTTCAGAACTGTTCAATCAAAAGTAAGCTTCAACTCTGTTAGTTGAATTCACAGAACAGAAAGCAGTTTCATAAAATGCTTCTGTGTAGTTTTTATTTGAAGATATTCCTTTTGCCACTAGAGTCCTCCTGGGGCTCCGAATGTCCACTTGCAGTTTCCACAGAAACTGTGTTTCAGAACTCCTCAATCAAAAGTAAGCTTCAACTCTGTTAGTTGAATGCACTGAACAAAAAGTACTATCACAGAATGCTTCTGTGTAGTTTTTATTTGAAGACATTACATTTTCCACTGTAGGCCTCTTAGCGCTATGAATGTCCACTTGCAGTTTCTAATGAAAGAGTGTTTCAGTGCTGCTCAATCAAAAGAAAGGTACAACTCTGTTAGTTGAATGCACAGAACAGAAAGGAGTTTCACAGAATGCTTCCGTGTAGGTTTTATTTGAAGTAAGTCCTTTTTACACTATAGGCCCCCATGCGCTATGGTTGTCCACTTGCAGTTTCTACAGAAAGAGTGTTTCTGTGCTGCTCTATCAAAAGGAGGTTCAACTCTGTTAGTTGAATGCACAGAAGACAAAGAAGTTTCACAGAATGCTTCTGGGTAGTTTTTATTTGTAGATATTCTTTTTTGCTGTATAGGCCCCTTAGCGCTATGAATGTCCAATTGCAGTTTCTACAGAAAGAGTGTTTCAGAATTGCTCAATCAAATGTAAGCTTCAAATCTGTTACTTGAATGCACAGAACAGAAAGAAGTTTCACTGAATGCTTCTGTGTAGTTTTTGTTTGTAGTTATTCCTTTTTCTAGCATAGGCTCCTTAGTGCTACGAATGGCCCCTTGCAGTTTCTACAGAAAGAGTGTTTCAGAACTGCTCAATCAATAGTAATGTTCAACTCTGTTAGTTGAATGCACAGAACAGAAAGAAGTTTCGCAGAATGCTTCTGAGTAGTTTCTAGTTGAAGATATCCCTTTTTCCACTATAAGCCCCATAGAGCTCTGAATGTCCAGTTGCAGTTTCTACAGAAAGAGTGTTTCAGAACTGCTCTATCAAAAGTAATGTTCAACTCTGTTAGTTGAATGCACAGAACAGAAAGAAGTTTCGGAGAATGCTTCTGTGTAGTTTTTATTTGAAGATATTCCTTTTTCCACTATAGGCCCCTTACGGTTCCAAATATCCACTTGCTGTTTCTACAGAAAGAGCGTCTCAGAACTGCTCAATCAATAGTATGCTTCAACTCTGTTAGTTGAATGCAAAGAACAGAAATAAGTTTCACAGAATGTTTCTGTGTAGTTTTTATTTGAAGATATTCCTTTTTCCAATATAAGCCCATTAGTGCTCTTTATGTCCAGTTGCAGTTTCCACAGAAAGAGTGTTTCAGAACTGCTCTATCAAAAGTAATATTCATCTCTGTTAGTTGAATGCACAGAACAGAAAGAAGTTTCGCAGAATGCTTCAGTGTAGTTTTTATTTGAAGATATTCCTTTTTCCACTATAGGCCCCTTAGGGCTCCGAATGTCCACTTGCAGTTTTTACAGAAACAGTGTTTCAGAACTGTTCAATCAAAAGTAAGCTTCAACTCTGTTAGTTGAATGCCCAGAACAGAAAGAAGTTTCGCAGAATGCTTCTGAGTAGTTTTAATTTGAAGATATTCTTTTTTCCACTATAAGCCCAATAGCGCTCTGAGTGTCCACTTGTAGTTTCTACAGAAACAGTGTTTCAGAACTGCTCTATCGAAAGTAATATTCAACTCTGTTACTTGAATGCACAGAACAGAAAGAAGTTTCGCAGAATGCTTCTGTGTAGTTTTTATTTGTAGATATTCTTTTTGGCAGTATAGGCCCTTTAGCGCTATGAATGTCCAATGGCAGTTTCTACAGAAAGAGTGTATCAGAATTGCTCAATCAAAAGTAAGCTTCAACTCTGTTAGTTCATTGCACAGAACAGAAAGAAGTTTCACTGAATGCCTCTGTGTAGTTTTTGTTTGCAATTATTCCTTTTCCAGTATAGGCTCCTTAGTGCTAGGAATGTCCACTTGCAGTTTCTACAGAAAGAGTGTTTCAGAACTGCTCAATCAATAGTAATGTTCAACTCTGATAGTTGAATGCACAGAACAGAATGAAGTTTCGCAGAATGCTTCTGAGTAGCTTTTAGTTGAAGATATTGCTTTTTCCACTATAAGCCCTTTAGCGCTCTGAATGTCCAGTTGCAGTTTCTACAGAAAGAGTGTTTCAGAACTGCTCTACCAAAAGTAATATTCAACTGTGTTAGTTTAATGCACACAACAGAAAGAAGCTTCGGAGAATGCTTCTGTGTAGTTTTTATTTGAAGATATTCCTTTTTCCACTATTGGCCCCTTAGGGTTCCAAATGTAAACTTGCTGTTTCTACAGAAAGAGCGTCTCAGAACTGCTCAATCAATAGTAAGCTTCAACTCTGTTAGTTGAATGCAAAGAACAGAAAGAAGTTTCACAGAATGATTCTGTGTAGTTTTTATTTGAAGATATTCGTTTTTCCACTGTACGCCCCTTAGGGTTCCAAATGTCCACTTGCAGTTTCTTCAGAAAGAGCGACTCAGAACTGCTCAATCAAAAGTAAACTTCAACTCTGTTAGTTGAATGCAGAGAAGAGAAACAAGTTTCACAGAATGCTTCTGTATAGTTTTAATTTGAAGATATTCCTTTTTCCACTATAAGCCCATTAGCTCTCTGAGTGTCCAGTTGCATTATCCACAGAAAGAGTGTTTCAGAACTGCTCTATCAAAAGTAATATTCATCTCTCTTAGTTGAATGCACAGAACAGATAGAAGTTTCGCAGAATGCTTCTGTGTAGTTTTTATTTGAAGGTATTACTTTTTCCACTATAGGACCCTTAGGGCTCCGAATGTCCACTTACAGTTTCTACAGAAACAATGTTTCAGAACTGTTCAATCAAAAGTAAGCTTCAACTCTGTTAGTTGAATTCACAGAACAGAAAGCAGTTTCATAAAATGCTTCTGTGTAGTTTTTATTTGAAGATATTCCTTTTGCCACTAGAGTCCTCCTGAGGCTCCGAATGTCCACTTGCAGTTTCCACAGAAACTGTGTTTCAGAACTCCTCAATCAAAAGTAAGCTTCAACTCTGTTAGTTGAATGCACTGAACAAAAAGTACTATCACAGAATGCTTCTGTGTAGTTTTTATTTGAAGACATTACATTTTCCACTGTAGGCCTCTTAGCGCTATGAATGTCCACTTGCAGTTTCTAATGAAAGAGTGTTTCAGTGCTGCTCAATCAAAAGAAAGGTACAACTCTGTTAGTTGAATGAACAGAACAGAAAGAAGTTTCACAGAATGCTTCCGTGTAGGTTTTATTTGAAGTAAGTCCTTTTTACACTATAGGCCCCCATGCGCTATGGTTGTCCACTTGCAGTTTCTACAGAAAGAGTGTTTCTGTGCTGCTCTATCAAAAGGAGGTTCAACTCTGTTAGTTGAATGCACAGAAGACAAAGAAGTTTCACAGAATGCTTCTGTGTAGTTTTTATTTGTAGATATTCTTTTTTGCTGTATAGGCCCCTTAGCGCTATGAATGTCCAATTGCAGTTTCTACAGAAAGAGTGTTTCAGAATTGCTCAATCAAAAGTAAGCTTCAAATCTGTTACTTGAATGCACAGAACAGAAAGAAGTTTCACTGAATGCTTCTGTGTAGTTTTTGTTTGTAGTTATTCCTTTTTCTAGCATAGGCTCCTTAGTGCTACGAATGTCCCCTTGCAGTTTCTACAGAAAGAGTGTTTCAGGACTGCTCAATCAATAGTAATGTTCAACTCTGTTAGTTGAATGCACAGAACAGAAAGAAGTTTCGCAGAATGCTTCTGAGTAGTTTCTAGTTGAAGATATCCCTTTTTCCACTATAAGCCCCTTAGAGCTCTGAATGTCCAGTTGCAGTTTCTACAGAAAGAGTGTTTCAGAACTGCTCTATCAAAAGTAATGTTCAACTCTGTTAGTTGAATGCACAGAACAGAAAGAAGTTTCGGAGAATGCTTCTGTGTAGTTTTTATTTGAAGATATTCCTTTTTCCACTATAGGCCCCTTACGGTTCCAAATATCCACTTGCTGTTTCTACAGAAAGAGCGTCTCAGAACTGCTCAATCAATAGTATGCTTCAACTCTGTTAGTTGAATGCAAAGAACAGAAATAAGTTTCACAGAATGTTTCTGTGTAGTTTTTATTTGAAGATATTCCTTTTTCCAATATAAGCCCATTAGTGCTCTTTATGTCCAGTTGCAGTTTCCACAGAAAGAGTGTTTCAGAACTGCTCTATCAAAAGTAATATTCATCTCTGTTAGTTGAATGCACAGAACAGAAAGAAGTTTCGCAGAATGCTTCAGTGTAGTTTTTATTTGAAGATATTCCTTTTTCCACTATAGGCCCCTTAGGGCTCCGAATGTCCACTTGCAGTTTTTACAGAAACAGTGTTTCAGAACTGTTCAATCAAAAGTAAGCTTCAACTCTGTTAGTTGAATGCCCAGAACAGAAAGAAGTTTCGCAGAATGCTTCTGAGTAGTTTTAATTTGAAGATATTCTTTTTTCCACTATAAGCCCAATAGCGCTCTGAGTGTCCACTTGTAGTTTCTACAGAAACAGTGTTTCAGAACTGCTCTATCGAAAGTAATATTCAACTCTGTTACTTGAATGCACAGAACAGAAAGAAGTTTCGCAGAATGCTTCTGTGTAGTTTTTATTTGTAGATATTCTTTTTGGCAGTATAGGCCCTTTAGCGCTATGAATGTCCAATGGCAGTTTCTACAGAAAGAGTGTATCAGAATTGCTCAATCAAAAGTAAGCTTCAACTCTGTTAGTTCATTGCACAGAACAGAAAGAAGTTTCACTGAATGCCTCTGTGTAGTTTTTGTTTGCAATTATTCCTTTTCCAGTATAGGCTCCTTAGTGCTAGGAATGTCCACTTGCAGTTTCTACAGAAAGAGTGTTTCAGAACTGCTCAATCAATAGTAATGTTCAACTCTGATAGTTGAATGCACAGAACAGAATGAAGTTTCGCAGAATGCTTCTGAGTAGCTTTTAGTTGAAGATATTGCTTTTTCCACTATAAGCCCTTTAGCGCTCTGAATGTCCAGTTGCAGTTTCTACAGAAAGAGTGTTTCAGAACTGCTCTACCAAAAGTAATATTCAACTGTGTTAGTTTAATGCACACAACAGAAAGAAGCTTCGGAGAATGCTTCTGTGTAGTTTTTATTTGAAGATATTCCTTTTTCCACTATTGGCCCCTTAGGGTTCCAAATGTAAACTTGCTGTTTCTACAGAAAGAGCGTCTCAGAACTGCTCAATCAATAGTAAGCTTCAACTCTGTTAGTTGAATGCAAAGAACAGAAAGAAGTTTCACAGAATGATTCTGTGTAGTTTTTATTTGAAGATATTCGTTTTTCCACTGTACGCCCCTTAGGGTTCCAAATGTCCACTTGCAGTTTCTTCAGAAAGAGCGACTCAGAACTGCTCAATCAAAAGTAAACTTCAACTCTGTTAGTTGAATGCAGAGAAGAGAAACAAGTTTCACAGAATGCTTCTGTATAGTTTTAATTTGAAGATATTCCTTTTTCCACTATAAGCCCATTAGCTCTCTGAGTGTCCAGTTGCATTATCCACAGAAAGAGTGTTTCAGAACTGCTCTATCAAAAGTAATATTCATCTCTGTTAGTTGAATGCACAGAACAGATAGAAGTTTCGCAGAATGCTTCTGTGTAGTTTTTATTTGAAGGTATTACTTTTTCCACTATAGGACCCTTAGGGCTCCGAATGTCCACTTACAGTTTCTACAGAAACAATGTTTCAGAACTGTTCAATCAAAAGTAAGCTTCAACTCTGTTAGTTGAATTCACAGAACAGAAAGCAGTTTCATAAAATGCTTCTGTGTAGTTTTTATTTGAAGATATTCCTTTTGCCACTAGAGTCCTCCTGAGGCTCCGAATGTCCACTTGCAGTTTCCACAGAAACTGTGTTTCAGAACTCCTCAATCAAAAGTAAGCTTCAACTCTGTTAGTTGAATGCACTGAACAAAAAGTACTATCACAGAATGCTTCTGTGTAGTTTTTATTTGAAGACATTACATTTTCCACTGTAGGCCTCTTAGCGCTATGAATGTCCACTTGCAGTTTCTAATGAAAGAGTGTTTCAGTGCTGCTCAATCAAAAGAAAGGTACAACTCTGTTAGTTGAATGAACAGAACAGAAAGAAGTTTCACAGAATGCTTCCGTGTAGGTTTTATTTGAAGTAAGTCCTTTTTACACTATAGGCCCCCATGCGCTATGGTTGTCCACTTGCAGTTTCTACAGAAAGAGTGTTTCTGTGCTGCTCTATCAAAAGGAGGTTCAACTCTGTTAGTTGAATGCACAGAAGACAAAGAAGTTTCACAGAATGCTTCTGTGTAGTTTTTATTTGTAGATATTCTTTTTTGCTGTATAGGCCCCTTAGCGCTATGAATGTCCAATTGCAGTTTCTACAGAAAGAGTGTTTCAGAATTGCTCAATCAAAAGTAAGCTTCAAATCTGTTACTTGAATGCACAGAACAGAAAGAAGTTTCACTGAATGCTTCTGTGTAGTTTTTGTTTGTAGTTATTCCTTTTTCTAGCATAGGCTCCTTAGTGCTACGAATGTCCCCTTGCAGTTTCTACAGAAAGAGTGTTTCAGGACTGCTCAATCAATAGTAATGTTCAACTCTGTTAGTTGAATGCACAGAACAGAAAGAAGTTTCGCAGAATGCTTCTGAGTAGTTTCTAGTTGAAGATATCCCTTTTTCCACTATAAGCCCCTTAGAGCTCTGAATGTCCAGTTGCAGTTTCTACAGAAAGAGTGTTTCAGAACTGCTCTATCAAAAGTAATGTTCAACTCTGTTAGTTGAATGCACAGAACAGAAAGAAGTTTCGGAGAATGCTTCTGTGTAGTTTTTATTTGAAGATATTCCTTTTTCCACTATAGGCCCCTTACGGTTCCAAATATCCACTTGCTGTTTCTACAGAAAGAGCGTCTCAGAACTGCTCAATCAATAGTATGCTTCAACTCTGTTAGTTGAATGCAAAGAACAGAAATAAGTTTCACAGAATGTTTCTGTGTAGTTTTTATTTGAAGATATTCCTTTTTCCAATATAAGCCCATTAGTGCTCTTTATGTCCAGTTGCAGTTTCCACAGAAAGAGTGTTTCAGAACTGCTCTATCAAAAGTAATATTCATCTCTGTTAGTTGAATGCACAGAACATAAAGAAGTTTCGCAGAATGCTTCAGTGTAGTTTTTATTTGAAGATATTCCTTTTTCCACTATAGGCCCCTTAGGGCTCCGAATGTCCACTTGCAGTTTTTACAGAAACAGTGTTTCAGAACTGTTCAATCAAAAGTAAGCTTCAACTCTGTTAGTTGAATGCCCAGAACAGAAAGAAGTTTCGCAGAATGCTTCTGAGTAGTTTTAATTTGAAGATATTCTTTTTTCCACTATAAGCCCAATAGCGCTCTGAGTGTCCACTTGTAGTTTCTACAGAAACAGTGTTTCAGAACTGCTCTATCGAAAGTAATGTTCAACTCTGTTACTTGAATGCACAGAACAGAAAGAAGTTTCGCAGAATGCTTCTGTGTAGTTTTTATTTGTAGATATTCTTTTTGGCAGTATAGGCCCTTTAGCGCTATGAATGTCCAATGGCAGTTTCTACAGAAAGAGTGTATCAGAATTGCTCAATCAAAAGTAAGCTTCAACTCTGTTAGTTCATTGCACAGAACAGAAAGAAGTTTCACTGAATGCCTCTGTGTAGTTTTTGTTTGTAATTATTCCTTTTCCAGTATAGGCTCCTTAGTGCTAGGAATGTCCACTTGCAGTTTCTACAGAAAGAGTGTTTCAGAACTGCTCAATCAATAGTAATGTTCAACTCTGATAGTTGAATGCACAGAACAGAATGAAGTTTCGCAGAATGCTTCTGAGTAGCTTTTAGTTGAAGATATTGCTTTTTCCACTATAAGCCCTTTAGCGCTCTGAATGTCCAGTTGCAGTTTCTACAGAAAGAGTGTTTCAGAACTGCTCTACCAAAAGTAATATTCAACTGTGTTAGTTTAATGCACAGAACAGAAAGAAGCTTCGGAGAATGCTTCTGTGTAGTTTTTATTTGAAGATATTCCTTTTTCCACTATTGGCCCCTTAGGGTTCCAAATGTCCACTTGCTGTTTCTACAGAAAGAGCGTCTCAGAACTGCTCAATCAATAGTAAGCTTCAACTCTGTTAGTTGAATGCAAAGAACAGAAAGAAGTTTCACAGAATGATTCTGTGTAGTTTTTATTTGAAGATATTCGTTTTTCCACTGTACGCCCCTTAGGGTTCCAAATGTCCACTTGCAGTTTCTTCAGAAAGAGCGTCTCAGAACTGCTCAATCAAAAGTAAACTTCAACTCTGTTAGTTGAATGCAAAGAAGAGAAACAAGTTTCACAGAATGCTTCTGTATCGTTTTAATTTGAAGATATTCCTTTTTCCACTATAAGCCCATTAGCTCTCTGAGTGTCCAGTTGCATTATCCACAGAAAGAGTGTTTCAGAACTGCTCTATCAAAAGTAATATCCATCTCTGTTAGTTGAATGCACAGAACAGATAGAAGTTTCGCAGAATGCTTCTGTGTAGTTTTTATTTGAAGGTATTACTTTTTCCACTATAGGACCCTTAGGGCTCCGAATGTCCACTTACAGTTTCTACAGAAACAATGTTTCAGAACTGTTCAATCAAAAGTAAGCTTCAACTCTGTTAGTTGAATTCACAGAACAGAAAGCAGTTTCATAAAATGCTTCTGTGTAGTTTTTATTTGAAGATATTCCTTTTGCCACTAGAGTCCTCCTGGGGCTCCGAATGTCCACTTGCAGTTTCCACAGAAACTGTGTTTCAGAACTCCTCAATCAAAAGTAAGCTTCAACTCTGTTAGTTGAATGCACTGAACAAAAAGTACTATCACAGAATGCTTCTGTGTAGTTTTTCTTTGAAGACATTACATTTTCCACTGTAGGCCTCTTAGCGCTATGAATGTCCACTTGCAGTTTCTAAAGAAAGAGTGTTTCAGTGCTGCTCAATCAAAAGAAAGGTCCAACTCTGTTAGTTGAATGCACAGAACAGAAAGAAGTTTCACAGTATGCTTCCGTGTAGGTTTAATTTGAAATAAGTCCTTTTTACACTATAGGCCCCCATGCGCTATGGTTGTCCACTTGCAGTTTCTACAGAAAGAGTGTTTCTGTGCTGCTCTATCAAAAGTAGGTTCAACTCTGTTAGTTGAATGCACAGAAGACAAAGAAGTTTCACAGAATGCTTCTGTGTAGTTTTTATTTGTAGATATTCTTTTTTGCTGTATAGGCCCTTTAGCGCTATGAATGTCCATTTGCAGTTTCTACAGAAAGAGTGTTTCAGAATTGCTCAATCAAAAGTAAGCTTCAAATCTGTTACTTGAATGCACAGAACAGAAAGAAGTTTCACTGAATGCTTCTGTGTAGTTTTTGTTTGTAGTTATTCCTTTTTCCAGCATAGGCTCCTTAGTGCTAGGAATGTCCACTTGTAGTTTATACAGAAAGAGTGTTTCAGAACTGCTCAATCAATAGTAATGTTCAACTCTGTTAGTTGAATGCACAGAACAGAAAGAAGTTTCGCAGAATGCTTCTGAGTAGTTTCTAGTTGAAGATATCCCTTTTTCCACTATAAGCCCCATAGAGCTCTGAATGTCCAGTTGCAGTTTCTACAGAAAGAGTGTTTCAGAACTGCTCTATCAAAAGTAATGTTCAACTCTGTTAGTTGAATGCACAGAACAGAAAGAAGTTTCGGAGAATGCTTCTGTGTAGTTTTTATTTGAAGATATTCCTTTTTCCACTATAGGCCCCTTACGGTTCCAAATATCCACTTGCTGTTTCTACAGAAAGAGCGTCTCAGAACTGCTCAATCAATAGTATGCTTCAACTCTGTTAGTTGAATGCAAAGAACAGAAATAAGTTTCACAGAATGTTTCTGTGTAGTTTTTATTTGAAGATATTCCTTTTTCCAATATAAGCCCATTAGTGCTTTGTATGTCCAGTTGCAGTTTCCACAGAAAGAGTGTTTCAGAACTGCTCTATCAAAACTAATATTCATCTCTGTTAGTTGAATGCACAGAACAGAAAGAAGTTTCGCAGAATGCTTCCGTGTAGTTTGTATTTGAAGATATTCCTTTTTCCACTATAGGCCCCTTAGGGCTCCGAATGTCCACTTGCAGTTTTTACAGAAACAGTGTTTCAGAACTGTTCAATCAAAAGTAAGCTTCAACTCTGTTAGTTGAATGCCCAGAACAGAAAGAAGTTTCGCAGAATGCTTCTGAGTAGTTTTAGTTTGAAGATATTCTTTTTTCCACTATAAGCCCAATAGCGCTCTGAGTGTCCACTTGTAGTTTCTACAGAAACAGTGTTTCAGAACTGCTCTATCGAAAGTAATATTCAACTCTGTTACTTGAATGCACAGAACAGAAAGAAGTTTCGCAGAATGATTCTGTGTAGTTTTTATTTGTAGATATTCTTTTTTGCAGTATAGGCCCCTTAGCGCTATGAATGTCCAATTGCAGTTTCTACAGAAAGAGTGTATCAGAATTGCTCAATCAAAAGTAAGCTTCAACTCTGTTAGTTCATTGCACAGAACAGAAAGAAGTTTCACTGAATGCCTCTGTGTAGTTTTTGTTTGTAATTATTCCTTTTCCAGTATAGGCTCCTTAGTGCTAGGAATGTCCACTTGCAGTTTCTACAGAAAGAGTGTTTCAGAACTGCTCAATCAATAGTAATGTTCAACTCTGATAGTTGAATGCACAGAACAGAATGAAGTTTCGCAGAATGCTTCTGAGTAGCTTTTAGTTGAAGATATTGCTTTTTCCACTATAAGCCCTTTAGCGCTCTGAATGTCCAGTTGCAGTTTCTACAGAAAGAGTGTTTGAGAACTGCTCTACCAAAAGTAATATTCAACTCTGTTAGTTTAATGCACAGAACAGAAAGAAGCTTCGGAGAATGCTTCTGTGTAGTTTTTATTTGAAGATATCCCTTTTTCCACTATTGGCCCCGTAGGGTTCCAAATGTCCACTTGCTGTTTCTACAGAAAGAGCGTCTCAGAACTGTTCAATCAATAGTAAGCTTCAACTCTGTTAGTTGAATGCAAAGAAGAGAAACAAGTTTCACAGAATGCTTCTGTATAGTTTTAATTTGAAGTTATTCCTTTTTCCACTATAAGCCCATTAGCTCTCTGAGTGTCCAGTTGCATTATCCACAGAAAGAGTGTTTCAGAACTGCTCTATCAAAAGTAATATTCATCTCTGTTAGTTGAATGCACAGAACAGATAGAAGTTTCGCAGAATGCTTCTGTGTAGTTTTTATTTGAAGGTATTACTTTTTCCACTATAGGACCCTTAGGGCTCCGAATGTCCACTTACAGTTTCTACAGAAACAATGTTTCAGAACTGTTCAATCAAAAGTAAGCTTCAACTCTGTTAGTTGAATTCACAGAACAGAAAGCAGTTTCATAAAATGCTTCTGTGTAGTTTTTATTTGAAGATAATCCTTTTGCCACTATAGTCCTCCTGGGGCTCCGAATGTCCACTTGCAGTTTCCACAGAAACTGTGTTTCAGAACTGCTCAATCAAAAGTAAGCCTCAACTCTGTTAGTTGAATGCACTGAACAAAAAGTAGTATCACAGAATGCTTCTGTGTATTTTTTATTTGAAGACATTACATTTTCCACTGTAGGCCTCTTAGTGCTATGAATGTCCACTTGCAGTTTCTAATGAAAGAGTGTTTCAGTGCTGCTCAATCAAAAGAAAGGTCCAACTCTGTTAGTTGAATGCACAGAACAGAAAGAAGTTTCACAGAATGCTTCTGTGTAGTTTTTATCTGTAGATATTCTTTTTTGCAGTATAGGCCCCTTAGCGCTATGAATGTCCAATTGCAGTTTCTACAGAAAGAGTGTATCAGAATTGCTCAATCAAAAGTAAGCTTCAACTCTGTTAGTTCATTGCACAGAACAGAAAGAAGTTTCACTGAATGCCTCTGTGTAGGTTTGTTTGTAATTATTCCTTTTCCAGTATAGGCTCCTTAGTGCTAGGAATGTCCACTTGCAGTTTCTACAGAAAGAGTGTTTCAGAACTGCTCAATCAATAGTAATGTTCAACTCTGATAGTTGAATGCACAGAACAGAATGAAGTTTCGCAGAATGCTTCTGAGTAGCTTTTAGTTGAAGATATTGCTTTTTCCACTATAAGCCCTTTAGCGCTCTGAATTTCCAGGTGCACTTTCTACAGAAAGAGTGTTTCCGAACTGCTCTACCAAAAGTAATATTCAACTCTGTTAGTTTAATGCACAGAACAGAAAGAAGCTTCGGAGAAAGGTTCTGTGTAGTTTTTATTTGAAGATATTACTTTTTCCACTATTGGCCCCTTAGGGTTCCAAATGTCCACTTGCTGTTTCTACAGAAAGAGCGTCTCAGAACTGCTCAATCAATAGTAATATTCATCTCTGTTAGTTGAATGCAAAGAACAGAAAGAAGTTTCACAGAATGATTCTGTGTAGTTTTTATTTGAAGATATTACTTTTTCCACTATAGGACACGTAGGGCTCCGAATGTCCACTTACAGTTTCTACAGAAACAATGTTTCAGAACTGTTCAATCAAAAGTAAGCTTCAACTCTGTTAGTTGAATTCACAGAACAGAAAGCAGTTTCATAAAATGCTTCTGTGTAGTTTTTATTTGAAGATATTCCTTTTGCCACTAGAGTCCTCCTGGGGCTCCGAATGTCCACTTGCAGTTTCCACAGAAACTGTGTTTCAGAACACCTCAATCAAAAGTAAGCTTCAACTCTGTTAGTTGAATGCACTGAACAAAAAGTACTATCACAGAATGCTTCTGTGTAGTTTTTATTTGAAGATATTACATTTTCCACTGTAGGCCTCTTAGCTCTATGAATGTCCACTTGCAGTTTCTAATGAAAGAGTGTTTCTGTGCTGCTCAATCAAAAGAAAGGTCCAACTCTGTTAGTTGAATGCACAGAACAGAAAGAAGTTTCACAGTATGCTTCCGTGTAGGTTTAATTTGAAATAAGTCCTTTTTACACTATAGGCCCCCATGCGCTATGGTTGTCCACTTGCAGTTTCTACAGAAAGAGTGTTTCTGTGCTGCTCTATCAAAAGTAGGTTCAACTCTGTTAGTTGAATGCACAGAAGACAAAGAAGTTTCACAGAATGCTTCTGTGTAGTTTTTATTTGTAGATATTCTTTTTTGCTGTATAGGCCCCTTAGCCTTATGAATGTCCAATTGCAGTTTCTACAGAAAGAGTGTTTCAGAATTGCTCAATCAAAAGTAAGCTTCAAATCTGTTACTTGAATGCACAGAACAGAAAGAAGTTTCACTGAATGCTTCTGTGTAGTTTTTGTTTGTAGTTATTCCTTTTTCCAGCATAGGCTCCTTAGTGCTACGAATGTCCACTTGTAATTTCTACAGAAAGAGTGTTTCAGAACTGCTCAATCAATAGTAATGTTCAACTCTGTTAGTTGAATGCACAGAACAGAAAGAAGTTTCGCAGAATGCTTCTGAGCAGTTTCTAGTTGAAGATATCCCTTTTTCCACTATAAGCCCCATAGAGCTCTGAGTGTCCAGTTGCAGTTTATACAGAAAGAGTGTTTCAGAACTGCTCTATCAAAAGTAATGTTCAACTCTGTTAGTTGAATGCACAGAACAGAAAGAAGTTTCGGAGAATGCTTCTGTGTAGTTTTTATTTGAAGATATTCCTTTTTCCACTATAGGCCCCTTACGGTTCCAAATATCCACTTGCTGTTTCTACAGAAAGAGCGTCTCAGAACTGCTCAATCAATAGTATGCTTCAACTCTGTTAGTTGAAAGCAAAGAACAGAAATAACTTTCACAGAATGTTTCTGTGTAGTTTTTATTTGAAGATATTCCTTTTTCCAATATAAGCCCATTAGTGCTCTGTATGTCCAGTTGCAGTTTCCACAGAAAGAGTGTTTCAGAACTGCTCTATCAAAAGTAATATTCAACTCTGTTAGTTGAATGCACAGAAAAGAAAGAAGTTTCGCAGAATGCTTCCGTGTAGTTTGTATTTGAAGATATTCCTTTTTCCACTATAGGCCCCTTAGGGCTCCGAATGTCCACTTGCAGTTTTTACAGAAACAGTGTTTCAGAACTGTTCAATCAAAAGTAAGCTTCAACTCTGTTAGTTGAATGCCCAGAACAGAAAGAAGTTTCGCAGAATGCTTCTGAGTAGTTTTAATTTGAAGATATTCTTTTTTCCACTATAAGCCCAATAGCGCTCTGAGTGTCCAGTTGCAGTTTCCACAGAAAGAGTGTTTCAGAACTGCTCTACCAAAAGTAATATTCAACTCTCTTAGTTTAATGTACAGAACAGAAAGAAGCTTCGGAGAATGCTTCTGTGTAGTTTTAATTTGAAGATATTCCTTTTTCCACTATAAGCCCATTAGCTCTCTGAGTGTCCAGTTGCAGTTTCCACAGAAAGAGTGTTTCAGAACTGCTCTATCAAAAGTAATATTCATCTCTGTTAGTTGAATGCACAGAACAGATAGAAGTTTCGCAGAATGCTTCTGTGTAGTTTTTATTTGAAGATATTCCTTTTTCCACTATAGGACCCTTAGGGCTCCGAATGTCCACTTACAGTTTCTACAGAAACAATGTTTCAGAACTGTTCAATCAAAAGTAAGCTTCAACTCTGTTAGTTGAATTCAAAGAACAGAAAGCAGTTTCATAAAATGCTTCTGTGTAGTTTTTATTTGAAGATATTCCATTTTCCACTGTAGGCCTCTTAGCGCTATGAATGTCCACTTGCAGTTTCTAATGAAAGAGTGTTTCTGTGCAGCTCAATCAAAAGAAAGGTCCAACTCTGTTAGTTGAATGCACAGAACAGAAAGAAGTTTCACAGTATGCTTCTGTGTAGTTTTTATTTGAAGTAAGTCCTTTTTACACTATAGGCCCCCATGCGCTATGGTTGTCCACTTGCAGTTTCTACAGAAAGAGTGTTTCTGTGCTGCTCTATCAAAAGTAGGTTCAACTCTGTTAGTTGAATGCACAGAAGACAAAGAAGTTTCACAGAATGCTTCTGTGTAGTTTTTATTTGTAGATATTCTTTTTTGCTGTATAGGCCCCTTAGCGCTATGAATGTCCAATTGCAGTTTCTACAGAAAGAGTGTTTCAGAATTGCTCAATCAAAAGTAAGCTTCAAATCTGTTACTTGAATGCACAGAACAGAAAGAAGTTTCACTGAATGCTTCTGTGTAGTTTTTGTTTGTAGTTATTCCTTTTTCCAGCATAGGCTCCTTAGTGCTACGAATGTCCACTTGTAGTTTCTACAGAAAGAGTGTTTCAGAACTGCTCAATCAATAGTAATGTTCAACTCTGTTAGTTGAATGCACAGAACAGAAAGAAGTTTCGCAGAATGCTTCTGAGTAGTTTCTAGTTGAAGATATCCCTTTTTCCACTATAAGCCCCATAGAGCTCTGAATGTCCAGTTGCAGTTCCTACAGAAAGAGTGTTTCAGAACTGCTCTATCAAAAGTAATGTTCAACTCTGTTAGTTGAATGCACAGAACAGAAAGAAGCTTCGGAGAATGCTTCTGTGTAGTTTTAATTTGAAGATATTCTTTTTTCCACTATAAGCCCATTAGCTCTCTGAGTGTCCAGTTGCATTTTCCACAGAAAGAGTGTTTCAGAACTACTCTATCAAAAGTAATGTTCAACTCTGTTAGTTGAATGCACAGAACAGAAAGAAGCTTCGGAGAATGCTTCTGTGTAGTTTTAATTTGAAGATATTCCTTTTTCCACTATAAGCCCATTAGCTCTCTGAGTGTCCAGTTGCATTTTCCACAGAAGGAGTGTTTCAGAACTGCTCTATCCAAAGTAATATTCATCTCTCTTAGTTGAATGCACAGCACAGATAGAAGCTTCGGAGAATGCTTCTGTGTAGTTTTTATTTGAAGATATTCCTTTTTCCACTATTGGCCCCTCAGGGTTCCAAATGTCCACTTGCTGTTTCTACAGAAAGAGCGTCTCAGAACTGCTCAATCAATAGTAAGCTTCAACTCTGTTAGTTGAATGCAAAGAACAGAAAGAAGTTTCACAGAATGATTCTGTGTAGTTTTTATTTGAAGATATTCGTTTTTCCACTGTACGCCCCTTAGGGTTCCAAATGTCCACTTGCAGTTTCTTCAGAAAGAGCGTCTCAGAACCTCTCAATCAAAAGTAAACTTCAACTCTGTTAGTTGAATGCAAAGAAGAGAAACAAGTTTAACAGAATGCTTCTGTATAGTTTTAATTTGAAGATATTCCTTTTTCCACTATAAGCCCATTAGCTTTCTGAGTGTCCAGTTGCATTATCCACAGAAAGAGTGTTTCAGAACTGCTCTATCAAAAGTAATATTCATCTCTGTTGAATGCACAGAACAGATAGAAGTTTCGCAGAATGCTTCTGTGTAGTTTTTATTTGAAGATATTCCTTTTTCCACTATAGGACCCTTAGGGCTCCGAATGTCCACTTGCAGTTTCTACAGAAACAATGTTTCAGAACTTTTCAATCAAAAGTAAGCTTCAACTCTGTTAGTTGAATTCACAGAACAGAAAGCAGTTTCATAAAATGCTTCTGTGTAGTTTTTATTTGAAGATATTCCATTTGCCACTAGAGTCCTCCTGGGGCTCCAAATGTCCACTTGCAGTTTCCACAGAAACTGTGTTTCAGAACTGCTCAATCAAAAGTAAGCTTCAACTCTGTTAGTTGAATGCACTGAACAAAAAGTACTATCACAGAATGCTTCTGTGTAGTTTTTATTTGAAGACATTACATTTTCCACTGTAGGCCTCTTAGCGCTATGAATGTCCACTTGCAGTTTCTAATGAAAGAGTGTTTCTGTGCTGCTCAATCAAAAGAAAGGTCCAACTCTGTTAGTTGAATGCACAGAACAGAAAGAAGTTTCACAGTATGCTTCCGTGTACGTTTTATTTGAAATAAGTCCTTTTTACACTATAGGCCCCCATGCGCTATGGTTGTCCACTTGCAGTTTCTACAGAAAGAGTGTTTCTGCGCTGCTCTATCAAAAGTAGGTTCAACTCTGTTAGTTGAATGCACAGAAGACAAAGAAGTTTCACAGAATGCTTCTGTGTAGTTTTTATTTGTAGATATTCTTTTTTGCAGTATAGGCCCCTTAGCGCTATGAATGTCCAATTGCAGTTTCTACAGAAAGAGTGTTTCAGAATTGCTCAATCAAAAGTAAGCTTCAAATCTGTTACTTGAATGCACAGAACAGAAAGAAGTTTCACTGAATGCTTCTGTGTAGTTTTTGTTTGTAGTTATTCCTTTTTCCAGCATAGGCTCCTTAGTGCTACGAATGTCCACTTGTAGTTTCTACAGAAAGAGTGTTTCAGAACTGCTCAATCAATAGTAATGTTCAACTCTGTTAGTTGAATGCACAGAACAGAAAGAAGTTTCGCAGAATGCTTCTGAGTAGTTTCTAGTTGAAGATATCCCTTTTTCCACTATAAGCCCCATAGAGCTCTGAATGTCCAGTTGCAGTTTCTACAGAAAGAGTGTTTCAGAACTGCTCTATCAAAAGTAATGTTCAACTCTGTTAGTTGAATGCACAGAACAGAAAGAAGTTTCGGAGAATGCTTCTGTGTAGTTTTTATTTGAAGATATTCCTTTTTCCACTATTGGCCCCTTAGGGTTCCATATGTCCACTTGCTGTTTCTACAGAAAGAGCGTCTCAGAACTGCTCAATCAATAGTATGCTTCAACTCTGTTAGTTGAATGCAAAGAACAGAAATAAGTTTCACAGAATGTTTCTGTGTAGTTTTTATTTGAAGATATTCCTTTTTCCAATATAAGCCCATTAGTGCTCTGTATGTCCAGTTGCAGTTTCCACAGAAAGAGTGTTTCAGAACTGCTCTATCAAAAGTAATATTCATCTCTGTTAGTTGAATGCACAGAACAGAAAGAAGTTTCGCAGAATGCTTCCGTGTAGTTTGTATTTGAAGATATTCCTTTTTCAACTATAGGCCAATTAGGGCTCCGAATGTCCACTTGCAGTTTTTACAGAAACAGTGTTTCAGAACTGTTCAATCAAAAGTAAGCTTCAACTCTGTTAGTTGAATGCCCAGAACAGAAAGAAGTTCGCAGAATGCTTCTGTGTAGTTTTTATTTGTAGATATTCTTATTTGCAGTATAGGCCCCTTAGCGCTATGAATGTCCAATTGCAGTTTCTACAGAAGGAGTGTATCAGAATTGCTCAATCAAAAGTAAGCTTCAACTCTGTTAGTTCATTGCACAGAACAGAAAGAAGTTTCACTGAATGCCTCTGTGTAGTTTTTGTTTGTAATTATTCCTTTTCCATTATAGGCTCCTTAGTGCTAGGAATGTCCACTTGCAGTTTCTACAGAAAGAGTGTTTCAGAACTGCTCAATCAATAGTAATGTTCAACTCTGTTAGTTGAATGCACAGAACAGAAAGAAGCTTCGGAGAATGCTTCTGTGTAGTTTTAATTTGAAGATATTCCTTTTTCCACTATAAGCCCATTAGCTCTCTGAGTGTCCAGTTGCATTTTCCACAGAAGGAGTGTTTCAGAACTGCTCTATCCAAAGTAATATTCATCTCTGTTAGTTGAATGCACAGCACAGATAGAAGCTTCGGAGAATGCTTCTGTGTAGTTTTTATTTGAAGATATTCCTTTTTCCACTATTGGCCCCTTAGGGTTCCAAATGTCCACTTGCTCTTTCTACAGAAAGAGCGTCTCAGAACTGCTCAATCAATAGTAAGCTTCAACTCTGTTAGTTGAATGCAAAGAACAGAAAGAAGTTTCACAGAATGATTCTGTGTAGTTTTTATTTGAAGATATTCGTTTTTCCACTGTACGCCCCTTAGGGTTCCAAATGTCCACTTGCAGTATCTTCAGAAAGAGCGTCTCAGAACTGCTCAATCAAAAGTAAACTTCAACTCTGTTAGTTGAATGCAAAGAAGAGAAACAAGTTTCACAGAATGCTTCTGTATAGTTTTAATTTGAAGATATTCCTTTGTCCACTATAAGCCCATTAGCTTTCTGAGTGTCCAGTTGCATTATCCACAGAAAGAGTGTTTCAGAACTGCTCTATCAAAGGTAATATTCATCTCTGTTGAATGCACAGAACAGATAGAAGTTTCGCAGAATGCTTCTGTGTAGTTTTTATTTGAAGATATTCCTTTTTTCACTATGGGACCCTTAGGGCTCCGAATGTCCACTTGCAGTTTCTACAGAAACAATGTTTCAGAACTTTTCAATCAAAAGTAAGCTTCAACTCTGTTAGTTGACTTCACAGAACAGAAAGCAGTTTCATAAAATGCTTCTGTATAGTTTTTATTTGAAGATAATCCATTTGCCACTAGAGTCCTCCTGGGGCTCCAAATGTCCACTTGCAGTTTCCACAGAAACTGTGTTTCAGAACTGCTCAATCAAAAGGAAGCTTCAACTCTGTTAGTTGAATGCACTGAACAAAAAGTACTATCACAGAATGCTTCTGTGTAGTTTTTATTTGAGGACATTACATTTTCCACTGTAGGCCTCTTAGCGCTATGAATGTCCACTTGCAGTTTCTAATGAAAGAGTGTTTCAGTGCTGCTTAATCAAAAGAAAGGTCCAACTCTGTTAGTTGAATGCACAGAACAGAAAGAAGTTTCACAGAATGCTTCTGTGTAGGTTTTATTTGAAGTAAGCCCTTTTTACACTATAGGCCCCCATGCGCTATGGTTGTCCACTTGCAGTTTCTACAGAAAGAGTGTTTCAGTGCTGCTCTATCAAAAGTAGGTTCAACTCTGTTAGTTGAATGCACAGAAGACAAAGAACTTTCACAGAATGCTTCTGTGTTGTTTTTATTTGTAGATATTCTTTTTTGCTGTATAGGCCCCTTTCCGCTATGAATGTCCAATTGCAGTTTCTACAGAAAGAGTGTTTCAGAATTGCTCAATCAAAAGTAAGCTTCAAATCTGTTACTTGAATGCACAGAACAGAAAGAAGTTTCACTGAATGCTTCTGTGTAGTTTTTGTTTGTAGTTATTCCTTTTTCCTGCATAGGCTCCTTAGTGCTACGAATGTCCCCTTGCAGTTTCTACAGAAAGAGTGTTTCAGAACTGCTCAATCAATAGTAATGTTCAACTCTGTTAGTTGAATGCACAGAACAGAAAGAAGTTTCACAGAATGCTTCTGAGTAGTTTCTAGTTGAAGATATCCCTTTTTCCACTATAAGCCACATAGAGCTCTGAATGTCCAGTTGCAGTTTCTACAGAAAGAGTGTTTCAGAACTGCTCTATCAAAAGTAATGTTCAACTCTGTTAGTTGAATGCACAGAACAGAAAGAAGTTTCGGAGAATGCTTCTGTGTAGTTTTTATTTGAAGATATTCCTTTTTCCACTATAGGCCCATTACGGTTCCAAATATCCACTTGCTGTTTCTACAGAAAGAGCGTCTCAGAACTGCTCAATCAATAGTATGCTTCAACTCTGTTAGTTGAATGCAAACAACAGAAATAAGTTTCACAGAATGTTTCTGTGTAGTTTTTATTTGAAGATATTCCTTTTTCCAATATAAGCCCATTAGTACTCTGTATGTCCAGTTGCAGTTTCCACAGAAAGAGTGTTTCAGAACTACTCTATCAAAAGTAATATTCATCTCTGTTAGTTGAATGCACAGAACAGAAAGAAGTTTCGCAGAATGCTTCAGTGTAGTTTTTATTTGAAGATATTCCTTTTTCCACTATAGGCCCCTTAGGGCTCCGAATGTCCAGTTGCTGTTTCTACAGAAAGAGTGTTTCAGAACTGCTCTACCAAAAGTAATATTCAACTCTGTTAGTTTAATTCACAGAACAGAAAGTAGCTTCGGAGAATGGTTCTGTGTAGTTTTTATTTGAAGATATTCCTTTTTCCACTATTGGCCCCTTAGGGTTCCAAATGTCCACTTGCTGTTTCTACAGAAAGAGCGTCTCAGAACTGCTCAATCAATAGTAAGCTTCAACTCTGTTAGTTGAATGCAAAGAACAGAAAGAAGTTTCACAGAATGATTCTGTGTAGTTGTTATTTGAAGATATTCGTTTTTCCACTGTACGCCCCTTAGGGTTCCAAATGTCCACTTGCAGTTTATTCAGAAAGAGCGTCTCAGAACTGCTCAATCAAAAGTAAACTTCAACTCTGTTAGTTGAATGCAAAGAAGAGAAACAAGTTTCACAGAATGCTTCTGTATAGTTTTAATTTGAAGATATTCCTTTTTCCACTATAAGCCCATTAGCTCTCGGAGTGTCCAGTTGCAGTTTCCACAGAAAGAGTGTTTCAGAACTGCTCTATCAAAAGTAATATTCATATCTGTTAGTTGAATGCACAGAAGAGATAGAAGTTTCGCAGAATGCTTCTGTGTAGTTTTTATTTGAAGATATTCCTTTTTCCAATATAGGACCCTTAGGGCTCCGAATGTCCACTTGCAGTTTCTACAGAAACAATGTTTCAGAACTTTTCAATCAAAAGTAAGATTCAACTCTGTTAGTTGAATTCACAGAACAGAAAGCAGTTTCATAAAATGCTTCTGTGTAGTTTTTATTTGAAGATATTCCATCTGCCACTAGAGTCCTCCTGGGGCTCCAAATGTCCACTTGCAGTTTCCACAGAAACTGTGTTTCAGAACTGCTCAATCAAAAGTAAGCTTCAACTCTGTTAGTTGAATGCACTGAACAAAAAGTACTATCACAGAATGCTTCTGTGTAGTTTTTATTTGAAGACATTACATTTTCCACTGTAGGCCTCTTAGCGCTATGAATGTCCACTTGCAGTTTCTAATGAAAGAGTGTTTCAGTGCTGCTCAATCAAAAGAAAGGTTCAACTCTGTTAGTTGAATGCACAGAACAGAAAGAAGTTTCACAAAATGCTTCTGTGTTGTTTTTATTTGTAGATATTCTTTTTTGCTGTATAGGCCCCCTAGAGCTATGAATGTCCAATTGCAGTTTCTACAAAAAGAGTGTTTCAGAATTGCTCAATCAAAAGTAAGCTTCAAATCTGTTAATTGAATGCACAGAACAGAAAGAAGTTTCACTGAATGCTTCTGTGTAGATTTTGTTTGTAGTTATTCCTTTTTCCAGCATAGGCTCCTTAGTGCTACGAATGTCCACTTGCAGTTTCTACAGAAAGAGTGTTTCAGAACTGCTCAATCAATAGTAATGTTCAACTCTGTTAGTTGAATGCACAGAACAGAAAAAGTTTCGCAGAATGCTTCTGAGTAGTTTCTAGTTGAAGATATCCCTTTTTCCACTATAAGCCCCACAGAGCTCTGAATGTCCAGTTGCAGTTCCTACAGAAAGAGTGTTTCAAACTGCTCTATCAAAAGTAATGTTCAACTCTGTTAGTCGAATGCACAGAACAGAAAGAAGCTTCGGAGAATGCTTCTGTGTAGTTTTAATTTGAAGATATTCTTTTTTCCACTATAAGCCCATTAGCTCTCTGAGTGTCCAGTTGCATTTTCCACAGAAAGAGTGTTTCAGAACTACTCTATCAAAAGTAATGTTCAACTCTGTTAGTTGAATGCACAGAACAGAAAGAAGCTTCGGAGAATGCTTCTGTGTAGTTTTAATTTGAAGATATTCCTTTTTCCACTATAAGCCCATTAGCTCTCTGAGTGTCCAGTTGCATTTTCCACAGAAGGAGTGTTTCAGAACTGCTCTATCCAAAGTAATATTCATCTCTCTTAGTTGAATGCACAGCACAGATAGAAGCTTCGGAGAATGCTTCTGTGTAGTTTTTATTTGAAGATATTCCTTTTTCCACTATTGGCCCCTCAGGGTTCCAAATGTCCACTTGCTGTTTCTACAGAAAGAGCGTCTCAGAACTGCTCAATCAATAGTAAGCTTCAACTCTGTTAGTTGAATGCAAAGAACAGAAAGAAGTTTCACAGAATGATTCTGTGTAGTTTTTATTTGAAGATATTCGTTTTTCCACTGTACGCCCCTTAGGGTTCCAAATGTCCACTTGCAGTTTCTTCAGAAAGAGCGTCTCAGAACCTCTCAATCAAAAGTAAACTTCAACTCTGTTAGTTGAATGCAAAGAAGAGAAACAAGTTTAACAGAATGCTTCTGTATAGTTTTAATTTGAAGATATTCCTTTTTCCACTATAAGCCCATTAGCTTTCTGAGTGTCCAGTTGCATTATCCACAGAAAGAGTGTTTCAGAACTGCTCTATCAAAAGTAATATTCATCTCTGTTGAATGCACAGAACAGATAGAAGTTTCGCAGAATGCTTCTGTGTAGTTTTTATTTGAAGATATTCCTTTTTCCACTATAGGACCCTTAGGGCTCCGAATGTCCACTTGCAGTTTCTACAGAAACAATGTTTCAGAACTTTTCAATCAAAAGTAAGCTTCAACTCTGTTAGTTGAATTCACAGAACAGAAAGCAGTTTCATAAAATGCTTCTGTGTAGTTTTTATTTGAAGATATTCCATTTGCCACTAGAGTCCTCCTGGGGCTCCAAATGTCCACTTGCAGTTTCCACAGAAACTGTGTTTCAGAACTGCTCAATCAAAAGTAAGCTTCAACTCTGTTAGTTGAATGCACTGAACAAAAAGTACTATCACAGAATGCTTCTGTGTAGTTTTTATTTGAAGACATTACATTTTCCACTGTAGGCCTCTTAGCGCTATGAATGTCCACTTGCAGTTTCTAATGAAAGAGTGTTTCTGTGCTGCTCAATCAAAAGAAAGGTCCAACTCTGTTAGTTGAATGCACAGAACAGAAAGAAGTTTCACAGTATGCTTCCGTGTACGTTTTATTTGAAATAAGTCCTTTTTACACTATAGGCCCCCATGCGCTATGGTTGTCCACTTGCAGTTTCTACAGAAAGAGTGTTTCTGCGCTGCTCTATCAAAAGTAGGTTCAACTCTGTTAGTTGAATGCACAGAAGACAAAGAAGTTTCACAGAATGCTTCTGTGTAGTTTTTATTTGTAGATATTCTTTTTTGCAGTATAGGCCCCTTAGCGCTATGAATGTCCAATTGCAGTTTCTACAGAAAGAGTGTTTCAGAATTGCTCAATCAAAAGTAAGCTTCAAATCTGTTACTTGAATGCACAGAACAGAAAGAAGTTTCACTGAATGCTTCTGTGTAGTTTTTGTTTGTAGTTATTCCTTTTTCCAGCATAGGCTCCTTAGTGCTACGAATGTCCACTTGTAGTTTCTACAGAAAGAGTGTTTCAGAACTGCTCAATCAATAGTAATGTTCAACTCTGTTAGTTGAATGCACAGAACAGAAAGAAGTTTCGCAGAATGCTTCTGAGTAGTTTCTAGTTGAAGATATCCCTTTTTCCACTATAAGCCCCATAGAGCTCTGAATGTCCAGTTGCAGTTTCTACAGAAAGAGTGTTTCAGAACTGCTCTATCAAAAGTAATGTTCAACTCTGTTAGTTGAATGCACAGAACAGAAAGAAGTTTCGGAGAATGCTTCTGTGTAGTTTTTATTTGAAGATATTCCTTTTTCCACTATTGGCCCCTTAGGGTTCCATATGTCCACTTGCTGTTTCTACAGAAAGAGCGTCTCAGAACTGCTCAATCAATAGTATGCTTCAACTCTGTTAGTTGAATGCAAAGAACAGAAATAAGTTTCACAGAATGTTTCTGTGTAGTTTTTATTTGAAGATATTCCTTTTTCCAATATAAGCCCATTAGTGCTCTGTATGTCCAGTTGCAGTTTCCACAGAAAGAGTGTTTCAGAACTGCTCTATCAAAAGTAATATTCATCTCTGTTAGTTGAATGCACAGAACAGAAAGAAGTTTCGCAGAATGCTTCCGTGTAGTTTGTATTTGAAGATATTCCTTTTTCAACTATAGGCCAATTAGGGCTCCGAATGTCCACTTGCAGTTTTTACAGAAACAGTGTTTCAGAACTGTTCAATCAAAAGTAAGCTTCAACTCTGTTAGTTGAATGCCCAGAACAGAAAGAAGTTCGCAGAATGCTTCTGTGTAGTTTTTATTTGTAGATATTCTTATTTGCAGTATAGGCCCCTTAGCGCTATGAATGTCCAATTGCAGTTTCTACAGAAGGAGTGTATCAGAATTGCTCAATCAAAAGTAAGCTTCAACTCTGTTAGTTCATTGCACAGAACAGAAAGAAGTTTCACTGAATGCCTCTGTGTAGTTTTTGTTTGTAATTATTCCTTTTCCATTATAGGCTCCTTAGTGCTAGGAATGTCCACTTGCAGTTTCTACAGAAAGAGTGTTTCAGAACTGCTCAATCAATAGTAATGTTCAACTCTGTTAGTTGAATGCACAGAACAGAAAGAAGCTTCGGAGAATGCTTCTGTGTAGTTTTAATTTGAAGATATTCCTTTTTCCACTATAAGCCCATTAGCTCTCTGAGTGTCCAGTTGCATTTTCCACAGAAGGAGTGTTTCAGAACTGCTCTATCCAAAGTAATATTCATCTCTGTTAGTTGAATGCACAGCACAGATAGAAGCTTCGGAGAATGCTTCTGTGTAGTTTTTATTTGAAGATATTCCTTTTTCCACTATTGGCCCCTTAGGGTTCCAAATGTCCACTTGCTCTTTCTACAGAAAGAGCGTCTCAGAACTGCTCAATCAATAGTAAGCTTCAACTCTGTTAGTTGAATGCAAAGAACAGAAAGAAGTTTCACAGAATGATTCTGTGTAGTTTTTATTTGAAGATATTCGTTTTTCCACTGTACGCCCCTTAGGGTTCCAAATGTCCACTTGCAGTATCTTCAGAAAGAGCGTCTCAGAACTGCTCAATCAAAAGTAAACTTCAACTCTGTTAGTTGAATGCAAAGAAGAGAAACAAGTTTCACAGAATGCTTCTGTATAGTTTTAATTTGAAGATATTCCTTTGTCCACTATAAGCCCATTAGCTTTCTGAGTGTCCAGTTGCATTATCCACAGAAAGAGTGTTTCAGAACTGCTCTATCAAAGGTAATATTCATCTCTGTTGAATGCACAGAACAGATAGAAGTTTCGCAGAATGCTTCTGTGTAGTTTTTATTTGAAGATATTCCTTTTTTCACTATGGGACCCTTAGGGCTCCGAATGTCCACTTGCAGTTTCTACAGAAACAATGTTTCAGAACTTTTCAATCAAAAGTAAGCTTCAACTCTGTTAGTTGACTTCACAGAACAGAAAGCAGTTTCATAAAATGCTTCTGTATAGTTTTTATTTGAAGATAATCCATTTGCCACTAGAGTCCTCCTGGGGCTCCAAATGTCCACTTGCAGTTTCCACAGAAACTGTGTTTCAGAACTGCTCAATCAAAAGGAAGCTTCAACTCTGTTAGTTGAATGCACTGAACAAAAAGTACTATCACAGAATGCTTCTGTGTAGTTTTTATTTGAGGACATTACATTTTCCACTGTAGGCCTCTTAGCGCTATGAATGTCCACTTGCAGTTTCTAATGAAAGAGTGTTTCAGTGCTGCTTAATCAAAAGAAAGGTCCAACTCTGTTAGTTGAATGCACAGAACAGAAAGAAGTTTCACAGAATGCTTCTGTGTAGGTTTTATTTGAAGTAAGCCCTTTTTACACTATAGGCCCCCATGCGCTATGGTTGTCCACTTGCAGTTTCTACAGAAAGAGTGTTTCAGTGCTGCTCTATCAAAAGTAGGTTCAACTCTGTTAGTTGAATGCACAGAAGACAAAGAACTTTCACAGAATGCTTCTGTGTTGTTTTTATTTGTAGATATTCTTTTTTGCTGTATAGGCCCCTTTCCGCTATGAATGTCCAATTGCAGTTTCTACAGAAAGAGTGTTTCAGAATTGCTCAATCAAAAGTAAGCTTCAAATCTGTTACTTGAATGCACAGAACAGAAAGAAGTTTCACTGAATGCTTCTGTGTAGTTTTTGTTTGTAGTTATTCCTTTTTCCTGCATAGGCTCCTTAGTGCTACGAATGTCCCCTTGCAGTTTCTACAGAAAGAGTGTTTCAGAACTGCTCAATCAATAGTAATGTTCAACTCTGTTAGTTGAATGCACAGAACAGAAAGAAGTTTCACAGAATGCTTCTGAGTAGTTTCTAGTTGAAGATATCCCTTTTTCCACTATAAGCCACATAGAGCTCTGAATGTCCAGTTGCAGTTTCTACAGAAAGAGTGTTTCAGAACTGCTCTATCAAAAGTAATGTTCAACTCTGTTAGTTGAATGCACAGAACAGAAAGAAGTTTCGGAGAATGCTTCTGTGTAGTTTTTATTTGAAGATATTCCTTTTTCCACTATAGGCCCATTACGGTTCCAAATATCCACTTGCTGTTTCTACAGAAAGAGCGTCTCAGAACTGCTCAATCAATAGTATGCTTCAACTCTGTTAGTTGAATGCAAACAACAGAAATAAGTTTCACAGAATGTTTCTGTGTAGTTTTTATTTGAAGATATTCCTTTTTCCAATATAAGCCCATTAGTACTCTGTATGTCCAGTTGCAGTTTCCACAGAAAGAGTGTTTCAGAACTACTCTATCAAAAGTAATATTCATCTCTGTTAGTTGAATGCACAGAACAGAAAGAAGTTTCGCAGAATGCTTCAGTGTAGTTTTTATTTGAAGATATTCCTTTTTCCACTATAGGCCCCTTAGGGCTCCGAATGTCCAGTTGCTGTTTCTACAGAAAGAGTGTTTCAGAACTGCTCTACCAAAAGTAATATTCAACTCTGTTAGTTTAATTCACAGAACAGAAAGTAGCTTCGGAGAATGGTTCTGTGTAGTTTTTATTTGAAGATATTCCTTTTTCCACTATTGGCCCCTTAGGGTTCCAAATGTCCACTTGCTGTTTCTACAGAAAGAGCGTCTCAGAACTGCTCAATCAATAGTAAGCTTCAACTCTGTTAGTTGAATGCAAAGAACAGAAAGAAGTTTCACAGAATGATTCTGTGTAGTTGTTATTTGAAGATATTCGTTTTTCCACTCTACGCCCCTTAGGGTTCCAAATGTCCACTTGCAGTTTATTCAGAAAGAGCGTCTCAGAACTGCTCAATCAAAAGTAAACTTCAACTCTGTTAGTTGAATGCAAAGAAGAGAAACAAGTTTCACAGAATGCTTCTGTATAGTTTTAATTTGAAGATATTCCTTTTTCCACTATAAGCCCATTAGCTCTCGGAGTGTCCAGTTGCAGTTTCCACAGAAAGAGTGTTTCAGAACTGCTCTATCAAAAGTAATATTCATATCTGTTAGTTGAATGCACAGAAGAGATAGAAGTTTCGCAGAATGCTTCTGTGTAGTTTTTATTTGAAGATATTCCTTTTTCCAATATAGGACCCTTAGGGCTCCGAATGTCCACTTGCAGTTTCTACAGAAACAATGTTTCAGAACTTTTCAATCAAAAGTAAGATTCAACTCTGTTAGTTGAATTCACAGAACAGAAAGCAGTTTCATAAAATGCTTCTGTGTAGTTTTTATTTGAAGATATTCCATCTGCCACTAGAGTCCTCCTGGGGCTCCAAATGTCCACTTGCAGTTTCCACAGAAACTGTGTTTCAGAACTGCTCAATCAAAAGTAAGCTTCAACTCTGTTAGTTGAATGCACTGAACAAAAAGTACTATCACAGAATGCTTCTGTGTAGTTTTTATTTGAAGACATTACATTTTCCACTGTAGGCCTCTTAGCGCTATGAATGTCCACTTGCAGTTTCTAATGAAAGAGTGTTTCAGTGCTGCTCAATCAAAAGAAAGGTTCAACTCTGTTAGTTGAATGCACAGAACAGAAAGAAGTTTCACAAAATGCTTCTGTGTTGTTTTTATTTGTAGATATTCTTTTTTGCTGTATAGGCCCCCTAGAGCTATGAATGTCCAATTGCAGTTTCTACAAAAAGAGTGTTTCAGAATTGCTCAATCAAAAGTAAGCTTCAAATCTGTTAATTGAATGCACAGAACAGAAAGAAGTTTCACTGAATGCTTCTGTGTAGTTTTTGTTTGTAGTTATTCCTTTTTCCAGCATAGGCTCCTTAGTGCTACGAATGTCCACTTGCAGTTTCTACAGAAAGAGTGTTTCAGAACTGCTCAATCAATAGTAATGTTCAACTCTGTTAGTTGAATGCACAGAACAGAAAAAGTTTCGCAGAATGCTTCTGAGTAGTTTCTAGTTGAAGATATCCCTTTTTCCACTATAAGCCCCACAGAGCTCTGAATGTCCAGTTGCAGTTCCTACAGAAAGAGTGTTTCAAACTGCTCTATCAAAAGTAATGTTCAACTCTGTTAGTCGAATGCACAGAACAGAAAGAAGCTTCGGAGAATGCTTCTGTGTAGTTTTAATTTGAAGATATTCTTTTTTCCACTATAAGCCCATTTGCTCTCTTAGTGTCCAGTTGCATTTTCCACAGAAAGAGTGTTTCAGAACTACTCTATCAAAAGTAATGTTCAACTCTGTTAGTTGAATGCACAGAACAGAAAGAAGCTTCGGAGAATGCTTCTGTGTAGTTTTAATTTGAAGATATTCCTTTTTCCACTATAAGCCCATTAGCTCTCTGAGTGTCCAGTTGCATTTTCCACAGAAGGAGTGTTTCAGAACTGCTCTATCCAAAGTAATATTCATCTCTCTTAGTTGAATGCACAGCACAGATAGAAGCTTGGGAGAATGCTTCTGTGTAGTTTTTATTTGAAGATATTCCTTTTTCCACTATTGGCCCCTCAGGGTTCCAAATGTCCACTTGCTGTTTCTACAGAAAGAGCGTCTCAGAACTGCTCAATCAATAGTAATGTTCAACTCTGTTAGTTGAATGCACAGAACAGAAAGAAGTTTCGCAGAATGCTTCTGAGTAGTTTCCAGTTGAAGATATCCCTTTTTCCACTATAAGCCCCATAGAGCTCTGAATGTCCAGTTGCAGTTCCTACAGAAAGAGTGTTTCAGAACTGCTCAATCAATAGTAATGTTCAACTCTGTTGAATGTAAAGAACAGAAAGAAGTTTCACAGAATGATTCTGTGTAGTTTTTATTTGAAGATATTCGTTTTTCCACTGTACGCCCCTTAGGGTTCCAAATGTCCACTTGCAGTTTCTTCAGAAAGAGCGTCTCAGAACTGCTCAATGAAAAGTAAACTTCAAATCTGTTAGTTGAATGCAAAGAAGAGAAACAAGTTTCACAGAATGCTTCTGTGTAGTTTTAATTTGAAGATATTCCTTTTTCCACTATAAGCCCATTAGCTCTCTGAGTGTCCAGTTGCAGTTTCCACAGAAAGAGTGTTTCAGAACTGCTCTATCAAAAGTAATATTCATCTCTGTTAGTTGAATGCACAGAACAGATAGAAGTTTCGCAGAATGCTTCTGTGTAGTTTTTATTTGAAGATATTCCTTTTTCCACTATAGGACCCTTAGGGCTCCGAATGTCCACTTACAGTTTCTACAGAAACAATGTTTCAGAACTTTTCAATCAAAAGTAAGCTTCAACTCTGTTAGTTGAATTCAGAGAACAGAAAGCAGTTTCATAAAATGCTTCTGTGTAGTTTTTATTTGAAGATATTCCATTTGCCACTAGACTCCTCCTGGGGCTCCAAATGTCCACTTGCAGTTTCCACAGAAACTGTGTTTCAGAACTGCTCAATCAAAAGTAAGCTTCAACTCTGTTAGTTGAATGCACTGAACAAAAAGTACTATCACAGAATGCTTCTGTGTAGTTTTTATTTGAAGACATTACATTTTCCACTGTAGGCCTCTTAGCGCTATGAATGTCCACTTGCAGTTTCTAATGAAAGAGTGTTTCAGTGCTGCTCAATCAAAAGAAAGGTCCAACTCTGTTAGTTGAATGCACAGAACAGAAAGAAGTTTCACAGAATGCTTCTGTGTAGGTTTTATTTGAAGTAAGTCCTTTTTACACTATAGGCCCCCATGCGCTATGGTTGTCCACTTGCAGTTTCTACAGAAAGAGTGTTTCTGTGCTGCTCTATCAAAAGTAGGTTCAACTCTGTTAGTTGAATGCACAGAAGACAAAGAAGTTTCACAGAATGCTTCTGTGTTGTTTTTATTTGTAGGTATTCATTTTTGCTGTATAGGCCCCTTAGCGCTATGAATGTCCAATTGCAGTTTCTACAGAAAGAGTGTTTCAGAATTGCTCAATCAAAAGTAAGCTTCAAATCTGTTACTTGAATGCACAGAACAGAAAGAAGTTTCACTGAATGCTTCTGTGTAGTTTTTGTTTGTAGTTATTCCTTTTTCCAGCATAGGCTTCTTAGTGTTACGAATGTCCCCTTGCAGTTTCTACAGAAAGAGTGTTCCAGAACTGCTCAATCAATAGTAATGTTCAACTCTGTTAGTTGAATGCACAGAACAGAAAGAAGTTTCGCAGAATGCTTCTGAGTAGTTTCTAGTTGAAGATATCCCTTTTTCCACTATAAGCCCCATAGAGCTCTGAATGTCCAGTTGCAGTTTCTACAGAAAGAGTGTTTCAGAACTGCTCTATCAAGAGTAATGTTCAACTCTGTTAGTTGAATGCACAGAACAGAAAGAAGTTTCGGAGAATGCTTCTGTGTAGTTTTTATTTGAAGATATTCTTTTTCCACTATAGGCCCCTTACGGTTCCAAATATCCACTTGCTGTTTCTACAGAAAGAGCGTCTCAGAACTGCTCAATCAATAGTATGCTTCAACTCTGTTAGTTGAATGCAAAGAAGAGAAACAAGTTTCACAGAATGCTTCTGTATAGTTTTAATTTGAAGATATTCCTTTTTCCACTATAAGCCCATTAGCTCTCGGAGTGTCCAGTTGCAGTTTCCACAGAAAGAGTGTTTCAGAACTGCTCTATCAAAAGTAATATTCATATCTGTTAGTTGAATGCACAGAAGATTAGAAGTTTCGCAGAATGCTTCTGTGTAGTTTTTATTTGAAGATATTCCTTTTTCCACTATAGGACCCTTAGGGCTCCGAATGTCCACTTACAGTTTCTACAGAAACAATGTTTCAGAACTTTTCAATCAAAAGTAAGCTTCAACTCTGTTAGTTGAATTCACAGAACAAAAGCAGTTTCATAAAATGCTTCTGTGTAGTTTTTATTTGAAGATATTCCATTTGCCACTAGAGTCCTCCTGGGGCTCCAAATGTCCACTTGCAGTTTCCACAGAAACTGTGTTTCAGAACTGCTCAATCAAAAGTAAGCTTCAACTCTGTTAGTTGAATGCACTGAACAAAAAGTACTATCACAGAATTCTTCTGTGTAGTTTTTATTTGAAGACATTACATTTTCCACTGTAGGCCTCTTAGCGCTATGAATGTCCACTTGCAGTTTCTAATGAAAGAGTGTTTCAGTGCTGCTCAATCAAAAGAAAGGTCCAACTCTGTTAGTTGAATGCACAGAACAGAAAGAAGTTTCACAGAATGCTTCTGTGTAGGTTTTATTTGAAGTAAGTCCTTTTTACACTATAGGCCCCCATGCGCTATGGTTGTCCACTTGCAGTTTCTACAGAAAGAGTGTTTCTGTGCTGCTCTATCAAAAGTAGGTTCAACTCTGTTAGTTGAATGCACAGAAGACAAAGAAGTTTCACAGAATGCTTCTGTGTTGTTTTTATTTGTAGATATTCTTTTTTGCTGTATAGGCCCCTTAGCGCTATGAATGTCCAATTGCAGTTTCTACAGAAAGAGTGTTTCAGAATTGCTCAATCAAAAGTAAGCTTCAAATCTGTTACTTGAATGCACAGAACAGAAAGAAGTTTCACTGAATGCTTCTGTGTACTTTTTGTTTGTAGTTATTCCTTTTTAAAGCTTAGGCTTCTTAGTGCTACGAATGTCCCCTTGCAGTTTCTACAGAAAGAGTGTTCCAGAACTGCTCAATCAATAGTAATGTTCAACTCTGTTAGTTGAATGCACAGAACAGCAAGAAGTTTCGCAGAATGCTTCTGAGTAGTTTCTAGTTGAAGATATCCCTTTTTCTACTATAAGCCCCATAGAGCTCTGAATGTCCAGTTGCAGTTTCTACAGAAAGAGTGTTTCAGAACTGCTCTATCAAGAGTAATGTTCAACTCTGTTAGTTGAATGCACAGAACAGAAAGAAGTTTCGGAGAATGCTTCTGTGTAGTTTTTATTTGAAGATATTCCTTTTTCCACTATAGGCCCCTTACGGTTCCAAATATCCACTTGCTGTTTCTACAGAAAGAGCGTCTCAGAACTGCTCAATCAATAGTATGCTTCAAATCTGTTAGTTGAATGCAAAGAACAGAAATAAGTTTCACAGAATGTTTCTGTGTAGTTTTTATTTGAAGATATTCCTTTTTCCAATATAAGCCCATTAGTGCTCTGTATGTCCAGTTGCAGTTTCCACAGAAAGAGTGTTTCAGAACTGCTCTATCAAAAGTAATATTCATCTCTGTTAGTTGAATGCACAGAACAGAAAGAAGTTTCGCAGAATGCTTCAGTGTAGTTTGTATTTGAAGATATTCCTTTTTCCACTATAGGCCCCTTAGGGCTCCGAATGTCCACTTGCAGTTTTTACAGAAACAGTGTTTCAGAACTGTTCAATCAAAAGTAAGCTTCAACTCTGTTAGTTGAATGCCCAGAACAGAAAGAAGTTTCGCAGAATGCTTCTGAGTAGTTTTAATTTGAAGATATTCTTTTTTCCACTATAAGCCCAATAGCGCTCTGAGTGTCCACTTGTAGTTTCTACAGAAACAGTGTTTCAGAACTGCTCTATCGAAAGTAATTTTCAACTCTGTTACTTGAATGCACAGAACAGAAAGAAGTTTCGCAGAATGCTTCTGTGTAGTTTTTATTTGTAGATATTCTTTTTTGCAGTATAGGCCCCTTAGCGCTATGAATGTCCAATTGCAGTTTCTACAGAAAGAGTGTATCAGAATTGCTCAATCAAAAGTAAGCTTCAACTCTGTTAGTTCATTGCACAGAACAGAAAGAAGTTTCACTGAATGCCTCTGTGTAGTTTTTGTTTGTAATTATTCCTTTTCCAGTATAGGCTCCTTAGTGCTAGGAATGTCCACTTGCAGTTTCTACAGAAAGAGTGTTTCAGAACTGCTCAATCAATAGTAATGTTCAACTCTGATAGTTGAATGCACAGAACAGAATGAAGTTTCGCAGAATGCTTCTGAGTAGCTTTTAGTTGAAGATATTGCTTTTTCCACTATAAGCCCTTTAGCGCTCTGAATGTCCAGTTGCAGTTTCTACAGAAAGAGTGTTTCAGAACTGCTCTACCAAAAGTAATATTCAACGCTGTTAGTTTAATGCACAGAACAGAAAGAAGCTTCGGAGAATGCTTCTGTGTAGTTTTTATTTGAAGATATTCCTTTTTGCACTATTGGCCCCTTAGGGTTCCAAATGTCCACTTGCTGTTTCTACAGAAAGAGCGTCTCAGAACTGCTCAATCAATAGTAAGCTTCAACTCTGTTAGTTGAATGCAAAGAACAGAAAGAAGTTTCACAGAATGATTCTGTGTAGTTTTTATTTGAAGATATTCGTTTTTCCACTGTACGCCCCTTAGGGTTCCAAATGTCCACTTGCAGTTTCTTCAGAAAGAGCGTCTCAGAACTACTCAATCAAAAGTAAACTTCAACTCTGTTAGTTGAATGCAAAGAAGAGAAACAAGTTTCACAGAATGCTTCTGTATAGTTTTAATTTGAAGATATTCCTTTTTCCACTATAAGCCCATTAGCTCTCTGAGTGTCCAGTTGCAGTTTCCACAGAAAGAGTGTTTCAGAACTGCTCTACCAAAAGTAATATTCAACTCTGTTAGTTTAATGCACAGAACAGAAAGAAGCTTCGGAGAATGTTTCTGTGTAGTTTTAATTTGAAGATATTCCTATTTCCACTATAAGCCCATTAGCTCTCTGAGTGTACAGTTGCATTTTCCACAGAAAGAGTGTTTCAGAACTGCTCTATCAAAAGTAATGTTCAACTCTGTTAGTTGAATGCACAGAACAGAAAGAAGCTTTGGAGAATGCTTCTGTGTAGTTTTAATTTGAAGATATTCCTTTTTCCACTATAAGCCCATTAGCTCTCTGAGTGTCCAGTTGCATTTTCCACAGAAAGAGTGTTTCAGAACTGCTCTATCAAAAGTAATATTCATCTCTGTTAGTTGAATGCACAGAACAGAAAGTAATTTCGCAGAATGCTTCTGTGTAGTTTTTATTTGAAGATATTCCTTTTTCCACTATTGGCCCCTTAGGGTTCCAAATGTCCACTTGCTGTTTCTACAGAAAGAGCTTCTCAGAACTGCTCAATCAATAGTAAGCTTCAACTCTGTTAGTTGAATGCAAAGAACAGAAAGAAGTTTCACAGAATGATTCTGTGTAGTTTTTATTTGAAGATATTCGTTTTTCCACTGTACGCCCCTTAGGGTTCCAAATGTCCACTTGCAGTTTCTTCAGAAAGAGCGTCTCAGAACTGCTCAATCAAAAGTAAACTTCAACTCTGTTGGTTGAATGCAAAGAAGAGAAACAAGTTTCACAGAATGCTTCTGTATAGTTTTAATTTGAAGATATTCCTTTTACCACTATAAGCCCATTAGCTCTCGGAGTGTCCAGTTGCAGTTTCCACAGAAAGAGTGTTTCAGAACTGCTCTATCAAAAGTAATATTCATCTCTGTTAGTTGAATGCACAGAAGAGATAGAAGTTTCGCAGAATGCTTCTGTGTAGTTTTTATTTGAAGATATTCCTTTTTCCACTATAGGACCCTTAGGGCTCCGAATGTCCACTTACAGTTTCTACAGAAACAATGTTTCAGAACTTTTCAATCAAAAGTAAGCTTCAACTCTGTTAGTTGAATTCACAGAACAGAAAGCAGTTTCATAAAATGCTTCTGTGTAGTTTTTATTTGAAGATATTCCATTTGCCACTAGAGTCCTCCTGGGGCTCCAAATGTCCACTTGCAGTTTCCACAGAAACTGTGTTTCAGAACTGCTCAATCAAAAGTAAGCTTCAACTCTGTTAGTTGAATGCACTGAACAAAAAGTACTATCACAGAATGCTTCTGTGTAGTTTTTATTTGAAGACATTACATTTTCCACTGTAGGCCTCTTAGCGCTATGAATGTCCACTTGCAGTTTCTAATGAAAGAGTGTTTCAGTGCTGCTCAATCAAAAGAAAGGTCCAACTCTGTTAGTTGAATGCACAGAACAGAAAGAAGTTTCACAGAATGCTTCTGTGTAGGTTTTATTTGAAGTAAGTCCTTTTTACACTATAGGCCCCCATGCGCTATGGTTGTCCACTTGCAGTTTCTACAGAAAGAGTGTTTCTGTGCTGCTCTATCAAAAGTAGGTTCAACTCTGTTAGTTGAATGCATAGAAGACAAAGAAGTTTCACAGAATGCTTCTGTGTTGTTTTTATTTGTAGATGTTCTTTTTTGCTGTATAGGCCCCTTAGCGCTATGAATGTCCAATTGCAGTTTCTACAGAAAGAGTGTTTCAGAATTACTCAATCAAAAGTAAGCTTCAAATCTGTTACTTGAATGCACAGAACAGAAAGAAGTTTCACTGAATGCTTCTGTGTAGTTTTTGTTTGTAGTTATTCCTTTTTCCAGCATAGGCTTCTTAGTGCTACGAATGTCCCCTTGCAGTTTCTACAGAAAGAGTGTTCCAGAACTGCTCAATCAATAGTAATGTTCAACTCTGTTAGTTGAATGCACAGAACAGAAAGAAGTTTCGCAGAATGCTTCTGAGTAGTTTCTAGTTGAAGATATCCCTTTTTCCACTATAAGCCCCATAGAGCTCTGAATGTCCAGTTGCAGTTTCTACAGAAAGAGTGTTTCAGAACTGCTCTATCAAGAGTAATGTTCAACTCTGTTAGTTGAATGCACAGAACAGAAAGAAGTTTCGGAGAATGCTTCTGTGTAGTTTTTATTTGAAGATATTCCTTTTTCCACTATAGGCCCCTTACGGTTCCAAATATCCACTTGCTTTTTCTACAGAAAGAGCGTCTCAGAACTGCTCAATCAATAGTGTGCTTCAACTCTGTTAGTTGAATGCAAAGAACAGAAATAAGTTTCACAGAATGTTTCTGTGTAGTTTTTATTTGAAGATATTCCTTTTTCCAATATAAGCCCATTAGTGCTCTGTATGTCCAGTTGCAGTTTCCACAGAAAGAGTGTTTCAGAACTGGTCTATCAAAAGTAATATTCATCTCTGTTAGTTGAATGCACAGAACAGAAAGAAGTTTCGCAGAATGCTTCAGTGTAGTTTGTATTTGAAGATATTCCTTTTTCCACTATAGGCCCCTTAGGGCTCCGAATGTCCACTTGCAGTTTTTACAGAAACAGTGTTTCAGAACTGTTCAATCAAAAGTAAGCTTCAACTCTGTTAGTTGAATGCCCAGAACAGAAAGAAGTTTCGCAGAATGCTTCTGAGTAGTTTTAATTTGAAGATATTCTTTTTTCCACTATAAGCCCAATAGCGCTCTGAGTGTCCACTAGTAGTTTCTACAGAAACAGTGTTTCAGAACTGCTCTATCGAAAGTAATGTTGAACTCTGTTACTTGAATGCACAGAACAGAAAGAAGTTTCGCAAAATGCTTCTGTCTAGTTTTTATTTATAGATATTCTTTTTGGCAGTATAGGCCCCTTAGCGCTATGAATGTCCAATTGCAGTTTCTACAGAAAGAGTTTATCAGAATTGCTCAATCAAAAGTAAGCTTCAACTCTGTTAGTTCATTGCACAGAAGAGAAAGAAGTTTCACTGAATGCCTCTGTGTAGTTTTGGTTTGTAATTATTCCTTCTCCAGTATAGGCTCCTTAGTGCTAGGAATGTCCACTTGCAGTTTCTACAGAAAGAGTGTTTCAGAACTGCTCAATCAATAGTAATGTTCAACTCTGATAGTTGAATGCACAGAACGGAATGAAGTTTCGCAGAATGCTTCTGAGTAGCTTTTAGTTGAAGATATTGCTTTTTCCACTATAAGCCCTTTAGCGCTCTGAATGTCCAGTTGCAGTTTCTACAGAAAGAGTGTTTCAGAACTGCTCTACCAAAAGTAATATTCAACTCTGTTAGTTTAATGCATAGAACAGAAAGAAGCTTCGGAGAATGCTTCTGTGTAGATTTTATTTGAAGATATTCCTTTTTGCACTATTGGCCCCTTAGGGCTCCAAATGTCCACTTGCTGTTTCTACAGAAAGAGCGTCTCAGAACTGCTCAATCAATAGTAAGCTTCAACTCTGTTAGTTGAATGCAAAGAACAGAAAGAAGTTTCACAGAATGATTCTGTGTAGTTTTTATTTGAAGATATTCGTTTTTCCACTGTACGCCCCTTAGGTTTCCAAATGTCCACTTGCAGTTTCTTCAGAAAGAGCGTCTCAGAACTGCTCAATCAAAAGTAAACTTCAACTCTGTTAGTTGAATGCAAAGAAGAGAAACAAGTTTCACAGAATGCTTCTGTATAGTTTTAATTTGAAGATATTCCTTTTTCCACTATAAGCCCATTAGCTCTCTGAGTGTCCAGTTGCAGTTTCCACAGAAAGAGTGTTTCAGAACTGCTCTACCAAAAGTAATATTCAACTCTGTTAGTTTAATGCACAGAACAGAAAGAAGCTTCGAAGAATGCTTCTGTGTAGTTTTAATTTGAAGATATTCCTTTTTCCACTATAAGCCCATTAGCTCTCTGAGTGTCCAGTTGCATTTTCCACAGAAAGAGTGTTTCAGAACTGCTCTATCAAAAGTAATATTCATCTCTGTTAGTTGAATGCACAGAACAGAAAGAAGTTTCGCAGAATGCTTCTGTGTAGTTTTTATTTGAAGATATTCCTTTTTCCACTATAGGACCCTTAGGGCTCCGAATGTCCACTTACAGTTTCTACAGAAACAATGTTTCAGAACTGTTCAATCAAAAGTAAGCTTCAACTCTGTTAGTTGAATTCACAGAACAGAAAGTAGTTTCATAAAATGCTTCTGTGTAGTTTTTATTTGAAGATATTCCTTTTGCCACTAGAGTCCTCCTGGGGCTCCGAATGTCCACTTGCAGTTTCCACAGAAGCTGTGTTTCAGAACTCCTCCATCAAAAGTAAGCTTCAACTCTGTTAGTTGAATGCACTGAACAAAAAGTACTATCACAGAGTGCTTCTGTGTAGTTTTTATTTGAAGACATTACATTTTCCACTGTAGGCCTCTTAGCGCTATGAATGTCCACTTGCAGTTTCTAATGAAAGAGTGTTTCTGTGCTGCTCAATCAAAAGAAAGGTCCAACTCTGTTACTTGAATGCACAGAACAGAAAGAAGTTTCACTTAATGCTTCTGTGTAGTTTTTGTTTGTAGTTATTCCTTTTTCCAGCATAGGCTCCTTAGTGCTACGAATGTCCACTTGCAGTTTCTACAGAAAGAGTGTTTCAGAACTGCTCAATCAATAGTAATGTTCAACTCTGTTAGTTGAATGCACAGAACAGATAGAAGTTTCGCAGAATGCTTCTGAGTAGTTTCTAGTTGAAGATATCCCTTTTTCCACTATAAGCCACATAGAGCTCTGAATGTCCAGTTGCAGTTTCTACAGAAAGAGTGTTTCAGAACTGCTCTATCAAAAGTAATGTTCAACTCTGTTAGTTGAATGCACAGAACAGAAAGAAGTTTCGGAGAATGCTTCTGTGTAGATTTTATTTGAAGGTATTCCTTTTTCCACTATAGGCCCCTTAGGGTTCCAAATATCCACTTGCTGTTTCTACAAAAAGAGCGTCTCAGAACTGCTCAATCAATAAGAAGCTTCAACTCTCTTAGTTGAATGCAAAGAACAGAAATAAGTTTCACAGAATGCTTCTGTGTAGTTTTTATTTGAAGATATTCCTTTTTCCTCTATAAGCTCATTAGCGCTCTGTATGTCCAGTTGCAGTTTCCACAGAAAGAGTGTTTCAGAACTGCTCTATGAAAAGTAATATTCATCTCTGTTAGTTGAATGCACAGAACAGAAAGAAGTTTGGCAGAATGCTTCTGAGTAGTTTTAATTTGAATATATTCTTTTTTCCACTATAAGCCCAATAGCGCTCTGAGTGTCCACTTGTAGTTTCTACAGAAACAGTGTTTCAGAACTGCTCTATCAAAAGTAATATTCAACTCTGTTACTTGAATGCGCAGAACAGAAAGAAGTTTCGCAGAATGCTTTTGTGTAGTTTTTATTTGAAGATATACCATTTTCCACCATAGGACCCTTAGGGCTCCGAATATCCACTTACACTTTCTACAGAAACAGTGTTTCACAACTGCTCTATCAAAAGTAAGCTTCAACTCTGTTAGTTGAATAAACAGAACAGAAAGCAGTTTCATAAAACGCTTCTGTGTAGTTTTTATTTGAAGATATTCCTTTTGCCACTAGAGTCCTCTTGGGGCTCCGAATATCCACTTGCAGTTTCCACAGAAACTGTGTTTCAGAACTCCTCAATCAAAAGTAAGCTTCAACTCTGTTAGTTGAACGCACTGAACAAAAAGTACTTTCACAGAATGCTTCTGTGTAGTTTTTAGTTGAAGACATTACATTTTCCACTGTAGGCCTCTTAGCGCTATGAATGTCCACTTGCAGTTTCTAATGAAAGAGCGTTTCAGTGCTGCTCAATCAAAAGAAAGTTCCAACTCTGTTAGTTGAATGCACAGAACAGAAAGAAGGTTCACAGAATGCTTCTGTGTAGTTTTAATTTGAAGTACGTCCTTTTTACACTATAGGCTCCCATGCTCTGATTGTCCACTTGCAGTTTCTACAGAAAGAGTGTTTCTGTGCTGCTCTATCAAAAGTAGGTTCAGCTCTGTTTGTTGAATGCACAGAAGACAAAGAAGTTTCACAGAATGCTTCTGTGTAGTTTTTATTTGTAGATATTCTTGTTTGCTGTATAGGCCCCTTAGCGCTATGAATGTCCAATTGCAGTTTCTACAGAAAGAGTGTTTCAGAATTGCTCAATCAAAAGTAAGCTTCAAATCTGTTACTTGAATGCACAGAACAGAAAGAAGTTTCACTGAATGCTTCTGTGTAGTTTTTGGTTGTAGTTATTCCTTTTTCCAGCATTGGCTCCTTAGTGCTACGAATGTCCACTTGTAGTTTCTACAGAAAGAGTGTTTCAGAACTGCTCAATCAATAGTAATGTTCAACTCTGTTAGTTGAATGCACAGAACAGAAAGAAGTTTCGCAGAATGCTTCTGAGTAGTTTCTAGTTGAAGATATCCCTTTTTCCACTATAAGCCCCAAAGAGCTCTGAATGTCCAGTTGCAGTTTCTACAGAAAGAGTGTTTCAGAACTGCTCTATCAAAAGTAATGTTCAACTCTGTTAGTTGAATGCACAGAACAGAAAGAAGTTTCGGAGAATGCTTCTGTGTAGATTTTATTTGAAGGTATTCCTTTTTCCACTATAGGCCCCTTAGGGTTCCAAATATCCACTTGCTGTTTCTACAAAAAGAGCGTCTCAGAACTGCTCAATCAATAAGAAGCTTCAACTCTCTTAGTTGAATGCAAAGAACAGAAATAAGTTTCACAGAATGCTTCTGTGTAGTTTTTATTTGAAGATATTCCTTTTTCCTCTATAAGCTCATTAGCGCTCTGTATGTCCAGTTGCAGTTTCCACAGAAAGAGTGTTTCAGAACTGCTCTATGAAAAGTAATATTCATCTCTGTTAGTTGAATGCACAGAACAGAAAGAAGTTTGGCAGAATGCTTCTGAGTAGTTTTAATTTGAATATATTCTTTTTTCCACTATAAGCCCAATAGCGCTCTGAGTGTCCACTTGTAGTTTCTACAGAAACAGTGTTTCAGAACTGCTCTATCAAAAGTAATATTCAACTCTGTTACTTGAATGCGCAGAACAGAAAGAAGTTTCGCAGAATGCTTTTGTGTAGTTTTTATTTGAAGATATACCATTTTCCACCATAGGACCCTTAGGGCTCCGAATATCCACTTACACTTTCTACAGAAACAGTGTTTCACAACTGCTCTATCAAAAGTAAGCTTCAACTCTGTTAGTTGAATAAACAGAACAGAAAGCAGTTTCATAAAACGCTTCTGTGTAGTTTTTATTTGAAGATATTCCTTTTGCCACTAGAGTCCTCTTGGGGCTCCGAATATCCACTTGCAGTTTCCACAGAAACTGTGTTTCAGAACTGCTCAATCAAAAGTAAGCTTCAACTCTGTTAGTTGAACGCACTGAACAAAAAGTACTTTCACAGAATGCTTCTGTGTAGTTTTTATTTGAAGACATTACATTTTCCACTGTAGGCCTCTTAGCGCTATGAATGTCCACTTGCAGTTTCTAATGAAAGAGCGTTTCAGTGCTGCTCAATCAAAAGAAAGTTCCAACTCTGTTAGTTGAATGCACAGAACAGAAAGAAGGTTCACAGAATGCTTCTGTGTAGTTTTAATTTGAAGTACGTCCTTTTTACACTATAGGCTCCCATGCTCTGATTGTCCACTTGCAGTTTCTACAGAAAGAGTGTTTCTGTGCTGCTCTATCAAAAGTAGGTTCAGCTCTGTTTGTTGAATGCACAGAAGACAAAGAAGTTTCACAGAATGCTTCTGTGTAGTTTTTATTTGTAGATATTCTTTTTTGCTGTATAGGCCCCTTAGCGCTATGAATGTCCAATTGCAGTTTCTACAGAAAGAGTGTTTCAGAATTGCTCAATCAAAAGTAAGCTTCAAATCTGTTACTTGAAAGCACAGAACAGAAAGAAGTTTCACTGAATGCTTCTGTGTAGATTTTTTGGAGTTATTCCTTTTTCCAGAATAGGCTCCTTAGTGCTACGAATGTCCACTTGTAGTTTCTACAGAAAGAGTGTTTCAGAACTGCTCAATCAATAGTAATGTTCAACTCTGTTAGTTGAATGCACAGAACAGAAAGAAGTTTCGCAGAATGCTTCTGAGTAGTTTCTAGTTGAAGATACCCCTTCTTCCACTATAAGCCCCATAGAGCTCTGAATGTCCAGTTGCAGTTTCTACAGAAAGAGTGTTTCAGGACTGCTCTATCAAAAGTAATATTCATCTCTGTTAGTTGAATGCACAGAACAGAAATAAGTTTCGCAGAATGCTTCTGTGTAGTTTTTATCTATAGATATTCTTTTTTGCAGTATAGGACCCTTAGCGCTATGAATGTCCAATTGCAGTTTCTACAGAAAGAGTGTATCAGAATTGCTCAATCAAAAGTAAGCTTCAACTCTGTTAGTTCATTGCACAGAACAGAAAGAAGTTTCACTGAATGCCTCTGTGTAGTTTTTGTTTGTAATTATTTCTTTTCCAGTATAGGCTCCTTAGTGCTAGGAATGTCCACTTGCAGTTTCTACAGAAAGAGTGTTTCAGAACTGCTCAATCAATAGTAATGTTCAACTCTGATAGTTGAATGCACAGAACAGAATGAAGTTTCGCAGAATGCTTCTGAGTAGCTATTAGTTGAAGATATTGCTTTTTCCACTATAAGCCCTTTAGCGCTCTGAATGTCCAGTTGCAGTTTCGACAGAAAGAGTGTTTCAGAACTGCTCTACCAAAAGTAATATTCAACTCTGTTAGTTTAATGCACAGAACAGAAAGAAGCTTCGGAGAATGCTTCTGTGTAGTTTTTATTTGAAGATATTCCTTTTTCCACTATTGGCCCCTTAGGGTTCCAAATGTCCACTTGCTGTTTCTACAGAAAGAGCGTCTCAGAACTGCTCAATCAATAGTTAGCTTCAACTCTGTTAGTTGAATGCAAAGAAAAGAAAGAAGTTTCACAGAATGATTCTGTGTAGTTTTTATTTGAAGATATTCGTTTTTCCACTGTACGCCCCTTAGGGTTCCAAATGTCCACTTGCAGTTTCTTCAGAAAGAGCGTCTCAGAACTGCTCAATCAAAAGTAAACTTCAACTCTGTTAGTTGAATGCAAAGAAGAGAAACAAGTTTCACAGAATGCTTCTGTATAGTTTTAATTTGAAGATATTCCTTTTTCCACTATAAGCCCATTAGCTCTCTGAGTGTCCAGTTGCAGTTTCCACAGAAAGAGTGTTTCAGAACTGCTCTATCAAAAGTAATATTCATCTCTGTTAGTTGAATGCACAGAACAGATAGAAGTTTCGCAGAATGCTTCTGTGTAATTTTTATTTGAAGATATTCCTTTTTCCACTATAGGACCCTTAGGGCTCCGAATGTCCACTTACAGTTTCTACAGAAACAATGTTTCAGAACTGTTCAATCAAAAGTAAGCTTCAACTCTGTTAGTTGAATTCACAGAACAGAAAGCAGTTTCATAAAAGGCTTCTGTGTAGTTTTTATTTGAAGATATTCCATTTGCCACTAGAGCCCTCCTGGGGCTCCAAATGTCCACTTGCAGTTTCCACAGAAACTGTGTTTCAGAACTCCTCCATCAAAAGTAAGCTTCAACTCTGTTAGTTGAATGCACTGAACAAAAAGTACTATCACAGAATGCTTCTGTGCAGTTTTTATTTGAAGACATTACATTTTCCACTGTAGGCCTCTTAGCGCTATGAATGTCCACTTGCAGTTTCTAATGAAAGAGTGTTTCAGTGCTGCTCAATCAAAAGAAAGGTCCAACTCTGTTAGTTGAATGCACAGAACAGAAAGTAGTTTCACAGAATGCTTCTGTGTTGTTTTTATTTGTAGATATTCTTTTTTGCTGTATAGGCCCCTTAGCGCTATGAATGTCTAATTGCAGTTTCTACAGAAAGAGTGTTTCAGAATTGCTCAATCAAAAGTAAGCTTCAAATCTGTTACTTGAATGCACAGAACAGAAAGAAGTTTCACTGAATGCTTCTGTGTAGTTTTTGTTTGTAGTTATTCCTTTTTCCAGCATAGGCTCCTTAGTGCTACGAATGTCCACTTGCAGTTTCTACCGAAAGAGTGTTTCAGAACTGCTCAATCAATAGTAATGTTCAACTCTGTTAGTTGAATGCACGGAACAGAAAGAAGTTTCGCAGAATGCTTCTGAGTAGTTTCTAGTTGAAGATATCCCTTTTTCCACTATAAGCCCCATAGAGCTCTGAATGTCCAGTTGCAGTTCCTACAGAAAGAGTGTTTCAGAACTGCTCAATCAATAGTAATGTTCAACTCTGTTGAATGCAAAGAACAGAAAGAAGTTTCACAGAATGATTCTGTGTAGTTTTTATTTGAAGATATTCGTTTTTCCACTGTACGCCCCTTAGGATTCCAAATGTCCACTTGCAGTTTCTTCAGAAAGAGCGTCTCAGAACTGCTCAATCAAAAGTAAACTTCAAATCTTTAGTTGAATGCAAAGAAGAGAAACAAGTTTCACAGAATGCTTCTGTATAGTTTTAATTTGAAGATATTCCTTTTTCCACTATAAGCCCATTAGCTCTCTGAGTGTCCAGTTGCAGTTTCCACAGAAAGAGTGTTTCAGAACTGCTCTATCAAAAGTAATATTCATCTCTGTTAGTTGAATGCACAGAACAGATAGAAGTTTCGCAGAATGCTTCTGTGTAGTTTTTATTTGAAGATATTCCTTTTTCCACTATAGGACCCTTAGGGCTCCGAATGTCCACTTACAGTTTCTACAGAAACAATGTTTCAGAACTTTTCAATCAAAAGTAAGCTTCAACTCTGTTTGTTGAATTCACAGAACAGAAAGCAGTTTCATAAAAGGCTTCTGTGTAGTTTTTATTTGAAGATATTCCATTTGCCACTAGAGTCCTCCTGGGGCTCCAAATGTCCACTTGCAGTTTCCACAGAAACTGTGTTTCAGAACTGCTCAATCAAAAGTAAGCTTCAACTCTGTTAGTTGAATGCACTGAACAAAAAGTACTATCACAGAATGCTTCTGTGTAGTTTTTATTTGAAGACATTACATTTTCCACTGTAGGCCTCTTAGCGCTATGAATGTCCACTTGCAGTTTCTAATGAAAGAGTGTTTCAGTGCTGCTCAATCAAAAGAAAGGTCCAACTCTGTTAGTTTAATGCACAGAACAGAAAGAAGTTTCACAGAATGCTTCTGTGTTGTTTTTATTTGTAGATATTCTTTTTTGCTGTATAGGCCCCTTAGCGCTATGAATGTCCAATTGCAGTTTCTACAGAAAGAGTGTTTCAGAATTGCTCAATCAAAAGTAAGCTTCAAATCTGTTACTTGAATGCACAGAACAGAAAGAAGTTTCACTGAATGCTTCTGTGTAGTTTTTGTTTGTAGTTATTCCTTTTTGCAGCATAGGCTCCTTAGTGCTACGAATGTCCACTTGCAGTTTCTACCGAAAGAGTGTTTCAGAACTGCTCAATCAATAGTAATGTTCAACTCTGTTAGTTGAATGCACAGAACAGAAAGAAGTTTCGCAGAATGCTTCTGAGTAGTTTCTAGTTGAAGATATCCCTTTTTCCACTATAAGCCCCATAGAGCTCTGAATGTCCAGTTGCAGTTCCTACAGAAAGAGTGTTTCAGAACTGCTCTATCAAAAGTAATGTTCAACTCTGCTAGTTGAATGCACAGAACAGAAAGAAGCTTCGGAGAATGCTTCTGTGTAGTTTTAATTTGAAGATATTCTTTTTCCACTATAAGCCCTTTAGCTCTCTGAGTGTCCAGTTGCATTTTCCACAGAAAGAGTGTTTCAGAACTGCTCTATCCAAAGTAATATTCATCTCTGTTAGTTGAATGCACAGAACAGATAGAAGTTTCGCAGAATGCTTCTGTGTAGTTTTTAGTTGAAGATATTACTTTTTCCACTATAGGACCCTTAGGGCTCCGAATGTCCACTTACAGTTTCTACAGAAACAATGTTTCAGAACTGTTCAATCAAAAGTAAGCTTCAACTCTGTTAGTTGAATTCACAGAACAGAAAGCAGTTTCATAAAATGCTTCTGTGTAGTTTTATTTGAAGATATTCCTTTTGCCACTAGAGTCCTCCTGGGGCTCCGAATGTCCACTTGCAGTTTCCACAGAAACTGTGTTTCAGAACTCCTAAATCAGAAGTAAGCTTCAACTCTGTTAGTTGAATGCACTGAACAAAAAGTACTATCACAGAATGCTTCTGTGTAGTTTTTATTTGAAGACATTACATATTCCACTGTAGGCCTCTTAGCGCTATGAATGTCCACTTGCAGTTTCTAATGAAAGAGTGTTTCTGTGCTGCTCAATCAAAAGAATGGTCCAACTCTGTTAGTTGAATGCACAGAACAGAAAGAAGTTTCACAGTATGCTTCCGTGTAGGTTTTATTTGAAGTAAGTCCTTTATACACTATAGGCCCCCATGCGCTATGGTTGTCCACTTGCAGTTTCTATAGAAAGAGTGTTTCTGTGCTGCTCTATCAAAAGTAGGTTAAACTCTGTTAGTTGAATGCACAGACAAAGAAGTTTCACAGAATGCTTCTGTGTAGTTTTTATTTGTAGATATTCTTTTTTGCTGTATAGGCCCCTTAGCGCTATGAATGTCCAATTGCAGTTTCTACAGAAAGAGTGTTTCAGAATTGCTCAATCAAAAGTAAGCTTCAAATCTGTTACTTGAATGCAGAGAACAGAAAGAAGTTTCACTGAATGCTTCTGTTTAGTTTTTGTTTGTAGTTATTCCTTTTTCCAGCATAGGCTCCTTAGTGCTACGAATGTCCACTTGTAGTTTCTACAGAAAGAGTGTTTCAGAACTGCTCAATCAATAGTAATGTTCAACTCTGTTAGTTGAATGCACAGAACAGAAAGAAGTTTCGCAGAATGCTTCTGAGTAGTTTCTAGTTGAAGATATCCCTTTTTCCACTATAAGCCCCATAGAGCTCTGAATGTCCAGTTGCAGTTTCTACAGAAAGAGTGTTTCAGAACTGCTCTATCAAAAGTAATGTTCAACTCTGTTAGTTGAATGCACAGAACAGAAAGAAGTTTCGGAGAATGCTTCTGTGTAGTTTTTATTTGAAGATATTCCTTTTTCCACTATAGGCCCCTTACGGTTCCAAATATCCATTTGCTGTTTCTACAGAAAGAGCGTCTCAGAACTGCTCAATCAATAGTATGCTTCAACTCTGTTAGTTGAATGCAAAGAACAGAAATAAGTTTCACAGAATGTTGCTGTGTAGTTTTTATTTGAAGATATTCCTTTTTCCAATATAAGCCCATTAGTGCTCTGTATGTCCAGTTGCAGTTTCCACAGAAAGAGTGTTTCAGAACTGCTCTATCAAAAGTAATATTCATCTCTGTTAGTTGAATGCACAGAACAGAAAGAAGTTTCGCAGAATGCTTCAGTGTAGTTTTTATTTGAAGATATTCCTTTTTCCTCTATAGGCCCCTTAGGGCTCCGAATGTCCACTTGCAGTTTTTACAGAAACAGTGTTTCAGAACTGTTCAATCAAAAGTAAGCTTCAACTCTGTTAGTTGAATGCCCAGAACAGAAAGAAGTTTCGCAGAATGCTTCTGAGTAGTTTTAATTTGAAGATATTCTTTTTTCCACTATAAGCCCAATAGCGCTCTGAGTGTCCACTTGTAGTTTCTACAGAAACAGTGTTTCAGAACTGCTCTATCGAAAGTAATATTCAACTCTGTTACTTGAATGCACAGAACAGAAATAAGTTTCGCAGAATGCTTCTGTGTAGTTTTTATTTGTAGATATTCTTTTTTGCAGTATAGGCCCCTTAGCGCTATGAATGTCCAATTGCAGTTTCTACAGAAAGAGTGTATCAGAATTGCTCAATCAAAAGTAATCTTCAACTCTGTTAGTTCATTGCACAGAACAGAAAGAAGTTTCACTGAATGCCTCTGTGTAGTTTTTGTTTGTAATTATTCCTTTTCCAGTATAGGCTCCTTAGTGCTAGGAATGTCCACTTGCAGTTTCTACAGAAAGAGTGTTTCAGAACTGCTCAATCAATAGTAATGTTGAACTCTGATAGTTGAATGCACAGAACAGAATGAAGTTTAGCAGAATGCTTCTGAGTAGCTTTTAGTTGAAGATATTGCTTTTTCCACTATAAGCCCTTTAGCGCTCTGAATGTCCAGTTGCAGTTTGTACAGAAAGAGTGTTTCAGAACTGCTCTACCAAAAGTAATATTCAACTCTGTTAGTTTAATGCACAGAACAGAAAGAAGCTTCGGAGAATGCTTCTGTGTAGTTTTTATTTGAAGATATTCCTTTTTGCACTATTGGCCCCTTAGGGTTCCAAATGTCCACTTGCTGTTTCTACAGAAAGAGCGTCTCAGAACTGCTCAATCAATAGTAAGCTTCAACTCTGTTAGTTGAATGCAAAGAACAGAAAGAAGTTTCACAGAATGATTCTGTGTAGTTTTTATTTGAAGATATTCGTTTTTCCACTGTACGCCCCTTAGGGTTCCAAATGTCCACTTGCAGTTTCTTCAGAAAGAGCGTCTCAGAACTGCTCAATCAAAAGTAAACTTCAACTCTGTTAGTTGAATGCACAGAACAGAAACAAGTTTCACAGAATGCTTCTGTATAGTTTTAATTTGAAGATATTCCTTTTTCCACTATAAGCCCATTAGCTCTCTGAGTGTCCAGTTGCAGTTTCCACAGAAAGAGTGTTTCAGAACTGCTCTATCAAAAGTAATATTCATCTCTGTTAGTTGAATGCACAGAACAGATAGAAGTTTCGCAGAATGCTTCTGTGTAGTTTTTATTTGAAGATATTCCTTTTTCCACTATAGGACCCTTAGGGCTCCGAATGTCCACTTACAGTTTCTACAGAAACAATGTTTCAGAACTTTTCAATCAAAAGTAAGCTTCAACTCTGTCTGTTGAATTCACAGAACAGAAAGCAGTTTCATAAAAGGCTTCTGTGTAGTTTTTATTTGAAGATATTCCATTTGCCACTAGAGCCCTCCTGGGGCCCCAAATGTCCACTTGCAGTTTCCACAGAAACTGTGTTTCAGAACTGCTCAATCAAAAGTAAGCTTCAACTCTGTTAGTTGAATGCACTGAACAAAAAGTACTATCACAGAATGCTTCTGTGTAATTTTTATTTGAAGACACTCTATTTTCCACTGTAGGCCTCTTAGCGCTATGAATGTCCACTTGCAGTTTCTAATGAAAGAGTGTTTCAGTGCTGCTCAATCAAAAGAAAGGTCCAACTCTGTTAGTTGAATGCACAGAACAGAAAGAAGTTTCACAGAATGCTTCTGTGTTGTTTTTATTTGTAGATATTCTTTTTTGCTGTATAGGCCCCTTAGCGCTATGATTGTCCAATTGCAGTTTCTACAGAAAGAGTGTTTCAGAATTGCCCAATCAAAAGTAAGCTTCAAATCTGTTACTTGAATGCACAGAACAGAAAGAAGTTTCACTGAATGCTTCTGTGTAGTTTTTGTTTGTAGTTATTCCTTTTTGCAGCATAGGCTCCTTAGTGCTACGAATGTCCACTTGCAGTTTCTACCGAAAGAGTGTTTCAGAACTGCTCAATCAATAGTAATGTTCAACTCTGTTAGTTGAATGCACAGAACAGAAAGAAGTTTCGCAGAATGCTTCTGAGTAGTTTCTAGTTGAAGATATCCCTTTTTCCACTATAAGCCCCATAGAGCTCTGAATGTCCAGTTGCAGTTCCTACAGAAAGAGTGTTTCAGAACTGCTCTATTAAAAGTAATGTTCAACTCTGTTATTTGAATGCACAGAACAGAAAGAAGCTTCGGAGAATGCTTCTGTGTAGTTTTAATTTGAAGATATTCCTTTTTCCACTATAAGCCCATTAGCTCTCTGAGTGTCCAGTTGCATTTTCCACAGAAACAGTGTTTCAGAACTGCTCAATCAAAAGTAATATTCATCTCTGTTAGTTGAATGCACAGAACAGATAGAAGTTTCGCAGAATGCTTCTGTGTAGTTTTTATTTGAAGATATTACTTTTTCCACTATAGGACCCTTAGGGCTCCGAATGTCCACTTACAATTTCTACAGAAACAATGTTTCAGAACTGTTCAATCAAAAGTAAGCTTCACCTCTGTTAGTTGAATTCACAGAACAGAAAGCAGTTTCATAAAATGCTTCTGTGTAGTTTTTATTTGAAGATATTCCTTTTGCCACTAGAGTCCTCTTGGGGCTCCGAATGTCCACTTGCAGTTTCCACAGAAACTGTGTTTCAGAACTCCTGAATCAAAAGTAAGCTTCAACTCTGTTAGTTGAATGCACTGAACAAAAAGTACTATCACAGAATGCTTCTGTATAGTTTTTATTTGAAGACATTACATTTTCCACTGTAGGCCTCTTAGCGCTATGAATGTCCACTTGCAGTTTCTAATGAAAGAGTGTTTCTGTGCTGCTCAATCAAAAGAAAGGTCCAACGCTGTTAGTTGAATGCACAGAACAGAAAGAAGTTTCACAGTATGCTTCCGTGTAGGTTTTATTTGAAGTAAGTCCTTTTTACACTATAGGCCCCCATGCGCTATGGTTGTCCACTTGCAGTTTCTACAGAAAGAGTGTTTCTGTGCTGCTCTATCAAAAGTAGGTTCAACTCTGTTAGTTGAATGCACAGAAGACAAAGAAGTTTCACAGAATGCTTCTGTGTAGTTTTTATTTGTAGATATTCTTTTATGCTGTATAGGCCCCTTAGCGCTATGAATGTCCAATTGCAGTTTCTACAGAAAGAGTGTTTCAGAATTGCTCAATCAAAAGTAAGCTTCAAATCTGTTACTTGAATGCACAGAACAGAAAGAAGTTTCACTGAATGCCTCTGTGTAGTTTTTGTTTGTAATTATTCCTTTTCCAGTATAGGCTCCTTAGTGCTAGGAGTGTCCACTTGCAGTTTCTACAGAAAGAGTGTTTCAGAACTGCTCAGTCAATAGTAATGTTCAACTCTGTTAGTTGAATGCAAAGAAGAGAAAGAAGTTTCACAGAATGATTCTGTGTAGTTTTTATTTGAAGATATTCGTTTTTCCACTGTACGCCCCATAGGGTTCCAAATGTCCACTTGCAGATTCTTCAGCAAGAGCGTCTCAGAACTGCTCAATCAAAAGTAAACTTCAACTCTGTTAGTTGAATGAACAGAACAGAAACAAGTTTCACAGAATGCTTCTGTATAGTTTTAATTCGAAGATATTCCTTTTTCCACTATAAGCCCATTAGCTCTCGGAGTGTCCATTTGCAGTTTCCACAGAATGAGTGTTTCAGAACTGCTCTATCAAAAGTAATATTCATATCTGTTAGTTGAATGCACAGAAGAGATAGAAGTTTCGCAGAATGCTTCGGTGTAGTTCTTATTTGAAGATATTCCTTTTTCCACTATAGGACCCTTAGGGCTCCGAATGTCCACTTACAGTTTCTACAGAAACAATGTTTCAGAACTTTTCAATCAAAAGTAAGCTTCAACTCTGTTAGTTGAATTCACAGAACAGAAAGAAGTTTCATAAAATGCTTCTGTGTAGTTTTTATTTGAAGATATTCCATTTGCCACTAGAGTCCTCCTGGGGCTGCAAATGTCCACTTGCAGTTTCCACAGAAACTGTGTTTCAGAACTGCTCAATCAAAAGTAAGCTTCACCTCTGTTAGTTGAATGCATTGAAAAAAAGTTCTATCACAGAATGCTTCTGTGTAGTTTTTATTTGAAGACATTACATTTTCCAGTTTAGGCCTCTTAGCGCTATGAATGTCCACTTGCAGTTTCTAATGAAAGAGTGTTTCAGTGCTGCTCAATCAAAAGAAAGGTCCAACTCTGTTAGTTGAATGCACAGAACAGAAAGAAGTTTCATAGAATGCTTCTGTGTAGGTTTTATTTGAAGTAAGTCCTTTTTACACTATAGGCCCCCATGCGCTATGGTTGTCCACTTGCAGTTTCTACAGAAAGAGTGTTTCTGTGCTGCTCTATCAAAAGTAGGTTCAACTCTGTTAGTTGAATGCACAGAAGACAAAGAAGTTTCACAGAATGCTTCTGTGTTGTTTTTATTTGTAGATATTCTTTTTTGCTGTATAGGCCCCTTAGCGCTATGAATGTCCAATTGCAGTTTCTACAGAAAGAGTGTTTCAGAATTGCTCAATCAAAAGTAAGCTTCAAATCTGTTACTTGAATGCACAGAACAGAAAGAAGTTTCACTGAATGCTTCTGTGTAGTTTTTGTTTGTAGTTATTCCTTTTTCCACATAGGCTCCTTAGTGCTACGAATGTCCCCTTGCAGTTTCTACAGAAAGAGTGTTTCAGAACTGCTCAATCAATAGTAATGTTCAACTCTGTTAGTTGAATGCACAGAACAGAAAGAAGTTTCACAGAATGCTTCTGAGTAATTTCTAGTTGAAGATATCCCTTTTTCCACTATAAGCCCCATAGAGCTCTGAATGTTCAGTTGCAGTTTCTACAGAAAGAGTGTTTCAGAACTGCTCTATCAAGAGTAATGTTCAACTCTGTTAGTTGAATGCACAGAACAGAAAGAAGTTTCGGAGAATGCTTCTGTGTAGTTTTTATTTGAAGATATTCCTTTTTCCACTATAGGCCCCTTACGGTTCCAAATATCCACTTGCTGTTTCTACAGAAAGAGCGTCTCAGAACTGCTCAATCAATAGTATGCTTCAACTCTGTTAGTTGAATGCAAAGAACAGAAATAAGTTTCACAGAATGTTTCTGTGTAGTTTTTATTTGAAGATATTCCTTTTTCCAATATAAGCCCATTAGTGCTCTGTATGTCCAGTTGCAGTTTCCACAGAAAGAGTGTTTCAGAACTGCTCTATCAAAAGTAATATTCATCTCTGTTAGTTGAACGCACAGAACAGAAAGAAGTTCCGCAGAATGCTTCAGTGTAGTTTGTATTTGAAGATATTCCTTTTTCCACTATAGGCCCTTTAGGGCTCCGAATGTCCACTTGCAGTTTTTACAGAAACAGTGTTTCAGAACTGTTCAATCAAAAGTAAGCTTCAACTCTGTTAGTTGAATGCCCAGAACAGAAAGAAGTTTCGCAGAACGCTTCTGAGTAGTTTTAATTTGAAGATATTCTTTTTTCCACTATAAGCCCAATAGCGCTCTGAGTGTCCACTTGTAGTTTCTACAGAAACAGTGTTTCAGAACTGCTCTATCGAAAGTAATGTTCAACTCTGTTACTTGAATGCACAGAACAGAAAGAAGTTTCGCAGAATGCTTCTGTGTAGTTTTTATCTGTAGATATTCTTTTTTGCAGTATAGGCCCCTTAGCGCTATGAATGTCCAATTGCAGTTTCTACAGAAAGAGTGTATCAGAATTGCTCAATCAAAAGTAAGCTTCAACTCTGTTAGTTCATTGCACAGAACAGAAAGAAGTTTCACTGAATGCCTCTGGGTAGTTTTTGTTTGTAATTATTCCTTTTCCAGTATAGGCTCCTTAGTGCTAGGAATGTCCACTTGCAGTTTCTACAGAAAGAGTGTTTCAGAACTGCTCAATCAACAGTAATGTTCAACTCTGATAGTTGAATGGACAGAACGGAATGAAGTTTCGCAGAATGCTTCTGAGTAGCTTTTAGTTGAAGATATTGCTTTTTCCACTATAAGCCCTTTAGCGCTCTGAATGTCCACTTGCAGTTTCTACAGAAAGAGTGTTTCAGAACTGCTCTACCAAAAGTAATATTCAACTCTGTTAGTTTAATGCACAGAACAGAAAGGAGCTTCGGAGAATGCTTCTGTCTAGTTTTTATTTGAAGATATTCCTTTTGCACTATTGGCCCCTTAGGGTTCCAAATGTCCACTTGCTGTTTCTACAGAAAGAGCGTCTCAGAACTGCTCAATCAATAGTAAGCTTCAACTCTGTTAGTTGAATGCACAGAACAGAAAGAAGTTTCACAGAATGCTTCTGTGTTGTTTTTATTTGTAGATATTCTTTTTTGCTGTATAGGCCCCTTAGCGCTATGAATGTCCAATTGCAGTTTCTACAGAGAGATTGTTTCAGAATTGCTCAATCAAAAGTAAGCTTCAAATCTGTTACTTGAATGCACAGAACAGAAAGAAGTTTCACTGAATGCTTCTGTGTAGTTTTTGTTTGTAGTTATTCCTTTTTCCAGCATAGGCTCCTTAGTGCTACGAATGTCCCCTTGCAGTTTCTACAGAAAGAGTGTTTCAGAACTGCTCAATCAATAGTAATGTTCAACTCTGTTAGTTGAATGCACAGAACAGAAAGAAGTTTCGCAGAATGCTTCTGAGTAATTTCTAGTTGAAGATATCCCTTTTTCCACTATAAGCCCCATAGAGCTCTGAATGTCCAGTTGCAGTTTCTACAGAAAGAGTGTTTCAGAACTGCTCTATCAAGAGTAATGTTCAACTCTGTTAGTTGAATGCACAGAACAGAAAGAAGTTTCGGAGAATGCTTCTGTGTAGTTTTTATTTGAAGATATTCCTTTTTCCACTATAGGCCCCTTACGGTTCCAAATATCCACTTGCTGTTTCTACAGAAAGAGCGTCTCAGAACTGCTCAATCAATAGTATGCTTCAACTCTGTTAGTTGAATGCAAAGAACAGAAATAAGTTTCACAGAATGTTTCTGTGTAGTTTTTATTTGAAGATATTCCTTTTTCCAATATAAGCCCATTAGTGCTCTGTATGTCCAGTTGCAGTTTCCACAGAAAGAGTGTTTCAGAACTGCTCTATCAAAAGTAATATTCATCTCTGTTAGTTGAATGCACAGAACAGAAAGAAGTTTCACAGAATGCTTCAGTGTAGTTTGTATTTGAAGATATTCCTTTTTCCACTATAGGCCCCTTAGGGCTCCGAATGTCCACTTGAAGTTTTTACAGAAACAGTGTTTCAGAACTGTTCAATCAAAAGTAAGCTTCAACTCTGTTAGTTGAATGCCCAGAACAGAAAGAAGTTTCGCAGAATGCTTCTGAGTAGTTTTAATTTGAAGATATTCTTTTTTCCACTATAAGCCCAATAGCGCTCTGAGTGTCCAGTTGTAGGTTCTACAGAAACAGTGTTTCAGAACTGCTCTATCGAAAGTAATGTTCAACTCTGTTACTTGAATGCACAGAACAGAAAGAAGTTTCGCAGAATGCTTCTGTGTAGTTTTTATCTGTAGATATTCTTTTTTGCAGTATAGGTCCCTTAGCGCTATGAATGTCCAATTGCAGTTTCTACAGAAAGAGTGTATCAGAATTGCTCAATCAAAAGTAAGCTTCAACTCTGTTAGTTCATTGCACAGAACAGAAAGAAGTTTCACTGAATGCCTCTGTGTAGTTTTTGTTTGTAATTATTCCTTTTCCAGTATAGGCTCCTTAGTGCTAGGAATGTCCACTTGCAGTTTCTACAGAAAGAGTGTTTCAGAACTGCTGAATCAACAGTAATGTTCAACTCTGATAGTTGAATGCACAGAACGGAATGAAGTTTCGCAGAATGCTTCTGAGTAGCTTTTAGTTGAAGATATTGCTTTTTCCACTATAAGCCATTTATCGCTCTGAATGTCCAGTTGCAGTTTCTACAGAAAGAGTGTTTCAGAACTGCTCTACCAAAAGTAATATTCAACTCTGATAGTTTAATGCACAGAATAGAAAGTAGCTTCGGAGAATGCTTCTGTGTAGTTTTTATTTGAAGATATTCCTTTTTCCACTATTGGCCCCTTAGGGTTCCAAATGTCCACTTGCTGTTTCTACAGAAAGAGCGTCTCAGAACTGCTCAATCAATAGTAAGCTTCAACTCTGTTAGTTGAATGCAAAGAACAGAAAGAAGTTTCACAGAATGATTCTGTGTAGTTTTTATTTGAAGATATTCGTTTTTCCACTGTACGCCCCTTAGGGTTCCAAATGTCCACTTGCAGTTTCTTCAGAAAGAGCGTCTCAGAACTGCTCAATCAAAAGTAAACTTCAACTCTGTTAGTTGAATGCAAAGAAGAGAAACAAGTTTCACAGAATGTTTCTGTATAGTTTTAATTTGAAGATATTCCCTTTTCCACTATAAGCCCATTAGCTCTCTGAGTGTCCAGATGCAGTTTCCACAGAAAGAGTGTTTCAGAACTGCTCTATCAAAAGTAATATTCATCTCTGTTAGTTGAATGCACAGAACAGATAGAAGATTCGCAGAATGCTTCTGTGTAGTTTTTATTTGAAGATATTCCTTTTTCCACTATAGGACACTCAGGGCTCCGAATGTCCACTTACAGTTTCTACAGAAACAATGTTTCAGAACTTTTCAATCAAAAGTAAGCTTCAACTCTGTTTGTTGAATTCACAGAACAGAAAGCAGTTTCATAAAAGGCTTCTGTGTAGTTTTTATTTGAAGATATTCCATTTGCCACTAGAGCCCTCCTGGGGCTCCAAATGTCCACTTGCAGTTTCCACAGAAACTGTGTTTCAGAACTGCTCAATCAAAAGTAAGCTTCAACTCTGTTAGTTGAATGCACTGAACAAAAAGTACTATCACAGAATGCTTCTGTGTAGTTTTTATTTGAAGACATTACATTTTCCACTGTAGGCCTCTTAGCGCTATGAATGTCCACTTGCAGTTTCTAATGAAAGAGTGTTTCAGTGCTGCTCAATCAAAAGAAAGGTCCAACTCTGTTAGTTGAATGCACAGAACAGGAAGAAGTTTCACAGAATGCTTCTGTGTTGTTTTTATTTGTAGATATTCTTTTTTGCTGTATAGGCCCCTTAGCGCTATGAATGTCCAATTGCAGTTTCTACAGAAAGAGTGTTTCAGAATTGCTCAATCAAAAGTAAGCTTCAAATCTGTTACTTGAATGCACAGAATAGAAAGAAGTTTCACTGAATGCTTCTGTGTAGTTTTTGTTTGTAGTTATTCCTTTTTGCAGCATAGGCTCCTTAGTGCTACGAATGTCCACTTGCAGTTTCTACCGAAACAGTGTTTCAGAACTGCTCAATCAATAGTAATGTTCAACCCTGTTAGTTGAATGCACAGAACAGAAAGAAGTTTCGCAGAATGCTTCTGAGTAGTTTCTAGTTGAAGATATCCCTTTTTCCACTATAAGCCCCATAGAGTTCTGAATGTCCAGTTGCAGTTCCTACAGAAAGAGTGTTTCAGAACTGCTCTATCAAAAGTAATATTCATCTCTGTTAGTTGAATGCACAGAACAGAAAGAAGTTTCGCAGAATGCTTCAGTGTAGTTTTTATTTGAAGATATTCCTTTTTCCACTATAGGCCCCTTAGGGCTCCGAATGTCCACTTGCAGTTTTTACAGAAACAGTGTTTCAGAACTGTTCAATCAAAAGTAAACTTCAACTCTGTTAGTTGAATGCCCAGAACAGAAAGAAGTTTCGCAGAATGCTTCTGAGTAGTTTTAATTTGAAGATATTCTTTTTTTCACTATAAGCCCAATAGCGCTCTGAGTGTCCACTTGTAGTTTCTACAGAAACAGTGTTTCAGAACTGCTCTATCGAAAGTAATATTCAACTCTGTTACTTGAATGCACAGAACAGAAAGAAGTTTTGCAGAATGCTTCTGTGTAGTTTTTATTTGTAGATATTCTTTTTTGCAGTATAGGCCCCTTAGCGCTATGAATGTCCAATTGCAGTTTCTACAGAAAGAGTGTATCAGAATTGCTCAATCAAAAGTAAGCTTCAACTCTGTTAGTTCATTGCACAGAACAGAAAGAAGTTTCACTGAATGCCTCTGTGTAGTTTTTGTTTGTAATTATTCCTTTTCCAGTATAGGCTCCTTAGTGCTAGGAATGTCCACTTGCAGTTTCTACAGAAAGAGTGTTTCAGAACTGCTCAATCAATAGTAATGTTCAACTCTGATAGTTGAATGCACAGAACAGAATGAAGTTTCAGAGAATGCTTCTGAGTAGCTTTTAGTTGAAGATATTGCTTTTTCCACTATAAGCCCTTTAGCGCTCTGAATGTCCAGTTGCAGTTTCGACAGAAAGAGTGTTTCAGAACTGCTCTACCAAAAGTAATATTCAACTCTGTTAGTTTAATGCACAGAACAGAAAGAAGCTTCGGAGAATGCTGCTGTGTAGTTTTTATTTGAAGATATTCCTTTTTCCACTATTGGCCCCTTAGGGTTCCAAATGTCCACTTGCTGTTTCTACAGAAAGAGCGTCTCAGAACTGCTCAATCAATAGTAAGCTTCAACTCTGTTAGTTGAACGCAAAGAACAGAAAGAAGTTTCACAGAATGATTCTGTGTAGTTTTTATTTGAAGATATTCGTTTTTCCACTGTACGCCCCTTAGGGTTCAAAATGTCCACTTGCAGTTTCTTCAGAAAGAGCGTCTCAGAAATGCTCAATCAAAAGTAAACTTCAACTCTGTTAGTTGAATGCAAAGAAGAGAAATAAGTTTCACAGAATGCTTCTGTATAGTTTTAATTTGAAGATATTCCTTTTTCCACTATAAGCCCATTAGCTCTCTGAGTGTCCAGTTGCAGTTTCCACAGAAAGAGTGTTTCAGAACTGCTCTATCAAAAGTAATATTCATCTCTGTTAGTTGAATGCACAGAACAGATAGAAGTTTCGCAGAATGCTTCTGTGTAGTTTTTATTTTAAGATATTCCTTTTTCCACTATAGGACCCTCAGGGCTCCGAATGTCCACTTACAGTTTCTACAGAAACAATGTTTCAGAACTTTTCAATCAAAGGTAAGCTTCAACTCTGTTAGTTGAATTCACAGAACAGAAAGCAGTTTCATAAAAGGCTTCTGTGTAGTTTTTATTTGAAGATATTCCATTCGCCACGAGAGCCCTCCTGGGGCTCCAAATGTCCACTTGCAGTTTCCACAGAAACTGTGTTTCAGAACTGCTCAATCCAAAGTAAGCTTCAACTCTGTTAGTTGAATGCACTGAACAAAAAGTACTATCACAGAATGCTTCTGTGTAGTTTTTATTTGAAGACATTACATTTTCCACTGTAGGCCTCTTAGCGCTATGAATGTCCACTTGCAGTTTCTAATGAAAGAGTGTTTCAGTGCTGCTCAACCAAAAGAAAGGTCCAACTCTGTTAGTTGAATGCACAGAACAGAAAGAATTCTCACAGAATGCTTCTGTGTTGTTTTTATTTGTAGATATTCTTTTTTGCTGTATAGGCCGCTTAGCGCTATGAATGTCCAATTGCAGTTTCTACAGAAAGAGTGTTTCAGAATTGCTCAATCAAAAGTAAGCTTCAAATCTGTTACTTGAATGCACAGAACAGAAAGAAGTTTCACTGAATGCTTCTGTGTAGTTTTTGTTTGTAGTTATTCCTTTTTGCAGCATAGGCTCCTTAGTGCTACGAATGTCCACTTGCAGTTTCTACCGAAAGAGTGTTTCAGAACTGCTCAATCAATAGTAATGTTCAACTCTGTTAGTTGAATGCACAGAACAGAAAGAAGTTTCGCAGAATGCTTCTGAGTAGTTTCTAGTTGAAGATATCCCTTTTTCCACTATAAACCCCATAGAGCTCTGAATGTCCAGTTGCAGTTCCTACAGAAAGAGTGTTTCAGAACTGCTCTATCAAAAGTAATGTTCAACTCTGTTAGTTGAATGCACAGAACAGAAAGAAGCTTCGGAGAATGCTTCTGTGTAGTTTTAATTTGAAGATATTCCTTTTTCCACTATAAGCCCATTAGCTCTCTGAGTGTCCAGTTGCATTTTCCACAGAAAGAGTGTTTCAGAACTGCTCTATCAAAAGTAATATTCATCTCTGTTAGTTGAATGCACAGAACAGATAGAAGTTTCGCAGAATGCTTCTGTGTAGTTTTTATTTGAAGATATTACTTTTTCCACTATAGGACCCTTAGGGCTCTGAATGTCCACTTACAATTTCTACAGAAACAATGTTTCAGAACTGTTCAATCAAAAGTAAGCTTCAACTCTGTTAGTTGAATTCACAGAACAGAAAGCAGTTTCATAAAATGCTTCTGTGTAGTTTTTATTTGAAGATATTCCTTTTGCCACTAGAGTCCTCCTGGGGCTCCGAATGTCCAATGGCAGTTTCCACAGAAACTGTGTTTCAGAACTCCTCAATGAAAAGTAAGCTTCAACTCTGTTAGTTGATTGCACTGAAAAAAAGTACTATCACAGAATGCTTCTGTGTAGTTTTTATTTGAAGACATTACATTTTCCACTGTAGGCCTCTTAGCGCTATGAATGTCCACTTGCAGTTTCTAATGAAAGAGTGTTTCAGTGCTGCTCAATCAAAAGAAAGGTCCAACTCTGTTAGTTGAATGCACTGAAGAGAAAGTAGTTTCACAGTATGCTTCCGTGTAGGTTTTATTTGAAGTAAGTCCTTTTTATACTATAGGCCCCCATGCGCTATGGTTGTCCACTTGCAGTTTCTACAGAAAGAGTGTTTCTGTGCTGCTCTATCAAAAGTAGGTTCAACTCTGTTAGTTGAATGCACAGAAGACAAAGAAATTTCACAGAATGCTTCTGTGTAGTTTTTATTTGTAGATATTCTTTTTTGCTGTATAGGCCCCTTAGCGCTACGAATGTCCAATTGCAGTTTCTACAGAAAGAGTGTTTCAGAATTGCTCAATCAAAAGTAAGCTTCAAATCTGTTACTTGAATGCACAGAACAGAAAGAAGTTTCACTGAATGCTTCTGTGTAGTTTTTGTTGGTAGTTATTCCTTTTTCCAGCATAGGCTCCTTAGTGCTACGAATGTCCACTTGTAGTTTCTACAGAAAGAGTGTTTCAGAACTGCTCAATCAATAGTAATGTTCAATTCTGTTAGTTGAATGCACAGAACAGAAAGAAGTTTCGCAGAATGCTTCTGAGTAGTTTCTAGTTGAAGATATCCCTTTTGCACTATAAGCCCCATAGAGCTCCGAATGTCCAGTTGCAGTTTCTACAGAAAGAGTGTTTCAGAACTGCTCTATCAAAAGTAATGTTCAACTCTGTTAGTTGAATGCACAGAACAGAAAGAAGTTTCGCAGAATGCTTCTGAGTAGTTTCTAGTTGAAGATATCCCTTTTGCACTATAAGCCCCATAGAGCTCCGAATGTCCAGTTGCAGTTTCTACAGAAAGAGTGTTTCAGAACTGCTCTATCAAAAGTAATGTTCAACTCTGTTAGTTGAATGCACAGAACAGAAAGAAGTTTCGGAGAATGCTTCTGTGTAGTTTTTATTTGAAGATATTCCTTTTTCCACTATAGGCCCCTTACGGTTCCAAATATCCACTTGCTGTTTCTACAGAAAGAGCGTCTCAGAACTGCTCAATCAATAGTATGCTTCAACTCTGTTAGTTGAATGCAAAGAACAGAAATAAGTTTCACAGAATGCTGCTGTGTAGTTTTTATTTGAAGATATTCCTTTTTCCAATATAAGCCCATTAGTGCTCTGTATGTCCAGTTGCAGTTTCCACAGAAAGAGTGTTTCAGAACTGCTCTATCAAAAGTAATATTCATCTCTGTTAGTTGAATGCACAGAACAGAAAGAAGTTTCGCAGAATGCTTCAGTGTAGTTTTTATTTGAAGATATTCCTTTTTCCACTATAGGCCCCTTAGGGCTCCGAATGTCCACTTGCAGTTTTTACAGAAACAGTGTTTCAGAACTGTTCAATCAAAAGTAAGCTTCAACTCTGTTAGTTGAATGCCCAGAACAGAAAGAAGTTTCGCAGAATGCTTCTGAGTAGTTTTAATTTGAAGATATCCTTTTTTCCACTATAAGCCCAATAGCGCTCTGAGTGTCCACTTGTAGTTTCTACAGAAACAGTGTTTCAGAACTGCTCTATCGAAAGTAATATTCAACTCTGTTACTTGAATGCACAGAACAGAAAGAAGTTTTGCAGAATGCTTCTGTGTAGTTTTTATTCGTAGATATTCTTTTTTGCAGTATAGACCCCTTAGCGCTATGAATGTCCAATTGCAGTTTCTACAGAAAGAGTGTATCAGAATTGCTCAATCAAAAGTAAGCTTCAACTCTGTTAGTTCATTGCACAGAACAGAAAGAAGTTTCACTGAATGCCTCTGTGTAGTTTTTGTTTGTAATTATTCCTTTTCCAGTATAGGCTCCTTAGTGCTAGGAATGTCCACTTGCAGTTTCTACAGAAAGAGTGTTTCAGAACGGCTCAATCAATAGTAATGTTCAACTCTGATAGTTGAATGCACAGAACAGAATGAAGTTTCGCAGAATGCTTCTGAGTAGCTTTTAGTTGAAGATATTGCTTTTTCCACTATAAGCCCTTTAGCGCTCTGAATGTCCAGTTGCAGTTTCGACAGAAAGAGTGTTTCAGAACTGCTCTACCAAAAGTAATATTCAACTCTGTTAGTTTAATGCACAGAACAGAAAGAAGCTTCGGAGAATGCTGCTGTGTAGTTTTTATTTGAAGATATTCCTTTTTCCACTATTGGCCCCTTAGGGTTCCAAATGTCCACTTGCTGTTTCTACAGAAAGAGCGTCTCAGAACTGCTCAATCAATAGTAAGCTTCAACTCTGTTAGTTGAATGCAAAGAACAGAAAGAAGTTTCACAGAATGATTCTGTGTAGTTTTTATTTGAAGATATTCCTTTTTCCACTATTGGCCCCTTAGGGTTCCAAATATCCACTTGCAGTTTCTTCAGAAAGAGCGTCTCAGAACTGCCCAATCAAAAGTAAACTTCAACTCTGTTAGTTGAATGCAAAGAAGAGAAATAAGTTTCACAGAATGCTTCTGTATAGTTTTAATTTGAAGATATTCCTTTTTCCACTATAAGCCCATTAGCTCTCTGAGTGTCCAGTTGCAGTTTCCACAGAAAGAGTGTTTCAGAACTGCTCTATCAAAAGTAATATTCATCTCTGTTAGTTGAATGCACAGAACAGATAGAAGTTTCGCAGAATGCTTCTGTGTAGTTTTTATTTGAAGATATTCCTTTTTCCACTATAGGACCCTCAGGGCTCCGAATGTCCACTTACAGTTTCTACAGAAACAATGTTTCAGAACTTTTCAATCAAAGGTAAGCTTCAACTCTGTTAGTTGAATTCACAGAACAGAAAGCAGTTTCATAAAAGGCTTCTGTGTAGTTTTTATTTGAAAATATTCCATTCGCCACGAGAGCCCTCCTGGGGCTCCAAATGTCCACTTGCAGTTTCCACAGAAACTGTGTTTCAGAACTGCTCAATCCAAAGTAAGCTTCAACTCTGTTAGTTGAATGCACTGAACAAAAAGTACTATCACAGAATGCTTCTGTGTAGTTTTTATTTGAAGACATTACATTTTCCACTGTAGGCCTCTTAGCGCTATGAATGTCCACTTGCAGTTTCTAATGAAAGAGTGTTTCAGTGCTGCTCAACCAAAAGAAAGGTCCAACTCTGTTAGTTGAATGCACAGAACAGAAAGAATTCTCACAGAATGCTTCTGTGTTGTTTTTATTTGTAGATATTCTTTTTTGCTGTATAGGCCGCTTAGCGCTATGAATGTCCAATTGCAGTTTCTACAGAAAGAGTGTTTCAGAATTGCTCAATCAAAAGTAAGCTTCAAATCTGTTACTTGAATGCACAGAACAGAAAGAAGTTTCACTGAATGCTTCTGTGTAGTTTTTGTTTGTAGTTATTCCTTTTTGCAGCATAGGCTCCTTAGTGCTACGAATGTCCACTTGCAGTTTCTACCGAAAGAGTGTTTCAGAACTGCTCAATCAATAGTAATGCTCAACTCTGTTAGTTGAATGCACAGAACAGAAAGAAGTTTCGCAGAATGCTTCTGAGTAGTTTCTAGTTGAAGATATCCCTTTTTCCACTATAAACCCCATAGAGCTCTGAATGTCCAGTTGCAGTTCCTACAGAAAGAGTGTTTCAGAACTGCTCTATCAAAAGTAATGTTCAACTCTGTTAGTTGAATGCACAGAACAGAAAGAAGCTTCGGAGAATGCTTCTGTGTAGTTTTAATTTGAAGATATTCCTTTTTCCACTATAAGCCCATTAGCTCTCTGAGTGTCCAGTTGCATTTTCCACAGAAAGAGTGTTTCAGAACTGCTCTATCAAAAGCAATATTCATCTCTGTTAGTTGAATGCACAGAACAGATAGAAGTTTCGCAGAATGCTTCTGTGTAGTTTTTATTTGAAGATATTACTTTTTCCACTATAGGACCCTTAGGGCTCCGAATGTCCACTTACAATTTCTACAGAAACAATGTTTCAGAACTGTTCAATCAAAAGTAAGCTTCAACTCTGTTAGTTGAATTCACAGAACAGAAAGCAGTTTCATAAAATGCTTCTGTGTAGTTTTTATTTGAAGATATTCCTTTTGCCACTAGAGTCTTCCTGGGGCTCCGAATGTCCTCTTGCCGTTTCCACAGAAACTGTGTTTCAGAACTCCTCAATGAAAAGTAAGCTTCAACTCTGTTAGTTGATTGCACTGAAAAAAAGTACTATCACAGAATGCTTCTGTGTAGTTTTTATTTGAAGACATTACATTTTCCACTGTAGGCCTCTTAGCGCTATGAATGTCCACTTGCAGTTTCTAATGAAAGAGTGTTTCAGTGCTGCTCAATCAAAAGAAAGGTCCAACTCTGTTAGTTGAATTCACTGAAGAGAAAGAAGTTTCACAGTATGCTTCCGTGTAGGTTTTATTTGAAGTAAGTCCTTTTTACACTATAGGCCCCCATGCGCTATGGTTGTCCACTTGCAGTTTCTACAGAAAGAGTGTTTCTGTGCTGCTCTATCAAAAGTAGGTTCAACTCTGCTAGTTGAATGCACAGAAGACAAAGAAATTTCACAGAATGCTTCTGTGTAGTTTTTATTTGTAGATATTCTTTTTTGCTGTATAGGCCCCTTAGCGCTACGAATGTCCAATTGCAGTTTCTACAGAAAGAGTGTTTCAGAATTGCTCAATCAAAAGTAAGCTTCAAATCTGTTACTTGAATGCACAGAACAGAAAGAAGTTTCACTGAATGCTTCTGTGTAGTTTTTGTTGGTAGTTATTCCTTTTTCCAGCATAGGCTCCTTAGTGCTACGAATGTCCACTTGTAGTTTCTACAGAAAGAGTGTTTCAGAAATGCTCAATCAATAGTAATGTTCAATTCTGTTAGTTGAATGCACAGAACAGAAAGAAGTTTCGCAGAATGCTTCTGAGTAGTTTCTAGTTGAAGATATCCCTTTTTCCACTATAAGCCCCATAGAGCTCTGAATGTCCAGTTGCAGTTTCTACAGAAAGAGTGTTTCAGAACTGCTCTATCAAAAGTAATGTTCAACTCTGTTAGCTGAATGCACAGAACAGAAAGAAGTTTCGGAGAATGCTTCTGTGTAGTTTTTATTTGAAGATATTCCTTTTTCCACTATAGGCCCCTTACGGTTCCAAATATCCACTTGCTGTTTCTACAGAAAGAGCGTCTCAGAACTGCTCAATCAATAGTATGCTTCAACTCTGTTAGTTGAATGCAAAGAACAGAAATAAGTTTCACAGAATGTTGCTGTGTAGTTTTTATTTGAAGATATTCCTTTTTCCAATATAAGCCCATTAGTGCTCTGTATGTCCAGTTGCAGTTTCCACAGAAAGAGTGTTTCAGAACTGCTCTATCAAAAGTAATATTCATCTCTGTTAGTTGAATGCACAGAACAGAAAGAAGTTTCGCAGAATGCTTCAGTGTAGTTTTTATTTGAAGATATTCCTTTTTCCACTATAGGCCCCTTAGGGCTCCGAATGTCCACTTGCAGTTTTTACAGAAACAGTGTTTCAGAACTGTTCAATCAAAAGTAAGCTTCAACTCTGTTAGTTGAATGCCCAGAACAGAAAGAAGTTTCGCAGAATGCTTCTGAGTAGTTTTAATTTGAAGATATTCTTTTTTCCACTATAAGCCCAATAGCGCTCTGAGTGTCCACTTGTAGTTTCTACAGAAACAGTGTTTCAGAACTGCTCTATCGAAAGTAATATTCAACTCTGTTACTTGAATGCACAGAACAGAAAGAAGTTTTGCAGAATGCTTCTGTGTAGTTTTTATTTGTAGATATTCTTTTTTGCAGTATAGGCCCCTTAGCGCTATGAATGTCCAATTGCAGTTTCTACAGAAAGAGTGTATCAGAATTGCTCAATCAAAAGTAAGCTTCAACTCTGTTAGTTCATTGCACAGAACAGAAAGAAGTTTCACTGAATGCCTCTGTGTAGTTTTTGTTTGTAATTATTCCTTTTCCAGTATAGGCTCCTTAGTGCTAGGAATGTCCACTTGCAGTTTCTACAGAAAGAGTGTTTCAGAACTGCTCAATCAATAGTAATGTTCAACTCTGATAGTTGAATGCACAGAACAGAATGAAGTTTCGCAGAATACTTCTGAGTAGCTTTTAGTTGAAGATATTGCTTTTTCCACTATAAGCCCTTTAGCGCTCTGAATGTCCAGTTGCAGTTTCGACAGAAAGAGTGTTTCAGAACTGCTCTACCAAAAGTAATATTCAACTCTGTTAGTTTAATGCACAGAACAGAAAGAAGCTTCGGAGAATGCTTCTGTGTAGTTTTTATTTGAAGATATTCCTTTTTCCACTATTGGCCCCTTAGGGTTCCAAATGTCCACTTGCTGTTTCTACAGAAAGAGCGTCTCAGAACTGCTCAATCAATAGTAAGCTTCAACTCTGTTAGTTGAATGCAAAGAACAGAAAGAAGTTTCACAGAATGATTCTGTGTAGTTTTTATTTGAAGATATTCGTTTTTCCACTGTACGCCCCTTAGGGTTCCAAATGTCCACTTGCAGTTTCTTCAGAAAGAGCGTCTCAGAAATGCTCAATCAAAAGTAAACTTCAACTCTGTTAGTTGAATGCAAAGAAGAGAAATAAGTTTCACAGAATGCTTCTGTATAGTTTTAATTTGAAGATATTCCTTTTTCCACTATAAGCCCATTAGCTCTCTGAGTGTCCAGTTGCAGTTTCCACAGAAAGAGTGTTTCAGAACTGCTCTATCAAAAGTAATATTCATCTCTGTTAGTTGAATACACAGAACAGATAGAAGTTTCGCAGAATGCTTCTGTGTAGTTTTTATTTGAAGATATTCCTTTTTCCACTATAGGACCCTCAGGGCTCCGAATGTCCACTTACAGTTTCTACAGAAACAATGTTTCAGAACTTTTCAATCAAAAGTAAGCTTCAACTCTGTTAGTTGAATTCACAGAACAGAAAGCAGTTTCATAAAAGGCTTCTGTGTAGTTTTTATTTGAAGATATTCCATTCGCCACGAGAGCCCTCCTGGGGCTCCAAATGTAAACTTGCAGTTTCCACAGAAACTGTGTTTCAGAACTGCTCAATCAAAAGTAAGCTTCAACTCTGTTAGTTGAATGCACTGAACAAAAAGTACTATCACAGAATGCTTCTGTGTAGTTTTTATTTGAAGACATTACATTTTCCACTGTAGGCCTCTTAGCGCTATGAATGTCCACTTGCAGTTTCTAATGAAAGAGTGTTTCAGTGCTGCTCAACCAAAAGAAAGGTCCAACTCTGTTAGTTGAATGCACAGAACAGAAAGAATTCTCACAGAATGCTTCTGTGTTGTTTTTATTTGTAGATATTCTTTTTTGCTGTATAGGCCGCTTAGCGCTATGAATGTCCAATTGCAGTTTCTACAGAAAGAGTGTTTCAGAATTGCTCAATCAAAAGTAAGCTTCCAATCTGTTACTTGAATGCACAGAACAGAAAGAAGTTTCACTGAATGCTTCTGTGTAGTTTTTGTTTGTAGTTATTCCTTTTTCCAGCATAGGCTCCTTAGTGCTACGAATGTCCACTTGCAGTTTCTACCGAAAGAGTGTTTCAGAACTGCTCAATCAATAATAATTTTCAACTCTGTTTGTTGAATGCACAAAACAGAAAGAAGTTTCGCAGAATGCTTCTGAGTAGTTTCTAGTTGAAGATATCCCTTTTTCCACTATAAGCCCCATAGAGCTCGGAATGTCCAGTTGCAGTTCCTACAGAAAGAGTGTTTCAGAACTGCTCTATCAAAAGTAATGTTCAACTCTGTTAGTTGAATGCACAGAACAGAAAGAAGCTTCGGAGAATGCTTCTGTGTAGTTTTAATTTGAAGATATTCCTTTTTCCACTATAAGCCCATTAGCTCTCTGAGTGTCTAGTTGCATTTTCCACAGAAAGAGTGTTTCAGAACTGCTCTATCAAAAGTAATATTCATCTCTGTTAGTTGAATGCACAGAATAGATAGAAGTTTCGCAGAATGCTTCTGTGTAGTTTTTATTTGAAGATATTACTTTTTCCACTATAGGACCCTTAGGGCTCCGAATGTCCACTTACAGTTTCTACGGAAACAATGTTTCAGAACTGTTCAATCAAAAGTAAGCTTCAACTCTGTTAGTTGAATTCACAGAACAGAAAGCAGTTTCATAAAATGCTTCTGTGTAGTTTTTATTTGAAGATATTCCTTTTGCCACTAGAGTCCTCCTGGGGCTCCGAATGTCCACTTGCAGTTTCCACAGAAACTGTGTTTCAGAACTCCTCAATCAAAAGTAAGCTTCAACTCTGTTAGTTGATTGCACTGAGCAAAAAGTACTATCACAGAATGCTTCTGTGTAGTTTTTATTTGAAGACATTACATTTTCCACTGTAGGCCTCTTAGCGCTATGAATGTCCACATGCAGTTTCTAATGAAAGAGTGTTTCAGTGCTGCTCAATCAAAAGAAAGGTCCAACTCTGTTATTTGAATGCACAGAACAGAAAGAAGTTTCACAGAATGCTTCTGTGTTGTTTTTATTTGTAGATATTCTTTTTTTCTGTATAGGCCCCTTAGCGCTATGAATGTCCAATTGCAGTTTCTACAGAAAGAGTGTTTCAGAATTGCTCAATCAAAAGTAAGCTTCAAATCTGTTACTTGAATGCACAGAACAGAAAGAAGTTTCACTGAATGCTTCTGTGTAGTTTTTGTTGGTAGTTATTCCTTTTTCCAGCATAGGCTCCTTAGTGCTACGAATGTCCACTTGTAGTTTCTACAGAAAGAGTGTTTCAGAAATGCTCAATCAATAGTAATGTTCAATTCTGTTAGTTGAATGCACAGAACAGAAAGAAGTTTCGCAGAATGCTTCTGAGTAGTTTCTAGTTGAAGATATCCCTTTTTCCACTATAAGCCCCATAGAGCTCTGAATGTCCAGTTGCAGTTTCTACAGAAAGAGTGTTTCAGAACTGCTCTATCAAAAGTAATGTTCAACTCTGTTAGCTGAATGCACAGAACAGAAAGAAGTTTCGGAGAATGCTTCTGTGTAGTTTTTATTTGAAGATATTCCTTTTTCCACTATAGGCCCCTTACGGTTCCAAATATCCACTTGCTGTTTCTACAGAAAGAGCGTCTCAGAACTGCTCAATCAATAGTATGCTTCAACTCTGTTAGTTGAATGCAAAGAACAGAAATAAGTTTCACAGAATGTTGCTGTGTAGTTTTTATTTGAAGATATTCCTTTTTCCAATATAAGCCCATTAGTGCTCTGTATGTCCAGTTGCAGTTTCCACAGAAAGAGTGTTTCAGAACTGCTCTATCAAAAGTAATATTCATCTCTGTTAGTTGAATGCACAGAACAGAAAGAAGTTTCGCAGAATGCTTCAGTGTAGTTTTTATTTGAAGATATTCCTTTTTCCACTATAGGCCCCTTAGGGCTCCGAATGTCCACTTGCAGTTTTTACAGAAACAGTGTTTCAGAACTGTTCAATCAAAAGTAAGCTTCAACTCTGTTAGTTGAATGCCCAGAACAGAAAGAAGTTTCGCAGAATGCTTCTGAGTAGTTTTAATTTGAAGATATTCTTTTTTCCACTATAAGCCCAATAGCGCTCTGAGTGTCCACTTGTAGTTTCTACAGAAACAGTGTTTCAGAACTGCTCTATCGAAAGTAATATTCAACTCTGTTACTTGAATGCACAGAACAGAAAGAAGTTTTGCAGAATGCTTCTGTGTAGTTTTTATTTGTAGATATTCTTTTTTGCAGTATAGGCCCCTTAGCGCTATGAATGTCCAATTGCAGTTTCTACAGAAAGAGTGTATCAGAATTGCTCAATCAAAAGTAAGCTTCAACTCTGTTAGTTCATTGCACAGAACAGAAAGAAGTTTCACTGAATGCCTCTGTGTAGTTTTTGTTTGTAATTATTCCTTTTCCAGTATAGGCTCCTTAGTGCTAGGAATGTCCACTTGCAGTTTCTACAGAAAGAGTGTTTCAGAACTGCTCAATCAATAGTAATGTTCAACTCTGATAGTTGAATGCACAGAACAGAATGAAGTTTCGCAGAATACTTCTGAGTAGCTTTTAGTTGAAGATATTGCTTTTTCCACTATAAGCCCTTTAGCGCTCTGAATGTCCAGTTGCAGTTTCGACAGAAAGAGTGTTTCAGAACTGCTCTACCAAAAGTAATATTCAACTCTGTTAGTTTAATGCACAGAACAGAAAGAAGCTTCGGAGAATGCTTCTGTGTAGTTTTTATTTGAAGATATTCCTTTTTCCACTATTGGCCCCTTAGGGTTCCAAATGTCCACTTGCTGTTTCTACAGAAAGAGCGTCTCAGAACTGCTCAATCAATAGTAAGCTTCAACTCTGTTAGTTGAATGCAAAGAACAGAAAGAAGTTTCACAGAATGATTCTGTGTAGTTTTTATTTGAAGATATTCGTTTTTCCACTGTACGCCCCTTAGGGTTCCAAATGTCCACTTGCAGTTTCTTCAGAAAGAGCGTCTCAGAAATGCTCAATCAAAAGTAAACTTCAACTCTGTTAGTTGAATGCAAAGAAGAGAAATAAGTTTCACAGAATGCTTCTGTATAGTTTTAATTTGAAGATATTCCTTTTTCCACTATAAGCCCATTAGCTCTCTGAGTGTCCAGTTGCAGTTTCCACAGAAAGAGTGTTTCAGAACTGCTCTATCAAAAGTAATATTCATCTCTGTTAGTTGAATACACAGAACAGATAGAAGTTTCGCAGAATGCTTCTGTGTAGTTTTTATTTGAAGATATTCCTTTTTCCACTATAGGACCCTCAGGGCTCCGAATGTCCACTTACAGTTTCTACAGAAACAATGTTTCAGAACTTTTCAATCAAAAGTAAGCTTCAACTCTGTTAGTTGAATTCACAGAACAGAAAGCAGTTTCATAAAAGGCTTCTGTGTAGTTTTTATTTGAAGATATTCCATTCGCCACGAGAGCCCTCCTGGGGCTCCAAATGTAAACTTGCAGTTTCCACAGAAACTGTGTTTCAGAACTGCTCAATCAAAAGTAAGCTTCAACTCTGTTAGTTGAATGCACTGAACAAAAAGTACTATCACAGAATGCTTCTGTGTAGTTTTTATTTGAAGACATTACATTTTCCACTGTAGGCCTCTTAGCGCTATGAATGTCCACTTGCAGTTTCTAATGAAAGAGTGTTTCAGTGCTGCTCAACCAAAAGAAAGGTCCAACTCTGTTAGTTGAATGCACAGAACAGAAAGAATTCTCACAGAATGCTTCTGTGTTGTTTTTATTTGTAGATATTCTTTTTTGCTGTATAGGCCGCTTAGCGCTATGAATGTCCAATTGCAGTTTCTACAGAAAGAGTGTTTCAGAATTGCTCAATCAAAAGTAAGCTTCCAATCTGTTACTTGAATGCACAGAACAGAAAGAAGTTTCACTGAATGCTTCTGTGTAGTTTTTGTTTGTAGTTATTCCTTTTTCCAGCATAGGCTCCTTAGTGCTACGAATGTCCACTTGCAGTTTCTACCGAAAGAGTGTTTCAGAACTGCTCAATCAATAATAATTTTCAACTCTGTTTGTTGAATGCACAAAACAGAAAGAAGTTTCGCAGAATGCTTCTGAGTAGTTTCTAGTTGAAGATATCCCTTTTTCCACTATAAGCCCCATAGAGCTCGGAATGTCCAGTTGCAGTTCCTACAGAAAGAGTGTTTCAGAACTGCTCTATCAAAAGTAATGTTCAACTCTGTTAGTTGAATGCACAGAACAGAAAGAAGCTTCGGAGAATGCTTCTGTGTAGTTTTAATTTGAAGATATTCCTTTTTCCACTATAAGCCCATTAGCTCTCTGAGTGTCTAGTTGCATTTTCCACAGAAAGAGTGTTTCAGAACTGCTCTATCAAAAGTAATATTCATCTCTGTTAGTTGAATGCACAGAATAGATAGAAGTTTCGCAGAATGCTTCTGTGTAGTTTTTATTTGAAGATATTACTTTTTCCACTATAGGACCCTTAGGGCTCCGAATGTCCACTTACAGTTTCTACGGAAACAATGTTTCAGAACTGTTCAATCAAAAGTAAGCTTCAACTCTGTTAGTTGAATTCACAGAACAGAAAGCAGTTTCATAAAATGCTTCTGTGTAGTTTTTATTTGAAGATATTCCTTTTGCCACTAGAGTCCTCCTGGGGCTCCGAATGTCCACTTGCAGTTTCCACAGAAACTGTGTTTCAGAACTCCTCAATCAAAAGTAAGCTTCAAGTCTGTTAGTTGATTGCACTGAGCAAAAAGTACTATCACAGAATGCTTCTGTGTAGTTTTTATTTGAAGACATTACATTTTCCACTGTAGGCCTCTTAGCGCTATGAATGTCCACATGCAGTTTCTAATGAAAGAGTGTTTCAGTGCTGCTCAATCAAAAGAAAGGTCCAACTCTGTTATTTGAATGCACAGAACAGAAAGAAGTTTCACAGTATGCTTCCGTGTAGGTTTTATTTGAAGTAAGTCCTTTTTACTGTATAGGCCCCCATGCGCTATGGTTGTCCACTTGCAGTTTCTACAGAAAGAGTGTTTCTGTGCTGCTCTATCAAAAGTAGGTTCAACTCTGTTAGTTGAATGCACAGAAGACAAAGAAGTTTCACAGAATGCTTCTGTGTTGTTTTTATTTGTAGATATTCTTTTTTGCTGTATAGGCCCCTTAGCGCTATGGATGTCCAATTGCAGTTTCTACAGAAAGAGTGTTTCAGAATTGCTCAATCAAAAGTAAGCTTCAAATCTGTTACTTGAATGCACAGAACAGAAAGAAGTTTCACTGAATGCTTCTGTGTAGTTTTTGTTTGTAGTTATTCCTTTTTCCAGTGTAGGCTCCTTAGTGCTACGAATGTCCCCTTGCAGTTTCTACAGAAAGAGTGTTTCAGAACTGCTCAATCAATAGTAATGTTCAACTCTGTTAGTTGAATGCACAGAACAGAAAGAAGTTTCGCAGAATGCTTCTGAGTAATTTCTAGTTGAAGATATCCCTTTTTCCACTATAAGCCCCATAGAGCTCTGAATGTCCAGTTGCAGTTTCTACAGAAAGAGTGTTTCAGAACTGCTCTATCAAGAGTAATGTTCAACTCTGTTAGTTGAATGCACAGAACAGAAAGAAGTTTCGGAGAATGCTTCTGTGTAGTTTTTATTTGAAGATATTCCTTTTTCCACTATAGGCCCCTTACGGTTCCAAATATCCACTTGCTGTTTCTACAGAAAGAGCGTCTCAGAACTGCTCAATCAATAGTATGCTTCATCTCTGTTAGTTGAATGCAAAGAACAGAAATAAGTTTCACAGAATGTTTCTGTGTAGTTTTTATTTGAAGATATTCCTTTTTCCAATATAAGCCCATTAGTGCTCTGTATGTCCAGTTGCAGTTTCCACAGAAAGAGTGTTTCAGAATTGCGCTATCAAAAGTAATATTCATCTCTGTTAGTTGAATGCACAGAACAGAAAGAAGTTTCGCAGAATGCTTCAGTGTAGATTGTATTTGAAGATATTCCTTTTTCCACTATAGGCCCCTTAGGGCTCCGAATGTCCACTTGCAGTTTTTACAGAAACAGTGTTTCAGAACTGTTCAATCAAATGTAAGCTTCAACTCTGTTAGTTGAATGCCCAGAACAGAAAGAAGTTTCGCAGAATGCTTCTGAGTAGTTTTAATTTGAAGATATTCTTTTTTCCACTATAAGCCCAATAGCGCTCTGAGTGTCCACTTGTAGTTTGTACAGAAACAGTGTTTCAGAACTGCTCTATCGAAAGTAATGTTCAACTCTGTTACTTGAATGCACAGAACAGAAAGAAGTTTCGCAGAATGCTTCTGTGTAGTTTTTATCTGTAGATATTCTTTTTTGCAGTATAGGCCCCTTAGCGCTATGAATGTCCAATTGCAGTTTCTACAGAAAGAGTGTATCAGAATTGCTCAATCAAAAGTAAGCTTCAACTCTGTTAGTTCATTGCACAGAACAGAAAAAGTTTCACTGAATGCCTCTGTGTAGTTTTTGTTTGTAATTATTCCTTTTCCAGTATAGGCTCCTTAGTGCTAGGAATGTCCACTTGCAGTTTCTACAGAAAGAGTGTTTCAGAACTGCTCAATCAACAGTAATGTTCAACTCTGATAGTTGAATGCACAGAACAGAATGAAGTTTCGCAGAATGCTTCTGAGTAGCTTTTAGTTGAAGATATTGCTTTTTCCACTATAAGCCCTTTAGCGCTCTGAATGTCCAGTTGCAGTTTCGACAGAAAGAGTGTTTCAGAACTGCTCTACCAAAAGTAATATTCAACTCTGTTAGTTTAATGCACAGAACAGAAAGAAGCTTCGGAGAATGCTTCTGTGTAGTTTTTATTTGAAGATATTCCTTTTTCCACTATTGGCCCCTTAGGGTTCCAAATGTCCACTTGCTGTTTCTACAGAAAGAGCGTCTCAGAACTGCTCAATCAATAGTAAGCTTCAACTCTGTTAGTTGAATGCAAAGAACAGAAAGAAGTTTCACAGAATGATTCTGTGTAGTTTTTATTTGAAGATATTCGTTTTTCCACTGTACGCCCCTTAGGGTTCCAAATGTCCACTTGCAGTTTCTTCAGAAAGAGCGTCTCAGAACTGCTCAATCAAAAGTAAACTTCAAATCTGTTAGTTGAATGAAAAGAAGAGAAACAAGTTTCACAGAATGCTTCTGTATAGTTTAAATTTGAAGATATTCCTTTTTCCACTATAAGCCCATTAGCTCTCTGAGTGTCCAGTTGCAGTTTCCACAGAAAGAGTGTTTCAGAACTGCTCTATCAAAAGTAATATTCATCTCTGTTAGTTGAATTCACAGAACAGATAGAAGTTTCGCAGAATGCTTCTGTGTAGTTTTTATTTGAAGATATTCCTTTTTCCACTATAGGACCCTTAGGGCTCCGAATGTCCACTTACAGTTTCTACAGAAACAATGTTTCAGAACTTTTCAATCAAAAGTAAGCTTCAACTCTGTTTGTTGAATTCACAGAACAGAAAGCAGTTTCATAAAAGGCTTCTGTGTAGTTTTTATTTGAAGATATTCCATTTGCCACTAGAGCCCTCCTGGGGCTCCAAATGTCCACTTGCAGTTTCCACAGAAACTGTGTTTCAGAACTGCTCAATCAAAAGTAAGCTTCAACTCTGTTAGTTGAATGCACTGAACAAAAAGTACTATCACAGAATGCTTCTGTGTAGTTTTTATTTGAAGACATTACATTTTCCACTGTATGCCTCTTAGCGCTATGAATGTCCACTTGCAGTTTCTAATGAAAGAGTGTTTCAGTGCTGCTCAATCAAAAGAAAGGTCCAACTCTGTTAGTTGAATGCACAGAACAGAAAGAAGTTTCACCGCATGCTTCCGTGTAGGTTTTATTTGAAGTAAGTCCTTTTTACACTATAGGCCCCCATGCGCTATGGTTGTCCACTTGCAGTATCTACAGAAAGAGTGTTTCTGTGCTGCTCTATCAAAAGTAGGTTCAACTCTGTTAGTTGAATGCACAGAAGACAAAGAAATTTCACAGAATGCTTCTGTGTAGTTTTTATTTGTAGATATTCTTTTTTGCTGTATAGGCCCCTTAGCGCTACGAATGTCCAATTGCAGTTTCTACAGAAAGAGTGTTTCAGAATTGCTCAATCAAAAGTAAGCTTCAAATCTGTTACTTGAATGCACAGAACAGAAAGAAGTTTCACTGAATGCTTCTGTGTAGTTTTTGTTTGTAGTTATTCCTTTTTCCAGCATAGGCTCCTTAGTGCTACGAATGTCCACTTGTAGTTTCTACAGAAAGAGTTTTTCAGAACTGCTCAATCAATAGTAATGTTCAACTCTGTTAGTTGAATGCACAGAACAGAAAGAAGTTTCGCAGAATGCTTCTGAGTAGTTTCTAGTTGAAGATATCCCTTTTTCCGCTATAAGCCCCATAGAGCTCTGAATGTCCAGTTGCAGTTTCTACAGAAAGAGTGTTTCAGAACTGCTCTATCAAAAGTAATGTTCAACTCTGTTAGTTGAATGCACAGAACAGAAAGAAGTTTCGGAGAATGCTTCTGTGTAGTTTTTATTTGAAGATATTCCTTTTTCCACTATAGGCCCCTTACGGTTCCAAATATCCACTTGCTGTTTCTACAGAAAGAGCGTCTCAGAACTGCTCAATCAATAGTATGCTTCAACTCTGTTAGTTGAATGCAAAGAACAGAAATAAGTTTCACAGAATGTTGCTGTGTAGTTTTTATTTGAAGATATTCTTTTTACAATATAAGCCCATTAGTGCTCTGTATGTCCAGTTGCAGTTTCCACAGAAAGAGTGTTTCAGAACGGCTCTATCAAAAGAAATATTCATCTCTGTTAGTTGAATGCACAGAACAGAAAGAAGTTTCGCAGAATGCTTCAGTGTAGTTTGTATTTGAAGATATTCCTTTTTCCACTATAGGCCCCTTAGGGCTCCGAATGTCCACTTGCAGTTTTTACAGAAACAGTGTTTCAGAACTGTTCAATCAAAAGTAAGCTTCAACTCTGTTAGTTGAATGCACAGAACAGAAAGAAGTTTCGCAGAATGCTTCTGAGTAGTTTTAATTTGAAGATATTCTTTTTTCCACTATAACAACAATAGCGCTCTGTGTGTCCACTTGTAGTTTCTACAGAAACAGTGTTTCAGAACTGCTCTATCGAAAGTAATATTCAACTCTGTTACTTGAATGCACAGAACAGAAAGAAGTTTCGCAGAATGCTTCTGTGTAGTTTTTATTTGAAGATATTACTTTTTCCACTATAGGACCCTTAGGGCTCCGAATGTCCACTTACAATTTCTACAGAAACAATGTTTCAGAACTGTTCAATCAAAAGTAAGCTTCAACTCTGTTAGTTGAATTCACAGAACAGAAATCAGTTTCATAAAATGCTTCTGTGTAGTTTTTATTTGAAGATATTACTTTTGCCACTAGAGTCCTCCTGGGGCTCCGAATGTCCACTTGCAGTTTCCACAGAAACTGTGTTTCAGAACTCCTCAATGAAAAGTAAGCTTCAACTCTGTTAGTTGATTGCACTGAAAAAACGTACTATCACAGAATGCTTCTGTGTAGTTTTTATTTGAAGACATTACATTTTCCACTGTAGGCCTCTTAGCGCTATGAATGTCCACTTGCAGTTTCTAATGAAAGAGTGTTTCAGTGCTGCTCAATCAAAAGAAAGGTCCAACTCTGTTAGTTGAATGCACTGAAGAGAAAGAAGTTTCACAGTATGCTTCCGTGTAGGTTTTATTTGAAGTAAGTCCTTTTTACACTATAGGCCCCCATGCGCTATGGTTGTCCACTTGCAGTTTCTACAGAAAGAGTGTTTCTGTGCTGCTCTATCAAAAGTAGGTTCAACTCTGTTAGTTGAATGCACAGAAGACAAAGAAATTTCACAGAATGCTTCTGTGTAGTTTTTATTTGTAGATATTCTTTTTTGCTGTATAGGCCCCTTAGCGCTACGAATGTCCAATTGCAGTTTCTACAGAAAGAGTGTTTCAGAATTGCTCAATCAAAAGTAAGCTTCAAATCTGTTACTTGAATGCACAGAACAGAAAGAAGTTTCACTGAATGCTTCTGTGTAGTTTTTGTTGGTAGTTATTCCTTTTTCCAGCATAGGCTCCTTAGTGCTACGAATGTCCACTTGTAGTTTCTACAGAAAGAGTGTTTCAGAATTGCTCAATCAAAAGTAAGCTTCAAATCTGTTACTTGAATGCACAGAACAGAAAGAAGTTTCACTGAATGCTTCTGTGTAGTTTTTATTTGAAGATATTCCTTTTTCCACTATAGGCCCCTTACGGTTCCAAATATCCACTTGCTGTTTCTACAGAAAGAGCGTCTCAGAACTGCTCAATCAATAGTATGCTTCAACTCTGTTAGTTGAATGCAAAGAACAGAAATAAGTTTCACAGAATGTTGCTGTGTAGTTTTTATTTGAAGATATTCCTTTTTCCAATATAAGCCCATTAGTGCTCTGTATGTCCAGTTGCAGTTTCCACAGAAAGAGTGTTTCAGAACTGCTCTATCAAAAGTAATATTCATCTCTGTTAGTTGAATGCACAGAACAGAAAGAAGTTTCGCAGAATGCTTCAGTGTAGTTTTTATTTGAAGATATTCCTTTTTCCACTATAGGCCCCTTAGGGCTCCGAATGTCCACTTGCAGTTTTTACAGAAACAGTGTTTCAGAACTGTTCAATCAAAAGTAAGCTTCAACTCTGTTAGTTGAATGCCCAGAACAGAAAGAAGTTTCGCAGAATGCTTCTGAGTAGTTTTAATTTGAAGATATTCTTTTTTCCACTATAAGCCCAATAGCGCTCTGAGTGTCCACTTGTAGTTTCTACAGAAACAGTGTTTCAGAACTGCTCTATCGAAAGTAATATTCAACTCTGTTACTTGAATGCACAGAACAGAAAGAAGTTTTGCAGAATGCTTCTGTGTAGTTTTTATTTGTAGATATTCTTTTTTGCAGTATAGGCCCCTTAGCGCTATGAATGTCCAATTGCAGTTTCTACAGAAAGAGTGTATCAGAATTGCTCAATCAAAAGTAAGCTTCAACTCTGTTAGTTCATTGCACAGAACAGAAAGAAGTTTCACTGAATGCCTCTGTGTAGTTTTTGTTTGTAATTATTCCTTTTCCAGTATAGGCTCCTTAGTGCTAGGAATGTCCACTTGCAGTTTCTACAGAAAGAGTGTTTCAGAACTGCTCAATCAATAGTAATGTTCAACTCTGATAGTTGAATGCACAGAACAGAATGAAGTTTCGCAGAATACTTCTGAGTAGCTTTTAGTTGAAGATATTGCTTTTTCCACTATAAGCCCTTTAGCGCTCTGAATGTCCAGTTGCAGTTTCGACAGAAAGAGTGTTTCAGAACTGCTCTACCAAAAGTAATATTCAACTCTGTTAGTTTAATGCACAGAACAGAAAGAAGCTTCGGAGAATGCTTCTGTGTAGTTTTTATTTGAAGATATTCCTTTTTCCACTATTGGCCCCTTAGGGTTCCAAATGTCCACTTGCTGTTTCTACAGAAAGAGCGTCTCAGAACTGCTCAATCAATAGTAAGCTTCAACTCTGTTAGTTGAATGCAAAGAACAGAAAGAAGTTTCACAGAATGATTCTGTGTAGTTTTTATTTGAAGATATTCGTTTTTCCACTGTACGCCCCTTAGGGTTCCAAATGTCCACTTGCAGTTTCTTCAGAAAGAGCGTCTCAGAAATGCTCAATCAAAAGTAAACTTCAACTCTGTTAGTTGAATGCAAAGAAGAGAAATAAGTTTCACAGAATGCTTCTGTATAGTTTTAATTTGAAGATATTCCTTTTTCCACTATAAGCCCATTAGCTCTCTGAGTGTCCAGTTGCAGTTTCCACAGAAAGAGTGTTTCAGAACTGCTCTATCAAAAGTAATATTCATCTCTGTTAGTTGAATACACAGAACAGATAGAAGTTTCGCAGAATGCTTCTGTGTAGTTTTTATTTGAAGATATTCCTTTTTCCACTATAGGACCCTCAGGGCTCCGAATGTCCACTTACAGTTTCTACAGAAACAATGTTTCAGAACTTTTCAATCAAAAGTAAGCTTCAACTCTGTTAGTTGAATTCACAGAACAGAAAGCAGTTTCATAAAAGGCTTCTGTGTAGTTTTTATTTGAAGATATTCCATTCGCCACGAGAGCCCTCCTGGGGCTCCAAATGTAAACTTGCAGTTTCCACAGAAACTGTGTTTCAGAACTGCTCAATCAAAAGTAAGCTTCAACTCTGTTAGTTGAATGCACTGAACAAAAAGTACTATCACAGAATGCTTCTGTGTAGTTTTTATTTGAAGACATTACATTTTCCACTGTAGGCCTCTTAGCGCTATGAATGTCCACTTGCAGTTTCTAATGAAAGAGTGTTTCAGTGCTGCTCAACCAAAAGAAAGGTCCAACTCTGTTAGTTGAATGCACAGAACAGAAAGAATTCTCACAGAATGCTTCTGTGTTGTTTTTATTTGTAGATATTCTTTTTTGCTGTATAGGCCGCTTAGCGCTATGAATGTCCAATTGCAGTTTCTACAGAAAGAGTGTTTCAGAATTGCTCAATCAAAAGTAAGCTTCCAATCTGTTACTTGAATGCACAGAACAGAAAGAAGTTTCACTGAATGCTTCTGTGTAGTTTTTGTTTGTAGTTATTCCTTTTTCCAGCATAGGCTCCTTAGTGCTACGAATGTCCACTTGCAGTTTCTACCGAAAGAGTGTTTCAGAACTGCTCAATCAATAATAATTTTCAACTCTGTTTGTTGAATGCACAAAACAGAAAGAAGTTTCGCAGAATGCTTCTGAGTAGTTTCTAGTTGAAGATATCCCTTTTTCCACTATAAGCCCCATAGAGCTCGGAATGTCCAGTTGCAGTTCCTACAGAAAGAGTGTTTCAGAACTGCTCTATCAAAAGTAATGTTCAACTCTGTTAGTTGAATGCACAGAACAGAAAGAAGCTTCGGAGAATGCTTCTGTGTAGTTTTAATTTGAAGATATTCCTTTTTCCACTATAAGCCCATTAGCTCTCTGAGTGTCTAGTTGCATTTTCCACAGAAAGAGTGTTTCAGAACTGCTCTATCAAAAGTAATATTCATCTCTGTTAGTTGAATGCACAGAATAGATAGAAGTTTCGCAGAATGCTTCTGTGTAGTTTTTATTTGAAGATATTACTTTTTCCACTATAGGACCCTTAGGGCTCCGAATGTCCACTTACAGTTTCTACGGAAACAATGTTTCAGAACTGTTCAATCAAAAGTAAGCTTCAACTCTGTTAGTTGAATTCACAGAACAGAAAGCAGTTTCATAAAATGCTTCTGTGTAGTTTTTATTTGAAGATATTCCTTTTGCCACTAGAGTCCTCCTGGGGCTCCGAATGTCCACTTGCAGTTTCCACAGAAACTGTGTTTCAGAACTCCTCAATCAAAAGTAAGCTTCAAGTCTGTTAGTTGATTGCACTGAGCAAAAAGTACTATCACAGAATGCTTCTGTGTAGTTTTTATTTGAAGACATTACATTTTCCACTGTAGGCCTCTTAGCGCTATGAATGTCCACATGCAGTTTCTAATGAAAGAGTGTTTCAGTGCTGCTCAATCAAAAGAAAGGTCCAACTCTGTTATTTGAATGCACAGAACAGAAAGAAGTTTCACAGTATGCTTCCGTGTAGGTTTTATTTGAAGTAAGTCCTTTTTACTGTATAGGCCCCCATGCGCTATGGTTGTCCACTTGCAGTTTCTACAGAAAGAGTGTTTCTGTGCTGCTCTATCAAAAGTAGGTTCAACTCTGTTAGTTGAATGCACAGAAGACAAAGAAGTTTCACAGAATGCTTCTGTGTTGTTTTTATTTGTAGATATTCTTTTTTGCTGTATAGGCCCCTTAGCGCTATGGATGTCCAATTGCAGTTTCTACAGAAAGAGTGTTTCAGAATTGCTCAATCAAAAGTAAGCTTCAAATCTGTTACTTGAATGCACAGAACAGAAAGAAGTTTCACTGAATGCTTCTGTGTAGTTTTTGTTTGTAGTTATTCCTTTTTCCAGTGTAGGCTCCTTAGTGCTACGAATGTCCCCTTGCAGTTTCTACAGAAAGAGTGTTTCAGAACTGCTCAATCAATAGTAATGTTCAACTCTGTTAGTTGAATGCACAGAACAGAAAGAAGTTTCGCAGAATGCTTCTGAGTAATTTCTAGTTGAAGATATCCCTTTTTCCACTATAAGCCCCATAGAGCTCTGAATGTCCAGTTGCAGTTTCTACAGAAAGAGTGTTTCAGAACTGCTCTATCAAGAGTAATGTTCAACTCTGTTAGTTGAATGCACAGAACAGAAAGAAGTTTCGGAGAATGCTTCTGTGTAGTTTTTATTTGAAGATATTCCTTTTTCCACTATAGGCCCCTTACGGTTCCAAATATCCACTTGCTGTTTCTACAGAAAGAGCGTCTCAGAACTGCTCAATCAATAGTATGCTTCATCTCTGTTAGTTGAATGCAAAGAACAGAAATAAGTTTCACAGAATGTTTCTGTGTAGTTTTTATTTGAAGATATTCCTTTTTCCAATATAAGCCCATTAGTGCTCTGTATGTCCAGTTGCAGTTTCCACAGAAAGAGTGTTTCAGAATTGCGCTATCAAAAGTAATATTCATCTCTGTTAGTTGAATGCACAGAACAGAAAGAAGTTTCGCAGAATGCTTCAGTGTAGATTGTATTTGAAGATATTCCTTTTTCCACTATAGGCCCCTTAGGGCTCCGAATGTCCACTTGCAGTTTTTACAGAAACAGTGTTTCAGAACTGTTCAATCAAATGTAAGCTTCAACTCTGTTAGTTGAATGCCCAGAACAGAAAGAAGTTTCGCAGAATGCTTCTGAGTAGTTTTAATTTGAAGATATTCTTTTTTCCACTATAAGCCCAATAGCGCTCTGAGTGTCCACTTGTAGTTTGTACAGAAACAGTGTTTCAGAACTGCTCTATCGAAAGTAATGTTCAACTCTGTTACTTGAATGCACAGAACAGAAAGAAGTTTCGCAGAATGCTTCTGTGTAGTTTTTATCTGTAGATATTCTTTTTTGCAGTATAGGCCCCTTAGCGCTATGAATGTCCAATTGCAGTTTCTACAGAAAGAGTGTATCAGAATTGCTCAATCAAAAGTAAGCTTCAACTCTGTTAGTTCATTGCACAGAACAGAAAAAGTTTCACTGAATGCCTCTGTGTAGTTTTTGTTTGTAATTATTCCTTTTCCAGTATAGGCTCCTTAGTGCTAGGAATGTCCACTTGCAGTTTCTACAGAAAGAGTGTTTCAGAACTGCTCAATCAACAGTAATGTTCAACTCTGATAGTTGAATGCACAGAACAGAATGAAGTTTCGCAGAATGCTTCTGAGTAGCTTTTAGTTGAAGATATTGCTTTTTCCACTATAAGCCCTTTAGCGCTCTGAATGTCCAGTTGCAGTTTCGACAGAAAGAGTGTTTCAGAACTGCTCTACCAAAAGTAATATTCAACTCTGTTAGTTTAATGCACAGAACAGAAAGAAGCTTCGGAGAATGCTTCTGTGTAGTTTTTATTTGAAGATATTCCTTTTTCCACTATTGGCCCCTTAGGGTTCCAAATGTCCACTTGCTGTTTCTACAGAAAGAGCGTCTCAGAACTGCTCAATCAATAGTAAGCTTCAACTCTGTTAGTTGAATGCAAAGAACAGAAAGAAGTTTCACAGAATGATTCTGTGTAGTTTTTATTTGAAGATATTCGTTTTTCCACTGTACGCCCCTTAGGGTTCCAAATGTCCACTTGCAGTTTCTTCAGAAAGAGCGTCTCAGAACTGCTCAATCAAAAGTAAACTTCAAATCTGTTAGTTGAATGAAAAGAAGAGAAACAAGTTTCACAGAATGCTTCTGTATAGTTTAAATTTGAAGATATTCCTTTTTCCACTATAAGCCCATTAGCTCTCTGAGTGTCCAGTTGCAGTTTCCACAGAAAGAGTGTTTCAGAACTGCTCTATCAAAAGTAATATTCATCTCTGTTAGTTGAATTCACAGAACAGATAGAAGTTTCGCAGAATGCTTCTGTGTAGTTTTTATTTGAAGATATTCCTTTTTCCACTATAGGACCCTTAGGGCTCCGAATGTCCACTTACAGTTTCTACAGAAACAATGTTTCAGAACTTTTCAATCAAAAGTAAGCTTCAACTCTGTTTGTTGAATTCACAGAACAGAAAGCAGTTTCATAAAAGGCTTCTGTGTAGTTTTTATTTGAAGATATTCCATTTGCCACTAGAGCCCTCCTGGGGCTCCAAATGTCCACTTGCAGTTTCCACAGAAACTGTGTTTCAGAACTGCTCAATCAAAAGTAAGCTTCAACTCTGTTAGTTGAATGCACTGAACAAAAAGTACTATCACAGAATGCTTCTGTGTAGTTTTTATTTGAAGACATTACATTTTCCACTGTATGCCTCTTAGCGCTATGAATGTCCACTTGCAGTTTCTAATGAAAGAGTGTTTCAGTGCTGCTCAATCAAAAGAAAGGTCCAACTCTGTTAGTTGAATGCACAGAACAGAAAGAAGTTTCACCGCATGCTTCCGTGTAGGTTTTATTTGAAGTAAGTCCTTTTTACACTATAGGCCCCCATGCGCTATGGTTGTCCACTTGCAGTATCTACAGAAAGAGTGTTTCTGTGCTGCTCTATCAAAAGTAGGTTCAACTCTGTTAGTTGAATGCACAGAAGACAAAGAAATTTCACAGAATGCTTCTGTGTAGTTTTTATTTGTAGATATTCTTTTTTGCTGTATAGGCCCCTTAGCGCTACGAATGTCCAATTGCAGTTTCTACAGAAAGAGTGTTTCAGAATTGCTCAATCAAAAGTAAGCTTCAAATCTGTTACTTGAATGCACAGAACAGAAAGAAGTTTCACTGAATGCTTCTGTGTAGTTTTTGTTTGTAGTTATTCCTTTTTCCAGCATAGGCTCCTTAGTGCTACGAATGTCCACTTGTAGTTTCTACAGAAAGAGTTTTTCAGAACTGCTCAATCAATAGTAATGTTCAACTCTGTTAGTTGAATGCACAGAACAGAAAGAAGTTTCGCAGAATGCTTCTGAGTAGTTTCTAGTTGAAGATATCCCTTTTTCCGCTATAAGCCCCATAGAGCTCTGAATGTCCAGTTGCAGTTTCTACAGAAAGAGTGTTTCAGAACTGCTCTATCAAAAGTAATGTTCAACTCTGTTAGTTGAATGCACAGAACAGAAAGAAGTTTCGGAGAATGCTTCTGTGTAGTTTTTATTTGAAGATATTCCTTTTTCCACTATAGGCCCCTTACGGTTCCAAATATCCACTTGCTGTTTCTACAGAAAGAGCGTCTCAGAACTGCTCAATCAATAGTATGCTTCAACTCTGTTAGTTGAATGCAAAGAACAGAAATAAGTTTCACAGAATGTTGCTGTGTAGTTTTTATTTGAAGATATTCTTTTTACAATATAAGCCCATTAGTGCTCTGTATGTCCAGTTGCAGTTTCCACAGAAAGAGTGTTTCAGAACGGCTCTATCAAAAGAAATATTCATCTCTGTTAGTTGAATGCACAGAACAGAAAGAAGTTTCGCAGAATGCTTCAGTGTAGTTTGTATTTGAAGATATTCCTTTTTCCACTATAGGCCCCTTAGGGCTCCGAATGTCCACTTGCAGTTTTTACAGAAACAGTGTTTCAGAACTGTTCAATCAAAAGTAAGCTTCAACTCTGTTAGTTGAATGCACAGAACAGAAAGAAGTTTCGCAGAATGCTTCTGAGTAGTTTTAATTTGAAGATATTCTTTTTTCCACTATAACAACAATAGCGCTCTGTGTGTCCACTTGTAGTTTCTACAGAAACAGTGTTTCAGAACTGCTCTATCGAAAGTAATATTCAACTCTGTTACTTGAATGCACAGAACAGAAAGAAGTTTCGCAGAATGCTTCTGTGTAGTTTTTATTTGAAGATATTACTTTTTCCACTATAGGACCCTTAGGGCTCCGAATGTCCACTTACAATTTCTACAGAAACAATGTTTCAGAACTGTTCAATCAAAAGTAAGCTTCAACTCTGTTAGTTGAATTCACAGAACAGAAATCAGTTTCATAAAATGCTTCTGTGTAGTTTTTATTTGAAGATATTACTTTTGCCACTAGAGTCCTCCTGGGGCTCCGAATGTCCACTTGCAGTTTCCACAGAAACTGTGTTTCAGAACTCCTCAATGAAAAGTAAGCTTCAACTCTGTTAGTTGATTGCACTGAAAAAACGTACTATCACAGAATGCTTCTGTGTAGTTTTTATTTGAAGACATTACATTTTCCACTGTAGGCCTCTTAGCGCTATGAATGTCCACTTGCAGTTTCTAATGAAAGAGTGTTTCAGTGCTGCTCAATCAAAAGAAAGGTCCAACTCTGTTAGTTGAATGCACTGAAGAGAAAGAAGTTTCACAGTATGCTTCCGTGTAGGTTTTATTTGAAGTAAGTCCTTTTTACACTATAGGCCCCCATGCGCTATGGTTGTCCACTTGCAGTTTCTACAGAAAGAGTGTTTCTGTGCTGCTCTATCAAAAGTAGGTTCAACTCTGTTAGTTGAATGCACAGAAGACAAAGAAATTTCACAGAATGCTTCTGTGTAGTTTTTATTTGTAGATATTCTTTTTTGCTGTATAGGCCCCTTAGCGCTACGAATGTCCAATTGCAGTTTCTACAGAAAGAGTGTTTCAGAATTGCTCAATCAAAAGTAAGCTTCAAATCTGTTACTTGAATGCACAGAACAGAAAGAAGTTTCACTGAATGCTTCTGTGTAGTTTTTGTTGGTAGTTATTCCTTTTTCCAGCATAGGCTCCTTAGTGCTACGAATGTCCACTTGTAGTTTCTACAGAAAGAGTGTTTCAGAATTGCTCAATCAAAAGTAAGCTTCAAATCTGTTACTTGAATGCACAGAACAGAAAGAAGTTTCACTGAATGCTTCTGTGTAGTTTTTATTTGAAGATATTCCTTTTTCCACTATAGGCCCCTTACGGTTCCAAATATCCACTTGCTGTTTCTACAGAAAGAGCGTCTCAGAACTGCTCAATCAATAGTATGCTTCAACTCTGTTAGTTGAATGCAAAGAACAGAAATAAGTTTCACAGAATGTTGCTGTGTAGTTTTTATTTGAAGATATTCCTTTTTCCAATATAAGCCCATTAGTGCTCTGTATGTCCAGTTGCAGTTTCCACAGAAAGAGTGTTTCAGAACTGCTCTATCAAAAGTAATATTCATCTCTGTTAGTTGAATGCACAGAACAGAAAGAAGTTTCGCAGAATGCTTCAGTGTAGTTTTTATTTGAAGATATTCCTTTTTCCACTATAGGCCCCTTAGGGCTCCGAATGTCCACTTGCAGTTTTTACAGAAACAGTGTTTCAGAACTGTTCAATCAAAAGTAAGCTTCAACTCTGTTAGTTGAATGCCCAGAACAGAAAGAAGTTTCGCAGAATGCTTCTGAGTAGTTTTAATTTGAAGATATTCTTTTTTCCACTATAAGCCCAATAGCGCTCTGAGTGTCCACTTGTAGTTTCTACAGAAACAGTGTTTCAGAACTGCTCTATCGAAAGTAATATTCAACTCTGTTACTTGAATGCACAGAACAGAAAGAAGTTTTGCAGAATGCTTCTGTGTAGTTTTTATTTGTAGATATTCTTTTTTGCAGTATAGGCCCCTTAGCGCTATGAATGTCCAATTGCAGTTTCTACAGAAAGAGTGTATCAGAATTGCTCAATCAAAAGTAAGCTTCAACTCTGTTAGTTCATTGCACAGAACAGAAAGAAGTTTCACTGAATGCCTCTGTGTAGTTTTTGTTTGTAATTATTCCTTTTCCAGTATAGGCTCCTTAGTGCTAGGAATGTCCACTTGCAGTTTCTACAGAAAGAGTGTTTCAGAACTGCTCAATCAATAGTAATGTTCAACTCTGATAGTTGAATGCACAGAACAGAATGAAGTTTCGCAGAATACTTCTGAGTAGCTTTTAGTTGAAGATATTGCTTTTTCCACTATAAGCCCTTTAGCGCTCTGAATGTCCAGTTGCAGTTTCGACAGAAAGAGTGTTTCAGAACTGCTCTACCAAAAGTAATATTCAACTCTGTTAGTTTAATGCACAGAACAGAAAGAAGCTTCGGAGAATGCTTCTGTGTAGTTTTTATTTGAAGATATTCCTTTTTCCACTATTGGCCCCTTAGGGTTCCAAATGTCCACTTGCTGTTTCTACAGAAAGAGCGTCTCAGAACTGCTCAATCAATAGTAAGCTTCAACTCTGTTAGTTGAATGCAAAGAACAGAAAGAAGTTTCACAGAATGATTCTGTGTAGTTTTTATTTGAAGATATTCGTTTTTCCACTGTACGCCCCTTAGGGTTCCAAATGTCCACTTGCAGTTTCTTCAGAAAGAGCGTCTCAGAACTGCTCAATCAAAAGTAAACTTCAACTCTGTTAGTTGAATGCAAAGAAGAGAAATAATTTTCACAGAATGCTTCTGTATAGTTTTAATTTGAAGATATTCCTTTTTCCACTATAAGCCCATTAGCTCTCTGAGTGTCCAGTTGCAGTTTCCACAGAAAGAGTGTTTCAGAACTGCTCTATCAAAAGTAATATTCATCTCTGTTAGTTGAATACACAGAACAGATAGAAGTTTCGCAGAATGCTTCAGTGTAGTTTGTATTTGAAGATATTCCTTTTTCCACTATAGGCCCCTTAGGGCTCCGAATGTCCACTTGCAGTTTTTACAGAAACAGTGTTTCAGAACTGTTCAATCAAAAGTAAGCTTCAACTCTGTTAGTTGAATGCACAGAACAGAAAGAAGTTTCGCAGAATGCTTCTGAGTAGTTTTAATTTGAAGATATTCTTTTTTCCACTATAACAACAATAGCGCTCTGTGTGTCCACTTGTAGTTTCTACAGAAACAGTGTTTCAGAACTGCTCTATCGAAAGTAATATTCAACTCTGTTACTTGAATGCACAGAACAGAAAGAAGTTTCGCAGAATGCTTCTGTGTAGTTTTTATTTGAAGATATTACTTTTTCCACTATAGGACCCTTAGGGCTCCGAATGTCCACTTACAATTTCTACAGAAACAATGTTTCAGAACTGTTCAATCAAAAGTAAGCTTCAACTCTGTTAGTTGAATTCACAGAACAGAAATCAGTTTCATAAAATGCTTCTGTGTAGTTTTTATTTGAAGATATTACTTTTGCCACTAGAGTCCTCCTGGGGCTCCGAATGTCCACTTGCAGTTTCCACAGAAACTGTGTTTCAGAACTCCTCAATGAAAAGTAAGCTTCAACTCTGTTAGTTGATTGCACTGAAAAAACGTACTATCACAGAATGCTTCTGTGTAGTTTTTATTTGAAGACATTACATTTTCCACTGTAGGCCTCTTAGCGCTATGAATGTCCACTTGCAGTTTCTAATGAAAGAGTGTTTCAGTGCTGCTCAATCAAAAGAAAGGTCCAACTCTGTTAGTTGAATGCACTGAAGAGAAAGAAGTTTCACAGTATGCTTCCGTGTAGGTTTTATTTGAAGTAAGTCCTTTTTACACTATAGGCCCCCATGCGCTATGGTTGTCCACTTGCAGTTTCTACAGAAAGAGTGTTTCTGTGCTGCTCTATCAAAAGTAGGTTCAACTCTGTTAGTTGAATGCACAGAAGACAAAGAAATTTCACAGAATGCTTCTGTGTAGTTTTTATTTGTAGATATTCTTTTTTGCTGTATAGGCCCCTTAGCGCTACGAATGTCCAATTGCAGTTTCTACAGAAAGAGTGTTTCAGAATTGCTCAATCAAAAGTAAGCTTCAAATCTGTTACTTGAATGCACAGAACAGAAAGAAGTTTCACTGAATGCTTCTGTGTAGTTTTTGTTGGTAGTTATTCCTTTTTCCAGCATAGGCTCCTTAGTGCTACGAATGTCCACTTGTAGTTTCTACAGAAAGAGTGTTTCAGAATTGCTCAATCAAAAGTAAGCTTCAAATCTGTTACTTGAATGCACAGAACAGAAAGAAGTTTCACTGAATGCTTCTGTGTAGTTTTTATTTGAAGATATTCCTTTTTCCACTATAGGCCCCTTACGGTTCCAAATATCCACTTGCTGTTTCTACAGAAAGAGCGTCTCAGAACTGCTCAATCAATAGTATGCTTCAACTCTGTTAGTTGAATGCAAAGAACAGAAATAAGTTTCACAGAATGTTGCTGTGTAGTTTTTATTTGAAGATATTCCTTTTTCCAATATAAGCCCATTAGTGCTCTGTATGTCCAGTTGCAGTTTCCACAGAAAGAGTGTTTCAGAACTGCTCTATCAAAAGTAATATTCATCTCTGTTAGTTGAATGCACAGAACAGAAAGAAGTTTCGCAGAATGCTTCAGTGTAGTTTTTATTTGAAGATATTCCTTTTTCCACTATAGGCCCCTTAGGGCTCCGAATGTCCACTTGCAGTTTTTACAGAAACAGTGTTTCAGAACTGTTCAATCAAAAGTAAGCTTCAACTCTGTTAGTTGAATGCCCAGAACAGAAAGAAGTTTCGCAGAATGTTTCTGAGTAGTTTTAATTTGAAGATATTCTTTTTTCCACTATAAGCCCAATAGCGCTCTGAGTGTCCACTTGTAGTTTCTACAGAAACAGTGTTTCAGAACTGCTCTATCGAAAGTAATATTCAACTCTGTTACTTGAATGCACAGAACAGAAAGAAGTTTTGCAGAATGCTTCTGTGTAGTTTTTATTTGTAGATATTCTTTTTTGCAGTATAGGCCCCTTAGCGCTATGAATGTCCAATTGCAGTTTCTACAGAAAGAGTGTATCAGAATTGCTCAATCAAAAGTAAGCTTCAACTCTGTTAGTTCATTGCACAGAACAGAAAGAAGTTTCACTGAATGCCTCTGTGTAGTTTTTGTTTGTAATTATTCCTTTTCCAGTATAGGCTCCTTAGTGCTAGGAATGTCCACTTGCAGTTTCTACAGAAAGAGTGTTTCAGAACTGCTCAATCAATAGTAATGTTCAACTCTGATAGTTGAATGCACAGAACAGAATGAAGTTTCGCAGAATACTTCTGAGTAGCTTTTAGTTGAAGATATTGCTTTTTCCACTATAAGCCCTTTAGCGCTCTGAATGTCCAGTTGCAGTTTCGACAGAAAGAGTGTTTCAGAACTGCTCTACCAAAAGTAATATTCAACTCTGTTAGTTTAATGCACAGAACAGAAAGAAGCTTCGGAGAATGCTTCTGTGTAGTTTTTATTTGAAGATATTCCTTTTTCCACTATTGGCCCCTTAGGGTTCCAAATGTCCACTTGCTGTTTCTACAGAAAGAGCGTCTCAGAACTGCTCAATCAATAGTAAGCTTCAACTCTGTTAGTTGAATGCAAAGAACAGAAAGAAGTTTCACAGAATGATTCTGTGTAGTTTTTATTTGAAGATATTCGTTTTTCCACTGTACGCCCCTTAGGGTTCCAAATGTCCACTTGCAGTTTCTTCAGAAAGAGCGTCTCAGAACTGCTCAATCAAAAGTAAACTTCAACTCTGTTAGTTGAATGCAAAGAAGAGAAATAATTTTCACAGAATGCTTCTGTATAGTTTTAATTTGAAGATATTCCTTTTTCCACTATAAGCCCATTAGCTCTCTGAGTGTCCAGTTGCAGTTTCCACAGAAAGAGTGTTTCAGAACTGCTCTATCAAAAGTAATATTCATCTCTGTTAGTTGAATACACAGAACAGATAGAAGTTTCGCAGAATGCTTCTGTGTAGTTTTTATTTGAAGATATTCCTTTTTCCACTATAGGACCCTCAGGGCTCCGAATGTCCACTTACAGTTTCTACAGAAACAATGTTTCAGAACTTTTCAATCAAAAGTAAGCTTCAACTCTGTTAGTTGAATTCACAGAACAGAAAGCAGTTTCATAAAAGGCTTCTGTGTAGTTTTTATTTGAAGATATTCCATTCGCCACGAGAGCCCTCCTGGGGCTCCAAATGTCCACTTGCAGTTTCCACAGAAACTGTGTTTCAGAACTGCTCAATCAAAAGTAAGCTTCAACTCTGTTAGTTGAATGCACTGAACAAAAAGTACTATCACAGAATGCTTCTGTGTAGTTTTTATTTGAAGACATTACATTTTCCACTGTAGGCCTCTTAGCGCTATGAATGTCCACTTGCAGTTTCTAATGAAAGAGTGTTTCAGTGCTGCTCAACCAAAAGAAAGGTCCAACTCTGTTAGTTGAATGCACAGAACAGAAAGAATTCTCACAGAATGCTTCTGTGTTGTTTTTATTTGTAGATATTCTTTTTTGCTGTATAGGCCGCTTAGCGCTATGAATGTCCAATTGCAGTTTCTACAGAAAGACTGTTTCAGAATTGCTCAATCAAAAGTAATCTTCAAATCTGTTACTTGAATGCACAGAACAGAAAGAAGTTTCACTGAATGCTTCTGGGTAGTTTTTATTTGTAGTTATTCCTTTTTCCAGCATAGGCTCCTTAGTGCTACGAATGTCCACTTGCAGTTTCTACCGAAAGAGTGTTTCAGAACTGCTCAATCAATAATAATTTTCAACTCTGTTTGTTGAATGCACAGAAAAGAAAGAAGTTTCGCAGAATGCTTCTGAGTAGTTTGTAGTTGAAGATATCCCTTTTTCCACTATAAGCCCCATAGAGCTCTGAATGTCCAGTTGCAGTTCCTACAGAAAGAGTGTTTCAGAACTGCTCTACCAAAAGTAATGTTCAACTCTGTTAGTTGAATGCACAGAACAGAAAGAAGCTTCGGAGAATGCTTCTGTGTAGTTTTAATTTGAAGATATTCCTTTTTCCACTATAAGCCCATTAGCTCTCTGAGTGTCTAGTTGCATTTTCCACAGAAAGAGTGTTTGAGAACTGCTCTATCAAAAGTAATATTCATCTCTGTTAGTTGAATGCACAGAACAGATAGAAGTTTCGCAGAATGCTTCTGTGTAGTTTTTATTTGAAGATATTACTTTTTCCACTATAGGACCCTTAGGGCTCCGAATGTCCACTTACAGTTTCTACGGAAACAATGTTTCAGAACTGTTCAATCAAAAGTAAGCTTCAACTCTGTTAGTTGAATTCACAGAACAGAAAGCAGTTTCATAAAATGCTTCTGTGTAGTTTTTATTTGAAGATATTCCTTTTGCCACTAGAGTCCTCCTGGGGCTCCGAATGTCCACTTGCAGTTTCCACAGAAACTGTGTTTCAGAACTCCTCAATCAAAAGTAAGCTTCAACTCTGTTAGTTGATTGCACTGAGCAAAAAGTACTATCACAGAATGCTTCTGTGTAGTTTTTATTTGAAGACATTACATTTTCCACTGTAGGCCTCTTAGCGCTATGAATGTCCACTTGCAGTTTCTAATGAAAGAGTGTTTCAGTGCTGCTCAATCAAAAGAAATGTCCAACTCTGTTATTTGAATGCACAGAACAGAAAGAAGTTTCACAGTATGCTTCCGTGTAGGTTTTATTTGAAGTAAGTCCTTTTTACACTATAGGCCCCCATGCGCTATGGTTGTCCACTTGCAGTTTCTACAGAAAGAGTGTTTCTGTGCTGCTCTATCAAAAGTAGGTTCAACTCTGTTAGTTGAATGCACAGAAGACAAAGAAATTTCACAGAATGCTTCTGTGTAGTTTTTATTTGTAGATATTCTTTTTTGCTGTATAGGCCCCTTAGCGCTATGAATGTCCAATTGCAGTTTCTACAGAAAGAGTGTTTCAGAATTGCTCAATCAGAAGTAAGCTTCAAATCTGTTACTTGAATGCACAGAACAGAAAGAAGTTTCACTGAATTCTTCTGTGTAGTTTTTGTTTGTAGTTATTCCTTTTTCCAGCACAGGCTCCTTAGTGCTACGAATGTCCACTTGTAGTTTCTACAGAAAGAGTGTTTCAGAACTGCTCAATCAATAGTAATGTTCAACTCTGTTAGTTGAATGCACAGAACAGAAAGAAGTTTCGCAGAATGCTTCTGAGTAGTTTCTAGTTGAAGATATCCCTTTTTCCACTATAAGCCCCATAGAGCTCTGAATGTCCAGTTGCAGTTTCTACAGAAAGAGTGTTTCAGAACTGCTCTATCAAAAGTAATGTTCAACTCTGTTAGTTGAATGCACAGAACAGAAAGAAGTTTCGGAGAATGCTTCTGTGTAGTTTTTATTTGAAGATATTCCTTTTTCCACTATAGGCCCATTACGGTTCCAAATATCCACTTGCTGTTTCTACAGAAAGAGCGTCTCAGAACTGCTCAATCAATAGTATGCTTCAACTCTGTTAGTTGAATGCAAAGAACAGAAATAAGTTTCACAGAATATGTCTGTGTAGTTTTTATGTGAAGATATTCCTTTTTCCAATATAAGCCCATTAGTGCTCTGTATGTCCAGTTGCAGTTTCCACAGAAAGAGTGTTTCAGAACTGCTCTATCAAAAGTAATATTCATCTCTGTTAGTTGAATGCACAGAACAGAAAGAAGTTTCGCAGAATGCTTCAGTGTAGTTTTTATTTGAAGATATTCCTTTTTCCACTATAGGCCCCTTAGGGCTCCGATTGTCCACTTGCAGTTTTAACAGAAACAGTGTTTCAGAACTGTTCAATCAAAAGTAAGCTTCAACTCTGTTAGTTGAATGCCCAGAACAGAAAGAAGTTTCGCAGAATGCTTCTGAGTAGTTTTAATTTGAAGATATTCTTTTTTTCACTATAAGCCCAATAGCGCTCTGAGTGTCCACCTGTAGTTTCTACAGAAACAGTGTTTCAGAACTGCTCTATCGAAAGTAATATTCAACTCTGTTACTTGAATGCACAGAACAGAAAGAAGTTTCGCAGAATGCTTCTGTGTAGTTTTTATTTGTAGATATTCTTTTTTGCAGTATAGGCCCCTTAGCGCTATGAATGTCCAATTGCAGTTTATACAGAAAGAGTGTATCAGAATTGCTCAATCAAAAGTAAGCTTCAAATCTGTTAGTTCATTGCACAGAACAGAAAGAAGTTTCACTGAATGCCTCTGTGTAGTTTTTGTTTGTAATTATTCCTTTTCCAGTATAGGCTTCTTAGTGCTAGGAATGTCCACTTGCAGTTTCTACAGAAAGAGTGTTTCAGAACTGCTCAATCAATAGTAATGTTCAACTCTGATAGTTGAATGCACAGAACAGAATGAAGTTTCGCAGAATGCTTCTGAGTAGCTTTTAGTTGAAGATATTGCTTTTTCCACTATAAGCCCTTTAGCGCTCTGAATGTCCAGTTGCAGTTTCTACAGAAAGAGTGTTCCAGAACTGCTCTACCAAAAGTAATATTCAACTCTGTTAGTTTAATGCACAGAACAGAAAGAAGCTTCGGAGAATGCTTCTGTGTAGTTTTTATTTGAAGATAATCCTTTTTGCACTATTGGCCCCTTAGGGTTCCAAATGTCCACTTGCTGTTTCTACAGAAAGAGCGTCTCAGAACTGCTCAATCAATAGTAAGCTTCAACTCTGTTAGTTGAATGCAAAGAACAGAAAGAAGTTTCACAGAATGATTCTGTGTAGTTTTTATTTGAAGATATTCGTTTTTCCACTGTACGCCCCTTAGGGTTCCAAATGTCCACTTGCAGTTTCTTCAGAAAGAGCGTCTCAGAACTGCTCAATCAAAAGTAAACTTCAACTCTGTTAGTTGAATGCACAGAACAGAAACAAGTTTCACAGAATGCTTCTGTATAGTTTTAATTTGAAGATATTCCTTTTTCCACTATAAGCCCATTAGCTCTCGGAGTGTCCATTTGCAGTTTCCACAGAATGAGTGTTTCAGAACTGCTCTATCAAAAGTAATATTCATATCTGTTAGTTGAATGCACAGAAGAGATAGAAGTTTCGCAGAATGCTTCTGTGTAGTTCTTATTTGAAGATATTCCTTTTTCCACTATAGGACCCTTAGGGCTCCGAATGTCCACTTACAGTTTCTACAGAAACAATGTTTCAGAACTTTTCTACCAAAAGTAAGCTTCAACTCTGTTAGTTGAATTCACAGAACAGAAAGCAGTTTCATAAAATGCTTCTGTGTAATTTTTATTTGAAGATATTCCATTTGCCACTTGAGTCCTCCTGGGGCTCCAAATGTCCACTTGCAGTTTCCACAGAAACTGTGTTTCAGAACTGCTCAATCAAAAGTAAGCTTCACTTCTGTTAGTTGAATGCACTGAACAAAAAGTACTATCACAGAATGCTTCTGTGTAGTTTTTATTTGAAGACATTACATTTTCCACTGTATGCCTCTTAGCGCTATGAATGTCCACTTGCAGTTTCTAATGAAAGAGTGTTTCAGTGCTGCTCAATCAAAAGAAAGGTCCAACTCTGTTAGTTGAATGCACAGAACAGAAAGAAGTTTCACAGAATGCTTCTGTGTTGTTTTTATTTGTAGATATTCTTTTTTGCTGTATAGGCCCCTTAGCGCTATGAATGTCCAATTTCAGTTTCTACAGAAAGAGTGTTTCAGAATTGCTCAATCAAAAGTAAGCTTCAAATCTGTTACTTGAATGCACAGAACAGAAAGAAGTTTCACTGAATGCTTCTGTGTAGTTTTTGTTTGTAGTTATTCCTTTTTGCAGCATAGGCTCCTTAGTGCTACGAATGTCCACCTGCAGTTTCTACCGAAAGAGTGTTTCAGAACTGCTCAATCAATAGTAATGTTCAACTCTGTTAGTTGAATGCACAGAACAGAAAGAAGTTTCGCAGAATGCTTCTGAGTAGTTTCTAGTTGAAGATATCCCTTTTTCCACTATAAGCCCCATAGAGCTCTGAATGTCCAGTTGCAGTTCCTACAGAAAGAGTGTTTCAGAACTGCCCTATCAAAAGTAATGTTCAACTCTGTTAGTTGAATGCACAGAACAGAAAGAAGCTTCGGAGAATGCTTCTGTGTAGTTTTAATTTGAAGATATTCCTTTTTCCACTATAAGCCCATTAGCTCTCTGAGTGTCCAGTTGCATTTTCCACAGAAAGAGTGTTTCAGAACTGCTCTATCAACAGTAATATTCATCTCTGTTAGTTGAATGCACAGAACAGATAGAAGTTTCCCAGAATGCTTCTGTATAGTTTTTAGTTGAAGATATTACTTTTTCCACTATAGGACCCTTAGGGCTCCGAATGTCCACTTACAATTTCTACAGAAACAAAGTTTCAGAACTGTTCAATCAAAAGTAAGCTTCAAATCTGTTAGTTGAATTCACAGAACAGAAAGCAGTTTCATAAAGTGCTTCTGTGTAGTTTTTATTTGAAGATATTCCTGTTGCCACTAGAGTCCTCCTGGGGCTCTGAATGTCCACTTGCAGTTTCCACAGAAACTGTGTTTCAGAACTCCTCAATGAAAAGTAAACTTCAAATTTGTTAGTTGATTGCACTGAACAAAAAGTACTATCACAGAATGCTTCTGTGTAGTTTTTATTTGAAGACATTACATTTTCCACTGTAGGCCTCTTAGCGCTATGAATGTCCACTTGCAGTTTCTAATGAAAGAGTGTTTCAGTGCTGCTCAATCAAAAGAAAGGTCCAACTCTGTTAGTTGAATGCACAGAACAGAAAGAAGTTTCACAGCATGCTTCCGTGTAGGTTTTATTTGAAGTAAGTCCTTTTTACACTATAGGCCCCCATGCGCTATGGTTGTCCACTTGCAGTATCTACAGAAAGAGTGTTTCTGTGCTGCTCTATCAAAAGTAGGTTCAACTCTGTTAGTTGAATGCACAGAAGACAAAGAAATTTCACAGAAAGCTTCTGTGTAGTTTTTATTTGTAGATATTCTTTTTTGCTGTATAGGCCCCTTAGCGCTACGAATGTCCAATTGCAGTTTCTACAGAAAGAGTGTTTCAGAATTGCTCAATCAAAAGTAAGCTTCAAATCTGTTACTTGAATGCACAGAACAGAAAGAAGTTTCACTGAATGCTTCTGTGTAGTTTTTGTTTGTAGTTATTCCTTTTTCCAGCATAGGCTCCTTAGTGCTACGAATGTCCACTTGTAGTTTCTACAGAAAGAGTGTTTCAGAACTGCTCAATCAACAGTAATGTTCAACTCTGTTAGTTGAATGCACAGAACAGAAAGAAGTTTCGCAGAATGCTTCTGAGTAGTTTCTAGTTGAAGATATCCCTTTTTCCGCTATAAGCCCCATAGAGCTCTGAATGTCCAGTGGCAGTTTCTACAGAAAGAGTGTTTCAGAACTGCTCTATCAAAAGTAATGTTCAACTCTGTTAGTTGAATGCACAGAACAGAAAGAAGTTTCGGAGAATGCTTCTGTGTAGTTTTTATTAGAAGATATTCCTTTTTCCACTATAGGCCCCTTACGGTTCCAAATATCCACTTGCTGTTTCTACAGAAAGAGCGTCTCAGAACTGCTCAATCAATAGTATGCTTCAACTCTGTTAGTTGAATGCAAAGAACAGAAATAAGTTTCTCAGAATGTTGCTGTGTAGTTTTTATTTGAAGATATTCTTTTTACAATATAAACCCATTAGTGCTCTGTATGTCCAGTTGCAGTTTCCACAGAAAGAGTGTTTCAGAACTGCTCTATCAAAAGAAATATTCATCTCTGTTAGTTGAATGCACAGAACAGAAAGAAGTTTCGCAGAATGCTTCAGTGTAGTTTGTATTTGAAGATATTCCTTTTTCCACTATAGGCCCCTTAGGGCTCCGAATGTCCACTTGCAGTTTTTACAGAAACAGTGTTTCAGAACTGTTCAATCAAAAGTAAGCTTCAACTCTGTTAGTTGAATGTCCAGAACAGAAAGAAGTTTCGCAGAATGCTTCTGAGTAGTTTTAATTTGAAGATATTCTTTTTTCCACTATAACAACAATAGCGCTCTGAGTGTCCACTTGTAGTTTCTACAGAAACAGTGTTTCAGAACTGCTCTATCGAAAGTAATATTCAACTCTGTTACTTGAATGCACAGAACAGAAAGAAGTTTCGCAGAATGCTTCTGTGTAGTTTTTATTTGTAGATATTCTTTTTTGCAGTATAGGCCCCTTAGCGCTATGAATGTCCAATTGCAGTTTCTACAGAAAGAGTGTATCAGAATTGCTCAATCAAAAGTAAGCTTCAACTCTGTTAGTTCATTGCACAGAACAGAAAGAAGTTTCACTGAATGCCTCTGTGTAGTTTTTGTTTGTAATTATTCCTTTTCCAGTATAGGCTCCTTAGTGCTAGGAATGTCCACTTGCAGTTTCTACAGAAAGAGTGTTTCAGAACTGCTCAATCAATAGTAATGTTCAACTCTGATAGTTGAATGCACAGAACAGAATGAAGTTTCGCAGAATACTTCTGAGTAGCTTTTAGTTGAAGATATTGCTTTTTCCACTATAAGCCCTTTAGCGCTCTGAATGTCCAGTTGCAGTTTCTACAGAAAGAGTGTTTCAGAACTGCTCTACCAAAAGTAATATTCAACTCTGTTAGTTTAATGCACAGAACAGAAAGAAGCTTCGGAGAATGCTTCTGTGTAGTTTTTATTTGAAGATATTCCTTTTTCCACTATTGGCCCCTTAGGGTTCCAAATGTCCACTTGCTGTTTCTACAGAAATAGCGTCTCAGAACTGCTCAATCAATAGTAAGCTTCAACTCTGTTAGTTGAATGCAAAGAACAGAAAGGAGTTTCACAGAATGATTCTGTGTAGTTTTTATTTGAAGATATTCGTTTTTCCACTGTACGCCCCTTAGGGTTCCAAATGTCCACTTGCAGTTTCTTCAGAAAGAGCGTCTCAGAACTGCTCAATCAAAAGTAAACTTCAAATCTGTTAGTTGAATGCAAAGAAGAGAAACAAGTTTCACAGAATGCTTCTGTATAGTTTTAATTTGAAGATATTCCTTTTTCCACTATAAGCCCATTAGCTCTCTGAGTGTCCAGTTGCAGTTTCCAGAGAAAGAGTGTTTCAGAACTGCTCTATCAAAAGTAATATTCATATCTGTTAGTTGAATGCACAGAACAGATAGAAGTTTCGCAGAATCCTTCTGTGTAGTTTTTATTTGAAGATATTCCTTTTTCCACTATAGGACCCTCAGGGCTCCGAATGTCCACTTACAGTTTCTACAGAAACAATGTTTCAGAACTCTTCAATCAAAAGTAAGCTTCAACTCTGTTAGTTGAATTCACAGAACAGAAAGCAGTTTCATAAAAGGCTTCTGTGTAGTTTTTATTTGAAGATATTCCATTTGCCACGAGAGCCCTCCTGGGGCTCCAAATGTCCACTTGCAGTTTCCACAGAAACGGTGTTTCAGAACTGCTCAATCAAAAGTAAGCTTCAACTCTGTTAGTTGAATGCACTGAACAAAAAGTACTATCACAGAATGCTTCTGTGTAGTTTTTATTTGAAGACATTACATTTTCCAGTGTAGGCCTCTTAGCGCTATGAATGTCCACTTGCAGTTTCTAATGAAAGAGTGTTTCAGTGCTGCTCAATCAAAAGAAAGGTCCAACTCTGTTAGTTGAATGCACAGAACAGAAAGAAGTCTCATAGAATGCTTCTGTGTTGTTTTTATTTGTAGATATTCTTTTTTGCTGTATAGGCCGCTTAGCGCTATGAATGTCCAATTGCAGTTTCTACAGAAAGAGTGTTTCAGAATTGCTCAATCAAAAGTAAGCTTCAAATCTGTTACTTGAATGCACAGAACAGAAAGAAGTTTCACTGAATGCTTCTGTGTAGTTTTTGTTTGTAGTTATTCCTTTTTCCAGCATAGGCTCCTTAGTGCTACGAATGTCCACTTGCAGTTTCTACCGAAAGAGTGTTTCAGAACTGCTCAATCAATAATAATGTTCAACTCTGTTTGTTGAATGCACAGAACAGAAAGAAGTTTCGCAGAATGCTTCTGAGTAGTTTCTAGTTGAAGATATCCCTTTTTCCACTATAAGCCCCATAGAGCTCTGAATGTCCAGTTGCAGTTCCTACAGAAAGAGTGTTTCAGAACTGCTCTATCAAAAGTAATGTTCAACTCTGTTAGTTGAATGCACAGAACAGAAAGAAGCTTCGGAGAATGCTTCTGTGTAGTTTTAATTTGAAGATATTCCTTTTTCCACTATAAGCCCATTAGCTCTCTGAGTGTCTAGTTGCATTTTCCACAGAAAGAGTGTTTCAGAACTGCTCTATCAAAAGTAATATTCATCTCTGTTAGTTGAATGCACAGAACAGATAGAAGTTTCGCAGAATGCTTCTGTGTAGTTTTTATTTGAAGATATTGCTTTTTCCACTATAGGACCCTTAGGGCTCCAAATGTCCATTTACAGTTTCTACAGAAACAATGTTTCAGAACTGTTCAATCAAAAGTAAGCTTCAACTCTGTTAGTTGAATTCACAGAACAGAAAGCAGTTTCATAAAATGCTTCTGTGTAGTTTTTATTTGAAGATATTCCTTTTGCCACTAGAGTCCTCCTGGGGCTCCGAATGTCCACTTGCAGTTTCCACAGAAACTGTGTTTCAGAACTCCTCAATCAAAAGTAAGCTTCAACTCTGTTAGTTGAATGCACTGAACCAAAAGTACTATCACAGAATGCTTCTGTGTAGTTTTTATTTGAAGACATTACATTTTCCACTGTAGGCCTCTAAGCGCTATGAATGTCCACTTGCAGTTTCTAATGAAAGAGTGTTTCAGTGCTGCTCAATCAAAAGAAAGGTCCAACTCTGTTATTTGAATGCACAGAACAGAAAGAAGTTTCACAGTATGCTTCCGTGTACGTTTTATTTGAAGTAAGTCCTTTTTACACTATAGGCCCCCATGCGCTATGGTTGTCCACTTGCAGTTTCTACAGAAAGAGTTTTTCTGTGCTGCTCTATCAAAAGTAGGTTCAACTCTGTTAGTTGAATGCACAGAAGACAAAGAAATTTCACAGAATGCTTCTGTGTAGTTTGTAGATATTCTTTTTTGCTGTATAGGCCCCTTAGCGCTATGAATGTCCAATTGCAGTTTCTACAGAAAGAGTGTTTCAGAATTGCTCAATCAAAAGTAAGCTTCAAATCTGTTACTTGAATGCACAGAACAGAAAGAGGTTTCACTGAATTCTTCTGTGTAGTTTTTGTTTGTAGTTATTCCTTTTTCCAGCATAGGCTCCTTAGTGCTACGAATGTCCACTTGTAGTTTCTACAGAAAGAGTGTTTCAGAACTGCTCAATCAATAGTAATGTTCAACTCTGTTAGTTGAATGCACAGAACAGAAAGAAGTTTCGCAGAATGCTTCTGAGTAGTTTCTAGTTGAAGATATCCCTTTTTCCACTATAAGCCCCATAGAGCTCTGAATGTCCAGTTGCAGTTTCTACAGAAAGAGTGTTTCAGAACTGCTCTATCAAAAGTAATGTTCAACTCTGTTAGTTGAATGCACAGAACAGAAAGAAGTTTCGGAGAATGCTTCTGTGTAGTTTTTATTTGAAGATATTCCTTTTTCCACTATAGGCCCCTTACGGTTCCAAATATCCACTTGCTGTTTCTACAGAAAGAGGGTCTCAGAACTGCTCAATCAATAGTATGCTTCAACTCTGTTAGTTGAATGCAAAGAACAGAAATAAGTTTCACAGAATGTTTCTGTGTAGTTTTTATGTGAAGATATTCCTTTTTCCACTATAAGCCCATTAGTGCTCTGTATGTCCAGTTGCAGTTTCCACAGAAAGAGTGTTTCAGAACTGCTCTATCAAAAGTAATATTCATCTCTGTTAGTTGAATGCACAGAACAGAAAGAAGTTTCGCAGAATGCTTCAGTGTAGTTTTTATTTGAAGATATTCCTTTTTCCACTATAGGCCCCTTAGGGCTCCGAATGTCCACTTGCAGTTTTTACAGAAACAGTGTTTCGGAACTGTTCAATCAAAAGTAAGCTTCAACTCTGTTAGTTGAATGCCCAGAACAGAAAGAAGTTTCGCAGAATGCTTCTGAGTAGTTTTAATTTGAAGATATTCTTTTTTCCACTATAAGCCCAATAGCGCTCTGAGTGTCCACCTGTAGTTTCTACAGAAACAGTGTTTCAGAACTGCTCTATCGAAAGTAATATTCAACTCTGTTACTTGAATGCACAGAACAGAAAGAAGTTTCGCAGAATGCTTCTGTGTAGTTTTTATTGTAGATATTCTTTTTTGCAGTATAGGCCCCTTAGCGCTATGAATGTCCAATTGCAGTTTCTACAGAAAGAGTGTATCAGAATTGCTCAATCAAAAGTAAGCTTCAACTCTGTTAGTTGATTGCACAGAACAGAAAGAAGTTTCACTGAATACCTCTGTGTAGTTTTTGTTTGTAATTATTCCTTTTCCAGTATAGGCTCCTTAGTGCTAGGAATGTCCACTTGCAGTTTCTTCAGAAAGAGTGTTTCAGAACTGCTGAATCAATAGTAATGTTCAACTCTGATAGTTGAATGCACAGAACAGAATGAAGTTTCGCAGAATGCTTCTGAGTAGCTTTTAGTTGAAGATATTGCTTTTTCCACTATAAGCCCTTTAGCGCTCTAAATGTCCAGTTGCAGTTTCTACAGAAAGAGTGTTTCAGAACTGCTCTACCAAAAGTAATATTCAACTCTGTTAGTTTAATGCACAGAACAGAAAGAAGCTTCGGAGAATGCTTCTGTGTAGTTTTAATTTGAAGATATTCTTTTTTCCACTATAAGCCCATTAGCTCTCTGAGTGTCCAGTTGCATTTTCCACAGAAAGAGTGTTTCAGATCTGCTCTATCAAAAGTAATGTTCAACTCTGTTAGTTGAATGCACAGAACAGAAAGAAGCTTCGGAGAATGCTTCTGTGTAGTTTTAATTTGAAGTTATTCCTTTTTCCACTATAAGCCCATTAGCTCTCTGAGTGTCCACTTGCAGTTTCCACAGAAAGAGGGTTTCAGAACTGCTCTATCAAAAGTAATATTCATCTCTGTTAGTTGAATGCACAGAACAGAAAGAAGTTTCACAGAATGCTTCTGTGTAGTTTTTATTTGAAGATATTACTTTTTCCACTATAGGACCCTTAGGGCTCCGAATGTCCAGTTACAGTTTCTACAGAAACAATGTTTCAGAACTGTTCAATCAAAAGTAACCTTCAACTCTGTTAGTTGATTTCACAGAACAGAAAGCAGATTCATAAAATGCTTCTGTGTGGTTTTTATTGGAAGATATTCCTTTTGCCACTAGAGTCCTCCTGGGGCTCCGAATGTCCACTTGCAGTTTACACAGAAACTGTGTTTCAGAACTGCTCAATCAAAAGTAAGCTTCAACTCTGTTAGTTGAATGCACTGAACAAAAAGTACTATCACAGAATGCTTCTGTGTAGTTTTTATTTGAAGACATTACATTTTCCACTGTAGGCCCCTTAGCGCTATGAATGTCCACTTGCAGTTTCTAATGAAAGAGTGTTTCTGTGCTGCTCAATCAAAAGAAAGGTCGAACTCTGTTATTTGAATGCACAGAACAGAAAGAAGTTTCACAGAATGCTTCTGTGTAGGTTTTATTTGAAGTAAGTCCTTTTTACACTATAGGCCCCCATGCGCTATGGTTGTCCACTTGCAGTTTCTACAGAAAGAGTGTTTCTGTGCTGCTCTATCAAAAGTAGGTTCAACTCTGTTAGTTGAATGCACAGAAGACAAAGAAGTTTCACAGAATGCTTCTGTGTAGTTTTTATTTGTAGATATACTTTTTTGCTGTATAGGCCCCTTAGCGCTATGAATGTCCAATTGCAGTTTCTACAGAAAGAGGGTTTCAGAATTGCGCAATCAAAAGTAAGCTTCAAATCAGTTACTTGAATGCACAGAACAGAAAGAAGTTTCACTGAATGCTTCTGTGTAGTTTTTGTTTGTAGTTATTACTTTTTCCAGCAGAGCCTCCTTAGTGCTACGAATGTCCACTTGCAGTTTCTACAGAAAGAGTGTTTCAGAACTGCTCAATCAATAGTAATGTTCAACTCTGTTAGTTGAATGCACAGAACAGAAAGAAGTTTCGCAGAATGCTTCTGAGTAGTTTCTAGTTGAAGATATCCCTTTTTCCACTATAAGCCCCATAGAGCTCTGAATGTCCAGTTGCAGTTTCTTCAGAAAGAGTGTTTCAGAACTGCTCTATCAAAAGTAATGTTCAACTCTGTTAGTAGAATGCACAGAACAGAAAGAAGTTTCGGAGAATGCTTCTGTGTAGTTTTTATTTGAAGATATTCCTTTTTCCACTATAGGCCCCTTACGGTTCCAAATATCCACTTGCTGTTTCTACAGAAAGAGCGTCTCTGAGCTGCTCAATCAATAGTATGCTTCAACTCTGTTAGTTGAATGCAAAGAACAGAAATATGTTTCACAGAATGTTTCTGTGTAGTTTTTATTTGAAGATATTCCTTTTTCCAATATAAGCCCATTAGTGCTCTCTATGTCCAGTTGCAGTTTCCACAGAAAGAGTGTTTCAGAACTGCTCTATCAAAAGTAATATTCATCTCTGTTAGTTGAATGCACAGAACAGAAACAAGTTTCGCAGAATGCTTCAGTGTAGTTTTTATTTGAAGATATTCCTTTTTCCACTATAGGCCCCTTAGGGCTCCGAATGTCCACTTGCAGTTTTTACAGAAACAGTGTTTCAGTACTGTTCAATCAAATGTAAGCTTCAACTCTGTTAGTTGAATGCCCAGAACAGAAAGAAGTTTCGCAGAATGCTTCTGAGTAGTTTTAATTTGAAGATATTCTTTTTTCCAGTATAAGCCCAATAGCGCTCTGAGTGTCCACTTGTAGTTTCTACAGAAACAGTGTTTCAGAACTGCTCTATCGAAAGTAATATTCAACTCTGTTACTTGAATGCACAGAAGAGAAAGAAGTTTCGCAGAATGCTTCTGTGTAGTTTTTATTTGTAGATATTCTTTTTTGCAGTATAGGCCCCATAGCGCTAAGAATGTCCAATTGCAGTTTCTACAGAAAGAGTGTATCAGAATTGCTCAATCAAAAGTAAGCTTCAACTCTGTTAGTTCATTGCACAGAACAGAAAGAAGTTTCACTGAATGCCTCTGTGTAGTTTTTGTTTGTAATTATTCCTTTTCCAGTATAGGCTCCTTAGTGCTAGGAATGTCCACTTGCAGTTTCTACAGAAAGAGTGTTTCAGAACTGCTCAATCAATAGTAATGTTCAACTCTGATAGTTGAATGCACAGAACAGAAAGTAGTTTCGCAGAATGCTTCTGAGTAGCTTTTAGTTGAAGATATTGCTTTTTCCACTATAAGCCCTTTAGCGCTCTGAATGTCCAGTTGCAGTTTCGACAGAAAGAGTGTTTCAGAACTGCTCTACCAAAAGTAATATTCAACTCTGTTAGTTTAATGCACAGAACAGAAAGAAGCTTCGGAGAATGCTTCTGTGTAGTTTTTATTTGAAGATATCCCTTTTTCCACTATTGGCCCCTTAGGGTTCCAAATGTCCACTTGCTGTTTCTACAGAAAGAGCGTCTCAGAACTGCTCAATCAATAGTAAGCTTCAACTCTGTTAGTTGAATGCAAAGAACAGAAAGAAGTTTCAAAGAATGATTCTGTGTAGTTTTTATTTGAAGATATTCGTTTTTCCACTGTACGCCCCTTAGGGTTCCAAATGTCCACTTGCAGTTTCTTTAGAAAGAGCCTCTCAGAACTGCTCCATCAAAAGTAAACTTCAACTCTGTTAGTTGAATGCAAAGAAGAGAAACAAGTTTCACAGAATGCTTCTGTATAGTTTTAATTTGAAGATATTCCTTTTTCCACTATAAGCCCATTAGCTCTCTGAGTGTCCATTTGCAGTTTCCACAGAAAGAGTGTTTCAGAACTGCTCTATCAAAAGTAATATTCATATCTGTTAGTTGAATGCACAGAAGAGATAGAAGTTTCGCAGAATGCTTCTGTGTAGTTTTTATTTGAAGATATTCCTTTTTCCACTATAGGACCCTTAGGGCTCCGAATGTCCACTTACAGTTTCTACAGAAACAATGTTTCAGAACTTTTCAATCAAAAGTAAGCTTCAACTCTGTTAGTTGAATTCACAGAACAGAAAACAGTTTCATAAAATGCTTCTGTGTAGTTTTTATTTGAAGATATTCCATTTGCCCCTAGAGTCCTCCTGGGGCTCCAAATATCCACTTGCAGTTTCCACAGAAACTGTGTTTCAGAACTGCTCAATCAAAAGTAAGCTTCAACTCTTTTAGTTGAATGCACTGAACAGAAAGTACTATCACAGAATGCTTCTGTGTAGTTTTTGTTTGTAGTTATTCCTTTTTCCATCATAGGCTCCTCTGTGCTACGAATGTCCACTTGCAGTTTCTACAGAAAGAGTGTTTCAGAACTGCTCAATCAATAGTAATGTTCAACTCTGTTAGTTGAATGCACAGAACAGAAAGAAGTTTCGCAGAATGCTTCTGTGTAGTTTCTAGTTGAAGATATCCCTTTTTCCACTATAAGACCCATAGAGCTCTGAATGTCCAGTTGCAGTTTCTACAGAAAGAGTGTTTCAGAACTGCTCTATCAAAAGTAATGTTCAACTCTGTTAGTTGAATGCACAGAACAGAAAGAAGTTTTGGAGAATGCTTCTGTGTAGATTTTATTTGAAGGTATTCCTTTTTCCACCATAGGCAACTTAGGGTTCCAAATATCCACTTGCTGTTTCTACAAAAAGAGCGTCTCAGAACTGCTCAATCAATAATAAGCTTCAACTCTGTTAGTTGAATGCAAAGAACAGAAATACGTTTCACAGAATGCTTCTGTGTAGTTTTTATTTGAAGATATTCCTTTTTCCTCTATAAGCCCATTAGCGCTCTGTATGTCCAGTTGCAATTTGCACAGAAAGAGTGTTTCAGAACTGCTCTATGAAAAGTAATATTCATCTCTGTTAGTTGAATGCACAGAACAGAAAGAAGTTTCGCAGAATGCTTCCGAGTAGTTTTAATTTGAAGATATTCTTTTTTCCACTATAAGCCCAATAGCTCTATGAATGTCCACTTGTAGTTTCTACAGAAACAGTGTTTCAGAACTGCTCTATCAAAAGTAATATTCAACCCTGTTACTTGAATGCACAGAACAGAAAGAAGTTTCGCAGAATGCTTTTGTGTAGTTTTTATTTGAAGATATTCCATTTTCCACTATAGGACCCTTAGGGCTCCGAATATCCACTTACACTTTCTACAGAAACAGTGTTTCAGAACTGCTCTATCAAAAGTAATCTTCAATTCTGTTAGTTGAATTCACAGAACAGAAAGCAGTTTCATAAAATGCTTCTGTGTAGTTTTTATTTGAAGATATTCCTTTTGCCACTAGAGTCCTCTTGGGGCTCCGAATATCCACTTGCAGTTTCCACAGAAACTGTGTTTCAGAACTGCTCAATCAAAAGTAAGCTTCAACTCTGTTAGTTGAATGCACTGAACAAAAAGTACTTTCACAGAATGCTTCTGTGTAGTTTTTATTTGAAGACATTACATTTTCCACTGTAGGCCTCTTTGTGCTATGAATGTCCACTTGCAGTATCTAATGAAAGAGCGTTTCAGTGCTGCTCAATCAAAAGAAAGTTCCAACTCTGTTAGTTGAATGCACAGAACGGAAAGAAGTTTCACAGAATGCTTCTGTGTAGATTTTATTTGAAGTAAGCCCTTTTTACACTATAGGCCCCCATGCGCTGTTTGTCCACTTGCAGTTTCTACAGAAAGAGTTTTTCTGTGCTGCTCTATCAAAAGTAGGTTCAACTCTGTTAGTTGAATGTACAGAAGACAAAGAAGTTTCAGAGAATGCTTCTGTGTAGTTTTTATTTGTAGATATTCTTTTTTGCAGTATAGGCCCATTAGCGCTATGAATGTCCAATTGCAGTTTTTACAGAAAGAGTGTATCAGAATTGCTCAATCAAAAGCAAGCTTCAACTCTGTTAGTTCATTGCACAGAACAGAAAGAAGTTTCACTGAATGCTTCTGTGTATTTTGTTTGCAATTATTCCTTTTCCAGTATAGGCTCCTTAGTGCTAGGAATGTCCAATTGCAGTTTCTACAGAAAGAGGGTTTCAGAACTGCTCAATCAATAGTAATGTTCAACTCTGTTAGTTGAATGCACAGAACAGAAAGAAGTTTCGCAGAATGCTTCTGAGTAGCTTTTAGTTGAAGATATTCCTTTTTCCACTATAAGCCCTTTAGCGCTCTGAATGTCCAGTTGCAGTTTCTACAGAAAGAGTGTTTCAGAACTGATCTACCAAAAGTAATATTCAACTCTGTTAGTTTAATGCACAGAACAGAAAGAAGCTTCGGAGAATGCTTCTGTGTAGTTTTTATTTGAAGATATTCCTTTTTCCACTATAGGCCCCTTAGGGTTCCAAATGTCCACTTGCTGTTTCTACAGAAATAGCGTCTCAGTACTGCTCAATCAATAGTAAGCTTCAACTCTGTTAGTTGAATGCAAAGAACAGAAAGAAGTTTCACAGAATGATTCTGTGTAGTTTTTATTTGAAGATATTGGTTTTTCCACTGTACGCCCCTTAGGGTTCCAAAGGTCCACTTGCAGTTTCTTCAGAAAGAGCGTCTCAGAACTGCTCAATCAAAAGTAAAGTTCAACTCAGTTGAATGCAAAGAAGAGAAACAAGTTTCACAGAATGCTTCTGTGTAGTATTAATTTGCAGATATTCCTTTTTCCACTATAAGTCCATTAGCTCTCTGAGTTTCCAGTTGCAGTTTCCACAGAAAGAGTGTTTCAGAACTGCTCTATCAAAAGTAATATTCATCTCTGTTAGTTGAATGCACAGAACAGAAAGAGGTTTCGCAGAATGCTTCTGTGTAGTTTTTATTTGAAGATATTCCTTTTTCCACTATAGGACCCTTAGGGCTCCGAATGTCCACATACAGTTTCTACAGAAACAATGTTTCAGAACTGTTCAATCAAAAGTAAGCTTCAACTCTGTTAGTTGAATTCACAGAACAGAAAGCAGTTTCATAAAATGCTTCTGTGTAGTTTTTATTTGAAGATATTCCTTTTGCCACTAGAGTCCTCCTGGGGCTAAGAATGTCCATTGCAGTTTCCTCAGAAACTGTGTTTCAGAACTGCTCAATGAAAAGTAAGCTTCAACTCTGTTAGTTGAATGCACTGAACAAAAAGTACTATCACAGAATGCTTCTGTGTATTTTTTATTTGAAGACATTTCATTTTCCACCGTAGGCCTCTTAGCGCTATGAATGTCCAATTGCAGTTTCTAATGAAAGAGTGTTTCAGTGCTGCTCAATCAAAAGAAAGGTCCAACTCTGTTAGTTGAATGCACAGAACAGAAAGAAGTTTCACAGAATGCTTCTGTGTAGTTTTTATTTGAAGTAAGTCCTTTTTACACTATAGGCCCCCATGCGCTATGGTTGTCTACTTGCAGTTTCTACAGAAAGAGTGTTTCTGTGCTGCTCTATCAAAAGTAGGTTCAACTCTGTTAGTTGAATGCACAGAAGTCAAGGAAGTTTCACAGAATGCTTCTGTGTAGTTTTTATTTGTAGATATTATTTTTTGCTGTATAGGCCCCTTAGCGCTATGAATGTCCAATTGCAGTTTCTACAGAAAGAGTGTATCAGAATTGCTCAATCAAAGCAAGCTTCAACTCTGTTAGTTCATTGCACAGAATAGAAAGAAGTTTCACTGAATGCTTCTGTGTATTTTGTTTGCAATTATTCCTTTTCCAGTATAGGCTCCTTAGTGCTAGGAATGTCCACTTGCGGTTTCTACAGAAAGAGTGTTTCAGAACTGCTCAATCAATTGTAATGTTCAACCCTGTTAGTTGAATGCACAGAACAGAAAGAAGTTTCGCAGAATGCTTCTGAGTAGCTTTTAGTTGAAGATATTCCTTTTTCCACTATAAGCCCTTTAGCGCTCTGAATGTCCAGTTGCAGTTTCTACAGAAAGACTGTTTCAGAACTGATCTACCAAAAGTAATATTCAACTCTGTTAGTTTAATGCGCAGAACAGAAAGAAGATTCGGAGAATGCTTCTGTGTAGTTTTTATTTGAAGATATTTCTTTTTCCACTATAGGCCCCTTAGGGTTCCAAATGTCCACTTGCTGTTTCTACAGAAAGAGCGTCTCAGAACTGCTCAATCAATAGTAAGCTTCAACTCTGTTAGTTGAATGCAAAGAACAGAAAGGAGTTTCACGGAATGATTCTGTGTAGTTTTAATTTGCAGATATTCCTTTTTCCACTGTACGCCCCTCAGGGTTCCAAATGTCCACTTGCAGTTTCTTCAGAAAGAGCGTCTCGGAACTGCTCAATCAAAAGTAAAGTTCAACTCTGTTAGTTGAATGCAAAGAAGAGAAACAAGTTTCACAGAATGCTTCTGTGTAGTTTTAATTTGAAGATATTCCTTTTTCCACTATAAGCCCATTAGCTCTCTGAGTGTCCAGTTGCAGTTTCCACAGAAAGAGTGTTTCAGAACTGCTCTTTCAAAAGTAATATTCATCTCTGTTAGTTGAATGCACAGAACAGAAAGAAGTTTCGCAGAATGCTTCTGTGTAGTTTTTATTTGAAGATATACCTTTTTCCACTATAGAACCCTTAGGGCTCCGAATGTCCACTTACAGTTTCTACAGAAACAATGTTTCATAACTGTTAAATCAAAAGTAAACTTCAACTGTGTTAGTTGAATTCACAGAACAGAAAGCAGTTTCATAAAATACTTCTGTGTAGTTTTTATTTGAAGATATTCCATTTGCCACTAGAGTCCTTCTGGGGCTCCGAATGTCCACTTGAAGTTTCCACAGAAAGAGTGATTCAGAACTGCTCTATGAAAAGTAATATTCGTCTCTGTTCGTTGAATGCACAGAACAGAAAGAAGTTTCGCAGAATGCTTCTGAGTAGTTTTAATTTGAAGATATTCTTTTTTCCACTATAAGCCCAATAGCGCTCTGAGTGTCCACTTGTAGTTTCTACAGAAACAGTGTTTCAGAACTGCTCTATCAAAAGTAATATTCAACTCTGTTACTTGAATGCACAGAACAGAAAGAAGTTTCGCAGAATGCTTTTGTGTAGTTTTTATTTGAAGATATTCCATTTTCCACTGTAGAACCTTTAGGGCTCCGAATATCCACTTGCTGTTTCTACAGAAAGAGCGTCTCAGAACTGCTCAATCAATAGTAAGCTTCAACTCTGTTAGTTGAATGCAAAGAACAGAAAGAAGTTTCACAGAATGATTCTGTGTAGTTTTTATATGAAGATATTCGTTTTTCCACTGTACGCCCCTTAGGGTTCCAAATGTCCACTTGCAGTTTCTTCAGAAAGAGCGTCTCAGAACTGCTCAATCAAAAGTAAAGTTCAACTCAGTTGAATGCAAAGAAGAGAAACAAGTTTCACAGAATGCTTCTGTGTAGTTTTAATTTGAAGATATTCCTTTTTCCACTATAAGCCCATTAGCTCTGTGAGTGTCCAGTTGCAGTTTCCACAGAAAGAGTGTTTCAGAACTGCTCTATCAAAAGTAATATTCATCTCTGTTAGTTGAATGCACAGAACAGAAAGAAGTTTCGCAGAATGCTTCTGTGTAGTTTTTATTTGAAGATATTCCTTTTTCCACTATAGAACCCTTAGGGCTCCGAATGTCCACTTACAGTTTCTAGAGAAACAATGTTTCAGAACTGTTCAATTAAAAGTAAGCTTCAACTGTGTTAGTTGAATTCACAGAACAGAGAGCAGTTTCATAAAATACTTCTGTGTAGTTTTTATTTGAAGATATTCCTTTTGCCCCTAGAGTCCTCCTGGGGCTCCGACTGTCCACTTGCTGTTTCCACAGAAAGAGTGTTTCAGAACTCCTCTATCAAAATTAATATTCACCTCTGTTAGTTTAATGTACAGAACAGAAAGAAGCTTCACAGAATGCTTCTAAGTAGTTTTAATTTGAAGATATACTTTTTTCCACTATAAGCCCAATAGCGCTCTGAGTGTCCACTTGTAGTTTCTACAGAAACACTGTTTCAGAACTGCTCTATCAAAAGTAATATTCAACTCTGTTACTTGAATGCACAGAACAGAAAGAAGTTTCGCACAATGTTTTGTGTAGTTTTTATTCGAAGATATTCCATTTTCCACTATAGGACCCATAGGGCTCCGAATATCCACTTACAATTTCTACAGAAAGAATGTTTCAGAACTGTTCTATCAAAAGTAAGCTTCAACTCTGTTAGTTGAATTCACAGAACAGAAAGCAGTTTCATAAAATTCTTCTGTGTAGTTTTTATTTGAAGATGTTCCTTTTGCCACTAGAGTCTTCCTGGGGCTCCGAATGTGCACTTGCAGTTTCCACAGAAACTGTGTGTCAGAACTGCTCAATCAAAAGTAAGCTTCAACTCTGTTAGTTGAATGCACTGAACAAAAAGTACTATCACAGAATGCTTCTGTGTAGTTTTTATTTGAAGACATTACATTTTCCACTGTAGGCCTCTTAGCGCTATGAATGTCCACTTGCAGTTTCTAATGAAAGTGTTTCAGTGCTGCTCAATCAAAAGAAAGGTCCAACTCTGTTAGTTGAATGCACAGAACAGAAAGAAGTTTCACAGAATGCTTCTGTGTAGTTTTTATTTGAAGTAAGTCCTTTTTACACTATAGGCCCCCTTGCGCTATGGTTGTCCTCTTGCAGTTTCTACAGAAAGAGTGTTTCTGTGCTGCTCTATCAAAAGTAGGTTCAACTCTGTTAGTTGAATGCACAGAAGACAAAGAAGTTTCACAGAATGCTTCTGTGTAGTTTTTATTTGTAGATATTCTTTTTTGCTGTATAGGCCCCTTAGCGCTATGATTGTCCAATTGCAGTTTCTACAGAAAGAGTGTTTCAGAATTGCTCAATCAAAAGTAAGCTTCAAATCTGTTACTTGAATGCACAGAAGAGAAAGAAGTTTCACTGAATGCTTCTGTGTAGTTTTTGGTTGTAGTTATTCCTTTTTCCAGCATTGGCTCCTCAGTGCTACGAATGTCCACTTGCAGTTTCTACCGAAAGAGTGTTTCCGAACTGCTCAATCAATAGTAATGTTCAACTCTGTTATTTGAATGCACAGAACAGAAAGAAGTTTCGCAGAATGCTTCTGAGTAGTTTCTAGTTGAAGATATCCCTTTTTCCACTATAAGCCCCATAGAGCTCTGAATGTCCAGTTGCAGTTTCTACAGAAAGAGTGTTTCAGAACTGCTCTATCAAAAGTAATGTTCAACTCTGTTAGTTGAATGCACAGAACAGAAAGATGTTTCGGAGAATGCTTCTGTGTACTTTTTATTTGAAGATATTCCTTTTTCCACTATAGGCCCCGTACGGTTCCAAATATCCACTTGCTGTTTCTACAGAAAGAGCGTCTCAGAACTGCTCAATCAATAATAAGCTTCAACTCTGTTAGTTGAATGCAAAGAACAGAAATAAGTTTCACAGAATGCTTCTGTGTAGTTTTTATTTGAAGATATTCCTTTTTCCTCTATAAGCCCATTAGCGCTCTGTATGTCCAGTTGCAGTTTCCACAGAAAGAGTGATTCAGAACTGCTGTATGAAAAGTAATATTCGTCTCTGTTCGTTGAATGCACAGAACAGAAAGAAGTTTCGCAGAATGCTTCTGAGTAGTTTTAATTTGAAGATATTCTTTTTTCCACTATAAGCCCAATAGCGCTCTGAGTGTCTACTTGTAGTTTCTACAGAAACAGTGTTTCAGAACTGCTCTATCAAAAGTAATATTCAACTCTGTTACTTGAATGCACAGAACAGAAAGAAGTTTCGCAGAATGCTTTTGTGTAATTTTTATTTGAAGATATTCCATTTTCCACTGTAGAACCCTTAGGGCTCCGAATATCCACTTGCTGTTTCTACAGAAAGAGCGTCTCAGAACTGCTCAATCAATAGTAAGCTTCAACTCTGTTAGTTGAATGCAAAGAACAGAAAGAAGTTTCACAGAATGATTCTGTGTAGTTTTTGTTTGAAGATATTCGTTTTTCCACTGTACGCCCCTTAGTGTTCCAAATGTCCACTTGCAGTTTCTTCAGAAAGAGTGTCTCAGAACTGCTCAATCAAAAGTAAAGTTCAACTCAGTTGAATGCAAAGAAGAGAAACAAGTTTCACAGAATGCTTCTGTGTAGTTTTAATTTGAAGATATTCCTTTTTCCACTATAAGCCCATTAGCTCTGTGAGTGTCCAGTTGCAGTTTCCACAGAAAGAGTGTTTCAGAACTGCTCTATCAAAAGTAATATTCATCTCTGTTAGTTGAATGCACAGAACAGAAAGAAGTTTCGCAGAATGCTTCTGTGTAGTTTTTATTTGAAGATATTCCTTTTTCCACTATAGAACCCTTAGGGCTCCGAATGTCCACTTACAGTTTCCAGAGAAACAATGTTTCAGAACTTTTAAATCAAAAGTAAGCTTCAACGGTGTTAGTTGAATTCACAGAACAGAGAGCAGTTTCATAAAATACTTCTGTGTAGTTTTTATTTGAAGATATTCCTTTTGCCACTAGAGTCCTCCTGGGGCTCCGAATGTCCACTTGCTGTTTCCACAGAAAGAGTGTTTCAGAACTCCTCTATCAAAATTAATATTCACCTCTGTTAGTTGAATGTACAGAAAAGAAAGAAGTTTCACAGAATGCTTCTGAGTAGTTTTAATTTGAAGATATACTTTTTTCCACTATAAGCCCAATAGCGCTCTGAGTGTCCACTTGTAGTTTCTACAGAAACACTGTTTCAGAACTGCTCTATCAAAAGTAATATTCAACTCTGTTACTTGAAGGCACAGAACAGAAAGAAGTTTCGCACAATGTTTTGTGTAGTTTTTATTCGAAGATATTCCATTTTCCACTATAGGACCCTTAGGGCTCCGAATATCCACTTAGAATTTCTACAGAAACAATGTTTCAGAACTGTTCTATCAAAAGTAAGCTTCAACTCTGTTAGTTGAATTCACAGAACAGAAAGCAGTTTCATAAAATTCTTCTGTGTAGTTTTTATTTGAAGATGTTCCTTTTGCCACTAGAGTCTTCCTGGGGCTCCGAATGTCCACTTGCAGTTTCCACAGAAACTGTGTGTCAGAACTGCTCAATCAAAAGTAAGCTTCAACTCTGTTAGTTGAATGCACTGAACAAAAAGTACTATCACAGAATGCTTCTGTGTAGTTTTTATTTGAAGACATTACATTTTCCACTGTAGGCCTCTTAGCGCTATGAATATCCCCTTGCAGTTTCTAATGAAAGTGTTTCAGTGCTGCTCAATCAAAAGAAAGGTCCAACTCTGTTAGTTGAATGCACAGAACAGAAAGAAGTTTCACAGAATGCTTCTGTGTAGTTTTTATTTGAAGTAAGTCCTTTTTACACTATAGGCCCCCTTGCGCTATGGTTGTCCTCTTGCAGTTTCTACAGAAAGAGTGTTTCTGTGCTGCTCTATCAAAAGTAGGTTCAACTCTGTTAGTTGAATGCACAGAAGACAAAGAAGTTTCACAGAATGCTTCTGTGTAGTTTTTATTTGTAGATATTCTTTTTTGCTGTATAGGCCCCTTAGCGCTATTATTGTCCAATTGCAGTTTCTACAGAAAGAGTGTTTCAGAATTGCTCAATCAAAAGTAAGCTTCAAATCTGTTACTTGAATGCACAGAACAGAAAGAAGTTTCACTGAATGCTTCTGTGTAGTTTTTGGTTGTAGTTATTCCTTTTTCCAGCATTGGCTCCTCAGTGCTACGAATGTCCACTTGCAGTTTCTACCGAAAGAGTGTTTCAGAACTGCTCAACGAATAGTAATGTTCAACTCTGTCAGTTGAATGCACAGAACAGAAAGAAGTTTCGCAGAATGCTTCTGAGTAGTTTCTAGTTGAAGATATCCCTTTTTCCACTATAAGCCCCATAGAGCTCTGAATGTCCAGTTGCAGTTTCTACAGAAAGAGTGTTTCAGAACTGCTCTATCAAAAGTAATGTTCAACTCTGTTAGTTGAATGCACAGAACAGAAAGATGTTTCGGAGAATGCTTCCGTGTACTTTTTATTTGAAGATATTCCTTTTTCCACTATAGGCCCCGTACGGTTCCAAATATCCACTTGCTGTTTCTACAGAAAGAGCGTCTCAGAACTGCTCAATCAATAATAAGCTTCAACTCTGTTAGTTGAATGCAAAGAACAGAAATAAGTTTCACAGAATGCTTCTGTGTAGTTTTTATTTGAAGATATTCCTTTTTCCTCTATAAGCCCATTAGCGCTCTGTATGTCCAGTTGCAGTTTCCACAGAAAGAGTGATTCAGAACTGCTCTATGAAAAGTAATATTCGTCTCTGTTCGTTGAATGCACAGAACAGAAAGAAGTTTCGCAGAATGCTTCTGAGTAGTTTTAATTTGAAGATGTTCTTTTTTCCACTATAAGCCCAATAGCGCTCTGAGTGTCTACTTGTAGTTTCTACAGAAACAGTGTTTCAGAACTGCTCTATCAAAAGTAATATTCAACTCTGTTACTTGAATGCACAGAACAGAAAGAAGTTTCGCAGAATGCTTTTGTGTAATTTTTATTTGAAGATATTCCATTTTCCACTGTAGAACCCTTAGGGCTCCGAATATCCACTTGCTGTTTCTACAGAAAGAGCGTCTCAGAACTGCTCAATCAATAGTAAGCTTCAACTCTGTTAGTTGAATGCAAAGAACAGAAAGAAGTTTCACAGAATGATTCTGTGTAGTTTTTATTTGAAGATATTCGTTTTTCCACTGTACGCCCCTTAGTGTTCCAAATGTCCACTTGCAGTTTCTTCAGAAAGAGTGTCTCAGAACTGCTCAATCAAAAGTAAAGTTCAACTCAGTTGAATGCAAAGAAGAGAAACAAGTTTTACAGAATGCTTCTGTGTAGTTTTAATTTGAAGATATTCCTTTTTCCACTATAAGCCCATTAGCTCTGTGAGTGTCCAGTTGCAGTTTCCACAGAAAGAGTGTTTCAGAACTGCTCTATCAAAAGTAATACTCATCTCTGTTAGTTGAATGCACAGAACAGAAAGAAGTTTCGCAGAATGCTTCTGTGTAGTTTTTATTTGAAGATATTCCTTTTTCCACTATAGAACCCTTAGGGCTCCGAATGTCCACTTACAGTTTCTAGAGAAACAATGTTTCAGAACTGTTCAATTAAAAGTAAGCTTCAACTGTGTTAGTTGGATTCACAGAACAGAGAGCAGTTTCATAAAATACTTCTGTGTAGTTTTTATTTGAAGATATTCCTTTTGCCACTAGAGTCCTCCTGGGGCTCCGAATGTCCACTTGCTGTTTCCACAGAAAGAGTGTTTCAGAACTCCTCTATCAAAATTAATATTCACCTCTGTTAGTTTAATGTACAGAACAGAAAGAAGCTTCACAGAATGCTTCTAAGTAGTTTTAATTTGAAGATATAGTTTTTTCCACTATAAGCCCAATAGCGCTCCGAGTGTCCACTTGTAGTTTCTACAGAAACACTGTTTCAGAACTGCTCTATCAAAAGTAATATTCAACTCTGTTACTTGAATGCACAGAACAGAAAGAAGTTTCGCACAATGTTTTGTGTAGTTTTTATTCGAAGATATTCCATTTTCCACTATAGGACCCTTAGGGCTCCGAATATCCACTTACAATTTCTACAGAAACAATGTTTCAGAACTGTTCTATCAAAAGTAAGCTTCAACTCTGTTAGTTGAATTCACAGAACAGAAAGAAGTTTCATAAAATTCTTCTGTGTAGTTTTTATTTGAAGATGTTCCTTTTGCCACTAGAGTCTTCTTGGGGCTCCGAATGTCCACTTGCAGTTTCCACAGAAACTGTGTGTCAGAACTGCTCAATCAAAAGTAAGCTTCAACTCTGTTAGTTGAATGCACTGAACAAAAAGTACTATCACAGAATGCTTCTGTGTAGTTTTTATTTGAAGACAATACATTTTCCACTGTAGGCCTCTTAGCGCTATGAATATCCACTTGCAGTTTCTAATGAAAGTGTTTCAGTGCTGCCCAATCAAAAGAAAGGTCCAACTCTGTTAGTTGAATGCACAGAACAGAAAGAAGTTTCACAGAATGCTTCTGTGTAGTTTTTATTTGAAGTAAGTCCTTTTTACACTATAGGCCCCCATGCGCTATGGTTGTCCTCTTGCAGTTTCTACAGAAAGAGTGTTTCTGTGCTGCTCTATCAAAAGTAGGTTCAACTCTGTTAGTTGAATGCACAGAAGACAAAGAAGTTTCACAGAATGCTTCTGTGTAGTTTTTATTTGTAGATATTCTTTTTTGCTGTATAGGCCCCTTAGCGCTATGATTGTCCAATTGCAGTTTCTACAGAAAGAGTGTTTCAGAATTGCTCAATCAAAAGTAAGCTTCAAATCTGTTACTTGAATGCACAGAACAGAAAGAAGTTTCATGGAATGCTTCTGTGTAGTTTTTGGTTGTAGTTATTCCTTTTTCCAGCATTGGCTCCTCAGTGCTACGAATGTCCACTTGCAGTTTCTACCGAAAGAGTGTTTCAGAACTGCTCAATCAATAGTAATGTTCAACTCTGTTAGTTGAATGCACAGAACAGAAAGAAGTTTCGCAGAATGCTTCTGAGTAGTTTCTAGTTGAAGATATCCCTTTTTCCACTATAAGCCCCATAGAGCTCTGAATGTCCATTTGCAGTTTCTACAGAAAGAGTGTTTCAGAACTGCTCTATCAAAAGTAATGTTCAACTCTGTTAGTTGAATGCACAGAGCAGAAAGGTGTTTCGGAGAATGCTTCTGTGTACTTTTTATTTGAAGATATTCCTTTTTCCACTATAGGCCCCGAACGGTTCCAAATATCCACTTGCTGTTTCTACAGAAAGAGCGTCTCAGAACTGCTCAATCAATAATAAGCTTCAACTCTGTTAGTTGAATGCAAAGAACAGAAATAAGTTTCACAGAATGCTTCTGTGTAGTTTTTATTTGAAGATATTCCTTTTTCCTCTATAAGCCCATTAGCGCTCTGTATGTCCAGTTGCAGTTTCCACAGAAAGAGTGATTCAGAACTGCTCTATGAAAAGTAATATTCGTCTCTGTTCGTTGAATGCACAGAACAGAAAGAAGTTTCGCAGAATGCTTCTGAGTAGTTTTAATTTGAAGATATTCTTTTTTCCACTATAAGCCCAATAGCGCTCTGAGTGTCTACTTGTAGTTTCTACAGAAACAGTGTTTCAGAACTGCTCTATCAAAAGTAATATTCAACTCTGTTACTTGAATGCACAGAACAGAAAGAAGTTTCGCAGAATGGTTTTGTGTAATTTTTATTTGAAGATATTCCATTTTCCACTGTAGAACCCTTAGGGCTCCGAATATCCACTTGCTGTTTCTACAGAAAGTGCGTCTCAGAACTGCTCAATCAATAGTAAGCTTCAACTCTGTTAGTTGAATGCAAAGAACAGAAAGAAGTTTCACAGAATGATTCTGTGTAGTTTTTATTTGAAGATATTCGTTTTTCCACTGTACGCCCCTTAGTGTTCCAAATGTCCACTTGCAGTTTCTTCAGAAAGAGTGTCTCAGAACTGCTCAATCAAAAGTAAAGTTCAACTCAGTTGAATGCAAAGAAGAGAAACAAGTTTCACAGAATGCTTCTGTGTAGTTTTAATTTGAAGATATTCCTTTTTCCACTATAAGCCCATTAGCTCTGTGAGTGTCCAGTTGCAGTTTCCACAGAAAGAGTGTTTCAGAACTGCTCTATCAAAAGTAATATTCATCTCTGTTAGTTGAATGCACAGAACAGAAAGAAGTTTCGCAGAATGCTTCTGTGTAGTTTTTATTTGAAGATATTCCTTTTTCCACTATAGAACCCTTAGGGCTCCGAATGTCCACTTACAGTTTCTACAGAAACAAAGGTTCAGAACTGTTCAATCAAAAGTAAGCTTCAACTGTGTTAGTTGAATTCACAGAACAGTAAGCAGTTTCATAAAATACTTCTGTGTAGTTTTTATTTGAAGATATTCCTTTTGCCACTAGAGTCCTCCTGGGGCTCCGAATGTCCACTTGCTGTTTCCACAGAAAGAGTGTTTCAGAACTCCTCTATCAAAATTAATATTCACCTCTGTTAGTTGAATGTACAGAAAAGAAAGAAGTTTCACAGAATGCTTCTGAGTAGTTTTAATTTGAAGATATACTTTTTTCCACTATAAGCCCAATAGCGCTCTGAGTGTCCACTTGTAGTTTCTACAGAAACACTGTTTCAGAACTGCTCTATCAAAAGTAATATTCAACTCTGTTACTTGAATTCACAGAACAGAAAGAAGTTTCGCACAATGTTTTGTGTAGTTTTTATTCGAAGATATTCCATTTTCCGCTATAGGACCCTTAAGGCTCCGAATATCCACTTACAATTTCTACAGAAACAATGTTTCAGAACTGTTCAATCAAAAGTAAGCTTCAACTCTGTTAGTTGAATTCACAGAACAGAAAGCAGTTTCATAAAATGCTTCTGTGTAGTTTTTATTTGAAGATATTCCTTTTGCCACTAGAGTCCTCCTGGGGCTCCGAATGTCCACTTGCAGTTTCCACAGAAACTGGGATTCTGAACTGCTCAATCAAAAGTAAGCTTCAACTCTGTTAGTTGAATGCACTGAACAAAAAGTACTATCACAGAATGCTTCTGTGTAGTTTTTATTTGAAGATATTACATTTTCCACTGTAGGCCTCTTAGCGCTATGAATGTCCACTTGCAGTTTCTAATGAAAGAGTGTTTCTGTGCTGCTCAATCAAAAGAAAGGTCCAACTCTGTTAGTTGAATGCACAGAACAGAAAGAAGTTTCACAGTATGCTTCCGTGTAGGTTTAATTTGAAATAAGTCCTTTTTACACTATAAGCCCACATGCGCTATGGTTGTCCACTTGCAGTTTCTACAGAAAGAGTGTTTCTGTGCTGCTCTATCAAAAGTAGGTTCAACTCTGTTAGTTGAATGCACAGAAGACAAAGAAGTTTCACAGAATGCTTCTGTGTAGTTTTTATTTGTAGATATTCTTTTTTGCTGTATAGGCCCCTTAGCGCTATGAATGTCCAATTGCAGTTTCTACAGAAAGAGTGTTTCAGAATTGCTCAATCAAAAGTAAGCTTCAAATCTGTTACTTGAATGCACAGAACAGAAAGAAGTTTCACTGAATGCTTCTGTGTAGTTTTTGGTTGTAGTTATTCCTTTTTCCAGCATTGGCTCCTCAGTGCTACGAATGTCCACTTGCAGTTTCTACCGAAAGAGTGTTTCAGAACTGCTCAATCAATAGTAATGTTCAACTCTGTTAGTTGAATGCACAGAACAGAAAGAAGTTTCGCAGAATGCTTCTGAGTAGTTTCTAGTTGAAGATATCCCTTTTTCCACTATAAGCCCCATAGAGCTCTGAATGTCCAGTTGCAGTTTCTACAGAAAGAGTGTTTCAGAACTGCTCTATCAAAAGTAATGTTCAACTCTGTTAGTTGAATGCACAGAACAGAATGATGTTTCGGAGAATGCTTCTGTGTACTTTTTATTTGAAGATATTCCTTTTTCCACTATAGGCCCCGTACGGTTCCAAATATCCACTTGCTGTTTCTACAGAAAGAGCGTCTCAGAACTGCTCAATCAATAATAAGCTTCGACTCTGTTAGTTGAATGCAAAGAACAGAAATAAGTTTCACAGAATGCTTCTGTGTAGTTTTTATTTGAAGATATTCCTTTTTCCTCTATAAGCCCATTAGCGCTCTCTATGTCCAGTTGCAGTTGCCACAGAAAGAGTGATTCAGAACTGCTCTATGAAAAGTAATATTCGTCTCTGTTCGTTGAATGCACAGAACAGAAAGAAGTTTCGCAGAATGCTTCTGAGTAGTTTTAATTTGAAGATATTCTTTTTTCCACTATAAGCCCAATAGCGCTCTGAGTGTCTACTTGTAGTTTCTACAGAAACAGTGTTTCAGAACTGCTCTATCAAAAGTAATATTCAACTCTGTTACTTGAATGCACAGAACAGAAAGAAGTTTCGCAGAATGCTTTTGTGTAGTTTTTATTTGAAGATATTCCATTTTCCACTGTAGAACCCTTAGGGCTCCGAATATCCACTTGCTGTTTCTACAGAAAGAGCGTCTCAGAACTGCTCAATCAATAGTAAGCTTCAACTCTGTTAGTTGAATGCAAAGAACAGAAAGAAGTTTCACAGAATGATTCTGTGTAGTTTTTATTTGAAGATATTCGTTTTTCCACTGTACGCCCCTTAGGGTTCCAAATGTCCACTTGCAGTTTCTTCAGAAAGAGTGTCTCAGAACTGCTCAATCAAAAGTAAAGTTCAACTCAGTTGAATGCAAAGAAGAGAAACAAGTTTCACAGAATGCTTCTGTGTAGTTTTAATTTGAAGATATTCCTTTTTCCACTATAAGCCCATTAGCTCTCTGAGTGTCCAGTTGCAGTTTCCACAGAAAGAGTGTTTCAGAACTGCTCTATCAAAAGTAATATTCATCTCTGTTAGTTGAATGCACAGAACAGAAAGAAGTTTCGCAGAATGCTTCTGTGTAGTTTTTATTTGAAGATATTCCTTTTTCCACTATAGAACCCTTAGGGCTCCGAATGTCCACTTACAGTTTCCAGAGAAACAATGTTTCAGAACTGTTCAATCAAAAGTAAGCTTCAACTGTGTTAGTTGAATTCACAGAACAGAGAGCAGTTTCATAAAATACTTCTGTGTAGTTTTTATTTGAAGATATTCCTTTTGCCACTAGAGTCCTCCTGGGGCTCCGAATGTCCACTTGCTGTTTCCACAGAAAGAGTGTTTCAGAACTCCTCTATCAAAATTAATATTCACCTCTGTTAGTTGAATGTACAGAAAAGAAAGAAGTTTCACAGAATGCTTCTGAGTAGTTTTAATTTGAAGATATACTTTTTTCCACTATAAGCCCAATAGCGCTCTGAGTGTCCACTTGTAGTTCCTACAGAAACACTGTTTCAGAACTGCTCTATCAAAAGTAATATTCAACTCTGTTACTTGAATGCACAGAACAGAAAGAAGTTTCGCACAATGTTTTGTGTAGTTTTTATTCGAAGATATTCCATTTTCCGCTATAGGACCCTTAAGGCTCCGAATATCCACTTACAATTTCTACAGAAACAATGTTTCAGAACTGTTCTATCAAAAGTAAGCTTCAACTCTGTTAGTTGAATTCACAGAACAGAAAGAAGTTTCATAAAATTCTTCTGTGTAGTTTTTATTTGAAGATGTTCCTTTTGCCACTAGAGTCTTCCTGGGGCTCCGAATGTCCACTTGCAGTTTCCACAGAAACTGTGTGTCAGAACTGCTCAATCAAAAGTAAGCTTCAACTCTGTTAGTTGAATGCACTGAACAAAAAGTACTATCACAGAATGCTTCTGTGTAGTTTTTATTTGAAGACATTATATTTTCCACTGTAGGCCTCTTAGCGCTATGAATGTCCACTTGCAGTTTCTAATGAAAGTGTTTCAGTGCTGCTCAATCAAAAGAAAGGTCCAACTCTGTGAGTTGAATGCACAGAACAGAAAGAAGTTTCACAGAATGCTTCTGTGTAGTTTTTATTTGAAGTAAGTCCTTTTTACACTATAGGCCCCCATGCGCTATGGTTGTCCTCTTGCAGTTTCTACAGAAAGAGTGTTTCTGTGCTGCTCTATCAAAAGTAGGTTCAACTCTGTTAGTTGAATGCACAGAAGACAAAGAAGTTTCACAGAATACTTCTGTGTAGTTTTTATTTGTAGATATTCTTTTTTGCTGTATAGGCCCCTTAGCGCTATGAATGTCCAATTGCAGTTTCTACAGAAAGAGTGTTTCAGAATTGCTCAATCAAAAGTAAGCTTCAAATCTGTTACTTGAATGCACAGAACAGAAAGAAGTTTCACTGAATGCTTCTGTGTAGTTTTTGGTTGTAGTTATTCCTTTTTCCAGCATTGGCTCCTCAGTGCTACGAATGTCCACTTGCAGTTTCTACCGAAAGAGTGTTTCAGAACTGCTCAATCAATAGTAATGTTCAACTCTGTTAGTTGAATGCACAGAACAGAAAGAAGTTTCGCAGAATGCTTCTGAGTAGTTTCTAGTTGAAGATATCCCTTTTTCCACTATAAGCCCCATAGAGCTCTGAATGTCCAGTTGCAGTTTCTACAGAAAGAGTGTTTCAGAACTGCTCTATCAAAAGTAATGTTCAACTCTGTTAGTTGAATGCACAGAACAGAAAGATGTTTCGGAGAATGCTTCTGTGTACTTTTTATTTGAAGATATTCCTTTTTCCACTATAGGCCCCGTACGGTTCCCAATATCCACTTGCTGTTTCTACAGAAAGAGCGTCTCAGAACTGCTCAATCAATAATAAGCTTCAACTCTGTTAGCTGAATGCAAAGAACAGAAATAAGTTTCACAGAATGCTTCTGTGTAGTTTTTATTTGAAGATATTCCTTTTTCCTCTATAAGCCCATTAGCGCTCTGTATGTCCAGTTGCAGTTGCCACAGAAAGAGTGATTCAGAACTGCTCTATGAAAAGTAATATTCGTCTCTGTTCGTTGAATGCACAGAACAGAAAGAAGTTTCGCAGAATGCTTCTGAGTAGTTTTAATTTGAAGATATTCTTTTTTCCACTATAAGCCCAATAGCGCTCTGAGTGTCCACTTGTAGTTTCTACAGAAACAGTGTTTCAGAACTGCTCTATCAAAAGTAATATTCAACTCTGTTACTTGAATGCACAGAACAGAAAGAAGTTTCGCAGAATGCTTTTGTGTAGTTTTTATTTGAAGATATTCCATTTTCCACTGTAGAACCCTTAGGGCTCTGAATATCCACTTGCTGTTTCTACAGAAAGAGCGTCTCAGAACTGCTCAATCAATAGTAAGCTTCAACTCTGTTAGTTGAATGCAAAGAACAGAAAGAAGTTTCACAGAATGATTCTGTGTAGTTTTTATTTGAAGATATTCGTTTTTCCACTGTACGCCCCTTAGGGTTCCAAATGTCCACTTGCAGTTTCTTCAGAAAGAGTGTCTCAGAACTGCTCAATCAAAAGTAAAGTTCAACTCAGTTGAATGCAAAGAAGAGAAACAAGTTTCACAGAATGCTTCTGTGTAGTTTTAATTTGAAGATATTCCTTTTTCCACAATAAGCCCATTAGCTCTCTGAGTGTCCAGTTGCAGTTTCCACAGAAAGTGTGTTTCAGAACTGCTCTATCAAAAGTAATATTCATCTCTGTTAGTTGAATGCACAGAACAGAAAGAAGTTTCGCAGAATGCTTCTGTGTAGTTTTTATTTGAAGATATTCCTTTTTCCACTGTAGAACCCTTAGGGCTCCGAATGTCCACTTACAGTTTCCAGAGAAACAATGTTTCAGAACTGTTCAATCAAAAGTAAGCTTCAACTGTGTTAGTTGAATTCACAGAACAGAGAGCAGTTTCATAAAATACTTCTGTGTAGTTTTTATTTGAAGATATTCCTTTTGCCACTAGAGTCCTCCTGGGGCTCCGAATGTCCACTTGCTGTTTCCACAGAAAGAGTGTTTCAGAACTCCTCTATCAAAATTAATATTCACCTCTGTTAGTTGAATGTACAGAAAAGAAAGAAGTTTCACAGAATGCTTCTGAGTAGTTTTAATTTGAAGATATAATTTTTTCCACTATAAGCCCAATAGCGCTCTGAGTGTCCACTTGTAGTTTCTACAGAAACACTGTTTCAGATCTGCTCTATCAAAAGTAATATTCAACCCTGTTACTTGAATGCACAGAAGAGAAAGAAGTTTCGCACAATGTTTTGTGTAGTTTTTATTCGAAGATATTCCATTTTCCACTAGAGGACCCTTAGGGCTCCGAATATCCACTTACAATTTCTACAGAAACAATGTTTCAGAACTGTTCTATCAAAAGTAAGCTTCAACTCTGTTAGCTGAATTCACAGAACAGAAAGCAGTTTCATAAAATTCTTCTGTGTAGTTTTTATTTGAAGATGTTCCTTTTGCCACTAGAGTCTTCCTGGGGCTCCGAATGTCCACTTGCAGTTTCCACAGAAACTGTGTGTCAGAACTGCTCAATCAAAAGTAAGCTTCAACTCTGTTAGTTGAATGCACTGAACAAAAAGTACTATCACAGAATGCTTCTGTGTAGTTTTTATTTGAAGACATTACATTTTCCACTGTAGGCCTCTTAGCGCTGTGAATGTCCACTTGCAGTTTCTAATGAAAGTGTTTCAGTGCTGCTCAATCAAAAGAAAGGTCCAACTCTGTCAGTGGAATGCACAGAACAGAAAGAAGTTTCACAGAATGCTTCTGTGTAGTTTTTATTTGAAGTAAGTCCTTTTTACACTATAGGCCCCCATGCGCTATGGTTGTCCTCTTGCAGTTTCTACAGAAAGAGTGTTTCTGTGCTGCTCTATCAAAAGTAGGTTCAACTCTGTTAGTTGAATGCACAGAAGACAAAGAAGTTTCACAGAATGCTTCTGTGTAGTTTTTATTTGTAGATATTCTTTTTTGCTGTATAGGCCCCTTAGCGCTATGAATGTCCAATTGCAGTTTCTACAGAAAGAGTGTTTCAGAATTGCTCAATCAAAAGTAAGCTTCAAATCTGTTACTTGAATGCACAGGACAGAAAGAAGTTTCACTGAATGCTTCTGTGTAGTTTTTGGTTGTAGTTATTCCTTTTTCCAGCATTGGCTCCTCAGTGCTACGAATGTCCACTTGCAGTTTCTACCGAAAGAGTGTTTCAGAACTGCTCAATCAATAGTAATGTTCAACTCTGTTAGTTGAATGCACAGAACAGAAAGAAGTTTCGCAGAATGCTTCTGAGTAGTTTCTAGTTGAAGATATCCCTTTTTCCACTATAAGCCCCATAGAGCTCTGAATGTCCAGTTGCAGTTTCTACAGAAAGAGTGTTTCAGAACTGCTCTATCAAAAGTAATGTTCAACTCTGTTAGTTGAATGCACAGAACAGAAAGATGTTTCGGAGAATGCTTCTGTGTACTTTTTATTTGAAGATATTCCTTTTTCCACTATAGGCCCCGTACGGTTCCAAATATCCACTTGCTGTTTCTACAGAAAGAGCGTCTCAGAACTGCTCAATCAATAATAAGCTTCAACTCTGTTAGTTGAATGCAAAGAACAGAAATAAGTTTCACAGAATGCTTCTGTGTAGTTTTTATTTGAAGATATTCCTTTTTCCTCTATAAGCCCATTAGCGCTCTGTATGTCCAGTTGCAGTTTCCACAGAAAGAGTGATTCAGAACTGCTCTATGAAAAGTAATATTCGTCTCTGTTCGTTGAATGCACAGAACAGAAAGAAGTTTCGCAGAATGCTTCTGAGTAGTTTTAATTTGAAGATATTCTTTTTTCCACTATAAGCCCAATAGCGCTCTGAGTGTCCACTTGTAGTTTCTACAGAAACAGTGTTTCAGAACTGCTCTATCAAAAGTAATATTCAACTCTGTTACTTGAATGCCCAGAACAGAAAGATGTTTCGCAGAATGCTTTTGTGTAGTTTTTATTTGAAGATATTCCATTTTCCACTGTAGAACCCTTAGGGCTCCGAATATCCACTTGTTGTTTCTACAGAAAGAGCGTCTCAGAACTGCTCAATCAATAGTAAGCTTCAACTCTGTTAGTTGAATGCAAAGAACAGAAAGAAGTTTCACAGAATGATTCTGTGTAGTTTATATTTGAAGATATTCGTTTTTCCACAGTACGCCCCTTAGGGTTCCAAATGTCCACTTGCAGTTTCTTCAGAAAGAGCGTCTCAGAACTGCTCAATCAAAAGTAAAGTTCAACTCAGTTGAATGCAAAGAAGAGAAACAAGTTTCACAGAATGCTTCTGTGTAGTTTTAATTTGAAGATATTCCTTTTTCCACTATAAGCCCATTAGCTCTCTGAGTGTCCAGTTGCAGTTTCCACAGAAAGAGTGTTTCAGAACTGCTCTATCAAAAGTAATATTCATCTCTGTTAGTTGAATGCACAGAACAGAAAGAAGTTTCGCAGAATGCTTCTGTGTAGTTTTTATTTGAAGATATTCCTTTTTCCACTATAGAACCCTTAGGGCTCCGAATGTCCACTTACAGTTTCCAGAGAAACAATGTTTCAGAACTGTTCAATCAAAAGTAAGCTTCAACTGTGTTAGTTGAATTCACAGAACAGAGAGCAGTTTCATAAAATACTTCTGTGTAGTTTTTATTTGAAGATATTCCTTTTGCCACTAGAGTCCTCCTGGGGCTCCGAATGTCCACTTGCTGTTTCCACAGAAAGAGTGTTTCAGAACTCCTCTATCAAAATTAATATTCACCTCTGTTAGTTGAATGTACAGAACAGAAAGAAGTTTCACAGAATGCTTCTGAGTAGTTTTAATTTGAAGATATTCTTTTTTCCACTATAAGCGCAATAGCGCTCTGAGTGTCCACTTGTAGTTTCTACAGAAACACTGTTTCAGAACTGCTCTATCAAAAGTAATATTCAACTCTGTTACTTGAATGCACAGAACAGAAAGAAGTTTCGCACAATGTTTTGTGTAGTTTTTATTCGAAGATATTCCATTTTCCACTATAGGACCCTTAGGGCTCCGAATATCCACTTACAATTTCTACAGAAACAATGTTGCAGAACTGTTCTATCAAAAGTAAGCTTCAACTCTGTTAGTTGAATTCACAGAACAGAAAGCAGTTTCATAAAATTCTTCTGTGTAGTTTTTATTTGAAGATGTTCCTTTTGCCACTAGAGTCTTCCTGGGGCTCCGAATGTCCATTTGCAGTTTCCACAGAAACTGTGTGTCAGAACTGCTCAATCAAAAGTAAGCTTCAACTCTGTTAGTTGAATGCACTGAAAAAAAAGTACTATCACAGAATGCTTCTGTGTAGTTTTTATTTGAAGACATTACATTTTCCACTGTAGGCCTCTTAGCGCTGTGAATGTCCACTTGCAGTTTCTAATGAAAGTGTTTCAGTGCTGCTCAATCAAAAGAAAGGTCCAACTCTGTCAGTGGAATGCACAGAACAGAAAGAAGTTTCACAGAATGCTTCTGTGTAGTTTTTATTTGAAGTAAGTCCTTTTTACACTATAGGCCCCCATGCGCTATGCTTGTCCTCTTGCAGTTTCTACAGAAAGAGTGTTTCTGTGCTGCTCTATCAAAAGTAGGTTCAACTCTGTTAGTTGAATGCACAGAAGACAAAGAAGTTTCACAGAATACTTCTGTGTAGTTTTTATTTGTAGATATTCTTTTTTGCTGTATAGGCCCCTTAGCGCTATGAATGTCCAATTGCAGTTTCTACAGAAAGAGTGTTTCAGAATTGCTCAATCAAAAGTAAGCTTCAAATCTGTTACTTGAATGCACAGGACAGAAAGAAGTTTCACTGAATGCTTCTGTGTAGTTTTTGGTTGTAGTTATTCCTTTTTCCAGCATTGGCTACTCAGTGCTACGAATGTCCACTTGCAGTTTCTACCGAAAGAGTGTTTCAGAACTGCTCAATCAATAGTAATGTTCAACTCTGTTAGTTGAATGCACAGAACAGAAAGAAGTTTCGCAGAATGCTTCTGAGTAGTTTCTAGTTGAAGATATCCCTTTTTCCACTATAAGCCCCATAGAGCTCTGAATGTCCAGTTGCAGTTTCTACAGAAAGAGTGTTTCAGAACTGCTCTATCAAAAGTAATGTTCAACTCTGTTAGTTGAATGCACAGAACAGAAAGATGTTTCGGAGAATGCTTCTGTGTACTTTTTATTTGAAGATATTCCTTTTTCCACTATAGGCCCCGTACGGTTCCCAATATCCACTTGCTGTTTCTACAGAAAGAGCGTCTCAGAACTGCTCAATCAATAATAAGCTTCAACTCTGTTAGCTGAATGCAAAGAACAGAAATAAGTTTCACAGAATGCTTCTGTGTAGTTTTTATTTGAAGATATTCCTTTTTCCTCTATAAGCCCATTAGCGCTCTGTATGTCCAGTTGCAGTTGCCACAGAAAGAGTGATTCAGAACTGCTCTATGAAAAGTAATATTCGTCTCTGTTCGTTGAATGCACAGAACAGAAAGAAGTTTCGCAGAATGCTTCTGAGTAGTTTTAATTTGAAGATATTCTTTTTTCCACTGTAAGCCCAATAGCGCTCTGAGTGTCCACTTGTAGTTTCTACAGAAACAGTGTTTCAGAACTGCTCTATCAAAAGTAATATTCAACTCTGTTACTTGAATGCACAGAACAGAAAAAGTTTCGCAGAATGCTTTTGTGTAGTTTTTATTTGAAGATATTCCATTTTCCACTGTAGAACCCTTAGGGCTCTGAATATCCACTTGCTGTTTCTACAGAAAGAGCGTCTCAGAACTGCTCAATCAATAGTAAGCTTCAACTCGGTTAGTTGAATGCAAAGAACAGAAAGAAGTTTCACAGAATGATTCTGTGTAGTTTTTATTTGAAGATATTCGTTTTTCCACTGTACGCCCCTTAGGGTTCCAAATGTCCACTTGCAGTTTCTTCAGAAAGAGTGTCTCAGAACTGCTCAATCAAATGTAAAGTTCAACTCAGTTGAATGCAAAGAAGAGAAACAAGTTTCACAGAATGCTTCTGTGTAGTTTTAATTTGAAGATATTCCTTTTTCCACTATAAGCCCATTAGCTCTCTGAGTGTCCAGTTGCAGTTTCCACAGAAAGAGTGTTTCAGAACTGCTCTATCAAAAGTAATATTCATCACTGTTAGTTGAATGCACAGAACAGAAAGAAGTTTCGCAGAATGCTTCTGTGTAGTTTTTATTTGAAGATATTCCTTTTTCCACTATAGAACCCTTAGGGCTCCGAATGTCCACTTACAGTTTCCAGAGAAACAATGTTTCAGAACTGTTCAATCAAAAGTAAGCTTCAACTGTGTTAGTTGAATTCACAGAACAGAGAGCAGTTTCATAAAATACTTCTGTGTAGTTTTTATTTGAAGATATTCCTTTTGCCACTAGAGTCCTCCTGGGGCTCTGAATGTCCACTTGCTGTTTCCACAGAAAGAGTGTTTCAGAACTCCTCTATCAAAATTAATATTCACCTCTGTTAGTTGAATGTACAGAACAGAAAGATGTTTCACAGAATGCTTCTGAGTAGTTTTAATTTGAAGATATACTTTTTTCCACTATAAGCCCAATAGCGCTCTGAGTGTCCACTTGTAGTTTCTACAGAAACACTGTTTCAGAACTGCTCTATCAAAAGTAATATTCAACCCTGTTACTTGAATGCACAGAAGAGAAAGAAGTTTTGCACAATGTTTTGTGTAGTTTTTATTCGAAGATATTCCATTTTCCACTATAGGACCCTTAGGGCTCCGAATATCCACTTACAATTTCTACAGAAACAATGTTTCAGAACTGTTCTATCAAAAGTAAGCTTCAACTCTGTTAGCTGAATTCACAGAACAGAAAGCAGTTTCATAAAATTCTTCTGTGTAGTTTTTATTTGAAGATGTTCCTTTTGCCACTAGAGTCTTCCTGGGGCTCCGAATGTCCACTTGCAGTTTCCACAGAAACTGTGTGTCAGAACTGCTCAATCAAAAGTAAGCTTCAACTCTGTTAGTTGAATGCACTGAACAAAAAGTACTATCACAGAATGCTTCTGTGTAGTTTTTATTTGAATACATTACATTTTCCACTGTAGGCCTCTTAGCGCTATGAATGTCCACTTGCAGTTTCTAATGAAAGTGTTTCAGTGCTGCTCAATCAAAAGAAAGGTCCAACTCTGTTAGTTGAATGCACAGAACAGAAAGAAGTTTCACAGAATGCTTCTGTGTAGTTTTTATTTGAAGTAAGTCCTTTTTACACTATAGGCCCCCATGCGCTATGGTTGTCCTCTTGCAGTTTCTACAGAAAGAGTGTTTCTGTGCTGCTCTATCAAAAGTAGGTTCAACTCTGTTAGTTGAATGCACAGAAGACAAAGAAGTTTCACAGAATGCTTCTGTGTAGTTTTTATTTGTAGATATTCTTTTTTGCTGTATAGGCCCCTTAGCGCTATGAATGTCCAATTGCAGTTTCTACAGAAAGAGTGTTTCAGAATTGCTCAATCAAAAGTAAGCTTCAAATCTGTTACTTGAATGCACAGAACAGAAAGAAGTTTCACTGAATGCTTCTGTGTAGTTTTTGAATGTAGTTATTCCTTTTTCCAGCATAGGATGCTTAGTGCTACGAATGTCCACTTGCAGTTTCTACAGAAAGAGTGTTTCAGAACTGCTCAATCAATAGTAATGTTCAACTCTGTTAGTTGAATGCACAGAACAGAAAGAAGTTTCGCAGAATGCTTCTGAGTAGTTTCTAGTTGAAGATATCCCTTTTTCCACTATAAGCCCCATAGAGCTCTGAATGTCCAGTTGCAGTTTCTACAGAAAGAGTGTTTCAGAACTGCTCTATCAAAAGTAATGTTCAACTCTGTTAGTTGAATGCACAGAATAGAAAGAAGTTTCGGAGAATGCTTCTGTGTACTTTTTATTTGAAGATATTCCTTTTTCCACTATTGGCCCCGTACGGTTCCAAATATCCACTTGCTGTTTCTACAGAAAGAGCGTCTCAGAACTGCTCAATCAATAATAAGCTTCAACAATGTTAGTTGAATGCAAAGAACAGAAATAAGTTTCACAGAATGCTTCTGTGTAGTTTTTATTTGAAGATATTTCTTTTTCCTCTATAAGCCCATTAGCGCTCTGTATGTCCAGTTGCAGTTTCCACAGAAAGAGTGATTCAGAACTGCTCTATGAAAAGTAATATTCGTCTCTGTTAGTTGAATGCACAGAAGAGAAAGAAGTTTTGCAGAATGCTTCTGAGTAGTTTTAATTTGAAGATATTCTTTTTTCCACTATAAGCCCAATAGCGCTCTGAGTGTCCACTTGTAGTTTCTACAGAAACAGTGTTTCAGAACTGCTCTATCAAAAGTAATATTCAACTCTGTTACTTGAATGCACAGAACAGAAAGAAGTTTCGCAGAATGCTTTTGTGTAGTTTTTATTTGAAGATATTCCATTTTCCACTATAGCACCCTTAGGGCTCAGAATATCCACTTGCTCTTTCTACAGAAAGAGCGTCTCAGAACTGCTCAATCAATAGTAAGCTTCAACTCTGTTAGTTGAATGCAAAGAACAGAAAGAAGTTTCACAGAATGATTCTGTGTAGTTTTTATTGGAAGTAAGTCCTTTTTACACTATAGGCACCCATGCGCTATGGTTGTCCTCTTGCAGTTTCTACAGAAAGAGTGTTTCTGGGCTGCTCTATCAAAAGTAGGTTCAACTCTGTTAGTTGAATGCACAGAAGACAAAGAAGTTTCACAGAATGCTTCTGTGTAGTTTTTATTTGTAGATATTCTTTTTTGCTGTATAGGCCCCTTAGCGCTATGAATGTCCAATTGCAGTTTCTACAGAAAGAGTGTTTCAGAATTGCTCAATCAAAAGTAAGCTTCAAATCTGTTACTTGAATGCACAGAACAGAAAGAAGTTTCACTGAATGCTTCTGTGTAGTTTTTGGTTGTAGTTATTCCTTTTTCCAGCATTGGCTCCTCAGTGCTATGAATGTCCACTTGCAGTTTCTACCGAAAGAGTGTTTCAGAACTGCTCAATCAATAGTAATGTTCAACTCTGTTAGTTGAATGCACAGAACAGAAAGAAGTTTCGCAGAATGCTTCTGAGTAGTTTCTAGTTGAAGATATCCCTTTTTCCACTATAAGCCCCATAGAGCTCTGAATGTCCAGTTGCAGTTTCTACAGAAAGAGTGTTTCAGAACTGCTCTATCAAAAGTAATGTTCAACTCTGTTAGTTGAATGCACAGAACAGAAAGATGTTTCGGAGAATGCTTCTGTGTAGTTTTTATTTGAAGATATTCCTTTTTCCACTATAGGCCCCGTACGGTTCCCAATATCCACTTGCTGTTTCTACAGAAAGAGCGTCTCAGAACTGCTCAATCAATAATAAGCTTCAACTCTGTTAGCTGAATGCAAAGAACAGAAATAAGTTTCACAGAATGCTTCTGTGTAGTTTTTATTTGAAGATATTCCTTTTTCCTCTATAAGCCCATTAGCGCTCTGTATGTCCAGTTGCAGTTTCCACAGAAAGAGTGATTCAGAACTGCTCTATGAAAAGTAATATTCGTCTCTGTTCGTTGAATGCACAGAACAGAAAGAAGTTTCGCAGAATGCTTCTGAGTAGTTTTAATTTGAAGATATTCTTTTTTCCACTATAAGCCCAATAGCGCTCTGAGTGTCCACTTGTAGTTTCTACAGAAACAGTGTTTCAGAACTGCTCTATCAAAAGTAATATTCAACTCTGTTACTTGAATGCACAGAACAGAAAGAAGTTTCGCAGAATGCTTTTGTGTAGTTTTTATTTGAAGATATTATATTTTCCACTGTAGAACCCTTAGGGCTCTGAATATCCACTTGCTGTTTCCACAGAAAGAGCATCTCAGAACTGCTCAATCAATAGTAAGCTTCAACTCTGTTAGTTGAATGCAAAGAACAGAAAGAAGTTTCACAGAATGATTCTGTGTAGTTTTTATTTGAAGATATTCGTTTTTCCACTGTACGCCCCTTAGGGTTCCAAATGTCCACTTGCAGTTTCTTCAGAAAGAGTGTCTCAGAACTGCTCAATCAAAAGTAAAGTTCTACTCAGTTGAATGCAAAGAAGAGAAACAAGTTTCACAGAATGCTTCTGTGTAGTTTTAATTTGAAGATATTCCTTTTTCCACTATAAGCCCATTAGCTCTCTGAGTGTCCAGTTGCAGTTTCCACAGAAAGTGTGTTTCAGAACTGCTCTATCAAAAGTAATATTCATCTCTGTTAGTTGAATGCACAGAACAGAAAGAAGTTTCGCAGAATGCTTCTGTGTAGTTTTTATTTGAAGATATTCCTTTTTCCACTATAGAACCCTTAGGGCTCCGAATGTCCACTTACAGTTTCCAGAGAAACAATGTTTCAGAACTGTTCAATCAAAAGTAAGCTTCAACTGTGTTAGTTGAATTCACAGAACAGAGAGCAGTTTCATAAAATACTTCTGTGTAGTTTTTATTTGAAGATATTCCTTTTGCCACTAGAGTCCTCCTGGGGCTCCGAATGTCCACTTGCTGTTTCCACAGAAAGAGTGTTTCAGAACTCCTCTATCAAAATTAATATTCACCTCTGTTAGTTGAATGTACAGAACAGAAAGAAGTTTCACAGAATGCTTCTGAGTAGTTTTAATTTGAAGATATACTTTTTTCCACTATAAGCCCAATAGCGCTCTGAGTGTCCACTTGTAGTTTCTACAGAAACACTGTTTCAGAACTGCTCTTTCAAAAGTAATATTCAACTCTGTTACTTGAATGCACAGAACAGAAAGAAGTTTCGCACAATGTTTTGTGTAGTTTTTATTCGAAGATATTCCATTTTCCACTATAGGACCCTTAGGGCTCCGAATATCCACTTACAATTTCTACAGAAACAATGTTGCAGAACTGTTCTATCAAAAGTAAGCTACAACTCTGTTAGTTGAATTCACAGAACAGAAAGTAGTTTCATAAAATTCTTCTGTGTAGTTTTTATTTGAAGATGTTCCTTTTGCCACTAGAGTCTTCCTGGGGCTCCGAATGTCCACTTGCAGTTTCCACAGAAACTGTGTGTCAGAACTGCTCAATCAAAAGTAAGCTTCAACTCTGTTAGTTGAATGCACTGAACAAAAAGTACTATCACAGAATGCTTCTGTGTAGTTTTTATTTGAAGACATTACATTTTCCACTGTAGGCCTCTTAGCGCTATGAATGTCCACTTGCAGTTTCTAATGAAAGTGTTTCAGTGCTGCTCAATCAAAAGAAAGGTCCAACTCTGTTAGTTGAATGCACAGAACAGAAAGAAGTTTCACAGAATGCTTCTGTGTAGTTTTTATTTGAAGTAAGTCCTTTTTACACTATAGGCCCCCATGCGCTATGGTTGTCCTCTTGCAGTTTCTACAGAAAGAGTGTTTCTGTGCTGCTCTATCAAAAGTAGGTTCAACTCTGTTAGTTGAATGCACAGAAGACAAAGAATTTTCACAGAATGCTTCTGTGTAGTTTTTATTTGTAGATATTCTTTTTTGCCGTATAGGCCCCTCAGCGCTATGAATGTCCAATTGCAGTTTCTACAGAAAGAGTGTTTCAGAATTGCTCAATCAAAAGTAAGCTTCAAATCTGTTACTTGAATGCACAGAACAGAAAGAAGTTTCACTGAATGCTTCTGTGTAGTTTTTGGTTGTAGTTATTCCTTTTTCCAGCATTGGCTCCTCAGTGCTACGAATGCCCACTTGCAGTTTCTACCGAAAGAGTGTTTCAGAACTGCTCAATCAATAGTAATGTTCAACTCTGTTAGTTGAATGCACAGAACAGAAAGAAGTTTCGCAGAATGCTTCTGAGTAGTTTCTAGTTGAAGATATCCCTTTTTCCACTATAAGCCCCATAGAGCTCTGAATGTCCAGTTGCAGTTTCTACAGAAAGTGTGTTTCAGAACTGCTCTATCAAAAGTAATGTTCAACTCTGTTAGTTGAATGCACAGAACAGAAAGATGTTTCGGAGAATGCTTCTGTGTACTTTTTATTTGAAGATATTCCTTTTTCCACTATAGGCCCCGTACGGTTCCAAATATCCACTTGCTGTTTCTACAGAAAGAGCGTCTCAGAACTGCTCAATCAATAATAAGCTTCAACTCTGTTAGTTGAATGCAAAGAACAGAAATAAGTTTCACAGAATGCTTCTGTGTAGTTTTTATTTGAAGATATTCTTTTTTCCACTATAAGCCCAATAGCGCTCTGAGTGTCCACTTGTAGTTTCTACAGAAACAGTGTTTCAGAACTGCTCTATCAAAAGTAATATTCAACTCTGTTACTTGAATGCACAGAACAGAAAGATGTTTCGCAGAATGCTTTTGTGTAGTTTTTATTTGAAGATATTCCATTTTCCACTGTAGAACCCTTAGGGCTCTGAATATCCACTTGCTGTTTCTACAGAAAGAGCGTCTCAGAACTGCTCAATCAATAGTAAGCTTCAACTCTGTTAGTTGAATGCAAAGAACAGAAAGAAGTTTCACAGAATGATTCTGTGTAGTTTTTATTTGAAGATATTCGTTTTTCCACTGTACGCCCCTTAGGGTTCCAAATGTCCACTTGCAGTTTCTTCAGAAAGAGTGTCTCAGAACTGCTCAATCAAAAGTAAAGTTCAACTCAGTTGAATGCAAAGAAGAGAAACAAGTTTCACAGAATGCTTCTGTGTAGTTTTAATTTGAAGATATTCCTTTTTCCACTATAAGCCCATTAGCTCTCTGAGTGTCCAGTTGCAGTTTCCACAGAAAGAGTGTTTCAGAACTGCTCTATCAAAAGTAATATTCATCTCTGTTAGTTGAATGCACAGAACAGAAAGAAGTTTCGCAGAATGCTTCTGTGTAGTTTTTATTTGAAGATATTCCTTTTTCCACTATAGAACCCTTAGGGCTCCGAATGTCCACTTACAGTTTCCAGAGAAACAGTGTTTCAGAACTGTTCAATCAAAAGTAAGCTTTAACTGTGTTAGTTGAATTCACAGAACAGAGAGCAGTTTCATAAAATACTTCTGTGTAGTTTTTATTTGAAGATATTCCTTTTGCCACTAGAGTCCTCCTGGGGCTCCGAATGTCCACTTGATGTTTCCACAGAAAGAGTGTTTCAGAACTCCTCTATCAAAATTAATATTCACCTCTGTTAGTTGAATGTACAGAACAGAAAGAAGTTTCACAGAATGCTTCTGAGTAGTTTTAATTTGAAGATACACTTTTTTCCACTATAAGCCCAATAGTGCTCTGAGTGTCCAATTGTAGTTTCTACAGAAACACTGTTTCAGAACTGCTCTATCAAAAGTAATATTCAACTCTGTTACTTGAATGCACAGAACAGAAAGAAGTTTCGCACAATGTTTTGTGTAGTTTTTATTCGAAGATACTCCATTTTCCACTATAGGACCCTTAGGGCTCCGAATATCCACTTACAATTTCTACAGAAACAAAGTTTCAGAACTGTTCTATCAAAAGTAAGCTTCAACTCTGTTAGTTGAATTCACAGAACAGAAAGCAGTTTCATAAAATTCTTCTGTGTAGTTTTTATTTGAAGATGTTCCTTTTGCCACTAGAGTCTTCCTGGGGCTCCGAATGTCCACTTGCAGTTTCCACAGAAACTGTGTGTCAGAACTGCTCAATCAAAAGTAAGCTTCAACTCTGTTAGTTGAATGCAATGAACAAAAAGTACTATCACAGAATGCTTCTGTGTAGTTTTTATTTGAAGACATTACATTTTCCACTGTAGGCCTCTTAGCGCTATGAATGTCCACTTGCAGTTTCTAATGAAAGAGTGTTTCTGTGCTGCTCAATCAAAAGAAGGGTCCAACTCTGTTAGTTGAATGCACAGAACAGAAAGAAGTTTCACAGAATGCTTCTGTGTAGTTTTTATTTGAAGTAAGTCCTTTTTACACTATAGGCCCCCATGCGCTATGGTTGTCCTCTTGCAGTTTCTACAGAAAGAGTGTTTCTGTGCTGCTCTATCAAAAGTAGGTTCAACTCTGTTAGTTGAATGCACAGAAGACAAAGAAGTTTCACAGAATGCTTCTGTGTAGTTTTTATTTGTAGATATTCTTTTTTGCTGTATAGGCCCCTTAGCGCTATGAATGTCCAATTGCACTTTCTACAGAAAGAGTGTTTCAGAATTGCTCAATCAAAAGTAAGCTTCAAATCTGTTACTTGAATGCACAGAACAGAAAGAAGTTTCACTGAATGCTTCTGTGTAGTTTTTGGTTGTAGTTATTCCTTTTTCCAGCATTGGCTCCTCAGTGCCACGAATGTCCACTTGCAGTTTCTACCGAAAGAGTGTTTCAGAACTGCTCAATCAATAGTAATGTTCAACTCTGTTAGTTGAATGCACAGAACAGAAAGAAGTTTCGCAGAATGCTTCTGAGTAGTTTCTAGTTGAAGATATCCCTTTTTCCACTATAAGCCCCATAGAGCTCTGAATGTCCAGTTGCAGTTTCTACAGAAAGAGTGTTTCAGAACTGCTCTATCAAAAGTAATGTTCAACTCTGTTAGTTGAATGCACAGAACAGAAAGATGTTTCGGAGAATGCTTCTGTGTAGTTTTTATTTGAAGATATTCCTTTTTCCACTATAGGCCCCGTACGGTTCCAAATATCCACTTGCTGTTTCTACAGAAAGAGCGTCTCAGAACTGCTCAATCAATAATACGCTTCAACTCTGTTAGTTAAACGCAAAGAACAGAAATAAGTTTCACAGAATGCTTCTGTGTAGTTTTTATTTGAAGATATTCCTTTTACCTCTATAAGCCCATTAGCGCTCTGTATGTCCAGTTGCAGTTTCCACAGAAAGAGTGATTCAGAACTGCTCTATGAAAAGTAATATTCGTCTCTGTTCGTTGAATGCACAGAACAGAAAGAAGTTTCGCAGAATGATTCTGAGTAGTTTTAATTTGAAGATATTCTTTTTTCCACTATAAGCCCAATAGCGCTCTGAGTGTCCACTTGTAGTTTCTACAGAAACAGTGTTTCAGAACTGCTCTATCAAAAGTAATATTCAACTCTGTTACTTGAATGCACAGAACAGAAAGAAGTTTCGCAGAATGCTTTTGTGTAGTTTTTATTTGAAGATATTCCATTTTCCACTATAGGACCCTTAGGGCTCCGAATATCCACTTGCTGTTTCTACAGAAAGAGCGTCTCAGAACTGCTCAATCAATAGTAAGCTTCAACTCTGTTAGTTGAATGCAAGGAACAGAAAGAAGTTTCACAGAATGATTCTGTGTAGTTTTTATTTGAAGATATTCGTTTTTCCACTGTACGCCCCTTAGGGTTCCAAATGTCCACTTGCAGTTTCTTCAGAAAGAGCGTCTCAGAACTGCTCAATCAAAAGTAAAGTTCAACTCAGTTGAATGCAAAGAAGAGAAACAAGTTTCACAGAATGCTTCTGTGTAGTTTTAATTTGAAGATATTCCTTTTTCCACTATAAGCCCATTAGCTCTCTGAGTGTCCAGTTGCAGTTTCCACAGAAAGAGTGTTTCAGAACTGCTCTATCAAAAGTAATATTCATCTCTGTTAGTTGAATGCACAGAACAGAAAGAAGTTTCGCAGAATGCTTCTGTGTAGTTTTTATTTGAAGATATTCCTTTTTCCACTATAGAACCCTTAGGGCTCCGAATGTCCACTTACAGTTTCTACAGAAACAATGTTTCAGAACTGTTCAATCAAAAGTAAGCTTCAACTGTGTTAGTTGAATTCACAGAACAGAGAGCAGTTTCATAAAATACTTCTGTGTAGTTTTTATTTGAAGATACTCCTTTTGCCACTAGAGTCCTCCTGGGGCTCCGAATGTCCACTTGCTGTTTCCACAGAAAGAGTGTTTCAGAACTGCTCTATCAAAATTAATATTCATCTCTGTTAGTTGAATGTACAGAACAGAAAGAAGTTTCACAGAATGCTTCTGAGTAGTTTTAATTTGAAGATATACTTTTTTCCACTATAAGCCCAATAGCGCTCTGAGTGTCCACTTGTAGTTTCTACGGAAACACTGTTTCAGAACTGCTCTATCAAAAGTAATATTCAACTCTGTTACTTGAATGCACAGAACAGAAAGAAGTTTCGCAGAATGCTTCTGTGTAGTTTTTATTTGAAGATATTCCTTTTTCCACTATAGAACCCTTAGGGCTCCGAATGTCCACTTACAGTTTCCAGAGAAACAATGTTTCAGAACTGTTCAATCAAAAGTAAGCTTCAACTGTGTTAGTTGAATTCACAGAACAGAGAGCAGTTTCATAAAATACTTCTGTGTAGTTTTTATTTGAAGATATTCCTTTTGCCACTAGAGTCCTCCTGGGGCTCCGAATGTCCACTTGCTGTTTCCACAGAAAGAGTGTTTCAGAACTCCTCTATCAAAATTAATATTCACCTCTGTTAGTTGAATGTACAGAACAGAAAGAAGTTTCACAGAATGCTTCTGAGTAGTTTTAATTTGAAGATATACTTTTTTCCACTATAAGCCCAATAGCGCTCTGAGTGTCCACTTGTAGTTTCTACAGAAACACTGTTTCAGAACTGCTCTATCAAAAGTAATATTCAACTCTGTTACTTGAATGCACAGAACAGAAAGAAGTTTCGCACAATGTTTTGTGTAGTTTTTATTCGAAGATATTCCATTTTCCTCTATAGGACCCTTAGGGCTCCGAATATCCACTTACAATTTCTACAGAAACAATGTTGCAGAACTGTTCTATCAAAAGTAAGCTACAACTCTGTTAGTTGAATTCACAGAACAGAAAGCAGTTTCATAAAATTCTTCTGTGTAGTTTTTATTTGAAGATGTTCCTTTTGCCACTAGAGTCTTCCTGGGGCTCCGAATGTCCACTTGCAGTTTCCACAGAAACTGTGTGTCAGAACTGCTCAATCAAAAGTTAGCTTCAACTCTGTTAGTTGAATGCACTGAACAAAAAGTACTATCACAGAATGCTTCTGTGTAGTTTTTATTTGAAGACATTACATTTTCCACTGTAGGCCTCTTAGCGCTATGAATGTCCACTTGCAGTTTCTAATGAAAGTGTTTCAGTGCTGCTCAATCAAAAGAAAGGTCCAACTCTGTTAGTTGAATGCACAGAACAGAAAGAAGTTTCACAGAATGCTTCTGTGTAGTTTTTATTTGAAGTAAGTCCTTTTTACACTATAGGCCCCCATGCGCTATGGTTGTCCTCTTGCAGTTTCTACAGAAAGAGTGTTTCTGTGCTGCTCTATCAAAAGTAGGTTCAACTCTGGTAGTTGAATGCACAGAAGACAAAGAAGTTTCACAGAATGCTTCTGTGTAGTTTTTATTTGTAGATATTATTGTTTGCTGTATAGGCCCCTTAGCGCTATGAATGTCCAATTGCAGTTTCTACAGAAAGAGTGTTTCAGAATTGCTCAATCAAAAGTAAGCTTCAAATCTGTTACTTGAATGCACAGAACAGATAGAAGTTTCACTGAATGCTTCTGTGTAGTTTTTGGTTGTAGTTATTCCTTTTTCCAGCATTGGCTCCTCAGTGCTACGAATGCCCACTTGCAGTTTCTACCGAAAGAGTGTTTCAGAACTGCTCAATCAATAGTAATATTCAACTCTGTTAGTTGAATGCACAGAACAGAAAGAAGTTTCGCAGAATGCTTCTGAGTAGTTTGTAGTTGAAGACATCCCTTTTTCCACTATAAGCCCCATAGAGCTCTGAATGTCCAGTTGCAGTTTCTACAGAAAGAGTGTTTCAGAACTGCTCTATCAAAAGTAATGTTCAACTCTGTTAGTTGAATGCACAGAACAGAAAGATGTTTCGGAGAATGCTTCTGTGTACTTTTTATTTGAAGATATTCCTTTTTCCACTATAGGCCCCGTACGGTTCCAAATATCCACTTGCTGTTTCTACAGAAAGAGCGTCTCAGATCTGCTCAATCAACAATAAGCTTCAACTCTGTTAGTTGAATGCAAAGAACAGAAATAAGTTTCACAGAATGCTTCTGTGTAGTTTTTATTTGAAGATATTCCTTTTTCCTCTATAAGCCCATTAGCGCTATGTATGTCCAGTTGCAGTTTCCACAGAAAGAGTGATTCAGAACTGCTCTATGAAAAGTAATATTCGTCTCTGTTCGTTGAATGCACAGAACAGAAAGAAGTTTCGCAGAATGCTTCTGAGTAGTTTTAATTTGAAGATATTCTTTTTTCCACTATAAGCCCAATAGCGCTCTGAGTGTCCACTTGTAGTTTCTACAGAAACAGTGTTTCCGAACTGCTCTATCAAAAGTAATATTCAACTCTGTTACTTGAATGCACAGAACAGAAAGAAGTTTCGCAGAATGCTTTTGTGTAGTTTTTATTTGAAGATATTCCATTTTCCACTGTAGAACCCTTAGGGCTCTGAATATCCACTTGCTGTTTCTACAGAAAGAGCGTCTCAGAACTGCTCAATCAATAGTAAGCTTCAACTCTGTTAGTTGAATGCAAATAACAGAAAGAAGTTTCACAGAATGATTCTGTGTAGTTTTTATTTGAAGATATTCGTTTTTCCACTGTACGCCCCTTAGGGTTCCAAATGTCCACTTGCAGTTTCTTCAGAAAGAGTGTCTCAGAACTGCTCAATCAAAAGTAAAGTTCAACTCAGTTGAATGCAAAGAAGAGAAACAAGTTTCACAGAATGCCTCTGTGTAGTTTTAATTTGAAGATATTCCTTTTTCCACTATAAGCCCATTAGCTCTCTGAGTGTCCAGTTGCAGTTTCCACAGAAAGAGTGTTTCAGAACTGCTCTATCAAAAGTAATATTCATTTCTGTTAGTTGAATGCACAGAACAGAAAGAAGTTTCGCAGAATGCTTCTGTGTAGTTTTTATTTGAAGATATTCCTTTTTCCACTATAGAACCCTTAGGGCTCCGAATGTCCACTTACAGTTTCCAGAGAAACAATGTTTCAGAACTGTTCAATGAAAAGTAAGCTTCAACTGTGTTACTTGAATTCACAGAACAGAGAGCAGTTTCATAAAATACTTCTGTGTAGTTTTTATTTGAAGATATTCCTTTTGCCACTAGAGTCCTCCTGGGGCTCCGAATGTCCACTTGCTGTTTCCACAGAAAGAGTGTTTCAGAACTCCTCTATCAAAATTAATATTCACCTCTGTTAGTTGAATGTACAGAACAGAAAGAAGTTTCACAGAATGCTTCTGAGTAGTTTTAATTTGAAGATATACTTTTTTCCACTATAAGCCCAATAGCGCTCTGAGTGTCCACTTGTAGTTTCTACAGAAACACTGTTTCAGAACTGCTCTATCAAAAGTAATATTCAACTCTGTTACTTGAATGCACAGAACAGAAAGAAGTTTCGCACAATGTTTTGTGTAGTTTTTATTCGAAGATATTCCATTTTCCACTATAGGACCCTTAGGGCTCCGAATATCCACTTACAATTTCTACAGAAACAATGTTTCAGAACTGTTCTATCAAAAGTAAGCTTCAACTCTGTTAGTTGAATTCACAGAACAGAAAGCAGTTTCATAAAATTCTTCTGTGTTGTTTTTATTTGAAGATGTTCCTTTTGCCACTAGAGTCTTCCTGGGGCTCCGAATGTCCACTTGCAGTTTCCACAGAAACTGTGTGTCAGAACTGCTCAATCAAAAGTAAGCTTCAACTCTGTTAGTTGAATGCACTGAACAAAAAGTACTATCACAGAATGCTTCTGTGTAGTTTTTATTTGAAGACATTACATTTTCCACTGTAGGCCTCTTAGCGCTATGAATGTCCACTTGCAGTTTCTAATGAAAGTGTTTCAGTGCTGCTCAATCAAAAGAAAGGTCCAACTCTGTTAGTTGAATGCACAGAACAGAAAGAAGTTTCACAGAATGCTTCTGTGTAGTTTTTATTTGAAGTAAGTCCTTTTTACACTATAGGCCCCCATGCGCTATGGTTGTCCTATTGCAGTTTCTACAGAAAGAGTGTTTCTGTGCTGCTCTATCAAAAGTAGGTTCAACTCTGTTAGTTGAATGCACAGAAGACAAAGAAGTTTCACAGAATGCTTCTGTGTAGTTTTTATTTGTAGATATTCTTTTTTGCTGTATAGGCCCCTTAGCGCTATGAATGTCCAATTGCAGTTTCTACAGAAAGAGTGTTTCAGAATTGCTCAATCAAAAGTAAGCTTCAAATCTGTTACTTGAATGCACAGAATAGAAAGAAGTTTCACTGAATGCTTCTGTGTAGTTTTTGGTTGTAGTTATTCCTTTTTCCAGCATTGGCTCCTCAGTGCTACGAATGTCCACTTGCAGTTTCTACCGAAAGAGTGTTTCAGAACTGCTCAATCAATAGTAATGTTCAACTCTGTTAGTTGAATGCACAGAACAGAAAGAAGTTTCGCAGAATGCTTCTGAGTAGTTTCTAGTTGAAGATATCTCTTTTTCCACTATAAGCCCCATAGAGCTCTGAATGTCCAGTTGCAGTTTCTACAGAAAGAGTGTTTCAGAACTGCTCTATCAAAAGTAATGTTCAACTCTGTTAGTTGAATGCACAGAACAGAAAGATGTTTCGGAGAATGCTTCTGTGTAGTTTTTATTTGAAGATATTCCTTTTTCCACTATAGGCCCCGTACGGTTCCAAATATCCACTTGCTGTTTCTACAGAAAGAGCGTCTCAGAACTGCTCAATCAATAATACGCTTCAACTCTCTTAGTTAAACGGAAAGAACAGAAATAAGTTTCACAGAATGCTTCTGTGTAGTTTTTATTTGAAGATATTCCTTTTACCTCTATAAGCACATTAGCGCTCTGTATGTCCAGTTGCAGTTTCCACAGAAAGAGTGATTCAGAACTGCTCTATGAAAAGTAATATTCGTCTCTGTTCGTTGAATGCACAGAACAGAAAGAAGTTTCGCAGAATGATTCTGAGTAGTTTTAATTTGAAGATATTCTTTTTTCCACTATAAGCCCAATAGCGCTCTGAGTGTCCACTTGTAGTTTCTACAGAAACAGTGTTTCAGAACTGCTCTATCAAAAGTAATATTCAACTCTGTTACTTGAATGCACAGAACAGAAAGAAGTTTCGCAGAATGCTTTTGTGTAGTTTTTATTTGAAGATATTCCATTTTCCACTATAGGACCCTTAGGGCTCCGAATATCCACTTGCTGTTTCTACAGAAAGAGCGTCTCAGAACTGCTCAATCAATAGTAAGCTTCAACTCTGTTAGTTGAATGCAAGGAACAGAAAGAAGTTTCACAGAATGATTCTGTGTAGTTTTTATTTGAAGATATTCGTTTTTCCACTGTACGCCCCTTAAGGTTCCAAATGTCCACTTGCATTTTCTTCAGAAAGAGCGTCTCAGAACTGCTCAATCAAAAGTAAAGTTCAACTCAGTTGAATGCAAAGAAGAGAAACAAGTTTCACAGAATGCTTCTGTGTAGTTTTAATTTGAAGATATTCCTTTTTCCACTATAAGCCCATTAGCTCTCTGATTGTCCAGTTGCAGTTTCCACAGAAAGAGTGTTTCAGAACTGCTCTATCAAAAGTAATATTCATCTCTGTTAGTTGAATGCACAGAACAGAAAGAAGTTTCGCAGAATGCTTCTGTGTAGTTTTTATTTGAAGATATTCCTTTTTCCACTATAGAACCCTTAGGGCTCCGAATGTCCACTTACAGTTTCTACAGAAACAATGTTTCAGAACTGTTCAATCAAAAGTAAGCTTCAACTGTGTTAGTTGAATTCACAGAACAGAGAGCAGTTTCATAAAATACTTCTGTGTAGTTTTTATTTGAAGATACTCCTTTTGCCACTAGAGTCCTCCTGGGGCTCCGAATGTCCACTTGCTGTTTCCACAGAAAGAGTGTTTCAGAACTGCTCTATCAAAATTAATATTCATCTCTGTTAGTTGAATGTACAGAACAGAAAGAAGTTTCACAGAATGCTTCTGAGTAGTTTTAATTTGAAGATATACTTTTTTCCACTATAAGCCCAATAGCGCTCTGAGTGTCCACTTGTAGTTTCTACAGAAACACTGTTTCAGAACTGCTCTATCAAAAGTAATATTCAACTCTGTTACTTGAATGCACAGAACAGAAAGAAGTTTCGCACAATGCTTTTGTGTAGTGTTTATTCGAAGATATTCCATTTTCCACTATAGGACCCTTAGGACTCCGAATATCCACTTACAATTTCTACAGAAACAATGTTTCAGAACTGTTCTATCAAAAGTAAACTTCAACTCTGTTAGTTGAATTCACAGAACAGAAAGCAGTTTCATAAAATTCTTCTGTGTAGTTTTTATTTGAAGATGTTCCTTTTGCCACTAGAGTCTTCCTGGGGCTCCGAATGTCTACTTGCAGTTTCCACAGAAATTGTGTGTCAGAACTGCTCAATCAAAAGTAAGCTTCAACTCTGTTAGTTGAATGCACTGAACAAAAAGTACTATCACAGAATGCTTCTGTGTAGTTTTTATTTGAAGACATTTCATTTTCCACTGTAGGCCTCTTAGCGCTATGAATGTCCACTTGCAGTTTCTAATGAAAGAGTGTTTCAGTGCTGCTCAATCAAAAGAAATGTCCAACTCTGTTAGTTGAATGCACAGAACAGAAAGAAGTTTCACAGAATGCTTCTGTGTAGTTTTTATTTGAAGTAAGTCCTTTTTACACTATAGGCCCCCATGCGCTATGGTTGTCCTCTTGCAGTTTCTACAGAAAGAGTGTTTCTGTGCTGCTCTATCAAAAGTAGGTTCAACTCTGTTAGTTGAATGCACAGAAGACAAAGAAGTTTCACAGAATGCTTCTGTGTAGTTTTTATTTGTAGATATTCTTTTTTGCTGTATAGGCCCCTTAGCGCTATGAATGTCCAATTGCAGTTTCTACAGAAAGAGTGTTTCAGAATTGCTCAATCAAAAGTAAGCTTCAAATCTGTTACTTGAATGCACAGAACAGAAAGAAGTTTCACTGAATGCTTCTGTGTAGTTTTTGTTTGTATTTATTCCTTTTTCCAGCATAGGCTCCTTAGTGCTACGAATGTCCACTTGCAGTTTCTACCGAAAGAGTGTTTCAGAACTGCTCAATCAATAGTAATGTTCAACTCTGTTAGTTGAATGCACAGAACAGAAAGAAGTTTCGCAGAATGCTTCTGAGTAGTTTCTAGTTGAAGATATCCCTTTTTCCACTATAAGCCCCATAGAGCTCTGAATGTCCAGTTGCAGTTTCTACAGAAAGAGTGTTTCAGAACTGCTCTATCAAAAGTAATTTTCAACTCTGTTAGTTGAATGCACAGAACAGAAAGATGTTTCGGAGAATGCTTCTGTGTACTTTTTATTTGAAGATATGCCTTTTTCCACTATAGGCCCCGTACGGTTCCAAATATCCACTTGCTGTTTCTACAGAAAGAGCGTCTCAGAACTGCTCAATCAATAATAAGCTTCAACTCTGTTAGTTGAATGCAAAGAACAGAAATAAGTTTCACAGAATGCTTCTGTGTAGTTTTTATTTGAAGATATTCCTTTTTCCTCTATAAGCCCATTAGCGCTCTGTATGTCCAGTTGCAGTTTCCACAGAAAGAGTGATTCAGAACTGCCCTATGAAAAGTAATATTCGTCTCTGTTCGTTGAATGCACAGAACAGAAAGAAGTTTGGCAGAATGCTTCTGAGTAGTTTTAATTTGAAGATATTCTTTTTTCCACTATAAGCCCAATAGCGCTCTGAGTGTCCACTTGTAGTTTCTACAGAAACAGTGTTTCAGAACTGCTCTATCAAAAGTAATATTCAACTCTGTTACTTGAATGCACAGAACAGAAAGAAGTTTCGCAGAATGCTTTTGCGTAGTTTTTATTTGAAGATATTCCATTTTCCACTGTAGAACCCTTAGGGCTCTGAATATCCACTTGCTGTTTCTACAGAAAGAGCGTCTCAGAACTGCTCAATCAATAGTAAGCTTCAACTCTGTTAGTTGAATGCAAAGAACAGAAAGAAGTTTCACAGAATGATTCTGTGTAGTTTTTATTTGAAGATATTCGTTTTTCCACTGTACGCCCCTTAGGGTTCCAAATGTCCACTTGCAGTTTCTTCAGAAAGAGTGTCTCAGAACTGCTGAATCAAAAGTAAAGTTCAACTCAGTTGAATGCAAAGAAGAGAAACAAGTTTCACAGAATGCTTCTGTGTAGTTTTAATTTGAAGATATTCCTTTTTCCACTATAAGCCCATTAGCTCTCTGAGTGTCCAGTTGCAGTTTCCACAGAAAGAGTGTTTCAGAACTGCTCTATCAAAAGTAATATTCATCTCTGTTAGTTGAATGCACAGAACAGAAAGAAGTTTCGCAGAATGTTTCTGTGTAGTTTTTATTTGAAGATATTCCTTTTTCCACTATAGAACCCTTAGGGCTCCGAATGTCCACTTACAGTTTCCAGAGAAACAATGTTTCAGAACTGTTCAATCAAAAGTAAGCTTCAACTGTGTTAGTTGAATTCACAGAACAGAGAGCAGTTTCATAAAAAACTTCTGTGTAGTTTTTATTTGAAGATATTCCTTTTGCCACTAGAGTCCTCCTGGGGCTCCGAATGTCCACTTGCTGTTTCCACAGAAAGAGTGTTTCAGAACTCCTCTATCAAAATTAATATTCACCTCTGTTAGTTGAATGTACAGAACAGAAAGAAGTTTCACAGAATGCTTCTGAGTAGTTTTAATTTGAAGGTATACTTTTTTCCACTAAAAGCCCAATAGCGCTCTGAGTGTCCACTTGTAGTTTCTACAGAAACACTGTTTCAGAACTGCTCTATCAAAAGTAATATTCAACTCTGTTACTTGAATGCACAGAACAGAAAGAAGTTTCGCACAATGTTTTATGTAGTTTTTATTCGAAGATATTCCATTTTCCACTATAGGACCCTTAGGGCTCCGAATATCCACTTACAATTTCTACGGAAACAATGTTTCAGAACTGTTCTATCAAAAGTAAGCTTCAACTCTGTTAGTTGAATTCACAGAACAGAAAGCAGATTCATAAAATTCTTCTGTGTAGTTTTTATTTGAAGATGTTCCTTTTGCCACTAGAGTCTTCCTGGGGCTCCGAATGTCCACGTGCAGTTTCCACAGAAACTGTGTGTCAGAACTGCTCAATCAAAAGTAAGCTTCAACTCTGTTAGTTGAATGCACTGAACAAAAAGTACTATCACAGAATGCTTCTGTGTAGTTTTTATTTGAAGACATTACATTTTCCACTGTAGGCCTCTTAGCGCTATGAATGTCCACTTGCAGTTTCTAATGAAAGAGTGTTTCAGTGCTGCTCAATCAAAAGAAAGGTCCAAATCTGTTAGTTGAATGCACAGAACAGAAAGAAGTTTCACAGCATGCTTCTGTGTAGGTTTTATTTGAAGTAAGTCCTTTTTACACTATAGGCCCCCATGCGCTATGGTTGTCCTCTTGCAGTTTCTACAGAAAGAGTGTTTCTGTGCTGCTCTATCAAAAGTAGGTTCAACCCTGTTAGTTGAATGCACAGAAGACAAAGAAGTTTCACAGAATGCTTCTGTGTAGTTTTTATTTGTAGATATTCTTTTTTGCTGTATAGGCCCCTTAGCGCTATGAATGTCCAATTGCAGTCTCTACAGAAAGAGTGTTTCAGAATTGCTCAATCAAAAGTAAGCTTCAAATCTGTTACTTGAATGCACAGAACAGAAAGAAGTTTCACTGAATGCTTCTGTGTAGTTTTTGTTTGTAGTTATTCCTTTATCCAGCATAGGCTCCTTAGTGCTACGAATGTCCACTTGCAGTTTCTACAGAAAGAGTGTTTCAGAACTGCTCAATCAATAGTAATGTTCAACTCTGTTATTTGAATGCACAGAACAGAAAGAAGTTTCGCAGAATGCTTCTGAGTAGTTTCTAGTTGAAGATATCCCTTTTTCCACTATAAGCCCCATAGAGCTCTGAATGTCCAGTTGCAGTTTCTACAGAAAGAGTGTTTCAGAACTGCTCTATCAAAAGTAATGTTCAACTCTGTTAGTTGAATGTACAGAACAGAAAGATGTTTCGGAGAATGCTTCTGTGTAGTTTTTATTTGAAGATATTCCTTTTTCCACTATAGGCCCCGTACGGTTCCAAATATCCACTTGCTGTTTCTACAGAAAGAGCGTCTCAGAACTGCTCAATCAATAATAAGCTTCAACTCTGTTAGCTGAATGCAAAGAACAGAAATAAGTTTCACAGAATGCCTCTGTGTAGTTTTTATTTGAAGATATTCCTTTTTCCTCTATAAGCCCATTAGCGCTCTCTATGTCCAGTTGCAGTTTCCACAGAAAGAGTGATTCAGAACTGCTCTATGAAAAGTAATATTCGTCTCTGTTAGTTGAATGCACAGAACAGAAGGAAGTTTCGCAGAATGCTTCTGAGTAGTTTTAATTTGAAGATATTCTTTTTTCCACTATAAGCCCAATAGCGCTCTGAGTGTCCACTTGTAGTTTCTACAGAAACAGTGTTTCAGAACTGCTCTATCAAAAGTAATATTCAACTCTGTTACTTGAATGCACAGAACAGAAAGAAGTTTCGCAGAATGCTTTTGTGTAGTTTTTATTTGAAGATATTCCATTTTCCACTATAGCACCCTTAGGGCTCAGAATATTGACTTGCTGTTTCTACAGAAAGAGCGTCTCAGAACTGCTCAATCAATAGTAATCTTCAACTCTGTTAGTTGAATGCAAATAACAGAAAGAAGTTTCACAGAATGATTCTGTGTAGTTTTTATTTGAAGATATTCGTTTTTCCACTGTACGCCCCTTAGGGTTCCAAATGTCCACTTGCAGTTTCTTCAGAAAGAGCGTCTCAGAACTGCTCAATCAAAAGTAAAGTTCAACTCTGTTAGTTGAATGCAAAGAAGAGAAACAAGTTTCACAGAATGCTTCTGTGTAGTTTTAATTTGAAGATATTCCTTTTTCCACTATAAGCCCATTAGCTCTCTGAGTGTCCAGTTGCAGTTTCCACAGAAAGAGTGTTTCAGAACTGCTCTATCAAAAGTAATATTCATCTCTGTTAGTTGAATGCACAGAACAGAAAGAAGTTTCGCAGAATGCTTCTGTGTAGTTTTTATTTGAAGATATTCCTTTTTCCACTATAGAACCCTTAGGGCTCCGAATGTCCACTTACAGTTTCTACAGAAACAATGTTTCAGAACTGTTCAATCAAAAGTAAGCTTCAACTGTGTTAGTTGAATTCACAGAACAGAGAGCAGTTTCATAAAATACTTCTGTGTAGTTTTTATTTGAAGATACTCCATTTGCCACTAGAGTCCTCCTGGGGCTCAGAATGTCCACTTGCTGTTTCCACAGAAAGAGTGTTTCAGAACTGCTGTATCAAAATTAATATTCAGCTCTGTTAGTTGAATGTACAGAACAGAAAGAAGTTTCACAAAATGCTTCTGAGTAGTTTTAATTTGAAGATATAATTTTTTCCACTATAAACCCAATAGCGCTCTGAGTGTCCACTTGTAGTTTCTACAGAAACACTGTTTCAGAACTGCTCTATCAAAAGTAATATTCAACTCTGTTACTTGAATGCACAGAACAGAAAGAAGTTTCGCACAATGCTTTTGTGTAGTTTTTATTCGAAGATATTCCATTTTCCACTATAGGACCCTTAGGGCTCCGAATATCCTCTTACAGTTTCTACAGAAACAATGTTTCAGAACTGTTCTATCAAAAGTAAGCTTCAACTCTGTTAGTTGAATTCACAGAACAGAAAGCAGTTTCATAAAATTCTTCTGTGTAGTTTTTATTTGAAGATGTTCCTTTTGCCACTAGAGTCTTCCTGGGGCTCCGAATGTGCACTTGCAGTTTCCACAGAAACTGTGTGTCAGAACTGCTCAATCAAAAGTAAGCTTCAACTCTGTTAGTTGAATGCACTGAACAAAAGTAGTATCACAGAATGCTTCTGTGTAGTTTTTATCTGAAGACATTACATTTTCCACTGTAGGCCTCTTAGCGCTATTTATGTCCACTTGCAGTTTCCAATGAAAGAGTGTTTCAGTGCTGCTCAATCAAAAGAAAGGTCCAACTCTGTTAGTTGAATGCACAGAACAGAAAGAAGTTTCACAGAATGCTTCTGTGTAGTTTTTATTTGAAGTAAGTCCTTTTTACACTATAGGCCCCCATGCGCTATGGTTGTCCTCTTGCAGTTTCTACAGAAAGAGTGTTTCTGTGCTGCTCTATCAAAAGTAGGTTCAACTCTGTTAGTTGAATGCACAGAAGACAAAGAAGTTTCACAGAATGCTTCTGTGTAGTTTTTATTTGTAGATATTCTTTTTTGCAGTATAGGCCCTTTAGCGCTAAGAATGTCCAATTGCAGTTTCTACAGAAAGAGTGTATCATAATTGCTCAATCAAAAGCAAGCTTCAACTCTGTTAGTTCATTGCACAGAACAGAAAGAAGTTTCACTGAATGCTTCTGTGTATTTTGTTTGCAATTATTCCTTTTCCAGTATAGGAGCCTTAGTGCTAGGAATGTCCACTTGCAGTTTCTACAGAAAGAGTGTTTCAGAACTGCTCAATCAATAGTAATGTTCAACTCTGTTAGTTGAATGCACAGAACAGAAAGAAGTTTCGCAGAATGCTTCTCAGTAGCTTTTAGTTGAAGATATTCCTTTTTCCTCTATAAGCCCTTTAGCGCTCCGAATGTCCAGTTGCAGTTTCTACAGAAAGAGTGTTTCGGAACTGATCTACCAAAAGTAATATTCAACTCTGTTAGTTTAATGCGCAGAACAGAATGAAGCTTCGGAGAATGCTTCTGTGTAGTTTTTATTTGAAGATATTCCTTTTTCCACTATAGGCCCCTTAGGGTTCCAAATGTCCACTTGCAGTTTCTTCAGAAAGAGCGTCTCAGAACTGCTCAATCAAAAGTAAAGTTCAACTCTGTTAGTTGAATGCAAAGAAGAGAAACAAGTTTCACAGAATGCTTCTGTGTAGTTTTAATTTGAAGATATTCCTTTTTCCACTATAAGCCCATTAGCTCTCTGAGTGTCCAGTTGCAGTTTCCACAGAAAGAGTGTTTCAGAACTGCTCTATCAAAAGTAATATTCATCTCTGTTAGTTGAATGCACAGAACAGAAAGAAGTTTCGCAGAATGCTTCTGTGTAGTTTTTATTTGAAGATATGCCTTATACCACTATAGAACCCTTAGGGCTCCGAATGTCCACTTACAGTTTCTACAGAAACAATGTTTCAGAACTGTTCAATCAAAACTAAGCTTCAACTGTGTTAGTTGAATTCACAGAACAGAGAGCAGTTTCATAACATACTTCTGTGTAGTTTTTATTTGAAGATATTCCTTTTGCCACTAGAGTCCTCCTGGGGATCCGAATGTCCACTTGTAGTTTCCACAGAAAGAGTGTTTCAGAACTGCTATATCAAAATTAATATTCATCTCTGTTAGTTGAATGTACAGAACAGAAGGAAATTTCACAGAATGCTTCTGAGTAGTTTTAATTTGAAGATATTCTTTTTTCCACTATAAGCCCAATAGCGCTCTGAGTGTCCACTTGTAGTTTCTACAGAAACACTGTTTCAGAACTGCTCTATCGAAAGTAATGTTCAACTCTGTTACTTGAATGCACAGAACAGAAAGAAGTTTCGCAGAATGCTTCTGTGTAGTTTTTATTTGTAGATATTCTTTTTTGCAGTATAGGCCCCTTAGCGCTATGAATGTCCAATTGCAGTTTCTACAGAAAGAGGTGTATCAGAATTGCTCAATCAAAAGTAAGCTTCAACTCTGTTAGTTCATTGCACAGAACAGAAAGAAGTTTCACTGAATGCCTCTGTGTAGTTTTTGTTTGTAATTATTCCTTTTCCAGTATAGGCTCCTTAGTGCTAGGAATGTCCACTTGCAGTTTCTACAGAAAGAGTGTTTCAGAACTGCTCAATCAATAGTAATGTTCAACTCTGATAGTTGAATGCACAGAACAGAATGAAGTTTCGCAGAATGCTTCTGAGTAGCTTTTAGTTGAAGATATTGCTTTTTCCACTATAAGCCCTTTAGCGCTCTTAATGTCCAGTTGCAGTTTCTACAGAAAGAGTGTTTCAGAACTGCTGTACCAAAAGTAATATTCAACTCTGTTAGTTTAATGCACAGAACAGAAAGAAGCTTCGGAGAATGCTTCTGTGTAGTTTTTATTTGAAGATATTCCTTTTTCCACTATTGGCCCCTTAGGGTTCCAAATGTCCATTTGCTGTTTCTACAGAAAGAGCGTCTCAGAACTGCTCAATCAATAGTAAGCTTCAACTCTGTTAGTTGAATGCAAAGAACAGAAAGAAGTTTCACAGAATGATTCTGTGTAGTTTTTATTTGAAGATATTCGTTTTTCCACTGTACGCCCCTTAGGGTTCCAAATGTCCACTTGCAGTTTCTTCAGAAAGAGCGTCTCAGAACTGCTCAATCAAAAGTAAACTTTAACTCTGTTAGTTGAATGCAAAGAAGAGAAACAAGTTTCACAGAATGCTTCTGTATAGTTTTAATTTGAAGATATTCCTTTTTCCACTATAAGCCCATTAGCTCTCTGAGTGTCCAGTTGCAGTTTCCACAGAAAGAGTGTTTCAGAACTGCTCTATCAAAAGTAATATTCATATCTGTTAGTTGAATGCACAGAAGAGATAGAAGTTTCGCAGAATGCTTCTGTGTAGTTTTTATTTGAAGATATTCCTTTTTCCACTATAGGACCCTTAGGGCTCCGAATATCCACTTACATTTTAAACAGAAACAATGTTTCTGAACTGTTCAATCAAAAGTAAGCTTCAAATCTGTTAGTTGAATTCACAGAAAAGAAAGCAGTTTCATAAAATGCTTCCGTGTAGTTTTTATTTGAAGATATTCCTTTTGCCACTAGAGTCCTCCTGGGGCTCCGAATGTCCACTTGCAGTTTCCACAGAAACTGTGTTTCAGAACTGCTCAATCAAAAGTACGCTTCAACTCTGTTACTTGAATGCACTGAACAAAAAGTACTATCACAGAATGCTTCTGTGTAGTTTTTGTTTGTAGTTATTCCTTTTTCCAGCATAGGCTCCTTAGTGCTACGAATGTCAACTTGCAGTTTCTACAGAAAGAGTGTTTCCGAACTGCTCAATCAATAGTAATGTTCAACTCTGGTAGTTGAATCCACAGAACAGAAAGAAGTTTCGGAGAATGCTTCTGTGTAGATTTTATTTGAAGATATTCCTTTTTCCACTATAGAACCCTTAGGGCTCCAAATGTCCACTTACAGTTTCTACAGAAACAATGTTTCAGAACTGTTCAATCAAAAGTATGCTTCAACTCTGTTTGTTGAATTCACAGAACAGAAAGCAGATTCATAAAATGCTTCTGTGTAGTTTTTATTTGAAGATATTCCTTTTGCCACTAGAGTCCTCCTGGGGCTCCGAATGTCCACTTGCAGTTTCCACAGAAACTGTGTTTCAGAACTGCTCAATCAAAAGTAAGCATCAACTCTGTTAGTTGAATGCACTGAACAAAAAGTACTATCACAGAATGCTTCTGTGTAGTTTTTATTTGTAGACATTACATTTTCCACTGTAGGCCTCTTAGCGCTATGAATGTCCACTTGCAGTTTCTAATGAAAGAGTGTTTCAGTGCTGCTCAATCAAAAGAAAGGTCCAACTCTGTTAGTTGAATGCACAGAACAGAAAGTAGTTACACAGAATGCTTCTGTGTAGTTTTTATTTGAAGTAAGTCCTTTTTACACTATAGGCCCCCATGCGCTATGGTTGTCCACTTGCAGTTTCTACAGAAAGAGTGTTTCTGTGCTGCTCTATCAAAAGTAGGTTCAACTCTGTTAGTTGAATGCACAGAAGACAAAGAAGTTTCACAGAATGCTTCTGTGTAGTTTTTATTTGTAGATATTCTTTTTTGCTGTATAGGCCCCTTAGCGCTATGAATGTCCAATTGCAGTTTCTACAGAAAGAGTGTTTCAGAATTGCTCAATCAAAAGTAAGCTTCAAATCTGTTACTTGAATGCACAGAACAGAAAGAAGTTTCACTGAATGTTTCTGTGTAGTTTTTGTTTGTAGTTATTCCTTTTTCCAGCATAGGCTCCTTAGTGCTACGAATGTCCACCTGCAGTTTCTACAGAAAGAGTGTTTCAGAACTGCTCAATCAATAGCAATGTTCAACTCTGTTAGTTGAATGCACAGAACAGAAAGAAGTTTCGCAGAATGCTTCTGAGTAGTTTCTAGTTGAAGATATCCCTTTTTCCACTATAAGCCCCATAGAGCTCTGAATGTCCAGTTGCAGTTTCTACAGAAAGAGTGTTTCAGAACTGCTCTATCAAAAGTAATGTTCAACTCTGTTAGTTGAATGCACAGAACAGAAAGAAGTTTCAGAGAATGCTTCTGTGTAGATTTTATTTGAAGGTATTCCTTTTTCCACTATAGGCCCCTTAGGGTTCCAAATATCCACTTGCTGTTTCTACAAAAAGAGCGTCTCAGAACTGCTCAATCAATAATTAGCTTCAACTCTGTTAGTTGAATGCAAAGAACAGAAATAAGTTTCACAGAATGCTTCTGTGTAGTTTTTATTTGAAGATATTCTTTTTTCCACTATAAGCCCAATAGCGCTCTGACTGTCCACTTGTGGTTTCTACAGAAACAGTGTTTCAGAACTGCTCTATCAAAAGTAATATTCAACCCTGTTACTTGAATGCACAGAACAGAAAGAAGTTTCGCAGAATGCTTTTGTGTAGTTTTTATTTGAAGATATTCCATTTTCCACTACAGGACCCTTAGGGCTCCGAATTTCCACTTACACTTTCTACAGAAACAGTGTTTCAGAACTGCTCTATCAAAAGTAATCTTCAACTCTGTTAGTTGAATTCACAGAACAGAAAGCAGTTTAATAAAATGCTTCTGTGTAGTTTTTATTTGAAGATATTCCTTTTGCCACTAGAGTCCTCTTGGGGCTCCGAATATCCACTCGCAGTTTCCACAGAAACAGTGTTTCAGAACTGCTCAATCAAAAGTAAGCTTCAACTCTGTTAGTTGAATGCACTGAACAAAAAGTACTTTCACAGAATGCGTCTGTGTAGTTTTTATTTGAAGACATTACATTTTCCACTGTAGGCCTCTTAGTGCTATGAATGTCCACTTGCAGTTTCTAATGAAAGAGTGTTTCAGTGCTGCTCAATCAAAAGAAAGGTCCAACTCTGTTAGTTGAATGCACAGAACACAAAGAAGTTACACTGAATGCTTCTGTGTAGTTTTAATTTGAAGTAAATCCTTTTTACACTATAGGCCCCCATGCGCTATGGTTGTCCACTTGCAGTTTCTACAGAAAGAGTGTTTCTGTGCTGCTCTATCAAAAGTAGGTTCAACTCTGTTAGCTGAATGCAAAGAAGACAAAGAAGTTTCACAGAATGCTTCTGTGTAGTTTTTATTTGTAGATATTCTTTTTTGCTGTATAGGCCCCTTAGCGCTATGAATGTCCAATTGCAGTTTCTACAGAAAGAGTGTTTCAGAATTGCTCAATCAAAAGTAAGCTTCAAATCTGTTACTTGAATGCACAGAACAGAAAGAAGTTTCACTGGATGCTTCTGTGTAGTTTTTATTTGAAGATATTCCATGTTCCACTATAGGACCCTTAGGGCTCCGAATATCCACTTGCTGTTTCTACAGAAAGAGCGTCTCAGAACTGCTCAATCAATAGTAAGCTGCATCTCTGTTAGTTGAATGCACAGAACAGAAAGAAGTTTCGCAGAATGCTTCTGTGTAGTTTTTACTTGAAGATATTCCTTTTCCACTATAGAACCCTTAGGGCTCCGAATGTCCACTTACAGTTTCTACAGAAACAATGGTTCAGAACTGTTCAATCAAAAGTAAGCTTCAACTGTGTTAGTTGAATTCACAGAAAAGAAAGCAGTTTCATAAAATACTTCTGTGTAGTTTTTATTTGAAGATATTCCTTTTGCCACTAGAGTCCTCCTGGGACTCCGAATGTCCACTTGCAGTTTCCACAGAAACTGTGTTTCAGAACTGCTCAATCAAAAGTAAGCTTCAACTCTGTTACTTGAAGGCACTGAACAAAAAGTACTATCACAGAATGCTTCTGTGTAGTTTTTGTTTGTAGTTATTCCTTTTTCCAGCATAGGCTCCTTAGTGCTACGAATGTCAACTTGCAGTTTCTACAGAAAGAGTGTTTCAGAACTGCTCAATCAATAGTAATGTTCAACTCTGTTAGTTGAATGCACAGAACAGAAAGAAGTTTCGGAGAATGATTCTGTGTAGATTTTATTTGAAGATATTCCTTTTTCCACTATAGAACCCTTAGGGCTCCGAATGTCCACTTACAGTTTCTACAGAAACAATGTTTCAGAACTGTTCAATCAAAAGTATGCTTCAACTCTGTTTGTTGAATTCACAGAACAGAAAGCAGTTTCATAAAATGCTTCTGTGTAGTTTTTATTTGAAGATATTCCTTTTGCCACTAGAGTCCTCTTGGGGCTCCGAATATCCACTCGCAGTTTCCACAGAAACAGTGTTTCAGAACTGCTCAATCAAAAGTAAGCTTCAACTCTGTTAGTTGAATGCACTGAACAAAAAGTACTTTCACAGAATGCGTCTGTGTAGTTTTTATTTGAAGACATTACATTTTCCACTGTAGGCCTCTTAGTGCTATGAATGTCCACTTGCAGTTTCTAATGAAAGAGTGTTTCAGTGCTGCTCAATCAAAAGAAAGGTCCAACTCTGTTAGTTGAATGCACAGAACACAAAGAAGTTACACTGAATGCTTCTGTGTAGTTTTAATTTGAAGTAAATCCTTTTTACACTATAGGCCCCCATGCGCTATGGTTGTCCACTTGCAGTTTCTACAGAAAGAGTGTTTCTGTGCTGCTCTATCAAAAGTAGGTTCAACTCTGTTAGCTGAATGCAAAGAAGACAAAGAAGTTTCACAGAATGCTTCTGTGTAGTTTTTATTTGTAGATATTCTTTTTTGCTGTATAGGCCCCTTAGCGCTATGAATGTCCAATTGCAGTTTCTACAGAAAGAGTGTTTCAGAATTGCTCAATCAAAAGTAAGCTTCAAATATGTTACTTGAATGCACAGAACAGAAAGAAGTTTCACTGGATGCTTCTGTGTAGTTTTTATTTGAAGATATTCCATGTTCCACTATAGGACCCTTAGGGCTCCGAATATCCACTTGCTGTTTCTACAGAAACAGCGTCTCAGAACTGCTCAATCAATAGTAAGCTGCATCTCTGTTAGTTGAATGCACAGAACAGAAAGAAGTTTCGCAGAATGCTTCTGTGTAGTTTTTACTTGAAGATATTCCTTTTCCACTATAGAACCCTTAGGGCTCCGAATGTCCACTTACAGTTTCTACAGAAACAATGGTTCAGAACTGTTCAATCAAAAGTAAGCTTCAACTGTGTTAGTTGAATTCACAGAAAAGAAAGCAGTTTCATAAAATAATTCTGTGTAGTTTTTATTTGAAGATATTCCTTTTGCCACTAGAGTCCTCCTGGGACTCCGAATGTGAACTTGCAGTTTCCACAGAAACTGTGTTTCAGAACTGCTCAATCAAAAGTAAGCTTCAACTCTGTTACTTGAATGCACTGAACAAAAAGTACTATCACAGAATGCTTCTGTGTAGTTTTTGTTTGTAGTTATTCCTTTTTCCAGCATAGGCTCCTTAGTGCTACGAATGTCAACTTGCAGTTTCTACAGAAAGAGTGTTTCAGAACTGCTCAATCAATAGTAATGTTCAACTCTGTTAGTTGAATGCACAGAACAGAAAGAAGTTTCGGAGAATGCTTCTGTGTAGATTTTATTTGAAGATATTCCTTTTTCCACTATAGAACCCTTAGGGCTCCGAATGTCCACTTACAGTTTCTACAGAAACAATGTTTCAGAACTGTTCAATCAAAAGTATGCTTCAACTCTGTTTGTTGAATTCACAGAACAGAAAGCAGATTCATAAAATGCTTCTGTGTAGTTTTTATTTGAAGATATTCCTTTTGCCACTAGAGTCCTCCTGGGGCTCCGAATGTCCACTTGCAGTTTCCACAGAAACTGTGTTTCAGAACTGCTCAATCAAAAGTAAGCATCAACTCTGTTAGTTGAATGCACTGAACAAAAATTACTATCACAGAATGCTTCTGTGTAGTTTTTATTTCTAGACATTACATTTTCCACTGTAGGCCTCTTAGCGCTATGAATGTCCACTTGCAGTTTCTAATGAAAGAGTGTTTCAGGGCTGCTCAATCAAAAGAAAGGTCCAACTCTGTTAGTTGAATGCACAGAACAGAAAGTAGTTACACAGAATGCTTCTGTGTAGTTTTTATTTGAAGTAAGTCCTTTTTACACTATAGGCCCCCATGCGCTATGGTTGTCCACTTGCAGTTTCTACAGAAAGAGTGTTTCTGTGCTGCTCTATCAAAAGTAGGTTCAACTCTGTTAGTTGAATGCACAGAAGACAAAGAAGTTTCACAGAATGCTTCTGTGTAGTTTTTATTTGTAGATATTCTTTTTTGCTGTATAGGCCCCTTAGCGCTATGAATGTCCAATTGCAGTTTCTACAGAAAGAGTGTTTCAGAATTGCTCAATCAAAAGTAAGCTTCAAATCTGTTACTTGAATGCACAGAACAGAAAGAAGTTTCACTGAATGCTTCTGTGTAGTTTTTGTTTGTAGTTATTCCTTTTTCCAGCATAGGCTCCTTAGTGCTACGAATGTCCACCTGCAGTTTCTACAGAAAGAGTGTTTCAGAACTGCTCAATCAATAGTAATGTTCAACTCTGTTAGTTGAATGCACAGAACAGAAAGAAGTTTCGCAGAATGCTTCTGAGTAGTTTCTAGTTGAAGATATCCCTTTTTCCACTATAAGCCCCATAGAGCTCTGAATGTCCAGTTGCAGTTTCTACAGAAAGAGTGTTTCAGAACTGCTCTATCAAAAGTAATGTTCAACTCTGTTAGTTGAATGCACAGAACAGAAAGAAGTTTCGGAGAATGCTTCTGTGTAGATTTTATTTGAAGGTATTCCTTTTTCCACTATAGGCCCCTTAGGGTTCCAAATATCCACTTGCTGTTTCTACAAAAAGAGCGTCTCAGAACTGCTCAATCAATAATTAGCTTCAACTCTGTTAGTTGAATGCAAAGAACAGAAATAAGTTTCACAGAATGCTTCTGTGTAGTTTTTATTTGAAGATATTCCTTTTTCCTCTATAAGCCCATTAGCGCTCTGTATGTCCAGTTGCAGTTTCCACAGAAAGAGTGTTTCAGAACTGCTCTATGAAAAGTAATATTCATCTCTGTTAGTTGAATGCACAGAACAGAAAGAAGTTTCGCAGAATGCTTCTGAGTAGTTTTAATTTGAAGATATACTTTTTTCCACTATAAGCCCAATAGCGCTCTGAGTGTCCACTTGTAGTTTCTACAGAAACACTGTTTCAGAACTGCTCTATCAAAAGTAATATTCAACTCTGTTACTTGAATGCACAGAACAGAAAGAAGTTTCGCACAATGCTTTTGTGTAGTTTTTATTCGAAGATATTCCATTTTCCACTATAGGACCCTTAGGGCTCCGAATATCCTCTTACAGTTTCTACAGAAACAATGTTTCAGAACTGTTCTATCAAAAGTAAGCTTCAACTCTGTTAGTTGAATTCACAGAACAGAAAGCAGTTTCATAAAATTCTTCTGTGTAGTTTTTATTTGAAGATGTTCCTTTTGCCACTAGAGTCTTCCTGGGGCTCCGAATGTGCACTTGCAGTTTCCACAGAAACTGTGTGTCAGAACTGCTCAATCAAAAGTAAGCTTCAACTCTGTTAGTTGAATGCACTGAACAAAAAGTAGTATCACAGAATGCTTCTGTGTAGTTTTTATTTGAAGACATTACATTTTCCACTGTAGGCCTCTTAGCGCTATGAATGTCCACTTGCAGTTTCCAATGAAAGAGTGTTTCAGTGCTGCTCAATCAAAAGAAAGGTCCAACTCTGTTAGTTGAATGCACAGAACAGAAAGAAGTTTCACAGAATGCTTCTGTGTAGTTTTTATTTGAAGTAAGTCCTTTTTACACTATAGGCCCCCATGCGCTATGGTTGTCCTCTTGCAGTTTCTACAGAAAGAGTGTTTCTGTGCTGCTCTATCAAAAGTAGGTTCAACTCTGTTAGTTGAATGCACAGAAGACAAAGAAGTTTCACAGAATGCTTCTGTGTAGTTTTTATTTGTAGATATTCTTTTTTGCAGTATAGGCCCCTTAGCGCTAAGAATGTCCAATTGCAGTTTCTACAGAAAGAGTGTATCAGAATTGCTCAATCAAAAGCAAGCTTCAACTCTGTTAGTTCATTGCACAGAACAGAAAGAAGTTTCACTGAATGCTTCTGTGTAATTTGTTTGCAATTATTCCTTTTCCAGTATAGGAGCCTTAGTGCTAGGAATGTCCACTTGCAGTTTCTACAGAAAGAGTGTTTCAGAACTGCTCAATCAATAGTAATGTTCAACTCTGTTAGTTGAATGCACAGAACAGAAAGAAGTTTCGCAGAATGCTTCTCAGTAGCTTTTAGTTGAAGATATTCCTTTTTCCTCTATAAGCCCTTTAGCGCTCCGAATGTCCAGTTGCAGTTTCTACAGAAAGAGTGTTTCGGAACTGATCTACCAAAAGTAATATTCAACTCTGTTAGTTTAATGTGCAGAACAGAAAGAAGCTTCGGAGAATGCTTCTGTGTAGTTTTTATTTGAAGATATTCCTTTTTCCACTATAGGCCCCTTAGGGTTCCAAATGTCCACTTGCAGTTTCTTCAGAAAGAGCGTCTCAGAACTGCTCAATCAAAAGTAAAGTTCAACTCTGTTAGTTGAATGCAAAGAAGAGAAACAAGTTTCACAGAATGCTTCTGTGTAGTTTTAATTTGAAGATATTCCTTTTTCCACTATAAGCCCATTAGCTCTCTGAGTGTCCAGTTGCAGTTTCCACAGAAAGAGTGTTTCAGAACTGCTCTATCAAAAGTAATATTCATCACTGTTAGTTGAATGCACAGAACAGAAAGAAGTTTCGCAGAATGCTTCTGTGTAGTTTTTATTTGAAGATATGCCTTATACCACTATAGAACCCTTAGGGCTCCGAATGTCCACTTACAGTTTCTACAGAAACAATGTTTCAGAACTGTTCAATCAAAAGTAAGCTTCCACTGTGTTAGTTGAATTCACAGAACAGAGAGCAGTTTCATAACATACTTCTGTGTAGTTTTTATTTGAAGATATTCCTTTTGCCACTAGAGTCCTCCTGGGGCTCCGAATGTCCACTTGCAGTTTCCACAGAAAGAGTGTTTCAGAACTGCTCTATCAAAATTAATATTCATCTCTGTTAGTTGAATGTACAGAACAGAAGGAAATTTCACAGAATGCTTCTGAGTAGTTTTAATTTGAAGATATTCTTTTTTCCACTATAAGCCCAATAGCGCTCTGAGTGTCCACTTGTAGTTTCTACAGAAACACTGTTTCAGAACTGCTCTATCGAAAGTAATGTTCAACTCTGTTACTTGAATGCACAGAACAGAAAGAAGTTTCGCAGAATGCTTCTGTGTAGTTTTTATTTGTAGATATTCTTTTTTGCAGTATAGGCCCCTTAGCGCTATGAATGTCCAATTGCAGTTTCTACAGAAAGAGGTGTATCAGAATTGCTCAATCAAAAGTAAGCTTCAACTCTGTTAGTTCATTGCACAGAACAGAAAGAAGTTTCACTGAATGCCTCTGTGTAGTTTTTGTTTGTAATTATTCCTTTTCCAGTATAGGCTCATTAGTGCTAGGAATGTCCACTTGCAGTTTGTACAGAAAGAGTGTTTCAGAACTGCTCAATCAATAGTAATGTTCAACTCTGATAGTTGAATGCACAGAACAGAATGAAGTTTCGCAGAATGCTTCTGAGTAGCTTTTAGTTGAAGATATTGCTTTTTCCACTATAAGCCCTTTAGCGCTCTTAATGTCCAGTTGCAGTTTCTACAGAAAGAGTGTTTCAGAACTGCTCTATCAAAAGTAATGTTCAACTCTGTTAGTTGAATGCACAGAACAGAAAGAAGTTTCGGAGAATGCTTCTGTGTAGTTTTTATTTGAAGGTATTCCTTTTTCCACTATAGGCCCCTTACGGTTACAAATATCCACTTGCTATTTCTACAGAAAGAGCGTCTCAGAACTGCTCAATCAATAGTATGCTTCAACTCTGTTAGTTGAATGCAAAGAACAGAAATAAGTTTCACAGAATGTTTCTGTGTAGTGTTTATTTGAAGATATTCCTTTTTCCAATATAAGCCCATTAGTGCTCTGTATGTCCAGTTGCAGTTTCCACAGAAAGAGTGTTTCAGAACTGCTCTATCAAAAGTGATATTCATCTCTGTTAGTTGAATGCACAGAACAGAAAGAAGTTTCGCAGAATGCTTCAGTGTAGTTTTTATTTGAAGATATTCCTTTTTCCACTATAGGCCCCTTAGGGCTCCGAATGTCCAGTTGCAGTTTCTACAGAAAGAGTGTTTCAGAACTGCTCTACCAAAAGTAATATTCAACTCTGTTAGTTTAATGCACAGAACAGAAAGTAGCTTCGGAGAATGCTTCTGTGTAGTTTTTATTTGAAGTTATTCCTTTTTCCACTATTGGCCCCTTAGGGTTCCAAATGTCCACTTGCTGTTTCTACAGAAAGAGCGTCTCAGAACTGCTCAATCAATAGTAAGCTTCATCTCTGTTAGTTGAATGCAAAGAACAGAAAGAAGTTTCACAGAATGATTCTGTGTAGTTTTTATTTGAGGATATTCGTTTTTCCACTGTACGCCCCTTATTGTTCCAAATGTCCACTTGCAGTTTCTTCAGAAAGAGCGTCTCAGAACTGCTCAATAAAAAGTAAACTTCAACTCTGTTAGTTGAATGCAAAGAAGAGAAACAAGTTTCACAGAATGCTTCTGTATAGTTTTAATTTGAAGATATTCCTTTTTCCACTATAAGCCCATTAGCTCTCGGAGTGTAGACTTGCAATTTCCACAGAAAGAGTGTTTCAGAACTGCTCTATCAAAAGTAATATTCATATCTGTTAGTTGAATGCACAGAAGAGATAGAAGTTTCGCAGAATGCTTCTGTGTAGTTTTTATTTGAAGATATTCCTTTTTCCACTATAGGACCCTTAGGGCTCCGAATGTCCACTTACAGTTTCTACAGAAACAATGTTTCAGAACTTTTCAATGAAAAGTAAGCTTCAACTCTGTTAGTTGAATTCACAGAACAGAAAGCAGTTTCATAAAATGCTTCTGTGTAGTTTTTATTTGAAGATATTCAATTTGCCACTAGAGTCCTCCTGGGGCTCCAAATGTCCACTTGCAGTTTCCACAGAAACTGTGTTTCAGAACTGCTCAATCAAAAGTAAGCTTCAACTCTGTTAGTTGAATGCACTGAACAAAAAGTACTATCACAGAATGCTTCTGTGTAGTTTTTATTTGAAGACATTACATTTTCCACTGTAGGCCTCTTAGCGCTATGAATGTCCACTTGCAGTTTCTAATGAAAGAGTGTTTCAGTGCTGCTCAATCAAAAGAAAGGTCCAACTCTGTTAGTTGAATGCACAGAACAGAAAGAAGTTTCACAGAATGCTTCTGTGTAGGTTTTATTTGAAGTAAGTCCTTTTTACACTATAGGCCCCCATGCGCTATGGTTGTCCACTTGCAGTTTCTACAGAAAGAGTGTTTCTGTGCTGCTCTATCAAAAGTAGGTTCAACTCTGTTAGTTGAATGCACAGAAGACAAAGTAGTTTCACAGAATGCTTCTGTGTTGTTTTTATTTGTATATATTCTTTTTTGCTGTATAGGCCCCTTAGCGCTATGAATGTCCAATTGCAGTTTCTACAGAAAGAGTGTTTCAGAATTGCTCAATCAAAAGTAAGCTTCAAATTTGTTACTTGAATGCACAGAACAGAAAGAAGTTTCACTTAATGCTTCTGTGTAGTTTTTGTTTGTAGTTATTCCTTTTTCCAGCATAGGCTCCTTAGTGCTACGAATGTCCCCTTGCAGTTTCTACAGAAAGAGTGTTTCAGAACTGCTCAATCAATAGTAATGTTCAACTCTGTTAGTTGAATGCACAGAACAGAAAGAAGTTTCGCAGAATGCTTCTGAGTAGTTTCTAGTTGAAGATATCCCTTTTTCCACTATAAGCCCCATAGAGCTCTGAATGTCCAGTTGCAGTTTCTACAGAAAGAGTGTTTCAGAACTGCTCTATCAAGAGTAATGTTCAACTCTGTTAGTTGAATGCACAGAACAGAGGGAAGTTTCGGAGAATGCTTCTGTGTAGTTTTTATTAGAAGATATTCCTTTTTCCACTATAGGACCCTTACGGTTCCAAATATCCACTTGCTGTTTCTACAGAAAGAGCGTCTCAGAACTGCTCAATCAATAGTATGCTTCAACTCTGTTAGTTGAATGCAAAGAACAGAAATAAGTTTCACAGAATGTTTCTGTGTAGTTTTTATTTGAAGATATTCCTTTTTCCAATATAAGCCTATTAGTGCTCTGTATGTCCAGTTGCAGTTTCCACAGAAAGAGTGTTTCAGAACTGCTCTATCAAAAGTAATATTCATCTCTGTTAGTTGAATGCACAGAACAGAAAGAAGTTTCGCAGAATGCTTCAGTGTAGTTTTTATTTGAAGATATTCCTTTTTCCACTAAAGGCCCCTTAGGGCTCCGAATGTCCAGTTGCAGTTTCTACAGAAAGAGTGTTTCAGAACTGCTCTACCAAAAGTAATATTCAACTCTGTTAGTTTAATGCACAGAACAGAAAGTAGCTTCGGAGAATGCTTCTGTGTAGTTTTTATTTGAAGATATTCCTTTTTCCACTATTGGCCCCTTAGGGTTCCAAATGTCCACTTGCTGTTTCTACAGAAAGAGCGTCTCAGAACTGCTCAATCAATAGTAAGCTTCAACTCTGTTAGTTGAATGCAAAGAACAGAAAGAAGTTTCACAGAATGATTCTGTGTAGTTTTTATTTGAGGATATTCGTTTTTCCACTGTACGCCCCTTAGGGTTCCAAATGTCCACTTGCAGTTTCTTCAGAAAGAGCGTCTCAGAAGTGCTCAATCAAAAGTTAACTTCAACTCTGTTAGTTGAATGCAAAGAAGAGAAACAAGTTTCACAGAATGCTTCTGTATAGTTTTAATTTGAAGATATTCCTTTTTCCACTATAAGCCCATTAGCTCTCGGAGTGTCCAGTTGCAGTTTCCACAGAAAGAGTGTTTCAGAACTGCTCTATCAAAAGTAATATTCATATCTGTTAGTTGAATGCACAGAAGAGATAGAAGTTTCGCAGAATGCTTCTGTGTAGTTTTTATTTGAAGATATTCCTTTTTCCACTATAGGACCATTAGGGCTCCGAATGTCCACTTACAGTTTCTACAGAAACAAGGTTTCAGAACTTTTCAATGAAAAGTAAGCTTCAACTCTGTTAGTTGAATTCACAGAACAGAAAGCAGTTTCATAAAATGCTTCTGTGTAGTTTTTATTTGAAGATATTCCATTTGCCACTAGAGTCCTCCTGGGGCTCCAAATGTCCACTTGCAGTTTCCACAGAAACTGTGTTTCAGAACTGCTCAATCAAAAGTAAGCTTCAACTGTGTTAGTTGAATGCACTGAACAAAAAGTACTATCACAGAATGCTTCTGTGTAGTTATTATTTGAAGACATTACATTTTCCACTGTAGGCCTCTTAGCGCTATGAATGTCCACTTGCAGTTTCTAATGAAAGAGTGTTTCAGTGCCGCTCAATCAAAAGAAAGGTCCAACTCTGTTAGTTGAATGCACAGAACAGAAAGAAGTTTCACAGAATTCTTCTGTGTAGGTTTTATTTGAAGTAAGTCCTTTTTACACTATAGGCCCCCATGCGCTATGGTTGTCCACTTGCAGTTTCTACAGAAAGAGTGTTTCTGTGCTGCTCTATCAAAAGTAGGTTCAACTCTGTTAGTTGAATGCACAGAAGACAAAGAAATTTCACAGAATGCTTCTTTGTTGTTTTTATTTGTAGATATTCTTTTTTGCTCTATAGGCCCCTTAGCGCTATGAATGTCCAATTGCAGTTTCTACAGAAAGAGTGTTTCAGAATTGCTCAATCAAAAGTAAGCTTCAATTCTGTTACTTGAATGCACAGAACAGAAAGAAGTTTCACTTAATGCTTCTGTGTAGTTTTTGTTTGTAGTTATTCCTTTTTCCAGCATAGGCTCCTTAGTGCTACGAATGTCCACTTGCAGTTTCTACAGAAAGAGTGTTTCAGAACTGCTCAATCAATAGTAATGTTCAACTCTGTTAGTTGAATGCACAGAACAGAAAGAAGTTTCGCAGAATGCTTCTGAGTATTTTCTAGTTGAAGATATCCCTTTTTCCACTATAAGCCCCATAGAGCTCTGAATGTCCAGTTGCAGTTTCTACAGAAAGAGTGTTTCAGAACTGCTCTATCAAGAGTAATGTTCAACTCTGTTAGTTGAATGCACAGAACAGAAAGAAGTTTCGGAGAATACTTCTGTGTAGTTTTTATTTGAAGATATTCCTTTTTCCACTGTACGCCCCTTAGGGTTCCAAATGTCCACTTGCAGTTTCTTCAGAAGGAGCGTCTCAGAACTGCTCAATCAAAAGTAAAGTTCAACTCTGTGAGTTGAATGCAAAGAAGAGAAACAAGTTTCACAGAATGCTTCTGTGTAGTTTTAAATTGAAGATATTCCTTTTTCCACTATAAGCCCATTAGCTCTCTGAGTGTCCTGTTGCAGTTTCCACAGAAAGGGTGTCTCAGAACTGCTCTATCAAAAGTAATATTCATCTCTGTTAGTTGAATGCACAGAACACAAATAAGTTACACTGAATGCTTCTGTGTAGTTTTTATTTGAAGTAAATCCTTTTTACACTATAGGCCCCCATGCGCTATGGTTGTCCACTTGCAGTTTCTACAGAAAGAGTGTTTCTGTGCTGCTCTATCAAAAGTAGTTTCAACTCTGTTAGCTGAATGCACAGAAGACAAAGAAGTTTCACAGAATGATTCTGTGTAGTTTTTATTTGTAGATATTCTTTTTTGCTGTATAGGCTCCTTAGCGCTATGAATGTCCAATTGCAGTTTCTACAGAAAGAGTGTTTCAGAATGGCTCAATCAAAAGTAAGCTTCAAATCTGTTACTTGAATGCACAGAACAGAAAGAAGTTTCACTGGATGCTTCTGTGTAGTTTTTATTTGAAGATATTCCATGTTCCACTATAGGACCCTTAGGGCTCCGAATATCCACTTGCTGTTTCTACAGAAAGAGCGTCTCAGAACTGCTCAATCAATAGTAAGCTGCATCTCTGTTAGTTGAATGCACAGAACAGAAAGAAGTTTCGCAGAATGCTTCTGTGTAGTTTTTACTTGAAGATATTCCTTTTCCACTATAGAACCCTTAGGGCTCCGAATGTCCACTTACAGTTTCTACAGAAACAATGTTTCAGAACTGTTCAATCAAAAGTAAGCTTCAACTGTGTTAGTTGAATTCACAGAACAGAAAGCAGTTTCATAAAATACTTCTGTGTAGTTTTTATTTGAAGATATTCCTTTTGCCACTAGAGTCCTCCTGGGGCTCCGAATGTCCACTTGCAGTTTCCACAGAAAGAGAGTTTCAGAACTGCTCTTTCAAAACTAATATTCATCTCTGTTAGTTGAACGCACAGAACAGAAAGAAGTTTCACAGAATGCTTCTGAGTAGTTTTAATTTGAAGATATACTTTTTTCCACTATAAGCCCAATAGCGCTCTGAGTGTCCTCTTGTATTTTCTACGGAAACACTGTTTCAGAACTGCTCTATCAAAAGTAATATTCAACTCTGTTACTTGAATGCACAGAACAGAAAGGAGTTTCGCAGAATGCTTTTGTGTAGTTTTTATTTGAAGATATTCCATTTTCCACTATAGGACCCTTAGGGCTCCGAATATCCACTTACAATTTCTACAGAAACAATGTTTCTGAACTGTTCAATCAAAAGTAAGCTTCAACTCTGTTAGTTGAATTCACAGAAAAGAAAGCAGTTTCATAAAATGCTTCCGTGTAGTTTTTATTTGAAGATATTCCTTTTGCCAATAGAGTCCTCCTGGGGCTCCGAATGTCCACTTGCAGTTTCCACAGAAACTGTGTTTCAGAACTGCTCAATCAAAAGTAAGCTTCAACTCTGTTACTTGAATGCACTGAACAAAAAGTACTATCACAGAATGCTTCTGTGTAGTTTTTGTTTGTAGTTATTCCTTTTTCCAGCATAGGCTCCTTAGTGCTACGAATGTCAACTTGCAGTTTCTACAGAAAGAGTGTTTCAGAACTGCTCAATCAATAGTAATATTCAACTCTGTTAGTTGAATGCACAGAACAGAAAGAAGTTTCGGAGAATGCTTCTGTGTAGATTTTATTTGAAGATATTCCTTTTTCCACTATAGAACCATTAGGGCTCCGAATGTCCACTTACAGTTTCTACAGAAACAATGTTTCAGAACTGTTCAATCAAAAGTATGCTTCAACTCTGTTTGTTGAATTCACAGAAGAGAAAGCAGATTCATAAAATGCTTCTGTGTAGTTTTTATTTGAAGATATTCCTTTTGCCACTAGAGTCCTCTTGGGGCTCCGAATGTCCACTTGCAGTTTCCACAGAAACAGTGTTTCAGAACTGCTCAATCAAAAGTAAGCTTCAACTCTGTTAGTTGAATGCACTGAACAAAAAGTAGTATCACAGAATGCTTCTGTGTAGTTTTTATTTGAAGACATTACATTTTCCACTGTAGGCCTCTTAGCGCTATGAATGTCCACTTGCAGTTTCTAATGAAAGAGTGTTTCAGTGCTGCTCAATCAAAAGAAAGGTCCAACTCTGTTAGTTGAATGCACAGAACAGAAAGTGGTTACACAGAATGCTTCTGTGTAGTTTTTATTTGAAGTAAGTCCTTTTTACACTATAGGCCCCCATGCGCTATGGTTGTCCAATTGCAGTTTCTACAGAAAGAGTGTTTCTGTGCTGCTCTATCAAAAGTAGGTTCAACTCTGTTAGTTGAATGCACAGAAGACAAAGAAGTTTCACAGAATGCTTCTGTGTAGTTTTTATTTGTAGATATTCTTTTTTGCTGTATAGGCCCCTTAGCGCTATGAATGTCCAATTGCAGTTTCTACAGAAAGAGTGTTTCAGAATTGCTCAATCAAAAGTAAGCTTCAAATCTGTTACTTGAATGCACAGAACAGAAAGAAGTTTCACTGAATGCTTCTGTGTAGTTTTTGTTTGTAGTTATTCCTTTTTCCAGCATAGGCTCCTTAGTGCTACGAATGTCCACCTGCAGTTTCTACAGAAAGAGTGTTTCAGAACTGCTCAATCAATAGTAATGTTCAACTCTGTTAGTTGAATGCACAGAACAGAAAGAAGTTTCGCAGAATGCTTCTGAGTAGTTTCTAGTTGAAGATATCCCTTTTTCCACTATAAGCCCCATAGAGCTCTGAATGTCCAGTTGCAGTTTCTACAGAAAGAGTGTTTCAGAACTGCTCTATCAAAAGTAATGTTCAACTCTGTTAGTTGAATGCACAGAAGAGAAAGAAGTTTCGGGGAATGCTTCTGTGTAGATTTTATTTGAAGGTATTCCTTTTTCCACTATAGGCCCCTTAGGGTTCCAAATATCCACTTGCTGTTTCTACAAAAAGAGCGTCTCAGAACTGCTCAATCAATAATTAGCTTCAACTCTGTTAGTTGAATGCAAAGAACAGAAATAAGTTTCACAGAATGCTTCTGTGTAGTTTTTATTTGAAGATATTCCTTTTTCCTCTATAAGCCCATTAGCGCTCTGTATGTCCAGTTGCAGTTTCCACAGAAAGAGTGTTTCAGAACTGCTCTATGAAAAGGAATATTCATCTCTGTTAGTTGAATGCACAGAACAGAAAGAAGTTTGGCAGAATGCTTCTGAGTAGTTTTAATTTGAAGATATTCTTTTTTCCTCTATAAGCCCAATAGCCCTCTGAGTGTCCACTTGTAGTTTCTACAGAAACAGTGTTTCAGAACTGCTCTATCAAAAGTAATATTCAACTCTGTTACTTGAATGCACAGAACAGAAAGAAGTTTCGCAGAATGCTTTTGTGTAGTTTTTATTTGAAGATATTCCATTTTCCACTACAGGACCCTTAGGGCTCCGAATTTCCACTGACACTTTCTACAGAAACAGTGTTTCAGAACTGCTCTATCAAAAGTAATCTTCAACTCTGTTAGTTGAATTCACAGAACAGAAAGCAGTTTCATAAAATGCTTCTGTGTAGTTTTTATTTGAAGATATTCCTTTTGCGACTGGAGTCCTCTTGGGGCTCCGAATATCCACTCACAGTTTCCACAGAAACAGTGTTTCAGAACTGCTCAATCAAAAGTAAGCTTCAACTCTGTTAGTTGAACGCACTGAACAAAAAGTACTTTCACAGAATGCTTCTGTGTAGTTTTTATTTGAAGACATTACATTTTCCACTGTAGGCCTCTTAGCGCTATGAATGTCCACTTGCAGTTTCTAATGAAAGAGCGTTTCAGTGCTGCTCAATCAAAAGAAAGTTCCAACTCTGTTAGTTGAATGCACAGAACGGAAAGAAGTTTCACAGAATGCTTCTGTGTAGTTTTTATTTGAAGTAAGTCCTTTCTACACTATAGGCCCCCATGCGCAGATTGTCCACTTGCAGTTTCTACAGAAAGAGTTTTTCTGTGCTGCTCTATGAAAAGTAGGTTCAACTCTGTTAGTTGAATGCACCGAAGACAAAGAAGTTTCATAGAATGCTTCTGTGTACTTTTTATTTGTAGATATTCTTTTTTGCAGTATAGGCCCCTTAGCGCTATGAATGTCCAATTGCAGTTTCTACAGAAAGAGTGTATCAGAACTGCTCAATCAAAAGCAAGCTTCAACTCTGTTAGTTCATTGCACAGAACAGAAAGAAGTTTCACTGAATGCTTCTGTGTATTTTGTTTGCAATTATTCCTTTTCCAGTATAGGCTCCTTAGTGCTAGGAATGTCCACTTGCAGTTTCTACAGAAAGAGTGTTTCAGAACTGCTCAATCAATAGTAATGTTCAACTCTGTTAGTTGAATGCACAGAACAGAAAGAAGTTTCGCAGAATGCTTCTGAGTAGTTTCTAGTTGAAGATATCCCTTTTTCCACTATAAGCCCCATAGAGCTCTGAATGTACAGTTGCAGTTTCTACAGAAAGAGTGTTTCAGAACTGATCTACCAAAAGCAATATTCAACACTGTTAGTTTAATGCGCAGAACAGAAAGAAGCTTCGGAGAATGCTTCTGTGTATTTTTTATTTGAAGATATTCCTTTTTCCCCTATAGGCCCCTTAGGGTTCCATATGTCCACTTGCTGTTTCTACAGAAAGAGCGTCTCAGAACTGCTCAATCAATAGTAAGCTTCAACTCTGTTAGTTGAATGCAAAGAACAGAAAGAAGTTTCACAGAATGATTCTGTGTAGTTTTTATTTGAAGATATTCCTTTTTCCACTAAAAGCCCATTAGCTCTCTGAGTGTCCAGTTGCAGTTTCCACAGAAAGAGTGTTTCAGAACTGCTCTATCAAAAGTAATATTCATCTCTGTTAGTTGAATGCACAGAACAGAAAGAAGTTTCGCAGAATGCTTCTGTGTAGTTTTTATTTGAAGATATTCCTTTTCCACTATAGAACCCTTAGTGCTCCGAATGTCCACTTACAGTTTCTACAGAAACAATGTTTCAGAACTGTTCAATCAAAAGTAAGCTTCAACTCTGTTAGTTGAATTCACAGAACAGAAAGCAGTTTCATAAAATTCTTCTGTGTAGTTTTTATTTGAAGATGTTCCTTTTGCCACTAGAGTCCTCCTGGGGCTCCGAATGTCCACTTGCAGTTTCCACAGAAACTGTGTGTCAGAACTGCTCAATCAAAAGTAAGCTTCAACTCTGTTAGTTGAATGCACTGAACAAAAAGTACTATCACAGAATGCTTCTGTGTAGTTTTTATTTGTAGACATTTCATTTTCCACTGTAGGCCTCTTAGCGCTATGAATGTCCACTTGCAGTTTCTAATGAAAGAGTGTTTCAGTGCTGCTCAATCAAAAGAAAGGTCCAACTCTGTTAGTTGAATGCACAGAACAGAAAGTAGTTACACAGAATGCTTCTGTGTAGTTTTTATTTGAAGTAAGTCCTTTTTACACTATAGGCCCCCATGCGCTATGGTTGTCCACTTGCAGTTTCTACAGAAAGAGTGTTTCTGTGCTGCTCTATCAAAAGTAGGTTCAACTCTGTTAGTTGAATGCACAGAAGACAAAGAAGTTTCACAGAATGCTTCTGTGTAGTTTTTATTTGTAGATATTCTTTTTTGCTGTATAGGCCCCTTAGCGCTATGAATGTCCAATTGCAGTTTCTACAGAAAGAGTGTTTCAGAATTGCTCAATCAAAAGTAAGCTTCAAATCTGTTACTTGAATGCACAGAACAGAAAGAAGTTTCACTGAATGCTTCTGTGTAGTTTTTGTTTGTAGTTATTCCTTTTTCCAGCATAGGCTCCTTAGTGCTACGAATGTCCACCTGCAGTTTCTACAGAAAGAGTGTTTCAGAACTGCTCAATCAATAGTAATGTTCAACTCTGTTAGTTGAATGCACAGAACAGAAAGAAGTTTCGCAGAATGCTTCTGAGTAGTTTCTAGTTGAAGATATCCCTTTTTCCACTATAAGCCCCATAGAGCTCTGAATGTCCAGTTGCAGTTTCTACAGAAAGAGTGTTTCAGAACTGCTCTATCAAAAGTAATGTTCAACTCTGTTAGTTGAATGCACAGAACAGAAAGAAGTTTCGGAGAATGCTTCTGTGTAGATTTTATTTGAAGGTATTCCTTTTTCCACTATAGGCCCCTTAGGGTTCCAAATATCCACTTGCTGTTTCTACAAAAAGAGCGTCTCAGAACTGCTCAATCAATAATTAGCTTCAACTCTGTTAGTTGAATGCAAAGAACAGAAATAAGTTTCACAGAATGCTTCTGTGTAGTTTTTATTTGAAGATATTCCTTTTTCCTCTATAAGCCCATTAGCGCTCTGTATGTATAGTTGCAGTTTCCACAGAAAGAGTGTTTCAGAACTGCTCTATGAAAAGTAATATTCATCTCTGTTAGTTGAATGCACAGAACAGAAAGAAGTTTGGCAGAATGCTTCTGAGTAGTTTTAATTTGAAGATATTCTTTTTTCCACTATAAGCCCAATAGCGCTCTGAGTGTCCACTTGTAGTTTCTACAGAAACAGTGTTTCAGAACTGCTCTATCAAAAGTAATATTCAACTCTGTTACTTGAATGCACAGAACAGAAAGAAGTTTCGCAGAATGCTTTTGTGTAGTTTTTATTTGAAGATATTCCATTTTCCACTACAGGACCCTTAGGGCTCCGAATTTCCACTTACACTTTCTACAGAAACAGTGTTTCAGAACTGCTCTATCAAAAGTAATCTTCAACTCTGTTAGTTGAATTCACAGAACAGAAAGCAGTTTCATAAAATGCTTCTGTGTAGTTTTTATTTGAAGATATTCCTTTTGCCACTAGAGTCCTCTTGGGGCTCCGAATATCCACTCGCAGTTTCCACAGAAACAGTGTTTCAGAACTGCTCAATCAAAAGTAAGCTTCAACTCTGTTAGTTGAACGCACTGAACAAAAAGTACTTTCACAGAATGCTTCTGTGTAGTTTTTATTTGAAGACATTTCATTTTCCACTGTAGGCCTCTTAGCGCTATGAATGTCCACTTGCAGTTTCTAATGAAAGAGCGTTTCAGTGCTGCTCAATCAAAAGAAAGTTCCAACTCTGTTAGTTGAATGCACAGAACGGAAAGAAGTTTCACAGAATGCTTCTGTGTAGTTATTATTTGAAGTAAGTCCTTTCTACACCATAGGCCCCCATGCGCAGATTGTCCACTTGCAGTTTCTACAGAAAGAGTTTTTCTGTGCTGCTCTATGAAAAGTAGGTTCAACTCTGTTAGTTGAATGCACCGAAGACAAAGAAGTTTCATAGAATGCTTCTGTGTAGTTTTTATTTGTAGATATTCTTTTTTGCAGTATAGGCCCCTTAGCGCTATGAATGTCCAATTGCAGTTTCTACAGAAAGAGTGTATCAGAATTGCTCAATCAAAAGCAAGCTTCAACTCTGTTAGTTCATTGCACAGAACAGAAAGAAGTTTCACTGAATGCTTCTGTGTATTTTGTTTGCAATTATTCCTTTTCCAGTATAGGCTCCTTAGTGCTAGGAATGTCCACTTGCAGTTTCTACAGAACGAGTGTTTCAGAACTGCTCAATCAATAGTAATGTTCAACTCTGTTAGTTGAATGCACAGAACAGAAAGAAGTTTCCCAGAATGCTTCTCAGTAGCTTTTAGTTGAAGATATTCCTTTTTCCACTATAAGCCCTTTAGCGCTCTGAATGTCCAGTTGCAGTTTCTACAGAAAGAGTGTTTCAGAACTGATCTACCAAAAGTAATATTCAACTCTGTTAGTTTAATGCGCAGAACAGAAAGAAGCTTCGGAGAATGCTTCTGTGTATTTTTTATTTGAAGATATTCCTTTTTCCACTATAGGCCCCTTAGGGTTCCATATGTCCACTTGCTGTTTCTATAGAAAGAGCGTCTCAGAACTGCTCTATCAATAGTAAGCTTCAACTCTGTTAGTTGAATGCAAAGAACAGAAAGAAGTTTCACAGAATGATTCTGTGTAGTTTTTATTTGAAGTTATTCCTTTTTCCACTAAAAGCCCATTAGCTCTCTGAGTGTCCAGTTGCAGTTTCCACAGAAAGAGTGTTTCAGAACTGCTCTATCAAAAGTAATATTCATCTCTGTTAGTTGAATGCACAGAACAGAAAGAAGTTTCGCAGAATGCTTCTGTGTAGTTTTTATTTGATGATATTCCTTTTCCACTATAGAACCCTTAGGGCTCCGAATGTCCACTTACAGTTTCTACAGAAACAATGTTTCAGAACTGTTCAATCAAAAGTAAGCTTCAACTCTGTTAGTTGAATTCACAGAACAGAAAGCAGTTTCATAAAATTCTTCTGTGTAGTTTTTATTTGAAGATGTTCCTTTTGCCACTAGAGTCCTCCTGGGGCTCCGAATGTCCACTTGCAATTTCCACAGAAACTGTGTGTCAGAACTGCTCAATCAAAAGTAAGCTTCAACTCTGTTAGTTGAATGCACTGAACAAAAAGTACTATCACAGAATGCTTCTGTGTAGTTTTTATTTGTAGACATTACATTTTCCACTGTAGGCCTCTTAGCGCTATGAATGTCCACTTGCAGTTTCTAATGAAAGAGTGTTTCAGTGCTGCTCAATCAAAAGAAAGGTCCAACTCTGTTAGTTGAATGCACAGAACAGAAAGTAGTTACACAGAATGCTTCTGTGTAGTTTTTATTTGAAGTAAGTCCTTTTTACACTATAGGCCCCCATGCGCTATGGTTGTCCACTTGCAGTTTCTACAGAAAGAGTGTTTCTGTGCTGCTCTATCAAAAGTAGGTTCAACTCTGTTAGTTGAATGCACAGAAGACAAAGAAGTTTCACAGAATGCTTCTGTGTAGTTTTTATTTGTAGATATTCTTTTTTGCTGTATAGGCCCCTTAGCGCTATGAATGTCCAATTGCAGTTTCTACAGAAAGAGTGTTTCAGAATTGCTCAATCAAAAGTAAGCTTCAAATCTGTTACTTGAATGCACAGAACAGAAAGAAGTTTCACTGAATGCTTCTGTGTAGTTTTTGTTTGTAGTTATTCCTTTTTCCAGCATAGGCTCCTTAGTGCTACGAATGTCCACCTGCAGTTTCTACAGAAAGAGTGTTTCAGAACTGCTCAATAAATAGTAATGTTCAACTCTGTTAGTTGAATGCACAGAACAGAAAGAAGTTTCGCAGAATGCTTCTGAGTAGTTTCTAGTTGAAGATATCCCTTTTTCCACTATAAGCCCCATAGAGCTCTGAATGTCCAGTTGCAGTTTCTACAGAAAGAGTGTTTCAGAACTGCTCTATCAAAAGTAATGTTCAACTCTGTTAGTTGAATGCACAGAACAGAAAGAAGTTTCGGAGAATGATTCTGTGTAGATTTTATTTGAAGGTATTCCTTTTTCCACTATAGGCCCCTTAGGGTTCCAAATATCCACTTGCTGTTTCTAGAAAAAGAGCGTCTCAGAACTGCTCAATCAATAATTAGCTTCAACTCTGTTAGTTGAATGCAAAGAACAGAAATAAGTTTCACAGAATGCTTCTGTGTAGTTTTTATTTGAAGATATTCCTTTTTCCTCTATAAGCCCATTAGCGCTCTGTATGTACAGTTGCAGTTTCCACAGAAAGAGTGTTTCAGAACTGCTCTATGAAAAGTAATATTCATCTCTGTTAGTTGAATGCACAGAACAGAAAGAAGTTTGGCAGAATGCTTCTGAGTAGTTTTAATTTGAAGATATTCTTTTTTCCACTATAAGCCCAATAGCGCTCTGAGGGTCCACTTGTAGTTTCTACAGAAACAGTGTTTCAGAACTGCTCTATCAAAAGTAATATTCAACTCTGTTACTTGAATGCACAGAACAGAAAGAAGTTTCGCAGAATGCTTTTGTGTAGTTTTTATTTGAAGATATTCCATTTTCCACTACAGGACCCTTAGGGCTCCGAATTTCCACTTACACTTTCTACAGAAACAGTGTTTCAGAACTGCTCTATCAAAAGTAATCTTCAACTCTGTTAGTTGAATTCACAGAACAGAAAGCAGTTTCATAAAATGCTTCTGTGTAGTTTTTATTTGAAGATATTCCTTTTGCCACTAGAGTCCTCTTGGGGCTCCGAATATCCACTCGCAGTTTCCACAGAAACAGTGTTTCAGAACTGCTCAATCAAAAGTAAGCTTCAACTCTGTTAGTTGAATGCACTGAACAAAAAGTACTTTCACAGAATGCTTCTGTGTAGTTTTTATTTGAAGACATTACATTTTCCACTGTAGGCCTCTTAGTGCTATGAATGTCCACTTGCAGTTTCTAATGAAAGAGTGTTTCAGTGCTGCTCAATCAAAAAAAAGGTCCAACTCTGTTAGTTGAATGCACAGAAGACAAAGAAGTTTCACAGAATGCTTCTGTGTAGTTTTTATTTGTAGATATTCTTTTTTGCTGTATAGGCCCCTTAGCGCTATGAATGTCCAATTGCAGTTTCTACAGAAAGAGTGTTTCAGAATGGCTCAATCAAAAGTAAGCTTCAAATCTGTTACTTGAATGCACAGAACAGAAAGAAGTTTCACTGGATGCTTCTGTGTAGTTTTTATTTGAAGATATTCCATGTTCCACTATAGGACCCTTAGGGCTCCGAATATCCACTTGCTGTTTCTACAGAAAGAGCGTCTCAGAACTGCTCAATCAATAGTAAGCTGCATCTCTGTTAGTTGAATGCACAGAACAGAAAGAAGTTTCGCAGAATGCTTCTGTGTAGTTTTTACTTGAAGATATTCCTTTTCCACTATAGAACCCTTAGGGCTCCGAATGTCCACTTACAGTTTCTACAGAAACAATGTTTCAGAACTGTTCAATCAAAAGTAAGCTTCAACTGTGTTAGTTGAATTCACAGAACAGAAAGCAGTTTCATAAAATACTTCTGTGTAGTTTTTATTTGAAGATATTCCTTTTGCCACTAGAGTCCTCCTGGGGCTCCGAATGTCCACATGCAGTTTCCACAGAAAGAGAGTTTCAGAACTGCTCTTTCAAAACTAATATTCATCTCTGTTAGTTGAATGCACAGAACAGAAAGAAGTTTCACAGAATGCTTCTGAGTAGTTTTAATTTGAAGACATACTTTTTTCCACTATAAGCCCAATAGCGCTCTGAGTGTCCACTTGTAGTTTCTACAGAAACACTGTTTCAGAACTGCTCTATCAAAAGTAATATTCAACTCTGTTACTTGAATGCACAGAACAGAAAGAAGTTTCGCAGAATGCTTTTGTGTAGTTTTTATTTGAAGATATTCCATTTTCCACTATAGGACCCTTAGGGCTCCGAATATCCGCTTACAATTTCTACAGAAACAATGTTTCTGAACTGTTCAATCAAAAGTAAGCTTCAACTCTGTTAGTTGAATTCACAGAAAAGAAAGCAGTTTCATAAAATGCTTCCGTGTAGTTTTTATTTGAAGATATTCCTTTTGCCACTAGAGTCCTCCTGGGGCTCCGAATGTCCACTTGCAGTTCCCACAGAAACTGTGTTTCAGAACTGCTCAATCAAAAGTACGCTTCAACTCTGCTACTTGAATGCACTGAACAAAAAGTACTATCACAGAATGCTTCTGTGTAGTTTTTGTTTGTAGTTATTCCTTTTTCCAGCATAGGCTCCTTAGTGCTACGAATGTCAACTTGCAGTTTCTACAGAAAGAGTGTTTCAGAACTGCTCAATCAATAGTAATGTTCAACCCTGGTAGTTGAATCCACAGAACAGAAAGAAGTTTCGGAGAATGCTTCTGTGTAGATTTTATTTGAAGATATTCCTTTTTCCACTATAGAACCCTTAGGGCTCCGAATGTCCACTTACAGTTTCTACAGAAACAATGTTTCAGAACTGTTCAATCAAAAGTATGCTTCAACTCTGTTAGTTGAATTCACAGAACAGAAAGCAGATTCATAAAATGCTTCTGTGTAGTTTTTATTTGAAGATATTCCTTTTGCCACTAGAGTCCTCCTGGGGCTCCGAATGTCCACTTGCAGTTTCCACAGAAACTGTGTTTCAGAACTGCTCAATCAAAAGTAAGCTTCAACTCTGTTAGTTGAATGCACTGAACAAAAAGTACTATCACAGAATGCTTCTGTGTAGTTTTTATTTGTAGACATTACATTTTCCACTGTAGGCCTCTTAGCGCTATGAATGTCCACTTGCAGTTTCTAATGAAAGAGTGTTTCAGTGCTGCTCAATCAAAAGAAAGGTCCAACTCTGTTAGTTGAATGCACAGAACAGAAAGTAGTTACACAGAATGCTTCTGTGTAGTTTTTATTTGAAGTAAGTCCTTTTTACACTATAGGCCCCCATGCGCTATGGTTGTCCACTTGCAGTTTCTACAGAAAGAGTGTTTCTGTGCTGCTCTATCAAAAGTAGGTTCAACTCTGTTAGTTGAATGCACAGAAGACAAAGAAGTTTCACAGAATGCTTCTGTGTAGTTTTTATTTGTAGATATTCTTTTTTGCTGTATAGGCCCCTTAGCGCTATGAATGTAAAATTGCAGTTTCTACAGAAAGAGTGTTTCAGAATTGCTCAATTAAAAGTAAGCTTCAAATCTGTTACTTGAATGCACAGAACAGAAAGAAGTTTCACTGAATGCTTCTGTGTAGTTTTTGTTTGTAGTTATTCCTTTTTCCAGCATAGGCTCCTTAGTGCTACGAATGTCCACCTGCAGTTTCTACAGAAAGAGTGTTTCAGAACTGCTCAATCAATAGTAATGTTCAACTCTGTTAGTTGAATGCACAGAACAGAAAGAAGTTTCGCAGAATGCTTCTGAGTAGTTTCTAGTTGAAGATATCCCTTTTTCCACTATAAGCCCCATAGAGCTCTGAATGTCCAGTTGCAGTTTCTACAGAAAGAGTGTTTCAGAACTGCTCTATCAACAGTAATGTTCAACTCTGTTAGTTGAATGCACAGAACAGAAAGAAGTTTCGGAGAATGCTTCTGTGTAGATTTTATTTGAAGGTATTCCTTTTTCCACTATAGGCCCCTTAGGGTTCCAAATATCCACTTGCTGTTTCTACAAAAAGAGCGTCTCAGAACTGCTCAATCAATAATTAGCTTCAACTCTGTTAGTGGAATGCAAAGAACAGAAATAAGTTTCACAGAATGCTTCTGTGTAGTTTTTATTTGAAGATATTCCTTTTTCCTCTATAAGCCCATTAGCGCTCTGTATGTCCAGTTGCAGTTTCCACAGAAAGAGTGTTTCAGAACTGCTCTATGAAAAGTAATATTCATCTCTGTTAGTTGAATGCACAGAACAGAAAGAAGTTTGGCAGAATGCTTCTGAGTAGTTTTAATTTGAAGATATTCTTTTTTCCACTATAAGCCCAATAGCGCTCTGAGTGTCCACTTGTAGTTTCTACAGAAACAGTGTTTCAGAACTGCTCTATCAAAAGTAATATTCAACTCTGTTACTTGAATGCACAGAACAGAAAGAAGTTTCGCAGAATGCTTTTGTGTAGTTTTTATTTGAAGATATTCCATTTTCCACTACAGGACCCTTAGGGCTCCGAATTTCCACTTACACTTTCTACAGAAACAGTGTTTCAGAACTGCTCTATCAAAAGTAATCTTCAACTCTGTTAGTTGAATTCACAGAACAGAAAGCAGTTTCATAAAATGCTTCTGTGTAGTTTTTATTTGAAGATATTCCTTTTGCCACTAGAGTCCTCTTGGGGCTCCGAATATCCACTCGCAGTTTCCACAGAAACAGTGTTTCAGAACTACTCAATCAAAAGTAAGCTTCAACTCTGTTAGTTGAATGCACTGAACAAAAAGTAGTATCACAGAATGCTTCTGTGTAGTTTTTATTTGAAGACATTTCATTTTCCACTGTAGGACTCTTAGTGCTATGAATGTCCACTTGCAGTTTCTAATGAAAGAGTGTTTCAGTGCTGCTCAATCAAAAGAAAGGTCCAACTCTGTTAGTTGAATGCACAGAAGACAAAGAAGTTTCACAGAATGCTTCTGTGTAGTTTTTATTTGTAGATATTCTTTTTTGCTGTATAGGCCCCTTAGCGCTATGAATGTCCAATTGCAGTTTCTACAGAAAGAGTGTTTCAGAATGGCTCAATCAAAAGTAAGCTTCAAATCTGTTACTTGAATGCACAGAACAGAAAGAAGTTTCACTGGATGCTTCTGTGTAGTTTTTATTTGAAGATATTCCATGTTCCACTATAGGACCCTTAGGGCTCCGAATATCCACTTGCTGTTTCTACAGAAAGAGCGTCTCAGAACTGCTCAATCAATAGTAAGCTGCATCTCTGTTAGTTGAATGCACAGAACAGAAAGAAGTTTCGCAGAATGCTTCTGTGTAGTTTTTACTTGAAGATATTCCTTTTCCACTATAGAACCCTTAGGGCTCCGAATGTCCACTTACAGTTTCTACAGAAACAATGTTTCAGAACTGTTCAATCAAAAGTAAGCTTCAACTGTGTTAGTTGAATTCACAGAACAGAAAGCAGTTTCATAAAATACTTCTGTGTAGTTTTTATTTGAAGATATTCCTTTTGCCACTAGAGTCCTCCTGGGGCTCCGAATGTCCACATGCAGTTTCCACAGAAAGAGAGTTTCAGAACTGCTCTTTCAAAACTAATATTCATCTCTGTTAGTTGAATGCACAGAACAGAAAGAAGTTTCACAGAATGCTTCTGAGTAGTTTTAATTTGAAGACATACTTTTTTCCACTATAAGCCCAATAGCGCTCTGAGTGTCCACTTGTAGTTTCTACAGAAACACTGTTTCAGAACTGCTCTATCAAAAGTAATATTCAACTCTGTTACTTGAATGCACAGAACAGAAAGAAGTTTCGCAGAATGCTTTTGTGTAGTTTTTATTTGAAGATATTCCATTTTCCACTATAGGACCCTTAGGGCTCCGAATATCCGCTTACAATTTCTACAGAAACAATGTTTCTGAACTGTTCAATCAAAAGTAAGCTTCAACTCTGTTAGTTGAATTCACAGAAAAGAAAGCAGTTTCATAAAATGCTTCCGTGTAGTTTTTATTTGAAGATATTCCTTTTGCCACTAGAGTCCTCCTGGGGCTCCGAATGTCCACTTGCAGTTTCCACAGAAACTGTGTTTCAGAACTGCTCAATCAAAAGTACGCTTCAACTCTGCTACTTGAATGCACTGAACAAAAAGTACTATCACAGAATGCTTCTGTGTAGTTTTTGTTTGTAGTTATTCCTTTTTCCAGCATAGGCTCCTTAGTGCTACGAATGTCAACTTGCAGTTTCTACAGAAAGAGTGTTTCAGAACTGCTCAATCAATAGTAATGTTCAACTCTGGTAGTTGAATCCACAGAAGAGAAAGAAGTTTCGGAGAATGCTTCTGTGTAGATTTTATTTGAAGATATTCCTTTTTCCACTATAGAACCCTTAGGGCTCCGAATGTCCACTTACAGTTTCTACAGAAACAATGTTTCAGAACTGTTCAATCAAAAGTATGCTTCAACTCTGTTAGTTGAATTCACAGAACAGAAAGCAGATTCATAAAATGCTTCTGTGTAGTTTTTATTTGAAGATATTCCTTTTGCCACTGGAGTCCTCCTGGGGCTCCGAATGTCCACTTGCAGTTTCCACAGAAACTGTGTTTCAGAACTGCTCAATCAAAAGTAAGCTTCAACTCTGTTAGTTGAATGCACTGAACAAAAAGTACTATCACAGAATGCTTCTGTGTAGTTTTTATTTGTAGACATTACATTTTCCACTGTAGGCCTCTTAGCGCTATGAATGTCCACTTGCAGTTTCTAATGAAAGAGTGTTTCAGTGCTGCTCAATCAAAAGAAAGGTCCAACTCTGTTAGTTGAATGCACAGAACAGAAAGTAGTTACACAGAATGCTTCTGTGTAGTTTTTATTTGAAGTAAGTCCTTTTTACACTATAGGCCCCCATGCGCTATGGTTGTCCACTTGCAGTTTCTACAGAAAGAGTGTTTCTGTGCTGCTCTATCAAAAGTAGGTTCAACTCTGTTAGTTGAATGCACAGAAGACAAAGAAGTTTCACAGAATGCTTCTGTGTAGTTTTTATTTGTAGATATTCTTTTTTGCTGTATAGGCCCCTTAGCGCTATGAATGTAAAATTGCAGTTTCTACAGAAAGAGTGTTTCAGAATTGCTCAATCAAAAGTAAGCTTCAAATCTGTTACTTGAATGCACAGAACAGAAAGAAGTTTCACTGAATGCTTCTGTGTAGTTTTTGTTTGTAGTTATTCCTTTATCCAGCATAGGCTCCTTAGTGCTACGAATGTCCACCTGCAGTTTCTACAGAAAGAGTGTTTCAGAACTGCTCAATCAATAGTAATGTTCAACTCTGTTAGTTGAATGCACAGAACAGAAAGAAGTTTCGCAGAATGCTTCTGAGTAGTTTCTAGTTGAAGATATCCCTTTTTCCACTATAAGCCCCATAGAGCTCTGAATGTCCAGTTGCAGTTTCTACAGAAAGAGTGTTTCAGAACTGCTCTATCAAAAGTAATGTTCAACTCTGTTAGTTGAATGCACAGAACAGAAAGAAGTTTCGGAGAATGCTTCTGTGTAGATTTTATTTGAAGGTATTCCTTTTTCCACTATAGGCCCCTTAGGGTTCCAAATATCCACTTGCTGTTTCTACAAAAAGAGCGTCTCAGAACTGCTCAATCAATAATTAGCTTCAACTCTGTTAGTGGAATGCAAAGAACAGAAATAAGTTTCACAGAATGCTTCTGTGTAGTTTTTATTTGAAGATATTCCTTTTTCCTCTATAAGCCCATTAGCGCTCTGTATGTCCAGTTGCAGTTTCCACAGAAAGAGTGTTTCAGAACTGCTCTATGAAAAGTAATATTCATCTCTGTTAGTTGAATGCACAGAACAGAAAGAAGTTTGGCAGAATGCTTCTGAGTAGTTTTAATTTGAAGATATTTTTTTTCCACTATAAGCCCAATAGCGCTCTGAGTGTCCACTTGTAGTTTCTACAGAAACAGTGTTTCAGAACTGCTCTATCAAAAGTAAAATTCAACTCTGTTACTTGAATGCACAGAACAGAAAGAAGTTTCGCAGAATGCTTTTGTGTAGTTTTTATTTGAAGATATTCCATTTTCCACTACAGGACCCTTAGGGCTCCGAATTTCCACTTACACTTTCTACAGAAACAGTGTTTCAGAACTGCTCTATCAAAAGTAATCTTCAACTCTGTTAGTTGAATTCACAGAACAGAAAGCAGTTTCATAAAATGCTTCTGTGTAGTTTTTATTTGAAGATATTCCTTTTGCCACTAGAGTCCTCTTGGGGCTCCGAATATCCACTCGCAGTTTCCACAGAAACAGTGTTTCAGAACTACTCAATCAAAAGTAAGCTTCAACTCTGTTAGTTGAATGCACTGAACAAAAAGTAGTATCACAGAATGCTTCTGTGTAATTTTTATTTGAAGACATTTCATTTTCCACTGTAGGCCTCTTAGTGCTATGAATGTCCACTTGCAGTTTCTAATGAAAGAGTGTTTCAGTGCTGCTCAATCAAAAGAAAGGTCCAACTCTGTTAGTTGAATGCACAGAACACAAAGAAGTTACACTGAATGCTTCTGTGTAGTTTTAATTTGAAGTAAATACTTTTTACACTATAGGCCCCCATGCGCTATGGTTGTCCACTTGCAGTTTCTACAGAAAGAGTGTTTCTGTGCTGCTCTATCAAAAGTAGGTTCAACTCTGTTAGCTGAATGCAAAGAAGACAAAGAAGTTTCACAGAATGCTTCTGTGTAGTTTTTATTTGTAGATATTCTTTTTTGCTGTATAGGCCCCTTAGCGCTATGAATGTCCAATTGCAGTTTCTACAGAAAGAGTGTTTCAGAATTGCTCAATCAAAAGTAAGCTTCAAATCTGTTACTTGAATGCACAGAACAGAAAGAAGTTTCACTGGATGCTTCTGTGTAGTTTTTATCTGAAGATATTCCATGTTCCACTATAGGACCCTTAGGGCTCCGAATATCCACTTGCTGTTTCTACAGAAAGAGCGTCTCAGAACTGCTCAATCAATAGTAAGCTGCATCTCTGTTAGTTGAATGCACAGAACAGAAAGAAGTTTCGCAGAATGCTTCTGTGTAGTTTTTACTTGAAGATATTCCTTTTCCACTATAGAACCCTTAGGGCTCCGAATGTCCACTTACAGTTTCTACAGAAACAAAGGTTCAGAACTGTTCAATCAAAAGTAAGCTTCAACTGTGTTAGTTGAATTCACAGAACAGAAAGCAGTTTCATAAAATACTTCTGTGTAGTTTTTATTTGAAGATATTCCTTTTGCCACTAGAGTCCTCCTGGGGCTCCGAATGTCCACTTGCAGTTTCCACAGAAACTGTGTTTCAGAACTGCTCAATCAAAAGTAAGCTTCAACTCTGTTACTTGAATGCACTGAACAAAAAGTACTATCACAGAATGCTTCTGTGTAGTTTTTGTTTGTAGTTATTCCTTTTTCCAGCATAGGCTCCTTAGTGCTACGAATGTCAACTTGCAGTTTCTACAGAAAGAGTGTTTCAGAACTGCTCAATCAATAGTAATGTTCAACTCTGTTAGTTGAATGCACAGAACAGAAAGAAGTTTCGGAGAATGCTTCTGTGTAGATTTTATTTGAAGATATTCCTTTTTCCACTATAGAACCCTTAGGGCTCCGAATGTCCACTTACAGTTTCTACAGAAACAATGTTTCAGAACTGTTCAATCAAAAGTATGCTTCAACTCTGTTTGTTGAATTCACAGAACAGAAAGCAGATTCATAAAATGCTTCTGTGTAGTTTTTATTTGAAGATATTCCTTTTGCCACTAGAGTCCTCCTGGGGCTCCGAATGTCCACTTGCAGTTTCCACAGAAACTGTGTTTCAGAACTGCTCAATCAAAAGTAAGCTTCAACTCTGTTAGTTGAATGCACTGAACAAAAATTACTATCACAGAATGCTTCTGTGTAGTTTTTATTTGTAGACATTACATTTTCCACTGTAGGCCTCTTAGCGCTATGAATGTCCACTTGCAGTTTCTAATGAAAGAGTGTTTCAGGGCTGCTCAATCAAAAGAAAGGTCCAACTCTGATGGTTGAATGCACAGAACAGAAAGTAGTTACACAGAATGCTTCTGTGTAGTTTTTATTTGAAGTAAGTCCTTTTTACACTATAAGCCCCCATGCGCTATGGTTGTCCACTTGCAGTTTCTACAGAAAGAGTGTTTCTGTGCTGCTCTATCAAAAGTAGGTTCAACTCTGTTAGTTGAATGCACAGAAGACAAAGAAGTTTCACAGAATGCTTCTGTGTAGTTTTTATTTGTAGATATTCTTTTTTGCTGTATAGGCCCCTTAGCGCTATGAATGTCCAATTGCAGTTTCTACAGAAAGAGTGTTTCAGAATTGCTCAATCAAAAGCAAGCTTCAACTCTGTTAGTTCATTGCACAGAACAGAAAGAAGTTTCACTGAATGCTTCTGTGTATTTTGTTTGCAATTATTCCTTTTCCAGTATAGGCTCCTTAGTGCTAGGAATGTCCACTTGCAGTTTCTACAGAAAGAGTGTTTCAGAACTGCTCAATCAATAGTAATGTTCAACTCTGTTAGTTGAATGCACAGAACAGAAAGAAGTTTCCCAGAATGCTTCTCAGTAGCTTTTAGTTGAAGATATTCCTTTTTCCACTATAAGCCCTTTAGCGCTCTGAATGTCCAGTTGCAGTTTCTACAGAAAGAGTGTTTCAGAACTGATCTACCAAAAGTAATATTCAACTCTGTTAGTTTAATGCGCAGAACAGAAAGAAGCTTCGGAGAAAGCTTCTGTGTATTTTTTATTTGAAGATATTCCTTTTTCCACTATAGGCCCCTTAGGGTTCCATATGTCCACTTGCTGTTTCTACAGAAAGAGCGTCTCATAACTGCTCAATCAATAGTAAGCTTCAACTCTGTTAGTTGAATGCAAAGAACAGAAAGAAGTTTCACAGAATGATTCTGTGTAGTTTATATTTGAAGATATTCCTTTTTCCACTAAAAGCCCATTAGCTCTCTGAGTGTCCAGTTGCAGTTTCCACAGAAAGAGTGTTTCAGAACTGCTCTATCAAAAGTAATATTCATCTCTGTTAGTTGAATGCACAGAACAGAAAGAAGTTTCGCAGAATGCTTCTGTGTAGTTTTTATTTGAAGATATTCCTTTTCCACTATAGAACCCTTAGGGCTCCGAATGTCCACTTACAGTTTCTACAGAAACAATGTTTCAGAACTGTTCAATCAAAAGTAAGCTTCAACTCTGTTAGTTGAATTCACAGAACAGAAAGCAGTTTCATAAAATTCTTCTGTGTAGTTTTTATTTGAAGATGTTCCTTTTGCCACTAGAGTCCTCCTGGGGCTCCGAATGTCCAGTTGCAGTTTCCACAGAAACTGTGTGTCAGAACTGCTCAATCAAAAGTAAGCTTCAACTCTGTTAGTTGAATGCACTGAACAAAAAGTACTATCACAGAATGCTTCTGTGTAGTTTTTATTTGTAGACATTACATTTTCCACTGTAGGCCTCTTAGCGCTATGAATGTCCACTTGCAGTTTCTAATGAAAGAGTGTTTCAGTGCTGCTCAATCAAAAGAAAGGTCCAACTCTGTTAGTTGAATGCACAGAACAGAAAGTAGTTACACAGAATGCTTCTGTGTAGTTTTTATTTGAAGTAAGTCCTTTTTACACTATAGGCCCCCATGCGCTATGGTTGTCCACTTGCAGTTTCTACAGAAAGAGTGTTTCTGTGCTGCTCTATCAAAAGTAGGTTCAACTCTGTTAGTTGAATGCACAGAAGACAAAGAAGTTTCACAGAATGCTTCTGTGTAGTTTTTATTTGTAGATATTCTTTTTTGCTGTATAGGCCCCTTAGCGCTATGAATGTCCAATTGCAGTTTCTACAGAAAGAGTGTTTCAGAATTGCTCAATCAAAAGTAAGCTTCAAATCTGTTACTTGAATGCACAGAACAGAAAGAAGTTTCACTGAATGCTTCTGTGTAGTTTTTGTTTGTAGTTATTCCTTTTTCCAGCATAGGCTCCTTAGTGCTACGAATGTCCACCTGCAGTTTCTACAGAAAGAGTGTTTCAGAACTGCTCAATCAATAGTAATGTTCAACTCTGTTAGTTGAATGCACAGAACAGAAAGAAGTTTCGCAGAATGCTTCTGAGTAGTTTCTAGTTGAAGATATCCCTTTTTCCACTATAAGCCCCATAGAGCTCTGAATGTCCAGTTGCAGTTTCTACAGAAAGAGTGTTTCAGAACTGCTCTATCAAAAGTAATGTTCAACTCTGTTAGTTGAATGCACAGAACAGAAAGAAGTTTCGGAGAATGCTTCTGTGTAGATTTTATTTGAAGGTATTCCTTTTTCCACTATAGGCCCCTTAGGGTTCCAAATATCCACTTGCTGTTTCTACAAAAAGAGCGTCTCAGAACTGCTCAATCAATAATTAGCTTCAACTCTGTTAGTTGAATGCAAAGAACAGAAATAAGTTTCACAGAATGCTTCTGTGTAGTTTTTATTTGAAGATATTCCTTTTTCCTCTATAAGCCCATTAGCGCTCTGTATGTATAGTTGCAGTTTCCACAGAAAGAGTGTTTCAGAACTGCTCTATGAAAAGTAATATTCATCTCTGTTAGTTGAATGCACAGAACAGAAAGAAGTTTGGCAGAATGCTTCTGAGTAGTTTTAATTTGAAGATATTCTTTTTTCCACTATAAGCCCAATAGCGCTCTGAGTGTCCACTTGTAGTTTCTACAGAAACAGTGTTTCAGAACTGCTCTATCAAAAGTAATATTCAACTCTGTTACTTGAATGCACAGAACAGAAAGAAGTTTCGCAGAATGCTTTTGTGTAGTTTTTATTTGAAGATATTCCATTTTCCACTACAGGACCCTTAGGGCTCCGAATTTCCACTTACACTTTCTACAGAAACAGTGTTTCAGAACTGCACTATCAAAAGTAATCTTCAACTCTGTTAGTTGAATTCACAGAACAGAAAGCAGTTTCATAAAATGCTTCTGTGTAGTTTTTATTTGAAGATATTCCTTTTGCCACTAGAGTCCTCTTGGGGCTCCGAATATCCACTCGCAGTTTCCACAGAAACAGTGTTTCAGAACTACTCAATCAAAAGTAAGCTTCAACTCTGTTAGTTGAATGCACTGAACAAAAAGTAGTATCACAGAATGCTTCTGTGTAGTTTTTATTTGAAGACATTTCATTTTCCACTGTAGGCCTCTTAGTGCTATGAATGTCCACTTGCAGTTTCTAATGAAAGAGTGTTTCAGTGCTGCTCAATCAAAAGAAAGGTCCAACTCTGTTAGTTGAATGCACAGAACATAAAGAAGTTACACTGAATGCTTCTGTGTAGTTTTAATTTGAAGTAAATTCTTTTTACACTATATGCCCCCATGCGCTATGGTTGTCCACTTGCAGTTTCTACAGAAAGAGTGTTTCTGTGCTGCTCTATCAAAAGTAGGTTCAACTCTGTTAGCTGAATGCAAAGAAGACAAAGAAGTTTCACAGAATGCTTCTGTGTAGTTTTTATTTGTAGATATTCTTTTTTGCTGTATAGGCCCCTTAGCGCTATGAATGTCCAATTGCAGTTTCTACAGAAAGAGTGTTTCAGAATTGCTCAATCAAAAGTAAGCTTCAAATCTGTTACTTGAATGCACAGAACAGAAAGAAGTTTCACTGGATGCTTCTGTGTAGTTTTTATTTGAAGATATTCCATGTTCCACTATAGGACCCTTAGGGCTCCGAATATCCACTTGCTGTTTCTACAGAAAGAGCGTCTCAGAACTGCTCAATCAATAGTAAGCTGCATCTCTGTTAGTTGAATGCACAGAACAGAAAGAAGTTTCGCAGAATGCTTCTGTGTAGTTTTTACTTGAAGATATTCCTTTTCCACTATAGAACCCTTAGGGCTCCGAATGTCCACTTACAGTTTCTACAGAAACAAAGGTTCAGAACTGTTCAATCAAAAGTAAGCTTCAACTGTGTTAGTTGAATTCACAGAACAGAAAGCAGTTTCATAAAATACTTCTGTGTAGTTTTTATTTGAAGATATTCCTTTTGCCACTAGAGTCCTCCTGGGGCTCCGAATGTCCACTTGCAGTTTCCACAGAAACTGTGTTTCAGAACTGCTCAATCAAAAGTAAGCTTCAACTCTGTTACTTGAATGCACTGAACAAAAAGTACTATCACAGAATGCTTCTGTGTAGTTTTTGTTTGTAGTTATTCCTTTTTCCAGCATAGGCTCCTTAGTGCTACGAATGTCAACTTGCAGTTTCTACAGAAAGAGTGTTTCAGAACTGCTCAATCAATAGTAATGTTCAACTCTGTTAGTTGAATGCACAGAACAGAAAGAAGTTTCGGAGAATGCTTCTGTGTAGATTTTATTTGAAGATATTCCTTTTTCCACTATAGAACCCTTAGGGCTCCGAATGTCCACTTACAGTTTCTACAGAAACAATGTTTCAGAACTGTTCAATCAAAAGTATGCTTCAACTCTGTTTGTTGAATTCACAGAACAGAAAGCAGATTCATAAAATGCTTCTGTGTAGTTTTTATTTGAAGATATTCCTTTTGCCACTAGAGTCCTCCTGGGGCTCCGAATGTCCACTTGCAGTTTCCACAGAAACTGTGTTTCAGAACTGCTCAATCAAAAGTAAGCTTCAACTCTGTTAGTTGAATGCACTGAACAAAAATTACTATCACAGAATGCTTCTGTGTAGTTTTTATTTGTAGACATTACATTTTCCACTGTAGGCCTCTTAGCGCTATGAATGTCCACTTGCAGTTTCTAATGAAAGAGTGTTTCAGGGCTGCTCAATCAAAAGAAAGGTCCAACTCTGATGGTTGAATGCACAGAACAGAAAGTAGTTACACAGAATGCTTCTGTGTAGTTTTTATTTGAAGTAAGTCCTTTTTACACTATAAGCCCCCATGCGCTATGGTTGTCCACTTGCAGTTTCTACAGAAAGAGTGTTTCTGTGCTGCTCTATCAAAAGTAGGTTCAACTCTGTTAGTTGAATGCACAGAAGACAAAGAAGTTTCACAGAATGCTTCTGTGTAGTTTTTATTTGTAGATATTCTTTTTTGCTGTATAGGCCCCTTAGCGCTATGAATGTCCAATTGCAGTTTCTACAGAAAGAGTGTTTCAGAATTGCTCAATCAAAAGCAAGCTTCAACTCTGTTAGTTCATTGCACAGAACAGAAAGAAGTTTCACTGAATGCTTCTGTGTATTTTGTTTGCAATTATTCCTTTTCCAGTATAGGCTCCTTAGTGCTAGGAATGTCCACTTGCAGTTTCTACAGAAAGAGTGTTTCAGAACTGCTCAATCAATAGTAATGTTCAACTCTGTTAGTTGAATGCACAGAACAGAAAGAAGTTTCCCAGAATGCTTCTCAGTAGCTTTTAGTTGAAGATATTCCTTTTTCCACTATAAGCCCTTTAGCGCTCTGAATGTCCAGTTGCAGTTTCTACAGAAAGAGTGTTTCAGAACTGATCTACCAAAAGTAATATTCAACTCTGTTAGTTTAATGCGCAGAACAGAAAGAAGCTTCGGAGAAGGCTTCTGTGTATTTTTTATTTGAAGATATTCCTTTTTCCACTATAGGCCCCTTAGGGTTCCATATGTCCACTTGCTGTTTCTACAGAAAGAGCGTCTCATAACTGCTCAATCAATAGTAAGCTTCAACTCTGTTAGTTGAATGCAAAGAACAGAAAGAAGTTTCACAGAATGATTCTGTGTAGTTTATATTTGAAGATATTCCTTTTTCCACTAAAAGCCCATTAGCTCTCTGAGTGTCCAGTTGCAGTTTCCACAGAAAGAGTGTTTCAGAACTGCTCTATCAAAAGTAATATTCATCTCTGTTAGTTGAATGCACAGAACAGAAAGAAGTTTCGCAGAATGCTTCTGTGTAGTTTTTATTTGAAGATATTCCTTTTCCACTATAGAACCCTTAGGGCTCCGAATGTCCACTTACAGTTTCTACAGAAACAATGTTTCAGAACTGTTCAATCAAAAGTAAGCTTCAACTCTGTTAGTTGAATTCACAGAACAGAAAGCAGTTTCATAAAATTCTTCTGTGTAGTTTTTATTTGAAGATGTTCCTTTTGCCACTAGAGTCCTCCTGGGGCTCCGAATGTCCAGTTGCAGTTTCCACAGAAACTGTGTGTCAGAACTGCTCAATCAAAAGTAAGCTTCAACTCTGTTAGTTGAATGCACTGAACAAAAAGTACTATCACAGAATGCTTCTGTGTAGTTTTTATTTGTAGACATTACATTTTCCACTGTAGGCCTCTTAGCGCTATGAATGTCCACTTGCAGTTTCTAATGAAAGAGTGTTTCAGTGCTGCTCAATCAAAAGAAAGGTCCAACTCTGTTAGTTGAATGCACAGAACAGAAAGTAGTTACACAGAATGCTTCTGTGTAGTTTTTATTTGAAGTAAGTCCTTTTTACACTATAGGCCCCCATGCGCTATGGTTGTCCACTTGCAGTTTCTACAGAAAGAGTGTTTCTGTGCTGCTCTATCAAAAGTAGGTTCAACTCTGTTAGTTGAATGCACAGAAGACAAAGAAGTTTCACAGAATGCTTCTGTGTAGTTTTTATTTGTAGATATTCTTTTTTGCTGTATAGGCCCCTTAGCGCTATGAATGTCCAATTGCAGTTTCTACAGAAAGAGTGTTTCAGAATTGCTCAATCAAAAGTAAGCTTCAAATCTGTTACTTGAATGCACAGAACAGAAAGAAGTTTCACTGAATGCTTCTGTGTAGTTTTTGTTTGTAGTTATTCCTTTTTCCAGCATAGGCTCCTTAGTGCTACGAATGTCCACCTGCAGTTTCTACAGAAAGAGTGTTTCAGAACTGCTCAATCAATAGTAATGTTCAACTCTGTTAGTTGAATGCACAGAACAGAAAGAAGTTTCGCAGAATGCTTCTGAGTAGTTTCTAGTTGAAGATATCCCTTTTTCCACTATAAGCCCCATAGAGCTCTGAATGTCCAGTTGCAGTTTCTACAGAAAGAGTGTTTCAGAACTGCTCTATCAAAAGTAATGTTCAACTCTGTTAGTTGAATGCACAGAACAGAAAGAAGTTTCGGAGAATGCTTCTGTGTAGATTTTATTTGAAGGTATTCCTTTTTCCACTATAGGCCCCTTAGGGTTCCAAATATCCACTTGCTCTTTCTACAAAAAGAGCGTCTCAGAACTGCTCAATCAATAATTAGCTTCAACTCTGTTAGTTGAATGCAAAGAACAGAAATAAGTTTCACAGAATGCTTCTGTGTAGTTTTTATTTGAAGATATTCCTTTTTCCTCTGTAAGCCCATTAGCGCTCTGTATGTACAGTTGCAGTTTCCACAGAAAGAGTGTTTCAGAACTGCTCTATGAAAAGTAATATTCATCTCTGTTAGTTGAATGCACAGAACAGAAAGAAGTTTGGCAGAATGCTTCTGAGTAGTTTTAATTTGAAGATATTCTTTTTTCCACTATAAGCCCAATAGCGCTCTGAGTGTCCACTTGTAGTTTCTACAGAAACAGTGTTTCAGAACTGCTCTATCAAAAGTAATATTCAACTCTGTTACTTGAATGCACAGAACAGAAAGAAGTTTCGCAGAATGCTTTTGTGTAGTTTTTATTTGAAGATATTCCATTTTCCACTACAGGACCCTTAGGGCTCCGAATTTCCACTTACACTTTCTACAGAAACAGTGTTTCAGAACTGCTCTATCAAAAGTAATCTTCAACTCTGCTAGTTGAATTCACAGAACAGAAAGCAGTTTCATAAAATGCTTCTGTGTAGTTTTTATTTGAAGATATTCCTTTTGCCACTAGAGTCCTCTTGGGGCTCCGAATATCCACTCGCAGTTTCCACAGAAACAGTGTTTCAGAACTGCTCAATCAAAAGTAAGCTTCAACTCTGTTAGTTGAACGCACTGAACAAAAAGTACTTTCACAGAATGCTTCTGTGTAGTTTTTATTTGAAGACATTACATTTTCCACTGTAGGCCTCTTAGCGCTATGAATGTCCACTTGCAGTTTCTAATGAAAGAGCGTTTCAGTGCTGCTCAATCAAAAGAAAGTTCCAACTCTGTTAGTTGAATGCACAGAACGGAAAGAAGTTACACAGAATGCTTCTGTGTAGTTTTTATTTGAAGTAAGTCCTTTCTACACTATAGGCCCCCATGCGCAGATTGTCCACTTGCAGTTTCTACAGAAAGAGTTTTTCTGTGCTGCTCTATGAAAAGTAGGTTCAACTCTGTTAGTTGAATGCACCGAAGACAAAGAAGTTTCATAGAATGCTTCTGTGTAGTTTCTATTTGTAGATATTATTTTTTGCATTATAGGCCCCTTAGCGCTATGAATGTTCAATTGCAGTTTCTACAGAAAGAGTGTATCAGAATTGCTCAATCAAAAGCAAGCTTCAACTCTGTTAGTTCATTGCACAGAACAGAAAGAAGTTTCACTGAATGCTTCTGTGTATTTTGTTTGCAATTATTCCTTTTCCAGTATAGGCTCCTTAGTGCTAGGAATGTCCACTTGCAGTTTCTACAGAAAGAGTGTTTCAGAACTGCTCAATCAATAGTAATGTTCAACTCTGTTAGTTGAATGCACAGAACAGAAAGTAGTTTCCCAGAATGCTTCTCAGTAGCTTTTAGTTGAAGATATTCCTTTTTCCACTATAAGCCCTTTAGCGCTCTGAATGTCCAGTTGCAGTTTCTACAGAAAGAGTGTTTCAGAACTGATCTACCAAAAGTAATATTCAACTCTGTTAGTTTAATGAGCAGAACAGAAAGAAGCTTCGGAGAATGCTTCTGTGTATTTTTTATTTGAAGATATTCCTTTTTCCACTATATGCCCCTTAGGGTTCCATATGTCCACTTGCTGTTTCTACAGAAAGAGCGTCTCATAACTGCTCAATCAATAGTAAGCTTCAACTCTGTTAGTTGAATGCAAAGAACAGAAAGAAGTTTCACAGAATGATTCTGTGTAGTTTATATTTGAAGATATTCCTTTTTCCACTAAAAGGCCATTAGGTCTCTGAGTGTCCAGTTGCAGTTTCCACAGAAAGAGTGTTTCAGAACTGCTCTATCAAAAGTAATATTCATCTCTGTTAGTTGAATGCACAGAACAGAAAGAAGCTTCACAGAATGCTTCTGTGTAGTTTTTATTTGAAGATATTCCTTTTCCACTATAGAACCCTTAGGGCTCCGAATGTCCACTTACAGTTTCTACAGAAACAATGTTTCAGAACTGTTCAATCAAAAGTAAGCTTCAACTCTGTTAGTTGAATTCACAGAACAGAAAGCAGTTTCATAAAATTCTTCTGTGTAGTTTTTATTTGAAGATGTTCCTTTTGCCACTAGAGTCCTCCTGGGGCTCCAAATGTCCAGTTGCAGTTTCCACAGAAACTGTGTGTCAGAACTGCTCAATCAAAAGTAAGCTTCAACTCTGTTAGTTGAACGCACTGAACAAAAAGTACTATCACAGAATGCTTCTGTGTAGTTTTTATTTGTAGACATTACATTTTCCACTGTAGGCCTCTTAGCGCTATGAATGTCCACTTGCAGTTTCTAATGAAAGAGTGTTTCAGGGCTGCTCAATCAAAAGAAAGGTCCAACTCTGTTAGTTGAATGCACAGAACAGAAAGTAGTTACACAGAATGCTTCTGTGTAGTTTTTATTTGAAGTAAGTCCTTTTTACACTATAGGCCCCCATGCGCTATGGTTGTCCACTTGCAGTTTCTACAGAAAGAGTGTTTCTGTGCTGCTCTATCAAAAGTAGGTTCAACACTGTTAGTTGAATGCACAGAAGACAAAGAAGTTTCACAGAATGCTTCTGTGTAGTTTTTATTTGTAGATATTCTTTTTTGCTGTAAAGGCCCCTTAGCGCCATGAATGTCCAATTGCAGTTTCTACAGAAAGAGTGTTTCAGAATTGCTCAATCAAAAGTAAGCTTCAAATCTGTTACTTGAATGCACAGAACAGAAAGAAGTTTCACTGAATGCTTCTGTGTAGTTTTTGTTTGTAGTTATTCCTTTTTCCAGCATAGGCTCCTTAGTGCTACGAATGTCCACCTGCAGTTTCTACAGAAAGAGTGTTTCAGAACTGCTCAATCAATAGTAATGTTCAACTCTGTTAGTTGAATGCACAGAACAGAAAGAAGTTTCGCAGAATGCTTCTGAGTAGTTTCTAGTTGAAGATATCCCTTTTTCCACTATAAGCCCCATAGAGCTCTGAATGTCCAGTTGCAGTTTCTACAGAAAGAGTGTTTCAGAACTGCTCTATCAAAAGTAATGTTCAACTCTGTTAGTTGAATGCACAGAACAGAAAGAAGTTTCGGAGAATGCTTCTGTGTAGATTTTATTTGAAGGTATTCCTTTTTCCACTATAGGCCCCTTAGGGTTCCAAATATCCACTTGCTCTTTCTACAAAAAGAGCGTCTCAGAAATGCTCAATCAATAATTAGCTTCAACTCTGTTAGTTGAATGCAAAGAACAGAAATAAGTTTCACAGAATGCTTCTGTGTAGTTTTTATTTGAAGATATTCCTTTTTCCTCTATAAGCCCATTAGCGCTCTGTATGTCCAGTTGCAGTTTCCACAGAAAGAGTGTTTCAGAACTGCTCTATGAAAAGTAATATTCATCTCTGTTAGTTGAATGCACAGAACAGAAAGAAGTTTGGCAGAATGCTTCTGAGTAGTTTTAATTTGAAGATATTCTTTTTTCCACTATAAGCCCAATAGCGCTCTGAGTGTCCAATTGTAGTTTCTACAGAAACAGTGTTTCAGAACTGCTCTATCAAAAGTAATATTCAACTCCGTTACTTGAATGCACAGAACAGAAAGAAGTTTCGCAGAATGCTTTTGTGTAGTTTTTATTTGAAGATATTCCATTTTCCACTACAGGACCCTTAGGGCTCCGAATTTCCACTTACACTTTCTACAGAAACAGTGTTTCAGAACTGCTCTATCAAAAGTAATCTTCAACTCTGTTAGTTGAATTCACAGAACAGAAAGCAGTTTCATAAAATGCTTCTGTGCAGTTTTTATTTGAAGATATTCCCTTTGCCACTAGAGTCCTCTTGGGGCTCCGAATATCCACTCGCAGTTTCCACAGAAACAGTGTTTCAGAACTGCTCAATCAAAACTAAGCTTCAACTCTGTTAGTTGAATGCACTGAACAAAAAGTAGTATCACAGAATGCTTCTGTGTAGTTTTTATTTGAAGACATTACATTTTCCACTGTAGGCCTCTTAGTGCTATGAATGTCCACTTGCAGTTTCTAATGAAAGAGTGTTTCAGTGCTGCTCAATCAAAAGAAAGGTCCAACTCTGTTAGTTGAATGCACAGAACACAAAGAAATTACACTGAATGCTTCTGTGTAGTTTTTATTTGAAGTAAATCCTTTTTACACTATAGGCCCCCATGCGCTATGGTTGTCCACTTGCAGTTTCTACAGAAAGAGTGTTTCTGTGCTGCTCTATCAAAAGTAGGTTCAACTCTGTTAGTTGAATGCAAAGAAGACAAAGAAGTTTCACAGAATGCTTCTGTGTAGTTTTTATTTGTAGATATTCTTTTTTGCTGTATAGGCCCCTTAGCGCTATGAATGTCCAATTGCAGTTTCTACAGAAAGAGTGTTTCAGAATTGCTCAATCAAAAGTAAGCTTCAAATCTGTTACTTGAATGCACAGAACAGAAAGAAGTTTCACTGGATGCTTCTGTGTAGTTTTTATTTGAAGATATTCCATGTTCCACTATAGGACCCTTAGGGCTCCGAATATCCACTTGCTGTTTCTACAGAAAGAGCGTCTCAGAACTGCTCAATCAATAGTAAGCTGCATCTCTGTTAGTTGAATGCACAGAACAGAAAGAAGTTTCGCAGAATGCTTCTGTGTAGTTTTTACTTGAAGATATTCCTTTTCCACTATAGAACCCTTAGGGCTCCGAATGTCCACTTACAGTTTCTACAGAAACAATGGTTCAGAACTGTTCAATCAAAAGTAAGCTTCAACTGTGTTAGTTGAATTCACAGAACAGAAAGCAGTTTCATAAAATACTTCTGTGTAGTTTTTATTTGAAGATATTCCTTTTGCCACTAGAGTCCTCCTGGGGCTCCGAATGTCCACTTGCAGTTTCCACAGAAACTGTGTTTCAGAACTGCTCAATCAAAAGTAAGCTTCAACTCTGTTACTTGAATGCACTGAACAAAAAGTACTATCACAGAATGCTTCTGTGTAGTTTTTGTTTGTAGTTATTCCTTTTTCCAGCATAGGCTCCTTAGTGCTACGAATGTCAACTTGCAGTTTCTACAGAAAGAGTGTTTCAGAACTGCTCAATCAATAGTAATGTTCAACTCTGTTAGTTGAATGCACAGAACAGAAAGAAGTTTCGGAGAATGCTTCTGTGTAGATTTTATTTGAAGATATTCCTTTTTCCACTATAGAACCCTTAGGGCTCCGAATGTCCACTTACAGTTTCTACAGAAACAATGTTTCAGAACTGTTCAATCAAAAGTATGCTTCAACTCTGTTTGTTGAATTCACAGAACAGAAAGCAGATTCATAAAATGCTTCTGTGTAGTTTTTATTTGAAGATATTCCTTTTGCCACTAGAGTCCTCCTGGGGCTCCGAATGTCCACTTGCAGTTTCCACAGAAACTGTGTTTCAGAACTGCTCAATCAAAAGTAAGCTTCAACTCTGTTAGTTGAATGCACTGAACAAAAATTACTATCACAGAATGCTTCTGTGTAGTTTTTATTTGTAGACATTACATTTTCCACTGTAGGCCTCTTAGCGCTATGAATGTCCACTTGCAGTTTCTAATGAAAGAGTGTTTCAGGGCTGCTCAATCAAAAGAAAGGTCCAACTCTGATGGTTGAATGCACAGAACAGAAAGTAGTTACACAGAATGCTTCTGTGTAGTTTTTATTTGAAGTAAGTCCTTTTTACACTATAGGCCCCCATGCGCTATGGTTGTCCACTTGCAGTTTCTACAGAAAGAGTGTTTCTGTGCTGCTCTATCAAAAGTAGGTTCAACTCTGTTAGTTGAATGCACAGAAGACAAAGAAGTTTCACAGATTGCTTCTGTGTAGTTTTTATTTGTAGATATTCTTTTTTGCTGTATAGGCCCCTTAGCGCTATGAATGTCCAATTGCAGTTTCTACAGAAAGAGTGTTTCAGAATTGCTCAATCAAAAGCAAGCTTCAACTCTGTTAGTTCATTGCACAGAACAGAAAGAAGTTTCACTGAATGCTTCTGTGTATTTTGTTTGCAATTATTCCTTTTCCAGTATAGGCTCCTTAGTGCTAGGAATGGCCACTTGCAGTTTCTACAGAAAGAGTGTTTCAGAACTGCTCAATCAATAGTAATGTTCAACTCTGTTAGTTGAATGCACAGAACAGAAAGAAGTTTCCCAGAATGCTTCTCAGTAGCTTTTAGTTGAAGATATTCCTTTTTCCACTATAAGCCCTTTAGCGCTCTGAATGTCCAGTTGCAGTTTCTACAGAAAGAGTGTTTCAGAACTGATCTACCAAAAGTAATATTCAACTCTGTTAGTTTAATGCGCAGAACAGAAAGAAGCTTCGGAGAAGGCTTCTGTGTATTTTTTATTTGAAGATATTCCTTTTTCCACTATAGGCCCCTTAGGGTTCCATATGTCCACTTGCTGTTTCTACAGAAAGAGCGTCTCATAACTGCTCAATCAATAGTAAGCTTCAACTCTGTTAGTTGAATGCAAAGAACAGAAAGAAGTTTCACAGAATGATTCTGTGTAGTTTATATTTGAAGATATTCCTTTTTCCACTAAAAGCCCATTAGCTCTCTGAGTGTCCAGTTGCAGTTTCCACAGAAAGAGTGTTTCAGAACTGCTCTATCAAAAGTAATATTCATCTCTGTTAGTTGAATGCACAGAACAGAAAGAAGTTTCGCAGAATGCTTCTGTGTAGTTTTTATTTGAAGATATTCCTTTTCCACTATAGAACCCTTAGGGCTCCGAATGTCCACTTACAGTTTCTACAGAAACAATGTTTCAGAACTGTTCAATCAAAAGTAAGCTTCAACTCTGTTAGTTGAATTCACAGAACAGAAAGCAGTTTCATAAAATTCTTCTGTGTAGTTTTTATTTGAAGATGTTCCTTTTGCCACTAGAGTCCTCCTGGGGCTCCGAATGTCCAGTTGCAGTTTCCACAGAAACTGTGTGTCAGAACTGCTCAATCAAAAGTAAGATTCAACTCTGTTAGTTGAATGCACTGAACAAAAAGTACTATCACAGAATGCTTCTGTGTAGTTTTTATTTGTAGACATTACATTTTCCACTGTAGGCCTCTTAGCGCTATGAATGTCCACTTGCAGTTTCTAATGAAAGAGTGTTTCAGTGCTGCTCAATCAAAAGAAAGGTCCAACTCTGTTAGTTGAATGCACAGAACAGAAAGTAGTTACACAGAATGCTTCTGTGTAGTTTTTATTTGAAGTAAGTCCTTTTTACACTATAGGCCCCCATGCGCTATGGTTGTCCACTTGCAGTTTCTACAGAAAGAGTGTTTCTGTGCTGCTCTATCAAAAGTAGGTTCAACTCTGTTAGTTGAATGCACAGAAGACAAAGAAGTTTCACAGAATGCTTCTGTGTAGTTTTTATTTGTAGATATTCTTTTTTGCTGTATAGGCCCCTTAGCGCTATGAATGTCCAATTGCAGTTTCTACAGAAAGAGTGTTTCAGAATTGCTCAATCAAAAGTAAGCTTCAAATCTGTTACTTGAATGCACAGAACAGAAAGAAGTTTCACTGAATGCTTCTGTGTAGTTTTTGTTTGTAGTTATTCCTTTTTCCAGCATAGGCTCCTTAGTGCTACGAATGTCCACCTGCAGTTTCTACAGAAAGAGTGTTTCAGAACTGCTCAATCAATAGTAATGTTCAACTCTGTTAGTTGAATGCACAGAACAGAAAGAAGTTTCGCAGAATGCTTCTGAGTAGTTTCTAGTTGAAGATATCCCTTTTTCCACTATAAGCCCCATAGAGCTCTGAATGTCCAGTTGCAGTTTCTACAGAAAGAGTGTTTCAGAACTGCTCTATCAAAAGTAATGTTCAACTCTGTTAGTTGAATGCACAGAACAGAAAGAAGTTTCGGAGAATGCTTCTGTGTAGATTTTATTTGAAGGTATTCCTTTTTCCACTATAGGCCCCTTAGGGTTCCAAATATCCACTTGCTGTTTCTACAAAAAGAGCGTCTCAGAACTGCTCAATCAATAATTAGCTTCAACTCTGTTAGTTGAATGCAAAGAACAGAAATAAGTTTCACAGAATGCTTCTGTGTAGTTTTTATTTGAAGATATTCCTTTTTCCTCTGTAAGCCCATTAGCGCTCTGTATGTACAGTTGCAGTTTCCACAGAAAGAGTGTTTCAGAACTGCTCTATGAAAAGTAATATTCATCTCTGTTAGTTGAATGCACAGAACAGAAAGAAGTTTGGCAGAATGCTTCTGAGTAGTTTTAATTTGAAGATATTCTTTTTTCCACTATAAGCCCAATAGCGCTCTGAGTGTCCACTTGTAGTTTCTACAGAAACAGTGTTTCAGAACTGCTCTATCAAAAGTAATATTCAACTCTGTTACTTGAATGCACAGAACAGAAAGGAGTTTCGCAGAATGCTTTTGTGTAGTTTTTATTTGAAGATATTCCATTTTCCACTACAGGACCCTTAGGGCTCCGAATTTCCACTTACACTTTCTACAGAAACAGTGTTTCAGAACTGCTCTATCAAAAGTAATCTTCAACTCTGTTAGTTGAATTCACAGAACAGAAAGCAGTTTCATAAAATGCTTCTGTGTAGTTTTTATTTGAAGATATTCCCTTTGCCACTAGAGTCCTCTTGGGGCTCCGAATATCCACTCGCAGTTTCCACAGAAACAGTGTTTCAGAACTGCTCAATCAAAAGTAAGCTTCAACTCTGTTAGTTGAACGCACTGAACAAAAAGTACTTTCACAGAATGCTTCTGTGTAGTTTTTATTTGAAGACATTACATTTTCCACTGTAGGCCTCTTAGCGCTATGAATGTCCACTTGCAGTTTCTAATGAAAGAGCGTTTCAGTGCTGCTCAATCAAAAGAAAGTTCCAACTCTGTTAGTTGAATGCACAGAACCGAAAGAAGTTTCACAGAATGCTTCTGTGTAGTTTTTATTTGAAGTAAGTCCTTTCTACACTATAGGCCCCCATGCGCAGATTGTCCACTTGCAGTTTCTACAGAAAGAGTTTTTCTGTGCTGCTCTATGAAAAGTAGGTTCAACTCTGTTAGTTGAATGCACCGAAGACAAAGAAGTTTCATAGAATGCTTCTGTGTAGTTTTTATTTGTAGATATTATTTTTTGCAGTATAGGCCCCTTAGCGCTATGAATGTCCAATTGCAGTTTCTACAGAAAGAGTGTATCAGAATTGCTCAATCAAAAGCAAGCTTCAACTCTGTTAGTTCATTGCACAGAACAGAAAGAAGTTTCACTGAATGCTTCTGTGTATTTTGTTTGCAATTATTCCTTTTCCAGTATAGGCTCCTTAGTGCTAGGAATGTCCACTTGCAGTTTCTACAGAAAGAGTGTTTCAGAACTGCTCAATCAATAGTAATGTTCAACTCTGTTAGTTGAATGCACAGAACAGAAAGAAGTTTCCCAGAATGCTTCTCAGTAGCTTTTAGTTGAAGATATTCCTTTTTCCACTATAAGCCCTTTAGCGCTCTGAATGTCCAGTTGCAGTTTCTACAGAAAGAGTGTTTCAGAACTGATCTACCAAAAGTAATATTCAACTCTGTTAGTTTAATGCGCAGAACAGAAAGAAGCTTCGGAGAAGGCTTCTGTGTATTTTTTATTTGAAGATATTCCTTTTTCCACTATAGGCCCCTTAGGGTTCCATATGTCCACTTGCTGTTTCTACAGAAAGAGCGTCTCATAACTGCTCAATCAATAGTAAGCTTCAACTCTGTTAGTTGAATGCAAAGAACAGAAAGAAGTTTCACAGAATGATTCTGTGTAGTTTATATTTGAAGATATTCCTTTTTCCACTAAAAGCCCATTAGCTCTCTGAGTGTCCAGTTGCAGTTTCCACAGAAAGAGTGTTTCAGAACTGCTCTATCAAAAGTAATATTCATCTCTGTTAGTTGAATGCACAGAACAGAAAGAAGTTTCGCAGAATGCTTCTGTGTAGTTTTTATTTGAAGATATTCCTTTTCCACTATAGAACCCTTAGGGCTCCGAATGTCCACTTACAGTTTCTACAGAAACAATGTTTCAGAACTGTTCAATCAAAAGTAAGCTTCAACTCTGTTAGTTGAATTCACAGAACAGAAAGCAGTTTCATAAAATTCTTCTGTGTAGTTTTTATTTGAAGATGTTCCTTTTGCCACTAGAGTCCTCCTGGGGCTCCGAATGTCCAGTTGCAGTTTCCACAGAAACTGTGTGTCAGAACTGCTCAATCAAAAGTAAGCTTCAACTCTGTTAGTTGAATGCACTGAACAAAAAGTACTATCACAGAATGCTTCTGTGTAGTTTTTATTTGTAGACATTACATTTTCCACTGTAGGCCTCTTAGCGCTATGAATGTCCACTTGCAGTTTCTAATGAAAGAGTGTTTCAGTGCTGCTCAATCAAAAGAAAGGTCCAACTCTGTTAGTTGAATGCACAGAACAGAAAGTAGTTACACAGAATGCTTCTGTGTAGTTTTTATTTGAAGTAAGTCCTTTTTACACTATAGGCCCCCATGCGCTATGGTTGTCCACTTGCAGTTTCTACAGAAAGAGTGCTTCTGTGCTGCTCTATCAAAAGTAGGTTCAACTCTGTTAGTTGAATGCACAGAAGACAAAGAAGTTTCACAGAATGCTTCTGTGTAGTTTTTATTTGTAGATATTCTTTTTTGCTGTATAGGCCCCTTAGCGCTATGAATGTCCAATTGCAGTTTCTACAGAAAGAGTGTTTCAGAATTGCTCAATCAAAAGTAAGCTTCAAATCTGTTACTTGAATGCACAGAACAGAAAGAAGTTTCACTGAATGCTTCTGTGTAGTTTTTGTTTGTAGTTATTCCTTTTTCCAGCATAGGCTCCTTAGTGCTACGAATGTCCACCTGCAGTTTCTACAGAAAGAGTGTTTCAGAACTGCTCAATCAATAGTAATGTTCAACTCTGTTAGTTGAATGCACAGAACAGAAAGAAGTTTCGCAGAATGCTTCTGAGTAGTTTCTAGTTGAAGATATCCCTTTTTCCACTATAAGCCCCATAGAGCTCTGAATGTCCAGTTGCAGTTTCTACAGAAAGAGTGTTTCAGAACTGCTCTATCAAAAGTAATGTTCAACTCTGTTAGTTGAATGCACAGAACAGAAAGAAGTTTCGGAGAATGCTTCTGTGTAGATTTTATTTGAAGGTATTCCTTTTTCCACTATAGGCCCATTAGGGTTCAAAATATCCACTTGCTGTTTCTACAAAAAGAGCGTCTCAGAACTGCTCAATCAATAATAAGCTTCAACTCTGTTAGTTGAATGCAAAGAACAGAAATAAGTTTCACAGAATGCTTCTGTGTAGTTTTTATTTGAAGATATTCCTTTTTCCTCTATAAGCCCATTAGCGCTCTGTATGTCCAGTTGCAGTTTCCACAGAAAGAGTGTTTCAGAACTGCTCTATGAAAAGTAATATTCATCTCTGTTAGTTGAATGCACAGAACAGAAAGAAGTTTGGCAGAATGCTTTTGAGTAGTTTTAATTTGAAGATATTCTTTTTTCCACTATAAGCCCAATAGCGCTCTGAGTGTCCACTTGTAGTTTCTACAGAAACAGTGTTTCAGAACTGCTCTATCAAAAGTAATATTCAACTCTGTTACTTGAATGCACAGAACAGAAAGAAGTTTCGCGGAATGCTTTTGTGTAGTTTTTATTTGAAGATATTCCATTTTCCACTACAGGACCCTTAGGGCTCCGAATTTCCACTTACACTTTCTACAGAAACAGTGTTTCAGAACTGCTCTATCAAAAGTAATCTTCAACTCTGTTAGTTGAATTCACAGAACAGAAAGCAGTTTCATAAAATGCTTCTGTGTAGTTTTTATTTGAAGATATTCCTTTTGCCACTAGAGTCCTCTTGGGGCTCCGAATATCCACTCGCAGTTTCCACAGAAACAGTGTTTCAGAACTGCTCAATCAAAAGTAAGCTTCAACTCTGTTAGTTGAATGCACTGAACAAAAAGTACTTTCACAGAATGCTTCTGGGTAGTTTTTATTTGAAGACATTACATTTTCCACTGTAGGCCTCTTAGTGCTATGAATGTCCACTTGCAGTTTCTAATGAAAGAGTGTTTCAGTGCTGCTCAATCAAAAGAAAGGTCCAACTCTGTTAGTTGAATGCACAGAACACAAAGAAGTTACACTGAATGCTTCTGTGTAGTTTTAATTTGAAGTAAATCCTTTTGACACTATAGGCCCCCATGCGCTATGGTTGTCCACTTGCAGTTTCTACAGAAAGAGTGTTTCTGTGCTGCTCTATCAAAAGTAGGTTCAACTCTGTTAGCTGAATGCAAAGAAGACAAAGAAGTTTCACAGAATGCTTCTGTGTAGTTTTTATTTGTAGATATTCTTTTTTGCTGTATAGGCCCCTTAGCGCTATGAATGTCCAATTGCAGTTTCTACAGAAAGAGTGTTTCAGAATGGCTCAATCAAAAGTAAGCTTCAAATCTGTTACTTGAATGCACAGAACAGAAAGAAGTTTCACTGGATGCTTCTGTGTAGTTTTTATTTGAAGATATTCCATGTTCCACTATAGGACCCTTAGGGCTCCGAATATCCACTTGCTGTTTCTACAGAAAGAGCGTCTCAGAACTGCTCAATCAATAGTAAGCTGCATCTCTGTTAGTTGAATGCACAGAACAGAAAGAAGTTTCGCAGAATGCTTCTGTGTAGTTTTTACTTGAAGATATTCCTTTTCCACTATAGAACCCTTAGGGCTCCGAATGTCCACTTACAGTTTCTACAGAAACAATGTTTCAGAACTGTTCAATCAAAGGTAAGCTTCAACTGTGTTAGTTGAATTCACAGAACAGAAAGCAGTTTCATAAAATACTTCTGTGTAGTTTTTATTTGAAGATATTCCTTTTGCCACTAGAGTCCTCCTGGGGCTCCGAATGTCCACTTGCAGTTTCCACAGAAAGAGAGTTTCAGAACTGCTCTTTCAAAACTAATATTCATCTCTGTTAGTTGAATGCACAGAACAGAAAGAAGTTTCACAGAATGCTTCTGAGTAGTTTTAATTTGAAGATATACTTTTTTCCACTATAAGCCCAATAGCGCTCTGAGTGTCCACTTGTAGTTTCTACAGAAACACTGTTTCAGAACTGCTCTATCAAAAGTAATATTCAACTCTGTTACTTGAATGCACAGAACAGAAAGAAGTTTCGCAGAATGCTTTTGTGTAGTTTTTATTTGAAGATATTCCATTTTCCACTATAGGACCCTTAGGGCTCCGAATATCCACTTACAATTTCTACAGAAACAATGTTTCTGAACTGTTCAATCAAAAGTAAGCTTCAACTCTGTTAGTTGAATTCACAGAAAAGAAAGAAGTTTCATAAAATGCTTCCGTGCAGTTTTTATTTGAAGATATTCCTTTTGCCACTAGAGTCCTCCTGGGGCTCCGAATGTCCACTTGCAGTTTCCACAGAAACTGTGTTTCAGAACTGCTCAATCAAAAGTACGCTTCAACTCTGTTACTTGAATGCACTGATCAAAAGTACTATCACAGAATGCTTCTGTGTAGTATTTGTTTGTAGTTATTCCTTTTTCCAGCATAGGCTCCTTAGTGCTACGAATGTCAACTTGCAGTTTCTACAGAAAGAGTGTTTCAGAACTGCTCAATCAATAGTAATGTTCAACTCTGGTAGTTGAATCCACAGAACAGAAAGAAGTTTCGGAGAATGCTTCTGTGTAGATTTTATTTGAAGATATTCCTTTTTCCACTATAGAACCATTAGGGCTCCGAATGTCCACTTACAGTTTCTACAGAAACAATGTTTCAGAACTGTTCAATCAAAAGTATGCTTCAACTCTGTTAGTTGAATTCACAGAACAGAAAGCAGATTCATAAAATGCTTCTGTGTAGTTTTTATTTGAAGATATTCCTTTTGCCACTAGAGTCCTCCTGGGGCTCCGAATGTCCACTTGCAGTTTCCACAGAAACTGTGTTTCAGAACTGCTCAATCAAAAGTAAGCTTCAACTCTGTTAGTTGAATGCACTGAACAAAAAGTACTATCACAGAATGATTCTGTGTAGTTTTTATTTGTAGACATTACATTTTCCACTGTAGGCCTCTTAGCGCTATGAATGTCCACTTGCAGTTTCTAATGAAAGAGTGTTTCAGGGCTGCTCAATCAAAAGAAAGGTCCAACTCTGTTAGTTGAATGCACAGAACAGAAAGTAGTTACACAGAATGCTTCTGTGTAGTTTTTATTTGAAGTAAGTCCTTTTTACACTATAGGCCCCCATGCGCTATGGTTGTCCACTTGCAGTTTCTACAGAAAGAGTGTTTCTGTGCTGCTCTATCAAAAGTAGGTTCAACTCTGTTAGTTGAATGCACAGAAGACAAAGAAGTTTCACAGAATGCTTCTGTGTAGTTTTTATTTGTAGATATTCTTTTTTGCTGTATAGGCCCCTTAGCGCTATGAATGTCCAATTGCAGTTTCTACAGAAAGAGTGTTTCAGAATTGCTCAATCAAAAGTAAGCTTCAAATCTGTTACTTGAATGCACAGAACAGAAAGAAGTTTCACTGAATGCTTCTGTGTAGTTTTTGTTTGTATTTATTCGTTTTTCCAGCATAGGCTCCTTAGTGCTACGAATGTCCACCTGCAGTTTCTACAGAAAGAGTGTTTCAGAACTGCTCAATCAATAGTAATGTTCAACTCTGTTAGTTGAATGCACAGAACAGAAAGAAGTTTCGCAGAATGCTTCTGAGTAGTTTCTAGTTGAAGATATCCCTTTTTCCACTATAAGCCCCATAGAGCTCTGAATGTCCAGTTGCAGTTTCTACAGAAAGAGTGTTTCAGAACTGCTCTATCAAAAGTAATGTTCAACTCTGTTAGTTGAATGCACAGAACAGAAAGAAGTTTCGGAGAATGCTTCTGTGTAGATTTTATTTGAAGGTATTCCTTTTTCCACTATAGGCCCCTTAGGGTTCAAAATATCCACTTGCTGTTTCTACAAAAAGAGCGTCTCAGAACTGCTCAATCAATAATAAGCTTCAACTCTGTTAGTTGAATGCAAAGAACAGAAATAAGTTTCACAGAATGCTTCTGTGTAGTTTTTATTTGAAGATATTCCTTTTTCCTCTATAAGCCCATTAGCGCTCTGTATGTCCAGTTGCAGTTTCCACAGAAAGAGTGTTTCAGAACTGCTCTATGAAAAGTAATATTCATCTCTGTTAGTTGAATGCACAGAACAGAAAGAAGTTTGGCAGAATGCTTCTGAGTAGTTTTAATTTGAAGATATTCTTTTTTCCACTATAAGCCCAATAGCGCTCTGAGTGTCCACTTGTAGTTTCTACAGAAACAGTGTTTCAGAACTGCTCTATCAAAAGTAATATTCAACTCTGTTACTTGAATGCACAGAACAGAAAGAAGTTTCGCGGAATGCTTTTGTGTAGTTTTTATTTGAAGATATTCCATTTTCCACTACAGGACCCTTAGGGCTCCGAATTTCCACTTACACTTTCTACAGAAACAGTGTTTCAGAACTGCTCTATGAAAAGTAATCTTCAACTCTGTTAGTTGAATTCACAGAACAGAAAGCAGTTTCATAAAATGCTTCTGTGTAGTTTTTATTTGAAGATATTCCTTTTGCCACTAGAGTCCTCTTGGGGCTCCGAATATCCACTCGCAGTTTCCACAGAAACAGTGTTTCAGAACTGCTCAATCAAAAGTAAGCTTCAACTCTGTTAGTTGAATGCACTGAACAAAAAGTACTTTCACAGAATGCTTCTGGGTAGTTTTTATTTGAAGACATTACATTTTCCACTGTAGGCCTCTTAGTGCTATGAATGTCCACTTGCAGTTTCTAATGAAAGAGTGTTTCAGTGCTGCTCAATCAAAAGAAAGGTCCAACTCTGTTAGTTGAATGCACAGAACACAAAGAAGTTACACTGAATGCTTCTGTGTAGTTTTAATTTGAAGTAAATCCTTTTGACACTATAGGCCCCCATGCGCTATGGTTGTCCACTTGCAGTTTCTACAGAAAGAGTGTTTCTGTGCTGCTCTATCAAAAGTAGGTTCAACTCTGTTAGCTGAATGCAAAGAAGACAAAGAAGTTTCACAGAATGCTTCTGTGTAGTTTTTATTTGTAGATATTCTTTTTTGCTGTATAGGCCCCTTAGCGCTATGAATGTCCAATTGCAGTTTCTACAGAAAGAGTGTTTCAGAATGGCTCAATCTAAAGTAAGCTTCAAATCTGTTACTTGAATGCACAGAACAGAAAGAAGTTTCACTGGATGCTTCTGTGTAGTTTTTATTTGAAGATATTCCATGTTCCACTATAGGACCCTTAGGGCTCCGAATATCCACTTGCTGTTTCTACAGAAAGAGCGTCTCAGAACTGCTCAATCAATAGTAAGCTGCATCTCTGTTAGTTGAATGCACAGAACAGAAAGAAGTTTCGCAGAATGCTTCTGTGTAGTTTTTACTTGAAGATATTCCTTTTCCACTATAGAACCCTTAGGGCTCCGAATGTCCACTTACAGTTTCTACAGAAACAATGTTTCAGAACTGTTCAATCAAAGGTAAGCTTCAACTGTGTTAGTTGAATTCACAGAACAGAAAGCAGTTTCATAAAATACTTCTGTGTAGTTTTTATTTGAAGATATTCCTTTTGCCACTAGAGTCCTCCTGGGGCTCCGAATGTCCACTTGCAGTTTCCACAGAAAGAGAGTTTCAGAACTGCTCTTTCAAAACTAATATTCATCTCTGTTAGTTGAATGCACAGAACAGAAAGAAGTTTCACAGAATGCTTCTGAGTAGTTTTAATTTGAAGATATACTTTTTTCCACTATAAGCCCAATAGCGCTCTGAGTGTCCACTTGTAGTTTCTACAGAAACACTGTTTCAGAACTGCTCTATCAAAAGTAATATTCAACTCTGTTACTTGAATGCACAGAACAGAAAGAAGTTTCGCAGAATGCTTTTGTGTAGTTTTTATTTGAAGATATTCCATTTTCCACTATAGGACCCTTAGGGCTCCGAATATCCACTTACAATTTCTACAGAAACAATGTTTCTGAACTGTTCAATCAAAAGTAAGCTTCAACTCTGTTAGTTGAATTCACAGAAAAGAAAGCAGTTTCATAAAATGCTTCCGTGCAGTTTTTATTTGAAGATATTCCTTTTGCCACTAGAGTCCTCCTGGGGCTCCGAATGTCCACTTGCAGTTTCCACAGAAACTGTGTTTCAGAACTGCTCAATCAAAAGTACGCTTCAACTCTGTTACTTGAATGCACTGAACAAAAGTACTATCACAGAATGCTTCTGTGTAGTTTTTGTTTGTAGTTATTCCTTTTTCCAGCATAGGCTCCTTAGTGCTACGAATGTCAACTTGCAGTTTCTACAGAAAGAGTGTTTCAGAACTGCTCAATCAATAGTAATGTTCAACTCTGGTAGTTGAATCCACAGAACAGAAAGAAGTTTCGGAGAATGCTTCTGTGTAGATTTTATTTGAAGATATTCCTTTTTCCAGTATAGAACCATTAGGGCTCCGAATGTCCACTTACAGTTTCTACAGAAACAATGTTTCAGAACTGTTCAATCAAAAGTATGCTTCAACTCTGTTAGTTGAATTCACAGAACAGAAAGCAGATTCATAAAATGCTTCTGTGTAGTTTTTATTTGAAGATATTCCTTTTGCCACTAGAGTCCTCCTGGGGCTCCGAATGTCCACTTGAAGTTTCCACAGAAACTGTGTTTCAGAACTGCTCAATCAAAAGTAAGCTTCAACTCTGTTAGTTGAATGCACTGAACAAAAAGTACTATCACAGAATGCTTCTGTGTAGTTTTTATTTGTAGACATTACATTTTCCACTGTAGGCCTCTTAGCGCTATGAATGTCCACTTGCAGTTTCTAATGAAAGAGTGTTTCAGGGCTGCTCAATCAAAAGAAAGGTCCAACTCTGTTAGTTGAATGCACAGAACAGAAAGTAGTTACACAGAATGCTTCTGTGTAGTTTTTATTTGAAGTAAGTCCTTTTTACACTATAGGCCCCCATGCGCTATGGTTGTCCACTTGCAGTTTCTACAGAAAGAGTGTTTCTGTGCTGCTCTATCAAAAGTAGGTTCAACTCTGTTAGTTGAATGCACAGAAGACAAAGAAGTTTCACAGAATGCTTCTGTGTAGTTTTTATTTGTAGATATTCTTTTTTGCTGTATAGGCCCCTTAGCGCTATGAATGTCCAATTGCAGCTTCTACAGAAAGAGTGTTTCAGAATTGCTCAATCAAAAGTAAGCTTCAAATCTGTTACTTGAATGCACAGAACAGAAAGAAGTTTCACTGAATGCTTCTGTGTAGTTTTTGTTTGTAGTTATTCCTTTTTCCAGCATAGGCTCCTTAGTGCTACGAATGTCCACCTGCAGTTTCTACAGAAAGAGTGTTTCAGAACTGCTCAATCAATAGTAATGTTCAACTCTGTTAGTTGAATGCACAGAACAGAAAGAAGTTTCGCAGAATGCTTCTGAGTAGTTTCTAGTTGAAGATATCCCTTTTTCCACCATAAGCCCCATAGAGCTCTGAATGTCCAGTTGCAGTTTCTACAGAAAGAGTGTTTCAGAACTGCTCTATCAAAATAATGTTCAACTCTGTTAGTTGAATGCACAGAACCGAAAGAAGTTTCGGAGAATGCTTCTGTGTAGATTTTATTTGAAGGTATTCCTTTTTCCACTATAGGCCCCTTAGGGTTCCAAATATCCACTTGCTGTTTCTACAAAAAGAGCGTCTCAGAACTGCTCAATCAATAATTAGCTTCAACTCTGTTAGTTGAATGCAAAGAACAGAAATAAGTTTCACAGAATTCTTCTGTGTAGTTTTTATTTGAAGATATTCCTTTTTCCTCTATAAGCCCATTAGCGCTCTGTATGTACAGTTGCAGTTTCCACAGAAAGAGTGTTTCAGAACTGCTCTATGAAAAGTAATATTCATCTCTGTTAGTTGAATGCACAGAACAGAAAGAAGTTTGGCAGAATGCTTCTGAGTAGTTTTAATTTGAAGATATTCTTTTTTCCACTATAAGCCCAATAGCGCTCTGAGTGTCCACTTGTAGTTTCTACAGAAACAGTGTTTCAGAACTGCTCTATCAAAAGTAATATTCAACTCTGTTACTTGAATGCACAGAACAGAAAGAAGTTTCGCAGAATGCTTTTGTGTAGTTTTTATTTGAAGATATTCCATTTTCCACTACAGGACCCTTAGGGCTCCGAATTTCCACTTACACTTTCTACAGAAACAGTGTTTCAGAACTGCTCTATCAAAAGTAATCTTCAACTCTGTTAGTTGAATTCACAGAACAGAAAGCAGTTTCATAAAATGCTTCTGTGTAGTTTTTATTTGAAGATATTCCTTTTGCCACTAGAGTCCTCTTGGGGCTCCGAATATCCACTCGCAGTTTCCACAGAAACAGTGTTTCAGAACTGCTCAATCAAAAGTAAGCTTCAACTCTGTTAGTTGAATGCACTGAACAAAAAGTAGTATCACAGAATGCTTCTGTGTAGTTTTTATTTGAAGACATTACATTTTCCACTGTAGGCCTCTTAGTGCTATGAATGTCCACTTGCAGTTTCTAATGAAAGAGTGTTTCAGTGCTGCTCAATCAAAAGAAAGGTCCAACTCTGTTAGTTGAATGCACAGAACACAAAGAAGTTACACTGAATGCTTCTGTGTAGTTTTAATTTGAAGTAAATCCTTTTGACACTATAGGCCCCCATGCGCTATGGTTGTCCACTTGCAGTTTCTACAGAAAGAGTGTTTCTGTGCTGCTCTATCAAAAGTAGGTTCAACTCTGTTAGCTGAATGCAAAGAAGACAGAGAAGTTTCACAGAATGCTTCTGTGTAGTTTTTATTTGTAGATATTCTTTTTTGCTGTATAGGCCCCTTAGCGCTATGAATGTCCAATTGCAGTTTCTACAGAAAGAGTGTTTCAGAATTGCTCAATCAAAAGTAAGCTTCAAATCTGTTACTTGAATGCACAGAACAGAAAGAAGTTTCACTGGATGCTTCTGTGTAGTTTTTATTTGAAGATATTCCATGTTCCACTATAGGACCCTTAGGGCTCCGAATATCCACTTGCTGTTTCTACAGAAAGAGCGTCTCAGAACTGCTCAATCAATAGTAAGCTGCATCTCTGTTAGTTGAATGCACAGAACAGAAAGAAGTTTCGCAGAATGCTTCTGTGTAGTTTTTACTTGAAGATATTCCTTTTCCACTATAGAACCCTTAGGGCTCCGAATGTCCACTTACAGTTTCTACAGAAACAATGTTTCAGAACTGTTCAATCAAAGGTAAGCTTCAACTGTGTTAGTTGAATTCACAGAACAGAAAGCAGTTTCATAAAATACTTCTGTGTAGTTTTTATTTGAAGATATTCCTTTTGCCACTAGAGTCCTCCTGGGGCTCCGAATGTCCACTTGCAGTTTCCACAGAAAGAGAGTTTCAGAACTGCTCTTTCAAAACTAATATTCATCTCTGTTAGTTGAATGCACAGAACAGAAAGAAGTTTCACAGAATGCTTCTGAGTAGTTTTAATTTGAAGACATACTTTTTTCCACTATAAGCCCAATAGCGCTCTGAGTGTCCACTTGTAGTTTCTACAGAAACACTGTTTCAGAACTGCTCTATCAAAAGTAATATTCAACTCTGTTACTTGAATGCACAGAACAGAAAGAAGTTTCGCAGAATGCTTTTGTGTAGTTTTTATTTGAAGATATTCCATTTTCCACTATAGGACCCTTAGGGCTCCGAATATCCACTTACAATTTCTACAGAAACAATGTTTCTGAACTGTTCAATCAAAAGTAAGCTTCAACTCTGTTAGTTGAATTCACAGAAAAGAAAGCAGTTTCATAAAATGCTTCCGTGCAGTTTTTATTTGAAGATATTCCTTTTGCCACTAGAGTCCTCCTGGGGCTCCGAATGTCCACTTGCAGTTTCCACAGAAACTGTGTTTCAGAACTGCTCAATCAAAAGTACGCTTCAACTCTGTTACTTGAATGCACTGAACAAAAGTACTATCACAGAATGCTTCTGTGTAGTTTTTGTTTGTAGTTACTCCTTTTTCCAGCATAGGCTCCTTAGTGCTACGAATGTCAACTTGCAGTTTCTACAGAAAGAGTGTTTCAGAACTGCTCAATCAATAGTAATGTTCAACTCTGGTAGTTGAATCCACAGAACAGAAAGAAGTTTCGGAGAATGCTTCTGTGTAGATTTTATTTGAAGATATTCCTTTTTCCACTATAGAACCATTAGGGCTCCGAATGTCCACTTACAGTTTCTACAGAAACAATGTTTCAGAACTGTTCAATCAAAAGTATGCTTCAACTCTGTTAGTTGAATTCACAGAACAGAAAGCAGATTCATAAAATGCTTCTGTGTAGTTTTTATTTGAAGATATTCCTTTTGCCACTAGAGTCTTCCTGGGGCTCCGAATGTCCACTTGCAGTTTCCACAGAAACTGTGTTTCAGAACTGCTCAATCAAAAGTAAGCTTCAACTCTGTTAGTTGAATGCACTGAACAAAAAGTACTATCACAGAATGCTTCTGTGTAGTTTTTATTTGTAGACATTACATTTTCCACTGTAGGCCTCTTAGCGCTATGAATGTCCACTTGCAGTTTCTAATGAAAGAGTGTTTCAGGGCTGCTCAATCAAAAGAAAGGTCCAACTCTGTTAGTTGAATGCACAGAACAGAAAGTAGTTACACAGAATGCTTCTGTGTAGTTTTTATTTGAAGTAAGTCCTTTTTACACTATAGGCCCCCATGCGCTATGGTTGTCCACTTGCAGTTTCTACAGAAAGAGTGTTTCTGTGCTGCTCTATCAAAAGTAGGTTCAACTCTGTTAGTTGAATGCACAGAAGACAAAGAAGTTTCACAGAATGCTTCTGTGTAGTTTTTATTTGTAGATATTCTTTTTTGCTGTATAGGCCCCTTAGCGCTATGAATGTCCAATTGCAGTTTCTACAGAAAGAGTGTTTCAGAATTGCTCAATCAAAAGTAAGCTTCAAATCTGTTACTTGAATGCACAGAACAGAAAGAAGTTTCACTGAATGCTTCTGTGTAGTTTTTGTTTGTAGTTATTCCTTTATCCAGCATAGGCTCCTTAGTGCTACGAATGTCCACCTGCAGTTTCTACAGAAAGAGTGTTTCAGAACTGCTCAATCAATAGTAATGTTCAACTCTGTTAGTTGAATGCACAGAACAGAAAGAAGTTTCGCAGAATGCTTCTGAGTAGTTTCTAGTTGAAGATATCCCTTTTTCCACTATAAGCCCCATAGAGCTCTGAATGTCCAGTTGCAGTTTCTACAGAAAGAGTGTTTCAGAACTGCTCTATCAAAAGTAATGTTCAACTCTGTTAGTTGAATGCACAGAACAGAAAGAAGTTTCGGAGAATGCTTCTGTGTAGATTTTATTTGAAGGTATTCCTTTTTCCACTATAGGCCCCTTAGGGTTCCAAATATCCACTTGCTGTTTCTACAAAAAGAGCGTCTCAGAACTGCTCAATCAATAATTAGCTTCAACTCTGTTAGTTGAATGCAAAGAACAGAAATAAGTTTCACAGAATGCTTCTGTGTAGTTTTTATTTGAAGATATTCCTTTTTCCTCTATAAGCCCATTAGCGCTCTGTATGTCCAGTTGCAGTTTCCACAGAAAGAGTGTTTCAGAACTGCTCTATGAAAAGTAATATTCATCTCTGTTAGTTGAATGCACAGAAAAGAAAGAAGTTTGGCAGAATGCTTCTGAGTAGTTTTAATTTGAAGATATTCTTTTTTCCACTATAAGCCCAATAGCGCTCTGAGTGTCCACTTGTAGTTTCTACAGAAACAGTGTTTCAGAGCTGCTCTATCAAAAGTAATATTCAACTCTGTTACTTGAATGCACAGAACAGAAAGAAGTTTCGCAGAATGCTTTTGTGTAGTTTTTATTTGAAGATATTCCATTTTCCACTACAGGACCCTTAGGGCTCCGAATTTCCACTTACACTTTCTACAGAAACAGTGTTTCAGAACTGCTCTATCAAAAGTAATCTTCAACTCTGTTAGTTGAATTCACAGAACAGAAAGCAGTTTCATAAAATGCTTCTGTGTAGTTTTTATTTGAAGATATTCCCTTTGCCACTAGAGTCCTCTTGGGGCTCCGAATATCCACTCGCAGTTTCCACAGAAACAGTGTTTCAGAACTGCTCAATCAAAAGTAAGCTTCAACTCTGTTAGTTGAATGCACTGAACAAAAAGTAGTATCACAGAATGCTTCTGTGTAGTTTTTATTTGAAGACATGACATTTTCCACTGTAGGCCTCTTAGTGCTATGAATGTCCACTTGCAGTTTCTAATGAAAGAGTGTTTCAGTGCTGCTCAATCAAAAGAAAGGTCCAACTCTGTTAGTTGAATGCACAGAACACAAAGAAATTACACTGAATGCTTCTGTGTAGTTTTTATTTGAAGTAAATCCTTTTGACACTATAGGCCCCCATGCGCTATGGTTGTCCACTTGCAGTTTCTACAGAAAGAGTGTTTCTGTGCTGCTCTATCAAAAGTAGGTTCAACTCTGTTAGCTGAATGCAAAGAAGACAAAGAAGTTTCACAGAATGCTTCTGTGTAGTTTTTATTTGTAGATATTCTTTTTTGCTGTATAGGCCCCTTAGCGCTATGAATGTCCAATTGCAGTTTCTACAGAAAGAGTGTTTCAGAATTGCTCAATCAAAAGTAAGCTTCAAATCTGTTACTTGAATGCACAGAACAGAAAGAAGTTTCACTGGATGCTTCTGTGTAGTTTTTATTTGAAGATATTCCATGTTCCACTATAGGACCCTTAGGGCTCCGAATATCCACTTGCTGTTTCTACAGAAAGAGCCTCTCAGAACTGCTCAATCAATAGTAAGCTGCATCTCTGTTAGTTGAATGCACAGAACAGAAAGAAGTTTCGCAGAATGCTTCTGTGTAGTTTTTACTTGAAGATATTCCTTTTCCACTATAGAACCCTTAGGGCTCCGAATGTCCACTTACAGTTTCTACAGAAACAATGGTTCAGAACTGTTCAATCAAAGGTAAGCTTCAACTGTGTTAGTTGAATTCACAGAACAGAAAGCAGTTTCATAAAATACTTCTGTGTAGTTTTTATTTGAAGATATTCCTTTTGCCACTAGAGTCCTCCTGGGGCTCCGAATGTCCACTTGCAGTTTCCACAGAAACTGTGTTTCAGAACTGCTCAATCAAAAGTAAGCTTCAACTCTGTTACTTGAATGCACTGAACAAAAAGTACTATCACAGAATGCTTCTGTGTAGTTTTTGTTTGTAGTTATTCCTTTTTCCAGCATAGGCTCCTTAGTGCTACGAATGTCAACTTGCAGTTTCTACAGACAGAGTGATTCAGAACTGCTCAATCAATAGTAATGTTCAACTCTGTTAGTTGAATGCACAGAACAGAAAGAAGTTTCGGAGAATGCTTCTGTGTAGATTTTATTTGAAGATATTCCTTTTTCCACTATAGAACCCTTAGGGCTCCGAATGTCCACTTACAGTTTCTACAGAAACAATGTTTCAGAACTGTTCAATCAAAAGTATGCTTCAACTCTGTTTGTTGAATTCACAGAACAGAAAGCAGATTCATAAAATGCTTCTGTGTAGTTTTTATTTGAAGATATTCCTTTTGCCACTAGAGTCCTCCTGGGGCTCCGAATGTCCACTTGCAGTTTCCACAGAAACTGTGTTTCAGAACTGCTCAATCAAAAGTAAGCTTCAACTCTGTTAGTTGAATGCACTGAACAAAAATTACTATCACAGAATGCTTCTGTGTAGTTTTTATTTGTAGACATTACATTTTCCACTGTAGGCCTCTTAGCGCTATGAATGTCCACTTGCAGTTTCTAATGAAAGAGTGTTTCAGGGCTGCTCAATCAAAAGAAAGGTCCAACTCTGTTAGTTGAATGCACAGAACAGAAAGTAGTTACACAGAATGCTTCTGTGTAGTTTTAATTTGAAGTAAATCCTTTTGACACTATAGGCCCCCATGCGCTATGGTTGTCCACTTGCAGTTTCTACAGAAAGAGTGTTTCTGTGCTGCTCTATCAAAAGTAGGTTCAACTCTGTTAGCTGAATGCAAAGAAGACAGAGAAGTTTCACAGAATGCTTCTGTGTAGTTTTTATTTGTAGATATTCTTTTTTGCTGTATAGGCCCCTTAGCGCTATGAATGTCCAATTGCAGTTTCTACAGAAAGAGTGTTTCAGAATTGCTCAATCAAAAGTAAGCTTCAAATCTGTTACTTGAATGCACAGAACAGAAAGAAGTTTCACTGGATGCTTCTGTGTAGTTTTTATTTGAAGATATTCCATGTTCCACTATAGGACCCTTAGGGCTCCGAATATCCACTTGCTGTTTCTACAGAAAGAGCGTCTCAGAACTGCTCAATCAATAGTAAGCTGCATCTCTGTTAGTTGAATGCACAGAACAGAAAGAAGTTTCGCAGAATGCTTCTGTGTAGTTTTTACTTGAAGATATTCCTTTTCCACTATAGAACCCTTAGGGCTCCGAATGTCCACTTACAGTTTCTACAGAAACAATGTTTCAGAACTGTTCAATCAAAGGTAAGCTTCAACTGTGTTAGTTGAATTCACAGAACAGAAAGCAGTTTCATAAAATACTTCTGTGTAGTTTTTATTTGAAGATATTCCTTTTGCCACTAGAGTCCTCCTGGGGCTCCGAATGTCCACTTGCAGTTTCCACAGAAAGAGAGTTTCAGAACTGCTCTTTCAAAACTAATATTCATCTCTGTTAGTTGAATGCACAGAACAGAAAGAAGTTTCACAGAATGCTTCTGAGTAGTTTTAATTTGAAGACATACTTTTTTCCACTATAAGCCCAATAGCGCTCTGAGTGTCCACTTGTAGTTTCTACAGAAACACTGTTTCAGAACTGCTCTATCAAAAGTAATATTCAACTCTGTTACTTGAATGCACAGAACAGAAAGAAGTTTCGCAGAATGCTTTTGTGTAGTTTTTATTTGAAGATATTCCATTTTCCACTATAGGACCCTTAGGGCTCCGAATATCCACTTACAATTTCTACAGAAACAATGTTTCTGAACTGTTCAATCAAAAGTAAGCTTCAACTCTGTTAGTTGAATTCACAGAAAAGAAAGCAGTTTCATAAAATGCTTCCGTGCAGTTTTTATTTGAAGATATTCCTTTTGCCACTAGAGTCCTCCTGGGGCTCCGAATGTCCACTTGCAGTTTCCACAGAAACTGTGTTTCAGAACTGCTCAATCAAAAGTACGCTTCAACTCTGTTACTTGAATGCACTGAACAAAAGTACTATCACAGAATGCTTCTGTGTAGTTTTTGTTTGTAGTTACTCCTTTTTCCAGCATAGGCTCCTTAGTGCTACGAATGTCAACTTGCAGTTTCTACAGAAAGAGTGTTTCAGAACTGCTCAATCAATAGTAATGTTCAACTCTGGTAGTTGAATCCACAGAACAGAAAGAAGTTTCGGAGAATGCTTCTGTGTAGATTTTATTTGAAGATATTCCTTTTTCCACTATAGAACCATTAGGGCTCCGAATGTCCACTTACAGTTTCTACAGAAACAATGTTTCAGAACTGTTCAATCAAAAGTATGCTTCAACTCTGTTAGTTGAATTCACAGAACAGAAAGCAGATTCATAAAATGCTTCTGTGTAGTTTTTATTTGAAGATATTCCTTTTGCCACTAGAGTCTTCCTGGGGCTCCGAATGTCCACTTGCAGTTTCCACAGAAACTGTGTTTCAGAACTGCTCAATCAAAAGTAAGCTTCAACTCTGTTAGTTGAATGCACTGAACAAAAAGTACTATCACAGAATGCTTCTGTGTAGTTTTTATTTGTAGACATTACATTTTCCACTGTAGGCCTCTTAGCGCTATGAATGTCCACTTGCAGTTTCTAATGAAAGAGTGTTTCAGGGCTGCTCAATCAAAAGAAAGGTCCAACTCTGTTAGTTGAATGCACAGAACAGAAAGTAGTTACACAGAATGCTTCTGTGTAGTTTTTATTTGAAGTAAGTCCTTTTTACACTATAGGCCCCCATGCGCTATGGTTGTCCACTTGCAGTTTCTACAGAAAGAGTGTTTCTGTGCTGCTCTATCAAAAGTAGGTTCAACTCTGTTAGTTGAATGCACAGAAGACAAAGAAGTTTCACAGAATGCTTCTGTGTAGTTTTTATTTGTAGATATTCTTTTTTGCTGTATAGGCCCCTTAGCGCTATGAATGTCCAATTGCAGTTTCTACAGAAAGAGTGTTTCAGAATTGCTCAATCAAAAGTAAGCTTCAAATCTGTTACTTGAATGCACAGAACAGAAAGAAGTTTCACTGAATGCTTCTGTGTAGTTTTTGTTTGTAGTTATTCCTTTATCCAGCATAGGCTCCTTAGTGCTACGAATGTCCACCTGCAGTTTCTACAGAAAGAGTGTTTCAGAACTGCTCAATCAATAGTAATGTTCAACTCTGTTAGTTGAATGCACAGAACAGAAAGAAGTTTCGCAGAATGCTTCTGAGTAGTTTCTAGTTGAAGATATCCCTTTTTCCACTATAAGCCCCATAGAGCTCTGAATGTCCAGTTGCAGTTTCTACAGAAAGAGTGTTTCAGAACTGCTCTATCAAAAGTAATGTTCAACTCTGTTAGTTGAATGCACAGAACAGAAAGAAGTTTCGGAGAATGCTTCTGTGTAGATTTTATTTGAAGGTATTCCTTTTTCCACTATAGGCCCCTTAGGGTTCCAAATATCCACTTGCTGTTTCTACAAAAAGAGCGTCTCAGAACTGCTCAATCAATAATTAGCTTCAACTCTGTTAGTTGAATGCAAAGAACAGAAATAAGTTTCACAGAATGCTTCTGTGTAGTTTTTATTTGAAGATATTCCTTTTTCCTCTATAAGCCCATTAGCGCTCTGTATGTCCAGTTGCAGTTTCCACAGAAAGAGTGTTTCAGAACTGCTCTATGAAAAGTAATATTCATCTCTGTTAGTTGAATGCACAGAAAAGAAAGAAGTTTGGCAGAATGCTTCTGAGTAGTTTTAATTTGAAGATATTCTTTTTTCCACTATAAGCCCAATAGCGCTCTGAGTGTCCACTTGTAGTTTCTACAGAAACAGTGTTTCAGAGCTGCTCTATCAAAAGTAATATTCAACTCTGTTACTTGAATGCACAGAACAGAAAGAAGTTTCGCAGAATGCTTTTGTGTAGTTTTTATTTGAAGATATTCCATTTTCCACTACAGGACCCTTAGGGCTCCGAATTTCCACTTACACTTTCTACAGAAACAGTGTTTCAGAACTGCTCTATCAAAAGTAATCTTCAACTCTGTTAGTTGAATTCACAGAACAGAAAGCAGTTTCATAAAATGCTTCTGTGTAGTTTTTATTTGAAGATATTCCCTTTGCCACTAGAGTCCTCTTGGGGCTCCGAATATCCACTCGCAGTTTCCACAGAAACAGTGTTTCAGAACTGCTCAATCAAAAGTAAGCTTCAACTCTGTTAGTTGAATGCACTGAACAAAAAGTAGTATCACAGAATGCTTCTGTGTAGTTTTTATTTGAAGACATGACATTTTCCACTGTAGGCCTCTTAGTGCTATGAATGTCCACTTGCAGTTTCTAATGAAAGAGTGTTTCAGTGCTGCTCAATCAAAAGAAAGGTCCAACTCTGTTAGTTGAATGCACAGAACACAAAGAAATTACACTGAATGCTTCTGTGTAGTTTTTATTTGAAGTAAATCCTTTTGACACTATAGGCCCCCATGCGCTATGGTTGTCCACTTGCAGTTTCTACAGAAAGAGTGTTTCTGTGCTGCTCTATCAAAAGTAGGTTCAACTCTGTTAGCTGAATGCAAAGAAGACAAAGAAGTTTCACAGAATGCTTCTGTGTAGTTTTTATTTGTAGATATTCTTTTTTGCTGTATAGGCCCCTTAGCGCTATGAATGTCCAATTGCAGTTTCTACAGAAAGAGTGTTTCAGAATTGCTCAATCAAAAGTAAGCTTCAAATCTGTTACTTGAATGCACAGAACAGAAAGAAGTTTCACTGGATGCTTCTGTGTAGTTTTTATTTGAAGATATTCCATGTTCCACTATAGGACCCTTAGGGCTCCGAATATCCACTTGCTGTTTCTACAGAAAGAGCCTCTCAGAACTGCTCAATCAATAGTAAGCTGCATCTCTGTTAGTTGAATGCACAGAACAGAAAGAAGTTTCGCAGAATGCTTCTGTGTAGTTTTTACTTGAAGATATTCCTTTTCCACTATAGAACCCTTAGGGCTCCGAATGTCCACTTACAGTTTCTACAGAAACAATGGTTCAGAACTGTTCAATCAAAGGTAAGCTTCAACTGTGTTAGTTGAATTCACAGAACAGAAAGCAGTTTCATAAAATACTTCTGTGTAGTTTTTATTTGAAGATATTCCTTTTGCCACTAGAGTCCTCCTGGGGCTCCGAATGTCCACTTGCAGTTTCCACAGAAACTGTGTTTCAGAACTGCTCAATCAAAAGTAAGCTTCAACTCTGTTACTTGAATGCACTGAACAAAAAGTACTATCACAGAATGCTTCTGTGTAGTTTTTGTTTGTAGTTATTCCTTTTTCCAGCATAGGCTCCTTAGTGCTACGAATGTCAACTTGCAGTTTCTACAGACAGAGTGATTCAGAACTGCTCAATCAATAGTAATGTTCAACTCTGTTAGTTGAATGCACAGAACAGAAAGAAGTTTCGGAGAATGCTTCTGTGTAGATTTTATTTGAAGATATTCCTTTTTCCACTATAGAACCCTTAGGGCTCCGAATGTCCACTTACAGTTTCTACAGAAACAATGTTTCAGAACTGTTCAATCAAAAGTATGCTTCAACTCTGTTTGTTGAATTCACAGAACAGAAAGCAGATTCATAAAATGCTTCTGTGTAGTTTTTATTTGAAGATATTCCTTTTGCCACTAGAGTCCTCCTGGGGCTCCGAATGTCCACTTGCAGTTTCCACAGAAACTGTGTTTCAGAACTGCTCAATCAAAAGTAAGCTTCAACTCTGTTAGTTGAATGCACTGAACAAAAATTACTATCACAGAATGCTTCTGTGTAGTTTTTATTTGTAGACATTACATTTTCCACTGTAGGCCTCTTAGCGCTATGAATGTCCACTTGCAGTTTCTAATGAAAGAGTGTTTCAGGGCTGCTCAATCAAAAGAAAGGTCCAACTCTGTTAGTTGAATGCACAGAACAGAAAGTAGTTACACAGAATGCTTCTGTGTAGTTTTTATTTGAAGTAAGTCCTTTTTACACTATAGGCCCCCATGCGCTATGGTTGTCCACTTGCAGTTTCTACAGAAAGAGTGTTTCTGTGCTGCTCTATCAAAAGTAGGTTCAACTCTGTTAGTTGAATGCACAGAAGACAAAGAAGTTTCACAGAATGCTTCTGTGTAGTTTTTATTTGTAGATATTCTTTTTTGCTGTATAGGCCCCTTAGCGCTATGAATGTCCAATTGCAGTTTCTACAGAAAGAGTGTTTCAGAATTGCTCAATCAAAAGTAAGCTTCAAATCTGTTACTTGAATGCACAGAACAGAAAGAAGTTTCACTGAATGCTTCTGTGTAGTTTTTGTTTGTAGTTATTCCTTTTTCCAGTATAGGCTCCTTAGTGCTACGGATGTCCACCTGCAGTTTCTACAGAAAGAGTGTTTCAGAACTGCTCAATCAATAGTAATGTTCAACTCTGTTAGTTGAATGCACAGAACAGAAAGAAGTTTCGCAGAATGCTTCTGAGTAGTTTCTAGTTGAAGATATCCCTTTTTCCACTATAAGCCCCATAGAGCTCTGAATGTCCAGTTGCAGTTTCTACAGAAAGAGTGTTTCAGAACTGCTCTATCAAAAGTAATGTTCAACTCTGTTAGTTGAATGCACAGAACAGAAAGAAGTTTCGGAGAATGCTTCTGTGTAGATTTTATTTGAAGGTATTCCTTTTTCCACTATAGGCCCCTTAGGGTTCCAAATATCCACTTGCTGTTTCTACAAAAAGAGCGTCTCAGAACTGCTCAATCAATAATTAGTTTCAACTCTGTTAGTTGAATGCAAAGAACAGAAATAAGTTTCACAGAATGCTTCTGTGTAGTTTTTATTTGAAGATATTCCTTTTTCCTCTATAAGCCCATTAGCGCTCTGTATGTCCAGTTGCAGTTTCCACAGAAAGAGTGTTTCAGAACTGCTCTATGAAAAGTAATATTCATCTCTGTTAGTTGAATGCACAGAACAGAAAGAAGTTTGGCAGAATGCTTCTGAGTAGTTTTAATTTGAAGATATTCTTTTTTCCACTATAAGCCCAATAGCGCTCTGAGTGTCCACTTGTAGTTTCTACAGAAACAGTGTTTCAGAGCTGCTCTATCAAAAGTAATATTCAACTCTGTTACTTGAATGCACAGAACAGAAAGAAGTTTCGCAGAATGCTTTTGTGTAGTTTTTATTTGAAGATATTCCATTTTCCACTACAGGACCCTTAGGGCTCCGAATTTCCACTTACACTTTCTACAGAAACAGTGTTTCAGAACTGCTCTATCAAAAGTAATCTTCAACTCTGTTAGTTGAATTCACAGAACAGAAAGCAGTTTCATAAAATGCTTCTGTGTAGTTTTTATTTGAAGATATTCCCTTTGCCACTAGAGTCCTCTTGGGGCTCCGAATATCCACTCGCAGTTTCCACAGAAACAGTGTTTCAGAACTGCTCAATCAAAAGTAAGCTTCAACTCTGTTAGTTGAATGCACTGAACAAAAAGTAGTATCACAGAATGCTTCTGTGTAGTTTTTATTTGAAGACATGACATTTTCCACTGTAGGCCTCTTAGTGCTATGAATGTCCACTTGCAGTTTCTAATGAAAGAGTGTTTCAGTGCTGCTCAATCAAAAGAAAGGTCCAACTCTGTTAGTTGAATGCACAGAACACAAAGAAATTACACTGAATGCTTCTGTGTAGTTTTTATTTGAAGTAAATCCTTTTGACACTGTAGGCCCCCATGCGCTATGGTTGTCCACTTGCAGTTTCTACAGAAAGAGTGTTTCTGTGCTGCTCTATCAAAAGTAGGTTCAACTCTGTTAGCTGAATGCAAAGAAGACAAAGAAGTTTCACAGAATGCTTCTGTGTAGTTTTTATTTGTAGATATTCTTTTTTGCTGTTTAGGCCCCTTAGCGCTATGAATGTCCAATTGCAGTTTCTACAGAAAGAGTGTTTCAGAATTGCTCAATCAAAAGTAAGCTTCAAATCTGTTACTTGAATGCACAGAACAGAAAGTAGTTTCACTGGATGCTTCTGTGTAGTTTTTATTTGAAGATATTCCATGTTCCACTATAGGACCCTTAGGGCTCCGAATATCCACTTGCTGTTTCTACAGAAAGAGCGTCTCAGAACTGCTCAATCAATAGTAAGCTGCATCTCTGTTAGTTGAATGCACAGAACAGAAAGAAGTTTCGCAGAATGCTTCTGTGTAGTTTTTACTTGAAGATATTCCTTTTCCACTATAGAACCCTTAGGGCTCCGAATGTCCACTTACAGTTTCTACAGAAACAATGGTTCAGAACTGTTCAATCAAAAGTAAGCTTCAACTGTGTTAGTTGAATTCACAGAACAGAAAGCAGTTTCATAAAATACTTCTGTGTAGTTTTTATTTGAAGATATTCCTTTTGCCACTAGAGTCCTCCTGGGGCTCCGAATGTCCACTTGCAGTTTCCACAGAAAGAGAGTTTCAGAACTGCTCTTTCAAAACTAATATTCATCTCTGTTAGTTGAATGCACAGAACAGAAAGAAGTTTCACAGAATGCTTCTGAGTAGTTTTAATTTGAAGACATACTTTTTTCCACTATAAGCCCAATAGCGCTCTGAGTGTCCACTTGTAGTTTCTACAGAAACACTGTTTCAGAACTGCTCTATCAAAAGTAATATTCAACTCTGTTACTTGAATGCACAGAACAGAAAGAAGTTTCGCAGAATGCTTTTGTGTAGTTTTTATTTGAAGATATTCCATTTTCCACTATAGGACCCTTAGGGCTCCGAATATCCACTTACAATTTCTACAGAAACAATGTTTCTGAACTGTTCAATCAAAAGTAAGCTTCAACTCTGTTAGTTGAATTCACAGAAAAGAAAGCAGTTTCATAAAATGCTTCCGTGCAGTTTTTATTTGAAGATATTCCTTTTGCCACTAGAGTCCTCCTGGGGCTCCGAATGTCCACTTGCAGTTTCCACAGAAACTGTGTTTCAGAACTGCTCAATCAAAAGTACGCTTCAACTCTGTTACTTGAATGCACTGAACAAAAGTACTATCACAGAATGCTTCTGTGTAGTTTTTGTTTGTAGTTACTCCTTTTTCCAGCATAGGCTCCTTAGTGCTACGAATGTCAACTTGCAGTTTCTACAGAAAGAGTGTTTCAGAACTGCTCAATCAATAGTAATGTTCAACTCTGGTAGTTGAATCCACAGAACAGAAAGAAGTTTCGGAGAATGCTTCTGTGTAGATTTTATTTGAAGATATTCCTTTTTCCACTATAGAACCATTAGGGCTCCGAATGTCCACTTACAGTTTCTACAGAAACAATGTTTCAGAACTGTTCAATCAAAAGTATGCTTCAACTCTGTTAGTTGAATTCACAGAACAGAAAGCAGATTCATAAAATGCTTCTGTGTAGTTTTTATTTGAAGATATTCCTTTTGCCACTAGAGTCTTCCTGGGGCTCCGAATGTCCACTTGCAGTTTCCACAGAAACTGTGTTTCAGAACTGCTCAATCAAAAGTAAGCTTCAACTCTGTTAGTTGAATGCACTGAACAAAAAGTACTATCACAGAATGCTTCTGTGTAGTTTTTATTTGTAGACATTACATTTTCCACTGTAGGCCTCTTAGCGCTATGAATGTCCACTTGCAGTTTCTAATGAAAGAGTGTTTCAGGGCTGCTCAATCAAAAGAAAGGTCCAACTCTGTTAGTTGAATGCACAGAACAGAAAGTAGTTACACAGAATGCTTCTGTGTAGTTTTTATTTGAAGTAAGTCCTTTTTACACTATAGGCCCCCATGCGCTATGGTTGTCCACTTGCAGTTTCTACAGAAAGAGTGTTTCTGTGCTGCTCTATCAAAAGTAGGTTCAACTCTGTTAGTTGAATGCACAGAAGACAAAGAAGTTTCACAGAATGCTTCTGTGTAGTTTTTATTTGTAGATATTCTTTTTTGCTGTATAGGCCCCTTAGCGCTATGAATGTCCAATTGCAGTTTCTACAGAAAGAGTGTTTCAGAATTGCTCAATCAAAAGTAAGCTTCAAATCTGTTACTTGAATGCACAGAACAGAAAGAAGTTTCACTGAATGCTTCTGTGTAGTTTTTGTTTGTAGTTATTCCTTTTTCCAGCATAGGCTGCTTAGTGCTACGAATGTCCACCTGCAGTTTCTACAGAAAGAGTGTTTCAGAACTGCTCAATCAATAGTAATGTTCAACTCTGTTAGTTGAATGCACAGAACAGAAAGAAGTTTCGCAGAATGCTTCTGAGTAGTTTCTAGTTGAAGATATCCCTTTTTCCACTATAAGCCCCATAGAGCTCTGAATGTCCAGTTGCAGTTTCTACAGAAAGAGTGTTTCAGAACTGCTCTATCAAAAGTAATGTTCAACTCTGTTAGTTGAATGCACAGAACAGAAAGAAGTTTCGGAGAATGCTTCTGTGTAGATTTTATTTGAAGGTATTCCTTTTTCCACTATAGGCCCCTTAGGGTTCCAAATATCCACTTGCTGTTTCTACAAAAAGAGCGTCTCAGAACTGCTCAATCAATAATTAGTTTCAACTCTGTTAGTTGAATGCAAAGAACAGAAATAAGTTTCACAGAATGCTTCTGTGTAGTTTTTATTTGAAGATATTCCTTTTTCCTCTATAAGCCCATTAGCGCTCTGTATGTCCAGTTGCAGTTTCCACAGAAAGAGTGTTTCAGAACTGCTCTATGAAAAGTAATATTCATCTCTGTTAGTTGAATGCACAGAACAGAAAGAAGTTTGGCAGAATGCTTCTGAGTAGTTTTAATTTGAAGATATTCTTTTTTCCACTATAAGCCCAATAGCGCTCTGAGTGTCCACTTGTAGTTTCTACAGAAACAGTGTTTCAGAGCTGCTCTATCAAAAGTAATATTCAACTCTGTTACTTGAATGCACAGAACAGAAAGAAGTTTCGCAGAATGCTTTTGTGTAGTTTTTATTTGAAGATATTCCATTTTCCACTACAGGACCCTTAGGGCTCCGAATTTCCACTTACACTTTCTACAGAAACAGTGTTTCAGAACTGCTCTATCAAAAGTAATCTTCAACTCTGTTAGTTGAATTCACAGAACAGAAAGCAGTTTCATAAAATGCTTCTGTGTAGTTTTTATTTGAAGATATTCCCTTTGCCACTAGAGTCCTCTTGGGGCTCCGAATATCCACTCGCAGTTTCCACAGAAACAGTGTTTCAGAACTGCTCAATCAAAAGTAAGCTTCAACTCTGTTAGTTGAATGCACTGAACAAAAAGTAGTATCACAGAATGCTTCTGTGTAGTTTTTATTTGAAGACATGACATTTTCCACTGTAGGCCTCTTAGTGCTATGAATGTCCACTTGCAGTTTCTAATGAAAGAGTGTTTCAGTGCTGCTCAATCAAAAGAAAGGTCCAACTCTGTTAGTTGAATGCACAGAACACAAAGAAATTACACTGAATGCTTCTGTGTAGTTTTTATTTGAAGTAAATCCTTTTGACACTATAGGCCCCCATGCGCTATGGTTGTCCACTTGCAGTTTCTACAGAAAGAGTGTTTCTGTGCTGCTCTATCAAAAGTAGGTTCAACTCTGTTAGCTGAATGCAAAGAAGACAAAGAAGTTTCACAGAATGCTTCTGTGTAGTTTTTATTTGTAGATATTCTTTTTTGCTGTATAGGCCCCTTAGCGCTATGAATGTCCAATTGCAGTTTCTACAGAAAGAGTGTTTCAGAATTGCTCAATCAAAAGTAAGCTTCAAATCTGTTACTTGAATGCACAGAACAGAAAGAAGTTTCACTGGATGCTTCTGTGTAGTTTTTATTTGAAGATATTCCATGTTCCACTATAGGACCCTTAGGGCTCCGAATATCCACTTGCTGTTTCTACAGAAAGAGCGTCTCAGAACTGCTCAATCAATAGTAAGCTGCATCTCTGTTAGTTGAATGCACAGAACAGAAAGAAGTTTCGCAGAATGCTTCTGTGTAGTTTTTACTTGAAGATATTCCTTTTCCACTATAGAACCCTTAGGGCTCCGAATGTCCACTTACAGTTTCTACAGAAACAATGGTTCAGAACTGTTCAATCAAAAGTAAGCTTCAACTGTGTTAGTTGAATTCACAGAACAGAAAGCAGTTTCATAAAATACTTCTGTGTAGTTTTTATTTGAAGATATTCCTTTTGCCACTAGAGACCTCCTGGGGCTCCGAATGTCCACTTGCAGTTTCCACAGAAACTGTGTTTCAGAACTGCTCAATCAAAAGTAAGCTTCAACTCTGTTACTTGAATGCACTGAACAAAAAGTACTATCACAGAATGCTTCTGTGTAGTTTTTGTTTGTAGTTATTCCTTTTTCCAGCATAGGCTCCTTAGTGCTACGAATGTCAACTTGCAGTTTCTACAGAAAGAGTGATTCAGAACTGCTCAATCAATAGTAATGTTCAACTCTGTTAGTTGAATGCACAGAACAGAAAGAAGTTTCGGAGAATGCTTCTGTGTAGATTTTATTTGAAGATATTCCTTTTTCCACTATAGAACCCTTAGGGCTCCGAATGTCCACTTACAGTTTCTACAGAAACAATGTTTCAGAACTGTTCAATCAAAAGTATGCTTCAACTCTGTTTGTTGAATTCACAGAACAGAAAGCAGATTCATAAAATGCTTCTGTGTAGTTTTTATTTGAAGATATTCCTTTTGCCACTAGAGTCCTCCTGGGGCTCCGAATGTCCACTTGCAGTTTCCACAGAAACTGTGTTTCAGAACTGCTCAATCAAAAGTAAGCTTCAACTCTGTTAGTTGAATGCACTGAACAAAAATTACTATCACAGAATGCTTCTGTGTAGTTTTTATTTGTAGACATTACATTTTCCACTGTAGGCCTCTTAGCGCTATGAATGTCCACTTGCAGTTTCTAATGAAAGAGTGTTTCAGGGCTGCTCAATCAAAAGAAAGGTCCAACTCTGTTAGTTGAATGCACAGAACAGAAAGTAGTTACACAGAATGCTTCTGTGTAGTTTTTATTTGAAGTAAGTCCTTTTTACACTATAGGCCCCCATGCGCTATGGTTGTCCACTTGCAGTTTCTACAGAAAGAGTGTTTCTGTGCTGCTCTATCAAAAGTAGGTTCAACTCTGTTAGTTGAATGCACAGAAGACAAAGAAGTTTCACAGAATGCTTCTGTGTAGTTTTTATTTGTAGATATTCTTTTTTGCTGTATAGGCCCCTTAGCGCTATGAATGTCCAATTGCAGTTTCTACAGAAAGAGTGTTTCAGAATTGCTCAATCAAAAGTAAGCTTCAAATCTGTTACTTGAATGCACAGAACAGAAAGAAGTTTCACTGAATGCTTCTGTGTAGTTTTTGTTTGTAGTTATTCCTTTTTCCAGCATAGGCTGCTTAGTGCTACGGATGTCCACCTGCAGTTTCTACAGAAAGAGTGTTTCAGAACTGCTCAATCAATAGTAATGTTCAACTCTGTTAGTTGAATGCACAGAACAGAAAGAAGTTTCGCAGAATGCTTCTGAGTAGTTTCTAGTTGAAGATATCCCTTTTTCCACTATAAGCCCCATAGAGCTCTGAATGTCCAGTTGCAGTTTCTACAGAAAGAGTGTTTCAGAACTGCTCTATCAAAAGTAATGTTCAACTCTGTTAGTTGAATGCACAGAACAGAAAGAAGTTTCGGAGAATGCTTCTGTGTAGATTTTATTTGAAGGTATTCCTTTTTCCACTATAGGCCCCTTAGGGTTCCAAATATCCACTTGCTGTTTCTACAAAAAGAGCGTCTCAGAACTGCTCAATCAATAATTAGTTTCAACTCTGTTAGTTGAATGCAAAGAACAGAAATAAGTTTCACAGAATGCTTCTGTGTAGTTTTTATTTGAAGATATTCCTTTTTCCTCTATAAGCCCATTAGCGCTCTGTATGTCCAGTTGCAGTTTCCACAGAAAGAGTGTTTCAGAACTGCTCTATGAAAAGTAATATTCATCTCTGTTAGTTGAATGCACAGAACAGAAAGAAGTTTGGCAGAATGCTTCTGAGTAGTTTTAATTTGAAGATATTCTTTTTTCCACTATAAGCCCAATAGCGCTCTGAGTGTCCACTTGTAGTTTCTACAGAAACAGTGTTTCAGAGCTGCTCTATCAAAAGTAATATTCAACTCTGTTACTTGAATGCACAGAACAGAAAGAAGTTTCGCAGAATGCTTTTGTGTAGTTTTTATTTGAAGATATTCCATTTTCCACTACAGGACCCTTAGGGCTCCGAATTTCCACTTACACTTTCTACAGAAACAGTGTTTCAGAACTGCTCTATCAAAAGTAATCTTCAACTCTGTTAGTTGAATTCACAGAACAGAAAGCAGTTTCATAAAATGCTTCTGTGTAGTTTTTATTTGAAGATATTCCCTTTGCCACTAGAGTCCTCTTGGGGCTCCGAATATCCACTCGCAGTTTCCACAGAAACAGTGTTTCAGAACTGCTCAATCAAAAGTAAGCTTCAACTCTGTTAGTTGAATGCACTGAACAAAAAGTAGTATCACAGAATGCTTCTGTGTAGTTTTTATTTGAAGACATGACATTTTCCACTGTAGGCCTCTTAGTGCTATGAATGTCCACTTGCAGTTTCTAATGAAAGAGTGTTTCAGTGCTGCTCAATCAAAAGAAAGGTCCAACTCTGTTAGTTGAATGCACAGAACACAAAGAAATTACACTGAATGCTTCTGTGTAGTTTTTATTTGAAGTAAATCCTTTTGACACTATAGGCCCCCATGCGCTATGGTTGTCCACTTGCAGTTTCTACAGAAAGAGTGTTTCTGTGCTGCTCTATCAAAAGTAGGTTCAACTCTGTTAGCTGAATGCAAAGAAGACAAAGAAGTTTCACAGAATGCTTCTGTGTAGTTTTTATTTGTAGATATTCTTTTTTGCTGTATAGGCCCCTTAGCGCTATGAATGTCCAATTGCAGTTTCTACAGAAAGAGTGTTTCAGAATTGCTCAATCAAAAGTAAGCTTCAAATCTGTTACTTGAATGCACAGAACAGAAAGAAGTTTCACTGGATGCTTCTGTGTAGTTTTTATTTGAAGATATTCCATGTTCCACTATAGGACCCTTAGGGCTCCGAATATCCACTTGCTGTTTCTACAGAAAGAGCGTCTCAGAACTGCTCAATCAATAGTAAGCTGCATCTCTGTTAGTTGAATGCACAGAACAGAAAGAAGTTTCGCAGAATGCTTCTGTGTAGTTTTTACTTGAAGATATTCCTTTTCCACTATAGAACCCTTAGGGCTCCGAATGTCCACTTACAGTTTCTACAGAAACAATGGTTCAGAACTGTTCAATCAAAAGTAAGCTTCAACTGTGTTAGTTGAATTCACAGAACAGAAAGCAGTTTCATAAAATACTTCTGTGTAGTTTTTATTTGAAGATATTCCTTTTGCCACTAGAGACCTCCTGGGGCTCCGAATGTCCACTTGCAGTTTCCACAGAAACTGTGTTTCAGAACTGCTCAATCAAAAGTAAGCTTCAACTCTGTTACTTGAATGCACTGAACAAAAAGTACTATCACAGAATGCTTCTGTGTAGTTTTTGTTTGTAGTTATTCCTTTTTCCAGCATAGGCTCCTTAGTGCTACGAATGTCAACTTGCAGTTTCTACAGAAAGAGTGATTCAGAACTGCTCAATCAATAGTAATGTTCAACTCTGTTAGTTGAATGCACAGAACAGAAAGAAGTTTCGGAGAATGCTTCTGTGTAGATTTTATTTGAAGATATTCCTTTTTCCACTATAGAACCCTTAGGGCTCCGAATGTCCACTTACAGTTTCTACAGAAACAATGTTTCAGAACTGTTCAATCAAAAGTATGCTTCAACTCTGTTTGTTGAATTCACAGAACAGAAAGCAGATTCATAAAATGCTTCTGTGTAGTTTTTATTTGAAGATATTCCTTTTGCCACTAGAGTCCTCCTGGGGCTCCGAATGTCCACTTGCAGTTTCCACAGAAACTGTGTTTCAGAACTGCTCAATCAAAAGTAAGCTTCAACTCTGTTAGTTGAATGCACTGAACAAAAATTACTATCACAGAATGCTTCTGTGTAGTTTTTATTTGTAGACATTACATTTTCCACTGTAGGCCTCTTAGCGCTATGAATGTCCACTTGCAGTTTCTAATGAAAGAGTGTTTCAGGGCTGCTCAATCAAAAGAAAGGTCCAACTCTGTTAGTTGAATGCACAGAACAGAAAGTAGTTACACAGAATGCTTCTGTGTAGTTTTTATTTGAAGTAAGTCCTTTTTACACTATAGGCCCCCATGCGCTATGGTTGTCCACTTGCAGTTTCTACAGAAAGAGTGTTTCTGTGCTGCTCTATCAAAAGTAGGTTCAACTCTGTTAGTTGAATGCACAGAAGACAAAGAAGTTTCACAGAATGCTTCTGTGTAGTTTTTATTTGTAGATATTCTTTTTTGCTGTATAGGCCCCTTAGCGCTATGAATGTCCAATTGCAGTTTCTACAGAAAGAGTGTTTCAGAATTGCTCAATCAAAAGTAAGCTTCAAATCTGTTACTTGAATGCACAGAACAGAAAGAAGTTTCACTGAATGCTTCTGTGTAGTTTTTGTTTGTAGTTATTCCTTTTTCCAGTATAGGCTCCTTAGTGCTACGGATGTCCACCTGCAGTTTCTACAGAAAGAGTGTTTCAGAACTGCTCAATCAATAGTAATGTTCAACTCTGTTAGTTGAATGCACAGAACAGAAAGAAGTTTCGCAGAATGCTTCTGAGTAGTTTCTAGTTGAAGATATCCCTTTTTCCACTATAAGCCCCATAGAGCTCTGAATGTCCAGTTGCAGTTTCTACAGAAAGAGTGTTTCAGAACTGCTCTATCAAAAGTAATGTTCAACTCTGTTAGTTGAATGCACAGAACAGAAAGAAGTTTCGGAGAATGCTTCTGTGTAGATTTTATTTGAAGGTATTCCTTTTTCCACTATAGGCCCCTTAGGGTTCCAAATATCCACTTGCTGTTTCTACAAAAAGAGCGTCTCAGAACTGCTCAATCAATAATTAGTTTCAACTCTGTTAGTTGAATGCAAAGAACAGAAATAAGTTTCACAGAATGCTTCTGTGTAGTTTTTATTTGAAGATATTCCTTTTTCCTCTATAAGCCCATTAGCGCTCTGTATGTCCAGTTGCAGTTTCCACAGAAAGAGTGTTTCAGAACTGCTCTATGAAAAGTAATATTCATCTCTGTTAGTTGAATGCACAGAACAGAAAGAAGTTTGGCAGAATGCTTCTGAGTAGTTTTAATTTGAAGATATTCTTTTTTCCACTATAAGCCCAATAGCGCTCTGAGTGTCCACTTGTAGTTTCTACAGAAACAGTGTTTCAGAGCTGCTCTATCAAAAGTAATATTCAACTCTGTTACTTGAATGCACAGAACAGAAAGAAGTTTCGCAGAATGCTTTTGTGTAGTTTTTATTTGAAGATATTCCATTTTCCACTACAGGACCCTTAGGGCTCCGAATTTCCACTTACACTTTCTACAGAAACAGTGTTTCAGAACTGCTCTATCAAAAGTAATCTTCAACTCTGTTAGTTGAATTCACAGAACAGAAAGCAGTTTCATAAAATGCTTCTGTGTAGTTTTTATTTGAAGATATTCCCTTTGCCACTAGAGTCCTCTTGGGGCTCCGAATATCCACTCGCAGTTTCCACAGAAACAGTGTTTCAGAACTGCTCAATCAAAAGTAAGCTTCAACTCTGTTAGTTGAATGCACTGAACAAAAAGTAGTATCACAGAATGCTTCTGTGTAGTTTTTATTTGAAGACATGACATTTTCCACTGTAGGCCTCTTAGTGCTATGAATGTCCACTTGCAGTTTCTAATGAAAGAGTGTTTCAGTGCTGCTCAATCAAAAGAAAGGTCCAACTCTGTTAGTTGAATGCACAGAACACAAAGAAATTACACTGAATGCTTCTGTGTAGTTTTTATTTGAAGTAAATCCTTTTGACACTATAGGCCCCCATGCGCTATGGTTGTCCACTTGCAGTTTCTACAGAAAGAGTGTTTCTGTGCTGCTCTATCAAAAGTAGGTTCAACTCTGTTAGCTGAATGCAAAGAAGACAAAGAAGTTTCACAGAATGCTTCTGTGTAGTTTTTATTTGTAGATATTCTTTTTTGCTGTATAGGCCCCTTAGCGCTATGAATGTCCAATTGCAGTTTCTACAGAAAGAGTGTTTCAGAATTGCTCAATCAAAAGTAAGCTTCAAATCTGTTACTTGAATGCACAGAACAGAAAGAAGTTTCACTGGATGCTTCTGTGTAGTTTTTATTTGAAGATATTCCATGTTCCACTATAGGACCCTTAGGGCTCCGAATATCCACTTGCTGTTTCTACAGAAAGAGCGTCTCAGAACTGCTCAATCAATAGTAAGCTGCATCTCTGTTAGTTGAATGCACAGAACAGAAAGAAGTTTCGCAGAATGCTTCTGTGTAGTTTTTACTTGAAGATATTCCTTTTCCACTATAGAACCCTTAGGGCTCCGAATGTCCACTTACAGTTTCTACAGAAACAATGGTTCAGAACTGTTCAATCAAAAGTAAGCTTCAACTGTGTTAGTTGAATTCACAGAACAGAAAGCAGTTTCATAAAATACTTCTGTGTAGTTTTTATTTGAAGATATTCCTTTTGCCACTAGAGTCCTCCTGGGGCTCCGAATGTCCACTTGCAGTTTCCACAGAAACTGTGTTTCAGAACTGCTCAATCAAAAGTAAGCTTCAACTCTGTTACTTGAATGCACTGAACAAAAAGTACTATCACAGAATGCTTCTGTGTAGTTTTTGTTTGTAGTTATTCCTTTTTCCAGCATAGGCTCCTTAGTGCTACGAATGTCAACTTGCAGTTTCTACAGAAAGAGTGATTCAGAACTGCTCAATCAATAGTAATGTTCAACTCTGTTAGTTGAATGCACAGAACAGAAAGAAGTTTCGGAGAATGCTTCTGTGTAGATTTTATTTGAAGATATTCCTTTTTCCACTATAGAACCCTTAGGGCTCCGAATGTCCACTTACAGTTTCTACAGAAACAATGTTTCAGAACTGTTCAATCAAAAGTATGCTTCAACTCTGTTTGTTGAATTCACAGAACAGAAAGCAGATTCATAAAATGCTTCTGTGTAGTTTTTATTTGAAGATATTCCTTTTGCCACTAGAGTCCTCCTGGGGCTCCGAATGTCCACTTGCAGTTTCCACAGAAACTGTGTTTCAGAACTGCTCAATCAAAAGTAAGCTTCAACTCTGTTAGTTGAATGCACTGAACAAAAATTACTATCACAGAATGCTTCTGTGTAGTTTTTATTTGTAGACATTACATTTTCCACTGTAGGCCTCTTAGCGCTATGAATGTCCACTTGCAGTTTCTAATGAAAGAGTGTTTCAGGGCTGCTCAATCAAAAGAAAGGTCCAACTCTGTTAGTTGAATGCACAGAACAGAAAGTAGTTACACAGAATGCTTCTGTGTAGTTTTTATTTGAAGTAAGTCCTTTTTACACTATAGGCCCCCATGCGCTATGGTTGTCCACTTGCAGTTTCTACAGAAAGAGTGTTTCTGTGCTGCTCTATCAAAAGTAGGTTCAACTCTGTTAGTTGAATGCACAGAAGACAAAGAAGTTTCACAGAATGCTTCTGTGTAGTTTTTATTTGTAGATATTCTTTTTTGCTGTATAGGCCCCTTAGCGCTATGAATGTCCAATTGCAGTTTCTACAGAAAGAGTGTTTCAGAATTGCTCAATCAAAAGTAAGCTTCAAATCTGTTACTTGAATGCACAGAACAGAAAGAAGTTTCACTGAATGCTTCTGTGTAGTTTTTGTTTGTAGTTATTCCTTTTTCCAGTATAGGCTCCTTAGTGCTACGGATGTCCACCTGCAGTTTCTACAGAAAGAGTGTTTCAGAACTGCTCAATCAATAGTAATGTTCAACTCTGTTAGTTGAATGCACAGAACAGAAAGAAGTTTCGCAGAATGCTTCTGAGTAGTTTCTAGTTGAAGATATCCCTTTTTCCACTATAAGCCCCATAGAGCTCTGAATGTCCAGTTGCAGTTTCTACAGAAAGAGTGTTTCAGAACTGCTCTATCAAAAGTAATGTTCAACTCTGTTAGTTGAATGCACAGAACAGAAAGAAGTTTCGGAGAATGCTTCTGTGTAGATTTTATTTGAAGGTATTCCTTTTTCCACTATAGGCCCCTTAGGGTTCCAAATATCCACTTGCTGTTTCTTCAAAAAGAGCGTCTCAGAACTGCTCAATCAATAATTAGTTTCAACTCTGTTAGTTGAATGCAAAGAACAGAAATAAGTTTCACAGAATGCTTCTGTGTAGTTTTTATTTGAAGATATTCCTTTTTCCTCTATAAGCCCATTAGCGCTCTGTATGTCCAGTTGCAGTTTCCACAGAAAGAGTGTTTCAGAACTGCTCTATGAAAAGTAATATTCATCTCTGTTAGTTGAATGCACAGAACAGAAAGAAGTTTGGCAGAATGCTTCTGAGTAGTTTTAATTTGAAGATATTCTTTTTTCCACTATAAGCCCAATAGCGCTCTGAGTGTCCACTTGTAGTTTCTACAGAAACAGTGTTTCAGAGCTGCTCTATCAAAAGTAATATTCAACTCTGTTACTTGAATGCACAGAACAGAAAGAAGTTTCGCAGAATGCTTTTGTGTAGTTTTTATTTGAAGATATTCCATTTTCCACTACAGGACCCTTAGGGCTCCGAATTTCCACTTACACTTTCTACAGAAACAGTGTTTCAGAACTGCTCTATCAAAAGTAATCTTCAACTCTGTTAGTTGAATTCACAGAACAGAAAGCAGTTTCATAAAATGCTTCTGTGTAGTTTTTATTTGAAGATATTCCCTTTGCCACTAGAGTCCTCTTGGGGCTCCGAATATCCACTCGCAGTTTCCACAGAAACAGTGTTTCAGAACTGCTCAATCAAAAGTAAGCTTCAACTCTGTTAGTTGAATGCACTGAACAAAAAGTAGTATCACAGAATGCTTCTGTGTAGTTTTTATTTGAAGACATGACATTTTCCACTGTAGGCCTCTTAGTGCTATGAATGTCCACTTGCAGTTTCTAATGAAAGAGTGTTTCAGTGCTGCTCAATCAAAAGAAAGGTCCAACTCTGTTAGTTGAATGCACAGAACACAAAGAAATTACACTGAATGCTTCTGTGTAGTTTTTATTTGAAGTAAATCCTTTTGACACTATAGGCCCCCATGCGCTATGGTTGTCCACTTGCAGTTTCTACAGAAAGAGTGTTTCTGTGCTGCTCTATCAAAAGTAGGTTCAACTCTGAAAGCTGAATGCAAAGAAGACAAAGAAGTTTCACAGAATGCTTCTGTGTAGTTTTTATTTGTAGATATTCTTTTTTGCTGTATAGGCCCCTTAGCGCTATGAATGTCCAATTGCAGTTTCTACAGAAAGAGTGTTTCAGAATTGCTCAATCAAAAGTAAGCTTCAAATCTGTTACTTGAATGCACAGAACAGAAAGTAGTTTCACTGGATGCTTCTGTGTAGTTTTTATTTGAAGATATTCCATGTTCCACTATAGGACCCTTAGGGCTCCGAATATCCACTTGCTGTTTCTACAGAAAGAGCGTCTCAGAACTGCTCAATCAATAGTAAGCTGCATCTCTGTTAGTTGAATGCACAGAACAGAAAGAAGTTTCGCAGAATGCTTCTGTGTAGTTTTTACTTGAAGATATTCCTTTTCCACTATAGAACCCTTAGGGCTCCGAATGTCCACTTACAGTTTCTACAGAAACAATGGTTCAGAACTGTTCAATCAAAAGTAAGCTTCAACTGTGTTAGTTGAATTCACAGAACAGAAAGCAGTTTCATAAAATACTTCTGTGTAGTTTTTATTTGAAGATATTCCTTTTGCCACTAGAGTCCTCCTGGGGCTCCGAATGTCCACTTGCAGTTTCCACAGAAACTGTGTTTCAGAACTGCTCAATCAAAAGTTAGCTTCAACTCTGTTACTTGAATGCACTGAACAAAAAGTACTATCACAGAATGCTTCTGTGTAGTTTTTGTTTGTAGTTATTCCTTTTTCCAGCATAGGCTCCTTAGTGCTACGAATGTCAACTTGCAGTTTCTACAGAAAGAGTGTTTCAGAACTGCTCAATCAATAGTAATGTTCAACTCTGTTAGTTGAATGCACAGAACAGAAAGAAGTTTCGGAGAATGCTTCTGTGTAGATTTTATTTGAAGATATTCCTTTTTCCACTATAGAACCCTCAGGGCTCCGAATGTCCACTTACAGTTTCTACAGAAACAATGTTTCAGAACTGTTCAATCAAAAGTATGCTTCAACTCTGTTAGTTGAATTCACAGAACAGAAAGCCGATTCATAAAATGCTTCCGTGCAGTTTTTATTTGAAGATATTCCTTTTGCCACTAGAGTCCTCCTGGGGCTCCGAATGTCCACTTGCAGTTTCCACAGAAACTGTGTTTCAGAACTGCTCAATCAAAAGTACGCTTCAACTCTGTTACTTGAATGCACTGAACAAAAGTACTATCACAGTATGCTTCTGTGTAGTTTTTGTTTGTAGTTACTCCTTTTTCCAGCATAGGCTCCTTAGTGCTACGAATGTCAACTTGCAGTTTCTACAGAAAGAGTGTTTCAGAACTGCTCAATCAATAGTAATGTTCAACTCTGGTAGTTGAATCCACAGAACAGAAAGAAGTTTCGGAGAATGCTTCTGTGTAGATTTTATTTGAAGATATTCCTTTTTCCACTATAGAACCATTAGGGCTCCGAATGTCCACTTACAGTTTCTACAGAAACAATGTTTCAGAACTGTTCAATCAAAAGTATGCTTCAACTCTGTTAGTTGAATTCACAGAACAGAAAGCAGATTCATAAAATGCTTCTGTGTAGTTTTTATTTGAAGATATTCCTTTTGCCACTAGAGTCTTCCTGGGGCTCCGAATGTCCACTTGCAGTTTCCACAGAAACTGTGTTTCAGAACTGCTCAATCAAAAGTAAGCTTCAACTCTGTTAGTTGAATGCACTGAACAAAAAGTACTATCACAGAATGCTTCTGTGTAGTTTTTATTTGTAGACATTACATTTTCCACTGTAGGCCTCTTAGCGCTATGAATGTCCACTTGCAGTTTCTAATGAAGGAGTGTTTCAGGGCTGCTCAATCAAAAGAAAGGTCCAACTCTGTTAGTTGAATGCACAGAACAGAAAGTAGTTACACAGAATGCTTCTGTGTAGTTTTTATTTGAAGTAAGTCCTTTTTACACTATAGGCCCCCATGCGCTATGGTTGTCCACTTGCAGTTTCTACAGAAAGAGTGTTTCTGTGCTGCTCTATCAAAAGTAGGTTCAACTCTGTTAGTTGAATGCACAGAAGACAAAGAAGTTTCACAGAATGCTTCTGTGTAGTTTTTATTTGTAGATATTCTTTTTTGCTGTATAGGCCCCTTAGCGCTATGAATGTCCAATTGCAGTTTCTACAGAAAGAGTGTTTCAGAATTGCTCAATCAAAAGTAAGCTTCAAATCTGTTACTTGAATGCACAGAACAGAAAGAAGTTTCACTGAATGCTTCTGTGTAGTTTTTGTTTGTAGTTATTCCTTTTTCCAGTATAGGCTCCTTAGTGCTACGGATGTCCACCTGCAGTTTCTACAGAAAGAGTGTTTCAGAACTGCTCAATCAATAGTAATGTTCAACTCTGTTAGTTGAATGCACAGAACAGAAAGAAGTTTCGCAGAATGCTTCTGAGTAGTTTCTAGTTGAAGATATCCCTTTTTCCACTATAAGCCCCATAGAGCTCTGAATGTCCAGTTGCAGTTTCTACAGAAAGAGTGTTTCAGAACTGCTCTATCAAAAGTAATGTTCAACTCTGTTAGTTGAATGCACAGAACAGAAAGAAGTTTCGGAGAATGCTTCTGTGTAGATTTTATTTGAAGGTATTCCTTTTTCCACTATAGGCCCCTTAGGGTTCCAAATATCCACTTGCTGTTTCTACAAAAAGAGCGTCTCAGAACTGCTCAATCAATAATTAGTTTCAACTCTGTTAGTTGAATGCAAAGAACAGAAATAAGTTTCACAGAATGCTTCTGTGTAGTTTTTATTTGAAGATATTCCTTTTTCCTCTATAAGCCCATTAGCGCTCTGTATGTCCAGTTGCAGTTTCCACAGAAAGAGTGTTTCAGAACTGCTCTATGAAAAGTAATATTCATCTCTGTTAGTTGAATGCACAGAACAGAAAGAAGTTTGGCAGAATGCTTCTGAGTAGTTTTAATTTGAAGATATTCTTTTTTCCACTATAAGCCCAATAGCGCTCTGAGTGTCCACTTGTAGTTTCTACAGAAACAGTGTTTCAGAGCTGCTCTATCAAAAGTAATATTCAACTCTGTTACTTGAATGCACAGAACAGAAAGAAGTTTCGCAGAATGCTTTTGTGTAGTTTTTATTTGAAGATATTCCATTTTCCATTACAGGACCCTTAGGGCTCCGAATTTCCACTTACACTTTCTACAGAAACAGTGTTTCAGAACTGCTCTATCAAAAGTAATCTTCAACTCTGTTAGTTGAATTCACAGAACAGAAAGCAGTTTCATAAAATGCTTCTGTGTAGTTTTTATTTGAAGATATTCCCTTTGCCACTAGAGTCCTCTTGGGGCTCCGAATATCCACTCGCAGTTTCCACAGAAACAGTGTTTCAGAACTGCTCAATCAAAAGTAAGCTTCAACTCTGTTAGTTGAATGCACTGAACAAAAAGTAGTATCACAGAATGCTTCTGTGTAGTTTTTATTTGAAGACATGACATTTTCCACTGTAGGCCTCTTAGTGCTATGAATGTCCACTTGCAGTTTCTAATGAAAGAGTGTTTCAGTGCTGCTCAATCAAAAGAAAGGTCCAACTCTGTTAGTTGAATGCACAGAACACAAAGAAATTACACTGAATGCTTGTGTGTAGTTTTTATTTGAAGTAAATCCTTTTGACACTATAGGCCCCCATGCGCTATGGTTGTCCACTTGCAGTTTCTACAGAAAGAGTGTTTCTGTGCTGCTCTATCAAAAGTAGGTTCAACTCTGAAAGCTGAATGCAAAGAAGACAAAGAAGTTTCACAGAATGCTTCTGTGTAGTTTTTATTTGTAGATATTCTTTTTTGCTGTATAGGCCCCTTAGCGCTATGAATGTCCAATTGCAGTTTCTACAGAAAGAGTGTTTCAGAATTGCTCAATCAAAAGTAAGCTTCAAATCTGTTACTTGAATGCACAGAACAGAAAGTAGTTTCACTGGATGCTTCTGTGTAGTTTTTATTTGAAGATATTCCATGTTCCACTATAGGACCCTTAGGGCTCCGAATATCCACTTGCTGTTTCTACAGAAAGAGCGTCTCAGAACTGCTCAATCAATAGTAAGCTGCATCTCTGTTAGTTGAATGCACAGAACAGAAAGAAGTTTCGCAGAATGCTTCTGTGTAGTTTTTACTTGAAGATATTCCTTTTCCACTATAGAACCCTTAGGGCTCCGAATGTCCACTTACAGTTTCTACAGAAACAATGGTTCAGAACTGTTCAATCAAAAGTAAGCTTCAACTGTGTTAGTTGAATTCACAGAACAGAAAGCAGTTTCATAAAATACTTCTGTGTAGTTTTTATTTGAAGATATTCCTTTTGCCACTAGAGTCCTCCTGGGGCTCCGAATGTCCACTTGCAGTTTCCACAGAAACTGTGTTTCAGAACTGCTCAATCAAAAGTTAGCTTCAACTCTGTTACTTGAATGCACTGAACAAAAAGTACTATCACAGAATGCTTCTGTGTAGTTTTTGTTTGTAGTTATTCCTTTTTCCAGCATAGGCTCCTTAGTGCTACGAATGTCAACTTGCAGTTTCTACAGAAAGAGTGTTTCAGAACTGCTCAATCAATAGTAATGTTCAACTCTGTTAGTTGAATGCACAGAACAGAAAGAAGTTTCGGAGAATGCTTCTGTGTAGATTTTATTTGAAGATATTCCTTTTTCCACTATAGAACCCTCAGGGCTCCGAATGTCCACTTACAGTTTCTACAGAAACAATGTTTCAGAACTGTTCAATCAAAAGTATGCTTCAACTCTGTTAGTTGAATTCACAGAACAGAAAGCCGATTCATAAAATGCTTCCGTGCAGTTTTTATTTGAAGATATTCCTTTTGCCACTAGAGTCCTCCTGGGGCTCCGAATGTCCACTTGCAGTTTCCACAGAAACTGTGTTTCAGAACTGCTCAATCAAAAGTACGCTTCAACTCTGTTACTTGAATGCACTGAACAAAAGTACTATCACAGTATGCTTCTGTGTAGTTTTTGTTTGTAGTTACTCCTTTTTCCAGCATAGGCTCCTTAGTGCTACGAATGTCAACTTGCAGTTTCTACAGAAAGAGTGTTTCAGAACTGCTCAATCAATAGTAATGTTCAACTCTGGTAGTTGAATCCACAGAACAGAAAGAAGTTTCGGAGAATGCTTCTGTGTAGATTTTATTTGAAGATATTCCTTTTTCCACTATAGAACCATTAGGGCTCCGAATGTCCACTTACAGTTTCTACAGAAACAATGTTTCAGAACTGTTCAATCAAAAGTATGCTTCAACTCTGTTAGTTGAATTCACAGAACAGAAAGCAGATTCATAAAATGCTTCTGTGTAGTTTTTATTTGAAGATATTCCTTTTGCCACTAGAGTCTTCCTGGGGCTCCGAATGTCCACTTGCAGTTTCCACAGAAACTGTGTTTCAGAACTGCTCAATCAAAAGTAAGCTTCAACTCTGTTAGTTGAATGCACTGAACAAAAAGTACTATCACAGAATGCTTCTGTGTAGTTTTTATTTGTAGACATTACATTTTCCACTGTAGGCCTCTTAGCGCTATGAATGTCCACTTGCAGTTTCTAATGAAGGAGTGTTTCAGGGCTGCTCAATCAAAAGAAAGGTCCAACTCTGTTAGTTGAATGCACAGAACAGAAAGTAGTTACACAGAATGCTTCTGTGTAGTTTTTATTTGAAGTAAGTCCTTTTTACACTATAGGCCCCCATGCGCTATGGTTGTCCACTTGCAGTTTCTACAGAAAGAGTGTTTCTGTGCTGCTCTATCAAAAGTAGGTTCAACTCTGTTAGTTGAATGCACAGAAGACAAAGAAGTTTCACAGAATGCTTCTGTGTAGTTTTTATTTGTAGATATTCTTTTTTGCTGTATAGGCCCCTTAGCGCTATGAATGTCCAATTGCAGTTTCTACAGAAAGAGTGTTTCAGAATTGCTCAATCAAAAGTAAGCTTCAAATCTGTTACTTGAATGCACAGAACAGAAAGAAGTTTCACTGAATGCTTCTGTGTAGTTTTTGTTTGTAGTTATTCCTTTTTCCAGTATAGGCTCCTTAGTGCTACGGATGTCCACCTGCAGTTTCTACAGAAAGAGTGTTTCAGAACTGCTCAATCAATAGTAATGTTCAACTCTGTTAGTTGAATGCACAGAACAGAAAGAAGTTTCGCAGAATGCTTCTGAGTAGTTTCTAGTTGAAGATATCCCTTTTTCCACTATAAGCCCCATAGAGCTCTGAATGTCCAGTTGCAGTTTCTACAGAAAGAGTGTTTCAGAACTGCTCTATCAAAAGTAATGTTCAACTCTGTTAGTTGAATGCACAGAACAGAAAGAAGTTTCGGAGAATGCTTCTGTGTAGATTTTATTTGAAGGTATTCCTTTTTCCACTATAGGCCCCTTAGGGTTCCAAATATCCACTTGCTGTTTCTACAAAAAGAGCGTCTCAGAACTGCTCAATCAATAATTAGTTTCAACTCTGTTAGTTGAATGCAAAGAACAGAAATAAGTTTCACAGAATGCTTCTGTGTAGTTTTTATTTGAAGATATTCCTTTTTCCTCTATAAGCCCATTAGCGCTCTGTATGTCCAGTTGCAGTTTCCACAGAAAGAGTGTTTCAGAACTGCTCTATGAAAAGTAATATTCATCTCTGTTAGTTGAATGCACAGAACAGAAAGAAGTTTGGCAGAATGCTTCTGAGTAGTTTTAATTTGAAGATATTCTTTTTTCCACTATAAGCCCAATAGCGCTCTGAGTGTCCACTTGTAGTTTCTACAGAAACAGTGTTTCAGAGCTGCTCTATCAAAAGTAATATTCAACTCTGTTACTTGAATGCACAGAACAGAAAGAAGTTTCGCAGAATGCTTTTGTGTAGTTTTTATTTGAAGATATTCCATTTTCCACTACAGGACCCTTAGGGCTCCGAATTTCCACTTACACTTTCTACAGAAACAGTGTTTCAGAACTGCTCTATCAAAAGTAATCTTCAACTCTGTTAGTTGAATTCACAGAACAGAAAGCAGTTTCATAAAATGCTTCTGTGTAGTTTTTATTTGAAGATATTCCCTTTGCCACTAGAGTCCTCTTGGGGCTCCGAATATCCACTCGCAGTTTCCACAGAAACAGTGTTTCAGAACTGCTCAATCAAAAGTAAGCTTCAACTCTGTTAGTTGAATGCACTGAACAAAAAGTAGTATCACAGAATGCTTCTGTGTAGTTTTTATTTGAAGACATGACATTTTCCACTGTAGGCCTCTTAGTGCTATGAATGTCCACTTGCAGTTTCTAATGAAAGAGTGTTTCAGTGCTGCTCAATCAAAAGAAAGGTCCAACTCTGTTAGTTGAATGCACAGAACACAAAGAAATTACACTGAATGCTTGTGTGTAGTTTTTATTTGAAGTAAATCCTTTTGACACTATAGGCCCCCATGCGCTATGGTTGTCCACTTGCAGTTTCTACAGAAAGAGTGTTTCTGTGCTGCTCTATCAAAAGTAGGTTCAACTCTGTTAGCTGAATGCAAAGAAGACAAAGAAGTTTCACAGAATGCTTCTGTGTAGTTTTTATTTGTAGATATTCTTTTTTGCTGTATAGGCCCCTTAGCGCTATGAATGTCCAATTGCAGTTTCTACAGAAAGAGTGTTTCAGAATTGCTCAATCAAAAGTAAGCTTCAAATCTGTTACTTGAATGCACAGAACAGAAAGAAGTTTCACTGGATGCTTCTGTGTAGTTTTTATTTGAAGATATTCCATGTTCCACTATAGGACCCTTAGGGCTCCGAATATCCACTTGCTGTTTCTACAGAAAGAGCGTCTCAGAACTGCTCAATCAATAGTAAGCTGCATCTCTGTTAGTTGAATGCACAGAACAGAAAGAAGTTTCGCAGAATGCTTCTGTGTAGTTTTTACTTGAAGATATTCCTTTTCCACTATAGAACCCTTAGGGCTCCGAATGTCCACTTACAGTTTCTACAGAAACAATGGTTCAGAACTGTTCAATCAAAAGTAAGCTTCAACTGTGTTAGTTGAATTCACAGAACAGAAAGCAGTTTCATAAAATACTTCTGTGTAGTTTTTATTTGAAGATATTCCTTTTGCCACTAGAGTCCTCCTGGGGCTCCGAATGTCCACTTGCAGTTTCCACAGAAACTGTGTTTCAGAACTGCTCAATCAAAAGTAAGCTTCAACTCTGTTACTTGAATGCACTGAACAAAAAGTACTATCACAGAATGCTTCTGTGTAGTTTTTGTTTGTAGTTATTCCTTTTTCCAGCATAGGCTCCTTAGTGCTACGAATGTCAACTTGCAGTTTCTACAGAAAGAGTGATTCAGAACTGCTCAATCAATAGTAATGTTCAACTCTGTTAGTTGAATGCACAGAACAGAAAGAAGTTTCGGAGAATGCTTCTGTGTAGATTTTATTTGAAGATATTCCTTTTTCCACTATAGAACCCTTAGGGCTCCGAATGTCCACTTACAGTTTCTACAGAAACAATGTTTCAGAACTGTTCAATCAAAAGTATGCTTCAACTCTGTTTGTTGAATTCACAGAACAGAAAGCAGATTCATAAAATGCTTCTGTGTAGTTTTTATTTGAAGATATTCCTTTTGCCACTAGAGTCCTCCTGGGGCTCCGAATGTCCACTTGCAGTTTCCACAGAAACTGTGTTTCAGAACTGCTCAATCAAAAGTAAGCTTCAACTCTGTTAGTTGAATGCACTGAACAAAAATTACTATCACAGAATGCTTCTGTGTAGTTTTTATTTGTAGACATTACATTTTCCACTGTAGGCCTCTTAGCGCTATGAATGTCCACTTGCAGTTTCTAATGAAAGAGTGTTTCAGGGCTGCTCAATCAAAAGAAAGGTCCAACTCTGTTAGTTGAATGCACAGAACAGAAAGTAGTTACACAGAATGCTTCTGTGTAGTTTTTATTTGAAGTAAGTCCTTTTTACACTATAGGCCCCCATGCGCTATGGTTGTCCACTTGCAGTTTCTACAGAAAGAGTGTTTCTGTGCTGCTCTATCAAAAGTAGGTTCAACTCTGTTAGTTGAATGCACAGAAGACAAAGAAGTTTCACAGAATGCTTCTGTGTAGTTTTTATTTGTAGATATTCTTTTTTGCTGTATAGGCCCCTTAGCGCTATGAATGTCCAATTGCAGTTTCTACAGAAAGAGTGTTTCAGAATTGCTCAATCAAAAGTAAGCTTCAAATCTGTTACTTGAATGCACAGAACAGAAAGAAGTTTCACTGAATGCTTCTGTGTAGTTTTTGTTTGTAGTTATTCCTTTTTCCAGTATAGGCTCCTTAGTGCTACGGATGTCCACCTGCAGTTTCTACAGAAAGAGTGTTTCAGAACTGCTCAATCAATAGTAATGTTCAACTCTGTTAGTTGAATGCACAGAACAGAAAGAAGTTTCGCAGAATGCTTCTGAGTAGTTTCTAGTTGAAGATATCCCTTTTTCCACTATAAGCCCCATAGAGCTCTGAATGTCCAGTTGCAGTTTCTACAGAAAGAGTGTTTCAGAACTGCTCTATCAAAAGTAATGTTCAACTCTGTTAGTTGAATGCACAGAACAGAAAGAAGTTTCGGAGAATGCTTCTGTGTAGATTTTATTTGAAGGTATTCCTTTTTCCACTATAGGCCCCTTAGGGTTCCAAATATCCACTTGCTGTTTCTTCAAAAAGAGCGTCTCAGAACTGCTCAATCAATAATTAGTTTCAACTCTGTTAGTTGAATGCAAAGAACAGAAATAAGTTTCACAGAATGCTTCTGTGTAGTTTTTATTTGAAGATATTCCTTTTTCCTCTATAAGCCCATTAGCGCTCTGTATGTCCAGTTGCAGTTTCCACAGAAAGAGTGTTTCAGAACTGCTCTATGAAAAGTAATATTCATCTCTGTTAGTTGAATGCACAGAACAGAAAGAAGTTTGGCAGAATGCTTCTGAGTAGTTTTAATTTGAAGATATTCTTTTTTCCACTATAAGCCCAATAGCGCTCTGAGTGTCCACTTGTAGTTTCTACAGAAACAGTGTTTCAGAGCTGCTCTATCAAAAGTAATATTCAACTCTGTTACTTGAATGCACAGAACAGAAAGAAGTTTCGCAGAATGCTTTTGTGTAGTTTTTATTTGAAGATATTCCATTTTCCACTACAGGACCCTTAGGGCTCCGAATTTCCACTTACACTTTCTACAGAAACAGTGTTTCAGAACTGCTCTATCAAAAGTAATCTTCAACTCTGTTAGTTGAATTCACAGAACAGAAAGCAGTTTCATAAAATGCTTCTGTGTAGTTTTTATTTGAAGATATTCCCTTTGCCACTAGAGTCCTCTTGGGGCTCCGAATATCCACTCGCAGTTTCCACAGAAACAGTGTTTCAGAACTGCTCAATCAAAAGTAAGCTTCAACTCTGTTAGTTGAATGCACTGAACAAAAAGTAGTATCACAGAATGCTTCTGTGTAGTTTTTATTTGAAGACATGACATTTTCCACTGTAGGCCTCTTAGTGCTATGAATGTCCACTTGCAGTTTCTAATGAAAGAGTGTTTCAGTGCTGCTCAATCAAAAGAAAGGTCCAACTCTGTTAGTTGAATGCACAGAACACAAAGAAATTACACTGAATGCTTCTGTGTAGTTTTTATTTGAAGTAAATCCTTTTGACACTATAGGCCCCCATGCGCTATGGTTGTCCACTTGCAGTTTCTACAGAAAGAGTGTTTCTGTGCTGCTCTATCAAAAGTAGGTTCAACTCTGAAAGCTGAATGCAAAGAAGACAAAGAAGTTTCACAGAATGCTTCTGTGTAGTTTTTATTTGTAGATATTCTTTTTTGCTGTATAGGCCCCTTAGCGCTATGAATGTCCAATTGCAGTTTCTACAGAAAGAGTGTTTCAGAATTGCTCAATCAAAAGTAAGCTTCAAATCTGTTACTTGAATGCACAGAACAGAAAGTAGTTTCACTGGATGCTTCTGTGTAGTTTTTATTTGAAGATATTCCATGTTCCACTATAGGACCCTTAGGGCTCCGAATATCCACTTGCTGTTTCTACAGAAAGAGCGTCTCAGAACTGCTCAATCAATAGTAAGCTGCATCTCTGTTAGTTGAATGCACAGAACAGAAAGAAGTTTCGCAGAATGCTTCTGTGTAGTTTTTACTTGAAGATATTCCTTTTCCACTATAGAACCCTTAGGGCTCCGAATGTCCACTTACAGTTTCTACAGAAACAATGGTTCAGAACTGTTCAATCAAAAGTAAGCTTCAACTGTGTTAGTTGAATTCACAGAACAGAAAGCAGTTTCATAAAATACTTCTGTGTAGTTTTTATTTGAAGATATTCCTTTTGCCACTAGAGTCCTCCTGGGGCTCCGAATGTCCACTTGCAGTTTCCACAGAAACTGTGTTTCAGAACTGCTCAATCAAAAGTTAGCTTCAACTCTGTTACTTGAATGCACTGAACAAAAAGTACTATCACAGAATGCTTCTGTGTAGTTTTTGTTTGTAGTTATTCCTTTTTCCAGCATAGGCTCCTTAGTGCTACGAATGTCAACTTGCAGTTTCTACAGAAAGAGTGTTTCAGAACTGCTCAATCAATAGTAATGTTCAACTCTGTTAGTTGAATGCACAGAACAGAAAGAAGTTTCGGAGAATGCTTCTGTGTAGATTTTATTTGAAGATATTCCTTTATCCACTATAGAACCCTCAGGGCTCCGAATGTCCACTTACAGTTTCTACAGAAACAATGTTTCAGAACTGTTCAATCAAAAGTATGCTTCAACTCTGTTAGTTGAATTCACAGAACAGAAAGCCGATTCATAAAATGCTTCCGTGCAGTTTTTATTTGAAGATATTCCTTTTGCCACTAGAGTCCTCCTGGGGCTCCGAATGTCCACTTGCAGTTTCCACAGAAACTGTGTTTCAGAACTGCTCAATCAAAAGTACGCTTCAACTCTGTTACTTGAATGCACTGAACAAAAGTACTATCACAGTATGCTTCTGTGTAGTTTTTGTTTGTAGTTACTCCTTTTTCCAGCATAGGCTCCTTAGTGCTACGAATGTCAACTTGCAGTTTCTACAGAAAGAGTGTTTCAGAACTGCTCAATCAATAGTAATGTTCAACTCTGGTAGTTGAATCCACAGAACAGAAAGAAGTTTCGGAGAATGCTTCTGTGTAGATTTTATTTGAAGATATTCCTTTTTCCACTATAGAACCATTAGGGCTCCGAATGTCCACTTACAGTTTCTACAGAAACAATGTTTCAGAACTGTTCAATCAAAAGTATGCTTCAACTCTGTTAGTTGAATTCACAGAACAGAAAGCAGATTCATAAAATGCTTCTGTGTAGTTTTTATTTGAAGATATTCCTTTTGCCACTAGAGTCTTCCTGGGGCTCCGAATGTCCACTTGCAGTTTCCACAGAAACTGTGTTTCAGAACTGCTCAATCAAAAGTAAGCTTCAACTCTGTTAGTTGAATGCACTGAACAAAAAGTACTATCACAGAATGCTTCTGTGTAGTTTTTATTTGTAGACATTACATTTTCCACTGTAGGCCTCTTAGCGCTATGAATGTCCACTTGCAGTTTCTAATGAAGGAGTGTTTCAGGGCTGCTCAATCAAAAGAAAGGTCCAACTCTGTTAGTTGAATGCACAGAACAGAAAGTAGTTACACAGAATGCTTCTGTGTAGTTTTTATTTGAAGTAAGTCCTTTTTACACTATAGGCCCCCATGCGCTATGGTTGTCCACTTGCAGTTTCTACAGAAAGAGTGTTTCTGTGCTGCTCTATCAAAAGTAGGTTCAACTCTGTTAGTTGAATGCACAGAAGACAAAGAAGTTTCACAGAATGCTTCTGTGTAGTTTTTATTTGTAGATATTCTTTTTTGCTGTATAGGCCCCTTAGCGCTATGAATGTCCAATTGCAGTTTCTACAGAAAGAGTGTTTCAGAATTGCTCAATCAAAAGTAAGCTTCAAATCTGTTACTTGAATGCACAGAACAGAAAGAAGTTTCACTGAATGCTTCTGTGTAGTTTTTGTTTGTAGTTATTCCTTTTTCCAGCATAGGCTCCTTAGTGCTACGAATGTCCACCTGCAGTTTCTACAGAAAGAGTGTTTCAGAACTGCTCAATCAATAGTAATGTTCAACTCTGTTAGTTGAATGCACAGAACAGAAAGAAGTTTCGCAGAATGCTTCTGAGTAGTTTCTAGTTGAAGATATCCCTTTTTCCACTATAAGCCCCATAGAGCTCTGAATGTCCAGTTGCAGTTTCTACAGAAAGAGTGTTTCAGAACTGCTCTATCAAAAGTAATGTTCAACTCTGTTAGTTGAATGCACAGAACAGAAAGAAGTTTCGGAGAATGCTTCTGTGTAGATTTTATTTGAAGGTATTCCTTTTTCCACTATAGGCCCCTTAGGGTTCCAAATATCCACTTGCTGTTTCTACAAAAAGAGCGTCTCAGAACTGCTCAATCAATAATTAGCTTCAACTCTGTTAGTTGAATGCAAAGAACAGAAATAAGTTTCACAGAATGCTTCTGTGTAGTTTTTATTTGAAGATATTCCTTTTTCCTCTATAAGCCCATTAGCGCTCTGTATGTCCAGTTGCAGTTTCCACAGAAAGAGTGTTTCAGAACTGCTCTATGAAAAGTAATATTCATCTCTGTTAGTTGAATGCACAGAACAGAAAGAAGTTTGGCAGAATGCTTCTGAGTAGTTTTAATTTGAAGATATTCTTTTTTCCACTATAAGCCCAATAGCGCTCTGAGTGTCCACTTGTAGTTTCTACAGAAACAGTGTTTCAGAGCTGCTCTATCAAAAGTAATATTCAACTCTGTTACTTGAATGCACAGAACAGAAAGAAGTTTCGCAGAATGCTTTTGTGTAGTTTTTATTTGAAGATATTCCATTTTCCACTACAGGACCCTTAGGGCTCCGAATTTCCACTTACACTTTCTACAGAAACAGTGTTTCAGAACTGCTCTATCAAAAGTAATCTTCAACTCTGTTAGTTGAATTCACAGAACAGAAAGCAGTTTCATAAAATGCTTCTGTGTAGTTTTTATTTGAAGATATTCCCTTTGCCACTAGAGTCCTCTTGGGGCTCCGAATATCCACTCGCAGTTTCCACAGAAACAGTGTTTCAGAACTGCTCAATCAAAAGTAAGCTTCAACTCTGTTAGTTGAATGCACTGAACAAAAAGTAGTATCACAGAATGCTTCTGTGTAGTTTTTATTTGAAGACATGACATTTTCCACTGTAGGCCTCTTAGTGCTATGAATGTCCACTTGCAGTTTCTAATGAAAGAGTGTTTCAGTGCTGCTCAATCAAAAGAAAGGTCCAACTCTGTTAGTTGAATGCACAGAACACAAAGAAATTACACTGAATGCTTCTGTGTAGTTTTTATTTGAAGTAAATCCTTTTGACACTATAGGCCCCCATGCGCTATGGTTGTCCACTTGCAGTTTCTACAGAAAGAGTGTTTCTGTGCTGCTCTATCAAAAGTAGGTTCAACTCTGTTAGCTGAATGCAAAGAAGACAAAGAAGTTTCACAGAATGCTTCTGTGTAGTTTTTATTTGTAGATATTCTTTTTTGCTGTATAGGCCCCTTAGCGCTATGAATGTCCAATTGCAGTTTCTACAGAAAGAGTGTTTCAGAATTGCTCAATCAAAAGTAAGCTTCAAATCTATTACTTGAATGCACAGAACAGAAAGAAGTTTCACTGGATGCTTCTGTGTAGTTTTTATTTGAAGATATTCCATGTTCCACTATAGGACCCTTAGGGCTCCGAATATCCACTTGCTGTTTCTACAGAAAGAGCGTCTCAGAACTGCTCAATCAATAGTAAGCTGCATCTCTGTTAGTTGAGTGCACAGAACAGAAAGAAGTTTCGCAGAATGCTTCTGTGTAGTTTTTACTTGAAGATATTCCTTTTCCACTATAGAACCCTTAGGGCTCCGAATGTCCACTTACAGTTTCTACAGAAACAATGGTTCAGAACTGTTCAATCAAAAGTAAGCTTCAACTGTGTTAGTTGAATTCACAGAACAGAAAGCAGTTTCATAAAATACTTCTGTGTAGTTTTTATTTGAAGATATTCCTTTTGCCACTAGAGTCCTCCTGGGGCTCCGAATGTCCACTTGCAGTTTCCACAGAAACTGTGTTTCAGAACTGCTCAATCAAAAGTAAGCTTCAACTCTGTTACTTGAATGCACTGAACAAAAAGTACTATCACAGAATGCTTCTGTGTAGTTTTTGTTTGTAGTTATTCCTTTTTCCAGCATAGGCTCCTTAGTGCTACGAATGTCAACTTGCAGTTTCTACAGAAAGAGTGATTCAGAACTGCTCAATCAATAGTAATGTTCAACTCTGTTAGTTGAATGCACAGAACAGAAAGAAGTTTCGGAGAATGCTTCTGTGTAGATTTTATTTGAAGATATTCCTTTTTCCACTATAGAACCATTAGGGCTCCGAATGTCCACTTACAGTTTCTACAGAAACAATGTTTCAGAACTGTTCAATCAAAAGTATGCTTCAACTCTGTTTGTTGAATTCACAGAACAGAAAGCAGATTCATAAAATGCTTCTGTGTAGTTTTTATTTGAAGATATTCCTTTTGCCACTAGAGTCCTCCTGGGGCTCCGAATGTCCACTTGCAGTTTCCACAGAAACTGTGTTTCAGAACTGCTCAATCAAAAGTAAGCTTCAACTCTGTTAGTTGAATGCACTGAACAAAAATTACTATCACAGAATGCTTCTGTGTAGTTTTTATTTGTAGACATTACATTTTCCACTGTAGGCCTCTTAGCGCTATGAATGTCCACTTGCAGTTTCTAATGAAAGAGTGTTTCAGGGCTGCTCAATCAAAAGAAAGGTCCAACTCTGTTAGTTGAATGCACAGAACAGAAAGTAGTTACACAGAATGCTTCTGTGTAGTTTTTATTTGAAGTAAGTCCTTTTTACACTATAGGCCCCCATGCGCTATGGTTGTCCACTTGCAGTTTCTACAGAAAGAGTGTTTCTGTGCTGCTCTATCAAAAGTAGGTTCAACTCTGTTAGTTGAATGCACAGAAGACAAAGAAGTTTCACAGAATGCTTCTGTGTAGTTTTTATTTGTAGATATTCTTTTTTGCTGTATAGGCCCCTTAGCGCTATGAATGTCCAATTGCAGTTTCTACAGAAAGAGTGTTTCAGAATTGCTCAATCAAAAGTAAGCTTCAAATCTGTTACTTGAATGCACAGAACAGAAAGAAGTTTCACTGAATGCTTCTGTGTAGTTTTTGTTTGTAGTTATTCCTTTTTCCAGTATAGGCTCCTTAGTGCTACGGATGTCCACCTGCAGTTTCTACAGAAAGAGTGTTTCAGAACTGCTCAATCAATAGTAATGTTCAACTCTGTTAGTTGAATGCACAGAACAGAAAGAAGTTTCGCAGAATGCTTCTGAGTAGTTTCTAGTTGAAGATATCCCTTTTTCCACTATAAGCCCCATAGAGCTCTGAATGTCCAGTTGCAGTTTCTACAGAAAGAGTGTTTCAGAACTGCTCTATCAAAAGTAATGTTCAACTCTGTTAGTTGAATGCACAGAACAGAAAGAAGTTTCGGAGAATGCTTCTGTGTAGATTTTATTTGAAGGTATTCCTTTTTCCACTATAGGCCCCTTAGGGTTCCAAATATCCACTTGCTGTTTCTTCAAAAAGAGCGTCTCAGAACTGCTCAATCAATAATTAGTTTCAACTCTGTTAGTTGAATGCAAAGAACAGAAATAAGTTTCACAGAATGCTTCTGTGTAGTTTTTATTTGAAGATATTCCTTTTTCCTCTATAAGCCCATTAGCGCTCTGTATGTCCAGTTGCAGTTTCCACAGAAAGAGTGTTTCAGAACTGCTCTATGAAAAGTAATATTCATCTCTGTTAGTTGAATGCACAGAACAGAAAGAAGTTTGGCAGAATGCTTCTGAGTAGTTTTAATTTGAAGATATTCTTTTTTCCACTATAAGCCCAATAGCGCTCTGAGTGTCCACTTGTAGTTTCTACAGAAACAGTGTTTCAGAGCTGCTCTATCAAAAGTAATATTCAACTCTGTTACTTGAATGCACAGAACAGAAAGAAGTTTCGCAGAATGCTTTTGTGTAGTTTTTATTTGAAGATATTCCATTTTCCACTACAGGACCCTTAGGGCTCCGAATTTCCACTTACACTTTCTACAGAAACAGTGTTTCAGAACTGCTCTATCAAAAGTAATCTTCAACTCTGTTAGTTGAATTCACAGAACAGAAAGCAGTTTCATAAAATGCTTCTGTGTAGTTTTTATTTGAAGATATTCCCTTTGCCACTAGAGTCCTCTTGGGGCTCCGAATATCCACTCGCAGTTTCCACAGAAACAGTGTTTCAGAACTGCTCAATCAAAAGTAAGCTTCAACTCTGTTAGTTGAATGCACTGAACAAAAAGTAGTATCACAGAATGCTTCTGTGTAGTTTTTATTTGAAGACATGACATTTTCCACTGTAGGCCTCTTAGTGCTATGAATGTCCACTTGCAGTTTCTAATGAAAGAGTGTTTCAGTGCTGCTCAATCAAAAGAAAGGTCCAACTCTGTTAGTTGAATGCACAGAACACAAAGAAATTACACTGAATGCTTCTGTGTAGTTTTTATTTGAAGTAAATCCTTTTGACACTATAGGCCCCCATGCGCTATGGTTGTCCACTTGCAGTTTCTACAGAAAGAGTGTTTCTGTGCTGCTCTATCAAAAGTAGGTTCAACTCTGTTAGCTGAATGCAAAGAAGACAAAGAAGTTTCACAGAATGCTTCTGTGTAGTTTTTATTTGTAGATATTCTTTTTTGCTGTATAGGCCCCTTAGCGCTATGAATGTCCAATTGCAGTTTCTACAGAAAGAGTGTTTCAGAATTGCTCAATCAAAAGTAAGCTTCAAATCTGTTACTTGAATGCACAGAACAGAAAGTAGTTTCACTGGATGCTTCTGTGTAGTTTTTATTTGAAGATATTCCATGTTCCACTATAGGACCCTTAGGGCTCCGAATATCCACTTGCTGTTTCTACAGAAAGAGCGTCTCAGAACTGCTCAATCAATAGTAAGCTGCATCTCTGTTAGTTGAATGCACAGAACAGAAAGAAGTTTCGCAGAATGCTTCTGTGTAGTTTTTACTTGAAGATATTCCTTTTCCACTATAGAACCCTTAGGGCTCCGAATGTCCACTTACAGTTTCTACAGAAACAATGGTTCAGAACTGTTCAATCAAAAGTAAGCTTCAACTGTGTTAGTTGAATTCACAGAACAGAAAGCAGTTTCATAAAATACTTCTGTGTAGTTTTTATTTGAAGATATTCCTTTTGCCACTAGAGTCCTCCTGGGGCTCCGAATGTCCACTTGCAGTTTCCACAGAAACTGTGTTTCAGAACTGCTCAATCAAAAGTTAGCTTCAACTCTGTTACTTGAATGCACTGAACAAAAAGTACTATCACAGAATGCTTCTGTGTAGTTTTTGTTTGTAGTTATTCCTTTTTCCAGCATAGGCTCCTTAGTGCTACGAATGTCAACTTGCAGTTTCTACAGAAAGAGTGTTTCAGAACTGCTCAATCAATAGTAATGTTCAACTCTGTTAGTTGAATGCACAGAACAGAAAGAAGTTTCGGAGAATGCTTCTGTGTAGATTTTATTTGAAGATATTCCTTTATCCACTATAGAACCCTCAGGGCTCCGAATGTCCACTTACAGTTTCTACAGAAACAATGTTTCAGAACTGTTCAATCAAAAGTATGCTTCAACTCTGTTAGTTGAATTCACAGAACAGAAAGCCGATTCATAAAATGCTTCCGTGCAGTTTTTATTTGAAGATATTCCTTTTGCCACTAGAGTCCTCCTGGGGCTCCGAATGTCCACTTGCAGTTTCCACAGAAACTGTGTTTCAGAACTGCTCAATCAAAAGTACGCTTCAACTCTGTTACTTGAATGCACTGAACAAAAGTACTATCACAGTATGCTTCTGTGTAGTTTTTGTTTGTAGTTACTCCTTTTTCCAGCATAGGCTCCTTAGTGCTACGAATGTCAACTTGCAGTTTCTACAGAAAGAGTGTTTCAGAACTGCTCAATCAATAGTAATGTTCAACTCTGGTAGTTGAATCCACAGAACAGAAAGAAGTTTCGGAGAATGCTTCTGTGTAGATTTTATTTGAAGATATTCCTTTTTCCACTATAGAACCATTAGGGCTCCGAATGTCCACTTACAGTTTCTACAGAAACAATGTTTCAGAACTGTTCAATCAAAAGTATGCTTCAACTCTGTTAGTTGAATTCACAGAACAGAAAGCAGATTCATAAAATGCTTCTGTGTAGTTTTTATTTGAAGATATTCCTTTTGCCACTAGAGTCTTCCTGGGGCTCCGAATGTCCACTTGCAGTTTCCACAGAAACTGTGTTTCAGAACTGCTCAATCAAAAGTAAGCTTCAACTCTGTTAGTTGAATGCACTGAACAAAAAGTACTATCACAGAATGCTTCTGTGTAGTTTTTATTTGTAGACATTACATTTTCCACTGTAGGCCTCTTAGCGCTATGAATGTCCACTTGCAGTTTCTAATGAAGGAGTGTTTCAGGGCTGCTCAATCAAAAGAAAGGTCCAACTCTGTTAGTTGAATGCACAGAACAGAAAGTAGTTACACAGAATGCTTCTGTGTAGTTTTTATTTGAAGTAAGTCCTTTTTACACTATAGGCCCCCATGCGCTATGGTTGTCCACTTGCAGTTTCTACAGAAAGAGTGTTTCTGTGCTGCTCTATCAAAAGTAGGTTCAACTCTGTTAGTTGAATGCACAGAAGACAAAGAAGTTTCACAGAATGCTTCTGTGTAGTTTTTATTTGTAGATATTCTTTTTTGCTGTATAGGCCCCTTAGCGCTATGAATGTCCAATTGCAGTTTCTACAGAAAGAGTGTTTCAGAATTGCTCAATCAAAAGTAAGCTTCAAATCTGTTACTTGAATGCACAGAACAGAAAGAAGTTTCACTGAATGCTTCTGTGTAGTTTTTGTTTGTAGTTATTCCTTTTTCCAGCATAGGCTCCTTAGTGCTACGAATGTCCACCTGCAGTTTCTACAGAAAGAGTGTTTCAGAACTGCTCAATCAATAGTAATGTTCAACTCTGTTAGTTGAATGCACAGAACAGAAAGAAGTTTCGCAGAATGCTTCTGAGTAGTTTCTAGTTGAAGATATCCCTTTTTCCACTATAAGCCCCATAGAGCTCTGAATGTCCAGTTGCAGTTTCTACAGAAAGAGTGTTTCAGAACTGCTCTATCAAAAGTAATGTTCAACTCTGTTAGTTGAATGCACAGAACAGAAAGAAGTTTCGGAGAATGCTTCTGTGTAGATTTTATTTGAAGGTATTCCTTTTTCCACTATAGGCCCCTTAGGGTTCCAAATATCCACTTGCTGTTTCTACAAAAAGAGCGTCTCAGAACTGCTCAATCAATAATTAGCTTCAACTCTGTTAGTTGAATGCAAAGAACAGAAATAAGTTTCACAGAATGCTTCTGTGTAGTTTTTATTTGAAGATATTCCTTTTTCCTCTATAAGCCCATTAGCGCTCTGTATGTCCAGTTGCAGTTTCCACAGAAAGAGTGTTTCAGAACTGCTCTATGAAAAGTAATATTCATCTCTGTTAGTTGAATGCACAGAACAGAAAGAAGTTTGGCAGAATGCTTCTGAGTAGTTTTAATTTGAAGATATTCTTTTTTCCACTATAAGCCCAATAGCGCTCTGAGTGTCCACTTGTAGTTTCTACAGAAACAGTGTTTCAGAGCTGCTCTATCAAAAGTAATATTCAACTCTGTTACTTGAATGCACAGAACAGAAAGAAGTTTCGCAGAATGCTTTTGTGTAGTTTTTATTTGAAGATATTCCATTTTCCACTACAGGACCCTTAGGGCTCCGAATTTCCACTTACACTTTCTACAGAAACAGTGTTTCAGAACTGCTCTATCAAAAGTAATCTTCAACTCTGTTAGTTGAATTCACAGAACAGAAAGCAGTTTCATAAAATGCTTCTGTGTAGTTTTTATTTGAAGATATTCCCTTTGCCACTAGAGTCCTCTTGGGGCTCCGAATATCCACTCGCAGTTTCCACAGAAACAGTGTTTCAGAACTGCTCAATCAAAAGTAAGCTTCAACTCTGTTAGTTGAATGCACTGAACAAAAAGTAGTATCACAGAATGCTTCTGTGTAGTTTTTATTTGAAGACATGACATTTTCCACTGTAGGCCTCTTAGTGCTATGAATGTCCACTTGCAGTTTCTAATGAAAGAGTGTTTCAGTGCTGCTCAATCAAAAGAAAGGTCCAACTCTGTTAGTTGAATGCACAGAACACAAAGAAATTACACTGAATGCTTCTGTGTAGTTTTTATTTGAAGTAAATCCTTTTGACACTATAGGCCCCCATGCGCTATGGTTGTCCACTTGCAGTTTCTACAGAAAGAGTGTTTCTGTGCTGCTCTATCAAAAGTAGGTTCAACTCTGTTAGCTGAATGCAAAGAAGACAAAGAAGTTTCACAGAATGCTTCTGTGTATTTTTTATTTGTAGATATTCTTTTTTGCTGTATAGGCCCCTTAGCGCTATGAATGTCCAATTGCAGTTTCTACAGAAAGAGTGTTTCAGAATTGCTCAATCAAAAGTAAGCTTCAAATCTATTACTTGAATGCACAGAACAGAAAGAAGTTTCACTGGATGCTTCTGTGTAGTTTTTATTTGAAGATATTCCATGTTCCACTATAGGACCCTTAGGGCTCCGAATATCCACTTGCTGTTTCTACAGAAAGAGCGTCTCAGAACTGCTCAATCAATAGTAAGCTGCATCTCTGTTAGTTGAGTGCACAGAACAGAAAGAAGTTTCGCAGAATGCTTCTGTGTAGTTTTTACTTGAAGATATTCCTTTTCCACTATAGAACCCTTAGGGCTCCGAATGTCCACTTACAGTTTCTACAGAAACAATGGTTCAGAACTGTTCAATCAAAAGTAAGCTTCAACTGTGTTAGTTGAATTCACAGAACAGAAAGCAGTTTCATAAAATACTTCTGTGTAGTTTTTATTTGAAGATATTCCTTTTGCCACTAGAGTCCTCCTGGGGCTCCGAATGTCCACTTGCAGTTTCCACAGAAACTGTGTTTCAGAACTGCTCAATCAAAAGTAAGCTTCAACTCTGTTACTTGAATGCACTGAACAAAAAGTACTATCACAGAATGCTTCTGTGTAGTTTTTGTTTGTAGTTATTCCTTTTTCCAGCATAGGCTCCTTAGTGCTACGAATGTCAACTTGCAGTTTCTACAGAAAGAGTGATTCAGAACTGCTCAATCAATAGTAATGTTCAACTCTGTTAGTTGAATGCACAGAACAGAAAGAAGTTTCGGAGAATGCTTCTGTGTAGATTTTATTTGAAGATATTCCTTTTTCCACTATAGAACCATTAGGGCTCCGAATGTCCACTTACAGTTTCTACAGAAACAATGTTTCAGAACTGTTCAATCAAAAGTATGCTTCAACTCTGTTTGTTGAATTCACAGAACAGAAAGCAGATTCATAAAATGCTTCTGTGTAGTTTTTATTTGAAGATATTCCTTTTGCCACTAGAGTCCTCCTGGGGCTCCGAATGTCCACTTGCAGTTTCCACAGAAACTGTGTTTCAGAACTGCTCAATCAAAAGTAAGCTTCAACTCTGTTAGTTGAATGCACTGAATAAAAATTACTATCACAGAATGCTTCTGTGTAGTTTTTATTTGTAGACATTACATTTTCCACTGTAGGCCTCTTAGCGCTATGAATGTCCACTTGCAGTTTCTAATGAAAGAGTGTTTCAGGGCTGCTCAATCAAAAGAAAGGTCCAACTCTGTTAGTTGAATGCACAGAACAGAAAGTAGTTACACAGAATGCTTCTGTGTAGTTTTTATTTGAAGTAAGTCCTTTTTACACTATAGGCCCCCATGCGCTATGGTTGTCCACTTGCAGTTTCTACAGAAAGAGTGTTTCTGTGCTGCTCTATCAAAAGTAGGTTCAACTCTGTTAGTTGAATGCACAGAAGACAAAGAAGTTTCACAGAATGCTTCTGTGTAGTTTTTATTTGTAGATATTCTTTTTTGCTGTATAGGCCCCTTAGCGCTATGAATGTCCAATTGCAGTTTCTACAGAAAGAGTGTTTCAGAATTGCTCAATCAAAAGTAAGCTTCAAATCTGTTACTTGAATGCACAGAACAGAAAGAAGTTTCACTGAATGCTTCTGTGTAGTTTTTGTTTGTAGTTATTCCTTTTTCCAGTATAGGCTCCTTAGTGCTACGGATGTCCACCTGCAGTTTCTACAGAAAGAGTGTTTCAGAACTGCTCAATCAATAGTAATGTTCAACTCTGTTAGTTGAATGCACAGAACAGAAAGAAGTTTCGCAGAATGCTTCTGAGTAGTTTCTAGTTGAAGATATCCCTTTTTCCACTATAAGCCCCATAGAGCTCTGAATGTCCAGTTGCAGTTTCTACAGAAAGAGTGTTTCAGAACTGCTCTATCAAAAGTAATGTTCAACTCTGTTAGTTGAATGCACAGAACAGAAAGAAGTTTCGGAGAATGCTTCTGTGTAGATTTTATTTGAAGGTGTTCCTTTTTCCACTATAGGCCCCTTAGGGTTCCAAATATCCACTTGCTGTTTCTACAAAAAGAGCGTCTCAGAACTGCTCAATCAATAATTAGTTTCAACTCTGTTAGTTGAATGCAAAGAACAGAAATAAGTTTCACAGAATGCTTCTGTGTAGTTTTTATTTGAAGATATTCCTTTTTCCTCTATAAGCCCATTAGCGCTCTGTATGTCCAGTTGCAGTTTCCACAGAAAGAGTGTTTCAGAACTGCTCTATGAAAAGTAATATTCATCTCTGTTAGTTGAATGCACAGAACAGAAAGAAGTTTGGCAGAATGCTTCTGAGTAGTTTTAATTTGAAGATATTCTTTTTTCCACTATAAGCCCAATAGCGCTCTGAGTGTCCACTTGTAGTTTCTACAGAAACAGTGTTTCAGAGCTGCTCTATCAAAAGTAATATTCAACTCTGTTACTTGAATGCACAGAACAGAAAGAAGTTTCGCAGAATGCTTTTGTGTAGTTTTTATTTGAAGATATTCCATTTTCCACTACAGGACCCTTAGGGCTCCGAATTTCCACTTACACTTTCTACAGAAACAGTGTTTCAGAACTGCTCTATCAAAAGTAATCTTCAACTCTGTTAGTTGAATTCACAGAACAGAAAGCAGTTTCATAAAATGCTTCTGTGTAGTTTTTATTTGAAGATATTCCCTTTGCCACTAGAGTCCTCTTGGGGCTCCGAATATCCACTCGCAGTTTCCACAGAAACAGTGTTTCAGAACTGCTCAATCAAAAGTAAGCTTCAACTCTGTTAGTTGAATGCACTGAACAAAAAGTAGTATCACAGAATGCTTCTGTGTAGTTTTTATTTGAAGACATGACATTTTCCACTGTAGGCCTCTTAGTGCTATGAATGTCCACTTGCAGTTTCTAATGAAAGAGTGTTTCAGTGCTGCTCAATCAAAAGAAAGGTCCAACTCTGTTAGTTGAATGCACAGAACACAAAGAAATTACACTGAATGCTTCTGTGTAGTTTTTATTTGAAGTAAATCCTTTTGACACTATAGGCCCCCATGCGCTATGGTTGTCCACTTGCAGTTTCTACAGAAAGAGTGTTTCTGTGCTGCTCTATCAAAAGTAGGTTCAACTCTGTTAGCTGAATGCAAAGAAGACAAAGAAGTTTCACAGAATGCTTCTGTGTAGTTTTTATTTGTAGATATTCTTTTTTGCTGTATAGGCCCCTTAGCGCTATGAATGTCCAATTGCAGTTTCTACAGAAAGAGTGTTTCAGAATTGCTCAATCAAAAGTAAGCTTCAAATCTATTACTTGAATGCACAGAACAGAAAGAAGTTTCACTGGATGCTTCTGTGTAGTTTTTATTTGAAGATATTCCATGTTCCACTATAGGACCCTTAGGGCTCCGAATATCCACTTGCTGTTTCTACAGAAAGAGCGTCTCAGAACTGCTCAATCAATAGTAAGCTGCATCTCTGTTAGTTGAGTGCACAGAACAGAAAGAAGTTTCGCAGAATGCTTCTGTGTAGTTTTTACTTGAAGATATTCCTTTTCCACTATAGAACCCTTAGGGCTCCGAATGTCCACTTACAGTTTCTACAGAAACAATGGTTCAGAACTGTTCAATCAAAAGTAAGCTTCAACTGTGTTAGTTGAATTCACAGAACAGAAAGCAGTTTCATAAAATACTTCTGTGTAGTTTTTATTTGAAGATATTCCTTTTGCCACTAGAGTCCTCCTGGGGCTCCGAATGTCCACTTGCAGTTTCCACAGAAACTGTGTTTCAGAACTGCTCAATCAAAAGTAAGCTTCAACTCTGTTACTTGAATGCACTGAACAAAAAGTACTATCACAGAATGCTTCTGTGTAGTTTTTGTTTGTAGTTATTCCTTTTTCCAGCATAGGCTCCTTAGTGCTACGAATGTCAACTTGCAGTTTCTACAGAAAGAGTGATTCAGAACTGCTCAATCAATAGTAATGTTCAACTCTGTTAGTTGAATGCACAGAACAGAAAGAAGTTTCGGAGAATGCTTCTGTGTAGATTTTATTTGAAGATATTCCTTTTTCCACTATAGAACCATTAGGGCTCCGAATGTCCACTTACAGTTTCTACAGAAACAATGTTTCAGAACTGTTCAATCAAAAGTATGCTTCAACTCTGTTTGTTGAATTCACAGAACAGAAAGCAGATTCATAAAATGCTTCTGTGTAGTTTTTATTTGAAGATATTCCTTTTGCCACTAGAGTCCTCCTGGGGCTCCGAATGTCCACTTGCAGTTTCCACAGAAACTGTGTTTCAGAACTGCTCAATCAAAAGTAAGCTTCAACTCTGTTAGTTGAATGCACTGAACAAAAATTACTATCACAGAATGCTTCTGTGTAGTTTTTATTTGTAGACATTACATTTTCCACTGTAGGCCTCTTAGCGCTATGAATGTCCACTTGCAGTTTCTAATGAAAGAGTGTTTCAGGGCTGCTCAATCAAAAGAAAGGTCCAACTCTGTTAGTTGAATGCACAGAACAGAAAGTAGTTACACAGAATGCTTCTGTGTAGTTTTTATTTGAAGTAAGTCCTTTTTACACTATAGGCCCCCATGCGCTATGGTTGTCCACTTGCAGTTTCTACAGAAAGAGTGTTTCTGTGCTGCTCTATCAAAAGTAGGTTCAACTCTGTTAGTTGAATGCACAGAAGACAAAGAAGTTTCACAGAATGCTTCTGTGTAGTTTTTATTTGTAGATATTCTTTTTTGCTGTATAGGCCCCTTAGCGCTATGAATGTCCAATTGCAGTTTCTACAGAAAGAGTGTTTCAGAATTGCTCAATCAAAAGTAAGCTTCAAATCTGTTACTTGAATGCACAGAACAGAAAGAAGTTTCACTGAATGCTTCTGTGTAGTTTTTGTTTGTAGTTATTCCTTTTTCCAGTATAGGCTCCTTAGTGCTACGGATGTCCACCTGCAGTTTCTACAGAAAGAGTGTTTCAGAACTGCTCAATCAATAGTAATGTTCAACTCTGTTAGTTGAATGCACAGAACAGAAAGAAGTTTCGCAGAATGCTTCTGAGTAGTTTCTAGTTGAAGATATCCCTTTTTCCACTATAAGCCCCATAGAGCTCTGAATGTCCAGTTGCAGTTTCTACAGAAAGAGTGTTTCAGAACTGCTCTATCAAAAGTAATGTTCAACTCTGTTAGTTGAATGCACAGAACAGAAAGAAGTTTCGGAGAATGCTTCTGTGTAGATTTTATTTGAAGGTATTCCTTTTTCCACTATAGGCCCCTTAGGGTTCCAAATATCCACTTGCTGTTTCTTCAAAAAGAGCGTCTCAGAACTGCTCAATCAATAATTAGTTTCAACTCTGTTAGTTGAATGCAAAGAACAGAAATAAGTTTCACAGAATGCTTCTGTGTAGTTTTTATTTGAAGATATTCCTTTTTCCTCTATAAGCCCATTAGCGCTCTGTATGTCCAGTTGCAGTTTCCACAGAAAGAGTGTTTCAGAACTGCTCTATGAAAAGTAATATTCATCTCTGTTAGTTGAATGCACAGAACAGAAAGAAGTTTGGCAGAATGCTTCTGAGTAGTTTTAATTTGAAGATATTCTTTTTTCCACTATAAGCCCAATAGCGCTCTGAGTGTCCACTTGTAGTTTCTACAGAAACAGTGTTTCAGAGCTGCTCTATCAAAAGTAATATTCAACTCTGTTACTTGAATGCACAGAACAGAAAGAAGTTTCGCAGAATGCTTTTGTGTAGTTTTTATTTGAAGATATTCCATTTTCCACTACAGGACCCTTAGGGCTCCGAATTTCCACTTACACTTTCTACAGAAACAGTGTTTCAGAACTGCTCTATCAAAAGTAATCTTCAACTCTGTTAGTTGAATTCACAGAACAGAAAGCAGTTTCATAAAATGCTTCTGTGTAGTTTTTATTTGAAGATATTCCCTTTGCCACTAGAGTCCTCTTGGGGCTCCGAATATCCACTCGCAGTTTCCACAGAAACAGTGTTTCAGAACTGCTCAATCAAAAGTAAGCTTCAACTCTGTTAGTTGAATGCACTGAACAAAAAGTAGTATCACAGAATGCTTCTGTGTAGTTTTTATTTGAAGACATGACATTTTCCACTGTAGGCCTCTTAGTGCTATGAATGTCCACTTGCAGTTTCTAATGAAAGAGTGTTTCAGTGCTGCTCAATCAAAAGAAAGGTCCAACTCTGTTAGTTGAATGCACAGAACACAAAGAAATTACACTGAATGCTTCTGTGTAGTTTTTATTTGAAGTAAATCCTTTTGACACTATAGGCCCCCATGCGCTATGGTTGTCCACTTGCAGTTTCTACAGAAAGAGTGTTTCTGTGCTGCTCTATCAAAAGTAGGTTCAACTCTGTTAGCTGAATGCAAAGAAGACAAAGAAGTTTCACAGAATGCTTCTGTGTAGTTTTTATTTGTAGATATTCTTTTTTGCTGTATAGGCCCCTTAGCGCTATGAATGTCCAATTGCAGTTTCTACAGAAAGAGTGTTTCAGAATTGCTCAATCAAAAGTAAGCTTCAAATCTGTTACTTGAATGCACAGAACAGAAAGTAGTTTCACTGGATGCTTCTGTGTAGTTTTTATTTGAAGATATTCCATGTTCCACTATAGGACCCTTAGGGCTCCGAATATCCACTTGCTGTTTCTACAGAAAGAGCGTCTCAGAACTGCTCAATCAATAGTAAGCTGCATCTCTGTTAGTTGAATGCACAGAACAGAAAGAAGTTTCGCAGAATGCTTCTGTGTAGTTTTTACTTGAAGATATTCCTTTTCCACTATAGAACCCTTAGGGCTCCGAATGTCCACTTACAGTTTCTACAGAAACAATGGTTCAGAACTGTTCAATCAAAAGTAAGCTTCAACTGTGTTAGTTGAATTCACAGAACAGAAAGCAGTTTCATAAAATACTTCTGTGTAGTTTTTATTTGAAGATATTCCTTTTGCCACTAGAGTCCTCCTGGGGCTCCGAATGTCCACTTGCAGTTTCCACAGAAACTGTGTTTCAGAACTGCTCAATCAAAAGTTAGCTTCAACTCTGTTACTTGAATGCACTGAACAAAAAGTACTATCACAGAATGCTTCTGTGTAGTTTTTGTTTGTAGTTATTCCTTTTTCCAGCATAGGCTCCTTAGTGCTACGAATGTCAACTTGCAGTTTCTACAGAAAGAGTGTTTCAGAACTGCTCAATCAATAGTAATGTTCAACTCTGTTAGTTGAATGCACAGAACAGAAAGAAGTTTCGGAGAATGCTTCTGTGTAGATTTTATTTGAAGATATTCCTTTATCCACTATAGAACCCTCAGGGCTCCGAATGTCCACTTACAGTTTCTACAGAAACAATGTTTCAGAACTGTTCAATCAAAAGTATGCTTCAACTCTGTTAGTTGAATTCACAGAACAGAAAGCCGATTCATAAAATGCTTCCGTGCAGTTTTTATTTGAAGATATTCCTTTTGCCACTAGAGTCCTCCTGGGGCTCCGAATGTCCACTTGCAGTTTCCACAGAAACTGTGTTTCAGAACTGCTCAATCAAAAGTACGCTTCAACTCTGTTACTTGAATGCACTGAACAAAAGTACTATCACAGTATGCTTCTGTGTAGTTTTTGTTTGTAGTTACTCCTTTTTCCAGCATAGGCTCCTTAGTGCTACGAATGTCAACTTGCAGTTTCTACAGAAAGAGTGTTTCAGAACTGCTCAATCAATAGTAATGTTCAACTCTGGTAGTTGAATCCACAGAACAGAAAGAAGTTTCGGAGAATGCTTCTGTGTAGATTTTATTTGAAGATATTCCTTTTTCCACTATAGAACCATTAGGGCTCCGAATGTCCACTTACAGTTTCTACAGAAACAATGTTTCAGAACTGTTCAATCAAAAGTATGCTTCAACTCTGTTAGTTGAATTCACAGAACAGAAAGCAGATTCATAAAATGCTTCTGTGTAGTTTTTATTTGAAGATATTCCTTTTGCCACTAGAGTCTTCCTGGGGCTCCGAATGTCCACTTGCAGTTTCCACAGAAACTGTGTTTCAGAACTGCTCAATCAAAAGTAAGCTTCAACTCTGTTAGTTGAATGCACTGAACAAAAAGTACTATCACAGAATGCTTCTGTGTAGTTTTTATTTGTAGACATTACATTTTCCACTGTAGGCCTCTTAGCGCTATGAATGTCCACTTGCAGTTTCTAATGAAGGAGTGTTTCAGGGCTGCTCAATCAAAAGAAAGGTCCAACTCTGTTAGTTGAATGCACAGAACAGAAAGTAGTTACACAGAATGCTTCTGTGTAGTTTTTATTTGAAGTAAGTCCTTTTTACACTATAGGCCCCCATGCGCTATGGTTGTCCACTTGCAGTTTCTACAGAAAGAGTGTTTCTGTGCTGCTCTATCAAAAGTAGGTTCAACTCTGTTAGTTGAATGCACAGAAGACAAAGAAGTTTCACAGAATGCTTCTGTGTAGTTTTTATTTGTAGATATTCTTTTTTGCTGTATAGGCCCCTTAGCGCTATGAATGTCCAATTGCAGTTTCTACAGAAAGAGTGTTTCAGAATTGCTCAATCAAAAGTAAGCTTCAAATCTGTTACTTGAATGCACAGAACAGAAAGAAGTTTCACTGAATGCTTCTGTGTAGTTTTTGTTTGTAGTTATTCCTTTTTCCAGCATAGGCTCCTTAGTGCTACGAATGTCCACCTGCAGTTTCTACAGAAAGAGTGTTTCAGAACTGCTCAATCAATAGTAATGTTCAACTCTGTTAGTTGAATGCACAGAACAGAAAGAAGTTTCGCAGAATGCTTCTGAGTAGTTTCTAGTTGAAGATATCCCTTTTTCCACTATAAGCCCCATAGAGCTCTGAATGTCCAGTTGCAGTTTCTACAGAAAGAGTGTTTCAGAACTGCTCTATCAAAAGTAATGTTCAACTCTGTTAGTTGAATGCACAGAACAGAAAGAAGTTTCGGAGAATGCTTCTGTGTAGATTTTATTTGAAGGTATTCCTTTTTCCACTATAGGCCCCTTAGGGTTCCAAATATCCACTTGCTGTTTCTACAAAAAGAGCGTCTCAGAACTGCTCAATCAATAATTAGCTTCAACTCTGTTAGTTGAATGCAAAGAACAGAAATAAGTTTCACAGAATGCTTCTGTGTAGTTTTTATTTGAAGATATTCCTTTTTCCTCTATAAGCCCATTAGCGCTCTGTATGTCCAGTTGCAGTTTCCACAGAAAGAGTGTTTCAGAACTGCTCTATGAAAAGTAATATTCATCTCTGTTAGTTGAATGCACAGAACAGAAAGAAGTTTGGCAGAATGCTTCTGAGTAGTTTTAATTTGAAGATATTCTTTTTTCCACTATAAGCCCAATAGCGCTCTGAGTGTCCACTTGTAGTTTCTACAGAAACAGTGTTTCAGAGCTGCTCTATCAAAAGTAATATTCAACTCTGTTACTTGAATGCACAGAACAGAAAGAAGTTTCGCAGAATGCTTTTGTGTAGTTTTTATTTGAAGATATTCCATTTTCCACTACAGGACCCTTAGGGCTCCGAATTTCCACTTACACTTTCTACAGAAACAGTGTTTCAGAACTGCTCTATCAAAAGTAATCTTCAACTCTGTTAGTTGAATTCACAGAACAGAAAGCAGTTTCATAAAATGCTTCTGTGTAGTTTTTATTTGAAGATATTCCCTTTGCCACTAGAGTCCTCTTGGGGCTCCGAATATCCACTCGCAGTTTCCACAGAAACAGTGTTTCAGAACTGCTCAATCAAAAGTAAGCTTCAACTCTGTTAGTTGAATGCACTGAACAAAAAGTAGTATCACAGAATGCTTCTGTGTAGTTTTTATTTGAAGACATGACATTTTCCACTGTAGGCCTCTTAGTGCTATGAATGTCCACTTGCAGTTTCTAATGAAAGAGTGTTTCAGTGCTGCTCAATCAAAAGAAAGGTCCAACTCTGTTAGTTGAATGCACAGAACACAAAGAAATTACACTGAATGCTTCTGTGTAGTTTTTATTTGAAGTAAATCCTTTTGACACTATAGGCCCCCATGCGCTATGGTTGTCCACTTGCAGTTTCTACAGAAAGAGTGTTTCTGTGCTGCTCTATCAAAAGTAGGTTCAACTCTGTTAGCTGAATGCAAAGAAGACAAAGAAGTTTCACAGAATGCTTCTGTGTATTTTTTATTTGTAGATATTCTTTTTTGCTGTATAGGCCCCTTAGCGCTATGAATGTCCAATTGCAGTTTCTACAGAAAGAGTGTTTCAGAATTGCTCAATCAAAAGTAAGCTTCAAATCTATTACTTGAATGCACAGAACAGAAAGAAGTTTCACTGGATGCTTCTGTGTAGTTTTTATTTGAAGATATTCCATGTTCCACTATAGGACCCTTAGGGCTCCGAATATCCACTTGCTGTTTCTACAGAAAGAGCGTCTCAGAACTGCTCAATCAATAGTAAGCTGCATCTCTGTTAGTTGAGTGCACAGAACAGAAAGAAGTTTCGCAGAATGCTTCTGTGTAGTTTTTACTTGAAGATATTCCTTTTCCACTATAGAACCCTTAGGGCTCCGAATGTCCACTTACAGTTTCTACAGAAACAATGGTTCAGAACTGTTCAATCAAAAGTAAGCTTCAACTGTGTTAGTTGAATTCACAGAACAGAAAGCAGTTTCATAAAATACTTCTGTGTAGTTTTTATTTGAAGATATTCCTTTTGCCACTAGAGTCCTCCTGGGGCTCCGAATGTCCACTTGCAGTTTCCACAGAAACTGTGTTTCAGAACTGCTCAATCAAAAGTAAGCTTCAACTCTGTTACTTGAATGCACTGAACAAAAAGTACTATCACAGAATGCTTCTGTGTAGTTTTTGTTTGTAGTTATTCCTTTTTCCAGCATAGGCTCCTTAGTGCTACGAATGTCAACTTGCAGTTTCTACAGAAAGAGTGATTCAGAACTGCTCAATCAATAGTAATGTTCAACTCTGTTAGTTGAATGCACAGAACAGAAAGAAGTTTCGGAGAATGCTTCTGTGTAGATTTTATTTGAAGATATTCCTTTTTCCACTATAGAACCATTAGGGCTCCGAATGTCCACTTACAGTTTCTACAGAAACAATGTTTCAGAACTGTTCAATCAAAAGTATGCTTCAACTCTGTTTGTTGAATTCACAGAACAGAAAGCAGATTCATAAAATGCTTCTGTGTAGTTTTTATTTGAAGATATTCCTTTTGCCACTAGAGTCCTCCTGGGGCTCCGAATGTCCACTTGCAGTTTCCACAGAAACTGTGTTTCAGAACTGCTCAATCAAAAGTAAGCTTCAACTCTGTTAGTTGAATGCACTGAATAAAAATTACTATCACAGAATGCTTCTGTGTAGTTTTTATTTGTAGACATTACATTTTCCACTGTAGGCCTCTTAGCGCTATGAATGTCCACTTGCAGTTTCTAATGAAAGAGTGTTTCAGGGCTGCTCAATCAAAAGAAAGGTCCAACTCTGTTAGTTGAATGCACAGAACAGAAAGTAGTTACACAGAATGCTTCTGTGTAGTTTTTATTTGAAGTAAGTCCTTTTTACACTATAGGCCCCCATGCGCTATGGTTGTCCACTTGCAGTTTCTACAGAAAGAGTGTTTCTGTGCTGCTCTATCAAAAGTAGGTTCAACTCTGTTAGTTGAATGCACAGAAGACAAAGAAGTTTCACAGAATGCTTCTGTGTAGTTTTTATTTGTAGATATTCTTTTTTGCTGTATAGGCCCCTTAGCGCTATGAATGTCCAATTGCAGTTTCTACAGAAAGAGTGTTTCAGAATTGCTCAATCAAAAGTAAGCTTCAAATCTGTTACTTGAATGCACAGAACAGAAAGAAGTTTCACTGAATGCTTCTGTGTAGTTTTTGTTTGTAGTTATTCCTTTTTCCAGTATAGGCTCCTTAGTGCTACGGATGTCCACCTGCAGTTTCTACAGAAAGAGTGTTTCAGAACTGCTCAATCAATAGTAATGTTCAACTCTGTTAGTTGAATGCACAGAACAGAAAGAAGTTTCGCAGAATGCTTCTGAGTAGTTTCTAGTTGAAGATATCCCTTTTTCCACTATAAGCCCCATAGAGCTCTGAATGTCCAGTTGCAGTTTCTACAGAAAGAGTGTTTCAGAACTGCTCTATCAAAAGTAATGTTCAACTCTGTTAGTTGAATGCACAGAACAGAAAGAAGTTTCGGAGAATGCTTCTGTGTAGATTTTATTTGAAGGTGTTCCTTTTTCCACTATAGGCCCCTTAGGGTTCCAAATATCCACTTGCTGTTTCTACAAAAAGAGCGTCTCAGAACTGCTCAATCAATAATTAGTTTCAACTCTGTTAGTTGAATGCAAAGAACAGAAATAAGTTTCACAGAATGCTTCTGTGTAGTTTTTATTTGAAGATATTCCTTTTTCCTCTATAAGCCCATTAGCGCTCTGTATGTCCAGTTGCAGTTTCCACAGAAAGAGTGTTTCAGAACTGCTCTATGAAAAGTAATATTCATCTCTGTTAGTTGAATGCACAGAACAGAAAGAAGTTTGGCAGAATGCTTCTGAGTAGTTTTAATTTGAAGATATTCTTTTTTCCACTATAAGCCCAATAGCGCTCTGAGTGTCCACTTGTAGTTTCTACAGAAACAGTGTTTCAGAGCTGCTCTATCAAAAGTAATATTCAACTCTGTTACTTGAATGCACAGAACAGAAAGAAGTTTCGCAGAATGCTTTTGTGTAGTTTTTATTTGAAGATATTCCATTTTCCACTACAGGACCCTTAGGGCTCCGAATTTCCACTTACACTTTCTACAGAAACAGTGTTTCAGAACTGCTCTATCAAAAGTAATCTTCAACTCTGTTAGTTGAATTCACAGAACAGAAAGCAGTTTCATAAAATGCTTCTGTGTAGTTTTTATTTGAAGATATTCCCTTTGCCACTAGAGTCCTCTTGGGGCTCCGAATATCCACTCGCAGTTTCCACAGAAACAGTGTTTCAGAACTGCTCAATCAAAAGTAAGCTTCAACTCTGTTAGTTGAATGCACTGAACAAAAAGTAGTATCACAGAATGCTTCTGTGTAGTTTTTATTTGAAGACATGACATTTTCCACTGTAGGCCTCTTAGTGCTATGAATGTCCACTTGCAGTTTCTAATGAAAGAGTGTTTCAGTGCTGCTCAATCAAAAGAAAGGTCCAACTCTGTTAGTTGAATGCACAGAACACAAAGAAATTACACTGAATGCTTCTGTGTAGTTTTTATTTGAAGTAAATCCTTTTGACACTATAGGCCCCCATGCGCTATGGTTGTCCACTTGCAGTTTCTACAGAAAGAGTGTTTCTGTGCTGCTCTATCAAAAGTAGGTTCAACTCTGTTAGCTGAATGCAAAGAAGACAAAGAAGTTTCACAGAATGCTTCTGTGTAGTTTTTATTTGTAGATATTCTTTTTTGCTGTATAGGCCCCTTAGCGCTATGAATGTCCAATTGCAGTTTCTACAGAAAGAGTGTTTCAGAATTGCTCAATCAAAAGTAAGCTTCAAATCTGTTACTTGAATGCACAGAACAGAAAGAAGTTTCACTGGATGCTTCTGTGTAGTTTTTATTTGAAGATATTCCATGTTCCACTATAGGACCCTTAGGGCTCCGAATATCCACTTGCTGTTTCTACAGAAAGAGCGTCTCAGAACTGCTCAATCAATAGTAAGCTGCATCTCTGTTAGTTGAATGCACAGAACAGAAAGAAGTTTCGCAGAATGCTTCTGTGTAGTTTTTACTTGAAGATATTCCTTTTCCACTATAGAACCCTTAGGGCTCCGAATGTCCACTTACAGTTTCTACAGAAACAATGGTTCAGAACTGTTCAATCAAAAGTAAGCTTCAACTGTGTTAGTTGAATTCACAGAACAGAAAGCAGTTTCATAAAATACTTCTGTGTAGTTTTTATTTGAAGATATTCCTTTTGCCACTAGAGTCCTCCTGGGGCTCCGAATGTCCACTTGCAGTTTCCACAGAAACTGTGTTTCAGAACTGCTCAATCAAAAGTAAGCTTCAACTCTGTTACTTGAATGCACTGAACAAAAAGTACTATCACAGAATGCTTCTGTGTAGTTTTTGTTTGTAGTTATTCCTTTTTCCAGCATAGGCTCCTTAGTGCTACGAATGTCAACTTGCAGTTTCTACAGAAAGAGTGATTCAGAACTGCTCAATCAATAGTAATGTTCAACTCTGTTAGTTGAATGCACAGAACAGAAAGAAGTTTCGGAGAATGCTTCTGTGTAGATTTTATTTGAAGATATTCCTTTTTCCACTATAGAACCCTTAGGGCTCCGAATGTCCACTTACAGTTTCTACAGAAACAATGTTTCAGAACTGTTCAATCAAAAGTATGCTTCAACTCTGTTTGTTGAATTCACAGAACAGAAAGCAGATTCATAAAATGCTTCTGTGTAGTTTTTATTTGAAGATATTCCTTTTGCCACTAGAGTCCTCCTGGGGCTCCGAATGTCCACTTGCAGTTTCCACAGAAACTGTGTTTCAGAACTGCTCAATCAAAAGTAAGCTTCAACTCTGTTAGTTGAATGCACTGAACAAAAATTACTATCACAGAATGCTTCTGTGTAGTTTTTATTTGTAGACATTACATTTTCCACTGTAGGCCTCTTAGCGCTATGAATGTCCACTTGCAGTTTCTAATGAAAGAGTGTTTCAGGGCTGCTCAATCAAAAGAAAGGTCCAACTCTGTTAGTTGAATGCACAGAACAGAAAGTAGTTACACAGAATGCTTCTGTGTAGTTTTTATTTGAAGTAAGTCCTTTTTACACTATAGGCCCCCATGCGCTATGGTTGTCCACTTGCAGTTTCTACAGAAAGAGTGTTTCTGTGCTGCTCTATCAAAAGTAGGTTCAACTCTGTTAGTTGAATGCACAGAAGACAAAGAAGTTTCACAGAATGCTTCTGTGTAGTTTTTATTTGTAGATATTCTTTTTTGCTGTATAGGCCCCTTAGCGCTATGAATGTCCAATTGCAGTTTCTACAGAAAGAGTGTTTCAGAATTGCTCAATCAAAAGTAAGCTTCAAATCTGTTACTTGAATGCACAGAACAGAAAGAAGTTTCACTGAATGCTTCTGTGTAGTTTTTGTTTGTAGTTATTCCTTTTTCCAGTATAGGCTCCTTAGTGCTACGGATGTCCACCTGCAGTTTCTACAGAAAGAGTGTTTCAGAACTGCTCAATCAATAGTAATGTTCAACTCTGTTAGTTGAATGCACAGAACAGAAAGAAGTTTCGCAGAATGCTTCTGAGTAGTTTCTAGTTGAAGATATCCCTTTTTCCACTATAAGCCCCATAGAGCTCTGAATGTCCAGTTGCAGTTTCTACAGAAAGAGTGTTTCAGAACTGCTCTATCAAAAGTAATGTTCAACTCTGTTAGTTGAATGCACAGAACAGAAAGAAGTTTCGGAGAATGCTTCTGTGTAGATTTTATTTGAAGGTATTCCTTTTTCCACTATAGGCCCCTTAGGGTTCCAAATATCCACTTGCTGTTTCTTCAAAAAGAGCGTCTCAGAACTGCTCAATCAATAATTAGTTTCAACTCTGTTAGTTGAATGCAAAGAACAGAAATAAGTTTCACAGAATGCTTCTGTGTAGTTTTTATTTGAAGATATTCCTTTTTCCTCTATAAGCCCATTAGCGCTCTGTATGTCCAGTTGCAGTTTCCACAGAAAGAGTGTTTCAGAACTGCTCTATGAAAAGTAATATTCATCTCTGTTAGTTGAATGCACAGAACAGAAAGAAGTTTGGCAGAATGCTTCTGAGTAGTTTTAATTTGAAGATATTCTTTTTTCCACTATAAGCCCAATAGCGCTCTGAGTGTCCACTTGTAGTTTCTACAGAAACAGTGTTTCAGAGCTGCTCTATCAAAAGTAATATTCAACTCTGTTACTTGAATGCACAGAACAGAAAGAAGTTTCGCAGAATGCTTTTGTGTAGTTTTTATTTGAAGATATTCCATTTTCCACTACAGGACCCTTAGGGCTCCGAATTTCCACTTACACTTTCTACAGAAACAGTGTTTCAGAACTGCTCTATCAAAAGTAATCTTCAACTCTGTTAGTTGAATTCACAGAACAGAAAGCAGTTTCATAAAATGCTTCTGTGTAGTTTTTATTTGAAGATATTCCCTTTGCCACTAGAGTCCTCTTGGGGCTCCGAATATCCACTCGCAGTTTCCACAGAAACAGTGTTTCAGAACTGCTCAATCAAAAGTAAGCTTCAACTCTGTTAGTTGAATGCACTGAACAAAAAGTAGTATCACAGAATGCTTCTGTGTAGTTTTTATTTGAAGACATGACATTTTCCACTGTAGGCCTCTTAGTGCTATGAATGTCCACTTGCAGTTTCTAATGAAAGAGTGTTTCAGTGCTGCTCAATCAAAAGAAAGGTCCAACTCTGTTAGTTGAATGCACAGAACACAAAGAAATTACACTGAATGCTTCTGTGTAGTTTTTATTTGAAGTAAATCCTTTTGACACTATAGGCCCCCATGCGCTATGGTTGTCCACTTGCAGTTTCTACAGAAAGAGTGTTTCTGTGCTGCTCTATCAAAAGTAGGTTCAACTCTGAAAGCTGAATGCAAAGAAGACAAAGAAGTTTCACAGAATGCTTCTGTGTAGTTTTTATTTGTAGATATTCTTTTTTGCTGTATAGGCCCCTTAGCGCTATGAATGTCCAATTGCAGTTTCTACAGAAAGAGTGTTTCAGAATTGCTCAATCAAAAGTAAGCTTCAAATCTGTTACTTGAATGCACAGAACAGAAAGTAGTTTCACTGGATGCTTCTGTGTAGTTTTTATTTGAAGATATTCCATGTTCCACTATAGGACCCTTAGGGCTCCGAATATCCACTTGCTGTTTCTACAGAAAGAGCGTCTCAGAACTGCTCAATCAATAGTAAGCTGCATCTCTGTTAGTTGAATGCACAGAACAGAAAGAAGTTTCGCAGAATGCTTCTGTGTAGTTTTTACTTGAAGATATTCCTTTTCCACTATAGAACCCTTAGGGCTCCGAATGTCCACTTACAGTTTCTACAGAAACAATGGTTCAGAACTGTTCAATCAAAAGTAAGCTTCAACTGTGTTAGTTGAATTCACAGAACAGAAAGCAGTTTCATAAAATACTTCTGTGTAGTTTTTATTTGAAGATATTCCTTTTGCCACTAGAGTCCTCCTGGGGCTCCGAATGTCCACTTGCAGTTTCCACAGAAACTGTGTTTCAGAACTGCTCAATCAAAAGTTAGCTTCAACTCTGTTACTTGAATGCACTGAACAAAAAGTACTATCACAGAATGCTTCTGTGTAGTTTTTGTTTGTAGTTATTCCTTTTTCCAGCATAGGCTCCTTAGTGCTACGAATGTCAACTTGCAGTTTCTACAGAAAGAGTGTTTCAGAACTGCTCAATCAATAGTAATGTTCAACTCTGTTAGTTGAATGCACAGAACAGAAAGAAGTTTCGGAGAATGCTTCTGTGTAGATTTTATTTGAAGATATTCCTTTATCCACTATAGAACCCTCAGGGCTCCGAATGTCCACTTACAGTTTCTACAGAAACAATGTTTCAGAACTGTTCAATCAAAAGTATGCTTCAACTCTGTTAGTTGAATTCACAGAACAGAAAGCCGATTCATAAAATGCTTCCGTGCAGTTTTTATTTGAAGATATTCCTTTTGCCACTAGAGTCCTCCTGGGGCTCCGAATGTCCACTTGCAGTTTCCACAGAAACTGTGTTTCAGAACTGCTCAATCAAAAGTACGCTTCAACTCTGTTACTTGAATGCACTGAACAAAAGTACTATCACAGTATGCTTCTGTGTAGTTTTTGTTTGTAGTTACTCCTTTTTCCAGCATAGGCTCCTTAGTGCTACGAATGTCAACTTGCAGTTTCTACAGAAAGAGTGATTCAGAACTGCTCAATCAATAGTAATGTTCAACTCTGTTAGTTGAATGCACAGAACAGAAAGAAGTTTCGGAGAATGCTTCTGTGTAGATTTTATTTGAAGATATTCCTTTTTCCACTATAGAACCATTAGGGCTCCGAATGTCCACTTACAGTTTCTACAGAAACAATGTTTCAGAACTGTTCAATCAAAAGTATGCTTCAACTCTGTTTGTTGAATTCACAGAACAGAAAGCAGATTCATAAAATGCTTCTGTGTAGTTTTTATTTGAAGATATTCCTTTTGCCACTAGAGTCCTCCTGGGGCTCCGAATGTCCACTTGCAGTTTCCACAGAAACTGTGTTTCAGAACTGCTCAATCAAAAGTAAGCTTCAACTCTGTTACTTGAATGCACTGAACAAAAAGTACTATCACAGAATGCTTCTGTGTAGTTTTTGTTTGTAGTTATTCCTTTTTCCAGCATAGGCTCCTTAGTGCTACGAATGTCAACTTGCAGTTTCTACAGAAAGAGTGATTCAGAACTGCTCAATCAATAGTAATGTTCAACTCTGTTAGTTGAATGCACAGAACAGAAAGAAGTTTCGGAGAATGCTTCTGTGTAGATTTTATTTGAAGATATTCCTTTTTCCACTATAGAACCCTTAGGGCTCCGAATGTCCACTTACAGTTTCTACAGAAACAATGTTTCAGAACTGTTCAATCAAAAGTATGCTTCAACTCTGTTTGTTGAATTCACAGAACAGAAAGCAGATTCATAAAATGCTTCTGTGTAGTTTTTATTTGAAGATATTCCTTTTGCCACTAGAGTCCTCCTGGGGCTCCGAATGTCCACTTGCAGTTTCCACAGAAACTGTGTTTCAGAACTGCTCAATCAAAAGTAAGCTTCAACTCTGTTAGTTGAATGCACTGAACAAAAATTACTATCACAGAATGCTTCTGTGTAGTTTTTATTTGTAGACATTACATTTTCCACTGTAGGCCTCTTAGCGCTATGAATGTCCACTTGCAGTTTCTAATGAAAGAGTGTTTCAGGGCTGCTCAATCAAAAGAAAGGTCCAACTCTGTTAGTTGAATGCACAGAACAGAAAGTAGTTACACAGAATGCTTCTGTGTAGTTTTTATTTGAAGTAAGTCCTTTTTACACTATAGGCCCCCATGCGCTATGGTTGTCCACTTGCAGTTTCTACAGAAAGAGTGTTTCTGTGCTGCTCTATCAAAAGTAGGTTCAACTCTGTTAGTTGAATGCACAGAAGACAAAGAAGTTTCACAGAATGCTTCTGTGTAGTTTTTATTTGTAGATATTCTTTTTTGCTGTATAGGCCCCTTAGCGCTATGAATGTCCAATTGCAGTTTCTACAGAAAGAGTGTTTCAGAATTGCTCAATCAAAAGTAAGCTTCAAATCTGTTACTTGAATGCACAGAACAGAAAGAAGTTTCACTGAATGCTTCTGTGTAGTTTTTGTTTGTAGTTATTCCTTTTTCCAGTATAGGCTCCTTAGTGCTACGGATGTCCACCTGCAGTTTCTACAGAAAGAGTGTTTCAGAACTGCTCAATCAATAGTAATGTTCAACTCTGTTAGTTGAATGCACAGAACAGAAAGAAGTTTCGCAGAATGCTTCTGAGTAGTTTCTAGTTGAAGATATCCCTTTTTCCACTATAAGCCCCATAGAGCTCTGAATGTCCAGTTGCAGTTTCTACAGAAAGAGTGTTTCAGAACTGCTCTATCAAAAGTAATGTTCAACTCTGTTAGTTGAATGCACAGAACAGAAAGAAGTTTCGGAGAATGCTTCTGTGTAGATTTTATTTGAAGGTATTCCTTTTTCCACTATAGGCCCCTTAGGGTTCCAAATATCCACTTGCTGTTTCTTCAAAAAGAGCGTCTCAGAACTGCTCAATCAATAATTAGTTTCAACTCTGTTAGTTGAATGCAAAGAACAGAAATAAGTTTCACAGAATGCTTCTGTGTAGTTTTTATTTGAAGATATTCCTTTTTCCTCTATAAGCCCATTAGCGCTCTGTATGTCCAGTTGCAGTTTCCACAGAAAGAGTGTTTCAGAACTGCTCTATGAAAAGTAATATTCATCTCTGTTAGTTGAATGCACAGAACAGAAAGAAGTTTGGCAGAATGCTTCTGAGTAGTTTTAATTTGAAGATATTCTTTTTTCCACTATAAGCCCAATAGCGCTCTGAGTGTCCACTTGTAGTTTCTACAGAAACAGTGTTTCAGAGCTGCTCTATCAAAAGTAATATTCAACTCTGTTACTTGAATGCACAGAACAGAAAGAAGTTTCGCAGAATGCTTTTGTGTAGTTTTTATTTGAAGATATTCCATTTTCCACTACAGGACCCTTAGGGCTCCGAATTTCCACTTACACTTTCTACAGAAACAGTGTTTCAGAACTGCTCTATCAAAAGTAATCTTCAACTCTGTTAGTTGAATTCACAGAACAGAAAGCAGTTTCATAAAATGCTTCTGTGTAGTTTTTATTTGAAGATATTCCCTTTGCCACTAGAGTCCTCTTGGGGCTCCGAATATCCACTCGCAGTTTCCACAGAAACAGTGTTTCAGAACTGCTCAATCAAAAGTAAGCTTCAACTCTGTTAGTTGAATGCACTGAACAAAAAGTAGTATCACAGAATGCTTCTGTGTAGTTTTTATTTGAAGACATGACATTTTCCACTGTAGGCCTCTTAGTGCTATGAATGTCCACTTGCAGTTTCTAATGAAAGAGTGTTTCAGTGCTGCTCAATCAAAAGAAAGGTCCAACTCTGTTAGTTGAATGCACAGAACACAAAGAAATTACACTGAATGCTTCTGTGTAGTTTTTATTTGAAGTAAATCCTTTTGACACTATAGGCCCCCATGCGCTATGGTTGTCCACTTGCAGTTTCTACAGAAAGAGTGTTTCTGTGCTGCTCTATCAAAAGTAGGTTCAACTCTGAAAGCTGAATGCAAAGAAGACAAAGAAGTTTCACAGAATGCTTCTGTGTAGTTTTTATTTGTAGATATTCTTTTTTGCTGTATAGGCCCCTTAGCGCTATGAATGTCCAATTGCAGTTTCTACAGAAAGAGTGTTTCAGAATTGCTCAATCAAAAGTAAGCTTCAAATCTGTTACTTGAATGCACAGAACAGAAAGTAGTTTCACTGGATGCTTCTGTGTAGTTTTTATTTGAAGATATTCCATGTTCCACTATAGGACCCTTAGGGCTCCGAATATCCACTTGCTGTTTCTACAGAAAGAGCGTCTCAGAACTGCTCAATCAATAGTAAGCTGCATCTCTGTTAGTTGAATGCACAGAACAGAAAGAAGTTTCGCAGAATGCTTCTGTGTAGTTTTTACTTGAAGATATTCCTTTTCCACTATAGAACCCTTAGGGCTCCGAATGTCCACTTACAGTTTCTACAGAAACAATGGTTCAGAACTGTTCAATCAAAAGTAAGCTTCAACTGTGTTAGTTGAATTCACAGAACAGAAAGCAGTTTCATAAAATACTTCTGTGTAGTTTTTATTTGAAGATATTCCTTTTGCCACTAGAGTCCTCCTGGGGCTCCGAATGTCCACTTGCAGTTTCCACAGAAACTGTGTTTCAGAACTGCTCAATCAAAAGTTAGCTTCAACTCTGTTACTTGAATGCACTGAACAAAAAGTACTATCACAGAATGCTTCTGTGTAGTTTTTGTTTGTAGTTATTCCTTTTTCCAGCATAGGCTCCTTAGTGCTACGAATGTCAACTTGCAGTTTCTACAGAAAGAGTGTTTCAGAACTGCTCAATCAATAGTAATGTTCAACTCTGTTAGTTGAATGCACAGAACAGAAAGAAGTTTCGGAGAATGCTTCTGTGTAGATTTTATTTGAAGATATTCCTTTATCCACTATAGAACCCTCAGGGCTCCGAATGTCCACTTACAGTTTCTACAGAAACAATGTTTCAGAACTGTTCAATCAAAAGTATGCTTCAACTCTGTTAGTTGAATTCACAGAACAGAAAGCCGATTCATAAAATGCTTCCGTGCAGTTTTTATTTGAAGATATTCCTTTTGCCACTAGAGTCCTCCTGGGGCTCCGAATGTCCACTTGCAGTTTCCACAGAAACTGTGTTTCAGAACTGCTCAATCAAAAGTACGCTTCAACTCTGTTACTTGAATGCACTGAACAAAAGTACTATCACAGTATGCTTCTGTGTAGTTTTTGTTTGTAGTTACTCCTTTTTCCAGCATAGGCTCCTTAGTGCTACGAATGTCAACTTGCAGTTTCTACAGAAAGAGTGATTCAGAACTGCTCAATCAATAGTAATGTTCAACTCTGTTAGTTGAATGCACAGAACAGAAAGAAGTTTCGGAGAATGCTTCTGTGTAGATTTTATTTGAAGATATTCCTTTTTCCACTATAGAACCATTAGGGCTCCGAATGTCCACTTACAGTTTCTACAGAAACAATGTTTCAGAACTGTTCAATCAAAAGTATGCTTCAACTCTGTTTGTTGAATTCACAGAACAGAAAGCAGATTCATAAAATGCTTCTGTGTAGTTTTTATTTGAAGATATTCCTTTTGCCACTAGAGTCCTCCTGGGGCTCCGAATGTCCACTTGCAGTTTCCACAGAAACTGTGTTTCAGAACTGCTCAATCAAAAGTAAGCTTCAACTCTGTTAGTTGAATGCACTGAACAAAAATTACTATCACAGAATGCTTCTGTGTAGTTTTTATTTGTAGACATTACATTTTCCACTGTAGGCCTCTTAGCGCTATGAATGTCCACTTGCAGTTTCTAATGAAAGAGTGTTTCAGGGCTGCTCAATCAAAAGAAAGGTCCAACTCTGTTAGTTGAATGCACAGAACAGAAAGTAGTTACACAGAATGCTTCTGTGTAGTTTTTATTTGAAGTAAGTCCTTTTTACACTATAGGCCCCCATGCGCTATGGTTGTCCACTTGCAGTTTCTACAGAAAGAGTGTTTCTGTGCTGCTCTATCAAAAGTAGGTTCAACTCTGTTAGTTGAATGCACAGAAGACAAAGAAGTTTCACAGAATGCTTCTGTGTAGTTTTTATTTGTAGATATTCTTTTTTGCTGTATAGGCCCCTTAGCGCTATGAATGTCCAATTGCAGTTTCTACAGAAAGAGTGTTTCAGAATTGCTCAATCAAAAGTAAGCTTCAAATCTGTTACTTGAATGCACAGAACAGAAAGAAGTTTCACTGAATGCTTCTGTGTAGTTTTTGTTTGTAGTTATTCCTTTTTCCAGTATAGGCTCCTTAGTGCTACGGATGTCCACCTGCAGTTTCTACAGAAAGAGTGTTTCAGAACTGCTCAATCAATAGTAATGTTCAACTCTGTTAGTTGAATGCACAGAACAGAAAGAAGTTTCGCAGAATGCTTCTGAGTAGTTTCTAGTTGAAGATATCCCTTTTTCCACTATAAGCCCCATAGAGCTCTGAAAGTCCAGTTGCAGTTTCTACAGAAAGAGTGTTTCAGAACTGCTCTATCAAAAGTAATGTTCAACTCTGTTAGTTGAATGCACAGAACAGAAAGAAGTTTCGGAGAATGCTTCTGTGTAGATTTTATTTGAAGGTATTCCTTTTTCCACTATAGGCCCCTTAGGGTTCCAAATATCCACTTGCTGTTTCTTCAAAAAGAGCGTCTCAGAACTGCTCAATCAATAATTAGTTTCAACTCTGTTAGTTGAATGCAAAGAACAGAAATAAGTTTCACAGAATGCTTCTGTGTAGTTTTTATTTGAAGATATTCCTTTTTCCTCTATAAGCCCATTAGCGCTCTGTATGTCCAGTTGCAGTTTCCACAGAAAGAGTGTTTCAGAACTGCTCTATGAAAAGTAATATTCATCTCTGTTAGTTGAATGCACAGAACAGAAAGAAGTTTGGCAGAATGCTTCTGAGTAGTTTTAATTTGAAGATATTCTTTTTTCCACTATAAGCCCAATAGCGCTCTGAGTGTCCACTTGTAGTTTCTACAGAAACAGTGTTTCAGAGCTGCTCTATCAAAAGTAATATTCAACTCTGTTACTTGAATGCACAGAACAGAAAGAAGTTTCGCAGAATGCTTTTGTGTAGTTTTTATTTGAAGATATTCCATTTTCCACTACAGGACCCTTAGGGCTCCGAATTTCCACTTACACTTTCTACAGAAACAGTGTTTCAGAACTGCTCTATCAAAAGTAATCTTCAACTCTGTTAGTTGAATTCACAGAACAGAAAGCAGTTTCATAAAATGCTTCTGTGTAGTTTTTATTTGAAGATATTCCCTTTGCCACTAGAGTCCTCTTGGGGCTCCGAATATCCACTCGCAGTTTCCACAGAAACAGTGTTTCAGAACTGCTCAATCAAAAGTAAGCTTCAACTCTGTTAGTTGAATGCACTGAACAAAAAGTAGTATCACAGAATGCTTCTGTGTAGTTTTTATTTGAAGACATGACATTTTCCACTGTAGGCCTCTTAGTGCTATGAATGTCCACTTGCAGTTTCTAATGAAAGAGTGTTTCAGTGCTGCTCAATCAAAAGAAAGGTCCAACTCTGTTAGTTGAATGCACAGAACACAAAGAAATTACACTGAATGCTTCTGTGTAGTTTTTATTTGAAGTAAATCCTTTTGACACTATAGGCCCCCATGCGCTATGGTTGTCCACTTGCAGTTTCTACAGAAAGAGTGTTTCTGTGCTGCTCTATCAAAAGTAGGTTCAACTCTGAAAGCTGAATGCAAAGAAGACAAAGAAGTTTCACAGAATGCTTCTGTGTAGTTTTTATTTGTAGATATTCTTTTTTGCTGTATAGGCCCCTTAGCGCTATGAATGTCCAATTGCAGTTTCTACAGAAAGAGTGTTTCAGAATTGCTCAATCAAAAGTAAGCTTCAAATCTGTTACTTGAATGCACAGAACAGAAAGTAGTTTCACTGGATGCTTCTGTGTAGTTTTTATTTGAAGATATTCCATGTTCCACTATAGGACCCTTAGGGCTCCGAATATCCACTTGCTGTTTCTACAGAAAGAGCGTCTCAGAACTGCTCAATCAATAGTAAGCTGCATCTCTGTTAGTTGAATGCACAGAACAGAAAGAAGTTTCGCAGAATGCTTCTGTGTAGTTTTTACTTGAAGATATTCCTTTTCCACTATAGAACCCTTAGGGCTCCGAATGTCCACTTACAGTTTCTACAGAAACAATGGTTCAGAACTGTTCAATCAAAAGTAAGCTTCAACTGTGTTAGTTGAATTCACAGAACAGAAAGCAGTTTCATAAAATACTTCTGTGTAGTTTTTATTTGAAGATATTCCTTTTGCCACTAGAGTCCTCCTGGGGCTCCGAATGTCCACTTGCAGTTTCCACAGAAACTGTGTTTCAGAACTGCTCAATCAAAAGTTAGCTTCAACTCTGTTACTTGAATGCACTGAACAAAAAGTACTATCACAGAATGCTTCTGTGTAGTTTTTGTTTGTAGTTATTCCTTTTTCCAGCATAGGCTCCTAAGTGCTACGAATGTCAACTTGCAGTTTCTACAGAAAGAGTGTTTCAGAACTGCTCAATCAATAGTAATGTTCAACTCTGTTAGTTGAATGCACAGAACAGAAAGAAGTTTCGGAGAATGCTTCTGTGTAGATTTTATTTGAAGATATTCCTTTATCCACTATAGAACCCTCAGGGCTCCGAATGTCCACTTACAGTTTCTACAGAAACAATGTTTCAGAACTGTTCAATCAAAAGTATGCTTCAACTCTGTTAGTTGAATTCACAGAACAGAAAGCCGATTCATAAAATGCTTCCGTGCAGTTTTTATTTGAAGATATTCCTTTTGCCACTAGAGTCCTCCTGGGGCTCCGAATGTCCACTTGCAGTTTCCACAGAAACTGTGTTTCAGAACTGCTCAATCAAAAGTACGCTTCAACTCTGTTACTTGAATGCACTGAACAAAAGTACTATCACAGTATGCTTCTGTGTAGTTTTTGTTTGTAGTTACTCCTTTTTCCAGCATAGGCTCCTTAGTGCTACGAATGTCAACTTGCAGTTTCTACAGAAAGAGTGTTTCAGAACTGCTCAATCAATAGTAATGTTCAACTCTGGTAGTTGAATCCACAGAACAGAAAGAAGTTTCGGAGAATGCTTCTGTGTAGATTTTATTTGAAGATATTCCTTTTTCCACTATAGAACCATTAGGGCTCCGAATGTCCACTTACAGTTTCTACAGAAACAATGTTTCAGAACTGTTCAATCAAAAGTATGCTTCAACTCTGTTAGTTGAATTCACAGAACAGAAAGCAGATTCATAAAATGCTTCTGTGTAGTTTTTATTTGGAGATATTCCTTTTGCCACTAGAGTCTTCCTGGGGCTCCGAATGTCCACTTGCAGTTTCCACAGAAACTGTGTTTCAGAACTGCTCAATCAAAAGTAAGCTTCAACTCTGTTAGTTGAATGCACTGAACAAAAAGTACTATCACAGAATGCTTCTGTGTAGTTTTTATTTGTAGACATTACATTTTCCACTGTAGGCCTCTTAGCGCTATGAATGTCCACTTGCAGTTTCTAATGAAGGAGTGTTTCAGGGCTGCTCAATCAAAAGAAAGGTCCAACTCTGTTAGTTGAATGCACAGAACAGAAAGTAGTTACACAGAATGCTTCTGTGTAGTTTTTATTTGAAGTAAGTCCTTTTTACACTATAGGCCCCCATGCGCTATGGTTGTCCACTTGCAGTTTCTACAGAAAGAGTGTTTCTGTGCTGCTCTATCAAAAGTAGGTTCAACTCTGTTAGTTGAATGCACAGAAGACAAAGAAGTTTCACAGAATGCTTCTGTGTAGTTTTTATTTGTAGATATTCTTTTTTGCTGTATAGGCCCCTTAGCGCTATGAATGTCCAATTGCAGTTTCTACAGAAAGAGTGTTTCAGAATTGCTCAATCAAAAGTAAGCTTCAAATCTGTTACTTGAATGCACAGAACAGAAAGAAGTTTCACTGAATGCTTCTGTGTAGTTTTTGTTTGTAGTTATTCCTTTTTCCAGCATAGGCTCCTTAGTGCTACGAATGTCCACCTGCAGTTTCTACAGAAAGAGTGTTTCAGAACTGCTCAATCAATAGTAATGTTCAACTCTGTTAGTTGAATGCACAGAACAGAAAGAAGTTTCGCAGAATGCTTCTGAGTAGTTTCTAGTTGAAGATATCCCTTTTTCCACTATAAGCCCCATAGAGCTCTGAATGTCCAGTTGCAGTTTCTACAGAAAGAGTGTTTCAGAACTGCTCTATCAAAAGTAATGTTCAACTCTGTTAGTTGAATGCACAGAACAGAAAGAAGTTTCGGAGAATGCTTCTGTGTAGATTTTATTTGAAGGTATTCCTTTTTCCACTATAGGCCCCTTAGGGTTCCAAATATCCACTTGCTGTTTCTACAAAAAGAGCGTCTCAGAACTGCTCAATCAATAATTAGCTTCAACTCTGTTAGTTGAATGCAAAGAACAGAAATAAGTTTCACAGAATGCTTCTGTGTAGTTTTTATTTGAAGATATTCCTTTTTCCTCTATAAGCCCATTAGCGCTCTGTATGTCCAGTTGCAGTTTCCACAGAAAGAGTGTTTCAGAACTGCTCTATGAAAAGTAATATTCATCTCTGTTAGTTGAATGCACAGAACAGAAAGAAGTTTGGCAGAATGCTTCTGAGTAGTTTTAATTTGAAGATATTCTTTTTTCCACTATAAGCCCAATAGCGCTCTGAGTGTCCACTTGTAGTTTCTACAGAAACAGTGTTTCAGAGCTGCTCTATCAAAAGTAATATTCAACTCTGTTACTTGAATGCACAGAACAGAAAGAAGTTTCGCAGAATGCTTTTGTGTAGTTTTTATTTGAAGATATTCCATTTTCCACTACAGGACCCTTAGGGCTCCGAATTTCCACTTACACTTTCTACAGAAACAGTGTTTCAGAACTGCTCTATCAAAAGTAATCTTCAACTCTGTTAGTTGAATTCACAGAACAGAAAGCAGTTTCATAAAATGCTTCTGTGTAGTTTTTATTTGAAGATATTCCCTTTGCCACTAGAGTCCTCTTGGGGCTCCGAATATCCACTCGCAGTTTCCACAGAAACAGTGTTTCAGAACTGCTCAATCAAAAGTAAGCTTCAACTCTGTTAGTTGAATGCACTGAACAAAAAGTAGTATCACAGAATGCTTCTGTGTAGTTTTTATTTGAAGACATGACATTTTCCACTGTAGGCCTCTTAGTGCTATGAATGTCCACTTGCAGTTTCTAATGAAAGAGTGTTTCAGTGCTGCTCAATCAAAAGAAAGGTCCAACTCTGTTAGTTGAATGCACAGAACACAAAGAAATTACACTGAATGCTTCTGTGTAGTTTTTATTTGAAGTAAATCCTTTTGACACTATAGGCCCCCATGCGCTATGGTTGTCCACTTGCAGTTTCTACAGAAAGAGTGTTTCTGTGCTGCTCTATCAAAAGTAGGTTCAACTCTGTTAGCTGAATGCAAAGAAGACAAAGAAGTTTCACAGAATGCTTCTGTGTAGTTTTTATTTGTAGATATTCTTTTTTGCTGTATAGGCCCCTTAGCGCTATGAATGTCCAATTGCAGTTTCTACAGAAAGAGTGTTTCAGAATTGCTCAATCAAAAGTAAGCTTCAAATCTATTACTTGAATGCACAGAACAGAAAGAAGTTTCACTGGATGCTTCTGTGTAGTTTTTATTTGAAGATATTCCATGTTCCACTATAGGACCCTTAGGGCTCCGAATATCCACTTGCTGTTTCTACAGAAAGAGCGTCTCAGAACTGCTCAATCAATAGTAAGCTGCATCTCTGTTAGTTGAATGCACAGAACAGAAAGAAGTTTCGCAGAATGCTTCTGTGTAGTTTTTACTTGAAGATATTCCTTTTCCACTATAGAACCCTTAGGGCTCCGAATGTCCACTTACAGTTTCTACAGAAACAATGGTTCAGAACTGTTCAATCAAAAGTAAGCTTCAACTGTGTTAGTTGAATTCACAGAACAGAAAGCAGTTTCATAAAATACTTCTGTGTAGTTTTTATTTGAAGATATTCCTTTTGCCACTAGAGTCCTCCTGGGGCTCCGAATGTCCACTTGCAGTTTCCACAGAAACTGTGTTTCAGAACTGCTCAATCAAAAGTTAGCTTCAACTCTGTTACTTGAATGCACTGAACAAAAAGTACTATCACAGAATGCTTCTGTGTAGTTTTTGTTTGTAGTTATTCCTTTTTCCAGCATAGGCTCCTTAGTGCTACGAATGTCAACTTGCAGTTTCTACAGAAAGAGTGTTTCAGAACTGCTCAATCAATAGTAATGTTCAACTCTGTTAGTTGAATGCACAGAACAGAAAGAAGTTTCGGAGAATGCTTCTGTGTAGATTTTATTTGAAGATATTCCTTTATCCACTATAGAACCCTCAGGGCTCCGAATGTCCACTTACAGTTTCTACAGAAACAATGTTTCAGAACTGTTCAATCAAAAGTATGCTTCAACTCTGTTAGTTGAATTCACAGAACAGAAAGCCGATTCATAAAATGCTTCCGTGCAGTTTTTATTTGAAGATATTCCTTTTGCCACTAGAGTCCTCCTGGGGCTCCGAATGTCCACTTGCAGTTTCCACAGAAACTGTGTTTCAGAACTGCTCAATCAAAAGTACGCTTCAACTCTGTTACTTGAATGCACTGAACAAAAGTACTATCACAGTATGCTTCTGTGTAGTTTTTGTTTGTAGTTACTCCTTTTTCCAGCATAGGCTCCTTAGTGCTACGAATGTCAACTTGCAGTTTCTACAGAAAGAGTGTTTCAGAACTGCTCAATCAATAGTAATGTTCAACTCTGGTAGTTGAATCCACAGAACAGAAAGAAGTTTCGGAGAATGCTTCTGTGTAGATTTTATTTGAAGATATTCCTTTTTCCACTATAGAACCATTAGGGCTCCGAATGTCCACTTACAGTTTCTACAGAAACAATGTTTCAGAACTGTTCAATCAAAAGTATGCTTCAACTCTGTTAGTTGAATTCACAGAACAGAAAGCAGATTCATAAAATGCTTCTGTGTAGTTTTTATTTGAAGATATTCCTTTTGCCACTAGAGTCTTCCTGGGGCTCCGAATGTCCACTTGCAGTTTCCACAGAAACTGTGTTTCAGAACTGCTCAATCAAAAGTAAGCTTCAACTCTGTTAGTTGAATGCACTGAACAAAAAGTACTATCACAGAATGCTTCTGTGTAGTTTTTATTTGTAGACATTACATTTTCCACTGTAGGCCTCTTAGCGCTATGAATGTCCACTTGCAGTTTCTAATGAAGGAGTGTTTCAGGGCTGCTCAATCAAAAGAAAGGTCCAACTCTGTTAGTTGAATGCACAGAACAGAAAGTAGTTACACAGAATGCTTCTGTGTAGTTTTTATTTGAAGTAAGTCCTTTTTACACTATAGGCCCCCATGCGCTATGGTTGTCCACTTGCAGTTTCTACAGAAAGAGTGTTTCTGTGCTGCTCTATCAAAAGTAGGTTCAACTCTGTTAGTTGAATGCACAGAAGACAAAGAAGTTTCACAGAATGCTTCTGTGTAGTTTTTATTTGTAGATATTCTTTTTTGCTGTATAGGCCCCTTAGCGCTATGAATGTCCAATTGCAGTTTCTACAGAAAGAGTGTTTCAGAATTGCTCAATCAAAAGTAAGCTTCAAATCTGTTACTTGAATGCACAGAACAGAAAGAAGTTTCACTGAATGCTTCTGTGTAGTTTTTGTTTGTAGTTATTCCTTTTTCCAGTATAGGCTCCTTAGTGCTACGGATGTCCACCTGCAGTTTCTACAGAAAGAGTGTTTCAGAACTGCTCAATCAATAGTAATGTTCAACTCTGTTAGTTGAATGCACAGAACAGAAAGAAGTTTCGCAGAATGCTTCTGAGTAGTTTCTAGTTGAAGATATCCCTTTTTCCACTATAAGCCCCATAGAGCTCTGAATGTCCAGTTGCAGTTTCTACAGAAAGAGTGTTTCAGAACTGCTCTATCAAAAGTAATGTTCAACTCTGTTAGTTGAATGCACAGAACAGAAAGAAGTTTCGGAGAATGCTTCTGTGTAGATTTTATTTGAAGGTATTCCTTTTTCCACTATAGGCCCCTTAGGGTTCCAAATATCCACTTGCTGTTTCTACAAAAAGAGCGTCTCAGAACTGCTCAATCAATAATTAGTTTCAACTCTGTTAGTTGAATGCAAAGAACAGAAATAAGTTTCACAGAATGCTTCTGTGTAGTTTTTATTTGAAGATATTCCTTTTTCCTCTATAAGCCCATTAGCGCTCTGTATGTCCAGTTGCAGTTTCCACAGAAAGAGTGTTTCAGAACTGCTCTATGAAAAGTAATATTCATCTCTGTTAGTTGAATGCACAGAACAGAAAGAAGTTTGGCAGAATGCTTCTGAGTAGTTTTAATTTGAAGATATTCTTTTTTCCACTATAAGCCCAATAGCGCTCTGAGTGTCCACTTGTAGTTTCTACAGAAACAGTGTTTCAGAGCTGCTCTATCAAAAGTAATATTCAACTCTGTTACTTGAATGCACAGAACAGAAAGAAGTTTCGCAGAATGCTTTTGTGTAGTTTTTATTTGAAGATATTCCATTTTCCACTACAGGACCCTTAGGGCTCCGAATTTCCACTTACACTTTCTACAGAAACAGTGTTTCAGAACTGCTCTATCAAAAGTAATCTTCAACTCTGTTAGTTGAATTCACAGAACAGAAAGCAGTTTCATAAAATGCTTCTGTGTAGTTTTTATTTGAAGATATTCCCTTTGCCACTAGAGTCCTCTTGGGGCTCCGAATATCCACTCGCAGTTTCCACAGAAACAGTGTTTCAGAACTGCTCAATCAAAAGTAAGCTTCAACTCTGTTAGTTGAATGCACTGAACAAAAAGTAGTATCACAGAATGCTTCTGTGTAGTTTTTATTTGAAGACATGACATTTTCCACTGTAGGCCTCTTAGTGCTATGAATGTCCACTTGCAGTTTCTAATGAAAGAGTGTTTCAGTGCTGCTCAATCAAAAGAAAGGTCCAACTCTGTTAGTTGAATGCACAGAACACAAAGAAATTACACTGAATGCTTCTGTGTAGTTTTTATTTGAAGTAAATCCTTTTGACACTATAGGCCCCCATGCGCTATGGTTGTCCACTTGCAGTTTCTACAGAAAGAGTGTTTCTGTGCTGCTCTATCAAAAGTAGGTTCAACTCTGTTAGCTGAATGCAAAGAAGACAAAGAAGTTTCACAGAATGCTTCTGTGTAGTTTTTATTTGTAGATATTCTTTTTTGCTGTATAGGCCCCTTAGCGCTATGAATGTCCAATTGCAGTTTCTACAGAAAGAGTGTTTCAGAATTGCTCAATCAAAAGTAAGCTTCAAATCTGTTACTTGAATGCACAGAACAGAAAGTAGTTTCACTGGATGCTTCTGTGTAGTTTTTATTTGAAGATATTCCATGTTCCACTATAGGACCCTTAGGGCTCCGAATATCCACTTGCTGTTTCTACAGAAAGAGCGTCTCAGAACTGCTCAATCAATAGTAAGCTGCATCTCTGTTAGTTGAATGCACAGAACAGAAAGAAGTTTCGCAGAATGCTTCTGTGTAGTTTTTACTTGAAGATATTCCTTTTCCACTATAGAACCCTTAGGGCTCCGAATGTCCACTTACAGTTTCTACAGAAACAATGGTTCAGAACTGTTCAATCAAAAGTAAGCTTCAACTGTGTTAGTTGAATTCACAGAACAGAAAGCAGTTTCATAAAATACTTCTGTGTAGTTTTTATTTGAAGATATTCCTTTTGCCACTAGAGTCCTCCTGGGGCTCCGAATGTCCACTTGCAGTTTCCACAGAAACTGTGTTTCAGAACTGCTCAATCAAAAGTTAGCTTCAACTCTGTTACTTGAATGCACTGAACAAAAAGTACTATCACAGAATGCTTCTGTGTAGTTTTTGTTTGTAGTTATTCCTTTTTCCAGCATAGGCTCCTTAGTGCTACGAATGTCAACTTGCAGTTTCTACAGAAAGAGTGTTTCAGAACTGCTCAATCAATAGTAATGTTCAACTCTGTTAGTTGAATGCACAGAACAGAAAGAAGTTTCGGAGAATGCTTCTGTGTAGATTTTATTTGAAGATATTCCTTTTTCCACTATAGAACCATTAGGGCTCCGAATGTCCACTTACAGTTTCTACAGAAACAATGTTTCAGAACTGTTCAATCAAAAGTATGCTTCAACTCTGTTTGTTGAATTCACAGAACAGAAAGCAGATTCATAAAATGCTTCTGTGTAGTTTTTATTTGAAGATATTCCTTTTGCCACTAGAGTCCTCCTGGGGCTCCGAATGTCCACTTGCAGTTTCCACAGAAACTGTGTTTCAGAACTGCTCAATCAAAAGTAAGCTTCAACTCTGTTAGTTGAATGCACTGAACAAAAATTACTATCACAGAATGCTTCTGTGTAGTTTTTATTTGTAGACATTACATTTTCCACTGTAGGCCTCTTAGCGCTATGAATGTCCACTTGCAGTTTCTAATGAAAGAGTGTTTCAGTGCTGCTCAATCAAAAGAAAGGTCCAACTCTGTTAGTTGAATGCACAGAACAGAAAGTAGTTACACAGAATACTTCTGTGAAGTTTTTATTTGAAGTAAGTCCTTTTTACACTATAGGCCCCCATGCGCTATGGTTGTCCACTTGCAGTTTCTACAGAAAGAGTGTTTCTGTGCTGCTCTATCAAAAGTAGGTTCAACTCTGTTAGTTGAATGCACAGAAGACAAAGAAGTTTCACAGAATGCTTCTGTGTAGTTTTTATTTGTAGATATTCTTTTTTGCTGTATAGGCCCCTTAGCGCTATGAATGTCCAATTGCAGTTTCTACAGAAAGAGTGTTTCAGAATTGCTCAATCAAAAGTAAGCTTCAAATCTGTTACTTGAATGCACAGAACAGAAAGAAGTTTCACTGAATGCTTCTGTGTAGTTTTTGTTTGTAGTTATTCCTTTTTCCAGCATAGGCTCCTTAGTTCTACGAATGTCCACATGCAGTTTCTACAGAAAGAGTGTTTCAGAACTGCTCAATCAATAGTAATGTTCAACTCTGTTAGTTGAATGCACAGAACAGAAAGAAGTTTCGCAGAATGCTTCTGAGTAGTTTCTAGTTGAAGATATCCCTTTTTCCACTATAAGCCCCATAGAGCTCTGAATGTCCAGTTGCAGTTTCTACAGAAAGAGTGTTTCAGAATTGCTCTCTCAAAAGTAATGTTCAACTCTGTTAGTTGAATGCACAGAACAGAAAGAAGTTTCGGAGAATGCTTCTGTGTAGATTTTATTTGAAGGTATTACTTTTTCCACTATAGGCCCCTTAGGGTTCCAAATATCCACTTGCTGTTTCTACAAAAAGAGCGTCTCAGAACTGCTCAATCAATAATTATTTTCAACTCTGTTAGTTGAATGCAAAGAACAGAAATAAGTTTCACAGAATGCTTCTGTGTAGTTTTTATTTGAAGATATTCCTTTTTCCTCTATAAGCCCATTAGCGCTCTGTATGTCCAGTTGCAGTTTCCACAGAAAGAGTGTTTCAGAACTGCTCTATGAAAAGTAATATTCATCTCTGTTAGTTGAATGCACAGAACAGAAAGAAGTTTGGCAGAATGCTTCTGAGTAGTTTTAATTTGAAGATATTCTTTTTTCCACTATAAGCCCAATAGCGCTCTGAGTGTCCACTTGTAGTTTCTACAGAAACAGTGTTTCAGAGCTGCTCTATCAAAAGTAATATTCAACTCTGTTACTTGAATGCACAGAACAGAAAGAAGTTTCGCAGAATGCTTTTGTGTAGTTTTTATTTGAAGATATTCCATTTTCCACTACAGGACCCTTAGGGCTCCGAATTTCCACTTACACTTTCTACAGAAACAGTGTTTCAGAACTGCTCTATCAAAAGTAATCTTCAACTCTGTTAGTTGAATTCACAGAACAGAAAGCAGTTTCATAAAATGCTTCTGTGTAGTTTTTATTTGAAGATATTCCCTTTGCCACTAGAGTCCTCTTGGGGCTCCGAATATCCACTCGCAGTTTCCACAGAAACAGTGTTTCAGAACTGCTCAATCAAAAGTAAGCTTCAACTCTGTTAGTTGAATGCACTGAACAAAAAGTAGTATCACAGAATGCTTCTGTGTAGTTTTTATTTGAAGACATGACATTTTCCACTGTAGGCCTCTTAGTGCTATGAATGTCCACTTGCAGTTTCTAATGAAAGAGTGTTTCAGTGCTGCTCAATCAAAAGAAAGGTCCAACTCTGTTAGTTGAATGCACAGAACACAAAGAAATTACACTGAATGCTTCTGTGTAGTTTTTATTTGAAGTAAATCCTTTTGACACTATAGGCCCCCATGCGCTATGGTTGTCCACTTGCAGTTTCTACAGAAAGAGTGTTTCTGTGCTGCTCTATCAAAAGTAGGTTCAACTCTGTTAGCTGAATGCAAAGAAGACAAAGAAGTTTCACAGAATGCTTCTGTGTAGTTTTTATTTGTAGATATTCTTTTTTGCTGTATAGGCCCCTTAGCGCTATGAATGTCCAATTGCAGTTTCTACAGAAAGAGTGTTTCAGAATTGCTCAATCAAAAGTAAGCTTCAAATCTGTTACTTGAATGCACAGAACAGAAAGTAGTTTCACTGGATGCTTCTGTGTAGTTTTTATTTGAAGATATTCCATGTTCCACTATAGGACCCTTAGGGCTCCGAATATCCACTTGCTGTTTCTACAGAAAGAGCGTCTCAGAACTGCTCAATCAATAGTAAGCTGCATCTCTGTTAGTTGAATGCACAGAACAGAAAGAAGTTTCGCAGAATGCTTCTGTGTAGTTTTTACTTGAAGATATTCCTTTTCCACTATAGAACCCTTAGGGCTCCGAATGTCCACTTACAGTTTCTACAGAAACAATGGTTCAGAACTGTTCAATCAAAAGTAAGCTTCAACTGTGTTAGTTGAATTCACAGAACAGAAAGCAGTTTCATAAAATACTTCTGTGTAGTTTTTATTTGAAGATATTCCTTTTGCCACTAGAGTCCTCCTGGGGCTCCGAATGTCCACTTGCAGTTTCCACAGAAAGAGAGTTTCAGAACTGCTCTTTCAAAACTAATATTCATCTCTGTTAGTTGAATGCACAGAACAGAAAGCAGTTTCACAGAATGCTTCTGAGTAGTTTTACTTTGAAGATATATTTTTTCCACTATAAGCCCAATAGCGCTCTGAGTGTCCACTTGTAGTTTCTACAGAAACACTGTTTCAGAACTGCTCTATCAAAAGTAATATTCAACTCTGTTACTTGAATGCACAGAACAGAAAGAAGTTTCGCAGAATGCTTTTGTGTAGTTTTTATTTGAAGATATTCCATTTTCCACTATAGGACCCTCAGGGCTCCGAATATCCACTTACAATTTCTACAGAAACAATGTTTCTGAACTGTTCAATCAAAAGTAAGCTTCACCTCTGTTAGTTGAATTCACAGAAAAGAAAGCAGTTTCATAAAATGCTTCCGTGTAGTTTTTATTTGAAGATATTCCTTTTGCCACTAGAGTCCTCCTGGGGCTCCGAATGTCCACTTGCAGTTTCCACAGAAACTGTGTTTCAGAACTGCTCAATCAAAAGTAAGCTTCAACTCTGTTACTTGAATGCACTGAACAAAAAGTACTATCACAGAATGCTTCTGTGTAGTTTTTGTTTGTAGTTATTCCTTTTTCCAGCATAGGCTCCTTAGTGCTACGAATGTCAACCTGCAGTTTCTACAGAAAGAGTGTTTCAGAACTGCTCAATCAATAGTAATGTTCAACTCTGTTAGTTGAATGCACATAACAGAAAGAAGTTTCGGAGAATGCTTCTGTGTAGATTTTATTTGAAGATATTCCTTTTTCCACTATAGAACCATTAGGGCTCCGAATGTCCACTTACAGTTTCTACAGAAACAATGTTTCAGAACTGTTCAATCAAAAGTATGCTTCAACTCTGTTTGTTGAATTCACAGAACAGAAAGCAGATTCATAAAATGCTTCTGTGTAGTTTTTATTTGAAGATATTCCTTTTGCCACTAGAGTCCTCCTGGGGCTCCGAATGTCCACTTGCAGTTTCCACAGAAACTGTGTTTCAGAACTGCTCAATCAAAAGTAAGCTTCAACTCTGTTAGTTGAATGCACTGAACAAAAATTACTATCACAGAATGCTTCTGTGTAGTTTTTATTTGTAGACATTACATTTTCCACTGTAGGCCTCTTAGCGCTATGAATGTCCACTTGCAGTTTCTAATGAAAGAGTGTTTCAGTGCTGCTCAATCAAAAGAAAGGTCCAACTCTGTTAGTTGAATGCACAGAACAGAAAGTAGTTACACAGAATACTTCTGTGAAGTTTTTATTTGAAGTAAGTCCTTTTTACACTATAGGCCCCCATGCGCTATGGTTGTCCACTTGCAGTTTCTACAGAAAGAGTGTTTCTGTGCTGCTCTATCAAAAGTAGGTTCAACTCTGTTAGTTGAATGCACAGAAGACAAAGAAGTTTCACAGAATGCTTCTGTGTAGTTTTTATTTGTAGATATTCTTTTTTGCTGTATAGGCCCCTTAGCGCTATGAATGTCCAATTGCAGTTTCTACAGAAAGAGTGTTTCAGAATTGCTCAATCAAAAGTAAGCTTCAAATCTGTTACTTGAATGCACAGAACAGAAAGAAGTTTCACTGGATGCTTCTGTGTAGTTTTTATTTGAAGATATTCCATGTTCCACTATAGGACCCTTAGGGCTCCGAATATCCACTTGCTGTTTCTACAGAAAGAGCGTCTCAGAACTGCTCAATCAATAGTAAGCTGCATCTCTGTTAGTTGAATGCACAGAACAGAAAGAAGTTTCGCAGAATGCTTCTGTGTAGTTTTTACTTGAAGATATTCCTTTTCCACTATAGAACCCTTAGGGCTCCGAATGTCCACTTACAGTTTCTACAGAAACAATGTTTCAGAACTGTTCAATCAAAAGTAAGCTTCAACTGTGTTAGTTGAATTCACAGAACAGAAAGCAGTTTCATAAAATACTTCTGTGTAGTTTTTATTTGAAGATATTCCTTTTGCCACTAGAGTCCTCCTGGGGCTCCGAATGTCCACTTGCAGTTTCCACAGAAAGAGAGTTTCAGAACTGCTCTTTCAAAACTAATATTCATCTCTGTTAGTTGAATGCACAGAACAGAAAGCAGTTTCACAGAATGCTTCTGAGTAGTTTTACTTTGAAGATATATTTTTTCCACTATAAGCCCAATAGCGCTCTGAGTGTCCACTTGTAGTTTCTACAGAAACACTGTTTCAGAACTGCTCTATCAAAAGTAATATTCAACTCTGTTACTTGAATGCACAGAACAGAAAGAAGTTTCGCAGAATGCTTTTGTGTAGTTTTTATTTGAAGATATTCCATTTTCCACTATAGGACCCTCAGGGCTCCGAATATCCACTTACAATTTCTACAGAAACAATGTTTCTGAACTGTTCAATCAAAAGTAAGCTTCACCTCTGTTAGTTGAATTCACAGAAAAGAAAGCAGTTTCATAAAATGCTTCCGTGTAGTTTTTATTTGAAGATATTCCTTTTGCCACTAGAGTCCTCCTGGGGCTCCGAATGTCCACTTGCAGTTTCCGCAGAAACTGTGTTTCAGAACTGCTCAATCAAAAGTAAGCTTCAACTCTGTTACTTGAATGCACTGAACAAAAAGTACTATCACAGAATGCTTCTGTGTAGTTTTTGTTTGTAGTTATTCCTTTTTCCAGCATAGGCTCCTTAGTGCTACGAATGTCAACCTGCAGTTTCTACAGAAAGAGTGTTTCAGAACTGCTCAATCAATAGTAATGTTCAACTCTGTTAGTTGAATGCACATAACAGAAAGAAGTTTCGGAGAATGCTTCTGTGTAGATTTTATTTGAAGATATTCCTTTTTCCACTATAGAACCATTAGGGCTCCGAATGTCCACTTACAGTTTCTACAGAAACAATGTTTCAGAACTGTTCAATCAAAAGTATGCTTCAACTCTGTTTGTTGAATTCACAGAACAGAAAGCAGATTCATAAAATGCTTCTGTGTAGTTTTTATTTGAAGATATTCCTTTTGCCACTAGAGTCCTCCTGGGGCTCCGAATGTCCACTTGCAGTTTCCACAGAAACTGTGTTTCAGAACTGCTCAATCAAAAGTAAGCTTCAACTCTGTTAGTTGAATGCACTGAACAAAAATTACTATCACAGAATGCTTCTGTGTAGTTTTTATTTGTAGACATTACATTTTCCACTGTAGGCCTCTTAGCGCTATGAATGTCCACTTGCAGTTTCTAATGAAAGAGTGTTTCAGTGCTGCTCAATCAAAAGAAAGCTCCAACTCTGTTAGTTGAATGCACAGAACAGAAAGTAGTTACACAGAATGCTTCTGTGAAGTTTTTATTTGAAGTAAGTCCTTTTTACACTATAGGCCCCCATGCGCTATGGTTGTCCACTTGCAGTTTCTACAGAAAGAGTGTTTCTGTGCTGCTCTATCAAAAGTAGGTTCAACTCTGTTAGTTGAATGCACAGAAGACAAAGAAGTTTCACAGAATGCTTCTGTGTAGTTTTTATTTGTAGATATTCTTTTTTGCTGTATAGGCCCCTTAGCGCTATGAATGTCCAATTGCAGTTTCTACAGAAAGAGTGTTTCAGAATTGCTCAATCAAAAGTAAGCTTCAAATCTGTTACTTGAATGCACAGAACAGAAAGAAGTTTCACTGAATGCTTCTGTGTAGTTTTTGTTTGTAGTTATTCCTTTTTCCAGCATAGGCTCCTTAGTGCTACGAATGTCCACCTGCAGTTTCTACAGAAAGAGTGTTTCAGAACTGCTCAATCAATAGTAATGTTCAACTCTGTTAGTTGAATGCACAGAACAGAAAGAAGTTTCGCAGAATGCTTCTGAGTAGTTTCTAGTTGAAGTTATCCCTTTTTCCACTATAAGCCCCATAGAGCTCTGAATGTCCAGTTGCAGTTTCTACAGAAAGATTGTTTCAGAACTGCTCTATCAAAAGTAATGTTCAACTCTGTTAGTTGAATGCACAGAACAGAAAGAAGTTTCGGAGAATGCTTCTGTGTAGATTTTATTTGAAGGTATTCCTTTTTCCACTATAGGCCCCTTAGGGTTCCAAATATCCACTTGCTGTTTCTACAAAAAGAGCGTCTCAGAACTGCTCAATCAATAATTAGCTTCAACTCTGTTAGTTGAATGCAAAGAACAGAAATAAGTTTCACAGAATGCTTCTGTGTAGTTTTTATTTGAAGATATTCCTTTTTCCTCTATAAGCCCATTAGCGCTCTGTATGTCCAGTTGCAGTTTCCACAGAAAGAGTGTTTCAGAACTGCTCTATGAAAAGTAATATTCATCTCTGTTAGTTGAATGCACAGAACAGAAAGAAGTTTGGCAGAATGCTTCTGAGTAGTTTTAATTTGAAGATATTCTTTTTTCCACTATAAGCCCAATAGCGCTCTGAGTGTCCACTTGTAGTTTCTACAGAAACAGTGTTTCAGAACTGCTCTATCAAAAGTAATATTCAACTCTGTTACTTGAATGCACAGAACAGAAAGAAGTTTCGCAGAATGCTTTTGTGTAGTTTTTATTTGAAGATATTCCATTTTCCACTACAGGACCCTTAGGGCTCCGAATTTCCACTTACACTTTCTACAGAAACAGTGTTTCAGAACTGCTCTATCAAAAGTAATCTTCAACTCTGTTAGTTGAATTCACAGAACAGAAAGCAGTTTCATAAAATGCTTCTGTGTAGTTTTTATTTGAAGATATTCCTTTTGCCAATAGAGTCCTCTTGGGGCTCCGAATATCCACTCGCAGTTTCCACAGAAACAGTGTTTCAGAACTGCTCAATCAAAAGTAAGCTTCAACTCTGTTAGTTGAACGCACTGAACAAAAAGTACTTTCACAGAATGCTTCTGTGTAGTTTTTATTTGAAGACATTACATTTTCCACTGTAGGCCTCTTAGCGCTATGAATGTCCACTTGCAGTTTCTAATGAAAGAGCGTTTCAGTGCTGCTCAATCAAAAGAAAGGTCCAACTCTGTTAGTTGAATGCACAGAACGGAAAGAAGTTTCACAGAATGCTTCTGTGTAGTTTTTATTTGAAGTAAGTCCTTTCTACACTATAGGCCCCCATGCGCAGATTGTCCACTTGCAGTTTCTACAGAAAGAGTTTTTCTGTGCTGCTCTATGAAAAGTAGGTTCAACTCTGTTAGTTGAATGCACCGAAGACAAAGAAGTTTCACAGAATGCTTCTGTGTAGTTTTTATTTATAGATATTCTTTTTTGCAGTATAGGCCCCTTAGCGCTATGAATGTCCAATTGCAGTTTCTACAGAAAGAGTGTATCAGAGTTGCTCAATCAAAAGCAAGCTTCAACTCTGTTAGTTCATTGCACAGAACAGAAAGAAGTTTCACTGAATGCTTCTGTGTATTTTGTTTGCAATTATTCCTTTTCCAGTATAGGCTCCTTAGTGCTAGGAATGTCCACTTGCAGTTTCTACAGAAAGAGTGTTTCAGAACTGCTCAATCAATAGTAATGTTCAACTCTGTTAGTTGAATGCACAGAACAGAAAGAAGTTTCCCAGAATGCTTCTCAGTAGCTTTTAGTTGAAGATATTCCTTTTTCCACTATAAGCTCTTTAGCGCTCTGAATGTCCAGTTGCAGTTTCTACAGAAAGAGTGTTTCAGAACTGATCTACCAAATGAAATATTCAACTCTGTTAGTTTAATGCGCAGAACAGAAAGAAGCTTCGGAGAATGCTTCTGTGTATTTTTTATTTGAAGATATTCCTTTTTCCACTATAAGCCCCTTAGGGTTCCATATGTCCACTTGCTGTTTCTACAGAAAGAGCGTTTCAGAACTGCTCAATCAATAGTAAGCTTCAACTCTGTTAGTTGAATGCAAAGAACAGAAAGAAGTTTCACAGAAAGATTCTGTGTAGTTTTTATTTGAAGATATTCCTTTTTCCACTATAAGCCCATTAGCTCTCTGATTGTCCAGTTGCAGTTTCCACAGAAAGAGTGTTTCAGAACTGCTCTATCAAAAGTAATATTCATCTCTGTTAGTTGAATGCACAGAACAGAAAGAAGTTTCGCAGAATGCTTCTGTGTAGTTTTTATTTGAAGATATTCCTTTTTCCACTATAGAACCCTTAGGGCTCCGAATGTCCACTTACAGTTTCCAGAGAAACAATGTTTCAGAACTGTTCAATCAAAAGTAAGCTTCAACTGTGTTAGTTGAATTCACAGAACAGAGAGCAGTTTCATAAAATACTTCTGTGTAGTTTTTATTTGAAGATATTCCTTTTGCCACTAGAGTCCTCCTTGGGCTCCGAATGTCCACTTGATGTTTCCACAGAAAGAGTGTTTCAGAACTCCTCTATCAAAATTAATATTCACCTCTGTTAGTTGAATGTACAGAACAGAAAGAAGTTTCACAGAATGCTTCTGAGTAGTTTTAATTTGAAGATATACTTTTTTCCACTATAAGCCCAATAGCGCTCTGAGTGTCCACTTGTAGTTTCTACAGAAACACTGTTTCAGAACTGCTCTATCAAAAGTAATATTCAACTCTGTTACTTGAATGCACAGAACAGAAAGAAGTTTCGCACAATGTTTTGTGTAGTTTTTATTCGAAGATATTCCATTTTCCACTATAGGACCCTTAGGGCTCCGAATATCCACTTACAATTTCTACAGAAACAATGTTTCAGAACTGTTCTATCAAAAGTAAGCTTCAACTCTGTTAGTTGAATTCACAGAACAGAAAGCAGATTCATAAAATTCTTCTGTGTAGTTTTTATTTGAAGATTTTCCTTTTGCCACTAGAGTCTTCCTGGGGCTCCGAATGTCCACTTGCAGTTTCCACAGAAACTGTGTGTCAGAACTGCTCAATCGAAAGTAAGCTTCAACTCTGTTAGTTGAATGCACTGAACAAAAAGTACTATCACAGAATGCTTCTGTGTAGTTTTTATTTGAAGACATTACATTTTCCACTGTAGGCCTCTTAGCGCTATGAATGTCCACTTGCAGTTTCTAATGAAAGTGTTTCAGTGCTGCTCAATCAAAAGAAAGGTCCAACACTGTTAGTTGAATGCACAGAACAGAAATAAGTTTCACAGAATGCTTCTGTGTACTTTTTGTTTGAAGTAAGTCCTTTTTACACTATAGGCCCCCATGCGCTATAGTTGTCCTCTTGCAGTTTCTACAGAAAGAGTGTTTCTGTGCTGCTCTATCAAAAGTAGGTTCAACTCTGTTAGTTGAATGCACAGAAGACAAAGAAGTTTCACAGAATGCTTCTGTGTTGTTTTTATTTGTAGATATTCTTTTTTGCTCTATAGGCCCCTTAGCGCTATGAATGTCCAATTGCAGTTTCTACAGAAAGAGAGTTTCAGAATTGCTCAATCAAAAGTAAGCTTCAAATCTGTTACTTGAATGCACAGAACAGAAAGAAGTTTCACTGAATGCTTCTGTGTAGTTTTTATTTGAAGATATTCCATGTTCCACTATAGGACCCTTAAGGCTCCGAATATCCACTTGCTGTTTCTACAGAAAGAGCGTCTCAGAACTGCTCTTTCAAAACTAATATTCATCTCTGTTACTTGAATGCACAGAACAGAAAGAAGTTTCACAGAATGCTTCTGAGTAGTTTTAATTTGAAGATATACTTTTTTCCACTATAAGCCCAATAGCGCTCAGAGTGTCCACTTGTAGTTTCTACAGAAACACTGTTTCAGAATTGCTCTATCAAATGTAATATTCAACTCTGTTACTTGAATGCACAGAACAGAAAGAAGTTTCGCAGAATGCTTTTGTGTAGTTTTTATTTGAAGATATTCCATTTTCCACTATAGGACCCTTAGGGCTCCGAATATCCACTTACAATTTCTACAGAAACAATGTTTCTGAACTGTTCAATCAAAAGTAAGCTTCAACTCTGTTAGTTGAATTCACAGAAAGGAAAGCAGTTTCATAAAATGCTTCTGTGTAGTTTTTATTTGAAGATATTCCTTTTGCCACTAGAGTCCTCCTGGGGCTCCGAATGTCCACTTGCAGTTTCCACAGAAACTGTGTTTCAGAACTGCTCAATCAAAAGTAAGATTCAAATCTGTTACTTGAATGCACTGAACAAAAAGTACTATCACAGAATGCTTCTGTGTAGTTTTTGTTTGTAGTTATTCCTTTTTCCAGCATAGGCTCCTTAGTGCTACGAATGTCAACTAGCAGTTTCTACAGAAAGAGTATTTCAGAACTGCTCAATCAATAGTAATGTTCAACTCTGTTAGTTGAATGCACAGAACAGAAAGAAGTTTCGCAGAATGCTTCTGAGTAGTTTCTAGTTGAAGATATCCCTTTTTCCACTATAAGCCCCATAGAGCTCTGAATGTCCAGTTGCAGTTTCTACAGAAAGAGTGTTTCAGAACTGCTCTATCAACAGTAATGTTCAACTCTGTTAGTTGAATGCACAGAACAGAAAGAAGTTTCGGAGAATGCTTCTGTGTAGATTTTATTTGAAGGTATTCCTTTTTCCACTATAGGCCCCTTAGGGTTCCATATATCCACTTGCTGTTTCTACAAAAAGAGCGTCTCAGAACTGCTCAATCAATAATACGCTTCAACTCTGTTAGTTGAATGCAAAGAACAGAAATAAGTTTCACAGAATGCTTCTGTGTAGTTTTTATTTGAAGATATTCCTTTTTCCTCTATAAGCCCATTAGCGCTCTGTATGTCCAGTTGCAGTTTCCACAGAAAGAGTGTTTCAGAACTGCTCTATGAAAAGTAATATTCATCTCTGTTAGTTGAATGCACAGAACAGAAAGAAGTTTCGCAGAATGCTTCTGAGTAGTTGTAATTTGAAGATATACTTTTTTCCACTATAAGCCCAATAGCGCTCTGAGTGTCCACTTGTAGTTTCTACAGAAACAGTGTTTCAGAACTGCTCTATCAAAAGTAATATTCAACTCTGTTACTTGAATGCACAGAACAGAAAGAAGTTTCGCAGAATGTTTTTGTGTAGTTTTTATTTGAAGATATGCCATTTACCACTATAGGAACATTAGGGCTCCGAATATCCACTTGCTGTTTCTACAGAAAGAGCGTCTCAGAACTGCTCAATCAATAGTAAGCTTCAACTCTGTTAGTTGAATGCAAAGAACAGAAAGAAGTTTCACAGAATGATTCTGTGTAGTTTTTATTTGAAGATATTCGTTTTTCCAATGTACGCCCTTTAGGTTTCCAAATGTCCACTTGCAGTTTCTTCAGAAAGAGCGTCTCAGAACTGCTCAATCAAAAGTAAAGTTCAACTCTGTTATTTGAATGCAAAGAAGAGAAACAAGTTTCACAGAATGCTTCTGTGTAGTTTTAATTTGAAGATGTTCCTTTTTCCACTATAAGCCCATTAGCTCTCTGAGTGTCCAGTTGCAGTTTCCACAGAAAGAGTGTTTCAGAACTGCTCTATCAAAAGTAATATTCATCTCTGTTAGTTGAATGCACAGAACAGAAAGAAGTTTCGCAGAATGCTTCTGTGTAGTTTTTATTTGAAGATATTCCTTTTTCCACTATAGAACCCTTAGGGCTCCGAATGTCCACTTACAGTTTCTACAGAAAAAATGTTTCAGAACTGTTCAATCAAAAGTAAGCTTCAAATGTGTTAGTTGAATTCACAGAACAGAAAGCAGTTTCATAAAATACTTCTGTGTAGTTTTTATTTGAAGATATTCCTTTTGCCACTAGAGTCCTCCTGGGGCTCCGAATGTCCACTTGCAGTTTCCACAGAAAGAGTGTTTCAGAACTGCTCTATCAAAAGTAATATTCATCTCTGTTAGTTGAATGCACAGAACAGAAAGAAGTTTCGCAGAATGCTTCTGTGTAGTTTTTATTTGAAGATATTCCTTTTTCCACTATAGAACCCTTAGGGCTCCGAGTGTCCACTTACAGTTTCTACAGAAACAATGTTTCAGAACTGTTCAATCACAAGTAAGCTTCAACTCTGTTAGTTGAATTCACAGAACAGAAAGCAGATTCATAAAATGCTTCTGTGTAGTTTTTATTTGAAGATATTCCTTTTGCCACTAGAGTCCTCCTGGGGCTCCGAATGTCCACTTGCATTTTCCACAGAAACTGCGTTTCAGAACTGCTCAATCAAAAGTAAGCTTCAACTCTGTTAGTTGAACGCACTGAACAAAAAGTACTCTCACAGAATGCTTCTGTGTAGTCTTTATTTGAAGACATTACATTTTCCACTGTAGGCCTCTTAGCGCTATGAATGTCCACTTGCAGTTTCTAATGAAAGAGTGTTTCAGTGCTGCTCAATCAAAAGAAAGGTCCAACTCTGTTAGTTGAATGCACAGAACACAAAGAAGTTACACAGAATGCTTCTGTGTAGTTTTTGTTTGAAGTAAATCCTTTTTACAATGTAGGCCCCCATGCGCTATGGTTGTCCACTTGCAGTTTCTACAGAAAGAGTGTTTCTGTGCTGCTCTATCAAAAGTAGGTTCAACTCTGTTAGCTGAATGCACAGAAGACAAAGAAGTTTCACAGAATGCTTCTGTGTAGTTTTTATTTGTAGATATTCTTTTTTGCAGTATAGGCCCCTTAGCGCTATGAATGTCCAATTGCAGTTTCTACAGAAAGAGTGTTTCAGAATTGCTCAATCAAAAGTAAGCTTCAAATCTGTTACTTGAATGCACAGAACAGAAAGAAGTTTCACTGAATGCTTCTGTGTAGTTTTTATTTGAAGATATTCCATGTTCCACTATAGGACCCTTAGGGCTCCGAATATCCACTTGCTGTTTCTACAGAAAGAGCGTCTCAGAACTGCTCAATCAATAGTAAGCTTCATCTCTGTTAGTTGAATGCACAGAACAGAAAGAAGTTTCGCAGTATGCTTCTGTGTAGTTTTTATTTGAAGATATTCCTTTTTCCACTATAGAACCCTTAGGGCTCCGAGTGTCCAATTACAGTTTCTACAGAAACAATGTTTCAGAACTGTTCAATCAAAAGTAATCTTCAACTCTGTTAGTTGAATTCACAGAATAGAAAGCAGATTCATAAAATGCTTCTGTGTAGTTTTTATTTGAAGATATTCCTTTTGCCACTAGAGTCCTCCTGGGGCTCCGAATGTCCACTTGCAGATTCCACAGAAACTGTGTTTCAGAACTGCTCAATCAAAAGTAAGCTTCAACTCTGTTAGTTGAACGCACTGAACAAAAAGTACTATCACAGAATGCTTCTGTGTAGTTTTTATTTGAAGACATTACATTTTCCACTGTAGGCCTCTTAGCGCTATGAATGTCCACTTGCAGTTTCTAATGAAAGAGTGTTTCAGTGCTGCTCAATCAAAAGAAAGGTCCAACTCTGTTAGTTGAATGCACAGAACACAAAGATGTTACACAGAATGCTTCTGTGTAGTTTTTGTTTGAAGTAAATCCTTTTTACACTATAGGCCCCCATGCGCTATGGTTGTCCACTTGCAGTTTCTACAGAAAGAGTGTTTCTGTGCTGCTCTATCAAAAGTAGGTTCAACTCTGTTAGCTGAATGCACAGAAGACAAAGAAGTTTCACAGAATGTTTCTGTGTAGTTTTTATTTGTAGATATTCTTTTTTGCTGTATAGGCCCCTTAGCGCTATGAATGTCCAATTGCAGTTTCTACAGAAAGAGTGTTTCAGAATTGCTCAATCAAAAGTAAGCTTCAAATCTGTTACTTGAATGCACAGAACAGAAAGAAGTTTCACTGAATGCTTCTGTGTAGTTTTTATTTGAAGATATTCCATGTTCCACTATAGGACCCTTAGGGCTCCGAATATCCACTTGCTGTTTCTACAGAAAGAGTGTCTCAGAACTGCTCAATCCATAGTAAGCTTCATCTCTGTTAGTTGAATGCACAGAACAGAAAGAAGTTTCGCAGAATGCTTCTGTGTAGTTTTTATTTGAAGATATTCGTTTTTCCAATGTACGCCCTTTAGGTTTCCAAATGTCCACTTGCAGTTTCTTCAGAAAGAGCGTCTCAGAACTGCTCAATCAAAAGTAAAGTTCAACTCTGTTATTTGAATGCAAAGAAGAGAAACAAGTTTCACAGAATGCTTCTGTGTAGTTTTAATTTGAAGATGTTCCTTTTTCCACTATAAGCCCATTAGCTCTCTGAGTGTCCAGTTGCAGTTTCCACAGAAAGAGTGTTTCAGAACTGCTCTATCAAAAGTAATATTCATCTCTGTTAGTTGAATGCACAGAACAGAAAGAAGTTTCGCAGAATGCTTCTGTGTAGTTTTTATTTGAAGATATTCCTTTTTCCACTATAGAACCCTTAGGGCTCCGAATGTCCACTTACAGTTTCTACAGAAAAAATGTTTCAGAACTGTTCAATCAAAAGTAAGCTTCAAATGTGTTAGTTGAATTCACAGAACAGAAAGCAGTTTCATAAAATACTTCTGTGTAGTTTTTATTTGAAGATATTCCTTTTGCCACTAGAGTCCTCCTGGGGCTCCGAATGTCCACTTGCAGTTTCCACAGAAAGAGTGTTTCAGAACTGCTCTATCAAAAGTAATATTCATCTCTGTTAGTTGAATGCACAGAACAGAAAGAAGTTTCGCAGAATGCTTCTGTGTAGTTTTTATTTGAAGATATTCCTTTTTCCACTATAGAACCCTTAGGGCTCCGAGTGTCCACTTACAGTTTCTACAGAAACAATGTTTCAGAACTGTTCAATCACAAGTAAGCTTCAACTCTGTTAGTTGAATTCACAGAACAGAAAGCAGATTCATAAAATGCTTCTGTGTAGTTTTTATTTGAAGATATTCCTTTTGCCACTAGAGTCCTCCTGGGGCTCCGAATGTCCACTTGCATTTTCCACAGAAACTGCGTTTCAGAACTGCTCAATCAAAAGTAAGCTTCAACTCTGTTAGTTGAACGCACTGAACAAAAAGTACTCTCACAGAATGCTTCTGTGTAGTCTTTATTTGAAGACATTACATTTTCCACTGTAGGCCTCTTAGCGCTATGAATGTCCACTTGCAGTTTCTAATGAAAGAGTGTTTCAGTGCTGCTCAATCAAAAGAAAGGTCCAACTCTGTTAGTTGAATGCACAGAACACAAAGAAGTTACACAGAATGCTTCTGTGTAGTTTTTGTTTGAAGTAAATCCTTTTTACAATGTAGGCCCCCATGCGCTATGGTTGTCCACTTGCAGTTTCTACAGAAAGAGTGTTTCTGTGCTGCTCTATCAAAAGTAGGTTCAACTCTGTTAGCTGAATGCACAGAAGACAAAGAAGTTTCACAGAATGCTTCTGTGTAGTTTTTATTTGTAGATATTCTTTTTTGCAGTATAGGCCCCTTAGCGCTATGAATGTCCAATTGCAGTTTCTACAGAAAGAGTGTTTCAGAATTGCTCAATCAAAAGTAAGCTTCAAATCTGTTACTTGAATGCACAGAACAGAAAGAAGTTTCACTGAATGCTTCTGTGTAGTTTTTATTTGAAGATATTCCATGTTCCACTATAGGACCCTTAGGGCTCCGAATATCCACTTGCTGTTTCTACAGAAAGAGCGTCTCAGAACTGCTCAATCAATAGTAAGCTTCATCTCTGTTAGTTGAATGCACAGAACAGAAAGAAGTTTCGCAGTATGCTTCTGTGTAGTTTTTATTTGAAGATATTCCTTTTTCCACTATAGAACCCTTAGGGCTCCGAGTGTCCAATTACAGTTTCTACAGAAACAATGTTTCAGAACTGTTCAATCAAAAGTAATCTTCAACTCTGTTAGTTGAATTCACAGAATAGAAAGCAGATTCATAAAATGCTTCTGTGTAGTTTTTATTTGAAGATATTCCTTTTGCCACTAGAGTCCTCCTGGGGCTCCGAATGTCCACTTGCAGTTTCCACAGAAACTGTGTTTCAGAACTGCTCAATCAAAAGTAAGCTTCAACTCTGTTAGTTGAACGCACTGAACAAAAAGTACTATCACAGAATGCTTCTGTGTAGTTTTTATTTGAAGACATTACATTTTCCACTGTAGGCCTCTTAGCGCTATGAATGTCCACTTGCAGTTTCTAATGAAAGAGTGTTTCAGTGCTGCTCAATCAAAAGAAAGGTCCAACTCTGTTAGTTGAATGCACAGAACACAAAGATGTTACACAGAATGCTTCTGTGTAGTTTTTGTTTGAAGTAAATCCTTTTTACACTATAGGCCCCCATGCGCTATGGTTGTCCACTTGCAGTTTCTACAGAAAGAGTGTTTCTGTGCTGCTCTATCAAAAGTAGGTTCAACTCTGTTAGCTGAATGCACAGAAGACAAAGAAGTTTCACAGAATGTTTCTGTGTAGTTTTTATTTGTAGATATTCTTTTTTGCTGTATAGGCCCCTTAGCGCTATGAATGTCCAATTGCAGTTTCTACAGAAAGAGTGTTTCAGAATTGCTCAATCAAAAGTAAGCTTCAAATCTGTTACTTGAATGCACAGAACAGAAAGAAGTTTCACTGAATGCTTCTGTGTAGTTTTTATTTGAAGATATTCCATGTTCCACTATAGGACCCTTAGGGCTCCGAATATCCACTTGCTGTTTCTACAGAAAGAGTGTCTCAGAACTGCTCAATCCATAGTAAGCTTCATCTCTGTTAGTTGAATGCACAGAACAGAAAGAAGTTTCGCAGAATGCTTCTGTGTAGTTTTTATTTGAAGATATTCGTTTTTCCAATGTACGCCCTTTAGGTTTCCAAATGTCCACTTGCAGTTTCTTCAGAAAGAGCGTCTCAGAACTGCTCAATCAAAAGTAAAGTTCAACTCTGTTATTTGAATGCAAAGAAGAGAAACAAGTTTCACAGAATGCTTCTGTGTAGTTTTAATTTGAAGATGTTCCTTTTTCCACTATAAGCCCATTAGCTCTCTGAGTGTCCAGTTGCAGTTTCCACAGAAAGAGTGTTTCAGAACTGCTCTATCAAAAGTAATATTCATCTCTGTTAGTTGAATGCACAGAACAGAAAGAAGTTTCGCAGAATGCTTCTGTGTAGTTTTTATTTGAAGATATTCCTTTTTCCACTATAGAACCCTTAGGGCTCCGAATGTCCACTTACAGTTTCTACAGAAAAAATGTTTCAGAACTGTTCAATCAAAAGTAAGCTTCAAATGTGTTAGTTGAATTCACAGAACAGAAAGCAGTTTCATAAAATACTTCTGTGTAGTTTTTATTTGAAGATATTCCTTTTGCCACTAGAGTCCTCCTGGGGCTCCGAATGTCCACTTGCAGTTTCCACAGAAAGAGTGTTTCAGAACTGCTCTATCAAAAGTAATATTCATCTCTGTTAGTTGAATGCACAGAACAGAAAGAAGTTTCGCAGAATGCTTCTGTGTAGTTTTTATTTGAAGATATTCCTTTTTCCACTATAGAACCCTTAGGGCTCCGAGTGTCCACTTACAGTTTCTACAGAAACAATGTTTCAGAACTGTTCAATCACAAGTAAGCTTCAACTCTGTTAGTTGAATTCACAGAACAGAAAGCAGATTCATAAAATGCTTCTGTGTAGTTTTTATTTGAAGATATTCCTTTTGCCACTAGAGTCCTCCTGGGGCTCCGAATGTCCACTTGCATTTTCCACAGAAACTGCGTTTCAGAACTGCTCAATCAAAAGTAAGCTTCAACTCTGTTAGTTGAACGCACTGAACAAAAAGTACTCTCACAGAATGCTTCTGTGTAGTCTTTATTTGAAGACATTACATTTTCCACTGTAGGCCTCTTAGCGCTATGAATGTCCACTTGCAGTTTCTAATGAAAGAGTGTTTCAGTGCTGCTCAATCAAAAGAAAGGTCCAACTCTGTTAGTTGAATGCACAGAACACAAAGAAGTTACACAGAATGCTTCTGTGTAGTTTTTGTTTGAAGTAAATCCTTTTTACAATGTAGGCCCCCATGCGCTATGGTTGTCCACTTGCAGTTTCTACAGAAAGAGTGTTTCTGTGCTGCTCTATCAAAAGTAGGTTCAACTCTGTTAGCTGAATGCACAGAAGACAAAGAAGTTTCACAGAATGCTTCTGTGTAGTTTTTATTTGTAGATATTCTTTTTTGCAGTATAGGCCCCTTAGCGCTATGAATGTCCAATTGCAGTTTCTACAGAAAGAGTGTTTCAGAATTGCTCAATCAAAAGTAAGCTTCAAATCTGTTACTTGAATGCACAGAACAGAAAGAAGTTTCACTGAATGCTTCTGTGTAGTTTTTATTTGAAGATATTCCATGTTCCACTATAGGACCCTTAGGGCTCCGAATATCCACTTGCTGTTTCTACAGAAAGAGCGTCTCAGAACTGCTCAATCAATAGTAAGCTTCATCTCTGTTAGTTGAATGCACAGAACAGAAAGAAGTTTCGCAGTATGCTTCTGTGTAGTTTTTATTTGAAGATATTCCTTTTTCCACTATAGAACCCTTAGGGCTCCGAGTGTCCAATTACAGTTTCTACAGAAACAATGTTTCAGAACTGTTCAATCAAAAGTAATCTTCAACTCTGTTAGTTGAATTCACAGAATAGAAAGCAGATTCATAAAATGCTTCTGTGTAGTTTTTATTTGAAGATATTCCTTTTGCCACTAGAGTCCTCCTGGGGCTCCGAATGTCCACTTGCAGTTTCCACAGAAACTGTGTTTCAGAACTGCTCAATCAAAAGTAAGCTTCAACTCTGTTAGTTGAACGCACTGAACAAAAAGTACTATCACAGAATGCTTCTGTGTAGTTTTTATTTGAAGACATTACATTTTCCACTGTAGGCCTCTTAGCGCTATGAATGTCCACTTGCAGTTTCTAATGAAAGAGTGTTTCAGTGCTGCTCAATCAAAAGAAAGGTCCAACTCTGTTAGTTGAATGCACAGAACACAAAGATGTTACACAGAATGCTTCTGTGTAGTTTTTGTTTGAAGTAAATCCTTTTTACACTATAGGCCCCCATGCGCTATGGTTGTCCACTTGCAGTTTCTACAGAAAGAGTGTTTCTGTGCTGCTCTATCAAAAGTAGGTTCAACTCTGTTAGCTGAATGCACAGAAGACAAAGAAGTTTCACAGAATGTTTCTGTGTAGTTTTTATTTGTAGATATTCTTTTTTGCTGTATAGGCCCCTTAGCGCTATGAATGTCCAATTGCAGTTTCTACAGAAAGAGTGTTTCAGAATTGCTCAATCAAAAGTAAGCTTCAAATCTGTTACTTGAATGCACAGAACAGAAAGAAGTTTCACTGAATGCTTCTGTGTAGTTTTTATTTGAAGATATTCCATGTTCCACTATAGGACCCTTAGGGCTCCGAATATCCACTTGCTGTTTCTACAGAAAGAGTGTCTCAGAACTGCTCAATCCATAGTAAGCTTCATCTCTGTTAGTTGAATGCACAGAACAGAAAGAAGTTTCGCAGAATGCTTCTGTGTAGTTTTTATTTGAAGATATTCGTTTTTCCAATGTACGCCCTTTAGGTTTCCAAATGTCCACTTGCAGTTTCTTCAGAAAGAGCGTCTCAGAACTGCTCAATCAAAAGTAAAGTTCAACTCTGTTATTTGAATGCAAAGAAGAGAAACAAGTTTCACAGAATGCTTCTGTGTAGTTTTAATTTGAAGATGTTCCTTTTTCCACTATAAGCCCATTAGCTCTCTGAGTGTCCAGTTGCAGTTTCCACAGAAAGAGTGTTTCAGATCTGCTCTATCAAAAGTAATATTCATCTCTGTTAGTTGAATGCACAGAACAGAAAGAAGTTTCGCAGAATGCTTCTGTGTAGTTTTTATTTGAAGATATTCCTTTTTCCACTATAGAACCCTTAGGGCTCCGAATGTCCACTTACAGTTTCTACAGAAAAAATGTTTCAGAACTGTTCAATCAAAAGTAAGCTTCAAATGTGTTAGTTGAATTCACAGAACAGAAAGCAGTTTCATAAAATACTTCTGTGTAGTTTTTATTTGAAGATATTCCTTTTGCCACTAGAGTCCTCCTGGGGCTCCGAATGTCCACTTGCAGTTTCCACAGAAAGAGTGTTTCAGAACTGCTCTATCAAAAGTAATATTCATCTCTGTTAGTTGAATGCACAGAACAGAAAGAAGTTTCGCAGAATGCTTCTGTGTAGTTTTTATTTGAAGATATTCCTTTTTCCACTATAGAACCCTTAGGGCTCCGAGTGTCCACTTACAGTTTCTACAGAAACAATGTTTCAGAACTGTTCAATCACAAGTAAGCTTCAACTCTGTTAGTTGAATTCACAGAACAGAAAGCAGATTCATAAAATGCTTCTGTGTAGTTTTTATTTGAAGATATTCCTTTTGCCACTAGAGTCCTCCTGGGGCTCCGAATGTCCACTTGCATTTTCCACAGAAACTGCGTTTCAGAACTGCTCAATCAAAAGTAAGCTTCAACTCTGTTAGTTGAACGCACTGAACAAAAAGTACTCTCACAGAATGCTTCTGTGTAGTCTTTATTTGAAGACATTACATTTTCCACTGTAGGCCTCTTAGCGCTATGAATGTCCACTTGCAGTTTCTAATGAAAGAGTGTTTCAGTGCTGCTCAATCAAAAGAAAGGTCCAACTCTGTTAGTTGAATGCACAGAACACAAAGAAGTTACACAGAATGCTTCTGTGTAGTTTTTGTTTGAAGTAAATCCTTTTTACAATGTAGGCCCCCATGCGCTATGGTTGTCCACTTGCAGTTTCTACAGAAAGAGTGTTTCTGTGCTGCTCTATCAAAAGTAGGTTCAACTCTGTTAGCTGAATGCACAGAAGACAAAGAAGTTTCACAGAATGCTTCTGTGTAGTTTTTATTTGTAGATATTCTTTTTTGCAGTATAGGCCCCTTAGCGCTATGAATGTCCAATTGCAGTTTCTACAGAAAGAGTGTTTCAGAATTGCTCAATCAAAAGTAAGCTTCAAATCTGTTACTTGAATGCACAGAACAGAAAGAAGTTTCACTGAATGCTTCTGTGTAGTTTTTATTTGAAGATATTCCATGTTCCACTATAGGACCCTTAGGGCTCCGAATATCCACTTGCTGTTTCTACAGAAAGAGCGTCTCAGAACTGCTCAATCAATAGTAAGCTTCATCTCTGTTAGTTGAATGCACAGAACAGAAAGAAGTTTCGCAGTATGCTTCTGTGTAGTTTTTATTTGAAGATATTCCTTTTTCCACTATAGAACCCTTAGGGCTCCGAGTGTCCAATTACAGTTTCTACAGAAACAATGTTTCAGAACTGTTCAATCAAAAGTAATCTTCAACTCTGTTAGTTGAATTCACAGAATAGAAAGCAGATTCATAAAATGCTTCTGTGTAGTTTTTATTTGAAGATATTCCTTTTGCCACTAGAGTCCTCCTGGGGCTCCGAATGTCCACTTGCAGTTTCCACAGAAACTGTGTTTCAGAACTGCTCAATCAAAAGTAAGCTTCAACTCTGTTAGTTGAACGCACTGAACAAAAAGTACTATCACAGAATGCTTCTGTGTAGTTTTTATTTGAAGACATTACATTTTCCACTGTAGGCCTCTTAGCGCTATGAATGTCCACTTGCAGTTTCTAATGAAAGAGTGTTTCAGTGCTGCTCAATCAAAAGAAAGGTCCAACTCTGTTAGTTGAATGCACAGAACACAAAGATGTTACACAGAATGCTTCTGTGTAGTTTTTGTTTGAAGTAAATCCTTTTTACACTATAGGCCCCCATGCGCTATGGTTGTCCACTTGCAGTTTCTACAGAAAGAGTGTTTCTGTGCTGCTCTATCAAAAGTAGGTTCAACTCTGTTAGCTGAATGCACAGAAGACAAAGAAGTTTCACAGAATGTTTCTGTGTAGTTTTTATTTGTAGATATTCTTTTTTGCTGTATAGGCCCCTTAGCGCTATGAATGTCCAATTGCAGTTTCTACAGAAAGAGTGTTTCAGAATTGCTCAATCAAAAGTAAGCTTCAAATCTGTTACTTGAATGCACAGAACAGAAAGAAGTTTCACTGAATGCTTCTGTGTAGTTTTTATTTGAAGATATTCCATGTTCCACTATAGGACCCTTAGGGCTCCGAATATCCACTTGCTGTTTCTACAGAAAGAGTGTCTCAGAACTGCTCAATCCATAGTAAGCTTCATCTCTGTTAGTTGAATGCACAGAACAGAAAGAAGTTTCGCAGAATGCTTCTGTGTAGTTTTTATTTGAAGATATTCGTTTTTCCAATGTACGCCCTTTAGGTTTCCAAATGTCCACTTGCAGTTTCTTCAGAAAGAGCGTCTCAGAACTGCTCAATCAAAAGTAAAGTTCAACTCTGTTATTTGAATGCAAAGAAGAGAAACAAGTTTCACAGAATGCTTCTGTGTAGTTTTAATTTGAAGATGTTCCTTTTTCCACTATAAGCCCATTAGCTCTCTGAGTGTCCAGTTGCAGTTTCCACAGAAAGAGTGTTTCAGATCTGCTCTATCAAAAGTAATATTCATCTCTGTTAGTTGAATGCACAGAACAGAAAGAAGTTTCGCAGAATGCTTCTGTGTAGTTTTTATTTGAAGATATTCCTTTTTCCACTATAGAACCCTTAGGGCTCCGAATGTCCACTTACAGTTTCTACAGAAAAAATGTTTCAGAACTGTTCAATCAAAAGTAAGCTTCAAATGTGTTAGTTGAATTCACAGAACAGAAAGCAGTTTCATAAAATACTTCTGTGTAGTTTTTATTTGAAGATATTCCTTTTGCCACTAGAGTCCTCCTGGGGCTCCGAATGTCCACTTGCAGTTTCCACAGAAAGAGTGTTTCAGAACTGCTCTATCAAAAGTAATATTCATCTCTGTTAGTTGAATGCACAGAACAGAAAGAAGTTTCGCAGAATGCTTCTGTGTAGTTTTTATTTGAAGATATTCCTTTTTCCACTATAGAACCCTTAGGGCTCCGAGTGTCCACTTACAGTTTCTACAGAAACAATGTTTCAGAACTGTTCAATCACAAGTAAGCTTCAACTCTGTTAGTTGAATTCACAGAACAGAAAGCAGATTCATAAAATGCTTCTGTGTAGTTTTTATTTGAAGATATTCCTTTTGCCACTAGAGTCCTCCTGGGGCTCCGAATGTCCACTTGCATTTTCCACAGAAACTGCGTTTCAGAACTGCTCAATCAAAAGTAAGCTTCAACTCTGTTAGTTGAACGCACTGAACAAAAAGTACTCTCACAGAATGCTTCTGTGTAGTCTTTATTTGAAGACATTACATTTTCCACTGTAGGCCTCTTAGCGCTATGAATGTCCACTTGCAGTTTCTAATGAAAGAGTGTTTCAGTGCTGCTCAATCAAAAGAAAGGTCCAACTCTGTTAGTTGAATGCACAGAACACAAAGAAGTTACACAGAATGCTTCTGTGTAGTTTTTGTTTGAAGTAAATCCTTTTTACAATGTAGGCCCCCATGCGCTATGGTTGTCCACTTGCAGTTTCTACAGAAAGAGTGTTTCTGTGCTGCTCTATCAAAAGTAGGTTCAACTCTGTTAGCTGAATGCACAGAAGACAAAGAAGTTTCACAGAATGCTTCTGTGTAGTTTTTATTTGTAGATATTCTTTTTTGCAGTATAGGCCCCTTAGCGCTATGAATGTCCAATTGCAGTTTCTACAGAAAGAGTGTTTCAGAATTGCTCAATCAAAAGTAAGCTTCAAATCTGTTACTTGAATGCACAGAACAGAAAGAAGTTTCACTGAATGCTTCTGTGTAGTTTTTATTTGAAGATATTCCATGTTCCACTATAGGACCCTTAGGGCTCCGAATATCCACTTGCTGTTTCTACAGAAAGAGCGTCTCAGAACTGCTCAATCAATAGTAAGCTTCATCTCTGTTAGTTGAATGCACAGAACAGAAAGAAGTTTCGCAGTATGCTTCTGTGTAGTTTTTATTTGAAGATATTCCTTTTTCCACTATAGAACCCTTAGGGCTCCGAGTGTCCAATTACAGTTTCTACAGAAACAATGTTTCAGAACTGTTCAATCAAAAGTAATCTTCAACTCTGTTAGTTGAATTCACAGAATAGAAAGCAGATTCATAAAATGCTTCTGTGTAGTTTTTATTTGAAGATATTCCTTTTGCCACTAGAGTCCTCCTGGGGCTCCGAATGTCCACTTGCAGTTTCCACAGAAACTGTGTTTCAGAACTGCTCAATCAAAAGTAAGCTTCAACTCTGTTAGTTGAACGCACTGAACAAAAAGTACTATCACAGAATGCTTCTGTGTAGTTTTTATTTGAAGACATTACATTTTCCACTGTAGGCCTCTTAGCGCTATGAATGTCCACTTGCAGTTTCTAATGAAAGAGTGTTTCAGTGCTGCTCAATCAAAAGAAAGGTCCAACTCTGTTAGTTGAATGCACAGAACACAAAGATGTTACACAGAATGCTTCTGTGTAGTTTTTGTTTGAAGTAAATCCTTTTTACACTATAGGCCCCCATGCGCTATGGTTGTCCACTTGCAGTTTCTACAGAAAGAGTGTTTCTGTGCTGCTCTATCAAAAGTAGGTTCAACTCTGTTAGCTGAATGCACAGAAGACAAAGAAGTTTCACAGAATGTTTCTGTGTAGTTTTTATTTGTAGATATTCTTTTTTGCTGTATAGGCCCCTTAGCGCTATGAATGTCCAATTGCAGTTTCTACAGAAAGAGTGTTTCAGAATTGCTCAATCAAAAGTAAGCTTCAAATCTGTTACTTGAATGCACAGAACAGAAAGAAGTTTCACTGAATGCTTCTGTGTAGTTTTTATTTGAAGATATTCCATGTTCCACTATAGGACCCTTAGGGCTCCGAATATCCACTTGCTGTTTCTACAGAAAGAGTGTCTCAGAACTGCTCAATCAATAGTAAGCTTCATCTCTGTTAGTTGAATGCACAGAACAGAAAGAAGTTTCGCAGAATGCTTCTGTGTAGTTTTTATTTGAAGATATTCCTTTTTCCACTCTAGAACCCTTAGGGCTCCGAATGTCCACTTACAGTTTCTACAGAAACAATGTTTCAGAACTGTTCAATCAAAAGTAAGCTTCAACTGTGTTAGTTGAATTCACAGAACAGAAAGCATTTTCATAAAATACTTCTGTGTAGTTTTTATTTGAAGATATTCCTTTTGCCACTAGAGTCCTCCTGGGGCTCCGAATGTCCACTTGCAGTTTCCACAGAAAGAGTGTTTCAGAACTGCTCTTTCAAAACTAATATTCATCTCTGTTAGTTGAATGCACAGAACAGAAAGAAGTTTCACAGAATGCTTCTGAGTAGTTTTAGTTTGAAGATATACTTTTTTCCACTATTAGCCCAATAGCGCTCTGAGTGTCCACTCGTAGTTACTACAGAAACACTGTTTCAGAACTGCTCTATCAAAAGTAATATTCAACTCTGTTACTTGAATGCACAGAACAGAAAGAAGTTTCGCAGAATGCTTCTGAGTAGTTTCTAGTTGAAGATATCCCTTTTTCCACTATAAGCCCCATAGGGGTCTGAATGTCCAGTTGCAGTTTCTACAGAAAGAGTGTTTCAGAACTGCTCTATCAACAGTAATGTTCAACTCTGTTAGTTGAATGCACAGAACAGAAAGAAGTTTCGGAGAATGCTTCTGTGTAGATTTTATTTGAAGGTATTCCTTTTTCCACTATAGGCCCCTTAGGGTTCCATATATCCACTTGCTGTTTCTACAAAAAGAGCGTCTCGGAACTGCTCAATCAATAATAAGCTTCAACTCTGTTAGTTGAATGCAAAGAACAGAAATAAGTTTCACAGAATGCTTCTGTGTAGTTTTTATTTGAAGATATTCCTTTTTCCTCTATAAGCCCATTAGCGCTCTGTATGTCCAGTTGCAGTTTCCACAGAAAGAGTGTTTCAGAACTGCTCTATAAAAAGTAATATTCATCTCTGTTAGTTGAATGCACAGAACAGAAAGAAGTTTCGCAGAATGCTTCTGAGTAGTTTTAATTTGAAGATATTCTTTTTTCCACTATAAGCCCAATAGCGCTCTGAGTGTCCACTTGTAGTTTCTACAGAAACAGTGTTTCAGAACTGCTCTATCAAAAGTAATATTCAACTCTGTTACTTGAATGCACAGAACAGAAAGAAGTTTCGCAGAATGTTTTTGTGTAGTTTTTATTTGAAGATATTCCATTTTCCACTATAGGACCCTTACGGCTCCGAATATCCACTTACACTTTCTACAGAAACAGTGTTTCAGAACTGCTCAATCAAAAGTAAGCTTCTACTCTGTTAGTTGAACGCACTGAACAAAAAGTACTTTCACAGAATGCTTCTGTGTAGTGTTTATTTGAATACATTACATTTTCCACTGTAGGCCTCTTAGCGCTATGAATGTCCACTTGCAGTTTCTACAGAAACACTGTTTCAGAACTGCTCTATCAAAAGTAATATTCAACTCCGTTACTTGAATGCACAGAACAGAAAGAAGTTTCGCAGAATGCTTTTGTGTAGTTTTTATTTGAAGATATTCCTTTTGCCACTAGAGTCCTCCTGGGGCTCCGAATGTCCACTTGCAGTTTCCACAGAAACTGTGTTTCAGAACTGCTCAATCAAAAGTAAGCTTCAACTCTGTTACTTGAATGCACTGAACAAAAAGTACTATCACAGAATGCTTCTGTGTAGTTTTTGTTTGTAGTTATTCCTTTTTCCAGCATAGGCTCCTTAGTGCTACGAATGTCAACTTGCAGTTTCTACAGAAAGAGTGTTTCAGAACTGCTCAATCAATAGTAATGTTCAACTCTGTTAGTTGAATGCACAGAACACAAAGAAGTTTCGCAGAATGCTTCTGAGAAGTTTCTAGTTGAAGATATCCCTTTTTCCACTATAAGCCCCATAGGGCTCTGAATGTCCAGTTGCAGTTTCTACAGAAAGAGTGTTTCAGAACTGCTCTATCAACAGTAATGTTCAACTCTGTTAGCTGAATGCACAGAACAGAAAGAAGTTTCGGAGAATGCTTCTGTGTAGATTTTATTTGAAGGTATTCCTTTTTCCACTATAGGCCCTTTAGTGTTCCATATATCCACTTGCTGTTTCTACAAAAAGAGCGTCTCGGAACTGCTCAATCAATAATAAGCTTCAACTCTGTTAGTTGAATGCAAAGAACAGAAATAAGTTTCACAGAATGCTTCTGTGTAGTTTTTATTTGAAGATATTCCTTTTTACTCTATAAGCCCATTAGCGCTCTGTATGTCCAGTTGCAGTTTCCACAGAAAGAGTGTTTCAGAACTGCTCTATGAAAAGTAATATTCATCTCTGTTAGTTGAATGCACAGAACAGAAAGAAGTTTGGCAGAATGCTTCTGAGTAGTTTTAATTTGAAGATATTCTTTTTTCCACTATAAGCCCAATAGCGCTCTGAGTGTCCACTTGTAGTTTCTACAGAAACAGTGTTTCAGAACTGCTCTATCAAAAGTAATATTCAACTCTGTTACTTGAATGCACAGAACAGAAAGAAGTTTCGCAGAATGCTTTTGTGTAGTTTTTATTTGAAGATATTCCATTTTCCACTATAGGACCCTTACGGCTCCGAATATCCACTTACACTTTCTACAGAAACAGTGTTTCAGAACTGCTCAATCAAAAGTAAGCTTCAACTCTGTTAGTTGAACGCACTGAACAAAAAGTACTTTCACAGAATGCTTCTGTGTAGTGTTTATTTGAATACATTACATTTTCCACTGTAGGCCTCTTAGCGCTATGAATGTCCACTTGCAGTTTCTAATGAAAGAGCGTTTCAGTGCTGCTCAATCAAAAGAAAGTTCCAACTCTGTTAGTTGAATGCACAGAACGGAAAGAAGTTTCACAGAATGCTTCTGTGTAGTTTTTATTTGAAGTAAGTCCTTTTTACACTATAGGCCCCCATGCGTTGATTGTCCACTTGCAGTTTCTACAGAAAGAGTTTTTCTGTGCTGCTCTATCAAAAGTAGGTTCAACTGTGTTAGTTGAATGCACAGAAGACAAAGAAGTTTCACAGAATGCTTCTGTGTAGTTTTTATTTGTAGATATTCTTTTTTGCAGTATAGGCCCCTTAGCGCTATGAATGTCCAATTGCAGTTTCTACATAAAGAGTGTATCAGAATTGCTCAATCAAAAGCAAGCTTCAACTCTGTTAGTTCATTGCACAGAACAGAAAGAAGTTTCACTGAATGCTTCTGTGTATTTTGTTTGCAATTATTCCTTTTCCAGTATACGCTCCTTAGTGCTAGGAATGTCCACTAGCAGTTTCTACAGAAAGAGTGTTTCAGAACTGCTCAATCAATAGTAATGTTCAACTCGGTTAGTTGAATGCACAGAACACAAAGAAGTTTCGCAGAATGCTTCTGATTAGCTTTTAGTTGAAGATATTCCTTTTTCCACTATAAGCCCTTTAGCGCTCTGAATGTCCAGTTGCAGTTTCTACAGAAAGAGTGTTTCAGAACTGCTCTACCAAAAGTAATATTCAACTCTGTTAGTTTAATGCACAGAACAGAAAGAAGCTTCGGAGAATGCTTCTGTGTAGTTTTTATTTGAAGATATTCCTTTTGCCACTAGAGTCCTCCTGGGGCTCCGAATGTCCACTTGCAGTTTCCACAGAAACTGTGTTTCAGAACTGCTCAATCAAAAGTAAGCTTCAACTCTGTTACTTGAATGCCCTGAACAAAAAGTACTATCACAGAATGCTTCTGTGTAGTTTTTGTTTGTAGTTATTCCTTTTTCCAGCATAGGCTCCTTAGTGCTACGAATGTCAACTTGCAGTTTCTACAGAAAGAGTGTTTCAGAACTGCTCAATCAATAGTAATGTTCAACTCTGTTAGTTGAATGCACAGAACAGAAAGAAGTTTCGCAGAATGCTTCTGAGAAGTTTCTAGTTGAAGATATCCCTTTATTCACTATAAGCCCCATAGAGTTCTGAATGTCCAGTTGCAGTTTCTACAGAAAGAGTGTTTCAGAACTGCTCTATCAAAAGTAATGTTCAACTCTGTTAGTTGAATGCACAGAACAGAAAGAAGTTTCGGAGAATGCTTCTGTGTAGATTTTATTTGAAGCTATTCCTTTTTCCACTATAGGTCCCTTAGGGTTCCATATATCCACTTGCTGTTTCTAGAAAAAGAGCGTCTCAGAACTGCTCAATCAATAATAAGCTTCAACTCTGTTAGTTGAATGCAAAGAACAGAAATAAGTTTCACAGAATGCTTCTGTGTAGTTTTTATTTGAAGATATTCCTTTTTCCTCTATAAGCCTATTAGCGCTCTGTATGTCCAGTTGCAGTTTCCACAGAAAGAGTGTTTCAGAACTGCTCTATGGAAAGTAATATTCATCTCTGTTTGTTGAATGCACAGAACAGAAAGAAGTTTGGCAGAATGCTTCTGAGTAGTTTTAATTTGAAGATATTCTTTTTCCACTATAAACCCAATAGCGCTCTGAGTGTCCACTTGTAGTTTCTACAGAAACAGTGTTTCAGAACTGCTCTATCAAAAGTAATATTCATCTCTGTTAGTTGAATGCACAGAACAGAAAGAAGTTTCGCAGAATGCTTCTGTGTAGTTTTTATTTGAAGATATTCCTTTTTCCACTATAGAACCCTTAGGGTTCCGAATGTCCACTTACAGTTTCTACAGAAACAATGTTTCAGAACTGTTCAATCAAAGGTAAGCTTAGACTGTGTTAGTTGAATACACAGAACAGAAAGCAGTTTCATAAAATACTTCTGTGTAGTTTTTATTTGAAGATATTCCTTTTGCCACTAGAGTCCTCCTGGGGCTCCAATGTCCACTAGCAGTTTCCACAGTAAGAGTGTTTCAGAACTGCTCTTTCAAAACTGATATTCATCTCTGTTAGTTGAATGCACAGAACAGAAAGAAGTTTCACAGAATGCTTCTGAGTAGTTTTAATTTGAAGATATACTTTTTTCCACTATAAGCCCAATAGCGCTCTGAGTGTCCACTTGTAGTTTCTACAGAAACACTGTTTCAGAACTGCTCTATCAAAAGTAATATTCAACTCTGTTACTTGAATGCACAGAACAGAAAGAAGTTTCGCAGAATGCTTTTGTGTAGTTTTTATTTGAAGATATTCCATTTTCCACTATAGGACCCTTAGGGCTCCGAATATCCACTTACAATTTCTACAGAAACAGTGTTTCTGAACTGTTCAATCAAAAGTAAGCTTCAACTCTGTTAGTTGAATTCACAGAAAAGAAAGCAGTTTCATAAAATGCTTCTGTGTAGTTTTTATTTGAAGATATTCCTTTTGCCACTAGAGTCCTCCTGGGGCTCCGAATGTCCACTTGCATTTTCCACAGGAACTGTGTTTCAGAACTGCTCAATCAAAAGTAAGCTTCAACTCTGTTACTTGAATGCCCTGAACAAAAAGTACTATCACAGAATGCTTCTGTGTAGTTTTTGTTTGTAGTTATTGCTTTTTCCAGCATAGGCTCCTTAGTGCTACGAATGTCAACTTGCAGTTTCTACAGAAAGAGTGTTTCAGAACTGCTCAATCAATAGTAATGTTCAACTCTGTTAGTTGAATGCACAGAACAGAAAGAAGTTTCGCAGAATGCTTCTGAGAAGTTTCTAGTTGAAGATATCCCTTTATCCACTATAAGCCCCATAGAGCTCTGAATGTCCAGTTGCAGTTTCTACAGAAAGAGTGTTTCAGAACTGCTCTATCAAAAGTAATGTTCAACTCTGTTAGTTGAATGCACAGAACAGAAAGAAGTTTCGGAGAATGCTTCTGTGTAGATTTTATTTGAAGGTATTCCTTTTTCCACTATAGGTCCCTTAGGGTTCCATATATCCACTTGCTGTTTCTACAAAAAGAGCGTCTCAGAACTGCTCAATCAATAATAAGCTTCAACTCTGTTAGTTGAATGCAAAGAACAGAAATAAGTTTCACAGAATGCTTCTGTGTAGTTTTTATTTGAAGATATTCCTTTTTCCTCTATAAGCCTATTAGCGCTCTGTATGTCCAGTTGCAGTTTCCACAGAAAGAGTCTTTCAGAACTGCTCTATGGAAAGTAATATTCATCTCTGTTAGTTGAATGCACAGAACAGAAAGAAGTTTGGCAGAATGCTTCTGAGTAGTTTTAATTTGAAGATATTCTTTTTTCCACTATAAACCCAATAGCGCTCTGAGTGTCCACTTGTAGTTTCTACAGAAACAGTGTTTCAGAACTGCTCTATCAAAAGTAATATTCATCTCTGTTAGTTGAATGCACAGAACAGAAAGAAGTTTCGCAGAATGCTTCTGTGTAGTTTTTATTTGAAGATATTCCTTTTTCCACTATAGGACCCTTAGGGCTCTGAATGTCCACTTACATTTTCTACAGAAACAATGTTTCAGAACTGTTCAATCAAAAGTAAGCTTCAACTCTGTTAGTTGAATTCACAGAACAGAAAGCAGATTCATAAAATGCTTCTGTGTAGTTTTTATTTGAAGATATTCCTTTTGCCACTAGAGTCCTCTTGCGGCTCCGAATGTCCACTTGCAGTTTCCACAGAAACTGTGTTTCAGAACTGCTCAATCAAAAGTAAGCTTCAACTCTGTTAGTTGAATGCACTGAACAAAAAGTACTATCACAGAATGCTTCTGTGTAGTTTTTATTTGAAGACATTACATATTCCACTGTAGGCCTCTTAGCGCTATGAATGTCCACTTGCAGTTTCTAATGAAAGAGTGTTTCAGTGCTGCTCAATCAAAAGAAAGTTCCAACTCTGTTAGTTGAATGCACAGAACAGAAAGAAGTTTCACAGAATGCTTCTGTGTAGGTTTTATTTGAAGTAAGTCCTTTTTACACTATAGGCCCCCATGCGCTATGGGTGTCCACTTGCAGTTTCTACAGAAAGAGTGTTTCTGTGCTGCTCTATCAAAAGTAGGTTCAACTCTGTTAGTTGAATGCACAGAAGACAAAGAACTTTCACAGAATGCTTCTGTGTAGTTTTTATTTGTAGATATTCTTTTTTGCTGTATAGGCCCCTTAGCGCTATGAATGTCCACTTGCAGTTTCTAATGAAAGAGTGTTTCAGTGCTGCTCAATCAAAGGAAAGGTCCAACTCTGTTAGTTGAATGCACAGAACAGAAAGAAGTTTCACAGAATGCTTCTGTGTAGTTTTTATTTGAAGTAAGTCCTTTTTAAACTATAGGCCCCCATGCGCTATGGTTGTCCACTTGCAGTTTCTACAGAAAGAGTGTTTCTGTGCTGCTGTATCAAAAGTAGGTTCATCTCTGTTAGTTGAATGCACAGAAGACAAAGAAGTTTCACAGAATGCTTCTGTGTAGTTTTTATTTGTAGATATTCTTTTTTGCTGTATTGGCCCCTTAGCGCTATGAATGTCCAATTGCAGTTTCTACAGAAAGAGTGTTTCAGAATTGCTCAATCAAAAGTAAGCTTCAAATCTGTTACTTGAATGCACAGAACAGAAAGAAGTTTCACTGAATGCTTCTGTGTAGTTTTTGTTTGTAGTTATTCCTTTTTCCAGCATAGGCTCCTTAGTGCTACGAATGTCCACTTGCAGTTTCTACAGAAAGAGTGTTTCAGAACTGCTCAATCAATAGTAATGTTCAACTCTGTTAGTTGAATGCACAGAACAGAAAGAAGTTTCACAGAATGCTTCTGAGTAGTTTCTAGTTGAAGATATCCCTTTTTCTACTATAAGCCCCATAGAGCTCTGAATGTCCAGTTGCAGTTTCTACAGAAAGAGTGTTTCAGAACTGCTCTATCAACAGTAATGTTCAACTCTGTTAGTTGAATGCACAGAACAGAAAGAAGTTTCGGAGAATGCTTCTGTGTAGATTTTATTTGAAGGTATTCCTTTTTCCACTATAGGCCCCTTAGGGTTCCAAATATCCACTTGCTGTTTCTACAAAAAGAGCGTCTCAGAACTTCTCAATCAATAATAAGCTTCAACTCTGTTAGTTGAATGCAAAGAACAGAAATAAGTTTCACAGAATGTTTCTGTGTAATTTTTATTTGAAGATATTCCTTTTTCCTCTATAAGCCCATTAGCGCTCTGTATGTCCAGGTGCAGTTTCCACAGAAAGAGTGTTTCAGAACTGCTCTATGAAAAGTAATATTCATCTCTGTTAGTTGAATGAACAGAACAGAAAGAAGTTTCGCAGAATGCTTCTGAGTAGTTCTAATTTGTAGATATACTTTTTTCCACTATAAGCCCAATAGCGCTCTGAGTGTCCACTTGTAGTTTCTACAGAAACAGTGTTTCAGAACTGCTCTATCAAAAGTAATATTCAACTCTGTTACTTGAATGCACAGAACAGAAAGAAGTTTCGCAGAATGCTTTTGTGTAGTTTTTATTTGAAGATATTCCATTTTCCACTATAGGACCCTTAGGGCACCGAATATCCACTTACACTTTCTACAGAAACAGTGTTTCACAAGTGCTCTATCAAAAGTAAGCTTCAAATCTGTTAGTTGAATAAACAGAACAGAAAGCAGTTTCATGAAATGCTTCTGTGTAGTTTTTATTTGAAGATATTCCTTTTGCCACTAGAGTCCTCTTCGTGCTCTGAATATCCACTTGCAGTTTCCACAGAAACTGTGTTTCAGAACGGCTCAATCAAAAGTAAGCTTCAACTCTGTTAGTTGAACGCACTGAACAAAAAGTACTTTCACAGAATGCTTCTGTGTAGTTTTTATTTGAAGACATTACATTTTCCACTGTAGGCCTCTTAGCGCTATGAATGTCCACTTGCAGTTTCTAATGAAAGACTGTTTCAGTGCTGCTAAATCAAAAGAAAGTTCCAACTCTGTTAGTTGAATGCACAGAACAGAAAGAAGTTACACAGAATGCTTCTGTGTAGTTTTTATTTGAAGTAAGTCCTTTTTACACTATAGGCCTCCATGCGCTGATTGTCCACTTGCAGTTTCTACAGAAAGAGTGTTTCTGTGCTGCTCTATCAAAAGTAGGTTCAACTCTGTTAGTTGAATGCACAGAAGACAAAGAAGTTTCACAGAATGCTTCTGTGTAATTTTTATTTGTAGATATTCTTTTTTGCAGTATAGGCCCCTTAGGGCTATGAATGTCCAATTGCAGTTTCTACAGAGTGTATCAGAATTCCTCAATCAAAAGTAAGCTTCAACTCTGTTTGTTCATTGCACAGAACAGAAAGAAGTTTCACTGAATGCTTCTGTGTAGTTTTTGTTTGTAATTATTCCTTTTCCAGTATAGGCTCCTTAGTGCTAGGAATGTCCACTTGCAGTTTCTACAGAAAGAGTGTCTCAGAACTGCTCAATCAATAGTAATGTTCAACTCTGTTAGGTGAATGCACAGAAGAGAAAGAAGTTTCGCAGAATGCTTCTGAGTAGCATTTAGTTGAAGATATTACTTTTTCCACTATAAGCTCTTTAGCGCTCGGAATGTCCAGTTGCAGTTTCTACAGAAAGAGTGTTTCAGTACTGCTCTACCAAAAGTAATATTCAACTCTGTTAGTTTAATGCACAGAACAGAAAGAAGCTTCGGAGAATGCTTCTGTGTAGCTTTTATTTGAAGATATTCCTTTTTCCACTATAGGCCCCTTAGGGTTCCAAATGTCCACTTGCTGTTTCTACAGAAAGAGCGTCTCAGGACTGCTCAATCAATAGTAAGCTTCAACTCTGTTAGTTGAATGCAAAGAACAGAAAGAAGTTTCACAGAATGATTCTGTGTAGTTTTTATTTGAAGATATTCGTTTTTCCACTGTACGCCCCTTAGGGTTCCAAATGTCTACTTGCAGTTTCTTCAGAAAGAGCGTCTCAGAACTGCTCAATCAAAAGTAAAGTTCAACTCAGTTGAATGCAAAGAAGAGAAGCAAGTTTCACAGAATGCTTCTGTGTAGTTTTAATTTGCAGATATTCCTTTTTCCACTATAAGCCCATTAGCTCTCTGAGTGTCCAGTTGCAGTTTCCACAGAAAGAGTGTTTCAGAACTGCTCTATCAAAAGTAATGTTCATCTCTCTTAGTTGAATGCACAGAACAGAAAGAAGTTTCGCAGAATTCTTTTGTGTAGTTTTTATTTGAAGATATTCCATTTTCCAGTATAGGACCCTTAGGGCTCCGAATATCCACTTACACTTTCTACAGAAACAGTGTTTCAGAACTGCTCTATCAAAAGGAATCTTCAACTCTGTTAGTTGAATTCACAGAACAGAAAGCAGTTTCATAAAATGCTTCTGTGTAGTTTTTATTTGAAGATATTCCTTTTGCCACTGGATTCCTCTTGGGGCTCCGAATATCCACTTGCACTTTCAACAGAAACTGTGTTTCAGAACTGCTCAATCAAAAGTAAGCTTCAACTCTGTTATTTGAACGCACTGAACAAAAAGTACAATTACAGAATGCTTCTGTGTAGTTTTTATTTGAAGACATTACATTCTCCACTCTAGGCCTCTTAGCGCTATGAATGTCCACTTGCAGTTTCTAATGAAAGAGCGTTTCAGTGCTGCTCAATCAAAAGAAATTTCCAACTCTGTTAGTTGAATGCACAGAACGGAAAGAAGTTTCAGAGAATGCTTCTGTGTAGTTTTTATTTGAAGTAAGTCCTTTTTACACTATAGGCCCCCATGCGCTGATTGTCCACTTGCGGTTTCTACAGAAAGAGTTTTTCTGTGCTGCTCTATCAAAAGTAGGTTCAACTGTGTTAGTTGAATGCACAGAAGACAAAGAAGTTTCACAGAATGCTTCTGTGTAGTTTTTATTTGTAGATATTCTTTTTTGCAGTATAGGCCCCTTAGCGCTATGAATGTCCAATTGCAGTTTCTACAGAAAGAGTGTATCAGAATTGCTCAATCAAAAGCAAGCTTCAACTCTGTTAGTTCATCGCACAGAACAGAAAGAAGTTTCACTGAATGCTTCTGTGTATTTTGTTTGCAATTATTCCTTTTCCAGTATAGGCTCCTTAGTGCTAGGAAAGTCCACTTGCAGTTTCTACAGAACGAGTGTTTCAGAACTGCTCAATCAATAGTAATGTTCAACTCTGTTAGTTGAATGCACAGAACAGAAAGAAGTTTCGCAGAATGCTTCTGAGTAGCTTTTAGTTGAAGATATTCCTTTTTCCACTCTAAGCCCTTTAGCGCTCTGAATGTCCAGTTGCAGTTTCTACAGAAAGAGTGTTTCAGAACTGATCTACCAAAAGTAATATTCAACTCTGTTAGTTTAATGCACAGAACAGAAAGAAGCTTCGGAGAATGCTTCTGTGTAGTTTTTATTTGAAGATATTCCTTTTTCCACTATAGGCCCCTTAGGGTTCCAAATGTCCACTTGCTGTTTCTACAGAAAGAGCGTCTCAGAACTGCTCAATCAATAGTAAGTTTCAACTCTGTTAGTTGAATGCAAAGAACAGAAAGAAGTTTCACAGAATGATTCTGTGTAGTTTTTATTTGAAGATATTCCTTTTTCCACTGTACGCCCCTTAGGGTTCCAAATGTCCACTTGCAGTTTCTTCAGAAAGAGCGTCTCAGAACTGCTCAATCAAAAGTAAAGTTCAACTCAGTTGAATGCAAAGAAGAGAAACAAGTTTCACAGAATGCTTCTGTGTAGTTTTAATTTGCAGATATTCCTTTTTCCACTATAAGCCCATTAGCTCTCTGAGTGTCCAGTTGCAGTTTCCACAGAAAGAGTGTTTCAGAACTGCTCTAACAAAAGTAATATTCATCTCCGTTAGTTGAAAGCACAGAACAGAAAGAAGTTTCGCAGAATGCTTCTGTGTAGTTTTTATTTGAAGATATTCCTTTTTCCACTATAGAACCCTTAGGGCTCCGAATGTCCACTTACAGTTTCTACAGAAACAATGTTGCAGAATTGTTCAATCAAAAGTAAGCTTCAACTCTGTTAGTTGAATTCACAGAACAGAAAGCAGATTCATAAAATGCTTCTGTGTAGTTTTTATTTGAAGATAATCCTTTTTCCACTATAGTCCTCAAAGCGCTCCAAAAGACAACTTGCCATTTATAAAGAATAAGGGGTTCAAAACTACCCAATCAAAAGAAAGATTCAACCCTGTGAGATGAATGCAGGGAATAGAAAGAAATTTCACAAAAGTATTCTGTGTAGTTTTTACTTGAAGATATTTCGTTTTTCACCATACGCCCTAAAGATCTCCAAATGTCCACTTGCAGATCCTACAAAAAGAGTGTTTCAAAACTGCTCAATCAAAAGAAAGGTTTTAATCTGTTAGATGAATGCACCGATCAGAAAGTAGTTTCACAGAATGCTTCTGTGTAGTTTTAAGGGGAAGATATTTCGTTTTACACCGTATGCCTCAATATCCTACAAATATCCCCTTGCAAATTCTACAAAAAGAAAGTTTCAAAACAGCTGAATCAAAAGAAAGTTTCAACCCTGAGATCAATACAGAGATCTGAGAGTAGTTTCACAAAATGCTTCTGTGTAGTTTTTATTTGAAGAGATAACATTTTCCATGATAGGCCACAAAGCGCTCCAAATGTCCAGTTGCAGATTCTACAAAAAGGGTGTTTCAAAACTGCTCAGTCAAAAGAAAGGTTCCACATTGTGAGATGAATGAACAGAATAGAAAGTAGTTTCACAAAGTGCTTCTGTGTAGTTTTTATGGGAATATATTTCGTTTTTCACCATAGGCCTCAGTTTTCTCCAAATATCCACTTTCAGATCCTACAAATAGAGTGTTTCAAAACTGCTCAATCAAAAGTAAGGTTCAACTCTGTTAGTTGAATGTACAGATCAGAAAGAAGTTTGACGGAATGCTTCCGTGTCTTTTTTAGGGGAAGATATTTCGTTTTTCCCCGGAGGCCTCAATGTTCTCCAAATGTCCAGTTGCAGATTCTACAAATAGAGTGTTTCAAAACTGCTCAGTCAAAAGAAAAGTTCTAATTTGTGAGATGAATGAACAGAATAGAAAGAAGTTTCACAGAATGCTTCTGTCCAGTTTTTAAGTGAAGATATTTCGTTTTTCACCGTAGGCCTCAATGTTCTCCAAATGTCCACTTGCAGATTCTACAAATAGAGTGTTTCAAAACTGCGCCATCAAAAGTAAGTTTCAACTCTGTTTGTTGAATGCACAGATCAGAAAGAAGTTTCACAGAACGCTTCTGTGTAGATTTTAGGGGAAGATATTTCGTTTTACACCATAGACCTCAGTGTACTCCAAATGTCCATTTGCGGCTTCTACAGATAGAGTGTTTCCAAACTGCTCAAGCAAAAGTAAGGTTCAACTCTGTTAGTTGAATGCACGGATCAAAAGTAGTTTCACTGAATGCTTCTGTGTAGTTGCATTTGAAGATAATCCTTTTTCCACGATAATCCCCAAAGCGCTGCAAGAGTCCACTTGCAGTTTTTAAAGAAAGAGTGTTTCAAAACTACCCAATCAAAAGAAAGGTTCAACACTTTGGGATGAATGCAGAGAATAGAAAGAAATTTCACAGAATTATCCTCTGTAGTTTTTATTTGAAGCTATTTGGTTTTTCACCATACGCCCTAAAGATCTCCAAATGTCCCATTGCAGATTCCACAAAAAGAGAGTTTCAAAACTTCTCAACCTAAAGAAAGGTTCTACTCTGTTAGATGAATGCACAGATCAGAAAGCTGTTTCACAGAATGCTTCTGTGTAGTTTTTAGGGGACGATATTTCGTTTTACACCGTATGCCTCAATATTCTCCAAATATAAACTTGCAGATTCTACAAAAGGGTCTTTCCAAACAGCTCAATCAAAAGAAAGTTCAACTCAGTGAGATGAATGCAAAGATCAGAAAGTAGTTTCACAAAATGCTTCTGTGTAGTTTTTATTTGAAGATATACCTGTTTCCACGATTGACCACAAAGCGCTCCAAATGTCGACTTGCAAATTCTACAAAAAGAGGCTTTCAAAACTGCTCAGTTGAAAGAAAGTTCTACTTTTTGAGATGAATAAACAGAATAGAAAGCAGTTTCACAGAATGCTTCAGTGCAGTTTTTATGGGAAGATATTTCTTTTTTCACCATGGGCCTGAATGTTCTTCAAATGTCCAATAGCAGATTCTACAAACAGAGTGTTTCAAAACTGCTCAATGAAAAGTAAGGTTCAAATCTGTTCGTTGAATGCATAGATCAGAAAGAAGTTTCACAGAATCCTTCCATGTAGTTTTTATGGGAAGATATTGCTTTTTTGACCATAGGACCCCATGTCCTCAAAATTTCCACTTGCAGATTCTACAAATAGAGTATTTCAAAACTGCTGAGTCAAAAGAAGTGTTCTACTATGTGAGATGAATGAATAGAATAGAAAGAAGTTTCACAGAATGCTTCCGTGTAGTTTTTATGGGAAGATATTTCGTTTTCCACCATAGGCCTCAATATTCTCCAAATATCCAATTGCAGATTCTACAAAAAGAGTGTTTCAAAACTGTTTAATCAACAGTAACGTTCAACTCTGTTAGTTGAAAGCACAGATCAGAAAGAAGTTTCACAGAATGCTTCCGTGTAGTTTTTATGGGAAGATATTTCTTTTTTCACCATAGGCCTGAATGTTCTCCAAATGTCCACTTGCAGATTCTACGAACAGAGTGTTTCAAAACTGCTCAATCAAAAGTAAAGTTCAACTCTGTTAGTTAAATGCACAGATAAGAAAGAAACTTCACAGAATGCTTCTGTGTAGATTGTAATGAAGATAATCCTTTTTCCACGACTGGCCTCAAAGCGCTCCAAATATCCACTTGCAGTTTATACAGAGAGAGTGTTTCAAAGCTACCCAATCAAAACAAAGTTTCAACACTGGGAGATGAATGCAGAGAATAGAAAGAAATTTCACAGAATTATTCTATGTAGTTTTTACTTGAAGATATTTCGTTTTTCACCATAGGCCTCAAAGATCTCCAAAAGTCCACTTGCAAATTCTACAAAAAGAACGTTTCAACACTGCTGAATCATAAGAAAGTTTCAACTCAGTGAGATGATTGCACAGATCAGAAAGTAGTTTCACAGAATGCTTCTGTGTAGTTTTTATATAAAGATATACCTTTTTCCACAATAGGTCTCAAAGTGCCCCAAATGTCCAGTTGCAGGTTCTACGAAAAGAGTGTGTCAAAACTGTTAAGTCAAAAGAAAGGCTGTAATTTGTGAGATGAATGAGCAGAATAGAAAGAAGTTTCAGAGAATTCTTCTCTGTAGTTTTTAGGGGAAGATATTTCATTTTTCACCGTAGGAATCAATGTTCTCCAAATGTCCACATGCAGATTCTACAAATCGAGTGTTTCAAAACTGCTCAATCAAAAGTAAAGTTCAACTCTGTTAGTTGAATGCACAGATCCGAAAGAAGTTTCACACAGTGCCTCTGTGTAGTTTTTAGGGGAAGATATTTCATTTTTCACCATAGGACTCAATGTTCTTCAAATGTCCACTTGCAGATTCTACAAATAGAGTGTTTCAAAACTGCTCAATAAAAACTAAGGTTAAACTCTGTTAGTTGATTGCACAGATCAGAAAGAAGTTTCACAGAATGCTTCCGAGTAGTTTTTATGGGAAGATAATTCTTTTTTCAACATAGGCCTCAATGTACTCCAAATATCCACTTCTATATTATACAAAAAGTGTGTTTCAAAACTGCTCAATCAAAAGTAAGGTTCAACTTTATTAGTTGAATGCACAGATGGGAAAGTAGTTTCACAGATTGTTTCTGTGTAGTTTTTATTTGAAGATAATCCTTTTTCCACTATAGTCCTCAAAGCGCTCCAAAAGACCACTTGCCATTTATAAAGAATAAGTGGTTCAAAACTACCCAATCAAAAGAAAGATTCAACACTGTGAGATGAATGCAGGGAATAGAAAGAAATTTCACAGAAGTATTCTGTGTAGTTTTTACTTGAAGATATTTGGTTTTTCACCATAAGCCTCAAAGATCTCCAAATGTCCACTTGCAGATCCTACAAAAAGAGTGTTTCAAAACTGCTCAATCAAAAGAAAGGTTTTAATCTGTTAGATGAATGCACCGATCAGAAAGTAGTTTCACAGAATGCTTCTGTGTAGTTTTAAGGGGAAGATATTTCGTTTTACACCGTATGCCTCAATATCCTACAAATATCCCCTTGCAAATTCTACAAAAAGAGTGTTTCAAAACAGCTGAATCAAAAGAAAGTTTCAACCCTGAGATCAATACAGAGATCTGAGAGTAGTTTCACAAAATGCTTCTGTGTAGTTTATATTTGAAGAGATAACTTTTTCCACGATAGGCCACAAAGCGCTCCAAATGTCCAGTTGCAGATTCTACAAAAAGGGTGTTTCAAAACTGCTCAGTCAAAAGAAAGCTTCCACATTGTGAGATGAATGAACAGAATAGAAAGAAGTTTCACAAAGTGCTTCTGTGTAGTTTTTATGGGAATATATTTCGTTTTTGACCATAGGCCTCAGTTTTCTCCAAATATCCATTTTCAGATCCTACAAATAGAGTGTTTCAAAACTGCTCAATCAAAAGTAAGATTCAACTCTGTTAGTTGAATGCACAGATCAGAAAGAAGTTTGATGGAATGCTTCCGTGTATTTTTTAGGGGAAGATATTGCGTTTTTCCCCGGAGGCCTCAATGTTCTCCAAATGTCCAGTTGCAGATTCTACAAATAGAGTGTTTCAAAACTACTCAGTCAAAAGAAAAGTTCTAATTTGTGAGATGAATGAACAGAATAGAAAGAAGTTTCACAGAATGCTTCTGTCCAGTTTTTAAGTGAAGATATTTCGTTTTTCACCGTAGGCCTCAATGTTCTCCAAATGTCCACTTGCAGATTCTACAAATAGAGTGTTTCAAAACTGCGCCATCAAAAGTAAGTTTCAACTCTGTTTGTTGAATGCACGGATCAGAAAGAAGTTTCACAGAACGCTTCTGTGTAGATTTTAGGGGAAGATATTTCGTTTTACACCATAGACCTCAGTGTACTCCAAATGTCCATTTGCGGCTTCTACAGATAGAGTGTTTCCAAACTGCTCAAGCAAAAGTAAGGTTCAACTCTGTTAGTTGAATGCACGGATCAAAAGTAGTTTCACTGAATGCTTCTGTGTAGTTGCATTTGAAGATAATCCTTTTTCCACGATAATCCCCAAAGCGCTGCAAGAGTCCACTTGCAGTTTTTAAAGAAAGAGTGTTTCAAAACTACCCAATCAAAAGAAAGGTTCAACACTTTGGGATGAATGCAGAGAATAGAAAGAAATTTCACAGAAGTATCCTGTGTAGTTTTTATTTGAAGCTATTTGGTTTTTCACCATACGCCCTAAAGATCTCCAAATGTCCCATTGCAGATTCCACAAAAAGAGAGTTTCAAAACTTCTCAACCTAAAGAAAGGTTCTACTCTGTTAGATGAATGCACAGATCAGAAAGCTGTTTCACAGAATGCTTCTGTGTAGTTTTTAGGGGACGATATTTCGTTTTACACCGTATGCCTCAATATTCTCCAAATATAAACTTGCAGATTCTACAAAAGGGTCTTTCCAAACAGCTCAATCAAAAGAAAGTTCGACTCAGTGAGATGAATGCAAAGATCAGAAAGTAGTTTCACAAAATGCTTCTGTGTAGTATTTATTTGAAGATATACCTGTTTCCACGATTGACCACAAAGCGCTCCAAATGTCGACTTGCAAATTCTACAAAAAGAGGCTTTCAAAACTGCTCAGTTGAAAGAAAGTTCTACTTTTTGAGATGAATAAACAGAATAGAAAGCAGTTTCACAGAATGCTTCAGTGCAGTTTTTATGGGAAGATATTTCTTTTTTCACCATGGGCCTGAATGTTCTTCAAATGTCCAATAGCAGATTCTACAAACAGAGTGTTTCAAAACTGCTCAATGAAAAGTAAGGTTCAAATCTGTTCGTTGAATGCATAGATCAGAAAGAAGTTTCACAGAATCCTTCCATGTAGTTTTTATGGGAAGATATTGCTTTTTTGACCATAGGACCCCATGTCCTCAAAATTTCCACTTGCAGATTCTACAAATAGAGTATTTCAAAACTGCTGAGTCAAAAGAAGTGTTCTACTATGTGAGATGAATGAATAGAATAGAAAGAAGTTTCACAGAATGCTTCCGTGTAGTTTTTATGGGAAGATATTTCGTTTTCCACCATAGGCCTCAATATTCTCCAAATATCCAATTGCAGATTCTACAAAAAGAGTGTTTCAAAACTGTTTAATCAACAGTAACGTTCAACTCTGTTAGTTGAAAGCACAGATCAGAAAGAAGTTTCACAGAATGCTTCCGTGTAGTTTTTATGGGAAGATATTTCTTTTTTCACCATAGGCCTGAATGTTCTCCAAATGTCCACTTGCAGATTCTACGAACAGAGTGTTTCAAAACTGCTCAATCAAAAGTAAAGTTCAACTCTGTTAGTTAAATGCACAGATAAGAAAGAAACTTCACAGAATGCTTCTGTGTAGATTTTAATGAAGATAATCCTTTTTCCACGACTGGCCTCAAAGCGCTCCAAATATCCACTTGCAGTTTATACAGAGAGAGTGTTTCAAAGCTACCCAATCAAAACAAAGTTTCAACACTGGGAGATGAATGCAGAGAATAGAAAGAAATTTCACAGAATTATTCTATGTAGTTTTTACTTGAAGATATTTCGTTTTTCACCATAGGCCTCAAAGATCTCCAAAAGTCCACTTGCAAATACTACAAAAAGAACGTTTCAACACTGCTGAATCATAAGAAAGTTTCAACTCAGTGAGATGATTGCACAGATCAGAAAGTAGTTTCACAGAATGCTTCTGTGTAGTTTTTATATAAAGATATACCTTTTTCCACAATAGGTCTCAAAGTGCCCCAAATGTCCAGTTGCAGGTTCTACGAAAAGAGTGTGTCAAAACTGTTAAGTCAAAAGAAAGGCTGTAATTTGTGAGATGAATGAGCAGAATAGAAAGAAGTTTCAGAGAATTCTTCTCTGTAGTTTTTAGGGGAAGATATTTCATTTTTCACCGTAGGAATCAATGTTCTCCAAATGTCCACATGCAGATTCTACAAATCGAGTGTTTCAAAACTGCTCAATCAAAAGTAAAGTTCAACTCTGTTAGTTGAATGCACAGATCCGAAAGAAGTTTCACACAGTGCCTCTGTGTAGTTTTTAGGGGAAGATATTTCATTTTTCACCATAGGACTCAATGTTCTTCAAATGTCCACTTGCAGATTCTACAAATAGAGTGTTTCAAAACTGCTCAATAAAAACTAAGGTTAAACTCTGTTAGTTGATTGCACAGATCAGAAAGAAGTTTCACAGAATGCTTCCGAGTAGTTTTTATGGGAAGATAATTCTTTTTTCAACATAGGCCTCAATGTACTCCAAATATCCACTTCTATATTCTACAAAAAGTGTGTTTCAAAACTGCTCAATCAAAAGTAAGGTTCAACTTTATTAGTTGAATGCACAGATGGGAAAGTAGTTTCACAGATTGTTTCTGTGTAGTTTTTATTTGAAGATAATCCTTTTTCCACTATAGTCCTCAAAGCGCTCCAAAAGACCACTTGCCATTTATAAAGAATAAGTGGTTCAAAACTACCCAATCAAAAGAAAGATTCAACACTGTGAGATGAATGCAGGGAATAGAAAGAAATTTCACAGAAGTATTCTGTGTAGTTTTTACTTGAAGATATTTGGTTTTTCACCATAAGCCTCAAAGATCTCCAAATGTCCACTTGCAGATCCTACAAAAAGAGTGTTTCAAAACTGCTCAATCAAAAGAAAGGTTTTAATCTGTTAGATGAATGCACCGATCAGAAAGTAGTTTCACAGAATGCTTCTGTGTAGTTTTAAGGGGAAGATATTTCGTTTTACACCGTATGCCTCAATATCCTACAAATATCCCCTTGCAAATTCTACAAAAAGAGTGTTTCAAAACAGCTGAATCAAAAGAAAGTTTCAACCCTGAGATCAATACAGAGATCTGAGAGTAGTTTCACAAAATGCTTCTGTGTAGTTTATATTTGAAGAGATAACTTTTTCCACGATAGGCCACAAAGCGCTCCAAATGTCCAGTTGCAGATTCTACAAAAAGGGTGTTTCAAAACTGCTCAGTCAAAAGAAAGCTTCCACATTGTGAGATGAATGAACAGAATAGAAAGAAGTTTCACAAAGTGCTTCTGTGTAGTTTTTATGGGAATATATTTCGTTTTTGACCATAGGCCTCAGTTTTCTCCAAATATCCACTTTCAGATCCTACAAATAGAGTGTTTCAAAACTGCTCAATCAAAAGTAAGATTCAACTCTGTTAGTTGAATGCACAGATCAGAAAGAAGTTTGATGGAATGCTTCCGTGTATTTTTTAGGGGAAGATATTGCGTTTTTCCCCGGAGGCCTCAATGTTCTCCAAATGTCCAGTTGCAGATTCTACAAATAGAGTGTTTCAAAACTACTCAGTCAAAAGAAAAGTTCTAATTTGTGAGATGAATGAACAGAATAGAAAGAAGTTTCACAGAATGCTTCTGTCCAGTTTTTAAGTGAAGATATTTCGTTTTTCACCGTAGGCCTCAATGTTCTCCAAATGTCCACTTGCAGATTCTACAAATAGAGTGTTTCAAAACTGTGCCATCAAAAGTAAGTTTCAACTCTGTTTGTTGAATGCACGGATCAGAAAGAAGTTTCACAGAACGCTTCTGTGTAGATTTTAGGGGAAGATATTTCGTTTTACACCATAGACCTCAGTGTACTCCAAATGTCCATTTGCGGCTTCTACAGATAGAGTGTTTCCAAACTGCTCAAGCAAAAGTAAGGTTCAACTCTGTTAGTTGAATGCACGGATAAAAAGTAGTTTCACTGAATGCTTCTGTGTAGTTGCATTTGAAGATAATCCTTTTTCCACGATAATCCCCAAAGCGCTGCAAGAGTCCACTTGCAGTTTTTAAAGAAAGAGTGTTTCAAAACTACCCAATCAAAAGAAAGGTTCAACACTTTGGGATGAATGCAGAGAATAGAAAGAAATTTCACAGAAGTATCCTGTGTAGTTTTTATTTGAAGCTATTTGGTTTTTCACCATACGCCCTAAAGATCTCCAAATGTCCCATTGCAGATTCCACAAAAAGAGAGTTTCAAAACTTCTCAACCTAAAGAAAGGTTCTACTCTGTTAGATGAATGCACAGATCAGAAAGCTGTTTCACAGAATGCTTCTGTGTAGTTTTTAGGGGACGATATTTCGTTTTACACCGTATGCCTCAATATTCTCCAAATATAAACTTGCAGATTCTACAAAAGGGTCTTTCCAAACAGCTCAATCAAAAGAAAGTTCAACTCAGTGAGATGAATGCAAAGATCAGAAAGTAGTTTCACAAAATGCTTCTGTGTAGTTTTTATTTGAAGATATACCTGTTTCCACGATTGACCACAAAGCGCTCCAAATGTCGACTTGCAAATTCTACAAAAAGAGGCTTTCAAAACTGCTCAGTTGAAAAAAAGTTCTACTTTTTGAGATGAATAAACAGAATAGAAAGCAGTTTCACAGAATGCTTCAGTGCAGTTTTTATGGGAAGATATTTCTTTTTTCACCATGGGCCTGAATGTTCTTCAAATGTCCAATAGCAGATTCTACAAACAGAGTGTTTCAAAACTGCTCAATGAAAAGTAAGGTTCAAATCTGTTCGTTGAATGCATAGATCAGAAAGAAGTTTCACAGAATCCTTCCATGTAGTTTTTATGGGAAGATATTGCTTTTTTGACCATAGGACCCCATGTCCTCAAAATTTCCACTTGCAGATTCTACAAATAGAGTATTTCAAAACTGCTGAGTCAAAAGAAGTGTTCTACTATGTGAGATGAATGAATAGAATAGAAAGAAGTTTCACAGAATGCTTCCGTGTAGTTTTTATGGGAAGATATTTCGTTTTCCACCATAGGCCTCAATATTCTCCAAATATCCAATTGCAGATTCTACAAAAAGAGTGTTTCAAAACTGTTTAATCAACAGTAACGTTCAACTCTGTTAGTTGAAAGCACAGATCAGAAAGAAGTTTCACAGAATGCTTCCGTGTAGTTTTTATGGGAAGATATTTCTTTTTTCACCATAGGCCTGAATGTTCTCCAAATGTCCACTTGCAGATTCTACGAACAGAGTGTTTCAAAACTGCTCAATCAAAAGTAAAGTTCAACTCTGTTAGTTAAATGCACAGATAAGAAAGAAACTTCACAGAATGCTTCTGTGTAGATTTTAATGAAGATAATCCTTTTTCCACGACTGGCCTCAAAGCGCTCCAAATATCCACTTGCAGTTTATACAGAGAGAGTGTTTCAAAGCTACCCAATCAAAACAAAGTTTCAACACTGGGAGATGAATGCAGAGAATAGAAAGAAATTTCACAGAATTATTCTATGTAGTTTTTACTTGAAGATATTTCGTTTTTCACCATAGGCCTCAAAGATCTCCAAAAGTCCACTTGCAAATTCTACAAAAAGAACGTTTCAACACTGCTGAATCATAAGAAAGTTTCAACTCAGTGAGATGATTGCACAGATCAGAAAGTAGTTTCACAGAATGCTTCTGTGTAGTTTTTATATAAAGATATACTTTTTTCCACAATAGGTCTCAAAGTGCTCCAAATGTCCACTTGCAGGTTCTACGAAAAGAGTGTGTCAAAACTGTTAAGTCAAAAGAAAGGTTGTAATTTGTGAGATGAATGAGCAGAATAGAAAGAAGTTTCAGAGAATTCTTCTCTGTAGTTTTTAAGGGAAGATATTTCATTTTTCACCGCAGGAATCAATGTTCTCCAAATTTCCACATGCAGATTCTACAAATAGAGTGTTTCAAAACTGCTCAATCAAAAGTAAGGTTCAACTCTGTTAGTTGAATTCACAGATCCGAAAGAAGTTTCACACAGTGCCTCTGTGTAGTTTTTAGGGGAAGATATTTCATTTTTCACCATAGGACTCAATGTTCTTCAAATGTCCACTTGCAGATTCTACAAATAGAGTGTTTCAAAACTGCTCAATAAAAACTAAGGTTAAACTCTGTTAGTTGATTGCACAGATCAGAAAGAAGTTTCACAGAATGCTTCCGAGTAGTTTTTATGGGAAGATAATTCTTTTTTCAACATAGGCCTCAATGTACTCCAAATATCCACTTCTATATTCTACAAAAAGTGTGTTTCAAAACTGCTCAATCAAAAGTAAGGTTCAAATTTATTAGTTGAATGCACAGATGGGAAAGTAGTTTCACAGATTGTTTCTGTGTAGTTTTTATTTGAAGATAATCCTTTTTCCACTATAGTCCTCAAAGCGCTCCAAAAGACCACTTGCCATTTATAAAGAATAAGTGGTTCAAAACTACCCAATCAAAAGAAAGATTCAACACTGTGAGATGAATGCAGGGAATAGAAAGAAATTTCACAGAAGTATTCTGTGTAGTTTTTACATGAAGATATTTGGTTTTTCACCATAAGCCTCAAAGATCTCCAAATGTCCACTTGCAGATCCCACAAAAAGAGTGTTTCAAAACTGCTCAATCAAAAGAAAGGTTTTAATCTGTTAGATGAATGCACCGATCAGAAAGTAGTTTCACAGAATGCTTCTGTGTAGTTTTAAGGGGAAGATATTTCGTTTTACACCGTATGCCTCAATATCCTACAAATATCCCCTTGCAAATTCTACAAAAAGAGTGTTTCAAAACAGCTGAATCAAAAGAAAGTTTCAACCCTGAGATCAATACAGAGATCTGAGAGTAGTTTCACAAAATGCTTCTGTGTAGTTTATATTTGAAGAGATAACTTTTTCCACGATAGGCCACAAAGCGCTCCAAATGTCCAGTTGCAGATTCTACAAAAAGGGTGTTTCAAAACTGCTCAGTCAAAAGAAAGGTTCCACATTGTGAGATGAATGAACAGAATAGAAAGAAGTTTCACAAAGTGCTTCTGTGTAGTTTTTATGGGAATATATTTCGTTTTTGACCATAGGCCTCAGTTTTCTCCAAATATCCACTTTCAGATCCTACAAATAGAGTGTTTCAAAACTGCTCAATCAAAAGTAAGATTCAACTCTGTTAGTTGAATGCACAGATCAGAAAGAAGTTTGATGGAATGCTTCCGTGTATTTTTTAGGGGAAGATATTGCGTTTTTCCCCGGAGGCCTCAATGTTCTCCAAATGTCCAGTTGCAGATTCTACAAATAGAGTGTTTCAAAACTACTCAGTCAAAAGAAAAGTTCTAATTTGTGAGATGAATGAACAGAATAGAAAGAAGTTTCACAGAATGCTTCTGTCCAGTTTTTAAGTGAAGATATTTCGTTTTTCACCGTAGGCCTCAATGTTCTCCAAATGTCCACTTGCAGATTCTACAAATAGAGTGTTTCAAAACTGCGCCATCAAAAGTAAGTTTCAACTCTGTTTGTTGAATGCACGGATCAGAAAGAAGTTTCACAGAACGCTTCTGTGTAGATTTTAGGGGAAGATATTTCGTTTTACACCATAGACCTCAGTGTACTCCAAATGTCCATTTGCGGCTTCTACAGATAGAGTGTTTCCAAACTGCTCAAGCAAAAGTAAGGTTCAACTCTGTTAGTTGAATGCACGGATCAAAAGTAGTTTCACTGAATGCTTCTGTGTAGTTGCATTTGAAGATAATCCTTTTTCCACGATAATCCCCAAAGCGCTGCAAGAGTCCACTTGCAGTTTTTAAAGAAAGAGTGTTTCAAAACTACCCAATCAAAAGAAAGGTTCAACACTTTGGGATGAATGCAGAGAATAGAAAGAAATTTCACAGAAGTATCCTGTGTAGTTTTTATTTGAAGCTATTTGGTTTTTCACCATACGCCCTAAAGATCTCCAAATGTCCCATTGCAGATTCCACAAAAAGAGAGTTTCAAAACTTCTCAACCTAAAGAAAGGTTCTACTCTGTTAGATGAATGCACAGATCAGAAAGCTGTTTCACAGAATGTTTCTGTGTAGTTTTTAGGGGACGATATTTCGTTTTACACCGTATGCCTCAATATTCTCCAAATATAAACTTGCAGATTCTACAAAAGGGTCTTTCCAAACAGCTCAATCAAAAGAAAGTTCAACTCAGTGAGATGAATGCAAAGATCAGAAAGTAGTTTCACAAAATGCTTCTGTGTAGTTTTTATTTGAAGATATACCTGTTTCCACGATTGACCACAAAGCGCTCCAAATGTCGACTTGCAAATTCTACAAAAAGAGGCTTTCAAAACTGCTCAGTTGAAAAAAAGTTCTACTTTTTGAGATGAATAAACAGAATAGAAAGCAGTTTCACAGAATGCTTCAGTGCAGTTTTTATGGGAAGATATTTCTTTTTTCACCATGGGCCTGAATGTTCTTCAAATGTCCAATAGCAGATTCTACAAACAGAGTGTTTCAAAACTGCTCAATGAAAAGTAAGGTTCAAATCTGTTCGTTGAATGCATAGATCAGAAAGAAGTTTCACAGAATCCTTCCATGTAGTTTTTATGGGAAGATATTGCTTTTTTGACCATAGGACCCCATGTCCTCAAAATTTCCACTTGCAGATTCTACAAATAGAGTATTTCAAAACTGCTGAGTCAAAAGAAGTGTTCTACTATGTGAGATGAATGAATAGAATAGAAAGAAGTTTCACAGAATGCTTCCGTGTAGTTTTTATGGGAAGATATTTCGTTTTCCACCATAGGCCTCAATATTCTCCAAATATCCAATTGCAGATTCTACAAAAAGAGTGTTTCAAAACTGTTTAATCAACAGTAACGTTCAACTCTGTTAGTTGAAAGCACAGATCAGAAAGAAGTTTCACAGAATGCTTCCGTGTAGTTTTTATGGGAAGATATTTCTTTTTTCACCATAGGCCTGAATGTTCTCCAAATGTCCACTTGCAGATTCTACGAACAGAGTGTTTCAAAACTGCTCAATCAAAAGTAAAGTTCAACTCTGTTAGTTAAATGCACAGATAAGAAAGAAACTTCACAGAATGCTTCTGTGTAGATTTTAATGAAGATAATCCTTTTTCCACGACTGGCCTCAAAGCGCTCCAAATATCCACTTGCAGTTTATACAGAGAGAGTGTTTGAAAGCTACCCAATCAAAACAAAGTTTCAACACTGGGAGATGAATGCAGAGAATAGAAAGAAATTTCACAGAATTATTCTATGTAGTTTTTACTTGAAGATATTTCGTTTTTCACCATAGGCCTCAAAGATCTCCAAAAGTCCACTTGCAAATTCTACAAAAAGAACGTTTCAACACTGCTGAATCATAAGAAAGTTTCAACTCAGTGAGATGATTGCACAGATCAGAAAGTAGTTTCACAGAATGCTTCTGTGTAGTTTTTATATAAAGATATACTTTTTTCCACAATAGGTCTCAAAGTGCTCCAAATGTCCACTTGCAGGTTCTACGAAAAGAGTGTGTCAAAACTGTTAAGTCAAAAGAAAGGTTGTAATTTGTGAGATGAATGAGCAGAATAGAAAGAAGTTTCAGAGAATTCTTCTCTGTAGTTTTTAAGGGAAGATATTTCATTTTTCACCGCAGGAATCAATGTTCTCCAAATTTCCACATGCAGATTCTACAAATAGAGTGTTTCAAAACTGCTCAATCAAAAGTAAGGTTCAACTCTGTTAGTTGAATTCACAGATCCGAAAGAAGTTTCACACAGTGCCTCTGTGTAGTTTTTAGGGGAAGATATTTCATTTTTCACCATAGGACTCAATGTTCTTCAAATGTCCACTTGCAGATTCTACAAATAGAGTGTTTCAAAACTGCTCAATAAAAACTAAGGTTAAACTCTGTTAGTTGATTGCACAGATCAGAAAGAAGTTTCACAGAATGCTTCCGAGTAGTTTTTATGGGAAGATAATTCTTTTTTCAACATAGGCCTCAATGTACTCCAAATATCCACTTCTATATTCTACAAAAAGTGTGTTTCAAAACTGCTCAATCAAAAGTAAGGTTCAAATTTATTAGTTGAATGCACAGATGGGAAAGTAGTTTCACAGATTGTTTCTGTGTAGTTTTTATTTGAAGATAATCCTTTTTCCACTATAGTCCTCAAAGCGCTCCAAAAGACCACTTGCCATTTATAAAGAATAAGTGGTTCAAAACTACCCAATCAAAAGAAAGATTCAACACCGTGAGATGAATGCAGGGAATAGAAAGAAATTTCACAGAAGTATTCTGTGTAGTTTTTACATGAAGATATTTGGTTTTTCACCATAAGCCTCAAAGATCTCCAAATGTCCACTTGCAGATCCCACAAAAAGAGTGTTTCAAAACTGCTCAATCAAAAGAAAGGTTTTAATCTGTTAGATGAATGCACCGATCAGAAAGTAGTTTCACAGAATGCTTCTGTGTAGTTTTAAGGGGAAGATATTTCGTTTTACACCGTATGCCTCAATATCCTACAAATATCCCCTTGCAAATTCTACAAAAAGAGTGTTTCAAAACAGCTGAATCAAAAGAAAGTTTCAACCCTGAGATCAATACAGAGATCTGAGAGTAGTTTCACAAAATGCTTCTGTGTAGTTTATATTTGAAGAGATAACTTTTTCCACGATAGGCCACAAAGCGCTCCAAATGTCCAGTTGCAGATTCTACAAAAAGGGTGTTTCAAAACTGCTCAGTCAAAAGAAAGGTTCCACATTGTGAGATGAATGAACAGAATAGAAAGAAGTTTCACAAAGTGCTTCTGTGTAGTTTTTATGGGAATATATTTCGTTTTTGACCATAGGCCTCAGTTTTCTCCAAATATCCACTTTCAGATCCTACAAATAGAGTGTTTCAAAACTGCTCAATCAAAAGTAAGATTCAACTCTGTTAGTTGAATGCACAGATCAGAAAGAAGTTTGATGGAATGCTTCCGTGTATTTTTTAGGGGAAGATATTGCGTTTTTCCCCGGAGGCCTCAATGTTCTCCAAATGTCCAGTTGCAGATTCTACAAATAGAGTGTTTCAAAACTACTCAGTCAAAAGAAAAGTTCTAATTTGTGAGATGAATGAACAGAATAGAAAGAAGTTTCACAGAATGCTTCTGTCCAGTTTTTAAGTGAAGATATTTCGTTTTTCACCGTAGGCCTCAATGTTCTCCAAATGTCCACTTGCAGATTCTACAAATAGAGTGTTTCAAAACTGCGCCATCAAAAGTAAGTTTCAACTCTGTTTGTTGAATGCACGGATCAGAAAGAAGTTTCACAGAACGCTTCTGTGTAGATTTTAGGGGAAGATATTTCGTTTTACACCATAGACCTCAGTGTACTCCAAATGTCCATTTGCGGCTTCTACAGATAGAGTGTTTCCAAACTGCTCAAGCAAAAGTAAGGTTCAACTCTGTTAGTTGAATGCACGGATCAAAAGTAGTTTCACTGAATGCTTCTGTGTAGTTGCATTTGAAGATAATCCTTTTTCCACGATAATCCCCAAAGCGCTGCAAGAGTCCACTTGCAGTTTTTAAAGAAAGAGTGTTTCAAAACTACCCAATCAAAAGAAAGGTTCAACACTTTGGGATGAATGCAGAGAATAGAAAGAAATTTCACAGAAGTATCCTGTGTAGTTTTTATTTGAAGCTATTTGGTTTTTCACCATACGCCCTAAAGATCTCCAAATGTCCCATTGCAGATTCCACAAAAAGAGAGTTTCAAAACTTCTCAACCTAAAGAAAGGTTCTACTCTGTTAGATGAATGCACAGATCAGAAAGCTGTTTCACAGAATGCTTCTGTGTAGTTTTTAGGGGACGATATTTCGTTTTACACCGTATGCCTCAATATTCTCCAAATATAAACTTGCAGATTCTACAAAAGGGTCTTTCCAAACAGCTCAATCAAAAGAAAGTTCAACTCAGTGAGATGAATGCAAAGATCAGAAAGTAGTTTCACAAAATGCTTCTGTGTAGTATTTATTTGAAGATATACCTGTTTCCACGATTGACCACAAAGCGCTCCAAATGTCGACTTGCAAATTCTACAAAAAGAGGCTTTCAAAACTGCTCAGTTGAAAGAAAGTTCTACTTTTTGAGATGAATAAACAGAATAGAAAGCAGTTTCACAGAATGCTTCAGTGCAGTTTTTATGGGAAGATATTTCTTTTTTCACCATGGGCCTGAATGTTCTTCAAATGTCCAATAGCAGATTCTACAAACAGAGTGTTTCAAAACTGCTCAATGAAAAGTAAGGTTCAAATCTGTTCGTTGAATGCATAGATCAGAAAGAAGTTTCACAGAATCCTTCCATGTAGTTTTTATGGGAAGATATTGCTTTTTTGACCATAGGACCCCATGTCCTCAAAATTTCCACTTGCAGATTCTACAAATAGAGTATTTCAAAACTGCTGAGTCAAAAGAAGTGTTCTACTATGTGAGATGAATGAATAGAATAGAAAGAAGTTTCACAGAATGCTTCCGTGTAGTTTTTATGGGAAGATATTTCGTTTTCCACCATAGGCCTCAATATTCTCCAAATATCCAATTGCAGATTCTACAAAAAGAGTGTTTCAAAACTGTTTAATCAACAGTAACGTTCAACTCTGTTAGTTGAAAGCACAGATCAGAAAGAAGTTTCACAGAATGCTTCCGTGTAGTTTTTATGGGAAGATATTGCTTTTTTCACCATAGGCCTGAATGTTCTCCAAATGTCCACTTGCAGATTCTACGAACAGAGTGTTTCAAAACTGCTCAATCAAAAGTAAAGTTCAACTCTGTTAGTTAAATGCACAGATAAGAAAGAAACTTCACAGAATGCTTCTGTGTAGATTTTAATGAAGATAATCCTTTTTCCACGACTGGCCTCAAAGCGCTCCAAATATCCACTTGCAGTTTATACAGAGAGAGTGTTTCAAAGCTACCCAATCAAAACAAAGTTTCAACACTGGGAGATGAATGCAGAGAATAGAAAGAAATTTCACAGAATTATTCTATGTAGTTTTTACTTGAAGATATTTCGTTTTTCACCATAGGCCTCAAAGATCTCCAAAAGTCCACTTGCAAATACTACAAAAAGAACGTTTCAACACTGCTGAATCATAAGAAAGTTTCAACTCAGTGAGATGATTGCACAGATCAGAAAGTAGTTTCACAGAATGCTTCTGTGTAGTTTTTATATAAAGATATACCTTTTTCCACAATAGGTCTCAAAGTGCCCCAAATGTCCAGTTGCAGGTTCTACGAAAAGAGTGTGTCAAAACTGTTAAGTCAAAAGAAAGGCTGTAATTTGTGAGATGAATGAGCAGAATAGAAAGAAGTTTCAGAGAATTCTTCTCTGTAGTTTTTAGGGGAAGATATTTCATTTTTCACTGTAGGAATCAATGTTCTCCAAATGTCCACATGCAGATTCTACAAATCGAGTGTTTCAAAACTGCTCAATCAAAAGTAAGGTTCAACTCTGTTAGTTGAATGCACAGATCCGAAAGAAGTTTCACACAGTGCCTCTGTGTAGTTTTTAGGGGAAGATATTTCATTTTTCACCATAGGACTCAATGTTCTTCAAATGTCCACTTGCAGATTCTACAAATAGAGTGTTTCAAAACTGCTCAATAAAAACTAAGGTTAAACTCTGTTAGTTGATTGCACAGATCAGAAAGAAGTTTCACAGAATGCTTCCGAGTAGTTTTTATGGGAAGATAATTCTTTTTTCAACATAGGCCTCAATGTACTCCAAATGTCCACTTCTATATTATACAAAAAGTGTGTTTCAAAACTGCTCAATCAAAAGTAAGGTTCAAATTTATTAGTTGAATGCGCAGATGGGAAAGTAGTTTCACAGATTGTTTCTGTGTAGTTTTTATTTGAAGATAATCCTTTTTCCACTATAGTCCTCAAAGCGCTCCAAAAGACCACTTGCCATTTATAAAGAATAAGTGGTTCAAAACTACCCAATCAAAAGAAAGATTCAACACTGTGAGATGAATGCAGGGAATAGAAAGAAATTTCACAGAAGTATTCTGTGTAGTTTTTACTTGAAGATATTTGGTTTTTCACCATAAGCCTCAAAGATCTCCAAATGTCCACTTGCAGATCCTACAAAAAGAGTGTTTCAAAACTGCTCAATCAAAAGAAAGGTTTTAATCTGTTAGATGAATGCACCGATCAGAAAGTAGTTTCACAGAATGCTTCTGTGTAGTTTTAAGGGGAAGATATTTCGTTTTACACCGTATGCCTCAATATCCTACAAATATCCCCTTGCAAATTCTACAAAAAGAGTGTTTCAAAACAGCTGAATCAAAAGAAAGTTTCAACCCTGAGATCAATACAGAGATCTGAGAGTAGTTTCACAAAATGCTTCTGTGTAGTTTATATTTGAAGAGATAACTTTTTCCACGATAGGCCACAAAGCGCTCCAAATGTCCAGTTGCAGATTCTACAAAAAGGGTGTTTCAAAACTGCTCAGTCAAAAGAAAGGTTCCACATTGTGAGATGAATGAACAGAATAGAAAGAAGTTTCACAAAGTGCTTCTGTGTAGTTTTTATGGGAATATATTTCGTTTTTGACCATAGGCCTCAGTTTTCTCCAAATATCCACTTTCAGATCCTACAAATAGAGTGTTTCAAAACTGCTCAATCAAAAGTAAGATTCAACTCTGTTAGTTGAATGCACAGATCAGAAAGAAGTTTGATGGAATGCTTCCGTGTATTTTTTAGGGGAAGATATTGCGTTTTTCCCCGGAGGCCTCAATGTTCTCCAAATGTCCAGTTGCAGATTCTACAAATAGAGTGTTTCAAAACTACTCAGTCAAAAGAAAAGTTCTAATTTGTGAGATGAATGAACAGAATAGAAAGAAGTTTCACAGAATGCTTCTGTCCAGTTTTTAAGTGAAGATATTTCGTTTTTCACCGTAGGCCTCAATGTTCTCCAAATGTCCACTTGCAGATTCTACAAATAGAGTGTTTCAAAACTGCGCCATCAAAAGTAAGTTTCAACTCTGTTTGTTGAATGCACGGATCAGAAAGAAGTTTCACAGAACGCTTCTGTGTAGATTTTAGGGGAAGATATTTCGTTTTACACCATAGACCTCAGTGTACTCCAAATGTCCATTTGCGGCTTCTACAGATAGAGTGTTTCCAAACTGCTCAAGCAAAAGTAAGGTTCAACTCTGTTAGTTGAATGCACGGATCAAAAGTAGTTTCACTGAATGCTTCTGTGTAGTTGCATTTGAAGATAATCCTTTTTCCACGATAATCCCCAAAGCGCTGCAAGAGTCCACTTGCAGTTTTTAAAGAAAGAGTGTTTCAAAACTACCCAATCAAAAGAAAGGTTCAACACTTTGGGATGAATGCAGAGAATAGAAAGAAATTTCACAGAAGTATCCTGTGTAGTTTTTATTTGAAGCTATTTCGTTTTTCACCATACGCCCTAAAGATCTCCAAATGTCCCATTGCAGATTCCACAAAAAGAGAGTTTCAAAACTTCTCAACCTAAAGAAAGGTTCTACTCTGTTAGATGAATGCACAGATCAGAAAGCTGTTTCACAGAATGCTTCTGTGTAGTTTTTAGGGGACGATATTTCGTTTTACACCGTATGCCTCAATATTCTCCAAATATAAACTTGCAGATTCTACAAAAGGGTCTTTCCAAACAGCTCAATCAAAAGAAAGTTCAACTCAGTGAGATGAATGCAAAGATCAGAAAGTAGTTTCACAAAATGCTTCTGTGTAGTTTTTATTTGAAGATATACCTGTTTCCACGATTGACCACAAAGCGCTCCAAATGTCGACTTGCAAATTCTACAAAAAGAGGCTTTCAAAACTGCTCAGTTGAAAAAAAGTTCTACTTTTTGAGATGAATAAACAGAATAGAAAGCAGTTTCACAGAATGCTTCAGTGCAGTTTTTATGGGAAGATATTTCTTTTTTCACCATGGGCCTGAATGTTCTTCAAATGTCCAATAGCAGATTCTACAAACAGAGTGTTTCAAAACTGCTCAATGAAAAGTAAGGTTCAAATCTGTTCGTTGAATGCATAGATCAGAAAGAAGTTTCACAGAATCCTTCCATGTAGTTTTTATGGGAAGATATTGCTTTTTTGACCATAGGACCCCATGTCCTCAAAATTTCCACTTGCAGATTCTACAAATAGAGTATTTCAAAACTGCTGAGTCAAAAGAAGTGTTCTACTATGTGAGATGAATGAATAGAATAGAAAGAAGTTTCACAGAATGCTTCCGTGTAGTTTTTATGGGAAGATATTTCGTTTTCCACCATAGGCCTCAATATTCTCCAAATATCCAATTGCAGATTCTACAAAAAGAGTGTTTCAAAACTGTTTAATCAACAGTAACGTTCAACTCTGTTAGTTGAAAGCACAGATCAGAAAGAAGTTTCACAGAATGCTTCCGTGTAGTTTTTATGGGAAGATATTTCTTTTTTCACCATAGGCCTGAATGTTCTCCAAATGTCCACTTGCAGATTCTACGAACAGAGTGTTTCAAAACTGCTCAATCAAAAGTAAAGTTCAACTCTGTTAGTTAAATGCACAGATAAGAAAGAAACTTCACAGAATGCTTCTGTGTAGATTGTAATGAAGATAATCCTTTTTCCACGACTGGCCTCAAAGCGCTCCAAATATCCACTTGCAGTTTATACAGAGAGAGTGTTTCAAAGCTACCCAATCAAAACAAAGTTTCAACACTGGGAGATGAATGCAGAGAATAGAAAGAAATTTCACAGAATTATTCTATGTAGTTTTTACTTGAAGATATTTCGTTTTTCACCATAGGCCTCAAAGATCTCCAAAAGTCCACTTGCAAATTCTACAAAAAGAACGTTTCAACACTGCTGAATCATAAGAAAGTTTCAACTCAGTGAGATGATTGCACAGATCAGAAAGTAGTTTCACAGAATGCTTCTGTGTAGTTTTTATATAAAGATATACTTTTTTCCACAATAGGTCTCAAAGTGCTCCAAATGTCCACTTGCAGGTTCTACGAAAAGAGTGTGTCAAAACTGTTAAGTCAAAAGAAAGGTTGTAATTTGTGAGATGAATGAGCAGAATAGAAAGAAGTTTCAGAGAATTCTTCTCTGTAGTTTTTAAGGGAAGATATTTCATTTTTCACCGCAGGAATCAATGTTCTCCAAATGTCCACATGCAGATTCTACAAATAGAGTGTTTCAAAACTGCTCAATCAAAAGTAAGGTTCAACTCTGTTAGTTGAATTCACAGATCCGAAAGAAGTTTCACACAGTGCCTCTGTGTAGTTTTTAGGGGAAGATATTTCATTTTTCACCATAGGACTCAATGTTCTTCAAATGTCCACTTGCAGATTCTACAAATAGAGTGTTTCAAAACTGCTCAATAAAAACTAAGGTTAAACTCTGTTAGTTGATTGCACAGATCAGAAAGAAGTTTCACAGAATGCTTCCGAGTAGTTTTTATGGGAAGATAATTCTTTTTTCAACATAGGCCTCAATGTACTCCAAATATCCACTTCTATATTCTACAAAAAGTGTGTTTCAAAACTGCTCAATCAAAAGTAAGGTTCAACTTTATTAGTTGAATGCACAGATGGGAAAGTAGTTTCACAGATTGTTTCTGTGTAGTTTTTATTTGAAGATAATCCTTTTTCCACTATAGTCCTCAAAGCGCTCCAAAAGACCACTTGCCATTTATAAAGAATAAGTGGTTCAAAACTACCCAATCAAAAGAAAGATTCAACACTGTGAGATGAATGCAGGGAATAGAAAGAAATTTCACAGAAGTATTCTGTGTAGTTTTTACATGAAGATATTTGGTTTTTCACCATAAGCCTCAAAGATCTCCAAATGTCCACTTGCAGATCCCACAAAAAGAGTGTTTCAAAACTGCTCAATCAAAAGAAAGGTTTTAATCTGTTAGATGAATGCACCGATCAGAAAGTAGTTTCACAGAATGCTTCTGTGTAGTTTTAAGGGGAAGATATTTCGTTTTACACCGTATGCCTCAATATCCTACAAATATCCCCTTGCAAATTCTACAAAAAGAGTGTTTCAAAACAGCTGAATCAAAAGAAAGTTTCAACCCTGAGATCAATACAGAGATCTGAGAGTAGATTCACAAAATGCTTCTGTGTAGTTTATATTTGAAGAGATAACTTTTTCCACGATAGGCCACAAAGCGCTCCAAATGTCCAGTTGCAGATTCTACAAAAAGGGTGTTTCAAAACTGCTCAGTCAAAAGAAAGGTTCCACATTGTGAGATGAATGAACAGAATAGAAAGAAGTTTCACAAAGTGCTTCTGTGTAGTTTTTATGGGAATATATTTCGTTTTTGACCATAGGCCTCAGTTTTCTCCAAATATCCACTTTCAGATCCTACAAATAGAGTGTTTCAAAACTGCTCAATCAAAAGTAAGATTCAACTCTGTTAGTTGAATGCACAGATCAGAAAGAAGTTTGATGGAATGCTTCCGTGTATTTTTTAGGGGAAGATATTGCGTTTTTCCCCGGAGGCCTCAATGTTCTCCAAATGTCCAGTTGCAGATTCTACAAATAGAGTGTTTCAAAACTACTCAGTCAAAAGAAAAGTTCTAATTTGTGAGATGAATGAACAGAATAGAAAGAAGTTTCACAGAATGCTTCTGTCCAGTTTTTAAGTGAAGATATTTCGTTTTTCACCGTAGGCCTCAATGTTCTCCAAATGTCCACTTGCAGATTCTACAAATAGAGTGTTTCAAAACTGCGCCATCAAAAGTAAGTTTCAACTCTGTTTGTTGAATGCACGGATCAGAAAGAAGTTTCACAGAACGCTTCTGTGTAGATTTTAGGGGAAGATATTTCGTTTTACACCATAGACCTCAGTGTACTCCAAATGTCCATTTGCGGCTTCTACAGATAGAGTGTTTCCAAACTGCTCAAGCAAAAGTAAGGTTCAACTCTGTTAGTTGAATGCACGGATCAAAAGTAGTTTCACTGAATGCTTCTGTGTAGTTGCATTTGAAGATAATCCTTTTTCCACGATAATCCCCAAAGCGCTGCAAGAGTCCACTTGCAGTTTTTAAAGAAAGAGTGTTTCAAAACTACCCAATCAAAAGAAAGGTTCAACACTTTGGGATGAATGCAGAGAATAGAAAGAAATTTCACAGAAGTATCCTGTGTAGTTTTTATTTGAAGCTATTTGGTTTTTCACCATACGCCCTAAAGATCTCCAAATGTCCCATTGCAGATTCCACAAAAAGAGAGTTTCAAAACTTCTCAACCTAAAGAAAGGTTCTACTCTGTTAGATGAATGCACAGATCAGAAAGCTGTTTCACAGAATGCTTCTGTGTAGTTTTTAGGGGACGATATTTCGTTTTACACCGTATGCCTCAATATTCTCCAAATATAAACTTGCAGATTCTACAAAAGGGTCTTTCCAAACAGCTCAATCAAAAGAAAGTTCAACTCAGTGAGATGAATGCAAAGATCAGAAAGTAGTTTCACAAAATGCTTCTGTGTAGTATTTATTTGAAGATATACCTGTTTCCACGATTGACCACAAAGCGCTCCAAATGTCGACTTGCAAATTCTACAAAAAGAGGCTTTCAAAACTGCTCAGTTGAAAGAAAGTTCTACTTTTTGAGATGAATAAACAGAATAGAAAGCAGTTTCACAGAATGCTTCAGTGCAGTTTTTATGGGAAGATATTTCTTTGTTCACCATGGGCCTGAATGTTCTTCAAATGTCCAATAGCAGATTCTACAAACAGAGTGTTTCAAAACTGCTCAATGAAAAGTAAGGTTCAAATCTGTTCGTTGAATGCATAGATCAGAAAGAAGTTTCACAGAATCCTTCCATGTAGTTTTTATGGGAAGATATTGCTTTTTTGACCACAGGACCCAATGTCCTCAAAATTTCCACTTGCAGATTCTACAAATAGAGTATTTCAAAACTGCTGAGTCAAAAGAAGTGTTCTACTATGTGAGATGAATGAATAGAATAGAAAGAAGTTTCACAGAATGCTTCCGTGTAGTTTTTATGGGAAGATATTTCGTTTTCCACCATAGGCCTCAATATTCTCCAAATATCCAATTGCAGATTCTACAAAAAGAGTGTTTCAAAACTGTTTAATCAACAGTAACGTTCAACTCTGTTAGTTGAAAGCACAGATCAGAAAGAAGTTTCACAGAATGCTTCCGTGTAGTTTTTATGGGAAGATATTTCTTTTTTCACCATAGGCCTGAATGTTCTCCAAATGTCCACTTGCAGATTCTACGAACAGAGTGTTTCAAAACTGCTCAATCAAAAGTAAAGTTCAACTCTGTTAGTTAAATGCACAGATAAGAAAGAAACTTCACAGAATGCTTCTGTGTAGATTGTAATGAAGATAATCCTTTTTCCACGACTGGCCTCAAAGCGCTCCAAATATCCACTTGCAGTTTATACAGAGAGAGTGTTTGAAAGCTACCCAATCAAAACAAAGTTTCAACACTGGGAGATGAATGCAGAGAATAGAAAGAAATTTCACAGAATTATTCTATGTAGTTTTTACTTGAAGATATTTCGTTTTTCACCATAGGCCTCAAAGATCTCCAAAAGTCCACTTGCAAATTCTACAAAAAGAACGTTTCAACACTGCTGAATCATAAGAAAGTTTCAACTCAGTGAGATGATTGCACAGATCAGAAAGTAGTTTCACAGAATGCTTCTGTGTAGTTTTTATATAAAGATATACTTTTTTCCACAATAGGTCTCAAAGTGCTCCAAATGTCCACTTGCAGGTTCTACGAAAAGAGTGTGTCAAAACTGTTAAGTCAAAAGAAAGGTTGTAATTTGTGAGATGAATGAGCAGAATAGAAAGAAGTTTCAGAGAATTCTTCTCTGTAGTTTTTAAGGGAAGATATTTCATTTTTCACCGCAGGAATCAATGTTCTCCAAATTTCCACATGCAGATTCTACAAATAGAGTGTTTCAAAACTGCTCAATCAAAAGTAAGGTTCAACTCTGTTAGTTGAATTCACAGATCCGAAAGAAGTTTCACACAGTGCCTCTGTGTAGTTTTTAGGGGAAGATATTTCATTTTTCACCATAGGACTCAATGTTCTTCAAATGTCCACTTGCAGATTCTACAAATAGAGTGTTTCAAAACTGCTCAATAAAAACTAAGGTTAAACTCTGTTAGTTGATTGCACAGATCAGAAAGAAGTTTCACAGAATGCTTCCGAGTAGTTTTTATGGGAAGATAATTCTTTTTTCAACATAGGCCTCAATGTACTCCAAATATCCACTTCTATATTCTACAAAAAGTGTGTTTCAAAACTGCTCAATCAAAAGTAAGGTTCAAATTTATTAGTTGAATGCACAGATGGGAAAGTAGTTTCACAGATTGTTTCTGTGTAGTTTTTATTTGAAGATAATCCTTTTTCCACTATAGTCCTCAAAGCGCTCCAAAAGACCACTTGCCATTTATAAAGAATAAGTGGTTCAAAACTACCCAATCAAAAGAAAGATTCAACACTGTGAGATGAATGCAGGGAATAGAAAGAAATTTCACAGAAGTATTCTGTGTAGTTTTTACATGAAGATATTTGGTTTTTCACCATAAGCCTCAAAGATCTCCAAATGTCCACTTGCAGATCCCACAAAAAGAGTGTTTCAAAACTGCTCAATCAAAAGAAAGGTTTTAATCTGTTAGATGAATGCACCGATCAGAAAGTAGTTTCACAGAATGCTTCTGTGTAGTTTTAAGGGGAAGATATTTCGTTTTACACCGTATGCCTCAATATCCTACAAATATCCCCTTGCAAATTCTACAAAAAGAGTGTTTCAAAACAGCTGAATCAAAAGAAAGTTTCAACCCTGAGATCAATACAGAGATCTGAGAGTAGTTTCACAAAATGCTTCTGTGTAGTTTATATTTGAAGAGATAACTTTTTCCACGATAGGCCACAAAGCGCTCCAAATGTCCAGTTGCAGATTCTACAAAAAGGGTGTTTCAAAACTGCTCAGTCAAAAGAAAGGTTCCACATTGTGAGATGAATGAACAGAATAGAAAGAAGTTTCACAAAGTGCTTCTGTGTAGTTTTTATGGGAATATATTTCGTTTTTGACCATAGGCCTCAGTTTTCTCCAAATATCCACTTTCAGATCCTACAAATAGAGTGTTTCAAAACTGCTCAATCAAAAGTAAGATTCAACTCTGTTAGTTGAATGCACAGATCAGAAAGAAGTTTGATGGAATGCTTCCGTGTATTTTTTAGGGGAAGATATTGCGTTTTTCCCCGGAGGCCTCAATGTTCTCCAAATGTCCAGTTGCAGATTCTACAAATAGAGTGTTTCAAAACTACTCAGTCAAAAGAAAAGTTCTAATTTGTGAGATGAATGAACAGAATAGAAAGAAGTTTCACAGAATGCTTCTGTCCAGTTTTTAAGTGAAGATATTTCGTTTTTCACCGTAGGCCTCAATGTTCTCCAAATGTCCACTTGCAGATTCTACAAATAGAGTGTTTCAAAACTGCGCCATCAAAAGTAAGTTTCAACTCTGTTTGTTGAATGCACGGATCAGAAAGAAGTTTCACAGAACGCTTCTGTGTAGATTTTAGGGGAAGATATTTCGTTTTACACCATAGACCTCAGTGTACTCCAAATGTCCATTTGCGGCTTCTACAGATAGAGTGTTTCCAAACTGCTCAAGCAAAAGTAAGGTTCAACTCTGTTAGTTGAATGCACGGATCAAAAGTAGTTTCACTGAATGCTTCTGTGTAGTTGCATTTGAAGATAATCCTTTTTCCACGATAATCCCCAAAGCGCTGCAAGAGTCCACTTGCAGTTTTTAAAGAAAGAGTGTTTCAAAACTACCCAATCAAAAGAAAGGTTCAACACTTTGGGATGAATGCAGAGAATAGAAAGAAATTTCACAGAAATATCCTGTGTAGTTTTTATTTGAAGCTATTTGGTTTTTCACCATACGCCCTAAAGATCTCCAAATGTCCCATTGCAGATTCCACAAAAAGAGAGTTTCAAAACTTCTCAACCTAAAGAAAGGTTCTACTCTGTTAGATGAATGCACAGATCAGAAAGCTGTTTCACAGAATGCTTCTGTGTAGTTTTTAGGGGACGATATTTCGTTTTACACCGTATGCCTCAATATTCTCCAAATATAAACTTGCAGATTCTACAAAAGGGTCTTTCCAAACAGCTCAATCAAAAGAAAGTTCAACTCAGTGAGATGAATGCAAAGATCAGAAAGTAGTTTCACAAAATGCTTCTGTGTAGTATTTATTTGAAGATATACCTGTTTCCACGATTGACCACAAAGCGCTCCAAATGTCGACTTGCAAATTCTACAAAAAGAGGCTTTCAAAACTGCTCAGTTGAAAGAAAGTTCTACTTTTTGAGATGAATAAACAGAATAGAAAGCAGTTTCACAGAATGCTTCAGTGCAGTTTTTATGGGAAGATATTTCTTTTTTCACCATGGGCCTGAATGTTCTTCAAATGTCCAATAGCAGATTCTACAAACAGAGTGTTTCAAAACTGCTCAATGAAAAGTAAGGTTCAAATCTGTTCGTTGAATGCATAGATCAGAAAGAAGTTTCACAGAATCCTTCCATGTAGTTTTTATGGGAAGATATTGCTTTTTTGACCATAGGACCCCATGTCCTCAAAATTTCCACTTGCAGATTCTACAAATAGAGTATTTCAAAACTGCTGAGTCAAAAGAAGTGTTCTAATATGTGAGATGAATGAATAGAATAGAAAGAAGTTTCACAGAATGCTTCCGTGTAGTTTTTATGGGAAGATATTTCGTTTTCCACCATAGGCCTCAATATTCTCCAAATATCCAATTGCAGATTCTACAAAAAGAGTGTTTCAAAACTGTTTAATCAACAGTAACGTTCAACTCTGTTAGTTGAAAGCACAGATCAGAAAGAAGTTTCACAGAATGCTTCCGTGTAGTTTTTATGGGAAGATATTTCTTTTTTCACCATAGGCCTGAATGTTCTCCAAATGTCCACTTGCAGATTCTACGAACAGAGTGTTTCAAAACTGCTCAATCAAAAGTAAAGTTCAACTCTGTTAGTTAAATGCACAGATAAGAAAGAAACTTCACAGAATGCTTCTGTGTAGATTTTAATGAAGATAATCCTTTTTCCACGACTGGCCTCAAAGCGCTCCAAATATCCACTTGCAGTTTATACAGAGAGAGTGTTTCAAAGCTACCCAATCAAAACAAAGTTTCAACACTGGGAGATGAATGCAGAGAATAGAAAGAAATTTCACAGAATTATTCTATGTAGTTTTTACTTGAAGATATTTCGTTTTTCACCATAGGCCTCAAAGATCTCCAAAAGTCCACTTGCAAATTCTACAAAAAGAACGTTTCAACACTGCTGAATCATAAGAAAGTTTCAACTCAGTGAGATGATTGCACAGATCAGAAAGTAGTTTCACAGAATTCTTCTGTGTAGTTTTTATATAAAGATATACCTTTTTCCACAATAGGTCTCAAACTGCTCCAAATGTCCAGATGCAGGTTCTACGAAAAGAGTGTGTCAAAACTTTTAAGTCAAAAGAAAGGTTGTAATTTGTGAGATGAATGAGCAGAATAGAAAGAAGTTTCAGAGAATTCTTCTCTGTAGTTTTTAGGGGAAGATATTTCATTTTTCACCGTAGGAATCAATGTTCTCCAAATGTCCACATGCAGATTCTACAAATCGAGTGTTTCAAAACTGCTCAATCAAAAGTAAGGTTCAACTCTGTTAGTTGAATGCACAGATCAGAAAGAAGTTTCACACAGTGCCTCTGTGTAGTTTTTAGGGGAAGATATTTCATTTTTCACCATAGGACTCAATGTTCTTCAAATGTCCACTTGCAGATTCTACAAATAGAGTGTTTCAAAACTGCTCAATAAAAACTAAGGTTAAACTCTGTTAGTTGATTGCACAGATCAGAAAGAAGTTTCACAGAATGCTTCCGAGTAGTTTTTATGGGAAGATAATTCTTTTTTCAACATAGGCCTCAATGTACTCCAAATGTCCACTTCTATATTCTACAAAAAGAGTGTTTCAAAACTGCTCAATCAAAAGTAAGGTTCAACTTTATTAGTTGAATGCACAGATGGGAAAGTAGTTTCACAGATTGTTTCTGTGTAGTTTTTATTTGAAGATAATCCTTTTTCCACTATAGTCCTCAAAGCGCTCCAAAAGAACACTTGCCATTTATAAAGAATAAGTGGTTCAAAACTACCCAATCAAAAGAAAGATTCAACACTGTGAGATGAATGCAGGGAATAGAAAGAAATTTCACAGAAGTATTCTGTGTAGTTTCTACTTGAAGATATTTGGTTTTTCACCATAAGCCTCAAAGATCTCCAAATGTCCACTTGCAGATCCTACAAAAAGAGTGTTTCAAAACTGCTCAATCTAAAGAAAGGTTTTAATCTGTTAGATGAATGCACCTATCAGAAAGTAGTTTCACAGAATGCTTCTGTGTAGTTTTAAGGGGAAGATATTTCGTTTTACACAGTATGCCTCAATATCCTACAAATATCCCCTTGCAAATTCTACAAAAAGAGTGTTTCAAAACAGCTGAATCAAAAGAAAGTTTCAACCCTGAGATCAATACAGAGATCTGAGAGTAGTTTCACAAAATGCTTCTGTGTAGTTTTTATTTGAAGAGATAACATTTTCCACGATAGGCCACAAAGCGCTCCAAATGTCCAGTTGCAGATTCTACAAAAAGGGTGTTTCAAAACTGCTCAGTCAAAAGAAAGGTTCCACATTGTGAGATGAATGAACAGAATAGAAAGAAGTTTCACAAAGTGCTTCTGTGTAGTTTTTATGGTAATATATTTCGTTTTTCACCATAGGCCTCAGTTTTCTCCAAATATCCACTTTCAGATCCTACAAACAGAGTGTTTCAAAACTGCTCAATCAAAAGTAAGGTTCAACTCTGTTAGTTGAATGCACAGATCAGAAGGAAGTTTGACGGAATGCTTCTGTGTTTTTTTTAGTGGAAGATATTGCGTTTTTCCCTGGAGGCCTCAATGTTCTCCAAATGTCCAGTTGCAGATTCTACAAATAGAGTGTTTCAAAACTGCTCAGTCAAACGAAAAGTTCTAATTTGTGAGATGAATGAACAGAATAGAAAGAAGATTCACTGAATGCTTCTGTCCAGTTTTTATGTGAAGATATTTCGTTTTTCACCGTAGGCCTCAATGTTCTCCAAATGTCCACTTGCAGATTCTACAAATAGAGTGTTTCAAAACTGCTCCATCAAAAGTAAGTTTCAACTCTGTTTGTTGAATGCACGGATCAGAAAGAAGTTTCACAGAACGCTTCTGTGTAGATTTTAGGGGAAGATATTTCGTTTTTCACCATAGACCTCAGTGTACCCCAAATGTCCATTTGCGGCTTCCAGATAGAGTGTTTAAAAACTACTCAATCAAAAGTAAGGTTCAAGTCTGTTAGTTGAATGCACGGATCAAAAGAAGTTTCACAGAATGCTTCTGTGTAGTTGCATTTGAAGATAATCCTTTTTCCACGATAATCCCCAAAGCGCTGCAAAAGTCCACTTGCAGTTTTTAAAGAAAGAGTGTTTCAAAACTACCCAATGAAAAGAAAGGTTCATCACTTTGGGATGATTGCAGAGAATAGAAAGTAATTTCACAGAAGTATCCTGTGTAGTTTTTATTTGAAGCTATTTCGTTTTTCACCATACGCCCTAAAGATCTCCAAATGTCCCATTGCAGACTCCACAAAAAGAGAGTTTCAAAACTTCTCAACCTAAAGAAAGGTTCTAGTCTGTTAGATGAATGCACAGATCAGAAAGCTGTTTCACAGAATGCTTCTGTGTAGTTTTTAGGGGACGATATTTCGTTTTACACCGTATGCCACAATATTCTCCAAATATAAACTTGCAGATTCTACAAAAAGAGTCTTTCAAAACAGCTCAATCAAAAGAAAGTTCAACGCAGTGAGATGAATGCAAAGATCAGAAAGTAGTTTCACAGAATGCTTCTGTGTAGTTTTAAGGGGAAGATATTTCGTTTTACACCGTATGCCTCAATATCCTACAAATATCCCCTTGCAAATTCTACAAAAAGAGTGTTTCAAAACAGCTGAATCAAAAGAAAATTTCAACCCTGAGTTCAACACAGAGATCTGAGAGTAGTTTCACAAAATGCTTCTGTGTAGTTTATATTTGAAGAGATAACTTTTTCCACGATAGGCCACAAAGCGCTCCAAATGTCCAGTTGCAGATTCTACAAAAAGGGTGTTTCAAAACTGCTCAGTCAAAAGAAAGGTTCCACATTGTGAGATGAATGAACAGAATAGAAAGAAGTTTCACAAAGTGCTTCTGTGTAGTTTTTATGGGAATATATTTCGTTTTTCACCATAGGCCTCAGTTTTCTCCAAATATCCACTTTCAGATTCTACAAATAGAGTGTTTCAAAACTGCTGAATCAAAAGTAAGGTTCAACTCTGTTAGTTGAATGCACAGATCAGAAAGAAGTTTGACGGAATGCTTCCGTGTATTTTTAAGGGGAAGATATTTCGTTTTTCCCCGGAGGCCTCAATGTTCTCCAAATGTCCAGTTGCAGGTTGTACAAATAGAGTGTTTCAAAACTGCTCAGTCAAAAGAAAAGTTCTAATTTGTGAGATGAATGAACAGAATAGAAAGAAAATTCACAGAATGCTTCTGTCCAGTTTTTATGTGAAGATATTTCGTTTTTCACCGTAGGCCTCAATGTTCTCCAAATGTCCACTTGCAGATACTACAAATAGAGCGTTTCAAAACTGCTCCATCAAAAGTAAGTTTCAACTCTGTTTGAAGAATGCACGGATCAGAAAGAAGTTTCACAGAACGCTTCTGTGTAGATTTTAGGGGAAGATATTTCGTTTTTCACCATAGACCTCAGTGTACTCCAAATGTCCATTTGCGGCTTCTACAGATAGAGTGTTTCCAAACTGCTCAAGCAAAAGTAAGGTTCAACTCTGTTAGTTGAATGCACGGATCAAAAATAGTTTCACAGAATGCTTCTGTGTAGTTGCATTTGAAGATAATACTTTTTCAACGATAATCCCCAAAGCGCTGCAAAAGTCCACTTGCAGTTTTTAAAGAAAGAGTGTTTCAAAACTACCCAATCAAAAGAAAGGTTCAACACTTTGGGACGAATGTAGAGAATAGAAAGAAATTTCACAGAAGTATCCTGTGTAGTTTTTATTTGAAGCTATTTGGTTTTTCACCATACGCCCTAAAGATCTCCAAATGTCCCATTGCAGATTCCACAAAAAGAGAGTTTCAAAACTTCTCAACCTAAAGAAAGGTTCTACTCTGTTAGATGAATGCACAGATCAGAAAGCTGTTTCACAGAATGCTTCTGTGTAGTTTTTATGGGACGATATTTCGTTTTACACCGTATGTCTCAATATTCTCCAAATATAAACTTGCAGATTCTACAAAAGGGTCTTTCAAAACAGCTCAATCAAAAGAAAGTTCAACTCAGTGAGATGAATGCAAAGATCAGAAAGTAGTTTCACAAAATGCTTCTGTGTAGTTTTTATTTGAAGATATACCTGTTTCCACGATTGACCACAAAGCGCTCCAAATGTCGACTTGCAAATTCTACAAAAAGAGGCTTTCAAAACTGCTCAGTTGAAAGAAAGGTTCTAATTTTTGAGATGAATAAACAGAATAGAAAGCAGTTTCACAGAATGCTTCAGTGCAGTTTTTATGGGAAGATATTTCTTTTTTCACCATGGGCCTGAATGTTCTTCAAATGTCCAATAGCAGATTCTACAAACAGAGTGTTTCAAAACTGCTCAATGAAAAGTAAGGTTCAAATCTGTTCGTTGAATGCATAGATCAGAAAGAAGTTTCACAGAATCCTTCCATGTAGTTTTTACGGGAAGATATTGCCTTTTTGACCATAGAACACAATGTCCTCAAAATTTCCACTTGCAGATTCTACAAATAGAGTATTTCAAAACTGCTGAGTCAAAAGAAGTGTTCTACTATGTGAGATGAATGAATAGAATAGAAAGAAGTTTCACAGAATGCTTCCGTGTAGTTTTTATGGGAAGATATTTCGTTTTCCACCATAGGCCTCAATATTCTCCAAATATCCAATTGCAGATTCTACAAAAAGAGTGTTTCAAAACTGTTTAATCAACAGTAACGTTCAACTCTGTTAGTTGAAAGCACAGATCGGAAAGAAGTTTCACAGAATGCTTCCGTGTAGTTTTTATGGGAAGATATTTCTTTTTTCACCATAGGCCTGAATGTTCTCCAAATGTCCACTTGCAGATTCTACGAACAGAGTGTTTCAAAACTGCTCAATCAAAAGTAAAGTTCAACTCTGTTAGGTAAATGCACAGATAAGAAAGAAACTTCACAGAATGCTTCTGTGTAGATTTTAATGAAGATAATCCTTTTTCCACGACTGGCCTCAAAGCGCTCCAAATATCCACTTGCAGTTTATACAGAGAGAGTGTTTCAAAGCTACCCAATCAAAACAAAGTTTCAACACTGGAGATGAATGCAGAGAATAGAAAGACATTTCACAGAATTATTCTATGTAGTTTTTACTTGAAGATATTTCGTTTTTCACCATAGGCCTCAAGATCTCCAAAAGTCCACTTGCAAATTCTACAAAAAGAACGTTTCAACACTGCTGAATCATAAGAAAGTTTCAACTCAGTGAGATGATTGCACAGATCAGAAAGGAGTTTCACAGAATGCTTCTGTGTAGTTTTTATATAAAGATATACTTTTTCCACAATAGGTCTCAAAGTGCCCCAAATGTCCAGTTGTAGGTTCTACGAAAAAAGTGTGTCAAAACTGTTAAGTCAAAAGAAAGGTTGTAATTTGTGAGATGAATGAGCAGAATAGAAAGAAGTTTCAGAGAATTCTTCTCTGTAGTTTTTAGGGGAAGATATTTCATTTTTCACCGTAGGAATCAATGTTCTCCAAATGTCCACATGCAGATTCTACAAATCGAGTGTTTCAAAACTGCTCAATCAAAAGTCAGGTTCAACTCTGTTAGTTGAATGCACAGATCCGAAAGAAGTTTCACACAGTGCCTCTGTGTAGTTTTTAGGGGAAGATATTTCATTTTTCACCATAGGACTCAATGTTCTTCAAATGTCCACTTGCAGATTCTACAAATAGAGTGTTTCAAAACTGCTCAATAAAAACTAAGGTTAAACTCTGTTAGTTGATTGCACAGATCAGAAAGAAGTTTCACAGAATGCTTCCGAGTAGTTTTTATGGGAAGATAATTCTTTTTTCAACATAGGCCTCAATGTACTCCAAATGTCCACTTCTATATTCTACAAAAAGAGTGTTTCAAAACTGCTCAATCAAAAGTAAGGTTCAACTTTATTAGTTGAATGCACAGATGGGAAAGTAGTTTCACAGATTGTTTCTGTGTAGTTTTTATTTGAAGATAATCCTTTTTCCACTATAGTCCTCAAAGCGCTCCAAAAGAACACTTGCCATTTATAAAGAATAAGTGGTTCAAAACTACCCAATCAAAAGAAAGATTCAACACTGTGAGATGAATGCAGGGAATAGAAAGAAATTTCACAGAAGTATTCTGTGTAGTTTTTACTTGAAGATATTTGGTTTTTCACCATAAGCCTCAAAGATCTCCAAATGTCCACTTGCAGATCCTACAAAAAGAGTGTTTCAAAACTGCTCAATCTAAAGAAAGGTTTTAACCTTTTAGATGAATGCACCTATCAGAAAGTAGTTTCACAGAATGCTTCTGTGTAGTTTTAAGGGGAAGATATTTCGTTTTACACCGTATGCCTCAATATCCTACAAATATCCCCTTGCAAATTCTACAAAAAGAGTGTTTCAAAACAGCTGAATCAAAAGAAAGTTTCAACCCTGAGATCAACACAGAGATCTGAGAGTAGTTTCAAAAAATGCTTCTGTGTAGTTTTTATTTGAAGAGATAACATTTTCCACGATAGGCCACAAAGCGCTCCAAATGTCCAGTTGCAGATTCTACAAAAAGGGTGTTTCAAAACTGCTCAGTCAAAAGAAAGGTTCCACATTGTGAGATGAATGAACAGAATAGAAAGAAGTTTCACAAAGTGCTTCTGTGTAGTTTTTATGGGAATATATTTCGTTTTTCACCATAGGCCTCAGTTTTCTCCAAATATCCACTTTCAGATCCGACAAATAGAGTGTTTCAAAACTGCTCAATCAAAAGTAAGGTTCAACTCTGTTAGTAGAATGCACAGATCAGAAGGAAGTTTGACGGAATGCTTCTGTGTTTTTTTTAGTGGAAGATATTGCGTTTTTTCCCGGAGGCCTCAATGTTCTCCAAATGTCCAGTTGCAGATTCTACAAATAGAGTGTTTCAAAACTACTCAGTCAAAAGAAAAGTTCTAATTTGTGAGATGAATGAACAGAATAGAAAGAAGTTTCACAGAATGCTTCTGTCCAGTTTTTATGTAAAGATATTTCGTTTTTCACTGTAGGCCTCAATGTTCCCCAAATGTCCACTTGCAGATTCTACAAATAGAGTGTTTCAAAACTGCTCCAACAAAAGTAAATTTCAACTCTGTTTTTTGAATGCACGGATCAGAAAGAACTTTCACAGAACGCTTCTGTGTAGATTTTAGGGGAAGATATTTCGTTTTTCACCATAGACCTCAGTGTACTCCAAATGTCCATTTGCGGCTTCTACAGATAGAGTGTTTCCAAACTGCTCAAGCAAATGTAAGGTTAAACTCTGTTAGTTGAATGCACGGATCAAAAGTAGTTTCACTGAATGCTTCTGTGTAGTTGCATTTGAAGATAATCCTTTTTCCACGATAATCCCCAAAGCGCTGCAAAAGTCCACTTGCAGTTTTTAAAGAAAGAGTGTTTCAAAACTACCCAATCAAAAGAAAGGTTCAACACTTTGGGATGAATGCAGAGAATAGAAAGAAATTTCACAGAAGTATCCTGTGTAGTTTTTATTTGAAGCTATTTGGTTTTTCACCATACGCCCTAAAGATCTCCAAATGTCCCATTGCAGATTCCACAAAAAGAGAGTTTCAAAACTTCTCAACCTAAAGAAAGGTTCTACTCTGTTAGATGAATGCACAGATCAGAAAGCTGTTTCACAGAATCCTTCTGTGTAGTTTTTAGGGGACGATATTTCGTTTTACACTGTATGCCTCAATATTCTCCAAATATAAACTTGCAGATTCTACAAAAGGGTCTTTCAAAACAGCTCAATCAAAAGAAAGTTCAACTCAGTGAGATGAATGCAAAGATCAGAAAGTAGTTTCACAAAATGCTTCTGTGTAGTTTTTATTTGAAGATATACCTGTTTTCACGATTGACCACAAAGCGCTCCAAATGTCGACTTGCAAATTCTACAAAAAGAGGCTTTCAAAACTGCTCAGTTGAAAGAAAGGTTCTACTTTTTGAGATGAATAAACAGAATAGAAAGCAGTTTCACAGAATGCTTCAGTGCAGTTTTTATGGGAAGATATTTCTTTTTTCACCATGGGCCTGAATGTTCTTCAAATGTCCAATAGCAGATTCTACAAACAGAGTGTTTCAAAACTGCTCAATGAAAAGTAAGGTTCAAATCTGTTCGTTGAATGCATAGATCAGAAAGAAGTTTCACAGAATCCTTCCATGTAGTTTTTATGGGAAGATATTGCTTTTTTGACCATAGGACCCAATGTCCTCAAAATTTCCACTTGCAGATTCTACAAATAGAGTATTTCAAAACTGCTGAGTCAAAAGAAGTGTTCTACTATGTGAGATGAATGAATAGAATAGAAAGAAGTTTCACAGAATGCTTCCGTGTAGTTTTTATGGGAAGATATTTCGTTTTCCACCATAGGCCTCAATATTCTCCAAATATCCAATTGCAGATTCTACAAAAAGAGTGTTTCAAAACTGTTTAATCAACAGTAACGTTCAACTCTGTTAGTTGAAAGCACAGATCAGAAAGAAGTTTCACAGAATGCTTCCGTGTAGTTTTTATGGGAAGATATTTCTTTTTTCACCATAGGCCTGAATGTTCTCCAAATGTCCACTTGCAGATTCTACGAACAGAGTGTTTCAAAACTGCTCAATCAAAAGTAAAGTTCAACTCTGTTAGTTAAATGCACAGATAAGAAAGAAACTTCACAGAATGCTTCTGTGTAGATTTTAATGAAGATAATCCTTTTTCCACGACTGGCCTCAAAGCGCTCCAAATATCCACTTGCAGTTTATACAGAGAGAGTGTTTCAAAGCTACCCAATCAAAACAAAGTTTCAACACTGGGAGATGAATGCAGAGAATAGAAAGAAATTTCACAGAATTATTCTATGTAGTTTTTACTTGAAGATGTTTCGTTTTTCACCATACGCCTCAAAGATCTCCAAAAGTCCACTTGCAAATTCTACAAAAAGAAGGTTTCAACACTGCTGAATCATAAGAAAGTTTCAACTCAGTGAGATGATTGCACAGATCAGAAAGTAGTTTCACAGAATGCTTCTGTGTAGTTTTTATATTAAGATATACCTTTTTCCACAATAGGTCTCAAAGTGCCCCAAATGTCCAGTTGTAGGTTCTACGAAAAGAGTGTGTCAAAACTGTTAAGTCAAAAGAAAGGTTGTAATTTGTGAGATGAATGAGCAGAATAGAAAGAAGTTTCAGAGAATTCTTCTCTGTAGTTTTTAAGGGAAGATATTTCATTTTTCACCGTAGGAATTAGTGTTCTCCAAATGTCCACATGCAGATTCTACAAATAGAGTGTTTCAAAACTGCTCAATCAAAAGTAAGGTTCAACTCTGTTAGTTGAATGCACAGATCCGAAAGAAGTTTCACACAGTGCCTCTGTGTAGTTTTTAGGGGAAGATATTTCATTTTTCACCATAGGACTCAATGTTCTTCAAATGTCCACTTGCAGATTCTACAAATAGAGTGTTTCCAAACTGCTCAATAAAAACTAAGGTTAAACTCTGTTAGTTGATTGCACAGATCAGAAAGAAGTTTCACAGAATGCTTCCGAGTAGTTTTTATGGGAAGATAATTCTTTTTTCAACATAGGCCTCAATGTACTCCAAATGTCCACTTCTATATTCTACAAAAAGAGTGTTTCAAAACTGCTCAATCAAAAGTAAGGTTCAACTTTATTAGTTGAATGCACAGATGGGAAAGTAGTTTCACAGATTGTTTCTGTGTAGTTTTTATTTGAAGATAATCCTTTTTCCACTATAGTCCTCAAAGCGCTCCAAAAGAACACTTGCCATTTATAAAGAATAAGTGGTTCAAAACTACCCAATCAAAAGAAAGATTCAACACTGTGAGATGAATGCAGTGAATAGAAAGAAATTTCACAGAAGTATTCTGTGTAGCTTTTACTTGAAGATATTTGGTTTTTCACCATAAGCCTCAAAGATCTCCAAGTGTCCACTTGCAGATCCTACAAAAAGAGTGTTTCAAAACTGCTCAATCAAAAGAAAGGTTTTAATCTGTTAGATGAATGCACCGATCAGAAAGTAGTTTCACAGAATGCTTCTGTGTAGTTTTAAGGGGAAGATATTTCGTTTTACACCGTATGCCTCAATATCCTACAAATATCCCCTTGCAAATTCTACAAAAAGAGTGTTTCAAAACAGCTGAATCAAAAGAAAATTTCAACCCTGAGGTCAATACAGAGATCTGAGAGTAGTTTCACAAAATGCTTCTGTGTAGTTTTTATTTGAAGAGATAACTTTTTCCACGATAGGCCACAAAGCGCTCCAAATGTCCAGTTGCAGATTCTACAAAAAGGGTGTTTCAAAACTGCTCAGTCAAAAGAAAGGTTCCACATTGTGAGATGAATGAACAGAATAGAAAGAAGTTTCACAAAGTGCTTCTGTGTAGTTTTTATGGGAATATATTTCGTTTTTCACCATAGGCCTCAGTTTTCTCCAAATATCCACTTTCAGATTCTACAAATAGAGTGTTTCAAAACTGCTCAATCAAAAGTAAGGTTCAAATCTGTTAGTTGAATGCACAGATCAGAAAGAAGTTTGACGGAATGCTTCCGTGTATTTTTAAGGGGAAGATATTTCGTTTTTCCCCGGAGGCCTCAATGTTCTCCAAATGTCCAGTTGCAGATTCTACAAATAGAGTGTTTCAAAACTGCTCAGTCAAAAGAAAAGTTCGAATTTGTGAGATGAATGAACAGAATAGAAAGAAGTTTCACAGAATGCTTCTGTCCAGTTTTTATGTGAAGATATTTCGTTTTTCACCGTAGGCCTCAATGTTCTCCAAATGTCCACTTGCAGATACTACAAATAGAGTGTTTCAAAACTGCTCCATCAAAAGTAAGTTTCAACTCTGTTTGAAGAATGCACGGATCAGAAAGTAGTTTCACAGAACGCTTCTGTGTAGATTTTAGGGGAAGATATTTCGTTTTTCACCATAGACCTCAGTGTACTCCAAATGTCCATTTGCGGCTTCTACAGATAGAGTGTTTCCAAACTGCTCAAGCAAAAGTAAGGTTCAACTCTGTTAGTTGAATGCACGGATCAAAAGTAGTTTCACAGAATGCTTCTGTGTAGTTGCATTTGAAGATAATACTTTTTCAACGATAATCCCCAAAGCGCTGCAAAAGTCCACTTGCAATTTTTAAAGAAAGAGTGTTTCAAAACTACCCAATCAAAAGAAAGGTTCAACACTTTGGGATGAATGTAGAGAATAGAAAGAAATTTCACAGAAGTATCCTGTGTAGTTTTTATTTGAAGCTATTTGGTTTTTCACCATACGCCCTAAAGATCTCCAAATGTCCCATTGCAGATTCCACAAAAAGAGAGTTTCGAAACTTCTCAACCTAAAGAAAGGTTCTACTCTGTTAGATGAATGCACAGATCAGAAAGCTGTTTCACAGAATGCTTCTGTGTAGTTTTTAGGGGACGATATTTCTTTTTACACCGTATGTCTCAATATTCTCCAAATATAAACTTGCAGATTCTACAAAAGGGTCTTTCAAAACAGCTCAATCAAAAGAAAGTTCAACTCAGTGAGATGAATGCAAAGATCAGAAAGTAGTTTCACAAAATGCTTCTGTGTAGTTTTTATTTGAAGATATACCTGTTTCCACGATTGACCACAAAGCGCTCCAAATGTCGACTTGCAAATTCTACAAAAAGAGGGTTTCAAAACTGCTCAGTTGAAAGAAAGGTTCTACTTTTTGAGATGAATAAACAGAATAGAAAGCAGTTTCACAGAATGCTTCAGTGCAGTTTTTATGGGAAGATATTTCTTTTTTCACCATGGGCCTGAATGTTCTTCAAATGTCCAATAGCAGATTCTACAAACAGAGTGTTTCAAAACTGCTCAATGAAAAGTAAGGTTCAAATCTGTTCGTTGAATGCATAGATCAGAAAGAAGTTTCACAGAATCCTTCCATATAGTTTTTATGGGAAGATATTGCTTTTTTGAACATAGGACCCCATGTCCTCAAAATTTCCACTTGCAGATACTACAAATAGAGTATTTCAAATCTGCTGAGTCAAAAGAAGTGTTCTACTATGTGAGATGAATGAATAGAATAGAAAGAAGTTTCACAGAATGCTTCCGTGTAGTTTTTATGGGAAGATATTTCGTTTTCCAACATAGGCCTCAATATTCTCCAAATATCCAATTGCAGATTCTACAAAAAGAGTGTTTCAAAACTGTTTAATCAACAGTAACGTTCAACTCTGTTAGTTGAAAGCACAGATCAGAAAGAAGTTTCACAGAATGCTTCCGTGTAGTTTTTATGGGAAGATATTTCTTTTTTCACCATAGGCCTGAATGTTCTCCAAATGTCCACTTGCAGATTCTACGAACAGAGTGTTTCAAAACTGCTCAATCAAAAGTAAAGTTCAACTCTGTTAGTTAAATGCACAGATAAGAAAGAAACTTCACAGAATGCTTCTGTGTAGATTGTAATGAAGATAATCCTTTTTCCACGACTGGCCTCAAAGCGCTCCAAATATCCACTTGCAGTTTATACAGAGAGAGTGTTTCAAAGCTACCCAATCAAAACAAAGTTTCAACACTGGGAGATGAATGCAGAGAATAGAAAGAAATTTCACAGAATTATTCTATGTAGTTTTTACTTGAAGATATTTCGTTTTTCACCATAGGCCTCAAAGATCTCCAAAAGTCCACTTGCAAATTCTACAAAAAGAACGTTTCAACACTGCTGAATCATAAGAAAGTTTCAACTCAGTGAGATGATTGCACAGATCAGAAAGTAGTTTCACAGAATGCTTCTGTGTAGTTTTTATATAAAGATATACTTTTTTCCACAATAGGTCTCAAAGTGCTCCAAATGTCCACTTGCAGGTTCTACGAAAAGAGTGTGTCAAAACTGTTAAGTCAAAAGAAAGGTTGTAATTTGTGAGATGAATGAGCAGAATAGAAAGAAGTTTCAGAGAATTCTTCTCTGTAGTTTTTAAGGGAAGATATTTCATTTTTCACCGCAGGAATCAATGTTCTCCAAATTTCCACATGCAGATTCTACAAATAGAGTGTTTCAAAACTGCTCAATCAAAAGTAAGGTTCAACTCTGTTAGTTGAATTCACAGATCCGAAAGAAGTTTCACACAGTGCCTCTGTGTAGTTTTTAGGGGAAGATATTTCATTTTTCACCATAGGACTCAATGTTCTTCAAATGTCCACTTGCAGATTCTACAAATAGAGTGTTTCAAAACTGCTCAATAAAAACTAAGGTTAAACTCTGTTAGTTGATTGCACAGATCAGAAAGAAGTTTCACAGAATGCTTCCGAGTAGTTTTTATGGGAAGATAATTCTTTTTTCAACATAGGCCTCAATGTACTCCAAATATCCACTTCTATATTCTACAAAAAGTGTGTTTCAAAACTGCTCAATCAAAAGTAAGGTTCAAATTTATTAGTTGAATGCACAGATGGGAAAGTAGTTTCACAGATTGTTTCTGTGTAGTTTTTATTTGAAGATAATCCTTTTTCCACTATAGTCCTCAAAGCGCTCCAAAAGACCACTTGCCATTTATAAAGAATAAGTGGTTCAAAACTACCCAATCAAAAGAAAGATTCAACACTGTGAGATGAATGCAGGGAATAGAAAGAAATTTCACAGAAGTATTCTGTGTAGTTTTTACATGAAGATATTTGGTTTTTCACCATAAGCCTCAAAGATCTCCAAATGTCCACTTGCAGATCCCACAAAAAGAGTGTTTCAAAACTGCTCAATCAAAAGAAAGGTTTTAATCTGTTAGATGAATGCACCGATCAGAAAGTAGTTTCACAGAATGCTTCTGTGTAGTTTTAAGGGGAAGATATTTCGTTTTACACCGTATGCCTCAATATCCTACAAATATCCCCTTGCAAATTCTACAAAAAGAGTGTTTCAAAACAGCTGAATCAAAAGAAAGTTTCAACCCTGAGATCAATACAGAGATCTGAGAGTAGTTTCACAAAATGCTTCTGTGTAGTTTATATTTGAAGAGATAACTTTTTCCACGATAGGCCACAAAGCGCTCCAAATGTCCAGTTGCAGATTCTACAAAAAGGGTGTTTCAAAACTGCTCAGTCAAAAGAAAGGTTCCACATTGTGAGATGAATGAACAGAATAGAAAGAAGTTTCACAAAGTGCTTCTGTGTAGTTTTTATGGGAATATATTTCGTTTTTGACCATAGGCCTCAGTTTTCTCCAAATATCCACTTTCAGATCCTACAAATAGAGTGTTTCAAAACTGCTCAATCAAAAGTAAGATTCAACTCTGTTAGTTGAATGCACAGATCAGAAAGAAGTTTGATGGAATGCTTCCGTGTATTTTTTAGGGGAAGATATTGCGTTTTTCCCCGGAGGCCTCAATGTTCTCCAAATGTCCAGTTGCAGATTCTACAAATAGAGTGTTTCAAAACTACTCAGTCAAAAGAAAAGTTCTAATTTGTGAGATGAATGAACAGAATAGAAAGAAGTTTCACAGAATGCTTCTGTCCAGTTTTTAAGTGAAGATATTTCGTTTTTCACCGTAGGCCTCAATGTTCTCCAAATGTCCACTTGCAGATTCTACAAATAGAGTGTTTCAAAACTGCGCCATCAAAAGTAAGTTTCAACTCTGTTTGTTGAATGCACGGATCAGAAAGAAGTTTCACAGAACGCTTCTGTGTAGATTTTAGGGGAAGATATTTCGTTTTACACCATAGACCTCAGTGTACTCCAAATGTCCATTTGCGGCTTCTACAGATAGAGTGTTTCCAAACTGCTCAAGCAAAAGTAAGGTTCAACTCTGTTAGTTGAATGCACGGATCAAAAGTAGTTTCACTGAATGCTTCTGTGTAGTTGCATTTGAAGATAATCCTTTTTCCACGATAATCCCCAAAGCGCTGCAAGAGTCCACTTGCAGTTTTTAAAGAAAGAGTGTTTCAAAACTACCCAATCAAAAGAAAGGTTCAACACTTTGGGATGAATGCAGAGAATAGAAAGAAATTTCACAGAAGTATCCTGTGTAGTTTTTATTTGAAGCTATTTGGTTTTTCACCATACGCCCTAAAGATCTCCAAATGTCCCATTGCAGATTCCACAAAAAGAGAGTTTCAAAACTTCTCAACCTAAAGAAAGGTTCTACTCTGTTAGATGAATGCACAGATCAGAAAGCTGTTTCACAGAATGCTTCTGTGTAGTTTTTAGGGGACGATATTTCGTTTTACACCGTATGCCTCAATATTCTCCAAATATAAACTTGCAGATTCTACAAAAGGGTCTTTCCAAACAGCTCAATCAAAAGAAAGTTCAACTCAGTGAGATGAATGCAAAGATCAGAAAGTAGTTTCACAAAATGCTTCTGTGTAGTATTTATTTGAAGATATACCTGTTTCCACGATTGACCACAAAGCGCTCCAAATGTCGACTTGCAAATTCTACAAAAAGAGGCTTTCAAAACTGCTCAGTTGAAAGAAAGTTCTACTTTTTGAGATGAATAAACAGAATAGAAAGCAGTTTCACAGAATGCTTCAGTGCAGTTTTTATGGGAAGATATTTCTTTTTTCACCATGGGCCTGAATGTTCTTCAAATGTCCAATAGCAGATTCTACAAACAGAGTGTTTCAAAACTGCTCAATGAAAAGTAAGGTTCAAATCTGTTCGTTGAATGCATAGATCAGAAAGAAGTTTCACAGAATCCTTCCATGTAGTTTTTATGGGAAGATATTGCTTTTTTGACCATAGGACCCCATGTCCTCAAAATTTCCACTTGCAGATTCTACAAATAGAGTATTTCAAAACTGCTGAGTCAAAAGAAGTGTTCTACTATGTGAGATGAATGAATAGAATAGAAAGAAGTTTCACAGAATGCTTCCGTGTAGTTTTTATGGGAAGATATTTCGTTTTCCACCATAGGCCTCAATATTCTCCAAATATCCAATTGCAGATTCTACAAAAAGAGTGTTTCAAAACTGTTTAATCAACAGTAACGTTCAACTCTGTTAGTTGAAAGCACAGATCAGAAAGAAGTTTCACAGAATGCTTCCGTGTAGTTTTTATGGGAAGATATTGCTTTTTTCACCATAGGCCTGAATGTTCTCCAAATGTCCACTTGCAGATTCTACGAACAGAGTGTTTCAAAACTGCTCAATCAAAAGTAAAGTTCAACTCTGTTAGTTAAATGCACAGATAAGAAAGAAACTTCACAGAATGCTTCTGTGTAGATTTTAATGAAGATAATCCTTTTTCCACGACTGGCCTCAAAGCGCTCCAAATATCCACTTGCAGTTTATACAGAGAGAGTGTTTCAAAGCTACCCAATCAAAACAAAGTTTCAACACTGGGAGATGAATGCAGAGAATAGAAAGAAATTTCACAGAATTATTCTATGTAGTTTTTACTTGAAGATATTTCGTTTTTCACCATAGGCCTCAAAGATCTCCAAAAGTCCACTTGCAAATACTACAAAAAGAACGTTTCAACACTGCTGAATCATAAGAAAGTTTCAACTCAGTGAGATGATTGCACAGATCAGAAAGTAGTTTCACAGAATGCTTCTGTGTAGTTTTTATATAAAGATATACCTTTTTCCACAATAGGTCTCAAAGTGCCCCAAATGTCCAGTTGCAGGTTCTACGAAAAGAGTGTGTCAAAACTGTTAAGTCAAAAGAAAGGCTGTAATTTGTGAGATGAATGAGCAGAATAGAAAGAAGTTTCAGAGAATTCTTCTCTGTAGTTTTTAGGGGAAGATATTTCATTTTTCACTGTAGGAATCAATGTTCTCCAAATGTCCACATGCAGATTCTACAAATCGAGTGTTTCAAAACTGCTCAATCAAAAGTAAGGTTCAACTCTGTTAGTTGAATGCACAGATCCGAAAGAAGTTTCACACAGTGCCTCTGTGTAGTTTTTAGGGGAAGATATTTCATTTTTCACCATAGGACTCAATGTTCTTCAAATGTCCACTTGCAGATTCTACAAATAGAGTGTTTCAAAACTGCTCAATAAAAACTAAGGTTAAACTCTGTTAGTTGATTGCACAGATCAGAAAGAAGTTTCACAGAATGCTTCCGAGTAGTTTTTATGGGAAGATAATTCTTTTTTCAACATAGGCCTCAATGTACTCCAAATGTCCACTTCTATATTATACAAAAAGTGTGTTTCAAAACTGCTCAATCAAAAGTAAGGTTCAAATTTATTAGTTGAATGCGCAGATGGGAAAGTAGTTTCACAGATTGTTTCTGTGTAGTTTTTATTTGAAGATAATCCTTTTTCCACTATAGTCCTCAAAGCGCTCCAAAAGACCACTTGCCATTTATAAAGAATAAGTGGTTCAAAACTACCCAATCAAAAGAAAGATTCAACACTGTGAGATGAATGCAGGGAATAGAAAGAAATTTCACAGAAGTATTCTGTGTAGTTTTTACTTGAAGATATTTGGTTTTTCACCATAAGCCTCAAAGATCTCCAAATGTCCACTTGCAGATCCTACAAAAAGAGTGTTTCAAAACTGCTCAATCAAAAGAAAGGTTTTAATCTGTTAGATGAATGCACCGATCAGAAAGTAGTTTCACAGAATGCTTCTGTGTAGTTTTAAGGGGAAGATATTTCGTTTTACACCGTATGCCTCAATATCCTACAAATATCCCCTTGCAAATTCTACAAAAAGAGTGTTTCAAAACAGCTGAATCAAAAGAAAGTTTCAACCCTGAGATCAATACAGAGATCTGAGAGTAGTTTCACAAAATGCTTCTGTGTAGTTTATATTTGAAGAGATAACTTTTTCCACGATAGGCCACAAAGCGCTCCAAATGTCCAGTTGCAGATTCTACAAAAAGGGTGTTTCAAAACTGCTCAGTCAAAAGAAAGGTTCCACATTGTGAGATGAATGAACAGAATAGAAAGAAGTTTCACAAAGTGCTTCTGTGTAGTTTTTATGGGAATATATTTCGTTTTTGACCATAGGCCTCAGTTTTCTCCAAATATCCACTTTCAGATCCTACAAATAGAGTGTTTCAAAACTGCTCAATCAAAAGTAAGATTCAACTCTGTTAGTTGAATGCACAGATCAGAAAGAAGTTTGATGGAATGCTTCCGTGTATTTTTTAGGGGAAGATATTGCGTTTTTCCCCGGAGGCCTCAATGTTCTCCAAATGTCCAGTTGCAGATTCTACAAATAGAGTGTTTCAAAACTACTCAGTCAAAAGAAAAGTTCTAATTTGTGAGATGAATGAACAGAATAGAAAGAAGTTTCACAGAATGCTTCTGTCCAGTTTTTAAGTGAAGATATTTCGTTTTTCACCGTAGGCCTCAATGTTCTCCAAATGTCCACTTGCAGATTCTACAAATAGAGTGTTTCAAAACTGCGCCATCAAAAGTAAGTTTCAACTCTGTTTGTTGAATGCACGGATCAGAAAGAAGTTTCACAGAACGCTTCTGTGTAGATTTTAGGGGAAGATATTTCGTTTTACACCATAGACCTCAGTGTACTCCAAATGTCCATTTGCGGCTTCTACAGATAGAGTGTTTCCAAACTGCTCAAGCAAAAGTAAGGTTCAACTCTGTTAGTTGAATGCACGGATCAAAAGTAGTTTCACTGAATGCTTCTGTGTAGTTGCATTTGAAGATAATCCTTTTTCCACGATAATCCCCAAAGCGCTGCAAGAGTCCACTTGCAGTTTTTAAAGAAAGAGTGTTTCAAAACTACCCAATCAAAAGAAAGGTTCAACACTTTGGGATGAATGCAGAGAATAGAAAGAAATTTCACAGAAGTATCCTGTGTAGTTTTTATTTGAAGCTATTTCGTTTTTCACCATACGCCCTAAAGATCTCCAAATGTCCCATTGCAGATTCCACAAAAAGAGAGTTTCAAAACTTCTCAACCTAAAGAAAGGTTCTACTCTGTTAGATGAATGCACAGATCAGAAAGCTGTTTCACAGAATGCTTCTGTGTAGTTTTTAGGGGACGATATTTCGTTTTACACCGTATGCCTCAATATTCTCCAAATATAAACTTGCAGATTCTACAAAAGGGTCTTTCCAAACAGCTCAATCAAAAGAAAGTTCAACTCAGTGAGATGAATGCAAAGATCAGAAAGTAGTTTCACAAAATGCTTCTGTGTAGTTTTTATTTGAAGATATACCTGTTTCCACGATTGACCACAAAGCGCTCCAAATGTCGACTTGCAAATTCTACAAAAAGAGGCTTTCAAAACTGCTCAGTTGAAAAAAAGTTCTACTTTTTGAGATGAATAAACAGAATAGAAAGCAGTTTCACAGAATGCTTCAGTGCAGTTTTTATGGGAAGATATTTCTTTTTTCACCATGGGCCTGAATGTTCTTCAAATGTCCAATAGCAGATTCTACAAACAGAGTGTTTCAAAACTGCTCAATGAAAAGTAAGGTTCAAATCTGTTCGTTGAATGCATAGATCAGAAAGAAGTTTCACAGAATCCTTCCATGTAGTTTTTATGGGAAGATATTGCTTTTTTGACCATAGGACCCCATGTCCTCAAAATTTCCACTTGCAGATTCTACAAATAGAGTATTTCAAAACTGCTGAGTCAAAAGAAGTGTTCTACTATGTGAGATGAATGAATAGAATAGAAAGAAGTTTCACAGAATGCTTCCGTGTAGTTTTTATGGGAAGATATTTCGTTTTCCACCATAGGCCTCAATATTCTCCAAATATCCAATTGCAGATTCTACAAAAAGAGTGTTTCAAAACTGTTTAATCAACAGTAACGTTCAACTCTGTTAGTTGAAAGCACAGATCAGAAAGAAGTTTCACAGAATGCTTCCGTGTAGTTTTTATGGGAAGATATTTCTTTTTTCACCATAGGCCTGAATGTTCTCCAAATGTCCACTTGCAGATTCTACGAACAGAGTGTTTCAAAACTGCTCAATCAAAAGTAAAGTTCAACTCTGTTAGTTAAATGCACAGATAAGAAAGAAACTTCACAGAATGCTTCTGTGTAGATTGTAATGAAGATAATCCTTTTTCCACGACTGGCCTCAAAGCGCTCCAAATATCCACTTGCAGTTTATACAGAGAGAGTGTTTCAAAGCTACCCAATCAAAACAAAGTTTCAACACTGGGAGATGAATGCAGAGAATAGAAAGAAATTTCACAGAATTATTCTATGTAGTTTTTACTTGAAGATATTTCGTTTTTCACCATAGGCCTCAAAGATCTCCAAAAGTCCACTTGCAAATTCTACAAAAAGAACGTTTCAACACTGCTGAATCATAAGAAAGTTTCAACTCAGTGAGATGATTGCACAGATCAGAAAGTAGTTTCACAGAATGCTTCTGTGTAGTTTTTATATAAAGATATACTTTTTTCCACAATAGGTCTCAAAGTGCTCCAAATGTCCACTTGCAGGTTCTACGAAAAGAGTGTGTCAAAACTGTTAAGTCAAAAGAAAGGTTGTAATTTGTGAGATGAATGAGCAGAATAGAAAGAAGTTTCAGAGAATTCTTCTCTGTAGTTTTTAAGGGAAGATATTTCATTTTTCACCGCAGGAATCAATGTTCTCCAAATGTCCACATGCAGATTCTACAAATAGAGTGTTTCAAAACTGCTCAATCAAAAGTAAGGTTCAACTCTGTTAGTTGAATTCACAGATCCGAAAGAAGTTTCACACAGTGCCTCTGTGTAGTTTTTAGGGGAAGATATTTCATTTTTCACCATAGGACTCAATGTTCTTCAAATGTCCACTTGCAGATTCTACAAATAGAGTGTTTCAAAACTGCTCAATAAAAACTAAGGTTAAACTCTGTTAGTTGATTGCACAGATCAGAAAGAAGTTTCACAGAATGCTTCCGAGTAGTTTTTATGGGAAGATAATTCTTTTTTCAACATAGGCCTCAATGTACTCCAAATATCCACTTCTATATTCTACAAAAAGTGTGTTTCAAAACTGCTCAATCAAAAGTAAGGTTCAACTTTATTAGTTGAATGCACAGATGGGAAAGTAGTTTCACAGATTGTTTCTGTGTAGTTTTTATTTGAAGATAATCCTTTTTCCACTATAGTCCTCAAAGCGCTCCAAAAGACCACTTGCCATTTATAAAGAATAAGTGGTTCAAAACTACCCAATCAAAAGAAAGATTCAACACTGTGAGATGAATGCAGGGAATAGAAAGAAATTTCACAGAAGTATTCTGTGTAGTTTTTACATGAAGATATTTGGTTTTTCACCATAAGCCTCAAAGATCTCCAAATGTCCACTTGCAGATCCCACAAAAAGAGTGTTTCAAAACTGCTCAATCAAAAGAAAGGTTTTAATCTGTTAGATGAATGCACCGATCAGAAAGTAGTTTCACAGAATGCTTCTGTGTAGTTTTAAGGGGAAGATATTTCGTTTTACACCGTATGCCTCAATATCCTACAAATATCCCCTTGCAAATTCTACAAAAAGAGTGTTTCAAAACAGCTGAATCAAAAGAAAGTTTCAACCCTGAGATCAATACAGAGATCTGAGAGTAGATTCACAAAATGCTTCTGTGTAGTTTATATTTGAAGAGATAACTTTTTCCACGATAGGCCACAAAGCGCTCCAAATGTCCAGTTGCAGATTCTACAAAAAGGGTGTTTCAAAACTGCTCAGTCAAAAGAAAGGTTCCACATTGTGAGATGAATGAACAGAATAGAAAGAAGTTTCACAAAGTGCTTCTGTGTAGTTTTTATGGGAATATATTTCGTTTTTGACCATAGGCCTCAGTTTTCTCCAAATATCCACTTTCAGATCCTACAAATAGAGTGTTTCAAAACTGCTCAATCAAAAGTAAGATTCAACTCTGTTAGTTGAATGCACAGATCAGAAAGAAGTTTGATGGAATGCTTCCGTGTATTTTTTAGGGGAAGATATTGCGTTTTTCCCCGGAGGCCTCAATGTTCTCCAAATGTCCAGTTGCAGATTCTACAAATAGAGTGTTTCAAAACTACTCAGTCAAAAGAAAAGTTCTAATTTGTGAGATGAATGAACAGAATAGAAAGAAGTTTCACAGAATGCTTCTGTCCAGTTTTTAAGTGAAGATATTTCGTTTTTCACCGTAGGCCTCAATGTTCTCCAAATGTCCACTTGCAGATTCTACAAATAGAGTGTTTCAAAACTGCGCCATCAAAAGTAAGTTTCAACTCTGTTTGTTGAATGCACGGATCAGAAAGAAGTTTCACAGAACGCTTCTGTGTAGATTTTAGGGGAAGATATTTCGTTTTACACCATAGACCTCAGTGTACTCCAAATGTCCATTTGCGGCTTCTACAGATAGAGTGTTTCCAAACTGCTCAAGCAAAAGTAAGGTTCAACTCTGTTAGTTGAATGCACGGATCAAAAGTAGTTTCACTGAATGCTTCTGTGTAGTTGCATTTGAAGATAATCCTTTTTCCACGATAATCCCCAAAGCGCTGCAAGAGTCCACTTGCAGTTTTTAAAGAAAGAGTGTTTCAAAACTACCCAATCAAAAGAAAGGTTCAACACTTTGGGATGAATGCAGAGAATAGAAAGAAATTTCACAGAAGTATCCTGTGTAGTTTTTATTTGAAGCTATTTGGTTTTTCACCATACGCCCTAAAGATCTCCAAATGTCCCATTGCAGATTCCACAAAAGGAGAGTTTCAAAACTTCTCAACCTAAAGAAAGGTTCTACTCTGTTAGATGAATGCACAGATCAGAAAGCTGTTTCACAGAATGCTTCTGTGTAGTTTTTAGGGGACGATATTTCGTTTTACACCGTATGCCTCAATATTCTCCAAATATAAACTTGCAGATTCTACAAAAGGGTCTTTCCAAACAGCTCAATCAAAAGAAAGTTCAACTCAGTGAGATGAATGCAAAGATCAGAAAGTAGTTTCACAAAATGCTTCTGTGTAGTATTTATTTGAAGATATACCTGTTTCCACGATTGACCACAAAGCGCTCCAAATGTCGACTTGCAAATTCTACAAAAAGAGGCTTTCAAAACTGCTCAGTTGAAAGAAAGTTCTACTTTTTGAGATGAATAAACAGAATAGAAAGCAGTTTCACAGAATGCTTCAGTGCAGTTTTTATGGGAAGATATTTCTTTGTTCACCATGGGCCTGAATGTTCTTCAAATGTCCAATAGCAGATTCTACAAACAGAGTGTTTCAAAACTGCTCAATGAAAAGTAAGGTTCAAATCTGTTCGTTGAATGCATAGATCAGAAAGAAGTTTCACAGAATCCTTCCATGTAGTTTTTATGGGAAGATATTGCTTTTTTGACCACAGGACCCAATGTCCTCAAAATTTCCACTTGCAGATTCTACAAATAGAGTATTTCAAAACTGCTGAGTCAAAAGAAGTGTTCTACTATGTGAGATGAATGAATAGAATAGAAAGAAGTTTCACAGAATGCTTCCGTGTAGTTTTTATGGGAAGATATTTCGTTTTCCACCATAGGCCTCAATATTCTCCAAATATCCAATTGCAGATTCTACAAAAAGAGTGTTTCAAAACTGTTTAATCAACAGTAACGTTCAACTCTGTTAGTTGAAAGCACAGATCAGAAAGAAGTTTCACAGAATGCTTCCGTGTAGTTTTTATGGGAAGATATTTCTTTTTTCACCATAGGCCTGAATGTTCTCCAAATGTCCACTTGCAGATTCTACGAACAGAGTGTTTCAAAACTGCTCAATCAAAAGTAAAGTTCAACTCTGTTAGTTAAATGCACAGATAAGAAAGAAACTTCACAGAATGCTTCTGTGTAGATTGTAATGAAGATAATCCTTTTTCCACGACTGGCCTCAAAGCGCTCCAAATATCCACTTGCAGTTTATACAGAGAGAGTGTTTGAAAGCTACCCAATCAAAACAAAGTTTCAACACTGGGAGATGAATGCAGAGAATAGAAAGAAATTTCACAGAATTATTCTATGTAGTTTTTACTTGAAGATATTTCGTTTTTCACCATAGGCCTCAAAGATCTCCAAAAGTCCACTTGCAAATTCTACAAAAAGAACGTTTCAACACTGCTGAATCATAAGAAAGTTTCAACTCAGTGAGATGATTGCACAGATCAGAAAGTAGTTTCACAGAATGCTTCTGTGTAGTTTTTATATAAAGATATACTTTTTTCCACAATAGGTCTCAAAGTGCTCCAAATGTCCACTTGCAGGTTCTACGAAAAGAGTGTGTCAAAACTGTTAAGTCAAAAGAAAGGTTGTAATTTGTGAGATGAATGAGCAGAATAGAAAGAAGTTTCAGAGAATTCTTCTCTGTAGTTTTTAAGGGAAGATATTTCATTTTTCACCGCAGGAATCAATGTTCTCCAAATTTCCACATGCAGATTCTACAAATAGAGTGTTTCAAAACTGCTCAATCAAAAGTAAGGTTCAACTCTGTTAGTTGAATTCACAGATCCGAAAGAAGTTTCACACAGTGCCTCTGTGTAGTTTTTAGGGGAAGATATTTCATTTTTCACCATAGGACTCAATGTTCTTCAAATGTCCACTTGCAGATTCTACAAATAGAGTGTTTCAAAACTGCTCAATAAAAACTAAGGTTAAACTCTGTTAGTTGATTGCACATATCAGAAAGAAGTTTCACAGAATGCTTCCGAGTAGTTTTTATGGGAAGATAATTCTTTTTTCAACATAGGCCTCAATGTACTCCAAATGTCCACTTCTATATTCTACAAAAAGAGTGTTTCAAAACTGCTCAATCAAAAGTAAGGTTCAACTTTATTAGTTGAATGCACAGATGGGAAAGTAGTTTCACAGATTGTTTCTGTGTAGTTTTTATTTGAAGATAATCCTTTTTCCACTATAGTCCTCAAAGCGCTCCAAAAGAACACTTGCCATTTATAAAGAATAAGTGGTTCAAAACTACCCAATCAAAAGAAAGATTCAACACTGTGAGATGAATGCAGGGAATAGAAAGAAATTTCACAGAAGTATTCTGTGTAGTTTCTACTTGAAGATATTTGGTTTTTCACCATAAGCCTCAAAGATCTCCAAATGTCCACTTGCAGATCCTACAAAAAGAGTGTTTCAAAACTGCTCAATCTAAAGAAAGGTTTTAATCTGTTAGATGAATGCACCTATCAGAAAGTAGTTTCACAGAATGCTTCTGTGTAGTTTTAAGGGGAAGATATTTCGTTTTACACAGTATGCCTCAATATCCTACAAATATCCCCTTGCAAATTCTACAAAAAGAGTGTTTCAAAACAGCTGAATCAAAAGAAAGTTTCAACCCTGAGATCAATACAGAGATCTGAGAGTAGTTTCACAAAATGCTTCTGTGTAGTTTTTATTTGAAGAGATAACATTTTCCACGATAGGCCACAAAGCGCTCCAAATGTCCAGTTGCAGATTCTACAAAAAGGGTGTTTCAAAACTGCTCAGTCAAAAGAAAGGTTCCACATTGTGAGATGAATGAACAGAATAGAAAGAAGTTTCACAAAGTGCTTCTGTGTAGTTTTTATGGTAATATATTTCGTTTTTCACCATAGGCCTCAGTTTTCTCCAAATATCCACTTTCAGATCCTACAAACAGAGTGTTTCAAAACTGCTCAATCAAAAGTAAGGTTCAACTCTGTTAGTTGAATGCACAGATCAGAAGGAAGTTTGACGGAATGCTTCTGTGTTTTTTTTAGTGGAAGATATTGCGTTTTTCCCTGGAGGCCTCAATGTTCTCCAAATGTCCAGTTGCAGATTCTACAAATAGAGTGTTTCAAAACTGCTCAGTCAAACGAAAAGTTCTAATTTGTGAGATGAATGAACAGAATAGAAAGAAGATTCACTGAATGCTTCTGTCCAGTTTTTATGTGAAGATATTTCGTTTTTCACCGTAGGCCTCAATGTTCTCCAAATGTCCACTTGCAGATTCTACAAATAGAGTGTTTCAAAACTGCTCCATCAAAAGTAAGTTTCAACTCTGTTTGTTGAATGCACGGATCAGAAAGAAGTTTCACAGAACGCTTCTGTGTAGATTTTAGGGGAAGATATTTCGTTTTTCACCATAGACCTCAGTGTACCCCAAATGTCCATTTGCGGCTTCCAGATAGAGTGTTTCCAAACTACTCAATCAAAAGTAAGGTTCAACTCTGTTAGTTGAATGCACGGATCAAAAGAAGTTTCACAGAATGCTTCTGTGTAGTTGCATTTGAAGATAATCCTTTTTCCACGATAATCCCCAAAGCGCTGCAAAAGTCCACTTGCAGTTTTTAAAGAAAGAGTGTTTCAAAACTACCCAATGAAAAGAAAGGTTCATCACTTTGGGATGATTGCAGAGAATAGAAAGTAATTTCACAGAAGTATCCTGTGTAGTTTTTATTTGAAGCTATTTCGTTTTTCACCATACGCCCTAAAGATCTCCAAATGTCCCATTGCAGACTCCACAAAAAGAGAGTTTCAAAACTTCTCAACCTAAAGAAAGGTTCTAGTCTGTTAGATGAATGCACAGATCAGAAAGCTGTTTCACAGAATGCTTCTGTGTAGTTTTTAGGGGACGATATTTCGTTTTACACCGTATGCCACAATATTCTCCAAATATAAACTTGCAGATTCTACAAAAAGAGTCTTTCAAAACAGCTCAATCAAAAGAAAGTTCAACGCAGTGAGATGAATGCAAAGATCAGAAAGTAGTTTCACAGAATGCTTCTGTGTAGTTTTAAGGGGAAGATATTTCGTTTTACACCGTATGCCTCAATATCCTACAAATATCCCCTTGCAAATTCTACAAAAAGAGTGTTTCAAAACAGCTGAATCAAAAGAAAATTTCAACCCTGAGTTCAACACAGAGATCTGAGAGTAGTTTCACAAAATGCTTCTGTGTAGTTTATATTTGAAGAGATAACTTTTTCCACGATAGGCCACAAAGCGCTCCAAATGTCCAGTTGCAGATTCTACAAAAAGGGTGTTTCAAAACTGCTCAGTCAAAAGAAAGGTTCCACATTGTGAGATGAATGAACAGAATAGAAAGAAGTTTCACAAAGTGCTTCTGTGTAGTTTTTATGGGAATATATTTCGTTTTTCACCATAGGCCTCAGTTTTCTCCAAATATCCACTTTCAGATTCTACAAATAGAGTGTTTCAAAACTGCTGAATCAAAAGTAAGGTTCAACTCTGTTAGTTGAATGCACAGATCAGAAAGAAGTTTGACGGAATGCTTCCGTGTATTTTTAAGGGGAAGATATTTCGTTTTTCCCCGGAGGCCTCAATGTTCTCCAAATGTCCAGTTGCAGGTTGTACAAATAGAGTGTTTCAAAACTGCTCAGTCAAAAGAAAAGTTCTAATTTGTGAGATGAATGAACAGAATAGAAAGAAGTTTCACAGAATGCTTCTGTCCAGTTTTTATGTGAAGATATTTCGTTTTTCACCGTAGGCCTCAATGTTCTCCAAATGTCCACTTGCAGATACTACAAATAGAGCGTTTCAAAACTGCTCCATCAAAAGTAAGTTTCAAATCTGTTTGAAGAATGCACGGATCAGAAAGAAGTTTCACAGAACGCTTCTGTGTAGATTTTAGGGGAAGATATTTCGTTTTTCACCATAGACCTCAGTGTACTCCAAATGTCCATTTGCGGCTTCTACAGATAGAGTGTTTCCAAACTGCTCAAGCAAAAGTAAGGTTCAACTCTGTTAGTTGAATGCACGGATCAAAAATAGTTTCACAGAATGCTTCTGTGTAGTTGCATTTGAAGATAATACTTTTTCAACGATAATCCCCAAAGCGCTGCAAAAGTCCACTTGCAGTTTTTAAAGAAAGAGTGTTTCAAAACTACCCAATCAAAAGAAAGGTTCAACACTTTGGGATGAATGTAGAGAATAGAAAGAAATTTCACAGAAGTATCCTGTGTAGTTTTTATTTGAAGCTATTTGGTTTTTCACCATACGCCCTAAAGATCTCCAAATGTCCCATTGCAGATTCCACAAAAAGAGAGTTTCAAAACTTCTCAACCTAAAGAAAGGTTCTACTCTGTTAGATGAATGCACAGATCAGAAAGCTGTTTCACAGAATGCTTCTGTGTAGTTTTTATGGGACGATATTTCGTTTTACACCGTATGTCTCAATATTCTCCAAATATAAACTTGCAGATTCTACAAAAGGGTCTTTCAAAACAGCTCAATCAAAAGAAAGTTCAACTCAGTGAGATGAATGCAAAGATCAGAAAGTAGTTTCACAAAATGCTTCTGTGTAGTTTTTATTTGAAGATATACCTGTTTCCACGATTGACCACAAAGCGCTCCAAATGTCGACTTGCAAATTCTACAAAAAGAGGCTTTCAAAACTGCTCAGTTGAAAGAAAGGTTCTAATTTTTGAGATGAATAAACAGAATAGAAAGCAGTTTCACAGAATGCTTCAGTGCAGTTTTTATGGGAAGATATTTCTTTTTTCACCATGGGCCTGAATGTTCTTCAAATGTCCAATAGCAGATTCTACAAACAGAGTGTTTCAAAACTGCTCAATGAAAAGTAAGGTTCAAATCTGTTCGTTGAATGCATAGATCAGAAAGAAGTTTCACAGAATCCTTCCATGTAGTTTTTACGGGAAGATATTGCCTTTTTGACCATAGAACACAATGTCCTCAAAATTTCCACTTGCAGATTCTACAAATAGAGTATTTCAAAACTGCTGAGTCAAAAGAAGTGTTCTACTATGTGAGATGAATGAATAGAATAGAAAGAAGTTTCACAGAATGCTTCCGTGTAGTTTTTATGGGAAGATATTTCGTTTTCCACCATAGGCCTCAATATTCTCCAAATATCCAATTGCAGATTCTACAAAAAGAGTGTTTCAAAACTGTTTAATCAACAGTAACGTTCAACTCTGTTAGTTGAAAGCACAGATCGGAAAGAAGTTTCACAGAATGCTTCCGTGTAGTTTTTATGGGAAGATATTTCTTTTTTCACCATAGGCCTGAATGTTCTCCAAATGTCCACTTGCAGATTCTACGAACAGAGTGTTTCAAAACTGCTCAATCAAAAGTAAAGTTCAACTCTGTTAGGTAAATGCACAGATAAGAAAGAAACTTCACAGAATGCTTCTGTGTAGATTTTAATGAAGATAATCCTTTTTCCACGACTGGCCTCAAAGCGCTCCAAATATCCACTTGCAGTTTATACAGAGAGAGTGTTTCAAAGCTACCCAATCAAAACAAAGTTTCAACACTGGAGATGAATGCAGAGAATAGAAAGAAATTTCACAGAATTATTCTATGTAGTTTTTACTTGAAGATATTTCGTTTTTCACCATAGGCCTCAAGATCTCCAAAAGTCCACTTGCAAATTCTACAAAAAGAACGTTTCAACACTGCTGAATCATAAGAAAGTTTCAACTCAGTGAGATGATTGCACAGATCAGAAAGGAGTTTCACAGAATGCTTCTGTGTAGTTTTTATATAAAGATATACTTTTTCCACAATAGGTCTCAAAGTGCCCCAAATGTCCAGTTGTAGGTTCTACGAAAAAAGTGTGTCAAAACTGTTAAGTCAAAAGAAAGGTTGTAATTTGTGAGATGAATGAGCAGAATAGAAAGAAGTTTCAGAGAATTCTTCTCTGTAGTTTTTAGGGGAAGATATTTCATTTTTCACCGTAGGAATCAATGTTCTCCAAATGTCCACATGCAGATTCTACAAATCGAGTGTTTCAAAACTGCTCAATCAAAAGTCAGGTTCAACTCTGTTAGTTGAATGCACAGATCCGAAAGAAGTTTCACACAGTGCCTCTGTGTAGTTTTTAGGGGAAGATATTTCATTTTTCACCATAGGACTCAATGTTCTTCAAATGTCCACTTGCAGATTCTACAAATAGAGTGTTTCAAAACTGCTCAATAAAAACTAAGGTTAAACTCTGTTAGTTGATTGCACAGATCAGAAAGAAGTTTCACAGAATGCTTCCGAGTAGTTTTTATGGGAAGATAATTCTTTTTTCAACATAGGCCTCAATGTACTCCAAATGTCCACTTCTATATTCTACAAAAAGAGTGTTTCAAAACTGCTCAATCAAAAGTAAGGTTCAACTTTATTAGTTGAATGCACAGATGGGAAAGTAGTTTCACAGATTGTTTCTGTGTAGTTTTTATTTGAAGATAATCCTTTTTCCACTATAGTCCTCAAAGCGCTCCAAAAGAACACTTGCCATTTATAAAGAATAAGTGGTTCAAAACTACCCAATCAAAAGAAAGATTCAACACTGTGAGATGAATGCAGGGAATAGAAAGAAATTTCACAGAAGTATTCTGTGTAGTTTTTACTTGAAGATATTTGGTTTTTCACCATAAGCCTCAAAGATCTCCAAATGTCCACTTGCAGATCCTACAAAAAGAGTGTTTCAAAACTGCTCAATCTAAAGAAAGGTTTTAACCTTTTAGATGAATGCACCTATCAGAAAGTAGTTTCACAGAATGCTTCTGTGTAGTTTTAAGGGGAAGATATTTCGTTTTACACCGTATGCCTCAATATCCTACAAATATCCCCTTGCAAATTCTACAAAAAGAGTGTTTCAAAACAGCTGAATCAAAAGAAAGTTTCAACCCTGAGATCAACACAGAGATCTGAGAGTAGTTTCAAAAAATGCTTCTGTGTAGTTTTTATTTGAAGAGATAACATTTTCCACGATAGGCCACAAAGCGCTCCAAATGTCCAGTTGCAGATTCTACAAAAAGGGTGTTTCAAAACTGCTCAGTCAAAAGAAAGGTTCCACATTGTGAGATGAATGAACAGAATAGAAAGAAGTTTCACAAAGTGCTTCTGTGTAGTTTTTATGGGAATATATTTCGTTTTTCACCATAGGCCTCAGTTTTCTCCAAATATCCACTTTCAGATCCGACAAATAGAGTGTTTCAAAACTGCTCAATCAAAAGTAAGGTTCAACTCTGTTAGTTGAATGCACAGATCAGAAGGAAGTTTGACGGAATGCTTCTGTGTTTTTTTTAGTGGAAGATATTGCGTTTTTTCCCGGAGGCCTCAATGTTCTCCAAATGTCCAGTTGCAGATTCTACAAATAGAGTGTTTCAAAACTACTCAGTCAAAAGAAAAGTTCTAATTTGTGAGATGAATGAACAGAATAGAAAGAAGTTTCACAGAATGCTTCTGTCCAGTTTTTATGTAAAGATATTTCGTTTTTCACTGTAGGCCTCAATGTTCCCCAAATGTCCACTTGCAGATTCTACAAATAGAGTGTTTCAAAACTGCTCCAACAAAAGTAAATTTCAACTCTGTTTTTTGAATGCACGGATCAGAAAGAACTTTCACAGAACGCTTCTGTGTAGATTTTAGGGGAAGATATTTCGTTTTTCACCATAGACCTCAGTGTACTCCAAATGTCCATTTGCGGCTTCTACAGATAGAGTGTTTCCAAACTGCTCAAGCAAATGTAAGGTTAAACTCTGTTAGTTGAATGCACGGATCAAAAGTAGTTTCACTGAATGCTTCTGTGTAGTTGCATTTGAAGATAATCCTTTTTCCACGATAATCCCCAAAGCGCTGCAAAAGTCCACTTGCAGTTTTTAAAGAAAGAGTGTTTCAAAACTACCCAATCAAAAGAAAGGTTCAACACTTTGGGATGAATGCAGAGAATAGAAAGAAATTTCACAGAAGTATCCTGTGTAGTTTTTATTTGAAGCTATTTGGTTTTTCACCATACGCCCTAAAGATCTCCAAATGTCCCATTGCAGATTCCACAAAAAGAGAGTTTCAAAACTTCTCAACCTAAAGAAAGGTTCTACTCTGTTAGATGAATGCACAGATCAGAAAGCTGTTTCACAGAATCCTTCTGTGTAGTTTTTAGGGGACGATATTTCGTTTTACACTGTATGCCTCAATATTCTCCAAATATAAACTTGCAGATTCTACAAAAGGGTCTTTCAAAACAGCTCAATCAAAAGAAAGTTCAACTCAGTGAGATGAATGCAAAGATCAGAAAGTAGTTTCACAAAATGCTTCTGTGTAGTTTTTATTTGAAGATATACCTGTTTTCACGATTGACCACAAAGCGCTCCAAATGTCGACTTGCAAATTCTACAAAAAGAGGCTTTCAAAACTGCTCAGTTGAAAGAAAGGTTCTACTTTTTGAGATGAATAAACAGAATAGAAAGCAGTTTCACAGAATGCTTCAGTGCAGTTTTTATGGGAAGATATTTCTTTTTTCACCATGGGCCTGAATGTTCTTCAAATGTCCAATAGCAGATTCTACAAACAGAGTGTTTCAAAACTGCTCAATGAAAAGTAAGGTTCAAATCTGTTCGTTGAATGCATAGATCAGAAAGAAGTTTCACAGAATCCTTCCATGTAGTTTTTACGGGAAGATATTGCTTTTTTGACCATAGGACCCAATGTCCTCAAAATTTCCACTTGCAGATTCTACAAATAGAGTATTTCAAAACTGCTGAGTCAAAAGAAGTGTTCTACTATGTGAGATGAATGAATAGAATAGAAAGAAGTTTCACAGAATGCTTCCGTGTAGTTTTTATGGGAAGATATTTCGTTTTCCACCATAGGCCTCAATATTCTCCAAATATCCAATTGCAGATTCTACAAAAAGAGTGTTTCAAAACTGTTTAATCAACAGTAACGTTCAACTCTGTTAGTTGAAAGCACAGATCAGAAAGAAGTTTCACAGAATGCTTCCGTGTAGTTTTTATGGGAAGATATTTCTTTTTTCACCATAGGCCTGAATGTTCTCCAAATGTCCACTTGCAGATTCTACGAACAGAGTGTTTCAAAACTGCTCAATCAAAAGTAAAGTTCAACTCTGTTAGTTAAATGCACAGATAAGAAAGAAACTTCACAGAATGCTTCTGTGTAGATTTTAATGAAGATAATCCTTTTTCCACGACTGGCCTCAAAGCGCTCCAAATATCCACTTGCAGTTTATACAGAGAGAGTGTTTCAAAGCTACCCAATCAAAACAAAGTTTCAACACTGGGAGATGAATGCAGAGAATAGAAAGAAATTTCACAGAATTATTCTATGTAGTTTTTACTTGAAGATGTTTCGTTTTTCACCATACGCCTCAAAGATCTCCAAAAGTCCACTTGCAAATTCTACAAAAAGAAGGTTTCAACACTGCTGAATCATAAGAAAGTTTCAACTCAGTGAGATGATTGCACAGATCAGAAAGTAGTTTCACAGAATGCTTCTGTGTAGTTTTTATATTAAGATATACCTTTTTCCACAATAGGTCTCAAAGTGCCCCAAATGTCCAGTTGTAGGTTCTACGAAAAGAGTGTGTCAAAACTGTTAAGTCAAAAGAAAGGTTGTAATTTGTGAGATGAATGAGCAGAATAGAAAGAAGTTTCAGAGAATTCTTCTCTGTAGTTTTTAAGGGAAGATATTTCATTTTTCACCGTAGGAATTAGTGTTCTCCAAATGTCCACATGCAGATTCTACAAATAGAGTGTTTCAAAACTGCTCAATCAAAAGTAAGGTTCAACTCTGTTAGTTGAATGCACAGATCCGAAAGAAGTTTCACACAGTGCCTCTGTGTAGTTTTTAGGGGAAGATATTTCATTTTTCACCATAGGACTCAATGTTCTTCAAATGTCCACTTGCAGATTCTACAAATAGAGTGTTTCAAAACTGCTCAATAAAAACTAAGGTTAAACTCTGTTAGTTGATTGCACAGATCAGAAAGAAGTTTCACAGAATGCTTCCGAGTAGTTTTTATGGGAAGATAATTCTTTTTTCAACATAGGCCTCAATGTACTCCAAATGTCCACTTCTATATTCTACAAAAAGAGTGTTTCAAAACTGCTCAATCAAAAGTAAGGTTCAACTTTATTAGTTGAATGCACAGATGGGAAAGTAGTTTCACAGATTGTTTCTGTGTAGTTTTTATTTGAAGATAATCCTTTTTCCACTATAGTCCTCAAAGCGCTCCAAAAGAACACTTGCCATTTATAAAGAATAAGTGGTTCAAAACTACCCAATCAAAAGAAAGATTCAACACTGTGAGATGAATGCAGTGAATAGAAAGAAATTTCACAGAAGTATTCTGTGTAGCTTTTACTTGAAGATATTTGGTTTTTCACCATAAGCCTCAAAGATCTCCAAGTGTCCACTTGCAGATCCTACAAAAAGAGTGTTTCAAAACTGCTCAATCAAAAGAAAGGTTTTAATCTGTTAGATGAATGCACCGATCAGAAAGTAGTTTCACAGAATGCTTCTGTGTAGTTTTAAGGGGAAGATATTTCGTTTTACACCGTATGCCTCAATATCCTACAAATATCCCCTTGCAAATTCTACAAAAAGAGTGTTTCAAAACAGCTGAATCAAAAGAAAATTTCAACCCTGAGGTCAATACAGAGATCTGAGAGTAGTTTCACAAAATGCTTCTGTGTAGTTTTTATTTGAAGAGATAACTTTTTCCACGATAGGCCACAAAGCGCTCCAAATGTCCAGTTGCAGATTCTACAAAAAGGGTGTTTCAAAACTGCTCAGTCAAAAGAAAGGTTCCACATTGTGAGATGAATGAACAGAATAGAAAGAAGTTTCACAAAGTGCTTCTGTGTAGTTTTTATGGGAATATATTTCGTTTTTCACCATAGGCCTCAGTTTTCTCCAAATATCCACTTTCAGATTCTACAAATAGAGTGTTTCAAAACTGCTCAATCAAAAGTAAGGTTCAAATCTGTTAGTTGAATGCACAGATCAGAAAGAAGTTTGACGGAATGCTTCCGTGTATTTTTAAGGGGAAGATATTTCGTTTTTCCCCGGAGGCCTCAATGTTCTCCAAATGTCCAGTTGCAGATTCTACAAATAGAGTGTTTCAAAACTGCTCAGTCAAAAGAAAAGTTCGAATTTGTGAGATGAATGAACAGAATAGAAAGAAGTTTCACAGAATGCTTCTGTCCAGTTTTTATGTGAAGATATTTCGTTTTTCACCGTAGGCCTCAATGTTCTCCAAATGTCCACTTGCAGATACTACAAATAGAGTGTTTCAAAACTGCTCCATCAAAAGTAAGTTTCAACTCTGTTTGAAGAATGCACGGATCAGAAAGTAGTTTCACAGAACGCTTCTGTGTAGATTTTAGGGGAAGATATTTCGTTTTTCACCATAGACCTCAGTGTACTCCAAATGTCCATTTGCGGCTTCTACAGATAGAGTGTTTCCAAACTGCTCAAGCAAAAGTAAGGTTCAACTCTGTTAGTTGAATGCACGGATCAAAAGTAGTTTCACAGAATGCTTCTGTGTAGTTGCATTTGAAGATAATACTTTTTCAACGATAATCTCCAAAGCGCTGCAAAAGTCCACTTGCAATTTTTAAAGAAAGAGTGTTTCAAAACTACCCAATCAAAAGAAAGGTTCAACACTTTGGGATGAATGTAGAGAATAGAAAGAAATTTCACAGAAGTATCCTGTGTAGTTTTTATTTGAAGCTATTTGGTTTTTCACCATACGCCCTAAAGATCTCCAAATGTCCCATTGCAGATTCCACAAAAAGAGAGTTTCAAAACTTCTCAACCTAAAGAAAGGTTCTACTCTGTTAGATGAATGCACAGATCAGAAAGCTGTTTCACAGAATGCTTCTGTGTAGTTTTTAGGGGACGATATTTCGTTTTACACCGTATGTCTCAATATTCTCCAAATATAAACTTGCAGATTCTACAAAAGGGTCTTTCAAAACAGCTCAATCAAAAGAAAGTTCAACTCAGTGAGATGAATGCAAAGATCAGAAAGTAGTTTCACAAAATGCTTCTGTGTAGTTTTTATTTGAAGATATACCTGTTTCCACGATTGACCACAAAGCGCTCCAAATGTCGACTTGCAAATTCTACAAAAAGAGGGTTTCAAAACTGCTCAGTTGAAAGAAAGGTTCTACTTTTTGAGATGAATAAACAGAATAGAAAGCAGTTTCACAGAATGCTTCAGTGCAGTTTTTATGGGAAGATATTTCTTTTTTCACCATGGGCCTGAATGTTCTTCAAATGTCCAATAGCAGATTCTACAAACAGAGTGTTTCAAAACTGCTCAATGAAAAGTAAGGTTCAAATCTGTTCGTTGAATGCATAGATCAGAAAGAAGTTTCACAGAATCCTTCCATATAGTTTTTATGGGAAGATATTGCTTTTTTGAACATAGGACCCCATGTCCTCAAAATTTCCACTTGCAGATACTACAAATAGAGTATTTCAAATCTGCTGAGTCAAAAGAAGTGTTCTACTATGTGAGATGAATGAATAGAATAGAAAGAAGTTTCACAGAATGCTTCCGTGTAGTTTTTATGGGAAGATATTTCGTTTTCCAACATAGGCCTCAATATTCTCCAAATATCCAATTGCAGATTCTACAAAAAGAGTGTTTCAAAACTGTTTAATCAACAGTAACGTTCAACTCTGTTAGTTGAAAGCACAGATCAGAAAGAAGTTTCACAGAATGCTTCCGTGTAGTTTTTATGGGAAGATATTTCTTTTTTCACCATAGGCCTGAATGTTCTCCAAATGTCCACTTGCAGATTCTACGAACAGAGTGTTTCAAAACTGCTCAATCAAAAGTAAAGTTCAACTCTGTTAGTTAAATGCACAGATAAGAAAGAAACTTCACAGAATGCTTCTGTGTAGATTTTAATGAAGATAATCCTTTTTCCACGACTGGCCTCAAAGCGCTCCAAATATCCACTTGCAGTTTATACAGAGAGAGTGTTTCAAAGCTACCCAATCAAAACAAAGTTTCAACACTGGGAGATGAATGCAGAGAATAGAAAGAAATTTCACAGAATTATTCTATGTAGTTTTTACTTGAAGATATTTCGTTTTTCACCATAGGCCTCAAAGATCTCCAAAAGTCCACTTGCAAATTCTACAAAAAGAACGTTTCAACACTGCTGAATCATAAGAAAGTTTCAACTCAGTGAGATGATTGCACAGATCAGAAAGTAGTTTCACAGAATGCTTCTGTGTAGTTTTTATATAAAGATATACCGTTTTCCACAATATGTCTCAAACTGCTCCAAATGTCCAGTTGCAGGTTCTACGAAAAGAGTGTGTCAAAACTGTTAAGTCAAAAGAAAGGTTGTAATTTGTGAGATGAATGAGCAGAATAGAAAGAAGTTTCAGAGAATTCTTCTCTGTAGTTTTTAGGGGAAGATATTTCATTTTTCACCCTAGGAATCAATGTTCTCCAAATGTCCACATGCAGATTCTACAAATCGAGTGTTTCAAAACTGCTCAATCAAAAGTCAGGTTCAACTCTGTTAGTTGAATGCACAGATCCGAAAGAAGTTTCACACAGTGCCTCTGTGTAGTTTTTAGGGGAAGATATTTCATTTTTCACCATAGGACTCAATGTTCTTCAAATGTCCACTTGCAGATTCTACAAATAGAGTGTTTCAAAACTGCTCAATAAAAACAAAGGTTAAATTCTGTTAGTTGATTGCACAGATCAGAAAGAAGTTTCACAGAATGCTTCCGAGTAGTTTTTATGGGAAGATAATTCTTTTTTCAACATAGGCCTCAATGTACACCAAATGTCCACTTCTATATTCTACAAAAAGAGTGTTTCAAAACTGCTCAATCAAAAGTAAGGTTCAACTTTATTAGTTGAATGCACAGATGGGAAAGTAGTTTCACAGATTGTTTCTGTGTAGTTTTTATTTGAAGATAATCCTTTTTCCACTATAGTCCTCAAAGCGCTCCAAAAGAACACTTGCCATTTATAAAGAATAAGTGGTTCAAAACTACCCAATCAAAAGAAAGATTCAACACTGTGAGATGAATGCAGGGAATAGAAAGAAATTTCACAGAAGTATTCTGTGTAGTTTTTACTTGAAGATATTTGGTTTTTCACCATAAGCCTCAAAGATCTCCAAATGTCCACTTGCAGATCCCACAAAAAGAGTGTTTCAAAACTGCTCAATCAAAAGAAAGGTTTTAATCTGTTAGATGAATGCACCGATCAGAAAGTAGTTTCACAGAATGCTTCTGTGTAGTTTTAAGGGGAAGATATTTCGTTTTACACCGTATGCCTCAATATCCTACAAATATCCCCTTGCAAATTCTACAAAAAGAGTGTTTCAAAACAGCTGAATCAAAAGAAAGTTTCAACCCTGAGATCAACACAGAGATCTGAGAGTAGTTTCACAAAATGCTTCTGTGTAGTTTTTGTTTGAAGAGATAACCTTTTCCATGATAGGCCACAAAGCGCTCCAAATGTCCAGTTGCAGATTCTACAAAAAGGGTGTTTCAAAACTGCTCAGTCAAAAGAAAGTTTCCACATTGTGAGATGAATGAACAGAATAGAAAGAAGTTTCACAAAGTGCTTCTGTGTAGTTTTTATGGGAATATATTTCGTTTTTCACCATAGGCCTCAGTTTTCTCCAAATATCCACTTTCAGATCCTACAAATAGAGTGTTTCAAAACTGCTCAATCAAAAGTAAGGTTCAACTCTGTTAGTTGAACGCACAGATCAGAAGGAAGTTTGACGGAATGCTTCTGTGTTTTTTTTAGGGGAAGATATTGCGTTATTCCCCAGAGGCCTCAATGTTCTCCAAATGTCCAGTTGCAGATTCTACAAATAGAGTGTTTCAAAACTGCTCAGTCAAAAGAAAAGTTCTAATTTGTGAGATGAATGAACAGAATAGAAAGAAGTTTCACAGAATGCTTCTGTCCAGTTTTTATGTGAAGATATTTCGTTTTTCACCGTAGGCCTCAATGTTCTCCAAATGTCCACTTGCAGATTCTACAAATAGAGTGTTTCAAAACTGCTCCATCAAAAGTAAGTTTCAACCCTGTTTGTTGAATGCACGAATCAGAAAGAAGTTTCACAGAACGCTTCTGTGTAGATTTTAGGGGAAGATATTTCGTTTTTCACCATAGACCTCAGTGTACCCCAAATGTCCATTTGCGGCTTCCAGATAGAGTGTTTCCAAACTACTCAATCAAAAGTAAGGTTCAAGTCTGTTAGTTGAATGCACGGATCAAAAGAAGTTTCACAGAATGCTTCTGTGTAGTTGCATTTGAAGATAATCCTTTTTCCACGATAATCCCCAAAGCGCTGCAAAAGTCCACTTGCAGTTTTTAAAGAAAGAGTGTTTCAAAACTACCCAATCAAAAGAAAGGTTCAACACTTTGGGATGAATGCAGAGAATAGAAAGTAATTTCACAGAAGTATCCTGTGTAGTTTTTATTTGAAGCTATTTCGTTTTTCACCATACGCCCTAAAGATCTCCAAATGTCCGATTGCAGACTCCACAAAAAGAGAGTTTCAAAACTTCTCAACCTAAAGAAAGGTTCTAGTCTGTTAGATGAATGCACAGATCAGAAAGCTGTTTCACAGAATGCTTCTGTGTAGTTTTTAGGGGACGATATTTCGTTTTACACCGTATGCCTCAATATTCTCCAAATATAAACTTGCAGATTCTACAAAAAGAGTCTTTCAAAACAGCTCAATCAAAAGAAAGTTCAACGCAGTGAGATGAATGCAAAGATCAGAAAGTAGTTTCACAGAATGCTTCTGTGTAGTTTTAAGGGGAAGATATTTCGTTTTACACCTTATGCCTCAATATCCTACAAATATCCCCTTGCAAATTCTACAAAAAGAGTGTTTCAAAACAGCTGAATCAAAAGAAAGTTTCAACCCTGAGATCAATACAGAGATCTGAGAGTAGTTTCACAAAATGCTTCTGTGTAGTTTATATTTGAAGAGATAACATTTTCCACGATAGGCCACAAAGCGCTCCAAATGTCCAGTTGCAGATTCTACAAAAAGGGTGTTTCAAAACTGCTCAGTCAAAAGAAAGGTTCCACATTGTGAGATGAATGAACAGAATAGAAAGAAGTTTCACAAAGTGCTTCTGTGTAGTTTTTATGGGAATATATTTCGTTTTTCACCATAGGCCTCAGTTTTCTCCAAATATCCACTTTCAGATTCTACAAATAGAGTGTTTCAAAACTGCTCAATCAAAAGTGAGGTTCAACTCTGTTAGTTGAATGCACAGATCAGAAAGAAGTTTGATGGAATGCTTCCGTGTATTTTTTAGGGGAAGATATTGCGTTTTTCCCCGGAGGCCTCAATGTTCTCCAAATGTCCAGTTGCAGATTCTACAAATAGAGTGTTTCAAAACTGCTCAGTCAAAAGAAAAGTTCTAATTTGTGAGATGAATGAACAGAATAGAAAGAAGTTTCACAGCATGCTTCTGTCCAGTATTTATGTGAAGATATTTCGTTTTTCACCCTAGGCCTCAATGTTCTCCAAATGTCCACTTGCAGATTCTACAAATAGAGTGTTTCAAAACTGCTCCATCAAAAGTAAGTTTCAACTCTGTTTGAAGAATGCACGGATCAGAAAGAAGTTTCACAGAACGCTTCTGTGTAGATTTTAGAGGAAGATATTTCGTTTTTCACCATAGACCTCAGTGTACTCCAAATGTCCATTTGCGGCTTCTACAGATAGAGTGTTTCCAAACTGCTCAAGCAAAAGTAAGGTTCAACTCTGTTAGTTGAATGCACGGATCAAAAGTAGTTTCACTGAATGCTTCTGTGTAGTTGCATTTGAAGATAATCCTTTTTCCACGATAATCCCCAAAGCGCTGCAAAAGTCCACTTGCAGTTATTAAAGAAAGAGTGTTTCAAAACTACCCAATCAAAAGAAAGGTTCAACACTGTGGGATGAATGCAGAGAATAGAAAAAAATTTCACAGAAGTATCCTGTGTAGGTTTTATTTGAAGCTATTTGGTTTTTCACCATACGCCCTAAAGATCTCCAAATGTCCCATTGCAGATTCCACAAAAAGAGAGTTTCAAAACTTCTCAACCTAAAGAAAGGTTCTACTCTGTTAGATGAATGCACAGATCAGAAAGCTGTTTCACAGAATGCTTCTGTGTAGTTTTTAGGGGACGATATTTCGTTTTACACCGTATGCCTCAATATTCTACAAATATAAACTTTCAGATTCTACAAAAAGAGTCTTTCAAAACAGCTCAATCAAAAGAAAGTTCAACGCAGTGAGATGAATGCAAAGATCAGAAAGTAGTTTCACAGAATGCTTCTGTGTAGTTTTTAGGGGAAGATATTTCGTTTTACACCGTATGCCTCAATATCCTACAAATATCCCCTTGCAAATTCTACAAAAAGAGTGTTTCAAAACAGCTGAATCAAAAGAAAGTTTCAACCCTGAGATCAATACAGAGATCTGAGAGTAGTTTCACAAAATGCTTCTGTGTAGTTTTTATTTGAAGAGATAACTTTTTCCACGATAGGCCACAAAGCGCTCCAAATGTCCAGTTGCAGATTCTACAAAAAGGGTGTTTCAAAACTGCTCAGTCAAAAGAAAGGTTCCACATTGTGAGATGAATGAACAGAATAGAAAGAAGTTTCACAAAGTGCTTCTGTGTAGTTTTTATGGGAATATATTTCGTTTTTCACCATAGGCCTCAGTTTTCTCCAAATATCCACTTTCAGATCCTACAAATAGAGTGTTTCAAAACTGCTCAATCAAAAGTAAGGTTCAACTCTGTTAGTTGAATGCACAGATCAGAAAGAAGTTTGACGGAATGCTTCCGTGTATTCTTTAGGGGAAGATATTGCGTTTTTCCCCGGAGGCCTCAAAGTTCTCCAAATGTCCAGGTGCAGATTCTACAAATAGAGTGTTTCAAAACTGCTCAGTCAAAAGAAAAGTTCTAATTTGTGAGATGAATGAACAGAATAGAAAGAAGTTTCACAGAATGCTTCTGTCCAGTATTTATGTGAAGATATTTCGTTTTTCACCCTAGGCCTCAATGTTCTCCAAATGTCCACTTGCAGATACTACAAATAGAGTGTTTCAAAACTGCTCCATCAAAAGTAAGTTTCAACTCTGCTTGTTGAATGCACGGATCAGAAAGAAGTTTCACAGAACGCTTCTGTGTAGATTTTAGGGGAAGATATTTCGTTTTTCCCCATAGACCTCAGTGTACTCCAAATGTCCATTTGCGGCTTCTACAGATAGAGTGTTTCCAAACTGCTCAAGCAAAAGTAAGGTTCAACTCTGTTAGTTGAATGCACGGATCAAAAGTAGTTTCACAGAATGCTTCTGTGTAGTTGCATTTGAAGATAATCCTTTTTCCACGATAATCCCCAAAGCGCTGCAAGAGTGCACTTGCAGTTTTTAAAGAAAGAGTGTTTCAAAACTACCCAATCAAAAGAAAGGTTCAACACTGTGGGATGAATGCAGAGAATAGAAAGAAATTTCACAGAAGTATCCTGTGTAGTTTTTATTTGAAGCTCTTTGGTTTTTCACCATACGCCCTAAAGATCTCCAAATGTCCCATTGCAGATTCCACAAAAAGAGAGTTTCAAAACTTCTCAACCTAAAGAAAGGTTCTACTCTGTTAGATGAATGCACAGATCAGAAAGCTGTTTCACAGAATGCTTCTGTGTAGTTTTTAGGGGACGATATTTCGTTTTACACCGTATGCCTCAATATTCTCCATATATAAACTTGCAGATTCTACAAAAGGGTCTTTCAAAACAGCTCAATCAAAAGAAAGTTCAACTCAGTGAGTTGAATGCAAAGATCAGAAAGTAGTTTCACAAAATGCTTCTGTGTAGTTTTTATTTGAAGATATACCTGTTTCCACGATTGACCACAAAGCGCTCCAAATGTCGACTTGCAAATTCTACAAAAAGAGGCTTTCAAAACTGCTCAGTTGAAAGAAAGGTTCTACTTTTTGAGATGAATAAACAGAATAGAAAGCAGTTTCACAGAATGCTTCAGTGCAGTTTTTATGGGAAGATATTTCTTTTTTCACCATGGGCCTGAATGTTCTTCAAATGTCCAATAGCAGATTCTACAAACAGAGTGTTTCAAAACTGCTCAATGAAAAGTAAGGTTCAAATCTGTTCGTTGAATGCATAGATCAGAAAGAAGTTTCACAGAATCATTCCATGTAGTTTTTACGGAAGATATTGCTTTTTTGACCACAGGACCCCATGTCCTCAAAATTTCCACTTGCAGATTCTACAAATAGAGTATTTCAAAACTGCTGAGTCAAAAGAAGTGTTCTACTATGTGAGATGAATGAATAGAATAGAAAGAAGTTTCACAGAATGCTTCCGTGTAGTTTCTATGGGAAGATATTTCGTTTTCCACCATAGGCCTCAATATTCTCCAAATATCCAATTGCAGATTCTACAAAAAGAGTGTTTCAAAACTGTTTAATCAACAGTAACGTTCAACTCTGTTAGTTGAAAGCACAGATCAGAAAGAAGTTTCACAGAATGCTTCCGTGTAGTTTTTATGGGAAGTTATTTCTTTTTTCACCATAGGCCTGAATGTTCTCCAAATGTCCACTTGCAGATTCTACGAACAGAGTGTTTCAAAACTGCTCAATCAAAAGTAAAGTTCAACTCTGTTAGTTAAATGCACAGATAAGAAAGAAACTTCACAGAATGCTTCTGTGTAGATTTTAATGAAGATAATCCTTTTTCCACGACTGGCCTCAAAGCGCTCCAAATATCCACTTGCAGTTTATACAGAGAGAGTGTTTCAAAGCTACCCAATCAAAACAAAGTTTCAACACTGGGAGATGAATGCAGAGAACAGAAAGAAATTTCACAGAATTATTCAATGTAGTTCTTACTTGAAGATATTTCGTTTTTAACCATAGGCCTCAAAGATCTCCAAATGTCCACTTGCAAATTCTACAAAAAGAACGTTTCAACACTGCTGAATCATAAGAAAGTTTCATTCAGTGAGATGATTGCACAGATTAGAAAGTAGTTTCACAGAATGCTTCTGTGTAGTTTTTATATAAAGATATACATTTTATCCACAATAGGTCTCAAAGTGCTCCAAATGTCCACTTGCAGGTTCTACGAAAAGAGTGTGTCAAAACTGTTAAGTCAAAAGAAAGGTTGTAATTTGTGAGATGAATGAGCAGAATAGAAAGAAGTTTCAGAGAATTCTTCTCTGTAGTTTTTAAGGGAAGGTATTTCATTTTTCACCGTAGGAATCAATGTTCTCTAATGTCCACATGCAGATTCTACAAATAGAGTGTTTCAAAACTGCTCAATCAAAAGTAAGGTTCAACTCTGTTAGTTGAATGCAGAGATCCAAAAGAAGTTTCACACAGTGCCTCTGTGTAGTTTTTAGGGGAAGATATTTCATTTTTCACCATAGGACTCAATGTTCTTCAAATGTCCACTTGCAGATTCTACAAATAGAGTGTTTCAAAACTGCTCAATAAAAACTAAGGTTAAACTCTGTTAGTTGATTGCACAGATCAGAAAGAAGTTTCACAGAATGCTTCCGAGTAGTTTTTATGGGAAGATAATGCTTTTTTCAACATAGGCCTCAATGTACTCCAAATGTCCACTTCTATATTCTACAAAAAGAGTGTTTCAAAACTGCTCAATCAAAAGTAAGGTTCAACTTTATTAGTTGAATGCACAGATGGGAAAGTAGTTTCACAGATTGTTTCTGTGTAGTTTTTATTTGAAGATAATCCTTTTTCCACTATAGTCCTCAAAGCGCTCCAAAAGAACACTTGCCATTTATAAAGAATAAGTGGTTCAAAACTACCCAATCAAAAGAAAGATTCAACACTGTGAGATGAATGCAGTGAATAGAAAGAAATTTCACAGAATTATTCTGTGTAGTTTTTACTTGAAGATATTTGGTTTTTCACCATAAGCCTCAAAGATCTCCAAATGTCCACTTGCAGATCCTACAAAAAGAGTGTTTCAAAACTGCTCAATCAAAAGAAAGGTTTTAATCTGTTAGATGAATGCACCGATCAGAAAGTAGTTTCACAGAATGCTTCTGTGTAGTTTTCAGGGGAAGATATTTAGTTTTACACCGTATGCCTCAATATCCTACAAATATCCCCTTGCAAATTCTACAAAAAGAGTGTTTCAAAACAGCTGAATCAAAAGAAAATTTCAACCCTGAGATCAATACAGAGATCTGAGAGTAGTTTCACAAAATGCTTCTGTGTAGTTTTTATTTGAAGAGATAACTTTTTCCACGATAGGCCACAAAGCGCTCCAAATGTCCAGTTGCAGATTCTACAAAAAGGGTGTTTCAAAACTGCTCAGTCAAAAGAAAGGTTCCACATTGTGAGATGAATGAACAGAATAGAAAGAAGTTTCACAAAGTGCTTCTGTGTAGTTTTTATGGGAATATATTTCGTTTTTCACCATAGGCCTCAGTTTTCTCCAAATATCCACTTTCATATCCTACAAATAGAGTGTTTCAAAACTGCTCAATCAAAAGTAAGATTCAACTCTGTTAGTTGAATGCACAGATCAGAAAGAAGTTTGACGGAATGCTTCCGTGTATTTTTAAGGGGAAGATATTGCGTTTTTCCCCGGAGGCCTCAATGTTCTCCAAATGTCCAGTTGCAGATTCTACAAATAGAGTGTTTCAAAACTGCTCAGTCAAAGGAAAAGTTCTAATTTGTGAGATGAATGAACAGAATAGAAAGAAGTTTCACAGAATGCTTCTGTCCAGTTTTTATGTGAAGATATTTCGTTTTTCACCGTAGGCCTCAATGTTCTCCAAATGTCCACTTGCAGATACTACAAATAGAGTGTTTCAAAACTGCTCCATCAAAAGTAAGTTTCAACTCTGTTTGAAGAATGCACGGATCAGAAAGAAGTTTCACAGAACGCTTCTGTGTAGATTTTAGGGGAAGATATTTCGTTTTTCACCATAGACCTCAGTGTACTCCAAATGTCCATTTGCGGCTTCTACAGATAGAGTGTTTCCAAACTGCTCAAGCAAAAGTAAGGTTCAACTCTGTTAGTTGAATGCACGGATCAAAAGTAGTTTCACAGAATGCTTCTGTGTAGTTGCATTTGAAGATAATACTTTTTCAACGATAATCCCCAAAGCGCTGCAAAAGTCCACTTGCAATTTTTAAAGAAAGAGTGTTTCAAAACTACCCAATCAAAAGAAAGGTTCAACACTTTGGGATGAATGTAGAGAATAGAAAGAAATTTCAAAGAAGTATCCTGTGTAGTTTTTATTTGAAGCTATTTCGTTTTTCACCATACGCCCTAAAGATCTCCAAATGTCCCATTGCAGATTCCACAAAAAGAGAGTTTCAAAACTTCTCAACCTAAAGAAAGGTTCTACTCTGTTAGATGAATGCACAGATCAGAAAGCTGTTTCACAGAATGCTTCTGTGTAGTTTTTAGGGGACGATATTTCGTTTTACACCGTATGTCTCAATATTCTCCAAATATAAACTTGCAGATTCTACAAAAGGGTCTTTCAAAACAGCTCAATCAAAAGAAACTTCAACTCAGTGAGATGAATGCAAAGATCAGAAAGTAGTTTCACAAAATGCTTCTGTGTAGTTTTTATTTGAAGATATACCTGTTTCCACGATTGACCACAAAGCGCTCCAAATGTCGACTTGCAAATTCTACAAAAAGAGGGTTTCAAAACTGCTCAGTTGAAAGAAAGGTTCTACTTTTTGAGATGAATAAACAGAATAGAAAGCAGTTTCACAGAATGCTTCAGTGCAGTTTTTATGGGAAGATATTTCTTTTTTCACCATGGGCCCGAATGTTCTTCAAATGTCCAATAGCAGATTCTACAAACAGAGTGTTTCAAAACTGCTCAATGAAAAGTAAGGTTCAAATCTGTTCGTTGAATGCATAGATCAGAAAGAAGTTTCACAGAATCCTTCCATGTAGTTTTTATGGGAAGATATTGCTTTTTTGACCATAGGACACAATGTCCTCAAAATTTCCACTTGCAGATACTACAAATAGAGTATTTCAAAACTGCTGAGTCAAAAGAAGTGCTCTACTATGTGAGATGAATGAATAGAATAGAAAGAAGTTTCACAGAATGCTTCCGTGTAGTTTTTATGGAAGATATTTCGTTTTCCACCATAGGCCTCAATATTCCCCAAATATCCAGTTGCAGATTGTACAAAAAGAGTGTTTCAAAACTGTTTAATCAACAGTAACGTTCAACTCTGTTAGTTGAAAGCACAGATCAGAAAGAAGTTTCACAGAATGCTTCCGTGTAGTTTTTATGGGAAGATATTTCTTTTTTCACCATAGGCCTGAATGTTCTCCAAATGTCCACTTGCAGATTCTACGAACAGAGTGTTTCAAAACTGCTCAATCAAAAGTAAAGTTCAACTCTGTTAGTTAAATGCACAGATAAGAAAGAAACTTCACAGAATGCTTCTGCGTAGATTTTAATGAAGATAATCCTTTTTCCACGACTGGCCTCAAAGCGCTCCAAATATCCACTTGCAGTTTATACAGAGAGAGTGTTTCAAAGCTACCCAATCAAAACAAAGTTTCAACACTGGGAGATGAATGCAGAGAATAGAAAGAAATTTCACAGAATTATTCTATGTAGTTTTTACTTGAAGATATTTCGTTTTTCACCATAGGCCACAAAGATCTCCAAAAGTCCACTTGCAAATTCTACAAAAAGAACGATTCAACACTGCTGAATCATAAGAAAGTTTCAACTCAGTGAGATGATTGCACAGATCAGAAAGTAGTTTCACAGAATGCTTCTGTGTAGTTTTTATATAAAGATATACCTTTTTCCACAATAGGTCTCAAAGTGCTCCAAATGTCCACTTGCAGGTTCTACGAAAAGAGTGTGTCAAAACTGTTAAGTCAAAAGAAAGGTTGTAATTTGTGAGATGAATGAGCAGAATAGAAAGAAGTTTCAGAGAATTCTTCTCTGTAGTTTTTAGGGGAAGATATTTCATTTTTCACCGTAGGAATCAATGTTCTCCAAATGTCCACAAGCAGATTCTACAAATCGAGTGTTTCAAAACTGCTCAATCAAAAGTCAGGTTCAACTCTGTTAGTTGATTGCACAGATCCGAAAGAAGTTTCACACAGTGCCTCTGTGTAGTTTTTAGGGGAAGATATTTCATTTTTCACCATAGGACTCAATGTTCTTCAAATGTCCACTTGCAGATTCTACAAATAGAGTGTTTCAAAACTGCTCAATAAAAACTAAGGTTAAACTCTGTTAATTGATTGCACAGATCAGAAAGAAGTTTCACAGAATGCTTCCGAGTAGTTTTTATGGGAAGATAATTCTTTTTTCAACATAGGCCTCAATGTACTCCAAATGTCCACTTCTATATTCTACAAAAAGAATGTTTCAAAACTGCTCAATCAAAAGTAAGTTTCAACTTTATTAGTTGAATGCACAGATGGGAAAGTAGTTTCACAGATTGTTTCTGTGTAGTTTTTATTTGAAGATAATCCTTTTTCCACTATAGTCCTCAAAGCGCTCCAAAAGAACACTTGCCATTTATAAAGAATAAGTGGTTCAAAACTACCCAATCAAAAGAAAGATTCAACACTCTGAGATGAATGCAGGGAATAGAAAGAAATTTCACAGAAGTATTCTGTGTAGTTTTTACTTGAAGATATTTGGTTTTTCACTTAAGCCTCAAAGATCTCCAAATGTCCACTTGCAGATCCTACAAAAAGAGTGTTTCAAAACTGCTCAATCAAAAGAAAGGTTTTAATCTGTTAGATGAATGCACCGATCAGAAAGTAGTTTCACAGAATGCTTCTGTGTAGTTTTAAGGGGAAGATATTTCGTTTTACACCGTATGCCTCAATATCCTACAAATATCCCCTTGCAAATTCTACAAAAAGAGTGTTTCAAAACAGCTGAATCAAAAGAAAGTCTCAACCCTGAGATCAATACTGAGATCTGAGAGTAGTTTCACAAAATGCTTCTGTGTAGTTTTTATTTGAAGAGATAACTTTTTCCACGATAGGCCACAAAGCGCTCCAAATGTCCAGTTGCAGATTCTACAAAGGGTGTTTCAAAACTGCTCAGTCAAAAGAAAGGTTCCACATTGTGAGGTGAATGAACAGAATAGAAAGAAATTTCACAAAGTGCTTCTGTGTAGTTTTTATGGGAATATATTTCGTTTTTCACCATAGGCCTCAGTTTTCTCCAAATATCCACTTTCAGATCCTACAAATAGAGTGTTTCAAAACTGCTCAATCAAAAGTAAGGTTCAACTCTGTTAGTTGAATGCACAGATCAGAAAGAAGTTTGACGGAATGCTTCCGTGTATTTTTTAGGGGAAGATATTTCGTTTTTCCCCGGAGGCCTCAATGTTCTCCAAATGTCCAGTTGCAGATTCTACAAATAGAGTGTTTCAAAACTGCTCAGTCAAAAGAAAAGTTCTAATTTGTGAGATGAATGAACAGAATAGAAAGAAGTTTCACAGAATGCTTCTGTCCAGTATTTATGTGAAGATATTTCGTTTTTCACCGTAGGCCTCAATGTTCTCCAAATGTCCACTTGCAGATTCTACAAATAGAGTGTTTCAAAACTGCTCCATCAAAAGTAAGGTTCAACTCTGCTTGTTGAATGCACGGATCAGAAAGAAGTTTCACAGAACGCTTCTGTGTAGATTTTAGGGGAAGATATTTCGTTTTTCACCATAGACCTCAGTGTACTCCAAATGTCCATTGGCGGCTTCTACAGATAGAGTGTTTCCAAACTGCTCAAGCAAAAGTAAGGTTCAACTCTGTTAGTTGAATGCACGGATCAAAATTAGTTTCACTGAATGCTTCTGTGTAGTTGCATTTGAAGATAATCCTTTTTCCACGATAATCCCCAAAGCGCTGCAAGAGTCCACTTGCAGTTTTTAAAGAAAGAGTGTTTCAAAACTACCCAATCAAAAGAAAGGTTCAACACTGTGGAATGAATGCAGAGAATAGAAAGAAATTTCACAGAATTATCCTGTGTAGTTTTTATTTGAAGCTATTTTGTTTTTCACCATACGCCCTAAAGATCTCCAAATGTCCCATTGCAGATTCCACAAAAAGAGAGTTTCAAAACTTCTCAACCTAAAGAAAGGTTCTACTCTGTTAGATGAATGCACAGATCAGAAAGCTGTTTTACAGAATGCTTCTGTGTAGTTTTTAGGGGACGATATTTCGTTTTACACCGTATGTCTCAATATTCTCCAAATATAAACTTGCAGATTCTACAAAAGGGTCTTTCAAAACAGTTCAATCAAAAGAAAGTTCAACTCAGTGAGATGAATGCAAAGATCAGAAAGTAGTTTCACAAAATGCTTCTGTGTAGTTTTTATTTGAAGATATACCTGTTTCCACGATTGACCACAAAGCGCTCCAAATGTCGACTTGCAAATTCTACAAAAAGAGGTTTTCAAAACTGCTCAGTTGAAAGAAAGGCTCCCCTTTTGGAGATGAATAAACAGAACAGAAAGGAGTTTCACAGAATGCTTCAGTGCAGTTTTTATGGGAAGATATTTCTTTTTTCACCATGGGCCTGAATGTTCTTCAAATGTCCAATAGCAGATTCTACAAACAGAGTGTTTCAAAACTGCTCAATGAAAAGTAAGGTTCAAATCTGTTCGTTGAATGCATAGATCAGAAAGAAGTTTCACAGAATCCTTCCATGTAGTTTTTATGGGAAGATATTGCTTTTTTGACCATAGGACCCAATGTCCTCAAAATTTCCACTTGCAGATTCTACAAATAGAGTATTTCAAAACTGCTGAGTCAAAAGAAGTGTTCTACTATGTGAGATGAATGAATAGAATAGAAAGAAGTTTCACAGAATGCTTCCGTGTAGATCTTATGGGAAGATATTTCGTTTTCCACCATAGGCCTCAATATTCTCCAAATATCCAATTGCAGATTCTACAAAAAGAGTGTTTCAAAACTGTTTAATCAACAGTAACGTTCAACTCTGTTAGTTGAAAGCACAGATCAGAAAGAAGTTTCACAGAATGTTTCCGTGTAGTTTTTATGGGAAGATATTTCTTTTTTCACCATAGGCCTGAATATTCTCCAAATGTCCACTTGCAGATTCTACGAACAGAGTGTTTCAAAACTGCTCAATCAAAAGTAAAGTTCAACTCTGTTAGTTAAATGCACAGATAAGAAAGAAACTTCACAGAATGCTTCTGTGTAGATTTTAATGAAGATAATCCTTTTTCCACGACTGGCCTCAAAGCGCTCCAAATATCCACTTGCAGTTTATACAGAGAGAGTGTTTCAAAGCTACCCAATCAAAACAAAGTTTCAACACTGGGAGATGAATGCAGAGAATAGAAAGAAATTTCACTGAATTATTCTATGTAGTTTTTACTTGAAGATATTTCGTTTTTCACCGTAGGCCTCAAAGATCTCCAAAAGCCCACTTGCAAATTCTACAAAAAGAACGTTTCAACACTGCTGAATCATAAGAAAGTTTCAACTCAGTGAGATGATTGCACAGATCAGAAATTAGTTTCACAGAATGCTTCTGTGTAGTTTTTATATAAAGATATACCTTTTTCCACAATAGGTCTCAAAGTGCTCCAAATGTCCACTTGCAGGTTCTACGAAAAGAGTGTGTCAAAACTGTTAAGTCAAAAGAAAGGTTGTAATTTGTGAGATGAATGAGCAGAATAGAAAGAAGTTTCAGAGAATTCTTCTCTGTAGTTTTTAAGGGAAGATATTTCATTTTTCACCGTAGGAATCAATGTTCTCCAAATGTCCCCATGGAGATTCTACAAATAGAGTGTTTCAAAACTGCTCAATCAAAAGTAAGGTTCAACTCTGTTAGTTGAATGCACAGATCCGAAAGAAGTTTCACACAGTGCCTCTGTGTAGTTTTTAGGGGAAGATATTTCATTTTTCACCATAGGACTCAATGTTCTTCAAATGTCCACTTGCAGATTCTACAAATAGAGTGTTTCAAAACTGCTCAATAAAAAGTAAGGTTAAACTCTGTTAGTTGATTGCACAGATCAGAAAGAAGTTTCACAGAATGCTTCCGAGTAGTTTTTATGGGAAGATAATTCTTTTTTCAACATAGGCCTCAATGTACTCCAAATGTCCACTTCTATATTCTACAAAAAGAGTGTTTCAAAACTGCTCAATCAAAAGTAAGGTTCAACTTTATTAGTTGAATGCACAGATGGGAAATTAGTTTCACAGATTGTTTCTGTGTAGTTTTTATTTGAAGATAATCCTTTTTCCACTATAGGCCTCAAAGCGCTCCAAAAGACCACTTGCCATTTATAAAGAATAAGTGGTTCAAAACTACCCAATCAAAAGCAAGATTCAACACTGTGAGATGAATGCAGGGAGTAGAAAGAAATTCCACAGAAGTATTCTGTGTAGTTTTTACTTGAAGATATTTGGTTTTTCACCATAAGCCTCAAAGATCTCCAAATGTCCACTTGCAGATCCGACAAAAAGATTGTTTCAAAACTGCTCAATCAAAACAAAGGTTTTAATCTGTTAGATGAATGCACCGATTAGAAAGTAGTTTCACAGAATGCTTCTGTGTAGTTTTAAGGGGAAGATATTTCGTTTTACACCGTATGCCTCAATATCCTACAAATATCCCCTTGCAAATTCTACAAAAAGTGTGTTTCAAAACAGCTGAATCAAAAGAAAGTCTCAACCCTGAGATCAATACAGAGATCTGAGAGCAGTTTCACAAAATGCTTCTGTGTAGTTTTTATTTGAAGAGATAACTTTTTCCACGATAGGCCACAAAGCGCTCCAAATGTCCAGTTGCAGATTCTACAAAAAGGGTGTTTCAAAACTGCTCAGTCAAAAGAAAGTTTCCACATTGTGAGATGAATGAACAGAATAGAAAGAAGTTTCACAAAGTGCTTCTGTGTAGTTTTTATGGGAATATATTTCGTTTTTCACCATAGGCCTCAGTTTTCTCCAAATATCCACTTTCAGATTCTTCAAATAGAGTGTTTCAAAACTGCTCAATCAAAAGTAAGGTTCAACTCTGTTAGTTGAATGCACAGATCAGAAAGAAGTTTGACGGAATGCTTCCGTGTCTTTTTTAGGGGAAGATATTTCGTTTTTCCCCGGAGGCCTCAATGTTCTCCAAATGTCCAGTTGGATTCTGCAAATAGAGTGTTTCAAAACTGCTCAGTCAAAAGAAATGTTCTAATTTGTGATATGAATGAACAGAATAGAAAGAAGTTTCACAGAATGCTTCTGTCCAGTTTTTATGTGAAGATATTTCGTTTTTCACCGTAGGCCTCAATGTTCTCCAAATGTCCAGTTGCAGATTCTACAAATAGAGTGTTTCAAAACTGCTCCATCAAAAGTAAGGTTCAACTCTGTTTGTTGAATGCACGGATCAGAAAGAAGTTTCACAGAACGCTTCTGTGTAGATTTTAGGGGAAGATATTTCGTTTTTCACCATAGACCTCAGTGTACTCCAAATGTCCATTTGCAGCTTCTACAGATAGAGTGTTTCCAAACTGCTCAAGCAAAAGTAAGGTTCAACTCTGTTAGTTGAATGCACGGATCAAAATTAGTTTCACAGAATGCTTCTGTGTAGTTGCGTTTGAAGATAATCCTTTTTCCACGATAATCCCCAAAGCGCTGCAAAAGTCCACTTGCAGTTTTTAAAGAAAGAGTGTTTCAAAACTACCCAATCAAAAGAAAGGTTCAACACTTTGGGATGAATGCAGAGAATAGAAAGAAATTTCACAGAAGTATCCTGTGTAGTTTTTATTTGAAGCTATTTCGTTTTTCACCATACGCCCTAAAGATCTCCAAATGTCCCATTGCAGATTCCACAAAAAGAGAGTTTCAAAACTTCTCAACCTAAAGAAAGGTTCTACTCTGTTAGATGAATGCACAGATCAGAAAGCTGTTTCACAGAATGCTTCTGTGTAGTTTTTAGGGGACGATATTTCGTTTTACACCGTATGTCTCCATATTATCCAAATATAAACTTGCAGATTCTACAAAAGGGTCTTTCAAAACAGTTCAATCAAAAGAAAGTTCAACTCAGTGAGATGAATGCAAAGATCAGAAAGTAGTTTCACAAAATGCTTCTGTGTAGTTTTTATTTGAAGATATACCTGTTTCCACGATTGACCACAAAGCGCTCCAAATGTCGACTTGCAAATTCTACAAAAAGAGGGTTTCAAAACTGCTCAGTTGAAAGAAAGGCTCTACTTTTTGAGATGAATAAACAGAATAGAAAGCAGTTTCACAGAATGCTTCAGTGCAGTTTATATGGGAAGATATTTCTTTTTTCACCATGGGCCTGAATGTTCTTCAAATGTCCAATAGCAGATTCTACAAACAGAGTGTTTCAAAACTGCTCAATGAAAAGTAAGGTTCAAATCTGTTAGTTGAATGCATAGATCAGAAAGAAGTTTCACAGAATCCTTCCATGTAGTTTTTATGGGAAGATATTGCTTTTTTGACCACAGGACCCAATATCCTCAAAATTTCCACTTGCAGATTCTACAAATAGAGTATTTCAAAACTGCTGAGTCAAAAGAAGTGTTCTACTATGTGAGATGAATGAATAGAATAGAAAGAAGTTTCACAGAATGCTTCCGTGTAGTTTTTATGGGAAGATATTTCGTTTTCCACCATAGGCCTCAATATTCTCCAAATATCCAATTGCAGATTCTACAAAAAGAGTGTTTCAAAACTGTTTAATCAACAGTAACTTTCAACTCTGTTAGTTGAAAGCACAGATCAGAAAGAAGTTTCACAGAATGTTTCCGTGTAGTATTTATGGGAAGATATTTCTTTTTTCACCATAGGCCTGAATGTTCTCCAAATGTCCACTTGCAGATTGTACGAACAGAGTGTTTCAAAACTGCTCAATCAAAAGAAAAGTTCAACTCTGTTAGTTAAATGCACAGATAAGAAAGAAACTTCACAGAATGCTTCTGTGTAGATTTTAATGAAGATAATCCTTTTTCCACGACTGGCCTCGAAGCGCTCCAAATATCCACTTGCAGTTTATACAGAGAGAGTGTTTCAAAGCTACCCAATCAAAACAAAGTTTCAACACTGGGAGATGAATGCAGAGAATAGAAAGAAATTTCACAGAATTATTCTATGTAGTTTTTACTTAAAGGTATTTCGTTTTTCAGCATAGGCCTCAAAGATCTCCAAAAGTCCACTTGCAAATTCTACAAAAAGAAGGTTTCAACACTGCTGAATCATAAGAAAGTTTCAACTCAGTGAGATGATTGCACAGATCAGAAAGTAGTTTCACAGAATGCTTCCGTGTAGTTTCTATATAAAGATATACCTTTTTCCACAATAGGTCTCAAAGTGCTCCAAATGTCCACTTGCAGGTTCTATGAAAAGAGTGTGTCAAAACTGTTAAGTCAAAAGACAGGTTGTAATTTGTGAGATGAGTGAGCAGAATAGAAAGAAGTTTCAGAGAATTCTTCTCTGTAGTTTTTAAGGGAAGTTATTTCATTTTTCACCGTAGGAATCAATGTTCTCCAAATGTCCACATGCAGATTCTACAAATAGAGTGTTTCAAAACTGCTCAATCAAAAGTAAGGTTCAACTCTGTTAGTTGAATGCACAGATCCGAAAGAAGTTTCACACAGTGCCTCTGTGTAGTTTTTAGGGGAAGACATTTCATTTTTCAACATAGGACTCAATGTTCTTCAAATGTCCACTTGCAGATTCTACAAATAGAGTGTTTCAAAACTGCTCAATAAAAACTAAGTTTAAACTCTGTTAGTTGATTGCACAGATCAGTAAGAAGTTTCACAGAATGCTTCCGAGTAGTTTTTATGGGAAGATAATTCTTTTTTCAACATAGGCCTCAATGTACTCCAAATGTCCTCTTCTATATTCTACAAAAAGAGTGTTTCAAAACTGCTCAATCAAAAGTAAGGTTCAACTTTATTAGTTGAATGCACAGATGGGAAAGTAGTTTCACAGATTGTTTCTGTGTAGTTTTTATTTGAAGATAATCCTTTTTCCACTATAGGCCTCAAAGCGTTCCAAAAGACCGCTTGCCATTTATAAAGAATAAGTGGTTCAAAACTACCCAATCAAAAGAAAGATTCAACACTGTGAGATGAATGCAGGGAGTAGAAAGAAATTTCACAGAAGTATTCTGTGTAGTTTTTACTTGAAGATATTTGGTTTTTCACCATAAGCCTCAAAGATCTCCAAATGTCCACTTGCAGATCCTACAAAAAGAGTGTTTCAAAACTGCTCAATCAAAAGAAAGGTTTTAATCTGTTAGATGAATGCACCGATCAGAAAGTAGTTTCACAGAATGCTTCTGTGTAGTTTTAAGGGGAAGATATTTCGTTTTACACCGTATGCCTCAGTATCCTACAAATATCCCCTTGCAAATTCTACAAAAAGTGTGTTTGAAAACAGCTGAATCAAAAGAAAATCTCAACCCTGAGATCAATACAGAGATTTGAGAGTAGTTTCACAAAATGCTTCTGTGTAGTTTTTATTTGAAGAGATAACTTTTTCCACGATAGGCCACAAAGCGCTCCAAATGTTCAGTTGCAGATTCTACAAAAAGGGTGTTTCAAAACTGCTCAGTCAAAAGAAAGGTTCCACATTGTGAGATGAATGAACAGAATAGAAAGAAGTTTGACAAAGTGCTTCTGTGTAGTTTTTATGGGAATATATTTCGTTGTTCACCATAGGCCTCAGTTTTCTCCAAATATCCACTTTCACATTCTTCAAATAGAGTGTTTCAAAACTGCTCAATCAAAAGTAAGGTTCAACTCTGTTAGTTGAATGCACAGATCAGAAAGAAGTTTGACGGAATGCTTCCGTGTCTTTTTTAGGGGAAGATATTTCGTTTTTCCCCGGAGGCCTCAATGTTCTCCAAATGCCCAGTTGCAGATTCTGCAAATAGAGTGTTTCAAAACTGCTCAGTCAAAAGAAAAGTTCTAATTTGTGAGATGAATGAACAGAATAGAAAGAAGTTTCACAGAATGCTTCTGTCCAGTTTTTATGTGAAGATATTTCGTTTTTCACCGTAGGCCTAAATGTTCTCCAAATGTCCACTTGCAGATTCTACAAAGAGACTGTTTCAAAACTGCTCCATCAAAAGTAAGGTTCAACTCTGTTTGTTGAATGCACAGATCAGAAAGAAGTTTCACAGAACGCTTCTGTGTAGATTTTAGGGGAAGATATTTCGTTTTTCACCATAGACCTCAGTGTACTCCAAATGTCCATTTGCAGCTTCTACAGATAGAGTGTTTCCAAACTGCTCAAGCAAAAGTAAGGTTCAACTCTGTTAGTTGAATGCACGGATCAAAATTAGTTTCACAGAATGCTTCTGTGTAGTTGCATTTGAAGATAATCCTTTTTCCACGATAATCCCCAAAGCGCTGCAAAAGTCCAATTGCAGTTTTTAAAGAAAGAGTGTTTCAAAACTACCCAATCAAAAGAAAGGTTCAACACTTTGGGATGAATGCAGAGAATAGAAAGAAATTTCACAGAAGTATCCTGTGTAGTTTTTATTTGAAGCTATTTCGTTTTTCACCATACGCCCTAAAGATCTCCAAATGTCCCATTGCAGATTCCACAAAAAGAGATTTTCAAAACTTCTCAACCTAAAGAAAGGTTCTACTCTGTTAGATGAATGCACAGATCAGAAAGCTGTTTCACAGAATGCTTCTGTGTAGTTTTTAGGGGACGATATTTCGTTTTACCCCGTATGTCTCCATATTATCCAAATATAAACTTGCAGATTCTACAAAAGGGTCTTTCAAAACAGCTCAATCAAAAGAAAGTTCAACGCAGTGAGATGAATGCAAAGATCAGAAAGTAGTTTCACAAAATGCTTCTGTGTAGTTTTTATTTGAAGATATACCTGTTTCCACGATTGACCACAAAGCGCTCCAAATGTCGACTTGCAAATTCTACAAAAAGAGGGTTTCAAAACTGCTCAGTTGAAAGAAAGGCTCTACTTTTTGAGATGAATAAACAGAATAGAAAGCAGTTTCACAGAATGCTTCAGTGCAGTTTATATGGGAAGATATTTCTTTTTTCACCATGGGCCTGAATGTTCTTCAAATGTCCAATAGCAGATTCTACAAACAGAGTGTTTCAAAACTGCTCAATGAAAAGTAAGGTTCAAATCTGTTAGTTGAATGCATAGATCAGAAAGAAGTTTCACAGAATCCTTCCATGTAGTTTTTATGGGAAGATATTGCTTTTTTGACCACAGGACCCAATGTCCTCAAAATTTCCACTTGCAGATTCTACAAATAGAGTATTTCAAAACTGCTGAGTCAAAAGAAGTGTTCTACTATGTGAGATGAATGAATAGAATAGAAAGAAGTTTCACAGAATGCTTCCGTGTAGTTTTTATGGGAAGATATTTCGTTTTCCACCATAGGCCTCAATATTCTCCAAATATCCAATTGCAGATTCTACAAAAAGAGTGTTTCAAAACTGTTTAATCAACAGTAACGTTCAACTCTGTTAGTTGAAAGCACAGATCAGAAAGAAGTTTCACAGAATGTTTCCGTGTAGTATTTATGGGAAGATATTTCTTTTTTCACCATAGGCCTGAATGTTCTCCAAATGTCCACTTGCAGATTGTACGAACAGAGTGTTTCAAAACTGCTCAATCAAAAGAAAAGTTCAACTCTGTTAGTTAAATGCACAGATAAGAAAGAAACTTCACAGAATGCTTCTGTGTAGATTTTAATGAAGATAATCCCTTTTCCACGACTGGCCTCGAAGCGCTCCAAATATCCGCTTGCAGTTTATACAGAGAGAGTGTTTCAAAGCTACCCAATCAAAACAAAGTTTCAACACTGGGAGATGAATGCAGAGAATAGAAAGAAATTTCACAGAATTATTCTATGTAGTTTTTACTTAAAGGTATTTCGTTTTTCAGCATAGGCCTCAAAGATCTCCAAAAGTCCACTTGCAAATTCTACAAAAAGAACGTTTCAACACTGCTGAATCATAAGAAAGTTTCAACTCAGTGAGATGATTGCACAGATCAGAAAGTAGTTTCACAGAATGCTTCTGCGTAGTTTTTATATAAAGATATACCTTTTTCCACAATAGGTCTCAAAGTGCTCCAAATGTCCACTTGCAGGTTCTACGAAAATAGTGTGTCAAAACTGTTGAGTCAAAAGACAGGTTGTAATTTGTGAGATGAGTGAGCAGAATAGAAAGAAGTTTCAGAGAATTCTTCTCTGTAGTTTTTAAGGGAAGTTATTTCATTTTTCACCGTAGGAATCAATGTTCTCCAAATGTCCACATGCAGATTCTACAAATAGAGTGTTTCAAAACTGCTCAATCAAAAGTAAGGTTCAACTCTGTTAGTTGAATGCACAGATCCGAAAGAAGTTTCACACAGTGCCTCTGTGTAGTTTTTAGGGGAAGACATTTCATTTTTCAACATAGGACTCAATGTTCTTCAAATGTCCACTTGCAGATTCTACAAATAGAGTGTTTCAAAACTGCTCAATAAAAACTAAGTTTAAACTCTGTTAGTTGATTGCACAGATCAGTAAGAAGTTTCACAGAATGCTTCCGAGTAGTTTTTATGGGAAGATAATTCTTTTTTCAACATAGGCCTCAATGTACTCCAAATGTCCTCTTCTATATTCTACAAAAAGAGTGTTTCAAAACTGCTCAATCAAAAGTAAGGTTCAACTTTATTAGTTGAATGCACAGATGGGAAAGTAGTTTCACAGATTGTTTCTGTGTAGTTTTTATTTGAAGATAATCCTTTTTCCACTATAGGCCTCAAAGCGTTCCAAAAGACCGCTTGCCATTTATAAAGAATAAGTGGTTCAAAACTACCCAATCAAAAGAAAGATTCAACACTGTGAGATGAATGCAGGGAGTAGAAAGAAATTTCACAGAAGTATTCTGTGTAGTTTTTACTTGAAGATATTTGGTTTTTCACCATAAGCCTCAAAGATCTCCAAATGTCCACTTGCAGATCCTACAAAAAGAGTGTTTCAAAACTGCTCAATCAAAAGAAAGGTTTTAATCTGTTAGATGAATGCACCGATCAGAAAGTAGTTTCACAGAATGCTTCTGTGTAGTTTTAAGGGGAAGATATTTCGTTTTACACCGTATGCCTCAGTATCCTACAAATATCCCCTTGCAAATTCTACAAAAAGTGTGTTTGAAAACAGCTGAATCAAAAGAAAATCTCAACCCTGAGATCAATACAGAGATTTGAGAGTAGTTTCACAAAATGCTTCTGTGTAGTTTTTATTTGAAGAGATAACTTTTTCCACGATAGGCCACAAAGCGCTCCAAATGTTCAGTTGCAGATTCTACAAAAAGGGTGTTTCAAAACTGCTCAGTCAAAAGAAAGGTTCCACATTGTGAGATGAATGAACAGAATAGAAAGAAGTTTGACAAAGTGCTTCTGTGTAGTTTTTATGGGAATATATTTCGTTGTTCACCATAGGCCTCAGTTTTCTCCAAATATCCACTTTCACATTCTTCAAATAGAGTGTTTCAAAACTGCTCAATCAAAAGTAAGGTTCAACTCTGTTAGTTGAATGCACAGATCAGAAAGAAGTTTGACGGAATGCTTCCGTGTCTTTTTTAGGGGAAGATATTTCGTTTTTCCCCGGAGGCCTCAATGTTCTCCAAATGCCCAGTTGCAGATTCTGCAAATAGAGTGTTTCAAAACTGCTCAGTCAAAAGAAAAGTTCTAATTTGTGAGATGAATGAACAGAATAGAAAGAAGTTTCACAGAATGCTTCTGTCCAGTTTTTATGTGAAGATATTTCGTTTTTCACCGTAGGCCTAAATGTTCTCCAAATGTCCACTTGCAGATTCTACAAAGAGACTGTTTCAAAACTGCTCCATCAAAAGTAAGGTTCAACTCTGTTTGTTGAATGCACAGATCAGAAAGAAGTTTCACAGAACGCTTCTGTGTAGATTTTAGGGGAAGATATTTCGTTTTTCACCATAGACCTCAGTGTACTCCAAATGTCCATTTGCAGCTTCTACAGATAGAGTGTTTCCAAACTGCTCAAGCAAAAGTAAGGTTCAACTCTGTTAGTTGAATGCACGGATCAAAATTAGTTTCACAGAATGCTTCTGTGTAGTTGCATTTGAAGATAATCCTTTTTCCACGATAATCCCCAAAGCGCTGCAAAAGTCCAATTGCAGTTTTTAAAGAAAGAGTGTTTCAAAACTACCCAATCAAAAGAAAGGTTCAACACTTTGGGATGAATGCAGAGAATAGAAAGAAATTTCACAGAAGTATCCTGTGTAGTTTTTATTTGAAGCTATTTCGTTTTTCACCATACGCCCTAAAGATCTCCAAATGTCCCATTGCAGATTCCACAAAAAGAGATTTTCAAAACTTCTCAACCTAAAGAAAGGTTCTACTCTGTTAGATGAATGCACAGATCAGAAAGCTGTTTCACAGAATGCTTCTGTGTAGTTTTTAGGGGACGATATTTCGTTTTACCCCGTATGTCTCCATATTATCCAAATATAAACTTGCAGATTCTATAAAAGGGTCTTTCAAAACAGCTCAATCAAAAGAAAGTTCAACGCAGTGAGATGAATGCAAAGATCAGAAAGTAGTTTCACAAAATGCTTCTGTGTAGTTTTTATTTGAAGATATACCTGTTTCCACGATTGACCACAAAGCGCTCCAAATGTCGACTTGCAAATTCTACAAAAAGAGGGTTTCAAAACTGCTCAGTTGAAAGAAAGGCTCTACTTTTTGAGATGAATAAACAGAATAGAAAGCAGTTTCACAGAATGCTTCAGTGCAGTTTATATGGGAAGATATTTCTTTTTTCACCATGGGCCTGAATGTTCTTCAAATGTCCAATAGCAGATTCTACAAACAGAGTGTTTCAAAACTGCTCAATGAAAAGTAAGGTTCAAATCTGTTAGTTGAATGCATAGATCAGAAAGAAGTTTCACAGAATCCTTCCATGTAGTTTTTATGGGAAGATATTGCTTTTTTGACCACAGGACCCAATGTCCTCAAAATTTCCACTTGCAGATTCTACAAATAGAGTATTTCAAAACTGCTGAGTCAAAAGAAGTGTTCTACTATGTGAGATGAATGAATAGAATAGAAAGAAGTTTCACAGAATGCTTCCGTGTAGTTTTTATGGGAAGATATTTCGTTTTCCACCATAGGCCTCAATATTCTCCAAATATCCAATTGCAGATTCTACAAAAAGAGTGTTTCAAAACTGTTTAATCAACAGTAACGTTCAACTCTGTTAGTTGAAAGCACAGATCAGAAAGAAGTTTCACAGAATGTTTCCGTGTAGTATTTATGGGAAGATATTTCTTTTTTCACCATAGGCCTGAATGTTCTCCAAATGTCCACTTGCAGATTGTACGAACAGAGTGTTTCAAAACTGCTCAATCAAAAGAAAAGTTCAACTCTGTTAGTTAAATGCACAGATAAGAAAGAAACTTCACAGAATGCTTCTGTGTAGATTTTAATGAAGATAATCCCTTTTCCACGACTGGCCTCGAAGCGCTCCAAATATCCGCTTGCAGTTTATACAGAGAGAGTGTTTCAAAGCTACCCAATCAAAACAAAGTTTCAACACTGGGAGATGAATGCAGAGAATAGAAAGAAATTTCACAGAATTATTCTATGTAGTTTTTACTTAAAGGTATTTCGTTTTTCAGCATAGGCCTCAAAGATCTCCAAAAGTCCACTTGCAAATTCTACAAAAAGAACGTTTCAACACTGCTGAATCATAAGAAAGTTTCAACTCAGTGAGATGATTGCACAGATCAGAAAGTAGTTTCACAGAATGCTTCTGCGTAGTTTTTATATAAAGATATACCTTTTTCCACAATAGGTCTCAAAGTGCTCCAAATGTCCACTTGCAGGTTCTACGAAAATAGTGTGTCAAAACTGTTGAGTCAAAAGACAGGTTGTAATTTGTGAGATGAGTGAGCAGAATAGAAAGAAGTTTCAGAGAATTCTTCTCTGTAGTTTTTAAGGGAAGTTATTTCATTTTTCACCGTAGGAATCAATGTTCTCCAAATGTCCACATGCAGATTCTACAAATAGAGTGTTTCAAAACTGCTCAATCAAAAGTAAGGTTCAACTCTGTTAGTTGAATGCACAGATCCGAAAGAAGTTTCACACAGTGCCTCTGTGTAGTTTTTAGGGGAAGACATTTCATTTTTCAACATAGGACTCAATGTTCTTCAAATGTCCACTTGCAGATTCTACAAATAGAGTGTTTCAAAACTGCTCAATAAAAACTAAGTTTAAACTCTGTTAGTTGATTGCACAGATCAGTAAGAAGTTTCACAGAATGCTTCCGAGTAGTTTTTATGGGAAGATAATTCTTTTTTCAACATAGGCCTCAATGTACTCCAAATGTCCACTTCTATATTCTACAAAAAGTGTGTTTCAAAACTGCTCAATCAAAAGTAAGGTTCAACTTTATTAGTTGAATGCACAGATGGGAAAGTAGTTTCACAGATTGTTTCTGTGTAGTTTTTATTTGAAGATAATCCTTTTTCCACTATAGGCCTCAAAGCATTCCAAAAGACCGCTTGCCATTTATAAAGAATAAGTGGTTCAAAACTACCCAATCAAAAGAAAGATTCAACACTGTGAGATGAATGCAGGGAGTAGAAAGAAATTTCACAGAAGTATTCTGTGTAGTTTTTACTTGAAGATATTTGGTTTTTCACCATAAGCCTCAAAGATCTCCAAATGTCCACTTGCAGATCCTACAAAAAGAGTGTTTCAAAACTGCTCAATCAAAAGAAAGGTTTTAATCTGTTAGATGAATGCACCGATCAGAAAGTAGTTTCACAGAATGCTTCTGTGTAGTTTTAAGGGGAAGATATTTCATTTTACACCGTATGCCTCAGTATCCTACAAATATCCCCTTGCAAATTCTACAAAAAGTGTGTTTGAAAACAGCTGAATCAAAAGAAAGTCTCAACCCTGAGATCAATACAGAGATCTGAGAGTAGTTTCACAAAATGCTTCTGTGTAGTTTTTATTTGAAGAGATAACTTTTTCCACGATAGGCCACAAAGCGCTCCAAATGTCCAGTTGCAGATTCTACAAAAAGGGTGTTTCAAAACTGCTCAGTCAAAAGAAAGGTTCCACATTGTGAGATGAATGAACAGAATAGAAAGAAGTTTCACAAAGTGCTTCTGTGTAGTTTTTATGGGAATATATTTCGTTGTTCACCATAGGCCTCAGTTTTCTCCAAATATCCACTTTCACATTCTTCAAATAGAGTGTTTCAAAACTGCTCAATCAAAAGTAAGGTTCAACTCTGTTAGTTGAATGCACAGATCAGAAAGAAGTTTGATGGAATGCTTCCGTGTCTTTTTTAGGGGAAGATGTTTCGTTTTTCCCCGGAGGCCTCAATGTTCTCCAAATGCCCAGTTGCAGATTCTGCAAATAGAGTGTTTCAAAACTGCTCAGTCAAAAGAAAAGTTCTAATTTGTGAGATGAATGAACAGAATAGAAAGAAGTTTCACAGAATGCTTCTGTCCAGTTTTTATGTGAAGATATTTCGTTTTTCACCGTAGGCCTCAATGTTCTCCAAATGTCCAGTTGCAGATTCTACAAATAGAATGTTTCAAAACTGCTCCATCAAAAGTAAGGTTCAACTCTGTTTGTTGAATGCACGGATCAGAAAGAAGTTTCACAGAACGCTTCTGTGTAGATTTTAGGGGAAGATATTTCGTTTTTCACCATTGACCTCAGTGTACTCCAAATGTCCATTTGCAGCTTCTACAGATAGAGTGTTTCCAAACTGCTCAAGCAAAAGTAAGGTTCAACTCTGTTAGTTGAATGCACGGATCAAAATTAGTTTCACAGAATGCTTCTGTGTAGTTGCATTTGAAGATAATCCTTTTTCCACGATAATCCCCAAAGCGCTGCAAAAGTCCAATTGCAGTTTTTAAAGAAAGAGTGTTTCAAAACTACCCAATCAAAAGAAAGGTTCAACACTTTGGGATGAATGCAGAGAATAGAAAGAAATTTCACAGAAGTATCCTGTGTAGTTTTTATTTGAAGCTATTTCGTTTTTCACCATACGCCCTAAAGATCTCCAAATGTCCCATTGCAGATTCCACAAAAAGAGATTTTCAAAACTTCTCAACCTAAAGAAAGGTTCTACTCTGTTAGATGAATGCACAGATCAGAAAGCTGTTTCACAGAATGCTTCTGTGTAGTTTTTAGGGGACGATATTTCGTTTTACCCCGTATGTCTCCATATTATCCAAATATAAACTTGCAGATTCTACAAAAGGGTCTTTCAAAACAGCTCAATCAAAAGAAAGTTCAACGCAGTGAGATGAATGCAAAGATCAGAAAGTAGTTTCACAAAATGCTTCTGTGTAGTTTTTATTTGAAGATATACCTGTTTCCACGATTGACCACAAAGCGCTCCAAATGTCGACTTGCAAATTCTACAAAAAGAGGGTTTCAAAACTGCTCAGTTGAAAGAAAGGCTCTACTTTTTGAGATGAATAAACAGAATAGAAAGCAGTTTCACAGAATGCTTCAGTGCAGTTTATATGGGAAGATATTTCTTTTTTCACCATGGGCCTGAATGTTCTTCAAATGTCCAATAGCAGATTCTACAAACAGAGTGTTTCAAAACTGCTCAATGAAAAGTAAGGTTCAAATCTGTTAGTTGAATGCATAGATCAGAAAGAAGTTTCACAGAATCCTTCCATGTAGTTTTTATGGGAAGATATTGCTTTTTTGACCACAGGACCCAATGTCCTCAAAATTTCCACTTGCAGATTCTACAAATAGAGTATTTCAAAACTGCTGAGTCAAAAGAAGTGTTCTACTATGTGAGATGAATGAATAGAATAGAAAGAAGTTTCACAGAATGCTTCCGTGTAGTTTTTATGGGAAGATATTTCGTTTTCCACCATAGGCCTCAATATTCTCCAAATATCCAATTGCAGATTCTACAAAAAGAGTGTTTCAAAACTGTTTAATCAACAGTAACGTTCAACTCTGTTAGTTGAAAGCACAGATCAGAAAGAAGTTTCACAGAATGTTTCCGTGTAGTATTTATGGGAAGATATTTCTTTTTTCACCATAGGCCTGAATGTTCTCCAAATGTCCACTTGCAGATTGTACGAACAGAGTGTTTCAAAACTGCTCAATCAAAAGAAAAGTTCAACTCTGTTAGTTAAATGCACAGATAAGAAAGAAACTTCACAGAATGCTTCTGTGTAGATTTTAATGAAGATAATCCCTTTTCCACGACTGGCCTCGAAGCGCTCCAAATATCCGCTTGCAGTTTATACAGAGAGAGTGTTTCAAAGCTACCCAATCAAAACAAAGTTTCAACACTGGGAGATGAATGCAGAGAATAGAAAGAAATTTCACAGAATTATTCTATGTAGTTTTTACTTAAAGGTATTTCGTTTTTCAGCATAGGCCTCAAAGATCTCCAAAAGTCCACTTGCAAATTCTACAAAAAGAACGTTTCAACACTGCTGAATCATAAGAAAGTTTCAACTCAGTGAGATGATTGCACAGATCAGAAAGTAGTTTCACAGAATGCTTCTGCGTAGTTTTTATATAAAGATATACCTTTTTCCACAATAGGTCTCAAAGTGCTCCAAATGTCCACTTGCAGGTTCTACGAAAATAGTGTGTCAAAACTGTTGAGTCAAAAGACAGGTTGTAATTTGTGAGATGAGTGAGCAGAATAGAAAGAAGTTTCAGAGAATTCTTCTCTGTAGTTTTTAAGGGAAGTTATTTCATTTTTCACCGTAGGAATCAATGTTCTCCAAATGTCCACATGCAGATTCTACAAATAGAGTGTTTCAAAACTGCTCAATCAAAAGTAAGGTTCAACTCTGTTAGTTGAATGCACAGATCCGAAAGAAGTTTCACACAGTGCCTCTGTGTAGTTTTTAGGGGAAGACATTTCATTTTTCAACATAGGACTCAATGTTCTTCAAATGTCCACTTGCAGATTCTACAAATAGAGTGTTTCAAAACTGCTCAATAAAAACTAAGTTTAAACTCTGTTAGTTGATTGCACAGATCAGTAAGAAGTTTCACAGAATGCTTCCGAGTAGTTTTTATGGGAAGATAATTCTTTTTTCAACATAGGCCTCAATGTACTCCAAATGTCCTCTTCTATATTCTACAAAAAGAGTGTTTCAAAACTGCTCAATCAAAAGTAAGGTTCAACTTTATTAGTTGAATGCACAGATGGGAAAGTAGTTTCACAGATTGTTTCTGTGTAGTTTTTATTTGAAGATAATCCTTTTTCCACTATAGGCCTCAAAGCGTTCCAAAAGACCGCTTGCCATTTATAAAGAATAAGTGGTTCAAAACTACCCAATCAAAAGAAAGATTCAACACTGTGAGATGAATGCAGGGAGTAGAAAGAAATTTCACAGAAGTATTCTGTGTAGTTTTTACTTGAAGATATTTGGTTTTTCACCATAAGCCTCAAAGATCTCCAAATGTCCACTTGCAGATCCTACAAAAAGAGTGTTTCAAAACTGCTCAATCAAAAGAAAGGTTTTAATCTGTTAGATGAATGCACCGATCAGAAAGTAGTTTCACAGAATGCTTCTGTGTAGTTTTAAGGGGAAGATATTTCGTTTTACACCGTATGCCTCAGTATCCTACAAATATCCCCTTGCAAATTCTACAAAAAGTGTGTTTGAAAACAGCTGAATCAAAAGAAAATCTCAACCCTGAGATCAATACAGAGATTTGAGAGTAGTTTCACAAAATGCTTCTGTGTAGTTTTTATTTGAAGAGATAACTTTTTCCACGATAGGCCACAAAGCGCTCCAAATGTTCAGTTGCAGATTCTACAAAAAGGGTGTTTCAAAACTGCTCAGTCAAAAGAAAGGTTCCACATTGTGAGATGAATGAACAGAATAGAAAGAAGTTTGACAAAGTGCTTCTGTGTAGTTTTTATGGGAATATATTTCGTTGTTCACCATAGGCCTCAGTTTTCTCCAAATATCCACTTTCACATTCTTCAAATAGAGTGTTTCAAAACTGCTCAATCAAAAGTAAGGTTCAACTCTGTTAGTTGAATGCACAGATCAGAAAGAAGTTTGACGGAATGCTTCCGTGTCTTTTTTAGGGGAAGATATTTCGTTTTTCCCCGGAGGCCTCAATGTTCTCCAAATGCCCAGTTGCAGATTCTGCAAATAGAGTGTTTCAAAACTGCTCAGTCAAAAGAAAAGTTCTAATTTGTGAGATGAATGAACAGAATAGAAAGAAGTTTCACAGAATGCTTCTGTCCAGTTTTTATGTGAAGATATTTCGTTTTTCACCGTAGGCCTAAATGTTCTCCAAATGTCCACTTGCAGATTCTACAAAGAGACTGTTTCAAAACTGCTCCATCAAAAGTAAGGTTCAACTCTGTTTGTTGAATGCACAGATCAGAAAGAAGTTTCACAGAACGCTTCTGTGTAGATTTTAGGGGAAGATATTTCGTTTTTCACCATAGACCTCAGTGTACTCCAAATGTCCATTTGCAGCTTCTACAGATAGAGTGTTTCCAAACTGCTCAAGCAAAAGTAAGGTTCAACTCTGTTAGTTGAATGCACGGATCAAAATTAGTTTCACAGAATGCTTCTGTGTAGTTGCATTTGAAGATAATCCTTTTTCCACGATAATCCCCAAAGCGCTGCAAAAGTCCAATTGCAGTTTTTAAAGAAAGAGTGTTTCAAAACTACCCAATCAAAAGAAAGGTTCAACACTTTGGGATGAATGCAGAGAATAGAAAGAAATTTCACAGAAGTATCCTGTGTAGTTTTTATTTGAAGCTATTTCGTTTTTCACCATACGCCCTAAAGATCTCCAAATGTCCCATTGCAGATTCCACAAAAAGAGATTTTCAAAACTTCTCAACCTAAAGAAAGGTTCTACTCTGTTAGATGAATGCACAGATCAGAAAGCTGTTTCACAGAATGCTTCTGTGTAGTTTTTAGGGGACGATATTTCGTTTTACCCCGTATGTCTCCATATTATCCAAATATAAACTTGCAGATTCTACAAAAGGGTCTTTCAAAACAGCTCAATCAAAAGAAAGTTCAACGCAGTGAGATGAATGCAAAGATCAGAAAGTAGTTTCACAAAATGCTTCTGTGTAGTTTTTATTTGAAGATATACCTGTTTCCACGATTGACCACAAAGCGCTCCAAATGTCGACTTGCAAATTCTACAAAAAGAGGGTTTCAAAACTGCTCAGTTGAAAGAAAGGCTCTACTTTTTGAGATGAATAAACAGAATAGAAAGCAGTTTCACAGAATGCTTCAGTGCAGTTTATATGGGAAGATATTTCTTTTTTCACCATGGGCCTGAATGTTCTTCAAATGTCCAATAGCAGATTCTACAAACAGAGTGTTTCAAAACTGCTCAATGAAAAGTAAGGTTCAAATCTGTTAGTTGAATGCATAGATCAGAAAGAAGTTTCACAGAATCCTTCCATGTAGTTTTTATGGGAAGATATTGCTTTTTTGACCACAGGACCCAATGTCCTCAAAATTTCCACTTGCAGATTCTACAAATAGAGTATTTCAAAACTGCTGAGTCAAAAGAAGTGTTCTACTAGGTGAGATGAATGAATAGAATAGAAAGAAGTTTCACAGAATGCTTCCGTGTAGTTTTTATGGGAAGATATTTCGTTTTCCACCATAGGCCTCAATATTCTCCAAATATCCAATTGCAGATTCTACAAAAAGAGTGTTTCAAAACTGTTTAATCAACAGTAACGTTCAACTCTGTTAGTTGAAAGCACAGATCAGAAAGAAGTTTCACAGAATGTTTCCGTGTAGTATTTATGGGAAGATATTTCTTTTTTCACCATAGGCCTGAATGTTCTCCAAATGTCCACTTGCAGATTGTACGAACAGAGTGTTTCAAAACTGCTCAATCAAAAGAAAAGTTCAACTCTGTTAGTTAAATGCACAGATAAGAAAGAAACTTCACAGAATGCTTCTGTGTAGATTTTAATGAAGATAATCCCTTTTCCACGACTGGCCTCGAAGCGCTCCAAATATCCGCTTGCAGTTTATACAGAGAGAGTGTTTCAAAGCTACCCAATCAAAACAAAGTTTCAACACTGGGAGATGAATGCAGAGAATAGAAAGAAATTTCACAGAATTATTCTATGTAGTTTTTACTTAAAGGTATTTCGTTTTTCAGCATAGGCCTCAAAGATCTCCAAAAGTCCACTTGCAAATTCTACAAAAAGAACGTTTCAACACTGCTGAATCATAAGAAAGTTTCAACTCAGTGAGATGATTGCACAGATCAGAAAGTAGTTTCACAGAATGCTTCTGCGTAGTTTTTATATAAAGATATACCTTTTTCCACAATAGGTCTCAAAGTGCTCCAAATGTCCACTTGCAGGTTCTACGAAAATAGTGTGTCAAAACTGTTGAGTCAAAAGACAGGTTGTAATTTGTGAGATGAGTGAGCAGAATAGAAAGAAGTTTCAGAGAATTCTTCTCTGTAGTTTTTAAGGGAAGTTATTTCATTTTTCACCGTACGAATCAATGTTCTCCAAATGTCCACATGCAGATTCTACAAATAGAGTGTTTCAAAACTGCTCAATCAAAAGTAAGGTTCAACTCTGTTAGTTGAATGCACAGATCCGAAAGAAGTTTCACACAGTGCCTCTGTGTAGTTTTTAGGGGAAGACATTTCATTTTTCAACATAGGACTCAATGTTCTTCAAATGTCCACTTGCAGATTCTACAAATAGAGTGTTTCAAAACTGCTCAATAAAAACTAAGTTTAAACTCTGTTAGTTGATTGCACAGATCAGTAAGAAGTTTCACAGAATGCTTCCGAGTAGTTTTTATGGGAAGATAATTCTTTTTTCAACATAGGCCTCAATGTACTCCAAATGTCCACTTCTATATTCTACAAAAAGAGAGTTTCAAAACTGCTCAATCAAAAGTAAGGTTCAACTTTATTAGTTGAATGCACAGATGGGAAAGTAGTTTCACAGATTGTTTCTGTGTAGTTTTTATTTGAAGATAATCCTTTTTCCACTATAGGCCTCAAAGCATTCCAAAAGACCGCTTGCCATTTATAAAGAATAAGTGGTTCAAAACTACCCAATCAAAAGAAAGATTCAACACTGTGAGATGAATGCAGGGAGTAGAAAGAAATTTCACAGAAGTATTCTGTGTAGTTTTTACTTGAAGATATTTGGTTTTTCACCATAAGCCTCAAAGATCTCCAAATGTCCACTTGCAGATCCTACAAAAAGAGTGTTTCAAAACTGCTCAATCAAAAGAAAGGTTTTAATCTGTTAGATGAATGCACCGATCAGAAAGTAGTTTCACAGAATGCTTCTGTGTAGTTTTAAGGGGAAGATATTTCATTTTACACCGTATGCCTCAGTATCCTACAAATATCCCCTTGCAAATTCTACAAAAAGTGTGTTTGAAAACAGCTGAATCAAAAGAAAGTCTCAACCCTGAGATCAATACAGAGATCTGAGAGTAGTTTCACAAAATGCTTCTGTGTAGTTTTTATTTGAAGAGATAACTTTTTCCACGATAGGCCACAAAGCGCTCCAAATGTCCAGTTGCAGATTCTACAAAAAGGGTGTTTCAAAACTGCTCAGTCAAAAGAAAGGTTCCACATTGTGAGATGAATGAACAGAATAGAAAGAAGTTTCACAAAGTGCTTCTGTGTAGTTTTTATGGGAATATATTTCGTTGTTCACCATAGGCCTCAGTTTTCTCCAAATATCCACTTTCACATTCTTCAAATAGAGTGTTTCAAAACTGCTCAATCAAAAGTAAGGTTCAACTCTGTTAGTTGAATGCACAGATCAGAAAGAAGTTTGACGGAATGCTTCCGTGTCTTTTTTAGGGGAAGATGTTTCGTTTTTCCCCGGAGGCCTCAATGTTCTCCAAATGCCCAGTTGCAGATTCTGCAAATAGAGTGTTTCAAAACTGCTCAGTCAAAAGAAAAGTTCTAATTTGTGAGATGAATGAACAGAATAGAAAGAAGTTTCACAGAATGCTTCTGTCCAGTTTTTATGTGAAGATATTTCGTTTTTCACCGTAGGCCTCAATGTTCTCCAAATGTCCAGTTGCAGATTCTACAAATAGAATGTTTCAAAACTGCTCCATCAAAAGTAAGGTTCAACTCTGTTTGTTGAATGCACGGATCAGAAAGAAGTTTCACAGAACGCTTCTGTGTAGATTTTAGGGGAAGATATTTCGTTTTTCACCATAGACCTCAGTGTACTCCAAATGTCCATTTGCAGCTTCTACAGATAGAGTGTTTCCAAACTGCTCAAGCAAAAGTAAGGTTCAACTCTGTTAGTTGAATGCACGGATCAAAATTAGTTTCACAGAATGCTTCTGTGTAGTTGCATTTGAAGATAATCCTTTTTCCACGATAATCCCCAAAGCGCTGCAAAAGTCCACTTGCAGTTTTTAAAGAAAGAGTGTTTCAAAACTACCCAATCAAAAGAAAGGTTCAACACTTTGGGATGAATGCAGAGAATAGAAAGAAATTTCACAGAAGTATCCTGTGTAGTTTTTATTTGAAGCTATTTCGTTTTTCACCATACGCCCTAAAGATCTCCAAATGTCCCATTGCAGATTCCACAAAAAGAGAGTTTCAAAACTTCTCAACCTAAAGAAAGGTTCTACTCTGTTAGATGAATGCACAGATCAGAGAGCTGTTTCACAGAATGCTTCTGTGTAGTTTTTAGGGGACGATATTTCGTTTTACACCGTATGTCTCCATATTCTCCAAATATAAACTTGCAGATTCTACAAAAGGGTCTTTCCAAACAGCTCAATCAAAAGAAAGTTCAACTCAGTGAGATGAATGCAAAGATCAGAAAGTAGTTTCACAAAATGCTTCTGTGTAGTTTTTATTTGAAGATATACCTGTTTCCACGATTGACCACAAAGCGCTCCAAATGTCGACTTGCAAATTCTACAAAAAGAGGCTTTCAAAACTGCTCAGTTGAAAGAAAGGCTCTAATTTTGAGATGAATAAACAGAATAGAAAGCAGTTTCACAGAATGCTTCAGTGCAGTTTTTATGGGAAGATATTTCTTTTTTCACCATGGGCCTGAATGTTCTTCAAATGTCCAATAGAAGATTCTAAAAACAGAGTGTTTCAAAACTGCTCAATGAAAAGTAAGGTTCAAATCTGTTAGTTGAATGCATAGATCAGAAAGAAGTTTCACAGAATACTTCCATGAAGTTTTTATGGGAAGATATTGCTTTTTTGACCATAGGACCCAATGTCCTCAAAATTTCCACTTGCAGATTCTACAAATAGAGTATTTCAAAACTGCTCAGTCAAAAGAAGTGTTCTACTATGTGAGATGAATGAATAGAATAGAAAGAAGTTTCACAGAATGCTTCCGTGTAGTTTTTATGGGAAGATATTTCTTTTTTCACCATAGGCCTGAATGTTCTCCAAATGTCCACTTGCAGATTCGACGAACAGAGTGTTTCAAAACTGCTCAATCAAAAGAAAAGTTAAACTCTGTTAGTTAAATGCACAGATAAGAAAGAAAATTCACAGAATGCTTCTGTGTAGATTTTAATGAAGATAATCCTTTTTCCACGACTGGCCGCAAAGTGCTCCAAATATCCACTTGCAGTTTATACAGAGAGAGTGTTTCAAAGCTACCCAATCAAAACAAAGTTTCAACACTGGGAGATGAATGCAGAGAATAGAAAGAAATTTCACAGAATTATTCTATGTAGTTTTTACTTAAAGATATTTCGTTTTTCACCATAAGCCTCAAAGATCTCCAAAAGTCCACTTGCAAATTCTACAAAAAGAACGTTTCAACACTGCTGAATCATAAGAAAGTTTCAACTCAGTGAGATGATTGCACAGATCAGAAAGTAGTTTCACAGAATGCTTCTGTGTAGTGTTTATATAAAGATATACCTTTTTCCACAATAGGTCTCAAAGTGCTCCAAATGTCCACTTGCAGGTTCTACGAAAAGAGTGTGTCAAAACTGTTAAGTCAAAAGAAAGGTTATAATTTGTGAGATGAATGAGCAGAATAGAAAGACGTTTCAGAGAATTCTTCTCTGTAGTTTTTAAGGGAAGATATTTCATTTTTCACCGTAGGAATCAATGTTCTCCAAATGTCCACATGCAGATTCTACAAATCGAGTGTTTCAAAACTGCTCAATCAAAAGTCAGGTTCAACTCTGTTAGTTGAATGCACAGATCCGAAAGAAGTTTCACACAGTGCCTGTGTGTAGTTTTTAGGGAAAGTTATTTCATTTTTCACCATAGGACTCAATGTTCTTCAAATGTCCACTTGCAGATTCTACAAATAGAGTGTTTCAAAACTGCTCAATAAAAACTAAGGTTAAAGTCTGTTAGTTGATTGCACAGATCAGAAAGAAGTTTCACAGAATGCTTCCGAGTAATTTTTATGGGAAGATAATTCTTTTTTCAACATAGGCCTCAATGTACTCCAAATGTCCACTTCTGTATTCTACAAAAAGAATGTTTCAAAACTGCTCAATCAAAAGTAAGTTTCAACTTTATTAGTTGAATGCACAGATGGGAAAGTAGTTTCACAGATTGTTTCTGTGTAGTTTTTATTTGAAGATAATCCTTTTTCCACTATAGTCCTCAAAGCGCTCCAAAAGAACACTTGCCATTTATAAAGAATAAGTGGTTCAAAACTACCCAATCAAAAGAAAGATTCAACACTCTGAGATGAATGCAGGGAATAGAAAGAAATTTCACAGAAGTATTCTGTGTAGTTTTTACTTGAAGATATTTGGTTTTTCACTTAAGCCTCAAAGATCTCCAAATGTCCACTTGCAGATCCTACAAAAAGAGTGTTTCAAAACTGCTCAATCAAAAGAAAGGTTTTAATCTGTTAGATGAATGCACCGATCAGAAAGTAGTTTCACAGAATGCTTCTGTGTAGTTTTAAGGGGAAGATATTTCGTTTTACACCGTATGCCTCAATATCCTACAAATATCCCCTTGCAAATTCTACAAAAAGAGTGTTTCAAAACAGCTGAATCAAAAGAAAGTCTCAACCCTGAGATCAATACTGAGATCTGAGAGTAGTTTCACAAAATGCTTCTGTGTAGTTTTTATTTGAAGAGATAACTTTTTCCACGATAGGCCACAAAGCGCTCCAAATGTCCAGTTGCAGATTCTACAAAAGGGTGTTTCAAAACTGCTCAGTCAAAAGAAAGGTTCCACATTGTGAGATGAATGAACAGAATAGAAAGAAGTTTCACAAAGTGCTTCTGTGTAGTTTTTATGGGAATATATTTCGTTTTTCACCATAGGCCTCAGTTTTCTCCAAATATCCACTTTCAGATCCTACAAATAGAGTGTTTCAAAACTGCTCAATCAAAAGTAAGGTTCAACTCTGTTAGTTGAATGCACAGATCAGAAAGAAGTTGGACGGAATGCTTCCGTGTATTTTTTAGGGGAAGATATTTCGTTTTTCCCCGGAGGCCTCAATGTTCTCCAAATGTCCAGTTGCAGATTCTACAAATAGAGTGTTTCAAAACTGCTCAGTCAAAAGAAAAGTTCTAATTTGTGAGATGAATGAACAGAATAGAAAGAAGTTTCACAGAATGCTTCTGTCCAGTATTTATGTGAAGATATTTCGTTTTTCACCGTAGGCCTCAATGTTCTCCAAATGTCCACTTGCAGATTCTACAAATAGAGTGTTTCAAAACTGCTCCATCAAAAGTAAAGTTCAACTCTGCTTGTTGAATGCACGGATCAGAAAGAAGTTTCACAGAACGCTTCTGTGTAGATTTTAGGGGAAGATATTTCGTTTTTCACCATAGACCTCAGTGTACTCCAAATGTCCATTTGCGGCTTCTACAGATAGAGTGTTTCCAAACTGCTCAAGCAAAAGTAAGGTTCAACTCTGTTAGTTGAATGCACGGATCAAAATTAGTTTCACTGAATGCTTCTGTGTAGTTGCATTTGAAGATAATCCTTTTTCCACGATAATCCCCAAAGTGCTGCAAGAGTCCACTTGCAGTTTTTAAAGAAAGAGTGTTTCAAAACTACCCAATCAAAAGAAAGGTTCAACACTGTGGAATGAATGCAGAGAATAGAAAGAAATTTCACAGAATTATCCTGTGTAGTTTTTATTTGAAGCTATTTTGTTTTTCACCATACGCCCTAAAGATCTCCAAATGTCCCATTGCAGATTCCACAAAAAGAGAGTTTCAAAACTTCTCAACCTAAAGAAAGGTTCTACTCTGTTAGATGAATGCACAGATCAGAAAGCTGTTTTACAGAATGCTTCTGTGTAGTTTTTAGGGGACGATATTTCGTTTTACACCGTATGTCTCAATATTCTCCAAATATAAACTTGCAGATTCTACAAAAGGGTCTTTCAAAACAGCTCAATCAAAAGAAACTTCAACTCAGTGAGATGAATGCAAAGATCAGAAAGTAGTTTCACAAAATGCTTCTGTGTAGTTTTTATTTGAAGATATACCTGTTTCCACGATTGACCACAAAGCGCTCCAAATGTCGACTTGCAAATTCTACAAAAAGAGGGTTTCAAAACTGCTCAGTTGAAAGAAAGGCTCCAATTTTGGAGATGAATAAACAGAACAGAAAGGAGTTTCACAGAATGCTTCAGTGCAGTTTTTATGGGAAGATATTTCTTTTTTCACCATGGGCCTGAATGTTCTTCAAATGTCCAATAGCAGATTCTACAAACAGAGTGTTTCAAAACTGCTCAATGAAAAGTAAGGTTCAAATCTGTTCGTTGAATGCATAGATCAGAAAGAAGTTTCACAGAATCCTTCCATGTAGTTTTTATGGGAAGATATTGCTTTTTTGACCATAGGACCCAATGTCCTCAAAATTTCCACTTGCAGATTCTACAAATAGAGTATTTCAAAACTGCTGAGTCAAAAGAAGTGTTCTACTATGTGAGATGAATGAATAGAATAGAAAGAAGTTTCACAGAATGCTTCCGTGTAGTTTTTATGGGAAGATATTTCGTTTTCCACCATAGGCCTCAATATTCTCCAAATATCCAATTGCAGATTCTACAAAAAGAGTGTTTCAAAACTGTTTAATCAACAGTAACGTTCAACTCTGTTAGTTGAAAGCACAGATCAGAAAGAAGTTTCACAGAATGTTTCCGTGTAGTTTTTATGGGAAGATATTTCTTTTTTCACCATAGGCCTGAATATTCTCCAAATGTCCACTTGCAGATTCTACGAACAGAGTGTTTCAAAACTGCTCAATCAAAAGTAAAGTTCAACTCTGTTAGTTAAATGCACAGATAAGAAAGAAACTTCACAGAATGCTTCTGTGTAGATTTTAATGAAGATAATCCTTTTTCCACGACTGGCCTCAAAGCGCTCCAAATATCCACTTGCAGTTAATACAGAGAGAGTGTTTCAAAGCTACCCAATCAAAACAAAGTTTCAACACTGGGAGATGAATGCAGAGAATAGAAAGAAATTTCACTGAATTATTCTATGTAGTTTTTACTTGAAGATATTTCGTTTTTCACCGTAGGCCTCAAAGATCTCCAAAAGCCCACTTGCAAATTCTACAAAAAGAACGTTTCAACACTGCTGAATCATAAGAAAGTTTCAACTCAGTGAGATGATTGCACAGATCAGAAATTAGTTTCACAGAATGCTTCTGTGTAGTTTTTATATAAAGATATACCTTTTTCTACAATAGGTCTCAAAGTGCTCCAAATGTCCACTTGCAGGTTCTACGAAAAGAGTGTGTCAAAACTGTTAAGTCAAAAGAAAGGTTGTAATTTGTGAGATGAATGAGCAGAATAGAAAGAAGTTTCAGAGAATTCTTCTCTGTAGTTTTTAAGGGAAGATATTTCATTTTTCACCGTAGGAATCAATGTTCTCCAAATGTCCCCATGGAGATTCTACAAATAGAGTTTTTCAAAACTGCTCAATCAAAAGTAAGGTTCAACTCTGTTAGTTGAATGCACAGATCAGAAAGAAGTTTGACGGAATGCTTCCATGTCTTTTTTAGGGGAAGATATTTCGTTTTTCCCCGGAGGCCTCAATGTTCTCCAAATGCCCAGTTGCAGATTCTGCAAATAGAGTGTTTCAAAACTGCTCAGTCAAAAGAAAAGTTCTAATTTGTGAGATGAATGAACAGAATAGAAAGAAGTTTCACAGAATGCTTCTGTCCAGTTTTTATGTGAAGATATTTCGTTTTTCACCGTAGGCCTAAATGTTCTCCAAATGTCCACTTGCAGATTCTACAAATAGAGTGTTTCAAAACTGCTCCATCAAAAGTAAGGTTCAACTCTGTTTGTTGAATGCACGGATCAGAAAGAAGTTTCACAGAACGCTTCTGTGTAGATTTTAGGGGAAGATATTTCGTTTTTCACCATAGACCTCAGTGTACTCCAAATGTCCATTTGCAGCTTCTACAGATAGAGTGTTTCCAAACTGCTCAAGCAAAAGTAAGGTTCAACTCTGTTAGTTGAATGCACGGATCAAAATTAGTTTCACAGAATGCTTCTGTGTAGTTGCATTTGAAGATAATCCTTTTTCCACGATAATCCCCAAAGCGCTGCAAAAGTCCAATTGCAGTTTTTAAAGAAAGAGTGTTTCAAAACTACCCAATCAAAAGAAAGGTTCAACACTTTGGGATGAATGCAGAGAATAGAAAGAAATTTCACAGAAGTATCCTGTGTAGTTTTTATTTGAAGCTATTTCGTTTTTCACCATACGCCCTAAAGATCTCCAAATGTCCCATTGCAGATTCCACAAAAAGAGATTTTCAAAACTACTCAACCTAAAGAAAGGTTCTACTCTGTTAGATGAATGCACAGATCAGAAAGCTGTTTCACAGAATGCTTCTGTGTAGTTTTTAGGGGACGATATTTCGTTTTACCCCGTATGTCTCCATATTATCCAAATATAAACTTGCAGATTCTACAAAAGGGTCTTTCAAAACAGCTCAATCAAAAGAAAGTTCAACGCAGTGAGATGAATGCAAAGATCAGAAAGTAGTTTCACAAAATGCTTCTGTGTAGTTTTTATTTGAAGATATACCTGTTTCCACGATTGACCACAAAGCGCTCCAAATGTCGACTTGCAAATTCTACAAAAAGAGGGTTTCAAAACTGCTCAGTTGAAAGAAAGGCTCTACTTTTTGAGATGAATAAACAGAATAGAAAGCAGTTTCACAGAATGCTTCAGTGCAGTTTATATGGGAAGATATTTCTTTTTTCACCATGGGCCTGAATGTTCTTCAAATGTCCAATAGCAGATTCTACAAACAGAGTGTTTCAAAACTGCTCAATGAAAAGTAAGGTTCAAATCTGTTAGTTGAATGCATAGATCAGAAAGAAGTTTCACAGAATCCTTCCATGTAGTTTTTATGGGAAGATATTGCTTTTTTGACCACAGGACCCAATGTCCTCAAAATTTCCACTTGCAGATTCTACAAATAGAGTATTTCAAAACTGCTGAGTCAAAAGAAGTGTTCTACTAGGTGAGATGAATGAATAGAATAGAAAGAAGTTTCACAGAATGCTTCCGTGTAGTTTTTATGGGAAGATATTTCGTTTTCCACCATAGGCCTCAATATTCTCCAAATATCCAATTGCAGATTCTACAAAAAGAGTGTTTCAAAACTGTTTAATCAACAGTAACGTTCAACTCTGTTAGTTGAAAGCACAGATCAGAAAGAAGTTTCACAGAATGTTTCCGTGTAGTATTTATGGGAAGATATTTCTTTTTTCACCATAGGCCTGAATGTTCTCCAAATGTCCACTTGCAGATTGTACGAACAGAGTGTTTCAAAACTGCTCAATCAAAAGAAAAGTTCAACTCTGTTAGTTAAATGCACAGATAAGAAAGAAACTTCACAGAATGCTTCTGTGTAGATTTTAATGAAGATAATCCCTTTTCCACGACTGGCCTCGAAGCGCTCCAAATATCCGCTTGCAGTTTATACAGAGAGAGTGTTTCAAAGCTACCCAATCAAAACAAAGTTTCAACACTGGGAGATGAATGCAGAGAATAGAAAGAAATTTCACAGAATTATTCTATGTAGTTTTTACTTAAAGGTATTTCGTTTTTCAGCATAGGCCTCAAAGATCTCCAAAAGTCCACTTGCAAATTCTACAAAAAGAACGTTTCAACACTGCTGAATCATAAGAAAGTTTCAACTCAGTGAGATGATTGCACAGATCAGAAAGTAGTTTCACAGAATGCTTCTGCGTAGTTTTTATATAAAGATATACCTTTTTCCACAATAGGTCTCAAAGTGCTCCAAATGTCCACTTGCAGGTTCTACGAAAATAGTGTGTCAAAACTGTTGAGTCAAAAGACAGGTTGTAATTTGTGAGATGAGTGAGCAGAATAGAAAGAAGTTTCAGAGAATTCTTCTCTGTAGTTTTTAAGGGAAGTTATTTCATTTTTCACCGTAGGAATCAATGTTCTCCAAATGTCCACATGCAGATTCTACAAATAGAGTGTTTCAAAACTGCTCAATCAAAAGTAAGGTTCAACTCTGTTAGTTGAATGCACAGATCCGAAAGAAGTTTCACACAGTGCCTCTGTGTAGTTTTTAGGGGAAGACATTTCATTTTTCAACATAGGACTCAATGTTCTTCAAATGTCCACTTGCAGATTCTACAAATAGAGTGTTTCAAAACTGCTCAATAAAAACTAAGTTTAAACTCTGTTAGTTGATTGCACAGATCAGTAAGAAGTTTCACAGAATGCTTCCGAGTAGTTTTTATGGGAAGATAATTCTTTTTTCAACATAGGCCTCAATGTACTCCAAATGTCCACTTCTATATTCTACAAAAAGAGTGTTTCAAAACTGCTCAATCAAAAGTAAGGTTCAACTTTATTAGTTGAATGCACAGATGGGAAAGTAGTTTCACAGATTGTTTCTGTGTAGTTTTTATTTGAAGATAATCCTTTTTCCACTATAGGCCTCAAAGCATTCCAAAAGACCGCTTGCCATTTATAAAGAATAAGTGGTTCAAAACTACCCAATCAAAAGAAAGATTCAACACTGTGAGATGAATGCAGGGAGTAGAAAGAAATTTCACAGAAGTATTCTGTGTAGTTTTTACTTGAAGATATTTGGTTTTTCACCATAAGCCTCAAAGATCTCCAAATGTCCACTTGCAGATCCTACAAAAAGAGTGTTTCAAAACTGCTCAATCAAAAGAAAGGTTTTAATCTGTTAGATGAATGCACCGATCAGAAAGTAGTTTCACAGAATGCTTCTGTGTAGTTTTAAGGGGAAGATATTTCATTTTACACCGTATGCCTCAGTATCCTACATATATCCCCTTGCAAATTCTACAAAAAGTGTGTTTGAAAACAGCTGAATCAAAAGAAAGTCTCAACCCTGAGATCAATACAGAGATCTGAGAGTAGTTTCACAAAATGCTTCTGTGTAGTTTTTATTTGAAGGGATAACTTTTTCCACGATAGGCCACAAAGCGCTCCAAATGTCCAGTTGCAGATTCTACAAAAAGGGTGTTTCAAAACTGCTCAGTCAAAAGAAAGGTTCCACATTGTGAGATGAATGAACAGAATAGAAAGAAGTTTCACAAAGTGCTTCTGTGTAGTTTTTATGGGAATATATTTCGTTGTTCACCATAGGCCTCAGTTTTCTCCAAATATCCACTTTCACATTCTTCAAATAGAGTGTTTCAAAACTGCTCAATCAAAAGTAAGGTTCAACTCTGTTAGTTGAATGCACAGATCAGAAAGAAGTTTGACGGAATGCTTCCGTGTCTTTTTTAGGGGAAGATGTTTCGTTTTTCCCCGGAGGCCTCAATGTTCTCCAAATGCCCAGTTGCAGATTCTGCAAATAGAGTGTTTCAAAACTGCTCAGTCAAAAGAAAAGTTCTAATTTGTGAGATGAATGAACAGAATAGAAAGAAGTTTCACAGAATGCTTCTGTCCAGTTTTTATGTGAAGATATTTCGTTTTTCACCGTAGGCCTCAATGTTCTCCAAATGTCCAGTTGCAGATTCTACAAATAGAGTGTTTCAAAACTGCTCCATCAAAAGTAAGGTTCAACTCTGTTTGTTGAATGCACGGATCAGAAAGAAGTTTCACAGAACGCTTCTGTGTAGATTTTAGGGGAAGATATTTCGTTTTTCACCATAGACCTCAGTGTACTCCAAATGTCCATTTGCAGCTTCTACAGATAGAGTGTTTCCAAACTGCTCAAGCAAAAGTAAGGTTCAACTCTGTTAGTTGAATGCACGGATCAAAATTAGTTTCACAGAATGCTTCTGTGTAGTTGCATTTGAAGATAATCCTTTTTCCACGATAATCCCCAAAGCGCTGCAAAAGTCCACTTGCAGTTTTTAAAGAAAGAGTGTTTCAAAACTACCCAATCAAAAGAAAGGTTCAACACTTTGGGATGAATGCAGAGAATAGAAAGAAATTTCACAGAAGTATCCTGTGTAGTTTTTATTTGAAGCTATTTCGTTTTTCACCATACGCCCTAAAGATCTCCAAATGTCCCATTGCAGATTCCACAAAAAGAGAGTTTCAAAACTTCTCAACCTAAAGAAAGGTTCTACTCTGTTAGATGAATGCACAGATCAGAGAGCTGTTTCACAGAATGCTTCTGTGTAGTTTTTAGGGGACGATATTTCGTTTTACACCGTATGTCTCCATATTCTCCAAATATAAACTTGCAGATTCTACAAAAGGGTCTTTCCAAACAGCTCAATCAAAAGAAAGTTCAACTCAGTGAGATGAATGCAAAGATCAGAAAGTAGTTTCACAAAATGCTTCTGTGTAGTTTTTATTTGAAGATATACCTGTTTCCACGATTGACCACAAAGCGCTCCAAATGTCGACTTGCAAATTCTACAAAAAGAGGCTTTCAAAACTGCTCAGTTGAAAGAAAGGCTCTAATTTTGAGATGAATAAACAGAATAGAAAGCAGTTTCACAGAATGCTTCAGTGCAGTTTTTATGGGAAGATATTTCTTTTTTCACCATGGGCCTGAATGTTCTTCAAATGTCCAATAGCAGATTCTAAAAACAGAGTGTTTCAAAACTGCTCAATGAAAAGTAAAGTTCAAATCTGTTCGTTGAATGCATAGATCCGAAAGAAGTTTCACAGAATACTTCCATGAAATTTTTATGGGAAGATATTGCTTTTTTGACCATAGGACCCAATGTCCTCAAAATTTCCACTTGCAGATTCTACAAATAGAGTATTTCAAAACTGCTCAGTCAAAAGAAGTGTTCTACTATGTGAGATGAATGAATAGAATAGAAAGAAGTTTCACAGAATGCTTCCGTGTAGTTTTTATGGGAAGATATTTCTTTTTTCACCATAGTCCTGAATGTTCTCCAAATGTCCACTTGCAGATTCGACGAACAGAGTGTTTCAAAACTGCTCAATCAAAAGAAAAGTTAAACTCTGTTAGTTAAATGCACAGATAAGAAAGAAAATTCACAGAATGCTTCTGTGTAGATTTTAATGAAGATAATCCTTTTTCCACGACTGGCCTCAAAGCGCTCCAAATATCCACTTGCAGTTTATACAGAGAGAGTGTTTCAAAGCTACCCAATCAAAACAAAGTTTCAACACTGGGAGATGAATGCAGAGAATAGAAAGAAATTTCACAGAATTATTCTATGTAGTTTTTACTTAAAGATATTTCGTTTTTCACCATAAGCCTCAAAGATCTCCAAAAGTCCACTTGCAAATTCTACAAAAAGAACGTTTCAACACTGCTGAATCATAAGAAAGTTTCAACTCAGTGAGATGATTGCACAGATCAGAAAGTAGTTTCACAGAATGCTTCTGTGTAGTGTTTATATAAAGATATACCTTTTTCCACAATAGGTCTCAAAGTGCTCCAAATGTCCACTTGCAGGTTCTACGAAAAGAGTGTGTCAAAACTGTTAAGTCAAAAGAAAGGTTATAATTTGTGAGATGAATGAGCAGAATAGAAAGACGTTTCAGAGAATTCTTCTCTGTAGTTTTTAAGGGAAGATATTTCATTTTTCACCGTAGGAATCAATGTTCTCCAAATGTCCACATGCAGATTCTACAAATCGAGTGTTTCAAAACTGCTCAATCAAAAGTCAGGTTCAACTCTGTTAGTTGAATGCACAGATCCGAAAGAAGTTTCACACAGTGCCTGTGTGTAGTTTTTAGGGGAAGTTATTTCATTTTTCACCATAGGACTCAATGTTCTTCAAATGTCCACTTGCAGATTCTACAAATAGAGTGTTTCAAAACTGCTCAATAAAAACTAAGGTTAAAGTCTGTTAGTTGATTGCACAGATCAGAAAGAAGTTTCACAGAATGCTTCCGAGTAATTTTTATGGGAAGATAATTCTTTTTTCAACATAGGCCTCAATGTACTCCAAATGTCCACTTCTGTATTCTACAAAAAGAATGTTTCAAAACTGCTCAATCAAAAGTAAGTTTCAACTTTATTAGTTGAATGCACAGATGGGAAAGTAGTTTCACAGATTGTTTCTGTGTAGTTTTTATTTGAAGATAATCCTTTTTCCACTATAGTCCTCAAAGCGCTCCAAAAGAACACTTGCCATTTATAAAGAATAAGTGGTTCAAAACTACCCAATCAAAAGAAAGATTCAACACTCTGAGATGAATGCAGGGAATAGAAAGAAATTTCACAGAAGTATTCTGTGTAGTTTTTACTTGAAGATATTTGGTTTTTCACTTAAGCCTCAAAGATCTCCAAATGTCCACTTGCAGATCCTACAAAAAGAGTGTTTCAAAACTGCTCAATCAAAAGAAAGGTTTTAATCTGTTAGATGAATGCACCGATCAGAAAGTAGTTTCACAGAATGCTTCTGTGTAGTTTTAAGGGGAAGATATTTCGTTTTACACCGTATGCCTCAATATCCTACAAATATCCCCTTGCAAATTCTACAAAAAGAGTGTTTCAAAACAGCTGAATCAAAAGAAAGTCTCAACCCTGAGATCAATACTGAGATCTGAGAGTAGTTTCACAAAATGCTTCTGTGTAGTTTTTATTTGAAGAGATAACTTTTTCCACGATAGGCCACAAAGCGCTCCAAATGTCCAGTTGCAGATTCTACAAAAGGGTGTTTCAAAACTGCTCAGTCAAAAGAAAGGTTCCACATTGTGAGATGAATGAACAGAATAGAAAGAAGTTTCACAAAGTGCTTCTGTGTAGTTTTTATGGGAATATATTTCGTTTTTCACCATAGGCCTCAGTTTTCTCCAAATATCCACTTTCAGATCCTACAAATAGAGTGTTTCAAAACTGCTCAATCAAAAGTAAGGTTCAACTCTGTTAGTTGAATGCACAGATCAGAAAGAAGTTGGACGGAATGCTTCCGTGTATTTTTTAGGGGAAGATATTTCGTTTTTCCCCGGAGGCCTCAATGTTCTCCAAATGTCCAGTTGCAGATTCTACAAATAGAGTGTTTCAAAACTGCTCAGTCAAAAGAAAAGTTCTAATTTGTGAGATGAATGAACAGAATAGAAAGAAGTTTCACAGAATGCTTCTGTCCAGTATTTATGTGAAGATATTTCGTTTTTCACCGTAGGCCTCAATGTTCTCCAAATGTCCACTTGCAGATTCTACAAATAGAGTGTTTCAAAACTGCTCCATCAAAAGTAAAGTTCAACTCTGCTTGTTGAATGCACGGATCAGAAAGAAGTTTCACAGAACGCTTCTGTGTAGATTTTAGGGGAAGATATTTCGTTTTTCACCATAGACCTCAGTGTACTCCAAATGTCCATTTGCGGCTTCTACAGATAGAGTGTTTCCAAACTGCTCAAGCAAAAGTAAGGTTCAACTCTGTTAGTTGAATGCACGGATCAAAATTAGTTTCACTGAATGCTTCTGTGTAGTTGCATTTGAAGATAATCCTTTTTCCACGATAATCCCCAAAGTGCTGCAAGAGTCCACTTGCAGTTTTTAAAGAAAGAGTGTTTCAAAACTACCCAATCAAAAGAAAGGTTCAACACTGTGGAATGAATGCAGAGAATAGAAAGAAATTTCACAGAATTATCCTGTGTAGTTTTTATTTGAAGCTATTTTGTTTTTCACCATACGCCCTAAAGATCTCCAAATGTCCCATTGCAGATTCCACAAAAAGAGAGTTTCAAAACTTCTCAACCTAAAGAAAGGTTCTACTCTGTTAGATGAATGCACAGATCAGAAAGCTGTTTTACAGAATGCTTCTGTGTAGTTTTTAGGGGACGATATTTCGTTTTACACCGTATGTCTCAATATTCTCCAAATATAAACTTGCAGATTCTACAAAAGGGTCTTTCAAAACAGCTCAATCAAAAGAAACTTCAACTCAGTGAGATGAATGCAAAGATCAGAAAGTAGTTTCACAAAATGCTTCTGTGTAGTTTTTATTTGAAGATATACCTGTTTCCACGATTGACCACAAAGCGCTCCAAATGTCGACTTGCAAATTCTACAAAAAGAGGGTTTCAAAACTGCTCAGTTGAAAGAAAGGCTCCAATTTTGGAGATGAATAAACAGAACAGAAAGGAGTTTCACAGAATGCTTCAGTGCAGTTTTTATGGGAAGATATTTCTTTTTTCACCATGGGCCTGAATGTTCTTCAAATGTCCAATAGCAGATTCTACAAACAGAGTGTTTCAAAACTGCTCAATGAAAAGTAAGGTTCAAATCTGTTCGTTGAATGCATAGATCAGAAAGAAGTTTCACAGAATCCTTCCATGTAGTTTTTATGGGAAGATATTGCTTTTTTGACCATAGGACCCAATGTCCTCAAAATTTCCACTTGCAGATTCTACAAATAGAGTATTTCAAAACTGCTGAGTCAAAAGAAGTGTTCTACTATGTGAGATGAATGAATAGAATAGAAAGAAGTTTCACAGAATGCTTCCGTGTAGTTTTTATGGGAAGATATTTCGTTTTCCACCATAGGCCTCAATATTCTCCAAATATCCAATTGCAGATTCTACAAAAAGAGTGTTTCAAAACTGTTTAATCAACAGTAACGTTCAACTCTGTTAGTTGAAAGCACAGATCAGAAAGAAGTTTCACAGAATGTTTCCGTGTAGTTTTTATGGGAAGATATTTCTTTTTTCACCATAGGCCTGAATATTCTCCAAATGTCCACTTGCAGATTCTACGAACAGAGTGTTTCAAAACTGCTCAATCAAAAGTAAAGTTCAACTCTGTTAGTTAAATGCACAGATAAGAAAGAAACTTCACAGAATGCTTCTGTGTAGATTTTAATGAAGATAATCCTTTTTCCACGACTGGCCTCAAAGCGCTCCAAATATCCACTTGCAGTTAATACAGAGAGAGTGTTTCAAAGCTACCCAATCAAAACAAAGTTTCAACACTGGGAGATGAATGCAGAGAATAGAAAGAAATTTCACTGAATTATTCTATGTAGTTTTTACTTGAAGATATTTCGTTTTTCACCGTAGGCCTCAAAGATCTCCAAAAGCCCACTTGCAAATTCTACAAAAAGAACGTTTCAACACTGCTGAATCATAAGAAAGTTTCAACTCAGTGAGATGATTGCACAGATCAGAAATTAGTTTCACAGAATGCTTCTGTGTAGTTTTTATATAAAGATATACCTTTTTCTACAATAGGTCTCAAAGTGCTCCAAATGTCCACTTGCAGGTTCTACGAAAAGAGTGTGTCAAAACTGTTAAGTCAAAAGAAAGGTTGTAATTTGTGAGATGAATGAGCAGAATAGAAAGAAGTTTCAGAGAATTCTTCTCTGTAGTTTTTAAGGGAAGATATTTCATTTTTCACCGTAGGAATCAATGTTCTCCAAATGTCCCCATGGAGATTCTACAAATAGAGTTTTTCAAAACTGCTCAATCAAAAGTAAGGTTCAACTCTGTTAGTTGAATGCACAGATCAGAAAGAAGTTTGACGGAATGCTTCCATGTCTTTTTTAGGGGAAGATATTTCGTTTTTCCCCGGAGGCCTCAATGTTCTCCAAATGCCCAGTTGCAGATTCTGCAAATAGAGTGTTTCAAAACTGCTCAGTCAAAAGAAAAGTTCTAATTTGTGAGATGAATGAACAGAATAGAAAGAAGTTTCACAGAATGCTTCTGTCCAGTTTTTATGTGAAGATATTTCGTTTTTCACCGTAGGCCTAAATGTTCTCCAAATGTCCACTTGCAGATTCTACAAATAGAGTGTTTCAAAACTGCTCCATCAAAAGTAAGGTTCAACTCTGTTTGTTGAATGCACGGATCAGAAAGAAGTTTCACAGAACGCTTCTGTGTAGATTTTAGGGGAAGATATTTCGTTTTTCACCATAGACCTCAGTGTACTCCAAATGTCCATTTGCAGCTTCTACAGATAGAGTGTTTCCAAACTGCTCAAGCAAAAGTAAGGTTCAACTCTGTTAGTTGAATGCACGGATCAAAATTAGTTTCACAGAATGCTTCTGTGTAGTTGCATTTGAAGATAATCCTTTTTCCACGATAATCCCCAAAGCGCTGCAAAAGTCCAATTGCAGTTTTTAAAGAAAGAGTGTTTCAAAACTACCCAATCAAAAGAAAGGTTCAACACTTTGGGATGAATGCAGAGAATAGAAAGAAATTTCACAGAAGTATCCTGTGTAGTTTTTATTTGAAGCTATTTCGTTTTTCACCATACGCCCTAAAGATCTCCAAATGTCCCATTGCAGATTCCACAAAAAGAGATTTTCAAAACTACTCAACCTAAAGAAAGGTTCTACTCTGTTAGATGAATGCACAGATCAGAAAGCTGTTTCACAGAATGCTTCTGTGTAGTTTTTAGGGGACGATATTTCGTTTTACCCCGTATGTCTCCATATTATCCAAATATAAACTTGCAGATTCTACAAAAGGGTCTTTCAAAACAGCTCAATCAAAAGAAAGTTCAACGCAGTGAGATGAATGCAAAGATCAGAAAGTAGTTTCACAAAATGCTTCTGTGTAGTTTTTATTTGAAGATATACCTGTTTCCACGATTGACCACAAAGCGCTCCAAATGTCGACTTGCAAATTCTACAAAAAGAGGGTTTCAAAACTGCTCAGTTGAAAGAAAGGCTCTACTTTTTGAGATGAATAAACAGAATAGAAAGCAGTTTCACAGAATGCTTCAGTGCAGTTTATATGGGAAGATATTTCTTTTTTCACCATGGGCCTGAATGTTCTTCAAATGTCCAATAGCAGATTCTACAAACAGAGTGTTTCAAAACTGCTCAATGAAAAGTAAGGTTCAAATCTGTTAGTTGAATGCATAGATCAGAAAGAAGTTTCACAGAATCCTTCCATGTAGTTTTTATGGGAAGATATTGCTTTTTTGACCACAGGACCCAATGTCCTCAAAATTTCCACTTGCAGATTCTACAAATAGAGTATTTCAAAACTGCTGAGTCAAAAGAAGTGTTCTACTAGGTGAGATGAATGAATAGAATAGAAAGAAGTTTCACAGAATGCTTCCGTGTAGTTTTTATGGGAAGATATTTCGTTTTCCACCATAGGCCTCAATATTCTCCAAATATCCAATTGCAGATTCTACAAAAAGAGTGTTTCAAAACTGTTTAATCAACAGTAACGTTCAACTCTGTTAGTTGAAAGCACAGATCAGAAAGAAGTTTCACAGAATGTTTCCGTGTAGTATTTATGGGAAGATATTTCTTTTTTCACCATAGGCCTGAATGTTCTCCAAATGTCCACTTGCAGATTGTACGAACAGAGTGTTTCAAAACTGCTCAATCAAAAGAAAAGTTCAACTCTGTTAGTTAAATGCACAGATAAGAAAGAAACTTCACAGAATGCTTCTGTGTAGATTTTAATGAAGATAATCCCTTTTCCACGACTGGCCTCGAAGCGCTCCAAATATCCGCTTGCAGTTTATACAGAGAGAGTGTTTCAAAGCTACCCAATCAAAACAAAGTTTCAACACTGGGAGATGAATGCAGAGAATAGAAAGAAATTTCACAGAATTATTCTATGTAGTTTTTACTTAAAGGTATTTCGTTTTTCAGCATAGGCCTCAAAGATCTCCAAAAGTCCACTTGCAAATTCTACAAAAAGAACGTTTCAACACTGCTGAATCATAAGAAAGTTTCAACTCAGTGAGATGATTGCACAGATCAGAAAGTAGTTTCACAGAATGCTTCTGCGTAGTTTTTATATAAAGATATACCTTTTTCCACAATAGGTCTCAAAGTGCTCCAAATGTCCACTTGCAGGTTCTACGAAAATAGTGTGTCAAAACTGTTGAGTCAAAAGACAGGTTGTAATTTGTGAGATGAGTGAGCAGAATAGAAAGAAGTTTCAGAGAATTCTTCTCTGTAGTTTTTAAGGGAAGTTATTTCATTTTTCACCGTAGGAATCAATGTTCTCCAAATGTCCACATGCAGATTCTACAAATAGAGTGTTTCAAAACTGCTCAATCAAAAGTAAGGTTCAACTCTGTTAGTTGAATGCACAGATCCGAAAGAAGTTTCACACAGTGCCTCTGTGTAGTTTTTAGGGGAAGACATTTCATTTTTCAACATAGGACTCAATGTTCTTCAAATGTCCACTTGCAGATTCTACAAATAGAGTGTTTCAAAACTGCTCAATAAAAACTAAGTTTAAACTCTGTTAGTTGATTGCACAGATCAGTAAGAAGTTTCACAGAATGCTTCCGAGTAGTTTTTATGGGAAGATAATTCTTTTTTCAACATAGGCCTCAATGTACTCCAAATGTCCACTTCTATATTCTACAAAAAGAGTGTTTCAAAACTGCTCAATCAAAAGTAAGGTTCAACTTTATTAGTTGAATGCACAGATGGGAAAGTAGTTTCACAGATTGTTTCTGTGTAGTTTTTATTTGAAGATAATCCTTTTTCCACTATAGGCCTCAAAGCATTCCAAAAGACCGCTTGCCATTTATAAAGAATAAGTGGTTCAAAACTACCCAATCAAAAGAAAGATTCAACACTGTGAGATGAATGCAGGGAGTAGAAAGAAATTTCACAGAAGTATTCTGTGTAGTTTTTACTTGAAGATATTTGGTTTTTCACCATAAGCCTCAAAGATCTCCAAATGTCCACTTGCAGATCCTACAAAAAGAGTGTTTCAAAACTGCTCAATCAAAAGAAAGGTTTTAATCTGTTAGATGAATGCACCGATCAGAAAGTAGTTTCACAGAATGCTTCTGTGTAGTTTTAAGGGGAAGATATTTCATTTTACACCGTATGCCTCAGTATCCTACAAATATCCCCTTGCAAATTCTACAAAAAGTGTGTTTGAAAACAGCTGAATCAAAAGAAAGTCTCAACCCTGAGATCAATACAGAGATCTGAGAGTAGTTTCACAAAATGCTTCTGTGTAGTTTTTATTTGAAGAGATAACTTTTTCCACGATAGGCCACAAAGCGCTCCAAATGTCCAGTTGCAGATTCTACAAAAAGGGTGTTTCAAAACTGCTCAGTCAAAAGAAAGGTTCCACATTGTGAGATGAATGAACAGAATAGAAAGAAGTTTCACAAAGTGCTTCTGTGTAGTTTTTATGGGAATATATTTCGTTGTTCACCATAGGCCTCAGTTTTCTCCAAATATCCACTTTCACATTCTTCAAATAGAGTGTTTCAAAACTGCTCAATCAAAAGTAAGGTTCAACTCTGTTAGTTGAATGCACAGATCAGAAAGAAGTTTGACGGAATGCTTCCGTGTCTTTTTTAGGGGAAGATGTTTCGTTTTTCCCCGGAGGCCTCAATGTTCTCCAAATGCCCAGTTGCAGATTCTGCAAATAGAGTGTTTCAAAACTGCTCAGTCAAAAGAAAAGTTCTAATTTGTGAGATGAATGAACAGAATAGAAAGAAGTTTCACAGAATGCTTCTGTCCAGTTTTTATGTGAAGATATTTCGTTTTTCACCGTAGGCCTCAATGTTCTCCAAATGTCCAGTTGCAGATTCTACAAATAGAATGTTTCAAAACTGCTCCATCAAAAGTAAGGTTCAACTCTGTTTGTTGAATGCACGGATCAGAAAGAAGTTTCACAGAACGCTTCTGTGTAGATTTTAGGGGAAGATATTTCGTTTTTCACCATAGACCTCAGTGTACTCCAAATGTCCATTTGCAGCTTCTACAGATAGAGTGTTTCCAAACTGCTCAAGCAAAAGTAAGGTTCAACTCTGTTAGTTGAATGCACGGATCAAAATTAGTTTCACAGAATGCTTCTGTGTAGTTGCATTTGAAGATAATCCTTTTTCCACGATAATCCCCAAAGCGCTGCAAAAGTCCACTTGCAGTTTTTAAAGAAAGAGTGTTTCAAAACTACCCAATCAAAAGAAAGGTTCAACACTTTGGGATGAATGCAGAGAATAGAAAGAAATTTCACAGAAGTATCCTGTGTAGTTTTTATTTGAAGCTATTTCGTTTTTCACCATACGCCCTAAAGATCTCCAAATGTCCCATTGCAGATTCCACAAAAAGAGAGTTTCAAAACTTCTCAACCTAAAGAAAGGTTCTACTCTGTTAGATGAATGCACAGATCAGAGAGCTGTTTCACAGAATGCTTCTGTGTAGTTTTTAGGGGACGATATTTCGTTTTACACCGTATGTCTCCATATTCTCCAAATATAAACTTGCAGATTCTACAAAAGGGTCTTTCCAAACAGCTCAATCAAAAGAAAGTTCAACTCAGTGAGATGAATGCAAAGATCAGAAAGTAGTTTCACAAAATGCTTCTGTGTAGTTTTTATTTGAAGATATACCTGTTTCCACGATTGACCACAAAGCGCTCCAAATGTCGACTTGCAAATTCTACAAAAAGAGGCTTTCAAAACTGCTCAGTTGAAAGAAAGGCTCTAATTTTGAGATGAATAAACAGAATAGAAAGCAGTTTCACAGAATGCTTCAGTGCAGTTTTTATGGGAAGATATTTCTTTTTTCACCATGGGCCTGAATGTTCTTCAAATGTCCAATAGAAGATTCTAAAAACAGAGTGTTTCAAAACTGCTCAATGAAAAGTAAGGTTCAAATCTGTTAGTTGAATGCATAGATCAGAAAGAAGTTTCACAGAATACTTCCATGAAGTTTTTATGGGAAGATATTGCTTTTTTGACCATAGGACCCAATGTCCTCAAAATTTCCACTTGCAGATTCTACAAATAGAGTATTTCAAAACTGCTCAGTCAAAAGAAGTGTTCTACTATGTGAGATGAATGAATAGAATAGAAAGAAGTTTCACAGAATGCTTCCGTGTAGTTTTTATGGGAAGATATTTCTTTTTTCACCATAGGCCTGAATGTTCTCCAAATGTCCACTTGCAGATTCGACGAACAGAGTGTTTCAAAACTGCTCAATCAAAAGAAAAGTTAAACTCTGTTAGTTAAATGCACAGATAAGAAAGAAAATTCACAGAATGCTTCTGTGTAGATTTTAATGAAGATAATCCTTTTTCCACGACTGGCCGCAAAGTGCTCCAAATATCCACTTGCAGTTTATACAGAGAGAGTGTTTCAAAGCTACCCAATCAAAACAAAGTTTCAACACTGGGAGATGAATGCAGAGAATAGAAAGAAATTTCACAGAATTATTCTATGTAGTTTTTACTTAAAGATATTTCGTTTTTCACCATAAGCCTCAAAGATCTCCAAAAGTCCACTTGCAAATTCTACAAAAAGAACGTTTCAACACTGCTGAATCATAAGAAAGTTTCAACTCAGTGAGATGATTGCACAGATCAGAAAGTAGTTTCACAGAATGCTTCTGTGTAGTGTTTATATAAAGATATACCTTTTTCCACAATAGGTCTCAAAGTGCTCCAAATGTCCACTTGCAGGTTCTACGAAAAGAGTGTGTCAAAACTGTTAAGTCAAAAGAAAGGTTATAATTTGTGAGATGAATGAGCAGAATAGAAAGACGTTTCAGAGAATTCTTCTCTGTAGTTTTTAAGGGAAGATATTTCATTTTTCACCGTAGGAATCAATGTTCTCCAAATGTCCACATGCAGATTCTACAAATCGAGTGTTTCAAAACTGCTCAATCAAAAGTCAGGTTCAACTCTGTTAGTTGAATGCACAGATCCGAAAGAAGTTTCACACAGTGCCTGTGTGTAGTTTTTAGGGAAAGTTATTTCATTTTTCACCATAGGACTCAATGTTCTTCAAATGTCCACTTGCAGATTCTACAAATAGAGTGTTTCAAAACTGCTCAATAAAAACTAAGGTTAAAGTCTGTTAGTTGATTGCACAGATCAGAAAGAAGTTTCACAGAATGCTTCCGAGTAATTTTTATGGGAAGATAATTCTTTTTTCAACATAGGCCTCAATGTACTCCAAATGTCCACTTCTGTATTCTACAAAAAGAATGTTTCAAAACTGCTCAATCAAAAGTAAGTTTCAACTTTATTAGTTGAATGCACAGATGGGAAAGTAGTTTCACAGATTGTTTCTGTGTAGTTTTTATTTGAAGATAATCCTTTTTCCACTATAGTCCTCAAAGCGCTCCAAAAGAACACTTGCCATTTATAAAGAATAAGTGGTTCAAAACTACCCAATCAAAAGAAAGATTCAACACTCTGAGATGAATGCAGGGAATAGAAAGAAATTTCACAGAAGTATTCTGTGTAGTTTTTACTTGAAGATATTTGGTTTTTCACTTAAGCCTCAAAGATCTCCAAATGTCCACTTGCAGATCCTACAAAAAGAGTGTTTCAAAACTGCTCAATCAAAAGAAAGGTTTTAATCTGTTAGATGAATGCACCGATCAGAAAGTAGTTTCACAGAATGCTTCTGTGTAGTTTTAAGGGGAAGATATTTCGTTTTACACCGTATGCCTCAATATCCTACAAATATCCCCTTGCAAATTCTACAAAAAGAGTGTTTCAAAACAGCTGAATCAAAAGAAAGTCTCAACCCTGAGATCAATACTGAGATCTGAGAGTAGTTTCACAAAATGCTTCTGTGTAGTTTTTATTTGAAGAGATAACTTTTTCCACGATAGGCCACAAAGCGCTCCAAATGTCCAGTTGCAGATTCTACAAAAGGGTGTTTCAAAACTGCTCAGTCAAAAGAAAGGTTCCACATTGTGAGATGAATGAACAGAATAGAAAGAAGTTTCACAAAGTCCTTCTGTGTAGTTTTTATGGGAATATATTTCGTTTTTCACCATAGGCCTCAGTTTTCTCCAAATATCCACTTTCAGATCCTACAAATAGAGTGTTTCAAAACTGCTCAATCAAAAGTAAGGTTCAACTCTGTTAGTTGAATGCACAGATCAGAAAGAAGTTTGACGGAATGCTTCCGTGTCTTTTTTAGGGGAAGATATTTCGTTTTTCCCCGGAGGCCTCAATGTTCTCCAAATGTCCAGTTGCAGATTCTACAAATAGAGTGTTTCAAAACTGCTCAGTCAAAAGAAAAGTTCTAATTTGTGAGATGAATGAACAGAATAGAAAGAAGTTTCACAGAATGCTTCTGTCCAGTATTTATGTGAAGATATTTCGTTTTTCACCGTAGGCCTCAATGTTCTCCAAATGTCCACTTGCAGATTCTACAAATAGAGTGTTTCAAAACTGCTCCATCAAAAGTAAGGTTCAACTCTGCTTGTTGAATGCACGGATCAGAAAGAAGTTTCACAGAACGCTTCTGTGTAGATTTTAGGGGAAGATATTTCGTTTTTCACCATAGACCTCAGTGTACTCCAAATGTCCATTTGCGGCTTCTACAGATAGAGTGTTTCCAAACTGCTCAAGCAAAAGTAAGGTTCAACTCTGTTAGTTGAATGCACGGATCAAAATTAGTTTCACTGAATGCTTCTGTGTAGTTGCATTTGAAGATAATCCTTTTTCCACGATAATCCCCAAAGTGCTGCAAGAGTCCACTTGCAGTTTTTAAAGAAAGAGTGTTTCAAAACTACCCAATCAAAAGAAAGGTTCAACACTGTGGAATGAATGCAGAGAATAGAAAGAAATTTCACAGAATTATCCTGTGTAGTTTTTATTTGAAGCTATTTTGTTTTTCACCATACGCCCTAAAGATCTCCAAATGTCCCATTGCAGATTCCACAAAAAGAGAGTTTCAAAACTTCTCAACCTAAAGAAAGGTTCTACTCTGTTAGATGAATGCACAGATCAGAAAGCTGTTTTACAGAATGCTTCTGTGTAGTTTTTAGGGGACGATATTTCGTTTTACACCGTATGTCTCAATATTCTCCAAATATAAACTTGCAGATTCTACAAAAGGGTCTTTCAAAACAGCTCAATCAAAAGAAACTTCAACTCAGTGAGATGAATGCAAAGATCAGAAAGTAGTTTCACAAAATGCTTCTGTGTAGTTTTTATTTGAAGATATACCTGTTTCCACGATTGACCACAAAGCGCTCCAAATGTCGACTTGCAAATTCTACAAAAAGAGGGTTTCAAAACTGCTCAGTTGAAAGAAAGGCTCCACTTTTGGAGATGAATAAACAGAACAGAAAGGAGTTTCACAGAATGCTTCAGTGCAGTTTTTATGGGAAGATATTTCTTTTTTCACCATGGGCCTGAATGTTCTTCAAATGTCCAATAGCAGATTCTACAAACAGAGTGTTTCAAAACTGCTCAATGAAAAGTAAGGTTCAAATCTGTTCGTTGAATGCATAGATCAGAAAGAAGTTTCACAGAATCCTTCCATGTAGTTTTTATGGGAAGATATTGCTTTTTTGACCATAGGACCCAATGTCCTCAAAATTTCCACTTGCAGATTCTACAAATAGAGTATTTCAAAACTGCTGAGTCAAAAGGAGTGTTCTACTATGTGAGATGAATGAATAGAATAGAAAGAAGTTTCACAGAATGCTTCCGTGTAGTTTTTATGGGAAGATATTTCGTTTTCCACCATAGGCCTCAATATTCTCCAAATATCCAATTGCAGATTCTACAAAAAGAGTGTTTCAAAACTGTTTAATCAACAGTAACGTTCAAATCTGTTAGTTGAAAGCACAGATCAGAAAGAAGTTTCACAGAATGTTTCCGTGTAGTTTTTATGGGAAGATATTTCTTTTTTCACCATAGGCCTGAATATTCTCCAAATGTCCACTTTCAGATTCTACGAACAGAGTGTTTCAAAACTGCTCAATCAAAAGTAAAGTTCAACTCTGTTAGTTAAATGCACAGATAAGAAAGAAACTTCACAGAATGCTTCTGTGTAGATTTTAATGAAGATAATCCTTTTTCCACGACTGGCCTCAAAGCGCTCCAAATATCCACTTGCAGTTTATACAGAGAGAGTGTTTCAAAGCTACCCAATCAAAACAAAGTTTCAACACTGGGAGATGAATGCAGAGAATAGAAAGAAATTTCACTGAATTATTCTATGTAGTTTTTACTTGAAGATATTTCGTTTTTCACCGTAGGCCTCAAAGATCTCCAAAAGCCCACTTGCAAATTCTACAAAAAGAACGTTTCAACACTGCTGAATCATAAGAAAGTTTCAACTCAGTGAGATGATTGCACAGATCAGAAATTAGTTTCACAGAATGCTTCTGTGTAGTTTTTATATAAAGATATACCTTTTTCCACAATAGGTCTCAAAGTGCTCCAAATGTCCACTTGCAGGTTCTACGAAAAGAGTGTGTCAAAACTGTTAAGTCAAAAGAAAGGTTGTAATTTGTGAGATGAATGAGCAGAATAGAAAGAAGTTTCAGAGAATTCTTCTCTGTAGTTTTTAAGGGAAGATATTTCATTTTTCACCGTAGGAATCAATGTTCTCCAAATGTCCCCATGGAGATAGTACAAATAGAGTTTTTCAAAACTGCTCAATCAAAAGTAAGGTTCAACTCTGTTAGTTGAATGCACAGATCCGAAAGAAGTTTCACACAGTGCCTCTGTGTAGTTTTTAGGGGAAGATATTTCATTTTTCACCATAGGACTCAATGTTCTTCAAATGTCCACTTGCAGATTCTACAAATAGTGTGTTTCAAAACTGCTCAATAAAAAGTAAGGTTAAACTCTGTTAGTTGATTGCACAGATCAGAAAGAAGTTTCACAGAATGCTTCCGAGTAGTTTTTATGGGAAGATAATTCTTTTTTCAACATAGGCCTCAATGTACTCCAAATGTCCACTTCTATATTCTACAAAAAGAGTGTTTCAAAACTGCTCAATCAAAAGTAAGGTTCAACTTTATTAGTTGAATGCACAGATGTGAAAGTAGTTTCACAGATTGTTTCTGTGTAGTTTTTATTTGAAGATAATCCTTTTTCCACTATAGGCCTCAAAGCGCTCCAAAAGACCACTTGCCATTTATAAAGAATAAGTGGTTCAAAACTACCCAATCAAAAGCAAGATTCAACACTGTGAGATGAATGCAGGGAGTAGAAAGAAATTCCACAGAAGTATTCTGTGTAGTTTTTACTTGAAGATATTTGGTTTTTCACCATAAGCCTCAAAGATCTCCAAATGTCCACTTGCAGATCCGACAAAAAGATTGTTTCAAAACTGCTCAATCAAAAGAAAGGTTTTAATCTGTTAGATGAATGCACCGATTAGAAAGTAGTTTCACAGAATGCTTCTGTGTAGTTTTAAGGGGAAGATATTTCGTTTTACACCGTATGCCTCAATATCCTACAAATATCCCCTTGCAAATTCTACAAAAAGTGTGTTTCAAAACAGCTGAATCAAAAGAAAGTCTCAACCCTGAGATCAATACAGAGATCTGAGAGCAGTTTCACAAAATGCTTCTGTGTAGTTTTTATTTGAAGAGATAACTTTTTCCACGATAGGCCACAAAGCGCTCCAAATGTCCAGTTGCAGATACTACAAAAAGGGTGTTTCAAAACTGCTCAGTCAAAAGAAAGGTTCCACATTGTGAGATGAATGAACAGAATAGAAAGAAGTTTCACAAAGTGCTTCTGTGTAGTTTTTATGGGAATATATTTCGTTTTTCACCATAGGCCTCAGTTTTCTCCAAATATCCACTTTCAGATTCTTCAAATAGAGTGTTTCAAAACTGCTCAATCAAAAGTAAGGTTCAACTCTGTTAGTTGAATGCACAGATCAGAAAGAAGTTTGACGGAATGCTTCCGTGTCTTTTTTAGGGGAAGATATTTCGTTTTTCCCCGGAGGCCTCAATGTTCCCAAATGTCCAGTTGGATTCTGCAAATAGAGTGTTTCAAAACTGCTCAGTCAAAAGAAAAGTTCTAATTTGTGAGATGAATGAACAGAATAGAAAGAAGTTTCACAGAATGCTTCTGTCCAGTTTTTATGTGAAGATATTTCGTTTTTCACCGTAGGCCTCAATGTTCTCCAAATGTCCAGTTGCAGATTCTACAAATAGAGTGTTTCAAAACTGCTCCATCAAAAGTAAGGTTCAACTCTGTTTGTTGAATGCACGGATCAGAAAGAAGTTTCACAGAACGCTTCTGTGTAGATTTTAGGGGAAGATATTTCGTTTTTCACCATAGACCTCAGTGTACTCCAAATGTCCATTTGCAGCTTCTACAGATAGAGTGTTTCCAAACTGCTCAAGCAAAAGTAAGGTTCAACTCTGTTAGTTGAATGCACGGATCAAAATTAGTTTCACAGAATGCTTCTGTGTAGTTGCATTTGAAGATAATCCTTTTTCCACGATAATCCCCAAAGCGCTGCAAAATTCCACTTGCAGTTTTTAAAGAAAGAGTGTTTCAAAACTACCCAATCAAAAGAAAGGTTCAACACTTTGGGATGAATGCAGAGAATAGAAAGAAATTTCACAGAAGTATCCTGTGTAGTTTTTATTTGAAGCTATTTCGTTTTTCACCATACGCCCTAAAGATCTCCAAATGTCCCATTGCAGATTCCACAAAAAGAGAGTTTCAAAACTTCTCAACCTAAAGAAAGGTTCTACTCTGTTAGATGAATGCACAGATCAGAAAGCTGTTTCACAGAATGCTTCTGTGTAGTTTTTAGGGGACGATATTTCGTTTTACCCCGTATGTCTCCATATTATCCAAATATAAACTTGCAGATTCTACAAAAGGGTCTTTCAAAACAGCTCAATCAAAAGAAAGTTCAACTCAGTGAGATGAATGCAAAGATCAGAAAGTAGTTTCACAAAATGCTTCTGTGTAGTTTTTATTTGAAGATATACCTGTTTCCACGATTGACCACAAAGCGCTCCAAATGTCGACTTGCAAATTCTACAAAAAGAGGGTTTCAAAACTGCTCAGTTGAAAGAATGGCTCTACTTTTTGAGATGAATAAACAGAATAGAAAGCAGTTTCACAGAATGCTTCAGTGCAGTTTATATGGGAAGATATTTCTTTTTTCACCATGGGCCTGAATGTTCTTCAAATGTCCAATAGCAGATTCTACAAACAGAGTGTTTCAAAACTGCTCAATGAAAAGTGAGGTTCAAATCTGTTAGTTGAATGCATAGATCAGAAAGAAGTTTCACAGAATCCTTCCATGTAGTTTTTATGGGAAGATATTGCTTTTTTGACCACAGGACCCAATGTCCTCAAAATTTCCACTTGCAGATTCTACAAATAGAGTATTTCAAAACTGCTGAGTCAAAAGAAGTGTTCTACTATGTGAGATGAATGAATAGAATAGAAAGAAGTTTCACAGAATGCTTCCGTGTAGTTTTTATGGGAAGATATTTCGTTTTCCACCATAGGCCTCAATATTCTCCAAATATCCAATTGCAGATTCTACAAAAAGAGTGTTTCAAAACTGTTTAATCAACAGTAACGTTCAACTCTGTTAGTTGAAATCACAGATCAGAAAGAAGTTTCACAGAATGTTTCCGTGTAGTTTTTATGGGAAGATATTTCTTTTTTCACCATAGGCCTGAATATTCTCCAAATGTCCACTTGCAGATTCTACGAACAGAGTGTTTCAAAACTGCTCAATCAAAAGTAAAGTTCAACTCTGTTAGTTAAATGCACAGATAAGAAAGAAACTTCACAGAATGCTTCTGTGTAGATTTTAATGAAGATAATCCTTTTTCCACGACTGGCCTCAAAGCGCTCCAAATATCCACTTGCAGTTTATACAGAGAGAGTGTTTCAAAGCTACCCAATCAAAACAAAGTTTCAACACTGGGAGATGAATGCAGAGAATAGAAAGAAATTTCACTGAATTATTCTATGTAGTTTTTACTTGAAGATATTTCGTTTTTCACCGTAGGCCTCAAAGATCTCCAAAAGCCCACTTGCAAATTCTACAAAAAGAACGTTTCAACACTGCTGAATCATAAGAAAGTTTCAACTCAGTGAGATGATTGCACAGATCAGAAATTAGTTTCACAGAATGCTTCTGTGTAGTTTTTATATAAAGATATACCTTTTTCCACAATAGGTCTCAAAGTGCTCCAAATGTCCACTTGCAGGTTCTACGAAAAGAGTGTGTCAAAACTGTTAAGTCAAAAGAAATGTTTTAATTTGTGAGATGAATGAGCAGAATAGAAAGAAGTTTCAGAGAATTCTTCTCTGTAGTTTTTAAGGGAAGATATTTCATTTTTCACCGTAGGAATCAATGTTCTCCAAATGTCCCCATGGAGATTCTACAAATAGAGTGTTTCAAAACTGCTCAATCAAAAGTAAGGTTCATCTCTGTTAGTTGAATGCACAGATCTGAAAGAAGTTTCACACAGTGCCTCTGTGTAGTTTTTAGGGGAAGATATTTCATTTTTCACCATAGGACTCAATGTTCTTCAAATGTCCACTTGCAGATTCTACAAATAGTGTGTTTCAAAACTGCTCAATAAAAAGTAAGGTTAAACTCTGTTAGTTGATTGCACAGATCAGAAAGAAGTTTCACAGAATGCTTCCGAGTAGTTTTTATGGGAAGATAATTCTTTTTTCAACATAGGCCTCAATGTACTCCAAATGTCCACTTCTATATTCTACAAAAAGAGTGTTTCAAAACTGCTCAATCAAAAGTAAGGTTCAACTTTATTAGTTGAATGCACAGATGTGAAAGTAGTTTCACAGATTGTTTCTGTGTAGTTTTTATTTGAAGATAATCCTTTTTCCACTATAGGCCTCAAAGCGCTCCAAAAGACCACTTGCCATTTATAAAGAATAAGTGGTTCAAAACTACCCAATCAAAAGCAAGATTCAACACTGTGAGATGAATGCAGGGAGTAGAAAGAAATTCCACAGAAGTATTCTGTGTAGTTTTTACTTGAAGATATTTGGTTTTTCACCATAAGCCTCAAAGATCTCCAAATGTCCACTTGCAGATCCGACAAAAAGATTGTTTCAAAACTGCTCAATCAAAAGAAAGGTTTTAATCTGTTAGATGAATGCACCGATTAGAAAGTAGTTTCACAGAATGCTTCTGTGTAGTTTTAAGGGGAAGATATTTCGTTTTACACCGTATGCCTCAATATCCTACAAATATCCCCTTGCAAATTCTACAAAAAGTGTGTTTCAAAACAGCTGAATCAAAAGAAAGTCTCAACCCTGAGATCAATACAGAGATCTGAGAGCAGTTTCACAAAATGCTTCTGTGTAGTTTTTATTTGAAGAGATAACTTTTTCCACGATAGGCCACAAAGCGCTCCAAATGTCCAGTTGCAGATACTACAAAAAGGGTGTTTCAAAACTGCTCAGTCAAAAGAAAGGTTCCACATTGTGAGATGAATGAACAGAATAGAAAGAAGTTTCACAAAGTGCTTCTGTGTAGTTTTTATGGGAATATATTTCGTTTTTCACCATAGGCCTCAGTTTTCTCCAAATATCCACTTTCAGATTCTTCAAATAGAGTGTTTCAAAACTGCTCAATCAAAAGTAAGGTTCAACTCTGTTAGTTGAATGCACAGTTCAGAAAGAAGTTTGACGGAATGCTTCCGTGTCTTTTTTAGGGGAAGATATTTCGTTTTTCCCCGGAGGCCTCAATGTTCCCAAATGTCCAGTTGGATTCTGCAAATAGAGTGTTTCAAAACTGCTCAGTCAAAAGAAAAGTTCTAATTTGTGAGATGAATGAACAGAATAGAAAGAAGTTTCACAGAATGCTTCTGTCCAGTTTTTATGTGAAGATATTTCGTTTTTCACCGTAGGCCTCAATGTTCTCCAAATGTCCAGTTGCAGATTCTACAAATAGAGTGTTTCAAAACTGCTCCATCAAAAGTAAGGTTCAACTCTGTTTGTTGAATGCACGGATCAGAAAGAAGTTTCACAGAACGCTTCTGTGTAGATTTTAGGGGAAGATATTTCGTTTTTCACCATAGACCTCAGTGTACTCCAAATGTCCATTTGCAGCTTCTACAGATAGAGTGTTTCCAAACTGCTCAAGCAAAAGTAAGGTTCAACTCTGTTAGTTGAATGCACGGATCAAAATTAGTTTCACAGAATGCTTCTGTGTAGTTGCATTTGAAGATAATCCTTTTTCCACGATAATCCCCAAAGCGCTGCAAAATTCCACTTGCAGTTTTTAAAGAAAGAGTGTTTCAAAACTACCCAATCAAAAGAAAGGTTCAACACTTTGGGATGAATGCAGAGAATAGAAAGAAATTTCACAGAAGTATCCTGTGTAGTTTTTATTTGAAGCTATTTCGTTTTTCACCATACGCCCTAAAGATCTCCAAATGTCCCATTGCAGATTCCACAAAAAGAGAGTTTCAAAACTTCTCAACCTAAAGAAAGGTTCTACTCTGTTAGATGAATGCACAGATCAGAAAGCTGTTTCACAGAATGCTTCTGTGTAGTTTTTAGGGGACGATATTTCGTTTTACCCCGTATGTCTCCATATTATCCAAATATAAACTTGCAGATTCTACAAAAGGGTCTTTCAAAACAGCTCAATCAAAAGAAAGTTCAACTCAGTGAGATGAATGCAAAGATCAGAAAGTAGTTTCACAAAATGCTTCTGTGTAGTTTTTATTTGAAGATATACCTGTTTCCACGATTGACCACAAAGCGCTCCAAATGTCGACTTGCAAATTCTACAAAAAGAGGGTTTCAAAACTGCTCAGTTGAAAGAATGGCTCTACTTTTTGAGATGAATAAACAGAATAGAAAGCAGTTTCACAGAATGCTTCAGTGCAGTTTATATGGGAAGATATTTCTTTTTTCACCATGGGCCTGAATGTTCTTCAAATGTCCAATAGCAGATTCTACAAACAGAGTGTTTCAAAACTGCTCAATGAAAAGTGAGGTTCAAATCTGTTAGTTGAATGCATAGATCAGAAAGAAGTTTCACAGAATCCTTCCATGTAGTTTTTATGGGAAGATATTGCTTTTTTGACCACAGGACCCAATGTCCTCAAAATTTCCACTTGCAGATTCTACAAATAGAGTATTTCAAAACTGCTGAGTCAAAAGAAGTGTTCTACTATGTGAGATGAATGAATAGAATAGAAAGAAGTTTCACAGAATGCTTCCGTGTAGTTTTTATGGGAAGATATTTCGTTTTCCACCATAGGCCTCAATATTCTCCAAATATCCAATTGCAGATTCTACAAAAAGAGTGTTTCAAAACTGTTTAATCAACAGTAACGTTCAACTCTGTTAGTTGAAATCACAGATCAGAAAGAAGTTTCACAGAATGTTTCCGTGTAGTTTTTATGGGAAGATATTTCTTTTTTCACCATAGGCCTGAACATTCTCCAAATGTCCACTTGCAGATTCTACGAACAGAGTGTTTCAAAACTGCTCAATCAAAAGTAAAGTTCAACTCTGTTAGTTAAATGCACAGATAAGAAAGAAACTTCACAGAATGCTTCTGTGTAGATTTTAATGAAGATAATCCTTTTTCCACGACTGGCCTCAAAGCGCTCCAAATATCCACTTGCAGTTTATACAGAGAGAGTGTTTCAAAGCTACCCAATCAAAACAAAGTTTCAACACTGGGAGATGAATGCAGAGAATAGAAAGAAATTTCACTGAATTATTCAATGTAGTTTTTACTTGAAGATATTTCGTTTTTCACCGTAGGCCTCAAAGATCTCCAAAAGCCCACTTGCAAATTCTACAAAAAGAACGTTTCAACACTGCTGAATCATAAGAAAGTTTCAACTCAGTGAGATGATTGCACAGATCAGAAATTAGTTTCACAGAATGCTTCTGTGTAGTTTTTATATAAAGATATACCTTTTTCCACAATAGGTCTCAAAGTGCTCCAAATGTCCACTTGCAGGTTCTACGAAAAGAGTGTGTCAAAACTGTTAAGTCAAAAGAAATGTTTTAATTTGTGAGATGAATGAGCAGAATAGAAAGAAGTTTCAGAGAATTCTTCTCTGTAGTTTTTAAGGGAAGATATTTCATTTTTCACCGTAGGAATCAATGTTCTCCAAATGTCCCCATGGAGATTCTACAAATAGAGTGTTTCAAAACTGCTCAATCAAAAGTAAGGTTCATCTCTGTTAGTTGAATGCACAGATCTGAAAGAAGTTTCACACAGTGCCTCTGTGTAGTTTTTAGGGGAAGATATTTCATTTTTCACCATAGGACTCAATGTTCTTCAAATGTCCACTTGCAGATTCTACAAATAGTGTGTTTCAAAACTGCTCAATAAAAAGTAAGGTTAAACTCTGTTAGTTGATTGCACAGATCAGAAAGAAGTTTCACAGAATGCTTCCGAGTAGTTTTTATGGGAAGATAATTCTTTTTTCAACATAGGCCTCAATGTACTCCAAATGTCCACTTCTATATTCTACAAAAAGAGTGTTTCAAAACTGCTCAATCAAAAGTAAGGTTCAACTTTATTAGTTGAATGCACAGATGGGAAAGTAGTTTCACAGATTGTTTCTGTGTAGTTTTTATTTGAAGATAATCCTTTTTCCACTATAGGCCTCAAAGCGCTCCAAAAGACCACTTGCCATTTATAAAGAATAAGTGGTTCAAAACTACCCAATCAAAAGCAAGATTCAACACTGTGAGATGAATGCAGGGAGTAGAAAGAAATTCCACAGAAGTATTCTGTGTAGTTTTTACTTGAAGATATTTGGTTTTTCACCATAAGCCTCAAAGATCTCCAAATGTCCACTTGCAGATCCGACAAAAAGATTGTTTCAAAACTGCTCAATCAAAAGAAAAGTTTTAATCTGTTAGATGAATGCACCGATTAGAAAGTAGTTTCACAGAATGCTTCTGTGTAGTTTTAAGGGGAAGATATTTCGTTTTACACCGTATGCCTCAATATCCTACAAATATCCCCTTGCAAATTCTACAAAAAGTGTGTTTCAAAACAGCTGAATCAAAAGAAAGTCTCAACCCTGAGATCAATACAGAGATCTGAGAGCAGTTTCACAAAATGCTTCTGTGTAGTTTTTATTTGAAGAGATAACTTTTTCCACGATAGGCCACAAAGCGCTCCAAATGTCCAGTTGCAGATTCTACAAAAAGGGTGTTTCAAAACTGCTCAGTCAAAAGAAAGGTTCCACATTGTGAGATGAATGAACAGAATAGAAAGAAGTTTCACAAAGTGCTTCTGTGTAGTTTTTATGGGAATATATTTCGTTTTTCACCATAGGCCTCAGTTTTCTCCAAATATCCACTTTCAGATTCTTCAAATAGAGTGTTTCAAAACTGCTCAATCAAAAGTAAGGTTCAACTCTGTTAGTTGAATGCACAGATCAGAAAGAAGTTTGACGGAATGCTTCCGTGTCTTTTTTAGGGGAAGATATTTCGTTTTTCCCCGGAGGCCTCAATGTTCTCCAAATGTCCAGTTGGATTCTGCAAATAGAGTGTTTCAAAACTGCTCAGTCAAAAGAAAAGTTCTAATTTGTGAGATGAATGAACAGAATAGAAAGAAGTTTCACAGAATGCTTCTGTCCAGTTTTTATGTGAAGATATTTCGTTTTTCACCGTAGGCCTCAATGTTCTCCAAATGTCCAGTTGCAGATTCTACAAATAGAGTGTTTCAAAACTGCTCCATCAAAAGTAAGGTTCAACTCTGTTTGTTGAATGCACGGATCAGAAAGAAGTTTCACAGAACGCTTCTGTGTAGATTTTAGGGGAAGATATTTCGTTTTTCACCATAGACCTCAGTGTACTCCAAATGTCCATTTGCAGCTTCTACAGATAGAGTGTTTCCAAACTGCTCAAGCAAAAGTAAGGTTCAACTCTGTTAGTTGAATGCACGGATCACAATTAGTTTCACAGAATGCTTCTGTGTAGTTGCATTTGAAGATAATCCTTTTTCCACGATAATCCCCAAAGCACTGCAAAAGTCCACTTGCAGTTTTTAAAGAAAGAGTGTTTCAAAACTACCCAATCAAAAGAAAGGTTCAACACTTTGGGATGAATGCAGAGAATAGAAAGAAATTTCACAGAAGTATCCTGTGTAGTTTTTATTTGAAGCTATTTCGTTTTTCACCATACGCCCTAAAGATCTCCAAATGTCCCATTGCAGATTCCACAAAAAGAGAGTTTCAAAACTTCTCAACCTAAAGAAAGGTTCTACTCTGTTAGATGAATGCACAGATCAGAAAGCTGTTTCACAGAATGCTTCTGTGTAGTTTTTAGGGGACGATATTTCGTTTTACCCCGTATGTCTCCATATTATCCAAATATAAACTTGCAGATTCTACAAAAGGGTCTTTCAAAACAGCTCAATCAAAAGAAAGTTCAACTCAGTGAGATGAATGCAAAGATCAGAAAGTAGTTTCACAAAATGCTTCTGTGTAGTTTTTATTTGAAGATATACCTGTTTCCACGATTGACCACAAAGCGCTCCAAATGTCGACTTGCAAATTCTACAAAAAGAGGGTTTCAAAACTGCTCAGTTGAAAGAATGGCTCTACTTTTTGAGATGAATAAACAGAATAGAAAGCAGTTTCACAGAATGCTTCAGTGCAGTTTATATGGGAAGATATTTCTTTTTTCACCATGGGCCTGAATGTTCTTCAAATGTCCAATAGCAGATTCTACAAACAGAGTGTTTCAAAACTGCTCAATGAAAAGTGAGGTTCAAATCTGTTAGTTGAATGCATAGATCAGAAAGAAGTTTCACAGAATCCTTCCATGTAGTTTTTATGGGAAGATATTGCTTTTTTGACCACAGGACCCAATGTCCTCAAAATTTCCACTTGCAGATTCTACAAATAGAGTATTTCAAAACTGCTGAGTCAAAAGAAGTGTTCTACTATGTGAGATGAATGAATAGAATAGAAAGAAGTTTCACAGAATGCTTCCGTGTAGTTTTTATGGGAAGATATTTCGTTTTCCACCATAGGCCTCAATATTCTCCAAATATCCAATTGCAGATTCTACAAAAAGAGTGTTTCAAAACTGTTTAATCAACAGTAACGTTCAACTCTGTTAGTTGAAATCACAGATCAGAAAGAAGTTTCACAGAATGTTTCCGTGTAGTTTTTATGGGAAGATATTTCTTTTTTCACCATAGGCCTGAATATTCTCCAAATGTCCACTTGCAGATTCTACGAACAGAGTGTTTCAAAACTGCTCAATCAAAAGTAAAGTTCAACTCTGTTAGTTAAATGCACAGATAAGAAAGAAACTTCACAGAATGCTTCTGTGTAGATTTTAATGAAGATAATCCTTTTTCCACGACTGGCCTCAAAGCGCTCCAAATATCCACTTGCAGTTTATACAGAGAGAGTGTTTCAAAGCTACCCAATCAAAACAAAGTTTCAACACTGGGAGATGAATGCAGAGAATAGAAAGAAATTTCACTGAATTATTCTATGTAGTTTTTACTTGAAGATATTTCGTTTTTCACCGTAGGCCTCAAAGATCTCCAAAAGCCCACTTGCAAATTCTACAAAAAGAACGTTTCAACACTGCTGAATCATAAGAAAGTTTCAACTCAGTGAGATGATTGCACAGATCAGAAATTAGTTTCACAGAATGCTTCTGTGTAGTTTTTTTATAAAGATATACCTTTTTCCACAATAGGTCTCAAAGTGCTCCAAATGTCCACTTGCAGGTTCTACGAAAAGAGTGTGTCAAAACTGTTAAGTCAAAAGAAATGTTTTAATTTGTGAGATGAATGAGCAGAATAGAAAGAAGTTTCAGAGAATTCTTCTCTGTAGTTTTTAAGGGAAGATATTTCATTTTTCACCGTAGGAATCAATGTTCTCCAAATGTCCCCATGGAGATTCTACAAATAGAGTGTTTCAAAACTGCTCAATCAAAAGTAAGGTTCAACTCTGTTAGTTGAATGCACAGATCTGAAAGAAGTTTCACACAGTGCCTCTGTGTAGTTTTTAGGGGAAGATATTTCATTTTTCACCATAGGACTCAATGTTCTTCAAATGTCCACTTGCAGATCCTACAAATAGTGTGTTTCAAAACTGCTCAATAAAAAGTAAGGTTAAACTCTGTTAGTTGATTGCACAGATCAGAAAGAAGTTTCACAGAATGCTTCCGAGTAGTTTTTATGGGAAGATAATTCTTTTTTCAACATAGGCCTCAATGTACTCCAAATGTCCACTTCTATATTCTACAAAAAGAGTGTTTCAAAACTGCTCAATCAAAAGTAAGGTTCAACTTTATTAGTTGAATGCACAGATGGGAAAGTAGTTTCACAGATTGTTTCTGTGTAGTTTTTATTTGAAGATAATCCTTTTTCCACTATAGGCCTCAAAGCGCTCCAAAAGACCACTTGCCATTTATAAAGAATAAGTGGTTCAAAACTACCCAATCAAAAGCAAGATTCAACACTGTGAGATGAATGCAGGGAGTAGAAAGAAATTCCACAGAAGTATTCTGTGTAGTTTTTACTTGAAGATATTTGGTTTTTCACCATAAGCCTCAAAGATCTCCAAATGTCCACTTGCAGATCCGACAAAAAGATTGTTTCAAAACTGCTCAATCAAAAGAAAAGTTTTAATCTGTTAGATGAATGCACCGATTAGAAAGTAGTTTCACAGAATGCTTCTGTGTAGTTTTAAGGGGAAGATATTTCGTTTTACACCGTATGCCTCAATATCCTACAAATATCCCCTTGCAAATTCTACAAAAAGTGTGTTTCAAAACAGCTGAATCAAAAGAAAGTCTCAACCCTGAGATCAATACAGAGATCTGAGAGCAGTTTCACAAAATGCTTCTGTGTAGTTTTTATTTGAAGAGATAACTTTTTCCACGATAGGCCACAAAGCGCTCCAAATGTCCAGTTGCAGATTCTACAAAAAGGGTGTTTCAAAACTGCTCAGTCAAAAGAAAGGTTCCACATTGTGAGATGAATGAACAGAATAGAAAGAAGTTTCACAAAGTGCTTCTGTGTAGTTTTTATGGGAATATATTTCGTTTTTCACCATAGGCCTCAGTTTTCTCCAAATATCCACTTTCAGATTCTTCAAATAGAGTGTTTCAAAACTGCTCAATCAAAAGTAAGGTTCAACTCTGTTAGTTGAATGCACAGATCAGAAAGAAGTTTGACGGAATGCTTCCGTGTCTTTTTTAGGGGAAGATATTTCGTTTTTCCCCGGAGGCCTCAATGTTCTCCAAATGTCCAGTTGGATTCTGCAAATAGAGTGTTTCAAAACTGCTCAGTCAAAAGAAAAGTTCTAATTTGTGAGATGAATGAACAGAATAGAAAGAAGTTTCACAGAATGCTTCTGTCCAGTTTTTATGTGAAGATATTTCGTTTTTCACCGTAGGCCTCAATGTTCTCCAAATGTCCAGTTGCAGATTCTACAAATAGAGTGTTTCAAAACTGCTCCATCAAAAGTAAGGTTCAACTCTGTTTGTTGAATGCACGGATCAGAAAGAAGTTTCACAGAACGCTTCTGTGTAGATTTTAGGGGAAGATATTTCGTTTTTCACCATAGACCTCAGTGTACTCCAAATGTCCATTTGCAGCTTCTACAGATAGAGTGTTTCCAAACTGCTCAAGCAAAAGTAAGGTTCAACTCTGTTAGTTGAATGCACGGATCACAATTAGTTTCACAGAATGCTTCTGTGTAGTTGCATTTGAAGATAATCCTTTTTCCACGATAATCCCCAAAGCGCTGCAAAAGTCCACTTGCAGTTTTTAAAGAAAGAGTGTTTCAAAACTACCCAATCAAAAGAAAGGTTCAACACTTTGGGATGAATGCAGAGAATAGAAAGAAATTTCACAGAAGTATCCTGTGTAGTTTTTATTTGAAGCTATTTCGTTTTTCACCATACGCCCTAAAGATCTCCAAATGTCCCATTGCAGATTCCACAAAAAGAGAGTTTCAAAACTTCTCAACCTAAAGAAAGTTTCTACTCTGTTAGATGAATGCACAGATCAGAAAGCTGTTTCACAGAATGCTTCTGTGTAGTTTTTAGGTGACGATATTTCGTTTTACCCCGTATGTCTCCATATTATCCAAATATAAACTTGCAGATTCTCCAAAAGGGTCTTTCAAAACAGCTCAATCAAAAGAAAGTTCAACTCAGTGAGATGAATGCAAAGATCAGAAAGTAGTTTCACAAAATGCTTCTGTGTAGTTTTTATTTGAAGATATACCTGTTTCCACGATTGACCACAAAGCGCTCCAAATGTCGACTTGCAAATTCTACAAAAAGAGGGTTTCAAAACTGCTCAGTTGAAAGAAAGGCTCTACTTTTTGAGATGAATAAACAGAATAGAAAGCAGTTTCACAGAATGCTTCAGTGCAGTTTATATGGGAAGATATTTCTTTTTTCACCATGGGCCTGAATGTTCTTCAAATGTCCAATAGCAGATTCTACAAACAGAGTGTTTCAAAACTGCTCAATGAAAAGTAAGGTTCAAATCTGTTAGTTGAATGCATAGATCAGAAAGAAGTTTCACAGAATCCTTCCATGTAGTTTTTATGGGAAGATATTGCTTTTTTGACCACAGGACCCAATGTCCTCAAAATTTCCACTTGCAGATTCTACAAATAGAGTATTTCAAAACTGCTGAGTCAAAAGAAGTGTTCTACTATGTGAGATGAATGAATAGAATAGAAAGAAGTTTCACAGAATGCTTCCGTGTAGTTTTTATGGGAAGATATTTCGTTTTCCACCATAGGCCTCAATATTCTCCAAATATCCAATTGCAGATTCTACAAAAAGAGTGTTTCAAAACTGTTTAATCAACAGTAACGTTCAACTCTGTTAGTTGAAAGCACAGATCAGAAAGAAGTTTCACAGAATGTTTCCGTGTAGTATTTATGGGAAGATATTACTTTTTTCACCATAGGCCTGAATGTTCTCCAAATGTCCACTTGCAGATTGTACGAACAGAGTGTTTCAAAACTGCTCAATCAAAAGAAAAGTTCAACTCTGTTAGTTAAATGCACAGATAAGAAAGAAACTTCACAGAATGCTTCTGTGTAGATTTTAATGAAGATAATCCTTTTTCCACGACTGGCCTCGAAGCGCTCCAAATATCCACTTGCAGTTTATACAGAGAGAGTGTTTCAAAGCTACCCAATCAAAACAAAGTTTCAACACTGGGAGATGAATGCAGAGAATAGAAAGAAATTTCACAGAATTATTCTATGTAGTTTTTACTTAAAGGTATTTCGTTTTTCAGCATAGGCCTCAAAGATCTCCAAAAGTCCACTTGCAAATTCTACAAAAAGAACGTTTCAACACTGCTGAATCATAAGAAAGTTTCAACTCAGTGAGATGATTGCACAGATCAGAAAGTAGTTTCACAGAATGCTTCCGTGTAGTTTTTATATAAAGATATACCTTTTTCCACAATAGGTCTCAAAGTGCTCCAAATGTCCACTTGCAGGTTCTACGAAAAGAGTGTGTCAAAACTGTTAAGTCAAAAGACAGGTTGTAATTTGTGAGATGAGTGAGCAGAATAGAAAGAAGTTTCAGAGAATTCTTCTCTGTAGTTTTTAAGGGAAGTTATTTCATTTTTCACCGTACGAATCAATGTTCTCCAAATGTCCACATGCAGATTCTACAAATAGAGTGTTTCAAAACTGCTCAATCAAAAGTAAGGTTCAACTCTGTTAGTTGAATGCACAGATCCGAAAGAAGTTTCACACAGTGCCTCTGTGTAGTTTTTAGGGGAAGACATTTCATTTTTCAACATAGGACTCAATGTTCTTCAAATGTCCACTTGCAGATTCTACAAATAGAGTGTTTCAAAACTGCTCAATAAAAACTAAGTTTAAACTCTGTTAGTTGATTGCACAGATCAGTAAGAAGTTTCACAGAATGCTTCCGAGTAGTTTTTATGGGAAGATAATTCTTTTTTCAACATAGGCCTCAATGTACTCCAAATGTCCACTTCTATATTCTACAAAAAGAGTGTTTCAAAACTGCTCAATCAAAAGTAAGGTTCAACTTTATTAGTTGAATGCACAGATGGGAAAGTAGTTTCACAGATTGTTTCTGTGTAGTTTTTATTTGAAGATAATCCTTTTTCCACTATAGGCCTCAAAGCGTTCCAAAAGACCGCTTGCCATTTATAAAGAATAAGTGGTTCAAAACTACCCAATCAAAAGAAAGATTCAACACTGTGAGATGAATGCAGGGAGTAGAAAGAAATTTCACAGAAGTATTCTGTGTAGTTTTTACTTGAAGATATTTGGTTTTTCACCATAAGCCTCAAAGATCTCCAAATGTCCACTTGCAGATCCTACAAAAAGAGTGTTTCAAAACTGCTCAATCAAAAGAAAGGTTTTAATCTGTTAGATGAATGCACCGATCAGAAAGTAGTTTCACAGAATGCTTCTGTGTAGTTTTAAGGGGAAGATATTTCGTTTTACACCGTATGCCTCAGTATCCTACAAATATCCCCTTGCAAATTCTACAAAAAGTGTGTTTGAAAACAGCTGAATCAAAAGAAAATCTCAACCCTGAGATCAATACAGAGATTTGAGAGTAGTTTCACAAAATGCTTCTGTGTAGTTTTTATTTGAAGAGATAACTTTTTCCACGATAGGCCAAAAAGCGCTCCAAATGTCCAGTTGCAGATTCTACAAAAAGGGTGTTTCAAAACTGCTCAGTCAAAAGAAAGGTTCCACATTGTGAGATGAATGAACAGAATAGAAAGAAGTTTGACAAAGTGCTTCTGTGTAGTTTTTATGGGAATATATTTCGTTGTTCACCATAGGCCTCAGTTTTCTCCAAATATCCACTTTCACATTCTTCAAATAGAGTGTTTGAAAACTGCTCAATCAAAAGTAAGGTTCAACTCTGTTAGTTGAATGCACAGATCAGAAAGAAGTTTGACGGAATGCTTCCGTGTCTTTTTTAGGGGAAGATATTTCGTTTTTCCCCGGAGGCCTCAATGTTCTGCAAATGCCCAGTTGCAGATTCCGCAAATAGAGTGTTTCAAAACTGCTCAGTCAAAAGAAAAGTTCTAATTTGTGAGATGAATGAACAGAATAGAAAGAAGTTGCACAGAATGCTTCTGTCCAGTTTTTATGTGAAGATATTTCGTTTTTCACCGTAGGCCTCAATGTTCTCCAAATGTCCACTTGAAGATTCTACAAATAGAGTGTTTCAAAACTGCTCCATCAAAAGTAAGGTTCAACTCTGTTTGTTGAATGCACGGATCAGAAAGAAGTTTCACAGAACGCTTCTGTGTAGATTTTAGGGGAAGATATTTCGTTTTTCACCATAGACCTCAGTGTACTCCAAATGTCCATTTGCAGCTTCTACAGATAGAGTGTTTCCAAACTGCTCAAGCAAAAGTAAGGTTCAACTCTGTTAGTTGAATGCACGGATCAAAATTAGTTTCACAGAATGCTTCTGTGTAGTTGCATTTGAAGATAACCCTTTTTCCACGATAATCCCCAAAGCGCTGCAAAAGTCCACTTGCAGTTTTTAAAGAAAGAGTGTTTCAAAACTACCCAATCAAAAGAAAGGTTCAACACTTTGGGATGAATGCAGAGAATAGAAAGAAATTTCACAGAAGTATCCTGTGTAGTTTTTATTTGAAGCTATTTCGTTTTTCACCATACGCCCTAAAGATCTCCAAATGTCCCATTGCAGATTCCACAAAAAGAGAGTTTCAAAACTTCTCAACCTAAAGAAAGGTTGTACTCTGTTAGATGAATGCACAGATCAGAAAGCTGTTTCACAGAATGCTTCTGTGTAGTTTTTAGGGGACGATATTTCGTTTTACCCCGTATGTCTCCATATTCTCCAAATATAAACTTGCAGATTCTACAAAAGGGTCTTTCAAAACAGCTCAATCAAAAGAAAGTTCAACTCAGTGAGATGAATGCAAAGATCAGAAAGTAGTTTCACAAAATGCTTCTGTGTAGTTTTTATTTGAAGATATACCTGTTTCCACGATTGACCACAAAGCGCTCCAAATGTCGACTTGCAAATTCTACAAAAAGAGGGTTTCAAAACTGCTCAGTTGAAAGAATGGCTCTACTTTTTGAGATGAATAAACAGAATAGAAAGCAGTTTCACAGAATGCTTCAGTGCAGTTTATATGGGAAGATATTTCTTTTTTCACCATGGGCCTGAATGTTCTTCAAATGTCCAATAGCAGATTCTACAAACAGAGTGTTTCAAAACTGCTCAATGAAAAGTAAGGTTCAAATCTGTTCGTTGAATGCATAGATCAGAAAGAAGTTTCACAGAATACTTCCATGTAGTTTTTATGGGAAGATATTGCTTTTTTGACCATAGGACCCAATGTCCTCAAAATTTCCACTTGCAGATTCTACAAATAGAGTATTTCAAAACTGCTGAGTCAAAAGGAGTGTTCTACTATGTGAGATGAATGAATAGAATAGAAAGAAGTTTCACAGAATGCTTCCGTGTAGTTTTTATGGGAAGATATTTCGTTTTCCACCATAGGCCTCAATATTCTCCAAATATCCAATTGCAGATTCTACAAAAAGAGTGTTTCAAAACTGTTTAATCAACAGTAACGTTCAACTCTGTTAGTTGAAAGCACAGATCAGAAAGAAGTTTCACAGAATGTTTCCGTGTAGTTTTTATGGGAAGATATTTCTTTTTTCACCATAGGCCTGAATATTCTCCAAATGTCCACTTGCAGATTCTACGAACAGAGTGTTTCAAAACTGCTCAATCAAAAGTAAAGTTCAACTCTGTTAGTTAAATGCACAGATAAGAAAGAAACTTCACAGAATGCTTCTGTGTAGATTTTAATGAAGATAATCCTTTTTCCACGACTGGCCTCAAAGCGCTCCAAATATCCACTTGCAGTTTATACAGAGAGAGTGTTTCAAAGCTACCCAATCAAAACAAAGTTTCAACACTGGGAGATGAATGCAGAGAATAGAAAGAAATTTCACTGAATTATTCTATGTAGTTTTTACTTGAAGATATTTCGTTTTTCACCGTAGGCCTCAAAGATCTCCAAAAGTCCACTTGCAAATTCTACAAAAAGAACGTTTCAACACTGCTGAATCATAAGAAAGTTTCAACTCAGTGAGATGATTGCACAGATCAGAAAGTAGTTTCACAGAATGCTTCTGTGTAGTTTTTATATAAAGATATACCTTTTTCCACAATAGGTCTCAAAGTGCTCCAAATGTCCACTTGCAGGTTCTACGAAAAGAGTGTGTCAAAACTGTTAAGTCAAAAGAAATGTTGTAATTTGTGAGATGAATGAGCAGAATAGAAAGAAGTTTCAGAGAATTCTTCTCTGTAGTTTTTAAGGGAAGATATTTCATTTTTCACCGTAGGAATCAATGTTCTCCAAATGTCCCCATGGAGATTCTACAAATAGAGTGTTTCAAAACTGCTCAATCAAAAGTAAGGTTCAACTCTGTTAGTTGAATGCACAGATCTGAAAGAAGTTTCACACAGTGCCTCTGTGTAGTTTTTAGGGGAAGATATTTCATTTTTCACCATAGGACTCAATGTTCTTCAAATGTCCACTTGCAGATTCTACAAATAGTGTGTTTCAAAACTGCTCAATAAAAAGTAAGGTTAAACTCTGTTAGTTGATTGCACAGATCAGAAAGAAGTTTCACAGAATGCTTCCGAGTAGTTTTTATGGGAAGATAATTCTTTTTTCAACATAGGCCTCAATGTACTCCAAATGTCCACTTCTATATTCTACAAAAAGAGTGTTTCAAAACTGCTCAATCAAAAGTAAGGTTCAACTTTATTAGTTGAATGCACAGATGGGAAAGTAGTTTCACAGATTGTTTCTGTGTAGTTTTTATTTGAAGATAATCCTTTTTCCACTATAGGCCTCAAAGCGCTCCAAAAGACCACTTGCCATTTATAAAGAATAAGTGGTTCAAAACTACCCAATCAAAAGCAAGATTCAACACTGTGAGATGAATGCAGGGAGTAGAAAGAAATTCCACAGAAGTATTCTGTGTAGTTTTTACTTGAAGATATTTGGTTTTTCACCATAAGCCTCAAAGATCTCCAAATGTCCACTTGCAGATCCGACAAAAAGATTGTTTCAAAACTGCTCAATCAAAAGAAAGGTTTTAATCTGTTAGATGAATGCACCGATTAGAAAGTAGTTTCACAGAATGCTTCTGTGTAGTTTTAAGGGGAAGATATTTCGTTTTACACCGTATGCCTCAATATCCTACAAATATCCCCTTGCAAATTCTACAAAAAGTGTGTTTCAAAACAGCTGAATCAAAAGAAAGTCTCAACCCTGAGATCAATACAGAGATCTGAGAGCAGTTTCACAAAATGCTTCTGTGTAGTTTTTATTTGAAGAGATAACTTTTTCCACGATAGGCCACAAAGCGCTCCAAATGTCCAGTTGCAGATTCTACAAAAAGGGTGTTTCAAAACTGCTCAGTCAAAAGAAAGGTTCCACATTGTGAGATGAATGAACAGAATAGAAAGAAGTTTCACAAAGTGCTTCTGTGTAGTTTTTATGGGAATATATTTCGTTTTTCACCATAGGCCTCAGTTTTCTCCAAATATCCACTTTCAGATTCTTCAAATAGAGTGTTTCAAAACTGCTCAATCAAAAGTAAGGTTCAACTCTGTTAGTTGAATGCACAGAGCAGAAAGAAGTTTGACGGAATGCTTCCGTGTCTTTTTTAGGGGAAGATATTTCGTTTTTCCCCGGAGGCCTCAATGTTCTCCAAATGTCCAGTTGGATTCTGCAAATAGAGTGTTTCAAAACTGCTCAGTCAAAAGAAAAGTTCTAATTTGTGAGATGAATGAACAGAATAGAAAGAAGTTTCACAGAATGCTTCTGTCCAGTTTTTATGTGAAGATATTTCGTTTTTCACCGTAGGCCTCAATGTTCTCCAAATGTCCAGTTGCAGATTCTACAAATAGAGTGTTTCAAAACTGCTCCATCAAAAGTAAGGTTCAACTCTGTTTGTTGAATGCACGGATCAGAAAGAAGTTTCACAGAACGCTTCTGTGTAGATTTTAGGGGAAGATATTTCGTTTTTCACCATAGACCTCAGTGTACTCCAAATGTCCATTTGCAGCTTCTACAGATAGAGTGTTTCCAAACTGCTCAAGCAAAAGTAAGGTTCAACTCTGTTAGTTGAATGCATGGATCAAAATTAGTTTCACAGAATGCTTCTGTGTAGTTGCATTTGAAGATAATCCTTTTTCCACGATAATCCCCAAAGCGCTGCAAAAGTCCACTTGCAGTTTTTAAAGAAAGAGTGTTTCAAAACTACCCAATCAAAAGAAAGGTTCAACACTTTGGGATGAATGCAGAGAATAGAAAGAAATTTCACAGAAGTATCCTGTGTAGTTTTTATTTGAAGCTATTTCGTTTTTCACCATACGCCCTAAAGATCTCCAAATGTCCCATTGCAGATTCCACAAAAAGAGAGTTTCAAAACTTCTCAACCTAAAGAAAGGTTCTACTCTGTTAGATGAATGCACAGATCAGAAAGCTGTTTCACAGAATGCTTCTGTGTAGTTTTTAGGTGACGATATTTCGTTTTACCCCGTATGTCTCCATATTATCCAAATATAAACTTGCAGATTCTACAAAAGGGTCTTTCAAAACAGCTCAATCAAAAGAAAGTTCAACTCAGTGAGATGAATGCAAAGATCAGAAAGTAGTTTCACAAAATGCTTCTGTGTAGTTTTTATTTGAAGATATACCTGTTTCCACGATTGACCACAAAGCGCTCCAAATGTCGACTTGCAAATTCTACAAAAAGAGGGTTTCAAAACTGCTCAGTTGAAAGAAAGGCTCTACTTTTTGAGATGAATAAACAGAATAGAAAGCAGTTTCACAGAATGCTTCAGTGCAGTTTATATGGGAAGATATTTCTTTTTTCACCATGGGCCTGAATGTTCTTCAAATGTCCAATAGCAGATTCTACAAACAGAGTGTTTCAAAACTGCTCAATGAAAAGTAAGGTTCAAATCTGTTAGTTGAATGCATAGATCAGAAAGAAGTTTCACAGAATACTTCCATGTAGTTTTTATGGGAAGATATTGCTTTTTTGACCACAGGACCCAATGTCCTCAAAATTTCCACTTGCAGATTCTACAAATAGAGTATTTCAAAACTGCTGAGTCAAAAGAAGTGTTCTACTATGTGAGATGAATGAATAGAATAGAAAGAAGTTTCACAGAATGCTTCCGTGTAGTTTTTATGGGAAGATATTTCGTTTTCCACCATAGGCCTCAATATTCTCCAAATATCCAATTGCAGATTCTACAAAAAGAGTGTTTCAAAACTGTTTAATCAACAGTAACGTTCAACTCTGTTAGTTGAAAGCACAGATCAGAAAGAAGTTTCACAGAATGTTTCCGTGTAGTATTTATGGGAAGATATTTCTTTTTTCACCATAGGCCTGAATGTTCTCCAAATGTCCACTTGCAGATTGTACGAACAGAGTGTTTCAAAACTGCTCAATCAAAAGAAAAGTTCAACTCTGTTAGTTAAATGCACAGATAAGAAAGAAACTTCACAGAATGCTTCTGTGTAGATTTTAATGAAGATAATCCTTTTTCCATGACTGGCCTCGAAGCGCTCCAAATATCCACTTGCAGTTTATACAGAGAGAGTGTTTCAAAGCTACCCAATCAAAACAAAGTTTCAACACTGGGAGATGAATGCAGAGAATAGAAAGAAATTTCACAGAATTATTCTATGTAGTTTTTACTTAAAGGTATTTCGTTTTTCAGCATAGGCCTCAAAGATCTCCAAAAGTCCACTTGCAAATTCTACAAAAAGAACGTTTCAACACTGCTGAATCATAAGAAAGTTTCAACTCAGTGAGATGATTGCACAGATCAGAAAGTAGTTTCACAGAATGCTTCCGTGTAGTTTTTATATAAAGATATACCTTTTTCCACAATAGGTCTCAAAGTGCTCCAAATGTCCACTTGCAGGTTCTATGAAAAGAGTGTGTCAAAACTGTTAAGTCAAAAGACAGGTTGTAATTTGTGAGATGAGTGAGCATAATAGAAAGAAGTTTCAGAGAATTCTTCTCTGTAGTTTTTAAGGGAAGTTATTTCATTTTTCACCGTACGAATCAATGTTCTCCAAATGTCCACATGCAGATTCTACAAATAGAGTGTTTCAAAACTGCTCAATCAAAAGTAAGGTTCAACTCTGTTAGTTGAATGCACAGATCCGAAAGAAGTTTCACACAGTGCCTCTGTGTAGTTTTTAGGGGAAGACATTTCATTTTTCAACATAGGACTCAATGTTCTTCAAATGTCCACTTGCAGATTCTACAAATAGAGTGTTTCAAAACTGCTCAATAAAAACTAAGTTTAAACTCTGTTAGTTGATTGCACAGATCAGTAAGAAGTTTCACAGAATGCTTCCGAGTAGTTTTTATGGGAAGATAATTCTTTTTTCAACATAGGCCTCAATGTACTGCAGATGTCCACTTCTATATTCTACAAAAAGAGTGTTTCAAAACTGCTCAATCAAAAGTAAGGTTCAACTTTATTAGTTGAATGCACAGATGGGAAAGTAGTTTCACAGATTGTTTCTGTGTAGTTTTTATTTGAAGATAATCCTTTTTCCACTATAGGCCTCAAAGCGTTCCAAAAGACCGCTTGCCATTTATAAAGAATAAGTGGTTCAAAACTACCCAATCAAAAGAAAGATTCAACACTGTGAGATGAATGCAGGGAGTAGAAAGAAATTTCACAGAAGTATTCTGTGTAGTTTTTACTTGAAGATATTTGGTTTTTCACCATAAGCCTCAAAGATCTCCAAATGTCCACTTGCAGATCCTACAAAAAGAGTGTTTCAAAACTGCTCAATCAAAAGAAAGGTTTTAATCTGTTAGATGAATGCACCGATCAGAAAGTAGTTTCACAGAATGCTTCTGTGTAGTTTTAAGGGGAAGATATTTCGTTTTACACCGTATGCCTCAGTATCCTACAAATATCCCCTTGCAAATTCTACAAAAAGTGTGTTTGAAAACAGCTGAATCAAAAGAAAATCTCAACCCTGAGATCAATACAGAGATTTGAGAGTAGTTTCACAAAATGCTTCTGTGTAGTTTTTATTTGAAGAGATAACTTTTTCCACGATAGGCCACAAAGCGCTCCAAATGTCCAGTTGCAGATTCTACAAAAAGGGTGTTTCAAAACTGCTCAGTCAAAAGAAAGGTTCCACATTGTGAGATGAATGAACAGAATAGAAAGAAGTTTGACAAAGTGCTTCTGTGTAGTTTTTATGGGAATATATTTCGTTGTTCACCATAGGCCTCAGTTTTCTCCAAATATCCACTTTCACATTCTTCAAATAGAGTGTTTCAAAACTGCTCAATCAAAAGTAAGGTTCAACTCTGTTAGTTGAATGCACAGATCAGAAAGAAGTTTGACGGAATGCTTCCGTGTCTTTTTTAGGGGAAGATATTTCGTTTTTCCCCGGAGGCCTCAATGTTCTGCAAATGCCCAGTTGCAGATTCTGCAAATAGAGTGTTTCAAAACTGCTCAGTCAAAAGAAAAGTTCTAATTTGTGAGATGAATGAACAGAATAGAAAGAAGTTTCACAGAATGCTTCTGTCCAGTTTTTATGTGAAGATATTTCGTTTTTCACCGTAGGCCTCAATGTTCTCCAAATGTCCACTTGCAGATTCTACAAATAGAGTGTTTCAAAACTGCTCCATCAAAAGTAAGGTTCAACTCTGTTTGTTGAATGCACGGATCAGAAAGAAGTTTCACAGAACGCTTCTGTGTAGATTTTAGGGGAAGATATTTCGTTTTTCACCATAGACCTCAGTGTACTCCAAATGTCCATTTGCAGCTTCTACAGATAGAGTGTTTCCAAACTGCTCAAGCAAAAGTAAGGTTCAACTCTGTTAGTTGAATGCACGGATCAAAATTAGTTTCACAGAATGCTTCTGTGTAGTTGCATTTGAAGATAATCCTTTTTCCACGATAATCCCCAAAGCGCTGCAAAAGTCCACTTGCAGTTTTTAAAGAAAGAGTGTTTCAAAACTACCCAATCAAAAGAAAGGTTCAACACTTTGGGATGAATGCAGAGAATAGAAAGAAATTTCACAGAAGTATCCTGTGTAGTTTTTATTTGAAGCTATTTCGTTTTTCACCATACGCCCTAAAGATCTCCAAATGTCCCATTGCAGATTCCACAAAAAGAGAGTTTCAAAACTTCTCAACCTAAAGAAAGGTTCTACTCTGTTAGATGAATGCACAGATCAGAGAGCTGTTTCACAGAATGCTTCTGTGTAGTTTTTAGGGGACGATATTTCGTTTTACACCGTATGTCTCCATATTCTCCAAATATAAACTTGCAGATTCTACAAAAGGGTCTTTCCAAACAGCTCAATCAAAAGAAAGTTCAACTCAGTGAGATGAATGCAAAGATCAGAAAGTAGTTTCACAAAATGCTTCTGTGTAGTTTTTATTTGAAGATATACCTGTTTCCACGATTGACCACAAAGCGCTCCAAATGTCGACTTGCAAATTCTACAAAAAGAGGCTTTCAAAACTGCTCAGTTGAAAGAAAGGCTCTAATTTTGAGATGAATAAACAGAATAGAAAGCAGTTTCACAGAATGCTTCAGTGCAGTTTTTATGGGAAGATATTTCTTTTTTCACCATGGGCCTGAATGTTCTTCAAATGTCCAATAGCAGATTCTAAAAACAGAGTGTTTCAGAACTGCTCAATGAAAAGTAAGGTTCAAATCTGTTAGTTGAATGCATAGATCAGAAAGAAGTTTCACAGAATACTTCCATGAAGTTTTTATGGGAAGATATTGCTTTTTTGACCATAGGACCCAATGTCCTCAAAATTTCCACTTGCAGATTCTACAAATAGAGTATTTCAAAACTGCTCAGTCAAAAGAAGTGTTCTACTATGTGAGATGAATGAATAGAATAGAAAGAAGTTTCACAGAATGCTTCCGTGTAGTTTTTATGGGAAGATATTTCTTTTTTCACCATAGGCCTGAATGTTCTCCAAATGTCCACTTGCAGATTCGACGAACAGAGTGTTTCAAAACTGCTCAATCAAAAGAAAAGTTAAACTCTGTTAGTTAAATGCACAGATAAGAAAGAAAATTCACAGAATGCTTCTGTGTAGATTTTAATGAAGATAATCCTTTTTCCACGACTGGCCTCAAAGCGCTCCAAATATCCACTTGCAGTTTATACAGAGAGAGTGTTTCAAAGCTACCCAATCAAAACAAAGTTTCAACACTGGGAGATGAATGCAGAGAATAGAAAGAAATTTCACAGAATTATTATATGTAGTTTTTACTTAAAGATATTTCGTTTTTCACCATAAGCCTCAAAGATCTCCAAAAGTCCACTTGCAAATTCTACAAAAAGAACGTTTCAACACTGCTGAATCATAAGAAAGTTTCAACTCAGTGAGATGATTGCACAGATCAGAAAGTAGTTTCACAGAATGCTTCTGTGTAGTGTTTATATAAAGATATACCTTTTTCCACAATAGGTCTCAAAGTGCTCCAAATGTCCACTTGCAGGTTCTACGAAAAGAGTGTGTCAAAACTGTTAAGTCAAAAGAAAGGTTATAATTTGTGAGATGAATGAGCAGAATAGAAAGACGTTTCAGAGAATTCTTCTCTGTAGTTTTTAAGGGAAGATATTTCATTTTTCACCGTAGGAATCAATGTTCTCCAAATGTCCACATGCAGATTCTACAAATCGAGTGTTTCAAAACTGCTCAATCAAAAGTCAGGTTCAACTCTGTTAGTTGAATGCACAGATCCGAAAGAAGTTTCACACAGTGCCTCTGTGTAGTTTTTAGGGGAAGTTATTTCATTTTTCACCATAGGACTCAATGTTCTTCAAATGTCCACTTGCAGATTCTACAAATAGAGTGTTTCAAAACTGCTCAATAAAAACTAAGGTTAAAGTCTGTTAGTTGATTGCACAGATCAGAAAGAAGTTTCACAGAATGCTTCCGAGTAGTTTTTATGGGAAGATAATTCTTTTTTCAACATAGCCCTCAATGTACTCCAAATGTCCACTTCTGTATTCTACAAAAAGAATGTTTCAAAACTGCTCAATCAAAAGTAAGTTTCAACTTTATTAGTTGAATGCACAGATGGGAAAGTAGTTTCACTGATTGTTTCTGTGTAGTTTTTATTTGAAGATAATCCTTTTTCCACTATAGTCCTCAAAGCGCTCCAAAAGAACACTTGCCATTTATAAAGAATAAGTGGTTCAAAACTACCCAATCAAAAGAAAGATTCAACACTCTGAGATGAATGCAGGGAATAGAAAGAAATTTCACAGAAGTATTCTGTGTAGTTTTTACTTGAAGATATTTGGTTTTTCACTTAAGCCTCAAAGATCTCCAAATGTCCACTTGCAGATCCTACAAAAAGAGTGTTTCAAAACTGCTCAATCAAAAGAAAGGTTTTAATCTGTTAGATGAATGCACCGATCAGAAAGTAGTTTCACAGAATGCTTCTGTGTAGTTTTAAGGGGAAGATATTTCGTTTTACACCGTATGCCTCAATATCCTACAAATATCCCCTTGCAAATTCTACAAAAAGAGTGTTTCAAAACAGCTGAATCAAAAGAAAGTCTCAACCCTGAGATCAATACTGAGATCTGAGAGTAGTTTCACAAAATGCTTCTGTGTAGTTTTTATTTGAAGAGATAACTTTTTCCACGATAGGCCACAAAGCGCTCCAAATGTCCAGTTGCAGATTCTACAAAAGGGTGTTTCAAAACTGCTCAGTCAAAAGAAAGGTTCCACATTGTGAGATGAATGAACAGAATAGAAAGAAGTTTCACAAAGTGCTTCTGTGTAGTTTTTATGGGAATATATTTCGTTTTTCACCATAGGCCTCAGTTTTCTCCAAATATCCACTTTCAGATCCTACAAATAGAGTGTTTCAAAACTGCTCAATCAAAAGTAAGGTTCAACTCTGTTAGTTGAATGCACAGATCAGAAAGAAGTTTGACGGAATGCTTCCGTGTATTTTTTAGGGGAAGATATTTCGTTTTTCCCCGGAGGCCTCAATGTTCTCCAAATGTCCAGTTGCAGATTCTACAAATAGAGTGTTTCAAAACTGCTCAGTCAAAAGAAAAGTTCTAATTTGTGAGATGAATGAACAGAATAGAAAGAAGTTTCACAGAATGCTTCTGTCCAGTATTTATGTGAAGATATTTCGTTTTTCACCGTAGGCCTCAATGTTCTCCAAATGTCCACTTGCAGATTCTACAAATAGAGTGTTTCAAAACTGCTCCATCAAAAGTAAGGTTCAACTCTGCTTGTTGAATGCACGGATCAGAAAGAAGTTTCACAGAACGCTTCTGTGTAGATTTTAGGGGAAGATATTTCGTTTTTCACCATAGACCTCAGTGTACTCCAAATGTCCATTTGCGGCTTCTACAGATAGAGTGTTTCCAAACTGCTCAAGCAAAAGTAAGGTTCAACTCTGTTAGTTGAATGCACAGATCAAAATTAGTTTCACTGAATGCTTCTGTGTAGTTGCATTTGAAGATAATCCTTTTTCCACGATAATCCCCAAAGTGCTGCAAGAGTCCACTTGCAGTTTTTAAAGAAAGAGTGTTTCAAAACTACCCAATCAAAAGAAAGGTTCAACACTGTGGAATGAATGCAGAGAATAGAAAGAAATTTCACAGAATTATCCTGTGTAGTTTTTATTTGAAGCTATTTTGTTTTTCACCATACGCCCTAAAGATCTCCAAATGTCCCATTGCAGATTCCAGAAAAAGAGAGTTTCAAAACTTCTCAACCTAAAGAAAGGTTCTACTCTGTTAGATGAATGCACAGATCAGAAAGCTGTTTTACAGAATGCTTCTGTGTAGTTTTTAGGGGACGATATTTCGTTTTACACCGTATGTCTCAATATTCTCCAAATATAAACTTGCAGATTCTACAAAAGGGTCTTTCAAAACAGCTCAATCAAAAGAAAGTTCAACTCAGTGAGATGAATGCAAAGATCAGAAAGTAGTTTCACAAAATGCTTCTGTGTAGTTTTTATTTGAAGATATACCTGTTTCCACGATTGACCACAAAGCGCTCCAAATGTCGACTTGCAAATTCTACAAAAAGAGGGTTTCAAAACTGCTCAGTTGAAAGAAAGGCTCCACTTTTGGAGATGAATAAACAGAACAGAAAGGAGTTTCACAGAATGCTTCAGTGCAGTTTTTATGGGAAGATATTTCTTTTTTCACCATGGGCCTGAATGTTCTTCAAATGTCCAATAGCAGATTCTACAAACAGAGTGTTTCAAAACTGCTCAATGAAAAGTAAGGTTCAAATCTGTTCGTTGAATGCATAGATCAGAAAGAAGTTTCACAGAATCCTTCCATGTAGTTTTTATGGGAAGATATTGCTTTTTTGACCATAGGACCCAATGTCCTCAAAATTTCCACTTGCAGATTCTACAAATAGAGTATTTCAAAACTGCTGAGTCAAAAGAAGTGTTCTACTATGTGAGATGAATGAATTGAATAGAAAGAAGTTTCACAGAATGCTTCCGTGTAGTTTTTATGGGAAGATATTTCGTTTTCCACCATAGGCCTCAATATTCTCCAAATATCCAATTGCAGATTCTACAAAAAGAGTGTTTCAAAACTGTTTAATCAACAGTAACGTTCAACTCTGTTAGTTGAAAGCACAGATCAGAAAGAAGTTTCACAGAATGTTTCCGTGTAGTTTTTATGGGAAGATATTTCTTTTTTCACCATAGGCCTGAATATTCTCCAAATGTCCACTTGCAGATTCTACGAACAGAGTGTTTCAAAACTGCTCAATCAAAAGTAAAGTTCAACTCTGTTAGTTAAATGCACAGATAAGAAAGAAACTTCACAGAATGCTTCTGTGTAGATTTTAATGAAGATAATCCTTTTTCCACGACTGGCCTCAAAGCGCTCCAAATATCCACTTGCAGTTTATACAGAGAGAGTGTTTCAAAGCTACCCAATCAAAACAAAGTTTCAACACTGGGAGATGAATGCAGAGAATAGAAAGAAATTTCACTGAATTATTCTATGTAGTTTTTACTTGAAGATATTTCGTTTTTCACCGTAGGCCTCAAAGATCTCCAAAAGCCCACTTGCAAATTCTACAAAAAGAACGTTTCAACACTGCTGAATCATAAGAAAGTTTCAACTCAGTGAGATGATTGCACAGATCAGAAATTAGTTTCACAGAATGCTTCTGTGTAGTTTTTATATAAAGATATACCTTTTTCCACAATAGGTCTCAAAGTGCTCCAAATGTCCACTTGCAGGTTCTACGAAAAGAGTGTGTCAAAACTGTTAAGTCAAAAGAAAGGTTGTAATTTGTGAGATGAATGAGCAGAATAGAAAGAAGTTTCAGAGAATTCTTCTCTGTAGTTTTTAAGGGAAGATATTTCATTTTTCACCGTAGGAATCAATATTCTCCAAATGTCCCCATGGAGATTCTACAAATAGAGTTTTTCAAAACTGCTCAATCAAAAGTAAGGTTCAACTCTGTTAGTTGAATGCACAGATCCGAAAGAAGTTTCACACAGTGCCTCTGTGTAGTTTTTAGGGGAAGATATTTCATTTTTCACCATAGGACTCAATGTTCTTCAAATGTCCACTTGCAGATTCCACAAATAGTGTGTTTCAAAACTGCTCAATAAAAAGTAAGGTTAAACTCTGTTAGTTGATTGCACAGATCAGAAAGAAGTTTCACAGAATGCTTCCGAGTAGTTTTTATGGGAAGATAATTCTTTTTTCAACATAGGCCTCAATGTACTCCAAATGTCCACTTCTATATTCTACAAAAAGAGTGTTTCAAAACTGCTCAATCAAAAGTAAGGTTCAACTTTATTAGTTGAATGCACAGATGGGAAAGTAGTTTCACAGATTGTTTCTGTGTAGTTTTTATTTGAAGATAATCCTTTTTCCACTATAGGCCTCAAAGCGCTCCAAAAGACCACTTGCCATTTATAAAGAATAAGTGGTTCAAAACTACCCAATCAAAAGCAAGATTCAACACTGTGAGATAAATGCAGGGAGTAGAAAGAAATTCCACAGAAGTATTCTGTGTAGTTTTTACTTGAAGATATTTGGTTTTTCACCATAAGCCTCAAAGATCTCCAAATGTCCACTTGCAGATCCGACAAAAAGATTGTTTCAAAACTGCTCAATCAAAAGAAAGGTTTTAATCTGTTAGATGAATGCACCGATTAGAAAGTAGTTTCACAGAATGCTTCTGTGTAGTTTTAAGGGGAAGATATTTCGTTTTACACCGTATGCCTCAATATCCTACAAATATCCCCTTGCAAATTCTACAAAAAGTGTGTTTCAAAACAGCTGAATCAAAAGAAAGTCTCAACCCTGAGATCAATACAGAGATCTGAGAGCAGTTTCACAAAATGCTTCTGTGTAGTTTTTATTTGAAGAGATAACTTTTTCCACGATAGGCCACAAAGCGCTCCAAATGTCCAGTTGCAGATTCTACAAAAAGGGTGTTTCAAAACTGCTCAGTCAAAAGAAAGGTTCCACATTGTGAGATGAATGAACAGAATAGAAAGAAGTTTCACAAAGTGCTTCTGTGTAGTTTTTATGGGAATATATTTCGTTTTTCACCATAGGCCTCAGTTTTCTCCAAATATCCACTTTCAGATTCTTCAAATAGAGTGTTTCAAAACTGCTCAATCAAAAGTAAGGTTCAACTCTGTTAGTTGAATGCACAGATCAGAAAGAAGTTTGACGGAATGCTTCCGTGTCTTTTTTAGGGGAAGATATTTCGTTTTTCCCCGGAGGCCTCAATGTTCTCCAAATGTCCAGTTGGATTCTGCAAATAGAGTGTTTCAAAACTGCTCAGTCAAAAGAAAAGTTCTAATTTGTGAGATGAATGAACAGAATAGAAAGAAGTTTCACAGAATGCTTCTGTCCAGTTTTTATGTGAAGATATTTCGTTTTTCACCGTAGGCCTCAATGTTCTCCAAATGTCCAGTTGCAGATTCTACAAATAGAGTGTTTCAAAACTGCTCCATCAAAAGTAAGGTTCAACTCTGTTTGTTGAATGCACGGATCAGAAAGAAGTTTCACAGAACGCTTCTGTGTAGATTTTAGGGGAAGATATTTCGTTTTTCACCATAGACCTCAGTGTACTCCAAATGTCCATTTGCAGCTTCTACAGATAGAGTGTTTCCAAACTGCTCAAGCAAAAGTAAGGTTCAACTCTGTTAGTTGAATGCATGGATCAAAATTAGTTTCACAGAATGCTTCTGTGTAGTTGCATTTGAAGATAATCCTTTTTCCACGATAATCCCCAAAGCGCTGCAAAAGTCCACTTGCAGTTTTTAAAGAAAGAGTGTTTCAAAACTACCCAATCAAAAGAAAGGTTCAACACTTTGGGATGAATGCAGAGAATAGAAAGAAATTTCACAGAAGTATCCTGTGTAGTTTTTATTTGAAGCTATTTCGTTTTTCACCATACGCCCTAAAGATCTCCAAATGTCCCATTGCAGATTCCACAAAAAGAGAGTTTCAAAACTTCTCAACCTAAAGAAAGGTTCTACTCCGTTAGATGAATGCACAGATCAGAAAGCTGTTTCACAGAATGCTTCTGTGTAGTTTTTAGGTGACGATATTTCGTTTTACCCCGTATGTCTCCATATTATCCAAATATAAACTTGCAGATTCTACAAAAGGGTCTTTCAAAACAGCTCAATCAAAAGAAAGTTCAACTCAGTGAGATGAATGCAAAGATCAGAAAGTAGTTTCACAAAATGCTTCTGTGTAGTTTTTATTTGAAGATATACCTGTTTCCACGATTGACCACAAAGCGCTCCAAATGTCGACTTGCAAATTCTACAAAAAGAGGGTTTCAAAACTGCTCAGTTGAAAGAATGGCTCTACTTTTTGAGATGAATAAACAGAATAGAAAGCAGTTTCACAGAATGCTTCAGTGCAGTTTATATGGGAAGATATTTCTTTTTTCACCATGGGCCTGAATGTTCTTCAAATGTCCAATAGCAGATTCTACAAACAGAGTGTTTCAAAACTGCTCAATGAAAAGTAAGGTTCAAATCCGTTAGTTGAATGCATAGATCAGAAAGAAGTTTCACAGAATCCTTCCATGTAGTTTTTATGGGAAGATATTGCTTTTTTGACCACAGGACCCAATGTCCTCAAAATTTCCACTTGCAGATTCTACAAATAGAGTATTTCAAAACTGCTGAGTCAAAAGAAGTGTTCTACTATGTGAGATGAATGAATAGAATAGAAAGAAGTTTCACAGAATGCTTCCGTGTAGTTTTTATGGGAAGATATTTCGTTTTCCACCATAGGCCTCAATATTCTCCAAATATCCAATTGCAGATTCTACAAAAAGAGTGTTTCAAAACTGTTTAATCAACAGTAACGTTCAACTCTGTTAGTTGAAAGCACAGATCAGAAAGAAGTTTCACAGAATGTTTCCGTGTAGTTTTTATGGGAAGATATTTCTTTTTTCACCATAGGCCTGAATATTCTCCAAATGTCCACTTGCAGATTCTACGAACAGAGTGTTTCAAAACTGCTCAATCAAAAGTAAAGTTCAACTCTGTTAGTTAAATGCACAGATAAGAAAGAAACTTCACAGAATGCTTCTGTGTAGATTTTAATGAAGATAATCCTTTTTCCACGACTGGCCTCAAAGCGCTCCAAATATCCACTTGCAGTTTATACAGAGAGAGTGTTTCAAAGCTACCCAATCAAAACAAAGTTTCAACACTGGGAGATGAATGCAGAGAATAGAAAGAAATTTCACTGAATTATTCTATGTAGTTTTTACTTGAAGATATTTCGTTTTTCACCGTAGGCCTCAAAGATCTCCAAAAGCCCACTTGCAAATTCTACAAAAAGAACGTTTCAACACTGCTGAATCATAAGAAAGTTTCAACTCAGTGAGATGATTGCACAGATCAGAAATTAGTTTCACAGAATGCTTCTGTGTAGTTTTTATATAAAGATATACCTTTTTCCACAATAGGTCTCAAAGTGCTCCAAATGTCCACTTGCAGGTTCTACGAAAAGAGTGTGTCAAAACTGTTAAGTCAAAAGAAATGTTGTAATTTGTGAGATGAATGAGCAGAATAGAAAGAAGATTCAGAGAATTCTTCTCTGTAGTTTTTAAGGGAAGATATTTCATTTTTCACCGTAGGAATCAATGTTCTCCAAATGTCCCCATGGAGATTCTACAAATAGAGTGTTTCAAAACTGCTCAATCAAAAGTAAGGTTCAACTCTGTTAGTTGAATGCACAGATCTGAAAGAAGTTTCACACAGTGCCTCTGTGTAGTTTTTAGGGGAAGATATTTCATTTTTCACCATAGGACTCAATGTTCTTCAAATGTCCACTTGCAGATTCTACAAATAGTGTGTTTCAAAACTGCTCAATAAAAAGTAAGGTTAAACTCTGTTAGTTGATTGCACAGATCAGAAAGAAGTTTCACAGAATGCTTCCGAGTAGTTTTTATGGGAAGATAATTCTTTTTTCAACATAGGCCTCAATGTACTCCAAATGTCCACTTCTATATTCTACAAAAAGAGTGTTTCAAAACTGCTCAATCAAAAGTAAGGTTCAACTTTATTAGTTGAATGCACAGATGGGAAAGTAGTTTCACAGATTGTTTCTGTGTAGTTTTTATTTGAAGATAATCCTTTTTCCACTATAGGCCTCAAAGCGCTCCAAAAGACCACTTGCCATTTATAAAGAATAAGTGGTTCAAAACTACCCAATCAAAAGCAAGATTCAACACTGTGAGATAAATGCAGGGAGTAGAAAGAAATTCCACAGAAGTATTCTGTGTAGTTTTTACTTGAAGATATTTGGTTTTTCACCATAAGCCTCAAAGATCTCCAAATGTCCACTTGCAGATCCGACAAAAAGATTGTTTCAAAACTGCTCAATCAAAAGAAAGGTTTTAATCTGTTAGATGAATGCACCGATTAGAAAGTAGTTTCACAGAATGCTTCTGTGTAGTTTTAAGGGGAAGATATTTCGTTTTACACCGTATGCCTCAATATCCTACAAATATCCCCTTGCAAATTCTACAAAAAGTGTGTTTCAAAACAGCTGAATCAAAAGAAAGTCTCAACCCTGAGATCAATACAGAGATCTGAGAGCAGTTTCACAAAATGCTTCTGTGTAGTTTTTATTTGAAGAGATAACTTTTTCCACGATAGGCCACAAAGCGCTCCAAATGTCCAGTTGCAGATTCTACAAAAAGGGTGTTTCAAAACTGCTCAGTCAAAAGAAAGGTTCCACATTGTGAGATGAATGAACAGAATAGAAAGAAGTTTCACAAAGTGCTTCTGTGTAGTTTTTATGGGAATATATTTCGTTTTTCACCATAGGCCTCAGTTTTCTCCAAATATCCACTTTCAGATTCTTCAAATAGAGTGTTTCAAAACTGCTCAATCAAAAGTAAGGTTCAACTCTGTTAGTTGAATGCACAGATCAGAAAGAAGTTTGACGGAATGCTTCCGTGTCTTTTTTAGGGGAAGATATTTCGTTTTTCCCCGGAGGCCTCAATGTTCTCCAAATGTCCAGTTGGATTCTGCAAATAGAGTGTTTCAAAACTGCTCAGTCAAAAGAAAAGTTCTAATTTGTGAGATGAATGAACAGAATAGAAAGAAGTTTCACAGAATGCTTCTGTCCAGTTTTTATGTGAAGATATTTCGTTTTTCACCGTAGGCCTCAATGTTCTCCAAATGTCCAGTTGCAGATTCTACAAATAGAGTGTTTCAAAACTGCTCCATCAAAAGTAAGGTTCAACTCTGTTTGTTGAATGCACGGATCAGAAAGAAGTTTCACAGAACGCTTCTGTGTAGATTTTAGGGGAAGATATTTCGTTTTTCACCATAGACCTCAGTGTACTCCAAATGTCCATTTGCAGCTTCTACAGATAGAGTGTTTCCAAACTGCTCAAGCAAAAGTAAGGTTCAACTCTGTTAGTTGAATGCATGGATCAAAATTAGTTTCACAGAATGCTTCTGTGTAGTTGCATTTGAAGATAATCCTTTTTCCACGATAATCCCCAAAGCGCTGCAAAAGTCCACTTGCAGTTTTTAAAGAAAGAGTGTTTCAAAACTACCCAATCAAAAGAAAGGTTCAACACTTTGGGATGAATGCAGAGAATAGAAAGAAATTTCACAGAAGTATCCTGTGTAGTTTTTATTTGAAGCTATTTCGTTTTTCACCATACGCCCTAAAGATCTCCAAATGTCCCATTGCAGATTCCACAAAAAGAGAGTTTCAAAACTTCTCAACCTAAAGAAAGGTTCTACTCTGTTAGATGAATGCACAGATCAGAAAGCTGTTTCACAGAATGCTTCTGTGTAGTTTTTAGGTGACGATATTTCGTTTTACCCCGTATGTCTCCATATTATCCAAATATAAACTTGCAGATTCTACAAAAGGGTCTTTCAAAACAGCTCAATCAAAAGAAAGTTCAACTCAGTGAGATGAATGCAAAGATCAGAAAGTAGTTTCACAAAATGCTTCTGTGTAGTTTTTATTTGAAGATATACCTGTTTCCACGATTGACCACAAAGCGCTCCAAATGTCGACTTGCAAATTCTACAAAAAGAGGGTTTCAAAACTGCTCAGTTGAAAGAATGGCTCTACTTTTTGAGATGAATAAACAGAATAGAAAGCAGTTTCACAGAATGCTTCAGTGCAGTTTATATGGGAAGATATTTCTTTTTTCACCATGGGCCTGAATGTTCTTCAAATGTCCAATAGCAGATTCTACAAACAGAGTGTTTCAAAACTGCTCAATGAAAAGTAAGGTTCAAATCCGTTAGTTGAATGCATAGATCAGAAAGAAGTTTCACAGAATCCTTCCATGTAGCTTTTATGGGAAGATATTGCTTTTTTGACCACAGGACCCAATGTCCTCAAAATTTCCACTTGCAGATTCTACAAATAGAGTATTTCAAAACTGCTGAGTCAAAAGAAGTGTTCTACTATGTGAGATGAATGAATAGAATAGAAAGAAGTTTCACAGAATGCTTCCGTGTAGTTTTTATGGGAAGATATTTCGTTTTCCACCATAGGCCTCAATATTCTCCAAATATCCAATTGCAGATTCTACAAAAAGAGTGTTTCAAAACTGTTTAATCAACAGTAACGTTCAACTCTGTTAGTTGAAAGCACAGATCAGAAAGAAGTTTCACAGAATGTTTCCGTGTAGTTTTTATGGGAAGATATTTCTTTTTTCACCATAGGCCTGAATATTCTCCAAATGTCCACTTGCAGATTCTACGAACAGAGTGTTTCAAAACTGCTCAATCAAAAGTAAAGTTCAACTCTGTTAGTTAAATGCACAGATAAGAAAGAAACTTCACAGAATGCTTCTGTGTAGATTTTAATGAAGATAATCCTTTTTCCACGACTGGCCTCAAAGCGCTCCAAATATCCACTTGCAGTTTATACAGAGAGAGTGTTTCAAAGCTACCCAATCAAAACAAAGTTTCAACACTGGGAGATGAATGCAGAGAATAGAAAGAAATTTCACTGAATTATTCTATGTAGTTTTTACTTGAAGATATTTCGTTTTTCACCGTAGGCCTCAAAGATCTCCAAAAGCCCACTTGCAAATTCTACAAAAAGAACGTTTCAACACTGCTGAATCATAAGAAAGTTTCAACTCAGTGAGATGATTGCACAGATCAGAAATTAGTTTCACAGAATGCTTCTGTGTAGTTTTTATATAACGATATACCTTTTTCCACAATAGGTCTCAAAGTGCTCCAAATGTCCACTTGCAGGTTCTACGAAAAGAGTGTGTCAAAACTGTTAAGTCAAAAGAAATGTTGTAATTTGTGAGATGAATGAGCAGAATAGAAAGAAGATTCAGAGAATTCTTCTCTGTAGTTTTTAAGGGAAGATATTTCATTTTTCACCGTAGGAATCAATGTTCTCCAAATGTCCCCATGGAGATTCTACAAATAGAGTGTTTCAAAACTGCTCAATCAAAAGTAAGGTTCAACTCTGTTAGTTGAATGCACAGATCTGAAAGAAGTTTCACACAGTGCCTCTGTGTAGTTTTTAGGGGAAGATATTTCATTTTTCACCATAGGACTCAATGTTCTTCAAATGTCCACTTGCAGATTCTACAAATAGTGTGTTTCAAAACTGCTCAATAAAAAGTAAGGTTAAACTCTGTTAGTTGATTGCACAGATCAGAAAGAAGTTTCACAGAATGCTTCCGAGTAGTTTTTATGGGAAGATAATTCTTTTTTCAACATAGGCCTCAATGTACTCCAAATGTCCACTTCTATATTCTACAAAAAGAGTGTTTCAAAACTGCTCAATCAAAAGTAAGGTTCAACTTTATTAGTTGAATGCACAGATGGGAAAGTAGTTTCACAGATTGTTTCTGTGTAGTTTTTATTTGAAGATAATCCTTTTTCCACTATAGGCCTCAAAGCGCTCCAAAAGACCACTTGCCATTTATAAAGAATAAGTGGTTCAAAACTACCCAATCAAAAGCAAGATTCAACACTGTGAGATAAATGCAGGGAGTAGAAAGAAATTCCACAGAAGTATTCTGTGTAGTTTTTACTTGAAGATATTTGGTTTTTCACCATAAGCCTCAAAGATCTCCAAATGTCCACTTGCAGATCCGACAAAAAGATTGTTTCAAAACTGCTCAATCAAAAGAAAGGTTTTAATCTGTTAGATGAATGCACCGATTAGAAAGTAGTTTCACAGAATGCTTCTGTGTAGTTTTAAGGGGAAGATATTTCGTTTTACACCGTATGCCTCAATATCCTACAAATATCCCCTTGCAAATTCTACAAAAAGTGTGTTTCAAAACAGCTGAATCAAAAGAAAGTCTCAACCCTGAGATCAATACAGAGATCTGAGAGCAGTTTCACAAAATGCTTCTGTGTAGTTTTTATTTGAAGAGATAACTTTTTCCACGATAGGCCACAAAGCGCTCCAAATGTCCAGTTGCAGATTCTACAAAAAGGGTGTTTCAAAACTGCTCAGTCAAAAGAAAGGTTCCACATTGTGAGATGAATGAACAGAATAGAAAGAAGTTTCACAAAGTGCTTCTGTGTAGTTTTTATGGGAATATATTTCGTTTTTCACCATAGGCCTCAGTTTTCTCCAAATATCCACTTTCAGATTCTTCAAATAGAGTGTTTCAAAACTGCTCAATCAAAAGTAAGGTTCAACTCTGTTAGTTGAATGCACAGATCAGAAAGAAGTTTGACGGAATGCTTCCGTGTCTTTTTTAGGGGAAGATATTTCGTTTTTCCCCGGAGGCCTCAATGTTCTCCAAATGTCCAGTTGGATTCTGCAAATAGAGTGTTTCAAAACTGCTCAGTCAAAAGAAAAGTTCTAATTTGTGAGATGAATGAACAGAATAGAAAGAAGTTTCACAGAATGCTTCTGTCCAGTTTTTATGTGAAGATATTTCGTTTTTCACCGTAGGCCTCAATGTTCTCCAAATGTCCAGTTGCAGATTCTACAAATAGAGTGTTTCAAAACTGCTCCATCAAAAGTAAGGTTCAACTCTGTTTGTTGAATGCACGGATCAGAAAGAAGTTTCACAGAACGCTTCTGTGTAGATTTTAGGGGAAGATATTTCGTTTTTCACCATAGACCTCAGTGTACTCCAAATGTCCATTTGCAGCTTCTACAGATAGAGTGTTTCCAAACTGCTCAAGCAAAAGTAAGGTTCAACTCTGTTAGTTGAATGCACGGATCAAAATTAGTTTCACAGAATGCTTCTGTGTAGTTGCATTTGAAGATAATCCTTTTTCCACGATAATCCCCAAAGCGCTGCAAAAGTCCACTTGCAGTTTTTAAAGAAAGAGTGTTTCAAAACTACCCAATCAAAAGAAAGGTTCAACACTTTGGGATGAATGCAGAGAATAGAAAGAAATTTCACAGAAGTATCCTGTGTAGTTTTTATTTGAAGCTATTTCGTTTTTCACCATACGCCCTAAAGATCTCCAAATGTCCCATTGCAGATTCCACAAAAAGAGAGTTTCAAAACTTCTCAACCTAAAGAAAGGTTCTACTCTGTTAGATGAATGCACAGATCAGAGAGCTGTTTCACAGAATGCTTCTGTGTAGTTTTTAGGGGACGATATTTCGTTTTACACCGTATGTCTCCATATTCTCCAAATATAAACTTGCAGATTCTACAAAAGGGTCTTTCCAAACAGCTCAATCAAAAGAAAGTTCAACTCAGTGAGATGAATGCAAAGATCAGAAAGTAGTTTCACAAAATGCTTCTGTGTAGTTTTTATTTGAAGATATACCTGTTTCCACGATTGACCACAAAGCGCTCCAAATGTCGACTTGCAAATTCTACAAAAAGAGGCTTTCAAAACTGCTCAGTTGAAAGAAAGGCTCTAATTTTGAGATGAATAAACAGAATAGAAAGCAGTTTCACAGAATGCTTCAGTGCAGTTTTTATGGGAAGATATTTCTTTTTTCACCATGGGCCTGAATGTTCTTCAAATGTCCAATAGCAGATTCTAAAAACAGAGTGTTTCAAAACTGCTCAATGAAAAGTAAGGTTCAAATCTGTTAGTTGAATGCATAGATCAGAAAGAAGTTTCACAGAATACTTCCATGAAGTTTTTATGGGAAGATATTGCTTTTTTGACCATAGGACCCAATGTCCTCAAAATTTCCACTTGCAGATTCTACAAATAGAGTATTTCAAAACTGCTCAGTCAAAAGAAGTGTTCTACTATGTGAGATGAATGAATAGAATAGAAAGAAGTTTCACAGAATGCTTCCGTGTAGTTTTTATGGGAAGATATTTCTTTTTTCACCATAGGCCTGAATGTTCTCCAAATGTCCACTTGCAGATTCTACGAACAGAGTGTTTCAAAACTGCTCAATCAAAAGAAAAGTTAAACTCTGTTAGTTAAATGCACAGATAAGAAAGAAAATTCACAGAATGCTTCTGTGTAGATTTTAATGAAGATAATCCTTTTTCCACGACTGGCCTCAAAGCGCTCCAAATATCCACTTGCAGTTTATACAGAGAGAGTGTTTCAAAGCTACCCAATCAAAACAAAGTTTCAACACTGGGAGATGAATGCAGAGAATAGAAAGAAATTTCACAGAATTATTCTATGTAGTTTTTACTTAAAGATATTTCGTTTTTCACCATAAGCCTCAAAGATCTCCAAAAGTCCACTTGCAAATTCTACAAAAAGAACGTTTCAACACTGCTGAATCATAAGAAAGTTTCAACTCAGTGAGATGATTGCACAGATCAGAAAGTAGTTTCACAGAATGCTTCTGTGTAGTGTTTATATAAAGATATACCTTTTTCCACAATAGGTCTCAAAGTGCTCCAAATGTCCACTTGCAGGTTCTACGAAAAGAGTGTGTCAAAACTGTTAAGTCAAAAGAAAGGTTATAATTTGTGAGATGAATGAGCAGAATAGAAAGACGTTTCAGAGAATTCTTCTCTGTAGTTTTTAAGGGAAGATATTTCATTTTTCACCGTAGGAATCAATGTTCTCCAAATGTCCACATGCAGATTCTACAAATCGAGTGTTTCAAAACTGCTCAATCAAAAGTCAGGTTCAACTCTGTTAGTTGAATGCACAGATCCGAAAGAAGTTTCACACAGTGCCTCTGTGTAGTTTTTAGGGGAAGTTATTTCATTTTTCACCATAGGACTCAATGTTCTTCAAATGTCCACTTGCAGATTCTACAAATAGAGTGTTTCAAAACTGCTCAATAAAAACTAAGGTTAAAGTCTGTTAGTTGATTGCACAGATCAGAAAGAAGTTTCACAGAATGCTTCCGAGTAGTTTTTATGGGAAGATAATTCTTTTTTCAACATAGGCCTCAATGTACTCCAAATGTCCACTTCTGTATTCTACAAAAAGAATGTTTCAAAACTGCTCAATCAAAAGTAAGTTTCAACTTTATTAGTTGAATGCACAGATGGGAAAGTAGTTTCACTGATTGTTTCTGTGTAGTTTTTATTTGAAGATAATCCTTTTTCCACTATAGTCCTCAAAGCGCTCCAAAAGAACACTTGCCATTTATAAAGAATAAGTGGTTCAAAACTACCCAATCAAAAGAAAGATTCAACACTCTGAGATGAATGCAGGGAATAGAAAGAAATTTCACAGAAGTATTCTGTGTAGTTTTTACTTGAAGATATTTGGTTTTTCACTTAAGCCTCAAAGATCTCCAAATGTCCACTTGCAGATCCTACAAAAAGAGTGTTTCAAAACTGCTCAATCAAAAGAAAGGTTTTAATCTGTTAGATGAATGCACCGATCAGAAAGTAGTTTCACAGAATGCTTCTGTGTAGTTTTAAGGGGAAGATATTTCGTTTTACACCGTATGCCTCAATATCCTACAAATATCCCCTTGCAAATTCTACAAAAAGAGTGTTTCAAAACAGCTGAATCAAAAGAAAGTCTCAACCCTGAGATCAATACTGAGATCTGAGAGTAGTTTCACAAAATGCTTCTGTGTAGTTTTTATTTGAAGAGATAACTTTTTCCACGATAGGCCACAAAGCGCTCCAAATGTCCAGTTGCAGATTCTACAAAAGGGTGTTTCAAAACTGCTCAGTCAAAAGAAAGGTTCCACATTGTGAGATGAATGAACAGAATAGAAAGAAGTTTCACAAAGTGCTTCTGTGTAGTTTTTATGGGAATATATTTCGTTTTTCACCATAGGCCTCAGTTTTCTCCAAATATCCACTTTCAGATCCTACAAATAGAGTGTTTCAAAACTGCTCAATCAAAAGTAAGGTTCAACTCTGTTAGTTGAATGCACAGATCAGAAAGAAGTTTGACGGAATGCTTCCGTGTCTTTTTTAGGGGAAGATATTTCGTTTTTCCCCGGAGGCCTCAATGTTCTCCAAATGTCCAGTTGCAGATTCTACAAATAGAGTGTTTCAAAACTGCTCAGTCAAAAGAAAAGTTCTAATTTGTGAGATGAATGAACAGAATAGAAAGAAGTTTCACAGAATGCTTCTGTCCAGTATTTATGTGAAGATATTTCGTTTTTCACCGTAGGCCTCAATGTTCTCCAAATGTCCACTTGCAGATTCTACAAATAGAGTGTTTCAAAACTGCTCCATCAAAAGTAAGGTTCAACTCTGCTTGTTGAATGCACGGATCAGAAAGAAGTTTCACAGAACGCTTCTGTGTAGATTTTAGGGGAAGATATTTCGTTTTTCACCATAGACCTCAGTGTACTCCAAATGTCCATTTGCGGCTTCTACAGATAGAGTGTTTCCAAACTGCTCAAGCAAAAGTAAGGTTCAACTCTGTTAGTTGAATGCACAGATCAAAATTAGTTTCACTGAATGCTTCTGTGTAGTTGCATTTGAAGATAATCCTTTTTCCACGATAATCCCCAAAGTGCTGCAAGAGTCCACTTGCAGTTTTTAAAGAAAGAGTGTTTCAAAACTACCCAATCAAAAGAAAGGTTCAACACTGTGGAATGAATGCAGAGAATAGAAAGAAATTTCACAGAATTATCCTGTGTAGTTTTTATTTGAAGCTATTTTGTTTTTCACCATACGCCCTAAAGATCTCCAAATGTCCCATTGCAGATTCCACAAAAAGAGAGTTTCAAAACTTCTCAACCTAAAGAAAGGTTCTACTCTGTTAGATGAATGCACAGATCAGAAAGCTGTTTTACAGAATGCTTCTGTGTAGTTTTTAGGGGACGATATTTCGTTTTACACCGTATGTCTCCATATTATACAAATATAAACTTGCAGATTCTACAAAAGGGTCTTTCAAAACAGCTCAATCAAAAGAAAGTTCAACTCAGTGAGATGAATGCAAAGATCAGAAAGTAGTTTCACAAAATGCTTCTGTGTAGTTTTTATTTGAAGATATACCTGTTTCCACGATTGACCACAAAGCGCTCCAAATGTCGACTTGCAAATTCTACAAAAAGAGGGTTTCAAAACTGCTCAGTTGAAAGAATGGCTCTACTTTTTGAGATGAATAAACAGAATAGAAAGCAGTTTCACAGAATGCTTCAGTGCAGTTTATATGGGAAGATATTTCTTTTTTCACCATGGGCCTGAATGTTCTTCAAATGTCCAATAGCAGATTCTACAAACAGAGTGTTTCAAAACTGCTCAATGAAAAGTAAGGTTCAAATCCGTTAGTTGAATGCATAGATCAGAAAGAAGTTTCACAGAATCCTTCCATGTAGTTTTTATGGGAAGATATTGCTTTTTTGACCACAGGACCCAATGTCCTCAAAATTTCCACTTGCAGATTCTACAAATAGAGTATTTCAAAACTGCTGAGTCAAAAGAAGTGTTCTACTATGTGAGATGAATGAATAGAATAGAAAGAAGTTTCACAGAATGCTTCCGTGTAGTTTTTATGGGAAGATATTTCGTTTTCCACCATAGGCCTCAATATTCTCCAAATATCCAATTGCAGATTCTACAAAAAGAGTGTTTCAAAACTGTTTAATCAACAGTAACGTTCAACTCTGTTAGTTGAAAGCACAGATCAGAAAGAAGTTTCACAGAATGTTTCCGTGTAGTATTTATGGGAAGATATTTCTTTTTTCACCATAGGCCTGAATGTTCTCCAAATGTCCACTTGCAGATTGTACGAACAGAGTGTTTCAAAACTGCTCAATCAAAAGAAAAGTTCAACTCTGTTAGTTAAATGCACAGATAAGAAAGAAACTTCACAGAATGCTTCTGTGTAGATTTTAATGAAGATAATCCTTTTTCCACGACTGGCCTCAAAGCGCTCCAAATATCCACTTGCAGTTTATACAGAGAGAGTGTTTCAAAGCTACCCAATCAAAACAAAGTTTCAACACTGGGAGATGAATGCAGAGAATAGAAAGAAATTTCACTGAATTATTCTATGTAGTTTTTACTTGAAGATATTTCGTTTTTCACCGTAGGCCTCAAAGATCTCCAAAAGCCCAGTTGCAAATTCTACAAAAAGAACGTTTCAACACTGCTGAATCATAAGAAAGTTTCAACTCAGTGAGATGATTGCACAGATCAGAAATTAGTTTCACAGAATGCTTCTGTGTAGTTTTTATATAAAGATATACCTTTTTCCACAATAGGTCTCAAAGTGCTCCAAATGTCCACTTGCAGGTTCTACGAAAAGAGTGTGTCAAAACTGTTAAGTCAAAAGAAATGTTGTAATTTGTGAGATGAATGAGCAGAATAGAAAGAAGATTCAGAGAATTCTTCTCTGTAGTTTTTAAGGGAAGATATTTCATTTTTCACCGTAGGAATCAATGTTCTCCAAATGTCCCCATGGAGATTCTACAAATAGAGTGTTTCAAAACTGCTCAATCAAAAGTAAGGTTCAACTCTGTTAGTTGAATGCACAGATCTGAAAGAAGTTTCACACAGTGCCTCTGTGTAGTTTTTAGGGGAAGATATTTCATTTTTCACCATAGGACTCAATGTTCTTCAAATGTCCACTTGCAGATTCTACAAATAGTGTGTTTCAAAACTGCTCAATAAAAAGTAAGGTTAAACTCTGTTAGTTGATTGCACAGATCAGAAAGAAGTTTCACAGAATGCTTCCGAGTAGTTTTTATGGGAAGATAATTCTTTTTTCAACATAGGCCTCAATGTACTCCAAATGTCCACTTCTATATTCTACAAAAAGAGTGTTTCAAAACTGCTCAATCAAAAGTAAGGTTCAACTTTATTAGTTGAATGCACAGATGGGAAAGTAGTTTCACAGATTGTTTCTGTGTAGTTTTTATTTGAAGATAATCCTTTTTCCACTATAGGCCTCAAAGCGCTCCAAAAGACCACTTGCCATTTATAAAGAATAAGTGGTTCAAAACTACCCAATCAAAAGCAAGATTCAACACTGTGAGATGAATGCAGGGAGTAGAAAGAAATTCCACAGAATTATTCTGTGTAGTTTTTACTTGAAGATATTTGGTTTTTCACTTAAGCCTCAAAGATCTCCAAATGTCCACTTGCAGATCCTACAAAAAGATTGTTTCAAAACTGCTCAATCAAAAGAAAGGTTTTAATCTGTTAGATGAATGCACCGATTAGAAAGTAGTTTCACAGAATGCTTCTGTGTAGTTTTAAGGGGAAGATATTTCGTTTTACACCGTATGCCTCAATATCCTACAAATATCCCCTTGCAAATTCTACAAAAAGTGTGTTTCAAAACAGCTGAATCAAAAGAAAGTCTCAACCCTGAGATCAATACAGAGATCTGAGAGCAGTTTCACAAAATGCTTCTGTGTAGTTTTTATTTGAAGAGATAACTTTTTCCACGATAGGCCACAAAGCGCTCCAAATGTCCAGTTGCAGATTCTACAAAAAGGGTGTTTCAAAACTGCTCAGTCAAAAGAAAGGTTCCACATTGTGAGATGAATGAACAGAATAGAAAGAAGTTTCACAAAGTGCTTCTGTGTAGTTTTTATGGGAATATATTTCGTTTTTCACCATAGGCCTCAGTTTTCTCCAAATATCCACTTTCAGATTCTTCAAATAGAGTGTTTCAAAACTGCTCAATCAAAAGTAAGGTTCAACTCTGTTAGTTGAATGCACAGATCAGAAAGAAGTTTGACGGAATGCTTCCGTGTCTTTTTTAGGGGAAGATATTTCGTTTTTCCCCGGAGGCCTCAATGTTCTCCAAATGTCCAGTTGGATTCTGCAAATAGAGTGTTTCAAAACTGCTCAGTCAAAAGAGAAGTTCTAATTTGTGAGATGAATGAACAGAATAGAAAGAAGTTTCACAGAATGCTTCTGTCCAGTTTTTATGTGAAGATATTTCGTTTTTCACCGTAGGCCTCAATGTTCTCCAAATGTCCAGTTGCAGATTCTACAAATAGAGTGTTTCAAAACTGCTCCATCAAAAGTAAGGTTCAACTCTGTTTGTTGAATGCACGGATCAGAAAGAAGTTTCACAGAACGCTTCTGTGTAGATTTTAGGGGAAGATATTTCGTTTTTCACCATAGACCTCAGTGTACTCCAAATGTCCATTTGCAGCTTCTACAGATAGAGTGTTTCCAAACTGCTCAAGCAAAAGTAAGGTTCAACTCTGTTAGTTGAATGCATGGATCAAAATTAGTTTCACAGAATGCTTCTGTGTAGTTGCATTTGAAGATAATCCTTTTTCCACGATAATCCCCAAAGTGCTGCAAGAGTCCACTTGCAGTTTTTAAAGAAAGAGTGTTTCAAAACTACCCAATCAAAAGAAAGGTTCAACACTTTGGGATGAATGCAGAGAATAGAAAGAAATTTCACAGAAGTATCCTGTGTAGTTTTTATTTGAAGCTATTTCGTTTTTCACCATACGCCCTAAAGATCTCCAAATGTCCCATTGCAGATTCCACAAAAAGAGAGTTTCAAAACTTCTCAACCTAAAGAAAGGTTCTACTCTGTTAGATGAATGCACAGATCAGAAAGCTGTTTCACAGAATGCTTCTGTGTAGTTTTTAGGGGACGATATTTCGTTTTACCCCGTATGTCTCCATATTATCCAAATATAAACTTGCAGATTCTACAAAAGGGTCTTTCAAAACAGCTCAATCAAAAGAAAGTTCAACTCAGTGAGATGAATGCAAAGATCAGAAAGTAGTTTCACAAAATGCTTCTGTGTAGTTTTTATTTGAAGATATACCTGTTTCCACGATTGACCACAAAGCGCTCCAAATGTCGACTTGCAAATTCTACAAAAAGAGGGTTTCAAAACTGCTCAGTTGAAAGAATGGCTCTACTTTTTGAGATGAATAAACAGAATAGAAAGCAGTTTCACAGAATGCTTCAGTGCAGTTTATATGGGAAGATATTTCTTTTTTCACCATGGGCCTGAATGTTCTTCAAATGTCCAATAGCAGATTCTACAAACAGAGTGTTTCAAAACTGCTCAATGAAAAGTAAGGTTCAAATCTGTTAGTTGAATGCATAGATCAGAAAGAAGTTTCACAGAATCCTTCCATGTAGTTTTTATGGGAAGATATTGCTTTTTTGACCACAGGACCCAATGTCCTCAAAATTTCCACTTGCAGATTCTACAAATAGAGTATTTCAAAACTGCTGAGTCAAAAGAAGTGTTCTACTATGTGAGATGAATGAATAGAATAGAAAGAAGTTTCACAGAATGCTTCCGTGTAGTTTTTATGGGAAGATATTTCGTTTTCCACCATAGGCCTCAATATTCTCCAAATATCCAATTGCAGATTCTACAAAAAGAGTGTTTCAAAACTGTTTAATCAACAGTAACGTTCAACTCTGTTAGTTGAAAGCACAGATCAGAAAGAAGTTTCACAGAATGTTTCCGTGTAGTATTTATGGGAAGATATTTCTTTTTTCACCATAGGCCTGAATGTTCTCCAAATGTCCACTTGCAGATTGTACGAACAGAGTGTTTCAAAACTGCTCAATCAAAAGAAAAGTTCAACTCTGTTAGTTAAATGCACAGATAAGAAAGAAACTTCACAGAATGCTTCTGTGTAGATTTTAATGAAGATAATCCTTTTTCCACGACTGGCCTCGAAGCGCTCCAAATATCCACTTGCAGTTTATACAGAGAGAGTGTTTCAAAGCTACCCAATCAAAACAAAGTTTTAACACTGGGAGATGAATGCAGAGAATAGAAAGAAATTTCACAGAATTATTCTATGTAGTTTTTACTTAAAGGTATTTCGTTTTTCAGCATAGGCCTCAAAGATCTCCAAAAGTCCACTTGCAAATTCTACAAAAAGAACGTTTCAACACTGCTGAATCATAAGAAAGTTTCAACTCAGTGAGATGATTGCACAGATCAGAAAGTAGTTTCACAGAATGCTTCCGTGTAGTTTTTATATAAAGATATACCTTTTTCCACAATAGGTCTCAAAGTGCTCCAAATGTCCACTTGCAGGTTCTACGAAAAGAGTGTGTCAAAACTGTTAAGTCAAAAGACAGGTTGTAATTTGTGAGATGAGTGAGCAGAATAGAAAGAAGTTTCAGAGAATTCTTCTCTGTAGTTTTTAAGGGAAGTTATTTCATTTTTCACCGTACGAATCAATGTTCTCCAAATGTCCACATGCAGATTCTACAAATAGAGTGTTTCAAAACTGCTCAATCAAAAGTAAGGTTCAACTCTGTTAGTTGAATGCACAGATCCGAAAGAAGTTTCACACAGTGCCTCTGTGTAGTTTTTAGGGGAAGACATTTCATTTTTCAACATAGGACTCAATGTTCTTCAAATGTCCACTTGCAGATTCTACAAATAGAGTGTTTCAAAACTGCTCAATAAAAACTAAGTTTAAACTCTGTTAGTTGATTGCACAGATCAGTAAGAAGTTTCACAGAATGCTTCCGAGTAGTTTTTATGGGAAGATAATTCTTTTTTCAACATAGGCCTCAATGTACTCCAAATGTCCACTTCTATATTCTACAAAAAGAGTGTTTCAAAACTGCTCAATCAAAAGTAAGGTTCAACTTTATTAGTTGAATGCACAGATGGGAAAGTAGTTTCACAGATTGTTTCTGTGTAGTTTTTATTTGAAGATAATCCTTTTTCCACTATAGGCCTCAAAGCGTTCCAAAAGACCGCTTGCCATTTATAAAGAATAAGTGGTTCAAAACTACCCAATCAAAAGAAAGATTCAACACTGTGAGATGAATGCAGGGAGTAGAAAGAAATTTCACAGAAGTATTCTGTGTAGTTTTTACTTGAAGATATTTGGTTTTTCACCATAAGCCTCAAAGATCTCCAAATGTCCACTTGCAGATCCTACAAAAAGAGTGTTTCAAAACTGCTCAATCAAAAGAAAGGTTTTAATCTGTTAGATGAATGCACCGATCAGAAAGTAGTTTCACAGAATGCTTCTGTGTAGTTTTAAGGGGAAGATATTTCGTTTTACACCGTATGCCTCAGTATCCTACAAATATCCCCTTGCAAATTCTACAAAAAGTGTGTTTGAAAACAGCTGAATCAAAAGAAAATCTCAACCCTGAGATCAATACAGAGATTTGAGAGTAGTTTCACAAAATGCTTCTGTGTAGTTTTTATTTGAAGAGATAACTTTTTCCACGATAGGCCACAAAGCGCTCCAAATGTCCAGTTGCAGATTCTACAAAAAGGGTGTTTCAAAACTGCTCAGTCAAAAGAAAGGTTCCACATTGTGAGATGAATGAACAGAATAGAAAGAAGTTTGACAAAGTGCTTCTGTGTAGTTTTTATGGGAATATATTTCGTTGTTCACCATAGGCCTCAGTTTTCTCCAAATATCCACTTTCACATTCTTCAAATAGAGTGTTTCAAAACTGCTCAATCAAAAGTAAGGTTCAACTCTGTTAGTTGAATGCACAGATCAGAAAGAAGTTTGACGGAATGCTTCCGTGTCTTTTTTAGGGGAAGATATTTCGTTTTTCCCCGGAGGCCTCAATGTTCTGCAAATGCCCAGTTGCAGATTCTGCAAATAGAGTGTTTCAAAACTGCTCAGTCAAAAGAAAAGTTCTAATTTGTGAGATGAATGAACAGAATAGAAAGAAGTTTCACAGAATGCTTCTGTCCAGTTTTTATGTGAAGATATTTCGTTTTTCACCGTAGGCCTCAATGTTCTCCAAATGTCCACTTGCAGATTCTACAAATAGAGTGTTTCAAAACTGCTCCATCAAAAGTAAGGTTCAACTCTGTTTGTTGAATGCACGGATCAGAAAGAAGTTTCACAGAACGCTTCTGTGTAGATTTTAGGGGAAGATATTTCGTTTTTCACCATAGACCTCAGTGTACTCCAAATGTCCATTTGCAGCTTCTACAGATAGAGTGTTTCCAAACTGCTCAAGCAAAAGTAAGGTTCAACTCTGTTAGTTGAATGCACGGATCAAAATTAGTTTCACAGAATGCTTCTGTGTAGTTGCATTTGAAGATAATCCTTTTTCCACGATAATCCCCAAAGCGCTGCAAAAGTCCACTTGCAGTTTTTAAAGAAAGAGTGTTTCAAAACTACCCAATCAAAAGAAAGGTTCAACACTTTGGGATGAATGCAGAGAATAGAAAGAAATTTCACAGAAGTATCCTGTGTAGTTTTTATTTGAAGCTATTTCGTTTTTCACCATACGCCCTAAAGATCTCCAAATGTCCCATTGCAGATTCCACAAAAAGAGAGTTTCAAAACTTCTCAACCTAAAGAAAGGTTCTACTCTGTTAGATGAATTCACAGATCAGAAAGCTGTTTCACAGAATGCTTCTGTATAGTTTTTAGGGGACGATATTTCGTTTTACCCCGTATGTCTCCATATTATCCAAATATAAACTTGCAGATTCTAAAAAAGGGTCTTTCAAAACAGCTCAATCAAAAGAAAGTTCAACGCAGTGAGATGAATGCAAAGATCAGAAAGTAGTTTCACAAAATGCTTCTGTGTAGTTTTTATTTGAAGATATACCTGTTTCCACGATTGACCACAAAGCCCTCCAAATGTCGACTTGCAAATTCTACAAAAAGTGGGTTTCAAAACTGCTCAGTTGAAAGAAAGGCTCTACTTTTTGAAATGAATAAACAGAATAGAAAGCAGTTTCACAGAATGCTTCAGTGCAGTTTATATGGGAAGATATTTCTTTTTTCACCATGGGCCTGAATGTTCTTCAAATGTCCAATAGCAGATTCTACAAACAGAGTGTTTCAAAACTGCTCAATGGAAAGTAAGGTTCAAATCTGTTAGTTGAATGCATAGATCAGAAAGAAGTTTCACAGAATCCTTCCATGTAGTTTTTATGGGAAGATATTGCTTTTTTGACCACAGGACCCAATGTCCTCAAAATTTCCACTTGCAGATTCTACAAATAGAGTATTTCAAAACTGCTGAGTCAAAAGAAGTGTTCTACTATGTGAGATGAATGAATAGAATAGAAAGAAGTTTCACAGAATGCTTCCGTGTAGTTTTTATGGGAAGATATTTCGTTTTCCACCATAGGCCTCAATATTCTCCAAATATCCAATTGCAGATTCTACAAAAAGAGTGTTTCAAAACTGTTTAATCAACAGTAACGTTCAACTCTGTTAGTTGAAAGCACAGATCAGAAAGAAGTTTCACAGAATGTTTCCGTGTAGTATTTATGGGAAGATATTTCTTTTTTCACCATAGGCCTGAATGTTCTCCAAATGTCCACTTGCAGATTGTACGAACAGAGTGTTTCAAAAGTGCTCAATCAAAAGAAAAGTTCAACTCTGTTAGTTAAATGCACAGATAAGAAAGAAACTTCACAGAATGCTTCTGTGTAGATTTTAATGAAGATAATCCTTTTTCCACGACTGGCCTCGAAGCGCTCCAAATATCCACTTGCAGTTTATACAGAGAGAGTGTTTCAAAGCTACCCAATCAAAACAAAGTTTCAACACTGGGAGATGAATGCAGAGAATAGAAAGAAATTTCACAGAATTATTCTATGTAGTTTTTACTTAAAGGTATTTCGTTTTTCACCATAGGCCTCAAAGATCTCCAAAAGTCCACTTGCAAATTCTACAAAAAGAACGTTTCAACACTGCTGAATCATAAGAAAGTTTCAACTCAGTGAGATGATTGCACAGATCAGAAAGTAGTTTCACAGAATGCTTCTGTGTAGTTTTTATATAAAGATATACCTTTTTCCACAATAGGTCTCAAAGTGCTCCAAATGTCCACTTGCAGGTTCTACGAAAAGAGTGTGTCAAAACTGTTGAGTCAAAAGACAGGTTGTAATTTGTGAGATGAGTGAGCAGAATAGAAAGAAGTTTCAGAGAATTCTTCTCTGTAGTTTTTAAGGGAAGTTATTTCATTTTTCACCGTAGGAATCAATGTTCTCCAAATGTCCACATGCAGATTCTACAAATAGAGTGTTTCAAAACTGCTCAATCAAAAGTAAGGTTCAACTCTGTTAGTTGAATGCACAGATCCGAAAGAAGTTTCACACAGTGCCTCTGTGTAGTTTTTAGGGGAAGACATTTCATTTTTCAACATAGGACTCAATGTTCTTCAAATGTCCACTTGCAGATTCTACAAATAGAGTGTTTCAAAACTGCTCAATAAAAACTAAGTTTAAACACTGTTAGTTGATTGCACAGATCAGTAAGAAGTTTCACAGAATGCTTCCGAGTAGTTTTTATGGGAAGATAATTCTTTTTTCAACATAGGCCTCAATGTACTCCAAATGTCCACTTCTATATTCTACAAAAAGAGTGTTTCAAAACTGCTCAATCAAAAGTAAGGTTCAACTTTATTAGTTGAATGCACAGATGGGAAAGTAGTTTCACAGATTGTTTCTGTGTAGTTTTTATTTGAAGATAATCCTTTTTCCATTATAGGCCTCAAAGCGTTCCAAAAGACCGCTTGCCATTTATAAAGAATAAGTGGTTCAAAACTACCCAATCAAAAGAAAGATTCAACACTGTGAGATGAATGCAGGGAGTAGAAAGAAATTTCACAGAAGTATTCTGTGTAGTTTTTACTTGAAGATATTTGGTTTTTCACCATAAGCCTCAAAGATCTCCAAATGTCCACTTGCAGATCCTACAAAAAGAGTGTTTCAAAACTGCTCAATCAAAAGAAAGGTTTTAATCTGTTAGATGAATGCACCGATCAGAAAGTAGTTTCACAGAATGCTTCTGTGTAGTTTTAAGGGGAAGATATTTCATTTTACACCGTATGCCTCAGTATCCTACAAATATCCCCTTGCAAATTCTACAAAAAGTGTGTTTGAAAACAGCTGAATCAAAAGAAAGTCTCAACCCTGAGATCAATACAGAGATCTGAGAGTAGTTTCACAAAATGCTTCTGTGTAGTTTTTATTTGAAGAGATAACTTTTTCCACGATAGGCCACAAAGCGCTCCAAATGTCCAGTTGCAGATTCTACAAAAAGGGTGTTTCAAAACTGCTCAGTCAAAAGAAAGGTTCCACATTGTGAGATGAATGAACAGAATAGAAAGAAGTTTCACAAAGTGCTTCTGTGTAGTTTTTATGGGAATATATTTCGTTGTTCACCATAGGCCTCAGTTTTCTCCAAATATCCACTTTCACATTCTTCAAATAGAGTGTTTCAAAACTGCTCAATCAAAAGTAAGATTCAACTCTGTTAGTTGAATGCACAGATCAGAAAGAAGTTTGACGGAATGCTTCCGTGTCTTTTTTAGGGTAGATGTTTCGTTTTTCCCCGGAGGCCTCAATGTTCTCCAAATGCCCATTTGCAGATTCTGCAAATAGAGTGTTTCAAAACTGCTCAGTCAAAAGAAAAGTTCTAATTCGTGAGATGAATGAACAGAATAGAAAGAAGTTTCACAGAATGCTTCTGTCCAGTTTTTATGTGAAGATATTTCGTTTTTCACCGTAGGCCTCAATGTTCTCCAAATGTCCAGTTGCAGATTCTACAAATAGAGTGTTTCAAAACTGCTCCATCAAAAGTAAGGTTCAACCCTGTTTGTTGAATGCACGGATCAGAAAGAAGTTTCACAGAACGCTTCTGTGTAGATTTTAGGGGAAGATATTTCGTTTTTCACCATAGACCTCAGTGTACTCCAAATGTCCATTTGCAGCTTCTACAGATAGAGTGTTTCCAAACTGCTCAAGCAAAAGTAAGGTTCAACTCTGTTAGTTGAATGCACGGATCACAATTAGTTTCACAGAATGCTTCTGTGTAGTTGCATTTGAAGATAATCCTTTTTCCACGATAATCCCCAAAGCGCTGCAAAAGTCCACTTGCAGTTTTTAAAGAAAGAGTGTTTCAAAACTACCCAATCAAAAGAAAGGTTCAACACTTTGGGATGAATGCAGAGAATAGAAAGAAATTTCACAGAAGTATCCTGTGTAGTTTTTATTTGAAGCTATTTCGTTTTTCACCATACGCCCTAAAGATCTCCAAATGTCCCATTGCAGATTCCACAAAAAGAGAGTTTCAAAACTTCTCAACCTAAAGAAAGGTTCTACTCTGTTAGATGAATGCACAGATCAGAAAGCTGTTTCACAGAATGCTTCTGTATAGTTTTTAGGGGACGATATTTCGTTTTACCCCGTATGTCTCCATATTATCCAAATATAAACTTGCAGATTCTAAAAAAGGGTCTTTCAAAACAGCTCAATCAAAAGAAAGTTCAACGCAGTGAGATGAATGCAAAGATCAGAAAGTAGTTTCACAAAATGCTTCTGTGTAGTTTTTATTTGAAGATATACCTGTTTCCACGATTGACCACAAAGCCCTCCAAATGTCGACTTGCAAATTCTACAAAAAGTGGGTTTCAAAACTGCTCAGTTGAAAGAAAGGCTCTACTTTTTGAAATGAATAAACAGAATAGAAAGCAGTTTCACAGAATGCTTCAGTGCAGTTTATATGGGAAGATATTTCTTTTTTCACCATGGGCCTGAATGTTCTTCAAATGTCCAATAGCAGATTCTACAAACAGAGTGTTTCAAAACTGCTCAATGGAAAGTAAGGTTCAAATCTGTTAGTTGAATGCATAGATCAGAAAGAAGTTTCACAGAATCCTTCCATGTAGTTTTTATGGGAAGATATTGCTTTTTTGACCACAGGACCCAATGTCCTCAAAATTTCCACTTGCAGATTCTACAAATAGAGTATTTCAAAACTGCTGAGTCAAAAGAAGTGTTCTACTATGTGAGATGAATGAATAGAATAGAAAGAAGTTTCACAGAATGCTTCCGTGTAGTTTTTATGGGAAGATATTTCGTTTTCCACCATAGGCCTCAATATTCTCCAAATATCCAATTGCAGATTCTACAAAAAGAGTGTTTCAAAACTGTTTAATCAACAGTAACGTTCAACTCTGTTAGTTGAAAGCACAGATCAGAAAGAAGTTTCACAGAATGTTTCCGTGTAGTATTTATGGGAAGATATTTCTTTTTTCACCATAGGCCTGAATGTTCTCCAAATGTCCACTTGCAGATTGTACGAACAGAGTGTTTCAAAAGTGCTCAATCAAAAGAAAAGTTCAACTCTGTTAGTTAAATGCACAGATAAGAAAGAAACTTCACAGAATGCTTCTGTGTAGATTTTAATGAAGATAATCCTTTTTCCACGACTGGCCTCGAAGCGCTCCAAATATCCACTTGCAGTTTATACAGAGAGAGTGTTTCAAAGCTACCCAATCAAAACAAAGTTTCAACACTGGGAGATGAATGCAGAGAATAGAAAGAAATTTCACAGAATTATTCTATGTAGTTTTTACTTAAAGGTATTTCGTTTTTCACCATAGGCCTCAAAGATCTCCAAAAGTCCACTTGCAAATTCTACAAAAAGAACGTTTCAACACTGCTGAATCATAAGAAAGTTTCAACTCAGTGAGATGATTGCACAGATCAGAAAGTAGTTTCACAGAATGCTTCTGTGTAGTTTTTATATAAAGATATACCTTTTTCCACAATAGGTCTCAAAGTGCTCCAAATGTCCACTTGCAGGTTCTACGAAAAGAGTGTGTCAAAACTGTTGAGTCAAAAGACAGGTTGTAATTTGTGAGATGAGTGAGCAGAATAGAAAGAAGTTTCAGAGAATTCTTCTCTGTAGTTTTTAAGGGAAGTTATTTCATTTTTCACCGTAGGAATCAATGTTCTCCAAATGTCCACATGCAGATTCTACAAATAGAGTGTTTCAAAACTGCTCAATCAAAAGTAAGGTTCAACTCTGTTAGTTGAATGCACAGATCCGAAAGAAGTTTCACACAGTGCCTCTGTGTAGTTTTTAGGGGAAGACATTTCATTTTTCAACATAGGACTCAATGTTCTTCAAATGTCCACTTGCAGATTCTACAAATAGAGTGTTTCAAAACTGCTCAATAAAAACTAAGTTTAAACACTGTTAGTTGATTGCACAGATCAGTAAGAAGTTTCACAGAATGCTTCCGAGTAGTTTTTATGGGAAGATAATTCTTTTTTCAACATAGGCCTCAATGTACTCCAAATGTCCACTTCTATATTCTACAAAAAGAGTGTTTCAAAACTGCTCAATCAAAAGTAAGGTTCAACTTTATTAGTTGAATGCACAGATGGGAAAGTAGTTTCACAGATTGTTTCTGTGTAGTTTTTATTTGAAGATAATCCTTTTTCCATTATAGGCCTCAAAGCGTTCCAAAAGACCGCTTGCCATTTATAAAGAATAAGTGGTTCAAAACTACCCAATCAAAAGAAAGATTCAACACTGTGAGATGAATGCAGGGAGTAGAAAGAAATTTCACAGAAGTATTCTGTGTAGTTTTTACTTGAAGATATTTGGTTTTTCACCATAAGCCTCAAAGATCTCCAAATGTCCACTTGCAGATCCTACAAAAAGAGTGTTTCAAAACTGCTCAATCAAAAGAAAGGTTTTAATCTGTTAGATGAATGCACCGATCAGAAAGTAGTTTCACAGAATGCTTCTGTGTAGTTTTAAGGGGAAGATATTTCATTTTACACCGTATGCCTCAGTATCCTACAAATATCCCCTTGCAAATTCTACAAAAAGTGTGTTTGAAAACAGCTGAATCAAAAGAAAGTCTCAACCCTGAGATCAATACAGAGATCTGAGAGTAGTTTCACAAAATGCTTCTGTGTAGTTTTTATTTGAAGAGATAACTTTTTCCACGATAGGCCACAAAGCGCTCCAAATGTCCAGTTGCAGATTCTACAAAAAGGGTGTTTCAAAACTGCTCAGTCAAAAGAAAGGTTCCACATTGTGAGATGAATGAACAGAATAGAAAGAAGTTTCACAAAGTGCTTCTGTGTAGTTTTTATGGGAATATATTTCGTTGTTCACCATAGGCCTCAGTTTTCTCCAAATATCCACTTTCACATTCTTCAAATAGAGTGTTTCAAAACTGCTCAATCAAAAGTAAGATTCAACTCTGTTAGTTGAATGCACAGATCAGAAAGAAGTTTGACGGAATGCTTCCGTGTCTTTTTTAGGGTAGATGTTTCGTTTTTCCCCGGAGGCCTCAATGTTCTCCAAATGCCCATTTGCAGATTCTGCAAATAGAGTGTTTCAAAACTGCTCAGTCAAAAGAAAAGTTCTAATTCGTGAGATGAATGAACAGAATAGAAAGAAGTTTCACAGAATGCTTCTGTCCAGTTTTTATGTGAAGATATTTCGTTTTTCACCGTAGGCCTCAATGTTCTCCAAATGTCCAGTTGCAGATTCTACAAATAGAGTGTTTCAAAACTGCTCCATCAAAAGTAAGGTTCAACCCTGTTTGTTGAATGCACGGATCAGAAAGAAGTTTCACAGAACGCTTCTGTGTAGATTTTAGGGGAAGATATTTCGTTTTTCACCATAGACCTCAGTGTACTCCAAATGTCCATTTGCAGCTTCTACAGATAGAGTGTTTCCAAACTGCTCAAGCAAAAGTAAGGTTCAACTCTGTTAGTTGAATGCACGGATCACAATTAGTTTCACAGAATGCTTCTGTGTAGTTGCATTTGAAGATAATCCTTTTTCCACGATAATCCCCAAAGCGCTGCAAAAGTCCACTTGCAGTTTTTAAAGAAAGAGTGTTTCAAAACTACCCAATCAAAAGAAAGGTTCAACACTTTGGGATGAATGCAGAGAATAGAAAGAAATTTCACAGAAGTATCCTGTGTAGTTTTTATTTGAAGCTATTTCGTTTTTCACCATACGCCCTAAAGATCTCCAAATGTCCCATTGCAGATTCCACAAAAAGAGAGTTTCAAAACTTCTCAACCTAAAGAAAGGTTCTACTCTGTTAGATGAATGCACAGATCAGAAAGCTGTTTCACAGAATGCTTCTGTATAGTTTTTAGGGGACGATATTTCGTTTTACCCCGTATGTCTCCATATTATCCAAATATAAACTTGCAGATTCTAAAAAAGGGTCTTTCAAAACAGCTCAATCAAAAGAAAGTTCAACGCAGTGAGATGAATGCAAAGATCAGAAAGTAGTTTCACAAAATGCTTCTGTGTAGTTTTTATTTGAAGATATACCTGTTTCCACGATTGACCACAAAGCCCTCCAAATGTCGACTTGCAAATTCTACAAAAAGTGGGTTTCAAAACTGCTCAGTTGAAAGAAAGGCTCTACTTTTTGAAATGAATAAACAGAATAGAAAGCAGTTTCACAGAATGCTTCAGTGCAGTTTATATGGGAAGATATTTCTTTTTTCACCATGGGCCTGAATGTTCTTCAAATGTCCAATAGCAGATTCTACAAACAGAGTGTTTCAAAACTGCTCAATGGAAAGTAAGGTTCAAATCTGTTAGTTGAATGCATAGATCAGAAAGAAGTTTCACAGAATCCTTCCATGTAGTTTTTATGGGAAGATATTGCTTTTTTGACCACAGGACCCAATGTCCTCAAAATTTCCACTTGCAGATTCTACAAATAGAGTATTTCAAAACTGCTGAGTCAAAAGAAGTGTTCTACTATGTGAGATGAATGAATAGAATAGAAAGAAGTTTCACAGAATGCTTCCGTGTAGTTTTTATGGGAAGATATTTCGTTTTCCACCATAGGCCTCAATATTCTCCAAATATCCAATTGCAGATTCTACAAAAAGAGTGTTTCAAAACTGTTTAATCAACAGTAACGTTCAACTCTGTTAGTTGAAAGCACAGATCAGAAAGAAGTTTCACAGAATGTTTCCGTGTAGTATTTATGGGAAGATATTTCTTTTTTCACCATAGGCCTGAATGTTCTCCAAATGTCCACTTGCAGATTGTACGAACAGAGTGTTTCAAAAGTGCTCAATCAAAAGAAAAGTTCAACTCTGTTAGTTAAATGCACAGATAAGAAAGAAACTTCACAGAATGCTTCTGTGTAGATTTTAATGAAGATAATCCTTTTTCCACGACTGGCCTCGAAGCGCTCCAAATATCCACTTGCAGTTTATACAGAGAGAGTGTTTCAAAGCTACCCAATCAAAACAAAGTTTCAACACTGGGAGATGAATGCAGAGAATAGAAAGAAATTTCACAGAATTATTCTATGTAGTTTTTACTTAAAGGTATTTCGTTTTTCACCATAGGCCTCAAAGATCTCCAAAAGTCCACTTGCAAATTCTACAAAAAGAACGTTTCAACACTGCTGAATCATAAGAAAGTTTCAACTCAGTGAGATGATTGCACAGATCAGAAAGTAGTTTCACAGAATGCTTCTGTGTAGTTTTTATATAAAGATATACCTTTTTCCACAATAGGTCTCAAAGTGCTCCAAATGTCCACTTGCAGGTTCTACGAAAAGAGTGTGTCAAAACTGTTGAGTCAAAAGACAGGTTGTAATTTGTGAGATGAGTGAGCAGAATAGAAAGAAGTTTCAGAGAATTCTTCTCTGTAGTTTTTAAGGGAAGTTATTTCATTTTTCACCGTAGGAATCAATGTTCTCCAAATGTCCACATGCAGATTCTACAAATAGAGTGTTTCAAAACTGCTCAATCAAAAGTAAGGTTCAACTCTGTTAGTTGAATGCACAGATCCGAAAGAAGTTTCACACAGTGCCTCTGTGTAGTTTTTAGGGGAAGACATTTCATTTTTCAACATAGGACTCAATGTTCTTCAAATGTCCACTTGCAGATTCTACAAATAGAGTGTTTCAAAACTGCTCAATAAAAACTAAGTTTAAACACTGTTAGTTGATTGCACAGATCAGTAAGAAGTTTCACAGAATGCTTCCGAGTAGTTTTTATGGGAAGATAATTCTTTTTTCAACATAGGCCTCAATGTACTCCAAATGTCCACTTCTATATTCTACAAAAAGAGTGTTTCAAAACTGCTCAATCAAAAGTAAGGTTCAACTTTATTAGTTGAATGCACAGATGGGAAAGTAGTTTCACAGATTGTTTCTGTGTAGTTTTTATTTGAAGATAATCCTTTTTCCATTATAGGCCTCAAAGCGTTCCAAAAGACCGCTTGCCATTTATAAAGAATAAGTGGTTCAAAACTACCCAATCAAAAGAAAGATTCAACACTGTGAGATGAATGCAGGGAGTAGAAAGAAATTTCACAGAAGTATTCTGTGTAGTTTTTACTTGAAGATATTTGGTTTTTCACCATAAGCCTCAAAGATCTCCAAATGTCCACTTGCAGATCCTACAAAAAGAGTGTTTCAAAACTGCTCAATCAAAAGAAAGGTTTTAATCTGTTAGATGAATGCACCGATCAGAAAGTAGTTTCACAGAATGCTTCTGTGTAGTTTTAAGGGGAAGATATTTCATTTTACACCGTATGCCTCAGTATCCTACAAATATCCCCTTGCAAATTCTACAAAAAGTGTGTTTGAAAACAGCTGAATCAAAAGAAAGTCTCAACCCTGAGATCAATACAGAGATCTGAGAGTAGTTTCACAAAATGCTTCTGTGTAGTTTTTATTTGAAGAGATAACTTTTTCCACGATAGGCCACAAAGCGCTCCAAATGTCCAGTTGCAGATTCTACAAAAAGGGTGTTTCAAAACTGCTCAGTCAAAAGAAAGGTTCCACATTGTGAGATGAATGAACAGAATAGAAAGAAGTTTCACAAAGTGCTTCTGTGTAGTTTTTATGGGAATATATTTCGTTGTTCACCATAGGCCTCAGTTTTCTCCAAATATCCACTTTCACATTCTTCAAATAGAGTGTTTCAAAACTGCTCAATCAAAAGTAAGATTCAACTCTGTTAGTTGAATGCACAGATCAGAAAGAAGTTTGACGGAATGCTTCCGTGTCTTTTTTAGGGGAAGATGTTTCGTTTTTCCCCGGAGGCCTCAATGTTCTCCAAATGCCCATTTGCAGATTCTGCAAATAGAGTGTTTCAAAACTGCTCAGTCAAAAGAAAAGTTCTAATTCGTGAGATGAATGAACAGAATAGAAAGAAGTTTCACAGAATGCTTCTGTCCAGTTTTTATGTGAAGATATTTCGTTTTTCACCGTAGGCCTCAATGTTCTCCAAATGTCCACTTGCAGATTCTACAAATAGAGTGTTTCAAAACTGCTCCATCAAAAGTAAGGTTCAACCCTGTTTGTTGAATGCACGGATCAGAAAGAAGTTTCACAGAACGCTTCTGTGTAGATTTTAGGGGAAGATATTTCGTTTTTCACCATAGACCTCAGTGTACTCCAAATGTCCATTTGCAGCTTCTACAGATAGAGTGTTTCCAAACTGCTCAAGCAAAAGTAAGGTTCAACTCTGTTAGTTGAATGCACGGATCAAAATTAGTTTCACAGAATGCTTCTGTGTAGTTGCATTTGAAGATAATCCTTTTTCCACGATAATCCCCAAAGCGCTGCAAAAGTCCACTTGCAGTTTTTAAAGAAAGAGTGTTTCAAAACTACCCAATCAAAAGAAAGGTTCAACACTTTGGGATGAATGCAGAGAATAGAAAGAAATTTCACAGAAGTATCCTGTGTAGTTTTTATTTGAAGCTATTTCGTTTTTCACCATACGCCCTAAAGATCTCCAAATGTCCCATTGCAGATTCCACAAAAAGAGAGTTTCAAAACTTCTCAACCTAAAGAAAGGTTCTACTCTGTTAGATGAATGCACAGATCAGAGAGCTGTTTCACAGAATGCTTCTGTGTAGTTTTTAGGGGACGATATTTCGTTTTACACCGTATGTCTCCATATTCTCCAAATATAAACTTGCAGATTCTACAAAAGGGTCTTTCAAAACAGCTCAATCAAAAGAAAGTTCAACTCAGTGAGATGAACGCAAAGATCAGAATGTAGTTTCACAAAATGCTTCTGTGTAGTTTTTATTTGAAGATATACCTGTTTCCACGATTGACCACAAAGCGCTCCAAATGTCGACTTGCAAATTCTACAAAAAGAGGCTTTCAAAACTGCTCAGTTGAAGGAAAGGCTCTACTTTTTGAGATGAATAAACAGAATAGAAAGCAGTTTCACAGAATGCTTCAGTGCAGTTTTTATGGGAAGATATTTCTTTTTTCACCATGGGCCTGAATGTTCTTCAAATGTCCAATAGCAGATTCTACAAACAGAGTGTTTCAAAACTGCTCAATGAAAAGTAAGGTTCAAATCAGTTAGTTGAATGCATAGATCAGAAAGAAGTTTCACAGAATACTTCCATGTAGTTTTTATGGGAAGATATTGCTTTTTTGACCATAGGACCCAATGTCCTCAAAATTTCCACTTGCAGATTCTACAAATAGAGTATTTCAAAACTGCTCAGTCAAAAGAAGTGTTCTACTATGTGAGATGAATGAATAGAATAGAAAGAAGTTTCACAGAATGCTTCCGTGTAGTTTTTATGGGAAGATATTTCTTTTTTCACCATAGGCCTGAATGTTCTCCAAATGTCCACTTGCAGATTCTACGAACAGAGTGTTTCAAAACTGCTCAATCAAAAGAAATGTTCAACTCTGTTAGTTAAATGCACAGATAAGAAAGAAACTTCACAGAATGCTTCTGTGTAGATTTTAATGAAGATAATCCTTTTTCCATGACTGGCCTCAAAGCGCTCCAAATATCCACTTGCAGTTTATACAGAGAGAGTGTTTCAAAGCTACCCAATCAAAACAAAGTTTCAACACTGGGAGATGAATGCAGAGAATAGAAAGAAATTTCACAGAATTATTCTATGTAGTTTTTACTTAAAGGTATTTCGTTTTTCACCATAGGCCTCAAAGATCTCCAAAAGTCCACTTGCAAATTCTACAAAAAGAACGTTTCAACACTGCTGAATCATAAGAAAGTTTCAACTCAGTGAGATGATTGCACAGATCAGAAAGTAGTTTCACAGAATGCTTCTGTGTAGTTTTTATATAAAGATATACCTTTTTCCACAATAGGTCTCAAAGTGCTCCAAATGTCCACTTGCAGGTTCTACGAAAAGAGTGTGTCAAAACTGTTGAGTCAAAAGACAGGTTGTAATTTGTGAGATGAGTGAGCAGAATAGAAAGAAGTTTCAGAGAATTCTTCTCTGTAGTTTTTAAGGGAAGTTATTTCATTTTTCACCGTAGGAATCAATGTTCTCCAAATGTCCACATGCAGATTCTACAAATAGAGTGTTTCAAAACTGCTCAATCAAAAGTAAGGTTCAACTCTGTTAGTTGAATGCACAGATCCGAAAGAAGTTTCACACAGTGCCTCTGTGTAGTTTTTAGGGGAAGACATTTCATTTTTCAACATAGGACTCAATGTTCTTCAAATGTCCACTTGCAGATTCTACAAATAGAGTGTTTCAAAACTGCTCAATAAAAACTAAGTTTAAACACTGTTAGTTGATTGCACAGATCAGTAAGAAGTTTCACAGAATGCTTCCGAGTAGTTTTTATGGGAAGATAATTCTTTTTTCAACATAGGCCTCAATGTACTCCAAATGTCCACTTCTATATTCTACAAAAAGAGTGTTTCAAAACTGCTCAATCAAAAGTAAGGTTCAACTTTATTAGTTGAATGCACAGATGGGAAAGTAGTTTCACAGATTGTTTCTGTGTAGTTTTTATTTGAAGATAATCCTTTTTCCATTATAGGCCTCAAAGCGTTCCAAAAGACCGCTTGCCATTTATAAAGAATAAGTGGTTCAAAACTACCCAATCAAAAGAAAGATTCAACACTGTGAGATGAATGCAGGGAGTAGAAAGAAATTTCACAGAAGTATTCTGTGTAGTTTTTACTTGAAGATATTTGGTTTTTCACCATAAGCCTCAAAGATCTCCAAATGTCCACTTGCAGATCCTACAAAAAGAGTGTTTCAAAACTGCTCAATCAAAAGAAAGGTTTTAATCTGTTAGATGAATGCACCGATCAGAAAGTAGTTTCACAGAATGCTTCTGTGTAGTTTTAAGGGGAAGATATTTCATTTTACACCGTATGCCTCAGTATCCTACAAATATCCCCTTGCAAATTCTACAAAAAGTGTGTTTGAAAACAGCTGAATCAAAAGAAAGTCTCAACCCTGAGATCAATACAGAGATCTGAGAGTAGTTTCACAAAATGCTTCTGTGTAGTTTTTATTTGAAGAGATAACTTTTTCCACGATAGGCCACAAAGCGCTCCAAATGTCCAGTTGCAGATTCTACAAAAAGGGTGTTTCAAAACTGCTCAGTCAAAAGAAAGGTTCCACATTGTGAGATGAATGAACAGAATAGAAAGAAGTTTCACAAAGTGCTTCTGTGTAGTTTTTATGGGAATATATTTCGTTGTTCACCATAGGCCTCAGTTTTCTCCAAATATCCACTTTCACATTCTTCAAATAGAGTGTTTCAAAACTGCTCAATCAAAAGTAAGATTCAACTCTGTTAGTTGAATGCACAGATCAGAAAGAAGTTTGACGGAATGCTTCCGTGTCTTTTTTAGGGTAGATGTTTCGTTTTTCCCCGGAGGCCTCAATGTTCTCCAAATGCCCATTTGCAGATTCTGCAAATAGAGTGTTTCAAAACTGCTCAGTCAAAAGAAAAGTTCTAATTCGTGAGATGAATGAACAGAATAGAAAGAAGTTTCACAGAATGCTTCTGTCCAGTTTTTATGTGAAGATATTTCGTTTTTCACCGTAGGCCTCAATGTTCTCCAAATGTCCAGTTGCAGATTCTACAAATAGAGTGTTTCAAAACTGCTCCATCAAAAGTAAGGTTCAACCCTGTTTGTTGAATGCACGGATCAGAAAGAAGTTTCACAGAACGCTTCTGTGTAGATTTTAGGGGAAGATATTTCGTTTTTCACCATAGACCTCAGTGTACTCCAAATGTCCATTTGCAGCTTCTACAGATAGAGTGTTTCCAAACTGCTCAAGCAAAAGTAAGGTTCAACTCTGTTAGTTGAATGCACGGATCACAATTAGTTTCACAGAATGCTTCTGTGTAGTTGCATTTGAAGATAATCCTTTTTCCACGATAATCCCCAAAGCGCTGCAAAAGTCCACTTGCAGTTTTTAAAGAAAGAGTGTTTCAAAACTACCCAATCAAAAGAAAGGTTCAACACTTTGGGATGAATGCAGAGAATAGAAAGAAATTTCACAGAAGTATCCTGTGTAGTTTTTATTTGAAGCTATTTCGTTTTTCACCATACGCCCTAAAGATCTCCAAATGTCCCATTGCAGATTCCACAAAAAGAGAGTTTCAAAACTTCTCAACCTAAAGAAAGGTTCTACTCTGTTAGATGAATGCACAGATCAGAAAGCTGTTTCACAGAATGCTTCTGTATAGTTTTTAGGGGACGATATTTCGTTTTACCCCGTATGTCTCCATATTATCCAAATATAAACTTGCAGATTCTAAAAAAGGGTCTTTCAAAACAGCTCAATCAAAAGAAAGTTCAACGCAGTGAGATGAATGCAAAGATCAGAAAGTAGTTTCACAAAATGCTTCTGTGTAGTTTTTATTTGAAGATATACCTGTTTCCACGATTGACCACAAAGCCCTCCAAATGTCGACTTGCAAATTCTACAAAAAGTGGGTTTCAAAACTGCTCAGTTGAAAGAAAGGCTCTACTTTTTGAAATGAATAAACAGAATAGAAAGCAGTTTCACAGAATGCTTCAGTGCAGTTTATATGGGAAGATATTTCTTTTTTCACCATGGGCCTGAATGTTCTTCAAATGTCCAATAGCAGATTCTACAAACAGAGTGTTTCAAAACTGCTCAATGGAAAGTAAGGTTCAAATCTGTTAGTTGAATGCATAGATCAGAAAGAAGTTTCACAGAATCCTTCCATGTAGTTTTTATGGGAAGATATTGCTTTTTTGACCACAGGACCCAATGTCCTCAAAATTTCCACTTGCAGATTCTACAAATAGAGTATTTCAAAACTGCTGAGTCAAAAGAAGTGTTCTACTATGTGAGATGAATGAATAGAATAGAAAGAAGTTTCACAGAATGCTTCCGTGTAGTTTTTATGGGAAGATATTTCGTTTTCCACCATAGGCCTCAATATTCTCCAAATATCCAATTGCAGATTCTACAAAAAGAGTGTTTCAAAACTGTTTAATCAACAGTAACGTTCAACTCTGTTAGTTGAAAGCACAGATCAGAAAGAAGTTTCACAGAATGTTTCCGTGTAGTATTTATGGGAAGATATTTCTTTTTTCACCATAGGCCTGAATGTTCTCCAAATGTCCACTTGCAGATTGTACGAACAGAGTGTTTCAAAAGTGCTCAATCAAAAGAAAAGTTCAACTCTGTTAGTTAAATGCACAGATAAGAAAGAAACTTCACAGAATGCTTCTGTGTAGATTTTAATGAAGATAATCCTTTTTCCACGACTGGCCTCGAAGCGCTCCAAATATCCACTTGCAGTTTATACAGAGAGAGTGTTTCAAAGCTACCCAATCAAAACAAAGTTTCAACACTGGGAGATGAATGCAGAGAATAGAAAGAAATTTCACAGAATTATTCTATGTAGTTTTTACTTAAAGGTATTTCGTTTTTCACCATAGGCCTCAAAGATCTCCAAAAGTCCACTTGCAAATTCTACAAAAAGAACGTTTCAACACTGCTGAATCATAAGAAAGTTTCAACTCAGTGAGATGATTGCACAGATCAGAAAGTAGTTTCACAGAATGCTTCTGTGTAGTTTTTATATAAAGATATACCTTTTTCCACAATAGGTCTCAAAGTGCTCCAAATGTCCACTTGCAGGTTCTACGAAAAGAGTGTGTCAAAACTGTTGAGTCAAAAGACAGGTTGTAATTTGTGAGATGAGTGAGCAGAATAGAAAGAAGTTTCAGAGAATTCTTCTCTGTAGTTTTTAAGGGAAGTTATTTCATTTTTCACCGTAGGAATCAATGTTCTCCAAATGTCCACATGCAGATTCTACAAATAGAGTGTTTCAAAACTGCTCAATCAAAAGTAAGGTTCAACTCTGTTAGTTGAATGCACAGATCCGAAAGAAGTTTCACACAGTGCCTCTGTGTAGTTTTTAGGGGAAGACATTTCATTTTTCAACATAGGACTCAATGTTCTTCAAATGTCCACTTGCAGATTCTACAAATAGAGTGTTTCAAAACTGCTCAATAAAAACTAAGTTTAAACACTGTTAGTTGATTGCACAGATCAGTAAGAAGTTTCACAGAATGCTTCCGAGTAGTTTTTATGGGAAGATAATTCTTTTTTCAACATAGGCCTCAATGTACTCCAAATGTCCACTTCTATATTCTACAAAAAGAGTGTTTCAAAACTGCTCAATCAAAAGTAAGGTTCAACTTTATTAGTTGAATGCACAGATGGGAAAGTAGTTTCACAGATTGTTTCTGTGTAGTTTTTATTTGAAGATAATCCTTTTTCCATTATAGGCCTCAAAGCGTTCCAAAAGACCGCTTGCCATTTATAAAGAATAAGTGGTTCAAAACTACCCAATCAAAAGAAAGATTCAACACTGTGAGATGAATGCAGGGAGTAGAAAGAAATTTCACAGAAGTATTCTGTGTAGTTTTTACTTGAAGATATTTGGTTTTTCACCATAAGCCTCAAAGATCTCCAAATGTCCACTTGCAGATCCTACAAAAAGAGTGTTTCAAAACTGCTCAATCAAAAGAAAGGTTTTAATCTGTTAGATGAATGCACCGATCAGAAAGTAGTTTCACAGAATGCTTCTGTGTAGTTTTAAGGGGAAGATATTTCATTTTACACCGTATGCCTCAGTATCCTACAAATATCCCCTTGCAAATTCTACAAAAAATGTGTTTGAAAACAGCTGAATCAAAAGAAAGTCTCAACCCTGAGATCAATACAGAGATCTGAGAGTAGTTTCACAAAATGCTTCTGTGTAGTTTTTATTTGAAGAGATAACTTTTTCCACGATAGGCCACAAAGCGCTCCAAATGTCCAGTTGCAGATTCTACAAAAAGGGTGTTTCAAAACTGCTCAGTCAAAAGAAAGGTTCCACATTGTGAGATGAATGAACAGAATAGAAAGAAGTTTCACAAAGTGCTTCTGTGTAGTTTTTATGGGAATATATTTCGTTGTTCACCATAGGCCTCAGTTTTCTCCAAATATCCACTTTCACATTCTTCAAATAGAGTGTTTCAAAACTGCTCAATCAAAAGTAAGATTCAACTCTGTTAGTTGAATGCACAGATCAGAAAGAAGTTTGACGGAATGCTTCCGTGTCTTTTTTAGGGGAAGATGTTTCGTTTTTCCCCGGAGGCCTCAATGTTCTCCAAATGCCCATTTGCAGATTCTGCAAATAGAGTGTTTCAAAACTGCTCAGTCAAAAGAAAAGTTCTAATTCGTGAGATGAATGAACAGAATAGAAAGAAGTTTCACAGAATGCTTCTGTCCAGTTTTTATGTGAAGATATTTCGTTTTTCACCGTAGGCCTCAATGTTCTCCAAATGTCCACTTGCAGATTCTACAAATAGAGTGTTTCAAAACTGCTCCATCAAAAGTAAGGTTCAACCCTGTTTGTTGAATGCACGGATCAGAAAGAAGTTTCACAGAACGCTTCTGTGTAGATTTTAGGGGAAGATATTTCGTTTTTCACCATAGACCTCAGTGTACTCCAAATGTCCATTTGCAGCTTCTACAGATAGAGTGTTTCCAAACTGCTCAAGCAAAAGTAAGGTTCAACTCTGTTAGTTGAATGCACGGATCAAAATTAGTTTCACAGAATGCTTCTGTGTAGTTGCATTTGAAGATAATCCTTTTTCCACGATAATCCCCAAAGCGCTGCAAAAGTCCACTTGCAGTTTTTAAAGAAAGAGTGTTTCAAAACTACCCAATCAAAAGAAAGGTTCAACACTTTGGGATGAATGCAGAGAATAGAAAGAAATTTCACAGAAGTATCCTGTGTAGTTTTTATTTGAAGCTATTTCGTTTTTCACCATACGCCCTAAAGATCTCCAAATGTCCCATTGCAGATTCCACAAAAAGAGAGTTTCAAAACTTCTCAACCTAAAGAAAGGTTCTACTCTGTTAGATGAATGCACAGATCAGAGAGCTGTTTCACAGAATGCTTCTGTGTAGTTTTTAGGGGACGATATTTCGTTTTACACCGTATGTCTCCATATTCTCCAAATATAAACTTGCAGATTCTACAAAAGGGTCTTTCAAAACAGCTCAATCAAAAGAAAGTTCAACTCAGTGAGATGAACGCAAAGATCAGAATGTAGTTTCACAAAATGCTTCTGTGTAGTTTTTATTTGAAGATATACCTGTTTCCACGATTGACCACAAAGCGCTCCAAATGTCGACTTGCAAATTCTACAAAAAGAGGCTTTCAAAACTGCTCAGTTGAAGGAAAGGCTCTACTTTTTGAGATGAATAAACAGAATAGAAAGCAGTTTCACAGAATGCTTCAGTGCAGTTTTTATGGGAAGATATTTCTTTTTTCACCATGGGCCTGAATGTTCTTCAAATGTCCAATAGCAGATTCTACAAACAGAGTGTTTCAAAACTGCTCAATGAAAAGTAAGGTTCAAATCAGTTAGTTGAATGCATAGATCAGAAAGAAGTTTCACAGAATACTTCCATGTAGTTTTTATGGGAAGATATTGCTTTTTTGACCATAGGACCCAATGTCCTCAAAATTTCCACTTGCAGATTCTACAAATAGAGTATTTCAAAACTGCTCAGTCAAAAGAAGTGTTCTACTATGTGAGATGAATGAATAGAATAGAAAGAAGTTTCACAGAATGCTTCCGTGTAGTTTTTATGGGAAGATATTTCTTTTTTCACCATAGGCCTGAATGTTCTCCAAATGTCCACTTGCAGATTCTACGAACAGAGTGTTTCAAAACTGCTCAATCAAAAGAAATGTTCAACTCTGTTAGTTAAATGCACAGATAAGAAAGAAACTTCACAGAATGCTTCTGTGTAGATTTTAATGAAGATAATCCTTTTTCCATGACTGGCCTCAAAGCGCTCCAAATATCCACTTGCAGTTTATACAGAGAGAGTGTTTCAAAGCTACCCAATCAAAACAAAGTTTCAACACTGGGAGATGAATGCAGAGAATAGAAAGAAATTTCACAGAATTATTCTATGTAGTTTTTACTTAAAGATATTTCGTTTTTCACCATAAGCCTCAAAGATCTCCAAAAGTCCACTTGCAAATTCTACAAAAAGAACGTTTCAACACTGCTGAATCATAAGAAAGTTTCAACTCAGTGAGATGATTGCACAGATCAGAAAGTAGTTTCACAGAATGCTTCTGTGTAGTTTTTATATAAAGATATACCTTTTTCCACAATAGGTCTCAAAGTGCTCCAAATGTCCACTTGCAGGTTCTACGAAAAGAGTGTGTCAAAACTGTTAAGTCAAAAGAAAGGTTATAATTTGTGAGATGAATGAGCAGAATAGAAAGACGTTTCAGAGAATTCTTCTCTGCAGTTTTTAAGGGAAGATATTTCATTTTTCACCGTAGGAATCAATGTTCTCCAAATGTCCACATGCAGATTCTACAAATCGAGTGTTTCAAAACTGCTCAATCAAAAGTCAGGTTCAACTCTGTTAGTTGAATGCACAGATCCGAAAGAAGTTTCACACAGTGCCTCTGTGTAGTTTTTAGGGGAAGATATTTCATTTTTCACCATACGACTCAATGTTCTTCAAATGTCCACTTGCAGATTCTACAAATAGAGTGTTTCAAAACTGCTCAATAAAAACTAAGGTTAAACTCTGTTAGTTGATTGCACAGATCAGAAAGAAGTTTCACAGAATGCTTCCGAGTAATTTTTATGGGAAGATAATTCTTTTTTCAACATAGGCCTCAATGTACTCCAAATGTCCACTTCTGTATTCTACAAAAAGAGTGTTTCAAAACTGCTCAATCAAAAGTAAGGTTCAACTTTATTAGTTGAATGCACAGATGGGAAAGTAGTTTCACAGATTGTTTCTGTGTAGTTTTTATTTGAAGATAATCCTTTTTCCACTGTAGTCCTCAAAGCGCTCCAAAAGACCACTTGCCATTTATAAAGAATAAGTGGTTCGAAACTACCCAATCAAAAGAAAGATTCAACACTGTGAGATGAATGCAGGGAGTAGAAAGATATTTCACAGAAGTGTTCTGTGTAGTTTTTACTTGAAGATATTTGGTTTTTCACCCTAAGCCTCAAAGATCTCCAAATGTCCACTTGCAGATCCTACAAAAAGAGTGTTTCAAAACTGCTCAATCAAAAGAAAGGTTTTAATCTGTTAGATGAATGCACCGATCAGAAAGTAGTTTCACAGAATGCTTCTGTGTAGTTTTAAGGGGAAGATATTTCGTTTTACACCGTATGCCTCAATATCCTACAAATATCCCCTTGCAAATTCTACAAAAAGTGTGTTTCAAAACAGCTGAATCAAAAGAAAGTCTCAACCCTGAGATCAATACAGAGATCTGAGAGTTGTTTCACAAAATGCTTCTGTGTAGTTTTTATTTGAAGAGATAACATTTTCCACGATAGGCCACAAAGCGCTCCAAATGACCAGTTGCAGATTCTACAAAAAGGTTGTTTCAAAACTGCTCAGTCAAAGAAAGGTTCCACATTGTGAGATGAATGAACAGAATAGAAAGAAGTTTCACAAAGTGCTTCTGTGTAGTTTTTATGGGAATATATTTCGTTTTTCACCATAGGCCTCAGTTTTCTCCAAATATCCACTTTCAGATTCTTCAAATAGAGTGTTTCAAAACTGCTCAATGAAAAGTAAGGTTCAACTCTGTTAGTTGAATGCACAGATCAGAAAGAAGTTTGACGGAATGCTTCCGTGTCTTTTTTAGGGGAAGATATTTCGTTTTTCCCTGGAGGCCTCAATGTTCTCCAAATGCCCAGTTGCAGATTCTGCAAATAGAGTGTTTCAAAACTGCTCAATCAAAAGAAAAGTTCTAATTCGTGAGATGAATGAACAGAATAGAAAGAAGTTTCACAGAATGCTTCTGTCCAGTTTTTATGTGAAGATATTTCATTTTTCACCGTAGGCCTCAATGTTCTCCAAATGTCCAGTTGCAGATTCTACAAATAGAGTGTTTCAAAACTGCTCCATCAAAAGTAAGGTTCAAATCTGTTTGTTGAATGCACGGATCAGAAAGAAGTTTCACAGAACGCTTCTGTGTAGATTTTAGGGGAAGATATTTCGTTTTTCACCATAGACCTCAGTGTACTCCAAATGTCCCTTTGCAGCTTACACAGATAGAGTGTTTCCAAACTGCTCAAGCAAAAGTAAGGTTCAACTCTGTTAGTTGAATGCACGGATCAAAATTAGTTTCACAGAATGCTTCTGTGTAGTTGCATTTGAAGATAATCCTTTTTCCACGATAATCCCAAAGCGCTGCAAAAGTCCACTTGCAGTTTTTAAAGAAAGAGTGTTTCAAAACTACCCAATCAAAAGAAAGGTTCAACACTTTGCGATGAATGCAGAGAATAGAAAGAAATTTCACAGAAGTATCCTGTGTAGTTTTTATTTGAAGCTATTTCGTTTTTCACCATACGCCATAAAGATCTCCAAATGTCCCATTGCAGATTCCACAAAAAGAGAGTTTCAAAACTTCTCAACCTAGAGAAAGGTTCTACTCTGTTAGATGAATGCACAGATCAGAAAGCTGTTTCACAGAATGCTTCTGTGTAGTTTTTAGGGGACGATATTTCGTTTTACACCGTATGTCTCAATATTCTCCAAATATAAACTTGCAGATTCTACAAAAGGGTCTTTCAAAACAGCTCAATCAAAAGAAAGTTCAACTCAGTGAGATGAATGCAAAGATCAGAAAGTAGTTTCACAAAATGCTTCTGTGTAGTTTTTATTTGAAGATATACCTGTTTCCACGATTGACCACATAGCGCTCCAAATGTCGACTTGCAAATTCTACAAAAAGAGGCTTTCAAAACTGCTCAGTTGAAAGAAAGGTTCTACTTTTTGAGATGAATAAACAGAATAGAAAGCAGTTTCACAGAATGCTTCAGTGCAGTTTTTATGGGAAGATATTTCTTTTTTCACCATGGGCCTGAATGTTCTTCAAATGTCCAATAGCAGATTCTACAAACAGAGTGTTTCAAACCTCTCAATGAAAAGTAAGGTTCAAATCTGTTAGTTGAATGCATAGATCAGAAAGAAGTTTCACAGAATCCTCCCATGTAGTTTTTATGGGAAGATATTTCTTTTTTGACCATAGGACCCAATGTCCTCAAAATTTCCACTTGCAGATTCTACAAATAGAGTATTTCAAAACTGCTGAGTCAAAAGAAGTGTTCTACTATGTGAGATGAATGAATAGAATAGAAATAAGTTACACAGAATGCTTCCGTGTAGTTTTTATGGGAAGATATTTCGTTTTCCACCATAGGCCTCAATATTCTCCAAATATCCAATTGCAGATTCTACAAAAAGAGTGTTTCAAAACTGTTTAATCAACAGTAACGTTCAACTCTGTTAGTTGAAAGCACAGATCAGAAAGAAGTTTCACAGAATGCTTCCGTGTAGTTTTTATGGGAAGATATTTCTTTTTTCACCATAGGCCTGAATGTTCTCCAAATGTCCACTTGCAGATTCGACGAACAGAGTGTTTCAAAACTGCTCAATCAAAAGAAATGTTCAACTCTGTTAGTTAAATGCACAGATAAGAAAGAAACTTCACAGAATGCTTCTGTGTAGATTTTAATGAAGATAATCCTTTTTCCACGACTGGCCGCAAAGCGCTCCAAATATCCACTTGCAGTTTATACAGAGAGAGTGTTTCAAAGCTACCCAATCAAAACAAAGTTTCAACACTGGGAGATGAATGCAGAGAATAGAAAGAAATTTCACAGAATTATTCTATGTAGTTTTTACTTAAAGATATTTCGTTTTTCACCATAAGCCTCAAAGATCTCCAAAAGTCCACTTGCAAATTCTACAAAAAGAACGTTTCAACACTGCTGAATCATAAGAAAGTTTCAACTCAGTGAGATGATTGCACAGATCAGAAAGTAGTTTCACAGAATGCTTCTGTGTAGTTTTTATATAAAGATATACCTTTTTCCACAATAGGTCTCAAAGTGCTCCAAATGTCCACTTGCAGGTTCTACGAAAAGAGTGTGTCAAAACTGTTAAGTCAAAAGAAAGGTTATAATTTGTGAGATGAATGAGCAGAATAGAAAGACGTTTCAGAGAATTCTTCTCTGTAGTTTTTAAGGGAAGATATTTCATTTTTCACCGTAGGAATCAATGTTCTCCAAATGTCCACATTCAGATTCTACAAATAGAGTGTTTCAAAACTGCTCAATCAAAAGTCAGGTTCAACTCTGTTAGTTGAATGCACAGATCCGAAAGAAGTTTCACACAGTGCCTCTGTGTAGTTTTTAGGGGAAGATATTTCATTTTTCACCATAGGACTCAATGTTCTTCAAATGTCCACTTGCAGATTCTACAAATAGAGTGTTTCAAAACTGCTCAATAAAAACTAAAGTTAAACTCTGTTAGTTGATTGCACAGATCAGAAAGAAGTTTCGCAGAATGCTTCCGGGTAATTTTTATGGGAAGATAATTCTTTTTTCAACATAGGCCTCAATGTACTCCAAATGTCCACTTGTATATACTACAAAAAGAGTGTTTCAAAACTGCTCAATCAAAAGTAAGGTTCAACTTTATTAGTTGAATGCACAGATGGGAAAGTAGTTTCACAGATTGTTTCTGTGTAGTTTTTATTTGAAGATAATCCTTTTTCCACTATAGTCCTCCAAGCGCTCCAAAAGACCACTTGCCATTTATAAAGAATAAGTGGTTCGAAACTACCCAATCAAAAGAAAGATTCAACACTGTGAGATGAATGCAGGGAGTAGAAAGAAATTTCACGGAAGTGTTCTGTGTAGTTTTTACTTGAAGATATTTGGTTTTTCACCATAAGCCTCAAAGATCTCCAAATGTCCACTTGCAGATCCTACAAAAAGAGTGTTTCAAAACTGCTCAATCAAAAGAAAGGTTTTAATCTGTTAGATGAATGCACCGATCAGAAAGTAGTTTCACAGAATGCTTCTGTGTAGTTTTAAGGGGAAGATATTTCGTTTTACACCGTATGCCTCAATATCCTACAAATATCCCCTTGCAAATTCTACAAAAAGTGTGTTTCAAAACAGCTGAATCAAAAGAAAGTCTCAACCCTGAGATCAATACAGAGATCTGAGAGTTGTTTCACAAAATGCTTCTGTGTAGTTTTTATTTGAAGAGATAACTTTTTCCACGATAGGCCACAAAGCGCTCCAAATGTCCAGTTGCAGATTCTACAAAAAGGGTGTTTCAAAACTGCTCAGTCAAAAGAAAGGTTCCACATTGTGAGATGAATGAACAGAATAGAAAGAAGTTTCACAAAGTGCTTCTGTGTAGTTTTTATGGGAATATATTTCGTTTTTCACCATAGGCCTCAGTTTTCTCCAAATATCCACTTTCAGATTCTTCAAATAGAGTGTTTCAAAACTGCTCAATGAAAAGTAAGGTTCAACTCTGTTAGTTGAATGCACAGATCAGAAAGAAGTTTGACGGAATGCTTCCGTGTCTTTTTTAGGGGAAGATATTTCGTTTTTCCCTGGAGGCCTCAATGTTCTCCAAATGCCCAGTTGCAGATTCTGCAAATAGAGTGTTTCAAAACTGCTCAATCAAAAGAAAAGTTCTAATTCGTGAGATGAATGAATAGAATAGAAAGAAGTTTCACAGAATGCTTCTGTCCAGTTTTTATGTGAAGATATTTCGTTTTTCACCGTAGGCCTCAATGTTCTCCAAATGTCCAGTTGCAGATTCTACAAATAGAGTGTTTCAAACTGCTCCATCAAAAGTAAGGTTCAAATCTGTTTGTTGAATTCACGGATCAGAAAGAAGTTTCACAGAACGCTTCTGTGTAGATTTTAGGGGAAGATATTTCGTTTTTCACCATAGACCTCAGTGTACTCCAAATGTCCCTTTGCAGCTTACACAGATAGAGTGTTTCCAAACTTCTCAAGCAAAAGTAAGGTTCAACTCTGTTAGTTGAATGCACGGATCAAAATTAGTTTCACAGAATGCTTCTGTGTAGTTGCATTTGAAGATAATCCTTTTTCCACGATAATCCCCAAAGTGCTGCAAAAGTCCACTTGCAGTTTTTAAAGAAAGAGTGTTTCAAAACTACCCAATCAAAAGAAAGGTTCAACACTTTGCGATGAATGCAGAGAATAGAAAGAAATTTCACAGAAGTATCCTGTGTAGTTTTTATTTGAAGCTATTTCGTTTTTCACCATACGCCATAAAGATCTCCAAATGTCCCATTGCAGATTCCACAAAAAGAGAGTTTCAAAACTTCTCAACCTAAAGAAAGGTTCTACTCTGTTAGATGAATGCACAGATCAGAAAGCTGTTTCACAGAATGCTTCTGTGTAGTTTTTAGGGGACGATATTTCGTTTTACACCGTATGTCTCAATATTCTCCAAATATAAACTTGCAGATTCTACAAAAGGGTCTTTCAAAACAGCTCAATCAAAAGAAAGTTCAACTCAGTGAGATGAATGCAAAGATCAGAAAGTAGTTTCACAAAATGCTTCTGTGTAGTTTTTATTTGAAGATATACCTGTTTCCACGATTGACCACATAGCGCTCCAAATGTCGACTTGCAAATTCTACAAAAAGAGGCTTTCAAAACTGCTCAGTTGAAAGAAAGGTTCTACTTTTTGAGATGAATAAACAGAATAGAAAGCAGTTTCACAGAATGCTTCAGTGCAGTTTTTATGGGAAGATATTTCTTTTTTCACCATGGGCCTGAATGTTCTTCAAATGTCCAATAGCAGATTCTACAAACAGAGTGTTTCAAACCTCTCAATGAAAAGTAAGGTTCAAATCTGTTAGTTGAATGCATAGATCAGAAAGAAGTTTCACAGAATCCTTCCATGTAGTTTTTATGGGAAGATATTTCTTTTTTGACCATAGGACCCAATGTCCTCAAAATTTCCAGTTGCAGATTCTACAAATAGAGTATTTCAAAACTGCTGAGTCAAAAGAAGTGTTCTACTATGTGAGATGAATGAATAGAATAGAAATAAGTTACACAGAATGCTTCCGTGTAGTTTTTATGGGAAGATATTTAGTTTTCCACCATAGGCCTCAATATTCTCCAAATATCCAATTGCAGATTCTACAAAAAGAGTGTTTCAAAACTGTTTAATCAACAGTAACGTTCAACTCCGTTAGTTGAAAACACAGATCAGAAAGAAGTTTCACAGAATGCTTCCGTGTAGTTTTTATGGGAAGATATTTCTTTTTTCACCATAGGCCTGAATGTTCTCCAAATGTCCACTTGCAGATTCGACGAACAGAGTGTTTCAAAACTGCTCAATCAAAAGTAAAGTTCAACTCTGTTAGTTAAATGCACAGATAAGAAAGAAACTTCACAGAATGCTTCTGTGTAGATTTTAATGAAGATAATCCTTTTTCCACGACTGGCCTCAAAGCACTCCAAATATCCACTTGCAGTTTATATAGAGAGAGTGTTTCAAAGCTACCCAATCAAAACAAACTTTCAACACTGGGAGATGAATGCAGAGAATAGAAAGAAATTTCACAGAATTATTCTATGTAGTTTTTACTTCAAGATATTTCGTTTTTCACCATAGGCCTCAAAGATCTCCAAAAGTCCACTTGCAAATTCTACAAAAAGAACGTTTCAACACTGCTGAATCATAAGAAAGTTTCAACTCAGTGAGATGATTGCACAGATCAGAAAGTAGTTTCACGGAATACTTTTGTGTATTTTTTATATAAAGGTATACCTTTTTCCACAATAGGGCTCAAAGTGCTCCAAATGTCCACTTGCAGGTTCTACGAAAAGAGTGTGTCAAAACTGTTAAGTCAAAAGAAAGGTTGTAATTTGTGAGATGAATGAGCAGAATAGAAAGAAGTTTCAGAGAATTCTTCTCTGTAGTTTTAAAGGGAAGATATTTCATTTTTCACCGTAGGAATCAATGTTCTCCAAATGTCCACATGCAGATTCTACAAATCGAGTGTTTCAAAACTGCTCAATCAAAAGTCAGGTTCAACTCTGTTAGTTGAATGCACAGATCCGAAAGAAGTTTCACACAGTGCCTCTGTGTAGTTTTTAAGGGAAGATATTTCATTTTTCACCATAGGACACAATGTTCTTCAAAAGTCCACTTGCAGATTCTTCAAATAGAGTGTTTCAAAACTGCTCAATAAAAACTAAGGTTAAACTCTGTTAGTTGATTGCACAGATCCAAAAGAAGTTTCACAGAATGCTTCCGACTAGTTTTTATGGGAAGATAATTCTTTTTTCAACATAGGCCTCAATGTACTCCAAATGTCCACTTCTATATTCTACAAAAAGAGTGTTTCAAAACTGCTCAATCAAAAGTAAGGTTCAACTTTATTAGTTGAATGCACAGATGGGAAAGTAGTTTCACAGATTGTTTCTGTGTAGTTTTTATTTGAAGATAATCCTTTTTCCACTATAGTCCTCAAAGCGCTCCAAAAGACGACTTGCCATTTATAAAGAATAAGTGGTTCAAAACTATCCAATCAAAAGAAAGATTCAACACTGTGAGATGAATGCAGGGAGTAGAAAGAAATTTCACAGAAGTGTTCTGTGTAGTTTTTACTTGAAGATATTTGGTTTTTCACCATAAGCCTCAAAGATCTCCAAATGTCCACTTGCAGATCCTACAAAAAGAGTGTTTCAAAACTGCTCAATCAAAAGAAAGGTTTTAATCTGTTAGATGAATGCACCGATCAGAAAGTAGTTTCACAGAATGCTTCTGTGTAGTTTTAAGGGGAAGATATTTCGTTTTACACCGTATGCCTCAGTATCCTACAAATATCTCCTTGCAAATTCTACAAAATGTGTGTTTCAAAACAGCTGAATCAAAAGAAAGTCTCAACCCTGAGATCAATACAGAGATCTGAGAGTAGTTTCACAAAATGCTTCTGTGTAGTTTTTATTGAAGAGATACCTTTTTCCACGATAGGCCACAAAGCGCTCCAAATGTCCAGTTGCAGATTCTACAAAAATGGTGTTTCAAAACTGCTCAATCAAAATAAAGGTTCCACATTGTGAGATGAATGAACAGAATAGAAAGAAGTTTCACAAAGTGCTTCTGTGTAGTTTTTATGGGAATATATTTCGTTTTTCACCCTAGGCCTCAGTTTTCTCCAAATATCCACTTTCAGATTCTTCAAATAGAGTGTTTCAAAACTGCTCAATCAAAAGTAAGGTTCAACTCTGTTAGTTGAATGCACAGATCAGAAAGAAGTTTGACGGAATGCTTCCGTGTCTTTTTTAGGGGAAGATATTTCGTTTTTCCCTGGAGGCCTCAATGTTCTCCAAATGTCCAGTTGCAGATTCTACAAATAGAGTGTTTCAAAATTGCTCAGTCAAAAGGAAAATTCTAATTTGTGAGATGAATGAACAGAATAGAAAGAAGTTTCACAGAATGCTTCTGTCCAGTTTTTATGGAAGATATTTCGTTTTTCACCGTAGGCCTCAATGTTCTCCATATGTCCAGTTGCAGATTCTACAAATAGAGTGTTTCAAAACTGCTCCATCAAAAGTAAGGTTCAACTCTGTTTGTTGAATGCACGGATCAGAAAGAAGTTTCACAGAACGCTTCTGTGTAGATTTTAGGGGAAGATATTTCGTTTTTCACCATAGACCTCAGTGTACTCCAAATGTCCATTTGCAGCTTACACAGATAGAGTGTTTCCAAACTGCTCAAGCAAAAGTAAGGTTCAACTCTGTTAGTTGAATGCACGGATCAAAAGTAGTTTCACAGAATCTTTCTGTGTAGTTGCATTTGAAGATAATCCTTTTTCCACGATAATCCCCAAAGCGCTGCAAAAGTCCACTTGCAGTTTTTAAAGAAAGAGTGTTTCAAAACTACCCAATCAAAAGAAAGGTTCAACACTTTGGGATGAATGCAGAGAATAGAAAGAAATTTCACAGAATTATCCTGTGTAGTATTTATTTGAAGCTATTTCGTTTTTCACCATACACCCTAAAGATCTCCAAATGTCCCATTGCAGATTCCACAAAAAGAGAGTTTCAAAACTTCTCAACCTAAAGAAAGGTTCTACTCTGTTAGATGAATGCACAGATCAGAAAGCTGTTTCACAGAATGCTTCTGTGTAGTTTTTAGGGGACGATATTTCGTTTTACACCATATGTCTCAATATTCTCCAAATATAAACTTGCAGATTCTACAAAAGGGTCTTTCAAAAACAGCTCAATCAAAAGAAAGTTCAACTCAGTGAGATGAATGCAAAGATCAGAAAATAGTTTCACAAAATGCTTCTGTGTAGTTTTTATTTGAAGATATACCTGTTTCCACGATTGACCACATAGCGCTCCAAATGTCGACTTGCAAATTCTACAAAAAGAGGCTTTCAAAACTGCTCAGTTGAAAGAAAGGTTCTACTTTTTGAGATGAATAAACAGAATAGAATGCAGTTTCACAGAATGCTTCAGTGCAGTTTTTATGCGAAGATATTTCTTTTTTCACCATGGGCCTGAATGTTCTTCAAATGTCCAATAGCTGATTCTACAAACAGAGTGTTTCAAACCTCTCAATGAAAAGTAAGGTTCAAATCTGTTAGTTTAAGGCATAGAGCAGAAAGAAGTTTCACAGAATCCTTCCATGTAGTTTTTATGGGAAGATATTCCTTTTTTGACCATAGGACCCAATGTCCTCAAAATTTCCACTTGCAGATTCTACAAATAGAGTATTTCAAAACTGCTGAGTCAAAAGAAGTGTTCTACTATGTGAGATGAATGAATAGAATAGAAATAAGTTTCACAGAATGCTTCCGTGTAGTTTTTATGGGAAGATATTTCGTTTTCCACCATAGGCCTCAATATTCTCCAAATATCCAATTGCAGATTCTACAAAAAGAGTGTTTCAAAACTGTTTAATCAACAGTAACGTTCAACTCTGTTAGTTGAAAGCACAGATCAGAAAGAAGTTTCACAGAATGCTTCCGTGTAGTTTTTATGGGAAGATATTTCTTTTTTCACCATAGGCCTGAATGTTCTCCAAATGTCCACTTGCAGATTCTACGAACAGAGTGTTTCAAAACTGCTCAATCAAAAGTAAAGTTCAACTCTGTTAGTTAAATGCAACGATAAGAAAGAAACTTCACAGAATGCTTCTGTGTAGATTTTAATGAAGATAATCCTTTTTCCACGACTGGCCTCAAAGCGCTCCAAATATCCACTTGCAGTTTATATAGAGAGAGTGTTTCAAAGCTACCCAATCAAAACAAAGTTTCAACACTGGGAGATGAATGCAGAGAATAGAAAGAAATTTCACAGAATTATTCTATGTAGTTTTTACTTGAAGATATTTCGTTTTTCACCATAGGCCTCAAAGATCTCCAAAAGTCCACTTGCAAATTCTACAAAAAGAACGATTCAACACTGCTGAATCGTAAGAAAGTTTCAACTCAGTGAGATGATTGCACAGATCAGAAAGTAGTTTCACAGAATACTTCTGTGTATTTTTTATATAAAGGTATACCTTTTTCCACAATAGGTCTCAAAGTGCTCCAAATGTCCACTTGCAGGTTCTACGAAAAGAGTGTGTCAAAACTGTTAAGTCAAAAGAAAGGTTGTAATTTGTGAGATGAATGAGCAGAATAGAAAGAAGTTTCAGAGAATTCTTCTCTGTAGTTTTAAAGGGAAGATATTTCATTTTTCACCGTAGGAATCAATGTTCTCCAAATGTCCACATGCAGATTCTACAAATCGAGTGTTTCAAAACTGCTCAATCAAAAGTCAGGTTCAACTCTGTTAGTTGAATGCACAGATCCGAAAGAAGTTTCACACAGTGCCTCTGTGTAGTTTTTAAGGGAAGATATTTCATTTTTCACCATAGGACACAATGTTCTTCAAAAGTCCACTTGCAGATTCTTCAAATAGAGTGTTTCAAAACTGCTCAATAAAAACTAAGGTTAAACTCTGTTAGTTGATTGCACAGATCCAAAAGAAGTTTCACAGAATGCTTCCGACTAGTTTTTATGGGAAGATAATTCTTTTTTCAACATAGGCCTCAATGTACTCCAAATGTCCACTTCTATATTCTACAAAAAGAGTGTTTCAAAACTGCTCAATCAAAAGTAAGGTTCAACTTTATTAGTTGAATGCACAGATGGGAAAGTAGTTTCACAGATTGTTTCTGTGTAGTTTTTATTTGAAGATAATCCTTTTTCCACTATAGTCCTCAAAGCGCTCCAAAAGAACACTTGCCATTTATAAAGAATAAGTGGTTCAAAACTACCCAATCAAAAGAAAGATTCAACACTGTGAGATGAATGCAGGGAGTAGAAAGAAATTTCACAGAAGTGTTCTGTGTAGTTTTTACTTGAAGATATTTGGTTTTTCACCATAAGCCTCAAAGATCTCCAAATGTCCACTTGCAGATCCTACAAAAAGAGTGTTTCAAAACTGCTCAATCAAAAGAAAGGTTTTAATCTGTTAGATGAATGCACCGATCAGAAAGTAGTTTCACAGAATGCTTCTGTGTAGTTTTAAGGGGAAGATATTTCGTTTTACACCGTATGCCTCAGTATCCTAAAAATATCCCCTTGCAAATTCTACAAAATGTGTGTTTCAAAACAGCTGAATCAAAAGAAAGTCTCAACCCTGAGATCAATACAGAGATCTGAGAGTAGTTTCACAAAATGCTTCTGTGTAGTTTTTATTTGAAGAGATACCTTTTTCCACGATAGGCCACAAAGCGCTCCAAATGTCCAGTTGCAGATTCTACAAAAATGGTGTTTCAAAACTGCTCAGTCAAAATAAAGGTTCCACATTGTGAGATGAATGAACAGAATGGAAAGAAGTTTCACAAAGTGCTTCTGTGTAGTTTTTATGGGAATATATTTCGTTTTTCACCCTAGGCCTCAGTTTTCTCCAAATATCCACTTTCAGATTCTTCAAATAGAGTGTTTCAAAACTGCTCAATCAAAAGTAAGTTTCAACTCTGTTAGTTGAATGCACAGATCAGAAAGAAGTTTGACGGAATGCTTCCGTGTCTTTTTTAGGGGAAGATATTTCGTTTTTCCCTGGAGGCCTCAATGTTCTCCAAATGTCCAGTTGCAGATTCTACAAATAGAGTGTTTCAAAATTGCTCAGTCAAAAGGAAAGTTCTAATTTGTGAGATGAATGAACAGAATAGAAAGAAGTTTCACAGAATGCTTCTGTCCAGTTTTTATGTGAAGATATTTCGTTTTTCACCGTAGGCCTCAATGTTCTCCATATGTCCAGTTGCAGATTCTACAAATAGAGTGTTTCAAAACTGCTCCATCAAAAGTAAGGTTCAACTCTGTTTGTTGATTGCACGGATCAGAAAGAAGTTTCACAGAACGCTTCTGTGTAGATTTTAGGGGAAGATATTTCGTTTTTCACCATAGACCTCAGTGTACTCCAAATGTCCATTTGCAGCTTACACAGATAGAGTGTTTCCAAACTGCTCAAGCAAAAGTAAGGTTCAACTCTGTTAGTTGAATGCACGGATCAAAAGTAGTTTCACAGAATCCTTCTGTGTAGTTGCATTTGAAGATAATCCTTTTTCCACGATAATCCCCAAAGCGCTGCAAAAGTCCACTTGCAGTTTTTAAAGAAAGAGTGTTTCAAAACTACCCAATCAAAAGAAAGGTTCAACACTTTGGGATGAATGCAGAGAATAGAAAGAAATTTCACAGAATTATCCTGTGTAGTATTTATTTGAAGCTATTTCGTTTTTCACCATACACCCTAAAGATCTCCAAATGTCTCATTGCAGATTTCACAAAAAGAGAGTTTCAAAACTTCTCAACCTAAAGAAAGGTTCTACTCTGTTAGATGAATGCACAGATCAGAAAGCTGTTTCACAGAATGCTTCTGTGTAGTTTTTAGGGGACGATATTTCGTTTTACACCATATGTCTCAATATTCTCCAAATATAAACTTGCAGATTCTACAAAAGGGTCTTTCAAAAACAGCTCAATCAAAAGAAAGTTCAACTCAGTGAGATGAATGCAAAGATCAGAAAATAGTTTCACAAAATGCTTCTGTGTAGTTTTTATTTGAAGATATACCTGTTTCCACGATTGACCACATAGCGCTCCAAATGTCGACTTGCAAATTCTACAAAAAGAGGCTTTCAAAACTGCTCAGTTGAAAGAAAGGTTCTACTTTTTGAGATGAATAAACAGAATAGAAAGCAGTTTCACAGAATGCTTCAGTGCAGTTTTTATGGGAAGATATTTCTTTTTTCACCATGGGCCTGAATGTTCTTCAAATGTCCAATAGCTGATTCTACAAACAGAGTGTTTCAAACCTCTCAATGAAAAGTAAGGTTCAAATCTGTTAGTTTAAGGCATAGATCAGAAAGAAGTTTCACAGAATCCTTCCATGTAGTTTTTATGGGAAGATATTCCTTTTTTGACCATAGGACCCAATGTCCTCAAAATTTCCAGTTGCAGATTCTACAAATAGAGTATTTCAAAACTGCTGAGTCAAAAGAAGTGTTCTACTATGTGAGATGAATGAATAGAATAGAAAGAAGTTTCACAGAATGCTTCCGTGTAGTTTTTATGGGAAGATATTTCGTTTTCCACCATAGGCCTCAATATTCTCCAAATATCCAATTGCAGATTCTACAAAAAGAGTGTTTCAAAACTGTTTAATCAACAGTAACGTTCAACTCTGTTAGTTGAAAGCACAGATCAGAAAGAAGTTTCACAGAATGCTTCCGTGTAGTTTTTATGGGAAGATATTTCTTTTTTCACCATAGGCCTGAATGTTCTCCAAATGTCCACTTGCAGATTCGACGAACAGAGTGTTTCAAAACTGCTCAATCAAAAGTAAAGTTCAACTCTGTTAGTTAAATGCACCGATAAGAAAGAAACTTCACAGAATGCTTCTGTGTAGATTTTAATGAAGATAATCCTTTTTCCACGACTGGCCTCAAAGCGCTCCAAATATCCACTTGCAGTTTATATAGAGAGAGTGTTTCAAAGCTACCCAATCAAAACAAACTTTCAACACTGGGAGATGAATGCAGAGAATAGAAAGAAATTTCACAGAATTATTCTATGTAGTTTTTACTTGAAGATATTTCGTTTTTCACCATAGGCCTCAAAGATCTCCAAAAGTCCACTTGCAAATTCTACAAAAAGAACGTTTCAACACTGCTGAATCGTAAGAAAGTTTCAACTCAGTGAGATGATTGCACAGATCAGAAAGTAGTTTCACAGAATACTTCTGTGTATTTTTTATATTAAGGTATACCTTTTTCCACAATAGGTCTCAAAGTGCTCCAAATGTCCACTTGCAGGTTCTATGAAAAGAGTGTGTCAAAACTGTTAAGTCAAAAGAAAGGTTGTAATTTGTGAGATGAATGAGCAGAATAGAAAGAAGTTTCAGAGAATTCTTCTCTGTAGTTTTAAAGGGAAGATATTTCATTTTTCACCGTAGGAATCAATGTTCTCCAAATGTCCACATGCAGATTCTACAAATCGAGTGTTTCAAAACTGCTCAATCAAAAGTCAGGTTCAACTCTCTTAGTTGAATGCACAGATCCGAAAGAAGTTTCACACAGTGCCTCTGTGTAGTTTTTAAGGGAAGATATTTCATTTTTCACCATAGGACTCAATGTTCTTCAAATGTCCACTTGCAGATTCTACAAATAGAGTGTTTCAAAACTGCTCAATAAAAACTAAGGTTAAACTCTGTTAGTTGATTGCACAGATCCAAAAGAAGTTTCACAGAATGCTTCCGAGTAGTTTTTATGGGAAGATAATTCTTTTTTCAACATAGGCCTCAATGTACTCCAAATGCCCACTTCTATATTCTACAAAAAGAGTGTTTCAAAACTGTTCAATCAAAAGTAAGGTTCAACTTTATTAGTTGAATGCACAGATGGGAAAGTAGTTTCACAGATTGTTTCTGTGTAGTTTTTATTTGAAGATAATCCTTTTTCCACTAGAGTCCTCAAAGCGCTCCAAAAGACCACTTGCCATTTATAAAGAATAAGTGGTTCAAAACTACCCAATCAAAAGAAAGATTCAACACTGTGAGATGAATGCAGGGAATAGAAAGAAATTTCACAGAAGTATTCTGTGTAGTTTTTACTTGAAGATATTTGGTTTTTCACCATAAGCCTCAAAGATCTCCAAATGTCCACTTGCAGATCCTACAAAAAGAGTGTTTCAAAACTGCTCAATCAAAAGAAAGGTTTTAATCTGTTAGATGAATGCACCGATCAGAAATTAGTTTCACAGAATGCTTCTGTGTAGTTTTAAGGGGAAGATATTTCGTTTTACACCGTATGCCTCAGTATCCTAAAAATATCCCCTTGCAAATTCTACAAAAAGTGTGTTTCAAAACAGCTGAATCAAAAGAAAGTCTCAACCCTGAGATCAATACAGAGATCTGAGAGTAGTTTCACAAAATGCTTCTGTGTAGTTTTTATTTGAAGAGATATCTTTTTCCACGATAGGCCACAAAGCGCTCCAAATGTCCAGTTGCAGATTCTACAAAAAGGGTGTTTCAAAACTGCTCAGTCAAATAAAGGTTCCACATTGTGAGATGAATGAACAGAATAGAAAGAAGTTTCACAAAGTGCTTCTGTGTAGTTTTTATGGGAATATATTACGTTTTTCACCCTAGGCCTCAGTTTTCTCCAAATATCCACTTTCAGATTCTTCAAATAGAGTGTTTCAAAACTGCTCAATCAAAAGTACGGTTCAAATCTGTTAGTTGAATGCACAGATCAGAAAGAAGTTTGACGGAATGCTTCCGTGTCTTTTTTAGGGGAAGATATTTCATTTTTCCCCGGAGGCCTCAATGTTCTCCAAATGTCCAGTTGCAGATTCTACAAATAGAGTGTTTCAAAACTGCTCAGTCAAAAGAAAAGTTCTAATTTGTGAGATGAATGAACAGAATAGAAAGAAGTTTCACAGAATGCTTCTGTCCAGTTTTTATGTGAAGATATTTCATTTTTCACCGTAGGCCTCAATGTTCTCGAAATGTCCACTTGTAGATTCTACAAATAGAGTGTTTCAAAACTGCTCCATCAAAAGTAAGTTTCAACTCTGTTTGAAGAATGCACGGATCAGAAAGAAGTTTCACAGAACGCTTCTGTGTAGATTTTAGGGGAAGATATTTCGTTTTTCACCATAGACCTCAGTGTACTCCAAATGTCCATTTGCGGCTTCTACAGATAGAGTGTTTCCAAACTGCTCAAGCAAAAGTAAGGTTCAACTCTGTTAGTTGAATGCACGGATCAAAAGTAGTTTCACAGAATGCTTCTGTCTTGTTGCATTTGAAGATAATCCTTTTTCCACGATAAACCCCAAAGCGCTGCAAATGTCCACTTGCAGTTTTTAAAGAAAGAGTGTTTCAAAACTACCCAATCAAAGGAAAGGTTCAACACTTTGGGATGAATGCAGAGAATAGAACGAAATTTCACAGAATTATCCTGTGTAGTTTTTATTTGAAGCTATTTCGTTTTTCACCATACGCCCTAAAGATCTCCAAATGTCCCATTGCAGATTCCACAAAAAGAGAGTTTCAAAACTTCTCAACCTAAAGAAAGGTTCTACTCTGTTAGATGAATGCACAGATGGGAGAGCTGTTTCACAGAATGCTTCTGTGTAGTTTTTAGGGGACGATATTTCGTTTTACACCGTATGTCTCAATATTCTCCAAATATAAACTTGCAGATTCTACAAAAGGGTCTTTCCAAACAGCTCAATCAAAAGAAAGTTCAACTCAGTGAGATGAATGCAAAGATCAGAAAGTAGTTTCACAAAATGCTTCTGTGTAGTTTTTATTTGAAGATATACCTGTTTCCACGATTGACCACATAGCGCTCCAAATGTCGACTTGCAAATTCTACAAAAAGAGGCTTTCAAAACTGCTCAGTTGAAAGAAAGGTTCTACTTTTTGAGATGAATAAACAGAATAGAAAGCAGTTTCACAGAATGCTTCAGTGCAGTTTTTATGCGAAGATATTTCTTTTTTCACCATGGGCCTGAATGTTCTTCAAATGTCCAATAGCTGATTCTACAAACAGAGTGTTTCAAACCTCTCAATGAAAAGTCAGGTTCAAATCTGTTAGTTTAAGGCATAGATCAGAAAGAAGTTTCACAGAATCCTTCCATGTAGTTTATATGGGAAGATATTCCTTTTTTGACCATAGGACCCAATGTCCTCAAAATTTCCACTTGCAGATTCTACAAATAGAGTATTTCAAAACTGCTGAGTCAAAAGAAGTGTTCTACTATGTGAGATGAATGAATAGAATAGAAAGAAGTTTCACAGAATGCTTCCGTGTAGTTTTTATGGGAAGATATTTCGTTTTCCACCATAGGCCTCAATATTCTCCAAATATCCAATTGCAGATTCTACAAAAAGAGTGTTTCAAAACTGTTTAATCAACAGTAACGTTCAACTCTGTTAGTTGAAAGCACAGATCAGAAAGAAGTTTCACAGAATGCTTCCGTGTAGTTTTTATGGGAAGATATTTCTTTTTTCACCATAGGCCTGAATGTTCTCCAAATGTCCACTTGCAGATTCTACGAACAGAGTGTTTCAAAACTGCTCAATCAAAAGTAAAGTTCAACTCTGTTAGTTAAATGCAACGATAAGAAAGAAACTTCACAGAATGCTTCTGTGTAGATTTTAATGAAGATAATCCTTTTTCCACGACTGGCCTCAAAGCGCTCCAAATATCCACTTGCAGTTTATATAGAGAGAGTGTTTCAAAGCTACCCAATCAAAACAAAGTTTCAACACTGGGAGATGAATGCAGAGAATAGAAAGAAATTTCACAGAATTATTCTATGTAGTTTTTACTTGAAGATATTTCGTTTTTCACCATAGGCCTCAAAGATCTCCAAAAGTCCACTTGCAAATTCTACAAAAAGAACGATTCAACACTGCTGAATCGTAAGAAAGTTTCAACTCAGTGAGATGATTGCACAGATCAGAAAGTAGTTTCACAGAATACTTCTGTGTATTTTTTATATAAAGGTATACCTTTTTCCACAATAGGTCTCAAAGTGCTCCAAATGTCCACTTGCAGGTTCTACGAAAAGAGTGTGTCAAAACTGTTAAGTCAAAAGAAAGGTTGTAATTTGTGAGATGAATGAGCAGAATAGAAAGAAGTTTCAGAGAATTCTTCTCTGTAGTTTTAAAGGGAAGATATTTCATTTTTCACCGTAGGAATCAATGTTCTCCAAATGTCCACATGCAGATTCTACAAATCGAGTGTTTCAAAACTGCTCAATCAAAAGTCAGGTTCAACTCTGTTAGTTGAATGCACAGATCCGAAAGAAGTTTCACACAGTGCCTCTGTGTAGTTTTTAAGGGAAGATATTTCATTTTTCACCATAGGACACAATGTTCTTCAAAAGTCCACTTGCAGATTCTTCAAATAGAGTGTTTCAAAACTGCTCAATAAAAACTAAGGTTAAACTCTGTTAGTTGATTGCACAGATCCAAAAGAAGTTTCACAGAATGCTTCCGACTAGTTTTTATGGGAAGATAATTCTTTTTTCAACATAGGCCTCAATGTACTCCAAATGTCCACTTCTATATTCTACAAAAAGAGTGTTTCAAAACTGCTCAATCAAAAGTAAGGTTCAACTTTATTAGTTGAATGCACAGATGGGAAAGTAGTTTCACAGATTGTTTCTGTGTAGTTTTTATTTGAAGATAATCCTTTTTCCACTATAGTCCTCAAAGCGCTCCAAAAGAACACTTGCCATTTATAAAGAATAAGTGGTTCAAAACTACCCAATCAAAAGAAAGATTCAACACTGTGAGATGAATGCAGGGAGTAGAAAGAAATTTCACAGAAGTGTTCTGTGTAGTTTTTACTTGAAGATATTTGGTTTTTCACCATAAGCCTCAAAGATCTCCAAATGTCCACTTGCAGATCCTACAAAAAGAGTGTTTCAAAACTGCTCAATCAAAAGAAAGGTTTTAATCTGTTAGATGAATGCACCGATCAGAAAGTAGTTTCACAGAATGCTTCTGTGTAGTTTTAAGGGGAAGATATTTCGTTTTACACCGTATGCCTCAGTATCCTAAAAATATCCCCTTTAAATTCTACAAAATGTGTGTTTCAAAACAGCTGAATCAAAAGAAAGTCTCAACCCTGAGATCAATACAGAGATCTGAGAGTAGTTTCACAAAATGCTTCTGTGTAGTTTTTATTTGAAGAGATACCTTTTTCCACGATAGGCCACAAAGCGCTCCAAATGTCCAGTTGCAGATTCTACAAAAATGGTGTTTCAAAACTGCTCAGTCAAAATAAAGGTTCCACATTGTGAGATGAATGAACAGAATGGAAAGAAGTTTCACAAAGTGCTTCTGTGTAGTTTTTATGGGAATATATTTCGTTTTTCACCCTAGGCCTCAGTTTTCTCCAAATATCCACTTTCAGATTCTTCAAATAGAGTGTTTCAAAACTGCTCAATCAAAAGTAAGTTTCAACTCTGTTAGTTGAATGCACAGATCAGAAAGAAGTTTGACGGAATGCTTCCGTGTCTTTTTTAGGGGAAGATATTTCGTTTTTCCCTGGAGGCCTCAATGTTCTCCAAATGTCCAGTTGCAGATTCTACAAATAGAGTGTTTCAAAATTGCTCAGTCAAAAGGAAAGTTCTAATTTGTGAGATGAATGAACAGAATAGAAAGAAGTTTCACAGAATGCTTCTGTCCAGTTTTTATGTGAAGATATTTCGTTTTTCACCGTAGGCCTCAATGTTCTCCATATGTCCAGTTGCAGATTCTACAAATAGAGTGTTTCAAAACTGCTCCATCAAAAGTAAGGTTCAACTCTGTTTGTTGATTGCACGGATCAGAAAGAAGTTTCACAGAACGCTTCTGTGTAGATTTTAGGGGAAGATATTTCGTTTTTCACCATAGACCTCAGTGTACTCCAAATGTCCATTTGCAGCTTACACAGATAGAGTGTTTCCAAACTGCTCAAGCAAAAGTAAGGTTCAACTCTGTTAGTTGAATGCACGGATCAAAAGTAGTTTCACAGAATCCTTCTGTGTAGTTGCATTTGAAGATAATCCTTTTTCCACGATAATCCCCAAAGCGCTGCAAGAGTCCACTTGCAGTTTTTAAAGAAAGAGTGTTTCAAAACTACCCAATCAAAAGAAAGGTTCAACACTTTGGGATGAATGCAGAGAATAGAAAGAAATTTCACAGAATTATCCTGTGTAGTATTTATTTGAAGCTATTTCGTTTTTCACCATACACCCTAAAGATCTCCAAATGTCTCATTGCAGATTTCACAAAAAGAGAGTTTCAAAACTTCTCAACCTAAAGAAAGGTTCTACTCTGTTAGATGAATGCACAGATCAGAAAGCTGTTTCACAGAATGCTTCTGTGTAGTTTTTAGGGGACGATATTTCGTTTTACACCATATGTCTCAATATTCTCCAAATATAAACTTGCAGATTCTACAAAAGGGTCTTTCAAAAACAGCTCAATCAAAAGAAAGTTCAACTCAGTGAGATGAATGCAAAGATCAGAAAATAGTTTCACAAAATGCTTCTGTGTAGTTTTTATTTGAAGATATACCTGTTTCCACGATTGACCACATAGCGCTCCAAATGTCGACTTGCAAATTCTACAAAAAGAGGCTTTCAAAACTGCTCAGTTGAAAGAAAGGTTCTACTTTTTGAGATGAATAAACAGAATAGAAAGCAGTTTCACAGAATGCTTCAGTGCAGTTTTTATGGGAAGATATTTCTTTTTTCACCATGGGCCTGAATGTTCTTCAAATGTCCAATAGCTGATTCTACAAACAGAGTGTTTCAAACCTCTCAATGAAAAGTAAGGTTCAAATCTGTTAGTTTAAGGCATAGATCAGAAAGAAGTTTCACAGAATCCTTCCATGTAGTTTTTATGGGAAGATATTCCTTTTTTGACCATAGGACCCAATGTCCTCAAAATTTCCAGTTGCAGATTCTACAAATAGAGTATTTCAAAACTGCTGAGTCAAAAGAAGTGTTCTACTATGTGAGATGAATGAATAGAATAGAAAGAAGTTTCACAGAATGCTTCCGTGTAGTTTTTATGGGAAGATATTTCGTTTTCCACCATAGGCCTCAATATTCTCCAAATATCCAATTGCAGATTCTACAAAAAGAGTGTTTCAAAACTGTTTAATCAACAGTAACGTTCAACTCTGTTAGTTGAAAGCACAGATCAGAAAGAAGTTTCACAGAATGCTTCCGTGTAGTTTTTATGGGAAGATATTTCTTTTTTCACCATAGGCCTGAATGTTCTCCAAATGTCCACTTGCAGATTCGACGAACAGAGTGTTTCAAAACTGCTCAATCAAAAGTAAAGTTCAACTCTGTTAGTTAAATGCACCGATAAGAAAGAAACTTCACAGAATGCTTCTGTGTAGATTTTAATGAAGATAATCCTTTTTCCACGACTGGCCTCAAAGCGCTCCAAATATCCACTTGCAGTTTATATAGAGAGAGTGTTTCAAAGCTACCCAATCAAAACAAACTTTCAACACTGGGAGATGAATGCAGAGAATAGAAAGAAATTTCACAGAATTATTCTATGTAGTTTTTACTTGAAGATATTTCGTTTTTCACCATAGGCCTCAAAGATCTCCAAAAGTCCACTTGCAAATTCTACAAAAAGAACGTTTCAACACTGCTGAATCGTAAGAAAGTTTCAACTCAGTGAGATGATTGCACAGATCAGAAAGTAGTTTCACAGAATACTTCTGTGTATTTTTTATATTAAGGTATACCTTTTTCCACAATAGGTCTCAAAGTGCTCCAAATGTCCACTTGCAGGTTCTACGAAAAGAGTGTGTCAAAACTGTTAAGTCAAAAGAAAGGTTGTAATTTGTGAGATGAATGAGCAGAATAGAAAGAAGTTTCAGAGAATTCTTCTCTGTAGTTTTAAAGGGAAGATATTTCATTTTTCACCGTAGGAATCAATGTTCTCCAAATGTCCACATGCAGATTCTACAAATCGAGTGTTTCAAAACTGCTCAATCAAAAGTCAGGTTCAACTCTCTTAGTTGAATGCACAGATCCGAAAGAAGTTTCACACAGTGCCTCTGTGTAGTTTTTAAGGGAAGATATTTCATTTTTCACCATAGGACTCAATGTTCTTCAAATGTCCACTTGCAGATTCTACAAATAGAGTGTTTCAAAACTGCTCAATAAAAACTAAGGTTAAACTCTGTTAGTTGATTGCACAGATCCAAAAGAAGTTTCACAGAATGCTTCCGAGTAGTTTTTATGGGAAGATAATTCTTTTTTCAACATAGGCCTCAATGTACTCCAAATGCCCACTTCTATATTCTACAAAAAGAGTGTTTCAAAACTGTTCAATCAAAAGTAAGGTTCAACTTTATTAGTTGAATGCACAGATGGGAAAGTAGTTTCACAGATTGTTTCTGTGTAGTTTTTATTTGAAGATAATCCTTTTTCCACTAGAGTCCTCAAAGCGCTCCAAAAGACCACTTGCCATTTATAAAGAATAAGTGGTTCAAAACTACCCAATCAAAAGAAAGATTCAACACTGTGAGATGAATGCAGGGAATAGAAAGAAATTTCACAGAAGTATTCTGTGTAGTTTTTACTTGAAGATATTTGGTTTTTCACCATAAGCCTCAAAGATCTCCAAATGTCCACTTGCAGATCCTACAAAAAGAGTGTTTCAAAACTGCTCAATCAAAAGAAAGGTTTTAATCTGTTAGATGAATGCACCGATCAGAAATTAGTTTCACAGAATGCTTCTGTGTAGTTTTAAGGGGAAGATATTTCGTTTTACACCGTATGCCTCAGTATCCTAAAAATATCCCCTTGCAAATTCTACAAAAAGTGTGTTTCAAAACAGCTGAATCAAAAGAAAGTCTCAACCCTGAGATCAATACAGAGATCTGAGAGTAGTTTCACAAAATGCTTCTGTGTAGTTTTTATTTGAAGAGATATCTTTTTCCACGATAGGCCACAAAGCGCTCCAAATGTCCAGTTGCAGATTCTACAAAAAGGGTGTTTCAAAACTGCTCAGTCAAATAAAGGTTCCACATTGTGAGATGAATGAACAGAATAGAAAGAAGTTTCACAAAGTGCTTCTGTGTAGTTTTTATGGGAATATATTACGTTTTTCACCCTAGGCCTCAGTTTTCTCCAAATATCCACTTTCAGATTCTTCAAATAGAGTGTTTCAAAACTGCTCAATCAAAAGTACGGTTCAAATCTGTTAGTTGAATGCACAGATCAGAAAGAAGTTTGACGGAATGCTTCCGTGTCTTTTTTAGGGGAAGATATTTCATTTTTCCCCGGAGGCCTCAATGTTCTCCAAATGTCCAGTTGCAGATTCTACAAATAGAGTGTTTCAAAACTGCTCAGTCAAAAGAAAAGTTCTAATTTGTGAGATGAATGAACAGAATAGAAAGAAGTTTCACAGAATGCTTCTGTCCAGTTTTTATGTGAAGATATTTCATTTTTCACCGTAGGCCTCAATGTTCTCGAAATGTCCACTTGTAGATTCTACAAATAGAGTGTTTCAAAACTGCTCCATCAAAAGTAAGTTTCAACTCTGTTTGAAGAATGCACGGATCAGAAAGAAGTTTCACAGAACGCTTCTGTGTAGATTTTAGGGGAAGATATTTCGTTTTTCACCATAGACCTCAGTGTACTCCAAATGTCCATTTGCGGCTTCTACAGATAGAGTGTTTCCAAACTGCTCAAGCAAAAGTAAGGTTCAACTCTGTTAGTTGAATGCACGGATCAAAAGTAGTTTCACAGAATGCTTCTGTCTTGTTGCATTTGAAGATAATCCTTTTTCCACGATAAACCCCAAAGCGCTGCAAATGTCCACTTGCAGTTTTTAAAGAAAGAGTGTTTCAAAACTACCCAATCAAAGGAAAGGTTCAACACTTTGGGATGAATGCAGAGAATAGAACGAAATTTCACAGAATTATCCTGTGTAGTTTTTATTTGAAGCTATTTCGTTTTTCACCATACGCCCTAAAGATCTCCAAATGTCCCATTGCAGATTCCACAAAAAGAGAGTTTCAAAACTTCTCAACCTAAAGAAAGGTTCTACTCTGTTAGATGAATGCACAGATGGGAGAGCTGTTTCACAGAATGCTTCTGTGTAGTTTTTAGGGGACGATATTTCGTTTTACACCGTATGTCTCAATATTCTCCAAATATAAACTTGCAGATTCTACAAAAGGGTCTTTCCAAACAGCTCAATCAAAAGAAAGTTCAACTCAGTGAGATGAATGCAAAGATCAGAAAGTAGTTTCACAAAATGCTTCTGTGTAGTTTTTATTTGAAGATATACCTGTTTCCACGATTGACCACATAGCGCTCCAAATGTCGACTTGCAAATTCTACAAAAAGAGGCTTTCAAAACTGCTCAGTTGAAAGAAAGGTTCTACTTTTTGAGATGAATAAACAGAATAGAAAGCAGTTTCACAGAATGCTTCAGTGCAGTTTTTATGCGAAGATATTTCTTTTTTCACCATGGGCCTGAATGTTCTTCAAATGTCCAATAGCTGATTCTACAAACAGAGTGTTTCAAACCTCTCAATGAAAAGTCAGGTTCAAATCTGTTAGTTTAAGGCATAGATCAGAAAGAAGTTTCACAGAATCCTTCCATGTAGTTTATATGGGAAGATATTCCTTTTTTGACCATAGGACCCAATGTCCTCAAAATTTCCACTTGCAGATTCTACAAATAGAGTATTTCAAAACTGCTGAGTCAAAAGAAGTGTTCTACTATGTGAGATGAATGAATAGAATAGAAAGAAGTTTCACAGAATGCTTCCGTGTAGTTTTTATGGGAAGATATTTCGTTTTCCACCATAGGCCTCAATATTCTCCAAATATCCAATTGCAGATTCTACAAAAAGAGTGTTTCAAAACTGTTTAATCAACAGTAACGTTCAACTCTGTTAGTTGAAAGCACAGATCAGAAAGAAGTTTCACAGAATGCTTCCGTGTAGTTTTTATGGGAAGATATTTCTTTTTTCACCATAGGCCTGAATGTTCTCCAAATGTCCACTTGCAGATTCTACGAACAGAGTGTTTCAAAACTGCTCAATCAAAAGTAAAGTTCAACTCTGTTAGTTAAATGCAACGATAAGAAAGAAACTTCACAGAATGCTTCTGTGTAGATTTTAATGAAGATAATCCTTTTTCCACGACTGGCCTCAAAGCGCTCCAAATATCCACTTGCAGTTTATATAGAGAGAGTGTTTCAAAGCTACCCAATCAAAACAAAGTTTCAACACTGGGAGATGAATGCAGAGAATAGAAAGAAATTTCACAGAATTATTCTATGTAGTTTTTACTTGAAGATATTTCGTTTTTCACCATAGGCCTCAAAGATCTCCAAAAGTCCACTTGCAAATTCTACAAAAAGAACGATTCAACACTGCTGAATCGTAAGAAAGTTTCAACTCAGTGAGATGATTGCACAGATCAGAAAGTAGTTTCACAGAATACTTCTGTGTATTTTTTATATAAAGGTATACCTTTTTCCACAATAGGTCTCAAAGTGCTCCAAATGTCCACTTGCAGGTTCTACGAAAAGAGTGTGTCAAAACTGTTAAGTCAAAAGAAAGGTTGTAATTTGTGAGATGAATGAGCAGAATAGAAAGAAGTTTCAGAGAATTCTTCTCTGTAGTTTTAAAGGGAAGATATTTCATTTTTCACCGTAGGAATCAATGTTCTCCAAATGTCCACATGCAGATTCTACAAATCGAGTGTTTCAAAACTGCTCAATCAAAAGTCAGGTTCAACTCTGTTAGTTGAATGCACAGATCCGAAAGAAGTTTCACACAGTGCCTCTGTGTAGTTTTTAAGGGAAGATATTTCATTTTTCACCATAGGACACAATGTTCTTCAAAAGTCCACTTGCAGATTCTTCAAATAGAGTGTTTCAAAACTGCTCAATAAAAACTAAGGTTAAACTCTGTTAGTTGATTGCACAGATCCAAAAGAAGTTTCACAGAATGCTTCCGACTAGTTTTTATGGGAAGATAATTCTTTTTTCAACATAGGCCTCAATGTACTCCAAATGTCCACTTCTATATTCTACAAAAAGAGTGTTTCAAAACTGCTCAATCAAAAGTAAGGTTCAACTTTATTAGTTGAATGCACAGATGGGAAAGTAGTTTCACAGATTGTTTCTGTGTAGTTTTTATTTGAAGATAATCCTTTTTCCACTATAGTCCTCAAAGCGCTCCAAAAGAACACTTGCCATTTATAAAGAATAAGTGGTTCAAAACTACCCAATCAAAAGAAAGATTCAACACTGTGAGATGAATGCAGGGAGTAGAAAGAAATTTCACAGAAGTGTTCTGTGTAGTTTTTACTTGAAGATATTTGGTTTTTCACCATAAGCCTCAAAGATCTCCAAATGTCCACTTGCAGATCCTACAAAAAGAGTGTTTCAAAACTGCTCAATCAAAAGAAAGGTTTTAATCTGTTAGATGAATGCACCGATCAGAAAGTAGTTTCACAGAATGCTTCTGTGTAGTTTTAAGGGGAAGATATTTCGTTTTACACCGTATGCCTCAGTATCCTAAAAATATCCCCTTTAAATTCTACAAAATGTGTGTTTCAAAACAGCTGAATCAAAAGAAAGTCTCAACCCTGAGATCAATACAGAGATCTGAGAGTAGTTTCACAAAATGCTTCTGTGTAGTTTTTATTTGAAGAGATACCTTTTTCCACGATAGGCCACAAAGCGCTCCAAATGTCCAGTTGCAGATTCTACAAAAATGGTGTTTCAAAACTGCTCAGTCAAAATAAAGGTTCCACATTGTGAGATGAATGAACAGAATGGAAAGAAGTTTCACAAAGTGCTTCTGTGTAGTTTTTATGGGAATATATTTCGTTTTTCACCCTAGGCCTCAGTTTTCTCCAAATATCCACTTTCAGATTCTTCAAATAGAGTGTTTCAAAACTGCTCAATCAAAAGTAAGTTTCAACTCTGTTAGTTGAATGCACAGATCAGAAAGAAGTTTGACGGAATGCTTCCGTGTCTTTTTTAGGGGAAGATATTTCGTTTTTCCCTGGAGGCCTCAATGTTCTCCAAATGTCCAGTTGCAGATTCTACAAATAGAGTGTTTCAAAATTGCTCAGTCAAAAGGAAAGTTCTAATTTGTGAGATGAATGAACAGAATAGAAAGAAGTTTCACAGAATGCTTCTGTCCAGTTTTTATGTGAAGATATTTCGTTTTTCACCGTAGGCCTCAATGTTCTCCATATGTCCAGTTGCAGATTCTACAAATAGAGTGTTTCAAAACTGCTCCATCAAAAGTAAGGTTCAACTCTGTTTGTTGATTGCACGGATCAGAAAGAAGTTTCACAGAACGCTTCTGTGTAGATTTTAGGGGAAGATATTTCGTTTTTCACCATAGACCTCAGTGTACTCCAAATGTCCATTTGCAGCTTACACAGATAGAGTGTTTCCAAACTGCTCAAGCAAAAGTAAGGTTCAACTCTGTTAGTTGAATGCACGGATCAAAAGTAGTTTCACAGAATCCTTCTGTGTAGTTGCATTTGAAGATAATCCTTTTTCCACGATAATCCCCAAAGCGCTGCAAAAGTCCACTTGCAGTTTTTAAAGAAAGAGTGTTTCAAAACTACCCAATCAAAAGAAAGGTTCAACACTTTGGGATGAATGCAGAGAATAGAAAGAAATTTCACAGAATTATCCTGTGTAGTATTTATTTGAAGCTATTTCGTTTTTCACCATACACCCTAAAGATCTCCAAATGTCTCATTGCAGATTTCACAAAAAGAGAGTTTCAAAACTTCTCAACCTAAAGAAAGGTTCTACTCTGTTAGATGAATGCACAGATCAGAAAGCTGTTTCACAGAATGCTTCTGTGTAGTTTTTAGGGGACGATATTTCGTTTTACACCATATGTCTCAATATTCTCCAAATATAAACTTGCAGATTCTACAAAAGGGTCTTTCCAAACAGCTCAATCAAAAGAAAGTTCAACTCAGTGAGATGAATGCAAAGATCAGAAAGTAGTTTCACAAAATGCTTCTGTGTAGTTTTTATTTGAAGATATACCTGTTTCCACGATTGACCACATAGCGCTCCAAATGTCGACTTGCAAATTCTACAAAAAGAGGCTTTCAAAACTGCTCAGTTGAAAGAAAGGTTCTACTTTTTGAGATGAATAAACAGAATAGAAAGCAGTTTCACAGAATGCTTCAGTGCAGTTTTTATGCGAAGATATTTCTTTTTTCACCATGGGCCTGAATGTTCTTCAAATGTCCAATAGCTGATTCTACAAACAGAGTGTTTCAAACCTCTCAATGAAAAGTAAGGTTCAAATCTGTTAGTTTAAGGCATAGATCAGAAAGAAGTTTCACAGAATCCTTCCATGTAGTTTATATGGGAAGATATTCCTTTTTTGACCATAGGACCCAATGTCCTCAAAATTTCCACTTGCAGATTCTACAAATAGAGTATTTCAAAACTGCTGAGTCAAAAGAAGTGTTCTACTATGTGAGATGAATGAATAGAATAGAAATAAGTTTCACAGAATGCTTCCGTGTAGTTTTTATGGGAAGATATTTCGTTTTCCACCATAGGCCTCAATATTCTCCAAATATCCAATTGCAGATTCTACAAAAAGAGTGTTTCAAAACTGTTTAATCAACAGTAACGTTCAACTCTGTTAGTTGAAAGCACAGATCAGAAAGAAGTTTCACAGAATGCTTCCGTGTAGTTTTTATGGGAAGATATTTCTTTTTTCACCATAGGCCTGAATGTTCTCCAAATGTCCACTTGCAGATTCTACGAACAGAGTGTTTCAAAACTGCTCAATCAAAAGTAAAGTTCAACTCTGTTAGTTAAATGCAACGATAAGAAAGAAACTTCACAGAATGCTTCTGTGTAGATTTTAATGAAGATAATCCTTTTTCCACGACTGGCCTCAAAGCGCTCCAAATATCCACTTGCAGTTTATATAGAGAGAGTGTTTCAAAGCTACCCAATCAAAACAAAGTTTCAACACTGGGAGATGAATGCAGAGAATAGAAAGAAATTTCACAGAATTATTCTATGTAGTTTTTACTTGAAGATATTTCGTTTTTCACCATAGGCCTCAAAGATCTCCAAAAGTCCACTTGCAAATTCTACAAAAAGAACGATTCAACACTGCTGAATCGTAAGAAAGTTTCAACTCAGTGAGATGATTGCACAGATCAGAAAGTAGTTTCACAGAATACTTCTGTGTATTTTTTATATAAAGGTATACCTTTTTCCACAATAGGTCTCAAAGTGCTCCAAATGTCCACTTGCAGGTTCTACGAAAAGAGTGTGTCAAAACTGTTAAGTCAAAAGAAAGGTTGTAATTTGTGAGATGAATGAGCAGAATAGAAAGAAGTTTCAGAGAATTCTTCTCTGTAGTTTTAAAGGGAAGATATTTCATTTTTCACCGTAGGAATCAATGTTCTCCAAATGTCCACATGCAGATTCTACAAATCGAGTGTTTCAAAACTGCTCAATCAAAAGTCAGGTTCAACTCTGTTAGTTGAATGCACAGATCCGAAAGAAGTTTCACACAGTGCCTCTGTGTAGTTTTTAAGGGAAGATATTTCATTTTTCACCATAGGACACAATGTTCTTCAAAAGTCCACTTGCAGATTCTTCAAATAGAGTGTTTCAAAACTGCTCAATAAAAACTAAGGTTAAACTCTGTTAGTTGATTGCACAGATCCAAAAGAAGTTTCACAGAATGCTTCCGACTAGTTTTTATGGGAAGATAATTCTTTTTTCAACATAGGCCTCAATGTACTCCAAATGTCCACTTCTATATTCTACAAAAAGAGTGTTTCAAAACTGCTCAATCAAAAGTAAGGTTCAACTTTATTAGTTGAATGCACAGATGGGAAAGTAGTTTCACAGATTGTTTCTGTGTAGTTTTTATTTGAAGATAATCCTTTTTCCACTATAGTCCTCAAAGCGCTCCAAAAGAACACTTGCCATTTATAAAGAATAAGTGGTTCAAAACTACCCAATCAAAAGAAAGATTCAACACTGTGAGATGAATGCAGGGAGTAGAAAGAAATTTCACAGAAGTGTTCTGTGTAGTTTTTACTTGAAGATATTTGGTTTTTCACCATAAGCCTCAAAGATCTCCAAATGTCCACTTGCAGATCCTACAAAAAGAGTGTTTCAAAACTGCTCAATCAAAAGAAAGGTTTTAATCTGTTAGATGAATGCACCGATCAGAAAGTAGTTTCACAGAATGCTTCTGTGTAGTTTTAAGGGGAAGATATTTCGTTTTACACCGTATGCCTCAGTATCCTAAAAATATCCCCTTGCAAATTCTACAAAATGTGTGTTTCAAAACAGCTGAATCAAAAGAAAGTCTCAACCCTGAGATCAATACAGAGATCTGAGAGTAGTTTCACAAAATGCTTCTGTGTAGTTTTTATTTGAAGAGATACCTTTTTCCACGATAGGCCACAAAGCGCTCCAAATGTCCAGTTGCAGATTCTACAAAAATGGTGTTTCAAAACTGCTCAGTCAAAATAAAGGTTCCACATTGTGAGATGAATGAACAGAATGGAAAGAAGTTTCACAAAGTGCTTCTGTGTAGTTTTTATGGGAATATATTTCGTTTTTCACCCTAGGCCTCAGTTTTCTCCAAATATCCACTTTCAGATTCTTCAAATAGAGTGTTTCAAAACTGCTCAATCAAAAGTAAGTTTCAACTCTGTTAGTTGAATGCACAGATCAGAAAGAAGTTTGACGGAATGCTTCCGTGTCTTTTTTAGGGGAAGATATTTCGTTTTTCCCTGGAGGCCTCAATGTTCTCCAAATGTCCAGTTGCAGATTCTACAAATAGAGTGTTTCAAAATTGCTCAGTCAAAAGGAAAGTTCTAATTTGTGAGATGAATGAACAGAATAGAAAGAAGTTTCACAGAATGCTTCTGTCCAGTTTTTATGTGAAGATATTTCGTTTTTCACCGTAGGCCTCAATGTTCTCCATATGTCCAGTTGCAGATTCTACAAATAGAGTGTTTCAAAACTGCTCCATCAAAAGTAAGGTTCAACTCTGTTTGTTGATTGCACGGATCAGAAAGAAGTTTCACAGAACGCTTCTGTGTAGATTTTAGGGGAAGATATTTCGTTTTTCACCATAGACCTCAGTGTACTCCAAATGTCCATTTGCAGCTTACACAGATAGAGTGTTTCCAAACTGCTCAAGCAAAAGTAAGGTTCAACTCTGTTAGTTGAATGCACGGATCAAAAGTAGTTTCACAGAATCCTTCTGTGTAGTTGCATTTGAAGATAATCCTTTTTCCACGATAATCCCCAAAGCGCTGCAAAAGTCCACTTGCAGTTTTTAAAGAAAGAGTGTTTCAAAACTACCCAATCAAAAGAAAGGTTCAACACTTTGGGATGAATGCAGAGAATAGAAAGAAATTTCACAGAATTATCCTGTGTAGTATTTATTTGAAGCTATTTCGTTTTTCACCATACACCCTAAAGATCTCCAAATGTCTCATTGCAGATTTCACAAAAAGAGAGTTTCAAAACTTCTCAACCTAAAGAAAGGTTCTACTCTGTTAGATGAATGCACAGATCAGAAAGCTGTTTCACAGAATGCTTCTGTGTAGTTTTTAGGGGACGATATTTCGTTTTACACCATATGTCTCAATATTCTCCAAATATAAACTTGCAGATTCTACAAAAGGGTCTTTCCAAACAGCTCAATCAAAAGAAAGTTCAACTCAGTGAGATGAATGCAAAGATCAGAAAGTAGTTTCACAAAATGCTTCTGTGTAGTTTTTATTTGAAGATATACCTGTTTCCACGATTGACCACATAGCGCTCCAAATGTCGACTTGCAAATTCTACAAAAAGAGGCTTTCAAAACTGCTCAGTTGAAAGAAAGGTTCTACTTTTTGAGATGAATAAACAGAATAGAAAGCAGTTTCACAGAATGCTTCAGTGCAGTTTTTATGCGAAGATATTTCTTTTTTCACCATGGGCCTGAATGTTCTTCAAATGTCCAATAGCTGATTCTACAAACAGAGTGTTTCAAACCTCTCAATGAAAAGTCAGGTTCAAATCTGTTAGTTTAAGGCATAGATCAGAAAGAAGTTTCACAGAATCCTTCCATGTAGTTTATATGGGAAGATATTCCTTTTTTGACCATAGGACCCAATGTCCTCAAAATTTCCACTTGCAGATTCTACAAATAGAGTATTTCAAAACTGCTGAGTCAAAAGAAGTGTTCTACTATGTGAGATGAATGAATAGAATAGAAAGAAGTTTCACAGAATGCTTCCGTGTAGTTTTTATGGGAAGATATTTCGTTTTCCACCATAGGCCTCAATATTCTCCAAATATCCAATTGCAGATTCTACAAAAAGAGTGTTTCAAAACTGTTTAATCAACAGTAACGTTCAACTCTGTTAGTTGAAAGCACAGATCAGAAAGAAGTTTCACAGAATGCTTCCGTGTAGTTTTTATGGGAAGATATTTCTTTTTTCACCATAGGCCTGAATGTTCTCCAAATGTCCACTTGCAGATTCTACGAACAGAGTGTTTCAAAACTGCTCAATCAAAAGTAAAGTTCAACTCTGTTAGTTAAATGCAACGATAAGAAAGAAACTTCACAGAATGCTTCTGTGTAGATTTTAATGAAGATAATCCTTTTTCCACGACTGGCCTCAAAGCGCTCCAAATATCCACTTGCAGTTTATATAGAGAGAGTGTTTCAAAGCTACCCAATCAAAACAAAGTTTCAACACTGGGAGATGAATGCAGAGAATAGAAAGAAATTTCACAGAATTATTCTATGTAGTTTTTACTTGAAGATATTTCGTTTTTCACCATAGGCCTCAAAGATCTCCAAAAGTCCACTTGCAAATTCTACAAAAAGAACGATTCAACACTGCTGAATCGTAAGAAAGTTTCAACTCAGTGAGATGATTGCACAGATCAGAAAGTAGTTTCACAGAATACTTCTGTGTATTTTTTATATAAAGGTATACCTTTTTCCACAATAGGTCTCAAAGTGCTCCAAATGTCCACTTGCAGGTTCTACGAAAAGAGTGTGTCAAAACTGTTAAGTCAAAAGAAAGGTTGTAATTTGTGAGATGAATGAGCAGAATAGAAAGAAGTTTCAGAGAATTCTTCTCTGTAGTTTTAAAGGGAAGATATTTCATTTTTCACCGTAGGAATCAATGTTCTCCAAATGTCCACATGCAGATTCTACAAATCGAGTGTTTCAAAACTGCTCAATCAAAAGTCAGGTTCAACTCTGTTAGTTGAATGCACAGATCCGAAAGAAGTTTCACACAGTGCCTCTGTGTAGTTTTTAAGGGAAGATATTTCATTTTTCACCATAGGACACAATGTTCTTCAAAAGTCCACTTGCAGATTCTTCAAATAGAGTGTTTCAAAACTGCTCAATAAAAACTAAGGTTAAACTCTGTTAGTTGATTGCACAGATCCAAAAGAAGTTTCACAGAATGCTTCCGACTAGTTTTTATGGGAAGATAATTCTTTTTTCAACATAGGCCTCAATGTACTCCAAATGTCCACTTCTATATTCTACAAAAAGAGTGTTTCAAAACTGCTCAATCAAAAGTAAGGTTCAACTTTATTAGTTGAATGCACAGATGGGAAAGTAGTTTCACAGATTGTTTCTGTGTAGTTTTTATTTGAAGATAATCCTTTTTCCACTATAGTCCTCAAAGCGCTCCAAAAGAACACTTGCCATTTATAAAGAATAAGTGGTTCAAAACTACCCAATCAAAAGAAAGATTCAACACTGTGAGATGAATGCAGGGAGTAGAAAGAAATTTCACAGAAGTGTTCTGTGTAGTTTTTACTTGAAGATATTTGGTTTTTCACCATAAGCCTCAAAGATCTCCAAATGTCCACTTGCAGATCCTACAAAAAGAGTGTTTCAAAACTGCTCAATCAAAAGAAAGGTTTTAATCTGTTAGATGAATGCACCGATCAGAAAGTAGTTTCACAGAATGCTTCTGTGTAGTTTTAAGGGGAAGATATTTCGTTTTACACCGTATGCCTCAGTATCCTAAAAATATCCCCTTGCAAATTCTACAAAATGTGTGTTTCAAAACAGCTGAATCAAAAGAAAGTCTCAACCCTGAGATCAATACAGAGATCTGAGAGTAGTTTCACAAAATGCTTCTGTGTAGTTTTTATTTGAAGAGATACCTTTTTCCACGATAGGCCACAAAGCGCTCCAAATGTCCAGTTGCAGATTCTACAAAAATGGTGTTTCAAAACTGCTCAGTCAAAATAAAGGTTCCACATTGTGAGATGAATGAACAGAATGGAAAGAAGTTTCACAAAGTGCTTCTGTGTAGTTTTTATGGGAATATATTTCGTTTTTCACCCTAGGCCTCAGTTTTCTCCAAATATCCACTTTCAGATTCTTCAAATAGAGTGTTTCAAAACTGCTCAATCAAAAGTAAGTTTCAACTCTGTTAGTTGAATGCACAGATCAGAAAGAAGTTTGACGGAATGCTTCCGTGTCTTTTTTAGGGGAAGATATTTCGTTTTTCCCTGGAGGCCTCAATGTTCTCCAAATGTCCAGTTGCAGATTCTACAAATAGAGTGTTTCAAAATTGCTCAGTCAAAAGGAAAGTTCTAATTTGTGAGATGAATGAACAGAATAGAAAGAAGTTTCACAGAATGCTTCTGTCCAGTTTTTATGTGAAGATATTTCGTTTTTCACCGTAGGCCTCAATGTTCTCCATATGTCCAGTTGCAGATTCTACAAATAGAGTGTTTCAAAACTGCTCCATCAAAAGTAAGGTTCAACTCTGTTTGTTGATTGCACGGATCAGAAAGAAGTTTCACAGAACGCTTCTGTGTAGATTTTAGGGGAAGATATTTCGTTTTTCACCATAGACCTCAGTGTACTCCAAATGTCCATTTGCAGCTTACACAGATAGAGTGTTTCCAAACTGCTCAAGCAAAAGTAAGGTTCAACTCTGTTAGTTGAATGCACGGATCAAAAGTAGTTTCACAGAATCCTTCTGTGTAGTTGCATTTGAAGATAATCCTTTTTCCACGATAATCCCCAAAGCGCTGCAAGAGTCCACTTGCAGTTTTTAAAGAAAGAGTGTTTCAAAACTACCCAATCAAAAGAAAGGTTCAACACTTTGGGATGAATGCAGAGAATAGAAAGAAATTTCACAGAATTATCCTGTGTAGTATTTATTTGAAGCTATTTCGTTTTTCACCATACACCCTAAAGATCTCCAAATGTCTCATTGCAGATTTCACAAAAAGAGAGTTTCAAAACTTCTCAACCTAAAGAAAGGTTCTACTCTGTTAGATGAATGCACAGATCAGAAAGCTGTTTCACAGAATGCTTCTGTGTAGTTTTTAGGGGACGATATTTCGTTTTACACCATATGTCTCAATATTCTCCAAATATAAACTTGCAGATTCTACAAAAGGGTCTTTCAAAAACAGCTCAATCAAAAGAAAGTTCAACTCAGTGAGATGAATGCAAAGATCAGAAAATAGTTTCACAAAATGCTTCTGTGTAGTTTTTATTTGAAGATATACCTGTTTCCACGATTGACCACATAGCGCTCCAAATGTCGACTTGCAAATTCTACAAAAAGAGGCTTTCAAAACTGCTCAGTTGAAAGAAAGGTTCTACTTTTTGAGATGAATAAACAGAATAGAAAGCAGTTTCACAGAATGCTTCAGTGCAGTTTTTATGGGAAGATATTTCTTTTTTCACCATGGGCCTGAATGTTCTTCAAATGTCCAATAGCTGATTCTACAAACAGAGTGTTTCAAACCTCTCAATGAAAAGTAAGGTTCAAATCTGTTAGTTTAAGGCATAGATCAGAAAGAAGTTTCACAGAATCCTTCCATGTAGTTTTTATGGGAAGATATTCCTTTTTTGACCATAGGACCCAATGTCCTCAAAATTTCCACTTGCAGATTCTACAAATAGAGTATTTCAAAACTGCTGAGTCAAAAGAAGTGTTCTACTATGTGAGATGAATGAATAGAATAGAAAGAAGTTTCACAGAATGCTTCCGTGTAGTTTTTATGGGAAGATATTTCGTTTTCCACCATAGGCCTCAATATTCTCCAAATATCCAATTGCAGATTCTACAAAAAGAGTGTTTCAAAACTGTTTAATCAACAGTAACGTTCAACTCTGTTAGTTGAAAGCACAGATCAGAAAGAAGTTTCACAGAATGCTTCCGTGTAGTTTTTATGGGAAGATATTTCTTTTTTCACCATAGGCCTGAATGTTCTCCAAATGTCCACTTGCAGATTCGACGAACAGAGTGTTTCAAAACTGCTCAATCAAAAGTAAAGTTCAACTCTGTTAGTTAAATGCACCGATAAGAAAGAAACTTCACAGAATGCTTCTGTGTAGATTTTAATGAAGATAATCCTTTTTCCACGACTGGCCTCAAAGCGCTCCAAATATCCACTTGCAGTTTATATAGAGAGAGTGTTTCAAAGCTACCCAATCAAAACAAACTTTCAACACTGGGAGATGAATGCAGAGAATAGAAAGAAATTTCACAGAATTATTCTATGTAGTTTTTACTTGAAGATATTTCGTTTTTCACCATAGGCCTCAAAGATCTCCAAAAGTCCACTTGCAAATTCTACAAAAAGAACGTTTCAACACTGCTGAATCGTAAGAAAGTTTCAACTCAGTGAGATGATTGCACAGATCAGAAAGTAGTTTCACAGAATACTTCTGTGTATTTTTTATATAAAGGTATACCTTTTTCCACAATAGGTCTCAAAGTGCTCCAAATGTCCACTTGCAGGTTCTACGAAAAGAGTGTGTCAAAACTGTTAAGTCAAAAGAAAGGTTGTAATTTGTGAGATGAATGAGCAGAATAGAAAGAAGTTTCAGAGAATTCTTCTCTGTAGTTTTAAAGGGAAGATATTTCATTTTTCACCGTAGGAATCAATGTTCTCCAAATGTCCACATGCAGATTCTACAAATCGAGTGTTTCAAAACTGCTCAATCAAAAGTCAGGTTCAACTCTCTTAGTTGAATGCACAGATCCGAAAGAAGTTTCACACAGTGCCTCTGTGTAGTTTTTAAGGGAAGATATTTCATTTTTCACCATAGGACTCAATGTTCTTCAAATGTCCACTTGCAGATTCTACAAATAGAGTGTTTCAAAACTGCTCAATAAAAACTAAGGTTAAACTCTGTTAGTTGATTGCACAGATCCAAAAGAAGTTTCACAGAATGCTTCCGAGTAGTTTTTATGGGAAGATAATTCTTTTTTCAACATAGGCCTCAATGTACTCCAAATGCCCACTTCTATATTCTACAAAAAGAGTGTTTCAAAACTGTTCAATCAAAAGTAAGGTTCAACTTTATTAGTTGAATGCACAGATGGGAAAGTAGTTTCACAGATTGTTTCTGTGTAGTTTTTATTTGAAGATAATCCTTTTTCCACTAGAGTCCTCAAAGCGCTCCAAAAGACCACTTGCCATTTATAAAGAATAAGTGGTTCAAAACTACCCAATCAAAAGAAAGATTCAACACTGTGAGATGAATGCAGGGAATAGAAAGAAATTTCACAGAAGTATTCTGTGTAGTTTTTACTTGAAGATATTTGGTTTTTCACCATAAGCCTCAAAGATCTCCAAATGTCCACTTGCAGATCCTACAAAAAGAGTGTTTCAAAACTGCTCAATCAAAAGAAAGGTTTTAATCTGTTAGATGAATGCACCGATCAGAAATTAGTTTCACAGAATGCTTCTGTGTAGTTTTAAGGGGAAGATATTTCGTTTTACACCGTATGCCTCAGTATCCTAAAAATATCCCCTTGCAAATTCTACAAAAAGTGTGTTTCAAAACAGCTGAATCAAAAGAAAGTCTCAACCCTGAGATCAATACAGAGATCTGAGAGTAGTTTCACAAAATGCTTCTGTGTAGTTTTTATTTGAAGAGATATCTTTTTCCACGATAGGCCACAAAGCGCTCCAAATGTCCAGTTGCAGATTCTACAAAAAGGGTGTTTCAAAACTGCTCAGTCAAATAAAGGTTCCACATTGTGAGATGAATGAACAGAATAGAAAGAAGTTTCACAAAGTGCTTCTGTGTAGTTTTTATGGGAATATATTACGTTTTTCACCCTAGGCCTCAGTTTTCTCCAAATATCCACTTTCAGATTCTTCAAATAGAGTGTTTCAAAACTGCTCAATCAAAAGTACGGTTCAAATCTGTTAGTTGAATGCACAGATCAGAAAGAAGTTTGACGGAATGCTTCCGTGTCTTTTTTAGGGGAAGATATTTCGTTTTTCCCCGGAGGCCTCAATGTTCTCCAAATGTCCAGTTGCAGATTCTACAAATAGAGTGTTTCAAAACTGCTCAGTCAAAAGAAAAGTTCTAATTTGTGAGATGAATGAACAGAATAGAAAGAAGTTTCACAGAATGCTTCTGTCCAGTTTTTATGTGAAGATATTTCATTTTTCACCGTAGGCCTCAATGTTCTCGAAATGTCCACTTGTAGATTCTACAAATAGAGTGTTTCAAAACTGCTCCATCAAAAGTAAGTTTCAACTCTGTTTGAAGAATGCACGGATCAGAAAGAAGTTTCACAGAACGCTTCTGTGTAGATTTTAGGGGAAGATATTTCGTTTTTCACCATAGACCTCAGTGTACTCCAAATGTCCATTTGCGGCTTCTACAGATAGAGTGTTTCCAAACTGCTCAAGCAAAAGTAAGGTTCAACTCTGTTAGTTGAATGCACGGATCAAAAGTAGTTTCACAGAATGCTTCTGTGTTGTTGCATTTGAAGATAATCCTTTTTCCACGATAAACCCCAAAGCGCTGCAAATGTCCACTTGCAGTTTTTAAAGAAAGAGTGTTTCAAAACTACCCAATCAAAGGAAAGGTTCAACACTTTGGGATGAATGCAGAGAATAGAACGAAATTTCACAGAAGTATCCTGTGTAGTTTTTATTTGAAGCTATTTCGTTTTTCACCATACGCCCTAAAGATCTCCAAATGTCCCATTGCAGATTCCACAAAAAGAGAGTTTCAAAACTTCTCAACCTAAAGAAAGGTTCTACTCTGTTAGATGAATGCACAGATGGGAGAGCTGTTTCACAGAATGCTTCTGTGTAGTTTTTAGGGGACGATATTTCGTTTTACACCGTATGTCTCAATATTCTCCAAATATAAACTTGCAGATTCTACAAAAGGGTCTTTCCAAACAGCTCAATCAAAAGAAAGTTCAACTCAGTGAGATGAATGCAAAGATCAGAAAGTAGTTTCACAAAATGCTTCTGTGTAGTTTTTATTTGAAGATATACCTGTTTCCACGATTGACCACATAGCGCTCCAAATGTCGACTTGCAAATTCTACAAAAAGAGGCTTTCAAAACTGCTCAGTTGAAAGAAAGGTTCTACTTTTTGAGATGAATAAACAGAATAGAAAGCAGTTTCACAGAATGCTTCAGTGCAGTTTTTATGCGAAGATATTTCTTTTTTCACCATGGGCCTGAATGTTCTTCAAATGTCCAATAGCTGATTCTACAAACAGAGTGTTTCAAACCTCTCAATGAAAAGTAAGGTTCAAATCTGTTAGTTTAAGGCATAGATCAGAAAGAAGTTTCACAGAATCCTTCCATGTAGTTTATATGGGAAGATATTCCTTTTTTGACCATAGGACCCAATGTCCTCAAAATTTCCACTTGCAGATTCTACAAATAGAGTATTTCAAAACTGCTGAGTCAAAAGAAGTGTTCTACTATGTGAGATGAATGAATAGAATAGAAATAAGTTTCACAGAATGCTTCCGTGTAGTTTTTATGGGAAGATATTTCGTTTTCCACCATAGGCCTCAATATTCTCCAAATATCCAATTGCAGATTCTACAAAAAGAGTGTTTCAAAACTGTTTAATCAACAGTAACGTTCAACTCTGTTAGTTGAAAGCACAGATCAGAAAGAAGTTTCACAGAATGCTTCCGTGTAGTTTTTATGGGAAGATATTTCTTTTTTCACCATAGGCCTGAATGTTCTCCAAATGTCCACTTGCAGATTCGACGAACAGAGTGCTTCAAAACTGCTCAATCAAAAGTAAAGTTCAACTCTGTTAGTTAAATGCACAGATAAGAAAGAAACTTCACAGAATGCTTCTGTGTAGATTTTAATGAAGATAATCCTTTTTCCACGACTGGCCTCAAAGCGCTCCAAATATCCACTTGCAGTTTATATAGAGAGAGTGTTTCAAAGCTACCCAATCAAAACAAACTTTCAACACTGGGAGATGAATGCAGAGAATAGAAAGAAATTTCACAGAATTATTCTATGTAGTTTTTACTTGAAGATATTTCGTTTTTCACCATAGGCCTCAAAGATCTCCAAAAGTCCACTTGCAAATTCTACAAAAAGAACGTTTCAACACTGCTGAATCGTAAGAAAGTTTCAACTCAGTGAGATGATTGCACAGATCAGAAAGTAGTTTCACAGAATACTTCTGTGTATTTTTTATATAAAGGTATACCTTTTTCCACAATAGGTCTCAAAGTGCTCCAAATGTCCACTTGCAGGTTCTACGAAAAGAGTGTGTCAAAACTGTTAAGTCAAAAGAAAGGTTGTAATTTGTGAGATGAATGAGCAGAATAGAAAGAAGTTTCAGAGAATTCTTCTCTGTAGTTTTAAAGGGAAGATATTTCATTTTTCACCGTAGGAATCAATGTTCTCCAAATGTCCACATGCAGATTCTACAAATCGAGTGTTTCAAAACTGCTCAATCAAAAGTCAGGTTCAACTCTCTTAGTTGAATGCACAGATCCGAAAGAAGTTTCACACAGTGCCTCTGTGTAGTTTTTAAGGGAAGATATTTCATTTTTCACCATAGGACTCAATGTTCTTCAAATGTCCACTTGCAGATTCTACAAATAGAGTGTTTCAAAACTGCTCAATAAAAACTAAGGTTAAACTCTGTTAGTTGATTGCACAGATCCAAAAGAAGTTTCACAGAATGCTTCCGAGTAGTTTTTATGGGAAGATAATTCTTTTTTCAACATAGGCCTCAATGTACTCCAAATGCCCACTTCTATATTCTACAAAAAGAGTGTTTCAAAACTGTTCAATCAAAAGTAAGGTTCAACTTTATTAGTTGAATGCACAGATGGGAAAGTAGTTTCACAGATTGTTTCTGTGTAGTTTTTATTTGAAGATAATCCTTTTTCCACTAGAGTCCTCAAAGCGCTCCAAAAGACCACTTGCCATTTATAAAGAATAAGTGGTTCAAAACTACCCAATCAAAAGAAAGATTCAACACTGTGAGATGAATGCAGGGAATAGAAAGAAATTTCACAGAAGTATTCTGTGTAGTTTTTACTTGAAGATATTTGGTTTTTCACCATAAGCCTCAAAGATCTCCAAATGTCCACTTGCAGATCCTACAAAAAGAGTGTTTCAAAACTGCTCAATCAAAAGAAAGGTTTTAATCTGTTAGATGAATGCACCGATCAGAAAGTAGTTTCACAGAATGCTTCTGTGTAGTTTTAAGGGGAAGATATTTCGTTTTACACAGTATGCCTCAGTATCCTAAAAATATCCCCTTGCAAATTCTACAAAAAGTGTGTTTCAAAACAGCTGAATCAAAAGAAAGTCTCAACCCTGAGATCAATACAGAGATCTGAGAGTAGTTTCACAAAATGCTTCTGTGTAGTTTTTATTTGAAGAGATAACTTTTTCTACGATAGGCCACAAAGCGCTCCAAATGTCCAGTTGCAGATTCTACAAAAAGGGTGTTTCAAAACTGCTCAGTCAAATAAAGGTTCCACATTGTGAGATGAATGAACAGAATAGAAAGAAGTTTCACAAAGTGCTTCTGTGTAGTTTTTATGGGAATATATTACGTTTTTCACCATAGGCCTCAGTTTTCTCCAAATATCCACTTTCAGATTCTTCAAATAGAGTGTTTCAAAACTGCTCAATCAAAAGTACGGTTCAAATCTGTTAGTTGAATGCACAGATCAGAAAGAAGTTTGATGGAATGCTTCCGTGTCTTTTTTAGGGGAAGATATTTCGTTTTTCCCCGGAGGCCTCAATGTTCTTCAACTGTCCAGTTGCAGATTCTACAAATAGAGTGTTTCAAAACTGCTCAGTCAAAAGAAAAGTTCTAATTTGTGAGATGAATGAACAGAATAGAAAGAAGTTTCACAGAATGCTTCTGTCCAGTTTTTATGTGAAGATATTTCTTTTTTCACCGTAGGCCTCAATGTTCTCCAAATGTCCAGTTGCAGATTCTACAAATAGAGTGTTTCAAAACTGCTCCATCAAAAGTAAGGTTCAACTCTGTTTGTTGAATGCACGGATCAGAAAGAAGTTTCACAGAACGCTTCTGTGTAGATTTTAGGGGAAGATATTTCGTTTTTCACCATAGACCTCAGTGTACTCCAAATGTCCGTTTGCGGCTTCTACAGATAGAGTGTTTCCAAACTGCTCAAGCAAAAGTAAGGTTCAACTCTGTTAGTTGAATGCACGGATCAAAAGAAGTTTCACAGAATGCTTCTGTGTAGTTGCATTTGAAGATAAACCTTTTTCCACCATAATCCCCAAAGCGCTGCAAAAGTCCACTTGCAGTTTTTAAAGAAAGAGTGTTTCAAAACTACCCAATCAAAAGAAAGGTTCAACACTTTGGGATGAATGCAGAGAATAGAAAGTAATTTCACAGAAGTATCCTGTGTAGTTTTTATTTGAAGCTATTTCGTTTTTCACCATACGCCCTAAAGATCTCCAAATGTCCCATTGCAGATTCCACAAAAAGAGAGTTTCAAAACTTCTCAACCTAAAGAAAGGTTCTACTCTGTTAGATGAATGCACAGATCAGAAAGCTGTTTCACAGAATGCTTCTGTGTAGTTTTTAGGGGACGATATTTCGTTTTACACCGTATGCCTCAATATTCTCCAAATATAAACTTGCAGATTCAACAAAAGGGTCTTTCAAAACAGCTCAATCAAAAGAAAGTTCAACTCAGTGAGATGAATGCAAAGATCAGAAAGTAGTTTCACAAAATGCTTCTGTGTAGTTTTTATTTGAAGATATACCTGTTTCCACGATTGACCACAAAGCGCTCCAAATGTCGACTTGCAAATTCTACAAAAAGAGGGTTTCAAAACTGCTCAGTTGAAAGAAAGGTTCTACTTTTTGAGATGAATAAACAGAATAGAAAGCAGTTTCACAGAATGCTTCAGTGCAGTTTTTATGGGAAGATATTTCTTTTTTCACCATGGGCCTGAATGTTCTTCAAATGTCCAATAGCAGATTCTACAAACAGAGTGTTTCAAAACTGCTCAATGAAAAGTAAGGTTCAAATCTGTTCGTTGAATGCATAGATCAGAAAGAAGTTTCACAGAATCCTTCCATGTAGTTTTTACGGGAAGATATTGCTTTTTTGACCATAGGACCCAATGTCCTCAAAATTTCCACTTGCAGATTCTACAAATAGGGTATTTCAAAACTGCTGAGTCAAAAGAAGTGTTCTACTATGTGAGATGAATGAATAGAATAGAAAGAAGTTTCACAGAATGCTTCTGTGTAGTTTTTATGGGAAGATATTTCGTTTTCCACCATAGGCCTCAATGTTCTCCAAATATCCAATTGCAGATTCTACAAAAAGAGTGTTTCAAAACTGTTTAATCAACAGTAACGTTCAACTCTGTTAGTTGAAAGCACAGATCAGAAAGAAGTTTCACAGAATGCTTCCGTGTAGTTTTTATGGGAAGATATTTCTTTTTTCACCATAGGCCTGAATGTTCTCCAAATGTCCACTTGCAGATTCTACGAAAAGAATGTTTCAAAACTGCTCAATCAAAAGAAAAGCTCAACTCTGTTAGTTAAATTCACAGATAAGAAAGAAACTTCACAGAATGCTTCTGTGTAGATTTTAATGAAGATAATCCTTTTTCCACGACTGGCCTCAAAGCGCTCCAAATATCCACTTGCAGTTTTTACAGAAAGAGTGTTTCAAAGCTACCCAATCAAAACAAACTTTCAACACTGGGAGATGAATGCAGAGAATAGAAAGAAATTTCACAGAATTATTCTATGTAGTTTTTACTTGAAGATATTTCGTTTTTCACCATAGGCCTCAAAGATCTCCAAAAGTCCACTTGCAAATTCTACAAAAAGAACGTTTCAACACTGCTGAATCGTAAGAAAGTTTCAACTCAGTGAGATGATTGCACAGATCAGAAAGTAGTTTCACAGAATACTTCTGTGTATTTTTTATATAAAGGTATACCTTTTTCCACAATAGGTCTCAAAGTGCTCCAAATGTCCACTTGCAGGTTCTACGAAAAGAGTGTGTCAAAACTGTTAAGTCAAAAGAAAGGTTGTAATTTGTGAGATGAATGAGCAGAATAGAAAGAAGTTTCAGAGAATTCTTCTCTGTAGTTTTAAAGGGAAGATATTTCATTTTTCACCGTAGGAATCAATGTTCTCCAAATGTCCACATGCAGATTCTACAAATCGAGTGTTTCAAAACTGCTCAATCAAAAGTCAGGTTCAACTCTCTTAGTTGAATGCACAGATCCGAAAGAAGTTTCACACAGTGCCTCTGTGTAGTTTTTAAGGGAAGATATTTCATTTTTCACCATAGGACTCAATGTTCTTCAAATGTCCACTTGCAGATTCTACAAATAGAGTGTTTCAAAACTGCTCAATAAAAACTAAGGTTAAACTCTGTTAGTTGATTGCACAGATCCAAAAGAAGTTTCACAGAATGCTTCCGAGTAGTTTTTATGGGAAGATAATTCTTTTTTCAACATAGGCCTCAATGTACTCCAAATGCCCACTTCTATATTCTACAAAAAGAGTGTTTCAAAACTGTTCAATCAAAAGTAAGGTTCAACTTTATTAGTTGAATGCACAGATGGGAAAGTAGTTTCACAGATTGTTTCTGTGTAGTTTTTATTTGAAGATAATCCTTTTTCCACTAGAGTCCTCAAAGCGCTCCAAAAGACCACTTGCCATTTATAAAGAATAAGTGGTTCAAAACTACCCAATCAAAAGAAAGATTCAACACTGTGAGATGAATGCAGGGAATAGAAAGAAATTTCACAGAAGTATTCTGTGTAGTTTTTACTTGAAGATATTTGGTTTTTCACCATAAGCCTCAAAGATCTCCAAATGTCCACTTGCAGATCCTACAAAAAGAGTGTTTCAAAACTGCTCAATCAAAAGAAAGGTTTTAATCTGTTAGATGAATGCACCGATCAGAAAGTAGTTTCACAGAATGCTTCTGTGTAGTTTTAAGGGGAAGATATTTCGTTTTACACCGTATGCCTCAGTATCCTAAAAATATCCCCTTGCAAATTCTACAAAAAGTGTGTTTCAAAACAGCTGAATCAAAAGAAAGTCTCAACCCTGAGATCAATACAGAGATCTGAGAGTAGTTTCACAAAATGCTTCTGTGTAGTTTTTATTTGAAGAGATAACTTTTTCCACGATAGGCCACAAAGCGCTCCAAATGTCCAGTTGCAGATTCTACAAAAAGGGTGTTTCAAAACTGCTCAGTCAAATAAAGGTTCCACATTGTGAGATGAATGAACAGAATAGAAAGAAGTTTCACAAAGTGCTTCTGTGTAGTTTTTATGGGAATATATTACGTTTTTCACCATAGGCCTCAGTTTTCTCCAAATATCCACTTTCAGATTCTTCAAATAGAGTGTTTCAAAACTGCTCAATCAAAAGTACGGTTCAAATCTGTTAGTTGAATGCACAGATCAGAAAGAAGTTTGACGGAATGCTTCCGTGTCTTTTTTAGGGGAAGATATTTCGTTTTTCCCCGGAGGCCTCAATGTTCTCCAAATGTCCAGTTGCAGATTCTACAAATAGAGTGTTTCAAAACTGCTCAGTCAAAAGAAAAGTTCTAATTTGTGAGATGAATGAACAGAATAGAAAGAAGTTTCACAGAATGCTTCTGTCCAGTTTTTATGTGAAGATATTTCATTTTTCACCGTAGGCCTCAATGTTCTCCAAATGTCCAGTTGCAGATTCTACAAATAGAGTGTTTCAAAACTGCTCCATCAAAAGTAAGGTTCAACTCTGTTTGTTGAATGCACGGATCAGAAAGAAGTTTCACAGAACGCTTCTGTGTAGATTTTAGGGGAAGATATTTCGTTTTTCACCATAGACCTCAGTGTACTCCAAATGTCCGTTTGCGGCTTCTACAGATAGAGTGTTTCCAAACTGCTCAAGCAAAAGTAAGGTTCAACTCTGTTAGTTGAATACACGGATCAAAAGAAGTTTCACAGAATGCTTCTGTGTAGTTGCATTTGAAGATAAACCTTTTTCCACCATAATCCCCAAAGCGCTGCAAAAGTCCACTTGCAGTTTTTAAAGAAAGAGTGTTTCAAAACTACCCAATCAAAAGAAAGGTTCAACACTTTGGGATGAATGCAGAGAATAGAAAGTAATTTCACAGAAGTATCCTGTGTAGTTTTTATTTGAAGCTATTTCGTTTTTCACCATACGCCCTAAAGATCTCCAAATGTCCCATTGCAGATTCCACAAAAAGAGAGTTTCAAAACTTCTCAACCTAAAGAAAGGTTCTACTCTGTTAGATGAATGCACAGATCAGAAAGCTGTTTCACAGAATGCTTCTGTGTAGTTTTTAGGGGACGATATTTCGTTTTACACCGTATGCCTCAATATTCTCCAAATATAAACTTGCAGATTCAACAAAAGGGTCTTTCAAAACAGCTCAATCAAAAGAAAGTTCAACTCAGTGAGATGAATGCAAAGATCAGAAAGTAGTTTCACAAAATGCTTCTGTGTAGTTTTTATTTGAAGATATACCTGTTTCCACGATTGACCACAAAGCGCTCCAAATGTCGACTTGCAAATTCTACAAAAAGAGGGTTTCAAAACTGCTCAGTTGAAAGAAAGGTTCTACTTTTTGAGATGAATAAACAGAATAGAAAGCAGTTTCACAGAATGCTTCAGTGCAGTTTTTATGGGAAGATATTTCTTTTTTCACCATGGGCCTGAATGTTCTTCAAATGTCCAATAGCAGATTCTACAAACAGAGTGTTTCAAAACTGCTCAATGAAAAGTAAGGTTCAAATCTGTTCGTTGAATGCATAGATCAGAAAGAAGTTTCACAGAATCCTTCCATGTAGTTTTTACGGGAAGATATTGCTTTTTTGACCATAGGACCCAATGTCCTCAAAATTTCCACTTGCAGATTCTACAAATAGGGTATTTCAAAACTGCTGAGTCAAAAGAAGTGTTCTACTATGTGAGATGAATGAATAGAATAGAAAGAAGTTTCACAGAATGCTTCTGTGTAGTTTTTATGGGAAGATATTTCGTTTTCCACCATAGGCCTCAATGTTCTCCAAATATCCAATTGCAGATTCTACAAAAAGAGTGTTTCAAAACTGTTTAATCAACAGTAACGTTCAACTCTGTTAGTTGAAAGCACAGATCAGAAAGAAGTTTCACAGAATGCTTCCGTGTAGTTTTTATGGGAAGATATTTCTTTTTTCACCATAGGCCTGAATGTTCTCCAAATGTCCACTTGCAGATTCTACGAAAAGAATGTTTCAAAACTGCTCAATCAAAAGAAAAGCTCAACTCTGTTAGTTAAATTCACAGATAAGAAAGAAACTTCACAGAATGCTTCTGTGTAGATTTTAATGAAGATAATCCTTTTTCCACGACTGGCCTCAAAGCGCTCCAAATATCCACTTGCAGTTTTTACAGAAAGAGTGTTTCAAAGCTACCCAATCAAAACAAACTTTCAACACTGGGAGATGAATGCAGAGAATAGAAAGAAATTTCACAGAATTATTCTATGTAGTTTTTACTTGAAGATATTTCGTTTTTCACCATAGGCCTCAAAGATCTCCAAAAGTCCACTTGCAAATTCTACAAAAAGAACGTTTCAACACTGCTGAATCGTAAGAAAGTTTCAACTCAGTGAGATGATTGCACAGATCAGAAAGTAGTTTCACAGAATACTTCTGTGTATTTTTTATATAAAGGTATACCTTTTTCCACAATAGGTCTCAAAGTGCTCCAAATGTCCACTTGCAGGTTCTACGAAAAGAGTGTGTCAAAACTGTTAAGTCAAAAGAAAGGTTGTAATTTGTGAGATGAATGAGCAGAATAGAAAGAAGTTTCAGAGAATTCTTCTCTGTAGTTTTAAAGGGAAGATATTTCATTTTTCACCGTAGGAATCAATGTTCTCCAAATGTCCACATGCAGATTCTACAAATCGAGTGTTTCAAAACTGCTCAATCAAAAGTCAGGTTCAACTCTCTTAGTTGAATGCACAGATCCGAAAGAAGTTTCACACAGTGCCTCTGTGTAGTTTTTAAGGGAAGATATTTCATTTTTCACCATAGGACTCAATGTTCTTCAAATGTCCACTTGCAGATTCTACAAATAGAGTGTTTCAAAACTGCTCAATAAAAACTAAGGTTAAACTCTGTTAGTTGATTGCACAGATCCAAAAGAAGTTTCACAGAATGCTTCCGAGTAGTTTTTATGGGAAGATAATTCTTTTTTCAACATAGGCCTCAATGTACTCCAAATGCCCACTTCTATATTCTACAAAAAGAGTGTTTCAAAACTGTTCAATCAAAAGTAAGGTTCAACTTTATTAGTTGAATGCACAGATGGGAAAGTAGTTTCACAGATTGTTTCTGTGTAGTTTTTATTTGAAGATAATCCTTTTTCCACTAGAGTCCTCAAAGCGCTCCAAAAGACCACTTGCCATTTATAAAGAATAAGTGGTTCAAAACTACCCAATCAAAAGAAAGATTCAACACTGTGAGATGAATGCAGGGAATAGAAAGAAATTTCACAGAAGTATTCTGTGTAGTTTTTACTTGAAGATATTTGGTTTTTCACCATAAGCCTCAAAGATCTCCAAATGTCCACTTGCAGATCCTACAAAAAGAGTGTTTCAAAACTGCTCAATCAAAAGAAAGGTTTTAATCTGTTAGATGAATGCACCGATCAGAAAGTAGTTTCACAGAATGCTTCTGTGTAGTTTTAAGGGGAAGATATTTCGTTTTACACCGTATGCCTCAGTATCCTAAAAATATCCCCTTGCAAATTCTACAAAAAGTGTGTTTCAAAACAGCTGAATCAAAAGAAATTCTCAACCCTGAGATCCATACAGAGATCTGAGAGTAGTTTCACAAAATGCTTCTGTGTAGTTTTTATTTGAAGAGATAACTTTTTCCACGATAGGCCACAAAGCGCTCCAAATGTCCAGTTGCAGATTCTACAAAAAGGGTGTTTCAAAACTGCTCAGTCAAATAAAGGTTCCACATTGTGAGATGAATGAACAGAATAGAAAGAAGTTTCACAAAGTGCTTCTGTGTAGTTTTTATGGGAATATATTACGTTTTTCACCATAGGCCTCAGTTTTCTCCAAATATCCACTTTCAGATTCTTCAAATAGAGTGTTTCAAAACTGCTCAATCAAAAGTACGGTTCAAATCTGTTAGTTGAATGCACAGATCAGAAAGAAGTTTGACGGAATGCTTCCGTGTCTTTTTTAGGGGAAGATATTTCGTTTTTCCCCGGAGGCCTCAATGTTCTCCAAATGTCCAGTTGCAGATTCTACAAATAGAGTGTTTCAAAACTGCTCAGTCAAAAGAAAAGTTCTAATTTGTGAGATGAATGAACAGAATAGAAAGAAGTTTCACAGAATGCTTCTGTCCAGTTTTTATGTGAAGATATTTCATTTTTCACCGTAGGCCTCAATGTTCTCGAAATGTCCACTTGTAGATTCTACAAATAGAGTGTTTCAAAACTGCTCCATCAAAAGTAAGTTTCAACTCTGTTTGAAGAATGCACGGATCAGAAAGAAGTTTCACAGAACGCTTCTGTGTAGATTTTAGGGGAAGATATTTCGTTTTTCACCATAGACCTCAGTGTACTCCAAATGTCCATTTGCGGCTTCTACAGATAGAGTGTTTCCAAACTGCTCAAGCAAAAGTAAGGTTCAACTCTGTTAGTTGAATGCACGGATCAAAAGTAGTTTCACAGAATGCTTCTGTGTTGTTGCATTTGAAGATAATCCTTTTTCCACGATAAACCCCAAAGCGCTGCAAAAGTCCACTTGCAGTTTTTAAAGAAAGAGTGTTTCAAAACTACCCAATCAAAGGAAAGGTTCAACACTTTGGGATGAATGCAGAGAATAGAACGAAATTTCACAGAATTATCCTGTGTAGTTTTTATTTGAAGCTATTTCGTTTTTCACCATACGCCCTAAAGATCTCCAAATGTCCCATTGCAGATTCCACAAAAAGAGAGTTTCAAAACTTCTCAACCTAAAGAAAGGTTCTACTCTGTTAGATGAATGCACAGATGGGAGAGCTGTTTCACAGAATGCTTCTGTGTAGTTTTTAGGGGACGATATTTCGTTTTACACCGTATGTCTCAATATTCTCCAAATATAAACTTGCAGATTCTACAAAAGGGTCTTTCCAAACAGCTCAATCAAAAGAAAGTTCAACTCAGTGAGATGAATGCAAAGATCAGAAAGTAGTTTCACAAAATGCTTCTGTGTAGTTTTTATTTGAAGATATACCTGTTTCCACGATTGACCACATAGCGCTCCAAATGTCGACTTGCAAATTCTACAAAAAGAGGCTTTCAAAACTGCTCAGTTGAAAGAAAGGTTCTACTTTTTGAGATGAATAAACAGAATAGAAAGCAGTTTCACAGAATGCTTCAGTGCAGTTTTTATGGGAAGATATTTCTTTTTTCACCATGGGCCTGAATGTTCTTCAAATGTCCAATAGCAGATTCTACAAACAGAGTGTTTCAAAACTGCTCAATGAAAAGTAAGGTTCAAATCTGTTAGTTGAATGCATAGATCAGAAAGAAGTTTCACAGAATCCTTCCATGGAGTTTTTATGGGAAGATATTGCTTTTTTGATCATAGGACCCCATGTCCTCAAAATTTCCACTTGCAGATTCTCCAAATAGAGTATTTCAAAACTGCTGAGTCAAAAGAAGTGTTCTACTATGTGAGATGAATGAATAGAATAGAAAGAAGTTTCACAGAATGCTTCCGTGTAGTTTTTATGGGAAGATATTTCGTTTTCCACCATAGGCCTCAATATTCTCCAAATATCCAATTGCAGATTCTACAAAAAGAGTGTTTCAAAACTGTTTAATCAACAGTAACGTTCAACTTTATTAGTTGAATGCACAGATGGGAAAGTAGTTTCACAGATTGTTTCTGTGTAGTTTTTATTTGAAGATAATCCTTTTTCCACTATAGTCCTCAATGCGCTCCAAAAGACCACTTGCCATTTATAAAGAATAAGTGGTTCAAAACTACCCAATCAAAAGAAAGATTCAACAATGTGAGATGAATGCAGGGAGTAGAAAGAAATTTCACAGAAGTGTTCTGTGTAGTTTTTACTTGAAGATATTTGGTTTTTCACCATAAGCCTCAAAGATCTCCAAATGTCCACTTGCAGATCCTACAAAAAGAGTGTTTCAAAACTGCTCAATCAAAAGAAAGGTTTTAATCTGTTAGATGAATGCACCGATCAGAAAGTAGTTTCACAGAATGCTTCTGTGTAGTTTTAAGGGGAAGATATTTCGTTTTACACCGTATGCCTCAATATCCTACAAATATCCCCTTGCAAATTCTACAAAAAGTGTGTTTCAAAACAGCTGAATCAAAAGAAAGTCTCAACCCTGAGATCCATACAGAGATCTGAGAGTAGTTTCACAAAATGCTTCTGTGTAGTTTTTATTTGAAGAGATAACTTTTTCCACGATAGGCCACAAAGCGCTCCAAATGTCCAGTTGCAGATTCTACAAAAAGGGTGTTTCAAAACTGCTCAGTCAAAAGAAAGGTTACACATTGTGAGATGAATGAACAGAATAGAAAGAAGTTTCACAAAGTGCTTCTGTGTAGTTTTTATGGGAATATATTTCGTTTTTCACCATAGGCCTCAGTTTTCTCCAAATATCCACTTTCAGATACTTCAAATAGAGTGTTTCAAAACTGCTCAATCAAAAGTAAGGTTCAACTCTGTTAGTTGAATGCACAGATCAGAAAGAAGTTTGACGGAATGCTTCCGTGTCTTTTTTAGGGGAAGATATTTCGTTTTTCCCTGGAGGCCTCAATGTTCTCCAAATGTCCAGTTGCAGATTCTGCAAATAGGGTGTTTCAAAACTGCTGAGTCAAAAGAAAAGTTCTAATTTGTGAGATGAATGAACAGAATAGAAAGAAGTTTCACAGAATGCTTCTGTCCAGTTTTTATGTGAAGATATTTCGTTTTTCACCGTAGGCCTCAATGTTCTAAAAATGTCCAGTTGCAGATTCTACAAATAGAGTGTTTCAAAACTGCTCCATCAAAAGTAAGGTTCAACTCTGTTTGTTGAATGCACGGATCAGAAAGAAGTTTCACAGAACGCTTCTGTGTAGATTTTAGGGGAAGATATTTCGTTTTTCACCATAGACCTCAGTGTACTCCAAATGTCCATTTGCAGCTTACACAGATAGAGTGTTTCCAAACTGCTCAAGCAAAAGTAAGGTTCAACTCTGTTAGTTGAATGCACGGATCAAAAGTAGTTTCACAGAATGCTTCTGTGTAGTTGCATTTGAAGATTATCCTTTTTCCACGATAATCCCCAAAGCGCTGCAAAAGTCCACTTGCAGTTTTTAAAGAAAGAGTGTTTCAAAACTACCCAGTCAAAAGAAAGGTTCAACACTTTGGGATGAATGCAGAGAATAGAAAGAAATTTCACAGAATTATCCTGTGTAGTATTTATTTGAAGCTATTTCGTTTTTCACCATACGCCCTAAAGATCTCCAAATGTCCCATTGCAGATTCCACAAAAAGAGAGTTTCAAAACTTCTCAACCTAAAGAAAGGTTCTACTCTGTTAGATGAATGCACAGATCAGAAAGCTGTTTCACAGAATGCTTCTGTGTAGTTTTTAGGGGACGATATTTCGTTTTACACCGTATGCCTCAATATTCTCCAAATATAAAATTGCAGATTCTACAAAAAGAGGCTTTCAAAACTGCTCAGTTGAAAGAAAGGTTCTACTTTTTGAGATGAATAAACAGAATAGAAAGCAGTTTCACAGAATGCTTCAGTGCAGTTTTTATGGGAAGTTATTTGTTTTTTCACCATGGGCCTGAATGTTCTTCAAATGTCCAATAGCAGATTCTACAAACAGAGTGTTTCAAAACTGCTCAATTAAAAGTAAGTTTCAAATCTGTTAGTTGAATGCATAGATCAGAAAGAAGTTTCACAGTACACTTCCATGTAGTTTTTACGGGAAGATATTGCTTTTTTGACCATAGGACCCCATGTCCTCAAAATTTCCACTTGCAGATTCTACAAATAGAGTATTTCAAAACTGCTGAGTCAAAAGAAGTGTTCTACTATGTGAGATGAATGAATAGAATAGAAATAAGTTTCACAGAATGCTTCCGTGTAGTTTTTATGGGAAGATATTTCGTTTTCCACCATAGGCCTCAATATTCTCCAAATATCCAATTGCAGATTCTACAAAAAGAGTGTTTCAAAACTGTTTAATCAACAGTAACGTTCAACTCTGTTAGTTGAAAGCACAGATCAGAAAGAAGTTTCACAGAATGCTTCCGTGTAGTTTTAATGGGAAGATATTACTTTTTTCACCATAGGCCTGAATGTTCTCCAAATGTCCACTTGCAGATTCTACGAACAGAGTGTTTCAAAACTGCTCAATCAAAAGTAAAGTTCAACTCTGTTAGTTAAATGCACAGATAAGAAAGAAACTTCACAGAATGTTTCTGTGTAGATTTTAATGAAGATAATCCTTTTTCCACGACTGGCCTCAAAGCGCTCCAAATATCCACTTGCAGTTTATACAGAGAGAGTGTTTCAAAGCTACTCAATCAAAACAAAGTTTCAACACTGGGAGATGAATGCAGAGAATAGAAAGAAATTTCACAGAATTATTCTATGTAGTTTTTACTTGAAGATATTTCGTTTTTCACCATAGGCCTCAAAGATCTCCAAAAGTCCACTTGCAAATCCTACAAAAAGAACGTTTCAACACTGCTGAATCATAAGAAAGTTTCAACTCAGTGAGATGATTGCACAGATCAGAAAGTAGTTTCACAGAATGCTTCTGTGTAGTTTTTATATAAAGATATACCTTTTTCCACAATAGGTCTCAAAATGCTCCAAATGTCCACTTGAAGGTTCTACGAAAAGAGTGTGTCAAAACTGTTAAGTCAAAAGAAAGGTTGTAATTTGTGAGATGAATGAGCAGAATAGAAAGAAGTTTCAGAGAATTCTTCTCTGTAGTTTTTAAGGGAAGATATTTCATTTTTCACCGTAGTAATCAATGTTCTCCAAATGTCCACATGCAGATTCTACAAATCGAGTCTTTCAAAACTGCTCAATCAAAAGTCAGGTTCAACTCTGTTAGTTGAATGCACAGATCCGAAAGAAGTTTCACACAGTGCCTCTGTGTAGTTTTTAGGGGAAGATATTTCATTTTTCACCATAGGACTCAATGTTCTTCAAATGTCCACTTGCAGATTCTACAAATAGAGTGTTTCAAAACTGCTCAATAAAAACTAAGGTTAAACTCTGTTAATTGATTGCACAGATCAGAAAGAAGTTTCACAGAATGCTTCCGAGTAGTTTTTATGGGAAGATAATTCTTTTTTCAACATAGGCCTCAATGTACTCCAAATGTCCCCTTCTATATTCTACAAAAAGAGTGTTTCAAAACTGCTCAATCAAAAGTAAGGTTCAACTTTATTAGTTGAATGCACAGATGGGAAATTAGTTTCACAGATTGTTTCTGTGTAGTTTTTATTTGAACATAATCCTTTTTCCACTATAGTCCTCAAAGCGCTCCAAAAGACCACTTGCCATTTATAAAGAATAATTGGTTCATAACTACCCAATGAAAAGAAAGATTCAACACTGTGAGATGAATGCAGGGAATAGAAAAAAATTTCACAGAAGTATTCTGTGTAGTTTTTACTTGAAGATATTTGGTTTTTCACCATAAGCCTCAAAGATCTCCAAATGTCCACTTGCAGATCCTACAAAAAGAGTGTTTCAAAACTGCTCAATCAAAAGAAAGGTTTTAATCTGTTAGATGAATGCACCGATCAGAAAGTAGTTTCACAGAATGCTTCTGTGTAGTTTTAAGGGGAAGATATTTCGTTTTACACCGTATGCCTCAATATCCTACAAATATCCCCTTGCAAATTCTACAAAAAGTGTGTTTCAAAACAGCTGAATCAAAAGAAAGTCTCAACCCTGAGATCCATACAGAGATCTGAGAGTAGTTTCACAAAATGCTTCTGTGTAGTTTTTATTTGAAGAGATAACTTTTTCCACGATAGGCCACAAAGCGCTCCAAATGTCCAGTTGCAGATTCTACAAAAAGGGTGTTTCAAAACTGCTCAGTCAAAAGAAAGGTTCCACATTGTGAGATGAATGAACAGAATAGAAAGAAGTTTCACAAAGTGCTTCTGTGTAGTTTTTATGGGAATATATTTCGTTTTTCACCATAGGCCTCAGTTTTCTCCAAATATCCACTTTCAGATTCTTCAAATAGAGTGTTTCAAAACTGCTCAATCAAAAGTAAGGTTCAACTCTGTTAGTTGAATGCACAGATCAGAAAGAAGTTTGACGGAATGCTTCCGTGTCTTTTTTAGGGGAAGATATTTCATTTTTCCCCGGAGGCCTCAATGTTCTTCAACTGTCCAGTTGCAGATTCTACAAATAGAGTGTTTCAAAACTGCTCAGTCAAAAGAAAAGTTCTAATTTGTGAGATGAATGAACAGAATAGAAAGAAGTTTCACAGAATGCTTCTGTCCAGTTTTTATGTGAAGATATTTCTTTTTTCACCGTAGGCCTCAATGTTCTCCAAATGTCCAGTTGCAGATTCTACAAATAGAGTGTTTCAAAACTGCTCCATCAAAAGTAAGGTTCAACTCTGTTTGTTGAATGCACGGATCAGAAAGAAGTTTCACAGAACGCTTCTGTGTAGATTTTAGGGGAAGATATTTCGTTTTTCACCATAGACCTCAGTGTACTCCAAATGTCCGTTTGCGGCTTCTACAGATAGAGTGTTTCCAAACTGCTCAAGCAAAAGTAAGGTTCAACTCTGTTAGTTGAATGCACGGATCAAAAGAAGTTTCACAGAATGCTTCTGTGTAGTTGCATTTGAAGATAAACCTTTTTCCACCATAATCCCCAAAGCGCTGCAAAAGTCCACTTGCAGTTTTTAAAGAAAGAGTGTTTCAAAACTACCCAATCAAAAGAAAGGTTCAACACTTTGGGATGAATGCAGAGAATAGAAAGTAATTTCACAGAAGTATCCTGTGTAGTTTTTATTTGAAGCTATTTCGTTTTTCACCATACGCCCTAAAGATCTCCAAATGTCCCATTGCAGATTCCACAAAAAGAGAGTTTCAAAACTTCTCAACCTAAAGAAAGGTTCTACTCTGTTAGATGAATGCACAGATCAGAAAGCTGTTTCACAGAATGCTTCTGTGTAGTTTTTAGGGGACGATATTTCGTTTTACACCGTATGCCTCAATATTCTCCAAATATAAACTTGCAGATTCAACAAAAGGGTCTTTCAAAACAGCTCAATCAAAAGAAAGTTCAACTCAGTGAGATGAATGCAAAGATCAGAAAGTAGTTTCACAAAATGCTTCTGTGTAGTTTTTATTTGAAGATATACCTGTTTCCACGATTGACCACAAAGCGCTCCAAATGTCGACTTGCAAATTCTACAAAAAGAGGGTTTCAAAACTGCTCAGTTGAAAGAAAGGTTCTACTTTTTGAGATGAATAAACAGAATAGAAAGCAGTTTCACAGAATGCTTCAGTGCAGTTTTTATGGGAAGATATTTCTTTTTTCACCATGGGCCTGAATGTTCTTCAAATGTCCAATAGCAGATTCTACAAACAGAGTGTTTCAAAACTGCTCAATGAAAAGTAAGGTTCAAATCTGTTCGTTGAATGCATAGATCAGAAAGAAGTTTCACAGAATCCTTCCATGTAGTTTTTACGGGAAGATATTGCTTTTTTGACCATAGGACCCAATGTCCTCAAAATTTCCACTTGCAGATTCTACAAATAGAGTATTTCAAAACTGCTGAGTCAAAAGAAGTGTTCTACTATGTGAGATGAATGAATAGAATAGAAAGAAGTTTCACAGAATGCTTCTGTGTAGTTTTTATGGGAAGATATTTCGTTTTCCACCATAGGCCTCAATGTTCTCCAAATATCCAATTGCAGATTCTACAAAAAGAGTGTTTCAAAACTGTTTAATCAACAGTAACTTTCAACTCTGTTAGTTGAAAGCACAGATCAGAAAGAAGTTTCACAGAATGCTTCCGTGTAGTTTTTATGGGAAGATATTTCTTTTTTCACCATAGGCCTGAATGTTCTCCAAATGTCCACTTGCAGATTCTACGAAAAGAATGTTTCAAAACTGCTCAATCAAAAGAAAAGCTCAACTCTGTTAGTTAAATGCACAGATAAGAAAGAAACTTCACAGAATGCTTCTGTGTAGATTTTAATGAAGATAATCCTTTTTCCACGACTGGCCTCAAAGCGCTCCAAATATCCACTTGCAGTTTTTACAGAAAGAGTGTTTCAAAGCTACCCAATCAAAACAAACTTTCAACACTGGGAGATGAATGCAGAGAATAGAAAGAAATTTCACAGAATTATTCTATGTAGTTTTTACTTGAAGATATTTCGTTTTTCACCATAGGCCTCAAAGATCTCCAAAAGTCCACTTGCAAATTCTACAAAAAGAACGTTTCAACACTGCTGAATCGTAAGAAAGTTTCAACTCAGTGAGATGATTGCACAGATCAGAAAGTAGTTTCACAGAATACTTCTGTGTATTTTTTATATAAAGGTATACCTTTTTCCACAATAGGTCTCAAAGTGCTCCAAATGTCCACTTGCAGGTTCTACGAAAAGAGTGTGTCAAAACTGTTAAGTCAAAAGAAAGGTTGTAATTTGTGAGATGAATGAGCAGAATAGAAAGAAGTTTCAGAGAATTCTTCTCTGTAGTTTTAAAGGGAAGATATTTCATTTTTCACCGTAGGAATCAATGTTCTCCAAATGTCCACATGCAGATTCTACAAATCGAGTGTTTCAAAACTGCTCAATCAAAAGTCAGGTTCAACTCTCTTAGTTGAATGCACAGATCCGAAAGAAGTTTCACACAGTGCCTCTGTGTAGTTTTTAAGGGAAGATATTTCATTTTTCACCATAGGACTCAATGTTCTTCAAATGTCCACTTGCAGATTCTACAAATAGAGTGTTTCAAAACTGCTCAATAAAAACTAAGGTTAAACTCTGTTAGTTGATTGCACAGATCCAAAAGAAGTTTCACAGAATGCTTCCGAGTAGTTTTTATGGGAAGATAATTCTTTTTTCAACATAGGCCTCAATGTACTCCAAATGCCCACTTCTATATTCTACAAAAAGAGTGTTTCAAAACTGTTCAATCAAAAGTAAGGTTCAACTTTATTAGTTGAATGCACAGATGGGAAAGTAGTTTCACAGATTGTTTCTGTGTAGTTTTTATTTGAAGATAATCCTTTTTCCACTAGAGTCCTCAAAGCGCTCCAAAAGACCACTTGCCATTTATAAAGAATAAGTGGTTCAAAACTACCCAATCAAAAGAAAGATTCAACACTGTGAGATGAATGCAGGGAATAGAAAGAAATTTCACAGAAGTATTCTGTGTAGTTTTTACTTGAAGATATTTGGTTTTTCACCATAAGCCTCAAAGATCTCCAAATGTCCACTTGCAGATCCTACAAAAAGAGTGTTTCAAAACTGCTCAATCAAAAGAAAGGTTTTAATCTGTTAGATGAATGCACCGATCAGAAATTAGTTTCACAGAATGCTTCTGTGTAGTTTTAAGGGGAAGATATTTCGTTTTACACCGTATGCCTCAGTATCCTAAAAATATCCCCTTGCAAATTCTACAAAAAGTGTGTTTCAAAACAGCTGAATCAAAAGAAAGTCTCAACCCTGAGATCAATACAGAGATCTGAGAGTAGTTTCACAAAATGCTTCTGTGTAGTTTTTATTTGAAGAGATATCTTTTTCCACGATAGGCCACAAAGCGCTCCAAATGTCCAGTTGCAGATTCTACAAAAAGGGTGTTTCAAAACTGCTCAGTCAAATAAAGGTTCCACATTGTGAGATGAATGAACAGAATAGAAAGAAGTTTCACAAAGTGCTTCTGTGTAGTTTTTATGGGAATATATTACGTTTTTCACCCTAGGCCTCAGTTTTCTCCAAATATCCACTTTCAGATTCTTCAAATAGAGTGTTTCAAAACTGCTCAATCAAAAGTACGGTTCAAATCTGTTAGTTGAATGCACAGATCAGAAAGAAGTTTGACGGAATGCTTCCGTGTCTTTTTTAGGGGAAGATATTTCATTTTTCCCCGGAGGCCTCAATGTTCTCCAAATGTCCAGTTGCAGATTCTACAAATAGAGTGTTTCAAAACTGCTCAGTCAAAAGAAAAGTTCTAATTTGTGAGATGAATGAACAGAATAGAAAGAAGTTTCACAGAATGCTTCTGTCCAGTTTTTATGTGAAGATATTTCATTTTTCACCGTAGGCCTCAATGTTCTCGAAATGTCCACTTGTAGATTCTACAAATAGAGTGTTTCAAAACTGCTCCATCAAAAGTAAGTTTCAACTCTGTTTGAAGAATGCACGGATCAGAAAGAAGTTTCACAGAACGCTTCTGTGTAGATTTTAGGGGAAGATATTTCGTTTTTCACCATAGACCTCAGTGTACTCCAAATGTCCATTTGCGGCTTCTACAGATAGAGTGTTTCCAAACTGCTCAAGCAAAAGTAAGGTTCAACTCTGTTAGTTGAATGCACGGATCAAAAGTAGTTTCACAGAATGCTTCTGTCTTGTTGCATTTGAAGATAATCCTTTTTCCACGATAAACCCCAAAGCGCTGCAAATGTCCACTTGCAGTTTTTAAAGAAAGAGTGTTTCAAAACTACCCAATCAAAGGAAAGGTTCAACACTTTGGGATGAATGCAGAGAATAGAACGAAATTTCACAGAATTATCCTGTGTAGTTTTTATTTGAAGCTATTTCGTTTTTCACCATACGCCCTAAAGATCTCCAAATGTCCCATTGCAGATTCCACAAAAAGAGAGTTTCAAAACTTCTCAACCTAAAGAAAGGTTCTACTCTGTTAGATGAATGCACAGATGGGAGAGCTGTTTCACAGAATGCTTCTGTGTAGTTTTTAGGGGACGATATTTCGTTTTACACCGTATGTCTCAATATTCTCCAAATATAAACTTGCAGATTCTACAAAAGGGTCTTTCCAAACAGCTCAATCAAAAGAAAGTTCAACTCAGTGAGATGAATGCAAAGATCAGAAAGTAGTTTCACAAAATGCTTCTGTGTAGTTTTTATTTGAAGATATACCTGTTTCCACGATTGACCACATAGCGCTCCAAATGTCGACTTGCAAATTCTACAAAAAGAGGCTTTCAAAACTGCTCAGTTGAAAGAAAGGTTCTACTTTTTGAGATGAATAAACAGAATAGAAAGCAGTTTCACAGAATGCTTCAGTGCAGTTTTTATGGGAAGATATTTCTTTTTTCACCATGGGCCTGAATGTTCTTCAAATGTCCAATAGCAGATTCTACAAACAGAGTGTTTCAAAACTGCTCAATGAAAAGTAAGGTTCAAATCTGTTAGTTGAATGCATAGATCAGAAAGAAGTTTCACAGAATCCTTCCATGGAGTTTTTATGGGAAGATATTGCTTTTTTGATCATAGGACCCCATGTCCTCAAAATTTCCACTTGCAGATTCTCCAAATAGAGTATTTCAAAACTGCTGAGTCAAAAGAAGTGTTCTACTATGTGAGATGAATGAATAGAATAGAAAGAAGTTTCACAGAATGCTTCCGTGTAGTTTTTATGGGAAGATATTTCGTTTTCCACCATAGGCCTCAATATTCTCCAAATATCCAATTGCAGATTCTACAAAAAGAGTGTTTCAAAACTGTTTAATCAACAGTAACGTTCAACTCTGTTAGTTGAAAGCACAGATCAGAAAGAAGTTTCACAGAATGTTTCCGTGTAGTTTTTATGGGAAGATATTTCTTTTTTCACCATAGGCCTGAATGTTCTCCAAATGTCCACTTGCAGATTCTACGAACAGAGTGTTTCAAAACTGCTCAATCAAAAGTAAAGTTCAACTCTGTTAGTTAAATGCACAGATAAGAATGAAACTTCACAGAGTGCTTCTGAGTAGATTTTAATGAAGATAATCCTTTTTCCATGACTGGCCTCAAAGCGCTCCAAATATCCACTTGCAGTTTATACAGAGAGAGTGTTTCAAAGCTACCCAATCAAAACAAAGTTTCAACACTGGGAGATGAATGCAGAGAATAGAAAGAAATTTCACAGAATTATTCTATATAGTTTTTACTTAAAGATATTTCGTTTTTCACCATAAGGCAAAAAGATCTCCAAAAGTCCACTTGCAAATCCTACAAAAAGAACGTTTCAACACTGCTGAATCATAAGAAAGTTTCAACTCAGTGAGATGATTGCACAGATCAGAAAGTAGTTTCACAGAATGCTTCTGTGTAGTTTTAAAATAAAGATATACCTTTTTCCACAATAGGTCTCAAAGTGCTCCAAATGTCCACTTGCAGGTTCTACGAAAAGAGTGTGTCAAAACTGTTAAGTCAAAAGAAAGGTTGTAATTTGTGAGATGAATGAGCAGAATAGAAAGAAGTTTCAGAGAATTCTTCTCTGTAGTTTTTAAGGGAAGATATTTCATTTCTCACCGTAGGAATCAATGTTCTCCAAATGTCCACATGCAGATTCTACAAATAGAGTGTTTCAAAACTGCTCAATCAAAAGTCAGGTTCAACTCTGTTAGTTGAATGCACAGATCCGAAAGAAGTTTCACACAGTGCCTCTGTGTAGTTTTTAGGGGAAGATATTTCCTTTTTCACCATAGGACTCAATGTTCTTCAAATGTCCACTTGCAGATTCTACAAATAGAGTGTTTCAAAACTGCTCAATAAAAACTAAGGTTAAACTCGGTTAGTTGATTGCACAGATCAGAAAGAAGTTTCACAGAATACTTCCGAGTAGTTTTTATGGGAAGATAATCCTTTTTTCAACATAGGCCTCAATGTACTCCAAATGTCCACTTCTATATTCTACAAAAAGAGTGTTTCAAAACTGCTCAATCAAAAGTAACGTTCAACTTTATTAGTTGAATGCACAGATGGGAAAGTAGTTTCACAGATTGTTTCTGTGTAGTTTTTATTTGAAGATAATCCTTTTTCCACTATAGTCCTCAATGCGCTCCAAAAGACCACTTGCCATTTATAAAGAATAAGTGGTTCAAAACTACCCAATCAAAAGAAAGATTCAACAATGTGAGATGAATGCAGGGAGTAGAAAGAAATTTCACAGAAGTGTTCTGTGTAGTTTTTACTTGAAGATATTTGGTTTTTCACCATAAGCCTCAAAGATCTCCAAATGTCCACTTGCAGATCCTACAAAAAGAGTGTTTCAAAACTGCTCAATCAAAAGAAAGGTTTTAATCTGTTAGATGAATGCACCGATCAGAAAGTAGTTTCACAGAATGCTTCTGTGTAGTTTTAAGGGGAAGATATTTCGTTTTACACCGTATGCCTCAATATCCTACAAATATCCCCTTGCAAATTCTACAAAAAGTGTGTTTCAAAACAGCTGAATCAAAAGAAAGTCTCAACCCTGAGATCCATACAGAGATCTGAGAGTAGTTTCACAAAATGCTTCTGTGTAGTTTTTATTTGAAGAGATAACTTTTTCCACGATAGGCCACAAAGCGCTCCAAATGTCCAGTTGCAGATTCTACAAAAAGGGTGTTTCAAAACTGCTCAGTCAAAAGAAAGGTTCCACATTGTGAGATGAATGAACAGAATAGAAAGAAGTTTCACAAAGTGCTTCTGTGTAGTTTTTATGGGAATATATTTCGTTGTTCACCATAGGCCTCAGTTTTCTCCAAATATCCACTTTCAGATTCTTCAAATAGAGTGTTTCAAAACTGCTCAATCAAAAGTAAGGTTCAACTCTGTTAGTTGAATGCACAGATCAGAAAGAAGTTTGACGGAATGCTTCCGTGTCTTTTTAGGGGAAGATATTTCGTTTTTCCCCGGAGGCCTCAATGTTCTTCAACTGTCCAGTTGCAGATTCTACAAATAGAGTGTTTCAAAACTGCTCAGTCAAAAGAAAAGTTCTAATTTGTGAGATGAATGAACAGAATAGAAAGAAGTTTCACAGAATGCTTCTGTCCAGTTTTTATGTGAAGATATTTCTTTTTTCACCGTAGGCCTCAATGTTCTCCAAATGTCCAGTTGCAGATTCTACAAATAGAGTGTTTCAAAACTGCTCCATCAAAAGTAAGGTTCAACTCTGTTTGTTGAATGCACGGATCAGAAAGAAGTTTCACAGAACGCTTCTGTGTAGATTTTAGGGGAAGATATTTCGTTTTTCACCATAGACCTCAGTGTACTCCAAATGTCCGTTTGCGGCTTCTACAGATAGAGTGTTTCCAAACTGCTCAAGCAAAAGTAAGGTTCAACTCCGTTAGTTGAATGCACGGATCAAAAGAAGTTTCACAGAATGCTTCTGTGTAGTTGCATTTGAAGATAAACCTTTTTCCACGATAATCCTCAAAGCGCTGCAAAAGTCCACTTGCAGTTTTTAAAGAAAGAGTGTTTCAAAACTACCCAATCAAAAGAAAGGTTCAACACTTTGGGATGAATGCAGAGAATAGAAAGTAATTTCACAGAAGTATCCTGTGTAGTTTTTATTTGAAGCTATTTCGTTTTTCACCATACGCCCTAAAGATCTCCAAATGTCCCATTGCAGATTCCACAAAAAGAGAGTTTCAAAACTTCTCAACCTAAAGAAAGGTTCTACTCTGTTAGATGAATGCACAGATCAGAAAGCTGTTTCACAGAATGCTTCTGTGTAGTTTTTAGGGGACGATATTTCGTTTTACACCGTATGCCTCAATATTCTCCAAATATAAACTTGCAGATTCTACAAAAAGAGGCTTTCAAAACTGCTCAGTTGAAAGAAAGGTTCTACTTTTTGAGATGAATAAACAGAATAGAAAGCAGTTTCACAGAATGCTTCAGTGCAGTTTTTATGGGAAGATATTTGTTTTTTCACCATGGGCCTGAATGTTCTTCAAATGTCCAATAGCAGATTCTACAAACAGAGTGTTTCAAAACTGCTCAATTAAAAGTAAGTTTCAAATCTGTTAGTTGAATGCATAGATAAGAAAGAAGTTTCACAGTATACTTCCATGTAGTTTTTACGGGAAGATATTGCTTTTTTGACCATAGGACCCCATGTCCTCAAAATTTCCACTTGCAGATTCTACAAATAGAGTATTTCAAAACTGCTGAGTCAAAAGAAGTGTTCTACTATGTGAGATGAATGAATAGAATAGAAATAAGTTTCACAGAATGCTTCCGTGTAGTTTTTATGGGAAGATATTTCGTTTTCCACCATAGGCCTCAATATTCTCCAAATATCCAATTGCAGATTCTACAAAAAGAGTGTTTCAAAACTGTTTAATCAACAGTAACGTTCAACTCTGTTAGTTGAAAGCACAGATCAGAAAGAAGTTTCACAGAATGCTTCCGTGTAGTTTTAATGGGAAGATATTACTTTTTTCACCATAGGCCTGAATGTTCTCCAAATGTCCACTTGCAGATTCTACGAACAGAGTGTTTCAAAACTGCTCAATCAAAAGTAAAGTTCAACTCTGTTAGTTAAATGCACAGATAAGAAAGAAACTTCACAGAATGTTTCTGTGTAGATTTTAATGAAGATAATCCTTTTTCCACGACTGGCCTCAAAGCGCTCCAAATATCCACTTGCAGTTTATACAGAGAGAGTGTTTCAAAGCTACTCAATCAAAACAAAGTTTCAACACTGGGAGATGAATGCAGAGAATAGAAAGAAATTTCACAGAATTATTCTATGTAGTTTTTACTTGAAGATATTTCGTTTTTCACCATAGGCCTCAAAGATCTCCAAAAGTCCACTTGCAAATCCTACAAAAAGAACGTTTCAACACTGCTGAATCATAAGAAAGTTTCAACTCAGTGAGATGATTGCACAGATCAGAAAGTAGTTTCACAGAATGCTTCTGTGTAGTTTTTATATAAATATATACCTTTTTCCACAATAGGTCTCAAAATGCTCCAAATGTCCACTTGAAGGTTCTACGAAAAGAGTGTGTCAAAACTGTTAAGTCAAAAGAAAGGTTGTAATTTGTGAGATGAATGAGCAGAATAGAAAGAAGTTTCAGAGAATTCTTCTCTGTAGTTTTTAAGGGAAGATATTTCATTTTTCACCGTAGTAATCAATGTTCTCCAAATGTCCACATGCAGATTCTACAAATCGAGTCTTTCAAAACTGCTCAATCAAAAGTCAGGTTCAACTCTGTTAGTTGAATGCACAGATCCGAAAGAAGTTTCACACAGTGCCTCTGTGTAGTTTTTAGGGGAAGATATTTCATTTTTCACCATAGGACTCAATGTTCTTCAAATGTCCACTTGCAGATTCTACAAATAGAGTGTTTCAAAACTGCTCAATAAAAACTAAGGTTAAACTCTGTTAATTGATTGCACAGATCAGAAAGAAGTTTCACAGAATGCTTCCGAGTAGTTTTTATGGGAAGATAATTCTTTTTTCAACATAGGCCTCAATGTACTCCAAATGTCCCCTTCTATATTCTACAAAAAGAGTGTTTCAAAACTGCTCAATCAAAAGTAAGGTTCAACTTTATTAGTTGAATGCACAGATGGGAAATTAGTTTCACAGATTGTTTCTGTGTAGTTTTTATTTGAACATAATCCTTTTTCCACTGTAGTCCTCAAAGCGCTCCAAAAGACCACTTGCCATTTATAAAGAATAATTGGTTCATAACTACCCAATGAAAAGAAAGATTCAACAATGTGAGATGAATGCAGGGAATAGAAAGAAATTTCACAGAAGTATTCTGTGTAGTTTTTACTTGAAGATATTTGGTTTTTCACCATAAGCCTCAAAGATCTCCAAATGTCCACTTGCAGATCCTACAAAAAGAGTGTTTCAAAACTGCTCAATCAAAAGAAAGGTTTTAATCTGTTAGATGAATGCACCGATCAGAAAGTAGTTTCACAGAATGCTTCTGTGTAGTTTTAAGGGGAAGATATTTCGTTTTACACCGTATGCCTCAGTATCCTACAAATATCCCCTTGCAAATTCCACAAAAAGTGTGTTTCAAAACAGCTGAATCAAAAGAAATTCTCAACCCTGAGATCCATACAGAGATCTGAGAGTAGTTTCACAAAATGCTTCTGTGTAGTTTTTATTTGAAGAGATAACTTTTTCCACGATAGGCCACAAAGCGCTCCAAATGTCCAGTTGCAGATTCTACAAAAAGGGTGTTTCAAAACTGCTCAGTCAAAAGAAAGGTTCCACATTGTGAGATGAATGAACAGAATAGAAAGAAGTTTCACAAAGTGCTTCTGTGTAGTTTTTATGGGAATATATTTCGTTTTTCACCATAGGCCTCAGTTTTCTCCAAATATCCACTTTCAGATTCTTCAAATAGAGTGTTTCAAAACTGCTCAATCAAAAGTAAGGTTCAACTCTGTTAGTTGAATGCACAGATCAGAAAGAAGTTTGACGGAATGCTTCCGTGTCTTTTTTAGGGGAAGATATTTCGTTTTTCCCCGGAGGCCTCAATGTTCTTCAACTGTCCAGTTGCAGATTCTACAAATAGAGTGTTTCAAAACTGCTCAGTCAAAAGAAAAGTTCTAATTTGTGAGATGAATGATCAGAATAGAAAGAAGTTTCACAGAATGCTTCTGTCCAGTTTTTATGTGAAGATATTTCTTTTTTCACCGTAGGCCTCAATGTTCTCCAAATGTCCAGTTGCAGATTCTACAAATAGAGTGTTTCAAAACTGCTCCATCAAAAGTAAGGTTCAACTCTGTTTGTTGAATGCACGGATCAGAAAGAAGTTTCACAGAACGCTTCTGTGTAGATTTTAGGGGAAGATATTTCGTTTTTCACCATAGACCTCAGTGTACTCCAAATGTCCGTTTGCGGCTTCTACAGATAGAGTGTTTCCAAACTGCTCAAGCAAAAGTAAGGTTCAACTCTGTTAGTTGAATGCACGGATCAAAAGAAGTTTCACAGAATGCTTCTGTGTAGTTGCATTTGAAGATAAACCTTTTTCCACCATAATCCCCAAAGCGCTGCAAAAGTCCACTTGCAGTTTTTAAAGAAAGAGTGTTTCAAAACTACCCAATCAAAAGAAAGGTTCAACACTTTGGGATGAATGCAGAGAATAGAAAGTAATTTCACAGAAGTATCCTGTGTAGTTTTTATTTGAAGCTATTTCGTTTTTCACCATACGCCCTAAAGATCTCCAAATGTCCCATTGCAGATTCCACAAAAAGAGAGTTTCAAAACTTCTCAACCTAAAGAAAGGTTCTACTCTGTTAGATGAATGCACAGATCAGAAAGCTGTTTCACAGAATGCTTCTGTGTAGTTTTTAGGGGACGATATTTCGTTTTACACCGTATGCCTCAATATTCTCCAAATATAAACTTGCAGATTCAACAAAAGGGTCTTTCAAAACAGCTCAATCAAAAGAAAGTTCAACTCAGTGAGATGAATGCTAAGATCAGAAAGTAGTTTCACAAAATGCTTCTGTGTAGTTTTTATTTGAAGATATACCTGTTTCCACGATTGACCACAAAGCGCTCCAAATGTCGACTTGCAAATTCTACAAAAAGAGGGTTTCAAAACTGCTCAGTTGAAAGAAAGGTTCTACTTTTTGAGATGAATAAACAGAATAGAAAGCAGTTTCACAGAATGCTTCAGTGCAGTTTTTATGGGAAGATATTTCTTTTTTCACCATGGGCCTGAATGTTCTTCAAATGTCCAATAGCAGATTCTACAAACAGAGTGTTTCAAAACTGCTCAATGAAAAGTAAGGTTCAAATCTGTTCGTTGAATGCATAGATCAGAAAGAAGTTTCACAGAATCCTTCCATGTAGTTTTTACGGGAAGATATTGCTTTTTTGACCATAGGACCCAATGTCCTCAAAATTTCCACTTGCAGATTCTACAAATAGAGTATTTCAAAACTGCTGAGTCAAAAGAAGTGTTCTACTATGTGAGATGAATGAATAGAATAGAAAGAAGTTTCACAGAATGCTTCTGTGTAGTTTTTATGGGAAGATATTTCGTTTTCCACCATAGGCCTCAATGTTCTCCAAATATCCAATTGCAGATTCTACAAAAAGAGTGTTTCAAAACTGTTTAATCAACAGTAACGTTCAACTCTGTTAGTTGAAAGCACAGATCAGAAAGAAGTTTCACAGAATGCTTCCGTGTAGTTTTTATGGGAAGATATTTCTTTTTTCACCATAGGCCTGAATGTTCTCCAAATGTCCACTTGCAGATTCTACGAAAAGAATGTTTCAAAACTGCTCAATCAAAAGAAAAGCTCAACTCTGTTAGTTAAATGCACAGATAAGAAAGAAACTTCACAGAATGCTTCTGTGTAGATTTTAATGAAGATAATCCTTTTTCCACGACTGGCCTCAAAGCGCTCCAAATATCCACTTGCAGTTTTTACAGAAAGAGTGTTTCAAAGCTACCCAATCAAAACAAACTTTCAACACTGGGAGATGAATGCAGAGAATAGAAAGAAATTTCACAGAATTATTCTATGTAGTTTTTACTTGAAGATATTTCGTTTTTCACCATAGGCCTCAAAGATCTCCAAAAGTCCACTTGCAAATTCTACAAAAAGAACGTTTCAACACTGCTGAATCGTAAGAAAGTTTCAACTCAGTGAGATGATTGCACAGATCAGAAAGTAGTTTCACAGAATACTTCTGTGTATTTTTTATATAAAGGTATACCTTTTTCCACAATAGGTCTCAAAGTGCTCCAAATGTCCACTTGCAGGTTCTACGAAAAGAGTGTGTCAAAACTGTTAAGTCAAAAGAAAGGTTGTAATTTGTGAGATGAATGAGCAGAATAGAAAGAAGTTTCAGAGAATTCTTCTCTGTAGTTTTAAAGGGAAGATATTTCATTTTTCACCGTAGGAATCAATGTTCTCCAAATGTCCACATGCAGATTCTACAAATCGAGTGTTTCAAAACTGCTCAATCAAAAGTCAGGTTCAACTCTCTTAGTTGAATGCACAGATCCGAAAGAAGTTTCACACAGTGCCTCTGTGTAGTTTTTAAGGGAAGATATTTCATTTTTCACCATAGGACTCAATGTTCTTCAAATGTCCACTTGCAGATTCTACAAATAGAGTGTTTCAAAACTGCTCAATAAAAACTAAGGTTAAACTCTGTTAGTTGATTGCACAGATCCAAAAGAAGTTTCACAGAATGCTTCCGAGTAGTTTTTATGGGAAGATAATTCTTTTTTCAACATAGGCCTCAATGTACTCCAAATGCCCACTTCTATATTCTACAAAAAGAGTGTTTCAAAACTGTTCAATCAAAAGTAAGGTTCAACTTTATTAGTTGAATGCACAGATGGGAAAGTAGTTTCACAGATTGTTTCTGTGTAGTTTTTATTTGAAGATAATCCTTTTTCCACTAGAGTCCTCAAAGCGCTCCAAAAGACCACTTGCCATTTATAAAGAATAAGTTGTTCAAAACTACCCAATCAAAAGAAAGATTCAACACTGTGAGATGAATGCAGGGAATAGAAAGAAATTTCACAGAAGTATTCTGTGTAGTTTTTACTTGAAGATATTTGGTTTTTCACCATAAGCCTCAAAGATCTCCAAATGTCCACTTGCAGATCCTACAAAAAGAGTGTTTCAAAACTGCTCAATCAAAAGAAAGGTTTTAATCTGTTAGATGAATGCACCGATCAGAAAGTAGTTTCACAGAATGCTTCTGTGTAGTTTTAAGGGGAAGATATTTCGTTTTACACCGTATGCCTCAGTATCCTAAAAATATCCCCTTGCAAATTCTACAAAAAGTGTGTTTCAAAACAGCTGAATCAAAAGAAAGTCTCAACCCTGAGATCAATACAGAGATCTGAGAGTAGTTTCACAAAATGCTTCTGTGTAGTTTTTATTTGAAGAGATAACTTTTTCCACGATAGGCCACAAAGCGCTCCAAATGTCCAGTTGCAGATTCTACAAAAAGGGTGTTTCAAAACTGCTCAGTCAAATAAAGGTTCCACATTGTGAGATGAATGAACAGAATAGAAAGAAGTTTCACAAAGTGCTTCTGTGTAGTTTTTATGGGAATATATTACGTTTTTCACCATAGGCCTCAGTTTTCTCCAAATATCCACTTTCAGATTCTTCAAATAGAGTGTTTCAAAACTGCTCAATCAAAAGTACGGTTCAAATCTGTTAGTTGAATGCACAGATCAGAAAGAAGTTTGACGGAATGCTTCCGTGTCTTTTTTATGGGAAGATATTTCGTTTTTCCCCGGAGGCCTCAATGTTCTCCAAATGTCCAGTTGCAGATTCTACAAATAGAGTGTTTCAAAACTGCTCAGTCAAAAGAAAAGTTCTAATTTGTGAGATGAATGAACAGAATAGAAAGAAGTTTCACAGAATGCTTCTGTCCAGTTTTTATGTGAAGATATTTCATTTTTCACCGTAGGCCTCAATGTTCTCCAAATGTCCAGTTGCAGATTCTACAAATAGAGTGTTTCAAAACTGCTCCATCAAAAGTAAGGTTCAACTCTGTTTGTTGAATGCACGGATCAGAAAGAAGTTTCACAGAACGCTTCTGTGTAGATTTTAGGGGAAGATATTTCGTTTTTCACCATAGACCTCAGTGTACTCCAAATGTCCGTTTGCGGCTTCTACAGATAGAGTGTTTCCAAACTGCTCAAGCAAAAGTAAGGTTCAACTCTGTTAGTTGAATGCACGGATCAAAAGAAGTTTCACAGAATGCTTCTGTGTAGTTGCATTTGAAGATAAACCTTTTTCCACCATAATCCCCAAAGCGCTGCAAAAGTCCACTTGCAGTTTTTAAAGAAAGAGTGTTTCAAAACTACCCAATCAAAAGAAAGGTTCAACACTTTGGGATGAATGCAGAGAATAGAAAGTAATTTCACAGAAGTATCCTGTGTAGTTTTTATTTGAAGCTATTTCGTTTTTCACCATACGCCCTAAAGATCTCCAAATGTCCCATTGCAGATTCCACAAAAAGAGAGTTTCAAAACTTCTCAACCTAAAGAAAGGTTCTACTCTGTTAGATGAATGCACAGATCAGAAAGCTGTTTCACAGAATGCTTCTGTGTAGTTTTTAGGGGACGATATTTCGTTTTACACCGTATGCCTCAATATTCTCCAAATATAAACTTGCAGATTCAACAAAAGGGTCTTTCAAAACAGCTCAATCAAAAGAAAGTTCAACTCAGTGAGATGAATGCAAAGATCAGAAAGTAGTTTCACAAAATGCTTCTGTGTAGTTTTTATTTGAAGATATACCTGTTTCCACGATTGACCACAAAGCGCTCCAAATGTCGACTTGCAAATTCTACAAAAAGAGGGTTTCAAAACTGCTCAGTTGAAAGAAAGGTTCTACTTTTTGAGATGAATAAACAGAATAGAAAGCAGTTTCACAGAATGCTTCAGTGCAGTTTTTATGGGAAGATATTTCTTTTTTCACCATGGGCCTGAATGTTCTTCAAATGTCCAATAGCAGATTCTACAAACAGAGTGTTTCAAAACTGCTCAATGAAAAGTAAGGTTCAAATCTGTTCGTTGAATGCATAGATCAGAAAGAAGTTTCACAGAATCCTTCCATGTAGTTTTTACGGGAAGATATTGCTTTTTTGACCATAGGACCCAATGTCCTCAAAATTTCCACTTGCAGATTCTACAAATAGAGTATTTCAAAACTGCTGAGTCAAAAGAAGTGTTCTACTATGTGAGATGAATGAATAGAATAGAAAGAAGTTTCACAGAATGCTTCTGTGTAGTTTTTATGGGAAGATATTTCGTTTTCCACCATAGGCCTCAATGTTCTCCAAATATCCAATTGCAGATTCTACAAAAAGAGTGTTTCAAAACTGTTTCATCAACAGTAACGTTCAACTCTGTTAGTTGAAAGCACAGATCAGAAAGAAGTTTCACAGAATGCTTCCGTGTAGTTTTTATGGGAAGATATTTCTTTTTTCACCATAGGCCTGAATGTTCTCCAAATGTCCACTTGCAGATTCTACGAAAAGAATGTTTCAAAACTGCTCAATCAAAAGAAAAGCTCAACTCTGTTAGTTAAATGCACAGATAAGAAAGAAACTTCACAGAATGCTTCTGTGTAGATTTTAATGAAGATAATCCTTTTTCCACGACTGGCCTCAAAGCGCTCCAAATATCCACTTGCAGTTTTTACAGAAAGAGTGTTTCAGAGCTACCCAATCAAAACAAACTTTCAACACTGGGAGATGAATGCAGAGAATAGAAAGAAATTTCACAGAATTATTCTATGTAGTTTTTACTTGAAGATATTTCGTTTTTCACCATAGGCCTCAAAGATCTCCAAAAGTCCACTTGCAAATTCTACAAAAAGAACGTTTCAACACTGCTGAATCGTAAGAAAGTTTCAACTCAGTGAGATGATTGCACAGATCAGAAAGTAGTTTCACAGAATACTTCTGTGTATTTTTTATATAAAGGTATACCTTTTTCCACAATAGGTCTCAAAGTGCTCCAAATGTCCACTTGCAGGTTCTACGAAAAGAGTGTGTCAAAACTGTTAAGTCAAAAGAAAGGTTGTAATTTGTGAGATGAATGAGCAGAATAGAAAGAAGTTTCAGAGAATTCTTCTCTGTAGTTTTAAAGGGAAGATATTTCATTTTTCACCGTAGGAATCAATGTTCTCCAAATGTCCACATGCAGATTCTACAAATCGAGTGTTTCAAAACTGCTCAATCAAAAGTCAGGTTCAACTCTCTTAGTTGAATGCACAGATCCGAAAGAAGTTTCACACAGTGCCTCTGTGTAGTTTTTAAGGGAAGATATTTCATTTTTCACCATAGGACTCAATGTTCTTCAAATGTCCACTTGCAGATTCTACAAATAGAGTGTTTCAAAACTGCTCAATAAAAACTAAGGTTAAACTCTGTTAGTTGATTGCACAGATCCAAAAGAAGTTTCACAGAATGCTTCCGAGTAGTTTTTATGGGAAGATAATTCTTTTTTCAACATAGGCCTCAATGTACTCCAAATGCCCACTTCTATATTCTACAAAAAGAGTGTTTCAAAACTGTTCAATCAAAAGTAAGGTTCAACTTTATTAGTTGAATGCACAGATGGGAAAGTAGTTTCACAGATTGTTTCTGTGTAGTTTTTATTTGAAGATAATCCTTTTTCCACTAGAGTCCTCAAAGCGCTCCAAAAGACCACTTGCCATTTATAAAGAATAAGTTGTTCAAAACTACCCAATCAAAAGAAAGATTCAACACTGTGAGATGAATGCAGGGAATAGAAAGAAATTTCACAGAAGTATTCTGTGTAGTTTTTACTTGAAGATATTTGGTTTTTCACCATAAGCCTCAAAGATCTCCAAATGTCCACTTGCAGATCCTACAAAAAGAGTGTTTCAAAACTGCTCAATCAAAAGAAAGGTTTTAATCTGTTAGATGAATGCACCGATCAGAAAGTAGTTTCACAGAATGCTTCTGTGTAGTTTTAAGGGGAAGATATTTCGTTTTACACCGTATGCCTCAGTATCCTAAAAATATCCCCTTGCAAATTCTACAAAAAGTGTGTTTCAAAACAGCTGAATCAAAAGAAAGTCTCAACCCTGAGATCAATACAGAGATCTGAGAGTAGTTTCACAAAATGCTTCTGTGTAGTTTTTATTTGAAGAGATATCTTTTTCCACGATAGGCCACAAAGCGCTCCAAATGTCCAGTTGCAGATTCTACAAAAAGGGTGTTTCAAAACTGCTCAGTCAAATAAAGGTTCCACATTGTGAGATGAATGAACAGAATAGAAAGAAGTTTCACAAAGTGCTTCTGTGTAGTTTTTATGGGAATATATTACGTTTTTCACCATAGGCCTCAGTTTTCTCCAAATATCCACTTTCAGATTCTTCAAATAGAGTGTTTCAAAACTGCTCAATCAAAAGTACGGTTCAAATCTGTTAGTTGAATGCACAGATCAGAAAGAAGTTTGACGGAATGCTTCCGTGTCTTTTTTAGGGGAAGATATTTCGTTTTTCCCCGGAGGCCTCAATGTTCTCCAAATGTCCAGTTGCAGATTCTACAAATAGAGTGTTTCAAAACTGCTCAGTCAAAAGAAAAGCTCTAATTTGTGAGATGAATGAACAGAATAGAAAGAAGTTTCACAGAATGCTTCTGTCCAGTTTTTATGTGAAGATATTTCATTTTTCACCGTAGGCCTCAATGTTCTCGAAATGTCCACTTGTAGATTCTACAAATAGAGTGTTTCAAAACTGCTCCATCAAAAGTAAGTTTCAACTCTGTTTGAAGAATGCACGGATCAGAAAGAAGTTTCACAGAACGCTTCTGTGTAGATTTTAGGGGAAGATATTTCGTTTTTCACCATAGACCTCAGTGTACTCCAAATGTCCATTTGCGGCTTCTACAGATAGAGTGTTTCCAAACTGCTCAAGCAAAAGTAAGGTTCAACTCTGTTAGTTGAATGCACGGATCAAAAGTAGTTTCACAGAATGCTTCTGTGTTGTTGCATTTGAAGATAATCCTTTTTCCACGATAAACCCCAAAGCGCTGCAAAAGTCCACTTGCAGTTTTTAAAGAAAGAGTGTTTCAAAACTACCCAATCAAAGGAAAGGTTCAACACTTTGGGATGAATGCAGAGAATAGAACGAAATTTCACAGAATTATCCTGTGTAGTTTTTATTTGAAGCTATTTCGTTTTTCACCATACGCCCTAAAGATCTCCAAATGTCCCATTGCAGATTCCACAAAAAGAGAGTTTCAAAACTTCTCAACCTAAAGAAAGGTTCTACTCTGTTAGATGAATGCACAGATGGGAGAGCTGTTTCACAGAATGCTTCTGTGTAGTTTTTAGGGGACGATATTTCGTTTTACACCGTATGTCTCAATATTCTCCAAATATAAACTTGCAGATTCTACAAAAGGGTCTTTCCAAACAGCTCAATCAAAAGAAAGTTCAACTCAGTGAGATGAATGCAAAGATCAGAAAGTAGTTTCACAAAATGCTTCTGTGTAGTTTTTATTTGAAGATATACCTGTTTCCACGATTGACCACATAGCGCTCCAAATGTCGACTTGCAAATTCTACAAAAAGAGGCTTTCAAAACTGCTCAGTTGAAAGAAAGGTTCTACTTTTTGAGATGAATAAACAGAATAGAAAGCAGTTTCACAGAATGCTTCAGTGCAGTTTTTATGGGAAGATATTTCTTTTTTCACCATGGGCCTGAATGTTCTTCAAATGTCCAATAGCAGATTCTACAAACAGAGTGTTTCAAAACTGCTCAATGAAAAGTAAGGTTCAAATCTGTTAGTTGAATGCATAGATCAGAAAGAAGTTTCACAGAATCCTTCCATGGAGTTTTTATGGGAAGATATTGCTTTTTTGATCATAGGACCCCATGTCCTCAAAATTTCCACTTGCAGATTCTCCAAATAGAGTATTTCAAAACTGCTGAGTCAAAAGAAGTGTTCTACTATGTGAGATGAATGAATAGAATAGAAAGAAGTTTCACAGAATGCTTCCGTGTAGTTTTTATGGGAAGATATTTCGTTTTCCACCATAGGCCTCAATATTCTCCAAATATCCAATTGCAGATTCTACAAAAAGAGTGTTTCAAAACTGTTTAATCAACAGTAACGTTCAACTCTGTTAGTTGAAAGCACAGATCAGAAAGAAGTTTCACAGAATGTTTCCGTGTAGTTTTTATGGGAAGATATTTCTTTTTTCACCATAGGCCTGAATGTTCTCCAAATGTCCACTTGCAGATTCTACGAACAGAGTGTTTCAAAACTGCTCAATCAAAAGTAAAGTTCAACTCTGTTAGTTAAATGCACAGATAAGAAAGAAACTTCACAGAGTGCTTCTGTGTAGATTTTAATGAAGATAATCCTTTTTCCATGACTGGCCTCAAAGCGCTCCAAATATCCACTTGCAGTTTATACAGAGAGAGTGTTTCAAAGCTACCCAATCAAAACAAAGTTTCAACACTGGGAGATGAATGCAGAGAATAGAAAGAAATTTCACAGAATTATTCTATATAGTTTTTACTTAAAGATATTTCGTTTTTCACCATAAGGCAAAAAGATCTCCAAAAGTCCACTTGCAAATCCTACAAAAAGAACGTTTCAACACTGCTGAATCATAAGAAAGTTTCAACTCAGTGAGATGATTGCACAGATCAGAAAGTAGTTTCACAGAATGCTTCTGTGTAGTTTTTAAATAAAGATATACCTTTTTCCACAATAGGTCTCAAAGTGCTCCAAATGTCCACTTGCAGGTTCTACGAAAAGAGTGTGTCAAAACTGTTAAGTCAAAAGAAAGGTTGTAATTTGTGAGATGAATGAGCAGAATAGAAAGAAGTTTCAGAGAATTCTTCTCTGTAGTTTTTAAGGGAAGATATTTCATTTCTCACCGTAGGAATCAATGTTCTCCAAATGTCCACATGCAGATTCTACAAATAGAGTGTTTCAAAACTGCTCAATCAAAAGTCAGGTTCAACTCTGTTAGTTGAATGCACAGATCCGAAAGAAGTTTCACACAGTGCCTCTGTGTAGTTTTTAGGGGAACATATTTCCTTTTTCACCATAGGACTCAATGTTCTTCAAATGTCCACTTGCAGATTCTACAAATAGAGTGTTTCAAAACTGCTCAATAAAAACTAAGGTTAAACTCGGTTAGTTGATTGCACAGATCAGAAAGAAGTTTCACAGAATACTTCCGAGTAGTTTTTATGGGAAGATAATCCTTTTTTCAACATAGGCCTCAATGTACTCCAAATGTCCACTTCTATATTCTACAAAAAGAGTGTTTCAAAACTGCCCAATCAAAAGTAAGGTTCAACTTTATTAGTTGAATGCACAGATGGGAAAGTAGTTTCACAGATTGTTTCTGTGTCGTTTTTATTTGAAGATAATCCTTTTTCCACTATAGTCCTCAATGCGCTCCAAAAGACCACTTGCCATTTATAAAGAATAAGTGGTTCAAAACTACCCAATCAAAAGAAAGATTCAACATGTGAGATGAATGCAGGGAGTAGAAAGAAATTTCACAGAAGTGTTCTGTGTAGTTTTTACTTGAAGATATTTGGTTTTTCACCATAAGCCTCAAAGATCTCCAAATGTCCACTTGCAGATCCTACAAAAAGAGTGTTTCAAAACTGCTCAATCAAAAGAAAGGTTTTAATCTGTTAGATGAATGCACCGATCAGAAAGTAGTTTCACAGAATGCTTCTGTGTAGTTTTAAGGGGAAGATATTTCGTTTTACACCGTATGCCTCAATATCCTACAAATATCCCCTTGCAAATTCTACAAAAAGTGTGTTTCAAAACAGCTGAATCAAAAGAAAGTCTCAACCCTGAGATCCATACAGAGATCTGAGAGTAGTTTCACAAAATGCTTCTGTGTAGTTTTTATTTGAAGAGATAACTTTTTCCACGATAGGCCACAAAGCGCTCCAAATGTCCAGTTGCAGATTCTACAAAAAGGGTGTTTCAAAACTGCTCAGTCAAAAGAAAGGTTCCACATTGTGAGATGAATGAACAGAATAGAAAGAAGTTTCACAAAGTGCTTCTGTGTAGTTTTTATGGGAATATATTTCGTTGTTCACCATAGGCCTCAGTTTTCTCCAAATATCCACTTTCAGATACTTCAAATAGAGTGTTTCAAAACTGCTCAATCAAAAGTAAGGTTCAACTCTGTTAGTTGAATGCACAGATCAGAAAGAAGTTTGACGGAATGCTTCCGTGTCTTTTTTAGGGGAAGATATTTCGTTTTTCCCTGGAGGCCTCAATGTTCTCCAAATGTCCAGTTGCAGATTCTGCAAATAGGGTGTTTCAAAACTGCTGAGTCAAAAGAAAAGTTCTAATTTGTGAGATGAATGAACAGAATAGAAAGAAGTTTCACAGAATGCTTCTGTCCAGTTTTTATGTGAAGATATTTCGTTTTTCACCGTAGGCCTCAATGTTCTAAAAATGTCCAGTTGCAGATTCTACAAATAGAGTGTTTCAAAACTGCTCCATCAAAAGTAAGGTTCAACTCTGTTTGTTGAATGCACGGATCAGAAAGAAGTTTCACAGAACGCTTCTGTGTAGATTTTAGGGGAAGATATTTCGTTTTTCACCATAGACCTCAGTGTACTCCAAATGTCCATTTGCAGCTTACACAGATAGAGTGTTTCCAAACTGCTCAAGCAAAAGTAAGGTTCAACTCTGTTAGTTGAATGCACGGATCAAAAGTAGTTTCACAGAATGCTTCTGTGTAGTTGCATTTGAAGATTATCCTTTTTCCACGATAATCCCCAAAGCGCTGCAAAAGTCCACTTGCAGTTTTTAAAGAAAGAGTGTTTCAAAACTACCCAGTCAAAAGAAAGGTTCAACACTTTGGGATGAATGCAGAGAATAGAAAGAAATTTCACAGAATTATCCTGTGTAGTATTTATTTGAAGCTATTTCGTTTTTCACCATACGCCCTAAAGATCTCCAAATGTCCCATTGCAGATTCCACAAAAAGAGAGTTTCAAAACTTCTCAACCTAAAGAAAGGTTCTACTCTGTTAGATGAATGCACAGATCAGAAAGCTGTTTCACAGAATGCTTCTGTGTAGTTTTTAGGGGACGATATTTCGTTTTACACCGTATGCCTCAATATTCTCCAAATATAAACTTGCAGATTCTACAAAAAGAGGCTTTCAAAACTGCTCAGTTGAAAGAAAGGTTCTACTTTTTGAGATGAATAAACAGAATAGAAAGCAGTTTCACAGAATGCTTCAGTGCAGTTTTTATGGGAAGATATTTGTTTTTTCACCATGGGCCTGAATGTTCTTCAAATGTCCAATAGCAGATTCTACAAACAGAGTGTTTCAAAACTGCTCAATTAAAAGTAAGATTCAAATCTGTTAGTTGAATGCATAGATCAGAAAGAAGTTTCACAGTATACTTCCATGTAGTTTTTACGGGAAGATATTGCTTTTTTGACCATAGGACCCCATGTCCTCAAAATTTCCACTTGCAGATTCTACAAATAGAGTATTTCAAAACTGCTGAGTCAAAAGAAGTGTTCTACTATGTGAGATGAATGAATAGAATAGAAATAAGTTTCACAGAATGCTTCCGTGTAGTTTTTATGGGAAGATATTTCGTTTTCCACCATAGGCCTCAATATTCTCCAAATATCCAATTGCAGATTCTACAAAAAGAGTGTTTCAAAACTGTTTAATCAACAGTAACGTTCAACTCTGTTAGTTGAAAGCACAGATCAGAAAGAAGTTTCACAGAATGCTTCCGTGTAGTTTTAATGGGAAGATATTACTTTTTTCACCATAGGCCTGAATGTTCTCCAAATGTCCACTTGCAGATTCTACGAACAGAGTGTTTCAAAACTGCTCAATCAAAAGTAAAGTTCAACTCTGTTAGTTAAATGCACAGATAAGAAAGAAACTTCACAGAATGTTTCTGTGTAGATTTTAATGAAGATAATCCTTTTTCCACGACTGGCCTCAAAGCGCTCCAAATATCCACTTGCAGTTTATACAGAGAGAGTGTTTCAAAGCTACTCAATCAAAACGAAGTTTCAACACTGGGAGATGAATGCAGAGAATAGAAAGAAATTTCACAGAATTATTCTATGTAGTTTTTACTTGAAGATATTTCGTTTTTCACCATAGGCCTCAAAGATCTCCAAAAGTCCACTTGCAAATCCTACAAAAAGAACGTTTCAACACTGCTGAATCATAAGAAAGTTTCAACTCAGTGAGATGATTGCACAGATCAGAAAGTAGTTTCACAGAATGCTTCTGTGTAGTTTTTATATAAAGATATACCTTTTTCCACAATAGGTCTCAAAATGCTCCAAATGTCCACTTGAAGGTTCTACGAAAAGAGTGTGTCAAAACTGTTAAGTCAAAAGAAAGGTTGTAATTTGTGAGATGAATGAGCAGAATAGAAAGAAGTTTCAGAGAATTCTTCTCTGTAGTTTTTAAGGGAAGATATTTCATTTTTCACCGTAGTAATCAATGTTCTCCAAATGTCCACATGCAGATTCTACAAATCGAGTCTTTCAAAACTGCTCAATCAAAAGTCAGGTTCAACTCTGTTAGTTGAATGCACAGATCCGAAAGAAGTTTCACACAGTGCCTCTGTGTAGTTTTTAGGGGAAGATATTTCATTTTTCACCATAGGACTCAATGTTCTTCAAATGTCCACTTGCAGATTCTACAAATAGAGTGTTTCAAAACTGCTCAATAAAAACTAAGGTTAAACTCTGTTAATTGATTGCACAGATCAGAAAGAAGTTTCACAGAATGCTTCCGAGTAGTTTTTATGGGAAGATAATTCTTTTTTCAACATAGGCCTCAATGTACTCCAAATGTCCCCTTCTATATTCTACAAAAAGAGTGTTTCAAAACTGCTCAATCAAAAGTAAGGTTCAACTTTATTAGTTGAATGCACAGATGGGAAATTAGTTTCACAGATTGTTTCTGTGTAGTTTTTATTTGAACATAATCCTTTTTCCACTATAGTCCTCAAAGCGCTCCAAAAGACCACTTGCCATTTATAAAGAATAATTGGTTCATAACTACCCAATGAAAAGAAAGATTCAACACTGTGAGATGAATGCAGGGAATAGAAAGAAATTTCACAGAAGTATTCTGTGTAGTTTTTACTTGAAGATATTTGGTTTTTCACCATAAGCCTCAAAGATCTCCAAATGTCCACTTGCAGATCCTACAAAAAGAGTGTTTCAAAACTGCTCAATCAAAAGAAAGGTTTTAATCTGTTAGATGAATGCACCGATCAGAAAGTAGTTTCACAGAATGCTTCTGTGTAGTTTTAAGGGGAAGATATTTCGTTTTACACCGTATGCCTCAATATCCTACAAATATCCCCTTGCAAATTCCACAAAAAGTGTGTTTCAAAACAGCTGAATCAAAAGAAATTCTCAACCCTGAGATCCATACAGAGATCTGAGAGTAGTTTCACAAAATGCTTCTGTGTAGTTTTTATTTGAAGAGATAACTTTTTCCACGATAGGCCACAAAGCGCTCCAAATGTCCAGTTGCAGATTCTACAAAAAGGGTGTTTCAAAACTGCTCAGTCAAAAGAAAGGTTCCACATTGTGAGATGAATGAACAGAATAGAAAGAAGTTTCACAAAGTGCTTCTGTGTAGTTTTTATGGGAATATATTTCGTTTTTCACCATAGGCCTCAGTTTTCTCCAAATATCCACTTTCAGATTCTTCAAATAGAGTGTTTCAAAACTGCTCAATCAAAAGTAAGGTTCAACTCTGTTAGTTGAATGCACAGATCAGAAAGAAGTTTGACGGAATGCTTCCGTGTCTTTTTTAGGGGAAGATATTTCGTTTTTCCCCGGAGGCCTCAATGTTCTTCAACTGTCCAGTTGCAGATTCTACAAATAGAGTGTTTCAAAACTGCTCAGTCAAAAGAAAAGTTCTAATTTGTGAGATGAATGAACAGAATAGAAAGAAGTTTCACAGAATGCTTCTGTCCAGTTTTTATGTGAAGATATTTCTTTTTTCACCGTAGGCCTCAATGTTCTCCAAATGTCCAGTTGCAGATTCTACAAATAGAGTGTTTCAAAACTGCTCCATCAAAAGTAAGGTTCAACTCTGTTTGTTGAATGCACGGATCAGAAAGAAGTTTCACAGAACGCTTCTGTGTAGATTTTAGGGGAAGATATTTCGTTTTTCACCATAGACCTCAGTGTACTCCAAATGTCCGTTTGCGGCTTCTACAGATAGAGTGTTTCCAAACTGCTCAAGCAAAAGTAAGGTTCAACTCTGTTAGTTGAATGCACGGATCAAAAGAAGTTTCACAGAATGCTTCTGTGTAGTTGCATTTGAAGATAAACCTTTTTCCACCATAATCCCCAAAGCGCTGCAAAAGTCCACTTGCAGTTTTTAAAGAAAGAGTGTTTCAAAACTACCCAATCAAAAGAAAGGTTCAACACTTTGGGATGAATGCAGAGAATAGAAAGTAATTTCACAGAAGTATCCTGTGTAGTTTTTATTTGAAGCTATTTCGTTTTTCACCATACGCCCTAAAGATCTCCAAATGTCCCATTGCAGATTCCACAAAAAGAGAGTTTCAAAACTTCTCAACCTAAAGAAAGGTTCTACTCTGTTAGATGAATGCACAGATCAGAAAGCTGTTTCACAGAATGCTTCTGTGTAGTTTTTAGGGGACGATATTTCGTTTTACACCGTATGCCTCAATATTCTCCAAATATAAACTTGCAGATTCAACAAAAGGGTCTTTCAAAACAGCTCAATCAAAAGAAAGTTCAACTCAGTGAGATGAATGCAAAGATCAGAAAGTAGTTTCACAAAATGCTTCTGTGTAGTTTTTATTTGAAGATATACCTGTTTCCACGATTGACCACAAAGCGCACCAAATGTCGACTTGCAAATTCTACAAAAAGAGGGTTTCAAAACTGCTCAGTTGAAAGAAAGGTTCTACTTTTTGAGATGAATAAACAGAATAGAAAGCAGTTTCACAGAATGCTTCAGTGCAGTTTTTATGGGAAGATATTTCTTTTTTCACCATGGGCCTGAATGTTCTTCAAATGTCCAATAGCAGATTCTACAAACAGAGTGTTTCAAAACTGCTCAATGAAAAGTAAGGTTCAAATCTGTTCGTTGAATGCATAGATCAGAAAGAAGTTTCACAGAATCCTTCCATGTAGTTTTTACGGGAAGATATTGCTTTTTTGACCATAGGACCCAATGTCCTCAAAATTTCCACTTGCAGATTCTACAAATAGAGTATTTCAAAACTGCTGAGTCAAAAGAAGTGTTCTACTATGTGAGATGAATGAATAGAATAGAAAGAAGTTTCACAGAATGCTTCTGTGTAGTTTTTATGGGAAGATATTTCGTTTTCCACCATAGGCCTCAATGTTCTCCAAATATCCAATTGCAGATTCTACAAAAAGAGTGTTTCAAAACTCTTTAATCAACAGTAACGTTCAACTCTGTTAGTTGAAAGCACAGATCAGAAAGAAGTTTCACAGAATGCTTCCGTGTAGTTTTTATGGGAAGATATTTCTTTTTTCACCATAGGCCTGAATGTTCTCCAAATGTCCACTTGCAGATTCTACGAACAGAATGTTTCAAAACTGCTCAATCAAAAGAAAAGCTCAACTCTGTTAGTTAAATGCACAGATAAGAAAGAAACTTCACAGAATGCTTCTGTGTAGATTTTAATGAAGATAATCCTTTTTCCACGACTGGCCTCAAAGCGCTCCAAATATCCACTTGCAGTTTTTACAGAAAGAGTGTTTCAAAGCTATCCAATCCAAACAAAGTTTCAACACTGGGAGATGAATGCAGAGAATAGAAAGAAATTTCACAGAATTATTCTATGTAGTTTTTATTTGAAGATATTTCGTTTTTCACCATAAGCCTCAACGATCTCCAAATGTCCACTTGCAAATTCTACAAAAAGAACGTTTCAACACTGCTGAATCATAAGAAAGTTTCACCTCAGTGAGATGATTGCACAGATCAGAAAGTAGTTTCACAGAATGACTCTGTGTAGTTTTTATATAAAGATATAACTTTTTCCACAATAGGTCTGAAAGTGCTCCAAATGTCCACTTGCAGGTTCTACGAAAAGAGTGTGTCAAAACTGTTAAGTCAAAAGAAAGGTTGTAATTTGTGCGATGAATGAGCAGAATAGAAAGAAGTTTCAGAGAATTCTTCTCTGTAGTTTTTAAGGGAAGATATTTCATTTTTCACCGTAGTAATCAATGTTCTCCAAATGTCCACATGCAGATTCTACAAATCGAGTGTTTCAACACTGCTCAATCAAAAGTCAGGTTCAACTCTGTTAGTTGAATGCACAGATCCGAAAGAAGTTTCACACAGTGCCTCTGTGTAGTTTTTAGGGGAAGATATTTCATTTTTCACCATAGGACTCAATGTTCTTCAAATGTCCACTTGCAGATTCTACAAATAGAGCGTTTCAAAACTGCTCAATAAAAACTAAGTTTAAACTCTGTTAATTGATTGCACAGATCAGAAAGAAGTTTCACAGAATGCTTCCGAGTAGTTTTTATGGGAAAATAATTCTTTTTTCAACATAGGCCTCAATGTACTCCAAATGTCCCCTTCTATATTCTACAAAAAGAGTGTTTCAAAACTGCTCAATCAAAAGTAAGGTTCAACTTTATTAGTTGAATGCACAGATGGGAAATTAGTTTCACAGATTGTTTCTGTGTAGTTTTTATTTGAACATAATCCTTTTTCCACTATAGTCCTCAAAGCGCTCCAAAAGACCACTTGCCATTTATAAAGAATAAGTGGTTCAAAACTACCCAATGAAAAGAAAGATTCAACACTGTGAGATGAATGCAGGGAATAGAAAGAAATTTCACAGAAGTATTCTGTGTAGTTTTTACTTGAAGATATTTGGTTTTTCACCATAAGCCTCAAAGATCTCCAAATGTCCACTTGCAGATCCTACAAAAAGAGTGTTTCAAAACTGCTCAATCAAAAGAAAGGTTTTAATCTGTTAGATGAATGCACCGATCAGAAAGTAGTTTCACAGAATGCTTCTGTGTAGTTTTAAGGGGAAGATATTTCGTTTTACACCGTATGCCTCAATATCCTACAAATATCCCCTTGCAAATTCTACAAAAAGTGTGTTTCAAAACAGCTGAATCAAAAGAAAGTCTCAACCCTGAGATCCATACAGAGATCTGAGAGTAGTTTCACAAAATGCTTCTGTGTAGTTTTTATTTGAAGAGATAACTTTTTCCACGATAGGCCACAAAGCGCTCCAAATGTCCAGTTGCAGATTCTACAAAAAGGGTGTTTCAAAACTGCTCAGTCAAAAGAAAGGTTCCACATTGTGAGATGAATGAACAGAATAGAAAGAAGTTTCACAAAGTGCTTCTGTGTAGTTTTTATGGGAATATATTTCGTGTTTCACCATAGGCCTCAGTTTTCTCCAAATATCCACTTTCAGATTCTTCAAATAGAGTGTTTCAAAACTGCTCAATCAAAAGTAAGGTTCAACTCTGTTAGTTGAATGCACAGATCAGAAAGAAGTTTGACGGAATGCTTCCGTGTCTTTTTAGGGGAAGATATTTCGTTTTTCCCCGGAGGCCTCAATGTTCTTCAACTGTCCAGTTGCAGATTCTACAAATAGAGTGTTTCAAAACTGCTCAGTCAAAAGAAAAGTTCTAATTTGTGAGATGAATGAACAGAATAGAAAGAAGTTTCACAGAATGCTTCTGTCCAGTTTTTATGTGAAGATATTTCTTTTTTCACCGTAGGCCTCAATGTTCTCCAAATGTCCAGTTGCAGATTCTACAAATAGAGTGTTTCAAAACTGCTCCATCAAAAGTAAGGTTCAACTCTGTTTGTTGAATGCACGGATCAGAAAGAAGTTTCACAGAACGCTTCTGTGTAGATTTTAGGGGAAGATATTTCGTTTTTCACCATAGACCTCAGTGTACTCCAAATGTCCGTTTGCGGCTTCTACAGATAGAGTGTTTCCAAACTGCTCAAGCAAAAGTAAGGTTCAACTCCGTTAGTTGAATGCACGGATCAAAAGAAGTTTCACAGAATGCTTCTGTGTAGTTGCATTTGAAGATAAACCTTTTTCCACGATAATGCTCAAAGCGCTGCAAAAGTCCACTTGCAGTTTTTAAAGAAAGAGTGTTTCAAAACTACCCAATCAAAAGAAAGGTTCAACACTTTGGGATGAATGCAGAGAATAGAAAGTAATTTCACAGAAGTATCCTGTGTAGTTTTTATTTGAAGCTATTTCGTTTTTCACCATACGCCCTAAAGATCTCCAAATGTCCCATTGCAGATTCCACAAAAAGAGAGTTTCAAAACTTCTCAACCTAAAGAAAGGTTCTACTCTGTTAGATGAATGCACAGATCAGAAAGCTGTTTCACAGAATGCTTCTGTGTAGTTTTTAGGGGACGATATTTCGTTTTACACCGTATGCCTCAATATTCTCCAAATATAAACTTGCAGATTCAACATAAGGGTCTTTCAAAACAGCTCAATCAAAAGAAAGTTCAACTCAGTGAGATGAATGCAAAGATCAGAAAGTAGTTTCACAAAATGCTTCTGTGTAGTTTTTATTTGAAGATATACCTGTTTCCACGATTGACCACAAAACGCTCCAAATGTCGACTTGCAAATTCTACAAAAAGAGGGTTTCAAAACTGCTCAGTTGAAAGAAAGGTTCTACTTTTTGAGATGAATAAACAGAATAGAAAGCAGTTTCACAGAATGCTTCAGTGCAGTTTTTATGGGAAGATATTTCTTTTTTCACCATGGGCCTGAAAGTTCTTCAAATGTCCAATAGCAGATTCTGCAAACAGAGTGTTTCAAAACTGCTCAATGAAAAGTAAGGTTCAAATCTGTTCGTTGAATGCATAGATCAGAAAGAAGTTTCACAGAATCCTTCCATGTAGTTTTTACGGGAAGATATTGCTTTTTTGACCATAGGACCCAATGTCCTCAAAATTTCCACTTGCAGATTCTACAAATAGAGTATTTCAAAACTGCTGAGTCAAAAGAAGTGTTCTACTATGTGAGATGAATGAATAGAATAGAAAGAAGTTTCACAGAATGCTTCTGTGTAGTTTTTATGGGAAGATATTTCGTTTTCCACCATAGGCCTCAATGTTCTCCAAATATCCAATTGCAGATTCTACAAAAAGAGTGTTTCAAAACTGTTTAATCAACAGTAACGTTCAACTCTGTTAGTTGAAAGCACAGATCAGAAAGAAGTTTCACAGAATGCTTCCGTGTAGTTTTTATGGGAAGATATTTCTTTTTTCACCATAGGCCTGAATGTTCTCCAAATGTCCACTTGCAGATTCTACGAACAGAATGTTTCAAAACTGCTCAATCAAAAGAAAAGCTCAACTCTGTTAGTTAAATGCACAGATAAGAAAGAAACTTCACAGAATGTTTCTGTGTAGATTTTAATGAAGATAATCCTTTTTCCACGACTGGCCTCAAAGCGCTCCAAATATCCACTTGCAGTTTTTAAAGAAAGAGTGTTTCAAAGCTATCCAATCCAAACAAAGTTTCAACACTGGGAGATGAATGCAGAGAATAGAAAGAAATTTCACAGAATTATTCTATGTAGTTTTTATTTGAAGATATTTCGTTTTTCACCATAAGCCTCAACGATCTCCAAATGTCCACTTGCAAATTCTACAAAAAGAACGTTTCAACACTGCTGAATCATAAGAAAGTTTCACCTCAGTGAGATGATTGCACAGATCAGAAAGTAGTTTCACAGAATGACTCTGTGTAGTTTTTATATAAAGGTATACCTTTTTCCACAATAGGTCTCAAAGTGCTCCAAATGTCCACTTGCAGGTTCTACGAAAAGAGTGTTTCAAAACTGTTAAGTCAAAGGAAAGGTTGTAATTTGTGAGATGAATGAGCAGTATAGAAAGAAGTTTCAGAGAATTCTTCTCTGTAGTTTTTAAGGGAAGATATTTCATTTTTCACCGTAGGAATCAATGTTCTCCAAATGTCCACATGCAGATTCTACATATAGACTGTTTCAAAACTGCTCAATCAAAAGTAAGGTTTAACTCTGTTGGTTGAATGCACAGATCAGAAAGAAGTTTCACACAGTGCTTCTGTGTAGTTTTTGGGGGAAGATATTTCATTTTTCACCACAGGACTCAATGTTCTTCAAATGTCCACTTGCAGATTCTACAAATAGAGTGTTTCAAAACTGCTCAATAAAAACTAAGGTTAAATTCTGTTAGTTGATTGCACAGATCAGAAAGAAGTTTCACAGAATGCTTCCGAGTAGTTTTTATGGGAAGACAATTCTTCTTTCAACATAGGCCTCAATGTACTCCAAATGGCCACTTCTATATTCTACAAAAAGAGTGTTTCAAAACTGCTGAATCAAAAGTAAGATTCAACTTTATTCGTTGAAAGCACAGATGGGAAAGTAGTTTCACAGATTGTTTCTGTGTAGTTTTTATTTGAAGATAATCCTTTTTCCACTATAAGCCTCAAAGCGCTCCAAAAGACCACTTGCCATTTATAAAGAATAAGTGGTTCAAAACTACCCAATCAAAAGAAAGATTCAACACTGTGAGATGAATGCAGGGAATAGAAAGAAATTTCACAGAAGAATTCTGTGTAGTTTTTACTTGAAGATATTTGGTTTTTCACCATAGGCCTCAAAGATCTCCAAATGTCCACTTGCAGATCCTACAAAAAGAGTGTTTCAAAACTGCTCAATCAAAAGAAAGGTTTTAATCTGTTAGATGAATGCACCGATCAGAAAGTAGTTTCACAGAATGCTTCTGTGTAGTTTTAAGGGGAAGATATTTCGTTTTACACCATATGCCTCAATATCCTACAAATATCCCCCTGCAAATTGTACAAAAAGAGTGCTTCAAAACAGCTGAATCAAAAGAAAGTTTCAACCCTGAGATCAATACACAGATCAGAGAGTAGTTTCACAAAATGCTTCTGTGTAGTTTTTATTTGAAGATATAACTTTTTCCACGATAGGCCACAAAGCGCTCCAAATGTCCAGTTGCAGATTCTACAAAAAGGGTGTTTCAAAACTGCTCAGTCAAAAGAAAGGTTCCACATTGTGAGATGAATGAACAGAATAGAAAAAAGTTTCACAAAATGCTTCTGTGTAGTTTTTATTTGAATATATTTCGTTTTTCACCACAGGCCTCAGTTTTCTCCAAATATCCACTTTCAGATTCTACAAATAGAGTGTTTCAAAACTGCTCCATCAAAAGTAAGGTTCAACTCTGTTTGTTGAATGCACGGATCAGAAAGAAGTTTCACAGAACGCTTCTGTGTAGATTTTAGGGGAAGATATTTCGTTTTTCACCATAGACCTCAGTGTACTCCAAATGTCCGTTTGCGGCTTCTACAGATAGAGTGTTTCCAAACTGCTCAAGCAAAAGTAAGGTTCAACTCCGTTAGTTGAATGCACGGATCAAAAGAAGTTTCACAGAATGCTGCTGTGTAGTTGCATTTGAAGATAAACCTTTTTCCACGATAATGCTCAAAGCGCTGCAAAAGTCCACTTGCAGTTTTTAAAGAAAGAGTGTTTCAAAACTACCCAATCAAAAGAAAGGTTCAACACTTTGGGATGAATGCAGAGAATAGAAAGTAATTTCACAGAAGTATCCTGTGTAGTTTTTATTTGAAGCTATTTCGTTTTTCACCATACGCCCTAAAGATCTCCAAATGTCCCATTGCAGATTCCACAAAAAGAGAGTTTCAAAACTTCTCAACCTAAAGAAAGGTTCTACTCTGTTAGATGAATGCACAGATCAGAAAGCTGTTTCACAGAATGCTTCTGTGTAGTTTTTAGGGGACGATATTTCGTTTTACACCGTATGCCTCAATATTCTCCAAATATAAACTTGCAGATTCAACATAAGGGTCTTTCAAAACAGCTCAATCAAAAGAAAGTTCAACTCAGTGAGATGAATGCAAAGATCAGAAAGTAGTTTCACAAAATGCTTCTGTGTAGTTTTTATTTGAAGATATACCTGTTTCCACGATTGACCACAAAACGCTCCAAATGTCGACTTGCAAATTCTACAAAAAGAGGGTTTCAAAACTGCTCAGTTGAAAGAAAGGTTCTACTTTTTGAGATGAATAAACAGAATAGAAAGCAGTTTCACAGAATGCTTCAGTGCAGTTTTTATGGGAAGATATTTCTTTTTTCACCATGGGCCTGAATGTTCTTCAAATGTCCAATAGCAGATTCTACAAACAGAGTGTTTCAAAACTGCTCAATGAAAAGTAAGGTTCAAATCTGTTCGTTGAATGCATAGATCAGAAAGAAGTTTCACAGAATCCTTCCATGTAGTTTTTACGGGAAGATATTGCTTTTTTGACCATAGGACCCAATGTCCTCAAAATTTCCACTTGCAGATTCTACAAATAGAGTATTTCAAAACTGCTGAGTCAAAAGAAGTGTTCTACTATGTGAGATGAATGAATAGAATAGAAAGAAGTTTCACAGAATGCTTCTGTGTAGTTTTTATGGGAAGATATTTCGTTTTCCACCATAGGCCTCAATGTTCTCCAAATATCCAATTGCAGATTCTACAAAAAGAGTGTTTCAAAACTGTTTAATCAACAGTAACGTTCAACTCTGTTAGTTGAAAGCACAGATCAGAAAGAAGTTTCACAGAATGCTTCCGTGTAGTTTTTATGGGAAGATATTTCTTTTTTCACCATAGGCCTGAATGTTCTCCAAATGTCCACTTGCAGATTCTACGAACAGAATGTTTCAAAACTGCTCAATCAAAAGAAAAGCTCAACTCTGTTAGTTAAATGCACAGATAAGAAAGAAACTTCACAGAATGTTTCTGTGTAGATTTTAATGAAGATAATCCTTTTTCCACGACTGGCCTCAAAGCGCTCCAAATATCCACTTGCAGTTTTTACAGAAAGAGTGTTTCAAAGCTATCCAATCCAAACAAAGATTCAACACTGGGAGATGAATGCAGAGAATAGAAAAAAATTTCACAGAATTATTCTATGTAGTTTTTATTTGAAGATATTTCGTTTTTCACCATAAGCCTCAACGATCTCCAAATGTCCACTTGCAAATTCTACAAAAAGAACGTTTCAAAACTGCTGAATCATAAGAAAGTTTCACCTCTGTGAGATGATTGCACAGATCAGAAAGTAGTTTCACAGAATGACTCTGTGTAGTTTTTATATAAAGGTATACCTTTTTCCACAATAGGTCTCAAAGTGCTCCAAATGTCCACTTGCAGGTTCTACGAAAAGAGTGTTTCAAAACTGTTAAGTCAAAAGAAAGGTTGTAATTTGTGAGATGAATGAGCAGTATAGAAAGAAGTTTCAGAGAATTCTTCTCTGTAGTTTTTAAGGGAAGATATTTCATTTTTCACCGTAGGAATCAATGTTCTCCAAATGTCCACATGCAGATTCTACATATAGAGTGTTTCAAAACTGCTCAATCAAAAGTAAGGTTTAACTCTGTTGGTTGAATGCACAGATCAGAAAGAAGTTTCACACAGTGCTTCTGTGTAGTTTTTGGGGGAAGATATTTCATTTTTCACCATAGGACTCAATGTTCTTCAAATGTCCACTTGCAGATTCTACAAATAGAGTGTTTCAAAACTGCTCAATAAAAACTAAGGTTAAATTCTGTTAGTTGATTGCACAGATCAGAAAGAAGTTTCACAGAATGTTTCCGAGTAGTTTTTATGGGAAGACAATTCGTCTTTCAACATAGGCCTCAATGTACTCCAAATGGCCACTTCTATATTCTACAAAAAGAGTGTTTCAAAACTGCTGAATCAAAAGTAAGATTCAACTTTATTCGTTGAATGCACAGATGGGAAAGTAGTTTCACAGATTGTTTCTGTGTAGTTTTTATTTGAAAATAATCCTTTTTCCACTATAAGCCTCAAAGCGCTCCAAAAGACCACTTGCCATTTATAAAGAATAAGTGGTTCAAAACTACCCAATCAAAAGAAAGATTCAACACTGTGAGATGAATGCAGGGAATAGAAAGAAATTTCACAGAAGAATTCTGTGTAGTTTTTACTTGAAGATATTTGGTTTTTCACCATAGGCCTCAAAGATCTCCAAATGTCCACTTGCAGATCCTACAAAAAGAGTGTTTCAAAACTGCTCAATCAAAAGAAAGGTTTTAATCTGTTAGATGAATGCACCGATCGGAAAGTAGTTTCACAGAATGCTTCTGTGTAGTTTTAAGGGGAAGATATTTCGTTTTACACCATATGCCTCAATATCCTACAAATATCCCCCTGCAAATTGTACAAAAAGAGTGCTTCAAAACAGCTGAATCAAAAGAAAGTTTCAACCCTGAGATCAATACACAGATCAGAGAGTAGTTTCACAAAATGCTTCTGTGTAGTTTTTATTTGAAGATATAACTTTTTCCACGATAGGCCACAAAGCGCTCCAAATGTCCAGTTGCAGATTCTACAAAAAGGGTGTTTCAAAACTGCTCAGTCAAAAGAAAGGTTCCACATTGTGAGATGAATGAACAGAATAGAAAAAAGTTTCACAAAATGCTTCTGTGTAGTTTTTATTTGAATATATTTCGTTTTTCACCACAGGCCTCAGTTTTCTCCAAATATCCACTTTCAGATTCTACAAATAGAGTGTTTCAAAACTGCTCAATCAAAAGTAAGGTTCAACTCTGTTAGTTGAATGCACAGATCAGAAAGCAGTTTGACGGAATGCTTCCGTGTATTTTTTAGGGGAAGATATTGCGTTTTTCCCCGGAGGCGTCAATGTTCTCCAAATATCCAATTGCAGATTCTACAAATAGAGTGTTTCAAAACTGCTCAGTCAAAAGAAAAGTTCTAATTTGTGAGATGAATGAACAGAATAGAAAGAAGTTTCACAGAATGCTTCTGTCCAGTTTTTATGTGAAGATATTTCGTTTTTCACCGTAGGCCCCAATGTTCTCCAAATGTCCACTTGCAGATTCTACAAATAGAGTGTTTCAAATCTGCTCCATCAAAAGTAAGGTTCAACTCTGTTTGTTGAATGCACGGATCAGAAAGTAGTTTCACAGAACGCTTCTGTGTAGATTTTAGGGGAAGATATTTCGTTTTTCACCATAGACCTCAGTGTACTCCAAATATCCATTTGCGGCTTCTACAGATAGACTGTTTCCAAACTGCTCAATCAAAAGTAAGGTTCAACTCTGTTAGTTGAATGCACGGATCAAAAGAAGTTTCACAGAATGCTTCGGTGTAGTTGCATTTGAAGATTATATTTTTTCCAAGATAATCCCAAAAGCGCTGCAAATGTCGACTTGCAGTTTTTAAAGAAAGAGTGTTTCAAAACTACCCAATCAAAAGAAAGGTTCAACACTTTGGGATGAATGCAGAGAATAGAAAGAAATTTCACAGAAGTATCCTGTGTAGTTTTTATTTGAAGCTATTTCGTTTTTCACCATACGCCCTAAAGATCTCCAAATGTCCCATTGCAGATTCCACAAAAAGAGAGTTTCAAAACTTCTCAACCTAAAGAAAGGTTCTACTCTGTTAGATGAATGCACAGATCAGAAAGCTGTTTCACAGAATGCTTCTGTGTAGTTTTTAGGGGACGATATTTCGTTTTACACCGTATGCCTCAATATTCTCCAAATATAAAGTTGCAGATTCTACAAAAAGTGTTTTTCAAAACAGCTCAATCAAAAGAAAGTTCAACTCAGTGTGATGAATGCAAAGATCAGAAGGTAGTTTCACAAAATGCTTCTGTGTAGTTTTTATTTGAAGATATACCTGTTTCCACGATTGACCACAAAGCGCACCAAATGTCGACTTGCAAATTCTACAAAAAGAGGCTTTCAAAACTGCTCAATTGAAACAAAGGTTCTAATTATTGAGATGAATAAACAGAATAGAAAGCAGTTTCACAGAATGCTTCATTGCAGTTTTTATGGGAAGATATTTCTTTTTTCACCATGGGCCTGAATGTTCTTCAAATGTCCAATAGCAGATTCTACAAACAGAGTGTTTCAAAACTGCTCAATGAAAAGTAAGGTTCAAATCTGTTAGTTGAATGCATAGATCAGAAAGAAGTTTCACAGAATCCTTCCATGTACTTTTCATGGGAAGATATTGCTTTTTTGACCATAGGACCCCATGTCCTCAAAATTTCCACTTGCAGATTCTACAAATAGAGTATTTCAAAACTGCTGAGTCAAAAGAAGTGTTCTACTATGTGAGATGAATGAATAGAATAGAAAGAAGTTTCACAGAATGCTTCCGTGTAGTTTTTATGGGAAGATATTTCGTTTTCCACCATAGGCCTCAATATTCTCCAAATATCCAATTGCAGTTTCTACAAAAAGAGTGTTTCAAACTGTTTAATCAACAGTAACGTTCAACTCTGTTAGTTGAAAGCACAGATCAGAAAGAAGTTTCACAGAATGCTTCCATGTAGTTTTTATGGGAAGATATTTCTTTTTTCACCATAGGCCTGAATGTTCTCCAAATGTCCACTTGCAGATTCTACGAACAGAGTGTTTCAAAACTGCTCAATCAAAAGTAAAGTTCAACTCTGTTAGTTAAATGCACAGATAAGAAAGAAACTTCACAGAATGTTTCTGTGTAGATTTTAATGAAGATAATCCTTTTTCCACGACTGGCCTCAAAGCGCTCCAAATATCCACTTGCAGTTTATACAGAGAGAGTGTTTCAAAGCTACCCAATCAAAACAAAGTTTCAACACTGGGAGATGAATGCAGAGAATAGAAAGAAATTTCACAGAATTATTCTATGTAGATTTTACTTGAAGATATTTCGTTTTTCACCATAGGCCTCAAAGATCTCCAAAAGTCCACTTGCAAATTCTACAAAAAGAACGTTTCAACACTGCTGAATCATAAGAAAGTTTCAACTCAGTGAGATGATTGCACAGATCAGAAAGTAGTTTCACAGAATGCTTCTGTGTAGTTTTTATATAAAGATATACCTTTTTCCACAATAGGTCTCAAAGTGCTCCAAATGTCCACTTGAAGGTTCTACGAAAAGAGTGTGTCAAAACTGTTAAGTCAAAAGAAAGGCTGTAATTTGTGAGATGAATGAGCAGAATAGAAAGAAGTTTCAGAGAATTCTTCTCTGTAGTTTTTAAGGGAAGATATTTCATTTTTCACCGTAGGAATCAATGTTCTCCAAATGTCCACATGCAGATTCTACAAATCGAGTGTTTCAAAACTGCTCAATCAAAATTCAGGTTCAACTCTGTTAGTTGAATGCACAGATCCGAAAGAAGTTTCACACAGTGCCTCTGTGTAGTTTTTAGGGGAAGATATTTCATTTTTCACCATAGGACGCAATGTTCTTCAAATGTCCACTTGCAGATTCTACAAATAGAGTGTTTCAAAACTGCTCAATAAAAACTAAGGTTAAACTCTGTTAATTGATTGCACAGATCAGAAAGAAGTTTCACAGAATGCTTCCGAGTAGTGTTTATGGGAAGATAATTCTTTTTTCAACATAGGCCTCAATGTACTCCAAATGTCCACTTCTATATTCTACAAAAAGAGTGTTTCAAAACTGCTCAATCAAAAGTAAGGTTCAAATTTATTAGTTGAATGCACAGATGGGAAATTAGTTTCACAGATTGTTTCTGTGTAGTTTTTATTTGAAGATAATCCTTTTTCCACTATAGTCCTCAAAGCGCTCCAAAAGACCACTTGCCATTTATAAAGAATAAGTGGTTCAAAACTACCCAATGAAAAGAAAGATTCAACATTGTGAGACGAATGCAGGGAATTGAAAGAAATTTCACAGAAGTATTCTGTGTAGTTTTTACTTGAAGATATTTGGTTTTTCACCATAAGCCTCAAAGATCTCCAAATGTCCACTTGCAGATCCCACAAAAAGAGTGTTTCAAAACTGCTCAATCAAAAGAAAGGTTTTAATCTGTTAGATGAATGCACCGATCAGAAAGTAGTTTCACAGAATGCTTCTGTGTAGTTTTAAGGGGAAGATATTTCGTTTTACACCGTATGCCTCAATATCCTACAAATATCCCCTTGCAAATTCTACAAAAAGTGTGTTTCAAAACAGCTGAATCAAAAGAAAGTCTCAACCCTGAGATCCATACAGAGATCTGAGAGTAGTTTCACAAAATGCTTCTGTGTAGTTTTTATTTGAAGAGATAACTTTTTCCACGATAGGCCACAAAGCGCTCCAAATGTCCAGTTGCAGATTCTACAAAAAGGGTGTTTCAAAACTGCTCAGTCAAAAGAAAGGTTCCACATTGTGAGATGAATGAACAGAATAGAAAAAAGTTTCACAAAATCCTTCTGTGTAGTTTTTATGGGAATATATTTCGTTTTTCACCACAGGCCTCAGTTTTCTCCAAATATCCACTTTCAGATTCTACAAATAGAGTGTTTCAAAACTGCTCAATCAAAAGTAAGGTTCAACTCTGTTAGTTGAATGCACAGATCAGAAAGGAGTTTGACGGAATGCTTCCGTGTATTTTTTAGGGGAAGATATTGCGTTTTTCCCCGGAGGCGTCAATGTTCTCCAAATATCCAATTGCAGATTCTACAAATAGAGTGTTTCAAAACTGCTCAGTCAAAAGAAAAGTTCTAATTTGTGAGATGAATGAACAGAATAGAAAGAAGTTTCACAGAATGCTTCTGTCCAGTTTTTATGTGAAGATATTTCGTTTTTCACCGTAGGCCCCAATGTTCTCCAAATGTCCACTTGCAGATTCTACAAATAGAGTGTTTCAAAACTGCTCCATCAAAAGTAATTTTCAACTCTGTTTGTTGAATGCTCGGATCAGAAAGTAGTTTCACAGAACGCTTCTGTGTAGATTTTAGGGGAAAATATTTCGTTTTTCACCATAGACCTCAGTGTACTCCAAATATCCATTTGCGGCTTCTACAGATAGACTGTTTCCAAACTGCTCAATCAAAAGTAAGGTTCAACTCTGTTAGTTGAATGCACGGATCAAAAGAAGTTTCACAGAATGCTTCGGTGTAGTTGCATTTGAAGATTATACTTTTTCCACGATAATCCCCAAAGCGCTGCAAATGTCCACTTTCAGTTTTTAAAGAAAGAGTGTTTCAAAACTACCCAATCAAAAGAAAGGTTCAACACTTTGGGATGAATGCAGAGAATAAAAAGGAATTTCACAGAATTATCCTGTGTAGTTTTTATTTGAAGCTATTTCGTTTTTCACCATACGCCCTAAAGATCTCCAAATGTCCCATTGCAGATTCCACAAAAAGAGAGTTTCAAAACTTCTCAACCTAAAGAAAGGTTCTACTCTGTTAGATGAATGCACAGATCAGAAAGCTGTTTCACAGAATGCTTCTGTGTAGTTTTTAGGGGACGATATTTCGTTTTACACCGTATGCCTCAATATTCTCCAAATATAAAGTTGCAGATTCTACAAAAAGTGTTTTTCAAAACAGCTCAATCAAAAGAAAGTTCAACTCAGTGAGATGAATGCAAAGATCAGAAAGTAGTTTCACAAAATGCTTCTGTGTAGTTTTTATTTGAAGATATACCTGTTTCCACGATTGACCACAAAGCGCACCAAATGTCGACTTGCAAATTCTACAAAAAGAGGCTTTCAAAACTGCTCAATTGAAACAAAGGTTCTAATTATTGAGATGAATAAACAGAATAGAAAGCAGTTTCACAGAATGCTTCAGTGCAGTTTTTATGGGAAGTTATTTCTTTTTTCACCATGGGCCTGAATGTTCTTCAAATGTCCAATAGCTGATTCTACAAACAGAGTGTTTCAAAACTGCTCAATGAAAATTAAGGTTCAAATCTGTTAGTTGAATGCATAGATCAGAAAGAAGTTTCACTGAATCCTTCCATGTACTTTTCATGGGAAGATATTGCTTTTTTGACCATAGGACCCCATGTCCTCAAACTTTCCACTTGCAGATTCTACAAATAGAGTATTTCAAAACTGCTCAGTCAAAAGAAGTGTTCTACTATGTGAGATGAATGAATAGAATAGAAAGAAATTTCACAGAATGTTTCCGTGTAGTTTTTATGGGAAGATATTTCGTTTTCCACCATAGGCCTCAATGTTCTTCAAATATTCAATTGCAGATTCCACAAAAAGAGTGTTTCAAAACTGTTTAATCAACAGTAACGTTCAAGTCTGTTACTTGAAAGCACAGATCAGAAAGAAGTTTCACAGAATGCTTCCATGTAGTTTTTATGGGGAGATATTTCTTTTTTCACCACAGGCCTGAATGTTCTCCAAATGTCCACTTGCAGATTCTACGAACAGAGTGTTTCAAAACTGCTCAATCAAAAGTAAAGTTCAACTCTGTTAGTTAAATGCACAGATAAGAAAGAAACTTCACAGAATGCTTCTGTGTAGATTTTAATGAAGATAATCCTTTTTCCACGATTGGCCTCAAAGCGCTCCAAATATCCACTTGCAGTTTATACAGAGAGAGTGTTTCAAAGCTACCCAATCAAAACAAAGTTTCAACACTGGGAGATGAATGCAGAGAATAGAAAGAAATTTCACAGAATTATTCTTTGTAGTTTTTACTTGAAGATATTTCGTTTTTCACCATAGGCCTCAAAGATCTCCAAAAGTCCACTTGCAAATTCTACAAAAAGAACGTTTCAACACTGCTGAATCATAAGAAAGTTGCAACTCAGTGAGATGATAGCACAGATCAGAAATTAGTTTCACGGAATGCTTCTGTGTAGTTTTTATATAAAGATATACCTTTTTCCACAGTTGGTCTCAAAGTGCTCCAAATGTCCACTTGCAGGTTCTAAGAAAAGAGTGTTTCAAAACTGTTAAGTCAAAGGAAAGGTTGTAATTTGTGAGATGAATGAGCAGAATAGAAAGAAGTTTCAGAGAATTCTTCTCTGTAGTTTTTAAATGAAGATATTTCATTTTTCACCGTAGGAATCAATGTTCTCCAAATGTCCACATGCAGATTCTACATATAGAGTGTTTCAAATCTGCTCAATCAAAAGTAAGGTTCAACTATGTTACTTGAATGCACAGATCAGAAAGAAGTTTCACACAGTGCTTCTGTGTAGTTTTTAGGGGAAGATATTTCATTTTTCACCATAGGACTCAATGTTCTTCAAATGTACACTAGCAGATTCTACAAATAGAGTGTTTCAAAACTGCTCAATAAAAACTAAGGTTAAATTCTGTTAGTTGATTGCACAGATCAGAAAGAAGTTTCACAGAATGCTTCCGAGTAGTTTTTATGGGAAGACAATTCTTCTTTCAACATAGGCCTCAATGTACTCCAATTGGCCACTTCTATATTCTACAAAAAGAGTGTTTCAAAACTGCGGAATCAAAAGTAAGATTCAAATTTATTCGTTGAATGCACAGATGGGAAAGTAGTTTCACAGATTGTTTCTGTGTAGTTTTTATTTGAAGATAATCCTTTTTCCACTGTAGGACTCAAAGTGCTCCAAAAGACCACTTGCCATTAATAAAGAATGAGGGGTTCAAAACTACCCAATCAAAAGAAGGATTCAACACTGTGAGATGAATGCAGGGAATAGAAAAAATTTCACAGAAGTACTCTGTGTAGTTTTTACTTGAAGATATTTGTTTTTCACCATAGGCCTCAACGATCTCCAAATGTCCAATTGCAGATACTAGAAAAAGAGTGTTTCAAAACTGCTCAATCAAAAGAAAGGTTTTAATCTGTTAGATGAATGCACCGATCAGAAAGTAGTCTCACAGAATGCTTCTGTGTAGTTTTATGGGGAAGATATTTCGTTTTACACCGTATGACTCAATATCCTACAAATATCCCCTTGCAAATTCTACAAAAGAGTGTTTCAAAACAGCTGAATCAAAACAAAGTTTCAACCCTGCGATCAATACACAGATCACAGATTAGATTCACAAAATGCTTCTGTGTAGTTTTTATTTGAAGATATAACTTTTTCCACGATAGGCCACAAAGCGCTCCAAATGTCCAGTTGCAGATTCTATAAAAAGGGTGTTTCAAAACTGCTCAGTCAAAAGAAAGGTTCCACATTGTGAGATGAATGAACAGAATAGAAAGAAGTTTCACAAAGTGCTTCTGTGTAGTTTTTATGGGAATATATTTCGTTTTTCACCATAGGCCTCAGTTTTCTCCAAATATCCACTGTCAGATTCTACAGATAGAGTGTTTCCAAACTGCTCAGTCAAAAGTAAGGTTCAACTCTGTTAGTTGAATGCACGGATCAAAAGAAGTTTCACAGAATCCTTCTGTGTAGTTGCATTTGAAGATTATACTTTTTCCATGATAATCCCCAAAGCGCTGCAAATGTCCACTTCCAGTTTTTAAAGAAAGAGTGTTTCAAATCTACCCAATCAAAAGAAAGGTTCAACACTTTGGGATGAATGCAGAGAATAGAAAGAAATTTCACAGAATTATCCTGTGTAGTTTTTATTTGAAGCTATTTCGTTTTTCACCATACGCCCTAAAGATCTCCAAATGTCCCATTGCAGATTCCACAAAAAGAGAGTTTCAAATCTCAACCTAAGGAAAGGTTCTACTCTGTTAGATGAATGCACAGATCAGAAAGCTGTTTCACAGAATACTTCTGTGTAGTTTTTAGGGGACGATATTTCGTTTTACACCGTATGCCTCAATATTCTCCAAATATAAACTTGCAGATTCTACAAAAAGAGTCTTTCAAAACAGCTCAATCAAAAGAACGTTCAACTCAGTGAGATGAATGCAAAGATCAGAAAGTAGTTTCACAAAATGCTTCTGTGTAGTTTTTATTTGAAGATATAACTTTTTCCACGATAGGCCACAAAGCGCTCCAAATGTCGACTTACAAATTCTACAAAAAGAGGGTTTCAAAACTGCTCAGTTGAAAGAAAGGTTCTACTTTTTGAGATGAATAAACAGAATAGAAAGCAGTTTCACAGAATGCTTCAGTGCAGTTTTTATGGGAAGATATTTCTTTTTTCACCATGGGCCTGAATGTTCTTCAAATGTCCAATAGCAGATTCTACAAACAGAGTTTTTCAAAACTGCTCAATCAAAAGTAAATTTCAAATCTGTTAGTTGAATGCATACATCAGAAAGAAGTTTCACAGAATCCTTCCATGTAGTTTTTATGGGATGATATTCCTTTTTTGACCATAGGACCCAATGTCCTCAAAATGTCCACTTGCAGATTCTACAAATAGAGTATTTCAAAACTGCTCAGTCAAAAGAAGTGTTCTACTATGTGAGATGAATGAATAGAATAGAAAGTAGTTTCACAGAATGCTTCCGTGTAGTTTATATGGGAAAATATTTCGTTTTCCACCATAGGCCTCAATGTTCTCCAAATGTCCACTTGCAGATTCTACAAAAAGGGTGTTTCAAAACTGTTTAATCAACAGTAATGTTCAACTCTGTTAGTTGAAAGAACAGATCAGAAAGAAGTTTCACAGAATGCTTCCATGTAGTTTTTATGGGAAGATATTTCTTTTTTCACCATAGGCCTGAATGTTCTCCAAATGTCCACTTGCAGAGTCTACGAACAGAGTGTTTCAAAACTGCTCAATCAAAAGTAAAGTTCAATTCTGTTAGTTAAATGCACAGATAAGAAAGTAATTTCACAGAATGCTTCTGTGTAGATTTTAATGAAGATAATCCTTTTTCCACGATTGGCCTCAAAGCGCTCCAAATATCCACTTGCAGTTTATACAGAAAGAGTGTTTCAAAGCTACCCAATCAAAACAAAGTTTCAACACTGGGAGATGAATGCAGAGAATAGAAAGAAATTTCACAGAATTGTTCTATGTAGTTTTTACTTGAACATATTTCCTTTTTCACCATAGGCCTCAAAGATCTCCAAAAGTCCACTTGCAAATTCTACAAAAAGAACGTTTCAACACTGCTGAATCATAAGAAAGTTTCAACTCAGTGAGATGATTGCACAGATAAGAAAGTAGTTTCACAGATTGCTTCTGTGTACTTTTTATTTCAAGATGTACCTTTTTCCACGATAGGGCTAAATGCGCTCCAAATATCCACTTGCCAATTCTTCAAAAACAGTGTGTCAAAACTGCTCAGTCAAAAGAAAGATTCTACTTTGTGACATGAATGAACAGAATAGAAGTTTCACAGAATGCTTCAGTGTAGTTTTTAGGGGAAGATAATTCATTTTTCACTGTAGGCCTCTACGTCCTCCAAATGTCCACTTGCAGATTCTACAAATAGAGTGTTTCAAAACTGCTCGATCAAAAGTAAGTTTCAACTCCGTTAGTTGAATGCACAGATCTGAAAGAAGTTTCACAGAATACTTCTGTGCAGTTTTTATTTGGAGATATTCCTTTTTCCAAGACAGGCCTCAAAGCGCTCCGAATGTCCACTTGCAGTTTATACAGAAAGAGTGTCTCAAAACTACTCAATCAAAAGAAAGATTCAACACTGTGAGGTGAATGCAGAGAATAGAAAGAAATTTCACAGAACTGTTCTGTGTAATTTTAAAGTAAAGATATTTCGTTTTTCACGATAGGCCTCAATGATCTCCAAATGTCCACATGCAGATTCTACAAAAAGTGTGTTTCAAAACTGCTCAATCAAATAAAGGTTCTTCTCTGTTAGGTGAATGCACAGATCAGAAAGTAGTTACGCAGAATGCTTCTGTGTAGTTTTTATGGGACTATATTTCGTTTTTCACCATAGGCTTCAAAATTTTCCAAATGTCCACCTGCAGATTCTACAAATAGAGTGTTTCAAAACTGCTCAATGAAAAGTAAGGTTCGTCTCTGTTAGTTGAATGCACAGATCAGAAAGTAGTTTGACAGAATGCTTCCGTGTAGTTTCTATTGGTAGATATATCTTTTTTCACCTTTCGCCTGAATGTTCTCCAAATGTCCACTATCCGTTTATACAGAAAGAGTGTTTCAAAAGTACCCAATCAAAACAAAGGTTCAACACTGTGAGATGAATGCAGAGAATAGAAAGAAATTTCACAGAAGTTTTCTGTGTAGTTTTAATTGAAGATATTTCATTTTTCAGCATAAGCCTCAAAGATCTCCAAATTTCCACTTGCAGATACTACAAAAAGTTTGTTTCAAAACTTCTGATTCAAAAGAAAAGTTCTACTCTGTTAGATGAATTCACAGATCAAAAACTAGTTTTGCAGAATGCTTCTGTGTAGTTTTAAGGGGAAGATATTTCATTTTACACCATATGCCTCAGTATTCTCCAAATATCCCCTTGCAGATTCTACAAAAAGAGTGTTTCAAAACAGCTCAATCGAAAGTAAGGTTCAACTCTGTTAGTTGAATGCACAGATCAGAAAGCAGTTTCACAGAACGCTTCCGAGTAGTTTTTAGGGGAAGATATTTGGTTTTTCCCCGTAGGTCTCAATGTTTTCCAAATGTCCATTTGAAGATTCCACAAATAGAGTGTTTCAAAACAGCTCAATCCAAACTAAGGTTAAACTCTGCTAGTTGAATGCACAGATCAGAAAGAAGTTTCACAGAATGCTTCTGTGTTGTTTTTCTTGGAAGATATTTCTTTATTCACCACAGGCCTCAATATTCTCCAAATATCCACTTGCAGATTCTACAAAAAGAGGGTTTCAAAACTGATCAATCAAAAGTAAGGTTCAACTCTGTTAGTTGAATACAAAGATCAGAAAGTAGTTTCACAGAATGCTTCTGTGTAGTTTTTATTTGAAGATATTCCTTTTTCCTCGATAGGACTCAAAGCGCTCCAAATGTCCACTTGCCGTTTATACAGAAAGATTGTATCAAAACTACACTTTCAAAAGAAAGGTTCAACACTGTGAGATGAATGCAGAGAATAGAAAGAAATTTCACAGAAATATTCTTTTTAGTTTTTACTTGATGATATGTCGTTTTACACCATAAGCTTCAAAGATCTCCAAATGTCCAATTGCAGATCCTACAAAAAGAGTGTTTCAATACTGCTCAATCAAAAGAAGGGTTCTACTCTGTTTTATGAATGCACTGATCAGAAAGTAGTTCCACAGAATGCTTCTGTGTAGTTTTAAGGGGAAGATATTTCGTGTTACACCATATTCCTCAATATTCTCCAAATATCCCCTTGCAGATTCTACAAAAAGATTGTTTCAAAGCAGCTTAATCAAAAGAAATGTTCAGCTCATTGAGATGAATGAACAGATCAGAAAGAAGTTTCACAGAATGCTTCTGTGTAGTTTTTATTTGAAGATATACCTTTTTCCATGGTAGGCCTCAAGGCTCTCCAAATGTCAACTTACAGATTCTACAAAAAGAGTGTTTCAAAACTGCTCAGGGAAAAGAAAGGTTCTACTCTGTGAGGTGAATGAACAGAATAGAAAGAAGATTCATAGAATGCTTCTGTGTAGTTTTTATGGGAAGATATATTGTTTTTCACCATAGGCCTCAATGTTCTCCAAATGTCCACTTGCAGATTCTACTAATAGAGTGTTTCAAAACTGTTCAATCAAAAGTTAGGTTCAAATCTGTTAGTTGAATGCGCAGATCAGGAAGAAGTTTCACAGAATGCTTCCGTGTAGTTTTTAGGGGGAGATATTTCGCTTTTCACCAAAGCCTCAAAGTTCTCCAAATGTCCACTTGCACATTCTACAAATAGTGTGTTTCAAAACTGCTCAATCAAAACTAAGATTAAAATTGGTTAGTTTAATGCACAGATCAGAAAGAACTTTCACAAAATGCTTCCGTGTAGTTTTTATGGGAAAATATTTCTTTTTTCACCATAGGCCTGAATGTCCTCAGAATGTCCACTTGCAGATTGTACAAAAAGAGTGTTTCAAAACTGCTCAATCAAAAGTAAGGTTCAATTCTGTTACTTGAATGCACAGATCTGAAAGTGGTTTCACAGAATGCTTCTCTGTAGTTTTTATTTGAATCTATTCCTTTTTCAATGATAAGCCTCAAAGCGCTCCAAATATCCACTTGCAGTTTATACAGAAACTGTGTTTCAAAACTACCCAATCAAAAGAAATGTTCAACAATGTGAGATGAATGCAGAGAATAGAAAGAAATTTCACAGAAGTATTCTGTGTAGTTATTGCTGGAAGATATTTCGTTTTTCAACATAGGCCTCAAAGCGCTCCAAATGTCCACTTGAAGATTCTACAGAAAGACTGTTTCAAAACTCCTCACTCAAAAGAAAGGTTCTACTTCGTGAGATGAAAGAACTGAATAGAAGGAAGTTTCACAGAATGCTTCTGTGTAGTTTTTATTAGAAGATATACCTTTTTCCAAGATAGGCCTCAAAGCGCTACAAATGTCCACTTGCAGATTCTACCAACAGAGAGTTTCAAAGCTGCTCAATCAAAAGAAATGTTCTACTCTGTGAGATGAATGAACAGAATAGAAAGGAGTTTCACAGAATACTTCTGTGTATTTTTTACGGGGAAATATTTCATTTTTCACCGTGGGCCTCAATGTTCTCCAAATGTCCACTTGCAGATTCTACAAAAAGAGTCTTTGAAAACTGCTCAATCAAAAGTAAGGTTCAACTCTGTTAAATGAATGCACAGATCAGAAAGAAGTTTCACAGAATGTTTCCATGTAGTTTTTATGGAAAGATATTTCTTCTTTCACCATAGGCCTCACTACTCCAGAAATGTCCAATTGCGGATTCTACGAAAAGCATGTTTCAAAGCTGAACAATCTAAAGAAAGTTTCCACTCTCTGAGATGAATGCACAGTTCATAAAGAAGTTTCACAGATTACTTCTCTATAGTTTATATTTGAAGATATTGGATTTTCCACAATAGGCCACAGAGTGCTCCAAATGTACACTTGCAGTTTATACAAAAAGACTGTTTCAAAACTGCTCAATCAAAAGGAAGGTTCAACTCTGTGAGATGAATGCAGTGAATAGAAAGAATTCTCACAGAAGTATTCTGTGTAGTTTTTACTTATAGATATCTCGTTTTTCAACATAGGCCTCAAAGATCTCCAAATGTCCACTTGCAGACCCCTCAAAAAGAGATTTTCAAAACTGCTCAATCAAAAGAAAGGTTCTACTCTGTTAGATGAATGCACAGATCAGAAAGAAGTTTCACAGAATGCTTCTGCAAATTTTTAATGAGAAGATATTTCGTTTTTCACCATATTCCTCAATATTATCCAAATATCCGCTTGCAGATTCTACAAAAAGAGTGTTTCAAAACAGCTCAATCAAAAGAAAGGTTCAACTCAGTTAGATGAATGCACAGATCAAAAGGTAATTTCACAGAATGCTTCTGTGTAGTTTTTATTTGAAGATATTGCTTTTTCCACGATACACCTCAAAGCGCTCCAAATGTCCACTTGCAGATTCCACAAAGAGGGATTTTCCAAACTACTCAATCAAAAGTAAGGTTCAACTCTGTTTGATGAATGCACAGATCAGAAAGAAGTTTCACAGAATGTTTCCATGTAGTTTTTATCAGAAGATATTTCTGTTTTCACCATAGGCCTCAATGCTCTAGAAATATCCAATTGCAGATTCTATGAAAAGCCTATTTCAAAGCTGAACAACCAAAAGAAATGTTCCACTCTCTGAGATGAATGCACAGTTCATAAAGTAGTTTTACAGATTGCTTCCATGTAGTTTTTGTTTGAAGATATTCCTTTTCCCACGATAGGCCTCAAAGTTCTCCAAATGTCTACTTGCAGTTTATACAGAAAGTGTGTTTGAAAACTGCTCAATCAAAAGAAAAGTTCAACTCTGTGAGATGAATGCAGAAAATAGAAAGAAATTTGACAGAAGTATTCTGTGTACTTTTTACTTGAAGATGTTTCGTTTTTCACCCTAGGCCTCAAAGATCTCCAAATATCCACTTGCAGATTCTACAAAAAGAGTCTTTCAAAACTGCTCAGTCAAAAGAAATGTTCTGCTATGTTAGATGAATGCACAGATCAGAAAGAAGATTCACAGAATGCTTCTGCATAGCTTTAATGGGAAGATATTTCTTTTTTCACCGTAGGCCTCAATGTTCTCCAAACATCCACTTGCAGATTCTACAAAAAGTGTGTTTCAAAACAGCTCAATCAAAAGAAAGGTGCAACTCAGTGAGATGAATGCACAGATCAGAAAGGAGTTTCACAGAATGCTTTTGTGTAGTTTTTATTTGAAGATATTCCTTTTTCAACGATAGGCCTCAAAGGGCTAAAAATGTCCACTTGCAGATTCTGCAAAAAGAGAGTTTCAAAACTGCTCAATCAAAAGAAAGTTTCTACTCTGTTAGATGACTGCACAGATCAGAAAGAGGTTTCACAGAATGCTTCTATGTAGTGTTTATGGGAAGATATTTCATTCTTCACTGTAGGACTCAATGTTCTCCAAATGTCCACTTCCAGATAATACAAAAAGAGTGTTTCAAAACGGCTCAATGAAATAAATGCTCTAATCTCTGTGATGAATGCACAGAATACAAAGAAGATTCACAGAATGCTTCCATGTAATTTTTATGGGAAGATATTTCGTTCTTCACAGAAGGACTCAATTTTCTCCAAATGTCCACTTGTAGATTCTCCAAAAACAGTGTTTCACAACTGCTCAATCAAAAGAAAGGTTAAATTCTTTTATATCAATGCACAGTTCAGAAGCATGTTTCACAGAACGATTCTCTGTAGTTTTCATCTGAAGATACTCCTTTTTCCACGACAGGCCTCAAAGCACTCCAAATGTGCACCCGCAGATTCTACAAAAGTGTGTTTCAAAACTGTGCAGTCAAAAGAGAGGCTCTACACTGTGAGATGAATGAACAGATCAGAAGAACTTTCACAGAATGCTTCTGTGTAGTTTTTATTTGAAGATATTTCATTTCTGACCGTAGGCCTCAAAGCATTCCAAAAGTCCACTTGCAGATTCTCCAAAAGGAGTATTTCGAAAGTGCTCTACCCAAATATACGTTCATCTCTGTGAGATGAATGCACAGAACAGAGAAAAGTTTCACAGAATGCTTCTGCGTAGTTCTTATGGGAATATATTTCGTTTTACACTATAGGCCTCAATATTCTCCAAATGTCCAATTGCAGATTCTACAAAAAGAGTGTTTCAATACTGCTCAATCAAAAGTAACGTTCAACTCCGTTTGATGAATGAACAGATCAGCAAGAAGTTTCACAGAATGCTTCCATGTAGTTTTTAAGGGAAGATATTTCTTTTTTCCCCATAGGCCTCAATGTTATATAAATGTCCAATTGCAGATTCTATGAAAAGCCTTTTGGAAAGCTGCACAATCAAAAGAAATGTTCCATTCTTAGAGATGAATGCACAGTTCATAAAGAAGTTTCACAGATTACTTCTGTGTAGTTTATACTTGAAGATATTCTATTTTCCACGATAGGCCTCAGAGTGCTCCAAATGTCCACTTGCAGTTTATACAACAAGAGTGTTTCAAAACTGTTCAATCAAAAGAAAGGTTCAACTCTCTGAGATGAATGCAGAGAATAGAAAGAATTTTCACAAAACTATTCTGTGTAGTTTTTACTTGAAGATATTTCGTTTTTCACCTTAGGCCTCAAAGATCTCCAAATGTCCACTTGCGGACTCTACAAAAAGAGTGTTTCAAAACTGCTCAATCAAAAGAAAGTTTCTACTCTGTTAGATGAATGCACAGATCAGAAAGAAGTTTCACAGAATTCTTCTGCATAGTTTTAATGGGAAGATATTTCATTTTTCACTGTATGCCTCAATGTTCTCCAAATATCCACTTGCAGATTCTACAAAAAGAGTGTTTCAGAACAGCTCAATCAAAAGAAAGGTTCAACTCAGTGAGATAAATGCACAGATCAGAAAGAAGTTTCACAGAATGCTTCTGTGTAGTATTTATTTGAAGTTATTCCTTTTTCCACAATAGACCTCAAAGCGCTCCAAATGTCCACTTGCAGATTTTACCAAAAGAGAGTTTCAAAACTGCTGAATCAAAAGAAAGGTACTTCTCTGTGAGATAAATGAACACAATAGAAAGACGTTTCACAGAATGCTTCTATGTGGTTTTTAGGGGAAGATATTTCGTTTTTCACCATAGGCCCCAATGTTCTCCAAATGTCCACTTGCAGACTCTACAAAAAGAGTGCTTCAAAACTGCTCAATCAAAAGAAAGGTTCAACTCTATTAGATGAATGCACAGATCAGAAAGAAGTTTCACAGAATGCTTCTGTGTAGTTTTTATGGGAGGATATTTGGTTCTTCACTGTGGGACCCAATGTTCTCCAAATGTCTACTTGTAGATTATACAAAAACAGTGTTTCAAAACGGCTTAATCAAAAAAAGTTCCAATCTCTGGGATGAATGCACAGAATAGAAGGAGGATTCACAGAATGCTTCTACGTAGTTTTTATGGGAAGATATGTCGTTCTTCACTGTTGGACTCAATGTTCTCCAAATGTTCACTTGTAGATTCTACAAAAACAGTGTTTCAAAAGTGCTCAATCAAAAGAAAGGTTAAACTCTGTTATATCAATGCACAGTTCAGAAACATGTTTCACAGAAAGCTTCTGTGTAGTTTTTATCTGAAGACACTCCATTTTCCACGATAGGCCTCAAAGCGCTCCAAATGTCCACCCACAGATTACACAAAATGGTGTTTCAAAACTGCGCAATCAAAAGAGAGGTTCTACACTGTGAGATGAATGAACAGATTAGAAAGAACTTTCACAGAATGTTTCTGTGTAGGTTTTACTTGAAGATATTTCGTTTCTCACCGTAGGCCTGAAAGCATTCCAAATGTCCACTTGCAGATTCTCCAAAAGGAGTATTTTGAAAGTGCTCCATCCAAAGATACGTTCATCTCTGTGAGATGAATGCACAGAATGGAGAACAGTTTCACAGAATACTTCTGCGTAGCTTTTATGGGAATATATTTCGTTTTCCACTTTAGGCCTCAATATTCTCCAAATGTCCCCTTGCAGATTCTACAAAAAGAGTGTTTCAAAACTGCTCAATCAAAAGAAAGGTTCTACTCCACGAGATGAATGCACAGAACAGAAAGAAGTTTCACAGAATGCTTCTGTGTCATTTTTATGGGAAGATATTTAGTGTTCACTGTAGGCCTCAGGGTTCTCCAAATCTCCACTTGCAGATTCTACAAAAAGAGTGCTTCAAAACTGCTCAATCAAAAGTAAGGTTCAACTCTATTAGATGAATGCACAGATCAAAAAGAAGTTTCACAGAATGCTTCTGTGTAGTTTTTATGGGAGGATATTTGGTTCTTCACTGTGGGACCCAATGTTCTCCAAATGTCTACTTGTAGATAACACAAAAACAGTGTTTCAAAACGGCTTAATCAAAAAAAGTTCCAATCTCTGGGATGAATGCACAGAATAGAAGGAAGATTCACAGAATGCTTCTACGTAGTTTTTGTGGGAAGATACGTCATTCTTCACTGTTGGACTCAATGTTCTCCAAATGTTCACTTGTAGATTCTACAAAAACAGTGTTTCAAAAGTGCTCAATCAAAAGAAAGGTTAAACTCTGTTATATCAATGCACAGTTCAGAAACATGTTTCACAGAAAGCTTCTGTGAAGTTTTTATCTGAAGACACTCCTTTTTCCACGATAGGCCTCAAAGCGCTCCAAATGTCCACCCACAGATTACACAAAATGGTGTTTCAAAACTGCGCAATCAAAAGAGAGGTTCTACACTGTGAGATGAATGAACAGATTAGAAAGAACTTTCACAGAATGTTTCTGTGTAGGTTTTACTTGAAGATATTTCGTTTCTCACCGTAGGCCTGAAAGCATTCCAAATGTCCACTTGCAGATTCTCCAAAAGGAGTATTTTGAAAGTGCTCCATCCAAAGATACGTTCATCTCTGTGAGATGAATGCACAGAATGGAGAACAGTTTCACAGAATACTTCTGCGTAGCTTTTATGGGAATATATTTCGTTTTTCACTTTAGGCCTCAATATTCTCCAAATGTCCCCTTGCAGATTCTACAAAAAGAGTGTTTCAAAACTGCTCAATCAAAAGAAAGGTTCTACTCCACGAGATGAATGCACAGAACAGAAAGAAGTTTCACAGAATGCTTCTGTGTCATTTTTATGGGAAGATATTTAGTGTTCACTGTAGGCCTCAGGGTTCTCCAAATCTCCACTTGCAGATTCTACAAAAAGAGTGCTTCAAAACTGCTCAATCAAAAGTAAGGTTCAACTCTATTAGATGAATGCACAGATCAAAAAGAAGTTTCACAGAATGCTTCTGTGTAGTTTTTATGGGAGGATATTTGGTTCTTCACTGTGGGACCCAATGTTCTCCAAATGTCTACTTGTAGATTACACAAAAACAGTGTTTCAAAACGGCTTAATCAAAAAAAGTTCCAATCTCTGGGATGAATGCACAGAATAGAAGGAAGATTCACAGAATGTTTCTACGTAGTTTTTATGGGAAGATACGTCGTTCTTCACTGTTGGACTCAATGTTCTCCAAATGTTCACTTGTAGATTCTACAAAAACAGTGTTTCAAAAGTGCTCAATCAAAAGAAAGGTTAAACTCTGTTATATCAATGCACAGTTCAGAAACATGTTTCACAGAAAGCTTCTGTGTAGTTTTTATCTGAAGACACTCCTTTTTCCACGATAGGCCTCAAAGCGCTCCAAATGTCCACCCACAGATTACACAAAATGGTGTTTCAAAACTGCGCAATCAAAAGAGAGGTTCTACACTGTGAGATGAATGAACAGATTAGAAAGAACTTTCACAGAATGTTTCTGTGTAGGTTTTACTTGAAGATATTTCGTTTCTCACCGTAGGCCTGAAAGCATTCCAAATGTCCACTTGCAGATTCTCCAAAAGGAGTATTTTGAAAGTGCTCCATCCAAAGATACGTTCATCTCTGTGAGATGAATGCACAGAATGGAGAACAGTTTCACAGAATACTTCTGCATAGCTTTTATGGGAATATATTTCGTTTTTCACTTTAGGCCTCAATATTCTCCAAATGTCCCCTTGCAGATTCTACAAAAAGAGTGTTTCAATACTGCACAATCAAAAGTAAGTTTCAACTCTGTTTGATGAATGAAGAGATCAGAAAGAAGTTTCACAGAATGCTTCATGTAGTTATTATGGGAAGATATTTCTTTTTTCACTATAGGCCTCAATGCTCTCCAAATGTCCAATTGCAGATTCTACGAAAAGCCTTTTTAAAAGCCGCACAATCAAAAGAAAGGTTCCAGTCTCTGAGATGAATGCGAAGTTCATAAAAAAGTTTCACAGATTAGTTCTGTGTGCTTTTTATTTGAAGATATTCCTTTTTCCATGATAGGCCTCAAAGCGCATCAAATATTCACTTGCAGTTGATACATAAAGAGTGTTTCAAAGCTGCTGAATCAAAAGAAAGGTTCAACTCTGTGAGATGAATGTAGAGAATAGAAAATATTTTCAAAGACCTGTACTGTGTAGTTTTGACTTGAAGATATTTCATTTTTCTCCATAGGTCTCAAAGCTCTCCAAATGTCCACTTGCACCTTCTGCAAAAAGAGTGTTTCAAAACTGCTCAATCAAAAGAAAGGTTCTACTCCACAAGATGAATGCACAGAACAGAAAGAAGTTTCACAGAATGCTTCTGTGTAGTTTTTATGGGAAGATATTTAGTTTTCACCGTAGGCCTCAGGGTTCTCCAAATGTCCACTTGCAGATTCTACAAAAAGAGTGCTTCAAAACTGCTCAATCAAAAGTAAGGTTCAACTCTATTAGATGAATGCACAGATCAGAAAGAAGTTTCACAGAATGCTTCTGTGTAGTTTTTATGGGAGGATATTTGATTCTTCACTGTGGGACCCAATGTTCTCCAAATGTCTACTTGTAGATTACACAAAAACAGTGTTTCAAAACGGCTTAATCAAAAAAAGTTCCAATCTCTGGGATGAATGCACAGAATAGAAGGAGGATTCACAGAATGCTTCTACGTAGTTTTTATGGGAAGATATGTCGTTCTTCACTGTTGGACTCAATGTTCTCCAAATGTTCACTTGTAGATTCTACAAAAACAGTGTTTCAAAAGTGCTCAATCAAAAGAAAGGTTAAACTCTGTTATATCAATGCACAGTTCAGAAACATGTTTCACAGAAAGCTTCTGTGTAGTTTTTATCTGAAGACACTCCTTTTTCCACGATAGGCCTCAAAGCGCTCCAAATGTCCACCCACAGATTACACAAAATGGTGTTTCAAAACTGCGCAATCAAAAGAGAGGTTCTACACTGTGAGATGAATGAACAGATTAGAAAGAACTTTCACAGAATGTTTCTGTGTAGGTTTTACTTGAAGATATTTCGTTTCTCACCGTAGGCCTGAAAGCATTCCAAATGTCCACTTGCAGATTCTCCAAAAGGAGTATTTTGAAAGTGCTCCATCCAAAGATACGTTCATCTCTGTGAGATGAATGCACAGAATGGAGAACAGTTTCACAGAATACTTCTGCGTAGCTTTTATGGGAATATATTTCGTTTTCCACTTTAGGCCTCAATATTCTCCAAATGTCCCCTTGCAGATTCTACAAAAAGAGTGTTTCAAAACTGCTCAATCAAAAGAAAGGTTCTACTCCACGAGATGAATGCACAGAACAGAAAGAAGTTTCACAGAATGCTTCTGTGTCATTTTTATGGGAAGATATTTAGTGTTCACTGTAGGCCTCAGGGTTCTCCAAATCTCCACTTGCAGATTCTACAAAAAGAGTGCTTCAAAACTGCTCAATCAAAAGTAAGGTTCAACTCTATTAGATGAATGCACAGATCAAAAAGAAGTTTCACAGAATGCTTCTGTGTAGTTTTTATGGGAGGATATTTGGTTCTTCACTGTGGGACCCAATGTTCTCCAAATGTCTACTTGTAGATTACACAAAAACAGTGTTTCAAAACGGCTTAATCAAAAAAAGTTCCAATCTCTGGGATGAATGCACAGAATAGAAGGAAGATTCACAGAATGCTTCTACGTAGTTTTTGTGGGAAGATACGTCATTCTTCACTGTTGGACTCAATGTTCTCTAAATGTTCACTTGTAGATTCTACAAAAACAGTGTTTCAAAAGTGCTCAATCAAAAGAAAGGTTAAACTCTGTTATATCAATGCACAGTTCAGAAACATGTTTCACAGAAAGCTTCTGTGAAGTTTTTATCTGAAGACACTCCTTTTTCCACGATAGGCCTCAAAGCGCTCCAAATGTCCACCCACAGATTACACAAAATGGTGTTTCAAAACTGCGCAATCAAAAGAGAGGTTCTACACTGTGAGATGAATGAACAGATTAGAAAGAACTTTCACAGAATGTTTCTGTGTAGGTTTTACTTGAAGATATTTCGTTTCTCACCGTAGGCCTGAAAGCATTCCAAATGTCCACTTGCAGATTCTCCAAAAGGAGTATTTTGAAAGTGCTCCATCCAAAGATACGTTCATCTCTGTGAGATGAATGCACAGAATGGAGAACAGTTTCACAGAATACTTCTGCGTAGCTTTTATGGGAATATATTTCGTTTTTCACTTTAGGCCTCAATATTCTCCAAATGTCCCCTTGCAGATTCTACAAAAAGAGTGTTTCAATACTGCACAATCAAAAGTAAGTTTCAACTCTGTTTGATGAATGAAGAGATCAGAAAGAAGTTTCACAGAATGCTTCATGTAGTTATTATGGGAAGATATTTCTTTTTTCACTATAGGCCTCAATGCTCTCCAAATGTCCAATTGCAGATTCTACGAAAAGCCTTTTTAAAAGCCGCACAATCAAAAGAAAGGTTCCAGTCTCTGAGATGAATGCGAAGTTCATAAAAAAGTTTCACAGATTAGTTCTGTGTGCTTTTTATTTGAAGATATTCCTTTTTCCATGATAGGCCTCAAAGCGCATCAAATATTCACTTGCAGTTGATACATAAAGAGTGTTTCAAAGCTGCTGAATCAAAAGAAAGGTTCAACTCTGTGAGATGAATGTAGAGAATAGAAAATATTTTCAAAGACCTGTACTGTGTAGTTTTGACTTGAAGATATTTCATTTTTCTCCATAGGTCTCAAAGCTCTCCAAATGTCCACTTGCACCTTCTGCAAAAAGAGTGTTTCAAAACTGCTCAATCAAAAGAAAGGTTCTACTCCACAAGATGAATGCACAGAACAGAAAGAAGTTTCACAGAATGCTTCTGTGTAGTTTTTATGGGAAGATATTTAGTTTTCACCGTAGGCCTCAGGGTTCTCCAAATGTCCACTTGCAGATTCTACAAAAAGAGTGCTTCAAAACTGCTCAATCAAAAGTAAGGTTCAACTCTATTAGATGAATGCACAGATCAGAAAGAAGTTTCACAGAATGCTTCTGTGTAGTTTTTATGGGAGGATATTTGATTCTTCACTGTGGGACCCAATGTTCTCCAAATGTCTACTTGTAGATTACACAAAAACAGTGTTTCAAAACGGCTTAATCAAAAAAAGTTCCAATCTCTGGGATGAATGCACAGAATTGAAGGAGGATTCACAGAATGCTTCTACGTAGTTTTTATGGGAAGATATGTCGTTCTTCACTGTTGGACTCAATGTTCTCCAAATGTTCACTTGTAGATTCTACAAAAACAGTGTTTCAAAAGTGCTCAATCAAAAGAAAGGTTAAACTCTGTTATATCAATGCACAGTTCGGAAACATGTTTCACAGAAAGCTTCTGTGTAGTTTTTATCTGAAGACACTCCTTTTTCCACGATAGGCCTCAAAGCGCTCCAAATGTCCACCCACAGATTACACAAAATGGTGTTTCAAAACTGCGCAATCAAAAGAGAGGTTCTACACTGTGAGATGAATGAACAGATTAGAAAGAACTTTCACAGAATGTTTCTGTGTAGGTTTTACTTGAAGATATTTCGTTTCTCACCGTAGGCCTGAAAGCATTCCAAATGTCCACTTGCAGATTCTCCAAAAGGAGTATTTTGAAAGTGCTCCATCCAAAGATACGTTCATCTCTGTGAGATGAATGCACAGAATGGAGAACAGTTTCACAGAATACTTCTGCGTAGCTTTTATGGGAATATATTTCGTTTTCCACTTTAGGCCTCAATATTCTCCAAATGTCCCCTTGCAGATTCTACAAAAAGAGTGTTTCAAAACTGCTCAATCAAAAGAAAGGTTCTACTCCACGAGATGAATGCACAGAACAGAAAGAAGTTTCACAGAATGCTTCTGTGTCATTTTTATGGGAAGATATTTAGTGTTCACTGTAGGCCTCAGGGTTCTCCAAATCTCCACTTGCAGATTCTACAAAAAGAGTGCTTCAAAACTGCTCAATCAAAAGTAAGGTTCAACTCTATTAGATGAATGCACAGATCAAAAAGAAGTTTCACAGAATGCTTCTGTGTAGTTTTTATGGGAGGATATTTGGTTCTTCACTGTGGGACCCAATGTTCTCCAAATGTCTACTTGTAGATTACACAAAAACAGTGTTTCAAAACGGCTTAATCAAAAAAAGTTCCAATCTCTGGGATGAATGCACAGAATAGAAGGAAGATTCACAGAATGCTTCTACGTAGTTTTTGTGGGAAGATACGTCGTTCTTCACTGTTGGACTCAATGTTCTCTAAATGTTCACTTGTAGATTCTACAAAAACAGTGTTTCAAAAGTGCTCAATCAAAAGAAAGGTTAAACTCTGTTATATCAATGCACAGTTCAGAAACATGTTTCACAGAAAGCTTCTGTGAAGTTTTTATCTGAAGACACTCCTTTTTCCACGATAGGCCTCAAAGCGCTCCAAATGTCCACCCACAGATTACACAAAATGGTGTTTCAAAACTGCGCAATCAAAAGAGAGGTTCTACACTGTGAGATGAATGAACAGATTAGAAAGAACTTTCACAGAATGTTTCTGTGTAGGTTTTACTTGAAGATATTTCGTTTCTCACCGTAGGCCTGAAAGCATTCCAAATGTCCACTTGCAGATTCTCCAAAAGGAGTATTTTGAAAGTGCTCCATCCAAAGATACGTTCATCTCTGTGAGATGAATGCACAGAATGGAGAACAGTTTCACAGAATACTTCTGCGTAGCTTTTATGGGAATATATTTCGTTTTCCACTTTAGGCCTCAATATTCTCCAAATGTCCCCTTGCAGATTCTACAAAAAGAGTGTTTCAAAACTGCTCAATCAAAAGAAAGGTTCTACTCCACGAGATGAATGCACAGAACAGAAAGAAGTTTCACAGAATGCTTCTGTGTCATTTTTATGGGAAGATATTTAGTGTTCACTGTAGGCCTCAGGGTTCTCCAAATCTCCACTTGCAGATTCTACAAAAAGAGTGCTTCAAAACTGCTCAATCAAAAGTAAGGTTCAACTCTATTAGATGAATGCACAGATCAAAAAGAAGTTTCACAGAATGCTTCTGTGTAGTTTTTATGGGAGGATATTTGGTTCTTCACTGTGGGACCCAATGTTCTCCAAATGTCTACTTGTAGATTACACAAAAACAGTGTTTCAAAACGGCTTAATCAAAAAAAGTTCCAATCTCTGGGATGAATGCACAGAATAGAAGGAAGATTCACAGAATGCTTCTACGTAGTTTTTGTGGGAAGATACGTCGTTCTTCACTGTTGGACTCAATGTTCTCTAAATGTTCACTTGTAGATTCTACAAAAACAGTGTTTCAAAAGTGCTCAATCAAAAGAAAGGTTAAACTCTGTTATATCAATGCACAGTTCAGAAACATGTTTCACAGAAAGCTTCTGTGAAGTTTTTATCTGAAGACACTCCTTTTTCCACGATAGGCCTCAAAGCGCTCCAAATGTCCACCCACAGATTACACAAAATGGTGTTTCAAAACTGCGCAATCAAAAGAGAGGTTCTACACTGTGAGATGAATGAACAGATTAGAAAGAACTTTCACAGAATGTTTCTGTGTAGGTTTTACTTGAAGATATTTCGTTTCTCACCGTAGGCCTGAAAGCATTCCAAATGTCCACTTGCAGATTCTCCAAAAGGAGTATTTTGAAAGTGCTCCATCCAAAGATACGTTCATCTCTGTGAGATGAATGCACAGAATGGAGAACAGTTTCACAGAATACTTCTGCGTAGCTTTTATGGGAATATATTTCGTTTTTCACTTTAGGCCTCAATATTCTCCAAATGTCCCCTTGCAGATTCTACAAAAAGAGTGTTTCAATACTGCACAATCAAAAGTAAGTTTCAACTCTGTTTGATGAATGAAGAGATCAGAAAGAAGTTTCACAGAATGCTTCATGTAGTTATTATGGGAAGATATTTCTTTTTTCACTATAGGCCTCAATGCTCTCCAAATGTCCAATTGCAGATTCTACGAAAAGCCTTTTTAAAAGCTGCACAATCAAAAGAAAGGTTCCAGTCTCTGAGATGAATGCGAAGTTCATAAAAAAGTTTCACAGATTAGTTCTGTGTGCTTTTTATTTGAAGATATTCCTTTTTCCATGATAGGCCTCAAAGCGCATCAAATATTCACTTGCAGTTGATACATAAAGAGTGTTTCAAAGCTGCTGAATCAAAAGAAAGGTTCAACTCTGTGAGATGAATGTAGAGAATAGAAAATATTTTCAAAGACCTGTACTGTGTAGTTTTGACTTGAAGATATTTCATTTTTCTCCATAGGTCTCAAAGCTCTCCAAATGTCCACTTGCACCTTCTGCAAAAAGAGTGTTTCAAAACTGCTCAATCAAAAGAAAGGTTCTACTCCACAAGATGAATGCACAGAACAGAAAGAAGTTTCACAGAATGCTTCTGTGTAGTTTTTATGGGAAGATATTTAGTTTTCACCGTAGGCCTCAGGGTTCTCCAAATGTCCACTTGCAGATTCTACAAAAAGAGTGCTTCAAAACTGCTCAATCAAAAGTAAGGTTCAACTCTATTAGATGAATGCACAGATCAGAAAGAAGTTTCACAGAATGCTTCTGTGTAGTTTTTATGGGAGGATATTTGATTCTTTACTGTGGGACCCAATGTTCTCCAAATGTCTACTTGTAGATTACACAAAAACAGTGTTTCAAAACGGCTTAATCAAAAAAAGTTCCAATCTCTGGGATGAATGCACAGAATTGAAGGAGGATTCACAGAATGCTTCTACGTAGTTTTTATGGGAAGATATGTCGTTCTTCACTGTTGGACTCAATGTTCTCCAAATGTTCACTTGTAGATTCTACAAAAACAGTGTTTCAAAAGTGCTCAATCAAAAGAAAGGTTAAACTCTGTTATATCAATGCACAGTTCAGAAACATGTTTCACAGAAAGCTTCTGTGTAGTTTTTATCTGAAGACACTCCTTTTTCCACGATAGGTCTCAAAGCGCTCCAAATGTCCACCCACAGATTACACAAAATGGTGTTTCAAAACTGCGCAATCAAAAGAGAGGTTCTACACTGTGAGATGAATGAACAGATTAGAAAGAACTTTCACAGAATGTTTCTGTGTAGGTTTTACTTGAAGATATTTCGTTTCTCACCGTAGGCCTGAAAGCATTCCAAATGTCCACTTGCAGATTCTCCAAAAGGAGTATTTTGAAAGTGCTCCATCCAAAGATACGTTCATCTCTGTGAGATGAATGCACAGAATGGAGAACAGTTTCACAGAATACTTCTGCGTAGCTTTTATGGGAATATATTTCGTTTTCCACTTTAGGCCTCAATATTCTCCAAATGTCCCCTTGCAGATTCTACAAAAAGAGTGTTTCAAAACTGCTCAATCAAAAGAAAGGTTCTACTCCACGAGATGAATGCACAGAACAGAAAGAAGTTTCACAGAATGCTTCTGTGTCATTTTTATGGGAAGATATTTAGTTTTCACTGTAGGCCTCAGGGTTCTCCAAATCTCCACTTGCAGATTCTACAAAAAGAGTGCTTCAAAACTGCTCAATCAAAAGTAAGGTTCAACTCTATTAGATGAATGCACAGATCAAAAAGAAGTTTCACAGAATGCTTCTGTGTAGTTTTTATGGGAGGATATTTGGTTCTTCACTGTGGGACCCAATGTTCTCCAAATGTCTACTTGTAGATTACACAAAAACAGTGTTTCAAAACGGCTTAATCAAAAAAAGTTCCAATCTCTGGGATGAATGCACAGAATAGAAGGAAGATTCACAGAATGCTTCTACGTAGTTTTTGTGGGAAGATATGTCATTCTTCACTGTTGGACTCAATGTTCTCCAAATGTTCACTTGTAGATTCTACAAAAACAGTGTTTCAAAAGTGCTCAATCAAAAGAAAGGTTAAACTCTGTTATATCAATGCACAGTTCAGAAACGTGTTTCACAGAAAGCTTCTGTGAAGTTTTTATCTGAAGACACTCCTTTTTCCACGATAGGCCTCAAAGCGCTCCAAATGTCCACCCACAGATTACACAAAATGGTGTTTCAAAACTGCGCAATCAAAAGAGAGGTTCTACACTGTGAGATGAATGAACAGATTAGAAAGAACTTTCACGGAATGTTTCTGTGTAGGTTTTACTTGAAGATATTTCGTTTCTCACCGTAGGCCTGAAAGCATTCCAAATGTCCACTTGCAGATTCTCCAAAAGGAGTATTTTGAAAGTGCTCCATCCAAAGATACGTTCATCTCTGTGAGATGAATGCACAGAATGGAGAACAGTTTCACAGAATACTTCTGCGTAGCTTTTATGGGAATATATTTCGTTTTTCACTTTAGGCCTCAATATTCTCCAAATGTCCCCTTGCAGATTCTACAAAAAGAGTGTTTCAATACTGCACAATCAAAAGTAAGTTTCAACTCTGTTTGATGAATGAAGAGATCAGAAAGAAGTTTCACAGAATGCTTCATGTAGTTATTATGGGAAGATATTTCTTTTTTCACTATAGGCCTCAATGCTCTCCAAATGTCCAATTGCAGATTCTACGAAAAGCCTTTTTAAAAGCCGCACAATCAAAAGAAAGGTTCCAGTCTCTGAGATGAATGCGAAGTTCATAAAAAAGTTTCACAGATTAGTTCTGTGTGCTTTTTATTTGAAGATATTCCTTTTTCCATGATAGGCCTCAAAGCGCATCAAATATTCACTTGCAGTTGATACATAAAGAGTGTTTCAAAGCTGCTGAATCAAAAGAAAGGTTCAACTCTGTGAGATGAATGTAGAGAATAGAAAATATTTTCAAAGACCTGTACTGTGTAGTTTTGACTTGAAGATATTTCATTTTTCTCCATAGGTCTCAAAGCTCTCCAAATGTCCACTTGCACCTTCTGCAAAAAGAGTGTTTCAAAACTGCTCAATCAAAAGAAAGGTTCTACTCCACAAGATGAATGCACAGAACAGAAAGAAGTTTCACAGAATGCTTCTGTGTAGTTTTTATGGGAAGATATTTAGTTTTCACCGTAGGCCTCAGGGTTCTCCAAATGTCCACTTGCAGATTCTACAGAAAGAGTGCTTCAAAACTGCTCAATCAAAGGTAAGGTTCAACTCTATTAGATGAATGCACAGATCAGGAAGAAGTTTCACAGAATGCTTCTGTGTAGTTTTTATGGGAGGATATTTGATTCTTCACTGTGGGACCCAATGTTCTCCAAATGTCTACTTGTAGATTACACAAAAACAGTGTTTCAAAACGGCTTAATCAAAAAAAGTTCCAATCTCTGGGATGAATGCACAGAATAGAAGGAGGATTCACAGAATGCTTCTACGTAGTTTTTATGGGAAGATATGTCGTTCTTCACTGTTGGACTCAAAGTTCTCCAAATGTTCACTTGTAGATTCTACAAAAACAGTGTTTCAAAAGTGCTCAATCAAAAGAAAGGTTAAACTCTGTTATATCAATGCACAGTTCAGAAACATGTTTCACAGAAAGCTTCTGTGTAGTTTTTATCTGAAGACACTCCTTTTTCCACGATAGGCCTCAAAGCGCTCCAAATGTCCACCCACAGATTACACAAAATGGTGTTTCAAAACTGCGCAATCAAAAGAGAGGTTCTACACTGTGAGATGAATGAACAGATTAGAAAGAACTTTCACAGAATGTTTCTGTGTAGGTTTTACTTGAAGATATTTCGTTTCTCACCGTAGGCCTGAAAGCATTCCAAATGTCCACTTGCAGATTCTCCAAAAGGAGTATTTTGAAAGTGCTCCATCCAAAGATACGTTCATCTCTGTGAGATGAATGCACAGAATGGAGAACAGTTTCACAGAATACTTCTGCGTAGCTTTTATGGGAATATATTTCGTTTTTCACTTTAGGCCTCAATATTCTCCAAATGTCCCCTTGCAGATTCTACAAAAAGAGTGTTTCAATACTGCACAATCAAAAGTAAGTTTCAACTCTGTTTGATGAATGAAGAGATCAGAAAGAAGTTTCACAGAATGCTTCATGTAGTTATTATGGGAAGATATTTCTTTTTTCACTATAGGCCTCAATGCTCTCCAAATGTCCAATTGCAGATTCTACGAAAAGCCTTTTTAAAAGCCGCACAATCAAAAGAAAGGTTCCAGTCTCTGAGATGAATGCGAAGTTCATAAAAAAGTTTCACAGATTAGTTCTGTGTGCTTTTTATTTGAAGATATTCCTTTTTCCATGATAGGCCTCAAAGCGCATCAAATATTCACTTGCAGTTGATACATAAAGAGTGTTTCAAAGCTGCTGAATCAAAAGAAAGGTTCAACTCTGTGAGATGAATGTAGAGAATAGAAAATATTTTCAAAGACCTGTACTGTGTAGTTTTGACTTGAAGATATTTCATTTTTCTCCATAGGTCTCAAAGCTCTCCAAATGTCCACTTGCACCTTCTGCAAAAAGAGTGTTTCAAAACTGCTCAATCAAAAGAAAGGTTCTACTCCACAAGATGAATGCACAGAACAGAAAGAAGTTTCACAGAATGCTTCTGTGTAGTTTTTATGGGAAGATATTTAGTTTTCACCGTAGGCCTCAGGGTTCTCCAAATGTCCACTTGCAGATTCTACAGAAAGAGTGCTTCAAAACTGCTCAATCAAAGGTAAGGTTCAACTCTATTAGATGAATGCACAGATCAGAAAGAAGTTTCACAGAATGCTTCTGTGTAGTTTTTATGGGAGGATATTTGATTCTTCACTGTGGGACCCAATGTTCTCCAAATGTCTACTTGTAGATTACACAAAAACAGTGTTTCAAAACGGCTTAATCAAAAAAAGTTCCAATCTCTGGGATGAATGCACAGAATAGAAGGAGGATTCACAGAATGCTTCTACGTAGTTTTTATGGGAAGATATGTCGTTCTTCACTGTTGGACTCAATGTTCTCCAAATGTTCACTTGTAGATTCTACAAAAACAGTGTTTCAAAAGTGCTCAATCAAAAGAAAGGTTAAACTCTGTTATATCAATGCACAGTTCAGAAACATGTTTCACAGAAAGCTTCTGTGTAGTTTTTATCTGAAGACACTCCTTTTTCCACGATAGGCCTCAAAGCGCTCCAAATGTCCACCCACAGATTACACAAAATGGTGTTTCAAAACTGCGCAATCAAAAGAGAGGTTCTACACTGTGAGATGAATGAACAGATTAGAAAGAACTTTCACAGAATGTTTCTGTGTAGGTTTTACTTGAAGATATTTCGTTTCTCACCGTAGGCCTGAAAGCATTCCAAATGTCCACTTGCAGATTCTCCAAAAGGAGTATTTTGAAAGTGCTCCATCCAAAGATACGTTCATCTCTGTGAGATGAATGCACAGAATGGAGAACAGTTTCACAGAATACTTCTGCGTAGCTTTTATGGGAATATATTTCGTTTTCCACTTTAGGCCTCAATATTCTCCAAATGTCCCCTTGCAGATTCTACAAAAAGAGTGTTTCAAAACTGCTCAATCAAAAGAAAGGTTCTACTCCACGAGATGAATGCACAGAACAGAAAGAAGTTTCACAGAATGCTTCTGTGTCATTTTTATGGGAAGATATTTAGTTTTCACTGTAGGCCTCAGGGTTCTCCAAATCTCCACTTGCAGATTCTACAAAAAGAGTGCTTCAAAACTGCTCAATCAAAAGTAAGGTTCAACTCTATTAGATGAATGCACAGATCAAAAAGAAGTTTCACAGAATGCTTCTGTGTAGTTTTTATGGGAGGATATTTGGTTCTTCACTGTGGGACCCAATGTTCTCCAAATGTCTACTTGTAGATTACACAAAAACAGTGTTTCAAAACGGCTTAATCAAAAAAAGTTCCAATCTCTGGGATGAATGCACAGAATAGAAGGAAGATTCACAGAATGCTTCTACGTAGTTTTTGTGGGAAGATATGTCATTCTTCACTGTTGGACTCAATGTTCTCTAAATGTTCACTTGTAGATTCTACAAAAACAGTGTTTCAAAAGTGCTCAATCAAAAGAAAGGTTAAACTCTGTTATATCAATGCACAGTTCAGAAACATGTTTCACAGAAAGCTTCTGTGAAGTTTTTATCTGAAGACACTCCTTTTTCCACGATAGGCCTCAAAGCGCTCCAAATGTCCACCCACAGATTACACAAAATGGTGTTTCAAAACTGCGCAATCAAAAGAGAGGTTCTACACTGTGAGATGAATGAACAGATTAGAAAGAACTTTCACAGAATGTTTCTGTGTAGGTTTTACTTGAAGATATTTCGTTTCTCACCGTAGGCCTGAAAGCATTCCAAATGTCCACTTGCAGATTCTCCAAAAGGAGTATTTTGAAAGTGCTCCATCCAAAGATACGTTCATCTCTGTGAGATGAATGCACAGAATGGAGAACAGTTTCACAGAATACTTCTGCGTAGCTTTTATGGGAATATATTTCGTTTTTCACTTTAGGCCTCAATATTCTCCAAATGTCCCCTTGCAGATTCTACAAAAAGAGTGTTTCAATACTGCACAATCAAAAGTAAGTTTCAACTCTGTTTGATGAATGAAGAGATCAGAAAGAAGTTTCACAGAATGCTTCATGTAGTTATTATGGGAAGATATTTCTTTTTTCACTATAGGCCTCAATGCTCTCCAAATGTCCAATTGCAGATTCTACGAAAAGCCTTTTTAAAAGCCGCACAATCAAAAGAAAGGTTCCAGTCTCTGAGATGAATGCGAAGTTCATAAAAAAGTTTCACAGATTAGTTCTGTGTGCTTTTTATTTGAAGATATTCCTTTTTCCATGATAGGCCTCAAAGCGCATCAAATATTCACTTGCAGTTGATACATAAAGAGTGTTTCAAAGCTGCTGAATCAAAAGAAAGGTTCAACTCTGTGAGATGAATGTAGAGAATAGAAAATATTTTCAAAGACCTGTACTGTGTAGTTTTGACTTGAAGATATTTCATTTTTCTCCATAGGTCTCAAAGCTCTCCAAATGTCCACTTGCACCTTCTGCAAAAAGAGTGTTTCAAAACTGCTCAATCAAAAGAAAGGTTCTACTCCACAAGATGAATGCACAGAACAGAAAGAAGTTTCACAGAATGCTTCTGTGTAGTTTTTATGGGAAGATATTTAGTTTTCACCGTAGGCCTCAGGGTTCTCCAAATGTCCACTTGCAGATTCTACAAAAAGAGTGCTTCAAAACTGCTCAATCAAAAGTAAGGTTCAACTCTATTAGATGAATGCACAGATCAGAAAGAAGTTTCACAGAATGCTTCTGTGTAGTTTTTATGGGAGGATATTTGATTCTTCACTGTGGGACCCAATGTTCTCCAAATGTCTACTTGTAGATTACACAAAAACAGTGTTTCAAAACGGCTTAATCAAAAAAAGTTCCAATCTCTGGGATGAATGCACAGAATAGAAGGAGGATTCACAGAATGCTTCTACGTAGTTTTTATGGGAAGATATGTCGTTCTTCACTGTTGGACTCAATGTTCTCCAAATGTTCACTTGTAGATTCTACAAAAACAGTGTTTCAAAAGTGCTCAATCAAAAGAAAGGTTAAACTCTGTTATATCAATGCACAGTTCAGAAACATGTTTCACAGAAAGCTTCTGTGTAGTTTTTATCTGAAGACACTCCTTTTTCCACGATAGGCCTCAAAGCGCTCCAAATGTCCACCCACAGATTACACAAAATGGTGTTTCAAAACTGCGCAATCAAAAGAGAGGTTCTACACTGTGAGATGAATGAACAGATTAGAAAGAACTTTCACAGAATGTTTCTGTGTAGGTTTTACTTGAAGATATTTCGTTTCTCACCGTAGGCCTGAAAGCATTCCAAATGTCCACTTGCAGATTCTCCAAAAGGAGTATTTTGAAAGTGCTCCATCCAAAGATACGTTCATCTCTGTGAGATGAATGCACAGAATGGAGAACAGTTTCACAGAATACTTCTGCGTAGCTTTTATGGGAATATATTTCGTTTTCCACTTTAGGCCTCAATATTCTCCAAATGTCCCCTTGCAGATTCTACAAAAAGAGTGTTTCAAAACTGCTCAATCAAAAGAAAGGTTCTACTCCACGAGATGAATGCACAGAACAGAAAGAAGTTTCACAGAATGCTTCTGTGTCATTTTTATGGGAAGATATTTAGTGTTCACTGTAGGCCTCAGGGTTCTCCAAATCTCCACTTGCAGATTCTACAAAAAGAGTGCTTCAAAACTGCTCAATCAAAAGTAAGGTTCAACTCTATTAGATGAATGCACAGATCAAAAAGAAGTTTCACAGAATGCTTCTGTGTAGTTTTTATGGGAGGATATTTGGTTCTTCACTGTGGGACCCAATGTTCTCCAAATGTCTACTTGTAGATTACACAAAAACAGTGTTTCAAAACGGCTTAATCAAAAAAAGTTCCAATCTCTGGGATGAATGCACAGAATAGAAGGAAGATTCACAGAATGCTTCTACGTAGTTTTTATGGGAAGATATGTCGTTCTTCACTGTTGGACTCCATGTTCTCCAAATGTTCACTTGTAGATTCTACAAAAACAGTGTTTCAAAAGTGCTCAATCAAAAGAAAGGTTAAACTCTGTTATATCAATGCACAGTTCAGAAACATGTTTCACAGAAAGCTTCTGTGTAGTTTTTATCTGAAGACACTCCTTTTTCCACGATAGGCCTCAAAGCGCTCCAAATGTCCACCCACAGATTACACAAAATGGTGTTTCAAAACTGCGCAATCAAAAGAGAGGTTCTACACTGTGAGATGAATGAACAGATTAGAAAGAACTTTCACAGAATGTTTCTGTGTAGGTTTTACTTGAAGATATTTCGTTTCTCACCGTAGGCCTGAAAGCATTCCAAATGTCCACTTGCAGATTCTCCAAAAGGAGTATTTTGAAAGTGCTCCATCCAAAGATACGTTCATCTCTGTGAGATGAATGCACAGAATGGAGAACAGTTTCACAGAATACTTCTGCGTAGCTTTTATGGGAATATATTTCGTTTTTCACTTTAGGCCTCAATATTCTCCAAATGTCCCCTTGCAGATTCTACAAAAAGAGTGTTTCAATACTGCACAATAAAAAGTAAGTTTCAACTCTGTTTGATGAATGAAGAGATCAGAAAGAAGTTTCACAGAATGCTTCATGTAGTTATTATGGGAAGATATTTCTTTTTTCACTATAGGCCTCAATGCTCTCCAAATGTCCAATTGCAGATTCTACGAAAAGCCTTTTTAAAAGCCGCACAATCAAAAGAAAGGTTCCAGTCTCTGAGATGAATGCGAAGTTCATAAAAAAGTTTCACAGATTAGTTCTGTGTGCTTTTTATTTGAAGATATTCCTTTTTCCATGATAGGCCTCAAAGCGCATCAAATATTCACTTGCAGTTGATACATAAAGAGTGTTTCAAAGCTGCTGAATCAAAAGAAAGGTTCAACTCTGTGAGATGAATGTAGAGAATAGAAAATATTTTCAAAGACCTGTACTGTGTAGTTTTGACTTGAAGATATTTCATTTTCCTCCATAGGTCTCAAAGCTCTCCAAATGTCCACTTGCACCTTCTGCAAAAAGAGTGTTTCAAAACTGCTCAATCAAAAGAAAGGTTCTACTCCACAAGATGAATGCACAGAACAGAAAGAAGTTTCACAGAATGCTTCTGTGTAGTTTTTATGGGAAGATATTTAGTTTTCACCGTAGGCCTCAGGGTTCTCCAAATGTCCACTTGCAGATTCTACAGAAAGAGTGCTTCAAAACTGCTCAATCAAAGGTAAGGTTCAACTCTATTAGATGAATGCACAGATCAGAAAGAAGTTTCACAGAATGCTTCTGTGTAGTTTTTATGGGAGGATATTTGATTCTTCACTGTGGGACCCAATGTTCTCCAAATGTCTACTTGTAGATTACACAAAAACAGTGTTTCAAAACGGCTTAATCAAAAAAAGTTCCAATCTCTGGGATGAATGCACAGAATAGAAGGAGGATTCACAGAATGCTTCTACGTAGTTTTTATGGGAAGATATGTCGTTCTTCACTGTTGGACTCAATGTTCTCCAAATGTTCACTTGTAGATTCTACAAAAACAGTGTTTCAAAAGTGCTCAATCAAAAGAAAGGTTAAACTCTGTTATATCAATGCACAGTTCAGAAACATGTTTCACAGAAAGCTTCTGTGTAGTTTTTATCTGAAGACACTCCTTTTTCCACGATAGGCCTCAAAGCGCTCCAAATGTCCACCCACAGATTACACAAAATGGTGTTTCAAAACTGCGCAATCAAAAGAGAGGTTCTACACTGTGAGATGAATGAACAGATTAGAAAGAACTTTCACAGAATGTTTCTGTGTAGGTTTTACTTGAAGATATTTCGTTTCTCACCGTAGGCCTGAAAGCATTCCAAATGTCCACTTGCAGATTCTCCAAAAGGAGTATTTTGAAAGTGCTCCATCCAAAGATACGTTCATCTCTGTGAGATGAATGCACAGAATGGAGAACAGTTTCACAGAATACTTCTGCGTAGCTTTTATGGGAATATATTTCGTTTTCCACTTTAGGCCTCAATATTCTCCAAATGTCCCCTTGCAGATTCTACAAAAAGAGTGTTTCAAAACTGCTCAATCAAAAGAAAGGTTCTACTCCACGAGATGAATGCACAGAACAGAAAGAAGTTTCACAGAATGCTTCTGTGTCATTTTTATGGGAAGATATTTAGTGTTCACTGTAGGCCTCAGGGTTCTCCAAATCTCCACTTGCAGATTCTACAAAAAGAGTGCTTCAAAACTGCTCAATCAAAAGTAAGGTTCAACTCTATTAGATGAATGCACAGATCAGAAAGAAGTTTCACAGAATGCTTCTGTGTAGTTTTTATGGGAGGATATTTGGTTCTTCACTGTGGGACCCAATGTTCTCCAAATGTCTACTTGTAGATTATACAAAAACAGTGTTTCAAAACGGCTTAATCAAAAAAAGTTCCAATCTCTGGGATGAATGCACAGAATAGAAGGAAGATTCACAGAATGCTTCTACGTAGTTTTTGTGGGAAGATACGTCATTCTTCACTGTTGGACTCAATGTTCTCTAAATGTTCACTTGTAGATTCTACAAAAACAGTGTTTCAAAAGTGCTCAATCAAAAGAAAGGTTAAACTCTGTTATATCAATGCACAGTTCAGAAACATGTTTCACAGAAAGCTTCTGTGAAGTTTTTATCTGAAGACACTCCTTTTTCCACGATAGGCCTCAAAGCGCTCCAAATGTCCACCCACAGATTACACAAAATGGTGTTTCAAAACTGCGCAATCAAAAGAGAGGTTCTACACTGTGAGATGAATGAACAGATTAGAAAGAACTTTCACAGAATGTTTCTGTGTAGGTTTTACTTGAAGATATTTCGTTTCTCACTGTAGGCCTGAAAGCATTCCAAATGTCCACTTGCAGATTCTCCAAAAGGAGTATTTTGAAAGTGCTCCATCCAAAGATACGTTCATCTCTGTGAGGTGAATGCACAGAATGGAGAACAGTTTCACAGAATACTTCTGCGTAGCTTTTATGGGAATATATTTCGTTTTTCACTTTAGGCCTCAATATTCTCCAAATGTCCCCTTGCAGATTCTACAAAAAGAGTGTTTCAATACTGCACAATCAAAAGTAAGTTTCAACTCTGTTTGATGAATGAAGAGATCAGAAAGAAGTTTCACAGAATGCTTCATGTAGTTATTATGGGAAGATATTTCTTTTTTCACTATAGGCCTCAATGCTCTCCAAATGTCCAATTGCAGATTCTACGAAAAGCCTTTTTAAAAGCCGCACAATCAAAAGAAAGGTTCCAGTCTCTGAGATGAATGCGAAGTTCATAAAAAAGTTTCACAGATTAGTTCTGTGTGCTTTTTATTTGAAGATATTCCTTTTTCCATGATAGGCCTCAAAGCGCATCAAATATTCACTTGCAGTTGATACATAAAGAGTGTTTCAAAGCTGCTGAATCAAAAGAAAGGTTCAACTCTGTGAGATGAATGTAGAGAATAGAAAATATTTTCAAAGACCTGTACTGTGTAGTTTTGACTTGAAGATATTTCATTTTTCTCCATAGGTCTCAAAGCTCTCCAAATATCCACTTGCACCTTCTGCAAAAAGAGTGTTTCAAAACTGCTCAATCAAAAGAAAGGTTCTACTCCACAAGATGAATGCACAGAACAGAAAGAAGTTTCACAGAATGCTTCTGTGTAGTTTTTATGGGAAGATATTTAGTTTTCACCGTAGGCCTCAGGGTTCTCCAAATGTCCACTTGCAGATTCTACAGAAAGAGTGCTTCAAAACTGCTCAATCAAAGGTAAGGTTCAACTCTGTTAGATGAATGCACAGATCAGAAAGAAGTTTCACAGAATGCTTCTGTGTAGTTTTTATGGGAGGATATTTGATCCTTCACTGTGGGACCCAATGTTCTCCAAATGTCTACTTGTAGATTACACAAAAACAGTGTTTCAAAACGGCTTAATCAAAAAAAGTTCCAATCTCTGGGATGAATGCACAGAATAGAAGGAGGATTCACAGAATGCTTCTACGTAGTTTTTATGGGAAGATATGTCGTTCTTCACTGTTGGACTCAATGTTCTCCAAATGTTCACTTGTAGATTCTACAAAAACAGTGTTTCAAAAGTGCTCAATCAAAAGAAAGGTTAAACTCTGTTATATCAATGCACAGTTCAGAAACATGTTTCACAGAAAGCTTCTGTGTAGTTTTTATCTGAAGACACTCCTTTTTCCACGATAGGCCTCAAAGCGCTCCAAATGTCCACCCACAGATTACACAAAATGGTGTTTCAAAACTGCGCAATCAAAAGAGAGGTTCTACACTGTGAGATGAATGAACAGATTAGAAAGAACTTTCACAGAATGTTTCTGTGTAGGTTTTACTTGAAGATATTTCGTTTCTCACCGTAGGCCTGAAAGCATTCCAAATGTCCACTTGCAGATTCTCCAAAAGGAGTATTTTGAAAGTGCTCCATCCAAAGATACGTTCATCTCTGTGAGATGAATGCACAGAATGGAGAACAGTTTCACAGAATACTTCTGCGTAGCTTTTATGGGAATATATTTCGTTTTCCACTTTAGGCCTCAATATTCTCCAAATGTCCCCTTGCAGATTCTACAAAAAGAGTGTTTCAAAACTGCTCAATCAAAAGAAAGGTTCTACTCCACGAGATGAATGCACAGAACAGAAAGAAGTTTCACAGAATGCTTCTGTGTCATTTTTATGGGAAGATATTTAGTTTTCACTGTAGGCCTCAGGGTTCTCCAAATCTCCACTTGCAGATTCTACAAAAAGAGTGCTTCAAAACTGCTCAATCAAAAGTAAGGTTCAACTCTATTAGATGAATGCACAGATCAAAAAGAAGTTTCACAGAATGCTTCTGTGTAGTTTTTATGGGAGGATATTTGGTTCTTCACTGTGGGACCCAATGTTCTCCAAATGTCTACTTGTAGATTACACAAAAACAGTGTTTCAAAACGGCTTAATCAAAAAAAGTTCCAATCTCTGGGATGAATGCACAGAATAGAAGGAAGATTCACAGAATGCTTCTACGTAGTTTTTGTGGGAAGATATGTCATTCTTCACTGTTGGACTCAATGTTCTCCAAATGTTCACTTGTAGATTCTACAAAAACAGTGTTTCAAAAGTGCTCAATCAAAAGAAAGGTTAAACTCTGTTATATCAATGCACAGTTCAGAAACGTGTTTCACAGAAAGCTTCTGTGAAGTTTTTATCTGAAGACACTCCTTTTTCCACGATAGGCCTCAAAGCGCTCCAAATGTCCACCCACAGATTACACAAAATGGTGTTTCAAAACTGCGCAATCAAAAGAGAGGTTCTACACTGTGAGATGAATGAACAGATTAGAAAGAACTTTCACAGAATGTTTCTGTGTAGGTTTTACTTGAAGATATTTCGTTTCTCACCGTAGGCCTGAAAGCATTCCAAATGTCCACTTGCAGATTCTCCAAAAGGAGTATTTTGAAAGTGCTCCATCCAAAGATACGTTCATCTCTGTGAGATGAATGCACAGAATGGAGAACAGTTTCACAGAATACTTCTGCGTAGCTTTTATGGGAATATATTTCGTTTTTCACTTTAGGCCTCAATATTCTCCAAATGTCCCCTTGCAGATTCTACAAAAAGAGTGTTTCAATACTGCACAATCAAAAGTAAGTTTCAACTCTGTTTGATGAATGAAGAGATCAGAAAGAAGTTTCACAGAATGCTTCATGTAGTTATTATGGGAAGATATTTCTTTTTTCACTATAGGCCTCAATGCTCTCCAAATGTCCAATTGCAGATTCTACGAAAAGCCTTTTTAAAAGCCGCACAATCAAAAGAAAGGTTCCAGTCTCTGAGATGAATGCGAAGTTCATAAAAAAGTTTCACAGATTAGTTCTGTGTGCTTTTTATTTGAAGATATTCCTTTTTCCATGATAGGCCTCAAAGCGCATCAAATATTCACTTGCAGTTGATACATAAAGAGTGTTTCAAAGCTGCTGAATCAAAAGAAAGGTTCAACTCTGTGAGATGAATGTAGAGAATAGAAAATATTTTCAAAGACCTGTACTGTGTAGTTTTGACTTGAAGATATTTCATTTTTCTCCATAGGTCTCAAAGCTCTCCAAATGTCCACTTGCACCTTCTGCAAAAAGAGTGTTTCAAAACTGCTCAATCAAAAGAAAGGTTCTACTCCACAAGATGAATGCACAGAACAGAAAGAAGTTTCACAGAATGCTTCTGTGTAGTTTTTATGGGAAGATATTTAGTTTTCACCGTAGGCCTCAGGGTTCTCCAAATGTCCACTTGCAGATTCTACAGAAAGAGTGCTTCAAAACTGCTCAATCAAAGGTAAGGTTCAACTCTGTTAGATGAATGCACAGATCAGAAAGAAGTTTCACAGAATGCTTCTGTGTAGTTTTTATGGGAGGATATTTGATTCTTCACTGTGGGACCCAATGTTCTCCAAATGTCTACTTGTAGATTACACAAAAACAGTGTTTCAAAACGGCTTAATCAAAAAAAATTCCAATCTCTGGGATGAATGCACAGAATAGAAGGAGGATTCACAGAATGCTTCTACGTAGTTTTTATGGGAAGATATGTCGTTCTTCACTGTTGGACTCAATGTTCTCCAAATGTTCACTTGTAGATTCTACAAAAACAGTGTTTCAAAAGTGCTCAATCAAAAGAAAGGTTAAACTCTGTTATATCAATGCACAGTTCAGAAACATGTTTCACAGAAAGCTTCTGTGTAGTTTTTATCTGAAGACACTCCTTTTTCCACGATAGGCCTCAAAGCGCTCCAAATGTCCACCCACAGATTACACAAAATGGTGTTTCAAAACTGCGCAATCAAAAGAGAGGTTCTACACTGTGAGATGAATGAACAGATTAGAAAGAACTTTCACAGAATGTTTCTGTGTAGGTTTTACTTGAAGATATTTCGTTTCTCACCGTAGGCCTGAAAGCATTCCAAATGTCCACTTGCAGATTCTCCAAAAGGAGTATTTTGAAAGTGCTCCATCCAAAGATACGTTCATCTCTGTGAGATGAATGCACAGAATGGAGAACAGTTTCACAGAATACTTCTGCGTAGCTTTTATGGGAATATATTTCGTTTTCCACTTTAGGCCTCAATATTCTCCAAATGTCCCCTTGCAGATTCTACAAAAAGAGTGTTTCAATACTGCACAATCAAAAGTAAGTTTCAACTCTGTTTGATGAATGAAGAGATCAGAAAGAAGTTTCACAGAATGCTTCATGTAGTTATTATGGGAAGATATTTCTTTTTTCACTATAGGCCTCAATGCTCTCCAAATGTCCAATTGCAGATTCTACGAAAAGCCTTTTTAAAAGCCGCACAATCAAAAGAAAGGTTCCAGTCTCTGAGATGAATGCGAAGTTCATAAAAAAGTTTCACAGATTAGTTCTGTGTGCTTTTTATTTGAAAATATTCCTTTTTCCATGATAGGCCTCAAAGCGCATCAAATATTCACTTGCAGTTGATACATAAAGAGTGTTTCAAAGCTGCTGAATCAAAAGAAAGGTTCAACTCTGTGAGATGAATGTAGAGAATAGAAAATATTTTCAAAGACCTGTACTGTGTAGTTTTGACTTGAAGATATTTCATTTTCCTCCATAGGTCTCAAAGCTCTCCAAATGTCCACTTGCACCTTCTGCAAAAAGAGTGTTTCAAAACTGCTCAATCAAAAGAAAGGTTCTACTCCACAAGATGAATGCACAGAACAGAAAGAAGTTTCACAGAATGCTTCTGTGTAGTTTTTATGGGAAGATATTTAGTTTTCACCGTAGGCCTCAGGGTTCTCCAAATGTCCACTTGCAGATTCTACAGAAAGAGTGCTTCAAAACTGCTCAATCAAAGGTAAGGTTCAACTCTGTTAGATGAATGCACAGATCAGAAAGAAGTTTCACAGAATGGTTCTGTGTAGTTTTTATGGGAGGATATTTGATTCTTCACTGTGGGACCCAATGTTCTCCAAATGTCTACTTGTAGATTACACAAAAACAGTGTTTCAAAACGGCTTAATCAAAAAAAGTTCCAATCTCTGGGATGAATGCACAGAATAGAAGGAGGATTCACAGAATGCTTCTACGTAGTTTTTATGGGAAGATATGTCGTTCTTCACTGTTGGACTCAATGTTCTCCAAATGTTCACTTGTAGATTCTACAAAAACAGTGTTTCAAAAGTGCTCAATCAAAAGAAAGGTTAAACTCTGTTATATCAATGCACAGTTCAGAAACATGTTTCACAGAAAGCTTCTGTGTAGTTTTTATCTGAAGACACTCCTTTTTCCACGATAGGCCTCAAAGCGCTCCAAATGTCCACCCACAGATTACACAAAATGGTGTTTCAAAACTGCGCAATCAAAAGAGAGGTTCTACACTGTGAGATGAATGAACAGATTAGAAAGAACTTTCACAGAATGTTTCTGTGTAGGTTTTACTTGAAGATATTTCGTTTCTCACCGTAGGCCTGAAAGCATTCCAAATGTCCACTTGCAGATTCTCCAAAAGGAGTATTTTGAAAGTGCTCCATCCAAAGATACGTTCATCTCTGTGAGATGAATGCACAGAATGGAGAACAGTTTCACAGAATACTTCTGCGTAGCTTTTATGGGAATATATTTCGTTTTCCACTTTAGGCCTCAATATTCTCCAAATGTCCCCTTGCAGATTCTACAAAAAGAGTGTTTCAAAACTGCTCAATCAAAAGAAAGGTTCTACTCCACGAGATGAATGCACAGAACAGAAAGAAGTTTCACAGAATGCTTCTGTGTCATTTTTATGGGAAGATATTTAGTGTTCACTGTAGGCCTCAGGGTTCTCCAAATCTCCACTTGCAGATTCTACAAAAAGAGTGCTTCAAAACTGCTCAATCAAAAGTAAGGTTCAACTCTATTAGATGAATGCACAGATCAGAAAGAAGTTTCACAGAATGCTTCTGTGTAGTTTTTATGGGAGGATATTTGGTTCTTCACTGTGGGACCCAATGTTCTCCAAATGTCTACTTGTAGATTATACAAAAACAGTGTTTCAAAACGGCTTAATCAAAAAAAGTTCCAATCTCTGGGATGAATGCACAGAATAGAAGGAAGATTCACAGAATGCTTCTACGTAGTTTTTGTGGGAAGATACGTCATTCTTCACTGTTGGACTCAATGTTCTCTAAATGTTCACTTGTAGATTCTACAAAAACAGTGTTTCAAAAGTGCTCAATCAAAAGAAAGGTTAAACTCTGTTATATCAATGCACAGTTCAGAAACATGTTTCACAGAAAGCTTCTGTGAAGTTTTTATCTGAAGACACTCCTTTTTCCACGATAGGCCTCAAAGCGCTCCAAATGTCCACCCACAGATTACACAAAATGGTGTTTCAAAACTGCGCAATCAAAAGAGAGGTTCTACACTGTGAGATGAATGAACAGATTAGAAAGAACTTTCACAGAATGTTTCTGTGTAGGTTTTACTTGAAGATATTTCGTTTCTCACCGTAGGCCTGAAAGCATTCCAAATGTCCACTTGCAGATTCTCCAAAAGGAGTATTTTGAAAGTGCTCCATCCAAAGATACGTTCATCTCTGTGAGGTGAATGCACAGAATGGAGAACAGTTTCACAGAATACTTCTGCGTAGCTTTTATGGGAATATATTTCGTTTTTCACTTTAGGCCTCAATATTCTCCAAATGTCCCCTTGCAGATTCTACAAAAAGAGTGTTTCAATACTGCACAATCAAAAGTAAGTTTCAACTCTGTTTGATGAATGAAGAGATCAGAAAGAAGTTTCACAGAATGCTTCATGTAGTTATTATGGGAAGATATTTCTTTTTTCACTATAGGCCTCAATGCTCTCCAAATGTCCAATTGCAGATTCTACGAAAAGCCTTTTTAAAAGCCGCACAATCAAAAGAAAGGTTCCAGTCTCTGAGATGAATGCGAAGTTCATAAAAAAGTTTCACAGATTAGTTCTGTGTGCTTTTTATTTGAAGATATTCCTTTTTCCATGATAGGCCTCAAAGCGCATCAAATATTCACTTGCAGTTGATACATAAAGAGTGTTTCAAAGCTGCTGAATCAAAAGAAAGGTTCAACTCTGTGAGATGAATGTAGAGAATAGAAAATATTTTCAAAGACCTGTACTGTGTAGTTTTGACTTGAAGATATTTCATTTTTCTCCATAGGTCTCAAAGCTCTCCAAATGTCCACTTGCACCTTCTGCAAAAAGAGTGTTTCAAAACTGCTCAATCAAAAGAAAGGTTCTACTCCACAAGATGAATGCACAGAACAGAAAGAAGTTTCACAGAATGCTTCTGTGTAGTTTTTATGGGAAGATATTTAGTTTTCACCGTAGGCCTCAGGGTTCTCCAAATGTCCACTTGCAGATTCTACAGAAAGAGTGCTTCAAAACTGCTCAATCAAAGGTAAGGTTCAACTCTGTTAGATGAATGCACAGATCAGAAAGAAGTTTCACAGAATGCTTCTGTGTAGTTTTTATGGGAGGATATTTGATCCTTCACTGTGGGACCCAATGTTCTCCAAATGTCTACTTGTAGATTACACAAAAACAGTGTTTCAAAACGGCTTAATCAAAAAAAGTTCCAATCTCTGGGATGAATGCACAGAATAGAAGGAGGATTCACAGAATGCTTCTACGTAGTTTTTATGGGAAGATATGTCGTTCTTCACTGTTGGACTCAATGTTCTCCAAATGTTCACTTGTAGATTCTACAAAAACAGTGTTTCAAAAGTGCTCAATCAAAAGAAAGGTTAAACTCTGTTATATCAATGCACAGTTCAGAAACATGTTTCACAGAAAGCTTCTGTGTAGTTTTTATCTGAAGACACTCCTTTTTCCACGATAGGCCTCAAAGCGCTCCAAATGTCCACCCACAGATTACACAAAATGGTGTTTCAAAACTGCGCAATCAAAAGAGAGGTTCTACACTGTGAGATGAATGAACAGATTAGAAAGAACTTTCACAGAATGTTTCTGTGTAGGTTTTACTTGAAGATATTTCGTTTCTCACCGTAGGCCTGAAAGCATTCCAAATGTCCACTTGCAGATTCTCCAAAAGGAGTATTTTGAAAGTGCTCCATCCAAAGATACGTTCATCTCTGTGAGATGAATGCACAGAATGGAGAACAGTTTCACAGAATACTTCTGCGTAGCTTTTATGGGAATATATTTCGTTTTCCACTTTAGGCCTCAATATTCTCCAAATGTCCCCTTGCAGATTCTACAAAAAGAGTGTTTCAAAACTGCTCAATCAAAAGAAAGGTTCTACTCCACGAGATGAATGCACAGAACAGAAAGAAGTTTCACAGAATGCTTCTGTGTCATTTTTATGGGAAGATATTTAGTTTTCACTGTAGGCCTCAGGGTTCTCCAAATCTCCACTTGCAGATTCTACAAAAAGAGTGCTTCAAAACTGCTCAATCAAAAGTAAGGTTCAACTCTATTAGATGAATGCACAGATCAAAAAGAAGTTTCACAGAATGCTTCTGTGTAGTTTTTATGGGAGGATATTTGGTTCTTCACTGTGGGACCCAATGTTCTCCAAATGTCTACTTGTAGATTACACAAAAACAGTGTTTCAAAACGGCTTAATCAAAAAAAGTTCCAATCTCTGGGATGAATGCACAGAATAGAAGGAAGATTCACAGAATGCTTCTACGTAGTTTTTGTGGGAAGATATGTCATTCTTCACTGTTGGACTCAATGTTCTCCAAATGTTCACTTGTAGATTCTACAAAAACAGTGTTTCAAAAGTGCTCAATCAAAAGAAAGGTTAAACTCTGTTATATCAATGCACAGTTCAGAAACGTGTTTCACAGAAAGCTTCTGTGAAGTTTTTATCTGAAGACACTCCTTTTTCCACGATAGGCCTCAAAGCGCTCCAAATGTCCACCCACAGATTACACAAAATGGTGTTTCAAAACTGCGCAATCAAAAGAGAGGTTCTACACTGTGAGATGAATGAACAGATTAGAAAGAACTTTCACAGAATGTTTCTGTGTAGGTTTTACTTGAAGATATTTCGTTTCTCACCGTAGGCCTGAAAGCATTCCAAATGTCCACTTGCAGATTCTCCAAAAGGAGTATTTTGAAAGTGCTCCATCCAAAGATACGTTCATCTCTGTGAGATGAATGCACAGAATGGAGAACAGTTTCACAGAATACTTCTGCGTAGCTTTTATGGGAATATATTTCGTTTTTCACTTTAGGCCTCAATATTCTCCAAATGTCCCCTTGCAGATTCTACAAAAAGAGTGTTTCAATACTGCACAATCAAAAGTAAGTTTCAACTCTGTTTGATGAATGAAGAGATCAGAAAGAAGTTTCACAGAATGCTTCATGTAGTTATTATGGGAAGATATTTCTTTTTTCACTATAGGCCTCAATGCTCTCCAAATGTCCAATTGCAGATTCTACGAAAAGCCTTTTTAAAAGCCGCACAATCAAAAGAAAGGTTCCAGTCTCTGAGATGAATGCGAAGTTCATAAAAAAGTTTCACAGATTAGTTCTGTGTGCTTTTTATTTGAAGATATTCCTTTTTCCATGATAGGCCTCAAAGCGCATCAAATATTCACTTGCAGTTGATACATAAAGAGTGTTTCAAAGCTGCTGAATCAAAAGAAAGGTTCAACTCTGTGAGATGAATGTAGAGAATAGAAAATATTTTCAAAGACCTGTACTGTGTAGTTTTGACTTGAAGATATTTCATTTTTCTCCATAGGTCTCAAAGCTCTCCAAATGTCCACTTGCACCTTCTGCAAAAAGAGTGTTTCAAAACTGCTCAATCAAAAGAAAGGTTCTACTCCACAAGATGAATGCACAGAACAGAAAGAAGTTTCACAGAATGCTTCTGTGTAGTTTTTATGGGAAGATATTTAGTTTTCACCGTAGGCCTCAGGGTTCTCCAAATGTCCACTTGCAGATTCTACAGAAAGAGTGCTTCAAAACTGCTCAATCAAAGGTAAGGTTCAACTCTGTTAGATGAATGCACAGATCAGAAAGAAGTTTCACAGAATGCTTCTGTGTAGTTTTTATGGGAGGATATTTGATTCTTCACTGTGGGACCCAATGTTCTCCAAATGTCTACTTGTAGATTACACAAAAACAGTGTTTCAAAACGGCTTAATCAAAAAAAATTCCAATCTCTGGGATGAATGCACAGAATAGAAGGAGGATTCACAGAATGCTTCTACGTAGTTTTTATGGGAAGATATGTCGTTCTTCACTGTTGGACTCAATGTTCTCCAAATGTTCACTTGTAGATTCTACAAAAACAGTGTTTCAAAAGTGCTCAATCAAAAGAAAGGTTAAACTCTGTTATATCAATGCACAGTTCAGAAACATGTTTCACAGAAAGCTTCTGTGTAGTTTTTATCTGAAGACACTCCTTTTTCCACGATAGGCCTCAAAGCGCTCCAAATGTCCACCCACAGATTACACAAAATGGTGTTTCAAAACTGCGCAATCAAAAGAGAGGTTCTACACTGTGAGATGAATGAACAGATTAGAAAGAACTTTCACAGAATGTTTCTGTGAAGGTTTTACTTGAAGATATTTCGTTTCTCACCGTAGGCCTGAAAGCATTCCAAATGTCCACTTGCAGATTCTCCAAAAGGAGTATTTTGAAAGTGCTCCATCCAAAGATACGTTCATCTCTGTGAGATGAATGCACAGAATGGAGAACAGTTTCACAGAATACTTCTGCGTAGCTTTTATGGGAATATATTTCGTTTTCCACTTTAGGCCTCAATATTCTCCAAATGTCCCCTTGCAGATTCTACAAAAAGAGTGTTTCAAAACTGCTCAATCAAAAGAAAGGTTCTACTCCACGAGATGAATGCACAGAACAGAAAGAAGTTTCACAGAATGCTTCGGTGTCATTTTTATGGGAAGATATTTAGTTTTCACTGTAGGCCTCAGGGTTCTCCAAATCTCCACTTGCAGATTCTACAAAAAGAGTGCTTCAAAACTGCTCAATCAAAGGTAAGGTTCAACTCTGTTAGATGAATGCACAGATCAGAAAGAAGTTTCACAGAATGCTTCTGTGTAGTTTTTATGGGAGGATATTTGATTCTTCACTGTGGGACCCAATGTTCTCCAAATGTCTACTTGTAGATTACACAAAAACAGTGTTTCAAAACGGCTTAATCAAAAAAAATTCCAATCTCTGGGATGAATGCACAGAATAGAAGGAGGATTCACAGAATGCTTCTACGTAGTTTTTATGGGAAGATATGTCGTTCTTCACTGTTGGACTCAATGTTCTCCAAATGTTCACTTGTAGATTCTACAAAAACAGTGTTTCAAAAGTGCTCAATCAAAAGAAAGGTTAAACTCTGTTATATCAATGCACAGTTCAGAAACATGTTTCACAGAAAGCTTCTGTGTAGTTTTTATCTGAAGACACTCCTTTTTCCACGATAGGCCTCAAAGCGCTCCAAATGTCCACCCACAGATTACACAAAATGGTGTTTCAAAACTGCGCAATCAAAAGAGAGGTTCTACACTGTGAGATGAATGAACAGATTAGAAAGAACTTTCACAGAATGTTTCTGTGTAGGTTTTACTTGAAGATATTTCGTTTCTCACCGTAGGCCTGAAAGCATTCCAAATGTCCACTTGCAGATTCTCCAAAAGGAGTATTTTGAAAGTGCTCCATCCAAAGATACGTTCATCTCTGTGAGATGAATGCACAGAATGGAGAACAGTTTCACAGAATACTTCTGCGTAGCTTTTATGGGAATATATTTCGTTTTCCACTTTAGGCCTCAATATTCTCCAAATGTCCCCTTGCAGATTCTACAAAAAGAGTGTTTCAAAACTGCTCAATCAAAAGAAAGGTTCTACTCCACGAGATGAATGCACAGAACAGAAAGAAGTTTCACAGAATGCTTCTGTGTCATTTTTATGGGAAGATATTTAGTTTTCACTGTAGGCCTCAGGGTTCTCCAAATCTCCACTTGCAGATTCTACAAAAAGAGTGCTTCAAAACTGCTCAATCAAAAGTAAGGTTCAACTCTATTAGATGAATGCACAGATCAAAAAGAAGTTTCACAGAATGCTTCTGTGTAGTTTTTATGGGAGGATATTTGGTTCTTCACTGTGGGACCCAATGTTCTCCAAATGTCTACTTGTAGATTACACAAAAACAGTGTTTCAAAACGGCTTAATCAAAAAAAGTTCCAATCTCTGGGATGAATGCACAGAATAGAAGGAAGATTCACAGAATGCTTCTACGTAGTTTTTGTGGGAAGATATGTCATTCTTCACTGTTGGACTCAATGTTCTCTAAATGTTCACTTGTAGATTCTACAAAAACAGTGTTTCAAAAGTGCTCAATCAAAAGAAAGGTTAAACTCTGTTATATCAATGCACAGTTCAGAAACATGTTTCACAGAAAGCTTCTGTGTAGTTTTTATCTGAAGACACTCCTTTTTCCACGATAGGCCTCAAAGCGCTCCAAATGTCCACCCACAGATTACACAAAATGGTGTTTCAAAACTGCGCAATCAAAAGAGAGGTTCTACACTGTGAGATGAATGAACAGATTAGAAAGAACTTTCACAGAATGTTTCTGTGTAGGTTTTACTTGAAGATATTTCGTTTCTCACCGTAGGCCTGAAAGCATTCCAAATGTCCACTTGCAGATTCTCCAAAAGGAGTATTTTGAAAGTGCTCCATCCAAAGATACGTTCATCTCTGTGAGATGAATGCACAGAATGGAGTACAGTTTCACAGAATACTTCTGCGTAGCTTTTATGGGAATATATTTCGTTTTCCACTTTAGGCCTCAATATTCTCCAAATGTCCCCTTGCAGATTCTACAAAAAGAGTGTTTCAATACTGCACAATCAAAAGTAAGTTTCAACTCTGTTTGATGAATGAAGAGATCAGAAAGAAGTTTCACAGAATGCTTCATGTAGTTATTATGGGAAGATATTTCTTTTTTCACTATAGGCCTCAATGCTCTCCAAATGTCCAATTGCAGATTCTACGAAAAGCCTTTTTAAAAGCCGCACAATCAAAAGAAAGGTTCCAGTCTCTGAGATGAATGCGAAGTTCATAAAAAAGTTTCACAGATTAGTTCTGTGTGCTTTTTATTTGAAGATATTCCTTTTTCCATGATAGGCCTCAAAGCGCATCAAATATTCACTTGCAGTTGATACATAAAGAGTGTTTCAAAGCTGCTGAATCAAAAGAAAGGTTCAACTCTGTGAGATGAATGTAGAGAATAGAAAATATTTTCAAAGACCTGTACTGTGTAGTTTTGACTTGAAGATATTTCATTTTTCTCCATAGGTCTCAAAGCTCTCCAAATGTCCACTTGCACCTTCTGCAAAAAGAGTGTTTCAAAACTGCTCAATCAAAAGAAAGGTTCTACTCCACAAGATGAATGCACAGAACAGAAAGAAGTTTCACAGAATGCTTCTGTGTAGTTTTTATGGGAAGATATTTAGTTTTCACCGTAGGCCTCAGGGTTCTCCAAATGTCCACTTGCAGATTCTACAAAAAGAGTGCTTCAAAACTGCTCAATCAAAAGTAAGGTTCAACTCTATTAGATGAATGCACAGATCAGAAAGAAGTTTCACAGAATGCTTCTGTGTAGTTTTTATGGGAGGATATTTGATTCTTCACTGTGGGACCCAATGTTCTCCAAATGTCTACTTGTAGATTACACAAAAACAGTGTTTCAAAACGGCTTAATCAAAAAAAGTTCCAATCTCTGGGATGAATGCACAGAATAGAAGGAGGATTCACAGAATGCTTCTACGTAGTTTTTATGGGAAGATATGTCGTTCTTCACTGTTGGACTCAATGTTCTCCAAATGTTCACTTGTAGATTCTACAAAAACAGTGTTTCAAAAGTGCTCAATCAAAAGAAAGGTTAAACTCTGTTATATCAATGCACAGTTCAGAAACATGTTTCACAGAAAGCTTCTGTGAAGTTTTTATCTGAAGACACTCCTTTTTCCACGATAGGCCTCAAAGCGCTCCAAATGTCCACCCACAGATTACACAAAATGGTGTTTCAAAACTGCGCAATCAAAAGAGAGGTTCTACACTGTGAGATGAATGAACAGATTAGAAAGAACTTTCACAGAATGTTTCTGTGTAGGTTTTACTTGAAGATATTTCGTTTCTCACCGTAGGCCTGAAAGCATTCCAAATGTCCACTTGCAGATTCTCCAAAAGGAGTATTTTGAAAGTGCTCCATCCAAAGATACGTTCATCTCTGTGAGATGAATGCACAGAATGGAGAACAGTTTCACAGAATACTTCTGCGTAGCTTTTATGGGAATATATTTCGTTTTCAACTTTAGGCCTCAATATTCTCCAAATGTCCCCTTGCAGATTCTACAAAAAGAGTGTTTCAAAACTGCTCAATCAAAAGAAAGGTTCTACTCCACGAGATGAATGCACAGAACAGAAAGAAGTTTCACAGAATGCTTCTGTGTCATTTTTATGGGAAGATATTTAGTTTTCACTGTAGGCCTCAGGGTTCTCCAAATCTCCACTTGCAGATTCTACAAAAAGAGTGCTTCAAAACTGCTCAATCAAAAGTAAGGTTCAACTCTATTAGATGAATGCACAGATCAAAAAGAAGTTTCACAGAATGCTTCTGTGTAGTTTTTATGGGAGGATATTTGGTTCTTCACTGTGGGACCCAATGTTCTCCAAATGTCTACTTGTAGATTACACAAAAACAGTGTTTCAAAACGGCTTAATCAAAAAAAGTTCCAATCTCTGGGATGAATGCACAGAATAGAAGGAAGATTCACAGAATGCTTCTACGTAGTTTTTGTGGGAAGATATGTCATTCTTCACTGTTGGACTCAATGTTCTCTAAATGTTCACTTGTAGATTCTACAAAAACAGTGTTTCAAAAGTGCTCAATCAAAAGAAAGGTTAAACTCTGTTATATCAATGCACAGTTCAGAAACATGTTTCACAGAAAGCTTCTGTGAAGTTTTTATCTGAAGACACTCCTTTTTCCACGATAGGCCTCAAAGCGCTCCAAATGTCCACCCACAGATTACACAAAATGGTGTTTCAAAACTGCGCAATCAAAAGAGAGGTTCTACACTGTGAGATGAATGAACAGATTAGAAAGAACTTTCACAGAATGTTTCTGTGTAGGTTTTACTTGAAGATATTTCGTTTCTCACCGTAGGCCTGAAAGCATTCCAAATGTCCACTTGCAGATTCTCCAAAAGGAGTATTTTGAAAGTGCTCCATCCAAAGATACGTTCATCTCTGTGAGATGAATGCACAGAATGGAGTACAGTTTCACAGAATACTTCTGCGTAGCTTTTATGGGAATATATTTCGTTTTCCACTTTAGGCCTCAATATTCTCCAAATGTCCCCTTGCAGATTCTACAAAAAGAGTGTTTCAATACTGCACAATCAAAAGTAAGTTTCAACTCTGTTTGATGAATGAAGAGATCAGAAAGAAGTTTCACAGAATGCTTCATGTAGTTATTATGGGAAGATATTTCTTTTTTCACTATAGGCCTCAATGCTCTCCAAATGTCCAATTGCAGATTCTACGAAAAGCCTTTTTAAAAGCCGCACAATCAAGAGAAAGGTTCCAGTCTCTGAGATGAATGCGAAGTTCATAAAAAAGTTTCACAGATTAGTTCTGTGTGCTTTTTATTTGAAGATATTCCTTTTTCCATGATAGGCCTCAAAGCGCATCAAATATTCACTTGCAGTTGATACATAAAGAGTGTTTCAAAGCTGCTGAATCAAAAGAAAGGTTCAACTCTGTGAGATGAATGTAGAGAATAGAAAATATTTTCAAAGACCTGTACTGTGTAGTTTTGACTTGAAGATATTTCATTTTTCTCCATAGGTCTCAAAGCTCTCCAAATGTCCACTTGCACCTTCTGCAAAAAGAGTGTTTCAAAACTGCTCAATCAAAAGAAAGGTTCTACTCCACAAGATGAATGCACAGAACAGAAAGAAGTTTCACAGAATGCTTCTGTGTAGTTTTTATGGGAAGATATTTAGTTTTCACCGTAGGCCTCAGGGTTCTCCAAATGTCCACTTGCAGATTCTACAAAAAGAGTGCTTCAAAACTGCTCAATCAAAAGTAAGGTTCAACTCTATTAGATGAATGCACAGATCAGAAAGAAGTTTCACAGAATGCTTCTGTGTAGTTTTTATGGGAGGATATTTGATTCTTCACTGTGGGACCCAATGTTCTCCAAATGTCTACTTGTAGATTACACAAAAACAGTGTTTCAAAACGGCTTAATCAAAAAAAGTTCCAATCTCTGGGATGAATGCACAGAATAGAAGGAGGATTCACAGAATGCTTCTACGTAGTTTTTATGGGAAGATATGTCGTTCTTCACTGTTGGACTCAATGTTCTCCAAATGTTCACTTGTAGATTCTACAAAAACAGTGTTTCAAAAGTGCTCAATCAAAAGAAAGGTTAAACTCTGTTATATCAATGCACAGTTCAGAAACATGTTTCACAGAAAGCTTCTGTGTAGTTTTTATCTGAAGACACTCCTTTTTCCACGATAGGCCTCAAAGCGCTCCAAATGTCCACCCACAGATTACACAAAATGGTGTTTCAAAACTGCGCAATCAAAAGAGAGGTTCTACACTGTGAGATGAATGAACAGATTAGAAAGAACTTTCACAGAATGTTTCTGTGTAGGTTTTACTTGAAGATATTTCGTTTCTCACCGTAGGCCTGAAAGCATTCCAAATGTCCACTTGCAGATTCTCCAAAAGGAGTATTTTGAAAGTGCTCCATCCAAAGATACGTTCATCTCTGTGAGATGAATGCACAGAATGGAGAACAGTTTCACAGAATACTTCTGCGTAGCTTTTATGGGAATATATTTCGTTTTCCACTTTAGGCCTCAATATTCTCCAAATGTCCCCTTGCAGATTCTACAAAAAGAGTGTTTCAAAACTGCTCAATCAAAAGAAAGGTTCTACTCCACGAGATGAATGCACAGAACAGAAAGAAGTTTCACAGAATGCTTCTGTGTCATTTTTATGGGAAGATATTTAGTTTTCACTGTAGGCCTCAGGGTTCTCCAAATCTCCACTTGCAGATTCTACAAAAAGAGTGCTTCAAAACTGCTCAATCAAAAGTAAGGTTCAACTCTATTAGATGAATGCACAGATCAAAAAGAAGTTTCACAGAATGCTTCTGTGTAGTTTTTATGGGAGGATATTTGGTTCTTCACTGTGGGACCCAATGTTCTCCAAATGTCTACTTGTAGATTACACAAAAACAGTGTTTCAAAACGGCTTAATCAAAAAAAGTTCCAATCTCTGGGATGAATGCACAGAATAGAAGGAAGATTCACAGAAAGCTTCTACGTAGTTTTTGTGGGAAGATATGTCATTCTTCACTGTTGGACTCAATGTTCTCTAAATGTTCACTTGTAGATTCTACAAAAACAGTGTTTCAAAAGTGCTCAATCAAAAGAAAGGTTAAACTCTGTTATATCAATGCACAGTTCAGAAACATGTTTCACAGAAAGCTTCTGTGAAGTTTTTATCTGAAGACACTCCTTTTTCCACGATAGGCCTCAAAGCGCTCCAAATGTCCACCCACAGATTACACAAAATGGTGTTTCAAAACTGCGCAATCAAAAGAGAGGTTCTACACTGTGAGATGAATGAACAGATTAGAAAGAACTTTCACAGAATGTTTCTGTGTAGGTTTTACTTGAAGATATTTCGTTTCTCACCGTAGGCCTGAAAGCATTCCAAATGTCCACTTGCAGATTCTCCAAAAGGAGTATTTTGAAAGTGCTCCATCCAAAGATACGTTCATCTCTGTGAGATGAATGCACAGAATGGAGAACAGTTTCACAGAATACTTCTGCGTAGCTTTTATGGGAATATATTTCGTTTTTCACTTTAGGCCTCAATATTCTCCAAATGTCCCCTTGCAGATTCTACAAAAAGAGTGTTTCAATACTGCACAATCAAAAGTAAGTTTCAACTCTGTTTGATGAATGAAGAGATCAGAAAGAAGTTTCACAGAATGCTTCATGTAGTTATTATGGGAAGATATTTCTTTTTTCACTATAGGCCTCAATGCTCTCCAAATGTCCAATTGCAGATTCTACGAAAAGCCTTTTTAAAAGCCGCACAATCAAAAGAAAGGTTCCAGTCTCTGAGATGAATGCGAAGTTCATAAAAAAGTTTGACAGATTAGTTCTGTGTGCTTTTTATTTGAAGATATTCCTTTTTCCATGATAGGCCTCAAAGCGCATCAAATATTCACTTGCAGTTGATACATAAAGAGTGTTTCAAAGCTGCTGAATCAAAAGAAAGGTTCAACTCTGTGAGATGAATGTAGAGAATAGAAAATATTTTCAAAGACCTGTACTGTGTAGTTTTGACTTGAAGATATTTCATTTTTCTCCATAGGTCTCAAAGCTCTCCAAATGTCCACTTGCACCTTCTGCAAAAAGAGTGTTTCAAAACTGCTCAATCAAAAGAAAGGTTCTACTCCACAAGATGAATGCACAGAACAGAAAGAAGTTTCACAGAATGCTTCTGTGTAGTTTTTATGGGAAGATATTTAGTTTTCACCGTAGGCCTCAGGGTTCTCCAAATGTCCACTTGCAGATTCTACAAAAAGAGTGCTTCAAAACTGCTCAATCAAAAGTAAGTTTCAACTCTATTAGATGAATGCACAGATCAGAAAGAAGTTTCACAGAATGCTTCTGTGTAGTTTTTATGGGAGGATATTTGATTCTTCACTGTGGGACCCAATGTTCTCCAAATGTCTACTTGTAGATTACACAAAAACAGTGTTTCAAAACGGCTTAATCAATAAAAGTTCCAATCTCTGGGATGAATGCACAGAATAGAAGGAGGATTCACAGAATGCTTCTACGTAGTTTTTATGGGAAGATATGTCGTTCTTCACTGTTGGACTCAATGTTCTCCAAATGTTCACTTGTAGATTCTACAAAAACAGTGTTTCAAAAGTGCTCAATCAAAAGAAAGGTTAAACTCTGTTATATCAATGCACAGTTCAGAAACATGTTTCACAGAAAGCTTCTGTGTAGTTTTTATCTGAAGACACTCCTTTTTCCACGATAGGCCTCAAAGCGCTCCAAATGTCCACCCACAGATTACACAAAATGGTGTTTCAAAACTGCGCAATCAAAAGAGAGGTTCTACACTGTGAGATGAATGAACAGATTAGAAAGAACTTTCACAGAATGTTTCTGTGTAGGTTTTACTTGAAGATATTTCGTTTCTCACCGTAGGCCTGAAAGCATTCCAAATGTCCACTTGCAGATTCTCCAAAAGGAGTATTTTGAAAGTGCTCCATCCAAAGATACGTTCATCTCTGTGAGATGAATGCACAGAATGGAGAACAGTTTCACAGAATACTTCTGCGTAGCTTTTATGGGAATATATTTCGTTTTCCACTTTAGGCCTCAATATTCTCCAAATGTCCCCTTGCAGATTCTACAAAAAGAGTGTTTCAAAACTGCTCAATCAAAAGAAAGGTTCTACTCCACGAGATGAATGCACAGAACAGAAAGAAGTTTCACAGAATGCTTCTGTGTCATTTTTATGGGAAGATATTTAGTGTTCACTGTAGGCCTCAGGGTTCTCCAAATCTCCACTTGCAGATTCTACAAAAAGAGTGCTTCAAAACTGCTCAATCAAAAGTAAGGTTCAACTCTATTAGATGAATGCACAGATCAAAAAGAAGTTTCACAGAATGCTTCTGTGTAGTTTTTATGGGAGGATATTTGGTTCTTCACTGTGGGACCCAATGTTCTCCAAATGTCTACTTGTAGATTACACAAAAACAGTGTTTCAAAACGGCTTAATCAAAAAAAGTTCCAATCTCTGGGATGAATGCACAGAATAGAAGGAAGATTCACAGAATGCTTCTACGTAGTTTTTATGGGAAGATATGTCGTTCTTCACTGTTGGACTCAATGTTCTCCAAATGTTCACTTGTAGATTCTACAAAAACAGTGTTTCAAAAGTGCTCAATCAAAAGAAAGGTTAAACTCTGTTATATCAATGCACAGTTCAGAAACATGTTTCACAGAAAGCTTCTGTGTAGTTTTTATCTGAAGACACTCCTTTTTCCACGATAGGCCTCAAAGCGCTCCAAATGTCCACCCACAGATTACACAAAATGGTGTTTCAAAACTGCGCAATCAAAAGAGAGGTTCTACACTGTGAGATGAATGAACAGATTAGAAAGAACTTTCACAGAATGTTTCTGTGTAGGTTTTACTTGAAGATATTTCGTTTCTCACCGTAGGCCTGAAAGCATTCCAAATGTCCACTTGCAGATTCTCCAAAAGGAGTATTTTGAAAGTGCTCCATCCAAAGATACGTTCATCTCTGTGAGATGAATGCACAGAATGGAGAACAGTTTCACAGAATACTTCTGCGTAGCTTTTATGGGAATATATTTCGTTTTTCACTTTAGGCCTCAATATTCTCCAAATGTCCCCTTGCAGATTCTACAAAAAGAGTGTTTCAATACTGCACAATCAAAAGTAAGTTTCAACTCTGTTTGATGAATGAAGAGATCAGAAAGAAGTTTCACAGAATGCTTCATGTAGTTATTATGGGAAGATATTTCTTTTTTCACTATAGGCCTCAATGCTCTCCAAATGTCCAATTGCAGATTCTACGAAAAGCCTTTTTAAAAGCCGCACAATCAAAAGAAAGGTTCCAGTCTCTGAGATGAATGCGAAGTTCATAAAAAAGTTTCACAGATTAGTTCTGTGTGCTTTTTATTTGAAGATATTCCTTTTTCCATGATAGGCCTCAAAGCGCATCAAATATTCACTTGCAGTTGATACATAAAGAGTGTTTCAAAGCTGCTGAATCAAAAGAAAGGTTCAACTCTGTGAGATGAATGTAGAGAATAGAAAATATTTTCAAAGACCTGTACTGTGTAGTTTTGACTTGAAGATATTTCATTTTTCTCCATAGGTCTCAAAGCTCTCCAAATGTCCACTTGCACCTTCTGCAAAAAGAGTGTTTCAAAACTGCTCAATCAAAAGAAAGGTTCTACTCCACAAGATGAATGCACAGAACAGAAAGAAGTTTCACAGAATGCTTCTGTGTAGTTTTTATGGGAAGATATTTAGTTTTCACCGTAGGCCTCAGGGTTCTCCAAATGTCCACTTGCAGATTCTACAGAAAGAGTGCTTCAAAACTGCTCAATCAAAGGTAAGGTTCAACTCTGTTAGATGAATGCACAGATCAGAAAGAAGTTTCACAGAATGCTTCTGTGTAGTTTTTATGGGAGGATATTTGATTCTTCACTGTGGGACCCAATGTTCTCCAAATGTCTACTTGTAGATTACACAAAAACAGTGTTTCAAAACGGCTTAATCAAAAAAAATTCCAATCTCTGGGATGAATGCACAGAATAGAAGGAGGATTCACAGAATGCTTCTACGTAGTTTTTATGGGAAGATATGTCGTTCTTCACTGTTGGACTCAATGTTCTCCAAATGTTCACTTGTAGATTCTACAAAAACAGTGTTTCAAAAGTGCTCAATCAAAAGAAAGGTTAAACTCTGTTATATCAATGCACAGTTCAGAAACATGTTTCACAGAAAGCTTCTGTGTAGTTTTTATCTGAAGACACTCCTTTTTCCACGATAGGCCTCAAAGCGCTCCAAATGTCCACCCACAGATTACACAAAATGGTGTTTCAAAACTGCGCAATCAAAAGAGAGGTTCTACACTGTGAGATGAATGAACAGATTAGAAAGAACTTTCACAGAATGTTTCTGTGTAGGTTTTACTTGAAGATATTTCGTTTCTCACCGTAGGCCTGAAAGCATTCCAAATGTCCACTTGCAGATTCTCCAAAAGGAGTATTTTGAAAGTGCTCCATCCAAAGATACGTTCATCTCTGTGAGATGAATGCACAGAATGGAGAACAGTTTCACAGAATACTTCTGCGTAGCTTTTATGGGAATATATTTCGTTTTCCACTTTAGGCCTCAATATTCTCCAAATGTCCCCTTGCAGATTCTACAAAAAGAGTGTTTCAAAACTGCTCAATCAAAAGAAAGGTTCTACTCCACGAGATGAATGCACAGAACAGAAAGAAGTTTCACAGAATGCTTCGGTGTCATTTTTATGGGAAGATATTTAGTTTTCACTGTAGGCCTCAGGGTTCTCCAAATCTCCACTTGCAGATTCTACAAAAAGAGTGCTTCAAAACTGCTCAATCAAAGGTAAGGTTCAACTCTGTTAGATGAATGCACAGATCAGAAAGAAGTTTCACAGAATGCTTCTGTGTAGTTTTTATGGGAGGATATTTGATTCTTCACTGTGGGACCCAATGTTCTCCAAATGTCTACTTGTAGATTACACAAAAACAGTGTTTCAAAACGGCTTAATCAAAAAAAATTCCAATCTCTGGGATGAATGCACAGAATAGAAGGAGGATTCACAGAATGCTTCTACGTAGTTTTTATGGGAAGATATGTCGTTCTTCACTGTTGGACTCAATGTTCTCCAAATGTTCACTTGTAGATTCTACAAAAACAGTGTTTCAAAAGTGCTCAATCAAAAGAAAGGTTAAACTCTGTTATATCAATGCACAGTTCAGAAACATGTTTCACAGAAAGCTTCTGTGTAGTTTTTATCTGAAGACACTCCTTTTTCCACGATAGGCCTCAAAGCGCTCCAAATGTCCACCCACAGATTACACAAAATGGTGTTTCAAAACTGCGCAATCAAAAGAGAGGTTCTACACTGTGAGATGAATGAACAGATTAGAAAGAACTTTCACAGAATGTTTCTGTGTAGGTTTTACTTGAAGATATTTCGTTTCTCACCGTAGGCCTGAAAGCATTCCAAATGTCCACTTGCAGATTCTCCAAAAGGAGTATTTTGAAAGTGCTCCATCCAAAGATACGTTCATCTCTGTGAGATGAATGCACAGAATGGAGAACAGTTTCACAGAATACTTCTGCGTAGCTTTTATGGGAATATATTTCGTTTTCCACTTTAGGCCTCAATATTCTCCAAATGTCCCCTTGCAGATTCTACAAAAAGAGTGTTTCAAAACTGCTCAATCAAAAGAAAGGTTCTACTCCACGAGATGAATGCACAGAACAGAAAGAAGTTTCACAGAATGCTTCTGTGTCATTTTTATGGGAAGATATTTAGTTTTCACTGTAGGCCTCAGGGTTCTCCAAATCTCCACTTGCAGATTCTACAAAAAGAGTGCTTCAAAACTGCTCAATCAAAAGTAAGGTTCAACTCTATTAGATGAATGCACAGATCAAAAAGAAGTTTCACAGAATGCTTCTGTGTAGTTTTTATGGGAGGATATTTGGTTCTTCACTGTGGGACCCAATGTTCTCCAAATGTCTACTTGTAGATTACACAAAAACAGTGTTTCAAAACGGCTTAATCAAAAAAAGTTCCAATCTCTGGGATGAATGCACAGAATAGAAGGAAGATTCACAGAATGCTTCTACGTAGTTTTTGTGGGAAGATATGTCATTCTTCACTGTTGGACTCAATGTTCTCTAAATGTTCACTTGTAGATTCTACAAAAACAGTGTTTCAAAAGTGCTCAATCAAAAGAAAGGTTAAACTCTGTTATATCAATGCACAGTTCAGAAACATGTTTCACAGAAAGCTTCTGTGTAGTTTTTATCTGAAGACACTCCTTTTTCCACGATAGGCCTCAAAGCGCTCCAAATGTCCACCCACAGATTACACAAAATGGTGTTTCAAAACTGCGCAATCAAAAGAGAGGTTCTACACTGTGAGATGAATGAACAGATTAGAAAGAACTTTCACAGAATGTTTCTGTGTAGGTTTTACTTGAAGATATTTCGTTTCTCACCGTAGGCCTGAAAGCATTCCAAATGTCCACTTGCAGATTCTCCAAAAGGAGTATTTTGAAAGTGCTCCATCCAAAGATACGTTCATCTCTGTGAGATGAATGCACAGAATGGAGTACAGTTTCACAGAATACTTCTGCGTAGCTTTTATGGGAATATATTTCGTTTTCCACTTTAGGCCTCAATATTCTCCAAATGTCCCCTTGCAGATTCTACAAAAAGAGTGTTTCAATACTGCACAATCAAAAGTAAGTTTCAACTCTGTTTGATGAATGAAGAGATCAGAAAGAAGTTTCACAGAATGCTTCATGTAGTTATTATGGGAAGATATTTCTTTTTTCACTATAGGCCTCAATGCTCTCCAAATGTCCAATTGCAGATTCTACGAAAAGCCTTTTTAAAAGCCGCACAATCAAAAGAAAGGTTCCAGTCTCTGAGATGAATGCGAAGTTCATAAAAAAGTTTCACAGATTAGTTCTGTGTGCTTTTTATTTGAAGATATTCCTTTTTCCATGATAGGCCTCAAAGCGCATCAAATATTCACTTGCAGTTGATACATAAAGAGTGTTTCAAAGCTGCTGAATCAAAAGAAAGGTTCAACTCTGTGAGATGAATGTAGAGAATAGAAAATATTTTCAAAGACCTGTACTGTGTAGTTTTGACTTGAAGATATTTCATTTTTCTCCATAGGTCTCAAAGCTCTCCAAATGTCCACTTGCACCTTCTGCAAAAAGAGTGTTTCAAAACTGCTCAATCAAAAGAAAGGTTCTACTCCACAAGATGAATGCACAGAACAGAAAGAAGTTTCACAGAATGCTTCTGTGTAGTTTTTATGGGAAGATATTTAGTTTTCACCGTAGGCCTCAGGGTTCTCCAAATGTCCACTTGCAGATTCTACAAAAAGAGTGCTTCAAAACTGCTCAATCAAAAGTAAGGTTCAACTCTATTAGATGAATGCACAGATCAGAAAGAAGTTTCACAGAATGCTTCTGTGTAGTTTTTATGGGAGGATATTTGATTCTTCACTGTGGGACCCAATGTTCTCCAAATGTCTACTTGTAGATTACACAAAAACAGTGTTTCAAAACGGCTTAATCAAAAAAAGTTCCAATCTCTGGGATGAATGCACAGAATAGAAGGAGGATTCACAGAATGCTTCTACGTAGTTTTTATGGGAAGATATGTCGTTCTTCACTGTTGGACTCAATGTTCTCCAAATGTTCACTTGTAGATTCTACAAAAACAGTGTTTCAAAAGTGCTCAATCAAAAGAAAGGTTAAACTCTGTTATATCAATGCACAGTTCAGAAACATGTTTCACAGAAAGCTTCTGTGAAGTTTTTATCTGAAGACACTCCTTTTTCCACGATAGGCCTCAAAGCGCTCCAAATGTCCACCCACAGATTACACAAAATGGTGTTTCAAAACTGCGCAATCAAAAGAGAGGTTCTACACTGTGAGATGAATGAACAGATTAGAAAGAACTTTCACAGAATGTTTCTGTGTAGGTTTTACTTGAAGATATTTCGTTTCTCACCGTAGGCCTGAAAGCATTCCAAATGTCCACTTGCAGATTCTCCAAAAGGAGTATTTTGAAAGTGCTCCATCCAAAGATACGTTCATCTCTGTGAGATGAATGCACAGAATGGAGAACAGTTTCACAGAATACTTCTGCGTAGCTTTTATGGGAATATATTTCGTTTTCCACTTTAGGCCTCAATATTCTCCAAATGTCCCCTTGCAGATTCTACAAAAAGAGTGTTTCAAAACTGCTCAATCAAAAGAAAGGTTCTACTCCACGAGATGAATGCACAGAACAGAAAGAAGTTTCACAGAATGCTTCTGTGTCATTTTTATGGGAAGATATTTAGTTTTCACTGTAGGCCTCAGGGTTCTCCAAATCTCCACTTGCAGATTCTACAAAAAGAGTGCTTCAAAACTGCTCAATCAAAAGTAAGGTTCAACTCTATTAGATGAATGCACAGATCAAAAAGAAGTTTCACAGAATGCTTCTGTGTAGTTTTTATGGGAGGATATTTGGTTCTTCACTGTGGGACCCAATGTTCTCCAAATGTCTACTTGTAGATTACACAAAAACAGTGTTTCAAAACGGCTTAATCAAAAAAAGTTCCAATCTCTGGGATGAATGCACAGAATAGAAGGAAGATTCACAGAATGCTTCTACGTAGTTTTTGTGGGAAGATATGTCATTCTTCACTGTTGGACTCAATGTTCTCTAAATGTTCACTTGTAGATTCTACAAAAACAGTGTTTCAAAAGTGCTCAATCAAAAGAAAGGTTAAACTCTGTTATATCAATGCACAGTTCAGAAACATGTTTCACAGAAAGCTTCTGTGAAGTTTTTATCTGAAGACACTCCTTTTTCCACGATAGGCCTCAAAGCGCTCCAAATGTCCACCCACAGATTACACAAAATGGTGTTTCAAAACTGCGCAATCAAAAGAGAGGTTCTACACTGTGAGATGAATGAACAGATTAGAAAGAACTTTCACAGAATGTTTCTGTGTAGGTTTTACTTGAAGATATTTCGTTTCTCACCGTAGGCCTGAAAGCATTCCAAATGTCCACTTGCAGATTCTCCAAAAGGAGTATTTTGAAAGTGCTCCATCCAAAGATACGTTCATCTCTGTGAGATGAATGCACAGAATGGAGTACAGTTTCACAGAATACTTCTGCGTAGCTTTTATGGGAATATATTTCGTTTTCCACTTTAGGCCTCAATATTCTCCAAATGTCCCCTTGCAGATTCTACAAAAAGAGTGTTTCAATACTGCACAATCAAAAGTAAGTTTCAACTCTGTTTGATGAATGAAGAGATCAGAAAGAAGTTTCACAGAATGCTTCATGTAGTTATTATGGGAAGATATTTCTTTTTTCACTATAGGCCTCAATGCTCTCCAAATGTCCAATTGCAGATTCTACGAAAAGCCTTTTTAAAAGCCGCACAATCAAGAGAAAGGTTCCAGTCTCTGAGATGAATGCGAAGTTCATAAAAAAGTTTCACAGATTAGTTCTGTGTGCTTTTTATTTGAAGATATTCCTTTTTCCATGATAGGCCTCAAAGCGCATCAAATATTCACTTGCAGTTGATACATAAAGAGTGTTTCAAAGCTGCTGAATCAAAAGAAAGGTTCAACTCTGTGAGATGAATGTAGAGAATAGAAAATATTTTCAAAGACCTGTACTGTGTAGTTTTGACTTGAAGATATTTCATTTTTCTCCATAGGTCTCAAAGCTCTCCAAATGTCCACTTGCACCTTCTGCAAAAAGAGTGTTTCAAAACTGCTCAATCAAAAGAAAGGTTCTACTCCACAAGATGAATGCACAGAACAGAAAGAAGTTTCACAGAATGCTTCTGTGTAGTTTTTATGGGAAGATATTTAGTTTTCACCGTAGGCCTCAGGGTTCTCCAAATGTCCACTTGCAGATTCTACAAAAAGAGTGCTTCAAAACTGCTCAATCAAAAGTAAGGTTCAACTCTATTAGATGAATGCACAGATCAGAAAGAAGTTTCACAGAATGCTTCTGTGTAGTTTTTATGGGAGGATATTTGATTCTTCACTGTGGGACCCAATGTTCTCCAAATGTCTACTTGTAGATTACACAAAAACAGTGTTTCAAAACGGCTTAATCAAAAAAAGTTCCAATCTCTGGGATGAATGCACAGAATAGAAGGAGGATTCACAGAATGCTTCTACGTAGTTTTTATGGGAAGATATGTCGTTCTTCACTGTTGGACTCAATGTTCTCCAAATGTTCACTTGTAGATTCTACAAAAACAGTGTTTCAAAAGTGCTCAATCAAAAGAAAGGTTAAACTCTGTTATATCAATGCACAGTTCAGAAACATGTTTCACAGAAAGCTTCTGTGTAGTTTTTATCTGAAGACACTCCTTTTTCCACGATAGGCCTCAAAGCGCTCCAAATGTCCACCCACAGATTACACAAAATGGTGTTTCAAAACTGCGCAATCAAAAGAGAGGTTCTACACTGTGAGATGAATGAACAGATTAGAAAGAACTTTCACAGAATGTTTCTGTGTAGGTTTTACTTGAAGATATTTCGTTTCTCACCGTAGGCCTGAAAGCATTCCAAATGTCCACTTGCAGATTCTCCAAAAGGAGTATTTTGAAAGTGCTCCATCCAAAGATACGTTCATCTCTGTGAGATGAATGCACAGAATGGAGAACAGTTTCACAGAATACTTCTGCGTAGCTTTTATGGGAATATATTTCGTTTTCCACTTTAGGCCTCAATATTCTCCAAATGTCCCCTTGCAGATTCTACAAAAAGAGTGTTTCAAAACTGCTCAATCAAAAGAAAGGTTCTACTCCACGAGATGAATGCACAGAACAGAAAGAAGTTTCACAGAATGCTTCTGTGTCATTTTTATGGGAAGATATTTAGTTTTCACTGTAGGCCTCAGGGTTCTCCAAATCTCCACTTGCAGATTCTACAAAAAGAGTGCTTCAAAACTGCTCAATCAAAAGTAAGGTTCAACTCTATTAGATGAATGCACAGATCAAAAAGAAGTTTCACAGAATGCTTCTGTGTAGTTTTTATGGGAGGATATTTGGTTCTTCACTGTGGGACCCAATGTTCTCCAAATGTCTACTTGTAGATTACACAAAAACAGTGTTTCAAAACGGCTTAATCAAAAAAAGTTCCAATCTCTGGGATGAATGCACAGAATAGAAGGAAGATTCACAGAATGCTTCTACGTAGTTTTTGTGGGAAGATATGTCATTCTTCACTGTTGGACTCAATGTTCTCTAAATGTTCACTTGTAGATTCTACAAAAACAGTGTTTCAAAAGTGCTCAATCAAAAGAAAGGTTAAACTCTGTTATATCAATGCACAGTTCAGAAACATGTTTCACAGAAAGCTTCTGTGAAGTTTTTATCTGAAGACACTCCTTTTTCCACGATAGGCCTCAAAGCGCTCCAAATGTCCACCCACAGATTACACAAAATGGTGTTTCAAAACTGCGCAATCAAAAGAGAGGTTCTACACTGTGAGATGAATGAACAGATTAGAAAGAACTTTCACAGAATGTTTCTGTGTAGGTTTTACTTGAAGATATTTCGTTTCTCACCGTAGGCCTGAAAGCATTCCAAATGTCCACTTGCAGATTCTCCAAAAGGAGTATTTTGAAAGTGCTCCATCCAAAGATACGTTCATCTCTGTGAGATGAATGCACAGAATGGAGAACAGTTTCACAGAATACTTCTGCGTAGCTTTTATGGGAATATATTTCGTTTTTCACTTTAGGCCTCAATATTCTCCAAATGTCCCCTTGCAGATTCTACAAAAAGAGTGTTTCAATACTGCACAATCAAAAGTAAGTTTCAACTCTGTTTGATGAATGAAGAGATCAGAAAGAAGTTTCACAGAATGCTTCATGTAGTTATTATGGGAAGATATTTCTTTTTTCACTATAGGCCTCAATGCTCTCCAAATGTCCAATTGCAGATTCTACGAAAAGCCTTTTTAAAAGCCGCACAATCAAAAGAAAGGTTCCAGTCTCTGAGATGAATGCGAAGTTCATAAAAAAGTTTGACAGATTAGTTCTGTGTGCTTTTTATTTGAAGATATTCCTTTTTCCATGATAGGCCTCAAAGCGCATCAAATATTCACTTGCAGTTGATACATAAAGAGTGTTTCAAAGCTGCTGAATCAAAAGAAAGGTTCAACTCTGTGAGATGAATGTAGAGAATAGAAAATATTTTCAAAGACCTGTACTGTGTAGTTTTGACTTGAAGATATTTCATTTTTCTCCATAGGTCTCAAAGCTCTCCAAATGTCCACTTGCACCTTCTGCAAAAAGAGTGTTTCAAAACTGCTCAATCAAAAGAAAGGTTCTACTCCACAAGATGAATGCACAGAACAGAAAGAAGTTTCACAGAATGCTTCTGTGTAGTTTTTATGGGAAGATATTTAGTTTTCACCGTAGGCCTCAGGGTTCTCCAAATGTCCACTTGCAGATTCTACAAAAAGAGTGCTTCAAAACTGCTCAATCAAAAGTAAGTTTCAACTCTATTAGATGAATGCACAGATCAGAAAGAAGTTTCACAGAATGCTTCTGTGTAGTTTTTATGGGAGGATATTTGATTCTTCACTGTGGGACCCAATGTTCTCCAAATGTCTACTTGTAGATTACACAAAAACAGTGTTTCAAAACGGCTTAATCAAAAAAAGTTCCAATCTCTGGGATGAATGCACAGAATAGAAGGAGGATTCACAGAATGCTTCTACGTAGTTTTTATGGGAAGATATGTCGTTCTTCACTGTTGGACTCAATGTTCTCCAAATGTTCACTTGTAGATTCTACAAAAACAGTGTTTCAAAAGTGCTCAATCAAAAGAAAGGTTAAACTCTGTTATATCAATGCACAGTTCAGAAACATGTTTCACAGAAAGCTTCTGTGTAGTTTTTATCTGAAGACACTCCTTTTTCCACGATAGGCCTCAAAGCGCTCCAAATGTCCACCCACTGATTACACAAAATGGTGTTTCAAAACTGCGCAATCAAAAGAGAGGTTCTACACTGTGAGATGAATGAACAGATTAGAAAGAACTTTCACAGAATGTTTCTGTGTAGGTTTTACTTGAAGATATTTCGTTTCTCACCGTAGGCCTGAAAGCATTCCAAATGTCCACTTGCAGATTCTCCAAAAGGAGTATTTTGAAAGTGCTCCATCCAAAGATACGTTCATCTCTGTGAGATGAATGCACAGAATGGAGAACAGTTTCACAGAATACTTCTGCGTAGCTTTTATGGGAATATATTTCGTTTTCCACTTTAGGCCTCAATATTCTCCAAATGTCCCCTTGCAGATTCTACAAAAAGAGTGTTTCAAAACTGCTCAATCAAAAGAAAGGTTCTACTCCACGAGATGAATGCACAGAACAGAAAGAAGTTTCACAGAATGCTTCTGTGTCATTTTTATGGGAAGATATTTAGTGTTCACTGTAGGCCTCAGGGTTCTCCAAATCTCCACTTGCAGATTCTACAAAAAGAGTGCTTCAAAACTGCTCAATCAAAAGTAAGGTTCAACTCTATTAGATGAATGCACAGATCAAAAAGAAGTTTCACAGAATGCTTCTGTGTAGTTTTTATGGGAGGATATTTGGTTCTTCACTGTGGGACCCAATGTTCTCCAAATGTCTACTTGTAGATTACACAAAAACAGTGTTTCAAAACGGCTTAATCAAAAAAAGTTCCAATCTCTGGGATGAATGCACAGAATAGAAGGAAGATTCACAGAATGCTTCTACGTAGTTTTTATGGGAAGATATGTCGTTCTTCACTGTTGGACTCAATGTTCTCCAAATGTTCACTTGTAGATTCTACAAAAACAGTGTTTCAAAAGTGCTCAATCAAAAGAAAGGTTAAACTCTGTTATATCAATGCACAGTTCAGAAACATGTTTCACAGAAAGCTTCTGTGTAGTTTTTATCTGAAGACACTCCTTTTTCCACGATAGGCCTCAAAGCGCTCCAAATGTCCACCCACAGATTACACAAAATGGTGTTTCAAAACTGCGCAATCAAAAGAGAGGTTCTACACTGTGAGATGAATGAACAGATTAGAAAGAACTTTCACAGAATGTTTCTGTGTAGGTTTTACTTGAAGATATTTCGTTTCTCACCGTAGGCCTGAAAGCATTCCAAATGTCCACTTGCAGATTCTCCAAAAGGAGTATTTTGAAAGTGCTCCATCCAAAGATACGTTCATCTCTGTGAGATGAATGCACAGAATGGAGAACAGTTTCACAGAATACTTCTGCGTAGCTTTTATGGGAATATATTTCGTTTTTCACTTTAGGCCTCAATATTCTCAAATGTCCCCTTGCAGATTCTACAAAAAGAGTGTTTCAATACTGCACAATCAAAAGTAAGTTTCAACTCTGTTTGATGAATGAAGAGATCAGAAAGAAGTTTCACAGAATGCTTCATGTAGTTATTATGGGAAGATATTTCTTTTTTCACTATAGGCCTCAATGCTCTCCAAATGTCCAATTGCAGATTCTACGAAAAGCCTTTTTAAAAGCCGCACAATCAAAAGAAAGGTTCCAGTCTCTGAGATGAATGCGAAGTTCATAAAAAAGTTTCACAGATTAGTTCTGTGTGCTTTTTATTTGAAGATATTCCTTTTTCCATGATAGGCCTCAAAGCGCATCAAATATTCACTTGCAGTTGATACATAAAGAGTGTTTCAAAGCTGCTGAATCAAAAGAAAGGTTCAACTCTGTGAGATGAATGTAGAGAATAGAAAATATTTTCAAAGACCTGTACTGTGTAGTTTTGACTTGAAGATATTTCATTTTTCTCCATAGGTCTCAAAGCTCTCCAAATGTCCACTTGCACCTTCTGCAAAAAGAGTGTTTCAAAACTGCTCAATCAAAAGAAAGGTTCTACTCCACAAGATGAATGCACAGAACAGAAAGAAGTTTCACAGAATGCTTCTGTGTAGTTTTTATGGGAAGATATTTAGTTTTCACCGTAGGCCTCAGGGTTCTCCAAATGTCCACTTGCAGATTCTACAAAAAGAGTGCTTCAAAACTGCTCAATCAAAAGTAAGGTTCAACTCTATTAGATGAATGCACAGATCAGAAAGAAGTTTCACAGAATGCTTCTGTGTAGTTTTTATGGGAGGATATTTGATTCTTCACTGTGGGACCCAATGTTCTCCAAATGTCTACTTGTAGATTACACAAAAACAGTGTTTCAAAACGGCTTAATCAAAAAAAGTTCCAATCTCTGGGATGAATGCACAGAATAGAAGGAGGATTCACAGAATGCTTCTACGTAGTTTTTATGGGAAGATATGTCGTTCTTCACTGTTGGACTCAATGTTCTCCAAATGTTCACTTGTAGATTCTACAAAAACAGTGTTTCAAAAGTGCTCAATCAAAATAAAGGTTAAACCCTGTTATATCAATGCACAGTTCAGAAACATGTTTCACAGAAAGCTTCTGTGTAGTTTTTATCTGAAGACACTCCTTTTTCCACGATAGGCCTCAAAGCGCTCCAAATGTCCACCCACAGATTACACAAAATGGTGTTTCAAAACTGCGCAATCAAAAGAGAGGTTCTACACTGTGAGATGAATGAACAGATTAGAAAGAACTTTCACAGAATGTTTCTGTGTAGGTTTTACTTGAAGATATTTCGTTTCTCACCGTAGGCCTGAAAGCATTCCAAATGTCCACTTGCAGATTCTCCAAAAGGAGTATTTTGAAAGTGCTCCATCCAAAGATACGTTCATCTCTGTGAGATGAATGCACAGAATGGAGAACAGTTTCACAGAATACTTCTGCGTAGCTTTTATGGGAATATATTTCGTTTTTCACTTTAGGCCTCAATATTCTCCAAATGTCCCCTTGCAGATTCTACAAAAAGAGTGTTTCAATACTGCACAATCAAAAGTAAGTTTCAACTCTGTTTGATGAATGAAGAGATCAGAAAGAAGTTTCACAGAATGCTTCATGTAGTTATTATGGGAAGATATTTCTTTTTTCACTATAGGCCTCAATGCTCTCCAAATGTCCAATTGCAGATTCTACGAAAAGCCTTTTTAAAAGCCGCACAATCAAAAGAAAGGTTCCAGTCTCTGAGATGAATGCGAAGTTCATAAAAAAGTTTGACAGATTAGTTCTGTGTGCTTTTTATTTGAAGATATTCCTTTTTCCATGATAGGCCTCAAAGTGCATCAAATATCCACTTGCAGTTGATACATAAAGAGTGTTTCAAAGCTGCTGAATCAAAAGAAAGTTTCAACTCTGTGAGATGAATGTAGAGAATAGAAAATATTTTCAAAGACCTGTACTGTGTAGTTTTGACTTGAAGATATTTCATTTTTCTCCATAGGTCTCAAAGCTCTCCAAATGTCCACTTGCACCTTCTGCAAAAAGAGTGTTTCAAAACTGCTCAATCAAAAGAAAGGTTCTACTCCACGAGATGAATGCACAGAACAGAAAGAAGTTTCACAGAATGCTTCTGTGTAGTTTTTATGGGAAGATATTTAGTTTTCACCGTAGGCCTCAGGGTTCTGCAAATGTCCACATGGAGATTCTACAAAAAGAGTGTTTCAAAACTGCTGAATCAGAAGCAAGGTTCAACTCTGTTAGATGAATGCACCGATCACAGAGAAGTTTCAGAGAATGCTTCTTTGTCATTATAATGGGAAGATATTTCGTTTTTCAACATAGGCCTCAATGTTTTCCAAATATCCACTTGCAGATTCTACAAAAAGAGTGTTTCAAAGCAGCTCAGTCAAAAGAATCGTACAACTCAGTTAGATTAATGCACAGATGAGAAAGAAGTTTCACAGGATGCTTCTGTGTAGTGTTTATTTGAAGATATTCCTTTTTCCTCGATACGCTTCAAAGTGCTCCAAATGTCCACTTGCAGATTCTACAAAAAGAGTGTTTCAAAATAGCTCAGTCAAAAGAATCGTACAACTGAGTTAGATTAATGCACAGATGAGAAAGAAGTTTCACAGGATGCTTCTGTGTAGTGTTTATTTGAAGATATTCCTTTTTCCTCGATACGCTTCAAAGCGCTCCAAGTGTCCACTTGCAGATTCTACAAAAAGAGTGTTTCAAAACTACTCAATCAAAAGAAAGTTTCTACTCTGTGAGATGAATGAACAGAATAGAAAGAAGTTTCACAGAATGCTTCTGTGTAGTTGTTATGGGAAGATATTTTGTTTTTCACTATAGGCCTCAATATTCTCCAAATGTCTACTTGCACATTCTAGAAAAAGGGTTTTTAAAACTGCTCAATCAAAAGTAATGCTCAACTCTGTTAGATGAATGCACAGATCAGAAAGAAGTTTCACAGAACGCTTCCGTGTAGTTTTTATGGGAAGGTATTTCTTTTTTCACCCTAGGCCTCAATGCTCTAGAAGTCTCCAATTGCAGATTCTGCAAAAAGCCTGTTTCAAAGCTGCACAATCAAAAGAAATGTTCCACTCTCTGAGATGAATGCACAGTTCATAATGTAGTTTCACAGATTTCTTCTGTGTAGATTTTATTTGAAGATATTCCTTCTTCCACCATAGGCGTCAAAGCACTTCAAACGTCCACTTGCAGTTTATACAGAAATAGTGTTTCAGAACTCCTCAATCAAAAGTAAGGTTCAACTCTGTTAGTTGAATGCACAGATCAGAAAGAAGTTTCACAGAATGCTTCTGTGTAGTTTTCATTTGAAGATATTCCTTTTTCCACGATAGGCCTCAAAGCGCTCCAAATTTCCACTTGCAGTTTATACAAAAAGAGTATTTTAAAATGTTCAATCCAAAGAAATGTTCAATTCTGTGAGATAAATGCAGAGAATTGAAAGAAGTTTCACAAAATTATTCTGTGTAGTTTTTCCTTGCAGTTATTGCGTTTTTCACCCTAGGCCTCAAAGAACTCCAAATGTCCACTTGCCGATTCTACAAAAAGTGTTTCAAAACTGCTCAATCAAAAGAAAGTTTCTACTCTGTTAGATGAATGAACAGATCAGAAGGAAGTTTCACAGAATGCTTCTGTGTAGTTTTAATGTTAAGGTATTTAGTTTTTCACCGTAGGCCTCAATGTTCTCCAAATATCCAATTTCAGATTCTACAGAAAGATTGCTTCTAAACAGCTCAATCAAAAGAAAGGTTCAACTCAGTTAGATGAATGCACAGATCGAAAGAATTTTCACAGAATACTTCTGTGTAGTTTTTATTTGAAGATATTCCTTTTTCCACGATAGGCTTCAAAGCGCTCCAAATGTCCACTTGCAGATTCTACAAAAAGAGTGTTTCAAAACTGCCCAATCAAAAAAAAGTTTCTAGTTTGTGAGATGAATGAGCAGAATAGAAAGAAGTTTCACAGAATGCTTCTGTGTAGTTTTTATGGGAAGATATTTCATTTTTCACCGTAGTCCTCAATGTTCTAGAGATGTCCACTTGCAGATTGTACAAAAAGAGTGTTTCAAAACTCCTCAATCAAAAGTAAGTTTCAACTCTGTGAACTAGATACCACTGCTCAATGAAATAAAAGTGGGTAAAAACAAATGGAGGAACATTGTATTCGCATGGGTTGGAAGAATCAATAGCGTGAAAATGGCCATACTGCCCAAGGTAATTTATAGATTCAATGCCATCCCCATCAAGTTACCAATGACTTTCTTCACACAACTGGAAAAAACTACGTTAAAGTTCATAAGGAACCAAAAAAGAGGCCACATCGCCAAGTCAATCCTAAGCCAAAAAAAAGCTGAAGGCATCACGCTACCTGACTTCAAACTATACTACAAGGCTACAGTAACCAAAAGAGCATGGTACTGGTACCACAACAGAGACATAGAATAATGGAACAGAACAGAGCCCTCAGAAATGATGCCGCATACCTACAACTATCTGATCTTTGTCAAACCTGACAAAAAGCCGAAATGGGGAAAGGATTCCCTATTTAATAAATGGTGCTGGGAAAACTGCCTAGCCATATGTAGAAAGCTGCAACTGGATCCCTTCCTTACACCTTATACAAAAATTAATGCAAGATGGATTAAAGACTTAAATGTTAGACGTAAAACCTTTAAAATCCTACAAGAAAACCTAGGAAATACCATTCAGGACATAGTTGTGGGCAAGGGCTTCATGTCTAAAACACTAAAAGAAATGGCAACAAAACCCAAAATTGACAAATGGGATATAATTAAACTAAAGAGCTTATGCACAGCAAAAGAAACTACCATCATAGTGAACAGGCAACTTAAAGAATGGGAGAAAATTTTTACAACCTACTCATCTGACAAATGGCTAATACCCAGAATCTACAATGAACTCAAACAAATTTACAAGAAAAAAACAAACAACCCCATCAGATAAGAAAGGAGTTTCACAGAATGCTTCTGTGTAGTTTTTATGGGTGGATACAACCTTTTTCACTATAGGCCTCAAAGCACTCCAAATGTCCAATTGCAGATTATAAAAAAAGAGTGTTTCGAAACTGCTCAATCAAAAGTAAAGTTCATTTCTGTGTGATGAATGCACAGATCAGAAAGGAGTTTCACAGAATGCTTCTGTGCAGTTTTGATGGGAAGATATTTCGTTTTGCACGATAGGCCTTAATATTCTCCAAATGTCCACTTGCAGATTCTACAAAGAATGTTTCAAAACTGCTCAATCAAAAGAAAGGTTCAACACTGTTAGATGAATGCAGAGAACAGAAAGAAGTTTCACAGACTGAGACTCTGTAGTTTTTATTAGAAGATATTTCGTTTTTAACCATAGGCCTCAAAGCTCTCCAAATATCCTCTTGTGGATTCTACAAAAAGTTCTTCAAAACTGCTAAATCAGAAGAAATTTCTACTCTGTTAGATGAATGCACAGAATAGAAAGAAGTTTCACAGAATGCATCTGTATAGTTTTTATGGGAAGATATTTCATTTTTAACCATAAGCGTCAATACTCTCCAAATGTCCAAATGCAGGTCCTATAAAAAGCGTGTTTCAAAACTGCACAATCAAAAGAAAGGTTCCACTGTTAGACATGAATGCACAGATCATAAAGTAGATTCACAGAAAGCTTCTGTGTAGTTTTTATTTGAAGATATTTCTTTTTCCACGATAGGCCTCAAAGCGCTCCAAATGTGCACTTGCAGACACTACAAAAAGTGTGTTTCAAACCTGCTCAATCAAAAGAAAGGTTCAACTCTGTTAGATGAATGCGCAGATCAGAAAGAAGTTTCATAGAATGGCTCTGTGTAGTTTTTATTTGAAGATTTTTCATTTTTCACCATAGACATGAAGGTGCTCCAAATGTCCACTTGCAGATTCTACCAAAAGAGTTTCAAAACTGCTGAATTAAAGAAAAGTTCGTTTCTGTGAGATGAATGTACAGATCAGAAAGATGTTTCACACAATCCTTCTGTGTAGTTTTTATCGGAAGTTATTTCATTTTTCACCATAGGCATCAATGTTCTCCAAATGTCCACTTACAGATTACTCAAAGGAGTGGTTCAAAACTGCTCAATCAAAGGAAAAGTTCAAGTCTGTTAGATGAATGCACAGATCAGAGAGAAGTTTCACAATATGATTCTGTGTAGATTTTATTTGAAGATATTTTGCTTTTCACCAAAGGCCTGAAAGTGCTCAAAACACCTACTTGTAGATTCTACAAAAAGAGTGTTTCAAAATTGCTCAACCAAAAGGAAGTTTCAAATATGTGAGATGAATACAAAGATCAGAAAGTAGTTTCACGGAATGCTTCTCTCTAGTTTTTATTGGTTGATACTTCCTTTTTCCCCATAGGCCTCACAGAACTGCAAATATCCAATTGCAGATCCAAAAGAAAGAGTGTTTCAAAACTAGTCAATCAAAAGTAAGATTCAGCTCCTTGAGATGAATGCACAGATCAGAAAGATGTTTCACAGAATCCTTCTGTGTAGTTTTTATCGGAAGTTATTTCATTTTTCACCATAGGCCTCAATGTTCTCCAAATGTCCACTTGCAGATTCTTCAAAGGAGTGGTTCAAAACTGCTCAATCAAAGGAAAAGTTCAAGTCTGTTAGATGAATGCACAGATCAGAGAGAAGTTTCACAATATGATTCTGTGTAGATTTTATTTGAAGATATTTCGTTTTTCACCAAAGGCCTGAAAGTGCTCAAAACACCCACTTGTAGATTCTACAAAAAGAGTGTTTCAAAATTGCTCAACCAAAAGAAAGTTTCAAATATGTGAGATGAATACAAAGATCAGAAAGTAGTTTCACAGAATGCTTCTCTCTAGTTTTTATTGGTTGATACTTCCTTTTTCCCCATAGGCCTCACAGAACTCCAAATACCCAATTGCAGATCCGAAAAAAAGAGTGTTTCAAAACTGGTCAATCAAAAGCAAGATTCAGCTCCTTGAGATGAATGCACAGATCAGAAAGAAGTTTCACAGAATGCTTCTGTCTAGTTCTTATTCGTAGAAATTTCCTTTTTCACCGTAGGCCTCAATGTTCTCCAAATGTCCACTTGCAGATTCTAGAAAAAGAGCATTTCAAAACTGCTTAATCAAAAGAAGCATTCAACTCTGTTAGATGAATGCACAGATCAGAATGAAGTTTCACAGAATGTTTCTGTGTAGTTTTTTTTGAAGATAATTCTTTTCTCACCATATGCCTCAAAGTGCTCCAAATGACCATTGCAGATTCTACAAAACAGGGGTTCAAAACTGCTGAATCAATAGATAGATTCATCTCTGTGAGATGAATGCACAGAACAAAGAACTTTCACGGAATGCTTCTGTGTAGTTTTTATGGGTAGTTATTTCTTTTTTCACCTTAGGCAGGCCTCAATGTTCTCCAAATATACAGTTGCAGATTCTACAAAAACAGTGTTACAAAACTGCTCAATCAAAAGAAAGGTTTTACTCTGTGAGACGAATGCACAGAACAGAAAGAAGTTTCACAGAGTGCTTCTGTTTAGCTTTTATGGGAAGACATTTCATTTTTCACCAGAGGCCTCAATGTTCTCCAAATGTCAGCCTGCAGATTCCACAAAAAGAGTGTTTCAAAACTGCTCAATCAAAAGAAAGGTTCAACTCGGTTAGATGAATGCACAGATCAGAAAGAAGTTTCAAAGAATGCTTCTTTCTAGTTTTTATTTGAAGATATTTCGTTTTACACCATAGGTCTGATAGAGCTCCAAATATCCACTTGTAAATTCTACAAAAAGAGTGTTTCGAGATTGCTGAATCAAAAGAAAGATTCAACTCTGTGAGATGAATGCACAGATCAGAAAGAAGTTTCACAGAATGCTTCTCTGTAGTTTTTTTTGGTGGATACTTCCTTTTTCCCCATAGGCCTCAAAAATCTCCAAATGTCCACTAGCAGATTCTGCAAAAAGAATGTTTCAAAACTGGTCAATCAAAAGTAAGGTTCATCTCTGTGAGATAAATGCACAGATCAGCTAGTAGTTTTTCACAATGCTTCTGTGAAGTTTCTTTGGTTAGATATTTCGTTTTCACCATAGGCCTCAATGCTCTCCAAATGTCCACTTGCATATTCTACAAAAAGAGTGTTTCAAAACTACACAATAAAAATAAGGGTTCAAATCTGTAAGATGAATGCACAGATCAGAATGAACTTTCACAGAATACTTCTGTCTAGTTTTTATTTGAAGATATTTCCTTTCTCACCAAAGGCCTCAGAGCACTCCAAATGTCCACTTGCAGATTCTACAAAAAGATTGTTTCCAAACTGCTCAGTAAAAAGAAAGGTTCTACTCTGTGAGATGAATTCATGGAACATAAAGAAGTTTCACAGAATGCTCCTGTGTAGTTTTTATGGGAAGATATTTCATTTTTCAATGTAGGCCTCAATGTTCTCCAAATGTCCACTGGCAGATTCTACAAAAAGAGTGCTACAAAAGTGCTTAATTAAAAGAAAATTTCAACTCTCTTAGATGAATGCACAGATCAGAAGGAAGTTTCACAGAATGGTTCTTGGTAGTTTTTATTTGAAGTTATTTCGTTGTTCACTAAGACCTCTAGGCGCTCCGAATGTTCACTTGAAGATTCTACAAAATGTGTGTTTTGAAATTGCTCAATGAATACAAAGATTCTACTCTGTGAGATGAATGCACAGGTCAGAATGATGTTTCACATAATGCTTCTCATAGTTTTCATGGGTGGATACTTCCATTTTCCCCATAGTCCTCAAAGCATTCCAAATGTCCACTTGCAGATTCTACAAAAAGAGTGTTTCAAAACTGCTCAGTCAAAGAAAGGTTCAACTCTGTGAGATGAATGCAGAGAATAGAAAGAAGTTTCACAGAATGCTTCTGTGTTGTTTTTATGGGAAGATGTTTCGTTTTTCACAATAGGCCTCAATGATCTCCAAATGGCGAACTTGCAGATTCTACAAAAAGGGTGTTTCAAAACAGTTCAATCAAAAGAAATGTTCAACTCTGTTAGATGAATACACAGATCAGAATGAAATTTCACACAATACTTATGTGTAGTTTTTATTTGAAGATATTTCATTTCCCACCGTAGGACTGAAAGCGCTCCAAATGTCCACTTGCAGATACTACAAAAATTGTGTTTCAAAAGTACTCCTTTAAAAGATAAGTTCATCTCTTTGAGATGAATGCACAGAAGAGAGAATGGTTTCACAGAATGATTATCTCTAGTTTTTATGGGAAGATATTTCATTTTCCACTATAGTCCTCAATGTTCTCCAAATGTCCACCTGCAGATTCTACAAAAAGAGTGTTTCAAAACTGCTCAATCAAAAATAAGGTTCAATTCTGTCAGATGAATGCACAGAGCAGAAAGAATTTTCACAGAATGCTTCGGTGTCGTTTTCATTTGATGATATTCCTTTTTCCACAATAGGCTGCAAAGCCCTCCAAATGTCCCCTTGAAGATTATACAAAAAAAGTGTTTCAATACTGCTCAACCTAAAGAAAGGTTTTACTCTGCAAGATGAATGAGCAGAATTGAAAGAAGTTTAACCGAATGCTTCTGTGTAGATTTTATGGGAAAATATTTCATTTTTCAATGAAGGCCTCAATATTCTCCAAATGTCCACTTGCAGATTTTACAAAAAGAGAGTTTTAAAAGTGCTCCATCAAAAGATAGGTTCATCTATGTTAGATGAATGCACGGAACAGAGAAAAGTTTCACAGGATGCTTCTGTGTAGTTTTTATGGGAAGATATTTCATTTTTCAATAAGGGCACAATGTTCTAAAACTATCCACTAGCAGATTCTAAAAAAGGAGTGTTTCAATACTGCTCAATCAAAAGTAAGGTTCAACTCTGTTAGATGAATGCACAGATCAGAAAAAACGTTCACAGAATACTTCCCTGTTGTTTTTATGGGAAGATATTTCTTTTTTCACCGTAGGCCTCAATGTTCTCCAAATGTCCAATTTCGGATTCTACAAAAATCCTTTTTCCAAGCTGTACAATCAAAACAAATGTTCCACTCTCTGAGATGAATGCACATTTCATAAAGAATTTTCACAGATTACTTCTGTGTACTTTTAATTTGTAGATATTCCTTTTTCCATGATTGGCCTCAAAGCGCTCCAAATGTCCGCTTGCAGAATATACAAAAAGAGTGTTTCAAAACTGCTCAATCAAAGAAATGTTCAACTCTGTGAGTTGAATGCAGAGAATAGTAAGAATTTTCACAGAAATATTCTGTGTAGTTTTTACTTGAAGATATTTCGTTTTTCAGCTTAGGCCTCAAAGATCTCCAAATGTCCACTTGCAGATTCTACAAAAAGAGTGTTTCAAAACAGGTCAATCAAAGGAAAGGTTCAACTCAGATAGATGAACGCACAGATCAGAAAGTAGTTTCACAGAATGCTTCTATGTAGTTCTTATTTGAAGATACATCTTTTTCCACGATAGGCCTCAAATCGCTCCAAATGTCCACTTGCAGATTCTACAAAAAGTGTTTCAAAACTACCCAATCAAAAGAAATGTTCTACTCTGTGAGATGAATGAACAGAACAGAAAAAGTTTCACAGAATGCTTCTGTGTAGTTTTTATGGGAAGATATTTCCTTTTTCACCGTATGCCTCAATGTTCTCCAAATGTCCATTTTCAGAATCTACAAAAAGAGTGTTTCAAAACTGCTCAATCAAAAGTAAGGTTCAAATCTGTTTGATGAATGCAGAGATCAGAAAGAAGTTTCACAGAATGTTTCCGTGTAGTTTTATGGGAAGATATTTCTTTTTTCACCGTAGGCCTAAACGCTCTAGAAATGTCCAATTGCAGATTCTATGAAAAGCCTGTTTCAAAGCTGCACAATCAAAAGAAAGTTTTCAATCTCTGAGATAAATGCGAAGTTCATAATGAAGTTTCGGAGATTACTTCTGTGTCATTTTTATTTGAAGATATTCCTTTTTCCACGATAGGCCTCAAAGCACTCCAAATGTCCACTAGCTGTTTATACAAATAGAGTGTTTCAAAACTGCTCTATCAAAAGAAAGGTTAAACTCTGTTAGGTGCATGCACAGATCAGAAAGAAGTTTCACAGAATGCTTCTGTGTAGTTTTAATGGGAAGATATTTCGTTTTTCACCGTAGGCCTCAATGTTCTCCAAATATCTACTTGCAGATTCTACAAAAAGAATGTTTCAAAACAGCTCAATGAAAGAAAGGTTCATCTCAGTTAGATGAATGCACAGATCAGAAAGAAGCTTCACAGAATGCTTCTGTGTAGTTTTTATTTGAAGATATTCCTTTTTCCACAATAGGCCTCATAGCGCTCCAAATGTCCACTTTCAGATTCAACAAAAAGAGAGTTTCAAAACTGCTCAATACAATTTTTGTATAAGGTGTAAGGAAGGGATCCAGTTTCAGCTTTCTACATATTGCTAGCCAGTTTTACCAGAACCATTTATTAAATAGGGAATCCTTTCCCCATTTCTTGTTTTTGTCATGTTTGTCAAAGATCAGATAGTTGTAGATATGTGGCATCATTTCTGAGGGCTCTGTTCTGTTCCATTGATCTATGTCTCTGTTGTGGTACCAGTACCATGCTGTTTTGGTTACTGTAGCCTTGTAGTATAGTTTGAAGTCAGGTAGCATGATGCCTTCATCATTTTTCTTTTGGCTTAGGATTGACTTGGCGATGCGGGCTCTTTTTTGGTTCCATATGAACTTTCAAGTAGATTTTTCCAATTCTGTGAAGAAAGTCATTGGTAGCTTGATGGGGATGGCATTGAATCTATAAATTACCTTGGGCAGTATGGCCATTTTCATGATATTGATTCTTCCAACCCATGAGCATGGAATATTCTTCCATTTCTTTGTATCCTCTTTTATTTCATTGAGCAGTGGTTTGTAGTTCTCCTTGAAGAGGTCCTTCACATCCCTTGTAAGTTGGATTCCCAGATATTTTATTCTCTTTGAAGCAATTGTGAATGGGAGTTCACTCATGATTTGGTTCTCTGTTTGTCTGTGATTGGTGTACAAGAATGCTTGTGATTTTTGTACATTGATTTTGTATACTGAGACTTTGCTGAATTTGCTAATCAGCTTAAGGAGATTTTGGGCTGAGACAATGGGGTTTTCTAGATATACAATCATGTCATCTGCAAACAGGGACAATTTGACTTCCTCTTTTCCTAATTGAATACCCTTTATTTCCTTCTGCTGCCTGATTTCTCTGGCCAGAATTTCCAGCACTATCTTGAATAGGAGCAGTGAGAGAGGGCATCCCTGTGTTGTGCCAGTTTTCAGAGGGAATGCTTCCAGTTTTTGCCCATTCAGTATGATATTGGCTGTGAGTTTGTCATAGATAGCTCTTATTATTTTGAGATACGTCCCATCAATACCTAATTTATTGAGAGTTTTTAGCATGAAGTGTTGTTGAATTTTTTCAAAGGCGTTTTCTTCTCTCTTCAAAGCTGTCAGTCAGACAGGGACATTTAATTCTGAGGAGGTACTTGCTGACTTTTTGTTTGTCTGTGCCCTGCCCCCAGAGGTGGAGCCTATAGAGGCAGGCAGGCCTACTTGAGCTGCAGTGGGCTCCACCCAGTTCGAGGTTTCTGGCTGCTTTGTTTACCTAAGCAAGCCTGGGCAATGGCGGGTGCACCTTCCCCAGCCTTGCTGCCGCCTTGCAGATGGATCTCAGACTAATGTGCCAGCAATCAGCGACACTCCATGGGCATAGGACCCTCCAAGCCAGGTGCAGGACACAATCACCCAGTGTACCATTTTCCAGGCCCGTTGGAAAAGCGCAGTATTAGGGTGGGACTGACCTGATATTCCAAGTGCCGTCTGTTACCCCTTTCTTTGATTAGGAAAGGGAACTCCCTGACCCCTTCTGCTTCCCAAGGGAGGGAATGCCTCACCCTGCTTCAGCTCATGCACAGTGCGCTTCACCGACTATCCTGCACCCACTGTTTGGCACTCCCTAGTGAGATAAAACCGGTACCTCAAGAAGAAATGAAGAAATCACCCGTCTTCTGTGTCGTTCAGGCTAGGAGCTGGAGGCTGGAGCTTTTGCTATTCGGCCATCTTGGCTCCACAGACCTTCTGACTTACTTGAAGATATTTTGGTTTTCAAAATAGGCCTCAAAGATCTCCAAATGTCCACTTGCAGATTCTAAAAAAAAGAGTGTTTCAAAACTGTTCATTCAAAACAAAAGTTCTACTCAGATGAATGCACAGATGAGAAAGAAGTTTCACAGAATGCTACTGTATAGTTTTAAGGGGAAGATATTTCGTTTTACACCATATGCCTCAATATTCTCCAAATATCCCCTTGCAGATTCTACAAAAAGAGTTGCAAAACAGCTCAATCAAAAGAAAGGTTCAACTCAGTGAGAAGAATGCACAGATCAGAAAGTAGTTTCACAGAATACTTCTGTGTAGTTTTTATTTGAAGATACAGCTTTTTCCACGATAGGCCTCAAAGAGCTCCAAATGTCCACTTGCAGATTCTACAAAAAGAGTGTTTCAAAACTGCTCAGTCAAAAGAAAAGTTCTACTTTGTGAGATGAATGAACAGAACAGAAAGAAGTTTCAAGGAATGCTTCTTTGTAGTTTTTAGGGGAAGATATTTCTTTTTTCACCATAGGCCTCAATGTTCTCCAAATGTCCACTTGCAGAATCTACAAATAGAGCGTTTCAAAACTGCTCAATCAAAAGTAAGGTTCAACTCTGTTAGATGAATGCAGAGATCAGAAAGTAGTTTTACAGAATGCTTCTGTGTAGTTTTTATTTGAAGATATACCTTTTTCCACTATGGGCCTCAAAGCGCTCAAAATGTCCACTTACAGTTTATACAGAAAGAGTGTTTCAAAACTACCCAATCAAAAGAAAGGTTCAACACTGTGAGATGAATGCCAGAATAGGAAGAAATTTCACAGAAGTATTCTGTGTAGTTTTTACTTGAAGATATTTCGTTTTTCACCATAGGCCTCAAAGATCTCCAAATGTCCACTTGCAGATTCTACAAATAGAGTGTTTCAAAACTGCTCGATCAAAAATAAAGTTCAACTCTGTTAGTTGAATGCAAAGATCAGAAAGAAGTTTCACAGAATGCTTCCGTGTAGTTTTTAAGGGAAGATATTTCATTTTTCACCATTGGCCTAAATGTTCTCCAAATGTACACTTGCAGATTCTACAAATATTTTGATTCAAAACTGCTCATCAAAAATAAGGTTCAACTCTTTTAATTGAATGCACAGATCAGAAAGAAGTTTCACAGAATGCTTCTATGTAATTTTTATTTGAAGACATTCCTTTTTCCACAATAGGCCTGAAAGCACTCAAAATGTCCACTTGCAGTTTATACAGAAAGAGTGTTTCAAAACTACCCAATCAAATGAAAGGTTCAACACTGTGAGATGAATGTAGAGAATAGAAAGAAATTTCACAGAAGTATTCTGTGTAGTTTTTACATGAAGATATTTCGTTTTTCACCATAGGACTCAAAGATCTCCAAATGTCCACTTGCAGATTCTACAAAAAGAGTGTTTCAAAACTGCTCAATCAAAAGAAAGGTTCTACTCTGTTACATGAATGCAGAGATCAGAAAGTAGTTTCACAGAATGCTCTGTGTGTTTTTAATGGGAAGATATTAGGTTTTACACCATATGCCTCAATATTCTCTGAATATCCCCTTGCAGACTCTACAAAAAGAGTGTTTCAAAACAGCTCAATCCAAAGAAAGTTTCAACTCAGTGAGATAAACGCACAGATCAGAAAGCAGTTTCACAGAATGCTTCTGTGTAGTTTTTATTGGAAGATATAACTTTTTCCATGATAGTCTTCATAGCGCTCTAAATGTCCACTTGCAAACTCTACAAAAAGAGTGTTTCAAACCTGCTCAGTCAAAAGAAAGATTCTACTTTGTGAGATGAACAAACAGAATAGAAAGAAGTTTCACAGAATGCTTCTGTGTAGTTTTAATGGGGAGATATTTCGTTTTTCATGCAGGCCTCAATGTTCTCCAAATGTCCACTTGCAGATTCTACAAATAGAGTGTTTCAAAACAGCTCAATCAAACTAAGGTTAAACACTGTAAGTTGAATGCACAAATCAGAAAGAAGTTTCACAGAATGTTTCCATGTAATTTTTAATAGAAGATATTTCGTTTTTCACCATAGGTATCAAATGTTCTCAAAATGTCCACTTGCAGATTCTACAAGAAGAGTGTTTCAAAACTGCTCAGTCAAAAGAAAGGTTGTACTTTGTGAGATGAATGAACGGAATAGAAAGATGTTTCACAGAATTCTTCTGTGTAGTTTTAATGGGAAGATATTTCATTTTTGACCGCAGGCCACAATATTCTCCAAATGTCCAGTTGCAGATTCTACAAAGAGAGTGTTTCAAAACTGCTCAATCAAAAGTTAGGTTCAATTCTGTTAGTTGAATGCACAGATCAGAAAGTAGTTTCAAAGAATGCTTCTGTGTAGTTTTTATGGGAAGATATTTCTTTTTCCACCATGGGCCTCAATGTTCTCCAAATGACCACTTGCAGATTCTATAAAAAGTCTGTTTCAAAACTGCTCAATCAAAAGTAAGGTTCAAATCTATCAGTTGAATGCACAGATCAGAAAGAAGTTTCACAGAATTCTTCTGTGTAGTTTTTATTTGAAGATATACCTTTTTCCATGATAGGCCTCAAAGCACACCAAATGTCCACTTTCTGATTCTACATAAAGAGTGCTTCAAAACTGATCAGTTAAAAGAAAGGTTCTACTTTGTGAGACTAATGAACAGAATAAAAAATGTTTCACAGAATGCTTTCGTGTAGTTTTTTGGGGAAGATGTTTCATTTTTCACCATAGACCTCAATGTTCTCGAAATGTCCACTTGCAGATTCCACAAATACATTGTTTCAAAACTGCTCAATCGAAATTAAGGTTAAACTCTGTTAGTTGAATGCACACATCAGAAAGAAGTTTCACAGAATGCTTCTTTGTACGTTTTATTTGTAGATATTCGTTTTTCCACGATAGGACTCAATGCGCTCCAAATGTCCACTTGCAGTTTATACAGAAAGAGTGTTTCAAAACTACCCAATCAAAAGAAAGACTCAACACTGTGAGATGAATGCAGAGAATAGAAAGAAATTTCACAGAAGTATTCTGTGTAGTTTTTACTTGAAGATATTTCGTTTTTCACCATAGGCCTCAAAGATCTCCAAACGTTCACAGGCAGATTCTACAAAAAGAGTGTTTCAAAACTGCGCAATTAAAAGAAAGGTTCGGCCGGGCGTGGTGGCTCACGCTTGTAATCCCAGCACTTTGGGGGGCTGAGGCGGGTGGATCACGAGGTCAGGAGATCGAGACCATGGTGAAACCCCATCTCTACTAAAAATACAAAAAATTAGCCGGGCGTGGTGGCGGGCGCCTGTAGTCCCAGCTACTTGGAGAGGCTGAGGCAGGAGAATGGCGTGAACCCGGGAGTCGGAGCTTGCAGTGAGCCGAGATTGCGCCACTGCACTCCAGCCTGGGTGACAGAGCAAGACTCCGTCTCAAGAAAAAAAAAAAAAAAAAAAAGAAAGGTTCTACTCTGTTAGATGAATGCACAAATCAAAATGTACTTTCACAGAATTCTTCTCTGTAATTTTAAGGGGAAGATATTTCGTTTTACACCGTATACCTCAATATGCACCGAATATCCCCTTGCAGATTCTACAAAAAGAGTGTTTCAAAACAGCTCAATCAAAACAAAGGTTCAACTCAGTGAGATGAATGCACAGATCAGAAAGTAGTTTCACAGAATGCTTCTGTGTAGTTTCTATTTGAAGATATACCTTTTTCCACAATAGGCCTCAAAGCGCTCCAAATGTCCACTTGCAGATTTTACAAAAATAGTGGTTTAAAACTGCTCAGTCAAAAGAAAGGTTCTACTTTGTGAGATGAATGAACAGAATAGACAGAAGTTTCACAGATTGCTTCTGTGTAGTTTTTATGGGAAGATATTTCGTTTTTCACCATAGGCCTCAATGTTCTCCAAATCTCCACTTGCAGAATCTACAAATAGAGTGTTTCAAAACTGCTCAATCAATAGTAAGTTTCAACTCTGTTAGTTGAATGCACAGATCAGAAAGAAATTTCCCAGAATGCTTCCATGTAGATTTTAGGGGAAGATATTTCGTTTTTCACTGTAGGCCACAATATTCTCCAAATGTACACTTGCAGATTCTACAAATAGAGTGTTTCAAAACTGCTCAATCAAAACTAAGGTTAAAATCTGTTAGTTGAATGCACAGATCAGAAAGAAGTTTCACAGAATGCTTCCGTGTACTTTTTATGGGAAGATATTTCATTTTTCACCGTAGGCCTCAATTTTCTCCAAATGTCCACTTGCAGATTCTACAAGTAGAATATTTCAAAACTGCTCAATCAAAATTAAGGTTAAACCCTGTTAGTTGAATGCACAGATCAGAAAGTAGTTTCACAGAATGCTTCTGTGTGGTTTTAAGGGGAAGATATTTCGTTTTACACTGTCTGCCTCAATATTCTCCAAATATACCCTTACAGATTCTACAAAAAAATTGGTTCAAAATAGCTGAATCAAAAGAAAGATTCGACTCAGTGAGATGAATGCACAGATCAGAAAATAGTTTCACAGAATGTCTGTGTGTAGTTTTTATTTGAAGATATATATTTTTCCATGATAGGCCTCAAAGCACTGCAAATGACCCATTCCAGATTCTACAAAAAGAGGGTTTCAAAACTGCTTAGTCAAAAGAAAGGTTCTACTTTGTGAGGTGAATGAACAGAATAGAAAGAAGTTTCACAGATTGCTTCTGTGTAGTTTTTATGGGAAGATATTTCCTTTGTCACCTTAGTCCTCAATGTTCTCCAAATCTCCAATTGCAGATTCTACAAATAGAGTGTTTCAAAACTGCTGAATCAAGAGTAAGGTTCAACTCCGTTAGTTGAAGGTACAGATCAGAAAGAAGTCTCACAGAATGCTTCCATGTCATTTTTCTGGGAAGATATTTCCTTTTTCAACTTAGGCCTGAATGTTCTCCAAATGGCCACTTGCAGATACTACAAATAGAGTGTTTCAAAACTGCTCAATCAAAACTAAGGTTAAACTCTGTTAGTTGAATGCACAGATCAGAAAGAAGTTTCACAGAATACTTCCATGTAGTTTTTATGGGAAGATATTTCTTTTTTCACCATAGGCCTCAATGTTCTCCAAATGTCCACTTGCAGATTCTACAAAAAGAGTGTTTCAAAACTGCTCAATCAAAAGTAAGGTTCAACTCTCTTAGTTGAATGCACAGAGCAGAACGAAGTTTCACAAAAAGCTTCTGTGTAGTTTTTATTTGAAGATATTCCTTTTTCCACAATAGGCCCCTTAGGGCTCCGAATGTCCCCTTGCAGTTTATACAGAAAGAGTGTTTCGAAACTATCCAATGAAAAGAAAGGTTCAACACTGTGAGATGAATGCTGAGAATAGAAATGAATTTCCCAGAAGTATTCTGTGTAGTTTTTACTTGAACACATTTCGATTTTCACCATAGGCCTCAAAGATCTCCAAATGTCCACTTGCAGATTCTACAGAAAGAGTGTTTAAAAACAGCTCAATCAAAAGAAAGGTTCAACTCAGTGAGATGAATGCAAAGATCATAAAGTAGTTTCACAGAATGCTTCTGTGTAGTTTTTATTTGAAGATATAAATTTTTCCATGATAGGCCTCAAAGCCCTCCAAATGTCCAATTGCAGATTCAACAAAAAGAATGTTTGAAAACTGCTCAGTCAAAAGAAAGGTTCTACTTTGTGAGATGAATGAACAGAATAGAAAGTAATTTCACAGAATACTTCTGTGTAGTTTTTATGGGAAGAGATTTCATTTTTCACAGTAGGCCTCAATGTTCTCCAAATGTCCACTTTCAGATTCTACAAATAGAGTGTTTCAAAACTGCTCAGTCAAAAGAAAAGTTCTACTTTGTGAGATGAATGAACAGAATAGAAAGAAGTTTCACACAATGCTTCTTTGTAGTTTTTAGGGGAAGATATTTCGTTTTTCACTGTAGGCCTCAATGTTTGCCAAATGTCCACTTGCAGATTCTACAAATAGAATGTTTCAAAACTGCTCAATCTAAACTAAGGTTAAGCTCTCTAAGTTGAATGCACAGATCAGAAAGTAGTTTCACAGAATGCTTCCGTGTAGTTTCTATGGGAAGATATTTCTTTTTTCACTATAGGCCTCAATGTTCTCCAAATGTCCACTTGCAGATTCTACAAAAAGAATGTTTCAAAACTGCTCAATCAAGAGAAATGTTCAACTTTTTTGAAGGAATGCACAGATCAGAAAGGAGTTGCACAGAATGCTTCTGTGTAGTTATTATTTGGATATGTTCTTTTTTCCACTATAAGCCTCAAGCACTCCAAATATGCACTTTCAGATTCTGCAAACAGTGTGTTTCAAAACTACTCAATGAAAATAAAGGTTCCACTCTGTGATATGAGGGCACAGAATAGGAGGAATTTTCTCAGAATGCTTCTGTGTAGTATTTAAGGGAAGATATTTTGTTTTTCACTATAGGCATCAAAGTTATGTGAATGTCCTCTTGCAGATTCTACAAAAAGAGTGTTTCAAAACTGCTCAATCAAAAGAAAGGTTTTACTGTGTGTGATGAATGCACAGAATAGAAAGAAGTTTCAAAAATTCTTCTGTGTAGTTTATATGGGAAAATATTTCGTTTTTCAACGTAGGCCTCAATCTTCTCCAAATGTCCCATTGCAGATTCTACAAAAGGAGTGTTTCAATAAAGGTCAATCAAAAGAAAGATTCAAGTCTGCAGGATGAATGCACAGGTCAGAAAGTAGTTTCACAGAATGCTTGAATGATATTTTAAGGTAAGATATTTCATTTTTCACCATTGGCCTCAATGTTCTCCAAATGGCCACCTGCAGATTCTACAAAAACAGTGTTTCAAAACTGCTCAATCAAAAGAAAGTTTCAACTTTTTGAGACGAATGCACAGAATAGAAGGAAGTTTCAGTGAATGCTTCTGTGTAGTTTTTATGATAAGATATTTCATTATTCACCTTAGGCCTCAAAGCTCTCAAAACCTCCAATTGCAAATTCTACAAAAAGAGTGTATCGAAACTGCTCAATCAAAAGTAAGGTTCTAATCTGTGAGACGAGTGCACATAATAGAAAGAAGTTTCAAAGAATGCTTCTGTGTAGTTTTTATTGGAAGATATTTCATTTTTCAACGTAGGCCTCCATGTTCTCCAAATCTCCACTTGCAGATTCTACAAAAAGAGTGTTTCAAAAAAGGTCAATCAAAAGAAAAGTTCAGCCCTGTGAGATGAATGCATAGAATAGAAAGTAGTTTCACAGAATGCTTCTGTGTAATTTTTAAGGGAATATAATTTGTTTTTCACCATAGGCATCAATGTTCTCCAAATGTCCAGTTGCAGATTCTACAAAAGAGTGTTTCAAAACACCTCAATGAAAAGAAATGTTCACCTCTGTTAGATGAACGCACTGAACAGAGAAGTGTTTCACCCAATCCTTCTGAGTACTTTTTACTTGAAGGTATTTCGTTTTTCACTATAAGCCTCAATGTTCTGAAAATGTCCTCTTGCAGATTGTACAGAAAGAGTGTTTCAAAACTGCTCAATCAAAAGAAAGTTTCAACTCTGTGACATGAATGCACAGAATAGAATGAAGTTTCCGTGAATGCTTCTGTGTGGTTTTTATGGGAAGATATTTTGTTATTCACCATAGGCCTTAAAGCTCTCAAAAGTCCACTTGAAATCCTACAAAAACAGTGTTTCAAAACTGCTCAATCTAAAGAAATTTTCTACTCTGTGTGACGAATGCACAGAATTGAAAGAAGTTTCACAGAATGCTTCTGTGTAGTTTTTATTTGAAGATATTCCTTTTTCCACGATAGGGCTCAAAGCGCTCCAGATGTCCACTTGCAGATTCTACAAAAAGAGTGTTTCAATACAGCTCAATCAAAACAAAGGTTCTACTCTGTGAGGTGAAGGTGCAGATTAGAAAGAAGTTTCACAGAATGCTTCTGTGCAGTTTTTATGGGAAGATATTTCGTTTTGCACGGTAGGCCTCAATGTTCGCCAAATGTCCACTTGCAGATACTAACAAAAGAGTGTTACAAAACAGATCAATCAAAAGAAAGGTTCAACTCTGTCGGACGAATACACACAACAGAGAAAAGTTTCACAGAATGCTTCTGTGTAGTTTTTAGGGGAAGATATTTTGTTTTTCACCATAGGCCTCCATGTTCTCCAAATCTCTATTTACAGATATTACAAAAAGGGTGTTTCAAAACAGATCAATCCAAAGAAATTTCAAATCTGTGAGATGAATGCACAGAATAGAAAGAAGTTTCACAGAATGCTTCTGTGTAGTATTTATGGGAAGATATTTCGTTTTTTCACGGTAGGCCTCAAAGTTCCCCAAATGTCCACTTGCAGATTCTACAGAAAGAGTGTTTCAAAAGATCTCAATCAAAAGATATTTTCAACTCTGTTAGATTAATGTACAGAACAGGGTAAAGTTTCATAGAATAATTCTCTTTTGTTTTAATGGGAAGATATTTCCTTTTTCACCGTAGGCCTCAATCTTCTCTAAATGTCCAAGTGCAGTTACTAAAAAAAGTGTGTTTCAAAACAGACGAATCAAAAGAAAGATTCAGCTCTGTTGGGTGAATGCACAGATCACAAAGAAGTCCCACAGAATGCTTCTGTGTCGTTTTTATTTGAAGATATTCCTTTTTCTACAATAGGCCACAAAGCACTCCAAATGTCCAATTGCAGATTCTACAAAAAGAGTGTTTCAAAACTGCTCAATCAAAAGAAAGTTTCAACTCCATTAGATGAATGCACTGAATAGAATGTAGGTTCACAGAATGCTTCTGTGTAGTTTGTATGGTAAGATATTTCGTTTTTCAACGTAGGCCTCAAAGTTCTCCAAATGTCCAATTCCAGATTCTACAAACAGATTGTTTCAATACTGCTCAATCAAAAGAAAGGTTCAACTCTGTGAAATGAATGCACAGAATAGAAGGAAGCTTCAATGAATGCTTCTGTGTAGTTTTTATGGGAAGATATTTCGTTATTCACCACAGGCCTCAAAGCTCTCAAAATGTCCACTTGCAAATAGTTCAAAAAGTGTGTTTCAAATCTGCTCAATCAAAACAAAGGTTCTACTCAGTGAGATGAATGCAGTGAATAGAAAGAAGTTTCACAGAATGCTTCTGTGTAGTTTTTATGGGAAGATATTTCGTTTTTCACCATAGGCCTCAATGTTCTCCAAATGTCCAATTGAAGATTCTACAAAAAGAGTGTTTCAAAACAGCACAATCAAAAGACAGGTTAAACACTGTTAGACGAATGCACACAACAGAAAAAAGTTTAACAGAATGCCTATGTGTAGTTTTTATGGGAAGATATTTCGTTTTTCACCGTAGGCCTCAATTTTCTCCTAATGTCCACTTGCAGATTCTACAAAGAGTGTTTCAAATCTGCTCAATCAAAAGAAAGGTTCTACTCTGTGAGATGAATGCACCGAATAGAAAGAAGTTTCACAGAATACTTCTGTCTAGTTTTTATTGGAAGATATTTCAGTTTTCAACATAGGCCTCAATTTTCTCCAAATGTCCACTTGCAGATTCTACAAAAATAGTGTTTCAAAACAGCTCAAATAAAAGAAAGTTTCAACTCTGCAGGATGAATTCACAGATCAGAAAGTAGTTTCACAGAATGCTTCTGTGTAGATTTTATGGTAAGTTATATCGTTCTTCACCATATGCCTCTATGTTCTGCAAATGTCCACTTGCAGATTCTACAAAAAGAGTGTTTCAAAACTGCTCAATCAAAAGAAAGTTTCAACTCTGTGACATGAATGCACAGAATAGAATGAAGTTTCCGTGAATGCTTCTGTGTGGTTTTTATGGGAAGATATTTTGTTATTCACCATAGGCCTTAAAGCTCTCAAAAGTCCACTTGAAATCCTACAAAAACAGTGTTTCAAAACTGCTCAATCTAAAGAAATTTTCTACTCTGTGTGACGAATGCACAGAATTGAAAGAAGTTTCACAGAATGCGTCTGTGTAGTTTTTATGGGAAGATATTTGGTTTTTCACCATAGCCCTCCATGTTCTCCAAATGTCCACTTGCAGTTTATACAGAAAGAGTGTTTCAAAACTGCTCAATCAAAAGAAAGGTTCAATTCTGTGAGATGAATGCACAGATCAGAAAGAAGTTCCACAGAATGCTTCCATGTAGTTTTAATGGGAAGATATTTCTTTTTTCACCCGAAGCCTCAGTGCTCTAGAAATGTCCAATTGCAGTTTCTACAAAAAGAGTTTTTCAAAGCTGCACAATGAAAAAAATGTTCCACTCTCTGAGATGAATTCACAGTTCATAAAGAAGTTTCACAGATTCCTTCTGTGTAGTTTTTATTTGAAGATATTCCTTTTTCCATGATAGGCCTCAAAGCGCTGTAAATGTCCACTTGCAGATTCCACAAAAAGAGAGTTTCAAAACTGCTCAATCAAAAGAAAGGTTCTAGTCCGTGAGATGAATGAACAGAAGAGAAAGAAGTTTCATGGAATGCTTCAGTGTAGTTTTTAGGGGAAGATGTTTCATTTTTCACTGTAGGCCACAATGTTCTCCAAATGTCCACTTGCAGATTCTAAAAAAAGAGTGCTTCAAAAGTGCTCAATCAAAAGAAAGTTTCTACACTGTTAGATGAATGCACAAATCAGAAAGAAGTTTCACAGAATGCTTCTGTGTTGGCTTAATGGGAAGACATTTCGATTTTTCACCGAATGCCTCAATATTCGCTAAATATCAACTTGCAGATTTTACAAAAAGAGTGTATCAAAACAGCTCAATCAAAAGAAACATTCAACTCAGTGAGATGAATTCACAGATCGAAAGAAGTTTCACAGAATGCTTCTGTGTAGTTTTTATTGAAGATATACCTTTTTCCACAATAGGTGTCAAAGCGCTCCAAATGTCCACTTGTTTGAAAGAGTGTTTCAAAACAGCTCAATCAAAAGAAAGTTTCAACTCAGAGAGATGAATGCACAGATCAGAAAGAAGTTGCACAGAATGCTTCTGTGTAGTTCTGTTTGAAGATATTCCTATTTCCACGATACGCCTCAAAGCACTCCAAATGTCCACTTGCAGACTCTACTAAAAGAGAGTTTAAAACTGTGCAATTAAAAGAAAGGTTCTACTCTGTGAGAAGAATGAACAGAATAGAAAGAAGTTTCACAGAAAGGTTCTGTGTAGTTTTTAGGGGAAGATGTTTCATTTTTCACCGTGGGCCTCAATGTTCTCCAAATGTCCACTTGCATATTCTACAAAAAGAGTGCTTCAAAACAGCTCAATCAAAAGAAAGGGTCAACTCTGTGAGATGAATGCACAGATCAGAAAGAAGTTGCACAGAATGCTTCTGTGTAGTTTTTATTTGAAGATATTCCTTTTTCCACGATAGGCCTCAAAGCGCTCAAAGTGTCCACTTGCAGATTGTACTAAAAGAGAGTTTCAAAACTGCTCAATCAAAGAAAGGTTCTACTCTGTGAGATGAATGAACAGAATAGAAAGATGTTTCACAGAATGCTTCTGTGTAGTTTTTAGGGGAAGATGTTTCGTTTTTCACGGTAGGCCTCAATGTTCTCCAAACGTCCACTTCCAGATTCTACAAAAGAGTGCTTCAAAACTGCTTTATCAAAATAAAGGTTCTACTCTCTTAGACGAATGCACATATCAGAAAGAAGTTTCACAGAATGCTTCTTTGTAGTTTTAATGGGAAGATATTTCGTTTTTCACTGTTTGCCTCAATGTTCTCCAAATATCCACTTGCAGATTCTACAAAAAGAGTGCTTCAAAACAGCTCAAGCAAAAGAAACTTTCAACTCAGTGAGATAAATGCATAGATCAGAAACAAGTTTCACAGAATGCTTCTGTGTAGTTTTAATTTGAAGATATTCCTTTTTCCACGATAGGCCTCAAAGCGCTCAAAATGTCCACTTGCAGATTCTACAAAAAGAGATTTTCAAAACTGCTCAACCAAAAGAAAGGTTCTACAATTTGAGATGAATGAACAGAATAGAAAGAAGTTTCACACAATGCTTCTGTGTAGTTTTTAGGGGATGATGTTTCGTTTTTCACCATAGCCCTCAATGTTCTCTAAATGTCCACTTGCAGATTCTACAAAAAGAGTGTTTCAAAACTGCTCAATCAAAAATAAGGTTCAACTCTGTTAGATGAAAGCACTGATTAGAAAGAAGTTTCACAGAATGCTTCCATGTAGTTTTTATGGGAAGATATTTCTTTTTTCACCCTAGGCCTCAGTGCTCTAGAAATATCCAATAGCAGTTTCTACGAAAAGCCTTTTTCAAAGCTGCACAATAAAAAGAAAGGTTCCACTCTCTGAGATGAATGCACAGTTCATAAAGAAGATTCACAGAGTACTTCTGTGTAGTTTTATTTTAAGATATTCCTTTTTCCACGATAGGCCTCAAAGCACTCCAAATGTCCACTTGCAGTTTATACAGAAAGATGGTTTCAAAAACTCCTCGATCAAAAGAAAATTTCAACTATATGAGATGAATGCAGACAATAGAAAGAAATTTCACAGAATTATTCTGTGTAGTTTTTACTGGAAGATATTTCATTTTTCACGCTAGGCCTCAAAGGTCTCCAAATGTCCACTTGCAGATTCTACAAAAAGAGTGTTGCAAAACTGTTCAATAAAAAGAAATGTTCTACTCTGTTAGATGTATGCACAGATCAGAAAGAAGTTTCACAGAATGCTTCTGCGTAGTTTTAAAGGGAAGATATGTCGTTTTCCACTGTAGGCCTCAATGTTCTCCAAATATCCACATGCAGATACTGCAAAAAGAGTGTTTCACAACAGCTCAATCAAAAGAAAGGTTCAATTCAGTGAGAAGAATGCACAGATCAGAAAGAAGTATCACAGAATGCTTCTGTGTAGTTTTTATTTGAAGTTATTCCTTTTTACATGATAGACCTTAAATGGCTTCAATTGTCCACTTGCAGATTCTATTAAAAGAGAGTTTCAGAACTGCTCAATCAAAAGACAGTTTCTGCTCTTTGAGATGAATGAACAGAATAGAAAGAAGTTTCACAGAATGCTTCTGTGTAGTTTTTAGGGGAAGACGTTCCGTTTTTCACGGTAGTCCTCTATGTTCTCCAAATGTCCACTTGCAGATCCTACAAAAAGAGTGTTTCAAAACTGCTGAATCAAAAGAAAGGTTCCACTCTGTTAGTTGAATTCACAGATCAGAAAGAAGTTTCACAGAAGGCTTCTGCATAGTTTTAATGGGAAGATGTTTCATTTTTCACCGTATGTCTCAGTGTTCTCCAAATATCCACTTGCAGATTATTCAAAAAGAGTGTTTGAAAACAGCTCTATCAAAAGAAAGGTTCAACTCAGTGAGATGAATGCACAGATCGGAAAGTAGTTTCACAGAATGCTTCTCTGTAGTTTTTATTTGAAGATATTCCTTTTTCCACGATAGGCCTCAAAGCACTCCAAATGTCCAATTGCAGATTCTACAAAAAGAGTGTTTCAAAACTTCTCTGTCAAAAGAAAGGTACTAATTTGTGAAACGAATGAACAGAATAGAAAGAAGTTTCACAGAATGCTTCTATGTAGTTTTCATGGGAAGATATTTCATTTTTCACCGTAGGCCTCAATGTTCACCAAATGTCAAATTGCAGATTCTACAAATGGAGTGTTTCAAAACTGCTCAATCAAATCTAAGGTTAAACTCTGTCAGTTGAATGCACAGACAAGAAAAATGTTTCACAGAATGCTTCCGTGTAGTTTTTAGGAGAAGATATTTCGTTTTTCACTGTAGGCCTCAATGTTCTCCAAATGTCCACTTGCAGATTCTACAAATAGTGTGTCTCAAAACTGCTCAATCAAAACTAAGGTTAAAGTCTGTCAGTTGAATGCACAGATCAGAAAGAAGTTTCACAGAATGCTTCTGTGTAGTTTTTATGGGAAGATATTTCTTTTTTCACCATAGGCCTCAATGTTCTCAAAATGTCCATGTGCGGATTCTACCAAAAGAGTGTGTCAAAACTGCTCAATCAATAGTACGGTTCAACTCTGTTAGTTGAATGCACAGATCAGAAAGAAGTTCCATAGAATGCTTCTGTGTAGTTTATATTTGAAGGTATTTCTCTTTCCACGATAGGCTGCAAAGCACTCCAAATATCCACTTGCAGTTTATACAGAAAGAGTGTTTGAAAACTACCCAATCAAAAGAAAGGTTCAACACTGGGAGATGAATGCAGAGAATAGAAAGATATTTCACCGAAGTATTCTGTGTAGTTTTTACTTGAAGATATTTCATTTTCCACCATAGACCTCACAGATCTCCAAATGTCCACTTGCAGATTCTACAAAAAGAGTGTTTCAAAACTGCTCAATTAAAAGAAATGTTCTACTCTGTTAGATGAGTGCACAGATCAGAAAGTAGTTTCACAGAATGCTTCTGTGTGGTTTTAAGGGGAGGATATTTCGTTTTATACCGTATGCCTCAATATTCTCCAAATATCCCCCTGCAGATGCTACAAAAAGAGTGTTTCAAAACTATTCAATCCAAAGAATGTTTAAACTCAGTGAGATGAATGCACAGATCAGAAAGTAGTTTCACACAATGCTTCTGTGTAGTTTTTATTTGAAGATATACCTTTTTCCACAATAGGCCATAAAGCGTTCCAAATGTCCACTTGCAAATTCTACAAAAAGAGTGTTTCAAAACTTCTCAGTCAAAAGAAAGGTTCTACTTTATGAGATGAATGAACAGAATAGAAAGAAGTTTCACAGAATGCTTCTGTGTAGTTTTTATGGGAACATATTTCGTTTTTCGCTGCAGGCCTCAATGTTCTCCAAATGTCCACTTGCGGATTCTACAAATAGAGGGTTTCAAAACTGCTCAATCAAAAGTAAGGTTCAAATCTGTTAGTTGAATGCACAGATGAGAAAGTAGTTTCACAGAATGCTTCCGTGTAGTTTCTATGGGAAGACATTTCTTTTTTCACCATAGGCTTCAATGTTCTCACAATGTCCACTTTCAGTTTCTGCAAAAAGTGTGTTTCAAAACTGCTCAATTTAATGTAAGATTCAACTCTGTTAGTTGAATGCACAGATCAGAAAGAAGTTTTACACAAAGCTTTCATGTAGTTTTTAGGGGAAGATATTCCCTTTTTCACTGTAGGCCTGAATGTTCTCCAAATGTCCACTAGCAGATTCTACAAATAGTGTGTTTCAAAACTGCTCAATCAAAACTAAGGTTAAATTCTGTTAGTTGAATGCACAGATAAGAATGAAGTTTCACAGAATGCTTCTGTGTAGTTTTTATGGAAAGATATTTCTTTTTTCACCATTGGCCTCAATGTTCCCAAAATGTCCACATGCAGATTCTACAAAAACAGTTTTTCAAAACTACCCAAGCTAAAGAAATGTTTAACACTGTGAGATGAATGCAGAGAATAGGAAGAAATTTCACAAAACTATTCTGTGTAGTTTTTACTTGAAGATATTATGTTTTTCACCATAGGCCTCAAAGATCTCCAAATGTCCACTTGCAGATTCTACAAAAAGAGTCTTTCAAAACTGCTCAATCAAAAGAAAGGTTCTACTCTGTTAGATGAATGCACAGATCAGAAAGTAGTTTCACAGAATGCTTCTGTGTAGTTTTAAGGGGAAGATATTTTCTTTTACACCGTATGCCTCAATTTTGCTCCAAATATCCCCTTGCAGATTCTACAAAAAGAGTGTTTCAAAACAGCTCAATAAAAAGAAAGGTTCAACTCAGTGCAATGAATGCACAGGTCAGAAAGTAGTTTCACAGAATGGTTCTGTGTAGTTTTTATTTGAAGACATACCTTTTTCCACGATAGGCCTCAATGCGCTCCAAATGTCCACTTGCAGATTCTACAAAAAGAGGGTTTCAAAATGGCTCAGTCAAAAGAAAAGTTGTACTTTGTGAGATGAATGAAGAGAATAGAAAGAAGTTTCACAGAATGCTTCTGTGTAGTTTTTATGGGAAGGTATTTCAATTTTCACCGTAGGTTTCAATGTTCTCAAATGTCCACTTGCAGATTCTATAAATAGAGTGTTTCCAAACTGCTCAATCAAAAGTAAGGTTCAAATCTGTTACTTGAATGCACAGATAAGAATGAAGTTTCACAGAATGCTTCCGTGTAGTTTTTATGGAAAGATATTTCCTTTTTCACCATTGGCCTCAATGTTCTCAAACTGTCCACGTGCAGATTCTACAAAAACAGTTTTTCAAAACTACCCAATCAAAACAAAGGTTCAACACTGTGAGATGAATGCAGAGAATAGAAAGAAATTTCACATAACTATTCTGTGTAGTTGTTACTGGAAGATATTTCGTTTTTCACCATAGGCCTCAAAGATCTCCAAATGTCCACTTGCAGATCCTACCAAAAGTGTGTTTCAAAACTGCTCAATGAAAAGGAATGTTCTACACTGTTAGATGAATGCACAGATCAGAAAGAAGTTCCACAGAATGCTTCTGTGTACTTTTAAGGGGAAGATATTTCGTTTTACACCGTATGCCTCAATATTCTCCAAATATCCCCTTGCAGATTCTACAGAAAGAGTATTTCAATGCAGCTCAATCAAAAGAAAGGTTAAACTCAGTGAGATGAATGCACAGATCAGAAAGTAGTTTCACAGAATGCTTCTGTGTAGTTTTTACTTGAATATACTCCTTTTTCCACGATAGGCCTCAAAGCGCTCCAAATGTCCCATTGCTGTTTATACAGAAAGAGTGTTTCAAAACTACCCAATCAAAAGAAAGGTTCAACACTGTGAGATGAATGCAGAGAATAGAAAGAAATTTAACAGAAATATTCTGTGTAGTTTTTACTTGAAGATATTTCGTTTTTCACCATAGGCCTCAAAGATCTCCAAATGGCCACTTGAAGATTCTACGAAAAGAGTTTTTCAAAACTGCTCAATCAAAAGAAAGTTTCTACTCTGTTAGCTGAATGCACAGGGCAGAAAGTAGTTTCACAGAATGCTTTTGTGTAGTTTTAAGGGGAAGATATTTCGTTTTACACCGTATGCCTCAATAGTCTCCAAATATCCTCTTGCAGATTCTACAAAAAGTGTGTTTCAAGACACCTCAATCAAAAGAAAGTTTCAACTCAATGAGATGAATGCACAGAACAGAAATTAGTTTCACAGAATGCTTCTGTGTATTTCTAAGGGGAAGATATTTCGTTTTACACCGTATGCCTCAATATTCCCAAAATATCCCCTTGCATATTCTACAAAAGGGTTGTTTCAAAACAGCTCAATCAAAAGAAAGGTTCAAGTCAGTGAGATGAATGCACAGAACAGAAAGTAGTTTCAGAGAATGCTTCTGTGTAGTGTTTATTTGAACATATTCCTTTTTCCACGAAAGGGCTCAACGCGCTCCAAATGTCCATTTGCAGTTTACACAGAAAGAGTGTTTCAAAACTACCCAATCAAGAAAAAAGGTTCAACACTGTGAGATGAATGCAGAGAATGGAAAGAATTTCCACAGAAGTATCCTGTGTAGTTTTTACTTGAAAATAGTTCATTTTTCACCATAGGCCTCAATGATCTCTAAATGTCCACTTGCAGATTCTACAAAAAGAGTGTTTCAAAACTGCTCAATAAAAAGAAATTTTCTACTTTGAGAGATGAATGAACAGAATGGAAAGAAATTTCACAGAATGCTTCTGTGTAGTTTTTATGGGAAGATATTTCGTTTTTCACTGTAGGCCTCAATGTTCTCCAAATATCCACTTGCAGATTCTACTAATAGAGTGTTTCAAAACTGCTCAATCGAACGTAAGGTTCAACTCTGTTAGTTGAATGCACAGATAAGAAAGAGATTTCACAGAATGCTTCTGTGTAGTTTTTAGGGGAAGATATTTCATTTTTCACCGTAACCCTCAATGTTCTCCAAATGTCCACTTGCAGATTCTACTAAAAGTGTGTTACAAAACTGCTCAATCAAAGGAAAGGTTCAACTCTGTGAGATGAATGCAGAGAATAGAAAGAAGTTTCACAGAAGTGTACTGTGTAGTTTTTAGTTGAAGATATTTTGTTTTCCACCACAGGCCTCAAAGCTCTCCAAATGTCCACTTGCAGATTCTACAAAAAGAGTGTTTCAAAACTGTGCAATCAAAAGAAAAGTTCTACTCTGTGACATGAATGCACAGAATAGAAAGAAGTTTCACAGATTGCTTCCATGTAGTTTTTATGGGAAGATATTTCGTTGTTCACCGTAGGCCTCAATGTTCTCCAAATGTCCACTTGCAGTTTCTACAAATAGATTGTTTCAAAACTGCTCAATCAAAAGTAAGGTTCAACTCTGTTTGTTGAATGCACAGATCAGAAAGAAGTTTCACCGAATGCTTCTGTGTTGTTCTTAGGGGAAGATATTTTGTTTTTCACCATAGGCCTCAAAGATCTCCAAATGTCAACTAGCAGATTCTACAAAAAGGGTGTTTCAAAACAGCTTAATCAAAAGTGAGGTTAAACTATGTTAGTTGAATGCACAGATCAGAAAGAAGTTTCACAGAATGCTTCCGTGTAGTTTTTATGGGAAGATATTCCTGTTTTCACCATAGGCCTGAATGTTCTCCAAATGTCCACTTGCAGATTCTACAAAAAGAGTGTTTCAAAACAGCTCAATCAAAAGAAAGGTTCAACTCAGTGATATGAATGCACAGATTAGAAAGTAGTTTAACAGAATGCTTCTGTGTAGTTTTTATTTGAAGGTATAACTTTTTCCGAGATAGGCCTCAAAGCTCTCCAAACGTCCACTTGCAGATTCTACAAAAAGAGTTTTTCAAAACTGCTCAGTCAAAAGAAAGGTTCTACTCTGTGAGATGAATGAACAGAATAGAAAGAAGTTTCACAGAATGCTTTTGTGTAGTTTTCATGGAAAGATATTTCGTTGTTCACCGTAGGCCTCAATGTTATCCCAATGTCCACTTGCGATTCCACAGAAAGAGTGTTTCAAAACAGCTCAATCAAAACAAACGTTCAACTCTGTTAGATAAATGCACAGATGAGAGAAAAGTTTCACAGAATGATTCTCTGTTGTTTTTATGGGAAGATATTTCGTTTTTCACTATAAGCCCCAAGGTTCTCCAAACGTCCACTTTCACATTCTACAAAATGAGTGTTTCAAAACAGCTCAATCAAATGAAAGCCTGAACTCTGTTAGATGAATGCTCAGATCAGAAAGTAGTTTCACAGAAGGCTTCTGTGCAGTTTTTAAGGGAAGATATTTCGTTTTTCACTATTGGCTTCAATATTCTCCAAATTTCCACTTGCAGATTCTACAAAAAGAGTGTTTCAAAACTGCTCCATCAAAACAAAGGTTCTACTCTGTGAGATGAATGCCCAGAATAGAAAGAAGTTTCACAGAATGCTTCTGTGTAGTTTTTATGGGAAGAAATTTCCTTTTTCACCATGGGCCTCAATGTTCTCCAAATGTCCACGTGCAGATTCTACATGAAGTGTTTTTCAAAACAGAGGAATCAAAAGAAAGATTCAACTCTGTTGGGTGAATGCACAGATCAGAAAGAAGTCTCACAGAATGCTTCTGTGTAGTTTTTATTTGAAGGTATTACTTTTTGCACAATAGGCCACAAAGTGCTCCAAATTTCCAATTGCACTTTCTACAAAAAGAGTGTCCCAAAACTACTCAATCAAAAGAAAGGTTCAACTCTGTTAGACGAATGCACAGAATAGAAAGTAGTTTCACAGAATGCTTCTGTGTAGTTAGTAGGTAAGATATTTCGTTTTTCACCATATGCCTCAGTGTTCTCCAAATGTCCAATTCCGGATTCTACAAAAAGATTGTTTCAAAACTGCTCAATCAAAAGAAAACTTCAACTCAGTTAAAAGAATGCACCGATCAGAAAGAAGTTTCACAGAATGCTTCTGAGTAGTTTTTATGGGAAGATACTTCGTTTTTCACTGTAGGCATCAATGTTCTCCAAATGTCCATTTGCAGAATGTACTAAAGAGTGTTTCCAAACAGCTCCATCAGTGGAAAGGTTCAACTCTGTTACATGAGTGAACAAATCCTAAATCAGTTTCAAAGAATGCTTATGTGTAGTTTTTATGGGAATATATATTGTTTTTCAAGATAGGACTCAATGTTTTCCAAATGTCCACTTGCATATTCCACAAAAACAGTGTCTCAAAATAGCTCAAACAAAAGAAAGTTTCAAATCTGCTGGATGAATGCAAAGATCAGAAAGTAGTTTCACAGAATGATTCTGTGTAGTTTTTATCATAAGATATTTCGTTTTTCACCATAGGCCTCTACGTTCTGCACATGTCCACTTGCAGATTCTACAAAAAGAGTGTTTCAAAACAGATCAATCAAAAGAAAGTTTCAACACTGTGAGATGAATGCACAGAATAGAAGGAAGCTTCAATGAATGCTTCTGTATAGTTTTTATGGGAAGATATTTCTTTATTCACCACAGGCCTCAAAGCTCTCAAAATGTCCACTTGCAAATTCTACAAAAAGAGTTTTTCAAATCTGCTCAATCAAAAGAAACGTTCTGCTCTGTGAGATGAATGCACCGAATAGAAAGAAGTTTCACAGAATGCTTCTGTGTAGTTTTAAGAGGAAGATATTTCATTTTTCACCGTAGGCCTCAACGTTCTCCAAATGTCCATTTGCAGATTCTACAAAAAGAGTGTTACAAAACAGCTCAACCAAAAGAAAGGTTCAACTCAGTTAGATGAATGCACAGATCAGAAAGAAGTTTCACAGAATGCTTCTGTGTAGTTTTTATTTGAAGATATTCCTTTTTCCACGATAGGGCTCAAAGCGCTCCAGATGTCCACTTGCAGATTCTACAAAAAGAGTGTTTCAATACAGCTCAATCAAAACAAAGGTTCTACTCTGTGAGGTGAAGGTGCAGATTAGAAAGAAGTTTCACAGAATGCTTCTGTGCAGTTTTTATGGGAAGATATTTCGTTTTGCACGGTAGGCCTCAATGTTCGCCAAATGTCCACTTGCAGATACTAACAAAAGAGTGTTACAAAACAGATCAATCAAAAGAAAGGTTCAACTCTGTCGGACGAATACACACAACAGAGAAAAGTTTCACAGAATGCTTCTGTGTAGTTTTTAGGGGAAGATATTTTGTTTTTCACCATAGGCCTCCATGTTCTCCAAATCTCTATTTACAGATATTACAAAAAGGGTGTTTCAAAACAGATCAATCCAAAGAAATTTCAAATCTGTGAGATGAATGCACAGAATAGAAAGAAGTTTCACAGAATGCTTCTGTGTAGTATTTATGGGAAGATATTTCGTTTTTTCACGGTAGGCCTCAAAGTTCCCCAAATGTCCACTTGCAGATTCTACAGAAAGAGTGTTTCAAAAGATCTCAATCAAAAGATATTTTCAACTCTGTTAGATTAATGTACAGAACAGGGTAAAGTTTCATAGAATAATTCTCTTTTGTTTTAATGGGAAGATATTTCCTTTTTCACCGTAGGCCTCAATCTTCTCTAAATGTCCAAGTGCAGTTACTAAAAAAAGTGTGTTTCAAAACAGACGAATCAAAAGAAAGATTCAGCTCTGTTGGGTGAATGCACAGATCACAAAGAAGTCCCACAGAATGCTTCTGTGTCGTTTTTATTTGAAGATATTCCTTTTTCTACAATAGGCCACAAAGCACTCCAAATGTCCAATTGCAGATTCTACAAAAAGAGTGTTTCAAAACTGCTCAATCAAAAGAAAGTTTCAACTCCATTAGATGAATGCACTGAATAGAATGTAGGTTCACAGAATGCTTCTGTGTAGTTTGTATGGTAAGATATTTCGTTTTTCAACGTAGGCCTCAAAGTTCTCCAAATGTCCAATTCCAGATTCTACAAACAGATTGTTTCAATACTGCTCAATCAAAAGAAAGGTTCAACTCTGTGAAATGAATGCACAGAATAGAAGGAAGCTTCAATGAATGCTTCTGTGTAGTTTTTATGGGAAGATATTTCGTTATTCACCACAGGCCTCAAAGCTCTCAAAATGTCCACTTGCAAATAGTTCAAAAAGTGTGTTTCAAATCTGCTCAATCAAAACAAAGGTTCTACTCAGTGAGATGAATGCAGTGAATAGAAAGAAGTTTCACAGAATGCTTCTGTGTAGTTTTTATGGGAAGATATTTCGTTTTTCACCATAGGCCTCAATGTTCTCCAAATGTCCAATTGAAGATTCTACAAAAAGAGTGTTTCAAAACAGCACAATCAAAAGACAGGTTAAACACTGTTAGACGAATGCACACAACAGAAAAAAGTTTAACAGAATGCCTATGTGTAGTTTTTATGGGAAGATATTTCGTTTTTCACCGTAGGCCTCAATTTTCTCCTAATGTCCACTTGCAGATTCTACAAAGAGTGTTTCAAATCTGCTCAATCAAAAGAAAGGTTCTACTCTGTGAGATGAATGCACCGAATAGAAAGAAGTTTCACAGAATACTTCTGTCTAGTTTTTATTGGAAGATATTTCAGTTTTCAACATAGGCCTCAATTTTCTCCAAATGTCCACTTGCAGATTCTACAAAAATAGTGTTTCAAAACAGCTCAAATAAAAGAAAGTTTCAACTCTGCAGGATGAATTCACAGATCAGAAAGTAGTTTCACAGAATGCTTCTGTGTAGATTTTATGGTAAGTTATATCGTTCTTCACCATATGCCTCTATGTTCTGCAAATGTCCACTTGCAGATTCTACAAAAAGAGTGTTTCAAAACTGCTCAATCAAAAGAAAGTTTCAACTCTGTGACATGAATGCACAGAATAGAATGAAGTTTCCGTGAATGCTTCTGTGTGGTTTTTATGGGAAGATATTTTGTTATTCACCATAGGCCTTAAAGCTCTCAAAAGTCCACTTGAAATCCTACAAAAACAGTGTTTCAAAACTGCTCAATCTAAAGAAATTTTCTACTCTGTGTGACGAATGCACAGAATTGAAAGAAGTTTCACAGAATGCGTCTGTGTAGTTTTTATGGGAAGATATTTGGTTTTTCACCATAGCCCTCCATGTTCTCCAAATGTCCACTTGCAGTTTATACAGAAAGAGTGTTTCAAAACTGCTCAATCAAAAGAAAGGTTCAATTCTGTGAGATGAATGCACAGATCAGAAAGAAGTTCCACAGAATGCTTCCATGTAGTTTTAATGGGAAGATATTTCTTTTTTCACCCGAAGCCTCAGTGCTCTAGAAATGTCCAATTGCAGTTTCTACAAAAAGACTTTTTCAAAGCTGCACAATGAAAAAAATGTTCCACTCTCTGAGATGAATTCACAGTTCATAAAGAAGTTTCACAGATTCCTTCTGTGTAGTTTTTATTTGAAGATATTCCTTTTTCCATGATAGGCCTCAAAGCGCTGTAAATGTCCACTTGCAGATTCCACAAAAAGAGAGTTTCAAAACTGCTCAATCAAAAGAAAGGTTCTAGTCCGTGAGATGAATGAACAGAAGAGAAAGAAGTTTCATGGAATGCTTCAGTGTAGTTTTTAGGGGAAGATGTTTCATTTTTCACTGTAGGCCACAATGTTCTCCAAATGTCCACTTGCAGATTCTAAAAAAAGAGTGCTTCAAAAGTGCTCAATCAAAAGAAAGTTTCTACACTGTTAGATGAATGCACAAATCAGAAAGAAGTTTCACAGAATGCTTCTGTGTTGGCTTAATGGGAAGACATTTCGATTTTTCACCGAATGCCTCAATATTCGCTAAATATCAACTTGCAGATTTTACAAAAAGAGTGTATCAAAACAGCTCAATCAAAAGAAACATTCAACTCAGTGAGATGAATTCACAGATCAGAAAGAAGTTTCACAGAATGCTTCTGTGTAGTTTTTATTGAAGATATACCTTTTTCCACAATAGGTGTCAAAGCGCTCCAAATGTCCACTTGTTTGAAAGAGTGTTTCAAAACAGCTCAATCAAAAGAAAGTTTCAACTCAGAGAGATGAATGCACAGATCAGAAAGAAGTTGCACAGAATGCTTCTGTGTAGTTCTGTTTGAAGATATTCCTATTTCCACGATACGCCTCAAAGCACTCCAAATGTCCACTTGCAGACTCTACTAAAAGAGAGTTTAAAACTGTGCAATTAAAAGAAAGGTTCTACTCTGTGAGAAGAATGAACAGAATAGAAAGAAGTTTCACAGAAAGGTTCTGTGTAGTTTTTAGGGGAAGATGTTTCATTTTTCACCGTGGGCCTCAATGTTCTCCAAATGTCCACTTGCATATTCTACAAAAAGAGTGCTTCAAAACAGCTCAATCAAAAGAAAGGGTCAACTCTGTGAGATGAATGCACAGATCAGAAAGAAGTTGCACAGAATGCTTCTGTGTAGTTTTTATTTGAAGATATTCCTTTTTCCACGATAGGCCTCAAAGCGCTCAAAGTGTCCACTTGCAGATTGTACTAAAAGAGAGTTTCAAAACTGCTCAATCAAAGAAAGGTTCTACTCTGTGAGATGAATGAACAGAATAGAAAGATGTTTCACAGAATGCTTCTGTGTAGTTTTTAGGGGAAGATGTTTCGTTTTTCACGGTAGGCCTCAATGTTCTCCAAACGTCCACTTCCAGATTCTACAAAAGAGTGCTTCAAAACTGCTTTATCAAAATAAAGGTTCTACTCTCTTAGACGAATGCACATATCAGAAAGAAGTTTCACAGAATGCTTCTTTGTAGTTTTAATGGGAAGATATTTCGTTTTTCACTGTTTGCCTCAATGTTCTCCAAATATCCACTTGCAGATTCTACAAAAAGAGTGCTTCAAAACAGCTCAAGCAAAAGAAACTTTCAACTCAGTGAGATAAATGCATAGATCAGAAACAAGTTTCACAGAATGCTTCTGTGTAGTTTTAATTTGAAGATATTCCTTTTTCCACGATAGGCCTCAAAGCGCTCAAAATGTCCACTTGCAGATTCTACAAAAAGAGATTTTCAAAACTGCTCAACCAAAAGAAAGGTTCTACAATTTGAGATGAATGAACAGAATAGAAAGAAGTTTCACACAATGCTTCTGTGTAGTTTTTAGGGGATGATGTTTCGTTTTTCACCATAGCCCTCAATGTTCTCTAAATGTCCACTTGCAGATTCTACAAAAAGAGTGTTTCAAAACTGCTCAATCAAAAATAAGGTTCAACTCTGTTAGATGAAAGCACTGATTAGAAAGAAGTTTCACAGAATGCTTCCATGTAGTTTTTATGGGAAGATATTTCTTTTTTCACCCTAGGCCTCAGTGCTCTAGAAATATCCAATAGCAGTTTCTACGAAAAGCCTTTTTCAAAGCTGCACAATAAAAAGAAAGGTTCCACTCTCTGAGATGAATGCACAGTTCATAAAGAAGATTCACAGAGTACTTCTGTGTAGTTTTATTTTAAGATATTCCTTTTTCCACGATAGGCCTCAAAGCACTCCAAATGTCCACTTGCAGTTTATACAGAAAGATGGTTTCAAAAACTCCTCGATCAAAAGAAAATTTCAACTATATGAGATGAATGCAGACAATAGAAAGAAATTTCACAGAATTATTCTGTGTAGTTTTTACTGGAAGATATTTCATTTTTCACGCTAGGCCTCAAAGGTCTCCAAATGTCCACTTGCAGATTCTACAAAAAGAGTGTTGCAAAACTGTTCAATAAAAAGAAATGTTCTACTCTGTTAGATGTATGCACAGATCAGAAAGAAGTTTCACAGAATGCTTCTGCGTAGTTTTAAAGGGAAGATATGTCGTTTTCCACTGTAGGCCTCAATGTTCTCCAAATATCCACATGCAGATACTGCAAAAAGAGTGTTTCACAACAGCTCAATCAAAAGAAAGGTTCAATTCAGTGAGAAGAATGCACAGATCAGAAAGAAGTATCACAGAATGCTTCTGTGTAGTTTTTATTTGAAGTTATTCCTTTTTACATGATAGACCTTAAATGGCTTCAATTGTCCACTTGCAGATTCTATTAAAAGAGAGTTTCAGAACTGCTCAATCAAAAGAAAGTTTCTGCTCTTTGAGATGAATGAACAGAATAGAAAGAAGTTTCACAGAATGCTTCTGTGTAGTTTTTAGGGGAAGACGTTCCGTTTTTCACGGTAGTCCTCTATGTTCTCCAAATGTCCACTTGCAGATCCTACAAAAAGAGTGTTTCAAAACTGCTGAATCAAAAGAAAGGTTCCACTCTGTTAGTTGAATTCACAGATCAGAAAGAAGTTTCACAGAAGGCTTCTGCATAGTTTTAATGGGAAGATGTTTCATTTTTCACCGTATGTCTCAGTGTTCTCCAAATATCCACTTGCAGATTATTCAAAAAGAGTGTTTGAAAACAGCTCTATCAAAAGAAAGGTTCAACTCAGTGAGATGAATGCACAGATCGGAAAGTAGTTTCACAGAATGCTTCTCTGTAGTTTTTATTTGAAGATATTCCTTTTTCCACGATAGGCCTCAAAGCACTCCAAATGTCCAATTGCAGATTCTACAAAAAGAGTGTTTCAAAACTTCTCTGTCAAAAGAAAGGTACTAATTTGTGAAACGAATGAACAGAATAGAAAGAAGTTTCACAGAATGCTTCTATGTAGTTTTCATGGGAAGATATTTCATTTTTCACCGTAGGCCTCAATGTTCACCAAATGTCAAATTGCAGATTCTACAAATGGAGTGTTTCAAAACTGCTCAATCAAATCTAAGGTTAAACTCTGTCAGTTGAATGCACAGACAAGAAAAATGTTTCACAGAATGCTTCCGTGTAGTTTTTAGGAGAAGATATTTCGTTTTTCACTGTAGGCCTCAATGTTCTCCAAATGTCCACTTGCAGATTCTACAAATAGTGTGTCTCAAAACTGCTCAATCAAAACTAAGGTTAAAGTCTGTCAGTTGAATGCACAGATCAGAAAGAAGTTTCACAGAATGCTTCTGTGTAGTTTTTATGGGAAGATATTTCTTTTTTCACCATAGGCCTCAATGTTCTCAAAATGTCCATGTGCGGATTCTACCAAAAGAGTGTGTCAAAACTGCTCAATCAATAGTACGGTTCAACTCTGTTAGTTGAATGCACAGATCAGAAAGAAGTTCCATAGAATGCTTCTGTGTAGTTTATATTTGAAGGTATTTCTCTTTCCACGATAGGCTGCAAAGCACTCCAAATATCCACTTGCAGTTTATACAGAAAGAGTGTTTGAAAACTACCCAATCAAAAGAAAGGTTCAACACTGGGAGATGAATGCAGAGAATAGAAAGATATTTCACCGAAGTATTCTGTGTAGTTTTTACTTGAAGATATTTCATTTTCCACCATAGACCTCACAGATCTCCAAATGTCCACTTGCAGATTCTACAAAAAGAGTGTTTCAAAACTGCTCAATTAAAAGAAATGTTCTACTCTGTTAGATGAGTGCACAGATCAGAAAGTAGTTTCACAGAATGCTTCTGTGTGGTTTTAAGGGGAGGATATTTCGTTTTATACCGTATGCCTCAATATTCTCCAAATATCCCCCTGCAGATGCTACAAAAAGAGTGTTTCAAAACTATTCAATCCAAAGAATGTTTAAACTCAGTGAGATGAATGCACAGATCAGAAAGTAGTTTCACACAATGCTTCTGTGTAGTTTTTATTTGAAGATATACCTTTTTCCACAATAGGCCATAAAGCGTTCCAAATGTCCACTTGCAAATTCTACAAAAAGAGTGTTTCAAAACTTCTCAGTCAAAAGAAAGGTTCTACTTTATGAGATGAATGAACAGAATAGAAAGAAGTTTCACAGAATGCTTCTGTGTAGTTTTTATGGGAACATATTTCGTTTTTCGCTGCAGGCCTCAATGTTCTCCAAATGTCCACTTGCGGATTCTACAAATAGAGGGTTTCAAAACTGCTCAATCAAAAGTAAGGTTCAAATCTGTTAGTTGAATGCACAGATGAGAAAGTAGTTTCACAGAATGCTTCCGTGTAGTTTCTATGGGAAGACATTTCTTTTTTCACCATAGGCTTCAATGTTCTCACAATGTCCACTTTCAGTTTCTGCAAAAAGTGTGTTTCAAAACTGCTCAATTTAATGTAAGATTCAACTCTGTTAGTTGAATGCACAGATCAGAAAGAAGTTTTACACAAAGCTTTCATGTAGTTTTTAGGGGAAGATATTCCCTTTTTCACTGTAGGCCTGAATGTTCTCCAAATGTCCACTAGCAGATTCTACAAATAGTGTGTTTCAAAACTGCTCAATCAAAACTAAGGTTAAATTCTGTTAGTTGAATGCACAGATAAGAATGAAGTTTCACAGAATGCTTCTGTGTAGTTTTTATGGAAAGATATTTCTTTTTTCACCATTGGCCTCAATGTTCCCAAAATGTCCACATGCAGATTCTACAAAAACAGTTTTTCAAAACTACCCAAGCTAAAGAAATGTTTAACACTGTGAGATGAATGCAGAGAATAGGAAGAAATTTCACAAAACTATTCTGTGTAGTTTTTACTTGAAGATATTATGTTTTTCACCATAGGCCTCAAAGATCTCCAAATGTCCACTTGCAGATTCTACAAAAAGAGTCTTTCAAAACTGCTCAATCAAAAGAAAGGTTCTACTCTGTTAGATGAATGCACAGATCAGAAAGTAGTTTCACAGAATGCTTCTGTGTAGTTTTAAGGGGAAGATATTTTCTTTTACACCGTATGCCTCAATTTTGCTCCAAATATCCCCTTGCAGATTCTACAAAAAGAGTGTTTCAAAACAGCTCAATAAAAAGAAAGGTTCAACTCAGTGCAATGAATGCACAGGTCAGAAAGTAGTTTCACAGAATGGTTCTGTGTAGTTTTTATTTGAAGACATACCTTTTTCCACGATAGGCCTCAATGCGCTCCAAATGTCCACTTGCAGATTCTACAAAAAGAGGGTTTCAAAATGGCTCAGTCAAAAGAAAAGTTGTACTTTGTGAGATGAATGAAGAGAATAGAAAGAAGTTTCACAGAATGCTTCTGTGTAGTTTTTATGGGAAGGTATTTCAATTTTCACCGTAGGTTTCAATGTTCTCAAATGTCCACTTGCAGATTCTATAAATAGAGTGTTTCCAAACTGCTCAATCAAAAGTAAGGTTCAAATCTGTTACTTGAATGCACAGATAAGAATGAAGTTTCACAGAATGCTTCCGTGTAGTTTTTATGGAAAGATATTTCCTTTTTCACCATTGGCCTCAATGTTCTCAAACTGTCCACGTGCAGATTCTACAAAAACAGTTTTTCAAAACTACCCAATCAAAACAAAGGTTCAACACTGTGAGATGAATGCAGAGAATAGAAAGAAATTTCACATAACTATTCTGTGTAGTTGTTACTGGAAGATATTTCGTTTTTCACCATAGGCCTCAAAGATCTCCGAATGTCCACTTGCAGATCCTACCAAAAGTGTGTTTCAAAACTGCTCAATGAAAAGGAATGTTCTACACTGTTAGATGAATGCACAGATCAGAAAGAAGTTCCACAGAATGCTTCTGTGTACTTTTAAGGGGAAGATATTTCGTTTTACACCGTATGCCTCAATATTCTCCAAATATCCCCTTGCAGATTCTACAGAAAGAGTATTTCAATGCAGCTCAATCAAAAGAAAGGTTAAACTCAGTGAGATGAATGCACAGATCAGAAAGTAGTTTCACAGAATGCTTCTGTGTAGTTTTTACTTGAATATACTCCTTTTTCCACGATAGGCCTCAAAGCGCTCCAAATGTCCCATTGCTGTTTATACAGAAAGAGTGTTTCAAAACTACCCAATCAAAAGAAAGGTTCAACACTGTGAGATGAATGCAGAGAATAGAAAGAAATTTAACAGAAATATTCTGTGTAGTTTTTACTTGAAGATATTTCGTTTTTCACCATAGGCCTCAAAGATCTCCAAATGGCCACTTGAAGATTCTACGAAAAGAGTTTTTCAAAACTGCTCAATCAAAAGAAAGTTTCTACTCTGTTAGCTGAATGCACAGGGCAGAAAGTAGTTTCACAGAATGCTTTTGTGTAGTTTTAAGGGGAAGATATTTCGTTTTACACCGTATGCCTCAATAGTCTCCAAATATCCTCTTGCAGATTCTACAAAAAGTGTGTTTCAAGACACCTCAATCAAAAGAAAGTTTCAACTCAATGAGATGAATGCACAGAACAGAAATTAGTTTCACAGAATGCTTCTGTGTATTTCTAAGGGGAAGATATTTCGTTTTACACCGTATGCCTCAATATTCCCAAAATATCCCCTTGCATATTCTACAAAAGGGTTGTTTCAAAACAGCTCAATCAAAAGAAAGGTTCAAGTCAGTGAGATGAATGCACAGAACAGAAAGTAGTTTCAGAGAATGCTTCTGTGTAGTGTTTATTTGAACATATTCCTTTTTCCACGAAAGGGCTCAACGCGCTCCAAATGTCCATTTGCAGTTTACACAGAAAGAGTGTTTCAAAACTACCCAATCAAGAAAAAAGGTTCAACACTGTGAGATGAATGCAGAGAATGGAAAGAATTTCCACAGAAGTATCCTGTGTAGTTTTTACTTGAAAATAGTTCATTTTTCACCATAGGCCTCAATGATCTCTAAATGTCCACTTGCAGATTCTACAAAAAGAGTGTTTCAAAACTGCTCAATAAAAAGAAATTTTCTACTTTGAGAGATGAATGAACAGAATGGAAAGAAATTTCACAGAATGCTTCTGTGTAGTTTTTATGGGAAGATATTTCGTTTTTCACTGTAGGCCTCAATGTTCTCCAAATATCCACTTGCAGATTCTACTAATAGAGTGTTTCAAAACTGCTCAATCGAACGTAAGGTTCAACTCTGTTAGTTGAATGCACAGATAAGAAAGAGATTTCACAGAATGCTTCTGTGTAGTTTTTAGGGGAAGATATTTCATTTTTCACCGTAACCCTCAATGTTCTCCAAATGTCCACTTGCAGATTCTACTAAAAGTGTGTTACAAAACTGCTCAATCAAAAGTAAGGTTAAACTCTATTAGATGAATGCACAGAACAGAAAGAAGTTTCACAGAATGCTTCTGTGTAGTTTTTATTTGAAGATATTCCTTTTTCCACTCTAGGCCCCTTAGCGCTCCGAATGTCCGCTTGCAGTTTCTACAGAAAGAGTGTTTCAGAACTGCTAAATGAAAAGTAAGGTTCAACCCTGTTAGTTGAATGCACAGAACAGAAAGAAGTATCACAGAATGCTTCTGTGTAGTTTTTATTTGAAGTTATTCCTTTTTACACTATAGGCCCCTTAGCGCTCTGAATGTCCACTTGCAGTTTCTACAGAAAGAGTGTTTCAGAACTGCTCAATCAAAAGTAAGTTTCAACTCTGTTAGTTGAATGCACAGAACAGAAAGAAGTTTCACAGAATGCTTCCGTGTAGTTTTTATGAGAAGATACTTCTTTTTTCACCATAGGCCTCAAAGTTCTCCAAGTATCCACTTGCAGATTCTACAAAAAGAGTGTTTCAAAACTGCTCAATAAAAAGAAAGGTTCAACTCTGTTAGTTGAATGCACAGGTCGGAAAGAAGTTTCACAGAATGCTTCTGTGTAGTTTTTATTTGAAGATATTCCTTTTTCCACGATAGACCTCGAAGTGCTCCAAATGTCCACTTTCAGTTTATATAGAAAGAGTGTTTCATAACTACCCAATCGAAAGAAAGGTTCAACACTGTGAGATGAATGCAGGGAATAGAAAGATATTTCACAGAACTATTCTGTGTAGTTTTTAATTGAAGATATTTCATTTTTCACCATAGGCCTCCAAGATCTCTAAATGTCCACATGCAGGTTCTACAAATAGAGTGTTTCAAAACTGCTCCATCAAAACTAAGGTTAAACTCTGTTAGTTGAATGCACAGATCAGAAAGTAGTTTCACAGAATGCTTCCATATAATTCTTATTGGAAGATATTTCTTTTTTCACCCTAGGCCTGAATTTTCTCCAAATGTCCACTTGCAGATTCTACAAAAAGAGTGTTTCAAAACTGCTCAATAAAAAGTAAGATTCAACTCCGTTAGTTGAATGCACAGATCAGAAAGAAGTTTCACAGAATGCTTCTGTGTGGTTTTTATTTGAAGATATTCCCTTTTCCTCGATAGGCCTCCAAGTGCTCCAAATGTCCACCTGCAGTTTATACAGAAAGAGTGTTTCAAAATTACTCAATCAAAAGAAAGTTTCAACACTGTGAGATGAATGCAGAGAATAGAAAGGAATTTCACAGAAGTATTCTGTGTAGTTTTTACTTGAAGATATTTCCTTTCTCACCAAAGGCCTCAGAGCACTCCAAATGTCCACTTGTAGATTCTATAAAAGAGCGTTTCCAAACTGCTCAATAAAAAGAATGGTTCTACTCTGTGAGATGAATGCACAGAATGTAAAGAAGTTTCACAGAATGCTTCTGTGTAACTTTTATAGGAAGATATTTCGTTTTTCACTGTAGGCCTCAATGTTATCCAAGTGTTCACTGACAGATTCTACAAAAAGAGTGCTACAAAACTGCTCAATCAAAAGCAAATTTCAACTCTCTTAGATGAATGCACAGATCGGAAGGAAGTTTCACAGAACGGTTCTCGGTAGTTGTTATTTGAAGATATTTCATTTTTCACCATAGACCTCTAGGCGCTCCGAATGTCCACTTGAAGATTGTACAAAACATGTGTTTTGAAATTGCTCAATCAATACAAAGATTCTACTCTGTGAGATGAATGCACAGATCAGAATGATGTTTCACATAATGCTTCTCTGTAGTTTTTATGGGTGGATACTTCCATTTTCCCCATAGTCCTCAAAGCATTCCAAATGTTCAGTTGCAGATTCTGCAAAGAATGTTTCAAAACTGCTCAATTGAAGAAAGTTTCAACTCTATTAGATGAATGCAGGGAACAGAAAGAAGTTTCACAGAATGCTTCTGTGTTGTTTTTATGGGAAGATATTTCGTTTTTCACAATAGGCCTCAATGATCTCCAAATGTCGAACTTGCAGATTCTACAAAAAGGGTGTTTCAAAACACTTCAATCAAAAGAAATGTTCAACTCTGTTAGATGAATACACGGATCAGAATGAAATTTCGCAGAATACTTATGTGTAGTTTTTATTTGAAAATATTTCGTTTCCCACCGTAGGCCTCAAAGCGCTCCAAATGTCCACTTGCAGATACTACAAAAAGTGTTTTTGAAAAGTACTCCTTCCAAAGATAGGTTCATCTCTGTGAGATGCATGCACAGAAGAGAGAATGGTTTCAAACAATGATTCTCTCTAGTTTTTATGGGAAGATATTTCGTTTTTCACTATAGTCCTCATTATTCTCCAAATGTCCACCTGCAGATTCTACAAAAAGAGTGTTTCAAAACTGCTCAACCAAAAATAAGGTTCAACGCTGTCAGATGAATGCACAGATCAGAAAGAATTTTCACAGAATGCTTCAGTGTAGTTTTCATTTGAAGATATTCCTTTTTCCACGATAGGCTGCAAAGCCCTCCAAATGTCCACTTGCTGATTATACAAAAAAAAGGGTTTCAAAACTGCTCAACCAAAAGAAAGGTTTTACGCTGCGAGATGAATGAACAGAATTGAAAGAACTTTCACAGAATGCTTCTGTGTAGTTTTCATGGGAAAATATTTAGTTTTTCAATGAAAGCCTCAATGTTCACCAAATGTCCACTTGCAGACTCTACAAAAAGAGAGCTTTAAAAGTGCTCCATCAAAAGATAGGTTCATCTCTGTGACATGAATGCACAGAACAGAGAAAAGTTTCACTGGATGCTTCTGTGAAGTTTTTATGGGAAGATATTTCGTTTTTCAATAAGGGCCCAATGTTCTAAAACTATCCACTAGCAGGTTCTACAGAAAGAGTGTTTCAAAACTCCTCAATCAAAAGTAAGGTTCAACTCTGTTAGATGAATGCAAAGATCAGAAAAAACTTTCACAGAATACTTCCGTGTTGTTTTTATGGGAAGATATTTCTTTTTTCACTGTAGGCCTCAATGTTCTCCAAGTTTCCAATTTCAGATTCTACAAAAAGCCATTTTCCAAGCTGTACAATCAAAAGAAATGTTCCACTCTCTGAGATGAATGCACAATTCATAAAGAATATTCACAGATTACTTCTGTCTACTTTTTATTTCTAGATATTCCTTTTTCCATGATTGGCCTCAAAGCGCTCCAAATGTCCACTTGCAGAATATACAAAAAGAGAGTTTCAAAACTGTTCAGAGAAATGTTCAACTTTGTGTGATGAATGCAGTTAATAGTAAGAATTTTCACAGAATTATTCTGTGTAGTTTTTACTTGATGATATTTCGTTTTTCAGCATAGGCCTCAAAGATCTTCAAATGTCCACTTGCAGATTCTACAAAAAGAGTGTTTCAAAACAGGTCAATCAAAGGTAAGGTTCAACTCAGTTAGATGAATACACAGGTCAGAAAGAAGTTTCACAGAATGCTTCTATGTTTTTCTTATTTGAAGATATTCCTTTTTCCACGACAGGCCTCAAATCGCTCCAAATGTCCACTTGCAGATTCTACAAAAAGAGTGTTTCAAAACTGACCAATCAAAAGAAATATTCGACTCTATGACATGAATGAACAGAACAGAAAAAGTTTCACAGAATGCTTCTGTGTAGTTTTTATGGGAAGATATTTCCTTTTTCACCGTAGGCCTCAATGTTCTCCAAATGTCCATTTTCAGATCTACGAAAAGAGTGTTTCAAAACTGCTCAATCAAAAGTAAGGTTCAAGTCTGTTAGATGAATGCAGAGATCAGAAAGAAGTTTCACAGAATGCTTCCCTGTAGTTTTTATGGGAAGATATTTCCTTTTTCACCGTAGGCCTAAATGCTCTAGAAATGTGCAATTGCAGATTCTAAGAAAAGCCTGTTTCAAAGCTGCACAATCAAAAGACAGTTTTCACTCGTGAGATAAATGCACAGTTCATAATGAAGTTTCACAGGTTACCTCTGTGTCGTTTTTATTTGAAAATATTCCTTTTTCTACGATAGTCCTCAATGCACTCCAAATGTCCCCTAGCTGTTTATACAAAAAGAGTGCTTAAAAACTGTTGAATCAAAAGAAAGTTCAACTCTTTTAGGTGCATGCACAGATCAGAAAGAAGTTTCACGGAATGCTTCTTTTTAGTTTTAATGTGAAGATACATCGTTTTTCACTGTAGGCCTCAATGTACTCTAAATATCTGCTTGCAGAATGTACAAAAAGAGTGTTTCAAAACAGCTCAATGAGAGAAAGGTTCATCTCAGTTAGATGAACGCACAGATCAGAAAGAAGTTTCACAGAATGCTTCTGTGTAGTTTTTATTTGAAAATATTCCTTTTCACGATAGGCCTCATCGCGCTCCAAATGTCCACTTTCAGATTCAACAAAAAAAGAGTTTCAAAACTGCTCAATCAAAAGAAAGGTTCTACTCTGTGAGATGAATGAACAGAATAGAAGGAAGTTTCATAGAATGCTTCTATGTAGTTTTTATGGGAAGATAATTCATATTTCACCGTAGGACTCAATGTTCTCCACATTTCCACTGGCAGATTCTACAAAAAGAGTGTTTCAAAACTGCTCAATCAAAAGTAAGTTTCAACTCTGTTGGATGAATGCACAGATCAGAAAGAAGTTTCACAGAAGGCTTCTGTGTAATTTTTATGGGAAGATGTATCTTTTTTCACATTAGGCCTCAATGCTCTAGAAATGTTCAATCACAGATTCTACGAAAAGCCTCTCTCAATGCTGCACAATCAAAACCTCCATTCTCTGAGATGAATGCACAGTTCATAAACACGTTTCACAGATTACTTCTGTGTAGTTTTTATTTGAAGGTATTCTTTTTTCCATGACAGTCCTCAAAGTGCTCCAAATGACCACTTGCACTTTATACAGAAAGAGTATTTCAAAACTGCTCAATCAAAAGAAAGGTTTAACTCTCTTAGACGAATGCACAGATCAGAAAGAAGTTTCACAGAATGCTTCTGTGCAGTTTTTACGGAAGATATTTCATATTTCAATGTAATCCTCAATGTTCTCCCAATATGCAATTGCAGATTCTACAAAGAGAGTGTTTCAAAACAGCACAATCAAAAGAAAGTTTCAACTCACTTAGATGAATGCACAGATCTGAAAAAAGTTTCACAGAATGCTTCTGTGTAGTTTTTATTTGAAGATATTACTTTTTCCATGATAGGCCTCAAAGTCTTGCAAATGTCCACTTGCAGATTCTACAAAAAAAGTGTCTCAAAAGTGCTCAATGAAAAGAAAGGTTTAACTTTGTTAGATAAATGCTCAGATGAGAAAGAAGTTTCACAGAATGCTTCTGTTTAGTTTTAATGGTAAGATATTTCGTTTTTCACATTAGGCCTCAATGTTTTCCAAATATCCACTTGCAGATTCTACAAAAAGATTGTTTCAAAACAGCTCAATCAAAAGAAAGTTGAACTCACTTAGTTGAATGCACAGATCAGAAGGAAGTTTCACAGAATGCTTCTGTGTAGTTTTTATTTGAAGATATTCCTTTTCCACGATAGGCCTCAAAGTGCTCTAAATATCCACATGCAGATTCTACAAAAAGAGTGTTTCAAAACTGCTCAATAAAAAGAAAGGTTCTGCTCTGTTAGATGAATGCACATATCAGAAAGTAGTTTCACAGAATGCTTCTTGGTAGTTTTAATGGGAAGATATTTCGATTTTCACCATAGGCCTCAATGTTCTCCAAATGTCCACATGCAGATTCTACAAAAAGAGTGTTTCCAATCTGCTCAATCAAAACTAAGGTTCAACTCTGTTAGATGAATGCACAAATCAGAAAGTAGTTTCACAGAATGCTTCTGTGTAGTTTTGATGGGAAGGTATTTCTTTTTTCATCATAAGCCTCAATGCTTTAGAAATGCCCAATTGCAGATTCTACGAAAAGCCTGTTTCAAAGCTGCACAATCAAAAGAAAGCATCCACTCTCTGAGATGAATGCACAGTTGATAAAGAAGTTTCAAATATTACTTCTCTGTAGTTTTTATTTGAAGATATTCCTTTTTCCACGATAGGCCTCAAAGCACTCCAAATGTCCAATTGCAGTGTATACAAAAAGAGTGTTTCAAAACTGCTCCATCAAAAGTAAGGTTCAACTCTGTTAGTTGAATGCACAGATGAGAAAGAAGTTTCACAGAATAATTCTGTGTAGTTATTATTTGAAGATATTCCTTTTTCCACGATGGGCCTCAAAGCGCTTCAAATGTCCACTTACAGATCCTACCGAAAGAGAGTTTCAAAACTACTCAATCAAAAGAAAGGTTTTACTCTGTGAGATGAATGAACAGAATAGAAAGAAGTTTCACAGAATGCTTCTGTGAAGTTTTTAGGGGAAGATGTTTCAATTTTCACAGTAGGCCTCAATGTTCTCCAAATGTCCACTTGCTGATTCTACAAAAAGAGTGATTCAAAACTGCTCAATCAAAAGAAAGGTTCTGCCGGGTGCGGTGGCTCACGCTTGTAATCCCAGCACTTTGGGAGGCCGAGGTGGGCGGATCACGAGGTCAGGAGATCGAGACCACGGTGAAACCCCGTCTCTACTAAAAAAATACAAAAAATTAGCCGGGCGCGGTGGCGGGTGCCTGTAGTCCCAGCTACTCGGAGGCTGAGGCAGGAGAATGGTGTGAACCTGGGAGTCGGAGCTTGCAGTGAGCTGAGATTGCGCCACTGCACTCCAGCCCGGGTGACAGAGCGAGACTCTGCCTCAAAAAAAAAACAAAACAAAAAAAAAAAAAAAAAAGAAAGGTTCTACTCGGTTAGATGAATGCACAGAACAGAAAGAAGTTTCGCAGAATGCTTCTGTGTAGTTTTAATGTGAAGATATTTCGTTTTTCACCGTATGCCTCAATGATCTCAAAAGTCCACTTTCAGATTCTACAAAAAGAGTGTTTCAAAACCATTCAATCAAAAGAAATGTTCTACTCTGTTAGATGTATGCACAGATCAGAAAGAATTTCCACAGAATGCTTCTGCGTACTTTTAATGGGAAGATATTACGTTTTTCACTGTAGGCCTCAATTTTCTCCAAACATCCACTTGCAGATTCTACAAAAAGAGAGTTTCAAAACAGCTCAATCAAAAGAAAGGTTCAACTCAGTGAGATGAATGCACAGATCTGAAAGAAGTTGCACAGAATGCTTCTGTTTAGTTTTTATTTGAATATGTTGCTTTCTCCACGATAGGCCGCAAAGCGCTCCAAATGTCCACTTGCAGATTCTACTGAAAGAGAGTTTCAAAATGGCTTATCAAAAGAGAGGTTCTACACTGTGAAATGAATGAACAGAATAGAAAGAAGTTTCACAGAATGCTTCTTTGTAGTTTTTAGGGGAAGATGTTTCATTTTTCACGGTAGGCCTCAATATTCTCCAAATGTCCACTTGCAGATTCTAAAAGAGTGTTTCACAACTGCTCAATCAAAAGAAATGTTATACTCTGTTAGATGAATTCACAGATCAGAAATAAGTTTCACAGCATGTTTCTGTGTAGTTTTAATGGGAAGATATTTCCTTTTTCACCGTATGCCTCAATGTTCTCCAAATATCCTCTTGCAGATTCTACAAATTGAGTGTTTCAAAACAGCTCAAACAAAAGAAACATTCAACTCATTGAGATGAATGCACAGATCAGAAAGAGGTTTCACAGAATGCTACTGTTTAGTTTTATTTGAAGATATTCGTTTTTCCACGATAGGCCTCAAAGCACTCCAAATATCCACTTGCAGATTCTACAAAAAGAGAATGTCAAAACTGCTCAATCAAAGGAGAGGTTCTACTCAGTGAGATGAATGAACAGAATAGGAAGAAGTTTCACAGAATGCTTCTGTGTAGTTTTTAGGGGAAGATGTTTCATTTTTCAGCATAGGTCTCAATGTTCTCCAAATGACCACTTGCAGATTCTATAAAAAGAGTGTTTCAAAACTGCTCAATCAAATTAAGCTACAACTCTGTTAGATTAATGCACAGATCAGAAAGAAGTTTCACAGAATGCTTTGGTGTAGCTTTTATGGGAAGATATTTCTTTTTTCACCTTAGGCCTCAGTGCTCTAGAAATGTCCAATTACAGTTTTTACAAAAAGCCTTTTCAAAGCTGCAAAATCAAAAGAAAGGTTCCACTCTCTGAGATGAATGCACAGTTCATAAGGAAGATTCACAGATTACTTCTGTGTAGTTTTTATTTGAAGATATTCCTTTTTCCATGATAGGCCTCAAAGTGCCCCAAAAGTCCACTTGCAGTTTATACAGAAAGAGTGTTTGAAAACTGCTCAATCAAAAGTAAGGTTTAACTCTGTTAGCTGAATGCACAGATCAGAAAGAAGTTTCACAGAATGCTTCTGCGTAGTTTTAATGTGAAGATATTTCGTTTTTCCCCGTAGGCCTCAATGTTCTCCAAATATCCACTTGCAGATTCTACAAAAAGAGGGTTTCAAAACAGCTCAATCAAAAGAAAGGTTCAACTCAGTGAGATGAATGCACAGATCCAAAAGTAGTTGCACAGAATGCTTCTGTGTAGTTTTTAGGGGAACATGTTTCGTTTTTCACCGTAGGCCTCAATGTTCTCCAAGTGTCCACTTGCAAATTCTACAATAAGAGTGTTTCAAAACTGCTCATCAAAAGTAAGGTTCAAATCCGTTAGAGGAATGCACAGATGAGAAAGAAGTTTCACAGAATGTTTCCGTTTAGTTTTTATGGGAAGATATTTCTTTTTTCACCGAAGCCCTCAGTGCTCTAGAAATGTCCAATTTCAGTTTCTAGGAAAAGCCTTTTTCAAAGCTGCACAAACAAATGTTCCAATCTCTGAGATGAATGCCCAGTTCATAAAGTAGATTCACAGATTACTTCTGTGTAGTTTTTAATTGAAGATATTCCTTTTTCCATGATAGGCCTTAAAGCACTACCATTGTCCACTTGCAGTTAATACATAAAGAGTGTTTCTGCTCAATCAAAAGAAAGTTTCAACTCTGTGAGATGAATGCAGAGAATAGATAGAAATTTCACAGAAGTATTCTGTGAAGTTTTTACTGGAAGGTATTTCGTTTTTCACCATAGGCCTCAAAGGTGTCCAAATGTCCACTTGCAGATTCTACAAAAAGAGCGTTTCAAAACTGACCAATCATAAGAATTGTTCTCCTCTGTTAGATGTAAGCACAGATCAGAAAGAAGTTACACAGAATGCTTCTGCGTAGTTTTAATGGGAAGATATTTCGTTTTTCACCATAGGCCCAAACGTTCTGTAAATATCCACTTGCAGATTCTACAAAAAGAATGTTCCAAAAGAGTGCAATCAAAAGAAAGGTTCAACTCAGTGAGCTCAATGCAAAGATCAGAAAGAAGTTGCACAGCATGCTTCTGTGTAGTTTTTATTTGTTGATATTCCTTTTTACACGATAGGCCTCAAAGCGCTCCAAATGTCCACTTGCAGACTTTACTAAAAGAGAGTTTCAAAACTGATCAATCAAAAGAAAGTTTCTACTCTGTGAGATGAATGAACAAAATAGAAAGAAGTTTCACAGAATGTTTCTGGGTAGTTTTTTGGGGAAGATGTTTCGTTTTTCACGATAGGCCCCATTTTTCTCCAAATATCCCCTTACAGATTCTACATAAAGAGTGTTTCAAAACTGCTCTATCAAAACAAAGGTTCTACTCTCTTAGATGAATGCACAGATCGAAAGAAGTCTCACAGAATGCTTCTGTGTAGTTTTAATGGGAAGATATTTCGTTTTTCACCGTACACCTCAATGTTCTCCAAATATGGACTTGCAGATTCTACAAAAAGAGTGTTTCAAAACGACTCAACCAAAAGAAACGCTCAACTCAGTGAGATGAATGCACAGATCAGAAAGAAGTTTCACAGAATGCTTCTGTGTAGTTTTTATTTGAAGGTATAACTTTTTCCACGATAGGCCACAAAGCGCTCCAAATGTCCACTTGCAGTTTATACAGAAAGAGTGTTTCAAAACTGCTCAATCAAAAGAAAGGTTCAACTCTGTGAGATGAATGCAGAGAATAGAAAGAAATTTCACAGAAGTATTCTGTGTAGTTTTTACTGGACGATAATTTGTTTTTCACCATAGGTCTCACAGATGTCTGAATGTCCACTTGCAGATTCTACAAAAAGAGTGTTGAACAAAACAGAGTTGAACCTTACTTTTGATTGAACAGTTTTGAAACACCCTATTTGTAGAATCTGCAAGTGAACGTTTGGAGAACATTGAGGCCTACGGTGAAAAACGAAATATCTTCCCCTAAAAACTGCACGGAAGCATTCTGTGAAACTTATTTCTGATCTGTGCATTCAGCTAACAGATTTGAACCTTACTTTTGATTGAGCAGTTTTGAAACACTCTGTTTGTAGAATCTGCAAGTGGACATTTGGAGAACATTGAGTCTTATGGTGAAAAAAAAATATCTTCCCCTAAAAACTGCACAGAAGCATTCTGTGAAACTTCTTTCTGATCTGTACATTCAACTAACCGAGTTGAACCTTACTTTTGATTGAGCAGTTTTGAAACACTCTTTCTCTATAAACTGCAAGTGGACATTTGGAGCGCTTTGGGGCCTGTCATGGAAAAAGGAATACCTTCAAATAAAAAATACACAGAAGCATTCTGTGAAACTTCTTCCTTATCTGTGCATTCATCTCACTGAGTTGAACCATTCTTTTGATTGAGCTGTTTTGAAACACTCTTTTTGTGGAATCTGCAAGTGGATATTTGGAGAACATAGAGGCATACGATGAATAACGAAATATCTTCCCATTAGAACTACACAGAAACATTCTGTGAAACTTCTTTCTAATCTGTGCATTCGTCTAACTGACTAGAACCTATCTTTTCATTGAGCAGTTTTGAAAAACTCTTTTTGTAGAATCTACTAGTGGACATTTGGAGAACATTGAGGCCTACGGTGAAAAACGAAATATCTTCCAATTAAAACTACACAGAAGCATTCTGTGAAACTTCTTTCTATTCTGTTCATTCATCTCAAAGAGTAGAATCTTTCTTTTGACTGAGCAGTTTTGTAACACTGTTTTTGTAGAATCTGCAAGTGCACATTTGAAGCACTTTTTGACCTATCATGTAAAAAGGAATATTTTCAAATAAAAACTATGCTGAAGCATTCTGTGAAACTTCTTTCTGATCCGTGCATTCATCTCACTGAGTTGAACCTTTCTTTTGATTGAGCTGTTTTGAAACACTCTTTTTGTAGAATCTGCAAGTGCATATTTGGAGAATATTGAGGCATACGGTGAAAAACGAAGTATCTTCCCATTAAAACTACACAGAATCATTCTTTGAAACTTCTTTCTGATCTGTGTATTCATCTAACAGAGTGCAACCTTTCTTTTGTTTGAACGTTTTTGAAACACTCTTTGTTGAATATGCCAGTGGAGATTTGGAGATCTTTGAGGCCTATGGTGAACAACGCAATATCTTCAAGTAAAAACTACAGAGAATACTTCTGTGAAAATTCTTCCTGTTCTCTGCATTTATCTCACAGAGTTGAACCCTTCTTTTGATGGAGCAGTTTTGAAACACTCTTTTTGAATAAACTGCAAGTGGATATTTGGAGCGCTTTTAGTCCTATCATGGAAAAGGGAATATCTTCAAATATAAACTACAAAGAGGTAATCTGTGAAACTTCATTATGAACCGTGCATTCATCTCAGAGAGTGGAACATTTTTATTGATTGTGCAAATTTGAAACAGCCTTCTGGTAGAATCTGCAAGTGGACATTTCTAGAGCATTGAGACCTATGGTGAAAAAAGAAATATCTTCCCATAAAAACTACATGGAAGCATTCAGTGAAACTTCTTTCTGATCTGTGCATTCATCTAACAGAGTTGAAACTTACTTTTCATTGAGCAACTTTGAAACACTATTTTTGTAGAATCTGCAAGTGGACATTCGGAGAACATTGAGGCCTATGGTGAAAAACGAAATATCATCCCCTAAAAACTACACAGAAACATTCTGTGAAACTTCTTTCCATTCTGTTCATTCTTCTCACAGAGTAGAAACTTTCTTTTGATTGAGCAGTTTTTAAACTCTCTTTTTGTAGAATCTTCAAGAGGATATTTGGAGCCTTTGAGGCCTATTGAGGAAAAAGGAATATCTTCAAATAGAAACTACACAGAAGCACTCTGTGAAACTTATTTCTGATCTGTGCATTCATCTCACTGAGTTGAAACTTTCTTTTGATTGAGCTGTTTTGAAACACTCTTTTTCTAGAATCTGCAAGTGGATATTTGGAGAACCTTGAGGCTTACAGTGAAAAACGAAATGTCTTCCCATTAAAACTACGCTGAAGCATTCTGTGAAACTTCTTTCTGATCTGTGCATTCATCTAACAGAGTAGAACCTTTGTTTTGATTGAGCAGTTTTGAAACACTGTTTTTGAAGAATCCGCAAGTGGACATTTGGAGCTCTTTGAGGCCTATCGTGGAAAAAGGTATATCTTCAAATAAAAAATACACAGAATCATTCTGTGAAGCTTCTTTTTAATCTGTGCATTCATCTAACAGAGTAGAAACTTTCTTTTGACTGAGAAGTTTTGAAACACACTTTTTGTAGAATCTGCAAGTAGACATTAGGAGATTTTCGGGGCCTAATGTGGAAAACGAAATATCTTCCAGTAAAAACTTCACAGAACCATTCTGTGAAACTTCTTAATATTCTGTTCATTCATCTCACACAGTAGCACCTTTCTTTTGACTGAGTAGTAATGCAACACTCTTTTTGAAGGATCTGCAAATGGACATTTGGCGATCTTTGAGGCCTATGGTGGAAAAAATTATATCTTAAAATAAAAACTACACAGAAGCATTCTGTGAAACTTTTTTCTGATCTCTGCATTCATCTCACTGAGTTGAAACTTTCTTTTGATTGAGCTGTTTTGAAACACATTTTTTGTAGAATCTGCAAGTACATATTTGGAGAATAGTGAGGCATACAGTGAAAAACGAAATATCTTCCCATTAAAACTACGAAGAAGAATTCTGTGAAACTTATTTCTGCTCTGTACATTCATCTCACAGAGTTGAACCTTACTTTTGATTGAGCAGTTTTGAAACACTCTTTTTGTAGAATCTGGAAGTGGACATTTGGAGATCTTTGAGGCCTATGACGAAAAACGAAATATCTTCAAGTAAAAGCTACGTGGAATATTTCTGTGAAAATTCTTTCTATTCTCTGCATTCATATCACAGAGTAGAACCTTTCTTTTGATTGAGCAGTTTTGAAACACTCTTTTTGTAGAATCTGCAAGTGGATATTGTCGCACTTTGAGGCCTATGGCGAAACACGAAATATCTTCAAGAAAAATCTACACAGAATACTTCTGTGAAACGTCTTTCTGATCTGTGCATTCATTTAACAGAGTAGAAGTTTTCTTTTTATTGAGCAGTTTTGAAACACTCTTTTTGTAGAATCTGCAAGTGTTCATTTGGAGTGCTTTGAGGCCTATCGTGGAAAAAGGAATATCTTCACATAAAAACTACACAGAAGCATTCTGTGAAACTTCTTTCTGATCTGTGCATTCATCTCACTGAGTTGAACCTTTCTTTTGTTTGTGCTGTTTTAAAACACTCTTTTTGTAGAATCTGCAAGGGAATATTTGGAGAACATTGAGGTCTATAATGAAAAACGAAATATCTTCCCTTTAAAACTACACAAAAGCATTCTGTGAAACTTCTTTCTGATCTGTGCATTCATCTCACAGAGTAAAACCTTTCTTTTGATTGAGCAGTTTTGAAACACTCTTTTTGTAGGATCTGCAAGTGGCCATTTGGAGATCTTTGCGGCCTATAGTGGAAAACGAAATATATTCAAGTAAAAACTACACAGAATACTTCTGTGAAAATTCTTTCTATTCTCTGCATTCATCTCACAGTGTTGGACCTTTCTTTTCGTTGAGCAGTTTTGAAACACTCTTTCTGTATAAACTGCAAGTGGTCATTTGGAGCGCTTTGAGCCCTAACGTGAAAAAAGGAATGTCTTCAAATAAAAACTACAGAGAAGTAATCTGTTAATCTTATTTATGAACTGTGCATTCATCTCAGAGAGTGGAACCTTTCTTTTGATTGTGCAACTTTGAAACAGGCTTTTCTTAGAATCTGCAATTGGACATTTCTAGAGCATAGAAGCGTATGGTGAAAAAAGAAATATCTTCCCATAAAAACTACACTGAAGCATTCTGTGAAACTTCTTTCTTTTCTGTTCATTCACTTCACCGAGTAGAACTTTTCTTTTGATTGAGTAGTTTTGAAACACTCCTTTTCTAGAATCTGCAAGTGGACATTTAGAGCCCTTTGAGTCCTATGTTGGAAAAAGGAATATCTTCAAATAAAAACTACACAGAAGCATTCTGTGAACCTTCTTTCTGATCTGTGCAATCATCTCTCTGAGTTGAACCTTTCTTTTGATTGAGCTGTTTTGAAACACTCTTTTTGCAGAATTTGCAAGTGGATATTTGGAGAATATTGAGGTCTACAGTGAAAAACGAAATATCTTTCATTAAAACTACACAGAAGAATTCTGTGAAACTTCTTGCTGATCTGTGCATTCATCTAACATAGTAGAACTTTTCTTTTGATTGAGCAGTTTTGAAACACTCTTTTTGTAGAATCTGAAAGTGGACATTTGCAGCGCTTTGAGGCCTATCATGGAAAATAGAATATCTTCAAATAAAAACTACACAGAAGCGTTCTGTGAAACTTCTTTCTGATCTGTGCATTCATCCAACAGATTTGAAGTTTTCTTTTGACTGATATGTTTTGAAACACACTTTTTGTAGAATCTGCAAGTGGACATTTGGAGAACATTGAGGCCTACGGTGAAAAACGAAGTATCTTCCCATAAAAACTGCACAGAAGCATTCAGTGAAACTTCTTTCTCATCTGTGCATTCATCTAACAGAGTTGAACCTTTCTTCTGATTGAGCTGTTTTGAGGTAATCTTTTTGTATAATCTGCAAGTGGACATTTTGAGAACATTGAGGCCTATGGTGAAAAACTAAATAACTTCCCATAAAAACTACACAGAAACATTCTGTGAATCTTCTTTCTAATCTGTGCATTCATCTAAAAGAGTTTAACCTTTCTTTTGATTGCACAGTTTTGAAACCACTTTTTGTAGAATCTGCAAGTGGACATTTGGAGAAATTTGAGGCCTATGGTGAAAAACATATTATCTACCCATAAACCTACACAGAAGCATTCTGTGAAACTTGTTTCTGATCTGTGCATTCATCTAACAGAGTTGAACCTTTCTTATTAATGGGGAGTTTTGAAACACTCTTTTTGTAGAATCTGTAAGTGGACATTTGGAGAACGTTGAGGCCTGTGTTTAAAAACGAAATATCTTCCCATAAAAAGTACATAGAAGTATTCTGTGAAACTCCCTTCTTTTCTATACTTTCATCTCACAGAGTTGAATCTTTCTTTTGATTGAACAGCTCTGAAACACACTTTTTGTAGAATCTGCAAGACGACATTTGGAGAACATTGAGGCCTATAGTGAAAAACGAAATATCTCCAACTAAACACTACACAGAAGCATTCTGTGAAACTTTTCTGTGTTCTGTGCATTCATCTAACATACTTGAACCTTTCTTTTGATTGAGCTATTTTTAAACACTCTTTTTGTAGAATCTGCAAGAGAACACTTGAAGAACATTGAGGCCTATGGTGAAAAACGAAATGTCTTCCCAAAAAACTACACAGAAGCATTCTGTGAAGCTTTTCTGTGTTCTGTGCATTCATCTAACAGAGTTGAAACTTTCTTTTGATTGAGATGTTTTGAAACCCTCTTTTTGTAGAATCTCCAAGTAGACATTTGGAGAACATTGAGGACTATGGTGAAAAATGAAATATCTTCCCATAGAAAGTACATAGAAGTATTCTGTGAAACTGCTCTCTTTTCGGTGCTTTCATTTCACAGAGTTGAATCTTTCTTTTGATGGAGCATCTCTGAAACACTCTTTTTGTAGAATCTGCAAGATGACATTTGGAGAACATTGAGGCCTATAGTGAAAAACGAAATATCTTCAACTAAATACTACACAGAAGAATTCTGTGAAACTTTTCTGTGTTCTGTGCTTTCATCTAACATACTTGAACCTTTCTTTTGATTGAGCTGTTTTGAAACACTCTTTTTGTAGAATCTGCAAGAGAACACTTGGAGAACATTGAGGCCTATGGTGAAAAACGAAATATCTTCCCAAAAAACTACACAGCAGCATTCTGTGAAGCTTTTCTGTGTTCTGTGCATTCATCTAACAGAGTTGAAACTTTCTTTTGATTGAGATGTTTTGAAACCCTCTTTTTGTAGAATCTCCAAGTAGACATTTGGAGAACATTGAGGCCTATGGTGAAAAATGAAATATCTTCCCATAAAAACTACATAGAAGTATTCTGTGAAACTTCTCTCTTTTCTTTGCTTTCATCTCACAGAGTTGAATCTTTCTTTTGATTGAGCATCTCTGAAACACTCTTTTTGTAGAATCTGCAAGAGAATATTTGGAGAACATTGAGGCCTATAGTGAAAAATGAAAAATCTTCAAGTAAACACTACACAGAAGAATTCTGTGAAACTTTTCTGTGTTCTGTGCATTCATCTAACATACTTGAACCTTTCTTTTGATTGAGCTGTTTTGAAACACTCTTTTTGTAGAATCTACAAGTGAACATTTGGAGAACATTGAGGCCTAGGGTGAAAAACGAAATATCTTCCCATAAAAACTACACAGAAGCATTCTGTGAAACTTCTTTCTGTTCTGTGCTTTCATCTCACAGAGTAGAACCTTTCTTTTGATTGAGAAGTTTTGAAACAGACTTTTTGTAGAATCTGCAAGTGGACATTTGGAGAAATTTGATGCCTTTGGTGAAAAACGTAATATCTTCCTGTAAAAACTACACAGAAGCATTCTGTGAAACCTGTTTCTGATCTGTGCATTCATCTAACAAAGTTGAAACTTTCTTTTGATTGAGATGTTTTCACACCCTCTTTTTGTAGAATCTCCAAGTGGACATTTGGAGAACATTGAAGCCTATGGTGAAAAATGAAATATCTTCCCATAAAAACTACACAGAAGAATTCTGTGAAACTTCTTTCTGATCTGTTCATTCACCTAGCAAAGTTGAACATTTGTTTTGATTAAGCTCTTTTGAAACACTCTGTTCGTAGAATATGCAAGTGGACAATTAGAGAACATTGAGGCCAACGGTGAAAAACATAATATCTTCCCATAAAAACTACACAGAAGCATTCTGTGAAACTTTTCTCTATTCTGTGCATTCACCTAACAGAGTGGAACCTTTCTTTTGATAGAGCTGTTTTGAAACACTCTTTTTGTAGAATCTGCAAGTGGATATTTGGAGAACATTGAGGCCTAAAGGGAAAAACGAAATATCTTCCCATAAAAACTACAGAGAAGAATTCTGTGAAACTTCTTTCTGATCTGTTCATTCATCTAGCAGACTTGAACATTTGTTTTGATTAAGCACTTTTGAAACACTCTGTTCATAGAATATGCAAGGGGACAATTAGAGAACATTGAGGCCAACGGTGAAAAACATAATATCTTCCCATAAAAACTACACAGAAGCATTCTGTGAAACTTTTCTCTATTCTGTGCATTCACCTAACAGAGTTGAACCTTTCTTTTGATAGAGCTGTTTTGAAACACTCTTTTTATAGAATCTGAAAGTGGATATTTGGAGAACATTGAGGCCTAAAGTGAAAAACCAAGTATCTTCCCATTAAAACTACACAGAAGCATTCTGTGAAACTTCTTCCTATTCTGTGCATTCATCTCACAGAGTTGAAACTTTCTTTTTATTGAGCAGTTTTGAAACACTCTTTTTGTAGAATCTACAAGTGGAAATTTGGAGTGCTTCGAGGCCTACCAAGGAAAAAGGAATATCTTCAAATAAAAAGTACACAGAAGCATTCTGGGAAACATCTTTCTGATCTGTGCTTATATCTAACAGAGTTGAACATTTCTTTTAATTGTTCTGCTTTGAAACACTGTTGATGTAGAATCTCGCAGTGGACATTTGGACAACTTTGGGGCCTATGGTGAAAAACGAAATATCTTCCCATAAAAACTACACAGAAGTATTCTGTGAAACTTCTTTCTATTCTTTGCATTCATTTCAAAGATTAGAAATATTCTTTTGACTGAGCAGTTTGGAATCATTCTTTTTGTAGAATCTACAAGTGGACATTTGGAGAATTTTGAGGTCTACAGTGAAAAATGTAATATCTTAGCATAAAAACTATACAGAATAATTCTGTAAAATCCTTTCTGATCTGTGCATTCATCTAACAGAGTTGAAAATTTCTTTTGATTGAGCTGTTTTGAAACTCTCTTTTGGTAGAATATGCAAGTGGACATTTGGAGAATATTGAAGTCTACGGTCAAAAACGTACTAACTTCCCATAAAAACTGCACAGAAGCATTCTGTGAAACTTCTTTCTGTTCTGTGCATTCACCTCAGAGATTAGAACTTTCTTTTGATTGAGCAGTTTTGAAACACACTTTTATAGAATCTCCAAATGTCTATTTGAGGCCTATGGTGAAAAACGAAATATCTTCCTATGAAAACTACACAGAAGATTTCTGTGAAACTTCTTCCTGATCTGTGCATTCATCTAACAGAGTTGAAGATTTCTTTTGATTGAGCTGTTTTAAAGCACTCTTTTCGTAGAATCTGCAAGTGGATATTGGGAGAACATTGAGGCCAATGGGGAAAAGCGTAATATCTTCCCATAAAAACTACACAGAAACATTCTGTGAAACTTTTCTCTGTTCTGTGCATTCATTTAACAGAATTAAACATTTCTTTTGATTGAGCTGTATTGAAACACTCTTTTTGTAGAATCTGCCAGTGGACATTTGCAGAATATTGAGGCCTATGGTGAAAAACGAAATATCTTCCCAAAAAAACAATACAGAAGCATTCTGTGAAACTTATTTCTATTCTGTGCATTCATCTCACAGAGTAGAAGCTTTCTTTTGATGGAGTAGTTTGAAATACTCCTTTTGTAGAATGTGCAAGCAGACATTTCAAGCGCTTTCAGGCCTATCGTGGAAAAAGTAATATCTTCAAATTAAAACTACACAGAAGCATTCTGTGAAACTTCTTTCAGATCTGTGCATTCATCTAACAGAGTTGAACCATTCTTTGATTGAGCTGTTTTGAAACACTCATTTGTGGAATCTACAAGTGGGCATTTGGAAAATATATAGGCTTACAGTGAAAAATGAAATATCTTCCCATAAAAACTAAACAGAAGAATTCTGTGAAACTTCGTTCTATTCAGAGAATTCACCTGACATAGTAGACCCTTTCTTTTCATCGAGCAGTTTAGAAACACTCTTTTTGTGGAATCTGCAAGTGGACATTTGCAGTGCTTTGAGGCATGTCGTGGAAAAAGGAATATCTTCAAATAAAAACTACACAGGAGGATTCTGTGAAATTACTTTCTGATCTGTGCATTCATCTAACAGAGTGCAAACTTTCTTATGATTGAACTGTTTTGAAACACACTTTTTGTAGAATCTGGAAGTGCAAATTTGGAGAACATTGAGGCCTAGAGTGAAAAATGAAATATCTTCCCATAAAAACTACACAGAAGCATAGTGCGAAACTTCTTTCTGTTCGGTGCATTCAGCTCACAGAGTTGAAATTTCTTTTGATTGAGCAGTTTTGAAACACTCTTTTTGTATAATCTGCAAGTGGACATTTGGAGAACTTGGAGGCCTATAGTGAAATACAAAATATCTTCAAGTAAAAACCACACCAAACATTCTGTGAAACTTCTTTCTGATCTGTGCATTCATCTAACAGAGTTGAAATTTTCTTTTGATTGAGCTGTTTTGAAACACTCTTTTTTAGAATCTGAAAGTGGACATTTGGAGAACATTGAGGCGTATACTGAAAAACGACATATTTTCCCATAAAAACTTCACAAAAGCATTGTGTGAAACTTCTTTATGATCTGTGCATTCATTCAACTGAGTTGAACTTTTCTTTTGATTGATCTGTTTTGAAACACTCTTTTTGTAGAATCTACAATTGGACATTTGGAGAAAATTGAGGCCTACCGTGAAAACTGGAATATCTTCCCATAAAAACTACACAGAAGCATTCTGTGAAAATTCTTTCTATTCTGTGCATTCATCTCACAGAACAGAAACTTTCTTTTAATTTAGCAGTTTTGAACAACTCTTTTTGTAGAATTTGCAAGGGGATATTTGGAGACCTTTGAGGCCAGTGGTGAATAACGAAATTTCTTCCCATAAGAACTACACAGAAGCATTCAGTGAAGCTTCCCGCTATTCTGTACTTTCATCTAACAGAGTTGAAACTTTTTTTGATTGAGCTGTTTTGGAACACACTTTTTGCAGAAGCTGCATGTGGAAATTTGGAGCGCATTCAGGCCTACCGTGGAAAAAGGAATATCTTCAAATAAACACTACACAGAAGCATTCTGTGAAACTTCTTTCTGATCTGTGCATTCATCTAACAGAGTTGAACCTTTGTTTTGACTGAGCTGTTTTGAAACACTCTTTTTGTAGAATCTGCAGGTGGATATTAGGAGAACATTGAGACCTACGTAGAAAAAAAATATCGTCCCAGAAAAACGACACTGAAGTATTCTGTGAAACTTCTTTCTATTCTCTGCATTCACCTCACAGAGTAGAAACTTTCTTTTCATTGGGTTGTTTTGAAACACTCTTTTTGTAGAATCTGCAAGTGGACATTTGGAGCGCTTGGAGACCTATCGTGGAAAAAAGAATATCTTCAAATAAAAACTACACAGAAGTGTTCTGTGAAACTTCTTTCTGATCTGTGCATTCACCTAACCAAGTTGAACCTTTCTTTTTATTGATCTGTTTTGTAACACTCTTTTTGTAGAATCTGCAAGTAGACATTTGCAGAATATTGAGGCCTATGGTGAAAATCGAAATATCTTCCTATAAAAACAACACAGAAGCATTCTGTCAAACTTCTTTCTGATCTGTGCTTTCATCTAACAGAGTTGAAACTTTCTTTTGATTGAGCTGCTTTGAAACACTCTTTTTGTAGAATCTGCAACTGGACATTCGGAGTGCTTTCAGGCCTATAATGGAAAAGGAATGCCTTCAAGTAAAAACTACACAGAAGCATTCCGTGAAACTACTCTCTGATCTGTGCATTCATATTACAGGGTGGAAACTTTATTTTGATTGATCTGTTTTTAAACACACTGTTTGTAGAATCTGCAAGTGGACATTTGGAGAAGATTGTGGCCTAAGGTGAAAAACGAAATATCTTCCCATAAAAACTACACAGCAGCATTCTGTGAAACTTCTTTCTATTCTATGCATTCATCTCACACAGTAGAAACTTTATTTTGATTGAGCAGTTTGGAAACACTCTTTTTGTAGAATCTGCAAGTGGAAATTTGGAGCCCTTTGAGGGCTATCGAGGAAAAAGGAATATCTTAAAATAAAAACTACACAGAAGCATTCTGTGAAACTTCTTTCTGATCTGTGCATTCATCTATAAGAGTTGAACCTTTCTTTTGATTGATCTGTTTTGAAACACTTTTTTTTAGAATCTGCAAGTGGACATTTGGAGAACATTGAGTCCTACTGTGAAAAACGAAATATCTTCCCATAAAAACTACACAGAAGCATTCTGTGAAACTTCTTTCTATTCTGTGCATTCATATCATAGATTAGAACCTTTCCTTTGATTGAGAAGTTTTGAAACACTCTTTTTGTAAAATTTGCAAGTAGACCTTTGGAGAGCTTTTCGGCCTATGGTGAATAACGAAATGTCTTCCCATGAAAACTACACAGAAGCATTCAGTGAAACTTCCTCCTATTCTGTGCATTCAGCTCACAGAGTTGAAACTTTCTTTTGATTTAGCAGTTTTGAAACACACTTTTTGTAGAATCTGCAAGTGGACATTTGGAGAACATTGAAGCCTATAGTGAAAGACGAAGTATCTTCTCATGAAAACTACACAGAAGCATTCTGTGGAACTTTTGTCTGTTCTGTGCATTAATCTCAGTGTGTAGCACCTTTCTTTTGATTGAGCAGTTTTGAAACACCCTTTTTGTAAATTTTGCAAGTAGACCTTTGGAGAGCTTTGTGGCCTATGGTGAATAGGGAAATATCTTCCCATGAAAACTACACAGAAGCATTCAGTGAAACTTCCTTCTATTCTGTGCATTCATCACACAGAGTTGAAACTTTCTTTTGATTTAGCAGTTTTGAAACACTCTTTTTGTAGAATCTGCAAGGGGACATATGGAGAACATTGATGCCTATGGTGAAAAACGAAATATCTTACCATAAAAACTACACAGAAGCATTCTGTAAAGCTACTTTATGATCTGTGCATTCATCTAGCAGAGTTGAACATTTCTTTTGATTGAGGTGTTTTGAAACACTCTTTTTGTAGAAGCTGCAAGTGGACGTTTGGAGAACATTGAGCCCTATAGTGAAAAACGAAATATCTTCCCATAAAAACTACACAGAAGCACTCTGTGAAACTTTTCTCTGTTCTGTGCATTAATCTAACAGAGTTGAACCTTTATTTTCATTGAGTTGTTTAAAACACAATTCTTGTAGAATCTCCAATTGGACATTTGGAGAACTTTGAGGCCTATAGTGAAAAACTTGAAGTATCTTCAAGTAAAGACTACATAGAAGCATTCTGTGAAACTTCCTTCTGATCTGTGCTTTCATCTAACAGAGTTGAACCTATTTGATTGAGCTGTTTTGAATCACTCTTTTTGTAGAATCTGCAAGTGGACATTTGGAAAACCTTGAGGCTTATTGTGGTAAAAGGAATATTTTCAAATAAAAACTACACAGAAGCATTCTGTGAAACTTCTTTCTATTCTGTGTATTTATCTCACAGAGTAGAAACTTTCTTTTGATTTAGAAGTTTTGAAAAACTCTTTTTGTAGAATCTGCAAGATTGACATCTGGAGAACATTGAGGCCGATAGTGAAAAACCAAATATCTTCAAATAAAACCTACACAGGAGCATGCTGTGAAACTTCTTTCTGATCTGAGCATTCATCTAACAGAATGAAATCTTTCTTTTGATTGAGCTTTTTTCAAACACTCTTTTGTAGAATCTGCAAGTGGACATTTGCAGAACATTGAGGCCTATGGTGAAAAACGAAATATCTTCCCACAAAAACTACACAGAAGCATTCTGTGAAACTTCTTTCTATTCTGTGCATTAATCTAACAGAATTGAACTTCCTTAGATTGCACAGTTTTGAGACACACTTATTGCAAAATCTGCAAGTGGATATTTGGAGAACATTGAGGCCTACGGTGAAAAATGAAATATCTTCCCATAAAAACTACACAGAAGCCTTCTGTGAAAATTTTCTCTGTTCTGTTCATTCATCTAACAGTTGAAACTTTCTTTTGATTGAGCTGTTTTGGAACACTCTTTTTGTAGAATCTGCAAGTGGACATTTTGAGCATTTTGAGGCCTATCATGGAAAAAGGAATAGCTTCAAATAAACACTACACAGAAGCATCCTGTGAATCTTCTTTCTGATCTCTGCAATCATTTAACAGCGTTGAACCTTTGTTTTGATAGAACTGTTTTGAAACCCTCTATTTGTAGAATCTGCAAGTGGACATTTGCAGATCATTGAGGCCTATGGTGAAAAACGAAATATCTTCCCATAAAAACTACACAGAAGCATTCTGTGAAACATTTTTCTATTCTGTGCATTCACCTCACAGAATAAAACTTTTCCTTAGATTAAACAGTTTTGAAACATTCTTTTAGTAGAATCTGCAAGTGCACATTTGGAGAGCTTTGAGGCCTATGGTGAAAAATGAAATATCTTCAAGTAAAATCTACACAGAATGCTCTGTGAAACATCATTCTATTCTGTGAATTCATCTCACAGAGTTGAACTTTCCTTTGATTGGCAGTTTTGAAACACTCCTTTTGTAGAATCTGCAAGTGGATGTTAGCAGAACTTTGAGGCCTACGGTGAAAAATGAAACATCTTCCCTTAAAATCTACACAGAAGCCTTCTATGAAACTTAGTTCTATTTTGTGCATTCACCTCAGAGACTTTTACCTTTCTTATGATTGAGCAGTTTTGAAACACTCTTTTTGTAGAATCTGCAATTGGACATTTGGCAAACATTGAGGCCTACGGTGAAAAACGTTATATCTTCCCATAAAAACTAAAAAGAAGCATTTTGTGAAACCTCTTTCAAATCTGTACATTCATCTAACAGAGTTGAAAGTTTCTTTTGATCGCGCAGTTTTGAGACACTGTTATTGCATAATCTGCAAGTGGATATTAGGATGACATTGAGGCCTATGGTGAAAAACGAAATATCTTCCCATAAAAACTACACAGAAGCCTTCTGTGAAAATTTTCTCTGTTCTGTGCATTCATCTAATAGAGTTGAAACTTTCTTATGATTGAGCTGTTTTGGAACACTTTTTTTTTTTTTTTTTTGAGACAGAGTCTCGCTCTGTCGCCCAGGCTGGAGTGCAGTGGTGCAATCTCGGCTCACTGCAAGCTCCGCCTCCCGGGTTCACGCCATTCTCCTGCCTCAGCCTCTCCGAGTAGCTGGGACTACAGGCCCCTGCCACCACGCCTGGCTAATTTTTTTGTATTTTTAGTAGAGACGGGGTTTCACCGTGGTCTCGATCTCCTGACCTCGTGATCCGCCCGCCTCAGCCTCCCAAAGTGCTGGGATTACAAGCGTGAGCCACCGCGCCCAGCCTGGAACACTCTTTTTGTAGAATCTGCAAGTGGACCTTCTGAGCGCTTTGAGGCCTATCTTGGAAAAAGGAATATCTTCAAATAAACACTACACAGAAGCATCCTGTGAAACTTCTTTGTGATCTCTGCATTCATCTAACAGTGTTGAAACTTTGTTTTGATTGAGCTGCTTTGAAACACTCTTTTTGTAGGATCTGCAAGTGGACATTTGGAGAACATTGAGGCCTTTGGTGAAAAATTAAATATCTTCTCATAAAAAGTGCACAGAAGCATTCTGTGAAACTTCTTTCCATTCTGTGCATTCACCTCACGGAATAGAAACTTTATTTTGATTGAGCAGTTTTGAAACACTTTTTTTGTAGCATCTGCAAGTGGACATTTGGAATGCTTTGAGGTCTGTCATGGAAAAAGAAATATCTTCAAATATAAACTACACAGAAGCATACTGTGTAACGTCTTTCTGATCTGTGCATTCGTCTAACAGAGTTGAACATTTCTTTTGATTGAGCTGTTTTGTAACACTCTTTTTGTAGAATCTGCAAGTGGACATTTGCATAACATTGAAGCCTATGGTGAAAAACGAAATATCTTCCCATAAAAACTACACAGAAGCATTCTGTGAAACATTTTTCTATTCTTTGCATTCATCTCACAGAGTTGAAGTTTCTTTTGACTGAGCAGTTTTGAAGCACTCTTTTTGTAGAATCTGCAAGTGGATGTTTGCAGAACATTGAGGCCTACAGTGGAAAACGAAATATCTTCCCATAAAAACTACACAGAAGCATTCTGCGAAACTTCTTTCAAACCTTTCATTCATCACACAGAGTTGAACCTTTCTTTTGATTGAGCTGTTTTGAAACAATCTTTTGTAGAATAGCAAGTGGACATTTTGAGAACATTGAGGCCAATGGTGAAAAACGTAATATCTTCTGATAAAAACTACACAGAAGCAGTCTGTGAAACTTCTTTCTAATCTGTGCATTCATCTAACAGAATTTAAAATTTCTTTTGATTGCACACTATTGAAACACTCTTATTGTAGAATCTGCAATTGGACATTTTGAGAACATAGAGGCCTATGGTGAAAAACGAAATATCTTCCCATAAAAGCTACACAGAAGCATTCTGTGAAACTTCTTCTTGATCTGTGCATTCATCTAACAGATTTGAACCTTTCTTTTGATTAAGCGGTTTTGAAACACCCTTTTTGTAGAATCTGCAAGTGGACATTTGGGTAACATTGAGGCCTATAGTGAAAAACGAAATATCTTCCCATAAAAACTACACTGAAGCATTCTGTGAAACTTTTCTCTGTTTTGTGCACTCATCTAACAGAGTTGAAACTTTCTTTTGATTGTGCTGTTTTGAAACACTCTTTTTGTAGAATCTGCAGGTGGACATTTGGAGAACATTCAGGCCTTCGTTGAGAAATGAAATATCTTCCCCTAAAAGCTACACAGAAGTATTCTGTGAAACTTCTTTCTGTTCTGTGCATTCATCTCACAGAATAGAACCTTTCTTCTGATTCGGGAGTTTTGAAACATTCTTTTTATTGAATTTGCAAGTGGACATTTGGAGCTCTTTGAGGCCTATGGTGGAAAAAGGAATATCTTCAAATATAAACTACACAGAAGCATTCTGTGAAACTTGTTTCTGGTCTTTCATTCATCTAACAGAGTTGAACATTTCTTTTGTTTGACCTGTTTTGCAACACTCTTTCCGTAGTATCTGCAAGTGGACATTTGGATAACACTTAGGCCTATAGTGAAAAACGAAATATCTTCCCATAAAAACTACACAGAAGGGTTCTGTGAAACTTTTCTCTGTTCTGTGCATTCATCTAACAGAGTTGAACCTTTCTTGTGATTGAGCTGTTTTGAAACACTCTTTTTGTAGAATCTGTAAATGGACATTTGGAGAACATTGAGGCCTACTTTGATAAACGAATTATCTTCCCATAAAAACCACACAGAAGCATTCTGTAAAACTTCTTTCTATTCAGTGCATTCATTTCACGGAGTTGAACCTTTCTTTAGATTGAGCAGTTTTGAAACACTCTTTTTGTAGGATCTGCAAGTGGACATTTGGAGAGCATTGAGGCCTATGATGAAAAACGAAATATCTTCAAGTAAAAACTGCACAGAAGCATTCTGTGACACTTCTTTCAGATCTGTGCCTTCATCTAACAGAGTTAAACCTTTCTTTTGATTGAGTTGTTTTGAAACATTCTTTTTGTAGAATCTGCAAGTGGACATTTGGAGAACATTGAGGCCTACGGTGAAAAACGTAATTTCTTCCCATAAAAACTACACAGAAGCACTCTGTGAAACTTCTTTCTGATCTGCACATTCATCTGACAGAGTTCAACCTTTCTTTTGATCGAGATTCATTGAAACATTCTTTTTGTAGAATCTTCAATTGTACATTTGGCGAACATTGAGACCTAATTAGAAAAACGATATATCTTCCCATAAAAACTGTACTGAAGCATTCTGTGAAACTTCTTTCTATTCTGTGGAGTGGAGTGGTTTCTAGTGGAAAAGAATGGAATGGAATGGAACGGAATGGAATGGAATGGAATGGAATAGAATGGATTGGAGTGGAATGTGATGGAATGGAATGGAATGGAATGGAATGGAATGGAATGGAATGGAATGGAATGGAATGGAATACCAACGAAAAAAATGCAGTGGAGTGTAATGGAGTGCAATGGAGAAGAAAGGAAGGGAGTGGAGTGGAGTTAAACCGAGTGGAATGGAATGGAATGGACTAGGATGGAAAGTAATAGAATGGAATTTCATGGAGTAGACAGAAATTGAGTCGAATGGGAAGAATTGTTTGCCATGGAGTGGAGAGGAGTGGAGTGGAGAAGAGTGGATTTGAATTAAATGGCATGGAATGCAATGGAATGGAACGAAATGGAATGCAGTGGATTGGAGTGGAGTGTATTGGAGAAGAATGGAATGGAATGGAAAGTAATGGAAAGGAATGGAAAAAAATGGAACAGAATGAAAATTTATGGAAAAGAACTGAATGCAGTGGAGTGGAGTGCAGGGTATTTGAATTGAATGGAATGGAGAGGATGGTAGTAGAGTGAAGTTGACTGGGAAGGAATGGAATGGATTGGAGTGGATTGGAGTGGAATGCAGGGGAGTAGAGTGGATTCTAGTGGAATGGAATGGAATGGAATAGAATAGAATGGAAGGGAATGCAGTGGATTGGAGTGCAGTTGTGTGGAGTGGAATGGAATGGAATCGAATGGAATGATACAGAACGGAATGGAATGGAAGAGAATGGATCGGAATGTAATGGAATGCAATGGAATGGAATGGAATGGATTGGAATGGAATGGAATGGATTGGAATGGGAGAGATTTGAATGGAAAGGAATGCACTGGAATGAAAAGGAATGCAAAGCAATGCGATAAAAAGGAATGGAAAAAAGGGCAGTGGAGTGCTGTGGAATGAAATGGAGAAGAAGGGAAGGGAATGGAGTGGAGCGGAGTGGAGTGGAATGGAATGGAATGGAGAAAAGTGCAGTGGAGTGGAGTGTTGTTGAATGGAGAAGAAAGGAAGGGAGTGCAGTGGAGTGGAATGGAATGGAACGGAATGCAATGGAATGGAATGGAATGGAGTGGAATGGGATGGAATGGAATGGAGTGGAATGGAATGGAGTGGAATGGAATGGAATGGAATGGAATGGAGTGGAATGGAATGGAATGGAATAGAATGAAATAGAACGGAGTCGAATGGAATAAAATGGAATGGAGTCAAATGGAATGGAATGGAATGGAGTGGAGAGGACTAGAATGGAGGCGAATCAGAAGGAATGGAATGCAGTGGAGTGGAGAAGAGTGGAGTTGAGTAATGTGGATATGAATTGAATGGAATGGAAAGGCATGGATTAGAGAGGAGTGGGGTGGATTCTACTGGAAGATAATGGAATGAAATGGAATGGAATGGAATGGAAAGGAAGGATTGGAAGGCAATGGAATGCAATGGATGGGAATGCAATGCAATGAAATGGAATGGAACGGAATGGAATGGAATGGAATGGAATGGAACGGAATGGAATGTAGTGGACTGGAATGGAGGCGAATGGGAAGGAATGGAATGCAGTGGAGTGCAGAGGAATGGATTGTAGAAAAGTGCATTTGAACTGATTGGAATGCAATGCAATGGAATGAATAGAACGGAATAGAATGGAATGCAGTGGATTGGAATGGAGTTGTGTGGAGGGGAGTGGAATTGAATACAATGGAAAGGAATGGATTGGAAAGGAATGGAATTGAATCGAAAGGAATGGAATGGAAAGGAAAAAAGTGCAGTGGAGGGCATTGGAGTGGAATGGATGAGAAAGGAAGGGAGAGGGGAGGTTTGCATTGGAGTGGAATGGAATGGAGTGCAATGGAATGGAATGGAATGGAATGGAATGGAGTGGAATGGAGAGGACTGGAGCCGAATGGGAAAGAATGGAATGCAGTGGAGTGGAGAGGAGTGGAGTGGAGAACAGTGGATTTGAAAGGAATGGAATGGAATGCAACAGATTGGATAGGAGTGGAGTGGATTCTAGTTGAAAAGAATGGGATGGAATGGAACGGAATGGAATGGAATGAAATTGAATGGAATGTAATGGCATGGAATGGAATGGAATGCAATTGAATGGAATGGAAAGGAATGCAATGGAATGGAAAGGAAAAAGTGCAGTGGAGTTCAGTGGAGTGGAATGGAGAAGAAGAAAGGGAATGGAGTGGAGTAGAATGGTGTGGAATGGAATGGAATGGAATGGAATGGAATGGAATGGAATGGAATGGAATGGAATGCAATGCAGTGGCATGGAATAGAAGCGAATGAGAAGGACTGGAACGCAGAGGAGTGGAGAGGACTGGAGTGGAGAAGAGTGGATTTGAATTCAACGGAATGGAATGGAATGGATTGGAATGGATTGGAGGGGATTCTAATGGAATAGAATGGAATGTACTGGAATGGAATGGAAAGGAATGGAAGGGAAAAATTGAAATCGTGTCTAGTGGAGTGGAATGGAGAAGAAAGGATGGTAGTGGATTGGAGTGGAATGGACTGGAATGGAATTTAGTGGAATGGAATGGATTGGAATGGAATGGAATGGATTCAAATGGGAAGGAATTGAAAGGAGAAAAGTGCAGTGGAGTGCAGTGGAGTGGAATGTAGAAGAAAGGAAGGGAATGGAGTAGAGTGGAATAGAGTGGAATGGAGTGGATCGGAATGGAGTGGAAGGGAATGGAGTGGAATGGAATGGAATGGAGTGGAATTCAATTGAATGTAGTGGACAGCAATGGAGGTGAATGGGAAGGAATGGAATGCAGTGGAGTGGAGAGGAGTGCAGTGGAGAAGAGTGGATTTGAATGGAATGGAAAGGATTGGAGTGCAGTGGAGTGGATTCTAGTGGAAAAGAATGGAACAGAATGGAATGGAATGGAATGGAATGGAATGGAATGGAATGGAATGGAATGGAATGGAATGGAAAAAAGTGCAGTGTAGCGTAGTGGAGTGGAAAGGAGAAGAAAGGAAGGGAGTGGAGTGTAGTGGAATGCACTGGAATGTAATGGAATGGAATGGAAAGCATTAGAGTGGAATGAAGGTGAATGGGAAGGAATGGAACGCAGTGGAGTGGAGAGGACTGCAGTGGAGAAGAGTGGATTAGAATTGAAGGGAATTTAATACAATGGAATGGAGTGGAATAGAATGGAATGCAGTGGATTGGAGTGGAGTGGATTGGAGTAGAATGGAATGGGATGGAAAGTAATGGAATGGAATGCAATACAATGGAATGGAATGGAAAGCACTGGATTGGATTGCAGTTGCGTGGAGGGGAATGGAATGGATTGGAATGGAATGGAATGAAATGGAACTGAATGGAAAGGAATGGAATGGAATGGAATGGAATGGAATGGAATGGAAATCACCAAAGTGTAGTGAAGCGCAGTGGACTGGAATGGAGAATCAAGGATGGGAGTGGAGTGGAGTGGAAAAGAGTGGAATGGAAAGGAATGGAGAGGAAAGGAATGGAATGGAATGGAATGGAATGGAATGGAATGGAACGGAATGGAATGGAATGGAATGGACAGGAGTAGAAGTGAATGCGAAGAATTGGAATGAAGTGGAGTGAAGAGGAATTTAGGGGAGAAGAGTGGATTTCAATTTAATTAAATGGAATGGAGTGGAATAGAGTGGATTCTAGTGGAAAAGAATACAATGGATTGGAATGGATTGGAATGGAATGCAATGTAATGGAATGGAATTGAATGGAATAGAATTGAATGGAATGGAAAAATGTACAAAGGAGTGCAGTGGAATGGAATGGAGAAGAAAGGAACTGAGTTGAGTGCAGTGGAATGGAGTGGAAAATAAATGAATGGAGTGGAATGGAATGGTTTGGAATGGAATAGAGTGGACTGGAATGTAGTCAAATGAGAAGGAATGGAACGCAGTGGAGTGGAGAGGAGTGGAGAAGAATGGATATCAATTGATGGGAATGAAATGGAATGGAATGGATTGGAGTGGAGGGGAGTGGAGTGGACTCTACAGGAAATGAATGGAATGGAATGAAATGGAATGGAATAGAATACAATGGAATGGAATGGAATCTAATGGAATGGAATGGAATGGAATGGAGTCGACTGGGAAGAAATGGAATGCAGTGGAGTGGAGAGCAGTGAAGAGGAGAAGTGTGGATTTGAATGGAATGGAATGGAATGGAAGGGATTGGAGTGGAATGGAGTGGATTCTAGTGGAAAAGAATGGAATGGAATGGAATGGATTGGAATGGTATGAAAAGTAAAGGAATGGAATAGCATGCAATGGAAAAAAGTGCAGAGGGGTGTAGTGGAGTGGAATGGAGAAGAAAGAAGGGAGTGGAGTGGAGCAGAAAAGAGTGGAACGCAATGGAATGGATTGTTATGGAATGGAATGGAATGGATTGGACTGGAATGGAGGCGAATGGGAGGGTATGGATTGCACTGGAGTGGAGGGGAGTGGAGTGTAGAATAGTGGATTGGAATGGAATGGAATGGAGTGGAATGGAATGGAATGGAATGGAATGGAATGGAATGGAATGGAGTGAACTGGAAGGGAGGTGACAGGGAAGGAATGGAATACAGTGGATTGGAGAGGAGTGGAGAGGAGAAGATTGCATTTGAATTAAATGGAATGGAATGGAATGGATTGGAGTGTAGTGTAGTGGATTCTAGTGGAAAAGAATGGAATGGAATGGAATGGAACGGAATAGAAAGAAATGGAATGGAATGGAACAGAATATAATGCAATGGAATGGAATGGAATGGAATGGAAAAGAGTGGAAAGGAGTGTAATGGAATGGAATGGAATGGAAGGGAATGGAATTGAAAGGAAAGGAATAGAATCTAAAAAACTGAAGTGGAGTGCAGTGGAGAAGAATGGAGAAGAATGGAAGGGAGTAGTGTGGAGTGGAAAGTAGTGGAATGTAATGTAATGTAATGAAATGGACTGGAATGGAATGGAGTGGATTACAATGAAGGCGAAGGTTAAGGAATGGAATGCAGTAGTGTGGAGATGCATGCAGTGCAGAACAGTGGATTTGAATTACGTTTAACAGAAATGAATCTATTTGAGTGGAGTGGAGTGGATTTTAGGGGAAAATAATGGAAATTAATGGAATGGAATGCAGTGGAGTGGAGAGGAGTGGAGTGGAGAAGAGTGGATTTGAAAGGAATGGAATGGAATGCAACAGATTGGATTGGAGTGGAGTGGATTCCAGTTGAAAAGAATGGAATGGAATGGAACGGAATGGAATGGAATGAAATTGAATGGAATGTAATGGCATGGAATGGAATGGAATGCAATTGAATGGAATGGAAAGGAAAAAGTGCAGTGGAGTTCAGTGGAGTGGAATGGAGAAGAAGAAAGGGAATGGAGTGGAGTAGAATGGTGTGGAATGGAATGGAATGGAATGGAATGGAATGGAATGGAATGGAATGGATTGGAAAAAAGTGCAGTGGTGTGTAGTGGAGTTGAATGGAGAAGAAAGACGGGAGTAGAGTGGAGTAGAAGGGCCTGGAATGGAATGGAATGGAATACTTTGTAGTGCACTGGAATGGAGGCGAATTGGAAGGAAGGCAATGCATTGGATTGGAGAGGAGTGGAGGGGAGAAGAGTGAATTTGTATGGAATGGAATGGAATGAAGCAGAGTGGAGTGGAGTGAATTTGAGTGGAAAATAATGGAATTGAATAGAATGGAATGGAACAGAACGAAATGGAATGGAATGGAATGGAATGGAATAGAATGGAATGGAATGAAATGGAATGGAAAAATGTGCAGTGGAATGTAGTGTAGTGGAATGGAGAAGAAAGGAAGGGAGTGGAATGGAGTGTTATGGAGTGGAAAGGAATGGAATGGAATGCAATGGAATGCAATGGAAAAAAGTGCAGTGGAGTGCAGTGGAGTGGAATGGAGAAGAAAGGACGGCAGTGGAATGGAGTGTTATGGAATGGAATGGAATGCAATGGAATGGAGTAAACTGGAAGGGAGGAGAATGGGAAGGAATGGAATACAGTGGATTGGATAGGAGTGGAGGGGATTAGAGTGCATTTGAATTGACTGAAATGGAATGGAATGGATTGGAGTGTATTTGAGTAGATTCTAGTGGAAAATAATGGAATGGAATGGAATGGAATGGAATAAAATGCAGCGGAATGGAAAGGTATGGAACGTATAGGAAGGGAATGGAATGGAATGGAATGGAATGGAATGGAATGGAATGGAAAAAAGTGCAGTGCAGTGTGGTGGAATTGAATGGAGAAGAAAGGAAGGGAGTGGAGTGGAGTGGAATACAGTGGAATTGAATGGAAAGGAATGGAATGGAATGTAGTGCAAAGGAATGGAGGTGAATGGTAAGTAATGGAATATAGTGGAGTGGAGAGGAGTGGAGTGGAGAAAAGTGGATTTCAATTGAATGGAATAGAATGCAATCTAATGCAATGGATGGAATGGAGTGGAGTGGAATGCAATGTATTCGAATTGAATGGTGTGAAGAGGAGTGTAGAAGAGTGGAGTGGAATAGCAAGGAATGGAATGGAGTGGAGTGGAAAGTCGTAGAGTGGAATCAGGTGGAATGGATTGGAATGGAATAGAATGGAATGGAATGGAATGCAGTGGATTGGACTGGAGTTGCGTAGAATGGAATGGAATGGAGTGGAATGGAATGGAATGGAATGGAATGGAATGCAATGCAGAGGCATGGAATAGAAGCGAATGAGAAGGACTGGAACGCAGAGGAGTGGAGAGGACTGGAGTGGAGAAGAGTGGATTTGAATTCAACGGAATGGAATGGAATGGATTGGAGTGGATTGGAGGGGATTCTAGTGGAATAGAATGGAATGTACTGGAATGGAATGGAAAGGAATGGAAGGGAAAAATTGAAATCGTGTCTAGTGGAGTGGAATGGAGAAGAAAGGATGGTAGTGGATTGGAGTGGAATGGACTGGAATGGAATTTAGTGGAATGGAATGGAATGGAATGGATTCAAATGGGAAGGAATTGAAAGTAGAAAAGTGCAGTGGAGTGCAATGGGGTGGAATGGAGAAGAAAGGAAGGGAATGGAGTAGAGTGGAATAGAGTGGAATGGAGTGGATCGGAATGGAGTGGAAGGGAATGGAGTGGAATGGAATGGAATGGAGTGGAATTCAATTGAATGTAGTGGACAGCAATGGAGGTGAATGGGAAGGAATGGAATGCAGTGGAGTGGAGAGGAGTGCAGTGGAGAAGAGTGGATTTGAATGGAATGGAAAGGATTGGAGTGCAGTGGAGTGGATTCTAGTGGAAAAGAATGGAACAGAATGGAATGGAATGGAATGGAATGGAATGGCATGGAATGGAATGGAATGGAATGGAAAAAAGTGCAGTGTAGCATAGTGGAGTGGAAAGGAGAAGAAAGGAAGGGAGTGGAGTGTAGTGGAATGCACTGGAATGGAATGGAATGGAAAGGAATAGAGTGGAATGAAGGTGAATGGGAAGGAATGGAACGCAGTGGAGTGGAGAGGACTGCAGTGGAGAAGAGTGGATTAGAATTGAAGGGAATTTAATACAAAGGAATGGAATGGAATAGAATGGAATGCAGGGGATTGGAGTGGAGTGGATTGGAGTAGAATGGAATGGGATGGAAAGTAATGGAATGGAATGCAATACAATGGAATGGAATGGAAAGCAGTGGATTGGAGTGCAGTTGCGTGGAGGGGAATGGAATGGATTGGAATGGAATGGAATGAAATGGAACTGAATGGAAAGGAATGGAATGGAATGGAATGGAATGGAATGGAATGGAAATCACAAAAGTGTAGTGAAGCGCAGTGGACTGGAATGGAGAATCAAGGATGGGAGTGGAGTGGAGTGGAAAAGAGTGGAATGGAAAGGAATGGAGAGGAAAGGAATGGAATGGAATGGAATGGAATGGAATGGAATGGAATGGAATGGAATGGAACGGAACGGAATGGAATGGAATGGACAGGAGTAGAAGTGAATGCAAAGAATTGGAATGAAGTGGAGTGAAGAGGAATTTAGGGGAGAAGAGTGGATTTCAATTTAATTAAATGGAATGGAGTGGAATAGAGTGGATTCCAGTGGAAAAGAATACAATGGATTGGAATGCATTGGAATGGAATGCAATGTAGTGGAATGGAATTGAATGGAATAGAATTGAATGGAATGGAAAAATATACAAAGGAGTGCAGTGGAGTGGAATGGAGAAGAAAGGAACTGAGTTGAGTGCAGTGGAATGGAGTGGAAAATAAATGAATGGAGTGGAATGGAATGGTTTGGAATGGAATAGAGTGGACTGGAATGTAGTCGAATGAGAAGGAATGGAACGCAGTGGAGTGGAGAGGAGTGGAGAATAATGGATATCAATTGATGGGAATGAAATGGAATGGAATGGATTGGAGTGGAGGGGAGTGGAGTGGACTCTACAGGAAATGAATGGAATGAAATGAAATGGAATGGAATAGAATACAATGGAATGGAATGGAATGGAATGGAATGGAGTCGACTGGGAAGAAATGGAATGCAGTGGAGTGGAGAGCAGTGGAGAGGAGAAGTGTGGATTTGAATGGAATGGAATGGAATGGAAGGGATTGGAGTGGAATGGAGGGGATTCTAGTGGAAAAGAATGGAATGGAATGGAATGGATTGGAATGATATGAAAAGGAAAGGAATGGAATGGCATGCAATGGAAAAAAGTGCAGAGGGTTGTAGTGGAGTGGAATGGAGAAGAAAGGAAGGGAGTGGAGTGGAGCAGAAAAGAGTGGAACGCAATGGAATGGATTGTTATGGAATGGAATGGAATGGATTGGACTGGAATGGAGGCGAATGGGAGGGTATGGATTGCACTGGAGTGGAGGGCAGTGGAGTGTAGAAGAGTGGATTGGAACGGAATGGAATGGAATGGAATGGAATGGAGTCAACTGGAAGGGAGGTGAAAGGGAAGGAATGGAATACAGTGGATTGGAGAGGAGTGGAGAGGAGAAGATTGCATTTGAATTAAATGGAATGGAATGGAATGGATTGGAGTGTAGTGTAGTGGATTCTAGTGGAAAAGAATGGAATGGAATGGAATGGAACGGAATAGAAAGAAATGGAATGGAATGGAACAGAATATAATGGAATGGAATGGAATGGAATGGAATGGAATGGAATGGAAAAGAGTGGAAAGGAGTGTAATGGAATGGAATGGAATGGAAGGGAATGGAATTGAAAGGAAAGGAATAGAATCTAAAAAACTGAAGTGGAGTGCAGTGGAGAAGAATGGAAGGGAGTAGTGTGGAGTGGAAAGTAGTGGAATGTAATGTAATGTAATGAAATGGACTGGAATGGAATGGAGTGGATTACAATGAAGACGAAGGTTAAGGAATGGAATGCAGTAGTGTGGAGATGCATGCAGGGCAGAACAGTGGATTTGAATTACGTTTAACAGAAATGAATCTATTTGAGTGGAGTGGAGTGGATTTTAGGGGAAAATAATGGAAAGTAATGGAATGGAATGCAGTGGAGTGGAGAGGAGTGGAGTGGAGAAGAGTGGATTTGAAAGGAATGGAATGGAATGCAACAGATTGGATTGGAGTGGAGTGGATTCTAGTTGAAAAGAATGGAATGGAATGGAACGGAATGGAATGGAATGAAATTGAATGGAATGTAATGGCATGGAATGAAATAGAATGCAATTGAATGGAATGGAAAGGAATGCAATGGAATGGAAAGGAAAAAGTGCAGTGGAGGTCAGTGGAGTGGAATGGAGAAGAAGAAAGGGAATGGAGTGGAGTAGAATGGTGTGGAATGGAATGGAATGGAATGGAATGGAATGGAATGGAATGGAATGGAATGGAATGGAATGGAGTGGCATGGAATAGAAGCGAATGAGAAGGACTGGAACGCAGAGGAGTGGAGAGGACTGGAGTGGAGAAGAGTGAATTTGAATTCAACGGAATGGAATGGATTGGAGTCGATTGGAGGGGATTCTAATGGAATAGAATGGAATGTACTGGAATGGAATGGAAAGGAATGGAAGGGAAAAATTGAAATCGTGTCTAGTGGAGTGGAATGGAGAAGAAAGGATGGTAGTGGATTGGAGTGGAATGGACTGGAATGGAATTTAGTGGAATGGAATGGATTGGAATGGAATGGAATGGATTCAAATGGGAAGGAATTGAAAGGAGAAAAGTGCAGTGGAGTGCAGTGGAGTGGAATGTAGAAGAAAGGAAGGGAATGGAGTAGAGTGGAATAGAGTGGAATGGAGTGGATCGGAATGGAGTGGAAGGGAATGGAGTGGAATGGAATGGAATGGAGTGGAATTCAATTGAATGTAGTGGACAGCAATGGAGGTGAATGGGAAGGAATGGAATGCAGTGGAGTGGAGAGGAGTGCAGTGGAGAAGAGTGGATTTGAATGGAATGGAAAGGATTGGAGTGCAGTGGAGTGGATTCTAGTGGAAAAGAATGGAACAGAATGGAATGGAATGGAATGGAATGGAATGGAATGGAATGGAATGGAATGGAAAAAAGTGCAGTGTAGCGTAGTGGAGTGGAAAGGAGAAGAAAGGAAGGGAGTGGAGTGGAGTGGAATGCACTGGAATGCAATGGAAGGGAATGGAAAGGATTAGAGTGGAATGAAGGTGAATGGGAAGGAATGGAACGCAGTGGAGTGGAGAGGACTGCAGTGGAGAAGAGTGGATTAGAATTGAAGGGAATTTAATGCAATGGAATGGAATGGAATAGAATGGAATGCAGTGGATTGGAGTGGAGTGGATTGGAGTAGAATGGAATGGGATGTAAAGTAATGGAATGGAATGCAATACAATGGAATGGAATGGAAAGCAGTGGATTGGATTGCAGTTGCGTGGAGGGGAATGGAATGGATTGGAATGGAATGGAATGAAATGGAACTGAATGGAAAGGAATGGAATGGAATGGAATGGAATGGAATGGAATGGAATGGAATGGAAATCACAAAAGTGTAGTGAAGCGCAGTGGACTGGAATGGAGAATCAAGGATGGGAGTGGAGTGGAGTGGAAAAGAGTGGAATGGAATGGAATGGAGAGGAATGGAATGGAATGGAATGGAATGGAACGGAATGGAATGGAATGGAATGGACAGGAGTAGAAGTGAATGCGAAGAATTGGAATGAAGTGTAGTGAAGAGGAATTTAGGGGAGAAGAGTGGATTTCAATTTAATTAAATGGAATGGAGTGGAATAGAGTGGATTCTAGTGGAAAAGAATACAATGGATTGGAATGGATTGGAATGGAATGCAATGTAATGGAATGGAATTGAATGGAATAGAATTGAATGGAATGGAAAAATGTACAAAGGAGTGCAGTGGAGTGGAATGGAGAAGAAAGGAACTGAGTTGAGTGCAGTGGAATGGAGTGGAAAATAAATAAATGGAGTGGAATGGAATGGTTTGGAATGGAATAGAGTGGACTGGAATGTAGTCGAATGAGAAGGAATGGAACGCAGTGGAGTGGAGAGGAGTGGAGAAGAATGGATATCAATTGATGGGAATGAAATGGAATGGAATGGATTGGAGTGGAGGGGAGTGGAGTGGACTCTACAGGAAATGAATGGAATGGAATGAAATGGAATGGAATAGAATACAATGGAATGGAATGGAATGGAATGGAATGGAATAGAATGGAATGGACTGGAATGGAGTCGACTGGGAAGAAATGGAATCCAGTGGAATGGAGAGCAGTGGAGAGGAGAAGTGTGGATTTGAATGGAATGGAATGGAATGGAAGGGATTGGAGTGGAATGGAGTGGATTCTAGTGGAAAAGAATGGAATGGATTGGAATGGATTGGAATGGTATGAAAAGGAAAGGAATGGAATGGCATGCAATGGAAAAAAGTGCAGAGGGGTGTAGTGGAGTGGAATGGAGAAGAAAGGAAGGGAGTGGAGTGGAGCAGAAAAGAGTGGAACGCAATGGAATGGATTGTTATGGAATGGAATGGAATGGATTGGACTGGAATGGAGGCGAATGGGAGGGTATGGATTGCACTGGAGTGGAGGGGAGTGGAGTGTAGAAGAGTGGATTGGAATGGAATGGAATGGAATGGAATGGAATGGAATGGAATGGAGTCAACTGGAATGGAGGTGAATCGGAAGGAATGCAATGCAGTGGAGTGGAGAGGTGTGGAGAGGAAAAGAGTGGATTTGAATTCAGTGAATGGAACACAATGCAATGGGATGGGATGGAATGGAATGCAGTGGATTGAAGTGGAGTGGATTGGAGTAGATTGGAGAGGAATGGAAAGTAACGGAATGGAATGCAATGGAATGGAATGGAAAAAAGTGCAGTGGAGTGCAGTGGATAGGCATGGAGAAGAAAGGAAGGGAGTGGAGTCGAGTGGAATGGAGTGGAATGGAATGGAATGGAATGGAATGGAATGGAATGGAATGGAATCAAGGTGAATAGGAAGGAATGGAATGCAGCGGTGTGGAGAGGAGTGGAGAGCAGAAGAGTCAATTTGAATTGAATGGAATGGAATGAAATGGAACGGAATTAATGGAATAAAGTGAAGTGGAGTGTAGTGAAATGCAATGGAGAAGAAAGGAAAGGAGTGGAGTGGTGTGGAATGGAATGGAATGGAATAGAATGGAATGGAATGGAATGGAATGGAATGGAATGGAATGGAATGGAGTCGACTGGAATGGAGGCGAATGGGAAGCAATGGAATGCAGTGGACTGTAGAGGAGTGGAGTGGAGAAGAGTGGATTTGAATTGAATGGAATGGATGCAATGAAATGAAATGGAATGGGATGGAATGGAGTGCAGTGTTTTGGAAATGAATGGTATGGAGAGGACTGTAGTGGAGTGGAGCAGAAAGGGAAGGAATGAAATGGAGTGGAATGGAGTGGAGTGGAGTGGAGGAGAGTGTAGAGGAGTGCAGTGTAGTAGAGTGGATTCAGGTGGAATGGATTGGAAGGGAATGGAATGGAATGAAATGGAATGGAATGGAATGAAATGGAATGGAATGGAATGGAATGGAATGCAGTGGATTGGAATGGAGTTGCGTGGAGTGGAATGGAATGGAATGGAATGGAATGCAAAAAAGTGCAGTGGAGTGCAGTGGAGTGGAATGGAGAGGAAAGGAAGGGAGAGGGGTGGTTTGCATTGGAGTGGAATGGAATGGAATGGAATGGACTGGAATGGAGGCGAATGGGAAAGAATGGAATGCAGAGACCGGAGAGGAGTGTAGTGGAGAAGAGTGGATTTGAATGGAATGGAATGGATTGCAGTGGAGTGGAGTAGATTCCAGTGGAAAAGAAGGGAATGGAATGGAAAGGAATGGAATGGAATGGAATGGAATGGAATGGAATGGAATGGAATGGAATGGAATGGAATGGAATGGAAAGGAATGGAATGGAATGGAATGGAATGGAATGGAATGGAATGAAATGGAATGGAATGGAATGGAATGCAATGCAATGGAATGGAATGGAATGGAATGCAATGAAATGGAATGGAACGGAATGGAAAAAAGTGCAGTAGAGTGCAGTGAAGTGTAACGGAGAAGAAAGGAAGGGAGTGGAGTGGAGTGGAATGAAGTGGAATGGAATCGAATGGAATAAAAAGGAATGGAATGGATTGGATTGGTATGGAGTGGACTGGAATGGAGGCAAAACCGAAGGAATGGAATGCAGTGGAGTGCAGAAGAGTGGAGTGGAAAACAGTGGATTTGTATTGAATGGAATGGAATGAAACGGATTGGAGTGGAGTGGAATGGATTCTAGTGGAAATGAATGGATTAGAGTGGAATGGTATGGAATGGAATGGAATGGAATGGAATGGAATGGAATGGAATGGAATGGAATGGATTGGAAAAAAGTGCAGTGCTGTGTAGTGGAGTTGAATGGAGAAGAAAGACGGGAGTAGAGTGGAGTAGAAGGGCCTGGAATGGAATGGAATGGAATACTTTGTAGTGCACTGGAATGGAGGCGAATTGGAAGGAAGGCAATGCATTGGATTGGAGAGGAGTGGAGGGGAGAAGAGTGAATTTGTATGGAATGGAATGGAATGAAGCAGAGTGGAGTGGAGTGAATTTGAGTGGAAAATAATGGAATTGAATAGAATGGAATGGAACAGAACGAAATGGAATGGAATGGAATGGAATGGAATAGAATGGAATGGAATGAAATGGAATGGAAAAATGTGCAGTGGAATGTAGTGTAGTGGAATGGAGAAGAAAGGAAGGGAGTGGAATGGAGTGTTATGGAGTGGAAAGGAATGGAATGGAATGCAATGGAATGCAATGGAAAAAAGTGCAGTGGAGTGCAGTGGAGTGGAATGGAGAAGAAAGGACGGCAGTGGAATGGAGTGTTATGGAATGGAATGGAATGCAATGGAATGGAGTAAACTGGAAGGGAGGAGAATGGGAAGGAATGGAATACAGTGGATTGGATAGGAGTGGAGGGGATTAGAGTGCATTTGAATTGACTGAAATGGAATGGAATGGATTGGAGTGTATTAGAGTAGATTCTAGTGGAAAATAATGGAATGGAATGGAATGGAATGGAATAAAATGCAGCGGAATGGAAAGGAATGGAACGTATAGGAATGGAATGGCATGGAATGGAATGGAATGGAATGGAATGGAATGGAATGGAATGGAAAGAATGGAAAAAAGTGCAGTGCAGTGTGGTGGAGTTGAATGGAGAAGAAAGGAAGGTAGTGGAGTGGAGTGGAATACAGTGGAATTGAATGGAAAGGAATGGAATGGAATGTAGTGCAAAGGAATGGAGGTGAATGGTAAGTAATGGAATATAGTGGAGTGGAGAGGAGTGGAGTGGAGAAAAGTGGATTTCAATTGAATGGAATAAAATGCAATCTAATGCAATGGAATGGAATGGAGTGGAGTGGAGTGCAGTGTATTCGAATTGAATGGTATGAAGAGGAGTGTAGAAGAGTGGAGTGGAATAGCAAGGAATGGAATGGAGTGGAGTGGAAAGTCGTAGAGTGGAATCAGGTGGAATGGATTGGAATGGAATAGAATGGAATGGAATGGAATGCAGTGGATTGGACTGGAGTTGCGTAGAATGGAATGGAATGGAGTGGAATGGAAGGGAATGGAATGGAGTGGAGTGGATTGGAATGGAGGCGAATGGGAAAGAATGGAATGCAGTGGAGTGGAGACGAGTGGAGTGGAGATGAGTGGATTTGAATTGAATGGAATGGAATGGATTGGAGTGGAGTCGAGTGGATTCTATTGGAAAAGAATGGAATGGAATGGAAAGGAATGGAATGGAATGGAATGAAAGAATTGCCTTTGAGTGTAGTGGAGTGGAATGGAGAAGAAAGGAAGGGAGTGGAGTGGAGGGTAATGGTGTGGAATTGCATGGAATGGAAAGGAAGGGAAGGAAATGGAATGGAATGGAATGGAATGCAATGAAGTGGACTGGATTGAAGGCGAATGGGAAGTTATGGAATGCAGTGGAGTGGAGAGGAGTGGAGTGGATAAGTTTGGATTTGAATGGAATGGAATGGAATGGAATGGATTGGACTGGAACGGAGACGATTGGGAAGGAATGGAATGCAGTGGAGTGGAGAGGATTTCTGTGGAGAAGAGTGGATTTGAATTCGATGGAATGGAAAGCAATGGAATGGAATGGAATGGAATGCAGTGCATTGGATCAGAGTGGATTGGAGGAGAATGGAATTTAATGGAAACTAATGGAATGTAATGCAATACAATGGAATGGAATGAAAAGGAATGGAATGGAATGGAGTGGAGTAGAGAGTAGTGTATTGGAAATGCGTGGATTGGAGAGGGGTGGAGGGCTGTGGAGTGGAATGGGAAGGAAGGCAATGGAGTGGAATAGAGTGGAGTGGAATGAAGGGCAGTAGAGTGGATTCAGGTGGAATGGAATGGAATGGAATGGAATGAAAAGGAATGCAGCAGTTTTGATTGGCCTGGTGTGGAGGGGAATGGAATGCAATAGGATGGAATGGTATGGAATGGAATAAAATGGAATGGAATGGAATGAATTGGAAAAAAGTGCAGCGGAGTGCAGTATAGTGTAATGGAGAAGAAAGGAAGTTAGTGGAGTGGAGTGGAATGGAGTGGAATGGAATGGAATGGAATAGAAAAAAGTGGAGTGTAGTGCAGTGGAGTGTAATAGAGAAGAAACGAAGGGAGTGGAGTGGAGTGGAATGGAGTGGAAAAGAGTGGAATGGAATGGAATTGAATGGAATGGAATGAAATGGAATGCAGGCGAAAGGGAAGGAACGGAATGATGTGGAGTGGAGGGGATTGGATGGAGAAGAGTGAATTTGAATGGAATTGAATGGAATGGAATGAAGTGGAGTGGAGTGGATTCTAGTGGAAAGAAATGAAATGGAACGGAATGGAATGGAACGGAACGGAACGGAATGGAACGGAACGGAATGGAATGGAAAAAAGTGCAATGTTGTGTAGTGGAGTGGAGGAGAGAAGAAAGGAAGGTAGTGGAATGGAGTGTTATAGAGTGGAATGCAAAGGAATGGAATGGAATGGAATGGAATGGAATGGAATGGAATGGAAAGGCATGGAATGGAATTGACTTTAATGGAGGCCAATAGGAAGGAGTGGAATATAGTGGATTGGAGAGGAGTGGAGTGGAGAAGAGTGCATTTGAATTAAATGGAATGGAATGGAATGGATTGGAGTGTAGTGTAGTGGATTCTAGAGGAAAAGAATGGAATGGAATGGAATGGAATGGAATGGAATGGAATGGAATGGAATGGAAAGAAATGGAATGGAATGGAACAGAATATAATGGAATGGAATGGAATGGAATGGAATGGAATGGAATGGAATGGAATGGAATGGAATGGATAAGAGTGGAAAGGAGTGTAATGGAATGGAATTGAATGGAAGGGAAAGGAATTGAAAGGAAAGGAATAGCATCTAAAAAACTGCAGTGGAGTGCAGTGGAGAAGAATGGAGAAGAATGGAAGGGAGTAGTGTGGAGTGGAAAGTAGTGGAATGTAATGTAATGTAATGAAATGGACTGGAATGGAATGGAGTGGATTACAATGAAGGCGAAGTTTAAGGAATGGAATGCAGTAGTGTGGAGATGCATGTAGTGCAGAACAGTGGATTTGAATTACGTTTAACAGAAATGAATCTATTTGAGTGGAGTGGAGTGGATTTTAGGGGAAAATAATGGAAAGTAATGGAATGGAATGCAGTGGAATGGAATGGAATGGAATGTAATCTAATGGAATGGAACGGAATGGAATGGAATGGAAAAAAATGCACTGGAGTGCAGTGGATAGGCACGGAGAAGAAAGGAAGGAGTGGAGTTGAGTGGAATGGAGTGGAATGGAATGGAATGGGATGGAAAGGAATGGAATGGGATGGAATGGAATGGAATGCAATAGAGTGGACTGGAATGGAGGCGAATGGGAAGGAATGGAATGCAGTGGTGTGGAGAGAAGTGGAGTGCAGAAGAGTTGATTTGAATGGAATGGAATGGAACAGAAAGGAATGGAATGGAATTAATGGAAAAAGGTGAAGTGCAGTGTAGTGGAATATAATGGAGAAGAAAGGAACGGAGTGGAGTGGTGTGGAAAGGAGTGGAATGGAATGGGAAGGAGTGGAAGGGAATGGAATGGAATGGAATGGAATGGAATGGAATGGAATGGAATGGAATTGAATGGAGTGGAATGGAATGGGAAAGAGTGGAATGGAATGGAATGGAATGGAATGGAATGGAATGGAATGGAGTCGACTGGAATCGACGTGAATTGGAAAGAGTGGAATGCAGTGCAGTGGAGAAGAGTGCAGTGGAGAAGAGTGGATTTGAATTGAATGGAATGGATGCAAGGAAATGAAATGGCATGGGATGGAGTGGAGTGGAGTGCAATGTATTGGAAATGAATTGTATGGAGAGGAGTGTAGTGGAGTGGAGAAGAATGGAAAGGAATGTAGTGGAGTGGAATGGAGTGGAGTGGAGTGGAGAGGAGTGGAGGACAGTAGAGAGGATACGGGTGGAATGGATTGGAATGGAATAGAATGGAATGGATTGCAGTGGATTGGAATGGAGTTGTGTGGAATGGAATGGAATGGAATGGAATGGAATGGAATGGAATGGAATGGAGTGGAAAGGAATGGAATGGAAGGGAATGGAAAAGTGCAGTGGAGTGCAGTGTAGTGGAATGGAGAAGAAAGGAAGGGAGAGACGTGGACTGCAATGGAGTAGGACGGTATGGAATGGAATGGATGGAATGGAGGAGAAGAGGAAAGAATGGAATGCAGAGAACGGAGAGGAGTGTAGTGGAGAAGAGTGGATTGGAATGGAATGGAATGGAATGGAATGGAATGGAATGGAATGGAATGGAATGGAATGGATTGGAGTGGAGTGGAGTAGATTCTAGAGGAAAAGAAGGGAATGGAATGGAATGGAATGCAAAGGAATCGCATGGAATGGAATGGAATGGAATGGAATGGAATGGAATGGAATGGAACGGAAAAAAGTGGAGTAGAGTGCAGTGGAGTGGAATGGAGTGGAATGGAATCGAATGGAATGGATTTGATTGGTATGGAGTGGACTGGAATTGAGGCAAAACGGAAGGAATGGAATGCAGTGGGGTGCAGAGGAGTGGAGTGGATAAGATTGGATTTGTATTGAATGGAATGGAATGGAATGGATAGGAGTGGAGTGGCATGAATTCTAGTGGAAAAGAATGGAATTGAATAGAATGGAATGGAACAGAACGGAACGGAATGGAAGGGAATGGAATGGAATGGAATGGAATGAATGGAAAAATGTGCAGTGCAGTGTAGTGTAGTGGAATGGAGAAGAAAGGAAGGGAGTGGAAGGGAGTGTTATGGAGTGGAATGGAATGGAATGCAATGGAGTAAACTGGAAGGGAGTTGAAAGGGAAGGAATGGAATACAGTGGATTGGAGAGGAGTGGAGTGGAGAAGAGTGCATTTGAATTCAATGGAATGGAATGGAATGGATTGGAGTGTAGTGTAGTGGATTCTAGTGGAAAAGAATGGAATGGAATGGAATGGAACGGAATGGAAAGACATGGAATGGAATGGAACGGAAAAAAGTGGAGTAGAGTGCAGTGGAGTGGAATGGAGTGGAATGGAATCGAATGGAATGGATTTGATTGGTATGGAGTGGACTGGAATTGAGGCAAAACGGAAGGAATGGAATGCAGTGGGGTGCAGAGGAGTGGAGTGGAGAAAGTGGATTTGTATTGAATGGAATGGAATGGAATGGATAGGAGTGGAGTGGCGTGAATTCTAGTGGAAAAGAATGGAATTGAATAGAATGGAATGGAACAGAACGGAATGGAATGGAAGGGAATGGAATGGAATGGAATGGAATGGAATGAATGGAAAAATGTGCAGTGCAGTGTAGTGTAGTGGAATGGAGAAGAAAGGAAGGGAGTGGAAGGGAGTGTTATGGAGTGGAATGGAATGGAATGCAATGGAGTAAACTGGAAGGGAGTTGAAAGGGAAGGAATGGAATACAGTGGATTGGAGAGGAGTGGAGTGGAGAAGAGTGCATTTGAATTCAATGGAATGGAATGGAATGGATTGGAGTGTAGTGTAGTGGATTCTAGTGGAAAAGAATGGAATGGAATGGAATGGAACGGAATAGAAAGAAATGGAATGGAATGGAACAGAATATAATGCAATGGAATGGAATGGAATGGAATGGAAAAGAGTGGAAAGGAGTGTAATGGAATGGAATGGAATGGAAGGGAATGGAATTGAAAGGAAAGGAATAGAATCTAAAAAACTGCAGTGGAGTGCAGTGGAGAAGAATGGAGAAGAATGGAAGGGAGTAGTGTGGAGTGGAAAGTAGTGGAATGTAATGTAATGTAATGAAATGGACTGGAATGGAATGGAGTGGATTACAATGAAGGCGAAGATTAAGGAATGGAATGCAGTAGTGTGGAGATGCATGTAGTGCAGAACAGTGGATTTGAATTACGTTTAACAGAAATGAATCTATTTGAGTGGAGTGGAGTGGATTTTAGGGGAAAATAATGGAAAGTAATGGAATGGAATGCAGTGGAATGGAATGGAGTGGAGTGGAATGGAATGGAATGGAATGGAATGGAATGGAATGGAAAAAAATGCAGTGGAGTGCAGTGGATAGGCACGGATAAGAAAGGAAGGAGTGGAGTTGAGTGGAATGGAGTGGAATGGAATGGAATGGGATGGAATGGAATGGAATGGGATGCAATGGAATGGAATGAAACAGAGTGGACTGGAATGGTGGCGAATGGGGAGGAATGGAATGCAGTGGTGTGGAGAGAAGTGGAGTGCAGAAGAGTCGATTTGAATGGAATGGAATGGGATGGAATGGAATGGAATGCAATAGAGTGGACTGGAATGGAGGCGAATGGGAAGGAATGGAATGCAGTGGTGTGGAGAGAAGTGGAGTGCAGAAGAGTTGATTTGAATGGAATGGAATGGAACAGAGAGGAAAGGAATGGAATTAATGGAAAAAAGTGAAGTGCAGTGTAGTGGAATAGAATGGAGAAGAAAGGAACGGAGTGGAGTGGTGTGGAAAGGAGTGGAATGGAATGGGAAGGAGTGGAATGGAATGGAATGGAATGGAATGGAATGGAATGGAATTGAATGGATTTGAGTCGACTGGAATCGACGTGAATGGGAAAGAGTGGAATGCAGTGCAGTGGAAAAGAATGCAGTGGAGAAGAGTGAATTGGATTGAATGGAATGGATGCAAGGAAATGAAATGGAATGGGATGGAGTGGAGTGGAGTGCAATGAATTGGAAATGAATTGTATGGAGAGGAGTGTAGTGGAGTGGAGAAGAATGGGAAGGAATGTAATGGAGTGGAATGGAGTGGAGTGGAGTGTAAAGGAGTGGAGGACAGTAGAGTGTATTCAGGTGGAATGGATTGGAATGGAATAGAATGGAATTTAATGCAGTGGATTGGAATGGAATTGTGTGGAATGGAATGGAATGGAATGGAATGGAAAGGAATGGAATGGAAGGGAACGGAAAAGTGCAGTGGAGTGCAGTGTAGTGGAATGGAGAAGAAAGGAAGGGAGAGACGTGGATTGCAATGGAGTAGAACGGTATGGAATGGAATGGATGGAATGGATTGAATGGAGGAGAAGAGGAAAGAATGGAATGCAGAGAACGGAGAGGAGTGTAGTGGAGAAAAGTGTACTGGAATGGAATGGAATGGAATGGAATGGAATGGAATGGAATGGAATGGAATGGAATGGAATGGAATGGATTGGAGTGGAGTGGAGTGGAGTAGATTCTAGAGGAAAAGAAGGGAATGGAATGGAATGGAATGGAATGCAAAGGAATCGCATGGAATGGAATGGAATGGAATGGAATGGAATGGAATGGAATGGAATGGAATGGAAAAAAGTGGAGTGGAGTGCATTGGAGTGGAATGGAGAAAAAAAGGAAGGGAGTGGAGTGGAATGGAGTGGAATGGAATCGAATGGAATGGATTGAATTGGTATGGAGTGGACTGGAATGGAGGCAAAACGGTAGGAATGGAATGCAGTGGGTTGCAGAGGAGTGGAGTGTAGAAGTGTGGATTTGTATTGAATGGAATGGAATGGAATGGAATGGAATGGAATGGAATGGAATGGAATGGATAGGAGTGGAGTGGAGTGAATTCTAGTGGAAAAGAATGGAATTGAATAGAATGGAATGGGACAGAACAGAATGGAATGGAATGGAATGGAATGGAATGGAATGGAATGAATTGAAAATGTGCAGTGAAGTGTAGTGTAGTGTAATGGAGAAGAAAGGAAGGGAGTGGAAGGGAGTGTTATGGTGTGGAATGGAATGGAATGCAATGGAGTAAACTGGAAGGGAGGTGAAAGGGAAGGAATGGAATACAGTGGATTGGAGAGGATTGGAGTGGAGAAGAGTGCATTTGAATTGAGTGAAACGGAATGGAATGGATTGGAGTGTAATGGAGTGGATTCTAGTGGAAAAGGATGGAATGGAATGGAATGGAATGGAATGGAATGGAATTGAATGGAATGGAATGGAATGAATGGAGTGGAATGGAAAAAAGTGCAGTGCAGTGTAGTGGAGTTGAAGGGAAAAGAAAGGAAGGTAGTGGAGTGGAGTGGAATAGAGTGGCATTGAACGGAAAGGAACGGAATGGAATGTAGTGCACTGAAAGGGAGGCGAATGGTAATCAATGGAATACAGTGGAGTGGAGAGGAGTGTAGTGGAGAAATGTGTATTTCAATTGAGTGGAATGGAATGCAATGGAATGGAATGGAGTGCACTGTAGTGCAGTGTATTGGAATTGAATGGTATGGAGAGGAGTGTAGTAGAGTGGAGTGGAATGGGAAGGAATGGAATGGAGTGGAGTGGAGTGGAGTGGATTCCAGAGGAAATGAATGGAATGGAATGGAATGGAATGGTATGGATTGGAATGGAATGCAATGGAATGGAAAAAAGTGCAATGGTGTGTAGTGGAGTTGAATGGAGAAGAAAGGAAGGGGGTGGAGTGGAGTAGAATGGCGTGGTATGGAATGGAATGAAATGTAGTGCACTGGAATGGAGGCAAAAGGGAAGGAATGGAATGAAGTGGATTGGAGAGGACTGGAGGGGAGAAGAGTGAATTTGTATGGAATGGAATGGAATGGAAGGGAATGAAGCAGGGTCGAGTGGACTGAAGTCTAGTGGAAAAGAATAGAATTGAATAGAATGGAATGGAACAGAACAGAACGGAATGGAATGGAATGGAATGGAATGGAATGGAATGGAAAAATGTGCAGTGGAGTGTAGTGTATTGGAATGGAGAAGAAAGGAAGGGAGTGGAAGGGAGTGTTATGGAGTGGAATGGAATGGAATGGAATGGAGTAAACTAGAAGGGAGGTGAAAGGGAAGGAATGGAATACAGTGGATTGGAGAGGAGTGGAGTGGAGAAGAGTGCATTTGAATTGAGTGAAATGGAATGGAATGGATTGGAGTGTATTGGAGAGGATTCTAGTGGAAAAGAATGGAAAGGAATGGAATGGAATGGAATGGAATGGAATGGAATGGAATGGAATGGAATGGAATGGAATGAATGGAGTGGAATGGAAAAATGTGCAGTGCAGTGTAGTGGAGTTGAAGGGAAAAGAAAGGAAGGTAGTGGAGTGGAGTGGAATAGAGTGGAATTGAATGGAAAGGAACGGAATGGAATGTAGTGCACTGGAATGGAGGCGAATGGTAAGCAATGGAATACAGTGGAGTGGAGAGGAGTGGAGTGGAGAAAAGTGTATTTCAATTGAATGGAATGGAATGCAACGGAATGCAATGGAGTGCAGTGGAGTGCAGTGTATTGGAATTTAATGGTATGGAGAGGAGTGTAGTGGAGTGGAGTGGAATGGGAAGGAATGGAATGGAGTGCAGTGGAGTGGAGTGTAGAGGAGTGGAGAGTAGTAGAGTGGATTCAGGTGGAATGGATTGGAATGGAATAGAATGGAATGGAATGGAATGCAGTGGATTGGAACGCAGTTGTGTGGAGTGGACTGTAATGGATTGGAAAGGAATGGAATGGAAAGGAATGGAATGGAATGGAATGGAATGGAATGGAATGGAATGGAATGGAATGGAAAACAGTGCAGTGGAGTGCAATGTAGTGGAATGGAGAAGAAAGGAAGGGAGAGGGGTGGATTGCAATGGAGTGGAATGGAATGGAATGGAATGGAGGCGAATGGGAAACAATGGAATGCAGATATTGGAGAGGAGTGTAGCAGAGAAGAGTGGATTTGAATGGAATGGAATGGAATGGATGGGGGTGGAGTGGAGTAGATTCTAGGGGAAAAGAAGGGAATGGAATGGAATGGAATGGAATGGAATGGAATGGAATGGAATGGAATGGAATCGCACACAATGGAATGGAATGCAATGGAATGCAATGCAATGGAATGGAATGGAATGGAATGGAATGGAATGGAATGGAATGGAATGGAATGAAAAAAGTGCAGTAGAGTGCAGTGGAGTGGAATGGAGAAGAAAAAATGGGAGTGGAGTGGATTGGAATGGAGAGGAATGGAATGGAATGGAATGAATGGAGTGGAATGGAAAAAAGTGCAGTGCAGTGTAGTGGAGTGGAAGGGAAAAGAAAGGAAGGTAGTGGAGTGGAGTGGAATAGAGTGGAATTGAATGGAAAGGAACGGAATGGAATGTAGTGCACTGGAATGGAGGCGAATGGTAAGCAATGGAATACAGTGGAGTGGAGAGGAGTGGAGTGGAGCAAAGTGTATTTCAATTGAATGGAAAGGAATGCAACGGAATGCAATGGAGTGCAGTGGAGTGCAGTGTATTGGAATTGAATGGTATGGAGAGGAGTGTAGTGGAGTGGAGTGGAATGGGAAGGAATGGAATGGAGTGCAGTGGAGTGGAGTGGAGTGTAGAGGAGTGGAGATAGTAGAGTGGATTCAGGTGGAATGGATTGGAATGGAATAGAATGGAATGGAATGCAGTGGATTGGAACGCAGTTGTGTGGAGTGGACTGTAATGGATTGGAAAGGAATGGAATGGAAAGGAATGGAATGGAATGGAATGGAATGGAAAAAAGTGCAGTGGAGTGCAATGTAGTGGAATGGAGAAGAAAGGAAGGGAGAGGGGTGGAGTGCAACGGAGTGGAATGGAATGGAATGGAATGGAGGCGAATGGGAAAGAATGGAATGCAGATATTGGAGAGGAGTGTAGCAGAGAAGAGTGGATTTGAATGGAATGGAATGGAATGGATGGGGGTGGAGTGGAGTAGATTCCAGGGGAAAAGAAGGGAATGGAATGGAATGGAATGGAATGGAATGGAATGGAATGGAGTCACACACAATGGAATGGAATGCAATGCAATGCAATGCAATGCAATGGAATGGAATGGAATGGAATGGAATGGAATGGAATGGAATGAAAAAAGTGCAGTAGAGTGCAGTGGAGTGGAATGGAGAAGAAAAAATGGGAGTGGAGTGGAGTGGAATGAGTGGAATGGAATGGAATGGCATGGAATGGATTGGAGTGGTATGGAGTGGACTGGAATGGAGGCAAAATGGAAGGAATGGAATGCAGTGGAGTGCAGAGCAGTTTAGTGCAGAAGAGTAGATTTGTAGTGAATGGAATGGAATGGATTGGATTGGATTGGAGTGGAGTGGAGTGGATTCTAGTGGAAATGAATAGAATTGAATTTAATGGTATGGATTGGAATGGAATGGAATGGAATGCAAAGGAATGGAATGGAAAGAAATGGAAAAAAGTGCAGTGGTGTGTAGTGGAGTTGAATGGAGAAGAAAGGAAGGGAGTGGAGTAGAGTAGAATGGGGTGGAATGGAATGGAATGGAATGGATTACAATGTAGTGCACTGGAATGGAGGAGAATGGGAAGGAATGGAATGCAGTGGATTGGAGAGGAGTGGAGGGGAGAAGAGTGAATTTGTATGGAATGCAATGGAATGGAATGAAGCGGAGGGGAATGGAGTGAATTCTAGTGGGAAAGAATGGAATTCAATAGAATGGAATGGAACGGAATGGAACGGAACGGAACGGAATGGAATGGAATGGAATGGAATGGAATGGAATGGAATGGAGTCGCACACAATGGAATGGAATGCAATGGAATGCAATGCAATGGAATGGAATGGAATGGAATGGAATGGAATGGAATGGAATGGAATGGAATGGAATGAAAAAAGTGCAGTAGAGTGCAGTGGAGTGGAATGGAGAAGAAAAAATGGGAGTGGAGTGGAGTGGAATGAGTGGAATGGAATGGAATGGCATGGAATGGATTGGAGTGGTATGGAGTGGACTGGAATGGAGGCAAAATGGAAGGAATGGAATGCAGTGGAGTGCAGAGCAGTTTAGTGCAGAAGAGTAGATTTGTAGTGAATGGAATGGAATGGAATGGATTGGAGTGGAGTGGAGTTGATTCTAGTGGAAATGAATAGAATTGAATGGAATGGTATGGATTGGAATGGAATGGAATGCAATGGAATGGAATGGAAAGAAATGGAAAAAAGTGCAGTGGTGTGTAGTGGAGTTGAATGGAGAAGAAAGGAAGGGAGTGGAGTAGAGTAGAATGGGGTGGAATGGAATGGAATGGAATGGATTACAATGTAGTGCACTGGAATGGAGGAGAATGGGAAGGAATGGAATGCAGTGGATTGGAGAGGAGTGGAGGGGAGAAGAGTGAATTTGTATGGAATGCAATGGAATGGAATGAAGCGGAGGGGAATGGAGTGAATTCTAGTGGGAAAGAATGGAATTCAATAGAATGGAATGGAACGGAATGGAACGGAATGGAATGGAAGGGAACGGAATGGAATGGAATGGAACAGAAGGGAATGGAATGGAATGGAATGGAATGGAATGGAATGGAATGGAATGGAATGGAATGGAATGGAAAGGAATGGAATGGAATGGAATGGAATGGAATGGAATGGAATGGAATGGAAAAATGTGCAGTGGAGTGTAGTGTAGTGGAATGGAGAAGAAAAGAAGGAAGTAGAATGGAGTGTTATGGAATGGAATGGAATGGAATGGAGTAAACTGGATGGGAGGCGAATGGGAAGTAATGAAATACAGTGGGTTGGAGAGGAGTGGAGTGGATTAGAGTGCATTTAAATTGAGTGAAATGGAATGGAATGGATTGGAGTGTAGTGAAGTGGATTCTAGTGGAAAAGAATGGAATGGAATGGAATGGAATGGAATGGAATGGAATGGAATGGAATGGAATGGAATGGAATGGAAAGGAGTGGAGTGGAGTGGAATGGAATGGAATGGAGTGGAGTGGAATGGAATGGAGTGGAATGAAATGGAATGGAATGGAAAAAAGTGCAGTGCAGTGTAGTCGAGTTGAAGGGAGAATAAACGAAGGTAGTGGAGTGGAGTGGAATAGAGTGGAATTGATTGGAAAGGAATGGAATGGAATGAAGTGCACTGGAATGGAGGCGAATGGTAAGCAATGGAATACAGTGGAGTGGAGAGGAGTGGAGTGGAGAAAAGTGTATTTCAATTGAATGGAATGCAATGCAATGGAATGGAATGGAGTGCAGTGGAGTGCAGTGTATTGGAATTGAACAGAATGGAGAGGAGTGTAGTGGAGTGGAGTGGAATGGGAAGGAATGGAGTGGAGTTGAGTTGAGTGGAGTGGAGGGTTGTAGAGTGGAATCAGGTGGAATGGATGGGAATGGGATAGAATGGAATGGACTGGAATGCAGTGGAATGGAATGGAGTTGCGTGGAGTGGAATGGAATGGAAAGGAATGAAAAAAAGTGCAGTGGAGTGCAGTAGAGTGGAATGGAGAAGAAAGGAAGGGATTGGGGTGGAGCGCAATGGAGTGGAATGTAATGGACTTGAATAGAGTCGAATGGGAAAGAATGGAATGCAGGGTTAGGAAAGGAGTGTACAAGAGAAGAGTGGATTTGAATTGAAGGGAATGGAATGGAATGGATTGGAGGGCAGTGGGGTAGATTCTAGTGGAAAAGAAGGGAATGGAATGGAATGGAATGGAATGGAATGGAATGGAATGGAATGGAATGCAATGGAATGCAATGGAAAGGAATGGAATGGAATGGAAAAAACTGCAGTGGAGTGCAGTTGAGTGGAATGGAGAAGAAAGGAAGGGAGAGGATTGGGTTGGAACGGATGGGAATGGAATGGAATTGAAGAGAATGGAAGGGATTGCAGTGGAAAGGGAAAAAGTGCTGTGGAGTGCGTTGGAGTGGAATGGAGAATAAAGGAAGGGAGTGGGGAGGAGTGGAGTGGAGTGGAATGGAACAGAACGGAATGGAATGCATTATAATGGAAAGGATTGGACTGGAATGGAGACGAATGTGAAGGAATGGAATGCAGTGGAGTGGAGAAGAGTGGTGTGGAGAAGAGTGGATTTGAATTCAATGGAAAGGAATGGAATGGAATGGAATGGAATGGAATGGAATGGAATGGAATGAAAAAAAGTGCAGTGGAGTACAGTGGACTGGAATGCAAAAGAAAGGAAGGTAGTAGAGTGGAGTGGAATGGAAAGGAAATGAATGGAGTGGAATAGAATGGAATGGAATGGAATGGAATGGAATGGAATGGAATGGAATGGAATGGATTGGAGTGGAGTGGAGTGGAGTAGATTCTAGAGGAAAAGAAGGGAATGGAATGGAATGGAATGGAATGCAAAGGAATCGCATGGAATGGAATGGAATGGAATGGAATGGAATGGAATGGAATGGAAAAAAGGGGAGTGGAGTGCATTGGAGTGGAATGGAGAAAAAAAGGAAGGGAGTGGAGTGGAATGGAGTGGAATGGAATCGAATGGAATGGATTGAATTGGTATGGAGTGGACTGGAATGGAGGCAAAACGGTAGGAATGGAATGCAGTGGGTTGCAGAGGAGTGGAGTGTAGAAGTGTGGATTTGTATTGAATGGAATGGAATGGAATGGAATGGAATGGAATGGAATGGAATGGAATGGAATGGAATGGATAGGAGTGGAGTGGAGTGAATTCTAGTGGAAAAGAATGGAATTGAATAGAATGGAATGGGACAGAACGGAATGGAATGGAATGGAATGGAATGGAATGGAATGAATTGAAAATGTGCAGTGAAGTGTAGTGTAGTGTAATGGAGAAGAAAGGAAGGGAGTGGAAGGGAGTGTTATGGTGTGGAATGGAATGGAATGCAATGGAGTAAACTGGAAGGGAGGTGAAAGGGAAGGAATGGAATACAGTGGATTGGAGAGGATTGGAGTGGAGAAGAGTGCATTTGAATTGAGTGAAACGGAATGGAATGGATTGGAGTGTAATGGAGTGGATTCTAGTGGAAAAGGATGGAATGGAATGGAATGGAATGGAATGGAATGGAATGGAATGGAATGGAATGGAATTGAATGGAATGGAATGGAATGAATGGAGTGGAATGGAAAAAAGTGCAGTGCAGTGTAGTGGAGTTGAAGGGAAAAGAAAGGAAGGTAGTGGAGTGGAGTGGAATAGAGTGGCATTGAACGGAAAGGAACGGAATGGAATGTAGTGCACTGAAAGGGAGGCGAATGGTAATCAATGGAATACAGTGGAGTGGAGAGGAGTGTAGTGGAGAAATGTGTATTTCAATTGAGTGGAATGGAATGCAATGGAATGGAATGGAGTGCACTGTAGTGCAGTGTATTGGAATTGAATGGTATGGAGAGGAGTGTAGTAGAGTGGAGTGGAATGGGAAGGAATGGAATGGAGTGGAGTGGAGTGGAGTGGATTCCAGAGGAAATGAATGGAATGGAATGGAATGGAATGGTATGGATTGGAATGGAATGCAATGGAATGGAAAAAAGTGCAATGGTGTGTAGTGGAGTTGAATGGAGAAGAAAGGAAGGGGGTGGAGTGGAGTAGAATGGCGTGGTATGGAATGGAATGAAATGTAGTGCACTGGAATGGAGGCAAAAGGGAAGGAATGGAATGAAGTGGATTGGAGAGGACTGGAGGGGAGAAGAGTGAATTTGTATGGAATGGAATGGAATGGAAGGGAATGAAGCAGGGTCGAGTGGACTGAAGTCTAGTGGAAAAGAATAGAATTGAATAGAATGGAATGGAACAGAACAGAACGGAATGGAATGGAATGGAATGGAATGGAATGGAATGGAAAAATGTGCAGTGGAGTGTAGTGTATTGGAATGGAGAAGAAAGGAAGGGAGTGGAAGGGAGTGTTATGGAGTGGAATGGAATGGAATGGAATGGAGTAAACTAGAAGGGAGGTGAAAGGGAAGGAATGGAATACAGTGGATTGGAGAGGAGTGGAGTGGAGAAGAGTGCATTTGAATTGAGTGAAATGGAATGGAATGGATTGGAGTGTATTGGAGAGGATTCTAGTGGAAAAGAATGGAAAGGAATGGAATGGAATGGAATGGAATGGAATGGAATGGAATGGAATGGAATGGAATGGAATGAATGGAGTGGAATGGAAAAAAGTGCAGTGCAGTGTAGTGGAGTTGAAGGGAAAAGAAAGGAAGGTAGTGGAGTGGAGTGGAATAGAGTGGAATTGAATGGAAAGGAACGGAATGGAATGTAGTGCACTGGAATGGAGGCGAATGGTAAGCAATGGAATACAGTGGAGTGGAGAGGAGTGGAGTGGAGAAAAGTGTATTTCAATTGAATGGAATGGAATGCAACGGAATGCAATGGAGTGCAGTGGAGTGCAGTGTATTGGAATTTAATGGTATGGAGAGGAGTGTAGTGGAGTGGAGTGGAATGGGAAGGAATGGAATGGAGTGCAGTGGAGTGGAGTGGAGTGTAGAGGAGTGGAGAGTAGTAGAGTGGATTCAGGTGGAATGGATTGGAATGGAATAGAATGGAATGGAATGGAATGCAGTGGATTGGAACGCAGTTGTGTGGAGTGGACTGTAATGGATTGGAAAGGAATGGAATGGAAAGGAATGGAATGGAATGGAATGGAATGGAATGGAATGGAATGGAATGGAATGGAATGGAAAACAGTGCAGTGGAGTGCAATGTAGTGGAATGGAGAAGAAAGGAAGGGAGAGGGGTGGATTGCAATGGAGTGGAATGGAATGGAATGGAATGGAGGCGAATGGGAAACAATGGAATGCAGATATTGGAGAGGAGTGTAGCAGAGAAGAGTGGATTTGAATGGAATGGAATGGAATGGATGGGGGTGGAGTGGAGTAGATTCTAGGGGAAAAGAAGGGAATGGAATGGAATGGAATGGAATGGAATGGAATGGAATGGAATGGAATGGAATGGAATGGAATCGCACACAATGGAATGGAATGCAATGGAATGCAATGCAATGGAATGGAATGGAATGGAATGGAATGGAATGGAATGGAATGGAATGGAATGGAATGAAAAAAGTGCAGTAGAGTGCAGTGGAGTGGAATGGAGAAGAAAAAATGGGAGTGGAGTGGATTGGAATGGAGAGGAATGGAATGGAATGGAATGAATGGAGTGGAATGGAAAAAAGTGCAGTGCAGTGTAGTGGAGTGGAAGGGAAAAGAAAGGAAGGTAGTGGAGTGGAGTGGAATAGAGTGGAATTGAATGGAAAGGAACGGAATGGAATGTAGTGCACTGGAATGGAGGCGAATGGTAAGCAATGGAATACAGTGGAGTGGAGAGGAGTGGAGTGGAGCAAAGTGTATTTCAATTGAATGGAAAGGAATGCAACGGAATGCAATGGAGTGCAGTGGAGTGCAGTGTATTGGAATTGAATGGTATGGAGAGGAGTGTAGTGGAGTGGAGTGGAATGGGAAGGAATGGAATGGAGTGCAGTGGAGTGGAGTGGAGTGTAGAGGAGTGGAGAGTAGTAGAGTGGATTCAGGTGGAATGGATTGGAATGGAATAGAATGGAATGGAATGCAGTGGATTGGAACGCAGTTGTGTGGAGTGGACTGTAATGGATTGGAAAGGAATGGAATGGAAAGGAATGGAATGGAATGGAATGGAATGGAAAAAAGTGCAGTGGAGTGCAATGTAGTGGAATGGAGAAGAAAGGAAGGGAGAGGGGTGGAGTGCAACGGAGTGGAATGGAATGGAATGGAATGGAGGCGAATGGGAAAGAATGGAATGCAGATATTGGAGAGGAGTGTAGCAGAGAAGAGTGGATTTGAATGGAATGGAATGGAATGGATGGGGGTGGAGTGGAGTAGATTCCAGGGGAAAAGAAGGGAATGGAATGGAATGGAATGGAATGGAATGGAATGGAATGGAATGGAATGGAATGGAATGGAGTCACACACAATGGAATGGAATGCAATGCAATGCAATGCAATGCAATGGAATGGAATGGAATGGAATGGAATGAAAAAAGTGCAGTAGAGTGCAGTGGAGTGGAATGGAGAAGAAAAAATGGGAGTGGAGTGGAGTGGAATGAGTGGAATGGAATGGAATGGCATGGAATGGATTGGAGTGGTATGGAGTGGACTGGAATGGAGGCAAAATGGAAGGAATGGAATGCAGTGGAGTGCAGAGCAGTTTAGTGCAGAAGAGTAGATTTGTAGTGAATGGAATGGAATGGATTGGATTGGATTGGAGTGGAGTGGAGTGGATTCTAGTGGAAATGAATAGAATTGAATTTAATGGTATGGATTGGAATGGAATGGAATGGAATGCAAAGGAATGGAATGGAAAGAAATGGAAAAAAGTGCAGTGGTGTGTAGTGGAGTTGAATGGAGAAGAAAGGAAGGGAGTGGAGTAGAGTAGAATGGGGTGGAATGGAATGGAATGGAATGGATTACAATGTAGTGCACTGGAATGGAGGAGAATGGGAAGGAATGGAATGCAGTGGATTGGAGAGGAGTGGAGGGGAGAAGAGTGAATTTGTATGGAATGCAATGGAATGGAATGAAGCGGAGGGGAATGGAGTGAATTCTAGTGGGAAAGAATGGAATTCAATAGAATGGAATGGAACGGAATGGAACGGAACGGAACGGAATGGAATGGAATGGAATGGAATGGAATGGAATGGAATGGAATGGAGTCGCACACAATGGAATGGAATGCAATGGAATGCAATGCAATGGAATGGAATGGAATGGAATGGAATGGAATGGAATGGAATGGAATGGAATGGAATGAAAAAAGTGCAGTAGAGTGCAGTGGAGTGGAATGGAGAAGAAAAAATGGGAGTGGAGTGGAGTGGAATGAGTGGAATGGAATGGAATGGCATGGAATGGATTGGAGTGGTATGGAGTGGACTGGAATGGAGGCAAAATGGAAGGAATGGAATGCAGTGGAGTGCAGAGCAGTTTAGTGCAGAAGAGTAGATTTGTAGTGAATGGAATGGAATGGAATGGATTGGAGTGGAGTGGAGTTGATTCTAGTGGAAATGAATAGAATTGAATGGAATGGTATGGATTGGAATGGAATGGAATGCAATGGAATGGAATGGAAAGAAATGGAAAAAAGTGCAGTGGTGTGTAGTGGAGTTGAATGGAGAAGAAAGGAAGGGAGTGGAGTAGAGTAGAATGGGGTGGAATGGAATGGAATGGAATGGATTACAATGTAGTGCACTGGAATGGAGGAGAATGGGAAGGAATGGAATGCAGTGGATTGGAGAGGAGTGGAGGGGAGAAGAGTGAATTTGTATGGAATGCAATGGAATGGAATGAAGCGGAGGGGAATGGAGTGAATTCTAGTGGGAAAGAATGGAATTGAATAGAATGGAATGGAACGGAATGGAACGGAATGGAATGGAAGGGAACGGAATGGAATGGAATGGAACAGAAGGGAATGGAATGGAACGGAATGGAATGGAATGGAAAGGAATGGAATGGAATGGAATGGAATGGAATGGAATGGAATGGAATGGAATGGAATGGAAAAATGTGCAGTGGAGTGTAGTGTAGTGGAATGGAGAAGAAAAGAAGGAAGTAGAATGGAGTGTTATGCAATGGAATGGAATGGAATGGAGTAAACTGGATGGGAGGCGAATGGGAAGTAATGAAATACAGTGGGTTGGAGAGGAGTGGAGTGGATTAGAGTGCATTTAAATTGAGTGAAATGGAATGGAATGGATTGGAGTGTAGTGAAGTGGATTCTAGTGGAAAAGAATGGAATGGAATGGAATGGAATGGAATGGAATGGAATGGAATGGAATGGAATGGAATGGAAAGGAGTGGAGTGGAGTGGAATGGAATGGAATGGAGTGGAGTGGAATGGAATGGAGTGGAATGAAATGGAATGGAATGGAAAAAAGTGCAGTGCAGTGTAGTCGAGTTGAAGGGAGAATAAACGAAGGTAGTGGAGTGGAGTGGAATAGAGTGGAATTGATTGGAAAGGAATGGAATGGAATGAAGTGCACTGGAATGGAGGCGAATGGTAAGCAATGGAATACAGTGGAGTGGAGAGGAGTGGAGTGGAGAAAAGTGTATTTCAATTGAATGGAATGCAATGCAATGGAATGGAATGGAGTGCAGTGGAGTGCAGTGTATTGGAATTGAACAGAATGGAGAGGAGTGTAGTGGAGTGGAGTGGAATGGGAAGGAATGGAGTGGAGTTGAGTTGAGTGGAGTGGAGGGTTGTAGAGTGGAATCAGGTGGAATGGATGGGAATGGGATAGAATGGAATGGACTGGAATGCAGTGGAATGGAATGGAGTTGCGTGGAGTGGAATGGAATGGAAAGGAATGAAAAAAAGTGCAGTGGAGTGCAGTAGAGTGGAATGGAGAAGAAAGGAAGGGATTGGGGTGGAGCGCAATGGAGTGGAATGTAATGGACTTGAATAGAGTCGAATGGGAAAGAATGGAATGCAGGGTTAGGAAAGGAGTGTACAAGAGAAGAGTGGATTTGAATTGAAGGGAATGGAATGGAATGGATTGGAGGGCAGTGGGGTAGATTCTAGTGGAAAAGAAGGGAATGGAATGGAATGGAATGGAATGGAATGGAATGGAATGGAATGCAATGGAATGCAATGGAAAGGAATGGAATGGAATGGAAAAAACTGCAGTGGAGTGCAGTTGAGTGGAATGGAGAAGAAAGGAAGGGAGAGGATTGGGTTGGAATGGATGGGAATGGAATGGAATTGAAGAGAATGGAAGGGATTGCAGTGGAATGGGAAAAAGTGCTGTGGAGTGCGTTGGAGTGGAATGGAGAATAAAGGAAGGGAGTGGGGAGGAGTGGAGTGGAGTGGAATGGAACAGAACGGAATGGAATGCATTATAATGGAAAGGATTGGACTGGAATGGAGACGAATGTGAAGGAATGGAATGCAGTGGAGTGGAGAAGAGTGGTGTGGAGAAGAGTGGATTTGAATTCAATGGAAAGGAATGGAATGGAATGGAATGGAATGGAATGGAATGGAATGGAATGGAATGGAATGGAATGGAATGAAAAAAAGTGCAGTGGAGTGCAGTGGACTGGAATGCAAAAGAAAGGAAGGTAGTAGAGTGGAGTGGAATGGAAAGGAAATGAATGGAGTGGAATAGAATGGAATGGAATGGAATGGAATGGAATGGAATGGAATGGAATGGAATGGAATGGAATGAAATGGAGTGTACTGGAATGGAGGCGAGTGAAAGGAATGGAATGCATTGGAGTGGAGAGGAATGGAGTGGAGAAGAGTGGATTGGAATGGAATGGAATGGAATGGAATGGAATGGAATGGAATGGAAAGGAATGAAAGGAAAAAAGTTCAGAGGAGTGTAGTGGAGTGCAATGAAGAAGAAAGGAAGGGAGTTGAGTGGAGTGGAATGGAGTGGAATGGAATGGAATGGAAAGCAGTGGATTGGAATGGAGGTGTATGGGAAAGAATGGAATGCATTGGACTTGAGAGGAGTGGAGTGGAGAAGAGCAGAGTTGAATGGAATGGAAAGGAATGGAATGGAATGGAATGGAATGGAATGGAATGGAATGGAATGGAATGGAATGGAATGCAATGCAATGGAATGGAGTGGAGTGGAGTGGAGTGGAGTGGAGTGGATTCTAGTGGAAAGAATGGAATGGAATGGAATGGAATGGAATGGAATGGAATGGAATGGACTGCAATGGAGAATGGGAAGGAATGGAATGCAGTGGAGTGGACAGGAGTGGAGTGGAGAAGAGTGAATTGGAATTCAATGGAATGGAATGCAATTGAATGGGATGGAATGGAATGAAATGCAGTGGATTGTAGTGGAGCGGATTGGAGTAGAATGGAATGGAATGGAATTGAATGCAATACAATGTAAAGGGATGAAAAGGAATGGAATGGAAAGGAATGGAATGGAGAGGAGTGCAGTGTAGTGGAAATGAATGGAATGGAGAGGAGTGTGGTGGATGAGAGTTGAATGGGAAGGAATGGAACGGAGTGGACTGGAAAGGCATGAAGTAGATTGGATTAAGGTGGAAAGGAATGGAATGGAGTGGAGTGGAATGGAGTGAAGTAGATTGGTTAAGGTGGAATGGAATGGAATCAAATGGAATGGAATACTGTGGACTGCAGTGGGGTTGCGTGGTGGGGGATGGAATGGAAAGGAATGGACTGGAAAGAAACGGAATGGAATGAATGGAATGGAATGGAATGGAATAGAATGGAAAAATGTGCAGTGGAATGCAGAGGAGTGGAATGGAGAAGAAAGGGAGTGGAGTGGAGTGGAATGGCATGGAATGGAATGGAATGAACATAGTAGACTGGAATGGAGGTGAATGGGAGGGAATGGAATGCAGTGGACTGGAGACAAGTGGAGTGGAGAAGAGTAGATTTCAATTGAATGGAATGGATTGTAAAGGAATGGATTGGAGTGGAGTGGATTCTAGTGTAAAAGAATGGAATGGAATGGAAAGGAATGCAAAGCAATGAAATGCAATGGTATGGAATGGAATGGCATGTAATGGAGTGGAATGGATTTCAATGGAATGGAATGGAATGGAATGGAATGGAATGGAATGGAATGGAATGGAATGGAATGGAACCGAATGTAATGGAATGCAACGGAATGGAATGGAATGGAAAGGCCAAAAGTGCATTTGGGTGCAGTGGAGTGTAATGGAGAAGAAAGGAAGGGAGTGGAGTGCAGTGGAATGGAATGGAGTGGAATATAACAGAATGGAGTGGTAATGGTAAAAGTGCTGTGACATGCAGTGGAGTAGAATGGAGAAGAAAGGAAGGGAGTGAAGAGGAGTGGAAAGAAATGGTTTGGAATGGAATGGAGTGGAATGGAATGGAGTGTACTGGAATGTAGGCAAAAGGGAAGAAATGGAATGCAGTGTAGTGCAGAGGAGTGGAGTGGAGGAGAGAGGATTTGTATTGAATGCAATGTAATGGAATGGGGTGGAGTGTAGTGTAGTGGATTCTAGTGGAAAAGAACGGAATGGAATGGAATGAATGGAATGCAAGGGAATGGAATGGAATGGAATGGAATGCAATGGAATGGAATGCTATGGAACAGAATGGAATGGAGTTGACTGGAATGGAGGCGAACGGGAAGGAATGGAATACAGTGAATTGGAAAAAAGTGGAGTGGAGAAGAGTTCACTTGAATTGAATGGAATGGAATGGATACGAGTATAGTGGAGTGGATTCTAGTAGAAAAGAATGGAATGGAATGGAATGGAATGGAATGGAATGGAATGGAATGGAATGGAATGGAATGGAATGGAATGGAATGGAATGGAAAAAAGGGCAGCAGAGTGTAGTGGAATTGAATGAAGAAGAAAGGAATGGAGTGGAGTGGAGTGGAATGGATTGAAATGGAATGGAAAGGAAAGGAATGGAGTGGACTGCAGTGGAGGTGAATGGGAAGGAATGGAATGTAGTGGAGTGGACAGGAGTGGAGTGGAGAAGAGTGAATTTGAATTCAATGGAATGGAATGCAATGGAATGGGATGGAATGGAAAGAAATGCAGTGGATTGTAGTGTAGTGGATTTGAGTAGAATGGAATGGAATGGAATTGAATGCAATACAATGGAATGGAATGAAAAGGAATGGAACGGAAAGGAATGGAGTGGAGTGGAGGGGAGTGCATTGCAGTGGAAATGAATGGAATGGAAAGGAGTGTGGTGGATGGGAGTTGAATGGGAAGGAATGGAATGGAGTGGAGTGGAATGGAGTGAAGTACATTGGATTAAGGAGGAATGGAATTGAATGGAATGGAATGGAACGGAATGGAATGATGTGGATTGTAGTGGAGTTGCGTGGCAGGGAATGGAATGGAAAGGAATGGAGTGCAAAGAAACGGAATGGAATGAATGGAATGGAATAGAATAGAATGGAAAAATGTGCAGTGGAGAGCAGAGGAGTGGAATGGAGTAGAAAGGAAGGGAGTGGAGTGGAATGGAGTGGAAGGGAATGGAATGGAATGGAATGGAGCATAGTAGACTGGAATGGAGGCGAATGAAAGGCAATGGAATGCAGTGGACCGGAGACGAATGGAGTGGAGAAGAGTAGATTTGAATTGAATGGAATGAAGTGTAACAGATTGGATAGGAGTGGAGTGGATTCTAGTGGAAAAGAATGGAATGGAATGGAATGCAAAGCAATGGAATGGAATGGAATGGAATGGAATGGAATGGAATGGAATGGAATGGAATGGCATGTAATGGAGTGGAAAGGAATTCAATGGAATGGAAGGGAATGGAATGGGATGGAATGGGATGGAATGGAATGGAAAAAAGTGCAGTTGGGTGCAGTGGAGTGGAATGGAGAAGAAAGGAATGGAGTGAAGTGCAGTGGAATTGAAAGGAACAGATCAGAAAGGAATGGAATGGAATGCAATGGAATGGAATGGAACAGAATGGAAAAAAGTGCAGTTGGGTGCAGTGGAGTGGAATGCAGAAGAAAGGAAGGGAGTGGAGTGCAGTGGAATGGAGTGGAGTGGAATGGAATGGAATGGAATGGTAAAAGTGCTGTGACGTGCAGAGGAGTAGAATTGAGAAGAAAGGAAGGGAGTGAAGAGGAGAGGAAAGGAGTGGAATGTAATGGTTTGGAATGGAATGGATTGGAATGGAATGGAGTGTACTGGAATGGAGGCAAAAGGAAAGGAATGGAATGCATTGTAGTGCAGAGGAGTGGAGTGGAGGAGAGTGGATTTGTATTGAATGGAATGGAATGGAATGGGGTGGAGTGGAGTGGAGAGGATTCTAGTGGAAACGAATGGAATGGAATGGAATGGATTGGAATGGAATGGAATGGAATGCAAGGGAATGGAATGGAACGGAATGGAAAGGAATGGAATGGAAAAAATTGCAGTGGATTGCAGTGGAGTGGAATAGAGAAGAAAGGAAACTACTCGAGTGGAGTGGAATGCAGTGGAATGGAATGGAATGGAATGGAATAGAATGGATTGGAATGGAGTGCACTGGAATGGAGGGGAATGGGAAAAAATGGAATGCTGTGGAGTGGAGAAGATTGGATTGGAGAAGAGTGAATTTGATGGAATGGAATGGAATGAAGTGGAGAGGAGTGCAGTGGATTCTAGTGGAAAAGAATGGAATGGAATGCAATGGAAAGGAATGGAAAGGAATGGAACAGGATGGAATGGAACGGAATGGAAAGGAATGGAAAAAAGTGCAGTGGAGTGTAGGAGAGTGGAAAGGAGAAGAAAGAAAGGGAGTGGAATGCAGTGTTATGGAGTGGAATGGAATGGAATGGAATGGAATGGAAAGAATGGAATGGAATTGAATGGAATGGAGTTGACTGGAATGGAATGGAAAGGAATGGAATGGAATTCAATGGAATGGAGTTCACCGGAATGGAGGCGAATGGGAAGGAATGGAATACAGTGGAGTGGATAGGAGTGGAGTGGACAAGAATGCACTTGAATTGAATGGAATGGAATGGATTAGAGTGTAGTGGAGTGGATTCTAGTAGAAAAAATGGAATGGAATGGAATGGAATGGAATGGAATGGAATGGAATGGAACGGATAAAAGGGCAGTGGAGTGTAGTGGAATTGAATGGAGAAGAAAGGAAGGGAATGGAGTGGAGTGGAATGGAGTGGAAAGGAATGGAATTGGATTGAATGGTATGGAATGGAATGGTATGGAGTGGACTCGAATGCAAGTGACTGGAAAGGAATGGAATGCCGTGGAGTGGAGTGGAGTGGAGAGGGTTGGAATGGAATGGAATGGAATGGAATGGAATGGAATGGAATGGAATGGATTTCAGTGGAGTGGAGTGGATTCTAGTGGAAAAGGAATGGAACTAAATGGTTTGGAATGGTATGGATTGGAATGGATTGGAATTGAATGGAATGCAATGGAATTGAATGGAAAGGAATGGAATGGAATGGAATGCAATGGAATGGAATGGAAAAAATTGCAGTTGATTGCAGTGGAGTGGAATGGAGAAGAAAAGAAGCTAGGGGAGTGGAGTGGAATGGAATGGAGTTGAATGGAATGGAATAGAATGGAATGGAATGGAGTGGAGTGGAATGGAGGTGAATGGGAAAAAACGGAATGCAGTGGAATGGAGAGGATTGGAGTGGAGAAGAGTGAATTTGATGGAATGGAATGGAATGGAATGAAGTGGCGAGGAGTGCAGTGAATTCTAGTGGAAAATAATGGAATAGAATACAATGGAATGGAACAGAACGGAATGGAATGGAATGGAATGGAATGGAATGGAATGGAATGGAAAAAATTGCAGTGGACAGTAGTGGAATGGAAAGGAAAAGAAAGAAAGAGAGTGGAATGGCGTGTTATGGAGTGGAATGGAATGGAATGGAATGGAATGCAATGGAATGGAATGCAATGGAATATAATGGAATGGAGTTCACTGGAATGGAGACGAATGGGAAGGAATGGAATACAGTGGATTGGAAAGAAGTGGAGTGGAGAAGAGTGCACTTGAATTCAATGGAATGGAATGGATTCGAGTGTAGTGGAGTGGATTCTAGTAGAAATGAATGGAATAGAATAGAATGGAATGGAATGGAATGGATTGGAATGGAAAAAAGGGCAGCGGAGTGTACTGGAGTTGAATGGAGAAGAAAGGAATGGAGTGGAGTGGAGTGGAATGGAGTGGAATGGAATGGAATTTGATAGAATGGTATGGAGTGGACTGGAATGGAGGAGAATGGGAAGGAATGGAATGCAGTGGAGTGGAGAGGAGTGGAGTGGAGAGGGGAGTATTTGAATGGCATAGAATGGAATGGAATGAAATGGATTTGAGTGGAGTGGAGTGGATTCTAGTGGAAAAGAAAGGAATGGAACTGAATGGTTTGGAATGGAATGGAACAGAATGGAATGGAATGGAATGGAATGGAATGGAATGGAATGGAATGGAATGGAATGGAATGGAAAAAAATTGCAGTGGATTGCAGTGGAGTGGAACAGAGAAGAAAGGAAGCTAGTGGAGTGGAGTGGAATGGAGTGGAATGGAATGGAATGGAATGGAATAGATTGGAATGTAATGGAGTGGACTGGAATGGAGGCGAATGGGAAGGAATGGAAGGCAGTGGAGTGGAGAGTATTGGAGTGGAGAAGAGTGAATTGGAATGGAATGGAATGGAATGGAATGGAATGGAATGGAATGAAGTGGAGAGGAGTGTAGTGGATTCTAGTGGAAAATAATGGAATGGAATGCAATGGAATGGAACGGAACAGAACGCATTGGAATGAAATGGAATGGAATGGAAAATAGTGCAGTGGAGTGGAATGTAAGCGAGTGGAATGCAATGGAATGGAATGAAATGGAATGGAATGCAATGGAATAGAATGGAATGGAGTTGACTGGAATGGAGGCGAATGGGAAGGAATGGAATACAGTGGATTGGAAAGAAGTGGAGTGGAGAAGAGTGCACTTGAATTCAATGGAATGGAATGGATTCGAGTGTAGTGGAGTGGATTCTAGTAGAAAAGAATGGAATGGAATGGAATGGAATGGAGTGGAATGGAATGGAATGGAATGGAAAAAATGGCAGCGGAGTGTAGTGGATTTGAATGGAGAAGAAAGGAATGGAATTGAGTGGAGTGGAATGGAAGGGAACAGAATTAAATGGAGTGCACTGCAATGGAGGCAAATGGGGAGGAACGGAATAAAGTGGGGTGGAGAGGAGTGGAGTGGAGAAGAGAGGATTTAAATTGAATGGAATGCAATAGAATAGAATGGAATGGGATGGAAAAAAGTGCAGTGGAGTGGAATGGAGAAGAAAGGAAGGGAGTGGAGTGGAAGGGAATGGAATGGAATGGAATGGAATGGAATGGAATGGAATGGAATGGAATGCAATGGAATGGAATTGAATGGAATGGAATGGAATCGAGTGGAATGGAGTCGAGTGGAATGGAGGCGAATGGGAACGAATGGAATACAGTGGAGTGGAGAGGAGTTGAGTAGAGAAGACTGGATTTGAATTGAGTGTAATGGAATGCAATGAAATGAAATAGAATGGAGTTGATTGGAGTGGAGTGCAGTGTATTAGAATTGAATTTTACGGAGAGGAGGGTAGTGGGGTGGAGCGGAATGGAAAGGAATGGAATAGAGTGGAGTGGAGTGGAGTGGAGGGTAGTAGAGTGGATTCAGGTGGAATGGATTGGAATGGAATAGAATCGAATGGAATGGAATGCAGTGGATTGGAATGGAGTTGCGTGGAGAAGAATGGAATGGAATGGAAGGAAATGGAATGGAATGGAATGGAAAAAAGTGCAGTGGAGTGCAGTGGAGTGGAATGGAGAAGAAACGAAGGGAGAGGGGAGGAGTGCAACTGAGGGGAATGGAATGGAATGGAAAAAAGTGCAGTGGAGTGCAGTTGGAGTGGAATGGAGAAGAAATGAAGGGAGTGTAGTGGAGTGCAACTGAGGGGAATGGAATGGAATGGAATGGAATGGAATGGAATGGAATGGAATGGAGGTGGATGGGAAAGTAAGCAATGCAGAATTCAGAAAAGAGTGTAGAGAACAGAGGATTTGAAATGAAGGGAATGGAATGGAATAGATTGGAGAAGAGTGGAGTAGATTCTAGTGGAAAAGAAGGGAACGGAAAGGAATGGAATGGAATGCAATTGAATGGTATGCAATGGAATGGAGTGGAATGGAATCGCATGGAATGGAATGGAAAGCAATTGAAAGGAATGAAATGGAATGGAAACAAGTGCAGTGGAGTGCAGTTGAGTGGAATGGAGAAGAAAGGAAGGGAGTGGATTCGAGTGGAATGGATGGGAATGGAATGGAATGGAATAGAAAAAACTGCTGTTGAGTGAAGTGGAGTGGAATGGAGAAGAAAGGAAGGGAGTGGAGTTGAGTGGAATGGAAGGGAACATAACGGAATGGATTGTAATGGAATGGGGTTGACTGGAAAGGAAGCAAATGGGAAGGAATGGAATGTAGTGGAGAAGAGAGGAGTGGTATAGAGAAGAGTGTATTTGAATTCAGTGGAATGGAATGCAACGGAATGGAATGGAATGCAGTGGATTGGAGTGGAGTGGATTGGAGGAGAATGGAATTTAATGGAAAGTAATGGAATGGAATGCAATACAGTGGAACCAAACGAAAAGGAATGGAATGGAGTGGAGTTGAGTGTAGAGTATTCCAAATGAATGGATTGGAGAGGGGTGGAGGTCAGTGGAGTGGAAAGGGAAGGAATGAAATGGAGTGGAATAGATTGGAGTGTAATGGAGGGCAGTAGAGTGGATTCAGGTGAATGGAATGGAATGGAATGGAATGGAATGGCATGGAATGGAGGCGAATGGGAAAGTAAGCAATGCAGAATTCAGAAAAGAGTGTAGAGAACAGAGGATTTGAAATGAAGGGAATGGAATGGAATAGATTGGAGAAGAGTGGAGTAGATTCTAGTGGAAAAGAAGGGAATGGAAAGGAATGGAATGGAATGCGATTGAATGGTATGCAATGGAATGGAGTGGAATGGAATCGCATGGAATGGAATGGAAAGCAATTGAAAGGAATGGAATGGAATGGAAACAAGTGCAGTGGAGTGCAGTTGAGTGGAATGGAGAAGAAAGGAAGGGAGTGGATTCGAGTGGAATGGATGGGAATGGAATGGAATGGAATAGAAAAAACTGCTGTTGAGTGAAGTGGAGTGGAATGGAGAAGAAAGGAAGGGAGTGGAGTTGAGTGGAATGGAAGGGAACATAACGGAATGGATTGTAATGGAATGGGGTTGACTGGAAAGGAAGCAAATGGGAAGGAATGGAATGTAGTGGAGTAGAGAGGAGTGGTATAGAGAAGAGTGTATTTGAATTCAGTGGAATGGAATGCAACGGAATGGAATGGAATGCAGTGGATTGGAGTGGAGTGGATTGGAGGAGAATGGAATTTAATGGAAAGTAATGGAATGGAATGCAATACAGTGGAACCGAATGAAAAGGAATGGAATGGAGTGGAGTTGAGTGTAGAGTATTCTAAATGAATGGATTGGAGAGGGGTGGAGGGCAGTGGAGTGGAAAGGGAAGGAATGAAATGGAGTGGAATAGATTGGAGTGTAATGGAGGGCAGTAGAGTGGATTCAGGTGAATGGAATGGAATGGAATGGAATGCAGTGCTTCTGAGTGGAGCTGTGTGGGGGGGAATGGAATGGAATAGAATGGAATGGAATGGAATGGAATGGAATGGAATGGAATGGAATGGAATGGAATGGATTGGAAAAAAGTGCAGCAGAGTGCATTATAGTGGAATGGAGAAGAAAGGAAGTTAGTGGAATGGAGTGGAATGGAATGGAATGGAAAGGAGTGGACTGAAATGGAGGCGAATATGAAGGAATGGAATGTAGTGATGTGGAGAGGAGTGCGGTAGAGAAGACTGCATTTGAATGGAATGGAATGGATTGGAGTGTAGTGGATTCTAATGGAAAAGAATGGAATGCAATGGAATGGGACGGAAAGTAATGGAATGGAATGGAATGCAATGGAATGGAAGGCAATGGAATGGAATGGAATGCAATGGAATTTAACGGAATAGAATGGAATGGAATGGAAGGAATTGGAGTGGAATGGAATGGAATGGAATGGAAGGAATTTGAATGGAATGGAATGGAATGGAATGCATTGGAATGGAATGGAAAGGAAAAAAGTGGAGGGCAGAGGAGTGGAATGGAGAAGAAAGGAAGGGAGTGGAGTGGAGTGGAATGGAGCGCAATGGAATGGAATGGAAAGGAATGGAAGGGAATAGAATGGAATGGAAAGGAACGGGATGGAACGGAAAGGAATGGAAGGGAATTCAATGGAATGGAATGGAAAGGAGTGGCCCGGAATGAAGGAGAATGAGAACGAATGGAATGCAGTGGCGTGGAGAGGACCGGAGTGGAGAAGAATGGATTTGAATGGAATGGAATGGACAGGAATGGAGTAGAATGGAATGGAATGGAAAGGAATGGAATGGAATGGAAAGGAATGGAATGGAACGGTATAGAATGGAATGGAACAAAATGGAATGGAATGGAAAGAAATGAAAGGGAATGGAATGGAATTGAATTGAATGGACTGGAATGGGATGGAATGTAACGGTGAAATAAAATGTGAGCTGACATTGTGCCACTGCAATCCAGGCAGGGTGACACATTGAGAACTTGTTTAAAGGAAGGAATAGAATAGAATAGTGTGGAATGGAATGGAATGGAATGGAATGGAATGGAATGGAATGGAACGGAATGGAACAGAATGGAAAGGAATGGAATGGAACGGAATGGTATGGAATGGAGTGCAATGAAACAGAATTTAACGGAATGGAATTAAATGCCATGGAATGGAACGGAAAGGAATGGAATGGAATGGAAGAGAACAGAAAGGAACAGAATGGAATGGAACAGTATGGAATGGAGTGCAATGAAATGGAATTTAATGGAATGGAATTAAATGGCATGGAATGGAAAGGAATGGAATGGAAAGTAATGGAATGGAAAGGAACGGAATGGAAAGGAATGGAATGGAAAGGAATGGAACGGAATGGAATGGAATGGAATGGAATGCAATGAATGGAATGGAATGGAAGGGAATGAATGGAATGGAATGGAATGGAATGGAATGGAATGGAATGGAATGGAATGGAACGGTGAAATAAAATTTGAGCGGAAATTCTGCAACTGCAATCCAGCCAGGGTGACAGATTGAGAACTTTTTGAAGAAAATGAATAGAATATGATAGTGTGGAATTCAAGGAATGGAATGGAATTGAATGGTATGGCATGGAATGGAATGGAATGGAATGGAATGGAATGGAATGGAATGGAATGGAATGGAATGGAATGGTGAAATAAAATATGAGCATACATTTTGCCACTGCAATACAGCCAGAGTGACAGATTGAGAACTTGTTGAAATAAAGGAATACAATAGAATAGTGAGAATGGAATGGAATGGAAGGGAAAGGAAGGGAATGGAATGGAACGGAACAGAACAGAACGGAACAGAATGGAATGGAATGGAATGGAATGGAATGGAATGGAATGGAACGGAATGGAATGGAATGGAACGGAATGGAATGAAATGGAATGGAAAGGAATGGAAAGGAAAGAAATGGAATGGAATGGAATGGATTGGAATGGAACAGTGAAATAAAATGTCAGCTGATATTTTGCCACTGCAACCCAGTAAGGGTGAGAGATAGAGAACTTGTTGAAAGAAAGGAATAGAATAGAATAGAATAGAATAGAATAGAATAGAATAGAATAGTGTGGAATGGAATGGAATGGAATACAACTGATTGGAATGGAGTGGAGTGGAGTGGATTTGAGGGAGTGGAGTGGAATGGAATGGAATGGAGTGTAATGGAATAGATTGGAAAGGAAAGGAACAAAATGGAATGGAAGGGAATGGAACAGAACGAAACTAAATGGAATGGAAGGGAATGGAACAGAACGAAACTAAATGGAATGGAATGCAATGGAACAGAATGGAATGAAATGGAACGGAATCAAATGGATTGGAATGGAATGGAACAGTCAAATAAAAACTAAGAAGACATTGTGCCACTGTAATCCAGCCATGGTGACGGATTAAGAACTTGTTGAAAGAAAGGAATAGAATAGAATATTGTGGAAAAGGAATGGAATGGAATGACATGGAATTGAATGGAATTAAAAGGAATGGAAAGGAATGGAATGGAATGGAATGGAATGGAATGGAATGGAATGGAATGGAATGGAATGGAATCTAATGGAAGGGAAAGGAATGGAATGGAATGGAAGGGAATGGAACAGAATGGAATGGACTGGAATGGCACGGAATGGAATGGAATGGAACGGAATGGAACGGAAGGGAACGCAATGGAAATGAATGGAATGGAATGGAATGCAATGGAGTGCAATGGAAAGGAGTGGAATGGAATGGAATAGAATGGAATGGAATGGAATGGAATGGAATGGTATGCCACGGAATAGAATGGAACAGGATCCGTTGGGAAGGAATGGAATGGAATGGATCGGGATGGGTTGGAAAGGAATGGAATGGAATGGAACGGAATGGAATGGAGTTCAATGGAATGGAATGGAACGTAGTGGAATGAAATGGAATACAATGGAATGGAATGGAATGGAATGGAATGGAATGGAATGGAATGGAATGGAATGGAATGGAATGGAATGGAAATGAATGGAATGGAATGGTGAAATAAAATGTGAGCTGACATTGTGCCACTGCAATCCAGCCAGGGTGACACATTGAGAACTTGTTGAAAGAAAGGAATAGAATAGAATAGGGTGGAATGTAATGGAATGGAAGGGATTGGAATGGAATGGAATGGAATGGAATGGAATGGAAGGGAATGGAAGGGAAGGGAATGGAATGAAAGGTGAAATAAAATGTGAGCTGACATTGTTCCACTGCAATCCACCCAGGGTGACAGATTGGGAACTTGTTGAAAGAAAGGAATAGCATAGAACAGAGTGGAATGGAATGAAATGGAATGGAATGGAGTGGAATGGAAAGGAATGGAATGGAATGGAATTTAATGGAATGGAGTGCAATGGAATTGTATGGCATGCAATGGAAAGGAATGGCATGGAATGGAATGGAATGGAATGGAATGGCATGGCATGTGATGGGTTGGGAATGAATGGAATGGAATGGATCGGGATGGGTTGGGAAGTAATGGAATGGAATGGAAAGGAATGGAATGGAGTGAAATGGAACGGAATGGAATGGAATGGAATGAAATAAAATGGAATGGAATGGAATGGAACGTTGAAATAATATGTGAGCTGACATTTTGAAACTGCAATCCAGCCAGGGTGACAGATTGAGAACTTGCTGAAAGAGGAATAGAATAGAATAGTGTGGAATGGAATGGAATGGAAGGGGAAGGAATGGAATGGAACGGAACAGAGCGGAGTGCAATGGAACGGAATGGAACGGAATGGAATGAAATGAATGGAATGGAATGGAATGGAATGGAATGGAATGGAATGGAATGGAATGGAATGGAGTGGAATTGAACGGAATGGAATGGAATGGAATGGAATGGAATGGAATGGAATGGAATGGAATGGAATGGAATGGAATGGAACGGAACTGTGAAATAAAATGTGAGCTGACATTGTGCCACTGCAATACAGCCAGGGTCACATTTAGAGAACTTGTTGAAAGAAAGGAACAGAACAGAATAGTGTGGAATGGAATGGAATGGAATGCAGTGGAATGGAATGTAATGGTGAAATAAAATGTGAGCTGACATTGTGCCACTGCAATCCAGCCAGGGTGAAAGGTTGAGAACTTCCTGAAAGAAAGGAATAGAGTAGAATAATGAGGAATGGAATGGAATTGAATGGATTGGAATGGAATGGAATGGAATGGAACGGAACGGAATGGAATGGAATGGAAAGGAATGGAGTGCAATGGAATGGTATGGAATGGAATGGAATGGAATGGAATGGAATGGAATGGAATGGAATTGAACGGAATGGAATGGAATGGAATGAATATAAAAAACTTTAGTGGAGTGTAGTGGAGTGGAATGGGGAAGAAAGAATGGAGTGGAGTGGAGTGTAATGGAGCGGAGTGAAATGTAAAGGAATGGAATGGAAAGGAATGCAGTGGAATGGAATGGAATGGAATGGAATGGAATGGAATGGAATGGAATGGGGTCGATGGGAATGCAGGTGAAAGGGAAGGAATGAAATGCAGAAGAGTGGAGAGGAGTGGAGTGGAGAAGAATGGCTTTGAATGGAATGGAAGGGAATGAATGGAAAAACGTGCACTAGAGTGTAGTGGAGAATAAGGGAGAAGAAAGGAGGTATTGGAGTGGAGTGGAATTGAATGGAATGAAATGGAATGGAATGGGATGGAATGGAATGGAGTGTCATGGATTGGAGTGGAGTGGATTGCAGTAGAATGGAATTGAATGGAAAATAATGGAATGGAATGGAATAAAATGGAATGGAATGAAAAGGAATGGAATGGAATGGAATGGATAGGAGTGGCTTGCAGTGTATTGGAAATGAACGGCATGGAGTGGAGTGTGCTGGAGTGGAGTGGGATGGGAAGGAATGGAATGGAGTGGAGTGGAGAGGAGTGGAGGGGAATGGAGGGGACTAGATTGGATGCAATTGGAATGGAATGGAATGGAATGGAATGGAATGGAATGGAATGGAATGGAATGCAGTGCAATGGAATGGAAAGGAACGGAATGGAATAAAATGGAATGGAATGGAATGAAATGGAATGGAACAATGAAATAAAATTTGAGCTGACATTGTACCACTGCAATCCAGCCAGGGTGAAAGGTTGAGAACTTCCTGAAAGAAAGGAATAGAGTAGAATAATGTGGAATGGAATGGAATCGAATGGATTGGAATGAAATAGAATGGAATGGAATGGAACGGAATGGAATAGAATGGAAAGGAATGGAGTGGAATGGAATGGTATGGAACGGAATGGAATGGAATGGAATGGAATGGAATGGAATGGAATGGAATGGAATTGAACAGAATGGAATGGAATGAATATAAAAAACTTTAGTGGAGTGTAGTGGAGTGGAATGGGGAAGAAAGAATGGAGTGGATAGGAGTGTAATGGAGCGGAGTGAAATGTAAAGGAATGGAATGGAAAGGAATGCAGTGGAATGGAATGGAATGGAATGGAATGGAATGGAATGGAATGGAATGGAATGGGGTCGATGGGAATGCAGGTGAAAGGGAAGGAATGAAATGCAGAAGAGTGGAGAGGAGTGGAGTGGAGAAGAATGGCTTTGAATGGAATGGAAGGGAATGAATGGAAAAACGTGCACTACAGTGTAGTGGAGAATAAGGGAGAAGAAAGGAGGTATTGGAGTGGAGTGGAATTGAATGGAATGAAATGGAATGGAATGGGATGGAATGGAATGGAATGGAGTGTCATGGATTGGAGTGGAGTGGATTGCAGTAGAATGGAATTGAATGGAAAGTAATGGAATGGAATGGAATACAATGGAATGAAATGAAAAGGAATGGAATGGAATGGAATGGATAGGAGTGGCTTGCAGTGTATTGGAAATGAACGGCATGGAGTGGAGTGTGCTGGAGTGGAGTGGGATGGGAAGGAATGGAATGGAGTGGAGTGGAGAGGAGTGGAGGGGAATGGAGGGGACTAGATTGGATGCAATTGGAATGGAATGGAATGGAATGGAATGGAATGGAATGGAATGGAATGCAGTGCAATGGAATGGAATGGAACGGAATGGAATAAAATGGAATGTAATGGAATGAAATGGAATGGAACAATGAAATAAAATTTGAGCTGACATTGTGCCACTGCAATCCAGCCAGGGTGAAAGGTTGAGAACTTCCTGAAAGAAAGGAATAGAGTAGAATAATGTGGAATGGAATGGAATCGAATGGATTGGAATGGAATGGAATGAAATGGAATGGAATGGAATGGAATGGAATGGAATGGAATGGAATGGAATGGAATGGAATGGAACGGAATGGAATGGAAAGGAATGGAGTGCAATGGAATGGTATGGAACGGAATGGAATGGAATGGAATGGAATGGAATGGAATGGAATGGAATGGAATTGAACGGAATGGAATGGAATGGAATGAATATAAAAAACTTTAGTGGAGTGTAGTGGAGTGGAACGGGGAAGAAAGAATGGAGTGGAGTGGAGTGTAGTGGAGCGGAGTGAAATGTAAAGGAACGGAATGGAAAGGAATGCAGTGGAATGGAATGGAATGGAATGGAATGGAATGGAATGGAATGGAATGGGGTAGATGGGAATGCAGGTGAAAGGGAAGGAATGAAATGCAGAAGAGTGGAGAGGAGTGGAGTGGAGAAGAATGGCTTTGAATGGAATGGAAGGGAATGAATGGAAAAACATGCACTAGAGTGTAGTGGAGAATAAGGGAGAAGAAAGGTGGTATTGGAGTGGAGTGGAATTGAATGGAATGAAATGGAATGGAATGGGATGGAATGGAATGGACTGTCATGGATTGGAGTGGAGTGGATTGCAGTAGAATGGAATTGAATGGAAAGTAATGGAATGGAATGGAATACAATGGAATGGAATGAAAAGGAATGGAATGGAATGGAATGGATAGGAGTGGCTTGCAGTGTATTGGAAATGAACGGCATGGAGTGGAGTGTGCTGGAGTGGAGTGGGATGGGAAGGAATGGAATGGAGTGGAGTGGAGAGGAGTGGAGGGGACTGGAGGGGACTAGATTGGATGCAATTGGAATGGAATGGAATGGAATGGAATGGAATGGAATGGAATGCAGTGCAATGGAATGGAATGGAACGGAATGGAATAAAATGGAATGGAATGGAATGAAATGGAATGGAACAATGAAATAAAATTTGAGCTGACATTGTGCCACTGCAATCCAGCCAGGGTGAAAGGTTGAGAACTTCCTGAAAGAAAGGAATAGAGTAGAATAATGTGGAATGGAATGGAATTGAATGGATTGGAATGGAATGGAATGGAACGGAATGGAACGGAATGGAATGGAATGGAAAGGAATCGAGTGGAATGGAATGGTATGGAACGGAATGGAATGGAATGGAATGGAATGGAATGGAATGGAATGGAATGGAATTGAACGGAATGGAATGGAATGGAATGAATATAAAAAACTTTAGTGGAGTGTAGTGGAGTGGAATGGGGAAGAAAGAATGGAGTGGAGTGGAGTGTAATGGAGCGGAGTGAAATGTAAAGGAATGGAATGGAAAGGAATGCAGTGGAATGGAATGGAATGGAATGGAATGGAATGGAATGGAATGGGGTCGATGGGAATGCAGGTGAAAGGGAAGGAATGAAATGCAGAAGAGTGGAGAGGAGTGGAGTGGAGAAGTATGGCTTTGAATGGAATGGAAGGGAATGAATGGAAAAACGTGCACTAGAGTGTAGTGGAGAATAAGGGAGAAGAAAGGAGGTATTGGAGTGGAGTGGAATTGAATGGAATGAAGTGGAATGGAATGGGATGGAATGGAATGGACTGTCATGGATTGGAGTGGAGTGGATTGCAGTAGAATGGAATTGAATGGAAAGTAATGGAATGGAATGGAATACAATGGAATGGAATGAAAAGGAATGGAATGGAATGGAATGGATAGGAGTGGCTTGCAGTGTATTGGAAATGAATGGCATGGAGTGGAGTGTGCTGGAGTGGAGTGGGATGGGAAGGAATGGAATGGAGTGGAGTGGAGAGGAGTGGAGGGGAATGGAGGGGACTAGATTGGATGCAATTGGAATGGAATAGAATGGAATGGAATGGAATGGAATGGAATGGAATGGAATGGAATGGAATGCAGTGCAATGGAATGGAATGGAACGGAATGGAATAAAATGGAATGGAATGGAATGAAATGGAATGGAACAATGAAATAAAATTTGAGCTGACATTGTGCCACTGCAATATAGCCACAGTGACAGAGTAAGAACTTGTTGAAAGAAAAGAATAGAATAAAATAGTGTGGAATGGAATGGAGTGAAATGGAAGTGAATGGAATAGAATGGAATGGAACGGAATGCAGTGCAATGGAACGGAATGGAAAGGAATGGAATGGAATGGAATGGAACAGAATGCAATGTAATGGAATGGAATGAAATGGGAAGGGATGGGATGGTATTGAATGGGATGGAATGGAAAGGAATGGAACGGAATGGAATGGAGTGCAATGGAACTGAATGGAACAGAATGGAATGGAATGGAATGGAATGGAATGGAATGGAATGGAATGGACTGGTGAAATAAAATGTGAGCTGACATTGTGCTACTGTATTCCTGCCAGGGTGACAGATTGAGAACTTGTTGAAAGACAGGAATAGAATAGAATAGTGTGGAATGGAATTGAAAGGAATGCAATGGATTGGAGCAGAGCAGAGTGGAGTGGAGTGGAGTATAATGCAATGGAATGGAATGGATTGTAATGGAATGGAATGGATCGGAATGGAAAAAAATGGAATGGAATGGAAGGGAACGGAAAGGAACGGAGCGGAATGGAATGGAATGGAATGGAATGGAATGGAATGGAATGGAACGGAACGGACTGGAATGCAGTGGATTGGAATGGAATGGAACAGAACGGAACGGAATGGAACAGAACGGAATGGAACGGAATGGAATGGAGTGGAATGGAATGGAATGGAGTGCAATGGTACGGAAGGGTACGGAATGGAATGGAATGGAATGGAATGGAATGGAATGGAATGGAATGGAATGGAATGGAATGGAACAGTGAAATAAAATGTGAACTGTCATTATGCGACTGCAATCCAGCCAGGGTGACAGATTTACAACTGTTTGAAAGAAAGGAATAGAATAGATTAGTGTGGATTGGAGTGGATTGGAATGGAATGGAATGGAATGGAATGGAATGGAATGGAATGGAATGGAATGGAATGGAAGGAAATGGAACGGGATGGGATGGGATGGAATGGAATGGAATGGAATGGAATGGAATGGAATGGAATGGAATGGAATGGAACAGAACGGAATGGAGTGCAATGGAATGGAATGGAAAGCAATGGAACGAAATGGAATGGAATATAAAGGAATGGAATGCAATGGAATGGAGTGCAATGGACCAGAGTGGAACGGAATGGAACAAAATGGAATGGAATGGAATGGAATGGAATGGAATGGAGTGCAATGGAATGGAATGGAACGTAATGGAATGGAATGGAATGGAACGGAAGGGAACGGAACGTAACGGAATGGAATGGAACGGTGAAATAAAATGTGAGCTGACATTGTGCCATGGCAATCCAGCAAGGGAGACAGATTGAGAACTTGTTGAAAGAAACGAACAGAATAGAATAGTGTGAAATGGAATGGAATGGAAGAGAATGGAAAGAAATGGAATGGAACAGAATGGAACGGAACGGAACGGCATGGAATGGCATGGAATGGAATGGATTGGAATGGAACGGAACTGAATGGAATGGAGAGGAATGGAATGGAATGGAACAGAACGGAATGCAGTGGAATGGAGTGCAATGGAAAGGAATGTAAAAGAATGGAACGAAATGGATTGGAATGGAATGGAATGGAATGGAATGGAATGGAACGGAACGGAACGGAACGGAACGGAACGGAATGGAATGGAATGGAATGAAATGGAATGGAATGAAATGGAGTGGAATTCAATGGAACAGTGTAATAAAATATGGGCTGACATTGTGCCACTGCAATAGAGCCAGGGTGACAGATTGAGAACTTGCTGAAAGAAAGGAATAGAAAAGAACAGTTTGGAATGGAATGGAATGGGATGGAAAGGAATGGAATGCAATGGAATGGAACGGAATTGAATGGAATGGAATGCAATGGAGTGCAATGTAACAGAATGGAATGGAATAAAACGGTGAAATAAAATGTGAGCTGACATTGTGCCACTGTTATCCAGCCATGGTGACATACGGAGAACTTGTTGAAAGAAAGGAATAGAATAGAATAGTATGGAATGGAATGGAACTGAATGGAAAGGAATGGAATGGAATAGAATGGAATGGAACGGCAAGGAATGGAATATACCAGAGCAGAACGGAACGGAATTGAATTGAATGGAATGGAATGGAATAGAATGGTATGGAACAAAATGGAACGAAATGGAATTGAATGGAATGAACTGGAATGGAATAGAATGGAATGGAACAGTGAAATAAAATGTGAGCTGACATTGTGCCACTGCAATCCAGCCAGGGTGAAAGATTGAGAACTTGTTGAAAGCAAGGAATAGAAAAGAATAGTGTGGAATGGAGTGGAATGGAAAGGAATGGAATGGAGTGCAATGAAACGGATTGGAATGAAATGGAATGGAAAGGAATGGAATGGAATGGGATGGAATGGAATGGAATGGTGAAGTAAAATGTGAGCAGACATTGTGCCACTGCAATCCAGAAAAGGTGACAGATTGAGAACTTGTTGAAAGAAAGGAACAGAACAGAATAGTGTGAAATGAAATGTAATGGAATGGAATGGAATGGAATAGAATGGAATGGAATGGAATGGAATGGAATGGAATGGAATGGAATGGAATGGAATGGAACGATGAAATAAAATGTCAGCTGACATTGTGCCACTGCAATCCACTGAGGATGACAGATTGAGAACTTGTTGAAAGAAAGGAATAGAATAGAGTTGCATAGAACGGAATAGAATAGAGTTGCATAGAACGGAATAGAATGTAAGGGAATGGAATGTAATAGATTGGAATGGAATGGAATGGAGTGCAATGGAATGGAATGGAATGGAAAGGAATGGAAGAGAATGGAATAGAATGGAACGGAATGGAATGGAAAGGAATGGAGTGCAATGGAATGGAATGGAACGTTGGAATGGAATGGAATGGAATGGAATGGAATGGAATGGAATGGAATGGAATGGTGAAATAAAATGTGAGTAGACATTGTGCCACTACAATCCAGCCAGGATGACAGATTGAGAACTTGTTGAAAGGAAGGAATAGAATAGAATAGTGTGGAATGGAATGGAATGGAATGGAATGGAATGGAATGGAATGGAATGGAATGGAATGGGATGGGATGGGATGGAATGGAATGGGATGGAATGGAATGGATTGGAATGGAATGGAGTGGAATGGAATGGAGTGCAATGGAATGCAATTAAAAGGAATGGAATCAAAGGGAATGGAATGGAATGGAATGGAATGGAATGGAATGGAATGGAATGGAATGGAATGGAATGTGATGGAATGGAATGGAATGGTGAAATAAAATGTGAGCAGACATTGTGCCACTGCAATCCAGACAGAGTGACAAATTGCGAACCTGTTGAAAGAAAGAAATAGAATAGAATAGAGTGGAATGGAATGGAATGGAATGGAATGGAATGGAAAGAACTGGAGTGGAATGGAATGCAATGGAGGGCAATTATGAAATGGAATGGAATGGAATGGGATGGAATGGAGTGCAATGTTACGGAATGGAAAGGAATTGAATGGAATGGAATGGAATGGATTGTAGTGGAGTGGAGAGGATTCGAGGGGAAAAGAATGGAATGGAAAGGAATGGATTGGAATGGAATGAAATGGAGCGCAATGGAATGGAATGGAATGGAATGGAATGGAATGGAATGGATTGGACTTTAATGGAGGCGAATGGGAAGGAATGGAATGCAGTGGATTAGAGTGAAGTGGAGTGGAGAAGGGTGGATTTGAATTGAATGTAATATAATGTATTGGATTGGAGTGGTGTGGAGAGGAGTGGAGTGGAGAATAGTGGATTTGAATTGAATGTAATGTAATGGAATACAGTGGAGTGGAGTGGAGTGGATTCTAGTGGAAAGGAATAAAATGGAATGGAATGGAATGGAATGGAATGGAATGGAATGGAATGGAATGGAACGGAATGCAATGCAATGGATTGGGAAGTAATGGAATGGAATGGAATGGAATGCAATGGAAAGCAATGGAATGCAATGGATTGGAAAGGAATGAAATGGAATAGAATGGAATGGAAAAATGTGCACTGTAATGCAGTGCAGAGGAATGGAGAAGAAAGGTAGGAAGTGGTGTGGTGTGGAATGGAGTTGAATTGAATGGAATGAAATTGAATGGAATGGAATGGAGTGGATTGGAATGGAGGCGAATGGGAATTAAAGGAATGCAGTGATGTGGAGTGGAGTGGAGTGCAGTGTATTGGAAATGAATGGAATGGAGTGGAGTATGGTGGAATGGAATGGAATGGAATGGAATGGAATGGAATGGAATGGAATGGAGTGGAATTGAATAGAATGCAATGGAATGAAATGGAATATAATGGAAAATATGCAGTGGAGTGCAGTGGATTGGAATGGAAAAGAAAGGAAGGAGTGGAGTGCAATGGAATGGAATAAAATGGATTGGAATGAAGTGGATTGGAATGGACTCGAATGGTAAGGAATGGAATGCAGTGGTGTGGAGACGAGAGCAATGCAGAAGAGTGGATTTGAAGAGAAAGGAATGGAAAGGAATGGATTGGAGTGGAGTGGAGCGGATTCTAGAGGAAAACAATGGAATGGAAAGGAATGGATTGGAGTGGAGTGGAGTGGATTCTAGTGGAAAACAATGGAATGGAAAGGAATGGAATGGAATGAATGGAAAAAAGTGCAGTGGAGTGGAATAGAGAAGAAAGGAAGGGAGTGGCGTTGGGTGGAATGGGGTGGAATGGAATGGAATGGACTAGAGAGGAGTTCAGTGAAGAAGTTTGGATTTGAATGGAATGGAATGGAAAGGAATGGATTGGAGTGGAGTGGAGAGGAGTGGAGGGGAGAAGAGTGGATTTCAAATGAATGGAATGGAATGGAATGGATTGGAGTGGAGTGCTGTGGATTCTAGAGGAAAAGAACGGAATGGAAAGGAATGGATTGGAATGGAATGAAACGGAATGCAATGGAATTGAATAGAATGGAATGCAATGGAATGGAATGGAATGGAGTGGACTTTAATGTAGGCGAATGGGAAGGAATGGAATGCAGTGGAGTGGAGAGGAATGGAGTGGAGAAGAGTTGATTTGAATTGATTGTAATGTAATGGCTTGAATTGGAGTGGAGTGGAGAGTAGTGGAGTGGAGAAGTGTGGATTTGAATTGAATGTAATGGAATGGAATGGAGTGGAGTGGAGTGGATTCCAGTAGAAAAGAAAGGAATGGAATTGAATGGAATGGAATTGAATGGAATGGAATGGAAGGGAATGGCATGGAATGGAATGGAATGGAAAGGAATGGAATGGAATGCAATTCAATGGAATGGAAAGGAATGGAATGGAATGGAATGGAATGGAATGGAATGGAATGGAATGGAATGGAATGCAAAGGAATGGAATGGAATGGAATGGAATGGAATGGAATGGAATGGAATGGAATGCAATGGAATGGAACAGAATGGAATGGAATGGAAAGGAAAGGAATGCAATGGAGCGGAATGGATTGGAATGGAATTGAATGGAATGGAATGGAAAAAAGTGCAGTGGAGTGCAGAGGAGAGGAATGGAGAAGAAAGGAAGGGAGTGGTGTGGTGTGGAATGGAGTTGAATGGAAAGGAATGAAATTGAATGGAGTGGAATGGATTCGATTGGAATGGAGGTGAAGGGGAATTAATGGAATGCAGTGGTGAGGACAGGAGTGGAGTGCAGAAGAGGGGATTTGAATTGAATGGAATGGAAAGGAATCGATTTCAGTGGAGTGGAGTGTATTCTATTGGAACAGAATGGAATGGAATGGAGTGGAATGGAATGGAATGGAATGGAATGGAATGGATTGAAATGGAATGGAAAAAAGTGCAGTGGCGTACAGTGGAGAGGAATGTAGAAGAAAGGAAGGGAGTGGTGTTGTGTGGAATGGAGTTGAAAGGAATGGAATGAAATTGAATGGAATGGAATGGAATGGATTGGGATGGAGGCGAAGGGGAATTAATGGAATGCAGTGCTGTGCAGAGAGTAGAGTGTAGAAGAGTGGATTTGAATTCAATGGAATGGAAAGGAATGGATTGGAGTGGAATGGAGTGGATTCAAGTGGGAAAGAATGGAACGGAATGAAATGGAATGGAATGGAATGGAATGGAATGAATGGAGAAAAGTGCAGTGGAGTGTAGTGGAGTGGAAGGGAGAAGAAAGGAGGTAGTGGAGTGGAGTGGAATTGAATGCAATGGAATGCATTGCAATGGGATGGAATGGAATTCCATGGATTGGAGTAGAGTGGATTGCAGTAGACTGGAAATGAATGGAAAGTAATGGAATGGAATCAAACACAATGAAACAGAATGGAATGGAATGGAATGGAATGGAATGGAATGGAATGGAATGGAATGGAATGGAATGGAATGGAATGGAATGTATTGGAGTGGATTGCATTGTATTGAAAAGGAATGGTATGGAGTGGAGTGTGGTGGAGTGGAGTGGAATGGGAAGGAATGGAATGGAGTGGAGAAGAGTGGAGTCGAACGGAGGGGAGTAGATTGGATTCAGGTGCAATCGAAGGGAATGGAATGGAATGGAATGCAGAGGATTGGAGTGGAGTTGCATGGAGGGAAAAGGAATGGAATGGAATGGAATGGAATGGAATGGAATGGAATGGAAGGGAAAGGAATGGAATGCAATAGAGTGGAGTGGAGTGGAATGGAATGGAATGGAGTGGAATGGAACGGAATGGAATGGAATGGAATGGAAATGAATGGAATGGAATGGAATGGAAAAAAAGTGCAGTGGGGTGTAGTGGGGTGGAATGGAGAAGAAAAGAAGGGAGTGCAGTAGAGAGCAATGGAGAGGAATGAAATCGAATGGAAAGGAAGAGAATGGAATGGAGTCTACTGGAATGGAGGCGAATGGGAAGGAATGGAATGCAGTGGAGTAGAGAGGAGTGGAGTGGAGAAGAATGGATTTGAATTCAATGGAATGGAATGCAATGGAATGGAATGGAATGCAGTGGATTGTAGTGGAGTCGATTGGAGTAGAATGGAATGGAATTGAAATTAATGGAATGGAATGGAATGGAATACAATGGAAGGGAATGAAAAGGAATGGAATGGAATGGAGTGGAGTGCAGTGCAGTGTATTGGAACTGAATGGAATAGAGAGGAGTGTGGTTGAGTGGAGTGGAATGGGAAGGAATGGAATATAGTGGAGTGGAGTGGAAGGGAATGGAGGGGAGTAGATTGGATGCAGGTGGAATGGAATGGAATGGAAGAGAATGAAGCGGATTGGAGTGGAGTTGCGTGGAGGGGAATGCAATGGAATGAAATGGGATGGAATGGAATGGAATGCAATGCAATGGAATGGAATGAAACGGATTGGAATGAATGGAATGGAATGGAATGAAGTGGATTAGTGTGGAGTTGTGTGGAGGGGAATGGAATGGAATGGAATGGAATGGAGTGGAATGGAATGAAACGGAATGGAATGAATGGAATGGAATTGAATGCAATGGAATGGAATAAAGTGCAGGGGAGTGCATTTGAGTGGAATGGAAAAGAAAGGAGGGGAGTGGAGTGGAGGAAAATGGAGTGAAATATGGAATGGAATGGAATGGAATGGAATGGAATGGAATGGAATGGAATGGAATGGAATGGAATGGAAAGTATTGGACTGCATTGGAGGCGAATGGGAAGGAATGGAATGCAGTGGAGTGGAGAGAAGTGGAGTGGAGAAGATTTGAATTAAATGGAATGGAATGGAATGGATTGGATTGGAGTGGAGTGGATTCTAGTGGAATTGAATGTTATGGAATCGAATGGAAAAAATGGAATGGAATGGAATGGAATGGAATGGAAAGGAATGCAATGGAATGGAATGGAGTGCAATGGAATGGAATGGAATGGAATGGAATTCAGTGGATTGGAGTGGAATTGTGAGGAGGGGAAGAGAATGGAATGGAATGGAATGGAATGGAATGGAATGGAATGGACTAGATTGCCATGGAATGCAATGGAATGGAAAGGAATGGAATGGAATGGAATGCAATGGAATGGAACGGAATCGAAAGGAATGGAATGGAATGCAATGGAATGGAATAAAGTGCAGTGGAGTGCAAGGGATTGAAATGGAGAAGAAAGGAAGGGAGTGGAGTGGAGTGGAATGGAATATAATGGAATGTAAGTGAATGGAATTGAATGGAGTGGATTGGAATTGAGGCAAATGTGAAGGAATGGAATGCAGTGGAGTGGAGAGGAGTTGAGTGGAGATGATTGGATTGGAATGGAATGGAATGGAATGGAATGGAATGGAATGGAATGGAATGGAATGGATTGGAGTTGAGTGGATTGGATTCTAGTGGAAAATAGTGGAATGGAGTGGAATGGAATGAAATGGAATGGAATGGGATGGAATGGAAAGGAAAGGAATGGAAGAGAATGGAATGGCATGGAATGGAATGGAAAAATGCAGAGGAGTGCAGTGGTGTGGAATGGCAAAGAAAGGAAGGGAGCGGAGTGGAGTGGAATCGAATGGAACGGAATGGATTGGAATCGAATGGAGTGGACAGGAATGGAGGTTAATGGGAAGGAATGTAATGTAGTTGAGTGAAGAGGGGTGTAGTGGAGACGAGTGGATTGGAACGGAGTGGAATGGAAAGGAATGGATTGGACTGGAGTGGACTGGATTCTAGTAGAAAAGAATGGAATGGAATGGGATGGGATAGGATGGGATGGCATGGGATGCGATGGGATGGGATGGGATGGGATGGGATGGGACGGGATGGGATGGAATGGAATGGAATGGAATGGAACGGAATGGAATGGAATTGAATGGAAAAAACTGCAGTGGAGTGCAGTGGAGTGGAATGGAGAAGAAAGGAATGGAGGGGAGTTGAGTGGAAAGATGGGGAATGGAATGGAATGGACTGGAGTGGAATTGTGGTGAATGGGAAGGAATGGAATGCAGTGATGTGGAGAGGAGTGGAGTGCAGAAGAGTGAAATTGAATTGAATGGAATGGAATGGAGAGGAGTGTAGTGGATTCTAGGGGAATTGAATGGAATGAAATGGAATGGAATGTTATGGAATGAAATTGAATGTAATGGAATGGAATGGAAAGGAAAGGAATGGAATGGAAAAAAGTGCAGTGGAGAATCGTGGAGTGGAATGCAAAAGAAATGAACGGAGTGGAGTTGAGTGGAATGGGGTTGAAAGGAATGGAATGGAATGGAATGGAATGGAATGGAATGGAATGGAATGGAACGGTATTAAAGGGAATGGAGTGGCCTGGAATGGAGATGAATGGGAAAGAATGTAATTCAATTAATGGAGAAGAGTGGAGGGGAGAAGAGTGGACTTGAATGTAATGGAATGCAATGAAATGGATTGGAGTGGAGTGGAGTTGATTATACTGGAAAAGAATGGAATGGAATGGAATGGAATGAATGGAAAAAAGTGCAGTGGAGTGAAGTGGTTTAAATGGAGAAGAAAGGAATGGAGTGCACTGGAGTGGAATGGAATGTAGTGGAGTAGAGTGGATTAAGTTGGAATGGGATGGAATTGAATGGAAAGGAATGGAATGGAATGGAATGGAATGGAATCGAATGGAATGGAATGGGATTCAGTGTATTGGTGTGGAATTGTGAGGAGGGGAATAGAATGGAATGGAATATAATGGAATGGAATGGAATGGTATGGAATGGAATGGAATGGAATGGAATAGAATGTATTAGAATGCAATGGAATGGAATGGAATGGAATAGAACGGAATTGAATGGAATGCAATGGAATGGAATGGAAAGGAAAGGAATGGAATGGAATGCAAAGTAATGGAACGGAATGGAAGGGAATGGAATGCCATGGGGAAATGAAATGTGAGCTGAGATTGCGCCACTGCACTCCAGCCTGGGTGACACAGTGAGATCCCGTCTAAAGAATGGAATGGAATGGAATGGAATGGAATGGAATGGAATGGAATGGAATGAAGTGGAATGGAATGGAATGCAGTGGAGTGGAGAGGTGGGGAGTGGAATGGAGTGTATTGGATTGTAATGGAGTGGAATGGATTGGTTTGAAATGGAGTGGAATGTAATGCAGTGGTTTGGAGTGGACTGGAGTGGAATCAAATACAGTGGAGTGGAGTGGAGTGGAATAGAATGGAATGGAAAGGAATGGAATGGAATGGAATGGTTAAATGAAATGAGAGCTGAGATTGTGCCATTGCACTACAGCCTGGGTGACCCAGTGAGATCCTGTCAAAAGAATGGAATGGAATGGAAGGAAGTGGAAGGGAATGGAATGCAAAGATGTGAAATAATGGAATGGAATGGAATGGAATGGAATGGAATGGAATGGAATGGAATGGAATGGAATGGAATGGAGTGGAGTGTAGCAGAATTGAGTGGAATGGAATGGGATCGAATGGTGTATAGTGGAATGTAATGCAGTGTAATGGAACGGGAGTGAAGTGGAGTGGAGTGAAGTGGAATGGAGTATAGTGGAATGGGGTGGAATGGAATTGAGTGGAGTGGAGTTGAGTGGAGTGGAGTGGAGTGTAATTAAGTGGAATGTAGTGGAGTTGAGGGGAGTGCAGTGGAATGGAATGGAATGGAATGGAAATGTGGAATGAAATGCGAGGTGATGTGGTGACAAAGCACTCCAGCATGGGTGACAGAGCGAGATCCAGTCGAAAGAAAGAATGGAATGGAATGGAGTGGAATGGAATGGAATGCAATGGAACAGAACGGAATGGAATGGAACGGAATGGAATGGAATGGAATGAAGTAGAGAGGAGTGGAGGGTAGGGAGTGGAGAGGAATGAAGTGGACTGCAGTAGAATGGGGTGGAATGGAGTGGCATGGAATGGGTTGGAATGGAGTGGAATGTAGTCAGGTGGAGTGGAGTGGAATAAAGTGAAAAGGAATAGGATGGAATGGGATAGAATGGCATGGAGTGGAGTGGAGTAGAATGGATTGGAGTGGAGTGGAGTGCAATGGATTGGAATGGAATGGAGTGGAGAGGAGTTGAGTGGAGTGGAATGGAATGGTGAAATGAAATGTGAGCTGAGATTGTTCCACTGCACTGTAGCCTGGGTGACAGAGTGAGATCCTGTTGAAAGAAAGGAATGGAATGGAATGGAGTGGAATGGAATGGAATGGAACAGAATGGAGTAGAGAGGAGTGGAAGGGAGGGAGTGGAGTGGAGTGCAGCAGACTGGAGTAGAATGGAGTGGAATGGACTGGCATGGAATGGGTTGGAATGGAATGGACTGTAGTTGGGTGGAGTGGAGTGGAGTGGAATGAAGTGAAAAGGAATGGGATGGAATGGGATTGAATGGCATGGAGTGGAGTGGAGTGGATTGGAGTGGAGTGGAGTGCAATGGAGTGGAGTGGACTGCAATGGAGTGGAGTGGAGGGTAGTGGAGTGGAGTGGAGTGGAATGGTGAAATGAAATGTGAGCTGAGATTGTGCCACTGCACTCTAGCCTGGGTGACAGAGTGAGATCCTGTCGAAAAAAAGGAATGGAATGGAATGGAGAGGAATGGATTGGAATGCAAGGGAAAGGAATGGAGTGGAGTGGAGTTTAGCGGAGCAGAGTTTAGTGGAATGCACTCCAGCCTGGATGTCAGAGTGATATCCTGTTGAAAGAAAGGAATGTAATGGAATGGAGTGGATAGGAATGGAATGGAATGGAGTGGAATGGAATGGAATGGAGTGGAGTGGAGTGGAGTGGAGTGGAGTGGAGTGGAATGGAATGGAATGGAATGGAATGGAATGGAATGGAATGGAATGGAGTGCAGTGGAGTGGAGTGGAGAGGAGTGGAATGGAATGGGACAGAATGGAATGGTATGGAATGGAATGGAGTGGACTGGAGTGGAGTGGATTGGCAGGGAGCGGAGTGCATTGGAAAGGAGTGGAATGGAATGGGATGGAATGGAATGGAGTGGAGTGGAGTGTAGTAGAGAGGAGTGGAGGGGAGGGAGTGGAGTGGCATGAAGTGGACTGGAATGGAGTGGAATGGAATGGAATGGAATGGAGTGGAGTGGAATGGAATGGAGTGTAGTGGAAATGAGTGGAATAGAATGGGATGGAATGGTGTGGAGTTCAGTGGAAAGCAGTGGAATGGAAAGGGATGGAATGGAGTGGAATGGAGCGGATTGGGGCAACGTGGAATGGACTGGGGTGGAATAGGGTGGAATGGAATGGAATGGAATGGAATGGAATGGAATGGAATGGAATGGAATGGAATGGAATGGAATGGAGTGGAATATAATGGAGTGTAGTGGAAATGAGTGGAATAGAATGGGATGGAATGGTGTGGAGTGGAGTGGAAAGCAGTGGAATGGAAAGGGATGGAATGGAGTGGAATGGAGCGGATTGGGGCAACGTGGAATGGACTGGGGTGGAATGGGGTGGAATGGAATGCAGTGGAGTCAAGTGCAGTAGAGTGGAATGGAGTGGTATGGAGTGGAGTGGAATGGAATGGAATGGAATGGAAATGTGAAATGAAATGTGAGCTGATATGTTGACAATGCACTCCAGCCTGGGTGACAGAGTGAGATCCTGTCGAAAGAAAGGAATGTAATGGAATGGAGTGGAATGGAATGGAATGCAATGGAACTGAATGGAATGGAATGGAGTGGAGAGGAGTGGAGAGGAGGGGAGTGGAGTAGAGTGAAGTGGAATGGAGTGTAATGGAATGGGTTGGAAGGGAAAGGAATGTAGTCAGATGGATTGGATTGGAGTGGAATGCAGTGGAATGGAATGGGATGGAATGGCATGGAGTAGAGTGGAGTGGAGTTTAATGGAGTGGAATGGAATGGAGTGGAGTGGAGTGGAGTGGAGTGGAATGGAATGGAAGGGTGAAATGAAATGTGAGCTGAGATTCTGCAACTGCACTCCAGCCTGGATGACAGAGTGAGATCCTATCAAAAGAAAGTAATGGAATAGAATGGAGTCGAATGGAATGGAATGGAATGAAGTGGAGTGGAGTGGAGTATAGTTTAGTGGAATGGATTGGAATGGAATGGGATGGAATGGAGTGGAGTGGAGGCGAATGGAGTGGACTGGAGTGGATTGGACTGCAGTGGAATGGAAAGGGATGGAATGGAGTGGAGTGGAGTGAAGTGTAATGCAGTGGAGTGGAGTGAAGTGTAATGGAGTGGAGTGGAATGGGATGGAATGGATTGGAGTGGAGTGGCATGGAATGGAGTGAAGTTGAGTGGAGTGCAGTGGAGTGGAATGGAATGGAATGGAATGGTGAAATGAAATGTGTGCTGATGTGGTGACAATGCACTCCAGCCTGTATGACAGAGTGAGATCTTGTCAAAAGAAAGGAATGCAATGGAATGGAGTGGAAAGTAATGGAATGGAATCGAATGGAATGGAACGGAATGGAATGGAATGCAGTGGAGTGGAGTAGAATGGAATGGAATGGAATGGAGTGGAGTGGAGTGGAGTGGAGTGGAATGGACTGGACTGGAATGGAATGGAATGGAATGGAGTGGAGTGGGTGGTAGTGGGAATGGAGTGCTGTGGAAGGGAATGGAATGGAATGGTGAAATGAAATGTGAGCTCACATTATGCCACTGCATGCCAGCCTGGTTTATAGAGTGAGATTCTGTCGAAAGATAGTAATGGAATGCAATGGAATGGAATGGAATAGAATGGAATGGAATAGAATAGAATAGAATAGAATAGAATAGAATAGAATAGAATAGAATGGAATGATGAAATGAAATGTGAGCTGAGATTGTGCCACTGTACTCCAGTATGGGTGAACGAGTGAGATCCTGTCAAAAGAAAAGAATGGAAAGGAATGGAGTGGAGTGGAATGGAAAGGATTGGGATGGAGTGGAGTGGAGTGGACTTCAGTGGAGTGGAATGGAGTGGAATGGAAAGGGATGAAATCCACTGGACTCGAGTGGAGTGGAGTGGGATAGAGTTAAGTGGAGTGGAGTGGAATGGAGTGGAATGGAATGGGATTGAATTGAATGGAGTGCAGTGGATGGAGTGGAGTGGAAAGGAATTGAGCAGAATGGAGTGGAATGAAGTGGAATGGAGTGGAATGGAATGGGATTGAATTGAATGGAGTGCAGTGGATGGAGTGGAGTGGAAAGGAATTGAGCAGAATGGAGTGGAATGAAGTGGAGTGGAGTGGAATGGAGTGGATTTGTATGGAATGGAATGGAACAGAACAGAATGGAATGGTGAAATGAAATGTGAGCTGAGATTGTGCCACTGCACTGCCACTGGGGTGACGTGAGATCCTGTCGAAAGAAAGGTATGGAATGGAATGGAGTGGAGTGGATTGGAGTGGAGTGGAGTGGAATGGGATCGAATGGAATGGTGAAATGAAATGTGAGCTAAGATTGTACACTGCACTCCAGCCTGGGTGACAGAGTAAGATCTTGTCAAAAGAAACGAGTGGAATGGAATGGAGAGGAATGCAATGGAATGGAATGGAACGGAATGGAATGGAATGGAATGGAACGGAAAGGAATGGAACGGAACGGAACGGAACAGAATGGAACGGAATGGAATGGAGTGGGGTGGAGTGGAATGTAGTGGAATGGAATGGATTAGAGTGGAGTGGAGTGCATTGGAATGGAATGGAGTGGAGTGGACTGGAAGGGAATGGAATGCAATGGTGCAATATAATGTGAGCTGAGATTGTGCCACTGCACTCCAGCCTGGGTGACAGAGTGAGATCCTGTCGAAAGAAAGGAATGGAATGGAATGGAGTGGTATGGAATGGAATGGAATGGAGTGGAGTGGAGTGGAGTGGAGTGGAGTGGAGTGGAGTGGAGTAGAGTGGAGTGGAGTGGAGTGGAATGGAGTGGAATGGAGTGGAATGGAGTGGAATGGCATGGAATGGTATGTAATGGAGTGTTGTGGAGTGGAGTGGAGTGGAATGGAATGGGAAAGAATGGAATGGAGTGGAGTGGAATGGTGTGGAGTGGATTGGAGTGAAATGGAATGGAATAGAATGGAATGGAATGGTTAAATGAAATGTGAGCTGAGATTGTACCACTGCACTGCAGCCTGGGTGACAGAGTGATATCCTGTCACAAGAAAGGAATGGAATGGAATGGAGTGGAATGGAATGGTATGGAATGGTATGGAGTGGAATGGAGTGGACTGGAGTGGACTGGAGTGGAGTGGAGTGGAATGGAGTTGAATGGAATGAGATTGAATGGAATGGATTGGAGTGGAGTGGAATGCAGCGGAATAGAATGGTATGGAATGGAGTTGAATGGAGTGGAATAGAATGGAATGGAATGGAGTGGATTGGAGTGGAGTGGAGTGGAATGGAATGGAATGGCATGGAATGGAATGGAATCCAATGGAATGTAATGGAATGGAATAGAAAGCGATGTAATGGAATGATGAGAGGAAATATGAGCTGAGATTGTGCCACTGCACCCCATCCTGGGTGACAGAGTGAGATCCTGTCAAAAGAAAGGAGTGGAGTGGATTGGAGTGGAATGGAATATAATGGAATGGAACAGAGTGGAGTGGAATGGAGTGAAGAGGAGTGGAAAGGAGTGGAATGGAATGGAATGGAATGGAATGGAATGGAATGGAATGGAATGGAATGGAGTGGAGTGGAGTGGAGTGGAGTGGAGTGGAGTGGAATTGAATGGAATGGTGAAATTAAATGTGAGGTGAGGTTGTGCCAGTGCACTCCAGCCTGGGTGACAGAGTGAGATCCTGTCGAAAGAAAGGAATGGAAAGGAATGGAATGGAGTGGATTGGAGTGGATTGGAGTGGAATGGAATATAATGGAATGGAACAGAGTGGAGTGGAATGGAGTGAAGAGGAGTGGAAAGGAGTGGAGTGGAATAGAATGGAATGGAAAGGAATGGAATGGAATGGAATGGTTAAATGAAATGAGAGCTGAGATTGTGCCATTGCACTACAGCCTGGGTGACCCAGTGAGATCCTGTCAAAAGAATGGAATGGAATGGAAGGAAGTGGAAGGGAATGGAATGCAAAGATGTGAAATAATGGAATGGAATGGAATGGAATGGAACGGAACGGAATGGAATGGAATGGAATGGAATGGAATGGAGTGGAGTGTAGCAGAATTGAGTGGAATGGAATGGGATCGAATGGTGTATAGTGGAATGTAATGCAGTGTAATGGAACGGGAGTGAAGTGGAGTGGAGTGAAGTGGAATGGAGTATAGTGGAATGGGGTGGAATGGAATTGAGTGGAGTGGAGTTGAGTGGAGTGGAGTGGAGTGTAATTAAGTGGAATGTAGTGGAGCTGAGGGGAGTGCAGTGGAATGGAACGGAATGGAATGGAAATGTGGAATGAAATGCGAGGTGATGTGGTGACAAAGCACTCCAGCATGGGTGACAGAGCAAGATCCAGTCGAAAGAAAGAATGGAATGGAATGGAGTGGAATGGAATGGAATGCAATGGAACAGAACGGAATGGAATGGAACGGAATGGAATGGAATGGAATGAAGTAGAGAGGAGTGGAGGGTAGGGAGTGGAGAGGAATGAAGTGGACTGCAGTAGAATGGGGTGGAATGGAGTGGCATGGAATGGGTTGGAATGGAGTGGAATGTAGTCTGGTGGAGTGGAGTGGAATAAAGTGAAAAGGAATAGGATGGAATGGGATAGAATGGCATGGAGTGGAGTGGAGTAGAATGGATTGGAGTGGAGTGGAGTGCAATGGATTGGAATGGAATGGAGTGGAGAGGAGTTGAGTGGAGTGGAATGGAATGGTGAAATGAAATGTGAGCTGAGATTGTTCCACTGCACTGTAGCCTGGGTGACAGAGTGAGATCCTGTTGAAAGAAAGGAATGGAATGGAATGGAGTGGAATGGAATGGAATGGAACAGAATGGAGTAGAGAGGAGTGGAAGGGAGGGAGTGGAGTGGAGTGCAGCAGACTGGAGTAGAATGGAGTGGAATGGACTGGCATGGAATGGGTTGGAATGGAATGGACTGTAGTTGGGTGGAGTGGAGTGGAGTGGAATGAAGTGAAAAGGAATGGGATGGAATGGGATTGAATGGCATGGAGTGGAGTGGAGTGGATTGGAGTGGAGTGGAGTGCAATGGAGTGGAGTGGACTGCAATGGAGTGGAGTGGAGGGTAGTGGAGTGGAGTGGAGTGGAATGGTGAAATGAAATGTGAGCTGAGATTGTGCCACTGCACTCTAGCCTGGGTGACAGAGTGAGATCCTGTCGAAAAAAAGGAATGGAATGGAATGGAGAGGAATGGATTGGAATGCAAGGGAAAGGAATGGAGTGGAGTGGAGTTTAGCGGAGCAGAGTTTAGTGGAATGCACTCCAGCCTGGATGTCAGAGTGATATCCTGTTGAAAGAAAGGAATGTAATGGAATGGAGTGGATAGGAATGGAATGGAATGGAGTGGAATGGAATGGAATAGAGTGGAGTGGAGTGTAGTGGAGTGGAGTGGAGTGGAATGGAATGGAATGGAATGGAATGGAATGGAATGGAATGGAGTGGAGTGCAGTGGAGTGGAGTGGAGAGGAGTGGAATGGAATGGTATGGAATGGAATGGAGTGGACTGGAGTGGAGTGGATTGGCAGGGAGCGGAGTGCATTGGAAAGGAGTGGAATGGAATGGGATGGAATGGAATGGAGTGGAGTGGAGTGTAGTAGAGAGGAGTGGAGGGGAGGGAGTGGAGTGGCATGAAGTGGACTGGAATGGAGTGGAATGGAATGGAATGGAATGGAGTGGAGTGGAATGGAATGGAGTGTAGTGGAAATGAGTGGAATAGAATGGGATGGAATGGTGTGGAGTTCAGTGGAAAGCAGTGGAATGGAAAGGGATGGAATGGAGTGGAATGGAGCGGATTGGGGCAACGTGGAATGGACTGGGGTGGAATAGGGTGGAATGGAATGGAATGGAATGGAATGGAATGGAGTGGAATATAATGGAGTGTAGTGGAAATGAGTGGAATAGAATGGGATGGAATGGTGTGGAGTGGAGTGGAAAGCAGTGGAATGGAAAGGGATGGAATGGAGTGGAATGGAGCGGATTGGGGCAACGTGGAATGGACTGGGGTGGAATGGGGTGGAATGGAATGCAGTGGAGTCAAGTGCAGTAGAGTGGAATGGAGTGGTATGGAGTGGAGTGGAATGGAATGGAATGGAATGGAAATGTGAAATGAAATGTGAGCTGATATGTTGACAATGCACTCCAGCCTGGGTGACAGAGTGAGATCCTGTCGAAAGAAAGGAATGTAATGGAATGGAGTGGAATGGAATGGAATGCAATGGAACTGAATGGAATGGAATGGAGTGGAGAGGAGTGGAGAGGAGGGGAGTGGAGTAGAGTGAAGTGGAATGGAGTGTAATGGAATGGGTTGGAAGGGAAAGGAATGTAGTCAGATGGATTGGATTGGAGTGGAATGCAGTGGAATGGAATGGGATGGAATGGCATGGAATAGAGTGGAGTGGAGTTTAATGGAGTGGAATGGAATGGAGTGGAGTGGAGTGGAGTGGAATGGAATGGAAGGGTGAAATGAAATGTGAGCTGAGATTCTGCAACTGCACTCCAGCCTGGATGACAGAGTGAGATCCTATCAAAAGAAAGTAATGGAATAGAATGGAGTCGAATGGAATGGAATGGAATGGAATGAAGTGGAGTGGAGTGGAGTATAGTTTAGTGGAATGGATTGGAATGGAATGGGATGGAATGGAGTGGAGTGGAGGCGAATGGAGTGGACTGGAGTGGATTGGACTGCAGTGGAATGGAAAGGGATGGAATGGAGTGGAGTGGAGTGAAGTGTAATGCAGTGGAGTGGAGTGAAGTGTAATGGAGTGGAGTGGAATGGGATGGAATGGATTGGAGTGGAGTGGCATGGAATGGAGTGAAGTTGAGTGGAGTGCAGTGGAGTGGAATGGAATGGAATGGAATGGTGAAATGAAATGTGTGCTGATGTGGTGACAATGCACTCCAGCCTGTATGACAGAGTGAGATCTTGTCAAAAGAAAGGAATGCAATGGAATGGAGTGGAAAGTAATGGAATGGAATCGAATGGAATGGAACGGAATGGAATGGAATGCAGTGGAGTGGAGTAGAATGGAGTGGAATGGAATGGAGTGGAGTGGAGTGGAGTGGAATGGACTGGACTGGAATGGAATGGAATGGAATGGAGTGGAGTGGGTGGTAGTGGGAATGGAGTGCTGTGGAAGGGAATGGAATGGAATGGAATGGAATGGAGTGGAGTGCAGTGGAGTGGAGAGGAGTGGAATGGAATGGGACAGAATGGAATGGTATGGAATGGAATGGAGTGGACTGGAGTGGAGTGGATTGGCAGGGAGCGGAGTGCATTGGAAAGGAGTGGAATGGAATGGGATGGAATGGAATGGAGTGGAGTGGAGTGTAGTAGAGAGGAGTGGAGGGGAGGGAGTGGAGTGGCATGAAGTGGACTGGAATGGAGTGGAATGGAATGGAATGGAATGGAGTGGAGTGGAATGGAATGGAGTGTAGTGGAAATGAGTGGAATAGAATGGGATGGAATGGTGTGGAGTTCAGTGGAAAGCAGTGGAATGGAAAGGGATGGAATGGAGTGGAATGGAGCGGATTGGGGCAACGTGGAATGGACTGGGGTGGAATAGGGTGGAATGGAATGGAATGGAATGGAATGGAATGGAATGGAATGGAATGGAATGGAATGGAGTGGAATATAATGGAGTGTAGTGGAAATGAGTGGAATAGAATGGGATGGAATGGTGTGGAGTGGAGTGGAAAGCAGTGGAATGGAAAGGGATGGAATGGAGTGGAATGGAGCGGATTGGGGCAACGTGGAATGGACTGGGGTGGAATGGGGTGGAATGGAATGCAGTGGAGTCAAGTGCAGTAGAGTGGAATGGAGTGGTATGGAGTGGAGTGGAATGGAATGGAATGGAATGGAAATGTGAAATGAAATGTGAGCTGATATGTTGACAATGCACTCCAGCCTGGGTGACAGAGTGAGATCCTGTCGAAAGAAAGGAATGTAATGGAATGGAGTGGAATGGAATGGAATGCAATGGAACTGAATGGAATGGAATGGAGTGGAGAGGAGTGGAGAGGAGGGGAGTGGAGTAGAGTGAAGTGGAATGGAGTGTAATGGAATGGGTTGGAAGGGAAAGGAATGTAGTCAGATGGATTGGATTGGAGTGGAATGCAGTGGAATGGAATGGGATGGAATGGCATGGAGTAGAGTGGAGTGGAGTTTAATGGAGTGGAATGGAATGGAGTGGAGTGGAGTGGAGTGGAGTGGAATGGAATGGAAGGGTGAAATGAAATGTGAGCTGAGATTCTGCAACTGCACTCCAGCCTGGATGACAGAGTGAGATCCTATCAAAAGAAAGTAATGGAATAGAATGGAGTCGAATGGAATGGAATGGAATGAAGTGGAGTGGAGTGGAGTATAGTTTAGTGGAATGGATTGGAATGGAATGGGATGGAATGGAGTGGAGTGGAGGCGAATGGAGTGGACTGGAGTGGATTGGACTGCAGTGGAATGGAAAGGGATGGAATGGAGTGGAGTGGAGTGAAGTGTAATGCAGTGGAGTGGAGTGAAGTGTAATGGAGTGGAGTGGAATGGGATGGAATGGATTGGAGTGGAGTGGCATGGAATGGAGTGAAGTTGAGTGGAGTGCAGTGGAGTGGAATGGAATGGAATGGAATGGTGAAATGAAATGTGTGCTGATGTGGTGACAATGCACTCCAGCCTGTATGACAGAGTGAGATCTTGTCAAAAGAAAGGAATGCAATGGAATGGAGTGGAAAGTAATGGAATGGAATCGAATGGAATGGAACGGAATGGAATGGAATGCAGTGGAGTGGAGTAGAATGGAATGGAATGGAATGGAGTGGAGTGGAGTGGAGTGGAGTGGAATGGACTGGACTGGAATGGAATGGAATGGAATGGAGTGGAGTGGGTGGTAGTGGGAATGGAGTGCTGTGGAAGGGAATGGAATGGAATGGTGAAATGAAATGTGAGCTCACATTATGCCACTGCATGCCAGCCTGGTTTATAGAGTGAGATTCTGTCGAAAGATAGTAATGGAATGCAATGGAATGGAATGGAATAGAATGGAATGGAATAGAATAGAATAGAATAGAATAGAATAGAATAGAATAGAATAGAATAGAATAGAATGGAATGATGAAATGAAATGTGAGCTGAGATTGTGCCACTGTACTCCAGTATGGGTGAACGAGTGAGATCCTGTCAAAAGAAAAGAATGGAAAGGAATGGAGTGGAGTGGAATGGAAAGGATTGGGATGGAGTGGAGTGGAGTGGACTTCAGTGGAGTGGAATGGAGTGGAATGGAAAGGGATGAAATCCACTGGACTCGAGTGGAGTGGAGTGGGATAGAGTTAAGTGGAGTGGAGTGGAATGGAGTGGAATGGAATGGGATTGAATTGAATGGAGTGCAGTGGATGGAGTGGAGTGGAAAGGAATTGAGCAGAATGGAGTGGAATGAAGTGGAATGGAGTGGAATGGAATGGGATTGAATTGAATGGAGTGCAGTGGATGGAGTGGAGTGGAAAGGAATTGAGCAGAATGGAGTGGAATGAAGTGGAGTGGAGTGGAATGGAGTGGATTTGTATGGAATGGAATGGAACAGAACAGAATGGAATGGTGAAATGAAATGTGAGCTGAGATTGTGCCACTGCACTGCCACTGGGGTGACGTGAGATCCTGTCGAAAGAAAGGTATGGAATGGAATGGAGTGGAGTGGATTGGAGTGGAGTGGAGTGGAATGGGATCGAATGGAATGGTGAAATGAAATGTGAGCTAAGATTGTACACTGCACTCCAGCCTGGGTGACAGAGTAAGATCTTGTCAAAAGAAACGAGTGGAATGGAATGGAGACGAATGCAATGGAATGGAATGGAACGGAATGGAATGGAATGGAATGGAACGGAAAGGAATGGAACGGAACGGAACGGAACAGAATGGAACGGAAAGGAATGGAGTGGGGTGGAGTGGAATGTAGTGGAATGGAATGGATTAGAGTGGAGTGGAGTGCATTGGAATGGAGTGGAGTGGAGTGGACTGGAAGGGAATGGAATGCAATGGTGCAATATAATGTGAGCTGAGATTGTGCCACTGCACTCCAGCCTGGGTGACAGAGTGAGATCCTGTCGAAAGAAAGGAATGGAATGGAATGGAGTGGTATGGAATGGAATGGAATGGAGTGGAGTGGAGTGGAGTGGAGTGGAGTGGAGTGGAGTGGAGTAGAGTGGAGTGGAGTGGAGTGGAATGGAGTGGAATGGAGTGGAATGGAGTGGAATGGCATGGAATGGTATGTAATGGAGTGTTGTGGAGTGGAGTGGAGTGGAATGGAATGGGAAAGAATGGAATGGAGTGGAGTGGAATGGTGTGGAGTGGATTGGAGTGAAATGGAATGGAATAGAATGGAATGGAATGGTTAAATGAAATGTGAGCTGAGATTGTACCACTGCACTCCAGCCTGGGTGACAGAGTGATATCCTGTCACAAGAAAGGAATGGAATGGAATGGAGTGGAATGGAATGGTATGGAATGGTATGGAGTGGAATGGAGTGGACTGGAGTGGACTGGAGTGGAGTGGAGTGGAATGGAGTTGAATGGAATGAGATTGAATGGAATGGATTGGAGTGGAGTGGAATGCAGCGGAATAGAATGGTATGGAATGGAGTTGAATGGAGTGGAATAGAATGGAATGGAATGGAGTGGATTGGAGTGGAGTGGAGTGGAATGGAATGGAATGGCATGGAATGGAATGGAATCCAATGGAATGTAATGGAATGGAATAGAAAGCGATGTAATGGAATGATGAGAGGAAATATGAGCTGAGATTGTGCCACTGCACCCCATCCTGGGTGACAGAGTGAGATCCTGTCAAAAGAAAGGAGTGGAGTGGATTGGAGTGGAATGGAATATAATGGAATGGAACAGAGTGGAGTGGAATGGAGTGAAGAGTAGTGGAAAGGAGTGGAATGGAATGGAATGGAATGGAATGGAATGGAATGGAATGGAATGGAATGGAATGGAATGGAGTGGAGTGGAGTGGAGTGGAGTGGAGTGGAGTGGAGTGGAGTGGAGTGGAATTGAATGGAATGGTGAAATTAAATGTGAGCTGAGGTTGTGCCAGTGCACTCCAGCCTGGGTGACAGAGTGAGATCCTGTCGAAAGAAAGGAATGGAAAGGAATGGAATGGAGTGGATTGGAGTGGATTGGAGTGGAATGGAATATAATGGAATGGAACAGAGTGGAGTGGAATGGAGTGAAGAGGAGTGGAAAGGAGTGGAGTGGAATAGAATGGAATGGAAAGGAATGGAATGGAATGGAATGGTTAAATGAAATGAGAGCTGAGATTGTGCCATTGCACTACAGCCTGGGTGACCCAGTGAGATCCTGTCAAAAGAATGGAATGGAATGGAAGGAAGTGGAAGGGAATGGAATGCAAAGATGTGAAATAATGGAATGGAATGGAATGGAATGGAACGGAACGGAATGGAATGGAATGGAATGGAATGGAATGGAGTGGAGTGTAGCAGAATTGAGTGGAATGGAATGGGATCGAATGGTGTATAGTGGAATGTAATGCAGTGTAATGGAACGGGAGTGAAGTGGAGTGGAGTGAAGTGGAATGGAGTATAGTGGAATGGGGTGGAATGGAATTGAGTGGAGTGGAGTTGAGTGGAGTGGAGTGGAGTGTAATTAAGTGGAATGTAGTGGAGTTGAGGGGAGTGCAGTGGAATGGAACGGAATGGAATGGAAATGTGGAATGAAATGCGAGGTGATGTGGTGACAAAGCACTCCAGCATGGGTGACAGAGCAAGATCCAGTCGAAAGAAAGAATGGAATGGAATGGAGTGGAATGGAATGGAATGCAATGGAACAGAACGGAATGGAATGGAACGGAATGGAATGGAATGGAATGAAGTAGAGAGGAGTGGAGGGTAGGGAGTGGAGAGGAATGAAGTGGACTGCAGTAGAATGGGGTGGAATGGAGTGGCATGGAATGGGTTGGAATGGAGTGGAATGTAGTCTGGTGGAGTGGAGTGGAATAAAGTGAAAAGGAATAGGATGGAATGGGATAGAATGGCATGGAGTGGAGTGGAGTAGAATGGATTGGAGTGGAGTGGAGTGCAATGGATTGGAATGGAATGGAGTGGAGAGGAGTTGAGTGGAGTGGAATGGAATGGTGAAATGAAATGTGAGCTGAGATTGTTCCACTGCACTGTAGCCTGGGTGACAGAGTGAGATCCTGTTGAAAGAAAGGAATGGAATGGAATGGAGTGGAATGGAATGGAATGGAACAGAATGGAGTAGAGAGGAGTGGAAGGGAGGGAGTGGAGTGGAGTGCAGCAGACTGGAGTAGAATGGAGTGGAATGGACTGGCATGGAATGGGTTGGAATGGAATGGACTGTAGTTGGGTGGAGTGGAGTGGAGTGGAATGAAGTGAAAAGGAATGGGATGGAATGGGATTGAATGGCATGGAGTGGAGTGGAGTGGATTGGAGTGGAGTGGAGTGCAATGGAGTGGAGTGGACTGCAATGGAGTGGAGTGGAGGGTAGTGGAGTGGAGTGGAGTGGAATGGTGAAATGAAATGTGAGCTGAGATTGTGCCACTGCACTCTAGCCTGGATGACAGAGTGAGATCCTGTCGAAAAAAAGGAATGGAATGGAGAGGAATGGATTGGAATGCAAGGGAAAGGAATGGAGTGGAGTGGAGTTTAGCGGAGCAGAGTTTAGTGGAATGCACTCCAGCCTGGATGTCAGAGTGATATCCTGTTGAAAGAAAGGAATGTAATGGAATGGAGTGGATAGGAATGGAATGGAATGGAGTGGAATGGAATGGAATAGAGTGGAGTGGAGTGTAGTGGAGTGGAGTGGAGTGGAATGGAATGGAATGGAATGGAATGGAATGGAATGGAATGGAGTGGAGTGCAGTGGAGTGGAGTGGAGAGGAGTGGAATGGAATGGTATGGAATGGAATGGAGTGGACTGGAGTGGAGTGGATTGGCAGGGAGCGGAGTGCATTGGAAAGGAGTGGAATGGAATGGGATGGAATGGAATGGAGTGGAGTGGAGTGTAGTAGAGAGGAGTGGAGGGGAGGGAGTGGAGTGGCATGAAGTGGACTGGAATGGAGTGGAATGGAATGGAATGGAATGGAGTGGAGTGGAATGGAATGGAGTGTAGTGGAAATGAGTGGAATAGAATGGGATGGAATGGTGTGGAGTTCAGTGGAAAGCAGTGGAATGGAAAGGGATGGAATGGAGTGGAATGGAGCGGATTGGGGCAACGTGGAATGGACTGGGGTGGAATAGGGTGGAATGGAATGGAATGGAATGGAATGGAATGGAGTGGAATATAATGGAGTGTAGTGGAAATGAGTGGAATAGAATGGGATGGAATGGTGTGGAGTGGAGTGGAAAGCAGTGGAATGGAAAGGGATGGAATGGAGTGGAATGGAGCGGATTGGGGCAACGTGGAATGGACTGGGGTGGAATGGGGTGGAATGGAATGCAGTGGAGTCAAGTGCAGTAGAGTGGAATGGAGTGGTATGGAGTGGAGTGGAATGGAATGGAATGGAATGGAAATGTGAAATGAAATGTGAGCTGATATGTTGACAATGCACTCCAGCCTGGGTGACAGAGTGAGATCCTGTCGAAAGAAAGGAATGTAATGGAATGGAGTGGAATGGAATGGAATGCAATGGAACTGAATGGAATGGAATGGAGTGGAGAGGAGTGGAGAGGAGGGGAGTGGAGTAGAGTGAAGTGGAATGGAGTGTAATGGAATGGGTTGGAAGGGAAAGGAATGTAGTCAGATGGATTGGATTGGAGTGGAATGCAGTGGAATGGAATGGGATGGAATGGCATGGAATAGAGTGGAGTGGAGTTTAATGGAGTGGAATGGAATGGAGTGGAGTGGAGTGGAGTGGAATGGAATGGAAGGGTGAAATGAAATGTGAGCTGAGATTCTGCAACTGCACTCCAGCCTGGATGACAGAGTGAGATCCTATCAAAAGAAAGTAATGGAATAGAATGGAGTCGAATGGAATGGAATGGAATGAAGTGGAGTGGAGTGGAGTATAGTTTAGTGGAATGGATTGGAATGGAATGGGATGGAATGGAGTGGAGTGGAGGCGAATGGAGTGGACTGGAGTGGATTGGACTGCAGTGGAATGGAAAGGGATGGAATGGAGTGGAGTGGAGTGAAGTGTAATGCAGTGGAGTGGAGTGAAGTGTAATGGAGTGGAGTGGAATGGGATGGAATGGATTGGAGTGGAGTGGCATGGAATGGAGTGAAGTTGAGTGGAGTGCAGTGGAGTGGAATGGAATGGAATGGAATGGTGAAATGAAATGTGTGCTGATGTGGTGACAATGCACTCCAGCCTGTATGACAGAGTGAGATCTTGTCAAAAGAAAGGAATGCAATGGAATGGAGTGGAAAGTAATGGAATGGAATCGAATGGAATGGAACGGAATGGAATGGAATGCAGTGGAGTGGAGTAGAATGGAGTGGAATGGAATGGAGTGGAGTGGAGTGGAGTGGAGTGGAATGGACTGGACTGGAATGGAATGGAATGGAATGGAGTGGAGTGGGTGGTAGTGGGAATGGAGTGCTGTGGAAGGGAATGGAATGGAATGGTGAAATGAAATGTGAGCTCACATTATGCCACTGCATGCCAGCCTGGTTTATAGAGTGAGATTCTGTCGAAAGATAGTAATGGAATGCAATGGAATGGAATGGAATAGAATGGAATGGAATAGAATAGAATAGAATAGAATAGAATAGAATGGAATGATGAAATGAAATGTGAGCTGAGATTGTGCCACTGTACTCCAGTATGGGTGAACGAGTGAGATCCTGTCAAAAGAAAAGAATGGAAAGGAATGGAGTGGAGTGGAATGGAAAGGATTGGGATGGAGTGGAGTGGAGTGGACTTCAGTGGAGTGGAATGGAGTGGAATGGAAAGGGATGAAATCCACTGGACTCGAGTGGAGTGGAGTGGGATAGAGTTAAGTGGAGTGGAGTGGAATGGAGTGGAATGGAATGGGATTGAATTGAATGGAGTGCAGTGGATGGAGTGGAGTGGAAAGGAATTGAGCAGAATGGAGTGGTATGAAGTGGAATGGAGTGGAATTGAATGGGAATGAATTGAATGGAGTGCAGTGGATGGAGTGGAGTGGAAAGGAATTGAGCAGAATGGAGTGGAATGAAGTGGAGTGGAGTGGAATGGAGTGGATTTGTATGGAATGGAATGGAACAGAACAGAATGGAATGGTGAAATGAAATGTGAGCTGAGATTGTGCCACTGCACTGCCACTGGGGTGACGTGAGATCCTGTCGAAAGAAAGGTATGGAATGGAATGGAGTGGAGTGGATTGGAGTGGAGTGGAGTGGAATGGGATCGAATGGAATGGTGAAATGAAATGTGAGCTAAGATTGTACACTGCACTCCAGCCTGGGTGACAGAGTAAGATCTTGTCAAAAGAAACGAGTGGAATGGAATGGAGACGAATGCAATGGAATGGAATGGAACGGAATGGAATGGAATGGAATGGAACGGAAAGGAATGGAACGGAACGGAACGGAACAGAATGGAACGGAAAGGAATGGAGTGGGGTGGAGTGGAATGTAGTGGAATGGAATGGATTAGAGTGGAGTGGAGTGCATTGGAATGGAGTGGAGTGGAGTGGACTGGAAGGGAATGGAATGCAATGGTGCAATATAATGTGAGCTGAGATTGTGCCACTGCACTCCAGCCTGGGTGACAGAGTGAGATCCTGTCGAAAGAAAGGAATGGAATGGAATGGAGTGGTATGGAATGGAATGGAATGGAGTGGAGTGGAGTGGAGTGGAGTGGAGTGGAGTGGAGTGGAGTAGAGTGGAGTGGAGTGGAGTGGAATGGAGTGGAATGGAGTGGAATGGAGTGGAATGGCATGGAATGGTATGTAATGGAGTGTTGTGGAGTGGAGTGGAGTGGAATGGAATGGGAAAGAATGGAATGGAGTGGAGTGGAATGGTGTGGAGTGGATTGGAGTGAAATGGAATGGAATAGAATGGAATGGAATGGTTAAATGAAATGTGAGCTGAGATTGTACCACTGCACTCCAGCCTGGGTGACAGAGTGATATCCTGTCACAAGAAAGGAATGGAATGGAATGGAGTGGAATGGAATGGTATGGAATGGTATGGAGTGGAATGGAGTGGACTGGAGTGGACTGGAGTGGAGTGGAGTGGAATGGAGTTGAATGGAATGAGATTGAATGGAATGGATTGGAGTGGAGTGGAATGCAGCGGAATAGAATGGTATGGAATGGAGTTGAATGGAGTGGAATAGAATGGAATGGAATGGAGTGGATTGGAGTGGAGTGGAGTGGAATGGAATGGAATGGCATGGAATGGAATGGAATCCAATGGAATGTAATGGAATGGAATAGAAAGCGATGTAATGGAATGATGAGAGGAAATATGAGCTGAGATTGTGCCACTGCACCCCATCCTGGGTGACAGAGTGAGATCCTGTCAAAAGAAAGGAGTGGAGTGGATTGGAGTGGAATGGAATATAATGGAATGGAACAGAGTGGAGTGGAATGGAGTGAAGAGTAGTGGAAAGGAGTGGAATGGAATGGAATGGAATGGAATGGAATGGAATGGAATGGAATGGAATGGAATGGAATGGAGTGGAGTGGAGTGGAGTGGAGTGGAGTGGAGTGGAGTGGAGTGGAGTGGAATTGAATGGAATGGTGAAATTAAATGTGAGCTGAGGTTGTGCCAGTGCACTCCAGCCTGGGTGACAGAGTGAGATCCTGTCGAAAGAAAGGAATGGAAAGGAATGGAATGGAGTGGATTGGAGTGGATTGGAGTGGAATGGAATATAATGGAATGGAACAGAGTGGAGTGGAATGGAGTGAAGAGGAGTGGAAAGGAGTGGAGTGGAATAGAATGGAATGGAAAGGAATGGAATGGAATGGAATGGTTAAATGAAATGAGAGCTGAGATTGTGCCATTGCACTACAGCCTGGGTGACCCAGTGAGATCCTGTCAAAAGAATGGAATGGAATGGAAGGAAGTGGAAGGGAATGGAATGCAAAGATGTGAAATAATGGAATGGAATGGAATGGAATGGAACGGAACGGAATGGAATGGAATGGAATGGAATGGAATGGAGTGGAGTGTAGCAGAATTGAGTGGAATGGAATGGGATCGAATGGTGTATAGTGGAATGTAATGCAGTGTAATGGAACGGGAGTGAAGTGGAGTGGAGTGAAGTGGAATGGAGTATAGTGGAATGGGGTGGAATGGAATTGAGTGGAGTGGAGTTGAGTGGAGTGGAGTGGAGTGTAATTAAGTGGAATGTAGTGGAGTTGAGGGGAGTGCAGTGGAATGGAACGGAATGGAATGGAAATGTGGAATGAAATGCGAGGTGATGTGGTGACAAAGCACTCCAGCATGGGTGACAGAGCAAGATCCAGTCGAAAGAAAGAATGGAATGGAATGGAGTGGAATGGAATGGAATGCAATGGAACAGAACGGAATGGAATGGAACGGAATGGAATGGAATGGAATGAAGTAGAGAGGAGTGGAGGGTAGGGAGTGGAGAGGAATGAAGTGGACTGCAGTAGAATGGGGTGGAATGGAGTGGCATGGAATGGGTTGGAATGGAGTGGAATGTAGTCTGGTGGAGTGGAGTGGAATAAAGTGAAAAGGAATAGGATGGAATGGGATAGAATGGCATGGAGTGGAGTGGAGTAGAATGGATTGGAGTGGAGTGGAGTGCAATGGATTGGAATGGAATGGAGTGGAGAGGAGTTGAGTGGAGTGGAATGGAATGGTGAAATGAAATGTGAGCTGAGATTGTTCCACTGCACTGTAGCCTGGGTGACAGAGTGAGATCCTGTTGAAAGAAAGGAATGGAATGGAATGGAGTGGAATGGAATGGAATGGAACAGAATGGAGTAGAGAGGAGTGGAAGGGAGGGAGTGGAGTGGAGTGCAGCAGACTGGAGTAGAATGGAGTGGAATGGACTGGCATGGAATGGGTTGGAATGGAATGGACTGTAGTTGGGTGGAGTGGAGTGGAGTGGAATGAAGTGAAAAGGAATGGGATGGAATGGGATTGAATGGCATGGAGTGGAGTGGAGTGGATTGGAGTGGAGTGGAGTGCAATGGAGTGGAGTGGACTGCAATGGAGTGGAGTGGAGGGTAGTGGAGTGGAGTGGAGTGGAATGGTGAAATGAAATGTGAGCTGAGATTGTGCCACTGCACTCTAGCCTGGATGACAGAGTGAGATCCTGTCGAAAAAAAGGAATGGAATGGAGAGGAATGGATTGGAATGCAAGGGAAAGGAATGGAGTGGAGTGGAGTTTAGCGGAGCAGAGTTTAGTGGAATGCACTCCAGCCTGGATGTCAGAGTGATATCCTGTTGAAAGAAAGGAATGTAATGGAATGGAGTGGATAGGAATGGAATGGAATGGAGTGGAATGGAATGGAATAGAGTGGAGTGGAGTGTAGTGGAGTGGAGTGGAGTGGAATGGAATGGAATGGAATGGAATGGAATGGAATGGAATGGAGTGGAGTGCAGTGGAGTGGAGTGGAGAGGAGTGGAATGGAATGGTATGGAATGGAATGGAGTGGACTGGAGTGGAGTGGATTGGCAGGGAGCGGAGTGCATTGGAAAGGAGTGGAATGGAATGGGATGGAATGGAATGGAGTGGAGTGGAGTGTAGTAGAGAGGAGTGGAGGGGAGGGAGTGGAGTGGCATGAAGTGGACTGGAATGGAGTGGAATGGAATGGAATGGAATGGAGTGGAGTGGAATGGAATGGAGTGTAGTGGAAATGAGTGGAATAGAATGGGATGGAATGGTGTGGAGTTCAGTGGAAAGCAGTGGAATGGAAAGGGATGGAATGGAGTGGAATGGAGCGGATTGGGGCAACGTGGAATGGACTGGGGTGGAATAGGGTGGAATGGAATGGAATGGAATGGAATGGAATGGAGTGGAATATAATGGAGTGTAGTGGAAATGAGTGGAATAGAATGGGATGGAATGGTGTGGAGTGGAGTGGAAAGCAGTGGAATGGAAAGGGATGGAATGGAGTGGAATGGAGCGGATTGGGGCAACGTGGAATGGACTGGGGTGGAATGGGGTGGAATGGAATGCAGTGGAGTCAAGTGCAGTAGAGTGGAATGGAGTGGTATGGAGTGGAGTGGAATGGAATGGAATGGAATGGAAATGTGAAATGAAATGTGAGCTGATATGTTGACAATGCACTCCAGCCTGGGTGACAGAGTGAGATCCTGTCGAAAGAAAGGAATGTAATGGAATGGAGTGGAATGGAATGGAATGCAATGGAACTGAATGGAATGGAATGGAGTGGAGAGGAGTGGAGAGGAGGGGAGTGGAGTAGAGTGAAGTGGAATGGAGTGTAATGGAATGGGTTGGAAGGGAAAGGAATGTAGTCAGATGGATTGGATTGGAGTGGAATGCAGTGGAATGGAATGGGATGGAATGGCATGGAATAGAGTGGAGTGGAGTTTAATGGAGTGGAATGGAATGGAGTGGAGTGGAGTGGAGTGGAATGGAATGGAAGGGTGAAATGAAATGTGAGCTGAGATTCTGCAACTGCACTCCAGCCTGGATGACAGAGTGAGATCCTATCAAAAGAAAGTAATGGAATAGAATGGAGTCGAATGGAATGGAATGGAATGAAGTGGAGTGGAGTGGAGTATAGTTTAGTGGAATGGATTGGAATGGAATGGGATGGAATGGAGTGGAGTGGAGGCGAATGGAGTGGACTGGAGTGGATTGGACTGCAGTGGAATGGAAAGGGATGGAATGGAGTGGAGTGGAGTGAAGTGTAATGCAGTGGAGTGGAGTGAAGTGTAATGGAGTGGAGTGGAATGGGATGGAATGGATTGGAGTGGAGTGGCATGGAATGGAGTGAAGTTGAGTGGAGTGCAGTGGAGTGGAATGGAATGGAATGGAATGGTGAAATGAAATGTGTGCTGATGTGGTGACAATGCACTCCAGCCTGTATGACAGAGTGAGATCTTGTCAAAAGAAAGGAATGCAATGGAATGGAGTGGAAAGTAATGGAATGGAATCGAATGGAATGGAACGGAATGGAATGGAATGCAGTGGAGTGGAGTAGAATGGAGTGGAATGGAATGGAGTGGAGTGGAGTGGAGTGGAGTGGAATGGACTGGACTGGAATGGAATGGAATGGAATGGAGTGGAGTGGGTGGTAGTGGGAATGGAGTGCTGTGGAAGGGAATGGAATGGAATGGTGAAATGAAATGTGAGCTCACATTATGCCACTGCATGCCAGCCTGGTTTATAGAGTGAGATTCTGTCGAAAGATAGTAATGGAATGCAATGGAATGGAATGGAATAGAATGGAATGGAATAGAATAGAATAGAATAGAATAGAATAGAATAGAATAGAATAGAATAGAATAGAATAGAATAGAATGGAATGATGAAATGAAATGTGAGCTGAGATTGTGCCACTGTACTCCAGTATGGGTGAACGAGTGAGATCCTGTCAAAAGAAAAGAATGGAAAGGAATGGAGTGGAGTGGAATGGAAAGGATTGGGATGGAGTGGAGTGGAGTGGACTTCAGTGGAGTGGAATGGAGTGGAATGGAAAGGGATGAAATCCACTGGACTCGAGTGGAGTGGAGTGGGATAGAGTTAAGTGGAGTGGAGTGGAATGGAGTGGAATGGAATGGGATTGAATTGAATGGAGTGCAGTGGATGGAGTGGAGTGGAAAGGAATTGAGCAGAATGGAGTGGAATGAAGTGGAATGGAGTGGAATTGAATGGGAATGAATTGAATGGAGTGCAGTGGATGGAGTGGAGTGGAAAGGAATTGAGCAGAATGGAGTGGAATGAAGTGGAGTGGAGTGGAATGGAGTGGATTTGTATGGAATGGAATGGAACAGAACAGAATGGAATGGTGAAATGAAATGTGAGCTGAGATTGTGCCACTGCACTGCCACTGGGGTGACGTGAGATCCTGTCGAAAGAAAGGTATGGAATGGAATGGAGTGGAGTGGATTGGAGTGGAGTGGAGTGGAATGGGATCGAATGGAATGGTGAAATGAAATGTGAGCTAAGATTGTACACTGCACTCCAGCCTGGGTGACAGAGTAAGATCTTGTCAAAAGAAACGAGTGGAATGGAATGGAGAGGAATGCAATGGAATGGAATGGAACGGAATGGAATGGAATGGAATGGAACGGAAAGGAATGGAACGGAACGGAACGGAACAGAATGGAACGGAATGGAATGGAGTGGGGTGGAGTGGAATGTAGTGGAATGGAATGGATTAGAGTGGAGTGGAGTGCATTGGAATGGAATGGAGTGGAGTGGACTGGAAGGGAATGGAATGCAATGGTGCAATATAATGTGAGCTGAGATTGTGCCACTGCACTCCAGCCTGGGTGACAGAGTGAGATCCTGTCGAAAGAAAGGAATGGAATGGAATGGAGTGGTATGGAATGGAATGGAATGGAGTGGAGTGGAGTGGAGTGGAGTGGAGTGGAGTGGAGTGGAGTAGAGTGGAGTGGAGTGGAGTGGAATGGAGTGGAATGGAGTGGAATGGAGTGGAATGGCATGGAATGGTATGTAATGGAGTGTTGTGGAGTGGAGTGGAGTGGAATGGAATGGGAAAGAATGGAATGGAGTGGAGTGGAATGGTGTGGAGTGGATTGGAGTGAAATGGAATGGAATAGAATGGAATGGAATGGTTAAATGAAATGTGAGCTGAGATTGTACCACTGCACTCCAGCCTGGGTGACAGAGTGATATCCTGTCACAAGAAAGGAATGGAATGGAATGGAGTGGAATGGAATGGTATGGAATGGTATGGAGTGGAATGGAGTGGACTGGAGTGGACTGGAGTGGAGTGGAGTGGAATGGAGTTGAATGGAATGAGATTGAATGGAATGGATTGGAGTGGAGTGGAATGCAGCGGAATAGAATGGTATGGAATGGAGTTGAATGGAGTGGAATAGAATGGAATGGAATGGAGTGGATTGGAGTGGAGTGGAGTGGAATGGAATGGAATGGCATGGAATGGAATGGAATCCAATGGAATGTAATGGAATGGAATAGAAAGCGATGTAATGGAATGATGAGAGGAAATATGAGCTGAGATTGTGCCACTGCACCCCATCCTGGGTGACAGAGTGAGATCCTGTCAAAAGAAAGGAGTGGAGTGGATTGGAGTGGAATGGAATATAATGGAATGGAACAGAGTGGAGTGGAATGGAGTGAAGAGGAGTAGAAAGGAGTGGAATGGAATGGAATGGAATGGAATGGAATGGAATGGAATGGAATGGAATGGAATGGAGTGGAGTGGAGTGGAGTGGAGTGGAGTGGAGTGGAGTGGAGTGGAATTGAATGGAATGGTGAAATTAAATGTGAGCTGAGGTTGTGCCAGTGCACTCCAGCCTGGGTGACAGAGTGAGATCCTGTCGAAAGAAAGGAATGGAAAGGAATGGAATGGAGTGGATTGGAGTGGATTGGAGTGGAATGGAATATAATGGAATGGAACAGAGTGGAGTGGAATGGAGTGAAGAGGAGTGGAAAGGAGTGGAGTGGAATAGAATGGAATGGAAAGGAATGGAATGGAATGGAATGGTTAAATGAAATGAGAGCTGAGATTGTGCCATTGCACTACAGCCTGGGTGACCCAGTGAGATCCTGTCAAATGAATGGAATGGAATGGAAAGAAGTGGAAGGGAATGGAATGCAAAGATGTGAAATAATGGAATGGAATGGAATGGAATGGAATGGAATGGAATGGAATGGAATGGAATGGAATGGAGTGGAGTGTAGCAGAATTGAGTGGAATGGAATGGGATCGAATGGTGTATAGTGGAATGTAATGCAGTGTAATGGAACGGGAGTGAAGTGGAGTGGAGTGAAGTGGAATGGAGTATAGTGGAATGGGGTGGAATGGAATTGAGTGGAGTGGAGTTGAGTGGAGTGGAGTGGAGTGTAATTAAGTGGAATGTAGTGGAGTTGAGGGGAGTGCAGTGGAATGGAATGGAATGGAATGGAAATGTGGAATGAAATGCGAGGTGATGTGGTGACAAAGCACTCCAGCATGGGTGACAGAGCGAGATCCAGTCGAAAGAAAGAATGGAATGGAATGGAGTGGAATGGAATGGAATGCAATGGAACAGAACGGAATGGAATGGAATGGAATGAAGTAGAGAGGAGTGGAGGGTAGGGAGTGGAGAGGAATGAAGTGGACTGCAGTAGAATGGGGTGGAATGGAGTGGCATGGAATGGGTTGGAATGGAGTGGAATGTAGTCAGGTGGAGTGGAGTGGAATAAAGTGAAAAGGAATAGGATGGAATGGGATAGAATGGCATGGAGTGGAGTGGAGTAGAATGGATTGGAGTGGAGTGGAGTGCAATGGATTGGAATGGAATGGAGTGGAGAGGAGTTGAGTGGAGTGGAATGGAATGGTGAAATGAAATGTGAGCTGAGATTGTTCCACTGCACTGTAGCCTGGGTGACAGAGTGAGATCCTGTTGAAAGAAAGGAATGGAATGGAATGGAGTGGAATGGAATGGAATGGAACAGAATGGAGTAGAGAGGAGTGGAAGGGAGGGAGTGGAGTGGAGTGCAGCAGACTGGAGTAGAATGGAGTGGAATGGACTGGCATGGAATGGGTTGGAATGGAATGGACTGTAGTTGGGTGGAGTGGAGTGGAGTGGAATGAAGTGAAAAGGAATGGGATGGAATGGGATTGAATGGCATGGAGTGGAGTGGAGTGGATTGGAGTGGAGTGGAGTGCAATGGAGTGGAGTGGACTGCAATGGAGTGGAGTGGAGGGTAGTGGAGTGGAGTGGAGTGGAATGGTGAAATGAAATGTGAGCTGAGATTGTGCCACTGCACTCTAGCCTGGGTGACAGAGTGAGATCCTGTCGAAAAAAAGGAATGGAATGGAATGGAGAGGAATGGATTGGAATGCAAGGGAAAGGAATGGAGTGGAGTGGAGTTTAGCGGAGCAGAGTTTAGTGGAATGCACTCCAGCCTGGATGTCAGAGTGATATCCTGTTGAAAGAAAGGAATGTAATGGAATGGAGTGGATAGGAATGGAATGGAATGGAGTGGAATGGAATGGAATAGAGTGGAGTGGAGTGGAGTGGAGTGGAGTGGAGTGGAATGGAATGGAATGGAATGGAATGGAATGGAATGGAATGGAATGGAGTGGAGTGCAGTGGAGTGGAGTGGAGAGGAGTGGAATGGAATGGTATGGAATGGAATGGAGTGGACTGGAGTGGAGTGGATTGGCAGGGAGCGGAGTGCATTGGAAAGGAGTGGAATGGAATGGGATGGAATGGAATGGAGTGGAGTGGAGTGTAGTAGAGAGGAGTGGAGGGGAGGGAGTGGAGTGGCATGAAGTGGACTGGAATGGAGTGGAATGGAATGGAATGGAATGGAATGGAGTGGAGTGGAATGGAATGGAGTGTAGTGGAAATGAGTGGAATAGAATGGGATGGAATGGTGTGGAGTTCAGTGGAAAGCAGTGGAATGGAAAGGGATGGAATGGAGTGGAATGGAGCGGATTGGGGCAACGTGGAATGGACTGGGGTGGAATAGGGTGGAATGGAATGGAATGGAATGGAATGGAATGGAGTGGAATATAATGGAGTGTAGTGGAAATGAGTGGAATAGAATGGGATGGAATGGTGTGGAGTGGAGTGGAAAGCAGTGGAATGGAAAGGGATGGAATGGAGTGGAATGGAGCGGATTGGGGCAACGTGGAATGGACTGGGGTGGAATGGGGTGGAATGGAATGCAGTGGAGTCAAGTGCAGTAGAGTGGAATGGAGTGGTATGGAGTGGAGTGGAATGGAATGGAATGGAATGGAAATGTGAAATGAAATGTGAGCTGATATGTTGACAATGCACTCCAGCCTGGGTGACAGAGTGAGATCCTGTCGAAAGAAAGGAATGTAATGGAATGGAGTGGAATGGAATGGAATGCAATGGAACTGAATGGAATGGAATGGAGTGGAGAGGAGTGGAGAGGAGGGGAGTGGAGTAGAGTGAAGTGGAATGGAGTGTAATGGAATGGGTTGGAAGGGAAAGGAATGTAGTCAGATGGATTGGATTGGAGTGGAATGCAGTGGAATGGAATGGGATGGAATGGCATGGAGTAGAGTGGAGTGGAGTTTAATGGAGTGGAATGGAATGGAGTGGAGTGGAGTGGAGTGGAGTGGAATGGAATGGAAGGGTGAAATGAAATGTGAGCTGAGATTCTGCAACTGCACTCCAGCCTGGATGACAGAGTGAGATCCTATCAAAAGAAAGTAATGGAATAGAATGGAGTCGAATGGAATGGAATGGAATGAAGTGGAGTGGAGTGGAGTATAGTTTAGTGGAATGGATTGGAATGGAATGGGATGGAATGGAGTGGAGTGGAGGCGAATGGAGTGGACTGGAGTGGATTGGACTGCAGTGGAATGGAAAGGGATGGAATGGAGTGGAGTGGAGTGAAGTGTAATGCAGTGGAGTGGAGTGAAGTGTAATGGAGTGGAGTGGAATGGGATGGAATGGATTGGAGTGGAGTGGCATGGAATGGAGTGAAGTTGAGTGGAGTGCAGTGGAGTGGAATGGAATGGAATGGAATGGTGAAATGAAATGTGTGCTGATGTGGTGACAATGCACTCCAGCCTGTATGACAGAGTGAGATCTTGTCAAAAGAAAGGAATGCAATGGAATGGAGTGGAAAGTAATGGAATGGAATCGAATGGAATGGAACGGAATGGAATGGAATGCAGTGGAGTGGAGTAGAATGGAGTGGAATGGAATGGAGTGGAGTGGAGTGGAGTGGAGTGGAATGGACTGGACTGGAATGGAATGGAATGGAATGGAGTGGAGTGGGTGGTAGTGGGAATGGAGTGCTGTGGAAGGGAATGGAATGGAATGGTGAAATGAAATGTGAGCTCACATTATGCCACTGCATGCCAGCCTGGTTTATAGAGTGAGATTCTGTCGAAAGATAGTAATGGAATGCAATGGAATGGAATGGAATAGAATGGAATGGAATAGAATAGAATAGAATAGAATAGAATAGAATGGAATGATGAAATGAAATGTGAGCTGAGATTGTGCCACTGTACTCCAGTATGGGTGAACGAGTGAGATCCTGTCAAAAGAAAAGAATGGAAAGGAATGGAGTGGAGTGGAATGGAAAGGATTGGGATGGAGTGGAGTGGAGTGGACTTCAGTGGAGTGGAATGGAGTGGAATGGAAAGGGATGAAATCCACTGGACTCGAGTGGAGTGGAGTGGGATAGAGTTAAGTGGAGTGGAGTGGAATGGAGTGGAATGGAATGGGATTGAATTGAATGGAGTGCAGTGGATGGAGTGGAGTGGAAAGGAATTGAGCAGAATGGAGTGGAATGAAGTGGAATGGAGTGGAATTGAATGGGAATGAATTGAATGGAGTGCAGTGGATGGAGTGGAGTGGAAAGGAATTGAGCAGAATGGAGTGGAATGAAGTGGAGTGGAGTGGAATGGAGTGGATTTGTATGGAATGGAATGGAACAGAACAGAATGGAATGGTGAAATGAAATGTGAGCTGAGATTGTGCCACTGCACTGCCACTGGGGTGACGTGAGATCCTGTCGAAAGAAAGGTATGGAATGGAATGGAGTGGAGTGGATTGGAGTGGAGTGGAGTGGAATGGGATCGAATGGAATGGTGAAATGAAATGTGAGCTAAGATTGTACACTGCACTCCAGCCTGGGTGACAGAGTAAGATCTTGTCAAAAGAAACGAGTGGAATGGAATGGAGAGGAATGCAATGGAATGGAATGGAACGGAATGGAATGGAATGGAATGGAACGGAAAGGAATGGAACGGAACGGAACGGAACAGAATGGAACGGAATGGAATGGAGTGGGGTGGAGTGGAATGTAGTGGAATGGAATGGATTAGAGTGGAGTGGAGTGCATTGGAATGGAATGGAGTGGAGTGGACTGGAAGGGAATGGAATGCAATGGTGCAATATAATGGGAGCTGAGATTGTGCCACTGCACTCCAGCCTGGGTGACAGAGTGAGATCCTGTCGAAAGAAAGGAATGGAATGGAATGGAGTGGTATGGAATGGAATGGAATGGAGTGGAGTGGAGTGGAGTGGAGTGGAGTGGAGTGGAGTGGAGTGGAGTAGAGTGGAGTGGAGTGGAGTGGAATGGAGTGGAATGGAGTGGAATGGAGTGGAATGGCATGGAATGGTATGTAATGGAGTGTTGTGGAGTGGAGTGGAGTGGAATGGAATGGGAAAGAATGGAATGGAGTGGAGTGGAATGGTGTGGAGTGGATTGGAGTGAAATGGAATGGAATAGAATGGAATGGAATGGTTAAATGAAATGTGAGCTGAGATTGTACCACTGCACTCCAGCCTGGGTGACAGAGTGATATCCTGTCACAAGAAAGGAATGGAATGGAATGGAGTGGAATGGAATGGTATGGAATGGTATGGAGTGGAATGGAGTGGACTGGAGTGGACTGGAGTGGAGTGGAGTGGAATGGAGTTGAATGGAATGAGATTGAATGGAATGGATTGGAGTGGAGTGGAATGCAGCGGAATAGAATGGTATGGAATGGAGTTGAATGGAGTGGAATAGAATGGAATGGAATGGAGTGGATTGGAGTGGAGTGGAGTGGAATGGAATGGAATGGCATGGAATGGAATGGAATCCAATGGAATGTAATGGAATGGAATAGAAAGCGATGTAATGGAATGATGAGAGGAAATATGAGCTGAGATTGTGCCACTGCACCCCATCCTGGGTGACAGAGTGAGATCCTGTCAAAAGAAAGGAGTGGAGTGGATTGGAGTGGAATGGAATATAATGGAATGGAACAGAGTGGAGTGGAATGGAGTGAAGAGGAGTAGAAAGGAGTGGAATGGAATGGAATGGAATGGAATGGAATGGAATGGAATGGAATGGAATGGAATGGAATGGAGTGGAGTGGAGTGGAGTGGAGTGGAGTGGAGTGGAGTGGAGTGGAGTGGAGTGGAGTGGAATTGAATGGAATGGTGAAATTAAATGTGAGCTGAGGTTGTGCCAGTGCACTCCAGCCTGGGTGACAGAGTGAGATCCTGTCGAAAGAAAGGAATGGAAAGGAATGGAATGGAGTGGATTGGAGTGGATTGGAGTGGAATGGAATATAATGGAATGGAACAGAGTGGAGTGGAATGGAGTGAAGAGGAGTGGAAAGGAGTGGAGTGGAATAGAATGGAATGGAAAGGAATGGAATGGAATGGAATGGTTAAATGAAATGAGAGCTGAGATTGTGCCATTGCACTACAGCCTGGGTGACCCAGTGAGATCCTGTCAAATGAATGGAATGGAATGGAAAGAAGTGGAAGGGAATGGAATGCAAAGATGTGAAATAATGGAATGGAATGGAATGGAATGGAATGGAATGGAATGGAATGGAATGGAATGGAATGGAATGGAGTGGAGTGTAGCAGAATTGAGTGGAATGGAATGGGATCGAATGGTGTATAGTGGAATGTAATGCAGTGTAATGGAACGGGAGTGAAGTGGAGTGGAGTGAAGTGGAATGGAGTATAGTGGAATGGGGTGGAATGGAATTGAGTGGAGTGGAGTTGAGTGGAGTGGAGTGGAGTGTAATTAAGTGGAATGTAGTGGAGTTGAGGGGAGTGCAGTGGAATGGAATGGAATGGAATGGAAATGTGGAATGAAATGCGAGGTGATGTGGTGACAAAGCACTCCAGCATGGGTGACAGAGCGAGATCCAGTCGAAAGAAAGAATGGAATGGAATGGAGTGGAATGGAATGGAATGCAATGGAACAGAACGGAATGGAATGGAACGGAATGGAATGGAATGGAATGAAGTAGAGAGGAGTGGAGGGTAGGGAGTGGAGAGGAATGAAGTGGACTGCAGTAGAATGGGGTGGAATGGAGTGGCATGGAATGGGTTGGAATGGAGTGGAATGTAGTCAGGTGGAGTGGAGTGGAATAAAGTGAAAAGGAATAGGATGGAATGGGATAGAATGGCATGGAGTGGAGTGGAGTAGAATGGATTGGAGTGGAGTGGAGTGCAATGGATTGGAATGGAATGGAGTGGAGAGGAGTTGAGTGGAGTGGAATGGAATGGTGAAATGAAATGTGAGCTGAGATTGTTCCACTGCACTGTAGCCTGGGTGACAGAGTGAGATCCTGTTGAAAGAAAGGAATGGAATGGAATGGAGTGGAATGGAATGGAATGGAACAGAATGGAGTAGAGAGGAGTGGAAGGGAGGGAGTGGAGTGGAGTGCAGCAGACTGGAGTAGAATGGAGTGGAATGGACTGGCATGGAATGGGTTGGAATGGAATGGACTGTAGTTGGGTGGAGTGGAGTGGAGTGGAATGAAGTGAAAAGGAATGGGATGGAATGGGATTGAATGGCATGGAGTGGAGTGGAGTGGATTGGAGTGGAGTGGAGTGCAATGGAGTGGAGTGGACTGCAATGGAGTGGAGTGGAGGGTAGTGGAGTGGAGTGGAGTGGAATGGTGAAATGAAATGTGAGCTGAGATTGTGCCACTGCACTCTAGCCTGGGTGACAGAGTGAGATCCTGTCGAAAAAAAGGAATGGAATGGAATGGAGAGGAATGGATTGGAATGCAAGGGAAAGGAATGGAGTGGAGTGGAGTTTAGCGGAGCAGAGTTTAGTGGAATGCACTCCAGCCTGGATGTCAGAGTGATATCCTGTTGAAAGAAAGGAATGTAATGGAATGGAGTGGATAGGAATGGAATGGAATGGAGTGGAATGGAATGGAATGGAGTGGAGTGGAGTGGAGTGGAGTGGAGTGGAGTGGAGTGGAATGGAATGGAATGGAATGGAATGGAATGGAATGGAATGGAGTGGAGTGCAGTGGAGTGGAGTGGAGAGGAGTGGAATGGAATGGGACAGAATGGAATGGTATGGAATGGAATGGAGTGGACTGGAGTGGAGTGGATTGGCAGGGAGCGGAGTGCATTGGAAAGGAGTGGAATGGAATGGGATGGAATGGAATGGAGTGGAGTGGAGTGGAGTAGAGAGGAGTGGAGGGGAGGGAGTGGAGTGGCATGAAGTGGACTGGAATGGAGTGGAATGGAATGGAATGGAATGGAGTGGAGTGGAATGGAATGGAGTGTAGTGGAAATGAGTGGAATAGAATGGGATGGAATGGTGTGGAGTTCAGTGGAAAGCAGTGGAATGGAAAGGGATGGAATGGAGTGGAATGGAGCGGATTGGGGCAACGTGGAATGGACTGGGGTGGAATAGGGTGGAATGGAATGGAATGGAATGGAATGGAATGGAGTGGAATATAATGGAGTGTAGTGGAAATGAGTGGAATAGAATGGGATGGAATGGTGTGGAGTGGAGTGGAAAGCAGTGGAATGGAAAGGGATGGAATGGAGTGGAATGGAGCGGATTGGGGCAACGTGGAATGGACTGGGGTGGAATGGGGTGGAATGGAATGCAGTGGAGTCAAGTGCAGTAGAGTGGAATGGAGTGGTATGGAGTGGAGTGGAATGGAATGGAATGGAATGGAAATGTGAAATGAAATGTGAGCTGATATGTTGACAATGCACTCCAGCCTGGGTGACAGAGTGAGATCCTGTCGAAAGAAAGGAATGTAATGGAATGGAGTGGAATGGAATGGAATGCAATGGAACTGAATGGAATGGAATGGAGTGGAGAGGAGTGGAGAGGAGGGGAGTGGAGTAGAGTGAAGTGGAATGGAGTGTAATGGAATGGGTTGGAAGGGAAAGGAATGTAGTCAGATGGATTGGATTGGAGTGGAATGCAGTGGAATGGAATGGGATGGAATGGCATGGAGTAGAGTGGAGTGGAGTTTAATGGAGTGGAATGGAATGGAGTGGAGTGGAGTGGAGTGGAATGGAATGGAAGGGTGAAATGAAATGTGAGCTGAGATTCTGCAACTGCACTCCAGCCTGGATGACAGAGTGAGATCCTATCAAAAGAAAGTAATGGAATAGAATGGAGTCGAATGGAATGGAATGGAATGAAGGGGAGTGGAGTGGAGTATAGTTTAGTGGAATGGATTGGAATGGAATGGGATGGAATGGAGTGGAGTGGAGGCGAATGGAGTGGACTGGAGTGGATTGGACTGCAGTGGAATGGAAAGGGATGGAATGGAGTGGAGTGGAGTGAAGTGTAATGCAGTGGAGTGGAGTGAAGTGTAATGGAGTGGAGTGGAATGGGATGGAATGGATTGGAGTGGAGTGGCATGGAATGGAGTGAAGTTGAGTGGAGTGCAGTGGAGTGGAATGGAATGGAATGGAATGGTGAAATGAAATGTGTGCTGATGTGGTGACAATGCACTCCAGCCTGTATGACAGAGTGAGATCTTGTCAAAAGAAAGGAATGCAATGGAATGGAGTGGAAAGTAATGGAATGGAATCGAATGGAATGGAACGGAATGGAATGGAATGCAGTGGAGTGGAGTAGAATGGAGTGGAATGGAATGGAGTGGAGTGGAGTGGAGTGGAGTGGAGTGGAATGGACTGGACTGGAATGGAATGGAATGGAATGGAGTGGAGTGGGTGGTAGTGGGAATGGAGTGCTGTGGAAGGGAATGGAATGGAATGGTGAAATGAAATGTGAGCTCACATTATGCCACTGCATGCCAGCCTGGTTTATAGAGTGAGATTCTGTCGAAAGATAGTAATGGAATGCAATGGAATGGAATGGAATAGAATGGAATGGAATAGAATAGAATAGAATAGAATGGAATGATGAAATGAAATGTGAGCAGAGATTGTGCCACTGTACTCCAGTATGGGTGAACGAGTGAGATCCTGTCAAAAGAAAAGAATGGAAAGGAATGGAGTGGAGTGGAATGGAAAGGATTGGGATGGAGTGGAGTGGAGTGGACTTCAGTGGAGTGGAATGGAGTGGAATGGAAAGGGATGAAATCCACTGGACTCGAGTGGAGTGGAGTGGGATAGAGTTAAGTGGAGTGGAGTGGAATGGAGTGGAATGGAATGGGATTGAATTGAATGGAGTGCAGTGGATGGAGTGGAGTGGAAAGGAATTGAGCAGAATGGAGTGGAATGAAGTGGAATGGAGTGGAATGGAATGGGATTGAATTGAATGGAGTGCAGTGGATGGAGTGGAGTGGAAAGGAATTGAGCAGAATGGAGTGGAATGAAGTGGAGTGGAGTGGAATGGAGTGGATTTGTATGGAATGGAATGGAACAGAACAGAATGGAATGGTGAAATGAAATGTGAGCTGAGATTGTGCCACTGCACTGCCACTGGGGTGACGTGAGATCCTGTCGAAAGAAAGGTATGGAATGGAATGGAGTGGAGTGGATTGGAGTGGAGTGGAGTGGAATGGGATCGAATGGAATGGTGAAATGAAATGTGAGCTAAGATTGTACACTGCACTCCAGCCTGGGTGACAGAGTAAGATCTTGTCAAAAGAAACGAGTGGAATGGAATGGAGAGGAATGCAATGGAATGGAATGGAACGGAATGGAATGGAATGGAATGGAACGGAAAGGAATGGAACGGAACGGAACGGAACAGAATGGAACGGAATGGAATGGAGTGGGGTGGAGTGGAATGTAGTGGAATGGAATGGATTAGAGTGGAGTGGAGTGCATTGGAATGGAGTGGAGTGGAGTGGACTGGAAGGGAATGGAATGCAATGGTGCAATATAATGTGAGCTGAGATTGTGCCACTGCACTCCAGCCTGGGTGACAGAGTGAGATCCTGTCGAAAGAAAGGAATGGAATGGAATGGAGTGGTATGGAATGGAATGGAATGGAGTGGAGTGGAGTGGAGTGGAGTGGAGTGGAGTGGAGTGGAGTGGAGTGGAATGGAGTGGAATGGAGTGGAATGGCATGGAATGGTATGTAATGGAGTGTTGTGGAGTGGAGTGGAGTGGAATGGAATGGGAAAGAACGGAATGGAGTGGAGTGGAATGGTGTGGAGTGGATTGGAGTGAAATGGAATGGAATAGAATGGAATGGAATGGTTAAATGAAATGTGAGCTGAGATTGTACCACTGCACTCCAGCCTGGGTGACAGAGTGATATCCTGTCACAAGAAAGGAATGGAATGGAATGGAGTGGAATGGAATGGTATGGAATGGTATGGAGTGGAATGGAGTGGACTGGAGTGGACTGGAGTGGAGTGGAGTGGAATGGAGTTGAATGGAATGAGATTGAATGGAATGGATTGGAGTGGAGTGGAATGCAGCGGAATAGAATGGTATGGAATGGAGTTGAATGGAGTGGAATAGAATGGAATGGAATGGAGTGGATTGGAGTGGAGTGGAGTGGAATGGAATGGAATGGCATGGAATGGAATGGAATCCAATGGAATGTAATGGAATGGAATAGAAAGCGATGTAATGGAATGATGAGAGGAAATATGAGCTGAGATTGTGCCACTGCACCCCATCCTGGGTGACAGAGTGAGATCCTGTCAAAAGAAAGGAGTGGAGTGGATTGGAGTGGAATGGAATATAATGGAATGGAACAGAGTGGAGTGGAATGGAGTGAAGAGGAGTGGAAAGGAGTGGAATGGAATGGAATGGAATGGAATGGAATGGAATGGAGTGGAGTGGAGTGGAGTGGAGTGGAGTGGAGTGGAGTGGAATTGAATGGAATGGTGAAATTAAATGTGAGCTGAGGTTGTGCCAGTGCACTCCAGCCTGGGTGACAGAGTGAGATCCTGTCGAAAGAAAGGAATGGAAAGGAATGGAATGGAGTGGATTGGAGTGGATTGGAGTGGAATGGAATATAATGGAATGGAACAGAGTGGAGTGGAATGGAGTGGAAAGGAGTGGAGTGGAATAGAATGGAATGGAAAGGAATGGAATGGAATGGAATGGTTAAATGAAATGAGAGCTGAGATTTTGCCATTGCACTACAGCCTGGGTGACCCAGTGAGATCCTGTCAAAAGAATGGAATGGAATGGAAGGAAGTGGAAGGGAATGGAATGCAAAGATGTGAAATAATAATGGAATGGAATGGAATGGAATGGAATGGAATGGAATGGAATGGAATGGAATGGAGTGGAGTGTAGCAGAATTGAGTGGAATGGAATGGGATCGAATGGTGTATAGTGGAATGTAATGCAGTGTAATGGAACGGGAGTGAAGTGGAGTGGAGTGAAGTGGAATGGAGTATAGTGGAATGGGGTGGAATGGAATTGAGTGGAGTGGAGTTGAGTGGAGTGGAGTGGAGTGTAATTAAGTGGAATGTAGTGGAGTTGAGGGGAGTGCAGTGGAATGGAATGGAATGGAATGGAAATGTGGAATGAAATGCGAGGTGATGTGGTGACAAAGCACTCCAGCATGGGTGACAGAGCGAGATCCAGTCGAAAGAAAGAATGGAATGGAATGGAGTGGAATGGAATGGAATGCAATGGAACAGAACGGAATGGAATGGAACGGAATGGAATGGAATGGAATGAAGTAGAGAGGAGTGGAGGGTAGGGAGTGGAGAGGAATGAAGTGGACTGCAGTAGAATGGGGTGGAATGGAGTGGCATGGAATGGGTTGGAATGGAGTGGAATGTAGTCAGGTGGAGTGGAGTGGAATAAAGTGAAAAGGAATAGGATGGAATGGGATAGAATGGCATGGAGTGGAGTGGAGTAGAATGGATTGGAGTGGAGTGGAGTGCAATGGATTGGAATGGAATGGAGTGGAGAGGAGTTGAGTGGAGTGGAATGGAATGGTGAAATGAAATGTGAGCTGAGATTGTTCCACTGCACTGTAGCCTGGGTGACAGAGTGAGATCCTGTTGAAAGAAAGGAATGGAATGGAATGGAGTGGAATGGAATGGAATGGAACAGAATGGAGTAGAGAGGAGTGGAAGGGAGGGAGTGGAGTGGAGTGCAGCAGACTGGAGTAGAATGGAGTGGAATGGACTGGCATGGAATGGGTTGGAATGGAATGGACTGTAGTTGGGTGGAGTGGAGTGGAGTGGAATGAAGTGAAAAGGAATGGGATGGAATGGGATTGAATGGCATGGAGTGGAGCGAAGTGGATTGGAGTGGAGTGGAGTGCAATGGAGTGGAGTGGACTGCAATGGAGTGGAGTGGAGGGTAGTGGAGTGGAGTGGAGTGGAATGGTGAAATGAAATGTGAGCTGAGATTGTGCCACTGCACTCTAGCCTGGGTGACAGAGTGAGATCCTGTCGAAAAAAAGGAATGGAATGGAATGGAGAGGAATGGATTGGAATGCAAGGGAGAGGAATGGAGTGGAGTGGAGTTTAGCGGAGCAGAGTTTAGTGGAATGCACTCCAGCCTGGATGTCAGAGTGATATCCTGTTGAAAGAAAGGAATGTAAAGGAATGGAGTGGATAGGAATGGAATGGAATGGAGTGGAATGGAATGGAATGGAGTGGAGTGGAGTGGAGTGGAGTGGAGTGGAGTGGAGTGGAATGGAATGGAATGGAATGGAATGGAATGGAATGGAATGGAATGGAATGGAATGGAATGGAGTGGAGTGCAGTGGAGTGGAGTGGAGAGGAGTGGAATGGAATGGGACAGAATGGAATGGTATGGAATGGAATGGAGTGGACTGGAGTGGAGTGGATTGGCAGGGAGCGGAGTGCATTGGAAAGGAGTGGAATGGAATGGGATGGAATGGAATGGAGTGGAGTGGAGTGTAGTAGAGAGGAGTGGAGGGGAGGGAGTGGAGTGGCATGAAGTGGACTGGAATGGAGTGGAATGGAATGGAATGGAATGGAATGGAGTGGAGTGGAATGGAATGGAGTGTAGTGGAAATGAGTGGAATAGAATGGGATGGAATGGTGTGGAGTTCAGTGGAAAGCAGTGGAATGGAAAGGGATGGAATGGAGTGGAATGGAGCGGATTGGGGCAACGTGGAATGGACTGGGGTGGAATAGTGTGGAATGGAATGGAATGGAATGGAATGGAATGGAGTGGAATGGAATGGAATGGAATGGAATGGAGTGGAATATAATGGAGTGTAGTGGAAATGAGTGGAATAGAATGGGATGGAATGGTGTGGAGTGGAGTGGAAAGCAGTGGAATGGAAAGGGATGGAATGGAGTGGAATGGAGCGGATTGGGGCAACGTGGAATGGACTGGGGTGGAATGGGGTGGAATGGAATGCAGTGGAGTCAAGTGCAGTAGAGTGGAATGGAGTGGTATGGAGTGGAGTGGAATGGAATGGAATGGAATGGAAATGTGAAATGAAATGTGAGCTGATATGTTGACAATGCACTCCAGCCTGGGTGACAGAGTGAGATCCTGTCGAAAGAAAGGAATGTAATGGAATGGAGTGGAATGGAATGGAATGCAATGGAACTGAATGGAATGGAATGGAGTGGAGAGGAGTGGAGAGGAGGGGAGTGGAGTAGAGTGAAGTGGAATGGAGTGTAATGGAATGGGTTGGAAGGGAAAGGAATGTAGTCAGATGGATTGGATTGGAGTGGAATGCAGTGGAATGGAATGGGATGGAATGGCATGGAGTAGAGTGGAGTGGAGTTTAATGGAGTGGAATGGAATGGAGTGGAGTGGAGTGGAGTGGAGTGGAATGGAATGGAAGGGTGAAATGAAATGTGAGCTGAGATTCTGCAACTGCACTCCAGCCTGGATGACAGAGTGAGATCCTATCAAAAGAAAGTAATGGAATAGAATGGAGTCGAATGGAATGGAATGGAATGAAGTGGAGTGGAGTGGAGTATAGTTTAGTGGAATGGATTGGAATGGAATGGGATGGAATGGAGTGGAGTGGAGGCGAATGGAGTGGACTGGAGTGGATTGGACTGCAGTGGAATGGAAAGGGATGGAATGGAGTGGAGTGGAGTGAAGTGTAATGCAGTGGAGTGGAGTGAAGTGTAATGGAGTGGAGTGGAATGGGATGGAATGGATTGGAGTGGAGTGGCATGGAATGGAGTGAAGTTGAGTGGAGTGCAGTGGAGTGGAATGGAATGGAATGGAATGGTGAAATGAAATGTGTGCTGATGTGGTGACAATGCACTCCAGCCTGTATGACAGAGTGAGATCTTGTCAAAAGAAAGGAATGCAATGGAATGGAGTGGAAAGTAATGGAATGGAATCGAATGGAATGGAACGGAATGGAATGGAATGCAGTGGAGTGGAGTAGAATGGAGTGGAATGGAATGGAGTGGAGTGGAGTGGAGTGGAGTGGAATGGACTGGACTGGAATGGAATGGAATGGAATGGAGTGGAGTGGGTGGTAGTGGGAATGGAGTGCTGTGGAAGGGAATGGAATGGAATGGTGAAATGAAATGTGAGCTCACATTATGCCACTGCATGCCAGCCTGGTTTATAGAGTGAGATTCTGTCGAAAGATAGTAATGGAATGCAATGGAATGGAATGGAATAGAATGGAATGGAATAGAATAGAATAGAATAGAATGGAATGATGAAATGAAATGTGAGCAGAGATTGTGCCACTGTACTCCAGTATGGGTGAACGAGTGAGATCCTGTCAAAAGAAAAGAATGGAAAGGAATGGAGTGGAGTGGAATGGAAAGGATTGGGATGGAGTGGAGTGGAGTGGACTTCAGTGGAGTGGAATGGAGTGGAATGGAAAGGGATGAAATCCACTGGACTCGAGTGGAGTGGAGTGGGATAGAGTTAAGTGGAGTGGAGTGGAATGGAGTGGAATGGAATGGGATTGAATTGAATGGAGTGCAGTGGATGGAGTGGAGTGGAAAGGAATTGAGCAGAATGGAGTGGAATGAAGTGGAATGGAGTGGAATGGAATGGGATTGAATTGAATGGAGTGCAGTGGATGGAGTGGAGTGGAAAGGAATTGAGCAGAATGGAGTGGAATGAAGTGGAGTGGAGTGGAATGGAGTGGATTTGTATGGAATGGAATGGAACAGAACAGAATGGAATGGTGAAATGAAATGTGAGCTGAGATTGTGCCACTGCACTGCCACTGGGGTGACGTGAGATCCTGTCGAAAGAAAGGTATGGAATGGAATGGAGTGGAGTGGATTGGAGTGGAGTGGAGTGGAATGGGATCGAATGGAATGGTGAAATGAAATGTGAGCTAAGATTGTACACTGCACTCCAGCCTGGGTGACAGAGTAAGATCTTGTCAAAAGAAACGAGTGGAATGGAATGGAGAGGAATGCAATGGAATGGAATGGAACGGAATGGAATGGAATGGAATGGAACGGAAAGGAATGGAACGGAACGGAACGGAACAGAATGGAACGGAATGGAATGGAGTGGGGTGGAGTGGAATGTAGTGGAATGGAATGGATTAGAGTGGAGTGGAGTGCATTGGAATGGAGTGGAGTGGAGTGGACTGGAAGGGAATGGAATGCAATGGTGCAATATAATGTGAGCTGAGATTGTGCCACTGCACTCCAGCCTGGGTGACAGAGTGAGATCCTGTCGAAAGAAAGGAATGGAATGGAATGGAGTGGAGTGGAGTGGAGTGGAGTGGAGTGGAGTGGAGTGGAATGGAGTGGAATGGAGTGGAATGGCATGGAATGGTATGTAATGGAGAGTTGTGGAGTGGAGTGGAGTGGAATGGAATGGGAAAGAATGGAATGGAGTGGAGTGGAATGGTGTGGAGTGGATTGGAGTGAAATGGAATGGAATAGAATGGAATGGAATGGTTAAATGAAATGTGAGCTGAGATTGTACCACTGCACTCCAGCCTGGGTGGCAGAGTGATATCCTGTCACAAGAAAGGAATGGAATGGAATGGAGTGAAATGGAATGGTATGGAATGGTATGGAGTGGAATGGAGTGGACTGGAGTGGACTGGAGTGGAGTGGAGTGGAATGGAGTTGAATGGAATGAGATTGAATGGAATGGATTGGAGTGGAGTGGAATGCAGCGGAATAGAATGGTATGGAATGGAGTTGAATGGAGTGGAATAGAATGGAATGGAATGGAGTGGATTGGAGTGGAGTGGAGTGGAATGGAATGGAATGGCATGGAATGGAATGGAATCCAATGGAATGTAATGGAATGGAATAGAAAGCGATGTAATGGAATGATGAGAGGAAATATGAGCTGAGATTGTGCCACTGCACCCCATCCTGGGTGACAGAGTGAGATCCTGTCAAAAGAAAGGAGTGGAGTGGATTGGAGTGGAATGGAATATAATGGAATGGAACAGAGTGGAGTGGAATGGAGTGAAGAGGAGTAGAAAGGAGTGGAATGGAATGGAATGGAATGGAATGGAATGGAATGGAATGGAGTGGAGTGGAGTGGAGTGGAGTGGAGTGGAGTGGAATTGAATGGAATGGTGAAATTAAATGTGAGCTGAGGTTGTGCCAGTGCACTCCAGCCTGGGTGACAGAGTGAGATCCTGTCGAAAGAAAGGAATGGAAAGGAATGGAATGGAGTGGATTGGAGTGGATTGGAGTGGAATGGAATATAATGGAATGGAACAGAGTGGAGTGGAATGGAGTGAAGAGGAGTGGAAAGGAGTGGAGTGGAATAGAATGGAATGGAAAGGAATGGAATGGAATGGAATGGTTAAATGAAATGAGAGCTGAGATTGTGCCATTGCACTACAGCCTGGGTGACCCAGTGAGATCCTGTCAAAAGAATGGAATGGAATGGAAGGAAGTGGAAGGGAATGGAATGCAAAGATGTGAAATAATGGAATGGAATGGAATGGAATGGAATGGAATGGAATGGAATGGAATGGAATGGAATGGAGTGGAGTGTAGCAGAATTGAGTGGAATGGAATGGGATCGAATGGTGTATAGTGGAATGTAATGCAGTGTAATGGAACGGGAGTGAAGTGGAGTGGAGTGAAGTGGAATGGAGTATAGTGGAATGGGGTGGAATGGAATTGAGTGGAGTGGAGTTGAGTGGAGTGGAGTGGAGTGTAATTAAGTGGAATGTAGTGGAGTTGAGGGGAGTGCAGTGGAATGGAATGGAATGGAATGGAAATGTGGAATGAAATGCGAGGTGATGTGGTGACAAAGCACTCCAGCATGGGTGACAGAGCGAGATCCAGTCGAAAGAAAGAATGGAATGGAATGGAGTGGAATGGAATGGAATGCAATGGAACAGAACGGAATGGAATGGAACGGAATGGAATGGAATGGAATGAAGTAGAGAGGAGTGGAGGGTAGGGAGTGGAGAGGAATGAAGTGGACTGCAGTAGAATGGGGTGGAATGGAGTGGCATGGAATGGGTTGGAATGGAGTGGAATGTAGTCAGGTGGAGTGGAGTGGAATAAAGTGAAAAGGAATAGGATGGAATGGGATAGAATGGCATGGAGTGGAGTGGAGTAGAATGGATTGGAGTGGAGTGGAGTGCAATGGATTGGAATGGAATGGAGTGGAGAGGAGTTGAGTGGAGTGGAATGGAATGGTGAAATGAAATGTGAGCTGAGATTGTTCCACTGCACTGTAGCCTGGGTGACAGAGTGAGATCCTGTTGAAAGAAAGGAATGGAATGGAATGGAGTGGAATGGAATGGAATGGAACAGAATGGAGTAGAGAGGAGTGGAAGGGAGGGAGTGGAGTGGAGTGCAGCAGACTGGAGTAGAATGGAGTGGAATGGACTGGCATGGAATGGGTTGGAATGGAATGGACTGTAGTTGGGTGGAGTGGAGTGGAGTGGAATGAAGTGAAAAGGAATGGGATGGAATGGGATTGAATGGCATGGAGTGGAGCGGAGTGGATTGGAGTGGAGTGGAGTGCAATGGAGTGGAGTGGACTGCAATGGAGTGGAGTGGAGGGTAGTGGAGTGGAGTGGAGTGGAATGGTGAAATGAAATGTGAGCTGAGATTGTGCCACTGCACTCTAGCCTGGGTGACAGAGTGAGATCCTGTCGAAAAAAAGGAATGGAATGGAATGGAGAGGAATGGATTGGAATGCAAGGGAAAGGAATGGAGTGGAGTGGAGTTTAGCGGAGCAGAGTTTAGTGGAATGCACTCCAGCCTGGATGTCAGAGTGATATCCTGTTGAAAGAAAGGAATGTAATGGAATGGAGTGGATAGGAATGGAATGGAATGGAGTGGAATGGAATGGAATGGAGTGGAGTGGAGTGGAGTGGAGTGGAGTGGAGTGGAATGGAATGGAATGGAATGGAATGGAATGGAATGGAATGGAATGGAATGGAGTGGAGTGGAGTGCAGTGGAGTGGAGTGGAGAGGAGTGGAATGGAATGGGACAGAATGGAATGGTATGGAATGGAATGGAGTGGACTGGAGTGGAGTGGATTGGCAGGGAGCGGAGTGCATTGGAAAGGAGTGGAATGGAATGGGATGGAATGGAATGGAGTGGAGTGGAGTGTAGTAGAGAGGAGTGGAGGGGAGGGAGTGGAGTGGCATGAAGTGGACTGGAATGGAGTGGAATGGAATGGAATGGAATGGAATGGAGTGGAGTGGAATGGAATGGAGTGTAGTGGAAATGAGTGGAATAGAATGGGATGGAATGGTGTGGAGTTCAGTGGAAAGCAGTGGAATGGAAAGGGATGGAATGGAGTGGAATGGAGCGGATTGGGGCAACGTGGAATGGACTGGGGTGGAATAGGGTGGAATGGAATGAAATGGAATTGAATGGAATGGAATGGAATGGAATGGAATGGAATGGAATGGAATGGAGTGGAATATAATGGAGTGTAGTGGAAATGAGTGGAATAGAATGGGATGGAATGGTGTGGAGTGGAGTGGAAAGCAGTGGAATGGAAAGGGATGGAATGGAGTGGAATGGAGCGGATTGGGGCAACGTGGAATGGACTGGGGTGGAATGGGGTGGAATGGAATGCCGTGGAGTCAAGTGCAGTAGAGTGGAATGGAGTGGTATGGAGTGGAGTGGAATGGAATGGAATGGAATGGAAATGTGAAATGAAATGTGAGCTGATATGTTGACAATGCACTCCAGCCTGGGTGACAGAGTGAGATCCTGTCGAAAGAAAGGAATGTAATGGAATGGAGTGGAATGGAATGGAATGCAATGGAACTGAATGGAATGGAATGGAGTGGAGAGGAGTGGAGAGGAGGGGAGTGGAGTAGAGTGAAGTGGAATGGAGTGTAATGGAATGGGTTGGAAGGGAAAGGAATGTAGTCAGATGGATTGGATTGGAGTGGAATGCAGTGGAATGGAATGGGATGGAATGGCATGGAGTAGAGTGGAGTGGAGTTTAATGGAGTGGAATGGAATGGAGTGGAGTGGAGTGGAGTGGAGTGGAATGGAAGGGTGAAATGAAATGTGAGCTGAGATTCTGCAACTGCACTCCAGCCTGGATGACAGAGTGAGATCCTATCAAAAGAAAGTAATGGAATAGAATGGAGTCGAATGGAATGGAATGGAATGAAGTGGAGTGGAGTGGAGTATAGTTTAGTGGAATGGATTGGAATGGAATGGGATGGAATGGAGTGGAGTGGAGGCGAATGGAGTGGACTGGAGTGGATTGGACTGCAGTGGAATGGAAAGGGATGGAATGGAGTGGAGTGGAGTGAAGTGTAATGCAGTGGAGTGGAGTGAAGTGTAATGGAGTGGAGTGGAATGGGATGGAATGGATTGGAGTGGAGTGGCATGGAATGGAGTGAAGTTGAGTGGAGTGCAGTGGAGTGGAATGGAATGGAATGGAATGGTGAAATGAAATGTGTGCTGATGTGGTGACAATGCACTCCAGCCTGTATGACAGAGTGAGATCTTGTCAAAAGAAAGGAATGCAATGGAATGGAGTGGAAAGTAATGGAATGGAATCGAATGGAATGGAACGGAATGGAATGGAATGCAGTGGAGTGGAGTAGAATGGAGTGGAATGGAATGGAGTGGAGTGGAGTGGAGTGGAATGGACTGGACTGGAATGGAATGGAATGGAATGGAGTGGAGTGGGTGGTAGTGGGAATGGAGTGCTGTGGAAGGGAATGGAATGGAATGGTGAAATGAAATGTGAGCTCACATTATGCCACTGCATGCCAGCCTGGTTTATAGAGTGAGATTCTGTCGAAAGATAGTAATGGAATGCAATGGAATGGAATGGAATAGAATGGAATGGAATAGAATAGAATAGAATAGAATGGAATGATGAAATGAAATGTGAGCAGAGATTGTGCCACTGTACTCCAGTATGGGTGAACGAGTGAGATCCTTTCAAAAGAAAAGAATGGAAAGGAATGGAGTGGAGTGGAATGGAAAGGATTGGGATGGAGTGGAGTGGAGTGGACTTCAGTGGAGTGGAATGGAGTGGAATGGAAAGGGATGAAATCCACTGGACTCGAGTGGAGTGGAGTGGGATAGAGTTAAGTGGAGTGGAGTGGAATGGAGTGGAATGGAATGGGATTGAATTGAATGGAGTGCAGTGGATGGAGTGGAGTGGAAAGGAATTGAGCAGAATGGAGTGGAATGAAGTGGAATGGAGTGGAATGGAATGGGATTGAATTGAATGGAGTGCAGTGGATGGAGTGGAGTGGAAAGGAATTGAGCAGAATGGAGTGGAATGAAGTGGAGTGGAGTGGAATGGAGTGGATTTGTATGGAATGGAATGGAACAGAACAGAATGGAATGGTGAAATGAAATGTGAGCTGAGATTGTGCCACTGCACTGCCACTGGGGTGACGTGAGATCCTGTCGAAAGAAAGGTATGGAATGGAATGGAGTGGAGTGGATTGGAGTGGAGTGGAGTGGAATGGGATCGAATGGAATGGTGAAATGAAATGTGAGCTAAGATTGTACACTGCACTCCAGCCTGGGTGACAGAGTAAGATCTTGTCAAAAGAAACGAGTGGAATGGAATGGAGAGGAATGCAATGGAATGGAATGGAACGGAATGGAATGGAATGGAATGGAACGGAAAGGAATGGAACGGAACGGAACGGAACAGAATGGAACGGAATGGAATGGAGTGGGGTGGAGTGGAATGTAGTGGAATGGAATGGATTAGAGTGGAGTGGAGTGCATTGGAATGGAGTGGAGTGGAGTGGACTGGAAGGGAATGGAATGCAATGGTGCAATATAATGTGAGCTGAGATTGTGCCACTGCACTCCAGCCTGGGTGACAGAGTGAGATCCTGTCGAAAGAAAGGAATGGAATGGAATGGAGTGGAGTGGAGTGGAGTGGAGTGGAGTGGAGTGGAGTGGAGTGGAGTGGAATGGAGTGGAATGGAGTGGAATGGCATGGAATGGTATGTAATGGAGTGTTGTGGAGTGGAGTGGAGTGGAATGGAATGGGAAAGAATGGAATGGAGTGGAGTGGAATGGTGTGGAGTGGATTGGAGTGAAATGGAATGGAATAGAATGGAATGGAATGGTTAAATGAAATGTGAGCTGAGATTGTACCACTGCACTCCAGCCTGGGTGACAGAGTGATATCCTGTCACAAGAAAGGAATGGAATGGAATGGAGTGGAATGGAATGGTATGGAATGGTATGGAGTGGAATGGAGTGGACTGGAGTGGACTGGAGTGGAGTGGAGTGGAATGGAGTTGAATGGAATGAGATTGAATGGAATGGATTGGAGTGGAGTGGAATGCAGCGGAATAGAATGGTATGGAATGGAGTTGAATGGAGTGGAATAGAATGGAATGGAATGGAGTGGATTGGAGTGGAGTGGAGTGGAATGGAATGGAATGGCATGGAATGGAATGGAATCCAATGGAATGTAATGGAATGGAATAGAAAGCGATGTAATGGAATGATGAGAGGAAATATGAGCTGAGATTGTGCCACTGCACCCCATCCTGGGTGACAGAGTGAGATCCTGTCAAAAGAAAGGAGTGGAGTGGATTGGAGTGGAATGGAATATAATGGAATGGAACAGAGTGGAGTGGAATGGAGTGAAGAGGAGTGGAAAGGAGTGGAATGGAATGGAATGGAATGGAATGGAATGGAATGGAATGGAATGGAGTGGAGTGGAGTGGAGTGGAGTGGAGTGGAATTGAATGGAATGGTGAAATTAAATGTGAGCTGAGGTTGTGCCAGTGCACTCCAGCCTGGGTGACAGAGTGAGATCCTGTCGAAAGAAAGGAATGGAAAGGAATGGAATGGAGTGGATTGGAGTGGATTGGAGTGGAATGGAATATAATGGAATGGAACAGAGTGGAGTGGAATGGAGTGAAGAGGAGTGGAAAGGAGTGGAGTGGAATAGAATGGAATGGAAAGGAATGGAATGGAATGGAATGGTTAAATGAAATGAGAGCTGAGATTGTGCCATTGCACTACAGCCTGGGTGACCCAGTGAGATCCTGTCAAAAGAATGGAATGGAATGGAAGGAAGTGGAAGGGAATGGAATGCAAAGATGTGAAATAATGGAATGGAATGGAATGGAATGGAATGGAATGGAATGGAATGGAGTGGAGTGTATCAGAATTGAGTGGAATGGAATGGGATCGAATGGTGTATAGTGGAATGTAATGCAGTGTAATGGAACGGGAGTGAAGTGGAGTGGAGTGAAGTGGAATGGAGTATAGTGGAATGGGGTGGAATGGAATTGAGTGGAGTGGAGTTGAGTGGAGTGGAGTGGAGTGTAATTAAGTGGAATGTAGTGGAGTTGAGGGGAGTGCAGTGGAATGGAATGGAATGGAATGGAAATGTGGAATGAAATGCGAGGTGATGTGGTGACAAAGCACTCCAGCATGGGTGACAGAGCGAGATCCAGTCGAAAGAAAGAATGGAATGGAATGGAGTGGAATGGAATGGAATGCAATGGAACAGAATGGAATGGAATGGAACGGAATGGAATGGAATGGAATGAAGTAGAGAGGAGTGGAGGGTAGGGAGTGGAGAGGAATGAAGTGGACTGCAGTAGAATGGGGTGGAATGGAGTGGCATGGAATGGGTTGGAATGGAGTGGAATGTAGTCTGGTGGAGTGGAGTGGAATAAAGTGAAAAGGAATAGGATGGAATGGGATAGAATGGCATGGAGTGGAGTGGAGTAGAATGGATTGGAGTGGAGTGGAGTGCAATGGATTGGAATGGAATGGAGTGGAGAGGAGTTGAGTGGAGTGGAATGGAATGGTGAAATGAAATGTGAGCTGAGATTGTTCCACTGCACTGTAGCCTGGGTGACAGAGTGAGATCCTGTTGAAAGAAAGGAATGGAATGGAATGGAGTGGAATGGAATGGAATGGAACAGAATGGAGTAGAGAGGAGTGGAAGGGAGGGAGTGGAGTGGAGTGCAGCAGACTGGAGTAGAATGGAGTGGAATGGACTGGCATGGAATGGGTTGGAATGGAATGGACTGTAGTTGGGTGGAGTGGAGTGGAGTGGAATGAAGTGAAAAGGAATGGGATGGAATGGGATTGAATGGCATGGAGTGGAGTGGAGTGGATTGGAGTGGAGTGGAGTGCAATGGAGTGGAGTGGACTGCAATGGAGTGGAGTGGAGGGTAGTGGAGTGGAGTGGAGTGGAATGGTGAAATGAAACGTGAGCTGAGATTGTGCCACTGCACTCTAGCCTGGGTGACAGAGTGAGAGCCTGTCGAAAAAAAGGAATGGAATGGAATGGAGAGGAATGGATTGGAATGCAAGGGAAAGGAATGGAGTGGAGTGGAGTTTAGCGGAGCAGAGTTTAGTGGAATGCACTCCAGCCTGGATGTCAGAGTGATATCCTGTTGAAAGAAAGGAATGTAATGGAATGGAGTGGATAGGAATGGAATGGAATGGAGTGGAATGGAATGGAATGGAGTGGAATGGAATGGAATGGAGTGGAGTGGAGTGGAGTGGAGTGGAGTGGAGTGGAATGGAATGGAATGGAATGGAATGGAATGGAATGGAATGGAATGGAGTGGAGTGCAGTGGAGTGGAGTGGAGAGGAGTGGAATGGAATGGGACAGAATGGAATGGTATGGAATGGAATGGAGTGGACTGGAGTGGAGTGGATTGGCAGGGAGCGGAGTGCATTGGAAAGGAGTGGAATGGAATGGGATGGAATGGAATGGAGTGGAGTGGAGTGTAGTAGAGAGGAGTGGAGGGGAGGGAGTGGAGTGGCATGAAGTGGACTGGAATATAGTGGAATGGAATGGAATGGAATGGAGTGGAGTGGAATGGAATGGAGTGTAGTGGAAATGAGTGGAATAGAATGGGATGGAATGGTGTGGAGTTCAGTGGAAAGCAGTGGAATGGAAAGGGATGGAATGGAGTGGAATGGAGCGGATTGGGGCAACGTGGAATGGACTGGGGTGGAATAGGGTGGAATGGAATGGAATGGAATGGAATGGAATGGAGTGGAATATAATGGAGTGTAGTGGAAATGAGTGGAATAGAATGGGATGGAATGGTGTGGAGTGGAGTGGAAAGCAGTGGAATGGAAAGGGATGGAATGGAGTGGAATGGAGCGGATTGGGGCAACGTGGAATGGACTGGGGTGGAATGGGGTGGAATGGAATGCAGTGGAGTCAAGTGCAGTAGAGTGGAATGGAGTGGCATGGAGTGGAGTGGAATGGAATGGAATGGAATGGAAATGTGAAATGAAATGTGAGCTGATATGTTGACAATGCACTCCAGCCTGGGTGACAGAGTGAGATCCTGTCGAAAGAAAGGAATGTAATGGAATGGAGTGGAATGGAATGGAATGCAATGGAACTGAATGGAATGGAATGGAGTGGAGAGGAGTGGAGAGGAGGGGAGTGGAGTAGAGTGAAGTGGAATGGAGTGTAATGGAATGGGTTGGAAGGGAAAGGAATGTAGTCAGATGGATTGGATTGGAGTGGAATGCAGTGGAATGGAATGGGATGGAATGGCATGGAATAGAGTGGAGTGGAGTTTAATGGAGTGGAATGGAATGGAGTGGAGTGGAGTGGAGTGGAATGGAATGGAAGGGTGAAATGAAATGTGAGCTGAGATTCTGCAACTGCACTCCAGCCTGGATGACAGAGTGAGATCCTATCAAAAGAAAGTAATGGAATAGAATGGAGTCGAATGGAATGGAATGGAATGAAGTGGAGTGGAGTGGAGTATAGTTTAGTGGAATGGATTGGAATGGAATGGGATGGAATGGAGTGGAGTGGAGGCGAATGGAGTGGACTGGAGTGGATTGGACTGCAGTGGAATGGAAAGGGATGGAATGGAGTGGAGTGGAGTGAAGTGTAATGCAGTGGAGTGGAGTGAAGTGTAATGGAGTGGAGTGGAATGGGATGGAATGGATTGGAGTGGAGTGGCATGGAATGGAGTGAAGTTGAGTGGAGTGCAGTGGAGTGGAATGGAATGGAATGGAATGGTGAAATGAAATGTGTGCTGATGTGGTGACAATGCACTCCAGCCTGTATGACAGAGTGAGATCTTGTCAAAAGAAAGGAATGCAATGGAATGGAGTGGAAAGTAATGGAATGGAATCGAATGGAATGGAACGGAATGGAATGGAATGCAGTGGAGTGGAGTAGAATGGAGTGGAATGGAATGGAGTGGAGTGGAGTGGAGTGGAGTGGAATGGACTGGACTGGAATGGAATGGAATGGAATGGAGTGGAGTGGGTGGTAGTGGGAATGGAGTGCTGTGGAAGGGAATGGAATGGAATGGTGAAATGAAATGTGAGCTGAGATTGTGCCACTGCACTGCCACTGGGGTGACGTGAGATCCTGTCGAAAGAAAGGTATGGAATGGAATGGAGTGGAGTGGATTGGAGTGGAGTGGAGTGGAATGGGATCGAATGGAATGGTGAAATGAAATGTGAGCTAAGATTGTACACTGCACTCCAGCCTGGGTGACAGAGTAAGATCTTGTCAAAAGAAACGAGTGGAATGGAATGGAGAGGAATGCAATGGAATGGAATGGAACGGAATGGAATGGAATGGAATGGAACGGAAAGGAATGGAACGGAACGGAACGGAACAGAATGGAACGGAATGGAATGGAGTGGGGTGGAGTGGAATGTAGTGGAATGGAATGGATTAGAGTGGAGTGGAGTGCATTGGAATGGAGTGGAGTGGAGTGGACTGGAAGGGAATGGAATGCAATGGTGCAATATAATGTGAGCTGAGATTGTGCCACTGCACTCCAGCCTGGGTGACAGAGTGAGATCCTGTCGAAAGAAAGGAATGGAATGGAATGGAGTGGAGTGGAGTGGAGTGGAGTGGAGTGGAGTGGAGTGGAGTGGAGTGGAGTGGAGTGGAATGGAGTGGAATGGAGTGGAATGGCATGGAATGGTATGTAATGGAGTGTTGTGGAGTGGAGTGGAGTGGAATGGAATGGGAAAGAATGGAATGGAGTGGAGTGGAATGGTGTGGAGTGGATTGGAGTGAAATGGAATGGAATAGAATGGAATGGAATGGTTAAATGAAATGTGAGCTGAGATTGTACCACTGCACTCCAGCCTGGGTGACAGAGTGATATCCTGTCACAAGAAAGGAATGGAATGGAATGGAGTGGAATGGAATGGTATGGAATGGTATGGAGTGGAATGGAGTGGACTGGAGTGGACTGGAGTGGAGTGGAGTGGAATGGAGTTGAATGGAATGAGATTGAATGGAATGGATTGGAGTGGAGTGGAATGCAGCGGAATAGAATGGTATGGAATGGAGTTGAATGGAGTGGAATAGAATGGAATGGAATGGAGTGGATTGGAGTGGAGTGGAGTGGAATGGAATGGAATGGCATGGAATGGAATGGAATCCAATGGAATGTAATGGAATGGAATAGAAAGCGATGTAATGGAATGATGAGAGGAAATATGAGCTGAGATTGTGCCACTGCACCCCATCCTGGGTGACAGAGTGAGATCCTGTCAAAAGAAAGGAGTGGAGTGGATTGGAGTGGAATGGAATATAATGGAATGGAACAGAGTGGAGTGGAATGGAGTGAAGAGGAGTGGAAAGGAGTGGAATGGAATGGAATGGAATGGAATGGAATGGAATGGAATGGAATGGAATGGAGTGGAGTGGAGTGGAGTGGAGTGGAGTGGAGTGGAGTGGAATTGAATGGAATGGTGAAATTAAATGTGAGCTGAGGTTGTGCCAGTGCACTCCAGCCTGGGTGACAGAGTGAGATCCTGTCGAAAGAAAGGAATGGAAAGGAATGGAATGGAGTGGATTGGAGTGGATTGGAGTGGAATGGAATATAATGGAATGGAACAGAGTGGAGTGGAATGGAGTGAAGAGGAGTGGAAAGGAGTGGAGTGGAATAGAATGGAATGGAAAGGAATGGAATGGAATGGAATGGTTAAATGAAATGAGAGCTGAGATTGTGCCATTGCACTACAGCCTGGGTGACCCAGTGAGATCCTGTCAAAAGAATGGAATGGAATGGAAGGAAGTGGAAGGGAATGGAATGCAAAGATGTGAAATAATGGAATGGAATGGAATGGAATGGAATGGAATGGAATGGAATGGAGTGGAGTGTATCAGAATTGAGTGGAATGGAATGGGATCGAATGGTGTATAGTGGAATGTAATGCAGTGTAATGGAACGGGAGTGAAGTGGAGTGGAGTGAAGTGGAATGGAGTATAGTGGAATGGGGTGGAATGGAATTGAGTGGAGTGGAGTTGAGTGGAGTGGAGTGGAGTGTAATTAAGTGGAATGTAGTGGAGTTGAGGGGAGTGCAGTGGAATGGAATGGAATGGAATGGAAATGTGGAATGAAATGCGAGGTGATGTGGTGACAAAGCACTCCAGCATGGGTGACAGAGCGAGATCCAGTCGAAAGAAAGAATGGAATGGAATGGAGTGGAATGGAATGGAATGCAATGGAACAGAATGGAATGGAATGGAACGGAATGGAATGGAATGGAATGAAGTAGAGAGGAGTGGAGGGTAGGGAGTGGAGAGGAATGAAGTGGACTGCAGTAGAATGGGGTGGAATGGAGTGGCATGGAATGGGTTGGAATGGAGTGGAATGTAGTCAGGTGGAGTGGAGTGGAATAAAGTGAAAAGGAATAGGATGGAATGGGATAGAATGGCATGGAGTGGAGTGGAGTAGAATGGATTGGAGTGGAGTGGAGTGCAATGGATTGGAATGGAATGGAGTGGAGAGGAGTTGAGTGGAGTGGAATGGAATGGTGAAATGAAATGTGAGCTGAGATTGTTCCACTGCACTGTAGCCTGGGTGACAGAGTGAGATCCTGTTGAAAGAAAGGAATGGAATGGAATGGAGTGGAATGGAATGGAATGGAACAGAATGGAGTAGAGAGGAGTGGAAGGGAGGGAGTGGAGTGGAGTGCAGCAGACTGGAGTAGAATGGAGTGGAATGGACTGGCATGGAATGGGTTGGAATGGAATGGACTGTAGTTGGGTGGAGTGGAGTGGAGTGGAATGAAGTGAAAAGGAATGGGATGGAATGGGATTGAATGGCATGGAGTGGAGTGGAGTGGATTGGAGTGGAGTGGAGTGCAATGGAGTGGAGTGGACTGCAATGGAGTGGAGTGGAGGGTAGTGGAGTGGAGTGGAGTGGAATGGTGAAATGAAACGTGAGCTGAGATTGTGCCACTGCACTCTAGCCTGGGTGACAGAGTGAGAGCCTGTCGAAAAAAAGGAATGGAATGGAATGGAGAGGAATGGATTGGAATGCAAGGGAAAGGAATGGAGTGGAGTGGAGTTTAGCGGAGCAGAGTTTAGTGGAATGCACTCCAGCCTGGATGTCAGAGTGATATCCTGTTGAAAGAAAGGAATGTAATGGAATGGAGTGGATAGGAATGGAATGGAATGGAGTGGAATGGAATGGAATGGAGTGGAATGGAATGGAATGGAGTGGAGTGGAGTGGAGTGGAGTGGAGTGGAGTGGAATGGAATGGAATGGAATGGAATGGAATGGAATGGAATGGAGTGGAGTGCAGTGGAGTGGAGTGGAGAGGAGTGGAATGGAATGGGACAGAATGGAATGGTATGGAATGGAATGGAGTGGACTGGAGTGGAGTGGATTGGCAGGGAGCGGAGTGCATTGGAAAGGAGTGGAATGGAATGGGATGGAATGGAATGGAGTGGAGTGGAGTGTAGTAGAGAGGAGTGGAGGGGAGGGAGTGGAGTGGCATGAAGTGGACTGGAATATAGTGGAATGGAATGGAATGGAATGGAGTGGAGTGGAATGGAATGGAGTGTAGTGGAAATGAGTGGAATAGAATGGGATGGAATGGTGTGGAGTTCAGTGGAAAGCAGTGGAATGGAAAGGGATGGAATGGAGTGGAATGGAGCGGATTGGGGCAACGTGGAATGGACTGGGGTGGAATAGGGTGGAATGGAATGGAATGGAATGGAATGGAATGGAGTGGAATATAATGGAGTGTAGTGGAAATGAGTGGAATAGAATGGGATGGAATGGTGTGGAGTGGAGTGGAAAGCAGTGGAATGGAAAGGGATGGAATGGAGTGGAATGGAGCGGATTGGGGCAACGTGGAATGGACTGGGGTGGAATGGGGTGGAATGGAATGCAGTGGAGTCAAGTGCAGTAGAGTGGAATGGAGTGGTATGGAGTGGAGTGGAATGGAATGGAATGGAATGGAAATGTGAAATGAAATGTGAGCTGATATGTTGACAATGCACTCCAGCCTGGGTGACAGAGTGAGATCCTGTCGAAAGAAAGGAATGTAATGGAATGGAGTGGAATGGAATGGAATGCAATGGAACTGAATGGAATGGAATGGAGTGGAGAGGAGTGGAGAGGAGGGGAGTGGAGTAGAGTGAAGTGGAATGGAGTGTAATGGAATGGGTTGGAAGGGAAAGGAATGTAGTCAGATGGATTGGATTGGAGTGGAATGCAGTGGAATGGAATGGGATGGAATGGCATGGAATAGAGTGGAGTGGAGTTTAATGGAGTGGAATGGAATGGAGTGGAGTGGAGTGGAGTGGAATGGAATGGAAGGGTGAAATGAAATGTGAGCTGAGATTCTGCAACTGCACTCCAGCCTGGATGACAGAGTGAGATCCTATCAAAAGAAAGTAATGGAATAGAATGGAGTCGAATGGAATGGAATGGAATGAAGTGGAGTGGAGTGGAGTATAGTTTAGTGGAATGGATTGGAATGGAATGGGATGGAATGGAGTGGAGTGGAGGCGAATGGAGTGGACTGGAGTGGATTGGACTGCAGTGGAATGGAAAGGGATGGAATGGAGTGGAGTGGAGTGAAGTGTAATGCAGTGGAGTGGAGTGAAGTGTAATGGAGTGGAGTGGAATGGGATGGAATGGATTGGAGTGGAGTGGCATGGAATGGAGTGAAGTTGAGTGGAGTGCAGTGGAGTGGAATGGAATGGAATGGAATGGTGAAATGAAATGTGTGCTGATGTGGTGACAATGCACTCCAGCCTGTATGACAGAGTGAGATCTTGTCAAAAGAAAGGAATGCAATGGAATGGAGTGGAAAGTAATGGAATGGAATCGAATGGAATGGAACGGAATGGAATGGAATGCAGTGGAGTGGAGTAGAATGGAGTGGAATGGAATGGAGTGGAGTGGAGTGGAGTGGAGTGGAATGGACTGGACTGGAATGGAATGGAATGGAATGGAGTGGAGTGGGTGGTAGTGGGAATGGAGTGCTGTGGAAGGGAATGGAATGGAATGGTGAAATGAAATGTGAGCTCACATTATGCCACTGCATGCCAGCCTGGTTTATAGAGTGAGATTCTGTCGAAAGATAGTAATGGAATGCAATGGAATGGAATGGAATAGAATGGAATGGAATAGAATAGAATAGAATAGAATAGAATAGAATGGAATGATGAAATGAAATGTGAGCTGAGATTGTGCCACTGTACTCCAGTATGGGTGAACGAGTGAGATCCTGTCAAAAGAAAAGAATGGAAAGGAATGGAGTGGAGTGGAATGGAAAGGATTGGGATGGAGTGGAGTGGAGTGGACTTCAGTGGAGTGGAATGGAGTGGAATGGAAAGGGATGAAATCCACTGGACTCGAGTGGAGTGGAGTGGGATAGAGTTAAGTGGAGTGGAGTGGAATGGAGTGGAATGGAATGGGATTGAATTGAATGGAGTGCAGTGGATGGAGTGGAGTGGAAAGGAATTGAGCAGAATGGAGTGGTATGAAGTGGAATGGAGTGGAATTGAATGGGAATGAATTGAATGGAGTGCAGTGGATGGAGTGGAGTGGAAAGGAATTGAGCAGAATGGAGTGGAATGAAGTGGAGTGGAGTGGAATGGAGTGGATTTGTATGGAATGGAATGGAACAGAACAGAATGGAATGGTGAAATGAAATGTGAGCTGAGATTGTGCCACTGCACTGCCACTGGGGTGACGTGAGATCCTGTCGAAAGAAAGGTATGGAATGGAATGGAGTGGAGTGGATTGGAGTGGAGTGGAGTGGAATGGGATCGAATGGAATGGTGAAATGAAATGTGAGCTAAGATTGTACACTGCACTCCAGCCTGGGTGACAGAGTAAGATCTTGTCAAAAGAAACGAGTGGAATGGAATGGAGAGGAATGCAATGGAATGGAATGGAACGGAATGGAATGGAACGGAAAGGAATGGAACGGAACGGAACGGAACAGAATGGAACGGAATGGAATGGAGTGGGGTGGAGTGGAATGTAGTGGAATGGAATGGATTAGAGTGGAGTGGAGTGCATTGGAATGGAATGGAGTGGAGTGGACTGGAAGGGAATGGAATGCAATGGTGCAATATAATGTGAGCTGAGATTGTGCCACTGCACTCCAGCCTGGGTGACAGAGTGACATCCTGTCGAAAGAAAGGAATGGAATGGAATGGAGTGGTATGGAATGGAATGGAATGGAGTGGAGTGGAGTGGAGTGGAGTGGAGTGGAGTGGAGTGGAGTGGAGTAGAGTGGAGTGGAGTGGAGTGGAATGGAGTGGAATGGAGTGGAATGGAGTGGAATGGCATGGAATGGTATGTAATGGAGTGTTGTGGAGTGGAGTGGAGTGGAATGGAATGGGAAAGAATGGAATGGAGTGGAGTGGAATGGTGTGGAGTGGATTGGAGTGAAATGGAATGGAATAGAATGGAATGGAATGGTTAAATGAAATGTGAGCTGAGATTGTACCACTGCACTCCAGCCTGGGTGACAGAGTGATATCCTGTCACAAGAAAGGAATGGAATGGAATGGAGTGGAATGGAATGGTATGGAATGGTATGGAGTGGAATGGAGTGGACTGGAGTGGACTGGAGTGGAGTGGAGTGGAATGGAGTTGAATGGAATGAGATTGAATGGAATGGATTGGAGTGGAGTGGAATGCAGCGGAATAGAATGGTATGGAATGGAGTTGAATGGAGTGGAATAGAATGGAATGGAATGGAGTGGATTGGAGTGGAGTGGAGTGGAATGGAATGGAATGGCATGGAATGGAATGGAATCCAATGGAATGTAATGGAATGGAATAGAAAGCGATGTAATGGAATGATGAGAGGAAATATGAGCTGAGATTGTGCCACTGCACCCCATCCTGGGTGACAGAGTGAGATCCTGTCAAAAGAAAGGAGTGGAGTGGATTGGAGTGGAATGGAATATAATGGAATGGAACAGAGTGGAGTGGAATGGAGTGAAGAGGAGTAGAAAGGAGTGGAATGGAATGGAATGGAATGGAATGGAATGGAATGGAATGGAATGGAATGGAGTGGAGTGGAGTGGAGTGGAGTGGAGTGGAGTGGAGTGGAGTGGAGTGGAATTGAATGGAATGGTGAAATTAAATGTGAGCTGAGGTTGTGCCAGTGCACTCCAGCCTGGGTGACAGAGTGAGATCCTGTCGAAAGAAAGGAATGGAAAGGAATGGAATGGAGTGGATTGGAGTGGATTGGAGTGGAATGGAATATAATGGAATGGAACAGAGTGGAGTGGAATGGAGTGAAGAGGAGTGGAAAGGAGTGGAGTGGAATAGAATGGAATGGAAAGGAATGGAATGGAATGGAATGGTTAAATGAAATGAGAGCTGAGATTGTGCCATTGCACTACAGCCTGGGTGACCCAGTGAGATCCTGTCAAATGAATGGAATGGAATGGAAAGAAGTGGAAGGGAATGGAATGCAAAGATGTGAAATAATGGAATGGAATGGAATGGAATGGAATGGAATGGAATGGAATGGAATGGAATGGAATGGAGTGGAGTGTAGCAGAATTGAGTGGAATGGAATGGGATCGAATGGTGTATAGTGGAATGTAATGCAGTGTAATGGAACGGGAGTGAAGTGGAGTGGAGTGAAGTGGAATGGAGTATAGTGGAATGGGGTGGAATGGAATTGAGTGGAGTGGAGTTGAGTGGAGTGGAGTGGAGTGTAATTAAGTGGAATGTAGTGGAGTTGAGGGGAGTGCAGTGGAATGGAATGGAATGGAATGGAAATGTGGAATGAAATGCGAGGTGATGTGGTGACAAAGCACTCCAGCATGGGTGACAGAGCGAGATCCAGTCGAAAGAAAGAATGGAATGGAATGGAGTGGAATGGAATGGAATGCAATGGAACAGAACGGAATGGAATGGAACGGAATGGAATGGAATGGAATGAAGTAGAGAGGAGTGGAGGGTAGGGAGTGGAGAGGAATGAAGTGGACTGCAGTAGAATGGGGTGGAATGGAGTGGCATGGAATGGGTTGGAATGGAGTGGAATGTAGTCAGGTGGAGTGGAGTGGAATAAAGTGAAAAGGAATAGGATGGAATGGGATAGAATGGCATGGAGTGGAGTGGAGTAGAATGGATTGGAGTGGAGTGGAGTGCAATGGATTGGAATGGAATGGAGTGGAGAGGAGTTGAGTGGAGTGGAATGGAATGGTGAAATGAAATGTGAGCTGAGATTGTTCCACTGCACTGTAGCCTGGGTGACAGAGTGAGATCCTGTTGAAAGAAAGGAATGGAATGGAATGGAGTGGAATGGAATGGAATGGAACAGAATGGAGTAGAGAGGAGTGGAAGGGAGGGAGTGGAGTGGAGTGCAGCAGACTGGAGTAGAATGGAGTGGAATGGACTGGCATGGAATGGGTTGGAATGGAATGGACTGTAGTTGGGTGGAGTGGAGTGGAGTGGAATGAAGTGAAAAGGAATGGGATGGAATGGGATTGAATGGCATGGAGTGGAGTGGAGTGGATTGGAGTGGAGTGGAGTGCAATGGAGTGGAGTGGACTGCAATGGAGTGGAGTGGAGGGTAGTGGAGTGGAGTGGAGTGGAATGGTGAAATGAAATGTGAGCTGAGATTGTGCCACTGCACTCTAGCCTGGGTGACAGAGTGAGATCCTGTCGAAAAAAAGGAATGGAATGGAATGGAGAGGAATGGATTGGAATGCAAGGGAAAGGAATGGAGTGGAGTGGAGTTTAGCGGAGCAGAGTTTAGTGGAATGCACTCCAGCCTGGATGTCAGAGTGATATCCTGTTGAAAGAAAGGAATGTAATGGAATGGAGTGGATAGGAATGGAATGGAATGGAGTGGAATGGAATGGAATGGAGTGGAGTGGAGTGGAGTGGAGTGGAGTGGAGTGGAGTGGAGTGGAATGGAATGGAATGGAATGGAATGGAATGGAATGGAATGGAGTGGAGTGCAGTGGAGTGGAGTGGAGAGGAGTGGAATGGAATGGGACAGAATGGAATGGTATGGAATGGAATGGAGTGGACTGGAGTGGAGTGGATTGGCAGGGAGCGGAGTGCATTGGAAAGGAGTGGAATGGAATGGGATGGAATGGAATGGAGTGGAGTGGAGTGGAGTAGAGAGGAGTGGAGGGGAGGGAGTGGAGTGGCATGAAGTGGACTGGAATGGAGTGGAATGGAATGGAATGGAATGGAGTGGAGTGGAATGGAATGGAGTGTAGTGGAAATGAGTGGAATAGAATGGGATGGAATGGTGTGGAGTTCAGTGGAAAGCAGTGGAATGGAAAGGGATGGAATGGAGTGGAATGGAGCGGATTGGGGCAACGTGGAATGGACTGGGGTGGAATAGGGTGGAATGGAATGGAATGGAATGGAATGGAATGGAATGGAGTGGAATATAATGGAGTGTAGTGGAAATGAGTGGAATAGAATGGGATGGAATGGTGTGGAGTGGAGTGGAAAGCAGTGGAATGGAAAGGGATGGAATGGAGTGGAATGGAGCGGATTGGGGCAACGTGGAATGGACTGGGGTGGAATGGGGTGGAATGGAATGCAGTGGAGTCAAGTGCAGTAGAGTGGAATGGAGTGGTATGGAGTGGAGTGGAATGGAATGGAATGGAATGGAAATGTGAAATGAAATGTGAGCTGATATGTTGACAATGCACTCCAGCCTGGGTGACAGAGTGAGATCCTGTCGAAAGAAAGGAATGTAATGGAATGGAGTGGAATGGAATGGAATGCAATGGAACTGAATGGAATGGAATGGAGTGGAGAGGAGTGGAGAGGAGGGGAGTGGAGTAGAGTGAAGTGGAATGGAGTGTAATGGAATGGGTTGGAAGGGAAAGGAATGTAGTCAGATGGATTGGATTGGAGTGGAATGCAGTGGAATGGAATGGGATGGAATGGCATGGAGTAGAGTGGAGTGGAGTTTAATGGAGTGGAATGGAATGGAGTGGAGTGGAGTGGAGTGGAATGGAATGGAAGGGTGAAATGAAATGTGAGCTGAGATTCTGCAACTGCACTCCAGCCTGGATGACAGAGTGAGATCCTATCAAAAGAAAGTAATGGAATAGAATGGAGTCGAATGGAATGGAATGGAATGAAGGGGAGTGGAGTGGAGTATAGTTTAGTGGAATGGATTGGAATGGAATGGGATGGAATGGAGTGGAGTGGAGGCGAATGGAGTGGACTGGAGTGGATTGGACTGCAGTGGAATGGAAAGGGATGGAATGGAGTGGAGTGGAGTGAAGTGTAATGCAGTGGAGTGGAGTGAAGTGTAATGGAGTGGAGTGGAATGGGATGGAATGGATTGGAGTGGAGTGGCATGGAATGGAGTGAAGTTGAGTGGAGTGCAGTGGAGTGGAATGGAATGGAATGGAATGGTGAAATGAAATGTGTGCTGATGTGGTGACAATGCACTCCAGCCTGTATGACAGAGTGAGATCTTGTCAAAAGAAAGGAATGCAATGGAATGGAGTGGAAAGTAATGGAATGGAATCGAATGGAATGGAACGGAATGGAATGGAATGCAGTGGAGTGGAGTAGAATGGAGTGGAATGGAATGGAGTGGAGTGGAGTGGAGTGGAGTGGAATGGACTGGACTGGAATGGAATGGAATGGAATGGAGTGGAGTGGGTGGTAGTGGGAATGGAGTGCTGTGGAAGGGAATGGAATGGAATGGTGAAATGAAATGTGAGCTCACATTATGCCACTGCATGCCAGCCTGGTTTATAGAGTGAGATTCTGTCGAAAGATAGTAATGGAATGCAATGGAATGGAATGGAATAGAATGGAATGGAATAGAATAGAATAGAATAGAATGGAATGATGAAATGAAATGTGAGCAGAGATTGTGCCACTGTACTCCAGTATGGGTGAACGAGTGAGATCCTGTCAAAAGAAAAGAATGGAAAGGAATGGAGTGGAGTGGAATGGAAAGGATTGGGATGGAGTGGAGTGGAGTGGACTTCAGTGGAGTGGAATGGAGTGGAATGGAAAGGGATGAAATCCACTGGACTCGAGTGGAGTGGAGTGGGATAGAGTTAAGTGGAGTGGAGTGGAATGGAGTGGAATGGAATGGGATTGAATTGAATGGAGTGCAGTGGATGGAGTGGAGTGGAAAGGAATTGAGCAGAATGGAGTGGAATGAAGTGGAATGGAGTGGAATGGAATGGGATTGAATTGAATGGAGTGCAGTGGATGGAGTGGAGTGGAAAGGAATTGAGCAGAATGGAGTGGAATGAAGTGGAGTGGAGTGGAATGGAGTGGATTTGTATGGAATGGAATGGAACAGAACAGAATGGAATGGTGAAATGAAATGTGAGCTGAGATTGTGCCACTGCACTGCCACTGGGGTGACGTGAGATCCTGTCGAAAGAAAGGTATGGAATGGAATGGAGTGGAGTGGATTGGAGTGGAGTGGAGTGGAATGGGATCGAATGGAATGGTGAAATGAAATGTGAGCTAAGATTGTACACTGCACTCCAGCCTGGGTGACAGAGTAAGATCTTGTCAAAAGAAACGAGTGGAATGGAATGGAGAGGAATGCAATGGAATGGAATGGAACGGAATGGAATGGAATGGAATGGAACGGAAAGGAATGGAACGGAACGGAACGGAACAGAATGGAACGGAATGGAATGGAGTGGGGTGGAGTGGAATGTAGTGGAATGGAATGGATTAGAGTGGAGTGGAGTGCATTGGAATGGAGTGGAGTGGAGTGGACTGGAAGGGAATGGAATGCAATGGTGCAATATAATGTGAGCTGAGATTGTGCCACTGCACTCCAGCCTGGGTGACAGAGTGAGATCCTGTCGAAAGAAAGGAATGGAATGGAATGGAGTGGTATGGAATGGAATGGAATGGAGTGGAGTGGAGTGGAGTGGAGTGGAGTGGAGTGGAGTGGAGTGGAATGGAGTGGAATGGAGTGGAATGGCATGGAATGGTATGTAATGGAGTGTTGTGGAGTGGAGTGGAGTGGAATGGAATGGGAAAGAACGGAATGGAGTGGAGTGGAATGGTGTGGAGTGGATTGGAGTGAAATGGAATGGAATAGAATGGAATGGAATGGTTAAATGAAATGTGAGCTGAGATTGTACCACTGCACTCCAGCCTGGGTGACAGAGTGATATCCTGTCACAAGAAAGGAATGGAATGGAATGGAGTGGAATGGAATGGTATGGAATGGTATGGAGTGGAATGGAGTGGACTGGAGTGGACTGGAGTGGAGTGGAGTGGAATGGAGTTGAATGGAATGAGATTGAATGGAATGGATTGGAGTGGAGTGGAATGCAGCGGAATAGAATGGTATGGAATGGAGTTGAATGGAGTGGAATAGAATGGAATGGAATGGAGTGGATTGGAGTGGAGTGGAGTGGAATGGAATGGAATGGCATGGAATGGAATGGAATCCAATGGAATGTAATGGAATGGAATAGAAAGCGATGTAATGGAATGATGAGAGGAAATATGAGCTGAGATTGTGCCACTGCACCCCATCCTGGGTGACAGAGTGAGATCCTGTCAAAAGAAAGGAGTGGAGTGGATTGGAGTGGAATGGAATATAATGGAATGGAACAGAGTGGAGTGGAATGGAGTGAAGAGGAGTGGAAAGGAGTGGAATGGAATGGAATGGAATGGAATGGAATGGAATGGAATGGAGTGGAGTGGAGTGGAGTGGAGTGGAGTGGAGTGGAGTGGAGTGGAGTGGAATTGAATGGAATGGTGAAATTAAATGTGAGCTGAGGTTGTGCCAGTGCACTCCAGCCTGGGTGACAGAGTGAGATCCTGTCGAAAGAAAGGAATGGAAAGGAATGGAATGGAGTGGATTGGAGTGGATTGGAGTGGAATGGAATATAATGGAATGGAACAGAGTGGAGTGGAATGGAGTGGAAAGGAGTGGAGTGGAATAGAATGGAATGGAAAGGAATGGAATGGAGTGGATTGGAGTGGATTGGAGTGGAATGGAATATAATGGAATGGAACAGAGTGGAGTGGAATGGAGTGAAGAGGAGTGGAAAGGAGTGGAGTGGAATAGAATGGAATGGAAAGGAATGGAATGGAATGGAATGGTTAAATGAAATGAGAGCTGAGATTGTGCCATTGCACTACAGCCTGGGTGACCCAGTGAGATCCTGTCAAATGAATGGAATGGAATGGAAAGAAGTGGAAGGGAATGGAATGCAAAGATGTGAAATAATGGAATGGAATGGAATGGAATGGAATGGAATGGAATGGAATGGAATGGAATGGAATGGAGTGGAGTGTAGCAGAATTGAGTGGAATGGAATGGGATCGAATGGTGTATAGTGGAATGTAATGCAGTGTAATGGAACGGGAGTGAAGTGGAGTGGAGTGAAGTGGAATGGAGTATAGTGGAATGGGGTGGAATGGAATTGAGTGGAGTGGAGTTGAGTGGAGTGGAGTGGAGTGTAATTAAGTGGAATGTAGTGGAGTTGAGGGGAGTGCAGTGGAATGGAATGGAATGGAATGGAAATGTGGAATGAAATGCGAGGTGATGTGGTGACAAAGCACTCCAGCATGGGTGACAGAGCGAGATCCAGTCGAAAGAAAGAATGGAATGGAATGGAGTGGAATGGAATGGAATGCAATGGAACAGAACGGAATGGAATGGAACGGAATGGAATGGAATGGAATGAAGTAGAGAGGAGTGGAGGGTAGGGAGTGGAGAGGAATGAAGTGGACTGCAGTAGAATGGGGTGGAATGGAGTGGCATGGAATGGGTTGGAATGGAGTGGAATGTAGTCAGGTGGAGTGGAGTGGAATAAAGTGAAAAGGAATAGGATGGAATGGGATAGAATGGCATGGAGTGGAGTGGAGTAGAATGGATTGGAGTGGAGTGGAGTGCAATGGATTGGAATGGAATGGAGTGGAGAGGAGTTGAGTGGAGTGGAATGGAATGGTGAAATGAAATGTGAGCTGAGATTGTTCCACTGCACTGTAGCCTGGGTGACAGAGTGAGATCCTGTTGAAAGAAAGGAATGGAATGGAATGGAGTGGAATGGAATGGAATGGAACAGAATGGAGTAGAGAGGAGTGGAAGGGAGGGAGTGGAGTGGAGTGCAGCAGACTGGAGTAGAATGGAGTGGAATGGACTGGCATGGAATGGGTTGGAATGGAATGGACTGTAGTTGGGTGGAGTGGAGTGGAGTGGAATGAAGTGAAAAGGAATGGGATGGAATGGGATTGAATGGCATGGAGTGGAGTGGAGTGGATTGGAGTGGAGTGGAGTGCAATGGAGTGGAGTGGACTGCAATGGAGTGGAGTGGAGGGTAGTGGAGTGGAGTGGAGTGGAATGGTGAAATGAAATGTGAGCTGAGATTGTGCCACTGCACTCTAGCCTGGGTGACAGAGTGAGATCCTGTCGAAAAAAAGGAATGGAATGGAATGGAGAGGAATGGATTGGAATGCAAGGGAAAGGAATGGAGTGGAGTGGAGTTTAGCGGAGCAGAGTTTAGTGGAATGCACTCCAGCCTGGATGTCAGAGTGATATCCTGTTGAAAGAAAGGAATGTAATGGAATGGAGTGGATAGGAATGGAATGGAATGGAGTGGAATGGAATGGAATGGAGTGGAGTGGAGTGGAGTGGAGTGGAGTGGAGTGGAGTGGAGTGGAATGGAATGGAATGGAATGGAATGGAATGGAATGGAATGGAATGGAGTGGAGTGCAGTGGAGTGGAGTGGAGAGGAGTGGAATGGAATGGGACAGAATGGAATGGTATGGAATGGAATGGAGTGGACTGGAGTGGAGTGGATTGGCAGGGAGCGGAGTGCATTGGAAAGGAGTGGAATGGAATGGGATGGAATGGAATGGAGTGGAGTGGAGTGGAGTAGAGAGGAGTGGAGGGGAGGGAGTGGAGTGGCATGAAGTGGACTGGAATGGAGTGGAATGGAATGGAATGGAATGGAGTGGAGTGGAATGGAATGGAGTGTAGTGGAAATGAGTGGAATAGAATGGGATGGAATGGTGTGGAGTTCAGTGGAAAGCAGTGGAATGGAAAGGGATGGAATGGAGTGGAATGGAGCGGATTGGGGCAACGTGGAATGGACTGGGGTGGAATAGGGTGGAATGGAATGGAATGGAATGGAATGGAATGGAATGGAGTGGAATATAATGGAGTGTAGTGGAAATGAGTGGAATAGAATGGGATGGAATGGTGTGGAGTGGAGTGGAAAGCAGTGGAATGGAAAGGGATGGAATGGAGTGGAATGGAGCGGATTGGGGCAACGTGGAATGGACTGGGGTGGAATGGGGTGGAATGGAATGCAGTGGAGTCAAGTGCAGTAGAGTGGAATGGAGTGGTATGGAGTGGAGTGGAATGGAATGGAATGGAATGGAAATGTGAAATGAAATGTGAGCTGATATGTTGACAATGCACTCCAGCCTGGGTGACAGAGTGAGATCCTGTCGAAAGAAAGGAATGTAATGGAATGGAGTGGAATGGAATGGAATGCAATGGAACTGAATGGAATGGAATGGAGTGGAGAGGAGTGGAGAGGAGGGGAGTGGAGTAGAGTGAAGTGGAATGGAGTGTAATGGAATGGGTTGGAAGGGAAAGGAATGTAGTCAGATGGATTGGATTGGAGTGGAATGCAGTGGAATGGAATGGGATGGAATGGCATGGAGTAGAGTGGAGTGGAGTTTAATGGAGTGGAATGGAATGGAGTGGAGTGGAGTGGAGTGGAATGGAATGGAAGGGTGAAATGAAATGTGAGCTGAGATTCTGCAACTGCACTCCAGCCTGGATGACAGAGTGAGATCCTATCAAAAGAAAGTAATGGAATAGAATGGAGTCGAATGGAATGGAATGGAATGAAGGGGAGTGGAGTGGAGTATAGTTTAGTGGAATGGATTGGAATGGAATGGGATGGAATGGAGTGGAGTGGAGGCGAATGGAGTGGACTGGAGTGGATTGGACTGCAGTGGAATGGAAAGGGATGGAATGGAGTGGAGTGGAGTGAAGTGTAATGCAGTGGAGTGGAGTGAAGTGTAATGGAGTGGAGTGGAATGGGATGGAATGGATTGGAGTGGAGTGGCATGGAATGGAGTGAAGTTGAGTGGAGTGCAGTGGAGTGGAATGGAATGGAATGGAATGGTGAAATGAAATGTGTGCTGATGTGGTGACAATGCACTCCAGCCTGTATGACAGAGTGAGATCTTGTCAAAAGAAAGGAATGCAATGGAATGGAGTGGAAAGTAATGGAATGGAATCGAATGGAATGGAACGGAATGGAATGGAATGCAGTGGAGTGGAGTAGAATGGAGTGGAATGGAATGGAGTGGAGTGGAGTGGAGTGGAGTGGAATGGACTGGACTGGAATGGAATGGAATGGAATGGAGTGGAGTGGGTGGTAGTGGGAATGGAGTGCTGTGGAAGGGAATGGAATGGAATGGTGAAATGAAATGTGAGCTCACATTATGCCACTGCATGCCAGCCTGGTTTATAGAGTGAGATTCTGTCGAAAGATAGTAATGGAATGCAATGGAATGGAATGGAATAGAATGGAATGGAATAGAATAGAATAGAATAGAATGGAATGATGAAATGAAATGTGAGCAGAGATTGTGCCACTGTACTCCAGTATGGGTGAACGAGTGAGATCCTGTCAAAAGAAAAGAATGGAAAGGAATGGAGTGGAGTGGAATGGAAAGGATTGGGATGGAGTGGAGTGGAGTGGACTTCAGTGGAGTGGAATGGAGTGGAATGGAAAGGGATGAAATCCACTGGACTCGAGTGGAGTGGAGTGGGATAGAGTTAAGTGGAGTGGAGTGGAATGGAGTGGAATGGAATGGGATTGAATTGAATGGAGTGCAGTGGATGGAGTGGAGTGGAAAGGAATTGAGCAGAATGGAGTGGAATGAAGTGGAATGGAGTGGAATGGAATGGGATTGAATTGAATGGAGTGCAGTGGATGGAGTGGAGTGGAAAGGAATTGAGCAGAATGGAGTGGAATGAAGTGGAGTGGAGTGGAATGGAGTGGATTTGTATGGAATGGAATGGAACAGAACAGAATGGAATGGTGAAATGAAATGTGAGCTGAGATTGTGCCACTGCACTGCCACTGGGGTGACGTGAGATCCTGTCGAAAGAAAGGTATGGAATGGAATGGAGTGGAGTGGATTGGAGTGGAGTGGAGTGGAATGGGATCGAATGGAATGGTGAAATGAAATGTGAGCTAAGATTGTACACTGCACTCCAGCCTGGGTGACAGAGTAAGATCTTGTCAAAAGAAACGAGTGGAATGGAATGGAGAGGAATGCAATGGAATGGAATGGAACGGAATGGAATGGAATGGAATGGAACGGAAAGGAATGGAACGGAACGGAACGGAACAGAATGGAACGGAATGGAATGGAGTGGGGTGGAGTGGAATGTAGTGGAATGGAATGGATTAGAGTGGAGTGGAGTGCATTGGAATGGAGTGGAGTGGAGTGGACTGGAAGGGAATGGAATGCAATGGTGCAATATAATGTGAGCTGAGATTGTGCCACTGCACTCCAGCCTGGGTGACAGAGTGAGATCCTGTCGAAAGAAAGGAATGGAATGGAATGGAGTGGTATGGAATGGAATGGAATGGAGTGGAGTGGAGTGGAGTGGAGTGGAGTGGAGTGGAGTGGAGTGGAATGGAGTGGAATGGAGTGGAATGGCATGGAATGGTATGTAATGGAGTGTTGTGGAGTGGAGTGGAGTGGAATGGAATGGGAAAGAACGGAATGGAGTGGAGTGGAATGGTGTGGAGTGGATTGGAGTGAAATGGAATGGAATAGAATGGAATGGAATGGTTAAATGAAATGTGAGCTGAGATTGTACCACTGCACTCCAGCCTGGGTGACAGAGTGATATCCTGTCACAAGAAAGGAATGGAATGGAATGGAGTGGAATGGAATGGTATGGAATGGTATGGAGTGGAATGGAGTGGACTGGAGTGGACTGGAGTGGAGTGGAGTGGAATGGAGTTGAATGGAATGAGATTGAATGGAATGGATTGGAGTGGAGTGGAATGCAGCGGAATAGAATGGTATGGAATGGAGTTGAATGGAGTGGAATAGAATGGAATGGAATGGAGTGGATTGGAGTGGAGTGGAGTGGAATGGAATGGAATGGCATGGAATGGAATGGAATCCAATGGAATGTAATGGAATGGAATAGAAAGCGATGTAATGGAATGATGAGAGGAAATATGAGCTGAGATTGTGCCACTGCACCCCATCCTGGGTGACAGAGTGAGATCCTGTCAAAAGAAAGGAGTGGAGTGGATTGGAGTGGAATGGAATATAATGGAATGGAACAGAGTGGAGTGGAATGGAGTGAAGAGGAGTGGAAAGGAGTGGAATGGAATGGAATGGAATGGAATGGAATGGAATGGAATGGAATGGAGTGGAGTGGAGTGGAGTGGAGTGGAGTGGAGTGGAGTGGAGTGGAGTGGAATTGAATGGAATGGTGAAATTAAATGTGAGCTGAGGTTGTGCCAGTGCACTCCAGCCTGGGTGACAGAGTGAGATCCTGTCGAAAGAAAGGAATGGAAAGGAATGGAATGGAGTGGATTGGAGTGGATTGGAGTGGAATGGAATATAATGGAATGGAACAGAGTGGAGTGGAATGGAGTGGAAAGGAGTGGAGTGGAATAGAATGGAATGGAAAGGAATGGAATGGAATGGAATGGTTAAATGAAATGAGAGCTGAGATTTTGCCATTGCACTACAGCCTGGGTGACCCAGTGAGATCCTGTCAAAAGAATGGAATGGAATGGAAGGAAGTGGAAGGGAATGGAATGCAAAGATGTGAAATAATAATGGAATGGAATGGAATGGAATGGAATGGAATGGAATGGAATGGAATGGAGTGGAGTGTAGCAGAATTGAGTGGAATGGAATGGGATCGAATGGTGTATAGTGGAATGTAATGCAGTGTAATGGAACGGGAGTGAAGTGGAGTGGAGTGAAGTGGAATGGAGTATAGTGGAATGGGGTGGAATGGAATTGAGTGGAGTGGAGTTGAGTGGAGTGGAGTGGAGTGTAATTAAGTGGAATGTAGTGGAGTTGAGGGGAGTGCAGTGGAATGGAATGGAATGGAATGGAAATGTGGAATGAAATGCGAGGTGATGTGGTGACAAAGCACTCCAGCATGGGTGACAGAGCGAGATCCAGTCGAAAGAAAGAATGGAATGGAATGGAGTGGAATGGAATGGAATGCAATGGAACAGAACGGAATGGAATGGAACGGAATGGAATGGAATGGAATGAAGTAGAGAGGAGTGGAGGGTAGGGAGTGGAGAGGAATGAAGTGGACTGCAGTAGAATGGGGTGGAATGGAGTGGCATGGAATGGGTTGGAATGGAGTGGAATGTAGTCAGGTGGAGTGGAGTGGAATAAAGTGAAAAGGAATAGGATGGAATGGGATAGAATGGCATGGAGTGGAGTGGAGTAGAATGGATTGGAGTGGAGTGGAGTGCAATGGATTGGAATGGAATGGAGTGGAGAGGAGTTGAGTGGAGTGGAATGGAATGGTGAAATGAAATGTGAGCTGAGATTGTTCCACTGCACTGTAGCCTGGGTGACAGAGTGAGATCCTGTTGAAAGAAAGGAATGGAATGGAATGGAGTGGAATGGAATGGAATGGAACAGAATGGAGTAGAGAGGAGTGGAAGGGAGGGAGTGGAGTGGAGTGCAGCAGACTGGAGTAGAATGGAGTGGAATGGACTGGCATGGAATGGGTTGGAATGGAATGGACTGTAGTTGGGTGGAGTGGAGTGGAGTGGAATGAAGTGAAAAGGAATGGGATGGAATGGGATTGAATGGCATGGAGTGGAGCGAAGTGGATTGGAGTGGAGTGGAGTGCAATGGAGTGGAGTGGACTGCAATGGAGTGGAGTGGAGGGTAGTGGAGTGGAGTGGAGTGGAATGGTGAAATGAAATGTGAGCTGAGATTGTGCCACTGCACTCTAGCCTGGGTGACAGAGTGAGATCCTGTCGAAAAAAAGGAATGGAATGGAATGGAGAGGAATGGATTGGAATGCAAGGGAGAGGAATGGAGTGGAGTGGAGTTTAGCGGAGCAGAGTTTAGTGGAATGCACTCCAGCCTGGATGTCAGAGTGATATCCTGTTGAAAGAAAGGAATGTAAAGGAATGGAGTGGATAGGAATGGAATGGAATGGAGTGGAATGGAATGGAATGGAGTGGAGTGGAGTGGAGTGGAGTGGAGTGGAGTGGAATGGAATGGAATGGAATGGAATGGAATGGAATGGAATGGAATGGAATGGAATGGAATGGAGTGGAGTGCAGTGGAGTGGAGTGGAGAGGAGTGGAATGGAATGGGACAGAATGGAATGGTATGGAATGGAATGGAGTGGACTGGAGTGGAGTGGATTGGCAGGGAGCGGAGTGCATTGGAAAGGAGTGGAATGGAATGGGATGGAATGGAATGGAGTGGAGTGGAGTGTAGTAGAGAGGAGTGGAGGGGAGGGAGTGGAGTGGCATGAAGTGGACTGGAATGGAGTGGAATGGAATGGAATGGAATGGAATGGAGTGGAGTGGAATGGAATGGAGTGTAGTGGAAATGAGTGGAATAGAATGGGATGGAATGGTGTGGAGTTCAGTGGAAAGCAGTGGAATGGAAAGGGATGGAATGGAGTGGAATGGAGCGGATTGGGGCAACGTGGAATGGACTGGGGTGGAATAGTGTGGAATGGAATGGAATGGAATGGAATGGAATGGAGTGGAATGGAATGGAATGGAATGGAATGGAGTGGAATATAATGGAGTGTAGTGGAAATGAGTGGAATAGAATGGGATGGAATGGTGTGGAGTGGAGTGGAAAGCAGTGGAATGGAAAGGGATGGAATGGAGTGGAATGGAGCGGATTGGGGCAACGTGGAATGGACTGGGGTGGAATGGGGTGGAATGGAATGCAGTGGAGTCAAGTGCAGTAGAGTGGAATGGAGTGGTATGGAGTGGAGTGGAATGGAATGGAATGGAATGGAAATGTGAAATGAAATGTGAGCTGATATGTTGACAATGCACTCCAGCCTGGGTGACAGAGTGAGATCCTGTCGAAAGAAAGGAATGTAATGGAATGGAGTGGAATGGAATGGAATGCAATGGAACTGAATGGAATGGAATGGAGTGGAGAGGAGTGGAGAGGAGGGGAGTGGAGTAGAGTGAAGTGGAATGGAGTGTAATGGAATGGGTTGGAAGGGAAAGGAATGTAGTCAGATGGATTGGATTGGAGTGGAATGCAGTGGAATGGAATGGGATGGAATGGCATGGAGTAGAGTGGAGTGGAGTTTAATGGAGTGGAATGGAATGGAGTGGAGTGGAGTGGAGTGGAGTGGAATGGAATGGAAGGGTGAAATGAAATGTGAGCTGAGATTCTGCAACTGCACTCCAGCCTGGATGACAGAGTGAGATCCTATCAAAAGAAAGTAATGGAATAGAATGGAGTCGAATGGAATGGAATGGAATGAAGTGGAGTGGAGTGGAGTATAGTTTAGTGGAATGGATTGGAATGGAATGGGATGGAATGGAGTGGAGTGGAGGCGAATGGAGTGGACTGGAGTGGATTGGACTGCAGTGGAATGGAAAGGGATGGAATGGAGTGGAGTGGAGTGAAGTGTAATGCAGTGGAGTGGAGTGAAGTGTAATGGAGTGGAGTGGAATGGGATGGAATGGATTGGAGTGGAGTGGCATGGAATGGAGTGAAGTTGAGTGGAGTGCAGTGGAGTGGAATGGAATGGAATGGAATGGTGAAATGAAATGTGTGCTGATGTGGTGACAATGCACTCCAGCCTGTATGACAGAGTGAGATCTTGTCAAAAGAAAGGAATGCAATGGAATGGAGTGGAAAGTAATGGAATGGAATCGAATGGAATGGAACGGAATGGAATGGAATGCAGTGGAGTGGAGTAGAATGGAGTGGAATGGAATGGAGTGGAGTGGAGTGGAGTGGAGTGGAATGGACTGGACTGGAATGGAATGGAATGGAATGGAGTGGAGTGGGTGGTAGTGGGAATGGAGTGCTGTGGAAGGGAATGGAATGGAATGGTGAAATGAAATGTGAGCTCACATTATGCCACTGCATGCCAGCCTGGTTTATAGAGTGAGATTCTGTCGAAAGATAGTAATGGAATGCAATGGAATGGAATGGAATAGAATGGAATGGAATAGAATAGAATAGAATAGAATGGAATGATGAAATGAAATGTGAGCAGAGATTGTGCCACTGTACTCCAGTATGGGTGAACGAGTGAGATCCTGTCAAAAGAAAAGAATGGAAAGGAATGGAGTGGAGTGGAATGGAAAGGATTGGGATGGAGTGGAGTGGAGTGGACTTCAGTGGAGTGGAATGGAGTGGAATGGAAAGGGATGAAATCCACTGGACTCGAGTGGAGTGGAGTGGGATAGAGTTAAGTGGAGTGGAGTGGAATGGAGTGGAATGGAATGGGATTGAATTGAATGGAGTGCAGTGGATGGAGTGGAGTGGAAAGGAATTGAGCAGAATGGAGTGGAATGAAGTGGAATGGAGTGGAATGGAATGGGATTGAATTGAATGGAGTGCAGTGGATGGAGTGGAGTGGAAAGGAATTGAGCAGAATGGAGTGGAATGAAGTGGAGTGGAGTGGAATGGAGTGGATTTGTATGGAATGGAATGGAACAGAACAGAATGGAATGGTGAAATGAAATGTGAGCTGAGATTGTGCCACTGCACTGCCACTGGGGTGACGTGAGATCCTGTCGAAAGAAAGGTATGGAATGGAATGGAGTGGAGTGGATTGGAGTGGAGTGGAGTGGAATGGGATCGAATGGAATGGTGAAATGAAATGTGAGCTAAGATTGTACACTGCACTCCAGCCTGGGTGACAGAGTAAGATCTTGTCAAAAGAAACGAGTGGAATGGAATGGAGAGGAATGCAATGGAATGGAATGGAACGGAATGGAATGGAATGGAATGGAACGGAAAGGAATGGAACGGAACGGAACGGAACAGAATGGAACGGAATGGAATGGAGTGGGGTGGAGTGGAATGTAGTGGAATGGAATGGATTAGAGTGGAGTGGAGTGCATTGGAATGGAGTGGAGTGGAGTGGACTGGAAGGGAATGGAATGCAATGGTGCAATATAATGTGAGCTGAGATTGTGCCACTGCACTCCAGCCTGGGTGACAGAGTGAGATCCTGTCGAAAGAAAGGAATGGAATGGAATGGAGTGGAGTGGAGTGGAGTGGAGTGGAGTGGAGTGGAGTGGAATGGAGTGGAATGGAGTGGAATGGCATGGAATGGTATGTAATGGAGAGTTGTGGAGTGGAGTGGAGTGGAATGGAATGGGAAAGAATGGAATGGAGTGGAGTGGAATGGTGTGGAGTGGATTGGAGTGAAATGGAATGGAATAGAATGGAATGGAATGGTTAAATGAAATGTGAGCTGAGATTGTACCACTGCACTCCAGCCTGGGTGGCAGAGTGATATCCTGTCACAAGAAAGGAATGGAATGGAATGGAGTGAAATGGAATGGTATGGAATGGTATGGAGTGGAATGGAGTGGACTGGAGTGGACTGGAGTGGAGTGGAGTGGAATGGAGTTGAATGGAATGAGATTGAATGGAATGGATTGGAGTGGAGTGGAATGCAGCGGAATAGAATGGTATGGAATGGAGTTGAATGGAGTGGAATAGAATGGAATGGAATGGAGTGGATTGGAGTGGAGTGGAGTGGAATGGAATGGAATGGCATGGAATGGAATGGAATCCAATGGAATGTAATGGAATGGAATAGAAAGCGATGTAATGGAATGATGAGAGGAAATATGAGCTGAGATTGTGCCACTGCACCCCATCCTGGGTGACAGAGTGAGATCCTGTCAAAAGAAAGGAGTGGAGTGGATTGGAGTGGAATGGAATATAATGGAATGGAACAGAGTGGAGTGGAATGGAGTGAAGAGGAGTAGAAAGGAGTGGAATGGAATGGAATGGAATGGAATGGAATGGAATGGAGTGGAGTGGAGTGGAGTGGAGTGGAGTGGAGTGGAGTGGAATTGAATGGAATGGTGAAATTAAATGTGAGCTGAGGTTGTGCCAGTGCACTCCAGCCTGGGTGACAGAGTGAGATCCTGTCGAAAGAAAGGAATGGAAAGGAATGGAATGGAGTGGATTGGAGTGGATTGGAGTGGAATGGAATATAATGGAATGGAACAGAGTGGAGTGGAATGGAGTGAAGAGGAGTGGAAAGGAGTGGAGTGGAATAGAATGGAATGGAAAGGAATGGAATGGAATGGAATGGTTAAATGAAATGAGAGCTGAGATTGTGCCATTGCACTACAGCCTGGGTGACCCAGTGAGATCCTGTCAAAAGAATGGAATGGAATGGAAGGAAGTGGAAGGGAATGGAATGCAAAGATGTGAAATAATGGAATGGAATGGAATGGAATGGAATGGAATGGAATGGAATGGAATGGAATGGAATGGAATGGAATGGAGTGGAGTGTAGCAGAATTGAGTGGAATGGAATGGGATCGAATGGTGTATAGTGGAATGTAATGCAGTGTAATGGAACGGGAGTGAAGTGGAGTGGAGTGAAGTGGAATGGAGTATAGTGGAATGGGGTGGAATGGAATTGAGTGGAGTGGAGTTGAGTGGAGTGGAGTGGAGTGTAATTAAGTGGAATGTAGTGGAGTTGAGGGGAGTGCAGTGGAATGGAATGGAATGGAATGGAAATGTGGAATGAAATGCGAGGTGATGTGGTGACAAAGCACTCCAGCATGGGTGACAGAGCGAGATCCAGTCGAAAGAAAGAATGGAATGGAATGGAGTGGAATGGAATGGAATGCAATGGAACAGAACGGAATGGAATGGAACGGAATGGAATGGAATGGAATGAAGTAGAGAGGAGTGGAGGGTAGGGAGTGGAGAGGAATGAAGTGGACTGCAGTAGAATGGGGTGGAATGGAGTGGCATGGAATGGGTTGGAATGGAGTGGAATGTAGTCAGGTGGAGTGGAGTGGAATAAAGTGAAAAGGAATAGGATGGAATGGGATAGAATGGCATGGAGTGGAGTGGAGTAGAATGGATTGGAGTGGAGTGGAGTGCAATGGATTGGAATGGAATGGAGTGGAGAGGAGTTGAGTGGAGTGGAATGGAATGGTGAAATGAAATGTGAGCTGAGATTGTTCCACTGCACTGTAGCCTGGGTGACAGAGTGAGATCCTGTTGAAAGAAAGGAATGGAATGGAATGGAGTGGAATGGAATGGAATGGAACAGAATGGAGTAGAGAGGAGTGGAAGGGAGGGAGTGGAGTGGAGTGCAGCAGACTGGAGTAGAATGGAGTGGAATGGACTGGCATGGAATGGGTTGGAATGGAATGGACTGTAGTTGGGTGGAGTGGAGTGGAGTGGAATGAAGTGAAAAGGAATGGGATGGAATGGGATTGAATGGCATGGAGTGGAGCGGAGTGGATTGGAGTGGAGTGGAGTGCAATGGAGTGGAGTGGACTGCAATGGAGTGGAGTGGAGGGTAGTGGAGTGGAGTGGAGTGGAATGGTGAAATGAAATGTGAGCTGAGATTGTGCCACTGCACTCTAGCCTGGGTGACAGAGTGAGATCCTGTCGAAAAAAAGGAATGGAATGGAATGGAGAGGAATGGATTGGAATGCAAGGGAAAGGAATGGAGTGGAGTGGAGTTTAGCGGAGCAGAGTTTAGTGGAATGCACTCCAGCCTGGATGTCAGAGTGATATCCTGTTGAAAGAAAGGAATGTAATGGAATGGAGTGGATAGGAATGGAATGGAATGGAGTGGAATGGAATGGAATGGAGTGGAGTGGAGTGGAGTGGAGTGGAGTGGAGTGGAATGGAATGGAATGGAATGGAATGGAATGGAATGGAATGGAATGGAATGGAGTGGAGTGCAGTGGAGTGGAGTGGAGAGGAGTGGAATGGAATGGGACAGAATGGAATGGTATGGAATGGAATGGAGTGGACTGGAGTGGAGTGGATTGGCAGGGAGCGGAGTGCATTGGAAAGGAGTGGAATGGAATGGGATGGAATGGAATGGAGTGGAGTGGAGTGTAGTAGAGAGGAGTGGAGGGGAGGGAGTGGAGTGGCATGAAGTGGACTGGAATGGAGTGGAATGGAATGGAATGGAATGGAATGGAGTGGAGTGGAATGGAATGGAGTGTAGTGGAAATGAGTGGAATAGAATGGGATGGAATGGTGTGGAGTTCAGTGGAAAGCAGTGGAATGGAAAGGGATGGAATGGAGTGGAATGGAGCGGATTGGGGCAACGTGGAATGGACTGGGGTGGAATAGGGTGGAATGGAATGAAATGGAATTGAATGGAATGGAATGGAATGGAATGGAATGGAATGGAATGGAATGGAGTGGAATATAATGGAGTGTAGTGGAAATGAGTGGAATAGAATGGGATGGAATGGTGTGGAGTGGAGTGGAAAGCAGTGGAATGGAAAGGGATGGAATGGAGTGGAATGGAGCGGATTGGGGCAACGTGGAATGGACTGGGGTGGAATGGGGTGGAATGGAATGCCGTGGAGTCAAGTGCAGTAGAGTGGAATGGAGTGGTATGGAGTGGAGTGGAATGGAATGGAATGGAATGGAAATGTGAAATGAAATGTGAGCTGATATGTTGACAATGCACTCCAGCCTGGGTGACAGAGTGAGATCCTGTCGAAAGAAAGGAATGTAATGGAATGGAGTGGAATGGAATGGAATGCAATGGAACTGAATGGAATGGAATGGAGTGGAGAGGAGTGGAGAGGAGGGGAGTGGAGTAGAGTGAAGTGGAATGGAGTGTAATGGAATGGGTTGGAAGGGAAAGGAATGTAGTCAGATGGATTGGATTGGAGTGGAATGCAGTGGAATGGAATGGGATGGAATGGCATGGAGTAGAGTGGAGTGGAGTTTAATGGAGTGGAATGGAATGGAGTGGAGTGGAGTGGAGTGGAGTGGAATGGAAGGGTGAAATGAAATGTGAGCTGAGATTCTGCAACTGCACTCCAGCCTGGATGACAGAGTGAGATCCTATCAAAAGAAAGTAATGGAATAGAATGGAGTCGAATGGAATGGAATGGAATGAAGTGGAGTGGAGTGGAGTATAGTTTAGTGGAATGGATTGGAATGGAATGGGATGGAATGGAGTGGAGTGGAGGCGAATGGAGTGGACTGGAGTGGATTGGACTGCAGTGGAATGGAAAGGGATGGAATGGAGTGGAGTGGAGTGAAGTGTAATGCAGTGGAGTGGAGTGAAGTGTAATGGAGTGGAGTGGAATGGGATGGAATGGATTGGAGTGGAGTGGCATGGAATGGAGTGAAGTTGAGTGGAGTGCAGTGGAGTGGAATGGAATGGAATGGAATGGTGAAATGAAATGTGTGCTGATGTGGTGACAATGCACTCCAGCCTGTATGACAGAGTGAGATCTTGTCAAAAGAAAGGAATGCAATGGAATGGAGTGGAAAGTAATGGAATGGAATCGAATGGAATGGAACGGAATGGAATGGAATGCAGTGGAGTGGAGTAGAATGGAGTGGAATGGAATGGAGTGGAGTGGAGTGGAGTGGAGTGGAATGGACTGGACTGGAATGGAATGGAATGGAATGGAGTGGAGTGGGTGGTAGTGGGAATGGAGTGCTGTGGAAGGGAATGGAATGGAATGGTGAAATGAAATGTGAGCTCACATTATGCCACTGCATGCCAGCCTGGTTTATAGAGTGAGATTCTGTCGAAAGATAGTAATGGAATGCAATGGAATGGAATGGAATAGAATGGAATGGAATAGAATAGAATAGAATAGAATGGAATGATGAAATGAAATGTGAGCAGAGATTGTGCCACTGTACTCCAGTATGGGTGAACGAGTGAGATCCTGTCAAAAGAAAAGAATGGAAAGGAATGGAGTGGAGTGGAATGGAAAGGATTGGGATGGAGTGGAGTGGAGTGGACTTCAGTGGAGTGGAATGGAGTGGAATGGAAAGGGATGAAATCCACTGGACTCGAGTGGAGTGGAGTGGGATAGAGTTAAGTGGAGTGGAGTGGAATGGAGTGGAATGGAATGGGATTGAATTGAATGGAGTGCAGTGGATGGAGTGGAGTGGAAAGGAATTGAGCAGAATGGAGTGGAATGAAGTGGAATGGAGTGGAATGGAATGGGATTGAATTGAATGGAGTGCAGTGGATGGAGTGGAGTGGAAAGGAATTGAGCAGAATGGAGTGGAATGAAGTGGAGTGGAGTGGAATGGAGTGGATTTGTATGGAATGGAATGGAACAGAACAGAATGGAATGGTGAAATGAAATGTGAGCTGAGATTGTGCCACTGCACTGCCACTGGGGTGACGTGAGATCCTGTCGAAAGAAAGGTATGGAATGGAATGGAGTGGAGTGGATTGGAGTGGAGTGGAGTGGAATGGGATCGAATGGAATGGTGAAATGAAATGTGAGCTAAGATTGTACACTGCACTCCAGCCTGGGTGACAGAGTAAGATCTTGTCAAAAGAAACGAGTGGAATGGAATGGAGAGGAATGCAATGGAATGGAATGGAACGGAATGGAATGGAATGGAATGGAACGGAAAGGAATGGAACGGAACGGAACGGAACAGAATGGAACGGAATGGAATGGAGTGGGGTGGAGTGGAATGTAGTGGAATGGAATGGATTAGAGTGGAGTGGAGTGCATTGGAATGGAGTGGAGTGGAGTGGACTGGAAGGGAATGGAATGCAATGGTGCAATATAATGTGAGCTGAGATTGTGCCACTGCACTCCAGCCTGGGTGACAGAGTGAGATCCTGTCGAAAGAAAGGAATGGAATGGAATGGAGTGGAGTGGAGTGGAGTGGAGTGGAGTGGAGTGGAGTGGAGTGGAGTGGAATGGAGTGGAATGGAGTGGAATGGCATGGAATGGTATGTAATGGAGTGTTGTGGAGTGGAGTGGAGTGGAATGGAATGGGAAAGAATGGAATGGAGTGGAGTGGAATGGTGTGGAGTGGATTGGAGTGAAATGGAATGGAATAGAATGGAATGGAATGGTTAAATGAAATGTGAGCTGAGATTGTACCACTGCACTCCAGCCTGGGTGACAGAGTGATATCCTGTCACAAGAAAGGAATGGAATGGAATGGAGTGGAATGGAATGGTATGGAATGGTATGGAGTGGAATGGAGTGGACTGGAGTGGACTGGAGTGGAGTGGAGTGGAATGGAGTTGAATGGAATGAGATTGAATGGAATGGATTGGAGTGGAGTGGAATGCAGCGGAATAGAATGGTATGGAATGGAGTTGAATGGAGTGGAATAGAATGGAATGGAATGGAGTGGATTGGAGTGGAGTGGAGTGGAATGGAATGGAATGGCATGGAATGGAATGGAATCCAATGGAATGTAATGGAATGGAATAGAAAGCGATGTAATGGAATGATGAGAGGAAATATGAGCTGAGATTGTGCCACTGCACCCCATCCTGGGTGACAGAGTGAGATCCTGTCAAAAGAAAGGAGTGGAGTGGATTGGAGTGGAATGGAATATAATGGAATGGAACAGAGTGGAGTGGAATGGAGTGAAGAGGAGTGGAAAGGAGTGGAATGGAATGGAATGGAATGGAATGGAATGGAATGGAATGGAATGGAATGGAATGGAGTGGAGTGGAGTGGAGTGGAGTGGAGTGGAGTGGAATTGAATGGAATGGTGAAATTAAATGTGAGCTGAGGTTGTGCCAGTGCACTCCAGCCTGGGTGACAGAGTGAGATCCTGTCGAAAGAAAGGAATGGAAAGGAATGGAATGGAGTGGATTGGAGTGGATTGGAGTGGAATGGAATATAATGGAATGGAACAGAGTGGAGTGGAATGGAGTGAAGAGGAGTGGAAAGGAGTGGAGTGGAATAGAATGGAATGGAAAGGAATGGAATGGAATGGAATGGTTAAATGAAATGAGAGCTGAGATTGTGCCATTGCACTACAGCCTGGGTGACCCAGTGAGATCCTGTCAAAAGAATGGAATGGAATGGAAGGAAGTGGAAGGGAATGGAATGCAAAGATGTGAAATAATGGAATGGAATGGAATGGAATGGAATGGAATGGAATGGAATGGAGTGGAGTGTATCAGAATTGAGTGGAATGGAATGGGATCGAATGGTGTATAGTGGAATGTAATGCAGTGTAATGGAACGGGAGTGAAGTGGAGTGGAGTGAAGTGGAATGGAGTATAGTGGAATGGGGTGGAATGGAATTGAGTGGAGTGGAGTTGAGTGGAGTGGAGTGGAGTGTAATTAAGTGGAATGTAGTGGAGTTGAGGGGAGTGCAGTGGAATGGAATGGAATGGAATGGAAATGTGGAATGAAATGCGAGGTGATGTGGTGACAAAGCACTCCAGCATGGGTGACAGAGCGAGATCCAGTCGAAAGAAAGAATGGAATGGAATGGAGTGGAATGGAATGGAATGCAATGGAACAGAATGGAATGGAATGGAACGGAATGGAATGGAATGGAATGAAGTAGAGAGGAGTGGAGGGTAGGGAGTGGAGAGGAATGAAGTGGACTGCAGTAGAATGGGGTGGAATGGAGTGGCATGGAATGGGTTGGAATGGAGTGGAATGTAGTCAGGTGGAGTGGAGTGGAATAAAGTGAAAAGGAATAGGATGGAATGGGATAGAATGGCATGGAGTGGAGTGGAGTAGAATGGATTGGAGTGGAGTGGAGTGCAATGGATTGGAATGGAATGGAGTGGAGAGGAGTTGAGTGGAGTGGAATGGAATGGTGAAATGAAATGTGAGCTGAGATTGTTCCACTGCACTGTAGCCTGGGTGACAGAGTGAGATCCTGTTGAAAGAAAGGAATGGAATGGAATGGAGTGGAATGGAATGGAATGGAACAGAATGGAGTAGAGAGGAGTGGAAGGGAGGGAGTGGAGTGGAGTGCAGCAGACTGGAGTAGAATGGAGTGGAATGGACTGGCATGGAATGGGTTGGAATGGAATGGACTGTAGTTGGGTGGAGTGGAGTGGAGTGGAATGAAGTGAAAAGGAATGGGATGGAATGGGATTGAATGGCATGGAGTGGAGTGGAGTGGATTGGAGTGGAGTGGAGTGCAATGGAGTGGAGTGGACTGCAATGGAGTGGAGTGGAGGGTAGTGGAGTGGAGTGGAGTGGAATGGTGAAATGAAACGTGAGCTGAGATTGTGCCACTGCACTCTAGCCTGGGTGACAGAGTGAGAGCCTGTCGAAAAAAAGGAATGGAATGGAATGGAGAGGAATGGATTGGAATGCAAGGGAAAGGAATGGAGTGGAGTGGAGTTTAGCGGAGCAGAGTTTAGTGGAATGCACTCCAGCCTGGATGTCAGAGTGATATCCTGTTGAAAGAAAGGAATGTAATGGAATGGAGTGGATAGGAATGGAATGGAATGGAGTGGAATGGAATGGAATGGAGTGGAATGGAATGGAATGGAGTGGAGTGGAGTGGAGTGGAGTGGAGTGGAGTGGAATGGAATGGAATGGAATGGAATGGAATGGAATGGAATGGAGTGGAGTGCAGTGGAGTGGAGTGGAGAGGAGTGGAATGGAATGGGACAGAATGGAATGGTATGGAATGGAATGGAGTGGACTGGAGTGGAGTGGATTGGCAGGGAGCGGAGTGCATTGGAAAGGAGTGGAATGGAATGGGATGGAATGGAATGGAGTGGAGTGGAGTGTAGTAGAGAGGAGTGGAGGGGAGGGAGTGGAGTGGCATGAAGTGGACTGGAATATAGTGGAATGGAATGGAATGGAATGGAGTGGAGTGGAATGGAATGGAGTGTAGTGGAAATGAGTGGAATAGAATGGGATGGAATGGTGTGGAGTTCAGTGGAAAGCAGTGGAATGGAAAGGGATGGAATGGAGTGGAATGGAGCGGATTGGGGCAACGTGGAATGGACTGGGGTGGAATAGGGTGGAATGGAATGGAATGGAATGGAATGGAATGGAATGGAGTGGAATATAATGGAGTGTAGTGGAAATGAGTGGAATAGAATGGGATGGAATGGTGTGGAGTGGAGTGGAAAGCAGTGGAATGGAAAGGGATGGAATGGAGTGGAATGGAGCGGATTGGGGCAACGTGGAATGGACTGGGGTGGAATGGGGTGGAATGGAATGCAGTGGAGTCAAGTGCAGTAGAGTGGAATGGAGTGGTATGGAGTGGAGTGGAATGGAATGGAATGGAATGGAAATGTGAAATGAAATGTGAGCTGATATGTTGACAATGCACTCCAGCCTGGGTGACAGAGTGAGATCCTGTCGAAAGAAAGGAATGTAATGGAATGGAGTGGAATGGAATGGAATGCAATGGAACTGAATGGAATGGAATGGAGTGGAGAGGAGTGGAGAGGAGGGGAGTGGAGTAGAGTGAAGTGGAATGGAGTGTAATGGAATGGGTTGGAAGGGAAAGGAATGTAGTCAGATGGATTGGATTGGAGTGGAATGCAGTGGAATGGAATGGGATGGAATGGCATGGAATAGAGTGGAGTGGAGTTTAATGGAGTGGAATGGAATGGAGTGGAGTGGAGTGGAGTGGAATGGAATGGAAGGGTGAAATGAAATGTGAGCTGAGATTCTGCAACTGCACTCCAGCCTGGATGACAGAGTGAGATCCTATCAAAAGAAAGTAATGGAATAGAATGGAGTCGAATGGAATGGAATGGAATGAAGTGGAGTGGAGTGGAGTATAGTTTAGTGGAATGGATTGGAATGGAATGGGATGGAATGGAGTGGAGTGGAGGCGAATGGAGTGGACTGGAGTGGATTGGACTGCAGTGGAATGGAAAGGGATGGAATGGAGTGGAGTGGAGTGAAGTGTAATGCAGTGGAGTGGAGTGAAGTGTAATGGAGTGGAGTGGAATGGGATGGAATGGATTGGAGTGGAGTGGCATGGAATGGAGTGAAGTTGAGTGGAGTGCAGTGGAGTGGAATGGAATGGAATGGAATGGTGAAATGAAATGTGTGCTGATGTGGTGACAATGCACTCCAGCCTGTATGACAGAGTGAGATCTTGTCAAAAGAAAGGAATGCAATGGAATGGAGTGGAAAGTAATGGAATGGAATCGAATGGAATGGAACGGAATGGAATGGAATGCAGTGGAGTGGAGTAGAATGGAGTGGAATGGAATGGAGTGGAGTGGAGTGGAGTGGAGTGGAATGGACTGGACTGGAATGGAATGGAATGGAATGGAGTGGAGTGGGTGGTAGTGGGAATGGAGTGCTGTGGAAGGGAATGGAATGGAATGGTGAAATGAAATGTGAGCTCACATTATGCCACTGCATGCCAGCCTGGTTTATAGAGTGAGATTCTGTCGAAAGATAGTAATGGAATGCAATGGAATGGAATGGAATAGAATGGAATGGAATAGAATAGAATAGAATAGAATAGAATAGAATGGAATGATGAAATGAAATGTGAGCTGAGATTGTGCCACTGTACTCCAGTATGGGTGAACGAGTGAGATCCTGTCAAAAGAAAAGAATGGAAAGGAATGGAGTGGAGTGGAATGGAAAGGATTGGGATGGAGTGGAGTGGAGTGGACTTCAGTGGAGTGGAATGGAGTGGAATGGAAAGGGATGAAATCCACTGGACTCGAGTGGAGTGGAGTGGGATAGAGTTAAGTGGAGTGGAGTGGAATGGAGTGGAATGGAATGGGATTGAATTGAATGGAGTGCAGTGGATGGAGTGGAGTGGAAAGGAATTGAGCAGAATGGAGTGGTATGAAGTGGAATGGAGTGGAATTGAATGGGAATGAATTGAATGGAGTGCAGTGGATGGAGTGGAGTGGAAAGGAATTGAGCAGAATGGAGTGGAATGAAGTGGAGTGGAGTGGAATGGAGTGGATTTGTATGGAATGGAATGGAACAGAACAGAATGGAATGGTGAAATGAAATGTGAGCTGAGATTGTGCCACTGCACTGCCACTGGGGTGACGTGAGATCCTGTCGAAAGAAAGGTATGGAATGGAATGGAGTGGAGTGGATTGGAGTGGAGTGGAGTGGAATGGGATCGAATGGAATGGTGAAATGAAATGTGAGCTAAGATTGTACACTGCACTCCAGCCTGGGTGACAGAGTAAGATCTTGTCAAAAGAAACGAGTGGAATGGAATGGAGAGGAATGCAATGGAATGGAATGGAACGGAATGGAATGGAACGGAAAGGAATGGAACGGAACGGAACGGAACAGAATGGAACGGAATGGAATGGAGTGGGGTGGAGTGGAATGTAGTGGAATGGAATGGATTAGAGTGGAGTGGAGTGCATTGGAATGGAATGGAGTGGAGTGGACTGGAAGGGAATGGAATGCAATGGTGCAATATAATGTGAGCTGAGATTGTGCCACTGCACTCCAGCCTGGGTGACAGAGTGACATCCTGTCGAAAGAAAGGAATGGAATGGAATGGAGTGGTATGGAATGGAATGGAATGGAGTGGAGTGGAGTGGAGTGGAGTGGAGTGGAGTGGAGTGGAGTGGAGTAGAGTGGAGTGGAGTGGAGTGGAATGGAGTGGAATGGAGTGGAATGGAGTGGAATGGCATGGAATGGTATGTAATGGAGTGTTGTGGAGTGGAGTGGAGTGGAATGGAATGGGAAAGAATGGAATGGAGTGGAGTGGAATGGTGTGGAGTGGATTGGAGTGAAATGGAATGGAATAGAATGGAATGGAATGGTTAAATGAAATGTGAGCTGAGATTGTACCACTGCACTCCAGCCTGGGTGACAGAGTGATATCCTGTCACAAGAAAGGAATGGAATGGAATGGAGTGGAATGGAATGGTATGGAATGGTATGGAGTGGAATGGAGTGGACTGGAGTGGACTGGAGTGGAGTGGAGTGGAATGGAGTTGAATGGAATGAGATTGAATGGAATGGATTGGAGTGGAGTGGAATGCAGCGGAATAGAATGGTATGGAATGGAGTTGAATGGAGTGGAATAGAATGGAATGGAATGGAGTGGATTGGAGTGGAGTGGAGTGGAATGGAATGGAATGGCATGGAATGGAATGGAATCCAATGGAATGTAATGGAATGGAATAGAAAGCGATGTAATGGAATGATGAGAGGAAATATGAGCTGAGATTGTGCCACTGCACCCCATCCTGGGTGACAGAGTGAGATCCTGTCAAAAGAAAGGAGTGGAGTGGATTGGAGTGGAATGGAATATAATGGAATGGAACAGAGTGGAGTGGAATGGAGTGAAGAGGAGTAGAAAGGAGTGGAATGGAATGGAATGGAATGGAATGGAATGGAATGGAATGGAATGGAATGGAGTGGAGTGGAGTGGAGTGGAGTGGAGTGGAGTGGAGTGGAGTGGAATTGAATGGAATGGTGAAATTAAATGTGAGCTGAGGTTGTGCCAGTGCACTCCAGCCTGGGTGACAGAGTGAGATCCTGTCGAAAGAAAGGAATGGAAAGGAATGGAATGGAGTGGATTGGAGTGGATTGGAGTGGAATGGAATATAATGGAATGGAACAGAGTGGAGTGGAATGGAGTGAAGAGGAGTGGAAAGGAGTGGAGTGGAATAGAATGGAATGGAAAGGAATGGAATGGAATGGAATGGTTAAATGAAATGAGAGCTGAGATTGTGCCATTGCACTACAGCCTGGGTGACCCAGTGAGATCCTGTCAAATGAATGGAATGGAATGGAAAGAAGTGGAAGGGAATGGAATGCAAAGATGTGAAATAATGGAATGGAATGGAATGGAATGGAATGGAATGGAATGGAATGGAATGGAGTGGAGTGTAGCAGAATTGAGTGGAATGGAATGGGATCGAATGGTGTATAGTGGAATGTAATGCAGTGTAATGGAACGGGAGTGAAGTGGAGTGGAGTGAAGTGGAATGGAGTATAGTGGAATGGGGTGGAATGGAATTGAGTGGAGTGGAGTTGAGTGGAGTGGAGTGGAGTGTAATTAAGTGGAATGTAGTGGAGTTGAGGGGAGTGCAGTGGAATGGAATGGAATGGAATGGAAATGTGGAATGAAATGCGAGGTGATGTGGTGACAAAGCACTCCAGCATGGGTGACAGAGCGAGATCCAGTCGAAAGAAAGAATGGAATGGAATGGAGTGGAATGGAATGGAATGCAATGGAACAGAACGGAATGGAATGGAACGGAATGGAATGGAATGGAATGAAGTAGAGAGGAGTGGAGGGTAGGGAGTGGAGAGGAATGAAGTGGACTGCAGTAGAATGGGGTGGAATGGAGTGGCATGGGATGGGTTGGAATGGAGTGGAATGTAGTCAGGTGGAGTGGAGTGGAATAAAGTGAAAAGGAATAGGATGGAATGGGATAGAATGGCATGGAGTGGAGTGGAGTAGAATGGATTGGAGTGGAGTGGAGTGCAATGGATTGGAATGGAATGGAGTGGAGAGGAGTTGAGTGGAGTGGAATGGAATGGTGAAATGAAATGTGAGCTGAGATTGTTCCACTGCACTGTAGCCTGGGTGACAGAGTGAGATCCTGTTGAAAGAAAGGAATGGAATGGAATGGAGTGGAATGGAATGGAATGGAACAGAATGGAGTAGAGAGGAGTGGAAGGGAGGGAGTGGAGTGGAGTGCAGCAGACTGGAGTAGAATGGAGTGGAATGGACTGGCATGGAATGGGTTGGAATGGAATGGACTGTAGTTGGGTGGAGTGGAGTGGAGTGGAATGAAGTGAAAAGGAATGGGATGGAATGGGATTGAATGGCATGGAGTGGAGTGGAGTGGATTGGAGTGGAGTGGAGTGCAATGGAGTGGAGTGGACTGCAATGGAGTGGAGTGGAGGGTAGTGGAGTGGAGTGGAGTGGAATGGTGAAATGAAATGTGAGCTGAGATTGTGCCACTGCACTCTAGCCTGGGTGACAGAGTGAGATCCTGTCGAAAAAAAGGAATGGAATGGAATGGAGAGGAATGGATTGGAATGCAAGGGAAAGGAATGGAGTGGAGTGGAGTTTAGCGGAGCAGAGTTTAGTGGAATGCACTCCAGCCTGGATGTCAGAGTGATATCCTGTTGAAAGAAAGGAATGTAATGGAATGGAGTGGATAGGAATGGAATGGAATGGAGTGGAATGGAATGGAGTGGAGTGGAGTGGAGTGGAGTGGAGTGGAGTGGAGTGGAGTGGAGTGGAGTGGAATGGAATGGAATGGAATGGAATGGAATGGAATGGAATGGAGTGGAGTGCAGTGGAGTGGAGTGGAGAGGAGTGGAATGGAATGGGACAGAATGGAATGGTATGGAATGGAATGGAGTGGACTGGAGTGGAGTGGATTGGCAGGGAGCGGAGTGCATTGGAAAGGAGTGGAATGGAATGGGATGGAATGGAATGGAGTGGAGTGGAGTGTAGTAGAGAGGAGTGGAGGGGAGGGAGTGGAGTGGCATGAAGTGGACTGGAATGGAATTTAATGGAATGGAATGGAATGGAGTGGAGTGGAATGGAATGGAGTGTAGTGGAAATGAGTGGAATAGAATGGGATGGAATGGTGTGGAGTTCAGTGGAAAGCAGTGGAATGGAAAGGGATGGAATGGAGTGGAATGGAGCGGATTGGGGCAACGTGGAATGGACTGGGGTGGAATAGGGTGGAATGGAATGGAATGGAATGGAATGGAATGGAGTGGAATATAATGGAGTGTAGTGGAAATGAGTGGAATAGAATGGGATGGAATGGTGTGGAGTGGAGTGGAAAGCAGTGGAATGGAAAGGGATGGAATGGAGTGGAATGGAGCGGATTGGGGCAACGTGGAATGGACTGGGGTGGAATGGGGTGGAATGGAATGCAGTGGAGTCAAGTGCAGTAGAGTGGAATGGAGTGGTATGGAGTGGAGTGGAATGGAATGGAATGGAATGGAAATGTGAAATGAAATGTGAGCTGATATGTTGACAATGCACTCCAGCCTGGGTGACAGAGTGAGATCCTGTCGAAAGAAAGGAATGTAATGGAATGGAGTGGAATGGAATGGAATGCAATGGAACTGAATGGAATGGAATGGAGTGGAGAGGAGTGGAGAGGAGGGGAGTGGAGTAGAGTGAAGTGGAATGGAGTGTAATGGAATGGGTTGGAAGGGAAAGGAATGTAGTCAGATGGATTGGATTGGAGTGGAATGCAGTGGAATGGAATGGGATGGAATGGCATGGAGTAGAGTGGAGTGGAGTTTAATGGAGTGGAATGGAATGGAGTGGAGTGGAGTGGAGTGGAATGGAATGGAAGGGTGAAATGAAATGTGAGCTGAGATTCTGCAACTGCACTCCAGCCTGGATGACAGAGTGAGATCCTATCAAAAGAAAGTAATGGAATAGAATGGAGTCGAATGGAATGGAATGGAATGAAGGGGAGTGGAGTGGAGTATAGTTTAGTGGAATGGATTGGAATGGAATGGGATGGAATGGAGTGGAGTGGAGGCGAATGGAGTGGACTGGAGTGGATTGGACTGCAGTGGAATGGAAAGGGATGGAATGGAGTGGAGTGGAGTGAAGTGTAATGCAGTGGAGTGGAGTGAAGTGTAATGGAGTGGAGTGGAATGGGATGGAATGGATTGGAGTGGAGTGGCATGGAATGGAGTGAAGTTGAGTGGAGTGCAGTGGAGTGGAATGGAATGGAATGGAATGGTGAAATGAAATGTGTGCTGATGTGGTGACAATGCACTCCAGCCTGTATGACAGAGTGAGATCTTGTCAAAAGAAAGGAATGCAATGGAATGGAGTGGAAAGTAATGGAATGGAATCGAATGGAATGGAACGGAATGGAATGGAATGCAGTGGAGTGGAGTAGAATGGAGTGGAATGGAATGGAGTGGAGTGGAGTGGAGTGGAGTGGAATGGACTGGACTGGAATGGAATGGAATGGAATGGAGTGGAGTGGGTGGTAGTGGGAATGGAGTGCTGTGGAAGGGAATGGAATGGAATGGTGAAATGAAATGTGAGCTCACATTATGCCACTGCATGCCAGCCTGGTTTATAGAGTGAGATTCTGTCGAAAGATAGTAATGGAATGCAATGGAATGGAATGGAATAGAATGGAATGGAATAGAATAGAATAGAATAGAATGGAATGATGAAATGAAATGTGAGCAGAGATTGTGCCACTGTACTCCAGTATGGGTGAACGAGTGAGATCCTGTCAAAAGAAAAGAATGGAAAGGAATGGAGTGGAGTGGAATGGAAAGGATTGGGATGGAGTGGAGTGGAGTGGACTTCAGTGGAGTGGAATGGAGTGGAATGGAAAGGGATGAAATCCACTGGACTCGAGTGGAGTGGAGTGGGATAGAGTTAAGTGGAGTGGAGTGGAATGGAGTGGAATGGAATGGGATTGAATTGAATGGAGTGCAGTGGATGGAGTGGAGTGGAAAGGAATTGAGCAGAATGGAGTGGAATGAAGTGGAATGGAGTGGAATGGAATGGGATTGAATTGAATGGAGTGCAGTGGATGGAGTGGAGTGGAAAGGAATTGAGCAGAATGGAGTGGAATGAAGTGGAGTGGAGTGGAATGGAGTGGATTTGTATGGAATGGAATGGAACAGAACAGAATGGAATGGTGAAATGAAATGTGAGCTGAGATTGTGCCACTGCACTGCCACTGGGGTGACGTGAGATCCTGTCGAAAGAAAGGTATGGAATGGAATGGAGTGGAGTGGATTGGAGTGGAGTGGAGTGGAATGGGATCGAATGGAATGGTGAAATGAAATGTGAGCTAAGATTGTACACTGCACTCCAGCCTGGGTGACAGAGTAAGATCTTGTCAAAAGAAACGAGTGGAATGGAATGGAGAGGAATGCAATGGAATGGAATGGAACGGAATGGAATGGAATGGAATGGAACGGAAAGGAATGGAACGGAACGGAACGGAACAGAATGGAACGGAATGGAATGGAGTGGGGTGGAGTGGAATGTAGTGGAATGGAATGGATTAGAGTGGAGTGGAGTGCATTGGAATGGAGTGGAGTGGAGTGGACTGGAAGGGAATGGAATGCAATGGTGCAATATAATGTGAGCTGAGATTGTGCCACTGCACTCCAGCCTGGGTGACAGAGTGAGATCCTGTCGAAAGAAAGGAATGGAATGGAATGGAGTGGTATGGAATGGAATGGAATGGAGTGGAGTGGAGTGGAGTGGAGTGGAGTGGAGTGGAGTGGAGTGGAGTGGAATGGAGTGGAATGGAGTGGAATGGAGTGGAATGGCATGGAATGGTATGTAATGGAGTGTTGTGGAGTGGAGTGGAGTGGAATGGAATGGGAAAGAATGGAATGGAGTGGAGTGGAATGGTGTGGAGTGGATTGGAGTGAAATGGAATGGAATAGAATGGAATGGAATGGTTAAATGAAATGTGAGCTGAGATTGTACCACTGCACTCCAGCCTGGGTGACAGAGTGATATCCTGTCACAAGAAAGGAATGGAATGGAATGGAGTGGAATGGAATGGTATGGAATGGTATGGAGTGGAATGGAGTGGACTGGAGTGGACTGGAGTGGAGTGGAGTGGAATGGAGTTGAATGGAATGAGATTGAATGGAATGGATTGGAGTGGAGTGGAATGCAGCGGAATAGAATGGTATGGAATGGAGTTGAATGGAGTGGAATAGAATGGAATGGAATGGAGTGGATTGGAGTGGAGTGGAGTGGAATGGAATGGAATGGCATGGAATGGAATGGAATCCAATTGAATGTAATGGAATGGAATAGAAAGCGATGTAATGGAATGATGAGAGGAAATATGAGCTGAGATTGTGCCACTGCACCCCATCCTGGGTGACAGAGTGAGATCCTGTCAAAAGAAAGGAGTGGAGTGGATTGGAGTGGAATGGAATATAATGGAATGGAACAGAGTGGAGTGGAATGGAGTGAAGAGGAGTGGAAAGGAGTGGAATGGAATGGAATGGAATGGAATGGAATGGAATGGAATGGAATGGAGTGGAGTGGAGTGGAGTGGAGTGGAGTGGAGTGGAGTGGAGTGGAATTGAATGGAATGGTGAAATTAAATGTGAGCTGAGGTTGTGCCAGTGCACTCCAGCCTGGGTGACAGAGTGAGATCCTGTCGAAAGAAAGGAATGGAAAGGAATGGAATGGAGTGGATTGGAGTGGATTGGAGTGGAATGGAATATAATGGAATGGAACAGAGTGGAGTGGAATAGAATGGAATGGAAAGGAATGGAATGGAATGGAATGGTTAAATGAAATGAGAGCTGAGATTTTGCCATTGCACTACAGCCTGGGTGACCCAGTGAGATCCTGTCAAAAGAATGGAATGGAATGGAAGGAAGTGGAAGGGAATGGAATGCAAAGATGTGAAATAATAATGGAATGGAATGGAATGGAATGGAATGGAATGGAATGGAATGGAATGGAGTGGAGTGTAGCAGAATTGAGTGGAATGGAATGGGATCGAATGGTGTATAGTGGAATGTAATGCAGTGTAATGGAACGGGAGTGAAGTGGAGTGGAGTGAAGTGGAATGGAGTATAGTGGAATGGGGTGGAATGGAATTGAGTGGAGTGGAGTTGAGTGGAGTGGAGTGGAGTGTAATTAAGTGGAATGTAGTGGAGTTGAGGGGAGTGCAGTGGAATGGAATGGAATGGAATGGAAATGTGGAATGAAATGCGAGGTGATGTGGTGACAAAGCACTCCAGCATGGGTGACAGAGCGAGATCCAGTCGAAAGAAAGAATGGAATGGAATGGAGTGGAATGGAATGGAATGCAATGGAACAGAACGGAATGGAATGGAACGGAATGGAATGGAATGGAATGAAGTAGAGAGGAGTGGAGGGTAGGGAGTGGAGAGGAATGAAGTGGACTGCAGTAGAATGGGGTGGAATGGAGTGGCATGGAATGGGTTGGAATGGAGTGGAATGTAGTCAGGTGGAGTGGAGTGGAATAAAGTGAAAAGGAATAGGATGGAATGGGATAGAATGGCATGGAGTGGAGTGGAGTAGAATGGATTGGAGTGGAGTGGAGTGCAATGGATTGGAATGGAATGGAGTGGAGAGGAGTTGAGTGGAGTGGAATGGAATGGTGAAATGAAATGTGAGCTGAGATTGTTCCACTGCACTGTAGCCTGGGTGACAGAGTGAGATCCTGTTGAAAGAAAGGAATGGAATGGAATGGAGTGGAATGGAATGGAATGGAACAGAATGGAGTAGAGAGGAGTGGAAGGGAGGGAGTGGAGTGGAGTGCAGCAGACTGGAGTAGAATGGAGTGGAATGGACTGGCATGGAATGGGTTGGAATGGAATGGACTGTAGTTGGGTGGAGTGGAGTGGAGTGGAATGAAGTGAAAAGGAATGGGATGGAATGGGATTGAATGGCATGGAGTGGAGCGGAGTGGATTGGAGTGGAGTGGAGTGCAATGGAGTGGAGTGGACTGCAATGGAGTGGAGTGGAGGGTAGTGGAGTGGAGTGGAGTGGAATGGTGAAATGAAATGTGAGCTGAGATTGTGCCACTGCACTCTAGCCTGGGTGACAGAGTGAGATCCTGTCGAAAAAAAGGAATGGAATGGAATGGAGAGGAATGGATTGGAATGCAAGGGAGAGGAATGGAGTGGAGTGGAGTTTAGCGGAGCAGAGTTTAGTGGAATGCACTCCAGCCTGGATGTCAGAGTGATATCCTGTTGAAAGAAAGGAATGTAAAGGAATGGAGTGGATAGGAATGGAATGGAATGGAGTGGAATGGAATGGAATGGAGTGGAGTGGAGTGGAGTGGAGTGGAGTGGAGTGGAATGGAATGGAATGGAATGGAATGGAATGGAATGGAATGGAATGGAATGGAGTGGAGTGCAGTGGAGTGGAGTGGAGAGGAGTGGAATGGAATGGGACAGAATGGAATGTTATGGAATGGAATGGAGTGGACTGGAGTGGAGTGGATTGGCAGGGAGCGGAGTGCATTGGAAAGGAGTGGAATGGAATGGGATGGAATGGAATGGAGTGGAGTGGAGTGTAGTAGAGAGGAGTGGAGGGGAGGGAGTGGAGTGGCATGAAGTGGACTGGAATGGAGTGGAATGGAATGGAATGGAATGGAATGGAGTGGAGTGGAATGGAATGGAGTGTAGTGGAAATGAGTGGAATAGAATGGGATGGAATGGTGTGGAGTTCAGTGGAAAGCAGTGGAATGGAAAGGGATGGAATGGAGTGGAATGGAGCGGATTGGGGCAACGTGGAATGGACTGGGGTGGAATAGTGTGGAATGGAATGGAATGGAATGGAATGGAATGGAGTGGAATGGAATGGAATGGAATGGAATGGAGTGGAATATAATGGAGTGTAGTGGAAATGAGTGGAATAGAATGGGATGGAATGGTGTGGAGTGGAGTGGAAAGCAGTGGAATGGAAAGGGATGGAATGGAGTGGAATGGAGCGGATTGGGGCAACGTGGAATGGACTGGGGTGGAATGGGGTGGAATGGAATGCAGTGGAGTCAAGTGCAGTAGAGTGGAATGGAGTGGTATGGAGTGGAGTGGAATGGAATGGAATGGAATGGAAATGTGAAATGAAATGTGAGCTGATATGTTGACAATGCACTCCAGCCTGGGTGACAGAGTGAGATCCTGTCGAAAGAAAGGAATGTAATGGAATGGAGTGGAATGGAATGGAATGCAATGGAACTGAATGGAATGGAATGGAGTGGAGAGGAGTGGAGAGGAGGGGAGTGGAGTAGAGTGAAGTGGAATGGAGTGTAATGGAATGGGTTGGAAGGGAAAGGAATGTAGTCAGATGGATTGGATTGGAGTGGAATGCAGTGGAATGGAATGGGATGGAATGGCATGGAGTAGAGTGGAGTGGAGTTTAATGGAGTGGAATGGAATGGAGTGGAGTGGAGTGGAGTGGAGTGGAATGGAATGGAAGGGTGAAATGAAATGTGAGCTGAGATTCTGCAACTGCACTCCAGCCTGGATGACAGAGTGAGATCCTATCAAAAGAAAGTAATGGAATAGAATGGAGTCGAATGGAATGGAATGGAATGAAGTGGAGTGGAGTGGAGTATAGTTTAGTGGAATGGATTGGAATGGAATGGGATGGAATGGAGTGGAGTGGAGGCGAATGGAGTGGACTGGAGTGGATTGGACTGCAGTGGAATGGAAAGGGATGGAATGGAGTGGAGTGGAGTGAAGTGTAATGCAGTGGAGTGGAGTGAAGTGTAATGGAGTGGAGTGGAATGGGATGGAATGGATTGGAGTGGAGTGGCATGGAATGGAGTGAAGTTGAGTGGAGTGCAGTGGAGTGGAATGGAATGGAATGGAATGGTGAAATGAAATGTGTGCTGATGTGGTGACAATGCACTCCAGCCTGTATGACAGAGTGAGATCTTGTCAAAAGAAAGGAATGCAATGGAATGGAGTGGAAAGTAATGGAATGGAATCGAATGGAATGGAACGGAATGGAATGGAATGCAGTGGAGTGGAGTAGAATGGAGTGGAATGGAATGGAGTGGAGTGGAGTGGAGTGGAGTGGAATGGACTGGACTGGAATGGAATGGAATGGAATGGAGTGGAGTGGGTGGTAGTGGGAATGGAGTGCTGTGGAAGGGAATGGAATGGAATGGTGAAATGAAATGTGAGCTCACATTATGCCACTGCATGCCAGCCTGGTTTATAGAGTGAGATTCTGTCGAAAGATAGTAATGGAATGCAATGGAATGGAATGGAATAGAATGGAATGGAATAGAATAGAATAGAATAGAATGGAATGATGAAATGAAATGTGAGCAGAGATTGTGCCACTGTACTCCAGTATGGGTGAACGAGTGAGATCCTGTCAAAAGAAAAGAATGGAAAGGAATGGAGTGGAGTGGAATGGAAAGGATTGGGATGGAGTGGAGTGGAGTGGACTTCAGTGGAGTGGAATGGAGTGGAATGGAAAGGGATGAAATCCACTGGACTCGAGTGGAGTGGAGTGGGATAGAGTTAAGTGGAGTGGAGTGGAATGGAGTGGAATGGAATGGGATTGAATTGAATGGAGTGCAGTGGATGGAGTGGAGTGGAAAGGAATTGAGCAGAATGGAGTGGAATGAAGTGGAATGGAGTGGAATGGAATGGGATTGAATTGAATGGAGTGCAGTGGATGGAGTGGAGTGGAAAGGAATTGAGCAGAATGGAGTGGAATGAAGTGGAGTGGAGTGGAATGGAGTGGATTTGTATGGAATGGAATGGAACAGAACAGAATGGAATGGTGAAATGAAATGTGAGCTGAGATTGTGCCACTGCACTGCCACTGGGGTGACGTGAGATCCTGTCGAAAGAAAGGTATGGAATGGAATGGAGTGGAGTGGATTGGAGTGGAGTGGAGTGGAATGGGATCGAATGGAATGGTGAAATGAAATGTGAGCTAAGATTGTACACTGCACTCCAGCCTGGGTGACAGAGTAAGATCTTGTCAAAAGAAACGAGTGGAATGGAATGGAGAGGAATGCAATGGAATGGAATGGAACGGAATGGAATGGAATGGAATGGAACGGAAAGGAATGGAACGGAACGGAACGGAACAGAATGGAACGGAATGGAATGGAGTGGGGTGGAGTGGAATGTAGTGGAATGGAATGGATTAGAGTGGAGTGGAGTGCATTGGAATGGAGTGGAGTGGAGTGGACTGGAAGGGAATGGAATGCAATGGTGCAATATAATGTGAGCTGAGATTGTGCCACTGCACTCCAGCCTGGGTGACAGAGTGAGATCCTGTCGAAAGAAAGGAATGGAATGGAATGGAGTGGAGTGGAGTGGAGTGGAGTGGAGTGGAGTGGAGTGGAATGGAGTGGAATGGAGTGGAATGGCATGGAATGGTATGTAATGGAGAGTTGTGGAGTGGAGTGGAGTGGAATGGAATGGGAAAGAATGGAATGGAGTGGAGTGGAATGGTGTGGAGTGGATTGGAGTGAAATGGAATGGAATAGAATGGAATGGAATGGTTAAATGAAATGTGAGCTGAGATTGTACCACTGCACTCCAGCCTGGGTGGCAGAGTGATATCCTGTCACAAGAAAGGAATGGAATGGAATGGAGTGAAATGGAATGGTATGGAATGGTATGGAGTGGAATGGAGTGGACTGGAGTGGACTGGAGTGGAGTGGAGTGGAATGGAGTTGAATGGAATGAGATTGAATGGAATGGATTGGAGTGGAGTGGAATGCAGCGGAATAGAATGGTATGGAATGGAGTTGAATGGAGTGGAATAGAATGGAATGGAATGGAGTGGATTGGAGTGGAGTGGAGTGGAATGGAATGGAATGGCATGGAATGGAATGGAATCCAATGGAATGTAATGGAATGGAATAGAAAGCGATGTAATGGAATGATGAGAGGAAATATGAGCTGAGATTGTGCCACTGCACCCCATCCTGGGTGACAGAGTGAGATCCTGTCAAAAGAAAGGAGTGGAGTGGATTGGAGTGGAATGGAATATAATGGAATGGAACAGAGTGGAGTGGAATGGAGTGAAGAGGAGTGGAAAGGAGTGGAATGGAATGGAATGGAATGGAATGGAATGGAATGGAATGGAATGGAGTGGAGTGGAGTGGAGTGGAGTGGAGTGGAGTGGAATTGAATGGAATGGTGAAATTAAATGTGAGCTGAGGTTGTGCCAGTGCACTCCAGCCTGGGTGACAGAGTGAGATCCTGTCGAAAGAAAGGAATGGAAAGGAATGGAATGGAGTGGATTGGAGTGGATTGGAGTGGAATGGAATATAATGGAATGGAACAGAGTGGAGTGGAATGGAGTGAAGAGGAGTGGAAAGGAGTGGAGTGGAATAGAATGGAATGGAAAGGAATGGAATGGAATGGAATGGTTAAATGAAATGAGAGCTGAGATTGTGCCATTGCACTACAGCCTGGGTGACCCAGTGAGATCCTGTCAAAAGAATGGAATGGAATGGAAGGAAGTGGAAGGGAATGGAATGCAAAGATGTGAAATAAAGGAATGGAATGGAATGGAATGGAACGGAATGGAATGGAATGGAATGGAATGGAATGGAATGGAATGGAGTGGAGTGTAGCAGAATTGAGTGGAATGGAATGGGATCGAATGGTGTATAGTGGAATGTAATGCAGTGTAATGGAACGGGAGTGAAGTGGAGTGGAGTGAAGTGGAATGGAGTATAGTGGAATGGGGTGGAATGGAATTGAGTGGAGTGGAGTTGAGTGGAGTGGAGTGGAGTGTAATTAAGTGGAATGTAGTGGAGTTGAGGGGAGTGCAGTGGAATGGAATGGAATGGAATGGAAATGTGGAATGAAATGCGAGGTGATGTGGTGACAAAGCACTCCAGCATGGGTGACAGAGCGAGATCCAGTCGAAAGAAAGAATGGAATGGAATGGAGTGGAATGGAATGGAATGCAATGGAACAGAACGGAATGGAATGGAACGGAATGGAATGGAATGGAATGAAGTAGAGAGGAGTGGAGGGTAGGGAGTGGAGAGGAATGAAGTGGACTGCAGTAGAATGGGGTGGAATGGAGTGGCATGGAATGGGTTGGAATGGAGTGGAATGTAGTCAGGTGGAGTGGAGTGGAATAAAGTGAAAAGGAATAGGATGGAATGGGATAGAATGGCATGGAGTGGAGTGGAGTAGAATGGATTGGAGTGGAGTGGAGTGCAATGGATTGGAATGGAATGGAGTGGAGAGGAGTTGAGTGGAGTGGAATGGAATGGTGAAATGAAATGTGAGCTGAGATTGTTCCACTGCACTGTAGCCTGGGTGACAGAGTGAGATCCTGTTGAAAGAAAGGAATGGAATGGAATGGAGTGGAATGGAATGGAATGGAACAGAATGGAGTAGAGAGGAGTGGAAGGGAGGGAGTGGAGTGGAGTGCAGCAGACTGGAGTAGAATGGAGTGGAATGGACTGGCATGGAATGGGTTGGAATGGAATGGACTGTAGTTGGGTGGAGTGGAGTGGAGTGGAATGAAGTGAAAAGGAATGGGATGGAATGGGATTGAATGGCATGGAGTGGAGCGGAGTGGATTGGAGTGGAGTGGAGTGCAATGGAGTGGAGTGGACTGCAATGGAGTGGAGTGGAGGGTAGTGGAGTGGAGTGGAGTGGAATGGTGAAATGAAATGTGAGCTGAGATTGTGCCACTGCACTCTAGCCTGGGTGACAGAGTGAGATCCTGTCGAAAAAAAGGAATGGAATGGAATGGAGAGGAATGGATTGGAATGCAAGGGAAAGGAATGGAGTGGAGTGGAGTTTAGCGGAGCAGAGTTTAGTGGAATGCACTCCAGCCTGGATGTCAGAGTGATATCCTGTTGAAAGAAAGGAATGTAATGGAATGGAGTGGATAGGAATGGAATGGAATGGAGTGGAATGGAATGGAATGGAGTGGAGTGGAGTGGAGTGGAGTGGAGTGGAGTGGAATGGAATGGAATGGAATGGAATGGAATGGAATGGAATGGAGTGGAGTGCAGTGGAGTGGAGTGGAGAGGAGTGGAATGGAATGGGACAGAATGGAATGGTATGGAATGGAATGGAGTGGACTGGAGTGGAGTGGATTGGCAGGGAGCGGAGTGCATTGGAAAGGAGTGGAATGGAATGGGATGGAATGGAATGGAGTGGAGTGGAGTGTAGTAGAGAGGAGTGGAGGGGAGGGAGTGGAGTGGCATGAAGTGGACTGGAATGGAGTGGAATGGAATGGAATGGAATGGAATGGAGTGGAGTGGAATGGAATGGAGTGTAGTGGAAATGAGTGGAATAGAATGGGATGGAATGGTGTGGAGTTCAGTGGAAAGCAGTGGAATGGAAAGGGATGGAATGGAGTGGAATGGAGCGGATTGGGGCAACGTGGAATGGACTGGGGTGGAATAGGGTGGAATGGAATGAAATGGAATTGAATGGAATGGAATGGAATGGAATGGAATGGAATGGAATGGAATGGAATGGAGTGGAATATAATGGAGTGTAGTGGAAATGAGTGGAATAGAATGGGATGGAATGGTGTGGAGTGGAGTGGAAAGCAGTGGAATGGAAAGGGATGGAATGGAGTGGAATGGAGCGGATTGGGGCAACGTGGAATGGACTGGGGTGGAATGGGGTGGAATGGAATGCCGTGGAGTCAAGTGCAGTAGAGTGGAATGGAGTGGTATGGAGTGGAGTGGAATGGAATGGAATGGAATGGAAATGTGAAATGAAATGTGAGCTGATATGTTGACAATGCACTCCAGCCTGGGTGACAGAGTGAGATCCTGTCGAAAGAAAGGAATGTAATGGAATGGAGTGGAATGGAATGGAATGCAATGGAACTGAATGGAATGGAATGGAGTGGAGAGGAGTGGAGAGGAGGGGAGTGGAGTAGAGTGAAGTGGAATGGAGTGTAATGGAATGGGTTGGAAGGGAAAGGAATGTAGTCAGATGGATTGGATTGGAGTGGAATGCAGTGGAATGGAATGGGATGGAATGGCATGGAGTAGAGTGGAGTGGAGTTTAATGGAGTGGAATGGAATGGAGTGGAGTGGAGTGGAGTGGAATGGAAGGGTGAAATGAAATGTGAGCTGAGATTCTGCAACTGCACTCCAGCCTGGATGACAGAGTGAGATCCTATCAAAAGAAAGTAATGGAATAGAATGGAGTCGAATGGAATGGAATGGAATGAAGTGGAGTGGAGTGGAGTATAGTTTAGTGGAATGGATTGGAATGGAATGGGATGGAATGGAGTGGAGTGGAGGCGAATGGAGTGGACTGGAGTGGATTGGACTGCAGTGGAATGGAAAGGGATGGAATGGAGTGGAGTGGAGTGAAGTGTAATGCAGTGGAGTGGAGTGAAGTGTAATGGAGTGGAGTGGAATGGGATGGAATGGATTGGAGTGGAGTGGCATGGAATGGAGTGAAGTTGAGTGGAGTGCAGTGGAGTGGAATGGAATGGAATGGAATGGTGAAATGAAATGTGTGCTGATGTGGTGACAATGCACTCCAGCCTGTATGACAGAGTGAGATCTTGTCAAAAGAAAGGAATGCAATGGAATGGAGTGGAAAGTAATGGAATGGAATCGAATGGAATGGAACGGAATGGAATGGAATGCAGTGGAGTGGAGTAGAATGGAGTGGAATGGAATGGAGTGGAGTGGAGTGGAGTGGAGTGGAATGGACTGGACTGGAATGGAATGGAATGGAATGGAGTGGAGTGGGTGGTAGTGGGAATGGAGTGCTGTGGAAGGGAATGGAATGGAATGGTGAAATGAAATGTGAGCTCACATTATGCCACTGCATGCCAGCCTGGTTTATAGAGTGAGATTCTGTCGAAAGATAGTAATGGAATGCAATGGAATGGAATGGAATAGAATGGAATGGAATAGAATAGAATAGAATAGAATGGAATGATGAAATGAAATGTGAGCAGAGATTGTGCCACTGTACTCCAGTATGGGTGAACGAGTGAGATCCTGTCAAAAGAAAAGAATGGAAAGGAATGGAGTGGAGTGGAATGGAAAGGATTGGGATGGAGTGGAGTGGAGTGGACTTCAGTGGAGTGGAATGGAGTGGAATGGAAAGGGATGAAATCCACTGGACTCGAGTGGAGTGGAGTGGGATAGAGTTAAGTGGAGTGGAGTGGAATGGAGTGGAATGGAATGGGATTGAATTGAATGGAGTGCAGTGGATGGAGTGGAGTGGAAAGGAATTGAGCAGAATGGAGTGGAATGAAGTGGAATGGAGTGGAATGGAATGGGATTGAATTGAATGGAGTGCAGTGGATGGAGTGGAGTGGAAAGGAATTGAGCAGAATGGAGTGGAATGAAGTGGAGTGGAGTGGAATGGAGTGGATTTGTATGGAATGGAATGGAACAGAACAGAATGGAATGGTGAAATGAAATGTGAGCTGAGATTGTGCCACTGCACTGCCACTGGGGTGACGTGAGATCCTGTCGAAAGAAAGGTATGGAATGGAATGGAGTGGAGTGGATTGGAGTGGAGTGGAGTGGAATGGGATCGAATGGAATGGTGAAATGAAATGTGAGCTAAGATTGTACACTGCACTCCAGCCTGGGTGACAGAGTAAGATCTTGTCAAAAGAAACGAGTGGAATGGAATGGAGAGGAATGCAATGGAATGGAATGGAACGGAATGGAATGGAATGGAATGGAACGGAAAGGAATGGAACGGAACGGAACGGAACAGAATGGAACGGAATGGAATGGAGTGGGGTGGAGTGGAATGTAGTGGAATGGAATGGATTAGAGTGGAGTGGAGTGCATTGGAATGGAGTGGAGTGGAGTGGACTGGAAGGGAATGGAATGCAATGGTGCAATATAATGTGAGCTGAGATTGTGCCACTGCACTCCAGCCTGGGTGACAGAGTGAGATCCTGTCGAAAGAAAGGAATGGAATGGAATGGAGTGGAGTGGAGTGGAGTGGAGTGGAGTGGAGTGGAGTGGAGTGGAGTGGAGTGGAGTGGAGTGGAATGGAGTGGAATGGAGTGGAATGGCATGGAATGGTATGTAATGGAGTGTTGTGGAGTGGAGTGGAGTGGAATGGAATGGGAAAGAATGGAATGGAGTGGAGTGGAATGGTGTGGAGTGGATTGGAGTGAAATGGAATGGAATAGAATGGAATGGAATGGTTAAATGAAATGTGAGCTGAGATTGTACCACTGCACTCCAGCCTGGGTGACAGAGTGATATCCTGTCACAAGAAAGGAATGGAATGGAATGGAGTGGAATGGAATGGTATGGAATGGTATGGAGTGGAATGGAGTGGACTGGAGTGGACTGGAGTGGAGTGGAGTGGAATGGAGTTGAATGGAATGAGATTGAATGGAATGGATTGGAGTGGAGTGGAATGCAGCGGAATAGAATGGTATGGAATGGAGTTGAATGGAGTGGAATAGAATGGAATGGAATGGAGTGGATTGGAGTGGAGTGGAGTGGAATGGAATGGAATGGCATGGAATGGAATGGAATCCAATGGAATGTAACGGAATGGAATAGAAAGCGATGTAATGGAATGATGAGAGGAAATATGAGCTGAGATTGTGCCACTGCACCCCATCCTGGGTGACAGAGTGAGATCCTGTCAAAAGAAAGGAGTGGAGTGGATTGGAGTGGAATGGAATATAATGGAATGGAACAGAGTGGAGTGGAATGGAGTGAAGAGGAGTGGAAAGGAGTGGAATGGAATGGAATGGAATGGAATGGAATGGAATGGAATGGAATGGAATGGAATGGAATGGAGTGGAGTGGAGTGGAGTGGAGTGGAGTGGAGTGGAGTGGAATTGAATGGAATGGTGAAATTAAATGTGAGCTGAGGTTGTGCCAGTGCACTCCAGCCTGGGTGACAGAGTGAGATCCTGTCGAAAGAAAGGAATGGAAAGGAATGGAATGGAGTGGATTGGAGTGGATTGGAGTGGAATGGAATATAATGGAATGGAACAGAGTGGAGTGGAATGGAGTGAAGAGGAGTGGAAAGGAGTGGAGTGGAATAGAATGGAATGGAAAGGAATGGAATGGAATGGAATGGTTAAATGAAATGAGAGCTGAGATTGTGCCATTGCACTACAGCCTGGGTGACCCAGTGAGATCCTGTCAAAAGAATGGAATGGAATGGAAGGAAGTGGAAGGGAATGGAATGCAAAGATGTGAAATAAAGGAATGGAATGGAATGGAATGGAATGGAATGGAATGGAATGGAATGGAATGGAATGGAATGGAATGGAGTGGAGTGTAGCAGAATTGAGTGGAATGGAATGGGATCGAATGGTGTATAGTGGAATGTAATGCAGTGTAATGGAACGGGAGTGAAGTGGAGTGGAGTGAAGTGGAATGGAGTATAGTGGAATGGGGTGGAATGGAATTGAGTGGAGTGGAGTTGAGTGGAGTGGAGTGGAGTGTAATTAAGTGGAATGTAGTGGAGTTGAGGGGAGTGCAGTGGAATGGAATGGAATGGAATGGAAATGTGGAATGAAATGCGAGGTGATGTGGTGACAAAGCACTCCAGCATGGGTGACAGAGCGAGATCCAGTCGAAAGAAAGAATGGAATGGAATGGAGTGGAATGGAATGGAATGCAATGGAACAGAACGGAATGGAATGGAATGGAATGAAGTAGAGAGGAGTGGAGGGTAGGGAGTGGAGAGGAATGAAGTGGACTGCAGTAGAATGGGGTGGAATGGAGTGGCATGGAATGGGTTGGAATGGAGTGGAATGTAGTCAGGTGGAGTGGAGTGGAATAAAGTGAAAAGGAATAGGATGGAATGGGATAGAATGGCATGGAGTGGAGTGGAGTAGAATGGATTGGAGTGGAGTGGAGTGCAATGGATTGGAATGGAATGGAGTGGAGAGGAGTTGAGTGGAGTGGAATGGAATGGTGAAATGAAATGTGAGCTGAGATTGTTCCACTGCACTGTAGCCTGGGTGACAGAGTGAGATCCTGTTGAAAGAAAGGAATGGAATGGAATGGAGTGGAATGGAATGGAATGGAACAGAATGGAGTAGAGAGGAGTGGAAGGGAGGGAGTGGAGTGGAGTGCAGCAGACTGGAGTAGAATGGAGTGGAATGGACTGGCATGGAATGGGTTGGAATGGAATGGACTGTAGTTGGGTGGAGTGGAGTGGAGTGGAATGAAGTGAAAAGGAATGGGATGGAATGGGATTGAATGGCATGGAGTGGAGTGGAGTGGATTGGAGTGGAGTGGAGTGCAATGGAGTGGAGTGGACTGCAATGGAGTGGAGTGGAGGGTAGTGGAGTGGAGTGGAGTGGAATGGTGAAATGAAATGTGAGCTGAGATTGTGCCACTGCACTCTAGCCTGGGTGACAGAGTGAGATCCTGTCGAAAAAAAGGAATGGAATGGAATGGAGAGGAATGGATTGGAATGCAAGGGAAAGGAATGGAGTGGAGTGGAGTTTAGCGGAGCAGAGTTTAGTGGAATGCACTCCAGCCTGGATGTCAGAGTGATATCCTGTTGAAAGAAAGGAATGTAATGGAATGGAGTGGATAGGAATGGAATGGAATGGAGTGGAATGGAATGGAATAGAGTGGAGTGGAGTGGAGTGGAGTGGAGTGGAGTGGAATGGAATGGAATGGAATGGAATGGAATGGAATGGAATGGAGTGCAGTGGAGTGGAGTGGAGAGGAGTGGAATGGAATGGGACAGAATGGAATGGTATGGAATGGAATGGAGTGGACTGGAGTGGAGTGGATTGGCAGGGAGCGGAGTGCATTGGAAAGGAGTGGAATGGAATGGGATGGAATGGAATGGAGTGGAGTGGAGTGTAGTAGAGAGGAGTGGAGGGGAGGGAGTGGAGTGGCATGAAGTGGACTGGAATGGAGTGGAATGGAATGGAATGGAATGGAGTGGAGTGGAATGGAATGGAGTGTAGTGGAAATGAGTGGAATAGAATGGGATGGAATGGTGTGGAGTTCAGTGGAAAGCAGTGGAATGGAAAGGGATGGAATGGAGTGGAATGGAGCGGATTATGGCAACGTGGAATGGACTGGGGTGGAATAGGGTGGAATGGAATGGAATGGAATTGAATGGAATGGAATGGAATGGAATGGAATGGAATGGAATGGAATGGAATGGAGTGGAATATAATGGAGTGTAGTGGAAATGAGTGGAATAGAATGGGATGGAATGGTGTGGAGTGGAGTGGAAAGCAGTGGAATGGAAAGGGATGGAATGGAGTGGAATGGAGCGGATTGGGGCAACGTGGAATGGACTGGGGTGGAATGGGGTGGAATGGAATGCCGTGGAGTCAAGTGCAGTAGAGTGGAATGGAGTGGTATGGAGTGGAGTGGAATGGAATGGAATGGAATGGAAATGTGAAATGAAATGTGAGCTGATATGTTGACAATGCACTCCAGCCTGGGTGACAGAGTGAGATCCTGTCGAAAGAAAGGAATGTAATGGAATGGAGTGGAATGGAATGGAATGCAATGGAACTGAATGGAATGGAATGGAGTGGAGAGGAGTGGAGAGGAGGGGAGTGGAGTAGAGTGAAGTGGAATGGAGTGTAATGGAATGGGTTGGAAGGGAAAGGAATGTAGTCAGATGGATTGGATTGGAGTGGAATGCAGTGGAATGGAATGGGATGGAATGGCATGGAGTAGAGTGGAGTGGAGTTTAATGGAGTGGAATGGAATGGAGTGGAGTGGAGTGGAGTGGAATGGAATGGAAGGGTGAAATGAAATGTGAGCTGAGATTCTGCAACTGCACTCCAGCCTGGATGACAGAGTGAGATCCTATCAAAAGAAAGTAATGGAATAGAATGGAGTCGAATGGAATGGAATGGAATGAAGTGGAGTGGAGTGGAGTATAGTTTAGTGGAATGGATTGGAATGGAATGGGATGGAATGGAGTGGAGTGGAGGCGAATGGAGTGGACTGGAGTGGATTGGACTGCAGTGGAATGGAAAGGGATGGAATGGAGTGGAGTGGAGTGAAGTGTAATGCAGTGGAGTGGAGTGAAGTGTAATGGAGTGGAGTGGAATGGGATGGAATGGATTGGAGTGGAGTGGCATGGAATGGAGTGAAGTTGAGTGGAGTGCAGTGGAGTGGAATGGAATGGAATGGAATGGTGAAATGAAATGTGTGCTGATGTGGTGACAATGCACTCCAGCCTGTATGACAGAGTGAGATCTTGTCAAAAGAAAGGAATGCAATGGAATGGAGTGGAAAGTAATGGAATGGAATCGAATGGAATGGAACGGAATGGAATGGAATGCAGTGGAGTGGAGTAGAATGGAGTGGAATGGAATGTAGTGGAGTGGATTGGAGTGGAGTGGAATGGACTGGAATGGAATGGAATGGAATGGAATGGAATGGAATGGAATGGAGTGGAGTGGGTGGTAGTGGGAATGGAGTGCTGTGGAAGGGAATGGAATGGAATGGTGAAATGAAATGTGAGCTCACATTATGCCACTGCATGCCAGCCTGGTTTATAGAGTGAGATTCTGTCAAAAGATAGTAATGGAATGCAATGGAATGGAATGGAATAGAATGGAATGGAATAGAATAGAATAGAATAGAATAGAATAGAATAGAATAGAATAGAATAGAATAGAATAGAATAGAATGGAATGATGAAATGAAATGTGAGCTGAGATTGTGCCACTGTACTCCAGTATGGGTGAACGAGTGAGATCCTGTCAAAAGAAATGAATGGAAAGGAATGGAGTGGAGTGGAATGGAAAGGATTGGGATGGAGTGGAGTGGAGTGGACTTCAGTGGAGTGGAATGGAGTGGAATGGAAAGGGATGAAATCCACTGGACTCGAGTGGAGTGGAGTGGGATAGAGTTAAGTGGAGTGGAGTGGAATGGAGTGGAATGGAATGGGATTGAATTGAATGGAGTGCAGTGGATGGAGTGGAGTGGAAAGGAATTGAGCAGAATGGAGTGGAATGAAGTGGAATGGAGTGGAATGGAATGGGATTGAATTGAATGGAGTGCAGTGGATGGAGTGGAGTGGAAAGGAATTGAGCAGAATGGAGTGGAATGAAGTGGAGTGGAGTGGAATGGAGTGGATTTGTATGGAATGGAATGGAACAGAACAGAATGGAATGGTGAAATGAAATGTGAGCTGAGATTGTGCCACTGCACTGCCACTGGGGTGACGTGAGATCCTGTCGAAAGAAAGGTATGGAATGGAATGGAGTGGAGTGGATTGGAGTGGAGTGGAGTGGAATGGGATCGAATGGAATGGTGAAATGAAATGTGAGCTAAGATTGTACACTGCACTCCAGCCTGGGTGACAGAGTAAGATCTTGTCAAAAGAAACGAGTGGAATGGAATGGAGAGGAATGCAATGGAATGGAATGGAACAGAATGGAATGGAATGGAATGGAACGGAAAGGAATGGAACGGAACGGAACAGAATGGAACGGAATGGAATGGAGTGGGGTGGAGTGGAATGTAGTGGAATGGAATGGATTAGAGTGGAGTGGAGTGCATTGGAATGGAGTGGAGTGGAGTGGACTGGAAGGGAATGGAATGCAATGGTGCAATATAATGTGAGCTGAGATTGTGCCACTGCACTCCAGCCTGGGTGACAGAGTGAGATCCTGTCGAAAGAAAGGAATGGAATGGAATGGAGTGGTATGGAATGGAATGGAATGGAGTGGAGTGGAGTGGAGTGGAGTGGAGTGGAGTGGAGTGGAGTGGAGTAGAGTGGAGTGGAGTGGAGTGGAATGGAGTGGAATGGAGTGGAATGGAGTGGAATGGCATGGAATGGTATGTAATGGAGTGTTGTGGAGTGGAGTGGAGTGGAATGGAATGGGAAAGAATGGAATGGAGTGGAGTGGAATGGTGTGGAGTGGATTGGAGTGAAATGGAATGGAATAGAATGGAATGGAATGGTTAAATGAAATGTGAGCTGAGATTGTACCACTGCACTCCAGCCTGGGTGACAGAGTGATATCCTGTCACAAGAAAGGAATGGAATGGAATGGAGTGGAATGGAATGGTATGGAATGGTATGGAGTGGAATGGAGTGGACAGGAGTGGACTGGAGTGGAGTGGAGTGGAATGGAGTTGAATGGAATGAGATTGAATGGAATGGATTGGAGTGGAGTGGAATGCAGCGGAATAGAATGGTATGGAATGGAGTTGAATGGAGTGGAATAGAATGGAATGGAATGGAGTGGATTGGAGTGGAGTGGAGTGGAATGGAATGGAATGGCATGGAATGGAATGGAATCCAATGGAATGTAATGGAATGGAATAGAAAGCGATGTAATGGAATGATGAGAGGAAATATGAGCTGAGATTGTGCCACTGCACCCCATCCTGGGTGACAGAGTGAGATCCTGTCAAAAGAAAGGAGTGGAGTGGATTGGAGTGGAATGGAATATAATGGAATGGAACAGAGTGGAGTGGAATGGAGTGAAGAGGAGTGGAAAGGAGTGGAATGGAATGGAATGGAATGGAATGGAATGGAATGGAATGGAATGGAATGGAATGGAGTGGAGTGGAGTGGAGTGGAGTGGAGTGGAGTGGAGTGGAATTGAATGGAATGGTGAAATTAAATGTGAGCTGAGGTTGTGCCAGTGCACTCCAGCCTGGGTGACAGAGTGAGATCCTGTCGAAAGAAAGGAATGGAAAGGAATGGAATGGAGTGGATTGGAGTGGATTGGAGTGGAATGGAATATAATGGAATGGAACAGAGTGGAGTGGAATGGAGTGAAGAGGAGTGGAAAGGAGTGGAGTGGAATAGAATGGAATGGAAAGGAATGGAATGGAATGGAATGGTTAAATGAAATGAGAGCTGAGATTGTGCCATTGCACTACAGCCTGGGTGACCCAGTGAGATCCTGTCAAAAGAATGGAATGGAATGGAAGGAAGTGGAAGGGAATGGAATGCAAAGATGTGAAGTAATGGAATGGAATGGAATGGAATGGAACGGAATGTAATGGAATGGAATGGAATGGAATGGAATGGAGTGGAGTGTAGCAGAATTGAGTGGAATGGAATGGGATCGAATGGTGTATAGTGGAATGTAATGCAGTGTAATGGAACGGGAGTGAAGTGGAGTGGAGTGAAGTGGAATGGAGTATAGTGGAATGGGGTGGAATGGAATTGAGTGGAGTGGAGTTGAGTGGAGTGGAGTGGAGTGTAATTAAGTGGAATGTAGTGGAGTTGAGGGGAGTGCAGTGGAATGGAATGGAATGGAATGGAAATGTGGAATGAAATGCGAGGTGATGTGGTGACAAAGCACTCCAGCATGGGTGACAGAGCGAGATCCAGTCGAAAGAAAGAATGGAATGGAATGGAGTGGAATGGAATGGAATGCAATGGAACAGAACGGAATGGAATGGAACGGAATGGAATGGAATGGAATGAAGTAGAGAGGAGTGGAGGGTAGGGAGTGGAGAGGAATGAAGTGGACTGCAGTAGAATGGGGTGGAATGGAGTGGCATGGAATGGGTTGGAATGGAGTGGAATGTAGTCAGGTGGAGTGGAGTGGAATAAAGTGAAAAGGAATAGGATGGAATGGGATAGAATGGCATGGAGTGGAGTGGAGTAGAATGGATTGGAGTGGAGTGGAGTGCAATGGATTGGAATGGAATGGAGTGGAGAGGAGTTGAGTGGAGTGGAATGGAATGGTGAAATGAAATGTGAGCTGAGATTGTTCCACTGCACTGTAGCCTGGGTGACAGAGTGAGATCCTGTTGAAAGAAAGGAATGGAATGGAATGGAGTGGAATGGAATGGAATGGAACAGAATGGAGTAGAGAGGAGTGGAAGGGAGGGAGTGGAGTGGAGTGCAGCAGACTGGAGTAGAATGGAGTGGAATGGACTGGCATGGAATGGGTTGGAATGGAATGGACTGTAGTTGGGTGGAGAGGAGTGGAGTGGAATGAAGTGAAAAGGAATGGGATGGAATGGGATTGAATGGCATGGAGTGGAGTGGAGTGGATTGGAGTGGAGTGGAGTGCAATGGAGTGGAGTGGACTGCAATGGAGTGGAGTGGAGGGTAGTGGAGTGGAGTGGAGTGGAATGGTGAAATGAAATGTGAGCTGAGATTGTGCCACTGCACTCTAGCCTGGGTGACAGAGTGAGATCCTGTCGAAAAAAAGGAATGGAATGGAATGGAGAGGAATGGATTGGAATGCAAGGGAAAGGAATGGAGTGGAGTGGAGTTTAGCGGAGCAGAGTTTAGTGGAATGCACTCCAGCCTGGATGTCAGAGTGATATCCTGTTGAAAGAAAGGAATGTAATGGAATGGAGTGGATAGGAATGGAATGGAATGGAGTGGAATGGAATGGAATAGAGTGGAGTGGAGTGGAGTGGAGTGGAATGGAATGGAATGGAATGGAATGGAATGGAATGGAATGGAATGGAATGGAATGGAATGGAATGGAGTGCAGTGGAGTGGAGTGGAGAGGAGTGGAATGGAATGGGACAGAATGGAATGGTATGGAATGGAATGGAGTGGACTGGAGTGGAGTGGATTGGCAGGGAGCGGAGTGCATTGGAAAGGAGTGGAATGGAATGGGATGGAATGGAATGGAGTGGAGTGGAGTGTAGTAGAGAGGAGTGGAGGGGAGGGAGTGGAGTGGCATGAAGTGGACTGGAATGGAGTGGAATGGAATGGAATGGAATGGAGTGGAGTGGAATGGAATGGAGTGTAGTGGAAATGAGTGGAATAGAATGGGATGGAATGGTGTGGAGTTCAGTGGAAAGCAGTGGAATGGAAAGGGATGGAATGGAGTGGAATGGAGCGGATTGGGGCAACGTGGAATGGACTGGGGTGGAATAGGGTGGAATGGAATGGAATGGAATTGAATGGAATGGAATGGAATGGAATGGAATGGAATGGAATGGAATGGAATGGAGTGAAATATAATGGAGTGTAGTGGAAATGAGTGGAATAGAATGGGATGGAATGGTGTGGAGTGGAGTGGAAAGCAGTGGAATGGAAAGGGATGGAATGGAGTGGAATGGAGCGGATTGGGGCAACGTGGAATGGACTGGGGTGGAATGGGGTGGAATGGAATGCAGTGGAGTCAAGTGCAGTAGAGTGGAATGGAGTGGTATGGAGTGGAGTGGAATGGAATGGAATGGAATGGAAATGTGAAATGAAATGTGAGCTGATATGTTGACAATGCACTCCAGCCTGGGTGACAGAGTGAGATCCTGTCGAAAGAAAGGAATGTAATGGAATGGAGTGGAATGGAATGGAATGCAATGGAACTGAATGGAATGGAATGGAGTGGAGAGGAGTGGAGAGGAGGGGAGTGGAGTAGAGTGAAGTGGAATGGAGTGTAATGGAATGGGTTGGAAGGGAAAGGAATGTAGTCAGATGGATTGGATTGGAGTGGAATGCAGTGGAATGGAATGGGATGGAATGGCATGGAGTAGAGTGGAGTGGAGTTTAATGGAGTGGAATGGAATGGAGTGGAGTGGAGTGGAGTGGAGTGGAATGGAATGGAAGGGTGAAATGAAATGTGAGCTGAGATTCTGCAACTGCACTCCAGCCTGGATGACAGAGTGAGATCCTATCAAAAGAAAGTAATGGAATAGAATGGAGTCGAATGGAATGGAATGGAATGAAGTGGAGTGGAGTGGAGTATAGTTTAGTGGAATGGATTGGAATGGAATGGGATGGAATGGAGTGGAGTGGAGGCGAATGGAGTGGACTGGAGTGGATTGGACTGCAGTGGAATGGAAAGGGATGGAATGGAGTGGAGTGGAGTGAAGTGTAATGCAGTGGAGTGGAGTGAAGTGTAATGGAGTGGAGTGGAATGGGATGGAATGGATTGGAGTGGAGTGGCATGGAATGGAGTGAAGTTGAGTGGAGTGCAGTGGAGTGGAATGGAATGGAATGGAATGGTGAAATGAAATGTGTGCTGATGTGGTGACAATGCACTCCAGCCTGTATGACAGAGTGAGATCTTGTCAAAAGAAAGGAATGCAATGGAATGGAGTGGAAAGTAATGGAATGGAATCGAATGGAATGGAACGGAATGGAATGGAATGCAGTGGAGTGGAGTAGAATGGAGTGGAATGGAATGGAGTGGAGTGGAGTGGAGTGGAATGGACTGGAATGGAATGGAATGGAATGGAATGGAGTGGAGTGGGTGGTAGTGGGAATGGAGTGCTGTGGAAGGGAATGGAATGGAATGGTGAAATGAAATGTGAGCTCACATTATGCCACTGCATGCCAGCCTAGTTTATAGAGTGAGATTCTGTCGAAAGATAGTAATGGAATGCAATGGAATGGAATGGAATAGAATGGAATGGAATAGAATAGAATAGAATAGAATGGAATGATGAAATGAAATGTGAGCTGAGATTGTGCCACTGTACTCCAGTATGGGTGAACGAGTGAGATCCTGTCAAAAGAAAAGAATGGAAAGGAATGGAGTGGAGTGGAATGGAAAGGATTGGGATGGAGTGGAGTGGAGTGGACTTCAGTGGAGTGGAATGGAGTGGAATGGAAAGGGATGAAATCCACTGGACTCGAGTGGAGTGGAGTGGGATAGAGTTAAGTGGAGTGGAGTGGAATGGAGTGGAATGGAATGGGATTGAATTGAATGGAGTGCAGTGGATGGAGTGGAGTGGAAAGGAATTGAGCAGAATGGAGTGGAATGAAGTGGAATGGAGTGGAATGGAATGGGATTGAATTGAATGGAGTGCAGTGGATGGAGTGGAGTGGAAAGGAATTGAGCAGAATGGAGTGGAATGAAGTGGAGTGGAGTGGAATGGAGTGGATTTGTATGGAATGGAATGGAACAGAACAGAATGGAATGGTGAAATGAAATGTGAGCTGAGATTGTGCCACTGCACTGCCACTGGGGTGACGTGAGATCCTGTCGAAAGAAAGGTATGGAATGGAATGGAGTGGAGTGGATTGGAGTGGAGTGGAGTGGAATGGGATCGAACGGAATGGTGAAATGAAATGTGAGCTAAGATTGTACACTGCACTCCAGCCTGGGTGACAGAGTAAGATCTTGTCAAAAGAAACGAGTGGAATGGAATGGAGAGGAATGCAATGGAATGGAATGGAACGGAATGGAATGGAATGGAATGGAACGGAAAGGAATGGAACGGAACGGAACGGAACAGAATGGAACGGAATGGAATGGAGTGGGGTGGAGTGGAATGTAGTGGAATGGAATGGATTAGAGTGGAGTGGAGTGCATTGGAATGGAGTGGAGTGGAGTGGACTGGAAGGGAATGGAATGCAATGGTGCAATATAATGTGAGCTGAGATTGTGCCACTGCACTCCAGCCTGGGTGACAGAGTGAGATCCTGTCGAAAGAAAGGAATGGAATGGAATGGAGTGGTATGGAATGGAATGGAATGGAGTGGAGTGGAGTGGAGTGGAGTGGAGTGGAGTGGAGTGGAGTGGAGTGGAGTAGAGTGGAGTGGAGTGGAGTGGAATGGAGTGGAATGGAGTGGAATGGAGTGGAATGGCATGGAATGGTATGTAATGGAGTGTTGTGGAGTGGAGTGGAGTGGAATGGAATGGGAAAGAATGGAATGGAGTGGAGTGGAATGGTGTGGAGTGGATTGGAGTGGAATAGAATGGAATAGAATGGAATGGAATGGTTAAATGAAATGTGAGCTGAGATTGTACCACTGCACTCCAGCCTGGGTGGCAGAGTGATATCCTGTCACAAGAAAGGAATGGAATGGAATGGAGTGAAATGGAATGGTATGGAATGGTATGGAGTGGAATGGAGTGGACTGGAGTGGACTGGAGTGGAGTGGAGTGGAATGGAGTTGAATGGAATGAGATTGAATGGAATGGATTGGAGTGGAGTGGAATGCAGCGGAATAGAATGGTATGGAATGGAGTTGAATGGAGTGGAATAGAATGGAATGGAATGGAGTGGATTGGAGTGGAGTGGAGTGGAATGGAATGGAATGGCATGGAATGGAATGGAATCCAATGGAATGTAATGGAATGGAATAGAAAGCGATGTAATGGAATGATGAGAGGAAATATGAGCTGAGATTGTGCCACTGCACCCCATCCTGGGTGACAGAGTGAGATCCTGTCAAAAGAAAGGAGTGGAGTGGATTGGAGTGGAATGGAATATAATGGAATGGAACAGAGTGGAGTGGAATGGAGTGAAGAGGAGTGGAAAGGAGTGGAATGGAATGGAATGGAATGGAATGGAATGGAATGGAATGGAATGGAATGGAATGGAATGGAATGGAGTGGAGTGGAGTGGAGTGGAGTGGAGTGGAGTGGAGTGGAGTGGAGTGGAATTGAATGGAATGGTGAAATTAAATGTGAGCTGAGGTTGTGCCAGTGCACTCCAGCCTGGGTGACAGAGTGAGATCCTGTCGAAAGAAAGGAATGGAAAGGAATGGAATGGAGTGGATTGGAGTGGATTGGAGTGGAATGGAATATAATGGAATGGAACAGAGTGGAGTGGAATGGAGTGAAGAGGAGTGGAAAGGAGTGGAGTGGAATAGAATGGAATGGAAAGGAATGGAATGGAATGGAATGGTTAAATGAAATGAGAGCTGAGATTGTGCCATTGCACTACAGCCTGGGTGACCCAGTGAGATCGTGTCAAAAGAATGGAATGGAATGGAAGGAAGTGGAAGGGAATGGAATGCAAAGATGTGAAATAATGGAATGGAATGGAATGGAATGGAATGGAATGGAATGGAATGGAATGGAATGGAATGGAGTGGAGTGTAGCAGAATTGAGTGGAATGGAATGGGATCGAATGGTGTATAGTGGAATGTAATGCAGTGTAATGGAACGGGAGTGAAGTGGAGTGGAGTGAAGTGGAATGGAGTATAGTGGAATGGGGTGGAATGGAATTGAGTGGAGTGGAGTTGAGTGGAGTGGAGTGGAGTGTAATTAAGTGGAATGTAGTGGAGTTGAGGGGAGTGCAGTGGAATGGAATGGAATGGAATGGAAATGTGGAATGAAATGCGAGGTGATGTGGTGACAAAGCACTCCAGCATGGGTGACAGAGCGAGATCCAGTCGAAAGAAAGAATGGAATGGAATGGAGTGGAATGGAATGGAATGCAATGGAACAGAACGGAATGGAATGGAATGGAATGAAGTAGAGAGGAGTGGAGGGTAGGGAGTGGAGAGGAATGAAGTGGACTGCAGTAGAATGGGGTGGAATGGAGTGGCATGGAATGGGTTGGAATGGAGTGGAATGTAGTCAGGTGGAGTGGAGTGGAATAAAGTGAAAAGGAATAGGATGGAATGGGATAGAATGGCATGGAGTGGAGTGGAGTAGAATGGATTGGAGTGGAGTGGAGTGCAATGGATTGGAATGGAATGGAGTGGAGAGGAGTTGAGTGGAGTGGAATGGAATGGTGAAATGAAATGTGAGCTGAGATTGTTCCACTGCACTGTAGCCTGGGTGACAGAGTGAGATCCTGTTGAAAGAAAGGAATGGAATGGAATGGAGTGGAATGGAATGGAATGGAACAGAATGGAGTAGAGAGGAGTGGAAGGGAGGGAGTGGAGTGGAGTGCAGCAGACTGGAGTAGAATGGAGTGGAATGGACTGGCATGGAATGGGTTGGAATGGAATGGACTGTAGTTGGGTGGAGTGGAGTGGAGTGGAATGAAGTGAAAAGGAATGGGATGGAATGGGATTGAATGGCATGGAGTGGAGTGGAGTGGATTGGAGTGGAGTGGAGTGCAATGGAGTGGAGTGGACTGCAATGGAGTGGAGTGGAGGGTAGTGGAGTGGAGTGGAGTGGAATGGTGAAATGAAATGTGAGCTGAGATTGTGCCACTGCACTCTAGCCTGGGTGACAGAGTGAGATCCTGTCGAAAAAAAGGAATGGAATGGAATGGAGAGGAATGGATTGGAATGCAAGGGAAAGGAATGGAGTGGAGTGGAGTTTAGCGGAGCAGAGTTTAGTGGAATGCACTCCAGCCTGGATGTCAGAGTGATATCCTGTTGAAAGAAAGGAATGTAATGGAATGGAGTGGATAGGAATGGAATGGAATGGAGTGGAATGGAATGGAATAGAGTGGAGTGGAGTGGAGTGGAGTGGAGTGGAGTGGAATGGAATGGAATGGAATGGAATGGAATGGAATGGAATGGAATGGAGTGCAGTGGAGTGGAGTGGAGAGGAGTGGAATGGAATGGGACAGAATGGAATGGTATGGAATGGAATGGAGTGGACTGGAGTTGAGTGGATTGGCAGGGAGCGGAGTGCATTGGAAAGGAGTGGAATGGAATGGGATGGAATGGAATGGAGTGGAGTGGAGTGTAGTAGAGAGGAGTGGAGGGGAGGGAGTGGAGTGGCATGAAGTGGACTGGAATGGAGTGGAATGGAATGGAATGGAATGGAGTGGAGTGGAATGGAATGGAGTGTAGTGGAAATGAGTGGAATAGAATGGGATGGAATGGTGTGGAGTTCAGTGGAAAGCAGTGGAATGGAAAGGGATGGAATGGAGTGGAATGGAGCGGATTGTGGCAACGTGGAATGGACTGGGGTGGAATAGGGTGGAATGGAATGGAATGGAATTGAATGGAATGGAATGGAATGGAATGGAATGGAATGGAATGGAGTGGAATATAATGGAGTGTAGTGGAAATGAGTGGAATAGAATGGGATGGAATGGTGTGGAGTGGAGTGGAAAGCAGTGGAATGGAAAGGGATGGAATGGAGTGGAATGGAGCGGATTGGGGCAACGTGGAATGGACTGGGGTGGAATGGGGTGGAATGGAATGCCGTGGAGTCAAGTGCAGTAGAGTGGAATGGAGTGGTATGGAGTGGAGTGGAATGGAATGGAATGGAATGGAAATGTGAAATGAAATGTGAGCTGATATGTTGACAATGCACTCCAGCCTGGGTGACAGAGTGAGATCCTGTCGAAAGAAAGGAATGTAATGGAATGGAGTGGAATGGAATGGAATGCAATGGAACTGAATGGAATGGAATGGAGTGGAGAGGAGTGGAGAGGAGGGGAGTGGAGTAGAGTGAAGTGGAATGGAGTGTAATGGAATGGGTTGGAAGGGAAAGGAATGTAGTCAGATGGATTGGATTGGAGTGGAATGCAGTGGAATGGAATGGGATGGAATGGCATGGAGTAGAGTGGAGTGGAGTTTAATGGAGTGGAATGGAATGGAGTGGAGTGGAGTGGAGTGGAATGGAATGGAAGGGTGAAATGAAATGTGAGCTGAGATTCTGCAACTGCACTCCAGCCTGGATGACAGAGTGAGATCCTATCAAAAGAAAGTAATGGAATAGAATGGAGTCGAATGGAATGGAATGGAATGAAGTGGAGTGGAGTGGAGTATAGTTTAGTGGAATGGATTGGAATGGAATGGGATGGAATGGAGTGGAGTGGAGGCGAATGGAGTGGACTGGAGTGGATTGGACTGCAGTGGAATGGAAAGGGATGGAATGGAGTGGAGTGGAGTGAAGTGTAATGCAGTGGAGTGGAGTGAAGTGTAATGGAGTGGAGTGGAATGGGATGGAATGGATTGGAGTGGAGTGGCATGGAATGGAGTGAAGTTGAGTGGAGTGCAGTGGAGTGGAATGGAATGGAATGGAATGGTGAAATGAAATGTGTGCTGATGTGGTGACAATGCACTCCAGCCTGTATGACAGAGTGAGATCTTGTCAAAAGAAAGGAATGCAATGGAATGGAGTGGAAAGTAATGGAATGGAATCGAATGGAATGGAACGGAATGGAATGGAATGCAGTGGAGTGGAGTAGAATGGAGTGGAATGGAATGGAGTGGAGTGGAGTGGAGTGGAATGGACTGGAATGGAATGGAATGGAATGGAATGGAGTGGAGTGGGTGGTAGTGGGAATGGAGTGCTGTGGAAGGGAATGGAATGGAATGGTGAAATGAAATGTGAGCTCACATTATGCCACTGCATGCCAGCCTGGTTTATAGAGTGAGATTCTGTCGAAAGATAGTAATGGAATGCAATGGAATGGAATGGAATAGAATGGAATGGAATAGAATAGAATAGAATAGAATGGAATGATGAAATGAAATGTGAGCTGAGATTGTGCCACTGTACTCCAGTATGGGTGAACGAGTGAGATCCTGTCAAAAGAAAAGAATGGAAAGGAATGGAGTGGAGTGGAATGGAAAGGATTGGAATGGAGTGGAGTGGAGTGGACTTCAGTGGAGTGGAATGGAGTGGAATGGAAAGGGATGAAATCCACTGGACTCGAGTGGAGTGGAGTGGGATAGAGTTAAGTGGAGTGGAGTGGAATGGAGTGGAATGGAATGGGATTGAATTGAATGGAGTGCAGTGGATGGAGTGGAGTGGAAAGGAATTGAGCAGAATGGAGTGGAATGAAGTGGAATGGAGTGGAATGGAATGGGATTGAATTGAATGGAGTGCAGTGGATGGAGTGGAGTGGAAAGGAATTGAGCAGAATGGAGTGGAATGAAGTGGAGTGGAGTGGAATGGAGTGGATTTGTATGGAATGGAATGGAACAGAACAGAATGGAATGGTGAAATGAAATGTGAGCTGAGATTGTGCCACTGCACTGCCACTGGGGTGACGTGAGATCCTGTCGAAAGAAAGGTATGGAATGGAATGGAGTGGAGTGGATTGGAGTGGAGTGGAGTGGAATGGGATCGAATGGAATGGTGAAATGAAATGTGAGCTAAGATTGTACACTGCACTCCAGCCTGGGTGACAGAGTAAGATCTTGTCAAAAGAAACGAGTGGAATGGAATGGAGAGGAATGCAATGGAATGGAATGGAACGGAATGGAATGGAATGGAATGGAATGGAACGGAAAGGAATGGAACAGAACGGAACGGAACAGAATGGAACGGAATGGAATGGAGTGGGGTGGAGTGGAATGTAGTGGAATGGAATGGATTAGAGTGGAGTGGAGTGCATTGGAATGGAGTGGAGTGGAGTGGACTGGAAGGGAATGGAATGCAATGGTGCAATATAATGTGAGCTGAGATTGTGCCACTGCACTCCAGCCTGGGTGACAGAGTGAGATCCTGTCGAAAGAAAGGAATGGAATGGAATGGAGTGGTATGGAATGGAATGGAATGGAGTGGAGTGGAGTGGAGTGGAGTGGAGTGGAGTGGAGTAGATTGGAGTGGAGTGGAGTGGAATGGAGTGGAATGGAGTGGAATGGAGTGGAATGGCATGGAATGGTATGTAATGGAGTGTTGTGGAGTGGAGTGGAGTGGATTGGAATGGGAAAGAATGGAATGGAGTGGAGTGGAATGGTGTGGAGTGGATTGGAGTGAAATGGAATGGAATAGAATGGAATGGAATGGTTAAATGAAATGTGAGCTGAGATTGTACCACTGCACTCCAGCCTGGGTGACAGAGTGATATCCTGTCACAAGAAAGGAATGGAATGGAATGGAGTGGAATGGAATGGTATGGAATGGTATGGAGTGGAATGGAGTGGACTGGAGTGGACTGGAGTGGAGTGGAGTGGAATGGAGTTGAATGGAATGAGATTGAATGGAATGGATTGGAGTGGAGTGGAATGCAGCGGAATAGAATGGTATGGAATGGAGTTGAATGGAGTGGAATAGAATGGAATGGAATGGAGTGGATTGGAGTGGAGTGGAGTGGAATGGAATGGAATGGCATGGAATGGAATGGAATCCAATGGAATGTAATGGAATGGAATAGAAAGCGATGTAATGGAATGATGAGAGGAAATATGAGCTGAGATTGTGCCACTGCACCCCATCCTGGGTGACAGAGTGAGATCCTGTCAAAAGAAAGGAGTGGAGTGGATTGGAGTGGAATGGAATATAATGGAATGGAACAGAGTGGAGTGGAATGGAGTGAAGAGGAGTGGAAAGGAGTGGAATGGAATGGAATGGAATGGAATGGAATGGAATGGAATGGAATGGAATGGAGTGGAGTGGAGTGGAGTGGAGTGGAGTGGAGTGGAGTGGAGTGGAGTGGAGTGGAGTGGAATTGAATGGAATGGTGAAATTAAATGTGAGCTGAGGTTGTGCCAGTGCACTCCAGCCTGGGTGACAGAGTGAGATCCTGTCGAAAGAAAGGAATGGAAAGGAATGGAATGGAGTGGATTGGAGTGGATTGGAGTGGAATGGAATATAATGGAATGGAACAGAGTGGAGTGGAATGGAGTGAAGAGGAGTGGAAAGGAGTGGAGTGGAATAGAATGGAATGGAAAGGAATGGAATGGAATGGAATGGTTAAATGAAATGAGAGCTGAGATTGTGCCATTGCACTACAGCCTGGGTGACCCAGTGAGATCGTGTCAAAAGAATGGAATGGAATGGAAGGAAGTGGAAGGGAATGGAATGCAAAGATGTGAAATAATGGAATGGAATGGAATGGAATGGAATGGAATGGAATGGAATGGAATGGAGTGGAGTGTAGCAGAATTGAGTGGAATGGAATGGGATCGAATGGTGTATAGTGGAATGTAATGCAGTGTAATGGAACGGGAGTGAAGTGGAGTGGAGTGAAGTGGAATGGAGTATAGTGGAATGGGGTGGAATGGAATTGAGTGGAGTGGAGTTGAGTGGAGTGGAGTGGAGTGTAATTAAGTGGAATGTAGTGGAGTTGAGGGGAGTGCAGTGGAATGGAATGGAATGGAATGGAAATGTGGAATGAAATGCGAGGTGATGTGGTGACAAAGCACTCCAGCATGGGTGACAGAGCGAGATCCAGTCGAAAGAAAGAATGGAATGGAATGGAGTGGAATGGAATGGAATGCAATGGAACAGAACGGAATGGAATGGAATGGAATGAAGTAGAGAGGAGTGGAGGGTAGGGAGTGGAGAGGAATGAAGTGGACTGCAGTAGAATGGGGTGGAATGGAGTGGCATGGAATGGGTTGGAATGGAGTGGAATGTAGTCAGGTGGAGTGGAGTGGAATAAAGTGAAAAGGAATAGGATGGAATGGGATAGAATGGCATGGAGTGGAGTGGAGTAGAATGGATTGGAGTGGAGTGGAGTGCAATGGATTGGAATGGAATGGAGTGGAGAGGAGTTGAGTGGAGTGGAATGGAATGGTGAAATGAAATGTGAGCTGAGATTGTTCCACTGCACTGTAGCCTGGGTGACAGAGTGAGATCCTGTTGAAAGAAAGGAATGGAATGGAATGGAGTGGAATGGAATGGAATGGAACAGAATGGAGTAGAGAGGAGTGGAAGGGAGGGAGTGGAGTGGAGTGCAGCAGACTGGAGTAGAATGGAGTGGAATGGACTGGCATGGAATGGGTTGGAATGGAATGGACTGTAGTTGGGTGGAGTGGAGTGGAGTGGAATGAAGTGAAAAGGAATGGGATGGAATGGGATTGAATGGCATGGAGTGGAGTGGAGTGGATTGGAGTGGAGTGGAGTGCAATGGAGTGGAGTGGACTGCAATGGAGTGGAGTGGAGGGTAGTGGAGTGGAGTGGAGTGGAATGGTGAAATGAAATGTGAGCTGAGATTGTGCCACTGCACTCTAGCCTGGGTGACAGAGTGAGATCCTGTCGAAAAAAAGGAATGGAATGGAATGGAGAGGAATGGATTGGAATGCAAGGGAAAGGAATGGAGTGGAGTGGAGTTTAGCGGAGCAGAGTTTAGTGGAATGCACTCCAGCCTGGATGTCAGAGTGATATCCTGTTGAAAGAAAGGAATGTAATGGAATGGAGTGGATAGGAATGGAATGGAATGGAGTGGAATGGAATGGAATAGAGTGGAGTGGAGTGGAGTGGAGTGGAGTGGAGTGGAATGGAATGGAATGGAATGGAATGGAATGGAATGGAATGGAATGGAGTGCAGTGGAGTGGAGTGGAGAGGAGTGGAATGGAATGGGACAGAATGGAATGGTATGGAATGGAATGGAGTGGACTGGAGTGGAGTGGATTGGCAGGGAGCGGAGTGCATTGGAAAGGAGTGGAATGGAATGGGATGGAATGGAATGGAGTGGAGTGGAGTGTAGTAGAGAGGAGTGGAGGGGAGGGAGTGGAGTGGCATGAAGTGGACTGGAATGGAGTGGAATGGAATGGAATGGAATGGAGTGGAGTGGAATGGAATGGAGTGTAGTGGAAATGAGTGGAATAGAATGGGATGGAATGGTGTGGAGTTCAGTGGAAAGCAGTGGAATGGAAAGGGATGGAATGGAGTGGAATGGAGCGGATTGTGGCAACGTGGAATGGACTGGGGTGGAATAGGGTGGAATGGAATGGAATGGAATTGAATGGAATGGAATGGAATGGAATGGAATGGAATGGAATGGAATGGAATGGAGTGGAATATAATGGAGTGTAGTGGAAATGAGTGGAATAGAATGGGATGGAATGGTGTGGAGTGGAGTGGAAAGCAGTGGAATGGAAAGGGATGGAATGGAGTGGAATGGAGCGGATTGGGGCAACGTGGAATGGACTGGGGTGGAATGGGGTGGAATGGAATGCCGTGGAGTCAAGTGCAGTAGAGTGGAATGGAGTGGTATGGAGTGGAGTGGAATGGAATGGAATGGAATGGAAATGTGAAATGAAATGTGAGCTGATATGTTGACAATGCACTCCAGCCTGGGTGACAGAGTGAGATCCTGTCGAAAGAAAGGAATGTAATGGAATGGAGTGGAATGGAATGGAATGCAATGGAACTGAATGGAATGGAATGGAGTGGAGAGGAGTGGAGAGGAGGGGAGTGGAGTAGAGTGAAGTGGAATGGAGTGTAATGGAATGGGTTGGAAGGGAAAGGAATGTAGTCAGATGGATTGGATTGGAGTGGAATGCAGTGGAATGGAATGGGATGGAATGGCATGGAGTAGAGTGGAGTGGAGTTTAATGGAGTGGAATGGAATGGAGTGGAGTGGAGTGGAGTGGAATGGAATGGAAGGGTGAAATGAAATGTGAGCTGAGATTCTGCAACTGCACTCCAGCCTGGATGACAGAGTGAGATCCTATCAAAAGAAAGTAATGGAATAGAATGGAGTCGAATGGAATGGAATGGAATGAAGTGGAGTGGAGTGGAGTATAGTTTAGTGGAATGGATTGGAATGGAATGGGATGGAATGGAGTGGAGTGGAGGCGAATGGAGTGGACTGGAGTGGATTGGACTGCAGTGGAATGGAAAGGGATGGAATGGAGTGGAGTGGAGTGAAGTGTAATGCAGTGGAGTGGAGTGAAGTGTAATGGAGTGGAGTGGAATGGGATGGAATGGATTGGAGTGGAGTGGCATGGAATGGAGTGAAGTTGAGTGGAGTGCAGTGGAGTGGAATGGAATGGAATGGAATGGTGAAATGAAATGTGTGCTGATGTGGTGACAATGCACTCCAGCCTGTATGACAGAGTGAGATCTTGTCAAAAGAAAGGAATGCAATGGAATGGAGTGGAAAGTAATGGAATGGAATCGAATGGAATGGAACGGAATGGAATGGAATGCAGTGGAGTGGAGTAGAATGGAGTGGAATGGAATGGAGTGGAGTGGAGTGGAGTGGAATGGACTGGAATGGAATGGAATGGAATGGAATGGAGTGGAGTGGGTGGTAGTGGGAATGGAGTGCTGTGGAAGGGAATGGAATGGAATGGTGAAATGAAATGTGAGCTCACATTATGCCACTGCATGCCAGCCTGGTTTATAGAGTGAGATTCTGTCGAAAGATAGTAATGGAATGCAATGGAATGGAATGGAATAGAATGGAATGGAATAGAATAGAATAGAATAGAATGGAATGATGAAATGAAATGTGAGCTGAGATTGTGCCACTGTACTCCAGTATGGGTGAACGAGTGAGATCCTGTCAAAAGAAAAGAATGGAAAGGAATGGAGTGGAGTGGAATGGAAAGGATTGGAATGGAGTGGAGTGGAGTGGACTTCAGTGGAGTGGAATGGAGTGGAATGGAAAGGGATGAAATCCACTGGACTCGAGTGGAGTGGAGTGGGATAGAGTTAAGTGGAGTGGAGTGGAATGGAGTGGAATGGAATGGGATTGAATTGAATGGAGTGCAGTGGATGGAGTGGAGTGGAAAGGAATTGAGCAGAATGGAGTGGAATGAAGTGGAATGGAGTGGAATGGAATGGGATTGAATTGAATGGAGTGCAGTGGATGGAGTGGAGTGGAAAGGAATTGAGCAGAATGGAGTGGAATGAAGTGGAGTGGAGTGGAATGGAGTGGATTTGTATGGAATGGAATGGAACAGAACAGAATGGAATGGTGAAATGAAATGTGAGCTGAGATTGTGCCACTGCACTGCCACTGGGGTGACGTGAGATCCTGTCGAAAGAAAGGTATGGAATGGAATGGAGTGGAGTGGATTGGAGTGGAGTGGAGTGGAATGGGATCGAATGGAATGGTGAAATGAAATGTGAGCTAAGATTGTACACTGCACTCCAGCCTGGGTGACAGAGTAAGATCTTGTCAAAAGAAACGAGTGGAATGGAATGGAGAGGAATGCAATGGAATGGAATGGAACGGAATGGAATGGAATGGAATGGAATGGAACGGAAAGGAATGGAACAGAACGGAACGGAACAGAATGGAACGGAATGGAATGGAGTGGGGTGGAGTGGAATGTAGTGGAATGGAATGGATTAGAGTGGAGTGGAGTGCATTGGAATGGAGTGGAGTGGAGTGGACTGGAAGGGAATGGAATGCAATGGTGCAATATAATGTGAGCTGAGATTGTGCCACTGCACTCCAGCCTGGGTGACAGAGTGAGATCCTGTCGAAAGAAAGGAATGGAATGGAATGGAGTGGTATGGAATGGAATGGAATGGAGTGGAGTGGAGTGGAGTGGAGTGGAGTGGAGTGGAGTAGAGTGGAGTGGAGTGGAGTGGAATGGAGTGGAATGGAGTGGAATGGAGTGGAATGGCATGGAATGGTATGTAATGGAGTGTTGTGGAGTGGAGTGGAGTGGATTGGAATGGGAAAGAATGGAATGGAGTGGAGTGGAATGGTGTGGAGTGGATTGGAGTGAAATGGAATGGAATAGAATGGAATGGAATGGTTAAATGAAATGTGAGCTGAGATTGTACCACTGCACTCCAGCCTGGGTGACAGAGTGATATCCTGTCACAAGAAAGGAATGGAATGGAATGGAGTGGAATGGAATGGTATGGAATGGTATGGAGTGGAATGGAGTGGACTGGAGTGGACTGGAGTGGAGTGGAGTGGAATGGAGTTGAATGGAATGAGATTGAATGGAATGGATTGGAGTGGAGTGGAATGCAGCGGAATAGAATGGTATGGAATGGAGTTGAATGGAGTGGAATAGAATGGAATGGAATGGAGTGGATTGGAGTGGAGTGGAGTGGAATGGAATGGAATGGCATGGAATGGAATGGAATCCAATGGAATGTAATGGAATGGAATAGAAAGCGATGTAATGGAATGATGAGAGGAAATATGAGCTGAGATTGTGCCACTGCACCCCATCCTGGGTGACAGAGTGAGATCCTGTCAAAAGAAAGGAGTGGAGTGGATTGGAGTGGAATGGAATATAATGGAATGGAACAGAGTGGAGTGGAATGGAGTGAAGAGGAGTGGAAAGGAGTGGAATGGAATGGAATGGAATGGAATGGAATGGAATGGAATGGAATGGAATGGAGTGGAGTGGAGTGGAGTGGAGTGGAGTGGAGTGGAGTGGAATTGAATGGAATGGTGAAATTAAATGTGAGCTGAGGTTGTGCCAGTGCACTCCAGCCTGGGTGACAGAGTGAGATCCTGTCGAAAGAAAGGAATGGAAAGGAATGGAATGGAGTGGATTGGAGTGGATTGGAGTGGAATGGAATATAATGGAATGGAACAGAGTGGAGTGGAATGGAGTGAAGAGGAGTGGAAAGGAGTGGAGTGGAATAGAATGGAATGGAAAGGAATGGAATGGAATGGAATGGTTAAATGAAATGAGAGCTGAGATTGTGCCATTGCACTACAGCCTGGGTGACCCAGTGAGATCGTGTCAAAAGAATGGAATGGAATGGAAGGAAGTGGAAGGGAATGGAATGCAAAGATGTGAAATAATGGAATGGAATGGAATGGAATGGAATGGAATGGAATGGAATGGAATGGAATGGAATGGAGTGGAGTGTAGCAGAATTGAGTGGAATGGAATGGGATCGAATGGTGTATAGTGGAATGTAATGCAGTGTAATGGAACGGGAGTGAAGTGGAGTGGAGTGAAGTGGAATGGAGTATAGTGGAATGGGGTGGAATGGAATTGAGTGGAGTGGAGTTGAGTGGAGTGGAGTGGAGTGTAATTAAGTGGAATGTAGTGGAGTTGAGGGGAGTGCAGTGGAATGGAATGGAATGGAATGGAAATGTGGAATGAAATGCGAGGTGATGTGGTGACAAAGCACTCCAGCATGGGTGACAGAGCGAGATCCAGTCGAAAGAAAGAATGGAATGGAATGGAGTGGAATGGAATGGAATGCAATGGAACAGAACGGAATGGAATGGAATGGAATGAAGTAGAGAGGAGTGGAGGGTAGGGAGTGGAGAGGAATGAAGTGGACTGCAGTAGAATGGGGTGGAATGGAGTGGCATGGAATGGGTTGGAATGGAGTGGAATGTAGTCAGGTGGAGTGGAGTGGAATAAAGTGAAAAGGAATAGGATGGAATGGGATAGAATGGCATGGAGTGGAGTGGAGTAGAATGGATTGGAGTGGAGTGGAGTGCAATGGATTGGAATGGAATGGAGTGGAGAGGAGTTGAGTGGAGTGGAATGGAATGGTGAAATGAAATGTGAGCTGAGATTGTTCCACTGCACTGTAGCCTGGGTGACAGAGTGAGATCCTGTTGAAAGAAAGGAATGGAATGGAATGGAGTGGAATGGAATGGAATGGAACAGAATGGAGTAGAGAGGAGTGGAAGGGAGGGAGTGGAGTGGAGTGCAGCAGACTGGAGTAGAATGGAGTGGAATGGACTGGCATGGAATGGGTTGGAATGGAATGGACTGTAGTTGGGTGGAGTGGAGTGGAGTGGAATGAAGTGAAAAGGAATGGGATGGAATGGGATTGAATGGCATGGAGTGGAGTGGAGTGGATTGGAGTGGAGTGGAGTGCAATGGAGTGGAGTGGACTGCAATGGAGTGGAGTGGAGGGTAGTGGAGTGGAGTGGAGTGGAATGGTGAAATGAAATGTGAGCTGAGATTGTGCCACTGCACTCTAGCCTGGGTGACAGAGTGAGATCCTGTCGAAAAAAAGGAATGGAATGGAATGGAGAGGAATGGATTGGAATGCAAGGGAAAGGAATGGAGTGGAGTGGAGTTTAGCGGAGCAGAGTTTAGTGGAATGCACTCCAGCCTGGATGTCAGAGTGATATCCTGTTGAAAGAAAGGAATGTAATGGAATGGAGTGGATAGGAATGGAATGGAATGGAGTGGAATGGAATGGAATAGAGTGGAGTGGAGTGGAGTGGAGTGGAGTGGAGTGGAATGGAATGGAATGGAATGGAATGGAATGGAATGGAATGGAATGGAGTGCAGTGGAGTGGAGTGGAGAGGAGTGGAATGGAATGGGACAGAATGGAATGGTATGGAATGGAATGGAGTGGACTGGAGTTGAGTGGATTGGCAGGGAGCGGAGTGCATTGGAAAGGAGTGGAATGGAATGGGATGGAATGGAATGGAGTGGAGTGGAGTGTAGTAGAGAGGAGTGGAGGGGAGGGAGTGGAGTGGCATGAAGTGGACTGGAATGGAGTGGAATGGAATGGAATGGAATGGAGTGGAGTGGAATGGAATGGAGTGTAGTGGAAATGAGTGGAATAGAATGGGATGGAATGGTGTGGAGTTCAGTGGAAAGCAGTGGAATGGAAAGGGATGGAATGGAGTGGAATGGAGCGGATTGTGGCAACGTGGAATGGACTGGGGTGGAATAGGGTGGAATGGAATGGAATGGAATTGAATGGAATGGAATGGAATGGAATGGAATGGAATGGAATGGAATGGAGTGGAATATAATGGAGTGTAGTGGAAATGAGTGGAATAGAATGGGATGGAATGGTGTGGAGTGGAGTGGAAAGCAGTGGAATGGAAAGGGATGGAATGGAGTGGAATGGAGCGGATTGGGGCAACGTGGAATGGACTGGGGTGGAATGGGGTGGAATGGAATGCCGTGGAGTCAAGTGCAGTAGAGTGGAATGGAGTGGTATGGAGTGGAGTGGAATGGAATGGAATGGAATGGAAATGTGAAATGAAATGTGAGCTGATATGTTGACAATGCACTCCAGCCTGGGTGACAGAGTGAGATCCTGTCGAAAGAAAGGAATGTAATGGAATGGAGTGGAATGGAATGGAATGCAATGGAACTGAATGGAATGGAATGGAGTGGAGAGGAGTGGAGAGGAGGGGAGTGGAGTAGAGTGAAGTGGAATGGAGTGTAATGGAATGGGTTGGAAGGGAAAGGAATGTAGTCAGATGGATTGGATTGGAGTGGAATGCAGTGGAATGGAATGGGATGGAATGGCATGGAGTAGAGTGGAGTGGAGTTTAATGGAGTGGAATGGAATGGAGTGGAGTGGAGTGGAGTGGAATGGAATGGAAGGGTGAAATGAAATGTGAGCTGAGATTCTGCAACTGCACTCCAGCCTGGATGACAGAGTGAGATCCTATCAAAAGAAAGTAATGGAATAGAATGGAGTCGAATGGAATGGAATGGAATGAAGTGGAGTGGAGTGGAGTATAGTTTAGTGGAATGGATTGGAATGGAATGGGATGGAATGGAGTGGAGTGGAGGCGAATGGAGTGGACTGGAGTGGATTGGACTGCAGTGGAATGGAAAGGGATGGAATGGAGTGGAGTGGAGTGAAGTGTAATGCAGTGGAGTGGAGTGAAGTGTAATGGAGTGGAGTGGAATGGGATGGAATGGATTGGAGTGGAGTGGCATGGAATGGAGTGAAGTTGAGTGGAGTGCAGTGGAGTGGAATGGAATGGAATGGAATGGTGAAATGAAATGTGTGCTGATGTGGTGACAATGCACTCCAGCCTGTATGACAGAGTGAGATCTTGTCAAAAGAAAGGAATGCAATGGAATGGAGTGGAAAGTAATGGAATGGAATCGAATGGAATGGAACGGAATGGAATGGAATGCAGTGGAGTGGAGTAGAATGGAGTGGAATGGAATGGAGTGGAGTGGAGTGGAGTGGAATGGACTGGAATGGAATGGAATGGAATGGAATGGAGTGGAGTGGGTGGTAGTGGGAATGGAGTGCTGTGGAAGGGAATGGAATGGAATGGTGAAATGAAATGTGAGCTCACATTATGCCACTGCATGCCAGCCTGGTTTATAGAGTGAGATTCTGTCGAAAGATAGTAATGGAATGCAATGGAATGGAATGGAATAGAATGGAATGGAATAGAATAGAATAGAATAGAATGGAATGATGAAATGAAATGTGAGCTGAGATTGTGCCACTGTACTCCAGTATGGGTGAACGAGTGAGATCCTGTCAAAAGAAAAGAATGGAAAGGAATGGAGTGGAGTGGAATGGAAAGGATTGGAATGGAGTGGAGTGGAGTGGACTTCAGTGGAGTGGAATGGAGTGGAATGGAAAGGGATGAAATCCACTGGACTCGAGTGGAGTGGAGTGGGATAGAGTTAAGTGGAGTGGAGTGGAATGGAGTGGAATGGAATGGGATTGAATTGAATGGAGTGCAGTGGATGGAGTGGAGTGGAAAGGAATTGAGCAGAATGGAGTGGAATGAAGTGGAATGGAGTGGAATGGAATGGGATTGAATTGAATGGAGTGCAGTGGATGGAGTGGAGTGGAAAGGAATTGAGCAGAATGGAGTGGAATGAAGTGGAGTGGAGTGGAATGGAGTGGATTTGTATGGAATGGAATGGAACAGAACAGAATGGAATGGTGAAATGAAATGTGAGCTGAGATTGTGCCACTGCACTGCCACTGGGGTGACGTGAGATCCTGTCGAAAGAAAGGTATGGAATGGAATGGAGTGGAGTGGATTGGAGTGGAGTGGAGTGGAATGGGATCGAATGGAATGGTGAAATGAAATGTGAGCTAAGATTGTACACTGCACTCCAGCCTGGGTGACAGAGTAAGATCTTGTCAAAAGAAACGAGTGGAATGGAATGGAGAGGAATGCAATGGAATGGAATGGAACGGAATGGAATGGAATGGAATGGAATGGAACGGAAAGGAATGGAACAGAACGGAACGGAACAGAATGGAACGGAATGGAATGGAGTGGGGTGGAGTGGAATGTAGTGGAATGGAATGGATTAGAGTGGAGTGGAGTGCATTGGAATGGAGTGGAGTGGAGTGGACTGGAAGGGAATGGAATGCAATGGTGCAATATAATGTGAGCTGAGATTGTGCCACTGCACTCCAGCCTGGGTGACAGAGTGAGATCCTGTCGAAAGAAAGGAATGGAATGGAATGGAGTGGTATGGAATGGAATGGAATGGAGTGGAGTGGAGTGGAGTGGAGTGGAGTGGAGTGGAGTGGAGTGGAGTAGATTGGAGTGGAGTGGAGTGGAATGGAGTGGAATGGAGTGGAATGGAGTGGAATGGCATGGAATGGTATGTAATGGAGTGTTGTGGAGTGGAGTGGAGTGGATTGGAATGGGAAAGAATGGAATGGAGTGGAGTGGAATGGTGTGGAGTGGATTGGAGTGAAATGGAATGGAATAGAATGGAATGGAATGGTTAAATGAAATGTGAGCTGAGATTGTACCACTGCACTCCAGCCTGGGTGACAGAGTGATATCCTGTCACAAGAAAGGAATGGAATGGAATGGAGTGGAATGGAATGGTATGGAATGGTATGGAGTGGAATGGAGTGGACTGGAGTGGACTGGAGTGGAGTGGAGTGGAATGGAGTTGAATGGAATGAGATTGAATGGAATGGATTGGAGTGGAGTGGAATGCAGCGGAATAGAATGGTATGGAATGGAGTTGAATGGAGTGGAATAGAATGGAATGGAATGGAGTGGATTGGAGTGGAGTGGAGTGGAATGGAATGGAATGGCATGGAATGGAATGGAATCCAATGGAATGTAATGGAATGGAATAGAAAGCGATGTAATGGAATGATGAGAGGAAATATGAGCTGAGATTGTGCCACTGCACCCCATCCTGGGTGACAGAGTGAGATCCTGTCAAAAGAAAGGAGTGGAGTGGATTGGAGTGGAATGGAATATAATGGAATGGAACAGAGTGGAGTGGAATGGAGTGAAGAGGAGTGGAAAGGAGTGGAATGGAATGGAATGGAATGGAATGGAATGGAATGGAATGGAATGGAATGGAGTGGAGTGGAGTGGAGTGGAGTGGAGTGGAGTGGAGTGGAGTGGAGTGGAGTGGAATTGAATGGAATGGTGAAATTAAATGTGAGCTGAGGTTGTGCCAGTGCACTCCAGCCTGGGTGACAGAGTGAGATCCTGTCGAAAGAAAGGAATGGAAAGGAATGGAATGGAGTGGATTGGAGTGGATTGGAGTGGAATGGAATATAATGGAATGGAACAGAGTGGAGTGGAATGGAGTGAAGAGGAGTGGAAAGGAGTGGAGTGGAATAGAATGGAATGGAAAGGAATGGAATGGAATGGAATGGTTAAATGAAATGAGAGCTGAGATTGTGCCATTGCACTACAGCCTGGGTGACCCAGTGAGATCGTGTCAAAAGAATGGAATGGAATGGAAGGAAGTGGAAGGGAATGGAATGCAAAGATGTGAAATAATGGAATGGAATGGAATGGAATGGAATGGAATGGAATGGAGTGGAGTGTAGCAGAATTGAGTGGAATGGAATGGGATCGAATGGTGTATAGTGGAATGTAATGCAGTGTAATGGAACGGGAGTGAAGTGGAGTGGAGTGAAGTGGAATGGAGTATAGTGGAATGGGGTGGAATGGAATTGAGTGGAGTGGAGTTGAGTGGAGTGGAGTGGAGTGTAATTAAGTGGAATGTAGTGGAGTTGAGGGGAGTGCAGTGGAATGGAATGGAATGGAATGGAAATGTGGAATGAAATGCGAGGTGATGTGGTGACAAAGCACTCCAGCATGGGTGACAGAGCGAGATCCAGTCGAAAGAAAGAATGGAATGGAATGGAGTGGAATGGAATGGAATGCAATGGAACAGAACGGAATGGAATGGAATGGAATGAAGTAGAGAGGAGTGGAGGGTAGGGAGTGGAGAGGAATGAAGTGGACTGCAGTAGAATGGGGTGGAATGGAGTGGCATGGAATGGGTTGGAATGGAGTGGAATGTAGTCAGGTGGAGTGGAGTGGAATAAAGTGAAAAGGAATAGGATGGAATGGGATAGAATGGCATGGAGTGGAGTGGAGTAGAATGGATTGGAGTGGAGTGGAGTGCAATGGATTGGAATGCAATGGAGTGGAGAGGAGTTGAGTGGAGTGGAATGGAATGGTGAAATGAAATGTGAGCTGAGATTGTTCCACTGCACTGTAGCCTGGGTGACAGAGTGAGATCCTGTTGAAAGAAAGGAATGGAATGGAATGGAGTGGAATGGAATGGAATGGAACAGAATGGAGTAGAGAGGAGTGGAAGGGAGGGAGTGGAGTGGAGTGCAGCAGACTGGAGTAGAATGGAGTGGAATGGACTGGCATGGAATGGGTTGGAATGGAATGGACTGTAGTTGGGTGGAGTGGAGTGGAGTGGAATGAAGTGAAAAGGAATGGGATGGAATGGGATTGAATGGCATGGAGTGGAGTGGAGTGGATTGGAGTGGAGTGGAGTGCAATGGAGTGGAGTGGACTGCAATGGAGTGGAGTGGAGGGTAGTGGAGTGGAGTGGAGTGGAATGGTGAAATGAAATGTGAGCTGAGATTGTGCCACTGCACTCTAGCCTGGGTGACAGAGTGAGATCCTGTCGAAAAAAAGGAATGGAATGGAATGGAGAGGAATGGATTGGAATGCAAGGGAAAGGAATGGAGTGGAGTGGAGTTTAGCGGAGCAGAGTTTAGTGGAATGCACTCCAGCCTGGATGTCAGAGTGATATCCTGTTGAAAGAAAGGAATGTAATGGAATGGAGTGGATAGGAATGGAATGGAATGGAGTGGAATGGAATGGAATAGAGTGGAGTGGAGTGGAGTGGAGTGGAGTGGAGTGGAGTGGAATGGAATGGAATGGAATGGAATGGAATGGAATGGAATGGAGTGCAGTGGAGTGGAGTGGAGAGGAGTGGAATGGAATGGGACAGAATGGAATGGTATGGAATGGAATGGAGTGGACTGGAGTGGAGTGGATTGGCAGGGAGCGGAGTGCATTGGAAAGGAGTGGAATGGAATGGGATGGAATGGAATGGAGTGGAGTGGAGTGTAGTAGAGAGGAGTGGAGGGGAGGGAGTGGAGTGGCATGAAGTGGACTGGAATGGAGTGGAATGGAATGGAATGGAATGGAGTGGAGTGGAATGGAATGGAGTGTAGTGGAAATGAGTGGAATAGAATGGGATGGAATGGTGTGGAGTTCAGTGGAAAGCAGTGGAATGGAAAGGGATGGAATGGAGTGGAATGGAGCGGATTGTGGCAACGTGGAATGGACTGGGGTGGAATAGGGTGGAATGGAATGGAATGGAATTGAATGGAATGGAATGGAATGGAATGGAATGGAATGGAATGGAATGGAGTGGAATATAATGGAGTGTAGTGGAAATGAGTGGAATAGAATGGGATGGAATGGTGTGGAGTGGAGTGGAAAGCAGTGGAATGGAAAGGGATGGAATGGAGTGGAATGGAGCGGATTGGGGCAACGTGGAATGGACTGGGGTGGAATGGGGTGGAATGGAATGCTGTGGAGTCAAGTGCAGTAGAGTGGAATGGAGTGGTATGGAGTGGAGTGGAATGGAATGGAATGGAATGGAAATGTGAAATGAAATGTGAGCTGATATGTTGACAATGCACTCCAGCCTGGGTGACAGAGTGAGATCCTGTCGAAAGAAAGGAATGTAATGGAATGGAGTGGAATGGAATGGAATGCAATGGAACTGAATGGAATGGAATGGAGTGGAGAGGAGTGGAGAGGAGGGGAGTGGAGTAGAGTGAAGTGGAATGGAGTGTAATGGAATGGGTTGGAAGGGAAAGGAATGTAGTCAGATGGATTGGATTGGAGTGGAATGCAGTGGAATGGAATGGGATGGAATGGCATGGAGTAGAGTGGAGTGGAGTTTAATGGAGTGGAATGGAATGGAGTGGAGTGGAGTGGAGTGGAATGGAATGGAAGGGTGAAATGAAATGTGAGCTGAGATTCTGCAACTGCACTCCAGCCTGGATGACAGAGTGAGATCCTATCAAAAGAAAGTAATGGAATAGAATGGAGTCGAATGGAATGGAATGGAATGAAGTGGAGTGGAGTGGAGTATAGTTTAGTGGAATGGATTGGAATGGAATGGGATGGAATGGAGTGGAGTGGAGGCGAATGGAGTGGACTGGAGTGGATTGGACTGCAGTGGAATGGAAAGGGATGGAATGGAGTGGAGTGGAGTGAAGTGTAATGCAGTGGAGTGGAGTGAAGTGTAATGGAGTGGAGTGGAATGGGATGGAATGGATTGGAGTGGAGTGGCATGGAATGGAGTGAAGTTGAGTGGAGTGCAGTGGAGTGGAATGGAATGGAATGGAATGGTGAAATGAAATGTGTGCTGATGTGGTGACAATGCACTCCAGCCTGTATGACAGAGTGAGATCTTGTCAAAAGAAAGGAATGCAATGGAATGGAGTGGAAAGTAATGGAATGGAATCGAATGGAATGGAACGGAATGGAATGGAATGCAGTGGAGTGGAGTAGAATGGAGTGGAATGGAATGGAGTGGAGTGGAGTGGAGTGGAATGGACTGGAATGGAATGGAATGGAATGGAATGGAGTGGAGTGGGTGGTAGTGGGAATGGAGTGCTGTGGAAGGGAATGGAATGGAATGGTGAAATGAAATGTGAGCTCACATTATGCCACTGCATGCCAGCCTGGTTTATAGAGTGAGATTCTGTCGAAAGATAGTAATGGAATGCAATGGAATGGAATGGAATAGAATGGAATGGAATAGAATAGAATAGAATAGAATGGAATGATGAAATGAAATGTGAGCTGAGATTGTGCCACTGTACTCCAGTATGGGTGAACGAGTGAGATCCTGTCAAAAGAAAAGAATGGAAAGGAATGGAGTGGAGTGGAATGGAAAGGATTGGAATGGAGTGGAGTGGAGTGGACTTCAGTGGAGTGGAATGGAGTGGAATGGAAAGGGATGAAATCCACTGGACTCGAGTGGAGTGGAGTGGGATAGAGTTAAGTGGAGTGGAGTGGAATGGAGTGGAATGGAATGGGATTGAATTGAATGGAGTGCAGTGGATGGAGTGGAGTGGAAAGGAATTGAGCAGAATGGAGTGGAATGAAGTGGAATGGAGTGGAATGGAATGGGATTGAATTGAATGGAGTGCAGTGGATGGAGTGGAGTGGAAAGGAATTGAGCAGAATGGAGTGGAATGAAGTGGAGTGGAGTGGAATGGAGTGGATTTGTATGGAATGGAATGGAACAGAACAGAATGGAATGGTGAAATGAAATGTGAGCTGAGATTGTGCCACTGCACTGCCACTGGGGTGACGTGAGATCCTGTCGAAAGAAAGGTATGGAATGGAATGGAGTGGAGTGGATTGGAGTGGAGTGGAGTGGAATGGGATCGAATGGAATGGTGAAATGAAATGTGAGCTAAGATTGTACACTGCACTCCAGCCTGGGTGACAGAGTAAGATCTTGTCAAAAGAAACGAGTGGAATGGAATGGAGAGGAATGCAATGGAATGGAATGGAACGGAATGGAATGGAATGGAATGGAATGGAACGGAAAGGAATGGAACAGAACGGAACGGAACAGAATGGAACGGAATGGAATGGAGTGGGGTGGAGTGGAATGTAGTGGAATGGAATGGATTAGAGTGGAGTGGAGTGCATTGGAATGGAGTGGAGTGGAGTGGACTGGAAGGGAATGGAATGCAATGGTGCAATATAATGTGAGCTGAGATTGTGCCACTGCACTCCAGCCTGGGTGACAGAGTGAGATCCTGTCGAAAGAAAGGAATGGAATGGAATGGAGTGGTATGGAATGGAATGGAATGGAGTGGAGTGGAGTGGAGTGGAGTGGAGTGGAGTGGAGTAGAGTGGAGTGGAGTGGAGTGGAATGGAGTGGAATGGAGTGGAATGGAGTGGAATGGCATGGAATGGTATGTAATGGAGTGTTGTGGAGTGGAGTGGAGTGGATTGGAATGGGAAAGAATGGAATGGAGTGGAGTGGAATGGTGTGGAGTGGATTGGAGTGAAATGGAATGGAATAGAATGGAATGGAATGGTTAAATGAAATGTGAGCTGAGATTGTACCACTGCACTCCAGCCTGGGTGACAGAGTGATATCCTGTCACAAGAAAGGAATGGAATGGAATGGAGTGGAATGGAATGGTATGGAATGGTATGGAGTGGAATGGAGTGGACTGGAGTGGACTGGAGTGGAGTGGAGTGGAATGGAGTTGAATGGAATGAGATTGAATGGAATGGATTGGAGTGGAGTGGAATGCAGCGGAATAGAATGGTATGGAATGGAGTTGAATGGAGTGGAATAGAATGGAATGGAATGGAGTGGATTGGAGTGGAGTGGAGTGGAATGGAATGGAATGGCATGGAATGGAATGGAATCCAATGGAATGTAATGGAATGGAATAGAAAGCGATGTAATGGAATGATGAGAGGAAATATGAGCTGAGATTGTGCCACTGCACCCCATCCTGGGTGACAGAGTGAGATCCTGTCAAAAGAAAGGAGTGGAGTGGATTGGAGTGGAATGGAATATAATGGAATGGAACAGAGTGGAGTGGAATGGAGTGAAGAGGAGTGGAAAGGAGTGGAATGGAATGGAATGGAATGGAATGGAATGGAATGGAATGGAATGGAGTGGAGTGGAGTGGAGTGGAGTGGAGTGGAGTGGAGTGGAATTGAATGGAATGGTGAAATTAAATGTGAGCTGAGGTTGTGCCAGTGCACTCCAGCCTGGGTGACAGAGTGAGATCCTGTCGAAAGAAAGGAATGGAAAGGAATGGAATGGAGTGGATTGGAGTGGATTGGAGTGGAATGGAATATAATGGAATGGAACAGAGTGGAGTGGAATGGAGTGAAGAGGAGTGGAAAGGAGTGGAGTGGAATAGAATGGAATGGAAAGGAATGGAATGGAATGGAATGGTTAAATGAAATGAGAGCTGAGATTGTGCCATTGCACTACAGCCTGGGTGACCCAGTGAGATCGTGTCAAAAGAATGGAATGGAATGGAAGGAAGTGGAAGGGAATGGAATGCAAAGATGTGAAATAATGGAATGGAATGGAATGGAATGGAATGGAATGGAATGGAATGGAATGGAATGGAATGGAATGGAATGGAATGGAGTGGAGTGTAGCAGAATTGAGTGGAATGGAATGGGATCGAATGGTGTATAGTGGAATGTAATGCAGTGTAATGGAACGGGAGTGAAGTGGAGTGGAGTGAAGTGGAATGGAGTATAGTGGAATGGGGTGGAATGGAATTGAGTGGAGTGGAGTTGAGTGGAGTGGAGTGGAGTGTAATTAAGTGGAATGTAGTGGAGTTGAGGGGAGTGCAGTGGAATGGAATGGAATGGAATGGAAATGTGGAATGAAATGCGAGGTGATGTGGTGACAAAGCACTCCAGCATGGGTGACAGAGCGAGATCCAGTCGAAAGAAAGAATGGAATGGAATGGAGTGGAATGGAATGGAATGCAATGGAACAGAACGGAATGGAATGGAATGGAATGAAGTAGAGAGGAGTGGAGGGTAGGGAGTGGAGAGGAATGAAGTGGACTGCAGTAGAATGGGGTGGAATGGAGTGGCATGGAATGGGTTGGAATGGAGTGGAATGTAGTCAGGTGGAGTGGAGTGGAATAAAGTGAAAAGGAATAGGATGGAATGGGATAGAATGGCATGGAGTGGAGTGGAGTAGAATGGATTGGAGTGGAGTGGAGTGCAATGGATTGGAATGGAATGGAGTGGAGAGGAGTTGAGTGGAGTGGAATGGAATGGTGAAATGAAATGTGAGCTGAGATTGTTCCACTGCACTGTAGCCTGGGTGACAGAGTGAGATCCTGTTGAAAGAAAGGAATGGAATGGAATGGAGTGGAATGGAATGGAATGGAACAGAATGGAGTAGAGAGGAGTGGAAGGGAGGGAGTGGAGTGGAGTGCAGCAGACTGGAGTAGAATGGAGTGGAATGGACTGGCATGGAATGGGTTGGAATGGAATGGACTGTAGTTGGGTGGAGTGGAGTGGAGTGGAATGAAGTGAAAAGGAATGGGATGGAATGGGATTGAATGGCATGGAGTGGAGTGGAGTGGATTGGAGTGGAGTGGAGTGCAATGGAGTGGAGTGGACTGCAATGGAGTGGAGTGGAGGGTAGTGGAGTGGAGTGGAGTGGAATGGTGAAATGAAATGTGAGCTGAGATTGTGCCACTGCACTCTAGCCTGGGTGACAGAGTGAGATCCTGTCGAAAAAAAGGAATGGAATGGAATGGAGAGGAATGGATTGGAATGCAAGGGAAAGGAATGGAGTGGAGTGGAGTTTAGCGGAGCAGAGTTTAGTGGAATGCACTCCAGCCTGGATGTCAGAGTGATATCCTGTTGAAAGAAAGGAATGTAATGGAATGGAGTGGATAGGAATGGAATGGAATGGAGTGGAATGGAATGGAATAGAGTGGAGTGGAGTGGAGTGGAGTGGAGTGGAGTGGAATGGAATGGAATGGAATGGAATGGAATGGAATGGAATGGAATGGAGTGCAGTGGAGTGGAGTGGAGAGGAGTGGAATGGAATGGGACAGAATGGAATGGTATGGAATGGAATGGAGTGGACTGGAGTTGAGTGGATTGGCAGGGAGCGGAGTGCATTGGAAAGGAGTGGAATGGAATGGGATGGAATGGAATGGAGTGGAGTGGAGTGTAGTAGAGAGGAGTGGAGGGGAGGGAGTGGAGTGGCATGAAGTGGACTGGAATGGAGTGGAATGGAATGGAATGGAATGGAGTGGAGTGGAATGGAATGGAGTGTAGTGGAAATGAGTGGAATAGAATGGGATGGAATGGTGTGGAGTTCAGTGGAAAGCAGTGGAATGGAAAGGGATGGAATGGAGTGGAATGGAGCGGATTGTGGCAACGTGGAATGGACTGGGGTGGAATAGGGTGGAATGGAATTGAATGGAATGGAATGGAATGGAATGGAATGGAATGGAATGGAGTGGAATATAATGGAGTGTAGTGGAAATGAGTGGAATAGAATGGGATGGAATGGTGTGGAGTGGAGTGGAAAGCAGTGGAATGGAAAGGGATGGAATGGAGTGGAATGGAGCGGATTGGGGCAACGTGGAATGGACTGGGGTGGAATGGGGTGGAATGGAATGCCGTGGAGTCAAGTGCAGTAGAGTGGAATGGAGTGGTATGGAGTGGAGTGGAATGGAATGGAATGGAATGGAAATGTGAAATGAAATGTGAGCTGATATGTTGACAATGCACTCCAGCCTGGGTGACAGAGTGAGATCCTGTCGAAAGAAAGGAATGTAATGGAATGGAGTGGAATGGAATGGAATGCAATGGAACTGAATGGAATGGAATGGAGTGGAGAGGAGTGGAGAGGAGGGGAGTGGAGTAGAGTGAAGTGGAATGGAGTGTAATGGAATGGGTTGGAAGGGAAAGGAATGTAGTCAGATGGATTGGATTGGAGTGGAATGCAGTGGAATGGAATGGGATGGAATGGCATGGAGTAGAGTGGAGTGGAGTTTAATGGAGTGGAATGGAATGGAGTGGAGTGGAGTGGAGTGGAATGGAATGGAAGGGTGAAATGAAATGTGAGCTGAGATTCTGCAACTGCACTCCAGCCTGGATGACAGAGTGAGATACTATCAAAAGAAAGTAATGGAATAGAATGGAGTCGAATGGAATGGAATGGAATGAAGTGGAGTGGAGTGGAGTATAGTTTAGTGGAATGGATTGGAATGGAATGGGATGGAATGGAGTGGAGTGGAGGCGAATGGAGTGGACTGGAGTGGATTGGACTGCAGTGGAATGGAAAGGGATGGAATGGAGTGGAGTGGAGTGCAGTGTAATGCAGTGGAGTGGAGTGAAGTGTAATGGAGTGGAGTGGAATGGGATGGAATGGATTGGAGTGGAGTGGCATGGAATGGAGTGAAGTTGAGTGGAGTGCAGTGGAGTGGAATGGAATGGAATGGAATGGTGAAATGAAATGTGTGCTGATGTGGTGACAATGCACTCCAGCCTGTATGACAGAGTGAGATCTTGTCAAAAGAAAGGAATGCAATGGAATGGAGTGGAAAGTAATGGAATGGAATCGAATGGAATGGAACGGAATGGAATGGAATGCAGTGGAGTGGAGTAGAATGGAGTGGAATGGAATGGAGTGGAGTGGAGTGGAGTGGAGTGGAATGGACTGGAATGGAATGGAATGGAATGGAATGGAGTGGAGTGGAGTGGGTGGTAGTGGGAATGGAGTGCTGTGGAAGGGAATGGAATGGAATGGTGAAATGAAATGTGAGCTCACATTATGCCACTGCATGCCAGCCTGGTTTATAGAGTGAGATTCTGTCGAAAGATAGTAATGGAATGCAATGGAATGGAATGGAATAGAATGGAATGGAATAGAATAGAATAGAATAGAATGGAATGATGAAATGAAATGTGAGCTGAGATTGTGCCACTGTACTCCAGTATGGGTGAACGAGTGAGATCCTGTCAAAAGAAAAGAATGGAAAGGAATGGAGTGGAGTGGAATGGAAAGGATTGGAATGGAGTGGAGTGGAGTGGACTTCAGTGGAGTGGAATGGAGTGGAATGGAAAGGGATGAAATCCACTGGACTCGAGTGGAGTGGAGTGGGATAGAGTTAAGTGGAGTGGAGTGGAATGGAGTGGAATGGAATGGGATTGAATTGAATGGAGTGCAGTGGATGGAGTGGAGTGGAAAGGAATTGAGCAGAATGGAGTGGAATGAAGTGGAATGGAGTGGAATGGAATGGGATTGAATTGAATGGAGTGCAGTGGATGGAGTGGAGTGGAAAGGAATTGAGCAGAATGGAGTGGAATGAAGTGGAGTGGAGTGGAATGGAGTGGATTTGTATGGAATGGAATGGAACAGAACAGAATGGAATGGTGAAATGAAATGTGAGCTGAGATTGTGCCACTGCACTGCCACTGGGGTGACGTGAGATCCTGTCGAAAGAAAGGTATGGAATGGAATGGAGTGGAGTGGATTGGAGTGGAGTGGAGTGGAATGGGATCGAATGGAATGGTGAAATGAAATGTGAGCTAAGATTGTACACTGCACTCCAGCCTGGGTGACAGAGTAAGATCTTGTCAAAAGAAACGAGTGGAATGGAATGGAGAGGAATGCAATGGAATGGAATGGAACGGAATGGAATGGAATGGAATGGAATGGAACGGAAAGGAATGGAACAGAACGGAACGGAACAGAATGGAACGGAATGGAATGGAGTGGGGTGGAGTGGAATGTAGTGGAATGGAATGGATTAGAGTGGAGTGGAGTGCATTGGAATGGAGTGGAGTGGAGTGGACTGGAAGGGAATGGAATGCAATGGTGCAATATAATGTGAGCTGAGATTGTGCCACTGCACTCCAGCCTGGGTGACAGAGTGAGATCCTGTCGAAAGAAAGGAATGGAATGGAATGGAGTGGTATGGAATGGAATGGAATGGAGTGGAGTGGAGTGGAGTGGAGTGGAGTGGAGTGGAGTAGATTGGAGTGGAGTGGAGTGGAATGGAGTGGAATGGAGTGGAATGGAGTGGAATGGCATGGAATGGTATGTAATGGAGTGTTGTGGAGTGGAGTGGAGTGGATTGGAATGGGAAAGAATGGAATGGAGTGGAGTGGAATGGTGTGGAGTGGATTGGAGTGAAATGGAATGGAATAGAATGGAATGGAATGGTTAAATGAAATGTGAGCTGAGATTGTACCACTGCACTCCAGCCTGGGTGACAGAGTGATATCCTGTCACAAGAAAGGAATGGAATGGAATGGAGTGGAATGGAATGGTATGGAATGGTATGGAGTGGAATGGAGTGGACTGGAGTGGACTGGAGTGGAGTGGAGTGGAATGGAGTTGAATGGAATGAGATTGAATGGAATGGATTGGAGTGGAGTGGAATGCAGCGGAATAGAATGGTATGGAATGGAGTTGAATGGAGTGGAATAGAATGGAATGGAATGGAGTGGATTGGAGTGGAGTGGAGTGGAATGGAATGGAATGGCATGGAATGGAATGGAATCCAATGGAATGTAATGGAATGGAATAGAAAGCGATGTAATGGAATGATGAGAGGAAATATGAGCTGAGATTGTGCCACTGCACCCCATCCTGGGTGACAGAGTGAGATCCTGTCAAAAGAAAGGAGTGGAGTGGATTGGAGTGGAATGGAATATAATGGAATGGAACAGAGTGGAGTGGAATGGAGTGAAGAGGAGTGGAAAGGAGTGGAATGGAATGGAATGGAATGGAATGGAATGGAATGGAATGGAATGGAGTGGAGTGGAGTGGAGTGGAGTGGAGTGGAGTGGAGTGGAGTGGAGTGGAGTGGAATTGAATGGAATGGTGAAATTAAATGTGAGCTGAGGTTGTGCCAGTGCACTCCAGCCTGGGTGACAGAGTGAGATCCTGTCGAAAGAAAGGAATGGAAAGGAATGGAATGGAGTGGATTGGAGTGGATTGGAGTGGAATGGAATATAATGGAATGGAACAGAGTGGAGTGGAATGGAGTGAAGAGGAGTGGAAAGGAGTGGAGTGGAATAGAATGGAATGGAAAGGAATGGAATGGAATGGAATGGTTAAATGAAATGAGAGCTGAGATTGTGCCATTGCACTACAGCCTGGGTGACCCAGTGAGATCGTGTCAAAAGAATGGAATGGAATGGAAGGAAGTGGAAGGGAATGGAATGCAAAGATGTGAAATAATGGAATGGAATGGAATGGAATGGAATGGAATGGAATGGAATGGAATGGAGTGGAGTGTAGCAGAATTGAGTGGAATGGAATGGGATCGAATGGTGTATAGTGGAATGTAATGCAGTGTAATGGAACGGGAGTGAAGTGGAGTGGAGTGAAGTGGAATGGAGTATAGTGGAATGGGGTGGAATGGAATTGAGTGGAGTGGAGTTGAGTGGAGTGGAGTGGAGTGTAATTAAGTGGAATGTAGTGGAGTTGAGGGGAGTGCAGTGGAATGGAATGGAATGGAATGGAAATGTGGAATGAAATGCGAGGTGATGTGGTGACAAAGCACTCCAGCATGGGTGACAGAGCGAGATCCAGTCGAAAGAAAGAATGGAATGGAATGGAGTGGAATGGAATGGAATGCAATGGAACAGAACGGAATGGAATGGAATGGAATGAAGTAGAGAGGAGTGGAGGGTAGGGAGTGGAGAGGAATGAAGTGGACTGCAGTAGAATGGGGTGGAATGGAGTGGCATGGAATGGGTTGGAATGGAGTGGAATGTAGTCAGGTGGAGTGGAGTGGAATAAAGTGAAAAGGAATAGGATGGAATGGGATAGAATGGCATGGAGTGGAGTGGAGTAGAATGGATTGGAGTGGAGTGGAGTGCAATGGATTGGAATGGAATGGAGTGGAGAGGAGTTGAGTGGAGTGGAATGGAATGGTGAAATGAAATGTGAGCTGAGATTGTTCCACTGCACTGTAGCCTGGGTGACAGAGTGAGATCCTGTTGAAAGAAAGGAATGGAATGGAATGGAGTGGAATGGAATGGAATGGAACAGAATGGAGTAGAGAGGAGTGGAAGGGAGGGAGTGGAGTGGAGTGCAGCAGACTGGAGTAGAATGGAGTGGAATGGACTGGCATGGAATGGGTTGGAATGGAATGGACTGTAGTTGGGTGGAGTGGAGTGGAGTGGAATGAAGTGAAAAGGAATGGGATGGAATGGGATTGAATGGCATGGAGTGGAGTGGAGTGGATTGGAGTGGAGTGGAGTGCAATGGAGTGGAGTGGACTGCAATGGAGTGGAGTGGAGGGTAGTGGAGTGGAGTGGAGTGGAATGGTGAAATGAAATGTGAGCTGAGATTGTGCCACTGCACTCTAGCCTGGGTGACAGAGTGAGATCCTGTCGAAAAAAAGGAATGGAATGGAATGGAGAGGAATGGATTGGAATGCAAGGGAAAGGAATGGAGTGGAGTGGAGTTTAGCGGAGCAGAGTTTAGTGGAATGCACTCCAGCCTGGATGTCAGAGTGATATCCTGTTGAAAGAAAGGAATGTAATGGAATGGAGTGGATAGGAATGGAATGGAATGGAGTGGAATGGAATGGAATAGAGTGGAGTGGAGTGGAGTGGAGTGGAGTGGAGTGGAATGGAATGGAATGGAATGGAATGGAATGGAATGGAATGGAGTGCAGTGGAGTGGAGTGGAGAGGAGTGGAATGGAATGGGACAGAATGGAATGGTATGGAATGGAATGGAGTGGACTGGAGTGGAGTGGATTGGCAGGGAGCGGAGTGCATTGGAAAGGAGTGGAATGGAATGGGATGGAATGGAATGGAGTGGAGTGGAGTGTAGTAGAGAGGAGTGGAGGGGAGGGAGTGGAGTGGCATGAAGTGGACTGGAATGGAGTGGAATGGAATGGAATGGAATGGAGTGGAGTGGAATGGAATGGAGTGTAGTGGAAATGAGTGGAATAGAATGGGATGGAATGGTGTGGAGTTCAGTGGAAAGCAGTGGAATGGAAAGGGATGGAATGGAGTGGAATGGAGCGGATTGTGGCAACGTGGAATGGACTGGGGTGGAATAGGGTGGAATGGAATGGAATGGAATTGAATGGAATGGAATGGAATGGAATGGAATGGAATGGAATGGAATGGAATGGAGTGGAATATAATGGAGTGTAGTGGAAATGAGTGGAATAGAATGGGATGGAATGGTGTGGAGTGGAGTGGAAAGCAGTGGAATGGAAAGGGATGGAATGGAGTGGAATGGAGCGGATTGGGGCAACGTGGAATGGACTGGGGTGGAATGGGGTGGAATGGAATGCCGTGGAGTCAAGTGCAGTAGAGTGGAATGGAGTGGTATGGAGTGGAGTGGAATGGAATGGAATGGAATGGAAATGTGAAATGAAATGTGAGCTGATATGTTGACAATGCACTCCAGCCTGGGTGACAGAGTGAGATCCTGTCGAAAGAAAGGAATGTAATGGAATGGAGTGGAATGGAATGGAATGCAATGGAACTGAATGGAATGGAATGGAGTGGAGAGGAGTGGAGAGGAGGGGAGTGGAGTAGAGTGAAGTGGAATGGAGTGTAATGGAATGGGTTGGAAGGGAAAGGAATGTAGTCAGATGGATTGGATTGGAGTGGAATGCAGTGGAATGGAATGGGATGGAATGGCATGGAGTAGAGTGGAGTGGAGTTTAATGGAGTGGAATGGAATGGAGTGGAGTGGAGTGGAGTGGAATGGAATGGAAGGGTGAAATGAAATGTGAGCTGAGATTCTGCAACTGCACTCCAGCCTGGATGACAGAGTGAGATCCTATCAAAAGAAAGTAATGGAATAGAATGGAGTCGAATGGAATGGAATGGAATGAAGTGGAGTGGAGTGGAGTATAGTTTAGTGGAATGGATTGGAATGGAATGGGATGGAATGGAGTGGAGTGGAGGCGAATGGAGTGGACTGGAGTGGATTGGACTGCAGTGGAATGGAAAGGGATGGAATGGAGTGGAGTGGAGTGAAGTGTAATGCAGTGGAGTGGAGTGAAGTGTAATGGAGTGGAGTGGAATGGGATGGAATGGATTGGAGTGGAGTGGCATGGAATGGAGTGAAGTTGAGTGGAGTGCAGTGGAGTGGAATGGAATGGAATGGAATGGTGAAATGAAATGTGTGCTGATGTGGTGACAATGCACTCCAGCCTGTATGACAGAGTGAGATCTTGTCAAAAGAAAGGAATGCAATGGAATGGAGTGGAAAGTAATGGAATGGAATCGAATGGAATGGAACGGAATGGAATGGAATGCAGTGGAGTGGAGTAGAATGGAGTGGAATGGAATGGAGTGGAGTGGAGTGGAGTGGAATGGACTGGAATGGAATGGAATGGAATGGAATGGAGTGGAGTGGGTGGTAGTGGGAATGGAGTGCTGTGGAAGGGAATGGAATGGAATGGTGAAATGAAATGTGAGCTCACATTATGCCACTGCATGCCAGCCTGGTTTATAGAGTGAGATTCTGTCGAAAGATAGTAATGGAATGCAATGGAATGGAATGGAATAGAATGGAATGGAATAGAATAGAATAGAATAGAATGGAATGATGAAATGAAATGTGAGCTGAGATTGTGCCACTGTACTCCAGTATGGGTGAACGAGTGAGATCCTGTCAAAAGAAAAGAATGGAAAGGAATGGAGTGGAGTGGAATGGAAAGGATTGGAATGGAGTGGAGTGGAGTGGACTTCAGTGGAGTGGAATGGAGTGGAATGGAAAGGGATGAAATCCACTGGACTCGAGTGGAGTGGAGTGGGATAGAGTTAAGTGGAGTGGAGTGGAATGGAGTGGAATGGAATGGGATTGAATTGAATGGAGTGCAGTGGATGGAGTGGAGTGGAAAGGAATTGAGCAGAATGGAGTGGAATGAAGTGGAATGGAGTGGAATGGAATGGGATTGAATTGAATGGAGTGCAGTGGATGGAGTGGAGTGGAAAGGAATTGAGCAGAATGGAGTGGAATGAAGTGGAGTGGAGTGGAATGGAGTGGATTTGTATGGAATGGAATGGAACAGAACAGAATGGAATGGTGAAATGAAATGTGAGCTGAGATTGTGCCACTGCACTGCCACTGGGGTGACGTGAGATCCTGTCGAAAGAAAGGTATGGAATGGAATGGAGTGGAGTGGATTGGAGTGGAGTGGAGTGGAATGGGATCGAATGGAATGGTGAAATGAAATGTGAGCTAAGATTGTACACTGCACTCCAGCCTGGGTGACAGAGTAAGATCTTGTCAAAAGAAACGAGTGGAATGGAATGGAGAGGAATGCAATGGAATGGAATGGAACGGAATGGAATGGAATGGAATGGAATGGAACGGAAAGGAATGGAACAGAACGGAACGGAACAGAATGGAACGGAATGGAATGGAGTGGGGTGGAGTGGAATGTAGTGGAATGGAATGGATTAGAGTGGAGTGGAGTGCATTGGAATGGAGTGGAGTGGAGTGGACTGGAAGGGAATGGAATGCAATGGTGCAATATAATGTGAGCTGAGATTGTGCCACTGCACTCCAGCCTGGGTGACAGAGTGAGATCCTGTCGAAAGAAAGGAATGGAATGGAATGGAGTGGTATGGAATGGAATGGAATGGAGTGGAGTGGAGTGGAGTGGAGTGGAGTGGAGTGGAGTAGAGTGGAGTGGAGTGGAGTGGAATGGAGTGGAATGGAGTGGAATGGAGTGGAATGGCATGGAATGGTATGTAATGGAGTGTTGTGGAGTGGAGTGGAGTGGATTGGAATGGGAAAGAATGGAATGGAGTGGAGTGGAATGGTGTGGAGTGGATTGGAGTGAAATGGAATGGAATAGAATGGAATGGAATGGTTAAATGAAATGTGAGCTGAGATTGTACCACTGCACTCCAGCCTGGGTGACAGAGTGATATCCTGTCACAAGAAAGGAATGGAATGGAATGGAGTGGAATGGAATGGTATGGAATGGTATGGAGTGGAATGGAGTGGACTGGAGTGGACTGGAGTGGAGTGGAGTGGAATGGAGTTGAATGGAATGAGATTGAATGGAATGGATTGGAGTGGAGTGGAATGCAGCGGAATAGAATGGTATGGAATGGAGTTGAATGGAGTGGAATAGAATGGAATGGAATGGAGTGGATTGGAGTGGAGTGGAGTGGAATGGAATGGAATGGCATGGAATGGAATGGAATCCAATGGAATGTAATGGAATGGAATAGAAAGCGATGTAATGGAATGATGAGAGGAAATATGAGCTGAGATTGTGCCACTGCACCCCATCCTGGGTGACAGAGTGAGATCCTGTCAAAAGAAAGGAGTGGAGTGGATTGGAGTGGAATGGAATATAATGGAATGGAACAGAGTGGAGTGGAATGGAGTGAAGAGGAGTGGAAAGGAGTGGAATGGAATGGAATGGAATGGAATGGAATGGAATGGAATGGAATGGAATGGAGTGGAGTGGAGTGGAGTGGAGTGGAGTGGAGTGGAGTGGAATTGAATGGAATGGTGAAATTAAATGTGAGCTGAGGTTGTGCCAGTGCACTCCAGCCTGGGTGACAGAGTGAGATCCTGTCGAAAGAAAGGAATGGAAAGGAATGGAATGGAGTGGATTGGAGTGGATTGGAGTGGAATGGAATATAATGGAATGGAACAGAGTGGAGTGGAATGGAGTGAAGAGGAGTGGAAAGGAGTGGAGTGGAATAGAATGGAATGGAAAGGAATGGAATGGAATGGAATGGTTAAATGAAATGAGAGCTGAGATTGTGCCATTGCACTACAGCCTGGGTGACCCAGTGAGATCGTGTCAAAAGAATGGAATGGAATGGAAGGAAGTGGAAGGGAATGGAATGCAAAGATGTGAAATAATGGAATGGAATGGAATGGAATGGAATGGAATGGAATGGAATGGAATGGAATGGAATGGAGTGGAGTGTAGCAGAATTGAGTGGAATGGAATGGGATCGAATGGTGTATAGTGGAATGTAATGCAGTGTAATGGAACGGGAGTGAAGTGGAGTGGAGTGAAGTGGAATGGAGTATAGTGGAATGGGGTGGAATGGAATTGAGTGGAGTGGAGTTGAGTGGAGTGGAGTGGAGTGTAATTAAGTGGAATGTAGTGGAGTTGAGGGGAGTGCAGTGGAATGGAATGGAATGGAATGGAAATGTGGAATGAAATGCGAGGTGATGTGGTGACAAAGCACTCCAGCATGGGTGACAGAGCGAGATCCAGTCGAAAGAAAGAATGGAATGGAATGGAGTGGAATGGAATGGAATGCAATGGAACAGAACGGAATGGAATGGAATGGAATGAAGTAGAGAGGAGTGGAGGGTAGGGAGTGGAGAGGAATGAAGTGGACTGCAGTAGAATGGGGTGGAATGGAGTGGCATGGAATGGGTTGGAATGGAGTGGAATGTAGTCAGGTGGAGTGGAGTGGAATAAAGTGAAAAGGAATAGGATGGAATGGGATAGAATGGCATGGAGTGGAGTGGAGTAGAATGGATTGGAGTGGAGTGGAGTGCAATGGATTGGAATGGAATGGAGTGGAGAGGAGTTGAGTGGAGTGGAATGGAATGGTGAAATGAAATGTGAGCTGAGATTGTTCCACTGCACTGTAGCCTGGGTGACAGAGTGAGATCCTGTTGAAAGAAAGGAATGGAATGGAATGGAGTGGAATGGAATGGAATGGAACAGAATGGAGTAGAGAGGAGTGGAAGGGAGGGAGTGGAGTGGAGTGCAGCAGACTGGAGTAGAATGGAGTGGAATGGACTGGCATGGAATGGGTTGGAATGGAATGGACTGTAGTTGGGTGGAGTGGAGTGGAGTGGAATGAAGTGAAAAGGAATGGGATGGAATGGGATTGAATGGCATGGAGTGGAGTGGAGTGGATTGGAGTGGAGTGGAGTGCAATGGAGTGGAGTGGACTGCAATGGAGTGGAGTGGAGGGTAGTGGAGTGGAGTGGAGTGGAATGGTGAAATGAAATGTGAGCTGAGATTGTGCCACTGCACTCTAGCCTGGGTGACAGAGTGAGATCCTGTCGAAAAAAAGGAATGGAATGGAATGGAGAGGAATGGATTGGAATGCAAGGGAAAGGAATGGAGTGGAGTGGAGTTTAGCGGAGCAGAGTTTAGTGGAATGCACTCCAGCCTGGATGTCAGAGTGATATCCTGTTGAAAGAAAGGAATGTAATGGAATGGAGTGGATAGGAATGGAATGGAATGGAGTGGAATGGAATGGAATAGAGTGGAGTGGAGTGGAGTGGAGTGGAGTGGAGTGGAATGGAATGGAATGGAATGGAATGGAATGGAATGGAATGGAATGGAGTGCAGTGGAGTGGAGTGGAGAGGAGTGGAATGGAATGGGACAGAATGGAATGGTATGGAATGGAATGGAGTGGACTGGAGTTGAGTGGATTGGCAGGGAGCGGAGTGCATTGGAAAGGAGTGGAATGGAATGGGATGGAATGGAATGGAGTGGAGTGGAGTGTAGTAGAGAGGAGTGGAGGGGAGGGAGTGGAGTGGCATGAAGTGGACTGGAATGGAGTGGAATGGAATGGAATGGAATGGAGTGGAGTGGAATGGAATGGAGTGTAGTGGAAATGAGTGGAATAGAATGGGATGGAATGGTGTGGAGTTCAGTGGAAAGCAGTGGAATGGAAAGGGATGGAATGGAGTGGAATGGAGCGGATTGTGGCAACGTGGAATGGACTGGGGTGGAATAGGGTGGAATGGAATGGAATGGAATTGAATGGAATGGAATGGAATGGAATGGAATGGAATGGAATGGAATGGAGTGGAATATAATGGAGTGTAGTGGAAATGAGTGGAATAGAATGGGATGGAATGGTGTGGAGTGGAGTGGAAAGCAGTGGAATGGAAAGGGATGGAATGGAGTGGAATGGAGCGGATTGGGGCAACGTGGAATGGACTGGGGTGGAATGGGGTGGAATGGAATGCCGTGGAGTCAAGTGCAGTAGAGTGGAATGGAGTGGTATGGAGTGGAGTGGAATGGAATGGAATGGAATGGAAATGTGAAATGAAATGTGAGCTGATATGTTGACAATGCACTCCAGCCTGGGTGACAGAGTGAGATCCTGTCGAAAGAAAGGAATGTAATGGAATGGAGTGGAATGGAATGGAATGCAATGGAACTGAATGGAATGGAATGGAGTGGAGAGGAGTGGAGAGGAGGGGAGTGGAGTAGAGTGAAGTGGAATGGAGTGTAATGGAATGGGTTGGAAGGGAAAGGAATGTAGTCAGATGGATTGGATTGGAGTGGAATGCAGTGGAATGGAATGGGATGGAATGGCATGGAGTAGAGTGGAGTGGAGTTTAATGGAGTGGAATGGAATGGAGTGGAGTGGAGTGGAGTGGAATGGAATGGAAGGGTGAAATGAAATGTGAGCTGAGATTCTGCAACTGCACTCCAGCCTGGATGACAGAGTGAGATCCTATCAAAAGAAAGTAATGGAATAGAATGGAGTCGAATGGAATGGAATGGAATGAAGTGGAGTGGAGTGGAGTATAGTTTAGTGGAATGGATTGGAATGGAATGGGATGGAATGGAGTGGAGTGGAGGCGAATGGAGTGGACTGGAGTGGATTGGACTGCAGTGGAATGGAAAGGGATGGAATGGAGTGGAGTGGAGTGAAGTGTAATGCAGTGGAGTGGAGTGAAGTGTAATGGAGTGGAGTGGAATGGGATGGAATGGATTGGAGTGGAGTGGCATGGAATGGAGTGAAGTTGAGTGGAGTGCAGTGGAGTGGAATGGAATGGAATGGAATGGTGAAATGAAATGTGTGCTGATGTGGTGACAATGCACTCCAGCCTGTATGACAGAGTGAGATCTTGTCAAAAGAAAGGAATGCAATGGAATGGAGTGGAAAGTAATGGAATGGAATCGAATGGAATGGAACGGAATGGAATGGAATGCAGTGGAGTGGAGTAGAATGGAGTGGAATGGAATGGAGTGGAGTGGAGTGGAGTGGAATGGACTGGAATGGAATGGAATGGAATGGAATGGAGTGGAGTGGGTGGTAGTGGGAATGGAGTGCTGTGGAAGGGAATGGAATGGAATGGTGAAATGAAATGTGAGCTCACATTATGCCACTGCATGCCAGCCTGGTTTATAGAGTGAGATTCTGTCGAAAGATAGTAATGGAATGCAATGGAATGGAATGGAATAGAATGGAATGGAATAGAATAGAATAGAATAGAATGGAATGATGAAATGAAATGTGAGCTGAGATTGTGCCACTGTACTCCAGTATGGGTGAACGAGTGAGATCCTGTCAAAAGAAAAGAATGGAAAGGAATGGAGTGGAGTGGAATGGAAAGGATTGGAATGGAGTGGAGTGGAGTGGACTTCAGTGGAGTGGAATGGAGTGGAATGGAAAGGGATGAAATCCACTGGACTCGAGTGGAGTGGAGTGGGATAGAGTTAAGTGGAGTGGAGTGGAATGGAGTGGAATGGAATGGGATTGAATTGAATGGAGTGCAGTGGATGGAGTGGAGTGGAAAGGAATTGAGCAGAATGGAGTGGAATGAAGTGGAATGGAGTGGAATGGAATGGGATTGAATTGAATGGAGTGCAGTGGATGGAGTGGAGTGGAAAGGAATTGAGCAGAATGGAGTGGAATGAAGTGGAGTGGAGTGGAATGGAGTGGATTTGTATGGAATGGAATGGAACAGAACAGAATGGAATGGTGAAATGAAATGTGAGCTGAGATTGTGCCACTGCACTGCCACTGGGGTGACGTGAGATCCTGTCGAAAGAAAGGTATGGAATGGAATGGAGTGGAGTGGATTGGAGTGGAGTGGAGTGGAATGGGATCGAATGGAATGGTGAAATGAAATGTGAGCTAAGATTGTACACTGCACTCCAGCCTGGGTGACAGAGTAAGATCTTGTCAAAAGAAACGAGTGGAATGGAATGGAGAGGAATGCAATGGAATGGAATGGAACGGAATGGAATGGAATGGAATGGAATGGAACGGAAAGGAATGGAACAGAACGGAACGGAACAGAATGGAACGGAATGGAATGGAGTGGGGTGGAGTGGAATGTAGTGGAATGGAATGGATTAGAGTGGAGTGGAGTGCATTGGAATGGAGTGGAGTGGAGTGGACTGGAAGGGAATGGAATGCAATGGTGCAATATAATGTGAGCTGAGATTGTGCCACTGCACTCCAGCCTGGGTGACAGAGTGAGATCCTGTCGAAAGAAAGGAATGGAATGGAATGGAGTGGTATGGAATGGAATGGAATGGAGTGGAGTGGAGTGGAGTGGAGTGGAGTGGAGTGGAGTGGAGTAGATTGGAGTGGAGTGGAGTGGAATGGAGTGGAATGGAGTGGAATGGAGTGGAATGGCATGGAATGGTATGTAATGGAGTGTTGTGGAGTGGAGTGGAGTGGATTGGAATGGGAAAGAATGGAATGGAGTGGAGTGGAATGGTGTGGAGTGGATTGGAGTGAAATGGAATGGAATAGAATGGAATGGAATGGTTAAATGAAATGTGAGCTGAGATTGTACCACTGCACTCCAGCCTGGGTGACAGAGTGATATCCTGTCACAAGAAAGGAATGGAATGGAATGGAGTGGAATGGAATGGTATGGAATGGTATGGAGTGGAATGGAGTGGACTGGAGTGGACTGGAGTGGAGTGGAGTGGAATGGAGTTGAATGGAATGAGATTGAATGGAATGGATTGGAGTGGAGTGGAATGCAGCGGAATAGAATGGTATGGAATGGAGTTGAATGGAGTGGAATAGAATGGAATGGAATGGAGTGGATTGGAGTGGAGTGGAGTGGAATGGAATGGAATGGCATGGAATGGAATGGAATCCAATGGAATGTAATGGAATGGAATAGAAAGCGATGTAATGGAATGATGAGAGGAAATATGAGCTGAGATTGTGCCACTGCACCCCATCCTGGGTGACAGAGTGAGATCCTGTCAAAAGAAAGGAGTGGAGTGGATTGGAGTGGAATGGAATATAATGGAATGGAACAGAGTGGAGTGGAATGGAGTGAAGAGGAGTGGAAAGGAGTGGAATGGAATGGAATGGAATGGAATGGAATGGAATGGAATGGAATGGAATGGAGTGGAGTGGAGTGGAGTGGAGTGGAGTGGAGTGGAGTGGAGTGGAGTGGAGTGGAGTGGAATTGAATGGAATGGTGAAATTAAATGTGAGCTGAGGTTGTGCCAGTGCACTCCAGCCTGGGTGACAGAGTGAGATCCTGTCGAAAGAAAGGAATGGAAAGGAATGGAATGGAGTGGATTGGAGTGGATTGGAGTGGAATGGAATATAATGGAATGGAACAGAGTGGAGTGGAATGGAGTGAAGAGGAGTGGAAAGGAGTGGAGTGGAATAGAATGGAATGGAAAGGAATGGAATGGAATGGAATGGTTAAATGAAATGAGAGCTGAGATTGTGCCATTGCACTACAGCCTGGGTGACCCAGTGAGATCGTGTCAAAAGAATGGAATGGAATGGAAGGAAGTGGAAGGGAATGGAATGCAAAGATGTGAAATAATGGAATGGAATGGAATGGAATGGAATGGAATGGAATGGAGTGGAGTGTAGCAGAATTGAGTGGAATGGAATGGGATCGAATGGTGTATAGTGGAATGTAATGCAGTGTAATGGAACGGGAGTGAAGTGGAGTGGAGTGAAGTGGAATGGAGTATAGTGGAATGGGGTGGAATGGAATTGAGTGGAGTGGAGTTGAGTGGAGTGGAGTGGAGTGTAATTAAGTGGAATGTAGTGGAGTTGAGGGGAGTGCAGTGGAATGGAATGGAATGGAATGGAAATGTGGAATGAAATGCGAGGTGATGTGGTGACAAAGCACTCCAGCATGGGTGACAGAGCGAGATCCAGTCGAAAGAAAGAATGGAATGGAATGGAGTGGAATGGAATGGAATGCAATGGAACAGAACGGAATGGAATGGAATGGAATGAAGTAGAGAGGAGTGGAGGGTAGGGAGTGGAGAGGAATGAAGTGGACTGCAGTAGAATGGGGTGGAATGGAGTGGCATGGAATGGGTTGGAATGGAGTGGAATGTAGTCAGGTGGAGTGGAGTGGAATAAAGTGAAAAGGAATAGGATGGAATGGGATAGAATGGCATGGAGTGGAGTGGAGTAGAATGGATTGGAGTGGAGTGGAGTGCAATGGATTGGAATGCAATGGAGTGGAGAGGAGTTGAGTGGAGTGGAATGGAATGGTGAAATGAAATGTGAGCTGAGATTGTTCCACTGCACTGTAGCCTGGGTGACAGAGTGAGATCCTGTTGAAAGAAAGGAATGGAATGGAATGGAGTGGAATGGAATGGAATGGAACAGAATGGAGTAGAGAGGAGTGGAAGGGAGGGAGTGGAGTGGAGTGCAGCAGACTGGAGTAGAATGGAGTGGAATGGACTGGCATGGAATGGGTTGGAATGGAATGGACTGTAGTTGGGTGGAGTGGAGTGGAGTGGAATGAAGTGAAAAGGAATGGGATGGAATGGGATTGAATGGCATGGAGTGGAGTGGAGTGGATTGGAGTGGAGTGGAGTGCAATGGAGTGGAGTGGACTGCAATGGAGTGGAGTGGAGGGTAGTGGAGTGGAGTGGAGTGGAATGGTGAAATGAAATGTGAGCTGAGATTGTGCCACTGCACTCTAGCCTGGGTGACAGAGTGAGATCCTGTCGAAAAAAAGGAATGGAATGGAATGGAGAGGAATGGATTGGAATGCAAGGGAAAGGAATGGAGTGGAGTGGAGTTTAGCGGAGCAGAGTTTAGTGGAATGCACTCCAGCCTGGATGTCAGAGTGATATCCTGTTGAAAGAAAGGAATGTAATGGAATGGAGTGGATAGGAATGGAATGGAATGGAGTGGAATGGAATGGAATAGAGTGGAGTGGAGTGGAGTGGAGTGGAGTGGAGTGGAATGGAATGGAATGGAATGGAATGGAATGGAATGGAATGGAGTGCAGTGGAGTGGAGTGGAGAGGAGTGGAATGGAATGGGACAGAATGGAATGGTATGGAATGGAATGGAGTGGACTGGAGTGGAGTGGATTGGCAGGGAGCGGAGTGCATTGGAAAGGAGTGGAATGGAATGGGATGGAATGGAATGGAGTGGAGTGGAGTGTAGTAGAGAGGAGTGGAGGGGAGGGAGTGGAGTGGCATGAAGTGGACTGGAATGGAGTGGAATGGAATGGAATGGAATGGAGTGGAGTGGAATGGAATGGAGTGTAGTGGAAATGAGTGGAATAGAATGGGATGGAATGGTGTGGAGTTCAGTGGAAAGCAGTGGAATGGAAAGGGATGGAATGGAGTGGAATGGAGCGGATTGTGGCAACGTGGAATGGACTGGGGTGGAATAGGGTGGAATGGAATGGAATGGAATTGAATGGAATGGAATGGAATGGAATGGAATGGAATGGAATGGAATGGAGTGGAATATAATGGAGTGTAGTGGAAATGAGTGGAATAGAATGGGATGGAATGGTGTGGAGTGGAGTGGAAAGCAGTGGAATGGAAAGGGATGGAATGGAGTGGAATGGAGCGGATTGGGGCAACGTGGAATGGACTGGGGTGGAATGGGGTGGAATGGAATGCCGTGGAGTCAAGTGCAGTAGAGTGGAATGGAGTGGTATGGAGTGGAGTGGAATGGAATGGAATGGAATGGAAATGTGAAATGAAATGTGAGCTGATATGTTGACAATGCACTCCAGCCTGGGTGACAGAGTGAGATCCTGTCGAAAGAAAGGAATGTAATGGAATGGAGTGGAATGGAATGGAATGCAATGGAACTGAATGGAATGGAATGGAGTGGAGAGGAGTGGAGAGGAGGGGAGTGGAGTAGAGTGAAGTGGAATGGAGTGTAATGGAATGGGTTGGAAGGGAAAGGAATGTAGTCAGATGGATTGGATTGGAGTGGAATGCAGTGGAATGGAATGGGATGGAATGGCATGGAGTAGAGTGGAGTGGAGTTTAATGGAGTGGAATGGAATGGAGTGGAGTGGAGTGGAGTGGAATGGAATGGAAGGGTGAAATGAAATGTGAGCTGAGATTCTGCAACTGCACTCCAGCCTGGATGACAGAGTGAGATCCTATCAAAAGAAAGTAATGGAATAGAATGGAGTCGAATGGAATGGAATGGAATGAAGTGGAGTGGAGTGGAGTATAGTTTAGTGGAATGGATTGGAATGGAATGGGATGGAATGGAGTGGAGTGGAGGCGAATGGAGTGGACTGGAGTGGATTGGACTGCAGTGGAATGGAAAGGGATGGAATGGAGTGGAGTGGAGTGAAGTGTAATGCAGTGGAGTGGAGTGAAGTGTAATGGAGTGGAGTGGAATGGGATGGAATGGATTGGAGTGGAGTGGCATGGAATGGAGTGAAGTTGAGTGGAGTGCAGTGGAGTGGAATGGAATGGAATGGAATGGTGAAATGAAATGTGTGCTGATGTGGTGACAATGCACTCCAGCCTGTATGACAGAGTGAGATCTTGTCAAAAGAAAGGAATGCAATGGAATGGAGTGGAAAGTAATGGAATGGAATCGAATGGAATGGAACGGAATGGAATGGAATGCAGTGGAGTGGAGTAGAATGGAGTGGAATGGAATGGAGTGGAGTGGAGTGGAGTGGAATGGACTGGAATGGAATGGAATGGAATGGAATGGAGTGGAGTGGGTGGTAGTGGGAATGGAGTGCTGTGGAAGGGAATGGAATGGAATGGTGAAATGAAATGTGAGCTCACATTATGCCACTGCATGCCAGCCTGGTTTATAGAGTGAGATTCTGTCGAAAGATAGTAATGGAATGCAATGGAATGGAATGGAATAGAATGGAATGGAATAGAATAGAATAGAATAGAATGGAATGATGAAATGAAATGTGAGCTGAGATTGTGCCACTGTACTCCAGTATGGGTGAACGAGTGAGATCCTGTCAAAAGAAAAGAATGGAAAGGAATGGAGTGGAGTGGAATGGAAAGGATTGGAATGGAGTGGAGTGGAGTGGACTTCAGTGGAGTGGAATGGAGTGGAATGGAAAGGGATGAAATCCACTGGACTCGAGTGGAGTGGAGTGGGATAGAGTTAAGTGGAGTGGAGTGGAATGGAGTGGAATGGAATGGGATTGAATTGAATGGAGTGCAGTGGATGGAGTGGAGTGGAAAGGAATTGAGCAGAATGGAGTGGAATGAAGTGGAATGGAGTGGAATGGAATGGGATTGAATTGAATGGAGTGCAGTGGATGGAGTGGAGTGGAAAGGAATTGAGCAGAATGGAGTGGAATGAAGTGGAGTGGAGTGGAATGGAGTGGATTTGTATGGAATGGAATGGAACAGAACAGAATGGAATGGTGAAATGAAATGTGAGCTGAGATTGTGCCACTGCACTGCCACTGGGGTGACGTGAGATCCTGTCGAAAGAAAGGTATGGAATGGAATGGAGTGGAGTGGATTGGAGTGGAGTGGAGTGGAATGGGATCGAATGGAATGGTGAAATGAAATGTGAGCTAAGATTGTACACTGCACTCCAGCCTGGGTGACAGAGTAAGATCTTGTCAAAAGAAACGAGTGGAATGGAATGGAGAGGAATGCAATGGAATGGAATGGAACGGAATGGAATGGAATGGAATGGAATGGAATGGAACGGAAAGGAATGGAACAGAACGGAACGGAACAGAATGGAACGGAATGGAATGGAGTGGGGTGGAGTGGAATGTAGTGGAATGGAATGGATTAGAGTGGAGTGGAGTGCATTGGAATGGAGTGGAGTGGAGTGGACTGGAAGGGAATGGAATGCAATGGTGCAATATAATGTGAGCTGAGATTGTGCCACTGCACTCCAGCCTGGGTGACAGAGTGAGATCCTGTCGAAAGAAAGGAATGGAATGGAATGGAGTGGTATGGAATGGAATGGAATGGAGTGGAGTGGAGTGGAGTGGAGTGGAGTGGAGTGGAGTAGAGTGGAGTGGAGTGGAGTGGAATGGAGTGGAATGGAGTGGAATGGAGTGGAATGGCATGGAATGGTATGTAATGGAGTGTTGTGGAGTGGAGTGGAGTGGATTGGAATGGGAAAGAATGGAATGGAGTGGAGTGGAATGGTGTGGAGTGGATTGGAGTGAAATGGAATGGAATAGAATGGAATGGAATGGTTAAATGAAATGTGAGCTGAGATTGTACCACTGCACTCCAGCCTGGGTGACAGAGTGATATCCTGTCACAAGAAAGGAATGGAATGGAATGGAGTGGAATGGAATGGTATGGAATGGTATGGAGTGGAATGGAGTGGACTGGAGTGGACTGGAGTGGAGTGGAGTGGAATGGAGTTGAATGGAATGAGATTGAATGGAATGGATTGGAGTGGAGTGGAATGCAGCGGAATAGAATGGTATGGAATGGAGTTGAATGGAGTGGAATAGAATGGAATGGAATGGAGTGGATTGGAGTGGAGTGGAGTGGAATGGAATGGAATGGCATGGAATGGAATGGAATCCAATGGAATGTAATGGAATGGAATAGAAAGCGATGTAATGGAATGATGAGAGGAAATATGAGCTGAGATTGTGCCACTGCACCCCATCCTGGGTGACAGAGTGAGATCCTGTCAAAAGAAAGGAGTGGAGTGGATTGGAGTGGAATGGAATATAATGGAATGGAACAGAGTGGAGTGGAATGGAGTGAAGAGGAGTGGAAAGGAGTGGAATGGAATGGAATGGAATGGAATGGAATGGAATGGAATGGAATGGAGTGGAGTGGAGTGGAGTGGAGTGGAGTGGAGTGGAGTGGAATTGAATGGAATGGTGAAATTAAATGTGAGCTGAGGTTGTGCCAGTGCACTCCAGCCTGGGTGACAGAGTGAGATCCTGTCGAAAGAAAGGAATGGAAAGGAATGGAATGGAGTGGATTGGAGTGGATTGGAGTGGAATGGAATATAATGGAATGGAACAGAGTGGAGTGGAATGGAGTGAAGAGGAGTGGAAAGGAGTGGAGTGGAATAGAATGGAATGGAAAGGAATGGAATGGAATGGAATGGTTAAATGAAATGAGAGCTGAGATTGTGCCATTGCACTACAGCCTGGGTGACCCAGTGAGATCGTGTCAAAAGAATGGAATGGAATGGAAGGAAGTGGAAGGGAATGGAATGCAAAGATGTGAAATAATGGAATGGAATGGAATGGAATGGAATGGAATGGAATGGAATGGAATGGAATGGAATGGAATGGAGTGGAGTGTAGCAGAATTGAGTGGAATGGAATGGGATCGAATGGTGTATAGTGGAATGTAATGCAGTGTAATGGAACGGGAGTGAAGTGGAGTGGAGTGAAGTGGAATGGAGTATAGTGGAATGGGGTGGAATGGAATTGAGTGGAGTGGAGTTGAGTGGAGTGGAGTGGAGTGTAATTAAGTGGAATGTAGTGGAGTTGAGGGGAGTGCAGTGGAATGGAATGGAATGGAATGGAAATGTGGAATGAAATGCGAGGTGATGTGGTGACAAAGCACTCCAGCATGGGTGACAGAGCGAGATCCAGTCGAAAGAAAGAATGGAATGGAATGGAGTGGAATGGAATGGAATGCAATGGAACAGAACGGAATGGAATGGAATGGAATGAAGTAGAGAGGAGTGGAGGGTAGGGAGTGGAGAGGAATGAAGTGGACTGCAGTAGAATGGGGTGGAATGGAGTGGCATGGAATGGGTTGGAATGGAGTGGAATGTAGTCAGGTGGAGTGGAGTGGAATAAAGTGAAAAGGAATAGGATGGAATGGGATAGAATGGCATGGAGTGGAGTGGAGTAGAATGGATTGGAGTGGAGTGGAGTGCAATGGATTGGAATGGAATGGAGTGGAGAGGAGTTGAGTGGAGTGGAATGGAATGGTGAAATGAAATGTGAGCTGAGATTGTTCCACTGCACTGTAGCCTGGGTGACAGAGTGAGATCCTGTTGAAAGAAAGGAATGGAATGGAATGGAGTGGAATGGAATGGAATGGAACAGAATGGAGTAGAGAGGAGTGGAAGGGAGGGAGTGGAGTGGAGTGCAGCAGACTGGAGTAGAATGGAGTGGAATGGACTGGCATGGAATGGGTTGGAATGGAATGGACTGTAGTTGGGTGGAGTGGAGTGGAGTGGAATGAAGTGAAAAGGAATGGGATGGAATGGGATTGAATGGCATGGAGTGGAGTGGAGTGGATTGGAGTGGAGTGGAGTGCAATGGAGTGGAGTGGACTGCAATGGAGTGGAGTGGAGGGTAGTGGAGTGGAGTGGAGTGGAATGGTGAAATGAAATGTGAGCTGAGATTGTGCCACTGCACTCTAGCCTGGGTGACAGAGTGAGATCCTGTCGAAAAAAAGGAATGGAATGGAATGGAGAGGAATGGATTGGAATGCAAGGGAAAGGAATGGAGTGGAGTGGAGTTTAGCGGAGCAGAGTTTAGTGGAATGCACTCCAGCCTGGATGTCAGAGTGATATCCTGTTGAAAGAAAGGAATGTAATGGAATGGAGTGGATAGGAATGGAATGGAATGGAGTGGAATGGAATGGAATAGAGTGGAGTGGAGTGGAGTGGAGTGGAGTGGAGTGGAGTGGAGTGGAATGGAATGGAATGGAATGGAATGGAATGGAATGGAATGGAGTGCAGTGGAGTGGAGTGGAGAGGAGTGGAATGGAATGGGACAGAATGGAATGGTATGGAATGGAATGGAGTGGACTGGAGTGGAGTGGATTGGCAGGGAGCGGAGTGCATTGGAAAGGAGTGGAATGGAATGGGATGGAATGGAATGGAGTGGAGTGGAGTGTAGTAGAGAGGAGTGGAGGGGAGGGAGTGGAGTGGCATGAAGTGGACTGGAATGGAGTGGAATGGAATGGAATGGAATGGAGTGGAGTGGAATGGAATGGAGTGTAGTGGAAATGAGTGGAATAGAATGGGATGGAATGGTGTGGAGTTCAGTGGAAAGCAGTGGAATGGAAAGGGATGGAATGGAGTGGAATGGAGCGGATTGGGGCAACGTGGAATGGACTGGGGTGGAATAGGGTGGAATGGAATGGAATGGAATGGAATGGAATGGAATGGAATGGAATGGAATGGAGTGGAATATAATGGAGTGTAGTGGAAATGAGTGGAATAGAATGGGATGGAATGGTGTGGAGTGGAGTGGAAAGCAGTGGAATGGAAAGGGATGGAATGGAGTGGAATGGAGCGGATTGGGGCAACGTGGAATGGACTGGGGTGGAATGGGGTGGAATGGAATGCCGTGGAGTCAAGTGCAGTAGAGTGGAATGGAGTGGTATGGAGTGGAGTGGAATGGAATGGAATGGAATGGAAATGTGAAATGAAATGTGAGCTGATATGTTGACAATGCACTCCAGCCTGGGTGACAGAGTGAGATCCTGTCGAAAGAAAGGAATGTAATGGAATGGAGTGGAATGGAATGGAATGCAATGGAACTGAATGGAATGGAATGGAGTGGAGAGGAGTGGAGAGGAGGGGAGTGGAGTAGAGTGAAGTGGAATGGAGTGTAATGGAATGGGTTGGAAGGGAAAGGAATGTAGTCAGATGGATTGGATTGGAGTGGAATGCAGTGGAATGGAATGGGATGGAATGGCATGGAGTAGAGTGGAGTGGAGTTTAATGGAGTGGAATGGAATGGAGTGGAGTGGAGTGGAGTGGAATGGAATGGAAGGGTGAAATGAAATGTGAGCTGAGATTCTGCAACTGCACTCCAGCCTGGATGACAGAGTGAGATACTATCAAAAGAAAGTAATGGAATAGAATGGAGTCGAATGGAATGGAATGGAATGAAGTGGAGTGGAGTGGAGTATAGTTTAGTGGAATGGATTGGAATGGAATGGGATGGAATGGAGTGGAGTGGAGGCGAATGGAGTGGACTGGAGTGGATTGGACTGCAGTGGAATGGAAAGGGATGGAATGGAGTGGAGTGGAGTGCAGTGTAATGCAGTGGAGTGGAGTGAAGTGTAATGGAGTGGAGTGGAATGGGATGGAATGGATTGGAGTGGAGTGGCATGGAATGGAGTGAAGTTGAGTGGAGTGCAGTGGAGTGGAATGGAATGGAATGGAATGGTGAAATGAAATGTGTGCTGATGTGGTGACAATGCACTCCAGCCTGTATGACAGAGTGAGATCTTGTCAAAAGAAAGGAATGCAATGGAATGGAGTGGAAAGTAATGGAATGGAATCGAATGGAATGGAACGGAATGGAATGGAATGCAGTGGAGTGGAGTAGAATGGAGTGGAATGGAATGGAGTGGAGTGGAGTGGAGTGGAGTGGAATGGACTGGAATGGAATGGAATGGAATGGAATGGAGTGGAGTGGAGTGGGTGGTAGTGGGAATGGAGTGCTGTGGAAGGGAATGGAATGGAATGGTGAAATGAAATGTGAGCTCACATTATGCCACTGCATGCCAGCCTGGTTTATAGAGTGAGATTCTGTCGAAAGATAGTAATGGAATGCAATGGAATGGAATGGAATAGAATGGAATGGAATAGAATAGAATAGAATAGAATGGAATGATGAAATGAAATGTGAGCTGAGATTGTGCCACTGTACTCCAGTATGGGTGAACGAGTGAGATCCTGTCAAAAGAAAAGAATGGAAAGGAATGGGGTGGAGTGGAATGGAAAGGATTGGGATGGAGTGGAGTGGAGTGGACTTCAGTGGAGTGGAATGGAGTGGAATGGAAAGGGATGAAATCCACTGGACTCGAGTGGAGTGGAGTGGGATAGAGTTAAGTGGAGTGGAGTGGAATGGAGTGGAATGGAATGGGATTGAATTGAATGGAGTGCAGTGGATGGAGTGGAGTGGAAAGGAATTGAGCAGAATGGAGTGGAATGAAGTGGAATGGAGTGGAATGGAATGGGATTGAATTGAATGGAGTGCAGTGGATGGAGTGGAGTGGAAAGGAATTGAGCAGAATGGAGTGGAATGAAGTGGAGTGGAGTGGAATGGAGTGGATTTGTGTGGAATGGAATGGAACAGAACAGAATGGAATGGTGAAATGAAATGTGAGCTGAGATTGTGCCACTGCACTGCCACTGGGGTGACGTGAGATCCTGTCGAAAGAAAGGTATGGAATGGAATGGAGTGGAGTGGATTGGAGTGGAGTGGAGTGGAATGGGATCGAATGGAATGGTGAAATGAAATGTGAGCTAAGATTGTACACTGCACTCCAGCCTGGGTGACAGAGTAAGATCTTGTCAAAAGAAACGAGTGGAATGGAATGGAGAGGAATGCAATGGAATGGAATGGAACGGAATGGAATGGAATGGAATGGAACGGAAAGGAATGGAACGGAACGGAACGGAACAGAATGGAACGGAATGGAATGGAGTGGGGTGGAGTGGAATGTAGTGGAATGGAATGGATTAGAGTGGAGTGGAGTGCATTGGAATGGAGTGGAGTGGAGTGGACTGGAAGGGAATGGAATGCAATGGTGCAATATAATGTGAGCTGAGATTGTGCCACTGCACTCCAGCCTGGGTGACAGAGTGAGATCCTGTCGAAAGAAAGGAATGGAATGGAATGGAGTGGTATGGAATGGAATGGAATGGAGTGGAGTGGAGTGGAGTGGAGTGGAGTGGAGTGGAGTGGAGTAGAGTGGAGTGGAGTGGAGTGGAATGGAGTGGAATGGAGTGGAATGGAGTGGAATGGCATGGAATGGTATGTAATGGAGTGTTGTGGAGTGGAGTGGAGTGGAATGGAATGGGAAAGAATGGAATGGAGTGGAGTGGAATGGTGTGGAGTGGATTGGAGTGAAATGGAATGGAATAGAATGGAATGGAATGGTTAAATGAAATGTGAGCTGAGATTGTACCACTGCACTCCAGCCTGGGTGACAGAGTGATATCCTGTCACAAGAAAGGAATGGAATGGAATGGAGTGGAATGGAATGGTATGGAATGGTATGGAGTGGAATGGAGTGGACTGGAGTGGACTGGAGTGGAGTGGAGTGGAATGGAGTTGAATGGAATGAGATTGAATGGAATGGATTGGAGTGGAGTGGAATGCAGCGGAATAGAATGGTATGGAATGGAGTTGAATGGAGTGGAATAGAATGGAATGGAATGGAGTGGATTGGAGTGGAGTGGAGTGGAATGGAATGGAATGGCATGGAATGGAATGGAATCCAATGGAATGTAATGGAATGGAATAGAAAGCGATGTAATGGAATGATGAGAGGAAATATGAGCTGAGATTGTGCCACTGCACCCCATCCTGGGTGACAGAGTGAGATCCTGTCAAAAGAAAGGAGTGGAGTGGATTGGAGTGGAATGGAATATAATGGAATGGAACAGAGTGGAGTGGAATGGAGTGAAGAGGAGTGGAAAGGAGTGGAATGGAATGGAATGGAATGGAATGGAATGGAATGGAATGGAATGGAATGGAGTGGAGTGGAGTGGAGTGGAGTGGAGTGGAGTGGAATTGAATGGAATGGTGAAATTAAATGTGAGCTGAGGTTGTGCCAGTGCACTCCAGCCTGGGTGACAGAGTGAGATCCTGTCGAAAGAAAGGAATGGAAAGGAATGGAATGGAGTGGATTGGAGTGGAATGGAGTGGAATTGAGTGGAATCGAATGTCATAGAGTGGAGTGAAGTGGAGTGGAGTGGAATAGAGTGGAATGGAATGGGATGGAATGAAACAGAGTGGAATAGAGTGAAGTGGAGTGGAGTGGGGTGGAGTGGAGTGGAGTGGAGTGGAATGGAGTGGAATGTTATGGAATGGAATGGAGTGGAGTTGAGTTTAGTGGAGTGTTGTGTGGAATGGAATGGAACGGTATGGAATGGAATGCAATGGAATGGAATGGAATGGAATGGAATGGAATGGAATGGAACGGAACGGAACGGAACGGAATGGAACGGAATGGAACGGTATGGAACGGAACGGAACGGAACGGAACGGAACGGAACGGAATGGAATGGAATGGAATGGAATGGAATAGAATGGTGAAATGAAATGTGAGCTGAGCTTGTGCTACTGCACTCTAGCCTTTGTGACAGGGTCAGATCCTGTCGAAAGAAAGGAATGGAATGGAGAGGAATGTCATGGAATGGAACCTAGTGGAGTGGAGTGGATTGGAGTGGAGTGGAGTGGAGTGGAGTGGAGTGGAATGGAATGGAATGGGATGGAATGGAATGGAGTGGAGTGGAGTAGAACGCCAGCCCCACAACATTGATGTAAATGTTTATATTCTTTGTACAGATTATATAGAAAGACATAAATATATATCTGTATATATATATATATATATATCCATCCACTGGTTTAAAAAGATGAGAAAAGGTGACCAAAAAGTGTCATCCTTGTTTTGGACTCAGAGTGACAAACATTGATGTTTTTCATGACAACATCTACACAGTTGACACTCTCTGGAGTTGGGTTGAAATTCATACTACCCATTAATTCCAGGAAAGTTGAAATGAGAAACTATTTTACATAACCTTGAGTCAGGAATGCCCAAGAAATCAAAACACAAATTCTCTGCGGAAGGTGCATCCTCAACATAAACCTTGACAGATTCTTGCATGTGAAGTCCAAACAGTTAAATGTGAGATTAATCCAAAATATTTTTTAAAAAGCAAAGTACAAGAGTTAACAGAAACAACCAACAGCAGAAAAAACCACCAAGGACTTTCAAGTGTAAAAATATTGGATGCAAAGTATAAAATAAGTATTTTTAATTATTCAAGAAAGAAATTGAAATTATGAACTAGAAACAAAATGCTATATCAAAGAAAACAGGCTATTTGAAAAAAGAACCAAAAAGAACCTCTCAAACCGAAAATGTAATCACTCAAATTAAAAATTCAGTAGGTAAGATAAAGAAAAGATTAATGTAGCTAAGAAAATAATGACTTATAGAGAAACTACTAGAATGAAGCTCAGAGACATAATGGAGATAATGAAATGCAAAATATGAAAGAAGATTGAGATACATAAAGATCAGCCCTCAAAGACACAACAGGTTCTGAAGACTGTCCAGAAGGTGAGGATTGGCTGGGCATGGTGGCTCACAACTCTTATTCCAGCAGTTTGGGAGGCCAAGGCAGGTGGATTGCTTGAGCCCAGAAGTTCAAGACCAGCCCAGGCAACATAGCAAAAGCCCATCTCTAAAAAATTAACAATGAAAAATTAAAAAATTAGGAGGTGAAGATAGAGAAATAAGAGAAACCAAACATTTCTAAGCAGATTAGATGAAAGAAACCCACATCTGGGCATAAACATCAACTTCAGGCCACCAAAATTTAGAAAAAGAAAAAATACCTTAAAAATAGCCAGAGTGAAAAGTTTACCTTCAATGAAATAACTGTTATATGAGAAACAACTTTTTCCAACAGTATCACTGGATCCAAAACAAAGCACTAGCCTAAAATTCTGACAGAAGATAGCATTCATCTCAAGATGTTTGCTCAGCAAACTATTGTGTCATAATTAGGACAAAATAAACGTATTTTGGCAAACAGAATCTATGTTTAATATAATCAGACTCTTGCTAAAAGAATTGCTAAAGGAAGGCCAGGTGCAGTGGCTCACACCCATAATCCCAGCACTTTGGGTGGCTGAGGTGGGTGGATCACGAGGTCGGGAGGTTGAGACTATCTAGGCTAACATGGTGAAATCCCATCTCTACTAAAAATACAGAAATTTAACCGGCTCGGTGGCGGGCACCTGTAGTCCCAGCTACTCAGGAGGCTGAGGCAGGAGAATGGTGTGAACCCAGGAGGCAGAGCTTGCAGTGAGCAGAGATTGCGCCACTGCACTCCAGCCTAGGGGACAGAGCGAGACTCCCATCTCAAAAAAAGAAAAGGAATTGCTAATGGAAATACTTCAGATAGAGTAAAATGATTCCATAGAAAGGGTCTGGGATGAAAAAAGGAATAATAAACAAAGAAACTGGTATAAATGAAATAATAAAATCACTGTAAATATGTGGAGGCAGAATCTAAATAATGCACAAAATACAGTGTAAAGCAGGAGAGAATTGATGAGAATTAAGATACAGCATTGCTAGGAAGGAGAACAGATTCATTTTGGATTTTGTTAAAAGCAACCACAGAATGATTAGAAAAAGAGTTTATGTCTTCCAAACTAGTAGAGAGGGTAAAAATAATTTTAAAATCAAAATTCAGTCAAAAAAGGAGAGAAGGAAAGAAAGAAAGAGAGAGAAAGAGAAGAAAGAGAAAGAAAGAAAGAAAGAAAAAAAGAAAGAAAGAAAGAAAGAAAGAAAGAAAGAAAGAAAGAAAGAAAGAAAGAAAAAAGAATATAGAAAGAAAGAAAGAAAGAAAGAAAGAAAAAGAAAGAAGAAAGAAAGAGAAAGAAAGAAAGAAAGAAAGAAAGAAAGAAAGAAAGAAAAAGAAAGAAAGAAAGAAAGAAAGAAAGAAAGAAAGAAAGAAAGAAAGAAAGAAAGAAAAAGAAAGAAAGAAAGAAAGAAAGAAAGAAAGAAAGAAAGAAAGAAAGAAAGAAAGAAAGAAAGAAAGAAAGAAAGAGGGAGGGAGGGATAGAGCGAGGAGAGAAAGAAAGAGGGAAAGAGAAAGAAAAAAGGAAAGAAAAGGACAACATAGAAACAGCAGGAAAATGTAAAGCACAAAACTAGAGGATGACAATAAATCCAACTCTAAAAGATATCCTACAAAATATGTGGATCAAAATCATCAGTTTAAAAACAAAATTGTAGACCTAGTCTTTAATTCAGTAGTAAATTTTTTGTAAGTGACATATTTGAAACACACAAGCTCCCTCTCTCCTCCAAAAAAAACTAGATTAGATGATAAAAGGCAGGAAAGAGAATAAATCTTTGCTTATAACCTACTGTAATGTACCCTCTTGTAATCTACATTATGTCTCAGAGTTAGATTTTATTATTTCCATATTACAGATGGGATTTGGGGTGCAGTGCTTAACGGCTATACCCAGAGTCACACTTGGTAGTAATTTGCATAGCAAAGATCTGCAAAGACTGGCTCTTGCTGACATCAACACACTGCCATGTGAAACAAAGTGGCTTTCAGAGCAGGACAGAGGTACTGAGATAGTCTCATGAAGACCAAGTAACAGGTAAAAAGGAAGCAGCTAATCTCTGCTGATTTTCCCTGTAACTGCTTCTCAATGTTTTTTGTTTTCATTTCTTTGGGGCAGTGAAGACACAGACCACTGAACTCAGAAATCTTTATATTGTGAACTACTTTGTTCATTCCCTACTAAATTCACCTACTCTGTTTAATTTGAAAAGCTGTATATTTTATTGCTTTTGATCAATTGTTTCTATTCAAAATGTTTACCCTTTTTAATCAATTGTTTTTATTCAAAATGTTTTACGTAAAGATTTCAACGTTTTTGTAAGAATGGGCTACCCATGCAGGCATCTACCTGCTCACTGATGGGAGAGTGAACATAAATATTGTCCAGGGAAATTGAGAAAAAGGCAGCTAACATGTTTCTGCAAAGAAGAAGCCATCTCTTCCTTTCCATCACTCTCTCCCTAAGAAAGGCAGATCAGGCCTAAAGCCCTAGCAGGTTAGCCGTGTTTCTTCTAGAAGTCAGGCCTACGATGGAGTGGTAGGAGCCAAAGGCAAGAGGAAAGAACTGGAACAGAGCTGGGCGCAGTGTGGCTAAGTCCACAACGTAAAAAGCTGAGGTCACGTGATGTTTTTATTTCAATAGCTGACAGCCTGCATTTTAAATAAGGCTTAATTTTTTAGGTAAGAATTGTTAACCTAATACATTTTAATCTTTTTAAGATGATGCATAGTTTGATCTTGTACATATAAAATTTTACTTTTTGCCCATGTCTAACTCGCTAACTAGCCGTTCTTCACCCTCTCCATATGTGCATGTCCATGCACCTGTCTTTGAGTAGAAACATGGAGAGAAACAATAAGATGTTTGACATGACGTTCACCTAATTTCATAATGAGAATTTCTAAGTAGTAGATTTTAGATGGTATCTGTTTTCACTTTCACTTTTTTTTTTAATTTTGAGATGGAGTCTCGCTCTGTTGCCCAGGCTGGAGTGCAGTGGTGCGATCTTGGCTCACTGCAAACTCCGCCTCCTGGGTTCACGCCATTATCCTGCCTCAGTCTCCTGAGTAGCTGGGACTACAGGCGCCCACGACCACGCCTGGCTATTTTTTTGTATTTTTAGTAGAGACGGGGTTTCACTGTGTTAGCTGGGATGGTCTCAATCTCCTGACCTCATGATCCACCCGCCTCGGCCTCCCAAAGTGCTGGAATTACAGGCGTGAGCCACTGTACCCAAATGAGAATGCACCTTAATAAAATTTTTAAAAATAATTCATGCTTATTTTAGAACACTTATAAAATATTAAAAAGTATAGAAAAGCAAAATAAGTATCACTGCTAATTTTATCACTGTGAACATTTTAGTGAGCTTTCATTACAATCAACTTGAATGTTCAATTTGGACTCCTACTTTTTTTACATAATGTGATTTTTCTGTGTCATTAATTATTTGGAGACATGGAGAATGGAACTATATTCCAAGAGTCCGGAGAGTGAGGAATGATGGTGATCTGGACTCTGGTTGTGGGAGTAGAAATGAAAGTAAATGAAGAAACTTGAGAAATATTTAGAGATAAGATTGACAGAACACAGTGATGGACCTGATATGTATTTTGAAATAACTTTACGTGTTTTATTTCCACATATGTAAAGGTCTCATAATTTTGTCATAAATCACGCACAAAGAACACAAGTGTAATAATATCTTCATTCGAGATACATGCAAATTTCTTACAAAGTCAGAATTTAAAATTGTGAATTCATGTGCCAGCATATTTACTTAAAGGGTATAAAGAATCATGTTATGGGTATTATATTTTCTAATAATTTTACTCAACACTCTGAATGTGCATAGGCTATCCTAAAGATCAGACAGAAATGACGGGATTGGAAATAATACAGGAGAAAAAGTCTTGGCTCTTAAGCAGAGACTTCTAAGGTATATTTCTGTCTTCACTACATAACGGTGACATAACAGTGAAGTCTATTAAAAATCCAAAACTGAAGCAAATTCACCTGTCTATACTGCTCCAATAATTGTTTTGAGGGTCTTTGCTACATACTTAAAATATATTTTCAAAGTTATCTGAATGATTTATGAAGAAACACACATGCGTTTTGTGCTTCACCAAAGCACATTTGGATATTATTAAACAGAAAAGATAAAATATTACATAGGTCTGAAAAATTAATTTAAAAATGTTTCTTTAAGATAAACAGTGTATCAACTATATCTTAAATGTCATCACTTTGGATGACCAACTAAGCAGATTTACAGACAACCGCATGGCTAAACAGGAATTATTTTGGTCTCTTTGTCATAAACTATTATGTCCAAAGACAGCAGCACCATCTCCATCGACGCTGCAGTGGGAAATCTGCCCTGTCACCAGTGGAATCTCCACTGGCAACAAGAGAAAGAATATACTTCCCATTATGCATAATTCATGAAAAATTTTCTCATTTTGAGATTGGCTCAAAAACGATCTGCTAAATAAAATTCTAGCAATCACAGGTAAGAAAAAAGGAACTGTCAGCATTCCATCGTTTGGGCAGTAATTCAGAGCTGCTGTACAAGTCACATGCTGTTCTTATCAGAATTCTGCTTTCTTAGCTTTTCTTTACACATTCCAACCTATCTTCACATACACTGAGATTTCTGTGAGGAAGTGAGCACTATAACATATAAATATTGGTTGCTATTTTATGACTTGCCAGGTCTATGACATTCAGAATTAAATCATGTAGGCATGCATGCTGTGTGTCTTACCTGGCCAAGGCCCAAGGCAGCCAGCCATGTGTCCCTGGGAATGGCCCCTCTGCTGATTGGCATTTGTCTGCAGGATTGATGCAGCCACCCCAAGACCTTCTGAATTCTCAAGGTTCCTTGAAGAACTGCAGGGAACTTCGCTTCTATGATTACTGAAACTGGAAGGTGCAGCAAACTCTTCCCAGGACAAAGAGCTGGAATAGAAAGGCAACCATGAAACTCACTGGCAGCATTCTCCCCGTGTGAAAGTCATTGGAGGTCAAGTTCCAGTAAACCCATCCAATAAACCTATTTCATGGAGAATTCATTCATTCATTCCATAAATATTTCCTGAGGGTCTACTTTGTGCCAAGCACTATTCCTCACATCAGGACAGAATAGCCAACAAAAGAGGCAAAAACACCTACACTCAGAGCCTACATTTCACATTTTGGAAGGCTTCTTGGGCCAAAAGATCCCAGAGAGAAGTGCTCCATCCTTTCTCCTGCAGCACCAGAGAAGAGCCTGCTGCACTGTACAACGGACAGGTCCAGGAAAGAAAATTTGAGGTCCTCGTTACAAATGATAACAACAAGGACTACAGCAACTGAGATGTTATGTTCCTTCTGCAAAGCTGAATTTCTCTAGTCTTAGTAAACATAAAGCTGTACTTTTCTTAGAAAAGCCAAGAGGAAACCAGAGGATGAATAATCGGAACTCTTGGAGTGAAGTGTAAGCCATCTGATATTCGGCTTATGCTTCACTGTCTGTTTCTTAAGAGGAGTTACCTTGTGTTCATTACCTTAGAGAAAAGAAAGACAGACAGAAAAAGGAAACTGTCACAGATGCTGGGAAAGTAAGTACTGGTATTAGTAACAGAAAGCCACAGTAACGTGAGGAGTCACTCTCAGAAAGACTTTAAATCCTCTCTCACACTCCAGCACATGGGAGGCCTAGGGATCTTTAGAGAAATCAGGGAGAAGGATAGATAATACAGCACCATGACCCTCCCAGGAAGACAAGATAGACGTGTGAGGCAGGGGCCCTATCTTTCAGCAGTTTCTACTCATTTGTAAGAAAACAATGCTTGCTTTCTTATTTAAAGAACAAATCCTGTATCCACCATCTGAATTATTCTTGGCATCTGATAAGGGATGGAGACTACAGAGGCAAATTTGAAAGAAGAAATATTTTATTTTACAAGCTTTATTTGAATATAAGCCTTAAATTTATGTTGACTAAATCCAAGAATAAGAATATACAACCAAAACATAGCAAGGGGCGGGGAAATTTTGAGTTTCTTTCCTAACTACAAACTCTATCAGGAGACTAATAATGGGGAAAACTTTCTCATGGAGGTGAATCCTGCAAAACCTGGTGATAAAGAAACAAGAAAATAAGAATTGCAGCTTATTTCCATTATCTTTTTCTTTCGTTATTTTATCTTTCTTAACGTATAATATATAAGATTTTGCTTGTTCTAAAAGTGAGCTCACTAAAAGTGAGCCTTCCTTTTGTTGAAGCCCAGATATATCTATTAGGAAACTTTATATGAATGCAGCGTCTATATCTATATAATATTCATTTATGTAGTCTGTAGGTCTGAATGGGTGACTAAATTACTTCTATAAAGGGCTCACTTGAAATAACAAAGAGACAATTCCTTAATATATAAGCACAAAAATGAAAATCAATTTGCAATCTTGATCAAAGATCAATAGTCACAAAAAAAGGCTGACTAAGAAAGCAACATGAATATTCTGTAACTTGATCACAACCCATAATGAATGTTGTCCAGAGGAGAGCCTTTTAGCAATTCACAAGGCCCCGTGTGCCTAACAGTTAATTCCCGCTTACACAGAGTGTACAGATTCACGCTCAGGCACAACATACAAAATGCTAGGAAATACGGTGATTTTTGGGTGTGCTACAGAACTGCCATTGAGCCATGAGGAAGACAGCCAAAGAAGAGAAACAGGAGAGCACAGCTATCCCATGAGGAACACACAGCCTCAGAGGACACAGAGGAGGGCATAGTTTTCCCATGAGGAAGACATACCTCAGAGCAGACAGAGGAGAGCACAGCTTTCCCATGAGGAAGACAGCCTCAGAGGAGAATAGGAGAGCAGAGCCTTCCCATGAGGAAGACACAGCCTCAGAGGAGAAATAGGAGGGCACAGCTTTCCCATAAGGAAGACACAGCCTCTGAGGAGAACAGGAGAGCACAGCATTCCCATGAGGAAGACACAGCCTCAGAAAAGAATAGGAGAGCACAGCTTTCCCATGAGGAAGACACAGCCTCAGAGGAGAATAGGAGAGCACAGCTTTCCCATGAGGGGGACACCGCCTCAGAGGAGACATAGGAGAGCACAGCTATACCAGGAGGAAGCCACAGCCTCAGAGGAGACATAAGAGAGTGCAGCTTTCCCATGAGGAACACAAAGCCTCAGAGCAGACATAGGATGGCACAGCTTTCCGATGAGGGAGACAGAGCCTCAGGGGAGACACAGGAGGGTACAACATTCCCAGGAGGAAGACAGAGCCTCAGAGAAGACATAGGAGAGCACAGCTTTCACAGGAGGAAGACACAGACTCACAGAGGACATAGGAGGGTGCAGCATTCCCATGAGGAAGACACAGCCTCAGAGCAGACACAGGAGGTCTCAGGTTTCACTTGAGTAAGACACAGCCTCAGAGCAGACATAGGAGAGTGCAGCATTCCCATGAGGAAGACACAGTCTTAGAGCAGAAATAGGAGAGTGCAGCTTTCCAATGAGGAAGACAGAGCCTCAGAGGAGACATAGGAAAGCGCAGCATTCCCATGAGGAAGACACAGCCTCAGAGGAGAAATAGGAGAGCGCAAATTTCCAATGGGAATGAAAGCTGCAGAGGAGACATAAGAGAGCAGAGCTTTTCCATGAGGAAGAAAGAGCATCAGAGGAGACATAGGAGAGCACAGATTTCCCTTGAGGAAGACAGCCTCAGAGGAGAAATCGGAGAGCGCAATATTCCCATGAGGAAGACACAGCCTCAGAGGAGAATAGGAGAGCCCAGCTTTCCCATGAGGAAGACACAGCCTCAGAGGAGACATAGGAAAGCGCAGCATTCCCATGAGGAAGACACAGCCTCAGAGGAGAAATAGGAGAGCACAGCATTCCCATGTGGAAGACACAGCCTCAGAAGAGAAATACGAGAGTACTGCTTCCCAATGAGGAAGACACAGCCTCAGAGGAGAATAGGAGAGCACAGTTTTCCCATGAGGAAGACAGCCTTAGAGCAGACATAGGAGGGCACAGATTTCCCATGAGTAAGACAAAGCATCAGAGGAGACATAGGAGGGCGCAGCTTTCCCACGAGGAAGACACATCCTGAGAGGAGACATAGGAAAGCGCAGCTTTCCCATGAGGAAGACACAGCCTCAGAGCAGATATAGGAGGGCACAGTTTTCCAATGAGGAAAACACAGCCTCCGCAGAGACATTGGAGGGCACAGCCTTCTCATGAAGAAGACAGCCGCTGAGGAGACATAGGCGAGCACAGTTTCAAATGAGGAATATGGCCTAAGAGGAGACATAGGAGAACATAGCTTTCCCATGAGGAAGACAGCCACAGAGGAGAAATAGGAGAGAACAGCTATCCCAAGAGGAAGACACAGCCTCAGAGGAGACATAGCAGGGTGCAGCTTTCCCATGAGGAAGACACAGCCTCAGAGCAGACATCGGATAGCTCAGCATTCCCATGAGGAAGATGCAGTCTTAGAGCAGACAGAGTAGAGTGCAGCTTTCCCATGAGGAAGACACAGCCTCAGAGGAGAAATAGGAGAGGGCAGCTTTCGCAGGAGGAAGACACAGCATCAGTCGAGAATAGGAGGGCACAGGTTTCCCTTGAGGAAGAAACAGCCTCAAAGGAGAATAGGAGAGCCCAGCTTTCCCATGAGGAAGGCAGCCTCAGAGAAGACATAGGAGAACATAGCTTTCCCACGAGGAAGACACAGCCTCAGAGCAGATATAGGAGGGCACAGCTTTCCCATGAGGAAGACAGCAGCAGAGGCGAGAAAGGACGTCACTGCTTTCCCATGTGGGAGACAGCCTCAGAGTACAAATACGAGAGCGCAAATTTCCCATGGGGATGAAAGCGGCAGAGGAGACATAAGAAAGCAGAGCTTTCCTGTGAGGAAGACAAGCATCGGAGGACAATAGGAGGGCACAGCTTTCCCATGAGGAAGACACAGCCTCAGATGAGAAATATGAGAGCGCAAATTTCCCATGAGGAAGACACAGCCTCAGAGGAGACATAAGAGAGAGCAGCTTTCCCATGAGGAACACCCAGCCTCAGAGCAGACATAGGAGAGTGTAGCCTTCCCATGAGGAAGACACAGCCTCAGAAAAGAATAGGAGAGCACAGCTTTCCCATGAGTAAGACACAGGCTCAGAGGAGACATAAGAGAGGGCAGCTTTCCCATGAGGAACACAAAGCATCAGAGCAGACATAGGATGGCACAGCCTTTCGATGAGGGAGAAACAGCCTCAGGGGAGACACAAGAGGGTACTACATTCCTGTGAGGAAGACAGAGCCTCAGAGAAGACATAGGAGAGCACAGGTTTCCCAGGAAGAAGACACAGCCTCAGAGGAGACATAGGGGGCACAGTTTCCCATGAGGAAGACACAGCCTCAGAGGAGACAAAGGAGGGCATGGCATTCCTATGAGGAAGACACAGCCTCAGAGGAGACACAGGAGGGCTCAGCGTTCCCATGGGGAAGACAGAGCCTCAGAGGAGAAATAGGAGACCACAGCATTCAAAAAAGGAAGACACAGCCTCAGAGCAGACATAGGAGGGACGGCTTTCCTATGAGTAAGACACAGCCTCAGAGGAGACATAGGAGGGCGCGGCATTCCCATGAGGAACACGAAGCATCAGAGAAGACATATGAGGGCTCAGCTTTCGCCTGAGTAAGACACAGCCACGGAGCAGACATAGGAGAGCGCAGCATTCCCATGAGGAAGACACAGTCTTAGAGCAGACATAGGAGACTGCAGCTTTCCATGAGAAAGAGAGCCTCAGAGGAGAAATAGGAGAGCGCAGCTTTCGCAAGAGGAAAACACAGTAGCAGAGGAGAATAGGAGGGCACAGCTTTCCCTTGAGGAAGAAACAGCCTCAAAGGAGAATAGGAGATCCCAGCTTTCCCATGAGGAAGAGAGCCTCAGAGGAGAAATAGGAGAGCACAAATTTCCCATGAGGAAGACAGGCGTAGAGGAGACATAAGAGAGCACAGCTTTCCCATGAGGAAGACACAGCCTCAGAGGAGACATAGGAGAGCAGAGATTTCTCAAGAGGAAGAGAGCCTCAGAGGAGAAAGAGGAGAGCACAGCTTTTCCATTGAGGAAGACAAAGCCTCAGAGGAGACATAGCAGAGCACAGCTTTCCCATGTGGAAGACACTGCTTCAGAGCAGATATAGGAGGGCACAGCTTTCACATGAGGAAGACAGCATCAGAGGGGACAAAGGACATCACAGCTTTCCCATGTGGAAGACAGCCTCAGAGTAGAAATAGGAGAGCACAAATTTCCCATGGGGATGAAAGCGTCAAAGGAGACATAAGAGAGCACAGCTTTCCCATGAGGAAGACACAGCCTCAGAGGAGAATAGGAGAGCACAGCTTGCCTATGAGGGAGACAATGCCTCAGAGGAGATTAGTAGAGCACAGCTATCTCAGGAGGAAGCCACAGCCTCAGAGGAGACATAAGAGAGCACAGCTTTCACATGAGGAACACAAAGCCTCAGAGCAGACATAGGATGGCACAGCTTTCCGATGAGGGAGACACAGCCTCAGGGGAGACACAGGAGGGTACAACATTCCCAGGAGGAAGACAGAGGTTCAGAGAAGACATATGAGAGCACAGCTTTCCCAGGAGGAAGACACAGACTCAGAGGAGACATAGTAGGATGCATCTTTCCCATGAGGAAGACACAGTCTTAGAGCAGACATAGGAGAGTGCAGCTTTCCAATGAGGAAGACACAGCCTCAGAGGAGAAATAAAAGAGGGCAGCTTTCGCAGGAGGAAGACACAGCATCAGAGGAGAATAGGTGGGCACTGATTTCCCTTGAGGAAGAAACAGCCTCCAAGGAGAATAGGAGAGCCCAGCTTTCCCATGAGGAAGACAGCCTCAGAGGAGACATAGGAGAGCACAGCTTTTCCATGAGGAAGACACAGCCTCAGAGCAGATATAGGAGGGCACAGCTTTCCCATGAGGAAGACAGCATCAGAGGATACAAAGGACATCACAGCTTTCCCATGTGGAATACAGCCTCAGAGTAGAAATAGGAGAGTGCAAATTTCCCATGGGGATGAAAGCGGCAGAGGTGACATAAGAGAACAGAGCTTTCCCATGAGGAAGAAACAGCATCAGAGGAGACATAGGAGAGCACAGATTTCCCTTGAGGAAGACAGCCTCAGAGGAGAAATCGGAGAGCGCAATGTTCCCATGAGGAAGACACAGCCTCAGAGGAGAATAGGAGAGCACAGCTCTCCCATGAGGAAGAAACAGCCTCAAAGGAGAATAGGAGAGCACAGCTTTCCCAAGAGGAAGACACAGCCTCAGAGGAGACACAGGAGAGCACGGCTTTCCCATGAGGAAGACACAGCCTCAGAGCAGATATAGGAGGGCACAGCTTTCCCATGAGGAAGACAGCATCAGAGGAGAAAAAGGACAGCACAACTTTACCATGTGGAAGACAGCCTCAGAGTACAAATAGGAGAGCGAAAATTTCAAATGACGATGAAAGCGGCAGAGGAGATATAAGAGAGAAGAGTTTCCCAAGAGGAAGACACAATATCAGAGGAGACATAAGAGAGCACAGATTTCCCTTGAGGAAGACAGCCTCAGAGGAGAAGTAGGATAGCGCAACATTCCCATGAGGAAGACACAGCCTCAGAGGAGAATAGGAGAGCACAGCTTTCCCATGAGAAAGACACAGCCTCAGAGGAGACATATGAGGGCAAAGCTTTCCCATGAGGAAGACACAGCTTCAGAGGAGACGTAGGAAATCACAGCATTCCCATGAGGAAGACACAGACTCAGAGGAGAAATAGGAGAGCACAGTATTCCCATGAGAAAGACACAGCCTCAGAGGAGAAATACGAGAATACCGCTTCCCCATGAGGAAGACAGAGCGTCAGAGGAGAATAGGAGAGCACAGATTTCCCATGAGGAAGACAGTCTCAGAGCAGACATAGGAGGGCACAGATTTCCCATGAGGAAGACAAAGCATCACAGGAGACATAGGAGAGCGCAGCTTTCCCATGAGGAAGACACATCCTGGGAGGAGACATAGGAAAGCGCAGGGTTCCCAGGAGGAAGACACATCCTCAGAGCAGATATAGGAGGTCACAGCTTTCCAATGAGGAAAACACAGCCTTCTGGGAGACATAGGAGGGCACAGCTTTCTCATGAAGAAGAAAGCCTCAGAGGAGAAATAGGAGAGCATAGCTTTTCCATGAGGAAGACACAGCCTCAGAGGAGACATAGGAGAGCACAGCGTTCCTATGAGGAAGACAGCCTTAGAGGAGAAATAGGAGAGGACAGCTTTCCCATGAGGAAGACACAGCCTCAAAGGGAAGAGGAGGGCACAGCTTTCCCATGAGGAAGACACAGCCACAGAGGAGACACAGGAGAGAGCAGCTTTCCCATGAGGAAGACACAGCCTAGGAGGAGAAATAGGAGACCACAGCATTCCCATAAGGAAGACACAGCCTCAGAGCAGACATAGGAGGGAACGGCTTTCCCATGTTAACACACACCCTCAGAGGAGACATAGGAGGGCGCAGCTATCCCATGACGAAGACAAAGCGTCAGAGCAGACATATGAGGGCTCAGCTTTCGCCTGAGTCATAAACAGCCTCAGAGCAGACATAGGAGAGCGCAGCATTCCCATGAGGAAGACACAGTCTTAGAGCAGACATAGAAGAGTGCAGCTTTCCCATGAGGAAGACACAGCCTCAGAGGAGAAATGGGAGAGTGCAGCTTTCACAGGAGGAAGAAAGAGCATCAGAGGAGAATAGGAGGGCACAGCTTTCCCTTGAGGAAGAAACAGCCTCAAAGGAGAATAGGAGATCCCAGCTTTCCCATGAGGAAGACAGCCTCAGAGGAGAAATAGGAGAGCGCAAATTTCCCATGAGGAAGACAGCCTCAGAGGAGAAATAGGAGAGCGCAAATTTCCCATGAGGAAGACAGCCGTAGAGGATACATAAGAGAACACAGCTTTCCCATGAGGAAGACACAGGTTCAGAATAAACATAGGAGAGCAGAGATTTCCCAAGAGGAAGACAGCCTCCGAGGAGAAATAGGAGAGCACATCTTTTCCATGAGGAAGACACAGCCTCAGAGGAGACACAGGAGAGCACAGCTACCCCATGAGTAAGACACAGCCTCAAAGCAGATATAGGAGGGCACAGCTTTCCCATGAGGAAGACAGCATCAGAGGACACAAAGGACATCACAGCTTTCCCATGTGAAAGACAGCCTCAGAGTAGTAATAGGAGAGCACAAATTTCCCATGGGAATGAAAGCATCAAAGGAGACATAAGAGAGCACAGCTTTCCGATGAGGAAGACACAGCATCAGAGGAGACATAGGAGAGCACAGATTTCCCTTGAGGAAGAGAGAGCCTCAGAGAAGAATACAAGAGCACAGCTTTCCCATGAGGAAGACAGCCTCAGAGGAGAATAGTAGAGCACAGCTTTCCCATGAGAAAGACACAGCCTCGGAGGAGAATAGTAGAGCACAGCTTTCCCATGAGAAAGACACAGCCTCAGAGAAGACATAGGAGAGCACAGCTTTCACAGGAGGAAGACACAGACTCAGAGGAGACATGGGAAGGCGCAGCATTCCCATGAGGAAGACACAGTCTTAGAGCAGAAATAGGAGAGTGCAGCTTTCCAATGAGGAACACACAGCCTCAGAGGAGAAATAGGAGAGGGCAGCTTTCGCAGGAGGAAGACACAGCATCAGAGGAGAAGAGAAGGGCACTGATTTCCCTTGAGGAAGAAACAGCCTCAAAGGAGAATAGGAGAGCCCAGGTTTCTGATGAGGAAGACAGCTTCATAGGAGACATATGAGAGCACAGCTTTCCCATGAGGAAGACAAAGCCTCAGAGCAGATATAGGAGGGCACAGCTTTCCCATGAGGAAGACAGCGTCAGAGGAGACAAAGGACATCACAGCTTTCCCATGTGGAAGACAAGAGTAGAAATAGGACAGCTCAAATTTCCCATGGGGATGAAATCGGCAGAGGAGACATAAGAGAGCAGAGCTTTCCCATGAGGAAGACACAGCATCAGAGGAGACATAGCAGAGCACAGATTTCCCTTGAGGACGACAGCCTCAGAAGACAAAACAGAGAGCGAAACTTTCCCATGAGGAAGACACACCCTCAGAGGAGAACAGGAGAGCACAGCTTTCCCATGAGAAAGACGTAGCCTCAGAGCAGACACAGGAGGGCACAGCTTTCCCATGAGGCAGACAAAGACTCAGAGGAGACATAGGTGGGCACAGCTTTCCCATGAGGAAGACACAGCCTCAGAGGAGACATAAGAAAGCACAGCATTCCCATGAGGAAGACACAGCCTCAGAAGAGAAATACGAGAGTACTACTTCCCCATGAGGAAGAAACAGCCTCAGAGGAGACACAGGAGAGCACAGCTATCCCATAAGTAAGACACAGCCTCAAAGCAGATATAGGAGGGCACAGCTTTCCCATGAGGAAGAAAAAATCAGGGAGACAGAGGACATCACAGCTTTCCCATGTGGAAGACAGCCTCAGAGTAGAAATAGGAGAGTGCAAATTTCCCATGGGGATGAAAGCATCAAAGGAGACATAAGAGAGCACAGCTTTTCCATGAGGACGACACAGACTCAGAGGAGACACAGGAGAGCACAGCTATCCCATGAGTAAGACACAGCCTCAAAGCAGATATAGGAGGTCACAGCTTTCCCATGAGGAAGACAGCATCAGCGGATACAAAGGACATCGCAGCTTTCCCATGTGGAAGACACTCTCGGAGTAGAAATAGGAGAGCGCAAATTTCCCATGGGGATGAAAGCAGCAGAGGAGATATAAGACAGCACAACTTTCCCGTGAGGGAGACACAGCATATGAGGAGACATAGGAGAGCACAGATTTCCCTTGAGGAAGACAGCCTCAGAGGAGAAATAGGAGAGCACAACTTTCCATTGAGGAAGACACAGCCTCAGAGGAGAATAGGAGACCACAGCTTTTCCATGAGGAAGACAGAGCCTCAGAGGAGACATAGGAAGGCACAGCTTTCCCATGAGGAAGACACAGCCTCAGAGGAGACATAAGAAAGCACAGCATTCCCATGAGGAAGAAACAGCCTCAGAGGAGAAATAGGAGAGCACAGTAATCCCATTAGGAAGACACAGCCTCAGGGGAGAATAGGACAGCACAGTTTTCCCATCGGGAAGACAGCCTCAGAGCAGACATAGGAGGGAACAGATTTCCCATGAGTAAGACAAAGAGTCAGAGGAAAATAGGAGAGCACAGCTTTCCCGTGAGGGAGACAGTGCTTCAGAGGAGAATAGTAGAGCACAGCTTTCCCAGAAGGAAGCCACAGACTCAGAAGAGACATAAGAGAACGCAGCTTTCCCATGAGGACCACAAAGCCTCAGAGAAGACATAGGATGGCACAGCTTTCCGATGAGGGAGACACAGCGTCAGGGGAGACACAGGAGAGTATAACATTCCCATGAGGAAGACAGAGCCTCAGAGAAGACATAGGAGTGCACAGCTTTCCCAAGGGGAAGACACAGCCTCAGAGGAGACATAGGGGGCACATTTTGCCATGAGGAAGACCCAGCCTCAGAGCAGACATAGGAAGGCAGAGCTTTCCCAAGGGGAAGATAGCCGCAGAGGAGACAAAGGACATCACAGCTTTCCCATGTGGAAGACAGCATCAGAGTAGAAATAGGATAGCGCAAATTTCCCGTGGGGATGAAAGCTGCAGAGGTGACATAAGAGAGCACAGCTTTCCCATGAGGAAGACACAGCATGAGAGGAGACATAGGAGAGCACAGATTTCCCTTGAGGAAGACACAGCCTCACAGCAGAATAGGAGAGCGCAACTTTCCCATGAGGAAGACACAGCATCAGAGGAGACAGAGGGGAGCACAGCTTTCCCATGAGGAAGACACAGCCTCAGAGGAGAATAGGAGAGCAGAGCTTTCCCATGAGGAAGACACAGCCTCAGAGGAGAAATAGGGGAGCACAGCTCTCACATGAGGAAGACACAGCCTCAGAGGAGACATAGGAGAGCACAGCTTTCCCATCAGGAAGACACAGCTTCACAGCAGACATAAGAGGGCACCGGTTTCCAATGAGTAAGACACAGCCTCAGAGGAGCCATAGGAGGGCGCGGCTTTCCCATGAGGAGGACAAAGCATCAGAGAAGACATATGAGGGCTCAGCTTTCGCCTGAGTAAGACACAGCCACAGTGCAGACAGAGGAGAGCGCAGCATTCCCATGAGGAAGACACAGTCTTAGAGCAGACATAGGAGAGTGCAGCTTTCCCATGAGGAAGACAGCCGTAGAGGAGAAATAGGAGAGCGCAGCTTTCGCAGGAGGAAGACACAGCATCAGAGAAGAATAGGAGGGCACAGCATTCCCTTGAGGAAGAAACAGCCTCAAAGGAGAATAGGAGAGCCCAGCTTTCCCATGAGGAAGACAGCCTCAGAGGAGAAATAGGAGAGCACAAATTTCCCATGAGGAAGACAGCCGTAGAGGAGACATAGGAGAGCATAGCATTCCCATGAGGAAGACACAGCCTCAGAGGAGACATAGGAGAGCAGAGATTTCTCAAGAGGAAGACAGCCTCAGAAGAGAAATAGGAGAGCACAGCTTTCCCATGAGGAAGACAGCCTCAGAGCAGACATAGGAGGGCACAGATTTCCCATGAGTAAGACAAAGCATCAGAGGAGACGTAGGAGGGCGCAGCTTTCCCACGAGGAAGACACATCCTAAGAGGAGACATAGGAAAGCGCAACTTTCCCATGAGGAAGACACAGCCTCAGAGCAGATATAGGAGGGCACAGTTTTCCAATGAGGAAAACACAGCTTCTGGGGAGACATAGGAGGGCACAACTTTCTCATGAAGAAGACAGCCGCTGAGGAGACATAGGAGAGCACAGTTTCAAATGAGGAATAGGGCCTAAGAGGAGACGTAGGAGAACATAGCTTTCCCATGAGGAAGACAGACACAGAGGAGAAATACGAGAGAACAGCTATCCCATGAGGAAGTCACAGCCTCAGAGGAGACATAGCAGGGTGCAGCATTCCCATGAGGAAGACACAACCTCAGAGCAAACATAGGAGGTATAAAGTTTCGCTTCAGTAAGACACAGCCTCAGAGCAGACATAGGAGAGCGCAGCATTCCCATGAGGAAGACACAGTCTTAGAGCAGACATAGTAGAGTGCAGCTTTCCCATGAGGAAGACACAGCCTCAGAGGAGAAATAGGAGAGGGCAACTTTCGCAGGAGGAAGACACAGCATCAGAGGAGAATAAGAGGGCACTGAATTCTCTTGAGGAAGAAACAGCCACAAAGGAGAATAGGAGAGCCCAGATATCCCATGAGGAAGACAGCCTCAGAGGAGACATAGGAGAGCACAGCTTTCCCATGAGGAAGACAGCCTCAGAGAAGACATAGGAGAACACAGCTTTCCCATGAGGAAGACACAGCCTGAGAGCAGATATAGGAGGGCACCGCTTTCCCATGAGGAAGACAGCATCAGAGGCGACAAAGGACATCACAGCTTGCCCATGTGAGAGACAGCCTCAGAGTAGAAATAGGAGAGCGCAAATTACCCATGGGGATGAAAGCGGCAGAGGAGACATAAGAGAGCAGAGCTTTCCCAGGACGAAGACACAGCATCCGAGGACAATAGGAGAGCATAGCTTTCCCATGAGGAAGACAGCCTCAGATGAGAAATAGGAGAGCGCAAATTTCCAATGAGGAAGACGGCCGTAGAGGATACATAAGAGAGCACAGCTTTCCCATGAGGAAGACACAGCCTCAGAGGAGACACAGGAGAGCGCAGATTTCCAATGAGGAAGACACAGTCTAGGAGGAGAAATAGGAGACCACAGCATTCCCATAAGGAAGACACAGCGTCAGAGCAGACATAGGAGGGAATGGCTTTCCCATGTGTAACACATGCCCTCAGAGGAGACATAGGAGGGTGCAGCTTTCCCATGACGAAGACAAAGCATCAGAGCAGACATATAAGGGCTCAGCTTTCCCCTGAGTAAGACACAGCCTCAGAGCAGACATAGGAGAGCACAGCATTCCCATGAGGAAGACACAGCCTTAGAGCAGACATAGGAGAGTGCAGCTTTCCCGTGAGGAAGACACAGCCTCAGAGGAGAAATAGGAGAGCACAGATTTCACAGGAGGAAGACACAGCATCAGAGGAGAATAGGAGGGCACAGCTTTCCCTTGAAGAAGAAACAGCCTCAAAGGAGAACAGGAGAGCCCAGCTTTCCCATGAGGAAGACATCCTCAGAGGAGAAATAGAGAGCGCAAATTTCCCATGAGAAAGACAGCCGTAGAGGATACATAAGAGAACACAGCTTTCCCATGAGGAAGACGCAGATTCTCAAGAGACATAGGAGAGCAGAGATTTACCAAGAGGAAGATAGCCTCAGAGGAGAAATAGGAGAGAACAGCTTTTCCATGAGGAAGACACAGACTCAGAGGAGACACAGGAGAGCACAGCTATCCCATGAGTAAGACACCGCCTCAAAGCAGATATAAGAGGGCACAGCTTTCCCATGAGGAAGACAACATCAGAGGATAGAAAAGACATCACAGCTTTCCCATGTGGAAGACAGTCTCAGAGCAGAAATAGGAGAGTGCAAATTTCCCATGGGGATGAAAGCGGCAGAGGAGATATAAGACAGCACAGCTTTCCCATGAGGAAGACACAGCATCTGAGGAGACATAGGAAAGCACAGATTTCCCTTGAGGAAGACAGTCTCAGAGGAGAAATAGGAGAGCACAGATTTCCCATTAGGAAGACACAGCCTCAGAGGAGACATAGGAAAGCGCAGCATTCCCATGAGGAAGACACAGCCTCAGAGGAGAAATAAGAGAGGACAGCATTCCTATTAGGAAGACACAGCTTCAGAGTAGAATAGGAGAGCACAGTTTTCGCATGGGGAAGACAGCCTCAGAGCAGACATAGGAGGGCACAGATTTCCCATGACTAAGACAAAGAGTCAGAGGAGAATAGTAGAGCACAGCTTTCCCAGAAGGAAGCCACAGCCTCAGAAGAGACATAAGAGAGCGCAGCATTCCCATGGGGAACACAAAGCCTCAGAGAAGACAGGATGGCACAGCTTTCCGATCAGGGAGACATAGCCTCAGAGGAGACACAGGAGGGTACAACATTCCCATGAGGAAGACAGAGCCTCAGAGAAGACATAGGAGAGCACAGCATTCCCAAGAGGAAGACACAGCCTCAGAGAAGACATAGGGGGCACAGTTTCCCATGAGGAAGACACAGCCTCGGAGCAGACATAGGAGGGCAGATCTTTCCCATGAGGAAGATAGCAGCAGAGGAAACAAAGGACATCACAGCTTTCCCACGTGGAAGACAGCCTCAGAGTAGAAATAGGATAGTGCAAATTTCCCATGGGGATGAAAGCTGCAGAGATGACATAAGAGAGCACAGCTTTCCCATGAGGAAGACATTGCATGAGAGGAGACATAGGAGAGCACAGATTTCCCTTGAAGAAGACACAGCCTCAGAGGAGAATAGGAGAGCGCAAACTTTCCATGAGGAAGAGACAGCATCAGAGGACAATAGGAGAACACAGCATTCCCATGAGGAAGACGTAGCCTCAAAAGAGAAATACGAGAGTACTGCTTCCCCAAGAGGAAGACACAGCCTCAGAGGAGAATAGGAGAGCACAGTTTTCCTATGAGGGAGACAGCCTCTGAGCAGACATAGGAGGGGACAGATTTCCCATGAGTAAGAGAAAGCATCAAAGGAGACATTGGAAGGCGCAGCTTTCCCACGAGCAAGACACATCCAGAAAGGAGACATAGGAAAGTGCAGCATTCCCATGAGGAAGACAGAGCCTCAGATGAGACACAGCAGAGTGCAGCATTCCCATGAGGAAAACATAGCCTCAGAGGAGAAATAGGAGACCACAGCATTCCCATGAGGAAGACCCAGCCTCAGAAGAGAAATACGAGAGTATTGCTTCCCCATGAGGAAGACACAGCTTCAGAGGAGAATAGGAGAGCACAGTTTTCCCATGAGGAAGACAGCCTCAGAGCAGACATAGGATGGCACAGATTTCCCATGAGTAAGACAAAGCATCAGAGGAGACATAGGAGGACGCAGCTTTCCGACGAGGAAGACACATCTTGTTACGAGACCTAGGAAAGCGCAGCTTTCCCGTGAGGAAGACAGCCTCAGAGGAGAATAGGAGAGCACAGCTTTCACTTGAGGAAGACGCAGCCTCAGAGGAGACATAGGAGGGCACAGCTTTCCCATGAGGAAGACCCAGCCTCAGAGAAGATATAGGGGGCACACTTTCCCATGAGGAAGACACAGCCTCAGAGCAGACATAGGAGGGCAGAGCTTTCCCATGAGGAAGACAGTAGCAGAGGAGACAAAGGACATCACGGCTTTCCCATGTGGAAGACAGCCTCAGAGTAGAAATAGGAGAGCGCAAATTTCCCATGGGGATGAAAGCGGCAGAGGTGACATAAGAGAGCACAGCTTTCCCATGAGGAAGACACAGCATGAGAGGAGACATAGGAGAGCACAGATTTCCCTTGAGGAAGACACAGCCTCAGAGGAGAATAGGAGAGCGCAACTTTCCCATGAGTAAGACACAGCCTCAGAGGAGACATAGGAGGGCGCAGCTTTCCCATGAGGAAGACAAAGCATCAGAGCAGACATATGAGGGCTCAACTTTCGCCTGAGTAAGACACAGTCACAGAGCAGACATAGGAGAGCGCAGCATTCCCATGAGGAAGACAAAGTCTTAGAGAAGGCATAGGAGAGTGCAGCATTCCCATGAGGAAGACACAGCCTCAGAGGAGAAATAGGAGAGTGCAGCTTTCGCAGGAGGAATACACAGCATCAGAGGAGAATAGGAGGGCACAGCATTCCCTTGAGGAAGAAAGAGCCTCAAAGGAGAATAGGAGAGCCAAGCTTTCCCATGAGGAAGACAGCCTCAGAGAAGAAATAGGGGAGCGCAAATTTCCCATGAGGAACACAGCCGTAGAGGAGACATAAGAGAGCATAGCTTTCTCATGAGGAAGACACAGCCTCAGAGGAGACACAGCAGAGCAGAGATTTCTCAAGAGGAAAACAGCCTCAGAGGAGAAATAGTAGAGCGCAACTTTCCCAAGAGGAAGACACAGCCTCAGAAGAGACATAGGAAAGCGCAGCATTCCCATTAGGAAGACACAGCCTCAGAGGAGAATAGGAGACCACAGTTTTCCCATAGGGAAGACTGCCTCAGAGCAGACATAGGAGGGCACAGATTTCCCATGAGTAAGACAAAAAAATCAGAGGAGAATAGAAGAGCACAGCTTTCCCATGAGGGAGACACAGCCTCAGAGGAGAATATTAGGGCACAGCTTTCCCAGAAGGAAGCCACAGCCTCAGAAGAGACATAAGAGAGTGCAGCTTTCCCATGAGGAACACAAAGCCTCAGAGAAGAAATAGGATGGCACAGCTTTCCGATGAGGGAGACACAGCCTCAGAGGAGACACAGGAAGGTACAACATTCCCATGAGGAAGACAGAGCCTCAGAGAAGACATAGGAGAGCACAGCATTCCCAAGAAGAAGACACAGCCTCAGAGAAGACATAGGAGGCACAGTTTCCCATGAGGAAGACACAGCCTCAGAGCAGACATAGGAGGGCAGAGCTTTCCCATGGGGAAGATAGCCGCAGAGGAGACAAAGGACATCACAGCTTTCCCATGTGGAAGACAGCGTCAGAGTAGAAATAGGATAGCGCAAATTTCCCATGGGGATGAAAGCTGCAGAGGTGACATAAGAGAGCACAGCTTTCGCATGAGTAAGGCACAGCATTAGAGAAGACATAGGAGAGCACAGATTTCCCTTGAGGAAGACACAGCCTCAGAGGAGAATAGGAGAGTGCAACTTTCCCATGAGGAAGACACAGCCTCAGAGGAGACATAGGGGAGCACAGCTTTACCATGAGGACGGCATAGCCTCAGAGGAGACATAGGAAGGCACGGCTTTCCCATGAGGAAAACAGCCTCAGAGGAGAATAGGAGAACAGAGCTTTCCCATGAGGAAGACACAGCCTCAGAGGAGAAATAGGGGAGCACAGCTTTCACATGAGGAAGACACAGCTTCAGAGGAGACATAGGAGAACACACCTTTCCCATGACGAAGACACAGCTTCAGAAGAGACACAGGAGGGCGCGGCTTTCCCATGAGGAAGACAAAGCATCACAGAAGACATATGAGGGCTCAGATTTCGCCTGAGTAAGACAAAGCCACAGAGAAGACATAGGAGAGCGCAGCATTCCCATGAGGAAGACAGTCTTAGAGCAGACATAGGAGAGTGCAACTTTCCCATGAGGAAGACACAGCCTCAGAGGAGAAATAGGAGAGCGCAGCTGTCGCAGGAGGAATACATAGCATCAGAGGAGAATAGGAGGGCACAGCATTCCGTTGAGGAAAAAACAGCCTCAAAAGAGAATAGGAGAGACCAGCTTTCCCATGAGGAAGACAGCCTCAGAGGAGAAATAGGAGAGCGCAAATTTCCCATGAGGAAGACAGCCATAGAGGAGACATAAGAGAGCAAACTTTCCCATGAGGAAGACACAGCATCAGAGGAGACATAGGAGAGCAGAGATTTCTCAAGAGGAAGACAGCCTCAGAGGAGAAATAGGAGAGCACAGCTTTTCCATGAGGAAGACACAGCCTCAGAGGAGACATAGGAGAGCACAGCTTTCCCATGAGGAAGACACAGCATCAGAGCAGACATAGGAGGGCACAGCTTTCCCATGAGGAAGATAGCATCAGAGGAGACAAAGGACATCACAGCTTTCCCATGTGGAAGACAGCCTCAGAGTAGAAAGAGGAGACCGCAAATTTCCCGTGGGGATGAAAACGTCAAAAGAGACATAAGAGAGCACAGCATTCCCATGAGGAAGACACAGCATCAGAGGAGACATAGGAGAGCACAGATTTCCCCTGAGGAAGACGCAGCCTCAGAGGAGATTAGGAGATCACAGTTTTCACATGAGGAAGCCACAGCCTCAGAGGAGACAAAGGAGAGCACAGCTTTCCCATGAGGAAGACACAGCCTCAGAAGACAATAGGAGAGCACAGCTTTCCCTGGAGGAAGTCACAGCCTCAGAGGAGACATGAGAGCGCAGCTTTCCCATGAGGAACACAAAGCCTCGGACATAGGATGGCACAGCTTTCCGATGAGGGAGACAGAGCCTCAGGGGAGACACAGGAGGGTACAACATTCCCATGAGGAAGACAGAGCCTCAGAGAAGACATAGGAGAGCACAGCTTTCCCAGGAGGAAGACACATACTCAGAGGAGACATAGGAGGGCGCAGCTTCCCCATGAGGAAGACACAGCCTCAGAGCAGGCATAGGAGGTCTAAGGTTTCGCATGAGTAAGACACAGCCTCCGAGCAGACATAGGAGAGTGCAGCATTCCCATGAGGAAGACACAGTCTTAGAGCAGAAATACGAGAGTGCAGCTTCCCCATGAGGAAGACAGCCTCGGAGGAGACATAGGAGAGCACAGATTTCACTTGAGGAAGAAACAGCCTCAGAGGAGAAATAGGAGGGCACAGCTTTCCCATGAGGAAGACAGCCTCAGAGGAGACAAAGGAGAGCCCAGCTTTCCCATAAGGAAGACACAGCCTCGGAGGAGAATAGGAGAGCACAGCGTTCCCATGAGGAAGACACAGCCTCAGAAAAGAATAGGAGAGCACAGCTTTACCATGAGGAAGACACAGCCTCAGAGGAGAATAGGAGAGCACAGATTTCCCATGAGGGAGACACTGCCTCAGAGAATAGTAGAGGACAGCTTTCCCAGGAGGAAGCCACAGCCTCAGAGGAGACATGAGAGAGCGCAGCTTTCCCATGAGGAACACAAAGCCTCAGAGCAGACATAGGATGGCACAGCTTTCCGATGAGGGAGACACAGGAGGGTACAACATTACCATGAGGAAGACAGAGCCTCAGAGAAGACATAGGAGAGCACAGCTTTCCAAGGAAGAAGACACAGACTCAGAGGAGACATAGGAGGGTGCAGCTTTCCCATCAGGAAGACACAGCCTCGGAACAGACATAGGAGGTCTCAGGATTCGCTTGAGTAAGACACAGCCTCAGAGCAGACAAAGGAGAGTGCAGCATTCCTATGAGGAAGACACAGTCTTAGAGAAGAAATAGGAGAGTGTAGCTGTCCAAGGAGGAAGACACACCCTCAGAGGAGAAATAGAAGAGGGTAGCTTTCGCAGGAGGAAGACACAGCATCAGAGGAGAATAGGAGGGCACTGATTTCCCTTCAGGAAGAAACAGCCTCAAGGGAGAATAGGAGAGCCCAGGTTTCCCATAAGGAAGACAGCCTCAGAGGAGACGTAGGAGAGCACAACTTTCCCATGAGGAAGACAGAATCAGAGGACACAAAGGACATCACAGCTTTCCCATGTGGAAGACAGTCTCAGAGTAGAAATAGGAGAGCGCAAATTTCTCATGGGGATGATAGCGGTAGAGGAGACATAAGAGAGCAGAGCTTTCCCATGAGGAAGACACAGCATCAGAGGAGACATAGGAGAGCACAGATTTCCCTTGAGGAAGACAGCCTCAGAGGAGAAATCGGAGAGCGCAACCTTCCCATGGGGAAGACACAGCCTCAGAGGAGAATAGGAGAGCACAGCTTTCCCATGAGGAAGACACAGCCTCAGAGGAGACATAGGAGGGCACAGCGTTCCAATGAGGAAGACACAGCCTCAGAGGAGACATAGGAAAGTGCAGCATTCCCATGAGGAAGACACAGCCTCAGAGGAGAAATAGGAGAGCACAGCATTCCCATGAGGAAGACACAGCCTCAGAAAAGAAATACGAGAGTACTGCTTCCCCATGAGGAAGACACAGCCTCAGAGGAGAATAGGAGAGCACAATTTTCGCATGAGGAAGACAGCCTCAGAGCAGACATAGGAGGGCACAGATTTCCCATTAGTAAGACAAAGCATCAGAGGAGACATTGGAGGGCGCAGCTTTCCCACGAGGAAGACACATCCTGAAAGGAGACATAGGAAATTGCAGCTTTCCCATGAGGAAGACAGAGCCTCAGATGAGACACAGGAGAGTGCAGCATTCCCATAAGGAAGACACAGCCTCAGAGCAGACATAGGAGGGAACGGCTTTCCCATGTGTAAGACACACCCTCAGAGGAGACATAGGAGGGCACAGCCTTCCCGTGAGGAAGACAAAGCGACAGAGCAGACATATGAGGGCTCAGCTTTCGCCTGAGTCATAAACAGCCTCAGAGCAGACATAGGAGAGCGCAGCATTCCCATGAGGAAGACACAGTCTTAGAGCAGACATAGGAGAGTGCAGCTTTCCCATGAGGAAGACACAGCCTCAGAGGAGAAATAGGAGAGGGCAGCTTTCGCAGGAGGAAGACACAGCATCAGAGGACAATAAGAGGGCACAGTTTTCCCTTGAGGAAGAAACAGCCTCAAAAGAGAATAGGAGAGCCCAGCTTTCCCATGAGGAAGGCAGCCTCAGAGGAGAAATAGGAGAGCGCAAATTTCCCATGAGGAAGACAGGCGTAGAGAAGACGTAAGAGAGCACAGCTTTCCCATGAGGAAGACACACATTCAGAGGAGACATAGGAGAGCAGAGCTTTCCCAAGAGGAAGACAGCCTCAGAGGAGAAATAGGAGAGCACAACTTTTCCATGAGGACGACACAGCCTCAGAGGAGACACAGGAGAGTACAGCTATCCCATGAGTAAGACACAGCCTCAAAGCAGATATAGGAGGGCACAGATTTCCCATGAGGAAGACAGCATCAGAGGAGACAAAGCACATCACAGCTTTCCCATGTGGAAGACAGTCTCAGAGTAGAAATAGGGGAGCGCAAATTTCCCATGGTGATGAAAGCGGCAGAGGAGACATGAGACAGCACAGCTTTCCCATGAGGAAGACACAGCATCTGAGGAGACATAGGAGAGCACAGATTTCCCTTGAGGAAGGCAGCCTCAGAGGAGAAATAGGAGAGCGCAAATTTCCCATGAGGAAGACACAGCCTCAAAGGAGAATAGGAGAGCACAGCTTTCCCATGAGGAAGACACAGCCTCAGAGGAGACATAGGAAGGCACACCTTTCCCATGATTAAGACACAGCCTCAGAGGAGACATAGGAAAGCGCAACATTCCCATTAGGAAGACACAGCCTCAGAGGAGACATAGGAGGTCACAGCTTTCCCATGAGGAAGACAGCATCAGAGGAGACAAAGGACATCAGAGCTTTCCCATGTGGAAGACAGCCTCAGAGTAGAAAGAGGAGTGCACAAATTTCGCATGGGGACGAAAGCGGCAAAGGTGACATAAGAGAGCACAGCTTTCCCATGAGGAAGACACAGCATCAGAGGAGACATAGGAGAGCACAACTTTCACTTGAGGAAGACACAGCCTCAGAGGAGAAATAGGAGAGCGCAAATTTCCCATGAGGAGGACAGCCGTAGAGGAGACATAAGAGAACACAGCTTTCCCATGAGGAAGACACAGCCTCAGAGGAGACATAGGAGAGCACAGCTTTCCAATGAGGAAGACACAGCCTCAGAGCAGATATAGGAGGGCACAGCTTTCCCGTGAGGAAGACAGCATCAGAGGAGTCAAAGGACATCACAGCTTTCTCATGTGGAAGGCAGTCTCAGAGTAGAAATAGGAGAGCGCAAATTTCCCGTGGGGATGAAAGCGGCAGAGGAGACATAATGGAGCAGAGCTTTCCCAAGAGGAAGACACAGCATCAGAAGAGACATAGGAGAGAGCAGATTTCCCTTGAGGAAGACAGCCTCAGAGGAGAAATAGGAGAGCGCAACTTTCCCATGAGGAAGACACAGTCTCAGAGGAGAATAGGAGAGCGCAGCATTCCCATGAGGAAGACACATCCTCAGAGGAGAAATACGAGAGTACCGCTTCCCCATGAGGGAGACAGAGCCTCAGAGGAGAATAGGAGAGCACAGATTTCCCATGAGGAAGACAGCCTCAGAGCAGACATAGGAGGGCACAGATTTCCCATGAGGAAGACAAAGCATCAGAGGAGACATAGGAGGGCGCAGCTTTCCCATGAGGAAGACACATCCTGAGAGGAGACGTAGGAAAGCGCAGGGTTTCCATGAGGAAGACACAACCTCAGAGCAGATATAGGGGGGCACGGCTTTCCAATGAGGAAAACACAGCCTCCGGGGAGACATAGGAGGGCACAGCTTTCTCATGAAGAAGACAGCCTCAGAAGAGATATAGGAGACCACAGCATTCCCATAAGGAAGACACAGTTTCAGTGCAGACAGGAGAGAACGGCTTTCCCATTTGTAAGACACAGCCTCAGAGGAGACATAAGAGGGCGCAGCTTTCCCATGAGGAAGACAAAGCGTCAGAGCAGACATATGAGGGCTCAGTTTTCGCCTGAGTAAGACACTGCCTCAGAGCAGACATAGGAGAGCGCAGCATTCCCATGAGGAAGACACAGTCTTAGGGCAGACATAGGAGAGTGCGGCTTTACCAGGAGGAAGACAGCCTCAGAGGAAACATAGGAGGGCACAGATTTCCCCTGAGGAAGACACAGCCTCAGAGGAGAATAGGAAGGCACAGCATTCCCATGAGGAGACCAGACTCAGAGGAGACATAGGAGAGTACAGCTTTTCCATGACGAAGACACATCCTCAGAGGAGACATAGCAGCGCACAGCTTTCCCATGAGGAAGACAGCCTCATAGGAGACATAGGAGAGCACAGCTTTCCCATGAGGAAGACAGCCTCACAGGAGACATAGGAGAGCACACCTTTCCCAGGAGGAAGACAGAGACTCAGAGGAGAAATAGGAGAGCATAGCTTTCCCATGAGGAAGACACAGCGTCACAGGAAACAGAGGAAGGCTCAGCTATGACTTGAGGAAGACCGAGCCTCAGAGGAGACATAGGAGAGCACACCTTTCCCATAAGGAAGAAAGCCTCAAAGGAGACATAGGAGAGCACAGGTTTCCCATGAGGAAGACAGCCTCAGAGGAGACATAAGAGGGCAAAGCTTTCCCCTGAAGACCACACAGCCTCAGAGGAGACATAGGAGGGCATAGCTTTCCCATGAGGAAGACACAGCCTCAGAGCAGACATAGGAGGACGCAGCTTTCCCATCAGGAAGTCACAGCCTCAAAGCAGACATAGGAGAGCAAAGCTTTCCCATGAGGAAGACACGGCCTCAGAGGAGACATAGGAGAGCACAACTTTCCCATGAAGAAGACTCGGCCTCAGAGGAGACATAGGAGGGCACACCTTCCCCATGAAGAAGACTCGGCCTCAGAGGAGACATAGGAGGGCACACCTTCCCCATGAGGAAGACACGGACTCATAGGAGACATAGGAGGGCACAGCTTTCCCATGAGGAAGACACAGCCTCAGAGGAGAGTAGGAGGGCACAGCTTTCCCATGGCAAAGGGCTCTAGAAGACCTAGACTCTGCTGTGAAGAAGGAAATCATCCCAAAAGTCCAGAGAAAGGGTCCTCCCAAATTCTTTATCAGCTCGTCCTATGAGCTCACTGGATGGCTTCTGTGGGGTTCATTTATCCTTCTCCTCACTGGGGAGCTCTAGTCCACAAGTGTCCAGTTTCGCATGTAGCTGCAAGACCCTCCACACTAGGGCCACAGTCCTGCATGCAGTCTTCACAGATTTTTTGATCAAATGGATCAAGAGTAGAGGGTCTGTCCATGAATAATAAAACATAGAGAGGAAATAAGACACATGGAACAGAATTCTCTCATTGGGTTGATAATATATATACCCAATAATTCTTTTTTTATTCATTTTTAGGGGATGAAAGGTTTCTTTTCCTCACCTTTCACTAAGACTATGGCCAATGCCCCTGTAACAAAGTAGAGATTAACGAGACAAAATCGTACTCATTTATTTAAAAAGCTTTATGTGGCACAGGAGTCTTCATAAGAAAATGTCCCAAAGAAACAGGAAACCCTGTGTATCATAGTGCTTAGTTAGGTTGGATGAACCGTGAACGCCAGCGACTGGTACAATTGGGCAGAGTGAGTGTGTTGTCATGGAGATAAAGTGGGGGAACTTAGCAAATCCTGTGTGTTCAAATTCTTCTCTGTTTCCCTGTATCTTCAGAGATAAGGATGTTTCTTTCTTCTGGGTATAAGGACTGTTCCTCTCAAATGAGGTCTTATGATCTGCTCCTGGGGGTGCAGAGAGTGACCTGCCTGCTTCTGCTTCTTCTCAAATGCCACTTGAGTTATCTCAGCTGATGCCCTTCCTGGGAGACAAAGCCATCTTTGAGTATTTCAGGATTCCAAAATAGATTCCATTCCTTGGATTTACCAAAAGCACCATGCTAAAGGGCCTGTCAGGACGTTCACCAGAAAGACAAACCTATTTCCCTGTAAGGGAAGTGGCTGGATGGTCCCGCCCCAGATTCTCTGATGTGGACCTTACCTGGGATGCAACCCTGGTACAGCTCCTCCTTCTCAGTCGTTAGAAGTAATTTAAACAAAAACGGTCTTCTGATACAGTCATTGCTTAATTGCAATTTCAACTAATTATACCCCTCAGAATCTCCTTGAATTCTATTCAATAACTAAATGTCTACTAAGTGCCTACAATTGTGCTTTCAAGAGTAATACCTGAGGCGAGCGCGGTGGCTCACACCGTAATCTCGGCACTCTGGGAGGCCAAGGCGGGTGGGTCACTTGAGGTCAGGAGTTTGAGACCATCCTGACCAACATGGCAAAACCCGGTCTCTACTAAAATTACAAAAATTAGCCAGGCATGGTTGTGCATGCCTGTAGTACCAGCTACTCGGGAGGCTGAGGTAGGAGAATCACTTGAACCCAGGAGGCCGAGGTTGCAGTGAGCCAAGATCGCACCATTGCACTCCAGCCTGGGCAACAAAGTGAGACTCTGTCTCATTAAAAAAAAAAAAGAAGAAAGAAAGAAAAACAGTAGTAAGTGAATAATATGCAATATTATTCTTTCTACAGCTTCATATGTGTTGCATTTACACATGTTCTTATGTTTTTCATGAGAATTATATAGTGTGCAATGTGTATTTTCAACAGTGAGACTAAAAACTTCTTATGTCTCTTTCTTCTTTGCCCTTAAACATTATTTTTTATGCTAACTAAATCATCTACATTATTACTCTGTGCTAACATAAATAAATTAGTACACTATTCTCATTTACCCAACTTTTTAATACCATTCCTACTAACAGTTCCAAATATAAACTGTATTTATCATCAGTAGTTCTAAAGAGCTTAGGTGCTCCCCCAATGTGCTCCTACAGCACCCTGAACTTCCTGTGTACGAGCTTTGATCATCCTGTATTGAAATGAGAATCTCCTGCATTTCCACTTGTCTGCTAACCCCAGCATACCACGTCTGCCGAGTAGGGAGTGTGTATCTTACTTATCCTTGCAGTCGCAGTGCCTGAGACCCCAGCATAACACGTCTGCAGTGTAGGGAGTGTGTATCTTACTCATCCTTGCAGTCACAGTGCCTGAGACCCCAGCATAACACGTCTGCAGTGTAGGGAGTGTGTATCTTATTCATCTTTGCAGTCGCAGTGCCTGGGATAGGTGCTCAGTTGCTGAATGGCCACAGCCCGTGTGTTCTTTCTGTAGTGTGTGTCTCATTCGGAGGCTTAGCTGCTGACACAGGCTGAACTTCGACACAAACTTCTTTCCCACCAGTCTGTTGCAAAGTAGCTCAACCACGCCCCAACACACTTTGACCCTTTTCAGCATAGATTTTCAACTGCTATTTTCTACTCCTTGAAAGTATAACAAATAAAAGAACTTTTCTTTTTCAGTAAATTCTGAAATATAATTACCTTACCAGTCATGCCAGGTGAATCTCATTGAGCTCTTTTGATTAAGGTAATGCTAATTCATAAAAGAAAGTACCCTAAATTCTGACTTTAACAAACAGGAAAGATCAGGGACTTGTCTAATTCAACTCACAAAATTGAGCCACGTTTCTTTTACTGTGAGCATGGTGAAAGGGATTCAACTGACTAAATAAAAGAAAACAAAAGGAAAGGTTAAGTAATAGCATATTACATTTGGGGATGAGGGAGAGTTTCTAATGCTATAACAGAGGGATTACTTTTTTCCCCGTCTTTATTACTGACTTTGAAGAGGAGTAAATTGCATATTTTTTTTTCTTTTTTTGAGACAGTCTAACTCTGTCGCCCAGGCTGGAGTGCAGTGGCACTATCTCAGCTCACTGTAGCCTCCGCCTCCTGGGTTCAAGGGATTTTCCTGCCTCAGCCTCCTGAGTAGCTGGGACTACAGGTATGCACCACCACACCCTGCTAATTTTTGTATTTTCAGTAGAGACAGTGTGTCACTATCTTGGCCAGGCTGGTCTCAAACTCCTGGCCTCAAGTGATCCACCTGTCTCAGCCTCCCAAAGCGTTGAGATTACAGGGGAAGCAGAGACAGCAAATTTGATAAGGCTTTTGGAGCTGATGTTGGATTCTGCAGGAGTAATGTCACAAGGGGTGCCCACGTAGAAGGAGCCCCTTTACTCACAGAATTTATCATGACCTGGGTAACAGGCCTATTCAGCTGGGGATATCCCAGTCGTCATAAAGTCAGCCCCTCATGTCTCACATACAAAGCATATCAGCTGGGTCATCTGGGGTGCTCTGACATACAAAGCATATTGGCTGGGTCATCTGGGGTGCTCCACTTGGCATTTATAGGTGGAGTTGGACAGTCCACTTATCACGGAAAACAGACCTTCCCATGGCTTTTCTCTAGTCCACTCGGCTGGCAGTTCCCATAGGAATAACCTCCTGTGTGTCTGGATCACATATACCCATCTGTGGTTGTTCAATAGTGAGTGTGGATCCTGCATCAGCCCAAACAACTCTTTCACTCTGCAGCATTTAAAACCAGAGACGCTGCTTCTAAATTAGTCACTGTCAATCTGTTTTAGTAAAGGTTCCTCGAGAAGTTGATGATATCAATGTTCAAAATGGAGCACTTCCTTCACAGGACACCCTCTGGTTTCAATAGTAGTTGGTTTTTCCCTTCTCCCACCTTCACTACCTTCTTGGTGACCAGTTTTGAAGGTACTTTCTGGTGCCCAGGCTTAATGTTCCCCTTTCTGGGTGGCTCTGAGTCTAGTGGCCTGAGTTGAGACAGACCCACATCTGAGTTTAGTCCAGCCTCAAGGCCTTACCCAGCACCCTCTTCAGATTTCATTTCTGCCATTATAAGTAACAATAACCAAGGGACTGAATCTTTTGCTTTTTTCTTGTTAGTTTGCATTTTCTTATGCATCCAGTGAACTAATTCCTGGGAGGTTGGATCCATCTCTAAATTCGGCTGATAACTTTTACCTTTAGTAACTGATCTCAGCATAGCTGCAGCTTCATACCATGGGTGACTGAGTGGCCACCTGAGAATCGAAGATTCTTCATCCCCCCACCCTTTAATCCTTTCTCTTTTCAAAGCACATGCTTCCATCAGTCAGGGCTATTCAAGCAAATCCCACTTCACTGACAATTATGTAGGGAAAAACTCTCAAACCTCGTTTTTTTTCCTCTACTCTCACACTACAAAAATCATCAGCAGAGAAGACTTCTTTGACCAAATGTATGGGGGTCTTTTCCCCATGCATCAAGCAGCAGACACGAGTTGGATGTCCTCGAATTCAGTTCTGACACTGTCTACCTTGAGATAGCATCAGGTCCCATAATTTGGGGGCTCAGTACCCAAGATTCTCCCCAAACTCCCAGAAACGAGTTGCAAGTCTGGGCCTCCAGAACGTCTGACTGGCTGGCTTCAAGTTGAAGTTACCATGATCCCCTCATTGAGTTTGATTAATTTGCTGCAGCAGCTCATAGAACTCAGAGAAACACGTTTGCCAGCTCATCATAAAAGATGCTACAACAGATACAGGTGAAGAGACACATAAGGCAATGTATGGGGGATGTGGCATGGCACTTCCTCACCTCCCTGGACACTACCCTCCTCTATGAACCTCCACGTTTTGAGCTAACTGGAAGCTTTGGTGCCATTTTCAAATGCCATGGGCTCACTTTGTATCTGCTTTACATTTTGATAATTCTAGCAATATTTCAAAATGTATTATTATACTTGTTATGGTGCTCCGTGATCAGTGATCTTTGACATTACTGCTATGTTCTGGGGCACCATGAGCTGCATTCATGTACAAAGGCATACTTAATTGATACATACTCTATGGACTCTGACTGCCTCACCAACCGGCTGCTGTCCCATCTCTCTTCCTCTCTTTGGGCCTCCCTATTTTCTGAGACTCAACAACATGAAAATTAGGCCAATTAGTAATCTTACAAGCCAAATAATAATCCTAAAATGGCCTATAAGTGTTCGTGTAAAAGGTAGAGCCTCATGCATTTCTCACTTAAAATCTAACGCTAGAAATGATTAAGCTTAGTAAGTAAGACATGTCAAAAGATGAGACGGGCTGAAAGCTAGGCCTCTTGGACAAAACAGCCAAATTGTGAATGCAAAAGCAAAGTTCTTGAAGGACACTAATCCAGTGAGCACACCATGGTAAGAAAGTGAAACAGCATTATTTTTGGTATGGAGAGTTTAATGGTCTGGATAGAAGGCCCAACCAGCCAGAACATTCCTTTATGCCAAATCCTAATTCAGAGGAAGGCCCTGACTCTTCAGTTCTATAAAGGCTGAGAGAAGTGTGGACGCTGCAGAAGAAAAGTTTGAAGCTAGCAGAGGTTGGTTTATGAGATTTAAGGAAAGAAGCCCTCTTCATAGCATAACAGTGTAAGGTGAAGCAGGAAGTGTGATGCAGAAGCTGCAACAAGTTACCCAGAAGATCTAGCTCAGATCACTGATGAAGGCAGCCACACTACACAACAGATTTTCAGTGTAGATGAAAGAGCCTTCTCTACTGGAGGTACATGTCATCTAGGACTTTCACAGTTAGAGAGAAGAAGTCAACGCCTGGCTTCAACATTTCAAAAGACCTGTTGAGTCTCATGACGGGTTAATGCATCTGGCGACTTTATTGCAATGTTTGCTTTATTTCAGTAGTCTAGAACTGAACTCGCAATATTTCCAAGATGTGCCTGTAAATAGGACAGATACAGTGAGTCATTAATGGTCAAGAAACCAAGTAATCTGATGATAGTAAACTAGCCTCAAGACTGAGGAAAAATTTTCCAGAAGAATTTGGGCCCATTATTGTCCACACTCATGCATGCAATACTAACCTGCATGCCTACTTATGCCAAGAACTATTTTAAGAGATAGAGATGCAGCAATGAACAAAACAGTCTCTGCTCTCATGGAGCTTGCATAGGGCAGAGTGGGAGCAACCAGTGAAGAAATTTGAAAATGTGTATACAAGATAGGTCAGATGGTAAGAAGTGCTTTAAAGAAGAATAAAGTAAAATTAGAGAATAGAGAGTGAGAAGGTGCCATTTTAAGTGAAATGGTCAGAAAAGATTCTTCTTATGACAGAGTAATAATTAATAATTAAGCAAAGGCCTGGATAAGAGAGGAAGTAAGCCATGCCGATTCCTGATGAGAAAGCATTCCAGGCAAAGGGGACCACACATGCAAAGGCCCTGAGGCAGAAGCACATCTGCCTGGTGTCTTTGAAGATTGCAATAATAGAGGGGAGACTGATTTGACTAGAGACCAGAGAAGTGTCAGAGGACAAGATGGCTTAAGACATTCCTAGCCATGGAAGGTTTTAAGCGGATGAAAACATTATTTGCCTTATGCTTTAAAAAGACTTCCTCTGGGTCACCTGAGGTCAGGAGTTCGAGACCAACCTGGCCAACATCGCAAAACCCCATCTCTATTAAAAACACAAAAATTAGCCAGGCTTGGTGATGCATGCCTGTAGTCCCAGCTACTTGGGAGGCTGAGGCAGGAGAATCGCTTGAACCCAGGAGGTAGAAGTTGTAGTGAGCTCAGATTGCAACACTGCACTCCAGCCTGGGCGACAGAGGAGACTCCGTCTCAAAAAAATAAAATAAATAAAGACTTACTCTGGTTGCTCAGTGAAGAACAAAGTGAAGGGAGAAAGAGAAAGGGAGAGGAGTTAGGAGGCTACTTTGATAATCCATGACAGCAATGACGTAAAGTGAAGCAGGGTGTACAGAATTTGTGTGGCAAGGGAAGCTCAGATTCTGAATACACTTCAACGGTGTATGCTGACATGAGGTGTAAGAAACAAAGAGGGGTCAGGGCAAGTTTTCTGGCCTAACGGCTGGTATGCTGGAGATGCTCCTTACTGAGACGGAGAAGACGGAGGAGTGTTGGGCCCAAAGGTTGAAAGTGGAGGATCAAGAATTTCCTTATGGATGTGTGATAGTTGAGTTGTCTATTAGTCTTCCAAGTAGTGATAATTGGTAGATAATTAGATATGAGCTTAAATTTTAGAGGACAGGTAGGAGCTGGAAATATGCATTCATGGACCATGCACACATACATGGAATTTAATGCCATTGGGCTTCATGAGATCACAGAGGCATGAGTGCACCTAGAAAAACGGTTGAGAACTGAGATCCGGGATACTCCCTTGTGAAAAGGTAAATATTCCTTATACATTTTGAATTTATAGAAATAATGACACAGTAGCCAGTTGCTGAAACTCTACTCAGTTCAGAGTAAAACAAAATTCCTATTTTGTCGAATCATTGAATGTCATTTAAAATTCAGAATACTTGCAGAGATCCCAAATATCTTAATAAAGATGAATGCCTAAGTTCACATTCGTGGCCTAGACTCTGCCTTCCCTGATCGTATATTTAAAAATCACAATAATGATAATAATAAGAAAATATTTATGGATCACTAGATATGTTGAAATACACTCAAAGGTAGATTCATTTCTTTTCTACTATACCTTTGTAACTATCAGTCTATAAAATAGTTTTATTAGAAAGGCACAGTCACCCTCAAGCCAATAGCAGCTTATAAATATGGGGCAAGGAGCCTGGTGTGGGGAGGCTGAGAAATAATTGAGAGAACCAGTAGATATGAAGCTAACAAATAACACTGTCAACCAGAATTAGGCAGATAAGTCAGAGGAAGTGCAAGTGGTGGGTCAAGACAGGTAGACAGAAACCAGGAGTGAGAGGCGGGAGGTCCAAAGTGCAAAAAACACTCAAGCACCGGTCAATCCATAGAAGCTTACAGCGGGAGGGGCAGCTGAAGGGAGGAACATCCAGGTAGAGGGGAAGGAATGGAGGTGTGAACAGGAGGCAGGAGGGCACAAGCTATTTGCTATGTTTGGAGAGTGAGGTGCTTTTTTGAGGCTGAGAAAATAACTGGAAGCCAGAATCTGGAGGACTGGGTAGATCATGTTAAACAGCAAGCACTTGATTCTGCACGTGTTGGAAGCCAGTGCACGGCTTCTAAGCAAGGCAGTGACATGATCACATCACATTTTAGGAAGCGTATAAATTAGGCATGGCCACAGGCAAGAAGACCTGTGGGATCTCTTATAGTCAGTGATAAGAGTCTAAACAACAAGGTGGCCATGAACATTCAAAGAAAGAATAATGAAGAGACTTTAGAAGGCAGGCTCCACGGGACCCGAGTGAAGGGGTTTGGGAGACTCACAGCTTTCTGCTGTGAAGTCAAGGATATCACAAACTATCAGAATAAAAGAAACAGTCCTAGGGCTGGGGGTTGGTGGATGAATGCGGTTCCATTTTGAACAGGAGGAGAAAATTCAGGAAATTCATTTTGATTGATCAAGCAAAATAATTTGAAGCTGAACATTATAGAAGCAACAACAATTCTTATGATGTTGGAGTATAGGAAACAGGCCCAAGACAGCACAGTATTTCCTGTTTCTCTTCTGATTCAATAAATAATAAGAATATTTTCTGTTAAGGTTTTTGATAACCTGTTGTTTTAATTAATCAAAAGGAGACAAGATAAATTTGAACTTAAAAGCATAAGAAAATCAGTTGTCTTTTTAGAAAAGGTGAGTCGGCATGGGTAGGAAGAATCAATATCATGAAAATGGCCATACTGTCCAAGGTAATTTATAGACTCAATGCCATCCCCATCAAGCTACCAATGACTTTCTTCACAGAATTGGAAAAAACTATTTTACAGTTCATATGGAACCAAAAAAGAGCACACATTGCTAAGTCAATCTTAAGCCAAAAGAACAAAGCTGGAGGCATCACGCTATCTGACTTCAAACTATACTACAAGGCTACAGTAACCAAAACTGCATGGTACTGGTACCAAAACAGAGATATAGATCAATGGAACAGAACAGAGCCATCAGAAATAATGCCCTACAATCATCTGATCTTTGACAAACCTGACAAAAACAAGAAATGGGGAAAGGATTCCCTATTTAATAAATGGTGCTGGGAAAACTGGCTAGCCATATGTAGAAAGCTGAAACTGGATCCCTTCCTTACACCATACACAAAAATTAATTCAAAATGGATTAAAGACTTACATGTTAGGCCTAAAACCATAAAAACCCTAGAAGAAAACCTAGGCAATACCATTCAGGACATAGGCATGGGCAAGGACTTCATGCCTAAAACACGAAAAGCAATGGCAACAAAAGCCAAAATTGACAAATGGGATCTAATTAAACTAAAGAGATTCTGCACAGCAAAAGAAACGACCATCAGAGTGAACAGGCAACCTACAGAATGGGAGAAAATTTTTTGCAACCTACTCGTCTGACAAAGGGCTAATATCCAGAATCTACAATGAACTCAAACAAATTTACAAGAAAAAAACAACCCCATCAAAAAGTGGGCAATGGATATGAATGGAGATTTCTCAAAAGAAGACATTTATGCAGCCAAAAGACACATGAAAAAATGCCCATCATCACTGGCCATCAGAGAAATGCAAATCAAATCCACAATGAGATACCATCTCACACCAGTTAGAATGGCGATCATTAAAAAGTCAGGAAACAACAGGTGCTGGAGAGGATGTGGAGAAATAGGAACAATTTTACACTGTTGGTGGGACTGTAAATTAGTTCAACCGTTGTGGAAGTCGGTGTGGTGATTCCTCAGGGATCTAGAACAAGAAATACCATTTGACCCAGCCATCCCATTACTGGGTATATACCCAAAGGATTATAAATCATGCTGCTATAAAGACACATGCACACGTATGTTTACTGCGGCACTATTCACAATAGCAAAGAGTTGGAACTAAGCCAAATATCCAACAATGATAGACTGGATTAAGAAAATGTGGCACATATACACCATGGAATACTATGCAGCCATAAAAAATGATGAGTTCGTGTCCTTTGTAGGGACATGGATGAAGCTGGAAACTATCATTCTCAGCAAACTACCACAAGGACAAAAAACCAAACACCGCATGTTCTCACTCATAGGTGGAGTTGAACAATGAGAACACTTGGACACAGGATGGGGAACATCACACACCAGGGCTTTTCATGGGGTGTGGGGAGTAGGGAGGGATAGCATTAGGAGATATACCTAATGCTAAATGACGAGTTAATGGGTGCAGCACACCAACATGGCAAATGTATACATATGTAACAAACCTGCACATTGTGCACATGTACCCTAAAACTTAAAGTATAATAATAATAAAATAAAAAAGTTAAAGAACAGTCTTCAAACTGAAAGAAAAGGGCACACATCAAAAATGCAAAATGTGGGGGAGTGATTGAGTTAAAGAGCAGAGTGATTGCTTTTCCCCATTTCTTATTATCAAAATTAAGTTGTTATCCATTCAAAATTACCTATTGAAACCATAAAATGTTCTTTGCATGCCTCATAGTAACCAAAAGGCAAACATTTTTAATAGGTACACAAAAATAAAAGAACAAGAAACAAAAACACCGAAAAAAATCACTTAACTACAAAGGAAGACAATAAAGGAACAAAAAGATACAAAAATTCTAAAAGACAACAAGAAAACCACGTATGGCAGTACAAGTCGTTATCTTATCAATAATTACCTTGAATGTAGATAGATTAAATTATCCAGTAAGAAGACAGAGAATTTGTAAATGGATTAAAAACAAGACCTAACTATATTCTTTTTACAAGAGACTCCTGTCACCTGTAAATACACACATAAGTTGAAAGTGATCAGATGGAAAAATATATTTTATGACAATGGAAATCAAAAGAATGCAGGAGTAGGTATATTTATAACAAATAAAATAGACTTCTAGTAAAATACTATAAACACAGACAAACATGGCCATTATGTAATAGTAAAGGGGTCAGCACAACAAGAGAATACAATAATTGTAAATATAGAATGCACTCAACATTGGAGAACCTAAATATATAAAGCAAATATTAATAGATGTAAAAGGAGAGACAAAAACCTGTGCAATAATAGTAAGAAACCTCGACATCCCATTTTCAGTAATGAACAGATCATTGAGAGAAAACGTCAACAAGGAAACATTTAAACTGCACTTTACATCAAAAGAATTTAACAGTTATTTACATAATATTTCATCCAACAATTGAATAATTCACAGTCTTTTCTCCTGCACATGGAATATTGTCCATGATAGATATGATAGACCACAAAACAAGTCTTACCTAATCAAAAAATCAAATCATATCACATGTTTTTTCTGACCATAAGGAATAAAGCTAGAAATAAACAACAAGAGGAACTTCAGAAATTGTGCAAATACATACAAATTAAACAACATATCCCTAAACAACCAATGGGTCAATGAAAAAAAAAATTAATTTTAAAAATGTCTTAAGACAAATAAAAATGAAATCAGAACATATGAAAACTTATGAAATACAGCAAAACAGTCCTTAGAGGAAAATTTATAGCAATACATTTCTACATCAGTAAAGAAGAAAGATAATGAATAAACTATCTAACGATGTATTTCAAGGAACTATAAAATCAAGAACAAACTAAGACCCAAATTAGCAAAAGAATATAAAGATCAGAGCACAAATATACAAAATGAAGACAAAAAATACTAATGATTAAATGAAAGAATGTTTTTTGAAAAGGTAAAATTGACAAATGTTTTGTCAAATTAAGAAAAAAGAGAAAATTTACATAAAATCAGAAATGAAAAAGGGTGTACTATGATGGACACTACAGAAATATAAGGAATCATGAATAAGTACTACAAACAATTATACATCAATAAATTGAAAAACTTAGAAGAAATATGTATGCTCTAGACACATATAACCTATCAAAATTGAAGAAAGTAGAAATAGAAAATGTGAACACACCAATGACAAATAATAAGATGGAAGGAGCGATTTAGTCTGTCAGTCAAGGAAAATCCAAAACTCTTCACACAGTAGCTCACACCTGTAATCTCACCTTTTAGGAGCCCAAGACATGAGAATCATTAGAGGCCAGGAGTTCAAGATTAGCCTGGGCAACACAACGAGACTCCATCTCTAAAAATAAAAATAAAAATTCCCCAGGTATAGTGGTGTGTACTTGTACTCAGGATGCTGAGGCAGGAGGATCACTTAAGACCAGGAGTTTGAGGCTACAGTGAGCTATGACTGCACCACTGTATGCCAGCCTCAGTGATAGAGTGAGACTCTGTCTCTAAAAAAAATAGAAGAATAAAGAAAATTTCACGACTTGGTGGTTTTCACTGACAAATTCTACAAAACGTTTAAAAAACCTATACAGATTATTTACAAATGATTTCAAAAAAAATGAAAAGGAGGGAACTCTTGTGAACTCATTCTATGAAGACAGCATTACCTGATTCCAAAATGAGACAAGAAGAGCAAATAAAAGAAAACTCCAGGCCAATATCATTGATAAATGTAGATGCAAACATTCAAAACCAGTAGTGCTAGCAATGATAATTCAAGAGCACATTAAAAACATTATTCACCATAATCAAGTGGTACTTACCTGGGGAGGTAAGGATGGTCTAAGACATGTAAATCAATAAATGTGATACATCACATTAAACAATGAAGGATAAAAAACATATAATCATTTCAATAGATGCAGAAAAAGCATTTGACAAAATTAGACATCCTTTTACGATCAAATCTTAATTAGTTATAAAAGAACATAATAAAATAAAGACCATATGTGATAACCCACAGGCAACATTATATTGAATGGTGAAAAGTTGGAAGCTTTGCCTCTAGGATCTGGAACAAAACAAAGATGTTCACTTTAATCACTATTTTCAACATACTACTGGAAATCCTAGTCAGAACAGTTAGGTAAGAGAAAGAAATAAAAGGGATCAAAATTGAAAAAAAAAAAAAAGGCTAATTGTCCCTCTTTGCAGATGACATGATCATATATGTAGAAAACTCTAAAGACACCACTGAGAATCAGAAATAGTAAATGAATACAACAAGGTTTCAAGATACAAAAGCAACATAAAAAATCAGTAACATCTCTATACACCAATAGCAGACTATCTGATAAAGGAATCAAGAAAGTAATCCCGTTTAAAATAGCTATTAAAGAAACAAAATACCTACAAGTAAATTAAGCCATGGAAAGATGAAAATTATTAAACATTGATAAAAGCAATTGAGAAAAGTTAAAATAAATAGAAAGATATCCCATATTCATGGACTAGAAGAATTAATATTGTTGAAATGACCATACTACTGAAATCAATCTATAGATCCAATATAATCTCTGTCAAATTTCTAATTTCATTCCTCACAGATATTAAAAAAGATCTTAAAATCCATGTGAAACTACAAAACACCCCAAATAGCCAAATAAATCTTAAAGAAAAAGAGCAATGCTAGAGGTATTACACTATCTAATTTCAAAATATATTACAAAGCTATCCTAACTAAAACAGCATGGTATTGCCATAAAAACAGGCACATAGACCAGTGGAACAAAAATAGAGAGTCCAGGTATAAATCCACACATTTACCTACAACTTATTTTTGACAAAGATGCAAACATTCAATGGGGAAAAGACAGTCTTTTCAACAAATGGTGCTGGGAAAAGTGGATATCCACATACAAAAGAATGAAAGTAGACCCCTATCTCTCACCATATACAAAAATCAACTCAAAATAAATTAAGTATTCAAATGTAAGACCTCAAACTATGAAACTAGTAGAAGAAAACATAGGTGAAATATTATATGTCATTAGTCTGGGCAAGGACTTTTTAGAAAAGACATCGAAAGACATGCACAACAAAAGCAAAAATAAACAAATGGGATTACACCAAATAAAAACTTCTGCACTGCATAGGAAACAATCACTAGAGTGAACAGACAACCTAGAAAATGGGAGAAAATATCTGCAAATTATTCACTTGATAAAGGGTTAATATCCCAAATTTATAGAAAACTCAAGTCAATAGCAAAAATACAAATAATTGGATTAGAAAATAAGAGAGCTGAATAGACATTTCTCCAAATAAGACATAAAAATCACCAACAGGTATATGAAAAAAAATGCTCACCATCACTAATCATCAGAGAAATGCAAGTCAAACCTTTCAGGGCTCTGGGCCCAAGCTAAGCCATCATATCCCCTGTGACCTGCACGTACACATCCAGATGGCTGGTTCCTGCCTTAACTGATGACATTCCACCACAAAAGAAGTGAAAATGGCCTGTTCCTACCTTAACTGATGACATTATCTTGTGAAATTCCTTCTCCTGGCTCATCCTGGCTCAAAAGCTCCCCTACTGAGCACCTTGTGACCCCCACTCCTGCCCACCAGAGAACAACTCCCCTTTTTCCTTTACCTACCCAAATCCTATAAAATGGCCCCACCCCTATATTCCTCCACCGACTCTCTTTTCAGATCAGCCCACCTGCACCCAGGTGAAATAAACAGCTTTATTGCTCACACAAAGCCTGTTTTGTGGTCTCTTCACAGAGATGTGAGTGAAATTTGGTGCCATGACTCAGATTGGGGGACATCCCTTAGGAGATCAATCCCCTGTCCTCCTGCTCTTTGCTCTGTGAGAAAGATCCACCTATAATTTCAGGTCCTCAAACCAAACAGCCCAAGAAACATCTCACCAATTTCAAATCCAGTAACAGTAAGTGGCCTCTTTTTACTCTCTTCTCCAACCTCCCTCACTATCCCTCAATCTCTTTCTCCTTTCAATCTTGGGGCCACACTTCAATCTCTCTCTTCTGTTAATTTCAATTCATTTCATTTTCTGGTAGAGACAAAGGAGACACGTTTTATCCATGGACCCAAAACTCTGGCACCGATCACAGACTAGGGAAGGCAGCCTTCCCTTGGTGTTTAATCATTACAGGGACACCTCTCTGATTATTCGCCCAGGTTTCAGAGGTGTCAGACCACACAGGGATGCCTGCCTTGGTCCTTCACCCTTAGCGGCAAAGTCCCGCTTTTCTGGGGGAGGTGCAAGAACCCCAACCCCTTCTCTCCGTGTCTCTACCCCTTCTCCACTTTTCTGGGGGAGAGGAAAGAACCCCTCAACCCCTTCTCCTTCACCCTTAGTGGCAAGTCCTGCTTTTCTGGAGAGGCAGGAACGCCAACCTCTTATCTTTGTGCCCTGATCCCTTATTTCTACACCCTGGCCTCTTATCTCTGTGCCCCAGCCCCTTATTTCCATGCCCCAACACCTTCTCTGCTTTTCTGGAGGGCAAGAACCCCCACCCCTTCACCATGTCTCTACTCTTTTCTCTAGGCTTGCCTCCTTCCTATGGGCAAGCTTCCACCTTCCATTCCTTCTTCTTCTCCCTTAGCCCGTGTTCTTAAGAACTTAAAATTTCTTCAACTCTCACCTGACCTAAAATCTAAGCATCTCGCATCTTATTTTCTTCTGCAATGCTGCTTGACCCCAATATAAACTCAACAGTAGTTCCAAATAGCCAGAAAACAGCACTTTCAATTTTTCCATCCTACAAGATCTAAAGAATTCTTGTCATAAAATAGGCAAACTGTCTGAGGTGCCTGATGTCCAGGCATTCTTTTGCACATCAGTCCCTCTCTAGTCTCTGTTCCCAATGCAACTCATCCCAAATCTTCCTTCTTTCTCTCCCACCTGTCCCCTCAGTCCCAACCCCAAGCATTGCTGAGTCTTTCTAATCTTCCTTTTCTACAGACCCATCTGACCTCTCCTCTCCTCACCAGGCTGAGCTAGGTCCCAATTCTTCCTCAGCCTCTGCTCCTCCACCCTATAATCCTTTTATCACCTCCCCTCCTCACACCTGATCTGGCTTTCAGTTTGGTTCTGTGACTACCCCTCCCCCACTTGCCCAGCAATTTACTCTTAAAAAGGTGGCTGGAGCTAAAGGCATAGTCAAGTTTAATGTACCTTTTTCTTTATCCCAAATCTGATAGTGTTTAGGCTCTTTTTCATCAAATATAAAACTCCAGCCCAGTTCATGGCTCATTTGGCAGCAACCCTGAGATACTTTACAGCCTTAGACCCTAAAAAGTCAAAAGGCCATCTTATTTTCAATATACATTTTATTACCCAATCTGCTCCCAACATTAAATAAAACTCCTAAAATTAAATTCCGGCCCTGAAACTCCACAACAGGACTTGATTAACCTCCCCTTCAAGGTGTACAATAATAGAGTAGAGGCAGCCAAGTAGCAACATGTTTCTGAGTTGCAATTCCTTGCCTCCACTGTGAGAAAAACCCCAGCCACATCTCCAGCACACAAGATCTTCCAAACGCCTAAACTGCAGTGGCCATGCATTCCTCCAGAACCGCCTCCCCTAGGAGCTTGCTACAAGTGCCAGAAATCTGGCCACCAGGCCAAGGAATGTCCGCAGCCCAGGATTCCTCCTAAGCCATGTCCCATCTGTGCAGGACCCCACTGGAAATCTGACTGTCCAACTCACCTGGCAGCCACTCCCAGAGCCCTTGGAACTCTGGCTCAAGGCTCTCTGACTCCTTCCCAGATCTCGGCTTAGCAGCTGAAGACACGCTGCCTGACACCTCGGAAGCCCCGTAGACCATCACAGACGCCGAGCTTTAGGTAACTCCCACAATGGAAGGTAAGTCCATCCTCTTCTTAATCAACATGGAGGCTACCCACTCCACATTACCTTCTTTTCAAGGGCCTGTTTCCCTTGCCTCCATAACTGTTGTCAAGTATTGACAGCCGGGCTCCTAAACCTCTTAAAACTCCCCAACTCTGGTGCCAACTTAGACAATAGTCTTTTAAGCACTCCTTTTTAGTTATCCCCACCTGCCCAGTTCCCTTATTAGGCTGAGACACTTTAACTAAATTATCTGCTTCCCTGACTATTCCTGGACTACAGCTACATCTCATTGCCGCCCTTCTTCCAATCCAAAGCCTCCTTTGCGTCCTCCTCTTGTATCTTCCCACCTTAACCCACAAGTATAAGATACCTCTACTCCCTCCCTGGCAACCGATCATGCAACCCTTACCATCTCATTAAAACCTAATCACCCTTACCCCGCTCAATGCCAATATCCCATCCCACAGCATGCTTTGAAAGGATTAAAGCCTGTTATCACTCGCCTGCTACAGCATGGCCTTTTAAAGCCTATAAACTCTCCTTACAATTCCCCCATTTCACCTGTCCTAAAACCAGACAAGACTTACAAGTTAGTTCAGGATCTACGCCTTATCAACCAAATTGTTTTGCCTATCCACCGCATGGTGCCAAACCCGTATACTCTCCTATCCTCAATACCTCCCTCCACAATCCATTATTCTGTTCTGGATCTCAAACATGCTTTCTTTACTATTCCTTTTCACCCTTCATCCCAGCCTCTCTTCACTTTCACTTGGACTGACCCTGACACCCATCAGGCTCAGCAAATTACCTAGGCTGTACTTCCGAAAAGCTTCACAGACAGCCTCCATTACTTCAGTCAAGCCCAAATTTCTTCCTTATCCATTACCCGTCTCAGCATAATTCTCATAAAAACACACGTGCTCTCCCTGCCAATCATGTCTGACCAATCTCTCAAACCCCAAAGCCTTTTACAAGATAACAACTCCTTTCCTTCCTGGGCATGGTTAGATACTTTTGCCTTTAGATACTTGGTTTTGCCATCCTAACAAAATCATTATATAAACTCACAAAAGGAAACCTAGCTGACCCCAGAGATCTAAATCCTTTCCCCACTCCTCTTTCTGTTCCTTGAAGACAGCTTTAGAGACTGCCCCCACCCTAGCTCTCCCTGACTCATCCTAACCCTTTTCATTACACACAGCTGAAGTGCAGGGCTGTGCAGTCAGAATTCTTACACAAGGACCGGGATCGCGTCCTGTAGCCTTTTTATCCAAACAACTTGACCTTACTGTTTTAGGCTGGCCATCATGTCTCCGTGCAGCGGCTGCTGCCACACTAATACTTTTAGAGGCCCTTAAAATCACAAACTATGCTCAACTCACTCTCTACAGCTCTCATTTTTCTTTTTTCTTTTTTTTTAATTATACTTTAGGGTTTTAGGGTACATGTGCACAATGTGCAGGTTTGTTACACATGTATCCATGTGCCATGTTGATTTCCTGCACCCATTAACTCGTCATTTAGCATTAGATGCATCTCCTAATGCTGTCCCTCCCCCCTCCCCCCACCCCACAACAGTCCCCAGAGCGTGATGTTCCCCTTCCTGTGTCCATGACTTCTCATTGTTCAAATCCCACCTATGAGTGAGAACATGCGGTGTTTGGTTTTTTGTCCTTGCGATAGTTTACTGAGAATGATGTTTTCCAGTTTCATCCATGTCCCTACAAAGGACACGAACTCATCATTTTTTATGGCTGCATAGTATTCCATGGTGTATATGTGCCACATTTTCTTAATCCAGTCTATCGTTGTTGGACATTTGGGTTGGTTCCAACTCTTTGCTATTGTGAATAGTGCCGCAATAAACATACGTGTGCATGTGTCTTTATAGCAGCATGATTTATAGTCCTTTGGGTAAATAGCCAGTAATGGGATGGCTGGGTCAAATGGTATTTCTAGTTCTAGATCCCTGAGGAATCGCCACAATGACTTCCACAATGGTTGAACTAGTTTACAGTCCCACCAACAGTGTAAAAGTGTTCCTATTTCTCCCCATCCTCTCCAGCACCTGTTGTTTCCTGATTTTTTAATGATGGCCATTCTAACTGGTGTGAGATGGTATCTCACTGTGGTTTTGATTTGCATTTCTCTGATGGTCAGTGATGAGGAGCATTTCTTCATGTGTTTTTTGGCTGCATAAATGTCTTCTTTTGAGAAGTGTCTGTTCATGTCCTCTGCCCACTTTTTGATGGGGTTGTTTGTTTTTTTCCTGTAAATTTGTTTGAGTTCATTGTAGATTCTGGATATTAGCCCTTTGTCAGATGAGTAGGTTGCAAAAATTTTCTCCCATTGTGTAGGTTGCCTGTTCACTCTGATGATAGTTTCTTTTGCTGTGCAGAAGAGCTATCTACAACAAACCCACAGCCAATATCATACTGAATGGGCAAAAACTGGAAGCATTCCCTCTGAAAACTGGCACAAGACAGGGATGCCCTCTCTCACCACTCCTATTCAACATAGTGCTGGAAGTTCTGGCCAGAGCAATCAGGCAGGAGAAGGAAATAAAGGGTATTCAATTAGGAAAAGAGGAAGTCAAATTGTCCCTGTTTGCAGATGACATGATTGTATATCTAGAAAACCCCATTGTCTCAGCCCAAAATCTCCTTAAGCTGATTAGCAACTTCAGCAAAGTCTCAGGATACAAAATTAATTTACAAAAATCACAAGCATTCTTGTACACCAATAACAGACAAACAGAGAGCCAAATCATGAGTGAACTCCCATTCACAATTGCTTCAAAGAGAATAAAATACCTAGGAATCCAACTTACAAGGGATGTGAAGGACCTCTTCAAGGAGAACTACAAACCACTGCTCAATGAAATAAAAGAGGATACAAACAAATGGAAGAACATTCCATGCTCATGGGTTGGAAGAATCAATATCGTGAAAATGGCCATACTGCCCAAGGTAATTTATAGATTCAATGCCATCCCTATCAAGCTACCAATGACTTTCTTCACAGAATTGGAAAAAACTACTTTAAAGTTCATATGGAACCAAAAAAGAGCCCGCATCGCCAAGTCAATCCTAAGCCGAAAGAACAAAGCTGGAGGCATCACGCTACCTGATTTCAAACTATACTACAAGGCTACAGTAACCAAAACAGCATGGTACTGGTACCACAACAGAGATATAGATCAATGGAACAGAACAGAGCCCTCAGAAATGATGCCGCATAGCTACAACTATCTGATCTTTGACAAACCTGACAAAAACAAGAAATGGGGAAAGGATTCCCTATTTAATAAATAGTGCTGGGAAAACTGGCTAGCCATATGTAGAAAGCTGCAACTGGATTCCTTCCTTACACCTTATACAAAAATTAATTCAAGATGGATTAAAGACTTATATATTAGACCTAAAGCCATTAAAATCCTACAAGAAAACCTAGGCAATACCATTCAGGACATAGGCGTGGGCAAGGACTTCATGTCTAAATCACCAAAAGCAATGGCAACAAAAGCCAAAATCGACAAATGGGATCTCATTAAACTAAAGAGCCTCTACAGCTCTCATAATTTCCAAAATCTATTTTCTTTCTCACACCTGATGCATATACGTTCTGCTTCCTGGCTACATCAGCTGTACTCACTCTTTTTTGAGTCTCCCACAATTACCATTGTTCCTGGCCCGACTTCAATCCGGCTTCCCATATTACTCCTGATACCACACCTGACCCTCATGACTGCATCTCTCTGATCCACCTGACGTTCACTTGCATCTGTGTGAAGAGACCACCAAACAGGCTTTGTGTGAGCAATAAAGCTGTTTATTTCACCTGGGTGCAGGCGGGCTGAGTCCGAGAAGAGAGTTCATTAGATCTATGTTTCTCTTCTTTTCTTTTCATCCAAAATGGACATCAACTTAGTACAGATAGTGCAATTGATCCGAACCCTACAGAACTCACTGTTTCCATTTACATAACTTACGTAACTGTCAAGCTGAAATCACTGTCAAATTTTTTAATTCAAAATTTTAATTTAATTTAATCACATTTATTTATTCATTTATTCATTTATTTTGAAAATAATTTTAACTTATATTTTATATTCAGGGGTACATGTGCCAGTTTGTTACATGGGTATATCTCATAATGCTGAGTTTTGGGGTATGAATGATCCCATCATCCAGATGCTGATTTGATATGGTTTGACTCTGTGTCCCCACCCAAATTGTAATTCCCAATGTAGGGGGGATGACCTGGTGGGAGGTGATTAGCTCATGAGGGCAGATTTCCACATTGCTGTTCTTAGATGTTGAGTTCTCATGAGATCTGATTGTTTAAACATATGGCACATCCCCCTTGTCTCACTTGCTCTCCTGCCACCATGGTAGAATATGCCTTGCTTCCTCCTTCACCTTCTGCCATGATTGTAAGTTTCCTGAAGCCTCCCAGCCATGCCTCCTGTACAGCCTGTGGAGCTGTGAGTCAGTTAAACCTCTTTTCTTTATAAATTACCCAGTCTCAGGTAGTTCTATATAGCAGTGTCAGAACAGATTAATACATGAGCATAGTACCCAATAGTTTGTCAAACCTTGCCTTCCTCCTTCTCCCCTCTAGTAGTCCCAGTGTCTATTCTTTCCATCTTTATGTCCATGAGTACCCAGTGTTTAGCTCTCACTTATAAGTCAGATCATGTGGTATTTAGTTTTATGTTCTGGCATTAATTCACTTAGGATAATGGCCTCCAGCTGCATCCACGTTGCTTCAAAGGACATGATTTTGTTATTTTTATGGCTGCATAGTATTCCACGGTGTATGAAATGGCTTGGAAGATGGCCCCCATAAATCTCATGGTGAAATGTAATCCTCAGTGTTGGAGGTGGGGCCTGGTAGGAGGTGTTTGGGTCATGGGGGTGGATCTCTCATGACCTGATACCACCATTGTGACAGTGAATTCTTTCAAGATCCTGTTGTGTTAAGGGTGTGTGGTACTTACTGCCACTCCCATTTTCTCTTGCTCTTGCTCTGACCACGTGATGTGCCTACTCCCTCTTTGCCTTCCATCATGAGTAAAAACTCCCTGGAGCCTCCACAGGCACCATGCAGATGCCACCACCATGCTTCCTGTACAGCCTGCAGAGCTGTGAGCCAATTAAATATCTTTTCCTTATAAATTACCCAGCCTCAGGTATCTCTTCATAGCAATGCAAGAATGGCCTAATAATACAGTGTAAACGTACCACATTTTATTGATCCAATCCAGTTGATGGGCACCTAGGCTGACTCCATGTCTTTGTTATTGTGAATAGTGCTGTGATGAACATGGAAGTGCATGTGTCTTTTTGGTAGAATAACTGATTTTCTTTGGGTTATATACCAGTAATGGCATTGTTGGCTTGAATGGTAATTCTATTTTTCAATTCTTTGAGAAATTTCCAAACTGCTTTCAACAGTGGCTGAACTAATTTACATTTGCACCAATTATGTGTAAATGTTCCTTTTTCTCCACAGCCTCCCAAGATCTGTTTTTTTTTTATTTTTTAATAGTAGCTATTCTGACTGGTGTAAGATGGTATCTCGTTTTGGTTGTGATTTGCATTTCTCTGATGATTAGTGATGTTAAGCCTCATCTTTGCCACAATAAAACTGGGAAAATACAATGTTACTTGTCAAAATAAATTGTTTTACTTTGCTTTAAAAATAATCAAGTAGTATATTTCTTCCAGCACAATTAAGAAGTAAACATTCAGAAATGTACAGTACCTTGCTGTTAAGTCTTTGCACAAATATACCAGTCGAACATAAAGGCCAACTTAAACTTTCATTTGAAATAAAAGAAAATTTTTAAGAGGTTAAGGGCTAGTAAATTGTTAGTCCTGAAGTTAAATTAGCTCAAATAAATGCAAAGACTTTCCTTTAATTAAAGCCTTTTAAATGAACACTTTAAATCATAGTTGGTTTCTCCCTCAAATCTTGTCCAAAGCCACTGTTTACAACTCAGTGTATCAAAGAAGCTTTCAGACATGATTATGAAGCTCCCTCAACTTACAATGTGCTATTTGCAACCTTAGATGGCTATCATTCTGGCTTTTCTACCTTTTAGCAACAATAAGCACACACCTCCCATTTCTCCCCCACCCTGACTTACCCCTCTTTTCATTTAATATATAATTTTTCTCAGAGTGTTCTTACACATCTTTAACTGTAAATATGACAAAAGCACACAGTATAGTACATGTGTCACATGTATAAATGTTGTATCTAGTCATACAATTTTGCTTTTAAAAAAGAAATATTTTATTTTCAAAAACAAAGACTCTAGGAACCTTTTCTAGCTGCCAGTCAAAAAAACATAAATTCCTGGTTAGTTTCTCAAATTTGCCTGACCATAAGAACCACTTGTGATATTTGTCAAACACATGTATTCTGAGTCCCACACATGATCTCCTGAATCAGAATCTCCAGGTGAGAGGCCCGGGAATACACATTTTAAACAAACGTCCACAGTTGTTTTTATGATTAGTAAAACTTGAAAAAAATTTCACTAGGATGTTTATGAGTGAATAACCTCACAAACATAGGAAAGTTACTGGAAAAAAATATGAGCAGAATTTCAGAATTCTGCCTTTGCTGAAAATGTTTGTTCCCTCCTCTTCTTTTTTTTTTTTTTTTTTTTTTGTTGGGGAGAGCCGCAAGTTTATTATTAATGTAAGTTTTGGTTAAGACAAGTCAAAAAGAAAAATCTTGGTCAGAGTTACTCCGGTAAGCTCCTCTCATAGTAAAAAGATGGTGCAAAGGCAATGGGCAACTTGGTAATGGCATCCCTCAATATGCTTAGCGCTTGAGTCTCCTGCTCCAATCTGGACTGGCTGCACATGTCCGGTTCACTGCTGTCATCTGAAGATATCCCTTTACCAGCTACCTGGGAACTCCCTTAATCTGTTTACTACATCGAATCTCCTGTTCCCTGTGTCTTATATCCTCCTATGTCTTGACTTACTCTTCATATTTTGGTGAGCACCTTCTCCAGTAGCTTCTTGGGAAACTGTGCTTGGGGATTCATCAAGATATGACTGCTTATGTAACTCCCCAAAACCACAAACACCTGGGAGGGGTTGAAAATGATTTTAATGAATAAGAAAAGCTGATGTTTAATTTCAAAACTGACAGTGAGAATAGAAGGGAGAGGCATGAATTTATCTTGATTCTAACACAAAGCATTGTATTTGAGTCTACAAACGAAATTGGTTTCTTTTTTATTTTTTGTAAGTTTTTGCCAAACTCTGTGCATATACAGAGGCTGGGCAAGAAAGAAAGAAATCCAGAAATATGGCATATGCCATCCCTTATTTATTTCCCCATGTGACTGGCCAACAGCTTCTTCACCTAGTCCCTGCTTCAAGCTGACTTTCTACTTCTCTATCAGAAATGGAGCTTCCCCAAAGACTGCCTCAGTGTCAGTTACCACAAGGCCTTTTTTCTATCTTATGCGCCTAAACTTCCACAATATTAAATGATATTATCCTTTCTGGAAACTCTCCTTCACTTTGATTTCTATAACGTCACTCTGTTTCATTTCTTCTTTTATAGACTCTTTTTCTTTTCTCTATCCCTTTACTGTAGACATGTTGTACGGCTTTGTTCTTAACCTTCTGATCTCTCCACATTCATTCCCTCAGAGCATGTATCCATTTTCTTGGTGTTGACCTTCCTATCTGATTATTACTATCAAGTAACGATGTTGGTGATGAGCATAGCTAACATCTCCTAGACATTTTCCATTTAGGTTATAATAAGCACCCCATATAATTCGTACCATTTAATTCTTCAACCCTAAATGATACTATTACTAACCACATTGTAAGAGATGAGGAAACAGATTTTCATCAAAACCCTGGAAAGCCAACGTGAGAAGCCCCTGTGTGTCTCCTTTGTTAATGACTTCGGGCATCATGGCATGTGGATTGCCATGGAATGGGGATTAGGAAGCGCAGCACTGTGAAAACACCGGAAAATACTTTATGATAGTGGGTAAGGACGCTCATCTTCGCACATTGTGACGGTTTTGTTTCTGAGTCAGGTTTGAGATGGGCCAATCCTAAGTCGATGATGCCGCCAGGGATCCGGAATTTAATAAGATCTTCGTGGATGCTTGGAACCCAACTGGTCTCTGTTTTCTACTTTAGGGAAAGAGCCACAGCTTGAGTGTGGTGGTTTTGGTGTCACAAACACGATTAATAATACCCACCGCTGCAGAGGAATCACTGTGGACTACTCCTCATTTCATCCCATGCTCTTGCGATTGATGCCTCTCAATTGTTTACTGATTTCATTCAAATTCCTCAGCGATCACAGGACCCCGACTTGCCTTCTCTATCCTGCTTCCCTCACTCTGCTTTACAGGCCTGGCCTGCTTGCTGCTTCTCACACCAGCGCTGAAGGGCTCCCTCCATGCCTCTGCCCTGTTTCCTTCATCAGACAGGACTAGCTTCCTCCATGTCTGTCTGGCAAACACCTGCCCAGCTTTCAAGACCCTCCTCAGATGCTGCCTCCACCATTAGGCTTCTCCTGACCCCTGAGCCTGTAACACGCGCCACCATAACTCTCCACCTCAGCCCACATTCCCACAGCACTCGCGATGTCCGCGGCCCTCAACATGGCGCTTCATTCTATTTTAGGGTATTTCCTGCTTGCTTCCAGCACACACAGTCGCAAGAGGCACAGCCCCGAGTGACCAGCGCGCGAGTGGCCCGCGCTTCCAGCCGCGCCGCCGCAGGCCAGCGAGGGCAGCTGGAGCCGCTTCCCGCCCCGGCGGGGACCGTCGCCAGCCCGCAGCCCTAGAGGGAGGGGGTTCCACAGCGCGCCCGGAAGCCCCGCCACCGCCAGCACCGGCGCCTCCAGCGGGCTTTCCTCCCCTCGGGGAGGCGCGAATCCTTAGGGGCTCCTCGAGAGGGCGCCAGGGAGGCGCTGCGCGCGGACACCTTTCGGCCCTCTGCGGCCGCCTTAGCTCCCCGGCAGAAACCCGGAAGTGGAACTCTCAGCCATTCAGCCTTTGGGTGAAGACGGAGGCGGGTTCTGGAGAGACGTACGCTGTCTGGGAGTGTTTGCTTCGCCTCCACTTCTGTTCCTCCCCGCCCTGATGCTGCTCCGGGTCACATACTCGGCCTAAGCCGGCATCAGCCTCTCCAAGCGGAAGTCTCCCGGAGCCATGGCCGAGTACTATGTGAAGTCTACCAAGCTCGTGCTCAAGGGAACCAAGGCGAAGAGGTGGGTCCTGCAGCTCGGGCGGGAGCCTCCTCCGTTCTTTTCGGACGCACTCCACCCCCGCGAGTCCGGTGAAAGCTGTGGCGTGGAGAGCCTGCTTCGTGGCCTCCCAGGCTTCGCCCTGGCCTCTGTCTGGGCTGGATGGAGGCCGGACCGCGGTTCCTGGCGCCTGTGCAGAGAGGGGCAGCCTCCTGCGCGGACGACCCTGGAAACAGGGTAGACGGGCGGGTGACCGGTGACCCCGTACCCACGAGTTTGGGTCCCCTGAGGCATCTCTCCAGGCCTCTGCCTGGTGGGTCTGCATTAGTCTGATCTCGTAGTTCATGATAATAACTTCCTTTATTAGGGATTATTCTTTTCTCCATTGTCTCTTCCTAGAAAAATTATTGATTTTTTCTAACCTAATATGTAGAGTGAAACCAGGATGAATCACACAGTGGTTGAGGTGTATATGGGCTTTGATAGGGATATGGCCTCGAACCTGCACTCTGTCATTTACTGATTTTGTAATTTGTGGCAAGTTGGTTAATATGTCTGAACTTCCATTTACTCATTAAGAGATCAAATATCTTTGAATCTCCGTTTACACATTTATACTTTTAGACGATTTTTTTATACTTTTAGAAGATTGTGAGAATTAAATGAGAGAACATATATGCAGTAAATAAATTGAGCCAAATGTGAGGAGGAGGTCGTAGTGGTAATTTATTAGCTCTTTAGGAAAAAAATACCTGTGCACTCATATCCCCGCTTTTTTAACTGGCAGATTTGCCCGAGGTTGACCGTACATACAGATGTTGAGCATTTCCTCCTGGTCTCCGTGATAAACAGAGGTTTTGGTATTTTTAGGCGAGATGGAAAGAAAGTATCAAGGAGTGAGCTGAAGCCACTGGCCTTGAGAACCCTGTCTAGGAGTCTGGCCTCATGAAGATGCCAGAATAAATGACAGGTTTATCCTGAATAAATGTGAGATTTTTACTCTGTGAATTTCCTGTGAGGAGAGGAGAGTTATCCTCTGAAAACTTTATGATGAAAATGCAGACAAGAGTGTCTTAAGATTATCGTAATAATCATAATTAATGCTTATATAGCACTTTCAATGTGCCAAGAAATTGTTGTAGGCGTTTCACACGTTAACTTTTTTCAAATCGCTCTTGGTTTTTTCCTTTTTTTATTGAGCTGTAATTCATAATTATGAAATTCACCCTTTTGTACAGTCAGTGGCTTTTAGTATACGTTCAAGAGATTCACCACTGTCTAGTTGCTCAGCATTTTCATCATCTCAGAAGGAAACGTCCCCCTACCCATTAAGGCAGTCACATCCCATCCTCCCCCTCTGCTAGTCCTTGGCAACCACTAATCCGCTGTCTATGTGAAATCGCCTATTCTGAATATTTCTTAAGAAAGAAATCATGCAACATGTGGCCTTTTGTATCTGGCTTCTTTCTCTTATAACATTCTTGAGGTTCATCATTGTTGTAGCACTTGTTCCTTTTGTGGCTGCGTAGTATTCCATTGTATGGATGTAGCATTTTTTTCATCCATTCATCAGTTGATGAACATTTGGGTTGTTTCCCCTTTTTGGCTATTGTGACTAATGCTAATGTGAATATTCTTATGTAAGTATTTTTGTGGGCGTATGTTTTCATTTCCCTTGGGTATACATACTTAGGAGTAAAATTGCTGGGTCATGTGGTAACTCTTTAACTTTTTGAGGAACCCCATACTGTTTCCTGTAGATGCTGCACCATTTTACGTTTCCACCAGCAATGTGTGAAGGTACACATTACCTCTTAAACCTCACAATAGCCTTAAGAGTTAGGTTAAGTTATTATCCTAATTTTTTACGTGGGGAAACTGACTCACAGAGAGATTCAGTACATTTTCCAAAAATCACAGAGCTAAGAAGCGAAAGAATCAGGATTTAAAATCTGGCAGTGTGGCTCTACAATGTGCTTTGAACTCTAACATAATATGTACAAAGCCTGAAGCAACTTCTCAGTACTGTATTTAAGAGAGCATAGCAATGTAAGTCTTCCTAAATCAATAATTTATAAATGAAACAGCTTAAAAGACTTCCAAGTTTCAATCTTACGATATTTATCATACAAATTAATATACCTAAACTCATCTATATAAATTATGTGCTGTAGTAAGAAGAAAAAGAGCAAAGATAAGAGAAAAAGAGAAGAAGACGAAGAAACCCAGCTTGATATTGTTGGTGAGTCAGTTTTCAGTGCTCTCTTCTGAAAATAGTTAATGTTTCCTGAGATCTCATTGAAAATATTTTCCTAGTTAGAAATTTATGATATATTCATATTCGTCTTAAAGTGCTTAAATATTACCTACAGTTATAAATTCCATTTATTCTTTAGCACAGTAGATGCTACTGATACCTTTACTTCATTATCAGGAGAGAAAAATTATAACTCTGACTTAGTAGGCACCGTTAGACTGCTTAATAGCAGGAGATTCTGATACATAATTTTAAACTCCTAATGTAAATGTTATTCAACCAAATATATTTTACAAGTTATTTTCTTTGCACATGTATGCATTTAAATTGTAGAAGTCAGTTGTCTCTTTTTTTATTTTTTTTATTTTTTATTAATTTTTTGGCACACAAAGCAATAAATATTTTCTAAAAATACATACAAACAAAAAGATGCATATCAAACATATTAGGAAGACTGCACATGGGAAGATGGGGAATAGAAATGGAGGGTGGGAATTAAAGAAAATAAATGAGAGGGACTTTGTATGGATCAATGATAATAATTCTCTATTTGACAAAGAAGAAGGAGAAGGAAGAGGAAGAAAAAGCAAGTGGGATAAAGGATCAGAAAGGGAGGAAAATAAAAAAAATTAGAGTATGACTCCAGGGTAGACTTGTTTTGTTGTTGCTGGGTTGGTTGGTTGGTTTGTCTGTTGTATTTTTCATATGTTTTGCCATGTTGGCCAGGCTGGTCTCGAACTCCTAGCCTCAAGTCATCAACCCGCCTTGGCCTCCCAGAGTGCTGGGACTACAGGCGTGAGCCAGTACGTCCAGCCCCCACATTGCATCTGGCCTCCGTGGTAGACCTCCCAGATGGGGCGGCCGGGCAGAGGTGCTCCCCACATCCCAGATGGGGCAGCTGGGCAGAGGCGCTCCTCACTTCCCAGACAGGGCGGCCGGGCAGAGATGCTCCTCACTTCCTAGACCCTAGACGGGGTGGCGGCCCAGCAGAGGTGCTCCTCATTTCCCAGATGTGGTGGCCAGGCAGAGGTTCTCCTCACTTCCCAGACAGGGCGGCCGGGCAGAGGTGCTCCTCACATCCCACATAATGGGCGGCCAGGCAGAGGCGCTCCTCACTTCCCAGATGGGGTGGCCGGGCAGAGGGGCTCCTCAGTTCCCAGACAGGGTGGCCGGGCAGAGGCGCTCTTCACATCCCAGACGGGGCAGCTGGGCAGAGGCGCTCCTCACTTCCCAGATGGGGCGGCCAGGCAGAGACGCTCCTCACTTCTTCCCAGACTGGGTGGCCAGGCAGAGGCGCCCCTCACTTCTAACCAGGCGGGGCAGCCGGGCAGAGGTGCTCCTCATTTCCCAGACAGGGCGGCCGGGCAGAGGCGCACCTCGCTTCCCAGATGATGGGTGGCTGGGCAGAGGCGCTCCTCACTTCCCAGATGGGGCGGCCAGGCAGAGACGCTCCTCACCTCTTCCCAGACTGGGTGGCCAGGCAGAGGCACCCCTCACTTCTAACCAGGCAGGGCGGCCAGGCAGAGGCGCTCCTCACTTCTTCCCACATGGGGCGTCTGGGCAGAGGCGCTCCTCACTTACCAGATGGGGCGGCCGGGCAGAGGCGCTCCTCACATCCCAGACAATGGGCGGCCGGGCAGAGGCGCTCCTCACTTCTTCCCACATGGGGTGGCCGGGCAGAGGCGCTCCTCACATCCCAGACGATGGGTGGCCGGGCAGAGGCACTTCTCACTTCCTAAACGGGGCGGCCGGGCAGAGGCGCTCCTCAGTTCCCAGACAGGGTGGCCGGGCAGAGGCGCTCCTCACTTCCCAGATGATGGGCGGCTGGGCAGAGGCGCTCCTCACTTCCCAGATGGGGTGGCCGGGCAGAGGCACTCCTCACTTCTTCCCAGATAGGGTGGCCGGGCAGAGGCCCTCCTCACTTCCCAGACAGGGCAGCCGGGCAGAGGCACTCCTCACATCCCAGATGATGGGCAGCCGGGAAGAGGCACTCCTTACATCCCAGACTATGGGTGGCCAGGCAGAGACGCTCCCCACCTCCCAGATGGGGTGGCAGCACGAGAGAGGCTGCAATCCCAGCACCCTGGGAGGCCAAGTCAGGCGGCTGGGAGGCGGAGGCTGCAGCCAGCCAAGACCACGCCACCGCACTCCAGCCTGGGCAACACCGAGCACCGAGTGAGTGAGCCTCCATCTGCAGTCCCAGCACCTCGGGAGGCTGAGGCGGGCAGACCGCTGGAGGTCAGGAGCTGGAGACCAGCCTGGCCAACATGGCGAAACCGCGCCTCCAGTCAAAGGACAAAAACCAGGCAGGGGTGGTGGCGCGTACCTGCAATCCCAGGCAGCCCGCAGGGCAAGGCAGGAGAATGATGGGTGCCGGAGGCAGGGAGTCTGCAGTGCGCGGACTATACTCCAGCCTGGGCAACAGAGGGAAGAAAGAGGAAACAAAGAAAGAAAGGAAGAAAGAAAGAAGGAAGGAAGGAAGGAGAAAGAAAAGAAAGAAAAAAAGAAAGAAAGGAGAGAGAGAGAAAGAAAAGTCGGTTGTCTCTTAAAGGAAGTACTTCACAGGAAAAATCATTATTTTGTGAACTCTGAAATGAATGAAAATCTTAAATACAACATCAGGGTAGCCTGTAAATGATACTAGAAATAAACTGACCTAAACACACTTAACCAGCCTATTTTCCGTTTTGTTCTTTCCATACATTTTTTTTTCTCTTTTAAAACTTGGAAAGTTGCATTTTGAATCTTCATAAATTATGGTAACTTAAAAAATATATAAAATATGGAATGATATAAAGCTAATGTTCTGGAAGAATCATTGCTTTCAAAATGGCAAATCGACAATTCTAAAGTTAGGGTAGATATCTAGGGTAGATACGTAGATGTGGAATTGCTGTGTCAAGGGATAGGTGAATGTTTAACCATATAAGAAACTGCCAAAAATTTTCTAAAGTGGTTGTACCATTTTACCCTCCCACCAAGAATGAATTAGTGCTCCAGTTACATCCTTGCCAAGAGTTGATGGTGTTTTCAGTCGTTTCTCCCAGTCTGAGTTTTACCTTTTCAGTTTCTTAATGGTGGTTTTTGGATGAGCAGCTTTTTTTTTTTTTTTTTTTTTTTTGAGGCAGAGTCTTACTCTGCCTCCCAGGCTGGAGTGCAGTGGCGCGATCTCGGTTCATTGTAAGCTCCACCTCACAGGTTCATGCCATTCTCCTGCCTCAGCCTCCCGAGTAGCTGGGAGTGCAGGTGCCCGCCACCACGCCTGGCTAATTTTTTGTGTTTTTAGTAGCAACGGGGTTTCACCATGTTAGCCAGGATGGTCAGAAGCTTTTAATTTTTATAAAGCTTAGTTTATTTTTTTTTCTTTTATGGTTACTGCCTTATCTCTTTGATCTAAGAGATCCTTGCTTACCCCAAAGTCAGGAAAATATTCTACATTGTCTTTTAGAGGCATCATAGTTTTAGTTTTTGCATTAAATCTGTCATTCATCTCAAATTTTGGCATGACGTTGTGAGTTCGGTTTCAAGATTTACTTTTTTTTTTGACATCTTGATAGTTGTGCCAGCACCACTGGTGTTTCCTTTTTCCATTAATCCACTTTGGTACCTTCATAACAAATCAATTAACTTCCTATGTATGGGTCTATTTCTGGACTCTGTTCTATCGATACGTTTGTCTGATTTTCTATTGGTATATTTCTCTTGATTGCTGTAATTTCATGAAGTCTTGAGATCAGGTAGTGTGAGTCCTCCAACTTTGTACTTATTAACTATTAATTTATTAATTTCTGCAGTGAAGCTTGTTGGATTTTCTCAAGAACTGTATTGAGTCCAGATCATTTGGGAGAGAATCAACATCTTAATATCGGGCCTCAATATTTCATAATTTTCAATGTAGCAGTCTTTCATGCCTGTTTAAACATTTATTCTTAAGTATTTTATAATTTTACACTACTGTCAATAGAACCTTTGAATTTGATTTTCCAGTTGTTTGCTGTCAGTACGTAGATATGCAATTGACTTTTGTGTAGTGACTTTGTAGTCGATAAGTCTGTTTCACTTATTACTTCTAGTGGTTTGCTTATATAGAAAACTAAGAAATTTGCAATTGTGTTTCCTGTTACTATCATTTTACTTCTTTCTTTCTAATCCTTGTGTCTTGTCTTTCTTTTTATTGGTTTATTATACTGTCCAGGACTTCCACAGTGTTGAACAGAAGTCATGAGAATGGGCATAATTGCATTGTTCCCAAGGTGAGGCAGAAAGCTTTCAGTAGTCCACCATATGGTATGATGTCTGTAGGATCTGCAGAGAAAACATTTATCAAAATGAGGACATTCCTTTTAAACTTTGTTTCTTGGGAGTTTTTATTTTAGTGGTGTTTAATGCTGTCAGATGCCTCTTTCTGTATCTGTTGAGATGATTATACAGCTTTCTTCATTCTGCCAATGAATTACATTGGTTTCATTTTCAACTTTTAAAGTAACTTTATATCCCTGAGATAAACCCCACTTAGTTGTGGTGCATTGTCCTTTGGGATATTGCTAGATTTGACTTCTAGGTGTTTGTGTTTGTTTGTTTTTTTTTTAAGATTTCTATATTGGTGTTGATGGGAGATATTGGACTTTTGTATCCTTTTCTTGTAATGTCTTTATTTGATTTTGGTGTCAAGGTGATATTGCATGTCATAAAATTAGATGGAAAGTGCTGTCTCCTTTCCTATTTTTGGAAATAGCTGTGTGATATGGATATGATTTGTTCTTTACATGTTTGATAGAATTCACCAGTGAAGTCAACTGAACATAGAGGGTTTTGTTTGGTTTGGTTTTAGATTTTTTGTGGGAAAATTAAAATTTTTTAAGAAATATTTTCAGATTTTTTTGTTGTGTCAGTTTTGGTAACTTGTGTCGTTTAAGAAAATTTCATTTCATCTAAGTTGTTGGATTTATTGGCATAAAATCGTTCAGAATATTCCTTTCTTTAATATGCTTTTAATGTCCATAGAATCTAATCTGTATTGCAGTCTCTTCATATTGGTAATTTGTGTTTTTCCTGTTTTTTCCTGGATCAGTCAGTCTAGCTGGAGGTTTCTCAATTCTTTATAAGATCATTTATTTTAGATCGTTAATGATCTTTTAGTACAGGTGTATTCAATCTTTTAGCTTCCCTGGGCCACAATGGAAGGAGAAGAATTGTCTTGGGCCACACAGAAAATACACTAATGATAAGCTGATGAGCCAAAAAAAAAAAAAGCAAAAAAATCTCATAATGTTTCAAGAAAGTTTATGAATTTGTGTTGGGCTGTATTCACAGCTGGCCTGGGCCACATTCAGCTCTCAGGTTGGACAAGCCTGTTTCAGTATTACTTATTTTCTCTTTTTTTCATTTTCTATTTCATTTATTTTCAATCTTTTTTTTTCCCTCCCTTTAACTTATTTTAAGTTCACTTTGCTCTTGTTTTATAGCTTCATAAGAAGGGAGTTAGACCTCTTCATTCCACTTTAGTTTCAGTTATAGTCAACACATTTTGTTTTCATTTTCATTCCATTCAAAATATTATCTAGTTTTCCTTGTGATTTTTCTTTTTGTGGACACATAAGTTATTTAGAAGTGTATTGTTTTTAATTTCTACTACATAGAGATAGGTATGTTATTGTTGCTGATTTCTAATTCATTTATAGTATAGTTGGAGAACATACTTTCTTAGTGAATTTCCATGTACATTTGAAAAGAATGTGTGTATTCTGCGGATGTTGGTTCAGGGTTTTTTTTTTTTTTTTGGAGATGGAGTCTCGCTGTTGCCCAACAGGCTGGAGTGCAGTGGTGCGATCTCAGCTCACTGCAACCTCCACCTCCCAGGTTCAACTGAATCTCCTGCCTCAGCCTCTGGAGTAACTGGAATTACAGGCACCTGACACCACACCCAGCTAATTTTTAAAATTTTAGTAGAGACAAGCTTTCACCATGTTGGCCAAGCTGGTCTCAAACTCCTGACCTCAAGTAATCCGACCGCCTCAGAGTCCCAAACTGGTGGGATTCCAGGAGTGAGCCATGGTGCCCAGCCAGTTCAGTGTTCCTTAGATGTCTGTTAGGTCAACTGGTAGAACTTGTGACTATGCATATCTTCTGTGTCCTTACTGATTTTTTACTAATCCTACAGTGTATTGAGAATTATGTTAAAATCTCCAGCTGTAATTCTAGATCTGTCTACTTGAGCAGTTTTTGCTTAAAGTATTTTGAAGCTCTCATAAGATGTGTAGACATTTAGGATTGTTAAGTCCTCCTTATAAATTCAGTCTTTCATTTTCATAATATTTTAACCTTATTTCTGTTAAATGTCTTGATGCCTAGTTAAATTATTTGACCACCCTTTTGCTCCTGTCAAGCCTGAGCCTTTGTTCGTTTGTGCTTATTTATTAGGGTTTTGCCCATAGACTTAGACAGTGACTCTTACTCTATGAAAGGTTCATCCCCATGGGCCTCAGCCACATGTTCTTGGCATACTTGGTGAGTTCTCTCCACTCTGCTATGTCCCAAATTTGTGTGATCACTGGCATCTCCAGTCAGCCCTCAGCAGTGCCAGCCACTCTGCAGAGGCCTTGTGGAGCCTGCCTACTGCATGCACTCCCCCCAGCCCTTGGCCACAGACCTGCAGAGAACTTTTGCATACTCTTTTGAGGCCTCACCTGTGTGTAGTTCCCTCTTCTCCAGTACTTATTCTCTAAACTCCCAACATATTAGCACTGCAAGACTCTCAGCTTAGTGACATTGCCTCATTTCTGGAGGTCTCTACCTCTCTCCGTGTGGTCAAGAAACTGCCATTGGGCAGAAAACAGAAGTGTGTGTGAGATCTGCCTCCTGTATTTTCCTGTTCTCAAATATCACAGTCCTGTTCTACCTGTGTTCCAATCCCAAAAACAGTTTTCTCAAATACTGTATCCAGTTTCAGTTTTCTGGTTGGTCATGGTGGGAGGGCAAGTCCATCTTGGCTGGAAAAGGAAGTCCTTCTGCGTCTTTTTCTCTTTGTCCTTCCACCTTCTTTTGCATTGTGGATTTTCTAAACTTGCCGTATAAGTTAGCATGTGCCTATTTGTGAAGGGAAAGAAAAAAAACCTTTTAATTTTTTAAAGCTGTTCTGTTGGTTCCTCACAAAGATCTGAAGGGATTGGTAAATAGGATGAAAGAAATTCTGTCTTTCACATAGAGAAAACCAAGTGTGACATTAATAAACACGAGCATGTCTGTAAGCAAAGAGTTTCACTAAGCTCTGCTAGATTAAGAAGCAGTTGGACTTATAACATCGTAGTTTGCAAAACACATATGTTTTATTTACCCAGGAACTAAAGCTAAGTAAGCTATGGGTTAATAGAAGGTCTGTGAAGGGTACTTAGACTACAGTAAGATTGGGGAAGAAAATTCCATTTCCAAATCTAAGATATATCATTCCCTTGTGCCAAGTACATAATGAAGGTACAGATACAAGGGGGCCCTTAGCACGGAAGCACTGGGTTAGTCAGAAGGTGAGATGGGCTGTCACACAGCCTTGATGATAGAATGAGGGTGCCCTGGTGAAGGGGTGGCCTGCCCCTCCACACCTGTGGGTGCTTCTCGTTAGGTGGGATGAAAGACTTGAGAAAAGGAATAAGACACAGAGACAAAGTGTAGAGAAAGAAAAGCGGGGCATAGGGGACCAGTGCTGTGCTTACAGAGGACCCACACCGGCACCGGCCTCTGAGTTCCCTTAGTATTTATTCATAATTATCTTTACCATCACTGGTGCTGTGCTTTGAGATGTATATGCGAACATCTCCATAAACCTTTTAGCAGTATTGCTCCAGCAAGCCCCACCTTATTCCTAAAGGCGGTTTTCTCCTTACTCAGTAAATAAAGCACACAAAGGGTTTTACCTGGAGATGTTCCATCGCCCAGGGATGGGCAGGAGACAAATGTTTTTCTTTTTCTCTAGATTAAAGAGAATGGTGATGACCTTTAACCATAAGCAGCCTTTAGGCACTTGTTTAACAAAGCACATTCTGCACCGCCCAAAATCCTTTTAACCTTAAGTCACCACAGCACATGTCTCTTGCAAGGACAAGGTTGGGGGTAGGGTCACAGATTAACAGCATCTCAAATACAGAACTAAATGGAGTCTCTTATGTCTACTTCCTTCTATATAGACACAGTAACAGGCTGATCTCTCTTTCTTTTCCCCACACCCTGGTAGTATCTTATCAGCCACGACGCTGGTGCATCGGGCTTTTTCTTTTTTTTTGAGACAGGCTCTTGCTTTGTTGCTCAGGCTGGAGTGCAGTGATGTGATCATGGCTCAGTGCACCCTCGACCTTGTAGGCTCAAGCAATCCTCTCACCTCAGACTCCCGAGTAGCTGGGACCACAGGTTCCTACCACCATACCCAGCTAATTTCTTAATTTTTTTGTAGAGATAGGTGTCTCCTTTTGTTGCCTAGGCTGATTTTGAACTCCTGGGCTTAATTGATTCTCCTGCTTCCGCCTCTCAAAATGCTGGGATTACAGGCATGCCAGACATATGTAAACATTCTAAACTGTGTGAAAATATGTGAAAAGCTTTGTCATGCATTGTGAGACAACGCAGCAGGAATATTTGACCATCTGCCTAAGGTTTAAAAGGAAATAACTTTAAGCATGTGTCTAAATAGCAAGTAATATTTTGGAGCGGATTCTCTTAAATTCAGCTTGGGCATCTGCAGCATATACACAGCTTGAGCTGTAACCTGACATAGAAACAGGCAACTTCGGTGCCCGTGTTCTTAGGATCCACTGCTTTTTCACAGCTAAAACCCCAGAGTGGCACCGTTAAGTATTACGTTATGTTACTTTAGTCGTTAAACATATAAGCATACCTCCAAAGGCTGAATGGAGGCCACTTGCAGAAAATAGGCAGAATGCTCACATTTAATTCTTGATGATACTATATTTAGCTTTCTTATTCTTTGAAATCTCATTGAGAAAAAATACTGGCATCTGCCCAAAGTAATTTCTTTTTCAGTTGACAATATTATAAGTAATGTTATTGTATCATTTCCCTACTTGGACAGAGTGTGAAAATTTTGAGGAGCTTGTCTGCCAGAAATTTCTTCTTCATTTGCAAAACATTAATGAGATATTATATGTAAATGATTTTATTTAATATTAAGTGTACTTGGTCAATGTGGCATAGAACATACAAAATAAATCTAATTTAAAATCATTAACTATTACATTTATAAGAAAGACTTGCTAATTATAACACTGTTGATAATGATTCTGAATAAAGCATTATTTATTTTCCTGAAAACGATTGTAGCTATAACTCAATCATCTAAATTGCCATTAGTTTTATTGCTTTTTAATTGTCTTTAGCTGAAATTTTAATTTTGATTTTCTATTTCTCCATTGGTTTTGTTTGTGTGTGGAAGTAAAATATACAGAATATAGAATTTGCCAGTTTTTCTATTTTTAAGTGTACGCCTCAGTGGCATTGAAATACATGCACCATTTTACCTTCCCACCAGCATTGCACAGGGTTTCAGTTTCTACACATCCTGCCCAACATTTGTTTTTCTGGTTTTCTTGGTTTCTGTTTTTTGTTTGTTTGTTTGTTTTGATAATAGCTATTCTAATGGGTGTGAAGTGGTATTGCATTTTGGTTTGGATTTACATTTCCCTAGTGACTAGTGATGTTGAGCGTCTTTTCAAGTGCTTATTGGCCATTTGTACATCATTGGAGCAATGTTCGTGTACGTCCTTTGCCCAGTTTTGAATTGTGGTATTTGTCTTTTTGGAGTTCTCTATATAGTCTGGATATTAATTCCTTATAATGTATGTAGTTTACAAATATTTTCTCCATTCTCTGTGTTGCCTTTTACTCTGTTGACGGCAGTCCTTGATGCACAAAAGTTTTTAATTCTGATGAAGTCCGGTTTGTCTATGTTTTCTTTTGTTGCCTGTGCCTTTGATGTTCTATACAAGAAATCATTGCCCAATTCATAGTCATGAAGCTTTTCCCATTTTCTTCTAAAAGTTTTCTAACTTTAGCTCTTACATTTACGTCTTTGGTCTATTTTAAGTTACTTTTTGTATTTGGTGTTAGGTAAGGGTCCAACCTCATTTTAGCTAAAATTTTATGTATTTTAAAATTTATTATAGAAATCATGAAATGTTTAGTTGAATAGAAAATTTTGTGCCGTGGAATTAACTGAATCTTTAAAACCTTTTTATTATGGAAATATCCAAACTATTCCATACATAGAAGAATATAATGAGTCTCCCATGTGCCCAGGCCCCAACATTAATTATCAATATTTTGCCAATCTCGTTTGATTTACACACACACCCACACGCACATTTTTTCCTCGAAAATTTTAAGTAAAATCACAGATACTATGTCATTTTACCCATAAGTACATAAATGTACATTTCTTAATGTGGTATGTCTTTCTGTCATCACCTGTTTCCTTCTTTATTTTTATACATTATACTATGTCATTATCAAACCTCGTAAAATTAACAAGAATTCCTTAATATGTCGTATCCAGTTAATGATTGACTCATTTCTACTCGAGCTAAAGTACAATTTAGAAGGAGGTTTGAGGACATTTTGTAACATTAAGATATAAACTTTTATAACAACTGCTTAAATAATTGTTCCTAGAATCTAACATTTCTATTGGCAAATTGGAAATTAGTATACATAGACATAGATTCTGCTCATTTTACTTTCAATCTAAAATCATAGTTAAGATTACTGGCCAGGTGCGGTGGCTCACACCTGTAATCCCAGCACTTAGGGAGGCAGAGGCAGGTGGATCATGAAGTCAAGAGTTTGAGACCAGCCTGGCCAATGTGGTGAAACTCCGTCTCTACTAAAAATACAAAAAAAATTATTCAGGCGTGGTGGCAGGCGTCTGTAACCCCAGCCACTTGGGAAGCTGAGGCAGAGAATTGTTTGAACCCGGGAGACGGAGGTCGCAGTGAGCCGAGATCGCATCACTGCACTCCAGCCTGGGTGACAGAGCGAGTCTCTGTCTCAAAAAAGAAAAAAAGATTGCTACACTAGAAAGTCTTCCTGTAGAGGCATTTTATTTTATTTTATTTTTTATTTTTTTTATTATACTTTAGGTTTTAGGGTACATGTACACAATGTGTAGGTTTGTTACATACGTATCCATGTGCCATGTTGATTTCCTGCACCCATTAACTCGTCATCCAGCATTAGGTATATCTCCTAATGCTGTCCCTCCCCCCTCCCCCAACCCCACAACAGTCCCCGGAGTGTGATGTTCCCCTTCCTGTGTCCATGAGTTCTCATTGTTCAGTTCCCACCTATGAGTGAGAACATGCGGTGTTTGGTTTTTTGTCCTTGCGATAGTTTACTGAGAATGATGTTTTCCAGTTTCATCCATGTCCCTACAAAGGACATGAACTCATAATTTTTTATGGCTGCATAGTATTCCATGGTGTATATATGCCACATTTTCTTAATCCAGTCTATCGTTGTTGGACATTTGGGTTGGTTCCAACTCTTTGCTATTGTGAATAGTGCCGCAATAAACATACGTGTGCATGTGTCTTTATAACAGCATGATTTATAGGACATGAACAGACACTTCTCAAAAGAAGACATTTATGCAGCCAAAAAACACATGAAGAAATGCTCCTCATCACTGGCCATCAGAGAAATGCAAATCAAAACCACAGTGAGATACCATCTCACACCAGTTAGAATGGCCATCATTAAAAAATCAGGAAACAACAGGTGCTGGAGAGGATGTGGAGAAATAGGAACACTTTTACACTGTTGGTGGGACTGTAAGCTAGTTCAACCATTGTGGAAGTCAGTGTGGCGATTCCTCAGGGATCCAGAACTAGAAATACCATTTGACCCAGCCATGCCATTACTGGGTATATACCCAAAGGACTATAAATCATGCTGTTATTAAGAGGCATTTTTAAGAAACATTATGATAGGCATTGCCTCTGGAAAGCAGGCATGAATTAGATGGCTGGGGTCCATCATGAGAGAGACCGTTCTCTATATATCACTTTATACCTTCACATGTTGCCTTTTGTTTTGTTTTGGTCCTTTTTTGAGACAGGACCTTGCTGTGTCACTCAAGCTAGAGTGCAGTGGCATGATCATAGCTCACTATAACCTTGAACTCCTGGGCTCAAGTGATCCTCTTTACCACCTCCCCGAGTAGCTGGGATTACAGGCATGCACCCCCATGCCTGGCTGTGTGTTGCTATTTTGTGTTTTAAAAACCTAATCCTGACTGTGCTGGTAGTCGCATGAATCTGTGCACATACATGCAAACAAGTACATGTAAAACTGGTGAAATCTGAATAAGCTTCATGGATTATATCAATGTCAGTTTCCTGATTCTAACAGTGTATGATACTTATGCAAGATGTCATCACTGAGCCAAAGCGAGTAAAGAATATGTGAAATCTTTGTATTACTTCTTACAACTGCAAAATGGAAAGTTTTTAAAACTAAGTTATAATAACAAAGAACTCTGTGTCAAAACTAAATTATAAAGTTGAAATATCAATTTTATTTTTTAGGAATCTGGTGGACAGTAAAAAACCTTGGTGAAATTTCGGGAACCATAGCCATTGAAATGGATGAGGGAACCTATATACATGCACTCGACAATGGTCTTTTTACCCTGGGGGCTCCACACAAAGAAGGTTTGTGTCTGGAAGGGAAGAGGCTGCCACAAGTTTAGATTTTAGGACATTCATTCACTTAGGCCAAACTCTAACTAGTCTCAAACATTTTCCAAAGGAATGGAAGCATTGCATTTGACTCTTCCTTTTTTTTTAATTCCTTAATATTCACCAGCCATTGGCAAGTCCCTCTTTCTAATATAAGCATTTGAAAACATTCCGTATAGTTCCAGAAGAGTATCTCTGGAAATCAAAACAACACGAATAATTAAAATAGTAAGTGGAAAGAAAAAAAAAACCTATTTGAGTCAAAAATGTTTGAATTTCTTTTTTATTCAGACCTATTACCAAAACTAACCTGGGTGCATTTAACAATTTGAAGTTTCCTCATTTTCTTTAGCCCATTAGAGGAAGCACTAATGAGATACGAAGTAATTAGAAGATAAAAAGCAGCATCGTTTCGTTAGCAAGGCCATCCCTTGAATAAATGAAAGCATTTAGCTTTTTAAATAAGTGCTTATTTATGACTGTATTTTAAAACATAAAGAGAAGCTATCTCAAAAATTACTATATAAGCATTATATCACCCTGTCTTACTCAGTATATAAAATTAGCACTGTAGTTAAAAGAAGGTAAAATAGATCTTGATTCCAAAGATACAGTATTACAGTGACATCAGTATATCTGAATATTCTTACATTTAATTGCAGAAGAAAATAGCCACATTTTTTAAAGCAAAATAATCTCTTTATATTTATAGCAAATGTCAATTTTATTTTCAGATGTTTTTTCTCCAATAGTTGATGAGTCCTCCAGAGCAGTTTACCGCTGGCAAATTATCTGATTCCAGGTGAGCTTATGTTGTAATGTAATTAGTAACCAGTTATTTTAAAAATTGTATTCATTTAAAATTTTAGTATCTGTCTTACTTAAGCCCACAGGGTAATTTTGATATAATAAATGAAATATCTTTTTTGAAAAGTAAATTTTGTGATCACTTTTAGTGGATTTCCTGTCAATATATAATGCTAGGCTGGAAAAAAGATATGTAAGTTAAAAAATGAAGATTAATAATTTCACACACCAAATAAGATAGATTAAAAAATCAAATAGTACAAAACTTGGTTCACTGTTGCTATGATATTTAAACTCACTGTTTGGAAGTCTAAAGACAAACAGAAAGACTAAAAAAAGGAATATTGTTGAAACCAGCAGAGAATGTTAACAGCATCGTAACGACCAAAAGAATATTTTTACTCACTATTTTTACAGTCATTTTATAAAGTAACCTTTTTTATTCTCACCTTGTGCAGAAGTATAGAATGATTCTTTGGGAAAAAGATACCGAAAGTGAATTTACATATTTTAGTAATTGCTTACATCAACATGATAATGATTTCTGTTATATAATCATTAACATATAAAGGAGTAAAAGTCAATTCTGGCATCCCAGGGGATTCTCAGTAAGGTAAAAGATTAGAAATCATAATTTTAAAAAATCACATTTAGATGATTATTTCTGTACTTTCTTTGAAAGTCTGATAAGTATGGTGAAAGACAAAGAATAAAAGCAGAGGAAGAAAAAATTCAGTAGTTTTAAACTGCTTTACAATTATAAACAAAAAAGGATTATAAAGAAAATTAACTGACAAATGAGGAAAATATTTGCAACAATCTTAATAGGCAGTGAGTTCTTACTCTTCATGTGTATCTTGTATAGAATTCATAGCACTGAAGACCCCAGTAGAAAAATTGTGAACAGTCAGATCTTAATAGAAAAATGGACAAGGGACATTATCAGATAATCTAAAAACTAAAAAGGAAAGGAAAAGAAAAACAATTGTTATTCTAGTTAACTGCTAAAATGCAAATTAATAGGATACTTTTTTTTCCATATCAGGTTTTCAAGTATTTTTTTAGAGTCATAATGTTTAAAAAAAAATCCATGATACAAAACATACTCTGTTAATTTGAGGTAAGAATGTAAATGGACGCAGCATTTTCTGGAAAACAGTTTGACGACATAAGAACTTTACAGTTTATACCCTTTGATCCAATTATTTCTAGGAATTTTCTCTAAGGATAAATCAGTTTTATGTACAGAATAGATGTAAATAGAACTATTTATGATAAGAGAAAAAGTAAGTTTTAGTAATTTATTATTGAACTTTAACGAAGTATACTTGAAGAATTATGAATTTTGAAAATATGTGTTATGTAATATATAAGGTACAATGTTTATATTAAAAGAGCAAAATATAAAACTAAATTTAAAACTTCACTGTCCAATATGGCAACAACTAGTCACAGGTAGCTTTTTTTTTTTTGAAGGCACAGAGTCTCACTCTGTCACCCAGGCTGGAGGGCAATGGTGTGATCATAGTTTGCTATAACCACAAATTTCTGGGCTCAAGCAATCCTGCATCAGCCTCCCAAGTAGCTGGTATTACATGCTCACACCACCATGCCCAGCTAATTTTTTAAATTTTTTTGTAGAGATGGGGTCTCACTATGTTGTCCAGGCTGATCTTGAATTTCTTGCCTCAAGCAATTCTCCCACTGGCTTCCCAAAGCACAGAGATTACAGGAGTGAGTCACCACTCAGCCACGTACATCTTTTGAACACTTGGAATATGTCCAGTCTGAAATTTTAAGATATGTACACAACCACACACATACACATGTCCTGTTTTGATGTTCTATAATTAATTTTCCCTCAGTTTTTAACTTTTATCTATCTTATTAATGTACAGAATCGCCCTGAAATCTGGCTATGGACAATATCTTGGTATAAATTCAGATGAACTTGTTGTTGGACGTTCAGATGCAATTGGACCAAGAGAACAGTGGGAACCAGTCTTTCAAAATGTAAGTGCTGTTATTGTTTATAAAAGCTTCCTGTCATTTTAACAGAAAGTCTGTAACAATCATAATATATTTAAAAAGTAGGATGCAATACTATAATACATTAAATTGGAATAAATCAATAAGAACATAGAGCCTTAAAGAGATCTCAAAATAGAGTGCAACAAAAATAGCATTAGTACTTTTGCCCACAATTATTTCTGTGTACCCTTATTGCCTAGATATGGATCTCATTTCCATTAAAGAACCTGTCAATTTTAGGTCTCAGAGTAGGAAAACAGAATATTTCCTAAGTATCTTCTTTGTAGCAGAAATCATGGATGCTTTCAGAAACATTAGAGACTGTCAGCGAACAGTGGAGCTAGCTAAGACCAAGTTGTGACAATTTGTGCGTAAAATAAATAATAATAGTTCATTGAAGTAAATTATCTCTAAAAGACTTTCAGTTCATAAGCTTAAAATAGTGTACGAAAAGATAGTTTTAATACAAGAAGAAAAAAGATACATACTAATTCTTAATTTTAGTAAGTAGACAGTTGTAGTATGTGGATGTTTTGTTAAATCCTTGTTGATACAGAATACATAATTTCCTTTTTCTGTTTGTGTGAGAAGTAAAGATTGAACAAAAATATGTGAGTGTAAACAGTTTTTAAAAAGTAGATAACTATAACAAAAACAGTAAAGACTAGTGGGCACCACGCAGAACAAATAGAAGATAAGCTCAGCCTTTGAGTAGCAGCTTTGGTAGTATACAATAATGAACTGAAAATACTAACTCAGCGATGTTTTCTAAGATGACAGATTAAACAAACATCCCACCAGAAAGAGGTAATCACTTAGACTGATTTCCTCATCCCCTACGATAAAATCTTACAGTGACTTGAAAACTATTTTGACCCAATCCATTGAGAAATGCATTTTTACATTGCAGCCCAGCACACATACATGTATAACTGAAGCAAGAGTGGTACTTAACAATACTTACTTATCCATGTGTTATGCACCTTGATATTTCTTATTCTCTTTTACCCCTTCCTCTGTGTATCTGTGTATATTCCTTTCCCCCCTCACCCACCCAATACCATTCAGGAAACACTACATTGATTTCATTACCTGCTAATCTGTTGCAACCCCTTTGAGATGATCGTACTAGTTATGATGAGATACTTCTAATAAAAGTTACACCAGTAGAAAAATGCCAGTATTTCATAAGGCCAGGATGATGACTTACATAGTACTAATAATACAACACTTTAGGAAAGTTCATTTCATTTTATTTTTAGGAAGGACACTAAGTTTCAAAAATTTTAAATTTAAATGAAAGAGGGTCTTAAAACTGTATTGCAAAAAGGACTCAGCTGAATAATCTGTGGCACAAGTTTAAATCGCCTTGGACCACACCGCCATGTTCCAGTGCTCACTAGGAGCCATCCAGATGAGAGACCACCCAGCCATTGTGACTTGACTAAGAAATTAAATCCATGTTATCAGCACGTTTTTAACTGGATGTGATATAAAGTTAACATATTTTGTAATCATTGTATTTGTAAATATTTTGTCTAAGTGTTATGGTATTCCAAGTTTTCCAAAAAAATCAACCAAATACAAGTTATAAATAAACATTATATTTGTTAAGGGAGTTAAGCTAACCAAATTTATAACCCAGATATAGACAAACAAGAAAATCAGTTTTTAAAGTTTTGTTTAATAGAAAGCAGTGTAATACATCAAACATTAAGCAACTAAAAAAGTATGTGAATATTTATTTTCACACACAAAAGTCCCTGAGACATTGATTCTTAAATTTGAAACACCAAAGGATTGTATATACCTTTTCGTGTTTTCTAATTGTGAAGAAAATAAATTTTACTTAAAATGCTAATATTTGAATAAAGTATGAATTCATGATTATGTTCTTGTCTTTAAAGTTAATTTCTCAAACTGAACTAAATCAGTTTTATCTGCAGTAGATCTTTTAGAAAGGAAGAAATCTTACCTTATCTAATTAGAATTTAGTCCTACTAGGAAGATACACTACAAATGTTTATTGTGGTAATCTTTGAATAGTAAAATGAAAGGTGATTTTGGTTTCCTTTTCTATATGTTCTTGTATTATGTTTTTCAGGTTTTTCTCTAAGTTATTTTCTGTGATTTTTAAATCAGGGAGGAAAAGTTAATTCAGTCTAAACACTTAATATTTCTTCTACAAGAAGTATCCTCATGGCTATTTTGTTATTTTGTTTCACTTAGGGGAAAATGGCTTTGTTGGCCTCAAATAGCTGCTTTATTAGATGCAGTGAAGCAGGGGACATAGAAGCAAAAAGTGAAACAGCAGGAGAAGAAGAAATGATCAAGGTAACTCAAGGTAACGATGACATTTTATACCAATGACTACATTCACACATGCGATGTGACTGTATCTCTTTAAAATGTTAAGTCATCATTTACTGACACTTTAAAGATTTAGTTAATAGCTTTTTATAATGTGGTGTTCCAAATAGACTCATTTTTAATTATAAATCCTATAGTTGATGGCTCGTTTATACAATGTGGTAGAGAAATGAGTGCATCTAGGAGCTACCTTGCCATTATCTCCATGGATTAGTATCTTTTTCTGGTAGTTCCACATGCTGTTTTAGGCTTTCATGTTCTTGTTTTCTTGCTTGTATTTTAAAGTCTAATTTTTAAAATAGATAACATGTACACGTGGTCTAATATTTTCAAATAAAAGCATGTGAAGACATATGCCTGCCATGCGTCTTACTTACCTGTGTCCTAGCTCCTGTTCCTCTTTCCCTTTGTTTTGTTTTTTTATAGCCTCCTAAAATTTCTTTATAAACATATGAATATATTTATAATTTTCAACTGTTTTACACTAAAGTTAGCCTCCTCTATATTCTTCTCGACTTTGATTTTTTTTTCCTTAAAATTGTATCTTGGAGAGTTTTCTACTATTAATTTGAATGTAGAAAGTTTTCTCTTTTTCTTACTTTTCCTCTCTTTCTCTTTTTTAACAACCACATAATATTCCATTTTAGGGATATACCTTTATTTAGTCTCTTATAGATGGAAATTTAGGCTGTTTCCAGTCTTTTGCTCTTATAAACAGTGCTGCAGTACATAACATTGAATATGAATCAATTGTAGATGTGCAGGTGGACTTGAAGATAAATTTCCAGAAGCAGAATTACCAGGTCAGGAGTATACACATTTGTATTTATGTAATGCTTGAGCTTCTGTGATGATAATCACTCTATGAAACATAAAAAATCAGAACTTCTGGGGCCGTAGCCCTTACATTTTAAAAACATTTTTATTAATAGTACCCGTCTTCTTTGCATTAGGAGAAACATGAATCACATAAAACATTTTTTTTATTTTTAAAATTTGCATCACTAAGCTGGAAATAAAAATTCCTTATTCCAGGCTAAATTCCCTCATCCATAGTCAGACGTGTTATCCATTGCACCAGTGGCCTGTGCCCTCCCTAATCCTACTCTTTGTTTTACGTCATTATAAAAGTTACACAGACGTCTTCATATCAAGGTGAAATTCTAAATAATACTGTTAATATAACCTAGATAAATCAGGTAGTTAACTGGAATTTGATGAAAACATTTAAGGCTTAATTTTTTAGACTCACAAAAGCCACTGATCTTTAATGATAAACATATACGACGATGTGTCTAAAGAATAACTCCCCTATTCTTGACACATGGCTTTTTCTGTGTCTTGGCATTCCATCCCAGAACTGAGCAAAGGCACTGATCTTTAATGATAAACATATACCAGGATGTGTCTAAAGAATAACTCCCCACTTCTTGACACATGGTTTTTCTGTTTCTTGGCATTCCGTCCCAGTACTGAGCATCCCAAACCTTGCTTTGTTTGTCTCTGTTGGGAATCACACGTTGCATCCAGTCTGACCCAGATTTGCTCTGTAAGGCATTGTGGGGGCCAGAATGGAAGGCTCTAAGAGAGGGTGCAAGTGCCTTTTCTAAAATGTCCTTCGTTCTTATAATTAGAGCATAAAAATTTGTGTTACACTTTTCTCTACCAGTGTAATTTAAAAGCATCTATCAAATCTCTATGTCCTTCATGTTAGATTTCCAGTCATATGTTTGATTTTCTTTTAGAATAGTCTTGATTTCAGATAATTTCAAATCTAAAGCTCAAACAATTTCAATCTAAAATGTAGGTATTTTCTTGGAGAAGTGAAATGTTATATTTTTTCATTGCATGCATCCGGCACATGCGTTGTAATCTTGAATTTCCATAATGCTCCTGTGAGGTGGATGTGAGCTCAGCCTTACAGACAGGAAGACAGCCTCTGACCCTCCTTACAGCCTCGTGGTTTTTGTCATTCAGTTCATGGAAATCACGGTGATTTCATGGTGTGGTAAAACAGGATGTGTACCCAGGCCCAGCTGACTCCAGAGGCCACTCTGAGTATTTCATAGCACAATTGCTTCTCCAGAAACAGGTCACTGGGGAAATGCAGATGGGTTTGTGACTTACATTTAATTTTATTTATTTATATTTTATTGTATCATGTTTAAATTATTTTTCAGCTGGATATCGTCACAAAAGTGTTATTGAAGGCAACAATTACAAATATATGTGCAGTGCTTTGCACTTATACAAAGATACAAAGATACACAATGATTGCATTTTTCACTAAAGCAATTTTCAGACGAAATACAAACTTTTCTGGGTCTCTTTGGTTAGTCAAGTACTTGGAAGCTCTGAATAGTGATTATTTAGGACTCTTCTCGTACCATTTAATTGCAGGCTCTTCTAATCTCTGTCAGCCCTTCACCTTTATGACCTTGCCTTATCTACCAGAACACAGATCCCTCTTACTAAAGGTAGCATTGTGTTACAGGCCCTAGCAGGGAATGTTTTCACGTCTGGGACCCCTCTAATCAAAACTGTCACAAAGATGTCATTGGCACAAACACGTTATTTGTCATCACTTTCTAAGCAGCCCTGGAACTGGACTCTGGCCACAGAGCTCCCTTAGGAGACATGAGTCCTTACCATTGCCAATTGCCTGTTCTGTGGGTGATCCTAATTGTTGAATGCAGATCAATTAACTTATAACATGTGATAGTAAACATCTATTCAAACTTAGGAGGATATAAGAAGCTAGTAAAAGAGGTGGGTTCCAATTAATTAAAAACAAGTTGTTTACAGGAGGCTGAGGCAGGAGAATGGCGTGAACCCCGGGGGGCAGAGCCTGCAGTGAGCCGAGATTGCGCCACTGCACTGCAGCCTGGGTGAAAGAGCGAGACTCCATCTCAAAAAAAAAAAAAAAAAAGTTGTTTAACGTTGAAAGTTTTAATGCTTTGGTAATAATCTGTGCAATGTAAAAAGCTATTAAGCTTTCAATCTGATCAAATGAACACTTGTCTAATAGGGATAATTTGATCCTAGTGTATTCACTTGGAGGACAACATTAAATTACTTAATGATTGCTTTATTTCCTAGCAGGATCTGATGTGTAAAATGTTTCTGAAATAATTTTGTCTGCAGTGTTTCTGACACAAGGGCTGCGGAGGAAGCATGTGATGGCACTTACTCATATAGATTATATGTATGAAGTAAAAACACATAGCCAGAACCTGTCTTTTTCTGAATATAGTGGCTCAGTTAATTTTTTCTTCTGCATAAGAAATCATCTCGAATGTTCTTATGTGATACGTAAAGTGGGGAAGGTGGAAGATAAATATATAACCCATTGGATTCTCTTTTCCAGTATCTAGATTAGATCCTGTGCTGAAAGAGAAATGAAGAAAAAAGATGACATTCCAGAAGAAGACAAAGGAAATGTAAAACAATGTGAAATCAATTATGTGTATGTATGCTTTTCCTTTTAGACCTACAGATTTGGCAGTGAAGTGCTTCTCAAAGTGCTTTCAAAATAAATTACCTAATTAGCTGGGGATGGTGCGTGCCTGTAGGCCCAGCTACTTGGGAGGCTGAGACAGGAGGATTGTTTGAGCCCAGGAGTCAAGGCTGCAGTGAGCCCTGATCACCACTGCATTCCAGCCTGGGTGACAGAACAAGACCCTGTCTGAAAAAATGAAAACTGATAGACAAGAAGAGGCAACACAATGTAGCCTCTAGGACAGAGCACTGAGCTAAATGCTTTTCTTTTCTTGAGGGTTCAGTTTTCCTAATCATCCTACCAGCTCCCAAAACTAGTCACTCGGGTTAGTCAATCTTTTCATTCATAGAATGGGCGTGATGCCAGTCAAAGGCTGTGCTATGGCCAGGACACAGGGGACTCCAGCCAGCATGCCCTAATAGAAGTGGAGCCTTGTGCTACCCAGTCAATGAGTGGCCCTCCTCTTGAGAGGTCATGAAGGTCATCTTTGTTGTTCAAAAGCTCCAACTTATTGAAAAAAGTACAGTTAGACTTTTTTTTTCTTCCCCAAGATGGAGTCTCGCTCTGTCCCCCAGACTGGAGTGCAGTGCCACGATCTCAGCTCATCACAACCTCTGCCTCCCAGGTTCATGTGATTCTCCTGCCTCAGCCTCCCGAGTAGCTGGGACTACAGGCGCACGCCACTACGCTCGGCTAATTTTTGTATTTTTAGTAGAGACGGGGTTTCACCATGTTGGCCAGGCTGTTCTCGAACTCCTGACTTCGAGTGATCCGCCTACCTTGGCCTCCCAAAGTGCTGGGATTGCAGGTGTGAGCCACTGCACCTGGCCTACAATTAGACTTTTATAATAAGTTAAAATAATTTACAGTATTTATAAATTTAATAGTAAATATGTATAATCAGTTTGAGGTATTTTTCAATGAAGACATTTTCTTTGCAGAAAGAAATTTCAGAGCTTCCAAGACCACAAACTTAAAATAAGTAAAGAAGACAGTAAAATTCTTAAAAAAGCTCAGGAAGATGGATTTTTGCATGAGACGCTTCTGGACAGGTAGTTATTTATTTATTTATTTTCACTACTTTCAGTAGCCAATAGAAATGGCATGTAGAAAACCTGTATTCTCTTAAATTACTGTAGCTTTCACATTTTTGTCTTTATTTCTAATTTATGAGTGTGGCAATATTACCTAGAGAGGCCATCATGAGTTTGGGAAAAGACTGTCAAGAAACAATATCTAAAAATTATAACCGATTCTAAGTATATACTTTAAGAAATTCAGGATTGACTGTATCTACTTCATAAATTTGTCATTATCTTTTTATAACTATTAGAACTAGAGTTAGAAAGAGGCAGTTTGACTAATATAAAAATTATTTGGATTCTGTTAGAGTGGTTCAGGTTCCTTAAAATAAGCATAGATCAACTAAAAAACTAAGTATAAAAGCTAAACAAGTGAAATTGAAGCAGTTTTAATATTTTGAAGAGTGCAGGATGTTTATCATAGCACATTATTAATATTTATTACTCTTCCTATGTAGATAAGTAAGGTCCTAGATTTGCAACATAGAAAAACAGGTAGAGACGTTTAGCTATGAGTGTACAAGTATAAATCAATTAAGTGCCAGATTTTGATAATCACCAGCTGCTCATTCAAGTCCTATGTTGCGAAGTTACTCTTACCCTTTTTTTACATTACTTGATAAAGGCAATGTTTAATTACATATTTCCTACTAACTAGCTGGTAGAGTTCATACCTAAAGTCAGTAAATAATGTTAAGAATTTTTTCCAGCTGAGCAAATGAATATGTATCTAGTTGTAAGAAATCAAGAAAAGGATATAAAATATAAATCAGGATGTGGACTCTAAAACGGAATAAGCTCTATGTCCTGTAACTTTTATCACTTTTAATAATACAGCATTCTCACCCTGTTAAATGGAAAGTTAAAGCACCCCTAAATTCCGGAGTAATTAAAATTGCTATTTGGATTGAAAAAGCCCTTAGGCAACATTTATTGAATATTAGGAAATAACTTTTATAAGATTAGAATCCATTTTTTATAGAAACCAAATTTAAAAGTATACATATTTTAGTATAAGTGTTGTGGTGATATAATAACCAAAATTGAACACACAGTTTTAAAGCTTTTTATATTTAGTAGCAGTTTAATATATATGGCATGTTTTACATAGATTAGTTTTACTATTTTTCTTTGTTTAAACAGGAGAACCAAATTGAAAGCCGACAGATACTGCAAGTGACTGGGATTTTTGTTTCTGCCTTATCTTTTTGTGTTTTTTTTTCTGAATAAAATATTCAGAGGAAATGCTTTTACAGAGTTCTTGAGTTGTTGTGAAAGGATTGTTTATGTAGTAGCTAGTTTAACAGGGTTAAACAAGTTTAATCAGGATTCTTCATGGATGTACTTTTTAGCTAACTACAGTTTTTCACATGGAAATGAAACTTAGAGTACACACTTAACGTACCACAGAATTTTTTTCTGGATTTCCTGTCCTGAAGCATGAAGTGTACTAGAAACCATTTCTTCCTGCGCTACTTGTGGAATCTGTCTTACTGGATCATAATCTTACTTTACTTTCTATGATAGATGCTTAATCAGTGCCTTTAATAGGAAGTTAGAAACTCCCAATCCGATCAACAAGGCTTTGGTTCTGCCTCCTAAGTACTACCCAGATCACAGACAATTCAAATATCAGAACTAGGGGCTGAGCAGAGAGGACAAATCATCTATTAGGGAGTGGGACAGAAAGTGGAAACATTGCAAAGCAGCAAGTAGGCTCAGAACAGAGGGGAGAGTAGTACTGGGGAAGCTCCCTGCTGAGGACAGGTTAGCCACAGTGGATATATCTGTGACGCCTTTGTCCTCGTGGGCTGGAATGGAAGCTGATAAAGAAGTTCAGACGCTACGTGTTGCTTAAGTCTGCTTTGTTGAAGCCTGTCTGTTTCAGAGTTCCTAAATACAATATTCCCATGGCATCTAATCCCAGTGAGTGCTCCAAATCCAGGCTGTGTATTAGATGCCACGGGAAATTCTGCCTCAGGACTGAGGTTGGTTCAAGCATCTGGATGATGTCAAAAGTCCACATTGTGTGCTGGCCTAATCTGGAAGACCCTATCTAGTTCTAACCTTTAAATTCCTTCTGTCACCGAATCTAGAGTTACATGGCATCTGTACAAGCTAGGTAGCTGAGGCACGGGATCAGCCCTATAAAGGAGCTTTTGGAGCTTTTGTTGTAGGTCTAGCTTCAACTTGGCACTCCAGTTCCAATAGCTGGACTTTCTATCATCGTGTGTTCTGATCCTTGGATTGAGAACAAAGTAACCACTCTGATCCCACAAAGCAGTGGTTCGGTTCCCAACTTGTGACTATTTTGCCTCCCAGGCGACATTTTTCGTTTTCACAGCTGGAATACCGTGTTAGAGGGTAGAGGCTAAGGATGCTGTGAAGCATGTGACAGAATCCTGTTCCGCCCAGAATGCTAATAGTGCCAAGGTTATGGAGCCTTCCCACCCAAGGGCTTGGTATATTCCTTGCTTTTGCCAGCTCCCTAACCCGTAAACACAACAGTTCAAATCTGTATGCATAAGCATCTCCTAGGGACCTGCACGTTTCCAATGTCAACTACTGAGACCCATCCGTAGAGATGCAGGCTTAGGAGGCCTAGGACTGGGCTCAAAATTTGAATTTTAACAAGTACTCCAGGTCATTCTGAAGCAAGTGATACAAACCAAACAATGAGGAACATCGCTTTCAAGAGACTGAATCTTGCTTCCCAACACTAGCTTGGTATCTGAGACCATCTGCCTGCTGCCTGGCTTTCCTGACACAAACATTCTGCATGTAGGCACAGTGTGTTCCTGGACACCATGTCAACTCATTCACCCTCATGTTCCCTTGGTTCCTGTCCCCAGTCCAGCAAGCAGAACTAATTACAGATTTTGACAACAGAAGATACATATTTAAAATAACTTGCTTCTTCCCGTGGAATTTATCCACTAGTGAAGGAGGACAAGTGGACAAGGGGAGAGGGTAGGTGGGGGCTTCTTCCCTATTCCTCCCATTCCACTTTATACAAACCCCATCTAGACCACTAGGAGAGCAACGGAGGTTAAGAATGACTGCATCTAAATATTCTCATCTGGTCCACTCTTCTTCCATCTTGTACACAAGGATATCATGAGTTTTGTTTAAAGCACTACTGAAACCAAGATAAACTCTGGCTTAACATGACCCTGACAGATCAGTCTAGTAATCTTATCAAAACGAAGATTACCTAAAAGCACTAACCAAAGGAAAAGCTCCCTCACCCCAAACTATGACTGCTCACATTTTTCAGATTGAATCATTTCAATTGTATTTTAAGGTTCATTGACTCTTTACCACTTCCAAGCTGCTCCTGAACAAAACTGATTATTATTTAATTTCAAAAACTTTCAGTTCTAGAATTTCCACTTGAGCCTTTGTTATTATTGTAGTTTCTTCTTCTCTGCTGTGATTTCCTATCCGTTTATTTTAAGGGTTTTTGGGGTTTTGATATTACTAAGAATTACAATAACTACTTTAAAAATCCACACTAATTCCAACATCTGGGTCATCTCGAGGTCAGTCTCTATTGATTGCCTTTTTCTTTGAATATGTTTCTTTGTATGTTTGATATACTGGGTTTGAATTCTGAAGATTGTAAAGCTAGATTTTGTTTTGTTCCTCTGAAAATTTTGATAATTTTTTGTTGTATTTGTTGTATTTTGTTTGATTTTTTTTTTCTATTGTAGACAATATATTTTCCTCTAAGGGTTTTAACATTTCTATTTCTCAAAATATTTATGTTTATGTTAAAAATTATAAAAGTAGCTTGGTTCAGTGGCTCCCATCTGTAATCCCAGCACTTTTAGAGGCCAAGGCAGGAGGGTCACTCGAGCCCAGGAGTTGGAAACCAGCCTAGACAACAGGTGAAGACCCTGTCTCCACAAAAAATTATTAGGGTGGTACCAAAAGTAATTGCGGGTTTTGCCATTACTTTCAATGGCAAAACCCGCAATTACTCTTGCACCAACCTGATAAAAAATAAGCTGGGTATGGTGGTGGCATATGCCTGTGATCTCAGCTATTTGGGAAGTGAAGGCAGAGGTGGGAGGATTGCTTGAGCCCAGGAGTGCCAGACCAGCCTGAGACCCTGTCTCTACGAAAAAAAAAAAAAGAAAAAAGAATAAATTAGCTGGGCCCACGTACCTGTGGTACTAGCTACTTGGGAGGCAAAGGCAGAGGTGCCAGAATCACTTGAGCCCAGAAGCTCAAGGCTGCAGGGCACTGGGATTATGCCACTGCACTCCAGCCTGGGTGATGGAGCACCACCCTGACTCCAAATAATAATAATAATTACAAAAAGGAAACGCCTAGAACACCAGGTTAGGGTTAAGTATTCTAAAATTTAGCTGACTTACTCTGTTCTCTATAAAACAGGTTACCACATAAAATATAGCATGCCCAGTTAATTTTAAATTTCAGATAAACACTTTTTTCAGTGTAAGTATATCCCATGCAATATTTGGGACATGCTTATACTAAAATATTATTCCTTGTTTATCTGAAGTTGATATTTAACTGGGTATTACATAACTATAGCAGCCTGACCATAAAAGATATGTAGGCTGAGCAAAATTCTGGTTTAAACTTCAAGTTTTATAATAAATGCATTATTAATCAAGAACTCTTATTTCCTGAGACCTGTGTAGATCCCCATATTTATCTTTTTAAATGTGAACTAGGAAATCTACATAAAGAACATTTATAGAAATTAATGACTGTTCTATAGAGCTGAAAGGAAAACTCTAACTTTTATTTTTCTCCCCAAACTTAAGCTTTATTCTACATTTGTATAAACAATAAAATTACAGCTCAACTTTGGAAGCACAGATCATAATATAAAATAAAGCAAAGATCCCAGAAACATTTAACAGGCAACAAATCTTTGACATCATCTTACTATAGCAACTAAACATATAATAATTTAGAATGATCCATTAATTATAAGTAAAGAATAAATTCCTTTACAAAGCATAACTATTAATATTGACCATCATAAGAAAAAATATTTTAACTAAAACACCATGAATACATTACAGAAAAGAGTGAGCTGCAGACACAGTCATTCTCGGATTTCTTTCAACACCAGGCTTTCTTCCCTTTTGACCTCAGCTGGGAGTTGAATATTTTCTCTCTTTGCCCTCTCACCCTCTAGTCTCTGGAGCATCTTTTGTACTAGAGGTGTGTGCAAAAAAATCCTGGAAATTTGGATTTGTAAATTGTGCTGTTGTATCTTCTAGGCACTGCAGTGATCCAGATATAGAGCTGTTGCTCTTGTTTGTATAAGTGTAACATTTTGATTCAAAAAAGGAAGTAAGAGAGTTGATTACATTTGGCTACAGAAAACGATGACATTAATAATAATAAATAATAACTGTACTTGTAATATAAACATTTGAAAGTTTTAGTTCTAAGAATGACGGTCCACATAAGAAAATTATGTAAAAGTAATTAATGTCTATTATAATTACTTTTCTTTAACCAAAGAAAAGTATAATTTAAAGATGGCTCTTTAAGGATCAAATTGCAGCAACTGGTAAAAGTAGATATTAGTCATAATTATTAAGTGACACACAGTGATACTGAAGGCACTTATTTCTCAAGCAACTTCATTTTTTCCCAAGAACATACTACATCCTAGATATGAAATAAAAATAAGCTTTAATTTTCACCAAAGGAGGGCAACAATCAGAGAACTGAAGTGGTGCAGATCCATTAGAGGACCATATCCATGAATCTACAAGGCTCTACTGTGGGACAGAGCAAGAATTTTTAAAGAATCTTGGTGAAGGCTCCTTTTCAAAAAAATACAAAGATTAAAGACTTTGAAATGTAAATTATTTTTTGCAGTTATTACATTGATGTCAAAGTTATAGTTGCAAAGTTAAGATTTTTATAACTATCCCTAAAATTGATTCTCAGTGACTCCCTTGATCTACATATGTTAAGGAAAAAGGCAACATAAAGATGTGTTAAATATTTTCCAGTTTTTAATAATCTGCTTTAATATAAGGTATACCCAAATAATGGTGAATTAAATGACCATGAAAGTGTGTTATAGCAGATGCCCACTCATCAACATGCCTTGAAATTAAAGGTTTATAAGGTGCATAAGGGCAACGTTTTTGATGTTGCCATTACATTCATAAAAGTATCTGAGGCACGTACACCATGAAGTTCACTAAGTGCTTGCAACATAACCAGCACTAAATTTTGTTGAATAAATAAATGAATACTTTTGTATAGCATCTGTTCAAAACCTCTGATGTAAAAATGGAAATAATCTGAAAATATGGAAAACCGAAATTGGCCTTTTTTAGCAAAACACATGTACAAAAAAAGGAATAAGACATCAAATGTTTTGAGAACCAAAATTTTACTGCTGCTTTTCTAACACCCTGTTGCTAACCTGAGCCCCCATCCTCTTACTGTCAGTAACAGATTTTCATCATAAAATACAAGAAACACGCTGGGTGCCTGTCAATAACAGATTTTCATCATCAAATACAAGAAACAGGCCGGGCACGATGGCTCACACCTGTAATCCCAGCACTTTGGGAGGCTGAGGCGGGTGGATCACTTGAGGTCAGGAGTTTGAGACAAGCCTGGCCAACATGGTGAAACCTCATCTCTACTAAAAATACAAAAATTACTGGGTGTGGTGGTAGGCGCCTCTAATCCCAGCTACTCAGGAGGCTGAGGCAGGAGAATCGCTTGAACCTGGGAGGTGGAGATTGCAGTGAACTGAGATCGAGACACTGTACTATAGCCTGGGCAACAGAGCAAGACTCTGCCTTAAAAAATTAAATAAAAATACAAGAAACATCTTATAAAAACAAAATAATCACTATTCTAACAAACCACAACCCACGAAAAAGAATGGAAGTTTCAAAAGTAAGTTTAAAAGAAAAAAAATTTCATTTTACAAACCACTCACTTTTAAGCTGATAAAACTCCATGGCTTCCTTAAGAAACAAGATCCTTTCAATGCTAAGCAGGTCAGTTTGGAAACTACCCCACCTCATTTTTCAGTACTTTTTTCCAAATACTTGTGTTGATCCTGAGGTTCTCTATTTCTCTCACATTTCATCCTTGCATGACTTACTGAAGTTGAAAAGTTATTTAAGAAAACAGTGGTGTTCTTCACTCATGTAATTTGTTCATTTATCAAAGGATGGGAAGAAAACTGGATGAAATGCTACAAAAGGAAACACTCTTCACTTCCACAAGACAATATAAATTTGGGAAGATTAATTTTCCCATTTATTTAACAGAACATCCTTGCTCACATTCTAAAGTATAAATCTGTTCATGAAACCAATGAAAGCATGATATTTGGAAGAAACGGTATTACAAAGAAAACAATGAATGAAACAATCAAATTGCAAAATCGTATAAATAAAACAAAAGTCGCATAAATAAAAGTCGCATAAATAAAACCCTTACTGAACATTTAAAAAAATCTACACTTAAGTTAAAAAATGTATTAGACTTAATACAAAAAAATGAATTTTAGCTTTAGATGTTAGCAATTTTTAAAAATTATACATAATGACCACCCCCCAAAGGCAATGTAGGGTTCATTCAAAGAAGAACCTCTACTTCTCTGTGTTTGAATGTAAATTTAAAAGTACTTGTTTCATAATGTGCTGTTGAGACAATATGACACTGGGGAATTCCATTATAAATATACAATAATCAACTCAAAATCAAGGAGAAGAAAGCAATGAAAGGAGAAGGAGAGGGGAGGTGGCTGAAAGGCACACAGTGAGTAATCCCAAGACCACATTCACAAAATCTTACACATCCTAAATGCCTCTCATACTTTGAGCATCTCACTGCTCTGAGTGTAATTCTCATGCTTAAAATTTTATTTTTGATGCACATTAGATGATAAAATGCAAACTATTTGTTACTCAACTGTTCTTTTCTACTAGAGATAAACCTGGATATTTGTCGTTATTGAGAGTCTCTAAAGTACTGCATAAATACTTTGGTCTACATTGTGATTTACATGAAACTTAATGAATCTTTTGAAAGGGTAATTTAGAAATACGTGATTTTTGCTTCATGGCCAACTATAATTATTAGTCTTTAAGTAAGCAGCAACACGAATATACCTACTCGATAGCATTAAGTGGGAACAAAAAATATTTCCTACTTTAAACAAAAATTTAAAGCTAGGTTCAGAATTAAATAATGACTCTATAATATGTAACCAAAAAAGCAGTTATGACTTTTTTAAACACGGTATGGAGTCTTAAAAGGCTTAGATGAGTCTGCAAGGCTCTGTCATCTACATTGGTAAGAGTGAGGCAGAAAAAAGAGGAACAGCCAAGAGCTTTGCCTTCAACCATGAGTAAACATAATGTGTTGGTTAAAATTTTTAAATGAAATTCTGTACTATTCTAATGTCTCAAGAAAGCCACAGAGTTGCACTAGGCCAACCCTGCAAACACAGTAGAAACCACCCAGCATAAATCACAGAAAGAAAGTACACATTAAAAAAAAAGATCAGTGAGCTGTAGAACAACTTTTAGCAGCATAACTTACATGTTATTGGAATACCCAAAGGGGAATAAACAAAACAAAACAAAAGCTAAAAAACCCCAGAAAATTGAAGAAATAATAGTAGGAAAAAATACAAAATTGATGAAAACAATAAACCCATAGTTTTAAGAATCTCAAATAACCTCAAGCACAAGAAATGTGAAGAAAACTATATAAATGTAGTTCATTTTCAAGCCACTTATCACTGGAAAACCAAAGATAAGGAGAAAAACTTGAAAAACAGGATTTTGTTAAGGATGTCTTATGTGCTAAAAAACAAAATAAGGATGAGAGAAAAATTTTCCATAGGAATTACTTAATCTAGAAAACAGAAGAGTATTGAAAAATCTAGAAAACAGAAGAGTAGGTTGAGCCAAGATGGCCGAATAAGAACAGCTCCAGTCTACAGCTACCAGCATGAGCAATGCAGAAGATGGGTGAATTCTGCATTTCAAAATGATGTACCAGGTTCATGTCACTGGGGAGTGCTGGACAGTGGGTGCAGGACAGTGGGTGCAGTGCACAGTGTATGAGCCAAAGCAGGGTGAGGCATCGCCTCCCCAGGGAAGTGCAAGGGGTCAGGGAATTCCCTTTCCTAGTCAAAGGGGTGACAGATGGCATGTGGAAAATTGGGTCACTCCCACCCTAATACTGCACTTTTCCAACAGGCTTCACAAATGGCCCACCAAGAGATTATATCCCACACCTGGCTCAGAGGGTCCTACACCCACGGAGCCTCACTCATTGCTAGCACAATAGTCTGAGATCAAACTGCAAGGCAGCAAGGCTGCAGGAGGGGCACCTGCCATTGCTCAGGCTTGAGTAGGTAAACAAAGTGGCCGGGAAGCTTGAACTGGGTGGAGCCCACCACAGTTCAAGGAGGCCTACCTGTCTCTGTAGGCTCCACCTCTGGGGGCAGGACACAAACAAAAGACAGCAATAACCTCTGCAGACTTAAATGTCCCTGACAGCTTTGAAGAGAGTAGTGGTCTCCCAGCAGGCAGCTTGAGATCTGAGAATGGGCAGACTGCCTCCTCAAGTGAGTCCCTGAATCCTGAGTAGCCTAACTGGGAGGCACCCCAAGTAAGGGTGGACTGACACCTCACACAGCCAGGTACTCCTAAGAGGCAAAACTTCCAGAGGAACCATCAGGCAGCAGCATTTGTGGTTCACCAGTATCCACTGTTCTGCAGCCACCATTGCTGATAACCAGGAAACAGGGTCTGGAGTGGACCTCCAGTAAACTCCAACAGACCTGCAGCTGAGGGTCCTGACTTTTAGAAGGAAAACTAACAAACAGAAAGGACATCCACACCAAAAACCCATCTGTAGGTCACCATCATCAAAGACTAAATGTAGATAAAACCACAAAGATGGGGAAAAAACAGAGCAGAAAAACTGGAAACTCTAAAAATCAGAGCACCTCTCCTCCTCCAAAGGAATGCAGCTCTTCACCAGCAATGGAACAAAGCTAGGCGGAGAATGACTTTGACGAGTAGAGAGAGGAAGGCTTCAGGAGATCAAACTACTCCGAGCCAAAGGAGGAGGTTCGAACCAATGGCAAAGAAGTTAAAAACTTTGGAAAAAAATAGATGAATGGATAACTAGAATAACCAATGCAGAGAAGTTCTTAAAGGACCTGATGGAGCTGAAAACCATGACATGAGTATTACGGGATGAATGCCCAAGCCTCAGTAACCAATGCGATCAACTGGAAGAAAGGGTATCAGTGATGGAAGACGAAGTGTGAAGAGAAGTTTAGAGAAAAAAGAATAAAAAGAAATGAACAAAGCCTCCCAGAAATATGGGACTATGTGAAAAGACCAAATCTACATCTGATTGGTGTACCTCAAAGTGACGGGAAGAATGGAACCAAGTTGGAAAACACTCTGGAGGATATTATCCAGGAGAACTTCCCCAATCTAGCAAGGCAGGCCAACATTCAAATTCAGGAAATACAGAGAAAGCCACAAAGATACTTCTCGAGAAGAGCAACTCCAAGACACATAATTGTCAGATTCACCAAAGTTGAAATGAAGGAAAAAATGTTAAAGGCAACCAGAGAGAAAGGTCGGGTTACCCACAAAGGGAAGCCCATCAGACTAACAGCTTATCTCTCAGCAGAAACTCTACAAGCCAGAAGAGAGTGGGGGCCAATATTCAACATTCTTAAACAAAAGAATTTTCAACAAAGAATTAATATCCAGCCAAACTAAGCTTCATAAGTGAAGGAGAAATAAAATACTTTACAGACAAGCAAATGCTGAGAGATTTTGTAACCACCAGGCCTGCCCTAAAAGAGCTCCTTAAAGAAGCACTAAACATGGAAAGGAACAATCAGTACCAGCCACTGCAGAAACATGCCAAATTGTAAAGACCATCAAGGCTAGGAAGAAACTGCATCAACTAACAAGCAAAATAACCAGCTAACATCATAATGACAGGATCAAACTCACACATAACAATATTAACCTTAAATGTAAATGGGATAAATGCTCCAATTAAAAGGCAAAGACTAGCAAATTGGATAAAGAGTCAAGACCCATCAGTGTGCTGTATTCAGGAAACCCATCTCATATGCAGAGACACACATAGGCTCAAAATAAAGAGATGAAGATCTACCAAGAAAATGAAAAACAAAAAAAGGCAGGGGTTGCAATCCTCATCTCAGAAAAAAGAGAATTTAAACCAACAAAGATCAAAAGAGACAGAGAAGGCCATTACATAATGGTAAAGGGATAAATTCAACAAGAAGAACTAACTATCCTAAATATATATGCACCCAATACGGGAGCACCCAGATTCATAAAGCAAGTCCTTAGTGACCTACAAAGAGACTTAGAATCCCACACAGTAGTAATGGGAGACTTTAACACCCCACTGTCAACATTAGACAGATCAAGCAGACAGAAAGTTAACAAGGATATCCAGGAATTGAACTCAGTGCTGCACCAAGTGGACCTAATAGACATCTACAGAACTCTCCACCCCAAATCAAGAGAATACACATTATTTTCAGCACGACACCACACCTATTCCAAAATTGACCACATAGTTGGAAGTAAAGCATTCCTCAGCAAATGTAAAAGAACCGAAATTTTAACAAACTGTCTCTCAGACCACAGTGCAATCAAACTAGAACTCAGGATTAAGAAGCTCACTCAAAACCGCTCAACTACGTGGAAACTGAACAGCCTGCTCCTGAATGACTACTGGGTACATAACGAAATGAAGGCAGAAATAAAGATGCTTTTTGAAACCAACGAGAACAAAGACACAACATACCAGAATCTCTGGGACACATTCAAAGCAGTGTGTAGAGGGAAATTTATAGCACTAAATGCCCACAATAGAAAGCAGGAAGGATCTAAAATTGACACCCTAACATCACAATTAAAAGAACTAGAGAAGCAAGAGAAAACACATTCAAAAGCAAGCAGAAGGCAAGAAGTAACTAAGATCAGAGCAGAACTGAAGGAAATAGAGACACAAAAATCCTTCAAAAAAATCAATGAATCCAGGTGCTGGTTTTTTGAAAAGATCAACAAAATTGATAGACTGATAGCAAGACTAATAAAGAAGAAAAGAGAGAAGAATCAAATAGATGCAATAAAAAATGACAAAGGGGATATCACCACCGATCCCACAGAAATACAAACTAACATCAGAGAATACTATAAACACCTCTACGCAAATAAACTAGAAAATCTAAAAGAAATGGATAAATTCCATGACACATACGCTCTCCCAAGACTAAACCAGGAAAAGGTTGAATCTCTGAATAGACCAATAACAGGCTCTGAAATTGAGGCAATAATTAAGAGCTTACCAACTAAAAAAAGTCCAGGACCAGATGGATTCACAGTCGAATTCTACCAGAGGTACAAGGAGGAGCTGGTACCATTCCTTCTGAAACCATTCCAATCAATAGAAAAAGAGGGAGTCCTCCCTAACTCATTTTATGAGGCCAGCATCATCCTGATACCAAAGCCTGGCAGAGATACAACCAAAAAAGAGAATTTTAGATCAATATCCGTGATGAACATTGATGCAAAAATCCTCAATAAAATACTGGCAAACCAAATCCAGCAACACATCAAAAAGCTTATCCACCAATGATCAAGTGGGCTTCATCCCTGGAATGCAAGGTTGGTTCAACACATGAAAATCAATAAACGTATACCAGCATATCAAGAAAACTAAAGACAGAAACCACATGATTATCTCAATAGATGCAGAAAAGGCCTTTGACAAAATTCAACAACTCTTCATGCTAAAAGCTCTCAATAAATTAGGTACTGATGGGACGTATCTCAAACTAGTAAGAGCTATCTATGACAAACCCACAGCCAATATCATATTGAATGGACAAAAACTGGAAGCATCCCCTTTGAAAACTAGCACAACACAGGGATGCCCTCTCTCACCACTCCTGTTCAACATAGTGTTGGAAGTTCTGGCCAGGGCAATCAGGCAGGAGAAGGGAATAAAGGGTATTCAATTAGGAAAAGAGGAAGTCAAATTGTCCCTGTTTGCAGATGACATAATTGTATATCTAGAAAACCGGATCATCTCAGCCCAAAATCTCCTTAAGCTGATTAGCAACTTCAGCAAAGTCTCAGCATACAAAATCAATGTGCAAAAAACACAGGCATTCTTATACACCAATAACAGACAGAGAGCCAAACCATGTGTGAACTCCCATTCACAATTGCTTCAAAGAGAACAAAATACCTAGGAATCCAACTTACAAGGGATGTGAAGGACCTCTTCAAGGAGAAATACAAACCACTGCTTAATGAAATAAAAGAGGATACTAACAAGTGGAAGAATACCCCATGTTCATGGGCAGGAAGAATCAATATCGTGAAAATGGCCATACTGCCCAAGGTAATTTATAGATTCAATGCCATCCCCACCAAGATACCCATGACTTTCATCACAGAATTGGAAAAAAACTACTTTAAAGTTCATATGGAACCAAAAAAGAGCCCGCATCCCCAAGTCAATCCTAAGCCAAAAGAACAAAGCAGGAGGTGTCATGCTACTTGACTTCAAACTATACTACAAGGCTACGGTAATCAAAACAGCATGGTACTGGTAACAAAACAGAGAAATAGACCAATGGAATAGAACAGAGCCCTCAGAAATAATGCTGCATATCTACAACTATCTGATCTTTGACAAACCTGACAAAAACAAGAAATGGGGAAATGATTCCATATTTAATAAACGGTGCTGGGAAAACTGGATAGCCATATGCAGAAAGCTGAAACTGGATCCCTTCCTTACACTTTATGCAAAAATTAATTCAAGATGGATTAAAGCCTTACATGTTGGACCTAAAACCATAAAAACCCTAGAAGACAACCTAGGTGATACCATTCAGGACGTAGGCATGGGTAATGACTTTATGTCTAAAACACCTAAAGCAATGGCAACAAAAGCCACAATTGACAAATGGGATCTAATTAAACTAAAGAGCTTCTGCACAGCAAAAGAAACTACCATCAGATTGAGAAGGCAACCTAGGGAATGGGAGAACATTTTTGCAACCTACTCATCTGACAATGGACTAATATCCAGGATCTACAATGAACTCAAACAAATTGACAAGAAAAAAACAACCTCATCGAAAAGTGGGTGAAGGATATGAACAGACATTTCTCAAAAGAAGGCATTTATGCAGCCAAAAGACACATGAAAAAATGCTCATCATCACTGGCCATCAGAGAAATGCAAATCAAAACCACAGTGAGATACCATCTCACACCAGTTAGAATGGCCATCATTAAAAAGTCAGGAAACAACAGGTGCTGGAGAGGATGTGGAGAAATAGGAACCCTTTTACACACTGTTGGTGGGACTCTAAACTAGTTCAACAATTGTGGATGTCAGTGTGGTGATTCCTCAGGGATCTAGAACTAGAAATACCATTTGACCCAGCCATCCCATTACTGGGTATATACCCAAAGGATTATAAATCATGCTGCTATAAAGACACATGTACACATATGTTTATTGTGGCACTATTCACAATAGCAAAGACTTGGAACCAACCCAAATGTCCAACAATGATAGACTGGATTAAGAAAATGTGGCACATATACACCATGGAACACTATGCAGCCATAACAAATGATGAGTTCATGTCCTTTGTAGGGACATGGATGAAGCTGGAAACCATCATTCTCAGCAAACTATTGCAAGGACACAAAACCAAACACCACATCTTCTCACTCATAGGTAGGAATTGAACAATGAGAACACATGGAGACAGGAAGGGGAACATCATGCACTGGAGCCTGTTGTGGGGTGGGGGATGGGGGAGGGATAGCATTAGGAGATATACCTAATGTCAAATGACGAGTTACTGGGTGCAGCACACCAACATGGCACATGTATACATATGTAACAAACCTGCACATTGTCCACATGTACCCTAAAACTTAAAGTATAATTTAATAAAAAGTCAAGAAACAACAGATGCTGGCAAGGCTGTGAAGAAATAAACACTTTTACATTGTTGGTAGGAATGTGAATTATTTCAATCATTGTGGAAGACAGTTTGGCGATTCTGCAAGGATCTAGAACCAGAAATACCATTTGACACAGAAATCCCATTACTGGGTATATATCCAAAGGAATGTAAATCATTCTATTATAAAGATACATGCACACGTATGTTTATAGCAGCACTATTCACAATAGCAAAAACATGGAATCAATCCAAATGCCCATCAATGATAGAGTGGATAAAGAAAATGTGGTACATACACACCATGGAATACTATGCAGCCATAAAAAGGAATGAGATCATGTCTCTTGCAGGGGCATTAATGAATCTGGAAGCCATCATCTTCAGCAAACTAATACAGGAACAGAAGACCAAACACCACATATTCTCACTCATAAGTGGGAGCTGAATAATGAGAACACATGGATACAGGGAGGGGAACAACACACACTGGGGCCTGTCAGTGGGGCCGGCAGGGAGAGCATCAGGATAAATAGCTAACGCATGTGGGGCTTAATACCTAGGCGGTGGGTTGATAGGTATAGCAAATCATCATAGTGCACGTTTACCTATGTAACAGACCTGCATGTCCTGCACATGTATCCTGGAACTTAAAATAAAATTTAAAAAAATAGAATAAAATAAAATAAAAAGAAAACAGAAAAGTACTGAAAATTGGCTCACAGTTCCACAGCCTGTACAGCAAGCATGATGCTGACATCTGCTCAGCTTCTGGGGAGGCCTCAGGAAACTTAACAATCATGGTGGAAAGCAAAGCAATAGCAGGAGGAAGAGAGAGAGAGGGAAGGTCCTACACACTTTAAACAACAAGATCTCATGAGAACTCTATCACAAGAGCTGTGCTAGGGAGATGATGCTTAACCATCAGGAACTGCTGCCATGGACCAGGCACCTCCCAGCAGGCCCCATCTCCGACAGTGGAACCACTGGAAACTGCTCCCATGGACCAGCCACCTCCCAGCAGGCCCCATCTCCGACACTGGGGATTACATTTCTATAGAAGTTTTGAATAATTTTGGAACACATATAATAACATTTATAAAAACACAGTCCAAAGTAGACCAAACACCATTCACTCTTCTATTTGAAAGTTTTCCCTCTATTCTAATGTCACAATCTCCAGCGTTATTAATCAGAATCCTGCATTTAAGGGCATCTGATGATTATAAAACCATCACTTAAAGAGGACCAAAATGAGACAACAATTGTCTGTGGATGACAAAACCATTAAAGGCAGCCACAGTTAAAGACATGAACAACAGCCTTTAAAGTAGAATTTGCTGCAGAGACTATTATGAGGGAGATATTTCTAGTTATTACCTCTTTTATTCTAAACCATGGAAAAAGGACCTACCAAATAAAGTCCTTCTAGAAGAGTGAAGGGCTCCTGGCAATGTTCTCTTTAATCCATGATGTGGGATAAGGGGAGTTTTGACTGATTATGAGGCAATATATATATACACCACTAAAGTTTCAACACCCTAAAAGGAAAAAAAAACGTGGAAGGGAAGTCCTGGAAGAACCAGATGGAGCCATAGCAGAAGACGATTTCAATCCACTGACCCCGGAATTGTGGGCTGGTTGTGCTGCATCGCTCTGCGACTTAAGCTTCTGCCGCAACAAAGATCTAATTCTCAGGGTTAAAGGAAAAGACACCTGCAGTACCCCTGAGGCAGAGAAGGGAGAAATCCAAACCTGACTTAAGTCTAGGGTTCTTAAACCACACAATCTGCTCACAAGGAGGACCTTACTCTGAAGATACTGATTTGGGGCTGTTTCAAAGTAAAAAATTATAAATATGAGTGGGAAAGAGAACAACCTTCCCCATATCCAGTGGCAAAAAAGTGAGGGAAAGGGAAAGAAGGAAGGAAGGAATGAAGGAAGGAAGGAAGGAAGGAAGGAAGGAAGGAAGGAAGGAAGGAAGGGAGGGAGGGAGGAAAGAGGGAAGGAAGGAGAGAGGGAGGGAGGGAAGGAAGGAAGGAAGGAAGGAAGGAAGGAAGGAAGGAAGGAAAGAAGGAAGGAAGGAAAGAGGGAAGGAAGGGAGAGGGAAGGAAGGAGAGAGGGAAGGAAGTAGGGAGAGAGGTAGGTAGGGATGGAAGAAAGGAAGGAAGGAGAGAGGGAAGGAAGGAATGAAGGAAGGAAGTAGGGAGGGAGGTAGGGATGGAAGGAAGAAAGGAGAGAGGGAAGGAAGGAAGGAGGGAGGGTGGGAAGGAAGGAAGGAGAGAGGGAAGGAAGGAAGGAGAGAGGGAAGGAAGGAGAGGGAAGGAAGGAAGGAAAGTAAGGAAGGAAGGAGAGAAGGAAGGAAGGAAGGAAGGAAGAGAGGGAAGGAGGGCAGGAAGGAATGAAGGAAGGAAGGAAAGAAGGAAGGAAGGAGAGAGGGAAGAAAGGAAGGAGGGAGGGTGGGAAGGAAGGAAGGAGAGAGGGAAGGAAGGAAGGAGAGAGGGAAGGAAGGAGAGGGAAGGAAGGAAGGAAAGGAAGGAAGGAAGGAGAGAAGGAAGGAAGGAAGGAAGGAAGGAAGGAAGGAAGGAAGGAAGGAAGGAAGGAAGGAAGGAAAGAGGGAAGGATGAAAGGAAGGAGGGAAGGAAGGAGGCAAGGAAGGAAGGAAGGGAAGGAACTTGGATATGCACAAAAACAAAATTTAAATTAAAACAGAAGTCTATCATCTGACCTAATTGGAAATGTACTATTTTCTAAAACAATTTATACAGTCCAAAGACAAAGGAGGGCTGATTGGTATTTGGAACTCTCCAGCATATATTCTGAATCAATTTTAACATCTGCTGAAATCTACCAATTGGCATACCTTCACAAACTTAATCAATACTGGAGCTCAAACTTTGTTATACCTGAGATTTCACTAAATTTAAACATTGCACCCCCTAATCCTAACAGAGTAACTGCATATAGAATAGAGGACACACAGTTATGCCTCACATTTGTTACCTTGACTAAATTTCCCGTAGTCACAGAAGCCTTTGTCCATAGGGGACCTGGATGTTCTGACCTAATGAGTAACAAATTGAAATTAAACCATTTGCACTTACACATTGACTTCACCAAATGTAACCTTACAGAACTCCCTCTCCTGTTTTTTTAATTTGATTTTTTTTTAATTTTTCATTTTTTTAGAGATGGGGTCTTGCTCCATTACTCAGGCTGAATGAAGTGCGGTGGCACAATCATAGCTCACTGCTGCCTTGAACTCCTGGGCTCAAGCAATCCTCCCATTTTAGCCTTCCAAGTAGCTGGGATTACAGGCATGTACCAACACAGCCAATTAAAAATATTTATAGAAGTGGAGTCTTGCTATGTTGCCTAGGCTGGTCTCTAACTCCTGGCCTCAAGCAATCCTCCTGCCTCAGCCTCCCAAAGTGCTGGGATTATAGGTGTGAGCCATGGTGCCTAGCCTCCCCATCTTGATAAATTAGCAAATATGGTCCAACATAAATTACAACATGACTTCAAATAAATAAAACTTATTATATAAGACCTAATTAATTAGTGAAGTGGTGATTATCCTCATTGCTTCAACATTTAGCAGTAGAATTTGTCCTGTTCCTAAACCTGCAAATAATAAATGGTGTTTCACAGTGGATTGCTGTAATGTGACTGCAGTGCTCCCATCCATTAAGGCCCTTGTACCCAATGCCTAATATTATTGTGGTTAATTTTTTTTATTTCAGTAGGTTTTTGGGGAACAGGTGCTGTTTAGTTACATGAATAAGTTCTTTAGAGGCGATTTCTGAGATTTGTGGTTCACCCATCACCCAAGCAGTGTACACTGTACCCAATGTGTAGTGTTTTATCCCTCACTACACCCATCCCACCACTCCCAGCCTTTCCCTGAGTCCCTGAAGTCCATTGTATCATTCTTATGCCTTTGCATCCTCATAGATTAGCTCCCACTTATGAATGAGAATATAAAATGTTTGGTTTTCCATTCCTAAGTTACTTCACTTAGAATAATGGTGTTCAGTTTCATCCAGGTTGCTGTGAATGCACTATTTCATTCCATCTTATGGCTGAGTACTATTCCATGGTAAATATACATTCCACATTTTCTTTATCCACTTACTGATTGATGGGCATTTAGACTGGTTTCAAATTCTTGCAATTGCATATTGTGCTGCTATAAACATGCGTGTGCAAGTATCTTTTTCATATAATGACTTTTTTTTTTTTTTTTTGAGACGGAGTCTCACTCTATCGCCCAGGCTGGAGTGCAATGGCGCAATCTCGGCTCACTGCAAGCTCCGCCTCCCGGGTTCATGCCATAATGACTTTTTTCCTCTGAGTAGATATCCAGGAGTGGAATTACTCGATCAAATGGCAGATCTGCTTTTAGTTCTTTGGAAATCTCCTCACTGTTTTCCATAGCTGTTGTACTAGCTTACATTCCCTCCAAAAAGTGTAAAAGTGTTCCCTCTTTACCACATCCATTCCAACATCTATTAGTTTTTGATTTTTTGATTATGACCATTTTTGCAGGAGTGAAGGGGTGTCATATTGTATTGTGGTTTTGATTTGCATTTCCCTGATAATTAGTTATGTTGAGCATTTTTTTCATGTGTTTGTTGGCCAGTTGTATATCTTCTTTTGAGAATTGTCTGTTCATGTCCTTAGCCCACTTTTTGATGGGAAGTTTTTTCTTGCTGGTTTGAGTTCCTTGCAGATTCTGGGCATTAGTCCTTTAATCAGAAGTACAGATTGTGAAGATTTTCTCCCACTCTGTAGGTTGTCTGTTTACTCTGCTGATTATTTCTTTTACTGTGCAGAAGCCTTTTAGTTTAATTAAGTCTCATCTATTTATCTTTGTTTTAGTTGCATTTGATTTTTGGGTTATTTGTCATGAAGTCTTTGCCTAAGCCAATGTCTAGAAGGGTTTTTCCAATGTCGTCTTCTAGAATTTTTATGGTTTCAGCTATTAGATTTAAGTCCTTGATCCATCTTGAGTTGATTTTGGAATAGGGTGAGAAATGAGGATCCACTTTCATTCTTCTATGTGTGGCTTGCTGTTTATCCCAGCACCATTTGTTGAATAGGGTGTTCTTTCTATGCTTTATGTTTTTGTTTGCTTTGTTGAAGATTAGAGGACTGTAAGTATTTGGCTTTATTTCTGGGTTCTCTATTATGTTCCATTGATCTAAATGCCTATTTTTATACCAGTACCATGCTGTTTTGGTGACTATGGCCTTCTAGTATAGTTTGAAGTCGGCTTCTAGATTTGTTCTTTTTGCTTAGCCTTGCTTTGGCTATACAGACTCTTTTTGGTTCTAGGCTTTTATTACCTTAAGGTATGTCCCTTCTATGTCTTTTTTAGTTCCATGTGAATTTTTATAGTTTTGTGAAGACTGCTGTTGGTACTTTAATGGTGATTGCATTGAGTTTGTAGATTACTTTTGGCAGTATGGTATTTTCACAATATTGATTTTACCCATCCATGAGCATGGGATATGTTTCCATTTGTTTGTATCTATGATTTCTATCAGCAGTGTTTTGTAGTTTTCATTGTAGAGGTCTTTTGCCTCTTTGGTTAAGTTTTCCAGATATAATTAAGATTTTGTCTGCAAAGATTGCATGCAATTGACAATTATAGAAATATACTATTATAATTATAGGAATTATAATATTCCTAAGGTTTTTATTGCAGCTATTGTAGAAGGGGGTGAGTTTCTGATTTGATTCTCAGCTTGTTCACAGTTACTGTATACCAGAGCCACTGACTTGTGTACATTAATTTTGTATCCTGAAACTTTGCTGAATTCATTTCCCAGTTTTACTAGCTTTTGGGATGAGTTTTTAGGGTTTTCTAGGTATACGATCATGTCATCAGCAAAGAGTAACAGTTTGACTTCCACTTTACCTATTTGGATGCCCTTTATTTCTCTTATCTGATTGCTCTGGCAAGGACTTCTAGTACTGTGTTGAATAGAAGTGGTGAAAGTTGGCATCATTGTCTTGTTCCAGTTCTCAGTGAGAATGCATTCAACTTTTCCCCATTCCATATAATGTTGGCTGTGTGTTTGTCATATATGGCTTTTATTACCTTAAGGTATGTCCCTTCGATGTTGATTTTGCTGAGGGTTTTAATCATAAAGGGATTCTGGATTTTGTCAAATGCTTTTTCTATGCTGATTTTGCTGAGGGTTTTAGGCATAAAGGGATGCTGGATTTTGTCAAATCCTTTTTCTGCATGTATTGAGATGATCATGTGATTTTTGTTTTTAATTCCGTTCATATGGTGTATCACATTTATTGACTTGCAGATGTTTAACCATCCTGTATCCCTGGTTTCTCTTCAGATCGTAAATATCTTTCACCTTATGATGGTTAATTTTATTTGCCAAGTTGGGTTGCCTAGATATTTGGTTAAACACTCTGGATGTGTCTGTGAGGGTTTTCCTTGATGAGAAGAACATTTGAATATGTAGACTTAGTAAAGTAGTTGCCCTCCCCAGTGTGATTGGGCCTCATCCAATCCATTAAAACCCAAATAAAACACAAGGGTAGAGGAAGACAGAATTCACTCTCTTTGATGATTTCAGAGCTGAGACGTAGATCTTCTCTCGCCTTTGAAGTCAGACGTGAACTGTAACTTACACCATCAGCTTTCCTGGCTTGGACTGGAACTCCACCATTGGCAGTCCTGGGTCTCCAGCTTGCTGACTGCTGGTGCTGGGACTTGTTAGCCTCCATAACCACATGAGCCAATTCCTTATAATAGACCTATATATATTCATGCAACTGGTATTTTGTTGTTAATAGAATTGGCTAACATGTTCTTTTTGTGCCTATTTTAACAGAGTCTCACTCAGCCTGCCTTCATCTCTGAAGGGACCAGGGAAACCACGGAGTGCCTTGGCAGCCTTGTCATTGCATGCAGTCTTCACAGACAAGATCTCACTGCAGCCACCTTTCTACAGGAGTACAGGTGTGACATTATACTGATGACATCATTCTCAGAGAAAATTCATTTTACACACTAAGGACACACAGATACAAAGAGCCTTATACAAAGGGAATGGGCCTTTCCCCAACACAGTAGTGCAAGGCCCTGCCACTTTGCTTCAATTCCTGAAAATTCCTTGGTAAACATGGGGCTGCTCTATTCCTGACACTTTCAAGAAATAGTTATTCATCCTCTCAGCATCACAATGTTAATACAAGCCTAATATTCTTTAATTTGTGTTTTGGTTTTGGAGACACAGTCTTGCTCTGTCACCCAGGCTGGTATGAAGTGACATGATCTCAGCTCACTGCAGCCTCGATCTCCCAACCTCAAGGAATTGTGACATCTCAGCTTTCCAAGTAGCTAAGACTACAGGTGTGTGCCACCATACTCAGCTAATTTTTTCTTTTTTTTTTTTTTTTTTTTTGTAGAGAAAAGATCTTGCTATGTTACCCAGGTTGGTCTCAAACTCCTGGGCTCAAGCAAACCTCTGGCCTCGGCCTCCCAAAGTTCTGGGATTACAGGTGTGAGCCACTGTGCCCAGCCCTTTAATTCTTTACTTGGGGTTCTGTTGACAACATATTTCTTACTTACAAATTTTACTTAATCTCGTTGATGCTGTCACTTGAAAGCTGACCCACCTTGAATGAAGCCTCCTCACACAAGTCTAGAATCTGTCCAAATTTAAATTAACAGGGGCTCCTATGAATTCCATCAGAGCACACACTATAGATGCTTGAGCAACCTCTTCCCATGCCTCCTGAAGTATCTGTGTTGTATGTGGTGGCCATAAGTTGTCCATGGGCTTCTGATGTAAAAAACAAACCTGCCCCTTTTGACCCTGTGCTGTAGAGCATCAGGGCAGTGATTGCTGACCACATACTGGACCCTCGAACCAGAGGGCTCTGCATCCATGTCCATGAGCCTTCATGCCCATCTGGCCATCAGGCCTTGGGAAGCAGCACCCCACAGCCTTGGCACAGCTGCAGAGACCTCCTTGCCTCAGAATGGAGTCAAATCTTTACCCCCTGCAATTCTCATCTGCAAGAAGCACTGGCCTCCTTCATCCTTGGGCTATAGTGCTGACACTGGCCTCCTTCATCCTCAGACTGTGGTGATGGAAGTCACCCCTCTCCGAGGCCCCTTGGGATCGACTGAATGACCAGCAGTGAAGTTCGTCCACCTTCTGAATGCATGCCATCATCGGATGTGATGGAGCTCAGTGGGGGGCTGCTGCCTTCCCTCCCTTAGCTAGGATGTCCCTGATAAAGGATGACACCAAAGCCTCAGCACAACTGGCCAAACTTGAGGTGGTCATCTCAGCACTGATGCTGGGCCAACAATTAGCCCCATTTGAACATTTTTACAAACTTTTTGACAGTTGACAAGAATTGTCCACCTTCCCTCCCCATTGAATTAAAGAAACTTCTTGTCTCATGGATACTCAGAATACCAATCAAGGTAGCAGGTGCCTTCATTTTAACTAAGGACACGGTACGGATCTCACAGGGACACTCCTTATCCCCTGCAGAGTTCCAGACACTACTGATGGTGACCAAGGCAACATTTCATCAGAAAACACAGTGCTGGGCTTGTGAAGAAGGTGTCCAGTAGAGTTTCCACTGCCCCTGTAGGCTGAAGGCAGCTGCTTCAGTTGAGAGATAGACTGAGCTCCTCAAAGAATTCCTATTTAAGTTACAAAGCAGTGAGTTGATGCCCTGCTGGGTTCCACTATCACCACAGGCTTTGATTACTCTAAGTTCATGCTCCTTAGGAAAGTGCACTTTTTACACCAATGCTACACAGTTCCCTCAGGTGCCTTTACTGGACATCAAGGAGTTCACATTTTTGACAACCATTCAGTCCTGGACTGTCTAAGGGGTGGAGGTAGCTCCGTACAGAAAGCTGCCTGCTGCATGTGGATCAGTAATATCAGACTTGCCCAACAACTCACTGGAGACATGAAAACTAATGCATGGGGAATGCATGACGTCATCCCAATATTTACGAACACGCTTGTGCTGCCAGAGACCCCAGATCTCTAAACCAATGCATGGGGAATGCATGATGTTACCCAAATATTTACCAACATGCTTGTGCTGCGAGAGACCCCAGATCACTTTTCCTGCCTCCTGCTAAATAAATGGGGGGCAGTAGCTTCACATCAGCTTCCACATTTCATTACTCATAATTGTGGCCTTCCTAATCTCTCATGCCCCTAAGCACTTATTACAGTGTCTCAACAGCCTTCTCTCAGCCTCTCAAAATAGTAGTCATCATTAAAATAAATGTCTGATATTGAAGCATCAGGGTCAATTGTACTATGACACCTAAAATTTCATGCTGTACCCCACCAGGTCCTCAGCCTAATGGCTTTCATGCCCCCACCAGACTGCAAAACTCTTTGAATTAGTCAAGCACATCCCTCAAGGGACCAGGGGATACCCCACGCTCTGATTTCTATCAAGCCTCTCTCCCACACCCTCTGCTCCAATGTGCAACCCCCGGGTAGACCTGCATAGATGCAGTGTCATCCCCTGCTGGGCTGAGTATGCATGATGAATAAATTACTGTGAATTTCGTCTGCTCAGTGTTTGTTGTGTCTGCAGCCATCCCCAGAATTCTAGGGCAAGACTAGTTTCTTCACCAATGGGGTGAACAGGAAGGAACCCAATTAGGAAATGCCTTTTTAAAAAAATCCCTTCTCGCCCTCTTAATTATGTAATGCATGCATTTTTTTATTTCTCTTCTTTTTTATTTTTTTTCTTTTTTAAAATTTTATTATTATTATACTTTCAGTTTTAAGGTACCTGTGCACAATGTGCAGGTTTGTTACATATGTGTACATGTGTCATGTTGGTGTACTGCACCCATTAACTTGTCATTTAACATTACATATATCTCCTAATGCTATCCCTCCCCCCTCGCCCCACCCCACAACAGTCCCCAGAGTGTGATGTTCCCCTTCCTGTGTCCATGTGTTCTCATTGTTCCATTCCCACCTATGAGTGAGAACATGCGGTGTTTGGTTTTTTGTCCTTGCGATAGTTTGCTGAGAATGATGGTTTCCAGTTTTGTTCATGTCCCTACAAAGGACACCAACTCATCATTTTTTATGGCTGGATAGTATTCCATGGTGTATATGTACCACATTTTCTTAATCCAGTCTATTGTTATTGGACATTTGGGTTGGTTCCAAGTCTTTGCTATTGTGAATAGTGCCACAATAAACACATGTGTGCATGTGTCTTTAAAGCAGCATGATTTATAATCCTTTGGGTATATACCCAGTAATGGGATGGCTGGGTCAAAAGGTATTTCTAGTTCTAGATCCCTGAGGAATCACCACACTGACTTCCACAATGGTTGAACTAGTTAACAGTCCCACCAACACTGTAAAAGTGTTCCTATTTCTCCACATCTTTTCCAGCACCTATTGTTTCCTGACTTTTTAATGATCGCCATTCTAACTGGTGTGAGATGGTATCTCACTGTGGTTTTGATATGCATTTCTCTGATGGCCAGTGATGATGAGCACTTTTTCATGTGTTTGTTGGCTGCATAAATGTCTTCTTTTGAGAAGTGTCTGTTCATATCCTTTGCCCACTTTTTGATGGGGTTGTTTGATTTTTTCTTGTCAATTTGTTTGAGTTCATTGTAGATTCTGGATAGTAGTCCTTTGTCAGATAAGTAGGTTCCAAAAATTTTCTCCCATTTTGTAGGTTGCCTGTTCACTCTGATGGTAGTTTCTTTTGCTGAGCAGAAGCTCTTTAGTTTAATTAGATCCCATTTGTCAATTTTGGCTTTTGTTTTCATTGCTTTTGGTGTTTTAGACATGAAGTCCTTGCCCATGTCTATGCCCTGAGTGGTAATACCTAGGTTTTCTTCTAGGGTTTTTATGATTTTAGGTCTAACATGTAAGTCTTTAATCCATCTTGCATTAATTTTTGTATAAGGTGTAAGGAAGGGATCCAGTTTCAGCTTTCTACATATGGGTAGCCAGTTTTCCCAGCATCATTTATTAAATAGAGAATCCTTTCCCCATTGCTTGTTTTTGTCAGGTTTGTCAAAGATCAAATGGTTGTAGATATGCGGCATTATTTCTGAGGGCTCTGTTCTGTTCCATTGATCTATATCTCTGTTTTGGTACCAGTACCATACTGTTTTGCTTACTGTAGCCTTGTAGTATAGTTTGAATTCAGGTAGCGTGATGCCTCCTGCCTTGTTCTTTTGGCTGAGGATTGACTTGGTGATGCAGGCTCTTTTTTGGTTCCATATGAACTTTAAAGTAGTTTTTTCCACTTCTGTAAATAAATTCATTTGTAGCTTGATGGGGATGGCATTGAATCTATAAATTACCTTGGGCAGTATGGCCATATTCATGATATTGATTCTTCCTATCCATGAGCATGGAAAGTTCTTCCATTTGTTTGTATCCTCTTTTATTTCATTGAGCAGTGGTTTGTAGTTCTCGTTGAAGAGGTCTTTCACATCCCTTGTAAGTTGGATTCCTAGGTATTTTATTCTCTTTGAAGCAATTGTGAATGGGAATTCACTCATGATTTCGCTCTCTGTTTGTCTGTTATTGGTGTATAAGAATGCTTGTGATTTTCGTACATTGATTATGTATCCTGAGACTTTGCTGAAGTTGCTTATCAGCTTAAGGAGATTTTGGGCTGAGACAATGGGGTTTTCTAGATATACAATCATGTCATCTGCAAACAGAGACAATTTAATTTCCTCTTTTCCTAATTGAATCCCCTTTATTTCCTTCTCCTGCCTAATTGCCCTGGCCAGAACTTCCAACACTTTGTTGAATAGGAGTGGTGACAGAGGGCATCCCTGTCTTGTGCCAGTTTTCAAAGGGAATGCTTCCAGTTTTTGCCCATTCAGTATGATACTGGCTGTGGGTTTGTCATAGATAGCTCTTATTATTTTGAGATACATCCCATCAATACCTAATTTATTGAGAGTTTTTAGCATGAAGTGTTGTTGAATTTTGTCAAAAGCCTTTTCTGCATCTTTTGAGATAATCATGTGGTTTTTGTCTTTGGTTCTGTTTATATGCTGGATTACATATATTGATTTGCATATATTGAACCAGCCTTGCATCCCAGGGATGAAGCCCACTTGATCATGGTGGATAAGCTTTTTGATATGCTGCTGGATTTTATAGCTTTTTTGCTCATTCCATTATCTGAGGTCAGCCACTGATATTTAAGCCATCCCTAGCCTCGGAGGAGGGCAGAGGAACACTAGTCATATTTATTTCCCTAGCGGCGAAGACATGGTTTCCTCCTGTGCCACTCAAATTCTCTCCTTCTTTAACTTGATGCTCAGTAGGTTGTGTTTCACTTGTCTTTGCAGATCGCTAGGAAGATGAAAATCAGCTTTCATTTTTGATGTTGCCATACAGAAGACTCTATGGTAATGTTTATTTGTGCAGTCAACTTTCTCTTCTTTTCCCTCAGACAGAAATTGCAAACTCTTAGGTGAGAGACAGCTTTCTGGAGTCTGCAAACATAGATTATCTTCCCTCTTTTGATGGCAAATTTCTTATATCCCCACCACCAACAAAATACATATAATCTTGGCATGTTATATGGATTACCAACTACACACAAGAACATTCCTTGATTTTAAATCTACATTAATTATAAAAATTTGGGTAGTCACAAAAAATTATTATGTACAAATTTATACACCTCTTCTTAGGACTAAGTGAATTACTATTAACTAATATGTATTGTGCAGTTAGTGTATGGCAGAAGCTTCCTATGTACTATTTCATTTTATACATAAAACAATATTCTATGCAAAATGCTATAATTTCCCCGTACCTCCAATTTGGACGTGATAAAACTGGGCAACGCAAAGTTTTTGCCCCAGAGTTCTCTGCTTAGTAAGAAGTAGAAGGAAGTCTAAACTTAAGTCATCTGATTTCAGAGACCATATAGTTAAATGCTCTAAATACAGATTCCCAGGGTGGCAGTGACTATGAGAACCTGTCACATATGATGTACGACAGTGCTTCCCTGTAACATGCACAAGATTCCCGTGATGATGGTGACTATGAGGGCCTGTCACATATAATGTAGGACAGTGCTTCCTCTGTAACATACACAAGATTCGCCTGGGGATCATATTAAAATGCAAACTCATAGACCACACTTTGACTAGCTAAGATAAGAGCATTTAAATGGGTGTCCAGGTGGCAGTGCTAAGATCCTACTGTTCATGTGGGCACTGGCTCACCATATTAATGAAGCTTAGTACCTCCAGTCCCTGCTGGAAAAGAAATACAGATACATAGGATGTGACTGTGCATATGGAATGTCTGTTGTGTTCTGGACATTGTACTAGACACTAGAGATAAAAAGTCAAATGTCCCTTGTCTGTATCTGAAAGGAGCTTCCTACACATTGGCTTCTGACTGCAGTGTATATTTTCTCTTCTGACCTGAGGGAGTGAGCTCTACCTGAATGTTGGTAACTGAACACTGCCCAGTGGACTTGACGGGGGAGACCATAGCTAGCTGTGCTCCCACATAGCTATGACCATAGTATATCTCACAACGCCATTTCCCCCTTGTCAACAGGCTCCTTCCAGTATCATACAAGTTCCCCATGATTATACATTCTTCCTCCTTCCACCAAATTTTCCTTAATCTTGTAAAGATAAAAACATAAACCACATTCTTGTCATATTAATTATATATTAATGATGATAGTTCCTTACTTTTCATGTGTTTAATATTTTCTCCCAATTTATAGAATATATTAATATAAGAATAAATTTTAGCCATACATATCTATTACAAATTTCATTATATACTTTGCTATTTTTAAATTTCTTAGGCTCTTACAAAATGTGTGTTCTGGACTCGCGTTGGCTTCTATTTCTTCCCTCTGGCTTCTATTAGTTTAGGCTATGAGCAGAGATGGAGGAGGTGGCTGCTGTATTGGATCAAGGATATGAGCAGAGATGGATGAGGCAGCGGCTGTAATGGATCAAGGCTATGAGCATCTTATGAAGTAGGATGTTAAATCTGTAAATATCAGAGTGAATCCAAACTTGTCAATTCAACACTGGATTGTAAAACAGCTCAGAAATGACTAAAAACACAGCTCTGCAACTTAGGAGGCTGAGGCAGGCAGATTGCTCTAGCTCAGGAGTTGGAGACAAGTCTAGGAAACATGGAAAAACCCTGTCTCTACAAAAAAAAAAAAAAATTAATTAGCTGGGTATGGTGATATAAGCCTGTGGTTCCAGCTTCTCAGGAGGCGGAGGTGAGAGGATTGTTTGAGCCCAGAAGTTAGAGGGAGCAGTGAGCTCTGATCACGCCACTGCATTCCAGCTAGGTGACAGAGTGAGACCCTGTCTCAAAAACAAACAAACAAAATAACAAACAAAAACAGCTCTAAACGAAGGTAGCTAGAAAAGTAGCTCAAGTTGTTCCTGTCTGGTGAAATACAAATATAAATGAACTATTTATGTGCCCCAGTGGCTTCATAATCCTGAGAGCAAAGCCAACTGTTCTGGCAGGTTCTGGACAAATTTATCACATCATGGGTTTCAATGCCAATGTCAAGTCATAAATATAATAATCAAATCTGAAAGTGAACCCAGTTTCAGAGACCTCCAGAAGCCACTGTGTAGGAAGCTCCTTTCAGATAGAGACAAGGGATTATTTGACTTCTTATCTCTGTTGTCTAGCATAATGTCCAGAACACAACAGATATTCCATATGCACAGTCACATCCTATGTATGTGTATTTCTTTTCCAGCAAGTAGTAGAGGTCCTAAGCTTTGTCTGTATGGTGAGCCCGTGCCCAAATGAGCAGTAGAATCTTAGCACAGTCACCTACACACTCATTTTGATTCTCTGACTCCTTATCTTAGCTAGTCAAATTTTGGTCTATGAGTTTGCATTTTAATAAGATCCCCAGGTGAATCTTGTGCATGTCAAAGGAAGAGAAGCACTGCCCTCAAAATATAGAGCAGGTGAACTAAATTATTTTTATAAAGGTAGGCTGGCTATTTATTGATCTTGTTGATGAGAAGAATCAAGTTGACATACACAATCATCGCCATAAGGATTTCAGGTAAAAAACAAACAAACGTTTAGATATTAAATATATTTTACAATTAGCACAACAATCTTTTTACTACAGCATCTAGTAGCACATTTCCCAGAGATTTAGATGGAAATTTCTATCCCATGAGCCTTGTTAGTATTTTTAAAATTGAATACGCAATAAATAGTGGCCAAATTGATTCTCTTACAGGCATCTCACTCAAACTACAGTCATACTTTCCAATAGGCCCCATAAAAATCATTGTTCTAGAGCAATCTAATATATTTATCCACCTCTTTAGACACTTAGGTAAGTATAATAATACACGTTGTGTGTGTGTGTGTGTGTGTATTGTGTACCTTGTGGCCACTTGCCCAGTTTCTGCAACACCTAAAGCTGATGCAAGTTTAATGTAAATAAAGTACAGCAATGTTAGAAATGTTGACTTTTATGTGCCCATCAGGAAAAAAAAAGATGAATGTTATTGTAGAGGAAATTTTCATTCTGGAAAAGATGCATACTGTTTGAATATTACTTTCATGCTTTCCACAGATATTACACACAGATATTATATTCCAAGGGTTATGTTTCAAAGTCATCAAAAATAGAAAATACATCTATATTTCTAACTGAAAATAATAACAGTAAGTAGCCTACCTTTGAGGAAATGTGATAAAAATATTAATCAGCATCACAACTCATGAAAAGCATAAAATGTGCAACGATTTAAACTACATGTTCTTCATATGAATCTGTGTAGAAATATAGACACATTTGATAAATGCTATTTAAAGTCTGAGTGTTTTGGTAAATGATTCAGTCATTTGTAGGTTGAAGGGATTACCTTTATTTGCCTTCATAATGAGAATTAGATTTCTATTCTTTATAAAGCAGGGAATACAGATTCCGCATGAAGTAAAAGCATTCAATCCTTATTAATAATGATGGCAGTTGCGCTGCAGAGGAGAAAGCCTGTCAGAGTAACATATTCCGTTTTACATCGTAATCAGAGGTGTGTCTATCTCTGTTGAAGGCAGCATTAAAAACCTCTTCAACATTTTTAAAATAATAGATGAAAAACATCTCAAAGTCTCCTTTAAAATTTGAATTGACGATTCCACATAACAAGAAAGGGACCAAGAATATCTTCAAGAACTACTTCACGATGGAATTGATGTTTTAAGTGAAATTTCATCAAGGAGAAGATTTTCCAAAAGGTCTTTCGACCTCAGGAAGAATCTCATTAGTTTACTGTGTAAATAGTTTCTAGTAAAATGATAAAGACTTGATTTTTCAGAAACAAAAAATTTACACGGTTTAATCTAATGTTTTGATTTCGAAAGTGCTGCTTGTGCCTTCATAGTTACGCATGTGTATTTCTACAAATTCTCTTAGCTCATTCAAATGCCTATAAAATCCTTTACTATCCAGGCTCCTTAAAAGCTGAATTAAGTTCTAAAAGTGAGGATTGTATGTACTCTGTGAGGTATGCGCAGATATATGTGTGTGATGTGTATGTATGGTGTGTGTGTGTGGTCTGTGTGTGTAGTAAGAGTATGGGGTATGTATATGTGTGTGTGGTGTGTATTGTGGGTGTCGTGTGAATACTGTGGGTGGTGTATGGTGTGTGTATGTGCTGTGTTTGTGGTGTATGTGTGTGTGGTGTGTATGTGTACTATGTGTGGTGTGTGTGTGTGATATGTGTGTGTGCAGTGCATGTGATGTATGTGACATGTGCGTTTTGTGTCTGTATGTTGCTGTGTGTGCAATGTGTGTAGTGTTTGATGTGTGCTTGAAGTGTGTGTAGAATGTGTGTGGTGTATGTGTGTGGTGTGTGTGGTGTGTGTGTGCACAGTGTGTGTGGTGTATGTATGTGATGTGTGTGCTCTATGTGTGTGGTGCTATATGTACGTGTGCAGTGTTTGGGGAGTGTGGGTTGTGTGTTTGATGTGTGTGGTGTGTGTGTGGTGTTGTGTGTGGTGTGTGTAGTAGGTTCGTGTGTGTGGTGTGTGCGTGTGCACATGGTGTGGTGTGTGCAGTGTGTGTGGTGTGTGTGGGGTGTGTGTGCATGTGTAATGGTGTGGTGTGTGCAGTGTGTGGTGTCTGTGTGTGGGGTGTGTGTGCATGTGCACATGGTGTGGTGTGTGCAGTGTGTGTGGTGTCTGTGCGTGGGGTGTGTGTGTGTGTGCACATGGTGTGGTGGGGTGTGTGTGCATGTGCACATGGCATATGTGTGCACACATGGAGTGGTGTGTGTGGTGTGTGGTGTCTGTGTGTGGGATGTGTGTGTACACAGTGTTGTGTGTGCAGTGTGTGATGTCTGTGTGTGTGGTGTGTGTGCACGTGGTGTGTCTGCGTGTGGTGTGTGTGTGTGCACATGGTGTGTTGTGTGGTGTTTGTGTGGGGTGTGTGCATGTGCACATGGTGTGGTGTGTGCAGTGTGTGTGGTGTCTGTGTGGCGTGTGTGCGTGTGCAAAGGGTGTGGTGTGTGCAGTGTGTGTGGTGTCTGTGTGGGGTGTGTGCATGTGCACATGGTGTGGCATATTCAGTGGGTGTGGTGTGTGTGTGGTGTGTGTGTGCAGTGTCAGGGGGTCGTGTGTGTGCATGTGCACATGGTGTAGTGTGTGCTGTTTGTGTGGTGTCTGTGTGTGGGGTGTGTTTGCATGTGCACATGGTGTGGTGTGTGCAGTGTGTGTGTTATGAGTGACTGTTTCTCTTAGCATGTGGACATCAGTCTTCCAGACCAGCTTTCCCCATGTGTCTGGGAACATGAGAAACAAGTTTCTGCAATAATTGTTACACAACTTTTCTGAGACAGACCAAATTTCTGTCGTGAGTGAGTATCTGTGTGACTTCACAGTAGGGAATGTGATGTCCTGGCTTGGCTCACACCCTCTGTGGGTTTAGGCAGGGTTCCTGCTGGATCCTTCACTGTGGCCAGAGAAGGAGGGCTCTGTTTCAGCACAGGGCACCAGAAGAGGACCGGTGTGTGGGAAGACCAGGTAATCATAATGCTATTAATAATAGCAGTAATCATACTGTTTTATACATTGTATATGTCATAAGGATTTTAACTTTCATGTAACATAATTGTAAAAATTTTCCCAGTTTGTTTTGTGCTATTTACCTGCTGTTGAAATGTGTAAGAATTTACATTTTAGGTACGTTAGGTTTATTCCTTTTTATATTGTTTCTGTTTGAAATTTTGATTTTAGAAGACATTCATTCTCAAGATCATAAAACACACAGACGTCTAATTTTCTTTATTTTCTCTCTCTCTCTTTTTTTTAACATTTAACACTGGAATAAACTTTTTTTTTTTTTGAGATGGAGTCTCACTCTGTGGCCCCTGCTGGAGTGCAGTGGCACGATCTCGGCTCACTGCAAGCTCCGCCTCCCAGGTTCACGCCATTCTCCTGCCTCAGCCACCCGAGTAGCTGGGACTACAGGCGTCCACCACCACGCCTGGCTAATTTTTTGTATTTTTAGTAGAGACGGGGTTTCACCATGTTAGCCAGGATGGTCTCGATCTCCTGACCTCATGATCCACCCACCTCGGCCTCCCAAAGTGCTGGGATTACAGGCATGAGCCACCGTGTCCAGCTGGAATTAAATTTATGCAAGGTGTAGGACAATTATTCAATTCTATCATTTTATATTCTCAAATCATTACCCAGTATTTTAATACCATAAATGGAAAAATCGCTCGTTTTGTGAATTTAAAATGTTATCCTGTTACTAGATACAATTACACTGAATTTCTGTGTTTTTAATTCTCTTTCATTAATGTGTTTATTTTTGTGCCATTTCAAATTTGTTTACTTTGAATAGTAATAATCTTAAATATCTTATAGTAAATTTTATAATATTGGCTCTCGTGTGTGTGTTCAATAGATGAATTTAAAATCACATTTTCTTGTTCAAAAATATTTTTCTTGGAATTTTTATTGGGATTTGAGCATATTTTTAAATGATTTACAGCAAACTAAAGAGTTAATATTATTGAGTCCTCTCATCCAGAATGTGACACGCAAATTACTCAAACCTCCTTTAATGCCATTTAGTCAAAATTAATATGTTAAATCAATATAAATTAGTATAAATGAATATAAATAATGATTAAAATACTGTGTTTGGCTGCACGTTTCTGTCTTCTGCCTTCTATCACTGATGTTTTATTCCTATTCTTGTTGTTTTCTATACTTTCTTTTATTATGTCTTTTTCTGTCTTGTGATTTGAAAACTATATGACACATTGTAATCCTTTAATTTCACTAATTTTTTACTTTTAATTTTAACTAATTTTATTTTTTAGAGAAGGTTCACAACTAAATGGAGCACAGAGTATTGGCTTCCCATATGTCCCTTTCCCCACACACAGCCTCCCCACTACAGCTTCCTGCCTCACAGGAGCACACCTGTGACAACCAGGAACCTACTTTGACCCTTCATTATCACTCTAAGCTTACAGTGCACATTCAAGTTTACTCTTCACGTTGTACATTCTGAGTCTTGACAAAAGTATAATGGCAATGAGATATTATTCACTGCTAGCAAGAGATGATCTATCAAGCCACAAAAAAATACATGGAGGAAACTTAAATGCATACTGCTAAAAGAACCCAATCAGAAAAGTCTACATACTGTTCAATTCCAATTATATGACGTTCTGGAAATGGTGAAACTATGGGAACAGTAGAAAGATCAGTGGTTGCCACAGACCAAAGAGAAGGAAGAGATGGATACACAGAGCACAGAGAATCTTCATGGCAGTAAAATCATTCTGTATGATACTGTAATGGTAGATATATATATTTGTAAAAATCTATCTTAACTTTTAATCTTTTAATTTTTTTTTTTTTTTGACAGAGTCCTGCTTTGTCACCAGGCTGGACTGCAGTGGAATGATCTCGGTTCACTGCAACCTCTGCATCCTGGGTTCAAGTGATTCTCCTGCCTCAGCCTCCCGAGTAGTTGGGACTACAGGTGCCCACCACCACGCCCACCTAATTTTTGTATTTTTAGTAGAGACCGGGTTCACCATCTTGGCCAGGCTGCTCTCGAACTCCTGACCTCATAATCCACCTGCCTTGGCCTCCCAAAGTGCTGGGATTACAGGCGTGAGCCACCACACCCAGCCGTTTTTGTTTTAAAAACTACAGACAAGCTGGGTGCAGTGGCTCAATCCTGTAATGGCTGCACTTTGGGAGGCTGAAGTGGCTGGATTGCTTGAGCCCTGGAGTTCAAGACCAGCTTGGCAACATAGTGAGACCCCACCTCTACAAAAAAAAGTATTAAAAAAATAGCCTGCTGGGCACGGTGGCTCACGCCTGTAATCCCAGCACTTTGAGAGGCCGAGGCAGGCAGATCACGAGGTCAGGAGATTGATACCATCCTGGCTAACATGGTGAAACCCCGTCTATACTAAAAAATACAAAAAATTAGCTGGGCCTGGTGGTGGGCACCTGTAGTCCCAGCTACTGGGGAGGCTGAGGCAGGAGAATGGTGTGAACCTGGGAGGCGGAGCTTGCAGTGAGCCAAGATAGCACCACTGCACTCCAGCCTGGGTGACAGAGTGAGACTCCGTCTCAAAAAAAAAAAAAAAGCCAGGCATAGTGCTGCATGCCTGTAGTCCCAGTTACTCAGGAGGCTGTGGTAGAAAAATCACTTGACTGAGCAATTTGAGGCTGCAGTAAGCTATGATCATGCCACTGCACTCTGGCCTGGGTGAGAGAGCAAAATCCCATCTCAAAACAAAGAACAACCAAAAACGTACAAGCATACTCAGAGATAGTGTGGGTTTGGTTCCAGACAACCAAAATAAGGTAAATGTTACAATCAAGTTAGTCGCATAAACATTTTGTTTCCCAGTGCTTTTAAAAGCTATGCTTAAACTATGTTGTAGTCTGAGTATTTAATAATTAATTGTTAATTAATTAATTAATTAGTAATCACATTATGTCTAAAAATCTATGTACTTACCTTAACTTTAAATACCTCATTGCTGAAAAATACTAATGAATATCTGAGCCTTACCAAGTCATAACCTTTTTGCTGGTGAGGGTCTTGCCTCTATATTGATGGCTGCTGACTTATCAGCCTGGAAGCTGCTGAAGGTTGGGTGTCTGTGCCAATTTCTTAAAAGAATGAAGTTTGTTCCTTTCACAAAAGATTTCCCTGTAGCATGTGATGTTGTTTGATAGAATTTTATTCACAGTAGATCTTCCTTCAAAATTGGAGTAAACCCTCTCAAACCCTGCTTCTGCTTTATCAACTAGGTTTATGGAATATTCTAAATCCTTTGTTGTTATTTCAACAATGTACATAGCATTTCCTCCTGCAGAAGATTCCATCTCAAGAAAATATTTTCTTTGCTCATCCGTAGGAAGCAACTCCCCATTTGTTCAAGTTTCATCATGAGTTTACAGCAATTTAATCTCATCTTAAGGCCCTAATTCTAATTCTAGTTGTCTTTGCGATTTCTACCACATCTGTAGGGACTTCGTCACTGACATCCTGAGCCCTCAAAGTCATCCATGAGGCCTGGAATCAACTTCTTCCAAACTCCTGTTAATGTTGATATTTCAACCTCCTCCCATCAATCACAAATGTCCTTAATGGCATTTAAGGATTGCTATTAAGGACATTTGTGATTCACGGGAGGAATTTGAAATATCATGAAAGGATTTATGGTGAATCCTTTTCAAAATGTTTTCAATTCAGTTTATCCAGATTCATCAAAGAAATCACTATCTATGACAGCTATACCTTTACAAAATGCATTTATTATTTAATAAAAACACTTGAAAGTCAAAACCGCTCCTTGATCCACAGGCTGAAGGATAGATATTGTATTAGCAGCCATGAAAATAACATTAATTTCCAAGTACATCTCCATCTAAGCTTCTGGGTAGCTAGGGGAATTGTCAATAAGCAGCAATCTTTTTTCCTTTTTTGTTTTCTTTCCTTTTTTTTCTTCCTTTACGTAGTTTCACTGTTGTTGCCCAGGCTGGAGGGCAGTGGAGTGGCCTCAGCTCACTGCAACCTCTACCTCCAGAGTTCAAGCCATTCTTCTGCCTCAGCCTCCCAAGTAGCTGTAATTACAGGTACCACCACCATCCCTGGCTAATGTTTTTGTATTTTTAGTAGAGACGGGGTTTCATCATTTTGGATGGGCTGGTCTCGAACTCCTGACCTCAGGTGATCCACCCACTTTGGCCTCCCAAAGTGCAGGGATTACAGGTGGGAGCCACTGCATCTGGCCAAGCAGCAATCTCTTTAAAGGAATCGATTTTTTTTTTTTTGAGCGGTAGGTCTCAATAGTGGAATTAAAATATTCAGTAAACCATGCTGTTAACAGACGTGTGGTCACTCAGACTGTGATGTTCCATTTCTAGAGCACAGAAAGAATAGATTTTGCATAATTCTTAAGGGTCCTGAGATTTTCAGAGTGGTCAATGAGCATTGGCTGTAACTTAAAGTCACCAAATGCAGTGGTCCTCAAAGAGAGTCAGCCCATCCTTTGAAGTTTTTTTTTTTTTTTTTTAATTATTTATTATACTTTAGGATTTAGGGTACATGTGCACAATGTGCAGGTTTGTTACATATGTATCCATGTGCCATGTTGATTTCCTGCACCCATTAACTCGTCATTTAGCATTAGGTATATCTCCCAATGCTGTCCCTCCCCCCTCCCCCCACCCCACAACAGTCCCCGGAATGTGATGTTCCCCTTCCTGTGTCCATGAGTTCACATTGTTCAATTCCCACCTATGAGCGAGAACATGCGGTGTTTGTTTTTTTGTCCTTGCGATAGTTTACTGAGAATGATGTTTTCCAGTTTCATCCATGTCCCTACAAAGGACACGAACTCATCATTTTTTATGGCTGCATAGTATTCCATGGTGTATATGTGCCACATTTTCTTAATCCAGTCTATCGTTGTTGGACATTTGGGTTGGTTCCAAGTCTTTGCTATTGTGAATAGTGCCGCAATAAACATACGTGTGCATGTGTCTTTATAGCAGCATGATTTATAGACCTTTGGGTATATACCCAGTAATGGGATGGCTGGGTCAAATGGTATTTCTAGTTCTAGATCCCTGAGGAATCGCCACACTGACTTCCACAATGGTTGAACTAGTTTACAGTCCCACCAACAGTGTAAAAGTGTTCCTATTTCTCCACATCCTCTCCAGCACCTGTTGTTTCCTGCTTTTTTAATGATGGCCATTCTAACTGGTGTGAGATGATATCTCACTGTGGTTTTGATTTGCATTTCTCTGATGGCCAGTGATGATGAGCATTTCTTCATGTGTTTTTTGGCTGCATAAATGTCTTCTTTTGAGAAGTGTCTGTTCATGTCCTTTGCCCACTTTTTGATGGGGTTGTTTGTTTTTTTCTTGTCAATTTGTTTGAGTTCATTGTAGATTCTGGATATTAGCCCTTAGTCAGATGAGTAGGTTGCAAAAATTTTCTCCCATTCTGTAGGTTGCCTGTTCACTCTGGTGGTAGAAGAAATGGATAAATTCCTCGACAAATACACCCTCCCAAGACTAAATCAGGAAGAAGTAGAATCTCTGAACAGACCAATAACAGGTTCTGAAATTGTGGCAATAATCAATAGCTTACCAACCAAAAAGAGTCCAGGACCTGATGGATTCACAGCTGAATTCTACCAGAGGTACAAGAAGGAACTGGTACCATTCCTTCTGAAACTATTCCAATTGATAGAAAAAGAGGGAATCCTCCCTAACACATTTTATGAAGCCAGCATCGTCCTGATACCATAGCCAGGCAGAGACACAACCAAAAAAGAGAATTTTAGACCAATATCCTTGATGAACATTGATGCAAAAATCCTCAATAAAATACTGGCAAACCGAATCCAGCAGCACATCAAAAAGCTTATACAACATGATCAAGTGGGCTTCATCCCTGGGATGCAAGGCTGGTTCAACATACGCAAATCAATAAATGTAATCCAGCATGTAAACAGAACCAAAGACAAAAACCACATGATTATCTCAATAGATGCAGAAAAGGCCTTTGACAAAATTCAACAACCCTTCATGCTAAAAACTCTCAATAAATTAGGTATTGATGGGACATATCTCAAAATAATAAGAGCTATATACGACAAACCCACAGCCAATATCATACTGAATGGGCAAAAACTGGAAGCATTCCCTCTGAAAACTGGCACAAGACAGGGATGACCTCTCTCACCGCTCCTATTCAACATAGTGCTGGAAGTTCTGGCCAGAGCAATCAGGCAGGAGAAGGAAATAAAGGGTATTCAATTAGGAAAAGAGGAAGTCAAACTGTCCCTGTTTGCAGATGACATGATTGTATATCTAGAAAATCCCATTGTCTCAGCCCAAAATCTCCTTAAGCTGATTAGCAACTTCAGCAAAGTCTCAGGATACAAAATCAATGTACAAAAATCACAGGCATTCTTGTACACCAATCACAGACAAACAGAGAGCCAAATCATGAGTGAACTCCCATTTACAATTGCTTCAAAGAGAATAAAATACCTAGGAATCCAACTTACAAGGGATGTGAAGGACCTCTTCAAGGAGAACTACAAACCACTGCTCAATGAAATAAAAGAGGATACAAACAAATGGAAGAACATTCCATGCTCATGGGTTGGAAGAATCAATATCGTGAAAATGGCCATACTGCCCAAAGTAATTTATAGATTCAATGCCATCCCCATCAAGCTACCAATGACTTTCTTCACAGAATTGGAAAAAACTACTTTAAATTTCATATGGAACCAAAAAAGAGCCGGCATCGCCAAGTCAATCCTAAGCCAAAGAACAAAGCTGGAGGCATCACGCTACCTGACTTCAAACTATACTACAAGGCTACAGTAACCAAAACAGCATGGTACTGGTACCACAACAGAGATATAGATCAATGGAACAGAACAGAGCCCTCAGAAATGATGCCACATATCTGCAACTATCTGATCTTTGACAAACCTGACAAAAACAAGAAATGGGGAAAGGATTCCCTATTTAATAAATGGTGCTGGGAAAACTGGCTAGCCATATGTAGAAAGCTGCAACTGGATCCCTTCCTTACACCTTATACAAAAATTAATTCAAGATGGATTAAAGACTTAAATGTTAGACCTAAAACCATTAAAATCCTACAAGAATACCTAGGCAATACCATTCAGGACATAGGCGTGGGCAAGGACCTCATGTCTAAAACACCAAAAGCAATGGCAACAGAAGCCAAAATTGACACATGGGATCTAATTAAACTAAACAGCTTCTGCACAGCAAAAGAAACTACCATCCTTTGAAGTTTTGAAGCCAACTGTTGATGTCTCTCTAGTGACGAAAATTTTACATCTTCACTAAGCTTAATCATTTCTAGATCTGGACTTCAAGTGAGAGACGTGCAATTCTTCCTTTCATTTGAGCTCTTTGAGGCCACTGTGGTTACTAATTAACGCCCCCAGCGGGTGTCACCCTCCTCCCTCCTCAATCGAGTTCACCCACACCGGGGGTTGGGGAATGGGGCTTCCCGCACCCCATACGCTCTGCGTGCCTGGGGCTCTCCCACAAGAGGCTTTCATGAGCCAGGCAGCAGGGCCTGGCCCGGCCTGGCCCAGGCCCGGCCAGGCTGCACAGGCAGAAGGAATCTCCTAACCTGCCCCAGCACACGGGGCTCTTTGTTCACAGCCCTGGCTCCTCTGGAACTGGGGCTCTCCCATCCTCAGTCTCCGCGGTGGCCTCCGCACCCCAACAAATCCCAGGAGGACCGGGACCTGCAGCATGGCAGCCTGCTGGGCACGTGCTCAGTGGGACAGCTTGGGCCCCCTCAAGCTGAGTCACAGAAGCAAGGTGTGCTTGCACCACCCACGACCCACCAGAGTCTGCGGTGGGGCTGGAGCCCCAGGTCGCCAGGGTGGCATGGGAAACTGAAGACTGAGCACCTCCACCTCCAAAGCTCATGACCCTGGAGGCCTCCGCATCAAGCACAGATGCAAGCCATCCAGGCGCCTCCCAACCACTCCAGGAGCCAGGATGCTCGTCTACACTCACCCCTAGCCTGTTAGATGAGCTTCTGTTGACCCCAGAGTTTCAGCAAAAGGCACAATCTTTCCTAGATCCGGTGCCACTGGGGGAGCTGAAGGACGTGGAAGAGACTGCTCCACTGGAACCACTCCTCAGCCAGGAAGAACACCGGGCTCTGCTGGAGGAGCTTTAGGACACAAGGTTGGGGCAGGATGGGGGCAGGGCGGTGGCCTCTCTTTTGCAGCGAACCTCTGACTGGGTATGGAGAGGCGTGTCTTCCCTTCCAGCTGACCAGCCTAGGATCCCTGAGTTCCAGGTCCCATGAGAGACTCCACTCAGAGGAGGGCTGTCATTTATTCCTGAGCATCCCAGGATCCCAGAGCCCGTCCAGGTACCGGGAGGTGGACTGTCTACTGCTCATGCGTGGGTTTGCAGGCAGCAGCCTAGGTTTTCTAACTAGCCCAGGCGGAGCTCTCATCCCTTTTCCCCCCACCCACCCGTGTTCTTCAGTGAGGCGGGTGGAGACCTCCATCCCAGGAATCACTGGCCCGGGCAGCCACCAGGCCTGCTCGTCTTTCCTCACCTCGACTCCTCTTCCTCCCCCTGCCACCATCACTCACCTACCCATGCCCTGCCAGCTTCTTCGGCATCACCGTGGAGCACCTGACAGCTAAATGCAGACCCGAGACCCCGTGCAAACCAGGTTGCTGCCCTTTCTACGTGGGAGGGAACTCAGGCAGAGAGGAGGAGAGGAAGGGAGACAGAAAGAATGAGAGCGATGGAGGGAGGAAAGAACGGATGGATGGAGCGACCTTGGAAGGGATGGAGGGATAGAGGGAGGGAGAGAGGGAAGGAGGGAGGGAGGGATGAAGGGAGGAACTGAGGGAGGGATGGAAGGAAGAAGGAGGGAGGGATCAAGGGACAGAGAAAGGAAGGCAGAGAGAAAAGCTGTCTTCTACCTCCAGGACCAGCAGGACCTCGCACTCCAGGAAAATGTTGGGTGTCCAGTGCAAGCTAAGTGCTCGGCCCACAGCCCCATTGGCCTGCAAGGTGCTCACCAGCCCTCTGGATCACCAGCCTGTGTTACTTCATCCGGGAGCTATTCAGACGAATTTCGTCTGCCAAGGAACGAGCGAATTGCTCAGAGAGCAAGGAGCCGAGACTCGGGTGCTTGTCCATTTTTCAACCACATGGTTCACAGATGAGATAGCCCCACACTGAGCCTGCAACAGAGTGCGAGGCAGATACTCCCATCCACACAGGAGTCACACTCAGGCCGACTGAAGCGTGGTTTCGGATTCCACGTTGCTTTGCCCTCTGCAAGGGGGCCTGTTGCTCACGTGTCTTACTGGGCTTGAGTCAAGGTGTTGTCAGGGCTGTATTGCCCCCCCGTCCACTTGCCTCCTTTCTCAGAGGCAAAGCACCTCCATGTAAACTCACACAGGACCAACGGTCGGAGGCAGAACAGTGCAGGGGAAATTGGGTACCCACATGTAAAAGAATGAACCTGGGCCCTTCACTTATACCATAAGAAAAAATTAACTAACTGGATCAAATACCTAAATATAAGAGCTAAAACTACAAAATTCTTAGAACAAAATATAGGGGAAACATGTCATACACTGTATCTGGCAGTGTTTTTTTTTTTTTTTTTTTTTTTTAACAGGACACCCAAAACACAAGAAACAGAAGAAAAATAGATGAATCGGGCTTTATCCAGAATTTGCAAAGAACAATTCAGTAACAATAAAAGAAACTACCTGTTTAAAATATTGGCAAAATCTTAAGCAGACATTTCTCTAAAAATTATGTAAAGTAGCTAATAAGCACATGAAAAGATCCTCAACAAATTCATCATTAATGAAATGCAAATCTAACCCCAAATGACATATCACTTAATACCCATCAGCACAGCTACTACCAAAAGAAAGAAAACAAAACAGAAAATCACAAGTGTTGGTGAGGACGTGGAGCAATTAGAACCCTTGTACACTGTTGGTGGAAATGTAAAATGTTGCAGCTGCTATAAAATAACAACATAGTAACTAAAAAATTTATACATAATATCACCATACGATCCAGCAATTTCACATCTGGGTATGCAGCAAAAGATAGGAAAGCAAAGACAGAAAATAATTCACGTACATCTAGGTTCATAGCAGCATTACTCACATCACCAAAAAGCTGTTTGAATTACTCAAGTGTTGTTTGAATTACCATCAAGGAAAAAATAGATAAAATGTGATTTATACATATAGTGGAATATTATTCAGCTATGTAAAATAAGGAAATTCTGACACATGATATGTCATGCATGAACCTTAAGGACATTGTGCAGTGACATTAGCCAGTCATAAAAGGACAAATACTGAATCATTCCAATTATGAGATATTTAGAATAATGATATTCTAGAAACCCAAGTAGAAGAGTGGTTCCTAGGAGCCTGAGGGGGAGTAAAAAGGAGATTACTTAATGAGTATAGAGTTTCATTTCTGCAAGTTGAAACAAGGTCCCTATGAATGGGAATGATTGTTGCAAAACAATGTGAATGTAGTTAATTTTTCTGAGCTGCACACTTACAATAGCTAAAATGGTTAATTTTATGTATACTTTACCACAAAGTAAAAAACAAAAAATTTAAATAAACAAACTATAGCTATCTGCAATATCATGAATTAATACTATAACTATAATATTGCATAGAAGAAAGTAGATGTAAAACTATACATATTATAAAATTTCACTTACATAAAATCCAAAAAGTGAACGCAACTGAGGTTCTGGCTTCCAGTAATAATTAAGTAGTTTGTTGAATACTTCACAGATAACTATAACAAAGCTCTTTGGTCACAGGGCTGTGGCACTGCAATCCCAGCATGCACCAGGCTCAGGGAGCGTGCGCCAATCAGTGGAGGAAGGGACGAGGCTCCGCACGTCTTGCTGGTCTTGCTGGGAAATGCAGTCTCATAAACGCTCCCAGCCCTTTGGTCACAGGGCTGCAGCACTACAATCTTAGCATGCACCGGGCTCAGGGAAAGTGCGCGTCATTGGAGGAAGAGGCAGGGTCGTGCGCGCCTCAGTGGGCTTGCTGGGAGATGTAGTCTCATAAACAGTCCCAGCCCTTTCATCACCGAGCTGCAAGACTACAGTCCCAGCATGCACCCAGCTCGGGGACAGTGCACATTACTGAAGGAAGAGACTGGACCGTGGGCGCCTCCTTCTACTTGCTGGGAGATGTAGTTTCATAAAGACTCCCAGACTTTCCGGTCCCGTTGCCACAGTACTACCATACCAGTATGCACCGGGGTCAGGGAAAGTGAACGTCACTGGAAAAAGAGGCGGGGCTGTGTGCATCTCCCTAGGCTTGCTGGGAGATATATGCTCATAAACACTTCTAGTCCTTTTCTCAAAGAGCTGCAGGACTACAATCTTAGCATGCACCATTCTCAGGGACAATGCGTGTCACTGGAGGAAGAGACCGGGCTGTGTGCCTCTCCCTAGGATTGCTGGAAGATGTATTCTCATAAACACTCCCAACCATTTGGTCAAAGGGCTACAGGGCAAGGCGCAGACCTGGAAGAAGGGTCAGAGTGGTACGCGTCCCACCTGATATGCTGGGAGCTGTAGTCCGTTAACTACTCTCAGCCTGTTTGTCGGTAGTCTTCAGAACTATAATGCCAGCATGTACCGGGATCCGGGGTTCATAGCCCTGGAGGGAGGGGCAGAGCGGCGTGGACTTCCCGGAGTCCAAAGCACTGCTGAGTTCTTATGCTATGCCGACTCTTTGCAAGGAGAGTGAGTACAGAGGTGCACCTGGAGGGCAGGTCTGGGCTGACCATTGAGGAGGGTATAACCCTACGAAGATACCTTACCTTTTCCCAAATCAGGCGGGTTGTCCCCACCCGATTGGCCCTATCCTTCTCAGGTTCCTCTTTCCGTTGCACCCAGGGTTCTTTCCAGAGCATTACGTCTTCTGCAGCCCAGGGCACTGCCTTCTTTCCCTAACTGCTGTGGAAACTTTCCTGATATCCGAGACACTGTCCATTGTGCCGCAGCCCTCTTTTTTCTCTAGCCAGAGCACGCACTCAACCATTTTTTAGAGAAATCTTCCACCTGGCCTGTTTGTGAGGAGCTTCAGGACTCTGCATGGGGTGACAAGGGCTGTGGCTTCCTGCAAATGTCACTCTCAAAGTCGCCTTTTTCACGAATGTGAAAGTCTAGGCATCAGAAAGGTTAATTATTGTGTTGCACAAAATCTGCTAAGAGCAAAGGAGAAAACCCATTTCCGAGGCGTGAGTCTTGTGAGCCATTTTCATCAACCCATTTAAGTGGACAAGCTCCAAAATGCAACCTGAAGATGCTGACTATTTAGGCATTTTACACTTGAAATCAGTAGTCTCATCTCAAATCAGGCCTGGCTTGCCAGTGGCTCAGAGCCACAAATGGGACCTGATACCTCAGGAACGGATAGTGGTCCAGCTTTATGGGAGCAACTTTTAAGATGTGAAGCACTTGGGGTCATTTGAAACCCTATATGTTAAGTAGGGACTTTTACTTCTAGGAAGCATTTGCATTTTGATTTTATCTGTCTTCAAGCTGACCCTTTGTTTATTTTAATAGTAAAAAACACATTCCTGGGTGGAGATTTAAGATGCTAATGAGACATGCAATGTATGCACAAATGTGTACAGCTACTGCACTTGTGCACCCAGAAGACCAGTCAGAACATGCTTACAGTGACACTTCTTTCCACCTTCTTATGAATAATCATGCAAAACTCCCATAAAGAGGGTTTCTCCAGCAATAATTAATGCTGTCTCAATTTTATGAGCAGGCTGCCCTGGAATCTCTTTCTCAGACTGTACTGTCTGTTTTGCACTTAATTGTCAAAATATTCTCTCTTTTTTTTGCAATAAATTATGCTGTACTTCTTTTGCTGTGTGTTTCTTGTTTAAATTCTTTTAAACTAAGAAGATAAGAACCAAGGTATTACATCAGCCATCAGCATTTCTGGTGCCATGACCTGGGGTGAGGTTTTTCTGCTTCATTAATTTGAGTTTCTCTTTACTTACAGTGAATACTATGGCAGTTCCAGACTACCTGGTTAACTATCGCTGCTTGTTCCAGCGCTGTTTCAGTAAAGTTCTGAGGGAAACGATTTTAAGTCATCTTTATTTTTAGAGGGAGAATATATGTGCGCTCTCCTTTTGGTTGCTGCTTCTGTGGTATCGATAAATACACTAACCACATGGGTTACCCTCAATATTTCATATTTGGGCTACTTTGCCGCTTAGTTTCACATCTTTCTGGCCACAGTTCAGACTCAGCTTATTGTTTGCTGTCCCTTCAGCAATACTCGATCCCCACCTAGTGGCTATTGTAATGTATTTTCTAGTCAGGTTTTCTGTTTACAAAATTTTTTGTTTCTAAGGGCGCATTAAGAGAATCCTGTCCCTTCAGTCTTTATGCATTTCCCATCTCCTTGAAATTGTTCTTCAACAGGCTTTCTTTGCTGAACAAAAGATGCACAGTCATGTAGATGCCCAGTTGTAGGGATTGCATCTGAGAATGCTCAGGTGTTATAATTGGACATCACAAATGGCAAACCAGTGAATTAGGGCAAGGCTTGTCAGTCAGACATCTGCCCCCCAGCCAGCAGTGTGGGTCATCTTGGTAGGGCTGCAGATGTCCACCAATGGTGAGAGCTAGGACGGTGTACAGCAAATGCCTATGACCTCCTAGAGCTTCAGTTAACAGGGTTTAGAGGGGATGCGCTGGACACCTTGGTGGTTCCACTTGGCCCATGAGGATGCCCAAAGCCTTCTGGATTTCAGTAAAAGTTCTGTCATTGCAGGATTCTCTCAGCACCGTGGGAGCCGCTTCCTCTACTGTCGCTGAAACACCCGTGGGATGTATATCTAAAAATTAGAACAGCTTTTGGCTAAATGAACTTAGAAAAAAGAAAACCTTATCTTCTTTTGTAACACTATTTAGTCTGCCTACAGATTAGCTGACAAAACATGGCTGGAGAATGAGACTGTGAACTTTAACTCCACCCTACATCTAGATCTTTTCTGTGGAAATCAGGGGAAATGGTCTGAAGTATCCTATGTGCAAGCCTTTATGGCCTGACAACAAAACCCACCTCTATGCAGCACCTGCAGGCTAAAGCCTAGTAAGCTAGAAGCCCCTCAGAAGCATTAGAAGATCATCTCTTATTAAGGGGAAGGAAACCCAGACCCCACAGCCCAACACCAGCTCTAGACAGGGGCCCTCAGGGGCCCACACCTCCTTCAGAATCCCCAGCATCTTCACACTATCAGAGTCTTCTGTAGAATCTAAGCTTGTTTCACCTCCTCCTTATGCTCCTTTCTATCGGCCTTTGCCAGGTACAATCGAGACCAGCCCAGCTGCAGTTACTCACAGTGGAGCTTCACACCATCCAGGGCCAGAGAAATTGCTTCCCTTACAGAAAGTCCCATACGGAGAGAGAACCATCAGAGTGCTTGTTCTGCTCTCAATAAATGATCTAATCCAATATAAGCAACAACTCTGATGGCCCTCAGACAACTTCAGCGCATTTACTGAAGGCTTCTAGGCTCTAACTCTGACCACATTCAACTGTACCATCCATAAATGGACCGAATGACTGCTGCCAACTTAGCTGCACAAAATTTTGCTTCTTAGCAAAAAATAGAAAATACTTAAAACCTTTGTTGCTTTCACCATTTTAATGCAAAATACTTTCGCAGCATAAATGCCACCATAAGGTGGAGCCTTGGGAATCCAGTAGAAACGATCTCAGAAAACCTCAATGGGTATGCAACAAGCAGCAGAGGCCTCAACAGACTTCAACAACATCTGGATTCCATGGCCACTGCACTCCGACAAAACCAAAGAGCCTGGGATCTTCTCCCAGCTGGGCAAAGAGGAGCATGTTTATATCTAGAAGAATGCTGTTTTTGAGATCAATCAGCCCGGTTTCGTCCAAGAAATTATTAATAATATCATCACCCAGGCATACAAAATTGAATCTCTAGGAAATTCCATGGGAACATGAAAGCAATGTCTATTACCTACCTTACTCTCTTTAATAGTAACAGTCATTACTATACTCTCAGCTTTTACTTTTGTTCCAATTTTGTTTAAAATGTTAACTGATTTCTTGCTCTCTTGCTTACAGCAACTCCATGTTTGCATGATGGCTTTGCAAGGCTTTCAACCTTTGGCTGCCAATATCTTGCCCACTGCTTCCATGAATGACATGGTTTATACCCGGTTAGATCACACAGACAGAAACTTTAGGGCCCAGGCTAGGCAGAATAACACCCACTCAGCAGGAAACAGCTCCAGAAAAAATGACCTAGCCCCTCAACCTCCAATATGATTATGACCCTAAGATCTCTTAGGGGTAAATTAAGACAGAATAGATCAGAATAGATAGTCAAGAAAATGACCATGATCTCGGGATACAGAAATGTGGGGAAAAGAAAGAGAGATCAGACTGTTACTGTGTCTATGTAGAAAGAAGTAGACATAAGAGACTCCATTTTGCTCTGTACAAAGAAAAATTCTTCTGCCTTGAGATGCTGTTAATCTGTAACCCTAGCCCCAACCCTGTGCTCACAGAGACTTGTGCTGTGTTGACTCAAGGTTTAATGGATTTAGGGCTATGCAGAATTTGCTTTGTAAAAAAGTGCTTGAAGGTAGTATGCTTGTTAAAATTCATCACCACTCCCTAATCTCAAGTACCCAGGGACACAAAACACTGTGGAAGACCACAAGGACCTCTGCCTAGGAAAACCAGGTATTGTCCAAGGTTTCTCCCCATGTGATAGTCTGAGATGTGGCCTCCTGGGAAGGGAAAGACCTGACTGTCCCCCAGCCCAACACCCGTAAATGGTCTGTGCTGAGGAGGATGAATAAAAGAGGAAGACCTCTTTGCAGTTGAGATGAGAGGAAGGCATCTGTCTCCTGCTCATCCCTGGGCAATGGAATGTCTCGGTGTAAAACCCAATTGTATGTTCTGTATAATCAGATAGGAGAAAACCGCCTTAGGGCTGGAGTTGAGACATGCTGGTGGCAATACTGTTCTTTAATGCACCGAGATGTTTGTATACGTGCACATCAAGGCACAGCACCTTTTCTAACCTTGTTTATGACACAGAGACATTTGTTCACATGTTTTCCTGCTGACCCTCTCCCCACTATTACCCTATTGTCCTGCCACATCCTCCTCTCCAAGATGGTAGAGATAATGATCAATAAATACTGAGGGACCTCAGAGACCAGTGCCGGCGTGGGTACTCTGTATGCTGAGCGCCAGTCCCCTGGGCCCACTTTTCTTTCTCTATATTTTGTCTCTGTGTCTCTTTCTTTTCTCAGTCTCTCGTTCCACCTGATGAGAAACACCCACAGGTGTGGAAGGGCAGGCCACCCCTTCTTTGAAACTGTGGTGACTGTACAGCCAACACAATAAGCCTTAGCATTCGCATTGTAATTGGGCTCATTTAAGCAAAGCTATCTTCATTAAGGACTTTCTGTTCTAGAGAGCACGTGCATTTTGATTTTCCCTGTCCTCAAACTTAACTTTTGCTTATTTTAATAGCAAAAATACACCCCCCAGCTGGGCACGGTGGCTCACACCTGTACTCCCAGCACTTTGGGGGCTGAGAAGAATGGATCACTTGAAACCAGAAGCTCAAGACTAGACTGGCCAACATAGTGAAACCCTGTCTTGACTAAAAATACAAAAATTAGCCAGGTATGGTGGTGCATGCCTGTAATCCCAGCTACTCAGGAGGCCGAGGCACGAGAATGGCTTGAACTCGGGAGGCAGAGTTTGCAGTGAGCAGAGATTGCACCACCGCACTCCAGCCTGGGCAACAGAATGAGACTCTGTCTCAAGTAAGCAAACAAAAATACACTCCTAGCTAGAGGTCTAAGATGCTAATGGGACATGCAAAATATGAATAAGCATGTGCAGCTACTGCATATGTGCACCCAGAAGACCACTCAGAACATGCTTAGTAGCAGTTCCTCTTCCCCCCTCCTTATTAATAATAATGTAAAACTCCCATAAGGGGGTTTCTCCAGGGACAATCCACACCGTCTCTCTCTTATGAGCAGCCCGCCCTGGAATATCTCACTATGTACTGTATTCTGCACTGAACTTTCAAATTTTTTTCTTTTCCAATAAATAATGCTGTACTTCTTCTCTGTGTGTCTCTTGTTTAAATTCTTATTTACTAAGAAGACAATGACCGAGGTATCACATCAGCCCTCAACACAGCAATAAATCAGCCTCCTTCCTGTGGGTGTAGTCCATGCACAAAAGGAGTCACATCACCTAAGTGCTGGACCCAGAGATATGTCACAATTTATTCTATGTACAAAGTTAAGGTAATAGAGGAGAGTCATATTAAATAGTTTCTGGGCCCAGGGATATGTCACAATGGCTCCTGTGAGCAGAGATCAGGCAGAATAATCACATAACTGGTGTGCTGTACACAGCGATAAGCCACGCTTTCATCTGTGGGCTTGACCCTGGCAAGAAAGAAGAGTCGCGGCATTTAGGTGCTTGCTGCAGAGGTACGTAACAATCTCTCTTATGGGCAAAGCCCAGGTAAGAGAGGAGAGTCACATCTCCAAGGTATTAACGTAGAAATATGTCACAAAACCTTTTTAGGCAGGGCCCATGCTGGATCTTCTTATCTTCCAGATGTTAGGTCCAGGGATATGTCAGAATACCCAAAATACACAGGGCTCAGTCAAAAAAGGAGAGCCACATCACCTAGATGCTGGGTCTAGACATATGTCACATCTCTTTTATGGGAAAACCTCAGGTAAAAAAGCAGGTCACGTCAAATAGTTGCTAGGCCCAGAGATATGTCACATTGCCTCCTGCTTGAAGTGTCTAGGCCAAAGACGCACATCACCTTGGTGCTAGGCCCGTGTTCATATATAAACATTCAACCAGAGTTGAAATGGTGGCTCATTTCTAAACCCAGCTTATAGGCAAGGGAGGACTCTCCTATCCTGACCTAGTTAATTGTAATGACGTTGACTCTCATACCCGGGCTTAATGCCACAGGTACGATCGTGGGTCCCTACCAGCAGGAAGGTCTCAAAGTTGATTGCAACTCTCATTCATACTGTATAGCACCATTGGGTAGTATACAGAGAGTGCTACCTGGGAAAAGCACAAAGGTGAGATTGTGCCACTCATATGCACACCCAGCCAACAGTAAATATTTTCATCCTCTCACATGAACACAGGTCACTCTTGAGGTTCTGAATCTCACACCTGTAGTCAGTCAAAGGTGGGAAAAAGTGACTTATATATGGATATTCGTGGGTTGGTGACTCTCAGACCAAGATTCAGCACAACTCTGAGGTTGACTTCACTAAGGTGACACAGTCTGCAGAGGAATTGAGGCTCTCATGCACAAATCCAGTCTGGTGTTGAGATGGTTACTCATGGGCTTAGACCTAACATACAAGAGGTGTTGAATGTCGTGCTTACAACTGTGACAGTTGTGGGATTGTTAATCTCATTCCCAGACCATTCTGCAGGTTTCATGGTGAAATTTCCCATTGCCTAGCACCTGAGTGACTTGATGCTCTTGCATGGACCCAGCCCACTGATGAGATATTAACATATTGCTGGATGCAGCACCTTGAGGGTGTAACTCTAGTCTCCTTCACTGGCACTGCCCACAGTGAGCATTTTGACATATCGCTAGACCTTGCACCCAGGTGATGTGAGTCTCCTCTTCTGCCTTGGTGCTGACCACAGGAAGCGTCGTTCTATATAGCTTGGCCTGGCACCCAGGTTATGTGACTGTCCGGCTTGTGCCCATATGGGACACTGTGGTATATTGCTGGGTCCACTACCCAGGCGATGTAACTCCTCTGCCTGGGCCCTGCTTACAAGGGGCATTGTGACAGATCTCTGTGCTCATTGGCCAGGTAATGTGATTCTCTTTTCCTGTCTGGTCCCTTTACACAGAAGAGTTTGTGACATGTTGCTGGGCTTAGCACAAAGTTGATGTGAATCTTCTGCCTGGATCAAGTTCACAGAAGGCCTTGTGACATACCTCTGGGTCCATTACCTATTTGATGTGACTCTTCTCTCTTATCTGAGCATTGACCATAAGAGAGATTGTGACATATCTTTGGGCCAAGCACCGGGATGATGTGACTCTTCTCCCTGCCTTGGTCATGCCCACAGAGGGAAGTGTGACTTATAACTGAGCACAGCACCTGGGTGAAGTGATTCTTCTGCCTGGTCCCTACCTACAGGACTCACTGTCAAATACCTCTGGGCCCACCATCTAGACTATGTGACTCTCTACTTCTTCCTAGGGCCTGCTCACAGTAAGGATTGTGACATATTTCTTTGCCCAGTACCTACATGATGTGACTTTTCTCTCATGTCTGGGCTCTGTCTTGGAGGTGAGTGTGACACACAGCTAGGCCTGGCCCCTAGGTTATGTAACTTCTCCTTTTTCAAAATCCTACTCACCAGGGGCATTGAAACATCCCTCTGGGCACTTCACTTAGGTAATGTTACCCTGTTGCCTGGAGCCTCCCCTCAGGGGGTGTTGTGACACATTGCTGGACCCAGCACCTATGTGATATACTCTCCTTTCCTGCCTGGGCCCTGTATACATTGTATATCATAATATATGGCTGGTTCAATGACTAGGTGATGCAATTCTTATGCATAGGCCCTGCCCACAGGGATATTGTGACATTTCTTTAGCTCTGACTCTCCTCTTCTGCCTTAGCCCTCCCAAAAACGGAGGTGGTGACATATAACTGGACCTACCAACCAGCTAATATGACTCTCCTCTTTTGCCTGCACCCAGCATATTTTGGGTATTGTGACATATCATTTGTCTGAACACCCGCAGGATGAAAGGCTCCTGCCTGAGCCCAGCCATCAGTCAAAATTGTCATTCTCCCACAGGAACACAGCCCATAATTGAGGTTCTGAATCTCACACCCAGAGGCAGTCAAAACTTGGAAAGTTGGCTCTCATAAGTGGATGTTGTCCACAAGTGGGTTTGTGACTCCCTGATCGAGATCCCAAACACTTGTGAGGCTGTGACTCCATTAAGATCACTTAATATTCAAAAGGCATTAAGGCTCTTATGGAAAAATCCATTCCACCATTGAGATTGTGACTTATGTACATAGACACAACATACAGGAGGCGTTGACTCTCATACCCAGAACCGGCACTGAATGGAGATCTGGCCTCTTAGGTTGATTACTTCTCTGGATCATTACCTTTATTTACTTCCAGTCCTGGGAAGTTTTCTTAATTTCCTTTCAACTATATTAGGCATTCTGTGAATTCTTGTAACTTCTTGGTGATTTTAATTGTCTGCATTGTGTTTAAAGTATATTATTTTTCCGAAAAGCAGAAATACCAATAAGTGCATAATAAGTGCATATATGAGTGAAATATTTTACATAGATTTTCTGTTTTTTTTTTTTTTTTTTTTTGAGATGGAGTCTCGCTCTGTCGCCCAGGCTGGAGTGCAGTGGCGCCATCTCGGCTCACTGCAAGCTCTGCCTCCCAGGTTCACGCCATTCTCCTGCCTCAGCCTATCCGAGTAGCTGGGACTACAGGCGCCCGCCACCACGCCCAGCTAATTTTTTTTTTTTTGTATTTTAGTAGAGACGGGGTTTCACCGTGGTCTTGATCTCCTGACCTCGTGATCCGCCCGCCTCGGCCTCCCAAAGTGCTGGGATTACAAGCGTGAGCCACCGCACCTGGCTTTACATAGATTTTCTATGGCATCTATCACCATGAGAAATTCCAAGTTTTATTCATTTGAAACACTTCTCTCATCAATAGACCATATTGTAATAATTTGTAGAGTGTGATTACTTTTATACCATTAGAAAATTAATTACATATTATGTAAATATTTTTTAAATACTCCACTGCAATACATAGTATATGGTCAGAAGTATTGTTTTCTCTAACATAAAACTAATATGAGTAAAATTATTTACCTGAATTCAGACCTTTTGGCTTCAATGGCCATTCTGCCTCATTAGCACTTCCCTGATCCATAAAAGACATCATTTGTATTTTTTGTTTAATTCATAATTTATTGAAATGAGTAATTTAACATTATAATGTTTTATGGCAATTTAGGATATTTTCAATAAATATATTGAGCTTGAGGTCCTGGCTAAGTATTCCTTTTGTACTCGAAATCAGATTTTTCTGGCACAACTTCATTGCCTGCAATGGTATTTATAAAAAGTATGAATGCCAGCACATGGACTATTTCAATACTGTACTAATTTGTTCATGTATAAACATTTCATTAGCTATGAAACAAACCAAATACAAATGCTGAATGTATAGTATATATCAACAAATTCAGATTCCTCACCGAAGAAAACAATAAAAGATGAATTTTCTGTGACATGTCACTTGTTCATTAGTTCTTTAATATGATTTAGGCTATTCCAAATATAAGAAAATGTATGCATCACTATTCATGTTGTCTCAACATTTTTTATCTAGGTCCTGAAAGGCATAAAAAACAATGTATATTGTCAGATTTATTTTTATAGACTTTAGATGTTTCTTTTGCTGTATTTTCTGTGCATACTAGTATGAATATATGGAGACAAGGACAAATGAACATTTAAGTGGTTATATGAATTTTGCTTATATGGCTAATTATTTATACAGATGTTATAAATAACAAGATAAAATAGTAAAGTTTGATAAACTTATCTGTGCCCTGTGAACTTTAGTTCACTTACTGCATAACTTAATTCAGTCACTAATAATTAGTTTAAAAAATATATTTAAAAGCTGCAAACCACATTTTATTACACATTTCTGAATCAGGAAGGGGTAAATTGTGACACAGCTTTCTTGTGCCACTGACTTTTTTGGGGAGAAACATTCTGCAATAAAATAAGAGTTTCCAAACTCTATTTATAAAAAAAGCTTGAGTTTTCTTCTGTGATTAACCTTCACTCCTCAGTCCCTTTTACCCAAGGAATGGTTCCTAGGTCATCTTTTTGAAGTTTAGTTTCTGGGAAGTTTAGTTTCTGGAAAGTTTCCAGCAAACCTCTCCTGTGCTTTGTCCCAGTTGTTGTTGTTGTTGTTCTTGTTTTGGAGAAGGTGAGTCTCTTTAATTGAGGATGGTTTGTCTGTCTCCAATCCTGCATGTGTTTGCCGAAGCTGAAGCTGTATTGGAGTTTTTATTCTCCTACCAGGCCTTCTCCTGTTATCAGCACATCTTTTTCAACATCTTCTGACCTTTGTCGCTATCAGTAACTTCAGAATGAACAGATGCAGGAGCATCATCTCTTTGGAAATTTCTTTCACTTCCAATCTGCTCCCTATGTTTTCCAGCTCTATCTTTATAGTTTTGATTCTCCAGTATCTTATCATCTTTGTAGTCTGTATTCTGTAAACCATATTTTACTCATATATTTTAAAAATCCTTTTCTTCTTTCCAACTCGTTTCCTTCTTAGTTAATGATGGACCAACAAATGATTCATCTTTCTTATCAAAGAAAAGGTGAGCTCTAACCTGCCCTGGTTCACATCCAACACAGCTATTATTCCCAGGGTGAATGTAATAAGATAACACAGTGTCTCCAACTTTCACTTTATCTCCATGCTCAGGTTCATAAGGGTCACATTTAGTTTTCAGCTGAACAATCCATTTTCCATTAACAATTGTTCCATTTTGAGGGCCTGATCCAAAAGGACATAACTTTGTAAGTCATGGTCAAAATAAATTTCTGCATGAAACTTACACCAACTTCAGGGATTTGAAGAGTATGCTCCCTATCATTTTCCCTTCCATTTGTAGCAGGTTTTACAGCAGTAATGATGAAGAGTGATCCTGTCTGTAACACAGGTAATCTAATGACAGTTACTCTCATATATGAGGGCCACACTTTTTCCTCATCTTCCTCTTCAGTATCTTTTGCAGTTGCATTGCCTTTACTGGTAACGTCTTCATCATAACTACCCTCGGTCTGAGAGTCTGTAATTTCACCTTCTTCTGGTTCACTATGAGTCTCTGTGATTTTCTCATCCTTAAAGTTAAATTGAGACGTTTTCATTAAGAGGAGATTCCATAGTATTTCCACTAACTGGAACAGTGAATTTTGGGGGATTATTTTTGTGATGAATGCCTATTTTGCCTTTTTTTTTCACATTTGTGAAATTTTCTTTCCCATTGCAGCTTGTATGTTCAACACTGAAGGCTTCTTGATCCTCTGAATTCAAATCCTTTTCCTCAGGATTTTTTTTTTTTGTAGAAGAATCCTTTCTTTTCTCAATTTTTTGTTTTTGTCTTGTGCTATAAGTCTGATAAGGTTGCAAATCTACTCGAGAATGAAACCGATAGCGACCACTTTCCACATCACAGTAGTAATAAATTAAATCATAATATATTTGATTCTCAGAATCTTAATAGAAACCAGTGCTGTGGTCAAAATACCGTCCAGCATTTTCATCATAACTAAATCCAGCCTGTGATAAAGTCGCTTCTGCTGCAGCTCTCAAGCTTCCAGCTAATGACGAACCTTCTAAGGATGTATCTTGTGCTGCTAATGCAGCTGCTGGCTCCTTTGAATTTGAGGCAAATGACCCTGTTGTCTACATTCAACATTTGCTGTCCTATCAGTACCAGGGTGAGCATCATTTTCTATTTATAACTGCTCGTTAGAATTCAAAGCAGGAGTTTCAATATTCTGATCTTGCTGATTTGACTGTTCAGTCACTAACTTTATTTGGAAGACTAACATCATTACAGTAGGTCTGATAATAATAATCTGAGACTGACCAAGGAGCATGGTTCTCTGTGAGTACTTCTACATCAGACTTTTAATATCTCCATTTCTCCTACAGCGGAGTACGTTACTGAGTTCCAGCTGCGCGCGGAGCTCCTGGCGGTTGCTCGTGTCGCTCTGAGCAGCCGTCATATGCGAGGCCATAGCTTCTCCCATTCCCGCACCTGCCGCCTGCAGCTCAGCGTTCGGGTTCCAGCTTCTCCGCCCTCCTTCTCCGCTGGGCCAGCTCGGGCTCGGGGAGGGGGAGGAGCGACCACAGCGAAGGCGCTGGCTGCCGGTACGGGCCCGAGGCCGTGAGTTCGGGCGCCAGACGGCTGCGGCCTCGGAGGGGCTGGGCAGGGCCGAAGCTGGGGCCGGCGGAGCCGGAGCCACAGCCACTGGGGCGCGCGGGCAGCCACAGGCAGCCTCCCCGGCCTGGACGCCCCGAAACGCGGAGCCTAACGGGGCTGCGGCAAGAGCAAGGGGACGGCGATGGCCCTGCCGGATCTGCGGGGCCTGGAATCCTGGGAAGGATTGTACCTTCCCCAGCCACGGGGGCTGCGGGAGGAGCGTCGAAGTCCAGGGGCCAGAAGCGCTCCGGCCGTCCCTGAGTTGAGCTGGAAACAGTGGCCAAGCGTGTTTTAAATCGAGTTTCCGTGTGGCTTGATATGACCTGCTGGTTACTCTCATTTTTTTTCTCCATTCGTTGAGCTATGATTGACAAATTGAAAAGTGTATATTTTTAGGGTGTACGATAGTGTTTTGAGATGTCAGTAGTCTTTAAATTATCTCACTTCAGCTAGTTAGCTTATCTATCCCCTCACATAGTTAATACGTTTCTGTGTGTGTGGTGAGAGCACCTGAGATCTACTCTTGCAGCAAATTTCAAGTACACAGTATTGTTAACTATAGTCACTATTCTGTACATTAGGTCCCCAGCAGTTACTGACCTTATAACTGAAGGTGCGCCCCTTCCATGGGTATCTCCCCACTTTCCCTCTTCCTAGCCCATGGGAACCACGGTTCTACTGTTTCCATGGCTTTTTATTTTTATTTTTATTTACTTTTTTAGATTTTACATACAAACGAGATCATGCAGTAGTTGTCCTTCTGTATTCGGCTTATTTCACTTAGCATAATGTCTGCAAGATTTATCAATATTGTTGTAGATGAAAGAGTTTCATTTTTATTAAAGCTGAAACTATGTATCTCTCAGTTTATTTATCTGTATCAGAGGAGTGCAGATTCCCTTGATGATCCTGATTTTATGTCCTTTGGCTATATACTCCCAATTGGGATTAGTGGTAGTTCTAGTCTAAAAATTTTAAGGAACCTCCATATTGTTTTTCATAATAGCTGCACCAATTGACATCTTCAGCAACAGTGTACAACTGTTCTCTTTTTCTACACCCTAACACTTTTTATCTTTTGACTTTTTGATAATAGGCATCCAAACACCACAAGGTGATAACTCATTGTGATTTTGATTTTAATTACTCTGATAATTAGTGACGTTGAGCATTTTTTATTTATTTATTTTTTAACAGTTTTCTCAAACATTTTATTCATTGTGCAATATTACATCCTAGGATATTCTATAATTTAACAAAGTAAGTGCAAATTGTAGAATAAACTGCTTCATTTTTTAAATTTGTTTAGCTTTTATATTTTATTTTTATGTACCTGCTGGCCATTTGTATATCTTTGGAAAAATTGCTGTTTATATATTTTGCCCAATTATTAATCAAGAAATTGCTTTTAATTCTGCTGTGGGTTCTTTTTTGTATTGATTAGTATGACATGTATTTTGGATAGTAACATACTATCCTACATATGGTTTACAAATATTTTCTCCCATTTCCTATAATGCCTTTATATTTTGTTGTTTCCTTTATTGTGCAGAAAATTTTTACTTTGACATAGTTCCACTTGTTCATTTTTGCTTTTGTTGACTGTGTTCTTGGTGTCATATCCAAAACATCATTGCCATGACCAGTGTCAAGGAGGTTTTTCCCCATTTTTTTTTTTTTAGAGGATTCAGGATTTTAGTTCTTATGTTTAAGCCTTTATTTCATTTCAAATTCATTTTGTGATGATATGAGAGAAAGGTTCACTTTTTTCTGTGCATAGCTAGTTTTTACTACACCACTCCTTGATGTGTTTATCCTTTCTCCGTTCTGTGGGATCGGTTGACTGTACATTTGTGGGTTTATTTCTGGGTCCTCTCTTCTGTTCTATTGGTTTTTATGTAGGTACTATACCATATTGATGACTACAGCTTTGTAATATAGTTGAAATCAGGAAGTGTGAGGCTTTCAGCCTTTTTGTTCTTCTCAGTATTTGGCTATTTGAGGTCTTTTGTGGTTCCATACTAATTTTTAAATTGTTGTTCTACATTTTTAATAAAATGGAATAAAAATTTTGATAGAAATTTAACTCTGTAGATAACTTTGTGTAGTATGGATATTTTAACAATATTAATTTTTAGAATCCATGAACACATAATATATTTCCCATTTTGTATTCTTTATTTTCTTTCCTCAACATTTTATAGTTTTCAGTATGCAGATCTTTCATATTCTTTGTTAACTCATTCCTAAGTATTTCATTCTATTTGATAATATTGTAAATGGAACTATCTTTATTCCTGTTTCAGATATTTTGTAAAAAAATGCAACTGATTTTCATATGTTAATATGTTAATATTGTATCCTGAAAATTTACTGACTTGGTTAGTTATAACAGGTTTTTTTTCTGGTAAAATGGTAGGTATTCTGAATTCTGGTTAAACTTTAAATTGATAGTTGCTATTATCATTTCAAAATTATTTAAAATATGACCAGATGGATTCCTGCTTTCATGAATTCAATGGAATTCAAATCTTCCCATTTGAAATAATTTTGTCTGATTGACTTAGGCCCCAGGGATTGCGGGCACCCAGTGGGAGCCCGGAGATTCGCTTGGGGGTGGGAGGGAGAAGCCCTCAGAGATGGGGCTGAGCTGGGGAAGCAGAGAGGGGCTCCGGGGACAGCCGGGAGGAGAGAGGGTCGTGTCGGAGACCCAGTGGGGAGAGAGAATGGGCCAGAAAAGGAGGAAAGGTGAGAGTGAACAACAGGACGGCTTCCCGGCGTGGCAGGGAATTTTGCTGAAACTGCGGGCCCCAGGGAACAGCGCGGGCAGTGTAGGAGGGAGTGGAGAGGACCCAGCAGACTCCAAGGTCAGTGTGGAGAAAGAGACATTTCCCGGTTCCTTCGCCTCTACCCGGCGTTCTGCGGTCATGACGCCCCCAGGGGCAGGGCAGGGGAGGAGGTGGCTCCCGGCGGGCTCGGAGAACTAAGGGGTACACACCCGCTTCGCAGGGTGGGGGTGAAAGGGGAAGCCTGAGACGGCTGCGGATCTCGCTGGCCCCGTTGGTGGGTGCGGGGGACGCGGGAGGGCCCGAGCTCACAGGGCCAGCGCCGGGGCCTGCAGGTGGCCCTGGAGGAATCTGCAAGCACCCGCCCCTGCAGCGGGCCATCCGGGAGACCAGTGTGGACAGGGCCCTGGACACGCCCTTCCCAGCTGGAACATTTGTGAGGCTGGAATTTAAGCTCCGGCAGACAGAGAAGCGGCCGGAGGAAGGACTGGAAGAAACCCAAGTGCAAAGTCCAGCCAGAGGGGAGGAAGCAGAAATGGCTGACCTGCGTCAAACTGGGCTGTGAGGATAAGGTTCTGGGCAGGATGGTTCGCTGCCCTCCAGAGACGCAGACTCGGCGGGAGCCTGAGGAGCGCCAGGAGACCCGCTGCAGCTGGGCGGAGCGGGCATTGAGGACCCCACAGCTGCTGCTTCCCTGCACAGTTCGCCTTCTCCAAGGCCCGGCCCCCAGCGGAGCCCAGCACTGAATCGCAGGACGCCCCCTGGAGCGCTGGCGGGGGTAACCAGCGGAAGACCCACCTCCCAGGGAGAGGACCCCACTGTATCCCCAGTTAATAAAACTGTTCTGTCGCCCCCCCCCAAAAATAAATAATTTTGTCTGGTCTTTGAAAATGTGTATCCTCTGTCTACTGGTCAAAATGCTGCCCATTCATCTATATGCCTAATTAGTCAAACTTTTTAATGAGGTTATTTAACATTCTTTTTTATTATGAAACAAAACAGTGAATTTGTTAATGGTTTTAATATCATCTAATATGATTAAAAATATGTCAATTTGTCATTGCCAATGAATCTTTGTGTTATTTATTTTACTCTGTTACATATTCTGTCCATAAAGGTCTAAGTGGCTTAGAATCTTGCCTAACATATTGTATGTGCTAAGTACTAACTACTCTAATTCATCAAATTATCTTTCTATGCCATTCTTAAAATACAATATTATTTTTTATTTATTTTTATTAAAAATTTTTTGCCTAATCTAATTATTTATGAAAATTATGAGGTCTATTCAGTTTGTTCTCTTGATAAAAGCCAAAGTTTTTTCTCTCTCTCTTTTTTTTTTTTGAGACAGAGTCTCCCTCTGTTCCCCAGGCTGGAATGCAGTGACACAATCTCGGCTCACCACAACCTCCGCTTCCCTGGTTCAAGTGATTCTCTTGCCTCAGCCTCCCGAGTAGCTGGGACTACAGGCGTGCTCCACCATGCCCGGCTAATTTTTGTATTTTTAGTAGAGACGGGGTTTCACTATATTGGCCAGGCTGGTCTTGAACTCCTGACCACGTGATCCACCTGCCTCAGCCGCCCAAAGTGCTGGGGTTATAGGCTTGAGCCACCACGCCAGGCCTTTTTTTTTTTTTATGTCTTTATTAATACGTTAGAGAGTACAAATGCAGCTCCCTTACAGAAGCATGTTGCATAGTGATGAAGTATGGGCTTTTGGTGTGACAATCATCTGAATGTTGTTTATTGTCCCAATTAGCTATTTTCTCATTCCTAAACCCTCTCCAACCTCCCATCTTTCTGAGTCTCCTGTGTCTATTTTTCCAGTCTCTATCTCCAAGTGTATGCATAATTGAGTTCCCACTTACAAGTGACAAAATACAGAATTTGATTTTCTGTTTCTGAGTTTTTTCACTTACAATAAAGGCCTCTAGTTTTATTCATGTTGTTGCAAAAGACATGATTTTATTCTTCTTCATGGCTGAGTAGCATTCCATGGTATATTTGTATAGCACATTTTCTTTATTCAATTATTGATTGATAAATTTAAATTGATTTCATATATTGGCTATTGTGAATAGTGCTGTGATAAAAGTGAGCATGGGTATTTTCTTTATGTAACAAATTATTTTCCTCTGGGTAGATACCAAGTAGTGGGAGTGCTGAATCAAATGGAAGTTCTACTTTTAGTCTATTTTGAAATCTCCATACTGTTTTCCATAGAGGTTGTAGAAAGTTACTTTCCCACAAAAAATGTATAAGTGTTCTCTTTTCTCTGTATCCTTGCCGATAACTCATTTTTCTGCTTTTTATTAATAGCCATTCTGCATGGTGTAAGTTGGTATCTCATTGTGGTTTTTAATTGGCAATTCTCTGATCATTGACAACGTTAAGCATCTTTTACATGCTTGTTGACCATTGACCATCGTTGTCTTTTTTTTTTTAACGTTCATGTTCTTTGCTTGCTTTTTAATGAGGTTACTTGTTTTATTTTTGTTGAGCTGTTTGAGTTTCTTGTATATTCTGGACATTAGATCTTTGTCACATGCAAAACTTGTAAACATTTATCTCGTTCCATAGGTTTTCTGTTCACTGTGTTAATTAAAAAGCTCATTTTCAGGAGCTTTTTCATTTAATTGAGTTCCTTTTGTCTATTTTTGTTATCGTTACATCTGCTTTTGAGATCTTTGTCCAAGTCAATCTCTAGAAGAGTTTATCCTAGAGTTTCTTCTAGCATTTTTATAGTTTCAGGTCTAACATTTTAGTCTTTTAATCCATATTGAGTTGATTTTTGTATATAATGGGACATAGGGGTCCTATTCCATACTTCTGCATACGGCAATATAATTTTTCCAGCACAATTTGTTGAATAGGATGTCATTTCTCCAGTGTATGTTTTTGTTGACTTTGTAAAAGATCAGTTGTTTGTAGGTATGTGGCTTTATTTCTAGGTTCTCTATTCTGTACCATTGATCTATGTGTCAATTTATATCAGTACCATGCTGTTTTGGTTACTACAGCCTTCTAGCATAATTTTAAGTCAGATAATGTAATATCTCCAGCTTTATTCTCTTCACTTAGATTTGCTTTGGCTATTCAGGCTGTTTTTGTGGTTCCATGTGAATTTTAGTGTTTTTTTTCTAATTTAAAAGAATAACATTGGCATTTTGGTAGGAATTGCATTTAATATGTAGATTGCTTTGGGCAGTAGAGTCGTTTTAATGATCGTAATTCTTCCAATCCACGAGCATGGGATGTTTTTCTCATTTGTGTCATGTACAATTTCTTTCATCAGTGTTTTGTAGTTTTCCTCGTAGGGATCATTCATCTCTTTGACTAATTGTATTTCTAACTATTTTACCTTTTTTGTAGCTATTGCAAAAGGAAGTGACTTTTTAATTCAGTTCTCAGCTTGATCATCATTAGTGTATAAAAATGCTACCAATTTTTGTACATTGATTTTTGCATCCTGAAACATTATTAAATTTATTTATCAAATCTAAGAGTTTTTTTGGTGGTCTTTAGAATTTTTGTGTATATGATATTATATAATCATCAAAGAGGGACAATTTGACTTTCTAATTATAACCACATAGATGCTCCCACCAAGACTAATAGACAGAGTCTCTGGGGAGGGCACAGGTGATGGTTTTTCTTTAAGCTGGCCATGTGATTATGGCTGGAAGCATGGGCTGAGAGCCACTTAGCTAAGCATTGCCTCTCATGTTTTTCTTTCTTTCTTTCTTTCTTTCTTTCTTTCTTTCTTTCTCTCTTTCTTTCTCTCTTCTTCCTTTTCTTTCAACAGAGTTTTCACTCATTGTCCAGGCAGGAGTGCAGTGGTGCCATCTTGGCCCACTGCAACCTCCACCTCCCAGGTTTGAGTGATTCTGCATTCTCAGCCACCCGAGTAGCTAAGATTATAGGCACCAGCCACCAAACCTGGCTAATTTTTGTATGTTTTAGTAGAGGCATGGTTTGGCCATTTTGCCCAGGCTGGTCTTGAACTGCTGACCTCAAGTGATCTGCCCACTTCGGCCTCCCAAAGTGTTAGAATTACAGGCGTGAGTCACTGTGCCCAGCTCCCTCTCAAGTTTCAATGTGCATATGAATTATTTCCAATTCCAGGCTCTCTCTAAGTAATGTGATTCTGCAGGTTTGGAAGGGGTCCATGAATTGGCTTCTTTAAAAAGTCTCCTCTTAATGCTGATGTTTCTTCCACTACATCCAATATAGTAGCACTCAGCTAGGAAAAGTAGGCACAGCACAGAGCTCCTGACACCCAACACTCTTACCACAACACAAATACTTTTGGCCCAAAGTGGAAGCCATCAATCACCATTTTCAAACATGTCATTTTCTGCTGGCTCTTTACAGTTTAGAAAGCCTAGAGAAGGCATCAATGTTTGAGTAAGTCTGCATTTGGAAAACACGTGCACATGAGTTAATACAATGTTTACTGAGAACATACTATGTGTTCAGAAGTCTGTAACAGAGCACTGTTCAGGAAACATTACATGATGTGAGTTAATCCTCATAGCACCCCGGGAGTTGGATGCTAAGTTTTCTGTAATTTTCAGGATTTAAATGAAGGGCCTAGCATTTCTATTTTTTCTTCCATTTTAAAAATTATTTACCTGAAAAATAAAATGTACAGAATAAAATCTATATCGACAGATGAGCAGGATAGAGAAAAAAGGGTGAACTGCTCAGAGAGATGTGTTATATTTATATTTACCTTCTTGTGCCTTGTGGAGCAGCTACTGAATTTGCAGGAATGGAAACAAGTTGCTAGGTAGGGTGTCTCTAGAAGCACTGGCTTCAATGAAAAAGAAATTATAGCCCCCAAATATAGAATTATTTGCTTCCATTTATCTGCTTTTCCATTTTAGGAAATTGTGGGCACCAGCTCAGGAGAGGCGGCAGGAGCCCCCACCCGAATATCTGGTCTCCTTTAATCAGTTCTGTGAGAGAAGATTTGAGGGTGAGGCCAGATCTAGATGAGGCCTTAGAAGAGGGTGGATCTGGGCAGGGCTGGAACAGAAAGTGGACCCCATGTTTCTGATGTTCATGCTTGTGGAGTATTTCCAGTTCTGTCTTTCCTAAGCCTGCCCAATACAGACTTGACTCTTAGAGCTTGTGTAATTTTAATCTGTTTTAGCCACTTCCCTGTCAATTTTTATAACATACGATGACAAGAAACTTAAGCAAAACTCTTAGGGTTTTTTAGGACAATTATATGAGAAGCTAAAAACTTATTTTTACCAAGATAAAAGAAATAGACATAATCACAACAATAACAATAATTCTTTTGTCCATGAATAGCCCTTCAGGTGGTGACATTGGCACTAAAGGAACAGCATAAGGGAAGTGGAGCAAATGCAGCCAAGGCCCCCTGTGCAGCTCCCTTCTCCCTTCCGACCACAGGATGCTGAATTCAGCCATTAATCCATTTCCCTTCCAACCACAAGATGCTGAATTCAGCCATTAATCCATTTCCCTTCCGACCACAGGATGCTGAATTCAGCCATTAATCCGTTTCCCTTCCAACCACAGGATGCTGAATTCAGCCATTAATCCGTTTCCCTTCCGACCACAGGATGCTGAATTCAGCCATTAATCCATTTCCCTTCCAACCACAGGATGCTGAATTCAGCCATTAATCCATTTCCCTTTCGACTACAGGATGCTGAATTCAGCCATTAATCCATTTCCCTTCCAATCACAGGATGCTGAATTCAGCCATTAATCCGTTTGCTCTAGATGAAAAGTTTCTGGACAGTAGAAACCATGAATTCTTCATCTGTTTTTCTGATGGTCACGTGATGTAGTTTAGCTGTCCCCTCCAAATCTCATATTGAATTTTAATCCCCAATGTGGCAGATGGGGCCTGGGGAGGAGGTGGTTGAATCACCAGGTGAGTCTCTCATGGCTCTGTGCCATCCTTGTGATAGTGAGTATTCGCAAGATCTGGTTGTTTAGAAGTGTGGCCCATCCCTCCCCCACCTTTCTTGTTCTACCATGTGAGATGTCTGCTTCTTTTTCACTATGATTGTAAGGTTCCCCAGGCCTTCCCAGACGTAGACTCTGGTGCTGTGCTTCCTGCACAGCCTGCAGAGCCATGAGACAATCAAACTCTTTTCTTATAAATAACCCGGTCTCTGGTTTTTTAAATAGCAATGCAAGAATAGCTTAATATGTCATATGAAAAGAAAGCAATTGATATATTTACCAGTTTGAGTCTACAGACCTCTGCCTTGCTTCAACTCAAAGAACACAAAGGGAGCAACACTCATCTACTGCTCCTGATCACGGGAGAATCTTCAGCTCATCTTAAAACATTTCAGTCAAAAGCTCCGTGTTTTATGTAGAAGAATGAGGGTGTCTGAAAGAATGGGTCTCTTTATTTATTTTTATTTCTGAGACAGGGTCTCTTTCCCTGTCATTCTGGCTGGGGTGCAGTGGCTCACTGCAGCTTTGACATTCTGTGCTCCAGCGATTCTCCCACCTCAGCCTCCCAAGTAGCTGGGACCACACGTGCGCACTACCACAACCAGATAATATTTCTATTTTTGGCAGAGATGAAGTTTTTCTATGTTGAGCACGCTGGTCTTGGACTCCTGAGCTCAAGTGATCCCCCAGCCTCTGCCTTTCAAAGTGCTGGAATTACGGGTGTGAGCCACCACACAGGGCAGATGGGTCTTAAATGATTTTAATCAGCGTACCTGAGCATGGAAGACATGACCTTAATTTTTTTCCTAATACAATATTTGACAGTTATATAACTATGAATTTTTTATTCCTGTGATTCATAAGGATATGATAGTAAAAGGCCTTGAAAACCTTTGGGGAAAAAGTGTTATATTGTGCTTGAAACCACCTTTTACTCTGAAAGCAAGTGCCATTCAGATACATCTGTTGAGAAGATATTTTCTCCTGCTGCATTTTAGCCAAAGAGCTGAGTGTGTTTTGAAGTTGTTTTTTTGATTTTTAACAGGACAAGTGTATTTTCTAAGACCCCAAATTCAGGAGTGGCCATGGGGCAAATCACCGCTGTACACATGGAATACATGGGCATCAAATGCATTTCTCACCCCAAACCAGGGGTTGTTCCCCCTGGGTGCACACGGGAATCACCAGGGAGGCTTTTAAAACTACCTAAACTCAAAAGGCAATAGATAAATGAATTCAGAATCCTTGCAGTGGGACCTGAGCCACAGTGCTGTTTAAAGCTCTCTGGGTGACTATGGGGTACAACCAAGCCCCCAAACTGCTGGTTTAAATCAGCCCTTCTGGTGAACTAGTGGCAAATGATTTCCTGAAATGAACAGTTTAAATCAGCCTCTTCCGGTGAACTAGTGGCAAATGGGTTCCTGAAAGAAATGGAAAGATTTCCTGCTGCTGGGTTGTGGTCTTCTGATCTTACCTGCATTACCTACTTTTCTTTGCCAAACTGACCTCTGCTGCACATTTTATTCCTGAATCAATCCAGTTCTACTCATACCAAATGAATAGTATGCACTAGGCGCCCTTGCATTGCTGAACCTCAATGTGGGGAGAGGACTTTGCTGAATAATAATTACATCCTAAAAAAACTCAAAATACTGGACTCGAATGATCCTCCTGCATTGACCTCCCAAAGAGCTGAGAGTGTAGGCATGAGCCACCGTGCTTGGCCTATACCCTAAAATATTAAAACTATCTTACTTACTAAATTGATGTAAACATGGGAAGACCTAGAAGGTCACCAAAGTGTTAGGACATAAGTAAATACCTTGGAATATTAATATCCATCTGATTATGCCCTGAGCAAACCTGTCCCACTTTAAAACAATACAAAACAGTGCTCTTATTCTGAGATATGAAGTGAAAAATTTGTGCAGATAGGCAATATTTAAATTTTATACATGTATAACATTCATGCAGAAAGATGTATACAAAGAAATCATGTAAAGTTCAATGAATTATTACAAAGTGAACACACATGTGTAACCTAGAAATAGAACCAGCTTCACTGATGTCCTGGCAACCACGTTCTCTCTCTTTTTTCTCCCCCAAAGTCACTAAGATCTTAAGAGCTAACATTGTAGATCAACTTTGTATTATCACAATGTTTTATTACAGAAAATTTAAAACACACAAAGTAAAAGAAACAGTACAATAGGCCTGTTACCCAGGCTCAAGAACAACTAATGGCATGTCAATTTTGTATTATCTATACTTCAACTCATTTCTTACACAGACTTTATTATTTATTATTATTTTTTCTGATATAAAATATGTGCTCATTGAAGGTAAACTCTTGGCTGAGAACAATGGCTTAAGCCTGTTTAATCCCATCACTTTGGAATGACAAGGCAGGAGGATCATTTGAGGTCAGGAGTTTGAGAGCAGCCTGGGCAGCATAGTGAGACCACATCTTTATTAAATTTTTTTTTTTAATTAATCAGGCTCAGTGGTTCATGTCTGTATTTCCAGCTACTTGGGATGTTGACATAGCAGGATCTCTTGATTCTACGAGTTTGAGGCTATAGTGAGTTGTGATTGTGCCAGTACACATCAGCCTGGGTGACAGAGTGAGTCTCTGTCTCAAAAAAAAAAATAAAAGTTCGACCTTAGTTAGCTTTTCACACATAAGCACACCCATATAAACAATCCCTCTTTTAACAATAGAAGTACCAAATTAAAAATCATTAATGTGAACCCATTTTTAACTCAGACTTTATCTTTTAATAAGTTTCTTTTTTTTTTTTTTTGAGGTAAGATGTAGGCAACATAACAAGACCACACTGGGGCAAGAGAGTGAGACCTCATCTCTACAACAATTTTTTGAAAGTTAGTTGGGCATAGTGGTGCACACTTGCAGTCACAGCTATTTGGGAAGCTGACTTGGGAGGATCACTGGAGTCTGGGAGGTCAAGGCTGCAGTGAGCTGCGATTGCACCACTGCACTCCATCCAGAGGGTTAGAGTCAGGATCTGTCAAAAATAGGTACAATTTTAACTGCACGTGTTTGACACATCAACACATCCACGTAAACAATCCCTCTCTTAAAAATAAAAGTACCAAATTTAAGAGTTATTCATATTCATGGGAATTACCTAGAAATTTTTTGTTTGTTTTGGTTTGGATTTTTATTGAAAGGGAACACCTAGAAATGTTATTTAAAATCTAGATTTTGATAAAAATAAGCCTGAGTTTTTTCTTTTTTTGAGACACAGTTTTGCTCTGTTGCCCAGCTGGAGTGCAGTGGCATGATCTTAGCTCACCAAAACCTCTGCCTCCTGGGTTCAAGCAATCCTCCTGCCTCCTAAGTAGCTGAGATTACAGGCGTGAGCCACCACATTCAGTTAATTTTTTTTTTGTATTTTTAGTACAGATGGGGTTTCCTTATGTTGGCTAGGATAGCCTTGAACTCCTGACCTAAGGTGATACACCTGCCTTGGCCTCCCAAAATGCTGGGATTACAGGCATGAGCCACCGTGCCTGTAAGTAGCAGACCCCTCTTCATACCTTTTATAGAGTTATCCAAAAAGCAGTCATTTACACAAGAGCAGACAATTTTCCTAACTTTCTATTGAGTTTAAATGTTAATATTGTTACAAAATTTAATTCAATTTTCTTATAAAATTACCTGACCACATTTTATATGTTATATCATAATATATCAAAATTTATTTAGATGTAAAATAAATTTTATGATATAATATTATAATATATAATGATATCATATTATGATAAGTTCCATTTACATTCAGACAATTTCACTAGGCAGTGTGTGTCTACCACTATGTTTTTTTGGTTCCACTATTTGCAAAGGCAGCACAGCTGGGAAAACACAGACTCACCCAACACAGTCTCTTCCCCGTGTCTTTCTCCTCCTCAAGGAATCAGTTCATCAGTCAATCAAGTCATGTGGGACTGGAGGCTGAGTACTCCCTAACATAGAAGGTCTCATTCCTGCATGCTTTCCTAAGCAGAAGGGGAGACAAGAAGGTCCTTTTAGGGTACACTTGCTTGGACATAGACTAGGCTAGTTGGAGGGCTCTGACCAGCAGAGACAGACTTCGCCACAGTAGGAAGGGATGAGGCAGCTGTTCTGAACCTAGAGCTCCGACACACCTTGTCCCATCTCACTGAGGCAATTTTGAGAGGCTGCCCTGGAATATGGTGGATGATGAGAAACAATGTGGGCTTTGACAAGATTCAGGTGGTGTCTGCAGTGTGAAGACAGGAGCTGAATGTTCAGAATCTAGGCTGTTTTTCTTGTGATCAGTTGGGTTACCTGTTTGAGACCAAGTCCATTTTTATTAGGGAGGCTGGATAAATTCCACAGAACACAATGGCGCTCCCAGGATGACTGAGGAAGGGTGAGAAAGGGGGAAACTTTTTCCACCTAGACTTTTTGCTACCTCAGGAATCAGGAGCTGATTAGGTTAGCACTTACTCAACCTAATCAATTCAATTTTATTGCATTTGATCTAATTATGTCCCCCATTTTTAAGGTAGGAAGGGTCATTTCATTTGGTATTTATTTTTTCTCTGCATTTTTATTTCATCATGTGTGGATCTAACACAATCAACCATAATTTGACATTTGTTGTTTCCAAGCATTTAAGAAATTATAATATCTATGCATACAATGTTAACACCATGTATAATAAATTCTCTTTCTGTGCAAAATATATAACGTATGTCAATATAGGCATGTTTAATTGTGCATCTTGAAAGGTGAACAGGATCATAAATACTTACAGGTAGGAACTGGGACAGAAATCGGAAGAAATGATTCCCTGATCTTCCGATCCCTGTGCTCCCAGTTCTTTGTTTTCTTGACACTATGACAGGATCCTGAAAATGTCTCCCTTAACTGTGTCTAGATACCCAGTAGAACTACAGCAAGAAACTTCGGATTGAGGCTCTAAGAAGCGGCAGGAAGGAGAAAACTGTTCAGCCAATCAGAGTAAGCCACACCCAGCCGAGGGACGTATAAAAGGCAGGTCTATCAGAATAACCCACACTCTGCCTTTGGACGTGTGAGAGAGTGCACCTTTCACTTGAGCTTCAACATGGGAAAGGGAAATGAAGACCCTGATCTCCACTGCTCCTCCATCCAATGCTTCACTGACCAGCCCCCTTTCCAACAGATCTCCTTTACAGAAAAGGGCTCAGATGAGAAGAAACCATTCAAAGGAAAAGGCAAGACCGCCTTCTCCCATTCCAGTGAGAAGCACATACAAAGGCAAGGTAAGGCCTTGGGCTGCTCCTATGGAGGCTGGAAGGAGGGTTGGAATCAGGGATACTGAGCTATGTGTCTTTGGTAGGGTTTTATTTTGAGATTGGGGATGGGAAATGGCTTAGTGCCCTCAGGGGACTTTGAGAAATGTATTCACTCATGACACTGGCAGAAGAGCTTCCATGAAAGACTGATTCACAAAAATGCATCAGAGATAGACTACGGGACTCTGCCTAGGAAGAGGTGAGTCATCTTAACTTTCTTTTGCAGTAGAATCGGAACCCAATCCAAACAAGGAGAATTCTGAGGAAACCAAGCTCAAGGCCGGGAACAGCACTGCTGGATCAGGTAAGATTTGACTCTTTCAAGGTGAGAAGCGACAGAGCAGCAACACAGGCTCCCCTGGCAAGGAAACTGGGAGCTCCTTGGCAGCCAGGGCCATACAGATCCTGGACACTGGAGAACAGAAGAGAGCTGGGGTTTGGTGGTAACCTCAGCTCCTGTGTGTCCAGGATGGACTAGGAATTTCAGGGTGTTCAGCTGGAGGCACTTTCTCAAACTCTCATTGTGTTCACAGAACCAGAGTCCAGCTCATATAGGGAAAACTGCAGGAAAAGAAAAATCAGTTCCAAAAACAGCTGCCAAGACAGAGCAGGTACAATGTTGGTGTTTATTGTTGTTGTTGATGGTGGTGGTTTTTTTGTTTTTTTGTTCGCGCCAAAAGGCAAATAATTAGGAAACTTTTAAATGAGGCTTGAGAGGAAAGGGAGTTACTTATTGACGAGTAAGTTTTTGAGATCTTAGCACTCTGAGAATATCTGGGGACTCACAAGAGGCTCAACCTCACTTCATTCCAGTGCTGAGATGGTTAGGAAGGAACGGGAGAGACAAGTGGGGTTCACCTGGGTGCACAGGGGGTTCTGGAAATGAGGGTCTGTGGGGACTGCTCTGGTGAGTCTCTTACATGCTTTCTTTGCAGGGAACCATCCAGAAGAGGAGTGCAGCTTGATGTTGAAAAAGAAATCAAGATCCTCCACTGCTGTGCACAACAGTGAAATCCAGGAGACCTGTGATGCCCACCATAGGGGACGTTCCAGGGCTCGCACTGGGCACAGCAAGCGGCACAGGTCTCGGCCCCTAGGAGTCCAAACACCGTCACTTCGAAAAAGCTTGGTGACCTCGGTGCAAGCTATGTCAGAGGCTGTTTATCAAGACCTAGCTCAGGTGTGGGCACAGCAGATCCATTCTCCACTGACCTGTGAGCAGCTGACACTGCACACTCAGCTCCGAGGGCGTCTGTGTGCCCAGGTGCAGACCTTGTATTCCATGGCCACCCAGGCAGCTTATATCTTCCCTGCAGAGGGCTGGCTTGTCCCAGCCACACTGCCTGGTCCTGGGGATTCAGCCCTGGAGAGAGAAGCCCAGCCCTTCCCTGGGCAGGAGATAATTGAGCCTGTCAGTGGATCAGATGAGGCTAAGCTGGGAGCAACCTGACCCTATTCAGCAGAGGTGCAGCTCTGGGAATGAGAACAAGGACCTGCTTCTTCTCAGATTCTTCCAGATGACCAGCAGTGACAATTTTAGACACACTGTATTAATAAATGACAGAACCTGAAGAAGTCATAGGAAAGAAACTTGAGTGGTATACTCAGAATGGTGAGCCCTTCATTTTGCAGACCGCTAAGGCTATAGACAAATTTTATATTTCATGTTAGACATTTGATGCCTTTTGGATGTCTGATTACAGTCTTGCATTTCTATATAATCAGAAAAATATTAGAATGTAATCGTGAATTTGCATATTTTAGATTGTAGAAAAGTAAATATAAAATTATATGTTCCTTTTTTTTTTGAGACAGTCTTGCTATGTTATCCAGGCTGGAGCGCAGTGGCAAAATCTTAGCTTGCTGCAGCCTCTGCTTCCTGGGTTCAAGCAATTCTCATGCCTCAGCCTCCCAAGTAGCTGGGACTACAGGAATGTACTGCCATGCTTGGCTAATTTTTTTTTTTTCTTGTATTGTTAGAAAAGACAGAGTTTTGTCACTTTGGCCAGGTTGGCCTCGAACTCAGGTGATCTGCCAGCCTCCGCCTCCCAACGTTCTGGGATTACAGGCATGAGCCCCCTTACCAAGAAATTGCTTCTCTTTTAATCTGGAAAATGTTGTAGGCTCTCACTCTTCCAGCCTGAACCCATGGAGTACTAATATCCACAAACCATTAATAGCACTCCCTGTGAAAAAATGTCTATACATTTTTACAGTTTGATATAATTACATTTAAATTACTATGCAAGCTGTTTACTTTTAATATTTCTACATAAAATTTAAGTCAAGATATATTAAATGGTAAATGATTTTACTTATTTATTGAACTGCCTCATGTTTTATTTCATTTTAAAATCCTAAATTTATATTTTATTGTATTTTATACATTTCAATTGATTGTACTATATTGCAGGATATGGAGATTTCATCGCATACTACAATACAGTGTATTTTGTTATATTTGACGTATATTCTACTTGTATTTTTTACTGAGATCATACAATCTTTCATTATCTAAGTGTATTAATTACTTGTTTGGTTGCTTTATAATTTTCATTTTATGTAATGAAATAAATATTAATGTCGTTTGGAATTTTAAATTTCTTTCATATGGGATTTGTATTTAATAAAGATGTGAAAAAGAGAATATCTTATCTTCACTTCTGTGTCATCCTATCCCTGACCTCCCCACAGCCCACAGCTCTTGTCATAGTACGGGAATAGTGTTCTATCACTACAGGAAATGGGGCCAATTCAATGGTAATAGACAGATATAAATTGGAGATATAGAGATTTTATTCTCAACCACTGCAATAGAAAAGAATCAGTAATGTGAGTTACACAATTTTTGGGTTGACACTGCTTATGAGTTATGCTTACACTATGCTATAGAATAACTCTGAAATAAATTGTGTCTATTAAACAAATGCACATACATAAATAACGTGTCTAAATAACAATGTACATATTTTAATGAAAATGAATTTTTTTGCTAAAAAAATGTTAACACATAGACACACACAATGGGGTCATACAATGTTGAAAAATAGAGATGGGGAGAGGAACAGAGACAGAGAGAAAGGGAGGAATGGAGCGAGAAAAGGACAGATGGACAGAGGGACATTGGAAAGGAGAAAGTGGGGAGAGGGGAAGGAAGGGAGGTAGGGAGGAAGGAGGGAGGAAGAGAAGGACAGAGGGAGAAAGGGAGCAAGAGACAGAGAGAGTAAGGCAGAGAGAAAAGCGGTCTTCTGCTTCCAGGACCAGCAGGACCTCGCACTCCGGGAAAATGTTGGGTGCCCAGTGCAGGCTGAGTGCTCGGCTGACAGCCGCGTCGGCCTGCAGGGCGCTCACCAGCCCTCCAGATCGCCAGCCTGGGTCACCTCATCCCGGAGCGATTCAGATGAATTCCGCCTCCCAAGGAATGATTGAATTGCCCAGAGAGCAATGAGTGGAGACTCGGGTGATTGTCCGTTTTTCATCCACATGGTTCACAGATGACATAGCCCCACGCTGAGCCTGCAACAGAGTAGTCACACTCAGGCAGAGTGAACCATGATTCCGGGTTCCACGTTCCTTTGCCCTCTGCAAGGGGGCCTGTTGCTCACGTGTCTCCGGCCCCCGAAAGCCTGACCATGTTGACTGTTTCCCGAGCTCTGTGGGGACACAGAAACCTCCAGCGAAGTGTGGAAAAGCAGCATCGTGACTTCGCTCCCCTTTCCAGTTTCCAAACAGGCCACAGTGGAGACTCCCCTTGTTGCAGGAAACAGGAATCCGTGGTCAGGCCGTGATGCACCGGACGTTTCTTTTCTCTGTCGTTTTGCTCTCGTTTTCTACATGAAAATGAACGAGATACACACCCCTGCGTGTGTGAGACTATTACGGCAACGGCGACACCCACAGGCATTCCGCTTTCACGGAGAGGGCCTGGAAAACTCAAGACTGTCATGAAGGTTCAGTTCCACACTCCACACTTCAGGGTGGTTTCTACCTGAAAACTGTGCGAGTCAAGACAGCTGCTTCCAGTTTCCATAGAATTACTGGAGAACCTCAGAGAGCCAGCCCCCGAAGCCCCTCTTTCACCTCCAATCTGGCCCTACACCCACCCACCCCACAAGGCCCTGGTCCCTGAGGTTTTCGGCTTCAGAGGGCGGGCTACCCCGGGACCATGGGCCCCGAGCTCATGAATGTTCATAACGGGGTGGAGGTGGTAGGTCTTTCTAAGGGCCTCAGGGCTGGACCTGCGCGCAGTGCACAGGCCGGCTGAGGTGCACCGGAGCCCGCCGACCTCTCTCCGCCCGTATCAGTCAGTGAAATTCCGACCATGGCTCCCCGCGATGGCTCTTCCGACACCTTAGGACAGCACCCTCCCCGCGGAAGCCCGAGGACCAGGACGGCGAAGGAGACTCGCTTGGACCCCGAGCCAAAGCCAGGCCCTGCGAGCCTGCTTTCAGCAGAACCCGTACCCGGGCATCGCCACCAGAGAACGGCTGGCCCAGGCCATAGGCATTCCAGAGCCCAGGGTCCAGATTTGGTTTCAGAATGGGAGGTCACGCCAGCTGAGGCAGCACCGGCGGGAATCTCGGCCCTGGCCCGGGAGACGCGGCCCTCAAGAAGGCAGGCGAAAGCGGACCGCCGTCACCCGATCCCAGACCGCCCTGCTGGTCCGAGTCTTTGAGAAGGATCGCTTTCCAGGCATCGCCACCAGGGAAGAACTGGCCAGAGAGACGGGCCTCCCAGAGTCCAGGATTCACATCTGGTTTCAGAATCGAAGGGCCAGGCACCCGGGACAGGGTGGCAGGGCAGCCGCGCACACAGGCGGCCTGTGCACCACGGCCCCCGGCAGGTGTCACCCTGCTCCCTGGTCGGTCGCCTTCGCCCACACCGGGGCGTGGGGAACGGGGCTCCCCTCACCCCACATGCCCTGCGCGCCTGGGGCTGTCCCACAGGGGGCTTTCGTGAGCCAGGGAGCAAGGGCCGTGCCCCTGCTCCAGCCCAGCCAGGCTGAGCCGGCAGAAGGGATTTCCCAACCTGCCCCGGCAGGCAGGGATTTTGCCTACATCGCCCTGGCTCCTCCGGAAGGGGCGCTCTCCCACCCTCAGACTCCTCAGTGGCCTCCGCACCCGAGCAAACGCCGGGAGGACCGGGACCCGCAGCGCGACGGCCTGCCGGGCCCTTGCGCGGTGGGACAGCCAGGGCCCGCTCAAGCTGGGCCACAGGGCCAAGGTGTGCTTGCACCACCCACGTCCCAGCGGAGTCCGTGGTGGGGCTGCAGCCCCAGGTCGCCGGGGCGGTGTGGGAACCCGAAGACGGGGCACCTCCACCTCCAAAGCTCGCGACCCTGGAGGCCTCCGCGTCAAGCACAGATACAAGCCATCCAGGCGCCCTCCCAAGCGCTCCAGGAACTGGGGCGCTCATCTGCACTCACCTCCAGCCTGTTAGATGAGTTCCTGGCGACCCCAGAGTTTCAGCAAAAGTCACAACCTTTCCTAGATCCGGCGCCACTGGAGGAGCTGAAGGACGTGGAAGAGGCCGCTCCGCTGGAACCACTCCTCGGCCAGGAAGAACACCGGGCTCTGCTGGAGGAGCTTTAGGACGCGGGGTTGGGGAGGGGTGGGGGCAGGGCGGCGGCCTCTCTTTTGCGGTGAACCTCTGACTCGGTATGGAGAGACGTGTCTTCTCTTCCAGCTGACCTGTCCAGGATCCCTGAGTTCCAGGTCCGGCGAGAGACTCCACACAGAGGGCTGTCATTCTTTCCTGAGCATCCTGGGGATCCCAGGGCCTGCCAAGGTACCGAGAGGTGGGCTGTCTACTGCTCATGCGCGGGTTTGCAGGTAGAAGCCTAGGTTTTCTAACCAGCCCAGGCGGAGCTCTCATCCCTTTTTCCCCGCGTTCTTCAGTCGGGTTGGCGGAGACCTCAGTCCGCGAAACACTGGGCCCGGGCAGAAGCCAGGCCAGTTCTCCTTTCCGCGGCTCTACTCCTCTGCCTCTTCGCTCACCATCACTTGCCAACCCCTGTCCCACCAGCCTCCTCGCCAGCACCATGGAGGGCCTTGCAATTAAATGTAGACCCGAGACCTCACACAAACCGGGGTGCTGCCCTTTCCAGGCAAGAGGGAAGGCAGGCAGAGATGAGGACAGGAACGGCGACAGAGTGGGACGGAAGGATGGAGCTAGGAAGAGATGGATGGACTGAGTGACCCTGGAAGGGAGAGAAAGTGGGAGGGAGGCAGAAAGGGAAGAAAAAACCGGGGGAGGGAGGGAAGAACAGAGGGAAGGATGGACCGAGGGACAAAAGGAGCAAGAAACAGATAAAGGAAGGCAGAGAGAAAAACGCTCTTCTGCCTCCAGAACCAACAGGACCCAGCACTCCGGTAAAATGCTGGGTCCCCAGTGTGGGCTAAGTGCTGGGCCCACAGCCCCGTTGGCCGGCGGGGTGCTCAGCGGCCCTCCGGATTGCCAGCCTGGGTTACTTCATCCCGGAGAGATTCAGACGAATTCCGTTTCCGAAGGAATGAGCGAATTCCCCAGAGAGCAATGAGACTCAGGTGGTTGTCCGTTTTTCATCCACATGGTTCACAGATGACATATCCCCACGTTGAGCCCTGCAACACAGCGCAAGGCGGATAGTCACATCCACACAGAGTCACACTCAGGCCAACTAAAGCGTGATTCTGGATTCCACGTTTCTTTGCCCTCTGCAGAGGTGCCTGTTGCTCAAGTCTCTGCCCCCGCCCCCCGAAAGGGTGACCATGTTTACTGTTTGTTTCCCGAGCTCTGTGGGGACCCAGAAACTTCCAGGGATGCGTGGAAGATCAGCATCGTGTCGGTGCTCTCCTTTCCAGTTTTCAAACAGGCTATATTGGAGACTCCCCATTTTGCAGGAAACAGGAATCCATCATCAGGCCGTGATGCACGAGACGTTTCTTTTCTCTGTGGTTTCCCTCTCGTTGTCCACATGAAAATGAACGAGATCCACACACCTGCGTGTGTGAGACTATCACGGCAACTGTGACACCCACGCGCTGGCAATAGAGTTGGCAGCCTGACCCTGGGACAAAGGTACTGAGGGACAGCCAGACACACCCCACCACAATCACTAGCAAACCCACTCCCAAACACACAGACATACACGGGCACACGCGCGGGAACACAAGCATACACACAGACACACAAAGACACAGCTTCAAGAAGAGCAAGGGACAGAGAGATGGAAAGATAGAAATGGAAGGAGAGAGAGAAACAGCGGTAGAGGAGAGAAAGGGAGAGGGTGAGGGAGCTAGAGAGGGAGAGCAACAGAGCCTTGGAGAGGGAGGCTCTGCTCTGGTAGACAGGGGCCCCTTTGGCCGGGGTAGGATAGAGGGTGCCTGCACCGGGCTAGAACAGGGGGGCAGGGCCGCCCACGCGGGAAAACCAAGGGAGCCCTGAGACGTGTTTTTACTTGGATTGGTTGGTTGCTTTGGGGGTGCGTTTCGTAGCGCCATTCCTTTGCTGGCTCCTCCCTGTCCTCTTGGTGCTGTGGGCCCTGAAATTTGTCGAGTGCGCCCGTCCCTGTGGCGGGAGCCGTGGCGCTGAGCGTGCCCACGGGCCGCGGCTTGTGTTTCTCTCGTGTTCAGAGTAGTATGGGCATAGACAATGGCAGTGGCGCCTGGCTGGTCCAAGAGCCCGGTCCAGCTATGCCCGCCTGATTCCAGGCGTCACCACCAACCTGGGGCCGCGAGGCTGGGATCAGGCAGCCGCTTGCCTGAGGCCGGGCTGCTCTCCCCCTCTATAGGCCTAAGCACCACCAGTCGCCATGCTGCGCTTTCCGCAGGCCTCCCAGAGCGTCCCGCTGTCACCGGCGGCCAGACCACGCGCGGGACCGCCGAGGCACCAGAGGCCTCCATCCCCTGCCAGGGATCTGGACTCTCCAGGAGGCCTCCCTTTAGCTGACACTCCAGGCCTTCCCCTGGCTCTCGAGTTCCGGAGCTTCCAACACTTGGGGCCTACTCAGGACGGGGTGTGCTCCCAGGCATCAGAGCCCAGGGCCCATGGTCCTGGGATCCCCTCTGGTCCTCCGCCTTGCAGCGGAAAATTTATTTTGGATTCTTCCCCGCCCCTCCTGCAAGGCCCCCTCTTGCCCCACACACAGAGAAGCCAGGTCTGCCCAGGGGCGAACAGCCGGCCCAGCCCCGCGGGACCTTTTTCTCACAACACCTACACCATTGTCCCTTGTCCAGAGGAAGACCCGGCCCGTGGCCAACGGGGCAGGAAGGTCCTGCTTTGTCCCGGGCTGGCATTACAGCCCTGGAAGCCTGATCCCGGGAAAGAGGGGCTGAGGGACAGCCAGATGCACCCCACCACCACCATGAGCAAACCCACCCCCCCACACAAAAAAAGATACACACGGGCGCGCACACGCACGCCGGCACACATGCACACGGACACGCACGGACACACACACACAAAGACACAGCTTGAAGGACAGCAAGGGAGAGAGGGATGGAGAGATAGAAACAAAGGATGAGACAGAGACAGAGATAGAGACAGAGAGGGTGGGGAGAGAGGGAGAGAAGGTGACAGAAGAGCGAGAGGTGGAGAGGGAAGAAGAGAAAGAGAGTGAGGGAGCTGGAGAGCGAGTGCGACAGAGCCTTGGAGAGGGAGGCTCTGCTCTGGTAGACAGGGCCCCTTTGAGCAGGCCGGGGTGGGGTGGAGGGTGCTTGGGCTGGGCCAGAACAGGGAGGCAGGGCCGTCCAAGCCAGAGGACTAACTGAGCCCTGAGACCTGTTTACTCTTGGATTGGTTGGTTACTTTAGGGGTGCGTTTCGTAGGGTCCTTCCTTTGTTTACTCCTTTCTGTCTTCTTAATGCGGTAGGCTCCGAGATTTGTAGAGTGCGCCTGCCCATCTGGCGGGAGCCATAACGCCGAGCGTGCTCACAGGGCACAAGACCTGGGTCTCTCTCGTGTCCTCAAGACTGGATTTTACACGAAGTCGGTGGCAATGAAAATCCAAGTGCATAGGGATGGTTTTCCTGGTGGCTGATGAAGGCAATGTCCTTCCCCGGTGGAAAGCAGCCCATGGAAAAGATGGAGTAGAGTCAGGGGGCAGTTGGGAAGCACGGCGACAAATGGGTGAAAGAGGGAGGGAGTGGGGAGCCAAAAGCCTTCAGCACTCAGTATTCCCAGGGGGTCTCGCATCCCAATGCTAGCCAGGCCCTACTCTGCTTAGCTTCCAAGATCAGTCAAGATCCCGTGTGCTCAGGGTGGTGTGGCCATAAAGGCCGGCAGTGGCACCTGGCTGCCACAAGAGCCCGTCCCAGTCACGCCTGCTCGACTCCGGGAGTCACCGCCACCCTGGGGCCGCGGGCCTCAGATCCGGGGCCCCAGAGCCGCTCCCCGCGGCTGGGCTGCTCTCCCCATCATGGCCCCAGCACGGCCGACCGCCGCGCTGCGCCTTCCGCCGGCCTCCCAGAGCCAACCCCCTCGCCTGCGGCCAGACCGCGCACCGCCCTTTTGCAGCGCAGGAGAGCCACAGGCCTCAGTCCCCTCCCCAGGCTCCAGGCACACCAGGCGGCCTCCCTTTCCGCAGATGCTCCAGGCCTTCCCCGGCTAGGGAACTCCCAAGCTTCCAACATATCAACACATCGGGCCCGCTCAGGACGGGGTGTGCTCTGAAGCGTCAGGGCCCAGGGCCAGCGGTTCTGGGATCCCCTCCGGTCCTCCACCTTGCTGCGGAAAAATTGTTTTGGATCCCTCGCCGCCCCTCCTGCAAGGTCCCCTCTTGCCCCACACACCCAGAGCCGTCAGGGCTGCCCAGGGGCAAACAGTGGCCCAGCCCCGCGGGCCCTTTTTCTCACAACGCCCACACCATTGTCGCTTGTCCCAACGAGGACCCGCCCCGTTGGCCAAGGCCCTGCTTTGCCCCGCGCTGGCACTAGAGCCCCAGCAGCCTGATCCCGGGAGAGAGGGGTTGATGGGACGCCTAGACACACCCCCCCACCACCACCACAAGCAAACCCACCCCGACACACACAGATACACACAGGGGCACGCGCGCGGGCACACACACACGGACACACACGGAGACACACATGGGCACACACACACTGACACATAAAGACACAGACACAGACAAAGATAGCTTTTAGTAAGGGAGGAGACCACCCCTCATATTGTCTTATGCCCAATTTCTGCTTACTGAGACTATCACAGCAACTGTAACACCCATGCGCTGGCAATAGAGTCGGCAGCCTGATCCCAGGACAAAGGTACTGAGGGACATCCAGACACACCCCACCACAATCACGAGCAAACCCATTCCCAGACACACATGGGTGCACCCCTTTTAGTAAAAACTAAAAGGCAGAAATGAAATCCACAGGCAGACCGCCCTGTGCCACACCCTGCGCCTGGTAGTTAAAGATCTACCCCAGACCTAATCAGTTATGTTATCTATAGATTACAGACATTGTATAGAAAAGCACTGTGAAAATCCCTGTCCTGTTTTGTTCTGATCTAATTACTGCTGCATGCAGCTCCCGGTCAGTGCCCTCTGCTTCCTCAATGGATCAGGATACTCTCATGCAGACCCCCTTAGAGTTGCAAGCCCTTAAGAGGGACAGGAATTACTCAGTCGGGGAGCTCGGTTTTTGGAGACGTGAGTCTGCCGATGATCCCAGCTGAATAAAGCCCTTCCTTCTACAACTCAGTGTCTGAGGGGTGTTGTCTGCAGCTCCTCCTGCTACAGAAGGACAGCAACGGAGAGAGGAATGGAAAGAGAGAACCAGAAGGAGAGAGAGAGACAGACAGTGGGGGAGGAGAGAGAGAGAGGGAAAGAGGGAAAGAGAAAGAGAGAGCGCGACAGAAGAGCGTGAGGTGGAGGGGGCAGTAGAGAAAGGGAGAGGGTGAGGGAGTTGTAGAGCGAGAGCGACAGAGCCTTGGAGAGGGAGGCTCTGCTCAGGTAGACAGGGCCCCTTTGAGCAGGCCAGGGTGGGGTGGAGGGTGCTTAGGTCAGGCTAGAACAGGGGGTCATTGTCCCCCATGCGGGAAAACCAACAGAGCCCTGAGACGTGTTTTATTTTCTTGGATTGGTTGGTTGCTTTGGGGGTACTTTCATAGGGCCCTTCCTTTATTTGCTTCTTTCTGTCTTCTTGGTGTGGTGGGCCCCTAGATTTGTAGAATGCTCCCATCCGTCTGGGGAGAGCCGTGGCTCTGAGCCTGTCCATGTGGCTAGGCCTGGGTCTTTCTCGTTTCCTCAGGACTGGAGTTTACACGAAGTCGGTGGCAAAGTGCACAGGGACGGATTTCCTCGTGGCTGGGGAAGGCAATGTCCTTCCCCCGGGTAAAGCAGCCCACGGGTTCTGGAACGGAGGTCTTGGCTGGAGTCTGTGGGACCCCCTGCCCTTGCCCGCCCCTTCCCCCGGCTTGGACGGTTGAGGCAGCGCTGGATGAATGATTGAATTGCTTGGGCGTCTGGGAAGCATGAAAGATACCCGGGACCTCAGGGAACCCGCGCCTGCGCCCTCGGGGTTGGTCCCGTCCGCCTGGGTTGGAGCCGGGCTCCTGGTGGGGCTGCGGCGAGTCGGAAGAGGGGGGTTGCTGCTGCCTGGTGGTGCTGCAGTGGCGGATCTTCAGGGGGAGGCCCTGGGCTTTGGCTGGGGCGCAGGGGCGGACAAGGTGGAGGGAGGGGGGGCGGTTGGAAAGCACGGACACAAAAGGGGGAAAGCGGGAGGGAGCGGGAAGCCAAAAGCCTATGGTATCCGTTATTCCCAGGCGGAATCCATCCAGGTACTAACCAGGCCCCACCCTGCTTAGCTTCACGAGATCAGAGGAGATGGGGCGCGTTCAGGGTGGTGTGGCCTAGACGCCCGCACCTCTGCCTGGCTGCCCCAAGAGCCCGGCCCAGCCACGCCCGCCCGACTCCAGGCGTCACCGCCACCCCGGGGCAGCGGGACTCGGATCCGGTAACCCCAGAGCCGCTCGTCCGTGCCCCCGGGCAGCTATCTCCCTCCACACCCGAGCACCGCCCGCCTCCCAGAGCGTCCCGCCGTCGCTGGCGGCCAGGCCTCGTGCAGGACCATTGTGGCGCCGCCCTGCTGTTACTGGGGGGCGCTGGAGGCCTCAGTCCCCTGCCCAGGCTTCCGGCTCTCCGGGCGGCCTCCCTTCCACCCACCCTCCTGGCCTTCCCCGGCTCCCGAGCTCCGAGCTTCCACCACATCGGCCGGCTCAGGACAGGTGTGCTCATCCCTTCACTTTTTAACTTTTTGTTGTTTCTATTTATATTTTATTGTGCTATGTCTTGAAATGTCGTTGTAGTTATTACTTTTGATTGGATATTATTTAGTATTCCTACTTTGAATAAGAGTAGTTTGCACAGCACACAGCTACAGTGTTATAATATTCTGTTTTGTTTTGTATCCTATTAGCAGTGAGGATTTTTTTTACCTTTAGGTGACCATTTGTTCCTCATTAATGTCCTTTTCTTCCTGATTGAAGTACTCTCTAGCATTCCTTTAGGACAGACATGGTATTCATAAAATACTTCAGCTTTTGTTTGTCTGGAAAAGTCAGTATTTCTTCTTTTTATTTGAAGAACATTTTCACTGTATATGCTATTCTAAGGTAAAAGTTTTTTTTTTCCTTTGGCATTTTAAATATTTATTGCTTCTCTCTCCTGGCCGGTAGGGTTTCTACTGTAAAGTCTGCTGCCAGAGGTGTTGGAGCTCTCCGGTATGTTATTTGTTTCTTTTCTCTTTCTTCCTTTAGAACTTTTCTTTATCTTTGACTTTTGGAAGATCTATTGAATGCTTTGAAGTAGTCTTTTTTGGGTTAAATCTGCTTAATGTCCTATAACATTTTTGTAGTTGGATATGGATATCTTTCTCCGGGTTTGGAAAGTTTTCTGTTATTATCCCTTTGAATAAATTTTTCTACCCCTGCCTCTTTCTCTACATCTTCTTTAAAACCAGTAACTCTTAGATCTGTCTTTGTGAGGCTATTTTTCTAGATCCTGTAGGCATGATTTTTTGTTTTTATTCTTTTTCTTTTGTCTCTTCTGACTATATATTTTCAAATAGCCTGTCTTCGAGCTCACTATTTCTTCTGCTTGATCTATTCTGCTATTAAATGGCTCTAATGCATTCTTCAGCATGCCAATTGCATTTTTCACCTCCAGAATTTCTGCTTAATTTGTTGTAACTATTTCCATCTCTTTGTTGAGTTCAGCTGATAAAATTTGGAATTTCTTTACTTTGTTATCTTAAATTTCTTTCAGTTTTTTTTTTTTTTTTTTAATACAGCTATGTTGAATTCTGTGTCTGAAAGGTCACATATCTCTTTTTCTCCAGGATTTGTCCCCGGTGCCTTATTTAGTTCACTTGCTGAGGTCGTGATTCCCTGGATGGTGTTGATGCTAGTAGATGTTTTTCATTGTCTGGACATTAAAATCTTGGGCATGCAGCACCACATGAGAGGTTTAAAAAATAAAATTAAAAAAGATAAAAGGTGAATATTTATTGTAGTCTTCACTGTCTGGGCTTATTTGTAGCTGTCTTTCTTGGGAAGACTTTTCACATATTTGAAAAGACTTGGGTGTTGTGATCTAAGCCATATCTGCTTTATGGGTACCTTGTACCCAATAATGCTGTAATTCTTCTAGACTCAAAGAAGTACCACCTTGACAGCCTTCAACAAGATTCAGGAGAATTTTCTGGATTACTAGCCAGAGACTCTTGTTCTCTACCGTTATTTTTTCTCAAAGATACAGAGTCTTTCTCTCTGTTCTAAGCCACCTAAAGCTGGGAAACAAAAGACACAAGCACCCCTGGCCACCACCTCTATGACTGCCCTGGATCAGACCTGAAACTAGCACAGCACCGGGTCTTGCTCAAGTCCTGCTGCATGCACTTTCTGACGACTACACATTGCCCATGTTCACTCAAGACCTTTGGTCTCTACAATTAGGAGGTGGCAAAACCAGCCAGCCCTGTGTTCTTTCCTTTAGGGCAGTGACTGCCCTCAGCCCCTGGCTGGGTCCAGAAGTGCCCTCAGACCCTGGCTGGGTCCAGAAGTGCCATTCAGAAGTCAGGAAGTAGATTCAAAAATTTTAGAAGTGCACTTGACATTCAATTCTATTGCAGCTGATCTGGCACTCAAACCACAAGACATAGTCCTTCCTATTCCTCCCTTCCTTTCCTAAAGGCAGAGTAGCACCACCACCTCAGGCCACAGTGAGTACTGCCAGGCTGCCACCAACGTTCCCTTAAGGCCCAAAGCCTCTTGTCAGCTTGTGGTGAATGCCACCTGGCCTGGGACTTGCCATTTTCAGGGCAATGGGCTCCCTACTGGCCCTGGGCAGCTTCATAAATGCCAACCAAGAATCAAGTCCTAGAATCAGGGATTCTGAAAGCTCTCTTGGTGCTCTACCCACCTCTGGCCTTGCTGGTACCTAAGGGGCAAGACAAACTCCCCTTTAATTTTTCCTCTACTTTTCCCAAGAAGAAGGAGTTTTGCCTTTTAGCCACCACAGCTGGTAACGTACTGAGTTCACCTAAATCTAGCAAGTCTATGAGGGTCATCCAAGGCCCTTGATCTAGTACTGTATATGGCTGCTGGTTATTCAGAGCCCAAAGGTTTTCAAGTTTGCAGGCAATAAATCCTGCCAGCACATGGTTCTTTTCTTCAAGGCAGCAGATTTCCTTCTGGCCCAGGGTGTGTCTAGGAATGTCTAGGAGCCAGAGACTGGAAAGGAGTCTGCAGGATTCTGACCAGTGCACTATCTTGCTGTGGCTGAGCTGGTGTCCAGGATGAAAGACAAAGTACTCCCTATTCTTTTCCCTCCTCTCCTCAAGCAGAAGAATGGGGTCTCTTTTGGAGCCATGAGATGTGCAGTCTGGTGTTAGGGGAGTGATAATGCCAGAACTGCTTTGGCTGCCCCAGCTAGTGTCTCAGTATGTTGCATGCCCTCCCCACCCCAGTCCTCTGTCCCTGGGCCCAGTTCAGCCCTAGGCCTCACCTTAGAGTTGCAGTCCTGATGGCCTAGGCTGCCTTTCAAGTTTTCTTAGACACACAGAGTGCGGGAGCCATTAGTTGTCAGGTTTCCAAACACTCAAGTTCCAGCCACTGGAATCTGATTCTCCTCTGGCTAGGGCTGGTTTAATTGATCCCTCTGTGGATGGGCATTAAGTGCATTTGGTCTGGTTTTCCTTTCTGCTCTAACAAGACAGCACTGAGTTCAGTGCCTCACAATTGCTGTGTTCTCCCTCCCGCAGAACCCAGAGTTGATCTCTGCACCATGCCATCACTGCTGGGGATGAGGAAATGGTGATTTCAGGACTGTTTTTTCTCCCTCTTCAGTGCCTCTTTCAGTGATATGAGGTTAAAACCAGGTACTTTGAGTACTCACCTGATTTTTGGTTCTTATGAATGTATTTTCCATGTGGATATTAATAGTTGTTCATCTGGTGTCCTTGCAGGAGGGACAATCAGTGGAGCCTTCTTTCTGCCATCTTGCTTTACTCTCACACCCAAGAATCAGAATGCAGAACTTTTAATAAGAAAAGCTTTCAGAACTCAGGAAGGACAAGGAAGACATTCTGGTTCTCCATGCTTAACATTGGACTGTTTCTTCAACTTAGGTGCATAGCACTGACTAATCAGGGATTATCATAGATAATTTGACTTGGACTATGCAGTTCATTCAAATTCTTTATCTAGACAATTTAAGTACTGGCTGATTTGGCATGAAAATCTGGCAAAGTATTTTCTTGGTATTCAATTGGTTTTTATTCTGCTTGGGTTAGCAGTTTTATTAACCAGTCAGTCTCTTCATTAAAGTTCTGGGAATTCTTACCCAGTTCAAATAATAGAATTCTAAAGTTCTCAAAACCCTGTATTCAAGAGTGCTTCTCAGGCCTTCTCCATCCTTTCATGAACCTCGTTAAAGGTACAGTCTTCCAGGATTTTGCAAGATTGTGAAGTTTTCAGAAACTGCCTCATAATTAAGCAATTTACTGTGGAAATGACTTTAAACTATCATAGTTGGACATAATTGGCAAGATAATTTTATTATTTACAGGCGCGAGCCACCACGCCCAGCCTCTAAAGTTAATTTAATAAAACTTTATAAATAAATTTATCAAATGTTGTCATCTTTTAATCCCAGATTTTTGTGAACCTATGCTTTGCATTTCCCCCAACTTTCTATGTTTTTCTATTTTTATCTAGTTTTTTTTTACTTCTTCAATTTGAAATCTTTAAGTAACTTCAAATCAAAAAAAATTAAGACACATTTTTATGTCTTTATAAGTTTTATCATCAAAAGCATATGTTCACAAGCCTGTAATCCCAGCACTTTGGGAGGCCGTGGCAGGCGCATCACTTGAGGTCAGGGGTTCAAGATCAGCCTGGCCAACATGGTGAAACTCCGTCTCTACTAAAAGTACAAAAATTAGTCGGGTGTGGTTGCGAGCACCTGTAATCCCAGCTACTTGGGAGGCTGAGGCAGGTGAATCGCTTGAATCGGGGAGGCAGAGGTTGCAGTGAGCTGAGATCTTGCCACTCCATGCCAGCCTGGGCAACAGAACAAGACTCGTTCTCAAAAAAGAAAAAAAGCATATCTTGCTTTTTATACACTCTGTATGCAGAATTGTTTCTCTCATATCTAGTAATTAAGTCTTAGGAGCCCCAATTTTCAGTGAAAACCCTAAAAAGTGATTTTCAACTGTCTTTTATCAGTATTTTTAGATAAAAACCATTTTATAACTTTTAAGAAATATGGTTCTTCAAATTACTGTTTATTAACAGAACTAAAGATATTTAGGTTTTCTATACCATATACAAGTAACATGTCATGGTATATAGACCTAAACTAATTTTTAATGGTTAATATTTCACTATTTTAGCTTACAAATGACTCAAGATATTTTATGGTTATGTATTACTTAATTTAACGTGACTTTAAGATTTTAAATTACTGAACAGAATTTTGAAACTATGACACAGGTAGCATCCCTAATGTCTTCCCTCAGCAATTCTAGGTCCCAAGTAGCCACATGGCACCCAGGAAAACTATGAAGATCAAGGCCTGCCTGAATCCATTAGAAATAAAGACAGAGCTGTGAAGGCTGTAACTGGAGGATCCAACCCCGCCTAAAAGAGCCAGGAGGCAAAACAGGAAAAGCACAGAAAGAAGGGGCCGACTGCTTGATTCTGGCTTGCAGCTGCTGGTCTAGGCACTGAGGAAGTGTCTCCATACTTCTTCATGGTCACATATCAAGACCCATGAATCTAGAAACTCTCAACGAAAGACAAAAGCTCACAGTTAAATCAAGCATCTAATTATTTTTAATGGATAATTATAAAGCCATTTCTATTTAACTAACGATTTAAGAACAAGCTTTATTTACAAAATATTATCACATACATGTAACACATATAGACATACAAACACATAGGAGCAGATCTTACAGCTTTCATAAAGGATATAAAACAATTTTTATTTTAGGTTCGGAGGTACATGGGAAGGTTTGTTACATAGATAAACTCATACCACAGGGGCTTGTTATACAGATTATTTCGTAACACAAGTATTAAGCCCAGTACCCCATAGTTATCTTTTCTGTTCCTCTCCCTTCTCCAACCTTCCCCACTTAAGTAGACCCCAGTGTCTGTTGTCTGTTGTTTCCTTCTTTGTGTTCATAAGTTTTCATTATTTAGCTCCCAGTTACAAGTGATAACACATAGCTGCACAGTATTCTATGGTGCATATGTGTGTTCTGTGTGGGAAACGTGTGAAGAAAGAAAAGAAACACACAATACTTTTAAAGGTAAACAGACTTTATCCCAAGTATATGGCAATATAGATATAATAAGCAAATGATACAATAAACAAATTTTAATGGGAAGGGGAGAAGGGAAAATGTATATATATATATATATACATATATATATATATACATATATATATATATATATATATATATATATATATATATATATATACATATATATACACATTTACACTCACCAGATTATGGGGGATTCATCACCAGACTGGGAAGCAACAACCTGGGATTCAGAATTGGCCACTAGTCCGTGCACAAATGAGGAGAGGCCCCATGAAGCTTCGGCATGGTCTGGGAACCAAGCTCTTTTTGTAACAAGTTGTTTGTCATGAGGCCCAGGCCTGAGGGTCCTTCGCAACTGAGCTCAAGGAACACAAAAAGGTCAACTTGTTTTTGCAATTGCCTGTTGTTTCTCAATAACTGTTTTTCAATAACTAACTGTTTCTCCGAAGCAGCACTGGATGAATGCCTCAAGGGGCTCACACAACTCGTTCCAGGACTTAGTGACTATTGTTTGTGTCCCTGTTCAATTGAGTTCAAATTTAATATTTAACTTTTCCTCCACAATGTGCCATATTATCTGCATCCAATCTGTCATCGTTGGGCATTTAGGTTGATTCCATGTCTTTACTATTGTGAATAGTGCTGCAATAAACATATACGTGTTTGTATCTTTATGACAGAACAATTTATATACCTCTGGGTATATACTCAGAAGTGAGATTGCTGGGTCAAGTGATAGTTCTGCTTTTATCTCTTTCGAGGAAAGCACTGTTGTGCTTTCCACAACGGTGGGACCAATGTACACTCCCACCAACAGTGTATGTGTTCTCTTTCTCCACAACTTTGCCAGCATCTGTTATTTTTTGACTTTTTCATAATAGCCATTCTGACTGGTGTGAGATGGTGTCTCACTGTGCCTTTGATTTGCATTTCTCTAATGATCAGTGATATTGAGCTTTGTATTCTATGGTCGTTGGTCACATGTATGTATTCTTTTGAAAAGCACTCATGTCCTTTGCCCACTTTTTAAACATTTTTTTTATTTCCATAGGTTTTAGGACAACAGGGGGCATTTGGTTACATTAGTAAGTTATTTATTGATTTGTAAGATTTTGGTGCATCCATCACCTCATCTGTATACACTGAACCCAATTTGTAGCCTTTTATGCCTCCCTACCTTCTCCCCTTTCTCCCTGAGTCCCCAAAGTCCATTGTGTCATTCTTATGCTTTTGCATCCTTATAGCTTAGCTCCCAATTATAAGTGAGAATATATGATGTTTGGTTTTCCATTCCTGAGTTACTTCACTTAGAATAATAGTCTTCAATCCCATCCAGGTTGCTGCAACTGCCGTTAATTCATTCCTTTTTATGGCTGAGTGGTATTCCATCGTACATATGTACCACAGTTTCTTCATCCATTCGTTGATTGATGGGCACTTGGATTGGTTCTACATTTTTGCACTTGCAAATTGTGCTGCTATAAATATGTGTGTACAAGTATCTTTTTTGTGTAATGACTTTTTTCCCTCTGGTTACATAGCCAATAGTGGGATTGGTGGATCAAATGGTACTTCTACTTTTAGTTCTTTAAGGAATCTCCACACTATTGCACTAGCTTACATTCCCACCAGCAGTGTAGAAGTGTTCCCTTTTCACCACATTCACACCAACATCTATTATTTTTTTATGACCATTCTTGTGGGAGTAGGGTGGCATTGCATTGTGGTTGTAATTTGCATTTCCCTGATCATTAGTGATGTTGAGCATTTTTTCATATGTTTTTTGGCCATTTGTATATCTTCTGAGAATTGTCTATGATGATACCGCCAAAAGCAATCTACAAATTCAATGCAATTGCCATCAGAATATCATCATCATTCTTCACAGAACTAGAAAAAACAATCCTAAAATTCATATGGAACCAAAAAGGAGCCCACATAGCCAAAGCAATATTAAACAAAAAGAACAAATCAGAAGGCATCACATTACCTGATTTCAAACTATATCATAAGACCATAGTCACAAAAACAGCATGGTTCTGGTATAAAAACAGGCACATAGAAAAATGGAACATATTGGAGAACAAAGAAATTAACCCAAATATTTACAGCCAACTGATCTTTGACAATGCAAACAAAAACAAAGTGGGGAAAGAACACCCTACCCAACAAATGGTACTGGGACAATTGGTAAGCCACAAGTAGGAGAATGAAATTGGATCTTTATCTCTCACCTTATACAAAAATCAACTGAAGATGGATCAAGAACTTAAATCTAGGACCTGAAAGTATGAAAATTCTAGATGATGACATCAAAAAAACCCTTCTGGACATTGGCTTAGGCAAAGATTTCATGACCAAGGACCCAACAGCAAATGCAAGAAAAACAAAGATAAACAGGTGGGATTTAATTAAACTAAAGAGTTTTTCACGTCAAAAGGAACAGTCAGAAGAGTAAACAGACAATCCACAGAATGGGAGAAAATCTTCACAATCTGTATATCTGACAAAGAACTAATATCCAGAATATACAATGGGCTCAAACAAATTATCAAGAAAAAAACAAACAATCCCATCAAAAAGTAGGCTAAGGACATGAATAGACAATTCTTTGGCCACTTTTTAATAGGGTTGTTTGTTTTTCTCTTGTAAATTTAAGTTCCTTATATTGAATATTAGATCTTTATCAGAGACATAGTTTGTAAATACTTTTTCTCATTCTATAGGTTGTCTGTTCACTCTATTGATAATTTCTTTTGCTGAGCAGAAGCTTTTAAGTTTAATTAGATCCCACTTGTCAATAGTTGCATTTGTTGTAATTGTTGTTGGTGTCTTTATCATGAAATCTTTGCCTGTCTCTATGTCCAGGATGGTATTGCCTAGGTTGTCTTCCAGGGCTTTTATAGTTTTGGGTTTTACATTTAAGTATTTAATCCATGTTGGGTTGATTTTTTTGTGTGGTATAAGGAAGAAGTCCAACTTCAATCTTCTGCTTATGGCTAGCCAGTTATTCCAGCACCATTTATTGAATAGGGAATCTTTTCCCTACTGCTTGTTTTTGCCAGCTTTGTCAAAGGTTAGATAGTTGTAGGTATGTGGTCTTATTTCTGGGCTCTCTATTCTATTCCATTGGTGTATGTGTCTGTTTTTATACCAGTACCATGCTCTTTTGGTTACTGTAGTACTGTAGTATAGTTTGAAGTAAAGTAATGTGATGCCTCAAGCTTTGTGGATTGCCTTGGCTACTTAGGTTCTTTCTTGGTTCTATACGAATTTTTAAATAGCTTTTTCTACTTCTGTGAAGCATGTCATTGGTAGTTTAATATAGCTTTGGGCAGTACAAACATTTAAATGATATTACTTCTTTCTCTCCATTAACATGGAATGATTTTTCATTTGTTTGTGTTTTTTCTGACTTCTTTGAGCAGTGTTTTGTAATTTTCATTATAGAGATTTTTCACCACCCTGGTTAGCTGTATTCCTATGTATTTTATTCTTTTTGTGGAAATTGTGAATAAAATTGCCTCTCTGATTTGGCTCTTAGTTTGGCTCTTCTTGGTGTATAGGAATGCTAGCAAATTTTGTACATTGATTTTGTATCCTGAAACTGTGTGGAAGTTATTTATCACCTTAAGGAGCTTTTGGGTCACAACTATAGGGTTTAGATAGAGAATTATGTTGTCTGCAAACAGAGGTAGTTGGACTTCTCTTTCTATTTAAATACATTTTATTTCTTTCTCTTGTCTGATTGTTCTAGCAAGGACTTCTAATACTGTGTTGAATAGGAGTGGTGAGAGAGGGCATCTTTGTCTTGTGCTGGTTTTCAAGGAGAATGCTTCCAGACTTTGCCCGTTTAGTATAATGTTGGCTGTGAGTTTGTCATAGGTGGCCTTTATTATTTTGAGGTATGTTCCTTCAATACCTCATTTATTGAGACTTTTTAACATGAAGCATTGCTGAATTTTACTGAAGCCTTTTCTGCATCTATTGAGACAATCACATGGTTCTTGTCTTTAGTTTTATCTATGTTATGAATCACATTTTATTGATTTGCCCATGATGGACCAACTTTCCATTCCAGGGAAGAAGCCTAATTCACTGTGATGAATTAGCCTTTTGATGTGTTGCTGGATTTGGTTTGCAAGGATTTTGTTGTGGATTATTGAAAGGGTGTTCATCAAGGATACTGGCCTGAAGCTTTCTTTTTTTGTTGTGTCACTGCCAGGTTTTGGTATCAGGTGATGCTGGCCTCGTAGAACAAGTTGGGGAGGAGTCCCTCCTCCTCTATTTCTTGAAATAGTTTTAGTAGGAAGGGTACTGGCTCTTCTTCGTATATCTGTTAAAATTTGACTATTAATCTATCAGGTCCTGGGCTTTTTTTTGGTTGGTAGGCTATTTACTACTGATTCAATTTTTTGGAGCTCATTATTGGTCTGTTTAGGGACTCAGTTTCTTCCTGGTTCAGTCTTGAGACGGTGTATGTGGCCAGGAATTTATCCATCTGTTCTAGGGTTTCTAGCTTGTGTGTGTCGATGTGTTCATAGTAGTTGCTGGTTGTTATTTTTATTTCTCTGGGGTCAGTGGTAACATTCCCTTCATCATTTCTAATTTTGTTTATTTGAATCTTATCTCTTTTCTTCTTTATTCATCTAGCTGGTACCCTATCTTATTAACTTTTTCAAAAAACTTTAAGTAATTTTTTTGAACAGTTTTTCATGTCTCTATTTCTTTCAATTCTGCTCTAATTTTAGTTATTTCTTGTCTTCTATAAGCTTTGTGGTTGAATTCTTCTTGCTTCTCTAATTCTTTCAGTTTTGATATTAGATTGTTAATTTGAGATCTTTCTAACCTTTTGATGTGGGCATTATTTCTTATGCCCTACCCTAACTTTTCTTCTTCTCCTAGAAAACTCAGAACTATGCTCTCTAAATCAATTCAAACTTTCTCAGTGAATCAACCTGGTCTCTCTGAGGCAAAGATAGCAACGTTCCATTACACATGGTCCTCTTTCTCTCTAAGAATATCTAATGTAATAATGCAAGCGTTTCACATCCCTCCTGGGTATGTGAATTCCTTTTGGCTGAGACCAAGACTTAAAACCTCGTTCTTTCAACATTAATGAAGATCTATTTAGAAAGCCTACATTCTTTTATAGCAGCATGATTTATAATGCTTTGGGTATATACCCAGTAATGGAATGCCTGGGTCAAATGGTATTTCTAGTTCTAGATCCTTGAGGAATCCCCACACTGTCTCCCACAATGGTTGAATTAGTTTGCAGTCCCACCAACTATGTAAAAGTGTTCCTATTTCTCCACATCCTCTCCCGCACCTGTTGTTTCCTGACTTTTTAATGATCACCATTCTAACTGGTGTGAGATGGTATCTCATTGTGGTTTTGATTTGCATTTCTCTGATGGCCATTGATGATGAGCCATTTTTCATGTGTCTGTTGGCTGCATAAATGTTTTCTTTTGAGAAGTGTCCATTCATATCCTTCACCCACTGGGTTTGTTTGTTTTTTTCTTGTAAATTTGTTTGAGCTCTTTGCAGAAATAGCTATACTTATACCAGACAAAAATAGATTTCAACAAGACTATAGAAAGAGATTAAAAAGGTCATTACATAATAATAAAGAGATCATTTCATCAAGAGGATATAATAATTGAAAATATATATGCAACCAACACTAAAGCACCTAGATAAATGAAGCAAATATTATAAGAGCTAAAGAAAGAGACCTCAATACAATAATGGATGGACACTTCAACACCCCACTTTAGTCACTGGATAGACCTTCCAGACAGAAAATCAACAAAGAAACATCAGACAATCCGCACTATTGAACAAATGAACCTAATAGATATTTACAGAAAATTTCATGCAACAGCTGCAGAATAAACATTCTTCTCCTCAGCACATGGGTTATTCTCAAGGATAGACCATACGTTAAGTAACAAGTCTAAAAACATTCCAAAAAATTAAAGTAACATCAAACATTTTCTCTGACTACAGGAAATAAAACTAGAAATCAATTAGAAAAGGAATTTCAGAAACTATACAAACACATGGACATTAAACAATATGCTCCTGAATCATTAGTAAGTCGATAAAAAGTTAAGAAAATGGAAAAATTTCTTGAAACAAATGATAATGGAAATGTAGCATAGCAAAACCTATGGAATATGGTAAAAGAGGTACTATTATAAAAGGAAAATTTATAACTGTAAGTGCCTACATAAAAAACAGAAAAGCTTCAAATAAATAACCTAACAATACATCTTAATTAACTAGAATAAAAAGGCCAAACCAAACCCAAAATTAGAAGAAAAGAAATAATAAAGATTACAGTGGAAGTAAATAAAGTTATAATGAAGAAAAGAATGCAAAAGATTAAACAAAAAGTTGATTTTTTGAAAAGTAAAACAACTGACAAATATTTAGACAGGCTAACTAAAAAACGGAGAAGATACAAGTTAGTAAAATCAGAGGTGTAAAAGGAGACATTATAAGTAACGCTTCAGAAAATCAAAAGATCATTAGTGGCTACTATCAGCAATTGTATGCCAACAAATTAGAAAACCTAGAGGAAATTAATTCTTAGACACACACAGCTTACCAAGATGGAACTAGGAAAAAATCTAAAACCCGAACAGACCAATAACAATTAACAAAATTAAAGCCTTAATAAAAAAGTCAGTAAGACCAGACTGAAAAATAGAAAAGGAAAGGACATTTCTAAACTCATTCTTTGAGGCTAGTATTACCCCAATGTCAAAACCAGACAAAGGCACATTAAAAAAGCAAACTACAAGCCCATATCTGAGAATATTGGTTCAAAAATTTGCAAAACACCTAGTGAACTCAATTAAACAATATATAAATAGGTAATTCATAATGACCAAGTGGGATTTATCCCCAGGGATGCAAGGATGGTTCAACATTCAAATCAATCAATGTGATACATCACATAAACAGAATGAAGGGGTTGAGCACAGTGGATCACGCCTGTAATCTCAGCACTTCGGGAAGCCGAAGTGGACAGATCACCTGAGTTCAGGTGTTTGAAACCAGTCTGGCCAACATGGAAAAACCCCATCTCTACTAAAAATACAAAAATTAACCAGGCATGGTGCTGGGCACCTGTAATCTCAGCTACTCAGGAGGCTGAAGCAGGAGAATCACTTGAACCCAGGAAGCAGAGGTTGCAGTGAGCTGAGATCACGCCATTGCCCTCCAGCCTGGGTGACAGAGGGAGAATTCATCTCCAAAAAAAAGAAAAAGACAAAATCCATATAATCATTACAATTATGCTAAAAATTATTTAATAAAATTTAATATTCTTTAATTATAAAAAACTCTTTGAAAACTGGGTATGGAATGAACATACCTCAACATAATAAAAGTCATATATGACAGACCCACAACTAGTATCATACTAAGTGGGGAAAAACTAAGCCTTTCCTCTAAAATCTGGAAGATGACAAGAATATCCACTTTTACCACTGTTATTCAACATAATTCTGAAAGTCCTATCTGGAACAATCATACAAGAGAAAGCAATAAAATGCATCCCCATTGGAAAAGAAGTCAAATTATCTTTTTTTGCCAATGATATAATCTTATATTTGAAAAAACATAAGGACTTCTCTGATAGGGTTCGAATATGTGTCCCCTCCCAAATCTCATATTTAAATGTAATTCTCAGTGTTGGAGGTGGGCCTGGTGAAAGGTGATTTAACCATCGGGGTGGATTACTCAAAAATGGCTTAGCACCATCCCATTTGGTACTATCCTCATAACAGTGAGTGAGTTCCTATAAGATCTGGTTATTTAAAAGTGTGTACCAACTCGCCTCTCTGTTTTTTGCTCCAGCTTTTTGCCCTTTGATGTGCAAGATTCTGCTTCAACTTCTGCCATGACTGTAAACTTCCAGAGGCCTCCCCCAGAAGCAGATGCCAGTGCTATGTCTTCTCTGCAGCCTGTAGAACCATGAGCTGAGCCACTTAAACCTCCTTTTTTAAAAATAAATTATCCAGTCCCACTCTTATAGTGATGCAAAAATAGCTTAATACAGAAAATTGGCACCAAGGAGTGAAAAATTGTTATAAGAGTATTTGAAAATGTGAAATCAGCTTTGTAATTGGGTAAACAGGTAGAGGTTGGAAGAGTTTGTAGGATTCAGAGGAAGACAGAAAAATGAGGGAAAGTTGAGATTTTCTTAAGAGCCTGGTTGAATGGCTGTGACTAAAATGCTGATAGTGATCTGGACAGTGAAGGCCAGGCTGAGGAGGTCTCAGATAAAATTAGAAACTAATTAGGACCGAAACAAAGGTCATGCGTGTTGTCTTAGCAAAGTGGTTGGCTGAATTTCTGTCATGCCCTAGGGATATATAAAACTTTGATTTTGGAATTGATGACTTAGGGTTTCTGTTGGAAAAATGTCTAAGCAGCAAAGCATTTGAGATGTTGTGTTGCCTGGCTGCTTCTAACAACCTATGCTCACATGATCCAGCAAAAAAAAAAAAAAATAAGTTGTAACTTCTACTTACAAGGGAAGCATAGTGTAAAAGCTTGAAACCTTTGCAGCCTAGTCATGTGGCTAAAAAATAAAAAGATTTTATAAGAGAGGAACTCAAGCAGGCTACGGAGCAATGACTTGTTAGAGATATTTGTATGACCTAAAAAAAAGCAAGTGTTGATAGCCAAGACAATGGGAAAGAGGAATTGAAGGCATTTTAGAAATCTGAAAGGCAGCCCCCCATCACAGGCCCTGAGGCCTAAAAGAAGAGAATAGTTTCTAGGATCAGGCCCAGGACCTGCTGCCTTGGGTAGCTTTGGAACATGGCTCCCTGCATCCTGACCATTGCTTCAGCTCCAGGTGTAGGTCAAATTGACACAGTTACAAGTCTAGTCACTGCTTCAGAGGGTGCAAGCCATAAGCCTTGGTAGTTTCCATGTGGCGTTAGGCCCGTGGGTGCACAAAATGCAAGAGTTGAGACTTGGGAGCCTCCACCTTTGTTTCAAAGGATGTGTGAACAAGCCAGGGTGTGCAGGCAGAAGCATGCTGCAGGGGTGGAGCCCTCATGGAGAACCTCTACTAAAACAATGGAGAAAAGAAATGTGGGGTGACAGTCCCCATGCAGGCTCCCCACTGGGGCATGGCCTAGTAGATCTGTGAGGAGAGGGTCACTGTCCTCCAGACCTCAGAATGGTAGATCTAGCTACAGCTTGCACCTGGAAAAGCCAGACACACACAATACCAGCCAGAGGCACACAATGCCAGCCCATGAGAGCAGCTATGGTATCTGAACCATGCAAAGTCACAAGGTTGAACCTTCCCAAGGCATTAATGTGCCCTGGAAATGGGACACAGGGTCAAAAATGATTATTTTGGAGACTTGCAATTCAATAACTGCCCTTCTGGGTTTCAGACTTTCGTGGGTCCTGTGGCCCCTTTCTTTTGGCTGATTTCTTCCTTTTAGAATAGGAGTATTTACCCAATGCCTCTGCCCCATTTGTATCTTGGAAGTGCCTAACTCGTTTTTTTATTTTACAGGCTTATAGGAGGAATAAACTAGCTTTGTCTTAGATGAGACTTTTGACTTTTGAGTTAAGGCTGAAATGAGTTAAGACTTTGGGAATTATAGGGAAGTCATGATTGTATTTTGAAATATGAGAAGGATATGAGATTTGGAATGGCCAGGGGAAAAATGATATAGTTTGGATGTGTGTTCCCACCAAAATCTTATATTGAAATAGAATCCTCAATGTTGGAAGTGGGCCTGGTGGGGAGGTGATTGAATCATGAGGGCAGGATTTCCATGAACAGTTTGGCATAATTTCCTTTGTTGCCATTCCCACAATAGTAAGTTTTCATAAGAGCTGGTTATCTATAAGTGTGTGTAGCACTTACCCCCACCCTGGCACTTACCATGTGATGTGCAAGCACCAGATTTATTTTTCACCTTGTCAGTTGTCAGAGGCTTCCCCAGAAGCAGAAGCCAGTGATACACTTTCTGTACAGCCTATAGAACCATGAACCAATTAAACCGATTTTCTTTATAAATTAACCAGTTACTGATTATTTTTATAGCAATATGAGAATGGCCTCATACGTCCACCAAAAAACTGTTAGAAGTAATAACTTGAAAAAAAAAGAAGTAATAACTTGAGTAAATTTGCAGAATTCAAAATCAACATTTACAAATCAGTAGGATTTCTATATGCCAATAGTCAACAAACTGAAAAAGAATTCAAAAATGTAATACTATTTGCAGTAGCCACAAATAAAACAAAATGTGTGGGAATTTACCAAAGAAATAAAAGTTCTCAATAATTAAAACTGTAAAACACTGATAAAAGAAATGAAAGAGGACCCAAAAATTGGAAAGATATTTTTATGTTCACAGATTGGAAGAATCAGTATTTTTCTAAAATCCATACAATCCAAAGCAATCTATACATTTCATGCCATCTCTATCAAAGTAACAGGCCAGTGGCAGTGGCTCATGCCTATAATCTCAGCACTTTGGGAGGCCAAGGTGGGTGGATCATGAGGTCAGGAGTTCAAACCAGCCTGGCCGACTTGGTGAAACCCCATCTCTACTAAAAATACAAAAAAATTAGCCAGGCGTGGTGGTGGGTGCCTTCCCAGCTACTCAGGAGGCTGAGGCAGATAACTGCTTGAACCCAGGAGGCAGAGGTTGCAGTGAGCCAAGATCACATCACTGCACTCCAGTCTAGGTGACAGAGTGAGACACCATCTAAAAAAAAAAAAAAAAAGGACATTCCTCACAGAAATAGAAAAAAAAATTCTGAAATTTATATGGAACGGTCACAAAACACCATAATAGTCAAAGCTATGCTGAGTATATAAAACAAAACTGGAGGAATTCCATTACCTGTTTTTAAATTATACTACTAAGTTATAGTAATTAAAACAACATGACACTAGCATAAAAACAGACATAAAGACAAATGAAACGAAATAAAGACCTTAGAAACCAACTCATACAGCTAAACTAAACTTATTTTCAACAAAAGTGCCAAGGACATACAATAAAATATGAGACTGTTTTTGTAATAAATAGGGCTGGGAAAACTGGCAAGCCATAGGCAGAAGAATAAAACTAGAACCCTATTTCTTACCACATACAAAAATAAAATTAAAATGAATTAAAGACTTAAACCTAACATCTCAAACTATCACACTTTTACAATAAAACATTGGGGAAACTCTTTAGGGCATTGGTTTGGGCAAAAATTTCTTAAATAATGCCCTATAAGCACAGACAACCAAAAGAAACTTGGGCAAATGGGATTACAGCAAGTCAGAAAGCCTTTTTAAACTGAAGGAAACAATAAACAAAGTGAAGAGAAAATCCACAGAATGGGAGAAAATATGTGTAATTATCCATCTGAAAAGCAATTAATAGCTACATGATATGGTTAGGCTTTGTGTCCCCACCCAAATCTCATACTGAATTGTAATCCCCAGGTTTTGAGGGAGAGACGTGGTAGAAGGTGATTGGATCATGAGGGTAGTTTCCCCCATGCTGTTCTTCTGATAATGGGTGAGTTCTCATGAGATCTGATGGTTTTATAAGGGACTCTTCACCCTTTGCTTCACATACATACTGTCTCACCTGCTGTCATGTAAGAGGTGCCTGCTTCCCCATCTGCCATGATTGTAAGTTTTCTGAGGCCTGCCAAGCCATGTGGAACTGTGAGTCAATTAAACCCATTTCCTTTATAAATTACCCAGTCTTGCCAGGTGCGGTGGTTCATGCTTGTAATCTCACAATTTTGGGAGACTGAGGCGGGTGGATCACGAGGTCAGGAGTTCAAGACCAGACTGGCCAAGATGGTGAAACCCCATCTCTACTAAAAATACAAAAATTAGGCCGGGAGTGGTGGCTCACGCTTGTAATCCCAGCACTTTGGGAGGCCGAGGCGGGCGGATCATGAGGTCAGGAGATCGAGACCACGGTGAAACCCCGTCTCTACTAAAAATACAAAAAATTAGCCGGGCACGGTGGCGGGCACCTGTAGTCCCAGCTACTCGGAGAGGCTGAGGCAGGAGAATGGCGTGAACCCGGGAGGCGGAGCTTGCAGTGAGCCGAGATTGCGCCACTGCACTCCAGCCTGGGCGACAGAGCGAGACTCCGTCTCAAAAAAAAAAAAAAAAAAAAATACAAAAATTAGCCAGGCATGCTGGCAGGTGCCTATAATCCCAGCTACTCAGGAGGCTGAGGCAGGGAATTGCTTGAACCAGGAGGCAGAGGTTGCAGTGAGCCGAGATTGCACCACTGTACTTCAGCCTGGGCAACAGATCAAGACTTCATCTCATTAAATAAATAGATAACCCAGTCTTGAGTATTTTTTATAGCAGTGCTGAAACAGACTAATACACTACAGTATATTGAGTTCAAAAAATTCTATAAAAAATATAATAATCCAATTAAAGAGTGGACAAAATATTTAAATAGACATTTTTGAAAAGAAGACATGCAATGTCAAACAGGCAAATGAAAAGTTGCTCCACATTACTGATCATCATAGAAATGCAAATCAAACCCAAAATGAGATATTTCACCCCAGTTAAGGTGGCTTTTATCCAGAAGTCAGTCAAAAACCAATGCTGGTGAGTATGTGGAGTGAAGGGAACCATTGTACACTGTTGCTGGGAGCACAATTAAGGACAGTTTGGATGTTCCTGATATAATTAAAAATAGAGCTACTATATGGTCCAGCAATCCCACTGCTCAGTATATGCCTACAAGAAATAAAATTGGTAAATCGAAGACATATTGGCACTCTCATATTTGCTACAGCAGGGTTTATAATAGCCAAGATTTGGAAGGAAATTAAATGTCCCTCAACAGCTGACTGGATAGAGAAAATGTGCTACATATACACAATGGAGTACTATTCAGCTCTAAGAAAGAATGAGAGCCTGCCATTTGCAATAACATAAATGGAACTGAAAGTCTTTATGTTAAGTGAAATAAGTCAGGCACAGAAAGACAAATGTCACATGTTCTCACTTACTTGTGGGTGCTAAAATTCGAAACAATTGGTGTCATAGAGATAGAGTATAAGGATGGTTACCAGAGGCTGGGAAGGGCAGGGAGGGAACAGGGGGATAGTGGGGATGTTAAATGGATAAAAAAAAAAAATGTTAGAAAGAATGAATAAGACAGTATTTGATAGCACAACAGGGTGATTATAGTAAAAAAAATGTAATTACACATTTTATTTTTTGAGCTGGAGTCTCGCTCTGTTGCCCAGGCTGGAGTGCAGTGGCACCATCTCGGCTCACTGCAAGCTCCGCCTCCCGGGTTCACGCCATTCTCCTGCCTCAGCCTCTCCAATTAGCTGGGACTTACAGGCACCTGCCACCACGCTCGGCTAATTTTTTGTATTTTTAGTAGAGACAGGGTTTCACCATGGTCTCGATCTCCTGACCTCATGATCCGCCCGCCTTGGCCTCCCAAAGTGCTGGGATTACAAGCGTGAGCCACCACGCCCGGCCTTAATTACACATTTTAAAATACTGAAAGAGTATAATTGGATTGTTTATAACACACGCTATAAATTCTTGAGGGGATGGATACCCAGTTTTTTATTATGTATTACTCATTGCATGCCTGTATCAAAGTATGTCATGTACCCCCATAAATATATATACCATGTACCCACAAAGTAAATTAAAAATGGAAATTGAAATTAAAATTAAAACCAAAGGGAGGAGAGTATAATGAGGCATGTGTGACCCATGGCTTGAACTAGATTTTCAGGTTAACTTTGGAATGTCCTTATCCAAGAAGAGAGGTCCATTTAGTCAATAGGGGTTTAGAAATTTATTTTTAGTTTATAAGTGGAAAAAAGAAGGATTTTTAATCCTGAGCCATAGTTCTCAGTCAATCAATCCCTGCAGGGAACCCTGTTCTTTACTCTGGAGATAAACACTAGTTTTCTTTTCCATGGAATAACACCACATTTCAAAATGAGGGGAAACATCTTGAAACTAAGAGGTACAGCCTTATTAAATTTGATTTGGTTTCCATTATAATTAATTTAATCACACGTGTTCTAGAGTTTGTCCTCAGTCTTCTCCTAGTTCAGGCCCATGAGCTGTTGAAATTGCTCAGCTCCCTGCTCAACAGTAGGTAATCAGAATTATTTAAAAACCTCATTGTGGCTAGGAGTGGTGGCTCATGCCTGTAATCCCAGCAATTTGGGAGGCCAAGGTGGGCAGATCGCTTGTTATCAGGGGTTTCAGACCAGCCTGGCCAACAGAGTGAAACCCCATCTCTACTAAAGATACAAATATTAGCTGGGTGTGGTGATTCATGCTTGTAATCCAAGCTACTTGGGAGGCTGAGGCAGGAGAATTACTTGAACCCGGGAGGTGCAGGTTTCAGTGAGCCAAGATGGTGCACTGCACTCCAGCCTGGGCAACAGAGACTCTGTCTCAAAATGATAATAATAATAATACTAATAATAATAATAAATAAGTAAAAATAAAAGTCTCATTGTGTTTCAAACAAAATTTCTTTTGAATATCAACTGTATCAACTTGCATATTAACTATAATCATTTTGTTTACTTTATATCCAATCTTGAGAAATCTTTGAGGACTAATTTCACTCTTTTCTGCCATTTTGATAAACATACCAAATGCCATCAAACAAAATGCACAAAATTCCTGAGAAATACAATTTCTCCTCGAGAAGTAGGCTTGCTGTGTTAGAGGAACTCTTGGTTACCAAGCTTCTAGTTTAATAAACATGACTAGAATATTCTATCTTAATATGAGTAGCTTGGTACTCACAAGGCATCTAGAAGGTTAATGCTCATGGTCTGAAAATAGCCACAATTTTTAGCTGGCCACACATTACAATTGCAGAATATTTGTGGTCACAAGACACCTTCCACCAAGGCTGAAAAATGTATAAGTGTCCTAGGAATGCAGCATTTTTTGTAAAGATAATATTAACGAGCTACCTTAGGTCAATGGGTTAATGGTCATTGTTAAAATCAATAGCCCTGACTTTAGTGAGTACATCTGCACCTTCCAAGTTTAATTATAACTCTTTCTCTTTATAGTTACTTATAAGTAGAGGCAGTAACAAAAGACAATGCATTCCTGCTCTTGTTTTCTGAGGATGTCCAACTCTGTAATGGAGTCATTTCTAATAAACCTACTTCTTTCACTGTGCTCCCTGACTCACCTCAAATTTTTTCCTGCACAAGATCTAAGAACCCTACCTTTTGGTCTGTATCAGGACCCTCTTTTCCAGCAACATCTTTCAGCAACAACGTGAGCAGACACCAAAACAAGAGCCCCGCTCCAAGGAAAACAATCCACAAGGAATCAATCAGCTGACACCTGGCAAGTGGGCTGTCTTTTAGAGTCGCCAGGCCATTCTGGTGAGCAAGAATGATTATCCACTATTACTTAAGTGAGAGGCCCTAGGGCATAATGTTAGGGTGAGAGACTCAGCCCCAAAAGTTAGAGGCCCGGGGGCATCATACTCAGATTAGAGGCCAAGCCGACTGGGTTAGAGGCCCCGGGGAATATTGAGAGGAATGGATTTGGCTAAGCAAGGTGTTTGCCACTTTATGTTTTTGGACTCTCCACCTTGTGCTCTCTGTCCCTCACCTGAGTGCTCTACATTTTGTCACCTTTCTGCTCACCGCCTCTGTTTTGTAGTAGCCTGGAGGCTGCCCCAGGAAAGAGGCTCCAAACAGTTTAGCTTTTACTTTCCTCAGCGATCCTCTGACTTTTAGCTGATTGCTTGTTTAATTTGCCACTGGTCCAAGTGACACTGAAAAAAAGAATTGTCTTGGAACCCAGTATTTTTGTACCTTAATTATCATAAAAGATCAGCAGCAACCTCGCCATCATTATGACTAGAAGTTGAAATGTGGTATTTAAGAGTTCTACATGATAAGATCAGATATGCCTGTTTAGTGACAGCCTCTTTTATGACAACCCTCTGCAAACAATTAGCCCCAAGATGGATAAACTGAGACTTTTTCTTAACAGTTTTCTCTCATTTCTTAACCATAAGGCCAACTTTGATGAGCTGGTATAGGGCAGCTGGACCCTACTTTCTAAACCCAGCATGTCACTTGTTTCCTGAGAGGCTTTTGTCATTTTTGTCACAGCAGTATGAAAATGGACTAATACATTACAATATAAAAGTTACAGCCTTCCCATTTCCCTTGTTTGATCTGACTCCTATTTTGCAGCTTAATTTGTTTTATAGAAGAGAAACTAAGTGGGAGGAAATACATCATATACAGGCTTATTTGATGCTTGGTCAGGATAAAAAATTAAAATGGGCCAGGTGCGGTGGCTCACGCTTGTAATCCCAGCACTTTGGGAGGCCGAGGCGGGCGGATCACGAGGTCAGGAGATCGAGACCACGATGAACCCCGTCTCTACTAAAAATACAAAAAATTAGCCGGGCGTGGTGGCGGGCGCCTGTAGTCCCAGCTACTCGGAGAGGCTGAGGCAGGAGAATGGCCTGAACCCGGGAGGCGGAGCTTGCAGTGAGCCGAGATGTCGCCACTGCACTCCAGCCTGGGCGACAGAGCGAGACTCCGACTCAAAAAAAAAAAAAAAAATTAAAATGGGCTTCTATATGTTTGATGGAGGAAAAGACAAAATAGGGATGGCACATAATTGATTACCCTTTTAATGCAAGTGCCTTTTAATGTTAGGCTTTTCTTAGCTGGGGCTGAACTCCCCCTGCCAGTCCAAGCACCCCATAAGAACAGAGTCAGACTCCTTCCAGTTCTGGTGAGGTGTGCAACATGTTATTAACTTCTTCTAGTTTTCCAGGGTTATCTAGTGTCCGGTCGTCATCTTCTCCCTGCCCTTTGAGCCCTGTCTTACATACATACCCCACTCTCGAAACACCCGAACTTCACCAGAACAACATGCAGTGGGCCTCTTATCAGCTGGCAAAGTTGAATGTTTGCCCTATCTGGGAAATGACAGATGATAATAAGGACACTATATTGAAGGGGTGGCCTACCTTTCCACACCTGTGGGCGTTTCTCGTCAGATGGAATGAGAGACTTGTGAAAAGAGACACAGAGACAAAGTGGGCCCAGGGGACTGGCACTCAGCATATGGAGGACCGGCACAGGCACCAGTCTCTGAGTTTCCTTAGTATTTATTGATCATTATCGGGCGTTTCTCGGAGAGGAGGATGTGGCAGGACAATAGGGTAATAGTGGAGAGAGGGTCAGCAAGAAAACATGTGAAAAGTGTCTCTGCATCATAAACAAGGTAAAGAAAATAGTGCTGTGCTTTTGATGTGCATATATATAAACATCTCAGTGCCTTAAAGAGCAGTATTGCCTCCAGCACGTCTCACCTCCAGCCCTAAGGCGGTTTTCTCCTATCTCAGTAGATGGAATATACAATAGGGTTTTACACTGAGACATTCCATTGCCCAGGGATGAGCAGGAGACAGATGGTTTCGTCTTATCTCAACGGCAAAGAGGCCTTCCTCTTTAATAATCCTCCTCAGCACAGACCGTTTATGGGTGTCAGGCTGGGGGATGGTCAGGTCTTTCCCTTCCCATGAGGCCATAGCGCAGACTATTACATGGGGAGAAACCTTGGACAATGCCTGGCTTTCCTTGGCAGAGGTCCCTCTGGCCTTCCGCAGTGTTTCGTGTCCCTGGATACTTGAGACTAGGGAGTGGTGATGACTTTTAACAAACATGCTGCCTTCAAGCATTTGTTTAACAAAGCACATCCTGCATATCCCTAAATCCATTAAACCTTGAATTGATACAGCACATGTTTCTGTGAGCACAGGGTTGGGGCTAGGGTTGCAGATTAACAGCATCTCAAGGCAGAAGAAATTTTCTTAGTACAGAACAAAATGGAGTGCCTTATGTCTACTTCTTTCTATATAGACACAATAACAGTCTGGTCTCTCTTTCTTTTCCTCACACTATATAGGTATATGTACCCTTTTCTATGCCTGAATTAGCCATATGCAAGGAAAAACTAAAACAGTTTTCAGTGGTTCCAGGAAAACTCATAGACAAATTTAAGAAGCTAACCATGATGTATGATCTGACCAGGCAGGATTTGCATATATTTATGTTTACCTGCTACATGGTAGAAAAGCAGTGCATTATGGGAGTAGCTAGAGCACATGCTAATAGGATGGCAGCCTACAACCAGGGGCATGACACCTATCAAGTAGGAGGCAGAGCAGTGCCTGACTAGGACCCAAAGAACTAGAATCTAGAAAAGACAAATGAATTAGGAAGAAAGTGGGATATAGAGAGAAAAAATTATGATCATTTGACTCCTTGAAGGAATAAAAAAAAGTGTGATAAGGCTTTTTAATTTTTATAAAGTCTGGAAAATTACTCAGAGAAAAGATGACAACCTGGCCTTATTACAAGGGTGGATAATTTAGACCTTGAGGAAATACACCAACACTGACCCTGACTCCAAGAAGGGACAGGCATTTCTAAGTTTATTTTATAGCCTGGTCTGCTTCTGATATCCATAGGAAGCTGCCAAAAGCAGCCTTAGGCTTCCGGACTCCCATGGATCAGATTTTAGACTTGGATTTTGCAGTTTTCCATCACAGGAATAGGGCAGAGAAGACATAAAATGAAACAAATTCTCCAAGAGGCCCAGCTTCTAGCTTCAGCCTTGTGCTCTCCACCACTTCAGAGGCAGCCCCTTAACCCCTGGCCCTCACAGAGGAAGTGAGAAGGTGAAAGTCCCAGTCTGTGCCTCTGGGCCACTGTGTCTTGGATATAAATCAATGTGCCTTCTGTAAGAAGGTTCGCCACTGCCGAAGGAGATGCATTGTGCTTCCAAGGGAACCATCATCAGAGCCCAGCGACTCAAAAGTGGGAAAGCCTGATACTTCCTGCCTCAGGTTCCATTGGACTATTAGCTATCGAGAGATGGAGGAGGCTCAGGTGACTCTTGAAGTAGCAGGTAGGACTATTAACTTCGTATTAGGCATGGGAGCAGATTACTCTGTCCTGATTCAGTACAATGGGCTCCTGTCTTCTCATGATGGGCAAGCCCGAAAACACTCCTTTTCATATCTTCTAAGTTGTCCTCCAGGGCCTCTAGGTTTCTCGCCTGCCTTTTTAGTACTGTCTGGTTGCCTGACCTCTTACTGGGGAGAGGTTTATTGACTCAGGAGACAAAGTCATGGTCACCTTCACAGATCATAAAGCATAGAAAGTATTACTTTTGTTCCTGAACTCTCAGAGTAAAAAAGAAGTTAAGAATGAGCTGTCACATTTACCCCCGGAGGTGTTGTCTCAAGTAAATCTTGAGGTTTGGGCCACACAGGCTCTGGGAAACGCACTAAACACCTCCCCCATTCAAATCCAACTTCAGCCTAGTGCTCTTCTCCCTCAGAAGAGGCAATACATTTTAAGGCAAGAAGCATCAGGGGAAATTCAACCCCTTATTGCCAAATTCTTGCCATATGAGTTATGAAGGCCATGAGAGTCTCCTTACAATACTCGCATGTTACCAGATAAAAAGCCTAATGGCAAGTACAGATTTGTCAGAACCCTTAGAGCATTAAGAAATGCAGTTGTCTCCATACACCTCATTTTCCCCAATTCTTACCAAGTCCCAGGGGATGCAAGCTACTTTACCTTCTTAAATCTGAAAGAGGCACTTTTCTGGATCTCAATATATCCAGATTCATAGTATGTTTGCCTTTGAATGGACTGATCCAGATATGCATTCATCCTCAAAACTAACCTGGACAGTCATCTCTGAAGGGTTCTCTGATAGCCCCCACTTATTTGAAAATGCCCTAGCTAAGGACTTAAGAAATCTACAATTGGAAAGGGACACAATTATTCAGTATGTAGGTGACTTGCTCATTGCTAGCCCAACTAAAGAAGATTCATAATAATGCTGTTAAGTTGGTAAATTTCCTGGGAACTTGCAGATATAGGGCATCACCACACAGGGCTCAGATTTTGACTGAAAGACTTAAATATTTGGAATCTGTCTTATCCTCTGGAAGTGATCAACATCCCTAGAAGATAAAAAAGTTATTTTAGTCATCCAGGGGTCCTAGTCCAACAAATGACTGTGAGTTTTTTTGGGAGATGGCTGGGTACTGCTGCTTATGGGTGCCCAGATTTGGGCATGTAGCCAAGCCTTTATATGATACACTAAAGGGAAAGATTTAGAGCTCCTAGAATATAATCAGATCTGCAAGCAAACCTTCAATACTCTCAAGGAGAAATTGGGCTCTGCTGCAGCCATGGGAGTCCCTAAGTTGGATGAACCAGTTTTTCTTTATGTGGCCAAAAAGCAAGGCAAAGGCCTTGGGTAATCTTGTTCCAAAACTGGGGGACATTCCAAGGCCAGTAGCCTAATTTTCTAAGCAGATAGACCAGATGGCCTCAGGGTTGCCTTGATATCTTAGAGCTATTGCTACTACCACTTTTCTAGTAGGCAAAGCTAATAAACTAACTTTAGAACAGCACCTACAGGTTTCTGACCCCACACCAAGGGAAGGTGGTTCTAGAAGCTAAAGGGCAGCAGTGGATGATAGGATAACATTTATGAAAGTATCAAACCTTATTGCTAGACACTCCAGACATAACCCTCAAAGACTGCCAAACCATAAACCCAGCTACTTATCTGCCAGAGTCCACAGGTGCTTCTAGCCTTTCTGGCATACAGGTTGTATTAGTCTGTTCTCATGCTGCTAATAAAGACATATCTGAGGCTGGGTAATTTATAAAGAAAAGAGGTTTAATTGACTTACAGTTCCACATCGTCGGGGAGGCCTCACACTCATGGCAGAAGGCAAATGAGGAACAAAGTCACATCTCTTACATGGGCAGCAGGCAAAAGAGCTTGTGCAGGGAAACTCCCCTTTATAAAACCATCAGCTGTAATCCCAGTACTTTGGGAGGCCAAGGCAGTGGATGAACTGAAGTGAGGAGATCGAGGCCAGCCTGGCCAACATGGGGAAACCCCGTCTATACTAAAAGTACAAAAATTAGACAGGCATGGTGGTAGATGCCTGTGATCCCAGCTACTCGGGAGGCTGAGACAGGAGAGTCGCTTGAACCCAGGAATCAGAGGTTGCAGTGAGCCAAGATCATGACAATGCACTCCAGCCTGAGCAACAGAGCAAGACTATGTCTCAAAAATAAATAAATAAATAAACTATCAGATCTCATGAGGCTTATTCACTGTCACAAGAACAGCATGGGAAAGACCCATCCCCCGATTCAATTACCTCCCACTGGGTCCCTCCCATGATATATAGGAATTATGGGAGCTACAATTCAAGATAAGATTTGACTGGGGACACAGCCAAAGCATGTCACAGGTTATGAAACAAATTGATTCTAGCAGGCCAGACTTAAGAGAGATGAGCCCCTTCACCATCCCAAGGAAGAGTGGTTAAAAGATGCAAGTTGTTTTATGCATCAGGAAAATAGGAGGGCTAGATATGCTGTTAGTAGTCAGCATAAGAGAATCAAGGCACAAGCCTTGCTGGCCTCGACCTCAGCTCAAAAAGCTGAGTTAATTGAACTTACTCAGCCCCTGCGTTTGGGAAAGGATTTAAAAGTTAACATTTGTGCTGATTCCAAGTATGATTTTTTAGTGCTTCATTCTTATGCTGCAATTTGGAATGTGTAGGGACTCCTGACCCCCAAGGGCTTTTCCATACAACATCATTCAGATTTTGAGCTTGTTAGAATGCTGCTTTGCTACCAAAAAGTGACTATAATTAATTGCAGAGGACATCAAAAGAGAGACTGACCTTGTAAAAGGAAATGCCCTTGTAGATGTCGGTGCCAAGGCCCCTGCACTAAAAGGGCCACTGAAGCTTATGGGCCTGCTGGTCAGCATACGTAGAACTGGGCCAGAACACTCTGAAGAAGAACAAAAATTGGCCAGGGATTGCATTTCAGTCGAGGGCCCCTCTGGCTGGCTGAATGATGGTAATAAATTACTAATGCCAAGTACCAATCACAGGAATATAATTCAGCACTTTCATGATTCTTTTCACCCTAGAAGGGATTCTTTGTTTCTGTTAATGTCTCATTTGTTTATGGGGTAAATCTTTTCAAGACACTAAAACAGGTGACTCAGCCCTGTGAGCTCTGTGCCTGACATGACCCAAACGGCCAGCAATTTTCTCCTCCAGTTAAACCTGTCCAAAATTGAGGAACCTATCCAGGTGAGAACTGGCAACTCTAATTTAACCAGATGTCTTTCTGCAGGAGATTCAAATATTTGCTAATGCTTACTGATACCTTCACTGGTTAGATCGAGACATTCCCCACCCCATCTGAAAAGTGTTTACCAGAAGAAATAACTCCTCAGTTTGGGTAATCTAAAAGCTTGCAAAGTGACAATGGCCCATATTTCACAGCAGGCCTATCCCAACACCTATCCTCAGCTTTAAGAATTCAATATTACCTTCACTCTGCATGGAGACCGCAGTCCTCTGGAAAGGTGAAAGGGCTAATCCTACTCTAAAGAAGACTCTCGCTAAATCAGAGGCCTGACTATCTCTAACACTCCTAGCTTACTGCAGGTTTGAACTGCTCCAAAGTAAAACTTATAATTAAGTCCTGTTGAGTTAACATACGGAAGGCCTTTCCTAACCACAGCTCTAATAGATGAAAAGACTCATCAATTAAAAAAAGTATCATCAATCTAGGACAGGTTCAAAGGCACTCTGGGAATATGGAAGCAAGAGTCTTCCCCTGCCACATGGGAGGAAAATTCAGTTTCAGCTCAGCTAGGGATCTAGTCTTATTAAAGACGTGGAAGGAAGTTCTCCAGCTGAGCAGCTTTCCCCAACGTGGAAAGGACCACAGCAAGGACACCTGAGCTCTCCAACAGATGTTCACCGCCAAGGGATTCACAGGTGGGTACACCTGTGTGGAAATAAAGCTGTTACTTATTCTGGGAGCCCAATCCGAGGCTGAGGGAGGCGGATGCGGGGCTATTTCAGCATTGATGGAAGGCGGGCTGGTTAGCTGCGCGTCTGCTCCTCCTCGTGTTTCTCCTGCTGCCCTAATCTTGCCTTGGCCATGAGGGAGATTGTGCTCACGCAGACTGGGCAGTGCGGGAACCAGATTGGCACCAAGGTTGGCAGCCGGGGCTCTGAGGGCCCAGCCTGGGCCTGCCGGGTGGCCAGAGAAGGTTTTGGCAGTGGCGGGGTGGCACCCCTGCATTGTGGCCCTTGGGATCCCTGCCGGTTACCCGGTGGAACTGGGCAGCTGGCGAGGTGGCCAGGGTGGACCCCAGGGACACAGCAGCCTAGGGATGGGGATGCGGATGAGGGTGGGGGTGGGAGAGGGGCAGGGGGGCCTCCGTGACTCAGCCTTAGCCTGTCTGACCCCTCCCGTCTCTGGCAGTTCTGGGAGGTGATCTCTGATGAGCATGCCATAGACTCTGCTGGCACCTACCACGGGGACAGCCACCTGCAGCTGGAGCGCATCAATGTGTACTACAACGAGGCCAGCGGCAAGACCCCCATCCTTCCCCCACCGCCCTCCTGGGAACGCGGCCCTCCCCTCACTTATGCCTTCCCGCCCCACTCAGGTGGCAGGTACGTGCCCCGCGCTGTGCTCGTGGATCTGGAGACGGGCACCATGGACTATGTGCGCTCGGGGCCCTTCGGGCAGATCTTCAGGCCAGACAACTTCATCTTCGGTGAGCTGCCGTGGAGGACTGGGGTGCAGCTTCTTAGCCAGGGCAGCTCAAAATCTAGGAGTACCCCAAGGTCATCGCTGTGGGAACTGTGGAGCCCGGGCCCCTGAACACCTCCTATCCTCTGAGTTGAGTCGCTCAATCTGCCACTTCTAGGCGGGCTTTCGGAGGAAGGCCCAGGTATCTCCTCAAGGTGAGGAGCTACTGATGTAAACTCCCTGCAGGGAGCTAGGCTGGGGCCATGACTACGCCTTCCCTGAAAATGGGCAGGAGCTGCCTGCAGCGAGGTCTCTTAGCCTGTCTCAGGTTTGACTCCTGACTTAATTCCTAACAGGGGAAGCTGCTGTCCTGCAACTCTTGGGGAGAGGATTTCATTTGCTCCACCTGCAGGGCGAATGGTGCTTTCGCCTCACTCGTGACACTTTGTCCTTTTTGCCTTATGGTGGTGACCACTGATGACCGTATACCTGGCCATCGAGTGACTGGCTGTACTGTCTTACAGGTCTGAGTGGGGCCGGAAACGACTGGGCCAAGGGATACTATACAGAAGGCGTGGAGCTGATGGAGTCAGTGAAGGAAGTTGTCAGAAAGGAGGCTGAGAGGCCGGGCGCAGTGGCTCACGCTTGTAATCCCAGCACTTTGGGAGGCCGAGGCGGGCGAATCACGAGGTCAGGAGATCGAGACCACGGTGAAACTCCGTCTCTACTAAAAATACAAAAAATTAGCCGGGCGTGGTGGCGGGCGCCTGTAGTCCCAGCTACTCAGAGAGGCTGAGGCAGGAGAATGGCGTGAACCCGGGAGGCGGAGCTTGCAGTGAGCCGAGATTGCGCCACTGCACTCCAGCCTGGGTGACAGAGCGAGACTCCGTCTCAAAAAAAAAAAAAAAAAAGAAAGGAGGCTGAGAGCTGTGACTGCCTGCAGGGTTTCCAGCTGACCCACTCCCTGGGTGGGGGGATTGAGTCTGGGATGGGTACCCTTCTCATTAATAAGATCTGGGAGGAGTATCCAGACAGAATGATAAACACATTTAGTATTCTGCCCTCTCCCAAGGTGTCAGACACCGTGGTAGAGCCCTATAATGCCATCCTCTCAGTCCACGGGCTCATAGAAAATGCGGATGAGACCTTTTGCATAGGTAATGAAGCGCTATATGACATATGTTCCAGGACTCTAGAACTGCCTGCATCCACCTATGGTGACCTGAACCACCTGGTGTCTGTTACCATCTGTGGGGTCGCCATGTGCCTGCGCTTCCCAGGCCAGCTGAATGCTGACCTGCGGAAGCTGGCCATGAACATGGTCCTGTTTCCCCGGCTGCATTTCTTTATGCCTGGCTTTGCCCCACTGACCAGCCGGGGCAGCCAGCAGTACTGGGTCTTGACTGTGGCTGAGCTTACTCAGCAGATGTTTGATGCTAAGAACATGATGGTTGCCTGTGACCCCTGTCATGGCCGCTACCTAATGGCGGGTGCCATTTTCATGGGTTGCATGCCCATGAGGGAGGTGGATGAACGAATGTTGAACATTCAAAATAAGAACAGCAGCTACTTTGCTGTCTCATCTTGACAATCTTGGGTGATTTTTGCCCTGAAGTTTTGGAGTGGAGGACAGGGAGACAACAGACAGTATGCATTAGCCACCTTTCCAGAGAGCATCAGCCCTCCAGACTGGCTGCTGACTGGCTCCCCAACAATGTAAAAACAGCCATCTGTGACATCCCACCCCAGGGGCTAAAAATGTCAGCCACCTTCATTGGGAATAATACGGCCATCCAGGAACTCTTCAAGAGTGTCTCAGAGCAGTTTATAGCAATGTTCAGGCACAAGGCCTTCCTCCACCGGTACACGGGCGAGGGAATGGATGAGACTGAATTCGCTGAGGCTGAGAGCAACATAAACGACCTGGTGTCTGAATATCAGCAACATCAGGATGCCAAGGCCAAGGAGGAGGAGTTTGAGGAGTATGCTGAGGAGGAGGTGGCCTAGAACTTTCCTTTTCTAGGTAAAGTTGTGAAACTTTGTGGATTCTTTACTGTGTTCTGACAGCCATGTGTCACTATGCAGTTGTTCATTTGTGTCTTCACCTCTCCTCCTGCTGCATTTTAAAGCACTTTTATGCGTGTGGTTCTGCCTAACAAAGTATCATCATAGCATCTGGTTTCACCTCCAACTTCTTTCTATGGGCCCTCTGGCTACTGCTGCCAGATGCACATAGTTGTCCTGCAAGGCTGAAGCTGTCTGGGCTTATCACATGCCCAGGAACAAGCATTCCAGTGGCTCCAGGAGGGGTCGGCATGGGCTGTGGACATGGCAGGCAGGCGTCACATGAACTTGGGGATGCCTTGGGCCTTGGGCAGCGACGTGGTGTAAAACCTGTTCCTGAAGGCAAGCCATGGTTTGTCCTATGTGCCAAACTTCTAGGGGACCAGCTGGCACTCTGTTTCTGGAATTTTAAAAGGGGTCAGTGACCCTGGTGGACAATGTCCCCAAAGCCCCATCTCGGGGTAGGAATGTGGTCAGACAGCTGGCTCTGAACCAGCAATGAGGGGTGGGAAAGTAGGACCCCAGCCACTCCATCACCACGACAGCCTGGGTGTGTTCGTGTGGCCTCATTCTCTTAATGAGGTGGGCATGGGATGTCTGGCAGGGACTACTGGGCAGGAATCAAGCCCAGTGTATGATCACATGCACTGAACCCTATGTAGAAGGAGACTAGGTCCTGGGGGCCGTAGATGGCGGTTGCTGGGCTTGTGTGCTCGGGGCAGTTTCTCCAAAGGCACAGATGGGGTTTATGAACAGAACCTGGGGAGACAGGCAGGTGCTCACAAATGCTGCTTCCCCCAAGTGGCAACCAGTGAGAAAAACGCATGAGTGGAGGTCTGACCTGCCCCAGTCTGGAGGGCTGATGCTCTCTGGAAAGGTGGCTAATGCATACTGTCTGTTGTCTCCCTGTCCTCCACTCCAAAACTTCAGGGCAAAAATCACCCAAGATTGTCAGGATGAGCCTGGTGAGGGTGGCATCTTTGGGGATACACCCTTAAGCCTGGCAGAGTCTCCTCCCCAGGCTTCTTGGGGAGCCTGGACTTCAAAGCCTGCTTTAGGGAAGCTTCAAATGAGAGGTGTGTGTGTGAGCTGGGTGCTGGGCAGCATGCCAGGACAGCACTCTTCTCCCTGACTTGTAGAACTTGTCCATGGCCTGTGTGATGACCTCTTGGTAATTCCCACCCCACCCCCATCACACAGATAAGACGAAGCCAGCATAGCCTGGGGGTGGGCAGATATACAGGTTCTACCCCAGGTCCCCTGGGCATATCCACCTGCCTCCCACGTGTTGGGGAAAACAGGTGAGGCCCCTTTTTGTTCTCTGAATGTTGGCAATGGTCTATTGCAGCCAAATGGGAACAGGCAGGAGAGTGCCTCATCTGGAAAGAACTGGCTCCTGGAAGAGGCTGGAAGGTGGGAGAGGTCCCCCATACTCTCCCAACCTGTTCGTGGGGCAGGAAAAGGGGCGTCTGTGACAGCCCCCCTCAGTGGCTCTCACTCTCTGAGGGGTGTCCTTGCCCAACCCAGGTACATACTCATCTGAGTTGGCCTTGCATGGACCTGGTTAGGAAGGTTCAGCTGCAGCAACGGCTGGAACCTGCCCACACCTACTGTCTCCACTCATGCATGGGGCTAGATGTTGCTCCCTCCTATAGTGGTGGAGCCAGAGTGGCAGAGGGGGCAAGCACTGCTGCAGCTCCCACCTGGGTCTGAGGGTGGTCAGGCTTGGTGCCCATGTATTTCCCAACTTCCTGTTTCCATCTGGGGGCTTCATGGACAGGAGTGGTGCTTTTCCAGCCTCTTTCCCATATGCCAGCTACAGGCCCAGGTTTCCCAAGTTTCTGGAGCCCCCCTTCCAGCCTGGCAAGCATGGCGTGCTCTAGGGGAAGGACATCAAGCCTACATGCAGCAGAACCTGTCTGGGTACGTTCTCTATCCCTGGAGGCCCCTGGTTGGTTACCTCTTTGGGTGAGAGTCAGCTTAGGACCTCAGCATTCTTGTAGGACTTCAGAACTGTACAGACAGGGGCCCAGGAGGGAGCAGGGGCTGGGACTGGCAGCTAACCAGTGTAGTGGGGTTTGTAGGGCTCAGTTTATTTTTGAAGGGAATTCAGGGAGGCTTGGATTTGCTGAAGCTCTAGACGAGCTTGGGCTTGGATATGGAAACAGCATGGAGCCGGGGCCCTTCTGCACGCTGGAGTCTGAGTAGTTGCACCCTGATGCATCCATAGGTGTTCCCCACCTGGGGCACGGCTGTGGATAGAAGCCAGGAGAGCTGTGGAGGGAAGAGGAGGAGGAAGGAGCCTCAGGGCAGACCCAGCAGCCAGGCAGGGCCTCTGCAAGTGAGATGCAGATCCAGCCTGTTGGCCACTTAGCAGCTGCTTGGCCAGCTGCAGATCACCTGACCTCTGCTCACCAGTAAATGAGAGTTGCAGTAGCACTTACCTTCTGGGACTCGTGCAGCTTGAAAGAGCAGAACACACCACGTGCTGAGGAAGCGCTGAACTCAGGCAAGCTTTTCCGAGAGCACCACAGCAGATTAACATCCAACCTGTACAGGACACCATCAAATCTCCCCACACCTCATTCCAACTGAAGAAAAGGGTCTCTGTCCTAGGGGAGCAAGCACAGGCATATCTATGCAGTAGGCACACATCCCAGGTGGGGGAAAGGCCCTTGGATACGTGCTGGTTTCACCAACCATCTGTGGGTTGGGTTTGGCCTGGACCCCTGTACCCCAGGAGGCCGGCAGCCCCCTGCATGGGATAGGACTGGCAGGTGGGAGGGAGGGCTGAGCTTTGACGGAAGCCATTATCTGGCCTCATGGGAAGTGGTGCAGGTGGTTGTTGGTGGCTCAGTTTTGCAGGACCTGGGTGATCACCCAAGGAGTGAAAATTGCCTTTTTATGAGAAATTGTCAAAACTGATGCAATCTCATCAGTTGAAAGGGTAATTCTGACAGTTGTCTTCACCTGCCCCTTCCCCACAAGTAACTGGTGTTCAGAGGTGGATTTGGTTCCTTCCCAGCCTTTCCCCTTTGCATGTAGCTGTGTGCGTGTACTTTTGTGTGTACACAAACACACGTTCCCTGGAGAGGTAACTTTTTTTTATTTGGAGGGATAACTAGTGAGGCAGCCTGACACTTGCTGATCTTATCTTTAAGTGTGGAATGCTCTATGGAGTCGGCATTGGGTACTTCCTAGCTGGCCTCTGCCCGCTGTTTGGCTGCCCCAGTTTCTGCCCTTCACAGACAGGCTGGTCAGCTGGTGTGATATTCAGTGGCTTTGTTTGCAGCTAGTATGATGAGACAAGTGGACCAGGTACATTACAAACTGAAAAAGCACACAACCTGCAGAGGGAAAGGATAAGTGACCATGTGTGTCCTGCTCTGCTAAAGTCCATATCACGTGACTGAGATGACAAACATATTTTTCACTTAACGTTTGGACCCTGAGAAAGGGCATTTATGTTTTACTTTTTATTTATAACAGAGTTAGAAGAAATACTACCAGGCTTTCTTTCCCATTATCCTCAACTCCCACTTTACCCCCTCAAGTTTACCTACCTCAGAGAGAAAGAGGAGCTTGCCTGGTTAATGAGAGCCCGAAATTATTTGAGCCAGGTCACTGTGTAAAGGTCATACTGCTTCCATCTCCTTGTGCATCACTTGCGCAGCTCAGATATTTCATCGCTCCCTGTATACAGGTAGCTGTGTTACCCTCCTAGCCTGCTTTCTTGGTTTGATACGTGCCTGAGATCATGTGGGAACACTTAAGGTCTAGGCTCATGGGAGGACTGTTCTGCCAGCCCAGCTAATCTCTCCAGCTCAGCCTGCATGCATGCCTTCCTCCATCTGATTCCAGAGTGGGGGATAGGAGGTCTCACATTGACCTCAAGTTTATGTAACTTTTTCCACCTCTGCTTTCCCAGACTGCCCCTGCTGTGGGACTTGTAAGGAGACTTGTGAAGTCAGTATCTACTTTTCTTGTGGGGTTGTTTATAAATTGTTCCCCTGGAGGGGAATAAATGTTAGAGGTACTCCACACCCCTAACATATAAACATCTAAGCCTGGCCCTTTTTTGGTGGTAAAATATATCTATAACATAAAACTTACCATTTTAACCATGTTTAAATGTACAGTTGCGTGGCATCCGGTATATTCAGTGTTGTCCAACAATCGAATTTATCTAATTTATGCATATCTGCGACTTCTTTATCATCCTAAACTGAAACACCATACCCATGAAGAAGTCATTGAACAGAAGACTGATGTATTTGACTTCATAAAAATTAAAACTTTGTATGAGAGAAAAATGCCTCAAAGTCAAAAGTCAACAGACTAGGGAAATAGTTCTGCAACATACATGACAGACAAAAAGCTAATTTGGGATATAGATAGATAGATAGATAGATAGATAGATAGATATAGACATAGATTAGATATATGTAAATATCCATTTTTAAAACCATTTAAAAAAATACTGTCCTTTCCCCATTGAATAGTGTTGACTCCCTTGTTAAAAACCATGACCGTATTTTTTGGTTCTTTATTTCTATTGCATTGGTCTTTCTCTCTGTCTCTATGCTGGTGCAGCATTGTTTTGGGTACTGAAGCATTGCAGTAAGTTTGAAACCAGGAGGTGTTAGTCCTCTAACTTTGTTAATTTTTTTTTTTTTTTTTTTTTTTTTTTTTTTTTTTTTTTTGAGACGGAGTCTTGCTCTGTCGCCCAGGCTGGAGTGCAGTGGCGCAATCTCGGCTCACTGCAAGCTCCCCCTCCCGGGTTCACGCCATTCTCCTGCCTCAGCCTCTCCGAGTAGCTGGGACTACAGGCGCCCGCCACCACGCCCGGCTAATTTTTTCTATTTTTTAGTAGAGACGGAGTTTCACCATGGTCTCAATCTCCTGACCTCATGATCCGCCCGCCTCGGCCTCCCAAAGTGCTGGGATTACAAGCGTGAGCCACCGCGCCCGGCCTAACTTTGTTAATTTTTAAGATTGATTTGGCTACTTGCGGTTTTTTGAGATTTCATCTGAATTTTAGAATAGGTTTTCTATTTTTGCAAATATTGGAATTTTTATAGTGATTTTATTGAATCTGTAGATGACTATAGATAACAATGGCACCTTGACAAGGTTTTGTCTTCCAGTCCATAAACACATGATGTCTTTTCATTTATTTGTGTCATCTTTAATACTTTCATGCCATGTTTATAGTTTTCGCTGTACAGGTTTTTCATTTCCTTGGTTAAGTGGGTTTCTAAGTATTTTATTCTTTTGATGCTATCATACATGATACTGTTGTCTTGATTTCTTTTTCAGTTTATTGTTATTGTAGAAATACAACTGATTTTTGTGTATTGATTTTGTATCCTGCAGTTTTGCTGAATTTTATTTATTGCATCTGACAGTTTATTTCACAGAAACTGAAAGATTTTTAATATAAAAGTTTATGTCATCTACAAACAGATGATTTTACTTTTTAAAAAATTGGAATATCTTTTATTCTCTTACTCATCTTATTGTTTTAAGTAACTAGAACCTTCAGTACTGTATTAAGTAGAAGTAGTAAAAGCAGGCATCCTTGTTTTTACTCTTAGGGTAAAAGCTTTCAGTCTTTCACCATGTTAGCTGTGTTTTTGTTTTGTTTGTTTTTTATATAACATTATGTTAAGGTATTTTCTTTCTTTTTATAGTTTATTAAGTATATTTTATCATGAATGTGGGTTAAATTTTGACAAATGCTTTTTCTTCTTTGATTAAGATGATCACATGAGGGTTTTTTCCTTATGTTAATGTGATATTATGCTGATTTTCATGTGTTGGAACATACTTTTATTTCAGGAGTCAATTATACTCATTCATAGTGTATAATCCTTTTATATACTGCTAAGGTTGAGTTGCTGGTATTTTGTTCAGGATTTTTGCATCAACATTTATAAGGGATTGTTGGTAGTTTTCTTATGGTGCATTTGTCTGGCTTGGTGTCAGGGTAATACTGGCTTCATAGAATAAGTTAGAAAACATTACTTCCTCTTCAACGTCTTGAAAAAGTTCGAGAAAAAGTGTTGTTAATTCTGCTTTAAACATTGGGTAGAATTCAACAGTGAAGCCATCTAGTCCAGGCTTTTCTTTGTTGCTGGGTTTTTGATTACTGACGCAATCTTCCTGCTGAATCTCTTTGTTGAATAGGTTTATTCAACTTTTCTGATTCAGTCTTAGTAGGTTTTTTGTTTCTAGGAATTTGTTTATTTTATCTAGGCTATTCAATTTTTTAGTGTATAGTTCCTTATGGTACTCTCCTACATCCCTTTTTACTCAAAAAATTTGTTAGTAATGTACTTATTTTATTTTTGAGTTTACTAATTTGAGTATTCCCTTTTTTTCTTAGTCAATCTGGATAAAATTTTGTCAGTTTTGATCTTTTTCAGAGAACAAACTTGGTTTTGTTGATTTTTGATATTGTTTATCTATTGTCTATTCCACTTATTTCCACTGCTATCTTTATCATTTTTAAAATTTTGCTAGCTTTTAGTTGTCCCTCTTTAATAGTCCTTCTTTTTCCCTCTGTTTTTAGTTCCTTAGGAGTAAAGTTGTTGATTTGGTATCTTATTTTTTATAATCATTTATAGCTATAAATTTTTCCCTTATGGTATTGTTTTTGATGTATCTCTTAACTTCAGATATTTCATATTTTTAATTTGTCTCTAGATATTTTCTATTTTCTCTTGTGATTTCTTCTTTTATCCATCCTTGAGTGTTTAATATCTGTATTTTTAGACATAAAATGTGTAACCTACAAAATTTTCTTGATTTGTTACAGTTTTATTTGTTGTAAGTTTTTATTTCAGAATTAAGCATGTGTATCAACATTTTGTTATGTTCTCATAAACTTTGTAATACATGGAGATTCCTGGTCCACATATGTAAGTCTCTACATGAATATCATTTTGAAGCATTTAAACTTCTGTTTTGATACTTCAAAGGTCTAAATAAAATTGAGATTTTGGTTTCTGAGATGAAATCATGGTAGGTGACTGAGAAATGCTTAAAAATTAGCCAAAACAAAATTAAGTAGAAGTTTAGCTTCAAGATTCAACCTGAATAAGTCGCCCTGTATTACTGGTAATAAAAAATAAGTCTTTAATGGTATAAAAGCAAACTTCAGAGATTTTTTTTTCCCAGTTGACATCTAAATTAAAAGCTCTAAAAAATTTTTATGGCCTTGTTCATTTTTTACTTTAGAATTCCGACTTTTTCTGGTTAAAATTTTTCCAAACAGATGCCTGTGTATTTGAAAGACAAATAATTTTTTATTTGAAATGCTTAAGCATTTAAGTAAGGCCATGAAACTTTCTTGAACTTGTGGGAATCCATGAGAAAATCTGACATTATGTTCTATTCTCTTGGAAGATAGAAATATTGTTTGACTTCTGTTTTGCTGACAAGAAATGTGGTCCTGAGTAAGGCTACCTGAGACAATGACCTCACACAAGGAAAACGCTGGAGCCCATCTGTTTCCAATCTGCTGCTTTCCAAAAATTAGGGAAGTTAAGTTTTCCCTTTGATACTCTGTTTCTACCAATCCCAATGCCAGGGCTGTCCTGCTTCTACAAGTGACAACGACAAATATAGGCCTGAAGAAAGGTGAGCTGATGGCATTCCCAGCTTATTACCTCTCTTTGGGGGCCTTATTTCACATACGTGGATTCAATTCATAGACTCAGCTGGGTGAAGATCTATTATTCAGCTACATTAGAAGTGTGACTGCTTAAGACTCAGGTGTGTGGTGAAATGAGGCAGAATTTTCTCAATGGAGTGTTAGGAGAATTTTCTCCTCATAATTACCATCTTACCATCACTAAATCATAGCTAAAATGAGGAAATTATTCAAGAAGAAATAGAAATGTAATCTTAGAGGACATAAATTTAGAGATTTGTGGAGAGCTCTTCATAATTTTACGGTGTTCTCTTTGAGCTGAGATTATAGTTGACATTTCATTATAATATATTAGCTGTTCTAGACTTTATGCATTTATGTAAAGTTTTCTTTGTTGTACTTTAAGTTCTGTGATACATGGGCAGAGCATACAGGTTTGTTACATAGTTATACACGTGCCATGGTGGTTTGCTGCACCCATCCACCCATCATCTACATAGGTATTCCTCCTAACACTATTCCTCCCCTAGCCTCCCACCCCATGACAGGCCCCAGTGTGTGATGTTCCCCTCCCTGTGTCCATGTGTTCTCATTGTTCAACTCCCACTTATGAGTGAGAACATGTAGTGTTTGGTTTTCTGTTCTTTTTTCTTTTTCTTTTCTTTTTTTTTTTTGAGACAAAGTTTCACTCTTGTTGCCCAGGTTGGAGTGCAATGGCGTCATCTCGGCTCACCACAACCTCTGCCTCCTGAGTTCAAGCGATTCTCCTGCCTCAGCCTCCTAAGTAGCTAGGATTACAGGTATGTGCCAATATGCCTGGTTAATTGTTGGTATTTTTAGTAGAGACAGGGTTTCTGTATGTTGGTTAGGCTGATCTCAAACTCCCCACATCAGCTTCCCAAAGTTCTGAGACTACAGGCATGAGTCACTGCTTCTGACCTGGTTTTCTTTTCTTGTGTTAGTTTGCTGAGAATGATGGTTTCCAGCTTCATCCATCTCCCTGGAAAGGATATAAATGCATAATATTCCATGCTGTATATGTGCCGTATTTTCTTTATCCAGTTTATCATTAATGGGCATTTGGGTTGGTTCCAAGTCTTTGCTATTGTGAACAGTGGTGAAATAAACATACAGTGCATGTGTCTTTATAGTATAATAATTTATAATGCTTTGGGTATATAACCCATAATGGGATTGCTGGGTCAAATGGTATTTCTGGTTCTATATCTTTGAGGAATTGTCACACTGTCTTCCACAATGACTGAACTAATTTACACTCCTACCAACAGTGTAAAAGCATTCCTATTTCTCCACAGCCTCATCAACATCTGCTGTTTCCTGACTTTTTAATAATCACCATTCTAACTGGTGTGAGATGGTATCTCATTGTAGTTATGATTTGCATTCATCTAATGACCAGTGATGATGCGCTTTTTTTCATGTGTTTGTTGTCCGCATAAATGTCTTCTTTTGAGAGTGTCTGTTCATTTCCTTTGCCCACTTTTTGATGGGGTTGTTTTTTTCTTGTAAATTTTTTTAAGTTCTTTGTAGATTCTGGATATTAGCCCTTTGTCAGACAGATAAATTGCAAAAATTTTCTCCCAATCTGTAAGTTGTCTGTTCACTCTGATGATAGTTTATTTTGCTGTGCAGAAGCTCTTTAGTTTAATTAGATCCCATTTGTCAATTTGGGCTTTTGTTACCATTGCTTTTGGTGTTTTAGTCATAAAGTCTTTGCCCATGCATATGTCCTGAATGGTATTGCCTGTGTTTTCTTCTAGAGTTTTTATGGTTTTAGGTCTTATGTTTAAGTCTTTGTTCCATATTCAGTTATGTTTTGTATAAGGTATAAGGAAGATGTCCAGTTTCAGTTTCTGCATATGGCTAGCCAGTTTTCCCAACGTGATTTATTAAATAAGGAACCCTTTCCCCACTGCTTGTGTTTGTTGGGTTTGTCAAAATCAGATGGTTGTACGTGTATGGTCTTATTTCAGAGTTCTCTATTCTGTTTCATTGGTCTATGTGTCTGTTTTTATACCAGTACCATGCTGTTTTGGTTACTGCAGCCTTATAGTGTAGTTTGAATTTGGGTAGTGTAATGCCTCCAGCTTTGTTCTTTTTGCTTAGAATTATCTTGGCTATTTGGGCTCTTTTTGGTTCATAAGAATTTTAAAATAGTTTCTTCTAATTCTGTGAAGAATGTCCTTTGTAGTTTAATGGGAATAACATTGAATTCTTTTATAAATTACTTTGGACAGTATGGCCATTTTCAGGAATTAATTCTTCCCTATCCATGAGAATGGAATGCTTCTCCATTTGTTTCTGTCATATCTGAATTCTCTGAGCAGTGGTTTGTAGTCCTCCTTGAAGAGGTTCTTCACTTTGCTTGTTAGCTGTATTCCTACGTATTTCATTCTCTTTGTAGCAATTGTGAATGAAGTTCATTCACGATTTGGCTCTCTACTTGCCTGTTGTTGGTGTATAGTAATACTAACAATTTTTGCACACTGATTTTGTATCCTGAGATTCTGTTGATGTGGTTTATCAGCTTAAGAAGCTTTTGGGCTGAGATTATGGGGTTTTCTAGATATAGGATCACGTCATCTGCAAACAAAGAGAGTATGACTTCCTCCCTTCCTTTTTAAATACCTTTATTTCTTTCTCCTGCCTGATTGCCCTGGCCAGAAATTCCAGTACTAAGTTGAATAGGAGTGGTGAGAAAGGCCATCCTTGTCTTGTGCCAGTTTTCAAGGGGAATGCTTCCAGCTTTCGCTCATTCAGTATGATATTGGCTGGGGATTTGTCATATGTAGCTCTTATTATTTTGAGGTGTGATCTTTCAAAAGCTAGTTTATTGAGAGTTTTTAACATGAAGGGATGTTGAATTTTATTGAAGGCCTTTTCTACATCTATTGAGATAATCACGTTGTTTTGTGTTTAGTTCTGTTTATGTGATGAATTACATTTATAGATATGCCTGTGTTGAACCAACCTTGTATCCCAGGGATGAAGCCATCTTGATCATGGTGGGTCAAGGTACCCTTAACAGTCTTAAGTTCAATCTTTTTACATAATGCCATATTTCTTGAAGGTTTTGTGGTTCATTCTTTTTTGTTCTTCGTTCTCTATTCTTCTCTTCCTGTCTTATTTCAGACAGATAGTTTTGAAGCTCTGAGATTCTTTCCTCCACTTGGCCTATTCTGCAGGTGATAATTGTGGTTGCATTGTGAAGTTCTCATGGTGTGTTTTTCAGCTCCATCAGGTCAGTTATATTCCTCTCTAAAGTGAATATTCTGGTTATAAGCTACTGTGTTCGTTTATGATTTTTAGCTTCTTGCATTGTTAGAACGTGCTCCTTTAGCTCAAAGAAGTTTGTTATTACCCACCTCCTAAAGCCTACTTTTGTCAATTCAGCCATCTCAGCCTCAGGTCAGTTCTGTGCCCTTGCTGGGGAGGTGTTGTTATCATTTAGAGGAGAAGAGGCATTCTGCCTTTTTGAGTTTTCAGCGTTTCTGTGTTGATGCTTTCTCATGTTTGTGGGCTTGTCTTCCTTTGATCTTTGACGTTGCTGACCTTTGAATGGAGTTTTTGTGGGGTCTTTTTTGTTGTTGTTGTTGTTGCTTTCTGTTTGATTTTAACAGACCACTCTTCCCTAGGACTAGGGCTGCTGTGGTTTTTGAGGGTCCACTCTGGACCCTAGTCTCCTCAGTCTCTCCTGCATCTGGAGGTATCACCAGTGAAGGCTGCAAAACAGCAAAGATGGCAACGTGATCCTTCCTCTGGGAGCACCAGTCCAAGGGGGTACTGACTTGATGCCAGCTGGAAGGCTCCTGTAGGAGGTGTTTTGAGACCTCTGTTGGGAGGTCTCACCCAGTCAGGAGGAACAGGATCAGGGACTGCTTAAGGAAGCAGTCTGACTGCCCTTTGGCAGAGGGGGTGTGCTGTGCTGACCCCCAGGAGTCTCCAGAGCCAGCAGGCTGGAAAGGCTCAGTCCGCTGAACTGGGGAGAGAGCAGCTACCCCTCTCCCTGGGGACTTCATCCCAGGGAGAAATCAGAGTTCTGTCCATAGAACTTTGGCTGGAGTTGCTAAAATTCCAATCGGGAGGCTCTGTCCAGTGAGGAGGGATGGATTTTGGTCTCACTTAAAGAAACAGCCTGGCCACGATCAGTTACAACAGCTATGCTCTGTTATAGGGGACTCCTCCTGGTCCCTGGTGCCAGCAGGCTAGAGAGACCAACTCAAACCACAGATAGAGCGGCTGCCCCTTCCCCTGGGAACTTGGTCCACCTCTGGCTGTCTCCAGCCTGCTGCCGCTGGCCAGCTGGAATTCCAAGCCAATGGGTCTTGTGAGGTGTTGTGGGAGTGGGGCCTTAGAATTGTCACTTGGCTCCCTGGATCCAGCCCCCTTCCTAGGAGAATGCACGGATGTATCTCCCGCTTTGCTGGAATTCTTGGGGAAGAGTATGCAAAACTCCCTGGTTTCCATGCTCCCAGTGAGCCAGTGAGCACTCCACCAAGACCCCACACAGCTCTGTGCTTCAGACCCAAGGCCATGGTGGCTGAGCTCATGAGGGGACCTCCTGATCTGCAGGTTGCAAAGATCCATGGGAGAAGCATGGCTTCCCAGGCAGAGTCACACAATCACTCATGGACTCCCTTGCCTGCGAGTGGGGGTTCAGATAGCTCTGTGCCACACCTGAGTGGGCCATTGCCCCACTTGCTTTTCCTGACTTTCTGTGGGTCGAGCTCTCTGCCTAGTCAGTCCCAATGCAAGAACCTGAATACCTCAATTGAAGGTGCAGAATTCACTTGCAGTTTTCATTGCTCTCCATGAGAGCCACGGGCCACAGCTGCTTCTAATTGGCCAACTTGGCCCCATCTAAAGTATGATTTCTTAATACATGAGATGTTTTAATTATGTAAAAATAATGATATTTATCACAAATAATATTTTATCTCAATGTGATATAAAAATTGCTAATAAATCAATTCTTTTTTAGTTACCACAGAGCTATCTGGAAATGTAAGGTCTGCCATTTATAAAATTTTTGTAGAGTTAATAGAACTTTACTTGAAGGGAGCCTGGCAATATACATCATGACTTCAAGCACTGACAGTGAAATTGTGGAGTTTGAAGTGGTACTCACATCTTGTTACTGGGATTATAAATTCATACAAACTTTATCAATTGTGATTAAACAATATATACCAAAATTATAAATGGAAATACTCTCTGATTCAGCAATTTCATTTCCAGAAATTTACCCTACAGACATACTCATGATGCCTGGAATTATGTATGAATGGGAGAAAGTATCATACCACATTTTTAATTAACAAAAGTCTAGAAATCACCTTAATGTTTATCAATCACATTAATGATTATCACCTTACTGTTTATTGAAATTATGTTATTCATATGATAGAATACTATGCAGCTATTTAAAACAGTAGATTTTAAAATGATGCTCAAAAATGATGTCCAAGATATGTTACAAAGTAAAAAACCTGGGTGCAGAGCTATGTTTCTGATATGCCTCCATTCCTATAAAATCAGAGTGTATATAAATGCATAGAGTATCTCTATTAACTGGTAACTGTTACAAAATTCAAAGTTAGTGCAGGCAAGACCTTTCTTTTTTATTGCTAAAACTCCAAGGAACTGCACAACATTTGAGGATTTCCAACACCTGCCAGTCTACTTTTGAACCTACAGATTTAAGGAAATGAGGCTCTTGAGAAATCAAGCATTAATATTCCTAGCTACAGTTGTTTGGGACATAATTAGAATGATCCATTCTTTGAAAGTCTGTAAAATTTGCTCATACAACCATCTGGGCCTAGTCCTTCCTTTGTGAAAGATTTTATTTTACTAGAGATTTTATGTTCTTCATGTTATAGTACTTCTTAAGTTTTCTATTTCTTCTTGTTTCTTGAGTCAATTTTGGTACCACTTAATACCTCACAGGGTTCTTGGGCTCAGAACACATCAGTCAAAGAAAGAGAGAAGAAAGGAAGGCAGGAAGGAGGGAAGAAGAAAGGAAGGAAGGAGGGAAGGAAGGAGGGAAGGAAGGAAGTGGATGAAGAAGGAAACAGAAGGAAGGAAAGAATGAGAGAAGGAAGGATGGAGGGAGAGGAAGATGGAAAGAAGAAAATGAGAGAGAGAGAAAGAAGAGAGGAGGGAAGGAATGAGAGACAGAAAGAGGGAAAGAGAAGGAAAGAAACAAGGAAGCAGGGAGGGAGAGTAAGAGGAAGGGGGGAGAGAAAAGGAAGGAAGGAAGGAAGGAGAGTGGGAGGGAAGGGAGAGGGAGAGGGACGGAGGGAAGGAAGGGAGAGAGGGAGGGAAAGAAAGAAAGAGAGGAAGGTGAAAGGTGGGGATGGGAAGGGAAGAGGAGCCAGTCACAGGCTACAGGCTGCTTGTGCACTATTTCACTTGACCCAGGTAGTTCTGCCTTTTAAATATTCCACCTTCTGCCATGAGTTACACTGTTCAGTATTCATTCCTCAGAGCATTCAAGGGTCTATGTGTGCCCTGCCATGATGGAGCATGGCTTCAGCTCTCAAACACAACTCTCAGCCAAAATATTCATGACTGGTCCCTCCCATATACTCAACAGTCTCCCATGCTATGGTCTTCACGTGTCCACCAGAGCACAGGTGTTGGAAACTTAATCCTTTATGTGACAGTGTGGAGAAGTAGGGCCTAATAAGAGTGATTAGGTTATGAGATTCTGCCCCTTGCATGGATTAATGTCATTATCTCAAGAGTAGCTTAGTTATCTTGGGGGTAGGTTAGTTATCTTGGGAGTGGGCTTGTATTAAAAGCAAGTTCAGCCCCTTTTGCTCTGTTTCTTTCTCAAACTCTTGCTCTTCTGCCTTCAGCCATGAGATGACACAGCAAGAAGGCCCTCACCAGATGCAGACCCCTCATCTTTGGACTTCCTAGCCTCCAGAACTGTAAGAAATAAATTTCTTTTCTTTATAGATTCCCTAGTCTATGGTATTCTGTTATAGCAGCTCAAAATGGATTAAGATGTCCCATTGCATGGAGGGTGCTGATCCACAGGGTTGAGATCATTGACTTAGGGCTTGCTGTCTTATACAACATCCCTATGGGAGTTGGCCTCCATATTCCCTATTTTCCATGAATCTCAAATGGTTATCTCAGACCAAAATATAGCCCAGATATTTTGCATTTGGCAATATTGGCTACTTTTCCACAAGTTCATCATGGCAGCTTTGAGGTGCTCCCTTCTATGATCCCTGAAAGTATATGAGTTCAAGGTCCACCCTTCAAGGTTACAATCCAAGGATAGAAGAGCCTAGACAAGAGTCCCATCACCTGGGTGATCAGTGCAGAGGTATGTCTCAAAGCCTCCGTAGACAAAGCCTAGACAAGAGTTACATCACCTGGGTGACAGGCAAACAACAATGACAACTTATTTTCATCCCCACTTCAGTCTTTGAGGTTAGACAGACCTGGATTCAAATCCAAGCTCCACCCCTTGCTGTGTGAACTTTTTCATGCTGCTAACTTCTCTGAGACTTGACTCCTCATTTGTGAAATGAAGATAAAGCCCGTTCTCTCAGGGGCTGTGCCAAGGATGAAATGAGTCATGCATTGGTCAGGACAGGTGATGCTGTGTAACAAACAAGCCCCAAAACCTCAGTGGCTTCAACAGCAAAGTTGACTTCTTTTCTTTTTTCTTTTTTTTTCTTTTTTTGCGGGGGCAGGGGTGTGTGTGTGTGTGTGTGTGTGGTGGATGGAGTCTTGCTCTGTCACCAAGGCTGGAGTGCAGTGGTGCAATCTCAGCTCACTGCAGCCTCCACCTCCTGGGTTCAAGCAATTCTCCTGCCTCAGCCTTCAGAATAGCTGGGACTACGAGCGCCTGCCACCACACCCGGCTAATTTTTTTGTATTTTTAGTAGAGATGGGGTTTCACCGTGTTAGTCAGGGTGGTCTTGATCTCCTGACCTCATGATCTGCCCATCTCAGCCTCCCAAAGTCCTGGGATTACAGGTGTGAGCCACTGTGCCCAGCCTTGACTTCTCAATTGATTTCACATCCATCACAGGTCAACAAGGGGGCTCTGGTGGTCGTAGTCATTCAGAGACTCAGATAGACCCTTATCCCAGAAGATGCTCCCACAGTTGCAGAAACAGAGCAAAGAAAACACAATCAGCCATGAGCCACTTCTTAAATCACCTGCCCAGAAGGGATACACATTTCTTCTGTCACAGCTGTTGCCAAAAATGTCTCAGGCACCGGGGCACAGTGGCTCACGTCTGTAATCTCAGCATTTTGGGAGGCAGAGGCGGGCAGATCACCTGAGTTCAGGAGTTCAGGACCAGTCTGACCAACATGGTGAAACCCTATCTCTACTAATAATACGAAAATTTGCCAGGTGTGGTGGTGGGTGCCTGTATCCCCAGATACTCTGGAAGCTGAGGCAGGAGAATCACTTGAACCCGGGAGGCGGAGATTACAATGAGCCGAGACCACACCACTGCACTCCAGCCTGAGTGACAGAGTGAGACTTCATCTCAAAAAAAAAAAAAAAGTCTCAGGCTATGTCTGAACTAGGAGGGTAGAAAGAATAGTCATTTGGTTGCCACAAACCACCAAAACAAAGATGTAGATCATTGATGTAAAAATTACAGTTAGTTAGTTCCTTCCCACTCCTTTTCAGCTTCTCTTCGTTGCTATGAGCCAGCGTCTCCTGTGTCAGTTTTCAGTATATTGCCTCCCAGCTCCTAGTGCACCTTTCAATATGTGCACTGTGATAAACTGGGAAACACTGTTCAATATATCTTCTGGAAGTGAACATTCTGCAGGCATCTAGGTAGAGGATGGAGAGACTGCAGGGGGCAGGAGCTCTCTGGCTGGGCCTTGATCATGTTCAAGCCCCAACCACAGACCCAGGCGTGGTCCCTCAGCCACCTTGCAGCCTTGGCTTGCAACATCTCGACATGGAAACTAAAACTCAGCAGGGCTCATGTGATCTGAAACTTCCTGAAAAGTTGCCCAGACCCCCTCTTGTACCCCTTGTGCAACGTGCACACAGTGACCTGTATTCTAGAGGGTCCACACAGAGCTGCCATTCCTTCTGCCAGACCCTGCGGGACTCAAGCATTCTGGTGGCTTCCTGCCCTACAAAGGCAGCCAGACTCCTGCCATGCATCCCTGAACCAGCTGCTCATGGCCAGCTCTCTCCCCTGCACCAGCGGCTCACAGCCGGCTCCCTCCCCTGCACTCCAGCGGTTCACTCACCTGCACTCCAGTGGCCGGCCTAGTGCTTGTGCAAAAGCTGCTGACTAGCTCCAGCCTGGCCAAATCCACAAACGTCTCTTATGTGGTGGCTGAACCACATTTTATGACATCTGAACCCCTTTCAAATCTGTGCTTCATTGGATACCTCCCTCTGCACTAGGGCACCAGACAGAGTTGCTTTATATCTTACAGTGACTCTTTTTATCATAGTTGTAATCCTTTATACTACACTTCCCCATTAGAACCACTGTGTGATTTCTATCTCTTGATGGGACCCAGGCCACTACATACCCTAACCTGTGCACAATGCACTTCATTAGTTCCTCACCATTGGTCCAATGCAGAAATGAGGAGAAGGCAGGGGAATCATTTCTCCTCCCTTAGGTAAGCACTGAGGTTAATGTCCTTCCATTGTGTGAGGAATAAAAAAATGAGGCATAGAGAGCTGCCATGATTTGCCTGGGCCCATGAAGCTGTCATGGCAGAAGTGGAACAAAGGTTTAGTTGTCCCGAATATCAGTCCAGCTCCTATGCCTTCAGAACATGCTGTGGAGGGAGACACCGGGGGACCCCACTCATGCTGAGCACTCAGGGGTACCCAGGTGCTGAGAGTGGGGACGTGACAGGCTGAGTTGACTCAATTCAGTCCTTCTACACCAAATTAGGATGGAAACCCTCACATAACAGAAGTGAAGAGAGGGAACAAAGCCAGGAAGCTTTAAGAGGTTGATGCCTGGAAGGCCTGGGCAGAATGACAGGGAGATTGGAGCAGGACAGAGGCCCTAGATGGAGACAAGGGGAAGGAAGTGGCCTCAGTGGACAGATGGCACCCTTCCACTGCACAGAGGCTGGAGCCTTGAGTTCCATCTAGTCCTTGTCAACTACAATCATTCTGCCCGGTGGCTCAAGGAATCCTGGAGAAAATGTGTTTTCTACAGTCTGGGGAGGTGGGAATAAAATAACAGCCTCAAGAAGTTGAAAGACCAGGAAATCATAGCACGTGGAGATGGGATTCATAATTAAACTTCCCGCCCTTGACTTCTGGTTTGGCCACGTGACTCACTTTGGCCAATGGATGTGGTAAAGTGATAGTCTGCCCATTATGAGACTGGGTGGTAAGATAAGTGACCTTCACATTTCCCTTTGTTCTTTACACTCCTGCCATTGCCATGAGAAGAAGGCACCCTGGCAGGCCCCAACCCCAGGAGGATCAGAGACATTTGGAGCAGATCCAGCTCAGCCACCACAGTTCGAGCTGAAACCTCCCAAGCAACCCATGCTCATGAGTGAGAAATGGTGGCCTATGGTCATAGGCCTCTGAGGTGTGTGGGGTTGCTTGTTACAAAGCAAGAGTTAACGAATAGAGATCTCTACCTCACATCCTTACGCATCAAAGAACAAAGGAAATATAAAATGTAAAAAGCAGATTCCCAATTTTTAGAAGAAAACAGAGGACATATTTTATGACACTAAGCAGAGAAAAACTTATTTTAATATGGCACAAAACACAGAAACCATAAAAGAAATTACTGACAAATTCAACCATATTAAAGGTAGAAGCTTCGATCTGACAAAAGAGGCGATGAATAAAGTTAGAAGACAAAGACAGTGCATGATATGGTTTGGCTGTGTGTCCCCACCCAAATATCATCTTGAATTGTCCTCCCATAATTCTCTTGTGTTTTGGGAGGGACCTGGTGGGAAATAATTGGAATCATGGGGGCGGTTCCCCCATACTGTTCTCCTGGTAGTGAATAAGTCTCATGAGACCTGACGGTTTTATCGAGGGGTTCCACTTTTGCATGCTCCTCATTTTTCTCTAGCCACTGTCGTGTAAGAAGCGCCTTTCACCTCCCACCATGATTCTGAGGCCTCTCCAGCCATGTGGGACTGTAAGTCCAATTAAACCTCTTTTTCTTCCCAGTCTGGGGTATGTCTTTATGGGCAGTGTGAAAATGGACTAATACAGTGCACAAATAGGGAAAACATATTTGTAAGGTATTTGGCCAAAAAGCATTGATATCCAGATCATTAAAATCAAAATTGGCCAGAGGTGGTGGCTCATGCCTGTAATCCCAGCACTTTGGGAAGCTGAGGTGGGTGGATCACCTGAGGTGGGGAGTTCGAGACCAGTCTGACCAACATGGAGAAACCCTGTCTCTACTAAAAATACAAAATTAGCTGGGCGTGGTGGCACTTACCTGTAATCCCAGCTACTCAGGAGGCTGAGGCAGGAGAATCGCTTGAACCCGGGAGGCAGAAGTTGTGGTGAGCCGCGATTGTGCCATTGCACTCCCACCTAGGAAACAAGTGCAAAACTCCGTCTAAAAAAAAAAATAGCGGCCAGACGTTCTTCGCCGAGAGTCGTCGGTGTTTCCTGCTTCAACAGTGCTTGGACAGAACCCGGCGCTCGTCCCTCACCGCGGCCGGCCACCCATAGCCAGCCCTACGTCACCTCTTCACCGCACCCTCGGACTGCCCCAAGGCCTCCGCCACCGCTCCAGCGCCGCGCAGCCACCGCCGCCGCCGCCGCCTCTCTTTAGTCGCCGCCATGACGATGGCGTCCACCTCGCAGGTGCGCCAGAACTACCACCAGGACTCAGAGGCCGCCATCAACCGACAGATCAACCTGGAGCTCTACGCCTCCTACGTTTACCTGTCCATGTCTTACTACTTTGACCGCGATGATGTGGCTTTGAAGAACTTTGCCAAATACTTTCTTCACCAATCTCATGAGGAGAGGGAACATGCTGAGAGACTGATGAAACTGCAGAACCAACAAGGTGGCCGAATCTTCCTTCAGGATATCAAGAAACCAGACTGTGAATACTGGGAGAGCGGGTTGAATTCGATGGAGTGTGCATTACATTTGGAAAAAAATGTGAATCAGTCACTACTGGGACTGCACAAACTGGCCACTGACAAAAATGACCCTCATTTGTGTGACTTCATTGAGACACATTACCTGAATGAGCAGGTGAAAGCCATCAAAGAATTGGGTGACCACGTGACCAACTTGCGCAAGATGGGAGCACTCGAATCTGGCTTGGCAGAATATCTCTTTGACAAGCACACCCTGGGAGACAGTGATAATGAAAGCTAAGCCTCAGGTTAATTTCCCCATAACCGTGGGGTGACTTCCCTGGTCACCTAGGCAGTGCATGCATGTTGGAGTTTCCTTTACCTTTTATATAAGTTGCACCAAAACATCCACTTAAGTTCTTTGATTTGTACCATTCCTTCAAATAAAGAAATTTGGTACTCAAAAAAAAAAAAAAATTAGCACTTACAGGTCAGCAAGGAGAAACCAAAGACCCAACAGACAAATGGGCCAGGAGCAATTCACAGAGGAGGAGACCGAAGGGCTGGGAAACACAAGGCACGAGTTCAACTGCACAGCAAAATCCAGGAACAATATGAGAAAATGCGATAACAAATATTGATGAAGATGAGTGAAGACGGATGTGCGCACTGCTGGTGAGGGGCATTGTGAGGACTCCAGCCCCAAGGTCATCTGGCTGTTCTTCCTAGGAAAGGCTGACAACAGACCTTTTCCAAGACGCCAAGCCTCACCAGGCTACGTGCAGGCCTTGGACCAGAACATCAGCATCACCTTGGTGTGGAGGTTGCAGGGGTGGTGCACATCCTCTGTTTACCAGAAAGGCAGAATTCTAGATTCATCTGGAAGATATTGTTGAAGGGAAAAGCAAATTTCAGGAGAGTATGTATGGACTGCTATTTGTATAAAATTGCAAAAACAGACCAAAAAACACTATCCATTCTTCATGGACATCCACACTAGGTATTAAACATGGATGGGAAGACAGACATTGACTTCAGAATAGTGGGGAGGGAGGCAGTAACTGGACTAGAAAAGGGAAATATAACTCGAGCGTCAGCGTGAACATTATGGCTGAATCTGTAGTTTTCTTCCCTTAAACTCTGGAGCAAATGAATCCAAAAGCTAGTACGTTTGAATTTTAACTGGGAGGTACATGAAAGTTTGATATCATTATACTCTACATAGTCCTGTGTGTTTACAATATTGAGCCATATTTTTTAAACGACACAGCATGAAAGGAAGCTTGTCTACATGGTAACAATGGTTATCTTTAGGTAGCAGAATTCAAGACTGCATCTTCTTTCTTTTTTTCCTACTTGCATATTATCTCTATTTCCCTGTGTGAGGATTTATGTCTGTTGTGCTGGAAAGGCTAGTATTCTAACTCCCTGCATCATAAGCACACACCGTGCTCTGGCTGGCAGGATGGGGAGGAGGGAGCATATCTGCTCACCTGGCCAGCCCTAGGCAACTCTGCAGAGAAAGATACAGGCGCTTCCCCGCTGCAGCCAAAGAGTTAAGAAGGCTTGATGTGAAACGAATCATTGCAGGGGAGCTAAATCCCGGCCTTATCTAATTCTGTATCCTGAGGCTGATTAATTTAAACTCCAAAATAAAATAAACATCATCTTTAAATAAGGATTAAATACTCAGCAGGGTTCTTAGTTGAACAAACTGACATATATTTTATGGTATGGATTCAGGGAGCCCGGGGTGGGGCGAGGGGTATCTGTGGGAATGCTCTCTGAGCTAAGGAGGGAAAATCGCCAGTGCTCCTGGATTCTGGAGTGCATTCACCATTAGCCTCTTCTCTGGATACCCGCAGAAAACCAAAGAGCCACCCTGTGGCAGGGTCTTCACACAGGAGGGGGCTTGTGCCCTGTGTCTCAGCTGCCCTGTGTCCCTGAGGGAGAAGGGATTAGTGGAGGGAGTGGGTGAAGAGTTTGGAGGAAGCCACTGATGGTCTTAGAAAACAGTAGGAAAGAGATTCCCTTGCCTGGGCATTGTTCCCAAACAGGAGACAAGAGCTTGAACTAAAAACAGAGACTCCCAGCTCCCTCCATGGTCCCTGAGTTCAGAAGGGAACCCAGGGAGGTGGGGCAAGTAAAAAATTGAGTGGGCTATCTGACATGTGCCTGGAGGGACCCACGAACCTGAGTCAGGCATGAGAGTGGTTAGCTGGTGGATTCTTCCAGGCCTGCAGCACAAAGCCAGGCGGACGTCCCAAGAACAAGCCATGTCTGCAGAGGCCTCTACTGCATCCCTGCCTCATGGCCACAATGTCACAGAGCAGAATTACATCATGTGGGAGACCATGTGCAGTGTGAGTGTCATAATGGAGCTGGACCCAGACGGTCCCAGACCCAGGTCCAGCTATGTCTCTTCTAGAGTCAAGGTTTGTGAGCCCCTAAAATCCGTGTGTTGAAACCTAACCCCTGATAGGTTAGGTTTGAATTAGGAGGCAAAGTCTTTAGGAAGTGATTTCATCATGAAAGCAAAGACCCCATGAATGGGATTAGTGGCCTTGTAAAAGGGAGTCAAGGGAGCTTGTTCTCTCCTTCCACCATGTGAGGACAGACCTAGGAGGTGCCCTCTATAAGGAACAGGCCCTCAACAGACACCCAATCTGCCACTACCTTAACCTTCTACTTGCCAGCATGCAGACCTATGAGACACAAATTTCTGCTGCTTATAAGCCCCCTAGGTTAAGCTATTTTGTTACAGCAGCCCAAATGGAATAAGACAGCCTCAGACCATCTTGAGCAACTCACTTACCTGCTGAACTCTCTACAGATTTAACTGTGATGAAGTCCCTTCAACAGATTTATATTGAACACCTACTTTGTATAAGGACACACTGTGTTATTGGATAGGGTATAAAGCAAGCCACAGTTCCCCAGAGGTAGGCATTGCCATATCTGAAGAGCAAACCCAAGTTGCTGTGGCCGATGGGGGAAGGGTGGGTGTCAGAGAAGAAGAGAACATGCTAGAGTCCATGTCTGCAGCAATATTGGAATGTCTAATGGATGGTTCCCACAGTGGTGACTTCTCATCTTCTTACAAAAACTCATAGTTGTCCCTGTGTAAAGTCTTAACAGAAGTGCAGGGCAGTTGAGAATATGCAGATCAGAAAAGAGGAGAGGACAGAGCAAGCACATTCTTGGCATCAGCAGCCACGGACTTCTTGCAGGAAGGAAAGCATTTCTCCTGGATCCCTGGGTAGCAGATAAACGTACAGAAATACATTTGTTGGCTATTTGATTCATGGACTTTGAACATTTGCAGACCGGGAGGTGAGAATCTTCTCCAACCAGATGGTGTGGGTCGTGGAAGTACAGAAAGGGATGAAAGGAGGAGGGAAACAGCAATGAGAAGGGAGCTCTCAGCATGACCAACACAGAGACCTGGGTCTCTGCTACCAACAATAGGAGCTAATGTGTAATGATTGCAGGTCTGTGAACAGCAGACTTTCCATATCACATGTGGCAAGCTCTGATGACAACCTTGTGTGACAGGTATTGTTGTCGGAGGCAGAGAGTTGCTAAATAATCACACTCAACTGGTGGAATGCCGGAGAGTTTGGTTTTAATTGGTCATCTTCCTGTTTGCTTTCTATTTGTCCCATCTGTAGTTTGTTCTCCTTTTCCTCTTTCTCTGACTTCTTTTGAATTTGTTGAGTATTTTTATTTCATTTAATCTTCTTTATTGGCCTTTTACATATAACTATTTTTGCTTGGTTTAGTTTGGAGTTTTAATCATTGCTCTATGGTTTATGGTATATCATATGGTTTGGATCTGTGTCCCTACCCAAATCTCATGTGGAAATGTAATCCCCAATGCCAAACGTGGGGCCTGGAGAGAGGTGATTGTATCATGGAGCCAGTTTCTCATGGTTTAACACCATCCCTGCTTGGTACTATATCGCGAGTGAGTTCTCACAAGATCTGGTTGTTTAATAGTGTGTGGCACCTCCCCCTCTCTCTCTTCCTCCTGCTCCAGTCACATAAGATGTGCCTGCTTCCCCTTTGCCTTCCATCATGATTGTAAGCTCCCTGAGGCCTCCCCAGAAGCCAAGCAGATGACAGAATCACACTTCCTGTACAGCCTGCAGAACTGTGAGCCAATTAAATCTCTTTTCTTCATAAATTACCCAGTTTCAGACAATTATTTTTTTTGAGACGTAGTCTCTCTCTGTCGCCAGGCTGCAGTGCAGTGGTGCCATCTCTGCTCACTGCAACCCCTGCCTCCCTGGTTCAAGTGATTCTACTGCCTCAGCCTCTCGAGTAGCTTAGCTGGGACTACAGGCATATGTCACCAAGCCCACCTAATTGTTTTTGTATTTTTAGTAGAGACAGGGTTTCACCATGTTGGCCAGGATGGTCTCAATCTCTTGAACTCATAATCCACCCACCTCAGCCTCTCAAAGTGCTGGGATTACAGGTGTGAGCCACCATGCCCCGCCCCAGTCTCAGACGTTTCTTTTTTTAAAATTTATTTATTATTATTTTTTAAATTATTATTATACTTTAAGTTTTAGGTTACATGTGCACAACGTGCAGGTTTCTTACATATGTAAATATGTGTCATGTTGCTGTGCTGCACCCATTAACTCGTCAGTTAGCATTAGGTATATCTCATAATGCTATCCCTACTCCCTCTCCCCACCCCACAACAGTCCCCAGTGTGTGATGTTCCCCTTCCTGTGTCCATGTGTTCTCATTGTTCAATTCCCATCTATGAGTGAGAACATGTGGTGTTTTGTTTTTTGTCCTTGCGATAGCTTGCTGAGAATGATGGCTTCCAACTTCATCCATGTCCCTACAAACGACATGAACTCATCATTTTTTATGGCTGCATAGTATTCCATGGTGTATATGTGCCACATTTTCTTAATCCAGTCTATCATTGTTGGACATTTGTGTTGATTCCAAGTCTTTGCTATTGTGAATAGTGCCACAATAAACATGTTTGTGCATGTGTCTTTATAGCAGCATGATTTATAATCCTTTGGGTATATACCCAGCAATAGGATGGCTGGGTCAGATGGTATTTCTAGTTCTAGATCCCTGAAGAATTGCCACATTGACTTCCACAATGGTTGAACTAGTTTACAGTCCCACCAACAGTGTAAAAGTGTTCCTATTTTTCCACATCCTCTCCATCACCTGTTGTTTCCTGACTTTTTAATGATGGCCATTCTAACTGGTGTGAGATGGCATCTCATTGTAGTTTTGATTTGCATTTCTTTGATGGCCAGTGATGATGAGCATTTTTTCATGTGTTTTTGGCTGCATAAATGTCTTCTTCTGAGAAGTGTCAGACATTTCTTTATAGCAGTGCAAGAACAGACTAATACAGTATACGTATTTAACTTAGCATTGGCTGCCATCAACATTATACCACTTCACATAGAGGATAAGAACCTTAAAACAGTGCCCGTTCATTTCCCTCCTTTTTGGTTTTGTGTTATTGTTTTCATGAATTTTACTTCTATATGTGCTGTAAACTCACGTTTATTTGTTATCATTTTTGCCTTAAACAGTCAATTATCTTTTAAAAATGCTTTTTAATGTTCTATTTTTGCTCACACATTTGCCATCTCTGGTGCTCTACATTCTTTTGTGTAGATCTGGACTTCCATCTGGTTTCACTTTCCCTCTGCCTGAAGGATTTCCTTTAATATTCTTTGTAGTGAGGACTTGCTGGTAATGCATTCTTCAAGCTTTTCAATGTCTGAATGTCTTTATTTCACTATCATGTTTGAAAGATATTTTTGCTGGGTGTAGAATTCTAGACTGACTATCGTTTTATCCTTAAGTATTTTATAGAAGTTACTCCACTATCCTCTGGTTTGCATTGTTTCTTTCTTTTTTTTTTTTTTTTTTTGAGACAGAGTTTCATTCTGTCACCCAGGCTGGAGTGCAGTGGCAGGATTTCAGCTCACTGAAACTTTTACCTCCTGGGTTCAAGCAATCCTCCCACCCCAGCCTCCCAAGTAGCTGGGACTACAGGTATGTGCCACCACACCCAGCTAATTTTTGCATTTTATGTAGAGGCCAGGTTTTCCCATGTTGCCCAGGCTGGTCTAGAACTCCTGGGCTCAAATCCTGCCTTGGCCTCCCAAACTGCTGGGATAACAGGCATTTGCCACCATGCCTGTCCTTGTGTTGTTTCTAACCAGATGTCTGCCATCTTTTTTTTTTTCTTTCTTGAGACAGAGTCTCGTTCTGTCACCCAGGCTGGAGTGCAATGGCACCATCTCAGCCCACTGCAACCTCCGCCTCCCAGGTTCAAGCGATTGTCCCTGCCTCAGCCTCCTGAGTAGCTGGGGTTACAGATGTGTGCCACCATGCCCTGCTAATTTTTGTATTTTTATTAGAGACGGGGTTTTGCCATGTTGCCCAGGCTGGTCTTGAACTCCTGGTCTCAAGTGATCATCCTGCCTCAACCTCCCAAAGTGCTGGAATTACAGGTGTGAGCCACCACGTTCAGCCCATTTGCATCTTTGTTCCTCTCTGTATAATGTCCTTTTCCCTTTGGTAACTTTTCAGATTTTCTCTTTGTCACTGGTTTGGGGCAATTTGATTATGATGTGTTTCAGTGTGTCATCCTCATGTCTGTTGTGCTAGGGGTTCATTGGTTCTTAGATCTCTGGGTTTACAGTTTTTCTCAAAATTTTTCAGACACAGTTTTTTCAAATATTTTTTCTTCTACTCCTCGCCATCTTCTTCAGGAACTCCAATTGTACATATATTAGTCTTGTTGGTGCTGATTTTCTGTTCAAATTTTTCCCTTATTTTCTCCATGTTCCATTTTTGATAATTTCCCCTGCTACATCTTCCAGTTGACTAACCCTCTTTTGTATAATATCTATTCTATTTTAAATGCCATTTAGTATATTTTTCATCTCAGACATTGTATTTTTCATCTCTAGAAGTTCAAGCTGGGTCTTCCATGTCTCTACTTCCATGTTCTAGCTTCCCTTTACCTTCTTCTTGTTAAATGTTATCACTGCAATAACTGTTTTAATATTGTTGCCTACTAATTCCATCTTATTTGCCATTTCTGTATCTATTGATCAAGTTTTCTTCTCATTATTGAGACATTTCCTTTTTCTTCACATGCCTGATAATTTTCAGCTGGATGGTAGACAACATGAAATTTATCTTATTGTGTGTTGGATATTTTTGGGTGCCTATAAATATTATTGAGCTATGTTCTAGGATTCAGTTAAATTATCTGGAAAGATTTTGGTTCTTTGATGGTTTTCTTTGAGGTCTTGTTAAGTAGGACCTTAGCAGCCTTGGCTTAGATCTAATCTTCCACACTACTGAGGCAATTCGTTTCTGAGTGTTTCATCCAATGGTCTGAGAAATATAAGATTTGTCCACTCTTGCTGGTGGGAACACCAAATATGCCTGGTTCTGTGGGAAGTTCAAGCATTGTTCTGTTTCCTTCAGGTATTTTTTCCCCCAGACTTGTAGTTTACACACATACATGTGCTGATCAGTATTTAGCTGAAGACTCTGGAGCTTTTTTGTTTTGTGACTTTGTCTTTTTCATGGCCTGAGTACTCTGCCCTGCAGAGTTTATCTGAGCTTCTTTAGTCTCCCTGGACTCCCAGCTTCATCTCCTCAACTCAGGACCATCACCAGGCTCAGCCTGGATTCACCCTCCCTGAGCTGTGGCCTAGAAAGTGTTTACCTTCTGGTCACTGCATGTGGGCAGTCCAGAGTCAAGAGAAACCCTAGGCCATGTGGCAGAATGTCCACTGTCCCCACTTCACCACACTGTACTCTCTCCATCCAGTGCAAGCTGCAGCCACGCTGTCTCACAGTCCAGAATGCTAGTCAGAGACAAAGCTTTCTGCAGCGCCTTGGCTGGGACCCACAGATAAGGATGGCCAAGCAGTGCTCCCAGAAGCCAGCAGATGCCATCAATCAGTTTTACATCCTCCAGGCACTGAGAATCTCTGAATACCAGAAGTGTTCTGTGTTGCCAGAGCTGAACTCTCAAGTGAAGACTCCAGAAGGCCCTGAAATGTGGGCAGGCTCCCATCATTGCCTGTCTGTGGCCACAAGGACACAGACTCTTTCCATGGCTGGTGAGGTGTCCAGCACACTTGGGGCACTGGAAAGCCCCTTTTCAACTTTAGGCCTTAGCTGAGCTCTCCATTTACCTCAGGCCAGGCAGTGCACATTATGGGGGACACCGCTGGGTGCTGGGATGAGAATGGCACTTGGCATGCGAGCTAGGATTGAGAGCCTACCACTCTCTTCCCCAGCCAGGCGGTGGCCAGTTACCATCTCTGGCTTCTGTCCCCTTTCCAGCCTCCTCTGCTACTATTGCACTTCTGGCAAGCAGTGGATCAGGGAAGCACTGGCAGTTGAGGACGATGTGGAGAACCACTACTGGCCAAGCATTCCCAACCTGACAGCAGAACAGGAGTACAGCAGTGCTGAGGTGAACTTGACAGAGGACTTTGAGACCATGAAGGCAGTCAACACTTCCAACTAATCACAACCTGCCTCTCCCATAGATTTATTGTAGACCAACTCAACCATCTCTGTTTCAGCAAGGAATGGTCCTCACTGTAAGCCATCACCCTTGGATTTAGATAATGGGGCTGTCCTGTCTTTAGTATGGAACAGAAAATCTTTAATTTCCACAAAAAATGTAAGGTTTTGGGCTACAGCCTTATTAAAACAAACAAATATGAGCATAGTGGTCTACAGATGGAATATCTGGTGCTCTAAAGAAACTGCTACTTGAAAGTATAATCACTGTCTTTTTGTTTGTTTCTTTAGCCTGGTAGGACAATGTCAGAAATTTCCTTGGTCATAGGGAATATAAAACATAGTTTGAAGAAAAGCAGCAATAAAGCTACAAACTATTTTTTGGTGTATTTGCTTAAGTATAAGATAGCTGATTGGGGCTTTATCATGTAACTTTAGTTTGCTTAGTTTTCATTAAGTTTGTTAAACTTGAATTGTGAATAAATATATGGCTGATTCATATTGTGATTAAACTTCACATTGACATAAACTGTACACTAAAACTTGCTGCACATTGTCATCCAAAATAATACTTAGGTAAAACCAAAAATACTATAAGCCAATGTCAAGGAACCTACCCTAAAATAAAAATACAGTTAACATGGAATTGCAAAGCTAGAATGGGAGAAATATTTACCCATAAAATATTGTTTGGAACATTGATATAACACTAGAAAAGAATTTTTCTAAATAACTACAATGTTCAACTGTGACTGTGCATCTGTGAACAGGCATTTTGAATCACTGCCCTGTGGTGTGTGGCAGTACAATTTTACAGAAATGGACTACAATAATTAATAAAATTCTCTAATGGGAAGATTTTAATGAATAAGTATTTACACTATAAATATTTATAATATTGCTGCTATTATTTCACAAAATAAAAAAAGCTGTATTATAGCCTGTAAAAGCAAATAATAGCCTTACATTTCTAAATAAGGAAAAAATATAAATTTTATGAAATACAGTTAAGAGTAATTGATAAAATAAAAATTGGGGCATAAATTATATCATAGTTTGGATAGAGGTTGAAAAAAGTGGATGAAAATTTTAATGAGCCCTTTTTGCCTGCACTAAACTTAATCTTATAGGTGAACATTATAATATATATAGGATACCTACTAGCTATCTAATTTACTTTTTACACAATGTATAAATCCTAGCCTATTGGTCTTAATATTTGAGCCTAAAATAATACACAAGCATAAAAGACAACAAAATAAGGAAGAAATGTATGGAGACAGTGACATTATCAAGGTGGTGGAATAGGGTGTCCCTACTTTTGTATTCCCCTGCAGCAATAAAAACTAGTCAGCCATCCATCAACCAAAGTAACTTTATGAGAGAGCCAGGCACAGTGGCTCATGACAGTACCTCCTCCATTCAGGAGCCTGAGGCGGGAGGAGTGCTTCAGGCAAGGAGTTAAAAACAGCCTGGGCAATATAGTGAGCTTCGGGATACAGGGCATTATGAAACCTTGCTAAAACCCAAGATCGAGAAGAGTCATTTTGAGAAGGCAGGCCCTTTGGTTAATAAGGTGTCATATTATCCAAAGCAATCTGTAAGTTAACTCAAATCCCTATCAAAATCCCTGTCCCACTTTTTATAGTAATAGAAAATGCAAGCCTACAATGTAGGCTGAATGGCCAAGACAAACATGAGGAATAAGTAAAAGATGGGGACATCATACTCGTGACTCACACACAACAGTTCAAATGTCACTGTTTGTAGATAACCTGGGGAAACCCTGCTAGGTACTCAGTGGGAGCCACACTCACCCACACATCTGCTATTAGGCCCAACATATAGCAGAACCTGCCCTAGTGCCTGCTCCACAGAACAAAGCCCTGAAGACAATCCAGCCTGCCCAAAAACATGACAGAACTCACAACCACACGTGCTCCTGGTAACAAGCCCACTAAAGGTAAAACCCACTCCAGATTCGGCAGCCACCTTGTGACGCAGCTACAATCCTTTTTACTGCAAACCCAGTAAAGATCTCATAAGCCTCGAGACCCAACAGTTGAAGATCCTTACCTACAAAAACCAGTTTATAAAAATGAAAAGAGATGGCTGGGCACAGTGGCTCACACCTGTAATCCCAGCACTTTGGGAGGCCGAAGTGAGTGGATCACGAGGTCAGGAGTTCAAGACCAGCCTGGCCAAGATCGTGAAACACTGTCTCTACTACAAATACAAAAATTAGCCGGGCATGGTGGTTGGCATCTGTAATCCCAGCTACTCGGGATGCTGCGGCAGATAATTGTTTGAACCCAGAAGGCGGAGGTTGCAGTAAGCCAAGATCATGCCATAGCATTCCAGCCTGGGTGACAGAGTGAGACTCCATCTCAAAAACAAAACAACAACAATAACAACAAAATGAAAAGAGGTGTTTGCTCCTTCAAATGCACAAACACCAATTCAAGTCTATATTGTGTCCATTCTAACGGTTCTATTTTAACATAGAACTGGAAGTCCTACATAGAATAATTAAGTCCTACATCAAATAATTAAGCAAGAAAACTAAAAGATCCAAATTGAAAAGAAGAAATAACTTCACTGTTTGTAGATGACATAATGTTATATATATATAAACATAAATAGTACATTTAAAGAATGCATTTAATGCATCTAAATATAAATAGTCCATCTAATAAGTGCACTCAGTAAAGAAGCAGAATATACAATTAACATACAAATACCAGTTTTGTTTCTATATGGTAGCAACGAACCAGTAAAAAAGAAAAAAAATCTCATTTACAATAGCAACAAAATAATAGATTTCTTCCCAATAAATTTAACCAATATGGTGAAAGATCTTTACAATAAAAAATAAAATATAATAATAAAAAAATAAAGAAGATACAAATAAATGTAAATATATTACCTGTTTATGGATTAGAAGAATGTTGTCTAAGTGCCATATTATCCAAAGCAATCTTTTCTTTGGAATTAAGTAAATTATTTCCAAATTAAGTAAATTTGGAAAAAAGTAGATTAATTCAACTTCCTATCAAAATTCTTGTGCCACTTTTTACAGTAATAGAAAATAAAGTCTATGATGTATGTAAAACTATAAGAAATATTGAAAGGCCAAAGCAATCATGAGGAATAAAACAAACTCTGGGGACATTATACTTTATTATTTAAAACTACATTTCAAGACTACAGTAAACATAATAGAATGCTATGTTTATAGGAACAAACACAAAAACCAATGGAACAGAATACAGAGCCTAGAAGTAAATCTATGCATCTAAAGTTAATCTTTGACAAGGGCACTATGAATACGCAATGCAAAAAGTTTAACCTTTTCAATACTTAGTGCTGGGAAAACTGGATACTCGCAAGCACAATAATAAAACTTGATCATATTTCTTACGTCAGACCCAAAAATTGACTTAAAATAAAGACTTAAATTTAATACAAAAATCCTTAAAAGAAAATCTTTAAAAAAGCATATGAAAGGCCTCCATGATACTGGTCTTGGCAATGTTGTTTTAAATATCATATCAAAAGTATAGCAATAAAACCAGACATAAAGTTGTAGTGTATTAAACTATTGTGCACAGCAAAAATTAACAAAACATTTAAGATGGGATAAAATATTTGCAAACCATATATAACAGGTTAGTATTCAAAATATAGCAGAAACTCATACAAATCAGAAGCTAAACAATAATAATTATAATACAGAACTAAAAAATAGGCAAAAGACTAAACTTTTTATTATTATTATTATACTTTAACTTTTAGGGTACATGTGCACAATGTGCAGGTTTGTTACATATGTATACGTGTGCCATGTTGGTGTGCTGCACCCATTAACTCATCATTTAGCATTAGGTATAGCTCCTAATGCTATCCCTCCCCCCTCCCCCCACCCCACAACAGTCCCCATAACAGAAGGTGTGTGATGTTTCCCTTCCTTTGTCCATGTGTTCTCATTGTTCAATTCCCACCTATGAGTGAGAACATGTGGTGTCTGGTTTTTTGTCCTTGTGATAGTTTGCTGAGAATTATGGTTTCCAGCTTCATCCATGTCCCTACAAAGGACATGAACTCATCATTTTTTATGGCTGCATAGTATTCCATGGTGTATATGTGCCACATTTTCTTAATCCAGTCTATCATTGTTGGACATTTGTGTTGGTTCCAAGTATTTGCTATTGTGAATACTGCCGCAATAAACATACATGTGCATGTGTCTTTATAGCAGCATGATTTATAGCCCTTTGGGTATATACCCAGTAATGGGATGGCTGGGTCAAATGGTATTTCTAGTTCTAGATCCCTGAGGGATCGCCACACCGACTTCCACAGTGGTTGAACTTGTTTACAGTCCCACCAACAGTGTAAAAGTGTTCCTATTTCTCCACATCTTCTCCAGCACCTGTTGTTTCCTGACTTTTTAATGATCACCATTCTAACTGGTGTGAGATGGTATCTCACTGTGGTTTTGATATGCATTTCTCTGATGGCCAGTGATGGTGAGCATTTTTTCATGTGTTTTTTGGCTGCATAAATGTCTTCTTTTGAGAAGCGTGTGTTCATATCTTTCACCCAGTTGTTGATGGGGTTGTTTGTTTTTTTTCTTGTAAACTTGTTTGAGTTCATTGTAGATTCTAGATATTAGCCCTTTGTCAGATGAGTAGGTTGCAAAAATTTTCCCCCATTCTGCAGGCTGCCTGTTCACTCTGATGGTGCTTTCGTTTGCTGTGCAGAAGCTCTTTAGTTTAATTAGATCCCATTTGTCAATTTTGGCTTTTGTTGCCATTGCTTTTGGTGTTTTAGACACGAACTCCTTGCCCTTGCCTACATCCTGAATGGTATTGCCTATGTTTTCTTCTAGGGTTTTTATGGTTTTAGGTCTAACATTTAAGTTTTTAATCCATCTTGAATTGATTTTTGTATAAGGTTTAAGGAAGCAATCCAGTTTCAGCTTTCTACATATGGCTAGCCAGTTTTCCTAACACCATTTATTAAATAGGGAATCCTTTCTCCATTGCTTGTTTTTGTCAGGTTTGTCAAAGGTCAGATAGTTGTATATATGTGGGTACTATTTCTGAGGGCTCTGTTCTGTTCCATTGGTCTATATCTCTGTTTTGGTACCAGTAACATGCTGTTTTGGTTACTGTAGCCTTGTAGTATAGTTTGAAGTCAGGTAGCGTGATGCCTCCAGCTTTGTTCTTTTGGCTTAGGATTGACTTGGCTATGTGGGCTCTTTTTAGGTTCCATATCAAATTTAAAGTAGTTTTTTTCCAATTCTGTGAAGAAAGTCATTGGTAGCTTGATGGGGATGGCATTCAATCTATAAATTACCTTGGGCAGTATGGCCATTTTCACAATATTGATTCTTCCAACCCATGAGCATGGAATGTTCTTCCATTTGTTTGTATCCTATTTTATTTCATTGAGCAGTGGTTTGTAGTTCTCCTTGAAGAGGTCCTTCACATCTCTTGTAAGTTGGATTCTTAGGTATTTTATTCTCTATGAAGCAATTGTGAATGGGAGTTCACTCATGATTTGGCTCTCTGTTTGTCTGTTATTGGTGTATAAGAATGCTTGTGATTTTTGCACATCGATTTTGTACCCTGAGACTTTGCTGAAGTTGCTTATCATCTTAAGGAGATTTTGGGCTGAGATGATGGGGTTTTCTAGATATGCAATCATGCCATCTGCAAACAGGGACAATTTGACTTCCTCTTTTCCTAATTGAATGCCTTTTATTCCATTCTCCTGCCTGATTGCCCTGGCCAGAACTTCCAACACTACGTTGAATAGGAGTAGTGAGAGAGGTCATCCCTGTTTTGTGCCAGTTTTCAAAGAGAATGCTTCCAGTTTTTGCCCATTTAGTATGATATTGACTGTGGGTTTGTCAGAGATAGCTCTTATTATTTTGAGATACATCCCATCAATACCTAATTTATTGAGAGTTTTTAACATGAAGTATTGTTGAATTCTGTCAAAGACGTATTCTGCATCTAATCATGTGGTTTTTGTCTTTGGTTCTGTTTATATGCTCGATTACATTAATTGATTTTCGTATGTTGAACCAGCCTTGTATGCCCAGGGATGAAGCCCATTTGATCATGGTAGATAAGCTTTTTGATGTGTTTCTGGATTCAGTATGCCAGTATTTTATTGAGGATTTTTGCATCAATGATCATCAAGGATATTGGTCTAAAATTCTCTGTTTTTGTTGTGTCTTTGCCAGGCTTTGGTATCAGGATGATGCTGGCCTTATAAAATGAGTTAGGGAGGATTCCATCTTTTTCTATTGATTGGAATAATTTCAGAAGGAATGGTACTGGCTCCTCCTTGTACCTCTGGTAGAATTCGGCTGTGAATCCATCTGCTCCTGGACTTTTTTTGGTTTTTAAGCTATTAGTTGTTGCCTCAATTTCAGAGCCTGTTATTGGTTTATTCAGAGATTCAACTTCTTCCTGGTTTAGTCTTGGGAGAGTGTATGTGTCGAGGAATTTATCCATTTCTTCTAGATTTTCTAGTTTATTTATGTAGAGGTGTTTATAGTCTTATTTGATGGTAGTTTGTGTTTCTGTGGGATCAGTGATGATATCCTCTTTGTCATTTTTTATTGCATCTATTTGATTCTTCTATCTTTTCTTCTTTATTAGTCTTGCTAGTGGTCTATCAATTTTGTTGATCTTTTCAAAAAACCAGCTCCTGGATTCATTGATTTTTTGAAGGGTTTTTTTTGTCTCTATTTCCTTCAGTTCTGCTCTGATCTTAGTTATTTCTTGCCTTCTGCTAGCTTTTGAATGTGTTTGCTCTTGCTTCTCTATTTCTTTTAATTGTGATGTTATGGTGTCAATTTTAGATCTTTCCTGCTTTCTCTTGTGGGCATTTAGTGCTCTAAATTCCCCTCTACACACTGCTTTGAATGCGTCCCAGAGATTCTGGTATGTGGTGTCTTTATTCTCGTTGGTTTCAAAGAACATCTTTATTTCTGCCTTATTTCGTTATGTGCCCAGTAGTCATTCAGGTGCAGGTTGTTCAGGTCCCGTGTAGTTGAGCAGTTCTGAGTGAGTTTCTTAATCCTGAATTCTAGTTTGATTGCACTGTGGTCTGAGAGACAGTTTGTTATGATTTCTGGTCTTTTACATTTGCTGAGGAGTGCTTGACTTCCAACTATGTGGTCAATTTTGGAATAGGTGTGGTGTGGTGCTGAAAAAAATGTATATTCTGTTGATTTGGGGTGGAGAGTTCTGTAGATGCCTATTAGGTCCACTTGGTGCAGAGCTGGGTTTAATTCCTGGATATCCTTTTTAACTTTCTGTCTCATTAATCTGTCTAATGATGACAGTGGGGTGTTAAAGTCTCTGATTATTATTGTTTGGGAGTCTAAGTCTCTTTGTAGGTCACTAAGGACTTGCTTTATGAATCTAGGTGTTCCTGTATTGGGTGCATATATATTTAGGATAGTCAGCTCTTCTTGTTAAATTGATCCTTTTACCATTATGTAATGGCCTTCTTTGTCTCTTTTGATCTTTGTTGGTTTAAAGTCTGTTTTATCCGAGACTAGGATTGCAACCCCTGCCTTTTTTTCTTTTCCATTTGCTTGGTAGATCTTCCTCCATCCCTTTATTTTGAGCCTATGTGTGTCTCTGCACATGAGATGGGGTTCCTGAATACAGCACATTGATGAGTCTTGACTCTTTATCCAATTTGCCAGTCTGTGCCTTTTAATTTGAGCGTTTAGCCCATTTACATTTAAGGTTAGTATTCTTAAGTGTGAATTTGATCTTGTCATTATGATGTTAGCTGGTTATTTTGCTCATTAGTTGATGCAGTTTCTTCCTAGTCTCCATGGTCTTTACAATTTGGCATGTTTTTGCAGTGGCTGTTACTGGTTGTTCCTTTCCATGTTTAGTGCTTCTTTCAGGAGCTCTTTTAAGGCAGGCCTGGTGGTGACAAAATCTCTCAGCATTTGCTTGTCTGTAAGGGATTTTATTTCTCCTTCATTTATGAGGCTTAGTTTGGCTGGCTATGAAATTCTGGGTTGAAAATTCTCTTCTTTAAGAATGTTGAATATTGTTCCCCACTCTCTTCTTGCTTGTAGAGTTTCTACTGAGAGATCAGCTGTTAGTCTGATGGGCTTCCCTTTGTGGGTAAACTGACCTTTCTCTCTGGCTGCCCTTAATATTTTTTCCTTCATTTCAATTTTGGTGAATCTGACAATGGTTTGTCTTGGAGTTGCTCTTCTCGAGGAGTATGTTTGTGACATTCTCTGTATTTCCTGAATTTGAATGTTGGCCTGCCTTGCTAGATTGGGGAAGTTCTCCTGGATAATATCCTACTGATTGTTTTCCAACTTGGTTCCATTTTCCCCATCACTTTCAGATACAGCAATTAGACATAGATTTGGTGTTTTCACATAGTCCCATATTTCTTGGAGGCTTTGTTTGTTTCTTTTTATTCTTTTTTCTCTGAACTTCTCATCATGCTTCATTTCATTCATTTCATCTTCCATTGCTGATACCCTTTCTTCCAGTTGATCGCATTGGTTACTGAGACTTGTGCATTCATCACGTAGTTCCTGTGTCATGGTTTTCAGCTCCATCAGATCCTTTAAGGACTTCTCGGCATTGATTATTCTAGTTATCTAATTTTTTCTCAAAGTTTTTAACTTCTTTGCCATTGGTTTGAACTTCCTCCTTTAGCTCGGAGTAGTTTGATCTTCTGAAGCCTTCCTCTCTCAACTCATCAAAGCCATTCTCCATTCCATTGCTGGTGAGGAGCTGCATTCCTTTGGAGTAGAGGTGCTATGATTTTTAGAGTTTCCAGTTTTTCTGCTCTGTTTTTTCCCCATCTTTGTGGCTTTATCTACATTTGGTCTTTGATGATGGTGACGTACAGATGGGTTTTTGGTATGGATGTCCTTTCTGTTTCTAAGTTTTCCTTCTAACAGTCAGGACCCTCAGCTGCAGGTCTGTTGGAGTTTACTGGAGGTCGTCCACTCCAGACCCTCTTTGCCTGGGTGTCAGCAACGGTGACTGCAGAACAGCAGATACTGGTGAACCACAAATGCTGCTGCCTGTTGTTGGTTCTTCTGGAAGTTTTGTCTCAGAGGAGTACCCGGCCGTGTGAGATGTCATTCCACCCCTACTGGGGGATGCCTCCCAGTTAGGCTACTCAGAGGTCAAGGACCCACTTGAGGAGGCTGTCTGCCCATTTTCAGATCTCAAGCTGCATGCTGGGAGAACCACTACTCTCTTCAAAGCTGTGGGACAGGGACATTTATGTCTACAGAGGTTATTGCTGTCTTTTGTTGGTCTGTGCCCTGCCCCCAGAGGTGGAGCCTACAGAGGCAGGCAGGCCTCCTTGAGCTGTGGTGGGCTCTACACAATTCGAGATTCCTGGCCACTTTGTTTACCTACTCAAGCTTGAGCAATGGCAGGTGACCCTTCCCCAGCCTCACTGCCACCTTGCAGTTTGATCTCAGACTGCTCTGCTAGCAATGAGTGAGGCTCTGTGGGTGTAGGACCCTCAGAGCCAGGTGCAGAATATAATCTCCTGGTGTGCTGTTTGTGAAGCCTATTGGAGAAGCACAGTATTAAGGTGGGAGTGACCCAATTTTCCAGGTGCCATCTGCCATCCCTTTCTTTGACTAGGAAAGGGAATTCCCTGACCCCTTGCACCTCCCAGGTGAGGCGATGCCTCATCTTGCTTCAGCTCATGCGTGGTGCACTGTACCCACTCTCCTGCACCCACTGACCAGCACTCCCCAGTGAGATGAGCCTGGTACCTTAGTTGGAAGTGCAGAAATCACCAATCTTCTGCGTTGCTCACACTGGGAACTGTAGACTGGAGCTGTTCCTGTTCAGCCACCTTGGCTCCACTGACCAAGACTAAATATTTTTTACAAACATATTCAAATGGTCAACAGTTGTGTAGAAAGATGCTAAACATTACCATTCATGAGAAAATTGCAAATCAAAAGATACCACTTTACAGAAGTTGGAATGGCTAATATAAAAAAAAGAAATATGACAAGTGTTAACAAGGATGTGACAAAATATTTCTGAACAGTCTTAATGAGTTGTAAACTGGAAGAGTCATTATGAAAATTAGTATGCAAGTTATTTTAAAAAATAGAACTATTGTACAATCCCGAAATTCCACTTCTGTCTATAAACAAAATAAAATCAGCATCTCAAAAATAATTTGCACCCCTGTATTCAATGCAGCGTTATTCACAACTGTCAAGGGCATTTTTTTAAAAAAAACGACTTATCTGTAAATGCTGAATGGATAAGGAAAATGTGTTATAAATAGACAACTGGATATTATTCACCCATAGAAAGGAATGAAATTCTGCTATTTCAACAACATGAATGGACCTGCGTACATCATGCTCTGCAAAATAAGCCAGGCACAGAAAGACAAACACTGTATGTTCTCACTTAAATGGAGAATTTAAAAAGCCTGAACTCATAGAAGCAGAGAGTACAATGGTAATGACCAGGCCTGGAGGTAGAAAAAATGATAAGGTGTTCAGAGTACAAACTTTCAGTTATTAGATAAATAAGTTTTGGGGGTCTAATGTATAGCTTTAAAATGTAGTGAATAACAGTGTTTTGTATGCTTAAAATTTGCTACAACAGTAGGAGACCTCAAATGCTCTCGCTACAAAAAACATAACCATGTGAGGTGACATAAATGTTCATCTACTTAATTGTATTAAACATTTTACAATATATATCTATCAAATTATTATAATGTACAAAATACATAATTATGCAATTTTTGTTGGTCAAAAAATTAATGTTATGTACACATGCATATATTCACATAAGTATGTATATACACATATATAAAACATATACACATATATCAATTACATATGTTATGTATATACTTGTGTGTGTGTATATATATACACACACATACATATCAATGACAAAATCCTAGTAAGCTTCAAACTAAACAATAGAAAATTATAAAATGATAACTATTTAAAAATCAGGAAACCAATGGGTATTTCATACATGATCAGCAATATTCTAAGTTCCTCAATGGCAAAGTACATGTTTTAAATTTAGAAAGTAGATACATTAAACCATATTACAGTTTAGGAATTATGGCACAGAGTGTTTACACTATTAGCCTCAATACATACCAAAAACTTAAAATTTTGAAGTAAAATAACATTAGGTTTTATTATATGGAGTAGATGCTCAGTGTTCTGATAAAATTATTGAGTATGAATTTCTGTAGAATCACATTTGAAACTTTCACAGGATATGAAATTATAAAGCAGAAAACATAGGACATCTGAATGTGGTGTTTCTGGGATTTCTAAACCAAATCCCAATATCTCCACTACTGTCACACATTTTAGACAAGACTCAAAATGGAAATTAGAAAATGTTTAACATAGAGTTCCTTAAAAATCACAGATGGCCCCATGTCCTCAAAGGCAATAAAAGAGCAAGCAGCCAGGTTCTCCAGTCCCTTGTAAGCCATGCAAAGGGCTTTGATTTTCTTTGTAACCTAGATGAATGATCGTTGAAGGGGAAGTCCAGTCCTAGAAAATTGAAGAGCACGGGGCAGAAGACGTCTGTCTCTAATGAAAGCAAGAGAAAGAAATCAGGGCTTCTCAGAAACGATTTCCATTGGAGCATAGCTTCACAAACCACTTAAGATCTGGCTTTCTCCTTGACCTTTGGACATCTCATCTGTGTCATCTGCCTTATTCACTCCCACCTATTTGGATGTTTGGCTACTATCTCCTGTCTCCTCACACTCTGGGGCTTTTTTTTTTTTTCTCAATGTAGGTGATTAGGTTTAGCTTAGAGAACAGCCAAGGTGTCTGTATTAGAAAAAGTAATATGACTTATGCTGTGATTTTCCAATTACTACTTAGTACTGTGCTCAGTGGATAAAAACAGAACATTATAAGAGTCTAAAAATGTAATACCAAATACTATTTCCTCACAGAAACGTTATGATATTTAAAAACTTTACTAAACTTGTGGGTCCTTAGCTCCACGTCCCAGTGCTGCTGAATCAAAACTTGAGTGGTTGGCTGGGCATGGTGACTAACACCGCTGATCCCAGCACTTTGAGAGGCCAAGGCAGGCAAATCACTTAAGCCCAGGAGTTTCAGGCCAGCCTGGGCAACATGGCGAGACCTAGTCTATGCGTTGAGGGTGGGGTGGAGGGGGAAAGGTGGTGGTAATGGGAGGTGGTAACGCGATTATTAGGTGTGGGCAACCACATTTTGCGCCTCTAAATTTGTGGAGTTACCACTAATCTAAAATTAAGGATACAGAACAGCTGAAGAAAGAAAAAGATTTTTGTCGAGATGAAACCTCCTCGTGGGGGTCCGCAGCTGCAATACCGCCAGGAGGCAGCATCCCACCTCTTCCGCCTGGCTGTAGCCCCACCAGGAACCCGGCTGTAGCCGGTACTATATCCCGAAGGCTCAGGCTAGGGTTTTCTGCCCTCCTGGGTGTCTTCCCGCTCCCCGGACCCCAGGCAATTGAATTCATTCATCAAGCGCCGGAGCGACCGTCCAAGCTGGGTTAGCAGGGCCCACAGTCGCCAGCCAAGACCTCCGCTCCAGAACCCGTGGGCTGCTTTCCCCGGGGGAGGACATTGTCTTCGCCAGCCATGAAGAAATCCGTCCCTGTGCACCCTGTTTCCCATTGCCACCGACTTCGTGTAAACTCTAGTCCCAAGGACATGAGAGAGACCCAGGCCTGGCCCCGTGGACACGCTCGGTGCCACGACTTCCACCAGATGGACGGGTGCACTCTACAAATCTCGGGGCCCACCGCACCAAGGAGACAGAAGCAAACAAATGAAGGACCCTACGAAACGCACCCCCAAAGCAACCAACCAATCCAAGAAAAAAAAAACACGTCTCAGGTTTCCATTGGTTATCCTGCATGGGGGGCCCTGACCCTCTGTTCTAGCCTGTCCCAAGCACCCTCCTCCTCACCCCGGCTTGCTCAAAGGGGCCCTGTCTACCTGAGCAGAGCCTCCCTCTCCAAGGCTCTGTCTCTCCCGCTCTAAAACTCCCTCACCCTCTCCCTTTCTCTACTTCCTCCTCCACCTCTCGCTTTTCTGTCACCTTCTGTCTCTCTCCCCCTCCACCTTTCTCTCTCTCCCCCCATTTCTATCTCTCCATCCCGGTCTCCCTAGCTCTCTTTCAAGATGTGTCTGTGTCTTTGTGTGTCCTTGTGTTTGTGTCCGTGTGTGTGTCCGTGTGTGTGTGTGTGTCCGTGTGTGTGCGTGTGTGCCTGTGTGCGTGCACCCGTGTGTATCTCTGTGTGTGTCGGGGTGGGTTTGCTCCTGGTGGTGGTGTAGTGTGTCTGGGTGTCCGTCAGCCCCTCTTTCCCGCGATCAGGCTGCCGGGGCTCTAGTGCCAGCGCGGGGCAAGGCCTTCTTGTCCTTTTGGCCATGGGCGGGTTCTCCTCGGGACAAGCGACGATGGTGTAGGTATTATGAGAAAAAAAGTCCCGCGGGTTTGGGCCGGCTGTTCGCCCCTGGGCAGCCCTGGCGGCTCTGGGTGTGTGGGGCAAGAAGGGGCCTTGCAGGAGGGGCAGCGAGGGATCCAAAACAATTTTCCGTGGCATGGCGGAGGACCCGAGGGGATCCCAGGACTGTGGCTCCCGGGCCATGACGCCTCCGAGCACACCCTGTCCTGAGGCGGCCCGATGTGTTGGAAGCTCGGAAGCTCGCTAGCCGGGGTAAGGCCTGGAGCGTCAGCGAAAGGGAGGCTGCCTGGTGGGCCTGGAGCCTGGGCAGGGGACTGAGGCATCGCGGCCTGACTAGGGATTCCTGTTTCCTGCAACATGGGGAGTCTCCAAAATGGCCTGTTTGGAAACTGGAAAGGAGAGCGAAGACACGATGCTGCTTTTCCACGCTTCGCTGGAGGTTTCTGTGTCCCCACAGAGCTCAGGAAAGAAACAGTCAACATGGTCACGCTTTTGGGGGCCAGAGACACGTGAGCAACAGGCCCCCTTGCAGAGGGCAAAGGAACGTGGAATCCGGAATCATGGTTCACTGGGCTTGAGTGTGACTCCTGTGTGGACGGGAGTGTCTTCCTCGCACTCTGTTGCAGGCTCAGCGTGAGGATATGTCATCTATGAACCATGTGGATGAAAAACGGACAACCATTCGGAGTCTCGGCTCTGCTCTTTGGGGAATTCGCTCATTCCTTGGGAGGCGGAATTCGTCTGAATCGCTCCCGGATGAAGTAACCCAGGCTGGCGATCCCAAGGGCCGGTGAGCGCACCCTCAGCCGACGCGGCCGTGGGTCGAGCACTCAGCCTGCACTGGGCACCCAACATTTTCCCGGAGTTCGAGGTCCTGCTGGTCCAGGAGGCAGAAGACCGCTTTTCTCTTTGCCTTCCTTTCTCTGTTTCTTGCTCCTTTTCTCCCTCTGTCTATCCTTCCCTCTGTTCTTCCTTGTCTCCCTCTCTCCCTCCCTCCCTCTGTTCTTCTTTCCTTCCCTCTCTCCCTCCATCCATACCTCCCTTTCTCAATCCTTCCCTCCCTCCCTTCCTGTCTTTTTCTTTCCCTCCCTTCCTCCCTCCATCCCTTCCAAGTTCCCTCCGTTCATCCGTCCTTTCCTCCCTCTGTCCCTCCCTCTCGCTTTGTCTCCGTTCCTCTCCCCATCTCTGCCTGGCTTCCCTCCGCCTAGAAAGGGCAGAACCACGGTTTGCGCGAGATCTCGGAGTCTACATTTAGTTACCGGGCGCTCCACGTGATGCCGACGAGGATGGCGGGGCACGGGTGGGCAAGTGAGGGTGGAGCTGGGAGGTAGTGGAGTTGAGCTGCTGAAAGGAGAGCAGGCCTGGCCGCTGCACGGGCCGGTGTTTCCCGGGGTGGAGGTCTCCGCCTACACCACTGAAGAAAGCAGGGGGACGGGGGAAGGGATGAGAGCCCTGCCTGGGCTGGTCCCAAACCCTAGCCGGCTGCCCGCGGACCCGCGCATGCGCAGTAGATGGCCCATCTCTGAGTACCTGGGCTGGCTCTGAAATCCTTGGGATGCTCAGGAAAGAATGACAGCCCTCCTTTCTGTGGAGTCTCTCGCCGGACCTGGACTCAGGGATCCTAAACAGGTCAGCTGGAAGGGAAGACACAGGTCTCCATGCCGAACCAGAGGTTCACCGCGAAAGAGGGGCCACCGCCCTGCCCCCACCCGGTCCCAACCCCGCGTCCTAAAGCTCCTCCAGCTGAGCCCAGTGTTCTTCTCGGCTGAGGAGTGGTTCCAGAAAAGCGGGCTCTTCCACATCCTTCAACTCCCCCAGTGGCTCCTTTGCTAGGAAAGGTTGTGCCTATTGCTGAAATTCTGGGGTCGACAGGAGCTCATATAACAGGGTGGATGCTACTGCAGATGAACGCTCCAGCTCCTGGAGCGGTTGGGAGGGTGCCTGGATGGCTTACATCTGCTTCTGACACGCAGAGGCCTCCATGGGCGCGAGCTGCGGAGGTAGATGTGCCTCAACTTCGCGTTCCCACGCGCCCTGGCGACCTGGGGACCCTGGCCCCAGCCCCAATACGGACTCGTGTGGGACGTGTGCGGCGCAAGCACACCTTGCCCCTGTGACTCAGCCTGAGCGCCTCAAGTTGTCCCACTGAGCACGCACCCAGAAGGCCGCCGTGCTGTGGGTCCTGGTCCCCCTGCCATCTATTTGACTCAGCCTGAGCGGCCCAAGCTGTCCCATTGAGCACGCACCCAGAAAGCCACCGTACTGCGGGTCCTGGTCGCCCTGCCATCTGTTCGGGTGCGGAGGTCACCCAGGTGTCTGAGGGTGGGACAGCGCCACTTCCGAAGGAGCCAGGGCAGCAAACCCAAAATCCCCTTGTGCCGCGGCAGGTTGGGAGATTCCTTCTGCCTGCGAAGCCTGGCTGGGCTGCAGCAGAGGGGCGACCCTTGCTGCCTGGTTCACGAAAGCCCCCTGTTCCCCACGCCCTGGCGTGGGTGAAGGCGACCAAGGAGGGAGGGTGTCACCTGCTGAGGGCCGCGTTGCACAGGCCGCCTGCGTGCGCGGGTTCCCTGCCACCCTGGCCTGGATGCCTGGACCTTCGATTCTGACACGAAATCTGAATCCTGGACTCCAAAAGTCAGGTCTCTCTGGCCAGTTCGGATACGGGTTCCGCTCAAAGTACGCTGGCAGGGCATCTTTTTCGTTCATGTTACAAAGGAGTCTCCTCCGCCATCCTCGTCCTAGCGGGGAAGGGGCTGTCAGAAGGTGTCGGGAGAGCCATCGCGAGGGCACCTGGCTGGAATTTCACGGACAGACACGGGCAGAGAGAGGCCGGCGTCTCCCGTGAGCCTCAGTTGGCCTCTGTGCTGCAGGCAGGTCCAGTCAGGAGTCCGACCCCGCCAGTGGCCCTTATGAAGACCCACCAGCTTCACCCCTTCATGAATATGCATGAGCACGCAAGGGCCCTGGGTAACCCGTCCTCGGAAGCCAGAAACCACAGACAAAGGGCCTTGTGTGGTAGGTGAAGTGGGGGCCAGATCGGCCGGGAAAGGGGGTTTCTGGGGCTGGCTCTCTGAGTTCTCCAGAATTCTATAAAAACTGAAAGTTTCTCTCTGGGCTCACACACGATTTCATGGAGAAACCACCCTGGAAGGGTGGAGAACTGAACCTCCATGACATGTGGAACTGAACCTCCATGACAGTCTTGAGTTTTCCAGGCCCTCTCCGTGAAGGCAGCAATGCCCGTGGGTGTCGCCGTTGCCGTGATAGTCTCACACAAGCAGGTGTGTGGATCTCATTCATTTTCTTTTTTTTAATTTTCATTTTTATTTCTACCTCTTAAAGTCAATGATAAAGTCACAAGTGTAAAATGAATGCATTTAAAAACATAAAAGATACATTTTGGTGACAAGAAGTATGCAATGATCATGAAAATCTACTGTACACTTTGCCAAGGTCAAAGAATGAGGGACAATGTGGAAAAGCCAACCTTCAAATATATCCTTAACAAAAACTCTCTCCTACATAGTAAAAGCATCATCTGAACAGCAGCTCCAACCGAGAAAAAAAAAACAAAAAAACAAAAAGCAGGATAGATGAGAGAGATAACTTTCCCCAGGTTTTCCACATAAAAACATGTGGTCACCAGGAATTCAAGGTAACTTCAAAAGCCACATTTAATTCAAAATAAAATGAACATTTCTGACAGATGACAACAGTATGATACTGATTTTTTTCTTTCCTAGATACAAATGATATGGGGGGTTTCTTAACAGTTTAGTAATCTTCTAAGAACAACTGTAGAAATAACCCCAATTCCACCATCCCAGCCACTGGTATAAAACAAATAACCTTCCATTGATACTGTCTTTCACATAACTAAAATATCCTCACTTACTTGGAACAATTTCATGCTTGCACATGATCACAAGCACTTGTTTTTAGATGTTGTGGAATTATTGGAGCTGAGATTTTTGAAACAATATCTGAATCTTAGCAGAGAGATAATAATCCTTTCACTATACATTGATTGGGCTTCCTTAACCAAATCTGAGCAACTACTGTAATAATAATGCTGGTAGTAGTCCATGATACTCCCAAATTCTTCCCTTTAATAAATATATAATTCATGTAACTCTAGCAAATATGTTACATTGCACACTTTCTTAACAAGAAATGGCTGTTTTCAGGCCTTATTAGGAAAACAAACAAACAAACAATGGCGGTTACTACCTGTTTTTTTATCACTGATAAGCTACAATAAAGCTCAAATACGGACAGTTTAATTATGTGATATTAAGTAAAAAATGAAAACCATTATAGTTTTACCAAAAGAAACATAAAAAATATAGCAAGAAGTCAAATGATCATGGCATAAGTCCCAAAGATTACACTATGATTCTGAACAGGATTTTCAAAACAAAGGGTATCTACATACAATTTCTGTAAATATTTCTTGTACTAGAAAGATCCAAAGCAAACGTAGGCACAGCCCTACCTTGTCAAAGATAAATATTCAGATAAACTAGAAGTTCCATCTGCTAAAGTGCATCCGCTGACCAGGTCTACCGTGGCCCTGCTACTTACAGCCATCTAAGAAAGTGGCCTCACTCATGCTCATTCATTCATTCTGTGGCCTATCAAGAGTCACACATAACAATGGTTTTGCTTTTTTAAGAAAACCAAATACTTTATACAGTGAACTAGAGAAAAAACAATTCTAAATATACTTTTAAAGTTCTAGAGAGTTAAGATAACCTCATTTTTTAAAATAGTGAAAATGTAAAGGGTCCATAGAAAGAGTTGTATTAAGTACATGCTTCCTATTTTAATAATTAACTTGCTGTGCTCTTAAAATCTGTATGAGAGAAGCGAATATTTTACTCATGTCTTTTGTCAAGAGATTCAAAAGCAAAAGTAGCAGTGCTGTAAAATTTCATAAAATTTGTGGGATTTTTAAAAGCTAAATTATTCAATATTTTGTATTGTTATTGCACTCATATATTGATTGCCCGGAATATATATACAGCAACCCAGCAACAGTGATTGCAACAAAAGTAAGGTAAATAGATCTACAAAGCATTTGATTTCCTTAGTAGATACATGAAGTTTTCATAGAGGAAATGCAAATTCAGATCAGGTTACATAAGCTTAACAATTATTTATACCTTATATAAAATTAAATCTAACCCTCACCACTACAAATCTGTAAGGAATCCCTGTCAGGAATCTACAGGACTTGGCTCGTATTTACATTCGACACACACTTAGAAATTTCATAAATGATGAGATGCAGGCTTAGGGGATTCCTCAAAGGGCTCCACCCAAAAGGAAAAGAAAGTGAGTTAAACAGAGAATTACCACTGACGTATTTGTGGGTAATCAGCTCATTCCTCAGCCTCTAGACAGTGAGGAGGATGAAAAAATGGAAGAAGATAACAAAGAAGAGGAAGAAAAAGATCACAGTGAAGCGATGAAGCCAGAGGAGGGACCTCAAAATTTAGAGAGAAAAAATCATGAAGCTGCCCCTCCCTGAATCTTTAAAAGCTTACTTGACATATTTTAGAGACAAATAACTTAGATCAAGAAGAAAGAATGCCTACTGATAATTCCTTCAGTCTTGAAAATGTAGCATTTGTTAGGAATTAAAAGAATTATTTCTTTCATCAGAGCAAATTATAGTGGAAAAAGTGTCACTTGTTACTGTCAGTAACATAAATGATGTATTGAGTGAATAAAAGAATTCCTTTTATAAAATCTATTTTTCTTTAAATCTTGGAAAATTGTTGTTTTAGCTCAGAGTGATTTCAAAGCGGAATGCAACAGCAGTCAAGACTTGTGTACTATAAATCCTTTTGTGATTCCTTATGGATCTCGTTCATTTTCATGTAGAAAAGGAGAACGAAACTACAGAGAAAAGAAACGCCCTGTGCATCACGGCCTGACGATAGATTCCTGTTTCCTGCAACATGGGGAGACTCCACTATGGCCTGTTTCCAAACAGGAAACTGGAAAGGAGAGCGAAGACACGATGCTGCTTTTCCATGCTTCTCTAGAGGTTTCTGTGTCCCCACAGAGCTCGGGAAACAAACAGTCAACATGGTCATGCTTTCAGGGGCCAGAGACACATGAGCAACACGCCCCCTTGCAGAAGGCAAAGGAACGTGGAACCCGAAACCACACTTCAGTCGGCCTGAGTGTGACCCCTGTGTGGACGAAACTATCCACCTCGAGCTCCATTGCAGGCTCAACGTGGGGCTATCTCATCTGTGAACCATGTGGATGAAAAATGGACAATCACCCCAGTCTCGGCTCATTGCTCTCTGGGCAATTCGCTCATTCCTTGGGAGACGAAATTCGTCTGAATCATTCCCGGATGAAGTAACCCAGGCTGGCAATCCGGAGGGCTGGTGAGAGCCCCGCAGGCCGATGAGGCTGTGGGCCCAGCACTTAGCCTGCACTGGGCACCCAACATTTTCCCGGAGTGCGAGATCCTGCTGGTCCTGGAGGCAGAAGACCGCTTTTCTCTCTGCCTTCCTCTCTCTGTTTCTTGCTCCCTCCCTCCCTCTTTCTCTCCGTCCCCCCCTCAGTTCCTCCCTTCCTCCCTCCCTCCCTCCTTCCCTCTCTCCCTCCTTCTATCCCTCCATCCCTTCTGAGGTCCCAATGTTCATCCGTTCTTTCCTCCCTCCATCGCTCCCTCCCTATCTGTCTCCGTTCCTCTCCCCATCTCTGCCTGAGTTCCCTCCCGCGTAGAAAGGGCGCGGAAAGAAGAGCAGGACTGGCATCTGCCTGGGCCAGTGTTTCCCTGGATGGTCTCCGCCCGCCCCACTGAAAAACGCGGCAGGGGGCAAGACGGAAGGGATGAGAGCTCCGCCTTGGCTAGTTAGAAAACCTAGGCTGCTGCCTGCTAACCCGCGCATGAACAGTAGACAGTCAGCCTCCAGGCACCTGGACGGGCTCTGGGATCCCCGTGATGTTCAGGAAAGAATGACAGCCCTCTTCTGAGTGGAGTCTCTCACGGGACCTGGAACTCAGGGATCCTAGGCAGGTCAGCTGGAAGGGAAGACATGCCTCTCCATACAGACTCAGAGGTTCACCGCGAAAGAAAGGCCGCCGCCCTGCCCCCAACCCGCCCCAATCCCGCGTCCTAAAGCTCCTCCAGCAGAGCCCGGTGTTCTTCCTGGCCGAGGAGTGGTTCCAGCCGAGCGGGCTCTTCCACGTCCTTCAACTTCCCCAGTGGCGCCGGATCTAGGAAAGGCTGTGACTTTTGCTGAAACTCTGGGGTTGAGAGGAGCTTATCTAACAGGCTGGGGGTGAGTGTGGATGAGCGCCCCTGCTCCTGGAGCGGTTGGGAGGCGCCTGGATGGCTTGCATCTGTGCTTGACGCAGAGGCCTCTGGGGTCGTGAGCTTCGGAGGTGAATGTGCCCCGTCTTCGGTTTCCCACGCCACTCTGGCGACCTAGGGCTCCAACACCACCGCGGACTCCGGTGGGACGTGGGTGGCACAAACACACCTTGCCCCTGTGACTCAGCTTGAGGGGGCTCAAGCTGTCCCACTGAGCACGCGCCCAGCAGGCCCCCATGCTGCGGGTCCTGGTCCTCCTGGCATTTATTGGGGTGCAGAGGCCACCGAGTAGTCTGATGGTGGGACAGTCCTACTTCCAGGGGAGCCAGGGCAGCGAACACAAAATCCTTGCGCGCCGGGGCAGGTTCAGAGATTCCTTCTGCCTGCGCAGCCTGGCTGGGCTGGAGCGGGGGGACGTCTCTTGCTGCCTGGCTCACGAAAGCCCCCTGTGGGAGATCCTCAGGCGTGCAGAGCGTGTGGGGTGCGGGAAGCCCCGTTCCCCACGCCTGGGTGTGCGTGAATCGATTGAGGAGGGAGGAGGCTGACACCCGCCAGGGGTGTTAATTAGTAGCCACAGTGGCCTCAAAGAGCTCAAATGAAAGGAAGAATTGCACGTCTCTCACTTGAAGTCCAGAGCTAGAAATGATTAAGCTTAGTGAAGATGTACAATTTGCATCGCTAGAGAGACGTCAACACTTGGCTTCAAAACTTCAAAGGATGGGCTGACTCTCTTTGAGGACCACTGCAGTTGGTGAGTAACTTACAGCCAATGCTCAAGAAATGGAACGTCACAGTCTGAGTGACAACACATCTGTTAACAGCATGGTTTACTGAATATTTTAATCCCACTATTGAGACCTACTGCTCAGAAAAAAAAAAAAAAAAAAATTCCTTTAAAGGGATAGCTACTTGGCCAGGGGCAGTGGCTCACACCTGTAATCCCTGCACTTTGGGAGGCCAAGGTGGGTGGATCCCTGAGGTCAGGAGTTCGAGACCAGCCTGGCAAAAATGATGAAACCCATCTCTACTAAAAATACAAAAAAATTAGTTGGGCATCGTGGTGGTACCTGTAATTTCAGCTACTTGGGAGGCTGAGGCAGAAGAATGTCTTGAACCCTGGAGGCGGAGGTTGCAGTGAGCAGAGACCATGCCACTGCTCTCCAGCCTGGGCAAGAAGAAGGAAACTACATAAAGGAAAAAAAAAAAAGGAAAGAAAAGAAAAAAAGGAAAAAAGATTGTTGCTTATTGACAATTCACCTAGCTACCCAGAAGTTTAGATGGAGATGTACTTGGAAATTAATGTTATTTTAATGGCTGCTAACACAATATCTATCCTTCAGCCTGTAGATCAAGGAGTGGTTTTGACTTTAAAGTGTTTTTATTAAATAATAAATGCATTTTGTTAAGGTATAGCTGTAATAGATAGTAATTTTTTGATGAATCTGGATAAATTGAATTGAAAACCTTTTGGAAAGATTTCACCATTAATCCCTTCATGATATTTCAACCTCCTCTAGTGAATCACAAATGCCCTTAATAGCAAATGCCATTAAGGACATTTGTGATTGACGGGAGGAGGTTGAAATATTAACATTAACAGGAGATTGGAAGAAGTTGATTACAGCCTTCAGGGAAGGCTAATTCTACATGCTAAGGCCATAATTGTGCAGGGGCACAATGCACTACAGAAAGCCGCAGGGACCTCTGACCTTGAAAGCACAGTATTGTCCAAGGTTTCTCCCCATGTGATAGTCTGAAATATGGCCTTGTGGGATGAGAAAGACCTGACCATCCCCCAGCCCGACAACCCTTAAGGGTCTGTGCTGAGGTGGATTAGTAAAAGAGGAAAGCCTCTTGCAGTTGAGATAGAGGAAGGCCACTGTCTCCTGCCTGCCCCTGGGAACTGAAAGTCTCAGTATAAAACCCGAGTGTACATGTAGAATTAGAATACAACATAGTTTAAGCATAACTTTTATAAGCACTGGGAAACAAAATGTTCATGCGACTAACTTGATTGTAACATTTGCCTTATTGTGGTTGTCTGGAACCAAACCCACACTGTCTCTGAGTATGCTCGTAGGTTTTTGGTTGTTCTTTGTTTTGAGACAGGGTTTCACTCTGTCACCCAGACCAGAGTGCAGTGGCACGATCATAGCTCACTGCATCCTCAAACTGCTGGGTCAAGTGATTGTTCTACCATAGCCTCCTGAGTAGCTGGGACTACAGGCATGCAGCACACTATGCCTGGCTATTTTTGTTTGTGTGTTTGAGACAGAGTCTCGCTCTTTCACCCAGGCCAGAGTGCAGTGGCTCTATCTCGGCTCACTGCAAGCTCTACCTCCCGGGTTCATGCTATCCTCCTGCCTCAGCCTCCCGAGTACCTGGGACTAGAGGCACCCACACACGGCCCGGCTAATTTTTTGTATTTTTAGTAGAGATGCGGTTTCACCATGTTAGCCAGGATGGTCTCTATCTCCTGACCTCGTGATCCACCAGCCTCGGCCTCCCAAAGTGCTGGGATGACAGGCGTGAGCCATCGTGCCCAGCCTGCCTTTTCTTTCTGGTGGCAGAAGCCCCATCGTGTGTGGTGCGCCTGATCTCCAATGCTTTTGAACAGTGTAGAAAGTGTTGCTGTCTGTATTTAATTTTTTCCTACATGTATGGTCTCGATCGATCACAAGATCAATAAGCCCTTCTCCTTATTCTACTTCCCTTTCTAGCAACGGAGAACTTTGATTGGATTTTTCCTGTCTACAGACAGGAATGAGTCTGCTGTTTTCTTTTTTAAACCCGAGGTGACTGAGCCTGAGGGCCTAGAGCATAGCTACCCTCCCCCAATCCCCAACTGGTGATTGTGGTGGTGGTGGTGGTGGTGCTTTTGTGTTCCAGCTTCTGTTCTGTTGTTGTTGTTGTTGCTGTTGCTGCTGCTGCTGGTGCTGTCGTCGTTGTTTTGGTATTTTACAGACTCAGAGGGTGTAGGTGCTTGTTTGTTAGAACAGCATATTACTGCCTCCGGATGTAGAAGTGGACCTCCAGTGTATCCGATATCCACGTGGTGAACGTTTTCTCCGACGGGCGATTTATTCATCCCTCATTCCCTTCTTACCCTCCTCCTCCCTTTTGGAGTGTCTGTTATTTCCATCTTGATGACTGTGTGCCTACCCACTGTTTACCTCCCTCTTGTAAGTAGAAGGCAGTTTACTGGATACATACTTGCTTCCAGCTCTATCCATGTTGTGGGAAAAGACGTGAAATCACTCATTTTTGTGCCTGCACCATTGGAAAATTGTAACTTTCTTGGTAGTTTTCTTTTTTCTTTTCTTTTCTTTTCTTTTTTTCTTTCCTTCTCCTCCTCCTCCTTTTTTTCATTTTTTTCAGCTGGGCTCTCCTACTTGTGTTGCTCAGTTGCTCAGGCTGGTCTCAAACTCCTGGCCTTGACACTTCTCCCGTCACATCCACTGTCTGGTTGTTGAAATGATCATCTCTCATAAAATTGAAAAGATGAAAAAAATAAAGAGAAAGACAAAAAGCACGGGGTGAACGTTTCTCTTGCCGCCTCCCAGGGTGCACGTTGGACCCGATAGGAGGGAGGGAGTTTGGCTGGGTGGGTTTTCAGTGCTAAATCCTCCTGAGGGCCTCCTTCCCTCTCCCCCTTGTCCCCGCTTCTCCTCCAGCCAAGGATCCCACCGCCGCCGTGGGATTTTCCATGGGAGAGGTATGGGAGAGGACTGACACGGCTTCCAGATCTATATCCTGCCAGACGTCTCTGGCCCAGCGTCCCCCACCGGCTGCCTGCCACCTTCCGGGAGCTCTGAGGCCGATGCCCCGCCCCCCTTCACGTCCCGCCACCCTCCCCTGGCTGGCCTTTGCCAGGTGACCTCAAGGGAGCCGCGGTGATGCTGCTTTCGAATCCTCCAGCGAAGACTTCCACCAGATGCCCCAGGAGGGCCGGATGGGATGAGACTGGACCACCCCGGACCGTGCTGTTCTTGGGGGTGGGTTGACGTACAGGGTGGACTGGCAGCCCCAGCATTGTAAAGGGTGCCCGGGTATGGAAATGGCACATAGGATGCCCTCCTTCCAGTCAGCCTTCTTGCAGATTCCTCAGGCATGAAGACATCTTCCCATCAGAACCTCTTTTCTTCCCTTCCTCCACCACACAGATGAGACGCATGAGAGGGAGAAACAGCTCAATAGATACTGTTGACCTTCATTTGTGGAATCCTCAGTCATCTACAGACAGACAGGTGACTAGACAGGGACCCACATCAAATACCATTTCCAGGTCCTCATGGTGGGATTGGTCTCTCTCTCTCTGTCTCTCTGTCTCTGTCTCTGTCTCTGTCTCTCTCTCTCTCTCTCACACACACACACACACAATTTCCACATCTAGTTCACAAACCACACTAATTTACCCTTTTCACAGTACGCAGACTGAGTAAAACCCACCCCAACCTCCACCAGGCGGCTGACGAAACTCCTTCTCTACAATTGATTAAAAAGATTATTTGGGCTGGGCACAATGGCTCACACCTCTCATTTCAACACTTTGGGAGGCCAAGGCGGGCGAATCACTTGAGGCCAGGAGTTCAAGACCAGGCTGGCCAACATGACGAAACCCCATCTCTATGAGAAATAGAACAATTAGCCAGGCCTGGTGGCATAGGTTTGTAATCACAACTACTCGTGAGACTGAGGCGGGCGAGTTGCTTGAACCAGGGAGGCCGAGGTTGCAGTGAGCTGAGATCGTGCCATGGCAATTATTGAGACAGAGCGAGACTCTGTCTCAATAATAATCATAATATTATAATAAGATTAGTTGTGCGTGCTGATACCTGCCTGTAGTCGCAGCTACTCGGGAGGCTGAGATAAAGAGAAGATCACTTGAGACTCCACAGGTCAAGGCTTCAGTCAGCTGTATCCTGGGCAGTCACCAGTCAAGGAGATATGAACCTCCCTGTTTTCTTTTCTTTTCTTCTCTTTTCTTCTTTTTTCTTCTCTCTTTTTCTCCCTTCCTTCCTTCCTTCCTTCCTTCCTTCCTTCCTTCCTTCATCCCTCCCTCCCTTCCTCCCTTCATTCCCTTTCTTTCTTTCTTTCTTCCTTCCTTCCTTCCTTCCTTCCTTCCTTCCTTCCTTTCTTTCTTTCTTTCTTTCTTTCTTTTCTTTCTTCTTTCTTTTTCTTCTTTCTTTCTTTCTTTCCTGCCTGACTGCCTTCCCGCCTTTCTTCTTTCCTCTCTTCCTCCCTTCCTTCTTTCCTCCCACCTCGGCCTCCCAAAGTACTGGGATTACTGGCATGAGGCACCATGCCTGCTTGGCCTAAAGAGACTCCCTTTGAAAGTAAGGCACAGACAGCGCCTTCCAGTGATCTGATTCATTGATTGACTGATTTAGAGACAGCGTCTCACTCTGTCACCCTGGCAGTGGTGTCATCGTAACTCACTCACTGCAGCGTGGACCCTCCTGGACTCAAGTGATCTTTCCACCTCAGCCTCCAGAGTGGAGTACCTGAGACCACAGACACGCGCCACTGTGCCCAGATCATTTTTATTTATTTATTTATTTTTTTCCCGAAACAGAGTTTCACTCTTGTTGCCCAGACTGCAGTGGAATGGCGCGATCTTGGCCCACAGCAACCTCTGCCTCCCGGGTTCAAGCAATTCTCCTGCGTCAGCCTCCCGAGTAGCTGGGATTGCAGGCATGCGCCACCATGTCTGGGTGATTTTGTATTGTTAGTAGAGACGGGGCTTCTCCACGTTGATTAGGCTGGTCTCGAACTCCTGATCCGCCCTCCCCGCCTCCCAAAGTGCTGGAATGGCAGGGGTGACCCACTGCGCCTGGCCTTCATTTTTACATGTTTTTCCACAGACAGGGTCTCATCATTTTGTTGCAACCCTCCTGACTCTGCGTCTCCAAGTGCTGGCCTGACGGGCATGAGCCACTGCGCCTGGACTCCGGGGAATGATTCAGGACCACGACTGCTGTACTAATTCTTTCTTTCTTTCTCTTTCTTTCTCTTTCTTTCTTTCTTTCTTTCTTTCTTTCTTTCTTTCTTTCTTTCCTTTCATTTATTGATGAATTTTTTTATTATTGACTGATTGATTGATTTTGAGATTTAGTCTCGCTCTGGGCGAGGCGAGGTGAGGCGAGGCACATCGCTTTCGGAGCCGCAGCACCGCCTTCTAAAGCAGCATTCAAATGCACAGAGCCCTATTCCCTTCCTGGAGTTGGAGCTGATGCCTTCCATTGCCTTGGGCTTCTTTCCATTCAGAAGCTTTTACAGGCACAACCCCACCAAGAGGCTGGCTGCGGCTGAGGATTAGGGGGTGTGATGGGGCTGGACACTCGGTACCCTATTGTTGCAAGCTCAGCCAAGACATCCCCCGACCCCCATCGCTTGCTCACCCTTTGAGATCCCCTGCCTCCACCGTCTTGGAGGCTCACCTCTTACTTTAATTTCTGTCTTTCTTCCTTTCTTGCGTTTGAGGAGGGAGCGCAGGAATGAGGGTGTGTGTGGGGAGGGGGTGCGGGGTGGGGACGGAGGGGAGCGTCCTAAGGGTCGATTTACTATCATGCCTCTTTCACCGCCACCACCGAAGATGAAAGCAACAATCAGCTAAATATCACGTGTTCTCATCTAGAAGTGGGAACTTCTAGATGAGAGTTCTGCGTGGGCAGAACGAGGGGGACGAGAAACGTGGGAGCCTACTTGAGGGAGGAGGGGTGGAAGGACAGACAGCTTCAGGAAAAAACAAAACACAACAAAACATGAAAACTGTGGAGTACTGCGCTCAGTATCCAGGTGATGAAATCATTTGCACACTGAACCCCCCCCCCGTCAGAAGATTACCTGTGTAACAATCTTGCACATGGATGCTTGAACAAGAAATGAAAGTTAGGGGAGAAAGAGAGAGATAGAGGAAGAGAGGGAAAGAGACAGAGAAAGAGAGAGAGAGAGAAGTAAAATGAAACACCACCTCCTTGACCTGAGTCGGGGTTTCCGGCTTTTTGGGGGAACATTCAGCGACAATGCAGTATTTGGGCCTTTTTTTTTTTTCTTCTTTTCTTTTTTTGGACTGAGTCTCTTTTGCTCTGTCACCCAGGCTGCGGTGCAGTGGCGCTCTCTGGGCTCACTGAAACCTCTGCTTCCCGGGTTCCAGTGATTCTTCTTCGGTAGCTGGGAACCAGCTGTTTTCTCCTGTTATTAACTAGCGCTTTTCTGAATCTCTCCAAGTGCAGTGAGAGCCAGTTGATGTTTACTATACTTCATAACATCTTATTTTCTAGAAATCCGTAAGCGAATGCTGCTGCTGCTCTTGCTGCTGCTTCTGCTCTTGTTGCTGTTGTTGTTGTTGTTTTCAAAGCACACCCCGGCCACCGTTTATGGGATCAAAAGCATTACAAAATATGTGTAATTATTTCCTGAGCACGCCCTTCCTCCTCCTCTCTCTGTCTCTCTGTCTGTCTCTGTCTCTCTCTTTCTCTTTCTTCTCTCTCTCTGTCTCTGCCTATTTCTCTCTCTCTGCCTGTCTCTCTCACTGTGTCTGTATTCTGTCTTACTCCCTTTCTCTGCTTGTCTGTCTGTCTCTCTCTCTCCCTGTCTGTCTGTTTCTCTCCATCTCTGTCTCTCTCTCCTTCTGTTTCTCTCTGTCCATCTCTGTCTTTCTCTGTCTGTCTCTCTCTTTCTTTCTCTCTGTCTCTGTGTCTCTCCCTCTCTGCCTGTCTCTCTCACTGTGTCTGTCTTCTGTCTAACTCTCTTTCTCTGCCTGCCCATCTCTCTCTCTGTCTCTCTCTCTGTCTCTCTCTTTCTGTCTCTTTCTCTTTGTCTCTCTCTGTCCATCTCTGTCTTTCTGTCTGTCTCTTTGTCTGTATCTCTCTTTCTTTCTCTGTCTCACTGTCTCTGTCTCTCTCTCTCTCTTTCTCACTGTGTCTGTTTTCTGTCTTATTCTCTTTCTCTGCCTGTCTGTCTCCCTGTCAGTTCTCTCTCTCTCTCCCTGTCTGTCTGTCTCTCTCTCTCTCCCTGTCTGTTTTTTCTCTGTCTCTTTGCCTGTCTGTTTCTCTGTCTCTGTCTCTCTCTCTCTGCCTGTCTCTCTCTGTGTCTGTCTTCTGTCTTACTGTCTTTCTCTGCCTGTCTGTCTCTCTCTGTCTGTCTCTCTCTCTCCTTGTCTGTTTCTCTCTCTCTCTGTCTCTGTCTGTCTCTCTCTCTTTCTGTTTCTCTCTGCCTCCCTGTTTCTGTCTTTCTCTCTGTGTCTCTCTCTCTGTCTGTCTCTCTCTTTCTTTCTTTCTGTCTCTCCGTCTGTCTCTCTCTCTCTGTGTGTGTGTTTGTGTCTGCTTTCTGTTTTACTCTCTCTGCCTGTCTGTCTGTCTCTCTCTCTGTCTCTCTCTCTTTCTGTATCTGTCTCTTTCTGTTTCTCTCTGTCTCTGTCCATCACTGTCTTTCTCTGTCTGTGTCTTTATCTGTCTATCTCTCTCTCTTTCTGTCTTTCTCTCTTTGTGTATCTTTGTTTCTCTCTGTCTATCTCTCTCCGTCTCTGTCTCTGTCTCTCTCTCTCTCTCACGCTCGCTCGCTCTCTGGCTCTCGCTATCTCCTGCCCTCTCTTTCTTTGCAAAATAAGTTCAAGTACATCTAATCTAATCCATTACCACGGCCTGAATTCTTAGCTTTAGATATCCCAGATTTGATCTCCCTACAGAATGCTGTACAGAACTGGCGAGTTGATTTCTGGACTTGGATACCTCATAGATACTACATATTAATAAAGATCCAACCCTAAAATCTGGGGTTGCATCTCCCTCGACTGTCTCAAAAATCATGCCTCTGTTCACCTAGGATGCTGGGAGAGTTTTCTCAATGTGCATCTGCCCGTGTCCTGTTCTGTCTCAAATATGTATCTGCAAACACTTCTCTCCATTTCCACAACTACCCACGGCCCCTTGTGGAACCACTGGCTCTTTGAAAAAATCCCATAAGTGGCTTTGGCTTTTCAGCTAGGAGACCTAAGCCTGCTGAAAACTTTCCTGCCCAGGATCCTGTGTGAACAAAAGTGACTGCTGGGAGCTGGGACCCTCTCGGGACCATGCTTGCTAGAGCTGGATGAGCCTCTGGAAGGACGCACGGAACTCCGCAAAGCTGACCTGTCCCACTGAGGTCAAATGGATACCTCTGCATTGGCCCGAAGCCTCCAACTTACATCACGGTCACCAACCATCACCCTCAGCATCCTTGTGAGCCTGCCCAAGGCCCCAAATCCGGGGAGACTCTTGGGAGCCCGGCCTTCATGCTCTGTCCCCCCCGACTAGAGTGCAGTGGCATGATCTCAGCTCACTGCATCTTCTGCCTCCTGGGTTCAAGCCATTCTCCTGCCTCAGCGTCACCACGCCCAGCTCGTTTTTTAATTTTTAGTAGACACGAGATTTCACCCTGTTTCACTGGTTTTCACTGGAGATTCTAGATTCGAGCCACACCTCATTCTGTGCCACATAATGACTTCTTTTTTTTTTTTTTAACAGCACAATATATCTGCTTTGAGTGGCTTTATATATCGTTATAATTGTGTTATAGATGAAGAAAAGGTGTTAAACACGGTGCTAATGATAGTAAAAGTGAAAACAAAAGAAAGACTATCTATTCTGTAGTTAGAATACAGTTGCTCAGCATTTAGAGTTACCTAAATACGTCAGCATTTAAACTCCTCCTAGGAAAAGCTTGCCAATCTGAATAATCCTCCTTTAAACACAATTTTTGATATGGTTAAGTTTTTTAAGAATGTGCCCCCTGCAAAATAGCTGAACAGACAATACACATTTAAAAAAAAAACACAAGGATCAACCAGGCTTGGGAAAAAATCTAAAACAATACAAGTCTTATGAAGAACTGAGTTCTTAAAATATTACAGAGAACATAGCCATCAGAAGAGAAGGCAGTATTGGCAAGTTGATTGTTACATTGGTCAGCAAAAACTAGCACTATTTTTTTGGCCATCTTTCAGGCACTGCAACTACTACTGCAAAATGAGATATAATCCATTAAACAACACAATCACAAATCAAAAAATGTTCTAGTAATATAATGTTTCAGATTTAGAAGCAAATCAAGTGATAAAACTCAACTGCTAGGCCGGGCGCAGTGGCTCACGCTTGTAATCCCAGCACTTTGGGAGGCCGAGGCGGGCGGATCACGAGGTCAGGAGATCGAGACCACGGTGAAACCCCGTCTCTACTAAAAAATACAAAAAATTAGCCGGGCGTGGTGGCGGGCGTCTGCAGTCCCAGCTACTCGGAGAGGCTGAGGCAGGAGAATGGCGTGAACCCGGGAGGCGGAGCTTGCAGTGAGCCGAGATCGCGCCACTGCACTCCAGCCTGGGCAACAGAGCGAGACTCCGTCTCAAAAAAAAAAAAAAACTCAACTGCTATAATAATTAACCATAAAGATAACCGTATCTGACAAAAAACTTCCACAGAGTTATGACTTCATAATTATACTTTCTCTTGATATTTATTTTATTTTATTTTTTTCTTGAGATGGCGTCTCGCTCTGTCACCTAGGCTGGAGTGCAATGGCGTAATCTGGGTGCCCGACTACAGGTGCCCGACACCATGCCCAGATAATTTGTATACTTTTAATAGAGGTAGGGTTTCACCATGTTGGCCAGAATAGTCTCGATCTCTTGACCTTGTGATCCGCCCGCCTCAGCCTCCCAAAGTGCTGCGATGACAGGCATGAGCCACCATGCCTGGTCTTCTCTTGATATTTAAGCTTTTAAGTCAGTCCAGAAAAATACAGTAAATGTCAATAGTAAGTACGGTGTTGAGGCAGAAGTAGGAACAAACTTTGTCATATGTTATTCAGTTGATAACAATATGACCTGGGTAGTAACTTCCTATGTGTCTATTTATACACAAGTACAAAAAAGTAAAACAAAGATACTGCTAAATAAAAGGGTAGACTATGTTCTTAATGGTAACTCAATAAACTGGAACACTGTCAAAAAGCAGCAATTAGTGAATTTTTTCAGTGTTTTTTTCTATTATCCAATAAGTGAATTATGCTATTCCTTTCCAATTTCCCAAGCACTTTTTGTCCCAATCACCATTTCTGTGTTTGAAGAAAAAGTAACAAATCAAGTAACAAAACTAAACAAATAAACAAAAGACAACTACAGTATCTGCAACAGTTTGGTAGAACACTGTAACTGTTGAGTATAAGGATCTGGTATTCTATTATCATGAGTTAACTTAAGAGTGTGTTAAAGACATACATTTCATAAGAAAACATGTTAGTTTGAAGTTATTGACCAGTATGTATCATCCCTAACTATTAGTAACCAAATTCATGACAATAAAGAGCTGTCTAAAAAGAAAAATTAGTGACTACGAGCACCATCAGCAAGACTTTGCCTTTACACTTCACTACCACTTTCCATGCATTATAATGTCCAGGATTGACTCTTAAAGCATTTCAAAAACAAGCTAATGCTTTGTCCAATTCTTCAGTTAAGACAAATTCATGCTCTAATAGAGTATAGGCATAAACATAATTTGAATCCACTTGGATAGCTCTCTGGAAGAATTTAATTGCAATATCGTGTTCCCGTTGCAGACTGATACAGTTCCCTGCAGCACACCAGGCCTCTGGCGAATTTTTATCCATGTCTCTTAAGTCTTTTGACAGAACTGAAAGAGCAACATCTTTTTGAAGATGCCAAAGTGTTGTAGAGTAGATCTCCATGGCTTCGATTCTATAATTCTCAATCCTTCTAACCGCTGAGAATAATCTTTCAGCTTGCATGTACTCTGAAAGTTCAAAATAGGCCTTTCCAATTTGGCACAGTACCCAACCAGTATTGTAGTGGTGAGAAGGTAGATGGCTCAAAATATTGATAGCTTGTTTGCAGTGGTAAGAACATAAAGCTAAATAACCTTTCCCCCTTTCACGAAGAAGGCTCATCAAGCCTTCTGCTGCTGCTTTTTGTAGATTAGAAGCTTGAATCTGAGGTGTGATTGTGGATATTTTCTCTTCTGAAATGATGGAAGAGTCCAATTTTGTAATTTCCAGGCTATCATTTATGTTAGGTTGAGTTATTCCTCCTTTATTAGTTTTACTTTTTGTTTTTCTGTTTGGGATTTTAGGTGGAAACTTCTTTTTTATTTTTTCCTATTCTCCTTGATTGTGGAAATGTCACTAGTCAAGAGTGGTGAACTTCTTTGATGCAGTGCATTTGGGGGAGGTGCCACAGTGGGGCTCAATACCTGAGGTGTTGTACATATTTATGGACCAGAACTTTCTGTTTGTGCAAGAATTGGAGTTACCTCTCGGCTGTTTCCACTCCGTGAGAAGACAGACTTTGCTCCCGTTTGGCCAATTCTGGCAACAGACTTTTTTGAAGAGGCTCCGGTGGATGGCACATCAATTACAGAAGGTGTATTAGTGTAGTTTTGAAAATAGGATCCATCTCCAGGACTTGGGGTTTGTAATGGCAAAATCCCAAAACTTGGGGTTAATGGACTAACAGCTGCTGGTCCCCCTAATAATAAACTTCGACCAGTTTTTGGTTTATTTTGAACCTGTTTAGATAATATGGAAGTTCCTGTTCCAAGTGGGACAGTATCAGGTGAAATTACAGCTGAATCAATAGACACTGGGGAACCTGTATTCAAGGAGTACTTTGAATTGGAAGATTCTAAATTCAATCTGTTTAATTCATTTGTGTCCTGGGTTGTTTCCGTAAGAACGGCCTCAGCCTGTCTGTGACACAAACTATGTTTAGGTACTTGTGCAAGAGTTGGGCAGACAGTTGCTAAAGTTCTGTAAAGATGTGAATTTAAACCTTTGGTCAGGATCTGGCTTTTCACCTATTTCACATAATGATTCAAAGGGATACCAGAGGAAAAGCTTTAAACTAAGGCTCTTTCAGTAACACTCTGATCCTTTGGCAAGCTGATCTGTCTTGCAATATACATGTCCCAACAATGGAAAGGGAAAGCAAGCTGAATCACCAAACTCAGTAACAATACCATCATGGCTTTTCTGCCTATTAAACACTCCACCAGATAAGATTTGTTCCCCTTCTGCAAGCTTGCTGAGATCAACACAACATTTTGCAAGCAGGTATTTGCATTGCGATGTAGGACAACTGTGTCCTTTCAAGAGTCTATATGCTTTATAGGCCTTTCCTGGGCGGTAATAACAGGTCTGCAGTAAACCAAGGCTTCTTCTGAGTGTAATTCTGCATAAAGGCATTCTGCAAGGAAAATCGCGTCTCGGTAAGCATAGTGGTTTAGTGCTTGCCATATAGCAGCCTGGACGGGTTCCTGCAGCACCGTCATCCTCGAGGCTCAGGCCCACTTTCTGCAGTGCCTCAGGCACCCCCCCACCCCCCCACCGCCCCAACCCCCCTCCCCCCGATAGCAGCTCCGGCCCGGCCAGCCTGGGCTCATTTAAACTCAACAGTTACCAGGGGATGGAGGAGGCCGAGCCAGAATGACTTTTTTACCCTGCCGACTCTGGAAAGCCTGGTCCCTTGTGATCCATTTCAAAGCGAGAGTCACCACATGTTTGGAAAACAGATCCGCTCCCAAGTTCAGTGGAGGGATGTGGCATGTAGGACGAAGGATTCTCTTCCTTCTGATTCGGTCTGCACAGTGGAGTCTAGGGTTGGAGCTCTCTCTGTGCAGACCGCTGACTCCCTCTACCTTGGGTTCCATCGGCCCCACCCTGGAACACGGGCCTTGGCAGATTCTGGCACTTCCTGGCCCTTAAGTTGCAGTCAGAAACCCCATCTTGTGCTCGGATGCCCCAAATGACTGTGGCTCACGCCTCTCTGGAAACATTTGAAATCTCTCCTCTACGCGTGGCCACCTAAAACCACAGGAGTTCGGGAAACATGGCCGCCATCCACCTCACTGTTTTCGGGAGAGAACGCTGAGTGTCTCTTACCGACTCTCTCTTGACTTGAATTCTTCATGGGTGTGTGGTTAAGAAGTAGTGAGACCAGATGTATTAACTCAGGCCAGATGCTGGTGGCTCACACCTGTAACCCCAACACTTTGGGAGGCCAAGGACGTAGAATCCCTTGAGGAATTGCCTAACCCTGGGGAGGCTGAGGCTGCAGTGGGTGAGCCATAATGGTATCACTGCACTCCAGTCTGGGCGAAAGAGTGAGGCACTGTCACAGGCAGGCACGCAGGCAGGCAGACAGGCATGCAGGCAGACAGACAACAGCTGTATTATGTTCTTCTCAGGGTAGGAAGCACAAATAACAGAATACAGCCCTTAATATTTTTTTGGGGGGGGACGGAGTTTCACTCTTGTTGCCCATGATGGAGTGCAATGGCAACATCTCGGCTCACTGCAACCTCCACCTCCCGTGTTCAAGCAATTCTCCTGCCTCAGCCTCCTGAGTAGCTGGGATTACAGGCATGGGCCACCACACCCAGCTAATTTTGTATTGTTAGTAGAGACGGCACTTCTCCATGTGGGTCAGACTGGTCTCAAACTGGCCACCTCAGGTGATCTACCCACCTTGGCCTCCCAAAGTGCTAGGATGACAGGTGTGAGCCATTGCACCTGGCCAGCTACGTTTTTTTTTAAATTTTCAATTTTAATCTATTTATTATTATTATTATTCTTTTTTGAGACGGAGTCTTGCTCTGTTGCCCAGACTGGAATGAAGTGGCGTGATGTTGGCTCACTGCAAGATCTGCCTCCCAGGTTCACGCCATTTTCCTTTCTCAGCCTCCCAGGTAGCTGGGACTACAGGCGCCCACCACCTTGCCTGGCTAATTTTTTGTATTTTGAGTAGAGACGGGGTTTCACTGTGGTAGCCAGGATGGTCTCGATCTCCTGACCCCGGTGATCCGCACGCCTCGGCCTCCCAAAGTGCTGGGATTACAGGCGTTAGCCACCGCGCCGGGCCTATTTATCTATTTATTAACTTTGAGTCCAGGTTATGAAACCAGTTAGTTTTTGTATTTTTTTAGAGACTAGGTTTCACCATGTTGCCAAGGCTTGGATCGAGGGATGCACCTTCCCTCGCCTCCCAAATTGCGGGGATGACAGGCGTGAGCCTACCGCGCCCGGCTCCCCCCCTCCCCCCCAGCTTATCCCTCAGGTGCCCGAGGCCTAGCAGTGGTGTGTCGTTCCCACCCCCAGCGCCCCCTCGTCCAGTCGCCGCTGCGGTGTCCGCGAGTGTGTCCTCAGGGAGCTCGTTGGTGTGAGGGTCGAGGCGGTTGAGTAAGACGCGCACCTCCCACGCGGGGAAGGGCGCCGCCTGGTCTGGCGAACGCAGGTCCCACGCTTCCCTCTGGCGGGTGCGCGTTGGCCGTGTGAGCGATCGCGGTGGGCTCGGGCAGGTGACGTGTGCGCCGGCCGGCCGCCGAGGGGCTACCGTTCTGCCTCCGTCCGGTTGTGTGTGGGTTTACTTGGATTGGAGGTGCTTTGCCTGGGAGAAAGGAGGCGGGTGGACGGGGGGGGGCCCTTGGGGGATTGCGTGCATGCGCACCGGCCAGGACCCCCCGCCCAGACCGCAAAGGCTCAAGGTTGCCGCAGGCAGATTTTTCCTCGTACCGCAGGCCCCCTCCCTTCCCCAGGCGTCCCTGAGCGCCTCTGCAGGCCCCACGAGGGGCGACTGGCGGGTGGGGAGTGTGACACACCCTCAGTGAGAAAGCCTTCTCTAGCCATCCGAGAGGTGTGCCTTTGGGGTACAGGATCCCACGGCCTGCCACGTCTCTCTGCGTTAGGCAGCGCTGCCATAGTGACTCGCTTGCAGAGGACACTCCTCCGCTTCCCCCTCGATGGGGTGAGGGGGGAGAGCGAGGGTTCAGCCGGCCTCCGCGGTGGGGGCCGAGGGTGGCTCGTCGCCTACTGTGTGGCCTGCGCCTCCCTCTTCCGAGTCGGGGAAGGATCCCGCCAGGCCGGGCCGGAGTCCTAGCGGTTGGGAGGCTGCGCGAGCGGTAGGTGTGCCCCGCGTTCCGTCCGGCCCGTGACCCACTCCAATGTGAGCCGGCTCTCCGCCCGCTCACCTGCGGAGCAGTGAGCGGTGCAGACGACCGCGTTTGCGTGGCACGGGGTTGGGCCGCCTGGCCCTGGGAAGCATCCCACGGGGGGGTGCGCCGTTCTCCCGGAGCTTGACCGGGTCAGAGGATGGATGAGAAATGAGCAACGTGGCCCTGGCGTTGGGTTTGTGGCTGAGGTCGCTTCGGAGTCCCGATGGCGGAACCCAGGGCTCGTGAGGTGGGGCTCGTTGGGTGTCGAGGGCCGTCCGGCGTCCTAGGCGGGGAGCCACGGGACCTCCCTCCTGTCTGTGGCGGTGGGATCCCATGGCCGTGTTTTCCTAGTGGCCCGGCGGTGCCTGAGGTTTCTCCCCGAGCCGCCCCTCTGTGTGCTCCCGGGTGCACTTGTCTTCGCGGTCCCTGGCCTTTCCTGTCTGTGCCTCCTTCCGCACCCGCGGATCCTCTCTCCCCGAGTGGCTCACCGGCTTACGCTGTGGTGGCCCCGTCTGGGACCAAACCAGACTCCGCCTTGTGGGGATCCGCCGCTGACCACTGGTTGGCCCATTGTCCGTGTCCCCGGGTGCGCGCCTTTGGGACCAGGTTGGCGGCGCCCCACGTGGGCTGGTGGGCACCCGGAAGGTTTGGGGTCGGCCTGCAGCGCGTGCGGGGAAGAGGGTTCTGGAGGCTGGCAGGGACGGTGGCGGCGGTAGGGGAGCCGCGGGCCTGCCGAAGGCGCAGGGCCGCCTTCGTGCTCGGAGGCCACTGGCGGTGAGACCCCGGGCACTGCCGTCCACCTCTCATTCTCTGCCCGAACGTCGGGGGCGCCCCGCACCCACTGTGCGCGCATGGCCGCCAGTCCCTCGCGGCTGCCAGGCATGGGTCGGGCAGTCCGCCTCCTCGCACGCGGGCTTGAAGTGTCGGGGGTGGTGAGCCCTTCGGGGGTTGGATGGGGTGTCCGGTTCGCAGCCCTACCACACCCCTCCCACTACCCTGCGCTCGCTCCCTCCCTCCCAAATGCTCCGTCTCCCGCCGGCCGCACCCATCCTTGCGTCAGGGACGCCGGGCCCATCCTCAGGAGGTACCAGCCTCGAGGCCTTGCCATGCTCTACCTAGCTGGTTGATCCTGCCAGTAGCATGTGCTTGTCTCAAAGATTAAGCCATGCATGTCTAAGTAGGCATGGACGGTACAGTGAAACTGCGAATGGCTCATTAAATCAGTTATGATTCCTTTGGTCGCTGCCTCCTCTCCTACTTGGATAACTGTGGTAATTCTAGAGCTAATACCTGCAGATGAGCGCTGACCTCCTTCGCGGGGGGATGCGTGCATTTATCAGATGAAACCAACCAGGTCAGCCCATCTTCTGTCCCTGGCCAGGGTGCGGGGGGGCGTGCTGGCTGCTTTCGTGACTCTAGATAACCTCCGGCTGATCGCACGCCCCCCGTGGCAGTGACGACCCATTAGAACGTTTGCCCCATCAACTTTCGATGGTAGTCGCCATGCCTACCATGGTGACCATGGGTGACGGGGAATCAGGGTTCGATTCTGGAGAGGGAGCCTGAAAAACGGCTACCACATCCAAGGAAAGCAGCAGGCGTGCAAATTACCCACTCCTGACCTGGTGAGGTAGTGATGAAAAATAACAATATAGGACTCTTTCGAGGCCCTGTAATCGGAATGAGTCCGCTTTAAATCCTTCAGTGAGGATCCATTGGAGGGCAAGTCTGGTGCCAGCAGCTGCACTAATTCCAGCTCAAATAGCATATATTAAAGTTGCTGCAGTTAAAAACCTCCTAGTTGGATCTTGGGAACGGGAGGGTGGGCGAGCCACTGCCCATCCCCACCCCTTGCCTCTGGGCGCCCCCTCGATGCTCTGAGCTGAGTGTCCCGCAGGCCCGAAGCATTTACTTTGAAAAAATTAGAGTGTTCAGGCCGGGTGCAGTGGCTCACGCCTGTAATCCCAGCACTTTGGGAGGCCGAGGCAGGCGGATCACGAGGTCAGGTGATCGAGACCATCCTGGCTAACACGGTGAAACCTGGTCTCTACTAAAAATACAAAAAAAAATTAGCCGGGCGAGGTGGCAGGCGCCTGGAGTCCCAGCTACTTGGGAGGCTGAGGCAGAAGAATGGCGTGAACCCTGGTGGGCGGAGCCTGCAGTGAGCGGAGATCGTGCCACTGCACTCCAGCCTGGGCGACAGCAAGAATCTGTCTCAAAACAAAAAAAAGAAAAGAAAAAATTAGAGTGTTCAAAGCAGGCCTGAGCCACCTGGATACTGCGGCTAGGAATAATGGAATAGGACTGCAGTTCTATTTTGTTGGTTTTTGGAAATGAGGGCATGATTAAGAGGGATGGCCGGGGGCATTCATATTGCGCCACTAGAGGTGAAATTCTTGTACTGGCGCAGGACGGACCAGAGTGAAAGCATTTGCTAAGAATGTTTTCATTAATCAAGAATGAAAGTCGGGTGCGTTGGGCCCATGGGGGAGTCCGTTCGGGTGGCACCTGGCCCCTCCCTCACCTACCCCATGGACTCCACCCCCCCAGCCGGCTGGGGCTGTGCTGCACTAGCATGCCACTACTGACACCGTTGGGGGCTTTACCTGACGGCTGTCATGCCATCATGTGCATGCCGAGTGTGTGGCATGTGCCCCGTGCCATGGGGGCAGTAATGCCCGGGCGCCCATGGGGTGGTGTCTGTGTTCACCCCCCATGGTTGGCACCACCTCCGTGTGTTGTGAAACCTTCCGACCCCTCTCTGGAGTCTCGTCCCATTGCTGTCTGACTGGCCGGCCTGAGGTAACCCCTCTGGGGTTGTGCTATGCCAAGAGGGCCTCCCGGTGTTGGGAGCACCCTTGCCAAATCTACATTGTATGACCTTTAGCGGTGGATCACTCAGCTCCTGCATCACTGAAGAATGCAGCTAGCTGTGAGAATTAATGTGAATTGCAAGACACATTGATCATTGACCCTTCCAATGCACTTGTGGCTTGAGTTGCTCCCAAGGCTATGCCTGTCTGAGCATCGCTTGCCAATCAATAGCCCCTGGGGGTGCCTCTGGGCTCCTCAGGGTGCCTGGCTGGGGGTTCCCTGGCAGGGCCCACCAGGGCCCTCTATCCCCCCAAGTGCAGACCGGCGACGTCCACCCTCCTCTTCTGCCATGCCCGCCCCTTCCCCCTCCACCCGCAGGCCCTGTGTGGTCATGTGTTGGGTGGTGTGGGGAAGAGGGGCTCCTGGCTCTGAGGAAGAGATAGAGGGTGGCGCCACCACCAACAAAAACAGAGGGAAGAGAGCTGCCTGGGTCCAAGTTCCCGTGGCCACCACCGTGGTCTGGGTTCCTCCCTCGGAGGCTCCCTCGTGCCTCACTCAGCTCATGGTGCAGGGTTCATTGGCCCTGGTGGGGTGTAAGTCCCTGTGCTGTCATCATCATCATGCGTCATCGATGGTGGGGGCTTGTTGGGGGGGGGAGGAAGGCAGGTAGGAAGGGTCCACTGGGGAGAGGGTGGGGGAGTGTGTACCGGTCTCCATGGTTTGCCTTCCGCCCCGGTGGCGGCCCAACGTCTGGCCGACCGCTGCTCCAGCGCCCCTCCTCCCCAACACCCCTCTGAGGCACCATCCTCCTCACCCGCCCGCCCCCCGCCCACCCGGCTCATGTCGCGGCATGTCCGGGGACAGAAGCCCACCCTGTTGCCCGTCTGGCAGCGCTCATTGCCATGGTCCTGGGGTTCATGTACCCCTGGCAGTGACCCACTGGATGCTGCAGTGTTGTCTGCCATCACGTGTCCGCCTCTGGCTCGCAGCCACGTGGTGCCTGGGGCCCTGTCCAGGGCTTCCACGTAGGGGCTGGGCAGTGCTGCTGCATCCTCGGACCTGTCCCCCACCTCCATTTAGTATGTAGGCAATCCCATGTAACTTAGCAAAGCTAGCAAGTCCCTAGACATGGCGCAGCCACTGTAGGGGTGGCCTCCCAGTAGCATCATTAACATCAATTGTAATTGGTAGACAATCACTTAGTTTCACATTTTATTACCTGAGTTATACAAATGTGTTAAAAAATACAGTTTTAATAAAAGGGAGTAAAGGATAATATGAGTAATATTCACAATCTCTAGTTGGAAGAGGTAGTGTTTTTTCAGAAATGATGCATTCCTGGAGCAAGGTCATTTTGTGTTTGGTTTGTTAAATATCTATTTCCATTTTGACAAACCACTGGAAAAGCCCAGCTTCACAAGGACTCTCCATGAGAATGATCACACAAAAGAACACCCATAACACAAAATCAAAACAAGGGTGGTCCAGGATTCACATTAAAGACTCATTACCAAGTTTTCCTAGAAGAGATAAAGAACACAAAGTTACTTTTATGTGATGGAAAACAGAGAGAAAGAGTAAATGAAACAATAAGTGTTAGGAAACAACAGTGAAAACCAAGCTGTGGAAAAAAATGAATGGAATTGTTCTGTTTGGTATTGATTTCCTATCCTGATATCAGAAAGTATGAGAAAGAACAAAGCACATTTTTTGAGACAAATAGAACATAAAACGAATGTTAAAGACTATTTTACAGTGCTAACAAAACTATCTGTGACTTGTTTCTTCCCTTTAAAAATACGATTTTGTACATTTATATAAATTATTGAAATAAAATTATAAAGATGGAGAACAGACTAGGGGGTTGCCAAGGGGAAGGGGTGGAGGAAAACGTGTCAGAGTGTCCGCAAAGATCCCAAGTTGGAGCCTGGTGGTGAAGCTACAGTTCTGTATCTTGACTATCAAAGTGGTAGTTACAGAGATCTACACCACATAAAAATGCACAGAACATATGCACACACATACACACATACAAAGACGAATGCATAGAAAACGGTTGTGATCTGAGTAAGCTTTCTGAATTGTACCTATGTCAGTTTCCAGGTTTTGATAATGCTCTATGGCTATGTGAGATGTCACCACTGGAATTAATGAAGAGTACCTAGACATCCCTGTATCTTTTGCAACTTCCTGTGAATCTATAATTATTTCAAAAGAAACTTGAAAGTCATAGCAGACTTTCACTTCAAAGAGGAAAAAAACTGAAGATTAATGAAATTGTTGAAGAACATCAAATACTCAATAGTCTGTATGAGAGCTGAATTCTATCTGCTCACAGCACAGCTGTCATTTAGGCTTTTCCTGACTTGCCCTGGAGGACTTGAGCTCCTCTTGGATTGCCAAGGCCCATAGTGTTTATTTATTACTAACTTTGTACTGGACCCCCCAAAAATGAAAAGTGATTGAATAATCATTTATAATGACAACTAGTACTTTTACTTATAAAGAGACAACAGTGTTAATGAATTTAAATATTTAGGGTAAAGAATAGGATCTTTGTAAGACAATACTGGCAAAATTTAAAAAAGAAAAAATAAGGAATCAGAAACATAAGTAGTTCAGTATTGTGGAAAAACTCTGGATCTGAGAAGGAAAAGAACAGAGATTGTATTGCGTTTCTGCTCCAAACCTGATGAATCACCTTAGGTGTGTTGTGTTTCTGTGCCAAAGCTGCTGAATCACCTTAGGCAATGCATGCCCTTTCCCTGAATCTGTTTTCTTTTCTACAAAATAAAATTACTAGATCATCTCCAAGGTCCCCCAAATATTCACATTTTTGGCTCTACATGAACTTCAGTTGAATTCCTAATTTCAGTGTGGATAATACATGTGTGCTGCACCACAAGCGATGTCTCTAAATGGTCATATTGGTCCTAAAACTAATTATGAGCAGTTTGGAAATTCTGTTGTTGTAGAATCTGCAAAGGGATGTTTGTGAGTGCTTTGAGGCCATGGTGAAAAAGGAAATACCTTCACATAAAAACTATAGAAAAGGTTTCTAAGAAACTGCTTTGTGATGTGTGCATTCATCTAACAGAGGTAAACGTTTCATTCTTTTGATCAGTCTGGAAACTCTGTTCTTGTAAAATCTGCAGTGATATTTGTGAATGATTTGAGGCCTATGGTGAAAAAGGAAATATCTTCACATAAAAATTAGAAGCATTCTGAGAATCTTCTTTGTGATGTTTGCATTCATCTCATAGAGTTTAACATTTCTTTGATTAAAGATTTGGAAACAGTCTTTTTGTAGAATCTGCAAAAGGATAATTGTGAGCTGTTTGAGGCCTATGGTGAGGTAGGAAATATCTTCACATAAAAACTACGCAGAAGCATTCTGAGAAACTTCTTTATGATGTGTGCATTCATCTCACAGAGTTGAACCTTTCTTTTGCTTAAGCAGTTTTGAAATTGTCCTTTTGTAGAATCCCCAAACAGATATTTCTGAGCACATTGAGGCCTTTGGTGATATAGGAAATATCTTCACATAAAAGCTAGACAGAAGCTTTCTGAGAAACTAGTTTTTAATGAGTGCTTTCATCTCACAGAGTTGAACATTTCTTTTGATTGAGCAGTTTGGAAACACTCTTTTTCCAGAACCTGCAAATGGATAATTGGAGCGATTTGAGGCCTATGATGAAAAAGGAAATATCTTCACATAAAAACTAAACAGAAGCATTCTGAGAAACTACTTTTTGATGAGTGCTTTCATCTCAAAACGTTGAGACATTCTTTTGATTGAGCAGTTTGTTAACAGTCTTTTTGTGGAATCTGCAAATGGATATTTGGAGTGCTTGGAGGCCTATAGTGAAAAAGGAAATATCTTCAGAAAAAAACTAGAAAGAAACATTCAGGGAAATGTCTTTGTGATGTGTGCTTTCATCTCACAGAGTTGAACATTTCTTTTCATTGAGCAGTTTCGAAACAGTCTTTTTGTAGAATCTGCAAATGCACATTTGGAGTGCTTTGAGGCCTATAGTGAAAAAGGAAATATCTTCAGATATTCAGATATGAATGCATGCATTCATATCACAGAGCTGAAACTCTTTTTTGATTGAGCAGTTTGTAAACAGTCTTTTTGTAAAATCTGCAAGTGGATATTTGGAGGGCTTTGAGGCTTATGGTTAGAAAGGAAATATCTTCACATAAAAACTAGAAAGAAGTTTTCTGAGAAACTTGTTTGTGATGTGTGCATTCATCTCACAGTGTTGAATCTTTCTTTTGATTGAGCAGTTTGGAACCAGTCTTTTTGTAAAATCTACAAAGGGATATTTCTGAATGGTTTGATGCCTATGGTGAAAAAGAAATATCTTCACATAAAAATTAGACAGAAGCATTCGGAGAAACTTCTTTTTAATATGTGCACTCGTCTCACAGAGTTGAACTTTTATTTCCATGGAGCAGTTTGAAAAGAGCCTTTTTGTACAGTCTGCAAAAGGATACTTTTGAGCACTTTGAGGCCTATGATGAAATAGGAAATATATTCACATAAAAACTAGACAGAAGCATTATGAGAAACTTCTTTGTGAGTTGTGCTTTCATCTCACAGAGTTGAACCTTACTTTTCATTGAGCAGTTTGGAAACATTCTTTTTGAAGGATCTGCAAATGGATATTTGAAGAGCTTTGTGGCTTGTGAAAAACTAAATATCATCACATAAAATCTAGTCAGAATCCTTCTGAGAAACTTCTTTGTGATGTGTGCTTTCATTTTACAGAGTTGAACTTTGCTTTTCATTGAGCAGTTTGCAAGCAGTCCTTTTGTAGAATCTGCAAAGAGATATTTATGAGTGGTCTGAGGCCAATGGTGAAAAAGGAAATATCTTCCCACAAAAACTAGACAGAAGATATTTGAGAAAACTCTTTGAGATGTTTGCATTCGTCTCACAGAGTTGAACCTTTCTTTTCATTTGACAGTTTGGAAACATTCTTTTGTACAATATGCAAAGGGATATATCTGAATGGTTTGAGACCTATGGTGAAAAAGAAATATGTCAGATAAAACTAGACAGAAGCATTCTGAGAAACTTCTTTTTCATGTGTGCATTTATCTCACAAAGTTGAACCTTTCTTTTCATGTAGCTGTTTGGAAACAGACTTTTTGTAGAATCTGCAAATGGATATTTGGAGCACTTTGAGGCCGGTGGTGAAAAGGGAAATATCTTCACATAAATACTAGACAAAAGCATTCTGAGAAACTTCTTTGTGATGTGTGCATTCATCTCACAGAGTTGAACGTTTCTATTGATTGAGCAGTTTTCAAGCAGTCTTTTTGTAGTATCTGCAGAGGGATATTTGGGAGCAGTTTAAGGCCTATGGTGAAAAACAAAGTATCTTCACATAAAAACTAGACAGAAGCATTCTGAGAAACTTCTTTGTGATGAGTGCATTCGTCTCCCAGAGTTGAATCTTTCTTTGGATTGAGAAGTTCAGAAACAGTTTTTTTGTGGAATCAGCAAAGTGATAATTGTGAACACCTTGAGGCTTACGGTGAGAAAGGAAATACGTTCACATAAAAACTAGACAGAAGATTTCAGATAATCTTCTTTGTGGTGTGTATATTCATCTCACTGAGTTAAGCCATTGCTCTGATTGAGCAATTTTTAAACAGCCTTTGGAAGAATCTTCGAAGGGACATTTTTTTGTGCTTTGAGGCCCATTGTGAAAAAGGAAATATCTTCAAAAAAATTAGACAGAGGATTTCAGATAAACTTCTTTGTGAGGTGTGCATTCATCTCACACATTTGAAGCTTTCTTTTGAATCAGCAGTTTGGAAATCGTCTTTTTGTAAAATCTGCAAAGGGATATACGCAGGTGATTTGAGGCCTATGGTGAAAAAGAAATGCTTTCACTTAAAGAGTACATAGAAGATTTCTGATATTTCCTTTTCCACTAAAGGCCTCAAAGCACTCAAAATGTTCACTTGCAGATTCTACAAAAAGAGTGTTTCAAAACTGCTCAATCAAAGGAAAGGTTCAACTCTGGAAGATGAATGCACACATCACAAAGAAGTTACTCGGAATGATTCTGTCTACATTTTATGTGAAGATATTTTCTTTTCCACCACAGTGCTCAAACTTCTGCAAATGTCCACTTGCAGATTCTACAAAGAGAGTGTTTCCAAACTGCTCAGTCAAAGGAAAGGTTTAACTCTGTGAGTTGAATGCACACATCACAAAGAAGTTTCTCAGAATGCTTCTGTCTAGATTTTATGTGAAGATATTTCCTTTTCCACCTTAGAACACATAGCACTCAAAATGTCCAATTGCAGATTCTAAGAAAAGAGTGTTTCAAAACTGCTCAATCAAAAGAAAGGTTTGACTCTTTCAGATAAATGCACACAACACAAAGAAGTTTCTCACAATTATTCTGTCTCGTTTTTATGTGAAGATATTTCATTTTCCACTATAAGCCTCAAAGAGTTCCAACTGTCCAATTGCAGATTCAGCAAAAAGAGTGTTTCAAAACTGCTCCATCAAAAGAAAGGTTCAAGTCTGGGTGATGAGTGCACATATCACAAAGGTGTTTCTCAGAATGCTTCTGTCTAGTTTTTACGTGAAGATATTTCCTTTTCCATGATAGGCCGTAAAGAGCTCTAAATGCCCACTTGCAGATTCTTCTAAAAGAGTATTTCAAAACTGCTCAATCAAAAGAAACTTTCAACCCTGTGAGATGAATGCACACGTCACAAAGAAGTTTCTCAGAATGCTTCTTTCTAGCTTTTATGTGAAGATATTTCCTTTTCCACCATAGGCCACTCTGCGGTCCATATGTCCACCTGCAGATTCTACAAAAAGAGTGTTTCCAAATTGCTCAATGAAAAGAAAGCTTCAACTCTGTAAAAAGAATGCACTCATCACAAAGAAGCTTCTCAGAATGCTTCTGTCTAGTTTTTATGTTAAGATATTTTTCTTTCCACCATGGGCTTTAAAGCTCTCCAAATGTCCACTTGCAGATTCTACAAAAAGAGTATTTCAAAACACCTCAATCCAAAGAAAGGTTCAACTCTGTGTGGTGAATGCACAGATCACAAAGGAGTTTCTCAGAATGCTGTCTAGTTTTTATGTGAAGATATTTCGTTTTCCATCATAGGCGTTAAAGCTCTCCAAATGTCCACTTGCAGATTATACAAAAAGGGTGTTTCAAAACTGCTCAATCAAAATGATTGTTCAACACTGTGACATGAATGCAGACATCACTAAGAAGTTTGTCAGAATGTTTCTGTCTAGTTTTTATGTGAAGATATTTCCTTTTCCTGTATGGGATGAAAAGCCCTCCAATATCCACTTGCAGAATCTGAAAAAGACTGTTTCAAAACTGCTAAATCAAAAGAAAGGTTAACCTCTGAGAGATGAATGCACACAACACAAAGAACTTTCTCAGAATGCTTCTGTCTAGTTTTTATGTGAAGATATTTCCTTTTCCACAATAGGCCATAAAGAGCTCTAAATGCTCAGTTGCAGATTCCTCTAAAAGAGTATTTCAAAACTGCTCAATCAAAAGAAACATTCAACGCTGTGAGATGAATGCACACATCACAAAGGAGTTTCTCAGAATGCTTCTTTCTAGTTTTTATGTGAACATTTTTCCTTTACCCCCATAGGCCTCAAAGCACTCCAAATGTCCACTTGCAGATTCTACAAAAAGAGTGTTTCAAAACTGCTCAATCCAAGGAAAGGTTCAACTCTGGGAGATGAATGCATACATCAAAAAGTAGTTTCTGAGAATGCTTCTGTCTAGTGTTTATGTGAAGATATTTCCTTTTCCACAAAGGCCTCAATGCTCTGCAAATGTCCACTTGCAGATTCTACAAAAAGAATGTTTCAAAACTGCTAAATCAAAATAAAGGTTCAATTCTGCGAGATGAATTCACTCATCACAAAGAAGTTGCTCAGTATGCTTCAGTGTATTTTTTATGTGAAGATATTTCCTTTTCCACCATAGGCCTCAAGGCACTCCAAATGTCCACTTGCGGATCTTACCAAAAAGGGTGTTTCAAAACTGCTTGATGAAAAGTAATGTTCAACTGTGTGAGATGAACGCACACATCACAAAGAAGTTTCTCAGAATTCTTGTCTATTTTTAATGTGAAGATATTTCCTTTTCCACAATAGGTCTCAAAGCGCTCCAAATGTCCACTTGCAGATTCTACAAAAAGTGTTTCAAAACTGCTCAATCAAAAGAAAGGTTCAACTCTAGGTGATGAATTCACACATCACAAAGAAGTTTCTCAGAATGCTTCTGTCTAGTTTGGTTGTGAAGATATTTCCTTTTCCAGCATAGGACCCAAAGCTCTTCAAATGTCCACTAGCTGATACTACAAAAAGAGTGTTTGAAAACTGCCCCATCTAAACAAAGATTCAACTTCATGAGATGAATGCACTCATCACAAAGAAGTCTCTAAGAATGCTTCTGTCTGGTTTTTATGTGAAGATATTTCCTTTTCCACCATAAGCCACTCTGCAGTCCATATGTCCACCAGCAGATTCTACAAAAAAAGTGTTTCCAAACTGCTCAATGAAAACAAAGCTTCAACTCTGTAAGAAGAATGCACTCATCACAAAGAAGTTTCTCAGAATGCTTCTGCCTAGTTTTTGTGTCAAGATATTTTTCTTTCCACCATGGGCGTTAAAGCTTTCCAAATGTCCACTGGAAGATTCTACAGAGTGTTTCAAAACTGCTCAATCAAAAGAAATGTTCAACTCTGTGAGATGAATGCACTCATTACACAGCAGTTTCTCAGAATTCTCCTGTCTAGTTTTTATGTGAATATATTTCCTTTTCCACCGCATGCCTCAAAGAGCTCCAAATGCCTACTTGCAGATTCTACAAAAGGAGTGTTTCAAAACTGCTCAATCAAAACAAATGTCCAACTCTGTGAGATAGATGCACGCATCACAAAGAAGTTTCTCAGAATTCTTCTGTCTAGTTTTTATGTGAAGATATTTCATTTTCCACCATAGGCCTCAAAGTGTGCAAAATGTCCACTTGCAGATTCTACAAAAAGAGAATTTCAAAACTGCTCCATCAAAAGTAAGGTTCAACTCTGTGAGATGAATGCACATATCATGAACAAATTTCACAGAATGCTTCTGCGTAGTTTTTATGTGAAGATATTTCCTGTTTCACCATAGGCCTCAAAGTGCTCCAAATGTCCACTTGCAGATACTTCAAAAAGAGTGTTTCAAAACTGCTCAATCAAATGAAAGTTTCAACTCTCTGAGATAAATGTGCACATCACTAAGAAGTTTCTCAGAATTCTTCTGTCTAGTTTTTATATGAAGATATTTCCTTTTCCCACATTGGACGAAAACATTTCAAATATCCACTTTCAGATTCTACAAAAAGACTCGTTCAAATCTGCTCAACCAAAAGAAAGGTTCAACTCTGTGAGATGAATGCATACATCACAACGAAATTTCACAGAGTGCTTCTCTGTAGTTTTTATGTGAAGTTATTTCCTTTTCCACTATAGGCCTCAAATCGCTCCAAATATCCACTTGCAGTTTCTACAAAAAGTGTGTTTCAAAACTGCTCCATCAAAATAAAGTTTCAGCTCTCTAAGGTGAATGCACACATCACTAAGAAGATTCTCAGAAGGCTTCTGTCTAGTTGCAATGTGAAGATATTTCCTTTTCCCACATTGGATGAAAAGCCCCCCATTATCCACTTGCAGAATCTACAAAAGACTGTTTCAAAACAGCTCCATCAAAAGAAAGGTTCAACTCAGTGAGATGAACATACGCATCACAAAGTAGTTTCTCAGAATTCTTCTGTCTAGTCTTTATCTGAAGATATTTCCTTTTCTACCATAGACCTCAAAGCGCTCAAAATGTCCACTAGCAGATTCTACAAAAGGAGTTTTTCAAAACTGCTCAATCTAAAGTAAGGTTCAATTCTGTGAGATGAATGCACACTTCACAAAGTAATTTCACAGAATGCTTCTGTGTAGTTTTTATGTGAAGATATTTCCTTTTTCACCATAGACCTCAAAGCGCTCAAAATGTCTACTTGCAGATTCTACAAAAAGAGTGTTCAAAACTTCTCAATCCAAAGAAAGGTTCAGCTCTGTGAGATGAATGCACACATCACTAAGAAGTTGCACAGAATGCTTCTATCTAGTTTTTATGTGAAGATATTTCCTTTTCTCGCATTGGATGAAAAGATCTCAATTATCCACTTGCAGATTCTACAAAAGGACTGCTTCAAAACTGCTCAACCAAAAGAAAGGTTCAACTCTGTGAGATGAATGCACACATCACAAAGAAATTTCGCAGAGTGCTTCTGTGAAATTTTCGTGTGAAGTTATTTCCTTTTCCACTACAAGCCTCAAAGCACTCCAAATTTCCACTTGCAGTTTTAGAAAAAGAGTGTTTCAAAACTTCTCCATCAAAAGAAAAGTTCAAATCTCTAAGATGAATGCACACTTCACTAAGAAGTTTCTCAGAATGCTTCTGTCTAGTCGTAATGTGAACATATTTCCTTTTCCCGCATTGGACAAAAAGCCCTCCATTATCCACTTGCAGAATCTAAAAAAGACTGTTTCAAAACTGCTCAATCAAAAGAAAGGTTCAACTCTGCGAGATGAATGCACAGATCTCAAAGAAGTTTCTCAGAATACTTCTGTCTAGTTTTTCTGTGAAGATATTTCCTTTTCCACTTTAGTCCATGAAGCTCTCCAAATGTCCAATGGCAGATTCTACAAAAAGAGTGTTTCATAAGTGCTCAATCAAAAGAATGGTTTAACTCTGTGTGATGAATGCACAGATGACAAGGAAGTTTGTCAGAATGCTTCTGTTTAGTTTTTATGTGAAGATATTTCCTTTTTCACCATAGGCCTGAAAACTCTTCAAATCTCCACCAGCTGATTCTACAAAAAGAGTGTTTCAAAACTGCTGAATCAAAAGTAAGGTTCAACTCTGTGAGATGAATGCACACATCACAAAGAAATTTCACAGAATGCTTCTGTGTAGCTTTTATGTGAAGATATTTCCTGTTTCACCATACACCTCAAAGTGCTCCAAATGTTCACGTGCAGATTCTTCAAAAAGAGTGTTTCAAAACTGCTCAATCAAATGAAAGTTTCAACTTTCTGAGATGAATGCAGATATTACTAAGAAGTTTCACAGAATGCTTCTGTCTAGGTTTTAAGTGAAGATATTTCCTTTTCCAGCATTGGATGAAAAGTTTTCAAATATCCACTGGCAGATTCTACAAAATGGCTCTTCCAAATCTGCTCAACCAAAAGAAAGATTCAACTCTGTGAGATGAATGCACACATCACAAAGAAATTTCACAGAATGCTTCTGTGTAGTTTTTATGTGAAGACATTTCCTTTTTCACCATTGGCCTCAAAGCACTCCAAATGTCCACATTCAGATTCTTCACTGAGAGGGTTTCAAAACTGCTCAATCAAAAGAAAGGTACAACTCTTAGAGTTGAATGCATGCATCACTAAGAAGTTGATCAGAATGCTTCTGTCTAGTTTTTATGTGAAGATATTTCCTTTTCCCGCATTGAAGAAAAAGATCTCAAATATCCACTTTCAGATTCTACAAAAAGACTGTTTCAAATCTACTCAACCAAAAGAAAGCTTCAACACTGTGAGATGAATGCACACATCACAGAGAAATTTTGCAGAATGCTTCTGTGTAGCTTTATGTGAAGATAAATCCTTTTTCACCGTAGGCCTCAAAGCACTCCAAATGCCCACATGCAGATTGTTCAAAAGGAGTGTTTCAAAACTGCTCAATCAAAACAAAGGTTCAACTCTGTGAGTTGAATGCACGCATCACTAAGAAGTTGCCCAGAATGCTTCTGTCTAGTTTGTAAGTGAAGAGATTTCCTTTTCCAGCCTTGGACGAAAAGATCTCAAATATCCCCTTGCAGATTCTACAAAAAGATGGTTTCAAATCTGCTCAACCAAAAGAAAGCTTCAACAATGTGAGATGAATGCAGCCATCACAAAGAAATTTTGCAGAATGCTTCTGTGTAGCTTTTATTTGAAGATATTTCCTTTTTCATCATATTCCTCAAAGCACTCCAAATGTCCACTTGCAGATTCTTCAAACTGAGTGTTTCAAAACTGGTCAAACAAAAGAAAGCTTCAACTCTGTTTGTTGAATGCACACATCACAAAGAAGTTGCTCAGAATGCATCTGTCTACTTTTTATGTGAAGATATTTACTTTTCCCGGTTTGGAGAAAAGGATCTCAAATATCCAAATGCACATTCAACAAAAAGACTTTTTCAAATCTGCTCAACCTAAAGAAAGCTTCAACTCTGTGAGATGAATGTACACATCACAAATAAATTTCACAGAATGATTCTGTGTGGTTTTTATGTTAAGATATTTCCTTTTACATCATATCCCTCAAAGCACTCAAAATGCCCACTTGCAGATTCTTAACACACCGTGTTTCGAAACTGCTCAATCAATAGAAATATTCAACTCTGTGAGTTGAATGCACACATCACTGAGAAGTTGTTCACAACGCTTCTCTCTAGTTTATATGTGGAGATATTTCCTTTTCCTGCATTGGACAAAAAGATCTCAAACATCCATTTGCAGATTCTACAAAAAGACTGTTTCAAATCTGTTCAACCAAAATAAACCTTAAACTCTGTGAGATGAATGCACACATCACAAAGAAATTACACAGAATGCTTCTGTATAGTTTTTATGTGTTGATATTTCCTTTTACACCATAGGCCTCAAAGCACTCCAAATGTCCACTTCCAAATTCTTCACAAAGAGTGTTTCAAAACTGATCAATCAAAAGAAAGGTTCAACTCTGTGAGTTGAATACATGCATCACTTAGAAGTTGCTCAGAATGCTTCTGTCTAGTTTTATGTGAAGATATTTCCTTTTCGTGCAATGCACGGAAAGATCTCAAATATTCACTTGCAGATTCCACAAAAAGACTGTTTCAAATCAGCTCAAACAAAAGAAAGCTTCAACACTGTGAGGTGAATGCACACCTCAAAAAGAAATTTCGCAGAATGCTTCTGTGTAGCTTTAATGTGAAGATCTTTCCTTTTTCAGCATAAGCCTCAAAGCCCTCCAAATGTCCACCTGCAGAATCTTCAGCACAGTGTATCAAAACTGCTCAATCAACAGAAATGTTCAACTCTGTGAGTTGAATGCACACATCACTAAGAAGTTGCTCAAAATGCTTCTGTCTACTTTTTATGTGAAGATATTTCCTTTTCCCGCATTGCACGAAAAGATCTCAAATATCCACTTGCAGATTCTACAAAAAGCCTCTTTCAAATATGCTCAACCAAAATAAAGCTTCACCTCTGTGAGTTGAATGCACACATCACAAAAAAATTTTGCAGAATGCTTCTGTGTAGTTTTTATGTGAAGATATTTCCTTTTTAACCATAGGCCTCAAAGCACTCCAAATGTCCACTTCCAGATTCTTCACAAAGAGTATTTCAAAACTGCTCAATCGAAAGAAAGGTTCAACTCTGATAGTTGAATGCACACATCCCTAAGGAGTTGCTCCGAATGCTTCTGTCTAGTTTTTATGTGAAGATATTTCCTTTTCACGCATTGGATGAAAAGATCTCAAATATCCAGTTGCAGATTGTACAAAAAGACTGTTTCAAATCTGCTCAACCAAAAGAAAGCTTCAACACTGTGAGATGAATGCACACATCACAAAGAAATTTCGCAGAATGCTTCTGTGTAGTTTTTATGTGAAGATATTTCCTTTTTCAGCATAAGCCTCAAAGCCCTCCAAATGTCCACTTGCAGAATCTTCACCAGAGTGTTTCAAAACTCCTCAATCAAAAGACAGCTTCAACTCTGTGAGTTGAATGCACACATCACTAAGAAGTTGCACAGAATGCTTCTGTCTAGTTTTTGTGTGAAGATATTTCCTTTTCCTGCATTGGACGAAAGGATCGCTAATATCCACATGCAGATTCTACAAAAAGACTGTTTCAAATTTGCTCTACCAAAAGAGAGCTACAACTCTGTGAGATGACTGAACACATCACAAAGAAATTTTGCAGAATGCTTCTGTGTAGTTTTCATGTGAAGATATTTCCTTTTTCATCATAGTCCTCAAAGCACTCCAAATGTCCACTTGCAGATTCTTCAAAGAGAGTGTTTCAAAACAGCTCAATCAAAAGACAGGTTCAACTTTGTGAGTTGAATGCACACATCACTAAGAACTTGTTCAGAATGCTTCTGTCTAGTTTTTATGTGAAGATATTTCCTTTCCCTGCATCGGACGAAAATATATCAAATATCCACTTGCAGATTCTACAAAAAGACTCTTTCAAATATGCTCAACAGAAAGAAAGCTTCAACACTTTGAGATGAATGCACACATCACAAAGAAATTTCACAGCATGCTTCTGTGTAGCTTTCATGTGAAGATATTTCCTTTTTCAGCATAAGCCTCAAAGCCCTCCATATGTCCACTTGCAGAATCTTCACCAGAGTGTTTCAAAACTGCTCAATCAAAAGAAATGTTCAACTCTGTGAGCTGAATGCACAGATCACTAAGAAGTTGCTCAGAATGCTTCTGGCTTGTTTTTATGTGAAGATATATCCTTTTCCCACATTGGATGAAAAGATCTCAAATATCCACTTGCAGATTCTACAAAAAGAGTGTTTCAAATCTGCTCAACCAAAAAAAAAGTTTCAACTCTGTGGGATGAATGCACACATCATAAAGAAATTTCTTAGAATGCTTCTGTGTAGTTTTTATGTGAAGATATTTCCTTTTTCACCATAGGCCTCAAAGTACTCCAAATGTCCACTTGCAGATTCTTCAAAGTGTGTTTCAAAACTGCTCGGTCAAAAGAAAGGTTCAACTCTGTTAGTTGAATGCACACATCACTAAGAAGTTGCTCAGAATGTTTCTCTCTAGTTTTTATGTAAAGATATTTCCTTTTCTCGCATTGGATGAAAAGATCTCAAATATCCACTTGCAGATTCTACAAAAAGACTGTTTCAAATCTGCTCAAGCAAAAAAAAGCTTCAACTCTGTGAGATGAATGCACACATCCAAAGATATTTTGCAGAATGTTTCTGTGTAGTTCTTATGAGAAGATATTTCATTTTTCACCATAGGCCACAAAGCACTCCAAATGTCCACTTGCAGATCGTTCAAAGTGTTTCAAAACTGCTCAATCAAAAGAGAGGTTCAACTCTGTGAGTTGAATGCACACATCAGAAAGAAATTCCTCAGAATGCTTCCATCTAGTTTTTATGTGAAGCTATTTCCTTTTCCTGCATTGGACGAAATGATCTCAAATAACCATCTGCAGATCCTACAAAAAGACTGTTTGAAATATGCTGAAACCAAAGGAGTCTCCAACTCTATAAGATGAAAGCACACATCACAAAGAAATTCCACAGAATGTTTCTGTGCAGTTTTCATGTGAAGATATTTCCTTTTTCACCATAGACCTCAAAGCACTCCAAATGTCCACCTGCAGATTATTCAAACAGAGTTTTTCAAAACTGCTCAATCAAAAGAAAGGTTCAACACTGTGAGTTTAATGCACACATTACTAGGAAGTTGCTCAGAATACTTCAGTCTAGTTTTTATGTGAAGATAATTCTTTTTCCCTCATTGGACAAAAAGATCTCAAATATCCACTTGCAGATTCTACAAAATACCATTTCAAATCTGCTCAACCAAAAGAAAGCTTCAACTCTGTGAGATGAATGCACACATCACATAGAAATTTGGCAGAATGCTTCTGTGTAGTTTTTATGTGAAGATATTTCCTTTTTCACCATAGTCCTCAAAGCACACTAAATGTCTACTTGAAGATTACTCAACCAGAATGTTTCAAAACTGCTCAATTAAAAGAAAGGTTCAACTCTGTGAGTTGAATGCACACATCACTAAGAAGTCGTTCAGAATAATTCTGTCTAGTTTTTAAGTGAAGATATTTCCTTTTCCCACATTGGACAAAAAGATCTCAAATAGTCACTTCCAGATTGTACAAAAAGACTGTTTCAAATATGCCCAACCAAAAGAAAGCTTCAATTCTGTGAGATGAATGCACACATCACAAGAAATTTTGCAGAATGCTTCTGTGTACTTTTTTATGTGAAGATATTTCCTTTTTCACCATAAGCGTTAAAGCCCTCCATATGTCCAATTGCAGATTCTTCACCAGAGTGTTTCAAAACTGCTCAGTCAATAAAAATGTTCAACTCTGTGAGTTGAATGCACACCTTACTAAGAAGTTGCTCAGAATACTTCTGTCTAGTTTTTATGTGAAGATATTTCCTTTTCCCGCATTGCATGAAAAAGTCTCAAATATCCACTTGCAGATTCTACATAAAGACAGTTTCAAATCTGCTCAACCAAAAGAAATCTTCAATTCTGTGAGATGAATGCACACATCACAAAGAAATTTCAGAGAATGCCAGTGGGTAGTTTTAATGAGAAGATATTCTCTTTTTCACCACAGGACTCAAAGCACTCCAAATGTCCACATGCAGATTCTACAAAGTGTTTCAAAACTGCTCAATGAAAAGAAAGGCTCAACTCTGTGAGATGAATGCACACATCAGTAAGAAATTCCTCAGAATGCTTCCATCTAGTTTTTATGTGAAGCTATTTCCTTTTCCTGCATTGGAAGAAAAGATCTCAAATATCCACTGGCAGATTCCACAAAAAGACTCCTTCAAATCTGCTCAACGAAAGGAAAGCTTCAACGCTGTGAGATGAATGCACACATCACAAAGAAATTTTGCAGAATGCTTTTGTGTAGTTTTTATGTGAAGATATTTCCTTTTTCACCTTAGGCCTCAAAGCATTCCAAATGTCCACTTGCAGATTCTTCATAAAGAGTGTGTGAAAACTGCTCTATCAAAAGAAAGGATCAACTCTGTGAGTTGAATGCACACATCATTAAGAAGCTGCTCAGGATGCTTCTGCCTAGTTTTAATGAGAAGATATTTCCTTTTCCCACATTGGATGAAAAGATCTCAAATATCCACTTGCAGATTCTACAAAAAGACTGTTTCAAATCTGCCCAACCAAAAGGAAGCTTCAACTCTGTGAGATGAATGCAAATATCACAAAGTAATTTCACAGAATGCTTCTCTGTAGTTTTCATGTGAAGACATTTCTTGTTTCACCATAGGCCTCAGAGCACTCCATATGTCCATGTGCAGATACTTCAAACAGAGAGTTTCAAAACTGCTCAATGAAAAGAAAGTCTCAACTCCGTGAGTTGAGTGCACACATCATTAAGAAGTTGCTCAGAATGTTTCTGTCTAGTTTTTAAGTGAAGATATCTCCTTTTTCCGCAATGGAGGAAAATATCGCAAATATCCAGTTGCATATTGTACAAAAAGCCTCTTTCAAATCTGCTCTACCAAAAGAAAGCTTCAACTCTGTGAGTTGAATGCACACATCAGTAAGAAGTTGCTCAGAATGCTTCTGTCTAGTTTTAATGTGAAGATATTTTCTTTTCCCGCATTGTACGAAAAGATCTCAAATATCCATTAGCAGATTCTGCAAAAAGCCTTTTTCAAATCTGCTCAACCAAAAGAGCTTCAACTCTGTGAGATGAATGCACACATCACAAAGAAATTTCGCAGAATGCTTCTGTGTAGTTTTTATGTGAAGATATATCCTTTTTCACCATACGCCCCAAGCACTCCAAATGTCCACGTGCAGATTCTTCAAACAGAGTGTTTCAAAGTTGCACAATCAAAAGACAGGTTCAACTCTGTTACTTGAATGCACACATCATTAAGAAGCTGCTCAGATTCTTCTGCCTAATTTTAATGAGAAGATATTTCCTTTTCCCGCATTGGATGAAAAGATCTCAAATATCCACTTGCAGATTGTACAAAAGACTGTTTCAAATCTGCCCAACCAAAAGAAAGCTTCAACTCTGTGAGATGAATGCACCCATCACAAAGAAATTTTGCAGAATGCTTCTGTGTAGTTTTTATGTGAAGATATTTCCTTTTTCAGCATAAGCCTCAAAGCCCTCCAAATATCCACTTGCAGATTCTTCAACAGTGTTTCAAAACTGCTCACTCAATAGAAATGTTCAACTCTGTGAGTTGAATGCACACATCATTAAGAAGTTGCTCAGAATGCTTCTGCCTAGTTTTTATGTGAAGATATTTCCTTTTCCCGCATTGGACAAAAAGATCTCAAATATCCACTTGCAGATTCTACAAAAAGACGGTCTAAATTCTGCTAAAGCAAAAGAAAGATTCAATTCCATGAGACGAATGCACACATCGAAAGATATTCTGCAGAATGCTTCTGTGTAGATTTTATGAGAAGATATTCCCTTTTTCACCATAGGCCTCAAATCACTCCAAATGTACACTTGCAGATTCTTCAAAGTGTTTCAAAACTGCTCAATGAAAAGAAAGGTTCAACTCTGTGAGTTGATGCACATATCAGTAAGAAATTCCTCAGAATGATTCCGTCTAGTTTCATGTGAAACTATTTCCTTTTCCTGCATTGGAAGAAAAGATCTCAAATATCCACTTGCAGATTTGAGAAAAGGACTCCTTCATGTCGTCTCAATGAATGGAAAGCTTCAACTCTGTGAGATGAATGCACACATCACAAAGAAATTTCGCAGAATGCTTCTGTGTAGTTTTTATGTGAAGATATATCCTTTTTCACCATACGCCCCAAGCACTCCAAATGTCCACGTGCAGATTCTTCAAACAGAGTGTTTCAAAGTTGCACAATCAAAAGACAGGTTCAACCCTTTCAGTTGAATGCAAACATCACTAAGAAGTTGCTCAGAATGCTTCTGTCTAGTTTTCATGTGAAGATATTTCCTTTTCCCACATTGGACGAAATGATCTGAAATATCCACTTGCAGATCCTACAAAAAGACAGTTTGAAATATGCTCAACCCAAAGGAATCTTCAACTCTATGAGATGAATGTACACATCACAAAGAAATTTTGCAGAATGCTTCTGTGTAGTTTTTATGTGAAGATATTTCCTTTTTCACCATAGACCACAAAGCACTCCAAATGTCCACTTGCAGATTATTCAAACAGAGTTTTTCAAAACTGATCAATCAAAGGAAAGGTTCAACTCTGTGAGTTGAATGCACACATCACTAGGAAGTTGCTCAGAATGCTTCCGTCTAGTTTTTATGTGAAGACATTTCCTTTTCCCACATTGGACTAAAAGATCTCAAATATCCACTTGCAGATTCTGCAAAATACTGTTTCAAATCTGCTCAACCAAAAGAAAGCTTCAAATCTGTGAGATGAAAGCACACATCACAAAGAAATTTTGCAGAATGCTTCTGTGTAGTTTTTATGTGAAGATATTTCCTTTTACACCATAACCTAAAAGCCCTCCATATGTCCACTTGTAGGTTCTTCACCAGAGTGTTTCAAAACTGCTCAATCAAAAGCAATGTTCAACTCCCTGAGTTGAATGCACACATCACTAAGAAGTTGCTCAGAATGCTTCCGTCCAGTTTTTATGTGAAGATATTTCCATTTCTCGCATTGAACAAAAAGATCTCAAATATCGATTTGCAGATTCTACAAAAAGACTGTTTCAAATCTGCTCAATGAAAAGAAACCTTTAACTATGTGAGATGAATACACACATCACAAAGAAATTTTGCAGAAAGCTTTTTTGTAGTGTTTATGTGAAGATATTTCCTTTTTCACCTTAGGCCTCAAAGCACTCCTAATGTCCACTTGCAGATTCTTCATAAAGAGTGTTTCAAAACTGCTCTATCAAAAGAAAGGATCAACTCTGTGAGTTGAATGCACACATCACTAAGAAGTTGCTCAGAATGCTTCTCTCTAGTTTTTAAGTGAAGATATTTCCTTTTCCCTCGTTGGATGAAAAGATCTCAAATATCCACTTGCAGATTCTACAAAAAGACTGTTTCAAATCTCCTCAACCAAAAGAAAGCTTCAACAGTGTGAGATGAATGCACATATCACAAAGAAATTTTGCAGAAAGATTCTGTGTAGGTTTTATGTGAAGATATTTCCTTTCTCACCATAGGCCTCAAAGCACACCAAATGTCCACTTGTAGATTCTTCAAACAGTGTTTCAAAACTGTTCGATCAAAACAATGGTTCAACTCTGTTACTTGAATGCACACATCATTAAGAAGCTGCTCAGGATGCTTCTGCCTAGTTTTAATGAGAAGATATTGCCTTTTCCCACATTGGACGAAAAGATCTCAAATATCCACTTGCAGATTCTACAAAAAGACTGTTTCAAATCTGCCCAAACAAAAGGAAGCTTCAACTCTGTGAGATGAATGCAAATATCACCAAAGTAATTTCACAGAATGCTTCTCTGTAGTTTTCATGTGAAGATATTTCTTTTTTCACCATAGGCCTCAGAGCACTCCATATGTCCACTTGCAGATACTTCAAACAGAGAGTTTCAAAACTGCTCAATGAAAAGAAAGGCTCAACTCCGTGAGTTGAATGCACACATCACTAAGAAGTTGCTCATAATGTTTCTGTCTAGTTTTTAAGTGAAGATATCTCCTTTTCCCGCAGTGGACGAAAATATAGCAAATATCCAGTTGCAGATTGTACAAAAAGCCTCTTTCAAATCTGCTCTACCAAAAGAAAGCTTCAACTCTGTGAGTTGAATGCACACATCAGTAAGAAGTTGCTCAGAATGCTTCTGTCTAGTTTTAATGTGAAGATATTTTCTTTTCCCGCATTGTACAAAAAGATCTCAAATATCCACTTACAGATTCTGCGAAAAGACTTTTTCAAATCTGCTCAAGCAAAAAAGAGGTTCAACTCTGTGAGATGACTGAACACATCACAAAGAAATTTTGCAGAATGCTTCTGTGTAGTTTTATATGAAGATATTTCCTTTTTCATCATAGCCCTCAAAGCACTCCAAATGTCCACTTGCAGATTCTTCAGACAGCATGTTTCAAAACTGCTCAATCAAAAGACAGGTTCAACTCTGTGAGTAGAATGCACACATCACTAAGAAGTTGCTCAGAATGCTTCTGTCTAATTTTTATGTGAAGATATTTCCTTTTCTCACATTGGATGAAAAGATCTCAAATATCCACTTGCAGATTCTACAAAAAGACAGTCTAAAATCTGTTAAAGCAAAAGAAAGCTTCAACTTTGTGAGATGAATGCACACATCCAAAGATATTTTGCAGAATGCTTCTGTGTAGTTTTTATGAGAAGATATTCCCTTTTTCACCATAGGCCTGAAATCACTCCAAATATCCACTTGCAGATTCTTCAAAGTGTTTCAAAACTGCTCAATCAAAAGAAAGGTTCAACTCTGTGAGTTGATGCACACATCAGTAAGAAATTCCTCAGAATGCTTCTGTCTAGTTTTTATGTGAAACTTTTTCCTTTTCCTGCATTAGATGAAAAGATCTCAAATATCCACTTGCAGATTCCACAAAAAGACTCCTTCATATATGCTCAATGAATGGAAAGCTTCAACGCTGTCAGATGAATGCACACATCACAAAGAAATTACGCTGAATGCTTCTGTGTAGTTTTTATGTGAAGATATATCCTTTTTCACCATATGCCCCAAGCACTCCAAATGTCCACGTGCAGATTCTTCAAAGAGTGTTTCAAAGTTGCATAATCAAAAGACAGGTTCAACTCTGTGAGCTGAATTCACACATCACTAAGAAGTTGCTCAGAATGCTTCTGTCTAGTTTTTATGTGAAGATATTTCCTTTTCCCACATTGGACAAAATGATCTGAAATATCCACTTGCAGATCCTACAAAAAGACTGTGTGAAATATGCTCAACCCAAAGGAATCTTCAACTGTATGAGATGAATGTACACATCATAAAGAAATTTTGCCGAATGCTTCTGTGTAGTTTTTAATGTGAAGATATTTCCTTTTTCACCATAAGCCTCAAAGCCCTCCGTATGGCCACTTGCAGATTCTTCACCAGAGTGTTTCAAAACTGCTCAATCAAAAGCAATGTTCAACTATGTGAGTTGAATGCACACATCACTACAAAGTTGCTCAGAATGCTTCTGTCTAGTTTTTATATGAAGATATTTCCTTTTCCCGCTTTGAACAAAAAGATCTCAAACATCGATTTGCAGATCTGCAAAAAGACTGTTTCAAATCTGCTCAACCAAAAGAAACCTTCAACTATGTGAGATGAATGCACACATCACAAAGAAATTTTGCAGAATGCTTTTGTGTAGTTTTTACGTGAAGATATTTCCTTTCACCTTAAGCCTAAAAGCACTCCAAATGTCCACTTGCAGATTCTTCATAAAGAATGTTTCAAAACTGCTCAACCAAAAGAAAGTTTCAACTCCGTGAGATGAATGCACACATCACTAAGAAGTTGATCAGAATGTTTCTCTCTAGTTTTTATATGAAGGTATTTCCTTTTCCCGCATTGGATGAAAAGATTTCAAATATCCACTTGCAGATTCTACAAGAAGACTGTTTCTAATCTGCTCAACCCAAAGAAAGCTTCAACACTGTGAGATGAATGCACATATCACAAAGTAATTTTGCAGAACGATTCTGTGTAGCTTTTATGTGAAGATATTTCCTTTTTCATCATATTCCTCAAAGCACTCCAAATGTCCACTTGCAGATTCTTCAAACTGAGTGTTTCAAAACCATTCGATCAAAAGACTGGTTCAACTCTGTTACTTGAATGCACACATCAATAAGAAGCTGTTCAGGATGCTTCTGCCTAGTTTTAATGAGAAGATATTTCCTTTTCCCGCATTGGACGAAAAGACTTCAAATATCCACTTGCAGATTCTACAAAAAGACTGCTTCAAATCTGCCCAACCAAAAGGAAGCTTCAACTCTGTGAGATGAATGCACATACCACAAAGAAATTTCGCAGAATGCATCTCTGTAGTTTTCATGTGAAGATATTTCTTTTTTCACCATAGGCCTCAGAGCACTCCATATGTCCACTTGCAGATACTTCAGAGAGTTTCAAAACTGCTCAATGAAAAGAAAGGCTCAACTCTGTAAGTTGAATGCACACATCACTAAGAAGTTGCTCAGAATGTTTCTGTCTAGTTTTTAAGTGAAGATATCTCCTTTTCCCGCATTGGATGAAAAGATCTCAAATATCCAGTAGCAGATAGTGCAAAAAGCCTCTTTCAAATCTGCCCTACCAAAAGAAAGTTTCAACTCTGTGAGTTGAATGCACACATCACTAAGAAGTTGCTCAGAATGCTTCTGCCTAGTTTTTATGTGAAGATATTTCCATTTCCCGCATTGTACAAAAAGATCTCAAATATCCACTTGCGGATTCTGCAAAAAGACTTTTTCAAATATGTTCAACCAAAAGAGAGCTTCAACTCTTTGAGATGAATGCACACACCATGAATAAATTTCGCAGAATGATTCTGTGTAGTTTTTATGTGAAGATATTTCCTTTTTCATCATAGCCCACAAAGCACTCAAAATGCCCACATGCGGATTCTTCAAACAGCATGTTTCAAAACTGCTCAATGAAAAAAAATGTTCAACGCCATCAGTTGAATGTACACGTCACTAAGAAGTTGCTCAGAATGCTTCTCTCTAGTTTTTACGTGAAGATATTTCCTTTTCCCGCATTGGATGAAAAGATCTCAAATACCCACTTGCAGATTCTACAAAAAGCATCTTTCAAATATGCTCAACCAAAAGAAAGCTTCACCTCTCTGAGATGAATGCACACATCACAAAGAAATTTTGCAGAATGGTTCTGTGTAGTTTTTATGTGAAGATATTTCCTTTTTCACCATAGGCCTCAAAGCACTCCAAATGTCCACTTGCAAATTCTTCACAAAGAGTGTTTCAAAACTGCTCAATCAAAAGAAAGGTTCAACTCTGAGAGTTGAATGCATGCATCACTAAGAAGTTGCTCATAATGCTTCTGTCTGGTTTTTATGTGAAGATATTTCCTTTTCCCACATTCGACGAAAAGATCTCAAATATCCACTTTCAGATTCCACAAAAAGACTGTTTCAAATCTGCTCAACCAAAAGAAAGCTTCAACACTGTGAGATGAATGCACACATCACAAAGAAATTTTGAAGAACGCTTCAGTGTAGCTTTTATGTGAAGATATATGCTTTTTCACCATAGGCCTCAAAGCACTCCAAATGTGCACTTGCAGATTCTTCACATAGAGTGTTTCAAAATTGGTCGATCAAAAGAAAGGTTCAACTCTGCTAGTTGAATGCACGCATCACCAAGAAGTTGCTCAGGATGCTTCTGCCTTGTTTTTATGAGAATATATTTCCTTTTCCCACATTGGACGAGAAGATCTCAAATATCCACTTGCAGATACTACAAAAAGACTGTTTCAAATCTGCTCAACCAAAAGGAAGCTTCAACTCTGTGAGATGAATCCACACATCACAAAGAAATTTCGCAGAATGCTGCTGTGTAGTTTTCATGTGAAGCTATTTCCTTTTTCACCATAGGCCACAAAGCACTCCAAATGTCCACTTACAGATTCTTCAAACAGTGTTTCAAAACTGTTCAAGCTAAAGAAAGTTTCAACTCTGTGAGTTAAATGCACACATCACTAAGAAGTTGTGCAGAATGCTTCTCTCTAGCTTTTATGTGAAGATAATTACTTTTCCCACATTGGATGAAAAGATTTCAAATATCCACTTGCAGATACTATAAAAAGACTGTTTCAAATCTGTTCAACCAAAAGAAAGCTTCAACTCTGTGAGATGAATGCCCACATCGAAGAAATTTCGGAGAATGCTTCTGTGTAGTTTTTATGTGAAGATATTTCCTTTTAAACCATAGGCGTCAAAGCACTCCAAATGTCCAGTTGCAGATTCTTCAAACAGAGAGTGTCAAAACTGCTCAATCAAAAGAAAGGCTAAACTCCGTGAGTTAAATGCAGACATCACTAAGAAATTGCTCAGAATGCTTCTGTAGAGTTATTAAGTGAAGATATTTCCTTTTCCCGCATTGGACGAAAAGATCTCAAATACCCAATTGCAGATTGTACAAAAAGACTGCTTCAAATCTGCTCAACCAAAAGAAAGCTTCAACTCTATGAGTTGAATGAAGACATCACTAAGAAGTTACTCAGAATGCTTCTGTCTAGTTTTTATGTGAAGGTATTTCCTTTTCCCGCATTGGACACAAAGATCTCAAATATCCAATTGCAGATTCTGCAAAAAGAAGTTTTCAAATCTGTTCAACCAAAAGAAAGCTTCAACACTGTGAGATGAATGCACACATCACAAAGAAATTTTGCAGAATGCTTCTGTGTAGCTTTTATGTGAAGATATTTCCTTTTTCACCATAGGCCTCAAAGCACTTCAAATGTCCCCTTGCAGATTCTTCAAATGGGGTGTTTCAAAACTGGTCAATGAAAAGAAAGGTTCAACTCTGTTAGTTGAATGCATACATCACTAAGAAGTTGCTCAGAATGTGTCTGTCTAGTTTTTATGTGAAGATATTTCCTTTTCCTGCATTGGAGAAAAAGTTCTCAAATATCCAAATTCACATTCAACAAAAAGACTTTTTCAAATCTGCTCAACCAAAAGAGAGCTTCAACTCTGTGAGATGAATGCACACATCACAAATAAGTTTCGCAGAACGATTCTGTGTACCTTTTATGTGAAGATATTTCCTTTTTCATCATAGCCCTCAAAGCACTCCAAATGCCCACTTGCAGATTCTTAACACAGTGTGTTTCAAAATTGCTCAATCAAAAGAAATGTTCAGCTCTGTGAGTTAAATGCACACATCACTAAGAAGTTGCTCAGAATGCTTCTCTCTAGTTTTTCTGTGGAGATATTTCCTATTCCTGCATTGGACAAAAAGATCTCAAATATCCATTTGCAGATTCTACAAAATACTGTTTCAAATCTGCTCAACCAAAAGAAAGCTTCAACTCTGTGACATGAATGCACACATCCCAAAGAAATTTGGCAGAATGCTTCTGTGTAATTTTTTTTTTTTTTTTTTTTTTTTTTTGAGACGGAGTCTCGCTCTGTCGCCCAGGCTGGAGTGCAGTGGCGCAGTCTCGGCTCACTGCAAGCTCCGCCTCCCGGGTTCATGCCATTCTCCCGTCTCAGCCTCTCCGAGTAGCTGGGACTACAGGCGCCCGCCACCACGCCCGGCTAATTTTTTGTAGTTTTAGTAGAGATGGGGTTTCACCGTGGTCTCGATCTCCTGACCTCGTGATCCGCCCGCCTCGGCCTCCCAAAGTGCTGGGATTACAAGCGTGAGCCACCGCGCCTGGCCGCTTCTGTGTAATTTTTATGTGAAGATATTTCCTTTTTCACCAGAGGCCGCAAAGCACACAAAATGTCTACTTGCAGATTACTCAGAGTGTTTCAAAACTGCTCAATTAAAAGAAAGGTTCAACTCTGTGAGTTGAACGCACACATCACTAAGAAGTTGCTGAGAATGCTTCTGTCTAGTTTTTTAAGTGAAGATATTTCCTTTTCCCGCATTGGACAAAAAGATCTCAAATATCCACTTGCAGATTGTTCAAAAAGACTGTTTCAAATCTGCCCAACCAAAAGAAAGCTTCAACTCTGTGAGATGAATACACACATCACAAAGAAATTTTGCCGAATGCTTCTGGGTAGTTTTTATTGGAAGATATTTCCTTTTTCACCATAGGACTCAAACCCTCCAGATGTCCACTTGCAGATTCTTTACAAAGAGTGTTTCAAAACTTCTCAATCAAAAGATAAGTTCAACTCTGTGAGTTGAATGCACACATCACTAAGAAGTTGCTCAGAATGCTTGTCTAGTTTTTATGTGAAGATATTTCCTTTTCCCGCATTGGATGAAAAGATCTCAAATATCCACTTGCAGATTCTACAAAAGACTGTCTCAAAACTGCTCAACCAAAAAAAAAAAGGTGCAAATCTGTCAGGTGAATGCACACATCAGAAAGAAATTTCTCAGAATGCTTCTGTTTAGTTTTTATGTGAAGATAATTCCTTTTTCACCATAGGCCTCAAAGTACTCCAAATGTCCACTTGCAGATTCTTCAAAGCGTGTTTCAAAACTGCTCAATCAAAAGAAAGGTTCAACTCTGTGAGTTGAATGCACACATCACTAAGAAGTTGCTCAGAATGCTTCTCGCTAGTTTTTATGTGATTATATTTCCTTTTCCCACATTGGATGAAAGTACCTCTAATATTCACATACAGATACTGCAAAAAGACTGTTTCAAATTTGCTCGAACAAAAGAGAGCTTCAACTCTGTGAGATGAGTGAACACATCACAAATAAATTTTGCAGAATGCTTCTGTGGAGTTTTTATGTGAAGATATTTCCTTTTTCATCATAGCCCTCAAAGCACTCCAAATGTCCACTTGCAGATTCTTCAAACAGCGTGTTTCAAAACTGGTCAATCAAAAGGCAGATTCAGGTCTGTGAGTTGAATGCACACATCACTAAGAAGTTGCTCAGAATGCTTCTGTCTAGTTTTTATGTGAAGATATTTACTTTTCTCGCATTGGACAAAAAGATCTCAAATATCCACTTGCAGATTCTACAAAAAGATGGTCTAAAATCTGCTCAAGCAAAAGAGAGCTTCAACCCTGTCAGACGAATGCACACATTGAAAGATATTTTGCAGAATGCTTTTGTGTAGATTTTATGAGAAGATATTCCCTTTTTCACCATAGGCCTCAAATCACCCCAAATGTCCACTTGCAGATTCTTCAAAGTGTTTCAAAACTGCTCAATCAAAAGAAAGGTTCAACTCTGTGAGTTGAATGCACACATCAGTAAGAAATTCCTCAGAATGCTTCCATCTAGTTTTTATGTGAAGCTATTTCCTTTTCCTGCATTGGACGAAGAGATCTCAAATATCCCCTTGCAGATTCCACAAAAAGACTCCTTCAAAACTGCTCAATGAATGGAAAGCTTCAACTCTGTGAGATGAATGCACACATCACAAAGAAATTTTGCAGAATGCTTCTGTGTAGCTTTTATGTGAAGATATATCCTTTTTCACAATACGCCTCAAAGCACTCCAAATGTCCACTTGTAGGTTCTTCAAACACAGTGTTTCAAAGTTGCTCAATCAAAAGAAAGGTACAACTCTTAGAGTTGAATGCATGCATCACTAAGAAGTTGCTCAGAATGCTTCTGTCTAGTTTTTATGTGAAGACATTTCCTTTTCCCGCATTGGACGAAAAGATCTCAAATATCCACTTGGAGATTCTACAAAAAGAGTCCTTCAAATCTGCTCAACCAAAGAAAAAGTTTCAACTCTGTGAGATGAATGCACACATCACAAAGAAATTTCTCAGAATGCTTCTGTTTAGTTTTTATGTGAAGATATTTCCTTTTTCACCATAGGCCTCAAAGTACACCAAATGTCCACTTGCAGATTCTTCAAAGCGTGTTTCAAAACTGCTCAATCAAAAGAAAGGTTCAACTCTGTGAGTTGAATGCACACATTACTAAGAAGTTGTTCAGAATTCTTTTCTCTAGTTTTTTTGTGAAGATATTTCCTTTTCCTGCATTGGATGAAAGCATCTCTAATATCCACATGCAGATACTACAAAAAGACTGTGTCAAATTTGCTCTTCCAAAAGAGAGCTTCAACTCTGTGAGATGACTGAACACATCACAAAGAAATTTTGCAGAATTCTTCCATGTAGTTTTTATGTGAAGATATTTCCTTTTTCATCATAGCCCTCAAAGCACTCCAAATGTCCACTGCAGATTCTTCAAACAGCGTGTTTCAAAACTGCTCAATCAAAAGACAGGTTCAATTCGGTGAGTTGACTGTACACATCACTAAAATGTTGCTCATAATGCTTCTGTCTAGTTTTTATGTGAAGATATATCCTTTTCTCGCATTGGATGAGACGATCTCAAATATCCACTTGCAGATTCTACAAAAAGATGGTCTAAAATCTGCTCAAGCAAAAGAAAGCTTCAACTCTGTGAGATGAATCCACACATCCAAAGATAATTTCAAAGAATGCTTCTGTGTTGGTTTTTTTTTTTTTGAGACGGAGTCTCGCTCTGTTGCCAAGGCTGGAGTGCAGTGGCACTACCTCGGCTCACTGCAAGCTCTGCCTCCCGGGTTCACGCCATTCTCCTGCCTCAGCCTCACTGAGTAGCTGGGACTATAGGCATCCACCACCATGCCTGGCTAATTTTTTTGTATTTTTTTTTTTAGTAGAGATGGGGTTTCACCATCTCTCGATCTCCTGACCTCGTGATCCGTCCGCCTCAGCCTCCCACAGTGCTGGGATTACAAGCCTGAGCCACCACGCCCGGCCTTCTGTGTAGTTTTTATGAGAACATATTCCCTTTTTCACTAGAGGCCTCAAAGCACTCCAAATGTCCACTTGCAGATTCTTCAAAGTGTTTCAAAACTGCTCAATCAAAAGAAAGGTTCAACTCTGTGAGTTGAATGCACACATCAGTTAGAAATTCCTCAGAATGCTTCTGTCTAGTTTTTATTTGAAGCTATTTCCTTTTCCTGCATTGTATGAAAAGATCTCAAATATCCACTTGCAGATTCCACAAAAAGACTCCTTCAAATCTGCTCAAAGAATAGAAAGCTTCAACTCTGTGAGATGAATGCACACGTCACAAAGAAATTTTGCAGAATGCTTCTGTGTAGTTTTTATGTGAAGATATTTCCCTTTTCACCATGTGCCTCAAAACACTCCAAATGTCCACTTGTAGATTTTCAGACAGTGTTTCAAAGTTGCTTAATCAAAATACAGGTTCAACTCTGTGAGTTGAATGCACACATCACTAAGAAGTTGCTCAGAATGCTTCTGTCTAGTTTTTACGTGAAGATATTTCCTTTTCCCACATTGGACGAAATGATCTCAAATATCCACTTGTAGATCCTACAAAAAGACTGTTTGAAATATGCTCAACCCAAAGGAGTCTTCAACTCTATGAGATGAATGCACACATCACAAAGAAATTTCGCAGAATGTTTCTGTGTAGTTTTTCTATGAAGATATTTCCTTTTTCACCAAAGGACTCAAAGCACTCCAAATGTCCAATTGCAGATACTTTACAAAGAGTGTTTCAAAACTGCTCAATCGAAAGAAAAGTTCAACTCTGTGAGTTGAATGCACACATCACTGAGAAGCTGCTCAGAATGCTTCTGTCCAGTTTTTATGTGAAGATATTTCCTTTTCCCACATTGGATGAAAAGATCTCAAATATCCACACGCAGATTCTACAAAAAGACTGTTTCAAATCTGCTCAAACAAAAGAGAGCTTCAACTCTGTGAGCTGAATGCACACAACAAAAATAAATTTTGCAGAATGATTCTGTGTGGCTTTTATGTGAAAATATTTCCTTTTTCATCATATTCCTCAAAGCACTCCAAATGTCCGCTTGCAGATTCTTCGAACGGTGTGTTTCAAAACTGATCAATGAAAAGAATCAACTCTGTGAGTTGAATGCACACATCAGTAAGAAGTTGCTCAGAATGCTTTTGTCTACTTTTTATGTTAAGATATTTCCTTTTCCAGCATTGGATGAAAAGATCTCAAATATCCACTTGCAGATTCTACAAAAAGATGGTTTCAAAATCTACTCAACCAAAAGAAAACTTCAACTCTGTGAGATGAATGCACACATCACAAAGAAATTTCGCAGAATTCTTCTGTGTAGTTTTTATGTGAAGATATTTCCTTTTTCACCATAGGCCTCAAAGCACTCCAAATGTCCACTTGCAGATTCTACACGAAGTGTGTTTCCAAACTGCTCAATCAAAAGAAAGGTTCAACTCTGTGAGTTGAATACACACATCACTAAGCAGTTGCTCAGAATGCTTCTATCTTGTTTTTATGTGAAGAAATTTCCTTTTCCCACATTGGATGAGAAGATCTCATATATCCGTTGCAGATTCTACAAAAAGACTCTTTCAAATCTGCTCAACCAAAAGAAAGCTTCAACACTGTGAGATGAATGCACACATCACAAAGAAATTTCGCAGAATTCTTCTGTGTAGCTTTTATGTGAAGATATTTCCTTTTTCACCATAGGCCTCAAAGCACTCCAAATGGCCACTTGCAGATTCTTCAAACAGAGTGTTTCAAATCTGCTTGATTAAAAGAAAGATTCTAGTCTGTGAGTTGAATGCAGACATCACTAAGAAGTTGCTCAGAATGCTTCTGTCTAGTTTTTATGTGAAGATATTTCCTTTTCCCATATTGGACAAAAAGATCTCAAATATCCGCATGCAGATTCTACAAAAAGACTGTTTCAAATCTGCTCAACTAAAAGAGAGCTTCAACTCTGTCAGATGAATGCACACATCACAAAGAAATTTTGCAGAATGATTCTGCGTAGCTTTTATGTGAAGATATTTCTTTTTCATCATATTCCTCAAAGCACTCCAAATGTCCACTTGCAGACTCTTCAAACAGCATGTTTCAAAACTTGTCAATGAAAAGAAAGATTCAACTCTGTGAGTTGAATGCACACATCACTAAGAAGTTGCTCAGAATGCTTCTGTCTAGTTTTTATATGAAGATATTTCCTTTTCCCACATTGGACGAAAAGATCTCAAATATCCACTTGCAGATTCTACAAAAAGACAGTTTCTAAATTGCACAACCAAAAGAAAGCTTCAACACTGTGAGATGAATGCACTCATCACAAAGAAATTTCACAGAATGGTTCTGTGTAGCTTTTATGTGAAGATATTTCCTTTTTCACCATAGGCCTCAAAGCACCCAAATGTCCACTTGCAGATTCTTCAAATAGAGTGTTTCAAAACTAGTAGATGAAAAGAAATGTTCAACTCTGTTAGTTGAATGCATACGTCACTAAGAAGTTGCTCAGGATGCTTCTGCCTGGTTTTTATGGGAAGATATTTCCTTTTCCCACATTGGATGAAAAGATCTCAAATATCCACTTGCAGAATCTACAAAATGACTGCTTCAAATCTGCTCAACCAAAAGGAAGCTTCAACTCTGTGAAATAAATGCACACGTCACAAAGAAATTTCTCAGAATGCTTCTGTGTACTTTTCATGTGAAGATATTTCCTTCTTCACCATAGGCCTCAAAGCACTCCAAATGTCCCCTTGAACATTCTTCAAAAAGAGTGTTTCAAAAGTCCTTGATCAAAAGAAAGTTTCAATTCTGTTAGGTGAATGTGCACATCAGTAAGAAGTTGCTCAGGATGCCTCTGCCTAGTTTTTATGAGAAGATATTTCCTTTTCCCGCATTGGACGAAAATATCTCAAATATCCACTTGCAGATTCTACAAAAAGACTGTTTCAAATCTGCTCAATGAAAAGAAAGCTTGAACACTGTGAGATGAATGCACACATCACAAAGAAATTTCACAGAATGCTTCTGTGTAGCTTTTATGTGAAGTTATTTGCTTTTTCACCATAGGCCTCAAAGCACACCAAATGTCCACTTGCAGATTCTTCAAACAGAGTGTTTCAAAACTTCTCGATTAAAAACCACCTGCATTGGATGAAAAGATCTCAAATATCTACTTGCAGATTCTACAAAAATATGGTTTCAAATCTGCTCAACCAAAAGAAAGCTTCAAATCTGTGAGATGAATGCATACATCACAAAGAAATTTCGCAGAATTCTTCTGTGTAGTTTTTATGGGAAGATATTTCCTTTTCCACCATAGGCCTCAAAGCACACTAAATGTCTACTTGAAGATAACTCAAACAGAATGTTTCAAAACTGCTCAATCAAAAGAAAGGTTCAACTCTGTTAGTTGAATGCCCACATCACTGAGAAGTTGCTCAGAATGCTTCTGTCTAGTTTTTATGTGAAGATATTTCCTTTTCCCGCATTGGATGAAATGATCTCAAATATCCACTTGCAGATTCTACAAAAAGACTGTTTCAAATCTGCTGAACCAAAAGGAAGCTTCAACTCTGTGAGATGAATGCACACACCCCAAAGAAATTTCGCAGAATTCTTCTGTGCAATTTTTATGTGAAGTTATTTAGTTTTCAAATATAGGCCTCAAAGCGCTCCAAATATCCATTTGCAGTTTCTACAAAAAGTGTGTTTCAAAACTGCTCCATCAAAGAAAAGTTGAACTCTACAAGATGAATGTGCACATCACTAAGAAGTTCCTCAGAATGCTTCTGTCTAGTTGTAACGTGAAGATATTTCCTTTTCCCGCATTGGATGAAAAGTCCCCCATTATCCACTTGCAGAATCTAAAAAAGATTGTTTCAAAACTGCTCAATCAAAAGAAAGATTCAACTCTGTGAGATGAATGCACAGATCCCAAAGAAGTTTGTCAGAATGCTTCTGTCTAGTTTTTATGTGAAGATATTCCCTTTTCCACTATAGGCCACAAAGCTCTCCAAATATTCAATTGCAGATCCTAAAAAAAGAGTGTTTCAAATCTGCTCAATCAAAAGAAAGTTTCAACTCTGTGTGATGCATGCACAGAAGACAAGGAAGTTTCTCCGAGTGCTTCTGTCTAGTTTTTATGTGAAGATATTTCCTTTTTCACCATAGGCCTCAAAGCACTCCAAATGTCCTCTAGCTGATTTTACAAAAAGAGTGTTTCAAAACTGCTGATTCAAAAGTAAGGTTCAATTCTGTGAGATGAATGCACCCATCACAAAGTAATTTTTCAGAATGTTTCTGTGTAGTTTTTATATGGAGATAGTTCCTGTTTCACCATAGGCCCCAAAGCGCTCCAAATGTCCACTTGCAGATCCTTCAAGAAGAGTGTTTCAAAAGTGCTCAACAAAATTAAAGTTTCAACTCTCTGAGATGAATGCACACATCACTAAGAAGTTTCTCAGAATGCTTCTGTCTAGTTTTGATGTGAAGATATTTCCTTTTCCCGTACTGGATGAAAAGATTTCAAATATCCACTTGCAGATTCTACAAACAGACTCTTTCAAATCTGCTCAACCAAAGGAAAGTTTCAACTCTGTGAGAAGAATTCACACATCACAAAGAAATTTCACAGAATGATTCTGTGTAGTTTTAATGTGAAGTTATTTAGTTTAAAACTATAGGCCTCAAAGCACTCCAAATATACACTTGCAGTTTCTACAAAAAGTGTGTTTCAAAACTGCTCCATCAAAAGCAAAGTTGAACTCTACAAGATGAATGCACATGTCACAAAGAAGTTCCTCAGAATGCTTCTGTCTAGTTATAATGTGAAGATGTTTCCTTTTCCCGCATTCAACGAAAAGCCCCCCATTATCCACTTGCAGAATCTAAAAAGGATTGATTCAAAACTGCTCAATCAAAAGAAAGGCTCAACTCTGTGAGATGAATACACAGATCACAAAGAAGTTTCTCAGAATGCTTCTGTCTAGTTTTTATGTGAAGATATTTCGTTTTCCACTATAGGCTGCAAAGCTCTCCAAATATCCATTTGCAGATTCTGTGAAAAGAGTGTTTCAAAACTGCTCAATCAAAAGAAAAGTTTAACTCTGTGTGATGATTGCACAGATGACAAGGTAGTTTTTCAGAATGCTTCCGTCTAGTTTTTATATGAAGATATTTCCTTTTTCACCATAGGCCTCAAAGCACTCCAAATATACACTAGCTGATTCTCCAAAAAGAGTGTTTCAAAACTGCTGAATCAAAAGTAGGGTTCAACTCTGTGAGATGAATGCACACATCACAAAGTAATTTTGCAGAATGCTTCTGTTGTTTTTATGTGAAGACATTTCCTGTATCACCATAGGCCTCAAAGCGCTCAAAATGTCCACTTGCAGATTCTTCAAAAAGAGTGTTTCAAAACTGCTCAATCAAATAAAAATTTCAACTCTCTGAGATGAATGTGCACATCACTAAGAAGTTTCTCAGAATGCTTCTGTCTAGTTGTTATGTGAAGATAATTCCTTTTCCAGCATTGGATGAAAAGATTTCAAATATCCACTTGCAGATTCTACAGAAAGACTCTTTCAAATCTGCTCAACCAAAAGAAAGGTTGAACTCTGTGAGATGAATGAACACATCACAAAGAACTTTCACAGAATCCTTCTGTTTAGTTTTTATGTAAAGTTATTTTCTTTTCCACTGTCAGCCTCAAATCGCTCCAAATATCCACTTGCAGTTTCTACAAAAAGTGTGGTTCAAAACTGCTCCATTAAAAGAAAGGTTCAACTCTCTAAGATGAATGCACATGTCACTAAGTAGTTTCTCAGAATGCTTCTGTCTAGTTGTTATGTGAAGATATTTCCTTTTCCCATATTGGATGAAAAGCCCTCCTATATCCATTTGCAGAATCTAAAAAAGACTGTTTCAAAACTGCTTAATCAATGGAAAGCTTCAACTCTGTGGGATGAATGCACTGATCAGAAAGAAGTTTCGCAGAATGCTTCTGTGTAGTTTTTATGTGAAGATATTTCCTTTTTCTCCATGGGCCTCAAAGCGCTTCAAATGTCCACTTGCAGATTCTACTAAAGAGTGTTTCAAAACTGCTCAATCAAAGGAAAGGTTCAACCCTGTGAGACGAATGCACAGATCACAAAGAACTTTCTCAGAATTCTTCTTTCTAGTTTGTATGTGAAGATATTTCCTATTCCACTATAGTCTGCAAATCTCTCCAAATATCCAATGGCAGATTCTACAAAAAGAGTGTTTCAAGACTGCTCAATCAAAAGAAAGTTTAAACTCTGAGTGAGGAATGCACACATAACAAGGAAGTTTGTCAGAATGCTTCTGTGTAGTTTTTATGTGTAGATATTTCCTTTTTTCAGCAGAGGCCTCAAAGCACTCCAAATGTCCACTACCAGATTCTACAAAAAGTGTGTTTCAAAAGTGCTTAATATAAAGTAAGGTTCAACTCTATGAGATGAATGCACACTTCACAAAGTAATTTCACAGAATGTTTCTGTGTAGTTTTTATGTGAAGATATTTCCTATTTCACCATAGGCCTCAAAGTGCTCCAAATGTCTACTTGCAGATTCTACAAAAAGAGTGTTTCAAAACTGCTCAATCAAAAGAAAGTTAAACTCTGAGTGAGGAATGCATGCATAACAAGGAAGTTTGTCAGAATGCTTCTGTGTAGTTTTTAGGTGGAGATATTTCCTTTTCCACCAAAGGCCTCAAAGCACTCCAAATGTTCACTAGCAGATTCTAAAAAAAAGAGTGTTTCAAAACTGCTCAATGAAATGAAAGTTTCAACTCTCTGAGATGAATGCGCCCATGACTAAGAAGTTTCTCAGAATGCTTCTGTCTAGTTTTTATGTGAAGGTAATTCCTTTTCCAGCATTGGATGAAAAGATTTCATATATCCACTTGCAGACTCTACAGAAAGACTCTTTCCAATCTGCTCAACCAAAAAGAAGGTCCAATTCTGTGAGAAGAATGCACACATCACAAAGAAATTTCGCAGAATGCTTCTGTGTAGTTTTTATGTGAAGTTATTTCCTTCTCCACTGTAGGCCTCAAATCGCTCCAAATATCTACTTGCAGTTTCTACAAAAAGTGTGTTTCAAAACTGCTCCATCAAAAGAAAGGTTCAGCTCTCTAAGATGAATGCACACATCACTAAGAAGTTTCTCAGAATGCTTCTGTCTAGTTGTTATGTGAAGATACTTCCTTTTCCTGTATTGGACGAAAAGCCCTCCTATATCCATTTGCAGAATCTAAAAAAGACTATTTCAAAACTGCTCAATCAAAAGAAAGGTTCAACTCTGGGCAATGAATGCCACATAACAAGGAAGTTTGTCATAATGCTTTTGTCTAGTTTTTATGTGAAGATATTTCCTTTTTCACCATAGGCCTCAAAGCACTCCAAATGTCTAGTTGCAGATTCTACAAAAAGAGTGTTTCAAAACTGCTCAATCAAAAGAAAGGTTCAACTCTGTGAGATGAATGCACAAATCCCTAAGTAGTTGCTCAGAATACTTCTGTCTAGTTTTTATGTGAAGATATTTCCTTTTCCCGCAATGGACTAAAAGACCTCAGATATGCAATTGCAGATTCTACAAAAAGACTGTTTGAAAACTGCTCAACCAAAAGAAAAGTTCATCTCTGTGAAATGAATGCACACATCACAAACAAATTTCGCAGAATGCTTCTGTGTAATTTTTATGTGAAGTTATTTCCTTTTCCACTATAGGCCTCAAAGCGCTCCAAACATACACTTGCAGTTTCTACAAAAAGAGTGTTTCAAAACTACTCAATCAAAAGAAAAGTTCAACTCTCTAAGATGAATGCACACGTCACTAAGAGGCTTCTCAGAATGCTTCTGTCTAGTTGTAATGTGAAGATATTTCCTTTTCCCGCATTGGATGAAAAGCCCCCAAATATCCACTTGCAGAATCTTAAAAAGGCAGTTTTCAAAACTGCTCAATCAAAAGAAAGGTTCAACTCTGTGAGATGAATGCACAGATCAGAAAGAAGTTTCGCAGAATGCTTCTGTCTAGTTGTTATGTGAAGATATTTCCTTTTTCACCATAGGCCTCAAAGCGCTCCAAATATCCACTTGCAGAGTCTACAAAAAGTGTGTTTCAAAACTGCTCATCAAAAGAGAGGTTCAAATCTGTGAGATGAATGCACAGATCCCAAAGAAGTTTCTCAGAATTCTTCTGTCTAGTTTTTATGTGAAGATATTTTCTTTTCCACTATAGGCTGCAAAGCTCTCCAAATATCCAATGGCAGATTCTACAAAAAGAGTTTTTCGAAACTGCTCAATCCAAAGAAAGTTTAAACTCTGAGTGAGGAATGCACACATAACAAGGAAGTTTGTCAGAATGCTTCTGTGTAGTTTTTATGTGGAGAGATTTCCTTTTTCCCCATAGATAGGCCTCAAAGCGCTCCAAATGTCCACTAGCAGATTCAACAAAAAGAGTGTCTCAAAACTGATCAATCTAAAGTAAGGTTCAACTCTGTGAGACAAGTGCACACTTCATGAAGTAATTTCACAGAATGCTTCTGTGTAGTTTTTATCTGAAGATATTTCATTTTTTACCATAGGCCTCAAAGCACTCCCAATGTCTACTTGCAGATTCTACAAAAAGAGTGTTTCAAAACTGCTCAATCAAAAGAAAGGTTCAACTCTGTGAGATGAATGCTCACATCACTAAGAAGTTGCTCAGAATGCTTCTGTCTAGTTTTTATGTGAAGATATTTCCTTTTCCCACATCGGACCAAAAGACCTCAGATATCCACTTGCAGATTCTACAAAAAGACTGTTTCAAAGCTGCTCAACCCAAAAAAGGTTCAACTCTGTGAGATGAATGCACACATCACAAAGAAATTTTGCAGAATTGTTCTGTGTAATTTTTATGTGAAGTTATATCCTTTTCCACTATAGGCATCAAAGCGCTCCAAATATCCACTTGCAGTTTCTACAAAAAGAGTGTTTTAAAACTGCTCCATCAAAAGAAAAGTTCAACTCTCTAAGATGAATGCACAAGTCACTAAGAAGTTTCTCAGAATGCTTCTGTCTAGTTGTAATGTGAAGATAGTTCCTTTGCTCGCATAGGATGAAGAGCCCACAATTATCCACTTGCAGAATCTAAAAAAGACTGTTTCAAAACTGCTAAATCAAAACTAAGGTTCAACTCTGTGAGATGAATGCACGAATCACAAAGAAGTTTCTCAGAATGTTTTTGTCTAGTTTTTATGTGAAGATATTTCTTTTTCCAATATAGGCCGCATAGCTCTCCAAATATCCCATTGCAGATTCTACAAAAAGAGTGTTTCAAAACTGCTCAATCAAAAGAAAGGTTTAATTCTGTGTGATGAATGCACAGATGACAAGGAAGTTTGCCAGAATGCTTCTGTCTAGTTTTTATGTGAAGGTATTTCCTTTTTCACCATAGGCCTCAAAGCGCTCCAAATGTCCACTAGCTGATTCTACAAAACGAGTGTTTCAAAACTACTGAATCAAAACTAATGTTCAACTCTGTGAGATGAATGCACACTTCACAAAGTAATTTCACAGAATGCTTCTGTCTAGTTTTTATGTGAAGATATTGCCTTTTTCACCACAGGCCTCAAAGCGCTCCAAATGTCTACTTGCAGATTCTACAAAAAGAGTGTTTCAAAACAGGTCAATCAAAAGAAAGGTTCAACTCTGTGAGAAGAATGTGCACATCACTAAGAAGTTGCTCAGAATGCTTCTGTCTAGTTTTTATGTGAAGATATTTCCTTTTCCCATATAGGATGAGAAGACATGAAATATCAATCTGCAAATTCTTCAAAAAGACTGTTTCAAAACTGCTTGATCAAAAGAAAGGTTCAACTCTGTGAGAAGAATGCACAGATCACAAAGAAGTTTCTCAGAATGCTTCTGAATAGTTTTTATGTGAAGATATTTCCTTTTCCACTATAGGCCACAAAGCTCTCCAAATATCAAATTGCAGATTCTACAAAAACAGTGTTTCAAAACTGCTCAATCAAAAGAAAGTTTCAACTCTGTGTGAGGAATGCACACATAACAGGGAAGTTTGTCAGAGGGCTGCTATCTAGTTTTTATGTGAAGATAGTTCCTTTTGCTGCAATGGACAAAAAGACCTCAAAAATCCACTTGCAAATTCCACAAAAAGACTGTTTCAAAACTGCTAAATCAAAAGAAATGTTCAATTCTGTGAGATGAATGCACACATCTCAAAGAAGTTTCTCAGAATGCTTCTGTGTAGTTTTTCTGTTAACATATTTCCTTTTCCCTTGTAGGATGAAAAGATGTCAAATATCCACTTGCAGATTCTACAAAAAGACTGTTTCAAAACTGTGCAATCAAAAGAAGGGTTCAACTCTGTGAAATGAAAGCACACATCACAAAGAAATTTCACAGAATGCTTCTGTGTAGTTGTTATGTGAAGATATTTCCTTTTTCACCATAGGCCTCAAAGCACTCCAAATGTCCACTTGCAGATTCGACAAAAACAGTGTTTCAAAACTGCTCAATCAAAAGAAAGGTTCAACTCTGGGCAATGAATGCCACATAACAAGGAAGTTTGTCATAATGCTTTTGTCTAGTTTTTATGTGAAGATATTTCCTTTTTCACCATAGGTCTCAAAGCGCTCCAAATGTCCACTAGCAGATTCAACAAAAAGAGTGTTTCAAAACTGCTCAATCAAGCATAAGGTTCAACTGTGTGAGATGAATGCACGCATCACAAAGAAGTTTGTCAGAATGCTTCTGTGTAATTTTTATGTGAAGATATTTTCTTTTCCCGCTTTGGACGAAAAGAACTCAAATATCCACTTGCAGATATTTTATTTTTTCCCACACGCCTAAATGGGCTCCAAAATGTCCCTTCACAGATTCTACAAAAAGAATATTTCCAAACTGCTGAGTCAAAAGAAAGTTCTAACTCTGTGAGATGAATCCACACATCACCTAGCAGTTTCACAGATAGCTGCCTTCTAGTTTTTATCTGGGGATAGTCGTTTTTTTTGTTGTTGTTTTTCCATAAGCATGAATGGGCTCCCAAATGTTCCTTCACAAATTCTACAAAAAGAGTGTTTTCAACATGGTGAATCAAAAGAAAGGTTAACGCCAGGGGCGATGGCTCACGCTTGTAATTCCAGCACTTTGGGAGGCCAAGGCGGGCGGATCACGAGGTCAGGAGATCAAGACCACGATGAAACCCTGTCTCTACTAAAAACAGAAAAAATTACCCGGGCGTGGTGGTGGGCGTGGTGGCAGGCACTTGTAGTCCCAGCTACTCGGAGAGGCTAAGGCAGGAGAATGGCGTGAACCCGGGAGGCAGAGCTTGCAGTGAGCCGAGATCGTGCCACTGCACTCCAGCCTGGGCGACAGAGCGAGACTCCGTCTCAAAAAAAACAAAAAACCAAAAAGAACAAAAGAAAGGTTAAACTCTGTGAGATGAATCCACACATCACCAAGGAGTTTCACATATAGCTTCTTTCTAGTGTTTATCTGCAGATATTCTGTTTTTCACTATAGGCCTCAATTGGCTCCCAAATGTTTCTTCACAGATTCTACAAAGAGTGCTTCCAACCTGCTAAATCAAAAGGAAGGTTTAACTCTGTTAATGAATCCACATATCACAAAGCTGTTTCACAGATTGCTTCTTTCTATTTTTTATCTCGGGATATTTGGTTTTTCCTTGTAGGATTCAATGGGCTTTAAAATGTCACTTCACTTACACTACGAAAAAGAGTGTTTCCAACCTGCTTAATCAAAAGAAAGGCTTAACTTTGTGAGATAAATCCACACATTACAAAGCAGTTTCACACAGAGCTTCTTTCTACTTTTTAGCTGTGCATTTTCTGTTTTTCCCCATAGGCCTCAATGGGTTCCCAAATATCTCTTCGCAGATCCTACAAAATGTCTGTTACCAACCTGCTGAATCAAAAGAAAACTTTAATTCTGTGAGATGAATCCACACATCACAAAGCAGTTTCACAGATAACTTCTTTCCAATTTTTATTTTGGGATATTTGGGTTTTCTCCATAGGCCTAAATCGTCCCTCAAATCCTTTTCACAGATTCTACAAGAAAAGTGCTTACAATCTTCTGAATCAAAATAAAGGTATAACTCTGTGAGATGAAATGACAAATCACAAAGCACTTTTGCAGACAGCTTATTTCTAGTTCTTATCTGGGGCATTCAGTTTTTCCCCATAAACCTCATTGGGGTCCTAAAAATCCCTTCACAGAATCTACAAAAAGAGTGTTTCCAATCTAATAATCAATAGAAAGTTTTAACTCTGTGTGATGAATCCACTCATTGCCAAGCAGTTTCACAGATACTTTCTTTCTTGTTTTTATCTGAAAATATTCCGTTTTTCCTCATAGGTTTTGATAGGTTTTTAAAATTTCCTTCTCAGATTTTACAAAAAGAGTGTTTCCAACTTGCTTAATAAAAAGTAAAGTTTAACACTTTGAGATGGATCCACACATCACAAAGCAGTATCACAGATAGCTTCTTTCTAGTTTTTATATGGGACAATCGTTTTATCCCCATAGTCTTCAATGGAATCCCAAATATCCCTTTGAAGAATCTACAAAAAGACTGTTTCCAACCTGCTGAAATCAAAATAAAGGTTTAATTCTGTGGGCTGAATCCACGTATCACCAAGCAGTTTCACAGATAGCTTCTTTCTACTTTTTATCTTGGCCTATTTGGTTTTTCCCTGTAGGTTTCAATGGGCTCCCAAATGACCCTTTGCAGATTCTACAAAAAGAGTGTTTCCACCCTGCTGAATAAAAAGAAGGATTTAACTCTGTGAGATGAATCCACAAATCACCCAGCAGTTTTACAGATAGCTTCCTTCTAGTTTTTATCTGGGGTTATTCAGGTTTTTCCCATAGGCCTCAATGGGCTCCCAAATGTCGTATTGTAAATTCTGCAAAAAGACTGTTTCCAACCTGCTGAACTCAAAGAAAAGTTTAACTCTCTAAGATTAATCCACACACCAAAAAGCAGTTTCACTAATAGCTTCATTATAGCTTTTATCTGGGAATACTCAGTTTTTTTCCATTGGACACAATGAACTCCCAAATGTACCTTCACAGATTCTACAAAAAGAGTGTTCCAACCTGCTAAATCAAAAGAAAGATTTAACTCTGTGAGATGTATCCACACATCACCAAGTAGTTTCACAGATTTCTTCCTTCTAATTTTTACCTGGAGATATTTTGTTTTTCCCCATAGGTAAAAATGGCCTCCCAAATGTCTCCTCACAGATTCTACAAAAGGAGTGCTTCCAACCTGCTGAATCAAAAGAAAGGATTAATTCTGTGAGAGGAATGCACACACCACAAAGGAGCTTCACATATAATTTCTTTCTACTTTTATCTGAGGATATTCATTTTTTCCCAATAGGCCTTGACAAGCTCTAAAATGTCTCTTTGTAGATTCTACAAAAAGAGTGTTACCAACCTGCTGAATCAAAAGAAAGTTTTAACTCTGTCAGATAAATCCACACATCACCAAGCAGTTTCACAGATGGCTTCTTTCTACTTTTGATCTGAGGATATTCTGTCTTACCCCATAGGACTCAAAGGGCTCCAAAATGTCCCTTTGCAGATTCTACAAAAAGAGTGGTTCCAATGTGCTGAATCAAAAGAAAAGTTTAACACCATGAGATGATTCCACACATCACAAAGCAGTTTCCCAGATAACTTCTTTCTAGTTTTTATCTGAGGATATTCTGGTTTTCCCCACAGGCCTCAATGGACTCCCAAATGTCCATTGGCAAATTCTACAAAATGAGTGTTTCCAACCTGTTGAATCAAAAGAAAAGTTTAATTCTGTGAGATGAATCCACACATCACAAAGCAGTTTCACACATAGCTACTTTCTAGTTTTTTCTAGGGATACTCTGTTTCTCCCCATAGGTTTCAAAGGGCTTTCAAATGTCCATTTGCAGATTCTACAAAAACAGTGTCTTCAATCAGCTGAATCAAAAGAAAGGTTTAACTCTGCAAGATGAATACACACATCTGACATTATATGTGAATGCTTATATTTCAGAAATGCAGATTTGTTTATACAGTTGGAGTTTCTAAGTCCTCTGCACTATCCATTAGTGTTGTCTGTCTGGATGTGTTTCCTGATCTTTGTGAGAGGAAGTTGCCCCTGCTCAACATGACTCAAAAAGAAAATAATAGACTCATCAGAGTTTTGTCATGATGTGCCAGGGGCATCATGAATGATGTCTCCCACCAATAATGACAGCAGCTGCCAAAGGATGCAGTAGGCAGGCAATGGCTCGATTACAGAGCAGTCAGTTTCAGGAGGCTGTGTGGAAATCCAACTGATTCCTGAGGCAGTGAGGAAGGGGGAAGAGCCCAAAGAAGTTACAGGGAGAAGCAGAGGATGCTGCCTTCATTGGAGGATGCTTGGGTCCTGAGCAAAGTGGAGAGGAACTAAAGGCAATAGCACTCCCTTTGGTGAATGGTTGAATGGTTTGGAAAGGTGAAAGAGTGAAAGGAGAATGACAGTGTTACATGGGACACATTAGAAGGCAGCTGAGAAAGATGGAGAAAATTCTTCAGATTAGGGAGCCACAGAACTGGCTTCTAGCACTGGAACTCTCTCTCACTGTGTGACTTAGACAAATTATTTCCACTCTTCTTGTGGATCTTGTGTAAAATAAAATGGTCTGATGTCTTCTAAAGGTCCTTACAACCAGAAAATGATCTGAGCATAACAGTCTTATATGACACTGCTTCTGAGTCTATAAAAACACACATTTAACTCAGGCTATTTCAACTGCATGCCTGGCAAAAAGAGAAGGAGTTGGTGGAGTGGAAAGTGGAAGAGAGAGAGCCCAAGACCAAGACAGAATAAATCCATAAATGAAGCAGTGATGATAATTCTGGCCCATCTTCACATCTATGAAGTGACTTAGCCGGAGTGACTTAGAAGACACTTGATTCTTCACCCCTCACATTTCATCTCAGCACCTACTTTATGAGCATCTCACCCTCTTGAAAAACACTGGCGTTTAAACATATTACTCTAAAACATTATAGTGCTTTAAATATTTGTTACTATTTTTGGTACAACACAGTCTTGAACACAAGTCAAATATTCCATTGGGTATTCAACCAAATAATCACCAGTCTATCGTGATGCAGGAAGAAAACCTGTTTGGGTTGGGTTTAGAGAAAAAAGGCACATTGATCTTTTAAATAACGTCTTCCTAAATAATCTTCAATGACAATTCATAATATATGTGATTTTTTTCTTACCTCATGTGCTGACTCCAGAATTGTAGAATGCTACACCTACTTCCTTTTACTGTTCTGGGAATCTCAGTTGTTACTTAGGGAGTGTATTAAAGAGATCCACTAAGCCATGAAGAACTGGATGAGATCATAGTCATCATTCTTAGAGTATCTGTGGAAAAGTGATGACAGTAAAAAAAATAACTAATTTGTGTCAAGGGTCTTTGTGCCATGTACCGTGTGGAACATTTTTCACATATTCTCATCTTTTCCACAACCATCTCATGGTTCACTCAACAACTAACTTACTTTATTGCCCACCTACTACATGACAGAAACTCTTCTGGGCTCCAAGGAGATAGCAGCAAACAAAACAAAATAAAGTTTCTGTTCTTATGATGTCGAATTCTGATGAGAAAGAGAGAGAGAAGATAAACAAATAAATATATACAGCATCAAGTGATGAGAAGCCCTATGGAGAAAAATGAAGCAGGATAAGGTTAGAGAATGTCAGAGGGAGCCTCACATCTATAATCCCAGCAATTTGGGAGGTTGAGGCAGGAGGATCACATGAACCCAGGAGTTCGAAACCAGCCTGGGCAACATAGTGAGACCCCATCTCTACAAAAAAGTTAAAAAAATTAGCTGGATGTGGTAGCATACACCTATAGTCCCACCTACTTAGGAGGCGGCCTTGGGAAGACGGCTTGAGCCAGAGAGGTTGTGGCTGTAGTGAAATGTGATCACACCACTGGACTCCAGCCTGGGTGGCAGAGCTAACCTGTCTCAAAAACGTTTATATATATAAACATAAAAATATGATATATATATAACTATATAAAAAAGACAGAGGATGCCAGAAGGAAAGGTGGGTGCAATTTAAATAGGGTGGACAGAGATGTCTCTCTGTTAAGGTCGAGGAAGCAAGGGAATGAGTCCTATGCCCAGGCCAAAAAAGCACTGGGATTGCCGTGTCTGCAGATGGGGAAACCAAGCTCCCAAAGGCTCTTATTTAATAAAAGATGATGATCTCACTACACTTCAACACAGCCTCTGCTTCACATATATCCAGATACAGGTCAGAAGAGGGCGGTGACTATACAAGATTAGCAAGTCCAGTTGAAACACGAAACTCCACACGGCTCCTAGCACAACATTGCTTTGTCTGTATAAAGCTTGATCTGGTTGATTTCTTCCTATTACATTGAATTAACAGAATGGCAGGTTGTATTGGTGTTACATAGAAAAGATGTAAGTTTTCCTAATTGTTTTCTCCCTCTTACTCAATCCAGGAACAAAGAGTCAATGCAGCATGATTTCAGACATGCTCACAGAGGGTCAGGGGACTCCTCAAAGAGGTTGCAGGGACTTCTTTGTCAGATCACAGTGATGTTCAGTGGTCAGAGCTCCAGGTTGACAACCCCTGCTTTAACCGGAGCATCAGTGACTCTGTATTATACAGTGTGGCTCTGAAAATCAGATTTCTGGGACCCACACAAAGCTTGAAAATAGTGTGCATGCTATGGCTCCTTGTGAAGAGTAAATAAAGATGTTCTTTGAGTCATCTTAAAAAAACTGGCTTTGAATGCAAAATTCCCTTAAAAGATTCCAGTGGAATAAAAATCATAGGTGGTAGCTTGCATGTTTTCAAAAATAAATGTTGTATGTGGGTATGGTATTAGGTGAGAAAGGATTTTAGGCAATTCTAATCAAAGATTTGAAGAAACAATGAAAGATCACTGCCTGACTATGCTTTTCTCTCTCATCTTTTCTGATGGATGTAATGGATATGACACGCTCTATTTAAATACACAAAAATGGGTACTTATCTATAGCCTAGAGCTTTATGGGTTTTTTTAAGGTCAGTTTTTTGTTTTTATATATAAACATTGAATGAGGAGGGACTTCTTCAACTCCAAACATTTCAGGAAATGTCTAATTTTCATACTGATTAAATTAGAAGTCTTACCCATTAGGTGAATAAATAAAAGGAAGAACTGTAAAGAGGCATTGAAAGCCAGAGTTTCTTGTCCAGTGAAGTTAATAAGAAAATCATTTCCTCATAATTTCGCTGTTTGTTGCAGTTTGGTTTAAAAAAGGTGAATATTCAGGGCATATAGATAGATGTTGTTGGCTGTGGTGGTTATGGGTGTGTGTGTGTGTGTGTGTGTGTGTGTGTGTGTGTGTATGTGTGTGTGTTCAGGGGGTTGCTGAGAAAAAAGGCCTGTCTCCCCTTTTTCCCCCTAAAGGACCATTAAAGCAGGGACCAGCAATTGTTCTCCAGTTTGCATTTGCTCTTTTCTCCTTTTAGGGACAGCCCCTCCCTGCTTTTTGGCAGGTCACATGGCTGCCTATTAGAAATATTAGAAATGCTTCCCAGGAACTAAGTGATGCTTTGTGACTAAGCTCTCACCAATGGAGCAAGAGTGGAAGTGACAGGCAGACCTGCTGAGCCACCTCCTTAAATACAATTTGTTTCTTCTTTACTTTCTCTTTCCTCCTCACCATGAACAGGAACTTGGATATATAGTGTGAACCATTCTTACCTAGGTAGGTGAGAAACACACTGGAGGGTGACAGAGCACCATGGGAGAAGGATGAAGGAAGAAGTATCCACCCATGGATGCTCGGGTAATTTAGTGGAGAGGAGCTACCTACAGCCTGCATCAAATGCCTACTTCTGAAATATTTCAGAAAAGATAAATGAATCTCTGGTTTGTTTGGGCTACTGTATTTTTGTTGTTGCTATTGTATTTTTTCTTTGTCCTAGCAGCTCATATTCAAATCAATAACTTAACGGATATGAGGAAAAATTAAAAGTTGACCTGGACCCAGAATACTGAATTTTTGAATCCCATTCTTAACTAGCCATCTACTATCCTTTTAGGTGCACAAGGAAATTGCATATGTAAATGAGGATTTAGTTTCAAACTCTTGTTCTCTGCTCCACTGGATCATGCAGAGCAAATGTTGCAAACCTGGTCACCAACAGGGGCTGGGCAGGTAAGTGCAAAGAAGCAAAACTTATTGAGTAGAGCTTGGTGTAGTGGAGAATGCGTGATCCACCTAAAGGACTGTTGTTCTGGGACATGGGCCTCAGCATTTCTTGATATTTTTACCTGTTTAAAAGAAAATAGAAATCCAGATTTTTTAAAAGTAAAATCCATAGACTTTTCAATTAACAAGCTGTTTCACAACATTTTAAAGTAAAAATACTATATGCACTGTGATACTTAATTTTATATGTCAATTTGTCTGGGCCCCAGGGGCCAAATACCTGGTTAAAATATCTGGGAGTGTCTGTGATGGTGTTTCTGGAAGAGATAGCATTTGAATTGGTGGACTAATAAAGCAGATGGCCCTCTCTAATGTCGAGTGTGCATCATCTAACCCTTTGAGGGCCTCAATAGAGCGAGAATGTAGAAGAAGTTTGAATTAACTCCGCCTAACTTCCTGAATTGTGACATTTATCTTCTCCTGCCTTCGATACTCCTAGTTCTTAGCCGTTCAGCTCAGGACTGGAATTTATATCAGTGGCTTGCGTTTGGATCATAATCCTGAAAGACACAATTCCAAATGCCATAATCCTGAATGTTGAAATTCCAAAAGATCAAAATTCTAAAAGTTTAAATCCTGAAAGTTCAAAATTCCCAGTGTCTAAAATTGTGAAATTCACAATCCCAAAAGATTAAAATCCCAAATGTTGAAATCCTGAAAGCCAAATTCTGGGAAGTTGTATGCAGGATAGCTACATCAGGTTAGGCAAAATTATTATCTTGTTATTGTCTTTATTTGCATTTGGGGGAAAAGTCAAATGAGTGGATTAGCCACAGCGTACAGCAACAAATAAAACTTCAGTTTAAAAAATGCATCATTTACCTTCCTACTGATGACATTTCAGGAGGTTTTAATGAGTTAAAGCTGAATTTGCTTGAAGAAGCCAGTAAAGCTTACTGACTGGTTCAAAAATTATTACGTGCACAGTAGGATAAGAAGATGTAATGTTCACAATGGCATTGCTGTTCGATCACCAGCATTGTTTCTGCCAAAACTATGTTATGCGTATGAGGGCACGTGAAATGGATTTCTGTGAACCCTAAACAAAATAGAAGCATGGCACAGAAGGTAGAAAGCTTTAATAGGAAATATACATAGAATCATGGAATAATTTTGAAAAGAGCAGTGCCACATAGGAAATGAATGTTATCTGAAGAGAGCCTGCCCTAAAAGAGAAAAGCAGATATTCATTGTGATGAAAAACTTCAAAACATAGTTAATGACCATGAAAGTCTGCCAGTTCTTAGGGATTTTCTCTGTGCAATTGCCCACAATGTATCCTTGTAATATGTCAAATTTTAGTTTTAGTTTTCTTTCTTAGTATTTTTTTACTATTTTAAATTGTACTATTTTTACAACTTACTGTGTATTTCATATTTGTATCATTTTCAATACTGGAGGTGTAAATGTTGTAGAAACTTTTAGAGAGTTCTGATACTTTTTATGCATTTTCAAATTTGATTCGATGAAGTACATTATCACAATGTGGACTGTGTTTAAACATTATGCATATACATAAAAATATTGAAACTTCTTCAATAAATAAAGAGATACCTTTTCTGTACATCTACATTGTGAAAGATAGAATTTATCAAGATCTTAGCTCTTTGGGGGATGGTGTAAATGATGGTTTTGATTGGTCCCATCAAAAGACTTAGGTGGTTTGTCATGACCTCAGTTATAAAGCTAGGTGCACACAATTACCAACCACAGTGATATGTGTTTATACATTTCCCTTTTTGACCTCTTTATGAATACAGTACATCTGCTCATAACTGTTAAAACCATGTGACTGTTGTTAGCATACCTCAGTGTTTATACTTGCAAACATATGCATATTATTGCTTATTTTATCATATAAAGTGGCCTACGAAGTATTCGTTAATGTTTTTATTTTTCTTAGATAAATCCTCCTTTAAAAATGTAAATAAATATTTTAGATAATTTTAAAATAATTTTCTCTAGAATTACATTTTGGGGATTTTGATCTCTTGGGATTTCAACATTCAGGATTCTAGTGATGGGGATTGTGCCTTTCAGGATTATGATTGTCTCTCCATTGGCTCTCTTGCTCTCAGGCCTTGGAACTTCATCAAAAGCTTGCCTGGGTCTCCAGTTTTCAGGTGGCAGAATGTGGGGCCTCTCTGCCTCCATAATTGCATGAGCCAATGATTTATAATAATCTCTTTTATCCATCTATCAATCAATCCACCAATCATGTATCTATCTATCTCCTATTGATTCTGTTTCTCTGGGCAATCCTGACTAATATATGCACCAACAAAAATATTTCTGCAGGGTAAGGCCCTAAGGCCTAAGAGAAATTTCCTGTTGCTTGAGCTAAAAATTAATCTAGGATCTATTACCAAAGCTATGTTGTTGGCGGACATTTTTGAATCACTCTGTGAAGTCCCACACCAAAATCCTGGATATCTAATCTGTTAGTAAGATAAATCTGTTTTAGGCCAAATGTATATAGGCAGCAAAAAGATTCAAGTCCAAATGAAAGAGAGAAAATTAGCCTAATGTCTTGAGCAGATATAGTATGGGCCATTTGATCAAACCTTTCTCGGCCAAGCCAGTAGTTCTGGAGCCTATTTTCCTAGCCATTGGAATTAGTTAGGTTTTCCTGGTTCCAAGCAAAATAACTTGCTAACAAACAAAATGAACACTTTATTGGAATGTCACAAACATCTGGGAATTTGGGCATAGCGGAAACCAATGAAACTTTTAGAATCTTGTCTTTTTTTGCCAATGAGAAGACTCAGCGTCAAGTACCTTTGACCTTGTCTTTACATCTTTGCTGGAGTTCCATACCCACAACTAATAGCCGCTAAATGTCTCGAATCATGTCTGAATAGGGGACCAGGTAACTATAACATAGTACACATAGTCAATAGACTGGGATGAAGCCATCAGAAAGAATGTGGTAGATCTGTTTGCTACCAGGGGAAGTGGGGCACCAAGGTTAGCCACACAGAGTGAGACAGGGAATTTCCACAAACAAAAACCACAGTGCTCCTTCTAAAAGAAGGGGAAATTATTCTTGGTTAGGCCAAAACAATAGATATTAATCATCATAACAGTTTCCATGTGAGGTTTCCCTTCTGGCATTTCTTGGGAAAATTATATATTTTTTTCTGAATCCCATATCCTGAGAAAAATGGGTTGTAGAAATCAGAAAAATGGAGAGGGAGAAGTATTGCAATTCTCCTGTGAGAACAAAAGATTAACATTCAACTTAGAGACGTTACTACTCAAAGGAATGCAGTAATGTTGAGAAGAAAGCAAGAGCACAAAAAGCTGGCATGCAGAGTTGAAGGTCAAAGTCAACATTTCAAGTAACTGGGAAAGGGGCAAGAAGAGGAGAAACAATCACTGTCTCACCACTTTTGCTTGTAGCTGTAGCCATGTAATAAATACACGTTCATGATGCTGTCTGTCACTAATGGTAAATTCTTACAATTAAAGTGAATGTTAAGGTTCTTCACATGTTATCCTCTCTACTAAACCTATGGGTGGTGTTCCAAGACATAAAAAGTTTTGAAAGCAAAATAAGTTATTCAATTGATCGCTACACATGGTTCTGTGTACAGCTGTTAATCTTAAAAGATTAGAATGTTGCATCATTTCAAAGCCAGCCAAATTATAATGTTCACCTTTTCTAGTACTTATATATTCAATCTAGACCACAGTTCTTTGTAAATAGTCTAACTAAACCAATGTATCTTACTTATTGAACAATTTTTTGATCTTCCTAATGAATCAGTACATGAGGAATATGGGAAGCATTTTAATCACAATTTATGATTTAGGGCATTCTGGAGAATTCTTATCTTATTTCCATATCCCTAACATTAGTGTCTGTCTGGAGTTTGGAAACTACACCAGCCACAGGGATGAGAGAGTCTTCAAAGAAAAAGCAAGAGAGGGAAACAAGGAGAAGGAGAGCTGGCTGAGTCTTCTTAAGAGGGAGAGCGGACGTAGGTCTTACACTGTCATCCCTGAGAAGCAGAGAGAGATCCTTATGAAGGAAAACCAAGGGAGAGGCAGAGCAGGCCCCTCTATTATGGAGATATGAGGGAGGCAAAGGGACGGTGTGCGCATGCACGTGTGTGTTTGTGTGTGTGTGTGACAGAGAGAAAGAGAGACAGACAGAGAGGAGGGTAGGGAGACAGAGAGAGACAGGGAGAGGCAGGTGAGGGTAGGAGGAAAGGAAGAAAGCAGAAATAAATTCTTTTAAGAGGCTAAGGAAAACCATTAGAAATTCAACTTTTTTTAGTATTTAAGATTAGATAATTCTCTAAATGTGGCTGTGAGAGCTCAGTCTGGGCTGACCAGGCAAGGACCAGGTGGACCCGAGGAGGACCACTCAACCCTCATTGGGAGGGGATGCACCTGTATATGGTTTCTAATGGTGTTGGGGTATCCCTTCTGTCAAGGAGTAACTGTAAGCCCCATTTGGCCTCAAGGTCTCCATAACATTGAGGTGGACCAGCTGGTGTTCCCAGACAATTGCTACAAACAGTGGGAATATATTATAGATTTTGTCCCCAAAACTCCACTGGCGATCCAAAAGGACTCACCTACAAGGACAAAGACGAGCTGAAAGTGTTGAGAAAGAGATCTGTTTTATGAATGACTTGAATGACAATACAGAAGACATGCTTAACGCTAACTGTACAAGTATAAGAAGTGAAGAGACTTCAAGGTTTAGACTGAGGGAAGACTCAGTGTGAATAATTAATAGGCAGGGCTGCAAAAAATCTAATGTGACCTGTGATGAACAAACAATAGTATTTCTCGTGAGTATCAAATGAGATACTGCATGTGGTGTCAGGAATGCACTAAGTGCTCAAAAAGTGTTAACTACCATTAATGCTGTGGTTACTGTTTGCTATTGTTAACATGAGGGTGAAAAGAAGGGAGAAGAATGGTGACTGCTCCAGGGCCTGTGTCCTTGCTCTGCCCTCCTGTTTCCTCTCTTCTTTCCTTCTACACTCTCCCTTAACTCTACTTCAGCGTTGCTGGGGATGGCAAAAATGGAGTTAGGAACTGAGGGGAGATGGGGACTAGGATCAGTAGTCAACCTGAAATTCCTCATACCTAATAGGCCCATGTCAGGAGCTTTCTGTGGGTCATGTGACTGAATCCTCACAACACCTCCAAAAGTTAGAAATTATGGCTTCCTCATTTTCCGGACAACAAACCAAGGCTCAGAAAGTGACTCTTCCAATATTATAGAGCTAAGAGGAGGCAGAACCAGGATTTAAAGCTATATCCTTTCATTTTTCTTCATGGCTTTCTCTATGTGACTAGAGACCCCATTGTAGCAGCTGCAATTTTCTGGGTCTGCAGCGGGGGGGTGGGGTTTGGGGGTGGAAATGAGGGTGTGTGTGGAAGGGTTCTGGGGGATTTTGGATTGGGGTAGGAGAAGAAAGAGGATTCAACAAACGTAAGTATATGTCTATGTTGTATTTCCAACTAATTCAAAATGTCTGTTCCCCTAAGAGTGGCTCAACAATAGTACCTTTGCTTTTTAGTTCCAGAAAAATGATTGGGTTTTAGACTTCTAAATTTGCCTGCAGCCCCTGATGGGTCAGATGAAACACCTCCAATGTGAAGTGGCTGTACAAGGAAAATTGAGATGTGAGAGCTATTGGAAAGTTTTTATTTTCCTTTCACCTCAATGCTCTCATACTCAATTTAGGATAAAAAAATTACAGGATGAAAAAAAGCTCTCTCTTTGGAGATAAAAATAGCACATGCCACGTCACTTCTAAGAGCAAGCCAGCAGCTGAAACAAATTATTTATATCTTATCTCTGGCCCTTTTCTAAGTTTATTGGTCACCTTTCTGTTTAATTACTCTTGCCATTATGATTTAAAGCTCTCATATTTATGGCATTCATTTCAGTAGCACTTGCTTGTATGGATTTTCTTTTTCTCAGCTTTAAAGTTTAGCCAAGTCACACCAAATAGCAGTTTTAGAAGTTCATTACCCACTTCTGAACCCTTTACCCTGAAAACAATAGCTATAATTTTAAAGAAAAAGATACTGACTAGTCAATGACTTTACTTATACTGCAAAATTTTCACAAATTATCTTGTTCTGTATTCAGCTACAAGTTCCCAAAACTATGTAGAAAAATGATCAAGTCTGGGGGGTCTATCTTTGTTTTCTCTTTTCCTCTCTCTTATTTGAAAGTAAATAATATTTTAGGGGGCATGGGGAAGAACATATATTTAAAATGTTATTTTTTTCATTTACAGAAAAATTTTCTGGTACCCGGTGGACTTGGGATAGGCAGAAACCTTATTATTAACTAAAATTTGAGAACTCTTTAGTTTGGTAACTTTGAAGTGGTTCTTTGTTGTGGTTTGAATTCTAGGATGGGAGCAAAAGCTGTCAACAACCTTGGATAATTACTAAACTTTTCCTGTATTTGTTCTTCACCAATATAAGAAATTACTCTCTTCAGCGTGGGGACTAGTGGAGCTTACTTTAAAAAAAATAAGGAAAAGGTGGTATTTCTCTTCCTTTGAACTGAAGGGGTGGCCTGCCCCCTCCACACCTGTGGGTATTTCTAGTCGGGTGGGACAGGAGACTGAGAAAAGAAATAAGACACAGAGACAAAGTATAGAGAAATAACAGTGGGCCCAGGGGACTGGCACTCAGCACACCAAGGACCTGCACCAGCACCGGCCTCTGAGTTCCCTCAGTTTTTATTATTATTTTCATTATTTCAGCAAAAAGGAATGTAGTAAGAGAGCAGGGTGATAATAAGGAGGTCAGCAAAAAACATGTGAGCAAAAGAATCTATGTCATAATTAAGTTCAAGGGAAGGTACTATGCCTGGATGTACACGTAGGCCAAATTTATGTTTCTCTCCACCCAAACAGCTCAGTGGAGTAAAGAATAACAAGGCAGCATTGCTGAAAACATGTCTCACCTCCCACCACAGGGCAGTTTTTCTCCTTTCAGCATTGAACAAATGTACAATTGGGTTTTATACCGAGACATTCAGTTCCCAAGGGCAGGCAGGAGACAGTAGCCTTCTTCTATCTCAACTGAAAGAGGCTTTCCTCTTTTACTAATCCACCTCAGCACAGACCATTTACAGGTGTCTGGCTGGGGGACAGTCAGGTCTTTCTCATCCCATGAGGCCATATTTCAGACTATCACATGGGGAGAAACCTTGGACAATACCCTGCTTTCAAGGGCAGAGGTCCCTGCAGCTTTCCGCAGTGCATTTTGCCCCCGGTTTATTGAAACTAGAGAACAGCAATGACTTTCATCAAGTATACTGCTTGTAAACATTTGGTTAACAAGGCAAGTCCTGCATAGCCCTAGATCCCTTAAACCTTTATTTTATACAACACATGTTTTTGTGAGCTCCAGGTTGCGTCAAAGTGGCTGGGGCAACATGCTTGGGGCAAGGCTACAAATTAACAACATCTCAGCAAAGCAATTGTTCAAAGTACAGGTCTTTTTCCAAATGGAGTCTCTTATGTCTTTCCTTTCTATATAGACACAGTAACAGTCTGATCTCTCTTTCTTTTCCCTACATGAACTATCTTATCCTTGGGAAGAAGACATAATTTCTAAACAGAACTTTGTCCCCCTATCCACGGTGATTGAAATTTAATGATACTGAGGAGAAAACACACAAGGAGGGATGACAAAATTTCGAAGGGGGATTTGGGAAAGGCCTGTTTCCCACCATCCACACATTCAGATTAGAAGGCTAACAATTATTTATGAGGTGGTCACGTCATGAATTATTAACTATAGAGTGATCACTTTGCTACCGACAGAATTTTCTTAGCACTTTATTTTAGCAAACATTAGCTTCCCACACTACATAAAGAGTGAATATTTAAAAGAACTGTACAAAAATATTTTTGTCAGTGTGTTTGTCATTGACAACTTGAGAGGAAACAGAAAGCTTTGTCCTCATGCAGTGAAAGCTCTCACTTGCAGCCTACACAAAGCCAGAGAGGTAGGGCCAGATTCGTATCTGCACTTGTGTGGGGCAGAATGGGGGGTTCTGATTGGCAGGGGCCCTAGCCCTGTGAGAACCTAGTTATTAGGAACAAATCAGGACAGAGAAACTCCTCACTTTTCTGGGCTGTTCCAGTTCAAATTAACTTTGGGGAATGGAAAGCCAGTCTCACTGATTAGAGAGTGGAATCTTTCAGGCTGAGTGAGTCTCATGATGTCAACCTGGCCAGCATCCTGCTTTTGGGCAGAATATACATAAAAGACACTGGAAAAGTGACCGTCCTATGGCAGATATCCCTCAAAAAGGCATATTTAACTTTAATGAAATAAGAGTTCAGGGCTGAACTTACATTGAAATTGACAAATGTAATTTTGAATCTCATTAAAGCTGTCAAATTTTTGAGTTAGACATAAAGTAAAAGAATGCTGCAATTGCAAACTTCCTGTTCATAAAGTTCAAACTAAAAATTGTAAATTTCTGATTTATGTTTTACCTTTTTGATAAAAAATTCAACGACCTAGCTCCATAACACACACTTTAAAATTTTGTTCCTTTCCTTCTTAATTGACCACCTAAGAGTAAAATTATTCCTTCTGGGGTTAAAGGTAGTTCACATTCGGCATGCCCAATAACTTCTTTCAAACTTACGGTTTTCATTAATTTTCAACACACTTGATCATTAGAATCAGTACTCTTGCTTTCCAATTTGTACTCATTTAAAAATAAAAGCAGGCCAGGCGCGGTGGCTCACGCTTGTAATCCCAGCACTTTGGGAGGCCGAAGCGGGTGGATCACGAGGTCAGGAGATCGAGACCACGGTGAAACCCCGTCTCTACTAAAAATACAAAAAGTTAGCCAGGCGTGGTGGCGGGCACCTGTAGTCCCAGCTACTCGGAGCGGCTGAGGCAGGAGAATGGCGTGAACCCGGGAGGCGGAGATTGCAGTGAGCCGAGATGGTGCCACTGCACTCCAGCCTGGGCGACAGAGCGAGACTCCATCTCAAAAATAAAAAATAAAATAAAATAAAATAAAAATAAAAGCATAAAATCTAAATTCAATATGTTGGTTGTAGAGTTTGAGGATCACCTTCAAACAATAACGCCCTTTATTTACAGAGTAGTTTACTTTTTTCAGAGCATTTTAGATAGTCTTGCGAAAGCACTAGTTTCTCTGAGAATACACATTTGAAAGAATATCCATCTATCAAAGGACAAAATGAGGTTATTAAAATGGCTTTGTTAACCACAGTGATTGTAGCATCAGAAACTAGGGCTTGAATTTCTTTTATGAAAGTGGAGAAAATTAATTTTCTTTGAATGCTATGTTTGCCCGATTCAGGGACAGCTGCTCCATTTCGGACTTTCTAATCTTTTCTTTATAAGACTAAATAACCTGATGACAAGTTTTATACTTAGAAGTTAATAGGAGACAATTCCTTGTCTTGTAAATTTTGGTACAACAGAAAAATAGGCTAAACACAATAGAAAGGGCATGTGAAGAAATGTTCCATAATGGTCATGAATGTAGGCTCTGACATTGGGCAGACCCGAAATGTGCCCTGGCACTGCCACTTACTAGCTATGAGACTTTGGGGCAAGCCACAACAACTTTGTACCTCAGTTTCTTTACCTGTAAAATGGGGGATAGCAGTACTTGTTCATAATTGCTGGGTGAATTAAATAATAGGACGCATGAAAATATTTTAGAATGGGGCCTGGCTTAAAAATATATTAATATTTTGTTGTATTCTCATATTAATAATTACTATTATTTTCCTTTTAGCAATCATTATTCTTTTACTCATCTACTGCAAACCTTTATTTATTATTTTACAGGTACCCTGGCTACTTTCCAAATAATTTTAGTCAGTTTAAAAGAAAACCAGAATAAACATACCTGTGCATTCGGGTTTTCTTTTAAACTAAAATTATTTGGAAAGTAGCCAGGGTACCTGTAAAATAATAAATAAAGGTTTGCAGTAGATGAGTAAAAGAATAATGATTGCTAAAAGGAAAATAATAGTAATTATTAATATGTGAATACAACAAAATGTTAATATATGGAACCAACCCAAATGTCCAACAACGATAGACTGGATTAAGAAAATGTGGCACATATACACCATGGAATACTATGCAGCCATAAAAAATGATGAGTTCGTATCCTTTGCAGGGACATGGATGAAACTGGAAAACATCATTCTCAGTAAACTATTGCAAGGACAAAAAACCAAACACCGCATGTTCTCATTCATAGGTGGGAATTGAACAATGAGAACTCATGGACACAGGAAGGGGAACATCACACTCCAGGGACTGTTGTGGGGTGGGGGGGGGGAGGGACAGCATTAGGAGATATACCTAATGCTAAATGATGAGTTAATGGGTGTAGCAAACCAACATGGCACATGGATACATATGTAACAAACCTGCACATTGTGCACATGTACCCTAAAACCTAAAGTATAATAATAAAAAAAATTAAAAAAAAGAAAACCAGAGGTATAGTAAGACCCAAACCAATTAATATAAAAGACAAAAATCTGAAAGAGAGATGGACCAATTCTGATGAGAATTCCTGGTTGAAGAAAAACACAGCAATGAACACACAACTTAGCTCTGAGATTCTTACCAACCAGGGCAAAGAGGGAAACACAAAGGATTCAACAATTGAGTAGATTGTCATCCAGATGAAAATATTCCAGTTTGTTTTAATTAATAGCAGCATAACAAACTACCCCAAAACTTGTGGTTTAAACTATAATGATTTATATTTTTTCAGGGTTCTGTGGGTTGGCTGAGTGATTGTTCTGCTGATCTTGCTTGGGGTCACACATGTGACTTAGGATCATATATGTAGTTGACGGATCACTGGAGGCTGGGATCAGCTGGGGATGTTTATCACGATATCTTATTTCAATTCCATGTGGTGAACTTGAATTTCCTAACAGCATGGCAGTCTCAAGTTAGCACTGCAAGAGGGAGAGTTCCAACAGGACATTCCTTAATATACAAGTGCTTATCAAGTCTCTGCTCATTTGATGTGTCTCATAATGAAATCAAATCATATGACCAATTTCAGAGTAACTCTAAGTTGGAACGCCAGAAGTCATGGGTTATGGGGTCCACAGTCCACCACAGTTTCTCATGACAGGCCGAGTTAGAAATAATCTGGAACTCACTGGCCCCTATAACTGCTTTTTTTTTTTTTTTTTTTGAGATGGAGTCTCGCTCTGTTGCCCAAGCTGGAGTACAGTGATGTGATCTTGGCTTACTGCAACCTCTGCCTCCCAGGTTCAAGCAATTCTCCTGCCTCAGCCTCTTGAGTAGCTAGGATTACAAGCATGTGCCACCACGCCCAGCTACTTTTTGTATTTTTAGTAGAGATGGGGTTTCGCCACGTTGGCCAGGCTGGTCTCAAACTCCTGATGTCAGGTGATCTGCCCGCCTCAGCCTCCCAAAGTGCTGAGATTACAGGTGTGAGCCACCGCACCCAAGCCCCTATAATCATTTTTAATATTTGCTTTGTATAAACAGCTGTCTTCATGCTTTATATGCTTTTAATTATTAAATCTTGCTTCTGTGTGTTACATTCTTCTTCCCTTTACCCCCTCTATAGTGAGACCACCACTCTGTATCTTATCAGCCGCTATCAGCCAGAAACTACAAAGATTTTGTTAGCCTTCTGCCTCCAGCAGCCCTGGAACAATTTTATCTGCCCCTTTGCTGATGATCCCACCACACCTTCTTTACCAAAATGAAGGTCAGCAATAGTCCTGTGCATGCTGTTGATGGATGCAAACACTTCAGCACATCTCCTTGAGCTATGACGAATCACCATTCTTGTGTGAGTTAGACCAAATGAAGAAACATTCAAAGTACGGATTCCTAGGCCTATTATAGCCTTACAGAGAGATCATATGGGATATTCTACAGGCACAAATAGGGATTGCCCTCTGAATTATACTCTCTTGTCCTTCTTTTGCCTTCTAACATTCATTTTTCTTTTAGCATTTTATGTATCCTTGGCCTACTTTACCTCTGAGTACATAAGTATGGGCAAGAGAGAGGGAGCTACAACCAAACAGCCTTGGTTACAATTCTTTCCATCTCTTTTGATCACGGTGTGACTTTGGATAAATCATGTTGCCTCTCTGAGCTTGCTTCATCATTGATCAAGTGGAAATAATACTTCCTACCTCATATTATCTTCATAAAAACTAAATGTGACAAGACAGGTAAAGTGTGGTGCCTCGAACATACTAAGAATTCTATTATTGCTATGATTGTACTTTCTGTGGTGCATAAGAATAAAGCCAATGCAGAAGAAAGCAGAGTTGACAGGTAGGGAAGCTACTCAATCTCTGATGTCATTGTTTGAGCCTTTGGATCCAGCTGTGCCTGAAGCCTATTCTCCCCGTTGAGCTTCTCAGTTACTAAGGTTGATGGATTCCTTTTTTGGTTTAAGCCAGCTGGGGTTAGATATCTGTCACTTATAACAGAGAAGTTCTGGCATATGTAGGACCAAACCTACACTGTGTCAGTTTCATCTGATGAATATGTTTTAAATGCAGATTCTTGATCCTACCATTAGAGATTCTGATTTTGTTGGCTTGGAACAGGGCCCAGGAATATGTATTTTTAGGGTACTCAACATGACTCAGATGTCACCAGCCTACACATCCACTTTAGAAAACTATTGTCTTAAATTATGAGTCTTTTTATTGGTGTTCCCTTCAGGGCTTTGTAAGGTACCTTGCAAATAAAAGGACCATTAGCCCATTACATATTTGTTGACTTGAACACACATTTCAAGAATATAGGCAAAGAGACAGCCCAGATTCCTTTTCCTTTGAAAGTATTAGTTTTAATAGACAAATAACAGTTATATACCTTTATGGGTCACAATGTGATGTTTCGATACATGTGTATGTTGTGGAACGATGAAAGTAGCCTAATTAGCATATTCATCACCTCAAATATTTATTTTTTCTTTGTTGAGAACATTCAAAATTCTTTTTTTCTTAGCTATTTGGAACTATACAGTAATTATTCTTGACAGGAAGATTACATGAAGTTGGCTGGACAGCCAAAAAGAATCAGATTATCTCCAGAAATTTCTATGTACCTTTGGGTACGATTGCATCTTGCAGTAGCTACTTTAAATTAACGTAGTACAAGTTTTAAATGCCATTTAGTTTTACCTTTCTAGCTTTAAAGTTTTGGTTATGACTCATTCATCCTATGACCTTGGACCTGCTTCCTGACATAATTGAATTCTGCACTTTATTGTTTGTTTCAAATTAAGACCTCTTTGCTACATATAAAGATTTCATGTTAGGGTTGCCCTTTATGATAAATTTTATTACCACTGAATGATGTTTAATAAAAATTTCAGTCTCATTCCAAACACATCAAGGGGTTCCCAGGGACCAGTTTCATATACTCAGGATCCTGATAAATGAAGTGGGAATCCTCTTTATTAAAGACAGGCTGTAAAACATACTATTGATCAAAGTATTAACAGCATATGCTATCAAAGTGGAAGAAAAATAAGAGTCCAGCTGGAATAGAACTTTGCTTCATTTATTTGATACTCACTTGGGTGATTTCATGCTCTTGGCCCCACAAATACTGCAATTGCTCCCTCTGGAGGCCTATCTGGATGTATTTTTAAGGGTTATAGACTGAAGCTGAGAATGTGACCACAAAAGATTTATTCTAAAGACTTTCTGTGGAAACCACTCATCATCTGCACTGAGAGGGAGGCAGTTTGGATGTGAGTTTGGAAAGATTATTTTTAAAAGAAGCAATACATTTGGTTTGAATTACAAAGCTGAAGGAGGCCAAATATAACTACATTAGAAACATTGGAATTAAATTGGAACCTAGAAATTCATAAGCCAGAGGAATATAACCAACATATCTACTCACATATTAGGTCTCCCTCTGATTAGATGCACAATAGTGTACAAGGGTGGGAGGTGCCATCCCATTTTAAACATCATGATAAAACCTGTAGCCTCACCTTCTTATGCGGAACATAAACAACTATAACATCAGTGCCATGGGTTCTTCTAGTAGAAGACATGCTAAGAATCTCCAGCAGGGAGAAAAATATCCCATTCCTCTTGATAAACTGACATTGATAAAATGATATTTTCAGATGGATGAAAACTTTGGCAGTATATAGCCCATATTTCTTAGCCTTGATTTCAAGGATCTATTGTGGGGAGGAGTAGTCAGGGGTTGAGGTTTATGGCATTATTGGAAATCATGAAATATGTAAATAAGATTGCATATTTTTGTGTATATGAGATTTTATTGTGCAGAAGTATCCGAGAAAGATAAAGAACCATCTGTTTTCTCCCACGGACTCATTTTACAGATGGAAGTACTAAGGACCAGGCTGAAATCCACAGTGTCCCACAGCAAGTAACTGACAGGACTGGCTCTAAATCTTTGAATTATGGCTAATAGACGGGAGCCTGCTTGAGGCAGAGGGTCAGGGGCTATAAATTGCAAATCCTGGCATGAAATTAACCTGCAGTTCAGTTTTGTTTGATCTGCATAGTTTTTTATCCATTAGGAAAAGTCACACAAATATCCAAATTCTTCTGAAAAATTGCAAGATTTAGCAACACGGATCCCACACTTCCTTGGTATGTGCTCACCAGTTTGACCTAGTCCCTCCCACTGTCTGCTATCATGTGCTCAGCTGCTTTCCTTAGTTACCTGCCTTGGCTGATCTCTGTAACACTTGAGTTTATGATTCTGAGTGTAGAGAGTTCTAACACCTGCTGGGTCTCTTGGGAGGTTTACAAAGCTCCTTTGGGTCTGGTTCTGTGTCAGTCAGAGTAGGCTAGTTTTGTTTGTAGTTTATATTAAAAATACCCTTGATATTGTCTGGCTCTGTGTCCCCACCCAAATCTCATCTTGAATTGTAATCCCCACATGTTGAGGGAGGGAACTGTAATCCCCACGTCGTGGGAGGGGGGTGATTGGAAAATGGGGGAAGTTTCCCCCATGCTATTCTCATGATAATGAATTCTCATGAGATCTGACAGTTTCATAAGGCAATTTTCCCTGCTCTTGCTGGCTCTTCTCTCTCCTGCCACCATGTGAAGAAGGTCCTTGCTTCCCCTTCACCTTCTGCCATGACTGTTAGTTTCCTGAGGTCTCCCAGCCATGCGGAACTCTGAGTCAATTAAACCTCTTTCCTTTGTAAATTACCCAGTCTCAGCTGTCTCTTTATAGCAGTGTGAGAACAGACTGATACAATCCCCAAATTACAATGGCTTAAAATAACAGACATTTAATTCTTGCTCATGAAACATACCCATCAGGATTGCTGTGATAGTCATTTAGGGATCCAGACTGATGGAACAGCTGCCATGTCCAATGCTGTGGGCAAGTGCTCTGCATGGTGTCAAATTGACAATTAAATGCTTGAGCCCAAAAGTGACACATGTTGCATGTGCTCATAGCTCATTGGTCACTACCAGTCACATGGCCTCATCCAACCTTAAGGGTTTGGAGGTGTGATCCTATTGTGTGTGCAGAAGTCAGAGGCTGATGAATACTTAGTGTGCACTACTGATTCCTTTTGTCAGCCTTGTGGAAACTGAGTGGTGGGATGTAATTCCTGCATATGTGAGATTGCCTTGGGTCACCTGTGAACACCCTATCTATGATAACAAAGCATTCTGTGTCTGAGGAACATGGAAGCAGCAAAGTCCATGTGAAGCTCAGGATGTTCTGTGGAGATAGAAGCCTGCCATCTGGCCTGAATTCGAGTTCCAGATTTCTCACTGTGTAGTACTGGGAAAATGCTCTGTATATTTTAGTCTCAGTTCTCTCATCTATAACTTAGCATACTAATATCATCTGTCTTTATTAGCATAGCAGCCTAAACTAAGTACTCTGAGCTATAGATGACAGAAATTTCTCACAGCTGTGGAGGCTGGAAGCCTGTGATCAGGGTGCCAGCATGACCGAGTTCTAGCAAGGGCCCTCTTCCAGGTTACAGACTGCCAACTTCTCACTGTATTCCTCTATTTCAGAAAGAGGGTCAAAAATCTCCCTGGGGTCTCTTTTATAAGGGAACTAATCTCAGTCACGAAGTTCCCACCCACATGACCTCATCACCTCCCAAAGGCTCCATCTCCTAATACCATCTCATGGAGATTAGAGTCTCAACATATAAATTTGGAGGAGACACGGATATTCAGTCAATTGCACCATCTTCTGAGTTTTTAGAGATAATTACATTAAATGAATTCAGAGAGTAGGTATGAAGCCCAATATTGTATCTCCATCAGTAGTAGTTGCTATTTTTGAGGGTGCTACATTGTAGTGGCTATAAAATGGGTTCACATGTAGCTATAAGACTTTGGGAAAGTCATCAAACTTCTCTGTGCCTTAATTTACTGACCTTAAAAATGAACAGTACTATGCCTGTGCCTTAAAATCATTATGATGATTCAATGAGGCTTTGTATTAAAAGCACTTCACAAAAATTAAGCACTTGATATATATGGCATACTAGTATTTTAAAAATATCATGTGGATTAGTATGCAGATGCACAAATTCTTTCATTTCTTTTCTAAAAAATACCACTAACAATTCTAGACCAAAGAGGTCTAAAAAGCTCTCTGAGGTCCCTTTTATAAAGATACTAATCCCAGTGATCGCAATAGTCTCATCAACTCTGCTAACCAATATTACTATCATTTTATTGGAGCCTGTTTCTGTCTGAAAATGTTTTTACTTTATAACCTTCTTAGGTATAAGACTCTCTGTTGTTCAGACTACAAGACTTCCTGGTGTTTTCTAATGAGGATGAACTCTATTCTGAGAATTTGGCAGCTCTGCTTGTCTTTGACCCACGTGGTACATTTGTGCAGCAGTCGGAAATTTATAACACAGTACAGGGAGCTGCTGCCAGTACTCATCAGTGCCAAGCTGCTTAGGCAAAAATGTGGGGAACATTTTGTCTTATCTACTCAACTCCTTCCCTAAGAACCCAATGAACAAATTGACCCTAGGGAATCAAGCAATCAAGGAGATTACTATTGCCACAGATCCTCTTGTGAGTATCCCAGACAAGCATAAGAGAAATAGAAGACATTAGAGGCCAAAATAAAAAAAAAATCAAGAAATACAGAAAAGGGTGGCTGTCTGTACCTGAAACTTGAATCTCAGTTCTCCAAATATGAAAGTCTTTAAGAACAACACCAAAGGGCAAGCAAGCACACTTTTTGGAAGACTACCAAGAGCTTTATTATTTTAATTCTCCTGACACCACTCTGTGAGATAGTTTTATTTGTTCCCTCTTTTTTTGTTTGTTTTTGAGACAGAGTCTCATTGCCTAGGCTGGAGTGCAGTAGCACAATCTCAGCTCACTGCAACCTCTGCCTCCCAGGTTCAAGCAATTCTCCTGCCTCAGCCTGCCGAGTAGCTGGGACTACAGGTGCGTGCCACCCATGTCTGGCTAACTTTTTGTATTTTCAGTAGAGACAGGATTTCACCACGTTGGCTAGGCTGCTCTGGAACCCCTGACCTCAAGTGATCCACCCGCCTCAGCCTCCCAAAGTGCCGGGATTACAGGCAAGAGCCACCAAGCCTGGCCACTTGTTCCCCTTTTATAGATGGGGAAAGTGAGGCCCAGAGAGGTTAAGCGATTGTCTAAGGTCAAGTGGACACATGGTGAATCTTCAATTTATACCAGACCTAACTAGTTCTTTCCACTATACCATGTTGACATGGTTTCGCTGTGTTCCCATAAAAATTTCAAATTGAAATATATCTCCCAGAATTTTCATGTGTTGTGGGAGAGACCTAGGAGGTAATTGAATCATGGGGGCTGGTGTTTCCCATGCTATTCTCGTGATAGTGAATAAGTCTCACGAGATCTGATGGGCTTATCAGGAGTTTCTGCTTTTGCTTCTTCCTCATTCTCTCTTGCTGCCACCATATAAGAAGTGTCTTTCACCTCTCACCATGATTCTGAGGCCTCCCCAGACATGTGGAACTGTAAGTCCAATTAAACCTCTTTTTCTTCCCAGTCTTGGGTATGTTTTTGTTAGCAGTGTGAAAATGAACCAATACAGTAAATTGGTACCAGTAGAGTGTGGCGTTGCTGAAAAGATACCCCAAAATGTGGAAGTGACTCTAGAACTGGGTAACAGGCAGAGGCTGGAACAGTTTGGAGGGTTCGGGAGAAGACAGGAAAATGTGGGGAAGTTTGGAACTTCCTAGAGACTTGTTGAATGGCTTTGCCCAAAATGCTGATAGTGATATGGACAACAAGGTCCAGGCTGAGGTGACCTCAGATGGAGATGAGGAACTTGCTGGAAACTGGAGTAAAGGTGACACTTGTTATGTTTCAGCAAAGGGACTGGAGGCATTTTGCCCCTGCCCTAGGGATTTGTGGAACTTTGAACTTGAGAAAGATGATTTAGGGTATCTGGCAGAAGAAATTTCTAAACAGCAAAGCATTCAAGAGGTGACTTGGGTTCTTTTAGAGGCATTCAGTTTCATAAGGGAAGAAGAGCATAAAAGTTTGAAAAATTTGCAGCCTATGTGACAGAAAAGAAAAACCCATTTTTGCGGGGAGAAATTCAAGCCAATTATAGAAATGTGCATAAGTAGCGTGGAGCCTAAAATTAATCCCCAAGACCATGGGGAAAATGTCTCCAGGCCACATCAGAGACTTTCATGGCAGCCGCTCCCATCACAGGTCCAGAGGCCCAAGAGGAAAAACTGGCTTCGTGGGTCGGGCCCTGGGTCCCCCATGCTGTGTGCAGCCTAGGGAGTTGGTACCCTGTGTCTCAGCTGCTCCAGCCATGGCTGAAAGGGGCCAGTGTACAGCTCAGGCTGTGGCTTCAGAGGGGGGAATCCCCAAGCCTTAGCAGCTTCCATATGGTGTTGAGCCTGTGGGTGCACAGAAGTCAAGAATTGAGGTTTGGGAACCTCTGCACAGATTTCAGAAGATGTATGGAAATGCCTGGATGCCCAGGCAAAAGTTATCTATTGGGGTGGGGCCCTCATGGAGAGCCTCTGCTAGGGCAATGTGGAAGGGAAATGTGGGGTTGGATCCCCACAGAGTCCCTACTGGGGCACTGCCTAGTGGAGCTGTGAGAGGAGGGCCACGGTCCTCCAGACACCAGAATGGTAGATCCACTAACAGCTTGCAACATGTGCCTGGAAAAGGCACAGATGCTCAAGGCCAGACTATGAAAGCAGCCGGTAGGGAAGCTGTATCCTGCAAAGCCACAGGGGCAGAGCTGCTCAAGAACATGGGAACCCAACTCTTGCATCAGCATGACCTGAATGTGAGATCCGGAGTCAAAGAAGATCATTTTGCAGCTTTAAAATTTGACCACCTCACTTGATTTTGGACTTGCATGGGCCCTGTAACCTCTTTGTCTTGGCAATTTTCTCTCATTTGGAATGGCTGTATTTACCCAATACTTGTAACCCCATTGCATCTAGGAAGTAACTTGCTTGCTTTTGACTTTACAGGCTCATAGGAGGAAGAGACTTGCATTGTCTTAGATGAGACTTTGGACCGTGGACTTTTGGGTTAATGCTGAAATGAGTTAAGACTTTGGGGGACTGTTGGGAAGGCATGATTGCTCTTTAAATGTGAAGACATGAGATTTGGAGGGGCCAGGGGCAGAGTGATACGGTTTGACTATGTCCCCATTCAAATCTCAACTTGAATTGTATCTCCCAGAATTCTCACATGTTGTGGGAGGGACCGAGGGAGAGGTAACTGAATCATGAGGGCCGGTCTTTCCCATGCTAATCTCATGTTAGTGAACAAGTCTCATGACATCTGATAGGTTTATCAGGAATTTCCACTTTTGCTTCTTCCTCATTCTCTCTTGGTGCCTCCATGTAAGAAGTGCCTTTCACTTCCTGCCATGATTCTGAGGCCTCCCCAGCCATGTGGAAGTGTAAGTCCAATTAAACCTCTTTTTCTTCCCAGTCTCAGGTATATCTTTATCAGCAACGTGAAAATGGACTAATACACGTGTGATTTCTCCTAGCAGGGGGTAGGTTAGCTCCACAATGTCAGCTTTAGAGTCCCCTCAAGATGTGGCCTAGAGAGATTAATACGTTTCTCAGAGAGATAAAATAATTAGCTGAAGATTTCAGGGCTGGTAATTTGGGGTACTGGCTCAAAAGCTCACATTCTCTTCCTGGTTCCTGGTTCCATACAGCTCTTCAAATCAGGTAGGGCTGGGTGCAAATAGACTCCTTCAATGTTCCCCAATCACTGGGAATTTTAGGGACTCATTCAGGAATTTCCCCAACGCGCTTTAGTGCAAAAAGATAAATGCCAAGCCTAGCCAGTTTCTGCTGGCTTTGGATCAAAGAGCTGTGGTGAAAGGCTGCATTCTAATCTCCCACATGGAGGCTGTGCCGTACTGTTCCTACGCTGCTGAGTGGATTTGCATTTTGAATGAATCTGCTGGCCAAAGATCGCTTTAAGTTTTCATCTGCCTTTTGCGGGCAACTTTGCACTTTCCTGTCCTGACTGAAACGAAGTATAACACCAGTCCTGCCCAGGCAAGCTGCTTCTAGTGAATAGGAAGTGAGCAACACTGGATTCAAGCCCAGGGCGAGAGAGGTGAGAGGTGAGGTCAGCACATCTGGTTTCTGCCCTCAGACTTCTTTACAGATGAGGGAAAGGTGCGCTCTTTAAAAGGACAGTCAAGCAAGCCCCAAGAGACTGCAAGAAATCTCAGCTGTCCCCTACCTGGGTGATGTCAGGCTTCTTCAGTATCAGGCTGGCAGAGGCTCCAAGGACTGGTGTGGAAGGACAGAGCAGTTTTCCCATGAGACGGGGAACTTGTTTCAGAGGTGTCAAGAGATCCACACTAAGCCTGGTGCTATAAACTCCAGCTGGTTCCCAACTGAAGTTCTGGGGGGATGGGGAAGGAGGGTGATTTCTAGGATAGGGGAAATATGCCGTTGGTTGAATATAGGATTGTACTTATCTCGATATGTCTTGGAAAATTTCCTTAGGTTTTGGAAGCCTCAGAACCTTCCAGAGTTTCAATTTCAGAGGCTAAGTCTTTGAGGGTCCCAACAAGAAATATAAACAGTACAGCCTGCTGGTGATAAAAACAATGGCGGTAGTGAGGAGAGGAGGATACTGAGGGAAATGTTTCTCCTTGGCTCATGATAGTTCCTTTCTGTGAAAGGGTGTAATTGACAGAAACAGTGGGGCTTCACCTGTGGCATCACTTTCTCTACCTTAGCAAGGAGGAGGGCCTTATCTGGTTGGAAAATTTCAGAAAACAATACTAGCTCTTTCTTTTTGTCCTCTCTGATGTTAACTCATCAGCAGAAATGTGAGTTCTTGCCAGCTCCTCCATGCTGTAAGTCTTATGTGGCACCACTGCCTGGGTTGGTTGTGTGAATCTACCTGCCAGAGGGTTGAGGGTGGGAGTACCTGAAACCGTTGAATCCTGCAAATACAAACCACAACTTCCATTCTAGTCTTTATCTGTCATACAGGTTAGAGTTGCACTTTCCCACCTGCAACTCTTGTGTCTTGTTTCTGTGCGAAGAACGTGGGTGTGGATGGACATATTTATTGTGTCCCTGTGATAGTTAATTTTGTGTGTCAACTTGGTGAGGCTATGACACCTAGTTGTTTCATCAAACGCCAGTCTATATGTTGCTATGAAAATATTTTTAGATGTGATTAATATTTAAATCAGTTGACTTTAAGTAGAGCATATTTGTGTCCATAATGTGGGTAGGCCTCATTCAATCAGTTGAAGGCTTTCAGAGCCAAGACTGAGATTTCCCAAGAAAGCAGCAATTCTGACTCACGACTGCAACATACAAATCGTGCCCAAGTTCCCAGCCTAACGACTCAAGACTACAACACCAACACAACTGAATTTCCAGCCTGCCAGCTTGCCCTATAGATGTAGATTGGTTAGCTCCCACAGTTGCATGAGCTAATTCCTTGAAATATGTCTCTCTCTCATATATGTCTCCCAATGGTTCTGTTTCTCAGAAGAACTCTGGCTTACACAGTCCCTCATGATCCCCGCACATAATGACTAATAACTGTGGCTGATATCATTGAGTCCTCAACTAATCCTCACAATTACTTACAAGGCAGGCAATAGCATTCCTCCCATTTTAAAGATGGGGGAGCTTAGATGTGAAACAGTTAAGTAACTTGCTCAAGGCTGTGGAACTAGTAAGTGGAGATGCAGCATTTGAATTCAAATTTTCCTGAAACCACAACTTACGTGTTTAACTATTATTCTATGCAGCCTCCAGACCAGAAAAGGAAGTCCTACTCAAAGTTATGATATACTGCACAGTTAAGTTGAAAACACCCATTTGATCATAGTCAAGAGAGAAAAGTCTTTGTCTGTTAGTCTTATGCTGAGTGTTTATATTTTGAGTGTCTCTCTGTTTCAGTGCTGGATGAAAGAATTACATGTTAAAGCTGATAGTAATAACCCAATGGTTACTTCTCTGGCCAGCCTCATGGGTGCTTCCATCCCTTAGTTTGGGATGTGATCTATGGTTCTGAGTGTCCTTTTTGTATTTGTTACTCTAATATTTAGCATAATCAGTAACTCTCAACGATGGCTATAGGGAGCACACATACCAGCAAGGATAGTGGCATGAAGAAATAAAACAATCATCATTGATAAAATTCACCTTTGAGGATTTATTCATACATTCATCTGTCTCTTCATGCATTTATCTGATAGTCGACCAGAAAGGTTTATTGAGAAGTTATTCTGTGCATGTATTTTTATTTCATTCATTCATTTATTCAGAAATGAAATTATTATTACATACTCTGTCTCGCTAGGTGGATTCTCCCAAATTCACCCTTATTTTCACACCCTGCCTTCAACTTCTCTCCCATCTACCTCTTGGAAATGTACCTAACCCGTTTCTATTCCCTCAGAGCCTCGCACTATATTTTCCATGACGATATTTGATAAACTAATACAGAGAAATGGATTAATGGAATTGAATGGCATAATGGTTAAGACATACTCAGTTTAAGTGAGTTTTTTTAAAGCACATCATCTTGATGCAGAAGCAATAACTTTTATGATGGACACTTTAGGCAATACATTATGAGTGGTTTTGGTCTGATGAGCCTTCCCAGTGTCCATTCAATCTCACTACCTATGTTGAGGGTAGCAGTACCATTTTATCAGAAGCCAGCAATATGTCATCTTGCACGACATATTACTTGTTCATAGGATGATTTTGTCATAAAATAAAAAGAACCAAGTAAGTATTTGCATTAAGAAACTAGTTATGTAAGAAAAAGACAATGATTGAAAGAGGCCAACAGACTTCAAAGTGTCTCCTCTCTAGCTTCATAAAAATACTACTTTACTCCTTTGACAGAGTCTGAAGCTGCCTAATCAATAGCCATATTCCTGAACCAACATTTTGGTTAGGATGTAATTCCCACCAATATTTTGGTTAGGCTGTCTAGTTAAAAGACTACATTTTCCATGCTCCATGTATCTAGCTAGCAGGGTGTTTCTTCTAGGAAGGTTCTACAAGTAATGCTGACTCAGCTAAGAGGTGTTTCCTTTTGCTTTTCCCTCTTCTTCCTGCCTGCAAGGCAGATATAGAGGCTGTAGATTCAGCAGCCATTTTGGAACATGAAGCAATGTTAAGAATTGAAGACATATAATAGTATTGTAGACTGTAAAGATACAGAGATTTTGGGTCCTTGGTGAGTAGGGAATTATTCCCTCCATATTGGACTACCTACATCCAGAATTCTTTGATGTAAAGAAGATATACATTTCTGCCTCATTTCAAACTTCTTCAATTTTTGTTTCCATGCATGTGTTCTACTCACCTGAATCTGATGGCAACCAACACATCCCCCAAGCTTATCATTAAAATCTATGAACTAGGCCGGGCGCGGTGGCTCACGCTTGTAATCCCAGCACTTTGGGAGGCCGAGGCGGGCGGATCACGAGGTCAGGAGATCGAGACCACGGTGAAACCCCGTCTCTACCAAAAATACAAAAAATTAGCCGGGCGCGGTGGCGGGCACCTGTAGTCCCAGCTACTCGGAGAGGCTGAGGCAGGAGAATGGCGTGAACCCAGGAGGCGGAGCTTGCAGTGAGCCGAGATCGCGCCACTGCACTCCAGCCTGGGTGACAGAGCGAGACTCCGTCTCAAAAAAAAAAAAAAAAAAAAAAAAAAAAAAAAAAAAAAAAAAAAAAAAAAAAAAAAAAAAAAAAATCTATGAACTATATTATTCCAATAATAATGTTTCATTGGCCAGGTGTGGTGGCTCACACCTGTAATCCCAGCACTTTGGGAGGCTGAGGTGGGTGGATCATGAGGTCAGGAGATCGAGACCATCCTAGCTAACACAGTGAAATGCCATCTCTACTAAAAATACAAAAATTAGCCAGGCGTGGCAGCAGGTGCCTGTAGTCCCAGCTGCTTGGGAGGCTGAGGCAGGAGAATGGCATGAACCCAGGAGGCAGAGCTTGCAGTGAGCCGAGATCATGACACTGCACTCCAGCTTGGGTGACAGAGTGAGACTCTAACTCAAAACAAAACAAAAATAATGTGGGCAGCGGTTCCAAGATGGCTTAACAGGAACAGCTCCAGTCTACAGCTTCCAGCATGAGTGACACAGAAAATGGGTGATTTCTGCATTTCCAACTGAGGTACAGGGTTCATCTCACTGGGGCTTGTCGGACAGTGGGTGCAGGACAGTGGGTGCAGTGCACCAAGTGTGAGCTGAAGCAGGGTGAGGCATTGCCTTACCCAGGAAGTGAAAGGGGTCAGGGAATTCCCTTTCCTAGCCAAGCAAAGGTGTGACAGACAGCACCTGGAAAATCGGGTCACTTCCACCCTAATACTGTGCTTTTCCAATGGTCTTAGCAAACTGCACACCAGGAGATTATATCCCGTGCCTGTCTCAGAGGGTCCCAAGCCCACGGAGCCTTGCTCATAGCTAGCACAGCAGTCTGAGATCAAACTGCAAGGCAGCAGTGAGGCTGGGAGAGGGGCACCTGCCATTGCTGAGGCTTAAGTAGGTAAACAAAGTGACGAGGAATCTCAAACTGGGTGCAGCCCACCACAGCCCAAGGAGGCCTGTCTGCCCCTGTAGACTCCACCTCTGGGGGCAGGGCATAGCCAAATAAAAGGCAGCAGAAACCTCTGCAGATTTAAATGTCCCTGTCTGACAGTTTTGAAGAGAGAATTGGTTCTCCCAGCATGGAGTTTGAGATCTGAGAACAGACAGACTCCCTCCTCAAGTGGGTCCCTGAATCCTGAGTAGCCTAATCGGGAGGCACCTCCCAGTAGGGGCTGACACTTCATACGATCAGGTACCCCTCTGAGATGAAACTTCCAGAGAGACAATCAGGCATCGACATTTGCTGTTCAGCAATATTCGCTTTTCAGCAGCCTCCACTGCTGATACCCAGGCAAACAGTGTCTGCAGTGGACCTCCGGCAAACTCCAACAGACCTGCAGCTGAGTGTACTGACTGTTGGAAGGAAAACTAACAAAAGAAAAGACATCCACACCAAAACCCCATGTGTACGTCACCATCATCAAAGATCAAAGGTAGATAAAACCACAAAGATGGGGAAAAAAGAGAGTAGAAAATCTGAAAATTCTAAAAATTGGAGTGCCTCTCCCTGTACAAAGGAATGCAGCTCCTCACCAGCAATGGAACAAAGCTGGACAGAGAATGACTTTGATGAGTTGAAAGAAGACAGCCTCAGATGATCAAACTTCTCCGAGCTAAATGAGGAAATTCAAACCCATCACAAAGAAGCTAAAAACCTTGAAAAAATATTAGACGAATGGCTAACTACAATAACCAGCATAGACAAGTCCTTAAATTGTCTACACTGATGGACGTGATGGAGCTGAAAACCATGGAATGAGAACTAAGCGACAAATGCACAAGCTTCAGTAGCTGATTTGATCAACTGGAAGAAAGGACACCAGTGACAGAAGATCAAATGAATGAAATGAAGCAATAAGAGAAGTTTAGAGAAAAAAGAGTAAAAAGAAATAACAAAGCCTCCAAGAAATATGGGACTATGTGAAAAGATCAAATCTACGTCTGATTGGTATACCTGAAAGTGATGGAGAGAATGGAACCAAGTTGGAAAACACTCTGCAGGATATTATCCAGGAGAACTTCCCCAACCTAGCAAGGCAGGCCAACATTCAAATTCAAGAAATACAGAGAACACCACAAACATACTCCTCGAGAAGAGCAACCCTAAGACACATAATTGTCAGATTCACCAAAGTTGAAATGAAGGAAAAAATGTTAAGGACAGCCAGAGAGAAAAGTCAGGTTATGCACAAAGGGAAGCCCATAAGACTAACAGCTGATCTCTCCGCAGAAACTCTACAAGCCAGAAGATAGTGGGGGCCAATATTCAACATACTTAGAGAATTTTCAACCCAGAATTTCATATCCAGCTAAACTAAGCTTCATAAGTGAAGGAGAAATAAAATACTTTACAGACAAGCAAAGGCTTAGAGATTTTGTCACCACCAGGCCTGCCCTGCAAGAGCTCCTGAAGGAAGCACTAAATATGGAAACGAAAAACCGGTACCAGCCACTGCAAAAACATGCCAAATTGGAAAGCGCATCAATGCTAGGAAGAAACTGCATCAACTAATGAGCAAAATAACCAGTTAACATCATAATGACGGGATCAAATTCACACATAACAATATTAACCTTAAATGTAAATGGGCTAAATGCTCCAATTAAAAGACATAGACTGGCAAATTGGATAAAGAGTCAAGACCCATCAGTCTGCTGTATTCAGGAGACCCATTTCACGAGCAGAGACACACATAGGCTCAAAATAAAGGGATGGAGGAAGATCTACCAAGCAAATGGAAAACAAAAAACAGCAGGAGTTGCAATCATAGTCTCTGATAAAACAGATTTTAAACCAACAAAGATCAAAAGAGACAAAGAAGGCCATTACATAATGGTAAAGGGATCAATTCAACAAGAAGAGCTAACTATCCTAACTACATATGCACCCAATACAGGAGCACCCAGATTCATAAAGCAAGTCCTTAGAGATCTACAAAGAGACTTAGACTCCAACACAATAATAATGGGAAACTTTAACACCCCACTGTCAACATTAGACAGATCAATGAGACCAAAAGTTAACAAGGATATCCAGGAATTGAACTCACCTCTGCACCAAGCAGATCTAATAAACAGCTACAGAACTCTCCACCCCAAATCAACAGAATATACATTCTTCTCAGCAACACATTGCACTTATTCCAAAATTGACCACATAGTTGGAAGCAAAGCACTCCTCAGCAAATGGAAAAGAATAGAAATTATAAATGGAAACTGAACAACCTGCTCCTGAATGACTACTGGGTACATAACGAAATGAAGGCAGAAATAAAGATGTTATTTGAAACCAGTGAGAGCAAAGACACAACATATCAGAATCTCTGGGACACATTCAAAGCAGTGTGTAGAGGGAAATTTATAGCACTAAATGCCCACAACAGAAAGCAGGAAAGAACAAAAATGGACACCATAACATCACAATGTAAAGAAATAGAGAAGCAAGTGCAAACACATTCAAAAGCCAGCAGATGGCAAGAAATAACAAAGATCAGAGCAGAACTGAAGGATATAGAGACACAAAAAAACCTTCAAAAAATCAATGAATCCAGGAGCTGGTTTTTTGAAAAGATCAACAAAATTGATAGACCACTAGCAAGACTAATAAAGAAGAAAACAAAGAAGAATCAAATAGATGCAAAAAAAGTGATAAATGGGATATCATAACTGATCCCACAGAAATACAAACTATCATCAGAGAATACTATAAACACCTATATGCAAATAAACTAGAAAATCTAGAAGAAATGGATAAATTCCTGGACACATACACCATCCCAAGACTAAACCAGGAAGAAGTTGAATCTCTGAATAGACCAATAACAGACTCTGAAATGGAAGCAATAATTAATAGCCTACCAACCAAAAAAAGTTCAGTACCAGACGGATTCACAGCAGAATTCTACCAGAGGTATAAGGAGGAGCTGGTCCCATTCCTTCTGAAACTATTCCAATCAATAGAAAAAGAGGGAATCCTCCCTAACTCATTTTATGAGGCCAGCATCATCCTGATACCAAAGCCTGGCAGAGACACAACCAAAAAAAGAGAATATTAGACCAATATCCCTGATGAACATCTATGTAAAAATCCTCAATAAAATGCTGGCACACCGAATCTAGCAGCACATCAAAAAGCTTATCCACCATGATCAAGTGGGCATCATCCCTGGGATGCAAGGTTGGTTCAACATATGCAAATCAATAAATGTAATCCAGCATATAAACAGAACCAAAGACAAAAACCACATGATTATCTCAATAGATGCAGAAAAGGCCTTTGTCAAAATTCAACAACCCTTCATGATAAAAACTCTCAATAAATTAGGAATTGATGGGACATATCTCAAAATAGTAAGAGCTATCTACGACAAACCCACAGCCAAAATCATACTGAATGGGCAAAAACTGGAAGCATTCCCTTTGAAAACTGGCACAAGACAGGGATGCCCTCTCTCACCACTCGTATTCAACATAGTGTTGGAAGTTCTGGCCAGGACAGTCAGGCAGGAGAAAAAAGTAAAGAGTATTCAATTAGGAAAAGAGGAAGTCGAATTATCCCTGTTCACAGATGACATGATTATATATCTAGAAAACTCCATCGTCTTAGCCTAAAATCTCCTTAAGCTGATTAGCAACTTCGGCAAAGTCTCAGGATACAAAATCAATGTGCAAAAATCACAAGCATTCTTATACACCAATAACAGACAAACAGAGAGCCAAATCATGAGTGAACTCCCATTCACAATTGCTTCAAAGAGAATAAAATACCTAGGAATCCAACTAACAAGGGATGTGAAGGAGCTCTTCAAGGAGAACTACAAACCACTGCTCAACGAAATAGAAGAGGACACAAACAAAAGGAAGAACATTCCATGCTCATGGATAGGAGGAATCAATATCATGAAAACGGCCATACTGCCCAAAGTAATTTATAGATTCAATGCCATACCCATCAAACTACCAATGACTTTCTTCACAGAACTGGAAAAAACTACTTTAAAGTTTATATGGAACCAAAAAAGAGCCTGCATTGCCAAGTCAATCCGAAGCCAAAAGAACAAAGCTGGAGGCATCATGCTACCAGACTTCAAACTATACTACAAGGCTACAGTAACCAAAACAGCATGGTACTGGTGCCAAAACAGAGATACAGACCAATGGAACAGAACAGAGCCCTCAGAAATAATGCTGCACATCTACAACTATCTGATCTTTGACAAACCTGACAAAAACAAGCAATAGGGAAAGGATTCCCTATTTAATAAATGGTGCTGGGAAAACTGGCTAGCCATATATAGAAAGCTGAAATTGGATCCCTTCCTTACACCTTATACAAAAATTAATTCAAGATGGATTAAAGACTTACATGTTAGACCTAAAACCATAAAAACCCTGGAAGAAAACCTAGGCAAAACCATTCAGGACACAGGCATGGGCAAGGACTTCATGTCTAAAACACCAAAAGCAATGGCAACAAAAGCCAAAATTGACAAATGGGATCTAATTAAACTAAAGAGCTTCTGCACAGCAAAAGAAACTACCATCAGAGTGAACAGGAAACCTACAGAATGGGAGAATATTTTTGCAACCTACTCATCTGACAAAGGGCTAATATCTAGAATCTACAATGAACTCAAACAAATTTACAAGAAAAAAACAAACAACCCCATCAAAAAGTGGGCAAAGGATATGAACAGACACTTCTCAAAAGAAGACATTTATGCAGCCAAAAGTCACATGAAAAAATGCTCATCATCACTGGCCATCAGAGAAATGCAAATCAAAACCACAATGAGATACCATCTCATACCAGTTAGAATGGCCATCATTAAAAAGTCAGTAAACAACAGGTGCTGGAGAGGATGTGGAAAAATAGGAACACTTTTACACTGTTGGTGGGACTGTAAACTAGTTCAACCATTGTGGAAGTCAGTGTGGAGATTCCTCAGGGACCTAGAACTAGAAATACCATTTGACCCAGCCATCCCATTACTGGGTATATACCCAAAGGGTTATAAATCATGCTGCTATAAAGACACATGCACAAGTATGTTTATTGTGGCACTATTTACAATAGCAAAGACTTGGAACCAACCCAAATATCCAATAATGATAGACTGGATTAAGAAAATGTGGCTCATACACACCATGGAATACTATGCAGCCATAAAAAATGATGAGTTCGTGTCTTTGTAGGGACATGGATGAAGCTGGAAACCATCATTCTCAGCAAACTAACGCAAGGACAAAAAACCAAACACCGCATGTTCTCATTCATAGTTGGGAATTGAACAATGAGAACACATGGACACAGGAAGGGGAACATCACACACCAGGGACTGTTGTGGGGTGGGGGGAGCGGGGAGGGATAGCATTAGGAGATATACCTAATGTTAAATGATGAGTTAATGGGTGCAGCACACCAACATGACACATGTATACATATGGAACAAACCTGCACATTGTGCACATGTGCCCTAAAACTTAAAGTACAATAATAATAAAATTAAAATAAAAGATCAAGACTTCTGGCCCAAAGGGCCTGCAGCTGGTCTGACCATCTATCAAAAAATCTGAATTTAAATGGAGACACATTGTATTGTGACATGCAATAAAAGAACTAAAGCAGCAGCGGGTCTTGATTTGGGTTTCCTTTCCACCCTACACAGCTCCAGTGAATGGAGGAGTGAGCATGCCTGTGGTGCTCCTGACACATCTAGGGTGGTTCCCACTGACAGTGGTCAACCTTTGGGATTTTCTACACATTGCAGGGTCATCGTCCATCCATGCTAACCTAGAATGTTCAGATAAAAGCTCCTGTTTAGAGACTGGAGAGAAAACTGTCAAACCTGAAGGCCCATGAACTGTCTCAGTCTGGGGAGAACACATGTAGGAAAGACTACAGAATCTGATGTAAGAAGCCTAATTTCAGATTGACCCATACAGCTTTACGATTGTGAATAATTACCTTACTTTTCAATGCTCTGTTATTCTCTCATCAATGAGAAAAGTGAACCAAATAGTCTCCCATATCCCTTCCAATATTAACATCCTCTGACTTTACGATTAAAGAGTGATACTCACTGGGTGCAGTGGCTCACGCCTGTAATCCCGGCACTTTGGGAGGCCGAGGTGAGCAGATCACCTGAGGTGGGGAGTTTGAGACCAGCCTGACCAACATGAAGAAACCCTGTCTCTACTATTTTTACAGAATTAGCCAGTTGTGGTGGTGCATGCCTGTAATCCCAGCTACTCTGGAGGCTGAGGGATGAGAATTGCTTGAACCCGGGAGGCAGATGTTGTGGTTAGCCAAGATCGCACCATTGCACTCCAGCCTGAGCAACAAGAACAAAACTCCACCTCAAAAAAAAAAAAAAAAAAAAAAGAAAGGAAAGTGATACTAGTGAGGCTAAAACTGTGGCTGAACCCCAATAGGAGCCTGCTGGGATCATGCTATGCAAAATTACTCCACGCAGAGCCATTCTGACCATGTCCCTCCCTACACCAGCTATCATACAGATATGCACTACTGGTATGAGAAGTCCTTGCTACAGAGGACATTGACTGATTCAGTAATAGACTGATTTAGTCATTCAACCAAAAAATATTTACTGAGCAACTTCTAGGTATTTAGGTATACAACAGAGCAAAACAGACAAAAATCCCTTCCCTCATGGAGCTTATATTTTAGTGAAAGAGGAAGAGGAGTCAAGTATCAAATAGGAAATATGAGTTGAGGATATATTTTATGCAGAGCAGCCTGGAGGCCCTTGATAAGGTGACTTTTGAGCCAAAATCCAAAGCAGTGAGATTAAGCCATGCAGACATAAGGGGAAGAATGTTCCAGGCAGAGGGAACAGCAAGGCCCAGAGACAGGACAAGGTCAAGCATGCCTGGCACGTTAAAGGAAACACCATGAGCTCAGTGTTTATAAAGAGGAGTAAGAGCAGGAGAGTAGCAGGAAGCACAGTGAGACAGGTAGTAGGGGACAAGATAATGTAGAAAACAAAGCCACTGGAGAATTTGAACAGAGGGGTAAACAAGATCTGAATTCCACTGTAAAAGGATTGTTCTAGCTGTTGTACTGACAGTAGACAGGATGGGTGCGGTGGCTCATGCCTGTAATCCCAACACTTGAGAGGCCGAGGCAGGCAGATCACTAGAGGCCAGGAGTTCAAGACCAGCCTGGCCAACAGGGCAAAACTCTGTCTCTACCAAAAATACACACACAAAAAAAAAATAGCCAGGCATGGTGGCTCACGCCTGTAATCCCAGCTATTAGGGAGGCTGAGGCAAGAGAATCACTTGAACCCAGGAGGTGAGGGTTTCAGTGAGCCAACATCACAACATTGCACTCCAGCCTTGGTGACAAAGCAAGACTCCATCTCAAAAAAAAAAGAGAGAGAGAGTAGACTGAAAGAGGCAAGCATGGAAACAAGGAAACCAGTTAGGAGACCATGGAGATAATCCAGGTGAGAGATGATGGCAGATAGGTCCAGGGTGGCAGCAGTGAGGAGTTAAGAAGGACAGACTCTGGGATATATTCTGAAGTTGAATCAACCAGGCACTGGAGGACAGGATGATCTTGGAAAATCTTGGGACTACTGCAGAATCGAATGAAGCTAAACGGCACTAAATTCCAACATCTACTGTGAAATTCTGGGTTCAGGGATTTGTTCATCTCTGTCACCTATTTTCCCTACCCAGTACTTGGCATATAATGGGGATATAAAATGTCTTCAATTTTTGAATGAATAAATGTGGAACTGAATATATTACAAAGCCAAAAACCCTGTAGTTTGATAGGTGATTAGGAAACCAAAAAGCATGTAGTACTAGACATGTTTTACTAACAATGGAACAATGGATTCTCTCCCCTCAGTAAATCTATTTTTTTTTTTTTTTTTTTTTTTTTTTTTGAGAGAGTCTTGCTCTGTAACCCAGGCTGGCAGTGGCGCAATGTTTGCTCACTGCACCTCCGCCTCCCAGGATCAAGCAATTCTCATGCCTCAGCCTCCCCAGTAGCTGGGACTATAGGCACCCACCACCATTCCCAGCTTATTTTTTTTTTTTTGTATTTTAGTAGAGACGGGGCTTCACTATGTTGCTGAGGGCTGTCTCAAACTCCTGAGCTCAGGTAATCCACCTACTTTGGCCTCCCAAGGTGCTAGGATTACAGGCATGAGCTACCACACTCAGCCTGAATCTATTTCTTTTTATAAAAAAAAAATTCCCTTTATAACTTATTTCACAGTAATAAGCAATGAAGCTGACAAATAACTTCATATAATACAGTTGAAAATCTGAACGACTTGGCCATTTCCCTGAGAGGCCAGATGTAGTCACCAAACCTCATACCACCTCAGTAACTTCCAACTAAAATACAGGGATAAATGTTACACAAGTAGTAAGCTCATGTTCTTATAAATAGTAAATCATGTGCCAGGCACCGTGGCTCACACCTGTAATCTCAGCACTTTGGGAGGCTGAGGTGGGTGGGTCACCTGTGGTCAGGAGTTCAAGACCAGCCTGGCCAACATGGTGAAACCCCATCTCTACCAAAAACTACAAAAATCAGGTGTGTGTGGTGGTGCATAACTGTAGTCCTAGCTACTTGTGAGGCTGAGGCATGAGAATCCCTTGAACCTGGGAGGCAGAGGTTGCAGAAAGCCAAGATCATACCATTGCACTCCAGCCTGGGCAACAGAGCAAGACTCTATCTCAAAAATAAAATAAAATAAAAATAAAGGCATACAGGATGTCACTTACATGGACAGGTGTTCAGAGCTTGTGTGGAGGAGTTGTGGATGAGGAAGAAAGGCAGCTTGGAGACAATGGAGGCTAACTGGAGTTACTGGATGAAGAAAGGAGGGAAAGAGAGACAAAGGGAAAAGGGTAAGGGGAGTGGAAGATTCGCCTCAGTGTGGAGGTCATCTCTGATTGCTGACAAAAGTCATCTCTGATTGCTGACAAAGGAAAATGTTGGAGAAAGTCTGAAAATATTGCTAAAGGTTGGCAGTTTCAGAAAATCTTATAATATTTCCTTTACTTTAAAAGAAAACTCAGCATCTCAAAGGTTTAGTAGGAGTTGTTCCCCACCCCACACCCATTTCAGTAGTTGAACCATTCAGCCACAGAAAATAACTCCAGTATGAACCACATTAGAATACTACCAATAAAGACATGGGACTCTCCTCCTCTGAGGTCAAGCGCTTCTATTCACTTGCTGCTCAGCCTCCTCTTCTGCCCATCCTCACCTCCTTTGCTGGCATCTGTTCCTCACAGAGGAGGTGTCCTCCTCACAGAGGAGGAGGCTCTTCACACCCTCCTCACAGAGCCAGGTGCCACCTCCCACTCTTCGAGGATCCATCATGTGCCTGGCTCCACCGCCTTCTCACGTATGACATCTACCTTTCACCAAGCTGAGGACACAGTGCACCCATGGTGTGTTTAAGGAGACAGTTCTGATGGCCACAAAACTCTTTTCTCATGTGCTCTGTGATTTTAACTGTCCTGTCCAAACACTAATGCATGGTCCACAGTCAGGCCAAGTAAGGTTATGTTAAAATGAGGAACCACCAAGCACCTTTAATTCCTTCCAAGATCTTTTATGAGTGGGACAGAGTCAAGTGCTGTTAGTGATGGCAAGAGTGGAGATTCTCCTTCTGGTGACACCTGCTGTACTCTGGTGATGATAGCAAGTCCAGCACTGCTCCAGCACCCAATCCTTGCAGTGTCTTCTACGACACTTGCACATTCTTTACATAGTACAGGTTTCGCATTCTCACTTTCTGCAATAACTGTCACAACCGCCCCTAACAAAAATGGTGACTGCACTCCTCACAACCTTGAATTTGAGCTTTGTCTTCAGAAATGAAGTTCTCTACAGATTTCGTCATCTTCAGACTAATGCAAACTGAAGATCTACCTCCAGGAATATTTTTCTTTCTCTACTACTTCCCTTAGCAAGAAATGTGTAACTTCCAATCTTCAATTCTTCACCAATGCTTTGATTCTTTGGCTAAATCAAAAGCATGCTGAGGGCAAGGTGTGGTGGTTCACACCTGTAATCCCAGCACTTCGGGAGGCCGAAGTGGGTGGATCACAAGGTCAGGAGTTTGAGACCAACCTGACCAACATGGTGAAATCCCATTTCTTCTAAAAATACAAAAATTGGCCAGGCATGGTGGCATGCACCGGTAATCCCAGCTACTCAGGAGGATGAGGCAGGAGAATTGCTTGAACCCAGGAGGCAAATATTGCAGTGAGCTGAAATCATGCCACTGCACTCCAGCCTGGGTGACAAAGCGAGACTCTGTCTCAAAAAAAAAAAAAAAAAGAAAACCATGCTTAACCTATGAGTTAAGCACTGAGTTTTGTCTTCTCCATTGCAGAACTCTTGGACAAGGATAATTTTCTTACCCTACTACAGAATTTCTCAACCACTTTCCATGCCATAATCCACACAAAATCTATTTGGCACACTGACTGACCTTAAGTAATTGCCCCAAGGTACTGTGAAAGCTGAAGGAGCAGTATTTTAGGATACACCCATTAACCCAACTTGAGAACATGTATTCACCTTAGTATTCATGAGAATGATTAACTGCACAAATTTGTAAACACCTAATATACACACATAATTCATACTTGATTCCCAATACTTATTTCCTGACAATACAAAATTTCATACTAAATGGCCATTTATTAGTTCCTGGCAACATAAGTTCCTAAGGTAATGGATGATCTACAAATTGTGGTCACTTAGTCTGACAATGCACAATGGCAAACAAAAGGATGGGAAAGGTACACTTAGCGCTCTAATAAAGAAACTAGGCCAGGCACTGTGGTTCACGCCTGTAATCCTAACACTTTGCGAGTCCAAGGTGGGCAGATCACTTGAGGACAGGGGTCCGAGACCAGCCTGGCCAACGTGGCAAAACCCCATCTCTACTAAAAATACAAAATTTAGTCAAGCATGGTGGCATGCACCTAGAATCCCAGTTACTCGGAAGGCTGAGGCAGGAGGATCACTTGAACCTGGGAGGCGGAGGTAGCGGTCAGCTGAGATCGCACCATTGTACTCTAGTCTGGGCAACAAGAGCAAAACTTCATTCCCTGCAAAAAAAAAATAACATTATTTGTTCAACAGAGACTTATTGGATCTTTTTCTGTTAGGCTGTGATATTCATGTGCAGGCCAGAATTACAGTATTTGTTATTTTAAGAACAGGGCACACATGAATAAACATTAAGGTCTAAAGGCAAATAGTAACTGCTATCCCTGAACAGCTGAAATGTGGCTACTTCAAACTGAAATATGCTGTGAGTATGAAAGTCACACCAATTGTCAACAAAAAGAATATATGCAAATGAAGAATGTGAAATACTTCACTGTGTATTTATAATGATTTCAGGTTGAACTCGAAAATATAAAATTATGTATGTGGCTTGCCTTTGCAGCACACGTTGTATTTTTCTTGGATACCACTGGTCAAAATTCAAAGCTTAATGCCAGGTGCGGTGACTCACATATGTAATCCCAGCACTTTGGGAGGCTCATGCAGAAGGATCACCTGAATCCAGCCTGGCCAATATGGTGAAAACTCGTCTCTACACAAAATAAAAAATTTAACCAGGCATGGCTAACTTAGCCTGTAATCCCAGCTACTTGGAAGGCTGAGGCAGGAGAATTGCTTGAGACTGGTTGCAGTGAGCCGAGATCACACCACTGCACTCCAGCCTGGGTGACAGAGTGCGACTGTATCAAAAAAAGAAAGAAAGAAAAAAAAAAAAACCTTGGGTTATCCCTACACTGCATCTGTTCATATTGATAAATCACGGAGTGCCTATAGTGAGCTTCTGCAAAATATTTTTTGGGGAGGTGAAGGAAGGAGCAGTTCCATCATGTAAAAGATCAATTTTTAAAAGCTTCAAGATTAATCTGTGCTTTTAAAAAGGATTTCACAACTATTTTACTTGTATTTGTTCTTGGCTGAGTAACTTCAGTTGTATTGTGAGTAAGAAGTTTTGGTCTGTGAAAAACAGTTGATATTAATATTATAATAAAACATTTAGAAGATATTTATAGGTCTTTCTCACACAGCTTTGCACTTCTAAATATTATTATTATTATCTGAGATGGAGTCTTATTCTGTCGTCCAGGCTGGAGTGCAGTGGCACGATCTTGACTCACTGCAACCTCCGCCTCCCAGGTTCAAGCTATTCTCCTGCCTCAGCCTCCCGAGTAGCTGGGACTGCAAGTTCACACTACCACACCTGGCTGATTTTTGTACTTTTAGTAGACACAGGGTTTTGCCATGTTGGCCAGACTGGTCTCGAACTCCTGGCCTCAGGCAATCCACCTGCCTCAGCCTCCCAAAGTGCTGGGATTACTTACACGCATGAACCACTGCGCCTGGCCAATTTTTAAGCATAATCCATTCTGCCTTCATTTTACAGTGAAAAAAATCATTTTGGTGACTTGAATTTTGAAAATAGCAATTTTCAGACCACCTGGATGTCTCCAAAGTCATCTTTTTTGTAAGATAAATATGCAAAAGTCACTTTTCCCCCAAACCAGCCCAATTATATTTCTGAATCTTAGATGAACTGTCCCACAGTACAGCCAGAAGCAGCTTGCTGTATCATCTTAAAACTTTCCTCTCCCTTATAACTCAGTCCCAACGAATATACACAGATGCACAACCTCAATCAGTAAGCAAGACTCTACCCACTTCAACATTCCTTCCATGAGTAGAGAGAGGCTTTCTGTTCCTACCCCCAACACAAACTACTCATGTGTTACCCTTCAAAATCAAGCCAGAATAACTTTTCTAAAGGGCAGATCCAAATTATTTTAAGAGGAAACTGCTATGAGACCATTTAATGACTACCACTGCTTTTGTAGGAGCCAAGGCCTTCCTCTATTGGGCCACAAAAGTCTATCTAAGCAATCCCACCACGCCCACATGGCACCCCTCACTCCACACAGAATGGGCAATGTATGTGAATACGTGAGCATATTTGACTCCTCACTGCCTTTACTCATATTTGAAACACACTGCCTCCCTTCTGGATGCACAAGTGACTGATCTGGGTGTGCCATCCTTGCCTTCTCCCCAAAAAATGCTCAATAACTCTTCATTGCATTTTTCTGAGTATTAAGCCTCCCAAGGACAGGGTTCTTGCTAGAACCAATTTTGCACATCTGATGCTTATACTAAATAAATGTTTGTTCAATAAAGGAATCTAAAGGTTAATTTTAATATAAAGAAGTCATGATGAGAGGGGAACAAAAGGCCTATCTTGGTCAAATTAATCTTTCCTTAGGGAAGACAATGGATTTGTTTCTGCAGATTATCATCTTACCTCTTAATAACAAACTTAATTCGATTGCCCACTTGAAAGATGCTTTCGAGCCTTGGGATTCCATGCAATGAGGGGCTTCTGAAAGGAATGTTTTCCGGTAGTCCTTCCACATTCAGCTCATTCACATGTGTTTCAAATTTTTGGTGTGGTACAGCCTTGGCTTCAGTGCTCCCCAAGGCTTCAGCTGAAAAAACCAAAGTAATTCAGAAGATTATGCTTGTGTTGAAATCAGATTTTAGTACAATCCAAAGCAAAGTGCAGGTCAATTTTTTTTAATTGGAAAAACTCTAGAAACATATTTACTAACTATTGAAACGGACTTAAAGCAAAGGCAACTATAATTGACCCATCATTAGACAGATCAACGAGAAAGAAAATTAATAAGGATATTAAGGACTTGAACTCAGTTCTCGACAAAGCAGACCTAATAGACATCTAGAGAACTCTCCACCCAAATCCACAGAATATACATTCTTCTCAGCACTTCATCGCACTTATTCTAAAATTGATCACATAATTGGAAGTAAAACACTCCTCAGCAAATGCAAAATAACGGAAATAATAACAAACAGTCTCTCAGACCACAGTGCAATTAAATTAGAACTCAGGATTAAGAAACTCACTCAAAACCACACAACTACATGGAAACTGAACAACTGGCTCCTGAATGACTAGTGGGTAAATGACAAAATTAAGGCAGAAATAAAGATGTTCTTCAAAACAAATGAGAACAAAGACACAACATACCAGAATCTCTGGTCTGGGACATATTTAAAACAGTGTTTAGAGAGAAATTTATAACACTCAAGGCCCACAAGAGAAAGCAGGAAAGATTTAAAATTGACACCCTAACATTAAAATTAAAAGAACTAGAGAAGCAAGAAGAAATAAATTCAAAAGCTAACAGAAGACAAGAAATAACTAAGATCAGGGCAGAACTGAAGGAGACAAGAAAAACCCTTCAAAAATTCAATGAATCCAGGAGCTGATTTTTTGAAAAGGTCAACAAAATAGACCATTAGCCAGAATAACAAAGAAGAAAAGACAAGAATCAAATAGATGCAATAAAAAAAATGATAAAGGGGCTATCAACACTGATCCCACAGAAATACCAACTACCATCAGGGAATACTATAAACACCTCTATGCAAATAAACTAGAAAATCTAGAAGAAATGGATAAATTCCTGGACACATACACCCTCCCATGTCTAAACCGGGAAGAAGTCAAATCCCTGAACAGACCAGTAACAAGTCCTGAAATTGAGGCAGTAATTAGCAGCCTACCAACCAAAAGAAGTCCAGGACCAGACAGATTCACAGCTGAATTCCAGCAGAAGTACAAAGTGGAGCTGGTACCATTCCTTCTGAAACTATTCTAAACAATAGAAAAAGAGGGACTCTTCCCTAACTCATTTTATGAGGCCAGCATCACCCAGATAAAACCTGGCAGAGACACAACAAAAAAGAAAATTTCAGGCCAATATCCCTGATGAACATCGATGTGAAAATCCTCAATAAAATACTGACAAATCAAATCCAGCAACACATCAAAAAGCTTATCCACCACAATCAAGTCAGCTTCATACCTGGGATGCAAGCCTGGTTCAACATACACAAATGAACAAATGTAATCCATCACATAAACAGAACCAATGGTAAAAACCACAGGATTATCTCAATAGATGCAGAAAAGGCCTTCGACAAATTTTAACACCCTTCATGCTAAAAACTCTCAATAAACTAGATACTGATGAAACATATCTCAAAATAATAAGAGCTATTTATGACAAACCCACAGCCAACATCACGCTGAATGTGCAAAAACGGGAAGCATTCCCTTTGAAAACTGGCACAGACAAGGATGCCCTCTCTCACCACTCCTATTCAACATAGTATTGGAAGTTCTGGCCAGGGTAATCAGGCAAGAGAAAGAAATAAAGGGTATTCAATTTGGAAGAGAGGAAATCAAATTTCTCTTTCCAGATGACATGATTGTTTATTTAGAAAACCCCATCGTCTCAGCCCCAAATCGCCTTAAGCTGATAATCAACTTCAGCAAAGTCTCAGGATACAAAATCAATGTGCATAAATCACAAGCATCCCTACACACCAATAATAGACAGAGAGCCAAATCATGAGTGAACTACCATTCACAACTGCTACAAAGAGAATAAAATGCCTAGGAATACAACTTACAAGGGATGTGAAGGACCTCTTCAAGGAGAACTACAAACCACTGCCCAAGGAAATAAGAGAAGACACAAATAAATGGAAAAACATTCCATGCTCATGGATAGGAAGAATCAATATTGTAAAAATGGCCATACTGCCCAAAGTAATTTATAGATTCAATGCTATCCCTATCAAGCTACCATTGACTTTCTTGACAGAATTGGAAAAACTACTTTAAATTTCATATGGAACCAAAAAAGAGCCCACATAGGCAAGACAATCCTAAGCAAAAAGCACAAAGCTGGAGGTGTCAGGCTACCTGACTTCAAACTATACTACAAGGCTACAGTAACCGAAACAGCATGGTACTGGTACTAAAACAGATATATAGACCAATAGAACAGAACAGAGGCCTCAGAAATGACATCACACATCTACAACCATCTGATCTTTGACAAACCTGACAAAAACAAGCAATGGGGAAAGGATTCCCTATTTAATAAATGGTGTTGGGAAAACTGCTTGAGCCATATGCAGAAACTGAAACTGGACCCCTTCCTTACACCTTATACAAAAATTAGCCCAAGATGGATTAAAGACTTAAACGTAAGACCTAAAACCATAAAAACCCTACAAGAAAACCTAGGCAATACCATTCAGGGCATAGGCATGGGCAAAGACTTCATGATTAAAACACCAAAAGCAACGGCAACAAAAGCCAAAATTGACAAATGGGATCTAATTAAACTAAAGAGCACAGCACAGCAAAAGAAACTATCAACAGAGTGAACAAGCAACCTAAAGTATGGGACAAACCACAGAACAGGACAAAATTTGTGCAATCTGTCTATCTGACAAAGGGCTAATTTCCAGAATCTACAAAGAACTTAAACAAATTTACAAGAAAAAAACAGCCCCATCAAAAGTGGGCAAAGGACATGAACAGACACTTCTAAAAAGAAGACATTCATGCAGCTAAAGAACATATGAAAAAAAAGCTCATCATCAATGGTCATTAGAGAAATGCAAATCAAAACCACTCCAGTTAGAATGGTGATCATTAAAAAGTCAGTAAACAGAAGATGCTGGAGGGGATGTGGAGAAATAGGAATGCTTTTACACAGTTGTTGGGAGTGTAAATTAGGTTAACCATTGTGAAAGACAGTGTAGCGATTCCTCAAGGATCTAGAACCAGAAACACCATTTGATCCAGCAATCCCATTACTGGGCATATACCTAAAGGATTATAAATCATTCTACTTTAAAGACACATACGCAAGTGTGTTCATTGTGGCACTATTCACAATAGCAAAAACTTGGAACTAGCCCAAAAGTTCATCAATGATAGACCCGATAAAGAAAATGTGGCACATATACACCATGGAATACTATGCAGGCATAAAAAAGGATGAGTTCATGTCCTTTGCAGGAACATGGATGAAGCTGGAAACCATCATTCTTAGCAAACTAACACAAGAACAGAAAATCAAAAACTGCATGTTCTCACTCATAAGTGGGAGTTGAACAATGAGAACACATGGACACAGGGAGGGGAACATCACACATCAGGGTCTGTCGGGGGGTTGGGGGCTAAAGAAGGGATAGCATTAGGAGAAATACCTAATGTAGATGAGGGGTTGATGGGTGCAGCAAACAACCATGGCAAGTGTCTATAGCTATGTAACAAAACTGCACATTCTGCACATGTACCCCAGAACTTCAAGTATAATAAAAATAATAATAATCACAAAATCCTACCCCCCAATCCAAGGCCACAATTTAATTAAAGTCTATAAAACAGGACAAACAAAAAAATCACTCTGTTTATTTCACTCCACAACTTGTATGTGTGGCTTACAATGCATTTACTTTAATATCAGTCTTGATAAACTCTGGGGCAGAAAGCCAGGGGTAACCCACCTAATCCTTTCATGAAACATCTCCAACACGGCCTCGAGTGTGTGGGATCTTTCTCAAGCCCCCATGCTTGAGTGCCATTTGCTGATGGCCCTTCCCCATGAGTGAAGAAGCTGTGTCACTAGTTGAACACTAGGTACAAGAGAGCATGAGAATCATGCTTGCAGCTGTAGTTAGCTGGGGGGCTGGTGGAGGGCACTGCTCCATGATTGTGTATTCTGAGTTCTCCCATTTTAATGATAACTGTGTATGTTTTCTATCTTTGAAGATACTTGCATTTTTACGTATCAGAATCCCAAGGCTGAGAAATAAAAATTTTAAAAACTAAAATAATAATAAGAAGAATAGCCAAGCACAGTGGCTCACGCCTATAATCCCAACACTTTGGGAGGCCGAGGCGGGTGGATCATGAGGTCAGGAGATTGAGACCATCGTGGCTAACACGGTGAAACCCCATCTCTCCTAAAAATACAAAAAATTAGCTGGGTGTGGTGGCGGGCACCTGTAGTTCCACCTACTCAGGAAGCTGAGGCAGGAGAATGGCATGAACCTGGGAGGCAGAGCTTGCAGTGAGCAGAGATCGCGCCACTGCACTCCAGTCTGGGTGACAGAGAAAGACTCCATCTCAAAAATAAATAAACAGATAAATAAATAAATAAATAAATAAATAAATAAATAAATAAAAATTACCCATCATTAACAGCCTGATTTTGGCCAATTTAAGTGCCCTGGTCCAACACAAACTTAATAACTCTAAGATCTTAAAAGATTGAACTCTATTTTTCAATATCCTTAGGAAGAAGAGAGAGAAAGAAAATCATTATAGACAATAAAGAATACAACATAAATAATATTTTTTTTTCTTTTTCGAGATGGAGTCTTGCTCCGTCACCCAGATTGGAGAGCAGTAGCATGATCTTGGTTCATTCCAACCTCTGCCTCCTGGGTTCAAGTGATTCTCCTGCCTCAGCCTCCTGAGTAGCTAAAATTACAGGTGCCCGCCACCATGCCTGGCTAACTTTTGTACTTTTCAGTAGAGTCGGGGTTTCACTATGTTGGCCAGGCTGGTCTCAAATTCCTAACCTCAAGTGATCCACCCATCTCTGCCTCCCAAAGGGCTGGGATTACAGGCATGAGCCACTGCACCCGGTCTGCAAATACTATTTGGAAGCAGCCTTTTGCTACGAACTGTTCATGACTGTAATAACCCTCCTCCATTTGCTGCTGCAAACTGACACATTTCAGGCTAAACTTTCATCTACACTGAAACAACAAGATCAATGTTCTTTATCCCCTTCAACCTCGTGAGCAAGATATATATATATATATATATAAAACTTTGCACACAGAATTCATGGAATGGGAAATAAAAAAAGTAAGCAGAGGCCAGTTTAGATTACAAGAAGCATAACAACCAAAGTTAGCACATGAAGATTTTTTGGATCCAGATTTAAAGCAAAGTTTTTCAGATAATGAGAAAATGAGATACTGTCCACGTAAGAGTGAGAAACTTGGCTGGGTGTAGTGGCTCATGCCTGTAATCCCAGCACTTTGGAAGGCCGAGGTGGGAGGATCACCTGAGGTCAGGAGTTCAAGACCAGCCTGGCCAATATGGCGAAACCCCATCGCTACTAAAAATAGAAAAATTAGCCGGGCGTGGTGGCATGTGCCTGTAATCCCAGCTACTCAGGAGGCTGAGGCAGGAGAATCACTGGAGCACAGGGGGCAGAGGCGGCAGTGAGCCGAGATTACGCCATTGTACTCCAGCCTGGGCGACAGTACAAGACTCTGTCTCAAAAAAAAAAAAAAAAAAGAAAAGAAAAGAGTGAGGAAACTCAACTAAGGGCTGCATATGAGCTGACACCAAAAAAATCATTGTCAATTTTGTCAGATGTGATGAGATACTGGCTGTGTAGGAATACGTAAATGCTGTTCGGGGATGCACACTGAACAGATAAAATGATGTGATGACTGATGTGCTTTACAATATTCCTGGAAAGGGAGGTAAAGGAATAGAACAAAATGTGGGACAATCTTAAAGATCACAGAAATTGAGGAATGGGTACTTTAGTGGTCATTGTACTATTTTCTCTACTTTTGAATAGGTATAAAAATTGTGATTTAAAAATGTAAAATAAAACAGGCGGGTGCTGTGACTCATACCTGTAATCCCAGCACTTTGGGAGGCTGAGGCAGGTGGATCACATGAGTCAGGATTTCGAGACCAGCCTGGTCAACATGGTGAAAGCTTGTCTCTACCAAAAATACAAAAAACAAACAAACAAACAAAAAATCAGCCAGGTATGGTGGCAGGCACCTGTAATCCCAGCTACTCAGAGGGCTGAGGCAAGAGAATCCAGGAGGCAGAGGCTGAAGTGAGCTGAGATTTTGCCACAGCACTCCAGCCTGGGTGACAGAGTGAGAATCCACCTCAAAAAAAAAAAAAAAAAAAGAAAAGAAAAAAAGTAAAAATGAATTGACTAATCCCTGCTCTGAAGCCACATCCAAACAGAATTCTAAAAAAAAGATTCAAGCAATTTACATGGTGCTGCTTATATGCACATCTCCCTCGCACCTCTGTATGTAACATTTAAATGTTTTGCAACATGATGGGTGGGAGTGGCTCAAAGCTGGACATGCTGGCATATGCCTGTAGCCCCAGCTACTTGGAGACTGAGGCAGGAGGATAACATGAGCATAGGAGTTCTAGTCCAGCCCAGACAACATAAGAAGACCCTATTGCTTTTCTTTTTTTTTTTTTTTTTGAGATGGAGTTTCACTCTTATTGCCCAGGCTGGAGTGTAATGGTGTGATCTCGGCTCACTGCAACCTCCGGCTGCTGGGCTCAAGCAGTTCGCCTGCCTCAGCCTCCCGAGTAGCTGGGATTACAGGCACACACCACCACACCCCGCTAATTTTGTATTTTTAGTAGAGATGGGGTTTCTCCATGTTGGTCAGGCTGGTCTCAAACTCCCAACCTCAGGTGATCCGCCTTCCAAAATGCTGGGATTACAGGCATGGGCCACCGCACCCAGCTAACCCTGTTTCTTTAAAAAGAAAGGTCGAGGAGCTGTCAAGGAGCTCATTGATGAATTATTTTGGCGATATCAACAATTGCTATCAAAACACCACTATAAAATCCAAAATTATATCTATTCCCAGATCTTTCTCCTTACTTCTAAACTCATTTATCCAACTGTCTCCTCCACCTCCACACCTCAACTTAAATGTCAACTCAAAATAAATAAATTAATAATTAATTTATTTGTTCTTAGACTGGCTTTCCTCTAACATCTCAAGACTTGTCTTAAATTCTTAGTTAATGTTATTAGCACCAAATCTGAAAGACTCTAGTATACAGACCCTTTGATATAAGAAACACGTGTTTTTGAGAAACCACACAAAATAAAATAATTATCATAGCTGTAAAAACAAATATGCCCATAAACAAATAACAGTAAAGGATTAGAGGCTTTCAGTCACACTAGAGAGTGATGTTAAATAAAATTATTCTGTTAATTCAACAAGAAAATATATAAACCTAATTCTAACAAACTTTCTATAAAATAAAAAAGAACCAATTGTTGAAGTTGAGAGTGAAAAAAGTGGAAGTTTCAGAAAGAGGTGAGGCCAACTGCAGAATAGGCTCCTCAAGTATCATCAAGGCTGCCCCAATCACACCCCCTGCCTCCCCATCCCTTTATTCTACTTAATTCTATCCCAGACCTTAACACCTTATGTAGTAAATATCTCCTACTTACTACACCTTTCCCCACCAGATTGAATGCTCCAGAATGTATGGGGCAGTTCCCCTCGGCACCTGACTCACAGGTGCCAAATGACTGCAGGATTATGAGGCTGGAAGTAGTAAATATTTCCTCAATACTTGCAGTGGTTCACAGCCATGAAAAATCTAATATTTCCTCTCTCCCTTTCAGGAACCTTAAAGAAAGCAGCAATACTGTTGTAGGCATTTGAATGACAGCAACTCGATTTTAAATAGGAGCTGGGTAAAATGAGGCTGAGACCTACTGAGCTGCATTCCCAGATGGTTAAGTCTTTCTAAGTCACAGGGTGATGGAGGAGGTCAGCACAATACACAGGTCATAAAGACCTTGCTGATAAAATGAGTTGCAGTAAAAAAGCCAGCCAAAACCAAGACAACAACGAAAGTGACCTCTGGTCATCCTCACTGCTACACTCCCACCAACACCATGGCAGTTTACAAATGCCATGGCAACATAAGGAAGTTATTCTCTATGGTCTAAAAGGTGAACCATAAAAATAATCCACTCCTGGTGGAGTTTGGTGCTTCTCACCTGTAATCTCAGCACTCTGGAAGGCCAAGGCCGGTGGAACACCTGAGGTCAGGAGTTTAAGACCAACCTGGCCAACATGATGGAACCCCATCTCTACAAAAAATACAAAAAAAAATTAGGTGTGGTGGTACATGCCTGTGATCCCAGCTATTTAGGAGGCTGACACAGGAGAATCACTTGAACCCAGGAGGTAGAGGTTGCAGTGAGCCAAGATCGCACCATCGCACTCCAGCCTGGACTCCATCTCGAAAAAAAAACAAAACAAAACCAGTATGAGAGCCTGGGCATGGTGGTTCACGCCTATAATCCCAGCAGGTTGGGAGGCTGAGGTGGGTGGATCACCTGAGATCAGGAGTTCGAGACCAGCCTGACCAACATGGTGAAACCCCATCTCTATTAAAAATACAAAAATTAGCTGGGCATGGTGGCAGGTGCCAGTAATCCCACCTACTTGGGAGGCTGAGGCAGGACAATAGCTTGAACCTGGAAGGTGGAAGTTGCAGTGATCCGAGACCACGCCACTACACTCCAGCCTGGGTAACATGAACGAAACTCTATCTCAAAAACAAAACAGTAAGAGAAAACTGGAGCTGAGTCCTACTCATTGTATTTACTTTCCTAAATAAAACATCATTATAAAAAACATTACTCAGTAATATAATTTAATTGAAGGGGAAAAAATAGACTTACCAAATTTTTTTTGCAAAAAGCAGATCGACGATCTTTTATAATTTAGTGATTCTGGTATGCCATACTTCCTTCAGTATCGAAATCACAGGAATACAAGTTTTCTCAATCTAATGGGTTTAATAACTTAGGTTATTAAATATTATTATTATAAAATGGCAGTATTTTTCTTTCCTGTGACTAATTTTTTTTTTTTTTTTGAGATGGAGTCTCTCTCTGTCACCCAGGCTGGAGTGCAGTGGCACAATCTCGGCTCACTGCAAGCTCCGCCTCCTGGGTTCATGCCATTCTCCTGCCTCAGCCTCCCAAGTAGCTGGGACTACACACACCTGGCTAATTTTTTGTATTTTTAGTAGAGAAGGGGTTTCACCGTGTTAGCTAGGATGGTCTCGATCTCCTGACCTCGTGCTCCACCCGCCTCAGCCTCCCAAAGTGCTGGGATTACAGGCGTGAGCCACTGCACCTGGCACCTGTGACTAATATTATTTCTAAGATCCAGATTGTATTTATTACTGAAACAATGCTGACATACACTGCACAAAAAAAGGAATAACCAGACATTCGTTGAAGCTAGGAAAAAGCAGAACTGTGTGCTCAAGAACCACTAGCAGGCAGGACAGGCTGTCTCATGCCTATAATCCCAGTACTTTGGGAGGCCAAGGCGGGCAGATCACCTGAGGTCAGCAGTTCCAGACCAGCCTGGCCAACATGGTGAAACCCAAACTCTACTGCAAATAAAAAATTTAGGCAGGCATGGTGGCAGGTGCCTGTAATCCCAGCTACTTGGGAGGCTGAGGCAGGGAGAATTGCTTGAACCCAGGAGGTGGAGCTTGCAGTGAGCTGAGATCACACCACTGCACTCCAGCATGGGCAACAGAGGAAAACATCACCTCAAAAACAAAAACAAAAACAAAAACAAAAACAAAAAACAGTGAACAGTTAGCAGGTGCCATTTGCTATGCGGAGACTAGGGATATGATCTTGCTGGCAATCCTTCCATTTTAATAAATCTAAACAGTGCGATTCCATTCTTTTTTGTCTGCACTCCACTCCAGGGCCAAAACAAGTAAGAAAATCAATTATATTTCTATGTCTTTCAAAACACATCTAACAATTAAGAGATGATATGCATGGCTCCATACTCTAAAAGGAACCTTCTTATGTCCTGGGTATCGTGGACATTTGATGAATGCTTGTTCAGTTGACTAGTGTAGACTTCAATAATAAACTGTTCAATGCGTTATGCCAGATAAATCTTGCATGTCAAAAGTAGGACAACTCTCGTGCTTTTAGTTATGTCTACCCATAAATGCAACATTTACATGTATTTATAAGGGGTTAATGAAAAGAAAATGAGTTCATTGTTCTAAAGAGTATTAGAATTTTGATAACACGAATTCTCCTGTCCTGGAACATAATTAAAAGTAAGAGGGATCTTATTTCATGTAAAAGGTACCATTAAAAAAATCATTGTTAAGCATTAAATAATTATTTCACACAATCTTCTAATCTGATTTAAGACTGAAGACCTACCTCCTGAAGCTGGTTTGTCAAGTTGTAAGTCTTCGTGTGTTGAATTCATAAGTTCATGTCTGAAAGGTGAGAATTCTTAATATTCACTAGGCAATATTCAGCAAAGTAATATTCACTGGTGCATATTTTACATTTCATCATGAAGGGTGGCTTTGAAAAGAAAAGAAAGGCTGGCCATGGTGGCTCACACCTGTAATCCCAACACTTTGGAAGGCTGAGGCAGACAGATCATGAAGTCAGGAGTTCAAGACCAGCCTGGCCAACATGGTGAAACCCCATCTCTACTAAACATACAAAAATTAGCCAGGCGTTGTGGCAGGTGCCTGTCATCCCAGCTGCTCAGGAGGCTGAGCTAGGAGAATTGCTTGAACCTGGCAGGCAGAGATTGCAGTGAGCCAGGATCACACTCCAGCATGGGCGACAAAAGTGGAACTCCAGCTGAAAAAAACAAAAGAAATATCCCATTACTTTAAGGGCAATGTAGATACAGCCAGAATTTCTACAGAAATCTGAACCACATTATAAAGCCAGAAAAACATACCAGCTAATATTATTTAATACAGATAGTACTCAGTGGAAGAGGTAATTTTTTTTTTTTTTTTTTTTGAGATGGCATCTCGCTCTGTCACCCAGGATGGAGTGCAGTGGCAGGATCTCAGGTCACTGCAGCCATCACCTCCTGGGTCCAAGCAATTCTCCTGTCTCAGCCTTCTGAGTAGCTGGGACTACAGGCACCTGCCACCATGCCCTACTAATTTTTGTATTTTTGTAGAGATGGGGTTTCACCATGTTGGTCAGGCTGGTCTTGAACTCCTGACCTCAGGAGATCCGTCCACCTCGGCCTCCCAAAGTGCTGGTATTACAGGCATGAGCTACCAGGTCTGGCCGGAAAAGGTAATATTTTCCAAACATAAACATTAGCGTAACCTTATTGGACTTACAAAAATATTTTTTTTAGTAACAGAAGCAGAAGATTCTCCTGAACTGTATCATTTCAGCTAACATTTATTTACTTAAGATGAAAATAATATAACAGCTATAAAAAGTCAAGAGGTAGCCAGGTGCAGTGGCTCATGCCTGTAACCCAAACACTTTGGGAGCCTGAGGCAGGTGAATCACCTGAGGTCAGGAGTTTGAGACCAGCCTGGCCAACATGGTGAAACCCCATCTCTACTAAAAATACAAAAATTAGCCAGGCGTGGTGGCAATCGCCTATAGTCCCAGCTACTAGGGAGGCTGTGGTGGGAGGATCACATCAACCTGAGTGGTGGAGGTTGCAGTGAGCTAAGATCGCACCACTGCACTCCAGCCTGGGTGAGAGAGCAAGACTGTTTCAAAGAAAAAAAGAAAAAGTCAAGAGCATGGGGAGTATTAAAATCAGACAGAACCAATGGTCTATCATCAGAACAGCTCCATTTTTTTGCTATCATTATGTGTTAAGGTCAATTTGCTAAACATTAATATTTGTACTAAAGTTTTAAATGTACCATTTAACACATTAGTGCTGACTTAGGTTTAATGTCCTTTGCTGTACAATATACTTGAATATCATACTTACATATCACAACAAAAGTATCTTTCCCTAAGGCAATTACCATTAATACTGCTTTACAGTTATAAAATGTAGGCTGAGGGGTGGCTCACACCTGTAATCCCAGCACTTTGGGAGTCCGAGGCAGGCAGATCACGAGGTCAAGAGATCAAGACCATCCTGGTCAACATGGTGAAACCCCGTCTCTATTAAAGTACAAAAATTACCTGGGCGGGGTGACGCACACCTGTAGTCCCAGCTACTTGGGAGGCTGAGGCAGGAGAATCTCTTGAATCTGGGAGGCAGAGGTTGTGGTGAGCCAAGATTGCAACTCCAGCCTGAACAACAAGTGTGAAACTTTGTCTCAAAAAAAAAAATTATGAAATGTGAAGATTGTTTTTATAATTTTACAACACCTGAGCATTACTGTCTTTAAATAATCTAATAAATCACCATCACAACAAAAGCCCCACAAGCTAATCTGTTTCACCTTATAAAAAGCACTGACATTTAGTGTGCGGTAATTTGTTGCAGCAGCCACGGGAAACTAGTATTGTAGTGAAGCCTCAAAACCCACCTGAAGGGGCTGGGCATGGTAGCTCATGCCTGTAATCCCAGCACTTTGGGAGGCCGAGGTGGGTGGATCACTTGAGGTCAGGAATTTGAGACCAGCCTTGCCAACATGGTGAAACCCCATTTCTAAAAAAAATACAAAAATTAGCCAGGCATGGTGGCACATGCCCATAATCTCAGCTACTCAGGAGGCTGAGACATGGGAACTGTTTGAACCCAGGGTGGGGCAGAGGTTGCAGTGAGCCAAGATTGTGCCACTGCACCCCACCCTGGGTGACAGAGCGAGGCTCCATCTCAACAACAACAACAACAACAACAACAAAAAACCCACCTGAAGAAGGTTTCCAGTTCTGTCAACAGTGCCCCACCAAATCCCTTAGAAGCACACATTCCTTTGCTGTGGGCCATGGACTGGAAGAAGGAAGCGCCTCCTCATGGCAGGGGCCTACCCAGGAGAAACTCAAGGGAAGGCACTGCCAGGCCGGTCCTTCTGCCAAGGCCATTTTCTTTTCTTTTTTTTTTTTTTTTGAGACACAGTTTCACTCTGTCTCCCAGACTGGAGTGCAGTGACACAATCTTGGCTCACTTCGACCTCTTCCTCCCCAGTTCAAGCGATTCTCCTGCCTCAGCCTCCTGAGTAGCAGTGATTACAGGAGCATAGCATGCCTAGCTAATTTTTGTATTTTTAGTAGAGATGGGATTCTGCCATGTTCCCCAGGCTGGGCTCAAACTCCTCGCCTCAAGTGATCCACCTATCTCAGCCTCCCGAAGTGCTGAGGAGTGAGCCACCACACCCAGCACTCACCAAGGCCTTTGATAGTAGGCTTTTTCCAGGTGAGCACTCTTGTCTGGTCTGGTTCTGCCCCACTTTCCCTCTCACCAAGTTGGAATCCCTCGCTACTTTTCAGTAGAGGAGAGTGTGTATCCCTATCTCAGCTTGGTATGATTCAGGTCTGCATTTAACTCATGAAACCTGGCTGATCTGGGGAAACAAAGTGTCTTTCTGCAGGTATGATATGGGATGGGCCTGTCCCCAGGACCCTGGGAGAGGAAAGCCCAATGTCCCACCAGGTTGGCAGTGCTGGGGAAGGGAAAGTGTTATGGTAGCCCCAAGACTAAAAAGAGGCAGCAGAGGGAGCAGGGCATCATTCCTATTGAACTCATGCCACTGCCTGAGTGAGGTGAGGGAGGAATGCACTGCACCCGAGTGATGTGAGGCAGAGAGGTGCGGTTCCAGGGTGGCCTTCACCCTCCCTTCCTGCCATGTTACTCTGATCCCCTGCAGGTGAGCCTGCTCACTTTGGGCTTAGGGATGCCGCTGAGGCGTGTACTTAAACGCAGCCTCCCATGCCTCATGTCTCCAGGAGTGGGGCAGAGCAGGGAGGAGTCCTAGACAGAGGAGAGGCCAGGGCAGGAGGGAGTGGGCCTCAAACTCCAGGAGGGGGCCCTTCTCATGGGTCCTCTTTTCCGGTCTCTCCTTCCTTACCCCTGGGCTGATCACCTGGGGAAGAACTGAGGCAAGGTTTCTCATCCTCAGGTCTGAGGGGTTCAATTACCAGGCCCAAGTAGCTGGGATTATAGGCAAGCACCACTATGCCTGGCTAATTTTGTATTTTTAGTAGAGACAGAGTTTCTCCATGTTGGTCAGGCTGGTCTCTGACCTCAGTTGATCCACCCACCTCTCCCTCCCAAAGTGCTGAGATTACAGGTGTGAGCCACTGAGACTGGTCAAGAAATCCTTTTTTAAAAACGAGCTGGGCTCAGTGGTTCATGCCGAAAATCCCAGCAATTTGGGAGGCTGAGGCTGGTGGATCACTTGAGGTCAGGAGTTTGAGACCAGCCTGGGCAACATGATGTAACCCCATCTTTACTGATATATATATATATATATATATATATAAATATAAATTCGCTGGGTGTGGTGTTCGGCACCTGTAATCCCAGCTTTTCAGGAGGCTGAGGCAGCAGAATCACTTGAACCTGGGAGACAGAGGTTGCAGTGAGCCGAGATCATGCCACTGCAATCCAGCCTGGGTGACAACAGTGAGACTCCATCGCAAAAACAAAAACAAAAACAGATTCCATCTCAAAAATAAATAAATAAATAAAAATAAATAAAACAAAAAACGTGGTATGGCAATGAAAATACTGTGTTAAAGTTTCATAGAAAATAAAAGACCACTCAGATACAATAAGCTGTCTTTTTAGATGAGTATATTTGTTATTCTTATTTTACAGCTAAAGAAACCGGTTCAGAGAATGCTATTTGATTGGATCCTGTTGCATTTCTGGACAGTGCAGCTGAGATCAGACTTCGTGTGTAACTCCACTAGCCTACCAGGGTGCCTCTCATAAAGGTAAGAAATGTAAATTTGGCCTAATATACAGTTTCCAGGGCAGCACTGCGTCAATTCTACATACAGTACTTCTATGTTCATCAAGGGAAACCTTAAGGGAAGGTGAAAATGCTTCTAGAAGGCAACTGGACACCAGCGCCCTTGTTTGTTGCCTTTGGGCTCTTCCTCTAAGGCCAATAGTGACCTGAAATTACTGACTAACTGTTCCGATCAAGTGGACAAAAGGGTACCAAGGTCGTCAACATCAGACAAATTCACCTGAGGACCTATCTATGTGCTTTGAAAGACAAAACTGCTTTTATAAAGGATACTGTATTTCAGAAAAACATAATCATATTAACAACTAATAACACTGTAAAATGCTTATGTGTTGAATGCTACTTTAGAAAAACATGTTCAAATCTAGGAAAAAAATTTCTGATAGAAAACTACATATCGGCTGGGCGAGGTGGCTCATGCCTGTAATCCCAGCACTTTGGGAGGCTGAGGCGGGCAGATCACGAGGTCAGGAGCTCAAGACCAGCCTGACCAACATGGTGAAACCCCATCTCTATAAAGATACAAAAAGTTAGCTGGGCATGGTTGTGTGTGCCTATAATTCCCAGCTACTCAGGAGGCTGAGGCAGCAGAATCGCTTGAACCCAGGAGGCAGAGGTTGCAGTGAGCCAGTGAGCCAAGATCTGCACCCCAGCCTAGGTGGCAGAACAAGACACTGTCTCAAAAAAAATAAATAAATAAAAGGAAGGAAGGAAGGAGAAAGGAAGAAAGAAGAAAGAAAAAAACTACGTATCAATTATCTAGCTAGCTAGCTATCTAGAGACAGACTTTCATTCTATTGCTGAGGATGGAGAGCAGTGGGATGATCATAGCTCACTGCAGCATTGAGCTCCTGGCCTCAAGTGATCCTCCTGCCTCAGCCTCCTAAGTAGCTAGGGCCACAGGTGGACACATTTACACCTCGGTTTTTTGTTTGTTTTATAGAGATAGGGTTTCACTACATTGCCCAGGCTGGTGTCAAACTGGAGTCTCGCTGTGTCACCCAGGCTGGGGTGCAGTGGTGTGATCTCGGCTCACTGCAACCTCCGCCTCCTGGGTTCAAGCAATTCTCCTGTATCAGCCTCCCTAGTAGCTGGGACTTCAGGCATGCACCACCACATATGGCTAATTTTTGTATTTTTTGTAGAGACTGGGTTTCACCATGGCCAGGCTAGTCTCGAACTCCTGACCTCAGGTAATCCACCCGCCTCTGCCTCCCAAAGTGCTGGGATTACAGGCGTCAGCCAGTGAGCCGGGACGAGCACTTTATGTTATTAAATAGCCTAACCCAAGCAGGGCGTGGTCCCTCATGCCTGCAATCCCGACAACTCTGATGGCCAAGGTGAGAAGATCGCTTAAACCCAGTTGTTTGAAACGGGCCTAGGCAACATAGCCAGACCCCCATCTCTACAAAAGGTACAAAAATTTGGCCAGGTGTGCACCACGCCTGGCTAATTTTTCTATCTTTTGCAGAGACTGGGTTTCGTCATGTTGCCCAGGCTGGTCTCGAACTCCTGAGCCCAAGCGATCCATCCTCCCGCCTCGGCCTCCCAAAATGCTGGGATTACAGGGCCCAGCCAGCCTCATGTTTTATTTAAGCAGTCCCTCCCTGTTGCACACTTGGATAGTTTTTTTTTTTTAATTTTTTTAGACAGGGTTTACCTCAGTCTGGCAGGCTGCAATGCTGTGGTGGGATCATAGCTCATTGGAGCCTCGAAGCTTGGGGTTCAAGTAGCTGGGGGGCTGAGGCAGTTCTACAGAGATCCGGTCGCGCCATATTGCCAGGTTGCTCTTGGCCTGAAGGGATCCTCCAGCCTCGGCCACGCCCGGACATAGTCTTCTAGTTTTGACCAACATAAACACTGTGCTTGGTCTGAGTTTTCAACTACCCTTCTCCAGCCAGCAACACACAGGACCTGGCGGAGAGGTCGTGGTTACCAGCCTACACGCTGAGGAGAAGACTGCCCAGCTGCAAGCACCATACCGCCCCAGTGACGTCGCCGAACGCCCGCGCCTGTGACGTCGCCGAAGGCCCACCTCTATGGCGTCTCCAAGGACCGCCTCTTACGCGGAGTCAATCGGAACTCGCGGAGGGGCTGCTGGGGGCTTCCAGGAGCGCGCATTTGCGGAAGGCTGGCTGCAGGCGGCGGGGCGAGCTGTAACCCGCCGCTGGACTGGCGCTTTTGTGTCCGGAGGCTTCGGCCTGGCCGCCGTCGCCTATATACAAGCTACGAGGGAGGAGCTTTACGACTTGGCCGGGCGCAGCAAAGGCCAGACTTTGCGCGAACAGGCGCTAAGCGCCAACCGGCCGGCACCTGGCGGGCACCATCGCACGGTGGCGCAGAAGCTACTCAATGGCCAGCGCCAGCTGCAGCAGCGGCCGCGCACTCGCCTCACCTGAGCTTGGGTACGTGCGCCCCACAACACCTCCCCCAGCCAGGGCCCGGGGACCCCCGAGAGCGTCCCCCCGCTACCTGGCGCCGCTCATCCTGGGCGGGGTCGGTCCCCTCTGAGGCTGCCACTCATTAGGGAGCTGCACCCCCGAGCTTGACCTCTGAAGGCACTTTGCGATAGCATTAAGCCTTTGAAACTTTGTAGCGGGTTAGAAGGGGCTAGAAAATGAAGAAAACATCTTTTAAAAAATATAAGCGATCGGCAGGGCGCGATGGCCCACGCCTGTAATCCCAGCACTTTGGGAGGCTGAGGCGGGTGGATCACGAGGTCAGGAGTTCAAGACCAGCCTGGCCAGCATGGTGAAACCCCGTCTCTACTAAAAACACAAAAATTAGCTGGGCGCGGTGGCGGGCGCCTGTAATCCCAGCTACTCGGGAGGCTGAGGCAGAGAATTGTTTGAACCCGGGAGGCAGAGGTTGCAGTGAGCCGAGATCGCACCACTGCACTCCAGCCTGTTGGACAGACTGAGATAAAGTCTAAACAAACAAATATATGTATGTATTTATATATATGCGATCGAGCCCGGGAGGTTGAGATTACAGTTAGCCGAGATTATATAAGCAATCGAGCACGGGAGGTTGAGGTTACAGTGAGCCGAAATTGTGCCATTGAACTCCAGTCTGTGTGACAGAGGGAGACTGTCTCTAAAAAATTATATGTAAGTGAGAGCTTTTCTTCCAGCGCTCATGCTCAGATTGAAGAAAGTAATTGGGCCAGGACCCGTGGCTCACGCCCGTAATCCCAGCACTTTGGGGGACTGAGGCCGGCGGATCGCTTGAGCTCAGGAGTTCCAGACTAGCTTGGGCAACATGGTGAAACCCTGTCTCTACAAAAATACAAAAAAATTAGCTGGGCGTGGTGGCACGCGCTTGTAGTCCCTGCTGCTTGCGGAGCTGAGGCAAGAGGATCGCTTGAGCCTCGATCCTCGCTGCAGCCTCCACCTCCTGGGCTCAGGCAATCCATTTCAGCCTCCCAAAGTGCTGGGATTACAGGAACGACCCATCGTGCCTGGCGTTACACTATATTTTAATGCTTTTTTTGAAAATAGAAACTTTTACAGGCAATTCACTTCTTCAAACTAATGATAAGGAAATGATGCTGTTCTGTCCTGTTATGTGTTTTGTGTGCGTGTATGTGTGTGTGTGTGTTTTTCTTTTTTGAGACAGGATCTTGCTCTATTGCCCTGGCTGGAGTGAGGTGGCGCAGTCATGGCTCACTGCAGCCTTGACCTTCTGGCTCAAGGAATCCTTCCCCATTAGCCTCCCCAGTAGCTAGTACTACAGGTGCATGCTACCACACTTGGCTAATTCTTTTTTTGACATGGAGTATCACTCTGTCTCCCAGGCTGGAGTGCAGTAGTGCAATCTTGGCTCACTGCAGGCTGGTCTCAAACTCCTAACTTCAGATGGTCCACCCACCTTGGCATCCCAAAGTGCTGGGATTACAAGTGTGACCCACTGTGCCTGGTGATTTTGCTCATTTTAGATACTAGAACTTTTTAATTTAAATTTTTTTTTTTTTTTTTTTCCTAAGATGGAGTCTTGCTTTGTCGCCAGGCTGGAGTGCAGTGGCGTGATCTTGGCTCACTGCAACCTCTGCCTCCTGGGTTCAAGCGATTCTCCTGCCTCAGCCTCCCGAGTAGCTGGGACTACAGGTGTGCACCACCACACCAGGAGTTCAAGGCTGCAGTGAGCCATGATCGTGTCACTGCACTCCAGCCTGGGCAACAGAGCGAGACCCTGAGTCCACAAGTAAATAAGCCAACATCATATGATCTGTACCAGGGTACAGGCAGGTGCTATTATCCCCACTTTCCATCCTCAACTCTGAGTTGAGTCATACATCAACCTCTAGTAAAAAGTGTCATGCTCTCAGTCAAAGGGGCAAGCCCAAACCACGTGGAAAGGATCTTATCTCTCTTGAGAGCTAATATAAAAAGAATTCCTCCTAGATATAAGCATTGTGACATCAGTTACATAGGCTAAACATGCCTATTATGCTAAGTGAATTATTAACAATAAACACTGTAACTCTGTGCCATGTTAATTATCATAATATGATTTACGATTTGTTTTAACCTTAGGTTCTATGTACCTTGAAGCCATTTATATTTTGGTATGCTTTTAATGGTTACTATACACTAGACTATGTGCATTGGACTAGACATGGAGAGTCAAAAAAGAGTATGTGATCAGAGTAGAAATCATGCCCTAGCTTCCTTCGTGTCTACCTCCTACCTCAAGTAGAAGCAGTAGAAAAAGTAATTACCTAAGATTTTTTGGATTCTGGTTTGTGGAGAAGCACCCTTGTATTTAGGCTGATGGGTGGCTAAATTAGAAAGTATTTTTTGTGATTTAGAATTTTATACGGAAATGTTCATTGTGATTAATTATTCTTTGTATTAGCAGATTTTTGCTTTTTATAGCTGCATGATTTCTTGTTTATTATTCATTCATTGTTGTCTATTAATAAACAAAAACTTTATTTCACTGAAACAGCGATATATAATCCAAGTCGGGTTTTTTAATAATGACTGACTTTTTTCTTTGGGAATACATTACTGTTAAAAATGTAGATTATTAGATACATTATTTTTAATGAATATAAGTGGTATAATTAGAAGGCTGAAAAGAATCCTTGGAAACATTAGTTTAATTTGATAGCTAAGAAACTGAGGACAAGATACTTATTCTTTGTAGCATATTTTCTAAAGTCTTTTCATTGTCTCACCAAGAAGTACTTGCATAAAGCCAGTTCGATTCTAGCATCTGTTGAATATTTAAGGTTGAGTAAAGTGGGTGAGTTTAACAGATATTTTCCCTTATTTCTTTTAGGCCAATGTGGATTGGGAAAGTCGACATTAATCAACTCATTATTCCTCATAGATTTGTATTCTGCAGAGTATCCAGGTCCTTCTCACAGAATTAAAAAGACTGTACAGGTACGGATATTAGTATTGTTAATTGATGATAAGCTGGAATAATATTAATACACACAAAGCGCATGTTGTAAGTTTTATTATGCTTCCTTAGAGGTAAGATGCAAACTTGCCCTTAGCCAGTGTAAGATGGTGAATATGACTTTATCAAATTAAAAAAAAAAAAAAGAAGAAGTACAGTTAATCAGAAGAATTATCTTGACTAGAAATTTCCAAATTTGTCGTAAGGACTCTCCTAGAGATGATATTGTGACATAGTAACCAATTCCCCTGGAGTTGTGCTATCTAGTATGATAGTCATTTGCAATATGTATAAATCAGTTAAAATTAATTAAATTAAAAATGCAATTTCTCATTTGCTCCAGATACATTTCAAGTGCTCAACAGCCACATGTGGCAAGTGGCTGCCATTTTGTGCAGCATATATATGAAGATTTTCATCATTGCAGAAAATTGCGTTGGACAATGTAGAGAAAACATGATTTATAGAAAAGCTATTGTTATTTAAATACAGTGTTCTATGTTAGTCAATGGGATAATAGCATATCATAGTTGAATGGCAATAGCAATTCTGTAAGACTCCCAAGGTATATATGATCTAATTTACTGCTTCTCAGTCTTTGCTATGCATTCCAATCCTGGGTATCCTGTTAAATTTAGTTCTTCTAGTAGGTCTGAGATGGGCTGTATTTCTACATTTCTAACAAGATCCCAGGTGATACTGATGCTGCTGGATGGTAGATCACACTTTATAGAGCAAGGGGCTAGACTCTAGATGTGCACTTCTTATTAAATGGTACAGCAGCCTGTAGCCACTTCTCATCTTAGCAAAGGTCACCTAACTTCAAGTAACATGACTTGGGTTTGTATACGAACTTTGCCACTTATTTGATAAAGTTGTTTAACTTCTTTAAACTCATTTACTTTTCTATAAAATGGAGATAATACCTATCATAAAATCGTTTTTAAGACATACTCTAAAATAATGTAGCTAGATAGAAGAATTCTCAGTATTGTAAGAAATTTAAAACTGTTTGCTTTAATTTTATCCATTTGTATAAATTCTATCTCAATCCTAATTTAAACCTGATATTTAGACCTTCAGCTTTTCCGTAAGTCCTAAGTGAAGAAAACAACTATGAAATTTTAGTCTGAAGTAATTACTTAGTATTTTATAAATAATATTTTTATTTTTGTTTGAATTCACATTGTTTTTCAGGTATTTTTCTGTCAACTATTAAAACTCCTAAGTTCATCATGAGGTTTTTATATTATTTAAAGTAATCTCTCATTTGAAATTTAAAACTGAATATAATTGTTTTCATATTATGAAGTGTGTTATTAATACACTTAGTGCAAATAATATGCTAATAATTTAGCTGTGTTTCGACAATAAATAGTTTATTTTCTTTCATTTGGAACGTTTTGAAATAATGAATAAAGATTTATTCAACATAATTTATATTTTTGAATCTTTATATAGAATAACTGGACATATCTTCCACTGATAAATTCATTTTGCCTATTTGAAAATATTGATTATTGTCCGTTAACAGTCATCAGTTAATTCATATGTAGAATTGCAACTTAATTGTTTGTTTATTTGCATTCTATAACTGGCAGCCTGTTATCGATTACATTGATAGTAAATTTGAGGACTACCTAAATGCAGAATCATGCATGAACAGACATCAGATGCCTGATAATAGGGTGCAGTGTTGTTTATCCTTCATTGCTTCTTCAGGACATGGGTCAATACCTTGATACTTCTGATTCCTTTTTCTTGTTGTTGCTTACTGTTACCTGTATGTGCATATTTTAGTAATCTTTAAGTTTGTGAAGTACATACAGTTATACCCATTATGAAGTACCAAATTTCATATAGAAATGTCTTAGTTGAAAAGCCTTTTTAAGTCCTGTATAAGCTAAGTGATTTTACTCCTTAATTCTTTATTCATAAGGATTTTCCCTGCTTCGTGGAAATAAACAGTGTTGCCACCATGGTTTGAGGTCTCAATGTGGCAAATTTAGCTTTCATGTTGACCACTCTGCTACTAATTGAACGACCAAATGAAGAGAAGTAGCCATACCAGTTAGACCTACTCAGAATCAAAGACGCTATTTATTATAAGTCTCATAAGAGATGATTATCAAAAGCACTTGCATGCCAGTGTTTTCTTGTGCCATTTCTTTCTACAATAAATCTATTTGGCTTCTGTTTCACCTTAGCTGTCATAGACATGTTGTTTAGGTATCATATTGTCATTACTAACTTTTTGTTTAATAGGGCATAAGACCTAAGAATCTAGACATTAATCTGATGTGATTGTTCTGTTATAGTTAGCCTGTACTCCCTTTTTTTGTTCTTTGTACTTCCCCTTTATTTTGAGTACATATATGTGTCATTGACAACTGCAGATTTTCCCAGTTATCCTTCCTCAGTCTTTTCCTTTGGGTAAGTAACTCAGCATACATAATTCAGCCACCTGATAATTGTAACTCCACCATCTCTCCACTGAAAGAACTGTAGTAGCATCAGGCTAAACAGCATTAAGTTATCTAACACTCACATTACAGTAGTAGTGTAAACCAATTCCTTCAAGTATACCTTTCTCTTCTATTTTTGGCTTCTCGCTCTCTTATTTTTTTTTTTTTTTTTGGAGATGGGTCAATGCCCATTATCAATCTAAATGGATAAGGGAACCTTAATTATATACTTACACGTTTGCACTGTCAGATTGGAGTGGGTAAAAATGTTTCTTCTTTTATGTTTAATACTCTTTTTTTATTTATTTATTCTTTTTGCTGTGCCCTAGACCATTACATGACTGAAGGCTCCTACCTTCAGGCAGGATTGCGTAGTACATGTTTGTAACTACTTCACATTGCCTTTTGTTGAGGTAATTTCAGTTTTTATTATTATTATTATTATTATACTTTAAGTTCTAGGGTACATATGCACAACGTGCAGGTTTGTTACATATGTATACATGTGCCATGTTGATTTGCTGCACTCATTAACTCATCATTTACATTAGGTATTTCTCCTAATGCTATCCCTCCCCCATCCCCGCACCCCACGACAGGCCCCGATGTGTGATGTTCCCCACCCTCTGTCGAAGTGTTCTCGTTGTTCAATTCCTACCTATGAGTGAGAACATGTGGTGTTTGCTTTTCTGTCCTTGTGATAGTTTGCTCAGAATGATGGTTTCCAGCTTCATCCATGTCCCTACAAGGGACATCAGCTCATCCTTTTTTATGGCTGCATAGTATTCCATGGTGTATATGTGCCACATTTTCTTAATCCACTCTATCTTTTAACGGTGTTCTCAGTTTACATATTTAAATCACTAAACTGACTCTTTGACTTAAAAGGCTCAAAAAAAGTAATCTCAAAAATACAGCACACTGTATAACCTTTTATGAGTATTTATGTAGCTTCTTGAATTTATATTTTTAAATCTTTCTCATTTAACTTGTCAGGGCCTTTTCCTGAAAGCCAGCTGAGTGAAATCTTAACCTGCAGTTAAGTCAATAAAATTTGTCAGCTTATAACCAATTTTATTATTTTAGATCTGGACTCTCTCCAAGTTTAGTAATTCTCATGAAATCACATTCCTCCCATCCCTTTGGGGAAAATTTTATTTCTTAAAATTGCATGGGAAATGAGAGCTTTTTTAAAAGAAAAAAAATTTTATATTCAAATGATATCTAGTGGCTTTGCACCATTTCTTATTTGTCACAAGGGGTAAGATGTTTAAAATTGCTATATCTTATATATAAAATGTATCTTTGAATAATTTTTCAGTTTTAATTATTTTTAGAAATGGAGCAAAGTTTTGCCCATTGGTACATGTTATTTTGGATTAAGTGAAAGAATATGAGACTGGGTGCGGTGGCTCACTCCTGTAATCCCAGCATTTTGGGTGGCTGAGGCGGGCGGATCACCTGAGGTCGAGAGTTTGAGACCAGACTGACCAACATGGAGAAACCCCATGTCTACTAAAAATACCAAATTAGCCGGCCGTGGTGGCGCATGTCTGTAATCCGAGCTACTAGGGAGGCTGAGTCAGGACAATCGCTTGAACCTGGGAGGCAGAGGTTGCGGTGACCCGAGATCACACCATTGCACTCCAGCCTGGGCAACAAGAGTGAAACTCCTCCTCAAAAAAAAAAAAGAATATGACACAGAATTTTATGTATAGAGTTCCAGATACCCTGCTCACTACAGACTGAAATTCCATGCAGTCTAATACATTAATCAGAGCCTTTCCATCTTGTCTGGGTAGTCCCTAGGCTTCCTTTTTAGAGGGATTTGTTTTTAGAGTAATTATAAATTGGTCCAACAGTGTACTTTCAGTGCCTCCTAACCTCCCTCTACAAAGTATGAACTGCATGCATGGCTAATTTATGATTTCAGTTATTATTCCTTCATGTGCATTGTTCCCTATTTTGTAACTATTATTAAAGTAAAAAACTGACTTGGAACATGAATTTTAAAATAGTGTTTTATCCTTCAAGTATTAATTACCACTTTTAGAAAAATTGGTATCATCCAGTGAGTTTTATACAGGATTTTTTCCCTTAGAAATACATACATACATACATACAAAAAAAATTTATCATTTACCCTGTAGTTGTTTATTATGCTGTAGACTTTGAGGTTAAATAGTCTTTTCTCTCTAGTGTGGGTTTATCTTCTAGAAATGATAAAGGATTTTCTATTGCTTAAAAACAAGATTTAAAAACTAAATTTGTTCATGAAAAGACCAGCCAATATAAAACTAAATGGAAAGAAGAAAAAAATTCAACCAGAATGTAATATACATGTGAACTAAATGTTTTTTTGTTGCTGACGTTTTGTAGGCTTCTGAAATTTAATGAGACTTTTACAAGGTTTACCTTTTCTCCCTAAAGTTTAATTTTTAAACTGACTTCAATGTTTGTTTTTCCCTTTGATTATATTTAAGAAGTTGACTTCTCTAATTTCCTTATCATGTTTATTTTTAAATATCTTTCTCTTTAAAAGTTGGGATATTATAATAAGTATTCAGCAAGTATTGATTTGCGTTTAAATAGAAAATCTTGTTGTTTGGATTTTAATACTTTATATTAAATGCCTTTAAGATTTATTAAAATTTTAGATTAACTGAACTCTACTTTTTTGTCACTGGATTAATAAGCAGGCTTGTATCTGACATAATAGCTTAATAAAGCAGTGGCAATTTAAATTAGTCATGAGTATAAATTGAAAAACCATAATTTAGAAATCTGAGATTGAATAATTCATGGCATTTCTATTTAGTGTTTTATATAATGATTAATAAAAAGAAGCAAAACTTAATTTTTTTTTTCAAAGATGGATAGCTTCAGGCCAGATGCAGTGGCTTACGCCTGTAATCCCAGCACTTTGGGGACCAAGGCAGGAGGATTGCTTGAGGCCTCAGACTAGGCAACATAGTGACATCCTGTCTCTACAAAAAATAAAAAAATTAGTTGGGGCTGGGCGCAGTGGCTCACACCTGTAATCCTAGCACTTTGGAAGGCTGAGGCAGGGGGATCACCTGAGGTCAGGAGTTCAAGATCAGCCTGGCCAACATGGTGAAACCTTGTCTCTACTAAAAATACAAAAATTAGCTGCGCATGGTGGCGGATGCCTGTAATCCCAGCTACTTGGGAGGCTGAGGCAGGAGAATCGCTTGAACTCTGGAGGCAGAGGTTACCATGAGCCAAGATTGTGCCACTGCACTCCAGACTGGGCAATAAGAGTGAAACTCAAAAAAAAAAAAAATTAGTTGGGGATGGAGGCACACTCCTGTAGTCCTAGCTACTTAGGAGTCGAAAGTGGAAGAATTGGAGGCTATGGTGAGCTATGACTAACTACACCACTGCACTCCAGCCTGGGTGACAGAGCAAGACCCTGTCAAAAAAGTAAATAGAAATGGATGGATTCGTTTGGTTAACATTAGTGAGGCAAGAACACAGTTTATAGATAATATAAACAGTGTTATTCCATCCACATACTCTTTTTCCTTGTGCTCCCTATTCTCTGAATGCCAGTGTCAAATTTCAAGGGATTTAAGACAAGGAGAATTAGAATAGGCAACTATCTTAATCCTCCATGTTTGCTTTCTCCCCCTCACTGTCTCTTTCTGCCTGTCAGCCTTACTACCACAGCAAAGTACATACAGTAATCTTTGTCAGTAAAAAGACTGGACTATCTTATTAGTCTTAAGACTCTGATCCCCCCAATTTTAATATATGTGTTTCTCTTTCTTCATTTTAAAATGTCAGTCAATTCAATTATTAGTATTAGTCAATACAGTTAATAACAGAATGAGACCTTTATTTCATTTTTCTCATGTTTTTATAAAAATTAAGGAATACCACTTTAGAATGGTAGTCCTTTTCAAAATATTTCTAGTGTCTTCATTTATTCTTGTGAAACATAAAATTTTAGTCCACAGTGTGTTCTAGATTTGAGGACTTTGGTTCTCATTTAGAATTGCTAAAGGACATAAGGAAAATCGCAGCAGCTTACTTTTTTCTCAGCAAATATTTGGGCACCTTCATGAGTGTTAGATACCATGCTAGGTCCTGAGGATACAGATGAATGAGACAAGGCCCTCACTGCAAAGAGTATTTCAGTGAGAAGATGGGAGAAACAAATACAGATGCTCCTCGACTTGGGACAGGGTTACATTAACCCATCGTAAGTTGAAGATACGTTTGATACACTTTGCCTACTAAACATGATAGCGTAGCCTACAGTTGGACAAATCATCTAACATAAAGCCTATTTTGTGATAATGTTTTGAATATCTCATGTAATTTATTGAATACTATACTGAAAGTAAAAAACAGAATGGTTGTATGGTTTCTATTCAATGTGTATTGCTTGCACACTATCAAAAATTTGAAAAATTGTTAAGTGCAATCATAGTTAGTGAGGAAGCATCTGTATGCAGGCAGGCAGTTACTGTACAGCACATTAAGCGTTGTGACCACATAGAAATATGCCTAGTCTTAGGTTGGAGAAGGATTCCCAGTGGAAATTGGATCATAAACCAGTGTCCTGGGGATGAATAGGAATTAGCCAGGCCAAGGAGAAGCAGGATGATAATGGAGGGTGTTCCAGCCAAGGTGGTAGCCTGTGGCCAGATGTCAAAGTATGGTGCTTTCAAGGAATTGTAAGAAGTTCAAAAAGGTTGGCACATTGGAAGTAGGAGGCAAAGGAAAGGCTAGGAATGCTAAGAGATGAGGTCAGCTAGAGAATCTATGTCTTCACAAGCCTCGTAGGCCATACTAGTTAAGGCATCTGGTCTTTAATAAGATTTTTGGTCAGGGCATAACTTAATAAGATTGGGATTTAGAAAGACCACTCTGACTTCAGTATGGATGGTTTGTATTACAGTTATTCATTCCAAAGTTCTTGGTGGCCTAAAGTAATGGAAATGGAGATATACATACATATATATATACATCTATACACATACTATATATATGGGAAGAGGATTAGAGGAGGGGAGGAATCCTAGGTTTCACACTTGAGTAATTGGGTAGACTGTAGTGCCATTCACTGAGATAGGAAGCATAGAAGAGAGAAAATGAGGTTCAGATGAGCTTTTGATTTTAGGGAGCCCATGGAACACCCGGGTAGCATATCCACTGGGTAAACACAAATCTGGAACGTAACAGTGAGATATGGGCTGTGTATGAAGATTTGAGGGTCAGTTGACCAATTGAAGATAATTGATGTCTAATTGGGGATGTGAAGAATCTTGTTCTCCCAAACTGATCAATTCAGTCATATTAAATACTATGTATTTCAGACTTACACCATTGGATATTGAGTTTATGAAGTGTTTGCATGAAAAAGTGAATATCATCCCACTTATTGCCAAAGCAGACACACTCACACCAGAGGAATGCCAACAGTTTAAAAAACAGGTGAGCAGGATGTGTTAACTCAGGTTTCTTATACCATTCTCATAATTTGCAGTTTTTACTATTTTTAGTGTAATGTGTTGCAATCCATTCCTCTTACTGCTTTACTGTATTGTCATTTATGCTGTACTAAAAATAACTCTTGAATCTTCTGCCTTAGTTTTCCCCTCAAAGCTCTTACTCATTATCGTAGTATCCTTATACTTTGTCAGTTTTTAAATATGGTTGCTTTAAGTGTTTTTATTTCTTGTTTTGAGACGGAGTCTCGCTCTGTTGCCCAGGTTGGAGTGCAGTGGTGTGATCTCGGCTCACTGCAAGCTCTGCCTGCTGGGTTCAAACCATTCTCCTGCCTCAGCCTCCCAAGTAGCTGGGACTTACAGGCACCTGCCACCATGCCCGGCTAATTTTTTGTATTTTTAGTAGAGACGGGGTTTCACCGTGTTAGCCAGGATGGTCTCGATCTCCTGACCTCGTGATCCTCCTGCCTTGGCCTCCCAAAGTGCTGGGATTACGGGCCTGAGCCACCGTGCCTGGCCTGAAGTGTTCTTTCTGTTTTACACTTACCCATTTCCATTTTTAGTTTGTAATGTGCTAAGTTTCAAATACTATCATGTAATACATTTCTCTTCTTTTATTATGTATTTCAATTTGGATTTGTACTGATAAAAGTAAAAAAGATGAATATGAAGTGACCTCTTCTTTCAAATTGGTCACATTCTGGTGGTTGTACTCAGGTCATTTAATATATAACCTCTGACTAAAACCACTGGTTTTAGAGCCAGCTCCTATTATTCGTTTTTCTCATCATGTATTTTCACCTCATTTATTCTGTTTTATTTTGTTTTTTTAATACATATATGTAGGTACATACCCTAATTGTAAAATATATGTGGTTCTATTTTTTTTCAGTGACAATTTTATTTCTGTTTGCTTCTATCTAGTATAGTAACCATGTAACACAATTTGTTCAGGGTCCTTTTATAGCTACTGGGAACATTTGCCATGAAAATTGCACCAAAATATAAGTATAGGCAGGGAAGCTAGTTTTAGGTATATTAGCCATTGGTTTGTTATGGGCCCAAAGAAGGATAGGTAGTTGAAAATTATTTGGATGTCTATATTCTGTTTAGAATTTGGAGTGATTTTGGACATGATAATTTAATTTGAACTAGATCCTTCCTGATGTTATTATTAAGTTGTCTCCTTTAGTTTTCTGCATTCTCCTTATTAATTCTTGATTTCTAGGGTGTGTTTTCTCCCTGTGTCCTTCCTTAATCTTGTAACTGTTGCTCCTCAGTTTGTGTGTATGCACATGTACATGCAAGGATTTTTCTGATGAATGTGCAGGGAGCAGTGGTGTACTTAGTTTTACTTTACTTTTGCCAGATTCTACTAAAAATTTTAGGTGAGTTTAGCCCTGTTTATTCAACTAAATAAGACACTTGGGGATTTATATCTAAAGGAAAAATCTCAGTCATTGTAAATCAATGATCTAAAGTCATTATCGTGGAAATCAATCAGAGAAATCCCTTTCTGGAGTTTTACATCTTTTTTGGAACTCTTTTGGTATGATAGCTATATGACTTTAACACTTCTGAAGTAATTGGATTTGGTGTTTATATATCAACTTTACAGTTTAAAAAAAAAGACCAGCATAGTACTTTGATTTTAGATAATAATTTTGCATCATTAAAAAACAGTAAAGGATCTGGAAACAAGGGGCCATATAGGAATCTAAGAAGCATGTAATAAACATAAGACTAATATACTAATTATTAATGTACTAATTATGTATGGTGCTCTTTGGCTGACTACTTCTTCCATTTTACATAATGAAAGAAATCCAAGAACATAAAATTAAAATATATGAATTTCCAGAAACAGATGATGAAGAAGAAAATAAACTTGTTAAAAAGATAAAGGTAGGTTCATCCCTGTACATACACTAAAGTAATCTGAGACCTTAAAAACATACTACAACGTCCACAGGAAAGATCAAAATTATCAGTGTTTTAAGTAGTTGGCTTACAAAATGCCTAGGGAGATTTAATGTTGAATTCAACTTTATAGTTAACTTTGAAGATTAGCTACTATATATAATAAGGAATTGTATAAACTACTGAGGTGAATAACACAATCCTTATTTCAAATTGTTTTTAATTAACTGGCTTTCATATTATTTAATCTTTTCCCTCCTAAAAAATAAGTGATGAGAAAGGAAAGGAGGGAATTCCTTCTGTTATGTTTTAATTGCCAGACAAAAACGTATTTCTTTTGTCTTTATAAAAGCCAACCAAAATTACAGCTAGATAGGAGGAATAAGTTCTAGCATTCTGTAGCATTGTAGGGTGGCTGTAGTTAACAGTAATTTAGTCTATATTTTCAAATAGCTAGAAGAGAGGATTATGAATGTTCCCAATACTGAAAAATAAGTGTGAGTTGATAACTGCAAATTACTCTAATTTGATCATTACGTATTTGTATACAGGTATCAGAATACCATACTGTACCCCACAAATATGTACAATTATGTTTCAATTAAAAATAATAAAAAGCAACCAAAAATTTACATCAAAATAATTTTCTGTAGTTTGATTTATCATGGTTTTCTAAGTACTTTGGCCCTAAAAATGGTATACTGAATAATGGCATTATGTAGGCAAATACCTTGGAATAATGAAATGCTTATACCTCGCCAGTGAAGAATTTCTGCAGTTGTATGAAATGGCTGGTTATATATTTCCGGGAGGCACAGAATTGTGAAGGGCTATGCATGGATGAATACAAATCCAGTCACCTGGATTTGAAGTTCATGGTTAGAGCTTAGCAAACATACTATTCCCTGCTTTAGGTACTGTTATAGTTGGTTCATGATTAAGTAGGCAGGCTAGTCAGTAGCCTCCTTTTTTTTTTATCCCCAAATGCTTTTCTATATATACGTGTATATATATGTATATATGTATACGTGTATATATATGTGTATATATATATGTGTATATATATATGTATATGTATATATACACGTATTTATACATGTACATGTGTATATGTATATATACACGTATTTATACGTGTACATGTGTATATGTATATATACACGTATATATACGTGTACATGTGTATATGTATATATACACGTATACGTGTACATGTGTATGTGTATATATACACATATATATACACACACACACATATATATATATATATATATTTTTTTTTTTTGGAGATGGAGTCTTGCTGTGTCGCCCAGGCTGGAGTGAAGTGGCACATCTCGGCTCACTGTAAGCTCTGCCTCTGGGGTTCACGCCAGTCTCCTGCCTCAGCCTCCCAATTAGCTGGGACTACAGGCGCCCGCCGCCACGGCCGGTTAATTTTTTGTATGTTTAGTAGAGACGGGGTTTCACCATGTTAGCCAGGATGGTCTCAATCTCCTGACTTCGTGATCCACCCACCTCAGCCTCCCAAAGTGCTGGGATTACAGGCGTGAGCCACCGCGCCCAGCCAATGCTATTATATTTTTTACCTTTTTCCTCCCAAGTATGGGACAACTTTCTGTAGTGATTTTTAGTAAATAATTTGCCCAGTATATTCTATATTCTTAACTTTAAAGAGGAAATTTGGCAGGGCGCGGTGGCACATACCTGTAATCCCAGCACTTTGAGAGGACAAGGCGGGCGGATCACGAGGTCAAGAGATCGAGACCATCCTGGCTAACATGGCGAAACCCCGTCTCTACTAAAAATACAAAAAATTAGCCGGGCGTGGCGGCGTGCGCCTGTAGTCCCAGCTGCTGGGGAGGCTGAGGCAGAAGAATGGCATGAACCTAGGAGGCGGAGCTTGCAGTGAGCTGAGATCGCGCTACTGCACTCCAGCCTGGGCGACAGAGCGAGACTCCATCTCAAAAAAAAAAAGAGAGAAAATTTAATTTTATTTATTGTTTACCTTGTCGGTAATATCATGTGATGTCATTTTACTAAATATTTGTTAAGTGGCCTATAAAAACTAATGCAGAAACTATCAAAAGTTTCTATCAATTTTTTTTTGGCTAATCTGTTGAGTAATGTAACTTTTTTTATTCTTGAATTTGTGACGACTACAGAGATGTATTTGAACAAGAATACTTTGTTTTATAGTACTGTTTACCTCTTGCTGTGGTGGGTAGTAGTACTGTCATTGAAGTTAATGGCAAAAGGGTCAGAGGAAGGCAGTATCCTTGGAGTGTTGCTGAAGGTAAGGTTTTCTTCAGTGAATGACTTTCTATAAGATCTCAAAACTGTGATTAAAAATTTGCATTTATAGTAAGTAGTATGGTACGCATACTGTAGTGATATAGCCTAGATTTCAAGGACAGTATTGATTTCAGGTTCTTATAGTCTCATTTTCCTCTTGAGTATATTCATATTTTTCAAACCTGTATCCTACTAAGTCAGGTAAGTATGTGTTAAGTCCTAAAGTTGTAGTATAGGTCGAACATTTTTTTTTTTTTTTTTTGAGATGGAGTCTCGCCTGTCACCCAGGCTGGAGTGCAGTGGCATGATCTCAGCTCACTGCAATCTCTGCCTCCTGAGTTCAAAGGATACTTCTGCCTCAGCCTCCTGAGTAGCTGGGACTATAGGCGTGCACCACCACACCTGGCTAATTTTGGTATTTTTAGTAGAGACAGGATTTCACCATATTGGCCGGGCTGCTCTCAAACTCCTGACCTTACGATCTGCCCGCCTCAGCCTCCCAAAGTGCTGGGATTACAGGCGTGAGCCACCGCACCCCGCCTAGGTTGAACATTCTTAAAGAGAAAATTCAAAATGTGAATTGCTCCAAAATCTAAAACGTTTTGAGCACTGACATACCGCTCAAAGGAAACGCTCACTGGAGCATTTTGAATTTTGGATTTTTGGATTAAGGATGCTCAACCAGTAAGTGTAACACGGATATTCCAGAATTCCAAAAGAATTGAAAACACTTCTGGTCCCAAGCGTTTCAAATAAGAGATATTCAACTTGCCCCACCCAGGTTGGCATCCCTGCCTCATCATTAAGTCTATTTCTGTTTTCTTATTTGAAAACATACCTAAAATTCAGGGGTTCTTTACCTGGAGCCCAAAGTTTGCTCCCAGGGAATCTAATGAACCTCCTGGAATCAAACATTTTGGAGAGAAGGCCAGTCACTTTTATCGGAATGTCAGATGGGTCATGGACCCTCAAGAATTATTTTAAAAATGTATAAGCCCAGTTAAAACATTCACAGTCTCCTTTCCTCAGTGCAAAAGTTGTCCTTTTTGACATCGCATATTTAGAGTAAAAAAATTTCATTAGTAGGGGATCCTCTTTACTAGTTTTGTAAAGAGTTTTTTTGTTTCTTAACTTGCTATCTTAAATTATTAAGCGTTAAGTAAGGAGTTTTAAATACCAATAAAATCTTAGTTATAACACCAAACCTCAGAAGTCCTTCCTCTTGGCAATAGGTTTATTGTATTTGTTTAATCTGATATTTAATCTTCTGCATTACAGTAAGCTGAAACCAAAATTGAGACATGATTGTTTTATGTTTGTTGCTACTATCTTTGAACTTTTTTTTTTTTTTTTAAGAGACAAGGTCTTGCTATGTTGCCCAACTGGCCTCAAACTCCTGAGCTCAAAGTGATCTTCCCACGTCATGCTCCTCCCTTATCACGTCACTGTAGGCACACACCACTGCCCCGGTTTATTTTGAACAGTTCTTTAATTTTTAGGATATTGTTTCAAGTTACTGTCCTTATTGGCAATTTTCCCACCAGTGACCTCTGTACCTTGTTCCCAGCTCCCTCTGCCATGCCCAGGCAACTTTCAGTTGCTGAGCTGAGGCTTTAGAACTTACATACTGCTTAAAAATAGGCAACGGAGAAATTGATTTCCATTTCTCTTTTGTAGTTTACCCCTCTACTCTCAAGTAATATTCGTATTTGTGATATGTTCTTTAAAAATAAAAGTAAAGAACCTTAAAGTTCTTGGCTCCCTTTTTCATTTTGGTTACCTTAAGATTTTTTCTAAAGTGATTCTCCCTTCACTTACACCACGGAATTTTTTAAATGTATGATAGAATAAATATATTTTTTACCAATAATGAGAAAATACATGGTTTCCCCTTACAGAATTTCAAAGTTGTTTCCGGAGAGCTCATTTGTTAGGTTTATGTATCTATTTCTGAGGATTAAACTACAATAAGGCAATAATATAGTACACTTCTCTGTCATGCCCTTACATTGAGTAGTATGTTTGTGTTAAATGTCAAAAAAATTGATGTAAGCTGTTTTGCATTTCCCCTCCTTGTTTTTACCCCCAAGTTCCGGTGAAATATTTTTTGAAAAGACTGGGCTTAGTGGAAATATATGTGGTCTATTTTTTTCTTACAGTTGAACATGGTGAACATTGTTATTTTACAATTCTAAGAAATACGTTGATAAGGTAAGTGCAAGCAATGATGGAAATAGAATAAGATTTTCTTTCCCTAAATAAGAGTTGGACAGATTTACTTTTTGCCTTCTATAAATGTAGCTAATTTAAATTTATATCGTCAGTCTAGCAATGAAGTAGGCATTACATGTAGATGATTCTTTCTCCAAGGTTTTGAAGTCATGAGCAAAAGTTACAAAATAATTTGTGTGTCTAGGGATACATAGGAAAATTAGTCTCTACTTTATCATTATACTTTCTATTGAGGTTTAATACTGAAATAACTATGGAAAGTGAAATAGAAGGACTCAATGTAAAAAACGTGTGAAAACTATATAAGGGAAGGCTAGTTTTTGAGTCAAAAGCTAGAATTTGTTAAAAGTTGCACAGCCTGGTAGCTGGTGAGTAGGGCACATTTTATGTACTGGAACATAGCAAACAAAATCAATCTTCCTACCAGGTGAGAAAAAAAATCCCTAAATTGTGTCTTGCACACCTGCTGAAAAAGAGACGGAAAGCCTATGGGAACAGAACATTTAGGCCATCCTGATTAGAGGACAGGACTAGTAAAGAGGATCTCTTACTAATGAATTAGAAAAGCAGCAGCAGAGAGGAAATCATGAAGAAATAGTGTAATAGGACTAGAGATGTTAGTAGGTAAGGAACAGAAAGGGCATCAAAATAATCCTCAGTGTTTTCATGTTGAGACACATTCCTTCCTCTCCCTACCTCACTCCTCATTTCCCACTTCTCTCTCTTGCTTCTCTACATCTTTACCACGTACTCTCTTTATCCTTTAGCTTTAGATGTCTGTCTTAAGTTGATATCTATTCATTTTCATACCTCTACCCATTTCCCAAAACATAAGAATCTCTTTAGCTGTGTAAAGAAAGGTAGTATCATAAATCTGGATAATAATTGGAAATTGTGGACCAAGAAGGAGGTCATTCTCACAAGTGAGAAGTGAGGGGGAAATTTTAAGAGAGTCAAACTGCTACCTTAAGAAATACAGTAGAGATGAGAGTGAATTTTGAAATTAAAGAATTTGGCATGTAATTGATCTTTATTTTCAAAGGAGCAGGTGTTTTTGGTAGGAACTACATGATAGGATTGATTCGGCAGTTGGGGTTACCAGGCCTCACTTAGTAGAGAAGAGCAAATGCGTGAGAAGATCATCCTCTGGGTTTTGAGAATGCAACTTCAGGCTCTATTATGAACTATTCCATTCCTCTTCCATTCTTAAGGTGTGACTTCAAAAGAATAACTATTAATAATATAATCTGCTATGACAGTATATCAGTAGAGAATGTTTAATAAATCCTAATTGCCATTGCATTCCTCTTGTTTTTAAATCTTCTGTGGTACTTGCCCAGTGCTTGACATGGTGGTTTTCTATAACTTTCTCTTGTGTATTTTAAAAGTATACAATCAATAATTGCCTACATACCTAAAACGCCGTAGAGGGGAAATCTAGTTACTGAGCCAGAGGCTACTTTACTGAGGAGGAGTCTCGCTCTGTTTCCCAGGCTGGAGTGCAGTGGCATGATTTTGGCTCACTGCAACCTCCACCTCCCGGGTTCAAGCAATTCTCCTGCCTCAGCCTCCCGAGTAGCTGGGATTACAGGTGTGCACCACCACACCTGGCTAATTTTTGTATTTTTAGTAGAGATGAGATTTCACCATGTTGGCCAGGCTGGTCTCAAACTCCTGACCTCAAGTGAGCCGCCTGCCTTGGCCTCCCACAGTACTGGGATTACAGGCGTGAGCTACCACGCCCACCCGGCCCAGAGGCTACTTTGAATATTCGAAAGTTCACAGCCTGGCAGCTAGTGAGGGGCCTCCCTAGTGTAAGCATTCCAGAGCAAACTGACCATGCCTGCAGGAAGAATTAATACAGCAGACCAGCAAGACTTTTATGCCTAAAAATTCTAAAGTTATATATTATTAAAAAGATGTATATTTAATTTAGCTCATGTCTTTATGACAAAGGCATCTAGTGGATATTTAATAAATGCTTGGAAGGAAATACAATACCAGTATTGCAGATAGATGTCTGTAAATCCCAAGTAATTGAAATTTTGCAGGTCAAAGGAATAGTGTTTTCTTCTAAGAAAGAGGCAAGTTCAAAGAAGTTTTTGCTAATTAAGAGACTTACTCCAGGTAAACCAAGGAAGACAATGGAAAGGAGGAAAACTATACAAATATTTTTGGGATGTGTGTTTCGGAAATCAAATAGGGAAAGAAAGCAAGAGAAGAGAGTTACAATATCAGTGATGGGAAATGGAAGAGACAAATTCCTGAAACTGTGGGGAAAGTGTATTGCTAATTACCAAATTATTTTGAGAATGGAGGAGTGGGTTGAATCATAAAAAGATAAAGCATATTTAATTAAATGGAAATCAAGACTTTTATAACCTGGAAAAATCAGAATTATGTAGTCATATAGAAGTGAAAGTGATTTTAGTGAAAGGGAAAATCATTCATTATCTAAAATGTTAGATGACACTAACAAAAATAGCTTAACAGTTAGTAAATTCACCTTACTTTTATTTTACACATTCATGCAAACATTTCATGTAAGTATTCTTCCTTAGAACCTTTAATGATTTTTCAGTGATGCATGTAATATATAATAATTAAAATTAGGCCAGGCGCAGTGGCTCACACCCGTAATCCCAGCGCTTTGGGAGGCCAAGATGGGAGACTTGCTTCAGCTCAGGAGTTCAAGACTGGCCTGAGCAACATGGCAAAACCTTGTCTCTACTAAAAATGCAAAAAATAGTTGGGTGTGGTGGTGCATGCCTGTAGTGTCAGCCACTCAGGAGGCTGAGGCGGGAAGATGGTTTGAGCATGAAAGGCAGAGGTTGTAGTGAGCTGAGATTGTACCACCGCACTCCATCCAGCCTGGGCGACAAAGTGAGACCCTGTATCAAAAAAAAATGAAAAAAAATCAGGGGAACCCACCCCCAATATTTCAGCTTAGGTTTTTTTCTGTTTTCCGTGTCAGCCAGCTGAGAAAGAAAGAGAAAGAGTACTAAGAGAGGAATTTTACAGCTGGGCCACCAGGGGTGACATCACATATCGGTAGGACTGTGATGCCCACCCGAGCCTCAAAACCAGCAAGTTTTTATTAAGGATTTCAAAAGGGGAGTGGGTGTACGAACAGGGTGTAGGTAGGTACAAAGATCACGTGCTTCAAGGGCAAAAAGCATAACAAAGTTCACATGCTTCTGAGGAAACAGGACAAAGGGCAAAAGGCAGAACTTCTGATAAGGATCTATGTTCAGCGGTGCACGTATTGTCTTGATAAACATCTTAAACAACAGAAAACAGAGTTTGAGAGCAGAGAAACAGTCTGACCACAAATTTAACAGGGTGGAGTTTCCCAATCCTAGTAAGCCTGAGGGTACTGCAGTAGACCAGGGCATCTCAGTCCTTATCTCAACCACATAGGACAGAAATTCCCAGAATGGCTGTTTATAGACTTCCCCCCCAGGAATGCATTCCTTTCCCAGAGTATTAATATCAATATTCCTTGCTAGGAAAAGAATTTAGCGATATCTTCCCTACTTGCATGTCTGTTTGTAGGCTCTCTACAAGAAGAAAAATATGGTTCTTTTTGCCCAACCCCACAGGCAGTCAGACCTTATGGTTGTCTTCCCTTCTTCCCTAAAAATCGCTGTTATTCTGTTCTTTTTCAAGGTGCACTGATTTCATATTGTTCAAACACATATGTTTTACAGTCAATCTTTACAGTTAACACAGTTATCACAGTGGTCCTGAGGTGATGTACATCCTCAGCATATGAAGATAACAGGATTAAGAGATTACAGGTGTAATAAATTATGAAAGTATTATTTGGGAATTGATAAATGTCCATATTAAAATAAAATCTTCACAAGTTATGTTTCTCTGCCACGGCTCCAGCTGGTCCTTCCGTTTGGTGTCCCTGACTTCCCACAACAAACTCCCAAGAAATCCTATGCACTCAAGATAACTTTTAGGGTTTCCAATGGTGTATGGTTTCAAAACTGCTGTTCTTTCTGTACTTACTTCCTGTTGAATTAAAGTGTCTTTGAGAGGCAAGAGAGTATATTGTTTGTTCCTAGTCCACCAGCCTATCAGGCTGGCATGATAGATACACTGTATGAGGCTGACGGGCCCTTACTTGATTCTTTTGTCCAGTGAAAATGTCTATAACCAGCATCCAGGAGGGATACTGTCGGCAAAACCTGCTTAGCTAAGGACTGGCTGTGTGTGTGCCTCCAGACCAATCATATGTTTGTTTCGAGATACATTTTTCGGAGAAAGGTAATACACACATGCCATGTATTTTCTTTTTGTTTCATACTTTTTCTTCTTTAATTTCCTGGTATCCATTGGTTCTCTCCAGGCAATCGGTGGCATGTTAGCCACAGTGGACACTGCACAGGAGAGCAAGGGGTGGGAGATTAGGGTGCTGCAAGCAGAATAATAAATTTCAGGCCCAACCTTATGTCTGTTGAATCAGAACTGCTGAGTATGGGGCTCAGGCTCCCATGTTTGAATAAGCCCTCAAGTGACTCTGATGCTATAGTTTGCAAAGCACTACTCTAGAAGTTTCAGGAGATCCCAGGGTCAGGCACCTGCTGAGGAGGAAGAGTTGTTCCTGGGATTCCCTGCCTATTCTCAATCAAAAACTCAAACTTACGAAAGCCAGTAAGGTTTGTATTCGCCTTACGTCAGGGGTGGGGTTGGATTTACTATTTCTTTGACTCCTTCAATATTTTAGGTAACTTTTCAGGTCACACACAACAGACTGATTTTCCCGTGGAAGACCTCAACAGGAGTTCTCTTGAACCAGGAGACTGTTTTGAGCTGAAATACCTGGAGCCCTCTCAGGCTATTTGGGCCTTTCAGTTTGAAACCCAGGTTTGGACGATTCTAAGCCCTATGGCAGAGACTGTAATCATTTTCTCTTCACCCTCAGGGTGGGGACTCACCCTCAGGGTTAGGAGTGACTGCTGTCTCTCAAGCCCCCAGCAATTACACCATGTTCTGGTTGTTAAAATCCAGTGTATGCATGAAATGTAATAAAAGTATCTTTGCAGCACTAAGTAGAGTGTTCCTTGTTGTGAGCAGACCATTCCTCTTCCTCCTTGGAAAAAAATCTCTATCCACTTTCTACATTTTCACGTTTGTCTCTTCCTCTACACACACCTCAGCTGCTGCTTTATTTCCACATGTCTCATGTAAGGATCTTTTTTTATGTGGTAACCTTGGCTTTTCGCACTGTTCATGCTTCCACGAGTTGGATGTAGGCAATATAGGAGCCCACTGCAAAAGTGTAGGTGATACTGTCCAGAAAGAAACCTGAATTTCAGAGCCTTGCTGATGTGGAAGAAAGCCAAGATATTAGACTCGTAGAGCTTCACTCCACTAGGTAGGTTGAAATCTGGACACCGTGACTTCCATAAAAAGATAGTACTTCTGAAAACCATCTGAGGTTTAAAATATACTGGGACTGCGTTACCTTTCTTGTTTTTCATAAGTTGTATTCCAAGCTTGAAAAGCTAAAACAAAGGCAAAGAACACTTCCTATCTGTAACAAAGGTGCTTAAGCAGGAGGGTGGTCTCTCTTCCCGGTTCAACACTCCCTCACGAACAGTAGGGATTGGAAATAGGCGGTTTCTCTGTCGTTTCCTCGGAAGCCACCAATACCACTCATCTGTACCAAAACTCAAGGGTACCTGTGCTCCCCAGTGCCCCAGCCAGTAAAGAAGCTGTGACGCGTTCTCAACGCCGTGACTGCCTTGAGCATAACGAGGGAGATCTTGCGGGAAAGTGTTTTCAGCTCACTTCTCCTACAGGGATTGAGCCTTCTCTTTTATCGCGGACACCGAGGAAACGCAGCGATGGGCTTCGGGGCTGCACTCAGCCTCCCGGCCCACCCAGATCCTCTGGCAGCCTCGGGCACTCGCCCACTTCGCTTGTCCTTCACCTTTGCTGCCACTGCGGCAGGTGCACACACCACCACGTCCCTGCTTCCCTCTTGAGCTCTTTTCGCAGGTGGTCCTCATTCTCCTCTCCGTCCGTCGTTTCTTGAGTGTCAGAACTGGAACCACAGCATCCCCAAGATGAAATCCATGCTGGGTTTTGCGACCATGGTGCTGGCCCAGTCGCCAGCGAGGGTAAGGACGGGCAGCGACCTATGCTCCTGGGTCTTCATTTCTAAGAGTTGGGAATTCCACTTTCTCACCTCCTCACCTGGATCTAAATCCCCAGAGGCAGTACTGACCCTTCTGTTTTAGTATCCATCTATGTTACTCTTGATGGAAGAGTACAGTCCTTGAAGGAAGAGGGAAAAGAAATTTGAGAAGGGAGAATTAAAAAACTTTTTTAGTTTGAAATTATTTCAAGCCTACAGAAAAGTTGCAAAAATAATACAAAGAACTACAATACCCACATTACTCAGGTTTAGCAATTCTCAATATTTTGCCACAATGATTCTCCTCTCTCTTTATGCCTAAACACACATATGATGATTTTTCTCATGGACTTTATTATATATTTATTGATTGATTGAGACGGGTCTCACCCTGTTGTCCAGGCTGGAGTGCAGTGGTGCAATCTTGGCTCACTGCAACCTCCGCCTCCCAGGTTCAAGTGATTTTCTTGCCTCTGCTTCCCAAGTAGCTGGGATTAGAGGCATGCACCACCACGCCAGGCCAGTCTTTGTATTTTCAGTAGAGACGGGGTTCACCATATTGGCCAGGCGGGTCTGGAACTCCTAACCTCAGGTGATCCGCCTGCCTAGGTCTCCCAAAGTGCTGAGATTACAGGCGTGAGCCACCCTGGAGCTTCTGTGTTCTTTTAAATCATCCCCATCATTCTGGCACAGCAAGATATCTTAGGTTCATCTTTAGTTTCCCTGGCACAGTCCTGCTGGAGTCACTGTAGTTAACACCAGTAGCTACTTTCTATTAGTATCTCTGGTTCCTTTTAGTAGGGAATGGTATTTTAAAATCAAAATATAGAGTTATCTTGCTCATTGTTTCTGAGGTATTTCTTCCAGGCCCAGTTAGCAGACAGATCTGTAGGGAAAATGTACCTTTTTTTTTTTTTTTTTTTTTTTTTTTTTTGAGACAGAGTCTCACTCAGTACCCCAGGCTGGAGTGCAGTGGTGCGATCTTGGCTTGCTGCAACGTCCGCCTCCCAAATTCAAGCGATTATCCTGCCTCAGCCTCCAGAATAGCTGGGACTACAGGCGTGGCCACCACACCCGATAATTTTTGTATTTTTAGTAGAGATGGGCTTTCGCCATGTTGGCCAGGGTGTTCTCGATTCCTGACCTGAAGTGATCCACACGTCTCTCAGCCTCCCAAAGTGCTGAGATTGTAAGCGTGAGCCACCGTGCCTGGCCTATACAATTACATATGTATAATTTCTTACTGATGCCTCCAATTCCCATAAACACCAACAGGACTATTCTTTACCTTCTTGCTCTTACAGTGACAGCCTGCTTACTCTCACATACTCATTTTCCCAATCCTAAAATTCTCACAAAATCTCAGAATTCCTACAGCCTTAGTTGTACAAAAAATAACCCTCATACATAGAGTTTAAGATTTGTTTCCTCTTCTTTTTGTACTTACAATTAGAACAACGAACTGTGTAAAGCATTTTCTTAAATCAGTTCTTTCAATGGGGTTATGTTATTCTTTCACAATGCAGTTTTAATTTGCCTCTATTTGTATTGAATTTTAGGGTATTTTCACACACACTTGAGTCAGTTTTATTTTTTGACTATGTGAGACTAACATGCTTCCAAGAGTCAAAAGAATACATGTGCAGGATTGTTACATGGGTATATTGCATGATGCTGGGGTTGGGGTGGGATTAATCCCATCACCCGGGTAGTGAGCATAGTATCCAATAGTTAGCTTTTCAAGGCTTTCCCCTTCCTGGCTACTCCCTAGTAGTCCCCGCTGTTTACTGTTTCCATCTTTTGTGTCCAGTTTTAATAATATATGTAAATCGCCTTGTATAACAAAAACATTATTTTAAGTAATCCATATTAAAATTATGTGAGTTATTTTATATTAAAAACTGATATTTCATCTTTGAAATCTGGTATGTATTTTATACTTACAACACATCTTAACTTGGACTGGGCAATTTCAAGCATTCAATAGCCAGTGTGGTAATGGTAACCATATTGGACAGTGCAGATTTAAAAAGATACTTTATATATTTTTAGGTTTTCAAAACTGAGTATATATGACATGAGGGTGTTTTGTCTTCAAAATTAAATGTTTAATTCCTCAGAAGAATGCTGTGTTAAATGAGCTGATCCTACAGATTATATGCAAAAAAAAAAAAGTGTTTCAATCATGTTGGAAGATGGTCTGAAGATAGATATGGATATTTAGTTATTTTAAATTCCCCCCTTTTATGTGCAAACAAAAAAGCATACTTTCTTATTGTGAATTCCCAAGAATCTGATAGCCAGGTTTCTCTGGGTGTGACATGACATAAGGATGAAGGAGTGTTTCTGCAAACTGTCCTAATATTGCTTTTACGGCATCAAAGAGTCAAGATAATCCTCCCCAGCATTTACATGCACACGCACACAGACACAGGCAGACACACACACGTGAATACACATCAATTTTGTGTGTAACGCTTCTCTAGTCTCTCCTTCAGTGAAACCTATTACTCAATGTTTCCTACTTTTATTCTAGAAATCTCATCAGCCAACTGAAAAGTCTGGCATACAACTTGCAATCTGCCATTTTTAAAATGGATCCATGTTATTTTATTAACATTGGCAAAGGCTCATATTTGGGCAAAGCAGAATGAGAAAGAGTTAACAGTCACTAGAAATTTGGTTCCGGGAAATGGGTTTTCTTCTCATCTTATATAGTTCAAAGAACCCGGTCTCAACGTGATAAGTCCCAAGATTCGAGAACTATTTAGGAGCAAACTTGTTTGTTGCCTACAAATATCCCGAATAGGTTTGTAATTCTCATATCTCAGAGTATACTTTTTAGTCTTTATCCACCTGCATGTAATGTGTCTCATACTACTAATGCTTACAAATCCTAGGCTGGAGACGGAGTTAATTGCCTGAGTTCTCTGTGTAATATCTTCACAAGCGTGACCCAGAGATATTTTAAATTTAGCGTGAGCCAAACTAACTTATATTCTCCATCTTTCAATCTTTCTCCCATTCCTAAAAGTTGTTAAAACCTCCCCTTTTCTGTACCTGCTTGTCTTTGGCAATAGCATGTTTGTATTTCTGAAATACTCTTCAATCCTGTTTCTATTTATCTTTCGTCTTACTCTCATAATTCAACGCTCCTCTCCACCCCCAAAGCTGTTTTTCATTTATGCCTTATGAATTCCCTCCCATCTCCTTTTCTCTCTCTCTCCCCTTTTCTTCCTTCCCTCCTTCCCTCCCTCCCTCTCTCTTTCTTCTTCCTTCCTTCCCTCTTTCCCTTCCTCCCTCCCTCACTTCCTTACTCCCACTTTGTCTTGCTTGCTTGCTTGCTTTTCTCACTACGTTGCCTGGGCTCGAGGGTAGTAGCACAATCATAGCTCCCTACCACCACCAACTCCCAAGCTCAAGCGATCCTCGTGCCTCAGCCTCTGGAATAGCTGTGAGTACAGGCCTAAGACACCATGCCAGCTAGGGACCCTTATGAAAAAATGCTGAGTGAACTGCTCTCAGATTTTGTTCTGATTATGGCTTTCCTCCATCAAATCTTACCCTTGGTATTCCGATTGAGTAAACAACAAATATGAAGCATTTTAGACAAGGAAAGGCTGAATTTCAATGGCTTTGTGTCATATCTGGAAGAAATCAAAAGAAACGAAAACCAGAACTTGATTCTTGCCAAGCATAATAGAAGGAGACCCTAAGAACTCAACGTCTTGAAGCCACAATGGAAACTTCTTGTGGTTATTATCTGACACTTTTCTAATCTTTTTTCTTTTCAAGTCCTACACAGTATTCTAAAGAATCTGTATCCCCCATTAGTTCCAAATATCTCCTGCTCAGAGTAGCTCTCCATGCTCTATAGTTCTGACCACTAATACCAGCATGCTCACAGAGAGTCTCAGGAAATGAAAGTTACCTCCTGAAAATTATTACAAAGAGGCCTTTTAGGAAGGGGGTGTAGTTCAGTGGTAGAACGGATGCTTTACATGTGTGAGGCCTCAGGTTTGATCCCTGGAACCTCCAAGTGATGGTTTTACTCTGGCAGTTCTCTGCGTCCTCACATTTTTCTATCCTATTTCTGCACTTTTACAGAGTAAAAATGTACTCCAATGCATTGCCTTGAACTCTCCCCAACCTCTATGCTGTGAGCCTCAACATCACATAAGGTGATTGCGACAGCAGAAGGAAGACAAAAAAGTAACGAGGGGGAAAGAAGAACGGGACCACAACGGGGGTCTCTTGACCCCAAACAACGGCGTGCACAGGTGGTTTACGTTCGCTCCCTTTTTTTTTTTTTTTTTTTTGAGACGGAGTTTTGCTCTCGTTGCCCAGGCTAGAGTGCAGTGGTGCAATCTCGGCTCACTGCAACCTCTGCCTTCCATTTTTAAGCGATTCTTCTGCCTCATCCTGCCAAGCAGTTGGGATTACAGGCGTCCACCACCACGCCCAGCTAATTTTTTTGTATTTTTAGTAGAAACGGGGTTTCACCATGTTGGGCAGGCTGATCTCGAACTGCTGACCACGTGATCCACCCTCCTCGGCCTCCCAAAGTGCTAGGATTACAGGCATGAACCACCGCGCCAGGCCCTCCATTTTGTACAATGGTTAAAGAGACGCAAAGACGAAGAAGGGAGAAAAATGCCCGTGGGCATCTTTTTTTCTTTTTAGTTATTTTTGTTTTCTAGGCAAAAGAGCAGAGAGAAAGCATCTGTCTGCTGATTTCTCCACCAGTCTCTCCCTGTCGACCTGCACAGGGACACAAGTGCTATCCAATACTGAGACAAGGACTACTGTGGCTCTCTAGTCGCTTGAGATGGGAGTGGCAGGACGCTGGATGGCTGAAGACTGTCGGGGAATTAGAGGCCTTCAACATGCGAGAAGCAGAAACCAATACGGATCAACATTCCCTACGGATATTCCATAAGACTGATTCATATTCATATTCCTGTATTTCCTCAGTCACTCCAATATTGCCTGGGAACTTCTGGTAACAGCAAACCGAGGCCCCATATGAAAAAAACAGGAAAAGGTTTTGTCACAATGGAAAATACATGCAGAGTAAAAGGTAAGTAGATCACAGTTGTGTTGGGCACTTCCTCTGGTCGAAAAAACCAAACAAACATTTCATGTTCTTTCTCGATCCATCTGATTACAACTGTTTTGAGATACATTTTTTGGAGGAAGGTTAATACACACATACCATATATTTTCTTTTTGTTTCATACTTTTTCTTCTTTAATTTCCTGGTATCCATTGGTTCTCTCCAGGCAAACGGTGGCATATTAGCCACAGTGGACACTGCACAGGAGAGCAAGGGGTGGGGGATTAGGGTGCTGCAAGCAGAATAATAAGTTTCAGACCCAACCTTAGATCTGTTGAATCAGAACTGCTGAGTATGGGGCTCAGGCTCCTGTGTTTAAATAAGCCCTCAAGTGACTCTGATGCTAAAGTTTGCAAAGCACTGCTCTAGAAGTTTCAGGAGGTCCCGGGGTCACGCACCTGCTTAAGGGGAAGAGTTGTTCCTGGGGTTCCTTGCCTATTCTCAATCAAAAACTTAAACCACCTAGGAAAGCCAGTGAGGTTTGTAGTTGCATTATGTCAGGGGTGGGGTTGGATTTACCATCTCTTTGTTTGTTTGTTTTTGTTTTGTTCTGTTTTTTTGAGAGGGAGTCTTACTCTGTCACCCAGGATGGAGTGCAGTGTTGCAATCTCGGCTCACTGCAACCTCTGTCTCCTGGGTTCAAGCGATTCTCCTGCCTCAGTCTCCTGAGTAGCTGGGGTAACAGGGGCCTGCCACCATGCTCAGCTAATAAAACAATTTTATTTTTAGTATTTGTACTAAATACTGAAAATACTAAAATTGTATTTTTAGTAGACACGGGGTTTTGACATGTTGGTCAGGCTGGTCTCAAACTCCTGACCTCAAGTGATCTGCCCACCTCAGACTCCCAAAGTGCTGGAATTACAGGCATGAGCCATCACTCCTGGAAAGGAGACCCTTCTTAACAAAATGCTAAATGAGTTTCTCTGTGTCCCTCCCAATGTCAGTTTTTGCCAACAAATCTTGTCAAATCTTCTTGAGCAAAAAAAACACAAAGTATTTAGCCAGGGAAAACCTTACTTTTAATATCCTTGCCTCCTAGGGTAAGATATTTCTGAAGGAAATCAGATAAGCCCCAAATCAAGACTTGATTCTTATTACTCATAAGAGAAGACTGAAGCTTTAACAATTAATCTGCTTAGAACTGCAATGTAAACTGCACGCAGCTATTACCTGATTTTTATTTCCACTACTTTTCTTCCATCACAAGCCCTATGCAGAAAAAAAAGTGGTAAGTCCATCTTTTAAAGTTAACACGAATAAGAAATCATGAAGGATTCAAAGCTTCAGAAAATCAAAGTGCTCTCTGTGAAGAGTTAGGTGTGTAGCTTAGTGATGACCAAGTGCTGGCCAACGGGAAACCATTTCTTATTTTCTACTTTATTTTAACCAAACTTTACTCAGGCCCCTAAACTTCTTCCGTTCTTCTACTGTTCTCCTTGCAAGCTCCTGAACTCTGCTTGCCCAAGCCTGGGCAAGCACTAAAAAGCAGACCCTGCCCCTTATCTGCTTATTCTCTTTGGCTGACCACAAGAGAGACACTCGGTGTCAGACCCTGCTAGTCCTATCCCCCATGCTTGCCCTATTTCCTTTAAAAGTTCTGCTAAAGTTTTGCCTAGCCCTCCCTACCTATAAAAGTAAAGCGCGGTGGCTCACGCTTGTAATCCCAGCACTTTGGGAGGCCGAGGCGAGCGGATCATGAGGTCAGGAGATCGAGACCACGGTGAAACCCCGTCTCTACTAAAAAATACAAAAAATTAGCCGGGCGCGGTGGCGGGCGCCTATAGTCCCAGCTACTCGGAGGCTGAGGCAGGAGAATGGCGTGAACCCGGGAGGCGGAGCTTGCAGTGAGCCGAGATTGCGCCACTGCACTCCAGCCCGGGCGACAGAGCGAGACTCTGTCTCAAAAAAAAAAAAAAAAAAAAAAAAAAAAAAAAAAAAAAGTAAAGCGTAGGCCGACATGGTGGGATCACCCCTGTAATCCCAGCACTTTAGGAGGCTAAGGCGAGTGGATCACGAGGTCAGGAGTTAGAGACCAGCCTGACCAACATGGTGAAACCCCGTCTCTACTAAAAATACAAAAATTAGCCAGGCGTGGTGTTGCGTCTGTAATCCCAGCTACTCAGGAGGCTGAGTCAGGAGAATCGCTTGAACCCAGGAGGCAGAGGCTGCAGTGAGCCAAGATCGTGCCATTGCACTCCAGCCTGGGTGACAGAGCAAGACTTCATCTCAAAAAAAAAAAAAAGGAAAGGAAAAGAAAAGCGTTTTCTGTTTGATTCTGAGATGCTTAGATTGCTGAGTGCTCTCCTATTGCAATAGTCTTTCTTTTGACATTGTCTCTTCTTATTTTAGGTTGGATTTTTCTCTATATGACAGTGATAGAGGAGCTTGTGTTTTGCATTTTTGAGGCCCTGGGTTCAACTCTGTGTACTTTTATTTTTTACTTTTCTCTGACTCACTCCTCAAATCCACTCCTCAAAGAACTATGATTCAACTCTTCCAATTTTCTTTCTTTCATTTCTTCTCTCTCCTCCATTCTCTCTTTCTTCCTCTCTTTCTCTCTCTCTTTTCTTTCTTTTTATCTCATTTATTGATCAAATAAAATGTAAAAACAGGCCTGGCATGGTGGCGCACGCCTGTAATCCCAGCACTTTGGGAGGCAGAGGCAGGTGGATCAACTGAGGTCAGGAGTTCGAGACTAGCCTGACCAACAAGGTGAAACCCTGTCTCTACTAAATACAAATAATTAGCTGGGCGTGGTGTCACATGCATGTAATCCCAGCTACTTGGGAGGCTGAGGCAGGAGAATTGCTTAAACTCAGGAGGCAGTGGTTGCAGTGAGCCGAGATTGCACCATTGCATTCCAACCTGGGCAACAAGAAGGAAGAAACTCCGTCTCAAAAAAAAAAAAAAAAAAAAAAAAACTAAAGACGCGACCCAATTAGTTGCCTTTAATGTTCTTCTCCTATTTGCATTTCCTGTTTCCAGCCTCAGCATCACCCAAAGGAAATGACACAGCAGGAGAGAGAAGGAGGAAGAGAAGAACCAGCTTTACAAGATCTCTGGATCATGTTTCCATGCCAACTGTAAAATTCTTTGCCTTGCCCTAGATCCAAAAGATTTTCTTCCATGTTTTTTCCCAAAAGTTTTATACTTTTACATTTTGTTTACATCCTTGATCCATTTTGAGTTCATTTTTGTATAAGGCATAATGTTGACATTCTTTTAATTTTTTTATTAAAAATATTTTTTGTTGATAGCTGGGTGTGGTGGCAGGTGCCTGTAATCCCAGCTACTCGGGAGGCTGAGGCAGGAGAATCACTTGAAACCGGGAGGTGGCAGAGATTGCAGTGAGCCGAAATCACGCCATTGCACTCCAGCCTGGGCGACAAAGCAAGACTCCATCTCAAAAACAAAAAAACAAAATTTTGAGACAGAGTCTTGTTCTGTAGTCCAGGTTGGAGTGCAGTGGTAGTATCACTGCTCACTGCAGTCTCAACATCTAGGGACCCAGTGACCCTCCCACCTCAGCCTCCCTGAGTATCTGGAACCACAGGCGCAAGCCCACTGTGACCAGCTTTTTTTTTTTTTTCTTTTTTTTGGTAGAGTCAAGATCACCCTTTGTTGCTCAGGCTGATCTGCAACTCCTGGGCTCAAGCAATCCTCCCGCCTCAGTCTTCCAAAGTGTTGTTGAGGCTACAGGCATGAGCCAGGGGGCCTGGACTTGCTTCCTGTCTTTCTTATACAATGATACAAGCATACAACAATGTAATACAATAGTCTTGAAGTCAAGTTGACTGTTTCTTCCCCTTATATTTTTATTCTTAATGATTATTTTAGTTATTCTAATTCCTTTAACTTCCTACATAAATTTTAGAATAAAAATCTTGCTTGGATTTTGATAAGGATTTCATTGAACCTATATGTCAATTTGAGAAGAACTGCCATCTTTACCATGTTGAGTTTTGCAAACTGTTAACACTGTACATCTCTCCATTTATTTAGTTTTTTTGTTGTATTTTTGGTTTTTTTAAACTTATTTCTTCAGCATTGTGTACATTACATCGTGTAGGTTTCTTTTTTTTAACACAGTCTTGCTTTATCACCCAGGCTGGAGTGCAATGGTGCAGTTCAGCTCACTACAATCTCTGCTTCCCGGGTTCAAGCAATTCTCCCACCTCAGCCTCCTGAATAGCTGAGATTACAGGCATCTGCCATCATGCCTGGCTAAGTTTTGTATTTCCGTAGAGATGGGGTTTCACCATGTTGACCAGGCTGGTCTTGAACTCCTGACCTCAGGTGATCCACCTGCCTCGGCCTCCCAAAGTGCTGGGATTACAGGCTGGAGGCACCACGCCCGCCTTACGTTGCATTGTGTCTTTTTCAGCATTATTCAGATTTTGTTAGATTTACGTCTAAGTATTTCGTTTTTGTCAGAGATTATACAGTTACTGTCTTTTTAAAATTATTTTTTGTTCACGTTACTAAATTCTCTCCCTTAATATGGCAACATTCAGCAGCTTATGCTACTCTTTTATCCTTTGGTTGCCAGTGACAAACAATGCAGTAATAATGCCTCTGGTTTCAGTTCCTCTTGGATGACATTTATTAGCTGAGAGAGAGACCTGGTGCTTTAGCTGAAATTTGGCAGCCCAAGAAGTGCACTAACTGCTCCAAAGTATCCCTCATGTTCTAGAAACAAGGCTTTCAGTTGACCTTTTGACCAAAAATCCGGTGCATATGCCAAAAGTTTCATTGACAGGGTATTGACACATAAAACGTTTCCAACAAAGACAACTCTGTTTATTTTCTCATTAACAGCACACATTCGTGCCACAGAACAGAAGTTATTGGTGATAGTAACTAAAGCAGCTCTTGCCAGATCTTCTTTACTAACAGATTCTCGCTTCTCCTTATAAATCATATTCCTAAAACTAGATGCTACAGCCCAACCTGGCAAACCAAATCTTTCATGATCTCCTCCAGAAATATCATGGGCCAGCTTGTCAGCTTGTGTGCTGTCACCGTTGGAATGCCATTTCAAGAGCCTCTTCAAAACTTTCACAGCCAGTCAATAAACTACATAAACCCAGAAAGGTACCCTCCCCAAGGCTTGTCCCAGTCATTCGTTTATAGATGTCTTTGGAATGGACTGCTAAAATACTGACTCCTGAGCCAATGTTCACTACAAGCAGTGGGTAGGGATCATCCAGGTTAAAAGGCATCTTTTGGCATTGCTGAGGTTCTGCGGCATTAGCTAAACAATAGCACTCTGCATGTCCATTGAAACCAACAGTCTATATACAGCAAGCCCTTTACAAGGCAGTCAAGTTCATCCAGTTTGTGCAGGTGGAGGTTTCCAATTGTGCGAAAATCTTTTTCAAACTTGTAGGCACCACCTCCTGTAGCACATAGCACCGTTTGCAATGTTGAGAAGTTTTTATCTCTTCCCATTTGGATAAAAGTAGGCAGGTCCTGGGTTGGAAACATGATAAAGTGCAAGTTCCCTCTTCGGCCAAAAAGTGTTAAATCTTTCAGTTCAAGGTGTACATCCCTAATGCCGGTGGATCCATATGCTACATTACAAATCAAATATTTTCGAATACTTTTTAAACTCTCAACTTCTTCTTGTTCTTCCTCTGCTGTGATAGCAATAGGTTCAAAGTATGAGAGTTTTACTAGAGTTCCCCCAATGTCCATGCCAAACCATGGGACAGACGGTTTCTTGGCATCTTTGATCTTCATGGCCTCTGCCCGAGGGGCAAGGGACCGCCTCGGGTCCGGAGCACTGAGAGCAGAGGCTGCAACTCCGGAGGTGGCTGGGCCGCTAGGTGACGCCCGGCGGGTTCCTCCCCTCAGGCTGGATGGGGTGGCAGCGCCTGAGGGGATGCCTGGCCCACAGGGCGGTCCCCCATCCCCGCGAGGGGCGGCTGGGACGGAGCAAGCTTGGGAAGGCCGACTACCTGGCGGCTCCGGCCCCCGCCCACACACAAACATGCAGCCACTCCAAACAAAAGGCCCCGGTCCCAGGAGCCGCCACCGCTGCCCTAAAAAATGTATTTTTTAAATTATGTTTACTTGACACATAATAATTGCACATATTTGTGAGGCACAGAGAGGTGTTTTGATGCGTATAATGTGTAATAATTAAATATGGGGAATTAGCAAATCCATCGCCTCAGATAGTTCTCATTTCTTTGCATTGGGAATATTCCAAATTTTCTCTTCTAGCTATTAGGAAATACAGGGTATTACATTTTAAATTTCACTATCCACATGTTCATTGCCGTTATTTGGAGATATAATTTATTTCTGTAGACTTTTGTCCTGTGACCTTGCTGTATTACATTTTTAGTTCTAAGAGGTCTCCTCCCATCCCCCCATAGAGGTTTTTGTTTTTTTGTTTGTTTTTGGTGAGACAGGGTCTCATTCTTTGCCGAGGCTGGAGTGCAGTGGTGCCATCTCTGCTCACTGCAACCTCTGTCTCCCGGGTTTAAGTGATTCTCATGCTTCACCCTTCCAAGTAGCTGAGATTACAGGCATGTGCCACCATGGTTGGTTAATTTTTGACTTTTTAATAGAGATGGGGTTTTGCCATGTTGGCCATGGCTGGTCTGGAACTCCTGGCCTCAAATGATCCGCCCACCTCAGCCTCCCAAAGTGCTGGGATTACAGGCGTGGGCCACCGCGCCCAGCCTCCCTTATGATTTTGATGTCGTCTGAGTCTACAGTAATATCCTCTTTTTATTCCTGATGTTGGTAAACTGTGTAATCTCTCTGCTGAAAATTTCTACCTTGCTAGAGTTCTTCTTTTATTGATCCTTGAAAGGAACTAGCTTTTTGTTTGTTTTTCTATTTTTTTTGTGTGTGCGTGTGTTCCATTTCATTGATTTCTGCTTTTATTTTTTATTATTTCCTTTCTTCTATTTGCTTTGGGTTATTTTGCTGTTTTTCCCACCTGGTTTCTTCAAGTAAAAGTTTAGAGGACTGATTTGGGACTTTTTCCTTTTCTAATGTGTGTGCTGAGTGCTTTATATTTCTCTCTCAGCATTCCTTTAGGATGTCTTGGAATTTTTAATATATTGTATTTTCAGTTTTATTCAGGTTAACTTATTTTTTGATGTCTTCTAAGGCTTTCTCTTTGTCTTATGAACTGTTTAGTAGTGTATTGTTCATTTTCCAAGCATTTGGATACTTTTCTGTCGTCTTTTTGTGATCGATTTTTAGTTTAATTTCATTGTGGTCAGGGATCATACCATATTGGTTAATTCTTTTAAATTTGTTGAGGTCTGTTTTATGGCCCAGGATATGTTTTACCTTGACCTATAATCTGTGTGGATTTGACATGTGTGTTCTGCTCTTCTTGTGTGGACTCCTTTATAAATGTTAACTGAATTCTGGTGGCTGAAGATGATTTTGAATTTGAGTTTTCAACATTCTTTTTTGTTGTTGTTTTGAGATGGAGTCCCACTCTGTTGCCCAGGCTGGAATGCAGTGCTGTGATCTCGGCTCACTGCAAGCTCTGCCTCCTGGTTTCACGCCATTCTCCTGCCTCAGCCTCCTGAGTAGCTGGGACTATAGGCACCCGCCACCACACCTGGCTAATTTTTTTGTATTTTTTAGTAGAGACTGGGTTTCAGCATGTTAACCGGTTGATCTTGATCTCCTGACCTCATGATTCCCCTGCCCCAGACTCCCAAAGTGCTGGGATTACAGGCGTGAGCCACCACACCTGGCCTAGTTCTTCAACATTCTTGCTGATTTTCTGTTTAATTGTTCTATCAATCATTATGAGAGAAGTTTTGAAGTCTCCAAAGTAATTGTGGGTTTGTCTATTTTTTTTAAAGTTAACTGTTTTTTTCTCTTTACATATGTTGCAGCTCTGCTGTTTGGTGGATACATATTTAGGATTGTTATGCCTTCTATTTCTTTCCCTGTCTCTGTCTCTTCTTTCTTTTTCTTCTTTATTTATGCAAGAAAGAATAAATTTACTATTACTTTCCCAACCAAAGCAGTCTCTCATCACTTCCTGACTGAGAATTAAATTCTGTTTCCTTCAGATGTCCTTAGTTGATTGACTCACACACAGGGAGTGTAACCAGGAAAATAGAATAAAACACCTGTTAGATTTGAATACATACTGAGAAATTTGCATCTTTGTCCCTGCCTGGAAACATTTAAAATGGAATGGGAACCACCTGACAAGCACATATTGTCCACATCTTGGGATCATTTCCGAACATCTTGCCTCTTGAACCAAACAATCAGCAACAGTAGAATATGCTGAGACCAGCTCAGTCAGGGAGACCCTAACCCAGCAGCACTACAGGAATTAAAGACACACACAGAAATATAGAGGTGTGAAGTGGGAAATCAGGGGTCTCACAGCCTTCAGAGCTGAGAGCCCTGAACAGGGATTTACCCACATATTTATTAACAGCAAACCGGTCATTAGCATTGTTTCTATAGATACTAAATGAACTAAAAGTATACCTTATGGGCAACGAAGGGATGGGCCGAATTAAAGGAATAGGTTGGGCTAGTTAACTGCAGCAGGAGCATGTCCTTAAGGCACAGATCGCTCATGCTATTGTTTGTGGCTTAATAATGCCTTTAAGCGATTTCCCGCCCTGGGTGGGCCAGGTGTTCCTTGCCTTCATTCCCATAAACCTACAACCCTCCAGCTTGGGCATTAGGGCCATTATGAACATGTTACAGTGCTGCAGAGATTTGGTTTATGGCCAGTTTTGGGGCCAGTTTATGGCCAGATTTTGGGGGGCTTGCTCCCAACAGGAATATACACACACACACACACACCACACACACACATACACATATATATAAGTATATATACACATACTTTGAGATATATATATCTCAAAGTTTATTTCTATAAACTATTTGATAATGATTTTCAGACATTATATCTTTTTAATCCCTAAATTCATCATTGTGTATTTCTTAAAACAAGATCAATTCCTTAACACAGCACAATATCAAATTCAGTAAACTTAACATTGATAAAATAGTATTATCTAATATACGATCTTTAAAAATTTAACTAATTGTATCAATACAATCTTTTATAGAAATTTCTCTCCCAAGCTAGGATCCATTTCAGAGACACATATGAATCTAATTGTCTTGACTCTTTAGTCTCCTTTAATTTAGAACAGTTGCTCAATCGTGTCTTTCACAACATTGATGTTTTTGAAAAGTATATGCCAGTGGTTTTATGGAATGTTTCTTAATTTGTGCTACTTATGATAAGATTAAGGTTATGGAAACTGGGAGAAATGTCACAAAAATCATGTTATCCTCTATCACACCAAGAGGCATGTGATGTCAGTTTCCCCATTATTAGTGAAGTTAGCTTTGATCATTTGGTTAAGTTTGTAGCTGCTATTTCTTCCCTGCAAAAGTATCATCTTCCCCATTGTAATCAATAAGTAAGCTCTAGGGGAATACTCTGAGACTATATAAATATCCTGATCCTCATCAAAATTTTACCTATACTTTTAGTATTGACTTATAAATTATGCCTGCACTTATCAGCATTCTGATGGTGTCCAGATTTTCTAATTTTCTAATGGGGATTTTCAAATTTTATCCTTCCTTCCACATTTATTAGCTGGCATACCACTGTAATGAAAATCTTCCCATCTTCCATATTTATTTATTTAAGTTCCCAAGATTGATAATCATTTATTGTCATCATTAATGCTCAAAATGTGTCAGATTTGGACAATGAGATTCCTTTCAAGACCACTTCTGTGTTCTTTTCAATCATCCCCATCATTCTGGCACAGCAAGATATCTTAGGTTCACCTTGTAGTTTCCCTGGCCCATTCCTGGAGTCAGTGTAGTTGACACTAGTAGCTACTTTCTATTAGTGTCTCTGGTGACTTTTAGTAGGGAATGGTATTTGAAAATCAAAATATTATTATCTTTGTTCATTGTTTCTGAGGTATTTCTTCTAGACCTAGTTAGCAGACAGATCTGCAGGGAAATTTTACTTTTTTTTTGTTTTTTGAGAAAAGGCTAAGTTGCCCAGGCCAGAGTTCAGTGGTGGGATCTTGGCTCACTGCAATGTCCGCCTCCCAAGTTCAAGTGATTCTCCTGCCTCAGGCTTCCAAGTAGCTGGGACTACAGGCACACACCACCACATCTGGCTAATTTTTTTATTTTTAGTAGAGATGGGGTTTCACCATGTTGGCCAGGCTGTTCTCAAACTCCTGACCTCAAGGGAGCTGCCCGTCTCAGCCTCCCAAAGTGTTGGGATTACAAGCGTGAGCCACCGTGCCCAGCCTATAAAATTACATATGTATAATTTCATACTGATGCCTCCAATTCCCATCAACACCAACAGGACTATTCTTTACCTTCTTTCTCTTACAGTGACAGTCTGGTTCCAACAACACACCTGCTCACACACACTCATTTTCCTAATCCTGAAATTCACACAAAATTTCAGAATTCTTACAGCCCTAGCTCTAAAAAAATAACCCTGATACAGAGTTCAAGATTTGTTTGCAATTCTTTTTAATCTTACGATTAGAACAACAAACTGTGTAAACCATTTTCATAGATCAGTTCTTTCCTTTTCAGTTGGATTATGTTATTGTTTCACAATGCAATTTTAGTTTGCCTCTATTTGTATTCAATTTTAGGGTATTTTCACACACACTTGAGTCAGGTTTATTTTTTGACTATATGAAACACCAACATGCTTCCAAGAGTCAAAAGATTACAGAAAATTATGATCAGAAAATTTGCAAGAGAATGCCGTATACCAGGACACACTCAAATAATAGAATGGAAGTATGCTCCAGGAAGTCTAACATGATGGAGAGCCCACCTTGGGGTGAGTTGATCTTGGTCTGACCACAGATCAGGAGCAGTGCCTTTATTTTTACCACTAAGCTAATTTTGTTGTTATTCTTGTTGTTTTTTGAGACGGAGTCTCACTCTGTCACCCAGGCTGGAGTGCAGCGGCATGATCTCAGCTCACTGCAACCTCCGCCTCCTGGGTTAAGCAATTCTGTACTTCAGCCTCCCTAGTAGCTGGGATTACAGGCGCCTGCCACCACGCCTGGCTAATTTTCATATTTTCTGTAGAGACAGGGTTTCACCATCTTGTCCAGGCTCGTCTTGAACTCCTGACCTTGTGATCCACCCGCCTCAGCCTCCCAAAGTTCTGATTACAGGCATAAACCACCGTGCCGGGCTAAGCTACCTTTCTTTTGGTATAGCCGTGCCTAAAAAGGTAGCAATTCATGTAGGGAATTAACAGCAGAATTGGAAACATCGTGATTATCCTGACACAGAGGGCAGACTCAGATATTGGCGGTCACCAAAGGGTTTTCTGAAGGATCTAGGTTGCCGAGGGGGTAGAGCTCAGTGGTAGAGCATGCATGAGGCCCTGGGCTCAATCCCCAGTACCTCCAGGTTTTGTTTTCTTCCCCAGGACGCCAGGAAGAAGCAGTCCATGATATTCCCCAACTTTGGAATTTTCTGTCAAGGTGAATTGTGTTGGCCTCCGCATTTCTCTCTCATACACAGAGGTGACTCAAGTTTATTCACTTGAGGTTATTTGCTGCTTAGGATTATCCACCTATTCTTTCTAAGCAGTCCCATCAATCACTAACGTAGACCACGCATGGGGGAAGCAAGTAGTATTCCTGGCCATCCAGCCTATTTCTAGCTGTAAATGAAATCATCAGAAACCATAGAACTGTGTGGCCCAAGTCTGATTTCAGATCGGAAGCTAAAAGGCTCAAGTCCTTTTCTGTTTCCTTTTCTAACTCTCCCTAACCAGGTTGCAGAAGTCCTACAAGCTTTCACTAAAAGATTACACTGCCAGGGGTTGACTATTTGATGTGCTGGTGGTCACTTTTTCCATTGGAGATCTGCAAACTCTGAAACTTAAACGATTTAACTACAAACACAAGGCAAATGATGAATAGATAGCAGTCACCTCAGCTGAAATTTGGCGGAAGTAAAAAGTACTTCTTTGGGTCCTCTGAGGAAGCTTCTGGTGTGAGATGCAAACACTCTGAACTCCAGGGGCCAAGGTCAGTCAGTATAGGAGAAAGTTCATTTTGTTGTTTTACATAAATAAAAGTAATGAACGCTTATTCTTCCAATCCTTTTGTACCTCACGGTACTTACTCTCCAGGATTGACCTCCTTCTAAGCTAGGGAACAACCCATACCTCCAGATTAGAGCTCTTTGTGGTATCACCGTGCTAAGCAGAAATCCACAGGGAAATGCTCTGCAAGCATGTTAATACTATCTTGTTAAAAGAAAGTCTGCTTTTATTTTCAGCTCTATTTCATGCCAACAAAGGAAAAAAAAAGTTACTCAGCACCCAGAAGGCAGAAAAGCAACCTCTCTCTCTCCATCTGCAGAAGCCAAGCAAGCGTGTGGGCCTCCGTATGCATCCTTTCTTTTACTCACTTTCTAAATGCTGTAACGGCTACCATCTATCAGGTGGTCACAAACCATCTCTAAAGTCAATCTGAGGTCAACCCACTCGACTCGTGAGGGATCCACCTATACTGCCTCTGCACCTGTAGTATGACTAAGGAGACGGTGGCTGCACACGTAGTTAACACCGATTGTACTGTGACTCCGCCTTTCCGCAGCAGCTCTCCGGCTCTTTAGAGTCCTTTTGAGCCAAGCTGGACGTCAGGCATAAAGGAGCTCTTTGCAAACGCCAGGGGGAATTTCTTCAGGGTTAAGTTAACTTTCAGTCGGCTTCATTCTAAGAGAAATATGTGGAGCAAATGGGAACTTTTTTTCTCATCTTTTGCATTTCAAGCAAAAACTAATAAAATTAGATGTTTCCACCGTCAGGCTCAGTCTCAAAGATGCCAGCAGATCCCGCTTCTAACTTTTAACACAGGCACGCAGGAAATCGGGAAATCCCTGCAGCTCCCTCAGAAGCTACAGTATCAGCAGTTCCTGAAGAGCAAACCAAAACCCAACATCACGTACTCCTCCAAAGAGCTCAGCCTGTCTGTTGAGCGACGGAAATAGCGGCGAGGTGCTCTGGAAGCCATGACAGCCTGGCCGAAATGAACCAGGTCCCCTCCTGTTCAAGCCTACCTCCCTAGGGACAAGAAACGTACCTGTCTTCCCTCTTACCCAGAGGAAGCAACGGAGGGATGTGGCGCTTAGACTCATTCTATCATCCAGTTCATCGAAGCCCTAATAATCTTCAGGATGCAACAGAGCAAGACTCCATCTCAAAAACAAATCAAAACAAAACAACCCTAAGGAAGAGAGAGAATGTACTGGAGGATAGGAAGTATCTAGGAGAACCTTCTTTTTTTTTCTTGTATTTAAATTTAAGCCTTCATTTATATAAAATAAAACTCATGAAACCTATTCAGCTTATGGCTTATTATATATATAACCAAAACTCAGACCAAGATACTGAATTTTTCCGCAACCAACAGCTGCCTTTTGCTTCATCTCAATTTTCCTAACTCTGACCTCCACCTCCATAGATTATTTTTCTTATGTTTTAAATGGATCATATCAAATGATGGTAGTCTATTTGGGGCTGCTACAAAATCACTCAAGACTGGTAAATTGTAACGAACAAAAACTTGTTTCCTTCCTTCCTTCCTTCCTTGCTTCCTTCCTTCCTTCTTTCCTTCCTCCCTTCCTTCTTCTCTCTCTTTTTCTCTCTCTCTCTTTCTCTCTCTCTCTCTTTCTTTCTTTCTCTCTTTCTTTCTTCCTTTCCTTCTTCTTGACAGAGTTTCACTCTTGTTGCCCAGGCTGGAGTACAGTGGCGTGATCTTGGCTCACTGCAACATCTGCCTCCTGGGTTCAAGCAATTCTCCTGTCTCAGCCTCCTGGGTAGCTGGGATTACAAGCGAGTGCCACCACACCTGGCTAATTTTTCTGTATTTTTGGTAGAGATGGGGTTTCACCATGTTTGCCAGGCTGGTCTTGAACTCCTGACCTCAGGTGATCCATCCACCATGGCCTCCCAAAATGCTGTGATTACAGGAGAGGGCCATGGCGCCTGGCCCAGAAACTTATTTTCTCACAGTTCTGGAGGCTGAGAAGTCCAAAATCAAGGCACTGGCTTTGGCGTCTGGTGATGGCCTTTTTGTTGTGTCCTCACAGGGCAGAAAACTGAGGGCAATAGAGAGATGAACTTCCTTTGTCAAGTCTAATTATAAGGGTACCTAATATTATTCATGAGGAAGGAACCCTCATGGCTTAATCTTCTTAAAGGCCCTATCTCTTGATAATTATCACATGGCGACACCCAAGCTTTGGAGGGGACACTTTCAAACCATAGCAATTCTGTATTCATTTGAGTATGGATTCTTTCACTCAATTTTTGTAAAAAAAAAATTAGATTCATTTTCTATATATTGTTGCTAGTAGCAGTAGTTATTTTCTATTGCTCTGGAGTATTCCATTATCTGAATACTGTACATCATGATTTATTAATTCGTTTTACTGTCCAAGTACATTTGCAGCACCCCTAGTTTTTGGTTGAAATGTCTAATCCTGCTGTAAATGTTCTGATACATGTCCTTCAAGGGAAGTGCTCATGCACTTCTCTTGGGTATAAATGTAACTGTCTAGTTTTGGGGTCATAGGTTTTATATATATATATTCAGTTTTAGTTGATATTTTCAGATAGTTTCCCAGTGTAGATATAGCAGTTTACAGTCTCATCAGCCATGTATGCATGTTCCAATTGCTTCACATACTCAGCCACACTTGATATTATCCACTTTTTAGGTTAAATGATTCCAATGAAGAGCAGTATTATTTTGTGTGTGGCTTTTTGTTTTTGTTTGTTTGTTTATTTTTTTGATGGTGTCTTGCTCTGCTGCCCAGGCTGGAGTGCAGTGGCACAATCTTGGCTCACTGTAGCCTTTGCCTCCCAGGATCAAGAGGTTTTCATGATATGATATTCTCATGATAATCTCATGAGATACTCAGCCTCCTGAATAGTTGGGACTACAGGGGCATGCCGCCGTCTAAATTTTTGTATTTGTAGTAGAGACCAGGTTGGCCAGGCTGGTCTTGAACTCCTGGCCTCAGGTGATCCACCCGACTTGACCTTCCAAAGTGCTGGGAGTATAGGTGTGAGCCACCGTGCCCAGCCTTGTTGAGTTTTTAATTTGCATTTCCTTTATAGCAAAAGATGTCAAGCATATTTTATATTACTCAATAGCAATTTTTTGTGAAGTGCATATTAACTTGCTCTTTCTTATTGAAGTTTTAGTCTTTTTCTTAGTGCTTTGTAGAAGTTCTTAACATATTCCAGATAAAGATCCTTAGTAAAATATAAGTATTGAAATATATTCTCCTAGACTGTGGCTCATCATCTGTTCTTAAAGAGGATGGGCTTGAAAAACTTTGTAAGCAGATGAAAGAGAAGAAATGGAGACAGACAGGCTGAAGACTCCAGAGAAAGTTCCATCTGGACATCTTACCTGTTGGCTGTGGGAGAAAATGCCCCCAGGCAGTTTGCTGGAGAGGAAACCTCAGAATAAAACTGATGGGATGAAATGTTCTAGAAGCAGAAGCAGTGTGATTTGGTCTGTGATTCTCTTACATTTCTCCTAGCAGCTTCAAGGGATATAGTTTAGAGGTAAGAAATAGTGAGATACGAGACAGTGGATTTTCTATGCGGCCAACTTATCATGTCTTTGAAGACCTCTCAGAAATATGACTAATGCGTCAAAAAAGATCTTTACACGTTTCTGTAGCGAGAGGTGTGGCTCAGTAGTAGTGTGTCCTTGGCTTGTATAGGGTTCAAAAGCGTACACGCTCATCTGTTTTTCACAATTCTCACCATTCTATACTTTTCTCCTTTTAAAAACATGTTTTGCGTGGTCACACTAAAATAAACATACTTTCCATTTCCATTCCCTAGATCTCTGTATCACCCAAGGTGGATGTGTCAGCACAAGACCAGTGAAAGGAAGGGAATAGCGAAAATGAATTGTCTCGCTCAGGATTTCTTTAGTTGGAAGCTATAAACCCACCACCATATTAATGTGCCCAATAATCCTCTGTTCCTTTCTGCCATATTATTGAAGAGCAAGACGGAAAAACAAGAGCCCAGAGAAAAGGAGAATCCTAGAAAATTTTCTTTTGAATTCCCTTGGTTTTCTGAGCAGTGACCATGTAGGGAAGCATGTTCTTGCTTTGATCTATTCTTCACCTTTGCCTTTTCTTTCCCCGACTTTTGCTAACCCATTCATTGTCCTTAAAATTGGGTCCTATTTTGAGACATAAATTGGAGAAGAATCTGTATTTTGGGGGTGAAGGGGTGAGTGAATGACAGGTGATATTGAAGACAACAGAATTGGAAGATATACTGACCCTACAAATGACAGTTTTTATATTTTGAAGAAATAGCTAAAAGAATAGGTTCAGAGCAGCCGAAATAGCTGAATTGGGAGAGCGTTAGACTGAAGATCTAAAGGTCCCTGGTTTCAATAGGTCTTTTTTTCAGTTTTGTCTAATAGAACCCTTATTTTTATTTATTTATTTTTTTTTATGGAGTTTCACTCTTGTTGCCCAGGCTGGAGTGCAATGGAGCGAACTCAGCTCACCCCAACATCCACCTCCTGGGTTCAAGCGATTCACCTGCCTCAGTCTCCCGAGTAGCTGGGATTACAGGCATGTGCCACCATGCCTGGCTAATTTTGTATTTTTAGTAGAGATGGAGTTTCTCCATGTTGGTCAGACTAGTCTCGAACTCCCAACCTCAGGTGATCCGCCTCCCTCGGCCTTCCAAAGTGCTGAGATTACAGACATAAGCCACAGCGCCCAGCTAATAAACCCTTATACAACACTTGCATGTCAATCCCAGAAGAGTGTACAGAACTCCAAGTTTTTGCTGTTGAAAATCCGATAAAGGTAATACACACACACACTCACACACACACACACACACACATATATATATGCATCACTCTGTCCTTTGGTTGCATATTCCACTGAAGTCTTCCATGAAGTACTGACATTAAATAAATTATTTAAAGTCTTAAACCTAGGAAGTTATTTTATTTTATTTTATTGAGATTGAGTTTCACTCCGACTCCCCGGCTGGAGTGCAGTGGCGCGATCTCGGCTCACGGCAACCTCTGCCTCCCGGGTTCAAAGATTCTCCTGCCTCAGCCTCCCCAGTAGCTGGGATTACAGGTGCCTTCCATTTCAAGTCATATACAGTATTCTAAATAATTTGTATCCCCCATTAGTACCAAGTATCTTCTACTCCCAGCAGTTGCAGATGCTCCATAATACCCAGAAAAAGAAAGTTACCTCCTGAAAATTATTACAAAAAGGGCTTTTCAGGAAGGGGGTGTAGCTCGGTGGTAGCTTGCATGTTTTGCATGTATGAGGCCCCAAGTTCGATCCCCGGCACCTCCAAAGGGTGGTTTTGCTCTGGCAGTGCTCAAACCTAATTTTCAAGCAACATAGACTTCTGCCTCCACACCTTTTTCTATCCTATTTCTGCACATATAGACAGTAAAGACGTAACCCAAGGGGTTGCCTCCATTTATAACCCATCTCTATGCTGTGAGCTTCAACATCACTGAAGGCGATTGCGACGGCAAAAGGAAGGTGAAAAAGAAATGAGGAAGAATGAAGAATGGGATCCCAACAGGGTCTCTTGAACCCAAACAAAAGTGTGCACATCCACGGGCGGTTCACATTCACTCTCATTTTGTATTATGATTAAAGAGAAGGAAAGACAAAGAAGAAGGGGGAAAAGTGTCCCCCAGGCATTCGATTTATTTATTTATTTATTTATTTATTTATTTATTTATTTATTTTTGCAGACGGAGTCTCGCTCTGTAGCCCAGGCTGGAGTACAGTGGCGCGATCTCGGCTCACTACAACCTCTGCCTCCCGGGTTCGAGCGATTCTCCTGCCTCAGCAGCTGGGATTACAGGCGCGTGCCATCAGGCTTGAGTAATTTTTGTATTTTTAGCAGAGACGGGATTTCACCATGTTGGCCACGCTGGTCTCGAACTCCAGAGCTCAGGTGATCCACCTGCCACAGTTTCCCAAAATGCTGGGATTACAGGCGTGAGCCACCGCTCCTGGCATCATCTTTGTTTTCCTTTTTTTTTTTTTACATTAGTTTTGTTTTCTGGGCCAAAGAACAGAGCGAAAGTGTCTGTCCGCTGATTTATCCTCCAGTCTCTCCCTGTCAGTGTGCTAAGAGAGCACTGTCACAAGTGTGATCCGATACTGAGACAAGGACTGCTGTGGCTCTCTAGCCTTTTGAGATGGAAGTGAAAGGATGCTGGATGACCGAACAAAGACTGTTGGGGAATTAGAGGCCTTCAACATGCGAGGAGCAGAAACCAATACAGATCAACATTCCTTACTGATATTCCATAAAATCGATTCATTTTCCTGTATTTCCTCAGCCATTCCATTTTCCTTGTTAAAATAAAACATTGCCTGGAAACCTCTCTTAACAGCCAATGGGCCAGGCGCGGTGGCTCACGCCTGTAATCCCAGCACTTTGGGAGGCCGAGACGGGCAGATCACGAGGTCAGGAGATGGAGACCATCCTGGCTAATACGGTGAAACACGGTCTCTACTAAAAATACAAAAAATTAGCCAGGCATGTTGGCGGGCTCCTGTAGTTCCAGCTACTCGGGCGGCTGAGGCAGGAGAATGGCGTGAACCAGGAGGCGGAGCTTGCAGTGAGCCGAGATCGCGCCACTGCACTCCCACCTGGGCGACAGAGCAAGACTCTGTCTCAACAACAGCAACAAAAAACAAAACAACCCAAAAAACAGCCAACAGAGGACTCATGTAAAAAGTAGGAAAAGTTTTTCTGTCACAATGGAAAACAGACGCAAAGTAAAAGGTGAGTGGATCGCAGGTGTGTTGAGCACTTCCTCAGGTAAAAACAAAACAAACTTTTTTTTGTTCTTTCTCTGTCAATTCCATCACAACTACATTGCATGACGAGGAAACTCCCAGGAAATCCTATCCACTGATGATAATTTTTAGGTGTTTCCAATGCTGTATGTTTCAAAATTGCTGTCCTCTGTGTATATGTTTGCTGTTGAATCAAAAGTGTCTTTGAGAGGCAACAGAGTATGATGTTTGTCATCAGTCCACCAGTCTAACACTCTATCAGGCTAGGCTGTCCTTACTTCTTGATTCTTTTGTTCAGTGGAAATATCCATAACATGCATACAGGAGGGATATTGTCTAGTGAAACCTGTTTAGCTTAAGACTGGCTGTGTGCCCCAGGGGCCAATCTTATGTTTGTTATAAGATACATTTCTTTTTTAAGGAAGGTAATGCAGACATTTTCTTTTCATTTCATACTTTTTTTTCCCCTACTATCCACGGGTTCTCTCCAGGCACTTTAAGCAAATAGCAGCATGTTAGTCACAGTGGACACTGCATAGGAGAGTAAGGGGTGAGAGATTAGGGTTCTACAAGCAGAAGGCCAAATTCCAGGCCCAACCTCAGATCTATTGAAACAGAATTGCTGAGGGTGGGGCCTAGCCGCCTGTGCTTGAATAAGCCCTCAAGTGACTCTGATGCTAAAGTTTGAGAAGCACTGTTCTAGAGGTTTAAGAAGGGGGTCCAGGACCAGGCACCTGCTGAGAAGGAAGAGTTGTTCCCGGGGTTCCCTGCCTTTTCTCAAGCAAAAACTCAAACCACCTAGGAAAGCCAATGAGGTTTGTATTTGCCTTACATCAGGGATGGGGGTGGATTTATTATCTCTTTGACACCATCAATATGTTAGGTGATTTTGGTGGTCACGCACAAGAGACACTGATTTTCCTGTAGAAGAACTCACCAGAGTTCTTGTGAGCCAAGAGACTCTTTCAAGACAATTTTCTTTATTTCTTTCCTTTCTTATCATTCTACCCTCCCTTCTCTTTCTTTCTCTCTTCTTTCTCTTTGTCTTTCTTTTTCTTTCTTTCCTTTCTTTCTTTCTTTTTCTTCTTTTCTTTTTCTCTTTCTCTCTCCCTTTCTTTCTTTTTCCTCATTTCTTTTTTTCTTTTCCTTTCTCTCTTTATCTCTTTCTCTCTTTCTCTCTCTCCCTTTCTTTCCTTTTCTCTCATTTCTTTTTTTTCTTTCTTTTTTTTTTTTTTTTTCCAAGGCAGTGTCTCTCTCTATCACCCAGGCTGGAGTGCAGTGACGTGATCTCGGCTAACTGCAACCTCTGCCTCCTGGGTTCAAGTGATTCTCCTGACTCAGCCTCTTGAGTAGCTGGGATTATAGGTGCGCATCACCATGCCCAGCTAATTTTTAGTAGAGGTGGGGTTTCACCATGTTGACCAGGCTGGTCTCGAATTCCTGACCTCAGGTGATCTGCCCCCCTTGGCCTCCCAAAATGCTGGCATTACAGTCATGAGCCATTGCACCTGGCCACCGATTCTGTCATTTCTTTGTCACATAAAAAGTAAAAACATGACCCAATTCATTGCCTTTAGTGCTCTCTTATTTCTATTTCTACTTGGTCAGCCTTTGTACCAGCCAAAGCAACTGACACAGCAGGAGATGAAACGAGGAAACATGAATCAGCTTTTACAAGATTTCTGGATCATGTTTCACTGTCAACTGTAAAACTATTTGTCTACCCCTAGTTCGGAAAGATTATCTTCCATGTTTTTTCCTTAAAGTTTTATAGTTCTACATTTTACATTCATATCTGTGATCCATTTTAAGTTCACTTTTGTGAAGGCATGAGACTTATTTTTCTTTCATGGAATTACTACTTATGCAAATTTGTCAAAAACCAGTTGAGATTATTTGTGTGGGTTTATTTTTCCATTCTCTCTATTAATCCACATGCCCATCTCCTTGCCAATACTATACAGTCTTAATTACTGTAGTAATAATACAATAGTACAAGAATATAATCATGTACTACAATAGTCTTGAAATCAGGTAGACTGCTTGTTCCTCCTAGATTTTAAATAATTATTCTAATTCCTTTGACTTTGTGGGAGAAACCTGGTGGGAGGTAATTGGATCATGGGGGTGGCTTCCCCCATACTGTTCTGGTAATAGTAAGTGAGTTCTCATGAGATCTGACGGTTTTATAAGTGTTTGGCAAGTTCCTCTTTTGCTCATAGTTCTTTCTCCTGCTGTCATGTAAAGAAGGTCCTTGCTTCCCATTTCCCTTCTGCCATGATTGTAAGTTTCCTGCAGCCTCCTCAGCTGTGTGAAACTGTCACTCAATTAAACCTATTTTCTTTATAAATTACCCAGTCTCGCCCAACACAGTGGCTTATGCCAGTAATCCCAGCACTTTGGGAAGCTGAGGCGGGCGGATCATGAGTTCAGGAGTTCCAGACAAGCCTGACCAATATGGTGAAACCCTGTCTCTACTAAAAATACAAAAATTAGCCAGGTGTGGTGGCCTGCACCTGTAGTCCCATCTACTCAGGAGTCTGAGGCAGAAGAGCCGCTTGAACCCAGGAGGCAGAGGTTGAAAGCGCACCACTGCACTCCAGCCTGGGCAACAGAGCAAGACTCCATCTAAAAAAAAAACAAAATTACCCAGTCTCGGATGGTGTTGTCATAGCAGTGTGAAAACGGACTAATACACATTCTGTCTTTTTCATGATGTACAGTGTTAGCTGTTCTCTATTCCTATTTTTCTGAGACTTTTTCTCATGAGTAGCTATTGAAGTTTGACAAATGCTTTTTCTACTTTGATATGTTGATGTGATTTTATTTTTTAGCCTGTTAATGTGATGGATTGTTGTGGGAAGTCAGGGACCCCAAACAGAGGCACCAGCTGAAGCTGCAGCAGAGGAAAATAAATTGTGAAGATTTCAGGGACATTTATTAGTTCCCAAAATTAATACTTTTGTAATTTCTTATGCCTGACTTTACTGCAGTCTCTGAACATAAATTATGAAGATTTCATCGACATTTATCACTTCCTCAATCAATACTCTTATAATTTCCTATGCCTGTCCTTACTTTAATCTCTTAATCTCATCATCTTCATAAACTAAGGATGTATGTCTCCTCTGGATCCTGTGATGATTGTGTTAACTGTACAAATTGTTTGTAAAACATGTGTGTTTGAACAATATGAAATCTGATTGTAAAACATGGGTGTTTGAACAATATGAAATCAGGGAACCCTGAAAAAGAACAGAATAACAGCAATTTTCTGGGAAAAAGGAAAGATAACCATAAGGTCTGACTGCCTGCAAGGTTGGGCAGAATGCAGCCATATCTTTCTTCTTGCAGGGAGCCTATAGACAGATGTGTGAGTACAAGAAATATCACTGAATTCTTTTCCCAGCAAGGAATATTAATAATTGATAACACTGGGGAAGGAATGCATTCCCAGGGGTAGGCCTATAGATGACTGCTCTGGGAGTGTCTGTCTTATGTCGTTGAGAGAAGGGATGAAATATGCCATGGTCTCCTTCAGTACCCTCAGGCTTACTAGGATTGGGAAATTCTAGCCTGGTAAATTCTTGTCAGACTTGTTGCCTGCTCTCAAACCCTGTTTCCTATTAAGATGTTTATCAAGACAATGCATGCCCAGTGGGACATGGACCTTCATCAGTAATTCTAATTTCGCCCTTGCCTTGTGATCCTGCTCTGCCCTTTTGCCTTGTGATCTTTTATTGCCCTTTGAAGCATGTGATCCCTGTGATCCACTCCCTATTTTTACACCCCTTCCCTTTTGAAATCCCTAATAAAAACTTGCTTGTTTTGTGGCTCAGGTGGACATCATGGAACCTCCCGATATGTGATGTCACCCCTGGAGACCCAGCAGTAAAATTTCTCTCTTTGTACTCTTTATTTCTCAGACAGGCCAACACTTACGGAAAATAGAAAGTAACCTGCGTTGAAATATTGGGGGCTGGTTCCCCTGATAGTGGATTGCAGTGATTGTTTCTAAATTTACCTAGTCTTACATCTCTGGAATAAACTCCACTTGGTCATGGTATATAATGCTTCTTATATATTGCTGAATTCCATTTGATAATATTTTGGTAAGTATTTACACAATACACATTGTTTTGTACTGTATTTACCTGGTTTTGGCATCAGGATGCTATTACCTTCATAAATAAATGGAAAGTTTTCTGTCCTCTTCTGTTTTTTTCAGAATAGATTGTGTAGATCTTGTTTTGATTCTTTAGGCACTTTTTTTTTTTTTGAGATGGAGTCTCGCTCTGTCGCCCAGGCTGCAGAGCAGTGGCACGATCTCGGCTCACTGCAAGCTATGCCTACTGGGTTCACGCCATTCTCATGCCCCAGTCTCCTGAGTAGCTGGGACTACAGGTGCCCACCACTATGCCCGGCTAATTTTTGTATTTTTCGTAGAGACGGGGTCTCACCATGTTAGCCAGGATTGGCTTGATCTCCTGACCTCGTGATCCGCCGGCCTCAGCCTCCCAAAGTGCTGGGATTACAGGCATGAGCCACTGTGCCCAACCAGGTTCCTGATTTTTTTTTAAATTTATGTTACAAATGAATTCCCTTAATAGTTACGGGGTTATAAAAAATGTGTTGCATATTGAGTTAGTTTTGTTAATTTGTGTTTTTCAAGGAATTAATGTATCTCATCTAAATTTTCAAATTTGTGTGTAAAGAGTTATTCATAGTGAGGCAGAAATTTAAAAATAAATATGCATTCATTCACTCCAAGAAAAGTAACAGGCAAGCAAAGGTTAAAAAGAAAAGAAACAAGTTTTCCTCTGCTTAGCAGCTCATTTCAAGGACAGTTATAACACTGTCCAAAAAGCCAAGGCCAAAGGAATGAGTTCCAGACACACGCAACCCCTGTCCTGCCCCCCAAGAGCAAGGTTGAAGGGAAAAAAAAGAGAGAAAGACAAATTTCTTTACTGTTACTCCTTTCCTGGCTTCTTAAGCATAATTATGTTTTACAAATGTCAGTATTTAGCCAGTTCTTGTTTTTCTTTTGATGCAGCTGCAAGGCCACAAGTTACGCACTGTATGATTAACTGCCTTTGTTTTGCTTATAAAAACTCCCTCTCTGTTCTTGTTCAATGTTCAGCTTTTTTTGTTTGTTTTGTTTTGAGACAGAGTCTCCCTCTGTCGGCCAGGCTGGGGTGCAGTGGCATGATCTCGGCTCACTGCCACCTCTGCCTCCTGGTCTTAAGCAATTCTACCTCAGCCTCCCGAGTAGCTGGGATTACAGGTGTGTGCCACCAAGCCCAGCTAACTTTTGTATTTTTAGTAGTGATGGGGTTTCACCATATTGGCCAGGCTGGTCTTGAAATCCTGACCTCAGGTAATCTGCCCTCCTTGGCCTCCCAAAGTGCTAGGATTACAGGCGTGAGCCACCAGGCCCAGCCAGTGCTCAGCTTTTTGGATGCGAATCCACTGAGCGGGTTCGTACCTTAAAATAAAGATCCTACTGTTCTCCCATATCAGCCTCTCCATTCCTCAGTTTACCATAACAATAGTATTCTCTTATCCTAATATTATTTTTGTATATTAGGATATAATATATCATACTACATATGATATATAAAATATTACATTAATAATATATTATGTTAATATTATATAATAACACAATTATAAATATTTACTTATTAACAATTTATATTATATATTATTTATTTATATTATTAGGATATAATATATATTTTATATATATATTTATATATATTCCTAATAATCTTGAGAATGCTTTTCTTTCCTCATTTTTTAACCCTAGCTTGCCTCTTCCCTTTCCCTGACAGCTGGTGCTTGGCTCCTCTCCACTTTCTCTCCCGTTTATTTCTAAATGAACTTTTCACAAAAGTGCAGGGCACTTCTAGTATCATTTATGTACATTTTAAGCACTATGTTGAGATTCAGATGTAGCTGCTGTTTTAATTTCCACATCACTTTCCATTTTTTTTTTCCTTCTCCACATGCTCGACTTTAAACATTTCTGCAGCATAGGCTGAGTCTGGGCCCAACTGGGGAGAGATGTGAGGCCAGATAAACCTAGAGTAGAGAAATGTTGTTTCCTGCCTGGGAAGCCTCCGACCTTACAAGGAGGAGAAAAAGGTCTGTGACAGAGTTTCACTCTTGTTGCCCAGGCTGGAGTCAAATGGTGCTATCTCGGCCCATTGCAACCTCCACCTCCTGGTTCAAGCGATTCTCCTGCCTCAGCCTCCTGAGCAGCTGGAATTACAGGCACCCGCCACCACGCCCAGGTAATTGTTTTTTAAATGCTGGTATTATAGGTGTGAGCCTCCGCACCCAGCTAAGTTTTTCAAAGGAAATCATCCAAAAACATATCCTTTTGATGTCAGCAGTATCTATAGTGATATCCCCTTTTTATTCCTGATATTGGTAACTTGTGTCATCTCTCTTCCTAAAATTTCTCAGTTTTACTAGAGGTCTTCTTTTATTTATCTTCTAAAGGAACTAGATTTTTGTTTGTTTTTCTTTTTTTGTGTGTGTTCAGTTTCATTGAAGTTTGCTCTTATTTTTATTGTTATCTTTTGTCCATTTGCTTTGGGTTTATTTTGCTCTTTTCCCACCTGGGCTCTTCAAGTAAGAGCTTGAGACTCTTTTTTTCTAATGTATGCAGTTAGTGGTATACATTTCTCTCTCAGTGTTTTTTTTTAGGTTATCTTGAAAATTTTGATATATTGTGCTTTCATTTTTATTCAGGTTAATTTATTTTTTGATATCTACTAAGGCTTTCTCTTCGTCCTGTGTACTATTTAGTAGTGTGTTGTTCATTTTACAAGTTTTGGATATTTTTCTGTTGTCTTTCTGTGATTGACTTTTAGTTTGATTTCATTGTGGTCAGGGATCATACCATATGAATTAATTCTTTTAAATTTGAGGTTTGTTTTATGGCCCAGGATATGTTCTATCTTGACCTGTGTTCTGTGTGTTCTGCTTTTCTTGTGTGGACTCTTCTTTAAATGTTGGCTGAATTCTGTTAGCTGAAGATGATTTTGAGTTCTTCAATATCTGCTGATTTTCTGTTAGTTCTTCTACCAATTATTATGAGAGAAGTGTTGAAGTCTCTAATGTAATTGTGGATTTGTCTATTTTTTTTAATTTTTTTTCTTTACATATTTTGCAACTCTGTTTGGTTTATACATATTAGGATTGTTATGTCTTCTTGGTGGATTTTTAAATTTTTTCTTTGTTCTAAAGTTTATTTTAGGCCAGACGTGGTAGCTCACGCCTGTAATCCCAGCACCGTGGGATGCTGAGGCAGGTAGATCACCTGAGGTCAGGAGTTCGAGACCAGCCTGGCCAACATGGTGAAACCGTGTCTCTACTAAAAATACAAAAATTAGCCAGTCGTGGTGGCACATGCCTGTAATTCCAGCTACATGGGAGACTGAGGCAAGAGAATCACTGGAACCCTGGAGGCAGAGTTTGCAGTGAGCAGAGATCATGCCATTGTACTCTAGCCTGAGTGACAAGAGTGAAACTCTATCTAAAAAATAAATAAATAGATAAATAAAGTTCATATTATATTAATATACTCACTTTTGCTTTCTTTTAATTAGCATTTGAATGTTATACATTTTTATACTCTTAATTTCAAACTGTCTGTATAATTATATTTGAAATAAGTTTCTTGTAGACAGCATTTAGTTGGATTATATTTTCTAATCTACTCTGTTAATCTCTGTCTTTTAATTGGTACCTTTAGACCATTTGCATTGAATGTAATTATTGATATGTTAGGGCTTAAATCTAGCAGTTTATTTTCTATTTGTACCCTGTTACTACCATTTTGTGGGGATAGGTATGTATGTATGTATGTATTAAAGCCTTCTTTATGGACTACTTGTATACTTCTTAGAATTTCATTGTCATTTATCTGTAGTGTTTTTTTCTGTGTGTGGGTTTTTTTTTCTCCTGCCTCAGCCTCCCAAGTAGCTGGGATTACAGTCATGTGCCACCATGCCCAGCTAATTTTTGTAGTTTTAGTAGAGACAGGGCTTCGCCATGTTGGCCAGGCTGGTCTCGAATTCTTGACCTCAGGTGATCCCCCTTGGCCTCCCAACGTGTTGGCATTACAGGCATAAGCTGCCATGTCCAGCCTATCTGTAGTGTTTTTAAATGATCTCTTTATATAACTCTTTTAGTGATTTTTCTAAGTATTACATGATATTTATTTAATTTATCACTGTGTACTGGTGTCATTATTTTATCAGTTAAAGTGACGTGTGTCATCTTTACCTCCCTTTTTGTCACTTTTACACTCCCACTTGTAATATAATTGTCTTAAATTATTACTTCTACATACGTTTAGAACCACACTGGACCATGTTATACTATTTTTTTTTTTTTTTTGAGACAGTGTCTCACTCTGTCACCCAGGCCTGCATGTAGTGGCACGATCTTGGCTCACTGCAACGTCCGTCTCCCAGGTTTAAGTGATTCTCCTGCCTCAGCCTCCCGAGTAGCTGGGACTACAGGCATGTGCCACCACACCTGGCTAACTTTTTGTATTTTTAGTAGAGGCGGGGTTTCACCATGTTAGCCAGGCTGGTCTTGATCTCCTCATCTTGTGATCTGCCTGTCTTGGCCTCCCAAAGTGGTAAGATTATAGGCATGAGCCACCACACCTGATCATGTTACACTTTTTGCTTCAACTGTTAAATATAATTTAGAAAGCTCAAGAGAAAAAGGAAAATTTATTGTTTTTACCCATTTTTTTCTTGCTTACCATGTTCTTTCTTCTTTCCTGATGTCAGTGATTTCTTCTTTTATCATTTCTTTTCTGTCTGGAGAAATTTAGCTATTTTTTAAAGGATAATTCTGCTAGCAGCTAATTTTCTTAGTTTTCTTTGCTCTGACAACGTCTTGATTTCTTCTTCAGTTCTAAAGGATATTTTATCTGGATATAGAATTCAGAATTAACAATTCTTTTCTTTCCATCCTTGAAAACTGTTGTGCCACTCTTTCTGACCTCTGTGATTTCTGATAAGATACCCACTGTTAGGCAAATTGGTTTTCTTTATAGGTAAGGTGTTTTGTCTCTTTTGTTGCTTTCAATGTCTCTTTATCTGTTTTTAGAGTTTAGAAATTTTGATTGATTTTGTTTTCAGTCAACCGTTGAAGGAGATTCTTCTCTAAAAAGTATATAAAAATGCAAATCTCCAGGTCAACAATCTCTAAAATAGTTTAGATTTCTGTATTCTGGTGTTTGGAAAACAAGTTCACTAAGGCAATCCCTTAGGGCTGGTAATTTCATGATGTAAATCATTCCACATTTGTAAAGCATAAAGTAGCAAAGTTTTAATCACTGCACAAACAAGCATCTGAACCTCTTCCTGTGCTTAATTGGTATAAACTATCTAGGGCGGCAGTGCCCCACCTTTTTGGCACCAGAGACCATTTCATGAAAGACAATTTTTTACATGGAAGAGGGAGCGGGGGCTGGGGGTATGATTGGGGATTATTCAAGCACATTAGATTTATTGTGCACTTTATTTATATTGTTATTACATTGTAATATATAATGAAATAAGTATCCAACTCACCGTAATGTAGAATCACTGGAAGCCTTGAGTTTGTTTTCCTGCAACTAGACGGTCCCATCTGGCAGTGATAGAAAATAGTGACAGATCATCAAGCATTAGATTCTCATAAGGAGCCCACAATCTAGATCCCTTTCATGCACAGTTCACAATAAGGTTTGGGCTTCTATGAGAATCTGATGCCTCCACTTACCTGGGAGGCAGGGGAGCTCAGGTGGTCATAAGAGCTATGGGGAGTTGGTGTATAAGTACAGATGAAGCTTCCCTGGCTCTCCTGCCACGCTGCCTGGTACCTGGTCTGTGTACTGGAGGTTGGGGACTCCTGATCTAGAGTAAAATAAAGAGTTCGCCTGAACAGGGAGTTGAACCCTGAACCCTCAGAGTAAATGTCTGATGCTCTACCAGCTGAGCTATCCAGGTACTCGCTCATCTTTTTCCACGTAGTATCTAATCTAAATTTCTTCATTTGTTCCATTCATTTTATGTTTCATGTTGGGATTTGTAAATCACGTTACTTGAATTCTCCTCATTTCGAAGACCCTGTTTAAGAGAGACATTATAATCGCTAGGAACATTTTCCTTTTCTCTTTTTAAACATCTCCTTTCTGTAGATTTTCGTAACCTGAGATGGGGCATCTTCTACGCAAAGCACTGTGGAGTTGCTAGATACAGAGGGTTTCATTCTCGCCAATTAGCTGCAACCTAAACTTCTGGAGGCAATAGTGGAGCTACTTTTGTTCGTATCCCTCAGTATTACCTTGTATGTCTTTCTTGCAGGCTTTGCAGGCAGAGGGGAAGAGAGACGAAGGAGGAAGAATTTGAAGATGCAAGAGAACATTCCATAATTGGACCCCTTTCTGTTGGTAGATGAAACTGCCAGGCAGGCATCACGTTGGCAAGTGGACCTCAGACCCGCGGTCTGGCTGGCCAGAGAGGGAAAACCACGTGTAACAGTGTCTTTTGGTTTAGCGTTCAGTACCACTTTTGCTTGTCACAGTCTGAAGGTTTTAGAAATAGTGATGTTAAATACAGCAGGCCTTTTTCTGCCAGATATTCATTCTCCAAACACCGATAGACAAAGGCAGTAATTAATAATGGATCTTTTCTTTCTTTTTTCCTTGTTTTATTTTTAAATATATTTTTTCTTCATCTATGGATCTTTTTAAAATTTTTAATTTTTATGTGTGTATAATATATATGTGTGTGTATATATATGATACATGGGATATTTTAATGCAGGTATACAATGTGTAATAATCATATTAGGAAAAACGAAGCATCCATCACCTCAACACCTTATCATTTTCTTCTTCCTCTTCTTCTTCTTCTTCTTCTTCTTCTTCTTCTTCTTCTTCTTCTTCTTCTTCTTCTTCTTCTTCTTCTTCTTCTTCTTTCTTCTTCTTCTTCTTCCTTCCTCTTCTTCTGCTTCTCCTTTTTTTTTTTGACACAGAGTATTGCTCTGTCACCCAGGCTGGAGAGCAGTGGCACGATCTCGGCTCACTGCAAGCTCCGCCTCCCAGGTTCATGCCATTCTCCTGCCCCAGCCTCCTGAGTAGCTGGCACTACAGGTGCCCACCACTGCGCCCAGCTAATTTTTTTGTATTTTTAGTAGAGACGGGGTTTCACCATGTTAGCCAGGATGGTCTCGATCTCCTGACATTGTGATCCGCCTGCCTCAGCCTCCCAAAGAGCTGGGATTACAGGTGTGAGCCACTGAGCCCCACCAACACCTTATCATTTCTTTGTGTTACAGACATTCCAGTTATAATCTTTAAGTTATTTTTAAAGGTACAATAAATTTTTGTTGACTGTAATCACCCTGTTGTGCTATCAAATGATAGATCTTATTCATGCTAACTCTATTTTTGTATCCATTAACCATCTCACTGCCCCCTCCAAGGCCCTTTCCAGCTCTGGTAACCATCATTCTACTCTCTATCTCCATGAGTTCAATTGTTTTATTTTTGGCTTCCACAAATGAGAGAGAATATGTGAAGTTTTACTTTCTGTGCATGTCCTTAACATGCATAGACTTTCACATAACATAATGTCCTCTAGTTTATGGAGGAAAAGTTACATATTAAATTTGAACTCAGTTGAACATGGACACAAACAATGGTCACCAAATCCTGGAACATGTTGTATGAGCCCCTTGAGGTGTTCATCCAGTGCTGTTGCGGAGAAATCTCTATTTCAATCTATTCCTATATGTTAGTTATTGAAAAACAACAGACAATCGCAAAAAAAGCTGACCTTTTCGTGTTCCTTGAGCCCAGTCTCGAAGGGCCCTCGTGACTGGGCCTCATGCCAAACAACTTGTTATAAAAAGAGCTAGGGTCCCAGACCGCACCAAAGCTTCATGAGACCTCTCTTCCTCTGTGCACAGACGAGTGGCCGACTCTGGAACCCGGGCTGTTGCTTCCCGGTCTGGTGATGAATCTTTCATAGTCCGGTGATTGTGTGTGTGTATATATATATATATATATGTATATTTCTCTTCTCCCATTCCCATTGCAATTTGCTTATTATATCATTTGTTTATTATATCTGCATTGCCATTTACGTGGGATAAATGTTATTTACCCTTAAAGGTATTGTGTGTGTGTCTTTTCTTCTCCCCCCTCGCGTTTCCCGCACAGAACATAGTTCCATCCACTTTGCAAATGACCAGATCTCATTCTTTTCATGGCTCAGTAGTACCCCGTTGTGTATACATACCACATTTACTTTATTCATTTATCTGTTGATGGGCACTTAGGATACTTCCCAATCTTGGCTATTGTGAATAGTGCTGCAATAAAGATGAGGGTGTAGATATCTTTTTGATATACAAATTTCCTTTCTTTTGGGTACATGCCTAGCAAGGGCATTGCTGGAATACATGGTAATATTTTTATTCTTCTGAGGAACCTCCGTACTGTTCTCCACAGGGGTTGTACTAATTTACATTCCCACCAAGAGTGTACTAGGGTTCCCCTTTCTCCACATCCTTGCCTGTCTTTTGAATGAAAGTCATTTTAACTAGGGTGAAATAGTATTTCATTTTAGTTTTGATTTGCATTTATTTGATGATCAATGATGTTGAGCACCTTTTCATACATCTATTTGCCATTTGTATGTCTTCTTTTAAAAGACACATAGACAAAAGAATTGCAAATAGATATATGAGTAGAAAATCTTTATTTGCTGAGTTTTCTTTATCCTTTCCTTTCACAGTAGCCCCCACCCCCAACACACACACACACACACACACACACACACACGTCAGGTTAATAACCAGACCATAAGGGGCTGCAAACCTTAGTTCTTTCTGTGTGTGAGAGTGAACGTTTGTTGTACACTGGATCACACCTCACAGGAAATGCTGAGTTTTCCAAATTCTAAAGTTAAGAAGATTATTAGGGTCATGCATTATGGGTTTTTGTAAAATGGTTAAAGTAGCTATATTGGGAGATTCTTTGTCTAAAAGTCTAATACATCCCCCAATTTGATTCAGGGCTTGGCAGGTTGTCTGGTTTTATCTAAATAAATAAATAAATGCTATTTTTTTCAAAGCTCAATTATAGAAGTCTTTATCTACAGACACCCTCCTCCATCCATTTCCTCAGTAAAATTATCTAGACAGACTGATATAGAGAGATTAAGAATGTCATGCTTTCAAATCTCTCTTGGATTCCTCACAAAATACTTTTGTTAGAAATATTAAAAATGTTTAAAGGAATCTTGCCTGGAACATTTCAGATAAAAATCAAAAGTCACCAGAGAAAATATTGAAATTTCGAGAGGAAATGGTATCACTGGTATAAACAAACATTTTATACAATTTAATAGCTTCTTAGTATTATTCTTTCAAATCTCAGTGCCAATCCTTTTTAGCATCCTCCTGAAGAAAGAAATTTCAGGCTACTTTGGACATACTTTGTATAGGGTAGCCCTGCTCCGCAAAGAGTGGGTAAAAATAAATAAATAAATATAACAATAAATAAATAAATTTCGATGGTTTTGCTCAGTCTGCCAACCTTATTAACTGTGCCAACTTTACTAACTGCTGCCTATGTCTGCCAGTTAACTTTTGCTCCTCCAGACTGAACAAAAAATGCCCATTTATTTAAACTTTTTAGATTTTGAGATTTTGTATTGCTATTCTTTGGGCACAAAATCCACAAGTGAGAAGGTGAGGAACCAAAACTGAGAACAATCTCAAAACACCCAAATAAGTTTGAGTCTGTTGGAACAAAAGTCCTGATAGGACATCTTGCCAAAAGTGGAGTTGGATTCTTCAGCATTGATTAGAGCAAGTAGCCTCCCCAAACTGGATCACACCAGAAACCATTATTCAATCTAATGCTCCTCATAGGACGCTCTCCGAGAAAGAAACTGACCTACCTAAATCAGTTTCATAGGGAACAGCAGAAGACATTTCCTTGGTCTACACAGACCCATCTAGTCCGGCCCCAGAACTAGCGTTCGGTGGTCTCAAACATGGGTCGTTACTTGATAAATTAGTGTACATAGGATATACCATCCAAAATATGGCCTAAAACAATTCTTGAGTTTTGACTGGAGAAAGCTGGAGAAAATGGTGTACAAAGGATCCAGGAGAAGTTTAGGGCTGAGAGATGCATCCCTCTGTGAAAAGGAGATAGGACTGGGCACTGGAAAAGTGAAATAGATTCTTCCCAATAACTCGTCATTTCCACGAAGCCAAGACGATGCAAAAGCTGGGGGAATCTTCAGTTGGTTTACTTTACAAACTTGATTTTTTTTTTTTTTTATCTTTGCTACCCTATCAATACACGGGACATAGCTGGGGAAAGGGTCACAAAAAATCACCCTGGATGGTTTGTGGATCAATCCAAAGATGAACTTAGAGCAAGCAACCTTTAGGCAAAATACTTGGGGCTTTTCCGACAAGGGGGAGCTTTTTTTCTTAATTATTTCAACTTTTATTTTAGATTCAGGTAGTACAGTGCAGGTTTGGGACAAGGGTGTATTGCGTGTTGCTGATGTCTGGGGTACGATTGAGCCTGTCACCCAGGTGGTGAGCATAATACCCAACAGGCAGTTTTTCAATCCTTGCCCCCCTCCCTACCTCCCACCTCTAACTGTCTCCAGTGTTTTTTGTTCCAGGGGAGCTCTTGTTTGAGCTTACAGGCTTTTCTCCCTGGGGGAAGAACCATCGTATCTTTAAGATGGAAAAGGTTAAAATATATCAAACAACGATGCTCCCTCTTATGCTGTTATGTCCACTCCTTCATTGCAGACTTGAGTTCTTGGCTCATATTTCTGTACCCGAACTTGCATCATCATTATTATGGTAATCAATTTATGGTACCATCAATTTATGGTAACTTAGAGAAGAGAGCCTTCAAAGAAGGCAAAGGTGTCACTTTTGATCATCTCGCAGTTTATAATTCTAAAGAATTGCTATTAGGAATTTTAGATGGAGTTGTAGTCCTCCTGGGTGCCTCCTCCCCCGCCTCTCCCCACCCCTCTTCAAGTTGTTAAATCTCCAATTAGGAAGTTAAAGGTTTGAAAACAGAAACTCATTGTTTCCTCACTGCACTTCCGTATTCATGTTTGAAAACCAGCATTTGTGTGTGGCCAGTGTGGCCTAATGGATAAGGAGTCTGATTCCAGATCAGAAGATTAAGGGTTCGAGTCCCCTCGTGGTCATGTCCTTGCTCTATTGTCAGGAAACATCTTCACTTTCTGCATGTTTCCTTGAGCTTTCTACAAGCTGGTTAAAAAAAAAAAAAAAAAAACCTTTGGAAACTTGAAATGAAGAGAATGTTGGCAAGCACCCAACCCAGTGAGCAATCTGTGTACTGACTATTAAAGTGCACTTTGTCCCTGGCATAGGTACTACCGGAGGCATTCGTAATTTGGAATGGGCTTGGTTTTTCTAATTTATGGTCTTGTCCTACCTGTTTCATGAATTTAACAAACACACACAAAAGTACCTTTTTTTTTTTTTCTTTTAGACAGAGTCTTTCTCTGTCATCCAGGCAGGAGTGCAGTGGCACGATTTCGGCTCACTGAAAACTCGGCCTCTTGGGGTCAAGCAATTCTCCTGCCTTAGCCTCCCAAGTAGCTGGGATTACAGGCGCCCGCCATAACAACTGGCTAATTTTTGTATTTTTTTTTTAGTAGAGACGGGGTTTCATCATATTGGCCAGATTGGTCTCAAACTCCTGACCTCAGGTGATCCGCCCACCTCAGCCTCCCAAAGTGCTGGGATTACAGGCCTGAACCACCGCGCCTAGCATTTTTTTTTTTTTTTCTGAGTCTCACTCTGTCTCCCAGGCTGGAGTGCAGTGGCACAATCTCTGCTCACTGCAATCTCCGCTTCCTGGGTTCAAGCGATTCTTCTACCTCAGCCCCCCGAGTAGCTAGAATTACAGGCAGAGGCCACCACGCCCGATTAATTTTTGTATTTTTAGTAAAGAAGGGGTTTCACCATGTTGGCCAGGCTGGCCTCAAACTCCTGACCTCAAGGCGTCTGCCCGCCTTGACGTCCCAAAGTGCTGGGATTACAGGCGTGAGCCACTGCACCTGGCAGAAAAGTACCATCTTAATAGTAAGGACTCTCATAATAGTAGGAGTATTAGGTGCAGGGTATATGGGAACTCTAAAATCTTCTAAATTTTTCTGTAAGTCTAAGACTGTTTGACAATTATACTCTATTCATAAAATAAAAATGATTTTTTTAAAAGATACACAGTCATGTATTTAAAAAAACTTAGAGCAAAAATTTTGCCCTAGAAAGCAAATGCAACTCTAACAGGGTTCTTGTACTGGTTAATATCCACGTGAAAGATGATGATGACTTACAGGGCCTATGCCATTTTCTCTGATTTCTACGATTTCCTTATTACTCTCACACCATCTTAAATAAAACGGTAAACAGAAAAATAAAATAGTTCCAGACCTTGGTTAATAAAAGCAGAAACAAGGAGGAGAACGAGGAGGAGAAGGTGAAAGAGAAAGAGAAGAAGAAAAAGAGGAAGAAGTCACAATCAAGGAGAGTATATTACCAAGAAAAGGAAGTTTCTATCCAAAACATTCTTTGGGCTCTCAAAACTCCAGAGTCAAACCTTGTTAATAAATTTCCACAAAACTCTGAAGGTCACAAATCCAAATCCTAGTAGGAAAAGCTTTCATGATAATGTCATGATAAAGGCTCAGTTACAACAACCTGGAACTCATGTGGTTGGGACACTCACTCAAGCTCAAAGTTTTGAAGGATGTCCAGAATTTGAAAACAAAGTACTGAAAGAATGCACTATTATCACAGTAAGAGTGTGGCAACCCTATCAGCAAAATGAGTCAGGGCCCTCTAAGAAATCTCACAGGACCCATATATTGCTGAGGAAAAGTGGCATTTACTCACATCTGAAAAAACAAAACTGAATGTATGTCTTGCTTGAGCAGGGGTGAACTACAAACAGAAATGCAGTCTCTTGGCAAACAAACAAAACAAGAAACAAAACAAAAAGACAGGATATGCATAGGAGTTTAATTCTGAAGTGAAATTAAATTCACATAAATCAGCCTTTTGGATGGTACAAAGTAGCGACGGGTGTGAATTGTTCCTAGATTGACATACAAACAAAGCTCTTTTTTTTTTTTTTTTTTTTTTTTTTTTGAAATGTCTCACTCTGTTGCCCAGGCTGGAGTGCAATGGTGCGATCCGTGATCTCAGCTCACTGCAACCTCCGCCTCCTGGATTCAAGTGATTCTCCTACTTAGCCTCCTGAGTAGCTGGGACTACAGGTGCATGCCACCACACCCAGCTAATTTTTTTGTAATTTTAATAGAGACGGGGTTTCACCATGTTGGCCAGGATGTTCTCGATCTCCTGACTTCGTGATCCTCCCACCTCGGCCTCCCAAAGTGCTGGGATTACAGGCATGAGCCACCGTGCCCGGCCTTACGAATCTCTTCCACTTAGGAACTACTGTGTTAAGATAAATGTGGGTGCTAAATTCCAATTTGGCCTGGGCATGGTGGCTCACACCTGTAATCCCAGCATTTTGGGAGGCTGAGATGGGTGGATCACCTGGGGTCAGGAGGTCAAGAGCAGCCGGCCAACATGGTGAAACCCCTTCTCTACTAAAAACACAAGAATTAGCTGGGGTGGTGGCATGCGCCTGTAATCCCAGCTGCTCAGGAGGCTGAGACAGGAGAATCACTTGAACCCAGGAGGTGGAGTTTGCAGTGAGCTGAGATCAGGCCACTGCACCCAAGCCTGGGTGACAGAGTGAAACACTGTCTCAAAAAATAATAATAAAAATAAAATAAATAAATTCCAATTTGTTGCTGTGAATTCATGGTTAATTACGCAAAAGTGGAATATTCTATTCTTAATTGACTCAAATTAAAATTTCATTTAAATGTCAAGTTTTAAGATACCAAGATTGAGTGCTGATAGTATTGTTATTACCTGAGCACAAACTCCTGGACTCAGTTCTCCTGTCTTGGTCTCCCAAAATGCTAGGATTACAGGCGTGAGTCACTCTGGCTCTCCCTTCAATAATTTTTTTAAAGTCTATTTTATTTATTTTTTGAATTGACCTCTCACCCTGTCACCCAGGCTGGAGTGAAGTGGTACTGCAAGCATGGGTACTGCAGCCTCAAACTCCTAGGCCCAAGCAATCCTCCTGCCTCAGCCTCTGGTGTAGCTGGGACCACAAGTGGTGGTAGAGACAGGCTCTCACCCTGTTAGCCAGGCTGGTCTCCCAACTCCTGAACTCAATTGATCCTCCTGCTTTGGCCTCCCAAAGTGCTGGGATTTGAGGTGTGAGCCACTTCTCCTGACCAATAATTTTTTATATTAATAAATTTATGGCCAGGCATGGTGGCTCACACCTGTTATCCCAGCACTTTGGGAAACCGAGGCGGGTGGATCACCTGGGTTCAGGAGTTTGAGACCAGCCCGACTTACATGGTGAAACTCTGTCTCTACTAAAAATACAAAAATTAGCCAGGCTTAGTGGCGGAGGCCTGTAATCCCAGCTACTTGGGAGGTTGAGGCAGTAGAATCGCTTGATGCAGGGAGGTGGAGGTTGCAGTGAGCCGAGATCGCGCCACTGTACTCCAGCCTGGGTGACAGAGCGAGAGTCCGTCTCAAAATAAATACTTAAATAAAATAACATAAAAAAAATAAAATTTATGTCTACCAAAATAATTTATCTGCATTATGAGCAAAATATATCTATGTTTTGACTTGACACTTTTTGCACTCTCAACACTGTGCAATCCTCCTCATACCTTAAATCAGTGTTTTGTTCGTCCATTTGACAGTACGGCAGGGAAGAGTCTTGAATGAATAGCTCTCTGCAAGTCCGACTTTGCCCTTTCAAATCTTGCTTTTCAGAAACCTGCTAAGACAAGAGAGAATATAAGTAGCAAAATGCACCGCAAATACTCTCCGGGTTGCTCCAGGACAAAGCTGGGTTCAGTAGCCTGTTGAGTATGAATAAAAAAGAAGCATGAGAAAATGGAAAGTATCTACATCAGAACAGGATAGTGATTCCTAAATTTCCGGATGAATGGCCTGATGCATTTCCAGCTGAACTAGCCAGAAGTACGACGGTTTTAGTGGGTATCCACTCTAGCCCAAAACGTTCAGTCACTGCTTGACCTTTCTTCCTCATTCTTTCTCTTGTATTTTAAACCCAAACACGCCAAAATAAACAAACAAAAAGAAGCACAAACAAAACTGTTGCTGCCTGTATCAAAGCTGCAGGCTGCTCCCACCTGAGAACTGATACAACGTCACCTTCCCCAAACCTCCAATACCAGGGGCTACTGCTCCACGAATACTCAACCACACGCCCTCGAAAATGCTCAGCCTGTTTCCTGCAATGGAGAGCGCAGTGAGGCACTCTCAGAGTCACAGAATGTTGAGCAACAACGAGTCGTATCCTTTTGTGGGATCTACACTTTGAAACCACTCACCTAGAGACTTCTCTCTTCCCCAGGGCCTAGAGAAAGCTTGGAAGAGATGCGGCGCTTGGCTGCTTTCTTCCTCCACACTTTCCCCAATACCATCCGTCTTTAAAGACGCATCCCCGATTTTTCTTCTGCCTTCTTCTCCTCAGCTTCCGTCCACTCCTCAGCTCATTTCAGTTCCCAGCCACTTGCCTTTCTAGTATAGTAAGAACATAACCTGTAGATTAGGGATAAACTTCCCCGTACTCTCCCTTATGCCCCTGCCGGGTTTACAGTGTTCTCCAAAATTCGTATCTGGATTAAACAGTCGCACCACATTTTAGCTAAAGATGGGAAGAGTCTACTTTCTGCACTTCAGGGACTGATCAAATTTTCTCACTTGTGCGGGTGTAAGGAGGGTTTCACAAAGGCCGACATTTTTTCATAGGTTGAACCCAGCTTTCTTTGTGCTTTCCTCCTTGCTCAAAAAAATTTACTCTGAAAGAGTCCTCTGCCTTCGGCTTCTTTTGTGTTGTCTTTAAAACCAGAGCTAGCCAGGCTTGGCAGCAAACACCTGTAATCTGAGCACTTTGGGAGGCCGAGGCGGGAGGATCTCCTAAGCCCAGGAGTTCAAGACCAGCCTGGACAACATAGTGAGAAGACCGACCCTCCCCTTCCCCCCATCCGGTCTCTATAAAAAATAAAAAACGAAAAAACCAGAGCTATAGAGTCGCCGATGAAGCCGCTGCCACATTTCTAAGCCCAGATGTTGGACGCAAGCATGTGCAAAACTGCCACGTTTGCCACTCTTTGTTTTTGTCAAGTGTTGCAAATTAACCTCTTCTCTTTGCTTGTTTGATTGTTTTTCAGGAGTTGTTAACAACTTTATTGAAGTACACTTGATATATGCAAAACCCCTACACATGTTGAATGGAAGCAATTTATGAGTGAGGACACATGCATACATTTATAATGCTATTTCCACAATCAGGGTAATAAACACATTTATTAACTCCACAAGTTTCTTTGTGTTCTTTCATGTGCATGGGTGGGAAGAAGACTTAAACGTGAGAGTTATCTTTTTAACAAATTTTTAAGTATACATTATAGTATTGTCAACTGAAGGCACTATGGTGTGCAATAGATCTCTAGAACTTATTCATGTTTCATAACTAACATTTTAACTCACCGAGCAACAACTTCCCATTTCTCTCTGCCACTGGTCCCTGACAATCACTATTCTGTTCTCTGCTTTTATGAGTTTGACTATTTTAGATACTTCATACAAGTGGAATCATGAAATATTTGTCCTTCTGTGACTGGCTTATTTAACTTACCATAATGTTCTCCAGGTTAATCATTCGTGTTGGTGCAAATGGCAGAATTTCTTTTTTATAAAAGGCTGAATAATATTCCATTATATGTATATACCATATTTTCTTTGTTCACTCTGTCAATGGACATTTGTGTTGTTTCCTTGGTTATTGTGAATAATGCTGCAGTGAACATGGGAGTGCATATGTTTCTCCGAGATTCTAGTTTCGATTTTTTTGGGACATATACCCAGAAGTGGGATTGCTGGATCATATGGTAATTTTATTTTTATCTTTTGAGGAAACTCCATACTATTGTCCATAGCGGTGGCATCATTTTACATACCAACAGTGTAGAAGGGTTCCAATTTCTCCACATCTTTGCTAACACTTATCTTTCGAGTTTTTTTTTTTTTAAATAATAGACATCCTAATAGGTGTTAGGTGGTATCTATTGTGGTTTTGATTTGCATTTCCCTGATGATTAGTGATGTTAAGATTACCTCTTCACATACCTAGTGGCTATCTGTATGTCTTCTTTGGAGATAAGTCTATTCAAGTGCTCATTTTAAAATCAGGTTATTTGGGATTTTAAGTTTGTGTGTGTGTGTCTGTGTGTGTGTGTTTGGCTATTGACTTGTAGCAGTTTAAAAAATTTATTTGGTAGATTAACCCCTTATCAGATAAATGATTTGCAAATATTTTCACCCATTCCATAGATTGCCTTTCTCCTCTGTCGATTGTTTTCTTGGCTGTGAAGAAGCTTTTTAGTTGGCTATAGTCTCACTTGTCCATTTTTGGTTTTGTTGCCTGTGCTTTTGGTGTCGTACTCAAGAAATCATTGCCTACACCAATGTCAAGAAGATTTCTCCCTGTTTTCTTCAAGGAATTTTACAGTTTAGGGGCTTAAGTTTAAGTTTTAAATTCGTTTTTAGTTGACTTTGTGTATTAACGTCTTATCTCCTCACCTGGATCTACATTTCCTCTGCAGCACTCACAGAACTAGTCTTTATACTCTCCGGCACTACCGTGTGTGTGTGTGGGTGTGTGTGTGTATTGGCAGCTTCATAGGCAGAGGAAGTTTTTTTTAAAAAAAAAAAAAAAGGAGAGAATCTGAAGACATACTAGAAGATTCAGTCTTGGGACTTCGCTCCAGGTCGACGGAAACTGACACAGACAGTTGGCTAAAAGCAGTCCTTGAAATAGATGATGGCTGTGGAAGGATTCAAGGGTCTTTCGGTCCAGAATGCCTTTCTCCTCTTGACACAGCATCAAGACAAGATTCCATTCAGAAGTTTCAGAAGCAGAAGTTAAACATAGCGGACTTTAACCTATCATGCCCTAAGCCCTCACCTTTAGACAACAGTATATAATAAATCAGTAAAAGACGTCAATGCGAAGTGGGGGTGTAGCTCCATGGTAGAGTGCATGCTCAGCATGCATGAGGCACTGGGTTCGATCCCCAGCACCTCCACAAACGTTTTCCTATATATCTTTGAACATTTCGTTTCAGTCTTTGAATACTTTGTTTCAGTCTTTTCTTCTTTCTTTGTGCATACCCTAGCTTGTGTTTTTCCTACTCACAGCTAAGGTAAGCCATTTGGTACTCATTCATTTGTACTATGGGTCCTAACAGTCCTTCTGCCTCCCAACCTGACTGCTTCAGCACAGCTTTATAGTCATTTACTGAAATAGAGAAGCTGTTTATTCAAGATCCCCTGACAGTGAAGCAACAGTCATGCCGGCCATAGAAGACTCGTTCTCCTTTGCTGCCCTTTCTCATGACTATAAAGAAGTCAGGTGGCTCATGCCTGTAATCCCAGCACTTTGGGATGCCCAGGCGGGTGGATCACGAGGTCAGGAGATGGAGACCATCCTGGCTAACACAGTGAAACCTCGTCTCTACTGAAAATACAAAAAATTAGCCGGGCGTGGTGGCGGGCGCCTGTAGTCCCAGCTACTCAGGAGACTGAGGCAGGAGAATGATGTGAACCCGGGAGGCAGAGCTTGCAGGGAGCCAAGACCACGCCACTGCACTCCAGCCTGGGCGACAGAGTAAGACTCCGTCTTAAAAAAAAAAAAAAAGTCAGAAGTCAGGGGGAGAAAAAAAGAAAGAGAAGGAAAAAAAATCGCCCTTGGAAAACATCCATTAGATTTCTCTCCTCCCTGCCACCCTCACTCCATCCATATCTGACAGACTACAGACTCTGGAGAAAATTTTCTTTCTCATTTTCCTTTTCTCATTCTCCCCTACATTTCCACCACTCACAGAATCTTGGTTGGGCGGCAAAAGGTGGGTCCTATTACTAGTCATGGGAGTGCTGTGATCCCAGCTTTCTCTAAAGAAGGAATGTTTAGAATTTTATTCGAAAGAAAGATGTTTCTGGTGAAACTCCGAGGCTTTCAAAATCCACAGTTGAGAAAATTATTTTCAGAGATGGAAAAAGGCGCTTGGTCACTCTCAAAGCAGTGCCAGTCTTGGACAAAAAGGGTTATGTTTTCCTGTGGAACAGAAAAGCTTGTAGTTCACCGCCCTTGGGAGGAAAAGACCTTGTGGTTTCCTACAGCCAAAGAGGAGCCGAGGGGCCGGGCGCGGCGGCTCACCCCTGTAATCCTAGCGCATTGGGAGGCCGAGGTGGGCGGATCACCTGAGGTCAGGAGCTTGAAACCGTGGTGAAGACCTGTCTCTATTACAAATAGGAAAATTAGCTGGGCGCCGTGAAGCTCGCCTGTAATCCCAGCTACTCGGGAGGCAGAGGTTGCAGTGAGTCGAGATTCCGCCACTGCACTGCAGCCTGAGAGACAGAGCGACACTCCGTCTCAAAACAAAACAAAACATTATAGAGGAGCCGGGGAGACATTGGCAATGTGGGCCCTCTCAGGGCCATCCAAATCTTAGGCCTCCGTAAAGATCTGGCTTCAAGCTCTCTCCTTCGTCCCTTCCTCTTCCGCAACCACCTGCCTCCTCCTATCTCCCCACTCGTTTTCTTTACCATCTCTCATCACCGTCACCTCCACTTTCTCCCATTCCCGTTGATTCGGTTCCACTGCTTCCTCCTAGCTAAATTTCCCCCCGGAACTCAGCTCACTACAGTTCCTGCAGCTTCACTTTCTAGGTTGGCGTTCTCCAGCCTGGGTGATAATCATCTGAGGGAGACCTTTCAATTGTAAAAATCCCCATCTTTCCCCTATCCGGTGATTATCAGTCCACTATAGAGCTGTGAGTTACAAACGGCTGCACCAGTCAAGTTCTCAGGGCAGCTCCTCAGGCTCAGGAAACACTGCATTCCAATCTAAAACCTTTTGACTCTTTATTGGAGGTTGTTTCTGGTTGGCTATGTTATAAATGTCGCCTTGCCTCTAAACGCCCATCTCAGTGACTTTCCATCCCCAACTGAGCCTCACTCAGTTAATTCTAGTGGGGGTTGGGACAGGAGACAAAAGTTGGGAAGGAACCAAGAAGTTGATACATAATTTATTCACATATTCAGGAAGATACAGATTTTGCACAAATAAGAAAAATATTAGAGCGAAAGTTAAAAGCAAAAGAGAAGACACAAAGGTTTAGGATTACCTCCTAAAATCTATGTGGACTTATTTGGACACCCCAAAATTTAACAACAGGAGGAAAGTGTCTATTATTTGTGGCATTGAGATTGCCGAGGTTTCAGAATCTCTCCAGGAGCATGGGGTAAGAGTAAGGAGGCTGTAACATAAGTTTAAGTCACTTAAACTTAAATGCCTCCTATGTGTTTCTTTGTAGGTCTCAGGAACGGAACTGCAGCTTCCCTGAGACAAAGTCACTGCTGAGTTTCCCGATCATCATGATCCACTGAAAAGTTTGCTAGAGCAGTAACTGTGACAGCATACACTTAGGTTTTCTTTATTCTTTTTCTTTTCTTTTTTCTTTTCTTTTCTTTTCCTTCCTTCCTTCCTTCCTTCCTTCCTTTCTCTTTCTTTTCTCTCTTCTTTCTTTTTTCTTTTTCTTTCTTTCTCTTTCTTTCTTTTTTCTTCCTTTCCTTTTAGAAACTGATGTTTATTTTCCATCAACCTTATTTCCATGTTGTCTAAGAGCCTGTGCAAGAACAGCTTAAGATCATTCAGTGGTTGCTTCTATCCATTCAGTGGCCTGAGCAGTGTGAGCTGCAGACCAGTCTTCTGTGGCAGGTTGAGTGCTCCAGTCTTCAGTAGATAACTGCTGGGTTGGCACAGAGGACACCTGCATGCCTTCAGACCTGTCTGCCACCTCAGGCTGAGTAGCAGTGAACTCAGGAGCTGGAGCAGTCCATTCACCCTGAAATTCCTCTTTGGTCACAGCCTTATCAGCAGCAGCTTGCTCTTCTTTTTCAATCTCTTCAGGATCTCTGTAGAAGCAGGGATCAGGCATAACCTCCCATGGGTGTTCATGGGAAATGGTGCCACGTATGCGCCAATCTTCTGGGGCCAGCATCCACCACATCAAACCCACTGAGTGAGCTCCTTTGTTGTTGCATGGAATAGCAATGTCCACATAGTGCAGAGGAGAATCTGTATTACACAGAGCGATGGTAGGTAGGTTAACATAAGATGCCTCTGTGAAAGGCTGGTGATCAACCCTGGGGTCAGTAACCACAAGAAGCTGTGGTTCCTGGAAGGCTGCTTGGATCTGGTTAGTGAAGTTTCCAGGAGTGAAGCAACTGGAGTGGTTCCAGTGGCAGCAGCAAACTTCAGCATGGCCCTCTGGCCAGTATTCCTGGAGGATAAAATACTGACATCAGCAGGGTTTTCAATGGCAACAATGGCATGAGCTGCCAGCAGAAGCTTCTCTCAGGTCCTCTTCAGATTTCTGACGTACATGCCATCACTTTTCCTTTTATAGATGTACTGTTCCATTTGGAAGTAAAGAATGGTGCCTCCTAAGAGGGTTCTTGCTGCAAGGAACTTAAGGACATCCTCCTTCTTCATTTGCAGGACATCAAGGGCTCCAGACATTGTGAAAGTTTCCCTTCAAGTTACAACGGGAATCCAGAACAAAGCCGTACGGACCCCTCTGTGGGTAGCGTGGAAACGCACGCATAGGTTTTCATTTGGGACTTGTTTTCTTCTTCCACCTGGATCTAGATTTCCCCAGACAACTTTCTGAGTTCTGCTCTTTTGTACTCTCCTCCTAGCATTTCTAATTGTGTGGACAGCCAGAAGCAGTGAAAATCCAGGGGCCCTGGTGCAATGGTGTAGGAAATCTGTGATAGGGTGGAGACTACCTGGAGAAAGAGAAACACACTGGAGCTCCAGCCTGAAGCCAAGTGAGTTAACGTTGGCCAGGTTTGTTTGTGGGTGAAGCTTTGAGGTCATAGGGCTTAGCTATTCCCTTTTCTTGGAAAGGGGTGTGCAAAATATGGATTTCCTCATGGATTACAATGGCCAGAGTTCTACTGCTTCATGGGGACGTTTTGTCTTTCATGGTTTTTGATAGCTGCCTGAGAGATGTGTTGAGGGCTCCACACCAAATACTGTGGGGTTATAAACAGCAAGAAGTAAAAGATGCCCTGAGAACCCATGCTTGGCAAAATGGAAGTGGTCCAAGCTGTTTTTCACTGATTTGGCGACTCTGTGGGCCAATCGGGAGTCAAGGAAATGAGGGTCAAAGAGAAAGAAGGTCTATCATTTTGTCTTTGTCCAGAAATAATTCAGACAGCAGCATGACCGTAACATACCTGATGGGGATAGCCCTGCCAGGGGACTCTGTGACTTAGCTGGTTAAAACCTCTGTCCTGGGTTTGGGTCTCAGAGAAAACTGAACTTGTGATTCATCCCTGCTCCCTCTCCTGCTCCTTAAGGAAGTAGGAGGAGCATGCTGTTAGTGTTTTCAAACGAAGGAAATTTGATGCTATATTTGGAATTTCAACTTCACATTTAAAACACCATTTTCTAATACAAAAGGTAGCATGCAAAGGCTTTGACAAAGAAAACCGGTATCGATTTTTATACATTCACCAACACACGATTTGTACGGAAAAGAAAGTGCAGAACAACGATATACCATGATTTTTACTGACGCTTTAACGAGTGTTTCTTTCTAGAAATTCAAGCAACTTTATCTAGTCCCATTCCTCATCCACACACCTTTGGCCACACCTGCCTTTGGGACCTTTGGTACAGTGATGTGTGAAGTATTATTAATTCATTTAAAGATTCAAGAACAAAAAACCCTGAAGTTCATCGAGGAAATGTAGAAGGCAAAGAATTTAAATACGCTATTTGGCAATGCTTCTGAGGTTTTTACTTCAGCTAGATGTTTTGGTTTGGGGAACAGTGGGGAGTTATCTGGTGTCTTCTATCACATATTTTGTGTACATTTCCTGTGAAAGTCGATTTAACGTGCAATAAAAATGACTGCTACCAAAACCCAAGACCTAAGTTTTTTCTTTTTTTTTTTGAGACGGAGTCTCTCTTTGTCGCCCAGGCTGGAGTGGTGCAATCTCAGCTCACCGCAACCTCCACCTCCAGGGTTCAAGCGATTCTTCCGCCTAGGCTCCCGAGTAGCTGGGATTACAGGCGCTGGCCACCACGCCCGGCTAATTTTTAAATTTTTAGTAGAGAAGAGGTTTACACCATTTTGGCCAGGCTGGTCTCAAACTCCTGACCTGAGGTGATCCACCCGCCAAGGCCTCCCAAAGTGTTGGGATTGCAGGCGTGAGCCACCGTGCCCAGCCAAGACCTAACTTTTAAAACCTATTGGTAGATGGCTTGCTGTGGGCTGTAAGCTATTCCAGAGGACGAGAGCTGGCTGTCTTCAGTCATCTAAATTATGTTTTAAGCGTTCGCGAGGCAAAGCACTGAGTGCCACCTTACATTTAGACAACCTTTACCTACTAACTCACCCAGAAAAACTTGGGACCTGTTGCCCAGCCCCTCTGTTGCTCACAATTCAATTCTCAGGGGCAGAGGAGGTGGTTGGAGGAGCCCTGAGGAGACAGGCGTAAGGCAACCAGTGGCAAGATTTTCTGCTCCTCAGCTCATAAAACATAGATGCAAGGAAAATTTTTTCTGAGTTGCCTATTTGTTCTTATTTCCATTCTTTTTCAGTCTGGCTCTTTAGTGATACCGCCAAACGGAACTCAAAGTGCATGGGTCTGTAATGTGACTGCAGGGTTCGTGCTTCCTGCCAAGGAGATCCTGATGGTAATGTATCTATTTATGATTTTGTTTATGCTGGGCTACAAGTCAATATCTACATACAGTTAGAAACAATAATACCACGACCCACACACAGCTTTGATGTAAGCCTGTAAAGTTTTAACATTAATCAACATAATTTAAGAGATATTTGTGTCTGGAAAAAATATAAAGAAGAACTCCTTGTGGAGTAATCTGTGCCCCCGTTTCAATGTCTGCTTGTTTCAGTCACGTTAGCAATATATTCTTCTCATGATAAGTTTTATAAAAAGCCACAGATTACTGCCCGAATAAATAGCATAGTATTAAAAGCAACACATTTGACACTCTCCTCTTTTTATAGGAGCAGGGAAAACGTGACAAACACATGCAAAGAATGAGAAAGGAGAATGAAGAAAAGAATGGCTGGAAGAGCTGAGGGCCGAACCCGGGGTCTCATACATGAGAAACACACGCTCTACCACTGAGCTACCCTTGCAGCCCGCAATTGGGTCCTGTTGGCTTATATATAAAATATCACTTTGTTTCCAGTTTGTTGGTTTCATTTTCTGTTGTTTGGATAAAGATCGCTGGATTACATTCCTCTACTTTCATGAAATCACTGAATTGGATACTGTTTGGCAGCTAACAGTATCCTAATATACTTATAACAGTATACTAAGACACTAAGATTACAGTCCAAATGACACAGTTTCTTATCCTCAGACTTTCCCATTCCTGTTAGCCTGCTCCAAGCTCCATTCATAGGCAAACTGCATGAAAGCTACTTTCCTCCACCAGCAAAAAGCAGAAATTTCCAACATTGAGGACTGTTCAGTCATGGAGAAGGATCCCTGATTTTAGTCTAGATCTTTAGTCCAGAGTTCTTCCAATTGAGCTATGTTTGCCACACTTCTGCTTTCTCCCGCAATACTGACTCAGATAAAGTGCCTCTCAGTCCAGAGGCAGCCTTCGGCAAGTTGAATTCACACTGTATTTGTCAGACGCTGTAACAACATCCATTTTCCAGCTGACTCTCAATCCTCGTTAATGCATCACGAGCTCTGAGATTGTCCTCAATTTTGGTTCCACACCTTCATCTCTAATCCTCTCTTAAGGACTATGTTCACAAAGGATTTTTTTTTTAAAAGCTTCAAAATTTTATTAACTTTAATCAATTGACATTTTCCCAGACTAGAGGAATAAACAAGGCAACAGCAAACGCAGAACAGCGAAGCCAGGATGGGTGACTGAGCAAAGCTATCCCAACAGGAAAGCTTGCTGTGCATATAGATGTTCCAAAGAATAAAGCTGGAGAGCCCTCCAGCTTTCAGAGTGCCATAAATGTTCACAGTGCCATCAATAAATGAAAAAATGTGATGAAGTCCTGGATAGCACAGAGCTAATAGAATTGGATTGGCCAGCAGGGGAAGAGCATAGTTCATAGCTGTTCTGTCCCTGGGATGCTTTCATCACTTCCATAATGAGTCTGAAAAAAGAAAGAGGGTGTGTATTATAGACATGCACAGTTCTAGGAACCTGGGACACCTATTAGTGGATGCAGCAGCTCTGGATTAGAAAACTAGATAGAAGGAAGAAGGAAGAGAGGAAAAAATTCTCTCCATCACTTGAATTTATCCAAAAGACAAATGTTCTCCATCACAGGTAATGAACATTATTTTGTGTTCAAAATTAAAGCACGTTGGTGGTGGGATTTTCTTTACTTTTTTTCTTTTTTTCAAGCTCCTTCACGAGATGCAAGAGCCCTTATTCAAATTTTTGTGTTCTATTCCGGGTATGTGATAAAGGTTTATAAATAGTCTGTGTCCAAGGCATTCGATTTGTTGTCCAAAGTGTTTTTCCTGGGATGGCTGGAAAACCATCCTAATTTTCCCAACTGCTAGTGTCTTTAGGATAATACCCAAATAATTCCCACTTCTAGTGTCTTTAGGATTAGCTATTATGGCAAAAAAAAAAAAAAGTCCACAAGTTTCTTTTTTTTTTTTCTTCTTCTTCTTTGTTTCTCTTCGTTCTCCTAAGTAACACTGTAGAAAAAAAGAATAGGTGAAAAGCTGCTTAGTGTTGTTGCATTCATGATGTTGAATAAGCATTTTTTTCTTTTGTTTCTTCTTTCTGCTATCACAGAAATCATGCTTAATTTCCGTGTGAGTAGTTTAAAAAAAAAAAGGAACTGAAGGCATAAAGTAGGAGAGAGGATTCCGCATTGCGCTACTGAAGGTATGTGTAGTATAAAAGTACTTGGGGAAATCGAATAAACAAAACCATGGAAGTGCTGGGCATTGAACTCTGGACCCCATACATGCAAAGCATGTGCTCTACCACTGAGCTATATGCCAGAAAGATGAACAAGGATTTTTAAATTTTTGATGAGGTTCAAATTATTGCATTTTATGCCTTTGGAAATATATCAAGATGTATCTCCAAGAGAGCTTGGCTATCACAAGAGTGTTGCTCAGTGGTAGAATGCATACTTAAAATGTGTGCTGTCTTGGTTTCATTTCCTGAAAACGTTGCTGCTCTTTAGCTACTCACCAACAACCACCCCGTCTTTTGTCACACACTTTAATTGTATACATGATCCAAAGGACTCCCTTTAGTGCTACTCCATTTGTACGCCATAAACTTCTGCACCACCCAGGGCAAAAGACTATGGCAAAGACTAGATGGAAGAGGATAAAACAAAGGATCAATAGATCACTCGAAATCATCGCTAGGAGACAGAAACCTGACCACACATTAACGGAAATTTACCTTGGGTTCCAATTCTCCACATCTTAAAGATTATCAAAGACAAAAAGAAGAGAAAAACAAAGAACACCACCACATTTTATTTTTTATTTTTATCATTAATTTTAAAATTTTCTTTGTTGTGTCTGGCTCAACCAACAGGATGTGGAAGGGCAGGAAGTTTTTTTTTTCTTAATTCCTGTCACTTATCTTCTGTCTCCCTCCTCCACGTATCCATCCCACACTGCCAAGGAATTGTATTCAGCCATCACACATAGGAGTCAATAAGTTCTAAGCCTTTCTTAGTGGGTAAATACATTGTATAATAAAAGCACTTAAGAAACCTGAAAGCTAAAAAGTTGGAAACAATCGAAGTATTGGAAGAGAAATTGAATAAAGTTTCTAGTCTGCAGTAAGCTGAGATAGCTCGATTAGGAGGGCATTAGACTGAACATCTAAAGGACACTGGTTCAATTCTGGGTTTTGGCAAGTTTTCCTTTTCAGAGGAGAATCTACCAGCGATCTACCTTTGCAGTCTTAAAATTTCATATGAACTGCATCTCTTAATTTATGTTTAGTAATTGATATTCGGGGGAGCAAAAGAGCATGGCACATGAGGAAAGGAATTTCATGTCTGATTTCCTTTGCTTCTCCATATATAATAAAGCAATCGCAATGCCCCATGAATTTTGATGTGTGAAATAAAGATGAACTGTAAAATTCATTTTGATACTTACAATTTTGTTTTATTTTTTCTTAATTAGAGTGACATTAGACAGAAAATGAAAAATACCATGACAGGCCGAACAAAGAGTGACTGAAAGGGAAAAGCTTTGTATTTTAGCACCTTTGATGACACTTGCCCCTGCTTTTTGAATAAGGGGCCCTGTATTTTCATTTTACACTGGGCCTGTAAATTATATAGCTGGCTTTCATCAATATTAAATAGACATTCACAGTACATATAATTGTAGTATCTATAATCGGCATTCATAATTACAGATAATTCATAATTGACATTTTACAAATTTGGAGAATTGAAGACATTCTAACTCTTCACATACCTATCGTTGAATTATAATAACAAGAGCACTGGCCAGTATTGTATTAAAATCCATGCCCACAGTATACGTTCCCTCTCTAAACTTCAATTAATTGTTCTTAACTCTTTATATAAAATTGGAATACTTGAAACGACCTTGCACAGAAAATCCCAATGGAAGATATGGCTTATCATTTTTTAAGCAAAAAAAAAAGGGCAGGATACTATAATTATCGTCCAGCCCTTTGCTATTTTTATGTAGCCCTATGTTGGGAGGACGTACAGTTTCAGTTTGTTTCCAAAGCCTTTGGATACCACCTATTACATCCAAAATCAGGGGCGGAGGATCCCCGATGGTAGAAAGGAACAGCAGAAAATCTCAAGTTTTAAGAGAGTGGGCAGGAAGGCCTGCCCACGTTGCCAGTCAAGGCTCACGCTGGGATTTGAACCCAGGATCATCCTGTTTACTAGACAGGCACTTTAACCAACTAAGCCACAGAGCCCATGAGAACTGTCCTTGATTTCCTTCTATCAGAGTATACTTTGGTATTTGTGGTAGAATTTAGATTTTCCTTTTAATTAAAGAAAAAAAAGTTGTTCATTTCTTGGATTTTTATTTGGCCTTTGATTCTACTCACAGCCACTCAGACAGTGAATAACAGCTTTGATGGAAGCACTGCTTTGCCAGTCTTTTTCTCTTGCTCTTCATAACCTCACTGTATTTGGCTTGGAGCCTCGTTAACTCATGGGAACTCAAGTCAAGGGAAAAATTCAAGCAAGATCAAAGGAGAAGGGACTATGAGTAAATATTTTTATTTCATGCTCATTTTAAGCTTTCTAAGGCATTTGACTTAATGTTTAGATTGTGCATCTGCGACAGAGGAAAGTGCCACAAGTTCTTCCACTTTAAAGTCAACCCCTGGAAATGAGCTCAAGCAGTTCCTATGATTTACACAAGTTTGAAAAGGAAGGAAAATGAGTGAAGAAGGAGCTAATAACTTCAGTGACTTTTTCTAGGGAACGTTACAGCTCTTGATCTAGACTCATAAAGAGATGGAAGACAAGGAAGACAGGAGGGAGGAAAACAGAGCATTTTGGATCTTTAGCGATTATCTTGTCCCTTTAAAATGGAACTCTCTCTGCCAAGAGGAGAATTCAAAGGAGATTCACAGATTAGGACAACACCTACCAAATGAGTTAGTGGAATATATATGTGTGCCCCAGCTAGATTGATTCATGCAGCTCAGTTGATAAGCATTCAAACTATTAATGTAAGGAATGAAGATTCGGGTCTCTGTCACCAGTCTTTTTTTTTTTTTTTTTTTGAGACGGAGTCTTGCCCAGGCTGGAGTACAGTGGCACAATCCTGGCTCACTGTAATTTCCGCCTCCCAGGTTCAAACAATTCTCCTGCCTCAGCCTCCCAGGTAGCTGGGATTACAGTCATGCACCACCACATCCAGCTAATTTTTGTGTTTTTAGTAGTGACGGGGGTTTTAATATGTTGGCCAGGCTGGTCTCGAACTCCTGACCTCAGGTGATCTGCCCGCCTCGGCCTCCCAAAGTACTGGGATTATACGCATGAGCCACCATGCCCGGCCTAGAAGTAGAGTATTTTCTAAGAAGTTGAAAAAACAATAATTCATTACAACCTGAAGCTAAATCTGCTAAGATATGTTACAACTAGCGAAGGTGAAATTATGAGAAGGAAAGAAAGAGGCTTAGCTGAACAATTTTAAAAACTTGTGATGAATGTAAGCCTATTGTTATTTATTATATTATTCATCAGCAGATAATTTGTGGAAAATATTTGATGGTATCAGGTGTTATTGGACAGTAACGTCAACAGTGGACTTAATTTGCTCTGGTGGACCAACCATCATCACTTTTACAAATTTTTGACAGAAATTAGAAGCCGAAGGTCCTGACAAGAGGGATCACACAGCAGTTTAATGACTTAACACTGACAAGTTTTGTGTGTGTTTTTTTAACTCTGGGCTGAGATGGAAATTTTTTTGGAAGGGGAAGAACTGCCCTGAATTACTATGATCAAACACTGAATGGCTTTGGAAGTTAGCTTTTGTTTCAGATGGGATAAACCTTTTTAACAAATTCAGCCCAAAATTACAAGGCAAAACAATTTTTATATATAAAACTTGTACTGTAGTAAAGTCATTTTGAGGACAGCTAACACTGCTAGAATCGTAGTAATATTAAGCTGCCCTGTGCACTGCCTGTGCTGTCAAAAGTTAAAAGAAGCAATTCTCCAATCCCACAGAAATTTTCAGCAGATATATTTTCTGAACTTGAACTACAGTACCAGCAGGGTGTTAAAAACTTAATGCAAGGGCAAAAGCAATTTTCATATTTCAAAATCTACTTAACTATGCAATTGAGGAGCTTCAAACTAAGCCTCACTTTAAAGTGACTAATTCACAATGTAATGACATGCTAAAAGCAAACATAAAGAGATGAACCTACTGGAATCCAGGAATGTCTTCCATGAATGAATATGCCCCAAATCATATACTCACAGATTAATATTAGCCATTTGGCATCTCCTATCTTTATGGAAAGATATTTTCAAAGATGAAATAAATAAAATTGCATTACAGGTCATTAACAGATGAGTATTAGCAAATGACTTTGATGACAGGAAACACTAACTTTGAGCCCCTGTCTGTAATAATAATTATTGGTATTATAATGATGATTTAATACTTCTCATTATCAATAATTATACTCAATTAGTATTGTATTTTGAATTTCATCAATAAATATGAGTGGACTTTTTTTCTCCCTTGTTATATAAGTACCTACATAATATCCTTGATTTGGCCATTTGACTTGCAAATCCTGAAATATTTACTACTTGGCCATTTACAGAAAAAGGCTTCTCTCAGGCTTATTTAATGAAAGCACTAATCCCATTTATGAAAATTCCACCTTTATCACCTAATCACCTTCCAAAGGCCTTAAATCCTAACTTAATGACATTGGTGATTAGGTTTCAACATATGAATTTTCAGTGATGGGGGCAGTCACAAACATTCAGATTACAGTAGGAGTATAATTAAAAGCCTGGAAAACACAATTAACTTTGCACAAGCTTACTTTGACAAAGAGTCCCTAGGTTGATCTCCAATAATTTCTATTTCCTAGTGTTGAAGTATTTGTGTAATACTCTCCCCTTGAGTGTGAATGGGACTTGTGACTTCCTTCTAACCAATAGAATATGGCAAAGGTAAAGGGATGCCACTCCCATAATTACACAAATATGTATATAAAACATACAATATATTGTTTATATTATTATATACATACATTATTACAATCTATAATAACAGGTGTATATAAGGCATTTTATATATAGATATATAAGCAATTTTAAATATATATACACACACAAATACATATTCAAAATAGAGCACAAAAATCCTGTGTAGGTCATTGATGATAATGACAGCATTTGGGGTGGAGAAGATCCAGAGATCGAATCTGCAGGGAAGAAGAAGGAAATGACAATGGGAGATGATAGCAACAGAAGAGAGAGGGCCAGAGTCTGGTATATTTGACAGGCTTGAGTCTCAGGGGAATGACAACAGCATTCACTCCAAAAAGACCTGTAAGCAGCAACTAACGTCTCTACTAGAGAGGGTAGAAGTCTTTAATACAATTCGTTTATGCTGTAGATTTCAGGAACATGCTCCTATAACATGCCTTGGCTGAATCACAAGACATTAGGAGTGCATGGTCTTTCTGGGAAAGAGGAGGGGGCGTTTTTTGTGGAAAATGTAATTTTGATGCTTCATAAGGCTGGTGGCATGGAATGGCTTTGTGTGGCACTTTTTGCATGGAAAAGGTGATTCCCACTTACTTTGGTTGGAGCTTGTGTTCTAGAGCTCATGTGATTTAGTCCACAGAACAACTGGTGATTTTTTGTGACTCAAAGTTGTCCAAATTTGTGGGGTAGGAGAGATGCAGATTAACTAAACTCCTTTATTCAAACATTTACAGCGGCCTCTCACTTTGTGTGACCACTTGGTTTCTTTTAAAAAGTGGCAAATTATTTGCAACAAGCACTTAATTAACACAAACCAGACCAATCATCTTTTCTGTGTCCTTTTCTCATGTTTCATGGAAATATCCTTAGACACGTTTAAATTTTAACTGGGCTTATTTGAGCAAAGAACAACAAAATGAAACATAGCAAAACAAAATAAAAACGATGAAGAATCAGGCAACCCTGCAAAGCAGAGCAGGTTCAGAGAATGCCAACCAATAACATGGCCTAACAGCATTTATGTGAAACAGAAGTACAGTGGAGACAACCTCACTGGTCACAGCTTAATTGGTTAATTGGTTAATTGCTTACAAAGCCTCCGGCAATTAGTTAATGCTCAGCTACTGTATTTCAACTGCATATTAGTTTGGTCTGTTAGACTTAGTGGAGGAGCCTAGTCCAAATCAATGACCTCCTAGACATTTTATTCAACAGGTAGAATAGCCTTTATCTTTCCTTCAAACCTCTTGCTTTTTTTTGCACTCAAGTATCCCTCTATAATATTTTCTCCTGATTTAAGTGAAACACAAAAACTATTTTCTGTCATAAACTGGATTGCGTGATCAAATTTTTCTTTTTTGTTTTTTTTTGTTGTTGTTGAGGTGGAGTCTCGCTCTGTTGCCCAGGCTGGAGTGCAGTGGCACTATCTCAGCTCACTGCAAGCTCTGCTTCCTGGGTTCATGGCATTCTCTTGCCTCAGCCTCCCGAGTAGCTGGGACTACAGGTGCCTGCCACCACGCCAGGATAATTTTTTGCATTTTTAGTAGAGACTGGGTTTCACTGTATTAGCCAGGATGGTCTCGATCCCCTGACATTGTGATCTGCCTGCCTCAGACTCCCAAAGTGCTGGGATTACAGGCGTGAGCCACCGTGCCCGTCCTGTGTGATCAAATTTATGTTGATTCATCGAAGTTATTATTAGGACTACGAATTTAGACTACTGGGAGGGAAAATGTAGAAATATCCCACAAACATAAGGTCATTGTCCTAACTCAGTGCAGACAGTGTGTCTGTGCCCCCTGTTCATGTGATGGTGTGTCTGTGCCCTTCTCTGATGTGTCCATAAATGCTTAGGTCTTCCACTCCATTTCTTTTTTTGCAGACTTTTCAAATGTTGGTGCTCTCTCAACAATACCCAGATTCTGAGCTCAGCACAGGTAGAAGACAAAGAAGTTTTTCTGCACTCTCGCTTCTTTCACTTCAGGATTCAAACTGCCTCCTTTTGTTCAATGCCTCCTCAGTTCAAAACTGGCATTGTTGAACATCTACTTTTCTATCTTTTAGGAGAAGGTAAAGAAACAAGAAAACGGCTTGTTTCTTTATTGGGGATGATCTCTTCTATGCCTGTCATCAGGGCCAGCCTCATGGATCTGTGACCAGTGCAGTTCACAGGGCTTTGAGCTCCACACATTGTGCAACAAAGTCTTGCTTTTCATTATTGGGTTCTTCATCCCACAGGACGCTGCTTTTTCCAAAGTACTCGAGCTGGCTGACTTCTTAAAAATGCCCCAGCCTTGCTTAGTGGCGCGGCTCATGGCTGTAATCCCAGCACTTTGGGAGGCTGAGGCGCGCAGATCACGAGGTCAGGAGATTGAGACCATACCAGCTAACACAGTGAAACCCCGTCTGTACTAAAAATACAAAACTTTAGTGGGGCGTGGTGGCACGCGCCTGTGGTCCCAGCTACTAGGGAGGCTGAGGCAGGAGAATCACTCGAACCCGGGAGGCAGAGGTTGCAGTGAGTCGAGATCATGCCTTTGCACTCCAGACTGGGTAAAAAGAACGAAACTCCATCAAACAAACAAACAAACAAACAAAGAAAAACAAAAAAAACAAACAAAAAAACCCAAAACCAAAAAAAACTCCACCATCCTAATATTAATATTAAACTTTCCTCCAAATCCAAGAACAAACCCTCTTGAACTAATTCCTGATGCTAGTCTGAGATGCATGAAAGATGATATTGAAGTGTGGTTAAGTGTCTAAGGAGATCCTCTTCAAGTTAAGGTGATTTTCCTGCTCTCAGAACTTTAATTTTTCCCATTAAATTTTTGTGAAGTACAAGACTGTAGCCTACATAGCAGTGATTGCTCAGAGTGGCTAGAGAGAGTAAGTGAATAACAAAAATGTCAACAAGTAACTTTGGTAGAGTGGAGGAAGCATTGGGAAGATGTTAGTAAAAGAATACGAAATTACAGTTAGAAGAAGTTCAATAAATCTATTGTACAACATGATGACTATAGGTAAAAACAATACAATGTATTGAAAAATGATGAGATTTTAAAATGTCACCGCAAAAATGATGACTATGTGAGGTAATGCATATGGTAATTAGCTTGATTTAGCCACTCCACAATGCATATGTGTGCATGTAGCATTTTACTTTTTATTTGTATTTTAAATTTTAAATTGACAACTAAAATTACGTTTTATCATTTGAGATATATATCTCAAAATAGCATGTTGTACATGATAAAAACATAATTTTACTTGTCAACTTAAAATTAAAAATACAAATAAAAAATAAAATGTTATGTAGCACTTTTTTTAGAACAGGATATTAGCACAGATTATCTTCTTGTATATGAAGATGGGTTTTAGAAACCACAGGAAATTCCGTGTGACCCATGGTTACCCCTGTCAGGGCCCCTGACTTACCGCAACAACAATAAAATTACATAAACATTTTTTATATTGGCATAGGTGTTTGTTCTTACTATTCTCCACTTAGAGAAACTGGTAACAATAATTTATTCCAAAAAGTGTTTATCATATCTCAGGTTCAATCTTGAGTTACCAATTTTTAAAAAAATCCTATTATCTGCTGTCTGCATTGGGACGGAAAAGGTAATGACATGTTCCTTGTAAATGGGAGCTTTTAGTTGAAGAGATATGATGTCACCTGTGAAATATACTTGTACCAAAAATAAATGATATACTTGTACCAAAAATAAACCAAGGAGAAAATGGTCATGGGTGGAATGCTTTGATGTCAAGGCTGGGAAAAAGGTTTCCAAAGCAGTTGAACTCTTTGATGAGAGATTGACAAATTAGCAAGAACAGTTCACTGTCAATCACCAGATATGCCAGGAGTAGGGAGCTGCCTGACTTGCCCGAAGTGGAGTGGTAGAGCTTTAGAGGTAACTGTTGTGGCTATAAGAGAACATGAGTTCATCAAGGGACAGAGTCTGGGAGATGAGATTTTTGGAAAACCCAGACATAGGGCTAAGGAGAGTGAGCTATCAGAGAATTGCGTGGAAATGTCAGTACGATATGAATCAGAGTAATTGACTATCACATTTTATGCATAAAGGGGGAGATTAAAGAAGCTGGATTGTGAAGTAACGGTAAAGGTTTTCTGGATGTAAGGAATGATAAAAACAGTACAATACACTTTTTTTTTTAAGACAGAGTCTCACACTTGTACCTAGGATGGAGTGCTATGTGCAAGCTTGGCTCACTGCAACCTCCACCTCCTGGGTTCAAGTGATTCTCCTGCCTCAGCCTCCCAAGTAGCTGGGATTACAGGTGCTCGCCACCACACCCAGCTGATTTTTGTATTTTTAGTAGAAGTAGGGTTCCACCACGTTGGCCAGGCTGGTCTCGAACTCCTGAGCTCAGGCAATCCTCCCGCCTCAGCCTCCAAAAGTGCTGGGATTACAGGAGTGAGCCACCGCACCCAACCAACAATACACCTTTATGTTTGTCTCCCAGAGTGGAGTTTTAGTAAAGTGGTGAAGATGAATGATGGTAGATATAGGAAGTTTGAGATAGAATGGATGATGAGAAGAGGGAGGATTGACAATACAGAGTATTGCCACAGCATGTATATCCAAGAACACTACATTGGTAAAGGTTATCCATAGAGCAGCTAAGGGTATCTTCAGTGTCTTAAATTATTAAATAATGATGACATCATCCCATATGTATTGTAGATTTATCTCATATGTATTGATTTTATGTATGATAGAAATGCTGTAAGCAAAAATGTGTTTAACCAAAATACCACATTCACCTAGACAGTTTGAAGAAACAGAAATTTACACTAAAATTCCCTAGTTTGAAAACAACTTGATATGTGATCTGAAATGTATTATTATGTATTCATAAAAACTCATATTACCTTAGTAATATTGCTAAAAGGCAGTTTATTTTAGATTTTATGAGCCTTAGTAGTAGCTGATCTACACTCTCTTGTCTAGTATTTAAATAGATAATATAAAGATGAATACTCTTTCACAGAAAAGTCATCCTTCAGTAACTGCTTTGGGAGATTTATGGGTCTTAAAATCTCTATGGAATCTAAATTGGCTTTTTATTTATTGGTCTACTTTGAGTGTAAATGAAAACAGATGAATGCCACCTTCCTTACCGATAGTTTTTTGTTCATTTTAAATCTGAAATTTTTATTTTGGTAATAGCTTGAATTTATATTAAAGCTTTTTTAGTTTTTTTCCCCCTAACTATTAATAGAAGCAAACTCTTACTGTTTATTTATGACGGAACACACATGCAGGACTTGAAAGATGTTACTAATAATGTCCACTATGAGAACTACGGAAGCAGAAAACTGGCAGCTGTGATTTATAATTGATACCAACAAGAATAAAGGGCAGCTCACTAAGTATGTATTTTTTCTCCAGAAAAGCTATTCTTTCTGTAGTCAATCATCATATTGTTTCATTGTCATTAAATTTCTCCCGGCTACTCAATAGAAAATTTGGATAAAGTTCTCTATGCAAAACAGCATGTTTATATTGTTATATTTTGTTAAGAATAGAAACCTTTTTTAATGATCGATTTTGATAGAGTTTTCACTTACAGATTATGTGGAAACAAAGGACAGGCCTTAACAAAAGGAATATTCAGATGAATTTATTCTTGGTTACCTTCTCTATTCTTATGCCAGGGAGTAAATTAGCTGGAGTTTCAGTTTCTTTTGGTTGTTAGAGTGGTGTAAGTGACTAAAAAGTGTGTAGCTTTGCCTTATTGAGCTTGTATCTCAAGCTGTGGTGTTTTTATGTTGGGGTCAAAAAAAGAGATGTGTGAGGAAGCTGGTAACCATGTCTGTGCCATACTTTTAAAAAATTTGTCATTATTGAAGATCATAATTACATCATATGTCACTTAACAATGGGGATGCATCCTGAGAAATGTGTCATTGGGCTATTTCATCATTCTGTAAACATCATAGAGTGTACCTACACAAACCTAGATAGTAGAGCCTTCTACACACCTAGGTTATGTGGTCTAGCTATTGCTTGTAGGCTATAAGCCTATACAGCATGTTACTGTACAGAATGTTATAGACAGTTGTAACATGATGTTAAGTATTAGTGTATCTAAACATAGAAAAAGCGCAGTAAAAATACAGTAATATGAAGGACCTCTTCAAGGAGAATGACAAACCACTGCTTACTGAAATAAAAGAGGATACAAACAAATGGAAGAACATTCCATGCTTGTGGGTTGGAAGAATCAATATCGTGAAAATGGCCATACTGCCCAAGGTAATTTATAGATTCAATGCCATCCCCATCAAGCTACCAATGACTTTCTTCACAGAATTGGAAAAAACTACTTTAAAGTTCATATGGAACCAAAAAAAAGCTCACATTGCCAAGTCAATCCTAAGCCAAAAGAACAAAGCTGGAGGCATCATGCTACCTGACTTCAAACTATACTACAAGGCTACAGTAACCAAACAGCATGGTACTGGTACCACAACAGAGACATAGATCAATGGAACAGAACAGAGCCCTCAGAAATAATGCCGCATATCTGCAACTATCTGATCTTTGACAAACCTGAGAAAAACAAGAAATGGGGAAAAGATTCCCTATTTAATAAATGGTGCTGGGAAAACTGGCTAGCCATATGGAGAAAGCTGAAACTGGATCCCTTCTTACACCTTATACAAAAATTAATTAAAGATGGATTAAAGACTTACATGTTAGACCTAAAACCATAAAAACCCTAGAAGAAAACCTAGGCAATACCATTCAGGACATAGGCATGGGCAAGGACTTCATGTCTAAAACACCAAAAGCAATGGCAACAAAAGCCAAAATTGACAAATGGGATCTAATTAAACTAAAGAGCTTCTGCACAGCAAAAGAAACTACCATCAGAGTGAACAGGCAACCTACAAAATGGGAGAAAATTTTTTCAACCTACTCATCTGACAAAGGGCTAATATCCAGAATCTACAATGAACTCAAACAAATTTACAAGAAAAAAACAAACAACCCCATCAAAAAGTGAGCATAGGACATGAACAGACACTTCTCAAAAGAAGACATTTATGCAGCCAAAAAGCACATGAAAAAATGCTCATCATCACTGGCCATCAGAGAAATGCAAATCAAAACCACAATGAGATAACATCTCACACCAGTTTGAATGGTCATCATTAAAAAGTCAGGAAACAACAGGTGTTGGAGAGGATTCGGAGAAATGGGAACACTTTTACACTGTTGGTGGGACTGTAAACTAGTTCAAACACTGTGGAAGTCAGTGTGGCGATTCCTCAGGGATCTAGAACTAAAAATACCATTTGACCCAGCCATCTCATTACTTGTTATATACCCAAAGGACTATAAATCACACTGCTATAAAGACACATGCACACATATGTTTATTGTGACACTATTCACAATAGCAAAGACTTGGAACCAACCCAATTGTCCAACAATGATAGACTGGATTAAGAAAACGTGGCACATATACACCATGGAATACTATGCAGCAGTAAAAATGATGAATTCATGTCCTTTGTAGGGACATGGATGAAGCTGGAAACCATCATTCTCAGAAAACTATCGCAAGGACAAAAAACCAAGCACTGCATGTTCTCACTCATAGGTGGGAATTGAACAATGAGAACTCATGGACACAGGAAGGGGAACTTCACACTCCGGGGACTGTTGTGGGGTGGGAGCGGGGGGATGGACAGCATTAAGAGCTATACCTAATGCTAAATGACGAGTTAATGGGTGCTGTAAACCAACATGGCACATGGATACATGTGTAACAAACCTGCATGTTGTGCACATGTACCCTAAAACCTAAAGTATAATAAAAAATAAAATAAAATACAGTATAAAAGATTAAAAATGGTATATCTGTATAGGACACTTGGTATGAATGGAGCTTGCTGGACTGGAAGTGACTCTGTATGATTCAGTGAATGAGTGGTGAGTGAATGTGAAGGCCTAGGATATTACTGTATGCTACTGTGGACTTTATGAACCCTGTACACTTAGGCTATACTAAATTTATTTTTAAATTTGTCTCTAATCTTATTTTGCTATAACGTTTATAATAAATTTAAAAAATCCTTTTGATTCTTTTGTAGTTAACACTTAGCTTAAAACACAAACATATTGAACAGATGTACAAAAATATTATCTTTATAATCTTTATTCTATAAGCTTTTTTTCTGTTTTAAAAGTTCTTTCTTTTTTCACTTAAAACTCTTTTTTATTAAAAATGATGACATGAACTTACATATCAGCCTTGGCCTACTCAGGGCCAAGATCATCAAGATGCTACTGGGCAGTAGGACAAGATAGCCGAATAGGAACAGCTCCAGTCTACAGCTCCCAGAGTGAATGACACAGAAGATGGGTGATTTCTCCATTTCCAACTGAGGTACTGGGTTCATCTCACTGGGGAGTGCCAGACAGTGGGTGCAGGACAGTGGGTGCAGCACACCATGCATGAGCTGAAGCAGGACGAGGCATCACCTCACCCAGGAAGTGCAAGGGGTCAGGGAATTCCCTTTCCTAGTCAAAGAGAGGAGTGACAGATGGCACCTGGAAAATTGGGTCACTCCCACCCTAATACTGCACTTTTCCAATGGGCTTAACAAATGGCACACCAGGAGATTATATCCCACACCTGGCTCAGAGGGTCCTATGCCTACGGAGCCTCACTCATTGCTAGCACAGCAGTCTAAGATCAAACTGCAAGGTGGCATCGAGGCTGGGGGAGAGGCGCCCACCATTGCCAAAGCTTGAGTAGGTAAACAAAGCAGCCAGGAAGCTAGAACTGGGTGGAGCCCACCACAGCTCAAGGAGGCCAGCCTGCCTCTGTAAGCTCCACCTCTTGAGGCAGGGCACAGACAAACAAAAGGCAGCAGTAACCTCTGCAGACTTAAATGTCCCTGTCTGACAACATTGAAGAGAGTAGTGGTTCTCCCAGCATGCAGCTGGAGATCTGAGAAGGGGCAGACAACCTCCTCAAGTGGATCCCTGACCCCCGATTAGCCTAACTGGGAGGCACCCCCCAGTAGGGGTGGACTGACACCTCACATGGCCGGGTGCTCCTCTGAGACAAAACTTCCAGAGGAACGATCAGGCAGCAGCATTTGCAGTTCACCAATATCTGCTGTTCTGCAGGCACTGCTGCTTATACCCAGGCAAACAGGGTCTGGAGCAGACCTCCAGTAAATTCCAACAGACCTGCAGCTGAGGGTTCTGACTGTTAGAAGGAAAAGTAACAAACAGAAAGGACACCCACACCAAAAACCCATCTGTACATCACCATCATCAAAGAACAAATGTAGATAAAACCATAAAGATGGGGAAAAAACAGAGCAGAAAAACTGGAAGCTCTGAAAATCAGAGTGCCTCTCTTCCTCCAAGGGAACACAGCTCCTCACCAGCAAAGGAACAAAGCTGGATGTAGAATGACTTTGACAAGTTGAGAGAAGAAGGTTTCAGAAGATCAAACTACCCCGAGCTAAAGGAGGAAGTTTGAACCAGTGGCAAAGAAGTTAAAAACCCTGAAAAAAATTAGACGAATGGCTAACTAAAATAAACAGTGCAGAAAAGTCCTAAAAGTACCTGATGGAGCTGAAAACCATGGCACAAGAACTATGTGATGAATGCACAAGCATCAGTAGCTGATGCGATCAACTGGAAGAAAGGGTATCAGTGATGGAAGATCAAATGAATGAAATGAAGTGAGAAGAGAAGTTTAGAGAAAAAGGAATAAAAAGAAATGAACAAAACCTCCAAGAAATATAGGACTATGTGAAAAGACCAAATCTACATCTGATTGGTGTACCTGAAAGTGACAGGGAGAATGGAACTAAGTTGGAAAACACTCTGCAGGATATTATCCAGGAGAACTTCCCCAATCTAGCAAGGCAGGCCACATTCAAATTCAGGAAATACAGAGAACACCACAAAGATACTCCTCGAGAAGAGCAACTCCAAGACACATAATTGTCAGATTCACCAAAGTTGAAATGAAGGAAAAACTGTTAAGGGCAGCCAGAGAGAAAGGTCAGGTTACCCACAAAGGGAAGCCCATAAGACTAACAGCTGATCTCTTGGCAGAAACGCTACAAGCCAGAAGAGAGTGGGGGCCAATATTCAACATTCTTGAAGAAAAGAATTTTCAACCCAGAATTTCCTATACAGCCAAACTCAGCTTCATAAGTGAAGGAGAAATAAACATCCTTTACAGACAAGCAAATGCTGAGAGATTTTGTCACCATCAGGCCTGCCCTAAAAGAGCTCCTGAAGGAAGCACTAAACATGGAAAGGAACAACTTGTACCAGCCACTGTAAAAACATGCCATATTGTAAAGACCATTAAGGCTAGGAATAAACTACAGCAACTAATGGGGAAAGTAACCAGCTAACATCATAATGACAGGATCAAATTCACACATAACAATATTAACTTTAAATGTAAATGGGCTAAATGCTCCAATTAAAAGACACAGACTGGCAAATTGGATGAAGAGTCAAGACCCATCAGTGGGCCGTATTCAGGAAACCCATCTCATGTGCAGAGACACACATAGGCTCAAAATAAAGGGATGGAGGAAGATCTACCAAGCAAATGGAAAACAAAAAAAGGCAGGGGTTGCAATCCTAGTCTCGGATAAAACAGACTTTAAACCAACAAAGATCAAAAGAGACAAAGAAGGCCATTATGTAATGGAAGAGGGCTCAATTCAACAAGAAGAACTAACTATCCTAAATATATATGCACCCAATACAGGAGCACCCAGATTCATAAAGCAAGTCCTTAGAGTCATACAAAGAGACTTAGACTCACACACAATAATAATGGGACACTTTAACACCCCACTGTCAACATGAGACAGATCAACGAGACAGAAAGTTAACAAGGATATCCAAGAATTGAACTCAGCTCTGCACCAAGTGGACATAATAGACATCTACAGAACTCTCCACCCCAAATCAACAGAGTATACATTCTTTTCAGCACCACACCACACCTATTCTAAAATTGACCACATAGTTGGTAGTAAAGCACTCCTCAGCAAATGTAAAATAACAGAAATTATAGCAAACTGTCTCTCAGACCACAGTGCAATCAAACTAGAACTCAGGATTAAGAAACTCACTCAAAACCGCTCAACTACATTGAAACTGAACAACCTGATCCTGAGTGACTACTGGGTACATAATGAAATGAAGGCAGAACTAAAGGTGTTCTTTGAAAACAATGAGAACAAAGACACAACATACCAGAATCTCTAGGACACATTCAAAGCAGTGTGTAGAGGGAAATTTAGAGCACTAAATGCCCACAACAGAAAGCAGGAAAGATCTAAAACTGACCCCCTAACATCACAAGTAAAAGAACTAGAAAAGCAAGAGCAAACACATTCAAAAGCTAGCAGAAGGCAAGAAATAACTAAGATCAGAGCAGAACTGAAGGAAATAGAGACACAAAAAAACCTTCAAAAAAATCAATGAATCCAGGAGCTGTTTTTTGAAAAGATCAACAAAATTGATAGACTGCTAGCAAGACTAATAAAGAAGAAAAGAGAAAAGAATCAAATAGACACAATAAAAAATGAAAAAGGGGATATCACCACCGATCCCACAGAAATACAAACTACTGTCAGAGAACACTATAAACACCACTGTGCAAATAAACTAGAAATTCTAGAAGAAATGGATAAATTCCTCGACACATACACCCTCCCAAGACTAAACCAGGAAGAAGCTGAATCGCTGAACAGACCAATAAAAGGCTCTGAAATTGAGGCAATAATTAATAGCTTACCAACCCAAAAAAGTCTGATTCACAGCTGAATTCTACCAGGGATAGAAGGAGGAGATGGTACCATTTCTTCTGAAACTATTCCAATCAATAGAAAAAGAGAGAATCCTCCCTAACTCATTTTATGAGGCCAGCATCATCCTGATACCAAAGCCTGGCAGAGTCACAACAAAAAAAGAGAATTTCAGACCAATATCCCTGATGAACATTTATGCAAAAATCCTCAATAAAATACTGGCAAACTGAATCCAGCAGCACATCAAAAAGCTTATCCACCATGATCAAGTGGGCTTCATCCCTGGGATCCAAGGCTGGTTCAACATATGCAAATCAATAAACGTAATCCAGCATATAAACAGAACCAAAGACAAAAACCACATGATTATCTCAATAGATGCAGAAAAGGCCTTTGACAAAATTCAACAACCTTCATGCTAAAAACTCTCAATAAATTAGTTATTGATGGGATGTATCTCAAAATAATAAAAGCTATCTATGAAAAACCCACAGCCAATATCATATTGAATGGAAAAAAACTGGAAGCATTCCCTTTGAAAATTGGCACAAGACAGGGATGCCCTCTTTCACCGTTCCTATTCAACATGGTGTTGGAAATTCTGCCCAGGGCAATCAGGCAGGAGAAGAAAATAAAGGGTATTCAATTAGGAAAAGAGGAAGTCAAATTGTCCCTGTTTGCAGATGACATGATTGTATATCTAGAAAACCCCATCATCTCAGCCCAAAATCTCCTTAAGCTGATAAGCAATTTCAGCAAAGTTTCAGGATACAAAATCAATGTACAAAAATCACAAGCATTCTTATACACCAATAACAGACAAACAGAAAGCCAAATCATGAGTGAACTTCCATTCACAATTGCTTCAAAGTGAATAAAATACCTAGGAATTCAGTTACAAGGGATGTGAAGGACCTCTTCAAGAAGAACTACAGGCCATTGCTCAATGAAATAGAAGAGGATACAAACAAATAGAAGAACATTCCATGCTCATGGGTAGGATGAATCAATATCATGAAAATGGCCATACTGCCCAAGGTAATTTATAGATTCAATGCCATCCCCATCAAGCTACCAATGACTTTCTTCACAGAATTGGAAAAAAACTACTTTAAAGTTCATATGCAATGAAAAAAGAGCCCACATTGCCAAGTCAATCCTAAGCCAGAAGAACAAGCAGGAGGCATCACGCTATCTGAGTTCAAACTATACTAAAAGGCTACAGTAACCAAAACAGCATGGTAGTGGTACCAAAACAGAGATATAGACCAATGGAACAGAACAGAGCCCCCAGAAATAATGCCACGTATCTACAACTATCTGATCTTTGACAAACCTGACAAAAACAAGCAATGGGGAAAGGAGTCCCTATTTAATAAATGGTGCTGGGAAAACTGGCTAGCCATATGTAGAAAGCTGAAACTGAATCCCTTCCTTAAACCTTATACAAAAATTAATTAAAGATGGATTAAAGACTTACATGTTAGACCTAAAACCATAAAAACCCTAGAAGAAAACCTAGACAATACCATTCAGGACATAGGCATGGGCAAGGACTTCATGTCTAAAACACCAAAAGCAATGGCAACAAAAGCCAAAATTGACAAATGAGATCTAATTAAACTAAAGAGCTTCTGCACAGCAAAAGAAACTACCATCAGAGTGAACAGGCAACCTACAGAATGGAAGAAAATTTTTGCAACCTACTCATCTGTCAAAAGGCTAACATCCAGAATCTACAATGAACTCAAACACATTTTCAAGAAAAAAACAAACCACCCCATCAAAAAGTGCACAAAGCATATGAACAGACACTTCTCAAAAGAAGACATTTATGCAGCCAAAAAACACATAAAAAAATGCTCATCATCACTGGCCATCAGAGAAATGCAAATCAAAACCACAATGAGATAGCATCTCACACCACTTAGAATGGTGATCATTAAAAAGTCAGGAAACAACAGGTGTTGGAGAGGATTCGGAGAAATGGGAACACTTTTACACTGTTGGTGGGACTGTAAACTAGTTCAAACATTGTGGAAGTCAGTGTGGCGATTTCTCAGGGATCTAGAACTAGAAATACCATTTGACCTAGCCATCCCATTACTTGTTATATACCCAAAGGATTATAAATCATGCTGCTATAAAGACACATGCACACATATGTTTATTGTGGCACTATTCACAATAGCAAACACTTGGAACCAACCCAAATGTCCAACAATGATAGACTGGATTAAGAAAATGTGGCACATATACACTATGGAATACTATGCAGCCATGAAAAATGATGAGTTCATGTCCTTTGTAGGGATATGGATGAAACTGGAAACCATGATTCTCAGCAAACTATTCCAAGGACAAAAAACCAAACACCGCATGTTCCCACTCATAGGTGGAAATTGAACAGTGAGAATACATGGACACAGGAAGGGGAACATCACACTCCGGGGACTGTTGTGGGGTGGGGGGAGGGGGAGAGATAGCGTTAGGAGGCATACCTAATGCTAAATGACGAGTTAATGGGTGCAGCACACCAACATGTCACATGTATACATATGTAATAAACCTGCACGTTGTGCACATGTACCCTAAGACTTAAAGTATAATAATAGTAAAATAAAATAAAGCAATTATAGGAAAGTAGAGAGAACAAAAATATACCTATAATTCTATAACTTAAAGACAAAAAAAAGAGAAAGATGCTACTGGGCAGTAGGAATTTTTCAGTTTCTATGGGCCACCATCATATATGCAGTCCCTTGTTGACTGAAATGTCATTATGCAGTGCATAGCTGTATTACAAAACCATTTTAAATACTGTGCATATGTAGCTAGGTGTTATCTACCATTAGACGATAATCCTAAAAGATCAACTATATAAATGTGAAAGACAAGTTATCAAAGTAGCTATACTGTTTTCCATGGTGGTTAACATGCCTTATAATGAAATAGAAAAAAGTCCCTTCTTAAATATTTAAAATACAAGTTTCTGTTTGAGGTAAGCCTCAATATATGAACAAAAGGAAAGCTTTTCATCTTTTTTTAGCCAAATATTTACTGAACAACTTTGTCACAAAAATGTAAGGATCCATCATCATGAATATTGTTCATGAAATCCTAATTCACTTTAAACTCATTAACAATGAACTTTTTAACTTATTAAAAGAAACACATACACAAAGCTGCTGATAATCTTGTATGTTAAAAGAAAATACCATCAGTACATATTTTTGTTAAATATATGTACTTATTCAATACATTTTTTAAACTGTTGTGATGTTGTAGATATAAGGAATTGTTTATTTGTTCCCATGTGTCAAATATAAGGCTATTTAAAGTAGTGCTGTTGGATGCAGGTAAGATAATTCAGAGAAAAATAGTAAACTTTACAATATCATTAAGTTTTCTTCTGCATATACAAAATTCTACTGTGTGGATATGTTAATTATACTATATCCCAGGTGAAAACAAAAATAGTAGAATTCTACTGGAAATATGTCTCTCAAAGAGAGGAACGATGACCACACTTTGCCTATGCAAATAAAAAAAGAAATGTTTGCATTGCTAAAAAGCAAATTGCCCCAGAAGCTAACATAATATTTTATTTTATGTTAATAATAAGTAGGAAAATAAACATTTTAGAAGACCAATCTAACTGGGGAATGGCTGTATTCAGAATAGATATTTGATATGATTTGATAAATTAGATTGTTACTACTTCATTGAAGAACACAAACTGAATCTGAAAGAAATCAGAAGTTTTATCTATTGATTGTATCTTACATTGTCTTGAAAATGTTAGCAATTTCAAAAAATATTTTTATTAAATTTTTCTTTAAAAATTATTAACAACTTATGGTGCTTTAGCTGATGTAAGGTGCTTTTCCTCATACCTCAGTACATATCCATGAATAACTGAAAAGAAAACTAATGTTTAAATAAGTGAAGTAAGCAGGTGTGAGTTTAGGCTTCTTTTAATGTTCTTTTTGTATTGCTCTCATGCGACTCTCCATAGGAATGTATTCTTTGACAGTGGTAGTGGGGAGGGGTTGAAAGTTGCAAGAATTTTGGAATGGAAGGCGAACCTATTGAAAATTTATAGTTAAATTGATTGTTGGCAATATGATGCTTCACAAAGTGCTAATCACACTTTGGTTTTAGAAGATAAGCTAAACGTTTTAAAGATGTTAGACATTGAATAGTAAAATACATTCATGTGCCACATAACGATGTTTCAGTCAATGACTGCATATATGACAAGTTCCCATAAGATTATAATGTCTATACCATAGAGCCTAAGTGTATAGTAGGTTATACTATCTAGGGTTGTGTAAGTATACTCTGTGTTGTTCATGCAATGATAAATTAATTTCTACGAATGTATCCCCATTGTTAAGCAATGCATGACGGTAGATCAATTTATCTTATATTTAAATTTTCTGAGGTAGTTTTGGGCAAACTGTAGAGTCTATTGAAACACGAAATAAAAATAAAGATTAAAAATATATGTGTAGATGTCTGAAAATGTGCCTTTCTGTTATGTCAATAGTCCTAGAACAATTCTGTTTTAGAGAGACTTAAAACAAGAATTAGATGGTGTGCTTTAAATCTGAAGAATAACTGAACTTGTCCAGCTATAATTTATCTCAAGGTTAGATCTGGAGAAGTGGATGCTGTTCTTAGCAGCTATCCAGTTATTACCTGTTTCTCACAAAGAAAGTATGGAGCAATCTAAGTACTTCTTATATGCTTAGAGAATGTATCTTTCACCCCTGTATGGAGGGTAGTGAGTGGTTGAAAGCCACAGAAAGGGTAAACTCTCATACCAAAAAAAATTCAGCAAGGGTTTGTAAAAGAAAGAGGAGAAGAGCTGGTCATATCCAGTTGCTCATCTCTTAAAGGAAGTGATCCCCAATAACAAGAGAGCCATCTTTTTTTTTTTTTTTTTTTTTTTTTTGCTAAACTTCCTTCTTGAAGTTTTGTCTGCCTCCTTTTTCCTTGATCTTCCTTGTACCCTTTACTTAAAGTCACATTTGATTGGTGACGCTTTTTCAGAACTGATGTCTATCATTGGTACCAACTGTGACAATAGATATCTTGCCCCCTAGTCTCTCTTTCCCTTATGTTAATTTATTTTTCTGTTCTCTATAGCCTTCTCCATCAGTCATCTTGGGAAAACTTTATAAGTAAATGACTAAAAATACAGCTTTCAAAGGCAGATCCTCAGAATTCTTGATACATGACAAGAGTTTTCATCGATCTAAATAGAAATGAAGACAACTTTCTGAAAATTTCAAGTTGTTTCAAAAAATTAAACTTATTGAGTTGTATCTTTTACTCTTTATTCAAGTGTCCTTTCATGAAATTATAATGATAGTAGTTGGAGTTTTGTTTATGTTTGGTTTTAATACTCTTACTTGGCAAAACAAGATGTTGACAACCATTATAACTAAAAATTTTTGGAAATTTTATTGATCTTTGAAATCATTTAAGTGAAATTCCTTTGGAAAATTTTGCACATAGTGACCTACTAACCACTGGAGCAAAAGTATGTAAATGTGCTTGCTTACTGTGTTCTTTAGAAAAGACCAGCAAACGTAATTTAAATGAAACATGATTGTCTTTTATTATACTCCAAATGTGGGTCACGTGTAATGCAGCAAAGTAGAACTTGACTAGGTCATCCTTCTGTGGTGGCTCTAATTCTCTTATTGGTCACATGAAGGGGTGTGGCTTGCAGGAATTTTAACCTTATAAAGACAGCCCTAGAAGGAGTTAAATCTTTGGGGATTTAGTTTCATATTCAGGTTACGTTGTAACCATTTTCTTTTTCTTGTTTCACTAGGCTTTTTTCATTTCCTTGTCTGGGTTTTTAATTTCACTGATAGGTTTATAAACTTTACTACTATATGTGTGTGGGTAAGAGTTTCCTATTAAAAAGCAGGCAGGCTTTTTACATAACTTAAATATATAACTTAATATATAACTTAAATATATAACTTCATATAACTTAAATGGTTTTTCCAGCCATTTAATAAAAGGTTTTACTTGGAAAAAAACAGTAAATGTGAAGACAAAAAGTGATCTCCCTACATTTTCTACATTGTAAGCACAATTTTTTGTTTCAATTTTCTAAAAATTAATAAAGATGACTAGAAGTGAGGTGTTAATTTAAAAATTAAAAATTTTTACTGGTGAGAGACTTCAAAAAATTCATTTTAAATATGCATGAACATTTTTTCACAGTATTTGAGTGTATTTGGTCAGATTTTTTTACAAGGCTAAAAGTATCTTAACTGTTAAATATTGCAAATTTCTTTGAGAAAGTACACACATTTGGCAGGTTTAGAACTTTCAACAGACTTTCAGAAGATAATTGCATAGCATATTTTATAGTGATTTAGTGTAATGATTATGAACATAATTTGGGAAATAAATTAGCTTTAGCGAATTTTACTTTAAATTTTTTATTTAGGGCACATACCTTAATTTAATTGTGAAAGCTATGCATTTGCCTTTAATTGAAATTTTAGCATGCTTTACTTTAAACGTGCTAAACCACTAATTTCTGTTCCTTTAGATATGATACAGTTGAAGGCATGTAAGGCGGGGGATTGTTTTTCCAAAGACATAGCAGTTTTACTATACAGGGATTTTAATACTTAAATTTCGAATTTAAAAGATTTTTTTTTCTTTGAGATGGGGTCCTGCTCTGTCACCCAGGCTGAAGTGCAGTGGCACGATCTTGGCTCACTGTAATCTCTGCCTCCTAGGTTCAAGCAATTCCACTGCCTCAGCCTACCAAGTAGCTGGGATTACAGGGGTGCACCACCACACCCAGCTAATTTTTGTATTTTTAGTAGAGACAGGGTTTCACTATGTTGGCCAGGCTGGTTTCAAATTCCTGACCTTGTGATCTGCCTGCCTTGGCCTCCCAAAGTGCTGGGGTTACAGGTGTGAGCTACCATGCCCGGCCATAAAGAAGATTTTGAAACATCATTGCATGTTTTCTCTGCAGTCTCTTATTTTCCCCCTAGAGTTATTTAAATAATAATTTAGGTGGCAAAATTACCTGCTCCTTCGCAAGTAAAATAAGATTAAGTAAAATAAACGTTTTATAGATGCGTTATATAAGTAGGAAGATATTTAATTCTCTCTGATTTCTAATTTAATGTATTTACAATCACAGTTATATTGTTGAATAATCTTAAGTTGCTTAAATAAACATATTCAGTTACTTAAGGTTAGCAATTAAAAAATCGTTTTTAGATTATTTCTTCTCTAGAGCCTAAAAAAGATTTTTGGGGTGTTAGGAGACAGTAGGAATTATAGACTCTGAAAATCTAGCAAAAGCTTTGGACCCTTTCACCGGAAGAATGCTGGCAAACACGAACACACATTTAGTATGCTGTTTCAGGGCAGTCACTGACACTGGGTGTGCTCAGGAGATCAGAGGCAACTATATTAAAAACAGCTGCCATTAATATGAGGAATATATGAATATATATATTATATATGTATTTATAAAAGAAGCAGAAATAGGATACAATTGCTTTACTATTGAAGAATTAAAAAAATAGTCTAGCGGTCCGGCCGCAGGGGTTATTCAGGGATGCACCGAGAAGTAGTGAGAAGAATGGTGAAAGAAAGACACAGAGAAGCGGGTTTAGGAGGGACGGTCCCCTGATAGGGAAGCGCCGACAAGCTCTGGTTTATTCAGTGCTTTTATACATGTCAGGGGTTAAAAATCCACACAATAATTGTTTTTGTCTTCCTTTGATGCGGCCTCTGCAGTCTGTCCTGTCCTAACCATTAACTATGAAAAGCCATTCATAGCGCTTCACTGATCTGGTAAGAACAGGAAGCTACCCATGACAGGATCTTCAGTGGTCAGGTCTTTACCATGCCACCTACTTCCCTGTCTGCAGGCTTTGCCAATGCGTGGGAATGTGAATTTGGCTCCCCACAAAAAAGGATCTCTTCAACTTTTAACAACCAAAAAATATTTACACTTGAAAATGTATTTCATGTACATTTGAAAAGTAATTCTCCACTTTTGTTTTGTTTTGTTTTGTTTTGTTTTTTTGAGATGGAGTCTTGCTCTGTCGCCCAGGCTGGAGTGCCGTCGGGCGATCTCGGCTCACTGCAACCTCTGCCTTCCGGGTTGAAGCGATTCTCCTGCCTCAGCCTCCTGAGTAACTGGGTAACTGGGACTACAGGCATGTGCCACCACACCCAGCTAATTTTTGTATTTTTAGTAGATGTGGGGTTTCGCCATGTTGGCCAAGCTGGTCTCAAACTCCTGGCCACAAGTGATCTGCCTGCCTCGGCCTCCCAAAGTGTAGGGATTATAGACATAAGCCACTGTGCCTGGCCTGGACTTCCCTTTCTGAGCGCCCTGCTGACCTGTTCTGATGATGACTGTTCCTGCAGAGGTCTACGGGACCCCCAGTTACCTGGGCCCTGAGATCATCGAGTGCTGCATGAATGAGGACCATCCGGGCTACGGGAAGGAGGTGGACATGTGAGTGCGCCGGGGGAGGAGGATCACCCGCCTGGGCTGGGTGAGGGAGAAAGCAGGCAGGTCTGGGTCGGTGCCCCTGGCACAGGGTAAGTGGCCCTGGGCCCTCTCACGCCCAGATGGAGCACTGGCGTCATCATGTACACGCTGCTGGCTGGCTCCCCAGCTTTCTGGCACCGGAAGCAGATGCTGGTGCTGAGGATTATCACGAGCGGCAACTACCAGTTTGGCTCTCCCGAGTGGGTTGATTACTTGGACACCGTGAAGGACCGGGTGAGAGACGAGGCCGACTGGTTCCTGGGCTCAGGGCTGCGATGCCAGGCTCCCTTGCCCAGGGAGGCCCCACCTCTCCTGACATGCTGGAGGGGACCTGCCTTAACGTTCTCGGGTCCCCTCCCTCCTCTCCTCCCAGGTCTCCTGATTCCTGTTGGTGCAACCCCAGAGCTGCTGCACAGCGGAAAAGGCCTTGGCACACCCCTTCTTCCAGCAGTACATGGTGGACAAAGTGCGGCACTTCAGCCCCCGCGGGAAGTTCAAGGTACGAAGCGTCCTGACCCAGGCCCTGTGGCAGTTGCCACCAGCTCCACAAGTGCAAACCTCTAAGCCCTCTCCTCTCCCAGGGGTCCTTACACCCCATGGGTTTCCAGAGTATCCACCCCTCCCCTGCCAGCCGCCCTCTGATGGCTTCAGGGATGGCAGGTGTCAGCCCACTGGCTCCGACCCTGAAGATGCTGGCCAAGTGGCAATTGGGGGACACTAGGAGGGCCCTGCAGAAGCCACCCAAGACTTCGTGGCAAACGAGCCCAGAGAGTCCTGTGCTGGAGGGGCAGGGCCTGGCAGGGGGTACTGCAGCCCAGCTTCTCTGCCTGGCCCTGCAGGTGATCGCCCTGACCGTGCTGGCTTCAGTGCGGATCTACTAACAGTACCGCCGGGTGAAGCCGGTGACCTGGGAGATCGTCATCCGAGACCCACCGCTACACCCTCCAGCTTCCGTGTCGGCTCATCGATGCCTATGCTTTCCGAATCTATGGCCACTGGGTGAAGAAGGGGCAGCAACAGATCTGGGCAGCCCTTTTCAAGAACACACCCAAGGCCGTGCTTCTCTCCCTGGCCAAGGAGGGCTACCGAGGGGCTGGCCAGTCAGGGAGGGCTGGGGGGCAGGTCGGGAGCGGAAGCCACGGAACCACAAGTCAAAGGGGTGAGGTGTGCAGGCCTCTGCAGAAGGAGTGCTTGGCCCTGACCAGGAACCCCTGGAGCTGAGGCCACGATCCCCTCTCAAAGGGTGTGCACAAGGGAAGCGGGTGTTCCCACCACGCAGCAATACCTGCAGGCTGAGACAGGCCTTGGGTGGGCAGAGATCACATGTGGCCTGAGAACCAGGAACTCTCTGCTCCTGCACTTCCTAGGTGAGCCAACATCTTCGTTTCCCTTTAGGGGAGGCCCAGAGTTACTGACACTCAGGCCTTCTTCCCTTAGGGTCCCAGGGTGAGGATGAAAGACACAGAAATGTCTGAGATGCACAATCGCAGGAGATTTTATTGACCCGATGACAGCCAGTGACAGTGTGGGAGCAGGCTACTCTCCAGGGACATGTTTCTGGAGGCATATGGAGAAGTTGGCCAGGGTGAGGTGGCTCACACCTGTAATCTAAGCACTTTGGGAGGTCGAAGTGGGAGGATCGCTTGAGACCAGGAGTTTGAGACCACCCTGGGCAACATAGTGAGATCTCATCACTACAAAAATTCAAAAAATTAGCCAGGCATGGTGGTGCACACTTGTAGTCTGAGCTACTCGGGAGGCTGAGGTGGGAGAATTGCTTGAACCCAGGAGCTCAAGGCTGCAGTGAGCCATGATCACCACTGCACTCTAGCCTGGGCAACAAAGCAAGACCCTGTCTCGAAAAAAAAAGCAAAAATAATGGAAGGGGAAGCTTCTGATATTTGTCTTTCTGGAGTACTATTTGCTTTGTGATTCCCACAATGCACTGCTTCACCCTAGTACATCATTAGATTCTCCTAGACACTTTTAGGACTGAACTGCGCTTTAAATAGTTTCATGCCTGCCTGTTACACAGTGGAAACTAGTTTTCTTCAGAGGGACCCAAAACGACAGATGAGGCCATGAAGAAAGCATTCTCCTTCCACAGCAACTGGCTGGGAAAACAAACACACAAGTGATTCTCCTGCCTCAACGTCCCTACTAGCTGGGACTACAAGCGTGTGCTACCATGAAGGGGTAATTTTTTTTTTTAATTTTTAGTAGAGATGTGGTCTATGTTGCCCAGGATGGTCTTGAACTCCTGGGCTCAAGCGATCTTCCCACCTCAGCCTCCCAAATTGTTGGGATTACAGGCATGAGCCACTGCGTCCAGCCCTTCATCACATATCTAAAAACAATCATCAGAGGTAGATGTAACAGGTGTTATTGTTATTAACTCCATTTAACAGATGAAAAACATTGAAGCAAATAGAAGTAAAAAATTAGGCTTTTAAAATGAATTTTCGGCCGGGCATGGTGGCTCACGCCTGTAATCCCAGCTACTCAGGAGGCTGAGGCAGGAGAATCTCTTGAACCCGGGGGGCAGAAGTTGCAGTGAGCTGAGATCGTGCCATTGCACTGCAGCCCAGGCGACAAGAGCGAAATTCCACCTGAAAAAAAAAAACAAAACCCATAAATATATATAACACCCATAAATATGTACATCTATTATGTAGCCACAAAAACAAAGTTTCTAAAAAGAGAATGTCAAACTGCATTCACTAATGCTGTGATTACATTTCTAACTTTATAAACATATCCATATTTTCAGGGCTACTTTTGCTAATCATCATAACAAATGAAGTGTTAGTGGGTTTTGAGAGGATGAAGGATCACCACACCTGACAATTCTCTTTCACTTACCATGTGTGTGATGAAACAGCTTCAGATTTTTAAAAATATTTATTAAGAGACAGGGCCTTGCTCTGTCACCCAGGGTGGTGTACACTAGTGTGGTCATGGCTCAAGGCAGACATGCAGTTAATTCCTGGGCTCAAATGATCCTTCCACCTCAGCCTCCAGTGTTTTTTTGTTTTGTAGAGACAGAGTCCTGATATGTTGCCCAGGGTGGTCTCAAACTCCTGGCCTCAAGAGTTATCCCACCTTGGCCTCTCAAAGTGCTGGGATTACAGCTGTGTACCACTGTGCCTGGCCTATATGTTTTGAAAATCAAGTGTTATTTCCTCCTGGGCCGTCCAACTTGCAATATTATCTTATACAAGATGAGGATATCGTTGGGGAGATCCAAATCCCAACGATGGGACCATGAGCAAGTCAACCTCCAGTAGACTCAATGAGGGAAAATGCTGACATTAGAGTTATATGCAATATTGGGTATTAAAAGCATGTAGTAGCTAGGCATGATGACTCATGCCTGTAATCCCAACACTTTGGGAAGCCAAGGGAGGAGAATTTCTTAAGCCCAGGAGTTTCAGACCAGCCTGGGCAACATAGTGAGACCCATCTCTCTTAAAAAAAAATAGTTGGGCATGGTTTTACCTGCCTCTGGTCCCAGCTACTCAGGAGGCTGAGGTGGGAGAATCACTTAAATCTGGGAGATCAAGATAGCAGTGAGCCATGATCACACCACTGCACTCCTAGCTGGGCAACAGAGCAGGACCCTGTCGTGCACAAAAAAGAAAAGCATGTGTTACGGCACTTGACTCTCAGTCTGTGCAACTGCAGCAATGGAGAACCATGGCTGTCACTAAAGAAACAATGTACACGTGAACTATGTAATGAGCAGTTAAAACTCATTTAATATAAAAACTGGAAGGCTGGGCATGGTGGCTCACACCTGTAATCTCAGCACTTTGGAAGGCCAAGGCAGGCAGAAGGCTTGAGGTCAGGAGTCCGAGACCAGCCTGGCCAACACAGTGAATCCCCATTTCTACTAAAAATACAAATATTAGCATGGTGGTGCATGTGTGTAGTCCCACCTACTTGGGAGGTAGAGGCATGAGAATTGCTTGAACCCAGGAGGCAGAGGTTGTAGTGAGCTGAGATGTCACTATACTGTACTCCAGCCTAGGTGACAGAGGAAGACTCTATCTCCAAAAAAAATTTTGGAGATATTAACAGAATGTAGTATTTTGGGGCACTGGAACCTCTCCCAGATAAATATAGTACTAAGGCTGCGCTAGGTGGCTCACTCTTGTAAGCCCAGCACTTTTGGAGGAAGAGGCAGGTGGATCTCTTGAGTCCAGGAATTCAAGACCAGCCTGGGGCAACATGGCGAAACCCCATCTCTTTTTATAAATTTCTTTTTGAAGTAGAGATAGATAGATAGATAGATAGATAGATAGATAGATAGACAGACAGACAGACAGACAGACAGACAGACAGATAGATAGATAGATAGATAGATAGATACATCTAAGTATTAAACAAGTTTGCTGCTAGCATCAGGATAGGCTAGCTCCATGGTAATTGCATCATAATATAGCCTTACACTTATTAAGTTAAAGAGAATAAGAAACTTGCTCTTCTAGTGATAATGAAATTGATAATTTGGGAGAAATCTCCTGCTGAAGATAACTAGAAAAGCCGGACAAAATACGAAGTCATCTGCTTGAAGGAATGGGGAAGTGAACCATTACTATGATAGTGAAGAATTACCAGACCAGGATTCAGAGGGAAATAAGGTCCAGGGAGGTTAAAAACTTTTTTTTTCTGAGACAGGGTATTTTACCCAGGTTGGTGTGCAGTGATGCAATCATAGCTCACTGCAGCCTCCATCTCCCCAGCTCAAGCAATCCTCTCACCTCAGCATCCCTAGTATCTGGGACTACAGCACTCACCACCATACCCAGCTAATTTTTGTATTTTTTGTAAAGATGGGGGTCTCACTTTGTTACCCAGGCTTGTCTCAAACACCAGGGCTCAAGAGATCCTCCTGTCTCGGCCTCCCAAAGTGCTGGGATTACACCTGTAATTGGGTATGAGCCACCACACCCGACCAACATCTTTTTTTTTTTTGAGACAGGGTTTCGCTAAAAATATTTTAAGTAAAAATTTTAAAATAGAGAGAGAGTTAAACACAGGCTGGGCACAGTGGCTTATGCCTGTAATCACAGCACTTTGGGAAGCCGAGGTGGGCAGATCACAAGGTCAGGAGATCAAGACCATCCTGGCTAACACGGTGAAACCCCGTCTCTACTAAAAATAAAGAAAAAAAGAAACAAAAAAAACAAAATTAGCTGGGCGTGATGGCAGATGCCTGTAGTCCCAGCTACTCTGGAGGCTGAGGCAGGAGGGTGGTGTGAACCCGGGAGGCAGAGCTTGCATTGAGCCAAGATCGCGCCACTGCACTCCAGCCTGGGTGACAGAGCAAGACTCGTCTCAAAAAAAAAAAAAAAAAAAAGAGTTAAACACAGTTGAAAGAACACCTTAATATTAAAATATAGCAGCAGTAGAATTGACAAACTCGAAGAGTTTAAGTATTTAAATCATGTTAACATTTTTGTATTTTTTGTGAAATGAACCTAGAAGATGCTAACATCTCTCCAGATTTCACAAATCTAAAAGATGACAGCAATGACTTCAGCATGACTTATTCCTCAACCAGTCCACCTCTGAATCTCACTCTTCTCCATCCTCTGGGCCCTTCACCTTTTCCTCATTGCCTTAGCTCAGAGATATGGACCATTCAGTCCAGGGATCCTAATCCCAGATGAACTATGTTCTTAAGCAAGTTACTTGGCCTCTCTAAGCCTCAGTGTATTACTTTATAAATTAAGGCAAAATGTATATTTCATAGGGTTGTTGTAAGAGTATATAGGACAATGAGCATGTGAGTTCTTAATGCTATACTGCTCCCTTAATAATACGGAATAAGGCTGGGCATGGTGATGCACGCCTGTAATCCCTGCTTTGAGAGTCTTAAGTGGGCGGATAGCTTGAATCCATGGTAACATGATAAAACCCCATCTCTATTTCTACATATAAAAAATAGAGAAAAGCTGGGCACGGTGGCTGATGTCTGTAATCGCAGCACTTTGGGAGGTCCAGACAGGTGGATCACTTGAGGTCAGGAGTTCAAGACCAGCCTGATCAACATGGTGAAACTCCATCTCTACTAAAAATATAAAAATTAGCCAGGCGTAATGGTGCACACCTGTAATCCCAGCCACTCGGGAAGCTGAGGCACCAGAATCTCTTGTACCCAGGAGGCAGAGGTTGCACCAAGCTGAGATTGCACCACGGCACTCCAGCCTGCACGATAGAGTGAGACTGTCTCAAAAAACAAAATAAAACCAATAAAACGTGTTTCTATTTCCCAGTCTACATAATGAGAATCCGAGTACTTATACCTCATGGGTTACTGTTAGCGCTGAATACAGTAATGGAAAGTGTTTCATCACCATGTCTGGTCTCAAAAAATGTTAGTTTCCTTCTACTTTCCTTTCCTTTGCCAGCTTCTTGTGTGTGTTTCATGCAAAGAAGTTTAAATTTTGTTAAAATTGCATGTAACTAATTAGTAATGAAGTAATGCTCATTAGTAATGCACCTAATTAATAATAAAGGTTATTGGTTCTTTAAAAAGGAAGAAAAAATAGAACACTATTTTGATTTCCATGTTTTATTAGTTTGTTTTACCATCTCATAATGCAGTAGCAAGGTCTCTAGAAAATCGGGTTAGGTGAATAAGGAAAGCAACTTAATTTCTATGTTGCCCAGTAGACAAATCTCCCTGTAATTCTGTAATAACCCCTGTTCAAAGTACTAACTCCTCCAAGGATAGAAGAAACTAACAGACATCCGCTTTTTTCTCTAAATCTAACCTATATCCACTCCATCCAAAATTCCATGGCTTGGATCAACTCTGGCCTTCCACTGTCTTGTCCTCTCACTTCCTCCTCCCTTGATCCTACTTTTACAGAAAACTCACCACAATAAGGTGTTGCATATGAAATACAATACAGAAATGAGCTGTATAGTGTAAGTGTCTAGAATACAGCAGGAACACCAAAACGCTCTTATTATACAAGCACAAGAAAATAACTGTGGCATAGTCATCTCGCTGGAAACCACATCTATAATTCTGCATCACATGGGAACAGGGAAACCAGTTCATTCATAAAATATCTTAATCCTCCAGCAGGAAAAATGCTTTAGCACATACTGAGAAGTGGTAGGTATGGAATACTTGGGAAGACTTAATTACTTTCCTCTACATAACATGAATAAAATGGCAAGATTGATAACAGGTGAAAGTATGAAATAAATACACAAATCTCTTCAAACATATATAATACCCACTTCCTTTAAACATCTATAGTATAGCAGGCACACTGCAAGACCCTTTACAGACATCATCTGTGCTCCTCATGGCATCCCTGCTTTGCAGTATGACTATCTCAGTGTTACAAGTAGGTGCACTCTCACACTGATTATCATATAGGAAATAACTAAATTCACAGCAAGCTGTTTTTTCCTTAACAATAGAAACAATATTCAATTGCATTCCTTCAAATCCGTTAAAAAACTGGTGTGAGACTAGGCACACTCCCTCATGCCTGTAATACCAGTGCTTTGGAAAGCTGGAGGAAAGATCACTTGAGGCCAGGAGTTCAAGACCAGCCTGGGCAACATAGTGAGATCCCATCTCTACAAAAAATAAAAAAGAACATTAGCCGGGCTGGGTGCAGTGGCACATGCCTGTAATCCCAGCACCTTGGGAAGCCAAGGCGACCAGATCACCTGAAGTCAGGAGTTTGAAACCAGCCTGGCCAACATGGTGAAACTCTATCTCTGCTAAAAGTACAAAAATTAGCTGGGAGTGGTGTCTGACCTCTGTAATCCCAGCTATGCAGGAGGCTGAGGCAGGAAAATTGATTAAACCCGGGAAGTACAGCTTGCAATAAGCTGACACTGCACCACTGCACTCCAGCCTGGGTGACAGAGCAAGACTCCTTCTCAAAACACAAAAACAAAAACATTAGCCAGGCATAGTGGCACACACATATAGTCCTAGCTACTTAAGAGGCTGAGGCAGAAGGATCCTTGAGCCCAGAGGTTCAAGGTTACAGTGAGCTATGATCATGCCACTGCAGCCTAGCCTAGGGACAGACCAACTCTATCTCAAAAAGAATTTTTTGAATGGTGTTATTCTTTGACTTGTTTTTATTTCAGGGAGTGGACATACAATTTACTTTCTCGGAAATCTAATAAAAGCTATGGGTAATCTTGCCAGAAAAAAATGCATATAAACACAATATGCTGCATATAATTCTGAGGGGGTGAAATCACAGACCATTGAAGGCTATTCACCTTAAGAACCTCTGATGTAGAAGTAGCAGTTTTATGTTTCTAAATCATATGAAAGAATGATGTTGGGATCATTAAAACTAGGATCAAATTAGTCCTAGAAATTCTTGGCTGGGCACAGTGGCTCATACCTGTAATCCCAGCATGTTGGGAAGCTGAGGCAGGCAGAGCACCTGACATCAGGAGTTTGAGATCAGCCTGGTAAACATGGTGAAACCCCGTCTCTATTAAAAACACAAAAAATTAGCCTGGCGTGGTGGTGGGTGCCTATAGTCCCAGCTACTCAGGAGGATGAGGCAGTAGAATCGCTTGAACCCAGGAGGCAGAGGCTGCAGTGAGCCGAGATGGCATCACTGCACTCCAGCCTGGGCAGCAAAGTGAAATGCTATCTCAAAATAAATAAATAAATAAATAAATAAATAAATAAATAAATAAATAAATCAAATAAATGAATAAACTGTGAATGGACTGGGTGTGGTGGCACCTGCCTGTAATCCCAACTACTTGGGAGGCTGAGGCAGGAGAATCTCTTGAACCAGGGAGGCGGAGGTTGCAGTGAGCCAAGATCGTGCCATTACACTCCAGCCTAGGTGACGAGTGAAACTCCGTCTCAAACAAAACATAACAAAATGAACAAAACAACTGTAAATGTTATTTTATCTTTCTTATCCCAACTCTCACTAACACGCAAAAGAGACCAGGTGCAGTGGCTCATGCCTGTAATCTCAGCATTCTGAGAGGCAGGAAGATCACTTGAGGTCAGGAGTTTGAGACCAGCCCGGCCAACATGATGAATCCCAGTCTCTACTAAAAATACAAAATTAGCCAGGCATGGTGGCATGAGCTGTAATCCCAGTGGTGCCTGTAATCCCAGTTACTCAGGAGGCTGAAGCAGGAGAATCGCTTTAATCTGGAAGGCAGAGGTTGCAGTGAGCCAAGATCATGCCACAGCACTGCAGCCTGGGTGATAGAGTGAGACTCCATCTCAAATAAATAAATAAATAATAAGGCAAAATAATTCTGATGTGAAAAAAATAAATAGGTAAAATGTATTTGCTTGCCAATATTCTGAGGTATCATAGTAGGTGGCTTTTAACCATTGACAATAGCACCAAAAATTATTGAATACCTATGAATAAAACTAATGAGATAACTATACTGAAAGCTACAGAACATTATTGAAAGGGATCCCACAAGACTTACGTAAATAAAGATATACTATGGTCAAAGACTGGAAGATCCATACTGAAAAAAAAAACAGTCTTGCCAAGTTAATCTGTAGATTCAACACATCTCAAGCAAAATTCTAGCACTATTTTTTGTTGGAAATTTACAAGCCAATTAATATTTTTTTTTGTGAAAATGCAAATACCAAAACAGGAATTCAATATTGCAGAAGAAAGTTAAAGGACTTATGCCACCAGTTAGGAAGACTTGTTATAAAACTACAAGAATTGAGACAGTTTATAAACACGGATAGACAAAATGTCAATGAACAGAGTCTAGAAACAGACCCAAAACTTACCAATCACCTGATAAATGACAAATTTGACATTGTAGTAGTGGGGAAAGTATCATTTCAGTAACTGTGCCAGTCAATTAGAAATCCCTATGAAAAAGAGCCAATCTTGGCTCGGTGTGGTGGCTTACGCCTGTAATCCCAGCACTTTGGAGGCTGAGGTGGGTGGATCATGAGGCCAGGAGTTCGAGACCAGCCTGACCAATGTGGTGAAACTCTGCCTCTACTAAAAATACAAAAATTAGCAGGGCTTGGTGGCACTTGCCTGTAATCCCAGCTACTTGGGAGGCTAAGGCAGGAGAATAGCTTGAACCTGGGAGGTGGAGTTTGCAGTGAGTAGACATCGAGCCACTGAACTCCAGTATGGGTGACAGAGCGAGACTCCATCTCAAAAAAAGAAAAGAAAAAAAAAAGAGTCAGTCTTGACTCCTACCTCACATCATACTCAAATGTCAATTTCATATGTATACAAGAAAGAAAGTCAGGCATGGTGGCTCAAGTCTGTAATCCCAGCACTTTGGGAGGCCAAGGTGGGAGAATTGCTTGAGTCCAGGAGTTTCAGAGCAGCCTGGCCATCATGACAAAACACCATCTCTACAAAATATTTTTCTTTTCTTCTTTTTATTTTTGAGACAGAATTTCACTCTTGTTGCCCAGGCTGGAGTGCAATGGTGTGATCTCAGCTCACCACAACCTCCCACTCCCGGGTTAAAGTGATTCTCCCGCCTCAGCCTCTGGAGTAGCTGGGATTACAGGCATGCACCACTATGCCCGGCTAATTTTGTATTTTTAGTAGCGATGGGGTTTCTCCATGTTGGTCAGGCTGCTCTCGAACTCCCAACCTCAGGTTTTCTGCCCACCTTGGCCTCCCAAAGTGCTGGGATTACAGACGTGAGCCACCATGCCTGGACTTTTTTTTTTTTCTTGAAATAGCATCTCGCTCTGTCACCCAGGCTGGAGTGCAGTGGCACGATCTCGGCTCACTATAACCTCCACCTCCCATATTCAAGTGATTCTCCTGCCTCAGCCTCTGGAGTAGCGGGGATTACAGGTGTGCACCACCACACCCAGCTAATTTTTTTTTGTATTTTTGGTAGAGACAGTTTTCACCATGTTGGCCAGGCTGGTCTCAAACTCCTGACCTCAAGTGATCTGCCTGCCTCGGTCTCCCAAAGTGCTGGGATTACAGGTGTGAGCCACCATGCCTGGCCTTCTACAAAAGATTTTTAGATTGGCCAGGCACGCCTGTTGTACCAGCTACTGGGAGACTGAGGTGGGCAGATGACTTGAGCCCTGGAGGTCAGGGCTGCAATGAGCCATGACCGTGCCACCTCACTCCAGTCTGGGTGACAGAGCAAGACTCTGCCTCAAAAAAAAAAAAAAAAAAAGAAAAGAAAAAAAAACATTGAATATAATAAAAATGCATCGGTTCATACTAAAAGATAAAATTTAATAATAAAATAGTCCAGGTGAAAGAGTGAGACTTAGCCAGGCACAGTGGCTCATGCCTGTAATCCCAGCACTTTGGGATGCCAAGGCGGGCAGATCATCTGAGGTCAGAAGTTTGAGACCAGCCTGACCAACATGGAGAAACCTCATCTCTACTAAAAATACAAAATTAGCTGGACATGGTGGCAGGTGCTTGTAATCCCAGCTACTCAGGAGGCTGAAACAGGAGAATCACTTGAACCAGGAAGGCAGAGGTTCCAGTGAGCTGAGATGGTGCCACTGTACTCCAGCCTGGGCAACAAGAGTAAAACTCCATCTCAAAAAAAAAAAAAGAAAGAAAGAGCGAGACTCCCTCTCAAAAAGAGAGAGAGAGAGAGAGAGAAAGGAAGAAGGGCATGAATTGGGCCTGGAGAGTGAGGCAAGAACTGAGTTTTGCAAAAATCTTAAGAATCCTGTATTCCATGCTAGTGAATCTAGCCTTCATCTAATGATTGGAAGGCCCTGAAAGTTTTGCTCTATTTCTTTTGTTTTATTTTGAGTGAAATATATCACATAAACAGAATACCAAATGTAGTCAGATAGGAGAATCATGCTTTTCAGAAGGAAAATTTGAACTACCCTAAGGAGAGCTTGTTATTCAACTTCCTGATTTCCCTGGTGGCTAGAATGCTTATGATTATATTTCCAGTACATAGCCTAGGAGAAGTGCAATAAATACCTGTTGATAATAAAGATAGCACTGAAATTATCCTGATAAGAAATAAAGGCCTCACTATAGCAGTGGCCGGGAAAATGGAGAGATAGTAGCACTCAGATCTTGTAGAACAAGAGAATTTAGATGAATGAGCGAAGGAAGCGAGGATACTGAATATTCTATTTTGGGTGATCATGTGTTATGTCACTGAGCCAAACATGTAATGCAATAGAAAGAGCAGGTTTGGGAAAAAATAGAACAAATGTGTTCATACCCATTAGACATAGAGTGTTTTTTACAATGATGTCATTTGGCAATGCTACAAACCAGTAGCTTACAAGGGAGATCTCTCGACTAGAGATATTGCTAAATGTTACTTTGTAAACCATCAGTAACTGGCCACATTTTACCTATTCATGAAGTAACTTTGTTGAGTAAAAGAAGATGATACATTTCAGTAAGGTTATTATTATTATTATTATTTGAGACAGTCTCCCTCTACTCGGGACGCTGAGGCAGGAGAATCGTTTGAACCTGGGAGGTGGAGGTTGCAGTGAGGCGAGATCGTGCCACTGCACTCCAGCCTGGGCGACAGAGTGAGACTCTATCTCTATCTCAGATCTCTGTCTCTGACTCTAAGATTTCTATCCCTGCCATGCTGGCTGTAAGAACTTGGACATGTTGGATCAGCCACAGAGCCATCAGTTTTCTTTCTTTCTCTCTCTTTCTTTCTCTTTCTTTCTTCCTTCCTTTCTTTCTTTCTTTCTTTCTTTCTTTCTTTCTTTCTTTCTTTCTTTCTTTCTTTTTTCTTTCTTTCTTTCTTTCTTTCTTTCTTTCTTTCTTTCTTTCTTTCCTTCTTTCTTTCTTTCTCTTTCTCTTTCTCTTTCTTTCTTTCTTTCTTTCTTTCTTTCTTTCTTTCTTTCTTTCTTTCTTCTTTCTTTCTTTCTTATTAATGCAGACAATGGGCTTTTACTCTGTTTATTTCAAAAGCTTCTTGTAACAATCCAATGAGATAATAGGGTTAAATATGCTTGGTAAATTGTGAAATGCTGTACAGATGTGAGGGTTCAGTCTCGTGTCTGACTTTTCAGTTCTGCCTTTCAGAGTCTGCTAGATCATTTGGA